>NC_056687.1:138912399-148847399 GCF_018350215.1 Panthera leo | reverse complement strand
TCTGATCATCTATAAAGACATCATTTTACTTCTTCTTTTCTCACTCTTATGCTAATTGTTCTGTTGTCTAATTGTGTTAATAACACCCCCAACACACTGTTACATGGGAGTAGAAAGAGCCAGTGCCCAACTTTGCTCCTAACCTCACTGAGAATGTTGATGAGGTTTCTCCACCTAGTAAGATAAGATGTTGACCTGTGTGTGTGTGTGTGTGTGTGTGTGTGTGTGTGGTTAAGGCAGTATCCATCAATTCCTACTTTATGGATTGTTTTTTTATTAGATATAG
This sequence comes from Panthera leo, assembly GCF_018350215.1. Taxonomy (NCBI): domain Eukaryota; kingdom Metazoa; phylum Chordata; class Mammalia; order Carnivora; family Felidae; genus Panthera; species Panthera leo. Next base: position 148,847,113 of record NC_056687.1, on the reverse strand, counting down.
GTTGTTGAACTATATTGAAGTTTTTTAGCATTTATAGAGATCACCACTTTCTCCTCAGATCTAGTAATCTGGTGGATTATATTAATGGATTTTTAAATGTTGAACAATTCCTGGAATAGATCCCATATAGATCCCATGATGTGTGTGTGTGTGTGTGTGTGTGTGTGTGTGTGTGTGTGTGTGTGTGTGTGTTTAATGTTTATTCATTTTTTGAGAGACAGAGTGTGAGTGGAGGAGGGACAGAGAGAGAGGGAGACACAGAATCTGAAGCAGGCTCTGGGCTCCGAGCTGTCAACACAGAGCCCGACGCGGGGCTCGAACTCACAAACTGTGAGATCATGACCTGAGCCGAAGTCGGACACTTAACCGACTGAGCCACCCAGGTGCCCCATATATATATATTTTAAATGTGGCACTGGATCTTATTTGCCCACATTATGTTAAGATTTTTTTGTTGCTATTAATGAGTTAGATTCGCCTCTGGTTTATACTTTTTGTGCTGTATTTCTCTGGTGTAGCTGTCATGTTATATTTGCTTCATAAACAGAAATGGATTTTTTTTTTTTCATTTCCTGTGCCCTGGAACAATTTAAATATACTTGGGATTATCTGGTTTTTGAAGGACTAATAGACTTCCCCTGTGAAATTCGGACTGGAAATTGAATAGTAGAGTTTGATGGAGAAAATTTTCTTAATGTGGAGCTTAAGGATTTCTTTAAAAACTTCATTGTTGGGTTATATATTCTCGAAGTGTAAACAATAAGCGAACCTGTAATTTATCTAAAACCAATTCCTTTTCCAGAGATTGGAATTTGGCAAAATGATGGAAAAGAGATCTGCCAAGATTGGGATCATTCTTTATTATCGGCAGACCTATTTCAGGGGCGCCTGGGTGGCACAGTCAGTTAAGAGTCTGACTCTTGATTTTGGCTCAGGTCATGATCTCATGGTTTGTGAGTTGGAGCCCGGCGTCGGGCTTTGCACTTTCAGCATGGAGCCTGCCTGGGATTCTCTGTCTTCTTCTCTCTGCCCCTCCTCCACTCATGCTTGCACACGCTCTCTCTCTCCCTCAAAATAAATAAATACACATTAAAAAAAAACAAAACACACTTTATTAGGGAAAAAAAGGCAAACCTGTCCCAGAGCATCCTTTGTAATTATAGAACATGCCAGCAGAGGCCGGGCAGATAACAGAGAGGGGCCAGCCGGCTGGGGGTCAGGTACCGGGAAGTGTTGGGGACGACAGCAAACAGAGGATGCCTGCTCTCTAGCTCTTGACCAAGTGCCGCTTCTCAGGAATGTGAATCTGATGTTGCCAGATCTCCAAATTTATCCAGAGGCTGAGAAATCCAGATTTTTTTTTTTTTTTAATGTGAAAACTTTTGACTCTGAACACTTGGCAATTAGTTGAAAAATTAACAACACGGTGCAGGCCAAATGTGATACGGCTGTGCAAATGTGACCCCATCGGTTCTTCCGAGGCCACGTGGGTGGTGAAGGTTTGAAGTTGTGCGTAAGCTGTCGTGCTGGGGTCTGCTATAAAACTTGCATTTATGATGAGGAAGCTCTGGGGTGTGTTAGACCCACCTAGGCCATGGAGGGATGCCACCTGGTTGTCCTGGGAAGGTGACGGAGAGGGAAAGGGGTAGCCTAACTTGGGAAAGCGAAGTGTGTGGGTACTGATCCTTCCTACCCCGAGCAAGGGCATGAGCAGTGCAGCATTCGTGCCTCTGTGGGACCTCCATGGTTGGCACCCTTAGGGGGCAGTACTTGGTGGGGACCAGCAGTGCACCAACACTTTGCTTGGAGATGACTCAGTCCTCCCTGCCTCCCACACATCCAGTTCCCTCTTTTTTCCCCTTCTTTTTTTTTTTCCTGTGCGTTTCCTCTTTTTATTTCCTGTCTAGCTACTGCCTCCATATGTTGTGGTTATCAAGGCCCGTTCACCCTAAGGAGATCTTACCACCCCCTGACACTACGTGAGGACTGCAAGCCAGCTGTCAGTATTCATTCAGTGTGGACGTGCTGTTTGACCAACTCCCCAGCAGCAAGCAGCCCTGTTAAGTTCAATGAGAAAGACTAATTAGGTGCTTTTTCTGGGGGAAAAAAAAAACAAACAAAAAAACAAACGTGTTTCCTTTAGTCCCTCAGTAGCTATGGTCTCTGGCCTCACTGCTTTCTGGGATGTTCTTATACAGAAACTTTTGGCTTCTATTGTCAATAGCATGCATTCCTAATTATTTGTGCTACTTCTTGAGTAATCCCAAAGTCTGCTTTGGATTACTTACTAAAAGTGGATGATAAAAATTGAGCCATGGCTTCCCAGTTCTGTGGAGATGCCTGCATCAGTGCTTTGTGGAATATTTCTTCTTTGCCAGCAAGATGGTGTAAGTACAGAATCTGATTTTTAATGTGGACCAATCACTTGTCTCTTGGGGGATTATTTAGAATTAATAAAATCAGGAATAGGATATTTTTGTGTGTGTGTGCCTAAGTATGAATTGTTAGCTGAAGGAACTTTTTCATGTGGTACAATTTGTCTAGAGAATTCGGGGTTTAGGGGCTTTATTAATTATGGCTAAGCGTATTTTATTAAAAAGAACAATCTCTGAAGCTGATTAGCTCCGTCCGAGCTGAGAACTGTTTCTTCTCCGTTGATCCTGCAGTGAAGTCAGAATAGTGACAGCTTCTGTTACCATAGCTGCGGAATCTGTTTTCAAAAACACAAGGCTATGATTTCACTATAGTTTAGTGCACATTGAGAAGCTGATATGGAAATGGAAATGAAGCCTTATTTAAAAATACCATTGAAAACAAAAATTTCCTGTCCTCCTTTGATGCTTAGATGAGAATTTTTTTTTTCTTTTTCAAGCTTTCAAGTTTTGTGGGTCTATTTCAGAAGCCGACCTTGATTCTGTCATTCAGGAAGCCCCTCCAACATCCCCTTCTCATTTCCTAATATGACCGATGACTCAGTGGAAATCCATTGTACTTTAGAGTCATTGCAGTTGTGATTAGCCGGTCATGTAGTTGTAATTAAGTCAGAAGGTGGGGTTGGTTATATTCAGTTGGACGAGCCATCTAATTCTTTCTACAAATTCATGGAGCTTTTTACTGTGTTCCAGGCACTGAGGACACAGCAATGAACAGAATAGGCAGAAGTGAGGCTTTATTTTAATCAATTTCTGTCCATATGATATAAGGCATAGAATATAAACCATGTGTACTTGAACTTTATATATAGCTTGCTTATAGGAAAATGCCTGTTGAAATAGGGTTCCCATTTCCCCAACAGGTTAACGCCCTCTTGGGGGAGCTGTCACTGAGCAAGTACTTTATGCGCTCAGAGTGCATTTGACTTTACTGTAACATATTATCTCATTTAATCCTTATCACAGCCCTGCACAGTAAGGTACTCTTATTACATTCCATTTTATAGATGAGAGAACTGAGGCTTGTAGAGGCTGACTAACTTTAGCTTGCCCAGCCTCACACAGTGACTAATGGTGACTTTTCAGAGGGGCTGGGCTTGTAGTGGAAGGTGCTTTAGGAAATGCATTTGTTCCTGCGGTATTTTTGTGGCTGCGGTGAGGAAATGTACTCATATCCAGGCTGTTCAAAAGTTGTGGGCATCTAGGATGTTGCGGTGGTGCTAAAGGTCATCCAGCCATCGAGAGGTGACAGTCCAGCCTGTCGTGTGGGCGGACGCCCAGGTACCTAATGAGGAGGGGTAGCACAGGACCGTTGGGGGTAGTTCTGTGGGTGGGGAAGGGGCACGAGGCTGGGATGCCTAGAAGATGAAATATTCTCTTATTGTATTTGCACGCGTCTCGCTTTTATTAAAACAGACACCCCGTTTTCTGCACCCTGTTTTGCCGTCTGCCATTTTCCCACTCAGTCTTTCCTGAGCATCTTGCCTTGACCAGCATGCGTTTGTCTGCACTGACATTAGAAATGGTGTTACAGCGAGGCGTGTACAGATGTGTTATGTGGTTGGGCCATGCTTGATTGAATTGAAACCCGTGTTATTGGACGCTTTCATTTTCCAGCTGTTGTCTGTTACGCAGTGCTAAGAAGAGGAAAGTTAACTATACAGCAGTTAGGGTTTTTTTCTCAGGAAATACTTGTAGAAGTGGATTGCTTTTGATGCGTGCCCCTGGGCACGAGTTAGCTCATTATCTGCACCATCGTCAGCAGGGTAGACTAAAACTAGGGGAAAAAAAGCGGGCCTGTTTGATAGGTAACAAGATAGTATCGCATGTTTTAATTGCCATTTCTTTGATTTTTGTGTGTGTGATTTTTCTCCTGAAAACGATTACTGCATCTTCTTTAATAATGATTCATACGTAAGTAAGCATTTTCTTTGGGGATTTCAACATTTTTTTTTTTCAGGGTAAAAGGATCTTCATGATTTCTTTTTTTTTTTTTTTAATTTTTTTTTTTTAATGTTTATTTATTTTTGAGACAGAGAGAGACAGAGCATGAACGGGGGAGGGTCAGAGAGAGGGAGACACAGAATCCGAAACAGGCTCCAGGCTCCAAGCTGTCAGCACAGAACCCGACGCGGGGCCTGAACCCACGGACCGCAAGATCATGACCCGAGCCGAAGTCGGACGCCCAACCGACTGAGCCACCCAGGCGCCCCATCTTTGAATGCATTTGTCTCGAAACTGACATGATCTTATAATATTAATTCTTTTTCATGCAGGATTGCTCTCTTTATGTCCCGACTGTTGTGGAGAGTTTCAGATCTGTGTAGGTGGTAAGAGAAGAATACCATGAACAAAGCTGATGTTTACCTTATACATTGATTGCGTTTGTCGTGTTCTGCAGTGGTGAACGGGCTTGGATTCAATACCATCCCACCGCCAGGATCTTGGACCATGGGCGAGTTCCTTCCAGCCCCAGTTTCCCCATCAGCAACTTGAGCAGGGCCATGATGCAGGCCTCACAGGCTCCTGTGGGTTTTATGTCCGCACTCCTGGGGGTGACGCACCCAGCCCCGGCCAGGCACGTGGTCACTGGGCAATCACCAGGAGCCGTTTATACTCCTTTCCTTGTTGGAGTCATTATGATTCTTTTAAAAGGCAGCCTCCTCCCAGGGAGTGAGTGCAGTTACAGCCAGGACCTAAGGAGGGGTCGGGCGCAGAGAACTGCACCCTTCTCTCCTCACCTCCCACCCTTGTCCCACATTCCTGGGCCTCCTTCCCACTCCGGTTATTATGTTACTTTGTCCTGGAGCGTGACAGTTTGGCAGCTGCTGTTCTTGGCCGGGCAGGGTTGATTACTAGTTCAGGCCTGTATATCGAGAGGGCAGCTGAGGCCTCGTGTGCTGGGCTTCCTCATGGATCTCAGCTCTCTTCCCTCCCACGTTTTTGCTCCCCAGAGAGCCCCATGCCCCTTTGTGTGACAGTGCATGCATTTGGGCTCCAGGACTTCCTGATGTAGGACATCTGGCTCTCCTCAGGGGACTTTTCCTCTTCCGAGCAGCAGCCCTTCAGCCCGGAATCTCGGAGGTTGCCAATAAGCCACCCCACGGTGATTTTGGCTGAGGTTACCACCCTCGCCACCCTTCCTGGCTTTGGCCAGCCTGCAGAACTCCCGCTGTCCTGGGCATGTGAGGGGATTTCTGCTGCAGTTTTGGATTTTCTAATTGGAGTTTGAGTGGGGCTAGGCACTTAGAACCGCTTCTGTCCTGCCTGCCACCTGTCAGGCTGGCCTCGCGCTCCCCGGCCAGCAGGATAAAGTGTCGGAAGGCCACTCTTTGTCCTGAGTTGGTCTGGGAGTGCAGAGCGACCCTGTTGTGCTGGGGAAGACCCCCCCCCCCCCCCCGCAGAGCAACATGCTAGGTTACCATTCCTCCCCTGGGAGCGCCGTCTCTGAGCGACCCACAGCTACGTTTTGAATGTTTTCTCCAGCTTTTAGGGGTCTCAGGTGACACGTATCTGTGCTGGGTCCTGGCAGCTGATCTCACTGAACTCGCTTTGTGCTGGAAGGTGCAGAAAGAAAGGGTCCTCTGCGGACCAAAGGGGAGAGTCAGGCTGTAGGCGAGGCTCTGCAGCTCAGCCTCCCAGGCCGGTCCCCTTTTGCAGGAGAGGGAGCTATTTCTGGCATGTTATAAATCTGTTGCCGTCGGCTCCGGCTCGGGGAGCTGGGGGAGCTGGGACTGTTACGTAAGGCTGTCAGCGCTCGGCCTTTTATTCCCTTTCCTTCCTTCTGGGAGCTAGGGCCGGGCTTACAGGAGGCAGCGTGGCTGGGCATTTCTGTTCTCTCCTTTGCAGCAGGGTTATTTTTGGAAACTGGGGGATATGGTCACGTGACAGTGGTTTTCATTCAGGAGCCCTGATCGATTAATCGAGTCTGTCCTTCATAGCATTGACTGGGGACATGTGTCAGTAGGTTTGCTTCTGACCTAAGCAAGGTTTCGAAAAGACAAGACTGAGTTACAGGACAAAACAATTTTTTCTCCAATTGCCTTGATTTAGGGACATTTTCTTTGAGTGATTCTTGATTTTCTTTTATTTTTTAAAAAATGTTTATTTTTGAGAGAGAGCGTGCGCAAGCAGGGAAGGGGTAGAGAGAGAGGGAGACAGGATCTGAAGCGGTCTCTGCGTGAGAGCTCTATGCGGGGCTCGAACTCACGAATCGCAAGATCGTGACCTGAGCCGAAGTTGGACGCTTAACCTACTGAACCACCCTGGCGCCCCTTGATTTTCTTTTATAAACTTTTGGGGATGCACTTTTTTTGGAACTGGAGAACGGTACAGCCTTGAAAATGGCATTTATTTCCTCTGTGTGTGTGTGTGTGTGTGTGTGTGTGTGTGTGTGTGTGTGTGTATGAGAATGTGGGATAGTAGATGCCAGGGAGGACAGACACGCATGATGGGCACTCGAGAGCCACCCACATTCCACACCTTCGGTTAGCCTGGTAGAAACCGTGACGGTACGTGCCTGCAGTCCCCAGCTGTCCCCAGTCCTGGCCTCTCCCTTTCCAGGGCCCCTTTCCAGGGCTCTCATGGGAGTCCTTGAGACCATATGGCATCTCCTTTCCTGTACGTTTGGGTCCCCCTGATGTGGCTCTGACTTTCTGGCGGTGGTGGCCGACACTGCCTTCTCCAAATATTCTTTCTCTTGCTGTGGGTAGTCGCACTTGCCCTCTCCCAGGATGCCCTTACCCTTTGTGGTGCGGCATAGCAGTTGTTGAGATTTTTGCGTTTGTTAGAAATGCTTCCCAGTCCTGCTTCTCCTATTATCTGAGAGAAAACTTTGAGCAAGGCACTTAACCAGGCCCCACCACTGCCTCACTAAACGAGAACCGCTCTACCAGGCTCCCTCTGGCGTAGGTTTGTTTTCACGGGACAAACGGCTTCAGGCGTGTGAAAGCTGGCAGTGAGCTGTGTCGTCCCATCGGGGCCGGCCGGTGGCTGCTTCTTGGTGGCCTCGCTCTTTCTCCCACATGACACCATCACCGCAGAACCCCTCCTCATCCTCCAGCTGTTCCGCTCGTGCGTGATGTTTTTCCACCACTTAGCTGCTGTGCGGTTATTTATTTAAGGAGCTGGCCCTGCTGATGGGAGGGGCAGAAGGCTCAAACGAGGCAGGGAGGAAGCGATAAGATGGAGAAGTAGGGGAGGAGCGGACCAGCGGGGTTGCCCCTCGGCCGCCTGCCAACCCAGCCTGGCCCAGGAGGTCAGACCCCACCTTGGGCTGGCGGAGGGTGTGCGCGTGCTTATTTCTTATGCGGAATCGAGTGGTTTCGTTGGGGTCTTCACTCTGAGTTCCTTCGCCCCTGTTACGGCGGGAGCATGGTCTGGAGAGACAGGGGACAGATGTAGGAGAATGGTCAGCGGTGAGAGATCGTGTGGGATATGATTCTCCACTTTACTGAACGACACAGCCACACGGGATTACTCACAACTGTAATAGAGCAGCGTCTTTGGGGCCGTTCAGATCCCGGGCAAGTTATTTAATCTCTCCGAGCCTGTTCCCCTCCTGTAAAAAGAAGATACTGATATTACTTTTATAGGTTGTGAGCCCTAAGGGAGGTCATGCATGTAAATTACTAAGTCCAGTGTCAGGCCTGTGGCTCATTTTACAATGACAGGAGTGTGGAGGCTGTCTGCATTTTGCAATAGCACACGTAGGTCTCACTGCCTTCTGAGCACACACTTTGCTCAGAGAAGCAGCTGTAGTATGGCAAGAAAAAGAATAGCCTTGGCCAGAGAGCGGGGCAAGCCAGGCCCCAGCCGCACCTTAGTGTCCTTTGTGAGTGAGTCGGTCTCTGGGGTATGTCCGGGTCCAGGAGTGCATGCGTTGCGGCCACAGCCTACAAATTACCTGGCCTCGTGTGCTTATTCTTTTTTTTTTTCTTTTTAAATGTTTATTTTTGAAAGAAAGAGCGGGAGAGAGAGACGGAGTGCAAGTGGGGGATGGACAGACAGAGGGAGAAACAGAATCCAGAGTAGGCTCTAGGCTCTGAGCTGTCAACACAGAGCCTGGCCGGGGCTCGAACTCCTGGCCCACGAGATTATGACCTGAGCTGAAGTCGGACGCATGACCGACGGAGCCACCCGGGCGCTTCTGGTAATCTTACTCTTGAGAGAGAATTGTAAACTTAACTGTGCCTCTGCTCTGTGTTCAGGTGCTCATGCTTAGGGTCCCTTCCTAGGCCTGGCAGGCCATCTGCTTTCATTGTGTCTGCTTCTTCTGGCTACTTGAGAACCAGTTGGTGGCACCCACATTTTACAGATGAGAGACATCTTGGAACCCGACCAAGGATTGCAGTCAGTAGGTGGTGGCAGAGCTGGGACTAATCCCAGGCCTGTTTGGTCTCCAGTGTTGGGTCTAAAAATCATCTTCCTGTGGGGCCAAAAAGGTGTGGGTGGCTGTGAGCTGACTGGTTTGCCTTCTCGCCAGGCTTGGGGCAACGTGGGGGGGAGGGGGGCTCCTGAGGTGTCCTTTGCCTTCAGAACCAAAGGCCCTTGTGGGAGGGAAAATTCTAAAGTTGTTCCCTCAGGATTGCTGTCTCCTGGTTAATCAAGCACTAACCTAGGTACTGCCACAAAGGGGCTTTCCGTTGGAATTAAGGTTATTGGTCACATGATTTAATTTAAGACAGGGAGATTGTCTTGGCTTATCTGACTGTAATCACAGGAGCCCTTAGAGGCAGAAAAGGAAGATGGAAGAGGAAGCTATAAAGATGTGGAGGAAGGGGAAGATAGGTTCTAGGTAAGAGGATTCAGTGTGCTCGGAGATGTGGGGGGCACAGACGAGGACCAAAGAGGGGCCCCTGGGAGCGCATGGAGAGTGTGACAAAGAACTCAGGCTTGCTAGCAGCAAAGACTGGCTCCCAGCGACAGCCCAGCAAGGAAACGAGGATCTCATTCCTGCCAACACAAGGAACAGATTTCAACCGACAGCCTGAATAAGTTTGGATACAGGTGCTTCCCCAGAGCGCCAGGAAGGAGAGCGGAGCCCTGCCGTACCTTGCCTGGAGCCCAGGGAGGCCCAGGTCACATTGCTAACCTGTAAAGCTGTGAGCTCATGAATGGGTGTCATTTCAGACCACCAAATTTGCGGCAGTTTGCCACAGCAGCGGTAGAGGACTGATAGAATCCTGATGAACCATTAGTCCCTTTTCGGAAACTTTGGCTGTACGTGGACCTATCTGTTTAGAGCTGCTTAACTGTGACAGTAAGTCACAGTCCCCAGATAGATTGGATGCCTCTGCCTGGGGGTGGGGGGCGGGGGGAAAGCCTTGAAAGCTCAGATCCCTGGCTGGCCATGGAGGGGGTCACCTTGTACTGGCTTCTCCTTGTCACCTGTTGGGCCACCAACCTGGAGCTGTGTTCTGGTTTTCTCCTGTCAACTTCTGAGTTTGTCCTGGTGGAAGCTTCTTGTCTGGCCGTTGGGAGACACGGTGATTTGTGTTCACGGAGGGCACTATTACTTGGCTGTCCTGCCACAGGTCCCCTGTGTGTGGGTGGGGGAGGGTTCATGGTGATAGCCCAAGGGGTGCGGGGGAAGGGCTGACGAGGACGAGGACACAGAAGCCTTCCCATAACTTCCTGTGCTTTTGGGGCTCCTGGTGTGGCTTAGCTGCAGGGGGGCTGGCTGGTTCATGCTCGCCCAAGTCCTTCCGTTCTCCGGATGACGCATCTGAGGCCCACAGAAGCGACACCACCTCAGTGTCCTACGGCTCCTTCGTTTCTAGTTCAGGTTCCCAAAGATCACCCGCGGGACGAGGAGGCACTTGCACACGTGTACTTTGTCAGCACCAAACTTGAGTAAGACCAGCGGCCTGTCACGTCCTCTCACCGCCAGGGGGGCCGGATCGTTGACCACAGGTTGAGCAGAAGAGTGAGGCGGCAGGAGGCCGGAGAATTCTCTCAGCTCGAATGCAAAGCCGCCTCCGTGTGTACTTTCTCCGACTTCTTTTCCCGGCACCTCTTTTGCTGAAAAATTGACCAGGTTGCAGAATTTCTCACTCCTCTGCTAGGAAAAATCCCTCCTTCCCGCGGGCCCCGCAAGCAGAATTCAGGCAGTGAAACAGAGGCGCTTTCATGGCTCGGGACCATCCACTCTCGCTTCTCTTAAGCCGTATTTGTTTCCACTGCCTCAAAGAGGCCTTTTGCTTGATGTGCCAGGGTTCGCTGGAGCCAGAGAGCACCCAGGGCTGCGGCTGCTTTGTTCCTGAACCCCGTGAAGCCTCAGAAATGCCTGCGTACGTTAGACGGAGGGGAAGGCAAGAGACCGGGTGCCAGGAATTGTTTTCACATTGGGTTTCCGTCACTCGTCGGGATTGCTGGCTCTGTGACCTTCGGAAAGTTACTGAACCTCTCTGAGCGTTCCTTTCCTTCACTGTAAAATGGGGCTGGTCACGGTACCCCTGCAAAGAGGGAGGTGGGGGTGGTGGGTGGTGCAACTTAGAGCTTCCAGAGTGCTCCCGACACAGTGCCTGGCACACATTATGAGCTCCCGATGGAAGTTGATACTGTTAAGAATTTGCAGACGGTTGCGATATGCACTGCCTTGTAGAATACCGCTGTTCAAAACTGTGCACATTTAGGAACATTAAATTCCCATAAATAAATAACGGTAAATAAATAACGGGGGAGGGGCCATTTGAGAGTTTGTCAACCTGCAAGGTTTCCTGTGTGCTTAGCATGGTGCTGGATATTTTCGTCGCATCCCTGTCTGTAATCTGTTTAACAGTCTGAGAGATGTGGGCATTGTTCCCCCAGAGAGGAGGGGTCCGAGGCTCTGAGGCCTACAGGAGCTTATCTCTGGCCCCTTCTCCCCAGATGATGCTCTGGGGTTGTTGGGGCCACGTGCTGAAGTGGGGTGGCCTCCTGTGCAGTGGCTGCTTGCCTTCTCAGTTTGCTTGGTTGGCTGGCTGGCTCTCTTTCTGATCCTTGAGCTCTTACGGATCCAGAACTATCTGCAGAAAACTGCATGATGAATAAAAACACGGATAAACACTTGTTCTGGGAAGATTGATCTTGAAGCATTAGGGTGTCTCTCCCAGCACTGCTCACCGGGTGGCACCTTGGGGAAGGAGGAAGAGTCGTCGCCCCTGTCCCACCACCCCCAAGACGCGCTATGACTTTCTTCAAGCTAGAAACTGGCTGAGGGATTCACAAGCAGCTTTTGAGCAGTTTATAAATGAGAATTCCTGATTGCTGGATTCCGGATGGGTCGTCTTACACGAGCTCACATTTGCTGTATATTGGTCAGTAATGGAAGGGATGCAGTGGGGTTCAGTTAGAGCCATCATGGAGAGCCCTGGGGTGTGGTCCTCATCCCTGGGACAGCTCGGGAGTGCTTCACAAGGTTTCCCTTTGATTTCTGTTAGTCTTCAAGGTTAGCATTTGGACTTGTAATTTCTAATTCGGGAGTTTGGATCCTTTGGTTCCTGTGGATCATAGAACCATAACTTGTTGGCTTCAGGAGATCCTTAACATCATTTGGACCAACGCACATTTTTTTTTTTTTTGGTTATTGTTTATTCTGCAAATATTAACTTAGTACCCAGCAGGTGCCAGGACCGGCCCAGGCTTTCAGGATGCTCACGGTGTGTAGGAGAGATGTGTCCCAGACGAGTGATGATGAAGGCATGGTGATGTGTGACACACAGGGAGGCTTTCCCAAAGTGAAATCCGTGAAGTAAATGCCTCATAAGCAGGGATCACGCGGAGAAAGGTTTCGCAGTGAAAAAGGGTCGGAAATGCCGGCATATGAGTATCATGGTGGAACCAAGGAAGGCGCCAGAATCTGCGAGCCTGTGATTATTTTGAGAGTGTTGTTTTGATACTTGATTGTTTTGAGAGTGCCACACCTGGCAGGGAGGTTTGTGGTGGATTATCTCATCTTACAGAATTCATTGGTTTGGGTGGACTGTAATTTGTAACCGTTTTTGTATCAGTCGTTTAGGTTGTTTTCCACTTGATTTTAAGGGCTAACGATTGGTCTTTTCATTTCAAGAAGGGCTCCCCAGCCCAGTGAAGTATCATGCAGCCTTAAAAAAGAATGAAATTCCAACACATGCCACAATGTGGATAAACCTTGAGGATATTATGCTAAGTGACATAAGCCAGTTGCAAAAAAGGCAAGTATGGTATGGTTCCACTCACATGAGGTACTTAGAGTAGCGAATTCGTAAACTAGAAAGTAGATGGTGGTGGGGGCACTTGAGCGGCTCGGTTAAACGTCCAACTCCTGATTTCGGCCCAGGTCGTGATCTCACGGTTCATGAGTGTGAGTCCCACGTCGGGCTCTGCACTGATGGCGTGGAGCCTGCTTGGACTTCTCTCTCCCCCTCTCTCTCTGCCCCTCCCCTGCTCTATCTCAAAATAAATAAACATTAAAGAAAAAAACAAAAACCAAAGTAGACGGTGGTTGCCAGGTTCTGGAAGGAAGCATTCTGTGGATTGGTTGCACAACAATGTGAGTGTCCTTAAGGACTCCTGAACTTTACACTTAAAAATGGTTAAGAGGAGAAACCCATGGGGGAGGGGAAGGAAAAAAAAAAAGAGGTTAGAGTGCGAAAGAGCCAAAGCATAAGAGACTCTTAAAAACTGAGAACAGGGGCGCCTGGGTGGCTCAGTCGGTTGAGTGTCCGACTTCGGCTCAGGTCATGATCTCACGGTCCGTGATTTCGAGCCCCGCGTCAGGCCCTGTGCTGACAGCTCAGAGCCTGGAGCCTGTTTCCGATTCTGTGTCTCCCTCTCTCTCTGCCCCTCCCCCGTTCATGCTCTGTCTCTCTCTGTCTCAAAAATAAATAAACGCTAAAAAAAAATTAAAAAAAAAAACAAAACTGAGAACAAACTGAGGGCTGATGGGGGTGTGAGGGAGGGGGTGGGTGGGTGATGGGTATTGAGGAGGGCACCTTTTGGGATGAGCACTGGGTGTTGTATGGAAACCAATTTGACAATAAACTTCATATATTGAAAAAAAAAAAATAAAAATGGTTAAGAGGGCACATTTTATGTTGTGTGGGTTTTACTTGTACCACAACAAAATAAAAATACCATGGCCTAAAAAGTTAATGTGGTTAGAATTAAAATTCACAAATTGTGCGACGGGATGTACCTCAAGTGTGCTTCGTGTGTGAATGCACACGCCTTTGGACTTGATTATTTTCACTGGGGTTTGAGATGAGAAAACAAATTGGAATAGTTCCATTCTAGTTAGAGAAGGAGAGGGAGGCCTCTCAAGCTTCTGAAGGCTCTGCCAGCTGCAGCATATAATGTGGGTATTTTGTACTTCAGAACGGTCGCCTGTGTTGTGATGCGTGAGCGAGCATTTGCTGAGGTGTCCAAAATAGTTTTTAAAAAAAAAAAAAAAATTTTTTTTTTTTAACATTTATTTATTTTTGAGAGACAGAGACAGAGCGTGAGTAAGGGAGAGGCAGAGACAGAGACAGAATCTGAAGCAGGCTCCAGGCTCTGAGCTGTCAGCACAGAGCCTGACGCGGGGCTCGAACCCACAAATCATGAGATCATGACCTGAGCCGAAGTTGGACGCTCAACCGACTGAGCCACCCAGGCGCCCCCAAGATAGGTTTTTTAAGAAAGTGTTTATACTTGAACTATTCGTTTTATAACTGTATGTTTCTGGGGTGAGCGTATGACCACTGTAAATCCAAGTAGAGGTGCCAGGAGGCAGGACAGTAGCCTGTAGGGCTAGTCATCGGGATTTAAGCCAGTTCCCTGACCTGGCGGGCCATGAAACAAAAGTTGTGTAATCCATGGCTGAAGTCCTTTTCAAGAAATCTCTATATTTGAGACCCTTTGTTTAAAAAATACACACACACACACACACACACACACACACACACACACACACACTTTGATTCAAACAGCATTTTCTTAGCTTTCAGTAGAACAGTGGCATTTTGCAAAAGGAGAAAGTAGTTCAAACTTCTGTGTTAGGATCAGACAGAATGCATCTGAGTGCGGATTACAGAAGGTTTGAGTGAGGGTTCAGTCCGTGATGAAGAATTCCTTCCCTCTCTGAAACTTCCTTTCCACAGCTGCCTGCTTGCCTTCTCTGTGGCAGAAATGTGATTGACCCCTGCTCTCTGTAGCACGTGGGGCTGTTCTTGGCATTTCGCGGTGATAAACATCCTGGGCCACATCCACCCGAGCCGAAGGGCCATATACAGTTAGCCAGGCTGTCCTTCCGGATTTATGACCACCCCTCCCACCTTCCCACCGCAGGTAATACATAAAACTGGGAGTTTCTCAAAACTCTTGCCAACTTGAACCTTGTTATAATTTTTAAATCTTTATCAGCCTGATTAAGACTTTTTTCTGGGGGGGTTGGCGTCTGGGTGGCTCAGTCAGTTAAGTGTCCAACTCTTGGTTTCCACTTGGGTCATGATATCATGATATCACAGAGCCCCATATCGGGCTCTGTGCTGAAAGTATGGAATCTGCTTGGGATTCTCTCTCTGTCCTCTCTCTGTCTCTCAACAATAAATAAAAACTTAAAAAAAGAAAAAGATTTTGGGTGTGGGGGGAGGATCATGGCTAAGGTTCCTTAACATGCTTGGTGTGTGTGTGTGTGTGTTTGTATTTCTTTTTGGGGACTGGAGAGAATCTTTATATCCTTTGACCATTTTTTTCTCTTGAGCACTTTGCTTCAGGTTTGTGAATCACGTACATTATTTACGCATCAATTCTAAGTGTCTCTGGTTTAATTTCACTGCCATTCTTAATGTGGCTTGTTTTCCTTACCTTCAAGTTCTTTTTCTTGGCCTTTTCATTAGTGGGAGCCCATAAGGTGTGGTCAGCACACCTGGCCGGAGCT
This sequence comes from Panthera leo, assembly GCF_018350215.1. Lineage (NCBI taxonomy): Eukaryota > Metazoa > Chordata > Mammalia > Carnivora > Felidae > Panthera > Panthera leo. Next base: position 148,831,801 of record NC_056687.1, on the reverse strand, counting down.
CCCCAGGCTTATCAGGGGTCAGACCTTTAAGTTTTTAAATCTCTGACAATGTCTTTCTGTTGTCTTTGCACAGAACAGTAGCTTGATTGATTCACTGGTCACTTCTGGAGGTCTCCTGGTCTGCCTCCTCCGGCCTCTGCTGCCCAGAATGTTTGTAGGGCTCTGCTTGGATATTCTAGGCTTTTTCTTAACAGGCGTCTTATCCGTTTGTCTGTATTTGAATCACTGACTGGCTGTTACAATCCAGTTCTCTCTCTGGTTGCCTTTCACTTTTCACCAGGGATATCCAGGCTCCCTTCCTCCTTCCCAGTTTATATTTGTGTGTTCATTTTCTTTTTTAATTTGGAAAGCAGTGTTGATGGAAGCATTTGGAGGTAAAGTCTCATAATAGTAAAAATGGTGAAGGGCAATGTGAAAAGCGTTCTGCTGTAGTACAGCTTCCAGCCGGCAGGCACCGAGCGAGGGTGCACGGAACGAATGGTCCTCGGAATTGGGCGCGTGGTGTGGTGAAGTTCTCTATAGGAAGAGGGCTACCTGGGGACGCCGTGGTCGAGGGAGACGCCCCAGAGGGAAAAAAGGGTGGGAGGGAGGGGCTTTCTTGTCACTAAGATTACAAAGCCCCAAAATGCATGGGAACGGTGTAATACAGAGCAACAGATTGCAGCCTTCTTCCTCTGCCTGTCTGGAGAGCCCGGCTTGGCCTGTCCCGGGCCCCACTCAGGGGACACTCCTCGGGCCTTAGCGCTGGGAGCTGCTGTGTGCCCCACCCCGGGGAGGGAACCAGGCCAAGATGTCACAACCAGGTTGCGTCTGGTGTCCTTGGGCTGGGTCCAGGCAGGTGGCAGCCAGGGACAGCTGGCAGAGGGACAGAGGGGCCACAGGCAGGCCCCACCCAGACCCCCAATTGCCGTGTGGCTGCATAAGTCCTCTGTGTGTGTTCATTTTAATGACGGCTGAATTCATTAATATAGAGACTCTTGGTGTATTGTGGTAAATAACCTCTTATTGAAGGGAAAGGTCACAGGCCTGTAGTTTTTGTTCAGAACTGACTGTACCATGTTGGGTGAGATATCTGTTAACTTTCCCCTCTTTTTGTTTTCTTTCTTATAAAAAAAAAAAAAGAACTCTAAGTACATTACGTACTGGAGCAGTAATTCTCAAACTTTCCTGGTCCCAGGACCCCTTAAAAATCATTGAGGATCCCCAAGAGCTTTTGTTCATGCGTGTTATATTGATTCACATCCATTGTATTAGAAATCAAAACAAAAATTCAAGCCACAGGGATACAGAAGTACACATTCCACTAATAAGCCTTCGGGGCAAAGATGTCACCACACATCATATGGTCTCTGGAAAACTCCATTGTGCATCCGTGAGAGTATGAGAGTGGACTACTTTGACCTTGTGTGTGGACCCTTCACACTGGCCTCAGGGAACCCCAGGGGTTCTCGGGTCACACTTTGAGAACTGCCGTGCTAAAGCATTTCTGCAATTGACTGCAGTTCTCTTATCAAAGTCGGGGAACCTGCTTGGAAATACCTTGGCTTGAAGAAAACGCTTTTCAGGACTTGTGATCTGAGCCCACATCATCTCAGGGCCCTTATTTTTTATTTTTTTATTTTTATTTTTTTCAGAGACTCGACTAACTCTGCCCTTCTCTCTCGATTGTCCTATAGATTCCCTGTAAGGAGCCCCCGCTGGTGTGCCAGACCTACTGGGGCCTGTCCACCCAACTGCCCCAGACTCCGGCAGCGGGGCCCCCGATGGCAGTGGGTACCTCCCCGTGAAACCTGCCAAGCTGGACGCCACAGCTCCGCACGACGACACTTTGGCCAACTCCGTGCCCCCTTTGGAGGTGTGCAACCATGCAGTCCTAGCCTGCAGCCCGGGCATCCCTGAGGAGCACTATGTAAGCGAGGCTGTGGAAGATGCTCCCAGCTGCAGAGGGTACCGGGATGCCTGCACCATCACCGGTAAGGGGGCCTTTCCTGCCAGGGAGGGAGGGTGGCCTCAGTCAGTGAGGACTGGGGGAGGGCGTGGCTGCAGGAGTGCGTTGGGCGAGGTGTGAGGGGCCCAGGAGGAGAAGTCTGAGTGCAAAGAGTCTGAGCTGTGGGATTTTGAGACCTGCCGTCTAGAACCAACGTGAGATGAAGACAGTGCCTCGTAGAATTGCCGTGAAGGTTCAGGATGGGAATTTTGAACCCCCAGCAGCACGCGTGGCCCGTAGCGATGCTCAGCGTAGTTTGGTGCCGCTCCCTCTCTCTGACGCTCAGTTTCTGATTCACACATAAGGACAGGCGTGATGGAAATAGCACACAGCTGGGTGCTGGGATGCAAACATGGGGAACTGCTTTCCGCACCCTTTGTATACCGCCGAGGTTTGTGCCCATATCGCTCCTTACGGATGCCTGCGTCAGTCACGTCTTCCCCGTGTCCCAGGAGCAGAGCAGCGTTAACCGTACGAGAGCTCTCGCTGGCTCCTTTTCCCCAAAGGGGTCATCGAGACCAGGGCTTGGAGCCGGTGCAGGCAAGGGCTCTGAACAGAGATGGTGTAGGATGGTGTGTGGAACAGCAGCAAGGGGCATCGTTAGAGTTAAGTCCAGATGCGTTCATATCAAAGTTTGCCCCAGTTCTCGTTCTGTCTGCAGTGTTTACTTTTCTTCCCCTGTTTGAAAGAATGCCCGATGACAGCTTAAAATGTGCAGATTTGCTTCCAGTAGCTTTTCACGGCTCTATCTCACGTTAAGCATGAAGGACCTCCCATGTGTCAGGAGTGTCCTGAGTGTAGAGGGACGCTGAGATGGCCCAGGAGCCCAGCCTGGGTGCCTAGCCCTCGTGCTGAACTCTGGCCCCGTAAGTGGCCCTCTGTCTACTCTTGCTCCAAATCCCACCCCTGCATGCCCACCTGCGGAGGGAAGGACACATTTCTGACATCTCCTTTCTGTCTACATCTGCTGTTTTCCTTTGCTCCTGGATCTCTGCTATCAGCACAGAGACATGCTGTGATCTCTCCCTTTGTAAAGATAATCCTACTTGGCTCCACTTTCCCCACAGGCGGTGCCCATAGCTGCATCTCTGCTTCTCAGCGAGCTGACTGCATTTTCTCTTCTGTTCTCACCTGGGTCCAGGCTGCGACCCCACCATTTCCTCAGCACCGATGGCCTCGTCCAGTGCAGGGGTCCGTCCTTAGCCTTCAGGATTTAACACTGCCGACCACTCCCTCCTCCTGGAAATCTGGTCTCTTGGCTTCGGTCTTGATTCTTCTGTTCTCCTGCCTTGCTGGCTGCTCCTCCCAAGCCTGGGGATGTTGGGGGGCCCGGGGCTCAGTCCTTGCTCTCCCATAAACACCTGTGCCCCAAGTGCCCTCCCCCAATCTTCAGGATTTAAAACCTGCCCTGTGCTGACCACTGTCTAGCTGCTGTCTTCAGACTCAACCTCTCCCCTGGAGGCCAGACATGATGGTCCGAGTCCACATCTCACCTCTTCACCTTCACCTCTTCACATCTGCGGGCATCTCAAACTCAAACAACCAAAAATGAACTGGTTTCCACCTCCGCCTGCTTTTCCAGTGGTCTGCCTTGGCTTTGTAAATGGTGCTTCTGGCTTTCCAGTTGCCCAGGCCAAATGCCTCGGAGGCATTTGTATTTCTTTCACACCTCAGTTTGCTGGGAAGTCTGTTGGCTCTGTCTTCCGTGTGTCCCGAACTGGACCGTCTCTGAGCAGCTCCACAGCATCTACCCTGGTCTAGGCCACCTCCATCTCACGTCTGGATTATTCCAGGGGGCTCCTAATTGGGCCTCCCGCTTCCCTGCTTGCTTTTGTGCAGTCTCTTCCCACCGAAGAGTCTTTCTACACACGTCGTATGGTTTAACCCTTCTGCTCCAAACCTCCAGCAGGCTTCTGTCTGATTGAGGCCTGTGAGGTCTAAGGGACAGGGCTTTCCTGTCCCTTTGACTCTTGTCTGTGCCCACTCCATCCCAGAGACACTGGCCTCCTTTCTAATCCTTGGACTCACCAAGAATGTGCTGCCTCAGGGCCTTTGTCCTTGCTGTTGCCCGGCACCTGGATCACCTTACGCCCCGATGGCCTCATGATTCCCTCTTCACTTTCTCCAAATGGCATTTCATTAGAGACCTTTTTGTGACCGCTTTACAGGAAGACTGGTCCCACCCCTCCCTTTTCCCTTCTCCCTTTCCTGCCTTTTCTTCTTCCCCCGACTTAGTCATGAGCTACATGGGTTTGTATTTTGAGGGCAAGGACTTTGTGCAGCCCTGAATCCCAGTGGCTGAAATAGCACCTCATGTGGCCAGAGCCCAATAAGTGGGGTCTGTTATCCCCTTTTTACAGGTAAAGAAACTAAGTCACGAGAGGTTCGGTATCCTGCCTAAGATCCCTGAGCTCTGAGGGGTGAGATTTGCATGCAGGTCGTGACCCCGAGGCAGGTGTTCTCGGCCACCCAGGCATGCAGTGCAGTGGGGTCGACGGATGAGCTGGTGCAAACTGTGTACTGTGGTGAACACAGTGATCGGCACGGGCACGTGGGAACCCGGTAATGGGGTGCCTGGCCGAGCCTTGGAGGGGAATGTTTGGGGGAGGACCCAGAGGGCTTCCCGGAGGAGGCAGCGCCCCAGCTGTGTCTGTGCAAACACGTGAACTAGCCCCTGGGCTCCCGGTGGCATCTGTGCCCGTTGAAATCCAGGCAACATCCAGCCCGTGGAAATGGTGTCGCTTTCTCTGAACGTGACGACCGAGGACGGAGAAACGCCAGAGCGCGTGCTGCTGAAGCTTCAGACCCTGCGGGGCGTGGTGGCGGAGGCTCTTGCCGGGACACGGTGGCAGGCGCCGTGGGACGGCTGAGAAGCAGAGCTCAGCGCTGTCACGTGAGCAGGAGGCTTAGTGAACAGGAGGGAAACGCCGGCCCCGTTCCACGTTCGAGGTGCTGGCTGATGCACAACACACACGCTCAGGCTGACGTCTTTCTAGATGCTCACTGTGAGGAGGACACACAGTGGGAAAACCCTCGGGGAGACCTGGAGTGTCCCCAAGAATGCATCCGTGGCTCCCAGGGCTCTTCCACGTGTGGCCCTGGGAGCCTGCGAAATGTACTCCGCCCCCGGCTGCCGAGACGAACAGCAGACTTTTTGTTCCTCTCTAATTTTTGGGCAAAGCCAGCCACCGGCCACGAAGCTCTGCTCCCCTGCGCCGCCCCCGCCCCTCGACTTAGGGATATCACATTTTTGGGCGCGTCATTTTGTCTTGGGGGCGGTTCGACACGATGAGCCGATAGGGTGGCTGGGCTGCCTGGGGTTACGTAACCCATTGTACTTCCAGAACTGCTCACGGTCTTAGGATTTGCCCCAACAAGCAGACTGAGAAAACTGCTGAGGAGGGCGCAGGAGGGTGGCTGTGCCGAGGTCCTGCCCGAGCCGGGTGCTCATGGAGGATCCGTCTTCTCTCTGAGTTGCCTTTGGGGTCGATTCCTGCACATGGCGTTGGTATGTCAGTTCAGGCAGCCCGTCAGGGCCCAGCCTCTGCCAGCACTCTCCCAGGGCAAGCTCACCCGGACAGACTCATGCGGTAAGTTGTCTGCTGGGCTTGTCTGCTCTTTGTTTCCTTTGTGGTGTGGCCGGAGAGGAGAGAAGACCGCAGGAGAAGTAGTTTCTCTCCTGCTCTGTTCTGCTTGGCAGGTCGTCCTTGGGTGTGTGGTGGGGAAATCGCAATATTGAATCATGGAAGGGCAGCGCTGAGGGTCCTTAGAGGCTGTTCCTCCCTCGTCCCCTCATCCCGGCTCAAGGGAGGCAGTGACACGGGGCCATGAGGGCCAGGTCGGAGCTGGGACCAGGCCTCCCAGACCCCCACCACCTTCCCCCTTGTGGTTCTTTGCAGCAGCCGAACAGGAAGGGTCTCCGAGGCCCTCCTGGCCTCTCCAGCTCTTCCATTTTCTTAATCCTGTGTCTTGATCCTGGTTTCTCAGAGCCTCCACTGGCATCTGGCTCAGCAAGGACTTTTTTGAAAGGTGAAGAACAGAGTTAGTGTCTCCTTTTCTCCTTCTCTCTTTTCTGCCTTTAGTTTTTTTTTTTTTTTTTTTTTTTTTTTTTCCTTCCTTGACTAAACGTGTTTGGCTCTGTATCTCTGATCCACACCCCGGTGATGGAGAGCTTGCGAATCATTGCTGCTGTGGCTCGTCTCCCCTGCTGTGGGGGTGGTCCGAGTGCGATAGTCGGTGAGTGTCCAGTCTGCGTGCTTATTACAAGAGCTGTCTGGGCCCAAACCCAGTCAACTCCTGAGAGGCAAGCCCCTCTTGTCCTGTTCAAATCGGCTCAGGTCTCAGGACGTGTAGGAGTTTGGATGAGAGATTGTGGGGTGCTGTGAGTGTGTGTGTGGGGGGGGGGGCGCTGTGTAAAACGTCTTTACGCATGTTCAGTAATTCTGTTCAACTAACAGCTATTCAAGGCCAGCTTTTTGCTGGGGTCCATCGTGACAACCGGCTCTGTCTTAGAGCGCTGGAGGTGGGAAGAGGTGTAAGTGACCCGTGACGGCCCCCGCGAGAATTGCTCTGGCTCTGCTTATGGAGCAGCCCTGCCTAGGTGTCCCTCCCCATCACAGGGCCATGCTTTAGGATTTGTTCCTTTTCTGTCACTGGTCTAAGCCATCAAACTCAGTGGTTTATCCTCTGAAAACATACATGCCCAAATAAAATAGGATGGACATCTTTTATCAATGAAGTTTAAGGTCTTGCTAATCAATTCCTATCTAGTATAAGATTCTTCATGTCTTTTCCATGGAAAATGTATAACCTGAATGGTACTTACTTGGCTGAATGAAGCAGAAAAGATTGGACAGTGAAATATCCCTTCTTGCATAGGGTGAGAAAAATGTGAGATAGAATCTAGAGAATTATACATTTTCTCTAAACTCAGAAGTTGGAACTGTTCTTTTCTCCTTCTTAGTGGAATGTGGTCTGTTTAACGGTTGGTTTTTGCACATGGAATTCAGGACGAGGGCCTCTTACGCTGATATTCTAGAGCTAACGTTTAATTTTTAGCAAAACACGAAAACATTCACATCTGTCTTTTAAACATGCTATAAATTATTTTGCAGCGATCTTGCTTCCCCTCAGTCTCTCATCATTAGGTGAGTGGGTAGAATATTTGTCACACAGGGTGTTTGACATATACTGTAAAATGTAGGTAAACTGATCAGTGGGATTCTTAGCGGGAAGCTGTAGTTTCAGGTGCTTGATATGCTTTACCTTCCTAATTGCTTTCTCTTATGAATTTGAAACAAGTTTTTAATGTATCCAATGTATTCCTGGTAGTCTTTGCCCACCTTAAACCATTTTAAGAAGCTGGCAAATAGTTTAAGTTATATTAAAACAATTAGGGGTGCCTGGGTGGCTCAGTTGGTTGAGCTTCTGACTTCGGCTCAGGTCATGATCTCACGGTTCATGGGTTCAAGCCCCGCGTTGGGCCCTGTGCTGACAGCTCAGAGCCTGGAGCCTGTTTCGGATTCTGTGTCTCCCTCTCTCTTTGCTCCTCCCCCACTCATGCTCTGTCTCTCTCTGTCTCTCAAAGATGAATAAACGTTAAAAAAAGCAAACTTTAAAACAATTAAAGAGTGATCTTCTTATTTATCAGGCGTGCTTTGCAAGGGCTTCAGAATATCCATCCCAGTGCAAATAGCATTCCTAATGGTTTCCCCTTAGATGCTAAGTTTTCGTAATGGATTTACATTAATTTGACTTCCGGGTATCAGAGTGAGGATCTCTTCATACACGCTTTGTGAAGGTGTCCTCTCTTCGATGTGACCAGACCAGGGTTCAGAGGTGTTTGCTGGCTAAGGGTCCAGGTGTCAGCCTCTGGCCTCAGCCTCCTGTTTCCCGCTGTGGCCGAGGTCCTCTGTGAGGGCTCTCCAGGGATTTGGGGAGAGAGGGTTCAGGGTATGTTGCTGCCAGGAGCAGGCCTTGCGGCTAGATTCGGATGTTCCCCCGTCTGCACTGTTTAGTGGTGACCCTGGGACTCATGGCCCCGAGAGACTTGTCTGATCTCTGATCGCTTATCTGGTGTGACCACTGACAGATTTGAGCCCTTCAAACTGAAACTGCCATGAGCTGGAACTTTATAGCTGTAATTAGACCCGGAAGAGATCAAATGTCGTAAATCTTATATTAGTCAGTGCTCTGCAGAGAAACAGAACCAACAGGATATACATCCATAAAGAGGTTTATTATGAGAAATTGACTCACACAATTATGGGCTGATAAGTCCCAAGATCTGCAGTCAGCAAGCTGGAGACCCAGGAGAATGGTGTGGTTCCAGGCCAAAGACCAGCAGCTTGCAACCTAGAAAGAGAGCGTGTTGCAGTTTGAGTCCAAGGACAGGGAAAAAGTTGATGTCAGCTCGAAGGCAGTCGGGCGGGAAGAATTTTCTTACTCCAGGGAGATCTCTTAGTTCTATTCAGGCCTTCACCAGGTTGGACCAGGCCCACCCACACTAAGGAGGGCAGTCTGCTTTACTCAGTCTATTGATTTAAGTTTTTATCTCATCCAAAAATACCCTCATGGAAACACCTGGCATAACGTTTGGCAAAATACGTGGGCACCTGTGGCTCAGTCAGGTTGACAGGTAGCCATCACAAATGCTAACAAAGGCTGACACTTACCGAGTAGTTGCTCTGTGCCTGGCAAGGCTTCAGGCACTGCTGCGGAAGCTCATTTTGTCCTCAGCACAGCCCTGCCAGGGGGAGGAGGGTACTGTTATCACCCCTACCTTTAAGGAGGTGCAGAATGGACTGGCTTGCCCTCTTCTGGAAAATAGCAGTCCTTGGGGTTCAGACCCAGCAGTGTTGTTTGCTGACCCTATTTAAGTTAACTTCCTTCATTGTGAAATTAAAAAAAAAAATTTCGTTTAACCAGGGTTTTACATTATAAATCCCATATATGCAAGTGGTAAAGCTTGGATTGTACCAAAGCTTATCAACGTAGAATAACATTCTATCATCTATATAGTTAAACCACTCTAAGAAAAAATCATACCAAGAATTGTTCTCTAAATTCTTTTTTTAAAAAACACAAATGGGGGCGCCTGGGTGGCTCAGTTGGTTAAGCGTCCGACTTCGGCTCAAGTCACGATCTCACGGTCCGTGGGTTCGAGCCCCGCGTCGGGCTCTGGGCTGATGGCTCAGAGCCTGGAGCCTGCTTCCAATTCTGTGTCTCACTCTGACCCTCTCCCGTTCATGCTCTGTCTCTCTCTGTCTCAAAAATAAATAAACATTAAAAAAAAATTAAAAAAAAAAAAAAACACAAATGGGGAAATTATTCTTCAAAACAAAACACAAAAGGCCCATACCGTAAACTCTGCTCTGCATTTTTAAAAAGTTGACACCATTTCTTATGATGGTTTCATTACAGTACCTATATAATATTGCCTTTTTCTTTAAAAAAATTTTTTTTCAACGTTTTTTTATTTATTTTTGGGACAGAGAGAGACAGAGCATGAACGGGGGAGCGGCAGAGAGAGAGGGAGACACAGAATCGGAAACAGGCTCCAGGCTCCGAGCCATCAGCCCAGAGCCTGACGCGCGGGGCTCGAACTCATGGACCGCGAGATCGTGACCTGGCTGAAGTCGGACGCTTAACCGACTGCGCCACCCAGGCGCCCCAACCTTTTTCTTTAAAATAGCTACAAAGTCTCCTGTTATCTGGAATTATCCCGATGCATTTTTTTTAAGTTTATTTATTTGAGAGAGATACAGAGCGAGCAGGGGAGGGGCAGAGAGAGAGGGAGAGAGAAAAAATCCCAAGCAGGCTCCACTCTGTCAGTGTAGGGCCCGATGTGAGGCCAGAACTCACGAACAGTGATCATGACCTGAGCCGAAACCAAGAGTCGGATGCTTAACCGACTGAGCCACTCAGGCGCCCTCCTTATTCATTTTTTTAATCCAGCATTTCTCAGATGTAATGTTCCTTTTTTAACAGAAACTTTTTAATTCCTTCTTTATTAATTGGAAATTAGTAGATCACGAATCCTTGTCAACACAATAAAAACAACAACAACAACAACAGTATAGTGCCTGGCTGTAACGTAAACGAGAAGCTAAAGCAAACCGATGAACGAGTAGGCTCCATAGCTCAGGGGTGAAAGCACTGGTCTTGTAAAACAAACTGACATGACCTGGAGTTTGGCCGTGACCGCGTGCACGTGGCCTCATTAGGGGCAGTCAGGTCCTGCCCCTTGTGGGTGGAATGGCCGAGGGGCGCCTGGGTGGCTCGGTCAAACATCCAAGTCTTGACTTCAGTGAGGTCACGATCTCACGTTTTGTGGAATCGAGCCCGGGGTTGGGTTCCGTGCTGACAGTGCAGAGCCTGCTTGGGATTCTCTCTCTCTCCCTCTTTCTCTGCTCCTCCCCTGCTTCTGTTGGACGTCTGCTCTCTCTCTTAAAATAAATGAACAAAAAGAAAAAAGCCGTGAAGGTTGTGGCTGCTGAGGCAGCTGACCATATGCTGGTCACGTAAGGTCCAAACAAGAGACAGTGTTTGGAGCAGATGCCTCTTGGTGGAAGCTTTCGGTTATTTCCAGTGTTTGTGTTTTCATGGTGCTCCAAGGAACATTCTTGCATGTGTATCCTTTGGGTCACTTAACCAGGATGTCTGTAAGCTAACAGGGCGTGCGTTTATGATTTGATGTCGATCATAGCACTGCCCTCCACAGAGCCTGCTCCCGCTCAGTGCCTACCGTGGGTGTGCTGGAGAGGCAGCTTTCTGGCAACTCTGGGCAGTGTCAGCCCTCTTCATCTTGGCTAATCAGGTAGTCACGAAAAAGCGCACTTCGTTTTATTTTGTATCTTTTTCACGGTGGATAGTCTTACGCCGTTTTTGTGTTGTATTTTATTTTCTGCAAACAGCCTATCTTTTTGCCTGGCTCATTTTTCTAATGGGTTGTTGACCTTTAAGAGGTATAATTGAGTTTCTGTTATGTGTTCAGAGGGTAAGGCAGTGTGCCAGCTTGAGATTCTTTTGTATTTCAGAAGAGGAAAATTGTCTTAAATTAGAGAGAGAGAGAGCTTGCCAGAGAGTGTGCGTGTGAGTGGGTGAGGGGCAGAGGGAAAGAGAGAGAGAATCCCAAGCAGGATCTGTGCTCAGCACCGAGCTGGACCACCAGACTTGATCCCATGACCCTGAGCCAAAATCAAGAGTTGGATGTAAACTGACTGAGCCACCCAGGCACCCCCAAAAGAGGAAAACATGTCTTAAAAGAAATTTTTTTTTTAATGTTTATTTATTTTTGAGAGAGACAGACAGAATGCGAGTGGGTTAGGGGCAGAGAGAGAGGGAGACACAGAATCCGAAGCAGGCTCCAAGCTCTGAGCTGTCAGCACAGAGCCCGACACGAGGCTTGAACTCACGAGCTGTGAGATCTTGACCTGAGCTGGTTGGACGCTCAACCGACTGAGCCACCCAGGTGCCCCAAAAGGAAAAAATGTCTTAAGAATAGTTACATGAATTACTATTTAACTACTATTACTATATAACTATTTGATATTAATAGGAGAAGTAGAGGGTGATAAAAAGATTGTGTAAAGGGGATTTCTGAAGTGGAATTTCCAAGGTTTCTATGGAAAAGCAGTATTTTTTTTTTTTAATTTTTTTTTCAACGTTTTTTATTGGTTTTTGGGACAGAGAGAGACAGAGCATGAACGGGGAGGGGCAGAGAGAGAGGGAGACACAGAATCGGAAACAGGCTCCGAGCCATCAGCCCAGAGCCCGACGCGGGGCTCGAACTCACGGACCGCGAGATCGTGACCTGGCCGAAGTCGGACGCTTAACCGACTGCGCCACCCAGGCGCCCCTGGAAAAGCAGTATTTAAGCAGAAGTCTGAAGAGATACATAGGAATTAGTGGGGTGGGGCTGGGGAAAGAGCATTCCAAGCAGTGAAGACAGCACGAACAAAGGCCCTGTGGTGGGAAGATGATTGGTAGTAATAGCTACCATTGATAGAGCACTTACTATGTATTAGACGTTATTCTAAGTATCTTTTACATCTCCCTGCATTGAATTGTCATGTATTATTTGTGTAGCATACTTCCCCCAAACCTTGCTCATTTAAAACAGCAAACATTTCTAGTCTCACCTACTTCTGCGGGTCGGGAATTTAGGAGTAGCTTAGCTGAGTGGTTCTGGCTCAGGGTCTCTAGTGATGTAGCTGAAGGCCACAGGGGATATCGATTGAGCACCTATGTGATGAATGCACTTGTGAGGAGAATTTCTGGGGTGAGGACTTCAGTTTGGACAGACATTGCCAGAGAGGTTGTATTTTTGTATTGTTTGAAGTGGGGGTGTCTGGGCCCACACCCCCTGCACCCTGGCTATTAGCAAACACCTTGCGCTTTGCCAACTGAAGTGTGAAAACAAGAGCGCATATGGCCTCGATTTATATTCCTCTCAGCATGTAGCGGTTGAGCATCTTTTGGTATTTCCTAGCAGAATTTTTATTTTTATTTTTATATTCTGGGATTTGAGATAAATTCTTCTTAACAGTTCCTGTTTTTAGCTCATGGAGTAGTAACTCCCATGATTTGAAATAAGAGAATTGTTTTTTATTTTCTTTTATTATTATTATTTTTTTAATGTTTATTTTTGAGAGAGACAGCGTGTGAGCAGGAGAGGGGCAGAGAGAGAGGGGGACACAGAATCCCAAGCAGGCTCCAGGCTCTGAGCTGTCGGCACAGAGCCCGACGCGGGGCCCGAACTCACGAACCACGAGATCATGACTTGAGCCGAAGTCGGACGGTCCACCGACTGAGCCACCCAAGCACCCAGAGAATTGTCATTTTGTACTTTCCTTTCTTTGCCAACGGAGAGAAGGTCTCGGGGTGCCTGCCTCACTGGGTCACCGTGAGGGCTAAACGAGTTACTACATGCAGAGTACTGAGCAAGTTGTTGGTACATAGTAAACATTCAATTAGTCTGTTTCTTTGTTGTTGCTGTTTCTTGCCTGTCTATCATCTGTCATCTGTCTGTCTGTCTCACTGTCGACATTGTCTTTTTATCTATTTCTGTTTGGCCTGGAGGAGAGCCCAGGCTGCCTGAGGTGGGTTGGTAGGTGGAGGGTAAAGGCATAATTGTTTTACATGTTGCCCTTCAGCCTCCCCTTTGTTTGCAGACCCCCTCCCATCTTCTTTGTTTCTTGCTGTACCCCGGCCCCCTCTGCCCTATCTTGGGCCCCAGGCGTATTCTGGCTGGGATTTGGCTCCATTCCTGGGGAAGGCCTTGCAGTGTGGCCTCAGGGGAGGGCAGGTCTTGGAGGCTTCTGGAGTGTTGGGGAGGCAGAATTTATTTCTCTACCTGACGGGAATGATGGATTTACTGGGGGGGCGGGGGGCAGGGGGAGCAAGTGACATATTTTTGTAAAATACTTAGAAAAACTCTGAAGCTCTAAGGGAGTCCAGTGGAACCTTCTACAGTGATGGAAATGTTCTGTTACAATGTCTTCATAGACTTTTAGGATATCATCTGTGTTAAAAAAAAAAAAAAAAAAGCTTTAGTTGATTATGGAAGTGACTGGTGTCTGTGCATCATTTGTAAAAAATGATTTTAAAGCTACTTCCCATTATGTTATTGAATATTTGTCTCAAAAATTTCTTGACGAGGGGCACCTGGGTGGCTTAGTCGGTTAAGCGTCCGACCTCATGCAGGTCATGATCTCACGGCTTGTGAGTTTGAGCCCCACGTCGGGCTCTGTGCTGACCGCTCAGAGCCTGGAGCCTGCTTCAGATTCTGTGTCTCCCTCTCTCTGTGTTTCTCCCCTGCTCATACTCTGTCTCTCTCCTACTCTCTTTCTCTCAAAAAATAAATAAACATTAAAAAAATTTCTTGATGAACTCTTGAGGTTCTTGCTAGAACTGCTTTCTTTCCTGTTTATGTAAGCTTTTTTTATTAGACGATGAATTTTTTGTTGGTTGTGTGTGGGGAGGTCTCTTTTTGCTTTGGGTTCTAGGAAGCTCAGTTGCCTTAGGTTTTCATTGAGTAGCTATTCTGGTAAAACTGCCCTTTGCCTACCTCTGTTTAGTAAGACACATAGGTTGCTTTTCTTTTATGCTTATTCTAACATAGTTCTGTTGAAACATCGTTGGACATACTTGGGGTTGAAGAGGACATAAATGGATGTTGGCCCACTGTATTTTCTCAAGGCGCCATGAACTTGGCCCCTGTGGGAGTTCCACCCACCCTGATATTTCAGCCCTAACAGACTCTGACAGTATCCCAAGGGAGACAGATTGTGGCTTCCTGGGGTTCTGGGCCTAAAGCATGTTGGCTTTGGGGCAGAGAGGTCTAGATGGGTGTTACGGCTGCAGCATCTGCAGTGGGACCTTGGGCAAGTCGGCTAGTCTCTGAACCTGTTTGTGCATCCTTAAAATGGGATGACAGTAAGCACCTCAGGGTTGTTGCTGGTACTCAGTGTGGTAATTCCTATTCAGGGCTTAGTACAGCGGTGGCTTGTGGAAGGCGTTCAGTAAGGGTGAGTGACTCTTTTTTACTTATGGCTCAGCTTAATTCCAAGTTCTGTGACGCTGCCTGCAGAAATGAGGTTACCACGAAATCTGTGCCCATCGTCCGTGCCCATCGTCCTCATCTGGCAGTTCGCTGTCTGTGCAGCTTGATTTTGAATTCCAGAATTGGGGAAGCCCCGCTTTGGATGGTGTCCCCTCTGCCTTACGTAGATAAGGATCACCGTGTATTTTGTGATTTGAGTCTTTAAATCTCCCAGATGTCCATCCCGGAAAACAGACTGAACATGCTGATATGCAGTCCGTCGGAGCGGCTCCGGAAGGCCTGCAGGGCTCTGACGTTTTAAACCACAGTCACAGCGGGCAGTGCCTGAGAACCAGGGGCCAGCTTTGCTGTTTCCAGAGGACTAGCTCGGAGAACTTAGATTTTCAGATTTCCTTTCCTCCCTTCTTTCTTTTTCCATCTTCTCCCTCTTTCTCTCCTGTCTGTGTCCCCCCCTCCTCCTCTCCCTTCTTTTTCTCTCCTTGGCCCCTTCTTCCCTCTCCTTCCCTCCTCTGCCCCCCCTTCCCACTCTCCTCCCCCTTCCCCTGTAATCCTCCCCTCCCTCTCCTCCTAAGAGAAACTCCCTCTAAATACTTGAGGACAGTGGCAGGTCTAGGCTGGCCGACTGGGCAGCTTTGCCACATTCCGCCAGAACTGCTCAGGTAAAGACAGCAGGTTACAGGCCATGCTGGGTTAATGTTCTTCAGTGTTTTTGTGGCTCATGGAAGAGGTGAAGGGGCCCTGTTGTAAACTAGTCCTCTCTTGTGTCTGGGTGACAGGCACCTGTCACTTCCTGGGAGAAGGAAGGGGCTCCATGATGCTGATCTGGGGTACGCTGGGTTTAGCTACAAGCAGGAGGAGTAGGAAGGGCGCTGGGGATAGCTCCTGGGCAGAGAGAGGAGGAAGGAGGGAGAGCGAGCAGAGAACTGGCCACTCCCCCTCGATGGGAAGCTGCCGGAAGGTGGTTTTACTTAACTGAGGTACTTCCCTGCGGAGAGCTTGTTTCAGACCTTACCCTGCCCGTCTCCTCCCCCACCCCTGCCACCCAGCACTGTGTCAGAATAGGAGATGGGGTGCTGCGCATGGTGCCCCTGAGCATGGGAGCCCTCAGGCTTCTGGGGCTTTCCGCCAGCCCCACGGTGCTCTGCGATTTCCCCTGCTGCCTCCGGGAGCCCAGGTGCAGGACGGCCTGAGGTGGACACTTGTCTTCGTGCGGAGTTGGGTGTGGCCCGATGGGCCTCACGAAAGCGCTGTGGAGCGAGGAGGGCAGCTGAGCAAAGGGCTGTGGGATTCAAGCTGGGGGTGGGGAGGGGGCGATGAAGGCAAGGCGGAGGGATCACGGGGTGCTGGTCTTGATGCGGCAGGGTGGGAATAAATGAGGGAGAACTGGGAGGAGAGGGGGCATGTGAATTTCCGGTTTCAGAGGCGCCCGGGTGTGGCTGGCAGAGGTGGAGGGTGCCGCCCGGGGAAGGGGCTGCGAGGCGCTGACGGGCAGCCCCGGGGACCCACAGGGCCTGGTGGGGAGGAGGGCCGGGAGCCCCGGGCCACAGGGGCTGCGAAGTGGACAAGTGGGCGGAAGCAGGGGGTAGTGTGGGTTTTTAAAGCTGCCGGAAGCAAATGAACCAGATGTGCCTGGGGAGCCAGAGTGTGCCAGCACTAACCGCAGACCCCCCCCCCCCCCCCCCCCCCCCCCCCCGCCTCCGTGAACCAGTGCAGAGTGAGACCCGAATCTTCATCTTCCAGGAAGTTTTCAGCCCTCCTGGATGGAACACGTGTGTGAGCTAAACCGAACCTTCTCAGCGGGAGAGAAGGAAGGTCTTGCTTCTCAGTGGTTAGAAAGATGATGATAAGGCTGAGTCTGGGGGCCCTGGGACCCTGACATTCCTTCCCTTCTCTCGACAGGAATCCTGTTCTCATTTGCCCCCAGTGTGTTGAGTTTCAGCTTATCTGATAAATATAATTGTACTTTTTTTTTCCCTCTATCAAGAAAAACCTTTACAGCAGTCCGTTCGGATGGCCATAACTGCAGGTTTGAACTCCATCGCTCAGTGTTATTTCAGCTCTATTTCTTCCTACTTGTGGGGGGGTTTGTGGTGAGGAGAAATGGGAAGGGAACAAGGCTGAGGTGGAGAAAGGAAGTCTTCTGGTGCCCAGGCTCCTTTTGCCTGGGACCCAGGAGGCTGGGGCGGCCTGCCCAGGTGTGCACGCGGCGCCACCTAGTGGTCCACGGAAGCACCAGCAACCAGACACCTGCAGTGCCCCGGGTTCGCAACTTTTAAAAGGGATTGAAGGAAAGAGCAGGTTAATTGTCCAGAGGATCTGACAGGTAAGGAGGACAGCTTCAGCTGTGTGGAACAAAACAAATCCGCTTCCATCCCTCCATGCCTTCTCCTGACTTGTTCCTTCCACCTTTATTTTAATTGATCCCCGTTTTTGCAAGGTGGGGTGTATCTTGAGAGCCACGTGTGACCATGTCTTTCCTGCTTAAAGCGTTTGTTAGGAGATCCTAACCTAGATGGTGGTGTGGTGTCAGTGCCATGCACTGAACTTTATTCTTGCAGCTATCACTTGTCATACTTTATATCATTTTATTTATTTACTTATTTATTTTAATGTTTACTTTTGAGAGAGAGAGAAAACATGTGAGCGGGGGAGATGCAGAGAGAGAGGGAGACACAGAATCCGAAGCAAGCTGCAGGCTCTGAGCGGTCAGCACAGAGCCCGATGCTGGGCTTGAACCCATGAACCGTGAGCCTGTGACCTGAGCCGACGTCGGACGCTTAACCGACTGAGCCACTCAGGCGCCCCAACTTTATGTCATTTTAAATTGCGTATGTATTAGTCAGGTTTTGTTGGGCAACACACGGCTCCCAAGTCCACAGTGGCCACTGCAACATTTATTCCTTGCTTGTGGCTGTAGGTCACCCGGGGATGACCTGGGCTCCGCTTATCTCTCTCATTTGAGGATTTGGCCTCCGGCGGCAAAGGCTGTCTAACACTATAGTCTTCTGGCAGAGGACAGGGCTCATGAAAACAAACTCAATGAACACGCTCAGAGTCTCTGGTTGTACACGTGGTATGTGATACCTGCTCACATTCCATGGGCCAAGGCAAGTTCTGTGGCCCAGCTCAAAGTCACGGAACTGCAAAGTGATTTTTGTTTACAGTGAACCAAAGCAAGGGAGGTAGCGAAGGAAGAATTGGAAGCCAGATTTTAGAAGATCCCGAAATGGCTGGGGTGCATAGGTCGGCTCAGGGATCTCTCTCCTCTGGCCTAGAGTAGCAGTCAGCAGACTTGTCCCTAAAAGCCAGAGAGTAAATATTTTAGGTTTGTGGGTCACATGGTCTGTGTAGCAACCACTGGCCTCTGCTGTTGTAGCTGAAAGAAGCCGTACACCTGAAGTAATGGGCGTAGCTGTGTTTGAATAAAATTGTTGTTTACGAAAACACACAGGACTTCACTGTGGGTCGTAGTTGGGGGACTCCTGGGTGAGACGTTCAGTGCTGGTTTGTATCAAGATGTCAACTTAACAACAAAAGAGAAATATCCCTTATTAGTTGGGAACCTCTTGGGGAGTCCAGTGAAACCCCACCCACCGTTCAGCATTGTTGAGCCATAAATAGTTGTTCCATTGTCACTGAATTTTCCAGGCAGCCAAAGTTTATTGTTTCTGGGTATGAAACCTCATTTTGTTGAACTGTTTTCTGTAGAAATGTCTGTAAAGGGTATTAGAAGCTCCTTGGTCTTTCCAAGGATGATGGGGGTTTAAGGTAATTTAACCTTCCTGGTGGATTCGGATTATCGTTCACGGACAGTGTTTGGTGAGGGACTTGGAGATGTGCCCTGAATAAGGGGAGTAGGTGTGCTCGGTGACCCTACGTTCACATGTGTTGTGGTTACATTTGTGTGTGTGTGACCATTTCATTGAGATATAATTCACCCATTTAAAGTATATCATTTGGTGGCTTTTGGTTTACTCGCAGGGTTGTGCAGTCATTACCACATATCAATTTTAGAACGTTTTCATCACCCCAGAAAGAAACTCCAGACCCTTTAGCTGTCACTTCCCCCCCACCATCCACTCCCATCCCTGTCCCCCATGTGGCTGAATGAATGAGCTTTCAGAGGGTGACCTCTCGGATTCTGCTGCCTGTGTTTTTTCTTGGCTCTGACAGGCTCAGTCCTGGTCTTGGAGAGCAGAGTGAGGGATCTTCTCGAACGGCCATCGTGCTATGCAGGTGTCCACGCAGTAAACACTTTCACTGCCCCTGACACCTGTGCATCAGAATACATCACCTGAGGAGGAAGCTTTAACGTTTGTCCTTTATTCTTATTATACCTTTATATTTCTTCATTTGTATTCTGCTTTGCAGGACGTCGTCCTGTGTAATTTTCTGCTCTTTGAATTTACATGTGTGAGTTTGAAACCTGGTTTGAGTAACATGGAATTGTTTCACGCTCAGGTTTTATTTGATTTATCTGTTTTGTTTGATTGCTTCTTGTTGGACTGCTGTAATGCTTTTTGGGGGATGAGTTTGCAATCTTTTAATATCCAGATGATCTCACTTCATGCTTTAAAAAAGTAACCATTGTTCACTTATAAACAGAATTTCCTGTCTAGGAAACAATTTAGATGAATAAAGCAGTTGACTGCATTGAATGGTGGAGGCATGGTAGGCATTAGGATTTTATAAAATTGTGTTCTGTTAATAAAGTTTTCCTGATTTGACTTATGACTCTTTATCTCAGCATTTAACCTCAACATTAATGGACTTCCATTCCATAGTAAAAGCTAACTTTGGGGAGGAGAGGACAGGTAGGAGGATGTGGGCTTTGAACCCTGGCAGCTGCTTGGCTGCCTTAAGAGCTTTAGAGAGGCTAACTATAAATAGTGGGTATAGGGGCGCCTGTGTGGCTCAGTTGGTGAGCATCCCACTCCTGATTTTGGCTCAGATCATGATCTCACTGTCATTGAGATTGGGAAAGAAAGAAAGGAGGAAAGAATATATATATACATATATATATGTATATATATATTCTTATACATACACATATATGTATACATATGCATACATATACATATATATGTATATATATGGAATAAATATGTATACAGGGAATAAAGTTTTTTGCAAAACAAAGCAGATGTAAGCAAAAAGTTAATAATTTTAAAACAGGAAACTGGATCTGAACCCCCAAAATTAGAGCAACAGAAGTCAAGGGGGGGGGTTGGTGAGATGAAGTATAATAAGCTATCCTATCTGTCCTATGGAGAATTAGAAAAATATAGATTTACCTCCTAGTAACTTAAAGGGAACTACTTACCTGTATCAGTAAGATGAGGTTTGGCTGCATAGGAACAGCGCCCTCACCTGGTAGGATTTATGTAGCGTTGGTAGCACTCGATAAATGCATTGTTATTGCTGTTGTTTGTTATCATTCTAAAAAGTAAGCCGGATCCCTACACAACTTTCACACCCAATAAAATCCAGATGGCTCAAAGATAGAGTATCAAGAATGAAGCTGCAAAAGTGGTAGAGGTAAATATTGCTGGGATATTTAATAATCTTGAGATGGGCAAGGCCATGCTAAGCCAGATGCAGGGGCTAGAACTGTAAAGAAAATAATGGATCATTTTCACTGTTTGAAAGCGAAGCCTTATACTGGGTTTCTTGCTGTGATACAGCGTATCTGTCCCTGAAAAGCTTGCATGGTCTGCAAAATCGCGGGCCCCAAATGACGGTTCTGCGACTTTGTAACCGGAACGCTAAACCGTACAAAGCAAGAAGGACACAACTGGTTGCAGGGCAAAGGCTGTGAGGCACGCAGAGGGCGGGGCCTCGGAGCCCTGCAGCTCCCCTGAAGGTGGGCACGGGAGGAAGAGCAGCCTCTGCAAGCCCAGAGCCACGCAAGGCTGGCGTGTGCCCCCTTGGGGATGGAGCCCTAGGTGTAGAGCGTATTTTACACTTCTTTAAGATAGGGCTGGAAGGGCTCCTGCCTGTGCAGTACAAGAGTGCCCTCCTCTTACACAGGCATGTGAGCTCCTGGTAGAAAAGCCTGTTGCAGTACACAAGGCTGTGTGGAAAAATCAGGAACCATGAGTAGGTTTGCAAGACCAGTGACAAGCTGGGGAAACGACTGCACTATATCTGATAGACAAAGGTTCACATAAGTCTCCTCTGTATGTCAGTATTAAAGAAGAGATAAGCAAGAAAAAAGTATGTATGAGCATCCTGTAATGAATTACAAATGGGGGCACCTGGGTGGCTCAGTTGGTTAAGCGTCTGATTTTGGCTCAGGTGATGATCTCACAGTTCATGAGTTTGAGCGCTGACTCGGGCCTCTGCGGTCAGCCTAGATCTGTCTGCTTCAGATCCCCTGTCTCCCTCTGCCCCTGCCTGGCTTCTGCTCGCTCTCTCTCTCTTTAAAAAAATTTTTTTAATGTTTATTCATTTTTGAGACAGAGAGACAGAGCATGAATGGGGGAGGGGCAGAGAGAGAGGGAGACACAGAATCGGAAGCAGGCTCCAGGCTCTGAGCCGTCAGCCCAGAGCCTGACGCGGGGCTCGAACTCATGAACCGCGAGATCGTGACCTGAGGTGAAGTCGGACGCTCAGTCGACTGAGCCACCCAGGCGCCCCATCTCTCTCTCTCTCTTTTAAAAATAAGCATAAAAAAATTACAAATGACCAATAGGTCTGTGAAAAAATGTTGGATATTACTAAGAACTAAATGCGAATGGCCGACAGGTACATGAAGAGGTGCTCAGCATCACTAGTCATCAGGGAAATGCGAATAAAACACAACGAGCTATCACCTCACACCTATGAGAATGGCTACTATCAAAAAGACGAGACAATAAGGCTTGGCAAGGATGTGGAGGAAAGGGAACCCATGTGTGCTGCCGGTGGGAGTGTAAATTGGGGTGGGTGCTATGGCAAGGATATTTATTCCAGTGTTCTTTCGTTGCAAAACCATGAAATGCTTGTGAATGGGGAATCTCGTCCCTGAGTTGTGTCATGCATTGAAAATGGGATACTATGTAGCCCTTAAAAAGGAGGTGGATCCGAATTTATTGCCATGGAGCCGTGTCTGTGACATATTGAGAGCATCACCGGTGAATTTTCCAAGATCTCTTTCGTGGAGAGACATAAAACCAAAGGAGGGGGAAAAGAGATTCTTTTCAAAGTGGTTTTGGAATTAGAGACCATGTTGTCTTCCTCCCGCTCCTTGTAAATCGGTGGCAGGCCCACCTGTGACGTTCTCTTCCCATCAGTCAGAGGGGTCTCATCCCCGAATCCAGCCGCTTTTCTCTCAGCAGCATTGCTGAGACACCTTCGATTCTTGCCTGGACTGTGGCAGTAGCATCATGGCTTGTCCCCAACGGGTAGCCCCTTTGACCTGTCCACGTAGCGGCCAGAGAGACCTGTTTCATCCTTGAGTGAGACTGTGGCACTCTTGTGGAGGGGCTTCCCAGTGCGGCCAGAGCGAGATCACACTTCCTGCCACGGCCTAAACGTTCTAGACACTCTGGCCTCCCTCCCCTCACCTGCATGGCTCTCCCTACCCGGCTCCGGCCGTACACGATGCCTCTGGTTTTTCTTTATATTTACTCTTCCCTGTGCTTGGAACACTGTTCCCCCTAGATCTTTATTCCAGTTTCTGCCCCGATGACCCTTCCCCGGAAATGAACAAATCATTGTTATTCGTGGCTTTATAATATTTCATTCAGTTGGTACGATTTACTTAAATGCCGCTAGACACGAAGGTTGTATTTGGCAATGCAGTGACCTTTTTTTTTTCAATTTTTAAAATTAAGAAATTTTTAATTCAAGTATAATTAACTCAGAGTTATATTAGTTTCAGGTGTACAGTATAATGATTCAATTCTAGGGCGCCTGAGTGACTCCGTCAGTAAGCATCTGACTTCGGCCCAGGTCATGATCTCACGGTTCATGAGCTCGAGTCCCACGTCAGGTGAACGGGAGCCCTGCTTTGGATGAGCTTGAGCCTTGTTTCTCTCCCTGTCTCTCTCTGTCCCTCTTGGGATTCTCTCTCTCTCTGTGCCCCTCCTGGGATTCTCTGTCTCTGCCCCTCACTCACTTGTGCCCCCCCCCGAAACAAACAAAAAAGAATTCTGTAAATTTCTCATCAAGGTAAGTGTGCTGTTAATCCCCTTTATCCATTTCATCCATCCCTGCACCCACTGCCTCTGTGGCAGTTTGTTCCTGAATTTAAGAATCTGTTTGTTTTTTTTTTTTTGCAACGAACATCTTTTAAAAAGTGCATTGAAGATGTGACTGTTAACATGTAGGAATGTGCAGAAATAATTTACAGGTACTTAATGACTCCCATTTGTATTTGATAAGCTTTCATTTTTTTTTTTAAATGTTTATTTATTTTGAGAGAGACAGGAATAGAGAACAAGCAGAGGAGAAGCAGAGAGAGGGGGTGGGGAGAGAGAATCCCAAGCAGGCTCCACTCTGTCAGCACAGAGCCTGACACAGGGCTCGAACCCACAAACCGTGAGATCGTGACCTGAGCTGAAATCAAGAGTCAGACGCTTAACTGACTGAGCCACCCAGGCGCCCGAAGCTTTCATTATTTTAATTTCAGATCTCATAAATAGTTGGCCCAAGCAGCTATTGTCATTGTTCAAGCAACGGTGATTTTTTTTTTCAAGCTTTTATTTAAATTCTAGTTAGGTAACATATAGTGTAATATTGGTTTTAGGAGTAGAATTTGGTGATTCATCACATACATAAAATACCCAGTGCTTATCACAAGTGCCTTCCTTAATACCCATCCCCCTTCTAGCCCCCCCTCACCTCCCTCCATCAACCCTCAATTTGTTCTCTGTGGTTAAGAGTCTCTTCTGTTTTGTCTTCCCCTCTTTTCCCCCCTTCCCATATGTTCATCTGTTTTCTTAAATTCTGCATATGAGTGAAATCATATGGTATTTGTCTTGCTCTGATTATCTTTCTCTTATTTTGCTTAGAATAATATACTCCATCTACGTCATCGCAAATGGCAAGATTTCATTCTTTTTGATGGCTGAGTGATATTCCGTTGTGTATTTATAAAACACATCTTCTTTATCCATTTATCAGTTGATGGACACTTGGGCTGTTTCCACAGTTTGACTGTTGTCAATAATGATGCTGTAAACATCAGGGTACATGTACCCCTTCGATTCTGTATTTTTGTATTCTCTGGGTAAATACTTAGTAATGCAGTTGCTGGATCATGGGGTAGTCTGTTTTTAACTTTTTGAGGAACCTCCATTCTGTTTTTCAGAGTGGCTGCACCAGTCTGCATTTCCACTGACAGTGCAAGAGGTCCCCCTTTCTCTGCATCCTCATCAACATCTGTTGTTTCCTGTGTTGTTAATGTTAGCCATTCTGACAGGTGTGAGGTGTTGTCTCATCATGGTTTTGATTTGTGTTTCCCTGATGATGAGTGATGTTGAGCATCTTTTCATGTGTCTGTTAGCCATCAGGATGTCTTCTTTGGAAAAGTGTCTGTTCATGTCTTCTGCCCATTTCTTCACTGGATTATTTGTTTTTTTGGGTGTTGAGTTGGCTAAGTTCTTTATAGATATTGGATATTAATTCTTTATCCGATATGTCGTTTGCAAAGATCTTCTCCCATTCCATAGGCTGCCTTTTAGTTTTGTTGATTGTTTCCTTTGTAGGAGCTTGTTATTTTGATGAGGTCCCAGTAGTTCATTTTTGCTTTTGTTTTCCTTGCCTTCAACAATGTGTCTAGCAAGAAGTTGCTGCGGCTGAGGTCAAAGAGGTTGCTGCCTGTTTCCTCCTCTAGGATTTTGATGGTTTCCTGTCTCACATTTAGATCTTTCATCCATGTTGAATTTGTTTTTGTGTATGGTGTAAGAAAGGGGTCCAGTTTCCTTCTGCATGTTGCCATCCAGTTTTCCCAACACAGTTTGTTGAAGAGAATGCCGTTTTTCCGTTGCATATTCTTTCCTGCTTTGTTGAAGATTAGTTGGCCATGTCATTGTGGCTCCATTTCTGGGTTTTCTATTCTGTTCCATTGATCTGTATGCCTGTTTTTGTGCCAGTACCTTATTGTCTTAATGATTACGGCTTTGTGATATAGCTTGAAGTCCAGAATTGTGATGTCTCCCAATGTCTTCTTTTCTTTCCCAAAAGAAAAACTTTGCTTTTCTTTTTCGGGATTGGTTGGACTCTTGGTGGTCTTCTGTGGTTGCATACAAATTTTAGGATTGTTTGTTCTACCTCTGTGAAGAATGCTCATGGTATTTTGATAGAGATTGCAGTAAAATGTGTAGATTGCTTTGGGTAGTATTGACATTTTAACAATGTTCTTTCAATCCATGAGCATGGAATTTTTTCCATTTTCTTTGTATCCTCTTCGACTTCTTTGAAAAGTGTTCTCTAGTTTTCAGAGTACAGATCTTTTACCTCTTTGCTTAGGTTTATTCCTAGGTATCTTATGGTTTTTGGTGCAGTTGTAAATGGGATCGATTCCCTGATTTCTTTTCCCGCTGCTTCATTATCGATATATCGAACCGCAGCAGATTTCTGTACAGTGATTTTATATCTTGCGATTTTGCTGACTTCATGTAGTCTAGCAATGTTTTGGTGCAGTCTTTGGGGGTTTTCTTTTTTTTTTTTTTTTTTATTTATTTTTGGGACAGAGAGAGACAGAGCATGAACGGGGGAGGGGCAGAGAGAGAGGGAGACACAGAATCGGAAACAGGCTCCAGGCTCCGAGCCATCAGCCCAGAGCCTGACGCGGGGCTCGAACTCACAGACCGTGAGATCGTGACCTGAGCTGAAGTCGGACGCTTAACCGACTGCGCCACCCAGGCGCCCCAACAAGGTTTTGTTTGAATACCCGCTTTCACTCCTTTTGGCTGTAAACCCAGGAGTGGAATTGCAGGGTCACATGGTGATTCTGTGTTTACCTTATTGAGGACCTGCCAGCCTGTTCTCTAGAAGGGACACCTCGTGTGTGACAGAGGGTGATACCACTGCTTACACTGGAACAACAGGCACGAACTGGGGCTGTTTGGGGCAAGACAAGAGGCATGGGCGTCCGTGCCCAGCCCAGCCCCTCCACCTCCTCTGTTCCCTTCCCTCCTGGTGTTAGCCACCACCTGCCGGTGTGCTTGGTTCCCTTGAATATTCTTAAACGTCTATTCCGTGCGTATCTTTTCTTGCCCCTGGGGCGTTGAAGTCCCAAGTCTGAGAGAGAAAAGAAAATCCCTAATGCAGTGACCATCCTTTATTTCTTTAAAAAAAAATAGGGGTAAAATATACACAACACAGAGTTTATCATTTTAACCATTTCTAACTGTACTGTTTTGCAGTGTTAAGCACACTCACGATGCTGAGTAAGTATCACCTTCATGCATCTCCGGAACTTTTTCCTTTTCCCCAGCTGAAACTCTCTTCCCTTTAAAAGCTAACCCCTGTTCCCCTCTCCCTCCAGCCTCGGGCAACTACATTCTACCTTCTGTCTCCATGAATTTGCCACCCTGGCTCTGAGCTGTCGGGACCTCATGTAACAGGAAGCATACGACGTTTGTCCTTTTCCGACTGGCTTATTTCACTTCGTGTAACGTCTTTGGGGTCCATCCATGTTGTAGCCTGTGTCAGAATTTCCTTCCTCGTTAAGGCTGAGTGATACTCCACCGTGTGAATAGACCACCTTTTGGCATCCGTTCATTGATCGATGGCCACTTGGTTGCTTCTCCCTTTTCGCTGTTTGTGAATAACGCTGTTAGGAGCGTGGATGTACAAATAGGTATTGAGGTCCCTGCATTTGCTTCTGGATATATATCCAGATTTGGAACAGTTGGGTCATAAGGTAGTTCTGTGTTTAACTTTTTTGAGGAAGCTGGTTATGTATGTTTTTATCAGATGCACCGTAAACATGCTTGTATATTTTGTACCTTAGATGTTTTGGATTCCTTTCTTAGATTTAACCCTGTATGTGAGAGTACTGGTTTAAGGGCCACGACCAATTTTTGGTTCTCCAGACGTGCTGTCACGCTGTTTGTGCAGCTGTGAACACTTTAATTACGATCACACGGACACTGGCTATTTTCATGTAAAATCCCCCCCCCCCCCCGATAACTTAATAATGATACAATCTATACTTTTAAGAGAAATTATCAAGAAAATCGGAAAACCAAAAGTATTTTTATTCTATTTGTCTCTTACTAAAAAAAAATTGCTTTTCTTTTTAAGTTTATTTATTTTGAAGGGACATAGTGCAAGTTGGGGAGGGGCAGAGGGAGAGAATCCCAAGCAGGTTTCTCTCTGCCAGTGCAGAGCCTGACACGGGGCTTGAACCTCTGAAACCGTGAGATCATGAGCTGCGCTGAAACCCAGAGTCGGTTGCTTAAGTGACTGAGCCACCCAGGCGCTCCTAAAACGTATTCTAATGGGTAGTAACACTTCCTATTTTTTGTGCAGGTTTGACTTTGGGCTGGATTTATACGCATTCATTTTTCCTTTTAAAATATCCATACAGTTCAAGCTGTATGTCTTACTTTTAGAATCAGTCCAACCTGTAACGTACTATCCTCTGCTTTTCTAGGTCTCTATACAAAGCCCACGGGAGGCACTATTTCTGAAAAACTGGATTTGGTCTTGCCATTTGGGGGCCTGCGTAGCAGGCTCCTTCCTTGACTTTGCCCTGCCTCTTGCCCTCTCTCGTTGCACCACAACCTGGCGTGTTCGGCCGGACGGTGCCGGGTCAGTTGCACGTGACTGCACTTGAGCGTCATGTCACAGACCCTACCTGGACACGGCCATTGGGCGGATCGGCTGTCTCTGCCGCAGTGTTCCTGCTGGGGTAGGGATCATCTGAGCTGGTGTTCATGTGTGATTATGTGAGAGCTCAGAACCTGACACCTAGTCTCTGTGGAATTGACCCCATGTGATTGTTGATCCTTTTTCTTAGAAAGAGTTGCTTCTGGTGGCACTTAAGGCCACAGCCATTGCTTTTCCTTTCTGTAGTTTTGTTGGCCTTTTCTTTCCCATTCCGTGGGGGTTTCTCTGTGTGGCCCTGCCTGTCCTGGAGACCCCCTCTGCTGCCCACAGCGAGGGAGCTGGCCCTTAGTGGGGCGAGGCGGAAGAGGAGGAGAAAGAAGGGTTGTGCCTGTCTCTTTGGGGCTAGAATGTGAGCCGAGGCGCTGCGTGGGGACAGGAGGGCCTTGTGTCTGGTCCCTCCACTGCTTAGCCATGAGACCCCCCCCCCCCGCTTTTCCCCTGTGTAAGGGGAAGGGGTGGCTGAGGACGGGCTCCCTGAGAGCTCACAGCCGTTCTCGTGAGGGGTGTCAGAACGGTCTTGAGTGGAAGTAGGCGCAGATCAGAGGTGTGGGAAGGATGGAGCCCACAGAGAAGCCTGTTTGCCCTTGTGTTCTGTTTGCACGTTGAGCCACGCGCCTTACTTATTGGTGTTGTTTTTAAAGAAGGCAAATGTAGTTAACGAAAACCACCAGAGGCTGCCAGCTCTCAAATGTTGGTGTGCAAGAACCCGTCGGAGGTACTTGACATAAAAGCCAGTTCCTGGTACAGAAGGTCTGGGGTGGCACCTCGGGAGCCACCTGAAGACCCCCTCGTAGAGAAGCCCGCCCATTGGTAGTGTCACCCCCAGGTACGGTTTTCCGGAGGGTTCCTCAGCACAGATCAGTGAAGGAAGGGAAAGGCTTGCTTGCAGATTCCTTCCCTAGAGGATCTTCACCAGGACCCGCCAGACTGGGAATGAGCCATGTGTGAATTAGGGTTGGGAGGAAGTGGGCTGGGGTGTGGGGTCCAGCTCGGCCCCTTACGAGCAGAGTCACTTGGGCTCCTCACATCACCTCTGAGACTCGGGTTCCCTCATTTGTAAAGTGTGTTCTTCATCCTCACCGTGCCTGCTGGTTGGTGAGGGTGGATGACGTTCAGGAATAGGTACACGTGCTTTGGGTCATTCCGCAAGTGTTTATTGAGCGCCTACTGTTTACCAGGCAGGGTGCCGTGTAAACCGTAGGGCACAAATCAGCATCCAAGATGGCACTGTCGCTTTCCGAGGCTTCTCACGTGCTCGGCCGTGTACCAGTCTCGGGTCTGTTGCCAGTTGCTCAGTGACATTTGGGTGCCTCCTCAGCCTCTCTGAGTACAGTCTTGTCTTCCGTTAGATGAGATGGTTGAGCCAGTGGTTTTTAGCTCCAGTGGTCCCTTTGTAGACCAGCGGTCCCTTTGTAGGTTGTGAAATCACAACTTTTGTGGTGTAGACCGTAACTCCTAACACAGTTCCCCGAACATGCATAGGTAAGGCTCTCAACTGTGTAACCCTATAATAGGAATTTTCTAGAAAGACACCAGTTACAAAGTATCACATGTCTCTGGCACCAGTATGGCGTGTGTGTAAGTCTTTGAGTCTGCACCCTTTCATCTTAATAATTTCAAGAAAAATGAATTGTTTCCAAGTCTGTACAAGTGGTTTGCAAGTGGCCCAGTAGGAGAGGGGTCTTGTCTCTTGCCGTCTTGCAAACATTGCTGCAGGTTTACTATCACTGCTAAGCTTAATGGGTGGTAAGAAGCTTGCTTCCTCAAGCACAGCCCTGGGGTCACACTGTTCAGCCACCGTCCTTGTGGCCAAGTGGAAACTTGGTGGGTAAAGAAATGGAGTGGGGTTGGGGGGGGGGGCGGAATAGAAAACAGATGGGTAGAATAGGGCCAGTTTTTATGAGTTAAGGTTCCTTTACTTTTCTTTGATTGCCACCTTTAATGTCGCCTAGAACATTCTCCCAAGGCGTAGAGTTGGGGCATCATGGGAAATCCCAGAGCACAAACAGGAGGAACACACACATGCTTAATTTGACCCTCGGGTGTTTATAAATTTTTATTTTTATTTTTTGAGAGACAGAGGGTACAAGTGAGCAAGGGGCAGAGAGAGAGAGGGAGAGAGAATCCCACAAGGGGCATTGGGGGGTGGGGTGGGGAGAGAGAGGAGGAGGAGAGGGAGGAGGGGAAGGAGGAGGGGGAGGAGGGGAAGGAGGAGGGGGAGGAGGAGGGGGGAGGAGGGGGAGGAGGAGGAGAGAGAAAGAGAAAGGAAGGAAGGAAGGAAGAAAGAGAAGTAGAGCTCACCTGATGCGGAGCTTGAGCTCACCAACTGTGAGCTCATGACCTGAGCTGAAGTCAGTTGCTTAACTGACGAGCCACCCGGGTGCCCCGGGTGTTTACATAATTCTGAGTGAGTGTCCGACTTTTAAAAATCAAGAAATCTGTAAAAAGGCAGGTTGAGGAATCAGCATATCCAGGGCCACGAGCACCTTGTGGCTGGAGCAGGATGTGCTCTACACACAGTTCTTGGTCTGGCTGCTCACACACGTGTGGGCAGGAATAGAGCTTTTCTGCAACGCCACGCCTTTGTTCCATGGATGCAGAAATGGAGCTCCTGACGGAGGAAGATGGGGCTTGCCGGGGTGACAGGGAGAAGTTGGGGACGGAGCCAGGCCCGGCGTCCCCCCCTCCAAGCTCCTGGAACAGTGCTCCTGCTGTACCTGGGCCTCACGCACCTTCCAGCAGGGGGCAGTCATGCTGCTGGTGTGCCTCACCATCTGTCTCTTCCCCGACTTTCCCCTGCCCCTCCCTTCCCTGACTGTGCCAGTTTCTTCTCAGAAAGCCTTCCTCTTTGTCCGGCACGGTTCCCTTTCTCCTTTTGTTCTTTCTCCTCCCCCTGCTGTTGCCCCAGGATCTCCCGGAGCCTGGGTGAGTGTTTAGGACGCTTCTCCCCTACATTTGTGCACTTTCCTGCTCTCCTGGGCCCAGAGCCCTCCAGCTCTGGCCTGCAGACAAGAGGCCCCAGAAACCCCTATGGAGCCCACCGCACCCCATCTGGGGGTGGCCACCGCTCAGAGCATGTAATTGCGTGGTCCTGGATATGTCGATTTCTTCTGAGAGGCCAGGGATCTGTGTCTTTACATGAGACTCCCTGATTTTTAAATGTCAGACACTAATTTAGAGCTGCCTCCTCTGCTGTAAAATGTTAAGCTTTATCTCAGGTGCCTGGCAAGTTCCGTGAAGACTGCCGTGCCACCTGTGTATCAGAGGGGCCTCTTCTAGCCCCTCTGTGGGAGGGAGGATCTGGCCCCAGTCGGGTGTCGAGTGGACGTAGCTGCACTTTTAGCCCCTTTTAGCCCCCTGCACTTTTAGAAGGCCTCTGAAGGGTTCTACCTGTGAACAGGTGAAGAGATCTGTTGTGTTTTGCTCCCAAAGTGTTGCCGTAAGAATAGGGGGCCTTGGATGGAATCGGTGTTTGCTGCGTGATCGAGGGGACATTCACTTCCCAGCGGGACTTACCTCTGTGCTGAACAAAAACCTAGGGGGATGCCAGGAGGGGCCTGACAGCATTTGGCACTACGCGACTCCACCTCCCCTGTGCCGAAGGCTGGGCCTTGGTCCATCCCGGGGACATGGGGCTGCCAGACCAGCCCTGCTCCCTGTTGGTGATTCGTCCTCGCCTTTGTGCCCGTTATTTATGGAGCGCTCAGTGAGCACTTACTCTTGCCCAGCTGGCTGTAAAGGTGGCTGATTCAGTTCTTTCTCCTGAGGGGCTTACAGTTAGCGAAGAGGGGATTACAGAAAACACTCATAACATCGTAGCGAAATAGTCGATGTACTACATATATAGCCACGGGACAGAAGTCAAGGAACGCTTGAAATACAAGGTGACATTTGAGTGGTATTTTGAGATGGAGTTTGCTGGGCAGTGAAGGGCATTCTAGGCAGCTAGGACAGCTGGTGTCAAAATCAAGATTTGTGAAAAACTGTGCTTAGCAAATGTTGAGAAGTTGGTGTGGCTTAACTGAAGGGGTACTGGAGAAAAGAGCAGAGACTGCACTTGATGAGAAAGGCCGTTTTAATAGAGACTAAGGTAATAGTGGCTTCAACAAGGTAGACCTTTCCTTCTTCCCCTCTTACAAGTCCCAGGGGCAGATTGGACCCCACCAGGTGGTCCCAGGCACCCTGGGTTGCCCTGCTGTTGCCTTTAACTTGCTTGGCTGAAGGTGGTTTCAGCACCAGCCCCCTCTCTGCATCCCACAGCTGGAGAAGGCGAGGCTCGGGAGCTCTATGAGCCTCCTGATAACCAGGCACAGGGACATACCTTACTTCAAGGAGAGATGGGAAATGTAGTTTTTAGCCGGGTAGCCACGTGCCCAGCCACACCTTGGGAATTACGTTACCAAAAGGAAGAAGTAGAAATTGGGTATTGGGAAACCTCTGTCCCCACAGCTTCTTAGGAAGGCGGGTGTGGGCTGAATCATGAAGTACTTTATAGGGAGCTGGGAGGTTTTTTTTTTTTTTTTTTTTCCTTTCTTTAAGTTTATTTATTTTGAGAGAGAGTGAGAGAGAGTATGAGCAGGGGAGTGAGGGGCAGAGAGAGAGAGAGGGAGGGAGGGAGGGAGAGAGAATCCCAAGAAGGTTCCACACTGCCAGCATGAAGCCCCATGTGGGGCTTGAACTCACGAATCATGAGATCGAGACCTGAGCCGAAATCAAGAGGTGGATGCTTAACTGACTGAGCCACCCAGGTGCCCCCGAGGAGCTGGGAGGTTTCTAAAGCAGGGCAGTGCCATGTTTTAAAAACATCTTTCCACAGATGGGTCCAGGGGAGGTGTGGCTGGCAACCATAGAGCTGTTGTAGTAACTGGAGAGTGGAGAGATACGAAGGGCTCAGTCCACCCTGACAGTCGGGGTGAGCCTGGCCTTTCGAAGGTTTTACATGCTGGGGGCTCGGTGGGTTCTGGGCTGTGGTTGCTGCACACTTGCCAGAAGCCACGGACCTGTTGGGGTCTGAGTTTAATCAGTAGGCTGATACCTTATCCGAGAACACGTTTTAATGTTAATGATGTGGCTTGGAGCTTTGGAGAAATGATGACCATTAGGAGCATAAAGGGGTCCTTTCCTCTAGGTATGGCCAACAGTGTTCTTTTACACCTTGAGCTTGAGTCAGTAAGCCCCAAGAGAGGGGGCAGGGCCATCCTTCTCAGGCCCCTGATCCTTCGTGGTCCCGCAGACAAGTTACTTTACTTCTCCGTTCTTCCCGTGCTCTGGAAGGAACATTCTGACATCTCCCTAATTTGTCAGTGTGTTTATTTTTATTTTATTTTTTTTTATTTAAAAAAAAAATTTTTTTTCAACGTTTTTTATTTATTTTTTGGGACAGAGAGAGACAGAGCATGAACGGGGGAGGGGCAGAGAGAGAGGGAGACACAGAATCGGAAACAGGCTCCAGACCCCGAGCCATCAGCCCAGAGCCTGACGCGGGGCTCGAACTCACGGACCTCGAGATCGTGACCTGGCTGAAGTCGGACGCTTAACCGACTGCGCCACCCAGGCGCCCCTGTCAGTGTGTTTAATTGAACATCCCGACCATACTTACGAAGTTGTCTCCCTGTTTAGAACAAAAACTTCCCGATCAGAATATGCTGGGAAATCGTCAGCGTTTCTCATGTGCCTGCCTGGGAGATGGGCTGCAGAGGGCAGAGGGAGGGGCACGGCTTTCAGTCGGACAGCTGAGGCTTCTCGAATGGGATCTGCCACTTACCTGCGTGGCCTTGACCAACAAGATATTCCATAGCCCCTGTGAATCTCAGCTTCTGCATCTATAAACCAGAGCCAATATTGTGTGTGTCCCAGATTTCTTGGAGGGTCAGGGAGTGCCCTGAAGGCAGCTGGCTTGGGCCTGCCACAGTGCAGAATTCCTGGGGAATTCTCGGAGGCTCTCTTACTATGGTTACTCAACCTCAGGCCTTGGTACGTCTTCTCCATGCAGCAAATGTGGCGTCCCCTCCACTGGAGGTCCCCAGGGCTTATGGTCTCTATAATCCTTCCCTATGCTCTGATTCTCTGGGCCGTCCAGGCAGCTGAAAACTTGCCGTGTTTATATGACTGGTCACATTATGGCAAAATCAAATACACAGAGTTTTTTAAAAAGACATTTTTGCACACTCTCGCTTTTTGATACTTTATCTCGCCGGCCATCATGTGCTTCTAGGAAAATGATGTCTCTTGGGCATAAGGACCCACATTGTAAATAGGTTGACCTTCAGCCCTGGAAATGTGGAAGGACAGGTCAAGGCTCAGAGTCTGAGCAGCTGCCAACATGCTCAGAAGTGACACGTTATTCTTAGAAGGGATTTTTGTTTAAGATTGTTGCCTTCCCCACCACCCAAAGCAGTGACGCTGGAAGATTCTAGCCTGTTGTGAGGGTGAGTCACTCAGGAATGTGTTGGTCTCCTGCCTCTCTCCCTAGGCATAGGCTGGCACGGTCCTTTGTGGAGCCAATCCACGTTCAGTTGAGAGATGCCACCAGCTGGGCGTCAGCCCTCCTTGACCCCACGTCCCCTTTTCACAAGGCTGCCATTTTGTAGTCATGAGGCCTGTCCTCAAGACGAGCATTGTGGGAACTTACTCTTCACCTGATTGTGAGAGAAGGAAATATTCACTTAATTATGGGCCCATCTTGAGCCTCTTGGTGGCGTTTTGTTCTTGGCGGGAGGTGGGAAGAAATGTCTGTCTTGAGGTTGGGCTGTGGGCTCTGTCCTCGGGGAGGAGGTAACTTCTGTTCGCGGCAGAGCGGCTCCGGTCTGGTTTTCACTGGCTGCAATGCCAAGAGCACTTGCAGTGGCATTTCCCACGTTAGGCAGAGAAATCAAATGTTCAGATGCTGTCCCCACCCCCACCTGCCAGTCCCAGAAGCTCCAAGTAAAATTCTAAATGTCTTCACTTTGTATTTATTTTCTTCTCTTTCGTCAGTGCTCGAGAAACCACACTGACTTCCTGAATCGAGATGCTCTGCAAAGAAGCTTTGCAAATTAAATTGAGCAAGAAGAGGGTGTGTGGGGGTGGTAGGAGGTAGAGGGAGTCTGACAGGTCTCAGTGGGCTCCTGCCCAAAGGGAAACACTGGGTCACTGAACGCTCTCTTTACTTGTGCTTCTTTGTTTTTTTTTTCCCCCTGCTGTGTGGCCTTAGACCTGAAGGACACAGGAATGTAGGTAAGTCTCTGGCATAGCTATTCTTCTGGGCACAGGTGTCACACTGTTGGAGTGTGAGCGGCCACATGGCCACTGCCCCGCCGCTGCCTTTGCCTTGGTTCAGCCCGGAGAGGAGCAAAGGGACCGGTCTTCCCTGCTGTGCCGGCTTTGGTCTCCAGCAAACCCCTGCCCCGGGCCCTTCCTGCTCCCTCCTCCCCCCCACCCCCAAACTTGCCGCACCCCGGGACCAGCACCCCGGGACCCACACTGTTTGCTCCACTCATTTCCTCTTGTGTGTATTCAGGCAGGACCTTCCTCCTTTCCTTCGATGCCTCCTTCCACGTCCTCGGGCATGACTCATAACTGTGATCTCTTGTCAGCACCTCTTCCTTATTTCCCCTTGCTGTCGTGTGGTTTCGTTGATCTCCAGAGGGTTTTCTTCTCCTCCCTGCACTTCGGAGAGGGACAGGGGATGGGAGATTGAATCCTCTGCTCTGCCCTCCACCTTGACCCAGTCCCCCACCTGTGTTTACTACTGCAAGGCAAGACCATTGTGCAATAACCTTCTGGAGAATTGCTCTTATTCTATTCTTATCTTTTGAGTGGTTTTTCTCTTGGAAGGCTCATTCCTAGAACACGAGACCAAGTTAACTCTCTTCTTTTGTCCAGCCATGAGCACCATAGGTGCTTGGGTTTATTTATGGGTTGATGTCAGAATCAGCTGAGAGATAATCAGCACTCACCCATTAGCATTTATTATTTTTTAAAGTTATTTGTTTATTTTGAGAGAGAGAGAGAGAGTGTGTGTGCTTGTGGGAGGGGCAGAGAGAGAGAGAGAGAGAGAGAGAATCCCAAGCAGGCTCTACACTGTCAGCACAGAGCCTGAAGCAGGGCTCGAACTCATGAACCATGAGCTCATGACCTGAGCCGTAACCAAGAGTCAATGCTTAACTGACTGAGCCACCCCGGTGTCCCCCCATTAACAATTATTTAATTCATTCTTCCTAGGGGTAGAGAAATTGCCTAAGATTGGGCTTATCCTGGGTACTTTGATTTTTTTTTTTTTATAACAGTTTAATTAAAGGGTCTCTTTATTTAAAAAAAAATTTTTTTTTTTAACGTTTATTTATTTTTGAGACAGAGAGAGACAGAGCATGAGCAGGGGAGGGGCAGAGAGAGAGGGAGACACAGAATCTGAAACAGGCTCCAGGCTCTGAGCTGTCAGCACAGAGCCCGACGCGGGGCTTGAACTCACGGACCGCAAGATCATGACCTGAGCCGAAGTCGGCTGCCCAACCGACTGAGCCACCCAGGCACCCCTAAAGGGTCTCTTTAATGTGCTTTATATGGATTGATTCACCTTCACAGGCCTTATGGTGCACCCCCTGAGCGCAGTCTGGGCCAGGACCTATGAGGGGTGAGGGGGTACGGGTGGTGGATTGAGGACAACTAACTGTTGATGGAAATTTGCCATCTCGCAGGGAGATGGGTTGAATACTAAACTACCCAGAGGACCGAGCTTAGTAAGGGCAGCAGTTGAAGAGCTGACAAAATGCTGTGTGAATATAGAAGGGAGGAGAGAGGTTAGCTCTGCTTGAGGTGTCCAGAACACCGGCATATCTGGGAAGAGGTGGTATCCCAGCTCTGCCTTGACGGAGGGACACCGGTTACTTTTGTTGGAAGCCCCACAAGAGTACAAGCGTCGCGAGCACAGGACCATAACTGTGGTGTTTACTGTTGCATTTCCTAGATCTCTGGGACGCAGAGTGTATTTGGATGGATGAATGGAAAGAAATATGGGTGGATAAACAGTTGAGTGAATGAATTAAATGGAGGCAGAATCCTACGTGTGGGGGGTGGGGGGTGGCTTGAATGGTAAGAGTGGCAGGAAGAAGTTGGGCATATTGGTGAAATTCTAACTGGTTTGGCTTATATGTAGAATGATTGAAAGAGAATGGTCGGAGGAAGGGTCGGGAAGGATGACTGAGCCCAGAAAGCACGGGAGTTGTGGCTTTACTTCGAAGAAAGTGGGTGGCTTTCTTTGAAGAAAGTGACTATTTCAGGTGGGTGTTCTAAATTTTGAGAATGGAATTTAAGTAGGAAAAAGACGCCCGACGTGGCCTCGCCTGGCCTCTCCATGCTGTGGGTAAGTAGCCGAAGACAACTGCCGCGGCCACAAGGTCATTCAGTTCAGCAGCGAGGCCGAAACCAGTCCGGGCTCTCACTTTGCCATCTTCTTGCCTCCAGACGTGTGCAACAGCACCGATCTTCCGGAAGTCGAGATCATCAGCCTGCTGGAGGAGCAGCTGCCCCATTATAAGTTAAGAGCCGACACCATCTACGGTTATGACCACGACGACTGGCTCCATACGCCCCTCATTTCTCCAGATGCCAACATTGACCTCACGACCGAGCAAATTGAAGAGACGCTGAAGTACTTCCGTGAGTAGCTCCCTTTGGTCTGGTCCGTGACGGGCTGTGCTGGTTAGCCGTGGCGCCACGTGGGACCTTGTACTGCTTAGCAGGTCTTACGGCCTACCATTCGTGGATGAGTGTGCCAAGAAATGTGGCAATAGGATTTAGCTACATGCAAGGCCTTGACTTCGAGTGTTCCGAATAGACGTCTTAGAGTGGTGGGGACTAAGTGTGAATTTTCACGTGAGCTCGTTTTCTCCTAACTGTACAGGAGAATTTGAAAAGGCTCCCATTTCCCCCCCCCTTATCAACATACCATGTGAGAACCTAGAAACCCTCACCGGGAAGGAGTTTGCATTTAAACCAAAGGTACCGGGAACATCTTGGCTGCTTAGTATTATTTGTATGACACAGCAAGACACATATACCAAGGCTGATAGTTTATTTTGCCTTTTTAATTGAGGTGTAATTGACATATAACATGATATTAATTTCAGGTGTACAACATGATTCAATATTTGTATCCACTGCAAAACGATCCCCACAGTAGGTCTTGTTGACATCTCTCCCTACACATAGTTACAAAAAAAGTGTTTTTTTTTCTCATGGGGCGCCTGGGTGGCTCAGTCGGTTGAGCGTCTGACTTCGGCTCAGGTCATGATTGCTGCTATCAGCATGGAGCCCACTTCAGATCCTCTATCCCCCTCTTTCTGTCCTTCCCCTACTTGTGTTCTTCCTCTCAAAAATAAATAAGAAACATTAAAAATTAAAAAAAAATTGAAATAAAATATTAAAAAAAATTTTTCTCATGAAAACTTTTAAGATCTATCAGGAATTGTAAATACGCAGTATAGTGTCATTCACTGTAGTCACCATGCTGTATATTATATGCCCATGACCTATTTATTATATAACGGGAAGTATGTGCCTTTTGACTCCCTTCACCTATTTCTCCTACCCCTTCACCCCAACGCCCCCCAACTCCCTGCCCCTGGCAACACCAGTCTGTTCTCCATATCTGCGAGCTTGGTTTTCCAAGGCTGATGGTTTCTGTGTGAGAGCCCACTAGGCTGGTTATTCAGGAAAGTCACAATGCTGCTCCCACAGCAAAACAGTCATGCCTTGGGCTGCAGAAGCTGACACCTGGTAGGGTGAGGAGCGTACTAGGGTTTGTTTGTTTGTTTTTTCTCCCAGTGTGTGATGCCAAGGGTGTGAAACCTGATTTTGCAGATTTGGGAAAACATGTGATAATTTAAAAAACTCATGCTCATGATGTTTCCAGTGTTCGTTCCAGAGGTGCCTTTGTAGAAATAACTGTACCCTTTAGAAATTCAGTGTAGCCCTATCAAGTCGGTGGGACAGACCAGCCCTCCTTGGTCATGATACCTCAGACTTTGGAAAATTCAGGTTAACTTTAGCCTAGTCTAATTGGTGACGTCACTTTCAAGGTGACATCTTTACATACCTGCGTGTCATTGTGCCACCTTTGAAATAAAAAGTACAGCAGTTCTGCTGCTGCTTGGTGGTAACTTGGTTCAAAACCAGCTCGTGATCCAGCTGTAAGTTTCTGTCACTATTTTTTCAATAGAGAGTGATCTCCAGCGTTCTTGAATTTGTGAAATCGTTTATAATAAACAAGTTGGAACTTCAAGTTTCTCTCTTAGCATGTATCTGGGGCTGTTTTCACATTTTCTCTATTGGATGTTAATGAGAAAGGAATTTTGTTTAAACTGACCTGTGCTTTTATACTTAGGGCAAATCCTACAAGTCTCTGTGAACACTGTAGATATCAGTTGCGATAGGAATAAAAATGGAATTATCCACACCAGGGCAGATAGTTAGTATGTAAGACTTGTACCAGTGTTCACATCAGAGCTTTAGAATTTCCAGCATGTCTGGTTGGTACAGGAAGCTCTTTGCCAGTCACTTTTGTTGACTCACGGTATCTGTAACAACAAGAGACGTGGGGTTGGGTGGAAAACTGTGTCCGGAGTAACCTCCTTGGCAGGTTCTCTATTTGGTTCCTTCAGACTTCTCTGCGGTAGGATTCGCCACAGAACCACTTTTTCAAAAATCCCCGTGTGTTCCTTACTCTTCTTTACGAGACCCTCCTGTGATTCTGCAGGACCCCGCGTGGCCATTTCTGGCGCGGGAGGCTCCTGGGTCCCTTCCCCTGCACAGATTAAGCACGTACATTCGCAGCATCACGGGAACCATCCATGGGCGGTACTTAACTGTCTGCGGAGAACTTCCATTCGAATTGCCCCCTTCATCCCTGTGAAATGCCTGCAGTTTGGGCAAAGCTGATCTGATTATCGAGGAAGAGGAAGCATGGAGGGCTCCTAGTGTTTGTTCCATAGCACCGACCTCCAGCTCCTAAAATCCTTGCAACAGTATGCTGGAACAGGCACCATGGCCCGTTTCTACATGTTCATTCTGCTTTTAGTTATATATGTGAGAGAGGGAGAAAAAAGAAATCCTGGTGGATTTGGTAGTGGGTAACACAAATTATACTAAAATTGGAAGAAGCGAAATAAACACTGAGCAGAGATTCTGAAAATTCTTAAGAGGGTGGTTGCATCCCAGTCTTGCTTTGTATTTTCTTCTGTGGTACTTGCACTTAGAGCCAAGTAGGTATTGCTAACTGTTGGTTCAATGAATGATCAGCGGTTAACTCTTGTTTTTTGTTTTTAATTTTTTTTCATGTTTATTTGTTTCTGAGACAGAGAGAGACAGAGCATGAGTGGGGGAGGGGCAGAGAAAGAGGGGGACACAGAATCCGAAGCAGGTTCCAGGCTCCGAGCCGTTAGCACAGAGCCCGACGCGGGGCTCAGACTCGCGGACTGCGAGATCATGACCTGAGCTGAAATCAAGAGTCAAGACACTTAACCGCTGAGCTATTCAGGCTCCCCCGCAGGTTAACTTAAATACAGCGTGCTCTTGAGCAAGACTTTCAAACTGAGGTCCTGGGACCTCAGGTCTGTAGAGGGAAATTGGGGATTGTGTGGACTTGTAAAGAAATGAAGTTACATCTTTCTTTTCATTAACTTCTGACTGAAATGCAGCATTTCCTTATACTATGAACATAGAAAAGAAAGCACAGTGGTATTAGCAGGACCTGTGACTTGGTCACCGATAGAAATCAAGATTTTCATGTCACGCTGCAGTGGAAACAGATACTTTGAAATACCGCTTTTACTCATCACTGCTTTGAAATTGCGTTCATTAGGTGTGCTGATAGATCTTGTTCTTTTATTCATTTGCTTGCTTGTTTATTTATTTATATTTGAGAGAGAGAGACAGACAGACAGACAGAGTGTGAGTGGGAGAGGGGCAGAGGGAAATGCAGTCAGAATCCAAAGCAGGCTCTAGGCTCTGAGCTGTCAGCACAGAGCCCGACATGGGGCTCAAACTTGTGAACTCGTGAACCGCGAGATCATGACCTGAACCCAAGTCCAGAGGCTTAACCAGCTAAGCCACCCAGGTGCCCCTCGATCTTATTACTTAATACATTGATAAAGAAGCTCTTGTATCACAGACTTTTTTCAAGTTTTAGAAACTGCATTATAATACAGCTGGTTTCCTTTGTAGTCCTTTGTACTTTATCTTCTGTTTTCAGATCTTTCTTCTGAGGTGTCTGTGAGCCTTGCTGAGCTGGCTGAGAGGTCGGTAGAAGGCACAGATCAGGAGCCCTGCTGGGTGCGTGGTGTCCGTTTTGGGTTTCATTGTCTGTTTACACACGTGTAACCCAGGAGATACGGTGGCCACAGTACTGTGACTCACCAGTGTGTTAAATCAGTGGTGAGGTGTGTTAAGAAGATAACAACTGTTTCCTTTTAGATTTACTTTCTCATCAGTTAGGGCAGTGGTTCTCTGTTGTGGGTGGGAGTGGGGATAAGGGGTTACCCTAGGGGTTCTGATAATAGGGGATGAGGTAAAACTCAGCTCCCTTTCTTACATGCCGTCCCCCAGACTAGAGACAGTGCTTTGCCTTTTGAATCTGGTGTTCACCTGGTTTGTTTCTTTGTTTTTATTTTATTTTATTTTATTTTATTTTATTTTATTTTATTTTATTTTATTTTATTTTATTTTTTATTTTACTTTATTTTATTTTACTTTTATTTTACTTTATTTTATTTTTTTATTTATTTTTTCATTTTTTTATTATTTTATTTTATTTTATTATTTTATTTTATTATTTTATTTTATTTATTTTTTATTTTATTTTATATTTTTTTATTTTAGTGGGCTCCATGCCAAATGTGGGGCTTGAACTCACGACCCAGAGGTTGTGAGCCACATGCTCTACCAACTGACTCAACCAGGCACCCTTCACCTGGTCTGTTAAGAAGAAGTGTCCACATCTTTGAGTGTCTACCTTTGCCAGGTGGTAGAATGACCTTTTCAGACAGATTTTAACAGGCAGGTTGATTTTTTGACTCCTGATGAGTCTGCAGACGTGCCCATAAATATGGGATGTTTAGGCTTAGACGGTCTAAGAGGAAGAATGAAGAGTCAACTTTGCCCTTAGTGTGTATGAGGCACTGTTTCTAATTCTTTACATGTATCTCATTTAATTCTCACACTGACCTCTGAGTGAAAGAGTTTTGCTGCCCCTGTTCTACAGATGAGGACACTGAGGCACAGGGAAGTTAAGAAACTCGCCCAGAGTCACACAGCTACCAAGGTGGGGTGCTGAGTTTCATACCTAGGTTGTCTGGTTTGGACTTCATATCTTAACTACTCTCTCAGCTAAACGAGAAAACAGTTGTAGTTTAAGAATAAAGTCCATTTGATACTCCTGAAATCATTGTTGCAACATGTGCTAATTAACTTGGATGTAAATGATCAACAATAAATAAATTATAGGAAGTAAAAAAAGAAAAAAGAATAAAGTCCATTTGGTAATCGTGATACAAAGAGCAAACCCTCAGTTTGAGAATATCAGTAGCTATTTGTTTACAAAATGTGTGTCCCACAGATTCAAAATTGAACTTTTTTTAACGAAGGTCACTGTCCTAAGTGAAACTCAGCTGCATGTAACTGAATTTCAGGGGGAGGTTTCCTCCCTCCTTCCTGTGGTTTTGCCTCTGTCCTGTGGTCTACAGGTCACACTTCCCCATCTCCAGTGGAAATGACTTGTGCGTGTGGCTGTCGACCTTTCTTGTCACGTAACATACTGCAGAGACCAGACAGGAAGGTGTCTGTCTTGGTAGGTAGCGATGGTTCCTTCTGGTTCTTCATTTCCAGGGGCTGCTCTGTATGACTTTCTGATTAAGAAGCATTGGGTCGGGGCGCCTGGGTGGCTCAGTCGGTTGAGCGTCCAACTTCAGCTCACGTCATGGT
This sequence comes from Panthera leo, assembly GCF_018350215.1. Lineage (NCBI taxonomy): Eukaryota > Metazoa > Chordata > Mammalia > Carnivora > Felidae > Panthera > Panthera leo. The sequence continues at coordinate 148,789,469 of NC_056687.1, read as the reverse complement.
CTCACGGTCCATGAGTTCGAGCCCCGCATCAGGCTCTGTGCTGACAGCTCAGAGCCTGGAGCCTGCTTCGGATTCTGTGTCTCCCTCTCTCTCTGCCCCTCCCCTGCTCATGCTCTGTCTCTCTCTGTCTCAAAAATAAATAAAAACATTAAAAAAAAAAAAAAAAGCATTGGGTCAAGAAATCCCTCTCTGTCTCAAGTGTAGAGGATTCTCTGACCACTTCACCTCTGAGTTTCCCTGGAATAATCTTTTCCCTAAGAAGAGAAGGTTATAAAGCAAATAAGGGTTTCAAGACACTGTTCCATTGTTTACTTTCACCGTAAGGTAACGCTGATGAATCAGCCCACAAGTATTTATTGAGTCCCTGGTATGCTCCTGTGATCCTTTGTGAACTTGACTTGTTTGAGTTCTGGATGAGGTTTTCTGGCTAAGGAAGTAGAAACATCTCCTGGATTATTGATTTTCTTCCGTTACCTAAGCAGGGACTTTGCACCGGGTTGGGCCAACGCAGGAAGTCCTCGAGGCCTCTGCTGGCATCCTGCACGGAGCTGCTCGCCCTGCTTGTGTGTGAGAAGTAGAGTGGGCTCTGGGAACCTGCGTATTCAACTAGGTCCCTGTGCCATTTTAATTTTTTTAAGTTTAATTTAAAAATAAAGATCATTGCCGGAGAACCTAAGGCCTGTGGCGAAGTGCCTCACGAAGCTCGTGCGCGGTGCCTGCCCTGCATGGGCCAGGGGTCACCTATGGGTCCTCCTGCCCTTCACGCTGGCACCTGGGGTTGGGCCCACGGAACGCACGGTCGATACCGTGCCCCCATGTCCACTGTGTTCGTTCGCTTGTGTCCGCGCAGCCCCAGTCATAACGAGCACGTGTATGAGCCTGTGTGTTATGCTTTACCTGCCGATCAGAACTTACTGTGGGCCAGTGGGAGTCTGCAGGGGGCCGGGCATGAGGAGGACACAGGGCATCTGTGGGGGCTCGCTGACCAAAGCGTCGGCTGGACCTCAGTGTCTGCCCCGGGCCACAGCTGGAGGTCCTGGTGCCTGGAGCAGGGCTGACCACTCTCTCTGGCCGGTCCCTGCAACCTCTTTTACCAGGTTGCCCTCTTCTTCAGAGCTTCTACATCAGTGACTGTCAACCCTGATGGACTGACAGAACTTTTACAAATAAGCCCACACGGGGGGTGCGTGGGTGGCTCAGTCAGGTAAGCGTCCGACTTCGGCTCGGGTCATGATCTCGTGGTCCGTGAGTTCGAGCCCCACGTCGGGCTCTGTGCTGTCAGGCAGAGACCGCTTTGGATCCTCTGTCACCCCTCTCTCTCCCTCTGCCCCTCCCCTGCTCACGCTCACGAGCTCTATCTCAAAAGTAAACATTAAATAAATAAAAATACAAATAAGCCCTCATTGCAATCTCCAGTAGGGGTGCTCTGCTTCTGGAAGTGTTGGTGTGCCCAGCCCGCATCTCTCCGTATACTCTCCTCCCAAGGCTTTAACTACCAGCTACGTGCTGGCGACTCCCAAATTTCTGACGCCCCTTCCTCCTCCCTCCCTCCCCTGCCCCAGGCTCCCGTTCCCAGTCATGGCTCAGCATGTCTTCTGCCAACATTATCCCCACCGCCGTCCTTACACACGTTTGTCTTGATAGATGCCACACGGTTCACCCCCTTTCTGTGTCCTGCTGGCCATCAGCCGGCTCTGTTAACCCTTCGTGCACGTGCATCTCTGACCACCCCTCCGACCCGGCTGCCACCATCCTGGAGGAAGCCACCGCCGTCCTGTCCCCAGGCTGCTATAACCCTCTCCTGCTTCCACTTGGCTTCTCTGCTCTTCTCTTCTAATTCAGCAGCCCGGCTGGTCTGTTCTCGAGACCCCATTGGGCCATGCTGCTCCTTTGCCTCTCACTGCTCTTTGGATCAAATGCGGGGTCTTCTAGGACCCCGTGACCTGGCTCTCGGCCCTCTGCGCCACCGGCCTCACTGTGGCCTCCCCCTGCACCCTGGCCCCGCTGTGGACATTCCATGCTTGTCCTTCCCTGTTCTCTGATTCTCGACACAGTGTGCCCTCCTCAGAGAATCCTTCCCAGAGCACCCACTTGTAGGGTCCCCCCCTTTCCTTTTTTGCTGCCTTCATCGCTCTCCTCTCTCTCTCTCTCTCTCTCTCTCTCTCTCTCTCTCTCTCTCTCTCTCTCTGCTTAGGTCGTGATAACGTAAGCGTTAATAATAAAGAGTCTCCTCTGTGGGGTGCTTCCTGTTAGGCAGGCTGGCACTAAAGTGCTTTGCCTTCGTGAGCCTACAGGACACGTACGCTGGATTTGAAGTATGTGATGCTCTCCTCGTTACGCGACTTTTTCCGATACAGTGCAGTTGTGTATCCACGTTGAATTGGCCGTTTAATCCTTAAGTTGGTTTTTCAAGGTATTAAGCTCAGCTTTCATAGAAACAGCTCTGTTTTGTGCTATGCGTGAAATGAACATAATTATATAATAATATTAGTAGGCAAAAGGGACACGAACGGGCTTGGGAACAAACCCAAATGACCATTGGCAGGAAGGAGGTATATTCCTAAGCGCCCAAATGCCCAGCCTCGAGAAGCCGTGGTCTGCTGGCGAGTGGCGGCAGCGGGCTCTCCAGGGCCGTGGCTCCTTGTTGTGGCTGCGGGTCAACCAGGAGTGCCTGGAAATACAGACGGCTGTAGGGCATTCCTTCTTTCTAACCAAAGCGAGGTGCCTCCTTATCGTGAGATGTGGTCTCCTAAGTGCTCTTGTTGGGGGGTGGGTACCAGGGTGATGATTAAAGATGAAAAGTCCTTATTTCCCACTGGAACTTTTTTTTTTTTTTTTTTTTTTTTGAGAGAGAGGGAGGGGGAAGGACAGGGAGAGAGAGAGAGAGAGAGAGAGAGAGAGAGAGAGAGAATGAATATTGTAAGCAGGCTCTGTGCTCAGGACAGAGCCTGAGGTGGGGCTCGATCTCATGACTCTGGGATCATGACCTGAGCCGAAATCAAAAGTCAGATAGATGTTCAGCTGACGGAGCCACCCAGGCGCTCCCCAAACTTCTATTTGCAGCATGTATCTGTGTGTCCTTGAATTGTCCCTGGCAGAATTTTAGCTGTGCCTCTCCTCTGACCAGTCATCTCTGGTTTTGTTACTTTTCATTTTTGATAAATCTCTTTTCCCCTTCCTCTGCTTAACTGTAGACCTTTGTCAGTCTTCTGTCTTGGGGTCTCCTGTCTCCCCCACCTCCTGTGATTTAGCTGTTGCCTCTCTGTAGGCGACTTCTGCATTTCTCTCTCCGCCCACGGGAAGTGTCATGTAAACCAAACACCGAACACCGGCGTGTCATCTTTATGTCGGCTTTTGTTCCCAGCTGCCTGACATGCACGGAGGCCTCAGGACCCAGCAGCAGCCCAGGGCACGTGCCATGCTTTCTGTCCTCAGAGGCACCTCTCCCCTGTCCTACATCTGCAGATACTCAGTACACATTTCAGCCCTCGTCCTGAAGCCTGTGAATGTTGACACGATGAGCAAGTCATGGAACCTGTTTGTTCCTTGGTTTTCTTTTCTTTTCTTTTCTTTTCTTTTCTTTTCTTTTCTTTTCTTTTCTTTTCTTTTCTTCCTTCCTTCCTTCCTTCCTTCCTTCCTTCCTTCCTTCCTTCCTTCCTTCCCCTCCCTCCCTCCCTCCCTCCCTCCCTCCCTCCCTCCCTTTCTTTTTCTTTCTTTTGTTAAAAGAAAAGTTGTGTGGGGCACCTGGGTGGCTCAGTTGGTTGAGCGTCCACCTCGTGATTTCGGCTCAGGTCATGATCGCAGGGTTGTGGGATCGAGCCCCACATCGGCCTCTGTGCTGATTCTCTGTCTCCCTTTCTCTTTGTCCCTCTCCGGCTTGAGTACTCAAGTGTGTGCTCTCTTTGTCTCAAAATACGTAAACTTAAGTTTTTTGACTCTGTTGGTGACATGGCATTGGGAGGTAGTGTCCATTTCTGATCAGGGTGAGAAAGCAGGGTTGCCTGTCAGTGTTTGACAGAATCCGTGACAGAATCATGGAACCTACTCCATTTCTCAGCTCTTAGTGCCTGGCCTTTAAGTGAACATAGATGGTCTTTAAACGGAGTCAGGTTCTGAAAATAATATATCCTTTGGTCATAAAAGTAGGCTGATTGTAGATAATTAAAAGTTAGGACAAAAAGAGGACTAACTTAGCAACCACTTATCATTTTATTTTATTTTTTTTTGGTGAGATGTTTCAAGTGGTTTTTTCCTCCACAAATATATTACATATTTGGGAGTATAGTGCTCTTTTACTTAATTATATATGTTGGTCATTTCCCCATGGCATTAAAATTCTTGAAAACTGCAATTTTTTCATTGTTGCTTAATACAATAGACTTAATCATTAGTCTATTATTAGAATCTGGACTGTTTCTAATTTTTGCTCAGATAACACACCAGTTACATACATAAGTGTGTGTCTACCAACTCATGATTTTCTTAAGGTATATTTCTAGAAATTGATTTACTTGGCTTGAAAATGTGATGATTTTTAAGTTTCCTTGAACTGCATTATTACTCATTCTTAGAGTAAATATTCACTTCATGCAATAAAACCAGCCTATTCTTTTGAGTCATCAGATTATTAGGAAACCTGATGTATACATGTTGAGTGAGTGGATGAGTAGGGCATCTTTCTGTGGGGTGGTAAGACTTCATAATCTTCCTGACTTTTTCCTCACCTGAGAAAGGTCTGTGGAGATTTGGAAATTGGTGGATGCCTCATTCTTTGGATTCAGAATTCTTTCCGGGTTACGTCTCTGATTTCTGCTGGATGGTTTGCAGGGGATGGTGGTTCAAGATGAATGAAAAGCACGGCCACTGAGCGTTTATTACATTCTGGGCACTTTGAGTCACCCTGCACTGCTTGGAGGTGGAGACTGTTTTTATCCCCATTAAAAAAAAATTTTTTTTTTTAATGTTTATTTATTTTTGAGAGAGAGAGAGAGAGAAAGAGACAGGGTATGAGTGGGGGAGGGGCAGAGAGAGAGGGAAACCCAGAATCCAAAGCAGGCTCCAGGCTCTGAGCTGTCAGCACAGAGCCCACTGTGGGGCTCAAACTCACCAATTGTGAGATCATGACCTGAACCGAAGTCAGATGCTTAACTGACTGAGCCACCCAGGTGCCTCTTTTATCCCCATTTTTAAAATGAGGCCGAGGTTCAGAGAGTCCCGTATTGCTAGCCCAGAGTCACACAGGAAGTGTCTGAGCCCAGCAGGACTAAGCCCATTCTCTTCCACAGTGATATCTTCAGTGCAGTCCAGGCTTTATTTTCTATGGTTTAAAAAGGTCTTATGTGCTTTTGACGTACTTAAAATGGACAGAATTTCACCTCTCCCCAGCTCTGAATTGTGATCTTCTCATCTTTTTTTTTTTTATTATTATTTTTTAACATTTATTTATCGTTGAGAGATAGAGACACAGCGTGAGCAGGGGAGGGGCAGAGAGAGAGGGAGACACAGAATCTGAAGCAGTCTCCAAGCTCTGAGCCGTCAGCATAGAACCCAATGCGGGGCTCAAACCCACGAACTGCGAGATCATGACCTGAGCTGAAGTTGGATGCTTGACTGATTGAGCCACCCAGGCGCCCTGTGTGATCTTCTCATCTTTAACCAAATCTTTTTATTTTCAAGACATCAGGCCATGCAGTACTTAGAAACACTTTACCTGAAAACACTGTATTTGGTCTTTAAGAAGTCTGAACACGTCCTACGTGTTTTCTTATAAGACACCTGAGGAAGACCTTTTTTTGCCTTGTACAGGTCATTATCCATTAATGAAGGTTTGGAAAATGATAATAATTGGGTAACAGCCTCAGGAGCTTGGGTGGCTCAGTCATTGAGCGTCTGACTCTTGGTTTCAGCTCAGGTCATGATCTCATGGTTTGTGAGTTCGAGCCCCACATCCCCACTTGGGATTCTCTCCCTCCCTCCCTTTGTCTCTCCCTCCCTTTCTCCCTCCCTCCCCCTCTCTCTGCCCCTTCCCTACTCTCTCTCTCTGCCCCTTCCCTGCTCTCTCTCTCTTTCTCTGTGTCTGTCTCTCTCTCTCCTTTCTCTCTCACAATATAAACAAAACAAAACAAAAAATATAATGGCCTGAATAAGACGACTGAAGTTTATGTGAGTATGGCAACTCATTTCTGTGTGTGTGTGTGTGTGTGTGTGTGTGTGTGTGTGTGTGTAATTCATAGTGTTATCAAGGGATAGCCTTAAACTTTTTACCAAGGACAGTTTCATGCATAGTACCTGTAGAAGTTTAGCTGAAATTGAGAGATGCCGCTAATCTGTGCAGGAGAAGGTGAGGTCTACTTGACCTCCTTATATGATGAAGCTTTTCTTCTTCTGAGCGGTTCTTAGAGAAGAAAAGTCATCAGAGACCCAGCAGTCAGCCCTAGGTTAGAGGGCCACGCCCCCCTCATTTGCCAACTCCGTGTGGCCTTGAGCAAATCACATAGCCTCTTTGGAACTCAGATTTACTATCTGAAAATTAGTCAGGTTCTGTGAATCTCTGAAATATGTCATCAAGGGCTTTTTTACTCTTCTGTCAAAGGTATCTATCCCATGACAGAGTTCTTTTATTGTTACTTTTTTGGTTTATTGCCATTTCTTTTTTAATGTATTTTTCTGTATTGTATAATAGGAATTAAGGGACTTAGGACTTTAATTTTCAGTTTTAAGAAATTGTTACAAAGTAAAACCAGCTTCATAAATTAAAAAAAAAAATGGTAGTGTTTGCTTTTTTTATATAAAAGAGCTTTTGTTCTCAGGTGGTATAGGGAAAATTTTAAAGAATTCTCAGAATACTATAGAAATATTGGCCTAATTCTCTAAGCACGTTTTAAATTGCCTAGAACTTTTCACATTAAGATTTAGATCAGTGGTGGCTTGTCAGTTAAGCGTCCGACTTCAGCTTAGGTCATGATCTCACGGTTTGTGAGTTCGAGCCCCGTGTTGGGCTCTGTGCTGACCGCTTGGAACCTGGAGCCTGCTTCAGATTCTATGTCTCCCTCTCTCTCTGCCCCTCCCCTACTCACGCTCTGTCTCTCAAAAATAAATATTAAAAAAAATTAAAAAAAAAGATGTAGATCTGTGCAAGGCTTATGCTCTAAAAGAGTACAAGTTGTTGAAAATAATTTCCATAGTCACTGAGTAAATCCCAGGGGTGCAGAACTCATGTCTGCTTCATGTTTGAATGGGCCAAAGCCCCAGCCCAGTGCCTTATGTCAAACAAGTATTTTATACATGCTTTTCAAATAAGAGAAAATGCAAAGATACATGTTTAAAAAAAATTTTTTTTTAATATTTATTTTTGAGATAGGGGGCAGAGAGAGAGAGGGAGAGAAAAGAATACACAGAATCGGAAGCAGGATCCAGGCTCTGAACTGTCAGCACAGAGCCCAATGCAGGGCTCGAACTCACAAACCCGTGAGATTATGACCTGAGCCTAAGTCAGACACTAGCCACCCAGGCACCCCAAGATACATGTTTTTAAATTAAAGTTTTTCTCCTTTCTGGGGTGTCTGGGTGGCTCAGTCGGTAAAGTGTCTGAGTTTGGCTCAGGTCATGATCTCACAACTTGTGGGTTCAAGCCCGCGTCGGCTCTGTGCTGACAGCTCAGAGCCTGGAGCCTGCTTTGGATTCTGTGTCTCCCTCTCTCTCTGCCCCTCCCCTGCTCACACTTTGTCTCTCTGTCTCTCAAAAATAAACATTAAGAAAGAAAAGTTTTTCTCCTTTCTTATTTTTTTTTTTTGGTAAAAACAAGCGAAATAAAAAACCTGCATAGAGAATACAGAGATTGTTTGGGTTTTTGCTACCTTCCAGAGATTGGCTTTATCTGATTAAAGTTCTAAGTGAAACAAAAATAGAACTAAGCCTACACAGATCAGATAGATAAATAACACCCAGTGCTGACTTTCTATAGGGGGGTGGTTAATAATTCTATGAGGAGTGGCATAAGAGAAAACATTCAGGGGGGGCAGTGTGCACATGCACGAGCGTGCATGTGTGCAGGAGGGGCGCCCTGTGGAACACTGGGGGTCTGTTCTCACCCAGGCGCTGTGTGTGGTGGGAGGGGTTGAGTGAGGGGAGGGAAGATAAATTAATTACAGGGATGGAGCATGTGTTGGGATGGAAAAGGGATCTTATGGCAGGGAAAAACTTGTCATTTTCATTTGCTAACAAAAATAATACCAAAATGCATACATTATAATATATTTATAAGTAGATGCCATGAGTTTCTCTCATGTAAATGCCCATGTTTTGGCCGTGTCCTTCTGCCATGCCTGAGACCTGGGGCCACGTGGTTTTCAGGCGAGCCCCCAAATGAGCCCTGGATTGTACCTTCTCCCCATTTTGCTCACCCGTCACACAAGTGGACTCTTCTTTGGCCTTGTTTGCACTGCCTTTAGCTACACAGGTGTCTGCGGGGTCAGCGGTGGCTCTGGCCGCCCGGATGCACCCCACACGTGAGCTGCACCGGCTCATGGCGTCCCCACCCAGGTGTGGGCCCAGGCACCGGGCACTGGGGGGACTGGACGTCCTGTCTCCAGGAGGGGGTCCAGGGTAGCCATGTGCCGGCCTGCCTGGTGGCAGCTGTGGCCCTGGGCACAGTGTCTGGTCACCAGGACAGCCAGGTACTCATCCCGGGGGCAACCTACTCCTGTGGCCCCTCTAAACTTACCTCGCCGTCTGCCGCCTGCCAGCTTTTTTTTTCCTCATCAAACCAGATTCCAATGTTGAGTATCCTTTCTTTTAAGAACAGAAATGCTTGGCAAGCAGTTCTGTACAGATTGACTGTTTCCCTTTTCACGTCAATCCTGCGCGTCTGAGACAAAGTTGGAACTGTCTCAGGTGGGAAATTGACATGACAGTTCAGCCCGCACCCCATCGGCGCCTCCTGGGAGAATGTGCTCCATCCGGAGAGGCTCAGAGTTACAGCAGGAACAGAATTGGGGATCGTTGGAGCTTCTGGTTTGCGTTTGCAGCCCGTGCCATCTGCCGTGTGACCTTCGGGTCCCAGGAGTGGAATAACCCTGGCAGCCCCCGAGGCTGCAGGAAGCAGCCTGGAAGTGTGGGGCATGTCAGAGCTCTGTGTTCTCTGTGTGCTTCTGGGATGCGTGGGTGATTTTAATAACCGCATCAAGGCCGAGGTGCATGTCGGCTCTGCAGTGCTCTGTTGAATGCTGTCTCCCTGCCATTGGATGTCTCTCTAGAAGCCAGGCATTGTTCTGCCCCGGAGAACCCTAGAGGTAGCATGGCGCACGGGTGCCTACTTTTCCTGCATCTGAAATGAGGTGGAGATGGTTTGGGAGGGGGTAGCTGACAGCAAGCTGTTTGTTAACAGCCTGCCTTCTGCCACAGGAGCTCAGTGACTGGCAGTGGCAGTGTTTTAAAAAATAAACATCGGAAAGAGAGCCCTGCAGAAGCATCCTGTTTGTCAGTTTTCTGTAGCAGGTGCAGGGAAGGTCCGCTTGCAAGGCTGTGTGTCATGTGAGCTCCGCCAACCCTGTCTGGAATGGAAGGTGAGGAAGCTCATTTTGGGCCTTCCCCTCTTCTGTCTTTAGGCTCCTGGCCACTGTTGGGTGCAGGTAGAAGGCCAGACGCGCTATTTGCTGAAGGGAGGAAAGCTCTAGAGACGGGGAGCATGCTCCAGAGGGGATTGGGGCTGTCGAGTGGTCCTGCTTCCAAGCAGGAGGGGAGCACACAGGGAGCTGTCCTTCCCCCCACCTGTTTGATCGGCGGCACATGGCCTGCACCCATCACCGCAGGGCACAGAGGAAAGTGACATATGGCGAGTTCTGTAACGTCACATACTTTGGAGCACGTTCATGACTGCGTTATTTGTACTTTAATCGTTGTTAGTGTTGACTCATCTTTTAAACGTATTGAACAACTATTCAAAATTATATATACGTATGTGTATGCATTCAATTATATATATATATATATATATATATATATATATATATATATATATAAAATCACTTGTATATGGATATTTAATTCATATGCTCACACAACTAATAATTAGAGACTTAGAAATTAAATTCGTTTTTAATTTTTTAATTTTAGAGCACATGAGCAGGAGAGGGGCAGAGTCTGGAGAGGGCAGAGAAAGAGAGAGAGAATATCCTAAGCAGGCTCCACACTCAGCACGGAGCCCGACATGGGGCTTGATCCCACGAACCAGGGATCATGACATGAGCTGAAATCAAGAGTTGGACACTCAACCAACTGAGCCACCCAGGCGCTTCAGAAATTAAGTTCTTTTAAAAATTTAAATTTGATTACAAATGGATATAATTCGATTCCCCTTAACACTGCAGACCAAATCTATTAGAATCTCATAAGTGCGTATAAACGGGAACATACAGCTCTCCTTGCGGCCCAGGACCCGAGCCTCCTCCCCACCCCGGGTGTAGTTTGTGACCGAAGCGTCAGGCCTTTCTGTTATTTGACCTGCCTCCTCATTTCATTTCTGGGTGGCTTATTCATAGCCACCCTACTTAGAGAAATGTTCGTGTAATGCTTTGTAAAAGGCATTAGTGGCAGAGACAGAACAGTCCTAAACACCCACCTTCCCCTACTTCTTAAGATGGATTAAAAATATCTTCCTATCATCTTCTCCTTCCCTTTATGTATCTGTAGCCTTGTTCAATTGGTTGCCCTTTTAGTCTTGTTATTCCCTGACATTCCTGGCCTTTACAGACTCAACCTGTTGGCTTTAAATGTTATTAACTCTATTCTGTTTTTGATGTGCAAATTTCACAACCTGGCCCGTGATCATCCTTTTAAGCCTTGTCACCTCTACCCAAGACCTCATGGGACCATCTTTGCTTTCTGGCAAGCTGGCATTGTAGGCGGATCCTGATTTTTCCTACCCCAAGACATGAAATTAGCAGCTCTCCAAGGAGGCATGTTGAGGTTTAACCCAAATCTGGACACCAGACGGTTGACGTGCTGGTTGTGGGTGGAGTGGTATCCTTACCGGGCCCCTTTCTTGACAGAGCTGGAAATAGTATTTCTTTTTAATATCACAAAGTCCCATTGATAGTTTCAATTTAATTCCTGATCATTTTTTATTTCGTTCTGGAAAAAAAAGGCTTCACAATTTGTTTTTCCTGTGAGATGCCAACTTGAGTTTTTATCTCCTTTCATTGTGTCCTCCCCCCTTTTTTTTCTCCCACATTTCACTTGTAAATAATCCTTAGATGTTTTCTTAATTAGAATGTTTTCTTAATTCTTAATAAAGTCTTAATGGAAAGACTTTAGGGGTGGACCATGCCCAGTTTATATCCAGATGTTCTTATTGCTGAGTGATCCTGGGTGAGCTGTTTAATCTGTCTTTGGGCCCCCTTTCCTTGTCTACACAGCTGGGGGGGCTGGTGATTAGGTAGCAGGGTCTGAGGAATGAGTGAGACAGGAAGTGCTGACTTCCTGGTGAGCAGCCGGCATTTCCTAAATGGTATTGGTGATGAGGGTGAGTGAGAGGTGACTTCTCTGAGGCTGCTCCTGGACCCTGTCCCTGATCCCGATTCTCCCAGGGTGTGGCAGTGATGGGGGCAGCCTCCGCCCGGCCCACCGGAAGAGGACCTTGCTTCTTCAGCTGCTGGAAGCCTGGGAGAGGGAGGGCTGGAACCCTTGTGGAGGGGGGTGGGGGGGGCATGTGGGACTTTTGGATGAAAGTGTGGATTTGAAGGCAGATACTCCTGGATCTTAACCTCAGCACCAGCTCTGCAGAGCTGTGGATGGATGGCTTCCCCTTCGGAGCCTGTAAAATGGGAGTTTGGGTGTAGATGTTCACTTTGATTCCTGCTCGGAGCTCCTGGAAGTCACCCATGAGTGATGCTCTTTCCTTTGTACTTGATAGCTCTGTTTTCTTTCTTTCCCATTTTCTTCAGATGTACATTGGATATATACAATATTTGCACTTGATAGAGGTTGTGTTCAGTAATAGGTTACTGTTTAGAAATACGCTCCCTGCCCTTCCCCCCACCCAACCGTCACTCTGGCGTATTACTGTGAACTCAGTCCCTTTTCGTTAATTATGCTGGGACAAGCCAAGAAGTGCCGTTTCTACCTCATTTCCCTAATTATAGCTTACAAAATTGTGCTGTCTTTTTAACTGCCCATACTGGCCTACAGAATTTGAGTGGTGAGGATGATCCCAAACTGATATTTTTTGCAAACTCACTTTGTCCCAGGCACGGTGCTGAGTGCTCTCCCTTCCATTAATTAAAGGCTCGCCTCATCCCTGGGGCGGGTATTATAATCACCCCATTTAGCAGATAGGACTCGGTCTAAGAAGGTCATAGAGATGGCGAACGAGGAGCCCAGATCAAACATCACGCCATCGTACTGCTAAAGCCCATGCTCTTAAACTATGAAATTAAACTGCCTGCCATTAGTCTGTCGTCCATCTGTACATCCCTATATCCCTCTATCCATCCACCTGTTACTTTTTGCTTTTATGGTGATGTGTTATGAGTAAAGTATTTTTTAAAATTCATAGCACTGGAAGGTACATGTGCCAAGCCTTTGTTTAAGGGGTCTTTATGCTCATCTGACTTTCTGTGATGCTTTACAGAGTTTGCATTTCCTGTTCCTTTATTACATCTTCCTTTTGCAAACTCATACTGGACCCTTTTCCCCAGACGTAGTGGATTGAACCTGTTGAATGTGCTGGTATTTGAGGCATCTGTTAATTGCTGACTCGTTTATCTCTGAGGCCTATAATCTTCTTTAGAAACGCCGTAAGGAGCTTGAAACAAACAAAACCTCAGAAAACCTTGGGGCACCAGCCTCTGCTCCCTTAAGGTGAGGAATGACATGTGGGAGGGCCACTTGGGGGTCTGCTGTGGGGCTGATGGGAGGTGCTGTCCTCACCAGAGAGAGACCTGATAAAGGGCCAAAGGGAGGGAGAGGTTCAGATAATGGGGGCAGGTATAGCCGGAATTAAAATCATTGGCTGCTGACTTTAAATAGGCAGATGTCCTAGAAAATCTTAAATGTGTATCCAAGTTGGGGTCAGGGAGAGGGAAGGGCAGGGATTAAAGTAAGTGAGGGAGGCGATGAAGTCTGCTCTCCACTTTGCCCAGCAAGAATTTGGGATTGGGTGGGGAAGGGTACAGGTCCTCCAGGGTGTAGGTGACCGCTGGGGACAGCATGGCCAGAGACAGTACCATTCCTTGGCACTCGACATTTTCCAGACTTTCCCAAAAGCCTGTTTACAACTGGAGCCAAGATTCATCACCAGCTGCCTTTAACTTTCCTTTCCCCTTCTGAGACTTGAGGGGGTTCTGCTATTGGGTGGTGCTAAAGAGGCAGGAACCCCACTTTCCACACAGGACAGGGCGTGCTCTCCCACATGGGCTCAGTCGGCCGCCTGGCAAGTGGGAAGCTCTCCCTGTAGCATCCTGTGCTGGTATGCAAGCATGGCCTGGTAAAGCGACACAGGGCCCTGAAGTAAGGAGAGGGTACCTGGAAGCTGGGAGAAACTTCTGGAGCCTGCACAGGTGCAGGAAGCCAGCTCTGGGGAACCTCACAACACAGCATTAAAGGCTCCTCTGCTTCTCATGATTTAGGAAGGTTGAGATTGATTTATATATAGTACAGATTCTGCCCAAGAGTCTATATATAGGGTTTGTCATTGTGTGTGTATGTATGTACGTGCATGAATGTGTGTATATATATATATACACACACACACACACATAGTTTTCTTCTTGAAACTGTTTTATTCAAATGCACATACTGTGTCTATTACCCTCCCTATCTATTCATCCTGTTGAAGTACCTCACATTCAGAGTGTGGTCTGGGGACCAGCAGCATTGCCTTACGTTGGAAACTTGTTAGAAATTCAGAATCTTGACCCTTCCATAGACCTGCTGCATCAGAATCTGCATTTTAGCAAGAGCTCTGGGTTACATGCACATTAAATCCTGGGAAGCCCTGCCCTAGAGGGATGTCTTTTCCTCCACATTTGTTAGCTGAGGCACCATATGCCACGGGTGGAATAAAGAGAAATCACCCTGTGGGGTCACTGTAGAAGGAAAGAAGCATGCCCTCTCAGTAGTGGTAAAGAGACCTTTTACTCTTACTCATTCACAGATGACACAGTCTTGAGTAGAACACGAAGAGGAAAATTTAACCAAGCCCATGCTGCTGCTGGGACACCAACAGATAGTTACAGTACTCGGCCAGCAGGCTGGTGAGGTTCTGTAGGTAGTTTGGTTTTAGGGCAGCAGGGTTTTGAGGGAGATTTTGGCCCCCAGAGGACGTTTGGCAGTGCCTGGTCCTTACATCTACAAGGAGAGAAGGTAGTGCTTCTGGCGAGTAAGAGGGCAGAGGCCAGGGATGCTGCTTAACAGCCTGCGGGTGCCCGGCAAAGGATGATCTGGCTTTAAATGTCACTGGCGCTAGGACTGAGAAACCTTTCTGTTTTAGAGGAGGGAGTTACCTATAAGAAGTCCAAAATCTGTCTCATTATCCATGACTCATTTTAAAGAAGTATTTAAAACATGCCAAACACTCGGAATAAATGTTAACTCTTTTTTTTTTTCTTCAGGAGATAAAACATTACAGATGCATTTACAAGGACAGTTTCAAAGCCCCATTCCCTGCTTCCCTCGAGGCAACCACTGTCTTGAAAGTGGGTTGTTTCATTCTGCTGTGTGTGTTTATACTTTGATTACACACACGAGTGTCCATGAAACAGTATATCGAATTGCACGGGCCCCTCTGTAATGGCGTGCTTCTCTATTTGTAGGTCGAAGGCTGTTTTTCCAGAAGTTTGAGCAAAGGCGTGAGCAGAACTGCCTCTCAGCGAACACGTTTCCATTTTTTAAAGTAATTTACATTTTCCTTAGGTGGCGGTCAACGATTTTAAGAAAAGATGTTCGGTGTTTTAAATCAGGCTGGGGAAAGAAAACCAGAAGTAATGGTGGCATTTCTCCGATGCAGACTCTGTGGTGGCCCAGGGTCTCTTACATTCTTTGGGAGTGATGATGGGGGCACAGTCCCCGGCCCCACCTGCCCGCACCCTCCCTTCTCCCTGGGTGGCACCTCGCAGCCTCTGCTCCCAGCTTCCCAGGAAGACATTTCCTCCATCTCTGCATCATTTTTCAGCGCTGGCCAGTTTCTATGGCAACGGTGAGATTGAAAGATGAGCAGGGAGCGGGAGGCGAGGCTCGAGTGAGACCTCGGGGTGGTTGTGTGTGTCCGTGACGTCACCGTCCTCTCGTCTGGATAGGACGATTCCGGATACTCCCATTCAGGGCTGCTGGCTGCCGCTGCTTTATTAGCAGACCTGCCCCGGGGGCCCCAGGAGCTCTGCAAATCGCCTCCCTTCCCTCCTGTCCTCATCCCACCAGAATTTTTCTCCTGGCTGCCCCTTCTCTGTGTTGGCTTTGGACTGTCATTAAGAATGCACAGCTTCATTCTGCTGTGTTTCAGGATGCTCTTCTGCCCGGTGTTCTGGAAGGGCAGGGAGGCATGGCAGCGTTTTACTTGATGTTGATGGCGCTGTGAAGTCTGTTCTCTCCTCTGCAAGAATACTGACTATGCAGAAATTTATTGAAGCGGATTATTATGAACTAGACTGGTATTATGAAGAATGCTCGGACGGTAATTACGGCCCCCGCAAAACAGAGCAGGGATGTGTAGGGGTGTTGTTTCCCTCTGGGGTGGGGTGTTGGTCCTGAAACCTTTCCCAGGGAGAGAGGCGGGAGGGGGGCAATGGAACCAGCACCGCCGCAGGCGTGCATGGCCCTGACAGTTTTCAAAGCTTGATGAGGAGATGGCAGGTGGGCAGGGCTCACTGAGATCCCTCTGTGGTCAGTCGGTCTTTGCTCAGGAGGGCAGATGGTGTTGGTGTGCAGGGCTTGTGAGCATTATACTTCTCTTGGATCGAATTCTCTCGGGGGTGAGGCGCGAGTGTGGTGGTGGTGCACGCACGCGTGTGTGTGCAAGGGGAGATGTGTTCTGACCTCTGTGCTGTTGGCGGGGCTGGGGAATGGTGTATTCAGGAGGTGGCTGTCTGGACTGTCGGTGGCAGGCCTAGAAGAATCCTCCCTTTCCTGAGCCCAGACCTGGGGGCTGTGGGGAGGCCGGAGAAAAGGCAGAAGCAGCTGCCCACCCAGCAGGCAATTCCAATGAATTTTGCTTGTAGGATCCCACGGAGATGGGGGTGGGGAGACTTTGGGAGGGGCAGGGAGAGACTGTCTCCTTCTGTCACAGGGCTCAGTTTGTGCAGGGAGGGTGTGGCACATTCCAGAGGAGACTGGGTGGAGTTTGTGTGGCTGGACAGGCCTCAGGAGGTTCCGGATATACATGGAAAATAGCACTGAGCTGCATTCTCAGAGAGGCCACAGGAGAGGCACCTTAGGCTCCTGTGGTGTTGGGCCCCAGAATTGGGTATGGGCACAGTTGATCTGTCTTACTTAATTTCTTCTTCAAAATGACCCTCAAATCACATGTCTTCTACACACACACACACACACACACACACAGGACACAATATATACAGTTTGAGGGTCTGTTCCCTAGTGTTCCCAGCCCCACACGAACCATTAATAGGTAAGGTAACCGTTTTTTAATTGATTCGGGAGTTTCAGACTGCTCTAAGACCATGACCACATTTGATTAACCTGAATGATGTGGCAGGCTGGGAGCTGGCCTCATTAGTAAGCAGAAGAACTACATAATTGTCTCTTATCTGCTAATTTCTGCCTTGGCAAGGGCTATGGGAGAGGGACCTAGAGGCTTTCTTGGAGAGGGCGGGTGGGTAGTAAATGTGCTGAGAAAGTTCCCCAGTTGAGCCCCACTGTCGTCCACCCCCGCCCCCAACCCAGCATTATGTGAAGACAGTGTCATGTTGAGTCCGTGTGTTTTTAAATATCCTGAGTAATGGTGGTGGTGGGCAGCTCCGAGGGTCTTTGGGGGAAAAGATGATTAAATCCTTTTTTTCTCATGGATATATTACTCTTGAAGCAAGTTCCCAACTCCAAAAGGCAATGACAGGGATGCTTCTTTTCAGAACCGTCAGTGAACTCTCGTAGTTTCCTTGGTGATTCGTGACTCACTGAGCCCTCCCTAACTTTTTAAAGTGTGGATCTCAGTGGATCACTGGAATGGGAGCGTCGGTTCCAGCAGAGCGCCTGTCCCAGACCACGGATGAGTCGGGTGTGGCCATGGCTCCCACGGATCCATCCTAGAAGCCAAGCGGGGGAGGGAGGTTTCTTCCTGTCTTGACCCAATTGCTACACTGTCCAGCTCTCTTTACACCTTCGTCCTTGGGAATAAAGCCAGTTACTCGTGGTGGTCATTTTGAGGAGTGAGAGGAGGCCGGCTCTTATCTGGGTGTCTGTCAGAAGGATTTTCTTACCTGGCCATTTCTCAGTTGAGTCTTTTGGCCCAGAGGCAGCCAGATCGCTCTTCTTCCAACAGAAAAGGAAAATGGAAGGAAAGGCTGCTGATCTGTTCAAGGGTAGATCAGTGTTGATTGCAGTTACTTTCTAAATGTGTGTTGGGCAAAATACTTGCCTTTACCCTCCATTCCAGTGGGGATGCAAGGGAGAAGGCCACTGGGACAGAATTTACTGGGACAATTGCCATTTTCATAATCCCATTTTTAAAAATAGTTAGCAAAACAGGGAATAAAAGGGACAGAAACCCAGAAATCACCTAGTTTAGGAAATCCAGGGGGTTGGGATTTCGAGTAGATGCCAATTTTGTAGTTAACTTGTTGACTCATTTCTAACTAGTTGGGTTCCTGGTCTCTGCAGGCTAGTCTGGAAATACAATTTGCCTTTGCTTATATATGCATCTTTAAACTTGCAAATTGAAATAGCCCCTTTATCTCCCAGTCCTGACCGCCCAGGTAGGAGTAGACACACAGCATTGCTTTGTCTCTCTTGTCATTTGAATCTTTAATGAGGGAAACTTCTAGGGAACTTTCCATACTAATAATAAGAGATGAGTCAAATGTTTTGAAGAAGATGCAAAATCATCATTTATGTCAGACTTACTGACTTGCACTTCAATTGCAAGGTTAGCACTAAAAAGTAATATACATATTTATATGGGTGGGAATATGGATTGCAAGACAGTTAGGACCCCTCTTTTAAAATTGGAATCAAGAAATAGCTTGATTCTCTTTTGTCTCTGAGGTTTAGGAGAGCTTTCTTCAGTGCTGAATGACCGTACCCTTCCCCTTTATCAGTTTTATTTTTTTTTAAATTTTTTTTAACGTTTATTCATTTTTGAGACAGAGAGAGACAGAGCATGAACAGGGGAGGGTCAGAGAGAGGGGGAGACACAGAATCCGAAACAGGCTCCAGGCTCTGAGCTGTCAGCACGGAGACCGATGCGGGGCTCGAACTCACGGACCGCGAGCTCATGACCTGAGCCGAAGTCAGCTGCTTAACTGACTGAGCCACCCAGGCGCCCCCCCTTTATCAGTTTTAGTTCTGGAATCTTAACACACCATCTTCCTCCCCGCCTCCCCCAACCACACCGCATCACAGGAAGACCCCAAGGGTATAACAAGAGGCATGGGGCAGGGGCTTAGAATGATAAGAAGCTGGAGGGGTTGATTGCCCAGTACCTTAAAGTAAATTTTAGAGATTTCAAACAGCCAGCCCTCAACAAAGTGTAGCTTGGCCTTCGCAGAATTTACCAGATACACCCAGTGCCTACAGCTTAAGCTACAGTGTCAAACGATGTCATGGTGCCTACATTGGATGTGTCCCCCCTCTGAAGCCTGGCATACTATGAAAATCACCCATTTATTTATCTATTAAAAAACTTTTTTTTTTCTTTTTAAATTTTATTTTAGAAAGAGAGCACACAAGGAGAGTAGGGCGGGGGGGGGGGGGTGGGTGGCGGGGAGAGAGAGAGATCTCAAGCAGGCTCCATGCACAGCACAGAGCCTGACGTGGGGCTTGGTCTCACAATCCTGGGATCATGACCTGAACTGAAATCAAGAGTCGGATGCTCAACCAACTGAACCATCCAGGCTCCCCTCATCCTCCTTCTTTTTTTTAATTTCCTTTTTTTTTTTTTTAAATTTGAGAGAGAGAGCGAGAGCAGGGGAGAGGGGTAGAGGGAGAGAGAGTCTCAAGAAGGCTCCATGCCTAGTGAGGAGCCCAACACGGGGCTCGATCCCGCAACCCTGGGATCATGATACCCATTTATTTATTTATTTATTTAAAAAAAAAATTTTTTTTTAACGTTTATTTATTTTTGAGACAGAGAGAGACAGAACATGAATGGGGGAAGGGCAGAAAGAGAGGGAGACACAGAATCGGAAGCAGGCTCCAGGCTCTGAGCCATCAGCCCAGAGCCCGACGTGGGGCTCGAACTCACGGACCGCGAGATCATGACCTGAGCTGAAGTCGGACGCTTAACCGACTGAGCCACCCAGACGCCCCGATACCCATTTATTTAAAGGGAAGATTCTCAGATTTACTCCAGACCCAGAGAGGTCCTGAGAAATCTGAATTTTTAGCACATGCTTTAGGTGGTTCTTTACATCGGGTGTGTGGGAAGCTATGCCAATGTCAGTGGAGACCATCTGCAGACATAGGGGTCTGGGAAATAATTCTTTAGATCTGTCACAGAATCTTATGTTGTTTCTTGGCTACACTGGTCACTTACGATTTTAAAAACTGTGAGACCCAGGGTGCCTGGGTGGCCCGATCAGTTGTGTGTTTAACTCTTGATTTTGACTCAGGTCATGATCCCAGGGTGGTGGGATCGAGTCCTGCATTGGGCTTCATGCTCAGCAGGGAGCCTGCTGAAGATTCTAAAAAACAAAATAAACCCGTGAGGCCTGTTTCTTTTTTAAAAGGCTTGGGTTCACGTGTGTGTCCTTAAGTTAAAGAGTGTACTTTTGTAATGACTCTAGAAGTAGGTAGAACACCACACAGTGCACGGGCATGGAGTTTCTGCTTGAGGCCTGTTTTGCGCCCCGTATGGCTATGTGGTTTGGGCACATCCTGGGACCCACATCTGTGAGCCTGTCAACCCAGATGGCCCATCTGGCAAGTGGGGACAGCCACACTGACCAGAGCCATTGTGAAGAGTACAAGGAGCGTGAATAAAGGACAGTTGACCCTTGAACATCATAGAGGTTTGGGATGCCGACCCCCTCCCTGCTGCACGATAAAAAAAAAAAATCTGCGTAGAACTTTTGGCTCCTCCAAAACTTAACTACTAGAATAGCCTACCATTGACTGGTAGCTTTATCAATAACATAAACAGTCGATTAAGGTGTTCTTACAATACAGTAAGCTGGAGAAAAGAAAAGGTTATTAAGAAAATCATTAGAGAAAATAGATTCACAGCACTGGATTGTATTTATCGAGAAGAAAATCCACGTGTAAGTGGACCCATGCAGTTCAAAACCATGTGGTCCAAGGGTCAACTGTAAAAGCTTTTTGTAAACAGTGATGTACTGGGCCAGTGCTTAATTTTATCTTCTCAGAGATAGTGTAGTTAGTTCTTTCTACAAATCCCTTTCATGGGGCACCTGCGTAGCTTAGTCGGTTGAGCGTCCGACTTGGGCTCAGGTCATGATCTCTCAGTCTGTGAGTTTAAGCCCCACGTTGGGCTCTGTGCCTACAGCTCAGAGCCTGGAGCCTGCTTGGGACTCTGTCTCCCTGTTTCCCTGTCCCTCCCTCACTCACGCACACTCACTGTCTCTCAAAGATAAACATAAAAAAATTTAAACAAAAAATCCCTTTCAGAAGGTGAGTGGCATTTTGAACAAGGGTGTAGTATCTTGACCATCCGTTTCTTGCTGCACTTTCTTTTGTGACTGTGCACCCTCTCTCCTCACTGAGCAGCATTACAGATGTGAATGTCCGGGCAGGAGGTGGTCTCACTCATGCTGATCTCATCATGGGGAAACCAGTGGATGGCTGAGGAAGCCTTTCTCTGGGCTTCTTTACTCCATAGTGAAAAGTCCGTGGCAATACACGGGGGCGGTCACATGTGCTCTACTGCTCGGCTTCATTGCAGTGACCTCTAAAATGCCACTCCAAGGTAGGGGTGGCCATTTTGGGAGTAAAGTTTTGCTGGAGATATTTTAGGCATTAACTGAAAAGCTGTTACTAGGGGTGGGGTGCCTGGGTGGCCAAGTCGGTTAAGCATCCACCTCTCGGTTTCAGCTTGGGTCATGATCTCACAGTTTATGAGCTGTCATGGCGGAGCCTGCTTGGGATATATTCTCTCTCTCTCTCTCTCTCTCTCTCTCTCTCTCTCTGCCCTTCCCTCACTCACACGGTCTCTGTCCCTCTCAAAACAAATAAGTAAAAATTAAAAAAAAGACTTTACCAGGTTTTTGATGATTTTCTAATGTCCTGCGCTCTGTGTCATACGATGCAAACAGGCCTCTGTGTTTTCATCTTGTGTTTATTGCAGGATGCACCTTTGACAGTGCAGGACGGCTCTTCCCTTTCCAAACAACAACCTTGTGAATGGCTCTTAAAGCGACTTGGGCGGGAAAAAAAAGAATTAAGTGTAAATGCATAACGTAACTGTCAGCTCTTCTCACTGGCTTGAGTAAAGTAGCGGTCATGTCCTTCCCAAGAAGTAGATGCAAGCCCAGAGCCCATGTTTCTCTTACTTATTTTTTTTAATGGCATAAGCGAGGTCCTTGGAGAAGGATCGTCAGTAACCGGCACCCTTAGCCAGGGCCGAGAAATGGAGGGAGGAGGTGCATGGAGCACTGAGAGAAGTCTGCACTGTGGGTGGCCCTCGGAAGAGGACAAGGACACTCACGGCAGGAGAGTGCCGTGGGGTCAGGCGGGCAGGGGGCTGCAGCAGAGGCACAGGCTATGGAGGCCAGGAAGTGTACAGCCCGCGTCTCGAGACGAAGGGGCACCCTCTGGAGGGCTGGTGTCCAGTAGGACTTGTAGTGACAATGGCAACATTGTGCAGTGCTGTCCAGGATGGCAGCCACTGGCCACGTGTGGCTCTGGAGCACTGGAAACGTGGCTAGCATGACTGAATCTTGAATTTTATTTAATTTTAATCAATTTAAATGTAAATGTAAATAGCGCCAGTGACTTGTGGCCCGTCTCAGGCATGGTGGAGCTTCAGGACAGTGACTTCTGTGATGGTATGTTGAGTAGATCTGAAGAGGGACACTCACAGAAGGATGCCCCTCCACCCTGCAAGAGGGGACACCTTCCACTTACAGCCTTCCTGTCCAGTGTTCCCAGGGAAGGTCCAGAACTCAGTCCCTGCCTCCCTGCCCGGGGCCCCAGTGTCTGCTCCTTGCCTCTGGGACGGCAACACCCTTGCTACGTGACTCTTCTGGGGCTGAGCTCCTGCAGCTTCACATCCAGAGGTCCAGGGTCTCCCACTTGGCACAGGGATTCCTGGGCTTTCTTGCTTTGGCTTTTGGAGAGATTACTCTGTCAGAGAAGATGCTCTTGGGCCCGTGTCTGCCTTTAACCTTGAAATGAACGCAGATGTGGATGAGGTTTGAGAATTCCTTCACATCCCTGCAGGGTGGGGAGGGAGGAGAGATTTGGGGTGGGGGGCGGGGAATATCCTGAAGGACTAAACCCAGGCATATGAGGTGACATGAAGAGTCCAGGATGGTTTTGTGTTCAAAATGCCGTGTCCTAAATGCTTACTATGTAATATGTGTAGACTTGGGCTTCATTTGTTAAAGGTAGCCTAGATTTGAGTTAAAAGCTGAGTATAAGCAACTTGGTTATGAGTCATCACTGAGAGTATTTTCAACTACATGAAATCAGCTTTTGTTTTCATTTACACACACCGTGGCCCAGCACAGTATCCTACACGTCTTATAGTCGGCCTTATATTTGCTGAATGAATAATGCTCCCTCTGTCCCTCCCTCCCTTGCCAGGGTTTCAGACTCACCGTCGTTTGAATTGAATCAGGCCCAATTTGATGCCATTTATTGAGATTAAGTGGCATTTTTTTTTTTCCTGAGCGTGTATCCTCATAAACATTGTGCTGGAAGCTAATGCAGATTTTCAAAATGCGATTTTAAACTCCCTGCCACTGAATTTCTGCTAAGCCTCCTTTTTACAAAGAACACATTTTTAATGTTATAAAATGTAGTAATCATCTTCAGGTTCCAAAATATTAACCAGACAATGCATATGTCTCTAGGGTTTCATTTTTAAATAGCACTTTTGTCATATTCTGATTTTCTATTTCAGGCACTCGTGTGGTCTTAAATTCGTTTTTATGGAGGTAGCGATTCAATGCAGCAGACATTTTTAGCTGACCAAAACAGGATCTTCAGCCTTAAGGATCCAAAGATGAATGAGACCTAGGGCCTGAGCCTGTGCAGAGAATTCTTTATAATGGTCTTGCCTCTGCTGAAAGCCTCCCTCTTGGTTACCTGGGGGAGGTGAATCGGAGGGAGGTGGAATAGGTCTCCTGATGTGGCTTTTAGGAGCCGGGAGACCTGCCACAGTGTAGCTGGGAGGCAGCTGAAGCCCAGAAATCACAGAATGTGCCGTACTTTTAGATGCCAGCGCTCAGGGCCACCTTCCAGTGGGTTTGATGGAGGGACCTGCCATTTTCACTGTTAAAGGCAAAATTAAGCAGTACAGAGGAATTGGTATTGAGACACACAATTAAACTGGATTCTTCTTCCAGGCAATGTTGTAAGCTGTTAGGCTTTAGATTATTTTCCCCCTTATCCCAGCAATTAGAATTTACGGATTTGACTGTGAATATGCAGATTTAGGATGAGAGTGGGGGTTATCAAATGCAGATTTAAAAAGAGCAGATGCAATGTATTATTACCAAAGAAAGATTGAATTAATCTTAAAACAGGTAATGGTTACTGCCATGTGTTTGTTTTTTTTTTTTTTTTTTTTTTTTTCCTTCTGCTAGAAATGAGAACGATCACTTCCTTTCCCATTCAGCACTATGTCAGGCTGTTGTCAAAGTCCGCTGGGTCTCAGCTTCTGGAGCGTGCCCACCGGAAACCTCCCATCTGAGGGCATTGTGCAGTTATTTACCAGGGCAGCTCTTCTTCTAGGGTCCCACCTGTAGACAGGTGCACCTGCTTAAGGCTTTCTTGGTATCACCCTGTGCAGTTGCTGCAAAACTTCCAGGGAGCTACCATTTCCTCACTGCTTCCTGGGGGAGGAGAAGTGGGGAGGGGCATCTGGAAGTGGAGAGCTTGCCTGAGGTCCTCCACCTGCCTGCCCACCTCCCCCTCTGAATCCACAGCACCTGGCACGGTCGCCCTGGGGCAGGCAGGGTATTCCCGTTCTGGCAGGTGCTTCTCCCTCTCCTGCCCCCACCCTGTCCCTCCTCTCTGCTCCTGGGAACCACCCCCTTCCGGGTCTGTCCTGGGTGACGCTGGGCCAATGGCCCTGTGTACACCCTCCACTCTAGCTCAGCCAGGGCACGTCCTCGGCCCCGTCCAGGGCCCAGCGTGTGCCCCAGGGGCCCGGGCTCCAATGGCTCCTCTGGGCAGACAGCTGGGAGCTCCCCCAAGAACAGCCCCTTAGGGCAATGTTTTGGCTTTGGGGTGACTTCAGCAATGTCCCTGAGAGACGTGGGAAGGGAAGAAGAGTGTTTTGAGTACGACTACCAAGATGAAGAGAGGAAGCCCACCAGCGAGCGGCATGAAAGCCTGGACCTCTTGGAAGAGGGTAAATTCGTACTTTGTTCAAACTGACCCTTTCCCTGTTAGTGTCTAAGTACGCCTGGCTGTTTCACTGATCTCACAGCACTCTTTTATTTCCCTATTGAGGTATAACTTCAAGCACACAGATCTTACGTCGGTGGATGGCTTGTGATGACCCCCTTGTAAAACCACATGTCGTACGTCTGGCACCCTGGGAAAGCCCCTTGTGCCCCAGGAGGGAGACCATTGTCCCGAGTTCTATGACCTGAGATTTATTTTGCTCCTTTGTTCTTGATCTAGACAGATGGAATCAAACAGGGTGCATTATTTTGACTGGTTCCTGTTGCTTGACTGATTCATACATGTTGTTGCAAATATCAGTTAGTTGTCTTTTTGCTTTGTGTGTATATGTGTGTGTGTGTATGTGTGTGTGTGTGTATGTGTGGCATTCCAGTACTCTGCTTTAAGAGTTTTGGTTGTTTTCTTGTAACTGAACAGGTTTTGGTAAATTAGCAAGAGACTGAGTCATTATTATTTAAAAAAAAATTTTTTTTAAAAACATTTGTTTATTTTTGAGAGAGAGAGAGTGCGAGTTGGGGAGGGCCAGAGAGAGAGGGAGACACAGAATCCAAAGCAGACTCCAGGCTCTGAGCTATCAGCACAGAGCCCAACACAGGGCTCGAACTCACGAACAGTAAGATCATGAGTGACCTGAGCCGAAGTCGGAGGCTCAACCGACTAAGCCACCCAGGCGCCCTGAGACTGAGTCATTATTAAATAAACTATGTTTTTGTGCTGGTGTTGCTTATCTTTAAAAAGTCATTAATCACTGATTTGAAACAGGGATTTTTTTTTTTTTTTTTAATTTAGGATTCTTTCAAATGGAAAAAGTACAAGGCTGACTTTGAAGTCACCTGGGGACCCACCTTCGGGCTCTGTTAGAGGGACACTGGTTCTGGAGAAGTGAGGGTGTTAATTCAATGAGAAGCCCAGATGCTCAGTGGGAGTTTCCTAGTTGGGCTTTCTGGGGCTTTTGCCCGCAGTGCAGAGAAAGGGATTTTGGGGGTGCAGCAGAATGTTTAAACAGTGACTGCATGTATGTTCTTTAGGTCTTGAGGAAAAACAGTCTGAATACCTTTACAAAGTTCTGCTCTGAAATGGTTTATCTTCATGTCTCAACATAACTTTTATTTTAAAAGTTATTTATAGGGGCGCCTGGGTGGCTCAGTCTGTTGAGCGTCCAGCTTCAGCTCAGGTCATGATCTCACAGTTGATGAGTTCAAGCCCCGTGTCGGGCTCTGTGCTGACAGCTCAGAGCCTGGAGCCTGCTTCGGATTCTGTGTCTCCCTTTCTCTGCCTCTCTCCTGCTCATGCTCTCTCTCTGTCTCAAAAACAAAGATAAACATTAAAAAAATTTTCTTTAAGCCTTATCAGAAGTGTTTTCGTTTGAGAAAAACATTCTGTCCTAAAAACAGTAACATTTTACCACAGGACAGTTAAAAGCTTTAAATTGGAGAAAGCGGGGGAAGGGAAGAGCTGGCAGAGAGATGGGGGTCTCCAAGCTGAGGCCTCAAACCCCGCCTGGCCCTTTCACGAAGGAGCTGGTATAGGAATGGCCGGCCGATGGGGACTGTGCATTAGTCAGCTTCCTGCAGGTACTCAGGAAAAAGGCATCCACCTGCTCTCATAGAGCTAGGGCCAGCCCAGGTTTCCCTGGATCAGCTGGTGTCCCTTCCAGCCCCCGTGTCCCCACATCACCTGGGAGCCTGTTGGAAATGCAGATGCTCAGGCCCCAGACCCACCGAGTCAAAACCCACCTTTTAACGAGATCTTCAGGGGATTCCTGTGCATATGAAAATATGAGATGAACAGTTGCCATAAGCAGAGTGAGATGAGTTTAGAAACCAGTCACAGAACCATATGATTCTAAATTAAAGGCTATACAAGATTCTGGAACAGTGTCTTAGAGCCTAGTCAAGAGAAGAAAACATTTTGTGTTGTATATATTTCATCTATCCCTATTTTTAACTTGAAGAAAAAAACTGGGAGCCAAATGATGGTGATGAGAGCCAGTGTTTATTGTGCTCTTACTACGTGCCAGGCACTGTTCTGAGTACTTCATGTGGATTTGTGCATTTGATCCTTCAAACAGCCAGATCAGAGGTTAAGTGCTATTATCATTTCCATTTCACAGGCTTGTAAGAGGAAACTTAAGTTAACTTGTCCAGAGTCACAGAGCTAGTAAGTGGTTTCAGCCTATGTAGAACAACTCAAGAGCCCTCTGCTCTTAAATCACGATGCTAGCAGTTCTCAAAGTGGGGCCCCCCCACCCAGTAGCACCAGCATCACCCAGGATTGTGTTAGAAATGCACATTCTGGGGCCCTGCCCCAGACCTGCTGAGCCAGGCTCTCTGGGGTGGGGCCCAGCAGACTGGGTTTTAACGTGCCCTCTGGCTGATTCCAACGCACATTGTCCCACACATTGTCCCGTGCTGGTCTACATTTCAGAGATAACCGTGGGTGTTGGTTGGCCACCCCCTCGGGAGTTTCCCAGGCGTAATCTGAAACCTCCTTGGGCAGGGAGAGGTGAAGGAGGAGGCCGGCCACTCCAGCTCTGTAGGTGGCAGTTCAGTAAGCAGAGGGAACCCACGTAAGGACGAGGCTTGTCCTGGGCGGGCAGCAGCAAGACTGGATCTGTGCAGCCACCTGCCAAACCTTAGAAGTGTGTTTAGAAAGAGGCCCTAACTGGGTACGGCCACGTTGGCCGCTCGGGTGTTCGCAGCCCATCGCCATCTCAAGGCTGTGTCCTTGGCGCAGCCTCTGGGAGCGGGAAAGGCCAGCAGAACCCACATTCCAAGGAGGGTGTGGGGAGGCTCCAAGTGGCCGACTCCCGCTCACAGGTCAACTGGAGGTCGCATCTTTTTGTTGACATCCCCCAACACAGGGTCCCTACTCTATGATCACATTTGAGAGGGGCACTGCTTTGTATTTGGCATCTTAGGATAGACTTACATTCTCTTTTGTTTTTTTCCCTTCCCATCGCCTTCCTTTCTTCAATAAAATGTTTAGCTGTCCTGTAAGGGGGGAGGGGGTGACGTGTTCATAGTAATTTTAGGACAGTAAGCTCGAAAGAAAGACACTTTATAGCCAGTGTGCTCAGTTTTCTTCGTCAGAGAAAATTCATGAGACTGGCTCCCGGCCTGAAGGAAGTCTGGAGCATAGGTTGGAAGATAGAGGTTTGTTTTGGAAGATTTGGGGTCTGTGCAGTCCTGTGTCCCAGAGCAAGCCCGGCGCTGGGCAGGACCCTGCTTTTCTCCGACATTGTCTTGAGTTCATGGGCCAGCAAGTCCCGTGTATGGAAGAGAAATGCTCTTGAATAATGAAATTATGTGCAGGACGTGGACGTGACTGCGTTCCCTGGATTCTGAGCTGGTTTAGGTGCTTTTCTTCCCTGTTGACTGATGTCAAAGAGGTGATTTTGGCTGACCACTGAAGGACAGAATCAGTATTTGGGTTGCTCTGATAGCTGTGAATACATGAGACATGTGTTTTCTCCCAGTCACCTTGTGGGGGTGATGGGTACTTTGTAATGTCACCCTCTCACCTTCAAAGCAGCCTTTGCAATGAGTGCTATTCCCATTTGCAGTCAAAGCGACTGAGGCTCAGCTCGGCTGTCCCTGTCCAGAATTCTACCGCCGTCACCCTGCCTGGGGTCTACCTTCCACTGCACCCAGGCACGAGGTGCTGATGGGGTCGAAGACCCCTTCTGGCCGTTCTAACCCACGAAGTGGGTGCTCACAGGGAGGCGGGGCTCCCAGGAGAAGCAGCTGTGAGAGGCTGTTTGGCTCTTACCGTCCTCAGGGAGAGAAAGTGTCTGGGCTCTGTGTCTTCTGGCCACCGAGAACTTGCACAGTGCAGACACAGAACTGACCTCAAGCAGCTTCGTCCCGTGTGGCGGTCTTGGAGCAGGGCCCTGCTTGTTTGCCCCAGCCCCCTCTGCTCCGTGTGAGGTCAGGCAGGAAGCCGGTCTCGGTGCTGCTGGGAGTGAAGGGCACTGGCACCAGCATCAGGAGGACACTGACGAAGATGAACTTCGGTGGTCGCTTCCTTGTGGTTTGCTGTGTGGCAGATTCCCACCGCTTTCTCGAGGGCATGCCTCGGGAAGCCTGACCTCATGATTTTTCCTCACCCGGACACTCCTGAGGCTGTTACCCGACTGCAAGATTCCCTCCCCGATTGCTGGCAGGCAGCAGGATTCGGAAAGAGCACATGGAATTCTCTGGGGTTACCGAGTGCTCTCGTAGCAGGTTTTGGTTTTCTGAGCCCGCAGGCTGCAGGAGAGCAAGTGTCCTGTCCTCAGAGGTGGCTCCTGGTGGCCAGGGTGTGAGTGGCCACGTCGGTCTTTTGCACAAAGGGCCATTTTCAGGTGATGAGCACTAACCAGAAATTATCATCTGGAAAAGCAGAGATGGAGAAACACCAGTTGGCAGTGGGAACCTAGAACTTGGTGGAGAGCCTGGGGCCCGTGTGACTGTGCATAGCTGCACCCTATTGGGTCATTCAAGTTCTTCGGCTGGGCCCAAGGTGAAGCCTGAGAGGCAGCACAGACAGCGGATTCCTCCAGTTTGAGGAGGAAATCGCGGGCTGCTGGCGGAGGGCCAGGCTGCGTGGAGAATGGCTGAGGCGGGGAGGCGGGGGAGGTGTGTGATGTCTGCCCTGGAGAAGGAGCTGTCAGGGTCCCGCCTTGGTGTGTGTGTGTGTGTGTGTGTGTGTGTGTGTGTGTGTGTGTGTGTTGACACGGTGTGGCCAGCAGCACACGAGGGCGCTATGCAGGACTCTCTCCTGTAGGGTTACGATCAGGAAGGAGGTGACCCGGCTTATCAGTCCTGGCCTCAGCACTGTGTGCTCGTGGTGTTGATTACCTGGGTCTCCAGCCTGGGGTTTGTTGTTGGTATCCATGGCTACCCCACGCAGGCCTCCAGTGATGTCAGTTGCTCAGGGTGGTTCTCTTACTGGAGTGCAGGTACCCGCATAGCCCCAGGGCTGGCCACAGGCAAGGTTCACCCAGAGCCTTTGTTATTTTGGGGTCCTCTTGCTGCTCTGCCCACTTCTGGCACCTGCCCCCTTCCCCCTTGCCGCCCCGTCTTCTCGTATCCGAACTCCCAACGGCATCTCTCACTTGGCCCTTCCTGCTTGCTCCTCTGTACTCTAATTTATGTATGCATCTTACCAGCTCAGCTTGACAGTGGGAGTCATGTATTTACTCAGGAGACAGTGGCTAAGAGTGCCAACTTGGGGGTCAGACTGATCAGGCCCTCCCATAATAGCCCTGTGACCTTGGGCAACGTGGACGGCCGACAGTAATACTTTTCTCCTAGGATGAATGTAAACACTGAAGGAGATGATAGCCATCCCACACTTGGCAGAGTGCCAGCACGTGGTGAGCAGTCATAATTGGCGATCACCAAGCAAGCCCTCTTTAGATATCCTGATCACGAACGGCCACCATAGATCAACACTGAGTGTTCCGGTCTAGGGCGGGGTGGCTGTTTATGGCCTCTAATAGAC
Source organism: Panthera leo (assembly GCF_018350215.1). NCBI lineage: Eukaryota > Metazoa > Chordata > Mammalia > Carnivora > Felidae > Panthera > Panthera leo. The sequence continues at coordinate 148,759,226 of NC_056687.1, read as the reverse complement.
CAGGCCCAAGTCCTTGGTTATGTCCTTGGACAAGCCACTTGGCCTCTCCCTGTCTGGTGTGTTAAATGTGGCTCATACTGGTGTCATGGAGCTGTTCTTGGTTTTAAGTAAATAATGTTTGTAAAATGACCAGGGTGGCGGCTGGCATGACAAATATACTCAAGACTCATTTCCTTTCTCCTTCGCTGCCTCTTCGGTAACCTGCCACGGTGCTCTGCTCTCAGCCCACCTCTGAAGGGGATGTGAGCCAATAACAGAGTCACACTAAAATCTCAGTTAATGATGCTGGTGAGCAGTTAAATGTTGCCACAGCTGTACGATCAGGTCTCTGCTCTTGGCAGTGCTGTCCCTCTCCCACCTCCCAGTGCGCAGACCGGGCTCCACGCGGGCGCAGGCAGTGGCCGAACCGACTGCTGTTGTAGTGGGCTGGCCTCTGCCACCACACTGTCCCGGAGGCCGCCTCAGTGGCCGCCGTGGCAAACCAGCACCTGTTCACCCAGGTATCTGTTTGCTTCCGGCTGGAGACCACAGCTACTTACCAGTTGATGCCTTTCCTTTGAACACAGCTTCTTTCTTAGCAGTCTCCCACCTCGTCATCGCTTTGTGTTACTTTAGACTTGAGATGGCCCTTTTCCAGATGGCTTCTTCCCTCCACCCCTCAAAAGCTGGGAGGAAAAGGGAGGTGACTCTCTGGGACATTTGCTTATTTGGGGGTGATAAGCTCTCCACCAGGGTTTCATGTTTTCACCTCTCTCTGGGGTGTCGGTTAGACGTGAGCCTTTCTTTCCCAAGACTGGCTGTGAGAATACAAAATCTTCCCTTTTTTTGAGTACCAATTATGTGTTGGGCCCCAAATAAGACTCTGCTGCCTTCATGTGCCTTACATAACCCAGGTAGGCGGGGGCATGGGACTTTTGTAAGAATTACGTGTGGGGCGCCTGGATGGCCCAGTTGGTTAAGTGTCCGACTTCGGCTCAGGTCATGATCTCGTAGTCTGTGAGTTCAAGCCTTGTGTTGGGCTCTTGTGCTGACAGCTCAGAGCCTGGAGCCTGCTTCGGATTCTGTCTCCTCTCCCTGCCCGTACCCCACTTGCACTCTGTCTCTTTCTCTCTCAAAACTAAATAAGCATTAACAAAAAAAAAAAAAAAAAAAAAGAACATTCATTATGGCTCTAGCCATTTTTGATGGGTGGGTCCTCACCCTGTTCTTCCACACCCTCTACAAGGGCTGTGTCAAAATAGTTCTTTTTTAAACCAAATAACGTGTGTCTTCTGGGTCGTAGTGGTTAACCCACTTGGGCTGTTGGGCTGATTGTGAAGGTGGATATTGAAGGACAACAGCTAAGCCCGGGCTGAGGCTGTCCTTTGGGAAAAGGATGGACGTGTCATGCCTGGGAGGGGACTCCAGAGTCACCCTTTTCAAAAACCGGAGAGAGGCGGCTCTTGGTTTACCTACAGATGTGTACTATCTGAGCACATTTTAGTGACGGTTCTCTAACTGAAAATAACCTAGTCTCTGTGGGGTGCACTGGTACGTTTGTGTGCCTTTTATCAGGGCTCATTCTGAAGTGGGTGATCGCTCCTCCTGAACAGTTTTGCTGTCTGAGAACCCCGCTGTGGTCTGAGGAAGGCTCAGTCAGGGATTGAGATAACAAGACAGTGCCTCTGCAATGCCATATCATGGGGCAGCGGTTGGGGTACAGTAAATGTAGCCCCCGAATGCTTGTTTGAGTGTCGTTCGCTAACTTAAAGCCTTGAGGTACAACCTGCTGCCATAAAATTCAGCTCTTTTAACTGGACAGTGTAATGACTTTTAGTGAATTCCGAGTTGTACGACCGTCATCATAGTTTAATTTATTTAGTCTTTTAGAGAGCGAGGGAGAGAGAGTGCACATGCATGCTGTAGCGAGGGATGTAGAGAGAGAGAGAATATCTTAAGCAGGCTCCGTGCTTAGTGTGGAGCCCAACGCAGGGCTCCATCCCACGACCCTGGGATCATGACCTGAGCCAGAATCAAGAGTCGGACACTCAACTGACTGAGCCACCCAGGTGCCCCCACCACAGTTCAGTTTTAGAACATTTGTATCCCCTCCCTGTGTGAGCTCCCTCACCCCTGTTCACAGCTAATCCCATCCCCACTCCCAGCCCCCAGCAGCCACTTACCTGCTCTCTAATCGGCCCGTATCGGGTACTGAATAGGAATGGGATCCCACAGAGTATGGTCTTTTGTGCCTGGCCGCTTCTGAGCATCAAGTTTTTGAGGTTCCTCCACGTTGCAGCGTGTATCAGTACTTATTTATTCATTTAGAGAAAGTTTCTTTATTTATTTAGAGAGAGAGGTGTTAGTGTGCGAGAGAGGGGGAGAGAGAGAATCCCAAGCGGGCTCTGAACCGGCAGTGCGAAGCCTGACGCGGAGCTCGATGCGACGCACGATGAGATCATGACCTGAGCCAGTTGAGCCACCCAGGCACCCCAATGCTTCGTTCCTTTTTACAGACTGCGCAGACATACCCCATCTCGTGTATCCGTTCACCAGTAGAGAGTCATTTGTGTGTTTCCACGTTCTGGCTTATAACGGGGAATGCTGCTGCGAACATTCGTGTACAAGTTTTGGGTGGACATAGGTTTTTATTTCTCTTGGGTAGAGGCCTAGGGGAATTTTTTTTTTTGAGAGAGAGTGAGAGAGTGCAGGCAGGGAAGGGGCAGAGAGAGAGGAAGACATAGAATCCGAAGCAGGCTGCAGGCTCTGAGCTGTCAGCACAGAGCCCAGCGTGGGGCTCGAATTCACGGACTGTGAGGTCGTGACCTGAGCCGGAAGTCGGAGGCTTAATCGACTGAGCCACCCAGGCGCCCTGAGGCCCAGGGGACGGTTAAAGTCTGTGACCTCAGGCAAGTCCTGTGACTTTCAGAGCCTGAGTTTCGCTGCCAGAAAGTTCGGAGACCCATGCCTCTAGCCCACCCGCCCTGTGTCTGGCCGCGACACGCAGGGATTGCGGCCCTGCGGCTGAGTCAGAACAGCCATTCAGAGATGCCCCCCTCGTCAGAATGCTTTGCCAAGCTGCCCCGTCTGGATGACTGCTAGCCATCTTCCACGGGAAATCTTCCCAGCAGGAAGACGGGCGTTGGGGAGGAGCAGAAACTCCCCAGATGGAGGAGCAGGAGAGGGACCGTCCCTGCAGAAGGAAACGGGGGCACACCTGGAACCAAGCCAGACATCCGAGAGTGGTGTCATAGGGAGGGCTGAGCCGTGATGGAGAATGGGCATGGGGGCGGCGAGGAGCCGGTATGGATGGTCCCTGGATGATTTCTGTATCGAGGCTGCTGCTTGTGGGCAGTGGCAGAGCTGGTGAGGGTTTTTAAGTGGAGCATTGACAAATCAAATTCTAAAGCATGTAGACAAAGCTTTAAATGAAGGACGTTTATTCTGTAATGCCTGGAAACTTAGCAGCGGTGGTGACTCATTTAGAATTTCATGGGGATCTTTTCATCTTTGGCTTTCAGGTTCTGAACCTCCCACCCCTTGCCAGGGGCAGGGCAGACAGTAACTAGGTATTAGGTTTACTTCCTGGAGGATCAGGGGCCAAATGTAGGGATGCTTTTTCAACTGACGGCTGCTGTTACCGGTCCGAGAGAGAGGGAGGATAATCTACCGCTTTGTGGACCATGCTTTTCTCTGATACTTGAGTGCCAGCTCCTGTCTCCACTGGGCGTATCGAAAGTTTATTCAGTATTGTATGGTTGTTATAATAAATATTACAGAAAATAAAATTTACTTTAAAAAAAAAAAGCTAGTGCTAAGGTACAGAAGATAAAAGGAGAAATTATCGGGGAAGGGGACTAGAATCGGGTTCTAAAAAAAAGTTGAAAAACAGTGCTCTAGGTAATTAAAGAAATGACCTGTGAATAAGCTAGAACACACGGCCAAACTACCCAAAGGTGCAAATGTAATGGGCAGTCGTGAATATCTTCCCTCCGTTCACGGATGTTGGCTACTTGGTCTTAGTGTTACAAGGGAGCAGTGTCCCCTGAGGTCTTGGGATACACACACACTTATGTATATAGGTGTATAATTTTATATATGTGTGCATTTATGTACGTGTACACCCTCACACATATTTCTATGTGTGCAAAATATTCATTCACTTATTTGCTCCATACGTATGTAAAACTGACATAGGAGAAATGTTCTCAAAATTAGGTTAAGAAATGATGAGAGCAGGGGTGCCTGGGTGGCTCAGTCAGTTAAGCGTCCAACTTCCGGTCACCATCTTGCGGTTTGTGAGTTCGAGCCCCACGTCAGGCTCTGTGCTCAGAGCCTGGAGCCTGCTTCAGATTCTGTGTCTCCCTCTCTCTCTGTCTCACCCCTGCTCATGCTTTGTCTGTCTCTCTCTCTCTCTCTCTCTCTCTCTCTCTCTCTCAAAAATAAGTAAAAGGTAAAAAAAAAAAACTTAAGAAAAATGATGAGAGCTAACTGTTGACATAACTTTAGGGGAACCATTTCACCAAAATGCAGCACATAAATGGGAAGTGAGGGCTGCTAACAAGAGTTTCTCCGAGAAGTCTGATAAGGCCAAAATGTCAAGGGGGTCTTGTCAAGCCTGTTAATGTGACGAGAAGACACAGGTTCACAGGTTGTGTGCTGGGACCTTCTTGCCCTCCACTTCATCAGTCAGGCCTCCTGAGTTGTGCCTCTGGCTCCCTGCTCTGGCCGCCCTACTGCCTGCACAGCCTCTGCCCTCTTCTCCCGCTCCTGCCCCAGGGCTCCTTCAGATGGCCACTTCCGATCTGTCCCTGGAGAACCGCACCCCCACCCCCACCCCCAGTCCCCAGCCCCATTGTTTTCTTCCCTGTGGGGATTTCTCTTGGGCCTCAGGTCTTTACCCCCGAGCCTCTCACTTGGCTGCATCTCCTTGGCATTAGGCAAGGACTCATTTCTATTCAGGGCCTGCTCTCTGTGGATACTGGGGATTTCTTGGCTGAAGATGGCTGCCAGCATTTATCCTCAAAATCGTTTTGAGCACGGTTTAATTTGCATCAAGTTTGCATTCCTGATTTTCAGCCAGAGCAACCCGCCTCCCTTCTGATCTGCACCTTCAGTTAGCTGACAACCCAGTGCGGGCCTCCCTGTCTCTGCTCAGCCGGCCCCGGGGCCACTCATTCGAATTTGGCTTCATGATTCTACCTGCCCACCCAAGGATTGGCACTCAACCCTTTTCTCACTGCAGATCGGATTCTTCCTAACCACAGTTTAGTACCTCCAGCTCCCGGGAGGACATTCCTGCTGTGGGCTGTGCACGGCCCTCTGCCTGGCACACACATGATCCCGTGGTGACCTCAGCCGCTGTCCCCTTCGCCAGTGACTGTGCTAGGGCAGCCCCAGCATGCTTCTGAGCTTCTGTCTCACCTGCCTGTCTTGCCCGGGGACCCTAGGCCTAGGAAGTGGAGTGCCTTTGTCCCCTCTGCCCCAGCGAGAAGCCCAGATCCTATCTTTCTGATTTACCACCCACCCTGTCTTCTCTCGTAACTCTCTCAAGAAAAGAGACCACTTCTCTCCACTTTTGCAGCCACTTAGAATTTCCTTGGATTTGTCAACAGCTTTGACCACCTCTACCCCCACCTCCCACCATTTCTCTGTGCTGGAGGGAGAATCGTTCCTGAAATACAGCTTTTATGTAGACATTCCCCCTTTGAGAACCCTCCAGTGGCTTCAGTTGTCCCATTATTAAAGTCCAGAGTCCCTAAAGGGACTTGCCAGGTCTCACACACCCTAGGCCCCTGCCCAGGAATGCCCTGATGGGGAACCTGCCCGTTTTCTGTGTGTCCTGGAAGGGCTAGTCTCCTGCCCTCCTCAGCACAGAGCCTGGCGCACGTTTGGTACACGTTAGTTTGACACTGTTAGAGGTGTCCTAAGTGTCCACTCTATCTGCTTTGCTACTGTTGGTGTATTATACTTCTTTTTCTAGAACTTGGACCCTACTTTTATCACGTTGTTGTAGAGGTTTATGGCTGTCCTTTTTTCTGAACATCCTTTGAGTGGAAGTGGATTGATTGGGTAGTGCTCCCTTGGTCAGAACTGGAGCCTCCATTTGGAATACTGTTCCCGTGGAGAGAGAAACAGGACCGTGGTTTATTGGACATTGAGTATCTAGAAAGCTGCTTGGAAAGTGCAGCCCGTACTTGTCTTACTGTTTAAAGGCCTCACTGGCTATTTTCCCACCTCATTGTTCTCACTCCTGCCCCTCTCGTTTCTTGGAAGAGGAAACCGAAGACACAATTACAGGGCTTTTCCAGGGCCTCATGACCTTGGTAGAGTGTCCTATGAAAACCTAAGCCTCGGAGCCCTGGCACCAGAGATCTTTCCCCTATACCACAGATGTTTCTTGCTCTGTTTATGCTTCCAAGAATTGTTGATTTGTGCCAGCCTTAGCCTTGACCTTGGATCCTTTATGGTTCCCCCCCTAACTTAGTTAGGACAGGAGCCAAATTGGCCTAGGTGCAGTCCTTACCTTACAACCTCATTTGCTGTGACCTCAGTCGGGTCCTTAACTTCTCCCGGCAACAGTTTTCTCATCTGTGGAATAGTCACAACAGCACATACCCTTCAGGGGTGTGGTGAGGCTTAAGGAAAAAGCTCCTTAAATCCCAGACGTAGAAGGGACTTTATAAATGTTAACTATTGCCCTTGCTGGGAATCTCGTCTTCGTCTTCCTCTTGTCTTCTCCTTTGTCTTCCTCTCCGTCTTCCCCCTCCCCCTTCCTCCCCCTCCGCCTTCCTCCCCTTCCCCCTCCCCTTCCCCCCTCCTTCCTCCCCCTCCCTCCTCTGCAACCGCTTCCCTCCTCCCCCTCCTCCCTTTTTTTTTTTTTTTTGAAATTCACCATTTGCTAGCTGTATGACATCAGAGGAGTTATTTAACCACTCTGGGCTTCTGGTTCCCATTTGTAAAATGGAGTTAAAGTTCTATCCTGTAGCATTTATTGATAATCCATTAGAGTAGTATTGAACATGGCCTGGCCATAGAAAGTGTGCCCAGTAAGGGTCTGATTTCTCTGCTGCTGCTGTTACTGATTTCTCTTAAAAGTTGCATCAAGGAGGATCCCAGGACCCTATAACTATAGTCGACTGTATATTTTCTGAAAAATATTTTAAGTAATTCTTTTCCTATCAGTGCATGGTCACTACAAAAACAAATTCTTTTTAAAGCACAAAAATTAAAATGTGTAATACCATCTAAATGTCAGTTATTTTTATGGCTATCCTAGTTTTTTTTTCTGTGTATTATGAATCAGTACATTTTCTCCCGGTTGGAATTGTACGTATTTTTAAAAACATGACTGGAACAACAGTGCACATACCTTAACAACTCAGGGTCATCAGTGGTTTGTCACTTATGCCTCTGACTTCTGAAGCTGGGAGCTGTCAAAGGCCTGGGGACTTTGGGGAGGTCTCTACCTCACCCTGTAGCCCTGACTGAATGTGAATGGTCACCCCTGCCCTCCTGTCACCATGGGGGCATGGTGACAGTATGTGCCCGACTGGTTGATGCTAGAGAAAGCCCACCATTCCAGGTTTACATCTATGGGGACAATAGTTAAAGTACATTAAAGCTGTTTAAGATTAGCCTCAGACAAGGGCAACACGAGGGATCTTTGTGGTCATAGATACACAAACCTACACAGGTGATAGAATTGTTAGAGGTTCGTCATTCAGGAGCACGCAGGCACACGTGCACACACAGACGAGCACCAGTTAGTCTGAGGAAATCGGAGTCAGATTCCTGGATTTTATCAATGTCAGTGCCCTGGCTGGAATATCATTTTACCAAATGTTACCCCTGCGGGGAAACGGGGTAAAGGGTATAAGGGATCTCTGTATTATTTCTTGCATCTGCATGTCATTATCTACACGATTCACTACAGTGACCTCAATTCAAAAAATTAGCGTACAAAATGTGAGTGTAATTTCTAATTAATACAATCCCGGAGAAAAAAAAGCAGCGCCGAATCATGCTGTCTCGTGTTAGGGTGACATGGGGCCAGATTAGTTAAGGTGCAGCCCGGTGTAAATTTCCTCCCCAACAGCAGAGGGCGTGGTCCTCGAAGGCAAGGGGGGGCACTAAGCAGGCCCCCAGTCATAATCCCGGTTTCAGCACAGAGGCCTTTTGTGACTGCGGTGGGGGTGGGGAAGGGGGAAGGGGGAAGGGGGTCTGTTTCCAGTCGACCCGGGAGCCGGTGAGGGGGGGGCCTCCTGCATCTTTATCTGAGCGCCCACAGCCCAGCACAGCTGTCCAGCATGAAAACTAACTCCTGTCGGGGCGTAGGAATCTTCACTTAGGGATTTTTCCTGACCCAGGGCTAAGGGAACAGTTTAGAGCAATTTGAGCCGGACTCCACCTCCATCAAATTAAACTCTGGTGTAAACCAACCCTTACAAATCCCCCTAGCCAGGCAGCTCCCCTGGAGGGGAGGAAGGAGAGTTCCTGAGGCGAGCCCCCGCCCCCGCCCCCCTCAGCTCTCATCGAGTGCAGGGTGAAGGCGGCAGAGGGAGGGGCCCCGCCTCCTGGCTCCGGAAGGCCTTGCTGGTAGGATTTCAGATTTGGAACCAGATTTCGGGGCTCCTTCAGCTAGAAAATCATTCCAACAGATCGGATTCCTCCGAGCCCATTCACGAGGCCGATCTTTACTTGGGTTTGATAAAATATTTAGAGACCTATTGCATTCCAGTCGGAGAATCTACTAGCAGTGTTAGGTTGGCTGAGTAACCCACTTAATTTCCAAATGCCTTGCTTGGGCTGCTACTGAATGTGGGTCATTGTGAGAGCTTCGCCAAGTCCTCACCAAGAATTATTTTGTAGAGTCGTCGTCGTTATAAAGAGTTACTATGAGGTTACTTCTTGCAAAAGTGGCAAGTTTATAATTTTTTACACTTGGGTCCTCAACCCATTTACATTCATTCCTTCCTCCCCAGAATAAAGCCTATGCTACCTTCTTGGTGTTTGTCGAATTGCAAATCGATTCCCTGCCATCTATTTAAATAAAGCAACCCTGAGGTTTTTCCGCAGACTAAAGCATTCTTTCATCACATGACCTTTTTCCCCCCACAGGAGAACAAAGACGGTCAGTTCTAAAGTGGCCTACATACAGCCTCTTATGACCACAGTAAATTATATATATGATGAAATATCACTCTGTGTACGTATGCGTATTTGTGTATAGCAGTAATAGTCTTTTTGGTGTTGATTAAAGAAGAATCTACTACCCTGGTTTTCGTGGTGTAGAAACTGGTCTCCTAGCCGTAGAATTGAGGGGAGGGGAGGGGAGGAGCTTTGTCATCATGTCATTATCAGCTAAGAGTGTTATTTAATAATTGCACCACCAGCTGCTTTCTGAAGGATCCCACTCTGTCCATGTGGTTGGGTCTCTATGGTTAGTGAGGTCTACACCCTCTCGTTCTGGTAAGTCACACATTGGTGGCTGTGCTGCTGACCCACTTCCGTTTGCTGAGTTTATATGCAGCCAGACCCCTTTCCACTCCAGCGCCTCGTCCGTAGTGTCACCTCTAAGTGTGCACATGCACGTGAGTGCGCGCGCGCGCACACACACACACACAGTGTCAAACCCTTGCAGGATTGGAAGTTACCCCTCTCTCGGAAGTTACCCCTCTCTCGGTCCTCCTTGGCGCTCTTCCCCGGAAATGAAATCCAGTGGTGCCCAGCACAGTGTGGGTTGAACACAGCAAAACCAACAACCCTTTGTGCCCGATCCACAGGCACAATTTGAGGGCCACCTGTTTTGGTGGGTCATTTGTTTGGCCGGTTAGTGATTGTCGTTTCATTGCCACTTTTATTTTTTGCAGTTTTATGTGCTGAAAGAGTTGGCCAGATGACTAAGACGTATAATGACATAGATGCTGTCACTCGGCTTCTTGAGGAGGTAAGTGTTTCCTGGGAGGCAAAGGGCCATTTATGATTGATTAAATTGATTAAAGAATACATTATTGTCTGTCTGAGTGAAGAATTACCAGAATTGGGCCCTCTCAGGGTATAATGCAATGGCTTTACTTTTTGAACTGGTAGCTATGTAAGTCTTTGTAGCTATAACTTTGTACAAGGTATGTTAGGTTTTAAAAGGAATGTATTAAAGATATAAAATAGGACTACTTGCTAGAATAGCCAGTTTAAGATTTTTTAAATTACAAAAAAAAAATTTTAATGTTTATTTTTGAGAGAGAGAGAGAGAGAGAGAATGAATGGGGTTGGGGCAGAGAGAGAGAGGGAGACACAGAATCTGAAGCAGGCTCCAGGCTCTGAGCTGTCAGTGCAGAGCCCAGTGTGGGGCTTGAACTCACAAGCCGTGAGATCACGACCTGAACCGAAGTCGGACGCTTAACTGACTGACCCACCCAGGCACCCCAAAGTTTAAGATTTTTTAAAAACCTTTAAACTGTATTGTAATACTATATTTTAAGGGTGTCTAAAAATGTCAGAAAAATACATCATTATCCATATCTATATATTTAAAAAAAACCACTTCCATCAGGTTAAGGGAATAATATGCAGCATAGAAATAAAATCAGCATGGAAAGAAAAATATAGGAAACTTGCTTAGGGTTGGATGAGTTGCTGGTATTTTAGAGACTGGTTTTCTCAGTTTCTCCTTAGCATTCTGTTGGCAGTTGAGAATCCCGGTGCTGTGCACACCTCTACAAACAGATGAGTAGCATGTGTGGACCCCCATGCCTAGGACCGGCCAGAACACAGTAGGTTCTTAAAAGTATAGGGGCGCCTGGGTGGCTCAGTCAGTTGAGCGGCCGACTTCGGCTCAGGTCATGATCTCGCGGTCTGTGAGTTCGAGCCCCGCGTCGGGCTCTGTGCTGACAGCTCGGAGCCTGGAGCCTGTTTCGGATTCTGTGTCTCCCTCTCTCTGACCCTCCCCTGTTCATTCTCTGTCTCTCTCTGTCTCAAAAATAAATAAATGTTAAAAAAAAAAAAAAATTAAAAAAAAAAAAAGTATATATTGAATAAGTGCCCAGCTTTAAATGTTACCAGGCCTTCAACGGCACAGGTGCTAACTTAGACCCTCGTTTCTGCTCTGGAACTGGGATTGACTTTGGGTCATGTTCTTATTCATTAGCCCTTCTCCAGGAAAAGAGTAGAATCATGTGGGAAATGCAGAAATCATGGTTGTCATTTTCGGCCGGTCGTGGGACAAGGTTGAAACACAGGGCTGAGTGGGAGTGATGGGACCCAGAGTTTTTAGAGGCGTCTTTTTACCCCGCTTTTTTTTTTTATTAAAAAAAAATTTTTTTTTAACATTTATTTTTGAGAGAGAACGTGGAGGAGGGGCAGAGAGAGAGGGAGACACAGAATCTGAAGCAGGATCCAGGCTCTGGGCTGTCAGCACAGAGCCCGATGTGGGGCTCAAACTCCTGAACCTCAAGAGAAGACCTGAGTTGAAGTTGGACACGTAACTGAGCCACCCAGGCGCCCCATAATTTTTTGTAACGTTTATTTTATTTTTGAGAGAGAGCACAAGTGGGGGAGGGGCAGAGAGAGAAGGGGACAGGGATCCAAAGCAGGCTGTGTGCTGACAGCACAGAGCCCGATACGGGGCTCAAACTCACGAACTGTGAGATCATTACCTGAGCCAAAGTCGGACGCTCACCTGACTGAGCCATCCAGGTGCCCTGGCACCACTGGCTTTTGAAAATGGTTCATCACGGAACCTTTCCCACTGTGTCCATTCCACATCCCCCCTCCCCTCCCCGGTTGTGCCATGCTGTCAGGACCCCCTTGTGTTTCCAGCATCTGCCACCATTGGCCCTCCGGTCTTCTCAGGGGGCTACGTCTAGACCTTTCTTTTCATTCCAAGGCCACTCCGCTCCACCGGCCCCCAGAGCCTCAGCGGTGAGGTTTTGTTTTTCTCTGCAGCTGCCCCCATCCCAAGCCTGCTGACCACTTTGCCCCACCCCCCACACTTGGAGACACTTAGGAGGCCTCACTGTGGTATCCAAAAGCCACCTACGGACCACATTCTGAAACCCCTTCGAACTTGTCGCCAGGGACCTGCCCCATCTTTCCCTGGCTCATGGGGACCTGTGAAGCCGTCCGTCACCACGGCCCCAGGTGGTCTGTACACAGCCCGCCTCCCCACCCCCCCCACGAGCCCCGTGAGCACAGCAGTCCTCTTGCAGTTCCCTCCGTTTTGTTTCGTACTTTTTCTGGGATGCTGCCTCTGTGAGTGCCCACTGCTTGCAGTTCTTGGCTCCTGCCAGGCGTGAGCTAGAGTGCCACGTGATCCCCCCACAGGGCGAGATTTGTCTCCGCTCGAACGTCTGAGGCTTGCTTCCGAAGAGGCCGGGGACCACAGCCCTTCGTGCGGATACCGGATACTGGGTGTCAGTAGTTCCCCTCCCCCAGCCTGTCTCCTGCCGTCATCCTTTTAAAAAGCTGAGTTGTTGGAAAGAAGGCTTGTGGGGCGCTTTCCTCAGGTGGCTCTCTTGTGCCTTGTCTGTTTTATTTTTAGCAGCTCACCATGGCAGTGGTCTGGGTGTCTCTGGTTTATTCATAATGCCATTCTTGTCCTGATAAGAGCCACATCTGAGTCACTGCCTTTCCTTGGAACTAGGTGGTTCCCGGGTTAAAGTCTCCCGGCCTGGGTCACGTGACAGTTGTACCGTGCTCGGCTTGGCTTTCGTTCCCTTTCCTCTGATCATCTGCTTTGGTTTGCAGGCCTGCCATCCGCAGGCAGGGTGCCGGGGAGGGAGGCGGCGGGGTGTGCACGGGATGCCAGAGCACAGCCCATCGGCAGGGGGGCGGAGGGGAGCTCTTGCTTCGCCGCCACGGGAAAGAGGATTCCGCAGCTTGCCTTGGCATCCTGGCGCCGGATTTACCTTTTGGAGAGGGCTGTTCCGAGGGTCCCTTAGTCATGCGTTTTATCCTGAGATCGGTGAATGAGATGAGTCAGCTGCTCAGTGTGGGAGGCTTGTTGCTCTCCATCCCGAGGGCTGTGTCAGACAGCACGAGTGCCACCGACCGGCAAAAGGGGCTGAGCCACGTCACAATCCTTTTCGGCAAAGCACAGGCAATTGGAATGAGCTCCACGTGGCTGCATTTCCCGAGGAAGGAAGGAACCGGCTTTCTTCACCGTTGATTTCCAAGGGCCTAAATGATTTATTTGTAACCTGTCGTTCTCACTGTCGTTTAGCCCAGTGGTCATAGCCTAGATGTTTTCCTGTTTTTAGAAGTAAACACTTACCGTATGTCAGCGGGTTGTAATAAATAGGAATGCTTTCATTCCTTTGGTTCTCCAGAAGAAACCCAACCCGTCTGTCCCCTTAGGAAAGAAAACACAGCTCTACTACAGTAAGTTTTTACTATTGTAACTTGTAGATGAACTACCTTTAGATAACTTTTAAGTAGTCTCTACACCCAATGTGGGGCTTGACCCTACAACCCGGAGATCGAGTCCCTTGCTCTAGTGACTGAGCCAGCCAGGCACCCTCCCTTAGATAACCTTTAGGCACCATGTAACTTGTTTAATTTTTTCATTTCCTCCATAAATATTTTTACCATTACTTTTTGTCTTTTTTTTTTTTTTCCCCAGCAGAGAGTTTTTATGTTACTCTAAAGATGAGATCTTTGAAAAAAAAAAAAAAAGATGAGATCTTTGGTGTAGATGAGGGGAGGGCCGCCCAGCTGCAGGGCAGGGAGGCCCCCGGGTCTGAGGTTTGCCGTGTAATGGCGGAGGGCGAGGGGCTTCATTGGGCGCACAGCTCATTGGTTTTTCTTCCCCTGCTTGTTGCCCTTGAGCTCTGGCCTCTGTGTGCCGTGGGAAGCCCTCGCCGTCCTTCGGGTGCTCCAGCTGGCCTTGCCCAGCGGACCTCCATGATGACCATTTTTGCTCGATCTGTGTGCCGTGGGGTCTGCCCACAGGACATGGCCCCGGGCGTACGGAATGCCTGTGCTTGTTGGAACTCAGCACGGTCCGCGCCGGGATGGACGCGTGATGACGGCACAGCGGCCAATGGGCGTGAAGTGCTAGCTGGGTATTCAGCGTGAGAGCTCGTTCCGGTGGGCGGATTTAGTAGACTTGCGTTACGTTCGTGGAGACCATGCTTCCAAATGGACACTGGTACTCCAGTTTTAACTGAGTTTTAGCCGGCCGAAACTGCCTGCACCAAATGCTCGCTTTGAGTCGGCCTGGAGAGCTAGGTTCCCTCCCGCAGTCCCTTGAGGTCCTTTCCCCCAGGGACCAGATGAGCACACCTGTGGAGCTAGGGACCCTCCTTGGAAGACGCTGTAACCAGCGTGGGTAAGTCCACAGAGAGGAGTGTCTCAGCTCATTGGGCAGCTCATTGTGCAGCTCATTGGGCTGGTCCCCTTTGTTCCTTGGCAGGCACAGGAGGAGGCACGAATTGTGGGAATAAGTTGGACGTATCTTTGGCCCTTGATGTGACACCCAGCTGGCTTCTGGGGCAGTGGTGATAACAGTTGCAGGTTTTAGGACTGCGAAGACCAAGGGGAGAGGGACCACCATCTGTGCAAGAGAGAGTGTCAAATCCGGAGTTCTCCCAGACCGTACTTTGACCTCCAGCGCTTGCCTCATATTTCGGTGAAACTCCCGTGAGAAGCAGGGCAGGTGTGCTGCTGATGCACAGAATAATTTGGTGTAGATGTAAGAAGTTAGAAGTAAAAGCTGCCTTTGATTTCCTTTTTTTGTTTTTAAATATCGTTCACCTCTGAATCATAATGCTAGAAGACTTTTCCAAGGGTAACCCCACCTCCCCTCGCCATCTAAGATGAGAGAACAGATGAGGGAATTGGGTCCCGAGGATGTTGGGGCAGAACCTGACCTCTTACAGTCATGGAGAAGGGTTTGCCCGGAGCAGTTAAACTCGACCGGTACCCACTGTAAGAAATGCACCTTAGGTTGTGACTTGATACTCACCTACATAAATACGTGACAAGCAAAAGCGTAAACATGAATTAATACCCTTATCACGTGGAATTCACTTTGGTATTTCAAGTTTGTGCCGTTGAATTTCATTTAAAACAAAATAGCAGTTGCCATTACAAAAATGATTCTCAACCTACTGACGGTTTATAAAAAGCTAATCTGGAGTCTACCTGACCTTTGTTAAGTGGAAGCTGTTGGCCCGAGGCCATGTACGCAGTTGCCTTTGCCACCTGTTCAGATGGGACACCAATCAGGAGATAATAGGCTTTTGGTTCAGTTTTATAAGGAAAGTAGTCATGTCAAGAATGGGAGTTGAACTTACCCGTTAAGTAAGTTACCTGAAGTTATTTGTTACAACTTTCTTAACACCTCCGGTGTCTGCCTCTTTACTGATGGCACCTCCCTGAGGAAACTTAGGGACCGGCTTTTTAAGGATTTCACAAATACCAAAGCTGCTGCAGAGAAATGTTTTTGGAAGCATGTTTCTCTGGTAGGAACAGAGACTTGTTTTCCTGGGATTTTAAGGGTCTCTCCTATTGCCAGAGGTCTGCGTAGCTCTTGCGCGTTCTGTGGGCAGAGCGCCCCCCTTCTCTGAACAGGTATCGAATGCTGGTATGCGGATGGCGAGTGATTCATTCCTTCGGCATTTCTAAATGCCCTATTTTCCTCAGTTGACACGCAGCACCCTTGGCTCCTTCAGGAAGCGCAGGTGTTTTGAACGTCTGTTCTCACTCTTGCCTTTCATAGAAAGAGCGGGATTTAGAACTGGCTGCTCGGATCGGCCAGTCGTTGTTGAAGAAGAACAAGACACTAACGGAGAGGAACGAGCTTCTGGAAGAGCAAGTGGAACACATCAGGGAGGAGGTGAGGAGCTGTGGCGAAGGCCGGGCCGGGTGGGCTCGGGCTCAGGCCCCCTAGACCTGCCTGCTCCGAAGTGGCCACCTGGAGGCAGAAAGCCGCCTTCCCGCTGCGCCTGCTGTTCGTGACCCTCCTTCCGACAGTGTGGACGGCGCCAGCTGGGTAGGAGCAGCCCTCATGGTCCCCGTCTCCCAAGAGTCCGCATCCTCCATAGGCTGGGAAAGACCCTCAGCACGTGGCAGGAGTGCACACGGGCTAAGACGGCAGTGAGCAGGGGGTCCTGAGGGGGGTGGGCGTGGGCAGGCTGGCGGGGAGCCCGGTCAGGAGGAGGCCAGCCTGTGCTGCAGAGGAGGCCGGTGATCGCACAGTCTTCCCTACAATATAATTTCGTGTTTGTAAAACAGACCCAAAAAGTAGCCGGTTGTTGTCATGATAGAAACCCTGTCATTTCCATGATACAAATCTTGGCGAAAGAGTATCAGGGGTCAGGGTGGGGGTAGAGTAGGTTTATCTTCAGGGACTCGGGTTTCAGAGGAGTACCACTGGTTTCCCGGAAGGTCATGGTGTGGGCAGGAGGAGGCAAGTTCTGCAGAGTCAGATGGTGTCACAAGGCTTAGGAGTTAGAGCCGGGCCCTACTTTGTACCTCTTTTTTAATTTTATTTTTTTAATGTTTGTTTGTTTATTTTTGAGAGAGAGAGCACAAGCGAGGGAGGGGTGGCGAGAAAGGGAGACACAGAATCCACATCAGGCTCCCTGGTCCAAGCTGTTACAGAGCCTGAAGCGGGGCTCAAACTCACAAACCATGAAATCATGACCTGTGCCAAAGTCGGACACTCAACCAACCGAGTCACCCAGGCGCCCCTGTAGTTTCTTTTCCATTATCCTGTTCTTTTAATTTGGAATTTTAGCCGTGAGGACTTGCATTTGATATTCTTCTTCTCCTGGTTTCTTCTCCCTTTTTTTTTTTTTTTTTTTTTTTTTTTTACTTTTTTTAATGTTTATTTTTGAGAGAGAGACAAAGCGTGAGCAGGGGAGGCACAGACAGAGAGGGTGACACAGAATCTGAAGCAGGCTCTAGGTTCTGAGCTGTCAGCATAGAGCCTGACACAGGGCTCAAACTCACAAATTGTTAGGTCATGACCTGAGCTTAAGTTGGACGCTTAACCTACTGAGTCACCCAGCCACCCCTGTTTTTGTTTTTGTTTTTGTTTTTGTTTTTAAACATGTATTTATTTTTGAGAGAGAGATTCCCAAGCAGGCTCAGAACTGTTAGCGCAGAGCCCAACATGGGGCTCGAACCCAAGAATTGTGAGATCATGACCTGAGCTGAAATCAGGAGTCAGCCATTTAACCGACTGAGCCACCCAGGCACCTCTCTTCTCCCTTATTTTCTATCAGAAACTTTCTAAGTGGGAAGGGATGCCCTTACTTGTGTCTCTTAGATGCATTCAGACCTTTTCCTCATTAAAGCTGTTCCCAGGTATTGTTGTCTGGGTTTAATAATTGTTTTCATATGATGAAATAGATATGCATCTTTTGAAAGACAATAAGGTCAAATGTGGTTGTGTTTTGGAGAAGTAAAGTTGACCCCTGCTTTCCTTGCCCCCAATGGCCATGGCCTGACTTCCCCTTCCCTCAGGCATTAAAGCATTCCAGGTCAGCCTCCTCTTTTTTCTTTTTTTTAAATCTTATTTATTTTTGAGAGAGAAATAGAGCATGAGAAGGGGAGTGGCAGAGAGAGGGAGACACAGAACGTGAAGCAGGCTCCAGGCTCTGAGCTGTCAGCACAGAGCCTGAGGCGGGGCTCAAACCCACAAACCGCGAGATCATGACCTGAGCTGAAGTCGGATGCTTAACCGACTGAGCCACCCAGGCGCCCCTCAGCCTGGTCTTCTGAGCAGAGGAACATGTTGCCCAGGACCCAGTAAATGGTCAACCATTGCCCCTCACGTGCTGCTTCCCCGCGCACCTGCCCTTGTGTTGGGGCTTCCTCGCCTCACACAAATGGCATCCAACTCTTGGGAAGTGGAAATACCTCTTTTTCCTTGGAAAAGCTTTGAATTTGAAAGCTGTGATATGTTCCCCTTTGGCATATTATTAAATTGTCAGTCTAGATATTGAAACTAAAGCTTTTGTGCACATAAAGTCTGCTTCTCCATGGAAGTCATAAACACTCGGTTGTGTAGGAAAGCAAAAATAAACCACGGACCCCAAATCAGATTAGAAACCAGAAAGAATGAAAACTTTGTCCTAATTTTTGCTTACAGCAGTAGCTCCCTGTCCCTCCGTACTGAGTGGTAAACGGGCAATGAAAACTTTTATGGCACAGGTTTGTTTATTTTAGACGTCAAGTATAAATCAGGTGATTTGCAACAGCTGCCTTAGCAGTAATCAGTGTGGCCACTTCCTGATGTCTGCCTCTGTTCTCCCTGTGTCTGAAATTGCTGTCTTGTGATCCTTGAGTACAGAACAAGGCCTGGCCAGGCTTGGCTGGGAGCCCTGTGCGGGTGTAGCAGTCACAGGGTGGGGCTGTGAGGGGTGACAAGCTGTTTGTAGCTGCCCACCCAGAGCTGGCATCGCCAGGGTCCCGGTCCGCGGTGGCATTGTTTCAGCAGAAGTGAATGGCCTCTTTTTTTTCATTTGGTAACAGGATCTTTTTCTCTGGCCGTTTGCCCAGCCGATCATCTGGCTACTTGCAAAACCCATATGCTGCCTTGCCCCCCTTCCCTAAATACCATTCTGGAACCTTCTAGTCCCTTCTCACCTCATCTCTGAACCAAAGTAAAAATTATAAATTTAGGTAGAGGGCTTTCTGTCCAAAAAATAACGGACTGTATTTTTCTTAAACGGGGTCAAATGCAATCTCTTTTCTTTGTCGAGCACAGCATCAATTACATGCGTTCACTTTTGGTAAGGAACGAAACGTCGTCCCCCCAGCAGCAAGTGCTGGAACGTGACGGGGGCATTGTCAGTGCTCGGGGATGAATGTGAGCCCCCGCCGTGTCTGTGCAGGTGTCCCAGCTCCGGCATGAGCTGTCCCCCGCCATGTCTGTGCAGGTATCCCAGCTCCGGCATGAGCTGTCCCCCCCTGTGTCTGTGCAGGTGTCCCAGCTCCGGCATGAGCTGTCCATGAAGGATGAGTTGCTGCAATTCTACGCCAGTGCTGCAGAGGACAGCGAGCCCGAGTCCGTGTGCTCCACCCCGTAAGTCCCTGCGTCCGGGGCACAGGCGGCTGGCTGTTGCCAGGGTCTCTGGACTTGCCTCGGCAGGGTCGCCTCGCCGGCCGTGAAGGTCAGCCAGTCCCAGCCTTCCCCAGACCGAGCATCTCCTCGTGCCTCAAACAGATTGATTGTGCTATTTCAGCGGGACATTTAGCAGTTTTGATTGATCTGGCCTGGCCATGGGCCCGGCAGGTGGGTTCTGGAACCAGAGATGCCATGGTGGGCCCCTGGGGCAGAAGGTGTGAGGCCTTCTCTGGGGGTCAGCAGAGCCTCACGTTAGGAGCACGGACTCTCGAGCCCAGTGGCCCGAGTTCAGACCTTGGCTCTGTGGTTTTACTAGCTGCGTGATCTTGGCCAAGTTACTTAAGCACTCTGCTCGCTTCTGCATTTGTAAAATGGAGAGACTGATAGTCCTTATAGGGTTGTGAGTGTACAAGTAGAGTACTTAAAACTGTTCTAGGCACGTTAGAAGTGCATTACAAATATTAAATAGACTTCCAGGCATCCAGAACTGTGTAGGCTTTGAGCAGTTGATCCTGCTGACTTCTGAGGCCATGTGGCAAATGCCAGTGATGGACAGAGGGTTGGGATGTGGGTCCTGAGGGTGGCGAGTCTGTGAGCCGACGGGTGCTGTTTTCCTGGGGGTCACTGTCACACCTGCATGTTTCATGATCACTCGATGGAAGAGCCCCCCGAGGTTCCCTGGGTTTGCCAGGTTGCGGGGGACAAACGTCTCTCCCCAGAGCGAGCCCGTGCTCTCTCCCCCAGGTTGAAGAGGAATGAGTCATCCTCCAACGTGCAGAACTACTTTCATCTGGATTCTCTTCAGAAGAAGCTGAAGGACCTTGAGGAGGAGAACGTCGTGCTCCGATCCGAGGTGAAGCGCGCTCCCTGCCCCCGTCCCCGCTGGAGGGTGGCGGCCCCTTGGCCTCGTGTGGCCGGAGCCGCCGTGGCTACAGCACCATTCTCAGAGGCAACAGTCTGTGGGAGAGTCGCCTGCGCTCAGCTCCCAGCTGCACCCAGCGCTTGTCAGGCGAGCCACGTCTGTGTGCTGGCCATTGGCCTCCGGGCAGCACACGCCCATCCGGGTGGGATCCTCAGGGTGGGTGACAGTGGTGGGCCCCTCCTCCTTCAGCTAGGGCAGGGGTCCCTCGGTGGCGGGGGCAGGGGGTCTCTCCATGGTGTCCTCCAGCTCTGGCGTGGAAATTACGTGGAAGCCCAGGGTGAAAGCCTCATTTCCAGGTTGCCGCAGGTCAGATATGCTCTAAGGAAATAGCACATGAGAACTTGGAGACCTATTTCCTAGACAATTAAAAAGGTAGAGCCAAGGCCACTTGGGAACTCGTGCTTTTGAGTATTTCTGACTGGCTAGTCATTGTGCCAGACACTTTGCCTGTGTTCTTTTTTTTCAAGTTTCACTGCAAGGCTGGAAGCTCCTCGTTTACAGCCAGAAAACCGGGACCCAGGCAGCAGAGTGTTTGATTTGCTACCATGGTGCAAGATAGTGAATGACAAAGCCAGGATTTGTGAGGCTCTGTGATCCTGAACCTCCCGTTACTTCCCTTCACCCACTGCCCCTACCTGGAAACACTGAGGCATGCAAGTTTGGTACTTTTTGCCCTAATTCAGTGAGTTTATGCTCTGTGGCCAGAGGTATGGCTAGTCGAGTTAGGGCTGCAAGCCCACCTTAGCTGGCCCAGGGGTCCCTGAAACCCCTCCAGTAGGGCAGACCACCTTGAACTTGCTCACATGTTGGACAGAGCCTCATGTCTTGGCTGAACAGGGCTAATCATGAGGAAGGTGATGTTCTCTTAGACCTTAGGTCTTCTAGTCCTCATTTACTGGTGGGAAATACAAGCCCAGGGTGGCCAAAGAGGCTTGTCCAAGCTTTCTCTGCCAGCCAGTGGCCGAGCCAGGACTGCTGTTCCAGTCCTGGACACACAGCAGTTCAGCTGTCAGAATGCCCACCTAAAGCAAGAGGGAATCCGATCCCAGCCACAGATTCCATCTCAGTTCAGGAGTATAGTGTCTCCCTGGGATCTGGGGGCTCAGAGGTACCTTCTTTCTACCTGGGATATTTTCCTCAAACCTTCGGATCTCTTCCCACATTTTCAGCCTGGAGCAGGTCCTCCCGAGTCCTGTCTCTTGGGTTTCTGAATGTTGGTGCTTTCCTATTGTACCTTGTGTTTACTAAGCTGAATACAATAGCTCTAACTCCAAGTCAGACCTCACAGGAAGGTGCCTCACATAAAACAAGTGTGAGCCATTCTTGTGGTCATCCTTAGAATGGCCGTGGTAGACAGAGCTGAGTCCTAGATACTGTTGGGGTCACAAAGGGGTCTGTGTCTGTGGTCTGGGACAGACGCAAACGAATAGACAGACATCGATACAAGGGTGGCTCCTGTAGCACGCATATTGCTTTGTGTGGCGCCCTCTGGTGGTACACCGTTTTCATCTCTTCAGCTTTGAACATCCGATTCCTTAACTAAGCAGGGCATTCTGATGGCCTTTCTGGATTTGAGGGTATAATGGATCACAGATGGGGAGATGGTCAAAGGCAGCATCCCAGACCCAGGTTCATCCTTGCTCTATGCCTCGGCCTTGCCCGCCCCACCAGTCCAGATGTGAATGTGGGGCCTCTGACCTGACCCTTGTCCACAGGCCTGCCAGCTAAAGACGGAGACTATCACCTACGAAGAGAAGGAACAGCAGCTGGTCAACGACTGTGTGAAGGAGCTGAGTATGTCCTGGCCCTCGTGCTCCACCCCTACCCCCTCTTTTTATTTTCTGCATCACTGTGACTAGACAGATTTGCATCACCCTTGAGAAAGCACATCTCCCTGCCAGCTTGGGTTCAGTAACATTTTTCTGAAAACTAGAGGCACCCCTCACTCTGATTCATGAGAAATTGGGTGCTAGGTTGTCATCCATGCACTGTCTTAATTTCTCTTCTCACTGAGACGGATGTCTGATTTCGATGTTGGCTTTCTACTGGAATACTGGAGTTATATGATGCCTAAATTAAGCCCGGTTACGGAGTTCCGGTGTTAATGTGCAAAAACTGGCTTCTCGTGACTGATGTGCAAAAGTTGAGGCCAGAGTTCTCTGCTTTGCAAATAAGTACTTCCCCTGTCCCCTCCATCATAAGTTTACAAGTTAAGACAAAAGGGCAAACGATATTTTGAGCTTCAGCAGAGCACTCAGTAGATGAAACACACCCTGTGTTCACATCTAGTAAAATGAGTTATGACTCTGAATATGGGTTGAAAGCACCCAGGGAATTAGACTGTGCAGGTAGCAGTTCCTTCTAGAATGGGGTGCAACAGGGGTTCCTGTTAATGATGTGGATCTGCTCATGCATGAAGGTGAGAATTTGGGCAGTTGGACCTTGGTTTGGTGTGGCATCTCCTGCCTGACGCCCAAAGCCTGATTTCCTCCTGGGGGGGGCAGCTGCGGTCAGGGGGGTTGGGCCCCCACGCCAGGCCCGGGAGCCACACCTGGGGGCTGCCCAGACTGAGCTGGGGCAGGAAAATGGGCACTGTTCCTCCCTCCGTGTTCTCTCCACTTCTGCCCCCCCCCCCCCACCCTGCCCCCGTCTTGTAACAAAGATGCTTTTTCTTGTGCAAGCCACAAAGAGACCATTCTCTCTGGGTCTGACTCCCTCTGGTGGTTGTCATTTCTTGATTAAAGGGGATGCCAATGTGCAGATTGCCAGTATCTCAGAGGAGCTGGCCAAGAAGACTGAGGATGCTGCCCGCCAGCAAGAGGAGATCACACACCTGCTGTCCCAGATAGTTGACTTGCAGAAGAAGGCCAAAGCTGTAAGGTTTCTGTTTCTCGAGCCAGTGCAGATGGTATTTGCACCTGAAGACCGTGCCCTTTAGTCTCATAGTTTAGGATTTTGTGCTGCCCCTTTGGAGAAAAAGGCTTAGCAGATTCAATAGGACAAAGCTCGTTGTCCTGAACCGGGGAGGGGATCCTGTCATCACCACTTATCTCCTAAAAAGAATCTGCACGTTAAAAGAGTTTGTGAACAAAGGTGCTGTCGATAGGGAGTTTTGGAATTTAATGTTTGAATTTTCTAGTCTAATATTTGTTCTTGCACAGCACACCCAGTGTGCTCTGTGGCAGAACAACACCCCCCTTTTTTAAATCAGTCCTGCAGCAGCAGCAGCAGCAAGAAGCAAACCCAAATACGGTTTAGTTTCCCGGCTCGGGCCCTTGCTAGAAGCAAGGCGAGGTGACGTGCGTCTGGAGAGGGGCCGTGGCTGTGCTGGATGGGGGCAAGGCTGCTTTCAAAATCGTGTAGAAGGAAGACGAAATTTTTACTCTGGCACAGAAGTCTCGTTGTAGAAATGTGACAGGATTGTAACAGCTCAGATAATAAGAGGAGAACAGTGAACCGCTTCCAGTGTCTTAAAAGAGAAGCTGACTGGCCCCTTGGCGTGTTGCAGTGTGCCGTGGAAAATGAAGAGCTGGTCCAGCACCTGGGGGCGGCTAAGGATGCCCAGCGGCAGCTCACGGCCGAGGTGAGCGGCTCTGCCTCCCTTCTCCAGGCCCGTCCCGCTTCTCAGCCTCCCCCTGCCAGGCTGGGGGTCCCTACCCGTTTTTCTTCTGAATCGAAAGTCGTTCTTACTCGTAAATTCGCGCTCACACTGTCACCGCCACGGGGGCCGGGGAGGCTGGCGCCGCACAGCCCGCTCCCGCCGAACGTTTCCATCAGCGAAACGACACGTTGCTCGCCGCGTAAAGGCACCTGTTGAGAGACGTGGCTGGAAACGAGGGTGTGACGATCTCTCCCGTTCGTGTCAAGATAGATGGATGCTGTTGGAAAACAAATAATTTTTTAATTTGAGTGTAGTTGGCACACCCTGTTAGAGTCGTTTCGGATGTACGACGTAGTGATTGGGCATCTCTGTACATTATTCTGTTCTCTGCACAGTGTAGCCACACCTGTCCCCATACAGCACTGTTGCAGTGCCATTGACGCTGTTCCCTATGCTGTGCCTTTCATTCCCACGACTTCCGCATTCCGTAATGGGAAGCCTGTGATCTCACTTGCCCGTTGTGAGAATTTGGGAGGTTTCTGAGCCCATGAGCACCCCCCCCCCCCCCCCCCCCCCCCCCCGGTTGGAAGCCAAACTGAGCCTCAAGGGCTCTTTGGTGTCCGGCTTCAGGGCTCAGGGCCGCCAGTCCCTGACCCTGCACGCTTCTCTGACTTGCTGCAGCTGCGCGAGCTGGAGGACAAGTACGCGGAGTGCATGGAGATGCTTCACGAGGCGCAGGAGGAGCTGAAGAACCTCCGGAACAAGACCATGCCCAACACCACGTCCCGGCGCTACCACTCCCTGGGCCTGTTCCCCATGGTGAGCGCCCGCTGGCTCCACGCCCCCACCTCCCACCCAGCAGGGCGCAGGGGTGCCCCCGGTAGGGAGGCGGGGTCTGGAGCATAGTCTGCGGGAGGCTTCTGGTCCCACAGCTTGGCTCTCGATCCGAGTCAGGGGCTTGTGTGCCCAGCTGGTGGCTCCTTGACTACGTGATTGTTTCTTTCCCATCCCTCTGACTCCGTCGTGTTTCCTCCTCTTCTCCTTGACCGGTAAATTTCGTAGGAACCTCAGATATTTGGAAGATGTTATTCATACGTTATTATTTTTCTGACCTTGTTAGAATATGAGCTATTTTGGCCTCACTGTGCATTCCAGAATTCTTAAATTGCCCATACAGTCCTGCTGGTTCTTTCTAGGCTTATATTTTTGGTAGTTTTTTGTAATGTTTATTTTTGAGAGAGAGAGAGGGGGGGGGGGGGGGAGGGAGGGAGGGAGGGAGGGAGAATGTGAGTGGGGGAGGGGCAGAGAGAAGGAGACACAGAATCCGAAGCAGGCTCCAGGCTCTGAGCTGTCAGTACCAAGCCCGACGCAGGGTTCGAACTCACGAACCGCGAGATCGTGACCTGAGCCGAAGTCGGGCACTTAACCGACAGAGCCATCCAGGCGCCCCTGTTTCTAGGCTTATTAATCGTTCTCTCGGTGGTTTTCAGTATCTGTGATCTGAAAAAAATCTCTCTCCCCACTGTAGGAGCTGCTTTTACATTCCTACAAAATGATTCTCCCTCAGTCTTATTTCTTAACTCTGGCTTGATCTCTTTTCATGTTTGGGCTTTGAGGAAACATGGTGGAAAAGCGGCTTTTCCGGGTTGGCCCCTCCCTGTTGGGGTCGGGCAGCCCAGGGCAGGCCCCCCCTCTGCCGCTCGTTTCCCTGTGATACTTGGTGGGCTTCCTCATCTTACCTTCTTCTGTCAGAGGAAAACCCCTTGAAGGTGGGGACCGTATCTTACTTGCTCCTCTTCTCCTTCCCTCTGTCGCATAGTCTGTTTTCTGCACTGTGTTCACATGTTGTAGAAGTGTAGATGCTTAGCAGACACTGCGTTTGGATGGGTGGGTAAATGGACTGAAGAGCAAAGTGCTGAGAACTTTTATATTCAGGTTCTATTTCCGTGGTTTGAGGGAATACCACGGTCTCTTTGAGGAGAGGACTTTTGAGAGAAATACTCCCACATGAGATGCGAGTAGATGGCAGTTTCAGTGTTTGTGCAGCTCGGTCCCTTCCGGATTTGGCCTTTCCTTGGGGCTCTTTGCTTTCACACCCCCCCCCTCCCCCGCCGGTGCTGACTCCGGCTGCCCCCGACGCTCGTTGCCTGCCCCATGTTGCCTAACTCACGATCTCCTTTCCTTTTTGCTCATGTATATCAAAATCAGCCTAGAACGATCTCTCTCTCAGCTTGACTGAAACTTAGTGAAACCAAAACAGAAGCTGTATAACGTAGCTTTCCAGGGAGTAGATTGGCGATCCACTGTGTCCAGGAATCCCGGTTACGGGATTTAAGAACAGGCTGTGCCCCAGATTCCTCCACCTAGAGCTGATGACAGGGAGCTCAAAGACTGTCCTACGTGGCGATGTACATTCCCTGCCTCAGTGTCCCTCCTTCCTGGCTTCCCATCTTGGCGCGGTGACCTCCGGGGGGCATCTTATCTCCCATGCACTTGGGGTTTGCCCCACAGCATTCCCCACTCACAGGGATGGACCCGTAGTTTAAAACGAAGCCCTTACATAGCGAAGTCCAATTCAAAATCTGTATTTGGGTTTCTTCTGCAGAAATCCTCAGCTTTCATATTTGCTGAGGTAGAGCTTCTGTTTGCCTTTTTCTGTAGCTGTTGGCATAACTCGGTTTTTTGAAGATGGCTATTTTTAAAGTGCACTATGTATTAAAGGTATTTAAGGCAAGCTGAGTGGTGCCGTGCCTTGTGTTTCTGGAGCAGAACACCAGAGCTGCCTCTCGCTCCCAGACTCTCTAACTGCTGAGTGGCACGGTGAGTAGCAGTTTCTGCCTAAGGAGTACATCCCCAGCTCTCTTGCCTATGGCAGGGGTTCCTAATCTAGGATCCCCACCCCGGATTCAGGGGGCCCGTGAACTTGCGGGAAGGTCATGTCTTCTATTTTCATTAATCCCTAGTCGTTTCTTTCTTACGTGAAGGTAGGCAACAAACCACAGCGATGTTGGCACCCCCGTGATTTTGTCACCAGTTGAAATCATAGCCGCTTTCATGGCACATTTCAGTTGTAAATGTCTCAAAACTCCCGTTCATGCTGAGCTCCACTTCAGAAGCCGGAGCCTGTGTGTTTCTGTTTCACCATCGTCGTTACTAACATTCTTGTAACTAGTTCAATAGATCTGGCTTCCTTTTTGTCCTCATTATTTGATTCACTTAAAAATACTATTCTAAGAAGAGGTCCATGGCCTCCCCAGACTGCCGGATGGGGTCACAACCAAGACAAGTCATAGAGCCTGTTGGCGACATCCTCCCAGCATGGCCTTGAAATTGATAGTTTAGTATCTTATCTCTCCTAATTTGTGTGAAGATATTTTCTTCATGTAGAGCTCTGAATGTAAGCTGTGTGGTGAATTATAGTATTAAGAAAAGTAGACTGGGGGCACTTAGGTTGCTCGGTGGGTTAAGCGTCTGACTTTGGCTCAGGTCATGATCTCATGGTTCGTGGGTTCGAGCTCCACGTCGGGCTCTGTGTTGACAGCTCAGAGCCTGGAGCCTGCTTTGGATATTCATTCATTCATTCTCTCTCTCTCTCTCTCTCTCTCTCTCTCTCTCTCTCCCCCCTCCCCCTCTCTCTCCCCCTCCCCCACTCATGCTCTGTCTCTCAAAAATAAACAAACATTGGGGGAAAAAAAAAGTAAAGTAAACTGGGGATGCTTGGCTGGCTCAGTAGGTTGCATGTCAGACTCCTGATTTCAGTTCACGTCATGATCTGAAGGTCATGACATCGAGCTCTGTGTTGGGCTCCATACTGGGCATGGGGCCTACTTGGCATTCTCTTTCTCTCCCTCTGTTCCTCCCCTGCATGTGCATTCTCTCTAAAACGAATGAATGAATGAATGAATGAATGAATGAATGAATAGTAAACTGGCTTTAAAAAAGTCAGTCCTGTTCACCCAGAGAAGCCTTTTACAACCTGGGTTATGTTGACTGTCAATCTGTGGGTAGTAATTACTAAATAAAATTGCCCACTTATGAATAGGAATTGAAAACAAGCCCACTAACCATTTATTGACCCAGCTTCTTGCTGACTCCTATAAGTCTCCCCACTTGGTCCCAGGTTCCAGACTGGAGCATCCCTCCCTGACTGTGGGGCTTGGAGGTGGACACCTCGGAGTCCCTTGCTCTGTCTGCTGGGAAGCCATTGGCCACAAGTGGCCATGCAAATTTAAATCCACTGAAATTAGTACAGTTCGTTCAGGTTCTCAGCCACACTGGCCGTGTTTCAAGTGCTCAATAGCCACCTGTGGCCAGTGGCCCCTGCAGTGGACAGTGCAGAAAGCACATTCCTGTCATCCCAGGAAATGTGTTGGTTAGTACGGAGTCAGCCCTTTCCTTCAGGTTGTCCTAGGTGGTGTCCTTCTCTGAGGCCTCGGCAGGTGCTTTGCTGCACACACCTGGTCCTCCTGTTGGCATCTACCTGTGGCAGCATGTGGGATTGCTTGTTAGGCTCCAGCTGATACGGTGAGGAGTGGCAGGTGGTCAGGGAGGCAGCCTGTATTGTCGTTGAGTCTCAGGTTGGGGCCTGGCCCATCCAGAAAGTGAGAAGTTATCAGTGCCAGGCCTTCCCCCAACCCGCAAAGTTCACAACTTAGCTGGAGAGAGATCTAAGTGGACTAACTGTTCGGGGAACTCGCAGGGACTTCATGTGTTTGGTGTCTTTCTAGGGGGAGGAATGAAGGATTACTGGTGGAAAGGACGTGTGAGCTGGCCGTTAGAGGGAGGTGGGCGATGCGTCGTTGACGGGGAGAGCTCTTCTTGCCGGGGGTGGAGGGCCATGAGAGCAGAGGCTCAGATGCCAGTGCTCACGACTCAGTCCCGTCCTCCCTAAGTTCCCCTCCACTCCTTGTGGCAGAGTCACAGCTCTGTGGTTTGGCCAAGGGAACATGGAGTTTGCTCTGAGACCCTTAGCTGCATGGGATCACAGGGCCTTTACACCCGGTGCCCACCGGGACTGCTCCGTTCGGGACCTGCCGTGGGGATTGCTCAGTCAGGGTTTCCAGCAGTGATGAATGCCGTCAGCCTTGTGTCACGGTAGTTTGCAAGCTTCTGAGACCTCGGTTGACACTCCTGTGGCTAGCCAGCCGGGCGCGTCTTTTAGAGACCGAGCACTTGAACTGCTGTGCACTCATTGTGTTTTCTGGCTTTTCTCAGGACTCCTTGGCAGCAGAGATCGAGGGAACGATGCGCAAGGAGCTGCAGTTGGAAGAGCCTGAGTCTCCAGACATCGCGTACGGCCTCGTTCTAGGCTTCCCAGAGACTGGCTCGTGCCCTGTGGTCATCAAAACTAACAACGTCTGGGTCTCAGACACCCCCCCAGTGATCACTGTGGTCCTTCCACAGATTTGGGTCCAGATTAAGGGAGACAAGAGAACACAGCCGATAGTAGCCCCCAGCAACTCTTACTAGGTTTCAAAGATAGGTTATGAACTTCTAGAAAGTTGAGTAAGGAGAGAGATGTTTCTTATCTCTGTTAATTACAGACTCTGCCTTGACACCACGACTTGTTTTTATCTTTCCTTTCGGTGAAAAACACCGAAAGGTGTTTAAAGTTTAAGCTTTAAACAATTTTAATGTCTGTTAGGAAAAGAAAAATGAGATGCAGTATGAAGGCTCTTCAAGGAGTGCCCAGGCTTCCACTTCCTTCCTGGATATGTTTAGGGATATTGGCCTCTACCAACTCTCTTCCTAACGTGAGCTCTTGCTCAAGGCCTGCCCTGAGGTGTTTCTGAGGACACTGTGGATCCGATTTCATTGTGTATTTTCTGTACCCGAAGCTCACAGCTGGAACTGAAATGGGATCCCGGGAGTGACCACAGTCCCTGAGCCTCGGTGCATGTGTGAAGGCCTCTGCATCCCAGAAGGAGGTGGCCGTTGTAGCAACGTGCCTACCTTGTCTCCTTAAAAAGAAACAAATGAGCATCAAAGGGAGGTTCCGCTCTTAGAAATAGCAGTTGCTAAAAAAATATTAATCTGGTGTTTACCATCTCCTTATAGAAGTTTAAGACTAACTTCGTCTTGCTTTTTTTAAATGTATATGAATGGTCACCAGATACTCATTCCACAGATATTTCTGGAGCCCTGTTATGTGTTGAGCAGTGAACACTGCTTTCTTGGACTTTACGTTCTGGTGACCGTCATGAAAGAGGAAAAGTATCTGGGAGACAAAAGCTCTACTTTAGTATTTTTATTTGTGGGTTAAGCCTAAGGGAGAGAAAAGCAGTATCCCCTTGCTAGCATCACCTTTAGGACACAACCACGTATTTATGAGAGGCCTGAATTCAGTGGGCATTGAGTCTCTTGAGTTCCAGCCAATGCCCTCAGAAACACTGGAAGCACGGGCTGGCAGGTTGTTTGGGGGCTCACGTGGGCCAGCTGCCTTTTGGCTCCTAGATGGTAGTTTCTGGAAGGTTGGACTCCACGGTCATTCCTGCATTTGTTTATTCATGGATGATGTTGTGCGTTCCCCCCAGTCACCAGAGGCGAGTCTTTGAGACGGTGAGAAACATCAACCAGGTCGTCAAGCAGAGGTCTCTGACCCCGTCCCCCATGAACATCCCTGGCTCCAACCAGTCCTCAGCCGTGAACTCCCTCCTGTCCAGCTGCGTCAGCACCCCCCGGTCTAGCTTCTATGGCAGTGATGTTGGCAACGTGGTCCTGGACAACAAGACCAACAGCATCATCCTGGAAGCAGAGTCAGCTGACCTGGGGTGAGCCAGCCCAGAGTTTTTATCTGGCTGTTTTGGGGAGAGGTAGTGTGTTTAGAGTGTAAGTTCAGTCATCAGAAGAGGAAGACTGATAAAGAGTCACGGGAAAAGTCTAGAGCTTTCAGTGTTTTAATCTGGTTTAACAACACTCTGTGTTTACAGTCATTCTCGATTCTGGTATTTTCACAAGCTTAAAGAGGTACAACAGGAAGTCTGCTTCTCTGTCAGATGCTGAAGGGGAGGGTAAATGAGTATTTTTCTGTTAATCTTCACTGTTGAGCTGCAGAGTGGACATTTGTTTCATGAGCCCTTTGGTAGCTTGGATGTTTAAAAGGTAGAGGAGGACTCAGTTTCTCTCTCCTGGCCAGAATCTAGTTTGTTTTGGAAGGTGGGGTCCTGGACCCCCTCAAAGGTGCTTGTCCCTGGGGTGGGGCTTCCTTAGCAGTGGGCACTTCTTTGTCCTAAAGCCCTGCAGACCCACCCCTACACACACACACACACACACACACACACACACACACGCCAGCTGTGTTGTGTACCCTTTTTACGTGATAATAAAATTGGGGGAAACTGCTTAATCAGAACAGCTCTTTTAATTCAAGAGGACAGAGAAACGCCTCTTGAACCAGTGGCCCTTCTGGTGACTAGGACCCGCATCCTGAAGAATTCTCCCTAAGGGCTCCCGAGGGAGAGGTTTATAGCAACGAGGGAGAGGTTTATAGCAAGAGGAGTTCTTCTTACACTTTTTTTTTTTTTTTTTAACGCACCTTAGTGCTCTCCCTCTACCTCCCAAAACACCCACCAGAGGGAACTAGTTCTTCCGGGCAATCATTTATGCCCCCATTTTTGCCTGAATTTCAGCTGTTTGCCTCGTCCGCTTCCCTATCCATCCTGCAGCCACTCCGACCTGTCCACCCCGTGCACCTGGCAGGAAGGCCTTCCTTGCCACACGCACCTTGCACCGCGCCCGCTGCGGGGTGCCCCACGCTCAGCCCCATCTCCCTCCTTCTGCAGGAATGACGAGCGGAGCAAGAAGCCCGGGACGCCGGGCACCCCGGGCTCCCACGACCTGGAAACCGCTCTGCGGCGGCTGTCCCTCCGCCGGGAGAACTACCTCTCGGAGCGGAGGTTCTTCGAGGAGGAGCAGGAGCGGAAGCTCCGGGAGCTGGCGGAGAAGGGCGAGCTGCTCAGCGGCTCCCTCACGCCCACGGAGAGCATCATGTCCCTCGGCACCCACTCCCGCCTCTCCGAGTTCACCGGCTTCTCGGGCATGTCCTTCAGCAGCCGCTCCTACCTGCCCGAGAAACTCCAGATCGTGAAGCCGCTGGAAGGTGATCACCGGGGGCCTCGGCCCCTCGCCACCCTCCTCAGCGACCGCCTGTGGTCCCTGATCCACCACCGGCAAGCGGGCAGCCTCTGTAACACCTACTCCTTTTTCTTCCGCGACAGCCTGCCGCGCTGCTGGTTTGAGTTCCTCTGACGGCGGCGCCCGGCCGGGGCCCGGCCGGGGCAGGTGTGCGAGTGCGCACGCGGGCCGGGGCTGACCTCGGCCAGCAAGGCCAAAGACAGGGAACTAACGTGCTGACGCTGGTTTCCCAGTCCTCTCTCCTTTGCATTTAGAACCTTAGAAGTAAACCTCTTTGCGGGAGGCAGAGGCCCTGCTAAGGTACTGAAAAGTTAATTAGGTCACGCCTGGGGTCTGAGAAGCACCGGGAATGAATGCTTGGACCCCCCCCCCCCCCCAAACGTTGGCGTCGGGGAGGGGTGCAGAGCAGCGCAGGAAGTAGTTTTTTTCAGTAACCATGCGAAAGCGATTTGCAGTTGGTGGGCTGACACGTTTTGCTTCTGGTCTTCCAGTGAGGAGGGTGTGACTTTCTTCCTTCCGCCTCGGCGGTGTGATCCGAGCCAGCCTCCTGCGCCTCCACCTCCACCGCTGGGGGGCCAGGCAGGGGGCGGCCGCGGAGGCCGGCCGGTGAGTTCGCGCTTCCTTAAGCCTGCCTTTCCCAGGGGCAATTTACTTTTCAGTTCCAGGGACACCCCGGATGATTAAACTCACGGAGAATTTCACCTTTTTTCTTTCTTTGTCCTCCAGGCATTATAAATGTCCTCCCTTTTCTTACCACCACCCTGGCAAGAGCCACCCAGTGTTGGTATTTTTCATTTTTGACTCCTTTGGTTTGGAAACCCATATGAGTTTCAGAGGCTGTTTGAGAGGGTACTCTGTATTACATTTCTGACGCAAAGCCCAATCAGAATCTGGGTAAGGCTGTATTTATCACTTTAGACCTATATTCTTAAGGCGTGGTCTTAGACATATGCTCTTAATTGCCGCCCCTACAATTTAATATGACAGATATACTGTTGATGTACTATATGTATATCTCGGCTCTCTGCCTAAAAAGATTAGGATTCTTTTCACCCCATAATAACCCATTTCTGACCCATTGGGGGCAGTATCACCCCTGTTGAGAATGTGTGCTGTAAAATGAGGGTGTGTTTGTTAAAGACCTAAGACTTAACTGGGTCCTGGGTCGTATAGTTTTCAAAGGAAGGAAGAGGGTGGGCTGACTTTCTTTCTTCATGATTATTTTTTAATTGTATAATTTAGGGCCTTATTAGATTTCAGAAAAGGGATGGCTCATTCTTTTTTTAATTGTTTATTCAGTTGTGAGCTTGGTGATTGTTTCCTGATCCATAATTATGTCTGTTTTTCTTTCAATAAAATCTTCCATTTCTGCAATTTTACTTTCTGCCTTTCTTTTCTTTTTTTCTCCTTTGTCTCTTAAAGCTCATTGGAATTACCATCTCTATTTTGTCTGATTTCTGTATTTGACTTTGTATTTCATTAGATCATCTAAGAATATGTCTTTGGATTCATTTTCCAAGCATATTGCAGGAAGAGATTATTAAACTTTTATTTCGACAAATTCATCTTTTTTTTTTACCTCTTTTATAATCTTGTGACTTAGCAGTATTTTTGTGTTAATAGAATAAGAGGAAATCCCATTAGATTTGCTAGGTGAGTTTCATTGATAGTACCCAGCTCACCAGGATGCTAAATCACCACCATTAAGAAGTCATATCTTATCACCATGGACTGTCATGCATTCTCATGATAGAGATCCCTGTCCTCCATTTTGTAGTTCTCTGACTTCTTAGCTGTTTAAAATACAACCAATATCTCCTTTCTTCCTTCCCTCCACAATTATTTTTTGTGTTACTATGTTTAATATGATACGATGGAGTGCTGACACAGAAGTCTGCCTGACACTGGGTTCAGCGCATCTCTGTGGCATTAGACAAGTTACCTTTTTGAGCCCTGTCCCCCTTATTTGTGAAATAAGGCTTACACCTGCCACACAAAATTGTGGTGAGGAGTCCATGTGATGTGTTTTGTATTATGCCTGGCACCTAATAGGTGCTAATTAAAACTCAGGTTCCCCACACTTGCCCCTGTTGCAGCAGCTCAGGTCTGGAGGGTGGCCTTACCAGTGTTGAGAACCCGGACCAGCACTGTGCTGGGGCCGAGTTCTTAACATCATCCGTTTCCGCTAGCCTGCTCAGAAGCCGATAGGACTCCTTTGGTCTTCGGTGGCCCAGGTAAACGTGCCTGGGGTGAGGCCCCTGGAGGTTGGCTGGGATCACAGCAGATAGCCAATCTGTGTCTCCCTTACCTATTTAATTCATCTTGCTGTCTGCTCATTGGTGTCAGCCAACATAGCTGGGCTCGGTGTTTAAGGTTAGCACTCTTGTCTCATCATCTTACCTTAGGTGTTTTAAGCAAGTGAAGAACAAACCAAACTTTCCAGACTAGAAGAGACAGCCCTGCATTAAAGAGATGGGTTGGGCAGTATTTCCCCCCGACCCCCCGGAAATACCAAG
This sequence comes from Panthera leo, assembly GCF_018350215.1. Classification (NCBI taxonomy): domain Eukaryota; kingdom Metazoa; phylum Chordata; class Mammalia; order Carnivora; family Felidae; genus Panthera; species Panthera leo. The sequence goes on along the minus strand of NC_056687.1, from coordinate 148,724,997 downwards.
ATGGTATTTCCCCAAAAACAAGTCAGTATGTAATTAGAGGACAGCATCTACTTCTAGGCTATGCTAGACCTTGTCCAACAGGTTAGCTTTAACTTTTAAGTCCCAGGTACTCTTCTGACATAAATAGATTTGGTTTTCTTTTCCTTTGATGATACAAAAACTTGTAGTCAGAACAGTGGGATGTGGAGGGAAAGCAAACAGAAGGAAAGGTGTGGTGACTGTGTTTTCTCTGCTGTCCACACGCTCGTTTCATAGAGCTTCATCTTGGTGCCAACCGGGACAGGGAAGTTCCTCTCTTTCCCTGCCCCCCAGCCTTGTTCTCATGTGGTTGGGGAGGAGGGGTGTGATGACAGGTAGCTAATAGTACTTCTCCTTTGTGCTCTACGGATGAAGGAAGCCAGGGCGGGGTGTGGAGAATAGGAAAGAGGCAGCCGAAGCTCTGAATAAGATGCCGTTCATATTTAATTTTTGATTTGTCCTCCATCTTGTATCCAAGGCAGGACTTCAGGCAGCCAGGAGATTCGTAAGAATTCCAACATGGTGGTCCCAGGCAGTGGCAGGGGGAGTGAGGGGGAGCTAGCTGTTTTTTGCCCAGGTGTTGGACTCAGGAAACCTTTCTGGGGCCTCAGAACCAGTCAGGAACGGAAATGGTCTGTGAGCTCCACAGCCTGACGTGACTCAGATAACAGGGTTGCGAAGGCTTTCACCAACGGTCACTTTTGCAGCATGGAACACACCTGTGTGAGGACTGAAGAAGCCAGTCAGGTGTGGTGTTGACCTGATTTCTGAGAACTCACACTCAGGAGGCCTCCTCACTGCTGGCCAAGAGACGGTCTATGTGGTTAAGAGGCTGGACACTGGAGCCAGCATGGGTTTGAATCCCACCCAGATTAGCCACTTGCCAGCTTTGCAACCTCTGGCAAGTTACCTGACCTCCCTGTGCTCAGTTTCCTCATCTATAAAATGAGGACAGGGTTATCATGATTAAGTGAGTTAATAAATGTAGACCTCCCAGGACTCCTGGCCCTTACTAAGTGCTCAGTAAAGGTTGGCTGTTCGATGTGAATGAGCTGCCCAAGACAGGGGCCAAAATCCAAGAATGATGCATATGTCAGCATAGTCTTTCCATTGCAGTCTCACTAAATTCCCTCGGCTCTGCATGTTCGGGAAAGGCAAATAACCCCGTGTCCGTCTGCAGCCTCTTGAATCCCAAGCAGCAAACCCTTCGTAGCCTCGTTTCTCTCTCGATCCCATGCCTGGGGTGGGGAGGGATGAGGGCAGTCTGTTGCACAGCTAGTTGAACAGATAGTTGATCTGTTGACTGGGACAGTTGTCCGGGCCCAGACCCCTGCCTCCCTGAGTTCCTTCCCAGTGCTTTGTAAACATCTCAGCCCCTTCCGGAAGGATGAGGGCCTTTAGCACTTCTTGACACGGTCCTTCACTTTCCAGTGTCTGTCAACTCTCTTCCCCTTCCAAAAGTAGAGGTGACGTGGCCACTCTGGACCCAAGGGTTGGTCATCCTGCGGCAAGACCAGCATGTGCGGTCCCAAACTGGAAGTCACAGGGCCTTGTTAAGACTTCTCCCCAGTGCAGCGTTTTTGCCAGGAATGTGCCCGTGCTTCCAGTGAACACATGAACAGGGGGCTCACTATGCATTATGAATGGGGGTCTCCGGGGGTGGCTGGAGAGATTCCATCGGCAGCTGTGTGTGCGTGTCTCCTGACGGGCCTTGGACAGCCACCTGGAAGTTTTGCCGCCCACCACTTAGGCTTCTCGCTTAGTCTGGGTTCCTGGCTGGAGCACGGATATCCTTCTTTACACACCTGTGGACTCTGGGGGGCAGGCAGTGTGAGATTGAAAGAACCTGGCTTTTAGCACTGACCTCTGGCTATGCCACCCCTCCAGGACTTTGAAAAATTATCCAACTTCAGTGCACCTCAGTTCCCTCATCAGGGGCTTGGGAGCCGTGAGTTGAGGTAATACGTATTAAAAGAAGCTGCTGTACAGGCATGCTTCATACAGGGTAATTAAAAAAATAAAAAATAAAAAATGGAGCCGTGACATCTAGGATTCAGGATCCCGTGAGCGGGTTTCAGCGTGTCTGCAAAGCCCCAACCAGTTACGCACGTTGCCGCTTGCCTGTGAGCTCCTTTTCGGGATAGAGTCCGTGAGCTCTCCAGGTTCTCGAAGGGTCTGAGAATTGAGACCACAGCTCCTGGCCAGGGTTTCTCAGTCTCCGCCCTGCTGACATCTGGGGCCGGGTCATTCCAGGTTGTTGTTGGGGTTGTCCTGGGCATCGTCCTGTAGCATCCCGGGCGCTACCCATGAGATGCCCTTAGCGCTCCGTCCTTCCCCCCAAGTTGTGACAAAAATGTCTCCAGATGTTAACAGACGTCCCCAGCGGAGAACCACTGCTCTAGACGTCTCTTAGCAGCTAGTGAGGGAGCAGGGATGTGATGCTCTCTTTCGTCCTATGTGCCTCTGTATGATCTCACTCCTTTTGCACTGAGGATATTTTCTATGTCGATGCAGTAGATTCAGAGTAAGTAGGTGGCCTTTCAAACTGGGACAGGCCTCAAAGTGGGTGTCTAGGGACTGTCCTGAACACGTATTGGCAGCTTGTCCACTGTTTCTCTTTTGAGTTTGGAAGTGCCCACTTACAGAGTCCTTTCAAGACTCACCGGCCGGGACTGCTTCCTGAGAAGTTCCTTCCCAGCGGTATGTTGGAGGCAGCACAGTCACGAGGCACACCACAGGGTCAGGAGCTGCCGTTGAGGGGGGTTCCCCGCATCTTGTTCACGTTCCTGGACTGATCCCCGACTCCGATGCCTGCCACCGTTTTCCCTCTCTTTTCTCTTGACTCCTGAGCTGCTGGCTCCTGGCTCCCTGGTCCCCCTTTCTGATGTGCCCCTGGAGGCCTTGGAGGGATTCTTGCCTGCCCAATAGAGGACACCCTTGGTAACTGGGTGGTTAACCAGTGGTAACTGGGAGGCACTGGTGCAGGAAGGCTCTCGCTTTCCTATGCCTGAGAACTGCTCTCAAAGTCTCTCGAGTAGAATGTTTATTTGCGTGACCCACTAATTCATCTGTAGAATGGGGACAGACACCCAGCCTCATGGGCCATCATACCTGGGCCACGCGAGGTGTAATAAATGTTCCAAAGGGGAAGGGGTTGCTCTTCAAAAGGCAAATGGATTGGCCAGAATCCCAGGACATAGCAACATACCAAAGGTTTTGAGACGTTCCTCCATAAATCTACTTGTCAACCCAGGTTTGCTAAGCATAATTGTTCTTGGAACACTTCTCTTCGTGAGCACCCGTGACACCCTCGAGGTCCTCAGGGACACACTCCGGTGTTATTACAGACCTTGCACGATGTCATCTGAGTCCCGGGGTCTGGTGTCACTAAGGAGATCTCCTCTGCTTCAGACCTCTGTACGGACTTACATGCTCGTCACTCACACCGAGTTCGTCCCTTTCCCTTTCCCTCTCCCAAACCTGCAGCCTATCAGGTTTGCTGGTCGAAAACAGAAACCCTAATAAGTAGAGAAGACTACAGTCGTGCCTACGGCTTATCTCTGTGTGCTACTCTAATTGCCTTTTGCTTTTCTCATGTTGTGGGTCCCGAGTTGACATGGTCTTACTCTGCCTCTGCTTCTGTCTTCCGTGTTCCCAACGGTGCGGACTTGGCATAGACTCTGTACTTGTACCCTCCCCCGCCCCCCGCCCTTTTGTACTTGGTCTTGCTTATTTTTTTCCTCTCCAGTTCCTAAGTTGATACGATGTTGGATTTGGGGACTGACAATGGGTTGACTAAAAGTTTGTCACCAGACATCCTTGCCACGCCTTATGGCTTTCATTTTACTTTGTAAAAAGCTTTGTTTCTGATTCCTTCAGTTGGTGCCCCTCCCAGGCGTGGCAAGGTGATCGCCCGTCACACGGTAGCAAGAGCCAGGGCCGCTCCCCCGGTGTCCCTGCCAGAGTTCACCCACGAGGCTCAGGGCCTGCTTGAGGGTCACGCTCCGCACTCTGAGGGTGGTGACAGCCGTCAGCTCAGACTCGCATCCTAACCCTCTCTTCTGCCTTGTCCCCCCTTCTCTGCCCTTTCTCCTGCAAGGCTCCGCCACCCTTCACCACTGGCAGCAGTTGGCCCAGCCCCATCTCGGGGGCATCCTGGACCCCCGGCCCGGTGTGGTCACCAAGGGCTTCCGGACACTGGACGTTGACCTGGACGAAGTGTACTGCCTTAACGACTTTGAGGAAGACGACACAGGTGACCACATTTCCCTCCCGGGCCTAGCTACCTCCACGCCAGTTCAGCACCCAGAGACCTCAGGTGAGGGGTCCCGAGCACGCGTGACTGTCTCAGGCAGCAGAAGTTACCCACGCCGGCCTCAGGCTTTCCCAGAGGAGATGCAGGAGCCGGCCGCGGCCGAGGAGGAGGAGGAGGAGGGGTCCGGTGAGGGCACCGCCATGAGTCCTGTAAACCTGGCACCTTTACCAGAGGCCGATTTCTGGGCCATTCTCGCCTCTGTTCCGAGCACCATCCGTAGCGGCTCTCTGTCTGTAGCTTCCGCTCGTCTGTGTGGGTGACGATTAAAGCACTCCCATCGTGCGGGTCTGTTTTTTAACGCAGAGTCTGATGCCTCCTTTTTGTAACAAATGGGTGTAGCTCCCTGCCCGTGTTGGAGGTGCATGGCCCAGCGGGGCTCCTGACGGGGGAGCAGGAAAGGCTGCTAAAAAGGAGGGGATTGTTGCCCCCGCCCCACACATCAGCTCCCCTCTTCCTGTTGTGGGTCTCTCCCTGAGTCTGGGGCAGGGCGGGGGGCAGATTGTCGAGTCCTGCGGTGATTTCCAAACCGAGCTGAGCAGAATTGGGCATTTTAAGGGGGAAGATAGGAGCGCCGGGTCGTTCAGATGGTGAATGAGAGACCCTGTCCCTCCGCGGAGCATCGGAATAGGAAAAAGCCCAGAAGGTGTTCAGGATTTCAGACAACTGGTGGATAGAGTGGCCTTTTCACATTTCTAACTTCAATGAAGGTGTATGTGTTTTCTTTCCAGCTTACACATGTGTTCAGAGCGGATTTTTAAAAAGTGTTTTAGCAGTACTCCTTAACCCAACAAGCCCTAGGACAATGACATCTAGAGGGTCGCAGGTTGGAGGTATTTCCAGAGAGAGGACCCCAGATGAATCTGGAAAGGAGCTCTGGTTGATTACCCACCCCCTGCTGCCCCATTAAAGACCTGACCATGAGTTTGTAGATTTACACCCTAGGCGTCACTGGGATGAAACACTTTGGGCTCAGGGCCCTGGAACTACAGGGGTCATGTGGTCACCATTTGCCCCAGATTTCCTGGGACAAACCCCCCCCCCCCCCCCCCACCTCCGCCACCCGGACTGCAGTGCTGAGGAGATAAGGAAGCTATCTTGTGGGGTCAGGGCAGAGACCCAGCCTATGATGAATTCAGGCAATGTTGTCATCCTCATGACATCCCGAGTCATTAGATTTGAGGAGAGGACACGCATCTTTGTGATTCATAACTTTCGTTCATGAAGGCCACAACTCCCCCCGCTGAGGTACAGGGCAGGAGTGAGCTGAGGTTCGCGATGGCACCTCCCAGGCTAAGTTTGGATGCCTGTGGCAAGGGACTTTATTTGGACCCAACTTTCCTTTTCTCTTTGACATCAACTTCAGAGGTAAAGGATTCAAAGTAAAAAGGATTGGTTTAGCACATAGGTTTATGGTTTGCTTATTTACTTTCTTAGCAGTTATCAGGTTAAGCTTGCAAGGGAATGAAAATGTTTATTACTGAATATCTTCAGAACGGGAGACCGGCGGTGGTATTGTCACTTACCTTTGTTAGCAGCACCGTTGTCCTTCCGGAAGGCAGACGGTGGTACGGGAAGCACGGCGTCTGCTGATTTATGTGACTGAAACTGTAGGAATCGTGTCAGCTGTGATGACCTCTCCCTGTAGTCCTACATGGACTAGAAAGTGAATGCTTTAAGTGTGAAGAAGCATCATTAACTGTGTCTTTAAGAAGTTACACAAAAGGAGTAAAACTTGTCAAGTCAGCTAAGAGCTTCTCTTGAAGGTCAGAGGGGGAGAGGGGACCAATTATGAGGACATAAGTCCTGACCGCTTTCCTTACCCTAGACAAAGACGTATTCAATTGCTTCTTCCCTCTTTCCTCAAACCTCAGCAAATTCATCCCAGCAACTTTGAAGAGAGGCACACAAATCTATGGTTGACATTTAGAGGGATCCCAGGTTGGAAGCATGCATTCAGAAAGAGTTCTATAGATCGCTGAAGGTAACACAGGGAAGGGCTGAGCATTTAGAGAAGGGTTCTTTGGAGCTCATTTGCTGGGTCAGAGTTGTTAAAAGCTCAGTGCTCAGAGGGGATCGGTGCAAACAGCAATTTGGCCCTTCTCTCTCTATTGGGAGTAACACGACCGTTTTGATTACTGGAATGTAAGAAGCATGTCACTCTAAATAAGGGCCCCAGAGGCCCCAAGTGGCATTCTGTACACAGTCTTGGAGTCACAGGTAAATAGCTAAGCTTCAGCAGGAAGGACTAGGGCATAGTCTGTCTTGGGATTTGTATCCAGGCTGGTCTGGTCCCTGCCTTGGTCTGTCCCTAATGCTTAGGGTTTCTCTCTTTTTTTTTTTTTTTTTTTTTTTTTTTTTTAAGTTTATTTATTTATTTTGAGAGAGACAGAGACAGCACAAATGGGGGAGTGGCAGAGAGAGAGAGAGAAAGAGGGAGAGTGTGAATGAATGAATGAATGAATGAACGAACCCCAAGCAGGCTTTGTGCTGCCAGCAAAGAGTTGAGTGTGGGGCTTGAACTCACAAAACTGCAAGAAGTCAGACGCTTAACCGACTGAGCCACCCAGGTGCCCTGATGGCTTAGGCTTTTCTGGTGCCAGACAGCACAGTCCCAGGAGCTGCCTCTGGGAATACTTAGTAGGGAGAAACTGAAGACGGGAAGGGTTAGCCTTTTTTCTTGCAACTATTCCTAAGGGAGGAAACTGGGGAGACATATATTAGGCACTTTTATCTAGAGCCTGTTAGCTCATGGAGAAAAAGTTTTGAGTACGGAAAAAAAAATTAATATATTTTAATGTATTATTGTATCATTATTGGCTGATTTTTATAATCCCATGTCTTAAAAAAACGTGATTCCTTGTTGTTTGTAAATAATTTAGATGATTAAAATGGATTGTTTAAAACAATTTTTTAGATTATAATTTTACTTTTTCAGGGACATTTTATGTTATTAACTCCTATAGAAAGTACACTTTCTCAGAAACGGTCATTATCTTGTACTGTCCATGTTGTGAATTTTAGGTGTTTATTTGTAGGGAAGAGCCCGGCACGTGAGAAAAGATTCAGATCAGAGTTTTAAAGTCATGCAGTTAAGTCGGCAGATGGTCGGGCTGTTTCGTTGAATTGTTTTGGACGCCCTGATCCTTAAAGGGGAGGGAGAAGTAGGGTGAAAGCACAGAAGAAAGGGAAGGTCCGTTTATTTTCACGCACACGAAGGCCACTCAGGTGGGGGAAATTCCCCTAGAGCAGGCTCATGCCAGTCACGGCGGCCTGTCTGGCTGTGGCCCCGCAGTGGAGTTGGGGCCGAGGTGCCAAAGTAAGCGTTGAAGGCAGAACCCACCTTTGGTCACAACAGCCCTTGAAAGTAGCCTGAAGCTGCAGCGTGGACCTCCCCCCCCAGCACCCCAGGCACAGGCCAGGAATTGGCTTCTTTCGTAGCTCCCTTCCTGGACACCTAGGTCGGGGATCTGTGGAGGAAAGGAGCCAGAGGGGAAGTGGGGCCCGCTGAGTAGTACTTCAGCGCATGCGTGGGGCAGGAGCCTGAATAAAGGCCCGCCGTCCTGTCCTTTCTGCCCCAGGACCCAGGTGGGTCCTGAGGGAGAGTGGGCCGTGGGGGCCTGATGGGTCTGGAAGGGAAGCCCGGTTCCTTCGATTCACAGACCTTCGGGTGTAGGCAAGGTCCCTTCTGTCTCCACGGAAAGACTTGATGACACGTGACCACTCTTGCTGGGAAGACTTTCCAACCCAGCCTTCGTTCTGGAGCGGTTACAGGAGTTTGGTCCTTGCGCACAGAGCAGGCGGTCTGCTCAGACCCACTGGTGTTAGGCAATGCTAAGGAAGGCCCGGTGCTCTTGCATCGGGATAACCTATTAGACCAGAACGAAACGGGCAGCGGCTCCCAGGAGGTGGAAACATGAAGGAAGAGTGAGGTCCTTGACGCCTCCCCAAACCGCCAGCTGGAGTCAGCCCTGCTTACAATTTCCTGAACAAGCCTGCGCTTCGGGAGTGCTTTCCGGACGGCAGCCTCACCTCTGAAAACCATAGGGGAGCCTTCCCGTGCTCTGGGGGGACCCACACAGACAGACGGCTGAGCGGGGGGCTCAGGCTGCTGACACTTAGCGGAGGAGCTCCGGGGTGGGTGCTGGCGGTGGGGTGAGCTGTCCGGCTGCACCACCTAGTGGTGGGAGGGGGAAGTGCGCCCCTGAACTGGCTTGGAAGGCACTTAGCGGGGACGCTCTTGGTGCCGGTGAAGTCAGGCCAGCTGCCCACCCCCGCGGGCATCCACCACAGAAGGGAGGACGAGAGGACAAGGTCTAGGGCCCAGCTTTGTGAGAACCCAGAGGATCCAAAGAGACTTTTGCATTTTGCCCCTTCGACATTTTAACCACAATTCTTTAAAAAAAATCCCTTTTTCTCCAGAGGGTATTTTAAGGGCCACTTGTGGGAATTTCTGCCCCTCTCTGCATGAAATGCTGTGAGAATGCTCATCGGTCAAATCACATACTCCTTAGATGAAACAGGGAATAGCCTGGCGCAATGGGAAAAAACAGGCTTTTAATTATTTTAATTTTGCAGGATCCAAAAATAAGTTGTACAGAAACCAGAAAAAGATCTCGTGTGGCTTAAAAATCTCTGTGATAGAAATCTCCTGGTGCCTGTAGGCCCGGGTCTGCGACAGGGGCTTGGAGGTCTCTGTTGAGCTGCAGGGACAGACGAGGGGCTATGTTGAAGAAATGCTCAAGAGGCAGCCTTCGGGGGCCCATGTTAAGCCCGGAGCTAAGGGCTTAAAAAATACCACCCTGTAACACCGTTTGGCTTAAAATCACTTTTATTTTTTTTAAGAAGGGAGGAAATGCACTGCCGTGTCAGAAACTGTTGTTGATTCCCCAGCCTCCAGAGGAAAACGCTTGTTAGAGCCACGTGAACCCTGGACACAGTATTTATATTAATGATGAAACAGAGGGCACACAAAAGATTTATGGAGCTTTTCCCACAGGAACTCATGAAACTTCTTTTTTTCCCAGAAAAAATCATGGGCAGAGTTATATAAAGAAGTGACAGAAAGAAGTCTCTAAAGCATTTTCCTATGCCCTGACATTTTAAGTCTTTTAGGAAGAATTCGAAAGCATTGCTTTTTGCCCCTTCTTTCTTTTCTTTCTTTCTTTTTTTTTTAATGGGCAAGCAGCTGACAGGCAGACATGTCCGCCTCCTTCCCTTCCCCCAAATGTGATTATTCCTTGAACAAAAAGTAACAGTCATTAGGAACTAGTAAAAAGGTAAAAACAAAACCAAAGCAAAACCAAGAAAAGGTGCTGATGCTCTTAGGATTTAGCTCAAGCCATGCCTTTAAGCTGGATAGACAATGGTTTCTGTTTTCTGTGGGTCTGGTTTTTCTTGGATAGAAAAGGCTGGCCCGTGGGCACCGCTGTTGACGTGATGGCAGCTACTGGAACTGTAGGGGCAGGTGGGAGAGAGAACATGGGCGTGTGCGTTGGTTAATGAGTTTATAGAAATTGCGAAGCAGATCCGAACTGTGTGACAGCAACTTCACACGCTATGTGTTCAAATTAAGAAAAGGAAAACATTGGAGGCATTTTGTTCACTTTACGTAGGTTTGGCCTCTTCCCATGGAAAGTGGGGAAGAGCATACGGAAGCTTTCAGTGCATCACAAAGGCAGAGTCCTCTTTTTCCAGGGTCCGGAGATGTGTTTATAATTTTGATTTTTAAGCTATTCATGTTAGCAAAAAGAAAGAAAATCTCCGGTGTGTGTCATGGCCAGGCTTCTCCATCCTCAGAAATCCCCTTTGAAACAGCCTTGCCCTGGTGTGTTTTTGGTGACTCCTTAGAAACCTCCGGGTGCAGGTATAGTTTTTGGCATCCGTGTGGGCTCACGTGAGGGCTGTTTTAAGGACTGGGTGCCATGATGGCCCTTAGAGGGGAAGTTCCTGTTCTCCCCAGCACATTACCAGCCCACAGTATGGGGGGAAGGACAGCACCCCTCGGATTGACTGAAATGCACGGGTCGCTGTGTACAGATCACATCATACGGGTGGGAGACCGGCAGAGTCTTGGTCACGCTTCATGTCCCCGCCAGAGTGACCCTTTGCTCTCCTCACAATTAGAGCAGGCAGCGACAGGGAGAGCAGTGGGCTTTCCCGCCCGTCCCCGGGCGGCCCAAACAGTCCATCGAGCAGCCATCACCCAGGTCTGCGTAATCCTCAGTGCTGTCTCAAGGCCACGCAGGGAAGAAGCCCCAGCTCACCGGAGACCATGGGCCCCATCACTAGCTGCAGCGGCGAGATCCCGAGCGCCCAGTTTTGCCGTCAGTCCTCACCACCCTTTTCCCCTCCAGAGGAGCACAGCCCGTCAGACCGTTTACCCAGTGCACCTGCTCTAGGCAGAAAGCACAGCACGGACGGATCAGAGAGCAAGTGAGCAGGGTAGCTCTTGCCCTCGGAAAGCCCTTCTGTGCCCCGACCTGCGGCTGGCCAAAGGGGTGTGCCTGCACGAGGCATGTTTGCAGAAAAACGAATGTGTACGCTGGCCCCCTGCGTGTAGTTCACCAGTGAAGACGATCTTGAATAACCAGGATTAACTCAGTTTAAAGGTCCCCTTTGATAGATTAGGATTTTGTAGCAGTGTCAGAACCTGGCAGAGAAGGAACAGATGTGAATAACAAGGGATTAGGGGACGCTCGAGGGAAGCCCTTGTCGGTGTGAATACTCTAACCCACGTGGTGCTGTCCCCGAGCAAGGCTGTGAGGCCCTGCAGCCCAGACTGAGGAAGAGGAAAAGGATTTAAGCAGGAAGTCAGAGTGTTAAATCCAAGCAACCCTGTCCTCGGAAGCCCCGGGTGGGCAGCAGGAGGTGCACACACAGCTGCTGAGGCAGGGCTCTGGTGTCCCGTGGGGACCAGGGGACTCCAGGAGGGAGCCCTCCCCCTGAGCCCCTGCCCCTGCTGGCGAGAAGGCATCCTGTGCCTCTTTCTTGGAGGAATTGCTCTCCCGCAGGCAGGGCTTTGGGAATCAGCCTGTGGCTGCTCCGTGGGGAGCACCAGAGGCCTCGGGCGACTCACTGTCTCTGTGTTGTGTCCCAAGGAAGGGAAACGCTGCAGCAGCCCGGCAGGCAGTGGTGACGCGCGGAGAGCGGGGCCAGGCGTCCCAGTGGTATTTCGGAGGGGCCGAACCTCTGGCTTGGCACTTTTGATTCCTTCCTGTTGATCTTCCTATCCGTTGCTTCTGGGAAATGATGACTTCTGAATTTTAGCAGCCTTTTCCTGTCCCCAAACCCATCTGTGTCAGATGGGTTTTGCTTCTGCTGATGCCACCATGTGTCTAAAATGTCCATCTTGCACCACGTGTCGCAAGGGAAGATCCACTACGTGGCGGGGGGAGAGGAGCGAACCTTTGGGACCTTTTGATTTGATAATCTCCTGTGTTTAAATGGGGTCCACTCCTAATTAAAGCCAGCCTTGGTTTTGATTTTTTTTTTTAAGGTGATCTCTCTTTCCACTGTTGTGTCTTCTTCGTTACCTCTCCTTCCTGCGTTTTTCTTTCCTCCCTCCCTCCCTCCCAAATAACCCCTCACGCCTGTTATTTGGGATGCTTCTCTCAGGCTTTTTATTGCTTTTGTTGCTAGATCTTATTGCAGCGAGAGAATCGTGATTGTTTGGTTGCCTTTTCTTCATAGCTTCTTCCATTTTTGTTTTGTTGGCCGCGATTTTCCAGTTACCCTGCCCGGTTCCTAAGCCGTCACATTTATCGGTTGAGAAAGATTCATAAAGGCTGTTTTCATGTGTGTTTTTGCCCCTTCCTGCTCTGCCCGGTGCTGCCCGTGGTTAAGAGTTGGCTCTGGTGGCCGGAGTGCTGGCTGCCTCTCCAGGGGCCACGGGCGCCTGCCTCGACCCAGAGAGATGAGTCGGACCATCACAATCGGGGCACAGCAGTCTTAGGTTGCGCCTCTAGTCCCTGCCACCGTTTTTGTGCTCTGGCCTTGTCCTGCATGCCTTCAGTTTGCCTGTCTCCGACAGTTTTTGTTTCATCTGGTTCTGGGCTTTTTTTTGTTTTGCTTTGTTTTTATTTTTTTTTTTGTTTTTTAAGACCCAGTCAACTGCGTGTGGATCTGTAGGTTTGGGGCACCAATCTCTTCTGTTTTGTTTTCCTTTTTGTCAAACCCAAGGGAAAACTTGCCAGAATGAGCTAGAAGATTCTAGTTCGCGGCCTTTTGAATCTTTGGAGTGCTCATGGCCTCTGAGAACCAAATGCGTTCCCCCTCCCCCAAGAGGTCTCTGGGGGCTGAGCTGCTAGAGGGGTGTCGGGACGGGCAGGGCGGGGGGTCGTCCCAGTACCGCATTGTGCCATCGTGCATGCTATACAGAGCAGCATCTTTTTTTTTTTCCTTTTCCTTTTTTTTTTTTTTTTTTTTTTTTTGCATTTGAGTTATGAACGAGGGTGACCTCTACAATCATGATGTCTCCCATAGACTCGATCACTCATTACTTCCCACTCGCCAGCTTTCTGATGCATGTTCCTAATGCTTCTGTGATTTACTTTGCCCCAAATCCTAGTCTTCAGCTGCCTTAACAACAGCCCCTTAGCGCTTTAAAAGGAAATACATTGAGGACAACTTCTCTTTCATTAAAAATCAGACATCCTAGAGACGGCAAGAAAGCGGCCCCGGGGGACGGGGGCCGCACGCACTGGTGTGTGTCAGACCGCACCTGATCCTGGAGCTAAAGACAGCCCTGGGCTCTGGGAGTCTTGCCAGCTTGTTGTTGGGGCAGCTGACATCCCATCTCCCACCCTGCGGACCACACATAGACAGTAGTGGAGCCAGCTCCCCCGAGCCCCTTTTCGTGTACACAGGAAAGGGAGCCATGTGGGCCTTGCCCCATTTCTGGTGGCACGGCCCCTCCCCATCCCCACGCCTCTCCCCTCTCCTTGGCAGAACTTGGCACCTGTTTGCCAGTAAAAAGAAGTGTGGAACACCACAAGAAGGAAGCCGATTCTGACCCCTGAGGAGGGAAACCAGATTACCCCCAAGGGCTCATTAGCTCTTCAAACTGGATCCACTACTGGCCAAAGAACGCTGATGGGGAACCCTGTCTGGATTGGGTCGGAAGCTGCAATTTGATGCTCTGCAAACCAGTGCTCAAAAGTGTGGTTATTTTTGAAAGACCACCTTCGATCCAGAACATGTGATTACACCTTCCTTGCCCAGATCCGGTTAACAAGGTAGCTCATCGCTTCTTCTGTCCCTTGAGGGCCGTGCTGGGATTTTAACTTTCTCATGGGTTTACTTGGATGCAAGGAATATGTTCTGTTCCCCCCTCCCCCAATTTAGCACACCACCCTGGGAAGTGCATGTCACAGACCAACTCCACCTTCACCTTCACCACATGTCGTATCCTGCATCCTTCAGATGAGCTCACGCGGGTCACGCCAAGGTAAGGGACCCCGGCCCCGGGGTGGGTAAGGACGGGGTGAGGTCGGGGCGCTTCCTGCAAGACTTACTGGCAAGAAAAGCCAAAGTAGAGAGGCTCACTCAGAACCAACTTGGGCCAGCTGAGGCGTCTCGTAGCACCTGCTGTTTGGGGTCCCATCTTCCTCTTGAGTGGAGGCCCTTTTTGATTCAGATCCAGCACAGAGAGATGTGGACCCAGGCTCTAGGTGCCTTTTTAGCTGGCCGCGTCCCTCCCTAACCAGCCGAAATTGACGCTTCCACAGTCAGTAAAGCCACGTCCGTTGGGATTTTGTCCCAAAGTCTGTCAGTAGAGCATGGAGTTCCTTCACAGAGTGGAGGCCGCGTGCCTCTGGAATAGACTGCAGGAACCATGTGCCACAGCCACAGTGTAACGACTGAAAGGATAAGACTCGAAGACCCAGCCGTGTGCCCAGCATGGCCCATTTTCCTTCGGTGCCTTCCAGAAGCGATAGAGATTGACACTGTCTGGCAGGAGGACTTGTATGGCCTGGGGTGGTCTGCTTGGCTTGGTTTCAGGCCTTCCACAGCTTCTAGTGAAAGAGAAAACGGTCTCCCTCCACGGGGTGAGGTGACCCCCTCAGCCCTTTTCTGTATGGTGCAGTCGAGCAAGATCCCGGGGCGAATGCAGGTGAAGCAGGAAGGGAGGGAGGCGAGCAGGGCCAGCTCGGAGGGAGCCGCCGCCCCAGGGAACACCTTAAACTATGAATAATTCTCCGCAGGTCATGTGAGGAGGATGACGAAGCGGCCCTATGCCCCGTCGAGCTGAGAGGAGATGTAGGGCAGAGAATGAGCCCACAGGCGAGGCAGGGGGTGAGCACACCGCCAGCGGTGCCTGCCCCCGGCAGGGCCACCTGGAAGGAGCTGTGTGTGCACGCGTGGCCGCCACTAACCCAGGACTTAGGCGTGGATGTGTCTCTGTGGTTGTGCCTGGCTAACGTGGCCTTGACAGTGGATGCCCCTAACCCCTCTAAATGCTCAGTTGAGCCGAGTGCCGGCACTAATATGGGCCTAACCGAAGTTCTCAGCAGAAAGGGAATCTACATCTGAGCTTGTCTTCTCTGACTCCCTTCCTGCCTCTGGAGAAGCCGGCGTCCCCACCCGTAGCCCGATGTTGGAAGAGCTCTAGGTTTTTTACCACGCTCTGGGGCTTCTCCCGGGAGAGGCTGGTGCCTGGTGATCTTCTGTCTAAGCCGTAGGACTCAAAACAGCACTCCTGTCCCCATCTCGGGGTCCACGGAGCCTCATCAGGGACAGAAAAGACCTGGGCGTTCACTAGCAAGAGAAGGCTTTTTGCCTGGGTGTGGAAGAATGGCAGCTTGAGACCAAATGAGAGATCTTCCTCAGAATGGCCTTGTAAACAAGATTTTAAGTCCCCCATGTTTTTGCCCCCTACTGCTTGTAGACCAGTTTTGTAGAATTCCACTTGTGCTTTTTGGAGAATCCATTTCTTAACCTTAGGAATCTGCTGTGGCTTCTAATCTCGTGTTTCTCTGAGTGCTCCCAACCCACCAGCATCCCGACCCCTGAGCTTGCGTAAGATGGGCCTGTTCTGGGTTTCTCACCCTGAGCTGACCAGCCAGCGGCAAGGTCACCCCAGTGTGCAGCCAAACGATGCCTTAGCTCGGACGTGCTTGTGAACCCTCCCTCCCCCAGCAGAAGGCCCCTGCTCAGGTCATTCCTGGGACCTGCTCCAGAGCGAGGCCCCTCCCTGCCCATACCCCTACTTGGTGTCTTGCCCAAGGTATCTGGCCTTCCTTCTGCCAGGCTGGGGAGAGAGGGCTCTGTTCCCCCAGCTCCTGGGGCCCACCCAGCTGGCCTGCTCCAAGGGGTACCTGCAGCCCCTGCCATGGCCCTGGGGAGGTACCAGGGCAGGTCTCCTAAGACTCTAAGGAGGGGTGTGCTGCCCTGCCCTTAGGAGTTTAGCCGGCAACTGTGAAGGACCTCCATGCCTTTGTGGCCTGGCCCCATCCCTGGACCAGCTGTTAAGAGAGGGTCTTTCCTGATTTTTAAGTAGACAGCAATGTCTTTCCCCCTGCAGCCCCTGTTATACTGCGCTGGCCTCACTCCCTTTACTGCTGGACTCCAGCTTCTGGAACATAGTGGGTCCTCAGCCAGCATGACACAAGTGGATGGAGAAATCTTGCTGCTTTCCTTTGGTGACACAGGTGTCGCACCTCCCGTGAGCCTTTTTCTAGATAGCTCCATAGATGCAGGCCTGATAGTACGTGACACGGCTGCCTCTGACCCCATAACTCTGCTCACGGAGGTGGAATCGGCAACCACGGGAGGAGGACTAAGGGGGAAGCACGGTGCAGGGAAGGGCGCTATAGTGGAAGTCAGGAGGCCGGGGAGTGCTGCTGCTGTGATGCACACCCCTCAGCCTGTCTCCCCCTCACCCACGGGCTCTCCACCTGCTGGGGCCATTCCTGGGGGTAAGCTCTCAGATCCCGAGTCCCGGTTAACTTCTTGCCTCGGGAGTAGTCAGTAGGAAGGAACACCGGAACTTGAGTAATGGGGTAGGGAAAGAAAGCCTCTCTGCTGAAGGGCTCCCCCACCCCCCATCTTTGGGGCCACCCAGACTTGGGCTCGAATCCTGGGTCTTCCACTCAGTAGCTGAGCGTGACACTGAATCAGCCACCTAACCTCTGAGACTGAGTTTCGTCACCTGCCAAGGGGACAGTTGTCCCCACCCTCCGGGGCTGAGACAAGGGACTCATGTGCAGCTTGTTAACTTTAAACCATGCCCCCACGCAAGGGAATCCAAGGCCCCCAGGGGCGGGAGGGAGGAACAGACGTAGAAAGAGGCATCTGGGGAGCCTGGGCGGGTCCTCCCTGCACTCCTGCAGGAGACTGGCCACGAACCTTTTCGTGGGGGCTCGTGGGCATTTTCTGATGAATGACCTCTTGTCCTTTCTTATCAGCCTTAACTCGGCTCCAACTCCAGCTTGTGGCGGCACCAGCCACTTGAAGTCCACGCCGGTGGCCACCCCGTGCACTCCACGGAGACTGAGCCTGGCCGAGTCCTTCACTAACACCCGCGAGTCCACGACCACCATGAGCACGTCTCTGGGGCTGGTGTGGCTGCTGAAGGAGCGGGGCATCTCCGCGGCCGTATATGACCCGCAGAGCTGGGACAGGGCCGGCCGGGGCTCCCTCCTGCACTCCTACACCCCCAGGATGGCGGTGATCCCCTCCACCCCACCCAACTCGCCTCTGCAGACACCCACGTCTTCCCCGCCCTCCTTTGAGTTCAAGTGCACGAGCCCTCCCTACGACAACTTCCTGGCTTCCAAGCCGGCCAGCTCCATCCTGAGGGAGGTGAGGGAGAAGAAGAACGTCCGGAGCAGCGAGAGCCAGACAGACGTGTCCGTCTCCAACCTCAACCTCGTGGACAAAGTCAGGAGGTTTGGCGTGGCCAAAGTGGTGAACTCAGGGCGAGCCCACGTCCCCACCTTGACTGAGGATCAGGGACCTCTCCTCTGTGGGCCCCCGGGCCCAGCCCAGGCCCTCGTCCCCGGGGGCCTGGTCCCCGAGGGCCTGCCTCTCGGATGCCCCACGGTCACGAGTGCCATCGGCGGGCTGCAGCTCAACAGCGGCATCCGGCGGAACCGCAGCTTCCCCACCATGGTGGGGTCCAGCATGCAGATGAAAGCCCCCGTGACTCTCACCTCGGGCATCTTGATGGGTGCTAAGCTCCCCAAACAAACTAGCTTCCGGTGAGGACGGGAGGGGGGCCCTTCCCCTGGAGGAGACCCGTCTTGCTCCTGCCTCCCTCTCTCCCCCGCTGCACTGCGCGTTCTCCCTCTCTCCCCCTCCACCCCCTCCCCTCTTGAGCTAGACAAATCAACCTCGTGCCTAATGGGGGAAGAGTGGAGACTGTGTACAGTGTGTACATAGGACCTGGAGACTTGTATCCGCCCTGCCCTTCCTCCATATCCCACGGGAAGGGCCCTGGCTGTCACTGCTGTCACCGGGACTTTGTGCGGCCGGGGAACAGGGGCAGGCGGGCGGCCCTTCCTCCTCCTCTCCTTTGAGAAGCACTGAAACCCCCAAGTCGTTCTTATCCCATGGATAGGAAACCAGTGAATCTGGGGCTCCCAGCGCTGTGCATCGCGAGCCGGCACGGGGCACCACGCCTCTGCCGGCCGGTGTCTCTGGGCGCCTCCCCTCGCTCGCCCCGGAAGCGCCGCAGGAGCCTGGGTCGGTGGCCCCACGCAGCTGATGTAGCTTTCGGGAGCGCAGGGCTGTTCTTTCTTTCAGGGGCGGCCCGGCTTCCTCAAGACCTTCACTCCTCTGCTTCAACGGAGAGTCGCTTCTTTTTTTTTTTGAGGTGGGACTTTTTCTTTCCATGCCTTCGACCTCTGTCGCCCTTCGCTGTCCCGTAATCCTTCGTCAGGCCGGAGGTCTGACCTGGAAGAATGTATCCACGCTCCCGTCGGCCCTTGCGGCAGCCCCCGTGTGTCCTGCGTGAAGGTTCCGTTGTCTGTGTTTTTATAGGCAGGGAAGTAATGGTACGAGGTGGCGCGTCACAGTCCGCGTGCCGTGGTTCCAGGACACCGACCCCGTACGGTTTTCCTCATACCAAACCGCTGCTGAGAGAGCGGTGGGGCTTGGGGACCCCGTGTCCCAGCCCCGAGACACGTTTAACAACGCGATTAAAAGGAAAGCGGGTGGGGGAGGCGGGGGGAGGAGGCTGGGAGTGGAATCTGTCTGCAGTAAAAGGAACCCCAGCCACCCGTACGTAATACGAAACCAGTTCACGGGAGAAAGGGGGCTGTGGCAGTCGGCTGGTTCCAGTCCTTCCTGGGACGCCCGAGACTGGCCCGCGTGTCTTCACGGATGTGGTCTTCGTAGGGCCCTCACGTCTCGGACCCGAGCGCTTACCGCAAGGTATCTTCTCCCTCTCCCGCGAAGGCCTGGGTCTAGAAGATAGGTGCTCGTGGGAAGAACCGTGCGTGAACGAGGGAGCCTGGTCCTGTTGGGGGCGCTGACGAAGTTCGGACCTTTTAGTTATTTGTGCGTGCTGCGTTTTAAACCTGCGCTCTCCTTTCCGGTTCCGGCGTGGCTGTGGCCTTCCAGGCCCAGCAGGTAACTTATTTATTCTAACCTGAGGACTGCGCCGTCCCTCAGTGTTCCGTGGTCCTTTGGTCCAGCCGTCTGCGGAAGGGTAACGTCACGTGCAGACGAAGTTGTCGCGTTGCCGTCCCCTGTTCCCCGCCCCCTCCCCCAGTGTGTCCAGTTGAGTGAGTGGAAACCCACGCCCGCTGAAGGGTCTTTGAGAAAGTCTCAAAGGAGCAAACGTCAGTCGTCCGATTTTAGAGTATTTATTCTCAGAACACGAAGGTGTGGGTTGTTCCGGTTGTATGCGTGCGCTCACTGCAAGGAGATTTTTTATTTGAATGTATTTTAAAGCAGTAGGTAGAACTACAAAAGAGTATGAAAACCACGCATTGAATGGACCACTTTGTGTATTCAGAGAGGAGCCACCCATCACCACAAAGGAAATACCAGTGTAAAAAATCGGCAATTCGGAGGTTGCAGTACTTAGTGTAGTTCATGATCGACCTTGTGCAACCACTACCAAAAGAGCGTGTTGTAATGCATCGAAACACAATACGATTTCCTTCTCTAATGAATATCAATAAAATAAGTTCAAATGATGGAAACCACACTCGGATTCTGACTTGTATTCCATTTTTCATCGAGGAGATCTCTTTATGGGACACCTAAAGCTGTTCAGCTCTCTGGGACGAGTAAATGAAAGCCATATACTGACCGTACTGTTACAGCCACCCTTTCACACAATACTACACCTTAGACAGCTTTCCAGTTGGAACCTCGAGAGCTTCCCTACATTCCCTACATTATACCGTGTTGAGGTACCCACAATGAACACGTTCATACTCCTGTGGACCAGTACCCTAGGGCTGGGCATGGAGTTAATTCCCGCCTTTTCTATCACAGCCCTATAATGAAAAAAACCTTTGCCTATATGTAATTTTCCACATATGGGAGCCCATCTGTGAGATAAATTCCTAGATAGAGGTCACCAAATTGCCCTCCACAGAATCAAGAAACTTCTAAAGACCAAGGATTGCAGAGGAGTATCAGAGAATTGGGACAAAAAGGATAAGACTGAACCTGCTGCCTCAGTATGTGTAAGCAGTGAAATTATGCAGGCAAACATAGTCGTGGGTGGTGGCAACGTGGATTTTAAATCAGACGCTACCATTCGGTCACGGTATGACCTTCGGCAAGCCCCTTAGGGCCTTTGGGGCTTTTTTCAACCTGTAAAATGTGAACAGTAATATACCTCTGGTATATTATGTTAATTGGTATAAATGTTAATTGGCTGAGTAAATTTATCTTCAGTATCTACCGTGTGAGACATTGTTCTAGGTAGCGGGGACCTAAGTAGCTTCTGTCCCTGTAGAGTGAACATACAGTTCAAACATGGCATAATAAGGGCCATGCAGAGAATTACAGGGCAGTGTACATTGGGCCATCAAGGAAGGCTTCTCCAGGAAGGTGGCATTTGATTCAACGGTGTGAGATCTGGCACAAGACCCTGTGGGCAGAGAGCAGCCGGCACAAAGGCCGGAAAGCATTTGGGGTGTCTGGGGAGTGGAAAGGTGGCCTGCCCAGCTGCGACAGGGAAACCAGGGCACTCACCAAATGGTCCGTCTGACCCCCATGCTTCCTGGCCACTCCGCCGTGGACAAGACACATGATTAGTTCTGGCCTGTGGGCTGGGAGCAGAGAGAAATCCATGCACGATTTTCCATGCTCCTCCCCTTCCCCTGAAGCACAGGTCGAAATGGTGTCACCTGTTGGTACAGCCTCCATCATCCTGGGTTGCTGAGGAACCATGTAGACCAGACTCCGTGCCAACCCGCATTTGGCATGTGATCTGAGGGACAAACAAACGTGTTAAGCCAGTGAGTTTCTCGGGTAGTACATCAGAATCCCTTTGTGTAGGGCCCAGTCGTCTGTATTTTACCAAGCCCTCCGGGTGATTCTGGGCTGAAGTTCTAGAACCACTGTGCAGGGCCAGGCTGAGTTAGTAGGGAGTCTTGCCCTGGGAAGGAGCTTTGCCTGCCCAGTCTCTCCCTGTCTCAAGGGGCTTGAGGAGGCCAGACAGCTGCACCCACCTTGCTTGAAGGGGAAAGGCAGAAGAAGGGCTTTATCTGCCCAGCTGGGGCAAGAAAGGCATTGAGACAAGGTGACCCTGGATCTGGGTTTCAAGGATGGGCAGGATTTGCCCCGGGGTGTGGGTGGGGTGGCAGGAGGGCATTCCAAGCAGAGGGAAAAGATGTTGAGGAATGGGAAAAGGATCCTAGGATGCATTTTTCCAGGCCCTTCCTTACAGTAGTAGGGTAACTGATATAAAGGGCCAGTAGAGTTAGAAAAACCACCATTTTGCAACCATAAAACTAACTCATCTTGACAACAACGAATGCCAAAACGAGAGAATAATTACGCACATATTCTCCCACAGAGTGCGTATTAATTTGCAAAGGGGGAAAAGGTACCTTTGCAGTGGAGAAACCTGTCATGCACCACTTTCAAGTCGTTAAATTTACCATTACCCAAATGTGACAAACTGCCATCAGGTGTCTCCTGAGGTGACGTGCCGGGAAGCACACATCACTTCTGTGCAACTCTGGCAAAATTGCAAAACCTGAATCGTGAGGTCGACAAATTGGCTAACTCAAGTTGCGGGACATTTTATAAAACCGTGTACCTGTTCCCTTTCAAAATGTCAATGTCATGAAAGACCAAGGAACTATATCAGAATAAAGGAGAATATAGACAACTAATGCCACTCATGATTCTGAACTAGAACACCTGCTATAAAAGCTATTGGGATGATCGGAGGAATTTGAATATTGGGTATATTTAAAAATACTGAATCAGTATTTCATGAACTCAGTTGTACTGTAGCTGTGTAAAAACTTGTCCCATTTCTTAGGAGATGCTAAAGGATTAAGATAAAGGGGCTTGACATGTGTCTACAAGTCATTTTCCTGTGTTTCTGGAAAAAGCAAATAAGAATTTGTTTTTAAAAGAGGGATGCCTGGCTGGCTCAGTGGTCAGTACAGCATGTGACATTTGATCTCGGGGTTGTGAGTTCGAGCCCCATGTTAAGCATAGAGCTTATTTAAAAGAAAAAAAGAAAAGAGGAAAAGGGGTGCCTAGGTGGCTCAGTTGGTTAAGCGTCCAACTTCGACTCAGGTCATGATCTCACGGTTCGGGAGTTCAAGCCCCGCGTCGGGCTCTGTGCTGACAGCTCAGAGCCTGGAGCTTGCTCCGGGTTCTGTCTCCCTCTCAGCCCCTCCCTCACTGGCATACTCTCTTGCTCTCTCAAAAATAAACATTAAAAATTTCAAAAAGATTCAAGAAACCCTGAAAAGGTGGGAAACACCCTAATAGCATAGGTCTTGTAAACTATAAGCATAAATGCATTCTTCTGTCTCCTGGCTATGGCAGGAGGATCCTGGGGCAGCTGGGTTTTCCCTCCCTGTCCCGTGTTGAATTTCTTCCTGTATTTCCTGAGTCCTACCCCCAGCCCAGGTTGCTGAACCGGAAGGCACCATGGCCCAAGGGGATGTTGTCAAAGAGGCAGTTGATGGGACCAGGAACAAAGACCTCAAATTCTTGGTTTAAATGAGGACAGAAAAAACTGAGTATATGTTTGCATTAAGACCAAAAGATTCGGGATGAAACCTACTGAGCCATTTTCCTTTTTTACTGCCATTGTCTCCTCACAACCCCCAGGACCCAACAGGTTCTTTTGAGCTGGTACATGAAGGAGGGCTTTGAAGAGGGTCCCTCACCTTCCCTGACCCTAGAGGGCCAACTCTAGGGTCTTGGGAGAAGTCCCAGAGGAGTCTGAAGATCTAAATATAGAAGAGCTAGTTTCACAGTGCGGGACAGAGAAAGTGGAGCTATCCCAGAATGCCACTGCAGCTCCTTGCCCTTCCTCGGACAGTGACCACATGAGAGTAGAAATGGAAGCAAGTGGGTCTCCTCAGAGAGATCCCCAGGGGATCACCAAGTGTCTGGCACCAGACAGATGTGGGACTCACTCCCAAACAGTGCCTGGGAGCAGAGAGGCAGGTATGCCTAGGGGGCCTGTCCAACAGGGGGAAGAAAGCAGACGGGTGCCTCCCCCCAAGCTCGTAGGACTGCGGTCACCCAGAACTTAGACTTCATGCGAGAAGTTTGTGGAGGTGGAAAGCTATGCCAAATTACCTAAATGGATTGGAAATTTAGAAAAAAATTAAGTCTTTGCTCAACATGGGCTCCTGGCTGGAAAACCTGTGCTGGGAGCATTTTCTGTAGCCAGTAGAGGGCGTTGAAGACAGCAGGAGACCTGGAAGAACCTACTCTAAGGAGCCAGTCCTGGAATCACGTGGGTTTGCTCTTCCCTGGAAAGCAATTCAGGGAAGGCTACCGGGATGAACAGAGACATTGAGGGAAGTCAGGAGGCATGGTCTGAGTTGAGCAGGTGAAATGGAGGGAGGCATTCCAGGCCAAGGGGGCAGCAGATTCACAGGCTTGGGGTATCAGTAAAGAAATTCAGAACAGGAAGGAGACCAGCTCCTACATACCCTGCCACCCCTGGGAGGCAGAAGAAAGCGAAACATAGTTTACAAAACATGCCATAGTAGGGTGTTTCCACCTTTGGAAATTAGTCCACCCCCTTTTAATACATCTTCCTTTAAAAATACTTTCTGTTGGGGCGCCTGGGTGACTCAGTTGGTTAAGCATCCAACTCTTGATATGGGCTCAGGTCATGATCTCACAGTCAGAGATCGACCCCTGCATCAGGCTTTGCCCTGACACTGTGGAGCCTGCTTAGGATTCTCTGTTGCCCTCTCTCCGTCCCTCCTTGCTTGTTCTCACTCTCAAAATAAATAAACATTAGGAAAAAAAAATAAAAATAATTTTTGTCCCTTGCTCTTTCCAAAAGCATTTGAGAGTGGGCTCTAGATATCATACCCCTTTTTAATACGTTAGCCCATGTGTCCTAAGCCCAGCAGAGTGACCAAATCCAGGGTTGGAGGAAGTGTCTGTTCAGCAATACTTGGGTATTCCCCCTAATGCCCAAGGCTCAGGCTGATTCTGCTCTCGAGTCCCAAAGAACTTAAGACCAGAGAGGGAAAGTGGAGCCTTTAGCTTAGACCAGCAGCATGAAGGCTTGGCAATGCCTGTGAGCAGACACGAGAGACCCAGGGAAGAGAAGCAAAACAGGAACCCGGTGCCGACCACGAGCAGGGCAGAATGCGGCAGGATTTTCTACGGCCAGGTAGCTGCACCACTGAGGGACTGCGAGAGGTGGTCCGCAAATGGCAGGCCAAAATTTAGGAACATCTTTTCAGAACAGAAAAAACAGAGGTGTTGTTCTCCTAAGCCCCCAAGTAGATAAACCCTAAGTCCTCACTGAGGCCTCTATTCACCACCTGTGACACCAAGGCCCAGTGTAGCAATGGCTCCATGTGACTCCTGACTCTCCTGGTTGCCTGATTTCCAGCCAGTGGCCTTCACTGCCCTTGGGTCCTAGCTTGTGACTGGAGAAGTAATTGCATTATGCACCCAGCTGTTCTGAGTGGGTGCCCCCAGTTCTGCAGAGGCTCTGGAACTGACCCACCAAAAAGACAAAGTACCTGGCTTAGGAACTGGGTAAATAGGTACTTCCACCCTCATCAGCTAATATCCTGCCTCTGGTTCCCCCAAGTCTGCTTTGTCAAAGCTGGAGTCCTGACCCCACATGAATACATAGGTGTGAAGAGGGAGGGGGGTCACTGAGCCAGGTGTCAACAGCCAACAAGCCACCGGGACTTTACAGACATAGAAAATGGTGCTTCTCAATTCTTAGTCGTGAAGCATTTGTTGGTTTGCTTTAAATCAATCAAGATGGGCCAATATTTGTCAAATACAATGAAAATACAAAACCAACTTTTAAATTATTAGGTTCAAGACATTAAATTACATTTCAAGGGGAGCCTGGGTGGCTCAGTTGGTAAGCATCCGACTCTTGATTTTGGCTCAGGTCATGATCTCACAGTTTGTAAGATCGAGCCCTGCATCAGGCTCTGCACTGACAGCATGGCACCTGCTTGGGATTCTCTCCCTCTGCCCCTCTTGCTGGCTTGTGCATGCACACCTGCGTGCTCTCTCTCTTTCTCTCTCAAAATAATATGATATATGTATCTATATATATCTCAAGAATATAAGAACATAACATAGGAGAAGTAAAATTCTGAAATTACTGCATGTTATTCAAAGTATGCATAAAACATTTAATATAGGGACTCACTATTACACTTTGTCATTCTGCAATCATTGCTAAACAGTTGTAAGTAGTGATTTTCCACGGTAAATACCTGCATACATACTTGGAATGAACACTGTGTCTCAAAGTTTTCAATGTGATAAAGGAGTTGGATTCTTTTATCCCAGCTAGTTCAGATTGACAATCTTGCTCCTTGTAGGGGATAAGGTATATCTGTGATGCTTCCATGTTTTACCTTAATAACACCCACCATAGACAAGCCAGCCTCAGAGAACGAATATTGACGGGAGAGAAAGACAAGATTTTTCAAGCAATCTCTTGACAAATCATTCCAATGGCTCTTATTTTACAATCTGTAAACTCTGGCTAAATACAGAGACTTCAGGGAAGATGGCAGAGTGGGAGGACCTTAATTGCACCTCATCCCATGGATACAACTAGGTAACACCCACATCAGCGTAAATAACCCAGAAAATGACCTGAAGACTGGCAGAACAGACTCTCCACAGTGAAATGTAGAGAAGAGGCCACGTCCAAGAGGGTAGGAAAGGTGAAAACCAGTAGAGAGCTAAATCAACTCACAGGACTGTCCATGCATGGGAGCTCTGGAGAAGTGCCAGGAGAGCAGAGAGAAGAAACAGACCCTCACACCAGGAATCCCAGGCACGGGGGACCCACGTAGGGAAGACGAATCTTCAGAACATTGGGCTTTGAAAAACAGAGGGGCATAATTTCATGAGTTCTTACAACGAGTGGGGGCTTAGCCCCTTGAAACTTTAAAAATCAGTGGGCTTGGCTCTGGGAGAGCGGGGAGGGTAAGAAGAAATGGGAGTCGCCACCCTTGAGACAGCACATCAAACAGCCCTGCAGCATAGAGGCAGCAGTTTGAAAACCTGCCTTGGGTAGAAAGGAGAAACATTTATTTACTAATCTCAGAACATGTGCTGGAGGGTCAGGGATCACAGGGAGACTTCTCCAATTACAAAGGAGCTGGTGGGTGCCATTTCTCCCCACCCCCCATCTAGACACAGGAACATCTGTGGGAATGGCTGCCCCTGCATTCTCCTGCAGTATGCCCTTGGTCAGAGCCTATCCAAAGCAATGCCATCAGCCTGGCATTGTGCAAGCAGCCCCAAATAGAGGCCAGACCCATCCAAAGTGACTCCTGCCCCAAAGAGAAGGAAAAATAACCACACACACCAGTCCAACTGCTGTGGGCTGGGGACAGATATCTGGTCTGACTGTGGGCCCTGCCCACCAACAAAAGCTTCTCAGAGAACACAGTAAAGTACCCTGCAGTTCAGTGCTACTGCATCTCTGGAAAATGCCTGGTTTGACTCAACTCAATCCCAAGGTGGCCCCAGACTGGCCCCCTACCAAAACAGGGACAAAACCTTCCTCTCACAAGAGGCAAAGGGAGCCATGGTAATGACTGAAGGAAAAAATCAGCCAAGACACAACAGCAGGGTGCATGCAACATACATAGGAGACAGCCCTGAAATGTCAGGTTCTGGTAAACATGGAACATTGTACTGCAGGACACTACAGGATCCTTCTTCATAAGCCCACTACTTTCAAGAGCAGGAGGTGTAGCTGACTCAACACACAGAAAGAGAGACAAAATGAGGCGAGAGGAATCGATCTCAAATGAAAGAACAGGACAAAAATCACAGCAAGATGGCACAAAAACAAACACTCATATCAATGGAACAGAACAGAGAACCCAGAAATGGACCCACCAATGTATGACCAACTGATCTTTGACAAAGCAGGAAAGAATATCCAATGGAATAAAGACAGTTTCTTCAGCAAGTGGTGCTGGGAAAACTGGACAGTGACATGCAGAGAAATGAACCTGGAGCACTTTCTTACACCATACACAAAAATAAACTCAAATGGATGAAGGAACTAAATGTAAGACAGGAAGCCATCAAAATCCTCAAGGAGAAAGCAGACAAAAACTTCTTTGATTTTGGCCACAGCAACTTCTTACTCAACACATCTCCAGAGGCAAGGGAAACAAAAGCAAAAATGAACTACTTGGACCTCATCATCAAAATAAAAAGCTTCTGCACATTGAAGGAAAAAATCAGCAAAACTAAAAGGCAACCAGTAGAATGGGAGAAGATATTTGCAAATGACGTATCAGATAAAGGGTTAGTATCCAAAATCTATAAAGAACTTATCAAACTCAACACCCAAAAAACAAATAATCCAGTGAAGAAATGGGCTAAAGACATGAATAGACACTTCTCCAAAGAAGACATCCAGATGGCCAACCGACACATGAAAAAATGCTCAACATCACTCATCATCAGAGAATACAAATCAAAACCACATTGAGATGCCACCTCATGCTGGTCAGAGTGGCTAAAATGAACAACTCAGGAAACAACAGATGCTGGCAAGGATGTGGAGAAACTGGAACCCTCTTGCACCGTTGGTAGGAATGCAAACTGGTGCAGCTGCTCTGGGAGACAGTATGGAGGTTCCTCAAAAAATTAAAAATAGAACTACCATACGACCCAGCAATTGCACTACTAGGTATTTACCTAAAGGATACAGGTGTGCTGTCTCAAAGGGGCACATGAACCCCAATGTTTATAGCAGCACTATCACAAAAGCCAAAGTATGGAAAAAGCCCAAGTGTCCATCGATGGATGAATAGATAAAGAAGATGTGGTATATATATACAATGGAGTATTACTCAGCTATCAAAAAGAATGAAATCTTGCCATTTGCAACTGTGGATGGAACTAGAGGGTATTATGCTAAGCGAAATTCGTCAGAAAGAGACAAATATCATATGACTTCACTCATATGAGGACTTTAACATACAAAACAGATGAACATAAGTGAAGGGAAGCAAAAATAATATAAAAACAGGGAAAGGGCAAACGTAAGAGACTCTTAAATATAGAGAACAAACAGGGTTGCTGGAGGGGTTGTCAGGGGGGGGATGTGCTAAACAGGTAAGGGTCATTAAGGAATCTACTCCTGAAATCATTGCTATATGCTAACTATATGCTAAGTATATGCTAACTATATGCTAACTGCTGACCATATGCTAACTATATGCTAAATTTAAAAAATAAATAAATTATAAAAAAAACAAAAGTCATGGTCAAAGATACTTGACTTAAGAGGGGAGGACCTCAGTGAGACCCTCAACAAAGAGATAGAAAACACACAAAAGAACCAATCAGAGATAAAGAACTCAATAACTGAAATTAAAAACACACTATATGGAATAAACAGTAAACTAGAGGAAGCAGAAGAATGGATCCATGACCAGGAAGACAGAGTAATGGAAAGCCATCAAGCTGAATGGGAAAGGGAAAGGGAAACAGAAGAGCAGAGCAGAACAGAGAAGAGAAAGAAAGAAAGAAAAATGAAAATAGACTCTGGAAACTCAGCAACACCATCAGGCATAATAACATTTACATTATAAGGATCCCAGAAGGAGAAGAGATAGAAAAGGGAGGGGGGCAGAAAGATTATTTGAAGAAATACCTGAAAAATTCCCAAATTGGGGGAAGGAAACAGAAACCTAGATCAAGGAGGCACAGAGAGCCCCCATTAAAAATCCAAGGCGGTCCACACCAAGACACATGGTAATTAATATGGCAAAAGTAGTGATAAACAGATAATTTTAAAAGCATCAAGAGAAAAGAAAATGATTATATACAGGGGAAACCCCATAAGGCTATCAGTGGATTTTTCAGCAGAAACTTTGCTGGCGAGAAGGAAGTGGCATGATATATTTAAAGGATATATTTGAGCGAGAGGGGGGGGAAAAAAAAAAAAAAAAAAAAAGCCCTGCAACCAAGAATACTCTATCTAGCAAGGCTATCATTCAGAATAGGATAAAGAACTTCCCAGACAAAAGTTAAAGGAATTCATGACAATTGAACCAGCTCTATAAGAACTGTTAAAGGGAACTTTTTCAGTGGAAGGAAAAGACCATGTGGTCTACGTGACCTAGTATGTGCTCAATTCTGGAGAATGTTCCACATGCAGTTGAAAAGAAGGTGTATTCTATTGTTTCAGGATGTAATGTTTTGAATATAAGTTAGATCTACCTAGTTCAAAATGTCATTCAAAGCCACCATTTCCTTGTTGAGTTTTGTTTGGGTGATCTATCCATTAATGTCATTGGGGTGTTCAAGTTCTCTACTATTATTGTCTTACTATTGATTACTTCCTATATGTTTCAATACACTTGTTAATAGCTGCTTTATGTACTTGGGTGCTCTCATGTTGGGTGCATAAATATTTAGAATTGTTACATCCTCTTGTTGGATTGTTCTCCTGATTATTACATAGTGTCCTTCTTTGTCTGTTGTTACAGTCTTTGTTTTAAAGTCTATTCTGTCCAATATACGTAAAAGTCTATTCTGTCCAATATACGTATTGCTACCCTGGCTTTCTTTTCACTTCTATTTGCATGATAAATGCAGACTGAAAGTGAAGGGAAGGAAAAGCATGTGTCTTTATGTCTGTAATGAGACTCTTGTAGGCAGCATATAGATGGGCCTTTTTTTTTTTTTTTAATCCACTCTGTCACTCTATGTCTTGTGATTAGAGTACTTAGTCTGTTTACATTCAAAGTAATTATTGATAGGAATGTACTTATTTTCCCTTTGTTGTTTTATGGTTGTTTTTGCTGTTCTTCTCTGTTCCCTTTCTTGTTCTTTTCTCTCACAATTTGCTGGCTTTCTTTAGTGATAAGCAAAAAAATAAAGAAAAAGGAATCCAATTTTATAGCTATTACTGGTTTTTGATTTGTGGTTATCCGGTTTGTATATAACATCTTATGCATGTAGCAGTATATATTAAGCTGATGGTTTTAAGTTTGAACCCATTCTTTACTCCTCCCCCACCATGTAAGAAAAGTAGGAAGCACAAAAGTCATAAAATTAACTATAAAAATCAGTCAAAGCATTCACAAAATAAAAGGATGTAAAGTATAACACCATATACCTAAAATGTGTCCACAAAACAAGTTGCAACAAATTCAAAATTATTTAAGTCATACCTTACATCTTTTCTGACTACAATGCTATAAAACTAGAATTCAACCACAATAAAAAATCTGGAAAATGCACAAATATATGGAAGTTAAACAACATGCTACTAAACAATGAATAGGTCAACCAAGAAATCAAACAAAAAAAATACATAGAGATGAATGAAAATTAAATCACAACAGTCTGAAATCTTTGAGATGCAGCAAAGGTGGTTCAAAGGGGAAAGTTTATAGCAATACAGGCCTCTTTCAAGAAGAAAAAAATCTCAAAAAAACCTAACTTTACACATAAAAGAGCTAAAAGACAAAACCTCAAACTAGTAGAAAGAAGGAAATAATAACAATTAGAGCAGAAATAAATGATATAGAAACTAAAAATATGATAGAACAGATCAATGAAAATGAGCTGTTCTTTGAAAAGATCAACAAAATTGATAAATCTTTAGCCAGACTCATCATAACAAACAAAAAAAGAGTCAAAATCAGAAAGATAAACAATTGACACCACAGAAATACATAGGATTATAAAATAATGATATGAAAATTATATGCCAATAAACTGGAAAACGTGGAAGAAATGGATAAACTCCTAGAAACATAATTTCCCAAAACTGAGTAAGAAATAGAAAATTTGAACAGACCAATCACGAGCAATTAAATTCTATCAGTAATTAAAAAAAAAAAAAAAAAAAAAAAAACCAACTACAAGCAAACAGAAATCCAGGACTGGACAGCTTCACAAATTCTACCAAACATTTAAAGACGAATTAATACCTATTCTCAAATTATTTCAAAAAATACAAGAGGAAGGAAAGCTTCCAAATTCATTCTATGAAGCCAGCATTACCCTGATACCTAAACTAGATAAGGACCACTACAAAATGAAAATGACAGGCCAATATCTTTGATGAACATAGATGCAGAAATCTTCAACAAATATTAGCAAGCCTAATCCAATCGTACATTAAAAAAATAATTCACCATGATCAAGTGGGTTTATTCCTGGGATGCAAGAAAACCCTGATAATCATAGATTAATCAACAT
The DNA here is from genome assembly GCF_018350215.1 of Panthera leo. Lineage (NCBI taxonomy): Eukaryota > Metazoa > Chordata > Mammalia > Carnivora > Felidae > Panthera > Panthera leo. The sequence continues at coordinate 148,693,808 of NC_056687.1, read as the reverse complement.
AATAGATCAGCAAGAGAAAAGATAAAAACCATATAACATTCCAAAAAAATGTTTAATGTTTATTTTCTTTTTGTGAGAGAGAGACAGAGCGACAGAGTATGAGCAGGGTAAGAGCAGAGAGAGAGGGAGACACAGAATCTGAAGCAGGTTCCAGGCTCTGAGCTGTTAGCACAGAGCCCAGCATGGGGCTCGAACCCACAAACTATGAGATCATGACTTGAGCTGAAGTCAGATGCTTAACTGATTGAGCAACCCAGGCACCCCCATATGATCATTTCAATAGGTGCAGAAAAAGCATCTGACATATAGTACAACATCCATTCATGATAAAAACCCTCAACAAAGTAGGTTCAGAGGGAGCATACTTCAACATAATAAAAGCCATATATGAAAAGCACACAGCTAATATCCTCAATGGTGAAAAACTGAGAGCTTTTCCCCTACAGTCAGGAACAAGAAAAGGATGACCTCTCTCACCATTTTTATTCAACATAGTACTGGAAGTCTTAGCCACAGCAATCAGACAAGAAAAAGAAATAAAAGTCATTATGGTCGGCTGGGAAGATGGCCGAGTAGGAGGACCCTAAGTTTACCCTGACCCATGGATACAACTAGCTAACAGTCATCATATCATTGTAAATAACCCAGAAAATGGCCCAAAGACTAGCAGAACAAACTCCACAACTAAAGGCAAAGAAAAGGCCACAATGAAGTAGGTAGGAAGGATGAGGATGGGGTCTGGGAGTGAAACAGACCTTGACCATCTGTGGTGGTGAGGGAGCTGGTGGTGCAGAGAAGTGTGGGAAATAGACTTTCATGCAGAGGAGCCCATGAACAGGGAGGATGAATCCCTGTAATACTTGCCTTTGAAAGTGAGAGGGGATGAATTTCATAGTTCTTACGACCAGCTGGACTTAAAGCCTGGAGTTTTTTTTTTTTTAATTTTTTAAAATGTTTATTCATTTTTGAAAGACAGAGACAGAGTACAAGCAGGGGTGGGGCAGAAAAAGAGGGGGACACAGAATCTGAAGCAGGCTCCAGGCTCCGAGCGGTCAGCACAGAGCCCAATGTGGAGCTCGAACTCACGAACCGTGAGATCATGACCTGATGATGATGCTCATCAGGTTGGATGCTCAACCGACTAAGCCATCCAGGTGCCCCTGGGTGGCTAACCGTGGAGTTTTAAAAATGGATGGGCTTGGATCCGCAAGGTCCCAGAGGGAATTTGGAAGTGGAAGCTTCACCCTTAAAGAGACAGCATGACAAACAGCCCACAGAGATATAGTGTAGAACCAGCAGTTTGAAACACACCAGAGGCAGATGGGAGGGAGAGTGATTTTCTCATCTCACAGTGTGCCTACAAGAGACAAAGATCATGAGAAGGCCTCTCCAGGAACAAAAGAGCTTGAAGACACCATTTCCCTCTTCCAACCCCAGCATAAACAACAGCCATCTGTAGGAACCAGCACCCACACTGGCTATCTAACTTGCTTACATCAAGCCCTGCCCCCCTGTGCTTTGGTGGATCTGCCCTTCCCAGTCATGCTCCCTTTGGTCCCAGCCCTGCAGGCTCCTCCCCCAGAAGATCAGTGCAAACGCTGCCAACACCACACCTCCTGACTTGTTCATTTTGCAGGAGCTTCAGTTCTGGCGTCAGTAAGGTCTCATTTCACAAGCAGACCACTGCCCACCTTGTTAAAATATGCGCCACCCCTGCGGGGGACCAAACATACCACATTAGGCAAAGAGAGCCTCTTCAGACAACTGGACTGAAGGAATAAGGCCAAGACTCAACAGCAGAGCACACGCAACATACATAGGAGACACTCCCTGAAACACCAGACCTTGAGGAATAGGAGACCTTGCTCTTCAGGGCACTACAGGACCTCTTCTTCATAAAGCTTTTCTCACTATGGACAAGAGACACTGCTGACTTCCCTAACACACAGAAACAGAAGGTCAGACAAAATGGGGAGACAAAAATATTTCCCAGTTGAAAGAACAGGACCAAACCACAGCAAGAGACCAAAGCAAAACAGATATAAATAATATGCCTGATAGAGAATTTAAAGTAATGATCATAAAGACACTCACCGGACTTGAGACAAGAGTTAAGGACATCAGTGAAACTCTAACACAGAGATAAAAAAGAGAACCAACCAGGGGCACCTGAGTGGCTCAGCTGGTTAAGTGTCCAACTTCGGCTCAGGTCATGATCTCACGGTACATGAGTTCGAGCTCTGCATCAGGCTCTGTGCTGACAGCTTGGAGCCTGGAGCCTGTTTCAGATTCTATGTCTCCCTCTTTCTCTGCCCCTCCCCCACTTGCATTCTGTCTCTCTCTCTCAAAAATAAACATTAAATTTTTTTAAAAAACAGAACCAGAGATCAAAAACACAGTAAATGAAATTAAAAATACACTTGGTATAAACAGCAGGCTAGAAGAAGCAGAAAAATGAATTAAAAACCTGGATGACAGAGTAATGGAAAGTAACCAAGCTGAGCAAAGGAGAGGAAAGAAAATTATGCAAATTGAGAATAGTCTTAGGGAACTCAGTGACTCCTTCAAGCATAGCAACATTTGCATTATAGAGATTTCAGGAGAAGAGAGATGGGGAGGGAACATTTATTTGAAGAAATAATAGCTGAAAATTTGCCTAATCAGGGAAGGAAACTGATATCCAGATCCAAGAGGCACAGAGATCCCCTCCCCCCACCCCAATTCAACCCAAGGAGGTCCACACCAAAACATATTGTAATTAAAATGATAAAAAGTAGTGATAAAAATTTTAAAGCAGCAAGAGAAAAGAAGACAGTTATATATAATGGAAACTCCATTCAGGTTATCTGGGAAATTTTCAGCAGAAACTCTGATGGCCAGAAGGGAATGGCATGATATATTCAAAGTGCTGAAAGGGAAAAATCTTCAGCCAATAATACTCTATCCAGCAAGGCTATCATTCAGAATAGAAGGAGGGATAGAGAGTTTCTCAGACAAACAAAAACTAAAGGAGTTCATGAACACTAAACTAGCCCTACAAAAAATATTAAAGGGGACTCGGTAGAAAGGAAAAACCTTAAGTGAGAGCATGAAAAGTAAAACACACACACACACACACACACACACACACACACACACACACACAATCACAAAAACAGTTAAAAATAAATATTTCTATAAAAAACAATCAAGGGATTCATAAAATAGAAGGATATGAAATATGACACCATATATCAAAAACATGGGGTGGGGGGAGGAGTAAAAATGGGTTTAAACTTAAGTAACCATCAACTTAATAGAGTGCTATTGCATAAGAGGTTATATACAAGCTTAATGGTAACCACAAATATGTAATAGATATGTAAGGAATAAAAAGAATCCAAATATATCACTAAAAAAAGCCAACAACATAGTAACAAAATGGCAAGAAATATGTATAAATAATTGCTTTGAACGTAAATGGACTGAATGCTCCAATCAAAAGACACAGGGTGACCAAATAGATTAAAAAAACAAGACCCATCTATATGCTGCCTACAAGAGATTCATTTCAAACCAAAAGTCACCTGCAGATTGAAAGCGGAGGGATGGTAGGTGCCTGGGTGGCTCAGCCGGTTGAGCATCTGACTCTTGATTTCAGCTCAGGTCATGATCTCTTCTGAGTTCAAGCCCCACATTAGGCTCTGCACTGCTGGTGCAGAGCCTGCTTGGGATTCTCTCTATCCTCCATCTCTCTCTCTCTCTCTCTCTGTCTCTGTCTCTGTCTCTGTCTCTCTGCGCCCCTCCCCCACTTGGGCTCTCTTTCAAAATAAACTTTAAAAAAAAAGAAAATGAGGGAATGGAGAAGAACTTATCGTGCAAATTGATAAATGAAAGCTGAGGTAGCAATACTTACATCAGACAAGATAGGCTTTAAAACAAAGACTGTAACAACAGACCAGAAAGATACTATATAATCATCAAGGGAACAGTCCAACAAGAGGATATTACAATTGTAAATATTCATTCACCCAACATGGAAGCACCCAAATATATAAAACAGTTAATAACAAACAAAATAATTGATAGTAATACAGTAATAGTAGGGGACTTTAACACCCCAGTTACATTGATGGACATACCATCCAAACAGAAAATCAAGCAAACAATGGCTTTGAATAGCACTCTGGGCCAGATGGATTTAATAGACATTTTCAGAACATTCCATCCTAAAACAGAATACACATTATTTTCAAGTGCACATGGAACATTCTCTGGAATTGATCACATGTTAGACCACAGAAAAAGTCAACAAATTAAAAAAAAAAATCAAAGTTCTATGAACTAGAAGTCAACCACAAGAAGAAAATCTGGAAAGCACACAAATACATGGAAGTTAAATAACATGCTACTAAACAATGAATGGATCAACCAGGAAATCAAAGGAGAAATAAAAATTACATGGAAAAAAATGAAAGTGAAAACACAATGGTTCGACACCTTTGGGATGCAGCAAAAGTGGTTGTAAGAGGGAAGTTTTTTTTTTAATGTTTACTTTTGAAAGAGTTAGACAGAGGGAAGGCAGAGGAGGGGAAGAAAAAGAGGGAGACACAGAATTCAAAGCACGCTCCAGGCTCTGAGCCTTCAGCACAGAGCCCAATGCAGGTCTCAAACGCATGAACTACAGGCTGAATTCAAATGTTTAATGGACTGAGCCACCCAGGTGCCCCAAGGGAAGTTTACAGCAATACAGGCCTAACTCAAGAAGCAAGAAAAATCTCAAATAAACAACTTAACCTTACACTTAAAAGAAGCTAGATACAGAAGAACAAACAAAAGCCAAACCCAGGAAAAGGGAATAAAGATTAGAGCAGAAATAAAGGGTATAGAAACTAAAAAACAATACAGTAGATCAATGAAACCAGGAGCTGGTTCTCTGAAAAGATCAACAAAATGATAAACCTCTAGCAAAACTCATCAAAAAGAAAGAGAGAGGGGCACCTGGGTGGCTCAGTCGGCTAAGCAGCTGACTTCGGCTCAGGTCACGATCTCGCGGTCCGTGAGTTCGAGCCCCGCTTCGGGCTCTGTGCTGACAGCTCAGAGCCTGGAGCCTGTTTCAGACTCTGTGTCTCCCTCTCTCTCTGCCCCTCCCCTGTTCATGCTCTGTCTCTCTCTGTCTCAAAAATAAATAAACGTTAAAAAAAAATTAAAAAAAAAAAGAAAGAGAATCCAAATAAACAAAATAAAAAATGAAAGAGGAGAAATAACAACCAACACCACAGAAATACAAACAGAATATGATGAAAACCTATATGACAACAAATCAGACAGGGTAGAAGGAATGCATAAATTCCTAGAAACATATAACCTCCCACAACTAAAGCAGGAAGAAATAGAACATTTAAACAGACCAATTACCAGCAATGAAATCGAATCAGTAAGAAAAAACAAACAAACAAACTCCCAGTGAACAAAAGACTGGGACCAGACAGCTTCACCGGCAAATTCTACCAAACATTTTAGATACCTATTCTTCTCAAACTATTCCAAAAAATACAAGAGAAAGGAAAGCTTCCAAACTCATTCTATTAAGCCAGTATCACTCTGATACCAAAATTAGATAAAGACACACAAAAAAGAGAACTACAGTCCAATAGCTTTCATGTATAATAGATGCAAAAATACTCAAAATATTAGCAAACCAAATCCAGCAATACATTAAAAAAAAAAAATCTGTGCCAGGGGCACCTGGGTGGCTCAGTTAGGTGTGTGACTCTTGATTTTGGCTCATGTCATGATCTCATGGTTTATGAGATTGAGCCCCAAAGTGGGCCTGCTTGGGATTCTCTCCCTCCCTCCCTCCCTCCCTCTCTCTCTCTGCCCCTTTCCCACTTGTGCTCTCCCTGTCTCATGCTTTCTTTCAAAATAAACATTTTAAAAACAATTATACACCATAATCAGGTGGGATTTATTCCTGAGATGCAAGGGTGGTTCAATATTTGCAAAACACATCAATAAGAGAAAGGTTAATAACCATATGATCATTTCAATAGATACAGAAAAAGCATTTGAAGAAGTACGACATCCATTCATGATAAAAACCCTCAACAAAATAGGGTTAGAGGGAATTTACCTCAACACAATAAGGGCCATATATGAAAAACCCACAGCCAACATCATACTCAGTGGGGAAAAAGAGTGTTTCCCCTAAAGTCAGGAGCAAGACAGGATGTCCACTCTCACCATTTTTATTGAACATAATACTGGAAGTCCTGGCCACAGTAATTACATAACACAAAGAAATAAAAAACATCGAAATTGATAATTAAGAAGTAAAATTCTTGCTATTTGCAAATGACATACTATATAGAGAAAACCCTAAAGACTCCCCCCAAAAAACTCCTAGAATGGATAAATGAATTCAGTGGAGTCACAGGATTCAAAATCAATGTGCAGGTATCTGTTGCATTTCTACACACTAATAATGAAGCAGCATGAAGTGAAATTAATAAAGCCCCATTTACAATTACATAAAAAACAATATAGAAATAAATCTCACCAGGGGTGCCTGGGTGGCTCAGTCGGTTAAGCGGCCGAGTTCGGCTCAGGTCATGATCTCACGGTCCGTGAGTTTGAGCCCCGCGTCAGGCTCTGTGCTGACAGCTCAGAGCCTGGAGCCTGTTTCAGATTCTGTGTCTCCCTCTCTCTGACCCTCCCCCGTTCATGCTCTGTCTCTCTCTGTCTCAAAAATAAATGTTAAAAAAAAAAAAAAAGAAAGAAATCTCACCAAAGAGGTGAAAGACCTATACTCTGAAAACTCAAAAACATTGATGAAATTCAAGGTGATGCAAAGGAATGAAAAGACATTCCATGCTCATGTATTAAAACAAGTATTGTTAATGTCTATACTACCCAAAGAAATCTACATGTAATCCCTATCAAAATACCAATACCATTTTTCACAGAGCTAGAACAAACAATCCTAACATTTGTATGGAAGCACAAAAGACCTTGGATGGCTGAAGCAACCTTAAAAAAGCAAAGCAAAGCTGGAGGCATCACAATTCCATGTTTCAAGGTATATTACAAAGTGGTAGTAATTAAAACCATATGGTACTGGCATAAAAATAGACATATAGATGAATGGAACAGAAACCCAGAAATACACCCACAATTATATGGTCAATTAATCTTCGATGAAGGAGGAATGAATATACAATCAGAAAAGGACTGTCTTTTCAACAAATGGGTGTTGGGAAAACTGGAAAGCAACATGCAGAAGATTGAAACTGGACTACTTGCTTTCACAGTACACAAAAATAATCTCAAAATGGATTAAAGACCTAAATGTGAGACCTGAAACCATAAAAGTCCCTGAAGATACCATAGGCAGTAATCTCTCTGATGTTGGCCATAGCAACATTTTTCTAGGTATGTCTCCTGAGGCAAGGGAAATAAAAGCAAAAATAACCTATTGGGACTACATCAAAATAAAGTCTCTGGACAGTGAAGGAAATAAACAACAAAAGTAAAAGGCAACCTACTTAATGGGAGAAGATATTTGCAAATGACATATCTGATAAAGAGTTAATATCCAAAATATATAAAGAATACAACTCAATACACCCAAAATAAGCCATTTAAAAAAATGGGCAGAAGACATGAACAGACATTCCTCCAAAGAAATAATAGAGATGGCCAATCAACAAATGAAAAGATGCTGATTACCACTCATCATCAGGGAAATGCAAATCGAATCTACAATGAGAGATCATCTGATACCAATCAGAAAGGCTAAAATAAAAAATACAAGAAACAACAAGCGTTGATGAGGATGTGGAGAAAAAGATACCCTTGCGCACTGTTGGTGGGAATGCAAACTGGTGCAGCCACTGTGGAGAACAGTATGGAGGTTCCTCAAAAAATTAAAAATAGAACTACCCTATGATCCACTGATCACACTACCGGTATTTACTCCCAAAATACAAAAACACTAATTCAAAGAGATATATGCATTCCTATGATTATTGTAGCATTATTTATAGTAGCTAAACTATGGAAGCAGCCCAAGTGTCCATCAATGGATGTCCATGAATGGGTAAAAATGTGGTGTGTGTGTGTGTGTGTGTGTGTGTGTGTGTGTGTGTAGCAGAATATTATTGAGCCATAAAAAGAATAAAAGCTTGCCATTTGCAATGACCTGGATGGAGCTAGAGAGTATGAAGCTAAGTGAAATAAGTCAGTCAGAGAAAGACAAAAACCATATAATTTCACTCCTAAGTGGAATTTAAGAAACAAAACAAATGAAAAAAGAAGAATAAGAGACAAACCATGAAACAGAGTCTCCACTATAGAGAACAAACTGATGGTTATCAGGGGGGCTGTGGGGGTGATGATGGATGAAATAAGCAAAGAGGACTAGAAGTACACCTATGATGAGTTCTGAGGAACATATAGAATTGTTGAATCACTATACTGTGCACCTGAAACTAATACTATGTTAATGATACCGGAATTAAAAAAAAAAAAAAAGGAAACAATAGGACCTCACTTTTCTACAGCAACACTAACTACTAGAAAAGAATGAATTTCATCTTTCAGTTTCTAAAGAGAAACTTTCCAACCTAGAATTTATATATAAATATATACTCTATAAGAACAAATAACAACATAGGAAAAGAGTTACAAAGATAGTTCAGGTTATTCACTGAAAGTGCACATAGAACGCTTAATATAGGGACTATTATACTCAACTTCGTCATTCTGCAATCGTAACTAAAACAGTTATAGTGATTTTACATATCAATATTTATATGTTCACTTGGAATGAACACTTATCCAAGTTTTTAATGTGGTAAGAAGTTGGATTATTTTATCCAAGCTCATTCAGATAGGCATTCATGCTCCTTGCAGGGGATAAGGTGTATCTACGATGCTTCCATGTTTTATTTTAATAACACCCACCACAGGGAAACCAGCCTCAGAGAGGGAATATTGACAGGAAAGGAAGAGGAGATTTGTCAGGTAGTTTCTTGACAAATAATTCCAGTGGGGCTTATTTTACAATCTAAATTCTGGCTAAAAATAAGCACTGTAAATTTTACTTTTTTTTTCTTTTATAGAGAAGAGACAGCTTTTCTATTTTAATGTCTATTATTTTTGAGAGACAGAGACAGAGACAGAGAGTAAGCAGGGTAGGGGCAGAGAGAGAGGGAGACACAGAATCTGAAGTAGGCTCCAGGCTCTGAGCTGTCAGCACAGAGCCCGACATGGGACTCGAACTCACAAACTATGAAATCATGACCTGAGCTGGAGTCAGCCGCTTAACTGACTGAGCCACCCAGGGGCCCCAAATTTTACTTTTTGAACTTGATTAATAATTGAATTATAAATTTTTTTCAAGCTTGATTAAAAATTAACTTGAATACTGTTAGAAAAGTAAATGAAGGCTTACAATTTGCTCAGATTTTTATATATTTTTAGCTTGTGGTTGACAATCTACACACGTTGCAGTGTGGTCCCACTATGTGTGACCATTCTGCTGCTGGTACCCCCTGAGAGTCCTGCACCTGAAATGGTCCACATCTCTTGGTAACCTGCTCAGATAATGTGGCAACGTCAATTGCTCCAAAAGCATCTAGCCGTTCTTTCCCTATTTCCATTCTTATTTTGTTTACGGACTGGCATCAGCCCACAGACCACTCTTTGAGTTGGGCTGGTATGGAAGACTTCTAAGGTAAAAGGCACCTTTTCTTTAAATTTCCCATTGCTAAGTGAGGACATTTTAAATATTTGATATGGTTAGTTTTGCTCTTAGCAAATCGCTCTCATGGTATGGAGGAGCAGGAAGAAGGCAGACACCAAAGCTGGGCTATACCTTTTGGCCAGCCGTCCAGAGTGGGGAGAAGGTGATGACTTGGAATGGCCCCAGGAGTTTCCCTTCTCCCTCAGAGCCACACCCTCTCTACCATTTTTCACTGGAATACAAGTTCTGTAGTGAAAAGACTCCCTCACATTGTTGATTTCCACCATCAACAGCCCTTCACCCCATGCCTGACCCAAACCTACCTGGTTTGGGACCCTCTCAGAAAAAGGCTGTCATCGCTCTGGAAAGCAGTGTGGAGGTTCCTCAGAAAATTAAAAATAGACCTACCCTATGACCCAGCAATAGCACTGCTAGGAATTTACCCAAGGGATACAGGAGTACTGATGCATAGGGGCACCTGTACCCCAATGTTTATAGCGGCACTCTCAACAATAGCCAAATTATGGAAAGAGCCTAAATGTCCATCAACTGATGAATGGATAAAGAAATTGTGGTTTATATACACAATGGAATACTACGTGGCAATGAGAAAAAATGAAATATGGCCTTTTGTAGCAACATGGATGGAACTGGAGAGTGTGATGCTAAGTGAAATAAGCCATACAGAGAAAGACAGATACCATATGGTTTCACTCTTATGTGGATCCTGAGAAACATAACAGAAACCCATGGGGGAGGGGAAGGAAAAAAAAAAAAAAAAAGAGGGTAGAGTGGGAGAGAGCCAAAGCATAAGAGACTGTTAAAAACTGAGAACAAACTGAGGGTTGATGGGGGGTGGGAGGGAGGGCAGGGTGGGTGATGGGTATTGAGGAGGGCACCTTTTGGGATGAGCACTGGGTGTTGTATGGAAACCAATTTGACAGTAAATTTCATATATTAAAAAATAAAAATAAATAAATAAATAAATAAATAAATAAATAAAAAAAAAAAAAAAAAAAAAAAAAAAAAGAAAAAGGCTGTCATTCCCCACTCTCCACATTCCTGAGGGCCCTGGACCTCCTTTCTCTCTACTACTTCCTTTGGATTGTTCTTTTCCCATTACCTTTTTTTAGAACCACTGCCATGTTGAAGTCCATGCTTCCTGACCCTCAACCTCCCTCCCCACAAGGCTGTCCTTGACCATCTTCCTGGAAATTCCCCCTCATTGTTTGAGGGTGTAACACTGAGCTCATAGTCTTTTTCTCCAGTTTATGTCTTGCTGTCAGCCTGGGTGACTTCAACCACCATGGGGATGGCCCTTTTGGCTCTGGGCCTTCAATTCCTATACTTCGTCATCTCCACTGGCCTCATCATGACTCCATTTTTGATGTGTTCTTGGACCTTAAAGAAGAATCTAGGCTCCTGGCTCCTCTGCCCCTTTAATTTGCCACCCACCCTTCATTTTGTTACTTTTCTTTCTATCCAGTCTTCTAGACTGTGCCCCATCATTCCAAAACAGAGTTCCTAAGTGAAAACCCCAATTCTGGATCATTCGACTCTTCACCTTTTTTTCCTGATCAGACTGCTGGCTTCTGGTAGAGAAAATAAACCATGAGCATGGATGCCAAATTATTATCTCCCACCCCCGCTGGGCCTTCCAAGTAGCTAGGCAATTCTACATTTCCCTTGTCACTATCTCTCTCATTCTCTTTAGGTGCTATTTCTGCCCTTCTCCCCTCCTCACTTTCTACTCTACCTCTACCTCACTCTCAACAAATAAAATTTCCTCTGTCTTACACATGAAAAGATGCTCAACGTCTCACTCATCAGGAAAGACCAATCAAAACCACACTGAGATACAACCTCACACCAGTCAGAGTGGCTAAAATTAACTCAGGAAACAACAGATGCTGGGAGGATGTGGAGAAATGGGAACCCTCTTGCACTGTTGGTGGGAATGCAAACTGGTGCAGCCACTTTGGAAAACAGTGTGGAGGTTCCTCAAAAAATTAAAAATAGAACCCCCCAAAATAAAAATATTACCCAGCAATAGCACTTCTAGGAAAAGGATACAGAGGTGCTGATTCATAAGGCCACGTGCACCCCAATGTTTATAGCAGTGCTTTCAACGATAGCCAAATTATGGAAAGATCCTAAACGTTCATCTACTGATGAATGGATAAAGATGTTGTTTATGTATACGACGGAATACTTCTTGGCAATGAGAAAGAATGAAATTCTGCCATTTGCAGCAACGTGGATGAAACTAGAAGGTATTATGTTGAACGAAATAAGTCAGAGAAAGACCAATACAATAGGTTTTCACTCATACATGGGTCTTGAGAAACTAACAGAAGACCATGGGGGAAGGGAAGGGGAAAAATAGTTACAAACAGAAGGAGGGAGGCAAACCATAAGATACTCTTAAATACAGAGAACAAACTGAAGGTTGACTGGGGGGTGTGGGGGAGAGGGGAAAATGGGTGATGGGCACTGAGGAGGGCACTTGTTGGGATGAGCACTGACTGTTCCATGTAAGCAATGAACCACGGGAATCTACCCCCAAAACCATACTTTACACACTGTATGTTAGACAATTTGACAATAAATTATAGTTCAAAAAATTCCTCTGTCATAGAGAAAATTCATCACACAGGAATGGTCTCGATTTTCTGTGACCAAACCTGTAAAATTGCTGCAGGCACACTCCTTGTTTTTGCTCTCCTTCTGTTATAAAGGAGGGTGGGTTCTTCTGGACTCTGGCCCATGTCTCCACCAATTCAATGGATCTCAGCCCCTACCTCCTTTTCCTGGGACCTTATTTCATCCATTATATCCTCACTCACCTGTATTTTAAAATCCTTCTTTATGAAGAATTTCAAACTTAGAGCTAAGAGTTATATAACAAACAGTATGTTCTTACCATCTGCGTCAGTCAAGGCTCTTAGTTACAAACAAGAGAAACCTGCCATAGATGGTTTAAAGAGAAAAGAGACTAAGCAAGGAATAATAGGAAGATTACAGAATCTCCTAAGGACAGAGAACCTGGGCTGGAAGCTATGGAGGTAGGAACATTTCCAAATCATGCTACTGGCCCACTCCAGGAGAGCCACTGTAGTCCAGACTACTGATGGTGTATATGATTGATGAGGCCAGCTTCACAAGCTCATGCCCCCGCCGCAGAAAGAGGCTGGGGGAAAAAAGTTTTGGCTCCTCCTTGGGGGATGTAGAGAATTCCCAAACAGAGGAGGGATGTTCAAAGGTGCTGAATAGACCAAAAGAATGTTGAATAGCCTCCACAGTCCACCCCTTGGCTGTCCACCCCCTCTTCTTCCTTTTACTTCAAACCAAACACCTCATCAGCAACAACACTTCCATTAGCACAGTACAACTGTCCCTCTCGCCAATAGTAAATGCATGGCCTTCTCTAAAGAGAAGTGTAGGACCTATAGGGTATGTGCAGACCTGATCTTCCATCGTGACCCTGTCCTGAGACACTGGGCCTGTGGATGCATCGCAATGTTAGCCATTCAACACATCCTATATGAAAGAATAAAGTCAACGTGTCAGTTGTTAAGCTATTGTTTCTCAGCTCCTAACTCACCATTTTATACATGAATGGGGCTAAGGATGGGACTCTGCAAACCATTTCCACACCAAGTGCTACTGACAGGAGCATCACTGTGAGGCTTGTCACTTCCTGTTTGTGCACCTTTCCCATAAGTTTCAACTAGCAACACTTCTTCTCCCTGGAAGAAGCAGCTGGTTCCAGTTAAGTCTTTTCCCTCATTCCCAGAACCTTCCCCAAAACTTCATCTCGCTCGTGCTCACGCTCTCGCTCTCTCTCTCTCTCTCTCTCTCTCTCTCTCACACACACACACACACACACACACACACACACACACACGCACACTGCTCTGTGATCACAGCCAGGTAGCGTTCTCTCCTCTGAGGTCTGGGCTCCACTTCCTCAATACCACGCCGAGCTTCTACATTTAATGAATCCCAACTTTTTCCCTTTGTTCCCCAGTCCTGCAGAGGTGGGGCTCTTCTTCCCGTTGATGCTACTATGTCATCCCAGGTTTCCTTTGCTTTTTCAGTCTTCAACACCTGTTCGATTCTCTATAGTCCATCTGTTGAAAAAGCTAGTGTGGTAGTCCTGGTTTCTGGTTGGCAATTAGGACTTCCTTCCTCCTACACCACCTACTTCATGTTTCTTTTGTCCTCAGCTGGGCAGAATTCTTTACTCAGTGAAAATAGTGCAAGTTTTCACCTGGGGAAGATCTGAACCATCCCCGGTGGCTATGCCTGTTTGGTTGGCAGGGAATGTGGGCAGCTTGGTGAATAAAAGAAATGATGATTATCAACTACATCCTCACGATCTGTTCAGAAACAAGGACTTTAGTATTATAAATGAACCAAAGTCTATCTGCCTGATGTGCAGAGACAATTACACGAAAACATCAAGCATGTAGAAAGACAAAGGTTTATTGGAGACACAGCCAAAGGAGCTAAGAGGGCAAGCCTCAAATCCACCTTCCTGAGGAAGTCAGGGATATTTAGAGGCAAATGAAAAAAGTCTGGGTCAACAGTTGCATCTGTGCTTATTGGTCGGCAGCGGAGATTAGTACTGTTATGGTTACTGGTTTCCATCCCCACTGTCTTTTGGTCACTTCTTATTCTTGAGGAAATTGGGACAATGACCATTCTAGTAACAACTTGCCATAGTGAAGATCAGAGTTAGAGGGATAAAAACTTTCTGCACTCATTAGAAATACTCTTCAGTTCCAGGTGGAAACCCAACATTCTGTATTATCAAGATTTTTGTTCTTTATTTCTCCTTTAGGCAAACAGTCTGATTTCTGGGGTCGTTGACCATGGACAGGCGCTGATGGGTCCCCACTGCATCCCCCAGCTCTTCGTTATCCTTAACCCATAAAACTGCTTGTGTTACGAACAGTTCAAGGTCTGGATTTTCTAATGGCAGATACAGCAAATCTGAATATCTGGAATAAACTTGTTCCATTATCTGTGTGCCTCTGGTGATCTTTGAGTGGTCAGTGCAGCAACAGGCATGGGCTGTTCTGGCAATTTTTCTCTGAAGTCTGTATCACATTGTCCAGGTTCAGTTTGGAGGGCTTTGGAGAAGGCAGTTTTAGTTCTCATGGACTCCAAGTGAAAAGGATGGGAGAAACTTGTAAATGGTAGTTTGAAGAGTCATACCCAGAATTCAGGAAATTGGGATCCAGTCCAATTGTACAGGTAAACAAACACTCAAGGACAGTTAATCAGAACTAGACTCTAAAACCACCCTCATTCCCAAAGACAGATTAGTTTGTAAAATAAGTCTAATTTTAATAAACTTGGCTTTTTTACATAAGCACAGCAAGAATAGTGATTGGCCATACAGGTTGTTGGTTTTTAATCGGTTTTGCAGGTACTTTTCATAAGGAATTTCAGATTAAACTTTTAACAGCCTCTTGAGGCTAAGAAGCCAAGCCAAATACTTGACCTCAAGAAGACAGGTATCACAAGTGAGGTCTGGTGGCCTCTTCTTGAGGTCCCCCAAATATCCTGAGATTCCTGCACCTGCCAGAAAATGGCCTTCTTTACTTACCTGGTAAGGCTACTGGGAACCCTATAAGCAAGATACCAGGCTTATTCTTTTCCAAGGGGCTTCATTGGCTCCATAAAGGCAACCTTATCACTTAAAACTGTCTGGTCGTATCAGTTTATGCACATCTCTCTCAAATATGGCATTCTAGTCAAAGTCATGCTAAAACCAGTGTTTCCAATTATGTCCTGACATAAGGAGACCAGACTCTTATTGAACTTATGCAAATAAATGATTGCCATGAGAATATCATACTCACTAGACTTTCTAAATTCTGGGAGGGATCAAATAGGGAGAAAAAGAAATGTTTCATATTTGCTTTCAAAGGAGTATTTTACCAGATTTCTGTAAGTCATAGCTTCAGATTTAGAAAAGCAAACGTTAGAGAACCAGCAAGGTGTCAAACAGAAGTCTGTTTGAATACAGCTTTTCCATTTGTTCCAGAAATTCTGGTTTTAGAATCTTTAGGTATCAGAGACCTCTGTCATTATGATGCAATTAACGAGGAGATTCTGTGACCACATTTCAATAATTAGAATAAGTGATGACATTATATAGGATGTATCAAAGCCTTAGGAATTCTATATAACTGCTCGAACAGTTCTAGCATTCACCCATAGAATATAACCTAAAAAGGTCTATTAGCCCTTACTTGGCAATGCTTCCCGTGTAATTTGACATACCAAACAAGTGTAATTAGTCAAGATGACTTCGTTTAGAAGTTGAATTTTGAGAAATCTGTCTGAAATACCAGGTGTTGAAACACATGCCTAAATAAGATTACAGATGACAAAGCTTAATACTCAATTATGTATTTAGCCGAGGTGGCAGTTAGGGATTCTAAAGCCAAATGCAGTGGGTTACGTAGTTGCTAACAGAACTTAGTTCTAGTTGTTCATTTATTCGTTCACTCATTTATTTATATAATCTCTACACCCAACGTGGAGCTCAAACTCGAGACCCCGAGTTTGATGCTCTGCCAACTGAGCCAGCCAGGTGCCCCTAAATCGTAGCTCTTTTAATTGAAGCTTTGTTTTTCTAGGCAGGTGAAAGAAAAACCTTTGTTTACAAGTTAGACCAATTATGTAAGAAGAGTGTCCTTTTAATAGATTGGTATACATCTTACACCAACATACATCTGATATTAAAACTTATTCATTCCAACAGGATGAATTAAAAAAAAAAAAATGTGTGCAGTCCCACCTTTTCTCGCCCTATCTCCCATGTTGATATATTTACCAAGACAAGGACATCCAGAGGGCTGCACGGACCTGGGTTTTTGGAGCGGGTGCTGGGATGTGTGGACTAGAATCCCCATCAGGAATCAAAGACCTTCAGCTGTAGGAATGCTGCCAATGAGCCTCAACTCTCAGAGGCCGTCAGGGATTGCCCTGACTAAAGACAGCTGCCTTACCAAGGGCATGCCTTCTTCCCAGGTGGCCACATCCAATGACTGTTATAAAAATCCAACCCTTTCATCCCAATTTAGGAGGATTCTTTTAGACCTCTTCGGAGAATCAGTTGAGGGTTCTCTTGCTATCCTATCACTTCTCAACGTCTGCCTGATCACTCTCACGCTCCCTTCTGTTTCCCAGGTGCTGATCACTCCCTAATGAAATTTTTTGTTTTGTTTTGGTTGTTTGTTCGTTGTTTTTGTTTTTTTTACACATACTAGACTACATAATCTTAGTCCTGACCATGCACAGAATTCCTTTCCAAAGATTCCCTTCTCACAAAACTACTTTTTCCTTCTCCCAAACCTACAACTTTTTTTTTCAGATTTTGTCCTAACTTTTCCTTCTCAAAAACCAGTCTCACTTTCCTTGCGTAGAGTTGTTCCCCCTCATTCAGTAGTCGTAATTATGTTAAATTATTTACATCTGTTTATTTGTTCTTAGATTACTTATAAAACTTCACAAGGCATTAGACAAAGTTCTAAGGGGCTTCCCCCCCTCTTTTCTGAAAAATTTTGCAATGGAGATAACATAAACTTATTTGATTTTAAGTATGGACAGAATAAGTTTTAAATCTAATGTTGATCATTCTAAAGCCGTATCCATTTTAATTAAACCAACCTTAATTTAGCTTTCATAGCAAATATTTTCCCAGATCATATGAACTTTTAAGACTTTTGGATTAGTTTCTATCTTTGAATTAGAATGCCTAATTCTTACAAGTGCTTTTTTAAAACCAACTAAATAAAGCTCTTTTAATACCTTCCAGAGGTAGAGAAAATCTCTCACATTTACAACGTATATGGAGAAATACACAAAAAAGATGCAAACCAAATCTTGAAAACTCGATCTCCAAATACCTACCTTTTACAAAACAAGTTTAATTGTAAGATGGTATTATAATTTATGGATCCATTAATTTGTAATTTTCCTCCAGAGCCTAATGAATATTGTAGCCAAGCAGTGTTGAAAAAACAAACAAACAAACAAAAGACTACAATTTTGTAGAATACAGCCCAAAGGGTAGCATGTGGGGATAAATCGTCATTTCCCATTTTCCAGTTGGAAGACAGCTAGCTTTATTCAAAGATACCAGAAGCTGAAGCAACAACCAAACTGAATGAAGCCCAGAAGACCTCTACGAGCGTTGGTTCCTCCTCAAAAATTGGAGCATCACCACCTGAACCTATGGCTTCCTGGTTTCCAGTTCCTCCCTAAAAGCCAGCAACTGAATCAAAGGGCTCCTTAATCAGTTTTTTCTTAAGCAAGAAAAAGAGCCTAAAAAACCCAAACTCCCTACTTGGAGGCAGCTGAACGGGAGGGAGAAATGAATTTACCTGTCGTCAAACACAAAATACTTACCAAGAGACGTCTGTGCGTAGTGAAACCAAAAACCATTTTTGGCCAAAAGAGTTCAATTAAGCACCAGCGATTGGTGGCTCCCAGTTGGGGTGGGGCCCTGGGCACGGTCCCCAGGACAGAGAGCCTAGGCAGCTGGCTGGACCGGTCACTGGACTTCAGTTACCAACTGGGGGGCCGACAAGCTACGGCCAAAGAGCTCCTGACTGGGTCACCCAACTTGTAAATGGATCCAACTTCTCATACACAGCAAACACAGTCACGGAAACATGGAGGACGCCACAAGAAAGGATTTATTCCAGAGGCAGCCGAGCGAGGAGATAAGACCCAACTCAAATCCGCCTCCCCAAAGGAGGAGAGTCCGGGATATTTAAAGGCAAAGGAAAAAGGTCTGGGTAAAGAGTTGCACCTGTGCTTGTTGGGCTGCCGCTTCGAGTAGTTTGGTTAACCCTTCGGTTACTGGTTTCTGTAGCTGCTTATAAACCCTAGTGTCTTTCTGTATAGAACCCGTAGGGTAGAAGAGGCGTACCAGTTGGCTGGCTGTTCCAGTAATGCTGGTGAGGGGTAACATGGCTCTGAGCAAGCTGGTGACAGTGGCAGTCATAACAAGTGGGCAGCTTCTAAATACATTCTGGCTTTTTTATAAAGTATTTTTTAAGTTTATTTATTTTGAGAGAGAGAGAGAGGGAGCACAAGCGAGAGAGGGGCCAAGAGAGAGAGGGAGAGAGAGAATGCCAAGCAGGCTCTGTGCTGTCAGTGCAGAGCCCAATGTGGGGCTCGAACTCACGAACTGTGAGATCATGACCTGAGCTGAAATCAAGAGCCCGCTGCTTAGCTGGCTGAACCACCCAGGCGTTTTGAAGTGAAGCCAACAAGATTTGTTGATGTTTTCTTTCTTTCTTTTTTTTTTTAATTAAACATTTTAAAATTTATTTTCAATGTGGCAAAATATACTGAACATAAAATTTACTACTTGAGCTTCTTAACTGTACAGTTAGCTCTGTGGCATTAAGCACATTCACATTGTGGTAGAGCCATAAACACCGTCCCTTTTCATCTTTCCCAACTGAAAATCCTGTGTCTGTTAAACACTAATTCCCAATTCTCCACTCTACCCGGTCCCTAAAAACCACCATTATACTTTCTGTCTGTGCAACTTGGATTACTCGCATATGTGGAATCATACACTATTTGCCCTTTTGTGACTGGCTTATTTCACTTAGCATGACGTCTTCAATGTCAATCCATGTTGCAGCGTGTGTCAAAACCTCATTCCCTTTTAAGGCTGAATAATATTCCATTATATATAGATGTCACATTTTAAAACTATTTTTTATCAAATATAATTTATTGTCAAACTGGTTTCCATACAGTGCCCTCCTCGATGCCCCTCCCCCACTTTCCCCTCTCCCCCACCCCCCATCCACCCTCAGTTTGTTCTCAGTCTTTAAGAGTCTCTTATGGTTTGCCTCTCTCTCTCTCTCTAACTTTTCCCCCCCTTCCCCTCCCCCATGGTCTTCTGCTAAGTTTCTCAAATTCCACATGAGTGAAAACATATGACATCTATTTTTCTCTGCCTGACTTATTTCACTCAGCAGAATGCCCTCCAGTTCCATCCACGTTGCTGCAAACGGCCGGATTTCATTCTTTCTCATTGCCAAGTAGATTTGTCGATGTTTTCAATGAAAAGCGTGGAGGAAAGAGGAGTCACAGATTACTGCAGAGATCTTGGCCTGGGCACCTGGAGGGATGGGGTTGTCATCAACGGAGCTGGAGTCCAGGCAGTAGCTGGAGAAGGTTGGGGCAGGGGAAGGTCATCAGTCCAAGTTTGGATTTACTGAGATTGAGGTATCCATTAGGCGTCCAAGGGGAAACGCTGCCTAAATCTTTGCCTCTGGACCCGATTTGTCACCTCTGGCTAGAATGTGAAAGCCCGATGTTAGTGCCGTGTCTCTGGTGCTTAGCTCTGTGTCCGGACCACAGTCATCTCAGTAAATAGCTTTTGAATGAAAGGGTGAAAAAATAAGTGAACAACTGCAGGGGTTTCCCACACAGACCAAAGTTTGTGCTATCCAGATTCCAGTCCCACAATTCTTTTCCGGACAGTGGAAGAGAATAAGAATTTAAATCTGCATGCTGTGTCTAGTGTTCCTTGGAAACCCATTTTATGAGCTCATTAATTACAGATGAAGTCTTTCTCCTTTGAAGTGGAGAAGTCCCTCAGAGAGACAGGAGCCTTCCCCTCTGCCGACAGCCTGAATTCAGCCGGAGGCTGGGTCAGATCGAAGATGGGGCTTCAGCTCTGGTAGGGATGAGATGGCTCAAGCACGTGGCACGGTTGCCCCACTTCGCTTCTCCCTTCAAATGTGGGTATGTTTTTTGTGTCGTGTCTTCTCTCAGAACACCTGACTGGACTCCAGATCACCTTCTCTTGGGACCTCCCTCCGTTCAAGTGCAAGTCCAAGTCATTATGGACCCTCCAACCGGGCGTTCCTGATGGGGACCACAGCCAGATCCAGCCCTTCCCTGGGGTCCAGCCCAGAACCGGAGGAGTTCACTCGGATACTGCGTATGCTCACTCTAATTCAGCCACAGTTAGAACTCCTGTGTAGGTCTGACTCTGCCATGAGCTGCCTGTCCTGCACCCTGCTGCCACTTCCTTCGAGGAGACTTCCTTGACCCCCAGTTTGGGCTTATGAGTCCTCGTTATGCAAGGAAGACACAGAAGGCGAAGGTGAAGAGAACGAATTTTTACATCTCATCCTTTATGTTCAAAGTGCAAGAATACATGCACCCAATGGAAATTAACGTGTTTACTTATTTGAAGTTATTTTTCCTTTCCATGTTCCTCCACTCAGATCTGGAAAGCATAAGGTACTCACTAATTAGAGGTAACCATAGCTACCAAGTCGCCTTCACGATATATCTGAGACTTAATTTTTCTTGGTTTTAATTCTACATAAAGCACTTCACTTGCTTGTGGCCCTTATTCTCTCTTCAGTTTCACTGGGTGATTTTCCAAACCTAACATATTAAAGGCTCAAAATTAAAATAATAAAAGAAACCATCTCCATTCTTAGAAAACAGCCCCCCTCCCCTGAATCCTCTGGTTTTAAAATTTCAACCAACTGTTGAGATAACCAGCAGGTTGGGAAGGAGAAATGGGCCTGATCCTGCAGGTTTCAACATGGGCACCACTGTTTCTTTGAAGAGATGCTTGGTACCCAGAGGTGTGCGTGGGTTTTTTAAATGTCCACTTGAGGGCGCTGTTGACTTCTGTAGGGGTGACACCAAACCTCCATTTCTCCAGTTAGGTAAGTTATTCAGCGTGAAGAACTTCACTGACACCTGGTTTCCAACTTGCCTCGGTGGTGGCTCGATGTCACTCAGAGACTGGCACCCTCAGGCAGCTGCCCGGCTGGCTGGCCCCTTAATTCAGCCACACCGCTTTCTCCTAGCTTCTGCGCATTACCTGTCAGTTCCTGGTGCACTGCGCTATGAATTCATGAATCTACCAGCTGGCTCGGTCTCTGTACCTGCCATGTCAACACAGTGCCTGGCACACGGGTGTAGTTCCACGCGTGTTAAGCCAGTGAAGGGTTTGTAACAGACCAGACAAGATGATGTAAGGGAGTAGCTGAATCCTTTCCAAAAAGGAACTTAGAGATCGAACACATGGAAGTCATGCTGGCTGTGGTCCACAGGTGTTTGGGCAGGTAGGGCTTGAACTACTGCCAAGGCCTGCTTCTATTCGCCCACACCAGCGTGTGAGCCATGGGCAGGAAAAGGCACAAAAGGTGCTGGCCTTGGGACTTGGTTAGATGTAACATTCCACACGGCAGCAACTCTTGTTCTTTCTTGAGATTTTCCCAACCAGAAGCCTCTTGGGAGTCACATGAAATGAGTCAAAATTAACATAACAAATTAAGCCACCCCTTCTTAGAGAATAGCCTGATGCCATTAATGACTGGGTTTCAAATTTTTGGCACATCTTGAGATGACATCACATCTAGATCCTATAGTTCCAGTAGGAAGTGCCAGACTGAGAGAAGGCTGGGAGAAGGCAGGGGAAAATCCCCGATGGCTCCAGGCGATGCCTTTCTTAAGCTTAATGCACTAGAAACCGGAAGTGAGGTCGAGGGCACAGACAGTTCCGGGAGATGCCTGTTAGTTCTGGTTTGAGGAGTGACATAGGAAGCTCTTAATGCCCAGAAAGCATGAGCGTTCCCTGGTTTTCTATTTCTTCTCGTTCTCTGTTCTCTCACGCGACAGCTCCCAGGCAAACCCACACCGCGGTGGTGACAGTCAGTAATGAAATCAGTAGGAGCCAAAACTCTGAACAAGGGGAACCTGCTCTTTGATCAGAGGAGCTGTGATCCCAAGAGGGTGAGGCCAGCCCCCACGGCTTTTTTCTCCTGCCACTGGGACCTGAATGGAAGTGGGTGGAAGACCCAAAAGGGGAACCCGCAGAACTGAAAAGGGCAGGGGAGACTGCAGAGAAGGAAGGGCTCAGGAAACTGAGTCTGTATCATTGTTTACGGACTCCCGAGCCCCGCTTGTCTGGATCAGGTCCTAATTAGCATATCAAAGACTTGGAGAATTTAAGTTATGGTCTACCAGCCTACGACCCTGAATGCCTGATCCCAACCGGTCAGGAAATTAGTACTTGGATGGGAGAACTTCAGTTATATGTAGAGCACCGCTCAGTTCCCACAGCGGTCACTGGGGGATTTGAGAGTTTCCAAACCAGGAAACTTCATTGGACTTCACTGAAAACTGAACTGCATTAGAATTAGAACCATACCCCGCAGAAGGTGGGTTAGACCTTGTAGACTGACCCTAACCAGGTTAGGGACCTAACCGCTAAAACAAAAATATCAACATTTTTTGTAAGACTTAAACAAGATCCATAATGCAATATTCAAATTGTCCAGGATACAATTCAAAATTGCTGAGCATGCAAAGAACCATGAGATTTTCAGTTTTTTCTCAGAAAGCACAATCAGCAGACACCAATGATGAGATTTCACAAATGTTGGAATTATCAAAGACTGTCAAGCTGCTGTTCTAAAAGTGCTCAAATGAGCAATCGCAAACATCCTGGAAACACGTTAGAATAGAAAATCTTCGCAAGGAAATAGAAGATCTGCATGGAGATTCTAGAAATGAGAAATACAAAACCATACTAAGAAACTCACTGGTTGGGACTCATTAGCAGAAAGGAAATGACAGAGAAAGAGTGAGGGAACCAGAAGATTGATAAATAGAAATTATCCATGGTAAGCCGCAGAGAGAAAAAAATGAACAAAGTCTCTGGAACATGTGGGACAACAACAAAAGGTTGAATGTTTGTGTCATCAGAATCCCAGGAGGAGACAAGAAAGCATGTGATGATGGGAAAGTATTTGAAGAAATAATGATCGAAAACTCCCCAAGTTTGGCGAAAGATACAAACTTACAGATTCAAGAAGCTGAACAAATCCCAAACAAGTTAAACTGAAAGAAATCCACACCCAGATACAATGTAAACAAACTACTGAAAGCTGAAGACGGAGAAAATACCTTGAAAACAGCCAGAGAACCGTATAAAGGAAAAGGATAGAGAGCAATGGAGGAGCTCTTTAAAAGAATGGTCAGGGCAGTCTCTGAGCAGGATATGTTAGAACTGAATGAGCTGAAAGGTCTACTCATGCTTTTTGGAGCAAGAGCAAGCCAAAGGGAACAGCACGTGCAAAAGCCCTGAGGCAGGAGCGAGTTTAGTGTTTCCATGGAATAACAAGGAAGACAGTAAGGCTGTAGTGTAATGAGTGAATGAAAGGGTGGTGGTGAAAGACGAGGTCAGAGAGGTGGGACTGATAATGACCATATGTCTAGGGGGAGGTCTGTCACGAGGGCTTCGTATAAAGTGGAGGACCCTGGCAGGTACGTCCTCACCTGGGGCCCCCTGCCCCTGTTCTCTGGGAGGACACATCTTAGAGCAGGAGACAAAACAGATAATTTTAATAAATCCTTTCAGAACCCAAGCCCAGGGGAAATTAGCGAGGCAACAATTTTTCCTCTTTTTGGCTTGACCTCTGCTTTATGTATCTTCAAAACTCACAATCATTTGAAGTTGTTGAAAAAAAAAACCAAACAACTGAAGGTACCTGGAAATCTAACTAAGCGGTCAAGATTCTTTTCCTTTGGCTCGTCAACCTGAGACAAGAAAGGGGGATGGTGTTTCTGTGTTGTTTGTTAAAAGAATGAACATAGGATATCCTTCTCCCATCTTCCCTCTCCTTTATCTGTGATTGGCTGCATCTGAGAACCAAGATGCCATCTGTAGGTTGGGGAGCACTGGGTAAAGATTTTCTCACTTTACAGGAGAAATATGTTACAGTCAGATTTTGGTAAAGGGAATCTTGGGGAAGTGACTCCTGTGCACTCAGTGGCTGCTGGCCTTTTTGAGACTTGAATGGCCGCCGGTCAGGACAGGCCAGGTCGGGCCTCTTAAACCAGAGGTCTAGAGGTGTGAGGAGTGCAGGAGCCAGCAGGGAAGCCTCCTATGTCTCGGCCTGGCAAGGAGCTAATTCCAGAGAGGTCTTACAGGTCCTGCCACTCACTCAGTATGTGATCTTGAGTGGGTTTGTCATGTATAAAATGGGGGTCGGGGTAGGGGAGGGTGCGTGTTGAGCTAGGATGATAGCCGTTGGCCTTTTCCATGTGTAAATTCCAATGGATCGAGCAAAAGGAGCCCTTCAGGGGGCTTAATGAGCAGAGCTGGGGTGCAAACGGCAGAAACAGCTGCAGGAGGAGGTGGCCTGGGGTGCAGGCCCGGCAAGCTGAAGGGATTCAAGAGAAGCAGCTGGCAAAGGAGGGGGGGGATGGAGAGGGGCCCTTGAGGGGAGAGAGGAGTGAGCGGGGAGGGGCGGGAGGGGAGGGTGAGGAGGGAGGAAGGGAGCATCGTGGCTTTTGAGGGGCTGCCGGCTCTTCTGCGACACTTGCTCAGCTCGGCTGCAGAAGCCCGATGTGATCCCCCAGGAAGGGCTAAGGAAGAGCTGGTTCTATGTTCTGGCTCCGAGGTCCCTGTGTCAGCAAGTGACACAGAGAGAAGCACAGCGCACAGCAGTTAGAAGGGGACTGACCTGAATCCAGTGGTGACACTAAGAGGGACAGGGGACAGATGTTCAGGTTCCCCACCCCCACTCACTGTGCTCTGTCAAGTCCCCTCAACGCCCCCCGCAAATTACCACACACGCTAATTCAGTCTAAGTCAGACTCGCGCAAACACCGCTTACAAATGAGTCTCCGAGCCTGTTCTCTGCCAGACGGTGGCTCTAGGTGACCCCATGAGAAGTTCAGAACCAACCGCTTCAACCCTGGAGTCACCATGTTGTGCGTGGCAAGTCACTTGGCCTCTCTGAGCTCCAGCTTCCTCTTTGAAGGGTAGGGTCCTCGTCGCTGGCAGGATTGGGACAGTGTCCTGCGATGGTGCCCACGAGGCCCCTCGTACAGAGTCCTGCACCCAGAGGAGTGAAAAACGTTCTTTTCCTTTCTGTCTCCGGGATTAGGAAGAACTGAGAAAGACTTTGAAGAGCAAAGGGGATTCGTGGGTGTCCTTTCAGTGGGACTCTGGGCACTGATCCGATGCTGTTGAGGTCTGTGTTTCTGATGGGGCTACTTTGAAAGCCATAGGAAACCACAGTCATGCAAATAATTCTTGTCTATAGAAACGTAAGTGAATATCGTCCCCTAAAAATATAGGGAATTTCTGTCCCGGATAACAGATTATTGCAAACATTACATTCTACTGGCCTAAGGGTACGAACCAGCTCGGTATCTATCAGCAAACTCATTTCAGCATTCTTGATGTCTCCATGTGTCTGTCCTGCAGATTCTTCTTTGAAATGATACGACCTCTCAGTGGTCTCTTTATTAATGAGTTAAATGACATCTTTGACATGTGTTCGTTTATATTCGTATGGCCCATGTCTGTATCTTTGAAAATATTTTACCATCTACTTCCCTGAGGATTTATAAATCACTAGGTCAGATCAGACCTTTGTCACCCATTCCCTGCTGCTGATTTAATATTCAATTCCAAATCCTTCCCCATCCCCCACCCCAACACACACGCACGCGCGTGCACACACACACACACACACACACACTCATCCCCATCTATACCCAAGATCTCTCACACACCCAGAAAAAACTTGTTTTGCGAGGTGTGTGCTCTGTGCTAAAGCTGGGTGTTTAGCCAGGGCTGGGACCCCTGAGATCTGAAGCAGTCTTTGAGACCAAATTGTAGGGACTGAATGAGGTAATGGCTCACAAGGGGACAATATAATGTGTTGTCCGTTCAGAGTCTCAGTTTTACACTGAATTCTGACTTCACTTCGAGTTAAAGAATGCAAGGACCAGGGGCATCTGGGTGGCTCAGTCGGTTGAGCGTCCGACTTCGGCTCAGGTCACGATCTCACGGTTCGTGGGTTCGAGCCCCACATCGGGCTCTGTGCTGACAGCTCGGACAGCTCGGAGCCTGGAGCCTGCTTCCCATTCCGTGTCTCCCCCTCTCTGCCCCTCCCCCACGTGAGCTCTCGTCCTCTCTCTCTCAAAATAATAAACAAACACTAAAAAAAGAAAAAAAAGAATGCAAGGACCCAGTCTTCCTCTGAGGACTTTCCCGGTGGCCTTCTGGTGTCAAGAAAGATGGCACTGAGGGCCTGGGGAGGACCCCGGGCTGAGTGCGGCCCTTCCAGGACCAGGTATAGATGTGCCAACGTTCTTCCCAAAGTCTGTTCCCTTGGGGGCTGCGTGTCCTGCTGCATCAGGCCACCCGGGGCCTTTCCTGGATTGGAACCCGAGGTTTCTGGAGGCCTCGGCCAGGAGGCACGGAAAGGCTGCACTGTGGGTGGCTGGTGTCAGATTGTCTCTGGGTGTCCTCTTGAAAGAGTTTCTCTCACAGACCCCTGCAGAGACCCACCAGCGGGATGGGTCCAAGAAAGGAGAGCTTCTGTGCTGGAGGGCTACCAGGATCACCCGGCCGGCCCTGAAATACGTCTCTGGGGTACGGGGAGACCCAAAGGAGTGTAATCACAGGCTCCCCTGTAGACCGCGCAGCCCCAAGTGTGGTCGGGACCCACAGCACTGGTACCACCCGGGAGCTTGCTCAGGCCCGAGGCCAGACTTGCCGCATCAGAAGGGGCAGGCTACCAGATTTCCCTGGTGATTCATGTGCCCTCCAGAGTCTGGAAGGGCTGGGGTGCTGGGGGTCACACTCCCTAGGAGTGATCGTCTGTGAATCTCACTAGCTGGGGAACCGGGGGCCCGTCCCTTCCACCTCTCAGAGCAGTTTCCTCGTCTCTAAAAGAAGGACAATAGCCTCTGTGCCACAGGGCCGTGGAGGGGTCAAAGGTATGTGGAAGCACGGACAGCATTGCTCCGTAATTTGGTTAAAGGCCAAGAGAACCTAAAGAAACCCTGGCGTGGGATGGGGTAGATGCCTCCTGAGGCGACGGGAAGACGGTGAGGCTCCACCTTGGGACGGATCCCGAGCTGCCTCTCTGGTCTTTACCCAGGCGAATGAGTGTTCACCACAAGCACGACACGTTCTCTTCTTGCAGTGGAGCCCAGCTGGAGCCCCAGGCCCAGGGTGGCCAGGGCTGGGCCATGGAGCTGACCCAGGAGGCCCTTCCACCGGCCGTTTTGCCTGCAGCAGGGGAGTCCGCCCCGTGCCCGCCCTCATTTCCCAAGCCCTCCCTGGGACCATCTACCGTAGGGATTTGTCCTCAGGCACCGTGTAGCGGGCGGCCCTCCTTGAAGGTTCCGAGGATTAAATGGAGTCCTTTGCACGCAACAGACACAGGGAACTAGGGGGCAGGATGAAATCATTTTAATAGCATAGCAACACTTTAGGACCAGGTGTCACAGACGAGGAAAACGGTTTGTCTTCCGCTCGTACAATTCCGGTGAGGGGTGAGGTGGTAGTGAACAAGATTACGGACATAGTTTTCACAGTGAAAACTTAATAAATAGATACTTAAAACGTCAAACTTCAGAGACAACGGGTCGTGAGTGTCATTGTTTTCGTATTCTGCCTCCTCTGAGCCGGGAGGTTGCTTCCTGGCTGCTGACAAAGGTGGGGGCCCTTAGGACGGGTACTCGTACTCCTCAGCACTGCGCCGGCCAAAATCCATCCAGCCCATGTAGTCCCGGTCGCTTATCCTGTGGCTGGGGTCCAGGCTCTGCAGGTTCTTAATGACGGACATTCGGCCAGAAGGAGCTACGAAGGGCAGGGGAAGAGGAAGCAGGGCCATTATATGTAGGAGCAGCACCAGTTCAATCCGAGAGGAGCGCAATGGGAAAAGCCAGACAATTTGCAACATGCACTTTCTTAAAGGTATCAAAGAGTTACCAAGCAGTGGGACTGCTGGCCCAAAATCTCGGAGAAGACAAGGACCCAGGTCTGTGTAAGCAGGGAGGGTAATATTTGCTGGCTATGGTTGTGGTTTCTAATCTGTAAGGATTTAAGCAGATTCACTGACCGTGGCCTTTCACAGCTGGGACCTGCCTGGTCTTTCTACCCCTGAAGCGTGTTTTCTCTTACGTAGCTGGCCCTCAGCAGACGTCAAGCAAGGATTTTCTTGGTACTTACCCATTTCTGAAGTTCACTCCTTAATATCCCGAGCATACTTGACTCTTGTTAAGGTAACACAATTACAGTATTTTGATGTTAGAATGGTTAAAAAAAAAAATGGAGTCAAGTCCTACCACTAGACAAATACCATTTAAAAATTAATTTTAAAGCTACCTTCTTTTTAAAAAAATGATATTGAGAGAAAGGCACACTGTCAGATTATAAAATCTTACGTCAGTAACTGACAGAAGAGTGGGCAGAAAGGCAATAAGGAAGTTATTTAATTCAGCCCTTTTGATCCAAATGCAATAACTGAATGAGAAATGGGCCTTTTGGAACTGGAGTTAAGTCCTCGGGAACAGGATGACTCTCATGTATAATTCACATTGAGGGAGAAGGGACACGAAGGAGCAGTTTCTTGGGAGACATGACATAGTCCTAGGCCAAGGGTCACAGACAGAGGCCTCCCGGGTATGAAATCGGTAGAAGGCCTTCTTCTGTGCAAGCCAAGAGGCAAGTAAGTCCCTCAGGGACCTCGAAGGGCCAAGCCCAGGGGACTTTAAGAGCACAGTGATGGAAGACCACCCCACACTTCCTATTGGATCAGTGCACTGCGTCCCCACTGCTTGTGACGCTGGCATTCAGCCCTTCTGTATGAGGCTGCCCCTGCCAACTCCCGCCCTCAGGCTGCAAAGAGTCAGACAGACCGTGGCTTATTTAGTGACACATGACCTTGCAGAAGCAGTTCCTCTGTCTCATTGGATAACCAAGTAAAGCCAGCTAAATTAAAAACCAGAAACAATTATACAGAGCCATGTCCCCACCCATTCTTTTCCGCCCCCCACCCCACCTCAATCCCTTCCCGGCCTTGGAATCTGAGAGTCAATCCAGCACATTCCAGCCCCTTGCAGATATCTCCAGCCTATGCACAAGGAAGAGAGCCCCAGCTATCGAATTGCTCAACATCTTCCAGGTAAAAGATTAGTCCTCACACTAAAAAAATAAAAACAAAAAACCCTGCAGTCCAGTTATCTGTACACAGTCATGGAAATACGGCCCATCTTCCCGCCTGCCGCGGACGAACACCCCCACCAAAGGCTGGCACGGCCCCAAGTTCCAGTTAATGAGGCGAAGTGGCAGCTTCCACGGGCACAAGCAGCCTGGGTTCTTGGTGGGGGCACCACGTTAAGCCCTGGTGGCTGTGCTCCTTACACACCTCAATTTCCCCATTCCACACACAGCTCTGCGCTCACAGCGTGTGCATCTACCGGGGTCCTCGCTCACTTCCCCAGTGCAGACGAGAGTAGGGACTTACAACCGGTTTATGGAACGGAAGTGAAGGACCTGGCTCCTTTAGACTTGAAAACCCCGAATGGGAAGCTGAATGGCTTCTGGACCTTCTGGGGAGGGCAGGGCCTGGACGGACTCTCAGACGTGCAGAGTCGGCCTAGATGTGCGGAGTCATGTGGCTTATGCATTCTTAGAGTCCTGGCTCCCACAGTGACGAAGAATAAGCGAGCTTACTGCACGGGGCTGCTGGGGGCTAACCGTACAGGTGTTACAGCTGTAGCATGAGAGCTTTGCTGGGCACGGGGCAGGTGTATGCCATATGTCCCCGTGCTCCCTCAATAGAATTGCTTCTCCTCAGTCACTGAAAGCTTTGCAGACAATCCCTAATGATCACCTCTTGAGCACTCCTCAAAGAGTGCATTATCGCGTTTAGGGTCTTTAAGCACAACAGTTGAGTAAATACCCAGCACGATAATCAAAATAGTAGAATAGTCAAAGAAACTGTCGAGGTGTAAATATTTATCCCCGGTTCATATTCGTCAAACAGACGAGTCCGATTGTTTCCTAGCCAGTGCTCGTGGTGGGTGTCAGCAGCCAGGGGAGGCAGAGGCTGCCATTCCCACGTAGGTGTGGTTGGTGCCACAGGCTGAAGGCCAAGGGAGAAGGTGGCTGAGAAGAGGTGCCGGGAAGAAGCTTCCAGCTATTTGTAGCATAAAGCCGCTGTCAATGTCAGTTCTGGGGAAATGGTGTGGTAACTGCCTTCCTTCCCGGACCTGTTTCTGGTGGTTTTTTCCCTAAGGTGGGGAGGTGGCTCCAGATTATGGCTCAATGAAAAACCTACGCTATTTCAGACTGGTCTGGCTGAAGTTCAGCCTACCTCCAAGGACAGACATCAACTTATCTTGATGCAGACAATCAGCAAGAACTCAAAAAGTTTTCAGACTTCCTCTGCCATCTGACTAGTATTTCCACATCTCTCGGTTCAATTAGCTGGAGAGCAAAACAGAAGACGGTAGCTGGGACAATTTCTCAAAGAGAGGACAAAATGTAACACATCATCTTCTGTTTTGTTTTGTTTTCTTTTGTTTTCCTTCTGAACTCCCCTGGTCAAAAAGTCCCAATCTTACCTTCATATGAAACCATCAGAGACTCTGGAAAGCTGAGCCCATCATTTCCTCCTTGTCTAGTCAAGCCACGAGCTAAGCTTCAAATCCAGGTCCCGGCACATGAGAGGGTAAGGGAGCCTCATGGGAAAGGACCCCCTCCCACCCCTCCCAGCGGCATTTTTTGTGGTTTATTGTCCAGCCGTGTTGGTCCAGTTTAGCCTACTGCGTCACAGCCTGTGTCGACCATAAGTGTCACTGTGGAACAAGTTGGTAGAAAAAAACTGCCCCAGTCCCAATCATGATTCCTAAGGAGCATACAGACGAATGAGCCTCCCTCTGAATCACACAAAGAGCTAGAAGGGACCTAGGGGAACTGTAGCCTCATCCCTGCTTTATAGATGAGACAGGCCCAGGAGAGGGGCAGGGTTGATAGCATGGCACTCAGCTAGTGAGCCCCCCAGTCACCTTATTCCTGGAGAAAGACTTTGATGCTGAGAAATCTGTGGCTTGAGGGCTCCTGCTGCAACTGGGACCATTTCTCCAACAGCAAAATAAAAACAAACGGGTCTATTGGGTGATCATTTGAAATCACTGACGAGGGGAACTCAAAACTGCTCCTGACTCTTTCCTCCTGTTATGTTCTTCTGGGAAACCTGACACGTTGTCACTTCTTTTTCAACTGTTGCAGTCAGAACTCAAACGTTTTCTCAGCATTGATTCTTTCCTGCCGGGGGCTTTCAAGTGTCAGCGTCAGAGTGGCTTCAGATTCCTCTGCATTTTCAGTAGAGGGTATGTAGTAGAACTGAAAACCTTTTTTGAGTCCGTAATTTGCTCTGCAATTACCTTTTAACGTCTTCATAATGTGGTGTTGAGCTTAAACAGCCACACGTACCAAACGTCAGTTTCAAGAAAGCTTTTAAAAACGGTTTTCCCCAATAAATGTAATCTTCCACACTAGCTCTCAGTTTGCTACAAAGGACGTCCAGAAAACCACACCGCCCGGTGCAGTACAATTGGGAAAAGAAAGTGAAAACCCTTTCAGCCTAACGCGCGGCCTGTGTTCCGTTTGGAGAGGTCACGCACCTCCATCCGCCCGACGCTAGGGAAGAAGGTCGGGATTGGGAGCCCCGCGCGGGGGCGGAAGTGAGGGATAAGGACCCCACAGATGAATGAGCATCCGTACCTTTCCGGGCCTGCTGGATGTATCTGGCCAGCAGCGCGCCCAGGTGCGCTCGGGGCTCGCCGTCCACCTTCTGCACGGCCCTCAGCTGCCGCCGGAGCGCTTCCTCCTCCTGCTGCGCCCCTGGGCCCGCAGGGTCCGCCGCGGGTACCGGCTGCGCCAGGGCGCCCGCCGCCAGTACAGCCATCAGCACGCACAGGCACACGCCTCCGTTCATGGCTGCGGAGAGCGAAGAGGAGGGGACGTGAACGAAAAGGTGGGGCGTCGCGGCCTCTCGCGGAGGGTCGGGGCACCTGGGCTATGGAAAAGAGGGCTCAGTCCAAACGCGCGGGGCTCCAGACCCGCCACACTCGCGCAAGCTCTAGGGCACGGGGGCTCGCCAAGCGCCGCCAAGCGCCGACGGGAGCTCCAAGCGCGCTCCTTTTGTCTTTTGGGGGAACCACACCCGGTGCCCCGGTATGGGACGGAGACCCTGTCTTCTGCCCTGGTTAGCAGAAGGAAAATCTTCTGTTTCCCTTTAGTGCCAGAAAGTGTTCTTAAAGCGTCTGTCTTCTAACTGGAAAAGCAAGAGATTAATTAAAGATGGGAAAATTAGCCGGAGAGAAGACTCCGTGGGAGAAATGAGATCCTTGACAGCTAAAAAGCTTTCATAAACGGCGAAAAATGAGTAGCGCAGTTTAAAATATGGGAACAGTAGGGGCGCCTGGGTGGCTCAGTCGGTGAAGCATCCGACTTCGGCTCAGGTCATGATCTCGCGGTCCGTGAGTTCGAGCCCCGCGTCGGGCTCTGTGCTGACCGCTCAGAGCCCGGAGCCTGTTTCAGATTCTGTGTCTCCCTCTCTCTCTGACCCTCCCCCGTTCATGCTGTCTCTCCCTGTCTCAAAAATAAATAAACGTTAAGAAATTAAAAAAATAATAATAAAACGTGGGAACAATAAATAAAAGCCATAAAGTTTCTTTAAGGTGTAGATGGGAATTGGCAGTAAACCACCACGCAAACCACAAGAATGGCTTTTCAAAATCAGAAATATGCGCTCCGTCTTCAGTCGTTGGCAAAACTCCGCTGCATCTTGGATCCACGAGCAGGTAACACTCGCACGTTTCGATCCCCAAAGCCCTGACTTTTTCTGCAACGTCTAGAAAATGAGTTTAAATCTTAAAACCTCTTGGTAGTTTATTTGAAGAGATTGCAAAGTACCTGGCACTTCTGTGCAACATCTAGCAAACCCCACTTTGCATGCTAATCCCAGCAAATAGATATCCCGGCATTGCGTGCTGCTGAGAACAAAGCAGGCGCTTGGAAGTCTCTCCATCAGCTGTACCCACCCAGACCTCCTTGTTGTCTCCGACCTCGAGCAAGGTCTTTCGAGCTGTCGGAAAGAAGACACAGGAAGCAGAAAAATGGAAAGGGTACCAAACTGAAGACAGTATTCTTCAGCCAACTGAACACTTGGATCCCCCGCGGGATTGTGCGGAACCTACCTTCAGAGTAGGACGCAGCTGGCTTCGCGTTTCCACCGGAGCGGCGGGGAGCCCAGCCAAGTTCAGGGTGGGCCGGCAGGAGGCTGCTGCTTAAATAGCCCCTCCCGGCGCTGTTAGCCAGTCATCTATTTAGCCAGCCTTGACGCAGACGGGCAGCAACACGTGCTCCGGGGCGGCCACTGGGGCGACGACCGATTGAAGTGGCTCCTGGGAGAGAGGGGGCGATGGCTCTGTGGAGTTGGTGTCGGGTGTCCCGCCCCCCTCTCTGTTGGGGGGGGGGGGAGCTTCCTCTCCCAGATCTGTCCCGCTCCCTCTCCCTTTCTCATTCTAGGGTGGGAAGCCTAGGTGTGGGGAATCTCCTCCAGGATGGAGAAGCTGCTGGAGAGTTTAGTCTGCTTTGGGGACCGGGGACGCGGCGGGCGGGGTGGGGTGGGGTGACTAGACAGGGCTGGGGGTCAGAAGTGTAATTCTGAGCTGGAGGGGTGTTGGCTCCCCTCGGAACCTCCCTGGCTGCGCTCTGGATGTTTGGATCAGTGAGTGGGCTTCCAGGGGGAGGGAGGGGTCTTCACTGTCTTCTTCGCGGTCCTAGGAAAAGCCCTGGAGGTTCTCCAGGATTCCTAGGGCTTGTGTTCCCCGGCCAGTGAAAAGGGTTCCGGCCGGAGCTGGCTCCTGGACTCCCAACCTCTGTTCACGCGGCTGTAAAGTGGGGATGACACCACAGGGCTTTGCTCAGAGTTTGGGAAAGGGCTGTGTTTTCCTCCGGGGCTGAATTAGCTCCTGCTCGCGGCGCGCGCGGCTCCCGGTCGCCGGCAAGTGGCGCCAGCGAGCGTCCCAGAGAGCCCCCGCTCCGCGTTCCCCTCCGGCAACGGCATCCGCCGCTCCCACCTTCCCGGAGTCGCCGAGCGCCCACGCCCGGGCCCGGTCTCCGCGCCAGCTGGGGCTGCTCGGCTTGGACGAGCAGGGGTCACTCGACGCCCGCAGGGGGCAACGAGGCACCGAGGCCGCCCCGCGTCCTTCCCTGCGCGATCGCGCCCCTGGCTCGTGTGCCCGGCGACCGGCGCCAGGGCGCCGTGGTGCCCAAGCCCGTCGCCGACCTGAAGCCATTTGCGTTGGTGCTCGAGTTCGCCGCGTCCCCGCGAAAGGCACCGCCAACCGCCTCGCCACCGAGGCCTCCCAGCCTGAGACCCGGGGGGTCGCGTCTACCCCTCGTCCCGTCCCGGGACCCTCCATTCCTCTTCTCCTTTCCCTCCAGAGGATTTGGAAGTGCTTCTTTCAAAACTGGCATCTGCGGGGCTCAGCTGTGGGGCTCCGGAGATGGCGGGACCACGGGGAGCGCTGCGAGGCGGCAGGGGTGGGGGGCGGGGGAGACACTTCTGGTTGCACCCCTCCCCCTTTCTAAACTCTAGACGCTGCAGTATTTCTGCAACCTAAAGGAAACGTTTCTGAAAAGGCAGCAGATAAAATGTTTTCCCACGAGTCTGCTGCGAAGGTTGTGTTGGAGAGACTAGTTTTATTCCTGACCGTGGCCAAGACATTTCTGGGAACATAAACTTGTTATCAAACAGAATCATGGAGGGGCGCCTGGGTAGCTCGGTTGGCTAAGCGCCAGACTTCAGCTCAGGTCACGATCTCGCGGTTCCTGAGTTGGAGCCCCCCAGGTCCGGCTCTGTGCTGACAGCTCAGAGCCTGGAACCTGCTTCAGATTCTGTGTCTCCCTCTCTCTCTGCCCCTCCCCCACCCATGCTCTGTCTCTCTCATTAAAAATGAATAAATGTTTTAAATTTTTTTTTTTTTAAATCACGTAACGGGCTTGTTCAATTGTCGCTAGAGCTTCTGATTCTGAGGTGAGGCCCAAGAATCTGCATTTCTAGCAAGTTCCCCATGATGCGCCTCCTGGTGGCCCCCGAGCATACATTGAGAACCACTGCTGTAGAATTTCCCTATAGTAAGCCGGTTACTTAACTTCCTTCCTTCCATGCATTTCATTAATAATTAATATTTATTGAACCCTTGCTTTGTGCCAGGCATTGGGGATTCAGTATGAACAATGATGACAGTATAATGGGAGAGCAGAAAAAAACAAGTAAACGTACATACACCCCCTGGTGATTCTGATGTATTTGGGGGGCCCTTTGGGTGGAGGAGGCCGGGCACCATCCCAGAGAAATGTTTTGATGAGGGGGAGGGAAGGAATGAGGCTCCGGGTTCAGAAAGAAGAGTCTGGTTGTGATGTGAAAGGTGTTCCAAGTGAGAGGGGAGACCGTAAGTCAGGATCTGTTAGGAAGGCCAGGAGGGATCAAGATAGATTTATATTTAGGATATAACCCATTATGAAACTATTCATTATTATGAAACATACTAAACATTATGAAAGTAATGTGTTCATCAGAGATAATTCAGAAAATAAGTAAAAGTAGGGAAAAAAGGAAAAATTCCATCACCCCGGAACAGCCACTATTAACCTCTTGGTGTTCGAGAAGCCTGTGGAGGCAGTGAAACTGGGTGACTGAGGCTGACCTCGAGGCTCCATGTCGTGAGCCAGAGGAGGAGGGTGTGGAGAATTACCCAAGACAAGGAATTCAGGTATGAGAGCAGGTTTGGGATATGAGGGTGAGGTAGGTAATGAGTCTAATTAATAGAAGATTGAACTCACTGCTTGTGCATGGGCGGTCCAGAAGCACGTTGAGAATGAGCCCTGAGCAGTGCCCTCTCTGTCCCCCACCTGCCCAACCCTCACCCTGTTACCACTGAGCGAGACTCACCAGCTGGGGTCCAGAACGTGGAGGGTCCTTCCCCTCGTGCAGGGGGCTGAGAGCATGGAAGCCGTATCCAGATGTAGCATTTGAGACAGAGCAGTGGTGAGACTTTAACTGGTTTTAGAATCTCGAAATTTCTATCTGATTGTGCTGAAAAGCAGTCAAGTGAAGTCCTGTTTAGAGTTAAGGAGGTGTCTCCAGCGGGTGGTCCTTGCAACAGATGCAATCACTTCAATGTAGGATTTTTAGCCACAGGAAGGATCTCAAAGACATATGTCCATTTTGCACTTGTAGAAAACTCAGTGGCATTTGCAGGGACATACTAGAGCCTCCTAATTTATTATCCACAGAATTTAAACTTGTTACAAGTAACCCCCGTTTGAAAGAAGTCAGGAGACTCTTTGCTCTGATTCATGATGTGTTGGTTTGAAGGCTTCTATTTTGGGTCTTGAGTGTTTCCCCTCGAACATGTATTAGAAATGCCATTATTTGTCCTGGAACTTCTCAAAGGCCCATGGAGCCAGTGTCATCTGCTATGACCTGGAACAGTTTGAAAAGAAGGAAGTAGCTGTGGGCATTGTGAAGAGTGCTTCCTCTCCCGAATGATGAGTTCCCTAGAACGTCTTGTCTTAGCTTGAGTGCTGCAATAGCAGGGCTGAGGCAAGCACCTGGGCACAGGGGGTTTATCTGGGAGCTCGAGGGAGCAGGGGGGAGGGAGCAGGGAAGAGAGAGAGAAAACAGTCTGGTGCATGCTGATGAGTGGGTTCCTGGTGTGGAGCAGTCCCACTGGGGGCTCTATGAGATATCTCTTGGAAGGTGACTACCTGAGGCTAGGAGGAGAGTCTGGGGCATTTACTCACCAGCTCCTGTGGCCCGTTGGTTGAAGGCTTCTCCAGGGTGTCAGCTCCCCCTTCACTTCTGAATAGGCCTCCCTGCTCCTGCAGGGCCAGAGAAAGTTCTCCATAGAGAAGAGAGAAGCTGATGGCTGAGGTGGGAATAGCCACCAGGGAGCCGAGGGGACTAGCTGAGCTGCTATAACGAAACACCGTAGACTGGGTGGCTTAAATAGTACGCATTTATTTCTCACAGCCTGGAGGCCGAGAGGACCCAGATCAGGGGGCCCTCATGGCCGGGGGCCTGGTCGGAGCTCTTTTCTTGGGCTCTCTTCCTGCTGTGTCCTCACGTGGTACAGAGACAGCAAGCTCTATGGTTTTGTTCTTGTTAGGGCACTAATTCCATCATGAGGACCTCGCCCTCATGACCTCATCTAAACCTAATTATCTTCAAAGGTCTGACCTCCTAATACCATCACACTGGGGGTTAGGGCGTCCGCATACGGATTTTGGGAAAACGCATTAAGCCCATAGCAGGCTGCACCATAGCTGCATGTGGAAAATATCTTCCTCTTTCACTGGCGTTTCTGTAACATCAGTGGAATCCCTCAAATCTGGGGAGGAAGGTCCTGTCAGGTAAGACAGACCCAGACACCAACAGGTGAGTAAAACAGCCTGTGAGTAAGCAACATCACAATGATAAGCGTCAAGGGACACTTTTGGGTGGTAGTTAATCCCACTGGGGACCCCTCGGGTGAGTGCAGAACTCGTACTTCAGAGTTATCTTACCTGAGTGGGTGAGGGAGCTGGGTGTTTATACATCAACTCCATGCAGTCACTGGTTGAGGCTGGTTCCCGGAGGAAGGGCGGTAATTAATTCCCTAGCGCTTCTGGCCCACTGTGTGTGTGGGTCAGAGGGGTTTCTAGCTCCCACGGGAAGCCCGTACAGGGACAGTTACAGCTGCTGGCGATGGGAAGCTGGGCCTGCAGGCACTCTCAAGGTCAGGACTGAGGGGTTATGTGCACTGCAGATTTATTCCTCTAACACTTTGCTAACATTCAGTGTTAGAGCTTACCATATTTTATCTTAATTTCCTACAACCGTGCTTGGTACATAGCAGTTGCTCAATAAATCTGTTGACTGACCTCTTCGTCTATATGACTAGCTCACTGACCCATATGCCAGGGGACAGGAACTGTGACTTATGTGCTGGACGCATGCTAAGTGATCAATAAACATTTACGGTGCAAACAACTCTTATAGTTTAGTAGACTGGTTGTATGAGGTGCTTGGTGGTGAGTGAAAAGCCATTTGCTGACCCTCGGCTGGGTCACTGACTCCCAAACGGTCACAGGAATTGCCTTCAGCACCATTTCTTTCGCCAGGGATGTAAGAGCCACCTGAAATGGGAGGTTGCCTCATGAATGGGTAACAAGTATGAGAAGCGTTCAGCTCTCAGTCACTGATCTCCACGCAGAATAAGTCTTTACTTTTCATACTGGAAAGACGAGAGGAACAGTACTTGCTGGGGAAACAGGCTGCCACTGCCCTCAGGCCTGTCGCTGGGCTCAGTTCCCTTTGTAGAAGGTTTTAAAAGAAGCCTCTATGGTTATACCTGGGAAAAGTTAATAAGCAGACTCAAGTTCTATGATCCTGCCAATCCTGCTTCCCTCTGGAGCTGGGGCCCCTTACGGCAGAGGACACAGTGTGTCCCTCAGTGGTCTCAGCTCCCAGCAGGGACACGTCCCGCCTTATCAGCCCACTTGGTGCCCAGTGCAGGCCATT
Organism: Panthera leo; assembly: GCF_018350215.1. NCBI lineage: Eukaryota > Metazoa > Chordata > Mammalia > Carnivora > Felidae > Panthera > Panthera leo. The sequence continues at coordinate 148,654,607 of NC_056687.1, read as the reverse complement.
TTTCCTTCTTTGAATTAATGCCTGGGGTCACAGCTGTCCCAGGGCAACCCTCCTGGGGAGAGCTCTTAGTTTTGAAAAATAAATTTAGGGGTACCTGGGTGGCTCAGTCAGTTAAGCATCCAACTCTTGATTCCAGCCCAGATCACAATCTCATGGTTCATGGGATTGAGCCCCATGTCAGGCTTTGCACTGACAGCATGTAGCCTGCTCAGGATTCTCTCTCTCTCCCTCTCTCTCTCTCTGCCCCTCCCTCACCAGAGCACCCCCTTTCTCTCTCTCTCGCTCTCTCTTCCCCCTCCCTGCTTGTGTCCATGTGTACTCTCGTTCTCTCTTGAAATAAACATTTAAAAATAAATATATAAAAATAAAATTAGAAGGTTTGAATAGGTATTGAATGCACATCATTCACAACTGAAAAGGTAGAAAATAATGAATGAAATGAAATGAATGAAATGAAACAAAACAAAACGAAACAAACTGAAATGAAATGAATGAAAATGAAGTCTTACCCTCACCCCATCCTTATACCATCGGTAGAGGCAAAGAGTGATTCTAGTTTATAGTAAATTCTTCCAAAGGGAGTCCACGCATATACAAGTGCATCAAATAAGTGACACACACACACACACACACACACACACACACACAATCCCAATATAAGCACATAGTACATAATGTTCTCTACTTCACCTTTTTCACTTAAAATATATCTTTTTTTTTTTAACATTTATTTATTTTTGAGACAGAGAGAGAGAGAGAGAGAGAGAGAGCATGAACAGGGGAGGGTCAGAGAAAGAGGGAGACACAGAATCTGAAACAGGCTCCAGGCTCTGAGCTGTCAGCACAGAGCCCGACGTGGGGCTTGAACCCACGGACTGCGAGATCATGACCTGAGCTGAAGTTGGACACTTAACCGACTGAGCCACCCAGGCGCCCCTCACTTAAAATATATCTTGAGGTCACTTTGGACTGTTGGCATAATTCTACCTCAATATCTACAGACTACAGAATAGCCCTTTACATGGATGTGCTTTAATTCATTGAGCCAGGGACCTATTGTTAAGAATTTAAATAGTTTCCAGTATTTTCCAATTATAACAGAAGCTCCTTGAACATACATCATTCTGCACATGCACAAGGTTACTTACGGCATGAATTCGTAGAAGTAGAACTGCAGAATTAAAGGGTTTGTACACTTAACATTTCATAAATATTGCCAAGTTCCCCTGCATGGCAATTGTTCCCAACTGTCAAGGACAGCATATTTATCTTTTCTTGCTTATTAATTCTTCAGCTCCAGCTACTTGGCCAGCTCCTCAGCCACACCCACCACTTGAGAGCATTAGCTCTGAGTTGGTGGAGAGCGGACCTCACTGAATGACTGGGTTCAATCTTTGAGTGACAGGTCTGTTCGAATTCCAGCATGTGTAGGAGGCAAAGTGTAGGCAACGCTTCTCAGTATGGCTGGTATTGCCCTCTAGATGATGTTTGGGAAATGTATGGGGACTTTTTTGGGGGGGTGGGTTGAGTACAGTAATGGGGGTGTCTATTGGTACTGGGGGGAATGGGGGCCAGGATGTCTAGGTGTCTGGCAAGCCCCTGGATAGACAAGCACATAATGTTGACTGACCCACTAGACACTCAAGTAGGTGAATAAAGCCCATGATGATGATGTGAGCCCACATTTTGAAAAATCGTATCACCGGGGCGCCTGGGTGGCGCAGTCGGTTAAGCGTCCGACTTCAGCCAGGTCACGATCTCGCGGTCCGTGAGTTCGAGCCCCGCGTCAGGCTCTGGGCTGATGGCTCGGAGCCTGGAGCCTGTTTCCGATTCTGTGTCTCCCTCTCTCTCTGCCCCTCCCCCGTTCATGCTCTGTCTCTCTCTGTCCCAAAAATAAATAAAAAACGTTGAAAAAAAAAAATCAAAAAAAAAAAAAAAAGAAAAAAAAAAGAAAAATCGTATCACCAAGTCCCAAGGTTGCTTGTGGTATTGGAGCTCCCTCTACATACCTGTACTGGCCCATGAATCTAGCTGCCTTAGAAAAATCCTTATATCCTTAAACCTTTGGTTCAAATCATCAATGCAGAGAAAAATGGCTACAAAATTCAGTTGCAAAATGTGTTACTTGTCTTAAGACCAAACTTACTCATTCTAAGTAGGTGCAAACATCTGACAATTTCCTCTTCTAGTTAGCTGTGCCTGACCATTTGCATATTGAGATACATACCATTTTATTCTAACTTGCTGTTATATTATGTAATGTACTTTCTCTCTATAGTATGTTATATTTGGGGCATTATATTGATTTTTAAAATATTATGTGTTTAAGTGTATTGTAAGAGTTAAAAATGTAACTCCCAGCAAAGGGAGTAGTATCTTTCGTCCAAAGTGGGTGTTGAGTCAGATGGGGTTGGGATTCAGGACTTAAGAACTTGGACGTTTAAAGCCTAAGCATGATGGTTTTTGCTATCTTCATTCAATCAGGGGAAAGTAAGAGGGCAAAAGTTGGGAGCAGGGACTGAAGGCAGGGACCCTGGAAAGATGGGGTGGAGTGTGTAGGTGTGTGGAGGGCAGGGCGTCAGGATGTAGTGCAGAGAGAACGTAAGTACACATCCCTTCTTCCTCACCTTGCTACTGACTAATGGGCTTGACCACCATCCAACCTGCACTCACTTCTGTGGACAAGCCTGAGATCCGAGGATGGGCAGGGAGGTCCCACATGCCAGGACGGAGGTGGGCAGATATTTGGGGTTTTGGGAAAAGCAAGTTTGGGCTGCTTTGTGCAGGGATAATATTGAACAACGTCCAAAAGGCATGTTGACGGGAAAGTAGCCCAAAGAAAAAATCATTTCATGCTAAAAAGCGGCGGTATTTGAACTGCGAGAGTTTGTACCATAAATGTAAAAAGTTCTATTTAGATTTTCATTCCTTAAGGAATAGCACAAACCTGCAGCAAGTGCAATAAAATGTTAAAAATTGGCAGCCTAGAAATGAGGGATCTGTGCATATATTTTCCTAGCACCCAGGATGATGAGTGAAGGAAAGAGTTTGTTTATCAGCTTCTGTAACTTCCCCAGAGATGGCTGGCAACAGACGGGCCTCCAGCTGCGCGGGGAGTTTTGGGGTGCTGGGCCCAGGGGCTGCCTAAGACTTGAAAAGGAGTGAGAATGTGATCCTATCTGCCAGATTGTGTTTCTTATGTAAGTTTCTGGAGCTGAAAGAGATTCAATCTTTGAGCAAGAACGTTGGCTTATATTTTGGGTCTGCCTTCATTTGGGTACCCCACCCCCCAACACAGACCCCGAGACAAAGACCTGGATGCAGGTAGTGTGTTTTGGAGAGCATCCTAGACTGCTGAACTGAGAAGGCTGGAAAATGAGTCTGGGAAGAGAGAAAAGTCAGGTAAATGTGGCTTAATAAAGAGGTTATGGATGAAGGAAACTGGGGCTCGGTCTAGCTGGGGCCCTTCTGAACAGCCGTATAGGAAACACCTCTCACCATCTTACCACTGAAGCATTAATCCATGACTCCTATGTCCTATTGCTTGAGGGTTCTGTGATGGGTTGGGGGTAGGGCAGAGAATAGAGATGCAGGAACTCGATGTGGATAGCCACCGGCCTGTACAGGAACCGTCCCCAGCAGCTGCCGACGAGTACAGGTGGGCTGAGGGGACGTGGGTGAAGCATCAACAGTGTCTCCTGCAGCCCCTAAGTGCAAACCTGAGGAAAGATCCCGTTACATTCCTGAACTGTGAAAACATGCAGGCCTTCCCATTTTGTTCTTATTCTTTGGGGGGAAGTGTGCACCAATGGGTACAAATATTTTGCCTGGAGAAACGTTCAAGAAACACATCCTTTTCTTATGGCGAGTACTGTGATCTTTCCTCTCCGACCCTGGGAACTTTGTAAGTCCTGGGTCTCCCGCTCACGGTTTGTGCAACGCAGAGCAAGCCACTTTGGTGTCATGATTCTGTGTTTGCACAACTGTCGAACAAGGCATGTAGGAATCACTTCCTAGAATGGTGTGAACTCTCAGTGGGATAAACCTTAGTGGAGGTGAGGTCTTGGGGACAAGAAAACTTGCATTTTCAGCCTTTTCCCACATTCAGCTCTTCTTGGAACAAAAAGACTTGTCTCAGGACGAGATACTGATGGGAGGAGGGAGTAGAAGTGAGAGGTGTTTTCGGATTGGGTCACTAACACAGATTTGCGCTAAGCCTCCTGAGTTTTATCACTCACTCTCTTCTCTGCGAACAGTGGCTCCTTTGAAGTCAAAGTGGAGGAAGAATCGCACTGAAAGCTCAAGTCCGCTAAAGCTCAAGTTTTGGGAGACTTATTCTGGGCTCCCCGTGGACGACCCTTGTATAACAAGATGCTAATTTTAAAGAGAAATCATGGATGCAGAGAGCAGGAGTGATAGCGCAGCTCTTTCTTGGCAACCCTAGTTGCCGCAAGAGTTGCCAGGCTGCTAAAGGCATTCGCTTGTGCTGTACACACAGCTGGGAAATTCAGAAGTGAGGAGCTGGGTTTGTCACCAGCCAAAGCCCTGGAACTCACAAAGCAATCTGCTTTCCTTGGGAAGATACAGATGGGCCTAAAGGCTTCGTCTAGAGAAATGCTGCTGGTGTCATGATATGGCTGTGTTTCTTTTTCTTCCATCCATAACTGTTCGTTTTCTTGCTCTATTTATTTTATTTTATTTTATTTTATTTTATTTTATTTTATTTTATTTTATTTTATTATTTATTTATTTTTTTTTTTTTTTGAGGACAATGCAATAGGCACTGTAATTGGAAAGAACTTGCCTTCCCAGGGCACACCCTCATATATTAATATAGATGCTTCATCAGATGCCATGGGTGCCTTTTGGGTCAGTCTGACTTCCAGCTCCTAGCCCCTGTGACTCTTTGCCTGAGTGTTCTCCCTGGTGATGGGAGGAGTCTTCTCGGCCATCAGAGGTGGGCTTTAAGTGCTGGGGATTAATGGTCCCCAGGAGCAGCCCTCAACCAGCCACTCATGGGAAGCAATGAACACATCCCCAGCTCTCTCACCTAAGCCATGTTCTACGCTGGCTGTCATAGGTCCCCACCAGGGTTCAGCCCCATTCGCCCTTGGTGGTACCATGCCCAACAATGCACCTTTCAAGTGGCTGCCTTCCTTGCTCTGTTTCACTCCCTTATTTCCATCCCCTGTGCTGTCTGGGATCACCTCCCAAGTATACCACTTGCCCTCAAAGCCTTTGCTCAGGTCTACTTCTGGGAAAACCCAAATTATGACAGTCAAATTTTCAGCTTCCATCAGAGTCATATTCCAGAGTTAAAAATATTCCTCATGCTTACCCCCGTCATGGGCAATAAACTCTCTGTGGACCGTGTGGCTAAGAGACAGTCCTGGGATGCTGTGGTAACTAAGAGAGTGGCGTTGGCCTCAAGGAATTTATTAGAGGCTGACATGTGGACGTGGACACTAGGGTTTATCTTAACGGGTTGCAGAAACTTCCTTTTATACAACTTGGCAAAGGATTTGCTGCATGGAAAGTGGCCTCACCTCGGCATCAGGACTCTCATCCATGTATAGGACCATCAAACCACATGAGAAACCCCAAGTGCACATTTCCTTGAGTCTGGATCACTTGTTTTGGACTAGTTCTTCTCAGTGTAGAGTCCACTGATTGACCCCATGCTTGAGAATCATCAGGGGTGCTTATTAAAAAGGCAGAGTTTGGGCCTTATCTTAGACCTGCTGCATCAGAACCTCTGAAGGTGGGGCCAAGGTGTGCTTTTTAACAAGCTCCTGAAACGTCTTGGCCAGGCTTCCCCGAAGCCGACCTGAGTAATGCATCTGGTAGGAGAGTGGGGGAATCAGGGCAGGAATGGGGGAAGCCAAGGCAGGGTGCATCCCAAACAGAGCCCCATAGAAGTTAGCCTCCATTTGATCCTGCAAGGGAGCTCTGGCATTTAAGTTACATCTCAGTGATGTCCCTACCTCAGTGATGTCTCCTGCACCTGTCAGTCATTGGCTAAGGGCAGGCAAACTCACTGGCACTTCTGGGTCTCTGGAGGTGAAGGCAAAGAGACTCCAGTAGCTTGAGCATAGCCCTCTAGAGCCATAAGTGGAAGCCATTAGAAGCTGGGGCAGGGGAGCACGGAAGAAACAAAAGGGATCCAAGGGCACCTGGGTAGAACAGAGACGGTGTTCACTCCAGCAGGTGATGATGAAAGTCATGGGGCTTCTCATGTGGCAAAATCAGGATACCGGACTAGAATGAATTCCATGGAGTGGAGACAGTAGGAGTGGGATCGAGGGGGAGGTGGGGCAGGGTTGTGGCTCCATTGGACAGTTCCAGGTAAACTTAGCCTTCCGGGCCAGCTCCTTTTGAGATCCCCCCACCACTGAGCTATGCAAACATGCCTTTTCATTCTTTCTGGTTGTTGGATGGGTAACTTTTAGTCTGCACACCCATGCTATCAGCTAAGTATGATTGAGTGAGACCTGCAAAGCCTCTCTCTGCTGGAAGGGAAGGAGCCCCCATACTTACTGCCAAGTCCCTCCCCTGCCCACAGATACTCTAAAGGACATCCGAATCCCAGGAGAGGCTCACTATAATTATTTGAATGGTATGAGAGAGTCATTTCACAGGCTATTTAAAAAATTTTTTTGGTAATGTTTATTTTTGAGAGAGAGAGAGACAGAGCATGAGTTGGAGAGGGGCAGAGAGAGAGGGAGACACAGAATCCAAAGCAGACTCCAGGCTCTGAGCTGTCAGCACAGAGCCCGATGCAGGGCTTGAACCCACAAACCGTGAGATCATGACCCGAGCCAAAGTCAGACGCCTAACCGAGTCACCCAGGTGCCCCAACAGGCTATTCTTTTTAAGCAGCTGCTTTGCTATCAAGTACTAGGAGTGTCCTGGGAAAACCAGGATTATTATTATTTCGTTTGGGGTGAGGGGAAATTATGTCTACATAAAATTAATGAATTTTTGAATCATTATAAAAGGGAAACAAGAATGGATGGAAATGTAGGAAAAGGCAGGAAGGGATGCCAGACCCAGCCAGGACTTGCTTCACATTCCCGGCTTGGCACATTTCTGCATTTGTCCCCCCAGCAGCCACCTGTCAGAAACACTCCTGTGAAGGACTTGTCATTGAGGTCAGTGGAGCCTCTGTGTGGCCAGAACCCGATCATTGTTGGAGATGAAAACACACTCTTCCTTTTGGGGAGAAGTTACAAACACTAGACCTTTATCTGGGGCGGGGACCAAAACATCTGATGGTTTGTTGCCCAACTTGGAAAGCTTTAGCAGTGGAAAGTCTGGCTGCTGGATTATTTGCATGTCTGTCAGGGCTTAGAGACTCTGAGCTTTCTGGGCCACGTCAAAGCTGATGTCCCCCTGCCCCCTCTCGATTCCTATAGTTCGGGTCCTCTTGGGTTCTTCCCTAGGCTGTTATCATAGCTTCTGAATCCAACCCTTCCTTCCCCCATTCCCTCCCCTGTTCCTTCCTTCCTTCCTTCCTTCCTTCCTTCCTTCCTTCCTGCCTTCCTGCCTTCCTGCCTTCCTGCCTTCCTTCTTGCCTGCCTGCCTTCCTGCCTTCCTGCCTTCCTTCTTGCCTGCCTGCCTTCTGCCCTTCCAATATCCATTGCTGTGCAACAAATTACCGCAAAACCAGACCCTTCAGGAACTCTTTCTGGTAGTGACCTTCACATTCCTGTGACTCCAGTTTCTTCGTTGGCATCTGTCTTCTCTCTGAACCTGAGATCTGGGACCAAGCCAGAGTAAGGGCATCTAGGAAAGACTATTTCTCTAACCAGGTGCCCCACCCCTCCATTTTACCCCTGGGGCCTGTCCCTCTCTCTGCTCACAGTTGACTGAATTTTCCAGTTGTGCCTTTTACATTTGAGGCCACTGTGTCCGAAGCACAATGGGGCATCATCTCATATCTCCCTTTAAGGCTAACATTAGCTTAAGAGTTTCAGTGGAAATGGGAAGCTGGTTGCTTACAGACTTTGTGGGATGTTGGTGAGTCAGGTGTGGACCAAGCCTGCTGTGTTTGGAAAATGAAGTGCCTGCCACCTGAGCTTCTCTGCCTTGTCCACGATGGGGCGCTTCCTGCCAATTGTGGACTCACTCTGTGCTCTGAGGTGTGAGCTTAGCATTTATTCTTCACCTGGTCAGACAGTCCCTATTTTTCATTGAGATAGCAGGTTATACCTGGAAGAGGTTTGAATGGAGAGGCTGGGGAGAAACATTCTTTGAATCATAAGAGCACAGACTTTGGTGTCAGAAAATCTCAGGTTTAAATCCCTGCTCTGCCCCCTTTGGCTGTGTGACCTTGCCTGTGTTGCTGTGTCTCTCTGATTCTCTCTGTAAAATGAATAGCATAATGGCGACTTCTCTTGGTCACTGTCAGGATTAGATCAGGCGCACGAGTCCTAACATAACACATAACCAGCACATAGTGTATGCCAACTGCTGCCACCATCACTGAAGATTAAAACATGCTTTTTGCTTGTTGGGATTTCCCAAACCTTTTAAACAAATTTTCTAAAAAATTGGAAGACAAAAAAAAAGAAAAAAGAAAAAAGGATGTTGCACTTTTAGGGTTGGCTATGGGATATAAACTCTCACCTTGCCTAAATAGTTTCCAACTTTAAAAAAGTTAGGGGCACCTGGGTGGCTCACTCAGTCAGTTAAGTGTCCAACTTTGGCTCAGGTCATGACCTCGCAGTTCATGGGTTTGAGCCCCATCTCGGGCTCTGTGCCGACAGCTCAGAGCCTGGAGCCTGCTGTAGATTCTGTGTCTCCCTCTCTCTCTGCCCTTCTCCCACTCACACTCTGTCTCTCTCTCTCTCAAAAATAAATAAAACATTAAAAAATTTTAAAAAGTTAAATGCACTGAAAGCCAGTTTTAAAGAGCCTATATCACTCATGTCTGTTTCCAGCATTGAGGGTGGGGGAGAAGGTACAGCACTGTGCTCATTTGCAGTGTCCTTGCAGCCTAGAACCTGGAAGTGCCTTGGTCCTGCTTCCAAGGGAGGCTATGAGTCCAAGAGCAGTGTCTTTCCCCCTCCTCCTTGGGACAGGACTTCTGCAGTAATCACCGGGCCTGAGAAGGCAACCTTCAGCTCTCACCATCCCTGCAGCAAAGGGCATACGCATTTAGGATGATTTATACTCTTCTCACCAGGTGTGTGTGGTGAGAGCAAGGCATGGCCTTCAGAAGGCCCACACTGTAATTACTTTCATTTTATGAGAAGTGTGCTTAAATTGTAGTCCAATTTGCAAAACTAGGCCAACTAACGGATCAACAGTGATGCAACTTTGAAGTGTGCTTGAAGTTGTCAAAATGGGAACAGCAATTAGAACACCTTTTATGAGCAAATTACTTCCTTTTAGACATGGTTTTATGTCCTGTAAGTGTGTGTGTGTGTGTGTGTGTGTGTGTGTGTGTGCATAATTTATGTGTACATATTTTATCAATTCTATGAGGTACATGTTTTTTTCACACTTTAACATTCTGAAATCCGGACATGTGTTACAGTCTATGGCATCTTATAATCACTGGAGACTATTTGGCCTGTGCTTGTCATTGCACACGGATGCACAACCTTAGTCTTGGTTGTTCGTACTGGTGCCATATCAACTGAGTAGTATGCATTGTTGCAGTATGCGTGTTGGCTTTTTTTTTTTTTTAAGACTTTATTCTTATGTAATCTCTACACCCACTGTGGAGCTCAAACTCACGACCCTGAGATCAAGAGTCACGTGCTCCACCAACCGAGCCAGCCAGGCACCCCTATGCATGTTGGCTTTAAACACTATTTAAAATGACTTCGGAAAGGTTACACTACAATTGACATTGAAATGAAAAGTTATTGTGTGCATAGAAGGGCACAGAAACGTAGTAAAACCTAGAGATGTTGTCCATGAAGCAAATAGGCTTGCTGTTGGAAAAATTATTGCAGTTCCCTATTTTCTCAGCAAACCATAGTCAAGTACTTCACATAGGTCATAAAAAGGAAGATACCCACAAGCGGGCAAAGCTGTACTGCATTTTGTATTGGGATACTTAACAAAATGATTGCCCAGTACCCTCTAAACTGTGCAACTGAAGGCAGGAGAGATTGCCAAATTCCTTAGAATAGATGAAAGAAATTTCAAAGCAACAAGGGATTGCTGTGACTGATGTATGCATCATGCAGGATGACTATCAAGGAATTCTGTTTAATCAACAGCATTTTTGCTTCAGTGTTCCTAAAACAATGGTATATATTACAACCAATAGTCTTAGAGTGTATTAAATATAATATATTGAAAATGACACATAAATAGGTCATTAGCAGCAAATGCTGGCATTGCCTGGAAAATATATTTGGCATATTATATATAATGCTTAGCAAATAACAGGCACACACTGTCCTCACAAGGCACACTTCTTTTGCTCACTGGCCCCTCTTGTGAACAATTCTAAAACTAGACAAAATATATGACACAACTGTTTTCAGTACAAGACAGCAGGCCATGCAAGACTCTGATTATTGAGAGGAGAAACTTCCATTTTCTCCGACCCTATGCCTGGGGGCGCTTTCCAGACTGGAGCAGAAAAATTGAGTCCAAGTAGAACACAAAGGTCTTCCTGTGTGGAGAAAGCAGGGAATGAAGTTTGGGGTTGCTGGGTGACTGGAGTCAGCAGAGTGGGATGCCAAGTAGGAGAGATTGCACAAGGGGGAGCAGTGTGAGCTGAGTATGTGCAGGACAAGACTAAATAGATACCGAAAGCTGTCCATGCGGGGAAACGTTGGATTTCCATGTAGCCAGAGTTCAGAGATCTTGCTGAGCACCTTGAACCTTCAGTTGAGACCTCAGATCTTACTTTAGGAGTAAGGAATACAACCTAGATTGAAGGCCAGAACACGAACATAACTGGGCGCCTTTCACAAAGCCTAAATCAAAGCCTGACAAGATCAAGAAGATCCACCAGTAATTTAGCCACTTGTCAGAACAAAATCTAACATTATTTAAAGGAAAATTACATAGTCCAGGCTTCCTATAATGTATCATCCACAATGTTCAGCATATAGTAAAAAAAAATTACCAGATATGGGAGGCAGGGAAATAAGTCCCACAATCAATGGAAAAAGCATTAAATAGAAATACATCTTGAAATGACCCAGATGTTGGAATTCAGCAGTAAAAGGCTTAAAACAATGATTACAAATAAGTTCAAGATTTAAAAGAAAAGACTGATGGGAATTAGTGAATGGACAGGTAAGAAGACAGGGACTTTAAGAGTTGTTAAAATATGTGTAAGGATTAAAAGGAAAAACTGACAGAGTGAGTGAATAGATTGGTAAGCTGCAAATGGAAACAAATGGGAATGGAAGCAATAGAAACTATTAAGACATGGCTCTGGGTAACTCAATTACCAGGGAAATACTGTGTGGTGCTGAAGAGCACAAACTCTGGACCCAGACTGCTTGGGTTCAAATCTTGGTTCTTCCCCTTAGCTGTGAAACTTTGAGCAAGTTATTTATCCCCTCAGACCCTTAGTTTTCTTATCAGTAAAATGAGGATGATGATAATAATAGTGCCTACCCTTTTGGGCTATTGTGAGAATTAAATGAGAGAACCGTAAAACGTCCTTCTCAGTGACTTACATATGCGAAGAACTATGTTATTATTTCAAATTGGCTAGAACTCTGGTAGAGCATGCTTTTCCTAGAACTGAAGAAAGGACTTATAATTTGGAGTCAGTTTGTGAACCCTCATGTCTCACTAATGGGCTTAGCTCACATTTTGACAAACAGTTGATTTAGGTACCTTATTGTTTTCTGGATTGACCCAGCAAAGTAAAAGCAATGGTAAAAAAATCTATGTAATATTTATCCAGAGGTTTTGAATTTGCTCAACTTCTCATTTCCCTCTATGAGGAGATATGGGAGTAGGGATTAGGTGAATAGAAAGTGGCGATGGTGAGGGTAATAAGTAACAGAGAAAAGAAGGAAAAATCCACCAACAAAATCTGATTCGACTCCTTAAGTTGGTTTTAATTTGAAAACACTTAAAGTCATCTTCAACTTGAGGGGAATTTCTTATTTAAAATGTAGATTCAAATTCTTCTCTTTGTTCCCCAGCTGTCAGGACTGTGCAGTGTTATTTTTTTCAGGTGAACATTTCAGTTTCACTGACTTCCTTATTTCATGACCTTAGGTGACTGGGAAGTTCCTTGAAATTAAAGTTGGTCCCGTTGTTTATGCTACTCATAATTTGAAGATGCTATCTGAGACTGTGTTCTGGCTTTAGGGGTTAATAAAATAATATTAGGCCACCTTATCATACCTTAATAAAATTACTGACTGTTGAGCCAGGCAGAAATATTAGTTTGTTGGAGAAACAGTTGTACTGCAGTATTTCTCAATTGAAGCAGACATTTTTCAACAGGGATAAATGGAATAAACCATGCAGGTAGGTGCGAAGGTGCCATTTTCTTAAAACTTCTTTTTCACTTTCATCAACTCAGTGCAACAAGGTGCAACCTAGTCACCCTAGACCATCATACATTTATCCTACCTTTCCTTTTAGTTATCTTTTAATGTATTATATGAATTTTTAGATTAGGGTATTGTCTGCCCAGCTCCTGAGAACAGGAACCATATTTTATATCCTTTTCTTTCTCAGTGTCTAAGTGCCTGGCATGCAAATACTGGTGCTATTGGTATAACAAAAAATATCATTATTAATTGCAATTAGTGTCATTTATTCAAGTCATCAATGTGGTAGATCACCTGGAAAAAATACTTACTATGGCAATTTAGAGTCTCAATGGACCGATACTCTACTCTGCTAAATTCGTTTAAGATTTATAAAGTTATCTAAATGAATAATGAATAATTCGTGAAGACATTGAGATCATCTATGTTTAGGTGGCTATAGAAGAACAACTACATTTTTCAATGAAAAAAATGAGTGATTGTGATGGTGTGGATCAAGCATCCACTTGAGACTCATAGAGATGGGAGATCAGTATTTGGTTTTGCCTCTTAGCTCTATGACCTTGGGGGAGTTAGTTTCTCTTTTGTTAGTTTTCGTTTGAGGGTTTCCTTCCTCTCCAAAGAGTGATAGATAAAACAAAAAGGGAAAATTAGAAGATATACCTTCAATGAAAAGCAAAATCTACATATCCATAGACCAGGAGCATAACAGAAATGTACAATAGTAAACTGAAGCTAAAGATACAGGCCCTCGGGCACAGAGGCAAGCAATGACAGGAGTTCACATCATTCACGGGAGTGGAACCTACAAGTGCGCCATGCAAGGTTACTCACCAGAACCAGGCTTACCAGTGGGAGCCACAGACTTGGCTGGCGTTCCCTTGCCTTACAAAAGAGGTGAGAAAAAATTTCTCATTCCATCATTTCCTGGAGGTATGGCTTACTTAATCTACCTTCCCAGGACAGGGGAAGTGGAAAGGCAGAACTTCACAGCCAGGACCTAGCCCAAGCCTATGTAAATGGATGTGGGAAATCTCTAATATCAGACAGAGCTAGGTGTCCTGAAAAGCCAAGTGGAGGCATCAGTGGACCAGTTAACAGGAAGACACGAGCTTGAGGTGTAGAGAGGGAGAGAGAAAAAAAGAGAAGAGACAGATCAATTTAAGATAAGCTAAAAATAAATTAAAAAACACATTAGGAAAAACGAATTCTAAGAAAGGCAGTCAATAAAATCAGTAATCAAGAGATGAATTCATACCAGATAAAATAAAAATAATAGAGTAATCTGAAAATGACTTTAGATTAAGACTTCTCAGGAGATGAAGAAATAGTTATAAAAATAAGAAATTATTGAACAAAACATACAGAAATGAGACAAGACCAGGTAGATATTCTAAGGAATCAATTAGAAATCTTAGAAATAAAAAAATATGGTCGTTGAAATAAAAGCTCAATAGACCAAACCCTAATATTAATCAATTGGAAGGGAGTCATAAAGGATGAAACAAGAAATTAGCAAAGAGAGAATAACACACAAAAAAAAGAAGTTAGACTGAGTCTTTAACAAACGTCTAAAAGGAGTTCCAGAAGGAGTGAATTAGAAAGGAAAAGTAATAGTCTAAGGAAATGCTGGGAACTTTCTAGAACTAAAGAAAGGCATAAGTCCTTGGATTCACACTGAGTACTAAAACCCATGTAGGAGAGATAAAGATAAATCCATATATAGATGCTTCTGAGAAAAACTGAAGAACATTAAAGGTAAGAAGAGATTCTTAGAAAAACAAAAAGCACCCAGTGCAACCTTATTTCTTCAGAAATGTTTTGGCTATTCTAAATCTTTGTATTTCTGTATGAATTTTAGAATCAGTTTGTCAATTTCTACAAAAAAAAGCCTTCAGGGATTTTGATCAGACATGTGTTGAATCTATAGATCAATTTGAAGAGGACTGTCCAATATATGGTATGCCCTTGAGAGAAGAAGTTTGGAGAGATTAAAATACTTGCCCAAGGTCATGTAGCCAATAGATGACAGAGCTGGAACCAAGGGAGTGAGGGATTCAATGGTAACAGCAGAAGATTTAGCTAAAACTGGACTTACTTTTGAATCACAGCAATATCAGCTAAATTTTCCTTTCTTTAAATGGAATAGCACTGAATAAGGGAGGGGGTAAAGAATCTCAAACTGTGGGCTTTCTGAGAAATAAACCTCCGTCACATAACAGCAGGTGATTGTAGGTGCCCCTTTCCCCCATGAATGTCTATTACTATATATCTAAATCTTACAGGTCAAGACCAAGAATGATGACATTTCATTCATCAATACTTCCCCCACTCAGAGCTATTTTCTTCTCTGTGAAGGTCGAGTTTATCTCTGCTCTGAATAAATTACAAGTTGGCATCATTATTTTCCTGTGAATGGGGAGGGCAGTCCAATGGCCTTTCCTCCTGCTGCAGAAGCAAGATAGCACAGACAAAGGCAGGGCATTAGCCTTTCCACCAAGTTGAAGTATCTCCTTCCCGCCCCCCCCCCCCCCCATGATGCATGAGAATCATGAAGGTTCACAAGAGAGAAGACAGTTCTATTCTGTGACACTCCACATGGCAGTAAGTGGGAGAGGTTTTTTTTTTGTTTTTTCTTCTTCTTGTTCTTGTTCCTCTTCCTTTTCCTCCTCCTCTTCCCCTTCTTCTTCTTCTTCTTCTTCTTCTTCTTCTTCTTCTTCTGATAACAGACTTTCTTGTTGGGCCACCAACAATTTCTCTTTCTGTTTCTAGTGGACTGTGACAGCTTCTCAGAATGCCATCTCCTCTCCCTGTTCTGCTAACAGGGTTTCTCTTTACTGTGGAAAAGCCATGTCATGTGGTTTAGATGCCCACCTCACTCCCTCCTTCATGGATGGCCCATGGCAATAGGGCGGGCCAATCAGAGCACCCCATTCTTCTGGTCACAGTGACTGGTTCACAAATCAGCACTTAACTCAAGCAGACCCAATCAGAGTTCCTCTGTAAGACTTGATATGTTACCATAGAAATTGCTGGCCTCTGCCTTTTATATATACATATATAAAGTAGGGTCATTAGGGACCCTTGTAATCAAGAGTTGTGGGTGATCATGCTTCCATGAAAAGGCCAGAGTCTGCCTGAGAATGCAGCCATCACAGAAGATTGAGAATGAGGTAGGAGAGAGAAAGAGACAGAGGCCAGACAGCACCCTTTAACATCAGAATCCATCTGTTCCCGAGGAGACCCACTGCTGGATCTCCAAGTGATAGTAGTCAATAAATTCCTATTCTATATAGGCTTTTTTTGAGCCAGGATTCTGTCACATTTAATTAAGTCCGAACCTGACTTTTAAAAACTCTGTCCTGTCTAGTTTACCCAGGTGAATGGAAGAAGAAGTATTTTTTTCCCCTGGGGTAGGAAAGTTATTTGTGATTAGAACCAAAGACCCACACTCTTTCTTGGAAAAGGCAGTTCAGATGTGGATACATGTATTTTTTAATCTTCTCCTCTCTTCTACCTTGGCTTGGAGTTAAATGTGATCAGAGTCTTTGCTCTGGAAGGCTCTGGAGTTGTTCTGAGATGCTCAGTGTTCCCACAATCTCTCTTCACTCCTCCCTCAAGAAGGGGAGAGAGGAAAAGGGTTGGTGGGGACTGATGTGGAAGAGAGAGTCTTAGATTGTCTTCCTTTTAAAACACAGCTGGGATACTGCTGGGAAAGAGACACTGGGTGAACCCCAAAGCAGCCCCAAAGCACCAAACACATTCAGAATGGACAAGTCTTAGTCATGGCCTTGAGGAGGTCTTGATGGGGGTGATGGTCCATTTACATAAAGTCGAATGTACTCTTCAGAATATTCATCTATGAAATATTCATTGTACTAAGCAAGGTCTGCCCCTCCAATGTCACAGAGCAGCCCACACACAGCTGAACAGCAAGCATGGCAGGAACAAACTGTAATCAACTTAATTTTTTGAGCCCCATTGATAGTGAAATGATCACATGATTACAGGGAACTAACAGTGATTTACATAGCAGGGCTTGTGTCAAGATGTTACTGCTGTGGTTTCCAGCCCTGGGGATTGAAGGAACATGGTATTGACTGAGGGATCTGGCTTTGAAAATTAGTAAGTCAGGGTTTCTGCAATTAGGCTGGGTGTGAAAGAAGCTGAACTAAGAGTTAATAAGAATTCATTGAAAACTTTACTGGGGTATAATTAATGTACAATAAACTGCATATATTTAGCATGTATAACTTGATCGCATTTGACATATGCACACAACCTTGAAGCCATCACCACAATCAAGATAATGAACATTTCCATTTCCCCCAAAAGTTTCCTGGTGTCCCTTTCCTCTTTCCCTCCCCATCCCCAGGCAACCACTGATCTGTTTTTGTCACTACAGATTTGTTTCCATTTTCTGGAATTGCTAATAAGAATTTTAAAGTAGGTTAAAAATGTATCTCCATAAGACAATTCTGCCTCCTCAAAACAGGTGGGGAAAGGTCCCCTGAGCTAGTCAAGTTGGGAGCAGAGGCTCTGTGCCCAGCATAAATTTCTAGAAATTTTCCTCTCACAGTCCCTTGAAAAATGAACCATATGCTAGCCTGTGGTGGCAAGTGATTTGGATATTTTGCAATCAGAGTTAGCCAAGTAGAGCCAGGGATATTAGGTGGATAAAGTGGAGGATGAGAGTGGGCAAGGGACTGATCCTGGGCACTTAATCTTAGCCAAGATTTAGAACCAAAGGAACTAAGTTTAAACTGAAGCACAAGAAAAGCAGGAGGGTGCCCTTAAATGCCAACGTCTGTAAATAACAGAGCCAATTAGCAGCAGAAATGGTGAAATTACTCCTTGAGGCATTTATCATTATTTCTGATTTTTTAAAAAATAAAATAAATTCTTACTTTATGGGCTGAGTCATGGTCCAGTGAAAAGTTAAAGGGATGGACTAAGAAGACCTTAAATTCTCATTCAGGTCTGATTTAATCATAAAGTTATAAAGTGTTTTATAGAAAAAAACTTTGAAGGGTAGCTTAACAGGTGAACATTTAAAAATATCATAGCCTAACTTGACAATCTTTACTTTGAGATTGTGGCAGTAAACCTTTGTGTTGAGAAGGGTCAGCATGTGCAAGTCCTCTGATGTAGAACATGGGTCTGTTTACACACCTGCGCCTGTGTGCTTGTCCTGCTGCTACCCTGGGACTGGTGGTGCAGTACATATGACCCACCGCTGCCATGGAGTAAGCTTTGGGACATAATTTTAGGTTTGGAGACAGCAAAAAAAATCATTAAAAGCTGATATGATTTACATCTACAAATAAATCATGCTCATTTTCCCCTCCTACATTCTCTCTCAGGCCATTAAAACATGATGGCTGCAATTCTGTTATTGAACAAATATCATCTCTCCTATCTTGGGACTCTTCATTGTTTCAGGGTTATAGGTGATCAATATGTGCTACCTGAAAAATCATTTTGCTTATCTTCTATAAAACCATGTTGCAATTATATTAGGCATTAATGTCGAATGAATCGGAAATCTATGAATGCCTCCTGATCTGGGGAGATGGAAGGGCACTGAAGGAAGTGTACTGAAATCATTAAAGATGGGAAATTTCCCCCATATGGTCTTCCTCACATTATGAAGTAAATGTCTATGTGCTTGCATGTTCCCCCAGCAGATCCTGAGGTAGGGGCCATACCATATTGGTCTTTAAGTTCCTAGGCCCTACCCAGTGTCTCACACATAGTAATAGAAAAATAAATATTAAATAAAATAATGAATAAATCAGAGTTACTACTGTTTAACATTCATATTATTTCCAGTTTTTTTAAAAACAGGTAAGGGCCTAATATATTCATAAAACTTTGGGTTCATTTTTCCCTTAAAGCAGAGTTCCATGAATTGGATTATTGGATTAAAGTATGCCAATGTCTTTTCATCTTTCTTACCTATTTTATATTGTTTTAAAAAGTGATTTTGAAATAAATTTACAATTTTAGCATCTCTAATAAAGGGATAGCCAGACTGTTTATGCTTCTTGATGTGATATAATATTAAGTACACACTGCTATCTATGACATGCTCTTGCCCCAAAATTTAACCTAATTTTAGAACTGACTTTTAGTCTTAAAAGATGAGTCATCTTATAGGACATCTGACCATGTGTCTTCAATTGGTCGCTGTCATGAAAGAATAAAAAGGGGAGTGAGGTTGTTATAGATGAAAGGAGATTTAAAAGACATAACAACAAATACAATGGATCTTGATAGCATCCTTATTCAAGAAAATTAGTTTAAAAGTCATTTAGGGGACAATTGGAGAAATACAAATATGGAATGAATATGAGATAACATATTAAGAAATTATTACTAACTTTGTTAATTATGATCCTGATACTTTGGTTATGTAGAAAAATGACCTGTGGAGAGAAGGGTTAAGATGGTGGAGTAGTAGGAGGACCTTATGCTTGCCTCATCCCCTGAACACAGTTAGATAATCATAAAATCATTCTAAACACCCAGGAAATCGATCTGAGGACTGAGAGAACAAACTGCACAACTAGCGGGAGAAAAGAGTCTACATTGTGGAAGGTAGGAGGTGTAGAGATGTGATTTGGGGGAGAAAAGAATCACAGGTAGTGTGGAAAGGAGGGATCCCTGATCATGGAGGGAGGAAAGAGAGAGAAAAACAGAGAGAAAGCAGCACACAAGGGATTACACAAGAGAAACACTTCCCCAAAACCATCGATTGGGAAAATCACAGGGGCTAATTATCTCAAGTTTACACAAAGTGGAGCTGAAGTTTTAGAAGTCCACCCCAGAGCCAGGGTGGAGCCTTGTGAGTGTATCAGTGCTCCTGCGAAGAAGGAAGGAAGAAGATTGGGAACAGACAGAGTGCTCTGAGGATCCTCTGGGTCATGTGGGGAAAGACAGCTCCCCTTCTTGGAGTGCATTTGGGAGAGGTGGTACTGCTTCTCAGGCGACAAAAGAGCTGGCAGGCACCATTGAGTTGCCCTGTTTATTAGCATATGAGCATACATGTGCTGAGGGCAGCTAACCTGGATGCCAGCTTTTGCTGTGCTTCATCATAAAATCCAAGCCTCTGCACAGTCATGTGATGGCTTTTCTGGGACAAACCAGTACCAGCCATAGCATGGTGAGATCCTCAACCAGAAGATCAGAGTGGATCCACCTCTCATTTTAGGGACACTGGTGCCTCAAATTTGGAGTTTTGAAACCCAGCCACGTGCCTGAGATAAAACACAGGAGTACTACAGATGCAGACAGGGTGAAGTCAGGGATGTGACAGAAGCCTGGGAAACAAAATGGGAGATTGTTCACTCTTCTATGAGGGCTTCCTGAACCAATTCCCCTCTGCAGGGAAGAGATTGGGGTGTTTCCATTTTTCACCCCTCCCATCAGCACGGATGGACTTCAGTGCCCAGTATAGCACATGCAGAGAAGGCTTGAGCCTCTTACACAAAGCCCCGCCCCCTGAACTCTACAGGTGCCTTTTATAATAAGTGTGATTAAGAGCTAGAGCAGCAATAGGCCCCTCCCCAAAAGACCATCACGAGCCTGCTGCATGCACCAGGTGTACTGATCATAGAGTGCTAAAAAGCTTCAGCTCTAGTGGAAATAGGACCAGCCACAGGCTTTCCTAACACACGAGACAGAGACCTAGACAAAATGCCAAGATGGAGGAATTCATCCCAAAAGGAAGAACAAGAAGAGGTCATGGCCAGGGAGCTAATCAAAATAGATATAAGTAATATGCCTGAACCGGAATTTAAAATAGCAATCATAACGATACAAGCCGGGCTTGAGAAAAGCATAAGAGAAACCAGAGACACCCTTACCACTGAGATAGAAGATCTAAAAAGTAGTCAGGCCAAAATAAAAATGCTATAACTGAGATGTAAAACTGACTGGATATCATGACCACAAGGATGGACGAAGTAGAAGAGTGAAAAAGTGATATAGAAGATAAAATTATGTAAAATAATGAAGCCGAAAAGAAGCAGGAAGGAAAAATATTGAGTCATGAATGTAGACTTAGGAAATTCAGCAATTCCATAAAGCGTAATAACATTCATATCATATGAGTCTCAGAAGAAGAAGAGAGGGGAAAGGGGGCAAAAGGTTTATTTGAGAAAATTATAGTTGAAAACTTCCCTAATATGGGGAAAGTAACAGACCTCCAAGTCCAGGAGGCAGGGAATTCCCACCAAAATCAACAAAAGCTAGGGACGCCTGGGTGGCTCAGTTGGTTAAGGGTCAGATTCTTGGTTTTGGTTCAGGTCACAATCTCACAGTTCGTGGGTTTGAGCCCTACATCAGGCTCTGTGTTGACAGTGCAGATCCTGCTTGGGATTCTCTTTCTCTTTCTCTCTCTCTGCCCCTCCACCTCTCATGCTATCTCTGTCTCTCTCAAAATAAATAAATAAACTTAAAAAATTTTTTTTCAATCAACAAAAGCTGGCCAACACAAAGACATATCATAGTAGAATTTGCAAAATACAGAGATAAGGAAAGAATCCTGAAAGCAGCATGGGAAAAGAAATCCCTAACCTACAAGGGAAGACAAATCAGGTTAGCAGCAGGTCTCCTCACAGAAACCTGGCATGCCAAAAGGAAGTGACATGATATATTCAACATGCTGAATGGGAAAAAAATGCAGCCAAGAATACTTTATCTAACAAAGCTGTCATTCAGAATAGAAGGAGAGATAAAGAGTTTCTCAGACAAACAAAAACTAAAGGAGTTTGTGACCACTAATGCAGCTGTGAAAGAAATGTTAAAAGGGACCCTGAGTGGGAAATAAAGACCAAAAGTGACAAAGACTAGAAAGAAAGAGAGAAAATCTTCAGAAACAATGACTTACCAGTAATACAATGGCATTAATTTCATATCTATCAATAATTACTCTGAATATAAATATAAATATAAATATAAATATAAATATAAATATAAATATAAATGAATATAAATAAAAAAAACTATAAATGAATTTAACTGCTCTTATAAAAAAACATAGGGTATCAGATTGGATAAAAAATCAAGACCCATCAATATGCTACCTAGAAGAGACTCATTATACCTAAAGTTACCGACAGATTGAAAGTGAGGGGGTGGAGAACCATCTATCATGCTAATGGATGTCAAAGAAAAAAAAAAAGCGCCAGAGTACCCATACTTATATCAGACAAACTAGATTTAAACCAAAGACTGTAATGAGATGAAGAAGGGCACTAAATCATAATAAAGGGGTCTACCCAACAAGAACTATCAATAGTAAATATTTATGACCCCAACTTAGAACACCCAAATATATAATTCAATCAATAACAAACATTAAAAAATAATTGATAATAATATAATTATAGTGGAGGACTTTAACACTCCACTTACAACAATGGACAGATCATTTAAGCATAAAATCAATAAGAAAACAATAGCTTTGAATGACACACTGGACCAGATGTACTTAACAGATATATTCAGAACATTTTATCCTAAAACAGCAGAATACACATTCTTTTCAAGTGCACATGGAACATTCTCCAGAACAGTGTTCTGGTCTCAACAAATCAGGCCACAAATCAGGTCTCAACAAGTAAAAAAGATTGAGATCATAGCATGAATATTTTCAGACCATGATGCTATGAGGCTTGAAGTCAACCACAAGAAAAAATTTGGAGGGCCCTCAAATACATGGAGGTTAAAGAATATCCTACTAAAGAATGAATGGGTCAATCAGGAAATTAAAGAACAAATTAAAAGATACATGGAAGTAAATGAAAGTGAAAACACAGCAGTCCATAACATTTGGGATGCAGCAAAGGCAGTTATAAGAGGAAAGTTTATATCGATACAGACTTACCTAAAGAAGCAAGAAAAGTCTCAAATATACAACCTAACCTTACACCTAAAGGAACTAGAAAAGTAACAGCAAATAAAGCATAAAGTTGGCAGAAGAACGGAAATAACAAAGATTAGAGCAGAAATAAATGATACACACACACACACACACACACACACACACACACACACACACACATAACAGAATAGATCAATGAAACGAGGAGCTGGTTCTTTGAAAGAATTAATAAAATTGATAAACCCCTTAGTCCAACTTGTAAAAAAAGAAAAGATAAAGGACTCAAATAAATAAAATCGCAAATGCAGAGGAGAGATCACAAACAACACCACAGAAATACAAACAATTATATGAGAGTATTATGAAAAATTATATATCAACAAATTGGGCAATCTGGAAGAAATGGATAAATCCTAGAAACATACAAACTATGAAAACTGACACAGGAAGATAAAGAAAATTTGAACAGACCCATAACCAACAAAGAAATTTAATCAGTAATCAAAAATCTCCCAACAAACAAAAGTCCAGGGTCAGATGGCTTCCCAGGGGAAGGAATTCTACCAAATATTTACAGAAGAGTTAATACCTCTTCTTTTCAAACTGTTCCAAAGAAATAGAAAAGGAAAGAAAACTTCCAGACTTATTTGACAAGGCCAGCATTACCTTGATTCCAAAACCAGACAATGAACCCACTAAAAAGGAGAATTACAGGCCAATATTCCTGATGAACATGGATGTAAAAATTATCAACAAAATACTAGCAAATTGAATCCAACAGTATATTAAAAGAGTTGTTCACTATGATCAAGTGTGATTTATTCTCATTCCTTTTAAAAATATGACCTCGGGGCGCCTGGGTGGCGCAGTCGGTTGAGTGTCCGACTTCAGCCAGGTCACGATCTCGCGGTCCGTGAGTTCGAGCCCCACGTCAGGCTCTGGGCTGATGGCTCGGAGCCTGGAGCCTGTTTCCGATTCTGTGTCTCCCTCTCTCTCTGCCCCTCCCCCCCTTCATGCTCTGTCTCTCTCTGTCCCAAAAAAAAAAATAAATAAATAAAAAAAAATAAATAAATAAATTAAAAATATGACCTGAGGTGACTTACATTATTTTTGCCATCGTCTATTAGCTAAAACCAGATTGTATGATTTCAGAAAGCTGAAAGGAAGGCTGGAAGGGGTCAACTCTTGTTGAAAAGTCCTGTGTCCAACTAAAACTCAAGATTTTTTTCTTTTTTTAAAAAATGTTTAGTTATTTATTTGAGAGAGAGAGAAAGCAGGGAGGGGCAGAGATGGGGGGCAGAGGATCTGAAGTGGGCTCCATGCTGACAGCAGCAGGCCCGATGCTGGGCTTGAACCCACAAACTGTGAAATCATGACCTGAGCTGGAGTTAGACACTCCACTGACTAAGCAACCCAGGTACCCCAGGATTTTCTTATTAAAGAAAGAAAATGAGGCTGGGTATTGATAATCATAGCATTCTCTGCTACAATCTACCACTCAGTGTACCCAAATTTCCCTATGCACCATTCTCCCCACACATGGAATACACTTGCTCCATCCCAAGGAGTAGTGACCATCTATCTCTAAGTCCAAGGTTGTAACACCTCCACTTAGGGGTCTAGTAATTACCTCAAATCTATCCTAACCAACCCACAGTTCTTTCTTCTTCTTCTTCTTCTTCTTCTTCTTCTTCTTCTTCTTCTTCTTCTTCTGAGAGAGAGCACGTGAGTAGTAGAGGAAGAGAGAGAGGATCTTAATTAGACCCCATGCCCAGTGAGGAGCCTGACTCCGGGCTTGATCTCACAACCCTGAGATCATGACCTGGGCTAAAATCAAGTGTCAGACGCTTAACCAACTGAACCACTCAGGTGCCCCAAAAACCCAGTTCTTAACTAGTCTCCCAAATTTGGATCTTCCTTGAGTCTCCCAATCTCCATTAATGGCAATCCCATTCTTCAGGCTGCTTGTGCCAAAAAAATCTTGGAGTCATCCTTCACATACAATATCCAATCTATAAGGAAGTCCTTTTATTATTTTTAATTTGTTAGGTTTGTTTGTTTATTTATTTATTTATTTAGTTAATTTATTTATTTTTGAGAGGGAGAGAGAGAGAGAGAGCCCAAGGAAGGGGCAGTGAGAAAGGGAGAGAGAGAATTCCAAGAAGGATACCTGCTGTCAGTGCAGAGCCTCGGGCAGGGCTCAATTTCATGAACCATAAGATCATGACCTGAGCTAAAATCAAGAATCAGTTGCTCAACCAACCGAGCCACCCAGTTGCCCCTGCTTCTTCTTTAAATATATGACCACTTCTCAGTACTCCCTGGTCTAAGATACATGTATGTCTCACTTGGATTATGCAAAAGCAGCCAATGTGATCCTTTAAAAATTTAACTTAGAGGAGCCTGGGTGGCTCAATTGGTTAAGCATACAACTTCAGCTCAGATCATGATCTCATGGTTCATGACTTCAAGCCCCACATTGGGTTCTGTGCTGACAGCTCAGAGCCTAGAGCCTGCTTCAGATTCTGTGTCTCCCTCCCTCTCTGCCCCTCACCGCTCACACTCTATCTTTCTCTCTCTGTAAAAAATAAACATTAAATTTTTTAAAAATTTAAGTTAGATCACATCATTCTTCCATTCAAACACTATTATGTCATTCTAGCTAAGAATTCCTTTCTCTGCATAGTCACACGTTGCCGTGGACCACCAGAGACATTTTGCACAAAATTTAGAAGGCTGATGGGAAGGAATAACCATGTTTCCTTATACTGGGGAGGCTAATGTAGGACATGAGGCACTCTGGTGGCTCTCATGTATGTTGTCATCAATTTGCTGAAAAACCAGGTTGGCTCAGAGCCAAAGTTGGGCTCCCACTGCATCTAGTTCTTCAGCTCCTCTGACTCTCGGGTCCTATGTGTGCCATTTTGAAGCAATGAGAGAATGGATTGCTTAATAAACCATTTTAGAGCATGGAAAATATAAAGTCAAGTCTTTACCTCATTCCTTACACCAAAAGAATTTCAGATGTCTCAGAAATTTAAACGTTAACAATTACATCATAAAAATATATTTATCCATAAAGGGATGAAGGAGACCTTTCTTAGGCAGAAGTCAATACATGGGCACCATAAGATAAAAGATTGATATATTTAACTATTATAGATTGAATTATGTACCTCAAGAAGATACATGGAAGTCCTAATCACAGGTACTTTCAAATGTGACCTTATCTGGAAATAAGGTCTTTGCAGATATAATCAAGTTAAGAAAAAGTCATTAAGGTGGGTCCTGATCCAATATGGCTGGTGTTCTTATAAGAAGAGAAGAGACACAGAGAGAGACATACACAGAGGGAAGATGATGTGAAGACACACAAGGAGAACCTCACGTGACTACAGAGACAGAGACTGGAGTGATCTATCTATAAGCCAAAAAAATGCCAATGATTGCCAACAACACCAGAAGCTAAAAGAAAGGCATGGAACAGATTCTCTCTTAGAGCCTTCAGAGAGAGCATGGCCTTGCCAACACTTTGATTTCTGACTTCTGGTATCCTTAACTGTGAAAACTGTATTTGTTTTAAGTCACCCAGTTTTGGGTACTTTGTTAAGGCAGCTCCAGGAAACTATATAGACTCCATAGATTGAAAACATTAGCTCAGAAAGAAAATAAACTCAGGTAAAAATGAAAAAATCAATGGCCAATAAAAATGTTGGTAAATCCTCTTTTCCAAAAACAACTATAAAACTGGACAAGATAATTATTGCAAAGCAATAATTGTTTCAGGGCTTAGAAATAGACCAAAGACAAGCAACAAATTGAGGAGCATTTATTTATTGAAAACTGCTGAATTTGGGGTAAGGACGGTAGGAGTCTAGTTTTGCTTAAAATGGAGTTTTATGTGACATTTGCGAAAAGAGGAGGGGAGAGCTGTATCATGCAGGCATTACTAGGCTGGCAGTTCTCATTCTAAAGAAAAAATTCAATGCCCAAATGATACATGAGTATATTCTCATTGCAAAATAGCAAAACTAATAAAATGAATTCCACATTGATTCTATTATCCTCCAATCTCATTTCTCTCCTCTGACATTACTGTAGTTATATAGACACAAATAATTTGGTTTTGCGTTGGTTTTGATATTTAAATAAATAAGGTCATACTGTATTATAGTACTGTTTTCAACTTGCTTTTTTAAATCAGCTAACAATGTTTTTGGGAGAATTTCCTAACATACATTTTCTTCATCTTTATTTAGTGGCTGAATGGAAATTCTACCTTATTGATGTATTGTGTCCCCACCGATGGGCATTTAACCTCCTTGTGCAGGTGTGTGAGTGCTTCTCTCACACTTGGACTCGGCGTTTCCAAGCGCATGTGGGTATTCGAATAGAAAGACACAGCCCAGTTGTCCTCCAAAAAGCTGCTGTCCCTGCACCCTTGCTAATATTAGATATTATTAAATTCTTTTATAAATGTTTATTCATCTTGAGAGAGAGAGGGAGAGAGAGAAACAATGAGTGGGGAGGTGCAGAGAGAAAGGGAGAGAGAGAATCCCACACAGGCTCAGTGCTGTCAGTGCTGAGCCTGAAACAGGGCTCCATCCCATGACCATGAGATCATGACCTGAGCCAAAATCAAGAGTCAAACACTTAACCGACTGAGACACCCAGGTACCCTGAGATATTAATATTTAAATTTTTTGCCAATCGCAGGGAAAAAATATGCCATTTAAAAAGTACGTCATTTAAAACGTACATCAGATCCAAAGCAATCTACATATTCAATGCAATATCTATCAAAATAACACCAGCATTCTTCACAGAGCTAGAACAAACAATTCTAAAATTTATTTGGAACTGCAAAAGACCCCAAATACCCAAAGTAATGTTGAAAAAGAAAACCAGAGCTAGAGGCATCACAGTTCCAGAGTTCAAGCTGTATTACAAAGCTGCAATCATCAAGGCAGTATGGTATTGGCACAAAAACAGGCACATAGATTGATGGAAAAGAATAGAGAACCCAGAAATGGACCCACAAACGTATGGCCAACTAATCTTTGACAGAGCAGAAAAGAATATCCAATGAAATAAAGACAGTCTCTTCAGCAAATGGTGCTGGGAAAACTGGACAGTGACATGTGGAAAAATGAACCTGGAGCACTTTCTTACACCATACACAAAAATAAACTCGAATGGATGAAAGACCTAAACGTAAGACAGGAAGGCATCAAAATCCTAGAAGAGAAAACAGGCAACAACCTCTTTGACCTCAGCCACAGCAACCTCTTACTTGACATATCTCTGGAGGCAAAGAAAACAAATGCAAAAATGAACTATTGGGACCTCATCAAGATAAAAACCTTCTACACAGCGAAGGAAACAATCAGCAAAACTAAAAGGCAACCAATGGAATGGGAGAAGATATTTGCAAATGACATATAAGATAAAGGGTTAGTATCTAAAATCTATACAGAACTTATCAAACTCAACACCCAACAAATAATCCAGTAAAGAAATGGGTAGAAGACAGGAATAGACATTTTTCCAAAGAAAACATCCAGATGGCCAACAGACACATGAAAAAATGCTCACCATCACTCATCATCAGGGAAATACAAATCAAAACCACAATGAGATACCACCTCACACCTGTCAGAATGGCTAACATTAACAACTCAGGCAACAACAGATGTTGCCGAGGATGTGGAGAAAGGGGCACCCTTTTGCACTGCTGGTGGGAATGCAAGCTGGTGCAGCCAGTCTGGAAAACAGTATGGAGGTTCCTAAAAAAATTAAAAAAAAAAAAAAGAACTACCCTACAAGCCAGCAAATGTACTATTTACCCAAAAGATACAGGAGTGCTGATTCGAAGGGACATGTGCACCCCAATGTTTACAGAAGCACTATCAACAATAGTTAAAGTATGGAAAGAGCCCAAATGTCCATTGACTGACGGATGGTTAAAGATGTGGTATATATACACAATGGAGTATTACTCAGCAATCAAAAAGAATGAAATCTTGCCATTTGCAACAATGTGGATGGAGCTAATGTGTATTAAGCTAAGTGAAATAAGTCAGTCAGAGAAAGACAAATACCATATTACTTCACTCATTTGTGGAATTTAAGATACAAAACAGATGAACATAGGGGAATGGAAGTAAAAATAAGATAAAAACAGAGAGGGAGACAAACCATAATAGACTCTTGAGTATAGAGAACAAACTGAGGGTTACTGCAGGAGGGGGCGGGGTGGGCTAAATGGGTGATGGGCATTAAGGAAGGCACTTTTTGGGATGAGCACTGGGTGTTATATGTAAGTGATGAATCGCTAAATTCTATCCCTGAAACTATTATTACACAATATGTTAACTAATTTGGATTAAAAAAATACTAATTATGTTTGAACCATAGAAAATTAAATAAATAAATAAATAAATAAATAAATAAATAAATAAATAATAAAACATGTCAGAAATAAAAAATAATCTGTCATTTAAAAATTTGTTTCACTTCCTATGAGTCTATAATTATTTCAACATAAATAGTAAAAAAAAATTATAAATAAATAAAGAAAAAATACTTTTTTTTTAAACTTATTTTGCCCTCCCACAGCACTGTTGGTATTGCTTGTTTATTACATATCATTTTCATCCCTAGAGAGAAATATTCTAGGCCTGGGGCCTGAGCCTGACAGGCCTCCTGCACCCTTGCTCTCACCTCTCCAGGCTCAGCATTATTTTAGTGAGCAACATGATCTAATTCCCAGGCAAGGAAGTCAGAGAGCTATTAACTTAGAGATTTGAAAATAAAAAAGCCAACAGAAATAAAGATGTGTCCATGATTTTGTTACTTGTCGAATCTTACCAATGCCATCCCCTGGCCACCTCTGCTTCCCCTGGGACTGTCGCCACCAGATATTCTCTCCATATGTGTCTGCCAGCCCTTCCTCTCCTCTGGCTCCTTCTCTGACTGCACACAAATCCAGTCCCTCCCTCCTGAAATGTCCTCCCCAGAGTTTTGCTTCACCCTCCAGCGGATGATGGAGAAGCAAACTCATAGTGGCAGGCAATCCTGAGTGCAGATTCCAGGCTTACCCTTACCAGCCTTGTGACCTTGGACCAGCCACTTCTCTGAGCCTCAGTTTTCCCTCCTCTCATTCAGGATGGCTCCTCCCTCCAGGACTAGGGGGTGCAGTCAGTGAGGACATAATGTGGAAGACCTTGGCCTGGTGCTAATGTTATACTGTAAATGTTAGTTCCCTTTCCCTCTTCCCCACTTGTGCCCCTTCCCCTTCCTGCCAACATCCTCAGCTTCCTCTAAGAGCATCCCTGGAGGCCCATACTACTTCACCTCCCCCGCTGCAGTCTGGCCTACATGCCCATATTTCTGCTGATGTAGATTCTTCACGGGGCTCACAGATGACTTCCTAATTGCCAGACAGGACAGATTTTTCCTCGGTCTGCATTCTGCTTGACCTCTTCACAGCATTTCACCTACGCTTCCCCTCTATCCGTTGGCTTCTATAACAGAACACCCTCCTGGCTCTCCTCCTAACTTGGATTGTCCTCCCTTGGCTTCTCTTCTTCTGCACATCTGCCTGCCTTGGATCCCCAGCTTTGACCCTGACCCTTCTCTGTGCCTTTCAGAGTGGCCTCATCCTCAGGCTTCTAGTCCTCCTGTGTCCTGGCTATTCCCACATCCAGAGCTCCAGCTCTGGCCTCTTTCCTGAGCTGCAGACCTGAGCTTCAATAGCTTCTGGGTGGATTCTCTGAATATTCTGTAGATTCTCAAGTTCTGTCAACCTTCAATTCTCTTATATCTCAAATATTGTTTCCTCCCTTGTACAGGACACTAAATTTGTGTAGCTCTTGCATTGCCTTTCCACTCCCTCCTCTCTCTCTGTATCAATCAGCATCCACCCCATGAGGTCACTGTTCCATCCCACACTGTGAAATACAGGATCAGATTTCCTGAATGGTGGGCAAGGAGTTGGATGATACAATGCAGAAGGACTGGGAATTAACAACTTGTAGACTAACATGAAATCAGTGAAAAATGGGAGATAAAAGGAATCCAGACAGATTAATTTTCCCTTCTCTCCTGTGGCTCACATCAGGGTGTGGTACCTGTTTGTGACCCATCATGCATACTGGGAAAATGTCCTGATGAGTGATTTTGCCTTGTTAATGCCCTCTAAAGCAGACCCACAGGTAATGCAAGCATGCAGATAATTTGCTTTGGAAGTGATCCCAAGGAACAGGAGCAAGAGAAACGGGGAGTGAAACAGAAGGAGGGAAAACTAGAGCAAAGATGATTTAAGTTGGTATCAATATGGCTAGTGACGGATGCTCAATGACATGGGATGGTCTAGGGCGCTTTGTGAAGTGCATCTCAGAATGGTGCTTCTGGGGTATGAAAGGGGAGCATTTATCCATTAGCTGCCACTACCCCATAGATGCTGACTCCTGGGTCCTCTCAGCTTATGCATGTGTGAGTGCTAAATGAGTCCCCCCTGCACCACCACCCCCTGCCCCTGAGCATTTCCATTCTGGCATCAGAGTAGCCCTGGGGCAGGAGGAGACCCACTCAGGTTGCTCTTGTGTGAGACTGGTTGGGACCCATTACAGAACTTGCTGCAGAAGTGGCTGGAATAGGAAATGAGGTCAAGAAGATTTGAAGTGGTATTAAAAAATTGTCAGATCCTTGAGGTGCCAGGGTGGCTCATTTGGTCAAGTGTCTGACTCTTGATTTTGGCCAAGGTCATGATCTCATGGTTTGTGGGACTGAGCCCCACATAAGGCTCTGCACTGACAGTGTAGAACCTGCTTGGGATTCTCTCTCTCTCTCTCTCTCTCTCTCTCTCTCTCTCTCTCCCTGCTCCTCCCCTGCTCACACACACACAGACCCACACTCCCAAAATAAATAAATAAACTTTTAAAAAAATTGATCAGCTCCAGACCTGCCTCGTGTCTCTTTGTGGCTCCTTGTGAAGCAGCGGTCACACATTTCCCTTCCTTTGCTTCCCTTGTCTCTTCTCGTTCACTCTCCTGGTCTTGCCCTTCCCAAATAACATTAGTACTTTCATCCTCGCCTTAGACCCTGATTTCAAAAGGACTCATGATGAGGCAGTCCCAGGAGACTGGATAGTAACTTCACTTAATTGCTGTGGAAATTATGTTAATTAAAAACAAATATGAAATAGTCTGGCTATTTATGATGGTATAGGGACTTACGGAAAAGGAACGATTGGCCCAGGGCAATCAACTTCCAACTCTTAAAATACTTTCAAAGCCAGAGAGCCTCCATAGCAGCTCTTGTTTTAATACTTTTTAAACTTCTTTAAAACAAGTTTTTACAAATGAAAAAATATGGAAGTGTAACCTTCAGAAAAGTGCACATATTATAAACACAGAACTTGAGGAATTTCTGTAGAGCACAACCATTTAGCCAGGCCCCAGGTTAAATAAATATAAAGTTGCCAAGGGGCACCTGGGTGGCACAGTCGGTTAAGCATTGGACTCTTGATCTCGGCTCAGGTCATGATCTCACAGTTCCTGAGTCCAAGCCCTGCACTGGGTTTTGTGCTGATGGTACAGAGCCTGCTTGGGATTCTGTCTCTCTTTCTGACCCTCCTCCACTTTTGCTCTGTCTCAAAATAAATAAACTAAAAATTTTTTTTAATAAAATAATATCGGGGTGCCTGATTCAGTTGGTTAAGCGTCGGACTTTGGCTCAGGTCATGATCTCACAGTTTGTGAGTTCAAGCCCCGTGTCTGACTCTGTGCTGACAGCTTGGAGCCTGGAGCCTGCTTTGGACTCTGTGTCTCCCTCTCTCTCTGCCCCTCCCCACTCGCTCTCTCTCTCTCTCTCTCTCTCAAAAATAAACATTAGGGGCGCCTGGGTGGCTCAGTCGGTTAAGTGTCTGACTTCGGCTCAGGTCATGATCTCGCGGTCTGTGAGTTCGAGCCCTGCGTCGGGCTCTGTGCTGACCGCTCAGAGCCTGGAGCCCGTTTCAGTTTCTGTGTCTCCCTCTCTCTCCGCCCCTCCCCCATCCATGCTCTGTCTCTGTCTTAAAAATAAATAAACGTTAAAAAAAATTAAAAAATAAATAAACATTAAAAAATTAAAAAAATATATAAAACTATCAACACCCAAAAGCTCTCCTTATGTCCTGCTCCAATCACTGCATGCTTCTAGGAAGGGAATTATTATCCTGACTTCTAACACCAGTATGGTAGCTTTTAAGGAGATCCTTATCTGCTGCAATCGGATCAGTTTGTGCTGAAAATCACCCCCAGAACTTAAAACAGAGCTGCAGAAAATACCTGGGTTGGAAACATTTTGGTGGCCAAACCCAGCAATCTCAAATCCTCAAATTCCCTTGGCAAAAGCAACCTCCTCCCTCTGCCAGAGGAGAATCGCCTCCCCTTGTCTGGAGACCATGCTGACCTCACTTGAATTAGAGCCTCATAGAGATACTAATTCTCTTCACGACTTGCTCTCACCATGCCTCATTTCCTGGAGTCAGATCCCAGCACAGCCTGGATGGGGAACAAAGCTTACATCTCAAGGACTTTTCTAAAGCATATTGCTATGTGTCAGCAAGAGTAGGGCCATGTGTGGGAGCAGATTGTATTAGCTTTTTTGTGGCTGCTGAAACAAATTACCACAAACCGAGTAGCTTAAAAGAACATAAATTTATTCCTTCACAGTTCTGGAGGCTTGAAGTCCAAAATCAAGATTGATTCCTTCTGGAGGCTCTGAGGGAGAATGTGTTCCATGTCTCTCGGCTAGATTCTGGTGGCTAGCAGCAATTCTTGGCATTGCTTGATTTCTAGGCATGTCTCTCCAATCTCTGCCTCCCTCCTCATGGCACCTTCTCTTCTGTATGTCTCTGTGGCTTCTTTCCTGTCTCTTACAAGGACATCCAGTCACTGGATTTAGGGCAAGTGAGCCCTAAATCCAGGATGATCTCATAGTAAGATCCTTAATTTAATTACATCTGCAAATGTCATGAGTCTTGGACAAGAAAGAGCTTAGCAAAGGCACTGTGGAGCAGAGTTCTAGCTAACCGAAAGAATTATAATGAGGAGCAGAATCAACTTATCAACCACACAGACCTGTAGTCAGCAGCAGAACCACCATAGCAACCATGGCCCGCAGAGCCTGGAGCTGAGGCGCTCAGCCAAGCGCTCAATAGGTCCACTGACCCCACTTTGCCACAAGCACAGGAATGATAATAAATGATGGCTGTGTTAAGCCCTTGAGTTTCGAGGGCTTTGTTTTGCGGCAGCCGCTAGCTGATACAGAGAGTAACACACCTCTCCCAGCAATCAATAAGCAAATAATAGGTAAGGCTTTGAAATATTTGAAGAACATAGTAATGAAACTTGATATAACAGCTATATAAAGAACTCTGTACCCGGCCTCAAAGAAGACAAATTCTTTCTAAGCAAATATGGAGCATTCTGTAAAAATTAAGCGTATGTTAGGCCTAAAGGCAAATTGCAACTCATTCCAAAAACAAAATCTTGGGGTACCTGGGTGGCTCAGTTAGTTAAGCATTCTGCTCTGCATTTTCAGATCATCATCTTGCAGTTTGTGGGTTTGAGGTCCGTGTTGGGCTCTGCACTGAGAACATGAAGCCTGTTTGGGATTCTCTCTCTTGGCTACTCCCCCGCCTCCCCCCAACCCTCTCTCTCTCAAAAATAAACTTAAAATGAAAATGAAAAAGAAAGAAAGAAAAAGGAAATCTCTACAGGCAAATTTAGTAATCAACACATGATGGCAAAAAAAAAGAAGAAAAAACGAAGTCAACCCCCAAATCTATTCATTTAATTGGAATAGAAATAACATCCAAAATACTGGCATTATAGAAAAAAATCAAGTGGAACATATAGATAAATTAGAAACAAATGAGAAGAGGCACTACATATAAAAATCTTTAGGGTGCAGCCAAAGTCATACAAAAAAAAATAGAGCTCTAATACATTTGCTAGAAAATAAGAGATTAAAAAAAAACTAACATCTCAATTCAAAAAGCTAAGAAAAGAACATCAAAATAATCCCCCAAAGTAAGTAAATAATAAATATAAAAGTAGAAACCAATAAATGGAACAATAGAACCCTTTCCTTCTTCTGGAGGAGGGAGGAAACAAATAAAATTGACAAATTGTGACAAGTTTAATCCAGACAAATTTAGAAAAAACACCAATAAACAACATTAGGAATGATAAAGGGACTGTAACTGTAAACATAGTAGAGTTTTTAAAAATTGAAGGGAATATTACATAAAACTTTATAATAACGAACTGGAAAGGGAAAACACACATGATTTTCTAGGAATCAAATGCCCAATATTGGCAAAGAAGTAGGAAATTTAAAGAGAACAACAAACACATAATAAATTGGAAAGGTGGTCTAATATTTATACTAAAGTGTGCCCAAACACAGCCAAACATTTGGGGTACCAAAAATTTCTTATTACTTAACCATGTATAAATGTGGAAGTCTTTCCAATATATTTTATAAGGCTAGCATAATAATCCTGATACCAACATAAGAAAAAAGAAGGCAGCAGGCAGGCAGGCAGGCAGGCTATAAGCTTAGCTCACTCTATAAATATGAAAATTCCAGGGAGTGACCAATATGGCAGAACAGCATGGAAGTTTTTTTTTTTGCATCTCGCATCCATGAAATACAGCCAGACTAACACTAAACCATCCTGCACACCTAGAAAACTGATCTGAGGTATAACACAACAATCTGCACAACCTGAACCACAGAACTCTGTAGGTAACAGCGGTGAACTGGGGGAGAGAAGGCTCAGAGGGCAGGGAGCTGTTTTTGCTTGTGAAGGGAGGATTGAGATGGGGGTAGAGGTGCTGTGGTGGGGGGTAGAATATGGGAAAAGCACCACCCCTCAAAAGCAGCTGGAGAGAAAGTGGAAAAGTGGGAACAGCCACAGGGACTGAACTAAAAAGGGAGAAAGGAGAGGGCTTAAATTCCATTAAGACTCTATAAACAGGGGGAGCACAGTCTGAAACTCCGCAGCTAGATACCTGGTAGTGCTCTGATGAGAAGGGTGAGTCCCCAGGAGCAGAGAGTGAGATCAACCACATTCGCTGGTGCCAGAACAAAGTCGTTGGGGATGAAGCCTGGTGCCAGATGTGTGTTGTGATTTGCCATAATCCCTGAAACGCTGCTGCCACATGATCACATGAACTTTTTCTGGGCTGGGCTGGCAACTGGCCGCAGTCTCCAGGCGGCAGCAGCAGCACAGTTTCTGCGAATGTTCCTGGGTGTGGCCAGCACCCGGCCATTGCTCGGTGAGACCCTCCCCCAGAGGATCTGAGTGGGTCAAAGCCGCAGTCCCTCAAAAGTAAAGGGTTGGGAAACACAGCTACATCTGAGATAAAACTCAGGAGGGAGGTGCTGCCTGGCAACCTGATGGCTTGGTCACGGACAGTGTAACAGTGGGGAGTGGATGGAAACAGGAGACAGAGGATGGGTGCATGACTACTAATCAGGTAGAACAGAGTTCTGATACTAGAGACTGGGTAGCTGGGTGACGCCATTTTCACCTCTCCTGCATGTGTGCATACACACTTACAAGCACCACAACAATCCACCCCAGTAAGCTAAACAGCACCATTTAGTGGAGAATGGAGCCATTACACTAAGCCCTGCCCAACTGGGCCAACCTCACTCTTCAGAAATATGAGTCTCTCTTCCTGCTTAGTTTATGACTATAAAGTGCTTCATAGTTTGACTTCTAGGGGAAAACGATGTAATTTAAATTGTATTTCAGTTTGTTCCCTGGTCCACCTATTCAACTTTTTTTCTTTTTTCATTTCTTTTCATTTTTTTGAATACAGAAAGAGAAAAAAATTATTTTTATTATCAATTTTTATTAAAAATATTTATTTAATTTTTTCTATATTTTTTTACTTTTTTGTAAAATTTTCAAATTCTATTTTACTTCCATCATTTAATTTTATTCTATTTCAGTGTATTAATTTTTTCAAATTGTCAAACGTTTTCTTTTTTCTTTCTTTCTTTTTCTTTTTTCCCTTTTTTCTCTAATCTATCAAGCTCCCTTCAACAACCAGATGAAAACACACCTAGTATCTAACATGATTTATTTGATGTGTGTGTGTGTGTGTGTTGTTTTTAATTTTTTAATTTTAAATTTTTTTACATTATTAATTCCTTTTTTTCCTACAAAATGATGAAACAAAGAAATTCAGCCCAAAAGAAAGAGCAGGAAGAAATGACAGTCAGGGACTTAATCAACGCAGACACAAGCAAGACATCTGAACCAGAATTTAGAATCATGATAATAAGAATACTAGCTGGGGTTGAAAATAGATTAGAGCCCCTTTCTGTGTAGATGAAAGAAGTAAAAGCTAGTCAGGATGAAATAAAAAATGCTATAACTGAGCTGCAATCTAGAATACTTGCCACTGTGGCAAGGATGGATGAGGCAGAGCAGAGAATCAGAGATAGAGGACAAATGTATGGATAACAATGAAGCAGAAAAAAGCAGGAGACTAAGGCAAAAGAGCACGATTTAAAAATTAGAGAAATCAGTGACT
This sequence comes from Panthera leo, assembly GCF_018350215.1. Classification (NCBI taxonomy): domain Eukaryota; kingdom Metazoa; phylum Chordata; class Mammalia; order Carnivora; family Felidae; genus Panthera; species Panthera leo. The sequence goes on along the minus strand of NC_056687.1, from coordinate 148,617,624 downwards.
CGTTAAAAAGGAACAACACCAGAATCATAGGGGTCCCAGAAGATGAAGACAGAGAAAAAGGGGTGGAAGGGTTATGTGAACAAATCATAGCAGAAAACTTTCCTAACCTGGGGAAAGACACAGACATCAAAATCTAGGAAGCACAGAGGACTCCCATTAGATTCAACAAAAACCAACCATCAACAAGGCATATCAGAGTCAAATTCACAAAATACACAGGCAAGGAAAGAATCAGGAAAGCAGCATGGGAAAAATGTCCTTAACCTACAAGAGAAGACAGATCAGAATTGCAGCAGACCTATCCACAGAAACTTGGCAGGCCAGAAAGGAGTGGCAGGATATATTCAATGTGCTGAATCAGAAAAATTTGCAGCCAAGAATTCTTGATCCAGCAAGGCTGTCATTCAAAACAGAAGAGAGACAAAAAGTTACCCAGACAAACAAAAATAAAAGGAGTTGGTGACCACTAAACCAACCCTGCAAGAAACTTAAGGGGGACTCTCTGAGGGGAGAAAAGATGAGGAAAAAAAAAAAGAACCAAAAGCAACAAAGACTAGAAAGGACCAGAGAACATCACCAGAAACTCCAACTCTATAAGCAACATAATGGCAATAAATTTATATCTTTCAGTACTCACTCTAAATGTCAATGGACTAAATGCTCTAATCAAAAGATATAGGGTAACAGAATAGATAAGAAAATAAGATCCATCTATGTGTTGTTTACAAGAGACCCACTTTAGACCTAAAGACACCTTCAGATTGAAAATAGGGGGGTGGAGAACCATCTATCATGCTAATGGTCAGCAAAAGAAAGCCAGAGTAGCCATACTTATATCAGACAATCTAGGCTTTAAAATAAAGACTGTAACAAGAGATGAAGAAGGGCATTATATCACACGTAAGGGGTCTATCCACCAAGAAGACCTAACAATTGTAAACATTTATCCTCCAAATGTGGGAGTACCCATATGTGTGTGTGTGTGTGTGTGTGTGTGTGTGTGTGTGTGTGTGTATCAATTAATCACAAACATAAAGAAACTCATTGATAATAATACTATAATAGTAAGAGACTTCAACACCCCACTTAAAGCAGTGGACAGATCATCTAAACAGAAAATCAATAAGGAAAAATGGCTTTGAATGACACACTGGACCAGATTAACTTAAGAGATATATTCAGAACATTTCATCCTAAAGCAGCTATATATACATTCTTCTCCAGTGCACACAGAATGTTCTCCAGATCACATAGTGGGACACAATTCAACCCTCATCAAGCACAAAAAGATCAAGACCATACGTGCATATTTTCAGACCCAACATTATGAAACTCAAAATCAACCTCAAGAAAAAATGTGGAAAGATAACAAATACGTGGAGACTAAAGAACATTCTATTAAAGAATGAATGGACTAACCAAGAAGTTAAAGAGGAAATTAAAAAGGACATGGAGGCCAATGAAAATGATAACACCACAACCCAAAACCTCTGGGATACAGCAAAGGCGGTCATAAGATGGAAGTATAAAGCAATCCAGGCCTTGCTAAAGAAGGAGGAAAGGTCTCAGATACACAACCTAACCTCACATCTTAAAGAGCTGGAAAAAGAACAGCAAATAAAACCAGAAGAAGACAGGAAATAATAAAGATTAGAGCAGAAATCAATGCTATCAAAACGAAAACAAAAAAACAAAACAAAACAAACAAACAAACAAACAAAAACCGGTAGAACAGATCAATGAAATCAGAAGCTGGTTCTTTGAAAGAATTAACAAAATTGATAAACCCCTAGCCAGTTTGATCAAAAAGAAAAAGGAAAGGACCCAAATAAATAAAATCAAGAATGAAACAGGAGAGATCACAACTGACACAGAAGGAATACAAACAATAATAAGAGAATATAATGAGCAACTATATGCAAATAAAATGGGCAATCTGAAAGACAAATTCCTAGAAACATATAAACTACCAAAACTGAAACAGGAAGAAGTAGAAAATGTGAACAGACCCATAACCAGTAAAGAAATTGAACCAGTAATAAAAAATCTCCCCCCACAACAGGAGTCCAGGGCCAGATGGCTTTCCCGGGGAATTCTACCAAATATAGGAGGAGTTAACACCTATTCTCTTGTAGCTGTTCCAAAAAATAGAAATGGAAGGGAAACTTCCCAACTCTTTCTATGAAGCCAACATTACCTTGATTCCAAAACCAGAAAAAGACCCCACTAAAAAGGAGAACTACAGATCAATTTCCCTGATGAACATGGATGCAAAAATCCTCAACAAGATATTAGCCAACCAGGTCCAACAATACGTTAAAAAAATTACTCACCACGACCAAGTGGGATTTATACCTGGGATGCAGGGCTGGTTAAATATCCATAAAACAATCAATGTGATACATCACATCAATAAAAGAAAGGACAAGAACCACATGATCCTCTCAACTGATGCAGAGAAAGCATTTGACAAAATACAACATCCTTTTTTGATAAAAAACCCTCAAGAAAGTAGGGATAGAAGGATCATACCTCGAGATCAAAAAAGCCATATATGAAAGACCCACCACTAATATCATCCTCAATGGGGAAAAACTGAGAGCTTTCTCCCTAAGGTCAGGAACAAGACAGGGATGTCCGCTCTTGCCACTGTCATTCAACATAGTATTGGAAGTCTTAGCTTCAGCAATCAGACAACACAAAGAAATAAAAGGCATCCAAATAGGTCAGGAGGAGGTCAAACTTTCACTCTTCGCAGATGACATGATACTCTATATGGAAAACCCAAAAGATTCCACCCAAACACTGCTAGAACTGATCCATGAATTCATTAAAATTACAGGATATAAAATCAATGCACAAAAATCTGTTGCATTCCTATACAGCAACAATGAAGCAACAGAAAGAGAAATCAAGGAATCGATCCCATTTACAATTGCACCAAAAACCATAAAATACCTAGGAATAAATCTAACCAGAGGTGAAAAATCTATACACTGAAAACTATAGAAAGCTTATGAAAGAAATTGAAGAAGACACAAAAAAATGGAAAAAGATTCCATGCTCCTGGATAGGAAGAACAAATATTGTTAAAATGTCGATACTACCCAAAGCGATCTACATATTCAATGCAATCCCTATCAAGATAACACCAGCATTCTTCACAGAGCTAGAACAAAGAATCCTACAATTTGTATGGAACCAGAAAAGACCCCAAATAGCCAAAGCGATCTTGAAAAAGAAAACCAAAGCAGGAGGCATCACAATCCCCGACTTCAAGCTGTACTACAAAGTTGTAATCATCAAAACAGTATGGTACTGGCACAAGAACAGACACTCAGATCAATGGAACAGAATAGAGAACCCGGAAATTGACCCACAAACGTGTGGCCAATTAATCTTTGACAAAGCAGGAAAGAATATCCACTGGAATAGAGATAGTCTGTTCAGCAAGTGGTGCTGGGAAAACTGGACAGTGACATGCAGGAGAATGAACCTGGACCACTTTCTTACACCATACACACAAATAAACTCAGAATGGATGAAAGACCTAAATGTAAGACAGGAAGCCAGCAAAATCCTCAAGGAGAAAGCAGGCAAAAACCTCTTTGACCTTGGCCACAGCAACTTCTTACTCAACACGTCTCCAGAGGCAAGGGAAACAAAAGCAAAAATGAACTACTGGGACCTCATCAAAATAAAAAGCTTCTGCACAGCTAAGGAAACAATCATCAAAAGTAAAAGTCAACCGATGGAATGAGACAAGATATTTGCAAATGACATATCAGATAAAGGGTTAGTATCCAAAATCTATAAAGAACTTATCAAACTCAACACCCAAAAAACAAATAATCCAGTGAAGAAATGGGCAGAAGACAGGAATAGACACTTCTCCAAAGAAGACATCCAAATGGCCAAACAACACATAAAAAATGCTCAAAATCACTCATCATCAGGGAAATACAAATCAAAACCACCATGAGATACCACTTCACACCTGTCAGAATGGCTCAAAAGAACAACTCAGGCAAGAACAGATGTTGGCAAGGATGCAGAGAAAGAGGATCTCTTTTGCATTGCTGGTGGGAATGCAAGCTGGTGCAACCAGTCTGGAAAACAGTATGGAGGTTCCTCAACAAATTGAAAATAGAGCTACCCTCTGACCCAGCAATTGCACTACTAGGTATTTATCCAAGGGATACAAGTATGCTGTTTCGAAGGGATACATGCAATGCACCCCCACGTTTATAGCAGCACTATCAACAATAGCCAAAGTATGGAAAGAGCCCAAATGTACATCAACGGATGAATGGATAAAGAAGATGTGGTATATATATACAATGGAGTATTACTCAGCAACCAGAAAGACTGAAATCTTGCCATTTGCAACTACGTGGATGGAACTAGAGGGTTTTATGTTAAGCGAAATTAGTCAGAGAAAGACAAAAATCATATGACTTCACTCATATGAGGACTTCAAGATACAAAACAGACAAACATCAGGGAAGGGATGCAAAAATAATATAAAAACAGGGAGGGGGACAAAACATAAGAGACTCTTAAATATGGAGAACAAACAGAGGGTTAATGGAGGGGTTGTGGGAGGGGGATGGGCTAAATGCGTAAGGGGCATTAAGGAATCTACTCCTGAAATCATTGTTGCGCCATATGCTAACTAACTTGGATGTAAATTTAAAAAATAAGTTAAAAAAAATAAAGATGAAAACCACCCCCAAAAAAGTCAAATTAAATCCAGCAGCATATTAAAAATAAGATTTATACTAGCTATGCAAACATGATTCAACTTTAGGAAAATTTTAATGTCAGTCACTTGATTGGCACATTAAAGAAGAAAAACATATGTGCATTTCACTAGATTTCAAAAATTTTTTTATAAAAAATCAACTCATTCCTGAAAGGAAAACTAAACAGACTCTAACTAGGAATAGAAGGGAATTTCTTAAAATGATGAGGACATGGCCCAAAATATCCTGCATCTGAAGCACCCCGCAGCTGGCAGGCAGTCCTCTCCCGCTCCCAACCACAGCCCAGGGACATCACCAGGGTTCTGTCTAGCAGCAGGTTCCCAAGTTTTCTCCCCAGACGTGCTCTTCCTCATTTGTGATGGATTGTGCCTCAGCCCCCCTTGTATTTTGGTCTACTTTCACTATATCTCAGAGATATTCCTGAATATTTCTTGCATGGGGCAGTATCCTTTCTTAACCTTCAAGTGTTGCTACATTTTCTTGTATTGTATTGTATTGTATTGTATTGTATTGTATTGTGTTGTGTTGTGTTGTGTTGTGTTGTATTGTATTGTATTACATTACATTACATTACATTACATTACATTACATTACATTACATTACATTATATTCTTTGAGGAGCTTTAAAGAATAGGTTTAGAGGAGTGGTTCTCAAAATCTAGTATAAATTAGAATCACCTAGGAGTTTTAAAAATGAAGTGTTCTGGGCCCATCCCAAGTTATTTTGTATGTAACTTCCCCCTGATTATATTAATAATCTATATTCATTGTAGATTTTTTAAAAATAATGAGAGAGGCACCTGGGCAACTCAGTCAGTTGAGCATCTTACTTGGGCTCAGGTCATGATCTTGCAGTTCATGAGTTCTAGCCCCACATCAGGTTTGGTGCCTTCAGCACAGAGCCCGCTTCAGATCTTCTGTCCCCCTGCCCCCCAACCCTTCTGTCCCACTCCAGCTGTGGTCTCTCTCAAAAATAAATAAAACATTAAAAAAATTTAAATAACAAGAAAATAAGATAACATACTTGATATATTTTGAAACATGGCTTTTGGGGAGTTTCCACCAGCCACAAGGGGATGAGTATTTTACCTCATTTATTTTTGTACATGTGCGTGTAATATAAGATTCCCTCCCCCTTTCATAAATTGTTCTGGGTCAATAGGAGAAGGAGGTCCCAGCACTGGTAATTCAATACTTAAACTGGAATAGACACATGTTACCCCAAGATTTCTAGATGAGCTGTGTGGAAGTGATTCCCTGACCTCAGTGCAATGAGGGATGACCCCATCTACCCAAATTAGGGTGCTCCGGGTCTACACCCTGTTGGTTTTCGTTCCAAGCTTTTATGACAATATCTCTGTTTTCCTCACTTGTGAAGGACAAAATTGGTAAGTACAGCTCTCTTAACTTACTGTCTGGAGAGGCTCCCTGGCTGTCAGGAGACATCAGTCATGATGCTTGAACTTGCTTTCTAGCCTATACACCGTCTTCTGGGATATGCACCATGCCTTCGGAAACACATACACAGAGAACTCAATTTCTGTGATGTTTGCCTATTTATCTCAAACTTGCCTGATTTCGTTTCAAAGGTGATTAATCCCCAAATCTATTGGGAGCAGTGTGATGAGCCAGAAGTCACTGTGCCTGGGGACAGGTGATGACATTCACAGTGAATGAACAAGAACTGCCAGCCTGTGCGCCCAGTGGATGGATGACTCGGTGTGGAGTGAGCACGTCTGGGAAGCGCGATTATACAGGTTTGTCCCATTTCAATCCGGGCACCTGTGAGCCTCAGTCACAGTCTGTGAGTGGCTGGGTAAGACCTCCCTCACCTGCCATGGGGAGAAATTTCCTTGCTCTGCGGTTAGGGAACCCAGTAAATTTCCCCTGGGTTACAGGGCTAAGGAACATGCATGCCTTCACACGAACAAAACTCAGTGTGGGCATGCTTCTTTACTTTTCTTTTCTTTTTAAAGTAATCTATCTCTACACCCATCATGGGGCTTGAACTCACAACCCCAAGATCAAGAGTCACATGCTCTCCCATCTGAGCCAGTCAGGTGCCCCACTTTCTTTTCCTTTAAAAAGCATACATGTTTATTGGTGGAAATAATAAACCTTTCTTGTAGGCATTTTGGAAAGTACAGAAAAAGCATCAAAGAAAACAACAGTCAGTCATGACCCACCATCTAAAGATGACTGCTTTTAAATTTTTGTATATTTTTATTTTTTCGAAATGAACATACATGGTAGATGTCTTAGGAAACTGTGTTTGTATGTGAAGTTTTCTATCTCACTTTTGTCATTTCACATACCTTCTAGAGCACTTACCTTCCAGCTCCTGATTTCACTTTTCTGAACTGGAAAACCCCCCGTCTTTCCAATCTCTTTTCAGAAGTAGCCACTGTAGCAGATGGGTACCATATTCTTCCAGATATTTTCTGTGTTTATGCAGATAGGAAAAAAATAAATATCTTTGAACGCATGTAGCCCCTTTTGAAACAATAAATGGAATTCTGTTGTATGTATTGTTTACTTTTGTTCACTTAACAATGTACCCACTTAGTCATTTAATAATTATTTTCTGGGGCGCCTGGGTGGCTCAGTCAGTTAAGCGTCCGACTTCGACTCAGGTCACTATCTTGCAGTCCGTGAGTTCGAGCCCCACGTCCGGCTCTAGGCTGATGGCTTGGAGCCTGGAGCCTGCTTCCAATTCTGTGTCTCCCTCTCTCTCTGCCCCTCCCCCGTTCATGCTCTGTCTCTCTCTGTCTCAAAAATAAATAAACGTTAAAAAATTTAAAAAAATAATTATTTTCTTAGGGCTGCTGCTGTGTGGGCAATGAGAACCATGGACACCTTCCCAGAGCGTGGCAAGGAACCCCTCATTTTGAAAACTGGGTACAGAGAATTCCACAAATAATTTATTTAACTTCACCTACACTTTTAGGTTGGTTCTAATATTTTTGCTTTCACCAATGATGTTTCCCCATTGGCCTAACACTGTGCTAGCATCCCAGATGACAAGGAAAGTGGCACTTACTTCAGCAGATGGGTTAACAACCCACTTACATCAGCAGCACCTGTCTTCCGGATACACCATTTTAAAAATACTAATTGCCATTGCATCTAATTGGGGTCTGGCACTGTTATCATTTTGCAAGGTCAAGTACTTTCATGTTAGTGATGAATATTTTAATGAGTTAGTTGGAATGGGGACTTGATTCACAAGTTACTGGGACCCATCTCTGGCCCTTTCTCTTACTGCTGGAAAACCCGTGGCTGTTGTCCTCACCCCATCTCTTCTACTTTTTAGTGTGGGAGCTGACATATTGATTCCATTTACAACTTCAAAGGGATTTTTTTTGAGGTTTATTTATTTTTGAGAGAGAGGGAGAGAGAGAGAGACAGAGAATCCGAAGTGGGTTCTGCGCTGACAGCAGTAAGCCCGATGTGGGGCTTGAACCCACAAACCTCAAGATCATCACCGGAGCCGAAGTCAGATGTTCAACTGACTGAGCCACCTTGGTGCCCTCTACACCCCCATTTTAGGTAACACAGTAAATACTACATAGTAGGTCAAATAAAATTACACCCCACCTCACCCACAGATAATTATATGGCCATTAGGAGGCTTGTCACTAAAAGCTCTTTGTATGTTGTTGATAGACGAAGTCATCATTTTTTTTTTTTTTGTCTTATTCCCTGAGTTTGGGTAATTATTCCTCTATCTCTCAGTGTCTCAGTTTCCTTCTGTGTAAAATGAGAGTAATACTACTTCCTATCCCATAGGTTGTTTTGAAGATAGAATGAATACATGTAAAGTGCATCGTCAGTAATGTCTCTACTAACTCACCAACGAGAAATACTTTTTAAATTAGCTGATACCTCCTTACCCAGTAGAAGATCGATGTTGCACGTGATTTCTGTCCAAAAGAAAGAACCACCCCAAAAGGTATGATTTTAATGCCTATAGGACATTGAATAGTTTGGAGTCTAATTTTACAATCGTATCCACGGTCAGGTATTAAACAAATGCCGGCCCATGTTATTAATCAGCAGTGGTAACAACGATCACATTACGGTTCTAAGTCTTGAAACCACTCCTCAGATACAGAGGAGCAGGAGGCAGTGACATGGTGCTCAGAACCGGGCAACGGCCAGTGCAAATGCTCAGCTGAAGGGTCACAGGGAAGCCACACTGGCTGTGTCATGTGGGGAAGGTCAAGTGGCTCTGCCACAGCGTGTGTCAGACTCTAACATTTGGTTTGGCCAACTCCTGTCCACTTATAACCCACCCCAATCACAAACTTGGCAGGGAAAACTCTTGTCTGGTGGCTACTAATGTGAAACTTTCAGACAAAGTCCAGAAAGCAAATTCCAGTTGGTTCCTTCTGGAACAGGATCCCCATGGGCATTGACACTTGACTTTCTCTGCCTGCATTTGGCGACCATACAGCAGATCTTCCACGCAAGAAGTGACCCCTTCTCCAGAACCCTTGCCTTTTCTCCCCGGGGAACTTCAACACCGGGGGCAGCCCTCAGGATTTCCAGGCATCGCTTTACTAGTCTCTTGTCTCAACAATCCTAGAATTTTCAATGCTAGTGCCAGCCACGTCTGATGTGACTTTACGTTCTTCCAAGAGAAGATCCCTCCCCCAATTTCACAGACATAATTGAAATACACAAAATTGCACATATTTAAAGTGTGCTATTTGTTCAGTTTGACATATGTACACATCACTGCAATCAGGATGACAATTTGCATCAGCACCAACTACACTGACACTTCAGACAGGTTTGCGTTTTCTGGAATGTATATAAATATAAATATATATGCATGTATATATAATTATATATAAATGGGATCAGAGAGCATGTACTTTATTTGTCTAGCTTCTTTCATTTAGCATAACTATTTTGAGATTTATCCAGGTTGTTGCACACATGCACAGTCTGTTCCTTTTTCTTGCTGAGTAATATTCCACAGTATGGATATACCATAATTTTTTTTTAATTTTTTTTAATGTTTATTTATTTTTGAGACAGTGAGAGATAGAGCATGAACGAGGGAGGGTCAGAGAGAGGGAGACACAGAATCCGAAACAGGATCCAGGCTCTGAGCTGTCAGCACAGAGCCCGACGCGGGGCTCGAACTCACGGACCGCGAGATCATGACCTGAGCCGAAGTCGGACGCTTAACCAACTGAGTCACCCAGGTGCCCCGTATAATTTTTTTATATATTCACCTGGTGATGTACATTTGTGTTGCTTCCAGGTTTTTTTTTTTTTTGATATTACAAATAAAGATTTGTTATCATGTGTATAATTCTTTGTGCGGGCATGTATTTTCATTTTTCTTGGGTAAATACATAGTTGTAGACTGGCTAGTTCATAGGGCAAGTGTATGTTTGACATTTTAGGAAACTGTCATGCTGTTTTCCAAGCGGTTACATCACTTCACATCCCCACCAGCCGTGTGTGAGAGTTCCTGTTGCTCCACGGCCTTGCCAACACTCAGTAGGGTCAGACTCATTACTTTTAGCCATTCTGTTAAGTATATGGTATTTTGATTTTTATTTTCTTAATGAATCATGATGTTGAACATCTTTGCATGGCTTATTGGCCATTCGTATATCTTTTTTGTGAAGTGTCTATTTGAATCTTTTGCATGTTTTCTTACTGTATTGTTTTGTCTTCTTCTTATTGAGTTAAAGAGTTCTTTATGTGTGGCTGCAAGTTCTTTGTCTTATACAAGTACTGCACATATTTTCTCCCATTTGGCTTGCATTTTTGTTTTCTTCTGGGTGAGTTTCAAAGAATTCTGGGTGAATTTTGATGAAGTCCATGTGTCATTATTTTTCTTTTATAGTTTATGTTTTAAGAAATCTTTACCAACCCCAGCATTGCAAAGAATCTTCTCTTAATGTTTTCTTCTTGACGTTTATAGTTTTCAGTTCTGTGTTGAGTTAAATTTTGTGTATTTGTGTGTTAGTTTTATGTACGTTCCTTTTTTCCCACAGGGATATCGAGTACATACAGTACCATTTAAAGACAAGACAAGATCAGGTTTTGAGATGAAAGCACCCTCCTGGTTACTTTTATTTGAAGGTATTCTGTTCAGTCATGTGTCCCAGGAGACATAGTACACAGGGCTGGACATTATATCCCAGGAAAGATTTGACTTGGATGCAGTGAGGGAAATAAGAGGGCTATCACCTCCTTTGTTTTAGATGGCATACTTCTCCTAATGTAGCCTTATATGAAACTACTGGTTTTTACTCTGATTTTTGTTCTTTGCCAGTCATGTAACATTACTGACTCATACTGAGTTTGAAGGTAATTAGAACCTCTACATCTTTCTTATAGGCTCTACTCTTTCATCAAATCACTTTCATCCCAGCTGAATTTTGCAATTTAAGTCCACGGTTTTATGTTTTGAAGCATTACATTTTATCTGGCTTGCTTTGGCCCATGCTTTGAATCCACTGATCCTAATTTTGTTGAGTGGCACAGTTCAGTGTCAGCCACAATTTCCACACCCAGGCCTCAGTCACCCATTGCAGGCCAGTCACCTGCAGCAGGGACAGGGATTCCATAACATTCCAATGAGTTACTTACTCAGTCTTTACCTTTCAGGGGCTTAGGGTCCCCAGACGAACAAATACAGGTCCTCAGTTTGGGAGCTCTCTGTCTAAAGAGAGAGGCAGGAATGAAGCCAGACTGCGGTCTGTGCCAGTGGAGGAAAGTGTTCTAGGGACACAGAGGAGAAACATCTAGTCATTATGGAATAGGGAAAGGTCACAGAAGACTGCCGAGTATTTCCTGCTGCTCTAATTCCCTCCTTTATGGTAATACTCCGTTTGGAGAACCTCCTTCTCCTATCCCTAGCCAAGCTGCCCCGGTAGGGATTGGCCCCACCCTCAGCTCCAGGGAGCATTCCCCAACCCACAAATTCCAAACCCCAGGCTCCCAGCCTCAGCTTAGAGCAGATGACATGGAAGGCGGGGAGAAACCAGAAGATTTCTAACTGATACATAAATGTATGTACTCTTTCCCCATCTGTTTCCCTTTTCCCTTCTCATTTAAGTCAGCTTGGTGCACACTGCTTCAGCCGAGGCATGTGGCAAGTCAGAAAATAGACGTACTCTGAAAGTCCTGCTGGTGTTGCCTTTACACTTACAAGTGAATTCCTGAGAATAACCATAGTCAAAGAAACATAAAAGGAGACGGATTCTCCCCAGACTGAAAATAGATTGCTCTCCACTGGGCATAAGAGAAGGAAGAGTGAGGCCATGGTCCCAGGGGAGGATGGGGCACTACCCTATTTCCTGGCAGCCCCACCAGGGAGGTGGCCAGACTCCAGAGAGAGATACATTCAAGATAGGCTTCCGGCACGGGTGTCACCAAGAGTTGCCTGTCCAGAAGCAATCAGAATGACAACCGCAGGCCTGATGACTAAGGACCACAGAGCTTTCCCTACCCCAGGGCCTTGGCACTGTGCAAGACCCAGGAAAGCAGGACCACAGGTGTCCCAGAAACGACGAACGTCATTTTTCCTACAGCCCGGCAGAATGGGACTTGAGTGAGAAGTTAAGTAGAGTCATGGAATATAAAGCAAGTTCTAATTCTTCATTCCTCAATTTAGGAGATGAAATTCACGATCTGCACACACCCTAGGAGACTCAACTTCTCTTCCCCTGCCCCTCCCCCACACCACCTCCTTTCCTTGCAGGGTGTCATCTTCCCAGCGCTCATCTGGTTTGCTCTCAGTCACCCACGCACACGCTCACACTCCGCCTGTGCCCCATGGCCCTGTGCTCAGTAGAGTGGTGCCAGACAAAGCCCAGTGCTGTGGGGGAGAGAGGCTGATCCCGCCCTGCCTGAACACCACCGGACACTTGCCAGAAGATGGCCTTGGAACGGATGACCCAAATAATGTTCTAGGACCATTTGTCTGAGTACCAGCTGTCAAAAGAAAGTTATTTAGGTGACTTGAATAAAGATTAAAGAGTTATTCAACTGATGCACATCAGAGAACACCTGAGGGACAGGTGGCCCCAGATTAAAGCGGGGCCAGGGTGTTTATAGGAGAGGGGAAGCTGACTTTGCAGACGTGCAGTGTGGGTTTAGGAAGCAGTGTTGGACCTCAGTGGAAACTCACGGTTTAGAGGCTGTTTCTATTTTTGTGCCCCTTGCCCAGGTGCAATCCTAACACCATCAGAATAGTATATTCCAAGAAGTTTCTTTGCAAGCCTTGTGGCTTATGGTCTAGTCATAGTTTGCAAGGTGAAAGGTCTTGCAAACAAGAAAGGAAAAGGAGCAAAGTTAGAAGGCAAGGAGGAAATTGGGGGCTCCCTATCATGAAGGTTTTGTTCTTTTTAAAAAATTTTTTATTTATTTTTGAGAGAGAGAGAGAGAGTGAGAGGGGTAGGGTCAGAGAGGGGGGAAGACAGAGGATCTGAAGCAGGCTCCAGGCTCTACACTGATAGCAGCAAGCCCAATGCGAGGCTCGAACTCATGGACTGTGAGATCATGACCTGAGCCAAAGTCGGACACTCAACCACCTGAGCCACCCAAGGGCCCCAGTTTTTGTTCTTATACTCAAGAATCACAGATTGTATCACAAATGGGAGCATGTAGGCATGAACGCTGTGGAAGGTGGCAGGTACCCCCACCCACAGAGTTCTCTAGCCCTCCATTCTTTTTTTTTTTTAATGTTTATTTATTTATTTTGAGAGAGACAGAAACAGTCTGACTGGGGGAGGGACAGAGACAGAGAGGGAGAGAGAAAATCCCAAGCAGGCTCCACGCTGCCAGTGCAGAGCCCAATGCAGGGCTCAGACTCATGAAACCATGAGATCATGACCTGAGCCAAAACCAAGAGTTGGATCCTTAACTGACTGAGACACCTAGCCTCCCCACCAGCCCCCCATTCTTGAAGGCTATCCCTGAAGACCCTCCATAGGCTCTAACTTCTCACTCTGCTCAGGAAACATCCCTGTCCCTCTGCTCAGACACAGGAGCATCCTTTGTGGTCATGTTTATTGGACTCAAGAGACAATGCTCACCCCCTTGAGGCCAGCAACAGGTATAAAGATCAGAGACTTTGCAGCCCTGTGTAGCCCAACCCTTCCCTACCAGACTCTGTTTACCTTCCTGGTCTCTCTTCCTGACATGTTAGGCCATGTCTTATCCTGCCTCATCCCTCTGGGGTGACTTTGTAGCCTCTCCATTATCCAAGCCAGCTCCTCATTTCTCCAGTGTGCTCCCCAAGGCTGGAGTCCTGGGCTGTTCACTCAAGCTAATTGGTGGTTCTCTCTGCTGACCCTTTGACTCTTCATCTCCCCTCTTCTATTAGCCTTTCTCCCACTCCTCCCTTCCTGGCATTCTCCATCAAGGGTGTAGTGGTTCCATGTGGAAAATTCCAGTTGCCCTCTGGCAGATGTCTACATTAGTCTGGTCCTTGTTTCTAGGGATGTTAGAAAAGTAGCCATGGAGATGCCCTCATAGGAAGCCCAGGCACAGAACTTGGTAATGCTTCTGCCCCTGAGGCCATGGAGGCCTCCCATCTGCTACAGGAGGAGACACCTCCTCCTTTTCCAAAACAGATCTGACAATACTCTCCCAGTCTCCACTTTAATTTGAGTAGCATGTCTTCTGGGAGTAGAGGACAATTTTTGGACTTCCTCAAGCTCAATATGTTTACCATTGACCATTTATGGATAAGGAAGCTTAACCCCAACCTTCCTAAATGAGGGACATAGAGGTAGTGATGACTGTGGCATTCCCATGCCACCTTGTCCCTTTCCTCCCTGGACAGGGGTGTGAGCAGGATCCCATTAGCACACGAGGCAAAATTTTAAAAGGCACCCCTGCTGGGCAGACATATTTGCTAAAATCTCCACCTTTGAACAGCTGAGTTACAAGAAGGAGTCCCTCAGATGAACGACTTAGAGCACAGACAAGATTTCTGTCCCATCACGCTCTCCAAGGCCCCTTTGTGTTCAGCACAATCTGCAAAATCCTACTGTCAACCCTTGTGGGAGACAGTGGCTGATGTTCAGTGTTGTCTTCTTTCCATGCTCCAGAAGTCTGCTGTCCACCCAACCATGGCAAAGCTTTGACTGGACATCAGTGCTGGTTGATACAAATAATAGTCAGGCCATAGAGAGTACTACAGTACTGGAAATTTACTTGCCATCTCATCAGGGGGAGGCCCACATTGGTCAAGGTGCTCAGGACCTCTAACTCACCAGCAGGTTAGAGAAGCCCCACATCTCCTCACCACCTTCCACCTTTGTCTTGATGTCCATCTTTCAGTGTCTTAAACTGCTTCTTCTGCCCTAGCACAGCCCTGGCGGCCGCAAAAAGAACAGAGTATCAGGCTCTGGCCCCTAATCCTGTGTCTCCCCTCCTGCCATGAGTAGGATCCTCCATAACGGTACTGATATTGTACTCAGAGAAATTTCCTTCCCTGGGGCAGTTCTCAAAAACCCTTCCACTGTAGTCTCCTTTCATTCAAATTTTTATAAGGCTGTGATTTCTTGTGTTTGGAATTTCTCTTGCCAATTGAAAAAAAAAATCTGGGTCTTGGGGACAGACAATGTTAACATTAATACTGGCAATAATAGCTACCAATTGTTGAATCATTACTTGGTAGCAGGCATTATCTTTGGCGCTATGTACTATCTTACTGAATCCTCAGGAAAATACCCTGAAATAGATACTCTCTTTAGCCTGTTTCATGGGAGAAGGGATTCGATAGGTAGACCTTGCAGGTAGTGGGGGGGCAGGGCCAGGGTGGAGCTGTGTCTGCCTGACTCCAAAGTCTGGGCTCTCCCACTGCAGCCTGTCCTCATTCTTCAGGGAGCCCAGGACCATAGCACTGTCTGAATCCAGCCAGGACTTGCACCGGATACTGAAGACGTTTCTACTCCTGGAAATGTCTCTTTAGGGGAGCTCAAGTGTTCGAACAAAGAAGCCATTTGTTCTCATCACCTGCGTACATGTTAGATTGTTGTTAAATTTTGTCTGTCTCAACTTGAGTGCCATCTCCACAAGGGGAGGAACTTGGTTTTGTTCCCTACTGTATCTGAATGAGGTGGGGCCATCAGAGGATTCAAGAAAGGAGGGAATATAGTCTGACACCCTTTTCAGAGGATCCTCCTGGTGGCAAGAGTAGAGGCAGTGTGTGCTTGTATGAGAATGTTCCCCAAATCTAGGCAAGATATGAAGTTGGCTTAGACCTGCATAAGTTCCATGAGACCGATGACAGAGTCAGACTGGCTCATGCAGTGAAAGGAGATCTCCCAGTGTGGTGTGAGGAAGAGAAAGGCCAAGGAGCCTCTAAGGATTCTGAACTGAGTAAACGGAAGGTTGAAGCTTCCATTTCCTACAGTGAAATGGGGGGATGATGGGTTTGGTTGGAGGTGCCTTTCAGACATCAATGGGCAGATAGACACCTGGGTGGAAGCTGGAGGTGAGGGTCTGAAGTTCAGAGGATGAGGCTGAGGAGGAGATAGAACTACTGGGATCATCAGCGGGTGGAAGGGGTCTAAAGCCCTGAGAGAACCCAGTGCAATTGCCAAGGGAGCAACGGTAGACAGAGAAACAGCCTAGGGCCAAGTCTGCTAAAAACCAAGGCCAATTTCCACTGGCCGCAAAGCACAGCCTGAGCATCTGAAAGGGTAATGATGGCGGGCACCACTGACTTTATGATTCTCACAAAGTCACAGACTCCTTGTCACAGTCCTCTCTGCCTTCTCTCATTTACATGTTCCTTGTTGCTTCTCATCCAAGATGGAGGCCGCGTGCTTCCCATGACTCAGTCTCAGAAGTGGCACATTCTCCTTCATTCTCTTCAATGGCGGTGAGTCGCTATATTTAGTGAGGTTTAAAAAAGAAAAAAACCCAGAAAAACAAAAGAGGGAAAAAAATTATCACGCTGAGGGAGTTCCTTGCTGAGATGCCCAGGGGACTTTTGGCTCCATGGGCCAGCAGATCTGCAAACTATATGAAATATGATTTTGTCAGTCAAAACCAGTAGACTATCAGGACTTTCATATGGTTCAACCTGCATAAACATTGGTAAAAGTCACTAAAGGTGACATTCAGATCTTGGTTTCAGACCAAAGAAACTTGCTGATATACTCCTTGTCCCGCAAAGGGACTAGCTAGTTTTCTCTTTCTCCTTTTTTTTGTGTTCACCTTACCTGACTGCTCATTTGCTTTCAGAAAGCTGGCTGTCATGTTGGGGTCACACCATGACCTTCTGTATGTCAGTCAACCCATGTGATTGAAATCTAGGCACTATCACTCCTAAACTGAGAGTCAGAAATAAAATTTTTAAACCGTTTCTTTAACAAACATATTAAAAAGAATTACTTTTAAATGGCAGCAAAATGTATCCCTGGTGTCTGAGCCAACGTTAGTGAGTAAAGTTTTGAGAGTTCCTGCTAAGCTGACTATTACATTTGCTGGAATATTGCACTAACGGGAGGGAAGGCATTCTCATAGACCAGATACTAAATGAAAATCATCCCAAAGAATTACTGTAATATCCTTTACATCTTATAACTTTATGGACTGACGCAAGCAGCTTTTTTTCTGTCCATCAAAGTCTTTATAAATGGCATGGAAAATAAGTACCCCATGGTTGGCATCTATTAACAAGATGAACATCCCGGGCACACTATTTCATAACTCCCACTGGCTCCCAGAGGTATAATTAGGGTTGAATTTTTCATGAACACAAACATCATATTCTTTGTCCACCATGCTGTGCTTTGTGCTTGACTATTTCCAGCACTCCACTCAGGAAAAGAAAAGGAGAGAAAAGAGTCACGTCCTCGGCAAATGAAAGTGATTCTGGGGCTTGCTGTAAGGGTCGCCCAGGTCCCACCATGTTGCTGGGGGCCTCTTTAAGGTACAGCACTTCCTGACCAGGTCTGACTCAGCACAGTCACCCAGAGCTGACTCTCCCTAGGAGGACTTCCAGGTTTTGGAAATAGATAAACAGAAAAAAGTCTTTCGGGGTGCCTGAGTGACTCAGTCAGTTAAGTGTCTGACTTTAGCTCAGGTCATGATCTCTCAGTTCATGAGTTCAAGCCCCACATCGGGCTCTGTGCCGACAGCTCAGAGCCTGGAGCCTGATTTGGATTCTGCGTCTCCCATTTTCTCTGTCCCTCGCTCCTTTGTGCTCTGTCTCTCTTTCAAAAAATGAATAAACATTTTAAAATTTAAAAAAAGAAAAAGAAAAAAGTCTCTCATGTTTAGTCTTAAGTAGATCTACTGACTCCATTATTTTTAAGTCATTAAAAAAAAAAAAGTGACATGGTTATGATTTGGTTTTCTGGACCTAACTTGTTATTCCTCCTGGATTATTCAGTGAACGGTGTCTGGTCTGATTTGCAGTCGTGTTTGAAATGCTTTGTTAATGGAATTTATTAGCCATTGCCCCCAGAAGAATCTCACTAAAACATAAGTCCAATCATGCTGTCCTCTGCTTAAAATCTCTCAGCGATTTTTTGTTTTTACAACTATGGAAGAAGGTTCAAGCTCTCTAGCACAGTTTGTGAGATCTTCATCATGTGTTCTTAAATGGTCTCTATTTCATTTCCTGCCTCTCATAATAGGCAAGCTACCCTCCTGCCACTTACAATTCTTTAAAATTACTTACAATTCTCTTAAACACCTTTCTTTTACACAACTCTGGAACATAATTCTCCCTCTGGCTAAAAGAATACTTTGAAAGTTAGGGCAAGTTCTGATAAAAGAGACATGTGTCAACCTGAAGTTCAGCTTCTTATTTAATGGGGAAATACTGAAGACTTTCCTTTGCCTAGGAACAAGGCAAAGAAATAACTCTTGCCACTGCTTTTCAACACCAGAAAGATAAAACATGCAGAAATAAATTAAGTAAGAAATGTTTAATATTTAAGAAACGTTTATGCACCAAAATCTACAAGATTCCTGATGTCAAAAAGGTAGACCTAACCAGTGAAATATGAGATATATATTCCCGGACAAGAAGACAACATCATGAAGATTTCAATCCTGCTCAAGTTACTTAAAGAATTTAATGTGATCTCTACAAAAGCATCAAGTTTTTTCTCTTCTGAAACTTGAAAAGACAAATAGAAAGTTTCTATGGAGAAATAAAGAGGCAAAATTTGGCAGGAAAATCCTGAAAAGAAGAAGGTACCAGGGGATAGAGTCTAGCTTTACTGTATATTGAAACATACTGGAAGTCTTCAATATTTTTTTATTGAGTACAGCTGACATATAACGTTATATTAGTTTCAAGTGTATGACAATAGTGATTCAATAATTCCATACATGACTCAATGCTCATCGTGGTAAATATAGTTACCATCTGTCACCATACAAAGTTATTACAACATTATTGACAATATTCCCTATACTGTACTTTTCATCCCCTGAACATTTATTTTACACCTGGAAGTTTGTACTGCTTCATCACCTTCACCTATTTCACCTATCCCCCAACTCCTTCCCCTCTGGCGACCACAAGTTTGTTCTCTGTATTTGAGTCTGTTTCTGTTTTTCTGTTTGTGTGCTTGTTTGTTCATTTGTTTTGTTTTCTAGATTCCACATATAAGTGAAATCATATGGTATTTGTCTTTCTCTGACTTATTTCACTTAGCAAATGGACCCTCTAGGTCCATTCATGTTGTACCCAAAGAAAACAAAAATTCTAATTTTTTTTAATTTAATTTTTTTATTAAAAAATTTTAAAATTTATTTTTGAGAGAGAGAGAGAGAGTGGGGGAGGGGCAGAGAGAGAGGGAGACACAGAATCTGAAGCAGGCTCCAGGCTCTGAGCTGTCAACACAGAGCCCGACACGGGGCTTAAACTCATAGACCACGAGATCATGATCTGAGCCGAAGTCAGACACCCAATCAACTGAGCCACCCAGGCGTCCACAAAAATTATAAGCTGAAAATATATATGCACCACTCTGTTTATTGCAACATTATTTACAATAACTAAGACATGGAAGTAACCTAAATGTCCACTGCTAGATGAATGGATAAAGAAGATGTGATACACATATACACAATGGAATATTCCTCAGCCACAGAAATCCTCAACTCAATATTTAAGCTGATATTGTATTGGTGCCTGAAAGACCAATGGCACAGAATAAAAAAACTTGGAGCAGACCCAAGTATATATGTCAATCCAGTACATGATAAAAGTGGTGTCTTAAATTACTGGAAAAAACGGGATGCTTAATAATTGATCTTGAGACAACTGGCTAGCCATTTGGGAAAATATCACACTGGACCTATACTTCATACATATCCTTCAAATAAACTTCAAATAGATCCAATCTAAATGTAAAAGATGAAATCATAAGTACTAGAAAGAAATATAGTTTAATTAAAAAACCAGAAGTGGATAATGCCTTTCTAGTTACAACGTAAAATTAGGATGCAATTTTTTAAAAGATTGATAAATTTAACTAAATTTTAAAAACTTTTCAAAGTTTTTGCATGACAAAATAAAACAAACACCAAAGGCAAAGTCAAAAGACAAATGACAAACTGAGAAAAAATATTTACAATTTGTATCATGTACCAAGGGCCAATCTCTCTAATATGTAAGCATTCTTAAAATCGGGAAGAAAGTCCAAAAAACATTAATAGAAAAATGGGCAAAAGACATGGCTGACAGTTCACAGAAAAAAATGCAAATGGCTTTTAAACATATGAAAACATATTTAACCTCATTTATTACAAGAAAAGCTCAAATTAAAACTGTACCAGGAGGAATGATGTAAGCAAAAATGATAGAGTAAGGACTTCTCAAAATTCTCTTCTCATAGAAGCAACAAGAACACTAAGAAAAACAATTACCTGGATCAACTTAACCAAAAGGAAATTAACCAAAGGCTTACAGCTATTCAGGGAGTGTTGACTCAAGAAAAATGACTTACTCTTGGTAGCACAGTGAGTTTTGTGGCATTGTAATTTAGGTATTTCCATCACCCCAGCTTTATGGTTGCCTTGAAAACCAATTCACCACAATTGCAATAAAAACCTGCAGCTTGGCAGCTGTTGGAGGGAGCAAAATGAGATTTGAGCTTCTTCAAAGCCCTGTTCTCAGAGAATTGTAATTATTTGACCTGTTTAAAGATTAACAGGAAGACCCCACCCACAAGAATGTCTTTATTTGACCTGACTCTGAGTTTACCCAGTATAAATGGTTTTTTCCGCAGGGACACTTTATGAAAATAATTCAAAAATTATTTTGAATTTCCCAGGGCACCTGGGTGGCTCAGTTGGTTAAGCATCTGACTTTGGATCCTACACACCTAGGAAACTGACTGGAGGCTTAACACAACAATCTGCACAACCTGAACCACAGAATTCAGCAGGTACGTGGCACAGAGAGTTGAACTTGGGGAGCAAGAAGGTGCAGGAAGTGAGGTACTTTCATGAGCAGAGAGAAGACGGGAAACGCACCCCTCCCCAAAAGCAGCTGGAGAGAAAGTGGAAAATTGGAAACAGCTGCAGGGGCTAAACTAAAATAGGAGACAGGAGAGGGGTTAAATTCCATTAAGACTGTGAACAAGGGGAGCGCAGTCTGCAACTCCTCAGCTTGATACCTGGTGGTGCTCTGGTGGGAAGGGCGAATCCCCAGGAACAGAGTGGGGTCCGGGAGGTTCTTGGGCCACACGGGGAAAAGCGGGTCCACTGCTGGAAGGACATTTGGTAGAGACTGTTGAAGCCACCTGGTCCCAGCAGACCCCAGAAAGCGGCCACATTCACTGGTGCTGGAACAAGGTCTTTGGGGATGAAGCCTGGTGCCAGATGTGTGTTGTGATTTTCCATAGTCCCTGCTGCTACACTATCTCTCGAACTTTTTCTGAGGCAGGCTGGCACCTGGCCATAGTCTCGGGGCACTGGCAGCAGCAGGGTCCAGCAAGCATTCCTGGGGTGCAGCCAGCATTCAGCCATTGCTCGGTGAGACCCTCCTAAAGAGGGGCGAGCAGGTCAAAGCCACAGTCCTTCAGAAGTAAGAGGCTGGGGAAAACAGGTGCATTTGAGACAAAACTTGGGAGAGATGTACTGCCTGGGGCCTGGTCACGGAGAGTGAAAGAGCATGGAGTGGACGAAAGCTGAAGACGAGGATGGGTACGCGATTGCTGATCCGGGAGAACAGACTGGGTACCTGGGTGATGCCATTTTCACCGCGCATGCGCATACGCACTTACGAGCGCCACAGTAATCTACCCCAGTAGGCTAGCTGCGCCATCTAGTGGAGAGCAGAGCTGTTACACCGAGCCCCGCCCAACTGGGCCAACTTCGCTCTTCAAGAACACAAGTCTCACCGCTGACTTAATTTATGGACTATAAAGAACTACACAGACTGACTTCTAGGGGAAAACGAAGCAATTTCAGTCCTACTTCAATCTGTTAGCAGGTTCATCTATTCAATATTCTGTCTTTTTTTTCTCTTTTACACTTCTTTTTCTTGAATACAGAAAGAGAAAAAACTCATTTTTATTTTCAATTTTTATTAAAAATATTTTTCTTTAATTTTTATCACTATATTTTTTACTTTTGTGTAAATTTTTTCAAATTCTGTTTTACTTGCATCATTTTATTTTACTCTACTTCAGTGTATTCACCTTTTCAAATTTTCAAACGATTTCCCTTTTTTCTTTTTCATTTTTTCCTCTTTTTTGCTTCTTTTCTTTTTCTTGAATGCAGAAAGAGAAAAACTTAATTTTTACTTTAATTTCTATTAAAAATATTTTTCTTTAAATTTTTGCTATATTTTTTGCTTTTATATAGATTTTGTCAAATTCTATTTACTTCCATCATTTTATTTTAGTCTACTACAGTGTATCCACTTTTTCAAATTTTCAAATGATTTCCTTTTTTTAATCTTTTTTCTCTTTTTCATTTCTTTTTCTTGAACACAGAAAAAGAAAAGTTCAAATTTATTTTCAATTTTTATTTTCTTTCTTTTTTTTCTACTTTATTCTTTACTTTTGTGTATATTTTTTCAAATTCTATTTTACTCCCATCATCTCATTTTAGTCTACCTTAGTGTATTCATTTCTTCAAATTCTCAAATGATTTTCCTTTTTTCTCCCCCCCCCTTTTTTCTCTAATCTGTCAAACCACTTTCAACACCCAGAGAAAAACACACCTAGAATCTAGCATCATTTATTCGATTTTTGCATGTGTGTGTTATAATTTTAATATTTATTTAATTTTAATTTTTGTACCTCATTAATTCCTTTTCTCCCTTCAAAATGACAAAATGAAAGAATTCACCCCAAAAGAAAGAGCACAAAGAAACAACAGCCAGGGATTTAACCAACACAGATAAAAGCAAGATGTCTGAACCAGAATTTAGAATCATGATAATAAGAATACTAGCTGGAGTTGAAAATGGATTAGAATCCCTTTCTGCAGAGATAAAAGAAATAAAAAATAGCAAGAATGAAATTAAAAATGCTACAACCAAGCTACAATCATGGATGGATGCAGTGATGGCAAGGATGAATGAGGCAGAGCAGAGAATTAACAATATAGAGGACAAACTTATAGAGAATAATGAAGCAGAAAAAAAGAGAGAGATGAAGGCAAAAGAGCACGATTTAAGAATTAGAGAAATCAGTGACTCATTAAAAAGGAAAAACATCAGAATCACAACCCAGAAGATGAAGAGAGAGAAATAGGGGTAGAAGGGTTATGTGAGCAAATCATAGCAGAAATCTTCCCTAACCTGGGGAAAGACACAGACATCAAAATCCAGGAAGCACAGAGGACTCCCATTAGATTCAACCCAAACCGACCATCAACAAGGCATATCATAGTCAAATTCACAAAATACTCAGGCAAGGAGAGGATCATGAAAGCAGCAAGGGAAAAAAAGACCCTAACATACAAGGGAAGACATATCAGGTTTGCAGCAGACCTATCCACAGAAACTTGGTAGGCCAGAAAGGAGTTGCAGGATATATTCAGTGTGCTGAATCAGAAAAATATACAGCCAAGAATTCTTTATCCAGCAAGGCTGTCATTCAAAATAGAAGGAGAGTTAAAAGTTTCCCAGACAAACAAAAATTAAAGGAGTTTGTGACCACTAAACCAGCCCTGCAAGAAATTTTAAAGGGGGACTCTCTGAGGGGAGAAAAGATGAAAATATCTATCTATATCTATACCTATATCTATATCTATATCTATATCTATCAATCTATCTATATCTCTATCTATAACTATATCTAATTCTATATATATATCTAATTCTATATCTATATCTAATTCTATATCTATATTTATATCTATATCTATATCTATATCTATATATAAATACCAAAAGCAACAAAGATGAGAAAGGACCAGAAAACACCACCAGAAACTCCAACTCGACAAGCATCATAACGGCAGTAAATTCATATCGTTCACTACTCACTCTAAATGTCAATGGACTCAATGCTCCAATCAAAAGACATAGGGTAACAGAATGGATAAGAAAACAAGATCTATCTATATGCTGTTTATAAGAGACCCACTTTAGACCTAAAGACACCTTCAGATTGAAAATAAGGGGATGGAGAACCATCGATCATGCTAATGGTCAACAAAAGAAAGCTGGAGTAGCCATACTTATATCAGACAATCTAGACTTTAAAATAAAGACTGTAACAAGAGATGAAGAAGGGCATTATATCATAATTAAGGGGTCTATCCACTAAGAAGACCCACCAATTGTAAACATTTATGTGCCAAATATGATAGCACCCAAATATATAAATCAAACACAAACATAAAGAAACTCATCAATAGTAATACCATAATAGTAGGAGTCTCCAACACCCCACTTACAACAATGGAGAGATCATGTAATAAAAAAAATCTACAAGGAAACAATGGCTTTGAATGACACACTGGACCAAATGGACTTAACAGATATATTCAGATCATTTCATCCTAAAGCAGCAGAATATACATTCTTATTCAGTGCAAATGGAACGTTCTCCAGAATAGACCATATACTGGGACACAAATCAGTCCTAAGTAAGTACAAAAAGATTGAGATCATACCGGCATATTTTCAGACCACAACGCTATGAAAATCGAAATCAACCACAAGAAAAAATTTGGAAAGGTAACAAATACTTGGAGACTGAAAAACATCCTACTAAAGAATGAATGGGCTAACCAAGAAGTTAAAGAGGAAATTAAAAAGTACATGGAAGTCAATGAAAATGATAATACCACAACCCAAAACCTCTGGGACGCAGCAAAGGCGGTCATAAGAGGAAAGTATATAGCAATCCAGGCCTTCCTAAAGAAGGAAGAAAGATCTCAGATACACAACCTAACCTTGCGCCTTAAGGAGCTGGAAAAAGAACAGCAAATAAAACCCAAAACCAGCAGAAGACAGGAAATAATACAGATTACAGCAGAAATTAATGCTATCAAAACCAAAAAAAACCAAAAAACAAAAAACAAAAACAGTAGAACAGATCAATGAAACTAGAAGCTTGTTCTTTGAAAGAATTAACAAAATTGATAAACTACTAACCAGTTTGATCAAAAAGAAAAAGTAAAGGACCCAAAGAAACAAAATCAAGAGTGAAAGAGGAGAGATCACAACAAACACAGCAGAAATAAAAACAATAATAAGACAATATTATGAGCAATTATACGCCAATAAAATGGGCAATCTAGAAGAAATGGTCAAATTCCTAGAAACAAAAACACTACCAAAACTGAAACAGGAAGAAATAGAAAATTTGAACAGACCCATAACCGTAAGGAAATCTAATTAGTAATAAAAAATCTGCCAAAAAACAAGAGTCCAGGGCCAGATGGCTTTCCAGGGGAATTCTACCAAACATTTAAGGAAGCGTTGACACCTATTCTCTTGAAACTGTTCCAAAAAATAGAAATGGAGGGAAAACTTCCAAACTCTTTCTATGAAGCCAACATTACCTTGATTCCAAAACCAGACAGAGACCCCACTAAAAAGGAGAACTATAGACCAGTTTCCCTGATGAACATGGATGCAAAAATCCTCAACAAGATATTAGCCAACCAGATCCAACAATACGTTAAAAAAAGTATTCACCACAACCAAGTGGGATTTATACGTGGGATGCAGGGCTGGTCAATATCTGAAAACAATTAACGTGATTCATCACATCAATAAATGAAAGGACAAGAACCATACGATCCTCTCAATAGATGCAAAGAAAGCATTTGACAAAATACAGCATCCTCTCTTGATAAAAACCCTCAAGAAAGTAGGGATAGAAGGATCATACCTCGAGATCATAAAAGCCATATATGAACGACCTAACATTAATATCATCCTCAACGGGGAAAAACTGAGAGCTTTCTCCCTAAGGTCAGGAACAAGACAGTGTCCACTCTCACCAGTGTTATTCAACATAGTATTGGAAGCTTCACCTCTACAATCAGACAACACAAAGAAATAAAAGGCATACAAATCGGCCAGAAGGTCAAAGTTTCACTCTTCTATATGGAAAGAGTGATATTCTATATGGAAAACCCAAAAGATTCCACCAGAAAACTGCTAGAGTCGATTCATGAATTCAGCAAAGTTGCAGGACATAAAATCAATGCACAGAAATCAGTTGCATTCCTATACACCAACAATGAAGTGACAGAAAGAGAAATCAAGGAATTGATCCCATTTACAATTGCACCAAAAACCATAAAATACCCAGGAATAAATCTAACCAGAGGTGAAAAATCTATACACTGAAAACTATAGAAAGCTTATGAAAGAAATTGAAGAAGACACAAAAAAAATGGAAAAAAGATTCCATGCTCCTGGATAGGAAGAACAAATATTGTTAAAATGTCGATACTACCCAAAGTGATCTACATATTCAATGCAATCCCTATCAAGATAACACCAGCATTCTTCACAGAGCTAGAACAAAGAATCCTACAATTTGTATGGAACCAGAAAAGACCCCAAATAGCCAAAGCGATCTTGAAAAAGAAAACCAAAGCAAGAGGCATCACAATCCTGGACTTCAAGCTATACTGCAAAGCTGTAACCATCAAGACAGTATGGTACTGGCACAAGAACAGACACTCAGATCAATGGAACAGAATAGAGAACCTGGAAATGGACCCACAAACGTGTGGCCAATTAATCTTTGACAAAGCAGGAAAGAATATCCAATGAAATAAAGACAGTCTCTCCGGCAAGTGGTGCTGGGAAAACTGGACAGCGACATGCAGAAGAATGAACCTGGACCACTTTCTTATACCATACACAAAAATAAACTCAGAATGGATGAAAGACTTCAATGTAAGACAGGAAGCCATCAAAATCCTTGAGGAGAAAGCAGGCAAAAACCTCTTTGATCTTGGCTGTAGCATCTCTGGAGGCAAGGGAAGCAAAAGCAAAAATGAACTATTGGGACCTCATCAAAATAAAAAGCTTCTGCACAGCTAAGGAAACAATCAGCAAAACCAAAAGACAACTGACAGAATGGGAGAAGATATTTGTAAATGACATATCAGATAAAGGGTTAGTATCCAAAATCTATAAAGAACTTATCAAACTCAACACCCAAAAACCAAATAATCCAGTGAAGAAATGGGAAAAAGACATGAAAAGCCACTTCTCCAAAGAAGACATCCAGATGGCCAACCGACACATGAAAAAATGTTCAACGTTGCTCATCCTCAGGGACATACAAATCAAAACCACCATGAGATACCACCTCACACCTGTCAGAATGGCTAACATCAACAACTCAGGCAACAACAGATGTTGGCGAGAAAGAGAAAGAGGATCTCTTTTGCATTGTTGATGGGAATGCAAGCTGGTGCAGCCACTCTGTAAAACAGTATGGAGGTTCCTCAAAAAACTAAAAATAGAACTACCCTATGACCCAGCAATTGCACTACTGGGTATTTATCCACAGGATACAGGTGTACTGTTTCAAAGGGAAACATGTACCCTCGTGTTTATAGCAGCACTATCAGCAATAGCCAAAGTATGGAAAGAGATCAAATGTCCATCGATGGATGAATGGATAAAGAAGATGTGGTATATATATATATATATATATATATATATATACACACACACACACACTATATACACACACACTATACACACACACACACACACACACACTATATACACACACACTATACACACACACACACACACACACACACACACACACACAATGGAGTATTACTCAGCAATCAAAAAGAATGAAATCTTGCCATTTGCAACTACGTGGATGAAACTGTAGGGTATTATGCTAAGTGAAATTAGTCAGAGAAAGACAAAAATCATATGACTTCACTCATATGAGGACTTTAAGAGATAAAACAGATGAACATAAGGGAAGGGAAACAAAAATAATATAAAAACAGGGAGGGGGACAAAACAGAAGAGACTCACAAATATGGAGAACAAACTGAAGTTTACAGGAGGGGTTGTGGGAGGGGGGATGGGCTAAATGGGTAAGGGGCACTAAGGAATCTACTCCTGAAATCATTGTTGCACTATATGCAAACTAATTTGGCTGTAAATTTAAAAAAATTAAAAATAAAATTAAAAAAAGCATCTGACTTTGGCTCAGGTCATGATCTCATGATTTGTGGGCTTGAGCCCAGTGTCAGGTGAACTTGAGCCCCACTTTGGGTGATCCCCTATTCTCTCTCGGCCTCTTGCTCACTTGCCCCCTCCACTCTCTCGCTCAAAAATGAAAAAAAAAATTAAACATAATCATTTAATATCACAGCTGGCTGAGGTGGTAGGTAACAGTGGGACCAAAAAAAAAAAAAAAAGGCTAATCATAAAACTTAATGGGAAAGAACTGGAGAATGAGGTGTCCATATAGGTATTTGAAAACCTCTAAAATATTCCTTGACTTGTACTAAATTAAACCACTATCTTTCTTGGTTCTCCCACTTGTAGATGGCAGATCAAGGGACTTCTCACACTCCATAATCTTGTGAGCCAATTTCTATAATAAGTCTCTATATATATAGAGGTAGATATAGATACAGATATAGATATAATGTATCTTATTGATTCTGTTTCTTGGAAAACCCTAATACAGACACCATCAAGCATAACAACAGAAAAAATATTTGAAGAATTAATAGCCCAAAACTTCCCAAACGTGGTTAGAAATACTAATCCATACATCTAAGAAGCTTATTGAATTCTAAGTCAGATACACTCAAAGAGACCCACACCTAAACACATCATAATCAAACTGTTGCAAGACAAAAGATAAGGAGAGACTCTTAAAGTCAGCAAGAGAGAAGTGACTCATTACATATAGGGGATTTTCAATAAGATTAAGAGCTGATTTCTCATCAGAAACCACAGAGACCAGAAGGCAGTGGGATGGTGTATTTAAAGTGTGGAAAGAAAAATACTGTCAACTAAGAATTCTATACCCAGTAAAACTATATGTGAAAAAAATGAAGGAGAAATTAAGATATTCCTAAGTAAACAAAATCTGAGAGAATTTGTTGCTAGTAGACTTTCCCTGCAAGAAATATTAAAGGGAGTCCTTTAGGCTGAAATGAACAGAGACTATACAGTTAATTGAGTAAATAAAGAGCACTCATAAAGGGAACTATATAGGTGAATATAAAAGACAGTATAAACTTTTTTGCTTTTTTTCTATAAGATTTAAAAGACAAAAAAAGAGACAACTGCCAAAAGCAATAATAAATCTGTGTTAATGGGCATACAATGTATAAAGATTTTTTTAATGTTTATTTTTGAGAGAACAAGAGCAGGGGATGAGCAGAGAGAGAGAGGAACAGAGGATCTGAAATGGGCTCTGCACTG
This sequence comes from Panthera leo, assembly GCF_018350215.1. Classification (NCBI taxonomy): domain Eukaryota; kingdom Metazoa; phylum Chordata; class Mammalia; order Carnivora; family Felidae; genus Panthera; species Panthera leo. Next base: position 148,587,995 of record NC_056687.1, on the reverse strand, counting down.
AAAGCAGCAAGCCAAATGCGGGACTCTAACTCATGAACGCTCAGATCATGACCTGAGCCAAAGTTAGACACTCAACTGACTGAGCCACCCAGAAGGGAGATTTTCTGGGCATTTTTTCCACATTGTCTTGAATTTTGAACGATGTAAATGTTTAACATATTTTAAACATTAAATGAGAAAGAAAAGCAAACCCTAAAGTAGAAACAGCATGGGTCATAGAAGAAGACAGAACAATCAAGTGACTTTTGAACACAGTGCGCTGGCTGCATATCTTAGTGGGTATATTATAATCACAAAAGGACAAAGGACAAAACATTTCAGTGTTAAGCCTGCAGTTAGCTTTACTATTTTGGAGCTTTTTGTGTGTGTGGTAAGGCCCAGAGGCCATGAAGTAGTTCTGTTGCTGGCGTTCAGGTCTGGATTTCTAAGGATCACTTCCGGTTACAAGATGGAAAAGGGGCTGCCCCTCCCTACCCTTCATTTTCTATATCATCACTTACTGGCACTCACATTACATGATGTCGACATGTCTACATCACCCTCCATCTCTTGATTATTCTCTCATAGTTCATCTTTTGGTCCTTGTGTCCTCAATTATGACAGAATCCCTCTGTTTCATCACCTATGCCATTTTTTTTTTCACTATGCTATTTTTAAAGCCATGTTTCTATTCTATTCAGTGCTTGTATGTGTTTCATTTCTTTGTTAATATTTTTCTAACTGGGCCTTTTTCTTTTTTTTTAATGTTTATTTTTGAGAGAGACAGAGTGTGAGTGGGGGAGGGGCAGAGAGGAAGAGGGGGACACAGAATCTGAAGCAGGCTCCAGGTTCTGAGCTGTTATCACAGATCCTGACATGGGGCTTGAACTCATGAGCTGTGAGGTCATGACCTGAGCCAAAGTTGGACGCTTAACCTACTGAGCCACCCAGGCGCCCCTGGGCCTTTTTCTTAACAACTTGTTCTTACTTGATATGAAATTCTCTCTCATCCGGCTGAAGTGTTGTGTGCGTGATTAACTGTACTTCCTCTGGTGTCCATTCCTCTGTCTGTTTCATTAGGGCATCTCTTGGGTGTGCTCGATTTTCTTCAGGTGTTTGTTAAATTTTGATTGTGTTCATTTTTGCATTTGAGCTGTCCTCAAAGGTGTGTGTGGCATTATTTATCTCAGTCCATCATCATGGACACAGGCCAGGGTGACATGCAGCTTTTGGGGAAGGTCCAGGTTTCTGGATGTGGTAGCTGTTGGCTTCCTGAGTCATCAACTATGAAGGGTACCACTTGCCTCTTGACCTAAGCATCTACAGTCGCTGCTCCCACCTGATCAGTGACAGCCCTGTCACCTACTGCTGGCACAAGGTAGAAAGTGGAAGAGGGTCTGAACCACCTGTCTGCCTCTCTTGCCAGATCCCATCTAGAACCCTTCAGATCTCTGTAACTGCCTCTCTCCAGCTTGGCACAACCCTCTAGGACACCTCCCTCCTTTTTAAGAATCCTCTCCTTTGCATGTTTTGGAATTTGGTTTCCTTCCTCTGTCTGATCCCATCTGCCTTCCGACTTTCAGGCATCCCTCACAACGTCCACTAATAGCACCCTCTCTTGCTTTCCAAAATAGTTATGAATTTTTTTAAAGATACATTTTCTTAAATTTCTACAGATTTGTATGGGGAAACTGTAGTGGATAATCTGAGGGATGTGCTTTTAAAAAAGTATAACCAGACAATTAGGCAGCATTGATAAGGATGTCCTTGGGCTTCCAGAGCAGAGATGTAGAAACTGCAAAATTGGGATCTGGACTATTTCCCACAAATGATTCTGAGACTGAAAGGAAGGACTCTAGGGAGCCATTGTGCTCTCAAATCCCATTGCTGTCACAGGCTCATCTATTAACCACTGAAATAACAATGACTTCGCCACCGATTGCTGATGCTATATTGGCTGGAAAACATCCAGATGCACAGCGCTCAGACGCTAAATCAATCCCATTGATTGTACGATGATAAATGATCCTGAGGCACAATCCGTCTACCTGATAATTGCCACTTTATCAAAGGAAGACATCTTTAAACGAGTGCTAAGGAGAATGTTAAGTGTTTTTCAGGTAAGGCCTTGAGAATTCTAAAAAGAAATAGTCACCATTATGGAAAGAGGTAGAATTTATTTGCAAGCAGATAGGGAGCTGTGTGAAGCAGCTGTGTGATTTTCAAATTGCATGTGAAAAAAAGGAGAGATGACAAGAGAATCCATAGCTTCTTCCTTCCCCAGCTCCTCTGAGAAGGAGCCACAGACAGCATCCCACCACCCATGGGCTCCTCCTGCCTAGAGCCAGACCCTACAGAAGTTAAGAGTGGAAACCTAGCACTAAGGAACTCTTGGCTTCATTTGCTGGTGGTGTTGGGCTTGGGTGAGCCCCAGGGGCCTGCCTGTGTCTAACACTTGCCTCATTGGCTTCGTCCCAAGTTCCTTATCTGGGGCAGGTGGACCCACCCCTGGTGGACTGCCATAGTGTCCCAGGAGTAGGGGCAGTTGTCACATAAAGGCTGCTTTTATTTGGAGCATCAATTTTGCCAAAAACTTCAAGGGAAAAAAACCCTACAATTTTATGTAAACAAACAAGCATAGACATTATTATGCAGTAGTAGGCAATCTCAACGTTCATTTTTAAGACAAAACATGAGATGTCAAAGAAATGTTAGAGTAGTGGAGAATGACTTTAGGCTTTGTCTTCACACCTGTCATAGTATTTATTTCTCTTTTCTGCTTTCCTCAAAGTTTCCCTGGAAGAGCGTGGGAAGCCATTCTTACAGGGGCAAATACTATAGACAGACTCACTCAGTACCCACACACCTCCCTCTTCAGCTGGCCTTCCTGTCCTGCAGCCTCTATAAAAACTAAACACCATGTCTCCCAGACTTCTTTGTAGCAAAGCTTCCCGAGTTTTGTGGAGCTAATATACCCATTTGGACTATCTGAAATCAAGGACCAAGACCATCTACTTGAGTCTCCTGTGATCTGTGAAGTCTAGGAGGGCACCATGCACCCTTCTGCTTGACTAAGGACCTCACACCCACCTTGGAAAGACAGTGGCAAGAACATGGATAGAGAGATCCAGCCCCACCATGGCACCAAACGCTCTTCGTGGCCTGGCCTCTGCCTATCCTCCTGAGACCATCTATCTTCTCGTCATTCAAGGAAATACCCTGAATCCATTTGCTTGAAGTGACCAGGCTATGAGTCAGTTGTCAGGATTCAGAAGAGGAATGATGAGGGTTTTAACCATCAGTGATCATCAGATCGAAGATAGTGAATGGCTAGATCCCAGGGGTGTCCAGGAGACAGAATCAATGAAGCAGGGGTACAAAGAAGTGAGGGCCACAGTGGTGACGCCAGCATTTCTGACCTGGCCAATTCCCAAGTCAGGTAACGTAGGAACAAATTTGGAGGAAAATTATAATTGAACACTGGAAATGCTAACTTGAATTTTGTGGAGAAAATCCCAGAGTGGAGATGCCTAATGGACCAATGAAATATAGACCTAGAACTTGGGAAAGGTATCTGGTCTTGGGAAATAGAGAATCATGAGCACAGGCAAATTCACATTAGAGGTCTCCTCATGGGTAAGTAAATGACCCGGTGGGCCCCTTGATGTGTATTTCCTGGATTCGTTATGAGTGAATAGTGCTCACTCTGCATCTTCAGGACTCTGAGCTCAGCGAACTGCTCAACTCTGTGTGTGTGTGTGTGTGTGTGTGTGTGTATTTTTCCATTTTTTCCATATATATATATATATATATGGAAAAAATGGAAACTGTATATATATATATACATATATATACATATATATATATATTAGGAATATATATATACATATATATACATATATATGTGTATATATATATATATATATATATATATATATATATATATATATATTAGGAATGCCTGGTTAGAGTTTAGGTAGCATCTAAGTAGGTTTTCTCCAAAAATACTCTTAAAATTTAAGGTGCAAAGAAGTACTAAGTCTGGGCCCAAAAAGAACAAAGAAAGGAAATGAAAATGAGAAATATTCCCTCTCCAGGCATTGCTCTACTCAGTTTTGGTATACACATGGGATCCATAACATGCAAGGTCAGAGACAGGGGATGACCATGTATCCAGTGTGCCTAGACTTAGGATAGGTGTGTGCTCTCATGGCTCTACAGCAACCACCCATCGATCAGTCTATCAGTCGATTTATCAGTTGACAAATACTGTGAACTCTGAGTCCTGTGCTTGGCCCTATGGAGCAAGAGCAGCCCAGGCCACGGCTATAGACCAAGTCCCACCAGAACTAAAAGCAGCAGCTGTGTGATCTGGCTGCTTCTCTTCTTCCTCCAAGCCCTCAAATCTGCAGGCACAATTCAAATGCTCCCGAAGGTTTTTGGGCCCTAAGAAAAAACTTGCTTGGGCATAACCAGGATTAGACTGTCTTTGGGGGACTTTACCATCACCTCTCCCATAACAGCCTGAGCCTGTCCCCAGGCCATTCCAAATTAACCATCTAAGTAAAGAGTGCCCTTCTTTTAAAAAAATTAATGTTTTAAAAAAATTAATGTTTACTCATTTTGAGGGAGAGAGAGACAGAGTGTGAGCAGGGGAGGGGCAGAGAGAGAGGGAGACACAGAATCTGAAGCAGTCTCCAGGCTGTGAGCTGTCAGCACAGAGCCCAATGCAGGGCTCGAACTCATGAACTGTGAGATCAAGACCTGAGCTGAAGTCGGATGTTTAACTGACTAGCCACCCAGGAACCCCAAAGAGTGCCATTCTTATGCAAACACATACCACACAAGTTTCTCACCCGGTCCTCACTCCATGCCAACCAAAATGCTGCCCTCTCCCTGCTGTCCCACTGCCCCCTGTCAGTTCCTGGAGAAATTCTGAATTCACAACACTGAACAATAGGAGGCAGCAAGTTGGGATCGTTTATGATTATTTTACTATTCATTTTCACTTTTTATTATGGAAATTTTTGAACACGTACAGAAGTAGAGAAAATAGCATAATAGATTCTCATTTACCCCTTATCTGCATCCATCCATTGTTGTTGTTGTTTTTAAGTTTATTTATTTATTTTGAGAGAGAGAGCATGAGCAGGGGAAGGGCAGTGGAAGGGAGAGAGAGGATCCCAAGCAGGCTCTGCGCGGTCAGCACAGAGCCTGAAAACGTGGGGCTCGAACTCACGATCTGTGAGGTTATGACCTGAGCCAAAACCAAGAGTCAGACACTTAACCAACTGAGACTCCATGCTTTGTTTTTAACCAAATTCTAGAATGACTATCACTTCACGGTAAATGATTCAGTGTATGTTTCTAAAATATAAGGATTCTTTTATACGAAGCATAACCACAACACTATTATCTCACCTAAAAATGCTCAATAACGATCTAATATCATCAAACAAATCAAACAAATATGTTTAATTTACTAATTGGCACTTTTCTGCATTTCCGTCTCCTTTCTCTTCCCTCTCCCAGCCCAGAAGCAGCCTGTAGTTGCCAAGGTAAACCCTCTCCATCTTGGCTAGGGATGGTGTCCTCAGTTATATCCTTCCCCGTGTGACTCTGGTCCAGGGACAGTCCTTTATTCCCTTAGTTGAGGTTGTTTATTACATTTAAGGGACATTCTGAGTTGCTTTCGCAGGTCTCAAGCTGGACGAAGGATAATCCTAACAAATTTGAAATCCCAGCTCTGACTGCAAGATCCCTCCAGGGTATTCATTATTTTATTTTCGCTGTAGGCTTTAAACATTGGGTCCTTTCCTTAAAAGGCACCCTTGGGTTTTGTTTTTACCAAGAGCCCAGTAGGCAAGTCCCAGTACTGAAATAAAAAATGAACATTATTGAGAACAGCTTGTTAGCAAAAGCCTCCTGCAATCAGGCTGGGAAGCCAGTTGAAAAGAAAACTTTACCCAGTGGCCTCATTCACTCAATTGAAACATTCATGGGGCATCAAGGACATGAACATCTGGCATTGCATAAGGGCTGTGAAAAATGTGCCTTCAGGGGCTTTCTACTCTAGTAAAAAGGTAAGACATTTGCACAAATCAGATGACCTATACTTGCAGGCAGTCTGGGGACTAACAGAGCAGGTCATGGACTGAGTGTGTCCCCTCGAGCCACAGTGGGCTGGGTGGGCTCCTGGTTAGAACTCAGGGTTTGAGCTCCGCTGTGGGACAAGTTACAGTGGTGGGCAGAGCTCTGTCAGGCAAGGCGGCTGTTCTGGAGGTCGGATGCCCACTTCTGACTGAGGGGGCCAAAGCCACAGCATGAATTGGGGAGCATGGGGCCAGGTGAAGGTGGGATGAGACCACCCAGGAGAGCTAGATTGGGGTGCAGGCTGAACTGGCCCCTCACCCCCCACCCAGCCTGGACCCCCTGCCTGTGCCACATGACTCTCAGCCCAGAGTCCTTCCTTCTGTCCTTGAGCCCCACCTAGTTCCAAGGCCTTCTGTCCCCTTCCTGGCTTCTGCTGACCCAGACTTTTGTCCAGATCCCTAGCTTTTTGTTTCCTACATTCCTATCCATCCTTTGTTCCTGCTTTAACTGGAGCCCTGAATGCAAGACCTGAGTGATTTTGTTCCTCCCTCCTTCTCCTGCCTTTGACTGACCTTGGACTCCTCTTCTTGCCTCCTGAACTTCAGACATCTTTCCTTTTTTCTGTTTCTGCCCTCCTCTTGAGCCTGACCACTGCCTGCCTGTCTGCAGCCCACCACCTATCTCAGATCCTCGCTTCTTAACAACTTAACAAACTGTGTAATTAAATTTTAAAATGAGGCTTAGGGGCACCTGGGTGGCTCAGTTGGTTAAGCGTCCGACTATTGATTTCAGCTCAGGTCATGATCTCACGGTTTGTGGGATTGAGCCCCACGTTGGACTCCGTGCTGAACACGGAGCCTACTGGGGATTCTCTCTCCCTCCCTCTCTCTCTCTCTCTCCCCCCCCTTCCCTCTCTCTCTGCCCTTCCCTCACACATGCACACACATGCTTTCCCTCTCTCTCTCAAAATAAATAAATAAACGTTAAAAATAAATTAGATAAAAAGAGCCTTTAAATCTGCTCTAAAGTGAATTTTAACAAGATGATGGTGTTTGGCTTGCAGAAGAAATGAGATTGTTGAGCCATCTTCGCACAGCCAATCCATGGCGTCTCTGACAGCCAAGTGTGTGGGTCTGGCTTTTTGTGCCACCTTAGGCTTATTTAGGGTGAAATAAGAACTTTATACCATTAGTTCAAATGAACAGGAAGGAAAGTATTTTTCATTTCCTTTTTTCATTAACTCAGGTTGTAAAATCAGAACCCCTGAGCCAAACAATGTCTTAGATCTCTTCCAGCTTAAACATTTATATGTATTGTCTCGTTTTTAGTAAATTGGATAGTCTAAAGAAATTTCCCATAGGTTTTTCAGAAACAAACTGGGTTTTGTGTAAATTTTTATTCCCAGATCAAATGTTTGGTAACTTTAATGAGGTCACTTATTCCACATGTTGTGTCTCAGTGCCCGATATATTTTCAAAAAAGAGGTGCTGGTAATTGGAATAACTGTTCCTGCTGCAAAGCCAATGGCATGTTACAGAGTGACCTGTGACTCCAAGTCCCTGAGATGAGACACTGAGCTCCCCGCCCTGCTCAGCTCTGGGTGATGAGGGGGCTCTGTAGAGACTTTCTCAGGACACAGCACATCTGTGCACAGAGTTGGAAATGTCTTCCCCACACTGGGGTTTATGTAGCTGAGAAAGTGCTGGAAGTCATGTTCCAAAGTAGAATTGGATCCAAAATCAAGACAAACCCTGTGAAACCAGGTTGCCCATCTTACCATACAAGTCAGATATTTTCATTTCTAAGTGGGAGAAAGTAAAAATTTTTTAATTCTTTTCTAGTGTTTATTGAGAGAGAGAGAGAGAGAGAGAGAGGGGGGGGGGGAGGGGCAGAGAGAGAGAGAGGAAGAATCCCAAGCAGGCTGTGAGCCATCAGCAGAGCCTGACATGAGGCTTTATTCCATGAAGTATAAGATTATGACCCGAGCTGAAATCAAGAGTCAGATGTTTAACAGACTGAGCCACCCAGGCACCCTGAGACTTCAATTTTATTACGCAAAACAAAGGAATTAAGTGGCTCACATAACCAAAAAGTCCAGGGAGTACATGGCTTCAGGCATGGCTGAATCAGGGGCTCAAATAATATCCACAGGAATCTTTCTCTTTCTTGTTTCTGCTTTCTTTTATGTTGGCTTCATTCAGAGATGGGCACCTATGGCCACCAGCAGTTTCAAGTTTTTATTCCACCAGCTTAACATCAGAGAAAAGAGAGCAACTCCTTGGCGGGGTGGTGAGGGGTGGTAAGAGCTTTCTTGATATATAATTCACATATTAAAGTTTCCCCACTTAAAGTTCACCATTTATATAAGCCCAAGGTTTTTAGTATATTATTCACAGAGTTATACAACCATCATCACAATCAACTTGGGGATATTTTCATCATCCCAAAACAAAACCCTATATCCCTTAGCATCCACTCCCCATTTGCCGCCAACTCCCATCCCAGCCCTAGACAACCACCAATCTTCTTTCTGTTTCTACTAATTTGCCTGTTCTAGACATTTCATAGAGATGAGCTCATACAATATGTGGTCCCTCAACCATCTTTGACTTAGTGTAAGGCTTTAAGGTTTGTCCACATTGTAGCAGGTATCAGTATTTTATCTTTTTTTCTTTTTTAAATTTTATTTTAGAGAGAGAGCATGCACGAGCAGGGAGAGGGTCATAGGGAAAGGGAGAGAGAGAGAGAGAGAGAGAGAGAGAGAGAGAGAATCTTTTTTTTTTTAATTTTTTTAATGTTTATTTATTTTTGAGACAGAGAGAGACAGAGCATGAACGGGGGAGGGTCAGGGAGAGGGAGACACAGAATCGGAAACAGGCTCCAGGCTCCGAGCTGTCAGCACAGAGCCCGACGCGGGGCTCGAACTCACGGACCGCAAGATCATGACCTGAGCTGAAGTCGGCCGCCCAACCAACTAAGCCACCCAGGCGCCCCAGAGAGAGAGAATCTTAAGCAGGCTCCATACTCAGCGAAGAGTTGGGCATGGGGCTCAGTCCCACGACCCTGGATCATGACCTGAGCCCACATCAAGAGTCCGATGCTCAACCAACTGGGCCACCTGGCCCCACCCCTTATCTTTTGTTCTTGACTAATAATATTTCATTGTGAGGACAGACATATTATTTATCCATTCATTAGTTGATAAGCATTTGAACTGTTTCTACTTTTTGGCTATTCATGAATAATACTGCTGTAAACATTTGCATTCAAGTTTTGGTGTAGACATATGTTTTCATTTCTCTTGGGTGTATGCCTAGGAGTGGAATTTCTGGGTCATATGATAATTCTATGTTTAACCTTCTGAGGACCTGCTAAGACTGTTTTCCAAAGTGGCTGCACTGTTTTACGTTCATGTCAGCATTGTGTGAGGGTTTCAATTTTTCCACATCCTCACCAACATGTGTTATTATCTGTGATTTTGATTACAGCCACCTTACTGAGTATTAAGTGGCATCTCACTATAGTTTTGATTTGTATTTCCTTTGGAAAGGAAAAGGGGTAAGGAGACTCCTTGAGGGGTGAGCATCATAATTCTAGACTGGAAGCCTGAATTTAGAATTAACAGAATATTTACACAAAAGAGACATTCAAATTAGAAGAGGTAGAATTACCTTTAATTGGGAAATGTAAATGTTTTCTGCTCTGAGAGAGAAATGCCTCTAAAGCAAGTTGCAAGTTGTAGTTTCATACACACACACACACACACACACACACACACACACAAAACACGTCACACACACATGCGTATACACATACAAAGAAAATTACATTTTATGCTTATCTGAATTGAGTTTCATTATTACACTTCATTATTATATCATTTATACACCTTATTTTGTAGATAAAAAACAAAACAAAACAAAACAAGCTGAGACCCAAAGATTTTTAGGGACAGAAAATTGGAGACAGGCCTAGATCTTCCAAATTCCTGACCAGTGCTCTCCCCAGCAAACCACATGCCCTTCTTCTGAATCTCTGCATGTGTACTGTTCCTGGATGATAGGAGTTGAGTTTGATTAATTCCTAAGGTACCAAAGTACAAGAAATAAAAGCCTAGGATGATGGCAGAAACAGAGTAATGATAAACGCTGATTCGTGCAGGAGAGAACGTTCCTCGTTTTTCCTGCATGGGTCATCAGCTCACGCAGGCCAGCACATGAATGTGCTCGGGTTTGGGTCTCCAGGCTCATGTCTGAATGACGGATGAAGGCTGTCGATATGTAGGCTGCAGGGACTCTGGCTCCTCCAAAGCAAAATCAATGCTCAGCTCAAGCATTACCTACAAGCAGCTGTTGTCTGGGGCTTGAAAGGCCAAAATGAACTTGTGACTAGAAGTAGGCTTATCTTCAGGACTTCAGGTCCAGGGGTGGGACTGGAGGTAGGAAGGCCACCCTGGATTATCACCTCATGTTCTGCAGTTCCCTGGGTCTCTTAGCAAAAGACAAAAGCAACTTCTAAAGCAGCCACCACCCAGGAGGGGAGGACACGTGCCCCAACTCTGGGTGGAGTTTACCTGGTACAAGTCTGCACTCAGTGCCTGAGAACTGCCCCTCCCCTTCCCTACACACCTTCCCACACATCTGGAGAAGGATGGTTTGCAGGGTCCCAAGGACTCTTTAGGGATAGGCCACCGATCTCTGGGGCCTTCCCAAGTGAAGGGAAACTGGGATTTCCCGAATCAGAGAATCTGAGCCACTCTGCTACTTCAGATCTGCCTCTGACTATCCCTCAAGGTGCCATATGGGATTTCTGGAAGGTAGCCATGCTATTGTGAGGGAAACATGGCACACTGTATTTTCTTCTTGGAGCTGCATGACCCACACTGGAGGATTAAGGGTTCCGAGAAGTCCTGACTTAAAGACCAAAACTTTCTCGTTTTTATGTAAGCCAGGTTTTCCGGCCTTATCTGAGCACAAAGCACATTTTCCCCTAGAACAATCCTTCACTGAGGATCGTTAGTGTTGTTGGTGTCTGGCTGGCTGTCTCCTGTGTCTGAGTGAGGTTAGCTTTGTTTCCTCTGTCAGCTCCGGTATGTGGGCAGAAAGATAGGAGATTCACAGCCCTGAATCTCCCAACTGGGTCCTCCAGGAAGAGTCGGACCATTCATTGCCAGGGTGGCCAAATGGCCTGGTTTGCCCACAACAGCTGACTTTACCCCATTTTTTCCAAGCACAAATATTAACAACTCCTTTCACTACCCAAAGTGTCCCAGTTTGGATAATAAGTTATACAGTACCCACTGCCATTGTGGACATCAGCTTTTCCTAAGGCTGCCACCTGGTCGAGCCCCTCAGACTGAAAGTGAGTGAGCTAATGGGGTCCTGAAGGTGTGAGCCCAGAAATGGGGAGGAAGTTTCAGAGGGCTTCGGGTAGCTCCAAGAAGGGTGAGGTAGCATCTGGAAGCCATGGACAGATCTACGCAGGGAGGAGCAGGGCAGGAAGTCAGGATAGTGCATTAGGCTTGCTCCAAGCAGAAACCTCAGGATCCTAATGCAGTTTTTTGCTACTTCTATTGTATTTTTTTAAGGGGGGGGGGGTTAGTTATAGGGAGAGGGAGAGAGAATCCAAGGCAGAACCCATACTCAGCGTGAAGCCCAACTCTGGGCTCAATCCCACAATCCTGGGATCATAAGCCAAAATCAAGAGTCAAATGTTCAACCAACTGAGCCACCCAGGTGCCCCTGTTTCTACTGAATTTTTAGACTAAAAGCCTATACTTGAGTATGTCACCAATCTTTCTCATGCTTGTGTTTTGAGAGTTCATCCCCTCCTTTTCTTCTTTCATAAAATTCTTCAAAATGTCAGTCTGCATCAGTTGTGCAAAATGGAAAAATTGTTTCTATTGGCTGCAATGTTTGAAAGCCAGAAGAGCAACCCTGGGGCTTGGAGCTATGGGAGTTGGGGATTGTGTTGAGAGATGCCTAATGGGTGGATGACCCTGGAGATAGAGGCAGGAACAAGTGAAGTTTCATGGCACCCAGAAAGTAGGGAACTTGGTGGGAATGGGGTGGGGTGGAAGACGGGAGGGTATTGGGGCCAGAGGGAATAGCATACAGCACAGATATCATGTATTAGTCTCTTATTACTGCTATAACAAGTTACCATAAACTCAGTGGTTTAAAACAACACAAACTTACTATCTCATAGTTCTGGAGGTCAGAGGTCTGAAAGAGATCTCATTGGGCTCAAATCCAGGTGTCAGAAGGGCCACTTTCCTTTATGGAATCTCTAGAATCCACCTTCTTGCCTTCTCTAGCTTCTAGAAACTACATGCATTCCTTGGCTCATGGCCCTTCCACCTCAACTGAGCTCTGCTTCTGCTAGCACATCTCTGACTCTGCTCCCTTCTCTTCCTTCTCTATTCTTGCATTTGGAAGGACTCTTGTGATGACAGGGACCTACCTGGATAATCCAGGATAATCTCCCCAGTTTAAGATCCTTAATTTAATCACAAATTCTGCAAAATCTCTTTGGCCATATGAGGTAAAAGAGTCACAGGTTCCCAGAACTAAAGAGTAGCCACCTTTGGGGGCCATGATTTTGCCTAACACAGGTGCCAATAAGGAAAGTGTCCCTGAAAATCAGAGTGAATGGTCCATTTAACTGGATTGGAAGGAGTTTGTATGAGGGAAGACATGGACGTGTGGGCTAGAGATACAGGAAGAGAGACAGATGTTTTCTGGATCCTCTTCAGAAGGCATAAATGACAATGGACTATATTCTTCACTCAGGCAACAGGAAGTGAGGATAGCTATGCTGTGCCAAGGTGGTGGCCATGGGGCAAGGGCAGCAGACCTCTCCCATGGTGACACCCCACACTCTGATGGGCTGGCAAAGGTGGAGGCTTGTAAACTTGAAATCCTTGGCTCATTAAGAATCAACAGATTCTCATGCTGGGGTGAGCACTGGGCTTGCTCAGTGATTGCAGTCTTTATTTCTCCAGCGGCAATGGCAGAAGCCTTTTTGCAGATTAAATCCATATGTATAACAGATTAAAGCAGAACTATTCAGGTTGGCTCAGGGTGAGGGGTCCCCAGAACTACCTGCTTCCCTTGCCCATTGAGGTTCCTGGGGCACCTCCAAGGATGCAGAACACAGTGGAAAACCCACAGCCAAGTTCAGAAGGCTGAGACTTCAGCAAGGACTGAGGAGCTGAGCCGAATCTAATGATCAAATGTGGTGGTTTATGGATGGAGCTGCCCACAGCAAGGTTTGCGCAGGGGGTCTTGGTTTGAGCTCCTGCAGAAGCAGATCTTGAGTTAAGGATTTGAGAGCGAGTAGTTTACATGGAAGGTGGAGGGAGCATGGGAAGGTGAGGGAGAAAGGAATTTGGGCAGAGGAGGTAGCCAGTAAGGGTGTGCTATTCAGCCAGCTACTGCAGTGGGTAACTGGAGCCAATCCTAAGAAGGAACTCTGGGATATGGAGGTCCAAGGGGGATGGAGCTAAGGTATTCACATCTGTCAGTCACTGCCCATAAGGGCTGGTTCAGAGAGATGTTAATTCCCTGTTTCTTCCTACTCCCTCCCTGATGCAGGCCAAATGGGCTCTGGATGGGCAGCCTTTCAACAAAGATGGCTGATAAAGTCAAGCTTACATTGTGCCTAGAAGTGGCAAGCGTTTCCAAGGGTGAACGCTGACAACACTGCCTAGAGATGATCTTCTCAGTGGGTGTGGGCACAGAATTGTCCATTCTACCTATTCTTCCATCACCACCCACAAGTGGACCTCTTACCAAGGGTTCCAGAACATTCTGGGGTCATGGTGACGGCATCCTGCATTCTGCTCTACAGTCCTCGGAAGAACACTATCCGCCTAGCACCCATGGTGTCCACTACAGCACCATGTTTTTCTATCACAATATGACTTCTCCATTGTGTAGGGAGAGGAATCTCTGTCTCTGTCTCTTGGCATTCTGAAATATCTGTCTCTGTGTGATCAAAAGGCATCCAAGGAACTCTGCGCGCAGAGAGAAGCATTCCTAATTTCAGAAGCTTCTATAGGACAGGGCCAGCTTTCTGGCAGAACAGGGATGTGAACTCAACATCCTCTGGAAACCAGCTTCACTTTTGTACCGAGAGCCTATAATTATAGCAACCAGGCAGGGAGGGATATTTGAAGTGATGATTAAGACATAGAAAAGAAAAAAAAGAAAGACCCTTTGTTTTTATGCTCATTATGCCTCTTTATGATGACTATACAAAAAAAGTGCTGTTCAGACAATTAGCTTAATTAGCAGATTATATAAATTAATGGTTTCCTAGTTTCATTCCAGGCCCCAGGCCATGTGCCCAGCAGTTGATCATAGCTCAGTAAGAATGCACTTGTCCGCCTGCCCTCCCTCTCCCACCCACCTCCTTTTCCGGGAACGTGGCACCCAGGGCTGCTCATGGGAGACCAAGAATGACAGAGAAGCCTCTGCCTTGGCCCATCTCCCAGCGACCTCTGGGCAGATCTCACCTTAGGTCTGTGGGGCCCAGTCACACTTGGGCAACCATAGCCCCCCTGGGCAGTAGTCTGATTCTTCCAGGGAGGGGAAGCGGCAGAGAAGTGGAAGCCAGACTGCCCAGCCTGAAAATCCAAAGTCCAGCCTAATCTGGCCCCGGTGTATTTACCAGGTCCTTCCCAGGAGAGCTCCATACTCCCTTCCTGAAGCCACCACTGCTTCTTACCTCGATGCCTCTGCCCTGCTGTCTTTCGCCTCCCCTGCTTCTGTATTCCAGGTCCTACCTATTCCTCAGGGCCCCCACATCTCCTCCATGGGGCCTTTCTTGTTTCCTTTAAGGCTCTTTGCCTGTACCTCTCCTGTGACCCTCACCACTTTAAATTATTTTAATTTTAAAAGCAATGCATTCATTCATTCTTACTATGAAACATCAAACACAACTAAGCACAATTCTAAAGAATAAGATGTGAAAGTCCTCCACCGCTCCCTCTGTCCCTCCCAAACCCCTCCCAGAGGTAATCAGTCACCGCAGCTGACAACTGCCGGTGTCGCCCAGTGATGGCTTCTCTCATCTTGGGGACTTTCCATGTCAGAGCTTACAGGTAGACTTCAGGCTTCTCAGTGGTCAGTGAGCACCTGATGTGTTACCAACCTCCTGGCCGACTGTTGGGATTGCAGGGAATTTGTGACTAACAGAGTTAAAAGGCAGGTATTTGTGGATGAATAGACTCCGTATCCCTCCTCCTCCCTCTCCTGTAGACAAATTAGAGAGGTTTTAAGTCTATTCCCATAACCCATTCTCACTGTTTTGCATTCAGGCTTTCTCTCCACTCTCTAAAATATATATGTAAACAAATAATTCAATATTTAGAGTATATGAAAAAATATAGAGAGAGTAATAGAACAAGCAGCCAGATACACACTTAACGAATGCTAATGTCTGCACATATTTTTTTCATATCCTTAACAACAGAAAAGAGAAAGAACAAAGTGAGCTATAGGCAAAGTCAAATCCTCTAACCTGCGAACCATTTCCCTCCATTCTGCCGTGTGTTAAGTACCCACCACCCTAACGTTGTGTACTTCTCTGTGCTTGTTTTCACGCTGTGCCACTGTTGGAGGGGGACACAATATCAAGATATTTAACAACCTGCATGGGGCCTGGCACCCATCACAGCAGTAAGCAGCCAGAAACCAACCGGCTCTCCCAGCAGTGGCCCCTGTATACCGGTCCTGTGCAGATGTCTCCATGAATGATGTAGTGCTTTGTGGGCCTTCAATAGATACTCTATTTGCTTTTGCAACTTGTTCTTTCACTCAACTTCATGCTTTAAGATTGATTTCTGTAACCCCTTATACATCTAGCTCATTCACATTAACACCATGCTTTCTTAGGGGAGAGGGAGAGCGGTGCCACATCCAGAGCCCCTGGGGTCATGCAGACACAGCCTGTCCTAGGGCCGTAGCCAGGCCTGGAACCTCACGTAACTGAATGAGAGGTTTCCATGAGGACTGGGACAAAATAGCTGTAATGTCAATTGCTTTATTTCCTTGCAGAATTTGTTTGAGGTTTCATAAAATCTGGGTATGCTTATGAAAATGTAAATGTTCTATTTGCTGGGAGGAAGCAAAAAAAAAAAAAAGAAAAGAAAACAGCTGCACTGGGGAGGCTTCTGTTGCTTTGTACATGGACAAAAAGCTCCTGTCCTAGGTATTGGCAGTGCTAAAGGGAGAAGCATGTGCCCTGATTAGCAACAAGAGGGCTAGGACACAGAAGGGAGGCCCTTGTATGTGGTCCCAGTATCAATTCAACAGCCCAAATAAGCTGAGGGCCCAAAAAGGCAGACCTGGGTGAGAATGCCCTGTGTTAACTAGTGACAAGGGTCTGGGTATTGAAAGAGAATGGGCTTGGAATTGTAGGCTTGGAGTCTGTTATCTTGCCTGAGTAGCTTGTCAGAGTTCCAGAAACCCAGGCAGAACGGGGATGCAGGGAAAATCTGGACTTAGAGCCTCCCCCAAAGATGTCAAAGCATCTTTTCCTCCTCGCTCCTTCTCCTGCTATCAAGATAGTTATCTAGGAAAGAAGCTGATGACCGTCATTTATACCCCCTGGAAATAAATGGCAGTCACTTATCTTCCTAACTACGGCATAAGATGTTCCGTCCCTGGTGGGTCAGATCCAACTACCAGGACAAAGAATTGGAGGCCAAACAGCATAACCACCTCCGTGGAGGAGAATTTGTCAACATCTAACAAAAGGACAGGTGTATTTACCCTCTAGCCCAGGAATTCCACTGCCGGGAATCTACCTTGAATATGCACATCCACAAATACAAAACAAACAAGAGGTTTGTCATTGTGACATTATTTACATTAGCAAAAAAAAAAAAAAAAAAAAAAAAAAAAAAAACTGGAAATAATCCAAATGCCTGTCTGGAGAAGACTTGACCGAGTGACCAACTTGTCCCAGGTTTCAAGCTGAATAGCCCCATGTCCTGGGAGCTCCCTCCATCCCAGCAAACATCGTACCCTGCAGTCTTTAAGCATTTGCTTATTTTCTGGACCAACAAGATGTTTCAGACTCTGCTCATAGTTCCCTGCCCCAGTCCTGACCCTGAGGAGCCCTGGTTCTTTTGAGTGGGAATTTTGTTTAGAATTAAAGATCTAGGTGCTTGGGGTACTCACTGCTTCTAGGCCCTTTCAGTGCACAGAACTATCATATATAAATAGATATATATTTTTATATAACTGAGGGAGTTCCCAGCACACAAGTGTTTTAAAACTGAGACAGGTCATTCTGTCAGGTCCTTTATGGATTTTATACATATTTATATACACACATACAAATCATGGGTTCATATTTACTCCAATTCAAATTTAACAATGAAGAGCTTCTATTAAATCTATTCTATTTTGTATTTGGACCTCTTTTCTTTTACCCTGAAAACGTTTGGCCCCTAATAATATTAGAATATGTTTAATTAATTGCTTTATTCTATAATATACAGAAAACAGTTTCAAGTATTTACCTTTTTGCTTTATCTTACAACATACCTAAAACTGTCCACAAATTAAAACAGAATGTTCCTAATAAAACTACCAAGTGAAGTTGAGTATTTTCTTGCAGTTCTTTCTGGTCTTGGAATACATCTCACAAAGAACAGACTGTCAGAAAACCATGTCAAAGATGTCTGAAAACCCTTTTTCTTGGCATAGCTCTTACTAATTTATTATGCAGTTGGGTTCCTCGAGCCTAATTTGTTTTCAGTTTCAAAGTTTGCTTTTTTCTTCTCTAACTTTATTTTGTGAATATGTAAAATTTTTGTGCAGTTAAATCCAAATGATATAAAAAGCTATTTTCAGAGAAGCCTCATTTCTATTCCCATCCCCTCCATTATTTTCCCCATCCTACCTCTAAAGGGCATCCATTTTGATTATCTTTCCAGTGTTTCTTTTTGTAAAACTAAGCAAATGGATATAGGTATGTAAGTAATGCGCATTCTGTTTTCTCCTCTCTTTTACAGAAACCAACATCTTATATATATTGTTCTGTGCCTTCCCCCACCCCGCCCCACACTAACAATACATTCTGCAATCACTCCATTTTAGCGCATGGAGGGCTTTTTCATTCTTTTTTATACTCACATAGTACATCTTGGGTGCATGTACCACAGAGTCCTGTGCTCCCGGTGATAGCCTCCAGGAAGGGGCTGGGAGAGAGAGAGTGAGAGAGAGAGAGAGAGAGAGAGACAGGGAGGAAGGAGAGAAGGACAGAAGAATGGGTGAAATATTTCTATATTATATTCTTTTATTCTCTATAATTATTAATTGCTCAATGTTTCATAATTTAAAACTAATGTATTTCTTTTTTAAAAAATACTTTAGAGACATTTTAGGCCCATAGCAAAATTGAGCAGAAGGTACCGAGTTCTCCTGTATCCCCTGCCCCTCACTCATGCACAGCCTCCCCTACTATCAACATCCCACACCAGAGTGGCACATTTGTCACAATGGATGAACCTATACTGATGTGTCATTATCACCCAAGGTCCATAGTTTACATTGCGATTCACTTGTGGTGCACTGCTCTATTAATTAAAAGTGCTGAAGTTGATGAGGGTCATGACGAGGTACACATCAAGACAGGTCATGGGAGTCAAGTTTGAAGGGCTTGCCACTGGTCAGACTTGAGATCATTGGAGCACGAAAAAAAAAAAGAATAATGACTGTAATTTATTATAAAACTTTGAATACACGAAGACACATGGGTGTATAGTAATCATTTTTAAAAGATAAAGGAAAAAAAGGAAAAAATTCAATTGTCATTGCTGGAGATAACTAATATATCAAGTCCTTATTCTGACAATTGATAATTAAAGGACAAAAAAGATATGTAGCTTCATTTTCTTGTGTGTGTAGGAGCTTTAGTTCATCCCTAGCTGGTGAGAGAAAGCTCTTCCTTACAGAAAAAAAAAGTCAGCTAATAAACAGAGAAGAAAAGCAAAGCATCATTTTGCAACACCCCATATAATTCTCGATTCATTTTAAGCCTGTATTTGTTTACGTAGTCCCTATGCAAACAATGTCTCCTTTGACACACAGAGGTAGTTATCCTTACAACCCCAACCCTGAAGTAAGTGTGACAAATGTAGGGTCCCTTTCATAGACGAGGAGACAGAGACTCAGAAGTCAATGGGCTGTTAGTAAGAAGGCTAGAATCTGGATCAACTCCCAGTACAGCATTCTTTCTTCTAGATGACACTAATTTCCCGAGCTCTGGAGGCCAGAAGTCTGAAATGAAGGTGTCGGCAGGGCCATGGTCCCTCTGAAACCTGTAGGGAGGATCCTTCCATGCTTCTTCCAGCTACCTGTGGGGGCTGGCAGTCCTCAATGTTCCTTGACTTGTAGATACTTCACTGCAGTGCCCACCTCCCTTGTCGTACGGACAGACCACTATTTTTACATGCTCAACCCGAACGGTGAAAGGCAGTTGGAGAACACATATTCACACTGTGCCAAGGTATCACCCCATAGATTACTCACTAATCACAAAGGGGAAATGTGCTTTTTACAAGGAAGAACTGTGGTCATTGCTAACCTAAATAGCCACTTAAACGCAGCACCCCTTATAGAACGACAACCTGAGGTTACGTGTCTCCTGAGAAGACGCAGTATGAAGGATGCAACATTACCTGTGGGTGCCAGAAATATTTAAGTTGGACCTCATCAAGCATTTGGACATAATTTGAATCTGAAAAAAAATCTATGGAAATAGCAGTCAAGTGACCCATGAAGAAGCCAGTTAGATTAATACAGAATTTGAGACATTTTACAAGACAACTGGCCTAGACCCTTAAAAGAAACAATCGATGCCAGTAGCGCCTGGGTGGCTCAGTTGGTTAAGTGTCTGATTCTTGATTTCAGCCTAGGTCACGATCTCACAGTTCATGAGTTCGAGCTCCACGTCAGGGGTTCTGTGCCTGACAGAGCAGAGCCTGCTTGGGATTCTCTCTCTCTCTCTCTCTCTCTCTCTCTCTCTCTTTGCCCCTCCCAGCTCTTTCTCTCTCTCAAAATAAAATAAACTTTAAAATCAAAGCCACTGGGGGAAGAGGATTGTCTAGATTAAAATAAACTAAACAAAGTCAACGTAATGCATGAAATTTGATTGGACTCTGGTTTTATTTTGTTTAAAAAAAACACATAAAAGACATTTGGAGAACAATTGGGGAAACTTAAATTTGAGTCTAATGTTGAGCTATATATATTTATATGATGAATATAATATTAGAGATTAATATTAATTATCTGGGGAGTTATAAGGGCACTGTGTTTATGTAGCAAAATATCCTTGTTCTGAGGAAATGCTTGCTGAGGTAATAAGGGGTAATGATGTCTGCAATTTACTTTCAGGAAAAATAAAATATACACTCACAGAGATAAAGCAAATACAGTCAGTGTTGACAATTTTTCAATCTGAGTCATGGGTAGAAGAGTGTTTGCAGTACCATTCCTTCCTTTTTTTATATCTTTGAATTTTTTTAATAATAAAAATCGGAATATGCAGTTGTAGAAATCAAGCATTAATCCCACATTCTCAGTAGGAACTTAATTTCAGAGGCTCCGGAGAGCCTCAGAGGCTGAGGGAAAGCTTACTTCCCAGAATGCCAGGTAGCAGACACAGGAGGAAGAGCAGACCACTGTCTCACTGACACTATTGAAATGGTGATTCAGGCAAGCTTTATGCGTCGCCGCTACCATCCTCCACATACGGTGGACAGGGAACTGAACATTCATCGAGTGACATAGGAGCATCCCACAGATCACTTCAGTGGGAGATTCAGGTCATCGTCAGCACCTTCACTCAACAGGCAGCCTTAGGATCGCTCGGGAAGACGTAGGAAGCTGGCGCCACCAAGGGTCTTGGTGACCTTGAATGTATCCACACAGGCAAAGTCTTGAGTGGCAGCTAATCTGGTCTTGGCAGAATGTCTTGCGATTTCAGAACACGGATGAGAGGCTTGTAAGGAGCTGCCATGAGGCCATCTCCCACTGGCCTCCCTCTCTCCCCTGGGAGGCTGCCATGAAAGAGCTTCTCATCGCCACCCAGGTTCTGATGAGGAATGTGGCCTTCTGCTCCATCCCTGCCTCTCCCTGCCTTTGAATCCTGCATGCATCCCTGCTTGGCTGTGGTCTGCCCTTGGCTAGTCCACCAACAGGGTCCCACGATTCACCTGCAGTCACCTGCCTGTGCAGTTTCAGGGCGGTTCCTCTTGGGGACCATGGAAAGGATCATGGCATGCTGGCACGTTCAGCATACTTCCTTTCACTGCCTGTGTAAGTAATTCTGTCTAAATCTAAAGTGGCTCGTACGTTTACTGGTTGACTCAGTCGGGCCTTAGCCTCAGCCCTGCCGTATCTTGTATGTGAGATCTTCACAAAAGGGTCGTCCAGACGTTAAGGTGTCCCAAAGTGGTGTGCTCTAAAGCACACAGCGTCACTGATGTTGTACTCTAGCCAAAATGTTCATCTGCAACATGCCAGTGTCATCCCAAACGGGACTGTGCTAGGTTAAAAGGGATTTAAGGACATAACCACATGCAAGGTCAGAGCCTTGATTTGAAACCGGTTCGGATAAGCCAGCTGTAAAAGATATTTTCTTTGTCAACTGGAGAAATTTGAATATGGTTTCAACGTTAGCTAACATAAAAATTAAGCTAAGTACAAGAATCGAAACAAGTGGCCTACAAAACTAGAGTATAATCTCAGTTCGGTTAAAAATTGTGCAGAGGAAAAGATCTCGAAGAGCGTATGGGTCACTAGCTGCCACATATGATGCACAAAATAACCCCAAAATGTCAGTGGTGTGCCATAATAAGCATTTATTCCATATTCTCTCATCTGCTGGTCATCTGGACTTACCTAGGGTGGCCATGGTGGGACTTCAGGCTGAGACCAGGTCTATACCTTAGACCAACACCTGCCTGAGGCATGTCCTACTCTTGGTGAAAGGCACGAGTGAGAATTGGAAAACCCAGCCACACGAGCACACTTCAAGCGTCTAAGTTCATTATGTCTACTCACACCCCCTTGGCCAAAGCAAGTCACGAAACCAGGTCTGAAATCAAGGGGCAGGGAAGTTTAGTCCACCTGCTATGAAGCCATGACAAGGTGTGGATATTTAATACAACTACAGGGGAGTGGAGAATCGGGAGAATAGTTTCATCCACCACAAAAGGTATGCTCTAGACCAAAGTTACAAAAGTAATCCTTAAGTGGTAGAAATGCAATGTTTTAATTTTTGTAGTTTATTTACTTTTGAGAGAGAGACAACATTGAGACAGAGAGAGAGAGAGAGAGAGAGAGAGAGAGAGAATGAGCGGGGGAGGGGAAAAAAGAGAGGGAGACACAGAATCTGAAGCAGGCTCCAGGCTCTGAGCTGTCAGCACAGATTCCGACGTGGGGCTTGAACCCACAAACAAGATCATGACCTGAGCTGAACTCAGACATTTAACCAACTGAGCCACCCAGGTGCCCCAATTTTTTTATGCTTACTTGTTGGCATTTTCTAATTTTCTATAATAAATGTGTACTAGATATTGAAATAAAGAAAAAGTTAATAAGTACACAAACAGCTACTCAGATTCCTTATCCTTCGAATCCCTATCCCATATAAACTGGGAAGATTTCATTCTGTTTAACTGAACAGACCCATTTGTTTGGAGGCTGCTCTGCAGGAGGGGTACTGTGGGAGGTAGAATAAAGGAGCAGCAGGGGGGACATTTTTCTGTCCCTGAGACACCTAATGAGAGGCCCTGGCTGTCCACACTGGGAGTGGTGGTAGGAAGTAGAGACGCCATGTCCCTGGGATCCCATCCTGGGGGCTTGTCTCAGGACCTCCAGGAAGTGCTTCTGGATTGGGGAGCTTCATGTGTGTCTCCCATACGTCGGCACTTGGACCTGACCCTTTTGGGATCTGCCTCACTGGGTGCTGGCCCTGGAAGCCACCGCCCACTGCCCAGGACTCGGAGAGCAAAGCCGTGAGCGCTGAGTTGGCCTGAGGCCATCTTTTTCATCTTTTTCACTGGACACATCCCCTGAGAAGCGGGTGATGGGGGGGACCCCAGGCAGAAACTGGGCAGTTGCTGCACTGGGCCCCTCCCTCCTCAACATGCCTCACACTCCTGACTTTGTCCCTGCCGTTCCCCTGCCTGTGACCCTTCTCCTCCTTCTTCCCCCTCTTCTCTCCCTCTCCAGGTGGAAGAGTCTCAGCTACCCATCATGCCAAACTAGTCCCCTCCTTCCTCTAGACTCTCCCTGTCTCCTGCCTTGGTCCCCAAAGGGCTTTGTTCATGCCTCTGTCCCAGCAACCATGGCCTGACATCTTAGAGTTACCGGTGTGTGTGTCTCCCCTTCAAGATTCAAACCCTACCTGCTAATCTTCTCGATCTTGGTGTAGGGCTGTGTCTACAGCAGGTGCTTAATCATCATTTGCTGAGTGAGCAGACAGCAACGTTTTCTGCATGGCCTGCGAGTAGACATGATGCCTCGCATCCCAGCGATCAGCCCCTTCTAGCTAGCTAGTCACTCTTAGAAATGGTCAGTGCTTCTCCAGGCCCAGGCCAAAGGCTTGGTTTCCCCAGTGATCCTATAAAGTGCCCCCACCGACATACCCCGAGGGGACAGTCCGCTCCATACCCAACCCTCAAGAGGACCCGTAAGCTTCTGGTTAAAGTTGGTTATGCCAAGAGTAACCTTGTTCCCAAGGAATGTGAATTTACAAATGTAAATCCCCGTGTGACACAGCCTCCCGCCTTCCATGAAGGGGATGAGCAGATCAACAAGCATTTGTGAAGCACCCACTGAATGCCAGGCAGATGAGACTCATGCAGCTTTTGCCCCAAGGAAGCATGAAGTGGCGGGGGAGGGAGGGATGAAAAGGCAGCAATAGACACAGACAAGGAATATTTCAATAAAGTAGAGGTTGTCAGAGGACAGCCTCCGAGCTCATCCAAGACTGAGCAGGAGGAGCGAGTACGGATCAGTGTGGGAAGTGGCCAGGCAAAGGAGGGGCGAGGGTGCTCCCAGCACAGGGCACAGCTTGAGCAGAGGCAAATGCCGAACTACCTGAGGTTGGGGAGGGAGTTATGCCCTCTACCATTTGTAATTAATAAGATGCCCATGAGAAGTCCTTCTGTCCCAAGGTAGCACAGAGGGACATTCTTCATGCATAATTACCAAGGCACTACCGTCTGCAGAAGGAGAATGCCCTCAACGCCTTCCAGGTGTGTTACCTGTTCCACTCTCTGTCCTGCCTGTGCACAGCACTCAGGACAGGGGGAGCTGACGACGCTACTTTCTCTGATTTAAAAATAAAGAAAGAAAAGAAGAAAGAAAGAAAGAAAGAAAGAAAGAAAGAAAGAAAGAAAGAAAGAAAGAGTAAAGCAATACATGTTTACTGTGTGACATTTTGAAAATGCAAAAAAAAAAAAGTATAAAGAAAAAATTCAAAGTCACCTGCACTCCACTTGATAGAGGAGAAAACTGAGGCACCGGGAAGATAGTCTGCACAGGGTCACTCATTAGCAAGCGAGAGAGCCCATGTGGAAACACACGCAGCTTGGGATCCAGAACTGAACCACAGGTAACCTTTAGCTTTATAGCTGCTCCGTTTCCAAAGTATGTGCCAGGGCTCCGCAGTAAACTCACAGGGGTGCCACAGGGTGTTTTAAGTACCTGACGGAAACATAGCAACATCTGCCCAACACCATAAAAACTACTACTGTTAAATTGTTTGGAGCTAACTACTTAATAAACTCAATTGTCGGGTTTTTATTCAGGGCAGGGAGCAGTGTCCAGGGGCTCCATGAGAGAACTTCGGAGGCACTAAAGTTTCCATGAATCAAGAACGTTTGTCAACCTGAGCTAACAGTATTCTATATGAACATAAATAGTTTTGTTTTTCATCTTACAGAAATGGATTCATAAAGTGCATGCGACTTTATAACCTTCTTTTTCCCTTTCCCAATCTTGAGAATATGTTTGCATGTAATTAAATGATTTCTTTTTGCTTAACTAATATCCACTGTTAGATACATATTTTTTCAAATTTCTCCCTTTTTATAAATAATGTTATGTGAACATTTTGTAAATGAGGACACCACATTGCTTGGCCAAAAGTTGTGTATATGTTTAAGACTTTCAATATGTGGCCACATTGCTTTCCAGAAAGGTCTCCTTTGACTGCCTTTGAACCAACAGTGCATCAAAATAGCACATTTACTGTATATTATCCTGTATATTATCATTTAAAGAATACTTGCTTAATAGATGAAAATGCTTTCTCATTATTATTTTAATGTATTTTCACAGTTGCTAATGAGTTGGGAAATTTTTTCATTTGTTTATTGTCCATTCATGGTTCTTTTGTAAGTTGTCTATTCACATTCTTTGCTCGTTTTTCACTTGGAATGCTCATCTACTCCTTATTGATTTGCAAGAGGCTCCATCCAATTTTAATGAAAAGTTTAAATCCCCGATGCAGCTGTCAGAGATGCTGATGGTTGCAGTTCTGTGCAGTTCTAATTGTTTCAATAAGTTCCACTAATGACTCAGAGGCTAATGAAGGTGTAGATCTGATTGATGGAGCTTAGAAAAGCGATGTAATTAGAAGTTTCCTCTCCCAATCAAAAGAGCCAACTATATTTATCAGTTCAACTTGCTACTATTTTTTTTCCTATTTTGAAAAATACACTTAAATATATCCCACTGGTCTTGGCAGCGTAGCGGGGAGGACATGAGAGCCATGTCGGGTTGTTATGTAACCCTCCAATTAAGTTAGGGTCTTATT
This sequence comes from Panthera leo, assembly GCF_018350215.1. Taxonomy (NCBI): domain Eukaryota; kingdom Metazoa; phylum Chordata; class Mammalia; order Carnivora; family Felidae; genus Panthera; species Panthera leo. Next base: position 148,562,072 of record NC_056687.1, on the reverse strand, counting down.
TCCTCTTTTAGGTTTCATATTCTGTCTTCAAAGTGGAAGCTTCAAATCTCTTCAGTTCATTTCTGCCTCGGTTGCCTCCGGAACGAGGAGCCAGGATGTCACCTAGCAACCAGGGCTCTGCTTATAGAAACATGAGCCTCAGCCTGGCTAAGGGAGGAAAATCACCAGTTGGAATGAGAACTTTTAGCTTTGAACTAGAGACCAGCCAGAGGCATAGCACCCAGTGAGATGCCATAGCCAGAAGCCCTCCCAGGGGAACCACAGGTTTGCAGAGCCCTGATGCAGAGGTGGGGTGAGGGATGGTTTCAGGTGCAACCAGGAGCTTTGCTCCCCATTCTGGGAGTGACAAGAAGCTGAGTGCTTTCTACTTGAGCCCAGAAAGGAGGCTCTAACTCCCCTATTTCTTATCCCCTGAGGGATCTGAGATAGGTAGCTTTGTCTTTTGGGATCCCTGGTGCTCCCAGTGGTCAATATTGCCCCAGGGTTCAATTCTTCACTCAAGAATTTGGGCATTGGGGTGCCTGGGTGGCTCAGTCAGTTAAGCACCTGAGTCTTGACTTTGGCTCAGGTCACGATCTCCCATTCGTGAGATCGAGCCCCGTGTCTGGCTTCGAACTGGGCATAGAGCCTGCTTGGGATTCTCTCTCTCCCTCTCCCTCTGCCCCTCCACTGCTTGCTCTCACTCTCTCCCTCTGTCTCGTTCTCTCTCTCTCTCAAAAAAAAAAAAAAAGAATTTGGGCATGAAGGCTGCTCCCTGGGTGGGGGTTTGGGGGGTGGTCAGCTTTATCACTTGGGTCTGAGTAAGAATGTATAAAAATCCTCAAGGGGCCTCCCATGCTGTGAGGTTAAGGGTTATATTAATACCTCCAGGGTGTTCTACTTCGGTCCTCAGAAGGAGAGGTGTGGCCAGAAGTAGGGAAAAGCGGACTCACTCAGTTTCTGAGGGAAGCAGAAACTTCTGGCCTCCAGTGTTGTAATCCTACTGGCAAACTGCCCCTATTTACTAGTATCTTGAAACAATCCATTCCCAAACACACACACACACACACACACACACACACACACACACACACACACACTCACTCACTCACTCACTTACACACCCATCGCAGATTCCCAAGATTCCCATTCCTTCTTATTTTCCCTTCTCTTTCCCCACAGGACTTGCTCTGGCCAAGGGAATATCATTCAGCATTACTGAAAAGGAGCAGAGACCTTGAATGTTCTTCTGTGGTTTGGCTTGCTCTTCCACCCTCTGCTGCAGAAGGACAAGCCTCAGGTAGCCACTGGCCCAAGGAGAATGAGGAGACATGTGTTGCACACCCGAATTTACCTATAGCCTGAAAGGGAGCCAACCCAGCCGATCCTCAGACCCATGAACAAGAAAAATAAAAGGTTTGCGGTTGTCAGTCACTGAGCTTTGAGGACTATTTGTTAAGCAGCTTTACTGCAGCAAAACCTGACTATTATGTTGTTTATTATTCCCTATCACTATTTCCTTCTCGATTTCCTGGTTCCTGTGTTTTCTGAGGTCTGGTTGGTCAGCTTTCCCTTCAATTCTATGAGCTTTAGCGTATCCTTCTAATAAAGTCTTCTCTTTGCTAACGTTAGTTGGAATTGATTTCTGTGGCTTGGAATTCAGAACCCTGACTGCTAGGGCTCATCTACCGATTCCCTGCTGAATTGCATGCTCCTTGGTCTGAATTCAGAAGCTTTCTCATATGATCTGAACAGTCTATTCCAGTCTTTCTTCCTATATCCTTTTCTTTTCAGATAACCTCTGCTGCATCCAACTGAAACAACTTGTGCCCTGGGCAATGTCTGGGGGACTTTGCATACATTTGCCTTGCCTAGAATATTCTCTTCCCATCTCCAGCTGCTGAAGTCCTGTGCTCCTTTCAAGGCTCCACTCAAATATCATCTCCTCTATGAAGCTTTCCCTGCTTCTCCTGGGAGAGCCTCTCCCCTCTGCAATACTGCAAGCAATGACCTCTCCTCGGATGGAGCTTACCTGCTTTGACAGAGCTGCTATGCTTTATTCCTCACCAGAGGGGGACTCACTGAGGCCATCTCTCAGGATAAGCAGAGAGAGTCCAGGTTCTTTTCCTTCACACTCATTCCTGCTAGTCGCTTTCCATGGTGTTTCCTGCCACTTGGGGTTATGGCCTTGTATTATCTATTTTTGTACCCATGACGCCAAGCTCAGGGCCTAGGACAAAGGTATGCTTGAAAGTACTGTTGATTGTTTGAATGCAGATATGAACCAATGCTCATCTTTTCTAGAATCTCACACCAGAGTAAGCACAAAATGCAAATATATTTTTGGCCAATGATGTGTTTCTTTTGATCCCACGATGGGACCTGACTATCATCTTATTTACCTTATCTGGAGATGAAGTTGTATCTGGAGTGAGCCACAGGCCAAACATTATGGGAAAACGTCCAAATGGAGCACCCAACACTTAAAATTCACTCAGCCTGCTACAGTTGGTGGGACCATCATAGATTTAGTACATGTAACCCATGAAACTGAGGTCCAGTGCAAGGAAGTAAGAAACCAAACTTTACACAGACTATAAAGGGAAGCTTGAGAATTGGAAGCCAGATCCCCAGGTTGTTAGTCCTCTACTTTGTACTAGGAGTAGTAGACCAGAGAGGGTCCAAGCTGGGTTTTTCCATTTTTCATAGGTCTTCCTACACAGTCTGTTGATGGGGAGGGCATCACCATCACTGTACCAACCTCCACAGACACAAAGGCTGCTCTTCTGTGCCCGGAAGGATTCTTAAAATAATAGTGCTGCCTGCCTCTGTGGGCTGAAGCCAGCTGTCTTGGTACACTCAGTTCCTGAATTACAATTTCCTGTTCTTTACATGTGGCGATAATTGGTGTCACAGTAAGTGGTCAGCCATTCCTCCTTCTGTCTTTGTGGCCAAGGCTTGATTGCAGGAAAGAGATCCAGGATGGAAGGAGCCAGGTGAGTGTCATATGATAGGGCAGGCAGAACTTTTGGAGCCAGAAAGATCTGAGTTCAAATCCTGGCTCTGCCACTGGCTGGCTCTGTGGCCTCCATTTTCTCATTTGTAAAGTGGGGGTTAAAACAGCACCCATCTCAGGGATCTAATGTGAAATAAATATTGTGTCTGACATAATAATGTGGTTAGTGAGTAGTATTTTACTCTATAGGATAAGAAAGAAGGCTGTCTTAGGCTAGACTGCCCCAAAGCAGATCCTGAGTCAAGTTTATTTGGGAGGTTATCCTGGAAAACGTCAGTATGAGAGCAGGAATGTGTCAGAAAAGGGATGGTAGTGACAGTGGGTGCTTTGATGGGTCAGTGACCCCTGTGAGCAATTGGAGTTCAGCCCCACCAGGGACCTCTGGGACATGGGGTGGAACACGCTTCAGAGTTGTCTCTCCTTCAGAGAATGAGGAAGTTGGAGTTTTATTCACCCCAATTCCCATCCATCATTAGTGGAGGGCTGCTGGAGGGTGAGGCTTAACCCCCTGGCATAGCTTGCTCCGGGAACCAGCTCAGTGGGCTTAAGTAGCTAGAGAAAGCCTTCTTCAGGCAGCAAGTTGCAGCTACGGGAAACTGGACATCATGGGGTCCACGAGCAAGGGAATGGTCAAGGTGAGGCCTCCACAGCATCTGCGACAAGGGCCCAAAGCTCATCAGGAGAAGCCACATCTGTCACATCAGGTCTGAGCTTGGGCTAGAACGAGGGTGGCAAACCTAAAGTCAGGAGCTGGTGCAGGTAGCCCTGGGGGGTGGGGAGTGAATCAGAAATGACGTTAGGAGTTCTAGACTTTTGCCATCAACTGTTCTGGAGGCCCAAACCCTGCATTCCTGGGTGCTGGTTACACTGTGAGACTGTGAGGCAAGTCAGGTTTCTCTCTGTTAGCATGGGCAACTAGGGACTACATTGAGAGACTTTCTCACTCTTTTCAAAACATAAGGGCCCCTGTTTCCCACATTTACCCTCCTCCACTCCCACAGTAGGACTGAAGCTTAAGACTTCGTACTGAGTGCTGGATAAGAGTGTGTGTGTGCGTGCGCGTGAGTGCAAGTCCTGAAAGGGCTATCTAGAAGATGGCCACTTGGCTCATCAAATGCAGTGGTTTCAACCTGGGCTGAGCTGAATAGCACAATAAGAGACAGGCAGCATGGAAGGGGTGGAAAACAGAATGAAGGAGCCCTGTGCATGAGAAACGAGCTGAATTCTGTGTGAATCCTCCCAAGGCACAGCCTGCTTTAAAAGCCACTGGATAGAAGTATCTGGAGATGCCTTATGCTGTTAGTCAAGTGCCAGAAATTCCCACCAGGTTTGGGTTTGAATGGATTATTTGAGTTCCCTGAATGCTTTTCTGATAGAATTACAAAAAGGCACTAGGGTTTGTGATTTCCAGTGTAACTATGTTGAAATGAGAAGGAAGCATCAAAGCGCCTTGCCAACGTTGTGGAAAAATCGCCCATGAACAAAACTTTCAGCAGCCAATTTCCATTGTAGCTTTCTCTGGAGTTTATAAATGTATGTACCGATAACAATTGTCATGATTATCGATGGTATTGATCACCACTGCTGTTTTAGTGAGAGCCTTCTATCTGCCGTCTATCTAGATTTTCATATCTTATTGCATTGAACCTCATAAGAATTCAGATAGAAGGAAATAGAGGCACCAAAAGGTTGATGGATCTGCTCAAGGTTGCACAGCAGGTAAGTGGTAGGGCTGGGATTCAGCACCAGATTTCTCCGGTTTCAAAGCCTCCTCTTTCAAGTCTTCACTCCATGTATGAGGTGAGGTATTTGGAAACTGATTTCCTTCTGGTGATAAAATGTTATTCTTGTGTAAGCACTGAGATCATTTCTTGACGTCTTCATCTATTCTTCGTCATAATCTGAATTTGCAGACCTCCCCACAGCCGCATGGCCTCCATGGTTTTGACTCAGCTTCCAGGTTTGGTGATGTCTCCATGCCAGCTGTCAAGGCTGCAAATTTACAGACCAGATCCAGCATCCAGATTTGTTTAGACTGGCCTACACGGTGTTGCAAAGGAATCTGAAGTTACGCTTACAACTTGGGAGATTTGATATCAAAATCAGGACTTCCAGCTCTTTTGGGAAAATCAAAATATCTATAAGAGTGATGGCAGCTCCCTCTTCAGTTCACTACCATCCCCATCTGTCCCTACTGCCTCCCTGTCACGGGTGTCAAGTGATAGGGCCACACTGCACCACACTTAGCACTGTTTTGTGGGCTTATTTAGAGAAAATTAGATTTTTCTAATTCCTTTACCCTGCCGATTGTTTTCTCACTTTCCTGGACTCTAAAGGCATTTGCATTTTTGACACTTGAAAATCAACTTCCCCGAATACAGTTCTTTGGAGACCCTGGGAAATCCATCCTGGGTTTTATCCCGTCTTCTCTTCTGTGCTCCTATCCAGCTGAATGGCACAAAGACACCAACTCACCTTCAAACAAGCCTTTTCAAATTATGGCTCTAACATTTGGTATTGCTTCTCCAGCCTCCGCTTCCTTGTCTGGAAAATGACTCCAGGTCACTTCATCTGGATAATCAACCAAAAGCCAAGCCAAATGGCTAGTCCACCCAAAACCCTGGGAGCCAGCCCACCAAATGAGTAATTCACTACATCATTTGATCCTTTGTAGTCTGTTTTCATTGGCCAGTTCATCTTGTCTCCATAACAGGATTTTATGGAATATTTAAATATTGTCTCCCCCAGCTCTCTGCTGCTGCAGCTGGAGACTGAGGTGCCAAGATGGAGTAGGGAGGGGGAGGTTGACAGGGAGAGAGGCCACAAAAGAAAGTCAGGCTGGAGGAGGTGGGGGCATAAGGAGAATACATTCATGAGACTGTGTTCTTTACTATAAAGACTCATAAATACATTCTCTTTATGAATAAGAAAACATAAATGAAGAATATGCTCATAAAAATTCTCCTTATTAAAGAATATATTACACTTTCCTCTCCCTCCACTTCCCCTCTCTCCACCCTTAAGCTCCAGCAGCAGCAGAGGAAATGGAAGCAAGGACACATTGAATGTTCTATGTAAATGCTGTTACAAGGACAAAATGAAAACTGGTCAATTAAAGCTAAATAATTCAACAAAAACAAGTAAATCTATCAAAGCTGCCATTCAGCCAATTGGAAAATAGACTAGTACTTTTCTTGTAGGTACTTGGGAAGATTAAATGAGCTAATGATGCTGTTGCCTGTAGCACAGCACCCAACAAACAGCAGCTATCATCATGCTGATCCAGATGGTTGCCACCACTCAGCCTGTCACCCAGATGTACCACCTGAGTCAACTTTAACTTCCCCTCCTGCCCACCTTCAAATCCAGTCAAAACCCAGATTCCATCTTGCATGGTGACTAACCGAGCCCCGGGTGTGGAAGGGAAGGAATTAAGGATGTCTTGAGAGTTAAACCAGGAACTGGTTCGTGATGGAGTGAACAGGAGTGTAGAGGCCCGAGAACAAGCTCCAGGCCCAAAAAGGGATCAACCCCTCGAGGGAGAAAGGGTCCCTCGATGAAGGTTGATGAACCAGGGAAGCCCGAACAAGGAGGCGTAGAGGTTGTATACTGGCAGGGCCTGCCCATCTTCTGCCCAGGAAAGGCTGAAGCCAGTAGGTCGTCATGTTCTGGAGGGGCGCGTGGGTGGCTCAGTCGGTGAAGCATCCGACTCTTGGTTTCGGCTCAGGTCATGATCTTACAGTTTGTGGGTTCAAGCCCCACGTTGGGCTCCACACTGACAGTGCCGGGCCTGCTTGGGATTCTCTCTCTCTCTCTCTCTCTCTCTCTCTCTCTCTCTCTCTCTCTCTCCCTCCCTCCCTCCCTCTGTTTCTCTCTCTCTCTGCTCCCCCTGTGTGCTCTTGCTCTCTCTCTCTCAAAAATAAATGAATAAACTTAAAAAAAAGGTCACATTCTGGTTTCCTGTTTACCCAGCCACCATCAGGTAACTTGGCTTCCTGAGGAGCGACGCCCCTAGGGACAGAATGTGCTCGTCCTGCTGGTGTGAACCTTCAGTCTGCTTGAAAGTAGCAAATTCTCTTTCTGGTTTGTTCTCATCTCTCGTTCCTCGTTGGCAATGTTTATTCAGGCGTCTAATAACTTCTGGACTTCAAAGATTGAATTTCTGAGCTTACACGACTGAGGCAGTGATTCATTCTCCAAGATCAATGTCCCCTGGTGGGGGGCCTTTCTGCGAGGCCAGTGCCCAGACCCCACGGTAGCTGGGGGCTCTTCTCACGGGCAGCCTCAACCACCTCACCAAGACAGCAGCCTGGAGCAGAAGGGAGGATGCGGACTGCTGCGGAAGAGAGTCAGGTTTGAGTGTCCTCATGAGGCGGCAGCAAATTTTGTTCTTGAGCAGGACTTATGGCCTTTCCTAATATTGCTGGAGAGGAAGGGGGAAAGTTCCTCCCCACATTAGCCTGAAAATCTAATTGAGGAGAATTCCGTTGCCTAGACAATGGCATATTAAATTGTTCAGCAAAAGCAAGAATTTATAAAAAATTGTCCCTGATCTATAGAACTAGGGAACATAATAAATCTCCCAGGAATTTTAGCCACGCTTAGGATAGATCATCCTCGGAAATTGCATTAGCATGCAGATGAGATGGGCAGAGGGCTGCAGGCTCCTGAAGCAAGAGAACAGTACTCCAGAGCAGGCTGGCCTTTTGTGGTAATGAGCGTGTGTCCAAAGTACATTCAAGAGAAGGAAACAGGTGAAGGGAGAGGGTACTGATGACCTACTTTGTGCAGGCACAGGGCTGGTAACCTTCACTATGTATCATCTGTTTGAACCATCGCCGCGTGCCCACGGAGCAGAGCATTTGCTGTTTTTCTGTTTTTTAAATCTCCATTCTGATGAGTGTCTTAGGGTGGCAAACAAGAGAGAAGCTTAATTAAGAAGCAGTCGCTACTAGGTAAATACTGCTGGATCCCACAGAACAAAAAAAAAAAAAAAAAAAAAAAAAAGGAAAAGCTAACCCAAGGCTGGAGGAAAGGCAGAAGCCAACAGCAGGTCTGTGGACTCGGCAGCAGGTTTGCTGACCGTCCCTCTGCATTACCATGACTCAGCAACCTAAGGTCTAGGCCCTTCAGTTCAAGGACAGAGAATGTGCTGGATGGAGCAAGACTGGGTTCTCCCCTGGACCTGTCAGAGCTAGCCAAAGGGTCAGGGACACGCAGTATAGACAAAACCAATGAGGACTCATCCATGTTCCTAGAGGTGCAGTGTTGGCAAAATGCCCAATGTCCCAGCAGAAGGTGCTAGGGTATGTGCAAAATCAGCATCCCTGCCTTCCTAGGCTTCTCCCAGGCATCTCTCATCCAGGAGCCTGCATATTCATCAGGGCACTCATTTGGGGGCAGCAGAGAACGTAGCCTCTGATATTTAGAAGGGCATGACTATTTGATCCCCAGTGGCCTCAGGGCATCAGCAACAAGTGTCTCTGTTCTGTTGTCACTCTGCTTTCAGGTGGTCAGTCCGGCTTGTCTGGAGCTTATCTCTTCCTGGAGTCATTTACTAAAGTCTGTAGAAGATCTCCAACTTCTGAAATACTCTGATATTTTGCTGGTCTGCCCCTAAGTGCTTCGTCACCGGCCACATGATCTGGCCCCAAGTGGACAGGGAGAGGTATTTTAATGGACTATATTTGCCCCCGAGTGTAAAAGCCCTGCCAGTATCCCCTGCTGGGATCAGGGGGTCCTCACTCCTTCCCACGCCACCTCAATTCAGCTGCTTCCACATGGGAAGCTCTGGTATGTTGCAGCCCATTCCCAAACCCCACTTCTGTATGAATCAGAATGAGAGAAGCCAGATTCAGAAATACACTAAATACTTTGCATACATAATCTCACTTAATTCTCAGAACAACCTGGTGAGAGGGGACTATTTTCTATTCCTCTCCTCATTTGACAAGTGAGAAAATTTAAGTGCAGAGAGATGTCACAACCAGCCCAAAAGTCACACCTAGCAAATGGCAAAGGCAGGACTTGGATCCAGACAACTGGAGTCCAGATCTAAGTGCTTCATCTCTGTGCTCCTGCTTCTGGTTGTAAGGAACAGAAAAGAAAGTAGGAAAAAAAAAAAAAAAAACAAACAAGTAGACCTGTAGCTGGTTATTCCATTCATCTATTGCTGCTTCGGTAGCCATTCCAAACGGAATGGCTTACACTAATGGCAGTCATTTATTTTTCTCACAAATCTGCAATTCGGGTTCAGCAGGGATGGCTTGTCTCTGCTGCTCATGGAATCAACTGGGACAGCTGGGCTGAGGCAGGAAGCTCTACTTCCCATGTGGTTCAGTCATATTGCAAGTAGGATGGCTCTCGTTGGTGGTTTCTCTCCACATGGGCCTTTCTATGGGCAGCTTGGGCTTCCCCTCAACATGGGGGCTTGGTTACAAAAGCAAGCACCTCTTGAGAAAGAGTGTAAGCTGCCAGTTTCTTAAGGTCTGAGGATGGAAAATGGCATAATGTAACTTCCAGTTATGTTAATAGTCATGCGATAACTAATTAGCAGACACCCACTCCCCACCTCTTAAGAAGAAGGTCAAAGAATTTGGGGGCCATATTTTAAATCTACTGTATTTGCTTAAGCAGAGGGTGAAGTTTATTGGAAGTAGTCATGGTATCTCACGGATTCCAGAAGAAGGGCAGGAACCAACAAAAAACCCAGATGCGTCAGCACTAAGAGCAATTTCCTTAGATGTTTCCAGAACTGTGTCATCAAAGTGACTCAGTCTACCTGTCCTCTAGCTTCTGTGCTTCTCACTGCAAAATCCCAAACTCTTCAAAAAGTAATCAGAGTATCACACTGGGGTCAGGTGCCGACCCTGGATTCGTCACTTGTGGCCAAAGGCCTAAGCCTGCACTTCAGACATACTTTTCCAAAGGAGGGAAATGCTTAATGCCCTGTTTTACAGGTGGGTAAACTGTGAGTGTAAGTCATTTACCTGTGAGTTGTACCGAAGTCCCACTGAGCCCTGCTAAGCTTAAATTGGGTGGGCCCTATGACTTGCAGACATAAGAGAGAAAAATAAATACCTACTGTTAGAGTCCACTGACATCTGGATAGTTTGTTATATGGCATTATGGTGGCAAGAGATTACGACCAATGTTGGATCTTTCCAGCTCTTTAAACTATCCCTTGACCATCTTTATAAATGCCTACTTCAAGACCTAGACAAAATCTTGAATTTGTCTTTCTCAGATTTCAGTACTTCAATCCACATGAATTCATTTAAAGAAAGTTTTTTTTAATGAGTTAACTAAACCAAGAGATTATTTAAGAATTTCATAATAATGAGAAAGGGATGAGGTGGGCCATTTTCTTTGCTGGCTGTATAGAACAGTCAAAGCCAACTGGCTTAAAATTGGTGTATGATTCTGAACTTTAAAAGAAGCTGGAAAAAATGAAAGCCAACATTGAAGAAAGAATGCATCTGGAAGAAGCCAGAATTTATTGCTGGGGTAATAAATTAGAAATTTCTGGAAGGAAAATCTATCTGAAATGACAAAAAGTGACCCCAAATCACAAGTATTTTAAATTCCAGAGCTCACAGGAAAGCTTCAGCGATTTACTGACTTTTTTTGCCAGTTCCCATTTCATTGGGCAGAGATCACTGTAGTAGATAAAATTCTACAGAAATAAACCTGCCTTTGCCAAAAGAAATAGTTATATGAACTGTTATTTACATTTGCCCTTCAAAATACCTCCTGAAGGCTGAGTTCTGGTCACAGGCTTTCATTAGAATCCAAATGGATTACACTCAGATTTGTGCTTCTTATTCTAAGGCACATAAAGCTAACATTTGGGGCTTTCTTCCAGGGAAAAGAAACATCCGACCAGATCACAGTGTATTCTAACAAGCACTTTAAAAGTTTTAAAAATGTCAATTGTTGCAAACAGGGCTAGCCAATTACATTCCGACAAGCAGAAGGAATAGGAAAACAGATCAAACTCAGAGAATACATCTCGGTCACCTACTCTGTGCCAGGAATGGTGCTCAATGTTGCACTTACAAGGCCTTTTACTAATAGCAATAACCAATACTTTTTGACTGTGCAACATCCCAATGGCTGATCCATGTTCTTATTTCCTTGCTCAACAAGTTTTAGAAAAGTATTCCTTCATCACTGAATGTACTAAATTTGCCCACAGCAGACAGCATACAAATTGTGTGTGTGCGTGCGTGTGTGTGTGTGTGTGTGTGTGTGTGTGTGTGTAATCTTTGTAGACAGTTTTAGTGCCAGGGAAGAGATAGCCTTGGACAAATCATCATTTACCAGGCTTTTACTCTACTCACAATTATATGTCATGCAGATATTTCATTATCAAGAAAATTATTATTGCTATAATTGAGATAATACTAGCTAGAACTTCTTGACTGTCTAATGTGTACTGTGTCCTGTGTACATCTCATATAATCCTCATATAACCCCAATTATTACATTAGTTTTCCAATTTCCCTAAAATTGTTCCAGTATTTTTTTTAGATCGGGAAACTGAGCCTCAGAAAAGTGACCACCTTTCAGGAGTTTCCATGACTAGTAAGTCGTGGGGCTGGAACTAGAGCCCAAATCTACTGAACCCAAGGTCCCTGCTCTAAACCACCTCCCTAAACTGCCCCAATTTTAGCTTAAAGGAATTTTTTAAATATACAAACTTTCCAAGCGGAAGAGATAACTTGACAGCATGTTAAAAGTGAGACAGCAGATGGGTCTATGGCAACTGACTGAGAGTGCTCCCAGAAAGCGAAACTTCCACCAGCAGCAGAGCAAATGCAGCCTGGCTTGCCCCTCAGAGGGAGGCCAAGAATGACCGCCAATGGTTACTCTGGGGGTCTGGGGAAAGAGAGGACTACGTGGCCCATAGGCTGCTTAAGAATCGGTTAAAGTCCACCTCTCCTTTCCCACTCCATGCAGCCGGTGTTTGCCCCTCCCACCTCCCAGAAAACTGTCATTCTGTTATCTGGGGAGGGCAAGGCAGGGTTTTTGGATTGAGGACATCAGACACAGTTCAGAGTGGGAGTACCCTACCACAAACAGGGCGTTTCAATAAACAATTATATACTGGACAACTGAGCCCCAGCCCAGTCCTCAACTTTCCTCCCAAACTAGCTCTAACAATGGGCAGCCAGGCCCATCCACTCTAGGTAGGAGGCTCCACAGCCTTCTCTGGGGATGACGACCAGCCTAAGGCAGATTTGAAGACCTGACTTCAGTGATGCCTGCAAGGAAACAGCCCAGGCAGACCACCCTGTGGTGAAGCCCATCGGCTCCAAGAACAGTCCACCCATGGCCTTCAAGCTTCCAATCAGCTCCTTGCTGTCCCACTCTTAACAGGAACCAGTGAGCAGGGATCAATGGACATTTGAGAAAAGACTTTAAATGAAATAAGTAAGTAAGTATATAAATAAATAAATAAATAAATAAATTTTTATGGAGGAGATACTCTACTACCAAAGAAACTAACAACAAAATCCACCATAGAAAAATACATAATGCATATTCAAAACAAGAACAGGGTATTAGAAGAAAAGGAAGGAAGGAAGGAAGGAAGGAAGGAAAGAAAGAAAAAGTGAAAGGAAAGGAGGAAAAGAGGGAGAGCGGAAGGAAGGAAGAGAGAGAGAGAAAAGGAACATTTAGAGAACAAATAAAGTCCTTGAAAGTTAAAAAGCATGACAATATAAATGAAAAAATCAACAGAAGTTCTGGAAGAAAGAAGGTGAGAAATATTCTAGAAAGTAGAGGAAAAAATGAAAGAGAAAAAAATGGGAAAAAATATTAAATGAATGAATGACAAATACAAGATGCACAGCATCCATATAACAGGAAGGCCAGGAAGAGAAAGCAAGGAAATCAGAAAACAAGAGATGCTCTACAAAATAATCTAAGACAATTGCCCAGAACCGAAGAACATAGATTTCCAGATTGAAAGGTTCTGTTATATTGGATCTTTAGGTACTTGAGGCATGTCATCATGAAACTTCAGAATACTGAGACTATCCTACAACCTTCCAGAAAGAAAATACAAGTCACATACAAAGAACCAGAATCAGAAGGGCTTCAGAGTAACCAAAAGCAATGTAATCAATATTATAAAGGAAAATTGTTTTTGATCTAGAACTCTACACCCAACCATAATATCAACCAGTGTCAGGGTGGAACAAAAACATTTTCAGACACACAAAGTCTCAAAAAATTTCAAAAAAAGTCCCATGCACTCTTTCTAAGAAAGCTTATGGAGGATGTGCTCCAATAAAACAAGCGAATAAACCAAGAAAGAGGAAGGCATGGGCTTTAGGAAACAAAGGATCTAACCCAGGAGCGAGGCAAAAGTGATGGTGGTAAAGGGAAATTTCAGAACAGTAAGTGTGCAGGAGACAAAATACCGTATTGACTAGAGCAGTCAGAAGGCACCAGGGGAGAGATTTCCTTAAGAGAAACGGAAAGAAAATCTAGTGGATCTGCCCATTCTGAGAGGAGAACTGGACAACTGGGGGAATGATAGGGGCTGAACGAGTGAAGTACACAGGAAACTAAGCAAACAAAGAAGCAAACACAGACAACAGTTCACTAAAGAGGAGAGCACTTTGTTCAGGAAAGAGAAGTAATCATAGTATATTCCATGGCTCAGCTATGAAAAGCATTTTCATAGCCATGATGGAGACCAAATGTTGAAAGAACCCAAATTATAATTGGATCATATTGGTAGGATGGGGGTCATGGGGACTCTGTGTGTGTGGTGGGGATAAAGGAGCAAAAGAGAATCAAACCTCAATCTCCCTAGTGCCAGGAGACCCCCAATTTCACACAAACCAAGAAGCAAGATAATAGCATCTTCTTCAGAGAATGGGCCGTAGATACAAAACCATCAGCTGAAAGAATTAAACCTGTTGCTGTTGTTGTTTTTCCTGAGGAAGGTGAGAAACACGAGGGCTGATCTTCACAGCCAGACCTATTTTGCTCTTTAAATCAGGAACTTATATAACACGATGTAAAAATGAATAATTAAAAAAAACAATTAAACTTCATTCACTTAAATGTTTTTCACTGCAACGAGTACTTAACAAATTAGCCTAATTAAGTCAGATCTCTCAGGATCTGTACAGCCCTTTTCGTCTCTCTCCAAGTAAATGAATGTCTCACGCAAGAAGAGATAGTTTAACAAGCAGTACACCCACTTCTGCGTTCTCCCCTGGGTTGCAGGAGCGAGGGGGCTGAGAGGTGGGATGCAGGTGCAACGTGGGCTTCGCCACTCAGCTACATTCACAGAGATTTCAAAGGCAGAAAGGAGGTAACAGACTCTCCTTCATCTGGAATGGTGCATGTGGGGACTCATCAGGCCAGAGTTGCTGCCGCAGCCTACATCGTCCCCTTCCGGTAGCCTCACTCAAGGCTGCATTGCTACTGGGAAGTTGGCTGCAAGTTGCAGACGTGTTAGTGGAAGGCAGCAAATTTCTGCCTCCTGGAACCCCAACTGCAGTGGCGGACCAGGAGGTGGCTGACTTGGGTCCATTAGCTCTTCCAGCAACTAATTCCATGAAACCTCGGGAGAGCCTTGAGAGAGTCACAGCTTAGTGCCCTAGGGCTTCGAAGCAAAGCTGTGCTCTATTCCAGAAGTAATGGCTTTCCTTTTGAGAAGCAGCTTGTCCATTGCTACCAGGGCTGACTATAAGAGACCAAGTGACCATGTAATCTGAACTGCTCATTGTGAACCAGATGCTGTCTGACTGTCCAAGCCGCAAAGGTGGCTTTGTGCGTGCAGCAGTGTATCGTCACCGAGTAAAAGCGACAGACCTGATATTGGGCTCGCTCAGGTCCTGAAAGCATAAGAAAGCTGCTTCAGCAGGTGCTCAGTCTCAGATTCCTATGGTCCCTCCACTCCCTCCAGCCTCACCTATGGCTTTGTGGGGAGTCCTTGATGACCAGGTGATTGAGGAAGAAAAACCTGGGAGCTAGACTGGGAGTTATGGATGGGTCTACACAGGGTGCTGCACCTACTAGATGTAGACTACTATAGCATCGTACAGAGGGAAATCTCCCTGAGGGCAGAATTTTAAGCAATACGGTGAGTTGGTCCCTGGAAAGAAAGATGGATGGTCAGAGGTAGAACTCTATGGTGATTCAGGAAGTACTAAGGGTTTGGCTGGATGATCAGAGATTCAGGAGAACAAAAATGGAAGACTGGTAACAAAGAGACCCAAGAAAGAGATGTGCAGACAGACCTCTTGGAATGGGTACAGAGTGCAAGGATATCTCTGTTCTGGGTGAATGCTCATCACAGAGCACCCGCGGGAGAGGAGACTTTCAATAATCTGGTTAACGAAAAGAGATGTGGATGTCAGCAGCCTCTTTACCAGCCACACCTGATGGGCAAGCACAGTGGCTATGGTATCAGGGATGGGGTTCATGCAGGTCCTCAACAACATGGGTTTGTTTCTCTTTCCCAAAATTGACCTTCACAACCTACCAATAGCAGAGACCACTACTGATGCCCCTGATATAACACCATTGCCCAGAAGAACCAGCTGGGCCATTGGGGGAAGGTGGATTACCCTGGCATGGGTAATCCATGCCAGCATGGCAGGAGCAGCTGGAATATTTTCCTGTCCTACCTGCAATGTTTCTGTCAGCTCCACCATCCGTAGGCTTAAAAAAGCCTTATTCATTGTCATGGTATTTGCATACACAGGTTAATACTAAATGATCTAGATCGCATGCCTATCTCCAGACAAATGACCCTTGCCCAGTGGTATAGAATGTACTAACTGAAGACAAGTGATTCACTTTGGAACAGGATGAATCAACCTGTCAGCATTAGTTAGTAAAATAATTAGATTGGTGGTTTGTACCTACTTCTGATAGCAGGGCAGGTTTGATCACATAGCTAAAGCCTGCTTATATGACCAGCTTACTAGAAGATACCCTACCAGAAGCAGGCTTCCTGGTATTTGAGGTGCTTCATACTCCTGGAGACTTGTGCATCCTATGCGGCCCAGAAATTTGAGGACAAAAAAGTCTGTGCCTGAGACCTCTGGGTTCCTTTGTATTCATATTTATTTTATACTGCTGCTGTGATGTATGTACAGATGTCTATTATATAGTCAAATGGAGATGTAGAATAGGGAATTTGAAGTCTCGAGGTGAAATATTGGGAAGGAATATGCATATTTGGAAGCCATAAGCATACTGATGAATATTGATGTTATTTAACATGGGAGTAGATAAAAACAGAGAAGAGGCCTGAAGATTGAGCCTGGGTCCCACCAACACTGACCAGAGGAGAGATACCAATAAAGGAGGAGAAGAAGGAGTCACCTATGAGATGGGAGAAGCACCAACAATTTATGGTGGCCCAATGACAGTGAATTTAGTGTTTTAAGAAGGAAAGAGTGATCAACAGTGTCACACACTGCTGACAGCAAGATGTGGTTTGAGAATCGATCATAGGATCTGGCAATATGGAGACCCTCTATAACCACAACAGATGTGTTTCCAAGGAGTTGGATTAAGGAAAGAATAGACATTAAGGCAGAGAAGATAGGAAACTTACACAATTCTTTTGAGGACCGTTTGAAGAAATGGCAGGAAATGAGAGGTCACAAGAGGGACCTTTTTTTAATGGGAGAGATTACAATATGTTTTTATGGGGATGAAAGCAATCAAGTAGGGAAGACAAAATGTGATAGCGCAGTATTACTTGTCTCTTGTACAGTCTGAGAGTAAGTGAGAGGGGGTGGTATCCAGGACCCAAATGGAGAGGTTGGCCTTAGCGGGGAGCATCAGCAGTTCATCCATGAGCACAGAAGGGAGGGAGGAGCGTGTGGGGGCAGGTGTGATGGGAGCCTGCAGATGGTCTTATCTGAAGGCTTCTCTTTCCTCCGTGAAATAGGAAGCAACATCATCCGTTAAGAGGGTGGATTAGGGAGGAGATGTTGGAGGTTTAACGAGAGAGGAGAAAGTGTGAAATAGATTGGAAATGCAAAGGCCCACTTGATAACGGTTGGCAAGAGTTTAAAATGACACCAGTCAACATGGTGTTGTGGGGGTTTTTACCCCTCTTCCCTAAATATGTAGAACTACTTGGGCACAAATATAGAGCAGGTGAAGACTCTAATTTACCTGAGGTTGAGTAGCCAGGTGAGTATATCAGGGAGAGGAAAGATGAGCAAGGGAGATGAGGATTCATGCTGACATCACAATGGCGGCCCTGGAATCTAAGCAAGAGCAAGAGACAAGTGAGGACATGGGAAGGTGAGGGGCAGAGCAAGGCTGAGAGGGTCAATCCTTCGATATCCCAGTAGAGTCAAAAAATTGTCAGAGTTAGAGACCTGTTGGAGGGAACGCCATGGAAAGATATGAGGTAGTGTTCCACGAGTATGGTGTTAAGATGAAGGCTCTGAAGATGGCAAAACTACTAGTCATTACAAGGCCGAGGCATGGCCACGGGGGTCATGAAGTGAGGTCAAGAACAAGATCTTTGCAAGCAATGCCCTTGAGGAGCTGACATGTTGGGGTGCTGGCGGCTTATCTACAAAAACACTAAGGCCACTGGGAATGACGATCTTAGCTGTGGTGGGAAACAGTGAGGCAGGAGCCAAAACCTTCAGTGAATGACGGGCAGGGACAAGAAAATGGAGCAGCAGACTTGCTTCAAAAGAGCTAAAGAAGTCTTCCTCCCTAGGAAGGAGGAAGCAGCAATGAGGAACAGGGGCTGCCTGGCTCACTGCTAACCCCAGACGTAGGTAGGCTTCAGATTCAAAAAGAAAACCAACCACCACTTAAGGGGAATTCTGGAAAGCAGTGTCCTGAGGGTAAGCAAGATACAATCTTCTCAACTCCAGTAACTGACGTGGCCAAGCTATGCTGCGGGACAAATATGGCACCAGACAATGAGGGGACACACACACATACATACACACACATACACACACACCATCCCAGACCCTCCTGATGGCAGATCTTCAGAGCATCATTGCTCCTTAATATTAAGGAGCCTACATCCCAACATGGCACTGGGAAGTGGGAAAAGGGCCCAGGAATCAGAAGACCCATCACTTCACAGCTGTCCCTCAATGTCACCACTGTGGGGCTAGCCCAGCCGTGTTCACTCACTTCATTCCACAGGTTGGAAAAATGAGGCTCAGAGAGTGAAGTGACTCAAAAGTCAGGGCAGAGCCAGGAATGACCCTATATCTTCTGAATCTTCCCAACCCCTGCTCTTGCCACTAACCAGTCTCTCCCATTTCCCAAAGATCAGATATACCTAGAGACTTAAAAAAAAAATACACATTCATGGGCCCCATACCTGGAGATAGGGCTCAGTGGATATGGGGCTTGGACCAGGAATGAGCATTTTAACAGCCACCCTAGGTCATTTTTATCATGACAGAAGTTTGGAAACACAGCAGGCCCCCACACTGCCTTCCCTATTGATTTATCTTGTGTAGCTGAGACTGTTACTTCATTTCTCAGGACTTCAATTGGCGGAACAGCATGGAAGCTTTTTGGTGTCTTTCATCCCCGAAATACAGCCAGATCAATACTAAACCATCCTGCACACCTAGAAAATTGATTTGGGGATTAACACAACAATCTGCACAACCTGAACCACAGAACCCAGCAGGTATGTGGCGTGGAGAAGTGAACTGGGGGAGAAAGAAGCCACGGAGGGCAGGGAGCTGTTTTTGCTTATGCAGAGAGGACCGAGACAGGGGCAGGGGGTATGGGAAAACCACCCTGCCAAAAGCAGTTGCAGAGAAAGTGGAAAAGTGGAAACAGCCGCAGGGACAGAACTAAAAAGGGAGAAAGGAGAGGGTTTAAATTCCACTAAGACTCTATAAACAGGGGGAGCACAGATGAAACTCCGCAGCTTGATACCTGGCGGTGTGCTCTGGTGGGAAGGGCGAATCCCCAGGAACAGAGTCGAGTCCAGGGGTCTTCGGGCCACATGGGGAGCGGCGGTTCCCTTGCTGGCAGATTTCCCCACAGGCAAAGGCCACAGTGGACCCAAGAGAACAACCACATTCACTGGTGCTGGAACAAGATCGTTGGGGGTGAAGCCTGGTGCCAAATGTGTGCCGTCATTTTCCATAATCCCCGAAACGGTGCTGCTGCACCACCGCGTGAACTTTTTCTGGAGCGGGCTGGCACCCAGCCGCAGTCTCTGGACATCGGCAGCAGCAAGGTCCGTGAACGTTCCTGGGTGTCACCGGCACCCGGCCATTGCTCAGTGAGAGCCCCCTGCAGAGGGCAGAATGGGTCAAAGCCGCGGTCCCTCAGAAGTAAGGGGTTGGGAAAAACAGCCGCATCTGAGATAAAATTCAGGAGGGAGGTGCTGCCTGGGGCTTGGTCACGGACAGTGTAAAAGAGGGGAGTGGAGGAAAGCTGGACAGAGGACGGGCGCGCGGTTGCTGATCCGGGAGAACAGAATGGCTGGCTGGGTGGCGCCATTTTAACTGCACCCGCGCATGTGCATAGGCACCTAAGAGCACTGCAACACTCCGCCCCGGTAGGCTAGCAGCGCCATCTAGTGGAGAGCGGAGCCATTACACTAAGCCCCGCCCAACTGGGTCAACCTTGTTCTTCAAGAACACAAGTCTCACTGCCTGCTTAGTTTATGGACTATAAAGTGCTTCATAGTTTGACCTCTAGGGCAAAACAAAGTAATTGCAATCATATTTCAGTCTGTTCACTGGTCCATCTATTCAATTTTTTTTCATTTCTTTTCTTGAATACAGAAAGAAAAGTTTTTTTTATTTTCAATTGTTCTTTAAGAACAATATTTTAAGAAAATATTTTTTTAATTTTTTTCTACTATACTTTTGTGTAAATTTTTTCACATTCTATTTTACTTCAATCATTTCATTTTATTCTATTTCAATGTATTCATTTCTTCAAATTTTCAAATAATTTCCTTTTTTTTTCCTTTTTTTTCTTTCCCCTTTTTTCTCTAATCTATCAAGCCCCTTTCAAAACCCAGACCAAAACACACCTAGGTCCTAGCATCATTTATTTGATTTGCGTGTGTGTGTGGGTGTGTGGGTGTTGTTTTTAATTTGTTAATTTTAATTTTTTTTAATTTTAATTTTTTTAATTTTAATTTTTTTCCTCATGCTTCGTTTTCTCCCTTCAAAATGATGAAGCGAAAGAATTCACCCCAAAAGAAGGAGCAGGAAGAAATGACAGCCACAGACTTAACCAACACAGATACAAGGAAGATGTCTGAACCAGAATTTAGAATCATGATAACAAGAATACTAGCTGGAGCCAAAAATAGATTAGAATCCCTTTCTGCGGAGATTTTCTTTCTTTTTTTTTTAACATTTTTTTTAATGTTTATTTATTTTTGAGACAGACAGAGCATGAATGGGGGAGGGTCAGAGAGAGGGAGACACAGAATCTGAAGCAGGCTCCAGGCTCTGAGCTGTCAGCACAGAGCCCGACGCGGGGCTCGAACTCACGGACCGTGAGATCATGACCTGAGCCGAAGTCAGACACTTGACCGACTGAGCCACCCAGGCGCCCCTCTGCGGAGATTTTCAAAAGAAGTAAAAGCTAGTCAGAATGAAATTTTTAAAAAATGCTATAACTGGGTTGCAATTTCTATTGGATGCCATGGCGGCAAGGATGTATGAGGCAGAGCAGAGAATCAGTGATATAGAGGACAAACTTATGGAGATTAATGAAGCAGAAAAAAAAGAGGGAGACTGAGGCAAAAGAGCATGATTTAAGAACTAGAGAAATCAGTGACTCATTAAAAAAAGAACATCAGAATCATAGGGGTCCCAGGAGATAAAGAGAGAGAAAAAGGGGTAGAAAGGTTATGTGAGCAAATCATAGCAGGAAACTTTCTTAACCTGGGAAGAGACACAGACATCAAAATCCAGGAAGCACAGACGACTCCATTAGATTCAACAAAAACTGATCATCAACAAGGCATATCATAGTCAAATTCACAAAATACTCAGGCAACAAAAGAATCAAGAAACAGCAAGGGGAAAAAAGTCCTTAACCTACAAGGGAAGACAGATTAGGTTTGCAGGAGATCTATCCACAGGCCAGAAAGGCCTGGATATATTCAGGATATATCAATGGCAGGATATATTCAATGTGCTGAATCAGAAAAATATGCAGCCAAGAATTCTTGATCCAGCAAGGCTGTCATTCAAAATAGGAGAGATTAAGTTTCCCAGACAAACAAAAAATAAAGGAGTTCATGACCACTAAAGCAGCCCTGCAAGTAATTTTAAGGGGGACTCTCTGAGGGGAGAAAAGATGAAAAAAAATAAACAAATAAATAAAGACCAAAAACAACGAAGACTAGAAAGGACCAGACAACACCACCAAAAACTCCAACTCTACAAGCAACATAATGGCAATATCTATCTTTCAGTTACTCACTCTAAACATCAGTGGACTAAATGCTCCAATCAAAAGACATGGGGTAACAGAATGGATAAGAAAACAAGACCCATCTATATGCTGTTTACAAGAGACCTACTTTAGATCTAAAGACACCTTCAAATTGAAAGTAAGGGGATGGAAATCCATCTGTCATGCTAATGGTCGACAAAAGAAAGCTGGAGTAGCCATACTTTTATCAGGCAATCTAGACTTTAAAATAAAGACTGTAACAAGAGATGAAGAAGGGCATTATATCATAATTAAGGGGTCTATCCACCAAGAAGACCTAACAATTGTAAACATTTACACTCCAAATGTGAAAGCACCCAAATATATAAATCAATTAATCACAAACATAAAGAATTGGTAATAATTGGTAATAATACCATAATAGTAGGGGGCTTCAACACCCCACTTACAACAATGGAGAGATCATCTAAACAGAAAATCAATAAGGAAACATTGGCTTTGAATGACACACTGGATCAGATGGACTTAACAGATATATTCAGAACATTTCATCCTAAAGCAGTGGAATACACATTCTTCTCCAGTGCACATGGACATTCTCCAGAATAGACCACATACTGGGACATACATCAGCCCTAAGTACAAAAAGATCGAGATCATACCGTGCATATTTTCAGACCACAACGCTATGAAACTCGAAATCAACCACAAGAAAAAATTTGGAAAGGTAACAAATACTTGGAGACTAAAGAACATCCTACTAAAGAATGAATGGGCTAACCAAGAAGTTAAAGAGGAAATTAAAAAGTATATGGAAGCCAATGAAAATGATACCACCACAGCCCAAACCTCTGGGATGCAGCAAAGGCGGTCATAAGAGGGAAGTATATAGCAATCCAGGCCTTCCCAAAGAAGGAAGAAAGGTCTCAGATACACAACCTAACCTTACATCTTGAAGAACTGGAAAAAGAACAGCAAATAAAACCCAAAACCAGCAGAAGACAAGAAATAATAAAGATTAGAGCAGATATTAATGCTATCAAGACCAAAAAACAGAACAATGAAACCAGAAGCTGGTTCTTTGAAAGAATTAACAAAATTGATAAACCCCTAGACAGTTTGATCAAAAAGAAAAAGGAAAGGACCCAAATAAACAAAATCAAGAATGAAAGAGGAGAGATCACAACCAACACAACAGAAATAAAAACAATAATAAGACAATATTATGAGCAATTATACACCAATAAAATGGGCAATCTGAAAGAAATGGACAAATTCCTAGAAACATATACACTACCAAAATTGAAACAGGAAGAAATAGAAAATTTGAACAGATCCATAACCATAAGGAAATCTAATTAGTAATAAAAAATCTGCCAAAAAACAAGAGTCCAGGGCCAGATGGCTTTCCTGGGGAATTCTACCAAACATTTAAGGAAGCATTGACACCTATTCTCTTGAAACTGTTCCAAAAAATAGAAATGGAGGGAAAACTTCCAAACTCTTTCTATGAAGCCAACACTACCTTGATTCCAAAACCAGACAGAGACCCCACTAAAAAGGAGAACTATAGACCAATTTCCCTGATGAACATGGACGCAAAAATCCTCAACAAGATATTAGCCAACCAGACCCAACAATACATTAAAAAATTATTCACCACGACTAAGTGGGATTTATACCTGGGATGCAGGGCTGGTTCAATATCTGAAAACAATTAATGTGATTCATCACATCAATAAAAGAAAGGACAAGAACCACATGATCCTCTCAATAGATGCAGAGAAAGCATTTGACAAAATACAGCGATTAAAAACCCTCAAGAAATTAGGGATAGAAGGATCATACCTCGAGATCATGAAAGCCATATATGAACGACCCAATGCTAATATCATCCTCAATGGAGAAAAACTGATAGCCTTCCCCCTAAGATCAGGAACAAGACAGGGATGTCCACTCTCGCCACTGTTATTCAACATAGTATTGGAAGTCTTAGCCTCAGCAATCAGCACAAAGAAATAAAAGGCATCCAAATCGGCCAGGAGGAGGTCAAACTTTCACTCTTCGCAGATGACATGATACTCTATATGGAAAACCCGAAGATTCCACGAAAAAAACTGCTAAAACTGTTTCATGAATTCAGCAAAGTCGCAGGATATAAAATCAATGCACAGAAATCAGTTGCATTCCTATACACCATGAAGCAATAGAAAGAGAAGTCAAGGAATCAATCCCATTTACAATTGCACCAAAACCTATAAAATACCTAGAAATAAATCTAACCAAAGAGGTGAAAAATCTATACACTGACAACTATAGAAAGTTTACAAAAGAAATTGAAAAGGACACCAAAAAATGGAAAAAGATTCCATGCTCCTGGATAGGAAGAACAAATATTGTTAAAATGTCAATACTACCCAAAACAACCTACATATTCAATGCAATCCCTATCAAAATAACACCAGCATTGTTTACAGAGCTAGAACAAACAATCCTAAAATTTGTATAGAACCAGAAACGACCCCGAATAGCCAAAGCAATCTTGGAAATGAAAACCAAAGTTGGAGGCATCACAATCTCGAACTCCAAGCTGTATTACAAAGCTGCAATCATCAAGGCAGTATGGTACTGGCACAAAAACAGACACTCAGATCAATGGAACAGAATAGAGAACCCAGAAATGGACCCACAAATGTATGGCCAACTAATCTTTGACAAAGCAGGAAAGAATATCCAGTGGAATAAAGACAGTCTCTTCAGCAAGTGGTGCTGGGAAAACTGGACAGCGACATGCAGAAGAATGAACCTGGACCACTTTCTTACACCATACACAAAAATAAATTAAAAATGGATGAAAGACCTGAATGTAAGACAGGAAGCCAACAAAATCGTCGAGGAGAAAGCCGGCAAAAACCTCTTTGATCTTGGCCGCAGCAAGTTCCTACTCAAACATCTCTCCGGAGGCAAGGGAAACAAAAGCAAAAATGAACTACTGGGACCTCATCAAAATAAAAAGCTTCTGCAAATTGAAGGAAACAATCAGCAAAACTAAACGGCAACCGACAAAATGGGAGAAGATATTTGCAAAATATCAGATAAAGGGTTAGTATCCAAAATTTATAAAGAACTTATCAGACTCAACACCCAAAAAAACAAATAATCCAGTGAAGAAATGGGCAAAAGACATGAATAGACACTTCTTCAAAGAAGACATCCAGATGGCCAACAGACACATGAAAAAATGCTCAACATTGCTCATTCTCAGGGAACTACAAATCAAAACCACAATGAGATACCACCTCACACCTGTCAGAATGGCTAACATTAACAACTCAGGCAACAACAGATGTTGGCGAGGATGCGGAGAAAGAGGATCTCTTTTGAACTGCTGGTGGGAATGCAAACTGGTGCAGCCACTCTGGAAAACGTATGGAAGTTCCTCAAAAAATTAAAAATATAACTACCCTATGAACGAGCAATTGCACTACTAGGTATTTATCCAAGGAATACAGGTATGTTGTTTTGAAATGGCGCATGTGGCCCAATGTTTATAGCAGCACTATCAACAGTGGCCAAGGTATGGAAAGAGCCCAAATGTCCATCGATGGATGAATGGGTAAAGATGATGTGGTACACACACACACACACACACACACACACACACACACACACAATGGAGTATTACTCGGCAATCAAAAAGAATGAAATCTTGCCATTTGCAACTACACGGATGGAACTAGATGGAATTATGCTAAGCAAAATTTGTCAATCATAGAAAGACAAATATCATATGAATTCATTCATATGAGGACTTTAAGACACAGAACAGATGAACACAAGGGAAGGGAAGCAAAAATAATATAAGAACAGGGAGGGGGACAAAACAGAAGAGACTGTTAAATATAAAGAACAGACAGAGTGTTGCTGGAGGGGTTGTGGGGGGGGGATGGGCTAAATGGGTAAGGAACTTAAGGAATCTACTCCTGAAATCATTGTTGCACCATGTGCTAACTAACTTGGACGTAAATTATAAAAAAATAAAAATAAATTTTTTAAAAGCCACTATTATCGTAAAAAAAAAAAATCTGGAGACCAATTTTCTAGCTAATGGATGGAGAGAAAAACTAACACCAATACAGAACTAGGGTGTGGAGTGGGCTGTGTGGGGGAGCTATGGCTTTTGGGGAGATACTCATTTCATCTCCATCACTTACAAGGCTGGAGTAAAGTCATTTAGCCCCTTCAAGCCTCAGTTTTTCCCCCGGGACAAGATTATAATTCATCCCTACTTTGTAAGGTTTTGCAAGTTTTGGAAAATCGTATGTAAATGCCTACGTATAATATTTGTAAAGTTGGGTCCATATGGTAGCTGCTGGTGCTAGAGGTGATAGTAATGGGGGTCGTCATTGAGATTTTTATTTATTTTTTTTTAATTTTTTAACGTTTGTTTTATTTATTTTTTTAATATATGAAATTTATTGTCAAATTGGTTTCCATACAACACCCAGTGCTCATCCCAAAAGATGCCCTCTTCAATACCCATGTCATTGAGATTTTTAAATGAAGCTTTCATCATTCCCTAAACCAGACAAGGGAGATCTGGCCCCAGAACAAGTGCTCTTTGTAATGCCCACTCTCAGTGGCTTTGAGAGCGCCAAGCCAGGAGCTGACTTTGGGAAACCCCAGAGAGACTGTTCCAATCGATACAGTAACATTTGCTTTGTCCTCAAGTCTCACGCCCATGTTGACACAGTGTCCATTAGAGGCCCATGATGAGCCGTGGCAGGGTAATGGGCTGGAAGGAGGCGGCAGCACGCTGGATTTGGCACTTGAGGAGATAGTGTTTTAATCAATTGCAGGTTGTCGTGAATGTCTGGGTGAAGGCTGGGTTGAGGTCAGATGCATTATCATGCTTGCGCCCCCCCTCACAAACAGCATGGGCCTCCCAGCTCAATAAGGAAGCGGCTCTCAGGGTCTCATTAGCTTCTCAGTGCCTCAACCCCAAGTGTGGCCACCAGCAGGAATTTTACTCTGTGGTTGGGAACTATGGAATATCCTTCTCTCTAGACCGGGATAAACCACGCAAAGCCAACCGATTAAGCTGTTCAATCATTACTGAACTTGAGTCAAAGTTCTGCCCCTGGAATTCAAACTTACAGGTATTTCTCCTTCCCCTCGGAAAGCAAACAAGATGCAAACAAAAAAGAAGGGTTGATTTGCTTTCAGTCCTGCCTGCCTCATGGTGACCTTGATTCCCTTAGGTCATTTACTTTGTGTCTGGATGGAACACAGTAACAATAGAAGGTTATGTATGTTACAGTCTGTCCACATACAGGAATGCTGTGAGATTGTTAAAAACAGTGCTAGGCTTCCTATCGTAAACCTGGAAATCTCAGGCCACAAAATATTACAAACTGTATAGACAGTGGTAGCCCATGTTTGTAAGGAAACAAATATGTGCACGTGCTCACACTGAAATAGTGAAGGGTGCACACACACAAAAAAAAGACTGATACCATCCCTATGTTGGGACTCTCAATTGTGACTGTGTAGCAATGAGGCAAATTTCTGTTTCCAGTGGGGAATGATGGGTATTTTTTTTAATTTTTTTTTTTAACATTTATTTATTTTTGAGACAGAGAGAGACAGAGCATGAACAGGGGAGGATCAGAGAGAGAGGGAGACACAGAATCTGAAACAGGCTCCAGGCTCTGAGCTGTCAGCACAGAGCCCGACGCGGGGCTTGAACTCACGGACCGTGAGATCATGACCTGAGCTGAAGTCGGACGCTTAACCGACTGAGCCACCCAAGCGCCCCAATGATAGGTATTTTGAATGTCCTTCATTATGACCATCTGTCCTCTCCACACGGTCTTCATTAAGTACATGTGGCTTGTGTAATTTTTAAAAAGGGTAAGTAATGAAGAGAGGGGCAACCACAAACAGGCACTACAGAATTCTTTGTAATGGTTAAAAAAATGACGAGATCTAAAAATCTAACAGCTGGGGGAAAGTTAGATCAAATACGGTGCATTCATACAGTGGAATATTAACCAGCACTAAGATTTCATTTTGGAGAATCTCTGACACGCGTGGGGAAGCTGGTGATGCCAGTGGCCTCCCCTGATGTCACTCTAGTCTTTTCCCTCCTATGTGAGGGCTGCAAGTTTAGGGACCATGCTCTCCAAGTCTGGGCTCCAGCAAGTGACCTGGCTTCCGATGAACACATACTTCTGCTCGCTGGCTGGGGCAGGGGCAGCCGGGAAACCCCAGCAGTCACCTGCTGATCCATCCTGGGCAAGGATTCTGTGAAGCTTGAAGTTTCAGAAATAAATCCCTTTCTGTTTAAAATTGCAATGCACATAGGGAGAAAGGTTTACTGCCATGTTCTTTCTTTCTAAAACATGAGGTACAAAACTCTACAACATTATTTTTTTTTTTAAACCAAAAGCATTGGTTTTTTTTAAAAGTTTTTATTGATTTATTTTGGGAGAGAGAGCAAACAAGGCAGAGAGAGAGAGAGAGAGAGAGAGAGGGAGAGGGAGAGAGAGAGAGAGAGAGAATCCCAAGCAGATTCTCTAGGGACATGGGGCTAAATCCCACAAATCGTGAATTCACGACCTGAGCGGAAATCAAGAGTTGGACAATTAAGTGACTGAACCGTCCAGGTGCCCCACAGCATTGTTGATAAAGAAGAAAAATCCCTAAATGGAAAAAAAAAAAAAGTTGCAACCAAAGCATGACAGCAATTGCCTTTGGGAGCTAAGATCACAGGAGAACATACATATATATGTATGTATATATATATATTTTTTTTTCTGTATTTTTTTCCAGTTTCTCTAATGAGAGTATGAGTTTCTGATAATTTTTTCTAAAACTTAACTTTTTAGGGGCGCCTGGGTGGCCCATTGGTTAAGCGTCCGACTGCAGCTCAGGTCATGATCTCAGAGTTTGTGGGTTCCAGCCCTGCGTCAGGCTCTGTGGTGACAGCCTGGAGCCTGCTTCTGATTCTGTGTCTCCCTCTCTCTGCCCCTCCCCCACTCACCCTCTGTCTCTCTCTGTCTCAAAAATAAATAAGCATTAAAAAAATTAAAATTTAAAAAAAACACTTGAACTTTTTATAAGAAAGAACACCTGTCACTTGATTCTCTCCAGAGAAGTTCAAGGAGGATTTTGTAGTGTCACTTCCACCTGGGGTCCCAATGTGGACACGGGTTGGGATTGGTGGCCCTGCTCGCCCTTGACCCCTCTTTTCTTCTCCTGTATCTTTTCTTCCCTTCCCTATTTAATATTGACATTCATGGACACACCTTGTTTTCCAGATAGTTTCCTTCCTCTAAGTCCTCCATCTAAGATTAAATAATAACAAATCATCATGACGGTAAATAATGGTTATCCCAGTAGCAATCACAGGATAATAACACAAGTGGAGACCTTTGGTCCAGGTTGAGTAAGCAGCCGGTTTATTCTACATCCCGCATCCCTGGAGGAAGCAAACTTTCGTCCTTTTCCGTCTGATGGAGCTGTCAAGCTGAGAGATAATCAACAGGATTGCGTGAAGGCAGCAAACAGAAAAGCGTCTTCGTTTGGGAGGTACCACCAGAGAATGGCGTCAGGGCCGCCCCTGCGGCTACAGCCTGCATCCATCCAACCACCGTTCCAGAGTGTCTGAGTACTGGCAGTTCAGGGACCAGGAGGGCCTGCAGAAAGGAAAGCGTGGAGTGTACAGGCGGGGGCTCCCCAGTGTCCCAGCTCAGGATCTGCAGGTCCAACAACCCCCTGCTGGCCCACTTACAGCCCAGCCTGGCCTCTGCAGGCACATTTCCTAGGCCGTTGTGCCTCTCGAGTATGACCCTCTTGCTAACCCCAGTGCATCCTGGCACAAATGCTCGTGCCGCCTGCGCCCGCAGCATACTCACGCTGCCCTCCACTTCTTTCCGCAAGTCCCACACCGTGAACGGGAAGCCCCTCCCCCAGCCTACAAGAGAAGTATCCTTGACTTCTCTGAAGTGAGCATCAGAGGAGTTCTGTGACTTGCCCAGGGTCAGAGGGCGAGTCCTTGATCTGAAATGGGAACCCTTGACCTTGAGCCAGGGCCTCTTTCACCTTTCCGTGCACGTGTTTCCCCCCTCACCTTTCAAACTCCCTTTCGGCTCCTCAACCCTCAACCCAGCTCCTCAAACTCCCTTCTAGCTGGTCCTAGGCCAGCTACACTGGGTTTTTCAAAACTTTTCTCCTGAAAAGTGATCCCTCTATTCCCAGCCCCCATGCCAGTACCCAGACCCCAGGTCCTCTGCTCCCAACCTGGAAGCTGTGGGGATCTCCAGACCAGATGCAGACCATTAGAAACCTTGTTTTGTTAGGCCATCCCTCAGCCAGGCAGGCCCCCATGAATTTTCCAGGGTAGGGGTCCCACAGTTAAAGAAAGGGCTGTGAGCCCCTGCCCCCCACAACTATAAAGCCTCGGGGAGAACACACACATACGTATTTTCAGAAATTGCAAGGCTCTACATAGCCCAGGGCAGGCACTGCAGAAGGGAATCCCATGGGCATGCAGGCCCTCGGTCTTCTCCCTTCCTGTCTGCCTCAACCCTGCAAAGCTGCTTGATCTGAGCTTTGAAAAGACACGGCTGCTTATTACTTTAATAAGAGCTCACTTTGCTGGAGTCCTGAGCAAGTGGGAAGGCCTTACTCAGCCTGGCCCAGCATATCTCTACTAAGTGCTATACAATAATGATGACTTTAGCTCATTAGTGCTTGCCCTAGAGGGCCAGCCATGCTTCTAATTAACTGGGAGAATAAAGACGGTATGAAAGATGCTTTAAACACTTGGAAGACACATTACGGGGACTCCCACTTGAAAATACAGTCTATTAAATTAGTGAGGAAAAGGGATTAATGAATAAGTAGTATTGAGAACACTGACTAACCATTTGAAAAATATAAAGCTGGATCCCTACCTCACTAAAATAAATTCCAAGAAGACCAAAAATTAAGTACAAAAACATAAAACCATGAAAATTTTATTTTCTAATATTAATAAAAATATAGGGCTTATTTGTACCAGGCACTGTTCTATATATCATTTTATTTTTAACGTTTTTTTAAAAATTATTTATTTTTGAGAGAGAGAGAAAGCGGGGGAGAGGCAGAGAGAGTCAGGGACAGAGATACGAAGCAGGCTCCAGGCTCTGTGTTGAAAACAGAGAGCCCAATGCGGGGCTCAAACCAACGAACCATGAGATCATGACCTGAGCCGAAGTCAGACGCTTAACTGACTGAGCCACCCAGGCGCCCAGCACTGTTCTAATATAGAAGAAAACATGGCTTGATTTCTTTACAAACCTGGAGTACAGTTTCGTATAAATTCAGGAGCCACAAAACAAAATATTGAGGGATTTGGTTCTGTGAAAATGTAAAACTCCTATATGATGAATACACCATAAATGAAGTCAAAATACAAATCGCAAACCTGAAACAAATAGTTCACATAGATATCATGAACGAAGTTCTAATAACCCTAATTTATAAAAGACACGTATAAAATCAATAAAAATGAAAGAAAACATTATCATCTCAAAAGAAAAACAGGCTAAGAATATGAGTAATCAGTTCAGAGAAAAATGGCCAACAAATACATGAAAAGATATTCAGCTTCTTTGTTTAAAAATGCCAGGCAAAATAGAATGGCATCATTTTATAAGTGTCAATTTCCAAAAACTACACAAATTTTATTGCTCTAGGTCAATGAGCTGAGGGAACAGTCCTTCTCACGCAGCGTATCTGGGGGTGCTCCCTCTCTGAATGCCAATTTAGCAATCTCTCTACCAACGTTTATTTATTTTGAGAGAGAGAGACAGAAAGAGATAGAGAGAGAGAGCTGAAGGGGCAAAGAGAGAAGGAGAGGGAGAGAATCCCATGCAGGCTCCATGCACTGTCAGCACAGAGCCCAATGTGGGGCTCAAACTCATGAACCACAAGATCATGACCCTCTGAGCCAAAATGAAAAGTCAGACGCTTAACTGACTGAGCCACCCAGGCTCCCCTCTCTACCAACATTTAAATGCACTTAGTGGTCCTAGCAAATGGAAACAATCTACCTGTTCATCAGTAAGGGACTGGCAGATAATTACCTGCAGCATCCAGAGGGCAGATACCTCTAGGTATCACTATGCCAAGATTTGCAAGCTCTTTAATAAGTGAAAAAAAAGTTAGGTGCAGGTCAGTGTGCATGTTGGGATTTCATGTGTGTTTTAAGATATTTTTCTTATTCTCAATATTTACACATTTTTCTCTGATTTACAAGACATATTAACAGCGGTGACCCTCAGGAGGCTGCTGATAAGAGCAAGATGTTTATTTTTTGATTTTCATTTTTAAACACATATGTCTTATTTTTATTTTGAGAAATGATAAATAATAAATTTCTAAAAATTTTAATGGCTTCTAGGTAACAGCCCAAATGTGGACTTGATCTTCCAACAAACATTTAGGGAAGACTTATAATATGCCAGGCACAGAGCCAGATGCTGGAGGCAAGTAAAACAGACAAAAATCTCTGACTGAAGTTAGCACCAAAAGGCACAGAAAATGACAAAAAAGCAACAATGAAAAGCTGACCTCTGAGACTGACACACGTTCTGTTGCCAGATTCTGAACAAGGTCTCACTGCCTATAGGGCCCTGAGGTCACTATAAGAAACACTACTCAAGACTTCCGCTGGTAAGATGGGTCCACCTACAGTTCTGCCCCTCCTCACTCACTGACTGTTCAAAACCCTGTCCCCACAGAAGAACCGTGCAGAGAGAGTCCTTTGATTGCCTTCCACATGACCAGAGCACAGATTTCCTGGGCCAACCATCTACTCTTTGAACAGACTGGTAAAAGCTGAGGCTTGGAATTGCACAGATCTAGAATTAGTTCCACCACTGTGGCCATGGGTAACTTGTACCTCTCGGTGCCCCCGTTTCCTCATTTCACAAGGAATAAGAATACTCACTGCACAAGGATGGTGATGTTCATATAGACATGCAAAGCCTACATACCGGCAAAGGAAAGAAATTGTAGCTATCATTAAAGGATTTCCTCTATTGTAAAATATGTTAATGATTTATTAACAACTTTTGTTAAAATTTGGGAGGACACATCAATTACAAGATAAACCCTAATAGCAAAAAATATTAAGATGCACAATCTGACACTGAAAAAATATTTACATTGTTTCTAGATCTAATGGGTGACTAAAATGCCCCAAATCAATCAGGACATCAATTATGAAATACGGGACAGAGAGAAGGTGGAAAAGGCAAAAGAAGGTGGAAATCGGTGGTGAGACAGTGTCTAGTGGATAGCATAGGCCCTCCATGATAAATGGTATCGGTGGAGGTGGTGGAGGTGCATGCTGGGAATGGAGGGTTTTTACGTACTCCACTGACTCAGACTAGGAGAGAGAATTAGACACACATATCAGGAAAATCTCCAGGTTGGAAATTGGGCCAGGAGACTTACACACTGTTCTATAACCATTAGCCAAGTAACAGTGAGCAGAAACAAGAAAAAGTCACATGACCTGTCTATGTGGCAAATACTGAATAAGAGGGAAAATCTGTCCTTATTCAAAGAAAAAAAAAAGAAACTAACATGGTACTTATGGGAAAATAGTAGTAGAAGAAAAGGGAGCTCATCATGAAATTCAGAGGAACATTCCTCTGAGAATAATATACTACAGAATCCAGAAGTAAATTTTATATAACTGATGTCTTCAATAAGATGTCACCAGGCACAAGCTCTGGAGAAAGCCATGGAAGAGAAAGAAAAGAGATTAAAAAGGCAAGAGCTTAAAAAAAAAAAAAAAAAGATGGATAGGCTAACACAGAACTTCAAAGATACTAGAAGTGTAATAAACAAAATTCAACACCCATTCATGATTTTAAAAACCTTTAACAAACTAGAAATGGAAAAGATGGAAAAGAACACTCAATCTGATTAAGATTATCTCAGAAATTTTAAAGAAAATAAAACAGTTAATGATAAAATATCCAATGTCTTACCTGTGAGATTGGGAATGAGACAAGGATGTCACTATCATTACTTCTACTCAACATTTACTGGAGTTTCTAGCCAATGCAATAAAGCAAGAAAAAGAAAGCAAAATGTATTGAGAGTCAAATGTGAGAGATTAAATAAAGTTTTTTAGAAAAAAAATTAAGAAGACTATCCTCATGACCTAGGAATAGGCAAATATTCCTCTAAAAAAACACAAAAATAACCATAAAAGAAAATTAATAATAAATTTTTTTAACGTTTTATTTATTTTTGAGACAGAGAGAGACAGAGCATGAACAGGGGAGGGTCAGCGAGAGGGAGACACAGAATCTGAACAGGCTCCAGGCTCCGAGCCATCAGCACAGAGCCTGATGCGGGGCTCGAACTCACGGACCGCGAGATCATGACCTGAGCCGAGGTCGGCCACTCAACCGACTGAGCCACCCAGGCGCCCCAAGAAAATTAATAATAAATCAGGCTGCATTAAGACTAAGAATTTCATTTTATCAAGACTTTTTTAAGAAAGTGAAAAGGTAACCGACAAAATGAAAGATGTTTGCAATACTTGTATCCAACAGAAAATTTTACCCAGGGCATACAAATAATTCCCAATGAATTAATAAGAAAAAAGACAAATGTAATAGGAAAACTGACAAAACTATTGAACAGGCACTTCACATAAAAGGATATCTAAATGGCCAATAAAATTTGAAAAAGTGCTCAATCTCATTAGTTGACAAGGAAACACAAGGTAAAACCCAATGCAATACTACTACACAGCCACAAGAAAAACCTAAAAAATATCAAGCACTGATAATAACTTGGAGCCACCAAAACCTACAACAGCTGGTGACAGCGTAAATTGAATCCCTCTAGAAAACTGTTTGGCAGAATATACCAAATCTGAAAATATGCATATCTATGACTAACAATTTTATTCCTTGGTGTAATCAATGGAAATCCATTTATACATTCACCAAAAGAAAAGTATAGACTGTTCATGGCAGCACTAAAAAAATGAAAACTATTCAAATGCCCACAAATGGAATAATGGATATATAAACTGATACATCCATCCATATAATGGAATACTATATAGCAACGAAAACAAACAAATTAGAACTATACACAACAATATGAACAAATATTGAGTGAAAGAAGTCAAATACAGGCCCAACCACTTGTAAATTTTGGAAGTCTTTACTAAGCAAATACATGGTTATAGAAGAAATCAGAGTTGCAGTGATTTTTGGTAACAAATATATAACTATCCGTTAATACATCTAATACAACACCTAATATATAAAGAGTTATTTCAAACAAATATGATCTGAATTTTAAAAATAAGCAAAGGAGAGGGGCAGAGGAAAAATCACAAAAGAATATAAATATGTAACAAACATAATGGGAAAACACCCCTAATGGGATATCATAAAATGCAAAAGAAGATAAAATTATTATATACCTTTCAAATGGCAAAGATTTTATACTTGATCAGAGTTCACTAAATAGGCATCTTACTAAGCTCTTAATACTGATATTGGTACAAACTTGCTGGAGAGTCATTTTACAACATTAAGAACCTTACAAGAATTCAGATGAAAGAAATAATCAGAGATATAAA
Source organism: Panthera leo (assembly GCF_018350215.1). Taxonomy (NCBI): domain Eukaryota; kingdom Metazoa; phylum Chordata; class Mammalia; order Carnivora; family Felidae; genus Panthera; species Panthera leo. Next base: position 148,526,991 of record NC_056687.1, on the reverse strand, counting down.
CAGAGATTTATTTCAAGGATGCTCACCCTAGCCTCCTGTATAACTCTAAACAAGATTTGAGAAAGAAAAAATACATTCAACTTAAGGCAATTTGTCTGATAATTATGTCCTTCCTCCTGAGAGCTCGGGGTTGCAGAACTCAGTGGTGTTCTACCGCTTATCTTGGGGAGTAGGATCCCACTAGTTTGAGACTACAGATATGCAGAGACCAAGATTAGGCCAAGATTAGGATTAAATATAATTGGTGGGGGCGCCTGGGTGGCTCAGTGGCTTGAGCATCCAACTCTTGGTTTCAACTTAGGTCATGGTCTCATGGTTTCATGGATTCAAGCCTCGCGTTGGGCTCCATGCTGTCAGCATGGAGCCTGCTTGGGATTCTCTGCCTCTTCTCTCTCTCTGCTCCTCTCAAATAAATAAATAAACTTAACAAAAATTTTTTAATAAAAAATATAATGGGTGATGGTCATTAATACAGACTATTAGAAAATGTACCACTTACCATGCTCCCAACCCTTCCTTATCTTTTACGATTTTCTTAACACATTCAATTGTCTTCTTCAAATCTGGATTCAGTAAAGCTGTGGAAAAAACACAGTGGAAAAATACGACTCCACAACTTGGCAGCTAAGTCAGAGTGATGTCAGGGAAGCTACAGGGTACTCATGTTTAGAGAGGCTTCCATATGATTCCAAGGATAAATCTATCCCTAGATTTTTCTCAAGACAACCCTAGGAGGTAGTAGCATGTGGTCCTCTTTTACTAAATCTATTGATTTTTTTCTTGTAATTCTTATCATAATATTTTCATTAAAAATATTTATGTATAGTGAATATACTGTGCTAAGCAATCTAAGAAGCAGTGGACACAAAATGGCGAACACAATAAATCTGTCCCTGTCCTCCTAGAGCCTGCAGTCTGATAGAGAGAGATAAAGATCAGAGATAAGTACAATACCAAAGATACCTGGCATGATGGGGGAATGCAGCTTGACATGGGAGCTGATGAGTGGGGGCACCCCATTCAGACTTTCAGGGTCAGGGAGGGGTTATTGGGCCACGTGACATCTAAAAGAGTAGGTAAGGAAAAGGGGTGGAAGGATCACAGAAGGAAAACTGGTCCAGGCAGAAGAAACAGCATGTGAGATGGCCTAGAGGTGCCTCTGGGGAACCAACATGACTAGGCATTCATCACCCCATTCTCTCCTTTGAATGTGGAAGCCAAGACCTCCCACCTGGGTTACTGCAATACCTTCCTTCTTGACTACACTTTGCCTCCTCCTTTCCCTAATCCAGTCTGATGGCTTGTCCTTAAAACAGTACTTCGGTGCCCCCTGGTTGCCTGTAAAACAAAACTCCACGTCCTTGGCAGAGTCCAACTTTGCCCCAACGTACATTTCCACTTCCACCACCTTACCCTTCCATTGCCTTCCTCCATGGCCCCACCATTAGAGACCTACCAAGGGGCAGGAGACAAAGCTAGTGCCCACCCTGAAAGTGGGTGCTCTACCCCTGATACCCACAGCTAGGTAATCATACACAGTTTCTCTTCCTGGACTTTATTCATGCTCATCTCCCAATCTGGATCAGCTCAACTAAACAGGACGGTCCTTAAAAGTCTGCCACTGACCACCAACCAAGCTCACTGCGCCCTCTTCCCTCTTCTGAATAAAATGCCACTTTGATGCAGCACTTACCTGTTAAATCCATACATGTGTGTATACATACCTACGTGCATACATAGGTACACATGTGCATGCATGCTTACACACACACGTGTGTGTGCGTGCGTGCGTCCTAAACCCCAGCTGCTTTGTAAATTCTTTGAATTAAGTTGTATTCGTCACACACACCAGGCGGTATACCAGACGCCGTGCTTAGCTCTTAATGTACACCATAGCACATTAAAAACTCAACAAAAGCCCTGGGAGGTAGGTCCTCTTATTACCACTTTACAGATAAGATAACTAAGGCTCAGCTCACATAAGTAGTAAGAGGTGGAGCCAAGATTATCTCTGCTCCTCACCCTGCTAGACAAGGACAGGATACAATTCCCTGAACTGCTCCCAGGACTTAGCACAGGGCCTAGTAGCTCTTGATGGTGCCTGTCTTCCTTGTGGCTCAAGGAAGACCTGCTGGCTTGTGGTTACAAATTCCCAAGGAGACTGTTTCCCCCTCTTTTTAGAATGTCGTTGCTTTCAGGATATTCTAGCTCATCTCTTCCAGCTGACAGTGCTGTTCTCAATGTGTCTCCAACGTACCTCCTTGCTTTGCTCAGGCCCCATCTACACGATGACCTCAAACCTTTGCCTTAGGCCACAGGGAATCAGCTGATGCCCCCTGGGTCACCATCAGCTTCAATCTTCATTTATCTGTCTGGATTCTTGCTCCTCATTTTAGCCTTTAGGGATTTTCCTTTCTTGCCAGGCCAGCCAGGTACTATAGAAGATATTTCTTTTTTAAGTAGGTTCCATGCCCAATAAGGAGCTTGAACTCACGACCCTGAGATCAAGAGTCACATGCTCTATCAACTGAGTCAGCCAGGCATTCCAGATTTAATTTTTTACATTTTATCTAGTGGGAGGGTTTTTCAAAGATATCGACTCCACCATATTTCCATCACAGCACTCAGTACCACGTCTATTATAGATAATTAGTTGTTTCTCTGGTCAGATTCTGGCAACCAATCAGTCAATCTTCTTATGAGATATAAATCATGGGCCTATTGGGTTTCTCTTCTTGTCTTGGCTACCAGGAAGCTTAGGATGACACTGAATGACCTATCACAGTAATTATGTTCTTAATGTGTAGATTTCCCCTAGACTTTGATCACTGTGATTTTGGGCCCTGCACAGTGTTTTCCATACATTATCCCACTGAATGTTCACAGCAACCTTAAGAAGTAGTTAATGTTATCCCCACTTCACAGATAAGGAAGCTCTAGGAAGTGAATTGCACAAACTCATGTAAGTCACTTTGTAATGGGAGTGGCTGGGAATCCCACTGGGTTCCTGTGTGTTTCCTGCACCTTTCCCTCCTACTTTGCAATTCTGTGTCGTCTTGAATCTGGGAACTGTCTTACTTCTCTTTGGAGTCCCAAGGCCAAGCATGGGGCCCAACACCAAGCAGGTTTCTCCTGGCCCATATAAGAAGCTTTACCATGACCTCCCCACTCTGTCTCCTAAAGACCCAGCTCAGCAGCTATAGGTTCTAGAACGTTTCTCATTCATCATGGGGGAAGGAGGTTTGCTCATTAGGGAGACCCTAAGAATGCTGGGCTCTTAGACCCTCCTAAGGCAGAATAACAGCCTCAAGTTTCAGAGAGAGCTCTGGCCTGGTGCTGCACCCTATTGGTTTAGTCCTGACTCAGGAGTCACACTGCTTGGGTTTGCCTCTCAACGATACCACCTACCAGCTGTGTGGCTTTGGGCCACTAACCCTCTCTGGACCTCAGTTTCCCCATTTATAGAATGGGGATAATAATGATGCCCATGTCATGGGTGCCTTTGAGAATATTAGACGAATTCATATCCATGAAGAGCTTACTGGAGTACCTGGCGGTTTGCCAGCATTAGAATGGCAAGTTCAGGAGACCTGGCACTTAGTGGGTCCTCAGTAAGTGCTAGGATGATGGAACCCTGGGCAAGTGCAACCTCTTGAGTACAGGTACTTGGAACCCCTGAGAGCGGCAGCAAAGCTCCCTTTGTAAGAGCCTACTCCTGTATCCTCCCAGCGACCACTTCTGCCTGTCCAAGCAGCAGCAACCATTCCCCTTGAAGTAGAGTGTTGTGCCCAGGTGTGGGCAAAATGAAGCCCCCACAGAGCCCTCTGCTCCAACCCTTCAGGCCCAGAGGCTCTGATGCTCGCAGCCTCTCCCCCGCCTCCTCTCAACATTCTGACAACTTCTCTGCCTATCCGGATGGGCATCTGCATTCCTCTTTGGACAGCCCAGCCTCCCCTCTCCGCAGCCCTTTCACCGCACTCAGCCTCCCAGGCCCCGCCCCTACCAGCCCCGCCTCCTCCCTGCTCCAAGCCTGCAAACTCTGGCCACCCTGAAGGCAGGCCTCAGGAGCTCTGTGCTGCAGCCCCCGGTGCCCCGGTGTGGAATGGAGGGAGGTGACCTACCAGAGCAGGACATGTGACAGCGGTTCTTGCCCGTGTCGCACCAGTCACGGTTGGGGATCTGAAAGAGGCCGTAGCCAGTGTAGTCACGTTGGAGGTTCTCGTAGACCGCCGTGGGGTTGAACTTGCTCTCAAAATAAGCCAGGCACACCCCTAAGATGGAACAGGAGGTGGGTGGCTAGGGGGAAGGTGAATTGCGGAAGCCTGGGCAGAGGCCAGAGGAAAAGGAGGTGAGGAGAGAAGGGGCTTAGAGGGACCTACTCACAGTTTGCAAGGCTGTAGCCCTCGAAATGATCCAGGCCTCCATCTTTGAGCTTCTTAGCCACCACGCAGCGCCCCATGATAGCAGCGCCACTTGGAACCACTAGGTAGCCAAGGAGGGAAAGAACCAAGGATGCCTTCATTTCTCAGGTTCCTGGCAGTTCAGGGCAATAGTGGCCAGGTGAGCCTGGTTTCTCTAAAGGAAAAGAAGGGTGGGGGTCTGCGATTCAGTGTGTTCAGATAAAGGGGAGTCTCCCCTGGCTTAACCATGATACTTCTTCCCACCCTAATCCTCTGCTTTGTGTCACTGCAAATCCGGGACGCCCGAAACCCTGCCTCTCCTCCTCTGCTTGACGCCCTATTTCCTAAGGAAATTGGTCTTGTGAAGGTCACACCCTCACATTCTTTCCCTCCAGCAAAACCCAAAGACATCAAATCCTCTCTTCCCCTTTATTATGCAGGTAGAACTTGTTCATTAGGTACAAGTTGGAAAACAGGAAGAGAAGGAAAAACTTCAATGTGGTCCCACTACTCAAGCATTATTATTACGTTGAATTATTTCCACCACTGCATTTTATCCTAGAATATATTCAGAGTTCTGGTCTCACCCTTTCCACAGTTTGTCCCCAGACTGTCTACAAATCAAACTCTGCTGAGCTTTCCTCCAGCTGTCCACACAAGGAGACAAACCCCAGTCCAGCCGAGACCTGCCACATAGCAGGGGTGTCATCACTGACAAAAGCAGGCAAGTCCCTGAGCCTCACAATGCCTGTGCTTTCTCATCTGTGAGAATGGGGGTCATGCGTGGGGTGCTGAGAGAATTGACTCCTGAGTTTCTCCTTCTCCATTTCTGTTGTCACCACCTAAACCCCCTCATCACCATCCCCTCAACCACCCTCATCACCGAACCTTAACCACCACCCCCCCAACCGATCACCATTCCCTGAACCTCCTTCTGTACCTTCACCTAAACCCCCCTCATCACTGCAAGCTGAATGGTAACCCAGCCTCTTGGTCTCCACTCCTCCCAACTCTTCTAGATGGTGTTCTTTCCCTAAATTTATTTATTTATTTTGAGAGAGAGAGAGAAAAGCAGAGAGATTAAATCTCAAGCAGGCTCTGCATTGTCATCAGGAAGCCCAACCAGGGGCTCGAACCCACAAACTGAGAGATCGTGATCTGAGCCAAACTCAAGAGTCGGAGGCCGCTCAGCTGGCAGTCACCCAAGCACCCCAAGGTGGTGGTTTCTAACATGAGTGATGAATGTCCCCAAAGCATATACAAAATGTTACTCTTGGAATGCTTCTAGTTCCCGAGTCCTTATCAGAGTAAACCCACCCTTGGCTTTCTAAGTCCTCCATAATCTGGCCTTACCCTGCCCTGCCTCCATCAGGAGGAATCCTCAGTCAACTCTGAATTCCCATGTTGCTCCTTCTCTGTTCTCTGCACCTCCCTACCCCACTCCCCACTGCCCATGCCCCTTTCCTTAGCGTCTCCATGCATGGCTCTTCCCGATCCACAGGGCCCTACCATGCCCTTCCCCACCCAAACATTTCTCCATCTTCAGGTGTCCACTACAGGTGCCACCTCCTTAAGCCTGATGCAATCCTGCAAAAACGTTCCCCCTCTAAGCCCCTACTGCCTTCAGAATCACCTCCAGAACCTAGCAGGTGATTGTCCTGTTCTGTGCTATGTCCTATCCCTCAGACTAGAATGTGCAATTGGAAATTACAACATAACTTCTACCTGGCATGCCCTACAGCCCCAACACTGTGTAAATATATGTTAATTAGGCAACTAATTGCATCCACCTGTCTGTTATCATTCACAGGTGTGTGCCTGTTCTGCAGCCTACATTTACTTGCATAAGGGGTTCTTGACCTTGGCACTTGGGCTGGAAAATCCTTTTTCCTGGGGGCTGGTCTATGCATTGGAGTTTATTTGGGAGCACACCTGTCTCCAGGTGCCAGAAGCTCCTCCCCTTCGGTTGTGACAAACAAAAAATGTCTGCACACACTGCCAAACGTCTCCTGGTGGACAAAACTGTCCTCTGTCGAGAACTAATGATGCAAATGTCTAACTTGGGAAAAAGTTAGAAATAAACGAGTATAGTCCTGAATTAGAAGAATTTCACTTTTAAACATTTGTTTAAACTCTCAACTCATATGATTAGTTACAGACATCACTATTATACGGCATACCCTATTGAGGAGGGCCTGGCATTTAAAGTGCTCAGACTTGGGAATCAGATTGCCTGGGTTCATATTCTGACTTTACCCTGTAATAGCTGGGATTTTAGGAATCCCAGGAATAATGGAAGACAGTTACTCAGCCTCTCTGTACCTCATCTAAATAATGATAAAAAAATAATGCTTACCTAATTGTGTTGATTTAAAAGGTGAAAGAGTTAAATATGCAAAGTATTCAATCCGCAGAAGACACCTGTCTTTCTGAACTGTGGTCATACTCCTTGCCCTTAGCTTAATAAACAAATTCCAATGCATATTGGAAGAGAAGTCCATGTTTACATTTTCCAGCAGAGCAAAGGATATTTTCAGCAAAGGATATCCGTCTCCCAGACAGACATAAAAGGCATACTTAGTCCTCCCTCCTTCCTTCTTCCCTTGCAGTGAATTCACTGGGAGTCCCATCTCCTGTTCTACCAAAGCCTATCCACCTCTCGCCATCTCCTCTGCCTCATGGCAGTTCAGAAATCTCCATCAACTCTGACTTCTGTAGAGGTTCCTAGGTATACTCTGAAACCCTACAATCTTCTCCTGTTCCCCTATCCCTATTATCCACACAACAGCTAGAAAGTCCTCTTTAAAAACATATATCCAGGGGCACCTGGGTGGCTCAGTTGGTTAAGGGTCTGGCTTCAGCTCAGGTTATGATCTCACGGTTCATGAGTTCAAGCCCCACGTCGGGCTCTGTGCTGACAGCCCAGAGCCTGAATTCTGCAACGAATTCTGTGTCTCCCTCTCCTCTGCCCTTCCCCCATTCATACTCTCTCTCTCAAAACTGAATAAACATTAAAAAAAAAATTTTTAAACATATATCCAGTCACATCACTCACCTCCTGTGGGTTCCCCTGGCACTTTAAATGAAATCCCAACTCCTCAACCCAGCCAACAAGACCCTTCCTGCTCTAGCCCCTGAGTACCTCTCTAGTCTGATTTCACACCTCTCTCCCCACCACACTCACCTTGCATATCTCTTTTCCTTAAACATGCCAATCTTATTCCCACCACGGGTTCTTTGCATCTGCTGTTTTTTTTTTTTTTTTAAGTTTATTTATTTTAAGAGAGCAGGAGAAGGGCAGAGAGAGAGAGAGGGAGAGAGAGAGAGAATTCCAAGCAGACAAGCACAGAGCCCACTGCAGGTCCCAATCCCACAAACCACGAGATCATGGCCGGAGCCAAAATCAAGAGTCAGACGCTTAACCAACTGAGCCACCCAGTCACCCCTTCGTCTGCTGTTTCTTCTGGCTGGAACAGGACTCCCCCAACCACCACAGAGCCTGCTCTTTGTGGTCATGGTCTCAGCTCAAAAATGATCTCAATATCTCCTCTGATCACTGCTCCATCACAGAAAATCATTTCTATTTTCTTCATAATATAAGTCAATTTCAGAAATTACCTTGTTCATTTATTTGTTCCTCTATCTCTCACACCAGAGAGTAAGCACCAAGAATGCAGAAACCTGGTCTGTTTTGTTCTCTGCTTTATCCCCAGAGGGGCGGGGGGTGGGGGTGGGGGGAACTTAGAGAGGGAGGGAAGCAAACCATAAGAGACTCTTAAAAACTGAGAGTAGGGGCGCCTGGCTGGCTCAGTTGGTTGAGCGTCCGACTTCGGCTCAGGTCATGATCTCACGGTCCGTGAGTTCGAGCCCCATGTCGGGCTCTGTGCTGACAGCTTAGAGCCTGGAGCCTGCTTCGAGTCTGTGTCTCCCTCTCTCTGACCCTCCCCCATTCATGCACTGTCTCTCTCTGTCTCAAAAATAAATAAAAACATTAAAAAATTAAAAAAAAAAAAACAAAAACTGAGAGTAAACTGACAGTTGATGGGGGGTGGGAGGGAGGGGAAAGTAGGTGATGGGCATTGAAGAGGGCACCTGTTGGGATGAGCACTAGGTGTTGTATGGAAACCAATTTGACAATAAATTTCACATATTAAAAAAAAGAACTTAGAACAGAGCCTAGTATATAGTAGGTGCTCTGAATCTCTGTTGAATGAATGAATGAATGAATGCCAACCCTTCCCAACAGAATTGTCGTCATATAAGCAATAAGTGGATTTTCTGAGTGTCTCTTGCACCTGGGTATCATCGTAACTGTCCTGGTTCCTGCCCATCCTATACCAGCTTACCAGTTCACCAGTCCTTCTGCAGGCCTTGGTGCCTCCTCACGGGAGGGGAGAAGCAGCCACTGTGGCAGCTTTGACCTTTATTGCAGAAAAGTTGCTCTACCTGCACTCGGTTCCCTGGGCTTTTCAGATTCCACTTCCTTGATAACCCGATTACCTCCACCCAAGAGCTTCTAAACCCAAGTGCTTCTCCATAGTGTGCTCTTCTAGAATCTTTTCTATGACATCAGTAGCTATGCGCCAGAATATTCTGAAGCAGGGAGGGGTCTGTCACCAACACGGTGTATTAGTTTTCTATTGTTGCTGTACCAAGCTACGTCAAACTTAGCAGCTTAAGCTGTACAAATTTATTATCTTAAAGTTCTATAGAGGAGAACCCATTCCATTGCTCATTCAGGTTGTCGGCAGAATAAAGATCCTTGTAGCTGTAGGACCAAGACCCCGTTTCCTTGCTGGCTGTCAGCTGAGGGCCATTCCCAGCTTCTAGGGGCCATCTGCATGACTTGACTTTACCTCCCTTCCCCTATCTTCAAAACCAGCAATGATGGGTCAAAACCCTCTCATGCTTTGACTCCTTCCTTCCTCTTCTTATGTTGTTGTATCTCTGACTCACATTTCTTTTAATTTTTTTTAATGTTTATTTATTTTTGAAAGAGAGAGAGAACAAGAGGGCAAGCAGGGAAGGGGCGGGGCGGGGACAGAGAATCTGAAGCAGGTTCCAGGCTCTGAGCTGTCAGCATAGAGCCCGATGCAGGGCTCAAACCCGTGAACCACAAGATCATGACCTGAGCCAAAGTCTGATGCTTAACCAACTGAACCACCCAGCTGTCCCTCTGACTCACCTTTCTGCCTCTTCTCTTACTTATAAAGACTCATGTGATTAGACTGGCTCACCCAGACATCCAAGATAACCTACACATCTCAGGGTTCTTTACCTTAATCACATCTGTAAAGTCCTTGCCATGTGATTAACATGTTCAGAGGTTTCAGGTGTAAGGGAGTGGATATCTTTAGAGGACCATTATTCTGCCTATCATAGCATTCTTCCAGGCCTCCACAAAACTGCCTTCTAGTAGGGAGCAGTGGGAGAAGCCATTATTTTGCTCATCTACTCACTATGGGGTCATGGTCAAGGACATCCTCTCTGGAAGCTGGGCAACCTCATTTGTGAGATAAGGGCACCAGATTGGGTTATCTTAAAAATCCCTTCTAGCTCCAAAGAGTCAAAACATGCTGAAATGATTGAGGATAATGCTAGCCTTTTGAAAACACTGAAGTTCTTATGGCTGACTCAGTTATGACTGGTAATTAGTTGATTAATTAAAAGTGATAAAATAGAGAATCATAAAAGAAATAGGCCATAAACACCAAGACTTAAACTCATAAATCCACACTGGCTCAATAATCTTTAGTGATGGCCATTTCTTAGATATGAGTTATGGACTGGAGCACTGCTTAAGATTTTTGTGTAAATCATACTGTACCATATTCCATTTCTAACTTCTATAACTTTAAAGTAAATCAAAAGCTTGAAAACATAAAAGCAAAGAAAGAATTTAAAGACATAAAGCAAATCAATGTCACCTGGATTTCCCTTCTAGATTTTCAAGATTTTTCCTAAACTTTCTTAGTTATATTACCCAAAATTATCCTTTTAGTAGAATGATTTGCCTTTCTCAAGTCTTTCAAAGCACTCATCTTGAAGTTTAGATAATTAACTTAAGCTGGAATGACCAATTTGTCCTGGATTGGTTGGACACAGCCTTATACTCACATAATTGACAGATCAGTACTAATGGCATATCTCTATTTCCTTTTAACTCTTCAACTTAATTTGCAAAAGCCACCACTACTACTCATCAGTAGAGTATTTTGCAACTTTATGTACTTTTCAGCAGTTTTTCAAACGTAATCTTGAATTCTTATGCTTTCCAGAAAACCTGCAGTCAAGAGAGATTATGTCTCTTCTCCCAGAGTTGGGAGAGGGGAGCAGAGGTCTTTTTTTTTTTTTTTTTTTTTTTTTTTTTTCAACATTTTTTATTTATTTTTGGGACAGAGAGAGACAGAGCATGAACGGGGGAGGGGCAGAGAGAGAGGGAGACACAGAATCGGAAACAGGCTCCAGGCTCCGAGCCATCAGCCCAGAGCCTGACGCGGGGCTCGAACTCACGGACCGCGAGATCGTGACCTGGCTGAAGTCGGACGCTTAACCGACTGCGCCACCCAGGCGCCCCAAGGAGCAGAGGTCTTTTAGAGCGAGACTAGTAATAGCCCTCCTCTCCCTCCTCCACGCTTTCACTGCTGTTTGACCAGAGCTCCATTCCTGTGCAAGACTTTAGTGCATTTACTAGAGTGCCTTGGAAGACATAAAGCATCTTCCATTATTATTATTGGGGTTAGTGCAAAGATTTCATGGAACAGTTTAGGGCAGGGCCTGGCAAACTACAACTCACAGACCAAACCTGGCCAGCAGACTATTCTCATAAATAGTTTTGTTGGAAAACAGCCACCCCCAATCATTCATGTATTTGGTTAAAATGAGGAACTATTGGAAACAACTTATATTTTCATCAATAGAGGTGGATTACACAAGTTACGAAGTGATTTCATTCAGTGGAATTCTTTGCAGCCTTGGAATCAAGCAGGCAACTCTCCACATACTAATATGGGAAGATACTTATGAAATAATGTTAAATGAGAAGGAGTCTCAAATCAGTATCTCAGAGTGAAAAACGAAGTAATATTAATGTATATTTGCTTGTTCTATATATGGAAAGATATGCAAGAAATTTATTACATTTGACCACTATTTCTTTTAAATTTTTTTTAATGTTTATTTATTTTTGAGACAGAGAGAGACAGAGCATGAATGGGGGAGGGTCAGAGAGAGAGGGAGACACAGAATCTGAAGCAGGCTCCAGGCTCTGAGCTGTCAGCACAGAGCCCGACGCGGGGCTCGAACTGACCTGAGCCGAAGTCGGACGCTTAACCGACTGAGCCACCCAGGTTGCCCTATTTGACCACTATTTCCAAACAAGTCAATAAATTACCTATTAAAAATAAACAAAATATTTAAAAGGTTTTAAAGGCAGAGAAGAAAGTAGACTGAATAATTGCTCTCATGCAGGGAGCTTCACACACTCATACACACACACAAACATGCCCTACCAAACATGTTTTGAGCAACTTGGTCACATGAATGGAATTAGAACTTTCTAGAACTGATTTGTTTTAAAAATGAGGAGAAAGGGCTTACACCTGTGCAACTAACAAATTGACCTGCCAAGTTAGACAACGACTATAGCCAGACACTGTTCCCCTACCCTATCAGACCAAAGCATCCTACTCCCCAGTCTTTCCTTACTCATTCAATCGTTAGAAGAGCAGTTATTAAGCACAGACTATGTACTGGGTCTAGGGTGGGCTCAGTGAGGAACCAGACACATTCTCTGCTCTTAAACTTGAAGGAACTGCCAGGATAGTGGGAGGACATACATGAAAATTAAAATGTAGTGAGCTGAGAAGTGAGAGCTTAGTGCACACAGAAGATGGACTGAACCAGCTTCAAGGCAGCCCAAACTGTAATATTAAGGGATGAGATTCTGCCACTTGTTTTGAGATAAACTTACATCTCTTGGCGACAAGTCTGCCTCTGTCATTCCCAAGAGTGCTCCCAACCTCTGTAAGGTGGATTCATACTTTGCCTCCAAAGTGTGAACACACTCAATTTTCTACCTGGACACACCCATCCCTCACTCACCCATCATCTGCAGATGGCTGCCTCCATGGCTCCAGAGTGGAGCACATGACCAGGCCTAAGCCATTCAGCATATCACATTCTTTTGGGCATAGCGATTGGTTCAGGAATGATTAAGTGACCTAAGCTGCACCAATCATAGAGAAGATTAAGATTTTGATTTAAAACCTCTAGAAAAGAGGTGTACCCCAGTGTCTGTGAATCTTCCAGGGGAAGAGGGGAACTTCTGAAATGACTGCATCACCATAAGGGTTGATCTGGCCACCATAAGGAGCCAGAGAATGAAGCCAACTCCACAGCCAGCAGAGCCAAGAGACAAAGATAAACTAAGTCCTGGTGACGTTGTTTGAATTCTGGATCAGGCTGTACCTGAAGCCAGTCCACCTCAGGACTTTTCCATTCCTCTTGGTTTCATCCAATATGAGTTGTGTGTTGAGTAGCCCTGACCCACTCATTCTTTGAGAAAAGCTCAGGGCTCTCCAGCTTGGCAGGTTGCAGAGCCCATCAGAACTATCCCTTCCTTCCTGAATTCTCTCATGAGAGACAAGGACTTTCTCTGTGTTTATCTTTATGTAAAAATTCATTGTTCTGTGTGTCAGTAATTGGATTTCATTCCTCTTTCAGCTGACATTTAGGGAATTCACAATACCCTTGGTTGCCTTTTTAAAAAACAACTTTAGGGGCGCCTGGGTGGCTCAGTTGGTTGACCGTCCGACTTTGGCTCAGGTCATGATCTCACGGTTTGTGGGTTTGAGCCCCACATCGGGCTCTGTGCTGACAGCTCAGGGCCTGGAGCCTGCTTCAGATTCTGTGTTTCTCTCTCTCTCTGCTCCTCCCCTGCTCACACTCTGTCTCTCTCTCAAAAATAAAGATTTAAAAAAAAAAAAACCATCTTTACTGGGGCACCTGGATGGTGTAATCACTTGTGCCTCCCACCCTTGGTCTCGGCTCAGGTCATGATCTCCCAGTTGGTGAGTTTTAGCCCTACATGGGGCTCTGTGCCGATGGTGCAAAGCCTGCTTGGGATTCTGTCTTTCTTTCTCTCTGCCCCTCCCCAACTTGTGTGCATGCTCTCTCTCTCTCTCTCAAAATAAATAAACTTAAAAAAATAAAATAAAAAATAACTTTACTGAAATATAATTTAATCCATACAACTAACCTATTCAGAATATATATTTGGATGGTTTAAGAATATTATGCTATTTTTTTAAGTTGTGGTAAAATACATGCAACATAAATTTTGTTATATTAACCATTTACTAGTGTAAATTCAGTAGCATTAATTACACGCACAATGTTATGCAACCATCACTGCCATTTCCAAAAATTCTTCATCACCCAATCAGAAACTCTGCACCCATTAAGCAATAACTCTCCATTGCTGCCTCCCTCCTGCCCCTTTCATCTCTCTGTCTCTGTGAATTTGCTTACTGTAGGTATTTCATATAAGTGGAAGCATACAATATTTACCCTTTGTTTTTGGCCTTTTTCACCTTGTTTGGCTTCTTACCTTATTCTAAAAATAGAAAGTAATTGGATCACTATTGATTTACCTGATGCTTCTCACACGCAGAATTCATCTCAAGGCCCGACTGACATTTACGTCCTTCGGAATTATCCAAACAAGCCTCTGTCAGTGCACCAGTTCATTTTTATTATGGAACACCCACATTCCTGGTGTTCTCTGGTTTTCCAGGGGAGTGGCCTTGGTACGTTCCTGTGATCCCCAGAAGCTCTGATGTCATCTGCCCTCTCCCAGGAATGGGAGGCATGCATTCCTCAATGGCCATGATGTAACCCGAATTTGCATGAGGAGAGAAAGTTGTGGCCTTGGGAATAGACATTATATGGTTCTGGGATCAGAAGGGAATGTGCTTCTACTAGGAATCTATCCAAAGGATACAGGAGTGCTGATTCATAGGGGCACATGTACCCCAATGTTTATAGCAGTGCTATCAACAATAGCCAAATTATGGAAAGAGCCTAAATGTCCATCCACTGATTAATGGATAAAGAAGATGTGGTTTATATACACAATGGAATACTACTTGGCAATGAGAAAGAATGAAATTCTGCTATTTGCAGCAACATGGATGGAACTGGGTATAATGGGTAAGTGAGGGTATTATGCTAAGTGAAATAAGTCAGAGAAAGACCGATATCAAATGTTTTCTCTCATATGTGGAACTCGGGAAACTTAACAGAAGACCAGGGGGGAAGGGAAGGGGTAAAAATAGTTACAAACAGAGAGGGAGGGAGGCAAACCATAAGAGACTCTTAAATACAGAGAACAAACTAAGGGTTGATGGGGAGGGGCGGGAGAGAGGGGAAAATGGGTGATGAGAGGGAGAGAGAGGGGAAAAGTGCACTTGTTGGGATGAGCACTGGGTGTTGTATGTAAGTGATGAATCATGGGAACCTACCCCAAAAGCCAAGAGAACACTGTATACACTGTATGTTTGCCAACTTGACAATAAATTATATTTAAAAAAGAAGAAGGGAATGTGCTTGTTCTGAAGAATGTGCACTGCCGAGAGATATTCTCTCCTGCAGTCCTAGAATCATGTCCCATTTTTAGGCTCTCCAGCCTGCCAGGCTCCTCTCCCTTAAGCTGGTCCTTGAGAGAGAGCACTAAACACCACTTTTTGTCTTTTCAGCTTTCTGGGCAGCCAGAAAAGGTGCTACTGTGGCTCCAGCCTGCCTCTCGCACCTATGCAGCCATCAGTCAATAGCTGACGTGATGAGGGGCATCTCCTTGGCTTATTGTGAAAGAGTCCTTTCCTTTGCTTTTTCAGGAGTCTGTGAGAGCCTGGGCTGGGGCTCATTTCTGACAAGATCCAGCACCTTTTGCCTTGGAGACCTTTCAGAGAACTCAGATATAGGTGAAATACAAGATGAGGGGCCACTCAAAGATTGCTCCAGGGCCTGGAGACTGGTTGACCAAGGACCAAAATGCGTTTCACAAATATAGGTTAATCAATAAATATCCCATCTGCAAAAACAACTACCTCTGAAAATGCATATTATCAGAAAAGAAACGTCCCCCTCATCCACTGTAGTAGAATGTTTGCCAAAAGAGAAAGGCCACAATTCCACTCTTCTCTGTATCCATGCCTCTTTGTTATGTCAGTTGGCCTGTGTCTTGCTTTGACCAACAGAATGCAGTGGACGTGATGCAGTGCCAGCATTGATCCCAGGCCTGAAGAAGCTTTGCAGCTTCTGCTCACTCTGAATCCTACCACCACCATGTAAACAAGCCTGGCCTCATCTTTTGACAGATGAATGGCACCCGTCACCCCTGTTGTCCCAGTAGACAGCCAATTAGTTAGCTAAGAATGTGAATAAGATCACCTAGACTAGCCAGCCTCTAGCAGCCCAAAGATGCTTGGACGATGATGGCCCAAACCAACCAAGTCCTGTCAAGATAGGCAGAACTGTCCTGTTGACCCATAGATGAATGACTCTAGTTCTAAGCCACTAAGTTTGTGTTTGGGGAGGGGAGAGGTTGTTACACAGCAGTAGAGAACTGACACATCCCAACTCTGTGCTCTTGCCCTGGCTCAAGGCTCTAGGCAACCATCTATCTGGCCCTTTAACATATTGGCCACCTGCTCTGGCTCCCTATTAACAAGTCACCATACTGATTGTACAGGATCAGTGGGTCAGGCTGATACTGCAATCACACAACCTCCAACAGAGGCATAATTTCCACAGGGAAGAGGATTTCCTTTTCTTTTTTATCTGACCACGTTTGCCCTTGACAGAAAAATTGACCAAGAACCTGCCCTGACAAAAGGCTACTTCTGGCATAGACACCAGGGTTTGCTGCCCCACCATTTGCCCTTCGTGAATCATGAGTGCAACTGGATGAAATGGGTTTTGTGTTGCCAATGGGATTTAATACACTGGGTAAACTGGGGCGGGGTGGGGGGATCTTCTCTTTCTTAGACCAACAGCTTATGGCTCTGAGCAATGTTTATTCACCTAAAATATTTATGAGATCCCAATATGTGATAGAAACTGTGCCAAGTGCTGCAGATGCCAAGAAGAGCTCACAGCATGGTGGGGTACCTTAAGCAGGTTAAAAAAAATTATAGCAGCATTTTAATAAATGCCATAATAGAAGTCCATTCACGCTTCTGTGTGAGAGCCCTGACCTGCCTGGGGTAGGGTAGGATGGGGACAAGGAAGGCTGCACTGAGGAAGAGATGTGGAAACTGAGTCTCAGACGATGTGCCAGAAGGTCACCAGCAAGATGAAAGTGGAGTGTGCTTGAGCTATGCTTCTGATCCTCTTTCATTGTCTCCAACCCCTACCCACCGGCACCATCTTGCTCAAGTGCCTTCGGAAAGATAGAAACCACCCCCCTCCTCGAAAAGAGCAGCTGGCCTTTCTTGAGTCCTGCTCATATGTTAGGCACTTGGCTGAGGATAATATTAATTAGAGCATTTAGATCATTTAATCATTGCAACCTTCCCAACAGTTAATATTATTGTGGTTATTATGCCCATTTTATGAGGAAAAAGCCGCTGCTTGGGGATGACCTGTCCAAGGCCACCAGCAGGTAAGTGGGTGGGTAAGGGCTCCATTCCAGAGCCATGCCCTCAGCACGCTGCTGTCCTGCCACCCAGGGAAGTACTCTGCACATTCTGCTTCTCTCTCTCTGTCTTTTGGGTTCACTCCATTGTGTCCAAATGTAGATTTATTCTAATTTGTTTATCCCACTTAAAATCTGTTGAGCCCCCTGAACCTGTTGATAATGAATAAATTTCATTATTCCCAAAAAGTTTTCAGGCATTATCACTTGGTCCCACCTTTAATGTTTCTTCATCTCTCCTTCTTCCATGTCTGTACCTCTGGGGCTGCATTTTGGGTAACTTCTTCAGGTCTATTTTCTAGCTCACTAAATCTCCCTTCAGGTATGTTGAATATGCTGTTAAATCCAAGAATTGAGTTTTTCATTTCACTAATTCAACATTCCATGTGTAGAAGTTCTATTTGATTTTGTTTTCAAATCTGTGTGTTTTTTTTCTTTAGTCATGTTTTTAACCTCACCTTTGTTTTCTTGAAACCATATTAAGCACACTTATTTTACATCCTGTAAAACCCTGGGACTTATTATTCCAAAGAGATCTGGGAAGGTATGATCCTATTATCTTTACTTTCCAGCTGACTAGTGGTAAAGATTTCTCAGAGAAAGTAGAAGCTCTTTCTACCCACTTCACTCCATGCCCAGCTTTAAGACAAGCAATTTTCCTTGCAGTCTCCAGGTCAGAATGACTAGTTCACTGCATTGGGTGTGGAGCTCTTTGGAGCCCCAGCCTTATAGGGGCTCTTCTCTGAGACCCCACCTCTCCTCCCCACCAAAGCCCCCCAAGGCTGTGCCCTCAAGGCAAAAGCTGGCTACAGTATTCCACTTACCTATCTGGATCTCACCCCCACTGAATTTTAAACAGGAGTATTTTTGTGTGTATGCTGTTTTGGTTTGGCTTCTCATGGATGTATTTAATTAATTTTTTATTCAGTATTTTTAGTTTTGTTTAGCAGAAGTTTCAATCTGCTTACCCAGCTCACCATACTCCCCAAGAGGTAGCATCTTACTATCCTGTACAAAATAAACAGCAGACAAAAAATGATAACCAGCATCTATTGAACACTTACTGTATGCTAGACTTTAGGATGAGCCTTTTATATACTTTATCTTATTTAATATTCACAGCAACCTTCTCAGGAGAGAGCTGAGACTCACAGGTTATTAGGTGCCCAGTCTTCAGGTAAGGAAACTGGGACCCAGGGAGATGCCATGGCTTGCCTGAGGTCACAGAGCTCCAAGAAACCAGAGGTTGTATATCCAACCACTCTGCTGCCTTGCTTGATTAATGCTTTGCATATAATGCTTTGCAGAAAAGTTGTCTCTCTTAGACCATTGGAAATATTTGAAATAATTGGAGTGAGAGAGTTCTGGGAACACACTGATGACAAGATTGTGCCCTGGATGTCAGTATGGAATGAGTGTCTCACGGGCCTGAAACACCTTTACATTTTTTATGTTTACAGAGTGTCCATGATATCTTTGGGTGCTTACAACAGAGGACCTGAATAAAAGCCCAACACATGCCTCTTCTCCTTTTATAGATGAGGAAACATGGCACATACAGAGGCCACAGGGCCATGTACCTGGGGAGTCAGGCCTAGAACCTCCCAGCCCCAACCCTGCCTTCCGCAGTTATGGGGTCCATCTCCTCTGTCATGGAGCCCACCACCTTTGCACTCCCCTTGCTTCCACCTCACACACATACACCCACTGGGCCTGGTGCCCTAAGCTCCAGGTCAGCAGGTGTCTGTGCCAGCACTGCTCATGGCAAGGATGTCTCAGGGGCAGGGGTCTCCCTGGGGCTCTTCATGTCAAGAAGTCAAGCCACATAGGCAACTGTCTTTATTGATACTCCTAACTTCTCTAAGATGAGGCACAAAGAAGACAGAAAAATGGGCTACCGATGCTAACTCTGGATCCAAGGGTGGGAGGTGATGCAGGCCTAGCCAATCAATGACTGAAGTGGGAGAAGGCTCCAGCCAAGCCAGTGAGGCTCAGCTCAGGGCCTCTGGCTGGAACCATTTGTGAAGGGGGATCTCTCTCCCTGGCATGGCTAACTACAAAGGTTGTGAGCCTGCAGCTGCAACCACTTTTGCCATCCTGGGAAAAGCCAAACAAGGAAAACAGAGCAAGAGATGGAAGAAGGAGACTGACCGCTGATGACATGACCCCAGCAAACCTGAAGCAAGAAAACTCTGGACTTACTACTCATTGGAGACAATAAACTCCTGTGACACGTTTAAGCCAATGTGCTTCTCTGTCACTTACAACCAAAAACTCCAGACTGACATTTTCCTTCCCTCCCTGGCCTTCGTTAGCTACAGAGGAGGAAATGTGCTTAATGGAGAGAAATCTGGAGGACACCATTCTAACCAAAGTGTCAGGCTTGGTGCTGACAGTAGTGGGATGGCCTGACATTATGTGCTCCTGTTGTCATGCAAGGGAAGCCACACAAGATTACCTTGGGGGCGGGGGGGGGGGGTGCGGGGCAGGTCTTACCAGAAACAATTTGACATAAAAGATCATGAAGAAACAGACAAATCCCTGAACATGGATGTTCTGAAGACTAATGAAGGAATCAGGCTATTGCACTTCACTGGGGGAGACTAAAGTTTCATTATCACTGAAGGCAGGCTATAAACCTTGACTGCATTCTGGATTGAGGGGGAAAAAATAGGTATAGAGGTCATCTGTGGGACCTCGGAGGCCATTCAAGCATGGAGTCAGCACTGGATGGTGTCATTGAAATAAGGTTGATTTCCTTAGAGGTGGTAATGCTTTTGAGGGCAGGAAGCAGCTGCCCTCATTCTTGGGAGACTCAAGCTGAAATACTTAGGGGGTAAAATGCCATTATGTCTGCAGTCAACTTCCAGATGCTTTGGCACACACACACACACACACACACACACACACACACACACACACACAAGAGTGTGTATAGTCTGAGAGACACGTGACTAGGAGTGGCAGGATGTTCATAGCCAGAAAGCCCGGCAAGGGGCATACTGGTGCTCATCATACTTATAAATAGAAAAATAAGGCTAGTTTATTAAGAGGCTAAAAAAAAAAAAAAAAAGAACTGGGATTCTAAAGTCAGATAGTCCTGGCCCTGCCACCTCCTAGCTTTGTGACCTTGAACACGTAATTTATTTTCTTTTGCTTCAGTTCTTTGCCTGTAAAACAAAGGTAATATAAAATCCAGCTCATAGCCTTGTTGGGGGATTAATGAAATAAATATATGTAAAATGCTTAACACAGTACCTGGTACATAGTAGTGACCAACAAGTAGTCTCTTTAACATTAACATGAGAAGAAGCAGGAGAATGGGAAGAGTAGAGGAGGAAGAAAACAAGGAGAAAGAGGAGGAGGAGGAAGGACAGGAGGAAATGAAGGGAGGGAAGGAGAAGGAGGAAAAGGGGAAGGGAACAGATTGCTTTCCTTGTCCTTCACCGATCATTGGTGTTCCAACACAGCAAATCCATGGGACATAATTTGACCAGGAAGGAACAAAAGGAGAGGAGCATGCTCACCACCCAGAGAGGGGGGCAGAGTTTCCCCTAGGCAGGACAATCTAGATTTGGGGAAACGTTTTGCCTACGGCTCTCAGAATAAGTTGACTGATATCCTATGTTATAAACAAAGCCATAAATAATGAATGCCGCTTAATTACCACCACAATGACTGCCCAACGCCAAGCTTTTCTTTAAAAATATCAGAGAGAGGGGCGCCTGGGTGGCTCAGTTGGTTGGGCGTCCAACTTCAGCTCAGGTCATGATCTCGTGGTCCGTGAGTTCGAGCCCCGCATTGGGCTCTGTGCTGACAGCTGGGAGCCTGGAGCCTGCTTCGGATTCTGTGTCTCCCTCTCTCTCTACCCGTCCCCCACTCATGCTCTGTCTCTCTCCATCTCTCAAAAATGAATAAATGTTAAAAAAAATTTTTTTTTAAATATCAGAGACAGACTAGTGTCAGCTGTAGAGCCACTGGCTATTCATCTTCCATCCCCCAGGCCTGGTGCCCCAGGGAAAGACACCAGTCATTAACCTCCTTGGTCTCAAGTCTTCCAGCAAAGCTGCTGGGATCTCTCCTTCCACAAGTGGAGAACACCTGAACATACATGCACCCTGCCTTTAGCTCCAAAATGCAGAGACGTGTGAGCATCAGGGGGACCCTGCCAGGTGTTCTGCTATGGCTTTGGTTTTTCAAAGGATGGTTTGTCAACTATAATCCAATAATGAGATCAATTTGTCTGCTTCAAGCCCCACATCCCTTATAGGGAGCCCTGAACTGGGGCCTGGCTCAGCCACTTCTCACTCAGAGATGGGGGGCCAGCCCCGGATCCCTGAGTCTCGCTTACTCTCTTGGGGCTGAGGCCCCTCCATTTGCCCTGGCTGGACTTCAGAGCCTTCCCCAACAGATGGGTCTCCATCTGCTCTGCAGACACCAGCAGATAACACAATCTATAATTATATTTGTATCTGTCAATATCTGCATCTATATCTGTAGTGTCCACAAAAAAAAAAAAAAAAATGCCTGTAGACAAGATGCTGGCCAGCCAGTCCTGCAGACACTCAGAAACATCGAGGAAGAAGTTCCTTTTGAAATGATCTAGTTTATCTGTTTTCAAGATTGTTTCTTGCCATGGAGCCACCGGTAAAGTGTTAGCTTGCCTTCCCTGCCTTCTTTGCAAGCGGCACATAGGGGCTCTATCAGGGCTTGAGGAAGGTGCATCCGGTTCACCATATTATTCACATCCAAGCAAGATGGAAACAGAATGGTGGCCAGAGCCCAGGGCTTCAGAGACCCAAGAGAGAAGGCCGAGGATACATTTTTGGTCATCTAGCCAAAGCCACCCATCCCTAAAAGAACCCCAATAGCGTTTCATGCATTGGGCAGAGCCCCCTGAACCGCAAAGAAGATGGAACCTGCTCCTGGCCAATGGGTGGATGTATGATCCAGGCTGGCCAGTAGGATGTGAGGGGAAGTGTGTCAGGGAGAGGGGGCCTGGGGAGAGGAGCTTCTGGGAATTACTTCCCCCAAGGAGAGAGAGGCAGGAAAGGAGAGAGTCCCTGTTCGTGGCCACCCTACTTCCTCTTTTTCTTAATTTAATTTTTTGAGAGAGAGACAGAGAGCATGTCTGCACATGCATCCGTGCGAGCGGTGGAGGGGCCGAGGGAGAGGGAGAGACGGAAACCCAGCAGGCTCCACAGCCAGCTCGGAGCCTGATGCAGGGCTCAGTCTCACGACGGTGAGATCGTGACCTGAGCTGAAATCAAGCTGAGGCTTAACCGACTGAGCCACCCAGATGCCTCCACTCCACTTCCTCTTTGAGCTCAGCTGCCACGGCATGATGTTTGGAGTTGCTGCTGCCACTTTTTGACATGAGGGGACCAAGACAATGGCATTGGTACCAAATCGGAACCTGACATCACTGATCCCTAAATCAATATCAGCAACTGCCCACCTCCAGACTTCTTCTCACACGGGAAAATCAAGCTCTGCTGCGTGAGCCCCCTTTAATCACGTAGTGGACTTGCTGCTGAAACCCTCTCGGATTCAAGGGATTGGTGTAAATCTGCCACACGTTTATTTTCAAATCCAAGCATTTTTAGCCGTGGTGTTGCTTGCTTTAGTTTAAAAATATTCAGCTTCATCTGAAATGGCATTAGAAAGAAAACAGCCCCAATTTCGTGTACTCATTGAGCTCTTGCCTGAGCAAAGAGTGCTCACAGCCCTGAGAAAGGAGGGAGGTGGAGGTTTTTGCTTTTATAAACACTCCGCTCGTGACCGTGTCAAGACAAAGACTCCCTGGCTACCCACAATGCCCTGAAATGGAAGGAGAAAGACGCCAGGCTGTGCAGGGAGAAATGCTAAGCAGGGAGCAGGCAGGGAACCTATCACGACCACAAGTCCAGGCATGTTGGGAGTCAGCAACACTGGTCCAGACTCCAGGGCTTGTGGGCCCACATCACAAAAGGGATTAGAGAAGCCAGCAGGAAGCACCTCACACCAAAGAGCCCTCTCTGAAGAAAAGGCTGAAGGGCACGCGCTGTCAGGTGTGGGAAAGGCAAGGACATGGCCCCAGACCCGTATGGTTGTGGTGGGGTGAACTGTCATCCCCGTTTGCCCGGGGCTGAAGGGTTTCCAGGAAAGTGGGACTTTCAGTGTTAAAACTGGGAAAGTCCTGGGGCACTTGGGTGGCTCAGCTGGTTAAGCTTTCGACTCTCGGTTTCAGCTCAGGTCATGATCTCTTGGTTTGTGAGTTTGAGTCCCGCCTCTGGCTCTGCGCTGACAGCAGAGGGATTCTGTCTCTCCTTCTCTCTGCCTCTCTCTCTCTCTCTCTCTCTCTCAAAATAAATATAAATAAACTTAAAAAAAAAAAACAACTCCTTGGTATGGAGCCTGTTAAAAACAGTTTCTTGAATGCAGGACATACACATGAGAATGAGCCCCCACCTCCTCGACCACCCCTCCTGCACCACGGGGGACAAAGCAGCAGAGCCAGCCCGGTTTGGGTGATTCAGGATGAGATGTGTTCAGTCACTCCATAGGGTCTGAGTGAACAGAAGGCAATGAATGAATGGCTGGCTGGCTGAATGAATGAATGAATGAATGACCCCATCAGGGTATGCTTATTTATACTTATCTGACAGTTTCTGTTTCAATATGATTATCTTCCGTTAACCAACATATAAATTCCACCAAGTGACAAACACTGGTAAATCTGTCGCCTCCCACCATTAGGCCCCATGGAGCAAAGGACACGCATTTGAGGTCATGAATCAAAAAGACCACATTCACACATTTGACGCTTGTACTTTTTCTGTCTCGAAGGAACTTACTTTCTATTCGAAGAGTCGGTGTGAGAACAGAAGAGTTATAGTCCAGGAGCCTGTGCCCAGTGCCAAAGAAGAGGGGCTCACAGCAAGTGCTGTGGAGATGGCATGTGGCATTTCCTGTGGCCCAGGCTTTAGGGGCATAACTTATAAGAGACACCTCCAAGGCACCTGGGTGGCTCAGTCTGTTAAGCATCCGATTCTCGGTTTTGGCTCAAATCTCACGATCTCATGGTTTTGTGAGTTCAAGCCCTGCATCGGGCTCTGCATTGACAGTGCAGAGCCTGCTTGGGATTCTCTCTTTCCTCCTCTCTCTGTCCCTCCCTCCCTCAAAATAAATAAATAAAGTTAAAAAAAAAAAAGAGTCATCTCCATTTCTGTTGCTCACAGTCCTGAGAAGTGGGTGTTCTTATCACCCCCATTTCGGAGTGGGGACCTGCCACTGGCAGGATGTAGGCAACCTGCCTAAGGTCACACTGATATTAAGTGGTGGGCCCTATGTCTTTCTGGCTCCAGAGACCATCCCCCGAACCCACACTCTGCTACTTTTGTGCCCCAGAGACAGAAGACCTGAGTGGGTCCTGCCACTGCTGAATTGCTGTGTCACCTGGGAAAAGACACCTCACTCTCCACACCTCAGTTTCTCTGCCTGCAAAATGGGGATAGAAGCGGTGTTGACCTCATCAGGTTGTGTGGAAAGTTCTAGTCCACCATAAGCTTTTTGGGAATGCCAAGGACAAGGGAGGGAAGTGCCCAGGAGCACAGTGAGAGGTGGTGTGAGAGGCCAGACTGGTGGTGAGGAGGAGCTAACAGACAGAGGCTGAAGGCTGGGGGCTCAGCCAGCGGTGGTCAACCAACCCCGGCTGCACATCGGAATCACCTGGAGAGTCGCACGCAAGCCAGGTAAATCCGAACATCTGAGAGGAGGACCAGGCATGAGAATTTCAACAGCTGCCCCGGTGACCCCAATGTGCGGTCAGGGTTGAAAGCCATTGGCCTAGCCCTTTGCTCTTAGATGTGTGGACCTTGAAGGGGCATGGGCATCACTGGACGCCTGTTAGGAATGCAGACTCTCAGGCCCCCACCCCAGATCTGCTAATGGGACTCTGCCTTTGAACAAGATCCCTGGTGATTCGTGTGCACATTAAAGTCTAAGCATCCCGGGACTAGCCTGGAAGTCGTACGGATGAGGAAAATAAGCCAAGTGCAAGGCAGGTTTTTGAATCTGATTAAAATCCAAAGTGCAAGTTGGAGGGGGAAATGAGGGGTGGCTATTTACAACAATCACCCACGGATAACCTCATCTCCTGGCAAACGCAAAGGGCAAGGGTGATAGGTCTCTGTGTGTTTAAACGTCAATGAATTCGCGATTGTGGACGCTCAGGAAGTCGGGGATTCTGCCAGCCGCCCGATGTTTGCTCATCCGCCTCTGGTATCAGCCAGAGAACTAACATTATCTGGTGTCAACAATGCACGTGCTGGGCGCTGGTCTGGGATTAGCAGAAAAATATCATCCTGCATGAGGCCTTGGAATCATTACCGGGAAATAATTCCCAAAGAGCTTTTCCTCACCCAGAATGAACAGGCCTCCATCCCTGGGCGGACCAGCCTGAGGAGGGCAGGTGGTGGCTGGGGCTTACCCTCTGTGACAGAGCTTGGGGCCACTCTGCTGTGGGTCCAGACATAGAGTTTTCTTGGGAGGGAAAAGGGGTCATAACATCTAGAACCTAAAGAAATGATAGAGACTAAATTCTGATCAGTATTTACTCTCTCTGGTAATCCCAACAGGCTCACCATCACTTGATAAAGGACAGCTAAAAAGTGGAGTCTACACCTTATATTGAAAACATTCAAAAAGACAGTACAGATATGAAGTTTCAGTTGTAAAACAAACAAACAAAAGCAGTTCAGTCTGGTTCAATATCTAACGTTATCTCAGAAGAGCCAACTCTTTGGGTTGGCCTTTGATAATCTAATCAAAGCTGTGGACCATCTCCCTGAAAAATGGGCATAAACATGAACTTTACCCACAACTTTACCTACAACCTACCCCATTTTCCTGACTACAGTGATTGATTCAGGGATAGACACACAGACCCGTCTAGGACCAGTGAGACTCAATGAAAATTATATTCTGGATTAGACCCTGCCCCTAGATGAAGCCCGGATTCCCCTCACTGTGCTGTATTCCAAGCCAATATTTTCCCTTTCTTAAGTCAATTTGAGCAAGGTATTTCTGTTATTTGTAATAGGAAGTATCCTATGATTATACATTCATTTTAATGTCTTAGATAAATTCAGTTTTTCAATTCTATGGAAATGATAAATGGGAGAGTTAAAAAAAAAAAAAGACTCAGTGAAAATTAAAGGAAGGCCCTCTCCTCTTTCCTACTGATGTGCAACAAAGAAGGCTGTACCACAAGAGCAAGAAACTGACAGTTGCCATCTTGGGACCACAGGGGAGAGTCTCTGTGAGAATGGCCTCAGCACAAAGGAAGCAGAACCCAGAAATGAAGAAAAACCTGGTCCTGGCATCTGAGCCCTGAAGTCCTGTCAGATCTATCCCTGGATGGTTCAGCAAATACTGTAAGCTCATGCTTAACCCACTTTACACCCCATGCAACTGAAAGTCCTCTGATGGATAATCTTCACTAATTCGTTGGTTATTTTGACGATTCTTCACATAGCTACCAATTAAACGTTAAATAATGTCACGATACAAATGCTTTTTATGACCTAATGTTGCCCTTCAGTTTCAGTAAATCTCTTTATTCCTACAGTTAATCCTCAGCTTTTCCCAGACTCTTTTATAAATAAACCCCTTCTAATACAAGGTTTCTTCACTTTCACGCACCAATGATGTTATCATGTACTACAGAATTGCAAATCATGATATCACATAAATATATAAATCTGATTTTTAAAAAAATTTTAATTTTTTTAAATTTATTTTTGAGAGAGAGAGAGAGAGAGAGCACACAAGCAGAGGAGGGGCAGAGAGAAGGAGACAGAATCTGAAGCAGGCTCCAGGCTCTGAGCTGTCAGCACAGGGCCTAGTGCAGGGCTTGAACTCATGAACCACGAGTGGCTGATGCTCAAGTGAGAGCCACCCAGGCACCCCAATATATAAATGTGATGAAAGCAGCCTAGCCTGGGATCCAACTTTTGGGAAACTACTTAACAATGCAAGTATTCTGAAATCAAACAATTCAATGTTGTAACTATCAGTAAATACAACTTTAAGGAAGATTATGCTTAGGTCTCAAGGATACACATGTCATTTTTCAGACTAGAATTAATAAAGAGGAAGAATCAAGCATGTGTCAGGCTTCTTCTGCACACCCTATAACTCAGAGAAACCAAACAGTTTAGCAGGAATTTTCCTTTATAGAAGAGTTTTAGCTAATAAATGAAGAAGGAATGATGGAATTAGAACATCAACAGTTTACAACCCTCAATGACCTAATGGATGTGGATTTGGGCATCAATGACTGCTCATGCCTCGAAAACAGAAAGCACCATATACTATATGCTTCCTGAAAGAAAAATCACTACCTGTGAAGTGGTCTCACCAAAAACATAGCACCCAAAGACAGTCAAGCCTCTATCAAACTACCAAATTTTAAGAAATACAGGCGACAGGGGTGCCTGGGTGGCTCAGTTGTTTAAGCGTCCAACTTAGGCTCAGGTCATGAGCTCATGGTTCATATGGTCAAGCCCCGTGTTGGGCTCTGCACTGACAGCTCAGACTTTAGAGCCTGCTTCAGATTCTGTGTCTCCCTCTATCTCTGTCCCTCCCTGGCTTATATTCTCTCTTTCTCTCCAAGATAAATACATAAACATTAAAAAAAAGAAAAAAGAAAAACAGGGGACAGAGGAACCTGTTATATTTCACCATGGAGAAGCAAACAACAAAATCTGGACCATGAGAAGGTCTATAGGTGAACAACCTAGTCTCTTCAATAAATGAGCTGCAAAAAAGAATAGAGAAATTGAAGAGGAACCTACAATTAAAAGACATATATCAACTAATTGGAACACATGGACCTCATTTGGATCTTGACTGAAATGAACCAACTCTAAAATCAATTACAGGCAATTGAAAAATCTGAATGCTAATTGTAGGTAACAAGGAATTGTTAACATACTAGGGTTACGTTTTTATTTATTTTTTATTTTTTTAATTTTGTTAACATTTATTTTATTTTTGAGAGTCAGAGCACAAGCAGGGGAGGGGCACAGAGAGAAGGAGACACAGAATCTGAAGCAGGCTCCAGGCTCTGAGTAAACTGTTAGCACGGAGCCCAATGCGGGGCTTGAACCCACAAACCGTGCGATCACGACCTGAGCCAAAGTTGGACACTCAACCGACTGAGTCACCCAGGTGCCCTGGCATTACGTTTTTAAAAAGAAATCTTTAAATAAACATTAAAAAAATGTTTTAAGGGGTGCCTGGTTTTAAGGGGTGCCATGCTCTGTTTCTCTCTCTCTCAAAAATAAATAAACATTAAAAAAAATTTTTTTAATAAAAAAAATCTTTACCACTTTTAGATGAACTGCGAAATGTTATGGGTAAGAACTTTAAATCTGTGGGATTTACTCCCCAAAAATATCTGGGATGGGGGTGGGGAGTATTGATATTGACCATTGTTGAACATAGTCAACATGTGGTACTTGTGGGTTCATAATATGTACTCTTCCGATTCTGTACATATTTGAAACATCCTATAATTAAAAGTTGAAAAATCTCCCAAGCATGGGTGAGTAATACAGATTTTATTTAAGATTTAGAAACAGAATGGAGAGTTGGGTTGCGATAGCAAAACTTACTCAGATGTTCCCACTAGACACCTAGCCTCACTCACATCTCCTCCGCGTTGTTTTGGCCACACCTGTCCTCCCTTTACTGCCTCCCCAAACCCACCTCCTCACCTCCCTCTGTGCTGCAGGGTACCTCACTCTTCATCATGGCTTCTCCACCCCACTCAGCAAAGCCAGAGCCTTTCATGCAGCCCAGCAGCGACCACCAGTATTTCTCCCACCGGCTCTGGGGGCCTCCGTTCACCCTGCCACCATATTAAAGCGCTGGTCCACAGCAAATGGTGGCTATTTTTGCTAGGGTCTAGTCCTGCAGCTCCTCAATCATCTGGAAGTGTTTAAAAATAAAGCCCCACGGCGCATACTGTCTGTCTGTCTGTCCCTCTCTCTCTCTCTCCTCCCCTCCCCTCTTCCTCCATCTGGGACACAAGCACCCACACCAATGGCTGGACCCCAGAGTGCCAAGTGGTGATACCCACTGCTCTCGAGAACGAGAGGGCAGGACATTACATGCATTGTATTGTTAATGATCAGCATAAATAACAGGGAATGTTTCTCTTCCAAAACATTTTTAAACCATTAAAAATACAAAACAGACTCTATGTTAGACTCTGAGGTAAGATACTGCCCCAGAATTTCCCTATTCTTAATTTAAAGCATTTGATGAACAGTATTTAGAGACTGTGTTGATGCTCAGCTTTTTCCTCACTTGTAAAATGGTCAAAATAATAGCACCTACTTCTTAGGCCTCCCTCACTCCTTGTTCCTCAATCCCTATCTTTATCTCCCGCCCCCCCCCTTACCTCCCTCCATAGCACTTACCACTACCTATTATGTATTTTTCTTATGCTTGCCTATGATCTCCCTCAGAGCCCCCACCAGAATATAGTCTCCAGAAGGCAGTGATGTTTCTCTGTGCTGCTCACTGTCTTATGGTACAGTGCTTAATACATGGTAGAAATTGTCATTGCTGAGGCTTTGAATGCTTACCAACTTGGATGGCTGGGAGGATAAAATGACTTACCAGGATGCTTAGAAAAGTGCCGGGCACCAGAGAAGCATTCAGTAAAGATTTGCTATTATTAATATTCTGAACAATTAGCTTTCAGAGACTGGTCATGCCATACACCAATTTTCAGGGACTTTGTTTTCAATCCCCCCTCACCTATTTTTCCCTGAAATGAACTCCCGCTGGTCCTTAATGAAGATTTAAACAGTTCTCCATTAAAGCGGCTTGTGTGTTTATTCCACAGCCAAACGGGCACTTTACCCCCCAGACATTGGTCACTCATACTGCACAAGGGTTTGGCCTCCTAAAGTTTCTCATCGAGATACTCCCAAGGCCTTGGGGTCCTATGTGGACCTCCCCTGTTGACTAATTTTCCTGTTCTCATCAGCTCAATCCTTTATTCCCTTCCCCAATGCCTCCCCTCCCCCTTTCCCTTCTGCCATTCTTCCTTAGAGGAATATTTGGTTCCCAGACCCCATCCTCCAGCCCTGAGCTTGAAACCACAAACAGCAAGCCCAGAATGGAGAGCACTCTGGCCAATGGCTTCTCTTCAATCTGCAGACTGGGGACAAGGGCAGGGTTCACTGCACTGTTCCTCGCTTGCTGTGAGAACAGTAGTAATCGACTGCCCTCACCGGGCCCCTACAGCCTGGTTGACAACCACCCCATCCCCACCCAGGGGATACTGTAATCATTTGTGAGCTTCTGGGATCCAGACTGTGGTTCAACTCTCTTTGCAGCCCAAGAGGGAGGTCAAGATTGCATGTTGAATAAATCAATGGACACTTCCTAAGCAGGCGGGATGGTACTTAATGTCTTACCCAAAGCCCATACCGAGTGGCTCTGCATTGCACACTTCGGGGTGCTCAGCTGGCACCATCAGCAATTTTCCCTGTTCCCACATCCCAGCTTGGGTAGCAAAAAGCCTTGCCACTTTGCTAATGGAGGGATCCTAGAGAAATGAGACCTGGTCATGGGCCACTCTTCAAAGATATATGGCAGCCTCAAGGACAACACAAGAGAGCAATACTGCTGAGCATCATGGGAAGTGTTAGTACCTCAGATTCAATAGCTGTTACAGATAAATGACAGGAACGTGAGGAAAATAAAAATGGAGAGGGAGACAACCACAAAGCCCCAAGAGAAGGAAGAAAATCTAGAAAAGCTTGTTGAAAACAACAAATGTATCAAATGTACCAAAGGCATCAGATGTAGTGGGGAAGTCGGAGAGGTAATGACAAAGCACGGTAAGTTCTAATTTTCTCAAGAAAAATGTGATGCAGCAATTGAAACAAGTAGGAATGAGTTGAAACAACCATCTTGACAGCTAGAGCTAAAGTAGAAAGTGGGGATGGGGTGGGAAACAGAAAAGAAATTATCTGAGACCCAGAAGATAAGTCTTTTGGGCATCTAGAACGCCCAGGAATGGAGGGAGATCATCCCCGAGGATTCTGATCACAGCCCGCGGTCCTGCCGAGCACGTCCAGTGTGTCTGCTGCTACCTTCAGGCAGCCCTCCCAGAGGCTGTCCTCAAAATCCCCACAGGGCCTAGTCTCATGCTGGCCGTTTCACAGAACGCTCCCGCTCACCCTGTGGTAAACCTCACAACCACCCTTCGGGGAAACTCGGCCAGTTGTTCACTCTGAATGAAGCCTGGGATCTTGCTGTATTTTCCAATGCTCTATTCACTCTCTCAATATTGAATCACAGGATGATCGAATGGGAGGCCGGGGGTGGGGAATGTCCTTTAAAGAGAATCTTTAGTGGACACAAAACCCCCCAGGGCAATCTTGCCAAAATGCAGATTCTGGGTCACATGTCTGGAGTTGGACCTGAAAATCCGCACCTTGTCTCAAACTCCGAGGGGATGCCGGGGCTGCTGCTCCCCGGACCACACTTCCAGAGCAAGACTTTGCACCTCACCGTGCAACACAGTAGCCACCAGCCAAATCAAATATAATTCAAAATTCACTTTCTCAGTCACACCAGCCACATTTCAATATCCACCATATTGCACAGAGCAGAACAAAACATCGTCACCACCACAGAAAGCTCTGTGGAGAAGCACTGAGAGATCAGTGACCTCCTCAGGAAGAAATTCCTTTTCTTCCTTGCTGCACACAGATCTCCAGTGTCTCTGCCCGTGGGATCCAGGAATTTTCATTCCAACCATATGTTACGGGCTGGATTCAACTGATCTGACCCTCACACCCAGCTTATTTTCCATCTTGGCTGCCCACAGCCAGTCTCCCCCATTTTGAAGATGTAAAACAGCCCAAGACACAGCATATCATTTCGTTCTAAACAGCCACCAGCATCAGATAAACATCTCACGTCTCAGAAAAAGGTGGCAGAGGGCTCACTTCCTGACAAAGACAGTTGTCAAAGACTCCAGCCCTGCTCTGTCTGATTTGTGGCTCTTAGAAAACCAAGAAATAAGGAGTTCTTGTTTTAAGGGCCTCTAGAGCCTTCCAGTGGGCAACACAAAATAAGAACAGCCCCTGGTTTGCACGTGACATTGGCAGTGTTCAGGCAAACAGCTCCGTGGGTCCTGGTTTTATGTTCTTGTCTGTGGGGAAAGAAGATGAGGGGCCTTCACTCTTTCTAAAAGGCACATAGAAGACCATCTGTCTTGGGGCGCCCAGGTGGCTCGGTCAGTTAAGCGTCTGACTCTTGGTTCCAGCTCAGGTCATGATCTCGAGGTTCGTGGATTTGAGCCCCGTGTCGGCCTCTGTGCTGACAGTGTGGAGCCTGCTTGGGATTCTCTCTCTCTGCCCCACTCCTGTTCATGCTCTCTCTCTCTCTTTCTCTTTCTCTCTCTCTCAAAATAAATAAACAAAAAAAAGTTAAAAAAAAAAAAAGACCATCTGTCTTATATCAGAGTAACACATCGTACATATGCTATGCCCTTGTTCTTAAAATCATGGAATAACACAAATTCAGGTGTTAAGCAGTGTAATTTTCTTTATCACTTTATAAATCATGATCATTTCTATGATAAATCCCATGATGGAAGCTGGGATGTGCCTTCCAGATCTCCCTTCAGGAATGAAGAAAGCATTTTTTTCCAGCTGTTGGCCTTTGGGGACTGGCCTGGCTGAAGGGAGCCGTCTCCTCCAAGATTACCCTCCTTTTCCCTGTGGCTGCATCCAATGCCTGATCAGCGCAGGGGCGTACTGGTCCAGCCCCCTTGCCCCAACTCAGGATAACTCTAAAGGCCTATCCCAACTCCAGAGCTGCCCAGGCAGTTGGCTGAGCTCTCCAGTGGGATTGCATTGCAACCCAGCTCCTCCCTTTCTTTGCCCAGCCCTGCTTCCAGCCCCTCCCTCCACAGGAGGTGATCCTGAGAGCACACCCTAGTAAACATCCTGCAGGCTAGTCTCCATCCCAGGATCTTCTGCCCGGGGAACCCAACCTGTGGAGGGCCCTGTTTGTCCATCTTCAGGCTATTCCTGATTTCCAGGGGTCATCATAAACTCAAGGCATCAGGTGAGGGTAGGGGAAATGATGATACAGTCTTTCATTATCATCTGTCTACACCGCGTCACTGAGATGCCCAACATCCCATCTGGTCCTCAGATGTCTTTTCACACTACTCCCTGCCAAGTCAACCCCCAGTGGTCTCTACCAGCCTTTTGGGGCCAACTCTTTTTATGGGTGTCCCTCCATGCTCCAGGACATGAAGGAATCCACTCCTGTGCTCCCACATCACGCTGGGACCCAGGGGACTCTCTCTAAAGCCCCATCTTTATGTGCACATCACACAGCCATCTCTTTTTGAGGTCTTGCTATTCCCCCAGGCTCACCCCCAGAAGTGATACCAATCTGTTCTCAGAGCTACAAACCTATTTAGAAATTTCTGTGTCATTCCTCCTCCCTGGGCTTGGCCTGGGAGAGGGAACAGGACACAGAGCCCCTCTATGGTAGATTTCAGATGGCTACCAATTCTTTGACATTCTCCCCTTAAAAAATAAGATATATGTCCCCCACTCTCAAATGTGGGTGTGCTTTGTGACTGCCTCCAACAATATATCACAGCAAAAGTAACACTGTGACTTTACCCATAGCTGGGCCCAGACATTAAGAATCTAGCAGTTTCCTACCTCTTGAAGCACTCTTTCTGGAAGCCCTGGGCCACCATGTAAGAAGCACGACCACCCTGAGACCCCTATACTGGAGAGGCCATATGGAGGTACACCAGTCATCAGTCCTGCTGAGCCCAGCTTGCCAGCTGCACCACCATGTGAGTGAAGCCATCTGGGACCCTCAGGACCAGTCAGCCACCAGCTGAATAGTACTGAGTGACCCCAGTTAACATCACATGGAACAAAAGAATCGCCCAGCTGAGCCCTGCCTGAATTCCTAGCCCACGAAACTGAGATATAATAAAATAACTGTTGTGTCGAGCTACTGCTACCCTGTCTCAGCAATACCACGGACTTCTTCATTCTTCTCCATCTCTATTCTTACCCCCGTTAGTGAATCTGTACTGGTTGAGAGGCGAAACCATACAGAGCTGGGAACTAGAATCTCTACTTCTACATGTCGTGCAGTCTTTCAGATTACTCAGGCCTGAGCATGTCCCTCTCCCTGCCAAAGGTTTGGCTTTTAGAACTCAAAAGCCAGACTTTCTTGTCTACTTTCTGCTGTGCCTTCCCTTCCCCGAAGGCAAGGAATGATGAAGGACCTTGCTGCCAAAGTGACATGATGGTGGGAGATTGTGGGAGGAAATACAGAGAGAAACATGAGAAAACATTTAAATATTATACTTCCATCCACAGAATTCTAGTGACTTTGGAGATCAAGGTCTCAACCACTTCTGTTCAAAGAAAAACAAAGACACAGGAAAATAGGTGATCAGCATAATACACAGGGCTGTGTGGCAGGGTGAGAACTGACCCCAGGACTCTGACTTCAGCCCTGTGGTCATCTGGCAAATCTTCCAAAATATAAATGTCCAGCCATGTTTATTTGAAGTTGAATCATTCATCTTTTCTAAATGTCTATTTATTTATTTATTTATGAGAGAGAGAGAGAGAGAGAGAGAGAGAGCGAGCTCACACACAAGCGGGGGAGGGGCAGAGAGAGAAGGAATCTGAAGAATCTGATTCAGGCTCCAGGCCCAGAGCTGTCAGCACAGAGCTCCATGCAGGGCTCAAACCTACAAACTGTGAGATCGTGACCTGAGCTGAAGCCAGACACTCAACCGACTGAGC
The DNA here is from genome assembly GCF_018350215.1 of Panthera leo. NCBI lineage: Eukaryota > Metazoa > Chordata > Mammalia > Carnivora > Felidae > Panthera > Panthera leo. Next base: position 148,492,021 of record NC_056687.1, on the reverse strand, counting down.
CACCTAGGTACCTCTGAATTATTTATCTTCAAAATATAATTCACTCTCATACAATGCTGGTGGAAATGCAAACTGGTATAATGACTTCAGACTGCTACTCCAAAGTTAGGCACACACCAAAAAGGAATGCACGCACCTCCAGAAAACATGTACAGAAATGCTCATAGCATATTTATTCACAACAGCCCAAAACTGGAAACAACCCAAATGTTCTTCAGCAAAAGAATGGATAAGCAGACTGTGGTATGCTCATATAATGGAATACTACTCAGCAATAAAAAAGAAAGGATGCAACAAGGTAATTGAACCTCACAAGCATTGTGTTGAGCAAAAGAAACAAGACACAAAAGAGCATATATTATATTATTCTATTTCTATGAAGTTCAAGAGCAGGCAAAAGTCATCTGTGGGGTAGAGGGGCTCTCTGGACTGGGAAAACTGGCTAGAAAAAGGCAATGAGAGAACATTCTCATGTGATGGAAATGTTCTGTGTTTTGGTATATGCATATGTAAGAGTTCATCAAACTCAAGATTTTTCAATTTTACTGTGTGTAACTTATACCGCAGTTAAAAAAAAAATACTCATGGGGCGCCTGGGTGGCTCAGTCGGTTAACTGTCCAACTCTTGATTTTGGCTCAGGTCATGATCCCAGGGTTGTGAGATCGAGCCCTGCATTGGACTCTGCTCTGAACATGGAAACTGCCTAAGATTCTGTCTCTCTCTCCCTCTACCCCTCTCTCCCACTTGCACTCTCTCTCTCTAAAATTAAAGAAAAAAACCCTCATATATATGTATATAGATGTGTATATGACATGTATATAAAGAAACTGTACACTCACTCTAAATACACATATATACCATATATGTGTGCATTATATGTATATAATAGATATGCACATCTGTACGTGTTTTGTATCTGTATATTATATATTACATACATATTACTGCTTCCAAATCTAATTCAAGAAGTTATTCTTCTGGCTACTTTTCTTTTACCACCAGGCATGGTTTTGATTCTCATTTTCTTCAAGATCAGTCTCCTTCTCTTCTCTTTAAATTTTGATTTTACCCCTATGATTATATCATTGGCAAAAATGCATTTTAAGCTGTTAATATTTTCTAAATGGCTGACTCATCAGGTCATATAGTTTTGCCCTCAAAAACACCAGGGAACAAGCCCCTTCTGCCTGAACGCACCACACAAACTTTCTTCTTCCAAGATCTTACTGCCTCCCCAGGATCCTCCAGAAGTGGAAAAGATCTTTTTGGCTCTCAGACCTCCACGATGGTTCTGGCCTACATGCCTTCACACATGCTGTTCCCTATGCCTGGAAAACCCTTCCTTCTGTATTTGTCCGACTTCTATACATCTTTCAAAACCCAAGCATCCTTGGTATCCTCCCCTTATCCTTTATCTGCTTTTCATGGCCTCTGCATCAGCTTTCTTCCCACCAGACTCCAATTGTCTGTTTCACCTCTGTGAATTTCCCCAGCTCATGTCAAGGGGCAAGTCTGCATGGGCTTTGCACCCCCTTCTTGGCACAGCAAACATGAGGGATGCAATCTGTCTGGAGGTGACTCCAAAATGGGTGGATAAATCCTCAGTTTCCACTGCAGCACAGCTGTTTCACAGGGTTTTCATGAACAAAAATTTCCAGCATTGCAAAAATTCATCTGGAGACTGGGAGAAATGAAATGTTCACAAAAATAAAAGTGCTGTGAGTGCAACTGTGTAAATGGGAAGCCTCTCCTTTCTATGGAGACTAATTGCCCCCAACGGGCTAACAGCAAATAATGAGGAATGAAGGATGCCAGAATTATTTATAAAGCTTCTACTCCTGTGGCTTTGATAAATTTATCATGAAATGCCCTGCTGAACCTCCACCCCAGGGGGAGCACATTGCTTCTGTGATCACAACTTGAGATGTGTTTAAGGCTCTGCCTCAGGCAGGGTTTAGAAACATCAAATACCTGAGTGTGTGTGTGTTGGGGTGGGGTGGGATAAAAGCTTTGGAAAACTGACTATTTGGACATACATGTTATCAGAGACTGTAGGCCTTTGACACATCTGTTGATTCGTGCCTGGTATTGTCACTGGGGGTGTGAAGAAGGACCCTGGAGAGATGGAAACCCTGATGGATGGAGAAGCATCCTGATGAGGGTTGTGACCATCTCCTGTCCACCCTCTGAAATAACCCAAAAAATGTGAAACTAGAGGAAGCCTGCCGGGTGCCAACCAGAGGTCAGAAACGTAGAGCAGCGTCTGCAATAAACATGCAGAGGAAACCAAACTGAAGAAGGCCACAGGGTGGGCCTGTAGCCAATCTGCTCGGAAAGTACGAGTCTCATGAGAAGAACGTCTGGGAGACGTGGGGTTGCATGAGCCTCTCATCCTTCACTTCTAGAAACAGAAGGGCTAGAAGCAGAACAGACTATGAGCACACGGGAGATCCCGGGGTCCCTTTGAAGATTCTCAAAGTTTAGAAGCACAAGAATCACCTGGGTAGCTCTTTAAAATGCTGCTTCCCTCGGGGCACCTGGGTGGCTCAGTCGGTTGAGCGTCCAACTTCAGCTCAGGTCATGATCTCACGGTTTTCATGGGTTTGAGCCCCGTGTCGGGGGCTGTGCTGACACCTCAGAGCCTGAAGCCTGCTTCTGATTCTGTGTCTCCCTCTCTCTCTGCCCCTGCCCCCGCTCGCATTCTGTCTCTCCATCCTGTCTCTCCCTCTCTCTCTCTCTCTCAAAATAATAAATAAACAGTACAAGACCCAGGAACCAGCATTTATCGAGCACACAAGAAGCACTTTTTCAGCTAGAGCAACAGACCTGTCACCCACAGGTAGACTCTCTCCGCGAAACCCCTGATTTCACCCCACACTGACTGACCCTCATGCCTGATTCAGCACTGTCTCACATCCTCCCCTCCATCACTATACACACACACACACACACACACACACACACACACACACAGCAGAAAGAACACTCCTCCACAAGACTCCTGTCCGGTTCAGAGAGAGGTCACACTGTAGGACACTCAGCATTTCATCACAAACTTCTCCTTTGGACAGCTCCTGCGCAATACCTCCTCGTGGGCACCAGCCATGCTCAGTCTCTCCCTCCTGACCTTTCCCCAACTGCTCTACATTTCCCTTGTCTCTCCCTCACATGCTCCAACTCATTGCCAACTTTAACTCCGCCCACTCTGCCCATTTTGAGTACTCATACTTTGCAAACAAAATGTCCCCAGCTACTAGGATCCACACCCTCTGCCTTTGCCGAGGAGCCACAGCGAGGATGGGGCTCACCCCTGATGAGACACCAGGGGGGAAGCAGCCAGGCAGAACTGTGCCAGGAGGCCCAGAGTCATGGTGAGTGCATGGGTGTAAGAAGCCAGTGGGCCATGGGGAAAAGGCTCCTCAAAACCACCATGCGATGCGACTCCATACCCACCAGGATGACTAGATTCGAAGTCAGGTAAGCAGTAGTGTAGACAAAGAGGTGGGGAAATTGGAACCCTCATACACTGCTGTTGGTAAGAATGCAAAGTGGTACGACTGCTTTGAAAAGCCGTCTAGCACTTCCTCAAAAGGCTATGCGTAGAGCTATCATATGACCCAGCAATTCCCCCTAAGTATGTACCCAAGAGAAAGAAAACGCAGGTGCACACAGAATCTTATACATGAGGGTTCATAGCGGCATTATTATATTACATTAGCCAAGAGGTGAAAACAACCCAAACGCTCATCAACTGATGAACGGATAAACAGGTGGTCTATCCATACACACTGGATGGAATGCCACGGAATACTACTCAGCAGTACACAGGAATGAAGTGGTGATTCATGCTACAACAGGGATGAAACTTAAAAACATGTGAAAGAAGCCAGCCACAAAAGGCCTCATATTGTAGGATTCCATTTATGCGGAATGCCCGGAATGGGAAAGTCTATAGAGAGAGAAAGCAGATTAGTGGTGTCCTAGGGCTAGGAGCACTTGGGGAGAAATGGGGAAGGATCACTAACAGGTACACGGTTTCTTTTTTGGAGTGAAGAAAGTGTCCTAAAATGGATTGTGGCGATTGGCTGCACAACTCTGTGACTATCCAAAAGCCACTGGGTTGAAGTGAATTGTATGGTATGTAAATTATAGCTCAATAAAGCTATGATGTTTTTTTTTTTTTTAAATAGAGAGAAAAAGAGTGAGAAGCCCAGCAGGGTACTTCATAGTCTTTGAGCCAAGCAGGCCTCTGGTGAATATCAGCTCCACCACTTTCTGGCCATCTGGCTTTGGGTAAGTTATTTAACGTCTTAGCGCCTCTGTTTCTTTATCTATAAAGTAGGGACATAAAAACATACTCACAGGCTCATTGTGAGATTAAGATCGTGAATACAAACTGCTTAATACACTGTTACACAGGGTAGCATACACTCCATAAGCGGAAGCTAACAGTGCTGCCAATAACGGTAATAACTGGTGTGCTTACAAAGCCTCAGAGATCTTTGCGCTCATTTATCCATTCAGTGAATACATACTCAGGGCTACCCTGTGTCCAGCAATGTTCAAGGCACCGGGGATACAGCAGTGAGCAGATCACAAAAGAATCCTGCATGTATGAAGCTCGCATTCCAGCGTGGGGAGAAATAACACAAACAGACAGTCAGACATGGCAAAAACCAGATAGGCTCAGACGGGCCTCCAGGCCTCCTCCTCAGATCAGCTCGCTGTTAGGTTTCGATGGCTGGCCTTTAAACGGGGTTTTATTTGAACGTCCACTCCTCAAGAGGGCAAAACTTCTGCCCACTTTATCCCCGCGACACTCCGAGCTCCATCTTGGGGCCAACGTGACATTTCTGGCATAAATGTTCTTTCCGAATTTTATCCTAATGACATGGCTTGAAATAGGCCCTCTTCCCAAGTCTCACAAAATTCAATTTCCCATCACTTCCAGTGAAAGCTAAGCTTCCGAGCAAATGCAATTCCAAGTAGTCGTCAAGATTCATGCTGCTAATAGGGCCTCCTGTCTTTCTGATTCAGTTTGGATCTTTTGAAAACGCCTTGATTAAATCTGGCTCTTCTGAAAATGTCAGGGGCTTTGATTCAGGAAGTGTGAATTCTCCGCAAGCTTGCCAAGTGTAGGACGCTTCTCTCCGTCACACATTCACTTTCCTCGGTGACTAAGGCCTGTGTCTTACACAAATGGGTACATTTTTAGCCTGATGGCTGAGGAAAAACACCTGCCAGAATTAAATTCCCATTTCCCTTTGCCTTGCAGCTCACTGTGCCATGAAGGTGCCCTCAGTCCCCTGACCGCGTCTGCAGGGACCAGGCTGTGCACATCCCAAGCTTGTTCATCAGCAGTGCTCAGTTAGGAGGAGACGGGGACATGGCACGGTATCTGCCTGAAGATGTGCTTGGCTGCAGTAAAGCACTTCTCAGTTTCCAAAAGTCCCAGAAGCCTCCTCGGTCTTCTCTCCTCAGTCCTGAGCACACGGCAGACAGATGAGCTGGGATTCTCTCATGCGGTGCATCTGGCATCGGCTGACAGGACAGACACGATGACAGTCCCCTCTGGGAAGCAGCACCAGGAGCTGATCGCTGTATTTTCTGACAGATGCCAGGGGAGGAGGACGTGAACGGACCAGGTACACCTGTCCTTTAATAGCCTGACAGCTGTAACAACATCCACCCCCGTGGCCATGTTGGGACAGGGTTGGGACAGGAATAATGACAGACCCTTGGGATGTTTAACTGAGAGCCTCTGTGGGTTGCTGGGGAATACCTGGAAATATTAGCTGCACTGCCTCCCATGTCCTGGTTCTTTCTCAGCCCCAAGAGATACAACCTCCCACGGGGACAGGAAAAAGAACCAGAGCCAAAACCATGGCTTGGTTTTTAAATGTCAAAAGTCAGCTTTGAGTTGTAAGAAACTGAAGGACTCAGAGCTTAATTCACAGATAATCTAGAAACTTGGAAGACATGTGACAGGTCAGAACCAGTCTGCCCAGCTCCAGAGGAGAGGAAGTTCCCAGGATGGCAGGAGAGAGAGCCTTTGGGAAGCCTTGCAGGCAGCAAGGGAGATGGACGCAGGAGGAGGTGGGGGTTCCCTGGAGATGATCTGCTCCCCCACCCCCCATCGGAACCTGCAGGGGACTGAAGAATATGACAGAGACCTCAGGTGGGTGTGGGAGTCCTGGGGAGAGGGTCCCACACTTAGGGTTGCCAGATAAAATGCAATACTTGGGACACATTTATACTAAAAACAAAAACAAAACCAAAACAACAACAACAACAAAAAAAACCCCACTCATTGTGTACCTGAAATTCAAATTTAACCAGGCAACTTGTATTTTTACTTACTAAATCTGGCAGCCCTTCTGGCTCCTCACCTCCTGGGGGAGAACCCAAAAAGCCCCCTGGCCGTAGGTATGACAAGGAAGACCAAGGCAAGGTAGGGCTGCAGGGCACAGGGTCTGGAACAGCCTTGGGAACATCGTCGACCCATGGCCAGTAGCAGAAGGAAAATGCTGCGCAGTCAAGGCAGGCCCGGAGCCAGCCTCTGGGTAAGGTTCCAGAAGTCAAATGTAGAGGACACAGCTGCCACCTGCAGGAAGCATTCTACTTACTCAGACAGCACAAGCATGGCCTGACAGTGTCACCCAGACCAGATCTCTCTCCCTCTCTCTCTCTCCCTCTGCCTGCCCCTCCCTCCCTCTCTCTCTCTCTCCTTCTCTCTCTCTCTCTCTCTCTCTCTCTCACACACACACACACACACACTGTATGTGTGCCTCTGTGCAAAAACAATAAAAGCCCACACTTACAGAGCACTTGCTATGTACCAGGGACTTTTCACATAACTTATGCTTAACTCTTTCTAAATGCACTATACTTTGTCCACTCCTCTAATCTTTGCAACAACCCACAAGGTAGGTAGTTTTATCTCCATTTTCCTGATGAGGAAACAGAGAAAAAGAAGACAGATAAGCATCTCAGAGTCATCTGGCTGGCAAATGACAACCCAAGTGTGAGGTCAGCTGTTTGGGTCCAGAACCCACACTCTTAAACTCCATGCTCTACAACCCATATCACTTGGACTTGGGTGTAACAGCAAGTTATGGAAAAACCCAGTTAGCAGTGACCTAGACACAAGTCTAGAATTGGGCAGGCCAAAACTGGTGACAGCTCCACAAGGCTTCTCCCAGGCTTCCCTCTGCCCTCCTAGGTGACTTTCAAACTCATGGTCCAAGATGGCTGCTGAAGCCCCAGTCATCACCTCTGTGTTCCAAAGAGCAGGCAGGAGGGAAAAAGGTGAGTTCCCTGTCCTTTCAAACTCTTCCAGGATGTCACACAGACTACCTCTTAGTGATGTGGCCTCATCTTGCTGCAGGAGAGTCTGGGGCAACTTATCTTTGGGTTGGTTGGCAACATATCCAGCTACAATTAGGAGATAATAAAAGGAGAACATGAGTACTGAGAAGCAATAGCAGTCTCTGTTACCCTGTCTCTGAAATGTGACAGTCCCCGGAACTATCCACCTCTAGTAAATTTCCCTTTGGCCAAACCCCTCCCCTCAGCTCCATCATGGGCACAGCCAACAAATCAGTGTGAGTGGTTTCTCAAGGCATCTGTGAAGAGCTCACAAGGCTGGAGGCTAGGGTACAGAAACGTTCCCAGGGACTGTCCCCATTCCCTGAACCCCCTCTTCGAAGCAACTACCATTCTGGTTCCTATTACCATGGGTTAGTTTTGCTTTGTCTAGAACTGCGTATAAATCAGAATCACAGAGCATGAGCCTTCTGTGCCTGGGCTCTTTCACCCAGTCTTTTGTCTGAGATTCCTTCCTGTGCTGTGTGTCAGTGCTGTGTGGTGCTCCCTAAGTGTCATTGTCATCATTTGCTTATCCATTCACTCATTGAGGGACATCTGGTCTGTCTCCAGTTTTGAAATACTATAAATAAATCTCGCGTGAGTATTCTTGCACAAGGCTTTTTGTGGACATCGCCCTTGAGTGCTGTTGGTTAAATACCTAGGATTAGGACAGATAGACCTGAGTCATAGGACAGATAGACATTTAACTTTCTACGTAATAGCCAAACAATTTTCCAAAGTGGTCATAACATTTTACACCCCCAGACAATGCACGAGTGTTCCAGTTGTTCCACAAGGTGACTTCCAGGGAGGAGCCCCAGCAGTGACACATTGTCCTCATCTGGACCTCAAGGGCCTGGTGAGAAGATCCCCAGGTGAAGCTCTACCCTCGGAAGCCAGGCAGAGTCTCCCCTGCTGGATGACCACAGGGAGGGCTGGGCTAAGGAAGTCCAGAGCACGAGGCCACGCCCACAGGTCCTGTCACGTGAGGGCGGCGTGGGCGAAGATATTCCTGGGACCGTGGAGATGGCAAGTCCCTCACAGAGGATGCTCCGGGCTCTCCTGCCATCCTTCATGTCCCTACTGGCCTGTCAGGAATGCAGGGATACAGCAGGATATATGGGGGGGGGGGGGGGGGGGCAGGTAGGAGATGAGCCTTAAACACTCAGGATGGGCACCAAAAGGAGTAATGGCCCAAGAAAAGAGCCAGCAATGCCTCCCTCCAGAACCCGCACATGCTCTAAGAAGCCAGTTCGCAGGGACCCCACTGACCAGGAGTACAAGGAACGTGCAGGTGTCGGGAGCTGTTTCTCCCAGATGCAGAAGACTCCCTTGCCTTATGCAAGACCCTCCCAAGGGAGTCTTAGGTCCACAGCTCAGGATGTCTGGAAAATCATCAAGGATTTCGGGTGACTTGATCAAGAAACATCTCTCTCTCTTTGTATTTCTTCTGATTTTACTGTCTCCTCAACACAGTCTCTGCCATAAGCTATGGCTAGGGATAGTGACTTGGGAGTAGATTTTAATACTCGTTTTTAATTTGTTGGATGTGGCATAGCCTAGTAGTTAGGGGAGAGGGGCTCTGAAGCCAGCCCAGCTGGGATTGAACCCCAGCTCTGCTGTGTGACATTGGACAAGTACTGAACGTCTCTGTGCCTCAGTTTTCTCAGCTAGAAAATGAAGATGATAATAACGTGTGCTTCACAGGCTTTTCTGAGGAGTAAATTAGCTAATTTATGTACAGATCTTTGAGCAGGCCTAGAACACAATAAGCCCTTAATAAATTATGATTCTGGAAGATTGGGGCTTTCCTTAAAAGCTGCTGTAGTGGCACAATTAGTTATGGCTCTGAGTAAGGAAACTGAGGCACAAATCCAGCCCTTTGCCCAAGGCCCGGAGTCTCTAAGTCGCAGGGCAGTAGTTCTCATGTTCTCTGGGTGACTCCAAAGCTGGGGTCCATTCTTTATACCTCTCCTCTTTTTATTTACATCTTGTAAACCGACCGGGCTGAGTGGTGTCCTGAGGGCTCCGGAACGTGATTCCACTGCCACCTGGTGGTGATGTGGCCACATGGCCTGAGGCTGGGGCTCCCCATGAAGACAAGGGGACGGAGATGAAGGAACACTCCACGGCAGCATGACCAATAGAATACAACAGGTTCCCAAAGCCTCTCTGGGAGCTTTGTCCCCGGAGGGCTCAGGATTGCCACGATTAGAATCTCTCCTTCTAGAAGAGGCATCTTCAGGTAAATGCTTGCCAACGTTTTTATGGATAACTAACACATCAACATCTTAGGTGTTTACCTCGTCAGCTAGGGCTTACGAAGGAGACAGAAGGGTCCAGGGGATGGCACACAGGACTCCCATAAAGTTTGATGGGGAATACGCAATTCAGAAGTCGGGCTTAAAGCAAGGGCCTCATGCTCATCCAAAGAGGTCAGATTTGGGTGGGGGCACTGAACTGGGCGCTTTTTATAACTCTGTCCCCATTTGGTCGTCTTTTGCTAACTCCCCAAGTTGGGTGGAAGAGGGTGGGTAAAAATTCTTAATGAGGAATACAAAGCCCTCGGAGCTCTGGATCCCGGGATGTGTCCAGCCTCCTGTCCCCTGTCCCATTTCACACCCTTGGGCAGTTCCACACTTAGGGGAGAGTTATAAATTGGGCTGCCCCCTGCACACCCACTTTCTGGGAGATTCCCTTCATCCCTGTAGAGGAGGGGGAAAAATGTCTTTTCGTCTAGGTTCTTGGCTGAGGCTCTGTAACAAAAGACAGATTAACAAGAGACAAAAATGGACTGGAGTTTATTAACACATCTCTCGTGCCTGTAACACAGGGAGGCACCTACAGATGAGTAACTCACAGGGATGTTTAGGGCTTACATCCCATCTCAAGCGAAAAGAAAAGAGGCTTGGGGTTTTTGGGTGGGCGGGGTGAGGCGAGTCTTGGGCAGGTGATGGAAGTATGGTAAACAAGGGTTATTCAGTAAGGTTTTTTATGCAGATTTAAGTTGTGCCTACTCCACTGATAAGAGTTAAGAGTCCTCCTCTTCCTGGTACAGGAGAGGGAGACTTCTCTACAAATAGAAATTTCCTTTATCATAAATATAAATTTACTTTACCAAAGGAAAATTTGTTCCCTGTTTCTAGAGCTTTTTCCTGCACCCGCTGGTTCTTAATGACCTCAAAATAATCCATATACCAGGGGCGCCTGGGTGGCTCAGTGGATTAAGCTTCGGAGTCTTGATTTCAGCTCAGGATCTCACTTGAGAGATGGTGCCCCACATCAGGCTCTGTGCTGATGGCGCAGAGGCTACTGGGAATTCTCTCCCTCTGTCTCTCTCTCCCTCTCTCTCTCTCTCTCTCTCTCACTGCCCTTCCCCCACTCATTCATGCTCGCTCTCGCTCTCTCCCGAAATAAATACACAAATAAACATTTTTTAAAGAATCCATATGCCAAAGAGGTGCACTTTGGGGTGGCATGTTCTGGAACCCCTTAACCCCCTAGCACTAAAACCCCAATATTACATACTCTAAGAGTACCTCCCACACTGCGTTCTATGTGGATGACATCCCTGGGTCACAGCTCCATAGATTACAACACAGGAGGTGCCTCTGGCGGCTCATGCACCCTGCAGAATGCCACTGCCACTACCATCCATGCAATTGTGATGGGCAGTCATCTTCACAGCCGTGCCCTGACCTCCAGGCCATAGTTGACGGGTCTGGTGTGGGCTCCAAAATCAAATGGAGCTAGTCAGAGAGCTCCCATTCCCAAATATGAAATGGATATGAGATTCTAAAATCAGATTGGCTGGGACGTCAAATAAAGGAGGGGTGTGTGACAGCTCTAAACTGTGTGTGACGGTGCCCCGACCAGCTCTCCCTTGTCAAGGTGGGGCACCCATCCGTCTGGTGCTGTGTAGGCTGCCAACGTCTCAAAGCTACCTTTTCTCCGGAAGATCATCTGCTCTCACGGACAGTCCACCTCTCCCCAGCCGACAGTCACGGAGATGCAAAAGGCCAGCCTGAAGGCACAAGAACTCTGCAGTGGATTTGCATCCCAGAGGCCCCTCCACCGACCCTGCTCAGCCCTCTCCTTCCCATTCATGCTTCTTCCCTGCATTACCAGCTTCACTTGAGAACATACCCCCAACAGACCCCCCGAAGCCGTCTTTCTGCTTCTAGGGAACCCACCTAAGGCAGCTGTGTTCTATCACACGGACTAGAAGCAAAGGGGACCAGTCTGTGGGGAGACAACAGCAAAGACTCTCCTCTTGACCCAACTTTAGATGGTTTTTTGACGAAGTCTCAACTTTGGCCTATAAAAACCACAGACCCTCAGCACAAATGACCCATCCCCACACTAAAAGACTTGAACAAACACTAACATAGCCTCCAACAGCTCAAGGCTGCGTCCCTAGGATGTCCCGCTTAAAGTGATCGCCTGAGGGAGCTAAGGCTGCCAGGAGAATCACGGCTTGTTCCAGCCAAAACCTGGTCCCTGAAACCCAGCCCCCGACCCTTAGCGCAGTTACTCTAGAAAGCTTGCCATCGTGAGTCCTTTCTCTCCCCCTTGACGTGTGGATCTTCCACCACCGGAACTGCCTTGTCAAGGACCTGAGTGCTATCTCTTTGGGATGGAAACATTTAGGGGGTAACTCGCACCTCCCTCCTATCCAACCCTCCCAGTCCTTGGGGACCTTGCTTTAATTTACCCTACCTCCCGACACAAAGATGTGAGTTTGCTTCTCCGCCAGGTGAGCACTGATGAACAAACCCGGCCTCTGCCCCAGCTCCCCACAACTCTTCCTTCAAAGTGCCCAGTCATCTCTGTACAAACCAAAGTTGAGTTCAGTTCACACTGGATCTTCCCCACCATCGCAATGGTTACAACTGAGTAGTCTATCCTTACCACATTAGACAGTGTCCAGCTTTACCCTTGACAAGAGAAATGAAGCAACTATCCCATGGGCAGTGGGGGGAAGGGGGGCTGGGAATCAGTATTTCTAGCACTCGAGTCCCAACTTTCCAGTCATTCCTGGGCACTTCATCCCTGCCCTTAGGCCCCATAAGATGCCTTGTGACAGAATATATCCCCACTTCTTGCTTAGACGAACTCATGTCAGTTTCTATTACTTGTAAGGAATTCAGCCTTTACTGATATGTTTCCTCCTCATGCTGTGCCCTTCTCTTCCTTGCTGTCTGCCTGGCTTATACCTACCCATCGTTCCACACAGCTCCAAAATTAACTCCTTGAAACCTGCCCTGATAAGCCACTCTGCAGCCCCTGGTGTGTGCCTCCATCATACCCAGAACCCCTCGAACACTGTCTACACTGTCTACTGTAAATCTTTGGTTTACAATTACAGAAGTCCTTTGAGTTTATATGGGAAACCCACTTGGCCAAGAGAACTGAAAAAGTGTGTGCTTCACTGGAAAACTATGCATTGTTTACAGCATACTGGTTCCAGTTATCTAATCCTGATTTCATGTGAGTGAATCTGCAACTCTGTAAATCATAGACAACTGATAGCAATGCAAAATCATTCTTGCCTAGAGACACGTGAGTAAGTTCTGTGCAAGGGAGGAGTGACCTTCCCTTCTGTGGAAAAGCCGGTCTTGCATCCACCTGTTCATTCATTTCAATATTCCCAATCCGTCCGTAAATGGGTCTGTTCTTTCTAGTTGTGAAATTTTTACCAGTTTTCTCATTAGTAAGCTAAATAAAACCTTTAACATGTGTTCGTGTTTATACCTGCATGAGAGGCATGATTCTACCAGTTTTGGAAAATTGCTCTTTAACAGAAAACTGGGGTCTCTTTAGTTCTGATAATAATGGCTGCCACAAACTGCACAGTGGGTAATGGGTTATACTTTCCATGTTTCATTTAGAGTGGAGATGTCATCAGTCTCGTTCACTGAATAAAATACACCACAGCTCTTAGAACAGTCCCTGGCAAATAGTTAGTGCTCAAAAACGTATTTGTAAGTAAATGAATAAATCTCAACAATGCCAGGCAAACCTGCTGTTTTCATTCCTATTTTACTTTTTTAAATTTTTTTACAGTTTATTTATTATTTTTGAGAGGGAGAGAGAGAGAGAGAGAGCGCGCAAATGGGGGAGGGCAGAGAGAGAGGGAGACACAGAATCCGAAGCAGGCTCCAGGCTCTGAGCTGTCAGCACAGAGCCAGCTAGGGGCTCAAACTCACAAACCATGAGGTCATGACCTGAGCTGAAGTCAGATGCTCAACTGACTGAGCCACCCAGGAGCCCTTTCATCCCCATTTTAAATATGAGGAGGCTGAGGCACATAGCTATAGATGTGTGAGATGATATATAGATATCATCTATATCTATAGATATAGATATATACATCTATAGATGTATAGATGATAGTGTGAGAATTTGAATGCCTTGGGTCCTTAGATGAAACTGAAAGGAAAAAAAAAATCTCATTACATTTCCTTTTATAGAAGTACGGAAATTATTCCAACAGGAACTCCCAACAGATTTCTCCTTATTTCTCTTTGACCCAAATTGCAGAATATGTCCTTTTGTGAAGCAATCACCAAAGGAGTGAACTCTCACTCAGCCCATCTGGGCCATGCCTGGAGTTGGTGATGAAGCCATATGCAGGGGGGCGGGTCTGAACAAAGCAGGTGGGTTCACAAGCAGCTGTGTCTACTCCAGCAAGTTTTGCAATTGCCTCTTCCCCACTGAGCTCACCAGCTTAGAATCCATTTTATTTTTGTCTTGTTAAATTGATTTGTATATTGTCATATTGTCATCATTTTTTAGAAATATATCATTCACATCAATGAAATGCATCTATTTAAAATACATGATTCCATAAGTTTTGACCCATGTGTAAATCCATGTAACCACCACCCACCCCAAAGTGTGTTTTTGTGCAACTTTCCAATCAGCCCCATACCCCTACCAAGAAGCAGGCAGTCACTGTTCTTGTTTGTATCACTAGAGACTAGGTTTGCCTCATCTAGAAATTCTCATAAATGAAATCATATCGTATGTACTTTTTAATGCCTGGATTCTTTCATTTAACATAATATTTTGGGGATTCATCCCTGTTTTTGTACATATCTATAGTTTGTCCTTTTTATCACTAGGTAGGACTCCATTCATACAATGGGGATATATACCACAAATTGTGGATCCATTTTCCTCTTGTGAATATTTGGATTGTTTCCAGTTTGGAGTTTATGAACAAAGATGCTAAGAACATCCACATACAAGTCTTCTCAGATCTGTGTTTGTTTGTTTGTTTGTTTGTTTTTAGAGAGGGAGAGCCCAAGCAGGGGAGAGGGGCAGAGAGAGAGAGAGAGAGAGAATATATTAAGCAGTCTCCATGATCAGTGTGGAGCACAATGTGGGGTCCAATCCCATGATCCTGGGATCATAACATGAACCAAAATCAAGAGTCAGACACTCAACCTACTGAGCTACCCAGATCTGTTTTTAAATTGTTTTCCTGGCTCAAGGATCCCAGACCACAGGTGAAATTAGCCGAATACACACAAGCAGCAATGGCCCAGTGACCCATGCAAGACTTGGTTTCCACCCAGGGACCATTTCTGGACCAGGATCCTAGGCTGCCAGGCTGAGCTTTCATTCTCGTTTAGAGATCTCAGGGAAAACAACACCATTCCAGCTCCGTATTTGGCCCCCTGGCACATCTAGGAAAGGCCTCAGCAACTTTCCCTGAGTAGGGATTATACATTCCAATGCCTGAAGTGTGGATTTTGTCCACATCCACCCACTCCTAGGGCATCACACAGCTCCAACTCCAACTCACCACTTTGGCCATGGTGTAAGGACCTAGAGATCTTTCTTTCTTTCTTTCTTTCTTTCTTTCTTTCTTTCTTTCCTTCCTTCCTTCCTTCTCTTTATGCTCAACTGAGAAACTTAGTCTATTCAGTCATCCATTCATTAAATATTTATTAAGTACTTAGTATGTATCAGGAAGTAAGGATACAGCATTAAACAAAAGACAAAATAAAAGCACCATCACCAAGAAACCAAACCTGTGTTCAGGTAGACTGAAGGGCTACCCTCAATGACAGTTGCAATGGGGTGGATAATGTCTAAGAAAGACTATAATTCTCAGCCTCCTTGTAATTATTTGAGGGTCATATGACTAGTTCTGACCTTGGAGTGTGAACAGTAGTGGCATGTAACATTCCTGGCTGAGTTAAAGGATAGACATACGCCATGTACAATTCTCCAGTCCCCCTCTTCCTTTGGCCATTGGCAACCGGTCCCAGATGTGGCTGCTACAAAAATGATGGTATTTCAGTTAGCCCGTGGCCTTGAGCAACGGTGCAGCAGTCTCGTGTCTCCCCGCACACCCCACCAACATGTGGCAGGCTTTTGTTGTGTTACATCACTGAGATTTGGGAGATGTTTGTTACCACAGCATAAGCAGTCAATCGTGACTAATGCAGAAAATCAGTACCAGAAAGAAATCTGCTATAACAAAAACCTAAAAAATGACTTAACAGTCAGACCACATATAGCAAGGAAATAGATAGAGAAGGCTGGAAAGATGACACTACAAGTTACGTAGGGGCAAAACATTTGAGAGAACCATTCCCTGCAATAATTTGGGAGCTAGGGGCGCCTGGGTGACTCAGTCGGTTAAGCGTCTGACTTCAGCTCAGGTCATGATCTCACGGTTCGTTGGTTGGAGCCCTACATCGGGCTCTGTGCTGACAGCTCGGAGCCTGGAGCCTGGAGCCTGCTTCAGATTCTGTGTCTCCCTCTCTCTCTCTGCCCCTTCCCCACTCACACTCTGTCTCTGTCTCTCTCTCTCTCTCTCTCTCTCTCTCTCAAAAATAAAATAAAAACAGGGAACAGCATGGAAGCTTTTTGTGCATCTTGCGTCCATAAAATACAACCAGACCAACACTGAACCATCCTACACACCTAGAAAACTGATTGGGGGATTAACACAACAATCTGCACAACCTGAACCACAGAACTCAGCAGGTACGTGGCGCAGAGAGTTGAACTTGGGGAGCAAGAAGCCCCGAAAGGTAGGGAACTGCTTTTGTGGGCAGAGAGAGGACAGAGACTGGGCAAGGGGGGAGAATATGGGAAAATCACCCCTCCCCAAAAGCAGCTGGAAAGAAAGTGAAAAATTGGAAACAGCCGCAGAGACTAAACTAAGAAGGGAGAAAGGAAAAAGGAGAGGGTTTAAAAGCCATTAAGACTGTAAACAAGGGGAGCGCAAAGGCTGCAACTCCGCGGCTCCATACCTGGTGGTGCTCTGGTGGGAAGGGCGAATCCCCAGGAACAGAGTGGAGTCCGGGAGGTTCTCGGGCCACACGGGGAAAAGCAGTTCCACTGCTGGAAGGACATTTGGTAGAGACTTTTGAAGCCACCTGGTCCCAGCAGAACCCAGAAGGCGGCCACATTCACTGGTGCTGGAAAAGGTCATTGGGGATGAAGCCTGGTGCCAGATGTGTGTTGTGATTTTCCATAATCCCTGAAACCCTGCTGCTACACTGTCTCGCGAGCTTTTTCTGGGGCAGGTGGCACCTGGCTGCAGTCTCAGGGCACCGGCAGCAACAGGGTCCAGTGGACGTACCTGGGTGCAGCTGATATTTGGCCATTGCTCAGTGAGACCCTCCCGCAGAGGGGCGGAACGGGTCAAAGCCAAGGTCCTTCGGAAGTAGGGGGCCGGGCAAAACAGCTGCATCTGAGACAAACTCGGGAGAGAGGTGCTGCCTGGGACCTGGTCACGGAGAGTGAAAGAGCGGGGAGTGGACGAAAGCTGAAGACAGAGGACGGATGCGCTGCTGATCCGGGAGAACAGACTGGGTGGCTGGCTGACGCCATTTTCACCATTCCCCCGCATGCGCATACGCACCTACAAGTGCTGCAACACTCCGCCCCAGTAGGCCAGCAGCGCCACCTAGTGGAGAGCAGAGCTGTTACACTGAGCCCCGCCCAACTGGGCCAAATTCGCTCTTCAAGAACACAAGTCTCACTGCCGACTTAATTTATGGACTATAAAGAACTACATAGACTGACTTCTAGGGCAAAACGAAACAATTTCAGTCCTACTTCAATCTGTTAACAGGTTCATCTATTCAATGTTCTTTATTTTTTTTTCTTTTTCCTTTTTCTCTTTTACAATTCTTTTCTTTCTCTTGAATACAGAAAGAGAAACAATTCATTTTTATTTTCAATTTTTATTAAAAATATCTTTCTTTAATTTATTACTATACTTTTTACTTTTGTGTAAATTTTTTCAAATTCTACTTTACTTCCATAATTTTATTTTAGTATACTTCAGTGTACTCACCTTTTCAAATTCTCAATTTTCTTTTTCTTCTTTCTTTTTCTTTTTTCCTCTTTTTCATTTCTTTTCCTTTTCTTCAATGCAGAAAGAGAAAAAGTTCCTTTTTACTTTCAATTTCTATTAAAAATATTTTTATTTAATTTTTATTACCATATTTTTTTGCTGTTATGTAAGTTTTTTCAAGTTCTATTTTACTTCCATCATTTTATTTTAGTCTACTACAGTGTATTCACTTTTTGAAATTTTCAAACAATTTTTTTCTTTTCTTTTTTCTCTTTTTCTCTTTTTCATTTCTTTTCTTTTTTCTTAAATACAGAAAATGAAAAAAAATCATATTTATTTTTAATTTTTATTAAAATATTTTTCTTTAATTTTTTTCTACTACATTCTTTACTTTGGTGTATATTTTTTCAAATTCTATTTTACCCCCATCATCTCATTTTAGTCTACTTCAGTGTATTCATTTTTTCAAATTCTCAAACGATTTCTTTCCCCCCCCTTTTTTTCTCTAATCTGTCAAACCACTTTCAACACCCAGACCAAAACACAACAACGATCTAGTATCATTTACTCGATTTGTGTGTGTTTTTAATTTTTAATTTCAATATTTTTTTTAATTTTAATTTTTTTTCAATTTTTCTACCTCATTAATTCCTTTTCTCCCTTCAAGATGACAAAACGAAGGAATTCACCCCAAAAGAAAGGGCACGAAGAAACGACAGCCAGGGATTTAACCAACACAGATACAACCAAGATGTCTAAATGAGAATTTAGAATCACAATAATAAGAATACTAGCTGGAGTCAAAAATAGATTAGAATCCCTTTCTGCAGAGACAAAAGAAGTAAAAAATAGCCAGCATGAAGTTAAATGTGCTATAACTGAGCTGCAATCACAGATGCAGGCAGTGGTGGCAAGGATTGATGAGGCAGAACAGAGAATCAGTGATACAGAGGACAAACTTATAGAGAATAACAAAGCAGAAAAAAAAAAAGAGGGAGAATAAGGCAAAAGAGCATGATTTAAGAATTAGAGAAATCAGTGACTCATTAAAAAGGAACAACATCAGAATCATAGGGGTCCCAAAAGAGGAAGAGAGAGAAATAGGGGTAGAAGGGATATGGGAGCAAATCATAGCAGAAAACTTTCCTGACCTGGGAAAGACACAGACATCAAAATCCAGGAAGCACAGAGCACACCCATTAGATTCAACAAAAACCGACCATCAACAAGGCATATCATAGTCAAATTTACAAACCACTCAGGCAAGGAGAGAATCATGAAAGCAGCAAGGACAAATAAGTCCCTAACCTACAAGGGAAGACATATCAGGTTTGCAGCAGACCTATCCACAGAAATCGACAGGCCAGAAAGGAGTGGCAGGATATATTCAATGAGCTTAATCAGAAAAATATGCAGCCAAGAAGTCTTTATCCAGCAAGGCTGTCATTCAAAATAGAAGGAGAGATAAAAAGTTTCCCAGACAAACAAAAATTGAAGGAGTTTGTGACCACTAAACCAGCCCTGCAAGAAATTTTAAGGGCGGCTTTCTGAGGGAAGAAAAAAAAAAAAAAAACAAACATATATATATATATATATATATATATATATATATATATATATATACACACACACCAAAAGCAACAAAACATTAGAAAGGACCAGAGAACATCACCAGAAACTCCAACTCTACAAGCATCATAATGGCAATAAATTCATATCTTTCAGTAGTCACTCTAAACGTCAATGGACTCAATGCTCCAATCAAAAGGCATAGGGTAACAGAATGGATAAGAAAACAAGATCCATCTATATGCTGTTTACAAGAGACCCACTTTAGACCTAAAGACACCTTCAGATTGAAAGTAAGGGGATGGAGAACCATCTGTCATGCTAATGGTCAATAAAAGAAAACCAGAGTAGCCATACTTATATCAGACAATCTAGACTTTAAAATAAAGACTGTATCAAGGGATGCAGGAAGGCATTATATCATAATCAAGGGGTCTATAGACAAAGAAGACCTAACAGTTGTAAGCACTTATGCACCAAATGTAAGAGCACCCAAATATATAACTCAGTTAATCACCAACATAAGGAAATCCATTGATAATAATACCATAACAGTAGGAGACTTCAACACCCCACTCACAGCAATGGACAGATCATCTAAACAGAAAATCAAAAAGGAAACAATGGCTTTGAATGACACACTAGACCAGATGGACTTAACAGATATATTCAGAACATTTCATCCTAAAGCAGCAGAATATACATTATTCTCCAGTGCACATGGAACGTTCTCCAGAATAGACCATATACTGGGACACAAATCAGTCCTAAATACAAAAAGATCGAGATCATACCATACATATTTTCAGACCACACAACACTATGAAACTTGAAATCAACCACAAGAAAAAATTTGGAAAGGTCACAAATACTTGGAGACTGAAAAACATCCTACTAAAGAATGAATGGGCTAACCAAGCAGTTAAAGAGAAAATTAAAAAGTATATGGAAATCAATGAAAATGATAACACCACAACACAAAACCTCTGGGACACAGCAAAGGCAGTCATAAGAGGAAAGTATATAGCAATCCAGGCCTTCCTAAAGAAGGAAGAAAGATGTCAGATACACAACCTAACCTTATGCCTTAAGGAGCTGAAAAAAGAACAGCAAATAAAACCCAAACCACCAGAAGACAGGAAATAATAAAGATTAGAGCAGAAAGCAATGCTATCAAAACCAAAAAAAAAAAAAAAAAAACAACAACCAACCAA
This sequence comes from Panthera leo, assembly GCF_018350215.1. Lineage (NCBI taxonomy): Eukaryota > Metazoa > Chordata > Mammalia > Carnivora > Felidae > Panthera > Panthera leo. The sequence continues at coordinate 148,471,542 of NC_056687.1, read as the reverse complement.
ACAAACAAAAAACAACAGTAGAATGGATCAATGAAACCAGAAGCTGGTTCTTTGAAAGAATTAACAAAATTGATAAACCACTAGCCAGTTTGATCAAAAAGAAAAAGGAAAGGATCCAAATAAATAAAATTAAGAATGAAGGAGGAGAGATCATAACCAACACAACAGAAATACAAACAACAATGAGAGAATAGTATGAGCAATTATATGCCAATAAAATGGGCAATCTGGAAGAAATGGACAAATTCCTAGAAACATATACACTACCAAACCTGAAACAGGAAGAAATAGAAAATTTGAACAGACCCATAACCAGTAAGGAAATCAAATTAGTAATCAAAAATCTGCCAAAAAGGGGCGCCTGGGTGGCTCAGTCGGTTAAGTGGCCGACTTCAGCTCAGGTCATGATCTCGCGGTCCGTGAGTTCGAGCCCTGCGTCGGGCTCTGTGCTGACAGCTCAGAGCCTGGAGCCTGTTTCAGATTCTGTGTCTCCCTCTCTCTGACCCTCCCCCATTCATGCTCTGTCTCTCTATGTCTCAAAATAAATAAACGTTAAAAAAAAATTTTTTTTTTAAATCTGCCATAAAACAAGAGTCCAGGGCCTGAAGGCTTTCCCGGGGAATTCTACCAAACATTTAAGGAAGAGTTAACACATATTCTCTTGAAACTGTTCCAAAAAATAGAAATGGAAGGAAAACTTCCAAACTTTCTATGAAGTCAGCATTACCTTGATTCCAAAACCGACAGAGACCCCACTAAAAAGGAGAACTATAGACCAATTTCCCTGATGAACATGGATACAAAAATTCTCAACAAGTTATTAGCCAACCAGATTCAACAATAGGTTAAAAAAAATTATTCACCATGACCAAGTGGGATTTATACCTGGGATGCAGGGCTGGTTCAATATCTGAAAACAATTAACGTGATTCATCACATCAATAAATGAAAGGACAAGAACCATACTATCCTCTCAATAGATGCAGAGAAAGCATTTGACAAAATACAGCATACTTTCTTGATAAAAACCCTCAAGAAAGTAGGGATAGAAGGATCATACCTCGAGATCATAAAAGCCATATATGAACGACCCAACGCTAATATCATCCTCAATGGGGAAAAACTGAGAGCTTTCCCCCTCAGGTCAGGAACAAGACAGGGATGTCCACTCTTGCCACTGTTATTCAACATAGTATTGAAAGCTTCGCCTCTGCAATCAGACGACACAAAGAAATAAAAGGCATCTAAATTGGCCAGGAGGAGGTTAAACTTCACTCTTCGCAGATGACATGATACTCTATATGGAAAACCCAAAAGATTCCACCAAATAACTGCTAGAACTGATTCATGAGTTCAGCAAAGTTGCAGGACATAAAATCAACGCACAGAAATTGGTTGGATTCCTATACACCAACAATGAAGCGACAGAAAGGGAAATCAAGGAATCGATCCCATTTACAGTTGCCCAAAAAAACATAAAATATCTAGGAATAAATCTAACCAATGAGGTGAAAAATTTATACATTGACAACTATAGAAAGCTTAAGAAAGAAATTGAAGAAGACACCAAAAAATGGGAAAACATTCCATGCTCCTGGATAGGAATAACAAACATTGTTGAAATGTCGATACTACACAAACCAATCTACATATTCAATGCAATCCCTATCAAAGTAACACCAGCATTCTTCACAGAGCTAGAACAAATAACCCTAAAATTTGTATGGAACCAGAAAAGACCCCGAATAGCCAAAACGATCTTGAAAAAGAAAACCAAAGCAGGAGGCATCACAATCCCAGACTTTAAGCTGTACTACAAAGCTGTAATCATCAAGACAGTATGGTACTGGCACAAGAGCAGACACTCAGATCAATGGAACAGAATAGAGAACCCGGAAATGGACCCACAAACATATGGCCAACTAATCTTTGACAAAGCAGGAAAGAATATCCAATGGAATAAAGACAGTCTCTTCAGCAAGTGGTGCTGGGAAAGCTGGACAGGACATGCAGAAGAATGAACCTGGACCACTTTCTTACACCATACACACAAATAAACTCAGAATGGATGAAAGACCTCAATGTAAGACCGGAAGCCAGCAAAATCCTTGAGGAGAAAGCAGGCAAAAACCTCTTTGATCTTGGCCACAGCAACTTCTTACTCAACACGTCTCTGGAGGCAAGGGAAACAAAAGCAAAAATGAACTACTGGGACCTCATCATCAAAGTAAAAAGATTCTGCACAGAAAAGGAAACAATCAACAAAACTAAAAGGCAACTGACAGAATGGGAGAAGATATTTGCAAATGACATATCAGATAAAGGGTTAGTATCCAAAATCTATAAAGAACTTATCAAACTCAACACCCAAAACACAAATAATCCAGTGAAGAAATGGGCAAAAGACATGAATAGACACTTTTCCAAAGGAGACATCCAGATGGCTAACAGACACATGAAAAGATGCTCAACATCACTCATCATCAGGGAAATACAAATCAAAACCACAATGAGATACCACCTCACACCTGTCAGAATGGCTTACATTAACAACTCAGGCAACAACAGATGTTGGCGAGGATGCTGAGAAAGAGGATCTCTTTTGCATTGTTGGTGGCAATGCAAACTGGTGCAGCCACTCTGGAAAACAGTATGGAGGTTCCTCAAAAAACTAAAAATAGAAGTACCTTATGACCCAGCAATTGCACTACTAGGCATTTATCCAAGGGATACAGATGTGCTGTTTTGAAGGGACATATGCACCCCCATGTTTATAGTAGCACTATCAACAATAGCCAAAGTATGGAAAGAGCCTAAATGCCCATCGATGGATGAATGGATAAAGAAAACATGGTATATATATACAATGGGGTATTACTCAGCAATCAAAAAGAATGAAATCTTGCCATTTGCAACTATGTGGATGGAACTGGAGGGTATTATGCTAAGCGAAATTAATCAGTCAGAGAAAGACAAAAATCATATGACTTCACTCATATGAGGACTTTAAAAGACAAAACAGATGAACATAAGGAAAGGGAAACAAAAATAATATAAAAACAGGGAGGGAGACAAAACATAAGAGACTCATAAATATGGAGAACAAACTGAGGGTTGCTGGAGGGGTTGTGGGAGGGGGGATGTGCTAAATGGGTAAGGGGCATTAACGAATCTACTCCTGAAATCATTGTTTCACTATATGCTAACTAATTTGGATGTATGTTTTAAAAAATAAAAAATAAAATTAATAAAATAAAATAAAAACATAAAAATATTTTAAAAATAATTTGGGAGGTAGCTCACGTGACTCATAAATTTGTAGCTATAGAGAAGTTTGGCATCAAAACAATAGTAGCATCTGGTAATGTTGACCTCATTGGCAAGATAATACAAGAAAGAGAAACAAAACTGAATAGAGAGAATTTTTAAAAATGGGCATTTCGCATTACCAAAAAGCCAACTGTTTGGAGACCCTAATTACCAGAAGATAAATTGAGAAAGCCCACCAAAACTCAGACTTTCAGCAAAGAGCAGGCTATCCGTAGAGCTTTCCCATGGAAGCCTGATGGCCTCGAAATACCCCTCTTCAGAGTGAGAACAAGGCGGGGTGGCACAGGGGGAGGCAAGCAAAGAAATATGGTGATCTGAGAACTAGATCTTGGAAAGAACTATATTTATGGTTTCAATGACATGGAACTGGCTGGGGCAAATAGACAATAAATCTGCTAAGTTTTTGAACTGCCAAAGAAACAGTTCTGAACGAAAAGAAATCTGTGACTCCTCAAGATTTACACTGACCCCTCAACTCCCAACTTTCCTTTGATTAGCAGGAAGTGAACTAAGAAATCTATGCAGCCCCCAAAGAGAATATATTCCCAACCCCCACCTGAGATTAGCCAAGGATAATAAAGAAGAAGCAAGAAATAAAGAGAATTCCTCAGTCCCACAATAGGGGCACTCACAAGACCTACCCAGTAGAATTTCAGAATTGCTTTTGAGACACATTTGGAATTCGTGGAAGAGCCTGGGCTGGAGATATAAATTTGGGAGTCATAATTATATACAGAACTATTTGAGGCTGTAGGTCTGAAAGAGATTAACAAGACTGATGGAGAAGGAAAGTGGTCCAAATACTGAGACCACGGACACTGGCAGGTTTAAAAGTCAGCAAGATGAGCGGGAACTAACAAGGGAGCCTGAGAAAGAGGATGCATAGGGGTGGGTGGAAACTGAAAAAGCATAGAAGCCTGCCAGCCAAATGAATAAAGGGTGCCAAAGAATAGCTTAAAGTCATTTAGTTTGTACACAGCTGAAAATGTATTCATATACCAGAAATGTATTCACAACCGTGTATAAATTGTCACTCTAAACAAAGGAAAAGGCAGGATTTATAGAGCAAACGTCATGGAGACCATGTGAATTTTGTCCTTGGGTAGGGTGGTCGATCACAAATATTCAGGAAGGGCGGTGTGTCCTTGAGAAGGTTGGCAGGGTTAGGGAAGACAGTTTAGTTCTTTTTGGGGGTATCTCAGAAGCCCTAAGGGCTCTGCTGCAGGAGTAGATAGGACACCTGCCTCTCATGGTGGCCAGTGTCTTTCTGCTGGTGTCTCCATCTTAGGTAAGAAGGTAGTCTCTCCATGTCCCTCATTATGACTTCTCAGTCTCGCATTCGGTCAGCCTGAGCTCACTGAGTAGCTGAGAAGGCCAGCAGGACCACTGTTACTTTTTTTGAAATGGTAGTCAGATAGATTTCAGCTTGGGGTAACAGCTATAGAGTAACATTTAAGTGCCGGGAGATCCAGAGTAAGGCAAGAGGAAAGATACTGGCAAATACCATAAGAAAAAAGTAACACCCACTTCATATCTAGTTTCCTCTTCAGCCTACCCCTCACCAAGAGAATAAGATCAATTGACCAACAACCAAGTATCCCTTTCTCTCATTTGACTGATTATTTGGCTCCCCAGTGAATATACTCTGTTATAGTCTGTCAAGCCCCTGCAGCTTGAGTGTTTCGTTTGTTGTTTGGGCTACAGTCCCAAATAAATAGTGAATTTCTGTTAGATTTTGACAGTCGCTTATTCGTTTCTATATTTTTTTAAATAAGGACTTTATAACCTAGCTTATTGATTCCCTCTGGAGGAAGGGAAAGATATTGTAATTGATTTGCTCTGAGTTTTCATATTCAAGAGAAAGGAGAAGGAGAAACGTCATGTATTTAGAAGCTTTAGGTTGGAGGGAGGGAGGGCAGCCATGAAGGTCTAGATGAACCAAATGCAACGACCTCCTTTTATTTCTGTTCCAGCTGAGATTTGAACTTTTAAATACATATTTAGACTCACTTAAACAGTTCTTATACAAAACAGGTAATCTTGCTTAGAAGCTACAGCTCCCAGTTCTCTCCATCATGTGAGACCAATTTCAGTTAAATCTTTGTATACATTGCCTCCCTTTGCTGGCAGGTCGGCTCTATGAATTAGACATACATATGGTGCACACAAATGACAAGTTCTTACGGCCATTTAATCTCTAAAATTCTCCCCCCGCCCCAAGAAAGAGAAGTGGCTACAGATGCAAACAGAAGAAGGGGGGAAATAGTTATGTACAGGCAAAGACAACTGGAAGTCTCCCTTTTTTTTTTAATGTGTAAATGAAATTTATTCGCCATTACCCCTCCAAAACACGGCAAGAGGAGGGAGGCCTCGCAATATTGCTGCATGTCTAAGACCAGGCCCATCCTCCCCTTCCTGGTCTTAGTTCTTCACCTGTAAGATGTGGAGTTTCAGCAGGCTTTCCCTAGACTATTTTCCAGCTCTGAAATGCCACAGTTTTATGTTGAGTGTTCAACACTCATATTTTAATTTTCAGGATGACAGTATAGCCTAGTGGCCAAGTGTGGCCCCCAGCAATAGACTGCCTTATTCTGAATGTTTGCACCATATCTCTTTTGTTTTTAATTCAAGTTAGGTAACATATAGTATAGTCTTGCTTTTGGGACATCTCTTACATATGACACCCAGTGCTCATCCCACAAAGTGCCCTCCTTAATGCCCATCACCCATTTAACCCATTCCCCCCACCCACCTCTCCTCCAGCAACCCTCACTTTGTTCTCTGTATTCAAGAGTCTCTTATGGTGTGCCGCCCTCTCTGTTTTTATCTTATTTTTCCTTCCCTTAAGTGAGTCAGAGAAAGACAGATATACGATTTCACTCATATGTGGAATTTGAGAAGTCTCCTTTTAAAAAAAAAATTTTTTTTAATCTTTATTTATTTCTGAGAGAGAGACAGGGTGTGAGCAGGGGAGGAGCAGAGAGAGAGAGAGGGAGACACAGAATCCGAAACAGGCTTCAGGCCCTGAGCTGTCAGCACAGAGCCCGACGTGGGGCTCGAACCCCAGGAACCGTGAGATCATGACCTGAGCCGACGTAGGATGCTCAACCGACTGAGCCACTCAGTCTCCCTGAGAAGTCTCCTTTTTGAAACATCTGTCAAAAACAATCACTGACATGGGGCGCCAAGGTGGCTCTGTCGGTTAAGTGTCCGACTTCGGATCAGGTCATGATCTCGCGGTTCGTGAGTTCGAGCCCCGCGTCGGGCTCTGTGCTGACAGCTCAGGGCCTGGAACCTGCTTCGGATTCTGTGTCTCCCTCTCTCTCAGCCCCTCCCCTGATCATGCTCTCTCTGTCTCTGTGTCTCAATAATAAATAAACATTAAAAAATTAAAAAAAACACAATCACTGACACCCGTAAGCCAATTAGTCTACTTGCCTTATTGGGGCTACTATAGATCTTTATACACAAACAGTAGCACCACATCCAGGGACATATTCCAGGCCCCGAGGCTCTACACTGAGGGATGGCTATCCATGTATCCATCCAGGTCTGCCAGGCTCTCGCTCAGGAGACAACCAAGCCAGAGTGTTTTAGACTCTCACTGTCCAAGTCCACGTCTGCCAGCCTTCCTCTGGCAGACGGTCATTGCCCATTGTCCCTGCTTCTAAAGTGTGAAAGACAAAGACATCTAACTATATCTAACAGATAAATAATGTCCATCAGATCTGAAAATGAGAACAAGTTGTTGAGTCTCACCATAAACTCACCATAAGCAGTTCCATAAAGGAAAGGCAGGAAGACACCAACGATCTCAAAGGTGCACTTGCTGTGATATTTCTTGATCTGAGGCTGTTCTCCACTTCCAGATGTTTGCTTTGCACAAAATTCTATTTGCACAAATTCTATTTGCTAATGACTTAAGCTCATACTGCTACACGGACAAGCAAATAACACAGGACGCTATCAACTGTTGGGATTAATGAAGGATTAATCTGGCCCAAAAAAAGTGTTTGGCCCTTTGCCTCTTGCTCCTCACAGGCAACCTCTGAGGTCTTTGAAATGTCCTACCTGATAAGAGAGTGTCTTTCTTGTTTACACAGAGACAGATCGCCTGTGCTAACAATGTGGTTTGTGGAGGGAGCTAGACCTCTGAGGGGGGCTGGAGACTAAGGCCAGCAACCCATGCAGTCCTCCGTGTCTATGTGGCCAGCCCCCAATGGACACCATGGCTCTGGTGAGTCTTACAAGTGGGCAATACTCTGCACATATTTTCACACGCTGTTGCTGGGAGAAATAAGCATTGTCCACATGATTCCAACTTAGAGAAGACAAGTTTCATGCCTGGTCTCTCCTGACCCTTGCTTTCTGTGCCTGTTCCCATGGCTGATTTTAGTCTGTACCTTTTCACTGTCGCAAACTGTAACCATGAATATAACAGCTTTGCTGTGTTATGCAGATCTGTCTAGTGAATTACCAAACCTGAGCATGGTCTTGGAGAACCCCAGACTACAACAAAGAGACAAATTGTTTATGATGTGTAAGTGCATGAGTGACTTCTCAGCACTGTGCTTGAGACCAGCTAACGATCTAAATCAAAGCTTTGTGACCCAGTGATAGACAAATACCCTCCATGTGGAAGATATCATAATCCTCAAAGCAAAGTGTCAAAAAATATAACAACAAGTCACTTTGCTGCCACTACCAAACAAAATTGAATGGCCATGTGCAAAACAGAATCAGAATAGAATCAGACATGACCAAGAGTCATATTCAATGTTTGAGAACCAAAGAGTTTGATTACCATACTTACTAGAGAAGCTAAAGAAGGGTGAAGCAGGATTCAAGGAGTCAATGAGGTATACATCAGGCTTATCATTTGCTCAGCTCTAAGAGAGGGCAGTATCTTAGTATTACTTCCCAAGCTGTGAAAGAATAACTGAGATGTTTGGTTGAAGTACAGCTGAAAGTTTACATGTCACCAAGGGAAAATAACCATGTATACAAGGACAAAAGGCTTTGTAAAAGCAAAAACTATAGTCTGCGGAACATGGAGTCATATATTTTGTCCTTGAATTGGCTAACTGACTAAAAGTGGGCTAGAAGGGTAATCTGCTCTTAAGAAGAAAAATATAGTTGTCAGAGAAGGCAGTTTTAGTTTTTTGTGAATTTTCTCTTTGGGATATTAGCTCTTGAGTGTACTTTGACCTGACCTCAGACCTCATCCATAGTCATAAATTTGACCTTCAGAACTGAGTTTGCCAGGACCTTAGATGTGGACCTTGATATTGGACCTAAACATGGACAGTGGAAATGGACCTTAGACCAAGAATTCTCAGAAGTTCCTACTGCAGGTTAGAGTGAGTTAAATTATATCTGAGCAGTATTGGTGTAAAAGAGCCATTGTCACACATTGCTTTAAAAAAATAAGTTAATTTCTTTTGGCAAGTTAGAACCAATAAGATGAATCAGATCAGTGTATGGGAAAATAAATCACTTCCCCAAATGTGTAAACAACTAGTCTCATACACTGTTCTCAAAAGTATGGTCTTACTGCAAATTAAATGAAAGTAAGTACACAAAGAGAAAGAAAACAAGTTCAAATCAAAGTCAGAACTTAGTACCAACATGAAAGTCCAAGTCTAAGATCAAAGGCAAATGTCTAGGTCCATGTCCAATTTCCATGCCTAAGGTCTAGCCCAATGTCCAAGCTAAATAAAGCAAGATCCAGGATCAAGGGCCAAGGTCTAGGTACAAGGTCCAAAGACCACATCTAAGGCTCAAGTCCAGGTCTAAGATTAGAGTTCCTGATACAATTTCCAGAATTGAGGTCCAGTTCCAGTGCAGAGGTCCATGCTGCAGGCCCCAGGTTCAAAGCCAGATTTAGAGCCAAGGTCCAAGACCAATGTCCAGTTGGTACAAGTTCCAGGTCTAAGGTAAGATCCAAGGAACTAGTCAAAGACTATTCCAAAGAGTAGGTCCAAGATTCACAACCAGATCCCACATCCATATCAATATCCAAGGTCAAGTTCAGGTCCATGATGGAGGTATAAGCCTCAGGTCAACATCTGAGGTTAGTGGTCAAAATCCAAGACATAGGTCCACATCCAAGTTCCAGCTCTGAGGTTATATCCATGTAAGTAGAAAAACCAAGTTTCAATGTCCAGGTTCAATATCCATGACAAGATTAGAAGCTCGGGTCCAAGGTGCGATGTACACTTCCAAGGTCTAGAAAAACTGCATATACAAGTTCTAAGTTCAAAGCTGAGTAACAGTTTGAGATCAACGACACAGGTTTGAGGTCAAAATCTAACCCCAGGCTGAAGGTCCAAGTCAAAGTCCAAAGTCCAATTTATATTTCAAAGTCTGAGGTCCAAGCCAACATCCAGACACAAGACAAATGCAGGTCCAAGGTCAAGTTCTGATTCCCATCAGGGTCCAAATACAACATCCAGGTCAAGTTCTAAGGTTTAGAGTCCAGTTTGAACTCCAGTCAAGGTCCAATATACAGATCCATGAATAAGCCCAAAGCCCAAGACCTGGTTCAGGGTGCACATCCAAGTACAAGTTCTAAGTGTGAGGTCTAGATCCAAGTCCAAGTTCTAACAGCAACATTCAGGACTATATCCAAGTCCTGGTCAAGGCCCTGTTCTAAGGTCCAGGTCTGAGTTTAGGTCTAAGCTCTAAAGCTGACTTTTAAGACTTGAGTCTAATTTCAGGCCGAAGGTCCAGATCCAAATGCAAGTCCAAGGCAGAGATCCAAAGTGTAATTCCGAGTCTAAGGTAGAGATCCATGTCAAGGTCCAAGATCTAGGTCCAAGGTCCAGATTCAGATCCAACTTCTAGGTATAAGATCAGGTAAAAATATAAAAATTAAATTAAAATTGAAAACAGATAAAGTTTAAAGTCTGAGGTTGCAATCTAAAGTTTAGATTCAAGGTCTTGATTTGATATCTAAGTTAAAAGTCCAAGTCTAAAGGATCCAAGGCTGACTTCCAAGTTTCAAGTCCAATTCCAGGTCCAAGCTCTCAGACCCAAATGCAGGTTACCAGTAGAGGGTCAAGGACAAGGTCCAAGTCCTGGTCTAGGTTTAGATTAATATCTAAGTGTAATATCCAAATCCAGTTTCAAGATCCACATCCAAGAGCAGTCCAGAAACTAGAAAAATATCCATGACAAAATTCCAGGTCCAAAATCAGTGTCCCAGGTTAGTTAGTTCCAGGTCCAAGTCTGCATTCCAGGCCTGAACTCCATCCCAAATTTAGGAGTCCAGGTCTAAGGTCCAAGATACAGTTTCAATGGAGGTCTTAATTGAGTTCCCAAGTTCAGTTCATATCCACCTCATAATCCAGGTTCAACATTTCGGGCCAGGTCAATGTGCAGGTCTAAGGTCCAGGTCCAAGGTTCAGCCCTGATCCAGCATTGAGTACCAGGTCTAAGTTCCAAGGTCAAAAAACATATCCAAGTCCATCCAGATCTGAGCTTCAAGATCAAGGTCAAATGTCATGGTCCAAGATTCAAATCCAAAATCCAGGCCTATGACCAAGGACAAAATTTATAGTTCTAGGTCATGGAAAAGTCCAAAGCCAAAATTCAAAGCCAAAATTGAGATCTTATGTCTGGTCTAAGGCCCAAATCATATCTAAGGGCTATACCAAGAACTAAAATTCAAGGTCCAATTCAAAGGTTGAAGTCTGGTATAAGGTATGATCCAAAGACCAAATCCTTGTCTAGAATTCATCTTCAAGATCTTGGTCCAAGATCAAGGTCTAGGTCTGAGGACTAGGTCTATGTTTCAAGTACAAAGTTCAGGTCCAGGTCTCAGTTACTGATCCAAGGTCAGAATCCATTACAGAAATCCAAAGTCCAAGTCCAACATCCACATCCATTATGTTCCGTGTCGAAGTTTGGAGGTCCAGGCTAAAGTTCTATTGTCCAAGTTTTGGTTCACATCAAAGGTACAGGTCCTAGGTCCAACTCCAAGGTATAAAGTTTACATTTGACATTCAGGTCCAGGTTTGAGGCCTAGATCTAAAGAATATGTCTAAGACTGAGGTCCAGGAACAAAGTCAAAATTCCATTACCAAAGTTCAGGAGCAAGGTCCAAAGTCTAGATCCAAGACTGACATTTGAGTCAGAAGTTCTTGTCCAATATCCATATCTATAATCTTGTGTCAGTTCAGGTATGATGTCCAGGTCTGAGATCAGCTCCAAGTTTAGAAGTCTAAGTCCGAAGTCCAGTCCAAAGTCCATGCTCAAGTTCAAGGTACAGAGCCAAAGTCCATATCCAAGTCCGGATCAAGATCCAGATCAGAGGTCTGGGTCTAAGGTTGAGTGCCAAGACAGGAGATGCTGATCCAAGATCCAAGCCCATGACAAAGGAAAGGTGCAAATCCAGGCTCAAGGGCCACAAGAACCAGGATGATGCCCAACACACAGGTCCAGTTATGAGGTCCAGTTTTAACATCCAGGTACTAAAACCTGCTTAGATTAATTTTATTTTGGACTTGTTTGCACACATACTGGTTGGATGTGCTTTAACCTGTTTTAACTTTCAATAAAAACTTTTGAGAACACTGTGTGACTCAGAGCTAGTTTTCACAAAAACTGCATGGATTTATCTTGTCTGTTCTAACTCAAAACAAGAGTTTCCTTTTTAGAGTAACGTGTACCTCTGAGCTCGTTTTCACATATACTGCTGAGATTTATCAGTGTAGTTGACAGGAATGTGTATTTTCAGATTTTGCTCATGTAATGCTATGTCCCTCGCAGATCACTTGCCCAAGCAGTAAGAAGTTACTCTGGAGATGGGTTTCTGGGACTGAACCTGTTTACACTAATTCTGTCTTCTTTCAAAACAATAGAGTTTTCCAGTTCTGTCAAGATGGAGTCGTCCTGCTCTCCCTGCCTCTCCTTCTAAAAATCTCTGGACATAACACAACAAGCAAGCATAGGGCAACCCTGAAGGGTAGAAAGAAGGACACAGACTATCCAGAGGCTTGAATCACACAGTGGTGAATCCCCTGGGTTTCCTCCTTACCTCCCCTATATTCTGGACAGAGTGCTGCAGAAACTCCCAAACCAGAACCACAGACAGGCACAGACATAAAAACTTCAAGAAAAGCCTGTTCTCCCTGGTCAAAGGACCACCCCCTCCCCCCCCCCCCACACACATACAAAAGTTGGTGTAACAACAGAAAACTTTGGCAATACTTGCCCTACTCTCACCAAACACCAATTTTATTTTATTTTTTTTAACGTTTATTTATTTTTTGAGACAGAGAGAGACAGAGCATGAACAGGGGAGGGGCAGAGAGAGAGGGAGACACAGAATCTGAAACGGGCTCCAGGCTCTGAGCTGTCAGCACAGAGCCCAACACGGGGCTCGAACCCACGGACCGTGAGATCATGACCTGAGCCGAAGTCGGACGCTTAACCTACTGAGCCACCCAGGCACCCCTAAACACCAATTTTAAAAACCACACTCTGTCCTGGCAGTATGCGCAGGAACACGTTGGGGTGGGAGATGGTGAGTAAAGGGATTGATCTTTCACCCACCTTCTCACTCCTGGAAGTAAAAGGCACTCTCAGATTTTTCTGCCAGTAGCGTTGGTGAGTCTGAGCAAGAAGTTAATATTCCATTCCCTGCACGACAGAAGCAGGCAACATTCTGATTCCCCCAAAAGGTGGCATCAGCCAGGTCCAGCAGGGAGCTCAGCCTCCACCCACACCTGGCATTGATGCAACCCTACAAGGCACCGCAGGGTTAGTCATCCCTCCACTTTTCTTCCATTCTGGATGTCAGGGAGACCCAGGTGCGAGCTGTACTTGCACGTGCACCCAACAGCGTTGAGACTGAATGAGGGGGTACAAAGCAGGGCGGGTCAGCACTCCTGTCCCACCTTCCCTAGTGCTATCAAGGTCCAACTGGGGGCTGAGCTTCCACATTCACCCTGTGGCAATAAGGTGGTACGGGTCCGCCCACTTTCCTCCACTTCCTGGTAGCTGTGCAGCCCAGTGGGAGCTGAGCATAAACCCCCACTCAGAGGCAACAGGACAGTGCGAGTTGGTGTCCCACTTTTTCTCTGTCACTGAGGCTGCGGGAGAACTGAACTTCCCACCCCATCTCTCTGCAACAAGCCAGTGCCCCACTTTTGCCACAGTGGATGTTGTCCAGGCCCAGTAGGAAGCAGAACATAACACTCTCCCAGCCATGTGCTACATGTAAACAGAGGGACTCCCTGATTTAAAAAAAAAAAAAAAAAAAAAAAAAAAAAAAGATTAAACAGAATCCAGCATCTTATGATTTCCAAAACATCCAAGAGACAATTGAAAATCAACCATCATACCAAGAACAAAGCAAATCATAACATGAATAAGAAAACACAATACACAGATTCCAACACTGAGACAAAGCAGGTATCAGAATTATCTGACAAGGATTTTAAAGTAGTCGTCATCAAAAAATGGTTCAACATGCAATAATGAATTCTCTCTTTTTAAAATTTTTTTTAACATTTGTTTATTTTTGAGAGACAGAACATGAGCAGGGGAGGGGCAGAGAGAGAGGGGGAGACACAGAATCCAAAGCAGGCTCCAGGCTCAGAGCTGTCAGCACAGAGCTCGATGCAGGGCTTGAACCCATGAACCATGAGATCATGACCTGAGCCGAAGTCGGATGCTTAGCGGACTGAGCCACCCAGGCACCCCTAATGAATTCTCTTCAAGGGGGTGCCTGGGTGGCTCAGTAGGTTAAGAGTCTGACTCTTGGTCTTGGCTAAGGTCATGATCTCACGGTTCACGGGTTTGAGCCCCTTGTTTGGCTACATGCTGATAGTGTAGAGCCTGCATAGGATTCTCTCTCTCCTCTCTCTCTGCCCCTCCCCCTCAAAAAAAAGTGAATTCTCTTGAAACAAAAGAAAAAGCAAACATCTCAGCAAAGAAATCAACGGTTTTGTGTGTGTGCGTTTATTTATTTATTTTGAGAGAGAGAGAGAGCTGCCCATGCATGGGCGGAGTCAGCGCAGGGCTTGATCCCACCAACCATGAGCCAAAATCAAGAGTCTGATGCTTAACCCACTGAGCCTCCCAGGCACCCTTCAAAGGTATTTTGTTTGTTTTAAAGAACCAAATGAAAATTACGAAACTGAAAAAGACAATAACTGGAAAAAGATTACTGTGGGGGCTCAATAGTGTAGTAGGGGTGAAGGAAAATAGAATCACTAAAATTTACGCAATTTTTTAAAAGTATATTCATTTTTTGAGAGAGAGAGAGAGAGAGAGAGAGAATGAGTCGGGGAGGGGCAGAGAGAGAGGGAGACACAGAATCCAAAGCAGGCTCCAAGCTCTGAGCTGTCAGCACAGAGCCCGACGCGGGGCTCAAACCTATGAACCACGTGATTCTGACCCAAGCTGAAGTCAGATGCTTAACAGACTGAGCCACCCAGGTGCCCCAAGTTTACCCAATCTTAACAACACAGAGAATAGATTGGGGGCAAGGGGAGGAAGGGCACCTATGGGACAATAACGAAAAGCATAAGATCATACTGTTGGAGTCCCAAGAAGAGAAGGGGGAGAGAGGGGCTGCAACAGTATTTGAAAAAATAATAGCTGAAAAATCTCTAAATTCACTAAATGACATTAACGTACAGATTCAACATGTTCCAACCAGGATAAACCCAAATAAACATATGCCAAGACACGTCATAATTAAACTTCTGAAAGCTAAAGACAAAGGGAAAAAAATCTTAAAAGCAGCCAGAGGGAAATAATGCATTATTTATGAATGAACGCCAATTCAAATGACAGCAAATTTCTCACGGGAAACTAAGATACAAGGTGAAAATGACTCAAAGCTTTTCAAGGACTGGAAGAAAACTATACCTAGAGTAACCCCTAAGAAAACTATAAAGAGCCATATATTCAAACCTCTATAAATAAATCAAGATGGAAGCCTTAAAAATGTTCAAATTATCCATGGAAAGCCCAGAAAAGAAAGATAACGGAATAAGAAATACAGAAAACATGTGATAATTGGGGCGCCTGGGTGGCTCAGTCGGTTGAGTGTCCGACTTCAGCTCGGGTCATGATCTCACAGCTCATGATTTTGAGCCCCACGCCGGGCTCTGTGCTGATGGCTCAGAGCCTGGAGCCTGCTTCAGATTCTGTGTCTCCCCCTCTCTCTGCCCCTAACCCACTCAAATTCTGTCTCTGTCTCTCTCAAAAATAAATAAACATTGGGGCGCCTGGGTGGCGCAGTCGGTTAAGCGTCCGACTTCAACCAGGTCACGATCTCGCGGTCCGTGAGTTCGAGCCCCGCGTCAGGCTCTGGGCTGATGGCTCGGAGCCTGGAGCCTGTTTCAGATTCTGTGTCTCCCTCTCTCTCTGCCCCTCCCCCGTTCATGCTCTGTCTCTCTCTGTCCCAAAAATAAATAAAAAACGTTGAAAAAAAAAATTAAAAAAAAAAATAAATAAAATAAAATAAATAAACATTTAAAAAATTTAAAAAAAAAAGGAAACGTGGTAACATAGCAAATCACCAACTAATGTAAATATACCAGTAAAAAAGAGATTGGCAGAGTAGATTAAAAAGATGATAACAACCATATGCCATCTACAAGAAACACGTCATACACAAAGACACCAGCAAGTTGAAAGTATAAGAGCGGAACACTCCACGTAACAAGAGCAAAATACACCTTGTTTGTAAGCAGGCTTGGTACATTCATCAAGATAAACCATATCCCGGGCCGTAGAACAAACCTCAACAATTTTAAAAGAACTGAAACCGGGACAAATATGTTCTCTGGTCGTGATGGAATCACACCAGAAATCAATAGCAAAAAGATAACAGGAAACTCACAAAACACTTGGAAAGTAAACAACACACTCTTAAATAATCCAGGCGTCAAATGAGACCTCAAAGGAAAAATTTAAATATATATATCAAGAGAGAGAGTAGAATTAAACTGAAAATACAACATATCAAAATATGGAAGGTTCGGCTAAAACAGAAATGAGAGGGAACTTTAGAATACTAGAGGCTTATATTAGAAGAAAGAAAGGCTCAAATCAATAATTTAAGCACCCAGCTGAGAAACTAAAAAGAGCAGAATAAACCCAGAGGAAGCCAAAGAGAGGAAACTAATAAAGACACCAAGCAACAGTAACAGAAATTAAACACTTAAAGCAACTTTATGCTCCTAAATTCAACTACTTAGAAGAAATGGACCAATTCCTTTAAAAACACAAACTAGGGGCGCCTGGGTGGCTCAGTTAGTTGAGCGTCCGACTTCAGCTCAGGTCACGATCTCACGGACCGTGAGTTCAAGCCCCGCATCGGGCTCTGGGCTGATGGCTCAGAGCCTGGAGCCTGCTTCCAGTTCTGTGTCTCCCTCTCTCTGACCCTCCCCCGTTCATGCTCTGTCTCTCTCTGTCTCAAAAATAAATAAACGTTAAAAAAAAATTTTTTTTTAACACAAACTAGCAACACTCAACCAAGGTGAAACAGATAATGCAAATAGTCCTATAACCACTAAAGAAATAGAATTTGTAATTTAGAAGCCCCTGAGGAAGGAATATCCAGATGCAGACGGTTGCACTGGAGAATCCTACCAGTTTTTCAAAATGGGACCAATTTTACACAACCTTTTCCAGAAAATCAAAGAGGAAGGAATACTTACCAATTCATTTTATGAAGCCGGTAATGCCCTGAGATAAAAACCAAAGACATCACAAGAAAACTGCAAACCAGTACCTTTCACAAGCACATAAATTCTCAACAAAATGTTAGCAAACTGAATCCAACAACGTACACAAATAATTATGCGTCAAAACCAAGTGTGATTCATCCCAAGTATGAAAGGTTGGCTCACCATTCAAAAATCACTCAATGTAATTCACCATATCAATCAGGTTAAAAAAAAATGATTATAACAATATACGTAAAAAAAAGCATTTGACAAAATACAACACCCACTCATGATAAAACTCTCAGAAAAATTAGGAATAAAGAAGAACTTCCTAACTTGATAAAGAACATCTATAAAAAGCCTACAGCTAGCATCTTACTTAACGGTAGAAGACTAACGCTTTCCCTTCCAGATCAGGAACAAGATAAAAATGCCTGCTCTCACAACTGTCAATTATTGCAGTTCTGGAATGTGTAGCTGCTGCAGACAGGGAAGAAAAAGGAATAAAAGCATATAGATTGGAAAGAAGAATAAAGCTGTTCCTATTTGCAATGACATGATTGTCTATGTAGAAAATCCCAAACGATCTAAAAACGAAAGACAAAAAAATGAAAAACAAACTCCTTGAACTAATGAGTGAGCTAAGCGAGGTCACAGGACATGAGATCAATAAACAAAACAAAACAAACACACAAACAAAATAATTGCATTTCTATATCCCAACAATGTCATGCAGAAACCGAAATTAAAAATACAGTACCAGTCACAATCATCCCAAAGAAAACATGATATTTAGATATAGCTCTAGAAAATCAAGCACAGGATACATCCTGAAAATTTTAAAGTACTGACGAAAGAAATTGAAGAAGACCTAAATAAGTGGAGAGATGTACTATGTTCAGAAATGGAAAATTCAACATATTAAAATAGGTTTAATGCAATTCCTGTCAAAATTCCCAGCAAGTGTTTTATAGACAAGTTTATTTTAAAATGTGTATGGAAAGACACGGTACCTAGAATAGCTAAAATAATTTTGAAAAATAAGAATAAAGTGGGAGGAATCACTCTACTCAACGTCAAGGCTTGCTATGGTAATCAAAACAGTGTGGTATTAGAGACGGATGGACACATAGATCAAAGGAACAGGGTAAAGAATCCAGAAATAGACCCACACACATATGCCCAACTGATTTTTTACAAAGGCACAAAAGCAATTCACTGAAGAAAGGGACAAATTATTTCAACAAATGATGCTGAAGCAATTGGACATCCGCAAAAAAAAAAAAAAAAAAAAAAAAAAAAAAAAAAAAAAGACTAAAGTGAAAACCAGTGATAACACCAAAAGCAGAGAAACTGGATCACTCATACAGTGTTGGTGGGAATGTAAAATGGTAAAGCCACATCGGAAAACAGGTTGGCACTTTCTTATGACATTAAACATGCAAACGCTGAAAGCCCCAGCGGTTGCAATATTGGGCATCTATCACAAAGTGAAATTAGACATTAGCAGAAAAACCTAGATGCAAATGTTCAGACAGCCTTATTCATAACTGCCCCAAACCGGAAACAACCCTCCTGTCCTTCAATGTTTGGGTAAATAAACAAACTCTAGTACCTTCAATAAATAAACATGAATTAAAAAAAAAAAAAAAAAAGAATGACCTTTGGATATGCTCAACAATTTAGATGAATCTCCAGGGAATTATTCTGAGTCAGGAAAAAAAAAATCCCAAAGGTTACTGTATGATTCTATTTATATAACATTCTCGAAATGACAAAACTATAGAAATGGAGAACAGATCTGTGGTTGCCAGGGATGGGGATCAGGAACGGGATGGGGAGAGAGAGGAAGGTGGGTGTAGCTATAAAAGGGCAACTGGAGAGATTCTTGTGGTGGACAAACTCTGTCAACGTCAATATCTTGACCGTGACATGGCGGTCTAGTTTCGTATCATATCGTTACTATGGAAGGAAACTGAGTAAAGGGTACACCGGGCCTCTCTGTATTATTTCTTACAACTGCCTGTGAATCTGTAATTATCTTGAAATAAAACACTCAATTAAAACATTTTCAGATACCAAAATAAAAATTGCTAGCTAGATTCCTCTGAACTGGCTCTAACTCAGAATTTAAAAAAAAAAAAAAAAAATCAGTTAACAATGTGTTTCTTAGCTTTTTCGCCCAGATAAAGCTGACATTCGTATCTGTTTTCTGACAAACAAGAAGTAGCTACTTTTGAGAAGCATTTCTGAGACTGAGCTTGCTTCCACTTATAACGATTTGTTTTCTCCAATGCAGTTTGAGTCATCTTCCTCTGCCTGTGTCACAAGTAGGTAGAGTCGAGAAGCAAATGTGTTTCTGAGTGCTTTTGTTCACATTTGTCTGCAGTTATTCTAAAAAGCAGTAATAAGTTCCTTATAAGTAGAACATTGGGGCCTGAGTTTCTTTGTTCTAATACTGCCTCTTTGCACAAATGCTGCTCAGATTCATCTTTGTCTACAAAACTGGCAAATACTGGCGTTTAGAGCAATTTCTTTCCCAGCTCTAAAATCCAATTCAGGACCATTTATTTGACTGCCATGTCTATTTAGTCCAATTGGTAAGCAATCCTCGCTCTTTGTTTTTTTGGGACTTTGACATTTTTGAAGAGTGCAGGTTCACTGTTTGTGCAGAACGTCCCTCAGTTTGGGCTTGTTTGATTGTTGCTTCGTGATTCAGGTAATGCATTTATTGGCAAGAATATTACATAAATGATATGTCTCCAGGATCACACCAGGAGGCAAATGATGTCAATTTGTCCCCATTACTGGTAATGTTAACTTTGATCAGGTGATATCTGCCAGGTTTTGCCATTCTAAAGGCACCTTTTTTATAATTTGTGTGGGGTGTGTTTTTTTAGTGTTTTATTTATTTATCTTGAGAGAGAGAGAGAGTGAGCAGGGGAGGGGCAGAGAGAGAGGGAGAGAGAGAATCCTAAGCAGGCTCCTCACTGTCAGCACAAAGCCCAACGCGGAACCCAAATTCATGAACCATGAGATCATGACCTGAGTCAAAATCAAGAGTCAGACTCTTAACTCACTAAGCCACCCCAGCGCCTGTGTGGGGGTTTTTTTTTTTTTTAAGCGTCTTTCAAAATCAAGTCTCGTGATATTTGGAATATCCATGTTGGAGTAGAAGGGCAAATGTCTTCATATTTCTGCCTGTCAAAATGTCAATCCCAACAAGGTTCACCTTGGTGGGACCACCTTCCAGTTTCGGAAGTTAACATCTCTGCTAGTTTGCATGGTTGTCTTTTGACCAGAAAGCTGTTATCACACAGCGTTGAACACTGCATTAGGAAAGTGCTGGAAGCACTAGCATCTCCAGCAGTGACACCCATCTCATCCACCATGATGAGATGAGGGGATGGTTGCTTCTCTGAGGGAATGGCCAGCCCCCACACCTGCAGCGGATGTGGTGACAGCCCCGGGTGTTCCTGTGTATGCTATCTGTCTAAAGTAATCTCTATGCCTAATGTGGGCACGAACTCACAACCCAGAGATCAAGAGTCATATACTCTACTGACTGAGGCAGCCATAAGCCCCGATGTCATTTTTTTTTATTTTTTTTATTTTTTGCCATTTTTAATGTTCATAGAATCAATATAAAGTTTTTGTTCTGATGAACATGGACATATGTCACTTTCATTTTTTAGAAAGAACTTTATATTTGAAACTAATCTATGAATGATAATACCTCATAGGCCTGCAGATAAAATATAATTGGTTTCTTTGCCAATATATAAATAATTTTTAGGGGGAAGAGCCAAGATGGCAGAACAGTATGGAAGGTCTTTTTGCATCGCACATCCATGAAATACAGCCAGATCAACGCTAAACCAACCTGCACACCTAGAAAACTGATTTGAGGATTAACACAACAAATCTGCACAACCTGAACCACAGAACTCAGCAGGTATGTGGCGTGGAGAGGTAAAACAGGGGAAAGAGAAGCCACAGATGACAGGGAGCTATTTTTTCATGCAGAGAGAAGACGGAGATGGGGTGGGAGGAGTACAGGAAAAGCATCCCCCCAAAAGCAGCTGGAAAGAAAGTGGAAAAGTGGAAATGGCCACAGGGACTGAACTAAAAAGGGAGAAAGGAGAAAGGAGAGGGTTTAAATTCCACTAAGACTCTATAAACAGGGGGAGCGCAGAGTCAGAAACTCCGCAGCTCGATATCTGGAGGTGCTCTGGTGGGAAGGGCGAATCCCCAGGAGCAGAGAGTGAAGTCTTCAAAGTCCTCAGGCCACACGGGAGAGGCGGTTCTCCTGCTGGGAGGACGTTAGGTAGAGGCGGTGCGGCCCCTCCCACAGGCAAAGGTGTCAGCAGACCCCAGAGAACAACCACACCTGCTGGTGCTGGAACAAGGTCTCTGGGGGTGAAGACTGGTGCCAGATGTGTTGTGATTTTCTATAATCCCTGAGGTGCTGCTGCTACACGATCACGTGAACTTTTTCTGGGGTGGGCTGGCACTCGGCCACAGTCTCTGGCCATTGGCAGCAGCATGGTCCCTCGAACGTTCCTGCATATGGCCTGCTCGGGCCACTGCTCGGTAAGACCCTCCTTCAGAAGGTCTGAGCAGGTCAAAGCCGCAGTCCCTCAGAAGTGAGAGGCTGGGAAACACAGCCTCATCTAAGATAAAACTCAGGGAGGGAAATGCCGCCTGGCAACCTGACGGCTTGCTCATGGACAGTATAAAAGCAGGGAGTGGACGGAAGCTGAAAACAAAGGAGGGGTGCGTGACTGCTGACCAGGGAGAACAGAGTTCTGATACAAGAGACTGGATAGCTGGATGAGGCCATTTTCACCCCTCCCACACATGCGCATACACACTTACAAGCACCACAACAATCCACCCCTGTAAGCTAAACAGCGCCATCTAGTGGAGAACAGAGCCATTACACTAAGCCCTACCCAACTGGGCCAACCTCACTCTTCAGGAACATGAGTCTCTCCGCCTGCTTAGTTTACGACTATAAAGCACTTCATAGTTTGACTTCTAGGGGAAAACGATCTCATTTCAGTCGTACTTCAGTCTGTTCCCTGGTCCATCTATTCAATTTTTTTTCTTTTTCGTTTCTTTTTCTTGAATACAGAAAGAGAAAAAATTTCTGTTTATTTTCAATTTTTCTTAAAAATATTTTTCTTTAATTTTTTTCTACTATATATTTTACTTTTTTGTAAAATTTTTAAATTCTATTTTACTTCCATCATTTGTTCATTTTATTCTATTTCAATGTATTCATTTTTTCAAATTTTCAAATGCTTCCCTTTTTTTCTTTCCCTTTTCTTTTTTCTTTTTTTGTTTTCTTCCCCCCACTCCCTTTTTTCCCTTTTTAATCTAATCTATCAAGCTCCTTTCAACAACCAGACCAAAACACACCTAGGATCTAGCATCATTTATTTGATTTTTTGTGTGGATGTGTTGTTTTTAATTTTTTAATTTTTTTTTACCTTACTAATTCCTTTTCTTCCTTCAAAATGAAGAAACGAAGGAATTCACCCCACAAGAAAAAGCACGAAGAAACGACAGCCAGGGACTTAACACAGATACAAGCAAGATGTCTGAACCAGAATTTAGAATCAAGATAATAAGAATACTAGCTGGGGTCGAAAGTAGATTAGAATCAATTTCTGGGTAGATAAAAGAAGTAACAACTAGTACGGATGAAATAAAAAATGTTGTAACTGAGCTGCAATCTCGAATAAATGCCAGGGCAGCAGAGATGGATGAGGCAGAGCAGCAAATCAACGACATAGGGGACAAACATATGGTAAATAATGAAGCAGAAAAAAGAGGGAGACTAAGGCAAAAGAGCATGATTTAAGAATTAGAGAAATCAGTGACTCATTAAAAAGGAACAACATCAGAATCATAGGAGTCCCAGAAGATGAAGAGAGAGAGAAAGGGATAGAAGGGTTATGTGAGCAAATCATAGCAGAAAACTTTCCTAACCTGGGGAAAGACACAGACATCAAAATCTAGGACACACAGAGGACTCCCATTAGATTAAAAAAAAACTGATCATCAACAAGGCATATCATAGTCAAATTCAGAAAATGCTAAGGCAAGGAAAGATCATGAAAGCACCAAGGGAAAAACAGTCCTTAAAATACAAGGGAAGGCAGATCAGGTTTGCCATAGACCTATCCACAGAAACTTGGCAGGCCAGAAAGGAGTGGCAGGATATATTCAAGGTGCTGAATCAGAGAAATACACAGCCAAGAATTCTTGATCCAGCAAGGCTGTCATTCAAAATAGAAGGAGAGAAAAAGTTTCCCAGACGAACAAAAATTAAGAGTTTGTGACCACTAAACCAGCCCTGCAAGAAATTTTAAGGGGGACTCTCTGAGGGGAGAAATTATGTGGAAAAAAAGACCAAAAGCAACAAGACTAGAAAAGACCAGAGAACACCACCAGAAACTCTAACTCTATAAGAAACATAATGGCAATAAATTCATATCTTTCAGTACTCACTCTAAACATCAGTAGACTCAATGCTCCAATCAAAAGACATAGGGTAACAGAATGGATAAGAAAACAAGATCCATCTATATGCCATTTACAAGAGACCCACTTTAGACCTAAAGACACCTTCAGATTGAAAGTAAGGGAATAGAGAACCATCTATCATGCTAATCATCAACAAAAGAAAGCTGGAGTAGCCATACTTATATCAGACAATCTAGACTTTAAAATAAAGACTGTAACAAAATATGAAGAAGGGCATTATATCATAATTAAGGGGTCTATCCACTAAGAAGACCCAACAATTGTAAACATTTACACTCCAGATGTGAAAGCACCCAAATATATAAATCAATTAATCACAAACATAAAGAAACTCAATGATAATAATACCATAATAGTAGGGGACTTCAAAATCCCACTTACAGAAATGGACAGATCATCTAAACAGAAAATCAATAAGGAAACAATGGCTTTGAATGACACTGGACCAGATGGACTTAACAGATATTCAGAACATTTCATCCTAAAGCAGTGGAATACACATTCTTCTCCAGTGCACATGGAACGTTCTCCAGAATAAATCACATATTGGGACACAAATCAGCCTTAAGTAAGTACAAAAAGATCGAGATCATACTGTGTGTTTTCAGACCACAACACTTTGAAACTCGAAATCAACCACAAGAAAACATTTGGAAAGATAACAAATACTTGGAGACTAAATAACATCCTACTAAAGAATGAATGGGCTAACAAAGAAATTAAAGAGGAAATTAAAAAGTACATGGAAGCCAATGAAAATGATACCACCACAGCCCAAACCTCTAGGATGCAGTAAAGATGGTCATAAGAGGGAAGTATATGGCAATCCAGGCCTTCCTAAAGAGGGAAGAAAGGTCTCAGATACACAACCTAACCTTACACCTTAAAGAGCTGGAAAAAGAACAGCAAATAAAACCCAAAACCAGCAGAAGACAGGAAATAATAAAGATTAGAGCAGAAAGCAATGCTATTGAAACCAAAAAATGGATCAATGAAACCAGAAGCTGGTTCTTTGAAAGAATTAACAAAATTGATAAACCACTAGCCAGTTTGATCAAAAAGAAAAAGGAAAGGACCCAAATAAATAAAATAAAGAATGAAACAGGAGAGATCACAACCAACACAGCAGAAATACAAACAACAATGATAGAATATTATGAGCAATTATATGCCAATAAAATCGGCAATCTGGAAGAAATGGACAAATTCCTAGAAACATATACACTACCAAAACTGAAACGGGAAGAAATAGAAAATTTGAATAGACCCATAACCAGTAAAGAAATCAAATTAGTAATCAAAAATCTCCCAAAAATCAAGAGTGCAGGCCAGACGGCTTTCCAGGGGAATTCTACCAAACATTTAAGGAAGAGTTAACACCTATTCTCTTATGGCTGTCCCAAAAAATAGAAATGGAAGGAAAACTTCCAAACTCTTTCTATGAAGCTAGCATTGCCTTGATTCCAAAACCAGACAAAGACCCCACTAAAAAGGAGAACTATAGACCAATTTCCCTGTTGAACATGGATTCAAAAATCCTCAACAAGATATTAGCCAATCAGACCCAACAATACATTAAAAAAATTATTCATCACAACCAAGTGGGATTTATACCTAGGATGCAAGACTGGTTCAATATCCACAAAACAATCAATGTGATTCATCACATGAGTAAAAGAAAGGACAAGAGCCACATGATCTTCTAAATAGATGCAGAAAAAACATTTGACAAAATACAGCATCCTTTCTTGATAAAAACCCTCAAGAAAGTAGGGATAGAAGGATCATACCTCAAGATCATAAAAGCCATATATGAAAGACCCAGCACTAATATCATCCTCAATGGGGAAAAACGGAGAGCTTTCTCCCTAAGGTCAGGAAAGAGACAGGGATGTTCACTCTTGCCACTGTTATTCAACATAGTATTGGAAGTCTTAGCCTCAGCAATCAAACAACACAAAGATATAAAAAAACAACACATCCAAATCATCCAGGAGGAGGTCAAACTTTCACTCTTTGCAGATGATATGATACTCTATATGGAAAACCCAAAAGATTCCACCAAAAAACTTCTAGAACTGTTCCATGAATTCAGCAAAGTTGCAGGATATAAAATCAATGCACAGAAATTGATTGCATTCCTATACACCAACAATGAAGTGACAGCAAGAGAAATCAAAGAATCGATCCCATTTACAGTTGCCCAAAAAACCATAAAATACCTAGGAATAAATCTAACCAAAGAGGTGAAAAATCTATACACTGACAACTATAGAAAAATTATGAAAGAAATTGAAGAAGACACAAAGAAATGGAAAAAGATTCCATGCTCCTGAATAGGAAGAACAAATATTGTTAAAATGTCAATACTACCCAAAGCAATCTACATGTTCAGTGCAATCCCTATCAAAATAACACCAGCATTCTTCACAGAGCTAGAACAAGCAATCCTAAAATTTGTATAGAACCAGAAAAGACCCCGAATAGCCAAAGCAATCTTGAAAAAGAAAACCAAAGCTGGAGGCATCACAATCCCAGACTTCAAGCTATACTACAAAGCTGTAATCATCAAGACAGTATGGTACTGGCACAAAAACAGACATTCACATCAATGGGACAGAATAGAGAACCCAGAAATGGACAACTAATCTTTGACAAAGCAGGAAAGAATATCCAATGGAATGAAGACAGTCTCTTCAGCAAGTGGTGCTTGGAAAACTGGACAGCAACATGCAGAAGAATGAACCTGGACCACTTTCTTACACCATACACACAAATAAACTCAGAATGGATGAAAGACCTCAATGTAAGACAGGAAGTCAGCAAAATCCTTGAGGAGAAAGCAGGCAAAAACCTCTTTGACCTTGGCTGCAGCAACTTCTTATTCAACATGTCTCCAGAGGCAAGGGAAACAAAAGCAAAAATGAATGATTGGGACCTCACCAAAAAAAAAAAAAAAAAAAAAAAAAAAAAAAAAAAAAAAAAAGCTTCTGCACAGCAAAGGAAACAATCAGCAAAATTAAAAGGCAACCGATGGAATGGGGAAGATATTTGCAAATGACATATCAGATAAAGGGTTAGTATCCAAAATCTATAAAGAACTTATCAAACTCAACACCCAAAAAATAAATATTTCTGTGAAGAAATGGGCAAAAGACATGAATAGACACTTCTCCAAAGAAGACATCCAGATGGCTAACCGACACATGAAACAATGCTCAACATCACTCATCATCAGGGAAATACAAATCAAAACCACCATGGGATACCACCTCACACCTGTCAGAATGGCTAACATTAACAACTCAGGCAACAACAGATGCTGGGAAGGATGCAAGGAAAGAGGAACCCTCTTGTACTGCTGGTTGGAATGCAAACTGGTGCAGCCACTCTGGAAAACAGTATGGAGGCTCCTCAAAAAATTAAAGAAAGAACTACACTACGACCCAGCAATTGCACTACTAGGCATTTATCCAAGGGATACAGATGTGCTGTTTTCAAGGGACACATGCACCCCCATGTTTATAGCAGCACTATCAACAATAGCCAAAGTATGGAAAGAGCCCAAGTGTCCATCGATGGATGAATGGATAAAGAAAATGTGGTAAGTTGCCATTTGCAACTAAGTGGATGGAACTAGAAGGTATTATGCTAAGCAAAATTAGTCAGAGAAAGACAGATATCACATGACTTCACTCTTATGAGGACTTTAAGATATAAAATAGATGAACATAAGGGAAGGGAAGCAAAAATAATATAAAAACAGGGAGGGGCACAAAACATAAAAGACTCTTAAATATGGAGAACAGAGGGTTACTGAAGGGGTTATGGGGGGAGGGGGGCTAAATGGGTAAGGGGTGTTAAGGAATCTACTCCTGAAATCATTGCTGCACTATATGCTAACTTGGATGTAAATTAAAAAATAAGTTAAAAAAATAATTTTTAAATACATCATTATTTAAAGCCTCCCGTTTTGATAAAGAAGGTATGGTATATACACAGTGGAATATCATGCCATAAAAAAAAAATGAAATCTTGCCATTTGCAACAACATGGATGGACCTAGAGTGTATCATGCTAAGTGAAATAAGTCAGTCAGAGGAAGACAAATACCATATGATTTTATTCATATACGGAATTCACAAAACAAAACAATTGAACAAAGGAAAGAAGAGACAAACAGACTCTTAAACACATTGATGATTACCAGAGGGGAGGGTGGAGGGAGGATGGGTAAAAAAGGTGAAGAGGATTAAAGAGTATACTTATGACGATGAGCTATAGAATTCTCAAATCACTATATTGTACACCAGAAACTAATACAACCCTGTATGTTAATTATACTGGAATTAAAATTAAAAAAAAAAAAAAAAGCATTCCCTTTCAGTCTCAAAGGTGCCCCAGTTTACTTAAATGTAAGGCTTAAAACTACAAAACTCCTAGAAGAAAACACAGGGAAAAAGCTTCATTCACAGTTTCACAAATTTTGCAATGATTTGGACATGACACCCGAGGCACTGGCAAGAAAAGAAAAAATAGAAAAACTGAACTGCATGAAAATTTGAAAATTTGGTACATCAAAGACACTGTTGGCAAGTAAAAAGGTAACCCACAAAAATGGGAGGAAATATTTACAAATCATGTGTGTGATAAGGGATTAAGATCCAGAATACATAGAGAATTCCTAAAACTCAACTCAACTCAAAAAAAAAAACCAAAAAACAAAAAACGAGCAAAGGACTTGAATAGAAATTTTTCCAGAAAAGTTATGTAAATGGCCAAAAAACGCATTAAAAAAATGCTCAACACTACTGATCATTAGGAAAATGCAAATCGAAACCACATGGAGATACCTCCTCACACCAGTCAGAATGGCTACTATCAAAAAAAAAAAAAAAAAAAAAAAAACAAAAATAGCAAATGTTGGCGAGGATGTGGAGAAATTGGAACCCTTGTGCACCATTGGTAGGAACGTAAAATGAGGCAACTACCATGGAAAATAGTATTGGTAGTTCCTCAAAAAATTAAAAATAGAATTAAAAGGGGTGCCTGGGTGGCTCAGTTGGTTAAGCGTCCGACTTTGGCTCAGGTCATGATCTTGGGGTCTGTGAGTTCAAGCCCCACGTCGGACTCTGTGCTGACAGCCAGAGCTTGGAGCCTGCTTCGGATTCTGTATTTCCCTCGCTCTCTGCCCCTCCCCCACTCTCACGCTGTCTCTGTTTCTCTCTCTCTCTGTCTTTCTCTCTCTCTCTCTCAAAAATAAATAAACATTAAAAAAAATTTTTTTTAAACAGAATTACCCCAGGATCCAGCAATTTGACTTCTGGTATATACCCAAAAGAATTGACATCAGGGCCTGGAAGAGAGATTTGTACACCTGTGTTCATAGTAGGGTTATTTAAAATAGCTAAAACATGGAAGCAACCCATGTGTCCGTCAGTGTATGACTCGATAAGCAAAATGTGGTATTTTCATACAATGGAATATCATCCAACCTAAAAAAAGGAAATTCTGGCACGGCTACAACTGGATGAACCCAGAGGACATGATGCTAAGTGAAATAAGTCGATCACAAAAAGACAAATACTCTGTGATCCCACATATGTGAGATACATGAGATATGAGTTGTCAGAACTATAGAAACAAAGTAGAATGGGGGCAGCTGGGGGCCGAGGAGATTAGGGGTAATGAGGGAATTACTGTTTCATGGGTACAGAATTTCAGTTTTATGAGATGACAAGAGTTCTGGGGATGGAGGGTGATGATGGTTGTACAACATCATGAATGTATTTTTTTTTAAGTTTATTTATTTATTTTGAGAGAGAGACAACATGCAAGTAAGGAAGGGGCAGAGATAGAGGGAGAGGGAGAGAATCCCAAGCAGGCTCTGCACTGTCAGCATAGAGCCCAATGTGAGGCCTGAATTCACGAACCTTGAGATCACGAGGTTCAGACACTTAACTGACTAAGCCGAAGTCAGACACTTAACCGACTGAGCCACCCAGGTGGCCCGTCATGAATGTGTTTAAAATCACTGAAATGTACATTCAAAAATGCTTAAGATGATAAAATCTACGTTATATGTATTTTATCACAATAAAAATGTTTTTAAGGGTCCCAGTTTGGACACATTAGCCCACAGGCCTGATGATTCAATGTAAGATTGTCCTTGAGAAGTTGAATTCAAACAGACATTCAGAGAATTCAGCCAGAGATAGTAGAGGTGGTTCCAGACTAGCCTTCAGCACAGCCTCTCGTCACCCTCCATGCATCTTCCCTTCCTCCATGCACTGGACATCAGAGCTGTGAGCCCCAAGCCAGATATGCCCCAATGACTATCAAGGGCATGCCCACCATCCCACACTGTCAATAGGTCAAAGTCCCAAGTCAACAAATAGCTCAAGGGACTTGGGTTCTTCTGAACAGATCCATCCATCACTGTAAGTCTCTCTTCCTCCACCGTCATATCCCTCCTTCCCTTAAATGCCCTCATTTCACAAGTGAGGACCATGATGTCCAGAAGGGACAGAAGCGGAACCAATGGCATTGCCAAGATAACCAGAGAGCCAGGGGTCAGCCTACCTTTCTAACTTCAGGAGAGTCCCTGCTTTGGGGTGAGAGGCAGGAATCTTGGCTCGGATTCCACTGCTCGAGCTTTCAACGGGCTGCTCACTCCAGAGGAGGGTCACTGTGACCACGGGGACGGCAGTCCACACAGCACCAGACCACACCTCCAGGGGGAGTTATGGGGTATTGTCTGTGCTTCCCTAGCCCCTCCAGACTGCAGTGCACCACTCTATGCCCGGGGTGAAGTGCTCTCAAACACCGGAAACTCTCCTTTTTTAGGATCTCAACTCTCCTACCCCAAGAAAACCCACCATCTCCATGATCAACCAGACTACTCCAGGGCTGGGAAGTCCCTTCCACAGTCTGATAAAGCCATGAATCGCTCCATGACAAGCTGGATCACCAAGGTAATTCCAGAGTTCTGTTTTTGGTTTTGTTTTTGTTTTTAATTCACACTCACTAGTTTTCTGACTCAAATCCACTCACTAGGATGGGTAAGAAGTTTTATACTGGTCAGGCCAGAGTCCCCAGAAGCAGAGCCTGAGACAGCGTTTATCGAGAGAGGGTCTCAGGAGAAGAGGAACAGGTGAAGCAGGATGGGGCAGAGGAGGAGCTGAGTATGGATGGTTTGGACAGGCCCAAGCTCTGCCTGACCCCACAGGAGCACTGGTGCAAGAAATGCACCAGACTCGGCCCCCCTGAAGGCAAGGAAGCAGACTATTTTTTTAACCCCTGTACTGGCTGGTCTTTGGCCCTAAACAGCCTCTGGGGGCGGTGGGAGATGTGTAACTCCCTAAGCAAAGTAGTTCCCACTGGTGTAAGGCATTCTCCAGAGAAGGCTGTGAGCCATCAGAACCACATTTACAGAGGCTGCGATGGAGGGTCTGATGAAGGGGACCTGGCTGGGCGCCACATCACCCAGGGCAGCTGACTGCCAAGGCCCCTGCCCCTGCGGATCACCAGATCCCTGGGACCTCCAGCTCCCAAGGATGGAGTAAAAGTTTAAGCCTGAGGGGGGTTCACTTCTGGTCTTCACAGATGCCAACTGGCCTTGCCCCACCCTGAGGCCAACCCACTGCTTCAGATGCCAGGAAGTCAACACTTCCCTGTCCTGACTCTCAAAGCAAAGTCTCCACCCTCCCTGTTCTTGGACAATCCAGTTTCATCCAGTTTCCTCTGAGAGTATGCTCAGAGGTGTCTGAAAGGCAGCCCAACACCCCAGGCAGCCTCCCACTCTGGAATACAAAGAGGCTGTTGACTCCTCCCTGGCACTAAGGAGCACCCAGACCTTGGAAGGAGGTTCCTAGGAGGGTGGGTTTGCCTCTCCTCCCTTCCAATTGGGCCTTTGGCGGCAAGAAAACAACTCATCCTGTGACACACCTAAGTCACTCCTGCTCCTTCCAGCCAGTTCCCTCTGGTTCCAAGGAAAAGCAGTTATACAACTTCAGGCTTTGTGTGGGTGCGAATGGGTGGGGCTCATCAGCACATCACCCTTGGGGGCAGAATGTGTGCCCTTTGCTCAGTAAGGGTACTCCAGGCCTCAGCCCATAGCCCTGAGAGGACAGGGGCTGGTTCCTCTCCAACATACTGGCCACATGGCCACACCTCCCCAGGGCAGAAGGTGATGGTGTTCCAGGTGCTGAGGGGCCCGGCCACCTCCACAGAAAAGGCTTAGCCATCCTCCAGGG
Source organism: Panthera leo (assembly GCF_018350215.1). Classification (NCBI taxonomy): domain Eukaryota; kingdom Metazoa; phylum Chordata; class Mammalia; order Carnivora; family Felidae; genus Panthera; species Panthera leo. The sequence goes on along the minus strand of NC_056687.1, from coordinate 148,439,711 downwards.
CAGCGAGGTTTTGTGGGACTCTGAGTTCACCTATAGTTTAAGCGATAGCTCTCCATCAACCAGAACATTCGATTCCCAAGAACTTCAGCAGCCAGCAGGGAGAACATTCTTGTGGGAGTCAGGGGCTTCTTGGTGTCTCCTGGGCCCCTGGGCCTCTGGAGAGGCTACCAGAAGAGGGAAAAGAACCCCACATTCTAGTCTAGCCCACTCTGTGTACTTGGGGAACTTCTGAGTTCTCTCTGGGTTTCGGCTTCCTCGGAGGTGGGCAGACAATCTCTTGGGCTGTTCATTTAGGGACTGCCTCTTGGCTCTACTAGGTCTGCCATCTGTTGACTCCCCAAGCATCCCCTGCTCTGCCCCCTGCCTCCACAGAGTGGGGTCTGGGAGGGTTGAATCATCCTCCAAACCACCAGGTGTCTTCCTGGGGCCTGAAGCACCCTGCCATCCCCAAAGCGTAGACACCTTGTAATTCCCAGAAGGTAACCGTGCTGCTCAATCCTAGGGCCACCTAGATCTCTCGGCCACATCTCATTCCCCAGAATGGTACAAAGAGGCAAAGTACACAAGAGGGCCTTAGGGCCATGATATCACATAGCAGGAGTGAGAGCAGGGACTATGGGAATGTTCAGCCTGGTTCATTATGTGACCCTCCCCACGACTCCTCCCCTTCCCAGCCTCAGTTTCTTCCCCAATAAAATGGGCACAAGCATACAAGAGCCCAGGGCCTGGCCCAGACTCCCCTTACCACCTGTTCAGTTATGCTCCCTGCCCCAGCAGGGCCCCTGCTCTGTCACCCTCTACTTATTCTCATGACACAGGGCAAACTGGGCGAGCTGACCCCTTCTTACAGGGAATTCCTGGATCGAGCCCAGACACAGCCCTTACCTACAAAGGCCTGGTCCAACAGGAATTGTGCACACCTGTTTCTGAGAGTCAGAAGGGGGAAAGGGACTGAACAGTCCCTGAATAACTTGCAGTTCCCCTAGATAAGTAGAGAGGCTCTGCTGAGTATGAAAAACCCCTGCTGTCAGCGGTTACCTCCGGCCCCCAGTACATTTAGCAGCCACTATATTTCATAGATGGAACACAATCTCAATAGCTTTGGATGCACTGTTTCTGAAAAGATTGGTGCTGGTTTCTGAAAATGAACTGATCAATTTTCATTGCTAGGCCTAAACATAAACAAGCAAACAAAACAAAACAAAACAAAACAAAACAAAACAAAATCCAGCCCCTTTCTAATATGTTCTCAGAGCTCTGTTCTCAAGCCTAGCCTGAGACCAAGCCCCAACCCTGACCCAGACTCAGCCCTGACCTTGTAGAGGCCAGGACCCCAAAAGAAATCTGAGCCCATCAGGACAGAAGTAGTTACACAAATCATGTGCAACGACGACATTACACATGGCCACAGAACAAGTGTCAGGTTAAACATACGAACTGAGAATTCTAGGCAGGGAAAAACTCAATGGACTGGACCGTCTTAGTCATTTCGGTACCCCCAGAATCCAGCCCAGATGCTGGCATGGAGTAGGTGCTCAGGAAACATTGGGAGGGAGGGAGCAAGCTGGACCTTGAAATGCAGAGAGCCTTCCAGACAGAAGAAGCGGCATGAGCGGAGATAGAGAGTTAGAGCCTGTGGCAGACAAGTGGGCCACGAGATCCTTGCCTCCTGGGGTTGACACTTTGTGTGATCCCCTCCCCTGAGTGTGGGTGGGACCTGTGACTTGCATCTAACTGACAGCATACAGGAGAGATGAGGGAAGGTGTGCGAGTGTGTGATGTAAGATTGTGCTGCCCGTCTTGGCAGTGTCTCTCTCCCTGGCTTTGAGGGAGCAAGCGGCCATGTTGGGGAACGCCACACGGCAAGGAGCCCAGACAGCCTCTAGGAACTGAGCAGCCCGCCAGGGCCCCCAGCAGCAAGTAGGAAAATGAGGCCCTTTGTCCCAAGCTACAAGACCCTTAACTCTGTCAACAGCTATGCGAACTCAGAAGTAAATCCTTCCCTGGTTAAGCGTCAGATAAGACCATCGCCTTGGCTGACAGCTTGGTGGCAGCTTCATGAGACTCTGAGGTAGTGAGGTCGTGGACCCAGCAGAACCATGCCGTAGACCCCCGAGCCACAGGAAAGTGTGAGGTAATAAATGTTCGTTGTTTTCAGCTGCTAAGCGTGTGGTCATTTGTCACACAACAACAGACGAGGAACAGAGGGCTGCACTGGGAGGTCTTGACAGAACTTCTGGTCACTGGGATAGTTGAGGGCGGCTAGCACGTGACAAAATATTGAGCAGCAGGGGAGTGGAGGGAGGGAAGCGTGAAGCAGGTGATAACGGCAACCTGTTACTGAGCACATACTATGTGCCAAGCACTATGCTAAGTGCTTTACGTGTGCTAAGTCCTTTAAGCCTCACACACTCCAGGAGGTAGGGACTATAACTGTCCCCATTTTACAGATGAGGAAACTGAGGTACAGAGAAGTTAAGCACTTTGCCCAAAGTCGCACCCCTGATCAGTAGTAGAGCTGGAACTCAAGCCAAGAAGCCTTACTACCTTGCTTCGCCCCAATACCCACCCTCCATTTTATTTATTTTTTAATTTTTTTTCTTAATGTTTATATATTTTTGAGACAGAGAGAGACAGAGCATGAATGGGGGAGGGTCAGAGAGAGAGGGAGACACAGAATCTGAAGCAGGCTCCAGACTCTGAGCAAGCAGTCGGAACAGAGCCCGACGCGGGGCTCGAACTCACGGACCGCGAGATCGCGACCTGAGCTGAAGTCGGACGCTTAACCGACTGAGCCACCCAGTCGCCCCCACCCACCCTCCGTTTTAAAAGGCAAAAGATTTATGCGATCTGAAGAGAAACCAGAGCATGCCCACCCTCCATTTTAAAGCATTTTGCCACATGACTTCAAGAGTGAGGGAGCCGGATGTCAGCCTGAGGAACTGTGTTCTTTGGGCAGTAGGAGGCCTTGACTGGGGAGACAGGGGAGTGGCAAAATCTGCTTCATGTGTTGGAAAGCCTTCTCTGTCAGGGCAGCAGGGAGGGTGGGGAGGCAGGCCGTGGGAAGACTTGGAGGCTGGGGCAGTTTGTGGAGGATGGAGGCGTCAGAGGGAACATCCAGAGCCAGGCACCTGCGGATGGGCTGGAGAGCAGACAAGAGACGGAGTGAAGGTGCTGACAAAAAGCCACCCAGGCTAGGGGTGCCTAGGTGGCTCAGTCAGTTACGCGGCCGACTTCGGCTCAGGGCATGATCTCGCAGTTCCTGAGTTTGAGCCCCGTGTTGGGCTCAGAGCCTGGAGCCTGCTTCAGATTCTATATCTGCCCCTCCCCAGCTCAGGTTCTGTCTCATTCTCTCAAAAATAAACACACATTAAAAAAAAAATTTTTTTTTTAAGCCACCTAGGCCAGCAAACATCTCTAGGCTCAGGACTGGATTGAAGTGATCCAGTTGGACCCTGAGCCTGTCACCTCCCCTTTTCTGCTCTGTAGTCCTATAGCCTGTTTCGCCTCCTCTAGGGGGCTGAGGCTGATGGGCTGGGCCTCCTGTCCACGGCCCCTAGCCAGTCTCTGGGCATGCCTTTCCCTCCTCCTCCAAGGGCTCCTGGGAAGTGCATGCAAGGGTGCACTTGGGAGGGGGGGGGGGGCGTGCTGGCATAACCAGTGTCACCAGGGCACAGACCCCACCCCCACCCCTGGGATTCAGGCTTGGCCTGGATCCCCTTGAGCTGTCCCTGCAGATTCCACAGCATCCACCAGAAATGAAACAACATCGGACAGGGACGGGAATGAGCCGGGCTTAGTGCAAAGGCTGCAATTCGTTTTTTAATCTGGTGATTTACAAACCTCTGAGACATCTGGACCACTCAGCCTCAAAGCAGCTGATCCCACACTAGCTAATGAGGGCAGTGGCTTCCAGCTGGAGGACCTGGCAGCTGGCGCTTCTGGGTCTAGCTGTCCCGAAGCCAATATGTGCCCTGGTGGCTGGACCGGCTCTCCCAGTGGCGTCCACTGGAGGAAATCTGCCTGTCTGCTCATCTCTGTGCCTGTGCCTGGCAGTGCCTCCCCTCTTACTGTCCTACCTTCCCTGACTCTCCAGCAGCAGCTTCACAGAAACTTGTTGTGTCTCCTGCTGGGGGAATATCCTCCACCACCACTTGGCTTTCACAAGCCAGCATCCCAGGGACATCTCCCTGAATCCCGTCAAAAATGCTCTCTCCTTTACTTAAGGTTCTCCAGCACTCTGGTGACCCTGACGGCATTCCCCTTGCATGCTAGTACCATCTTCATGGTCCTTTCCTCCTTGACCAACTCCCTGCCTGTGGCTGGGGCTGACTCCTCAGCTTTGCCCGTGCCCAGAAGCCATGAGGGTCATGATGTCTTGAGGCTAGAGTTTCCATCCTGTCCCCAGGGTCTGGCATTTCCCCTGACCTCAGTGGCTCAACAGCAACCAATCTGAGCAGGAAGATAATCTCCAACAGGCTCCCTGAGGTCTGAGAAAGCAACCCATCTCAGGTGAGGCTCCCTATAGAATAGGGCATCTTGTCCCTGGGTCCACTGACCCCCAAGGAATACATAAATAGAAATCAGGGGGTCCATATATTTGGGTGGGAGAAAATGACAACTTTATTCCCACTAACTTTTTTTTAATGTTTATTCATTTTTAAGGGACAGAGAGAGACAAAGTGTGAGCAGGGGAGGGGCAGAGAGAGAGGGAGACACAGAATCTGAAGCAGGCTCCAGGCTCTGAGCTGTCAGCACAGAGCCCAGTGTGGGACTTGAACTCACAGACCACGAGATCACGACCTGAGCTGAAGTGGGAAGCTTAACTGACTGAGCCATCCGGGTGCCCCATATTCTCACTAACTTTTAACTGAAGTTTAGCATTTTCTTCCACTACGAATGTAGGCAACAAAACACAGTGGTCAAAGCAGGAGCTTTGACTTTGTCAGCAGCAGAAATCCCAGATATTTTCATCTCACATCCCTACTGGTGGAGAGGCCTCAAAATGTCACCTTCTCTCAACCTTGCTCTAAAGTCACTGTAGCAGGGGCACCTGGGTGGCTCGGTCGGTTGAGTTCCCAACTCTTTAGTTTAGCTCAGGTCGTGATCCCACAGTCATGGCATCGATCCCCACATCAGGGATTCTCTTGCTTGGTATTCTCTCTCTGCCCCTCCTCCATTCTTTCTCTCTCTCTCTCTCTCTCTCTCTCTCAAACTCTTTCTCAATAAATAAACATTAAGAAAAGAAATATATCACTATGACATAAATGTGTTTCACTCTTTTGATAACTACATTTCAATTGATTTCCTTTGCAATCCTTTACGTTTTATTTTTTTTTTAATTTTTTTTTAATGTTTTATTTATTTTTGAGACAGAGAGAGACAGAGCATGAATGGGGGGAGGGTCAGAGAGAGAGAGGGAGACACAGAATCTGAAACAGGCTCCAGGCTCTGAGCTGTCAGCACAGAGCCCGATGCGGGGCTCAAACTCACGGACCGCGAGATCATGACCTGAGCTGAAGTCGGACGCTCAACCGACTGAGCCACCCAGGTGCCCCTATTTTTAATGCTTTAAAAACATCATCCGGGGGATCTGGTGGCTCAGTTGGTTAAGTGTCTGATTTTGGCTCAGGTCATGATCTCGAGGTTTGTGAGTTCAAGCCCCGCATGTGGCTCTGTGCTGGCATCTCAGAGCCTGGAGCCTGCTTCAGATTCTGCGTTTCCCTCTCTCTCTGCTCCCCACCCCCACCCCCTGCCAACTTGTGCTGTCTCTCTCTGTCTCCCAAAAATAAATAAGAACATTAAAAACAAATTAAAAACAAAACAAAAACAAAAAAAACACATCGTCCTAACCAGAGTCCACGGGCTTCATCAGAAAGTCCATGGCAATGAAAAGACCCAAGCACTGCCATGGAGTGACTCCCAGGGGAGAGGGAAGGGGTGACCTCTAGTCAGGAGGGGTCCTCTTTCAACCCTTATGGACGGGGACCAGGAAGTGCTAGAAACTAATATTCTGGGACAGTTGGCTGGGCATCCAGACTAGCAGAGGGCTTTATTCCATCTCTTCCTTCTACTTATTTTTAACTTGTATTATGTTATGACTTCTATTCCTGAATGTTTCCATCATGCCCAGCAGGGAGCTTGGCAGAAGAGGATTTCCAGCTGAACGGAGAGGAATGTGAGAGCCTGAAGGGTAACAGTCTGTGGTACCCTGGATTGGGGTTTGGGGTGATGGCCAGCAGCCCACAGGGCAGCCCTCAGTTTCCCAGTTGGGGGTCTGGGAATGACCAAGCCCGGGGGTTTCCCGGAGATGGCCCATTTGGCTGTCACTCATGGCTAGTGACACAGGGAGGGCCAAGAAGTAAGCCCCAGACAGGTACTAGAGTGAGCCCACAGCACCAGGCCTAAGGAGTCAGGGGCTGAAAGCAGGCCTTCAAACTTCACAGCCCAGATCCCTGTGCTCAGGCACTGTGGGTAGGGGGCAGGCAAAATCGGCAAGCTATCTAGGTCAGCGATACCGGAGTGGTCCCCCAACCTGTTCTCTGCTTCTTCTATAGTGGAACAGATGCTTTGGGGGTCCTTCCTCTGATCACAGCCGCAGCTGTGATGGACAGTTCTGTGTAGGGTCTCAGCATCCCCCTTCAAAAGCACAGAGATGTCTCCTTTTACCTGGCTCAGGGCTGTCTCTGAAGTCATGGGGATTGGGGTGGGTACAGCCAGGAAGTGTGGGGAAGTTTATTTCCCAGGTAGGGCCCACGAAGAAATGCCCCAGCTTCCCACCCCCCAGCATGGACCACTCTGGGGGGTCCTTGTTGAGCTGAGCCCCTATCTCCTAAAGCAGATGCCTCAATAGCACACCCCTTGCCCTCTTCCTCTAGCCACATAAGATCACCTGCCAAATAAACTATCTGCACCCACATTTCAGCCTGCGATGTTGTGATTTATAATAAGAAATGTGTATTTGGTCTTCATCCCTGGTTCCTGGCACAGAGTCCCTAAAACCCTTGTAATTTCTAAGTGATAGGAGCACTGGAGGCATCTTTTATTCTAGTCTTTGGTCTTTGACCCCAGTTCCTGACACAGTAGTACATGCCTTGGGGTTTTCTGGGTGGTAGGAGTGACTTTGGTTCTAGTGAGGCATCTGTGGTGGGCTTCTGCGTGTTTCCTGGGTGGGGGCTGGTCACCAGAAAGACCAAGACATAATTAGAAGCTTGGAATTTTCAGCCTCGCCCACCATTTTCTTAAGAAGGAGATGCACTGAAAATGGAGCTAATGATCTCTCAATCATGCCCATGTGATGAAGTCTCCATAAGAATGCCAAAAGTACAAGGTCCGGGCAGCTTCCAGCTTTGCAAACACATCCACTTACCGGCAGGGTGACATCTACGTACACGGGGACTCTCACTCTTGCACTTGGGACCTCCCAGATCTTACCCTCCGTCTCTTCATCTCTCTGTCCACCTGAGTCCTTTGTCCTATCCATTAACAAACCGGGGAATGTGTCTCCCTGAGTTCTGTGAGCCGCTCGATCAATTTAATCCAACACAAGGAGGGGCCACGGGAACTCTGAATTTATAGCCGATCGGTAGAAGCACAACCCGGATTGGAACCGAGCCCTCAACCAGTGGGATCTGATGCTGTCTCCAGGTAAAAGTGTCAGAACTGAGTTAAACGGCAGCACAGGCAGTTGGCATCACAGAATTGCTCGGTAGGGAAAACCCCACACACATCTGGTGACTGGAAGTGTCAGAAAGGAAGTGTTCGGTGTGGGTTGTGAAGGGGTCCCACAAAGAGTGGGGAACTGGGGTTTTCCCTACTCACGGGGGGAGGGGGGTGGGGGTGGGTAAAGACTGCCTTTTTCTATCCGCCGGGCCCGGTTCTGCTTTTAAGGAGACCCAAACTGAGACATGCGGTAACAGAATTTTGAACCTGGGCACGAGCTTGCCCCCGATCAAGGCCACAATCCCCAGCTTTGCGCTATAGCTGCATGTGACCATGACTGAGTTTCGGCGAATGACAATCCCACAGAAAGCCAGCAGACATACCCTGTGCTACCTCCAGGCCACTCTGTCACTAGGAAGGTGCGCCCTCTCCCTCCCACTAACTGGAAAGCAGAAGTGGTGGTGAGCCACCGTGGGCCATGTGGGCGAGGATTTTCGCACACCATCGCGTAGTCCCCTTCCACACTAAATCAGGAGCAGCCCGTGTGACCAATAGAGTATGGCAAAAGGGACACAGGGGGTGACTTCCAAGACTCGTTAGAAGAGACATTGTAGCTTCATTGGTATCTTGGACCCCTCACCCTGGGGGACGTGAGACTCTGTGCCGTAGGACCCTCAAGCAGCCCTGTGGACAGGTCTGCGGGAGAGGTGGCTGCGGCCCTTGGCTGACATCTGGCTGCCACCCCATGACTCATCTCACGCCAGAGCTGTCCAGCCAAGTCGCTCCTAAATTCCTGACCCGCAGAAACCACGAGAGACGATACATGATTGACTTAAGCCAGCCAGTCGAAGGGTAATTTGTGACAAAACATTAGCTAACTGTTATGGGTTGAATCGCACCCCCCAAAATTCGTATGTTAAAGTCCTACCCACCCCCAATACCTCAGAATCTCATGGTATTTGGAGATAGGGTCCTTACAGCGGTAATCAAGTTAAAATGAGGTCACTGGGGCAGGCCCTAAGCCAACGTGATTGACATGCTTTTAAAAGAGGCAATTTGGAGAGACACACAGGCACACAGGGAGAGCACGATGTGAAGACAAAGGCAGGGACTGGGCTGATGCTTCTACAAGTCAAGCATTGCCAAAGGTTGCCAGCTACCACCAGAAGACATGGAACAGATTCCCTCTTTCAGCCTCAGAAGACACTGACCCCCATGACACCTCGACCTCATGCTTCAAGCTCCCAGATCAGTGAGATGATAAGTTTTTGTTATTAAAACTATCTAATTTGTGGTCCTGTGTTACAGTAGCCTCGCAAACGAGTGCCATGACTGATCGGGGAAGAGCTAAGGGATAGCAGGGCAGCAGAATGGAAGGATCCCGGGCCCTTCACATCTCAGTGAGAACCCCCAGACCAGCTCTGGCTTCTATGTACCGAAGAAAGAAACTTCTCTCTTATTTAAGCCGCTGGTCTCTACCACATGCAGCTGAAGCTATATCCTAACTAATATAGCATCTAAAACTTCCTCCTCACATGTACTTCCCTCTCCCCAGCATTCATATGGAAATGATTCCCTCCAAATAAATAAATGGAGACCTGCACTATCATCGATGTAGAAACTGCCGTCCTTCCACATGGAGACTCTCAGCATTTCTTCCACGTGACGAGCAGGTAGGCTTGGGCTGGAGGAGACGCAGAAAGCCAGCTCCCCACTCTCCCTGTGAAAGAGCGACAAGTCCTGGCAGGACTGAGGGAGAGGCACTGGGGACTGCTGACCCTACTCGCGGACGCAGCACAGCATCTCCCTGTCAAAGAAGAAAACGTACCAGATGTGGGAGAGGCTGCACAGATCAGGAGCAGAGGCCAATATGAAGATTCAAAGGCAATGCGTCTCTCTGTCAGAGCTAAAACAAGCCACAGGCACTTTCTCACTCCTCCCCAAGGCAGGCTTTTGCACTGTGCTCTCCCTGAGCAACATGGGCACTGGGGAAGACGAGGCTGCACTACCAGAATTCTTGCTGATTCGTGTGACGGAAAGCCAGCATACCGTGGCTTAAGTAAAGAAGGGTTATAGCTTAAAAACTGAAAAGTCCATGGCGAGACAGGCTTTAGGTACAGCTGGATCCAGGGACTCAAACAATGCCATCAGAAATCTATCCCTCACCATCTCTTGGATCTGATTTTGTATGTACTGGCTCAAAACTCAAGCAAGGTAAATAAGGCTACAACAGCGGCAGGCTTATATTTTCCTGGCGTGATAGCAAAAAAGCTCCCTTCTTTCCCAAAGTTCTGGCAGAGGCGTCAGGGCTGATGTTCATTGGTTCAGCCTGGGCCATGTGACTGTCATCTTGGCTCTCATTGCCAAGTCTGGGACAGGTACCCACCACTGGAGCCAGAATGGAGGTTGAGCCCCACCCAACTGCTGCACCACATAGGCCAAGAGCAGGGGAGGTGTGGTTTCCACCCCAGCAATCAAGCCACTTGCTGTTACCAGCAAGCCACTGGGTGATGATGGCCATGTTCTACATGGATGTTGTTTCACACTGACAGGAGGACTGAGGAAACAACTCCAATAGCTGAGTGGCCAGCCTGTGCCAGGCTAGAACATCTTGGCCACGGTGAAACACAGCCAGCCCATCCATGTGGAGGGGAGACCAAGACCCCAACCCAATTCTGGCCCCAGATTAAGTGAGTTGGCACTTCCCCTGGACCAGGGGTGGGACATTTCTTTAATGCACACAGTTCTGTACCTTCCTGGGGCAGAACGCCCTTTAATGGTCCTCAGATGGTGCCCAGTTATCCTCAAATGGGGTCTTGGCTCTAGCCAGCAAGGCCTCCGCTCTCTGGCTCTTTCCTGTTCCCCCACTGTGGGTCACACACACACACACACACACACACACACACACACACTCACACACACACTCGTCCATCACCAGTCCAAGACCATCCCTCCCTGGTCCTCCATACCCTTCAGTGTATGGTCCCCACTGAGCCCCTCCTTCTGGTCTGCAGCACCCTAAGAGCCTAAGCCCAGCCTGCAACCCCCACTTACACTCTAACTCATCCCTACAGAGGATCCTGGTCTCCCCAACTACCCTGGGAGCTCCCAGGGGCCGGGCCTCCTCCTTGCTTCCTCTCCCCAACCAGATCCTCTCCTTTCAAGGCAGAGGATAGACAGATTGCATCTACCCCAAGGGGAGACAAATAATCACATATCTGGAGGCACTACGAAGCAAGAGAGCTAACAGTCAAACCAGGGTGACTTCCCAGAGGCGGCAGTGGGTGTTTACTTGGGCTGCAACAGAGTTACTGAAGCTATCTGGGCCCCTGACCCATCCCAGAGAAGAAGAGACCTAGGGGCAGACACAACTGGCAAGTGACTTGGGCCTGGGCTGGATCCAGGATAAGGAGGAAGTGAGAGAGGACTGCGTGGCTGAGGCTATTTTTACCTAGACCTGTGCAAATAGAGGCGTGGGCTGGTCCGGCCAGTTCTTCCCCTTCCCTGATGCTTGGCAGCTCCCCCTGGGTTGGGAGACAGAGAGGAGGGATGGGTAGAGGAAAAGCAGATGTGAGAACTGCCCCCAGGGGCGCAGAGGCTCCCAGCTTTGAGGCCCGGGCCCTCATCTAGGGCCTGTGGACTCAGAAACTAACAGTCTGCCTCCCAATAGCCAGCCACACACTCCCACTCCCCATGGCAAGCAGTGTGGATTGCGGCTGGAATCAAAGCCAAGGGTCAGCCTGGGGTCAGAAATTAGGTTGAGCTGAGGCCTGTAATTAGACTTAGACATCATCCTGGGGTCATGGGTCACTCTGGGCTGGGGCCCATGATCAGTATCAAAGGTTAGTTTGGGTCAAGACCCATGATAAGGTGAGAGGTCAGACTGGGGTCAGGGATCAGTCTGCAGTCATGGTTAATTCTGGGTGGAGGCCCAGGTTCGTGGTTAGGGATCAGCCTATAGTCAAGGGTCAGATCTGGCCTAGAGTCAGGAACAGGTCTAAGCAGGAAAGTCCTAGAGGAACTCCATTTCTCTTACTTACCAACTTTCACTGACACCCACCCTGGGCCTATCATCCCAAGCAGAGGCCCCAGAAATCTTCCCAGAGGGGGCGACTGACATCAATTCAAGCCCAAAAGCAGGACAAAGTCACCCCTGAGCAATGTGTGGAGGAAACCATTCCTGGCAGAAGGAACAGCCCAGGCAAAGGCATGGAGGCATGAAAAGAATGGTGTTCTGGAAAGTTTGGGTGGGATAGGACCAGCCTCCAAGGCCAGGCTAAGGAGGGGGAAGAGAGGATTCCCTCAGAGCCGTAAGAGGGCCACATTAGAAACCTGGGACACAGAGGCGCCTGGGTGGCTCAGTCAGTTAAGCGTCAGACTCTTGGTTTCAGCTCAGGTCGTGATTTCACAGCTCATGGGTTCAAGCCCCGCATCGGTCCCACACTGACAGTGCACAGACCCTGCTTGGGATTCTCTGCCTCTCTCTCTCTCTCTCTCTCTCTCTCTCTCTCTCTCTCTCTCTCTGCCTTTCCCCTGCATGCTCTCTCTGTCTCTCAAAAACAATAAACAAACTTAAAAAAAAAAAAAAAAGGAACCTGGAACGCAGAGGGCAGCAACTGCTATGGGTTTGGGGAAGAATCATTCATTCATTCATTCATTCATTCATTCTGCAAATATGAATAGAAGATTTACTGTTTGCCAGGCACCATTTCAGGGACTTAAGATACGTTGGGAACAAAGCTCCTGAAAATCCCTGCCCTCATGGAGCTTCTGTTCCAGCAGGAGAGAGAGACAACAAAATGTAATAAAGTAGATTCACAAATAATTAAAGGGCATGGCAGCTGAGAAGGTGGTAAGTGCATGGGGGAAAGTGTAGACCGGGTGAGGGGCCCAAGAGTTGGAGTGGGGGGAGCAGTTTGCAGTATTCAGTACCGATACCTGGGGAAGAGCATTGCCAGCAGAGGGAACAGCCAGTCCAAAGACCTGAAAGCAAGAGTCGGCCAGCAATGAGTTCTTGGAAAGGAAGGGAGGCCAGTGTGACAGAAGACGAGAGGGAAAGGATCCATTGGGGCACTCACTCAGGGTCCGCAGGCATTTGAACTGAGGAGTGACAGGATCTCACTTATGTTTTAAAATAATCAGTCTTGGAGAGAGAGGTTAAATAACACCAGAGAGATACAATCAGGAAACTTGGATCATGGGAAGCTAACACACAGGACCAACCCAGTTTCTTCAAAAGAGAGTTTGCAGGTTGAGGAGACATGGAGAACACCTCTGTGTTAACTTCCAGTGTGTGAAGCTGATTTAAACAAACAACTGGGGTTTTTTTTTAAAGCATTTATAAGGCAAAGAATGAAAAAATTTTAAAACCTGAATATTTAACGCTATTAAGGAATGGGGCGTGATAATGCTACGGTGGTCATTTTTTTTCTTTGACTCCTTATCCTTTGGAGATACGTAGTGAGATATTTACAGATAAAAATCACTTCCAAATGATCGAGGTTGGAGTGGGACACAGGGAACGAACTAAGTGATGGGGGGAAAAAGCGAGCTCATTATATTATTTTATCCACATTGTATATTTTGTAGCTCTTCTTAATAAATTAAAAGATAATAGTCATCAACCTGGTTGCTGAGATTGGAGAATGGGGGGCCAGGGAGAAGCCAGGGGTTCCGAGTCAGCTACTGCTGTGAGCAGATGAGGGATGAAATGAGCATAAACTGCTATGGGAAGGGGGGGCGGAGCAGGGAGGGGCTTGCCAGGGACACTTTCCCTGGGGAGACATCCCCCTGGCTCCTGCCTCTGGTTACCCCTCCCGCCTTGCCCATTCCTTTCCTCTCTCCCTCCCAAATGTCCTTCCTCTGCCCCCCTCCTCACCCCCGATCTCCTTCCTCGACTTTCTTCCTCCCACCTCCCTTCTCCAGCTAGTGTCTCCCTGGCCTGGTTCCTGGCCCTGTGCAGGTGGTCCCTCCCAGCAGGTTTATGGTTTATGGCCACAGTGGGTTGCCAGTCGCCACCCAGCTGCAGCCTCCCAGGCCTGTTCTCCCCATGCTGAGGGTTACCTTCTCTAGGTTTCCTCTGAAGAAGAAAGGCTGTTTTGCAAGGGCTACTCTCCCTCCTCAGAACGGTCCCCTCGGCAGTTCTAGCCCTGCCTGGCAGAGGTGGAGTGGGGCCCAACTTGGCAAGGAGACCATGACAAGGTTTTTGCCGTTCTCCTCCCTGGAAAGAAGTCTTCTCTTGGGCAGGATCTCTCCCCACCAAGCAGGGTTGAAGCTAGGAGGGAGCTGACCTGCAGGGGGAGGAGAAAGGGAGACCTCCCTGGGACTCCCTAAGACTGCCTTGCTTGAGCAGCACTGAGCTCCCTGCCTGCACCCGCAGGGAGAAGGGGACGGTGTCTGTACTGAGAGGCTGGACCCTGGACATGAGACCCCTGGCCCCACCAGGATTCTCAGGCCCTAGAGCCTCAGCACCATGAAGACTGGACTAACGAGAGTCTTGGCATCAATCAATGAGACCCAAGGCCGGAAGAGAAGGAAGGGAGTTGCTAATGCTTTCCCAGCACAAGCCACTCGGGAACCCAAGAAAGGGGGAAGTTGTGGTTCCCAGTTGCCAATCTGATGTGGTGAGGGTATAAAGTCAGTATTAATTTTAATTCTAAAACAGTAAAGACAAGCTGTATTTTTTGGACCTGGGAGTTTATGAACTGTGAGTCCCACCCACGTGAAAGGGAAGGCAGGGAAGGGAATTGAGGGCTTCTGGCCCCAGTGAGGCCCTGGCCTGGCTGCACCACACTGCAGATTGCAGACCATGGTCCCTGCCCGGGGGCTGGGCAGCAGACTACTTCCCGGCATGTGGACTGCCAGCAGGGTCTCTGCCCCTCTCACGTGGTACTGGGAACAGGGAAATAGCCTGTTTCCACAGGAAGCCCCCCACCCCTCCCCACATGCCCTGCCCAGAGAAATCAGAGGGCAGAGCCTGGGGTTGATGGTCTGATAATAATCATAGTAATAAGATGGTAATAAGATGCATTTAAGGAGTATGGCCATATGCCTGTGGGGACAGTTAGACCGTAAAGATCCCAGGGGCCTCTTGGCTAGACATCTGTGGCTGAGGACCAGCTGGGGACCAGAAGAGGGACAATAGACAGGCTCTCCCCACCTAGCCTGGGTCCCTTGCTCTGTCTGCCCAATCTTCAACCACAGCCCCAGTCCTGGAGCCCACACTTCAGTCTGGAAGTCACACGGTGGCTGCTGGAAAGGGCCCAGGTCAGATTCTAGGTCCTGTTGATGGGGAAAAGGAAGTCAGCTGGATCTGGATGCTTTCACCCCAGCCCTGCAAGGACCAGGATAATGGTTGTGCCTGATGTTTTCCAGGCCTGGTCTGTGCTCCATCTTCTCTGTCCATGACACCCCAGCTTTGGGCCCATCCCTTTCTGGGAACACCTGGTTTATCAACACCAGCCTCCGGGTTACCTGCCAGGGTTTTCCCTTCCTGTCTCAGCTCCCACCTGCTCCCACAGAGCAGGCCTCTGCAGAAACACCTGCTGGGCCCAAGTGCCCTCACCTCAGCAGGCAATGGCCAGCAGTGTCCTGTCTGAGGCACATCGGCCGACGACAGAGCTGCCCCAACCGTTCCCCACCGCAGCAGCCATGCTTTGTCTCCCTCGTCCCAATTTTTGCTCCTATGTTTATGTATGAACACGAATTAAACATTAAATTGAATTATGTATGAAAATAATTCATAAAATTACTTATTTATTAATATCCATTAAGTTATAAAATGGAATTACAGTCTTCTCCACTGGTGCTATCCATGCTTTGTTTTAATATCAGCATTAGGAGACCTCATAAAATATCTTGGAAAACATTCTGTCTTCTCTGCTGCTGTCGAGCAGTTTGATTACATAAAAATCATCTGTTCCCTAAAGGTTTCAGAATTCTCCTATTATAATCCCAAACATCTCGATAGACTGAAAATTCTAATGATATGAACTATTTATCTTACATTTTCCATCTTAATTCTCCTTCATTCACATGGGTAATGGTGATTAATACTCATAATTATTCCTGATATGTGAGTCTATGTTTTTATTTACCATGTATTCTTGTCTCTACCCCTCCCCCCATGTATACAATCTTTTACCAAATTGGTGGGGTTTTCTTTGTCTTATTTTTCCTTCCTCTAGCTGCTTAGGACTTACATAGAGAGCTCTATTTTTTTTTTCAGTTGATACGCTTAAATTTTTAACACACACACTATTCTCTTGTGTTATCGATTATGTTACTTACCCACCCCCACCCCCCAGCCCCGTCTGTTTTGTTCCACCCACATTATCTTCCTTTTCCAGAATCTCTGCTCAAGGTCAGCTACACACTGATTTACAGGAACACAGGGCCAGAAGGCGGGGAGGCGAGTGTGTAAGTTAGATCTGTGGCGTTAGTCTGAGCTCTCCCTGGGGTGGAAGTGCTCCAACACCCATGGGGGTCCACTGCCCCAGGAGTGAGCTTGGAGGGACAGCCTGGTCCTGTGGTCCTAAGCACCCTCCCTGAGACTCATTCCCTCTCTGCCCCTAGTTACCCAGAACCTTGCCCCTAACTCCGCCTCCCAACACACCTGGCCAATGCCAGCTGGGAGCAGGTGTGCCCATTCACAAGGACACACGCTCACATGCGCACACACACAAAGACGTTGCAGTAGGCATTTGACCAAGAGACTGTGGCTGCTGTTAGAGAGTAAACGGGGGTCCTCCCCTCTAGAGTCTTCCAGAATCACTGCACCATGACCCGCAAGCCAGGTTGCACGATGACAGACTGTTGACCCCCTGGACTCAACTGAGCATTGGGATTTTGAGGAAAGGAGTTCCCTTCTCGAGTCTCCCCTTTCTGTGCCCAGACTGGACCCTCTCCCAGGGTAGGAGACCTAAGTCTCCTCTTCCTGTCTCCCAGAACAGGAGCTCTCCCTCTCCCTTCAGTTTCCATGCCTCAGTTTCCCCTCTGTGGTAGCCTTAGGCATGCATCACTTGGACCTCCCCTCAAGAAAGAACTTGCCACTCAGCTGTGAGGAATGCAGTGAGCTGACAGCCTCTAGACGTAGCACCTTCAGGATCGTTTGAGCTGAGGGCCCGCTCTTCCCAGATAGCCCCCAGCCATCGACCAAGCACAGTGAAGTTACTAAGGCATCTGTGTGCCATCTTTGGTCTGGAGCTCCCTGCTAGGTTGGCAGAGGCCCTGTCTGATCCGGCTCTCTCCCTCTTTGTCTTTCACAGGCTTCCCCTGCCATCCCATAAACTTCCACAGTCCTCATTCCATCTTAGCATCTGCTCACAAGAGGACCCGAATCGACACACCTAAAGGTGGCACCGTCCCCTCTGTTCCCTCTAAGCCCTGGCCTCCAGGACGAAGGGATGGGAGGGTGTAGGCCATTTCAGAACCAGTCCCTAGGCTTCATTTCCCCACCTGTCAAGTCAGGACAATTCCTCCTCCATCACCTGTACTCCAATGAACTTTGTTTTTTTTCCTAAGCGCAGCTATAGCACCACCAGAAATTTCCCCAGCACCCGGCTCAAGCAGTGCTAGGCTCCCCTGGAGGGGCAGCCTGTGTCTGAGCCACTGTGACATCCACAGGGCCCATCGCTGGCCAGCACCAGTGTAGGTAGGTGATACATGCGGGATGAAGGGATGCTATTTGCTGCCTGCTGTTAGAGAAGGGATGGAGGGCACATTGCTTCTTTAAATACCTGTCTGGACCCCTCTCGCCCTCCAAATCACAGTCTGGAGTTAAAATGTGTCTCTCACAGGAAGGCCCCAAAGAATCCTAGAGAGACTGCATCCACACAGCAATGTGGGTGGCTCTGGAAGGGCAATCCTGGAGCAGTGACTCCCCAGGCCAGATCCCTGCCTGGCCCCCACCGTGCAGGCCAAAACTGGTCCCCAGTCACCGTTCCCACTCTGCTGCAGAATCACACAACCAGTGGGTTCCTGAGCTGGGAGCCTTGAAGCAGTGAGTGCACGACTAAGGGACATGGAGAAGGACTGGGGGAGGCCAGGGTGGCACCCACTGCAGGAACGAG
The DNA here is from genome assembly GCF_018350215.1 of Panthera leo. NCBI lineage: Eukaryota > Metazoa > Chordata > Mammalia > Carnivora > Felidae > Panthera > Panthera leo. Next base: position 148,421,979 of record NC_056687.1, on the reverse strand, counting down.
GCAGGCAGCCAGGAAGCCAGGCAGGCTCCAAATGAGTAACTGCAGACTCTTTCCTGCCGTGCCTGTCATCACGGGGAAAGGCAAGTGACTGCCTCTTTCTCTTTCCCCCCATCTTCTGCACCCCTGTGATTTCCGGCAGCGGCAGCCGAATGGGTGCTGAGGGGGGAGGGGGCGGGAAGGATTGGGCTACAGACTGGGGACAGATTCCAGGAATCCAGGAAGGGACACCTCAGAACAGAATACACCAGGGAGGAATTGTTCCCCCCAAAAGGACATGGGGGAACAGGGAGCAGAGGGTGGCTGTGGCCCACTCCCCAAGCCTGGACTGGTGAGGCAAAGGCCACCTCCAGACGGGGAAGAGAGATCCCATTTACTGCTTCCCAAGCCCTCAGGTAGTCTGCTTCTGCCCCTCAACTTCTGATATCCGCCCCCACGCCCCTCCCAGCCTTCCCAGATAAGGGGACAGGTGAAAGGCTGGCTTCCCCATAAGATCCTTTAGGACTCTCAGGTGATGCCCCCTGTGCCTCAGAACACAGAACTGAACAAGCAGGAACAGTTAGTAAAAACACGGTCACACCTAACCTTGGCTGAATTTTTAAAGTTTTTGTTTGTCTTTGCTTTTTTCTGTTTTCTGCTCCTTCTTCCACTTCTGAATTTGTTTTGTGCCTTCTGACAAGTAAGGAAGGGTGGGTCCCCCGGGGGAACAATTTTGAAAGAACAAAGGAGTAATTTTCATTGCAAAGAATCTGCAGGGAAACGATTCTCCCTTAGTCACCTGCTTCCTTCCTGGGAGCCTGAGGAGCGGGGAGGAGGCCCTGCCAATTACTCTTAATGCCTCAAGCCTGCCCAGGCCGCTAAAGAGGAGGGTTCTTGTGGACCACCCTCCAGAGCCGGGTGGGGGGGCGGTAAGGAAGCCCATTCCCAGCTGGGAGCCTTGATTCCCTGTCTCCTCTCCTCCCACCAGCCACCTGACAGGCCTGAGTGTCAGGTGGCGAAGTGGGGTCTGGCTCCCTCCTATTCCCCAGTCCTCACCACCTTCCTCTCAGTGCATTCTCAAGTAGCCAAGATTCCTGTCCTCAGAGAGAGCAGAACTTGAAAAGACCAAGAGACGAGCTTTAATGGTGGGACTTCAGTATCCTGCAGTTTGCTAGGTGGTGTGTGTGTGTGTGTGTGTGTGTGTGTGTTGAATGGGCAAAGGTTTATGAGAGCCGAAGCCCATGGATTTGTCATTCACATCAGGCACTCCTAGGACACTGCCAGCAGAGGTGACTCCCCAGAACTGGGACCCAATTCCACTGTCCTGCTGGAGAACTGAGACTTGAGAAAGGGTGCTGTCAGGGTCACAAGGGGAGTCAAGGACTCCTGGCTCCTGAGCCAAACCTGGCCCCCAGAAATGGAGATGGCAGAGGAGAAGCCTGGAGATTCTTCAAACATGTCATTGAAAGGCTGGGTCCAAACCCCAGAATAGCCAGGTCAGAGACATCTCCACAGTGCGGGTATCTGGGGAAGGGCTGCTGTCCAAGCTCATCTGGAAGGAGGTAGAAATTGTGGGGAGTACAATAGCTCTCCAGGTCCCTCTCCATCAGGAGGTGCTGCTGTCTTATCTACCTCTGTGTGCAGCACAGAGACTGGCACACAGCAAGGGAGAGAGAGAGAGGGAGAGAAGGAGGGAAGCAAATGCTAGCACCCCAAGTAAGCCTAAATCGAGGAGGGCCTGGGAGCTCATCCCTTCCAGGCTTTTCCCTGACTCCCCATAACTTCATGCCCCACCCCAGAAAGCCAGGGGCCGAGTTTCCCACGCTGTAAGAAGGGAAGCCTGGTTGGGTCTGCAGGGAACTCTGACGCACCTGCTAGTCGACCAGCGCCTGGAGTTGGGCCTCCTTCAAACAGCCTCACCTGGGGCTGGGCGCCCAGGGACGCACCAACCCTCTCTGCCTCTCCACTGAACAGTCATCCCCTTATCAATACCCGCCATCCACCTTGTCTCTGCCGCCAACGCCTCCAGCCTCGATCACAATGTCTCCAGCCCTCGGAAAGAGGACAAGGCAGCCACCCGCTCTTGGTCTACAAGAAGACCTCCCGGGGCGCGGCGCCAGTGTACCTGAGCCTCATTCTAGGGATGAGTAAAATTGAGCCTGAGGACGCGCAGTGGACGCAGGCTGATCCGTTGTCACCCAGAGGCCGACTCGCCCGGTCTTGGAAGCGAGGCACCAGAAACAGGCGGCCCGAATCCAGGCCTTTCTCTGCACTTCAGTTTCCCGGGCTGTAAAACAAGGAAGGTGGGGCGGGGGGAGGGGGGGGGAGGAGGTCTTCAGCTTCGTTTTAGGTAGGCTGCGCAGCCTGGTCGCGAGCACCGGGGACAGATCTTCCCTCCCCGCATGGGGGCGCTGGAACTTCGGCCCAGCCTCCCTCGGGAGGTGCCCGGGCAGGGGCGCGTGAGGGCGCGGACGTGCCATCCTCCCTAAAGCACGGCCCCCTCACTCCCTGGTCGTGAAGGGCCCGGAAGCCCAGCCGGTGCTAAGCGCGTCCTGCCAGGTCGCCTGGGCTCAGAGGTGGCACCGAGGATCCCAGCGTCGGGCCTCACTCGCGCTCTTGTTTCCCCTCGCTCTGCCTGTCCCGGCGAGGGATGGGTTGGGGCGATTGAAAACGAACCAAACCACGCGCCCCACCTGCGGGTCGCTTACGACCTAGGGCCCTACGCAGGCCGCAGGCCGCAGCCCGCAGCCCGCAGCCTGGGGGATAAGAAGTGACCTGTCCTGTCTCATAGTCCGGCCCGCCCGCACCGGTCCTCCGACGCGCAGAAATGGGAAATGGGGAGGCTGGCAGGGAGACTTCCTGGAGGAGGTGGCTCTGAAGGTGGACGTGAAGAGCGTCCTGGGGTGGGGCTGAGGGGGCGTGTGGGAGTGGGAGATCTCAACCAGGCGCTTGGAAACGTTGTGATCTAAGCAGGGGAGGATGTGGCGTGTTGGGGTCTCAACACTCCCGAGGATGCGGCCCGAAGGGGTGAAGGCTTGTGAATCCCCGGCGACTGAGGAGGACTGACGTGGGTGATCCGCGGCGAGATCGCAGGGACACCCCACTGGCGGGGGAGCCCCCAGCCCCGCCCCACACCTGAGCGGCGGCCCCGCCCCTGCCGATCCATTGGCTAGACCCGCCGCCCGTCAGACGAGCCCCCGGGGCCCGCCTCCAGCCCCGAGCTGCGCCTCTTCGCGTTGGGGCCACCGCGGCAGCGCCACTCGGCCCGGCTCCCCGCCGTCGACCGCGCGGTGCGCAGCCCGCCCGCCTATTCCCGGCGCGGGGCCGCCTGTCGCGGGTTCAGGGCGGACCATGCGCCCGACTAGCCCGCCGCCGGCCCGCTGGCTATGCGTGCTGGCCAGCGTCCTCGCCTGCGCTCTCGGCCCCGCGGTGAGTGTCCGCCGGGCCCCCCCCCCAGTCCCGGCCGCCGCGGGTGGAGTGGGGGGACGGCGGGAGCCGGGCCGTCTGTGCGCACGTCTGTGTAAGGGGAATGGGGGCACGGAGCGCTGGGTCTCGCCTCCCAGCTCAGCCTCGGACTGGATCTAGACCCGAGGGATGGGATCTCGGTCGCGCCTAGTCCCTCCCAGCGCCGCTGGGAGCCCGCTCGGCGCGGTGATCTGAGACACCGGTGGAGGGGCGCCAGGAGAAAGCGTGCTCCCCAAACTTGCCTTCGGTGTCGTGGCTGCGTCGTGCGTGGGGAGAGGAAGTCAGTGGGTGCAAGGTTGGGGACTGTGGTCGATTGGAACGGAAGGCCCGGTAGACCGTGGGTGGAAGGGAGGGAGGCTGTGAGGGTCGTCGTTATGGGCTGTGCCCGGCTGGAGGTGTCTGCGGGGTGTTGTGTGTTACGTGTAGGAGTGACGTCCCAGCAGCAGACCCAGCGCTGGGAAGGGGCTTTGGGGATAAGGCGGCTGACTGGCAGGCCCTTCCTGTGCCCTCCCACTGAGCAGAGCTGAAAGGTAAGAGCCCGAGGTGGAAGGTGGTGGGCAGTGAGGGGCTGAGGGTGGTGTTTATGAGGAAGGGCCAGACTTGTGCATGGGGAAAGCTGAGCAAGGTGTGAACAGCCAAGAGGCAGTGGCATCCTCTTCCTCCCACTCCTGGTTCATCCCCACACAGGTATGTGTATGCCTCTGATGTGTGGCTGTGCCCTTGTGTGTGGCTGTGGGTGGCTCACCTGCAGGGCAGATCCTGGTTCAGGCAGGAGACGCATGGATCATCTCCCTCTAAGATCAGGGAAGACCTCAAGACTCACTGAATCCACCTAAGCCCATTTTACAGATGGGCAAAATAAGTCCCAAAGACACCTGTTCCCCCCTAATCAGACCAGGACTGAGGTTGATTTTCTCTCTTTCCCTACCCCAGGAATCTGGGGGAATCCGGGGTTGCTGCTTGAGGAATCTGGGGTTGCTGCTTAGTCAGAGCCTAAAACCCAAGTGGGTCCCAGGTGTGGCACCAGCTCCAGGTTGACTGCTGGGTGCGTAGAGTATATTGATCACCTACTCTCTTCTAGCCCATAATTACCTCCCTTACCGTCACCTCCACCAAATCAGGAATCTCTGTTTCCATCTAGCTAATGTCTTGTACATCCTGGGGACGAGAAGCTCATTGCCTGTCCTGGGAGCAGAACTTAATAACAATTGGTAGGAGCCTCCCCTCCTCCCATCGAGAGACATGACACCCACCTCCTGAGCACTCAAAGCCCCACCTGCTTCTGGCCCTGAGGCCACAGCTCCACAGCCCTGGCACAAACTTAGAGCCCCTCAGTGTCCTGGAGCCTCCGGGCCTCGCCAACAGCCCTCTGGCTCTCCCAACTGGGCTGTGACCACTCAAATTCTCCTTGGATGAGCCAGGTTTCTTGGGACCACCACTGGTACCTCACTCCCCATCCTTGGAGGCTTCTCAGCCCAGGGGTGGAATACTTTCAGCAGGGCCTCCTGTCGTGCTAGGCCACATCTCCCCCCACCTCCTGAGGCAGTCCGAGCCTGCCTCCTCCAATGCCTACTGTTCCCTGTCCTTCCACATTTTATTCACTCAATACCCCACTCTATCACCTCTTCCAGACAGCCTTCCCTGATTGCTCCAGCCCACTCAGCCCTCCCCCGACTCTGACCCCACTCTTCAGCCCTACCCACCTCCCAGCCTGGGCTCTTCTGACCACCCCCATGGATCAAGGGCTGTGGTCTGTCATTTTTGCTGTCCCCCACAGCCCAGTGCAGGGCTGGGTCTGAAGAGGGAGGACAAGGAACCCACCCAGGACTAGGTGAAGGCCGCCTGAGATGAAGGGCTCCCCACATGCTTCTCCACTTGACCCTCCTCCCCACCAGACAGCACTTTCTCCCTCACTGAATGGACACCAGGCAGTCCCGCTCCAGCCAGACTCAGGGTTGAGGGGGCTGATGTTATCAGAGTCATAAAATGGCAGCTGCAAAGTTCAGTTTAAAGACCCAAGGCCTTATCGCTCCTATTTATGGTGCCCTGACCTCAGTCAGGGAAGGGGAAATCTCTGAACAGGGAAGCAAAAAAAGGGAAAGAAAACGTCTAGTGTCTCAGAAGAGGAAGTCTGCCCCAAGGCCACCTGTCAGGCAGGCCTTCTACCGCCCCTACCCCCTGGACAGCAGACACGGGGCTCCTCAATGGTAGCAGAACTGGACAGGGCAATTCCCAGCCCAGGGACAAGGAGAGGGGTGTCAGAGGAGGAACAGACCCAGGTCCTTCCCTGGGAGGATTCTCAGGCTGGTCAGGGAGAGCAGAGCCAGTAAGCCAGGAGGAGGGCCCCGGGGCGTGAGGAACATCTCCCAGAACTGAGGCAAGAGTAGCTGAGAGAAGCAGTCAGGGAAGGCTCCCTGGAGGAGGCAAGACAATGCCCCAAAGAGTTTCGCCACATGGGCCAACCTTCCACCAGAGACTATAAAGGAGCCTCTGTTGGCAGGACCAATGGGCCTGACCCCAGAAGGAGGAAGAAGGTCCCAGGTTCCCCTCTGAGGCTGAGATGGCCCAGGGGTTTGGGGAAGGTTTGGCTCCTCTAATTCCTCTCTGAGGCAGTTGCTGGCCACCTGCTCCTGAAGGGCTGAGTCTGCCGTAGGCATCCCGCCCTGGCCATCGGCTCCCAGCCTCTCCAGAGGCTGTCCACAGCTGACCAGTCTCCCTTGGCCCCCAGCTGACCACCCTGTGGGCTTCTGGGAACACGGCTACAGTAGGGTCAGGGCCTCCTCCTTGAGCAAAGTGACAACCTCAGGCCCGCCCAGGGCTCCTGGGGGACTGTGCTGAAGAGTGACCTCCTCCTCGAAGTTTCCAGCCTCCCGTCCTGGTGCTCTGAGTCTCAGCCTTCCCTGACGTTTCTGGAGCACATGAGACCTGGTCCTCGCCCTACTCTGTGGCAATGGTCAGTTGACCTTGAGAACAAGCTGATCTCTGTAGAAGGGCCTCAGTTTGCTCATCACAAAAGGAAGGGTAGGAACGTTGGCCCCGGCATAGGAGAAATGGGGCGAGAGGGCTGGGTTGGAGGCCAGCTGCACCCTGCAACTGGGGCGTAATTTTCCCTCTGAACCTCAGGACTCTGTGGAAGGGGATTGGTCCTCCAGTCAGGACTTCCAGGATGCTTGAAGGACAAAGTGCCTTGTGAACTGAGATAGGCCATTTCTTCTCTTGATGCCCCAGCTCAGGAGCTCTGGGGACGGGGGTGGTCCTCATGAGGTAAGCCAGGCAATGTGGGGTTATGGCTCCAGGCCCAAATAGGTGATGAGTTGTCTCAGGGAAGGCTGGGTGGCAGGCACTGGGCCTCCTCGCACAGGGGGCAGCCTCGGTGGCAACCCAGCCTGTGTGAGCCTGCCACTCGCAGGGACCCCTCACTGCGGCCCCTCCGGCAGTGGATGCAGGAATGGGGCCAGGGGACTAGACGAAGCCCTGTCGCTTTCTCCCTGCTTTTGCTACTCAACCTCCCACGCTCTGCCCTCCCCAGTGTGACTTCCCACCACAAATGTATACTATGTGCCAAGTCTCACGCACACCTTAGATGTATTTCAGAAGTAATAGAGACACAGCTTAATGTCTCCACCACATGACGAGACTTTTTAGTCAAACCTTATTGTGAAGATTTTCAAATAGATTTTAAAAAGGAGAATAATATCATGAGCATGGAAACACCCATTCCTTGGAGTGATGTCAGCAAAATGGCAGGATGGGAACTGCCCGTGCTCGTCCCCCCAACCCCTAGGTGTGACAGTTCGTATTTGCAATATTTCCCTTTCGCGGCTGAAGTATCTTAAAGTAAATTACAGACATGATGACCTTGTGCTGCAAATTGTCTTAAGATGCATCTCTAAAACCGAAGGACATTTTCCCATGTAACTATAATACCACCACCACGGCTAACAAAATGAACAGGCATTCCTGAATATCTTGTGTTCAAATATCTCCAAACAGTATTTAGTCAAGCACCCCAGTATCATCGAGGGGTTGGGTCTGATAGCGAGGAGCATTCCTGCCTGGGTTGTGACGAGCCTGGACAGCGAGCTGGGGGGTGGGTGGACATCCAGCCCTTCACTGGAACATGACCCAGACTTTATCTGCACTCCTTTCCTTGTGGCTCATGATGTGAGGGTCCATATCTCTCAGGAAGTCCCTCCCGCCCCCGCTATCTGAAAAACAAGCTTTCTGCGCAATCTGTCATCAGAAGAGGGGAAGAGGTCACCAACTGACTCTGGAAGTCTCGCAGCCTCGTGGCTCAGCCCTCTGCATGGGGCCCCAACACCAATATCGCCCCACCCCCACCCCGGACACCACGGGTGTAAACTGAGTCCTCTTTCTCCAAGAGTCCCCAGGATGACTTCCAAGAGGCAGAAGATTTAAACCTGAGTCCCTGCCGCTCCTGCCTCGCTGGCTATTGCCACGGTGGTCCCCTGCAAAGAAACTCTGAGAGGCTTTGTGCCCCTAAGTACACCTCACAAGAAGGGCCCTCAGATGAGGCCAAGCTTAACCACAGGCCGAACATCTTTGCTTGTATTCTGATAATGAGAGCCCTTGTCCTGGGACCACCCTGCAATATGGAAAGTTCTTTCTTGCCCCAAGCCCAAACGTGCATCCCTGTGTCTCCCTCTCTGTCTTTACCGCTGCACCCCGCGCTACCACCCAGAGTTCAGCCTTTCCCAGGAGGAGGTATGGGTGGCAAAATTTGGATATTTAGAGGGGAGGCTTCAGACTATCAGTAAAAAAGATATAAAAATACATGGAGGGAGGGGTGCCTGGGTGGCTCAGTCAGTTGAGTGTCCAACTCTTGATTTCAGCTCAGGTTGTGATCCCAGAGTCATGGGATTGAGCCGTCAGACTCCAAGCTGAGCGGGGAGCCTGCTTAAGATACTCTCTCTCCCTCTGCCCTTCTCCCCCGCTCAAACACTCTCTCTCTCTCTCTCTCTCTCTAAAATTAAAAAAAAAAATTTAAAAATGGGGGTGCCTGGGTGGTTCAGTGTCCAACTTCAGCTCAGGTCATGATCTCACAGCTTGTGAGTTTGAGCCCCGCGCCGGTATCTGTGCTGACAGCTCGGAGCCTGGAGCCTGCTTCGGATTCTGTGTCTCCCTCTCTTCTCTCTCTGCCCCTCCCCTACTCACACTCTGTCTCTCTCAAAAATAAATAAACATTGAAATTTTTTTTAAGTAAATAAATGATTTAAAAAAGTTTTTTAAATACAGGGAGGAGGAAGAAATCAGACTGCAGTGGTGGGGGGGGGGAATGCCCGACTCGAGACCTGCCTTCTGGTGGGTACAGCTGCTGTCTGTCTATCAGACTGCCTGGGGTTCTGCGGCGCTCGTCAAGGCCGTGGCGAGGCCGGGGTCCCCTCACAAGGCTGGCCTGGCATGTAGGGCTGGCGGGGCCTTTGACAACAACTGCTAACCTTGGTTGGCAGTCCCCTAGTGCCATTTATGTGTGACCCCGGACACAGCCCTGGGAGTGGACAGCGCTGTCATTTGTCCCCATTTTACAGACGAGGCGGGAAGACTCACCCAAGGTCTCCCAGCCAGGGAGTGGCCGGCAGTCTGATTCTGGAACCTGCAGACTTAACTGGGCCCTGCCGTCTCACCAAGAGACGTTGCCTCTTCCCAAGCAGCTGTAGCATGCCCCGGGCTGCCCCGGGACGCAGGAGACATTTTTCAATTCATAAAATGTACAAATCTGAAGTGACATCCCGGGGAATTGTCACATACATATCTGAAGTGACGGCTCAGGCAATTGTCACCCATATGTCCACCCGTGTAGACACCGCTCAGATCAAGCTATTCCACATTCCCCATCACCCCAGGGGTCTCCCTCGAGCCCCTTCCCTATAGGACAAGGCCTGATTTCAACTTCTTGGAGTGCCCTCTGCGAAGCTGGGAGTGGGTTTCTCCTCTTTTCTGTGACTTCTGGATCACATGACTTACCTTACCTTCCTGTGTCCCCACTTCCTCCCCTCTGCCCTTATCTCCTCCTCCTCCTCCTCCTCCTCCCCCTCCTCCCCCTCCCCCTCCTCCTCCTCCCCCTCCTCCTCCTCCCCCTCCTCCTTATCCTCCCCCCTTCCTCCTCCCCCTCCCCCTCCTCCTTCTCCTTCCTCTCCCCTTTGCCCCCATACACCCTCTCCATCTCCTTACCAATTCAAACACAAAAGCCAGAATGAAGGGCACAGCCTGGGAAGCTGGGTTGGGGTCCTGTGTGCCTTTGACCACACTGCTTTCTCTCTAGGTCCTCAGTTTCCTTCTGTGACTCTTTGTTGCCCCATTATTTCAATAGGGGGAGGAGGCTTAAATAAATCATGGGATGGTGAGGGGGGAACGGTAAGTGAGACCACCACAGCTCTTTATTCTCCGTTCCCCAGTCCCCTACAACTTGGCGGGGGGGGGGGGGGGGTGGAGGGGGGTGGGGAAGGGCCCTCCTTGACAAGTCTCAGAAACATGAACCATTCACGGTGACTCCTAGGGCTTGGTAATTCCCAGGCAGGAAGTGCTTTCTCCGGTCTTACCTAATCTAGCCCGCTGCACTTTTCACCCCTCTCAGAAACCAGCTGCCCCTCAGAGGGACTCCTGTTTCCCCACCATGCTGCTTCTGTCTCCCTAGGCTTCTCCCACCACAGTTCTCCGGCCCCAGATGAGGCCGGGAGTTCTGATTCCAGACAATAGCTGTGGGCTCAAGCTTCCCTTGAGGGATGGGTATGGCACCCACAAAACCTGAGTCAGCCCTCCACCCTGTCTTTCAGAGCCCCTAGCGTCTAACAGCCACAACTCCCAGCATCTACACCCTACCCCAGATCTCAGTGAGCCCCACAGGCGGGAGAAAGCCCTCACGGTGGAGATAGAGAGAAAGATAGAGAGAAAGGGACCCAAGTAAGCCGGCGGAATTAGCAAGACTTGGTTAATCCCTGCCCCCAGCCAGAGACTCAGGATTCTCCTGCCAATTGCCAGTCCGTCACCTCCCACCTGCAGCCAGTACCATGGCAGGGGACATAAGAGGACCTGGAATGAAGGGAGGCTACAGACTGCCTCACCCTTGCCTGGGTCTCCTCTTCTGGGCTCAGGAACTCCTGTGATAGAGAAGGTGCTGGGGACTCGGTCGGGCCTGAAACTCTCACCTCAACCCACCCACAGGGTCAGGTGACTTTAAGCCCACTTGGAGCTCAGCCCAGCACAGGAATTGGTGAGGGCTTGAGAGAAAGCCCTGTTTTCTCCTCTCCACGCGGGGCCTCAGGAGACAAGTTGGGAAATGTAGGCAGTAGTCGAAATAAGGAGGGACTCGAATGCCAGTTTTGAAGTGTGGGCTTTGACTGCTAGGCTTTGGGGACCCTGAGGTGCAGGTGGTGGTGCTGAAAACTAGTACACTGGCCCAGGCAGGTACTGGAGGCCTGGCCCCTGCCTGTATCCCACAGCTCGTCTCCTGATGCCTCAGGACCCCTTGCTGCAGTCACCCCAGGCTTTTGCAACCTTGCATGGATTAGACATTTTCATACCTTCATACTAGAATCAGTAGGCTTGGCTGTATCTGGCTGGGAATTTTCCAACTCCGCGTGTCTGCAGTCCAGAGGGATAATGAGGATGTTTAGCATAGGGAAATAAGTGGAAGAGGAAGTTCAAAGTCTGCCTGAATTCCTCAATGATAAGGACTACAGGGAGCTGCCCTGGCCCTGGCCCCCAAAGGGCAATGGTAGACCAGATGGCCCAAAGCAAGGCCATGGAGAGGAATTGATGCAGTCCAGACTAGTGGTCAGAGATATAGGTCCTATCTAGGAATGTGCATTTGCTAGGTGACCTCAGATCCCTCTTTGGGTCTCTCCTTCCCCTACCCTTCTTCAGATGGGCTCTAGCATTCAACTAAGCTGTGGTAAAGACAGAGCTCATCTTCCAGACCATGCTCACTTTATTCAGAGATACCCCAGGCTCCTAGGTTATCCCAGGGCCTCCTGCCCCTGCTCTGCAAACTGCCTCTCAGGAAAGGCTTTATGGCTGTGCTGATGGGCGGTGCAGGCAGACTTGGCTAGAGAAGCTGACCCGATAGCCTTCCAACGTCAGAAGCTACTAGGAACCCTATGATGCCCTCAGTAATTTTGAAGAATTATCTCTTGGTAAGCAGCATGGCCACAGCTCTGGCTTAAGAGGACCCAGTAAATGAGGGCATCCATTGTCCTGTCCTCAGAGCACTAGTCTGGACTCTCTTGGTTACAGGGATAGAAAACTCAACTGATTCTAGAAATAAAGATAGACATTGACTCATGTTGTTGGAAGCAGGGCTACTTTCAGACATGGCTGCATCCAGGGACTTAGATGATGTCAAGAGGATCCAGTTTTCCTCTATCTCTTTATTCAGGCTTTACCCGTGTGGCTTTCATCATTGTGTTCCACAACAACACAAGAAAAAACAAGATGGTGACAATAGTTCCAGCCCCTGCACCCTTTGAGGTTTCCAGTCTAGTGGGAAATCAAAATCCAAAGCCCCAGGAATGAGCCTGCTGGCTCTGAACAGCCTGACTGGGGCCATGTGCCAGGCACTAAGGCCAGGAAAGCTCTGACGGGCTCAAGTCTGATCACATGTTGATTTCTTAGCAGAGGGTTCATCAGAACCCCAAGAACTAGGGGTGGGGAAGGAGGTGGTTTCCCCGATAGAGATGAGGACGTGGCACCAGAGGAGGGTAAAGGATGGTAGGAAAGCAGCAACAAGAAATGTTTACTACCATCCATCCTGCGTTCATGTTGTGGGGGGAGCGGAGGGGAGAAGGGGCAGAAGGCAGAGCGAACCCTGTTGCTGGAGCTGGGAAGGCACTTTGGGGAGAAGCATGCTCCAGGCAAGCAAGACAGCCCAAGAGTGGGACACGAGCCCATCCCCAGGTTCTTCTTCCAGAGGCCACCCCTGGGGTCCTTTGGCCACCCCTCTTCCCATGCCTGAACAGCACGAGCCAGCCACAGATCTCTTGAGATAGAGCATCTTGAGTGTTTCAGTCTCAGTAATGCTTTTGAACAGGAAGGGAAGCATGGGACCCCCAAAGAGGGACCACTGCACATTTCCTTAAAGTCTCATATATTTTCTTTTAAACAGTTATACAAAAAACAACAACAACAACAACAACAACAAACACATATCCTGCTACATAATAGACCTTTGTAACTCTCCATATGCCAAGCTTTAAAGACTTAACCAGCTAATGCCTTTACCCCAATTAGATGATAAAGTTAAAGGTCCAAGATGGAACCCGGTGGGCCTTCCAGGCCATGGCACATGGGTGAGCGAGGTCTAAGTGCTAGGGAGTCTGAAGGCATCCTGGACAAGGACATCCTCCCTTGGGCTAGGCCAGCAGCGGTGCTTAGCTGCATATGGGAAGGTTGGATGGTGAGGACCTCTGTGACAGTGAGGCGCCACCAAGGCCTCCACAAGGGATGAGACAGTATTAAGTGGAAGGGACTAGCTGCACAGCTTCTTGGGCACTGAGTTGTCCAGCTTCAGCTTGGACCCCCTTCCTCTATAGCAATGGAGAGCTCCCTGGCACCTGGAATGCTTATCCCTCCGGGGGATCACCTTACTTAGAACAATGGTCAAAGTCACACCCTTGGTACCAGGCCAGACGGGGATACACTTAAGGAAAGAAATGCTTTCCCCCATAGCCCCACTGCAACAAGCCTTTGAGTCAGCAGGGGAGTTGGTAGAGGCCCGTTTGGCCTACAAGGAAACTGAGGGACGTAAGGACCTTGTCCCAGGCCAGAAGGAACAAGTTGGAAGAGACACTGAGAGTCTCTGATTCTGGAGCTGCCTTGCTGAACAAGACTGTTGGGGACTATGGCATTCTCTTCCCTGGGCAAAGATGAGGAAACCGATGTGGGGTTGCAGCCACTTCCCTAAAGCCAAACAGACCAGCGGAAGCTTCTTCCAGCTCAGTGGTTCCTCCATGGAGGCCTTCACCTGCCCTTGCCCACCCAGTGGTTCCCAAGACCTGTTTTGTTTTTTTTTTTCTATCTGTTCCTGGGCAGCCATCACCCCTGCTCACCTGTTGGCCCCAATGCCAATGCCTGCCCACCCCCCATGCCTTCACACAGGTCTGGTTCCATCCCTGATCCCCTCGTAGGGTGCAGGAAAGGGGAGGGGAGAGGCATGGGCTTTCCCATCACTTCTCCCCACCTCCCAGAGGCAGGAGTAGGGACAGAGGAGGTTTGGTGGGATGGCAAGACAACCTAGAGGGGCCTCCCTTATTTCCTGAAACCTCCCTTCCTTCATTAGATCTGATATGGCTTAAATTGTTTAGAAGCTAAGAAGAAGGCAGGTGATGTGTGGGTAAAGAGGGCCAGTGTCCCCTTCCCAGCCTGGTGACCCAGGAGACCGAGCACAGGCTCCTGGAACGAGGACAGAGGCTGGAAGATGCAGCCAGACTCCTGGATTCCTCCCAGGCCTGGCTCCAGGGACCAACTCCTCATAACCAGGTAGCACTAGCTGAGCCCCACTCATCCGCAGAGTCTGAGGCAAGCACTGAGGACTCGCCACCCAGGCTGGAGGGGAGCAGAGTCCAGAGGGCCGGCTCTGAGCTCTACAGAGAGGTGCCAGAGGGGTGCTGCCCACAAAAAGACTCAGTTGTTACAGCTGCAGCACTATTGGATCCGCCAGGAAGCCATGACAGGGCCCTCAAGGCAGACCCAGCTTTGGGGACTGTGGTCAAGAGTTCTGGGTCCAATCCAGGTCAGGGTCGGGTTTTAGTCTGGGGTTGGGACTGGGGTTCCATCTGGAAGCTGGGCCGGTCAAGTGACAGGCCTTGTTGGGTCTCATGCTCCTGGAGTCTGCGGATGAGAGGTAGGCCGTGGATGAGGCTGACGGGTCCCCCCTCCCCCTGTCTCTGTTCCCCAGGGCACCCGGGCAACCATCCTGCAGCAGGAGGAATGTTACTATCTGCAGCTGATCGAGGTACAGCACAAGCAGTGCCTGGAGGAGGCCCAGCTGGAGAATGGCACGGCAGGTGAGGCCCAGCAGGAAGAGAGGGCCGCGGACCTCCGGGGAGCCCTGCTCCTCCTCACCCCGCGAGCCCAGATCCAGGGTACATGCCTCCCACACGCATCAGATGGGAATGGCGCCACGGAGCTGCTGGGGGTGAGGAGAGGACGCCGAGAGAAGCTGGGGGGCCAGGAAGCGAGAAGTCCTAACAGGCCTCTCTGGTCCCATCATCTGCCCCTGGTCTGGAAGCGTCCTGCTGTTAGCCCAAGAGAACACACTACATGGGGGGTTCTGAGGCCCAGCTTCTTCCTCCCAACCCCAAGCTCTGCACCCAGAGGTGCCACCGCACACACACAGGCCCCCAGGCACACACGCGTCCCTCCCCATCCCAACCCACCTTCAGCAGGCCAGATGAACCACCCGCTCGTTGTGCCGCCGATGAGACAAGTCTCAGTGAGACTCAGAGGCTGAGCACATGCGGGCCCGGCTCCCCCTGCTCAGGGGGTGTGGGAGAGCTCCAGCCTGGTAGTGCGAGGGCGTGAAGGGCGGTGCCAGAGGCACCCTCAGGCCGACGCTGCCCAGCTGCCCAGAGCCAGCAAGGCCATCACTTCAGATGACGCCTCCCTAGCCCGGGCGCCCCACACTTGGCACAACAGCCTGGGGAAGGAATGGGAGGGCTTCCAGAGGCCTTCCTTTGCAAGGTGCCCTCGGGCCAGATTCTGAAGGGTGGGCTGGATGTGGAGAAGCCGAGAGGCTGCGAAGGTGGGAGGCGCCTAGGCAGACTTCCCCTGGGGACTGGGGGTGGGTGTGGCTCGAGGCTCACTGAGGGCAGAGAAGGGCTGGAGCCGCTGGGTGGATGTGCCTGCTCCCGGCCTCCCTGCCAGGTCACCCCCCTGAGGCCACACTTGCAGTTATGTAACAGCCTTGCTCAGGAGCAGGGAACATCTTTATATCTCCCAGGCTCCCCCGTCTCCTGTCACCTCTCTGAGACTGACAGTTATGCAACCCTTCCTGGATCCCTCCTTCTTGGCCCTGGTGCCCAGAATCTCTGCTTCCTACACCGTGAGTGAGTGCGTGCAGCCTCATGGATGGACTTTGCCTCCCCAGCTCTTGAGGAAGGACAGACTCCTGTCTCCTGAGGCCTTAAGACTGAGACCTGGGTGAGGGGTGGCCTGACCATCCACTGACCATCCACTGCCTATGCCTATGCACCCCTCCCCACCCTCCAGGTGGGAGAGGCAGGAGACACCGCGGACCGTCCTCAGCAAACCCCAACAGTAGGATCTGGGGGTGCACGTAGCCCAGAGAGGCCCTGACCCCGGATCTAGGCCCCATTGCACTGCCTCCTAGGCCCCAAGGGTGAGCCACCCTCGTGATCCAGGTGAGGTAATTGCTGGCACAGGGTGCCTGTCCGCTGCCAGCATCCTGTCACCAGGAAGACAGCCTGGGATCCAGAGGAGGGCAAGTGAGTCTGCCCATGACCTTGTGTGGGTGGGGTTCTGCGCGTGTTCGCGCACATCCAGATGCGTGCTCCTGGCCCACGGCCGTCCGGAGCGGTCTCTGTGTCTGGGGTCTGTAAGCTCTATGTCTGACTCTGAGTGTCTTTGTGTGTTGTCTGTGTGTGATCGCGGGTGTATGAGTGTGCATATCTGCGGTGTGCCCAGTCATGTCTATGCATGTGTGTTTGTGACTTGTGCGTGTCTCTCGGTGCCTTTGTTTGCTGGGGTCTGTCCTTCCATGTGCAAGTAAGCATGCATGTGTGTATATTTGCACGCATGACTGTGCTTCTGGGTGACTGGGAGTGCTTGTCTGTGTGTGTCTGTCGGTGCACACACATCTATAAAATGGCACAGTGGAAGCCCCCACCCTGCCTCGCCACCCCCGCCCCAGTCTCCAGGCTGTCTTTCTTGTTGAGGTGGCAGTCCCTTTCTTGTGGAGGTGACACACACAGCCAACAAGAGCCCTGTTTCTCTGTGGGCCTGGGGACACGTGTGGTGGGGCCTGTGGGGCCTCTCTGGGTCAGGCACACAGAGAATACTCCTGAGGCCCAACCCAGGACAACAGGCTCTCCAGATAGCCAGCATTTTTTTTTTTTTTCTGATTTAAAACAACTTGTTTAAGTTTATTTATTTAATTAGAGAGAGAGAGCAAGTGAGCGTGAGTGGGAGAGGGGCAGACAAAGAGGGAGAGAGGGAGAATCCACACTGTCAGTGCAGAGCCCGACTGGGGCCCAAACTCACTAACAGTGAGATCGTGACCTGAGCCGATGTCAAGAGTTGGATGCTTAACTGACTGAGCCACCCAGTGCTCTAGCATTTTCTTGGCTGTTACTCCCTTCTCAGCTCCCTGACCCTGCTGCCTCCTCCAGGAAGCTTCCCTGACCACATGCCTCTAATGGGCTTTCTTCCCAGGGTTCCCTGCCATGTCCACTGGCCTGCACCCCAGGACAGTTCGCAGCCCAGTCCTGGTGGTGTTGAGATTCCTTGAGGCCAAGTGCAGCCCCCCACCCAAGGGCAACACCCAGTCTCCCTCTCCCTGTGCCACTTGTGGTGAAGCAGAGCTCAGGGCCAGAGACCCAGCTCTGAAACTGCTCTCTGACTATGCTGCAGCTCAAGATCCAGAGAGCTCTAAGTCTGGTGAGGACACAGACACAATAACTGGCCTATAAAACAAGGTGTGCCCAGCATTGTCAGAGAGGGCTGAACAGAGTCCAGCAGAGCAAAATTCCCCAAGAAATGGGCATCGAGCCCTTCAGAAGAAGAGGAGCGCAAGAGGTTTGCTGGAGAGGGAGCGTATGAACATGTGAACAGGCTGCACCATTCACCAGCAATGTGACCTTGGGCTTAGTTACCGAATTGCTCCCTGCCTCAGTTACTCAGCTGTAAAATGGGAGGGTTAAATAAATAAGTTATGTATTTAAAGAGGGTAGAACAGTGCCTCGCACATACAAAGGCTACATAAGTATTTGTTGATATTATTAATAGGGTCTTGAACCGCTAGCAGGATTTACCTGGCATGATGAGCCCCTACATGGCCTCCAGAGAGGCTGGCACAGGAGCGGGGGAGGGACCGGGAATCAGAAGAAGGCCACGGAAGCGTCATGACAGAGTGGACAAAAGGGCTTGGGGCCCTCAAGGAAGGGCGGCTGTGTTCTCTGGCAGGGCCAGAGTGGATCTGGGTGTTCTCAGCCTTCAGCCATAGGTGCTACCTGGCTGCTGCAGCCCCGGAAGGTACCCCTCCCCGGGGCCACCCACCCCAGCACTCAGAGTCCCGAGGCTCTTTCCCACGTGGCGACATCCTTTCACCTCCTCTCTCTCCCCAGGCCCCCTTCTTGAGAACTTAGGAACCTTCGGACCTGGGCAGGGCTGGGCTTGGCTGAGCTGGCATTGACTTTGGCTCAGGGGTTGGGTTTCCCAAGGAAATCTATGGGGCTGGCAGGGTTGCAAAGAAACAATTAAACCTCCCTCAGGGAAGGGGTTCCAGGGGAGTTCCAGTCCCTCAGGGGCACCCAGACCCTGAACAGGCAAAACCACGCATCTGCCGATTCAAGCAGCCCCCTAGGGACTCCACTGTGCACCCTTCGCTAGCCAGCCCTCGAGGCTAATACGTACATGGTGGAAAACACGGCCTGCAGTGCAGGGATTTCTTTGAACTCCCGTCCTGGACACCACCACCCCACAGCACAAGTCACAATTTGACGGAGTTCGGGGCATCTATGTTGCTTTTGAGTTCTATGAAGACTCCTCAAGAACTAGCCAACCCCCAATATACCCATCGTCCCATCACACCCAACACCTCCTTTTATAACAAATATTTTCTAATGTCTCCTTTCCTATACAATGAAATTCAGGACATGTGCCTTCATTTTTTTTTTTTTTTAAATGAAGTTCTGGTTGTAAAAGGAACATAAAAAGGAAAGTGATTTATAATAAAATACTATGTACATATTCAGGCACAATCACACTAAAAGATAAGAAGACACAGTTTGAAGGTTGTCCCTATAAACTCTGGGAATGCAGTAGCTATAGATGTAGATTGATACATACAGCGGTTGCTTCACTGACTCAGGTTCACGGGCAACATTGCTGTCGGTAATGTGATTTTCCAAAACCTTGAACAACTCTTAATAATGTTCAGCATTTGAGAAAGCACAGTCTTCTCTCCCTTTACTCAGTTGCATTTCGGGAAAACCCCATGTATGTTAAGCCTCTGCGGTAAGTGCCTTGTGTTTAGATGTGAGATGGAGGAAGAGTCTAGACTCCGGCCATTACAAAAGAGTTTCACCTGCACAAAGGCCCAGTGGCTCGTCTGAAAGTCTTGCAGAATACTCCACTTACAGAATATCTCCCTGGCACAGACCCATCAAATGCCAGGTGAGGCCTCCAATCTCTGCAACAAACAAAACCCCACCACTGTTCAAAACACCCCCAGGGGGCACTCCAGCCCTCACTGAGGACTGTGGAGCTGTAGTGATGCCTCCTCCCCACTCCCTGTCAGGACAGGCCCTTTACAGCCTGGGCAGGGTGATGCCACCCACCCCTCTCAGACTGAAGGCTCCTCTAGGTGGGAGCCTGGAGGGAGAAGAAGAGTGGGTGCCTGTGGACTCAGGCCCCAAGCCTGGAGGCACTTGGTGGCCATGCTGACCTCTGCGTCCTCTGCCTTCACCCCTCAGGCTGCAGCAAGATGTGGGACAACCTCACCTGCTGGCCAGCCACCCCTCCGGGCCAGGTGGTCGTCTTGGACTGCCCCCTCATTTATAAGTTCTTCTCTCCAGTTCAAGGTAAGAGCCTTGGGTGGAAGCAAGGGAGCCGGGGCAGCACAAGTGATGCCAGCTGGAGTGGGTACTCACCTGTCAAGGAAGTGAGAAGGCAAACGGGAAGGGGTCAAGGGGATGAGCAATTGGGGGTGCGGGAGGAGCTGTGTGGAAGAGAATGTGCCAGAACTAGGTCTTTGAAGGATTCGTGGGATTTGATTAGCTCTTCACGTAAAAGATAAACACGTGGGAAGGGCTCGCTAAATATTTGCTCAGCAGTTGATAACCAATTGACTGACAGATACAGGACTAATTATGGCTCCCATGTTCCCCATTGTCTTGGGCTGGTCATGATTCAGTCTTTCACTGCCTGGAGCCGATGACCTTTTGGGCTTTGCTTACACACCTTGTCATGTTTGTTTGTTTGTTTGTTTGTTTGTTTTTATTTTGAGAGACAGCGAACGTGAGCAGGGGAGGGGCAGAGAAAGGAAGAGAGAATCCCAAGCGGGCTCTGTGCTGTCAGCACAGGGCCTGACACAGAGCTCGATCCCATAACTGTGAGACCATGACCTGAGCTGAAATCAAGAGTCTGACACTTAACCGAATGAACCACCCAGGTGCCCCACACCTTATCATATTTTTAAATGAATGTTCCCACAGAAGGCAGAAAAGAAGAGGGGCCTCTTTAGGAACTGGGCTTTCTTGTTACTGATTAACCAAAGAACCTTCCCTGCATATATTCAGCCATTCTTTCATTCAGTGAATATTTATTAAACATCTACTAGCATGACAAGCATGGGCTAGACAAACACAGCATGAAAACAGCCATGCTATCTGCCCACAGGGACCTAACGTTCTGGTTGAAGAGACATTTAGCAAGAGAACAAACACGTGTCATAAATGGTAAGAAGTGCCAGGAGGGAGAAGGGGGTAAGGCACAACATTAAGGCAGGTGTTCACGGATGGACGGGCTCGCCGAGGGGGTGCTACTGCAGCTTCTGTCTGAGGACCCGGAGGCCGGAAAGATCCTGGGCTGGGGGATCATTGAGAGGGAGAATCAGCAGCCTGTGGGATGGGCACTAAGGCAATGCAGTGGAGGCCAGGGCGGCTGGAGCAGAGAGAGCTCAGGGGAGGGAGGAGAGGAAAGAGACAGGTGGCAGAGGCCAGACCGTGCTGGCCCTGAGCACTGACTGAGGACTTGGGATTTTTTCCTAAGTTCACTGAGAAGCCACTGGGGCCTGAAGCCAGTAACTGACATAGTCCAATTTAGGTTGAGGTTTTTAACCAGTAATTCAGATTTTTCATGAGAAGGAGGGATTCTGGTAGTGCAATGGGAAGACCCATTCACAGGGCAGCTGAAAAGTGGTAATCGTTTGGACTTAGAGTGTGGGTGGCAGAGGAGACAAGTGGGAAACTTGCCCATGAAGGGTGTGCCAGGCTCATGGCGGGGAGGGAGAGATCCAGCATGCCCTTCTGGGGTTTAAGTTTGATGAGCTGAGACACTCACCAAGGACTAAGGGAGGAAAAAAAAAGAAGACTAAGGGAGGAGCAGGTCTGGAGTGGAGAGGATCCCAGGGAGGAGCCAGTCTGGAATGGGGAGGATCCCAGGGAGGAGCAGGTCTGGAGTGGGGAGGATCCTCCTTTGGAGGAGCAAGTCCAGAGGGGGAGGACCCGAGGGAGGAGCAGGTCTGGAGGGAGAAGCATTAATGAAGAGCAGGACCCAGAGTAGAATTCAGAGGGGGCGCCTGGGCGGCTCAGTTGGTTAAGCCTCCAGCTCTTGATTTCAGCTCAGGTCATGATCTCACAGTTTGTGAGATCGAGCCCTACATTAGGCTCTGTGCCGACAGCTGGAGCCTGCTTGGGATTCTCTCTCCCCCTCTCTCTCTGCCCCTCCCCTGCTCATGCTCTGTCTCCTCTCTCTCTCTCTTAAATAAACATTAAAAAAAAATCTTTTAAAGAATTCAGAGACTGAGCAGAAAGACTCTTGGGCATCTCTTACGTCAGGTGGCCTTTCCCTCTCTGGACCTGTTTTCCTGTTTGTAAAATGGGGACAGGAGGTGGGCCAAAGGGACTCTTTGGGGCAGGCTGGTTTTTCCCCCCAGGCTCCGTGTTGTGACCTCGGCAGTCAGTGAACGAGAGATGTCAGTGCCCTCCCTGGGGAGTCTGGGAGCAGTCACAGATGTGCCGCACTCCAGGCCAGCCCCCACCTAGCCCAGCTCTCCAGCGGAACCCGGCACCTGGGTAGGTAGGCGAGGAGCTCCTCTGGCAGCTCTCAGGTGTCCAATCGGCAGAGGCTGCAACCAGCCTTCTCTCAGATTCCCTGGAAGTGCCTGCTACTTGTGTTCCTCCCTGACACTCTGCTAATTGCATTCCTCCTGACGGCATTTCCTTCTGTCCCTGCTGGAATTATCAAGGCAGCAACTTCACATAAGAATCTGGACTGCAGCCCACCATCTGGCTAACCCTGAGGCTGCCAGCCTCCATGGGGCCCACATGGTGCCTTTGTGCAGATGAGAAAAAGGTAGCCCTTCCTCAGGCAGAGTCAGCCTGTCACCAGAACCCACCTAATGACAAGTTGAATATGAAACAGATTGCAGCCCCCACCATTTATCAGCCAGATGCCCCTGTGCAGTGAACAACCTGCACAGCTGTACTTGGTGCCTTAGCCTCCGAAAATGATGGAGAGAAACAGGAGACTAAGTTAGAGGCTGAAAATGTAAGGGAAAGAGGTGTGTTTTCCTGGGAAGAAGGTGTAAGCCAGTGACCTTAAACTCCAAAGAGGGAAGTTTGAGAGAAAGGCAAATCCGAAGCAGGAATAATACCACCCCTAACTCTAGTCCCTTTGGGTGACAGGACTGAGGAAGGAGTGTCCTCCCTGGAAGGGTTGGAAGGGACCTAGTTCTACAGGGAAGGCTGAAGACACCTGAAGAGGATAAAGACTGTAGAGTTAGAAAGAAGTCATCTCCCGGGCTGGGTAAACATCCCAGGGGAGGAGTGCCGGCCAGGCAAGGGATCACTCATCCAGGGACCAAAATGTTTGTGGGGACCCGATCCTTTAATTCGTGGTCTGTATGTCTTTCGTCTGTGGTGTTTTTACCTTTAAATATTTGAAAAGACATTTTTTAAGAGTGAAAACTAGGATCGCTAATTTGGTGGAGAAAATTCAACACAGGCTGCTAACTGTGTCTCTGGGGTCTACGGGACACCTCCTCTCCCCGCCTCACCACCTGCACTGTGAAGCCATAGATAAGAGAGTTGTGATGCCAACCTAAGACGTTTGCCCCGGTTGACTGGGACAGGACACCACTGACAGGATTTTAGCAGGAGAGCACCACGGTCACATAGAGGATTTAGAACAATCTCTCCAACTCTCTCGGGTTGGGAGTGGGTTAGCGGGGACAGGAAAGCAGGGAGAGCCATCAGGAGGCTCCTACCTAATTCCGGGGAGATAAGGTGCTGGTGGTGGTGAGGAAGGGAGGCTGGGGCAGGACTCGTGGCTGAGGTGAGGTGGGGGGGCGCGGAAAGAGGGCAGTGGGAAGGAAACGAGTGCCCGATTTCTACCTCTAGTCACTGAGCCGTGCTTTTCACATGGAGGGCCCAGGGAAGAGTGGAGGGGTGGCTGTGACTTCTTTTCATGACATGGTGAGCAGGAAGAGACTCCTTCCTGCATATCACCCTCTACACACGCAAGTTCTGCTGGTTCCCAGGGCCGGACTGGGCTGCGTCTTGGGGTCCCATGGTGGCCACCTTTGAGATCTCCTCAGGAAGAGTTCCCTTTGAGACCTGGGCCCCAGTCCCAGGGCTCTTCAAAGAGGCCACCCAACCTTGAAGATGTCCCCCTATCCCCTGCCTTCCCCCCAGTACCCAGGGCGGCCAGGGTTCCAGGGGACAGGGTGGCCCTTCAGCCACTCTGGAAGTTCAGAAAGGTGCAGTCAAGCTAACCCAGGTCTGTATCCCAAGCCTGCTGCTTCCTTGCTGTGTGACCATGGGCAGGTCACCTCTCTCAGCCTTGGCATCCCCCTCTTTGAGTGGAACTAATAATAGCTCCTAATCACTAGCTTTAACACAGTACCGTTTGTTGCCCCCTCCCCCCCCCCCCCCTTACAGAAGGCATGAGAAGCTGCTGTGTAGACACAGATGGGGCACCTAATTCATGGTCCCAGGTGCCTGCTATGTCATGGGCCTGGCCCATGGGGCCCTGGTCCTTCTGGTGAGAGTGGAGCTCAAAACTTGAGGCATTAGTGTCCCAACCTCAAGGCTGGCTGATCTGACCTTGTCCCTTTTCTCTACTTGCCCCAGGCTGGTGGGGGAAGTCCACACAAGATTCGGATCCTGGGAGGGGCCCACGGTGAGCTCCCTAGATCTGGGGCTGAAGCAGGCCGGCGGTTTACTGACGGTCTGGTCGAAGCCTGCCTGGGCCACAAGGGGGAAAGCTACGGAGCTGAGCAGGGCCAGCAGGAGGACCTCTCTCTCGTGCTGGGAGCCCCCTGCAGCAGTGTGCTCGGGAGGCCTGCGCGGGAAAGGGCTGCCGAATCAGGAACCGGCCCAGCCCAGTGCCTCTTCCTCAGCAAAGTCCCTCCTGCTTCCTCTAGGACCTCGCAGTGGCAGGAGACCCAGGCCCGGCTAGTCCTCCCTGACTGTCCCCAGCCCCCCAGCTGTCCCTCAATTCCTCAGCCATATAAAGTAGGGTGCTAAGAACCTCTTTCAAATGGCAGCCAGGAGGATTAACAGAAATAGCGGACAGGGAATCACCTGGTATATTCCAAGCACACAGCCAAGTTTAGAAATAGTAGATGTACATGCACGCTGGACCCCCCCCCCCCGCCCCCAGCTCTCAGGACAGCTCGATGTCTCCAACAGCTGTGCACCTGGACACCTGACACAAGTCCCCAGGTCCCTTCAGTGCAGACGGGGGCAAGGGGGCAGCTGAGAAGACTCTGGGGGTCACACCTGCTCTACCTTCTTCTCTCCGTGTGGCCTTGGGCAAGTGACCAACCACTTGGAGCCTCACTTCTCAAGTGTGAACCAGGCTGGGCTTCCCTTCCTCACTGGAGGGTGGAGGGGACTGAGACACTGAGCCTACACTGCTCTGTACAGTACTGATGAATGAAGGGTTCTCGAACTTGTCTTTGTGATGGAGCTGTTGCTGCTGCTGCTGCTGCCGCCGATGCTGCTGGTGGTGGTGATGGGGACCATGGGGGTGACCGTGATGGTGACGATCGTGGTGGTGCTGGTGGCGGTACTAATGATGGTGACAGTAACGATACCAGTGATGATGGGGACAGTGGCTGTGGTGCTGGTGAGGAAGGAGCTATAGGGCAAGGACGTCAGGACCCATCTTCTTTCTCAGCTTCACCTCACCTCCTTCCCTACTGTGCTCTCCCTCCTCCTCCCTCTTCCTCCATCCCTTTACCTCCTGCCCCTGCCTCTTCTCTCCTCCTGCCACCCCCACCCTCCTCTCTCCCTCTTTCCTCCTCCTCCTTCTCCTCCTCTTTCCCCCTTCCCCTCCCCAATAAGCCAGCTTTCACCCCGGACTCCAGTGCCCCTTTAATGAGTCCTGGGATAGAGGGAGGGGGGGGATCTTCTCTGGCTCACCCATTTTCCTTCTTTTTTCTTTTTTCTTTTTTCAGTTTATTTATTTATTTTGAGAGAGAGCTAGAGAGCAAGCAGGACAGGGAGAGAAACCCAAACAGACTCCACACTGTCAGCGCAGAGCCGGATGTGGGGCTCAAACTCACAACCCTGGAATCATGACCTGAGCCAAAATCAACAGTTGGAGGCTTAACCCACTGAGACATTCCGGCGCCCCTGGCTCACCCATTTTCTATTCAACTCCTCTCCAGGGCTAGAGCGTGGGCAGCCTCAAGGTAGCCCTCAGGTCACAGGCACTCTCATCAGCCCTGTCCCTTCGCTACAGCTTTGGGCCTCCAAGGACAATGGAGAACTCGGTGAAGTTCAGCCGTAAGCTCCTGCAGCGCTGTGCCGCTCGATTCCCTGCACACACATGCCTTTGCCCGGGCAGGTTCCCTGCCAGGACTCCCTGCTTCTCCATTCATGAGCATTTCAGACCTGCACCCTTAACCAGGTGCCCTCCACCCCCACTTCCTGCCTCACCTTTGGTCCCTCTCCAGCAGCACACCTGAGCCACACCAGGTGTGGGAGGAAATCAGGCCCATCGGCCCAGGCGAGCTGACCCAGGAGGAGTCCCGCGGCCCAGCCACAGGGCAAAGAAACCATCTGCCACACCGGCTCCTGTGGCCCTGTGACAAGAGTGAACATTTAGCTCATGACAAGGGTCATGGGTCATTCTATACCAAGAATTCAGGCCGTGACAAAAATCGCTTTATTTATCTTGCACCCGGGGTCAGTTTCAGACACGACAAGGGGCAAAGCTGAGCCCAGGAATGTCTGCTCTGACTGTTACTCGTGTTGCCAAGCCCTGGAAGAGCTTTTCCCTGCCCCACGTGCCCCGGCAGCTCCCTGGGAGTCTGGGTCAGGGCCGCTGGAGCCTGATACAACTGGGGGTGCCGGGGAAAGGCTGAGCTCAGAAACAGCCCAGCCCCATACCTACTCCACGGACTCACGCTGCTCCCGGCCTCAACCTCTCTCCTCTCCCCCCTCTCCCCTCCACCCAGGCCGCAACGTGAGCCGCAGCTGCACCAACGAGGGCTGGACGCACCTGGAACCTGGCCCCTACCCCATTGCCTGTGGCTTGAATGACAAGGCATCAGATTTGGAAGAGGTGGGCCTCAGTCCACCCCTGCCCTCCCACAGTGCCTTGGCCTGCAAGGCTCCTTCCACCCTCTCCCAGCAAGGAGTGAGCTTGCTGTCTATGCCGAAGCCAGGACTCGTGGGGTCTGCCTTCCCCAGCCTCCTCCCTTGCCAGGCCTGCATTTCCAGGGGCTCATCCCCCTCTCTGTCCCTGACAGGGAACAGGAAGGGGACTTTCATGAGGATGACACACAGCGGCAAAAGCTGAAACAGCACTCGGCCCTCCGGCCGGGCCACCCCGCTGACTCATGGAAGCCTTGCTCCAGCCCTAGAGGGGCAGGGAGGGCAGATTATCATCTTCCTCTCTCATGCAGAGGGGAAACTGAGGGGCAGATCCTCAGCAGCCAGTCAGGGACAGGGACAGGGACAGGGACAAGACCATGGTCCTCAGTCCCAGGACAGGCATATGCCCCGGAGCAGGTGAAGCATGAATGGTTGCTGTGCAGATGTGGGCCCCAGAGCCACGTGGGGATACTGATGGGAAGCGAGAGTATGACTGGAGTCCTCAGCTAGGAGCCCCCTCACTGCTTGGGTGTGGGGTCGTGGGTATGTGTGTGTGTCCATCTGCTGTGACGTTTGTCCCACCCCCAGACACCCTTCTCAGAGCTTTTGCTCCTCCCACAAGGGCAACGTCTTCAGAGGCCTTCAAAGCCCACCAGGTCCCCAGGCAGGATCTAAATCCCCTAAATCCCACCTAACCACTTGCCTGTTCTCCAGCAGGGTGTGGGATGTGGAGAGAAACAAGGGACTCACCCAGTGGCC
Organism: Panthera leo; assembly: GCF_018350215.1. Lineage (NCBI taxonomy): Eukaryota > Metazoa > Chordata > Mammalia > Carnivora > Felidae > Panthera > Panthera leo. The sequence goes on along the minus strand of NC_056687.1, from coordinate 148,395,256 downwards.
AAGGATCTGCATACGTGTCCCTAGGGAGGGTTCCTGGAGGGGCCAGCCAGAAGCCTTTGGATTCCAGATTAGGCCTGTCCCCCTGCAGAAAGGCTAGATTGCCCTCCTCCTGCTGACCCCTGCCTCTGAGAGCCCCGGAAGGGAAATTGTCCCAGTGTCGTCTTTAGTATTCTAATTCCCCGTGTGGCTCTCTCGCTGCATGGCGGGAGGTCCTCATGTGGAGTCTGAAGGGCACAGTGTTGGGCCGCCGGGGGGCCGTGCCCGAAGCTGGCACGGAAGGGGTGCTGAACACATGACTGCAGGATGAACAAACGGGCACAGGGAACGCGTGAGGTCTTTGCTCTTTCCGTCACTGACATTTCCCTCGTGAAAGAGCAGAGAGAGGAGGTTCAAGTCAGCCCCCGCCCCGCCCCGGGAAGCAGTCCTGTCCCGTCTGTGGAAACCCAGGGGAGGGGTGTCAGGGGTCCGGGGACTGGAGGGGGCGGCTCAGCTGCTCTTGGGACCCTGGAGTCTCTTCATCTGCCAAGGCAGGGATGGGAGGCAGGGTGCGTAAGGCACGCACCCCTGCCAATACCCCCTAGGTGAGCCCACCCCACCCCCCCCAAGACCCCCAACCCCGCCACCCTCTTCCCTCTAGCAGCAGCAGTCAATGTTCTACAGTTCCGTGAAGACCATCTACACCATTGGCCACAGCCTGTCCCTCGCTGCCCTTCTGGTCGCTACAGCCATCTTGAGCCTGTTCAGGTGAGGTCCAGCCGCAGCAACAAGCCTCAGAGCAGACCTAGCCAGGTCGCTCCTGTGCTCGAGCCCAGCCTGGCCCAGTCATGCTCTGGGCCCCTTCCCTGTCACCCCCAGGCAGCATAGAGCCCCTGCCCTGTCCCCCTACCAGGCCAGCCTCCCCTGGAGAGAGCAGGCTGCTCAAAGTGCTCCACCTGTCTCGGCCTAGTCCCCATGGGATGGCCCTGCACCTGGAGATCGGGCGCCAGAGGGTGGGGCAGGCTCTGGAGGCTGAGGCACTCGGAGGCCAGGCTGCACCAGGGTTGTGCCCGGGGGCGGGGCCTGCCCTTGGAAGCCCTATGCTCCCCTGCCCAGCCCTTGCTCCGAGCGCTGGACAGTGTGGTTGCAGTGGGGGGTCCGAGGCCCCCTCAGCCTCCCAGCTCTGCCCACCTTGCACAGGAAGCTCCACTGCACGCGGAACTACATCCACATGCACCTCTTCATATCCTTCATCCTGAGGGCCACCGCTGTCTTCATCAAAGACTTGATCCTGTTCAACAGCGAGGACGTGGACTATTGCACCAAGGGCTCGGTGAGGACCCCACCCACGCCCACCTCCCTCTCCCTCTTCACCTTTACCTTCTCCAATCTCAGTCCCTCTCCGCCTGCTGCTTCTCCCCTCTTCCTCTCTTCTCCTTCCTCCTCTCCCTCCCCAAGAATGGCCAAACCCCTACCCAACCCCGTCTGCAGCTCCTTGAATCCCACCCCCCTCCCAGCCACAGGAAGTGGTGCTCAGCCACCTGGGAGCTCACAGACCTGCCCCTGCCCGTGACAGATGCCTCTCCTTGGTGGGAAATGTGACACTTCATAGCCAGAGTCCACAGTCCCCCGTCCCTCTTCTGTTGGTAACTTCCAGAGCGATCTTTGGGAACTCCCTGCCTCAGTTTCCCCATCTTGCAAGGACTTCCAAGCTTCCATCCTACTCCCCCACCCCTACCACCACCTGGATTCGGTCCAGATACACACACAGCCCTTCTTCTTCCCTTCTTCCCCTGCCATCAGTCCGTTCTGGACCTTCCTCAGGAAGGGAAGTTAAGACAGTGTCTAAGGAATTAATTGTCCGTCACTAAGGGGTCCATCTCCAAACGACTGAGCTCAGGACCCCCTCCCTGAGTGTCCCGGAGCTAAGACAGAGAGCCCAAGACCAGCCCTGGCTCCTACCCATTCCTGTGGCCAGTGACTCTGCTTCATGAGGACCTACCTCAGGGGCAGTGCATTATTTTGGGCGTCAGCAATACCTTCTCCTCAGAGAATGGACCTATGATGGTGGAGTCTTAGGCATGTAGACAAGAAGGAAGGGAAACGCAGGGTGGCCACCCTGGACAATCCCAGAGCTCCTCAGAGGATCCCACCCAGGAGCTGGGGCCCATGAGCCACGGACCCGGAGAAGCCAGGAAGCCTCCAGCACACTTGTTAAGGATAATTGTGGAGACTGGCTTTCTGATTCATTAGCAGCTCTCTGAAGCTTTTCTAAGGCAAGAAGCACAGATAACTGTCCTATTAAAGAGATGAGCTATTCTAGTTGCAAGGCAAGTGGGGGAGGATGGGGGACACAGGCCCGCCTGTAGCCGGAAGGACAGAAGTGGGACCTGAAAGAGCTTGCAGCCACAGGAAGAGGAGAGCAGACTACTGAGGATGTCGGAAAGCCAAGGGCACAGAAAGGAAGGAGTGGAATCTAGAGAGCTTCCCGGAGGGGGAGGGCTTTAAGTTCTGGCTCACAGGTATTGGGGCTTGATCTGAAATGGAAAACTTTCTAGGAGAGAACAGAGGACAGAGCAGGTCCTCCAGTTGTGCCAGGTGGGCCACCCAGAGCCCCAAGTTGCCCTACTTCTGCCTCCTCTCGCCTCTTCTCCTCAACACTTCCATCAGGGCCCCACTCCACAGCCCATAGCCTACAGCCCCACATATTCAGGGAACCCTTGCAAACCCAAGCAAGAATCCTCCTCATACCTCTTCTAGCTACCTCCTATCCTAATTGAAATAAGGTGAATGAGTAGGTGGGGGCGGGGTTAAGTGAATGGGCAGGTAGACGGATGCTGAGTAAATAGATGCGTGGATGGCTGTACAGGTGGAAGGATAGATGGGTAAAGTAGGAAAAACTGGGTAGATGACAGGTAGAGGGGTGGATGAGTAGATAGGAGGTTGGATGAATGGATGGATAGCTGGTTAGGTGTGTGGGTTGGTAGAGGATGGCTAGTAGGTGGATAGGCAGAAGAATGGAGAGATAGGTAGGTGAGTGCATGGGTGGGCTGATAGACGGAAGATGAATAAATGATCAGTGGATGCATGGGCGTTAGACAGACAGATGGGTGAGCTGGTAGGACACCTAGTGGGTAAATAATCGGACAGGTGGGCAGATGGATGGTTGGATGGGTAGGTGGGTAGATAGACATATAGAAGGAAAATGAATAGATGATAAGTTGATGGATGGATCATTAAATCTGCAAACTTATCCCCAAATCTCAGATGAACTAAAATCAGGGATAATGGGAAAACCACCGGGTACATTTCGAAAGGGACAATGCAAGAACAACAAAGAGACTAAGCTGGCCGTGCTGCACCTGTGTTTGTTGCCCCAAACGGAGATGTGGGCAGGCAGGGGACCCCAGTGAGCCCCTTCTCTGTTCCTCCCCCTGCAGGTGAGCTGTAAGGCAGCCATGGTCTTATTCCAGTACTGTATCATGGCCAACTTCTTCTGGCTGCTGGTGGAGGGCCTCTACCTGCACACCCTGCTGGCCGTCTCCTTCTTCTCTGAGCGGAAGTACTTCTGGGGGTACATACTCATCGGCTGGGGTATGGTACCAGGGAGGGCTGCCAGGCTGGGGACGGAAGGGGCAAGGCCTGGGGAGCTCATTAGGGGGTGGGTGCCAACCCTGCCTGCACTCGTAGGTCTCCCTGGGCCGCCGGTCCTGCCTACCAGGCTCTAGGCCAAGAGTTGACAAAAGTCCCCCCCAATGTCTCACCCCGGGGTAGGTGCCCTCAGGCTGCAGCTGAAACTAGAGCTGATCTGTGGGACAGACAGTTTCCGTGAGCATCCATTTCCCCTTCAGCCCTTGAAACGCAGGGCCACTGCTAGTCTGTAAAGTGCCCCTGTCAAATTGAGAAAAAGACCCTCCCTTTAGGGGGACACAGCCCCTCGGGCATAGCGCTCCACCCCCTCAGTAGAGCAAGCATGTTTGCACAGTGAGCGGCCTGTGCAACCGCAGGTGGCAGCCCCGGAAACCCACTCTTCTCTCCCTCCCTTTCTCTCTCCTTCTCTCTCCTAAATCTCTCTCTTGTGCCCTTTTCTCTTTTTCTTTTCTTTGGCCCTGACAGGGGTGCCCAGCATATTCACCATTGTGTGGACAATCATCAGGCTCTATTTTGAGGACACTGGGTGAGCTGCCACCCCGCCCCCTCCCCCAGGCTGCCATCATCTGGGGCAGATCCCCTAGGTGGGATGAAGGGAAGCTGGGAGGCACAGACTCTGGGCCTATGGTCTCTAAAGGGCTCGGGGGCAGAGCCGGAGCACCTGGGAGGGCCTCTGACCCTGGCTGAGGACAACCGTTCTCATTCTCCCCCACCATGCCCTATCCAGATGCTGGAACACCATCAACTCCTCATTTTGGTGGATCATAAAGGCCCCCATCCTCACCTCCATCTTGGTAAGGCCTCCTCCCACCACGTAGAGATGGGGAAACTGAGGCCTAGATTGGGTAGTCCACTGACTTCAGGTCACACAGGAAATTCGTGTCAGGATCAGAACGGAAACACAGGCTTCCCAGTGACTCTAGGCAGGGTCGTCCCCATCCTTTTCCCCATCAGTTTCTCCTCTAGGGTAAAGAACCCAGATGGGGAGGGCCAGTCCTTCAAGACGTGAAGTAGAATTCCCAGATGACCCCCCAAAGTGGGGAAAGCTAGGGAAGAGAGAAGACGGATAGACAGCAGGGTCCTGGGGAAGAAACCAGGACATCAGTCCGGGGAGCTGGACCCCTCAGCCTCCCCTCTCTGACCACTAACCTTGGCCGCATCCACCAGGTGAACTTTATCCTGTTTATTTGCATTATCCGGATCCTGGTTCAGAAACTTCAGTCCCCAGATGTTGGAAAGAGTCACAGCAGCCCATACTCGTGAGTATGCTCTGGCTTCCCTGGTGTCCCCATCCCCCGTCCCCAAATCTGCCCACGTGTCTTTGAAGTTTTCCAGGAAGTCAGGTGACTCCAGAGTCACCAAAAAGCCACCTTGCTCTCGCCCACCTCCACCCCCCATGACCTGGCTCAGCCCACAAGTGTCCCCCGCTCCATCCCTACCCTTGCCAGGCCCATAAACCCCGTGCCTGCTTCAACTGCAGTCACTTACCTAGCAAGCGATCTGCCCCAGGTATGTATCCGCTGCCAAGCCAGGGAGCTTGAGAACACAACAGATCACTTGTGTCCTATTCACACCAGGTGCCCAGTCCCTGGCAAGGGCCTGGCACGGAAAAGGGACACAGTAAGTACACAGTAGATGGATGCCCTGGGGGAGCCCCCAGCTGGACAACGAGATAGCCACATAGGATTAAGTAGTCCCCAGGAAGAGTTAACAGCAGTTTCCATGCCAGGTGTGCTAAGGGGTTTCCACATATCATCTCATGTCATCCACACTGTCCCCTATAAACTGTCCACATTTTACAGGTAAGGAAACTGACACTCACTCCCTCCTCTTCAAGGATTTGGGAGCACATGGCCCTGGCAGGGGGGAGGGTACAGTGTCCCTGGGACAGTGGTCATGCTCCTTGCTTGGAAAGAAAGGTGTGAGGGCTGTCTTCTGCTCTTGGCAAGACTGGAGAAACAGGAAGGTTTTCATGAGAACAGGGCTTGAAGCCAGAACTAAAGAAACAAGGACAGGGTGGCTGTGAGGAGGTGAGGAGGGGTCTGCATGCCTACCGACGGGAACAAGAGACTGATTATCAGTGCTGCAGAGACAGGACAACCCTGGAGCATCCCATAAGGGCCGCCCAGTCCTGGGATTCTGGACGGTTCTTGGCCTGGCTTCTCTTTGGAGAGTCTTGTGCTGTGGTTCTAAGATTCTTAGCTAGAATGTCACGAGCTGCTGGATTTAGGATTCTATTCTGGAATCCTGTGATTCTCTCTGATGAGACTAAGACTCACGTTCCTGGTGTGACGGCATTCTCCCCCGCTGGGTGCGTAGGAGGAACTTCCCCTCCAGTCTGAGAACAGGGTCTGTAGCCTGCCAAGGGGCAGTACATCAGGCCCGGGCATCCTTATCCTCTGCTTTGCCTGTGGGGCCCGGTTTGCCCCAATGCACAACTGCTCCAAAGGGCTTGAATCTGAGGCAAAGGAAGCCGGTCATCACCAGGTCCACGTGGGTGAGACAGAAACTGAGCAGCTGTCGGCAGGCAGAGGGGTGGGGGGAATAGGAGATGGGGCTCCCCGCTGAGGGGCTGTCGGCTCCCACTCTCCACCTCCCCATAAGCCTTCAATTTAAAGAAAGCCTCCATCTGTCAGCCTTGGGCATGCGGGAGAGATTTGTGGCCAAAAAGGGGTGGGCAGTGCTCAGGATCTTGGCGTGGCTGGGACCCGGGTCTAGGAAGGAGCAGGAGGGGCAAGGCTGGGGGACCTCAGGCCCAGGACTAGGTTTCCCTGGACTGACTTCCGAGGCAGAAGGGATCACGGCGGACACCCCCAGCCGCTCAGACCTCTCCCAGCCAGGGAACCGCGAGTTCACACTGTCTGGACCGGCTGAGGTCAGGTGGTTGGGAGGCCTGAACCAGGATGAGCCCTGCTGCACAGGAGAGGGATGAGTCATTTAGAATGAATATCGACCCTGTCAAGCACACAAGGCTGGAGAAGGAGGAGCTGGTCCTTCAGAGCCTGCTGAGAGTGTGTGTATGGGTGTGGGGAGCCAGGGAGGGAGGGATGCAATCTCAGAAAAGGTGGCAACTTCTAGAGAAGTGGACAGGCAGAGAAGCCAAAGATGGACTAAACCAGGCATAAACTGGAGTGCCCAGCATCCTCCCAAGTGGCCTTGGGCGTATGTGATCAGCACCCCAATTACAAAATCTTCCTTCCCAAATGTCCTCATCCCTAGTAGAGAATTAGTCTCTTGTGGATTTTATAACTTTATAACTTTATAACACCCAAAGTAGATCTGAGTTTCCAGTGAGGGCCATTTCTGTAATTTGATCATATTGAGCATACATTTACCCCCACCGTAAAGATTAGGAGACCAGGAGAGGGGGAACCAGGATCTCCTGTTAGCTGAGAACATCTCTCCCTTGGCTGCCACAGACCCTGAAATACTATGTCTCATCCTCAGGGTTCAGCACTGACCTCCCCTATGGTCTCTCCTCCAGAAGGGTGAGAAAAGAGAGCTTCCTTCTCCTTCATGCTTCCTTTTAGGCTAGGAGACCTGGAGAGGGGGTGGAGGTGGAGGGTAGAGGCACTGCAGATATGGAACAGGAACACATGTGCACATAATACTTCCAGGAGCCAGCGGCCCATCCTCACACACCCTGGTCATCATCCCTACCTCCTATACCCACTGTCTGCCCTCCCCCTTGTCCCCAGGAGGCTGGCCAAGTCCACTCTTCTGCTGATCCCCCTGTTTGGAGTGCACTACATCATGTTCGCCTTCTTTCCCAGCAACTTTACAGCTGAGGTGAAAATGGTCTTTGAGCTCGTCATGGGGTCTTTCCAGGTATGAACCATCCACCAGTCTGCATTCTTCTCTGGGCTTTAAGGGAATTCAGCCTGGGGCCTTGGCCCCTTGCCACTGGATTCCATTTTTTCCCCACTGTAATAAGTCCTGATTAAGCACCTACTGTGTGCTTTGCCCTTTGGTTAATCAGGGGAACATAAGGACCAGGGCCAGGGGTGGTACAGGGGCTGGGGGGCTCCTGGGGTCTGTCCACCTCACCTCTCCTACTCCCTTCCTCCCCAGGGGTTTGTGGTGGCCATCCTGTACTGCTTCCTCAATGGCGAGGTAAGCCCCTCCCAGACCTTGGGGGCCAGGCAATAGCACTCAGGTTGAAACTCAGGTTTCAAGGTGCGGAAACACTAATGGGATAAGTGCAGAGCAAGGATGGGTTAAATCTTGCTACCCCAAGTGTGGTTCTCAGACTAGAAAACAGGTGATGGCACATACCCAGGACCTGGTTAAAAAGGCTGATTTCTGCCCTCTGCCCCCCAGACCTGCTGACTTAGAATCTGCATTTTAACACACACACACACACACACACACACACACACACACACACACCTGGGATTTGTGTGCACATCAGTTTGGTTAAGTGGCTGTGTCCAGCAAGTGGGGATTAGGGGCGAGGGGGTGGACTGCCAGTGGAGGCTGAGTTACCGTGGAGCCTGGTCACAAAGCACAGTAATCCATCCACTCAGATGAGCGCGAGTGAGCTGGGGGGCAGCGATCAGGGGAATGGGGATTCAGCCACCCCCAGGCAGTACCCCTCCCCCTCCCCGACTGCGTTCTCTGATCCTCTCTGCCTCCTACCGCCTCTGGCTCCAAGGCCTTGATTTGACCCGGGTCCCCAGTGGTCCCGCTGTGCACTAGCCTAGGTAGCATCCGGGTCTCTCAACTTAGACTCCCCAGGAGGATTTGACTGGCTGGCTCGGCACCCTAAATCCAGAGCAGCCCGATCAGCAGTGGAGGAGGCTTCCTGGGAGCGGGCTTGAATACCTCCCTTTCCCCAGGTGCAGGCGGAGTTGCGGCGGAAGTGGCGGCGCTGGCACCTGCAGGGCTTCTTGGGCTCGGACGCTAAATACCAGCACCCGTCAGGAGGCAGCAACGGGGCCACATGCAGCACGCAGGTCTCCATTCTGACCCGCGTCAGCCCGGGCGCGCGCCGTTCCTCCAGCTTCCAGGCCGAAGTCTCCCTGGTCTGACCGCCAGGCGCCCAGGGGCCCCCGGCGGCTCCTCCCGTCCGCACCACCCACCCCGGGCGGCACCGGGGACCGAGGCCTGCCCGGGCGAGGCCAGCCCCGGCCCTGGGCTCGGAGGCTGCCCCGGTCCCCAGGCCACTGTCCGGACGCCCCTCAAGAACTCTGCCCTTGCGCTTGTCTGAGAGTAGGGTGCACAGATGCCGGGAGCCGCTTCTCTGCAAGCAGGTGCGCCGGGGGGGGCTCCCACCTGAGAAGACGTGGGGTGGAGCTCGGCCATCAGACTCCTCCCGGAAAAGTCCTCGTCCGCCAAGCAGGGGCAAGAAGTCCACATGCTCTCTCCCCTGACTCGGCGCTGGTGGCTCTCGGGCGCCGTCCAAGGTAGGCAACTGCCCGTCCTCGGACAATGAATGCGGGATCGTGGTGTGCGCCGAGGACACAAAGACCTTGGCCCTGAAGATCACCGGCCACCACCACCTCGACGGAGCCTGAAGTTCCACCATTGCGTCAAGTTCCTTTGGGTTAAGCGTTACCATTAAGGCATCTCTTCCCAGAGGCGGTCGCCTCCCCCAGCGTCGTCCTCTGAGCTGCCAGCCCTTCCAAGTGGAGGAGTTTGCCTCAGACGGGTGTGGTTTTGATAGGGAGTTTAGTTTGGGGCGCACAGGTATCTCCATAGTCCCTGCTGAAGCGCAGTGGTCCCAGGATGGCTGGAACGATCGAGACTGCCGCCAGCCCTACAATCCCTACAGGCAGTGGGAGCTTCCCTTGGCCGCCCACCTATGTGCCAACTATCAGAACCAGGCTGAGAGATGTGCGTTCGTGTGCCCCTTAATCCTCCCATCAACCCAACAAGGTGGGAACTACTGTCCCTATGTCACAGGTCAGGAAACCGAGTCTCCCAGAGAGGTGCCTCGCCTTGTCACACAGGTAGGGTTCGGTCTCAGATCCGTCAGATGAGAAAATGAAAGCACAAATTCTTAACTGCTGCTTTTTATATATCATAACCAGCTTCATCCTCTTAGTTATTTGTATCACCACTGATATTATTGCTACCATCCCTGCAATCCCATTCCCACCCGAGCCACACTGGAGTGTGGCTGAGAAGTCCTCTAGCCCACATATTGTCTGGACAGGAGACTGGTGGTCAATAACATCCTGTGCCTACCCTGCACCCTGTGGCCACATGGCTTCCTGCCCACACTCCAGCCAGAAGATATCCTCAAGAGTGCAAACGGGCTGTGTGACAATAAACGTTGGGTTGAATCGGCTTGGCTTCCCTGGTGGTTGATGTTCCCACGTGACCTAAAATGGGGACCAGCTTTCAACTTACGGCCATTTTCCCCCTTTCAGAGGAGGGGAGGTCGAAAGCATCACTGAAGCCAGCTGTCACCACCCTTCTGGCTTTGGATGGGAATCCTACACTTCTAGGAGAAGCACGGAGTTCTAAAGGCCTTCACCCCATGTCTCATTGAATGGTATCCCATGTCTTCTGAGCGTGGGGAAGTTATACTAGGTTCTCGTTGTGTCCCCTGACCTTCTAAATCCAACCAAGAGAAGGAAATTCTATTCTTGGATTAGTACAGAACAGCTGACCGAGCTGCCGCAGTCCCAGAAATGGTTAAGTGGGAGCATGTTGCAGGCCACAGTGATTCCTGCAGACAGGGGTGCATGGGGTATAAGCTGACCATGTTTACACTGCCCAGGGTTCAGGTAAAAAGAGATAGAGGACAGAAATGTCACCAAAATGAGTGACAGAGCCAATACGACTGGTGGAATGGTTTAGACACAGGCAATAGGGCAAAGTAGATGATTTCAGTTAGCAAGAGAGGTCTCCCTCCAAAGCCATTGCCTGACCCCTTGGCTTCCACTTCCTGCAAACCTGCAGAGGGGTGGTCTTGTTTGGGAGCAGGAGAGGGATGTCAAGCTGGTAAAAAGAAGCTAGAATAGGCTGGCAAAGCCTCAGATCTGCTTACAAGCCTCCTTCGAAGCCTTGTCCTACTCAGTACCATCCCAGAACCCATCACCCAATGACAGCCCCAACCAAACCAGCATGCTGAGGAGGCCTGAGTCAGGGGTGGTCAGGCCAGGATCAGAGTCACCGTGAACCCAGGGCAGGGGCAGCCCCAGGCACATACCCTTGGGCCAGTGGCCCAGCAGGTCTGACAGTGGCAAACTCCGTCTAGAGTCACATGTCACGCCTGCCCTGTGCGTGGTCAGCTGTAGGACAGAGAAGGAAATATCCCTACCTTTGGTTTCAGGCGCTCTCTGGCCTGCTAGAGAGCGCATTCTCAACACTCACCGTCCCTTCCTCTGCCCGGACCAATGGTGGTGACCACCAACGGGGTGTGGAGAGCTGGGCATGGGCATTTGGGTCACCCGGAACTTGTTCTATTCTTCCCCAAGAGTCTCCCATCCCTACTACTCCAAGGCATGGGGATAAGAGATAGGGAACAGGTGGGAGGGCCATGCTCCTCTCTCCCAGCTGGGTCATGTTACTGTCTGATTTCCCTCCCTGCCTCCCCAGCTCAGTGCTTCTCTAAACTGGTTCCAAACAGAAATGGGAGGAGTCAACAGATCCAAGAAGTGGGGCATTTGCAGAGGAATGGGCAGGACCTTGCCTCCCAAATCAGTGACCCCACAGGCTGCCTGAGCTATGGGAAGGCCAGGAGGGACCACCCTCCAAGCTAGACCCAGCCCATCCACCACAGTGCCTGAAATCCCACCATTAGTGAGTCATAGCTTCACAGTAAAGGAGAGAGCCCAGGGGAGACCGGATCTATCAGCCAGGAGGGTGGCATATGAAGCAAATGTGGGGAGACCCAAGACACAGGCAGCAAAAAGGAGAACACTGGTGAGGTCCTGCCCTGAGAGTAGGTGAAAAGTCCAGTGTCGGGCATTCAGGAACAGAGAGAAGCTGAAATACTGTCTCGGGTGGACAGAAGGAGTATCCTATGGAATGGGAATACTCTCAGAAGGAGTATCCTATGGAATGGGAATAACCACGAGCAGAATTTCTCCTGCATACCTTCTTCCCCCCAACCTCCCCAGTCCCTCTCCTGCCTTGCAAGGCACTTGTCAGGCCAGGCCAGCTCATCTCTAGCGCCACCTGGTGGGTACCTCAAGGACTTCACCAAGGTTGGCCTTTGGGACCCAAACATCACAGGGTTCAGGCCCCTCCGCAGCAGGCCGGGTGACACAGAGGGCAGGCCTCTCTCCTCAGCTCCATTTCAGAGTGAAGTACAAGAGGGAAAATGTAGTGAGGCCACAGGACTGGTGACCCCAGGGACAGCCTAGGAGATTAGGGAGACCCAGAGCCCAGTCCCTAGACCCAGTCCCCTGACTTCTGTGGCACACAGTGATTCCTGTCCCAGTCCCAACTGTAGAGTTGGGCCTCTAGGGCACAGATTAGGCCCTGGCCCTTGACTGAGCCCTGACCCCAGGTCCTGAGGACAAAGTCCAGTTAACTCCGGTGGGCACCTCCTGGAAAGAGGAGCAAGGAGCCCCGTCCAACCTGGTGCAGAGGGCCACCATCACTTTGGTGGCAGAGGCCACCATGTGGACAGTACCTGTCACTCTGGGGCACAGGCTGAACAAGGAGGGTGGCCGGTGTGCCAGCTGAATGGATAGGGAGCAGCCTCCCAGGTGAAGAGACCTCAAGTTTTCTCCAAAGACTACAGCAGGGGTCTCTAGGTCCCAAGAGAGCATGATGGGTGCCAGGGACACCCAAATCCAAGTAAGCAGGTGCCTGGGGTGGGCCCTTAGCCACAGGAATCCAGTGGAGGTTTCTTAAATGAGGCCAAGGGGATGAGGGTGGTCTTGGGTCCTGAGAAGGGCCCCAGGGGCAAACTGAAGAAAAGCTGCCAGTCCATCATCCAGGTGAGGGAGGAAGAAGAGAAGGGGGTTTGGGGAGATGACCTGGTTGGGGACATGCTGAATGTGATGTCTGTGGGATGTCTGGGGAGAGCCCCCAGGCTACTGAAATCAGGATGGAAAGCAAGGCCCAGGCAGGAGTGGGGAGGCCTGGGCAGCCCCCATGGGGCAGGGGGCACAGGGAGTCCGTATCTGCAGGCACCTCCATCTGGCAGTGCTGGGCCAGGCAGGAGAAGGAGTCAGAGTCAGCCCCTCTGTTCCCACCACTTGCCCAGGGCCTGTTTTCCTGAGAAATGACCCTGCCTCCTCCCAACTCTCCCTATGTGGGAACAGGAACTGCTCTTATCTCTCCCAAGGGAGGGGGCCAGAGCCACAGCTGGCAGTCATTAAACACCCTGATCAGGCCGGGGATGGTGGAGATATTAATAGCCAGGAGTCAATGGCCCAGGAGACACAGCCTCCCGAGGAGAGGGACAGTAACCTCGGCAGGCCATGGGGATGAGGAAGATGGGTCAGGAGACCATCCTGGCAATGCCCTAGCCTCCACGCAGGACAGATGGGGGTAACCAGAGTCCAGAGAAGGGAAGGGACTTGCTTGGAATCACCAGCAAGTCACTGGCAGAGCCTGGCCATGAACCCAGGTCTTAAAATCCCAGAGCCCCGCTTTGTTATACGGACTGTCATAGGTGAGATTCATCAAGAGTGCCCTGTGTGGAAACAGGCAGAGCAGACCTAGCAGGAGACACTAATTCTTTAGTCTCTTTCCAAAAAACTTGATATTTTGTTCATTGTGTATTTTTTACATCAGCTTTGATTTGTTTGAAGTATTGCATTAAAAAACCGTTTATCCTGATGACTGAGTTTTTTTGCCACCTCCTTAAAATTTGCATCTGAGGCAAATGCCTTGCTTGCCTCACCCTGGTCCCAGCCCAGTTCATACAAGTCCCAGTATCCCTAGGTCCCAGTATGTCAATGTGGAAGAAAGGGAAACGTTCTGCACCGGCCTCTATGTGGCTCAGAGGGAAAGGGTCCCACCTGGGTAATGCCTAGTAAAAGTAGGCAGCTCCACTTTTGGCTGTGGCTCAACCTAGTATTTTCTGTCTGTCCCCTCTACCACCCTCAGTATGTTGACTTTCGTCACAGACGTACCCCCTCGTCATTGCAGATGGCCGTCACTACCCCAGGCATCATGTTCTCACAGAACTCCATCCAGTGGCAGAGAGAACGTTTCCTGTGTGTCTCCATTTATCAGAAAGATAAACTATCCCAGAACCCATCTTCTGCACACTTTCCTCAGGCTTCTGGGCCGGGACCAGGTCACATACCCAAGGCCTGGCTGCAACTTCCAGAAGGAAAGTTGATCTAATAAGGAAGGAGGGAGAGATGGCTGCTGGCTCTCTTTCTGGATGTTTCTCTGGGTAAATTTGTGGCCTGTCAGCATCCCTCCATCTGAGCCTGGTGGTATAGTAGTGTGAGGTGTGTAATGTAGAGGTGAGGAAGTCCCATCAGTCCAGAATAAGTGCACAAAACAGAAGAGACTCTAGGTACTTTGTGCAGAAAGATATTGAATGTAGGGAATTAAATGTAGAAAGGTCTGGAGGCACGGAAGTGAGGGCACACTTCTGCCCTGTGGTAGGTCATACTACCCCAGCTGCCACCTTGTAGGAAATTACTGTCAACATCCTAGTTGCACATCCATTAAGCTGTGACAAGAAAATGGAAGGAACAGTGTCCTGCTGCTGTGAAAACTCCTGTCTGCCAGATCCCAGCCAGCAGCCACCACACTGCGGGAAGAATGGCCTCCGCCTCCTTTCTGTCTTCCAGCTCTCTCCTGTGGTGCTTCCCTCTGGTGGGGCCTAGGTTGCATCCAGATCCCCAGCAGCAAGGGGGCGCTGGGAGAGGTAGTCCTCAGCATTCCAGCCCCTGCAACACACAGGAATATGGAAGGGGCAGACGGGGATGGTGGCAGCACAGAGGCTCAGGTGGCCTTGTAGCCCGTGTCACCAGAAAGAGAGCCCGAGATAAGAGTCTGTGATCAAGAAATAGGAATTGGGGACAGAGAAGTGTGAAACAGGGAAACGGGGAAAGCCAAAATGGTGGTGAGTTATTGCACTGGTCACCGGTGTGGCTACTGGGACCCTCTATGAGAAACAGGCAGGACACGCCTCAGAAGAGTCCTCCTGAGGGTCAGGATTAAGTGCTGGTTCCCAGCAGCTGTCACTCCAGGTCTGCCATGTCAGTATCGTCACACTTCCACGCATGAGTTGTCAATGGGTTCCTGCAGGTGTCCCACACCATGGCTTCTGGAGGAGCTCTGGGCAGAAAGTGATAGATGAGGTGGGGAACAGGTTATTCCTGTAGAACTGGAAAAAGTAGGTCAATAGGCTACAGGGCAGCAAGTCCAGTACGTGGCCTCCTGCCGGCAGTGCGACCCTCTGTACTAGGGTCTTTTCACGGATACTCACTGCGGCCAAGGTATTCATAGCCCGTTCTCTTGGCTGGGGCCCCAGGGCCTGCCCTGGCAAACCCGGCCCCGCCTTGGCTCACTCTGGCCCCTCAGTCACGCCTCCCTCCAGCCCTGGGTGTGAGCCACCCTCACCTCACCATTAACCATGCCAGTGCCACATGCCAGGCCCACCGGCTCTAACTCGGCCACCTTCCTCATACTCTTTGGAGCATGCAAGAGCTTCTGGCGGGCCTGCCAGGCCTCTGGGAGCTGAGAGAGGCTTGGGGGTGCTCACTACAGCCTTCTGGCCATCAAATCCACCCATCGGCCGTCTTTACCTAGTAGGGCCACCTAAGGGGCACAGGCTGCTTGGGAGACGGATTCCAAATGCGGAATGGGACAGACGCATGTCCCCTCTGTTTTCGCTTTTTAGGGTTTCTCCCCCCTCTCAAGATTTCATCCCAGAGGATGAGACCATGACACGTCTGAGAGATTCTTCCCCTTCTCGGTCTTGCCATTCACCAACTTAAGATGGGCTTTCCACCCTCCTCCTCCATCCTTCCTTCCGGTTTCCCGAGAAAGTGTCCCCTGGGTCATAATGGTGGAGTGGCTACTAGTCTCAGGGGTTGGGAGATGAGAGTTACATTGGTCTAATATTTTCAAAGTGTGAACGCCATGATACTCATTCAGCAAAGAGTCACTGAGCCCTTACTGTGTGCACAGAGGGACCAAGGCACAGGCCCCGCCTTCACAGAGCTGACCCTCTAATGGAGGAGTCAGATGCATACATGGGGAAAATTACACGAGGATGAAAAAGGACAGCGCAGGGAACATAGTCAATAATGTGATAATGTATGGTGTCAGATGGTGATAACACTTATCGTGGTGAGCGCAGAGTCATGTACAGAGTTGTAAACCCACTATGTTGTACCCCTGAAACTAGCACTGTATGTCAGTTACACTCCAATAATAAAACATAGAAAAATAACCTATTGATGTTCACACAAAAAAATTTTAAATGAGGAAAATTACAGAAGGAAGAAGACAGGATGAGGGGCTAAAGGGGTGCTCTGTCAGTTAGGATGGTCAGAGGAGGTCTCCCCAAGGGGTAACAGTGGAATAGGAGCAAGTCATTACCCCATCTCGATAATCAGAGGGTTTTAAACCACAGATACCAGAGCCAGGGCCCGAGACCTTAAGGACCAGGTCAAAACAGGCAGTCCCCTGCCTCTGCAGCAGCAGCCTGAATAGTATGTGAGGAGAGCATGCACCGGGGGCCTGGGCCTCGCCGCCTAGCCCAGGGCTCGGGTGCTCACTGCTTCCCGAGTGACCAGGACGGGATGCCCGCCTGGACATGGGGAGGCTTGTTTCTCGGGCCCTCCATTGCAACAGTGACCTAGGCCCACAGACTCCATGGGTGTGGGGACCAAGAGGTTCCCCCCCCGACCCCGCCAGCCCCAGCTCAGTGTCCTCAGCGGTGCCAAGTGACGGAGAACAGGCAGCTCTTGAAAAGACTAATATTTACTCTTCAACTGGGAGCTGGCACAGGCCGTTTCCTGCGACTGGCGTCTGGCTCACCCCATGGGATGGACACAACAGAAGGCACCCGGGAGATAGGCAGATGTCCCTGCGGACACCAGCGCCCAGGATGAGGCAATGTCTCCGAGACGGGGACAGCATGTGCCGAGGCCCCATCCGACACAGCTCCTCTCCGTTTGCACACCTTCGTGGCAGAGCGCTCACGATCTCCCGGAGCCCTGCTGTACGGCCCTGTGAGAAAGTTCACCGTACTCTCAGCCCTGTGTTCCTCGCTTCTGGCCGCTGCTCTTACCCCTGGGGCCTCAGAAAACGTGCCTGGAATAACCCCTCAGGGCCATGGTGGTCTTGGTTAGCTTCACCCTGCCGGCCCCAGCCCCCTCGGCCTTCACTTCCCCAGGCACATGCTTTCGGCTGTCGCCAGAACAGACTATTTCTGGGGTGGGAGGAAGGACTTGCCACCGGGGGCACCTCCGTCCCTCCTGCAGCTGTGTTCCTTTTTCCCTGAGAGTCCCCCGTGAGAGTCCTTCAGCTGAATGTCTCATGTGGGAAAGAGTCTCCGCCAGGAAACTACTGGTCAGGCGGCGAGAATCTGGGAAGGATAGAGTCCCCGGTGGCCAGAGCTGGCTCACCCATCTACTTTCCCCTCTGGAGTCCCCTCCTCTCTGCTTTCTGCCCTTCCCCTCCCGCCATGTGTTCCAGAAGCGCTCCCTGACCATTATAGCCCCCGGCCTCGGCTTCAGTTCCCCCACCTCACCCACTGGAGAACCCTGGGAGCTCAAACACTCTGCCAGCGTTTGGGGCTAGAGCCCCACAGAGGCAGGCCTTCCCAGCCTCAAGTCCAGTGAGGGCTGGGCACAGCGGGGGCAAGATCCCCGGGGGCAATGCAGGCCCCCTGGTTCACCCAGGGCTCTCAGACCTGGATGCTGACCCTAGCAAGTATTCTTTTCTTTCAATTCCTTATTGTCTCTGTCCCTAACTCCCATGCTCCTGGCCCCTTCAGGCCACCACGCGGATGTATTTAACACGGATCTTTTAGAATACATTCTTACAAAATACTTTATCATTTTGTGTGCGTACATTTCCAATCATATAAATGTTATTTTTCTACTCGGTTCTACGTTTTGAAGATCCATCCATGCTGCTACATCACACCAAGTCTGGAACTTCCGCCTGCTGTGTGGTGTCCATGCTGAGCCTGCGCACTTTGCCTGTCCGTGCGTGAAAGACACACGGATTGCTTCCTGCCAGTACAGATCATGCTTCTGTAAAACCTAACTTGGGGCGCCTGGGTGGCTCAGTCGGTTGAGCGTCCGACTTCAGCTCAGGTCACGATCTCGCGGTCCATGGGTTCGAGCCCCGCGCCGGGCTCTGGGCTGATGGCTCGGAGCCTGGAGCCTGCTTCCGATTCTGTGTCTCCCTCTCTCTCTGCCTCTCCCCCGTTCATGCTCTGTCTCTCTCTGTCTCAAAAATAAATTTTAAAATGTTAAAAAAAAAAAAAAACAACACAAAAAAACCTAACTTCACACAGGTCCCCTTAAGGATCTGTGTGAGAAGTTCCCAGGGACATATAACCAGGAGTGAAGCATCCACATCATGAGGCCTGAGCACACTCAATTTGGGTAGGTAGCCGAATTAGTTTTCTAGGGCTGCCGTGACAAAGTACCACAGACTGGGTGGATTAAACAACAGAAATTTATTTCCTCACCGCTCTGGAGGCTGGAGGTTGGAGAGCAAGGTGGCGGTAGGGTTGGCGTCTTCCGAGGTTTCTCTCCTTGGCTTGCAGACGGTTGCCTTCTCTGTACCTCCCAATGCACACACGTTGAGGTACTGGGGTAGGGGTTAGGGCTTCAACATATGCATTCGGGGAGGGCACTGTTCAGCCCACGACAGGGGCACTGCCTTTCAGATTGGCTGTGCATGAAGTCCTATAACCACTCACTCCCTCCAACATTCGGTGCTTCCTAAGTGTTACCAAACTAATAGGCACAAGGTGACATCTTACTGTTGTTTTAATAGGTACTTCTCTGTTATTTCTAATGATTTTACACATCTTCCTATGCTTATTAGCTTTTTGGGTTTTCTCTTCTGAAAACTGTTCATTGTTCTACTGAGGTTGCTGTCTTTCTTGCTGACTCACGGGAACTGATTGTACATTATTGGCTTCAGACATTCTAAGTACCTTCTCCCACTCATTTTCCCCGTGAAATCTTTATTTGTATGCAACCAAATTCATCAATCATTTTGCTTTAAGTGTTGTATCTGTAACATTTTTATTTAAGAGCACTTTCCCATCCTTGGTCACAAAGATACTTTCCTTCATGTTCTTCAATGAACTTTATCGTTTTTGCCTCGCACATCCGACCCAGTGACCTCTTGGAGCCGACGCCACAGAATTAGGCAGCACTTCCCTGTCAGGCACAGCCACAGAGACCCCTTCCTCTCTGAGCCTCACTCCTCCACTGGCACTACTCAAGGATGCTTGGCAGTTGTCTGCTCCCTGGCCCCGTCAGGGGGTAGAGCCCAAGAAAAAGGAAGGCAACTCCGCAGCCTGACCGGCACCCGGCCCTCCTGGAGCAGGAAGGGCATCTTTCATGGGCCAAGATCCCCCTTCACTCTTTGTGGTGCCGCCGATGGCACACAGTACCTTGTCAACAAGGAGGTGGAACCAGGTGGTGGCCAAAGGCTCTGCCAACTCCCAAATCCCAGAACCCGGTAACTTAAGAGTCTACTTGGGAAGTCTCTGCCCTCCCCCAATCAGGACAGACGGTGGAGAGAAGCTTGGACCATGCATTCCCTACCGCGCCTCAAATATGGGCAGAAAATTGGTGCATCTGTTTCCATTCTGGGAACTTCGTCAGCTGCTTACAGGGAGGACCTCTGTAAAAGGGTGCAGTCCCTCGGGCCCCGAGCCTGACGACCGGCTGGCAGCTGCGCCTCCTGCTGGCCATTCTGTGGTGGGGCTGGTCCTGGGAGATGGAACTCAATGGTCCCTCAGAGCACGGCCAGGAGCTCAGAGCCTAGAGCAGGGCAAGTGCCCGCTCACAGGCACACAGATAAGCAAGGGCAGAGCCTGCAGAGAAGGCGGGCCTCCCAGCCCCCAGGGCTGCTCTGTGACTGCTATGTTGGCTTTTCCAAGGTCTTTCCTGGACCCACGATCGCTTTCCGGAGTCTGGGGTTGGTGCTAAGGACTGAGGCCTGGCACCTGTCTAGACATTGGAGACGAGGATGTGAATTCCACTTCTTTCAACACCCCCCGCTCCATGATGCCAGGCCCACATCACACCCTCTAGGAAAACGGACCCAAAACTCAAAATTTTTTACACAAATACACGCAACGTAATAAGCACCTTAGATTTATTCTCCTCTCACTTCTGAAGCCATGTTAATTTATATATACATAGTATATAAATGGCTATACAATATTCTTTACATATATTAACACGAGTTTAGGCTTTACTACTGTGTGAGAGTTTGTTAAAACATACCCATCATTTATTCAAAATAGATCTTTGTTATTACATGAAAACAGTAAGAAGCTTGTACAACATGGACAGCAAGCATTCAAAACGCATATGTGAAGGAAATGGTTTTGCCCTGGCTAAATCAGTCTCAATCTTTTACGCTCTTAGTAGAAAAGTCTATTAAATGAAACAGAATTCGGGGGAGGGGGGGTCAAGTTGTACAAATAATTCATTAAATATACTTCCGAAGTAACCCCAGAATCATAGAAGGGTTAAAGAAGGTCACACGTACCAAGCACAGGTTAGAAGAACAGAATGGATTTGATAATTTGACCCGAAATAAAAGGCGCTTGTGAGCCGCGGCTCTGCCATCAGCACACACGGGCAGATGTTTCCATATCCGGCCATTCCCAGGTCTTACTGACAAGCCCTTTTCCACAGGTTCCCTGCCAAGACGTTTCCCCAGCAACCGGGGTCTGACATCACTGCTCCCAGACGGGAGACTCAGAGCTCTCCCCATTTGGCTCAGGGATGGACTTGAGGTTTGGTTCGACCAGCAGAACCGGCCTCCCTGGATGCCGGAGGGCCCAATGCCAATGGTAGCAAGAGCTCTGTGACTGGAGGGCAAGAGGCACGTTTGGGGGGGGGGGGGGGGAGAAAGAGAGGTCACCACCTTTCTAGACTGGAAGACTGAGCCCATTTACCTAGCAGGATCATAAAAGGCCTGTCTTTGTAAGACCTGGAAGACACGGCTGCACTGTGCTGCGTAAAGCGTGAACTTCCTCTCCCCGGGTGAAAGCCTTTTTCCTCCTGCACGTGAACGGGGGATTCACCCAGCATTCTCCTCCACTAGGCTTTTCTCCTCATGACAGCGTGCCGGGGGAGTAGGTGGTTACCACCGCTTCCCAGCTGAGGACCCTGTCCCTGCGGGCAGAACCTGCCCACAGTGGTGGCGGCCTGAGCAGGAGAGTCAGGTCTCTCTTCCTCTACGTTGTTCACACTCACAGAGCACAGTGGAGCTTCCCTGTGCCCGGGCCGGATTCTGCGGAGGAACGTTTGAGATGTGAGCAACACCAGAGCGGGGTGCACATCTGGTCCCTGTAAACACTCCCACGCCTGCCGGGCCTCACTTGCGCTGCCCCGTGCACGCACAACAGCGGGCTCCTGAGGGCCACCTGCCCTGCATGTTACAGTGAGTGGCCGATTCCTTCAAGGAAAAGCAGACAGCAGCCCTGGATGAAGGTGCAGCACGGGCCCCCAACACGCCAACTGCTTGAGGGCGGCTGCTTGAGGGCCCCCAGCTCTGCTCCTCACCCGTCTCCTGCTTGCTGCACCCCAAACAGCCGGCCCTCCTGGCTGTCGTCTTTGCCGACCCTGGCAGTGCCGACCGCCAAAGTGCTGCTGCCCTCTGAGCCCCGACTCCCAAGCGTGTGCTGCAGCTCCCGGGGGGCACGGAGGAAGAGGGCCGGGCCTCAGCGCACTCTGCTCCGCCCCTGAGCTCCTGTACCCACCTTATCAACTACAGTGAAAGACTGCTTTCCCCACCCCTCCAAAGATTCCAGTTTCAGCCTCTGTTTCCAGGGCTGCCATGTGTGGGACAGACACGGGAAGAGGCAGAAGGGTCCCGGAGAATAGGGGCACCTAGGAAAATAACAGGGAGCTCAAGGTGAGGGGACAGAAATGAGATTGTTTTAATTTCAGCACTCCTCCTAACACCCTTTTTCCAACTCCTTAAGGAATTTTAAAAGGTTGCTTCACAATGCCTGTGACACAGACCACAGGGGTGCAAGCCTGAGAAGCAAAACCGGGAGCCTCCGGTCACATTCCTCCCACCACCAGCAGAGGGGCCTCTAGTACTGAGAGGTAATGCCACCCCCAAATACACCCCGATTGTCTCCTCCCAGGAAAAAGAAACTCAGGGATGATCCTTATCACAGTAAGGCTACCCTAGGGAAATGAAACCAGAGTCTACGTGTTTCTCTCACCTGCATACTTGAGGAAGGGAAAACCCTGTGGGCCTTGGCCCCATGGTTGGGAAACCCTGGCCAAGAGCACTGAGCCACATTCCCAGCCCGATACGGGAGATGGGAATAATGCACTCCGACGTTCAAAGATCTTGCAGTATCTGATCCCAGAAGGCACTTTTAAGGTTTGTTTTCAACATTATTTCAACTATTCCCAGATCCACCCCTGCGAGGTTGGTTGGGCAGGTAGCATTGAACCATTGGGAAAATAAAGTGCGAGAACAGCAATGAGTCCGTGGGGTAGTGAGGATAACTCCTGCGACGTGGAGCCACCTTTCTGGCATCAAGGATGACACAAGGGGCCACAAAACTCCAAGCCTGAACCGGGTCAACCCTGAGCCGGGATTTCCCTCGGACAAAATCCCCAGAACTACTTCTCTGTCATTTGTCTCTTCCTCCAGTGAATGAGGCTTCTTTTGGCTGGGTTCCAGGTGAACAATGCTTATGTGGTTATTATTTTGTACTATTTGTCCAGTGCATCTTTTCCCTCTCATTTGCAAAAACCAATCTGAAACCCCATGTAGATGTTAACTGATGAAAACCACATTCAGCCAAGTGTGGACAACATCTCCACCAGTGCAGGAAGTATTCACCAGGAGGGCCTACTCTTCAGGATAGTTCTCTACTGCCAAATATGGATCACAGATTCTGCCCCCGAGAGCATCCGGGGTATAGGGCTACACGGCAATAACACATGAGCTCAAAAAATATTAATAACTCACTCATAGGCTGTGCTTACCAACGTTTAAAGCCTTTTTTTTTTTCTTTTTTTTTTTTTTTTTTGGTAGTTCTAATGTACAAAGACTTCTCTTCCCTCCTTGGCTTTCCATTCTATTTTACCATCTCTTCAAAGTTATCTCCCAGAGAGCCTGAAGATTCGCCTGCTGGGTATGCAGAAAATTACGAAGATGCAACACTGATAGAGTGACAACTGTGCAGTTGACATCTGAGGATGTTGCCAATATAACTTTCATATCAAGACATTTTGATTAAAAACAGAAAATTGTATTATAAGAAAATTACTGCAGCATCGTTTTCCCGACAGTTTCCAGTCACATAAACTTGTTTTTCTTAACCTGACACCAAGGTAGCTCAGTAACAATGCACTACCAGTAACAACCAAGTACAACTGAGTTCCCTAAAATAATATTCTTGCTTTCCCTACGTACTCAATAATTCTTGTGAAGCTTTTCAACTTTTAAGATCAAAGTAGGATTATTTTAATTTATCAAGACCACATAATTCAACCCAAAATATCCCACGCAACTTCCAGTGAGCTATTCAGATTCTAGACTTCTACCAAGAACAATCCGAAGAGGGGTGCCTGGGTGGCTCAGTCGGTTGAGCGTCCCGCTTCGGCTCAGGTCATGATCTCACGGCTCACGAGTTCGAGCCCCGCGTCGGGCTCTGTGCTGACAGCGCGGAGCCTGGAGCCTGCTTCCGATTCTGTGTCTCCCTCTCTCTCTGCCCCTTTCCTGCTCACGCTCTGTCTCTCCCAAACATAAAATAAACGTTAAAAAAAAAAAATCAACAATCCAGAGGGCAAACTCCTGAAATGGCCTCCTAAATGTACTGGACAACCCAGGCTGAACTTTCTGGAGACCAAAAGGATCTTACACAGAGCCTCTTTTTGGACAACTGTGATCAATCACTATTTTAACAGGGAGAAGAAAAGTAACTTTTCAGGGCATGGGGTTTATTATATCCTTATGAAGCTTGGAAAAAAGTTAACACCTCCTTAACTCCTGTTCATAAAGAACGAGGCCCTCCATCTAATTAAGATGACTGGAAGAGGGGTAGAGGAGTAATTAACTCAGGAGGTCTTCCGGGAACAGGTAACAGGGTCAGGCATTCATCATCATCAAAATGACAGGCACTCAGCTGCCATGTACAAGGCTGATGACAAGGGTTTTTTTGTTTTTTGTTTTCTTACTACAACCTGCATCTGTAAAGTTGCCACTGTGTGAATCCATGTGACGCACCTACTCCTGTCTGTGGCCCCACCGCAAAGAACCCTGAAATTCTCAGGCTCATAAGCTCATGCTCACGAGCCTATGATCCAGTAGCACTGGTTACTCAATTTTTTAAATATTCAGATATACCCTGCAGACAAATACAAAACTTTTCTGCGCCCACGCAGTCCCACCACCATAAAAAGTTATATACAAATTAAATAAACTCGGCTTTCTTAACCATTTTCTCAGCTAGAGTTTGTCCTTTCCCCAAATGAAGATAAGTTCAATTTATATCCAAAATACATTTAAATATTCTAAAGGTATCGTATCAGACCTAAGTTATCAAAAAATGTAAACAAAATTTATCTAGCTTATACTTACGAACCATATTTTAAAATGTTTAATTCACCCTGTATTGACCCTCTACAAAAAACTAACCAAGTCCCATTTAGACTGAAAAGCTGACGTGGGTTTTAAAGTGGTTCCTCAGAGACAACCGCCAGTTACTAAAGCTAGTGTTATTGAATCTAGTGGTTTATTGCATCATTCAATTTAAAAGACCAAAATAATTCCATTCTGATCTTCTAATAATGCTCCTTCTGAATGAGCCCCCAGATTCTGCTGTCCTAAGTAAATGTGCTGAACTGGAGATTCCGCCATGATGCCCAGCACAAAACCGGGGCTGGGGCGACCTCGTGCTTTCCATCGCTCCTGTTAAAAATCCCCAACTTTCGGTATCACTCTGGTTTGGTCGAAAGGAACTTCAAGGATGGAAACTCGAGGTGAAGTCGAGAAGCAAAAAGGGAAACAGAGGTGACTCTCACAAGAAAACGAAAGGATCCATTCATCACATGATGTCATCTTCATACTCCATAGTCAGACTGCTTCTCCTGAAGCTGCCTGGTCAGTATCTGATATGAAGACAGAAAAGCCACTCCTATGTGGAAAAGGATTTGCCAGAGGTTCCTTAGCCCATGCAGGTACATGTTGCCCAGGCAGATAAAGAGCAGCATCAGCACCACCTTCACAGTCCTGGCTGGACTGTAGAACAGGTACAAATAACACTGAAATGACACCATAAGAGGCAGTCCAGTCAGAGAGGAGAAAACAGCCACAGGTCCGATGCAGGACTCACTTCCTACACCTGCTCACACAGTGTCATCTCACACACAGTAGCTCATTAGACTGAAATCATGACAATGGAGCCCGGCCTTGCCAGGTGAGCTGCTGTTAATCAAATCACTGGATGAAAGTGGAGATCCAGGAGAGACAAGAAAAGTGGAACAGATGTCACAGGGGGAATTAGAACATGACACTCTTGAAAACATTTAAGAACTACAGACAGAAATGCCCAGGCTGTGGGCTGTGGAGAAAGAAGAGGTGCAGGTAAGGGGAAGAGAGCCAGGCCAAAGACACCCCAACAAGAACGTCTGGTCTCCAACTGGACTTTTCCTTCCGGGGAGTCATGACAGGTAGGAAAGCCAGTAAAAGAAGCTATGCTTTTATTATTTGTTTTTCCTGAGTTCCAACGACATCAGGGACCAATGTTCCCTAGACATCCTCCTTATCGTGTCTTCAAAAGCATCTCTGACACAGGGAAAGGTCTCACAGCAGGGAGGGGGACTAACATTTTGTGTAGGGCATTCACACAGAAAAGAGGCCATTCTTGTTCTACAAAAGCTAAAAGTAACTTTTTGGTTCAATGTTTAAAAAAAAAACAAAAAGCACATTCTCAAAACACAGAGCAGTTCGACAAAGGCTCAAGCTCCAGTGGGAGGGAAAGAGTTCCCCACTGAAAGAGCTACCCAAGTAAGAATGCAGTTGGGGGAACGAAGGCCAAAGTGCAAGATCCCTGCAGCCCTGGAATACAGGCTCTCGGTGCCTCAAATGGCAACACTCGAGGCTTGGGACGCTTGATTTCTAAAAAATGAGTGCATTTTTGGTCCTGGGTTGAAAATTTCTTTTCCCACAATCATGTCACTCTTAAAAAATAGACCATTCTGGGATGTATGTGGAAGGGAGAAGAAGTGTTCTTTGAGAAAATAAATTTTAATTGAAAGGAAAGGAAAAAAAAAAGCTTAAGAATGTAGACAAGGTACTAAAATCCGAGCCTCTATGGAGGATGCGGAAAGAAAATTACAGGGTTTTTTTGTTTGTTTGTTTGTTTTTTACTAGAATTAACTCTGCCTACAGGGGGTTCAAAAGCTCCATTTTAACTCTGCCCTGTAAGTATGCAGCTTATTTGAAAAAAACTAAACAGTAACCAGGGGCGCCTGGGTGGCTCAGTCGGTTAAGCAGCTCAGGTCACGATCTCGAGGTTCAGGAGTTCAAGCTCTGCATTGAGCTCCATGCTAACAGCTCGGAACCTGGAGCCTGCTTCAGATTCCGTGTCTCCCTCTCTCTCTCTCTCTCTGCCCCTCCCCACTCACACCCTGTCTCTCTCTCCCAAAAACAAATAAATCTTTTTAAAAATCTGAAAGTAACTAAACAGTAACCAACAGTAAAAACCCACTAGTTAATGTTGTAATGTTTGCCTCGTTTCCTAACGACAGATTTGAGTCAGATGGTATGACTATTAAAAAAAAAGTTTTTGGGCGCCTGGGTGGCTCAGTTGGTTGAGCGGCCGACTTCGGCTCAGGTCATGATCTCGCGGTCTGTGAGTTCAAGCCCCGTGTCGGGCTCTGTGCTGACAGCTCAGAGCCTGGAGCCTGTTTCAGATTCTGTGTCTCCCTCTCTCTGACCCTCCCCCGTTCATGCTCTGTCTCTCTCTGTCTCAAGAATAAATAAACGTTAAAAAAAAAAAAGTTTTTACCTAGTCTTGTATTTAAACAACACACACGCACACGCGCGCACATGCAGCTGTTACTTCTGCAGGAGGACATTTCTATACTTGGACTGCCATGACACTAAGCAACACCCTGCCTCTCATTAGTCAGGTAACCCAATCCCCACAGCACTCTCATCTTTCCTTTCTTGAAATGTGAGTCCCAAAATTCCTGGCTTCTGTTCAGCCGTCGTGAAAGGCTCTGCGGCCTAGGGTAAATGGCTTTCCCTTTGAGTCTAATGCTATTCCTTTGTAAAATGAGAGGACTGGACAGGATGGGCCTAGCGTGGTTCCACTAAGGGCCTGGTATTCCGTGACAGGCCTTGGTGGAACAAAATCACATCTAGAAATAAGTTGACGGTCCCAACAGAAGAACAAAATAAGGTCACGGGTTCAACCCACTCAAAATATCAATGTTTCACCCACCTGGAAAATACAGGCTACAAAAGGAATAAGAAAAGCCAGAATAGTTCCAATTTCCTCGTGGGCAACCTAAAACAAATGTAAGAAACAGGAGAAAAGGAATATTCCGATGAAAGGAAAAACGATGACATGAAGCTCTTCACACCTCATTGGGTCTGGTTTGGTTGATAATGCAAAATCCCTGACTGGGACAGAGCGCCCTGTTTCTATACCAGAACCGGGGTTGACACGCAACTGTTTCCAACAGCCTGGACACACCATGTGTCCTCCTGTCCCCGAGCATCTGTACGAAGCCCCCAGGCTGGAATGCCCCCCAACACTACTGCCTCTCAAAATCCACTCATTTGTCAGCACTAAGCTTTCCCTAATTCTGCATTCTTCAGGTACTGCCACCTCCTTAGTGATGTCACCACACTCTACTTTGTGCCCCATCTTAACTGTCTTGTCGGCCATGTAACTGTTCTAGTGCATACAGACGCTTGGTAAGTATCTGGGCATGGATAATCATAAAAAATAAGAGTAGGAAACAGCACACATCAGCCAAAGACAGGACGCAGTAACAGGCGGTCACCACTCTCACAGCACAGGCCTGCTGCCACTCTCCACACAGGTCAGTCTACATTAGTCTCCTGAGAGCAACACCAGCCATGCTTCAGACTTTAGCTACCGCAGTGATGGTGTGGGCACGATGGCTCTATTTTTAAATGAGGTATCTATCTGTTTATGCCTACAGTGATTCTATGCTTTTTCAAAGTGTTTTAAATACTTCAAAATTTTAAAAAATATTTTAAGAGCCCTGACATAGAAAGTTGCTTTGATTTAAGCAGCCTGGCAAATCAACTGCCTAATGATACAGTTCTCTGACAAAGACATAGGGAAGTGGCATCTTGCTTGATATAAATCAGACTAGGAGGCAACTTTTTAACAGGCAGAAACAGCCTGAACCTCAGAGGCTGAGAATCAGATTTGCTCTTGACGAGCAATCAGGACCCTGGGGTGACTCCTGGAGCCCCAAGGATGTCCCTGTAGCAAACTATTTCTCACCAATTCCCCCTGACAGGCCCCTTTGGCTTCTTGGGACAACAGACACAAAAGAGCAAGTTTTATATCTGTTCAATTTACTTAAAGAATAAACTTTAAAATAAAAATTGTATTTTAATTAAACAATTGTTAAAACCTTTGTACATAATAACCTTACAAATAAAGTGTCTCCCCCATCAGTTTCTGCCATCATAGGTCCTTCAATTTAAACTATAAAAACAAAGGTTACCTGTAGAGAATGTTCTGCGAGGTGAATCCCACGGATGAGGTTCAGAGCAGCACACATGATGTTGAGAATGAGCGAAAGGACACCCAGGGCTGTCACTGGCTCCATTCGGAAATTAGGAGCTTCACAATTAAAAAAAATAAGTGTCTAGTGAAAATAATTTCTATATGAAAGAAAAATAAACAAAGACATTAACTAGACCTCCACTAATGATCGGCTTATTATGTTGAACACAGAATAACAAACATATTAATTAAAAGCAGCTGCTGTTAGACGGCAAAAAGGCAAGAAATGGAGGACAGAATGGATCTGGGAATCTGAAGTGAGTTTCTTTCGGCACGAGGACTGTCTCTGAGTTAAGCACAGGTTTTCCAAGGCCTGATTTTCTTTCTACTTACAGCAGTGGTTCTCAGAGAGGGGCGATTAGCCCCTCAGTGGGCAACGGGCAATGCCTAGAGATATTTGGGGTTGTCAAAACTGCAAACAGGGTATTACTGGCATCTAGTGGGCCACGAATGCGTCTAAGCATCCTACAATGTACAAGACAGCCCCTCACAACAAAAAATTATCCAGTACAAAATGTCAGTATGGCTTAGGCTGAGAAAACCTGATGTAAAGCAATTTATGGCTTTATTTGTAAATTGGTTGCCAAACTGACAGCATTTCTATCAACTCTGAGCTTCTAAACAAAGACAGTATTCAGGGACTCGTGGGCTTCCGGGGCAAAGTGCAGCAAATGCAGTTTTTTAAATTCTAAAATAATCGGGAAGAGGAGGTAAAAACACTGATTATTTGAGCCACAATCTGTTTCTGGAACTCTAGACCAAATGATCATTCTCTCTTCAGAGATAACTACCAAGACTGATTCTGGTTCACACTATTAAATGGTGACACCCTGCCCCATTCTCTTAGTATGATCTTTTAAATCATCCCTTCTGGTCCTTACATTTCCCACATACACACACATGCACACACACATGCACACACACAAATATCTAGCCACAACCCAAGGGATGCCTAGTGTTAGTGTGTTAGAGTTTCCACTGAGCTACCAAAGCTCCTGTTAGAACAGAACATGCTACCTGTAAAGATTCTAGCCTCAGGACAATAGGGTGGGTCAAACCACAGTAAAATGTCCTAGAAAGATAAGCAAATTGATGTTTTCTGGATTTTACCCCTCTTGTCTAAGTGGTTGAAAAACAAAATACATTACAGAGCCACCCCATTTTTATATATGGCAAAAGAAGAAGCTTGCAGCTCAATTACCCAGTCTTCCTTCTACGAAAGTTAAGTTCATTCCTAGTATAAATTACATGTTACTGATTGGCATAAAAGCCAATCCAGGAATGTATTTGGTTTAAATTTAAATAGATTAAATCAAAACACAAAGTTAAGCCAAAAAGGTGAACATTAAGGAAAAAAATTTTTTTTTTAATGTTTATTTTTGAGAGAGAGAGAGAGAGAGAGAGACAGAGCACGAGTGGGGTCAGGGCAGAGAGAGAGGGAGACATAGAATCTGAAGCAGGCTCTAGGCTCCGAACTGTCAGCACAGAGCCCTATACGGGGATTCAGATTCACAAACCGTGAGATCATGACCTGAGCTGTCGGACGCTTAACCGACTGAGCCACCTAGGTGCCCCCCAAAATGTGAACATTTTTAATACACCACTTTTAAAATTCAAGCAGTGAGTTTAGTATAAAAACTGTTAAAACAAAATAATTAGACTGTTATAGTGTAGACAACTCTATCTTTCAAAGAAGGATTCAGCTCTTAGACCATTACAGAATGGTTAGAAGATAAATTCTACTTTAATTAAAAATTGGTTTAATTGTGTGTGTAATCATAAACAAGGAATAAAAAAAAATCATGCTTTGTTATGTGCTCTTAGACCATTACAGAATGGTTAGAAGATAAATTCTACTTTAATTAAAAATTAGTTTGTGTGTGTAATCATAAACAAGGAATAAAAGAAAAATCATGCTTTGTTATGTGCTCTTAAACCATTACAGAATGGTTAGAAGATAAACTCTACTTTACTTAAAAATTAGTTTGTGTGTGTAATCATAAACAAGGAATAAAAAAAAATCATGCTTTGTTACGTGCTAGGCATTGAGTGGCTAGTGGTGTTAACGGCGGACTAAGCCACAGAGTGCCAGGGCACCCAGCTCGGAAATCCACAGGGCTCGCGGGGAAGCAAACTGAGAACATTCGAAGCCCTGGCTCTGGCCCTGCCCACCCTCATCCCCAAGGCCCTTCCCTCCCAGGTCAAGGAGGGCATGGTTTCTCAGTGGAGATTTGCAATGTTTTCACTAAGTGATAAGATGAGATAAGGATTCATTGTCAAAAGAAAAAAAAAGAGAGAGAAAGAGAACAGACAAATCTGTACACTTTAGTAAGGGACTTCCAGCAAAACCGAATGACTTCCCTTTACATTTAAACGGGTAGACTTCACCCTGGTTGAGAAAACAAGTCACTCTTCTGAATTTCATCAAGAGTTGCACCGCCCCCTCCCCAGAACGACGCACTATGGTGACAGTTTTTTTGTTAACAGTCACCTGGAAACAGGATCAGTCCATATTTTCCAGACACCCATCCCCTAAAAAACAACTCCCTGGTTTAAAAAAAAAAAAAAAAAAGCCAATTGCGTTTGAAATACCTAATGTCACCTCATCTTCACCAACATCAGAGAAGAGCAAACCACTTACCAGGCTCCAAGTGTATCTGTGTGTGACCGTTCATTATCCCATTCGCTATATCTGTGTCCTCCACAGTGAGAACCACTGGAGGCTGGAAGTCAAGCTCCTCCTGAATTTTTTCTAAGCTGCTCTCCATCTGAGCGGAACTTACACAGTTAAAATGCCACTTCACTTTCTGAATGATGCTATCTGCAAAAAGAGAGCAACCCAAGTTGAGCAGTTGCGTCAGAATGGATATTACAGAACAATATGTGCAAAATGAAGTTCACCTTTCTGAGCAAGCTAGTAAGTCAGCCAGATTCTGGGAGTGTCTGGATACACCTAAAGGTCAGATGTTCACTGGGTGTCATTACCGGTCTCATCAATCTCTTCAGTGCATAATACTTAAAATGCGATTGTCCACAGAGAAGGCAACAATGCTTCCCGGAACCTCAGTGATGAGGGAGTCAAGGGATAGGGGCTGGAGTCTTACTCAGCCACTGCTGATAGTACAATCCTGGGCCGTTCACAGAATGATGCAAAGCTTAACAAAAAGGGGAGACAGTTATTCTTGAATGAATTACCTCAAAAAAGGTGCGGGAGAAAAAACTTACAAATAAATGTGAATATTTTGTGCAAACTAAAATCACATACTTGAAAGATATCGGTTTTAATTGCTTCGTTTGCCTTAGTATTAATCGATTACCAAGTTTTAATAAGCACTTGGAGTTTCGTACACATTGGCAAAGCAAAATCACGCACAAGGCCGGTATCTAGTATCCACCGTTATATTCTACTCTCACTCAGTGATGAGCAAACACGAGGCCGGGGCAGGGTCTGCTGTCTGATCAAGCACACCACTTTAGAAGGAAGGCACATGCAGAGCAGCGGGGAGCAGAACACGGTCCACACTGCATATCAACCGCCACAGCTGTGGTGTGCCTGGGGCCAGCGTGCCCTCTTTGTAGGAAGAAGTGGGGTTGAGAGCAGCGGTGGACGAGGCCTCACAGGGAGAACCGGGGAGAACTCTGTCTACATCACAGGTCTGCCTGGCAGAGGCCTGCGTACCAGGGAGCTTGCCAGCACCTTTGGGTGACAACAAAATGCACCAGCCAGTGGACCACGTGAGGGAGTACGAGGGCTACGGCAGTACAGCCAGGAAGCACACGTGCCAACACGCCTGTGCACCTGACCCTTAGTACCGACTGCTGCCAGCCCCTCATTCAAGGGCATCACAGAGACAGCAGCTAGTTTACATACAGGCCACAGGATGCCTCCCCACTCCCACCTCTACTCCTGTTCCCCCAAGAGCTTAGAATGACTTGACTCACACCTGAGGAAAAGAGAGCATAGGCTACAGCTACCATGCTGTGCTCCAAAGCCTCCGAGCCTCTACGAGCCTCTCTGACAATGCCTAAGAGAAAACAATCCTCTTCCAGGGCAGTATTTCTCAGACCTTTGAATAAAGGGGCAGTTTTTCTTATTTCCAAATGGTTACAGACTGATTCTTTGATAAAATGCAATAAAAAATACCGCAGGAATGTCAAATCACCATATGAGTTTCTGGACACTTATTCTCACTTTCTGTACCTCCCTCATGATAGAACAAATTCCCATACCAGCCTTTGAGTAGCACTGCTCTAGAGCAGGGGTTAGCAAATTTTCTTAAGCTGCCAGGTAGCAAATATTTGAGGCTTCTAGGCCCCATATGGTCTCTGTCACATCTACTCAACTCTGCTGGGTAAGGGCAAAAGCAGCCACAGGCGACCCATGAAAAGAATGAACGTAGCTGGGTTCCACTGTATTTACAAGAAAAAAAGAGGCGGGGGAGCTGGCCCTTGGACCAGTTTGCTGACCCCTGTCCCAGAGGGCTGTGGTTTTACCACTCCCCAACCTGCCTCAGGCTCTGAAGAGATGAAGAGCCAGCGTTAAACCTTGAAGCTCTCCAGGCCGCTCCTTCACTGAAATCTCTTGGTACAAAACTGATCTCCAGTGACATGTTATAGCCCCTGCAGTGGTTTTCCCTGATGGT
Source organism: Panthera leo (assembly GCF_018350215.1). Lineage (NCBI taxonomy): Eukaryota > Metazoa > Chordata > Mammalia > Carnivora > Felidae > Panthera > Panthera leo. The sequence goes on along the minus strand of NC_056687.1, from coordinate 148,362,088 downwards.
CAAAGCCAAATCTAAACCATTAATTCTACACATACGATGCCGTGAGAGAACAGTAAATAAGAAAGAGGGTTACAAACCAAATTCAAGAAAGGCGTATGGCCTGGAGGCTAGGCCAATACAGGTGGTGTCATAGGAAGCTGTGAATTCCCACCACACGGTCTCCAGGAAGCAGAAGGCCATGGCCGCTGGACACTGGCGGGAGCAGATAGCCATGCAAGCCACATCCCCCAACGAAGAGAAACTGAAACAAAAGGGCAGCATCTCCATTACCGGGGAACAGACCCCTGTATTCCCATCCCATATTCAGACACAACGATGCTTCCGCCCTGCTCTTCCTTGGCCTTGAACAGCCCTGGAGCTGTTTGCTGCATGCATACAGTCCCTTCAGCTGGACCTCCCTGGGACTCTCTTGTCCTTCCTCTAAAATAGAGAGCAGTTGGGGCACCTGGGTGGCTCAGTCGGTTGAGCATCCAACTTCGGCTCAGGTCATGATCTCACGGTTTTTGAGTTCGAGCCCCGTGTCAGGCTCTGTGCTGACAGCTCAGAGCCTGCAGCCTGCTTCAGATTCTGTCCCCTTCTCTCTCTGTCCCTCCCCACTTGTGCTCTGTCTCTCAAAAATAAATAAATGTAAAAAAAAAAATTGAAATAGACAGCAGTTATTTGCCACTGACAGTGTGCAATCACTCTACTAATTTGTGCACGAAGGATGCATGCTTCATGAGGGAGAAGTAGCCTCAGACTTCTCTGCATCTACTGAGGAAAATATTTTTTTTCTTTAATCCACATCAATAGCTTTCTAATGTTAAATCATCCTGCCATCCTGAAATAAAGCCAAGAGGTTATGAGTTTGTACATATGCACATACACACAACTTACTGGATATAGTTTGCTAATGTTTTATTTAGGATTTTTGTGTCTATGCAAAGTAATATTGGCCTGTAATTTTCCTTTCCTGCACACTCTTTATCTGGTTGTGGTATTAGGGTGATTCTGGTTTCATAAAATAAATGCAGGGTTCTCTCCTTTTTCTACCACTTTTCAGAATGTCATGCTACCATTTGAAGTTCTGGGGACTCGAGTTCTCCTGTCTGTGGTGTCTACTGACTCACACTCATTGTAGAGTATCTTCTCTGCTGTTCTGTAACTTTTGGTGAGGGGACCAGTGTGGAGCTGTTTTCTTTTTTTTTTCCTTCTTTAAGAATCTCTCAAGCACTGAGTTGTGGCACACTTCTTCCAGAGTGGTTTTATGTGCAGCATTGGTGGTATAGTCCCTTCCAGAGTGGTTTTCCATTTGTTCTGGCCAGCTACTCCAGGAGTGTCATCAGTCTGGAACCAAAACTGAGAGCTGAACCTTGTTTAGGAATTCCTAGACCATGGAGAGTATAAACTCAAACTCCAATCCTACAGGAGGCACAGAAGCTGGATTTCAATTTCTTAGATGAGATTTTGTGTTTCCTTCCCATTCAAAGCCAGGTAGAGATGAGCTACCCTGTACTGGTGGGTGGCTATTTCTCACCTATTTTCATTCCACCTGGGCTGTGTGTGGCCTCACAAGAATCCCTTCTTCATCCATGGGTCTTCTCACAACACCTCAAGCCCAAAGGCCTCTCCCTTAATGGGTACTGAAACTCAAGCCCTGAGTTTACCATGACTGACTTATTACCCAAGAGCCTCAATGTCAGCTCACACACTTACCACACCCTGATACTCTGTTCCCCATCATTTCTGGCACCTTGGGAATTCTTTATTTTAAGGTCAGCTACACATTTAAAATAATTTCTCATATACATTTACTCACATTTCAGAATGTTTCTGGAAAAGAGTTTTACAGTTATATTGTTCTATCATCTTCTCATAATTGCAAGTCTCTATATAAAAACTTTTGTCAATTAAAAAAAAAAGACAATCTGCTCCTTATACAAGGAATTTTCCAGAAGCCCCTATTTGTGGGCTGACTTGTATCTCCCAAAAAAAAGGCCCAAGTCCTAACTCCCAGTACCCGTGAACATGACCTTATTTGGAAACAGTCTTTGCAGATACAATTAAGATGAAATGAGATCATAATGGATTAGGGTAGGCCTCCATCCAATGACGGGTGTGAAATTTGGTTTTAGAGACAGAGGGGAAGAAGGCCATGTAACCAAGAAGGCAGAGATTGGAGTAACTCTTCTAAAAGACATGGAATGACAAAGACTGCCAGCAACCACTAGAAGGTAGTAGAGAGGCATGGGAAGGAGTCTTCCTTAGAACCTCCAAGACAGCACTGCCCTGCAGACACCGCGATTCTAGACTTCTGGGCTCCAGAACTGTGGGAGAATAAATTTCTGTTGTTTTAATTTGTTATGGTAACCGTAGGAACATAACTCAACTCCTTAACTATAAAATAAGCTATAGTACTGCCCACCTGTACAAAAAAAAAAAACACACAAACTTCATCTGTGAATGAAATCTGTGAAAATTCTGTGAAATTTCATCTGTGAAAATAATGGTGAATATTTAATTCAAAATACAAATGAGCAGAACGTTTTATATTCTAGTTTTCAAAAAATGACTGAAGCACCCATAATTTCATTTGATGTCAAAGATGTTTTCTTAACAGAGAAAGGTTTGAGGCGTAGCACCAAGATCCCATAAGGTGTTAGAGAATCAGAGCGTAATGAGGGAGGGACATGAAGGACAGTGGTTTTGGGCACCCAGAGAAAGGAGGCACAAATGCGGACAGAGGCAGCTCAGCTTTGGCTCCTGAGCCCCCAGAGCCCACACCACAGGGTAACGGCCACATGTGTTTGCTACCTGGCGCCCCCTTCAGGCAGGCCCCCTCTTGCCCAACGACACCAGCAAGCCCCAAGTCAAGCCTGGCCTTTTCCTTTTGTTTTTCGGATTCTGAGGCTGAATTCCCCTAAAAGGACCCTACCTTATCAGGTCAACTAAAAATTTAGTGTTCAAAGGGAGCAGGAGAAACCTGGCAAATGAGGGCCCAAATAATGGAAAACAATGATGTAAAATCTATGACAAGCCATCGTGATACTTCAAAACCTGCCAACCCCTGCGCCCTCCTGTAGAATGGCTTCGTGCATTTTAGTCCTAGAATAAGAAATGACAGAACACATGAGGAGCAGCCCTTGGGGCCCAGTTGCCCATACTCAAATCCGGGCCCTACCACTTACTAACAGGACAACCTCAGCTAAGTCACTTCACCTGTTTTCTCCTCTGTAAAACACATATGATACTGTCACCCACCTCACAGGCCAATAAAGCACTTAGAACAATGCCTGACATATAGAAAGCAGTCAACAATACTAGCCATTCTTACTAGGATTATTGTAACCACTTGATTCCTACTTCCACTGGAGCATTTTCCCTACTGTATGATATTCAGTTAGGTATTTCTCTTGTTCCCTCCTTAGCCTTTAAGTTCCCTCAGAAAAGGGACCTACCTGTGCTCATTATTCACTCCCCTGCTCTGTTACATAATAAAAATTTTTTTAATTTAAATTTAAAAACCAAACAGGCGAAAAATTTAAAAAGTAAAAAACTAAAGGCAAGAATTAGAAGTCTTTTATTTTCTTGGCTTTCCTACTCTCATCCTTTTCCCTCTCTGACATTATACCCTAGACTTCTCCCCCTTCCTCAGCTTTTCCACCCCTCCATCTAATGCAGAATAAACTACCAAACTACAGACATGAAAACTGATTGAACCCAGGTCTCCCGACACTCAAGAGCAACCCCACCAACAGAAGGGCAAGAGTGGGAACAGCACACCCCCTTGATCCGATGGCTGTAAATGCACACAACCTCAGACTGCTGTCTGACGGCAGACCTACTCTTAACACACAGTGTGATCGGCCTCATGTTACCCCAACATATGGTTAAAAGTAAACCCAAGTTTGCGGATGTCATGGAAGAGTCAGCATGCTTGCTTACTGTATACTGAAGTCACGTCCTTCTGCAGAACCTCGACCTGGGTACTGGGTCAGTCGCAAGGCTAAAGTCTTGAGCCGTCTCCTGCATTCCAGAAAATCCTGGGTGTGGTAAAAGTCAGTGGAGGCCGAGAGGGGCAGTCCATCCCTCACCCTCACCACACAGGCAAAAAGGATCATAGACATGGTCTGCAGGGGAAGTCATGAGGACACCTGAGGAAAGCAAAGGCACCTTGTTACTGAAGGCAGATGATGGTAAGAGAGACACCCCTGCCCTTGAAACGTCCTTTCTGGCTGTTTCACCCTCACCCCACTGTAACTGCAAATGTTGCCTTTATTATTACTTCCCTGGCCTCTACTGCTAGGTCACAGCCTGTCTTCATCCCTTCATTTTCCTTCCTGTCTCTTCTTCACTTATAATCCTCCTTTCCCTTCTCTCTAATGAATCTCTCCCTTTCCAGAAGTCTACCAACTAGGATGAGGGAGAAAGGCATGGAGAAGCAAGGAAGCAGTGCCAGAAAGGCTCAGGAGCAGCAGCAATGACAGTGGGTAGTAGGACACAGGTAGCAAGACGGCCCCGAAGGGACAGGAAACACCAGACACTGAAGCAGCAGGGATGGGGCCCAGTGACCTATGCGTTTCAGGTCACCCAGGCAGGTAGGTGCTGAGCAGTTTTGTTGTCTTATCCTCACCTGCAGTAGAGGGATTCTGAGCATCCAACCAGAAGTTGGTGGCAAGGAGAACAGAAGGTAAAAATGGAACCGAGGGAGAATAGCATGTCCTCCTGAATTTCTCCAAGTGTTTGATCCCAAGCCAGTCTTCAAAATGATGACTGAGTCCCTACAGATGGCTAAAGGAAATCATTTAGCAAATTATACTACAGTAAGTTACTCAATATTTGGCCATGAAATGTGGGCACTATTAAGCAACAAAAGGAATCAGATCTTGAGCCCTCGTGGTGCCTTTGGCAAATCAGACCAAAACGCTTCTCAGGGTGAAAAGAGAGCCTGGCAGAGCCTGGCTGGGTTTTGGCCCCATCTGCGAACTCTGCAGGTGCTTGCACAGGCCATAACCTACACACGTAGGCCGTGGCAGCCCCAGAACCAGGGGTCAGTGAGGTGGCGAACGCAGCTTTAATGGGTCTTTCCATGCACCCACACATCCCGTTTCACAGATTTTGTTCGTGAGGTCCTCTACTTGATAGGATGGGAATAGGTATACACATTGGTGGGCTTTTCTTTCAAAGAACTCCAAATACGTCACCTTATTTGGCCTCTCAACTCCTACAAGGAGTAGGAAAGGGGAACCCCCATGATGCACACTACTCTCTTCACCTCTGTGCCTCTACGGATTCTTTTCCTCTGTCTGTTCCTCCTCTGATCTCCCCATATCCAAATCCGCAGCCACCCTTTCCATGACCCCTTCCCAGGCTTGTCTGGCTGGAAGTCTTCCACCTCCTCCGAATTCTCAGAGACCCTATCTCCTTGTTCTCTATTTTACTAATTTTTCATTTCCATTACCTAAGTGTAGGTTCTAAGAATAAACACCCTATCTGGAATGCATAAATGAATAATTCTTCCCATTTTACCCATGAAGAGACTGCAGTGGTATAAAAACAAGAGAAAGCAAAAAGAAAACTTGGTCTACTAGCCAACAGATCCTACAAAGTCCATTTGTCCCATCTCCCCACACTTTCCATTCAAGAGTAAACATGTGAAAAGCCCCAGGAAAAATACCTCCACACACAAAATTGCTGTGTTCCCAGCACCAGTGGCAGGCCCTGCCAACTGCCAGAAGGCCATGTGGGCCGCACCCCAGCTGCTTGGCCAACGCTGAGGCCTCTGGTACCAAAGAGGTCATCAGGGATTGGGTGTGTTGCGGCTAATCTCATGACCTTCTTATACTTTCGGGAATGCTTGAAATATTTAATTTAGAAATAATTTTTTTTAATGTTTATTTATTTTTCAGACAGAGAGAGACAGAGCATGAGCAGGGGAGGGGCAGAGAGAGAGGGAGACACAGAAGCCGAAGCAGGCTCCAGGCTCTGAGCTGTCAGCACAGAGCTCCACGTGGGGCTCGAATTCATGGACCACGAGATCATGACCTGAGCCGAAGTCGGACGCTTAACCGACTGAGCCACCCAGGCGCCCCTAGAAACAAAATTTTAAAGACTTACAGGCACAAAGCCCTGATAGAGACAGGGGAAGACTATAAGATCAACTTGAGACTAGGCCTTAGGAGCAAAACAAGAACGACAACTTGCTTGCTACCTTAAGAACAGTGTTATTTCAGTGCATGCAAGTTGTAACTATTCTGCAAGGCACGTAGAAGAGTGTTTAAGAATAGTTGTAATTAAGGGGTGTCCGGGTGGCTCAGTAAATTCAGCGTCCAACTCTCGATTTTGGCTCAGGTCATGATCTCATGGTTGGGAGATCAAGCCCCCAAGAAGGGCTCTGAGATGGGCTCTGTGCTGGGCACAGAGCCTGCTTAAGATTCTCTCATCCTCTCCTTCTGCCCCCTCCCCTGCTGGTGTGCACTCACGCACACACACTCTCTCTCTTTAAAGAAAAAAAAAAAGAATACTTGCAATGAAGATGTTTCTAAAAACACTACTAGATAAGAAAGAACAATATAAAGACTCTGAGCCCCACCCCCCCACCCCCCCCACACCACGCCTAAAAAAGAGAGAACGCGAGAAAGACAATGAATTAATGAGATACCAAGAGAGTCAGAGACCAGACAGAAATGCCCCAAGGCAAAATAAGAAAGACACTGCTTAGGGGGCTGAGTAAATTCTCTGCTCTTTAAAGGAAAAGCAATATACATGTATTCCAACTGTCAACCCCCAAATAGCCTCTCTAGTGCTGTTTTTATAGAGCATCTGCCATGTGCCAGGTATCGTGTTAAACCAATGAAAGGAAAACAGTGAACTTTTACAAGCGATAGTAATCTAAGAACGAGTTCTACCACTCTCTAAAGGACACAACTGTCCCTTTAGATTCTCTGCTTGACCCACTTGATCCTTGGGGTGACCAAACAATAGCATTCAAAATAAATAAAACTGTTGGTCAGTTCTCCCAAGTTACTAGTACCGGAAACTAGTGAAATCCGCATACATTTAAGATATTTAAAATTTTTTCTGATGCTTAAATGAAGGGGATACTGGGATATTAAGTGTTACTTGTGTTTGTGTATACATATGAGTGTGTAAACATACAGGACAACAGCTGCCTGAGAGGTGGAGGGATTTTACACACTGCTGTGTTAGAGTCTAAGAGCAGAGACAACATTGTTTTTCCCTTTTTGAAAATGTACTTTGCATTCTAAAAAATGAAAAAAAAAATTAGTACAAATAGGGAGAGACTCATCTTTGTGTCCTCACAGCGCTTGGTAAGAGGTTTGCATACTGTAGGGAGCTGATGTTTGCAAATTCAGATTATGAACTATGATGAGACGATCTGTACTTTCATAAGAGATCTGACCACTGCTCAAAAAAGAATGAACTGGGGGCTTTTGCTTCTGAAAAGGTAGAGTTGAAGGGCTTTTTCCTACTCCCACTAATAGTGGTATAAAAAATATGGACACTATATACAACATAAACATAAATAAACATCTGAAAGGTGGGGACAGGAAAGCAGACTGGCTAGGGACTTTGGAACCTGAGGAATGGCACAGTTATGAGTTTGCTCAATTTTCTTTTTGCCTCAGATATCCTAGTCTTGGTGCTGGAGAAACCGGCAACCCAGAAATGCCAATGAATGCAGGCAGGAAAAAAAAAAAAAAAAAAAAAAAAAAGCCCAACAATGAAAAAGAGCCTGGTCTCTCCAGCCAAAGAACCAGGAAAGGTGCGTGCAGCCTAGCAAAACAGTAAAGGTTTAGACAAAAACATTCTACTCCAGTCAACCACCACAGAAAAACTGCAGCCATCATATACCCACAACAAAGGCTGAAACAAGAGCCCAGACTTCTATTTTTGCTTGGCAGTAATGAGGTGTCCCCACGAACTCTCCACACTGCTGGAGTGTCAGAGATCAGGTAGGGAGCTACAGGCAGCAGAGGCAGCCTCTCCCATTGTATCATTAAGGAAACAGAAATCCCCTTCTCTGCAGGGACCCAAAAGAGGCCCAGTGGGGAAACCTGAACTTTTACTCCCACCTGGAAGTAATGAGCTAGTACCTCCACCACCCCTGCTAACACAGTGTCAACAAAGGCCAACTAAAACAGATCTAAATAAGATCCAGAGTCTCGTAACACCCCAAATGTCCAGGTTTTAATAAAAAAAAAAAACCACTGGTCATACTAAGAACCAGGAAAATCTGAAATTGAATAAGAAGAGACCATCAACTGATGCCAACATCAAGACGATAAACTTTAAAGTAACCATCATAGGGGTGCCTGGGTGGCTCAGTCAGTTAAGTGTCCGACTTTGGCTCAGGTCATGAATTCAGGGTTCGTGAGTTCAAGCCCCACATCAGGCTCTGTACTGACAGTTCAGAGCCTGGAACCTGCCTCGGATTCTGTGTCTCCCTCTCTCTCTGCCCCTTCCCCACTCAGGCTCTGTCTCTCTCTGTCTCAAAAATAAACATTAAAAAAATTTTTTTTTTAATTTTTAATAAAAAAATAAAATAAACCATCATAAAATGCTTCAATGAGCAATATAAACACACTTGAAACAAATGAAGAATTAAAAGTCTCAGCAAAGTAATAGAAGGTATAAAAAACCAAAGGGAAGTTTTAGAATGTAAAAAAATACAATAACTGAAGTAAAAAACTCAATAGATGAGCTCAACAGCAAAATGGAGGGGACAGAAGAAGGAATCGAATCAGTAAACATGAAGACAGAACATAAAAATTACTTAATTTAAACAATCTGAGAGAAGTTAGATTGAAAAATATTATACAGAGCCTCAGGGACTGTGGGACTATAACAAATTATCTAACACACCTGTCACTGGAGTCCTAAGGAGAGGAGAAAGAGGGTAGGAGTGAAAAAGTATTCAAAGAAATGTCTGAAAACTTCCCAAATTTGGCAAAAGACATAAGGCAACAGATTCAAAAAGAATAAATCCCAGGGGCACCTGGGTGGCTCAGTTGGTTGAGCGTCTGACTTTGGCTCAGGTCATGATCTCACTCCTCATGGGTTCGAGCCCCGCGTCAGGCTCTGTGCTGACAGCTCAGAGTCTGGAGCCTGCTCTGGATTCTGTGCCTTTCTCTGACCCTCCCCTATGTGCGCTTTGTCTCTCTCTCAAAAAATAAATAAAAACATTAAAAAATGTATTTTAAAAAAAGAATAAACCCCAGAAAGGATAAACCTAAGGAAATCCATGCCAACAAAAGTAACAGTCAAACTTAAGAAAACTAAAGACAGAAAAAATCTTGAAAGCAGCAGAAAATAATACAGAGGGGGGAAAACAATTCAAACGACAGCAAATTTCTCACAGAAACATGGAGGCCAAAAGGAAGCACGCTTTTGAAGTGCTAAGAGAAAAGAACTGCCAACCCAGAATTCTGTATTTTCAGCAAAAATATCCTTCAAAAAGGAAAGGAAAATTAAAACATATTTAGATGAAGAAGACTAAAAGAATTTGTTGTCAGCACACCTGCTCTAAGAGAATGGCTAAAGGAAGTTCTCTAAACAAAAAGGAAATGATAAAACAAGGAAACTTGGGAAACAAAAACAAACTCAAAGAGAATAAAAACATGGGAAAATACAATAGACTATACTTCTCATGAGTTTTGTAAGTTATGTTGGATAACTGAAGTTACTAGAACATTTCTGATACTCTCAATGTATTTAGAGGAAATATTTAAGACAATTAGTAATGGCGGGTACAGAGATGTAAAGGCAGGAAAAGTTTCAATGCTTCACTTGAAATGGTAAAATCCTGTCTCCAGGAAACTGATAAATCATAAATATGCACAAACATAGATGCACATACATGCATATATAAGTATGCATATGTACACAGGTGTATACTAGAGCAACCACTGAAAAAGCTATACAAAGAGATACATTCAAAAACACCATATGTAAATACAAATGGACTTCTAAAAGATGTCTGAATTATTCACAGGAATGCAGGAAAAAAGAAAACAGAATTTTAGTGCTCACTTTGGCAGCACATATACTAAAAATTAGAACGATACAGAGAAGATTAGTGTAGCCACTGTGCATGGATGTCACAAATTGGTGAAGCGTTCCATATTTAAAAAAATAAATAAATAAAGAAGAAAGAAAACAGAATAAACAGAAAACAAAAAGTAAAACACCATATTAAGCCCTAACATATCAATGATTACAGTAAATGTAAACGGTCAAAATACATAATTAAAGACAGAAATTGATAAAGTGGATAAAACACATGACCCAATTATTTACTTTCTACAAGAAATTCACACCAAATATAACAATATAGGTATAGGGGCGCCTGGGTGGCTCAGTCAGTTAAGCGGCTGACTTCAGCTCAGGTCATGCATGATCTCTTGGTCCGTGAGTTCGAGCCCCGTGTCGGGCTCTGTGCTGACAGCTCAGAGCCTGGAGCCTGTTTCAGATTCTGTGTCTCCCTCTCTCTGACCCTCCCCTGTTCATGCTCTGTCTCTCCCTGTCTCAAAAATAAATAAAACGTTAAAAAAAATTAAAAAACAAACAATTATAGGTATATTGAAAGTAAATGAATAAATATACCATGCAAACATTAATCAAAAAAAAGAGTAAATTATATTAATATCATAAGCAGACTTCAAAGCAAAGAAAATTTCCAAAGATGGAGAAAAACATTACATAATGATTAAAGAATACATCTACCAAGAAGACATAAAACTAAATGTATATGCACTAAATAATAGGGGTGTAAAATAGGTGAAGCAAAACTGATAAAGTGAAAGGAGAAATAGACAAATCCACAAAATTACAGTTGAAAACTTCAACATCACTCTTAACAATTGATGGAAAACCGGCAAAGATATAGGAGATCTTAACATCACTATCTACAAAAGTAGGTAATCAACATTTATAGAACACTCCATCCAACAACAGAGTTCCTTTCAAGCACTGACAGAACATACGGCAAGATAGACATGGGTCATAAAACAAACCTCAACAAATTTTAAAAATGCACACAGAGTGTGTTCTGGGACCACAATGTAATCAAAATAGAAATTAATCAAAGAGAGGCACTAAAAACCTCCAAACACTTAAAAATTAAACAACACACTTTTAAATAATCAATGAGTCAAAAAGGAAGTCTCAAAGGAAATTTAAAAATACACTGAACTGAATAAAAAGGAAAACCTATCAAAATTTGTGAGACACAGCTAAAGTAGTGCTAAGAGGTAAATTTACTGCACCAAATGCTATCATTAAAAAAGAGGAAAAGTCTCAAAATAATAACTTAAGCTCACATGTCAAGAAACTAGAAAAAGAAGAGCAAAAAACAAAAACAAACTGAAAACAAACAAACAAAAAACCCAAAGCAGACAGGAGGAAGGAAATAATAGAAATCAATGAAACTAGGAACAGAAAAGTAATAGAGGAAATCAATGAGATAAAATTTTAGTCCTTTCAAAAGATCAACAACATTGACAAATCTCTACCAAAACAACAAAGAAAAAACTAGACAAGAGACATATTACTAATATCAAGAATCAGATAGGAAATATCACTATAGACACTATGGACATCAAAAAAATAAACAATGGAATACTATAAACAACTCTACACCCATAAATGTGACAATGTAGGTAAAATGGTCAATTCCTCAAAAAACACTACCACAATTCAACCCAATATGAAACATGTAATTTAAACAATCTTATAACTAAATTTCCTATTAAGAAATTTTCATTTGTAATTTTAAAACTCTGAAATCTCCAAGTCCAGATGGTTTCACTGGAGGATACTACCAAACATGTAAAAAGGAATTAACACCAATTACACACAATCTCTTTCAAAAAATAAAAGAGGAGGAAATAATTCCAAATTCATTTTATGAAACTAATATTACCCTGATATTAAACCCAGAAAACTGTAGACCAATAATACTCATGAATTTATATGTGAAAATCCTTAACAAAATATTAGTAACTAGAAATCAGCAATATAATAAAAAGAATTAGACATCATAACCAAATGAGATTTATTCCAGGATGCAAGGCTGGCTTAACATAGTAAAATCAACCACTATAATCCATGATATTAAAAGGCCAAAAAAAAATGATATCAATTAATGCAGAAAGGGTGTCTGACAAAATTCAACCTTGCTTCATGATAAAAATTTCAGCAAAATAGGACCAGAGGTGAACTTCGTCAATTAGAGGAAGAGCATCTACAAAAAGCCTACAGTTAACATCATACTTAATGGTTAAAGACTGAATGCTTTCTCTCTAAAATCAGGAACAAGGATGTCTGCTCTCACAACTATTTTTCAACACATTACTGGAAGTTCTACTCAGTGCAACAAGGCAAGAAACAGAAATAAAAGGTATAAAGATAGGAAAGGAAGAAACAAAACTACTCCTATTTGCAGATGGCAAAATCATCTACATGAAAAATCCTGAGGAGCCCACCAAAAAAACCTTCTAGAACTATTGAGTTCAACAAGGTTGCAAGACATAATATCAACATACAAAAATCAATGTACTTCTATAAACTAGCAAGAACACATAGAAACCGAAATTAAAAATACAATACCATTTACAATCACACCAAAAAAAAGATCCCAATAAAGCTATAATTTTTAAAATAAAATACTTATAAATCTAACAATACATGTACAGACTTCTATGCTGAAAACTACAAAACACTGCTGAAAGAAGTCAAAAAAGTTTTAAATGAGAAAATATATCATGTTCACAGATTGGATAACTCAACATAGTAAAGATGTTAATTCTCCACCAAACTGACATAAGGGTATCATGTAATTCCTATAAAAATATCAGAATGACAGTTTGTAAAGATAGAGTATTCTAAAATTTATATGGAAAGGCAAAGAAACTAAGATAGCTAAAACAACTTTGAAAAGGAATAAAGTGGAAGGAACCATGCCATTCCATTTCAAGACTTATTATATAGCTACAGTAGTCAAGATTGTGTGGTATTGGCAGAGGAACAGACACACAGATCAATAGAACAGAAGAGAGAACAAAGAAATAGATCTACAGTAGTACAGCTAAATTATTTTCAACAATGGTGCAAAGCAATTCAATGGAGGGAGGACAATTTTTTCAATATTTGGTGCCAAAGCAATGGATAGCTATAGAAAAAAAAATTATTGACCCAAACCTCACACCTTACATAAAAGTCAATTCAAAATGGATCATAAATGTAAATCTAAGAAGTAAAACTATAAAAATGGAAGAAAATGTAAGAGAAGATCTTCAGGACTTGGGGATGAGGTCTTAGACATGACACCAAAAGCATAATCCACAAAAATCAGTAAATTGGATTTCATCAAATTAGAAACATTCGATCTGCAAAAGCTCACGTGAAAAGGAGAAAGAACATGGACAATCCAGCGACTGGAAGAAAATATCTGTAGGCCACATATCTGACAAGGGTCTCTGTATATCTAGAATTTATAAAGAATTCTCAAAACTCAACAGTAAAAAAAAATCCAGTTAGAAAATGGGCAAAGTACGTGAACAGACATTTCACCAAAAAGAATATACAGATGGCAAATAAGCACATGAAAAGATGTTCAGCATCACTAACAAGTCAGGGATAGTAACTTAAGATCACAATAAGATAATGCTCTATACCTGTGAAAACACCTAAGATTTTTTTTTAAAGTGAATGCTGTCAAGGCACACAGAGGAAGTGGATCTCTCATACGTTACAGGTAAGACTATAAAATGGTAGAGTCGCTCTGGAAAATAGTTTGGCAGTGTCCTTTACTTTTATTTATTTATTTTTTTTGGCAGTGTCTTAAAATTAAACATGCAAGGGCGCCTGGGTGGCTCAGTCGGTTAAGCATCTGATTCTTGATTTCAGCTCAGGTCATGATCTCAAGGTTTTGAGATTGAGCCCCATGTCAAGTTCTGCGCTGACAGCATAGAGCCTGCTTGGGATTCTCTCTCTCCCCTCTCTCTCTCTCTCTGCCTCTCCCCTTGCTTGTGCTTCTCTCCCTCTCTCTCTCTCAAAATAAATAAACTTTAAAAAACAAAACTAAACATGAAATTAACATATGATCTATCAATCACACTCCTGGGCATTTATCCCAGAGAAATGAAAATTTACATCCACACAAAACCCTGTGTACAATTGTTCATAACAGCTTTATCTGTAATGGCCAAGAACTGGAATCAACCAAAAATTCTACAAATACTGAATGGTTAAATAAAACATTAGATTCATACCACAGAATACTACTTAGCAGTAATAAGAAATGAACTACTGAAATTCAGAACAATTTGGATGGATCTCAAGAGCACTGTGTTGAGTGAAAAAAAAAAAAAAAACAAACCTCAAAAGGTCACATACCGTAGAAATCCTTTCTTTTTTTTTTTTTTTTTAACGTTTATTTATTTTTGAGACAGAGAGAGACAGAGCATGAACGAGGGAGGGTCAGAGAGAGGGAGACACAGAATCTGAAACAGGCTCCAGGCTCTGAGCTGTCAGCACAGAGCCCGATGTGGGGCTCGAACCCACGGACCGCGAGATCGTGACCTGAGCCGAAGTCAGACACTTAACCAACTGAGCCACCCAGGCGCCTCCCGTAGGAATCCTTTCATGTAACATTCCCAAAATGACAAAATTACAGAGATGGAGAAATGACTAGTAGTTGCTAAGGGTTAGAGATGGTGGGGAGGAGGGGAATGGTTGTGATTATTATAAGGGAGAGCAAAAGATCTTTGTGGTGATGGAATAATTTTGTATTTTGCGACGGTGGTGATAGGAATCTACATTAAGTGCTAAAATGGGCATGAAGCTATACATACTTTAAATCAATGCTGATTTCCTGGATTTGATATTGTACTATACCTAAGTGAGATGTAACCAATGGGGGGGAAAGTAGGGTAAAGGGCATATGGGACCACTCTGTACTATCTTTGCAATTTCCTAAAACTGGAATTATTTTTTTTTATTTTTTTATGTTTTTATTTTTTTATTGTTTTAATTTTTTTTTTAACGTTTTATTTATTTTTGAGACAGAGAGAGACAGAGCATGAAAGGGGGAGGGGCAGAGAGAGAGGGAGACACAGAATCGGAAGCAGGCTCCAGGCTCCGAGCCATCAGCCCAGAGCCCGACGCGGGGCTCCAACTCGCGGACCACGAGATCGTGACCTGAGCCGAAGTCGGATGTTGAACCGACGGAGCCACCCAGGCGCCCCTGGAATTATTTTTAAATAAACTTTGAAGAATAAAGTATTAACTTCAGATCTTTATATCACTTACTTAAATTATGCTCCCACTTGCTTTTTATGTGTAAGCATCATTTTTAAATATCTCTATAAGTAGGGGCTCTGGATGGCTCAGTCAGTTAAGCGCCTGACTTCCACGCAGGTCATGCTCTCGTGGTTTGTGGGTTTGAGCCCTGTCTCGGGATCTGCACTGACAGCGTGGAGCCTGCTTGGGATTCTCTCTCTGCCCCTTCTCCACTCATGCTTTCTCTTTCTCTCAAAATAAATAAACTTTAAAAATAAAATAAAATAAAATAAAATAAAATAAAATAAGCATCTCTATAAGTAGATCAATAATCTTTTCTGCTAATTAACTGTAGTTTCAATGATTGCTGCTTGAATGTTGAAAAACATGTTTCATAGTGAGCAGCTCCATAACTACATGACATTTCCAAACTAGAAGGTATTCTAATCTCAGAATTAATTAAAATAAAAGCTATCTGCATTTAACTAGTATTCAGTTCAAAAAACAAGAGGTAGTGGGACGCCTGGGTGGCTCAGTTAATTATCTGCCTTCGGCTCAGGTCATGATCTTGTGATTCGTGGGTTCCAGCCCTGTGTCGGGCTCTGTACTGACAGCTCGGAGCCTGGAGCCTGTTTCAGATTCTGTCTCCCTCTCTCTCTGCCTCTCCCCCACTCACAATCTATCTGTCTGTCTGTCTCTCTCAAAAATAAATAAACATTAAAAAAAAAATTTTTTTTTTTTACATTTTATTTATTTTTGAGAAACAGATGAGACAAAGCATGAGCGGGGGAGGGGCAGAGAGAGAAGGAGACACAGAATCCGAAGCAGGCTCCAGGCTCTGAGCAAGCGGTCAGCACAGAGCCTGATGCGGGGCTCGAACCCACGAACCGCGAGATCGTGACCTGAGCTGAAGCCGGACGCTCAACCGACTGAGCCACCCAGGTGTCCCTAAAAAAATATTTTTTAATAAATAAAGAAACCAGTAGTAATGGTATAAATCTGAAAAATCATGCCACAATAATAAAAAAAATGTATTATCGATTATACAAAGACAAAAGCACCCTCAGAGTACTCGCACAAAGACAATAGTCTCTTCCAGGTCTTCCCGGCTCCCTCTACAAGCCAGTAGACTGGCTTCCTAACCTAACACCATGCCTGGCACACATGAGAAGCCTTCAGTAAAAACTGTTAAGCAAACGAATGAATGACCTAACAGCTGCCTTATTTTTGCCCACTGAAACAAGAAATGTGGGTTTTCAGATCTTGTCATATCCTAATCTGTATTTTGAACACTTTTCCACAATAAATTTCTACTTGGAGAGAAAAAGACATTTATACAGATGGAATTTTTCTGAAGTAGAAACTGAATTAGTAATCAAATATACATACCCAAGTCACTGCTACCACGCTTTATAAAAATTACATTTTAATCTGCCTCCCCCATTTCCTAAATCCTCTTCTCAGCATCTATTTATAAACTGCTCGTGTCATAGATTATCCCTATTCTACCAGCAAAGACTTTGTCCTTAGCTGGAGGCCACCCTTGCTTGTTCCCATTGTTTTTTTTTTTTCCTCACCCTTAGCCCACCCCCAAATCCCTACCACATATGCTCCTCCCCCTCCTCCTCCAAAAAAGAGGGAAAGAAAAAGCATGAGAGAAAAACAGCATTAAACGACCAGACCAGGACCAAGCCTTGCAAAACGGTAATGCAAACAAACAACGAATTTCATTGGGCACACAAATACTCAAACACAAGTCTTCACCATGAGGCATATTACCCACTCCTCAAATACACAATACAGAAAACAAAACTGGGTTAGTCACCCTTATTGAATTCATCTTCAACTTGAGAACCGGTAACCTAATGTGTAGATCACTCAGGATCCTCTGTTCCATGTTTCTTGGGGATGGTGTGGGGATAGGGAGGGTACACATATCTCTGAAATGAGTTAAAAAGAGTAGGGGACTGAACTTGATAGCGACTAACATTACGTGCAAGGCACTGTGCTAGGAACTTTTAAACTGATAATGTTATTTACTGTTCAAAACTATCTATGAGGTAGGCATGATCTACACTGGACAGGTAGGAAAACTAAGACATAAGCGAGAGAGCCAGGTTTCAAACCCAAACTTCCTTACTGAAAACATCTGAAAGCCTATACAATCTTTTCAATATACTCTGCCTCTCTAAATCCAATTTTGGGGATCACAGCTACCCTATTTCTATTTTCTCTTTCTCCTAGAGCATTACTACTCAACTAATCAGAGACCTGTTAATAGAAGGAGCAGAGGCCTAGGGTCACACTTGTTACAATTACTCCTTACTCGCTGTGTTACTTTGAATAAGCCAATTTTCCTCTCTGACCCTCAATCACCTTTTGGATGCAGCTTGTTTCTGAGGCTCCTTCTGAGAATAAAACTTTCGGACTCCAAGATGTCTTCTGTATTGTAAAGACAAACAGAGCTATAACCGCATTGTCTACAATGTATTTTCCAGAGCAAAGTCTATTATATCGATTTAATTCTATTTACCAATATGAAACCACCTTCAATTATTTACATTTTAATTTTACTAAAATTACCTTTATCGGGATTAATTCCTTTGTAAAATTTAATTAAGATTTACCCTATCCATTGGTCTGAGCTTTACTTTTTTGTTCTGACCATGTAACAAATGTCACCAAATACTTTTCGCCACTAGGAATAATTCTTTTGTGGTTTTGATTTCTAAAAACCTCATTTTTCCCAGAGTGCTTTATCCTTCTCTCTCTGGTGGTCTAGAGCTAAGCCTGTGATGGACACAAATGTACATCACCTCCTACATCTAATGTTCGGAAAAGCTGGTCCAGTGCACCCAGTATTTGGTAAACCAAGTCGTATAATTTCGGCATGGTAAGGGAAGTTTGCTATTAAAATTAAACAGTACTCAGACCGGGGCTTCGTGGATAATCAAGGATAATCCAGGAAATCGTCCCCTCTCTCATTTGGACACACCCCTTCTCTTCCCACCGGGAGCAGCGCTCCACGCGCATCAGTCAGTTTAGGGTTCCAGCAGGCGCGCCCCGGTTGTCCCTGAGTCCAGAGAGCCGCCCGGGGAAGAAAGGGGGGACAGGCGACTCGGGGAAGACCCACGAAACCGGGTGGGGCTAAGTCGGGCCTGAGGGCGGGGCGGGCCCGGGGCCGCCTCCACCTCCAGGCCCGCCCTGCGCCACACCCGACCCCGCCTGCTTTCCGCTAACGGGCCGGGGCACCCGACTCCGCCCGCCAGCCCTCACCTCGCCCCGACGGCGGCCTCCGGGAGTCGGCGCCCGCCCGTCGCGCCGCCTCACCGCCGTACCACCCGCCGCCTCCTCTGCAACCTCAGCCCACCGGGCGGACCCGGCCCAGGTCACTGGCAGCCCAGGCGCAGGTAGGCGATGGTGCGCATGCGCGAATCTTGAATCTCTATTTGCAGCTGCTAAGCGACACCCGCACCCGAACCGGCCAATCCTGGAGTGGCTTCCCCGCCCAGTCCCGGAGGAGTCCCGAATTAGCTAGTTCTTAAAGGGCTGCCACCGAAATGCACAGGGGGAGTGGCAGGGGCGCGCGCTCCTCCCAGCTTTCTTCCCATCTGCTGGCTCTCACCCGCTTGGGTTTGACGTCCAAGCGTGTAATTCCCACGTCCGGAGGTGCGAGGAAACTTCTGGGTCTAAGCTCGATTCCTCCTGGGGTAGAGAACTGACGTGCCGAGACAGGGAGGTTCTGCGTAAGTCCGCGACACGCCCCCGCTGTGGGTTCTGCCGTCTGCGCAGCTGGGCGGGAAGTCCGAGATAGGCAAACCAAAGAGCACAGCCTCCTGCCAGCCTGGATGAGGTGCTGAAGTCCGACCCTGGAGGGACACACCCCAGTCTGGGGGTGGAGGCACTCACAGGTGTCACACGGATGGATGGCCCAACGCAGGGAAGCGGAACTCGTCCATTTGTTTTTCGCCCAACAAATTTTGAGCACCTGCTGTGTGCCAGGCACTATGCCTGGCGGTGGGGACACAGTGAGGAACTCCTGACACTAAACACTATGTTAAGAGAAGGCAGAGCGAAAGCACTCATCAATTAAACAACTACACAACATGTGTTGAAATACAAACTGAGATGTGTGCTCTTCCGAGAGGAACAAGGTTTTTGAGAGAAGTTACAGGAGCTTCTGGTCTGAACTTGGGAGTCCGAGGAGGCTTCCTTGAGAACGTGACACTGTAGCTGACTGGTTGCTCACTAGGCAAAGGGGAAAAAAAGAGTGTTTCAGACAGAGGGCGGTTTGTGTATAAAGAACAAGAAGGCGGCAGGGCTCCTTTAGACGGATGAAAAGAAAGAGGTGGTGCATGAGGAGTTAGTGTTTAACAGGCACAGAATTTCAGCTGGAGAATATGAAAAAGTTCTGGAAATGAATGGTGGTGATAGCTGCACAATAATGTAAATTTTTAAATGTCACAGAACATTTAAAAATGGCTAAGATGGTACATTTTAAGTTATGTATATTTTGCCACACCAAAAAAAAAAAAAAAAAAAAAAGACAAGAAAAGGAACTGAGAGTTTAGAGAGTAAGGAATAGGGTGAGAGCCACTAGAGAGAATAGAAGAGCTAAGACCAGGTAAGACCTTTGTAGGCCATGCTAGAAAGTTTAGGACAGTGGGAAACTGATAAAATATTTCTTGTGTAAAATCACTTTGGCTGCTGAAGTTAAGATCAAAATGAAAAAGGCTCATAGAAGCTCTGGTAGGACCGGCTGGGAAGCCAATGCGGTCGTCTGGGCAAAAGACGATGAAGCTGGAGCTCGCTTAGACTTGGACTGGAGCGATGGTGAAGAGGAGGAGAACTGGGCAGTCTGCAGAGACATGTAGGAACAAAATCAACAAGACGTGGTGACGAATTGGATGTGAAAGAGTAACAAAGTGGCTTCAAGGATAATGCCACTGTTCAGCCTTGAGTGAATGCGTAGATAGTGGCGGGGTTCCTAGATACAGAGAAACTGGAAGAGGATCTGATTTTGGAAAGAAAAATGATCTCTAGTTCTATCTCAGACAAGTTGAATTTGAGGTAGCCTAGAGACTTCTGGTCCAGATGTCATTGTAGGCAGTTGAATGTACAGGTACAGGTCTGGGCTAGACATCAACTTTTGAAAGTCATCACCACAGGGGTGGAAACTGAAGCAGGCCTTACATAGCCAGAGAAAAATTACAAAATGAAAACAGATGACCCTCCAGGGATCCCCACCTCCTGGTATATTCACACTCTTGCGTGGTCTCCTCCACATTGAGTCAGGGTTGGCCTGTGTGACAAGTGATCATGAGGCTAGGTCGTAAAAGGCACAAAAGATAAAAGCAATGAGATTTGATCGGTAACAGAGATTGAAACCTCCTCACTGAATGTGAGGGAACCACTGGGATTCCCTCTCCAAGTGTATTCGCAGGCGAATGAAGACCTGTTCTTGTCACCACAGGTCATGAAGACAAAACTCTGGCTTAAATGGGGAAGGAAAAATTGGTGCCAGACCCACAAAAACCAAGAGTTTTTGAATGTGGAGCCTCAGGCTCTCAAAACCTGCTATGTGAGTGCTTTATAATAGGGCTTTGTGCTCTCTGACGGGTGCAGCTAGAGTGGCTCAGGCACCATAGTGGATTGGGCTACAGGGGTAAGATATGGTATCTGGAGTCCTAGCCCTCCTCTCCAATCATTGGTCATTTTGACTCCAGGCTCCAGAGATTTTCTTTTCCAGCCTTCTTCATTCCTCTACTTCCAGGCTCACACCCTAGATTGCCGTATCACCGCAGAAGAAGAGCTCCACCTCTGAAGTTGTAAACGCAGACACCTGATCTCTGACCGTCCCTTGGCTGTTCTCAGAATTCTGCCCACTGTTGCCTGGCCTGCGGAAGCCTCCAGTCCACTCGTCCTTCTACTTTGTTGTATGTATCACCTTTCTCCAATCTTTATTTCCTTCTCCATCCACTGAAAGTGCAGGGTTTATCATTTCCATCACATTCTTCCCAATATGCTTACCTCCATTGTGCAGTTTTTCTTCTGTCACATCTGCCTGGGAGCACTCCAACTCAGGAAAAAAATCCAATCTTCTGGCTTCTCTAAATAAGCCCCTGAGCTGGAAGTGCTGCTGGAAAAAAAAAAAAAAATCGCACAACCATACAGATCAGTGCTATGTATGTACCTCGCCAGCCTCCACCAGGTCCTCAACACTGCCCGGCAGTCCCATGTTTGCTGGGTTGGCTCTGTCTCCAGCTCTCCCCAACACCAACCTCAAAATCTCCTGCATGCTCCCCAGATCTACCACTCTTCAAGATCCCCCTAGCCTCCCAGGTGCCCCCTTCACTGAGGAAAGAGCAGCCATTAAAGTAATAGCCGTCAGTTCCCACCAACTTCTGTCCCTCTACCACCTTCTTTCCTTTTTCCCCTTTATTGCCAGGTTTCTTGGAAACAGTGGTCTGCTCTAAAGACTCCATTTGCTTCATCTTTCCTGTATTTCATAGTCCCTGGAAATTCTCACTTCTGCCTCACCACATCACTGAAACCTCCTTCATTAAAGACATTAAAGTTCTAGTCTTTACCTTGCTTGACCTTTCAACAGCATTTGTCATTGCTGTCCTGTCTTGCTTCCTCAGTCACTCTTATTTTTATATGACCCCCCCCCACCTGATTTCCTCTTATATCTCTAGTCTCCCCACCCCTCCCCCATGCTCCTCTGTAGCCTCTTGTCCTTGGCCATGAGAGAAACCAAGTCACTCTCCTTGGGCAGTCTTATCCACTGCATGGTTCCATTTCCGCAAGTGATGCCCCTCAAAGCTCATATCGCCAGCCCAGCCCTTGACCCTGAGTTCCAGACCCAAATAGCCAGCCATAGACTTCTACATCTCCGTCTGACATCACCTTGCATGCACGTGTCCATGGCTGAATTGATCACTCTCTCATGTCCAGTCCAACTTCTCCTTCACTGTCCCCTGTCTCCAAAAATGGCACCACCAGTCTCTCAGCTGCTCAAACCAAGATACCAGAAGTCATCCCTAATTACTCCTTCTCCCTCCCTCCTCCATTAATTCACTAAGACCTGGCAAGTCTATTCCGAATATCTTTCAAATGCACACATTTTTTTCACTCCTCCACCGTTTCCGGCCTGCACACCTGCAGCAAGTAGCCTTCTCTGTAGTTGTTTGTTTGTTTGCTTATTTTTTAAGAAAAACTCTAAAATGCATCTCTGACTTCATTTCTTTTTTGCCTAAAACTGTCTATAGCTTCCATGGTTCCTAGGAGAAAGTCCAGACTCTGGGTACCAGTCACCTGGGTAACCTCTACTTCCTCTTCATATTGAGACATCTGTCTGTTTTCTGTGGAGCATTTGGGGACTTTTCCCAGGGAGAGAGCCTTGCTGGGGTTAATAGTACAGACTTGGGAACCAGGAAGCCCTGAAGTCCTGGTCCAGTTCAGGTATGTTGCCCCACTTTTCTCACTGGGTTTGCTCCTCTGTGAAATGGAATGAAAGCTGCCTCCTCACAGGGTTGACTAAGGGAATTGTGGAGGGAGAGCCCAGCAAAGTAGATGAACCTGCTCTGGATCAGGGTCACTACTCAGGGAAATGAAGCTCTACGAGGCAGAATCGCCCCCCCCCCCCCCCAGATCCCTTTTGAGTAAAGGCTTCGAAGATCTTCCTCCTAAATGATGTGGCTGCTGTTCACCCTGTACTGCAGGGAAATCCATCCTTGTTCCCATGTCCGTAATGGATGGGTTGAACAAGAGAGGACAACCACTTCAGAGTGTCAGCGGTTGCCAGCAGTAACTATGTGGCCCAGGAGGGTAGGACCAGCTTCCTTCTTTCATCTTGCAGCAAGCCACCTCTGCAGTATGGTGCATAGGCAGTATGGAGTAGTAAGTTAAGAACGAGGGCTCTAAAGCAATACTACCGGTGTACAGATATTGGCTCTGCCCTTAGTGGCTGTGAGATCTTGGGCAGGTTACTTAACCTGTTTTCTCATCTGTAAAATGGAGAAAATAATAGTTCTTTTTAGGGCCGTAAACCTAGTGAGCTTTATTACTACCCAAAGGAAAAATAGGTGTAGATACAAGTTTCTTCCTCAGCAAAGAATAAAGCTAACAGCAGTGTTTTCCTACTACCTGCAGGGTTTGGCTTGGCAGGAGGCAATGGCCAGGGTTCACGTTCCAGACGCGTATCTGGAGGCACCAGAGTGATGTCGAAATAGGGAGGAGTGGACTTGGAGCCAGATATCTGGGTTCCAGCCACAATACCTGTGTGACCCAACGCAAGGTGCTCCTGCAGATAGACTACCCAGCCCCTAAAAGGCGAGGAGCTGATGCCCGGCCCCGCCCCCGAGGCTAGCTCTCCAGACTGCGCAAATGCAATCGAGCGCCTACAGCGCTGAGCCCCAGGGGGCGGGACCGAGGCTGACGCTCTGACCATCGCTCTTGCGCGCCCAATCACAAATGACGTTCCGTCTGTTCCCAGTCACCGGGAGGACCCAATCAACGTCGAGAGTGGAGGCCCCACCTAACATGGGTCCCTGCTTCAGTAGTAGTGCGCCTGGAGCTGCCGGTTGGCTCCGGTTTAGATGCACGGGGGTCCTCAGGGCCTGAGACCGGGTTCCAACCTGGCTTCTCGGGATGTCGGTGGCCTTCGTACCGGACTGGCTGAAAGGCAAGGCGGAAGTTAATCAGGAGACGATCCAGCGGGTGAGCGCTAACGAGGGCGGAGAGAAGTTCCTTGGTTGAGATCTTGAAAGGGTTCGGGCTCGGGAAGCTTCCTAGAGTGAGCAGCATCCCAGCTGAGGCTTGTGGTGGGTTTGCGTAGGGGGTTGGCTTGCAGCGGTGTGGCGTGAGACCGGAACGAAGTCGGCAAGAACACTGGGGCAGTACAGCCCCGCATTGAAGAGACTAGGGGGCAGTGTGCCTGGCCGTCCCGATGACGCACTGCGCTGACCCTTTCTCTTGGTCTTTCAGCTCCTGGAGGAGAATGACCAACTCATCCGCTGTATCGTGGAGTATCAGAACAAAGGCCGGGCGAATGAGTGCGTCCAGTAAGTACCCGCCCCTCCTCCCAACTTTTGAGAGGAGGATAAACCAGTGTGGTGGTACAGCAAGCTGACCTGAACTAGGAGTCTTGGGTGACTGATCCCCGATGAGGCTCAGAGGTTCCTTACCTGCTCCAAACCACACAGACAGCACATTGTGAAGCCTGGAGTCAGATGTGGCACCCTCTTTGAATTTGAATTATGCTCACTGCAAACTTCCTTCAGGGAGACATGTCAGTTGATGACAACAGGGGTGGGGAGAAGATCACGTGGAAAACTAGTCTCGGGGAGATGAGAGCTGTGGCCCCTTGCTCATCATGGATCCTCAGCTCATCCTTTTTCTGAGGGGGTCAGACCATTTGACTGTTAAGTTAGTTCCCTTTCATTTTCTAACTCGCAGTCTGTAATGCACACAAGGACCATAAAAGACTTACAAGTTAAGCCAAAGGCACATTCAGCACAGTAATTGAATGTGTTTTCTAGTTATATACCAAAATGAGAGAAAACAGTCTTTCTAAATGTAGTCTAGGAATTATGCTCCGTTTATTGTTACATTATTTCATTCTTACTGAAGACATGTTTAAGAAACCCATGCTTTTCCCACCCCCTAAAAAAATCACCCACAATCCCTCACTGAATAGCTCAATGGAATAGTAGAGGTATCTTTGTGTAAGTCTTTGCATTTGATTCTGGCATCTGACAATTTGCTCTTTTACAGTTTATAGTAAACTCTCATTTTTCTATATAGAAGTTGCAAAACATTCCATTTGGTATAGCGATTCTCAACCTATGCATAAGAAAGTTATCAAAATTCCCTGGTGGCCTTTTTCACATTGCATAGGCCATGCTTCCTGCCCTCCTAGTCTGATTTGCCTTCCTAGGTAGAGAACTCTGTCACCTGACTGAGAATCACTACTATAGTAAGCTCACATTGATATCACAGAAGTGCTTTGTCCCTTTAAGTTTGTTCAACAGACATTCTATAAGTACTACTGAGTACCAGACACTGTTTCAGCTACTGGGGAATCAGTACCAAGACCAGCTTTGCTTTTTACCAAATCAGGTACCTTCTCTGCTCTTACAGAGTTTACATTCTAGACTCCAGAAGCTGGAAGGAGGAAATCATACAATTAGGCACATAGTAGTAAGTGCTTTGAATAAGAATAAACCAGGGTAAGTGAGGGAGAAGGGATGCCATTTTACACAGTGTATATCTGATGCGACATTTGAGCAGACACCAGAGGTGAGGGAGCCAGCTATATAGATTTGTGAGGCACGGTCAGCATCAGGTGGAAAAGCCCCCTAGGCTGGGACACGCTGGTTATCTTCAAATCACAGCAAGGAGGACACTGCAGCCAGAACTCAGTGAGCAAAGGGAAACTGGTAGGAGCTGAGTTCAGAGACATAACTGGAGGCCCCAATCTTATAGCCTTGCAGGCCATCAGAAGGGCTGAAAGAGCTCAGCTTTACTCAGAATGAGATGGGAGCTTTTGGAGGGTTTTAATCAGAGGTATTGCAAGTCTTGACTTATACTGTACCATGATCCCTTAGGTTGCTACTTAGGAGTCAAAGGTAGAGCAGGGAGACCAGTTATGAGACTGGTCGGATACAATAGCCTAGGCAAGAAGGGGAGTGGTTTGGCCCAGAGAGGTAGCCATGGAAGTATAAGTGCAAACAGGTAAGAAGCTGCATATATTTTCCTTGGTGTTAAATAAGGAGGTTGATGATACTAAATCATCTAAACAATAGATGAGCCATTCCACCAGGGTGGGTAAATTCCTTTCCAGTGTTTTGTTAGTGTTCAGGAAAAACAAGCCTCTGATGTTTGCCCGTTTTTTACCCATAGGTACCAGCATGTGTTACACAGAAATCTCATTTATTTGGCTACCATCGCAGATGCCAACCCCACCAGCCCTTCAAAACCAATGGAATAATCTTTCAGCTGGCTCTCATAAGGAGTAATTGAGTGTAACCCATTTCCTATGAAGTAGAGATAGGATCTTTACCAACTCAACTGCTTGAAACATGAATGAAACCTCTGTGACTCTTTGAAAAATGTGAAAAGGTGAAGAAAGCTACTAAGTTAACTGTATTCGCAGCATAAATACTTATTTTAATAATTAAGCAGATTAAGTTGACTCCAGATGTCCTCTTTCCTGTTTGGATGTTTCGATAACAAAGATATCATGGGCATCTTCAATTCAACCTTTTCAGTTTCAACCTGAAGAGGAAACTGAATAGATGCTGGGCAATCAACAGGAATTGGCAAGACTCCTAACTGAGGCCCTGCCGAATGATGTGTAACTGTGTGCTCCCTCCTACCAGTTTGTAGTTGTGGACCTGACCATTTTTTTCAGGTTGCTTTGAAATAAAGCTCGCCTTTCCATGAAAGACTCCTATTGAGGTATAGAGGTTTTCATATAATAAGTGTTCCATTTGATCTTCTGGAAAAACCGTAAGGACTTAAAAATATATGTAACAATGGGACACCTCTGTGGCTCGGTCAGTTAAGCGTCCGACTTTGGCTCAGGTCATGAACTCATGGTTTGTGAGTTCGAGCCCTGCATCGGGCTCTGGGCTGATGGCTCAGAGCCTGGAGCTTGCTTCTGATTCTGTGTCTCCCTCTCTCTCTGCCCCTCCCCCGTTCATGCTGTGTCTCTCTCGGTCTCAAAAATAAATAAACGTTAAAAAAAATTAAAAAAAAAAAAAAAGAAGGCAACACGGTATAAATAACCTGTATTTCTGGGGGAGACAGGCAACAAACTATAAACCACCAAGGAAAGCTTCACATGGCAAGAAGTGCTGTGCAGAGAATTACAATAAGGTAATGTGCTAAAGAGTGTCTGGGTGGCTACTTTAAGTAATGGAGTCAGGAATGACCCAGGGAGGTGGCGTTGCAGCTGAGATATGAACAACAAGGAATCTGACACATGACCATCAAGGGACCCAGCAGTGCAGGCAGAAGCAAGAGCTATGCAAAGACTTTTCATTCCAACTGGCTTTTCTTCTCTCTCTCTCTCTCTCTCTCGTCCATGTATAGAGCAGTATTCACCTATGTGGTCATCAATTCAATTAGAACGTGAGTTCTCGTTTGGCCAGGCCTGTGCTGGGTTCTCCAGTGAGGAAACTAGAAGAGACAGGGCACTGGAGGGAGCTCCCAATAAGCCTGACAAGATAAAAGAGGCCTACACCCAGGCACGGATCAGGGCACTATGCAGGACTGAGGATGCTGAGAAATTGTCCATATATTGAAGCTGCACGGATTCCAAGTGGAAACTAGCAAGTGCTTCTTACAGAAAAAGTCTATGCTTTTCCATTCCTGAGCACCCTTTTGTCTGCAAACAAAAAACTGCCCGTTGCAGCAGAAGCTACCAGCATCCCACGCTCATTTCTTGAACTTTATTTACTCTTTTAATTGTGCTGCAACCAACTCCCAACAGTCCATATCTGTATCTTTATTCCTGAGGACTTTTTTCTAAAACTAGACGTCTGCCTTGCCCAGGCATCCTAGACCAGAAGAACCTGGGGATTACCATGCTGGCAACAGCTTCTCCACTCAGGACTCTCAGTAGATGGAGTATTAACATCCCAGCTTCCTCACCCCTCCGTAGGGATAATTCCAAGATGTTTCTTGTGTATTAGTTGCCAGAGTTCCTCATCAGGATTAGGTTCTCATCACCCACTATGGTAGCTGGTTTATTAATAGCACACGCTTTACTGCCTATCTTCTTTGTTTCACTTCTCCATCCTCTGAATGGAGTTTCCTAGGGCCACTTCTTGCACTCAACTTGCACTCAAACCATCATCTCAGAGTCTTCTTCTGAAGGAAATAACCAAGATACCAGTTGTTTAATGCCTTACCCTTGGTAGGTAGACCCAGATGGACTGGCTTAGCAAATATAGCCTCCATTAGCACCAGAGCAGATAATTTTTTACCCAAACCCTGTCTACTTGCAAACATTAGTGTCTAGAAAAAGCATCATTAGAACCAATTTAGAGTTTGCAATCAGAGAACAAGTTGATCAACATAAAGTGAGGAACCTACCTGACAAGAAGTGCTTGTTGTTGTGAGTTTTTCATATGCATTTGATGGGAGCCAAGCTCCCTGCTGAAGAGGACGAAGCATTAGACATGTGTGAAAATACAATCATGCTTTAAAGCAAGTTAGTGGCGGGGCACCTGCGTGGCTCAGTCGGTTGAGCGTCCGGCTTCGGCTCAGCTCATGATCTCACAGTTTGTGAGTTCGAGCCCCGCGTCGGGCTCTGTGCTGACAGCTCAGACCCTGGAGCCTGCTTCGAATTCTGTGTCTCCCTCTCTCTCTGCTCTTCCCCTGCTTATGCTCTGTCTCTCTCTCTCCTTCAAAAATAAATAAAAACACTAAAAAAATAAAAAAAATAAAGCAAGTTAGTGGCAAAAAAGCCACTTGCCTATAAGGCCAACAGATGTGTAGTATCCACAATTAAGGTGACTTCTTAGTTTGCAGCCATTGCCTCAGTGGCCATTTCTGTGCTGCCATACCCCTGTGCTTCTCCTGGTAATTGGCACTACCCAAGCTGATCAGTCACGGTATCTGCCCACTACTGTGACCATCAAGACTGATGGACATATGAACCTCATCAATTCAACAGATCTCTCGCTGGGATTTTTCTCACTGGTGCTGGCAGGAAAAGTGCCTTCCCTTCAGATTTCCAGGCTATAAGAATATATGCTGGAATCTGCCACAGCCATGTCCCCTGACTCCCGTGGGAAAGCCCATCTGCTCTTGACTAATATGAGAATGTTATTCTCTCAAAATGTACATTTTTTTGTAAAATGGAAGTCTACTTGTTTTCCACAAAAGAATAAATCTAGGATTTCAAAAAATGTATTTAAAAAATTTCAATATAGATATTGTTATCAAATTCTGGTAATACTTCTTTTGCTATGTTTAGGTCCTAAGGTTACCTTCAGGTTTGATGATTGGCTAGGAGGACTCACAGGACTCAGCATATATACTCGAACCTATAACTTTTTATAGCAAAAGAATACAAAGCAAATCAGCAAAGGGAAAAGGCACATGGGGTGAAACCCAGAGGAAACTACGTTCAAACATCCCTTTCCCAGTGGAATCACACAGGATAAGCTTAATTCCTCCAGGGATGAATCATAACAACATGTGAGAAATGTCTACCAGGGAAGTTCATTAGAGACTGAGTGCCAAAAGTTCTTACTGGGGGCTGGTCACATACGTATATATACTCTGCCTAGTACATACCCAGTTTCCAGATCCACAGAAGGAAAACAGGTGTTCAGCAGATTGTTTGCTCAAATAGTTCAGGCATAATAAAGCATTCTAATCATTCAACTGAAGTTTTCAATAAGCATAGGAAATTGATTACCATTCAAGTTCCCTGATTCCACCCACAGAGCAGCCTTTTAGGCAGGCTTTTCTAAAGATAGCAGTCTTGGGCCTATTAATTCTTTTCTGCACAATTTCCTATTTAAGATATAGGATATCCTTTAATTAAAAAATGGTATAAGCAAATAAGGTAGAATTGTATCTTCTCACTGGATTCCTTTTCTCTCCTTTTGTTCACCTTTTTTCTCCTTTCCCTAAATTATAAAAACATGAAAGTTACTTTGGTAGGGATCCCTGTGTATTATAGTGGATATACTGAAGGAACTTAGAGGCAATAGATAACCAGTACACCATACACTGGGATAATCATATGCCTTTTCTTTATTCTGTTAATATGATCAATTATGATCATATGAATAGATTCTCTGATCTTGAACCATCTTTGCCTTCCAGAGTTAAAGCCAACTAGGTCAGGAACATTTAGGGGTTTAAATGCTGCTACATTCTATTTCCTAATATTTTATTTGATTTTTAAATCTATGTTTATAATGAGATTGGTCTATAACTTTCTTGCCCTGTCTTTGGTATTGGTATAACAAGATAAGTTAGGTAGCTCTCTTTTTCCATTTTCTTTTATTTATTTATTTATTTATTTATTTATTTATTTATTTATTTATTTATTTTTAATATATGAAATTTACTGTCAAATTGGTTTCCATACAACACCCAGTGCTCATCCCAAAAGGTGCCCTCCTCAATACCCATCACCCACCCTGCCCTCCCTCCCACCCTCTTTTTCCATTTTCTAAAATATTGTGATTGAGAAAAGATTATTGATCCTTAAGGGTCTCGTAAAATGTGCCTATGAACCAATGTGGAACCTGTGTTTTTCGGAAAGGAAGACTATGTTTGGTCATAATGGTTTTATTATGAGTCATTTCAAAGAAATATAAAAGTAGAGAACATAGCTTGCTCAAAAATCCCCATATACCTCTCACCTAGATACAATTATCAAGATTAAGCCACATTTGTTTCACTCATTATATCTAAAAAACAAAGGACATTTTCTTGCATAACCAAAATGTCATTATCCTTATGTTCAATATTCATTATTAGATGGCTAACAAAATTAAGTGTGTTTCCTTGTTTTCACCTACTATCTAGACCATTATCAAATTTCCCATCTGGCTATGTCAAAATGTCCTACACAGTTGTTTGGAAAGAGATTAGGGGTTACTAATTCAATTTTTTCAATGGTTGCTAGTTTATTTCGGCCTTCTTTTTCTTTTGAGTCAATTTTGGCAATTTCTCTTTTCTAGAAAATTATGTTTCATCTAAATTTCCCGACCAGCACTCCTGATTAGTTTTGCCAGGGTCCTATCCATTAAAGTGCCAACTGCTGGTGTGATCCCACTGTAAAAGGCTTAAAACTCAGAATCAATACCTGAATATTCCTGCTACTAAGGTTCTCCAAATCAAGCCTGAGTTTGTAAACTCCTTGGATATGAATTTTCTACTCTGGAGGAAGAGGGAGGAGGTATGCACCTTTTGGTGCATGCTGGCCCTAGGCCTGCCTTCTCCCAAGAGTTCCTTCACCTTAACCACAGCCTGAATAGCATACCTTATGCTCAAATCATGTGAAATATAATTTTAATTCACAGGACAGAATAAAAGAATTTTGAGCAAGGAGGGAACTTGGAATGTATTTCATCCTGCTTATTTTCCAGATGAAGTAACTGAACTCCAGGATCAAAGTGATTTGCCCCAGATCATTTGATCAGGAGACTTTACTGGAGGAGGAGGGGGGAGGAAGGAGACTTTACTGGAATGGCAAGATACAAACGAATTCCAGGAGATTTAATGCATTTTAAATACTCCCCAAATTAAGTACACTACTACATTCCAGGGCCCTAAAGTCTAGTTACATTGAAGTCAGCTGCCCCAAAGCATAGTAATTACAAATTATTCCCTATGGCAATGCTTTTCTTTCTTCCACAAGTCTTTGTATGAAAGTCAGTTTTACCAACCCATTTCATCTCAAAGTAGGCAATGTACATTTCACTTTTTTCCAAACCTATAAATGGTCAGCTGTAACACTGTAAGCAAAATCAGACCCAGGGCCACTAACTTCTCAATTCAGCCTAGGTTACAAATGTGAACCCCAGGAGACTGTTGCTTTGATAGAGATACTGGACTTTTAGAGAGGTGGAAATGGCAACCTGACAGAGACAGCACTTCCACTGTGATGCAGAAAGTCTCTGTACTTTACAAGGTGGCACAAGTGCAAAAACAAATTAGAAACCACCTGAGTGACCCTGATTAAAAAAAATTTTTTTTTTTACATTTCTTTATTTTTGAGAGGCTGAGAAAGACAGACCATGAGTGGGGGAGGGGCAGAGAGAGAGGGAGACACAGAATCGAAAGCAGGCTCCAGGCTCTGAGCTGTCAGCACAGAGCCCCACGCGGGGCTCGAACCCACGAACCGCGAGATCATGACCTGAGCTGAAGCCAGACGCTCAACTGACGGAGCCACCCAGGCGCCCCGTGACCCTGATTTTTAAATTTACTGTAAAGCTACAGTAATCAAAACAGTGTGCCACTTCACACTCATCAGGATGGCAATTATTAAAACAAAACAGCAACAGAAAATGACAAGTGTTGGGGAGGATGCTGAGAAATTGAAACCTTGTGCATTGCTGATGGGAATGTAAAACAGTGCAGTTCCTCATAAAAACAGAATCAGCTTATGACCTAGCCATCCCACTTCTGGGTATGTACCCAAAGGAATTGAAAGTAGGCTCTCAAAGAAATATTTGTACCCTCCTCCTGATAGCCATATTATCACAATAGCCAAAAGGTAGAAGCAACCCAAGTGTCCATCTGCTGGTGAATAAAGGAAATATGGTATACTCACACAATGCAATTATTATTTAGCCTTAAAAAAAAAAAAAAAAAAAAAAAAAAAGAGAAGGAAATCGTGCAATATGTGGTAACAGGGTTGAAACTTGAGAACATTATGCTAAGTGAAACAGGTCAATCACAGAAAGACACATATTGCATGATTCCACCTGTATGTGGTAACTAAGAGTCAAACTTATTCAAAGCAAAGAATAAAATAGTTGTTGCCAGGGGATGGGAAGAGGGGGAAAGCAGTTGCTATCAAGGGTTACAAAATTTGACCTATGAAAGATGAATAAATTCTAAAAACTTGCTGTGCATTTTGTCTACTGGTAACAATACCACATTGTACATTTAAGAGTCTGTTAAGAGGGTAGATGTCGGGGCGCCTGGGTGGCTCAGTCGGTTAAGCGGCCGACTTCGGCCCAGGTCATGATCTCGCGGTCCGTGAGTTCGAGCCCAGCGACAGGCTCTGTGCTGACTGCTCAGAGCCTGGAGCCTGTTTCAGATTCTGTGTCTCCCTCTCTCTGACCCTCCCCCGTTCATGCTCTGTCTCTCTCTGTCTCAAAAATAAATAAATGTTAAAAAAAAAATTAGAAAAAAAAGAGGGTAGATGTCATGTTAAGTGTTCTTACCATAATAAAGTAAAAAAAAAAAAAAAAAAAAAAAAGAGTGGTTGCCTGAGGCTGAGTAGAGGGGAGAATACAGTTGGATACAGAGTTTCAGTTTTCCAAGATGAAAAATGTTCTGTGGATAGATTGGTGGTAATGATTGCACAACAATGTTAATGTACTTAATGTCTCCCAATTTTGAGTTAAATGACAATTTTAGGCAATGTGTATTTTAGTTTTAAGAAAAAACAAAAACAAAACAGCGTGGCCCAGGCATAAAGATAGGTACATGGAACAGTGTAACAAAGTAAGTGCAGAAATAGAATAATAAGTGGTCGCAAAACCAAAGGTAATTCAATTGATAAAACGCAGTTTTTTCAACAAAGACGGTGGAACTACTCTGTTTTCATGGGGGGGGGGGTGTCAAATGAACCTCAACCTCTACCTGGCACCACAATGAAAAGTTCCAATAGATCGTATTCTTACACGTAAACATTAAGACTGTAAAACTTCTAGAAGAAAACACAGGAGAAAATCTTCAGGAGCTTGGGGTAAGCAGAGATTTCTTAGCACAGAAAGAGCACAAACCATACGAGAAATTGATCAAGTGCCTTCACTAAAATTAAAAACTGCTTCGCACAACCACCGTCTAAACAATGAAAAGGCCCAGCTGAGGAGAAAACATTCGCAATTATATATGAAAAAAAAGATTTGTACTTAGAACATATACGTATCACTCGTTTAACAAAACATTTGTACACAGAACTCTCGCATTCAATAGGACGAAATGGGATAAAAAAAAAACGGGATAGGTCTTGAACTGACCCTTCACAAAAGAAATAGAATGGCCACGAACAGAAAACTATTCCAGGGACGCTGGAGCCAAAGAGGGAACGAATGCACATCTCAACCTAAAAGGCTTTTGAAATGAGACAGTCTAACAGGAGGAGAGCGTCTTAACCACCCCTTGCGAAAAGGAAAACAGGCAAACAGATCGGTCGGTTTACTAGACGTCAACGACTTAATTTCTCACTGCTTGCTCACAGGTGTAGACAACACGGAAGCACCGCGACACCGGAAAAAGCGCGGACGCTCAAGGCTCCAGAAGGAGGGCGAGAGGAAGTAGAGAGTGCAGGCGTGATGTCAGCTCCCAGATTGGGCGACTGACTCCGGGGCGGGGCAAAAAAGGACCAGCTCAGGTATGGGAGCTTCGGACCAGAAGCTCCTCTGGAGCCCCCCAGACACGCCCACCTGCGCGCGCACCCTTCAGTTAAACACCCCCTTAGAGACCGTGCTCTCGCGGTATTTGTCCCGACTCTCGCGGGGTTTAGCGTGGCACTGGGAGGCCGGCCCCGGGGAGGGGGTGGTGGTCGGTTAGTGGCGTTGGGCTCCGACCGCCGCGGTGGCATTGCTTTCTCCTCTGCTTACGGGGAGCTGCCCAGGCTGGAGGCTAACCAGGTGAAGAGCTCGCCCGCATGTGTGTGCGCGGTACTTGGGAGGCGGGAGGCCCGGCGCTGGAGGGGACCCCGTCTCAGCCTCCCGTGGTGTCGAGGCAGGCCGGCGCGAGGCGACCGTGGCGCGGGCTCCGCCCCAGCCTCCGCCCTAGCTCCCGCCCTGACCGCTTTCCTCCCCCTTCCTCCTAGCTCTTGCCGCCGCCTCGGTCGCGATGGGGGCGCAGGACCGGCCGCAGTGCCACTTCGACATCGAGATCAACCGGGAGCCGGGTGAGCCGGAGACTGGGCTCCTGCTGGGGCCTGGACCATCCCTGGGGAAGGAGAGGGGTCTGCCCTCATCAACCCTCCCCCAAGCCATTTTGGGAGCGGGTAGACGCAGCCAGCACTCCCTTTTCTCCTGAGCGAAAAATCCATGGAAAGGAGATTTTCCACGGAAAATCTATAGCCCGGATCCACCACTCCCATTCTACTCGGAGTCCGGGCCTCGCCCTCCCAGACCCCTTGCGGGGACAGTACGCCCGGCGCCCCCGAACTGAGTGTTCGTACCATGCCTGGCGCCAAGATAAAGGGGGTGCAATCTTCGGACTTTTTCTCTCTCAGTGTCTCTAGGGGCAAACACTCCCAATTCCTGTTTCTGGTATTTTTCTCTCTGAGGTTTGGACTCGTATATTGTCTTTCCTACGCCTTGTATATGTCATTAGTAGATTAACCCCACTAATATTTTTCCTTAAGTATCTTTAGCCAGAATGTCTTGGTTCGTGGGAAAATTACTTTGTGAAAGTCTTGTGCGATAAACCAAAGCAGTCTGTACCAACAGGCTTGCAGCACGAATGCACGTAGCATTAATGCTTCGCCTTTAGGGAAAGCAGCCGTTCGTGAGTATATTTTATTGAGAATAAAATGTTTTCTTCTGAAGAGTAGTTGCTACGTAGCAGACCCTTCAGGATTCCGAACTGTTAGCCTTCCCCCCCCCCACCCCCCCCCACCCCCGTATCTGGGACAGAAGTTTTAGTTGGAAAGTCTTTGTGCAGCGTCTTGTTCAGCAGATTCTTACTGAGATCCTGCAACTGTTCAAGACTGAGGACAGCAAGGAATAAAACAAAGGACTCTCTTCCTTGTAGTTTGTATTCTGTTTGGGGGAAGACAGACCATAAACAAGGGGAAAAAATACAGTGGCTTATAGTAGGGGTACTGTTTTAATATGTTGGTCCGAAAAAGCCTTTTCTGAGATGACAATTAAGCAGGCATCTGGAGGAGATGAGGAGGGGAGCCATTGTGGATACCTTTGAGGAGCATTCCTGGCAACCGAAGTTAGTACAAAGGCCCTGAGGAGGGAGTGTGTTTGTATGTTTGAGGAACTGCTGGAAACCCCTGGTGGAGTAGAGGAGCGATGAGAGTAGCAGGAAATGGCTGCAGACCATAGTGAGGACTTTGAGTCTGAGATAAGATATTGAAGGGTTTTGAGCAAAGGAATGTTATGATCTTAGAAATCTTGTTGCATTCTCAGTTTTTAATATGTATATATATTTTGGGGGGTTGATGGATTTTCCTTTATTTTGATTGTTATAGTTACAGAACTGTATGCATTTGTCAGTATTCACAAAACTTTACACGAAGAAAGGATTAAATATGCTGTATGAAAATTATATCTTAACAAAATATTATCGTTTAAAAACATCACCTAAAATAACCACAATCATTCTGTGACACAGAAATATCACTGGGAAGAGATTGATATAATTAGGTTGAGCAGTTCATTCACTCTTTGTGGTGGTTGTAGATGGAAAAGACGATAATTTTTAGTTGAAGCTCATGGATGGGTGTCAAAATTCCCTAAATATTTGCATTGTTTTTTTTTTTTTTACCTGTGTTGCATAAAATCAAATTGAGCAAATAGTGCTTGTAACATTTATCATTACATTTCCACAAATGCAACATGTAACTTACTTTATCTTTTATGCATTATAAAACTTGCTTTCTCTTTGAAATAAACATAAAGTACTTCCAAATGTACATTTATAGCACCCAAAAGAAAAGGAAACTCTTTTTAGGATGTGGCATAAATATTATTGACTTACCTTTGGAACAATGTGAAAATATCTCTTTTTAAAAAATTGTTTTTAACCATGTTTATCATTTTTTAAAATTTATATCCAAGTTAGTTAGCATATAGTGCAACAATGATTTTGGGAGTAGATATCCTTAATGCCCCTTATCCATTTAGCCCCCCCCCCCCCACAACCCCTCCAGCAACCCTGTTTGTTCTCCATATTTAAGAGTCTCATGTTTCATCCCCCTCCCTGTTTTTATATTATTTTTGCTTCCCTTCCCTTATGCTTATCTGTTTTGTATCTTAAAGTCCTCATATGAGTGAAGTCATACGATATTTGTCTTTCTCTAATTTTGTTTAGCATAATACCCTCTAGTTCCATCCATATATATATACATATACATATACATATATATATATATATATATATATATATATATATATATATATATATCCATATCTTCTTTATCCGTTCATCCATCGATGGACATTTGGGCTCTTTCCATACTTTGGCTATTGTGGATAGTACTGCTATGAACATGGGGGTGCCTGTGTCCCTTCAAAACAGATACCTGTATCCCTTGGATAAATATCTAGTAGTGCAGTTGCTGGGTCATAGGGTAGTTGTATTTTTAATTTTTTGAGGAACATCCATACTGTTTTCCAGAGTTGAGCACTTTTTCATGTGTCGGTTGGCCATCTGGATGTCTTCTTTGGAGAAATGTCTATTCATGTCTTTAGCCCATTTCTTCACTGGATTACTTGTTTTTTGGATGTTGAGCTTGGTAAGTTCTTTATGGATTTTGGATACTAACCCTTTATCTGATATGTCGTTTGTGAATATCTTCTCCCATTCCGTCAGTTACCTTTTAGTTTTGCTGATTGTTCTTTTCGCTGTGCAGCAGCTTTTTATTTTGATAAGGTCCCAATAGTTCATTTTTGCTTTTGTTTCTCTTGCCTCTGGAGACATGTTAAGTAAGAAGTTGCTGTGGCCAAGATCAAAGAGGTTTTTGCCTGCTTTCTCCTCGAGGATTTTGATGGCTTCCTGTCTTACGTTTAGGTCTTTCATCCATTTTGAGTTTATTTTTGTGTATGGTGTAAAAAAGTGCTCCAGATTCATTTTTCTGCATGTTGCTGTCTGGTTTTCCCAGCACCACTTGCTGAAGAGACTGTTTTTATTCCATTGGATATTCTTTTCCTGCTTTGTCAAAGATTAGTTGGCCATATGTTTGTGGGTCCATTTCTGGGTTCTCTATTCTGTTCCATTAATCTGAGTGTCTGTTTTTGTGCCAGTACCATACTGTCTTGATGATTACAGTTTTGTAATACAGCTTGAAGTTGGGGATTGTGATGCCTCCAGCTTTGGTTTTCTTTTTCAAGATTGCTTTGGCTATTCAGAGTCTTTTCTGATTCCATACAAATTTCAGGATTGTTTGTTCTAGCTCTGTGAAGAATGCTGGTGTTATTTTGATAGGGATTGCACTGAACATGTAGATAGCTTTGGGTAGTATTGACATTTTAACAATATTTGTTCTTCCT
This sequence comes from Panthera leo, assembly GCF_018350215.1. Lineage (NCBI taxonomy): Eukaryota > Metazoa > Chordata > Mammalia > Carnivora > Felidae > Panthera > Panthera leo. The sequence goes on along the minus strand of NC_056687.1, from coordinate 148,323,857 downwards.
GTCCAGGAGCATGGAATATTTTTCCATTTTTTTGTGTCTTCTTCAATTTCTTTCATAAGCGTTCTATAGTTGTCAGTGTATAGATTTTCACCTCTTTGGTTAGATTTATTCCTAGGTATTTTATGGTTTTTGGTGCTCAGTTTTTATATTTTGAGGCTTGATGGATCTTAATCCTTACACCATAGTGAATCCATGTTTCAGATAACAGGGCTTATGTTTTTTTAAGAATTAAAAATAGCATACTCATAAAAAGTGTTAAGCAAAACAGATTCTATACATAAAATACTCCTTTCCTAGTACATATTCATATCCTAGGTTTGCAAATAACCTTTGTTATGAAAAATCTATAGAAGATGTTTGGTAAATGTTGTGTGAATTTCAGTCCCCAACATCCAAGGTAATTCATTATAATACCATACCATTCTGACAGAAGTGACTAGCAGTCTTGAGAACACTGAAACATAACAAGGAATGCTTATACTGTTCTAGGTTGACCCAGTTGATAATTGGCAATTTTATATGGTTCAGTCTCACATAGAATACTTTTAGCACTTTTCAGTGTATTATCTAAGTAGTAGGTAATTGATTTTTACACAGCTTTTAAGGATCACTTCAATTGTTTGAAATGAGGTACCCCACTTATAGGATTTAACCATTAGTATGTCATTTGAGTACTTAGTCAAGTGATATTCTTGACTTCTTGAATTGTTAATAATTTGCTTAATGTAAATACAAAGTAGTAACAAAGATGGTTTAGAAATGGCCATACTGTTGGGGCACCTGGGTGGCTCAGTCGGTAAGTGTCCGACTTCGGCTCAGGTCGTGGTCTTGCAGTTCGTGGGTTTGAGCCGCACATCGGGCTTTGTGCTGACAGCTCATGGCCTGGAACCTGCTTCAGATTCTGTGTCTCTCCCTCTCTCTCTCTCTCTCTCTCTCTCTCTCTCTCTGCCCCTCACCAAACTCACGCTCTGTCTCTCTCTTGCAAAATTAAATAGAAACATTAAAAAAAAAAAAAAAAAGAAATGGCCATACTGACTGTGTTGATGAGAGATCAAGAAGTATTGATAAAAACTGAGTTGAATTCAACACAGTATGTATTATTTTTCATTACTATCAATGGAGATGTGTATGTTTTATAGCAAGTTAACTAGACTTTTGAATTACAAAACTACAAAATGAGTGCAAGTATATATTAAAAAAAGTGCCTTTTTTTAAGTTTATTTTGAGAGTGAGCAAGTGTGTGCACTCTTTTAAATATAGTTTTTTAAAAATTATTAAGGTTTGATAGGTTCTGTTTTAGGGGAGGGGCGGGGCAGGGGGGTGGGGAGAGTGAATCCCAAGCAGGCTCCTTGTTTTCCGCACAGAGGCCTATGCTTGTGGGGCTTGATTTGGGGCTCTATATCACAAATCATGAGATGACCTGAGCCGAGAACAAGAGTGGGTTGTCTGCCCTACTGAGCCATCCAGGCACCCTAGGAAGAGTCTTTATATATGAGTTTTTCTCTGTGAATCCAATAAAATGGTTCCTATTTGAAATAATTCCAGACTATATCTTAGGAATTTTTTTTTCAGAAGGTTTTTAACTAAAATTTTCATTTCTTTAATAGTTGCAGAACTGTTCATAGTATTTCTTCTTGTGTGAGTTTATCTGTCGGATCTGTAGTGATAGCTCTTCCTTCATTTCTGATATTGATAATCTGTGCCCTTTGTCTTTTTCCTTGGTCTGTTTGGCTTAGAGGTTTATCATTATTATCATATATATTATCATTTCAAAGAACTAGCTTTTGGTTTATTTTTTTCCACTACTGTTTTTCAGTTTTTATGATTTCTGCTCTTTATGTCCTTTCTAATGCTTGCTTTGGCTTACTTTGCTCTTTTTCTAGTTTCTTTAAAGTGAAAACTTGGATTGTTGACTTGAGACCTTCTTTTCTAATGTAAGAATTTAATGCTATAAATTTCCCTCTGTATGCAGGACCCCACAAATTTTGATATATTGCTTACTTTATTTTAGTTCAAAATATTTTCTAATTTCCCTTGAGGTTTAATCTTTGGCTCATGAATTATTGAGAAGTGTTTTGGGGCACCTGGGTGTCTCATTTGGTTAAGTGACTGACTCTTGGTTTTGGCTCAGGTCATGGTCTCATAGTTTGTGGGTTCAAGCCCCACATTGGGCTCTGTGCTGTCAGCACTTAGGATTCTCTTTGTCCCTCTCTCACCCTCTCTGCTTCTCCCCTGTTCTCACAGATGTGCCCACACCCTCTCTCTCTCTCAAAATAATAAACAAAAAAAAAAAAAAAGTGTTTTAATTTCCAAGTACAGTACTTGGATATTTTGCAGTTGTCTTTCTGTTAATGATTTCTAGTTTAATTCCATTGTGGTCAGAGAATATACTTTGTATGACCTTAGTTCTTTTAAATTTATTAAGGTTTGATATGTTCTATTTTAGTGAATTTCTCATGTACACTTGAAAAAACGTCTGTTTTGCTGCTTTTGTGTGGATCTACATTTTTAAATTCTTAAAAAATGTTTATTTATTTTGTGGGAGAGCACGAGTGGGGAGGGACAGAAAGAGAGGGAGAGAGAGAATCCCAAGCAGGCTCCACACTGCCAAAGCAGAGCCTGATGCAGGGCTTGAACTCATGAACTGTGAGATCATTACCTGAGCCAGAATCAAGAGCCAGATGCTTAACTCACTAATCACCCAGGCACCCCTCTGTGGAGTGTTCTATAAATGTCAGTTTGACATTTGGCTAATAGTGTTGTTCTATTAGTTTGGCTACGGGTGTCATTTCGACACCAGTTGGCTAATAATGTTGTTCAGTTCTGTATTCTGGCTGATTTTTTTGTCTCCTTGTTCTGTTGATTACCAAGAAAGGAGTATTGAAGTCTCCATATATAATTGTGGATTTGTTTATTTCTTCTTTCAGTTCTGTTAGCTTTGGCTTCGTTTACTTTGAGGCTCTCTTGTTAGGTGGATGCAGACACCTTTAGGATTGTTAGGTCTTCCCAATGAATTGAGTCTTTTATCATTATGTAATGACCCTTGTTAATTTCCTTGCTTCAAAGCCTGCTTTGTCTAATGTGAATACTGCTACTTCAGTTTTTTTGTTAGTGTTTATGTGGTATGTCATTTTCTATCCTTTTATTTTCTAACTTCTATTTAAAGTAGGTTTCTTGGAGATGGTAAATAGTTGGATCTTGTTTTTTCTCCCTCCCTAGTTTTATTAAGATACGATTAACATATAACATTGTGTAAGCTTGAGGCATACATACGGTATGAAGATCTGATACACATATATTGTGAAATGATTGTCATAGTAAAGTTAGTTAACACTTGCATCAAAAGCAGCCTGTTGCTTTTTTATAATAACCTCTTTCTTTCGATGTGATTCTGGGGATTAGAATTCACTTTAGAATGGCTGTTGTTATACTGTTGGTTAATCCTTACAGCAGCCTTGAGAGGTAGGCATTTTTGCATCCCTCTTACAGATCAGCAACAATCTCAGATAAGTAACTTGCTCAAGGACACAGTGCTTATTAAGAACGGAGATTCAAAGATGGATCTTGTTTTTTAACCCACTCTCACAATCTTTTAAACAGTATATTTAGACTATTTACATTTAATGCAGTTATTGTTTGGATTTGTCTAATATTTGTTTTTGCTTCCTCTGTTTTCTTGTGTTTGGGATTATTTGAATATTTTTTAGTATTTTTAATTTTTCTATTGATTTTTGATGATCTCCGTAGTTTTCATTTGATGTAGTTTTAATAAAAATATTATTATACAGCAATAATATAATCAACACTTTTCCAAATCCAAATGATACTGAATACAGATCTACATGGTGGATCAGAGTGACTCCAACAAATTATATGGATTCAATCTCTCTGCATAGTTTTAGTGGTTACTCTACAGATTACAATATACATATTTGGCTTTTCATGGTGTATCTAGAATTAATATTTTACCACTTCAGGTGAAATGTTGAAACCATCCCACCATATAATATCCCTTTACCTCCTACTTTATAGTGTATTTGTCATGTGTATTACATCTACAAACACTGAAAGCCTTTGCTTTCAAACATCACACATAGTAGCTTAAGAAAAAATACTCTCATTACTTTCTCTCATTATTTCTGTTGCTCACATGTGTTCATTCCTGAAGTCTCAAGTTCCCTTTGGTATCATTCCCTTCTACCTGAAGAACTGGCTTAAAGTATTTCTTTTAGAGCAGATCTTCTGGCAACAAATTCTCTTTGTTTTTTTGTTTTGTTTTGTTTTTAACCTGAGAATTTTACTTTGCTATTATTCTTGAAAGATATTTTCACTAGTTCTAGAATTCTGTGTTGACAGTTACTTTCTTTTAGTACTTGAAAAATGTTCACTGCCTTCTGGTCAGTTTGGTTTCTGATAAGAAATCCATAGTCGTTCAAATTGTTTTGCCTCATATGTAATGTGTTACTCTTGTCTGACTGCTTTTGAGATTTTTACTCTTAAATTTTAGCAGTTTTATTGTGATGTGTCTGGGTGTGAATTTCTTTGTGTTTATTCTCTTTGGGATTTACTGATCTTTTGAATCTGTGTTTGTCTTTTGCCATCTTTAAGAAATTTTCAGCTAATATTTCTTCAGCTATTTTCTGTCTAGCACTCTTTTCCTCTTTCCAAGACTTTGATGACACAAATATCAAACGTTTTGATGTTACCTCACAAGTCTGAGGCTTTGTTCAGTTTTTTTCCCCCCCAATATTTTTTTCTCTCTGCTTTTCAGATTGGATAATTTCTATTAAGTGGTCTTTAAGTGCACTGACTTTTTCCTCTGTCATGTCCATTGTACTGTTGAACTCACCTAGTGAATTTTTAATTTGGCAATTGTATTTGGTTTTAAATTTTCCTTGTTTTTGCTTGAGAGTTTGTTTTTCCATTCATTTGTACTTAATGTAGTATGATTGTAATAGCTGCTTTAAAGTCTTTGTGTAACAGGTTTCTAACATCTGTATCATTGTGGAGTTTCTGTTTTTGTCTTTTCCCTTATGGGTTATGAGACTTTTCATGGTTCTTTAAATGTAGATAAATGTTGAATTGTATCCCGGACATGGCCCTGAGTGTAGCTTAATTCTTGTGGAGAATGCTCACTGTTGTTGTTATTGGTGGTGATGATGATGATGATATTGTAGTAGGCAGTCAGCCTGCAACCACCTTCTGCTGTTTAGAGTCAGTTCCACACATGCATAATGCATGGATAAGCCCTGGAGTTCGTACCTTATGGGACGGTTTTCTTGAGGGAGCTCCCTCTTTGAGATTTCCTCAACACGTTTTGGCCCTTAAGGACTCCCTTTTTTGGTCATCTGGCCAGAAATCTCGAGTTTTAGTTTCCTTCCTCTCCCATGTACTTCTTATGATTGTGTCTGTCTCTGAGGCTAAGTGGCAAGAGAATAGAGAGTAAAAGCAGCAAAGGGGCACCTGGGTGGCTCAGTCTGGATGGATCAGCCGGTTAAGTGTCCAACTCTTGGTTTCAGCTCAGGTCATGGTCTCTTGGTTGTTGAGTTTGAGTCCCCCATCGTGCTCTGCACTGCTGGTGTGGAGCCTGCTTGGGAATCTCTCTCTCCCTCTCTCTCTGCCCCTCCACCACATGTGCTCTCTCTCTCTCAAAAGAAATCAGCTTTAAAAAAAAGATAAAAGCAGCAAGGATTCTTATCCTTTGGGAACACAGTTCCTCTAGTCAGCAAGATTTACCTCCCTTGAAGTTTAAAATCTTTTTTATGTTTTATTTTTTTTCTTATATTTGAGAGAGAGAGAGAGAGAGACAGAGAGAGAGACAGAGCATGAGCAGGACAGGGGCAGAGAGATGGAGACAGAATCTGAAGCAGGCTCCAGGCTTTGAGCTGTCAGCACAGAGCCTGACTCAGGGCTTGAACTCATGAACTGTGAGATCATGACTTGAGCCGAAGTCAGCCGCCTAACCGACTGAACCACCCAGGCACCCCAACCCCTTTGAAGTTTTATATGCTTGCTTGGTCACCACTGCTCTGAGGCTACTATCACTGTGGACTTGCCTAGGAGTTAAAACAGGACAGAGTGGGAAAAACAGACGGAAAATGAGATTTCCCCTGTTCACTGTGATCTGTAGGAGTCCTCTTTCCTGCTCCCTAGACTAGAAATAGAGGGCTTTCCTCAGAGCTCTTTTCTGTACCCAGAGCGCAGTTCTGGGTTTCTTTTGGTTCCAGGTCATGAGATAAGGTAGGAAAACAAAATCCATTACCGATTCGGTGGGCTTTTGTGTTACTTCCAAGTCTGTCTGCTTCCATTTATTTTTTATTAGTGCTTAGGTAACTGTTCCATGCTTCCTGTCCAAGGTTTTTTAGTTGAGTTGCATTCAGTGAGAAAGTTAGGGTGGAATATATTTGTTCCATCCAGACTTCCTTATAAGGAAGTCTGAATCTAGAATCCCTCATAAATTTCTAAAGATGTTAACGAATAGAAATTAGCCAGTCATTTTTCATTGTCTTTACAAATACGTTCATGTTTTCTGAAGGCATAAGCTTTTTGAATGAAATGTGATACCCACTTTGGAAATACATATATATGAAATCCTCATTGACAACTTCATTTTTCTGACAGACTCACCCTTCTCTGGTTAAATGTTAATTCTCTAGGGTTGTTAGTGAGAACATCCTAGGGGGGCATGAAATAGTAATCTTGTTTTTTTCTTGTTTGGTGCCTCAGGAGCTTGCCTTTTTATTCAGATCCCGGTACCAAGAAATTGGGAGCCCAAGTAACTGTGTTTTAGATATCTATTAGTAAACTGATTTAAGCTAGGTTAGTCAAGAATGGCCATTAGGGTTTTTTTAAAGTACATATTGGGGAGTCGCCAATGAGTTAGGTGCAGGCCATACATTGCCTTTGTCACAATCTTGCTACCAGGCTACCCCCAAAGTCACATTTTGCCAACGCATAGACATTAGCAAGCAAGTATCCCCACACATAAGAAGTTCTGTAAGTTTGATGAAGTCCCAATTCTGTTTTTTTTTCAGTGCTCCAAGAACTCTGTATGTGAAAGATTCCTGCTCCTGAAAATTGTCACGCAAATGTTTATCAGACACCAATACTCTAAACTCATGGCTAGACTCAGGACTTTTTTGGTGGACCTAGCCTCAGGTTCTACTCCAAAGGGTGACCCTCCAGATTCATTTGTCCTGTTAACGCAAGGGCATGGATTATCTCCAAATATTTTTATTCAGTCTCTGTATCACTAATTCTGAACATGGCCAATAAAAACCCATTTCTAACGTTTATGTTGCTAATTCTAAGGCCTCTGGTTGGTGAGAGATAAAGATAGTAAAAGTATTTTTAGTAGCCACCTCTGACTGAGATTTGGCCTTTGATTATCACCTTTGGAGGGTGTTTCTTTATGGTTAAGGTGAGGTTAAAACTTGTGATCCCTTTATATCAATGTCTACATAAGATATCTTAAATTATAGTTATACTACATCATAGTAGTAAAATGGTGTAGGCCATTTGTTTTCAAATTGCAAGATGTTTTCACTTTTTTTTTTCAACATATGAAATTTATTGTCAAATTGGTTTCCATACAGCACCCAGTGCTCCTCCCAAAAGGTGCCCTCCTCAATACCCATCACCCGCCCACCCCCTCCCTCCCTCCCAAACCCATCAACCCTCAGTTTGTTCTCAGTTTTTAAGAGTCTCTTATGCTTGCAAGATGTTTTCATGAAGCTCCGGGGTATCAGACACCCATTTGTTCACTTGCATCCTGTCAGTGTGCAGTGGTTTCCCACAGGTTACGGGACACGTGATGACACAACAGATGCAATGCAGGAGCAGTCAGGAAAACCTGTCTTCTGCCGCACCAGACATTAGTTACATTTGCAAAAACGTAAAACCATGACACTTGAAAACTTTTTGTTCATTTTTGGAAGTATAAATTATTAAAAATATTTGTGTTAGCATGTAATGAGTTTATTTTATTGAAAATTGATTAATATTTTTTAAAATTTCTCCATTTTACTTTCTAATGTGGTAAATTATCAGTAAATATAAACCCATATAAAAGGTCTTTAAGATCCTCAATAATTGTTAAGAATATAGAGGGGTCTGGAGCGCCTGGGTGGCTCAGTTGGTTAAGCATCTGACTTGAGCTCAGGTCATGATCTCATGGTTCATGGGTTTGAGCCCCGCATTGGGCTTTGTGCTGACAGCTCAGAGCCTGGAGCCTGCTTTGGATTCTATGTCTCCCTCTCGCTCTGCCCCTCCCCCACTCATGCTCTGTTTCTCTCTGTCTCAAAAATAAATAAACATAAAAAGATTTTTTTTTTTAAAGAATATAGAGGGGTTCTGAGACCAAACAGTTTGAGAACTATTGTTCTAGGCACATGCTTTCATGGAATGCAAGCATTGGGCTTTACCTAGAGATGTTTTGAACTTTTTGTTTGGCTATAATTTCATATTTGTAAGAAGTTGAAAAATAAAAATAGTAAAAATCATCCATTTATCCTTTACCTAGAATCACCTGTTATATTTTATACCATTTGCTCCCTCTGCACATATAATTTTTTTCTGAACCATCTCAGGGTAAGTTACCTACATCGTGGCTCTTTACTCTTTTATTTAGCATATTTGTTAAGAATAGAGATATTTCTTAACTACAGTGTAGTTATCAACTTTATAAATTTGCATTGATGTGATAACTTTAATCTGCCATCTATGTATTCCTTCCATTTTTGTGATTTGGCCTAAAATGTCAATTACAGCATTTTTTCTCTTCCAATACAAAATCTAATCTAGCATCACATATTACATTCAGCTGTCATGTCACTTTATCCTTCTTTTTTTAAAAAAATGTTTATTTACCTTTTTTGATACAGAGCCTGCGCCCAGGTGAGATTAGAAAAGAGGCAAAGAGAATCCCAAGCAGGCTCTGCACCAACAACGCAGAGTCTGATATGGAGCTTGATCTGACGAACTGAGATCATGACCTGAGCTGAAATCCAGAGTCAGACACTTAACTGACTGAGCCACCCAGGCACCCCTATCCTCCATTTTTATACCTTTTTTGTTTCTTTTGTGACATTGACATTTTAGAGGAATACAGTGCCCTTCCCTCATTTTTAAGTAGAACATTACATTTTTTATTTGTCAGAGGCTTGAAGTTTGTTTTCAAAAGTGATAACCAGGGTATTTCTTTAGAGGAATGTTCAACTTTGGAATTTTTATGTGGGCCTCAGAGCAATATCATAAAACCTGGGCAATACATCAAAATTGGTAAAAAAAAAAAAAAAAAAAAAGAAAGAAATGGGTAAATAGTTGAAGTTGGAGTTTTTACTTTATTGCTTACGATTCACATGGATTCAAGAAATTGAACTGAAAACGGAGTACAACTTGTGATCTTGCACAAGCCGCTTGACCTCTTTATAGAATGGAAATACTATCAGTTTTGTCTTAATGTGATTCTGAAGATAGCACAGCAAAACTTGCTTATATTCAGAATTACCCTTTAAACTTTAGACTCACACTCAATAGAATTTCTCCTTTGAGAGTGGGGCACGTGGGGATCTGGTATATACTGAGGGAACAGGAGGTTGCGTCTGCCATGTCAACCTCGCCCTGGTCCTAAACTCATTAATAGACTGACTGGAGGCAGTGGTCTGCACTGTTTAGATGATTTTTTCCCTTTTTATATACTCACAAACTAAATAGGACTCCAGTGTATTAGTGCCTGTGTAGTAAGGTTGTTGGGAAGACTAATAAAATAATAGAACCAGCTGTCTTACAGATTGTGTTTTTGTAACATGAGTTTATTGTGATGGCATTGGTTAATTATGGAGCATAGTTTTAATTAGTTTTAATAGAACACAGGCGACTGTTTGTTTATAACGATCAGATAACAAGGTGAGGCACTAGTTGTGTTGAGGCAAGGGCAGTTGGGCAGCACTGCTCTTCTAAGTTATTCTTGTCCGTCCTGACTAATCTGAAAGACCACAAGAAGAGTTATGTTAGTGATAGTGCTGGGAGAAGGGGGGAGAGTGAGGTGATCAATTGTAGGATTTCCACAGTGATGTTTAAGTTTTATAATAAACCCTTATAGCTAAAAGCATGCCTTTGTTAGTGATACTCCTCTAACAAAAAAAATCATTCTTACTGCAACCCCACATTCCTTTGTCCCCCAACTCTCATTTTCCCATAGAAACAGTTGTTTTTATATACGATTATTGATAATGCAGTGTTTCTTTAAATTCTGTCGTGTTATTTGCAGAGCAGACTCTCAATCTGCATCTAGCACAGTGACATAACTGTTTTTGTGTTGCTTTAATTATAACGTGCATGAGTATGAGCATGTGCACTGAGTTAAGTACAGCTTTCATATTGAGGTATTGTTTAGACAGATCTTTGTAGATTAAGCCTTTTTGTTCACGTTGTAGTGAAAAGGCTTGTTTCAGGTTTCTGTAAGCAAGAGGGTTTGGTGTGGTTTGTTTATTTTTTATTTATTTATTTTTTTAAGAAATTTGGCCTGGAGAATCCCAATCCAGGCCTGACTGGATGGTTTTGAAGGCAGACACGTAAGGGTTTTCATGGGGACTTTGAGAGGAGTAAGTTGACTTCTTCGCACCTTCCTTTCCCTCCCCTTTCTCTGTCTCAGAAATCCCAAGTGAAATATACTTTTTTTTTTCCCTTTTCTACTTTTAACATAAGATGGCTGTTTCTTGTCTAACTCCCACCTCCTATCCCCCCATTGAATTCCTGTACTTTTCTGTTGTTTTTCTACCTTTGTTGGTTTTCATCTGTCAGTGTTGTTGCAAAGGGAATTCTGACATTAGTGGTATGAACCAGCTGTCCAGTACAATTCTTTACAGTTACGATTTGCACATCATTTACATAAAGTCTTAAAAGCTTTCCAGAATATATATCTTTCAGCCTGAATCCTTGATAGAACATAGCACTTAACACAGATGGTCAGGTGTTCAGTAAACAGTTATCCTACTGGGAATAAAAGCAGATGGAAACTAAAAAGATTTCTTTAGATAGCCGGAAGAAAGCTCAGGCTAAAAAGGGGAAGACTTAGGTAACAGAATTATCTAGAGTTGAGATAATGCTTTCAAAGTTATCTCAAAAATTGCTGTGCTCTACTGTGAATGCCTTACTACGTAAGCCTTGCCACAGGTAGAACCCTACTGTAGTTTCATTGTGCTTCAGGGGACTATGTCTTAAGTAGAGTGCTATATAGTGAGATCTTGAATTTCTGTTTCCAGTCCTTATAGACTTGTACAAATCATTGAAGCTGATTCTTTTTTTTTTTTTAATTTTTAAAAAATGTTTTTTTTTGAGAGACAGAGTGTGAGCAAGAGAGGGGCAAAGAGAGAGGGAGACACAGAATCCGAAGCAGGCTCCAGCCTCTGAGCTGTCAACACAGAGCCTGACCTCGGGCTCGAACTTACAAACCCAACCGTGAGATCATGACCTGAGCTGGAGTCGGACACTCAACCGACTAAGCCATGCAGGCGCCCCGAAGCTTGATTCTTAAGTCATGTGTGAGTAGAGGGGCTAAAAAGGGTAGATTCTCTCTATTCAGGTTGGGTACCCCACATGAAGGGGGAAAGGTAAGAGTTAACGTTCCTAAATTAAGCTCTAGGAAGGGATCCTTATAGGTAATGTAGATTAATATGAAGACCCTGACATTTTCATCACAGAACTGCAGTGACACTGGTAGTTTGGAAATGACCCAGACAGCGTGAACTACTATAGCTGCTGCTCTTGTCTCTGCCTCCCTGGTCTTACCTAGCTGTTGTCACCACCGGAAAAACTTCATGTTTTTTTAGAAGTCTAGTTCCGGGAGTCGAAGAAGGAGACTGTGAAAAGCAGAAATAAACCGATGGTATGTAGCTTCTGCCCCAAAACAGTTACCTTTCCCAGAGAGCCTGAAAGTTTCCATATGACCTTTCCATACCAACTGCAGTTCTGGGTACATAAGCATCCCCTGTTGAAGAATGCTATCATCTCTGGGAAGGTTTGTTTTTATACATAACCTGAACTTATGCAGCAAGACTGCTTTCTTCTTCTTTTTTATAATGCGTGTTTATTTATTTTGAGAGAGGGAGCACATGTGAGTGGGGGAAGGGCAGAGAGAGAATCTCAAGCAGGCCGTGTGCTGTCAGTGCGGAGCCAACTCAGGGCACCGTCTCATGAACCGTGAGATTATGACCTGAGCCGAAGTCAAGAGTCAGATGTTTAACCGACCGAGCCTCCCAGGTGCCCCAAGACTGCTTTCTTCTAAATTGTTTGATGAGAGAGCCACTCTGGGAGTTGTCTGGGGCAAGGGGAAGTCGGTGATGTTACAGCCAGGGAAGACAGCTGAGTATATGTATTGGAAAGAGCATTGGACGAGGACTCAGAAGACCAGGCTCTGGTTCTGGCCTTGCTCATTTCTATGTAGGTGGCCTTCGATAAGTTACATTATTAATAGCCAACTGTGTTTGAAAACAGGGTAATAATCTTGGCTATGATAATAATACCATATATTTTTAAGGTGTCTTAGTCCATACAGCATTATGATGTAAGATTTATACCCATTTTAGAGATGAGGAGTGTCTCAGAGGGGCTAATTGATCCAGCCAAGATCCTATAGCTAGTAACTGTGAAAGCCAGGGCTCTAGCCTGGGTTTTCTTTCTTGCCCATTATACCATGGCTGCTGTGTAAAACCTAGGGTTTAGTATTATGAAGTTCCTGGAAGAGCAGATTAGATTTGAGGAGAGTGCTGAGTAGGGCAGCACTAGGATATTTGTTGGCTGGGGAGTGGAGCACCTAAGATAGGAAGGAAGATAGATATGGCAGTAGGGAATTCTTAAAAAAACAAAAGTATTTCCCAACTGTATCTTCCATTGTCATTGTATACTGGAAGGAATGAAAAACTCCTTTTACCTTTTCCTCCCTTTCTAGAATTTTAGCTAATACTGTTAGTTATTTGCTTGATTGCATCAGTATCATGGATCAGGTAGGCTTTCTTGGCTGTCCTGAGAACTTAATCGCCACTTACAACATTGTTTCTGTTAGAAAATATTTTCCATATTCCTAACCACCAATTTGAAGATGATTGTTTATTTTCTATTTTTGTTTTTGTTTATTTATTTTAATATGAAATTTATTGTCAAATTGGTTTCCATACAACACCCAGTGCTCATCCCAACAGGTGCCCTCCTCAGTGCCCATCACCCACTTTCCCCTCCCTCTCACCCTGAAGATGATTTTCTAAACATGTAAGATTTAAGATAGAGATTGCCAGTGTTTATGAACGACACATTAGGGAAAGAAAGGAATATTACAATCAGTAAAGTTAATTCACAAGTTCTAAACCGTGTGAACTGAACTCTTATTGCATGTGTTTGGCACATTTTAAGCTGAAAAGGGCTTCATTGTTTTTTCTGTTAGTAAAAATAGTGCATGCTCATTATAAAAAACACCAATAATATTTAAAAAGTTAAACCTGTCTTAAAATCCTGCCATGCAGAGATAATAATCACAACTAACCTTTTCTGAACCTCTTAATTCTGTATAATGGTTCATACATAATTTTTAATTTTTTTTTAATGTTTATTTATTTTTGAGAGAGACAGAGACAGAATGTGAGTGGGTTGGGGCAGAGAGAGAGGGAGCCACAGAATCCGAAGCAGTCTCCAGGCTCCGAGCTGTCAGCACAGAGCCTGACGTGGGGCTCAAACTCACGAGCTGCGAGATCATGACTTGAGCCGAAGTCGGACGCTCAGGCGCCCCCATACACAATTTTTAAAAATGGTATAACCTCCATTCTATTCTGGCCCTGCCTTTTTCTGTTAAACAGCATGTTCTCAACTTTTTTCCACTTAGGTAAATTAAGCTTTATGTAATCACTTGTAGTGGTTATATAGTTTACTATCATATGGAAGTATCTGTATTTGTTAGAGTATATGATGGCAATGGTTGCTAAACATAAAGGCTGATAAATAACAGTGACTTAGATTTAAGACAAATTTTCTCTTACACAGCTCCCAGCCAGTCAGCAGATCAAGGCTGATGATGTCAGGGACTCAAGCTTTGTCTTGTTACTCTGTCACTCTTGACATTGGGTGGATGGGTGAAGCTCTTAACAGAAGAATTCAAGCTGGGTAAATACAAATGAAATGATGGAATTAGAAGAAACATTTTGCAACCCTCAGTATGATTGGTTCGGAAGAGGATCATTAGTGGCCAAACTGTTGGGTGAAAAGTTGTTATAGAACATAGTATGCACATAAGTTTCAAAATATCATTCCATTTATTAATTTAAAAATGGGGGGAAGTACATTTACAGCTGAGAGATTGGCTAATATAATACTTCAGCATTACCGGTAATGGGTCAGACTGACATGTGCTTCCTGATGGGATGCAAAAAAAAAGGGGGGGGGGGATGTTTTAGATTAAAAGAGACCAAAGCATGACAACCAAATCAATGCATAATCTTTGGTTAGACTCCCAGATTTAAAAAAGAGGTATAAAGGGCATTGTGGAACCAGTTGGGTAAATATGAATATTGACTATTATTAGACTGTAGCGTTAATCACTGTTAACATGTTGTGACAATGGTATTGGGGTAAAGTACAGAATATCTTTGTTCTTTGGGAGTATATAGCGAAGTAATTAGGCTGAAGCATTACAACATCTATAATTTTCGGTTTGAACCAGAAGAAAATTATGTGTAGAGTGGTAGGAGTAAAGTTAACATGGCAAAGCATCTTTATAGATTTAAAAATTTTTTTCAATAAAAAGTTGATGGGGAGAAGGGCATTGCGTGTTCATTCAGATAACCTTCAGATAATTTTGTTAAATATCTCCAGAAATCTTAATACTTTGGGGGGTGGGGGGTTGCAATTAAATGACTATATTTTACTTTAGGGAAAATTGGACACATTTGCAATTTTGAGTTTTCCTGTCTAAGAATAAGTTACGTCTCCTTTTATTCAGATTGCCTTTATGCTTCTCAGAGGTTTGTAGTTTTTATAGGTCCTACACTCTTACGGCTAAGTAGCTAGAATGTTTTTTGTTGGTGTTGTGAATATGATTTGAATTGTTATCTTTTTTACTAGTTCTTACTGATCATAAGAAATATTAACAATTTCAGTGTCTCCATTAATATTTCAGTTGGTTCTTTTAGGTTTTCTAGATGTACAGCTATGTCTTTCAAATAATGATGAATTTGCTCTTTTTGATATGTATACTTCCCATATGGTTCTCTTGTCTACTGCATGGCCTAGAATTTCTAGAACAGCATTAAACAATAGTGATGATAACAAGCACCTTTTTAATTTAATTTTAGTTTTTATTTTTTAAAATTTACATCCAAATTAGTTAGCATATAGTAAAACAATGATTTCAGGAGTAGATTCCTTAATGCCCCTTACCCATTCAGCCCATCCCCCCTCCCACAACCCCTCCAGCCACCCTCAGTCTGTTCTCCGTATTTATGAGTCTCTTCTGTTTTGTCCCCCTCCCTGTTTTTATATTATTTTTGTTCCCCTTCCCTTATGTTCATCTGTTTTGTCTCTTAAAGTCCTCATATGAGTGAAGTCATACAATATTTGTCTTTCTCTGACTAATTTCGCTTAGCATAATACCCTCCAGTTCCATCCACATAGTTGCAAATGGCAAGATTTCATTCTTTTTGATTGCCGAGTAATACTCCATTGTATATATATACCACATCTTCTTTATCCATTCATCCATCAGTGGACATTTGGGCTCTTTCCACACTTTGGCTATTGTTGATAGAGCTGCTAGAAACATTGGGGTGCATGTGTCCCTTCAAAACACCACACCTGTATCCTGGGGATAAATGCCTAATAGTGCAATTGCTGGGTCGTAGGGTAGTTCTATTTTTAGTTTTTTGAGGAACCTCCATACTGTTTTCCAGAGTGGCTGCACCAGCTTGCATTGCCACCAACAATGCAAAAGAGATCCTCTCTCTCCACATCCTCGCCAACATCTGTTGTTGCCTGAATTGTTAATGTTAGCCATTCTGACAGGTGTGAGGTCGTATCTCATTGTGGTTTTGATTTGTATTTCCCTGATGATGAGTGATGGTAAGCATCGTTTCATGTGTCTGTTGGCCATCTGGGCGTCTACTTTGGAGAAGTATCTATTCGTGTCTTTAGCTTATTTCTTCACTGGATTATTTGTTTTTTGTGTGTTGAGTTTTTGATAGGTTCTTTATAGATTTTGGATACTAACCCTTTATCTGATATGTCGTTTGTGAGTATCTTTTCCCATTCCATCGATTGCCTTTTAGTTTTGCTGATTGTTTCCTTTGCTGTGCAGAAGCTTTTTATTTTGATGAGGTCCCAATAGTTCATTTTTGCTTTTGTTTCCCTTGCCTCTGGAGACGTGTTCAGAAGTTGTTGCGGCCAAGATCAAAGAGGTTTTTGCCTGCTTTCTCCTCGAGGATTTTGATGGTTTCCTGTCTTACATTTAGGTCCTTCATCCAATTTGAGTTTATTTTTGTGTATGGTGTAAGAAAGTGGTCCAGGTTCATTCTTCTACATGTCGCTGTCCAGCTTTCCCAGCACCACTTGCTGAAGAGACTGTCTTTATTCCATTGGATATTCTTCCCTGCTTTGTCAAAGATTAGTTGGCCATATGTCTGTGGGTCCATTTCTGGGTTCCACTGATCTGAGTGTCTGTTTTTCTGCCAGCACCATACTGTCTTGATGATCATAGCTTTGTAATACAGCTTGAAGTCCAAACAAGCACTTTTGACTTGTCCCTTACTTTAATGACATTAGTGCTGTCCTAATGTTCCACCACTAAACATAATGCTGTCTCTTGATTTGAAGGGTGTCTGAGAATTTTTGTGCTTATGTTAAGGGATGAATGTTCAGGGTGCCTGGGTGGCCCAGTCTGTTGAACATCCGACTCTTGATTTTAGGTCACGATCCCAGGGTCGTGGGATCGAGCCCCCATCGAGCTCCGTGCTGAGTGTGGAGCCTGCTAAAGAGTCTTTCTCCCTCTGTTCCTGTCCTCTGCTCGTGCTCGCTTGCTCTCTCTCACATTTATTCTCCCCTCCCCACTTTTTTTTTTTTTTTTTTTTTTTTACCTTCATCAAATGCTCTTTTGGTTTCTGTCTCAGGATAGTACCTTTTAAAAAATGAGATTGATATATAGAGAGTTTTCAAGTTTGTTAATGTCATCTTTCTCAGGCTTTGGTATCAATTTAATTTGCTTCATAAAGTTTGTTAAGCTTTTCATCTTTTGCTGTGCTCTGAAACAGTTGAGATGGCGTTACATTTTAATCTCAAGAGTTATTTAACAGCACTCTTTTGGATGTATACTTACCAGCATTTTGTTTCTTTCTTGGCTCTGTTTTTTAGTCTCCATCAGCGTGAAGTTGTAATCCATACCTTCTTACAATTTTTTCCTACAATTTAGTGTCCCTTATTTTTCCTCCAAAAGAGCCAGCTTTGGAATTTATCAAGTCTAATACTTTTTTTTAATGTTTGTTTATTTTTTTTAATGAGGAAAACATTGATGTATGTTTATTTATTTACAGAGTATAAAATAACCCTCTCTGCAAAAGAAAAAGTGAACATATAAGTTAAATGACTGATTTTATTTTGATCTAAAATTTATTCATTCTTAAAATGCAAGAAACAATTATTTATAGAAGAAAATATAACCAATATGATTTAATACCTGCATTTAACATTATTTTAATATCAGTTTTGTATATAAACAGACACATACACACTTTTTTTTTTTTTTTGGACCGAGCCACCCAGTCTTCCCAATGGGCCACTTAGTTTTTTATTTTACTTTACTTTATTTTATTTTATTTTAATTTATTTTATTTTATTTTATTTTTTATTTTTTTTTAATTTACATCCAAATTAGTTAGCATATAGTGCAACAGTGATTTCAGGAGTAGATTCCTTAGTGCCCCTTACCCATTTAGCCCATCCCCCCTCCCAAAACCACTCCAGTAACCCTCAGTTTGTTCTCCATATTTATGAGTCTCTTCTGTTTTGTCCCCCTCCCTGTTTTTATATTATTTTTGTTTCCCTTCCTTTATGTTCATCTGTTTTGTCTCTTAAAGTCTTCATATGACTTTTGTTATATGATTTTTGTCTTTCTCTGACTAATTTCGCTTAGCATAATATCCTCCAGTTCCATCCACATAGTTGCAAATGGCAACTTTTTGATTGCTGAGTAATACTCCATATATATATATGTGTGTGTGTGTGTGTGTGTGTATATATATATATATATATACATATACACACACACACACACACACACACACACATACATACCACATTTTCTTTATCCATTCATCCATCGATGGATATTTGGGCTCTTTCCATACTTTGGCTTTTGTGATAGTGCTGCTATAAACATGGGGGTGCATGTGTCCCTTTGAAACAGCACACCTGTATCCCATGGATAAATGCCTAGTAGTGCAATTGCTGGGTCATAGGGTAGTTCTATTTTTAGTGTTTTGAGGAACCTCCATACTGTTTTCCAGAGTGGCTGCACCAGCTTTCATTCCCAATGTTTGTTTATTTTTGAGAGAGACAGAACATAGCGGGGGAGGAGCAGAGAGCGAGAGGGAGACACAGAATCTGAAACAGGCTCCAGGCTCTGAGCTGTCAGCACAGAGCCTGATGCGGGGCTCGAACCGATGGACTGTGAGATAATGACCTGAGCTGAAGTCAGATGTCTAACCAACTGAGCCACCCTGGTGCCCCATGTCTAATATTTTTATTTTCTGATTTATTAATTTTTTCTTATACTTTTATTAAAATCTTTGTTAGGTTTGTTTATTACTTTTCTTTCTTCATTTGAGTGAGTAATGTATCTAATCATTAGTGAAAACATTTAGGGCTGTGTGCATTGAACAGGACAAAGAGGTGGTATTCAGTATTTTTTGGCCTTTTGAAACCTGGCAACTCTGCCATTCCCTGGCCTCATTCCCTGACATCCTGGTTCCTACAGTTCTTTGGTTCTCTGATCTCAGCCCATATCCTTGTCAACTAACTACACAAGCCAATAAATTCTCTTGAGTTTTTTTTATTTTTTTTTTATTTTTTTTTATTTTTTTATTTTTTTCAACGTTTATTTATTTTTGGGACAGAGAGAGACAGAGCATGAACGGGGGAGGGACAGAGAGAGAGGGAGACACAGAATCGGAAACAGGCTCCAGGCTCTGAGCCATCAGCCCAGAGCCTGACGCGGGGCTCGAACTCATGGACCGTGAGATCGTGACCTGGCTGAAGTCGGACGCTTAACCGACTGCGCCACCCAGGCGCCCCTTCTCTTGAGTTTTTGCTGGTACTGTCTGCAGGATATTTTTAGCTGGGTGTTAGTTGACCTGTCATGAAAAAAGCTCCATGTGCCTAAAAAATTAGAGAGCTTTTTGGTTTTATCTGAAATCTTGTGTTTTTGTGCTGTTTCCTTTTCTTTGTTTATAGCTTTTTACTGTGGATTGCGCCTCCATAGTAACTTGAAAAATGTTTAATGTATCTTCATGGTATATTCATTAAGAGAGTAAAATAGAGTATGGCACAGTATGCATAACATGCTACCTATTTTTTTAACCAAGGAATTGCTCATTTTTATTCATGCTAAAATTGAGATATAATTGACATATGGGGCGCCTGGGTTACTGAGTTGGTTAAGCATCCAACTCTTGATTTGGGCTCAGGTCATGATGTCACAGTTCATAGGTTCAAGCCCCGCATCAGGCTCCGTGCTGACAGTGTGGAACCTGCTTGGGATTCTCCCTCTCCCTCTGTCTGCCTCTCCCATGTCTCTCCCTCTCTGTCTGCCTCTCCCATGTGTGCTTGCTCTCTGTTTCTCTCACAAAATAAATAAACTTAAAAAAAAATTGATATCTAACATCTTAGTTTCAGGTCTACGCATAATGATTAGATATATGTATGTATTGTGAAATGATCACTGTAGGAAGTCTTGTTAATATCCATCACCACACAGAGTTAAGGTTTTTTTTCTTGTGGTGAGAACTTTTAAGATGACTACTTTCAGCAGTTACGCTACTTTGTCAAACAAGAAAAATAAGAATATATCACTATTTGCCTGTGTGTTTGAAGAGAGACACTGGAAGCACACACGTGATATTGAAAATGATTACCTGTTGACAGAAGTACGAATAAGATTTCTCATTCTTTATGTTTTTTCCACTGTTGGATTTTTGAATCATGAAAAACATTACCTATTCAAAAGAAAATATTTTTAGAAGGTTCCTAAAAATAGCCAAAAGAAATTTTACCAACACCTACTTTGTTTCCCAATAGCTGAAACATTTATATTTTATTTTGTAACCATACCTACCATAGTTGTTTAGGTTTGATTCTGTGTTGTAATGGATTTAGTGCTCAGTATCACTCTTTTCCCACTAACCGTTTCTCATTTGTTCTTTGAGTCCTATCTTAGGCTTATATTTCAAATAGATTTTTCAGGATGAAATCTAATGATTGTATTTCCTTTGCTATGTATAGAATTCTGTGTTCACAGCCCATTAGTCTGTGTGAGATGGTAGGCAGTGTTCTGTTGTCTCCAGTTTCTAAAGTAAAGTGTCTGCAGTCAGCCTCATTTCTCTTCCCTGTAGGTGACATGATTCTACCGCCTGAATGCTAGAAGAAGTCTTTTCCTGTATGTCTCTGAAAATAGCTTTTATTAAGCAATGTCTTGATGTTGTTCCACTTGTAAAAACTTTTCCTGGTGTAATGAATACTTTTTATCTGTGTATTTAGGTGTTTGTTCATTTATATTTTGTTAGGTTCTATCTTTGAATAGTTTTGGTTTCAAGTGTTTTTATTGTTTTTATTCAAGTATTTATTGTGTACTTATTTTGTGCCAGACTCTGTACAAATCAGTGGGGATAAAGTGGGGAGTAAACAGACCTGGTCCCTATCCCTCTGCCCTCACATGCATCAGTCAGGCCTAGGGTGGATATAAGTGCATTTTGTTCATACTATTGACGGCTCACTCCATTGTGTAAGAATTTGTATCTGTCATTCCCAGCTAAGACAAGAGCTCCCCCAAACAGGCACTGTGTCTTACCTACTATTGGACCACCTGACACCTGGGGAGGATCTCAGTTAAATGGATAAATGGCCTGATTTTGTTGAAGTGGTATATCCATTCTTTAATTTCCTCTTAGATTTTGCTCTCTGCCTAACCCCTACGACCCGTTCATACCTTTGTTCTTATCCTCATCTCTTACTTGTAATTGTGTATGTGATATTCTTTGCCTTGTGCAGTGTACCATCTGCTAAATATTTTTTCCCAACCAGTGCTCACTTTTTCAACTACTGTATCTTTCATGTCTATGATATATGTCTCCTTTTTCACTACTATACCTGTAATTCCAGTGCAGCTGTTTCTGAGAACAAGAAACAATGATATTATTGAAAGGTGAGGTTTGTTATAGTCATATTACAAGTACTTGCTGATTGTGTTGCTGCCATCTAGTGGCCACGTCAGGATTACAACATGACTTAGGTGTGTCTTGCTTGGCCCTTCCTGTGTGTAGCCAGTGTTTATTTATTTATTTTTTTAAGTTTATGTATTTATTTTGAGAGAAAGACTGGGGGAGGGGCAGAGAGAGAGAGGGAGAGAGAGAATCCGAAGCAGGCTCAGCACTGTCAGCATGGAGCTCACCGTGAGGCCCGAACTCCTGAACTGTGAGATCATGACCTGAGCAGAAATTGAGTCAGATTCTTAACTGCTACGCCACCCAGGTGCCCCACATATGCAGACATTTTAAACTAAGAAGGCAGTCTCAGCCAGTGTGACTGAATGTCCATAGCCTTTCTCATGTCTTGCATGCCCGATTGGGTTAATCTGTTCTTTCTGTGGATTTTTAAGTTATTTTTCTGGGTTTGGCAGTGTTTTTAACCTGGCAGCCTGGTAGTGAAGCCAAAACAGTTTGGTTTTAAGTTTATGTATTTATTTTTAAGTAATTTCTATACCCATTGTGGAGCTTGAACTCACAACCCCAAGATCAAGAGTCATATGCTCCTCTGACTGAACCAGCTAGGCACCCCCAAAAGAATTTGGTTTTGTTCTATTTTTTTTTACTCTTTTTTTTTAAGTTTATTTATTAAAAAAATTTTTTTAATGTTTATTTCTGAGAGAGAGAGAGTACGAGTGGGAGAGGGGCAGAAAGAAAGGGAGACACAGAACATGAAGCAGGCTCCAGGCTCTGAGCTGTTAGCACAGAGCCTGACATGGGGCTCGAACTCATGAACCCAAGATCATGACCTGAGCTGAAGTCGGATGCTTAACCAACTGAGCCACCCAAGTGCCCCTAAATTTATTTATTTATTTTGATAGAGATAGTGAGCAGGGGAGGGGCGGAGAGAGAGAGAGAGAGAGAGAGAGAGAGAGAGAGAGAGAGAGAGAATTCTAAGCAAGCTCTGCACCATCAGAGTGGAGCCTGATGCAGGGCTTGAACTCACAAACTATGAGATCATGACCTGAGCCAAAACCAAGAGTCGAACACTCAACCGACTGAGCCACCCAGGCACCCCTTTCATTTACTCTTAACAACATAATGCCATAAAGGAACCAAAACTTCAGCTCTAACTTAGACCCTGTCCCATGAGATTGAGAAGTGAATAGAATTTTTTTTTCTTCATCAAGTTAGAGGGTAAGATATTTAGAGGTGAGTGGTTTTTTAGAAACATCATTGTCGTTTGCTATCCCTCTCTGAATATTAGACCTGGAAATGTAATCACATTTAACTGTTTTCATATGTATTATACCACTCGAGGGTTCATAACTCTTAATCATCTGTAAAGGAGGAACTAGAAACATTTGAAACTTTTACTGGCTTTCATTTGGAAGCATCAAAGGTTTTGAAAAAAAGAAACTTGATGTTGAAGTTACTATAGTCCTAAAAGAAAAAGCTAAGTTTTTGAATGTTTTGATTATATCTTTTATCCTGGAAAGTAACTATTTTACAGGGATTCCAAAAATCTATGTTCTAGTCCGCAAAGCTAGATGGTTTTGAACTGACTTGTCACCAACCTAGTCAGCTATTTCCCAGGGATTTATGAAGATTGAAAATATTTTTATTACACTAGCAAAATATTTCCATGTAAATACAAAGAGTGGTATTATTACTGATATTACATGCATTAAAAAAATTCTAATTCCCTATCTTTTTCTTCATTCCTTTAGATGTAAAGATGAGCTAGAACGTTTTGAAATTGCTTTAAAATTTGGCTCCACTGAAGCGATAAGCAGAGTGTTGACACAAGAAAGTCTTATGTAATGCCATTAATCCCACTTTTTATCCCTTAAGGGTGTCTGTTACGAGGTAGTTTGTAGCTTTGTTTTGTCCTCCGAGAAACTGACTGACATGGCCAGGAATAAATTCAAATCTTAGTGGTACAGAGTGATTCCAATCAGTGTGCATCTGTGCTGAAGACAACTTAACATTTGGTCCACAGTTAATTTTGATTTATTCTGTAAATCCCTTTGATTAAATAAAAGTGTTCATTCATAATGGAAAAGACTGTGTAGAATAAAAAGGAAAGGGGACTCGGGAAAGTGATTGTAAATCAAAATATTTTTTACTCTATTTGAGAACCTTTCAGGTCTGTAAAGCAAAACTACTTTGGTAGTAATACAATTTGCCTGTTGTACTCTCATTCACAAGTCAAATTTTCCAGATATACAATACGTAATGATCTCACCACTCTGACAGCTGATGGAATGTATGCTTTATATTCTTGTCTTTTAAGAATTTCAGAGTTTTAATTTATAATATAGTAAATAGCAATAGATATAACCCACATTGTAAAAGCTCAATAATTTTATTTAAGAGTTTGAAGAAGTCCTGAGACTAAATAGTTTGTGAAGTACTTCCCTGTGGTATAGTTAAATCAAATTTGTAAGCTTGTTCCTTCTCATTTCCTGTGTATTGTATTTTTTTTTCTGTCTGTTTTGTGTGTTTTTGGTATCTTTTAGGAACCATAACCAAGATGGCAGTTCAGGAAGTTGGTTCTAAGTGGTTCTTGCATAAAGGTAGAAAGCTAGATCCAGAGGGCAGAAGAACCTTCTTCTAACAGTATGGGCCAGAATGAGTGTCTTATGATGATGTGCTCTCATCACTAGAGGGGCTCAAGCATAGATTAGACAACTATTATTGAGAATATTTTAAAGCAGACTAATGGTGTTTAGATAGGAGACTGTACTAAAAGGGATCTAATAATATGAAGCCCCTTTACAACACTTGAACACTTGAAATCCTACAGTTTTCGGGCTGAAGCCACGTGGGCTGCATATGAATTCTAGCGCTAACAAATAGAGTAGAATTCTTGTTAGTTGGTGTTGCTCCATTAAATTTTTTCCCGTTAAGCCTTTTGAAAAATTAAGTTACAAAAATGGACTTTTCAGTTTGTTGATTCAGTTTGATTATTTGTGTTTTCTCCCATATAAAATCAAATGACCTATTTAATCATCTTGCTTACCTTTGTTTTTTTTAATGTGTTTTATTTCAGTTGGTCGCATTATGTTTCAGCTCTTCTCAGACATATGTCCAAAAACATGCAAAAACTTCCTTTGCCTATGCTCAGGTAAATGAATTGTTAAATCATTTCTGATGAGAAGTCATGACTTACAGTTTTATCTTGCTTAACAGAATAGATGTTTTCCTTAAAAAGTAATGGGCTGTAAAATGAGTTTAGCACGTTAAAAAACACTATTTTCACTGGTAGGAAATTGGGGAAATATTTCTTGAAGAGAGGACAAAGAAATGGTCTCAAAAGTGAAAAAGAAAGTACTACTGCATGTAATTAAATCATCTCTAAACACTGTAGTTCAAAATTCTAAATTTCAGTATTTTGAACAAATTTAGCATTCCCGATTTCTAAGAAATTTAGGCTGAGAAGATAGGCAAAACATAATGCAGTTGTTCTTTGTTATTTATAGTTGAGTTTATATATATTTTTTAATGAAAATAGGAAAAACATCTATGATGTTATTTTAAAATAGCAAATTAAGATTTTTAAGTGTGTGCTTGGATACACTTACGTACATATACAGTGTTCGTACCAACTCCTTCACCGCTCTCTCTTGGAGGAGCGATAAGCATTTCTAATCTGCTTTTCTCCTATAGCATATAGAGTCACTGCCACACAATTTAACAGTTATATGCTGCTTGATACTTACTTTTGGAACCCATGTGTGTATTCCGTCGTCACCCTGTGTCTTGTGTCTCTTACAGTGCCAGCACACAGGAGGGATTTCACAAAGGACTAATTTGGACTAATTTCCATGGACAGATACATTTGTAGCTAAACATCATTTCTTTGTTTTCCAGGAGAGAAAGGCCTTGGGAAAACAACTGGGAAGAAGTTATGTTATAAAGGTTCCACATTCCATCGTGTGGTTAAAAACTTTATGATTCAGGGTGGGGACTTCAGCGAAGGTAGAGCTAAAAGTTACGCTTTTAATAATCGGTTTCTTATGTGTCTCATACTGTTAATTGTAAATATTGTATCACAGTATGATGTAAATATTAAGTGGTCAGTGAATAGATGTGGGATGAGTGAATGTTGTAGAGCAAAAAATGTATGAAAAGCGAAATACTAAGCCACTTTATTTTGTTTTTATGTACTTTTAATAATATTACAGATTTTTGGTGAATTCTCTTACAATGAATACCAAGTACTTGTGGATTATTTTTATTCTTCCCGAATTTTGTTGGTATGATTACTTTTTGAAATAAATGGGTTATGGAGCTAGTTTATTTTTTTTATTTTTATTTTTATTTGCTTTTGAGAGAGAGAGAAAGAGAGCTCAATGAGCAGGGGAAGGGAAGAGAGAGGGAGACAGAATCTGAAGCATGCTCCAGGCTCTAGGCTCTGAGCTGTCAGCCCAGAGCCCGACGCGGGGCTTGAACTCGTGAACCACAAGATCATGACCTGAGCCAAAGTTGGATGCTCAACTGATTGAGCCACCCAGGTGCCCCTGGAGATAATTTTTAATAATATTTATTATAACAGTACTGGACTTTTTTGCACTTATATTCAAAGATGAGGTTAATTGAGGATTTGTAGAATTTTGATTATAGCAATTACAAGTTGTTAGTTTCTTTAGTAAATTGAAAGCATAAGAAGTAATTTATATGTATTAGTATATTTTAAATTGTCATTATGACTTAATATAGGTCATTATTTGCAGGTAATGGAAAAGGTGGAGAATCAATTTATGGTGGATATTTTAAAGGTAAGCCTTAATATTTTATGGTCTTTTGTTTCAGTTCTGATGTTAAAGCAAATTTGATCATGTACTTTTAATGAGGAGAGGTTTACTTATAGTTCACTTTTTGCATGAAACTAATGCTGCATGAAAAGACTTTATTTGCATGAACTTGGGGATAAATTATATTGTAATATGTAACTTTTAATTGACAAGATTAATTAAGGCTAACTTTATGGTTAAACATGACTTTCAGCATGGAGGTTAGGCAACTATATACATGAAAACTCCTATCTTCCTGCCTAAAACTGTCAACATATTCTTTTGTTTATAGAGAATGTGGTCTTTTGCAAAATGAAAAGGTAAGAGAACGAAGCTCAGTAACACAAACTCCAATTCTGTTCCCTTGCACCCTTCCTAATAAGTGTATGGACAGCCTGGGTCAGGTTGTGGCTGGATTTCTTATATTGCTTGAAGACTTGGAAAATTCTGTATACTATTTCATACGTGCATCTGTATCTTTTTTTCTTTTCACAATGGGCTCTTAGTTCTACATCAGGGAAAAAAATCTAGTTGTGCTTTTTTCCCCCTAAACCAAACAATTTCTTTGAATAAAAGTTGGTATTTCCTACTTTCTCAAAGGTTTGTATGTTTTCTTTTGTGTACTAGAATTATATGATTGTATTTTATTCCTACAGTAGTAGTATTTGCATAAGTCTAACTATTGCATTTGCCCCAAAAAGCCTTAGAAAAGTCAGTTGCAGAGATTGATAATGGGATCCAATCTGATTAGATTTTAATGCCATGATAGCTTCAGCGTTATAATAGTCTTTTATATTTCTTTTGGGGGAAAATGGATTACCACTCTTTTTCAGAAGCCTGTTCCCAAGGTAATCATTTTTTAAAGTTTTCTATGTTTCTGTTTGTTCTAAAGAAAGGTTTGTTTGTATGAATGTTAAACGGAAATTTAAATTCGTTTTCAAGATATTTCTGCTGGAATTAAAATCCTCTCTGAGTGATCTTTATGGCAGTTTTTCCTTTGAACCAGTAGGAAGCAGCTCATTAGCTGGTTCTATCAGCTTGTAGCAATTTGAGACTGATGTTGTAGGCCGCTTGAATGTGGTTGTTCCCTGCGGCAGATACTTATGTATCTTAAAACTATGTTTCGCCCTTTAAGTTTTTGTTTTTATAGGATTTTCTTCCTTAGGTAATTTTTTATCCTGTTGTTAGGAATCTATATACTTGATTTAATTTAGGCATATTCTTACAACTTAAGTTCTGTAATTTTTTGTTTTTTGCTCTCGTAGTCTAGCTTTAGTACAGTTGAGTAATAAATTTACCATATAGAAACTAAGTGCATAAGATTATTAAACTTCTCCCATGTTTAGTGCATTAAGTAGGATAATTGGAAATTTGAAGGAAATGAGCTTTACTGTAGAGATTTTTCTAAAATTTCTTTACTAGTTTTCCCTGAAAGTCATAGTTCACATATCATGTAGCCAAACTATGTTACTACTAAAAGTGACTGTTCTAAGGCTGTTTGTATAAAGTATTAAATATATGTTCTTTTCCTCAAGGCTTTAAGTAGTATCTTTGATCTTTTTATGCTTTTGTTTTTTGATTAGTTGTAAAAATTTTTTTCTAAATATTCAGACAAGTATCTGTACTGACCAGAAGAGGAATTTCATCCTTTGCTTTCTATTTATTACTGTGAACATTACACTTTAAAAGTGGCTTATAATTGGAGACTGACGAATTTGTGTTTTCTTCAAACAGATGAAAACTTTATTCTCAAACATGACAGAGCGTTCCTTTTGTCAATGGCAAATCGAGGGAAACATACCAATGGTTCCCAGTTTTTCATGTGAGTAGGCATAATTCAGAGATGAGCTTTTCTTAAACAGAGAAGCGCTGTTCATGAGAAAGATGGTATAGTTAAACCAAGTTTAATGCTAGAATTCTGTCAACTTGGGCTTTATTATTAATTTCTAATGTTACAGAAACTGGTAAGCTCTAACAGCCGCCTCAGCTTTCAGCATATATCCTGCATTTGAAGAACGGTACTTACGAGATGTAACTTGAAGATGTACATTATTTTCAAAATATGTTGTCATCTTAAGAAAAGAAATTGGCTTCTACTTAGCAAATTTGGGGGCTCAGTTTGCTAAAACTAGATTGGAACATAAACCATTGGTCAACATTTAAAAGTTGTTCATGGCCTAGGAGTAGATGTCCTCTTGGCCTGGAAAGTAGTTGCTTTGAGTAAACCATTGTATGGTGGCTTTTTCTCTTAATGATGCTCTTTGAGTTCATTGGAGAGAGGTGCCATTATTTTCTGATATTGTATAGAGACGAGTGATTTGCTGTTGCATCAGCATTGTAGAAATCTTAAATCTTCTGAGATCTCTATACATAATTGAATTAACCCAATATTGCTGTCATTTCGACCAAAATTTATGAGATTATCACTCAGGAAACTTACGAATGCCGAATTTGCTTTTTAAAAAAATAAACAACTTTTCATGTATGTGCATGCACAACCAAAACCTTACTTACTTCTCATCTGAAAGCCCTTTGGCATACTTGTAGTTATATATTCTAATCTAAAGCTACTCTAAAACCTATTTTTATTATAATCCCAGGATATAAAATAAGAAAGATAATTGACTAGCATGAAGTTCAATGCTTTTGATTGGAAGTAAATCTCTAGAGTTGTGCTACCTATGTTGGAGAAATATTTTATTCACAGTTTACCAGAGAAAGTTTTTGTCATCTTTCTGAATGGATGAGTGTGAATGGCGCTTCCCTGTCTTTAAAGGAGTAAATTATTCATGTAAAATAAATCTCACATTTTGAAGTTGTCTGCAAAATAGATTTCCAACATGATCTGATAAAAGTTCAGATAAGGGGCATTCTATTTCTAAGAATGTCCTAAAAATGGAAAGCTGATGGAAGATGACAGTGCTTGGAGCTGTGCAGGAAAGGAGGACCAAAACCATTTGTTCCTAGATCATGTTTTGATCCCATAGAGCAGTAGTTATTAAGACTTCTCTACTAGATCATGTTTCTATCCTTAACCTTCTTAAGGGCCCCCCAAAAAAAAAAAAAAAAAATCAGTTGGAAATATTTTGAAAACCTTCTTTTATAGTAATTTAATATAAAACTGTTTACTCTTTGATTGAGGTTTCCCATTTTCCATTTTTAAGCTTATCTGAACTGTGAACATGATAAACTAATGATTCATTGGTCAAGAAGCTATCATCTGAGGGCTCTAAAGTTTCTTTTAGATTTCCTTTTTTATATCAGTACATGCAAATTTATCAGGCAGCACCAGCTTCTTCCCATTGCCACATACCAGTTAGAATGTAAAAACTGGTGCATACATTAATTACAATCCAGTGTCTGAGGTTCTCCCTTCAAAAAAATATAGAGTATTTTGTTTCTATGTACTTCAGTACATCCTTAAGTCATTTCTAGGAATGCTTAGTATCAAACAAAATTAAGGCCATTGCTGTTTCTACCTAGTTTAATTTTACATTGGACTGCTATTTTTGACAAAGAATGCCAAATGAAAATTTTGACATCCATGAATTAGGATTAAAATTTTTAAGCTTCTTTTCATAATTAACTGTAGATGGCAGTAAAATCACTGTGAATTTGTGTTGAAAGAAAATTTTCTATTTTTAGTTTGAAATTTACTCATGGAAATGAATTTGCAGTTAAAAGCAATCTTGGAAGCAAATTTAGTGTTTTTGCACATACAAAAAAAAGATCCTTATCTTTTTTTTTAAAGAAATTTTTGTGGCATGTGCTTTTTTTATGCTGGCTAAAACTGCCAGTTCCCCATGTGTTGAAGGATAAAATAAAACTAACATTCACCTTTCTATACAAAGCACTTCCTTGCTTCTATAGAAAGGGAAGATGGAGATAATGGTCCGTAAAAGAGAAATGTTTGAAAATCTGTCTTGCAAGTCCAAATCCTTTTGGAGTTGGAAGTAGTAAAAAAAAAAAAAAAAAAAAAAAAAGAACTTACTATCTTCAAGTTGTGTAAACCGTCGCAGACAATCACTCTAAGAGGTGGGGCTGCGAGGGTTGGTGGTAGCAGGGCTAGCTGCCAGCTCCCCAAGGGCGGCAGCTACACCCCTCCCTCTCACCACAGCTCTGCCCTTTGGCACCTTGAGCAGCTCTTCTGCATTCTGAACAAGAAAGGGTGGTGTGACAATGGTGGTAAAATGCCAACGACTCCCTATATGGTTCCAGTCTCATAAGCTTACTAAGAACTTGTAATGCATCCTTGCAAAATTGCATTTGTAGCTCATATTTTAAATCTACTTTGTAATTCCTAAGGAGTAAATTTGGTGCTGTTAGTGTGAGTATTTGCAAAATGTTCCTCAAAGATTCTTGTGCTTTGTGCAGTAACTATTGTCTTTATTATTTACGCATTTAAAACTTCCCCTTCTTAAGGCATACATCATTTTTGTTAAACATGATTGTGCATATATTGCTTCCTTTGGATGGAACAGTTATATATCTGATAAAATTCGCATTTTCTTCTTTAAAACTATTTGTGATTTTTGCAGTTACTGCCTATGTCTGTTACTGTGTTAGTCACAAAGATTTTGCTTTGGAGGGTTTAAATAGAATAAAACTGATTCTTTTTGGAATAATACTGCTCAAGAAACATGGAAGAGATGATATATAGCACTGTCCCCATGAATCACTAAGGAAATAACGGTCTGTTCATGTTGAAGTATTTTTGAAGAAATTCAAAGACCTGGGACCAAAGTGGTAACCCAGTTAACTCAGTATTTAGTCACTTTGTCCTTTATTATTTATTTGTTGGAGCCAAACACTAGAAAGAAACCATAATAAAAGCTATAGAATTATAAAGTCTTAGAGGAGAAAAGGATGTGATCCTCTAGACCAACATTTTCCTTGTATGTATAATGCTAAGATGAAATGACACACAGGGAAACATTTTTCTTTTCCTTTGGCTGTTAGTAACAGTCTGTTAATTCTGCTCTTATTTTCATTGTTTTTGTATATATTCATTGAAGAGATAAAGAAGGTATTGTATGAAGTAGTCATTAAAAAGATTAATTAGGGTGGTTTATAGCTTTGTATTAAATAACTATTTTTCTGGGTTAGAGCCACTAATCTAGCTATCAGGAGGCCTTGGTTCTAGTTTTATTTGCTATTCACCTTGAGTTAGTTCTATCTTTCCTTTTCGGTTTATAAGATACCTACCCATTCTCATAGGTAAAGTAAACATTTTGGCATGAAAATGTGGGCATAAAAGGAAGAAAGTGTTTGTAGGTTGATCCTAAGTTTTTGAATATGTGGAATGATTTCTGTGCAAACATTGTCTTGCCCCTCAAGGAGATAGTTTGCTAATTGCCTAATTTTCATCAGTCTGAAAGGTGCTGCAAAGAAACTTCGGGCTCATTTGTCCAAATTAGGCAGCAGTCTTCATCAGCTATGGATAGAACGGTGGTGTGGTGGTTACACTGGTCTCCCTTTGCTTAGTATGTGGGACCTTATGTACAGCCGTGGAGTAGGAAGACCTACAGAGCTCTGGAGAACAGTGTTTGTCACTGGCCACTATCATTGGTCATGGTAATTATAAAAAGTGAAGAAAAGATAATGTAGGCGAGTCAAGCTTGAAACAAAAAGCCTTATATTTTAACAGGCATAAAGAGGACTATAGGAGGACAACATAGAGAAGTTCCAGGGTGTGTTCTAACCAGACTTGTAGGTGGCTGCTCACCTCCGTAGGAGAGAAGTGCTGGTCACTTCAGAGCAGAGCAAGGGGTACTCAGGGTGGTTTGTTGTTAAGGGGTTTATAAAACTGGAGATTTTGGGTAGCAAAAGAGAATTTGTGCAGAAATGCTTTTTGCCTCCACACATTCATGAATTTGAGAAGAAACGCTAGTAAGTGTTAATAATCCGGGCGGTTCTGGTTTTCCTGCCTTTTGGGGGGTAATATCTTCATGTGTAAATTGTAAGATTTTTCATCAACAAAGATGTTGATGAAACTTGACCTTAAACCCAAGTTCTCTGAATATGAAGTGTCATCTGTAACATTCAGTCTTACTATTACTTAGTGTTTATGTGACATATGTGTCAGCCGCCTGGAAGGGATTTTGTGTCTGGTAGTGTTTGGTGTGTATTACGTGAACCTGAGTGCTGAACTTTTGAAAGCTGTTCGGTGACTTTTGGAACACACAGGAGGAGCTCTGCAACACGGCTTGGTTAGTTTCTGTGGCCCTTGTCACTCTGTATAATTTGGTGCCTCTTCCATGATTGTGTGGTAGTTTCGCGAGTTGAAGGGGAAAATTGCATGTGAGAGGCTACGCTAGACAGAAATAGGTTATTTTTACTTCCATACTACTTTACACCTGGAGTCACTTTTTCTTTTTAAAACATCCATTGAAAACACCACATTATTTGAAACATATTCTTTTTTAACAGCGATTCATGTGTCAATGCCTTTATAAGAAACTAAAGCTTATTTTTAAAGATTTTAAGGCTTAATATGTCCAAAACCTTAATAAAGAATTTTGTCCACTGTGTATAATGTGGGTTTTGGTCTGATAATAGTAGATAATGTTTAAAGTTTAATAGAGTCAGAGTTGGTCAGACTGCGTACTTTTTGAAAAAATTTTTTTTTACAATGGGGAAAGTCAGATTAGGCAGGGAAAGCAAGTATCATGGCCAAAATTTGACATCATACTCTTATACTTTTATCTCCCTTGCCTTTTTATCCTTTGAGAAGATCCTTAAAATTCTAATTATGCCGCTTTATTATTTTATTATTGTTAGTTGTGGGGACTTAACTTCGAAAGTGTGTGTAAAGGCAGCGAACAGAAACTACAGTCCAAACTTTGCTCATTTACTCCCGATAGTGGTCTGTTGTGAAGTGTGATGAAAAAGATTTCAAATGTAGAAACATGAAAGGTTCTTCAACTACTTGAAGAGAATTACTGAAAAAGAAAAAAGTTCCCTGAAATTTTGTGCTGAATTCTCTTAATTCTTTTCATTGACGTTTTGCTTTCCACTGGTAGTAACTAACTGCTCCTGGGCATTCAGATTTTTAGATTTGTATACTCAGGATACATTATTCTCTTTTTGCGAAAGATGTTGGTTGACTTAGCAAGTTTGTAGGATTTGCAAAGTGAAATAGAATGCTTTGTTATTCACACTCTAGTGTTACAATATTAAGGCTCTGAGCAGATTCCCATTTTAACCACAGTGTTTTTCTTAAGCATAGTTCATCTCTACGTACATATCCT
Organism: Panthera leo; assembly: GCF_018350215.1. Taxonomy (NCBI): domain Eukaryota; kingdom Metazoa; phylum Chordata; class Mammalia; order Carnivora; family Felidae; genus Panthera; species Panthera leo. Next base: position 148,290,320 of record NC_056687.1, on the reverse strand, counting down.
ATGTGAAAGAAAATTTAGAGCCCTCCATTTTAAAAAAGCTCTTGTGCTTTGCATAAAACTTGAAAATACTTAATTTCAAAGTTATATTGATATTAAAACATAGAATCAGTCTTGTCTTAAAAGTGTATTACAATTTATTTCTTGCCATTTTTGTGTAAAATTTACAGAAAGAGTGTTACACCGTGCGCTCCAAAGGTAATGTCTCAATCCTCTAAGGCTCTCTTTTTCTTTCTTTGCCTTTATCTCTTTAATCCTATTGTTATGTGCATTGAACCATTTTAAGAAAAACTTTCTGCTTGATTTATGGCAGCAATACATGTAAAACAAGTGTGTTTTATTGTTCATGGTTAATCCTGGGAAGTGTATTTTAATTTCAGTGGCTTGTTTCCACCATTTTCCACACCTCTTCTGGGGGAGGGTGGGGAAGAGGGTATATTGTATAAAATGGTTTAGATTTCATTGCAGTACAGAACTATTAATTTCTGTGTAAGGCCAAAAGATTCTTTGATAATGGTATAAAACTGTAGATTGTTTTTTGGAGTAACAGTGACACTTTTTGATTTCTAGGATTTACAAAGTTTAAATGAATCCTTATGCTTATATTTTTAAAGTATATTCACGGGGTAGATAAAACTGGAAAAATGAGTGTCGAGTGACAGGAGAAAATGGAAATGTGAAAATATCGAAAGCTTTTATAATTTGAAATGTTCTTTGTGGTTCTTTCTCTTTTAGGTATGTTTTCATAAGCGTGTGTAAACTTACATGTTGATGATAATCTCTGGCCTTTAAGGTCTGAGCTTACTGAGCATATGTCCCGTCCCCACTGCATGGGTCTTGACAACCGTATAGTTTTGAAAGATCAGTACGATTAAGAGGTGGTGGGATGAGATCTCTGCCCGGTTGAGTAGGATTGAGTAGCATGGACAGAGCATATCCTTTCTCCCTGCCCGTTTGGCAGTGCCCTCTGTTTTTCCATGTCTGTTGTCAGCCCAGTGCCTGTATGCCTGCTTCACAGTGTTATTTCTACTCCTGAAATGTAGGCTGAGAACCCCAAAGGGCTTCTTTGTTCAGATACTGTTAGTGTTGTTAATATGTAGCCTACCCCAGTTAAAGTATAAATTTGTATTTCTGCATCCTGAACTGCAGATGCCAGTGATGGACTTAATCACTCACACCAGCTTAGGCACAGCAAGCCAGCTGAAGTTTGTCCTTCAGATAATTTGTTCTTGTCTTCATTTGTTTTCCTCCCCGTTAGAATAAAGGACCGACTTTTTTAGTTCTCATGTGAATTCAAAGCAAAAGTCGAATCTGTCACCAAGGTAGCCATTCCCTCTTCAGATCCAGTCTCAAGTAGTCTGTTGCTACATCACTGCAACTAGCTGAATTGTTTTCATCTCACCATTTGCTCGAAAGTTTTGCCATCACGTGGTTTTTACAGGACCCCTATTAGCCAGCGTAGCAAATTGAATTCGGTTTTGTGTGTTTTAGGAAAATCTGTAGGCTTTTCCCTAGCACCAAAAGATTTGAGAGTTGTGAGAGAAAGGATCAAGGAAGGAGGAGGAATATACCTAATTAATACACCACTCCTTGTTTTCACTGCTACATATTTGAATTTGATCCCTTACACTATAAGAACATTTTTTACCTTTAAAAATTTTACCTCTTACATCTTTCATACAATAGAATCACTGTCCAGCATATGTACTAATTTCTTCCTGTCATTAGTGTGCTTCACTAAAGTTTTATATTTGTGGGAAGCACATTATTATCCAGAGTAGTTTCTGGATTCTGGTTTAATTATTTAATCATTAGTTCCTCACCAGCTTGCTAGATTTTCTCTTTTTCTTTCTTCTGTTTTTACTCATTTTTACTATTATATTGGCTTGAATTACCGCTTCTCAGTCTTCTAAGGAGAATTTGAGACTTTGTGGTTTTAAAATTCAAGATTGCTTTTAAAATTCTGGAACTTCCTAAATTGACAACTTAAAAAAATTCCATAGTACTGTTTCAGAACTGAATATTCTTAATGTAAGTATAAATGCTATCATTCCTTGCAATGATTTTTAACATTGCTGTGAAGGTTACAAATTGTGTTTTGTTGACTTACATGTCTTAGAATTGCCTTAAAATGAATATAAAAATTGATATGGGAGCTTCTAGTACAGTTAACTTCTTTAACATAGCCTCATATCCAGTGTCCTTTCTCAAATTCTTCTGTTTCTCATTATTATAAACTAAGGTTTTTGTGGCTTTTGAATTTTTTCACTGCAGTTCACATAGTGTGAAAATTTGTGAAAATGCTATGGGAAAACCAGTTTGGGTTCAAAATCTCTTAACCAGATAATACCCCATAGGCTTCCTAAGAGTGACTGTCTGCCAGTTTGTGACCGTAGAAGAAGCTGGTTGGGCATTTTCTGGGCCATGGAAATTTAAGGTGTCTATAACGTTATCCATCATTACTTGCTGGCTGTCAGAAGTTTGACAAATTGGAGGTTTGCTCCCTGTCGCATTTTCAGAGTTGCTGTGTGAGTGGCAGAACTTCACCTTAGGTGGGAGAGGCAGGAAGTTTTGAAAACAGGACTCCCGAGGCCTACCTCCATCTGCCTTCCTAAAAGATGCAGACTGACTCAGTATGAGAAGTAACAAATAGAAGAACTCATTTAAGGGGGAGGTGGGGGGGAGGGGGGCAAGCAAGTGTTGATCACGCTTTTTTTTCCTTAGGGCAGATGATAGTGCTTTTTATTCTCTTTAATTATCTTGATGAATTTTGAGTTGATTTTTGCTTTTGTTGTTATTTTGGATTCGAGAGTATCTTTAATTTTATTGTATATTTATGCTGTACATTTCAAACCTGTTTCATATGTTATGTATAGGTATAGTCTTCATATTGGAGAAATAGATACAACTTTGTAATTATAATCTTGAGGGTTTTTTTAACCAGTAAAATGGCTACTATGGCTGTTTGTAAGGTTTTTAAGTTGAGATGTGTATCATGTTTAACTTTTTCCCATCTTTTTATCTTTACCTCTTTGTTCTCTACATGCCCTTCTGCTCTGTTCACCCGAACACCTGGTTTTTGCCATCTTTGTGTTGATGTTTACATAGTACTACCAAACCTGCTCCACACTTGGATGGGTAAGAGTTACATTTTATTACCTTGGGGAGTTGGTGGGGTGGCCAGTCTACTACAAATTGGACCATGGATGAACCTCTGGGGGGTGCTCTTGATTCCTGATCTAATCTCTCACAGCCAAGCCCCTCCTTAAGGATCAGAGGTTAGTCCGTCTTGAGAACTCATATTGTCATGTCACTGAATCTGGGCAACGGATAGACTTCTCAGCCTCGCTATCTCTAGGGACCCTGTAACAACGGTTTCTGAGTATCGAGTGCAATCTGTTCTCAGATTCTCCACCGTAAAATAGTTAAGAAATATTGTTTTAAGCAGAAAACTAAGGCCCGGTTTGAGTCGTGTTTTTATTTTTTCCTTTTTATGAAGCAGATGTCAAGTTCTAATTCCCTTCTAGTTGCTTCATTCATCAAACACTTTGCTTTTATATTTAGTTCTGTAGACATGTCATTTATAACAGTTGTCTTGATTACTGATTGTGGCTTAATTGTCATCAAACCAATTCTTTCTTGAATTTGTATTGTGACAGGGTGCATGTCGTCTTTGGATTGGTTATTTCTGGTTTTGAAGTAATTGAACAGATTGAAAATCTGAAAACCGATGCTGCAAGCAGACCTTATGCAGATGTGCGAGTAATTGACTGTGGGGTGCTTGCCACAAAATCATCAAAAGATGGTAAGGGTTTTGGGGGGAGTGGAGGGGAGCTAGGATACTGGTAAAACACGGTGAAGATTATAGTTGAAAGATACCTCCTGAACTTTAGTAGTGGAAAAACCATTCAAGTAGTACATACAGCAGTAACCCATGCCTCTGTATCATACCTTCTATCCAAGCCATCAACAAATCTTATCAAATCTTACTTCTTTTTACTTCCCATGTTACCAGCCTTGTCCAAACCACTGCTGTCTCTGACTTGGATTATTGCAGTAGCCTCATAACTATTCACTTTGCCTCTGCCCTTCTTATAATCTCGTCTTAGCAGCAGTAAATTCCTAACTGGTCTCTTTGCTTGTACTCTTGACTCTGTAGTCTGTTAATAGCAACCAGAGTGATCTTCTCCAAGGGCTCCCTTCTTAGCCAAACTAAAGTCTTTACTTGGTCTGTAAGGCAGTCTGTTCTCTCCTGTGTCTCTCACCTCTTCACCCTCATTCATTGCCCTCCCAGCCATGTTGACCTTTACCCAGACATGCCAAGCACAGGGATTTTGTGCTGGTGTCCGTTCTTTCTGGAACACTCTCCATCCAGATACCTACATGACCCCTTACGTCACTTCCTTCAAGTCTCTGTTTGAATGTTATCTTCAGTTACTGCCCATCTCTCCCTATTCCCTTTGCCCTGCTTTTTTTGTATTTCTGTTCGAGCACTTCTCATTTGTCATAGTATGCAGTTACTTACTTCTTTTCTTATCTGATCCAGCTAGAATATAGACTTCATAAGGGCAAGGGCTTTGTTACCTTACCATCTCACCAGCAAATTGTGTTATCAGCATGAAAAAATGTTTACTTAAATTTTGTCTTTAGTTTGCTGTTTATAAAGCATGTTTTATGATACTATTTTTTACTCTGAAAGGTAGACACTAAGATCTAGTACTAATATTTTTGTTAATATTTCTTAAAAGTTTTTGAGAAAAAAAGGAAGAAACCAACTCATTCAGAAGACTCGGGTTCCTCTTCCAATTCCTCTTCCTCTTCAGAATCTTCTTCAGAAAGTGAAATTGAACATGAGAGAAGCAGAAGGAGGAAACATAAGAGGAGGCCAAAAGTTAAGCATTCTAAAAAGAGACGAAAGGAAGCAAGCAGTTCCGAAGAGCCAAGGAATAAACATATAATGAGCCCAAAAGGGTAAGTGTGAAATGCCAGGGTAATCTTAACCTAACACAAAGACACTCTGGAATGGGGAAAGTATATGCAATTCTGTAAACTTCATTTTATTACCTATTGTTGAAAAAGGATAGCATTTTTTTTAACTTTAATTTGAAATCTGACAAATCTAAGTGTAGCACAGACATTTCATATTAAAGATTTATGTGTTTGCAGGTGAAAAAAATCCCTGAAACTCTTAAAAGAACAAAGGATCATTCGACAGTTTCATACCATAATTTTAGTACTGTGGCTTTTTCACTGTGTTAATGTTTTATATGTTCTTTGTGAAAATTGTACACACCTTTTGAGATTTGTGAGATATTAATAGTTTTGCTGTTTCATAATTAAAAAAATTTTTTTAAAGTTTATTATTTATTTTGAGAGAGAGAGAAATAGCGCACGTGCATGCGTGAACAGGGGAGGGGCAGATAGAGGAAGGGAGAGAGAATCTCAAGCAGGTTCCTTGCTGTCAGCACAGCCCAACGTGGGGCTCAGTCTCACAAACCGTGAGATCATGACCTGAACCAAAATCAAGAGTCAGATGCTTAACCAGCTGAGCCACCCCGGCACCCCGCTATTGTTTTATTATTAATTGTTATATATCATTATTTAATATTCTTGTGAAATGCAGACATTGCATATTTTAATTGGTGACTTGATTTGTTCTCTCTAAGTTACTCTGAGAGGAGTGATACCAATGAAAAAAGGTCAGTTGATTCAAATGCTAAAAGGGAAAAGCCTGTGGTCCGACCAGAAGAGATTCCCCCGGTTCCAGAGAACCGATTTTTACTGAGAAGAGATATGCCTCTTGTCACAGTGGAACCTGAACCGTAAGTAGGGTGATTAACCTCTTTGTTTTCCTTTCTGTGAATGGTAATTCCATCAGGTCACGGCACTTCCACACTTATTTGTTGAGCATGACCCATAGGCAAAGATCTTTGAAGAATACTGTGGGAGATGCCAGGCTAATGAATGACATGTACCGTGCCTTTCGGAATTCACATTCTACTAATAGGGAAAGGGGGTTGGTCAAGTGGGTCAGGGGAGAAGTTCTTACGGGAGGTCTGGAAAGATTTCATTACTAATTTTTTTTCCTTGACTTTTCATTAGAGGTGAGATTTGGTTATCAGAAGAGAGGGTTAGTTGAACTCTTTGGATCCACTTGAGTGATGAAACGTGTTCCAATTTGAATAGTGTAAAATTAATTGCATTGATTAGGGATATAATTTAGTATCATAAATATGTGACTTTTGCTAACTTGCTAACAGAGCAACAGTGCTTTTGCTAACAGAGAGTGATAACTTCTCTGCATTGGAAAAGGTAATGTGTAGTTTTAGATTTGGTATAATAGTATATTTTGTGTATTAACTCAAGTTTAGAATTATTAAAAGAAATATTGTTTGAACAGAAATGTCATAATGTGGCTGGTGTAATTGATAAGTGCCCGATGAAGAGTTACATTGAAGGTTAAGAGGTTATGCACGTGTTCCTGTTCACAGTCAGGTCTCCACATAAGGTTATCGTTTAATTCATTAAATATTTTTAAAGCCTAGTATTGTCTTATTTTAGAAAGCTATTATAAGATGGGATTTATCTTTGAATTAATAGCTGGTGTTTTCATTTTTAAAAACTGGCTGTTAATAAATTTTAGTGGGATTCTTCTTAAAATATAAGATACCAAGTTCATTGATGGAATCTATTTGACTTTCAGAAAGTAGGAAACTTGAAAGGTTAGCTTCTCTGTCATATGGCAGGTATTAGCAAATTATGGTCCATGGACCAAATTTGGCCTGTTGCCTATTTTTGTACAGCCCATGAGCTAAAAAAAAATGGTTTTCTTGTGTTTAAATGTTTGTAGGAAAAATAAAAAGAGTAATATTTTGTGACATGTGAAAATTATATGAAACTCAAATTTCAATGTCCATAAATAAAATTTTACTGGAACACGGCCACATCCATTTGTTCATGATAAGAGAATAAGCAAGGGCTGTTTCTGTGCTACAACAGCAGACTTGAGTGGCTGTAGCAGAGTTTGTATGTGGTGTTCTCTTGCCTTACACTGCTACGTGGTGCACTGCCCATCACAGTGATGCTGGTAGAACTCTCCAGTATTTCAAGTGCTACCCATATAACCCATCTATGTGAAAAGATATTTTTTAAAGATGAAATATGTACAGTCTCATTACAGATCAGCATTAGCACTATATTGATAGGGAACACTGTGAACCCCAATTAACGTGAAATGTTCTCTCTCCTCCTTAAAAGGGCTCCATTCCTTTCGTTAGTAGATCTTTATTACAAAGAAATGATACTCAGTTATATTTCCAAATTTCATTGATAAAATATTAGTTAAAATTTGTTTTCTTTCTTGTTATGTAAGTATCTACATATTAGCCTTAATTTTCTTCTTGGCCTACAAATCCTAAAATACTTACTCTTGGATTCTTTTCAGAAAAAGTTTGCTGACCCCTGTTATCTGGTGTTGTTAAAGCAGTGATTGCATTTGTGACTGATTACCGCTGGTAATTTTGTTTGGTCGTCACTCTTCTTTAGTCACATAACATCTTTGGAAGTTATTTTGTGCAGAATTATTTTAAATCATAATTGACTGCTAGTTGTGTTGTATTAAGATAGCCCATTGACCTATTTTATTAGGATCCTTAAGATTTTGATCAGTCGTTTGGGCGTTATAATTAAGTGTGCTTCAAGAACTCATCATAGGCAAGGATAAGAAGCAAGGGCTGTCAGCCATATGAACTTGCCACCTTACTGATTGACCAGCAGTCAGGTGAAGGGAGGGTAGCAGAATTGGATCAGTACCAAAAGGTTCCTAGGTAAATGTTAATTCTTGCTGAACACCGGTAGGCAAGTTCACTGCTTTTTCTTCACAAGGAAAATGGGGTTAATGGTTGCCTACCAAGATACCTACTTCTCTCATTGTGAGAATTAAGTCATGTCATGAACATGAAATGGCTGAATAAACTGTTGTATACTTTGTAGTTGACTTTTTTTTTTTTACAGTATCATTTTATGTTTATCTGGACCCTTAGAAAACCCTGTATATTGGTTTTAAGAGTCAAGTTGCATTTCTTTCTGTGACTTTGGGCAAGACTTTGAACCTCTTAAAATTCTCTCTTTAAAATGAAGATGTGAATAGTGCCTACCTCATAGTGCTGTTAAGAGAAGTCTAAATGAGCCAATGCCTTTAAAGTGCTTATTAACAACCAGCAATGAACAATCTGAAAAGGAAATTAAGAAAGCAGTTGCATTTAAAACAACATCTAAAAGAATAAAAGAGGTGGGGGGGGCGCCTGGGTCACTCTGTTGGTTAAGTGTCCAACTTCAGCTCGGGTCACGATCTTGCTGTTCCCAAGTTCAAGCCCTGCATCGGGCTCTGTGCCAACAACTCAGAGCCTGGAGCCTGCTTCAGATTCTGTGTCTCTGTCTCTCTCTTCACCTTCCCCACTCATCCTCACTCTCTCTCTCTCTCTCTCTCTCTCTCTCTCAAAAATAAACATTAAAAAAATTAAAAGAATAAAATGGGAGTAAATTCAATTAAAAGGGTAAAGGACTTGTACAATGAAAATCACAAAATATTTAGAACTAAATAAATGGAAGGACATTGCACGTTCATGGGTTGGAAGACTTAATATTGTTAAATGTCAGTACTAGTCAAAGCAAGTTTTGGATTCAGTGCAATCCCTATCAAATTTCAGCAGCCTTTTTGCAGAAATGGAAAAGTCCATATCCAGAATCTTGGAATCACAGGGGGCCCTGAATGGCCAAAACAATCTTGAAAAAGAAGGTCAGAGATGGAACACTTCTACTTTTTTTTTAATGTTTATTTAATTTTGAGAGAGAGACAGAGCAGGAGTGGGGGAGGGGCAGAAAGAGAGGGAGATACAGAATCCGAAGCAGGCTCCAGGCTCTGAGCTATCAGCACAGAGTCTGATGCAGGGTGCAAACCCGTGAACTATGAGATCATGACCTGAGCCGAAGTCAGCCACTTAACCAACTGAGCCACCCATGCACCCTGTAGCACTTATACTTTCTGATTTCAAAACTTAACACAAAGCTATAGGTATCAAAATAGAGTGGTACTGGCATAAAGATTAATATATAGACTAATGGGATCGACTTGAGATTCCAGAAATAAATTCACACCAGTATATGTGGACAGTTGATTTCAGACAAGGGTGCAGATTCCATTCAGTGGAGAAAGAAGTCTGTCTCTTCAATAAATGGTGCTGGGACAACTGGACTTCCACATGCAACAGAATGAGGTTGGACCCCTACCTCACATTATATGCAAGAATTAAAATGAGTCCATGACCTAAATATAAGAGCTAAAACCATAAAACTCTTAAAAAACATAGGAGTAAATTGTTATGACCTTGGGTTTGACAATGAATTCTTATATTTGACACCAAAAACATGGACAACAGTAACACAAAAAGACAACTCAGTTAAAAAAATTTCTTTTTAAATGTTTATTTATTTTTGAGAGAGACAGAGATAGAATGCAAGTGGGTTAGGGGCAGAGAGAGAAGGAAACACAATCCGAAGCAAGCTCCAGGCTCTGAGCTGTCAGCACAGAGCCCGACGCGGGGCTTGAACTCACGAGCTGCGAGATCATGACCTGAGCTGAAGTCGGACACTTAACCGACTGAGCCACCCGGGTACCCCAAGACAACTCAGTTTAAAAAATAGGCACAGCACTTGAATAGACATTTCATACAAGTGGCCAGTAAGTGCATGAAAAATGCTTAACATCATTAGTCATTAGGGAAATACAAATCAAACTCACAATGAGATACTACTCGCTTACTAGGATGGCTGTAATTTAAAACTAAAACCAAAAAAACTAGTGTCAGCAACGATATGGAGAAATTGAAATCCTTATACATTGGTGGCAGGAGTCTAAAATGATGCAGACATTGTGGAACACAGTTTGGTTGTTTCTCAAAAAATTAAACCGAGATTTACCATGTAACCGAACAATTCTATTGCTACAATTTCAAAAGAATTGAAAATCAAGAACCAAACAATACTTGTATGCCAGTGTTCATTGCAACATATTCACAGTAGCAAAAAGGAGGACAACTGATCCCAAGTTACCAACAGATGAATGGATAAACAAAATGTGGTGTGTACATGCGGTGGAATGTTATTTGGCCATAAATTGGAGGTTACCAGAGGCTGAGGGAGTTGGGGGGACTGGGGAGGTATTCCTTAATGGGTAGAGTTTGGGTTTGAGTTTTGGAAAGGTAGTAGTGATGGATGTACAACATTGTGAATGTAATTAATACACTGAACTGCGAACTTAAAATGTCCAATTTTATGTTACATATAATTTACCAATAAAAATGTTAAAAATGTTGATTAACATAATGTCTGACACATAGTACTCAATAAAAGCTAGCCATTATGTTAATAACAGATAAAAAACAAACTTACGGTGGGGGCACCTTGGTGGCTCAGTCAGTTAAGCTGACTCTTGGTTTCAGCTCAGGTCATGATATCATGGTTCATGGGATTGTGCCCCTGCATTGGGTTCTGTGCTAACAGCACAGAGTGTGCTTGGGATTCTCCCTCTCCCTCTCCCTCTCCCTCTCCCTCTCCCCCTCCCCCTCCCCCTCCCTTCCCCTCCCCCCCACCTCTCTCTCAAAATAAACAAACAAACTTGAGGTATGAAGACTTCTCATGCATGGAGGATGATAGCTGCCCCCAAAACTATACTTTTAGCATTACCATAAGGTGGCAGCATTGAAGGAGGGGTAGCTTATCTCAGAGTCGGGAAGACAAATGAATTATTAAACATTTGAAATAGGGGCACTGGTTGGCTCAGCCAGTTCAGTGTCCAGCTCTTGCTTTCGGCTCAGGTCATAATCTTGCAGTTCGTGAGATTGAGCCCTGCATTGGGCTCTGTGCTGACAGTGTGGAGCCTGGTTGGGATTCTCTTTCTCTGCTCCTCCCCTGCTCATGCACGTGCTCCATCTCTCTCTCTCTAAATAATTAAATAAACTCCATATATACATATACATATATATATATATATATGTACGTATATGTATATATATATATGTATGTATGTATGTATGTAAATAAAAAACACAACTTAAGCATAAGAACCAGGAATATCTTAGGATTCCCTCAGAACATCACTGTTTTTGACAAGAGACATAAAAAGGGATTTTGTTTAAAAGAAGTACTGTGCTGGGGCGCCTGGGTGGCTCAGTCGGTTAAGCGTCCGACTTCAGCTCAGGTCACGATCTCGTGGTCCGTGAGTTCGAGCCCCGCGTCAGGCTCTGGGCTGATGGCTCAGAGCCTGGAGCCTGCTTCTGATTCTGTGTCTCCCTCTCTGTCTGCCCCTCCCCCGCTCATGCTGTGTCTCTCTCTGTCTCAAAAATAAATAAATGTTAAAAAAAAAATTTTTTTTTTTTTAAATAAAAGAAGTACTGTGCTTAAAAAGGTATATAGTATGGTATGTTTCTACTCAATTGGATTACTTTTTTTTTGTTTTTCTTTTTAAATTTTGGCATTTGAAGAGTTTGCTTAGAAAAATTATCTAGGGAGTGCTTCATTTTACAGAGGTGTTGGATCTAAATGAAATGATTTTGTTTTGTAGGAGCATAAATTCTGCATTTAAATATTGAGAAATCCACCTAGCATTTGCTTATTTTTAATTTTCAGTTTTCTTTTCCAGGAAGATTCCTGATGTTCCACCCATTGTAAGTGATCAGAAACCATCTGTATCAAAATCTGGACGGAAGATTAAAGGAAGGGGTACAATTGTATGTTTATTAAGACTTCTTTTTTCAAACTACTTATCTAAGCAGTATGTTTTTGCCTATAGGCAAAACCCCAGCCTTAATTTTAGGTATAATCCAACATCTGTTCAAGGAACTAGCTGTATTCTCCATAGGTATGGGAACGTACTGCTGTTAGATGAAAATTTATTGCTATGTTTTTAAGTATGAAATGGCCTGAGAAGCAATAAGTGATTATGTTGAGAAATCTTAGTATGTTGAGTAATCTAGGCTAATGAAGGTAACTGTTAGGATTTCAAAGAAAAAATCCCATTTCTTTTAGTCTCTTACGTTTGACATAACTTCATACCATCCTTTTGGTACTTTAATCATTATAGCCTTTGAATGGCATCTGAGTTTGGGTCATACTCCTAACTCTGTCCTATAGCAGACTGTAATTAAGAGGTATTTTAAAAATAGTTATTCCTATCTTTGTTTTTAAAGCGCTATCACACACCTCCAAGATCAAGATCATGTTCTGAATCAGACGATGATGATAGCAGTGAAACTCCTCCTCACTGGAAAGAGGAAATGCAGAGATTAAGAGCATACAGACCACCTAGTGGAGAAAAATGGAGTAAAGGAGACAAGTAAGAGCCTTGAGTATAAGCACAATTCTGTGTCTGCTATATTTTAAGTGTTAAGGGGAGAGAGACTTACTTCTGGACTTTTCATTAAAGACTTACATTGAAAGTTAGACTGTGACCAAAGAGAATACATTTGGAAATACTTGGCAGAAAGAGAGCTATTAACTAGGAGGGCTGATTGGCTTCAGGGTGCTTTTAAATCAAGATTCTGTTTTCCCTCATAAAACTATAAAACTACCGAATCTCTCAGAGATTTCCTGTACAATTTTAAAAATAATCAGCACCTAAAAATTATATAGCAGGTTCTTTCCTAGTCAGGTCACTGGCTCTTAGTCACTGATGATTGAATAGATAGAAAATCTGTACCTTTCGTGTTGGTTAACTTCTGACCCCAGGGACTGTTGCTGCTTCAACAGTGTACCTGTCTCTTACCCTTAGTAACACCCCACAGTGGAATATCTGTTGTAGAAATGGGCCTGGCTCCAGAATAGCTAGTGAAAAACATACCAGTAGGACCCTTTATAATCGTTCCCGGTAGAAGTCTCTTTTCCTCTTTGAGTGCCCAGTAGTATGGTTACAAGTTGGAAGAGGGAATAAAAGGTGCACATCTGCTGTGTGAGAGTGATTTAGACACAGTGGTATGGAGGCCTCTGAGTTGTGGGCCCTGACGTGACAGGTTGCCGTTAAGATTGTAAAACTTGCATCTGTTTTTATGTGCTTTTTCCTCCATTTCTGTACTAATTTAACCAAAACCTTAAGAGAGAGTCTTGATTACCTCTGTGAAGCTGAAATAAAACAGAAGCCATGCTAGCTTCTCCAGACGCTTCTCTTTAAAGTTCAGGCAGCTCTCCTCTGTCTGCAGGGAATCGACAGAATTGTTTGGGAACTTAATTGGACTCTCTCTCAAAACTTGCTCCCAGAAGCAGAGGGTCATGAACAGATCCTGGGCGGGAACTCGGGATGTGACCGGCGCTCCTGTGATGAATTGCTTTGGTTTCGTTTGACTCTCAAAATCATTTTTCTGTCAAATTTGAAATCCTTTGCTTAATTGAAACAGAAACAAAAAACTAAACTAAGTCCTTCTGTAAGTAACTCTGTTAGTAGTTGTTAGTGCGTGTCTCTGAAATCACGAAGCCTATCCCTCTGATTTATCCTTCCTACGTGTACTCAAAGTGTGGATAGAGTCAGTACTATGTTGTTCACTGGGCTTTTGTCAATACATTTGTATTGACAGCAAACGTGTTTTAAACTTAAAATATAGGGGCGCCTGGGTGGCTCAGTCGGTTAAGCCTCCGACTTCAGCTCAGGTCACGATCTCATGGTCCGTGAGTTCGAGCCCCGCGTCGGGCTCTGGGCTGATGGCTCAGAGCCTGGAGCCTGCTTCCGATTCTGTGTCTCCCTCTCTCTCTGACCCTCCCCCGTTCATGCTCTGTCTCTCTCTGTCTCAAAAATAAATAAACGTTAAAAAAAATTTAAAAAAAAAAAAAAAAAAAAAAAAAATAAACTTAAAATATAGAAACATGCTTGTAAATAACTGCATGCATGTTGGGTCATTTTCTACAGATTAAGTGACCCCTGTTCAAGCCGATGGGATGAGAGAAGCTTGTCCCAGAGATCCAGATCATGGTCCTATAATGGATATTATTCAGACCTTAGTACGGCAAGACACTCCGATGGTCACCATAAAAAACGCAGAAAAGAGAAAAAGGTGAAGCATAAAAAGAAAGCGAAAAAGCAGAAACACTGCAGAAGACACAAGCAGACTAAGAAGAGAAGGATTATTGTACCATCTGACATAGAATCCTCAAAATCTTCCACCCGACGAATGAAATCCTCTTGTGATAGAGAAAGGAGATCTCGTTCTTCCTCGTTATCGTCTCATCACTCATCAAAGAGGGACTGGTCTAAATCTGATAAGGATGACCAGAGCTCTTCAACCCATTCCAGCAGGGACTCCTACAGATCTAAATCTCACTCACAGTCTTATTCTAGAGGAAGCTCAAGATCAAGGACTCCATCAAAATCTTCATCACATTCTCGAAGTAGATCAAAGTCCAGATCTAGTTCCAAGTCAGGGCACCAAAGGACAGCATCAAAATCACCAAAAAGAACAGCCTCTCAGTTAAGTGAAAACAAACCGGTTAAAACAGAACCTTTAAGAACAACAGTGCCACAAAATGAAAATGTCATAGTACAAGCGGTGGTGGCAGAAAATATTCCTGTAATACCACTGAGTGACAGTCCCCCTCCTTCAAGGTGGAAGCCTGGACAGAAGCCCTGGAAGCCCTCTTATGAGCGAATTCAGGAAATGAAAGCTAAAACAACCCACTTGCTGCCCATCCAAAGCACTTACAGTTTAGCAAATATTAAAGAGACTGGAAGTTCATCATCCTACCACAAAAGAGAAAAAAATTCAGAAAGTGATCGGAGTGCTTATTCAAAATACAGTGACAGAAGTTCAGAAAGCTCACCAAGGTCAAGGAGCAGATCTTCTAGGAGTAGATCTTATTCCAGATCATACACAAGGTCACGAAGTCTAGCTAGTTCACGTTCGAGGTCTAGGTCTCCCTCATCTAGATCTCATTCACGAAATAAATACAGTGATCATTCACAGTGTAGTAGATCATCGTCGTACTCTTCTGTTAGCAGTGATGATAGAAGACGAGCCAAGAGAAAATACAGATCCAGCGGGAAGAAAAATAACACTTCTCGTAAAAGGCACAGCAGCAGTTCCGAAAAGACGCTTCGCCATAAATATATGAAAAGCAGGGACAAGTCTTGTCAGAGAAAGTATAGCGAAAGCAGGTCATCTTTAGATTATTCTTCAGACAGTGAACAGTCAAGTGTTCAAGTTACACAGTCAGCCCAGGAGAAAGAGAAGCAAGTCCAAAAGGAAATGAATAATAAGCAAGAGAGAAACAGAGATGAAGAGAAATCCAAGCCCGAACAAGAATGCCCTCGTTCAAAAAAAAGAGCCTTGAAAGAGAATCTTTCTGATCACCTTAGAAATGGCAGTAAGCACAAAAGAAAGAATTATGCGGGAAGTAAATGGGACTCAGAATCAAACTCCGAACGAGATGGAACTAAAAACAGTAAAAATATTTCCCGGCCATCTTCTGATAAGGAGGAAGGTGAAGCCACATCAGATTCTGAGTCAGAGTTTGGTGAAATTCACATCAAAGCCAAATCCACAACAAAGTCTTCAGCAAGTACTTCACTGCCTGATGGTAATGGTGCTTGGAAGTCAAGTAAACAGCGGTCTTCAACCTCTGATTCTGAGGGGTCCTATTCCAATTCAGAAAACGCTAGAAGAAAGGCACGGAAGCACAAACACGGGTCAAAGGAAAATCTTAAAAGGGAACAGACCAAAAAAGCAAAAGAGAAATTGAAAGGGAAAAAAGACAAAAAGCACAAGGCTCCAAAACGAAAACAAGCATTTCATTGGCAGCCTCCACTAGAATTTGGTGAGGAGGAGGAAGAGGAGATTAGCGAAAAGCAAGTTACTCAGGAGGCAAAAGAGAAAAAACAAGTTTCTGAAAACAGTGAAACCTTGAAAGAAAGTATTGTGCAAACTGAGAAGTCCTGTGAAGAGGGCAACCTTTCAGGTAAATGTAATACAGTAATGATTCCATCAGATATCGACCAGCCTACTAAAGATGATAGTAAACTCAGCATTTCTCCTAGAGCTTTAAATACTGATGAAAATGTAGCTGCTTCTCCCTCAAACGTTCAGCATATTGCAGAAATTGTCTCAAGTGGAGTGGAAGATGTGCTTCAGACAGATGACAACATGGAGATTTGCACTCCTGATAGGAGTTCCCCAGCAAAGGAGGCATCCCCTCTAGGAAACTCAAGGCTCGACACCCCAGATATAAACATTGTTTTAAAGCAGGATGTGCACACGGAGCGTCCTGAGGGAGAGGAGCTAAAGCAGGAAAGCAGCACGTCTGAAAGCAAAACAATGGGGGACATGGGCAAACAGGACGGCGGCCCCACTGGCATTGCCGGTGCTGCAGAAAGCACTGTGAAGAGAGAGGTGGCTGAGAAGAGCCAGATCGGTCTCTTAGATAATAAATGGAAGCCCCTGCAAGGTGTGGGGAATGTGGCCGCCCCGGCTGCTACTACATCCAGCACTGTGGAAGTGAAGGCATTGACTGCTGCACCTGAGATGAAGCCACAAGGCTTGAGGATAGAAATCAAAAGCAAAAATAAAGTCCGGCCTGGGTCTCTCTTTGATGAAGTAAGAAAGACAGCACGCTTAAACCGGAGGCCAAGAAATCAGGAGAGTTCAAGTGATGAGCAGACACCTAGTCGGGATGGGGATAGCCAGTCCAGGAGTCCAAGCAGATCTCGAAGTAAATCTGAAACCAAATCAAGACACAGAACAAGGTCTGTCTCCTACAGTCACTCAAGAAGTCGATCACGAAGTTCCACATCGTCTTATCGGTGAGCCCTGTATTTATTCTCTTTCCTTTTTCCCTCCCAAGGAGAGTCTGTTATTTTTAGCTTGGAAGAACATCAGAATTAGGGACAAGATTACTATTTCCAAATGTCTGGAAGGGAATGAGGGGAAGTCTTGTGCTGTGTGACCCAGAGAGCAGATCGGGAGCATAGGAAGTGGAGATTTTAGGGGAAGAAATTTGGGCTCAGTGTCAAAAACTATTAGCTTTTCAGGGCGCCTGGGTGGCTCAGTTCGTTAAGCGTCCGACTCTTGCTTTCAGTTCAGGTCACGATCTCACGGTTTATGAGTTTGAGCCCCACATCGGGCTCTGTGCTGACAGTGCGGACCCTGCTTGGGATTCTCTCTCTCCCTCTCTCTGCCCCTCCCCCACTCACGCTGTCTCTGTCTCTCTCAAAATAAATAAACTTAAAAAAAAAACTATTAGCTTAATCAACTAAAGCTCTTTGGCAACAGAGATGAGTTGCCGTGGTAGATGGCAAGTCTCTCTCTTTCAAGGTGTGTGTTGTTCTCCCACCTCTCTGTGATGCCGTAGAAGGGAATCCTGAACATATAGAACTGTGTAGGATTTAGAGATCATTAACTCTCCATTTTACACAAGTGGAAGGTGAGGGCCAGAGAAGCAAAGTTACCCGCCCAAGACCTGCATCTAGTTGATCTTTATTCAAGGATTGGGGGAGGGGCATGGCAAGACCGATCATCTTTAGATTTATGTATTTTGGTTCAGGTTGCCTGTAACTTTGGTCAGCATAGACAGTGCAGAGAATGAGAATTTTTACAAACTAAAAAATTAGTGATGGTGGCATCAAGTTAGTAATTTGTATTCCTTTTTAAATTATCTTTATAAATAGTTCACGGTTTTACCTCACTGTCTCTTAGTTACTCCTATCCATTAATATATTATTGTGCTTGGTCTTCATCACTTGAACTTAAAACATAAGAATCTTCGAGAACTTTTTTCCCCTTTCTAGTTGTTTATCTTCCCTTTCCCACCCAGATTTCTTTAAAAATAGGAACCAGTACGTGCTGTCTGTAGTAACAGTGCCCCATTTACTCTTTAGTTGCTTGCAGGCTGCCTTCTGTGCCGTCCCTCCCTGCTTCTCCCTAACGGGCTATTTTCAGGTACTTCGCATGAGTGCCAGGGCATGTTTTCAGTCCTTTCCGTTCTTCTGGCACCTGCCGGTGGTCCTCCTCTTCCCTCTCAGACCGTTCCATGCTTGTGTTGTGGGCTCTTCTTCCTCCTGCCCTGACTCGCAGCAGGCCTGGAGAGCTGGTGAATCCTGGCCTGTTCTCTCTAGGTTCATAGGCCAGGTACGGTCAGCTATGGAGCTACTTTGGCTCCCTATCTGCTCAACGTCTGCCTTCTCATTCACACTCCAGCAGTTCTGAGCTCTTGTTGATGCTGGCCACTCACTTAGCTTCTTACTGCTGCCTTTGGAGTGGCTGGCCTTTCATCTTCGAAACGAAGACAGGCTTAGAAAGCCTAAGGAATTTGCTTTAGGTTATGCAGCTGATAGACTGGACAGCCTCCCTGTTTTGGTTACTCGCCTGGCCCTGACTCCCCTAACCACACTGTGACTTCACTGAAGTCGGGAACTACTTCCTACTCATCTTTTAGTCACCTCACAGAGTCTGCTCTATACTTGTTGAGTAATTGAAAAAAAAATGGTTGAATAAATGACGGGAGTCTTACTAGAAGACAGTGTGTTCCATTTTCTTATAGATAAACTGGAAGCACATCATGTCTTCCAAAACATAAGTACATAGTGAATAAAATAAAACCTATGAGGGGGTGCCTGGATGGTTCAGTCGGTTAAGCGTCCAACTGTGGCTCAGGTCATCGTCTCGTGGTTTGTGATTTCGAGCCCCACATCGGGCTCTCCACTGTCAGTGCAGAGCCTGCTTAGGATCCTCTGTCTCCCTCTCTCTGCCCCTCCCCTGCTCATGCTCTCTCTCTCTCAAAAATAAACATTAAAAAAAAAAAAAAAAAACTATGAAAATGTTACATAGCAGCCTAGACATAGGGGTATTGTTCTGTCCTAAATGACAGGTATAAAGTTGGGGGAGAAGGGTGGGGAGCCAAGTGAATGCGGGCTGGGGGGGGGGGGGGCAGAATTGTGCTACTTAATAAGTTCCTTGTTGTATTAAATAGATACAAAAAAATAAAATGATTAGGTATAAATAAATAATTTAAAATGTCATCTAGTTTAAAAAATAGAGCTTTGACATACCTGATATATCCCTATCCTCCTTTCTTCTAAAGTTGAACATTATTCTAAACTTTTGTTATAGTTTTGTTGTTTTTCTTCAGTTTTGCCAGAGATGTTTCTATTTGTATACAGTGTTGTTTTTGTAGGTTTTCAAAAAGATCTTTATACATACATACGTCATGTGTTCTATTTATGCATTTTTCACTTAACATTAAGTTCCAGGAGATGTCTCTGTTGATGTATGTAGCTGTAGTTCAGTCATTTTCCTACATTAGAATATTCTGCTGTATATCTGTGCATTAATTTTTTCCCCCATTCTGTCATTAATGGAGAGTTGGATTATTTCTTCTTCCGATATTACAGATAGGGTTCCAGTGAACACACCTTTGGCAGCCTGTTCTGGTTTATTCCATTCTGTTCAATTTAAACACTGTTCATAAGCTACCACTGGCACACCCACAATGAAGAGTTCCATGAAAGACTTTTCCTTTTGTTGTGTTTTCCCCTTCCCACTGTACTAGTAAGGCCTTGAACAGCAAGGTGAGTTCATATAATTGTGCCTTTTCACTCTTAATTGCAGATCAAGAAGCTACTCTAGAAGTCGGAGCAGAGGGTGGTACAGCAGAGGCCGCTCAAGAAGCCGGAGCAGCTCCTACCGCAGTTACAAAAGCCACAGGTGAGCTCTCGAACCCCGCCCTCCCGTGTGGTCTCCATCCTGTCTGCTCTTCAGGGCGTGCGCAGGCAGAGTGGGGGAGCTGTTGAGAAGAATCCTGTCACTGTTGAATACTAGACAGGCCTGTTGGCTCGTCCAGTTGTTTCTAAGAACTGTCAGATTCTCACTGGCTCTTCTCAGGATGTGATCTTATCAGAGTGAGGAAAGAGAAGCGGTAAAAATATTTAAAAGAGGCCCTGCCCGCCAGCTCCCCCTCCCTCCACCTCCAGTACATCTTCCTTAACCTTAGTTCACCTCTGCAGTCACCTCTTTCTTGACTCGGACTAGGGATCGGGATAGGAGGACTGATTTGTTAACAGGGGCCACAAGATGAAGCGTGTCGGGGGTGACCCCGGGTCTCTATTTCTTCCACGTTCTTGAAACCCTCTTGCCTCTCAGGCATTTTCCAGTGCTGCAGCTTCATTTTACTTACAGACGTCTGACCTGTGCAGACCCTTCCCTCCCCACCCAGTTCGAACCTCCCCAGAGACTTTCGTTATGTGCATCTCATAGAAGAATTGAATAAGACATGAGCTTTCTAATGATAACCAACCTGGCTTTTAAAAAATACAACATACTTTTGATATACAAATGAAATACAGCTACTGGATTTCATTGTGTTTTTTCCTTGGTGGGCAAAGAAACGTCTAGATTTTTTATATAGCCTGTCCTGACCCACAAGATGATGGTCCCTCATGTGATTAATATTAGGACATCCAGCAGGAGCAGATCCAGGAGCAGCTCGTACGACCCCCACAGTCGGTCCAGGTACGGAAGGGGTGGGGAACCATTTGTGGGGGCGGGATTGAAAAGCCTTGTTTTATAAAACCCTTCACTTCCTTTTCAAAAGTGCTGTATTCTGTTGAAAAGTGTAGATACTGTATTTGTCTCATGTAATCCTACCCTATCTACGTGAGGTCTTTTTGACAGCTTTTATCTGTTGGCCCATGGTACTCTAGTGTCAAAAGTGACCATTGATGACCAGTTGTAATGGCAGGTGTTTATCGGATATAATTGCCTAATAAGATCCACCACCTTCATTCAAACTTAACTCAGTGTCAACTTCGTGATATTTTTCAATGCAGAAAATAAATGAACATTTTTCTTTTTACTATGGTAAGTCTGACTGGGGCAATTGTTCAGTGTTTCCAGTACTTGCTGTGCAGCTGTGTCCTCGCAATGTCGTCTAGGCCCTTGTTTTCGAGAACACTGATCAGGTCATAAAAAGAAATGGAAGCATATAAGTATCTGAGTGGGAAAATTGAGTGTGTGTTGTTGCTGTTGAAGCAGGTCCTACACTTACGATAGCTACTATAGCAGGAGTCGGAGTCGAAGTAGGAGCCAGAGGAGTGACAGTTACCACCGAGGCAGAAGTTACAGCAGGCGGTCCAGGTGGGTCCCCCTCCTTTAGGGCACTGCACGGTACTGTGGGCACTTGGTGCATGAGGTGACAGACAGCTAATAGAAGAGAAAGCGTAATCTTGGGAGGACAGAAGTATTTTTCTCTTCTCGAATTTCAGCAGTCCACAGGCAGCTACTAAATAAAAGTGGCCGTTGTGTTAAGGGTTGCCGGGTCAGGTTTGCTGGGTATTGTTACATGTGTGAATCCAAAATGGATCTTGTAATACTTACGTATCTTTGAATAGTTTGCAAGGAGTAAAGAGAGAAGGTCACCTAAACCATGGGCCATTCTTTTAAATAGGGCTAGTTGCTAAAAATAGCAAAACAGATTTGTTAATTTTTTTTAATCAAAAAATGTATACTAAAATGTCATCATTTGCTTCAACAGCAGAGTTGAGGTTTATACCATCAATTTTTAGTAAAAACATTTTTATATATTACAGATATT
Organism: Panthera leo; assembly: GCF_018350215.1. Lineage (NCBI taxonomy): Eukaryota > Metazoa > Chordata > Mammalia > Carnivora > Felidae > Panthera > Panthera leo. Next base: position 148,268,705 of record NC_056687.1, on the reverse strand, counting down.
TACACATATTACATTTTATGTAACATATTTTGCCTGGTACTGTAAGAGTCTTTGTGTTGACTTTTTATGGTGTCCCTTTCCTAGTTGCTTTTTTGGTCTTAACCCTTCTCCCATTCATTGCAACTACTGTCAGTGATCCTTGTTGAATATCGGTATAATCTAAACACCTCCCTTGTTTGACACTCTTGAAGGACTCCCTGCTGCCAGAAGGGCAGGTCTAGGCTCTTTAGCATTGCATGTAAGGCCTCCCTACCTACCAGCTCCAGCTGGGGCTTTTCTGTCTTCCCTCCTTTAATGTGCTAGAACCTTTCCTTCTGCCTGGAGATACACACGCCTCTTGAAATGGCCAATTCCCACCTACCTACCCCACAGGCCTCAGCTGCAACCCACTGCCCCAGGAGGCCCGCCCTGACTGTTCACCCTGAGTTACGCCACCCCCACCTCCCTGCCGTGTGCCCTATTTGTCTTGTCCACTATTCTGTACTGTCCTTGAGCCCCAGGAAACTATACTTGGTCTACTGTGTATGTCCTAGCATTTGGCAAAGTGACTGGCTCCCTGAATTTTTTTCAAAATAACTGAATGGTGACAATTGCCAGGTCCTCTTGACTTAGTTTCCCAGAGGTCCTATCTGCATGCACCTGCCCTACCTTCCTCCCACATCCCTCATGGGGTCCCCATTTTTTTTTTTTTTTTTTGGCTTCCCCTTTTTTTTTTTTTTTTTTTTTTTAATTTTTTTGGAGTGAGGGGTAAGTGAGGGAGGGAGGGGCAGAAGGAGAGGGAGAGAATCTTAAGCTGCCCCATGCAGAGCTCCATCTCACGACCATGAGATCATGACCTGAGCTGAAATCAAGAGTTGGATGCTTAACCGACTGAGCCTTCCCAGGCGCCCCTTGGTTTCCATATTTTTAATGAAACTATTTGTGTACCTTTTTTATCCCTTGCTTCCTCGGTCTCATTAAATATTGATGTTCAGTTTGGGTAACATGGAAAATTATTCTGCTCATTTGCATGAGTGGATTTCAAGTAATTTCCCAAGATGCGATGTTTCTTTATCTTAACGTTGATATTACTATTCTGTCATTTAAAACGTCTTTGAAAAGTCTACACTGTTGCCACAGTCAAGACCCCACTCATCCACCCACTGTGCTCTGCCACATCAGTATTGCTTTCAAGCCACTCATATAAAAAAAAAAAAAAAAAAAAAAAAAAAAAAGGCTTCAAGAGGAATTCAAAGGGTTGAAGTTAAAAGGTGTCTGTATATTTCTTTTGTTATACAGGAGTTGTAGATCTTATGGCTCTGACAGTGAAAGTGACCGAAGTTACTCTCATCACCGGAGCCCCAGTGAAAGCAGCACATATAGTTGAAAATGTCCCCCCCCCCTTTTTTTTATACAAATTATATCTTATTTGTAAATATCTGGTAACTTAAAAGTTGGAGAAACTTAATGGCAGTCTGTTGTTCTATTTCAATATTAGAGATAAGTTTCAAAAATAGGCACTTAATTGTTATCGTTCATTTACATGTACACAGAATTTAAAATACAGATATGTCTCCTAAAAATATTTTTATGCCACATTTTACAGTAGCCAACTATGGAAATGAATTTCATTTTCTTGAATCAAGAAATCATGAAATTTAAGTATCATTTGCAATATTATTTTAGACAGATGATTTCTTTCCATCTCATGTATTCCTTAGAATACAGATTCTTTTTGCCCGTTTTTCAGGTTTTAGCATATATGCTGCCAAGCATAGAACTGTGAAGAACTGTTAAAGGTGGCCAAATATTTATGTACCAATCACACAGTCTCATACATACGTGCTCTTAAGAACAAACCACCCAGAATTGATACTTGATGGTAGCCAGGAATATAAGGCAGTGGCTCTGGAGTTCTTCATTCTTTCCTTACTTCTTGGTTGTCTCAGAGGATCGGGAAAAGTGGTCATCATACAGCCCACTCCGGCTGGCAGGTGAGGTTCAGAAGAATAAATCGGCCTTAACTGTGTACCTGCACTGTCCCTAAGGACCTAATGTTTTATGTGCTTTTTAATGAACACTATCACGAGTTTAGATTGTAGAAACAATTCTATTCCAGTTCATGTTTTGGTGCTCGGTACCTTTTGGTGCCTCTTTACGTGTACTTTACGTTAGAATCTCCTAGAAGAGAGATTATTATTATTATTATTTTAATTCACTGGCGCCAAACGTTCCTTCTGAGCTGTATTCACTTTAAATATTTGGAGGGCTTCTCTCCAGCTCAGGTGTGGCCTGGGGTCCTCCGGAGCAGGCAGGACTGACCCAGAAGGTTGTGTGGCCGCTCAGGGCTGCTGCACGTAACTGACATGTGTGCCTCGGGAAGAGTCGATTGAAGAGTGGACTTCAAAGTACCACCAAAACCTCACTGCCACCATCCTGGAGACACTTGGCAGAGCTTTTAAGTCTTTCAAGTAAGAGAGAGAGATACCACAACAGCAGCTGAACTGTTCTAAGCACCAGCATGTTTTTCCTCTTTCTGCCGTGACCCGCTCTGACTCGGTGAAGCCTCGCACGACACGAGGAAGTCCGGGACATCACACAGGGGAAGAGGGTGTGCACGACAGCACAGATGACACATTTTCGGTTTGGGGTGGTTCCTCCAAAAAGGATTTGACCTGTAAAAACTGGTGTGATTTTTTTTTTTTTTTTTTTTTTAAATCTTTTGAGTTTTTCCCCCAAGTGTACTTAATCACCTTAGTGCCAGTTTAATCAGTTACACAGAAGAAAATCCTACTGGATGTCGGGTGTGGAACTCTGCACCAACCCAACCCAGGCCTTGGCTAGGGGTACCTGGGAAGTGGGAAAGAGCCCTCAGTTGGAGGGATTTGACAGCCTCGGATGGGTGGAGGGGAGACCTTGGATATATTAAAATGGTCATCCGTAAAAGGTTCATAAACAGGGTTAAGTGGTCAGCTGTTTGCCAGGTTGATAGAGTACGTTAGAAAACAGGACCCAAGTCAAATAAACGGACTTCTTAGTAAACACAAAACCATGTGTGATTCATGTGAAGGGTTTTCAAAAGTTGCCTGTAATATTCAGTGGGGGAAAAAAAACGCATTCAGAAGCCCAACAAACTGCCAAATCTAATTAGGTTAAGAAAAGTTACCCTTGGACGATGTATTTGTTTTCTGCTGCTGTGTAACAAAGTACCCCAAACTTAGCAGCAGAAGACAACGCCTATTTCTTAGCTCACAGTTCTGTAGCTTGTGAGTCTGGCACAGTGTGGCTAGATTCTCTGCTCAGGGTCTCACAAGGCTGAAACCAAGGGTCAGCAGGGCAGCATTCCTTTATGGAGGCTGTGGGGAAGAATCTGCTTCCAAGTTCATTCAGTTCCTTGCTGGCTGTCATCTGAAGGCTTCTGCCTCAGCTCCTGAAGGCTGCTCTCATTCCTTCTCGCGTGCTCCCGTCCATCTTCAAATTCTCAATGGCCTATGTTCTCACGCCTCCCATCCCTCTGCCTTCTTCCTCTGTTTTAAGGTTCATGTGATTAGATCAAGCCCACTGATCAAGTCTCCCTATTTTAAGGTCAGTTCTGCCATAGAACATAACATAATCACAGGAGTGACTGCACAGGCGCGGGTTCCTGGGATTTGGGCATGGAGTGGGGGGGGCGCAGGCCATTCAGAATCCCACCTACCACAGACGATCACTGCCCATTGCGCTGGAGTTTCATCCCAACAAGGTGGGCCCTGGAAGCCTCATTTGTTTCTTCCATGGACAAGAACAGCCCTCAGCCGTAGCATTCAACTGTGTGTTTACTGAATGAACTACAGAAACAGCTTTTCTGCCTAGAGGGGATTGTTCTGTATTTTAAGTTATTTTTTAATAAAATTTAATTATGTTGTGTATTGTGCTTCTTAATAGAAAATGCATTATTGGACTGTTTTTGTAATGTCGTTTACTGCAAATGAAACATGATATAGCTGGTATTGTTCAAAAACTGTAGAGAATACTTTTGTACATATTGGCAATGTCTAATTTGTATACACTTCATTTAAATGTTCCTAAAACTTGAAAAGGGGGACCTTGTAGAAATTAAAATATATACTTAGTCTAAATCTGTGCCTGTGTCATCTCTCTTTACTCGTCCAGACTTCCAGTAATCTTTCCGAAATGGAAAAGAAAATGTTGAGTCTCTTTGCTGAGCCAGGCGGCAAAGAGACTTCGTCTCTGCTGCCCGTTTCCATCTGGCGGCTGAGTATCGGCGGGGCATGAGGTGGGGCCGGAGAGGCACTGCAGGCAGAGATGTTCACCTGCCCAGATGGTGCACCTGCTCGGTGATGGTGCTTTATGTACCAAGCACACGGGATGGTGCTTGGTCTCTCTTGCCCTGCAGACTCCAGGTTTCCTCCAGCTCCGTTGTTGTCATTCAGCCGAGGTGACCTGCATACAGAGGTCTTTGCTGAGGAAGGAATATGTCCCATCTTCTCTGGGAGTTGCTGCCTTGGGGACAGAACATTTACCTACTAAACCACCCACAGCCTCCACACTTCCCTCTCTGCCAGTTCACTAGGCACAGAGCACTGGCTCTTAGAGAAAACATTCATGGTGATATTTTTAGTGTCCACATGAGAATTTGCAGGGCAAGTACAATTAACTTTTTTCTCCTCGGGACTCCGAGGAATTTGTATTTTCTTAGTGAATACCTCATAACTTCTCACAGTAAGACTTGCAGAGATTCAGTTTTCAGAATTGAGTTAACAGTAGACCCCCAAGTCAGGCAATCCCTGACAATAGTCCAATCTGGATGCATTAAAATTTAAAGAAAATTTCAGAGTCATTTTACTGTAGGGAAATCCCCAAGTGAGGTTCCTTTTTAGTGAGCTCCAGCATTGTGTTCACATTCTGATAGTGATCATTTTGATCAGCTGGGCAGCACTGGGGGGAAACGTGTCAAGGATTTTGGCCTTGACTGTTCTGAATTAGCCGGGCGTTAAATGGGAGGTAAGAGAATTCAAGAAAAATGCCCCTATCACAAGTGAAAACTGGCTGGACACCACTGTTGGGAAGGGAGAGGAAACCGTAGTCCGTGTAGAGAGAAACTTGCCACGCAGGTGATGCAAACTAGCTGACTAGGTGAGGCCCGGAAGCCATGCCTCACATGCTAGAAGAGCCTGGACTCTGCTGGTTTCTACAAAGAAGTCCCATGCAGCACTTGTGAGGGGTTGAGCTGGGAAGCAAGCTGAGAGGAATCCTGCTGGGCAGGGAGAAGTCCTTTGAGGACAGGGGTAGGGAGGGGGTGCCCTGGAAGAACAGGGCACCTGCTCGTCTTCAGGACCCACCCCGGGCAGCTCCAGTCAGTGCCTGATGCTGTGTGTGTGTGAGGCCAGGGGAGCACACTGCCGCAACACACACACAAAGGGGCAGGAGGCTTTAACGGTCTGTTTTCTTTAAAGGTTTCAGTAGAGGGCAGACGCAGTGCCCTTGCCCCTTTCTCTTCTCCTCCCTATGATTCAAAAGGCCGGAGTGGGGCTGTGCCGAGCTCCAGGCCAAGTACTTCTGCCCCTTAGAGACCCTGGGCCCACCGTTCACAGCTCTGCAGGCTGAACTGCGTTTCAGAGCCCGGCCCCAGGACCCAGGCCAGCCTGAGGACTGCTGTGTCTGAACCGGCATAGAGCCCTGAGGAAATCAAGGTAAAGAAAGTGACCTCAGGCTGCAGGAGAGACCCCCGCATCCTGTCTGTTCCTGGGCCTCTGACGGCTCATCTGCACCAAGAAGATGTGGATTGCCCATTCCTCGGCTCATAAGCCCTAAAAGAGGGTGCGCGCAACTGGCACAACTGGGCATGGGAATCCGTGGTGCCCATCCTTTTCCCAGACCCGTCTGGAGAGGAGTCGGCCTCCCAGAGGGCCTACAGGGAATGGAGGCCTGGGCTGCCACTCCCCCAGCCCCAGGTTACCCGGGTCCTCCTGCAACTAACTTCTCTACCAGCAGGCCAGATTCCCAGAGAAAGGCTGCCAAAGACCCCACTAATGTCAATGCCTCCAGCCTAGTTTGACTTTATTTTGAAGAGATAAAGGATCTCTGTGAGCAACGAGTCTGTGGTATAGTCCGTAAGGGGTCTGGGCCAGAGCCAGACTTTCTGGGTTCAAGTTCTGCTCTGCCACTCTCTAGTTTCTTAACTAGTTAGATTGCTTGACCTTTATAATTCAGCTCCTCCTCTGAAAATCTGGGATACCAAGGCTTCCCTCTTGGGAAGTAGGGAGAATTAAATGCTTAGAGCCAAGCATACATCAAAGGCCCGGGGACGCGGGCCCTGGGATCGCCTCCAGGAGGAGGGTAGGAGCCCACAGGTTTCACGTGGAGGGCCAGGCTCAAGTCACCAATGAGAAGCCCACAGTCCCTTGAACCAACAGGGAGGGAGAGGATCCTGGAAGCTACTGGTGAGGCATGCCAAGGCCATGACGTTTACACAGCAGGAGGGAACGAGGCAACCTGCTGGTTTGAATTAGGCCCCCACCCCGGCAGCTGTAGCCTATTAGTGTGGCGCTCAGTGGAGGCAGAACACAGGGGCAACACCCCCCTGACTCCACACTCGGAGCTCTGTGCTCCCGTCCCTGTAGGGCCCTGGGTCAGCCTCTGGTGGGTAGCTCGAACATCCCTTTCCATCCCACCGACTTCACGCTGTGTTATCCCCTTCGGTTTTCTGACACTGTCCACTCTTGTCCTTCCCCATCCCAGCTACACAGCCTCCTGCACCCCAGGGAGGCTGAGTCCTGTGCTGTGCAAGTGTGCGTGCACACATCCCCCCAACCACCTCTGGGCTGTTTGTTCTCTCCAGGATCAGAAGAGGTGGGCCTGGTGTCCCCAGCCAAGCTTGGGGACTGCCCTCGCACAGTTTGGGTGGCCCCATTTGAGCCCACCATACCGGGCTCTTCAAACAGCCCCTTGCTGCAGTCTCATGTGACCCAAGTGCCAGTAGCCTCTCCCAAAGCTGGCTGCGCCCTCGGGCTTCCCCAGTAGATGGGCTGTAGGCCAGAGAAGCAAGAGGGAAACAGCTGTGGTCTTCAGGGAGACTGAGCCCCCATTCCCTCTCTCCTCACCCCAACTCCAGCCCCTCCTTGGCTTGACCGCCACAGCCAAAGCCAATCCCAAAGGGGCCAGGGGCCCCACCTTCGTTACTTAGGCTGGCCACACCCCTTGCCAAGCTTTGGCAGACAGTGGACCCATGAGGGTGTCTCGTGCAGTCCTCTCTGCCAGGATCCTCCCAACCCGAGGGGAGGCCACACTCTCCCAGCCTCCCCTTTCCCTGGCTCCTGACACTGGTGCCTGGCTGCATTATCTGTACTCCTCTGGGCCTCACTGTCCTAATCCAAGCAATGGGTACACAATCCATCCCTTGCCCCCTCCGAGGTCAGTGCAAGGACCCACTGAATCAGATGAGGAAGCGGGTTGGAACCGAGGAAGAGGCAGAAAGCAGCCCTGAGGTGACCAGCTGGTCCCACATGCTGGCCGGCTCTGGCCTGGCCTCAGCCTGAAGCCTCTGGGAGCTGAGCTAGCTGGCTGTGCACCCACCATGGCCACAGAAACGCAGGGTGTCTGCAGTGGCCGCCTCTGGGGGCATGTCCCCAGCTGTGCCCCCACCTCTCCTCCCGTGTCTTTATTCACTCGGGGTCTCTCCCACGCTGCATCTAGCTATGTGCATTCCTCCCCTTCCTCTTGGCACTCTTTGGTCGCCCCCATCTTTGCCCCTGAGATGTCTTCTCCCTGGCCCCAGCGTCAGGAGGCCCTTGCAGGAGGTCTTGCAAAAGACCATCAGACTTGTTGACGGTGTCGCCCTGGGATCTTTGCCTCTGTTCCATTCCCTCTCCCGGCACCCAGAACCAAGTCAATCTGAGCAGGCCCCAGAGACCCTGCCCACTCATGAGGAAGATGGCAAGCCCAGGGGATACTGCGACAGCTGGGCAGGGGCTGCTGCGTAAGCACGAGGGCACATGTGTGAGGGGTGTGGGTATTGCCAGGACAGGGGCACTATCACAGTGACCCAGACGGGGCAGCAGCCGGCTTGGGGTGGGGCGAGGGCACAGAAAGGCCCCTGAATGATGACATGGGCCACACGAGAGGCCCACAGAGGCCCCCTCTCCACCCTGGTGGCCCAGCCGCCACCTGGGCCCTGCCAGGCCAGCGCCCTGCGGTCCCCACCCTGCCGCCTGCTCAGCCTGGCAGCGTTCCTTTGCAGCCTCCTGCCAGCACAGCTAGCCCCCTGCCCCCACTGGTGTCCGTGCCAGAGCAGCATTCCGCAGGCCAGCAGAGACTGAGCAGGGAGGCTACTCAGCAGTGGTCAGGTCACACGGCTGAGGGGCACAGTGGGGCCTGGGCCTCTGGCCCCCACTCCTCTCATCTTGCGTTTCCCTAGTGCTGGGCCGGCCACCGTTAAAGGCTTGGTCGCTGCAGCTGGGGTCGGGTTCTTGCATCTCCTGCCCTGGGCCCCTGCCCTGTGGAAATCCAGAGGAGGCCACCAGGTAGGTATGGGCCAACCAGCACAGAGTAAAAAGAGCTCTGGGATGCCCTGGGGAAGGGGGGTGTGGGGGGCAGGGCTAGCTGGAGATCCTAGACTCACCCTCAGATCAAAGCAGCTCAGGCCAGAGGGTGGGGGTGGTGAGCGCGGCTGGGGTACGGGGGTTCGGTCTCTCAGCTGGGGTCGCTCAGGGGAGCAGGTGGAAGCATTTCTGCAGCTAGCTGGGGAGTGGGCGCGCCCAGCTTCCCCATTTCAGGGCCGCCTCCTACTCCGACCCCGCCTCTGTGGCGCAGCTGGAAGGCACCGAGATTAGACTCTCGGACGAACTTCCCGGCAAGAAGGGGGCTCGGCGCGAGAGAGTCAGGCCGGGGCCCATCCGCTAGGATGGGAGCAGTGGGACCCGGCTGGGGTCCCCTGCGGCCCGAGGCAGAGCAGGCTGCACCGGGACCGCGCACACCACGCGTGTCCGCGCCCCCCGCCGGCACGCAGGGCGGCCTGGCCCTTTAAGCGTCCAGACGGCGGCCCCAGCTGACGCGCGGGCTCCAATCGGCGCCCCGCGCCCCCCGCCCGCCGCGCCCGAGGCTCTGGGGCCGCAGCTGCTCGGCTGCTGGACTCGCCGCGGCCCTGCGCCTCCGCCCGCCCGGCCGCGCCCCCGGGGGCCATGGTCGCGGGGCCCTGCGCGGGGGCGGCCCCCAGCGCGGCGCTTCATGGAGCGGCCCCGGCCCGGCCGCCGGGGGCAGCGCGATCCCGCGGGGCCCTGTGAGCCCCCAGCGCCACGGCACCATGGTACGCAAGGCCCTGCCTGTCCCCCCGCTTATCCGCCCACCTGCCCGCTCTGCCCTCCCGAGCGCACGGCCCGCCAGCTCAGGGTGGAGTTGCTGGAGGGGTCTTCCCCCTCGCCGGTCTCCCCGACCCCTTCTCCCGGGTCCCCGCGGGCCGGGAATGCGGCGCTACGGCGCGGCCCTCGGCGGGGAGGGGGTTAAATTCCTGGGGTGGGGGCTCAGGCGCGAAAGGCTGAAGTCTTGCTAGGCGCGGGCGGAGGGGGGCGCTTCTCGGAGCCTGGGACGCCGCCGCCCTCGACTGGGTGATGGGGGGGAGGGGGGAGGTCGGATTCCCGCCTGGGCCTCGGGCCACGTGGGCGCTGGAGCCGCCCTGTTTGGGGATTTGGGGCGACCGGGCCAAGCCGGGTGTGTTGGGGCGGGACGTCCGCAGCTCCGGTCCAGACTACTGTGTGACCTTGGGCCAGTCCTCTGCCCTCTCTGGGCCTGTTTCCTGGGGAAGGAATGGGGCCATGAACGCAGAAGAGGCTGACACAGACACCGCCTCTCCAAAAAGAGGAGCCTGGAAGTCATGAACCTGTGCCCCCTTGCTCAGTCTGGGCCCCACCTATGGTTACCCGGCAATAAAGATTGTCGTGGGCGTTTGGGGTGTGTGTGTGTGGGGGGGGGGGTGCCGATGCAAGCCCAGGTTTCATCCCGGGGCCTCCATGGAGGTCAGGATAGGGAGCCAAAGGCTTCATGGCGCTGAGAGAGGGTATCCCTCAGATCCAGAAGGCTCTGGCCCTGGTGAGCAGTCTCGGCAGGTGTCCCTGGCACCTGGGCTCCTTCCCACCGCCCTCCCCCCCCCACCCCCCCATCCCCAGCCTGGCTTGCCGGGAGAGTTTGAGGGCAACAGGAGTGCCTGACCACTTCCCTGGTCTTGTATCTTAAATAGGCTGACCTGGTCTGGACTTGAGGATGGAGTGCACCTGGCTGCAGCTGGCACAGCCAGTGGGGAGGGATGTCTGCAGTTTCAGGGAACTGGCACATCTGGCTGGGGAGGCAGGCGCAGCTTGTGGGCCTTGCATGGGAGGTGCCAGGCAAGGGGGTGGCCGAGCCCTGCCGAGGTAGTTGACAGGTTATGGACTCAGGCTGGATGGGTGTGCCTTGCCAATTAAGTCCAGAGAGGGTTCCTGACTGTGAGCTTCTCGGGCCCCTCAAGGGTGCAGGGTGGTACTGGCTTGGGAGGGGGTGGGTACTGCTGTGGGAATAGCGTCTTTAGGGGCACCAATACCCTCCAGGCCAGCCCCTCCTTTCCTGCTGAGGCCAGAGGGCCCTGGGACCAGGTCTGTGCATGGGATGGTCGGGCACTGCCCTTTTTCCCAATGCCAGGTAGGCACCGGAGGGCATTATGGGAAGGGGGATGTGGCCTAGGATGTGCTCCCCTCAACAGGCCTGGCTTTAACAAGCCCTTATCCAAGCCACTTCTGCCACTGTCTGGCCCCTGGTGGCCCTTAGGGGCCCTCTTACAACCCAAGTTGCATCCTGACCCCTCACTGACCTGCAAGTGGTAGCAGCTCTGGGGAGGAGGCCACAGGTTGCAGAGGGTAGTGGTGGGGTCTAGGGAAGCACAGCTGGTCCCCTGAGTCTGAGGTTCCCCAGAAGCCTCTTACTGCTCTTTAAGTCATTGCAAGCCGAGAAATCCATCCACATGGAGTGGCGTCCAATCCAGCAGGGAAGGGGTGGCCTCAGCAAGGAGCTGGAAGTCCTGGGGCTCTGCTGTTGTTCACTTGTGGGATCCTTCCATTCTGAGCCTCGGTTTCCCCATCCGTGCAGTAGGGTTTGGTCCCAGAAGATGAATCAGGATGAGTCAGAGGAGGGAGATGGGAGGGACTTGGCACCATATCCCTGTTAGATTGGCCAGGCCTGGACAGGCTAGCAGTCCCGAGACAGAGGGGCAGATGGTTGGCTTCTTGGCTGGGAGGCAGGAGGCGTGGGAGAACTTGAGGAAGATGGTCTCCATGGTCAAGAGTCTGGCCAGACTGGGATCTGAGAGAGCATGGGGTGGATGCTGCCCTGGATATGCAGGGTGGGGCTCAGGACAGATCTGGAAGCAGGTTGCCCCTTGTGGCTCCTTGAGGTTCATCCTGACGCCTGGGGCAGATTCTCACAGGTGAACATAGATACCACCCCTGAGCCCAGACTGGGCCCACCCACTGCTGCCCTATCAATGGAAGGACTGTCCTGGGGCGTTGGGGCGAGCTCTGGATAGACGGAACCAAGGTTTCATCCCAGGGCTTTCAGGGAGGTGATTGGGGGAGAGGAGCTGATGGCTTGTCGGCAGTGGGGCAAGGTAACCCTCAAATACAGGCGGCTCTGACCCAGCTAAACGGGGCCTGAGGAGGGCCCCGAACTGGAACCTGTGGAGCTGGTCCGGCCAGGCAGGTGGTCGGCAGATATTAACTGAACATCTGTGCACCTGACCTATGCACGGGACTGGGCAGCCTGCCTGTGTGCTGTCTACCTTTTGGGGAAGCTGCTGTGGCAGAGCCAGGGATGATTAAGCCAGCCCCTTATTCTGGACAATTCACAGGTGCCGGATGTGGCCCAAGGACCTGATAATCTGACCCATCAGACTTTGAGGGCCTCTCTGAGGCTTCAGAGTAGTGTGACTTCCAAGATGGGGCCATCTTAGAGCCTCCGGGCCTGGACCGTACCGGACCTGGGGTCTGGGGGCCTAGAGGGAAGAGGGTCTAGGACAAGCCTTGGGGGGCTCCTGTCTCTAAGCACAGTGGACATGGGCAGCAGACTGGTCCCGTTAAGAAGGGGCTGGCTAGATCCCACCAGCCTCCTCCAGCAGAACAGTGGGACCAGGCTCTGGGCCTGGATTTCTTCACAAGAATTTCCACCTCTGCAAGGCCTCAGGCCCAGACCCTGAGGCCTTCCGCTGGTGAGGTGAGGGGTTTCTGAGGTGCTACCCCCAGGGTGCAGTAGCAGCCAGAGGCTGAGCGGTGAGCTAATGAGCCTGACTTTCGTTCTTGAGGTGTCTGGGCTTGGGCAGGCATGGTTTTATTTCTACATGTGAGTGAGTATGAGGGAGAGAATCCACGGAGCTCAGGAAATGCTGAAGCAATGCTTGTGTCTGAGGTGACCACCTCGCCCCAGTTTGCCCAGATCGGCCCTGGTTTTAGCACAGAAAACCCCCACGTCCCAGGAAACCGCTAGGTCCCAGGCACTCCTGGACAGTTGGTCACCCTAGTCCCTGTTACTTCCTCTTTCCTTCTCTTCCCCTTCCCTGTCCAGGATGACTTCCCGTTTTGCAGGGAAGCGCTGGGGGCCCAGAAAAGCTAACCTACTAACCCAGGAGCCGAAGGTCATGGTTGGAGTCTGAGCTCTAAGGGGCAGCTGGCTCGGGGGGCTTGAGTCCTGGTCCCGCCCCCCCCCCAGCCCCGCCCCGCATCCTTGCTTGAGCCTCAGCTCTTTCTCCCTAATGTGGAGCCAGGAGTGATGGGCAGGCTGCCTCCCCGGTGGTGGGTGCTGCCCAGGTTGCTGGCCTTGACCTGACCTGTGCCCTGTGCCCCGCAGTTGCTGGTTGAGAAGACGACAGACTCACCGGCGGCCGAGTTCTCGCTGGTGGAGGACGTGGCATTGCACTTCGCCTGCTTGATGGGCCGCCTGAATGAGCAGCGCCTCTTCCAGCCTGACCTCTGCGACGTGGACCTGGTGCTGGTGCCCCAGCGCAGCGTCTTCCCGGCACACAAGGGCGTGCTGGCTGCCTACAGCCAGTTCTTCCACTCCCTCTTCACCCAGAACAAGCAGCTGCAGCGCGTGGAGCTGTCCCTGGAGGCGCTGGCGCCCGGCGGCCTGCAGCAGATCCTCAACTTCATCTATACATCCAAGCTGCTGGTCAACGCGGCCAACGTCCACGAGGTGCTCAGCGCCGCCTCATTGCTGCAGATGGCTGACATCGCCGCGTCCTGCCAGGAGCTGCTGGATGCCCGCTCCCTAGGCCCCCCGGGCCCCAGCGCCGTGGCCCTGGCCCAGCCGGCCACTGGCTGCGCCCCGGCCGCACCACCCTACTACTGTGACATCAAGCAGGAGGCAGACGCCCCAGGTCTGCCCAAGATCTATGCCCGCGAGGGCCCTGACCCCTACTCTGTGCGTGTCGAGGACGGGGCAGGGGCCGCGGGTGGCACGGTGCCTGCTGCCATTGGGCCAGCCCAGCCCTTCTTCAAGGAGGAGAAGGAGGGTGGTGTCGAAGAGGCCGGTGGGCCCCCTGGCAGCCTGTGCAAGCTGGAGGGCGGGGAGGGGCTGGAGGAAGAGCTAGGGGGTTCTGGCACCTATAGCCGCCGGGAGCAGTCCCAGATCATCGTGGAGGTGAACCTCAACAACCAGACTCTGCACGTGTCCACGGGGCCCGAGGGGAAGCCGGGCACCACCCCGGGCCCGGCCACCATGGTGCTGGGGCGGGAAGACGGGCTGCAGAGACACTCGGAGGAGGAGGAGGAGGAAGAGGAGGAGGAGGAGGAGGAGGAAGAAGAGGAAGAGGAGGGTGGTGGCAGTGGAGGGGAAGAGGAGGAGGAGGAGGAGGAGGAAGAGGAGGGTGGCAGTCAGGGAGAGGAGGAAGATGAGGAGGAAGGGCACAGTGAGCAGGAGGAGGAAGAGGAGGAAGAAGAGGAAGGGCACAGTGAACAGGATCAAGAGAGCTCGGAGGAGGAGGAGGAGGAGGAGGAGGGGGAGGCAGGGGGCAGGCAGGGGCCGGCGGGGCGTCGGGGCAGCAGGGCAGAGCCCCCTCCCCACGGTCGCATGGCCACTCGGTCCCGAGAGAACGCCCGGCGCCGGGGCCCCCCTGAGCCTGAGGAGACCAGGCCACGGGGTGGGAAGAGGCCCAAGCCCGCGCCGGGAGCCTCTGCGCCGGCCCGAGGGCCACAGGCCACTGACGGGCTGGGGGCCAAGGTGAAGCTGGAAGAGAAGCAGCACCACCCATGCCAGAAGTGCCCTCGCGTCTTCAACAACCGCTGGTACCTGGAGAAGCACATGAACGTGACCCACAGCCGCATGCAGATCTGCGACCAGTGCGGCAAGCGCTTCCTGCTGGAGAGCGAGCTGCTGCTGCACCGGCAGACAGACTGCGAGCGCAACATCCAGGTGGGCCCCGCCGGCTCCGTGGGGGGGTGGGGCAGGGCTGGGCAGCAGGCCCGCTGACGCCACACGGCCACTGAGGCCAGGCACCCCGCGTCGTGCTGCCCGCGTCGCCCAGACAGACAGGCTGGGGAAGCCGGACTTACCCCTGGCCCCTGGAGCTGGCCCAGGCCCAGGGTGGTGGGGATAATGCCAGTGCCTTCCTGGAGGAGGCGGGCGGAACCGGGCTTGGCGTGTGGAGACACGTGCAGATAGGACTGAAACAAACAGTACCCTTGGCCAGAGGGGCGAAGGGGAGCATGGGCTTTGGAGGATGAGAGGAGGGAGTTGTCTGAGTACTTGAGACTGGCGGATAGCCAGCTGCCAGGAGGGATGAGTCCGTGTTTTAGTAAATCCTAGGGCTGCTGGAAGGCCAACAGGTCCACCACCATTTATGGTTTGACAGACAAAGCAGGGCAGGGTTTGCCCAGAGAGGGCGCCATTTCCACTTGCCACAAAGGCTGAATGGAACAAGGGGTGACCGAGCAGGAGAAAGCCCCTGCTTGCTGTCAGCGCTTTGGAGATGCCAGCTGGCCTGGGCCTGGAAAGAGGGATTGGATGAGAAATTTGGGAAGAGCAGGGGCTGCTGGGGCCAAGCAGGGGAGCTGGGCTGGTGGCCAGGCCCCGGGTCAGCCTGTGTGCCAGCCTGGCCTCTCAGGGTGTGGGCAGCACAGGGCCAGCCTGGCTGCTTTTGGCTTGTTCTGACGTGGGAGGGGATTGATGGGGCAGCAGGTAGGCCGGCGCTAATTGCCTGAGCTAATTGCTAATTGCATGGCCCTGTGGAGAAAGTGTTCCCCGGGGGTTACCTGGTCTCCTGCCCCACCCTCCTGCACCTGTTCCCACGTGCCTGCCTGCTGGGCAGCCCTTTGACTGTCCACCTGCACACACCTGAGCCTTCCTCCTGAAGGGGAAAGACGCGCGTGCCTCTTCTGAGCTGGGCGCCCTGACCCATTTCTGCCCAAGCCTGACCTACTCCAGCCCTCTGGAAGAGTGTCCTGCAGGGATGCGTAGGACAGGAGGAGGAGGGGGGCCCCCAGGGTTCCCACCACCCTCCGTTCCCTCGTGGGGCCTGGTACCTCCCACAGTCTCCCCCACCTGGCCCTTTGGCACCTATCTCCTCGAGGATCCGCAGGGTCAGGGCTTGGGTCCCCCCAGGGGGAGGCAGCAAAGGTAGTGCCCCAGCTCCGCCAGACCTGTTACCATGGCCCCTCAGTAGAGAGATGCTTTGTTAAAATGAGCACCGAGGAGGGGCTTCCTCGTGTAGGAGGGCCCTGACCCTTGTTCGGTTCAAGGATGGGGGAGGGCCCCAGGCTGCAGCCCTGGGTGGGTGGATTACCATCCCCAACTCCCAGAACATCCGATTTGGCTGGTCGCTGGACATCCGGGGCTCTCTCGCCGGCACAGGTGAGGTGAAGGAACGGAGGTCCAGAGAGGGGCAGCTTGTCCCAGGTCACACACGGTCCTGACTCAGGACCTGGGGCCTAAAGTCCTCTTACCCCACAGTGTGTGACCTGTGGTAAAGCTTTTAAGAAGCTCTGGTCCCTCCACGAGCACAACAAGATCGTGCATGGCTATGCGGAGAAGAAGTTCTCCTGTGAGATCTGCGAGAAGAAGTTCTACACCATGGCCCACGTGCGCAAGCACATGGTTGGTGAGTAGGCCGGGAGAGGATGGGGCCCGGGGTCAGAGCTCGGCCAGCTGCTGGCTGTGCTGGGAAGGACTTCCCATCCAAGGGCGGTGTGAAAGCGTGAAAAGGCCCCTCTCAGCTGTGAAGCCTGGGGAGGCTGCTTGCAGTGGCAAACGTGGCCGGGACAGGACTGCAGAGGTCAGGACTACCATGTATAGTTGGGCAGGTTGCACGTTGCACAAGGGTTCCTGGACAAGATGGCAGATGGGGACCAGAATCCAGCTGGCACACTGCTAACCGGACTATGTGCCACAGTATGGGGTTGTGGCCACCAGGGAAAGGAGCGCCTTTTCCTAAATCACGCAAAGTGACGTATGGGCAGACATAGGCCCTCAGTTTCAGGACAGGTGTGCCTCTCATTTTTTTGTCACCTTCTTTCCGGCCCTCACAGGGCTTTGGGCTTCTCTGAATGCAACCCATGATAATGCGACACAGTAAGGAGGCCCCCCCAAGTGTGTGTTAGGTTACTCTGCCTCGGGCATGGCTGTCCCTCCCCTCTGTGGGCCTGGCTGGAAGTCTGGTGTCCAGGTGCCCCTCCTTTCTTTGCCCAGTTGGGGCCTGGGGCTCAAGGGAGATATGGCCCTGGCCAGGCCCTCCCCCCTTTCTCCAACCACCTGGGAGCTGGGGCCCCAGGCTCGAGGTCTCAGCCAGGAGCATGGGGAGCAACCCAGAACTGGTAGTCTTCCTGGGCTCGAGTTCCCCAGCTCTGAGCTCTGGCTCCAGTTATTTCCCCCCAGATCTTCCTTGAACAGTTCGTTAAGTCCTCACCTCTCCGGGGTTTTAGGGGAGCACAGCTAACTCCCTCTGGACTGCTCAGTGTCACCCCTGTAAGGCCCACCTTTGAGGTTCAGTACCACTCCTAGCCTGTCTTTATAGAAGGGCATGCTTGAGGCCCACAGAGGCTGTGCAGGGAGCCAGTGGCGGGCCAGGGTTTGAGCCGAGGCCAGTCCTACTTGGGAGTCCTTCAGTCTCTCCCCAAAGCTTTGGGAGTGAAGCAGCCTTGGCCAGAGGCTGAAGAACGTGAGGACCTCCATGCTAGTCTGACCAGACTTGAGAGCAGACAGACAGACGTAGCCCAGAGGGAAGAGCCCTCACCCTGAAGTCAGCCCCAGAGCCTGGACTGAGGCTCTGAAGCAGACCTTAAAGTAGGTGGGCCTCCCGGGAGGCCCTGTGTGGGAGGTGGTCAGGCAGCGAGCCCCTGGGAGGAGCCATGGGGGTCCGTCCCCCTGAGACATAATGGCCTGCCCCACAGCCCACACCAAGGACATGCCCTTCACCTGTGAGACCTGCGGGAAGTCCTTCAAACGAAGCATGTCTCTCAAAGTGCACTCACTGCAGCACTCTGGGGAGAAACCCTTCAGATGCGAGGTGAGCTCCTTCCTCTGCCTGCCCCGGGGGCCACCTGGACGGACAGGGAGCGGGAGCGGCAGCTGCCTAAAAACCTGGGAGTTGTGGGGAGTGGAGTCCGGGATTCAGAAAGAGTGGGGGGGCCACCCTGGTGTCTGCGGCCCCTGCCTCCCACTCCATCTTTACCTGGATGCCCACCTGCCTGCCCCCCCCCGGCCCCCACCCTCTGCCACCCCAGCTCCAACGCAACCCCCACGCATTCAGGGTGGGCAGTCTCCTTGGGCCGGAACGGTACATGGGGTGGGCTTTCTGGAGAGGTGGAGAGAGGAACATCTCAGAGCAGAGACAGGGCTGTGGACGGGGATGAGGGGGGCAGGTCTTCCAACAAGGAGGAAGGACGGAGGGGCGGGGGGGCGGGGGAGCTCAGCTTTAAGCATGAGGACTCCCTCCATTCTGTGGCCTTTTTCCACTTCTTGACCTCCGTTCCCGCCTGGGCCCTGCCTGCCCTTGGCCTCTCTTCTGCCCGTGTGCTGCCCCACCCCAGGACCCCCTCCCGGTGTCTGTGTCCTCCCTGGGCCCTGCGGTCACAGGCAGGTGCTTCCCTTCCTGAAGGCTGCTCCCTCCTCTGCCCCTGGGCCTCACCCTCCCCCCCACCCTCAGAACTGCAATGAGCGCTTCCAGTACAAGTACCAGCTGCGGTCACACATGAGCATCCACATCGGCCACAAGCAGTTCATGTGCCAGTGGTGTGGCAAGGACTTCAACATGAAGCAGTACTTCGACGAGCACATGAAGACCCATACAGGTATGGCGGCCTCCAGGGAGGGACCCCTTCGCAGTCCTGCTCCGGAGGCCTGGGGTGGCCCCAGCCATGCCCCTTTTCTCAACTCTGGGCCTCAGTTTGCCCTTCTCTATGAGGCTCGGTGCCGTCCTCCCTGCCTCCCAGGGTAGGGAGGCCCTGCGGATGCCGGGGCTGGGCCCTGCTATGGTTCTCTGGGCGCGGGAGGCTGGTGCGGAGCTGGGGTCTGGGGACTCCTCAGTGACTCCCCGGTGCCCGTCGCCAATGCCTAGGGGAGAAGCCATACATCTGCGAGATCTGCGGCAAGAGCTTCACCAGCCGACCCAACATGAAGCGGCACCGGCGCACGCACACCGGCGAGAAGCCTTACCCCTGCGATGTCTGCGGCCAGCGCTTCCGCTTCTCCAACATGCTCAAGGCCCACAAGGAGAAATGCTTCCGCGTCAGTCACCCCTTGGCCAGCGACGGCCCCCCTTCTGCCCCAGGCCTGTCCCCCACCCAGCCTCCGACTCACGCACTGCCCCTGCTCCCGGGGCTGCCCCAGACCCTGCCGCCCCCGCCCCACCTGCCGCCCCCACCGCCACTCTTCCCCACCACTGCCAACTCCGGCGGGAGGATGAGCGCCAACAACTGACTGCCGAACCGCGCGTGCGCGGGGCCTGGAGCCCGGGGGGCGCCTCTGGGAGGGACCCCCCACCCCGCCCTCTCGTCTTTCCTGTGGGAGGGCAGCAGCACCGGCCTGGCACTGCCGCCCTCACCTCCAGAGGCGGCCGGACACACGCTGCTCAAGGCCCCTGGCCCTGGGGGTGTTGCAGGCTGGTGGCCCCAGCGTGGGGGAAGGGCACCTCACTCCCAAGGGCCCCCCCTTCAGTGACTCCTTGAAGCCTTTACTTTTTTTTTCTTGGAAGTGAAGGAAAAAGAAAAGAGAGGAAACTATTACCAGCACCGCCCTCCAGGTGAGGGGGGTGCTGGAGCAGCAGGTACAGCAGGGAGGGAGGGGCTGGGGAGCAGGTGTGACGGGTCACTCTGCTGATGCCTAAGCCGGAGGGGGGTTGGCCAAGCCAAGCCTGGGTCAGCTTCGGTGGCTCATCTCTGCCGCCCTTGTGCACCCCAACTTGCCCCCTCATCCTGGGGAGTCTGGGGAAGAGTTGGAGTGCCAGCCACCCCCCACCCCCGGAAGGAGTCGTGGACCCAGTCTGAGGGCTGTGGACACTGAGGCACAGAGCTTGAGTCTGGATGCCTGTGAGCGTGTTGTGGAGGGAGTGGCGGAGTGTGAAGGCTGCAGACCCAGCTTTGCACCGTGTGCAGTGGGGTAGGCAGGGGCTGGACCCCAGGCATTTGCTCTCCCGCCCACCGCCCTGGCAGCAGGCACAGGGACCCTGAGCTGTACCAGGCTGCATTGAGGTCCCTGAGTCCAGGAGAAGACATCCCCAGAAGCCGCTGGGCCTCAGGGGGCTGGGGGCTAGGCCCTGGGTGGGCAGACGGGCTGGCTCCCGCAGTGCCAGATCCCAAGGGCTGCAGTCGAAGTCCCTGCAAATGGGTGAACACCAGGGGCAGGGCCCTGAGAAGGAGGCATAGACAAAATGTTTTAAGGTTTCAAGGTGCTATCAGTGGGGCAGGGGGCAGGGCTGCTGTTCACAGAGCACCCCGTCCCTCACCAGCTGCCCTGGTCGTCTCTCCCACACCAGAGATGTGTGTGTGTGTCTGTCCCCATCCCTGCTCTGAAGGCAGAGGCCTCATCTTCCTAGGTCTGGCCACAACCCGGCATCCCTGGGCCTCTGCGGTGTGGGCAGGGCACCTGTAGCACTGTGGGCGAGAGGAACCTGCACATTCAGGGCCCAGGGTGGGGGCAGGAGTTCTGGGGGAGCCCCAGCCTGTGCCCAATGCTTGCCCCCACGAGGCTGGCACTAATAGGACACCCTTTTTTGTTGTCATTTAATGTCTTTATTCCTGCCTTTAAAATGGGGAGGAAGGTTCCATAAGCTACATGTTTCCTAGTTAAGCTCTTTCCTTTTGTGTTTATACGGTTTTGTTTGTTATACTCTGCACCTTAAACCCCCACGACTACCCCCACACCACCACCTTCCCAAGCATGGCTGGAGTGGGTAAGCCCAAAGGGGGACAGGGGCAGGGGGCAGGGGGGGAGTGGGCCCCATCAGCCCAAGGGCTGAGGGGGTTGGAACCCCTCTGACCTCCTTGTGAGGCCCATGGCGCTGGGGTGGGGGCTGGGGACATTTTAATCATCAATAAACGAAGCACTTTATTCTGTACAGATGTGGGCAGCTCCAAGAAGCCCGAGTGATTTGAGGATTCGTAATCCAAGCTACACAGCCCTGATTGTTCTCTGGGCACAGAGCGGGCAGTGCCCTGGCCTAGTTGCATTTGAGGCCGTGGCAGTAGTGCAAGCCAGAGCCTACAGACATGCCCTCAGACACCCCTGCTGTCCTCTGGAGAGAGAAGGTGGGCCCCTCACTGAGGGAGGAAGGCTCCCTGTCAGGCTCCCAATCGTGTAGCTCCCTTACCCCAAGGCTGAGGGTTCCAGGCTCCTGCTTTATTATAGCTCCCTCTCCTCTACCCCTTGATCTCTGGGCTTCCATGACGTCCTCAGGGTCCCCCCCCCCCCCCTCCTCTGTTTCCTCCTCTTCCTTGCTATTTCTAACCTCTGGTCCCAGTGCCTCTTCAGAGCTGGCTCATGTTTTCCCCGAAAAAGTTGATCTCCCCCAATGTGCTGTAGGTCTGGACCCCTTTGGGTTCCCCCAACCCCCTGTCGCTGACACCAGGGTCTCCCATGGGGACTGGTGGTCTTGTCACCAGCTAGCCCCACTACAGCTTTAGTGAGTGAGCCGGGTGGGGAGAGGGCAGGGGGGATGCGGGGGCTGGCCAGATCAGGTCCCCGTGAGGCCACACTTTGATAAGCAGAGGCTGGAGATGGCTGTTGTGGGGGGAGCTGGTGTTGAAACCCTGTCCCAAGATTTGGGTTTCCTGTTCTCATACACCTCTCCTCTGAGGGTGGGGATCCAGACAGCAGGCAGCCTGGGCTCTGGTCAAAATGGTCCTTGTAGCTGTGGGTGGGCATGGCCAAGCCCTCTCTTGGGAGACCCCTGTCCCAGTGGGGTCAGGAGTCCTGGTCCCTGGTGCTAAATGCTCTCTTCCCCTCAGGCCAGTGTGGGTGGGAGCTCCTTTCCAGCCAGATCACAAGGGTCTGAAGCAATAATGGAACCTCAGCAGTGCCAGTATGGGTAGGGGTTCTTGTTTTACCAGCTTTTCCTTTTCCTTTTTATTTTTAAGACATTAACAAGCACCTGGATATTGGAGTAAGGGGACTGGGGCGTCATACCCACTTCCCAGGGCCTGTGGGGAAGGGGGCAGGGGATCATCACATCCCGCTAGAGATGTACAGGGCGGAGGGGGTGGGGGTGGGTGCCCCTCAGTCCAGATGGACTTCTCAGCCCATTTGTCCAGAACTTGGGTCTGGAACCTGGGCCTGCCCCCTCCCCAGCTCCCCCTGGGCTCCCTGGTCTTGGGCCAGCTGGAGGTGAGCAGAGAGATGAGGTGGGCCTCAAGCCCCCTGACCACAGGCTGGAGTTAGAGCCTCAGCCTCTGAACTTGGCAGGTGCTGCCACCGCACTCCTCATTGGGGGCCCAGAGGTAGCTGTGTCGGGTGTGTGTGTGGACCCTTGGTGTCTGGGGCCCAAGTGCGTGGGGGATAGCAGGAGGGTGAGGACAAGAGTGAAGGGGAATAAAGTCAGTACAACTGTCCCTTGGCCCAGCCTCTTCTTTACATGTTCCCCGCCCTGACTACTGGCTGGAAAGACCTAGACCAGAGCAAGGGCAGCACGGAGCCCGGCCGCTCAGCCGCAGACCGCATGGATAGCCGTACCCTGGAGCAGCTGTAGACCCTGTGTCTCTCCCTTAAGAGCGGGCTGGGCTTTACGAACACCCAGAGTCAGGAGCTGAGGCAAGAGCAGAGATGTGCCCCCAAACTGGTGTTTGGTCTTGAGCTGGATGCAGAAGGGGATGGAGAGAGGAGAGGTCTCCGGGTAACTGGTGCCGAGGCTCCCAAAGGAGTGCCCACGGGAGGCCAGGCCCCCTGCCGTATGGTTCTGCGTGAGCCCCAGGACAGCAGGGACAACTCCGGCTCATGTGCGCAACACTTGGCAGGCAAGGGTGGTTTGAAGGAGCCAGCCGTCAGAGATGCTGACGTGGGCACCAGGAAGACGGCTGGTGGCCTCCAAGGAGGGAGCAGATGGCTTTCTCTGGGGACCTCTAAGAATTATTAATATCATTGCACAGGTAATATACAGAGCCCTGGCTCTGCACCAGGTGGAACTCTAGGTCCTGGGGCTACACGGCGAACAAGGCCCCTGTGTTTGTGGCAACCGGCTGAGGATACAGGAGGAGGGGTCTGACCCTGAGCAGCTGGGTGAATTCACGAACCAGAGAGGAGGTGCAGGTTCTGACAGGCAGAGGCTGGAGATGGGTGTGGGGGAGCTGGTGGTGAAACCTGTCCCAGGACGTGGGTTTCCTGTTCTTATGCACCTCCCCTTCGAGGGCAGGTCCGAAGAGCAGGTCCCAGAATTTGGGGGCCGGTACCTTTCCGCACAGCCCTCCTTCTTTGAGCAAAAGGAACAGGCTCACTTAGGTCGCCCTGAAAATGAGGCTTGCTGATGAGGTCGCCCTGAAAATGAGGGCCTGGCTGCTCCCCTGCTCTCTTGGTATTCTGCCTCTCTGGTTGTGCTCTCCACCCCCTCTTGTTCCCCATCTGTGTGCCTGATGCCTCTCTGCACATCTCTTCCTTCGGCCCCACCGCCACCCCCCTCATTCTCATACCATTTCCAACTTCACATTCTGTCCAGAGCTGCTCAGGCATGAGTCACGCTGGGCTCGGAGGAGGACGTTGGGTGGCGGAGGGCACCATGGCTGGCATCTCTGGAGCACTCATTCTTCCCCAGTTTTGCTCTTTGGGACCAAACTGCTCATTAACACGTTGCGTCCTGGAGTGCAGGAGTATTTATACCTTACTTGCAAGGGAGGCTGGGAAGGTGAGCATGTCTGGTACTTCAGGCAGGTAGGACTCACAATCAGAAAACGGCTGTCCAAACACGCTGGGTGGCCACAAAGGGTCCCTCTCCCACCCCGATTCCTGGTCCTGGGACCCAGCCATCCTGAGAGAAACCACGGCCCACGCATGCACACTGGGCACAGGTCTGGAGTGGACACTGAATCCTACAGGAAAGCCCCAGCCTGGCAAGGCAAGTCTCTGTGCTGGCTCCATAATTGATTCTTCCCTAGACAATGTCACCACTCCACAGCATCAGCTGCTCCTGGGCGCTGGGTGAGACCAGTGTGTGCTGTGAGCACCAGCCCAACACCACACAGCATTGCTTTCTGTAGAATCCCTTTTTTACAGAATTGAAATTAAAGTTTTTCAATTAAAATTTTACAATTAAAATTTTTCTGGACATTTAAAAAACCAAATATTTCTGGAAGGCCCGTTAAAAAAAAAAAACTAAAAAGCAAGGCTTGCAGTTGCCTGTATCTCTTCCTTTCCAACTCCCAATGGGCAACCATTTCCAATTCAATTGGTATTTTTGGTGTTTACCCTCATGCCTATGAAAATCACACCTCCGCAGCGTTAGGCATCATTTATTGATTTCTTTAACACTCCCAACACACACACACACACACACACACACACACTACACACGGCTTCTCTTCCCCTTTCTCCACGTATAGTTGTATTACTATTTTGGGTTAGATTAACATTCAGTGTATATATTATTATGACTATTACGACCTCAACAAAGTCACATCATAGATTATGATTCCATTTCCTTTCTTGTACAACTTCTTACTTTTGTCACTTTTTAAAATGTTATTTCAGTTTCTAGGCATTTATCACTTCTGTGTACCCAAAGTCTGCCGTAAATGCAACTCTCCTGATATGTGCACACCCATCAATTTCCTCTTGGCACTGTTTCCAGAATCCTCGCTCGCTCAAATCTGGGCCGGTTGATTTCCCCCAGCTGTCATGGTGGGATCTCCCACCCTTCTGAGGATTTCCCTCTGCTACTTCCTACACAGATCTCCCATTTTCCTGAATCCTCTGTCTTCCTTTATCTGGATTTGCTTCCTTGATTTGGTGAAGCACATCCACAGGGGGCTTCCTGCAGACAGGCTTCTGGGCACGTGGAGACCTGTGGCCAGGCCCAAAGTGATCGGTCCTCCCCAGACCTAGGAACACAGGAGGCAGTGGAGCTAGTGGCCGTCTTCACGAAGCTCCATCCTCGTTATAACAAGTGGCCAGTGTGGCAGTCAACCTGGTGTGCACAAAAGTGAAGCCATCTCCCATAAGGACACTTACTGCTTAACAACATCCCCGGGCCTATGTTCCCTGTCACACTTTGCTGAGACCGTGTCCCTTGAAGTTTCCTACAGAAAACTAACTTCTAGAAGGTTTATGACTTCGTGGACTACTTTTTTCCTAACCCTAAAATGTAGCTTCTCTTCAGAACCACTTCAGGGAATGAAATTCTGAAGGTCTTGACTATTTTTATTCTAGTCTTATGTAGGGATGAGCTTGCCTGGGTAACAGAACTCTGGGTGGGAATTCATTTTCCCTCAGAATTTTAGATGCCGGTGTTTCCCCATCCCGTTTTGACTCCCAGTGCTACATGTGTGTTGTGCTTCTTCCCTCTCTGAAGCTTTCAGGCCCTTTGCTTCACCTCCAGCCTTGTGAACCTTCAAGCCGATGATGTACTTGGTGTGAATTTTTCTCACCCACCGAGCTGGGTACTCGGTGAGCTCTGTCAGTCTGGGAAACTTTCCTGAATTATGGCTTTAAACCATTTTCTCTCCAAGTTTTCTCCGTTCTTAAGCTCCTGTTATTTAGATATTGGACTTCTGGGCTGCTTGTCTCATTCTCTTACCTCATCTTTTTTGTTCCTCAAATTTGAGATTTCCTCAAATTTCTTTTCCAACTCTTCTATCCAGTATTATATTTTTGCCATTATACTTCTTAATTTCTGAAAGTTCTTCTTAATTTCTCTGGAATTTTTTTTGTAGTGTTTACCGCTTTATTATGTAAGCATTTTTTGGACATTATTACTAGCAATGTTTGAATTTTTTCTGCGTCCTGATGTTTTTTCTCTTTGTTTCCTCCAATTTCCCTTCCTTTCATTTGTTTCTCGTGAGACTTTCCTTAGATATTGGGTAATCTTTGATCTTTTTCTTAGTGGAAATTTTTATTGGGATAATTACAGATTCATACACAGCTTTAAGAAATCATAGAGAAAACACTTGTACATTTTACCTAGTTTCCCCCAATGATACTAGTTTGCAAAACTAGTACAATATCACAACCAGGGCATTGAAAATGACACCCCACTGCTCTTATCCAGATTTCCCCAACCTTACTTGTCCTCATTTGTGTGCATATTTGGTTCTATAGAATTTTATCACACGTGTATGTTCACGTATCCACCATCACAATGGAGACAGAACATTCCACCACCATAGGGTTCCCTCTCTTGCGCTTTTATAAATATACAGAACCCCTCCCCCCGCCACCACCCACTCTGTCCCTAATGACTGGCAGCCACCAATCTGTTCTCCATTTAAAAATTTTTGTCATTTCAAAATGTTATGTTAATGTATACGGTATGTAATCATTTGGGATTGACTTTTTTCCCTCAGCCTAATCTTCTGGAAATTGACCCAAGTTACTGTGTATATCAGTACTTCACTCTTTTGTGTTGCTGAGTAGTATTCCATGGTTTGTATGTACTACATTAAAAAAAATTGTTTTTAACGTTTATTTTTGAAAGAGAGAGAGCGAGCGAGCACGAGTGGGGGAGGGGAAGAAAGAGAGGGAGACACAGAATCCGAAGCAGGCTCCAGGCTCTGAGCTGTCAGCTCAGAGCCCTACACGGGGCTCGAACCCACGAACAGCGAGATCATGACATAAACTAAGGTCAGACACTTAACGGACTGAGCCACCTAGATGCCCCTGTATGTACTACATTTATTCATTGAGGGAGAACAGTGCTGTTTCTCAGTTTTTTGCTGTTACTAACACAGCTGGCATGAATATTCCCGTATCGGTTCTGTAGGAACAGAAGTTTTACTTTCTTGGGGATAAATGCCCAAGAGGACAATTGCTGGGTTACATAATAGCTGCAGGCTTAATTTTACAAGAAACTGCCAAGTGTTATCTATGAGGCTATGCCACTTTACGTTCCCACCAGCGATGTATGAGGGATACGGTTTCTCCTCCTCTTCAGCATTTTGGTGGTGTCATTATTTTTTTATTTTAGCTACTCTGATAGCTGTGCAGTGATGTACTTTTAACTTATATTTCCCTGATGAGTAATTATATTGGACATCTTTTCAGGAGATGATTTGCCATCTGACATCATCTTTGATGACATATAGGTTTAGGTCTTTTGCCTGTTTTCCAGTTGGATTGTTGGGTTTTTTTTTGTTTTTTGTTTTTTGTTTTTTTTACTGTCGAGGTTTGAGATTTCCTTGTGTGTCTAGATGTTGCAAATATTTTCTCCAGGTCTGTAGCATATCTTTCCATCCTCTTCACATGGGCTTTTGCAAATCAAAAGTTCTGTACTTTGATGAGGATTAATTTGTCAAATTTTCCTTTTAAGGATCATGCTTTTGATGTTGAGTCTAATAACTCTTTCCCTAGCCAAATGCCAAAACTACTTTCCTGTTATTTGTTTTCCCTAGAAGTTTTATAGTTTTGGTTCACATTTTTTTAAAAAGATGCTCACTTACTTTGTTCTTTAAGAGCCAAGTCCAGGGGCGCCTGAGTGGCTCAGTTGGTTGGGTGTCCAACTTGAGGTCATGATCTCACAGTTCGTGGGTTCAAGCCCCGTGTCGGGCTCTGTGCTGACAGCTCAGAGCCTGGGGCCTGCTTTGGATCCTGTGTCTCCCTCTCTCTCTGGCCCTCCCCCACTCACACTATGTCTCTCAAAAATAAATAAAAATGTAAAAAAAAAAATTTAAAAAAAAAAGAGCCAAGTCCAGTCTTGGACTGACAAAGCTCTCTCTCTTTTTTTTTTTTAAGTTGTGGTAAAATATACATAACATAAAAGTTAGCATCTTAACCAATTGTAAGTGTACAGTTAGTGACATTAAGTACATTCACATTGTTGTAGGATACCACCACCATCCATCTATAGAATTCTTTTCAAACTCATAAAACTGAAACTCTGTGACTCACTAGGCACCAACTCCCTATGCCCTCCTGCCTACCCCAAGCCCTGGAAACCACCTTTCTCCTTTCTGGCTCTATGAATTTGGTTATTCTAGGTACCTCATTTCAGTGGAATCATACAGTATTTGTCTCTTTGTGATTGGCTTTTTTCACCTAGTATACTGTCGTCAAGGTCCATCCACGTTACAGCGCGTGTCAGAATTTCCTTCCGTTTTAAGCCTGAATAATGTTCCATTGTACGTATATACCACATTTTATGTATCCATTCATCTGTAGATTGACACTGGGGTTGTTTGCATCTTCTGGCTATTGTGAATGATGCTGCAGTGAACACGGGTGTACTTGTTTTTAATACCTTTGGGTATATAACCAGAAGTGGATTACTAGATCATATGGTAATTGTATTTTTAAGTTTTCGATGAACCGCCATACTGTTTTTCATAGTGTCTGTACCATTTTACATTCCCACCAGTGGTACACAGAGTTCCAATTTCTGCACATCCTTGCCAACACCTGTTTGCTTTTTTGTTTGTTTTTGCATAGCGGCCATTCTAATGGGTGTGAGGCGGGATCTTGTGGTTTGGGTTTACATTTCCCTAGTGATGAGTGATGCTGAACATCTTTTCATGTGTTCATTGGCCATTTATACACCTTTTGCAAAAATGGCAAGTGCTTTGGCCATTTTTTAATCAGCTTGTTTTGTTACTGTTGAACTTTAGGAGTTCTTTATATTTTTCAGATAGTAACCCTTTATATGATTTGCAAATATCTTCTACTATCCCAGGGGCTGCCTTTTCTGTCAGTTGTGTCCTTTGATATACAGAAGTTTTCAATTTTGATGTAGTCCAAGCTGTTTTTTCTTTTGTTGCCTGTGCTTTTGGTGTCATATCCAAGTAATTGTCAGTTCCGGTATCATGAAGCTTTCACCCCATCTTTTCTTCTAAAAGCTTTCTGGTTTTCACTCTTATATTTTGAGTTTATTTTTTATATGGTGTGAGATAAATGTCTAGCTTCATTCTTTTGGATATGGGTATCCAGTTCTCTGAACACTGTTGAGAAGACTGTCCTTTCCTCATTGAATGGTTTTGGTACTCTTGTCACAAGTCATTTGACATATATGTGAGAGTTTATTTCTGGGCTTTCTATGCTGTTCCAGTAGTCTGTATGTCTGTCTTTATGTCAGGACCACACAGTTTTGATTACTGTAGGTTTGTAGTAAGTTTTGGAATAAAACTGTGTGAGACCTCCAACTTTGTTCTTCTTTATCAAGATTATCTTAGATGTTTTACATTTAAGTTCATTTTGAGTTAATTTTTGTATAAGGTATGAGATGTAGGTTGAAGTTCTTTTTTTTTTTTTCTTGGCCTATGGATGTCTGATTGTTCCAGAACCATTTGTTGAAAAGTCTCTGTCCTCCATTGACTTGTTTTTGACCCTTGTCAAAAATCAGTTCAGCACATTTGGATCTATTTCTGGATCCTTTATTGTGTTCCGTTGATCTGTGTGTCTGACTCTTTGCCACACAATCCTGATTACTAGAGCTAAACAGGAAGCCTTAACGTCAGGTAGAATGATTCCTCCCCCTTTATTCTTCCTTGTCCAGATGGTTTTAACTATTCTAGGGCCTGTGCCTTACCATATAAATTTTATAATAAGCTTATCTATGCCCATTAAAAATGTTTCTAGGATTTTGATAGGCATTGAATTAAATCTATAGTTCAATTTGGGGAGAACTGACATCTTTACTGTGCTGAGCCTTCCAGTTTATGAACATAGTACGTTTTTCCATTTATGTAGGTCTTCTAGGATTTCTTTCGTCAGCATTTTGTAATTTTCAGCATAGATCCTGTGCATGTCTTGTTAAGAATATTCAATTTCTGGGGCACCTGGGTGGCTCAGTCAGTTAAGCATCTGACTCTTGATCTCAGTTCAGGTCATGATCTCACAGTTTGTGGGTTCGAGCCCCACACTGGGCCCTGCACTGATGGTGCAGAGGCTGCTTGGGATTCTGTCTCTCTTTCTCTCTCTGTGCCCCTCCCCACTTGTTTTCTCTCTCTCTCTTTCTGAAAATGAATTAACTTAAAAAAAGAATATTCAATTTCTTTGGACTTATTATAAATAGTATTAAGTTTTAAATTTTATTTCTACATGTTCATTGTCAGTAGACAGAAGTGCAATTAATTTGGGTGTGTTGATTTTATATCCCCCAGCATTGGTGAGCTCATTTATTAGCTCCTGAAGGTTTTTTTTTGTAGATTCCCTGGAGTTATTTACCTTTCGTTCCTGATAGTTTCATTGGATATAGAATTTACCTCTGACCATCCTTTCAGCTCTTGAAAAATGTGACACTTTCTTTTGGCCCCCATGGTATCTGATGAGAAACCCACCCTCCTTTGAATTAGTGTCCCCTATAGGTAATGTGTTTTTTCTTTCTGGCTGCTTTCAAGAATTTTTTTCTTTGTCTTTAGTTTTAAGAAGTTTAATTATGATGTGTCTTGGCATGGGTTTCTTTGGGTTTATCCCTGTTTGAGGTTTGCTCGGTTTTTTGAATTTGCAGGTTTGTGTCTTTCACCAAGTTTTGGAAGTTTGTAGCCATTCTTACTTCAGTTACTATTTCAGTAACCCTCTCTCTTTCTCCACTCTTTCTGGGACTATCATGATACAAATGTGGGATCTTTTGTTATTGTCTAATGGGCCCAAGATGACATTATTATTATTTTTTTTCACTCTGCTCTCTTTTTGTTCTTCCGATTAGGTAAATCCTACTCATCTACCCTCAAGTGGACTGATTTTATCCTCTGTCATCTCCCCTCTATCGAGGCCATCCAGCGGCTTTTTGTTTCTGTTTTATATCTATTTTATTTCCGTATTTTTCAGGTCTATGATTTCCATTTGGCTCTTCTATATAACTTATATTTCTTTACTGAGATTTTCTCTTTTTCAAATGTATTTTCAAGAGAATTGTATTGATTGTTGAAGCATTTTTATGAAATATTTTATGAAGCTTTAAAATCCTTGCCAGATAATTTTAACGTCTGATTAATCTCAGTGTTGGCATCAGTTGATTCTTTCCACATTCAAGTAGTGATTTTCCTGGTTATTATTATGACAGGTGATTTTTTTTTTATTGTATCCTGGACATTTTGGCTTTATGTCAGAAGACTTTGGGTTCTATTTGGTTCTTTTTTTATAATGGGCAGTTGCCCTGTTTAGGTTTGGCATGCGGGTGCTGGCCTACTTCTGTGGGCTGCGGTTCCAATGACAATTTAATTTTCAGAGACTTTGCCATGTTATTTTCACCAGCTTGGGCTATCTGGTGCTGCTGGGGTTCCCACCTGTTCCTGCTGCTGCTGCCAGAGAGAGCAGAACGAGTTTCCCCAGGCCAGGTCGCCCAGCGTCCCTTGGCAGGGAATGTGGGTCTCAGGCCAGGTGTGGAAGGAGAGTGTTCCACTGCCCTCCACCGGCTGCTTGTTGTTGTTGGGCTTCTGATGAACTCCCCTTGCTGGCGGGGCTGCATTCGTCTGGTGTCAGTGGGACTCCTGTGCAATTTGCGAGAGGAGTAAGCCTACCCGGGTCATCCTCTGTTGGATGGGAGTATATCATCCTTCTGTCACTTTTCAGAGTTACTCTCTAATTGCCTCTTGCATATTTCCATGGTTTATCATTGTACTTAACAGGGAAGAGCAGGGAGAAAGGAGTCCCACGTTGTCTAAGCCAGAAGTCATCTTTTCAATAATTACAAAATTAGTGTAATAATGGCACTGTGGGTTTTTGTAAGCTTTTTTTTAACGTTTATTTATTTATGTTGAGAGAGAGAGAGAGAGAAGAGAGAAAAAGCACGCAGGAGAGAGCGTGCTGGGGAGGGGCAGAGAGAGGTAGACAGAGAGGATCCCGAGCAGGCTCCGTGCTGTCAGCAAAGAGCCCAATACAGGTCTTGAACCCACGAACCGTGAGATCATAACCTGAGCCAAAATTAAGAGTTGGATGCCCAACCGAGTGAGCCACCCAGGCGCCTCTCAATAATTTTTAAAAAGTGGAGCACCAAAAAACCCAATGGCGGTCAGCATGTGTGAAAGGACTTGTGAACTGGAGGGCCTCACTGTCCACTGTCTCCTTGAGGTCCCTTGGTTACTGGTATCTTTTTTTTTTTCCTTCTGGTCAGTGAGGCTAAAAAATAAGTTCTGGCTTCTACCTTGGGGAAGGACTATAGATGTGTGACTATCCCACGCATAGAAAGACCATTTAGGAGATGGGAGGAGACTACTGAGCGTGACAAGTATCTTGTCATACAGCACGACTATTCCAGCAAATACTCGGCGGCCGAGGTACAGCCCCAAGTCTACATCTGGGTGAGGCCTGCTCATATGATGAGGCTTGCAGGCATTGTTTGGTTTCTTGGCACATTTGCAAGGGGTTTGTTCTCTGACCTTGGTGAAATGAGTGTACATTTTCTCAAGAATTTTCACTTGGCCAAAAAAAAAAAATTTTTTTTTCACTTGGCATTTTTCTTAAATAACCCTTGTGATGTGCTAAGATTCCTAATGAAGGCAGGACATGAGTAGACAAACTGGATGAAGTTCAAAATAGTTGTCTGAGTAAAAGAAGTCAGAAGAGAGAGAGAGAGGACATACTACATAATTCTGCTTCTATAAAACTTTAGAAACTGCAAAGGAATGATAGTGACAGCAGATCTGTGACTGTCAGGCTGGGGGTGTTGTGGGGAGAGATGAGGGAGGGATTAAAGAAGGGCACAAGGACACATAGATCTGTTCTCTAACTTGATTGGGCTGCTGGTTTTGTGGGTGTATATATATGCACATCAAAACTTACCAATTGTTGGCTCAGTCCTTTGCGCATCTGACTTTGGCTCAGGTCATGATCTCACGGTTCGTGGGCTCGAGCCCCACTTCAAGCTCATTGCTGTCAGCGCTGAGCCTGTTTTAGATTCTCTGTTCCCCTCTCTCTCAGCCCCTCCCCCACTCAGGCTCCCTCTCCCTCTCTCTCAAAAATAAATAAACTTAAAAAAAACTTCTCAAATTGTACACTTTAAATATGTGCAGTTCATTGTATGTCACTTATGCTTCAACAAAGCCATTAAAAAAAAAAAACATGGGGGGGGGGCCCTGGGTGGCTCAGTCGGTTCAGCATCCAACTTTGGCTCAGGTCATATCTCATGGTTTGTGAGTTCAAGTCCCACATCGGGCTCTCTGCTGTCAGCACAGAGCCCGCTTGACGATTCTCTGTCCTCTCTCTCTGCCCCCTCCCCCACTTGCATTCTCTCTCTCTCTCTCTCTCTCTCAAAAATAAATAAGCATAAAAAATTAAAAAAAAAAACATGATAAGACTGATCCCTGTTTGCTGGCCATTTAAGTTTCAACTTCTATAAGGGGGGGGGGGGCAGGTAATTCCTATCTCCTAATTTGGGGTAAGATTAAATGAGTAAAAATTCAAAGGATGAAGGGAGATGACATCCTCCCTGATTCAGCTGAAAGCCATGTGCTTTGTCCCACTCTGTCCCGTACTCGCGTCCAATCCCCGGACTTCTCCCTGAGTGACTCGCAGAGTGGCTGGGGCAGATGAAACGGGATTGGCCGCA
Source organism: Panthera leo (assembly GCF_018350215.1). NCBI lineage: Eukaryota > Metazoa > Chordata > Mammalia > Carnivora > Felidae > Panthera > Panthera leo. The sequence goes on along the minus strand of NC_056687.1, from coordinate 148,235,611 downwards.
AGTTGGTGACTCAATAGTTGCTGAAGTGGGGAGAAGGGGACATGGGAGACTGGCATGGGAGACTCTTTACTTGTGGGTAAGTTTGCATTTCCCACAATTCTCATTAAGAAATAGGGGCACCTGGGTGCCTCAGTCGGTTAAGCACCCAACTTTGGCTCAGGTCGTGATCTCGCGGTTAGTTTGAGCCCCGCATTGGCTCTTCATGGACAGTGTGGAGCTTGCTTAGGATTCTCTCTCTCTCCCTCTCTCTGTGTGTCTCTCTCTCAAAAATAAATAAACCTTAAAAAAAAAAGTCCTCTTTAAAAAAACAAAACAAAACAAAACAGTGGCTTCCCATTTCACCAAAGAGAAAAACCAAAGTCTGAACACTGGCCCACATGGCCCTACTTGACGCCCCCACCTTACTCCTCTGCCCTTATCTCCTCCTACTCACCTCCTCATTCATTGCTTCAGCCTCACTGGCTTCCTCCCTGTTCCTGGAACATGGCAGGTGTGCTCCTGCCTCAGGGCCTTTGCTCAAGCTATTACCCCTGCCTGGAATCCTCCTATCCCATGGCTTGAACGTGCTCAAATGGAGTCCTCTCAGCGAGTCGACCCTGACTTATCTACTAAAATTATTACCACCGCCACCTGTCCCTTCCCATGACCTCTTCTCTGCTACTTGTCACTTAGCAGTTATCATCTGACATTCTGTATAACTGCTTGTTACTGTCTCCCCCCAACCGCCCACTTTGGCTACACATAAGCTCCATAAAGACAGGAATTCCTGCCTGATGTGTTCACTGTTGAATCCTCAACACTGAGAAGAGTGCACAGTGGGTACTCGATGAATGAATGAGCCACATATAAATATGCTAGCGGAATGCCTGGTAGGCAGTGAGCACTATGGGATTCATCATAATCTAAAAATACGTCATTGAGTCATATGATAAACATAAGTTAATTGTTTGGTATGTACTTTCTGTCCTGGTCTTTGAAAAATGAAGCTACCACTAATTTGTTGTTGTTGTTGTTGTTGTTAATTGGTGGGAGGCAGTTTGGTGGGGAGGGATTCCCACAGCCTTTGGAGGTGGGCAGATCTGCCTTGAGCCCTGGCCTGGCCACTTGCCAGCTGAGCAACTTGACCAAGTTGCTCAGCCTTGCAGAGCCTGGTCTCTTCACTGATGGTGCTTGTTGGAAATGCCCCGCAGCCCAGGACCGCGCTGGGAGCCCTGGGGTGAGACTTTGCCCTTTCTGCAACATGGACAGGACCACCTCCAGGACGTGCCCAGCTGCTGTGCCTCTCTAAGACCTGCCGGTGGGGTGAGCAAATGATCGTTGAATGTGCTGCTCAGGAGGGACAGGAGGTGACATCTCTGAGATCGCCAAATGAGAGGTGACTCAGTCCTGGCCTATCCTGAGGTCCCCTCTCCAATCCCTCTGCCCCTCAAGCCTGAGGTTATAAACAAGTGACTCAGAGGAATGATGGGAGAATGCCCCATAACAGTTCACACCAGTGTCCTGGGGGCTAAATTTAACCCACAGCTGCAGCCTCTGGCACTTTGGGAGCAAGTTAATCTTGGTGGCTGAGGCTGATGTGTGTGTGTGTGTGTGTGTGTGTGTGTGTGTGTGTGTGTGTGGTGGGGTGGGGGGAGGGTGGTAAGGAGGTCAGAGAAGGCTGGGCATAAGGACTGGCTATCCTTGGCCTCTACTCTGACCCCCTAAATGGTAGACAGGGTACAAGGGCCCCAAGGCCACGTAGGCTCAGGTCAAGCTTAGTGTGGACCAAAGACAGTGAGCATAGACAGCTGTCTTAGAACATTAAACTCTTAAGAGTGTTAACGTTTTGAACAGTAGAATCCACAGTGTCACTCCTCTAGAATGCTAAAACCCTGGGAGTTTATATACCTAGAATAGTTAAATCCTAGGAAATTAATTTTCTAGCGTGTCTGACGCCTTACAGTGTTAAAACCCTGTGATAGTGTACTCCCAGGAACACAGAACCTCAGTGCTTCTGAGCCTCAGCAGAACTCTAATTGTGGCCCTTAGAATCGAACTCCTCCAACGCCTCATTGTGTAGAAAGGGAGACTGAGGCTCAACAGAGCCATGTGACCTGTACAGGCCCTTCAGAAAGATGGTGACCTTCCTGCTTCCTTGCACAGTCTAAGGAGGGTCTCAGATCTGGAGCAGAAAGGGGGAAAGGTCCTCCCATTTTAAAGGTAGGGCACCAAGGTCCCCAGTGAGTGAATGCCATTCCCAAGTTCATTGAGCAGGAAACCCAAGCACACTGAATCCAGGGGTGGCTGGGGTGAGATACACTCCAGGGAAGAAGATGGAAGCACCCAGACAGAAAGGCCCAGAAGGCATGAAGGAAGGGAGACCCTGGAAGAGGGATACCAATGCTTCCTCCCTGGACCGAGGGGCAGAGCTTGAGTCATCCCCTTCCTTCAGGGGTATTGCTTGACCAAGGAATGCAGCCTTAATTGAAACGGAACCTCGGTGTGCTCCATTTAGAAATGAGGCAGCGAGGCTCTCCTAGGCCCAGACACCCCACCCCCGTCCCATGAGCCCCTGGGGCTGAGTCAAGGCTGCCCTGGGAGGGGGCCTCCACCCAGCTGTCCCCTCTGCGTCATGTGCAGGAAGCCAGGCGGCTCGCCTTACAGGGTCTTGTCCACCTCTATATATAGCTCCGTGAAGACAGCTGCGTAGACTGAGAGCGGCCCAGAAGGAAAGCAGAGGAACAGAAAAAGGAGGCCCCCCTGGCCGGGCAGCGGCACCCCAAGCCACCCACCATGGCGCTGGGCTTGGAGCAGGCGGAGGAGCAGCGGCTGTACCAGCAGACGCTCCTGCAGGACGGGCTCAAGGACATGCTGGACCACGGCAAGTTCCTCGACTGCGTGGTGCGGGTAGGCGAGCGCGAGTTCCCGTGCCACCGCCTGGTGCTGGCCGCCTGCAGCCCCTACTTCCGGGCGCGCTTCCTGGCCGAGCCCGAGCAGGCCGGCGAGCTGCGCCTGGAGGAGGTGTCCCCGGACGTGGTGGCCCAGGTGTTGCACTACCTGTACACGTCGGAGATCGCGCTGGACGAGGAGAGCGTGCAGGACTTGTTCGCAGCAGCGCACCGCTTCCAGATCCCGTCCATCTTCACCATCTGCGTGTCTTTCCTACAGAAGCGCCTGTGCCTCGCCAACTGCCTGGCCGTCTTCCGCCTCGGCCTCCTCCTCGACTGCGCGCGCCTGGCCGTGGCCGCCCGCGACTTCATCTGCGCGCGCTTCTCACTGGTGGCGCGCGACGCCGACTTCCTCGGGCTCTCGGCCGACGAGCTCATCGCCATCATCTCCAGCGACGGCCTCAACGTGGAGAAGGAGGAGGCGGTGTTCGAGGCGGTGATGCGGTGGGCGGGCAGCGGCGACGCCAAGGCGCAGGCGGAGCGCCAGCGTGCGCTGCCCACGGTCTTCGAGAGCATACGCTGCCGCCTGCTGCCGCGCGCCTTCCTGGAGAGCCGCGTGGAGAACCACCCTCTTGTGCGTGCCCAGCCCGAGTTGCTGCGCAAGGTGCAGATGGTGAAGGACGCACACGAGGGCCGCCTCACTGTGCTGCGCAAGAAGAAGAAGGACAAGGGGAAGGAGGCAGCCGGGTCCAAGGCTGCTGACAAGGGCACAGGCGAAGCCAAGGCACAGGAGGAGCAGGTGGAGGAGGACGAACGTATCATACCCGGGATCCTCAATGACACTCTGCGCTTTGGCATGTTCCTGCAGGACCTCATCTTCATGATCAGCGAGGAGGGAGCCGTGGCCTATGATCCAGCAGCCAACGAGTGTTACTGTGCTTCCCTCTCCACCCAGATCCCTAAGAACCATGTCAGCCTTGTGACCAAGGAGAACCAGGTCTTTGTGGCCGGGGGCCTCTTCTACAACGAGGACAACAAAGAGGACCCCATGAGTGCTTACTTCTTGCAGGTGCCTGCCCAGCCCTGGGAGGGGCAGCCAGCGCTGGGTCCTGGGAATGGAGAGGGGCAGCCTCGGGGCCCAGGAGAGGCTTGTGTCTACTTGTTGGCAGTGGCCATTGGGTCTAGGATGAGAAGTACACCGGGGCAGGGGCGGGGGGGGGGGGGGGGGGGGGTTGACTGACAGCCACTTGCCTGAAGGTTGAAGACAGTTATAGGCAATTGACAATTAGTTACATAACTCCGATGTCTCAGTTTCAGGGGGATGTTGGCCCCAGGATGGTCTGATATGTTGGAGGCTCTATCTCTGCCCAGGAGTTGAGGTCAGACACAGTGAGAAGGGGGAGCAAGGTCAGCGTAGGGGTCTGGAGCCAGGGCCTTTGCATGAAGCCAGGACTGGAGTATAGAATAGAGTATCCCAAAGGGATTTTCCTGCCTAGTCTTTTCACTGTACAGATGAGAAAATTGAGGCCCGCAAAGGGCCAATAGAGTGGGTGTCCAGTCCAAGTGGTAGTGTAGTGTGGGATCTCGGAGGGCAGAGAGGACGGTTTCCTGGTGACTGGCCATGTAGGTTTGAGTCTTGCTATTTGGGGGGAATTTGGACGCGTGAAGGGGAAGGTAGGGTGTTTCTGCCTGGGGAATGGTAAGCAAGGGACAGAGACTGGAATGAACCTAGCCAGTGGTGTGCTCAGCGAGGCCTGACCAGGTGTGAGAGGGGTGAGGGGCAACACGGTGCCAGGGTTAAACCGGGGGCAGGGTGGGGGGACCGGGGGCGGCTCTACCAGTTACCAGCCAAGGCATATCGCGGGCACATTGTTTATTTTCTCCGGGCCTCCGTTTGTAAATGGGGGTATTATTTTGCCTGCTTGATAAGGTTGTTTGAAGGTTACTCGATGGTGATAAAGCGTTCATCCTCACACCGCTCAGCCTTCGGAAACTTTCCAGATAGATGAGCCTCTGATACCACCGTGTAAGACTGTGGAGGTGGTCGGGGCCACAGATTTACACTGTAGATCTTAAGAGATGAGTGGCAGAGCTGTATTTGGAGGTTTCCTGTAGAGTGGGATGTGGTGGAAAACAGGGCAGGCAGGCCTCACTTGCAGAGTTGTACTGGGGAAGGGACAGGACTTCGCGTGGGGTGCCCCATCCTGGCGCTGTAATGGTGGTTTCCGGGCGCCTAACCTCCGGAGGCCTCAGTTGTTCCTCGCCTGGCAGGAAGAGAGGGCACTGTCTCCAGGGATGACCTCCAGGCTGCTCTGGCCCCACCTGGAGGCCCGGGGTGGCTGGGCGGGGTGGAGCGGGGCCGGGGACGTGGGGGCCGGTGGCTGACTGGACGCCCGGCCCCGCAGTTTGACCACCTGGATTCCGAGTGGCTGGGAATGCCACCGCTGCCCTCGCCGCGCTGCCTCTTCGGCCTGGGAGAGGCTCTCAACTCCATCTACGTGGTCGGCGGCAGGGAGCTCAAGGACGGCGAGCGCAGCCTGGACTCGGTCATGTGCTACGACCGGCTGTGAGCGCGGGCCGGGGGCGGGGCGGGGCGGCGCTGAGGGGCCCGGCGGCGGGGGCTCGAGCGAGAGCCGGGGCTGCGGGCGGGCGGAGGCGGGCTGGGTAGAGGCGGGGCGGTCGGCAGCGGGGTGCGAGAGGGACCTGGGGGGTGCCGGTAACGCACGGGGTGCGCTCCGAATGTGCGTCGGGTGGGCGGGCGACTGAAGAGACGCGGACCCAGCGCACGCCTGACCCCGGCGCTCGCCCTACTCCCGTCCCCTTCAGGTCGTTCAAATGGGGCGAATCGGACCCGCTGCCCTACGCTGTGTACGGCCACGCGGTGCTCTCCCATATGGACCTGGTCTACGTCATTGGCGGCAAGGGCAGTGACAGGTGAGGCTGGGGCCCGGAGCGGGCGCACGAGCGGGTTTGTAGGTTAGAGCGGGAGCACGGCCTCCCCAGGTTCTCCGGGGCTGGTGCGGGCTGCAGGGACCGAAGCCGAAGCCGAAGCCGAGGAGGGGCGCTGTGCTGCCGAAGCCGAGGAGGGGCGCTGTGCTCAGGCTCCTCCCCTCTCACTCAGTGTCCCCCACCTTCCAGGAAGTGCCTGAAGAAGATGTGTGTCTATGACCCTAAGAAGTTCGAGTGGAAGGAGCTGGCACCCATGCAGACTGCCCGCTCCCTCTTCGGGGCCACCGTCCACGACGGCCGCATTTTTGTAGCCGCTGGGGTCACAGACACGGGGCTGACCAGTTCAGCGGAAGTATACAGCATCGCGGACAACAAGTACGACTGTTTCCTGTCCCCCTTGGGCTGGGCAGCCAGGGACCAAGGGCCCCACTGTAACCGCCTGGCTGTGTGGCTTTGGGCCTGTTGGCCCCCTCCGTGTCTGTCCTGGCAGGACCCATAGTTGCTGCCCTGGGCGTCTGCTGTTGAGCTTGGACGTCAGCACAGACATAGCCTCTCTCCCCTGATCAACAATGAGGCGAGCTTCCCCCACGAGGTGGGGCAAGGGGTATGGCCAGCTTGCTCTGCAGGGGAGAGCTCCCAAGAGTGGGGTGGGAGGTGCCAGGTTCCTCATTCAGAGACTCATACCAGGCAGTGGCCTGGTGCCAGGGATACAACGGTGACCAAAACGGATGCTGCCTGGTCCTGGGAGGTCGGGAGAAAACTGAGTTGGAAGTCCATTTGGACTTAGCCCACGAAAGGGATGGTGGGAGAAGGATGCTCAGGCAGAGGGAAGTTGGTGCCAAGTTGGGCCTTGGCTCAGGTATGGTGGGTGGGCTGGAGAGGTGGCGAGCAGGGCTGTGGGACTTTATCCTGAGGGCGGTGAAACGCCTGTGATGGGTTTTAGGCTCACATCTGTGTTTTATTAGATGACAGCTGATGCGGAGAACAGATGAAAGATTTCCCAGGAGGCAGGGGTGCAGCTGTATAGCAAGGGAGGGTGGTGGCCTGGAGATGAGGGCACAGCAGAACTGGGGCAGAGGGGATGCACTAGAGAAAGACGTAGGCTAGGGCATCTCCCACTGTAATGCACACACGAATCTCCCAGGGATCATGTTAGAATGCAGATTCTAATTCTCAGGCCTGGGGAAGGCCCTGAGTGTGTCTTTGTAATAATTCCCCCTCCGCCCCCAGGTGATGCTGATCCCTTCTGGTCTACGAGCCACACCTTGAGCAGCTAGAGTTTAGGAGACAGAATAAATAGAATTTAGAGACTGGATGTTGGGGATAAGAGGGAGAAGTGGACGCCTTTGAGGCAGGGTGGGAGGCCATTTATTGGAGAACAGTTGGCATTAGATCAGAAACGTGAGGGTCCACTTAGGACCTGTGGATTTGAGGGAACTGGGGGCATCCAGGAGGAGCCCACCAGGGCAGGGAGAACGCTGAGCAGGGGTCAACAGAAAATGGAGGGGACGAGCTCCCTCGGGAGAGAGAGTGTAAGAAGGAGAAACCGAGGCCCAAACCCCAAGGGATGGTGAGGGCAGATACATCATCCAGGAAGGAGCCTGAGGACAGGAGAGGGTAGGCAGGGGGGATGTGAGAAAGGCACATCAGCAGAGATGCCTGCTGTGCCTGGATTTTATGCTCTGTGGTGGCTGGGGACCTGAGTGCTGTTTTGGAGGGTAGGGATGAAAGTCCAACTTCAGGGCCAGAGGAGGGGAGTGAAGACACCCTGAGAATAACTGGGCAGTGAAAGGAGAAGAAGGATGGGGCAGGGGCACCAGGAGAGGACTGCTCAGTGGCCGCTGAGGTAGCGAGCAAGCAAGAATTAGTTCAGGAGCAAAGGAGGGACACTGGGGAGATCTGTGGTGGATTTCACGGGACAGGCTGGATGCAATGACCAGGGGTGCATGAAGGGAAGTGGGAGGGGCAGGAGAAAGGGGAAGACCGGTGGGCAGTCCTGGGAGGGTCAGGACACAAGAGGTTGTGCTGGGAGCATGGGTGTCTGGGATTCAGGTTTCAAAGAGGTGCAGCTGAAGCTATGGGCACTGGGGCTCCTGAGGCCCCTGGGTGATGCGCCTCTTCATGCCCCCTTCTCCCCACCAGGTGGGCACCCTTTGAGGCCTTCCCGCAGGAACGCAGCTCACTCAGCCTGGTCAGCCTGGCGGGCACCCTTTATGCCATCGGTGGCTTTGCCACACTGGAGACCGAGTCTGGAGAGCTGGTCCCTACAGAGCTCAATGACATCTGGAGGTGAGCCTGGCCCAGGGAGGTGAGGGGAAGCCTGAGCAAGGCTGATGCCCACAGCGGGACTGGCAAGCTCATTTGGGAGTGGGGCGATTCCTCTTCCAGGGAGTCCCATGGGGAAGGGGCAGCAGACACACCCTGCTCGGCCCCTGGAATCAGGTACTCCAAGAGTCGGTCTCTCTGTGTGGCTGGCAAAGTCTGGGTTGACTCACAGGGTACCAAGTCCCACTGTGGAGCATCAGCTGTGTCTCATCAGGAGTTGACCCCAAGCTTAGGGCAGAGACCCACAGAAACAGGCCCCAGGGAGTAGAGGGGGCCCTGAAGAGGCAGCCAAGCTTTTCTTCCCTGCTCCATCCTGGAGAACTGGGGCCAGGATTGAGAAGAAGCTGGACTCCAGCTTCTCAGAACCATCACTTTCCATGCTGACCCTTCCTGGGGGTGGAGGGAAGAGGTTTCCGTGCTTGGGGCACCTGCTGCCGGCATGGGGGTGGGTGGAACTTGGGGACCGGGGCTTCTGGAGTGCTGAATACAGAATTGTCCAGAGGAGGGGCCATGGAGATGTAGGCCTTCCTGGAGGAGTGTGACATTCCTTAAGAGGTGACCCTTCCTGGAATGTGGGGTGGCTGTTCTTTAAGGGTGGGCCTTGTGGCAGCCCCCTTTCCCAGGGCATGAGAATTCTCCAGGACCAGACCTTCCTGGAGATGGGCCTGGGGCCGGAGGGACAGTCCCCAGGGGTGGGCCTAGCATACCCAGCCACCCCTCCCTGCCGGGGCCCACTCTGCACTTGGCTGACCAAGCTCTGCGCTCCTGTCCCCAATCCCTCCCACCCCCAGATATAATGAGGATGAGAAGAAGTGGGAGGGCGTCCTGCGGGAGATCGCCTACGCAGCCGGTGCCACCTTCCTACCTGTGCGGCTCAACGTGCTGCGCCTGACCAAGATGTGACCAGCCCGGAGGGCCTGAACTTAGCATCCCTCCTGTCCTGTGGCCACACAGGCCCGCCATATGGGGACTCCCGAGAGGAGGCTGGGAGAGGCCAGAACCCACCTGGATCCCGTTGTGCCGCTCGGGCTGCTGCTTTGGCAGGGGAGGGAGATTGCTGCCCAGTCCTAGCCTTTCCAGCAGGGATGAGGAACTGAAGGTCTCATAGGCTTCCCCATATCCTTGGTGTCCTTGTTCCATGAGCCAGAACCACAGAGAGGTGTCCCAGGCAGCATTCTGGCCCAGTCCCAGCTTGCGTGTGTGTGCGTGGGGAAATTTCCCCACGGGAAGCCATCTCCTTACCTGTCAGATGGGGAGTGTCCCCCTCAAGCACACCCTGCGGCCTGGATAAGTCACCTTCCTTAAGAAGAATAAAGTGCCTTCTGAGCAAGTAGCTCAGGGTCTGGAATCAGGTACTCCAAGAGTCAGTGACCAAGTGGTCGAAGATTCTGGGCTTCAACGTTCAGCTGCTGGGCTGGCCAGGTCAGCGGCCTCTGCACTCCACACAGGTTCTCCTCCACAGTCTGTGTGTACCAAGAGCCTGCCCCCCACTCCCTGGGGCCCAGAACCTCCACCCCCTCATCCAGCATGGACAAGGAGCCAGGAGACTGCTGGGAGAAGGGACAGGGAACAGCCAAACTGTGGTAGAAAAAGTCTTTTATTCTATCAGTCAGGCCCCATCTGGCCTGGTCTGGGCCCGCGCCTGGGAACAGCTGAGCAGAACCCATCCCTCTCCCCTCTTCCTCCTCCCACCTACTCGGGCTTCTCTTTGTCCTGCTTCTGCTCCTCCTCTAGTGCTAGGGTTCGCTCTCGCTCCTTCACCAGCTGGACACCACAGTAGGTGACAAACAGGATGGCCAGAGTGGTCTGGGGGAACCCTGTGTGGGAAAGAGGTCATCAATGCGCAGGAGCAGGACCCCATCCTCAGTGACTCTTCTCATGCCTGTCCCCACTTGACTAGCCCTCCCTCTGAGTCCCCAGGGTGTTGGGTTGGGGTGGGGGCATTTCAGAAGGGCCAGAAGGTCACAGTCCTTAAGGTTGCTGCCTGGCATTTTTTATAGTCACACCCCCCTTTCCCTCACCTTTGAGTAGCAGGCGCCTGGCAACCAGCTCTGTGAACTCCAGGCTGTTCAGGCTTACAAGGTTGTACATGATGATGGCCCAGAAGTTCATGGCCCCAAAGAGGGCCCGGACCCTGCGAGACATCTGCTCCGACAGAGAGGCCTGCCCAGTCCAGGAGAGCATTGGCAGTGGGGCAAGAGGGCCAGAGGAAAGAAGACATGGTTGGCCACAGGTCTTGCCCACATGGCCATCCCAGGTCCTGGGGATGGGCTTGGGTCTCTGAGAGCCCCCAGGTCAGCTCTCCCTCTTTTTTTTTTTTTTTTTTTTTTTTTTGATGTTTGTTTATTTATTTTTGAGAGAGAGACAGAGCATGAGCGGGGGAGGGGCAGAGAGAGAGAGGGAGACACAGAATCCGAAGCAGGCTCCAGGCTCTGAGCTGTCAGCACAGAGCCTGACGAGGGGCTCAAACCCACGAACTGTGAGATCATGACCTGAGCTGAAGTTGGATGCTTAACTGAGCCACTCAGGCACCCAGCTCCCCCTCAGTGTTAAAGATGAGGACACGGATGACCAGAGAGAGGGGATAGTCTGGCCCAACACAGCCTGGTGCAGGTGTCCACTTCTCATAGAAGGAAGTGCTAGATACCCAAAGGGGGAGCCACTGCCCTGACAACAAGGAGGGTGTGCTGAGAAAGTTCTGGACGGGGGGCCACATGTGGCTGGAAGACTCTAGAGAGCAGCAGTGCCACCCCCTCCAATGACCCAGCCAACCACTACCCCAGACCTTCCCCACTCACCTCAATTTGTGCTAGGGGCCCCAACTCAGCCAGCTTCTGCACCCAGAGCTCAAAGTTGAGGCCAAAGCAGTTAAGGAATGACCACAGGTAAACAATATCACAAGGTCCAAGCCACAGAGTGGTGATGGCAAATGTGGCCACAGTGGCCCCCAGCTCCGGGATCACCTCGGAGTGCTCCCCACCAATGTGGTCATACACATACCTGCAAGAAAGGCAGGAGAAAGGACAAGCAAGAGTGTGGGTGAGGGCAAGTAGGAGATGGGCAAAGGATACACAACAGGGGCAGCCCTCCTCAACGCTATCACCCTGGGCACATTTTACCCAGAGGAGGCTGCCTCTCCTCTACCCAACTTCAGAAGGTGCAAGGCTCAGCTTTGAATTCCCTATCTCCTATCCATTCCCTAAGTGATCTCATCCAGACCCAAGACTTTGAACACTGCCTCTATGCTGATGAGCCCCAAATCTGTGTCTTTAGCCTGCTCCCTTGATTCATACATTTCCCTGTCACTAGACATCTCACTCGAATGACTGATTCCCCCATCCCTATCCAAACCCACTGCATCCTTATCTCAGATGATGACACTTCCATTCATTCAGTTGCACCCAGAAGCCTCGGTGCCATTTTGGACTATCAAGTCCCCTCTCCACGTCCAAGCCAGCAAATTCTATAGGCTCCACCCAGTCCTGACCACTGCTGCCACCCCAATTACCACCCTCATCCAGCCGATCATCTCCTCACATAGATTATTGCAAGAGCCTCTTAAGCCATTTCTCTGCTTCTCCCTTTGGCCCCCTACCGTCCATTCTCCCCCTACAGCAGCTAGAGGCATCTTTTAAGAGTGTAAGTCAGATCACATGACTTCCACCCTCCCCCAGCGGCTCCCCATTACATTTAGAAGAAACCACCTCTCTACTAAGTCTAGAAGATCCCTCCCTGACCTCATCACCCACCATTTCCCCCCTCATTCATGCATGCTTTTGCCTTACTGGCTTTCCTGTCCCTCAGGCAAACACAGCTGGTTCCTGCCTCAAGCCTATGCACTTGTTCCTTCTCTCTGGACTTCTCTTCCTCAGATTTCCTTATCACTCAATACTCTATTCAAATAGCTTCTCACAGAGGCCTGCCCGGACCACAACTGTAGAAGCTTCTATCCTGTGGCCAGCTTCTATCCCATTACACTTGTTTTATTTTTTTTCATAACGCTTACCACTCTCTAAAATTATTATGTGTTTGTTTACCTGTTTATGGTCTGTTTCTCCCCACTAGACTGTAAGCTCCATGAGTTCAGGGTCTTTGCCATGTTCACTGCTGTATCCCCAGTGCCTAGAACAGTGCCTGGCACATAGTAGGTTCTCAATAAATATTTGTTAAACAAATTCAGTAGAAGACCCCTTGAGTAACTGGCCTCACCATGCCTTGACCTCTTCATTGCCAATGGCTTCTTCTCCACATCAACTCAGCCACCCACTCCCATGGACAAACTCCAACTTTGTCACCTCTTGAAATTTCACTCCTTCCTAATTGCCATTCTCGACCAGCCCCTCCTGATGTGGCCTCCCACCTCCACTTCTTCAATTTCACTGACCCCTCTGCCCCTTCCTCATCTTAAGACCCTATCTTTACCACCATCTTTAATGGGCTTAAATTCAATGAGTCATCATTATAAATAATCTAAAACCCTGTATCCTTCACTTCTTCCTTCTCACCCATCTGAGAGAGCCCAATCCCCCACTTTCTCCTCACCTGCACCCAAGAAGCTAAGCCCTAATAAGGAAAATCTCACACCTTCACATATTAGTGTCCAAAAATCCACTACCTTCAACCCCACCTGGGCTCTCAATGCCACGGTTTCTCTGGTCAGCTTCGTCTGCCATGCTCTGCAGTGGTTATGCCACCCTTATCTCTCCCACAACTTGAATGGGTGTGGTGGGCGAGCTAGGCAGGAGGAAAGCAGACACAAAGATGCCGCCTCCCTCCATGCCCAACTCTGCATCTCTCAGCTGGTGACCTTGCCTCCCACTTCATGGAGAAAACCAAAGCCTTCAGGTGGATCCCTTACTTCTCTACACTCATCTGCCATTCTGCTTCCATGATGGCTTCTCTTCCTCCTCCCTGTCCCAAAGCCAAGCTGCTGCCTAGCTCTGGTTCCATCACCTCCCAGAGACCTTACGCTAACAATCACCCCTGTATTCTGCCTCCCCAGCTTATACTTCCTTCTAGCAACCAAGCATGTCCCATTGTTTGCTGTCTGAAGACACCTCACCTCTCCCTTCAGTCACTCCTCTGTGTTCCCCCCTCAGTAGCTTCCCCAGCAGCATCTGACCCAGCTGCCCCCACAATGCCTGGTTGGTCTCCCTTTGTTTCCAGGCTGTCATGTGGTCTTGACCGTTCTGCTCCTCTGACCATGCCTTTCAGTCCCTTCTACGGTTCTCCCTTTCCCCCCAATGGGAGTCCTTCCAGCTCCAATCTCAGCTACGCTTAGTCTCCTCTTCTTTGCTCTCTCTCTCCTGGAGACTTAATGCACTCCCAAGGACCAAAGACTACCCTCCCACATTCATGACGCTCAGAGCTGCATCAGTTGGCCAGACTTCTCTGGACCCCAGACCCTCAGACCCAACCACCTCTCTGAACCTCCACAATGATGTCTCCCAGATCTTACCAGACATTTCTCACACTGAACCCCTCTCTGGATGCTGCACCTCCCAGATAGGAATCTGGGAGTCATCACCCTCTCCTTCCCAGTCCCTCAATCCATGGCCAAGTCCTGTCCAGGCTCCCCCTGGTGTGTCTCCAACCATTTCTCACCTCCAATGCCCCCATCCACGTCCAAACCTCTGTCTTTCACCTAGACCTCTGCGACGACCTCCTCCTTGCTTCCTCTGGCCCAGGGCTGATCTTTTAGAACGTGGACCAGTCTCTGCACTGCCCTGCTCAGACACCTGGCAGTTTGATGTGACCATTGCCCCACCCCACCCCAACTCACTTGCAAAGCCAGTCGTTGATGCCACGGTCGAAGTGCCTGAGGGAGAAGAGTGGATGGGTGTCATCAGCCAGTAGCAGAGCTCCAGGGGAGTGGGGGAAAGAGGCTACGGGAAAGTGGGGATCCCCGTGGCGTGTCCCCGGGATCTCACACTTACGTTTCCGCGAAGACGTAGAGTGCGGTGATGCACTTGGGAGGCTGCGGCGGGTCCAAGTGGTCAAGGCGAGCCACGGTGTTGACCACGCCGAAGAGCACGGCCGCCTTCACCCAGTCGTACACCAGGTTTGAATAGGCTAGGCCAGCTGGGGACAGGGTGTCGTCACTGCCTGGGGGGCGTCGTGCGGGTCTTCGCTCCCCGGATCCCCAAATCCCAGGAGGGGGTGGCGCAGAGCCAGGGTCTCCCCTACAGACTTTCTCCACAGTGCGTAGGGGAGGTCCTTGCACCCGGCCAGCCCCCACAGAGACCCCGTCCCTACTTCCTGGGGGAGGAGCTGGACTGGGTCCGCCCCGGGGAGACCCCTTCCCGGTTGTGGAAGTCAACCCCAAGGCCCAGTGGGGCCGGCTTTAGCCCCAACCGCTCTGGCCTCGCAGAACAAAGCGATCTCCAAGTCCCCGGCATTTCAAAGAATAAGTCCCCGTCCCCCCACCCTTGGATAGGTGCTGTGCCCTCTCAGGGTGTCAGCTTCCCCAGCAGTGACGCCATGGGGGCGCAGAGGGTCTTTTGGTCTTTCCCAGCCCCTGTTCTGGCCCGACGCGCACCCACCGAGGGCGCTGTCCGGGAGGCGGTTGGCAAACTTGAGGTCGTTGGGGATGGTGAGGATGTAGAAGAAGTGGAAGAAGATGTCCACGGCCATGACGGCCACCACGCTGAGGCCGGCCTGGGCCCGGATGCGCCACAGCTCACCCTCGCGCCTCACCGGCTCCACCTGGCTCATCTGGGGGATGCCAAGTGTCTGAGTGGGGAGGCAAGCCTTGCCGGAGGAATCCTTTCTGAATGAGGAGGCACCAACTGCCCGGGGATCCGAGGCTGAGGGGAGACGCGGCTTCATCCTGGCAGCCTTGCCCGGGAGTGGAGACACTTCTCCACCGGGTGATCCTTGTCTGAAGGGGGAATGTGGCCCCATGCTGGGGTCTGAGGAGGCAGGCCACTACGGCTTCATCCTGGGGTCATGCCTGAGGATGGGGACACAGCCTGCCCTGGGAGTCCTATCTGAGATGGGAGCCCCTCTCTGAAGACCGGGCCCCAGCCCTGCTCTGGGGGCCCACAGGGTGTCCTCTCACCTGGGTGTGGAAGCGATCAAAGGTCATGATGGGCCCGAAGAAGAAGAAAGGCAGGTAGAAGTTGTACTTGAGCAGGTCAGCTAGGGAGTAGCGGCGATCGGGGTGGGCACAGCTCTCCAGCGCAAAGCTGGTACAACGCAGCACTGTGAAACCGCTGCCCCCGTGGAACAGCACCTCTTGAAGATCAAAAGTGCCTGTTACAAACCCGCTCTGGATGGGAGAGAATAGGCAGCCAGCTCACCAGATGCCCCTGTCTCTGGGAAGCCCACCCAGCTTCCCACAGGGGCCCAGCCTTGTCCTGCCCCTTCCTGTCTTGCCCAGAGTCAGTCAACACTGGCCACTGAGGGCTAATTCATGTTAAGTGCTTGGACAGAGCAGGAAACCACCTGTCCCTGCTGCAGTGGATGGGGCCACTTTGTGGGCAGGTCTATGCCACAGTCAAAGGCTTGGAGACAGGTGGGAAAGTGAAGGAAATGCTTGGGGAGACTCAGGAGGTAAGGGCTCTGTATGGAGTGAGAAGTTTGGGGTTCTATTCCTGCACCCTCCGCCCTTGCTGCTCCCCATTGCACACCTGCCAGGAGATTAGAGGATCAAGCTTGAAGGAGGCAAGGCTGGCCAGGCCAAGGCCGAGACAGAGCCAGGGCTGGCCCAAGAGTGAGGCCACATAGAGGCTGACACAGTGGCCAAGTAGCAGCAGCAGGTACCAAGGACCCATCGTGCCCAGCACAGCCAGGGCCCCATACACGGCATACATCCAGGAGCGGAGCTGTAGACAGGGAGAAGGAATGGCTTATCTATCCATACAAATGGAGGTGGGACCCCAACCCTTGTAGCTGAGGGGGAGTTGCAGGGGAGGCTAGGGTGGCCCAGTCCAGCTCACCTGGGGGGCAACCATCGTGCAGAGTTTAGCAAACAGCACATGTCCAGAGAGGGCGAAGATGATGACATTGCGGAAGGAGGTGAACCACATCACCCACTCGAAGTCAGCCACGTCCTGGGGCAGGCCCGGGCAGGTTAAAGAGGGGCAGGGGGCAGGATGGGCTGGCACTTTGGCTGATCAGAGTCCCAGCACCCCTCCAGCCCCTGTATTCTTATGCAGTAGAGGACAGCAATAGCTGAGGTCCTTGCCTTCCCCAGCCAGGTAGGTAGAGAGGAGTGAGGGGCACCATGTGAGCTGCCCTGCCCCTCAAAGCTCCCCTTCTGTCCAGCATATTGCCTCCCATTACACCATTATTGCACTGTTCCTGGGAAGGGTGGTTCTGGAGGCCCCTGCTGAAGCATGTCTCAATTTATTTGCTAAACGAACAGTGTCTGGGTCAGGCTTAATGTGGCCCCAGGAGGACACAGGATGGGCCAGTGGAGAAACTGAAGGCATTGAAGCTCAAGCCACAGACCCTCCCCACTGTGAGTCCTCTGTTACATGGGAATATCTGGAATAGGAGAGTCAGGAAGGGTCTGGGATGGGAGAGACATGCCAAGGGTAAGGGACCTCAGTCAGGGATCCTGGGGCGTGGGACCTACCATCTTCCGGCCAATATACTCCCAGCCAGGTCGCACAGACTCCCGGAAGGCCTTCCGGTGGGCCCCATCTGAGAACAGAATGTGGCCTTAGTGGGGGCTGGGGAGGACTCCACACACACACACATACACACACACACACTCACACCTGCCCCTACAGCAAGGCTGACTCCCACCCTAGAGAAAGGGGAATGGGTCTAGGTCGGTCTCTCTTTCTCTCTGCCTCTGCTTCTCTCTGGGTCTCACTGTGTGTCTGGGGCCAGGTCTCTGTATCCCTGAGTGTCTGAGTCTCTCTCTCTCTCTCTGTGGCTCTGTGTGCAGGTCTCTGTAGTGTCTCTGCATCTGTCTCTCCCTGTGACTATGCCTAGCTCAGCCCAACCCCCTGGGCCTAGGGAATATGTTGGCCTTGCTGGGTGGAACCCTGAGGCCCCAAGGGGAAGAAGATTCCCACCCTCTGCTCCAGAGCCCGGCTGTTACCTTGTGAAGCTTCTAGGAGGCCCCGGCCAGCATAGGCCAGAGCCCCACTCAGCACCAGGGAGTACAAGCCCAGCTCCGCCGCGGGCAACGCTGTCTTGATGCCCATAGCCTGGATGGTGCTGGGGGAGACAGATCGAGTGAGGGCACTGCTGCCCCCCTGCCCTGCCTAGCCCCATCTCATGGTGCCCCACAAAGGTGATGGGGATCCCATTCTGAAGAGAGATTGCCCCTCCTGCCCTTCAGAGATCTCATGCTATTATCCTCCCCTCCCCTCTCCCCATTCCTCCCACACCTGCCAACATCCCGTGTCCCTTCCTAGCTGCTACTCCCACTCCCACCCTGCCCATTGAAGGCTCTTGAAAACATAAGCTTCACTCTCAGCCTGTCTGCCTCATCTTCGTTTAATCTTTCATACCTCTCAGGGAGACCGGTCCCCACCTTTTGCTCAAACTGCTTCTGCCAGGGCCTCAGATAACCTTCATGTGGAAGAACCCTATATCACCTCAATCATGTTTCTGGCCCCAAGGGTCCCCACACCCCTCAGTAAACCTCCTTTAGCTCCTAACAATGCCCCACTCACCTCAACATCCCCTTCTCTGATTCCCACGCCCCTCCAGAGCTGCCTTTACTTCCCTGAGAGCTCAAGACCCCCAAGGTCCTGTCGCCAGCATCAAGCTTCCTTACCTCTCATTCAGCCTCCAGCCTTTCACTGACTCCCATTGCCCCAACCAGCCTCTGAGCCCCAGTCTGCCACTTCCGTGGTCCCTGCCTGTGTCCGTGGCCACACCAGCCCCACTCTCTCAGTACTTGTGTATTCAGGCCCTGGATACTGGCTGGAGGCGGTGCTATTTGAAGAGGTGCCCCAGGGTAGTGGGTGTGGGGCCAGGCAGGGCCAGGCGGGCACCAGGGAGGGTGCTGGCCACTGTCCAAGGTGCTGACTGGTATCGGGCTCACGGTGAGCCTAGCCACTCCCTCCTTCCGGGGCCTAGTTCATCCTCAGGAGTCCTGCTGGGCCATCCCTTCTTATCCCCTCCTAGACTGCAGCCTGGCCTGGGGCCTTCCCGAGGGTGCATTGGTTAACAGACCCAGGGCCAAATTAAAGGGAGAAACATGTATAGGCACCTTCTTGGCCTGGGCTGGGGCAAGAGGTGGCTGGCATGACCCTGTCTTCCACCCTTGATCCTCCCCCAAATCTTCCTTACCAGCACCACAACCAGCTCTCCTGGGCCCCCAGAGTTGGCATTCTCCCGACTACATAGATAGAGGGGTCATGGACCAGAGCGGGACGGGGACCTGTCAAGGTCACACAGTGAGCCTGGGACAGGATTGTGTGTTCTCAGTGAGCTGTCTGGAATCTCAGATAAGAGAAGAGCATTGCTGCCCCTGCCCATACAAGGGGGCTTCCCAGCCTGACTTCTGCACTGTTGGGCTGAGGGCTGAGGCAGCTCCTCATCGGCCAGGTGGGGGTAGGGAGGCCTGGAGGATCGGGTTATTGGAGCAGGAGCTTGAAACCGGAGCACAGTGAAGAGCCCGCGAAATAGCTTTGTCAGCTGCCTCCCACTTGCTACTTTCCAATTTTAGCTCCCCATGGCCGGTGCAGGGTGTCTCCAGTGAGGCCCCTGTGAGCAGGGCCAGGGCTGGCCCCCGGCCTCGGACCTCTTCCGATAGACCCCTGGAACCTAGGCTACCCTGTGGACACAGGGGTGCCCCTGCCCCCTGGTCCTGCCTACCTTAGGTACACCTGGGGTAAAAGACTGCTTTGGGGCCTGAAGTCTGGGATGAGGGGCCTGAGGTGGGCTCCACAGGTCTCAAGGACCCCAGAGTGGCTGCATCCCCAGATGGCACTGACCTTGAGGAGGTTGTGAGGGACCCTGGCACACTGCCCACCTCGGGCTCCGGGGTCCTGCGTCCGACCTTGCGTCCGTCCGACCAGCTAGGCTCTGGGGCCACGGTGGGGTGTGTCCAGCCCTGGGGTCCCCACCCCCTCAAGGCTATGAGCGGTGAGTGGTGACAGCAGGAGGAGGGTGGAGGAGGGCAGGGAGGAGGTGGCCTTCCTGGAGCGGAGCTGAGCAGAATGGAGCAGAGCCGAGCGCTGCAGAGCTGCTGGCCACAGGGAGCCGCAGGGAGGATTGTGGGGGGGGGCAAGGGCGGGGGAAGGGGTGGCCAGTGGCATAGGCTCCAACAGGGACACCTGGGCCTCACTCCAACCTGCCTCTTCTGGTCTATAGAGCCTGTGTCTCCCTCTCACTGCTATCCAGGACTCCCCTCTTCCAGGAAGCCTTCCGGACAGCCCCTACTGGCCTTGTGCCCTGCCCCCACTGCGCACACACACACACACACACACACATGCACACTTCATGCGCAGCTCGGTACTCTAGCCTGCACCTTTACATGTGAACTCCCAAGGGCCGTCCCAGGGCAGATCCATCTAGCCCCCTGCCCTGGTTCATTTCATCATGCCAAGAGTCCTAACCGGCCAGGCATCAGTGCCTGAGGCAGGACTGTCTTAACTAGTAGGGCTGGAACTGGCATGAGACATGTGGCAGAGGGGGCCCCATACTTCAGCCCTGTCCCACAGGCAGTTGCCCAAGTGGAGGGGTGCTAGCAGGGTCACTTGGCAAGGCTTAAATATGTATGTGGAGTGGCTGGCATCCTCTTGAGTGTCCCTAACCGACCAGGAGCTCTCTGGGGGCAGCAGGACAGGGCCCTCACTCACAGAAGGGGCAGCCAAGGCCTCAGTCCAGCCTTCCCAATGCAGAAGGGTACGCTGAAGAACCCACAGAGAGGACAGGAACATCTGCTAGTCTCCCTTTAGGATGAGAGCCTCGAGTCTAAGGGAGCTGTATATACTTATGCTGTGTCTGTGGGGGCCTGTCCAGGCATGTGCAGTGAGGAGGGTCTGGGGTCGGTGGAAGAGTGGCGTTGAAGGAGCTGTGTGACTGAAACAAATCACAGGACAGGTCCTGGAGCTCCTGCTGATCTCTGGACCCCAGCCACAGGCTCAGCTGAGGATGGGGAAGGAAGGGGCTGTTCCTCCCCCCTCCCCTAGCAGGGCAACTTCCAGAGCCTGACCAAGGTCTGGGAAGGGGAGAGAGAGTCCCCTATCCTCCCATAATGCCCTTAGGCAATGAGCTCCCTCCCAGGCAGACACACTGGCCCAGAGGAAGAAGCAAGGAGACCCCCGCACACACACCACACAGAATGACACAGTGGCCTTCGTCATGGTGCCTGGCCCTGAGAAGTGTACGTGGAGATTACTGCACGGTATAGGGGCTGGGTGAGGGCTGCAGCTGGGATCATGGGTCACACTGGAGGAGGGATGGATGCCTGAGCCAGACTTCAGGGCTTAGGGAGGGCTTCCTGGGCAGGGGTGGGGTGCGGCACACCCGAGTGGAGTCCTGAGGTAGAGTCAGTGGTTATTAGAAGGGTAGTAAGTTAACCCCAGTAGCCAGGCACTGTTCTAAGGCTTTACATGGACTCTTTAATGTCACCACAACCCCTAGGGAAGGTTTTACCATTTCCCCCAGTTGATAGAAAAAGAAGCTGATACCCAAGGAGGTCAGCCCCATAAGCTTCTGGAGCTGATCGCTCTGCAGAGGCAAGAACCCTGTTCACCCACCCTGGGTTGCAGGCCGAGACCAGCCTGGGCATGCCAGCCAGTTCTCACGAGGCTCAAAGAGAATGGCTCAGAGATGCGGATGGGTGGTTTGGCTGCACATGCAGAACACAGGCTCAGCTAGCTGACTTGAGCCTGAGCCCAAGATCTGCCTCGCTGGTGGGATCCACTTCTCAGAGCCTCAGATCCCCATTTGTAAATGAGCCTGCTCTGTCCTTATCGGGCTTTGGGGGGATTCCATGACTCACTCCATGAAGGGCCTGGCTCACTGAATTGCTCTTGAAGAGAGCCACAGCTCCCTCACTCCAGAAGCCCAGGGAGGCAGAGCTCACCCAGCAGGAGCTGTGCGCAGCGGGGCCTGCAGGGAGCCTGGCATGTGGGGAGGGCAGGCTGGATAGAGGGCTAGAGAGGCCTCTTGGACGTGGCACCGGACAGTCCAAAGCCAGCCTCACCCCGTATGAGGGTGGTGGCAAGGGAGGGTGCCTGGCGTGGCCAGTCCACAAAGCAAGGGCAGGAAGTCGACCGGGCTTAGATCAGGACAAAGGCCTGGGTCAGCTTCCCAAATGCTGCAAGGGACACTGGGAAAGATACAGTGGGCAGGGGGGCCAATTCCCTCAAGTCCCAGCGTCCCCTTTCATTTCCCAGTGTATTGTTACTCAGAGTACAAATGGGCGGGAAGTATCCTGTGTGTCTATAATTGTGTTTTGTGTCTGTTGTATGTGGGGTCTGTGTATGTGTTGCCTTGCATGTTGTTTGCGGTGTTTGTTGTGTGTATATGTATGCCGTGTGCACTTTGCATGTGCATGTGTGTTATGTATCTAGTGTGTGACGTATGTACTTTGTGTGTGTGTGTATGCAAGGCTCAGGGGCTGTAGGCAGTGCCTGGGGAGAGGGGGTGGGGTAGCTTGGGCCTCGCTGGGGATGGAGATGGAGAGAAGAGGCTGGTTCTGGCCACTGCATATGGGGGCGCAGAGGAGGACCCCCACTGCAGGCCACCTTGCCCTGAGCTCCTGAAAGCAGGGGAGGGGCCCCATGGCAATGAAATGTATTTGGGGTTGGAATCAGCCTGAGCCAGGCTGCAACCTTGTCCAGCTCAGCTGTAATGCCCCAGAGGCCTTCACATGGACAGTGGCCAAGCCACACCCACAGCTCAACCAGGTCTCACCTGTCAGTGCCGAAACCTGAGCACCCAGGCTCGCGGCACCTGCCTGGGGTGCGGCCAGGGAGAGTCCTCACGTGAGGCCTCTCCCCAACCCAGCCTCTTCACTTGTCCTTGTCCCTCCGCCCTCCAAGCACCTGTCTCTCTCCTCCCCCTACTACTTTTCAGCTCCGGGCCAGGGACCTCAGCGTTGTCATCTGTGAAAGGCAAGTCCAGCCCATGGGCTGCCTACCTGCCTGGGGGCTGAGGAGTTCCTCCTCAGGGTCCCAGGGGCAGGTGGTGCTGCTCGGGAGGGGCCACGGTCACTAAACTGCACAGACCAGGCCGCCCTACTCCCCACCTGGCCCACTTGCATTAGATCCTCAGGGCCCCAGTCCTTGGCCCCTTTGACAACCCCTCCCTTCCTTAAAAAGCCTGCTCCCAGGCTCTCCTGGGCCTTCCCCTTCCACCCTCCACCTCCCACTCCTCAGGGAAGTATGGACAGCCCCCTCCCCCCCAAACCCCAGATCTGGACAACGAGCCTGGAAGCCTCAGCAGAGAAGGTGAGAGGCTCTGAGGGGCTGCATTCTGTGTGCATCCCACCCCCACCCCACCCCCTCCCACTCCATCCCAGCCCTATTTGCCATGCCTCTGACTTGACCAGGGGCTCCCCGAAAACAGCAAGTCAGATCTACCTCTGGACCGCTCACAGGCCTGAAGAGGCTGGCATGCCGGTGGCACTCCCCACCTGATGGCCGGCCGGCTGAGTAGATGGCGGCCTGTGAGTCTGTCTCCCCCACTGGCTGGCGGGGCACTTCCTAGAGCTCAGGGGCCATGTCTGTCTCACCCGACACCCCCGTGCCTGGGGCAGTGGGGCGGCTCAAGAGGTAACAGCGGTAACAGGTAATACCAAGGGCTAACATTTATTAAGTACTTACTGTGTGCCAGCCACTGCTCTAGCACTCGACCCTTTTTAACTCAGCGACTCCTGAAGAGGGATTCTGATGGAGGATGGAGCAGACTTGGTCTAACTAAGCTGGGGTGCTGATGGCAGGTGCCACAGCACACAGCTCCGCGGCAAAGCTCTCAAGGCTGCCTGTAGAATCTGTAAATGGAGACTGTTGTCTTTATGTCCACAGGTGGCCTAAGCAAGGAGTGAGTGCCCAGACTGACCTCTGCAAGATGCCAATTAATCAGTTGACCCCAAAATGAGCAAACAAGATTTACTATGCCCGATGGCAGTCTTTTCTGGCCTCTCTCTCTCTCGTATAAATCCTGTTTTGTCTTTGTGGAATGAAATCAATCTATTGATACATGTGCCTTGTACAGAAGTGAATGGCAACCAAATAATCAGTTAAATGTCTTTGAGCTGTTCTTTGACAGCTCAACAGCCCTTGACGGAGGTTTCTAGTTCTGCCCCCATTTTACGGATGAGGACGTGGAGGTTCTGGGAGGTTAAGTAACTCGCCCAAGGCCACACAGCTGGTGAATTGGAAGAGAGATCTGCCCCAGGCGCCACCCCCATTCAGACCCCGTGACTTGACGCACTTTCCTTTCTCAGATGCACCCTTGACCCAGGAAGGGCAGCAAAACCACCCTTGAGCGGTTAGAGTGTGGGTTATGCCACCCTGTGCTTCCCCGACGTGACCACCCTGTCCATCCCTGAGGAAGGGTAGTTGGTCCTCTGCCTGCTTGTCCCTCCCAGGGACTCCCCCAGGGGCTGGAGCCTGCACACAGGCACTCAGACCACCCTCGGGGGCTCCCCCGCACCTGTAGGGGAAGGTGCTGAACACTTGGTCTGGTGTCCTGACTCTGCCTTGGGCCCACTCCTCACGGTCACACAACGTCCCCTCCCAGCACAGACCCTCTCAGTCCCTCCGGCGCTGCCTGGCCATTTCCCTCCACCAGGAACTGGAGGAGAGCTCTTCCTTTCCAGGGACCCTTAGGACCCCATCAGGACTGCTGCTTCATCCTGTTGGCCTTCACTTGCCGAGGAGCCTCTAGACCTGTCACTTCAGGCAGGGTCCGGGGCTTCCTGACTGTGGGGCAACACAGAGTACCTCCACGGCCCCATCCCCGAGGAAGGGCCTGAGCAGACAGGGTCCCAGGGGCCCCAGGTGGCTTCCCTTCGGGAGGAGGTATTTGCACGGCATGTGCCCCCACATCTATGAGTCACTGTGCTAGTGACTGGTCTTCACGTGTGGGAGTGTGAGCACAAGCCCGTGTCTGGGGGTGTGAACGCCGCTCTCGTATGGCTGCGTACTCCCGGGTGTAGGTATTTGTGTGCATCTGTGCCTTTGTGTGGGCCTGTGTGCACACAGGTGTGGCCAGGGGGTCTGGTCGGTGTGTGTGGCTGTGGATGGCTTTCCTTAGGGCCACCCCTCCCCATGGCCGTAAGTGCAGTGAAGCAGGGAGTGACCCTGTGACAGTTACAGAGGGACCTGGGGGCTCTCCTGCCGCAGCCCTCCCAGCGCTCCCCTGTGTGGTCGTGAGGGAGGAACACCATGCCTTTGCCTGGGCTCGCTGCCTCAGAATCCTCCTGCCTGGAGCTCCTGCCCAGCTCCGCACCTGCCCTCCACCACCAGCATCCACTAGAGGCAGCCTTTTTGGAAGCAAACGGAGGCGACCCCGGAGCAGCTGGCTGGGGGGGGGGGGGGGGGGGGGGGGCACTCCCGTCCTGGCTAATTGCTCCACTGGAGGGTTAAATGTTAGCCCAGCTTCTTTCTATAAGCCTCAGTTTCTTCATTTGCAAAATAGGGTGACAAATCCTTGGGCTACTAAAGGACTAGATGGGGTCAGGTTTCCACAACAGATGCTCACTCACTAGGACTTGTGGCGACTATGAAAATAATCATTATTATTACAAGTCTGAGGGTCTGCATCTAAGGAAGACCCCTGAAGAGCAGGTTGACAAAGTGGCTGGGAGCACATGTCCCCAAGGCTGCAAAGGTTGGGGGTGGCCACGGATGGAGCCATGGAGGGGAGAATGGGGGGTATATGCCCTGGTGGGGGGGGGGGGTGCTGGTGGGCCTGAGGGACACTCCCAGCTGGAGCACGAAGGGCTGGCCTGTGCATATGGAGCCATGTGGGCAGACAGGGACTCCCAGCTAGGTCCTAGGACAAGGGTGGTGAGCACCTGCCCAGGGGACCGCCGTCTGTTCACAGCCGGCTTGTCGTCCAAGAGCTCATGCCGGTGCTGAGCAGGCAGCTGGGCCTCCTCCCCTGCCGTATCCACGCCTGTCCAGGGTCTCCGTCAGGGCTCATCCGGGGTTTTTCCTTTGCCCTCCTGGTCTGAGATGTTGGCTTTGGCCACCCTCGGGGAAACTCTTCTGGGAGAAGGGGCTGAGCTGGTTGCCCCAGGTTGGCTGCCAGAGCAGATGGCGTCGACAGAGCCTCATCGTCTCAGAGCCTAAGGCTGCCTCGTCCAGCCAGGCTGACACTGAGCCACCGTCCTAGTGCTTGTCCACCTTCTGCTGCCGCAGGGCCTGCAGGAAGACCCCTTTCACCTGGCCCAGGGTCTCGTGGTACATACGGAAGTCCTCCTCCTTGCCACGCAGGGCGCTGCCCAGGGCGGCCTTCAGCATCTCATTCTCCTCCGCCTGGATGGCCAGCCTGGGCCACACGAAGAAAGGGCTTAGCGTGGCCATGCGGGCATACACGGGGGTGCGTGCATGTGTACAAGGGCGCTGGGAACAGGGCTGCTGGCACGGTTGTTCTTTAGGCTCAGGGTTCCCCTGGACCCGTCCCCTCCTCCCACAGACCCTTGGGGGAATACCACGTGGGATTGTTCTCTGGGCCCACCCACAGCCCTGGGCCTGGCACCCAGTATCCCCCCGAATGTTGGCTGCCTCAAGGAGGAGGACTACTCTGTAAAGGTCCTCCCCATCCTTCTTTGAATACCATGGTCTCTGACCCTGAAAAGTTTAACTGAGTGAGAAAAGAGGGTTTAGCAACCCACACTTGGTAAAACTTCTCTTGGGACTTTGAGGTCATCAGGGATATGGCTGGGTCTCTCTGCCCTCTGACTGCCAGTTGCTGAATCGCAGGCCCAGAACCCAGGCAGGCGACCTCGGGGCAGACAGAAGTCAAAGGGGGAGGGACACGATCCTTCCGCCCATCGAAGCACCTCCACCCAGACAATGCCACCCTCAGGAAGGTGGGGCAAGAGAGCACCTGGTGGTCAGCTCCTCCATCTGTGATTCCATGGGCACGTTGGAGAGCTGGGTGAAGGAGGGGTCCTTCCTTTCACTCCCGTTCGGGTTGTGCCTGGTGTTGGAGGTGGGCAGACCTGTGGGGCAGTGGCAGCCACTTTCTGTGATGACGCCATGGCCCTGTGTAAACGCTCTCCTTCTCCCCTCCTTCCCCACTTCCACTGCCTATCTCCTGCTTTTCCATTTGCTGAAACATTATACGTCCTCCAAGATGAAGGACAAGGCATAGCATAACATGTAAGTTGTCAAATCACTATGTTGGACACCTGAAACTAACATTGTGCGTCAACTATACCTCAATTTAAAAAAAAAAAAAAAAAAGGTTTTTTTAAGATGCAGCACGAGGGCTGCCTCCCTCTAGAAGCCCTCCTGATGCCTGCTCTGCGTTCCCTTGGACTCAGGCTGTGCTGTCTTGCTACGGCCCTGATTCTGCTTGCCTTGTACCAGGGTGGTTCCTCTCGTTATCATCTCCAACTTTGCACTTCACAAGTTTCTGGAAGGCAGCTGGGACTGAGATCTGCCCTGCACACTGAGCCTGAGTCTAGACCATCACTGCCTCTGATGCCCTCACACCCCTGGACCCCCACCTCCAGAGCCAACCCTGACCAGCAGCTCCCTACATACCTACAGGGGATCCAGTGTGGCCAGGGCCAGAAGCCACAGAATGCTCAGAAAAGGAAATCAAAGCCAACTGGTAGGGAATTTGAGCACAATCACAGCATCAGAAAACCTGTGCTGAAAAGGCCCTCAGAGGCGGTGTGGTTCTCAGGGCTAGTGTGGCCCAGGGAAAATCACCTGGAGTCAGTAGACTTGGCTTTCACTCCCTTGCTGTGTGGCCTCAGGTAAACCATCAACCTCTCTGAGCTGCTTTTCTCATCTGTAAAATGAGGATGATAGTTCTTGCCTCTAGAGCTTTGTGAGGCCGGGTGAACTCACATTTATACCTCAGGACCTATGTGATCTGACCACCTCTTTAGCACCTTGTCACTTCTTTGACCTTGCCTCATATTCCCCTCCCCTCGCTGTACTCTGGCCTCACTTGCTGCTCCTTCAAGCCTCCAGCTAAGCTCTCACACAGTGCCCTTGTACTGGTCTTCCCTTGGGTATCTGTATGCTCATCCCCGTCCCTGCCATTGTCTCTGCTCAGATGTCAACTCTTCCACGAGGTCTTCACTAGCCCCCTGTCCCTGATGGAAACCAGCCGCTCTCAGCACCTCCTATCACCTCCTCTGACTTAGCATGTCTTTTAGTGGCTTGTTTGGTTATTATCCATCTTCCCCACTGGAGTGGAACTGCTGTGGAGGGACCAAATTCCAGAATCAGGTCTCCTCATTCTACAGATGGGGTGGTGCTCTGCCCATGTCACAGGCCAGCAGGTGGCAAAGGCCACATGAACACTTTTTCTCAGGCAGCTGCCCCTTGCTATTTGGGCAGAACCAAAACGGTTTTTCCTGCCATGGCTTAGCACCCCCTGGTTAGGTTACTCAGGAGGTAAGCCCAAAGCCTAGAAATACCACCTCCCTAGAGGACCTGTTCCTGAGGGCCCAGGAGAGTCATCAGGGCTAAGTTACAGGGACCTTCCCCAGCCTGGATTCTCAGCAGCTCCTGGAAGGCCCCTTGAGTCCTGGGCCCTGCTGGTTGGAGAAAGGAGAAGGGTACAACTCCTGCTTTGTGCCTCACTTCTGGCACATCCTTCTGAAATGTTCTCATCTCATCTGGGCTGGGGACAAAGGTCTGAGTGTCCTTGCTAGGGGATGGCTGGGGGATATAGTGGAGTGTTGAGAGACAGGGCAGTGGGGGTAGCACCTCACTCCAGAGCCTGTAGGAGGCTGGGATGGGGACGTCAGAGGGAGGCAGGCCTAGCCCCTACACACTAACGATTCTTCCTTCTTTGGCTTCTGGTTCTGGCATCCTGCACCCCCATCTGGCCACAGCCTCACAAGATGCCGATGCTGCTGGTCCAGGGACGGCACCTTGAGAACGACTGGGTTACGGCACTAGATCTTTTAGTTTAGGACAACAAAATCTCCCTGCGCAGCTAGGTGTGGTCAGGGGGTGAAGGCAGAAGTGACACGAGCAACCTTAGGACCATGCCCTTAAAAGGTAAGGAGCAGGACGTCCCTTCCCTCCTGCCCTTCGTGCTGCTGGTGGGGAGGCCGAAGCGGCCATCTTAGACCATGGAAGCTGCGTGTTGAGCATGACGGCACACAAGACAGAGAAGCCTGGTCCCCAAGCCTGCAGAGAAGCCACTCCATCCCTGCTTATGCTCTACTGCTGTAGCAAGCAGAGAGGGATTCTTCTCCCGGTCAGCCACTGCTGCTGTTCTGGCCTCCTCAGCAGGCCAACTTTGCCTCATGACCAACTCTAAACAAAGTCAGCTGGGGACAGAGGGTTAAGGGCTGGGGTGGGGGTGACAGGCAGCGGTGGTGGCAGCTGAGAGCATTTAGCAGAGGCACTGCCACTTTTATGAGGGCTCACAGGTGGGCTGGGTCAGAGCCACGTGGGCCGATGGCCTTCTGGGGCTCCTGGCTCTGAAGAGGAGGCCTGGGGAAGAAGACGCCCAGCAGCAGGGGCAGGCCGAGCTCCGCCCCGATGGAGGCCTCCGCGCCCCCATGCTTCTGGACGGGGCTGAAGTGGTTGCCGCTGGCGGGCTCTCCCGTTAACGGCAAGGCCACCCCCTGCGGGCTGGGGGCCCTGGGCCAACCCCTACCTGCTTTGCTCCTGGGGGCTGCTCTCTGACAGACTGACGTCCTCCCAGGCTCCAGGCGCATCTTCTCCAGGTGTTGCTCCAGCACCACGGTGCGTTGCCGTTCTTCCTGCAGCTTCTTCTCTGATTCCAGAAGCTTGCTGTTGCTCTCCTCCACCCTGGTGATGAGACAGGAGGGGCTGCCGTCCATCCCCGGGGGCAGGCAGGGGCAGCCCCGCCCCACCTGCACTGGCCCTCACAGAGGCAGGCACATCATGCCCTGGCGGTGCCGTGACCGGTTCTTTATTTTTACCGCAGGAACCGAGGGACGTGTGTTTGAAAACCATATAGTTCTCTCCAAGGCTCAAAATGAAAAGCTCGCCAGCCTCTCGCACTCCTGCCCACTCCCGTTTCCGGCTCTCCAGAAGCAATCACTTAGAACACTTTTAGCTGTTTCTCTGAATATTTACTGCCATATTTCTACAGATGCCCACGCTGCTATTTTTAAGGTTTCCATATAATCTTTGAATTTCCTGTCGTGCAACATGAGAATTTAGTTTTATTTTGGCCTTCTCCCCTTACCAAACAGAATTACCCCTCCGCTTCCCAGTGTAGTTACATTACCATTTCCCAGCTGAATTAATAGTAGGTGGTGTATTAGTTTTCCATTGCTGCTGTAACAAATTACCACAAACTTAGCAGCTTAAAGCAACACACACTTATCACCTCACAGTTCTGTGAGCCAGAGGTCCGGCGGGCTCTGTTGGTTTCTCTGCTCCAGGTTCTGGTGTTGCCTGACCTGGGTTCTTACCTGGAGGTTCTGGGGGGAAAATCCACTTCCAGGCTCATTCAGTTATTGAAGGGATTCAGTTCCAACGGAAGGACTGAGGTCCCTGTTTCCCATTGGCTGTTGGATGGGTGATTTTCATGTTTCAGAGGCCACTTGGCCCTCTCCATCTTCAAAGCCAACCAGACACCCCTTAGCATGCTTTGATTCTCTCTGACTTCTTCCACGGCATCTGTCTCACTGACCCCAGCTGGAGAAATTTCTCTGCTTTTAAGGGCTCAAGTGATTAGATTGGGCCCACCTGGTAATCCAGGATAATCTTCCTATTTTAGGGCCCATAACTGTAATTGCATCTGCAAAGTCCCTTTTGCACATATCATAAAGTAGTCACAGGCACAACAGCAGCAAGCGAAGGGCATCGGGGACAAAATCCTGTCTACCACAGGTTACATTAGGGCGATTATTTAGACATGTGGCACGATAATGATCACGTTTTCTTATTTAACTTTTTGCTTTCCTTGGGGTTAGTGATTGCTTTCTGTTTATTATTATTTATTATTACTCATTATTATGTTCTGTATGTCTATCCTGAGTTCTTGGGACTTGAAGATATTGCTCTTCAGCCATTGCACCTGAAGGATTTGTTTAATCCGCTGGGGCTGGGCCTAAGGTCTTTCCTGAGTCTAGGTATGGCATTCCAGACTTTTGTGATATGGAAGGTTCAGCTAGAAGGCCAGCACTCCTGAAATTTAGCCGAAGCAAAGGGTTGTATACACATATCCAAATCGGAGTGGAGGCCTGGAAATTTACAGTGTTGGGGGAAGTGGTAAGAGTCAAGAAGGAGCAGAATGGTGACAGTTATGAACAGTATACAACTACTAACACAAAACTGTACAATAACACAGTTATACAGCTACTAACATGACTTGTTCAAGCATGTTCCTTGAGACTTAATTTGCAAGAGCAAAAAAATTTAAAAAAAAATAACCTATAGGCCCACCAACAGGGGGAATACAGAACAAGTGGCAAATATTCATGCCACGGAATGTGACGGAATATGACAGATTGTTCTGTTCAACACAGTGCAGCCTCATGTCCACATGTAG
Source organism: Panthera leo (assembly GCF_018350215.1). Lineage (NCBI taxonomy): Eukaryota > Metazoa > Chordata > Mammalia > Carnivora > Felidae > Panthera > Panthera leo. Next base: position 148,204,871 of record NC_056687.1, on the reverse strand, counting down.
CTGTTTAAGTTGAAATTAGTGAAGATGAAACAAAAAATTCAGTTCTTCAGTCACACTAGCCACATTTCAAGTGATCAGAGCCACATGCGGCTAACGGCCGCTGCATTGGACAGCCGAGCTGCAGAACACCTCCGGCATCAGAGAAAGTTCTAACGGACAGCACTCCTCCGGCAACAAGAAAGAAGGAGGCAGAGCTACGTGTATAAACACGGATCTCCAGACTGTAGGACTGGTGAAGAAAAAAACAAGTGCCACAAGAATATATACAATATAATGCCATTTATGTAAATAAAGGATAAATCATAGTGGATTCGCGCAGTAAAAAAACTCCTTAACCATAAAAAGGATGTGTGCTGATATGAAGAGGATGTCTGAGATTTATTACTGAGTGAAATAAGTAGCAGAAGATTATGCATAATATATGACCTAATTAAAAAATTTATAACAGATTAAAAATTTAAAACCAAATAGATACTAGTGCTAACAAAATTCAGCCAGTGAGCTGAAAGCAGGGGTCTGCAGCAGTCACTGACTGTCGTCCATGGGTGAGGGGCTTTCATTTTCCTGCCGTGTATTTCAGTAACGTCTGCATTTTGTTTAGGTTCGTGATAGGGGAAGTAAGAAACTAACAGCAAACACCATATAAATGGTAAAGCACTTTATGAAATCTGACAACGTTTAGGAATGATAGAACTTTTGGTTTCTCCTCCCAAAATGTGCCATCCTCGAGGAATCTTGATAAATGTCACCACCGCCCATAGAGGTGCTTGGCCTAAATACCTGAGCGTCATTCTTGCCTTCTCTCTCTTCCTCACTGCTCTCAGCTTCCAATTTATCAGCAGGCTCCACAGCTTTTCTTCTAAACACACACAAAAGCTCAGATCCTTCTCATTCCTCCACCTGTGGTCTGGTCTGGGGCTGCTCCTTCTCCGGCCTCTGCAGATTTCACTTTCTACTCGACACTTCTCACTGGTATTCTGAGTATTCTCTTTTGACCAGTCTGCATTCTCACCAATTTGTTCTTCTTTAATCATTTACTGGGCTAATTCAGCTAGATTCTTGTTTGCCATGGCTTTCTAACAGCTCCCTAACATCGTGGGCATCAACCTCATGACATGCCAGATTTTTTGTTAATTTGCCTTTTTACTTTGTAATTGATTTTCATTATATTTCAAGAGTCTGACCAAAGTGACCCAATGGCAGCGTAAGTGAACAATGTTAAGTAAGGCGAGTCATTAGTGAATGTTTTCATGTTAAAAATTTTGCTTTCGTGAGGACTTTAAATGTGGGGATTCTCAGATGAGGAGGTCCCCATGCCCAGGAACTAATTTAATATAAATGATACAAGACCTTTATGGAGACAAATGTATGTAATATTACATATTACATACATAATACTATATACATAATTCATAAAAAGCTCTTTACAGATGTAAAGAAAAAACATAACTTTTTAAAAATGTGCAATAGTATTTAACAGAAAAGAACATGTGAAAGGCTGGAAACGTGAAAAATATGCTCATCCCCACTTTTAGTTAGAGCAAAGTAGATAAAAACAACCATGAGATAATAGTGTTCCTTAATTAGCTTGGCAAAAACATTATGCACTGATAAAACTTTGTAGATGTGACGCTATGGGGAAATGGTGGATAGTTCACATCATTGGTGGGAATGTAAATGAATTCATTTTAAAATGGTAATCTGCCATTATTTGTAAACATCTAAAGGTACACATTCTATGACCCAATGATTCCACATTTAGAAACCTAACAGTGGTATACTCTTAACAAAAATGTAAAGATGTGTTTAGTGTGAGTCCATCTTTTAATAAAAATGTATGTGCATATATGTGCACATATGTATACACATATATTTGCATATACATTGTTGGATGTGCAAAGAAAACATTTTAGAAGTTCTGACAGTTCTTTTCTATGAGAAATGGGGAGTGGCAGGTTGGAAAAGGAGGCTTTTTACAATAAGTAAGTATATGTTTGTAATAGAAAAACTAACAAAACTTCCAATCACATAAAGCAAGGATTTAAAAAAATATTTATTTATTTTGAGAGAGAGACAGCATGAGCAGGGGAAGAGCAGAGAAAGAGAAGGAGAGAGAGAATCCCAAGCATGCTCTGCACTCGGTGTGGAGCCTGACTCGGGACGGGATCATGACCTGAGCCAAGATTGAGTCCGATGCTTAACCGACTGAGCTACCCAGGGACTGCATAAAGCAGGGTATTTTGAGGCCAATGTTGAGTGTAGAAGCTGTAAACGTGGGCTCCTATAAGGCAGCAAGCTGCAAGGAAGCTCCCTGTATAATTCTGGAAGCCTCAAAAGAATGCCTTGTTTGCAATAAGAGACTTAGACAAAATCCATCTATAAGCTGGGGAAGTGGTAAGGAAGCTTGCAATCTACTGGGCCTTAAATGTGTTGGTGGGGAAGCACCGATCATGAGAAAATTGAAACACAAGGCCAGCACTTCAGGTGCTCAGGAAATCCTAAACCAATAAAGTACCACTCAGAGACCACTGACACCCCCAAAGCTCCACAGAAACAAAAGCAGAACCATTCTGTAGGAGCACTTTCATAACCCAAGAACTCCCACAAGAAGGAAAAAACAATAGCATTGAAGAAAAGCTTACAGAAACAACACAAAAATACAAAACACATAGAGAAATAATTCACTGTGAGGGGGAGGTAACAGACGTTACTTAGGGTCCCAAGAAGTAATGAAGATGATAGAGTAACTTTCAAGGGATCAAGTAGGTTTCATATTATTATAAGGAGAAAAGCAAGAAATCTTAATGAAAGAACAAATAATATAAGAAAGAGAACAGGAGGGGTGCATGGCTGGGTCAGTGGGTTGAGCATCCAACTCCTGATTTCAGCTTGGGTCATGATCTTGTGGTTCATGAGTTTGAGCCCCACGCCAGGCTTTGAGCTGACAGTGCGGAGTCTGCTTGGGATTCTCTCTCTCCCTCTTTCTGTCTCTCTCTCTCTCTCTCTCTCTCTCTCCCCCTCTCCCTGTTCACTCTCTCTCAAAATAAATAAATAAACATTTTAAAAAAAGAAAGAGAACAGGGGGTTTTACACAAAAAAGAGCTGCTAGAAATGAAAATTACAATTATTAAAATAGGTTTCATGGCAAATGAAGTGTAGCTGAAGAGGTTTAATGAGCTGGAATGCAGATTTGAAGAAACTGTGCAGTTATCAGCCCAAAATATTGAGAAACTTTAAGAGTTGCAGAGGAAAGAAGGTCTAACATAGGCTGACTAGACATTTTATTTTATTTTACTTTTAAAGTTTATTTATTTTGAGGGAGAGAGCAAGTGAGCATATGCAAGCAGGGGAGGGGCCGAGAGAGAGGGAGAAAGAGAATCCTGAATCCCAAGCAGGGTCTGTGCTCAGCAGGGAGCCTGACCAGGGGCTCGATCTCACCGAACCCTGAGATCAGACCTGAGCTGAAATCAAGAGTCAGTTGCTCAACCCACTGAGCCACCCAGGCTTCCCGATGAGGCATTTTAGATGAAAGGAACAGAAACAATGGGGAGAGGCAACACGTGGAGTGAGTCCTTGGCAATGTATAGACTGAAGTCCTCAGAAAGAAAAGGCATACCAGTTCCTAAGTAGGAAAAATAAAGCAAAATACAATACCTAGACACATCACAGGGAAACTTCAAAATACCAAAGACAAAGAGAATATCTGAAAAGACTTCTAGAGAGAAAGGACATAACTAGGAAGGAACCACAATCAAACTGATAGCAGATTTCTTTTTGGCAACAATGGATGCTCAATGACAATGGGCTTTCATGGCCTCCAGCTACCAAGAATTCTATGCCTAGCGAAATTGTCCTTCAAGAGAAAGGCAGAATAAAGATTCCAAAGTAAATAAAGACACAGGGAGTTTACCATCCACGTAGTCTTATTGAACTAAAGGACGCACTTTGGTAAGAAGGAAATTGAGCCCAGAGGGGAGATTGAGATGCGAGAAGGAACAGTGAAGGAAGACATTTTTAAATACTTTGGCCGAAGTAAAGGGATACTGACTAATTTTTTAAAAGGTGAATTTGGAGGGTTAATTTTGGAGGATTTTGTAAAAAGAATGTGCAGTAATAGACAAATATTAGAGTCCAGTAACATGGAAGACACAAAAAGGGGAACATTCTCAACTATTCGAGGTGCCTGGCTGTCTCAGTCGGGAGAGCAAGCGACTCTTGATTTCAGGATTGTGAATTTGAGCAGAGATTTGCTCTGCGTTGGGGGTAGAGATTACTAAAACAAAACAAAGCAAAACTTTAAATGTATCCTATTGCTCAAAGGGATAATAAAGAATTCTACTGACTTTATTTTTTTTTTTAATTTTTTTAACGTTTTATTTTTGAGACAGGGAGAGACAGAGCATGAACAGGGGAGGGTCAGAGAGAGGGAGACACAGAATCTGAAACAGGCTCCAGGCTCTGAGCTGTCAGCACAGAGCCCGACATGGGGCTCGAACCCACGGACTGAAAGATCATGACCTGAGCCGAAGTCGGCCACTTAACTGACTGAGCCACCCAGGCGCCCCTCTACTGACTTTAGACTTGCTGAAACTCTATGTTAAAAGAGTACAGGTAACCACTAAAATAGAAGATAGAATATATAACTTCCAAACTTGTATAGAAGAGAGGGAAATAAAACCCGACCCAGCCAATATAAAGGAGGAGAATGGAGAAAAAGGAGCAAAGAAAAATCATGGCAAATAGAAACTATTAATTTAGCTGATCAAAATATTTCCAAATATTGTAAAAATGGGTTAAAATCACATCCTCAAACACAAATTCACAGATTGAATTTAAAAACAAAGCCAACTATATGCTTTTCAAAAGGAGACAAATTTAGTGACTTCTGTCATGGCAGACTAAGCCGACTAGCCCCTCCTATTGTGTAAACAGCTAGAAAAATGGCTAAAACGTATGAAACATACTGTTTTCAGACACTGGACAGCAGGTCAAGAGACACAGAACACTGGACACAGGATTTGAGAGAAGGGAAACAGATGACCAGCTCTATTTTTATCTTCAGTCTACCTGCACCAGGTGAGGGGGTGAGGGGATCCCAAGCAGAGCACAGTGGTTTCTCCAGGATGCGGACACAAGACTGGGGAATTGCAGGGGGCCTGAGGCAGCCAGAGGTGATAGGGCGTGTATGAGAGGGGGAAACTCTGCCTCCCCGCACGCCCCCCGCAAGACCAGAACAGACTCTCCAGATAAAGAAAGGAATAGAACTGGGGATCTCAGAGAAAGGCAGGTCCTGTACTTTGGGGTGAGAAATCCAAATAAGTTTGGGGGGGATACGAATGCAGGGGGAGCTTGGGCCCTGTTTCCTAGTTACAGCCCAGGGAGACAGCAATGCCCGAGAGTAGAAATGGCCACGTGTCTTGGCTAACAGGCCTGAGAGAGCCACAGAGAGCTCCCTCACACCCTAAAATGACATAAAGCCGCAGATTGAACCCAAAAAGGTCAGGGGTATCAGCTGAGAGAAAAATACATGTGCATGACTCTGAGAGTGAGTGCCTCCTTAAATTTTGTGCTCTGGGTACCTTGCTCACTTCCTAATCCCTAATCCCTGCTCTGCATGGAGAGAGGCCCTGACAGATGAAATACCACACGGAAAGAGAGGACAGTAAAGGGAACTGAGGCACCTCTGTCTACCTTCCAGCTGAACAAGGTCATATGAGTGATCCTGGCTGGCATTATGTGGAACAGAATTACCTAGGTAACCCACAGAGCCACGAGAAAGAATAAACCATTGTGTGTGAAGCCACAAACTTTGGAATGGTTTGTTACACAGCAATACATAACTAAGTCACTTTTGTTCACAAAATCCCCCAAAGTCAGGTGAAGCTCAAGAGAAATGGGAGAGAAATCCTAAATTGAGTATGTTTCTTCCATTTGATAGACTAGAGACTTGTGCTATCCATTATATTTCAATTACAGAAGAGAAATTAATGTGACTTTTCTCTTATCCCTGAGTATATCTGAAATTCGTACCTTCTCTATGTACTACATGAAAAGAAAACAATTATAGCTAGTCACTTCTCACTACTTCGGGAATGGCCATTCATCGACCACTTCCCAGCACCGCTCACTCCTTCTTTGGTATGGTACTCGATTTTTCCCTGTGGCAAACTGCCCCTCCTCCATTCTGTGAGTACCTGGAGGTCCTTCTAGCAAGGTGCCTGGCCTGTGTTTAGGGATGGACATGAGAGCAACCCAGGTCATCTAGACCTTCTCTCCCACAACCCGCTGGCATAAGAAGCCACTGGGCCTGTGTTGTTCCAGTGCCCCAGGATATACCACCCAAGGGGTCCTGCGACCAAGATTCCCCAACCAAGATTCCCAAGCCCCTCCTTGGGCTCCTCTCCTGCCCTGTCCCCTTAAAATCTGCCCACACCTTCCAAAAATCTGCCTTTCCCTTAACTTACCAGAAGTGGTTTCTACTGTCTGTCACCAAAGAGCCCTGGCTGCCTGCCCTGTTAGGGTAAGAAGTCAGTGCTATCTTTTATATTTTCCACTGTGGAGGTCACATGGTTGGGCCATGTGTTGGCCTGAGTACCTGCAATTCTTGCCAAAAGGGTCACTTGAGCAAGGAGCACTGATTTATCTGAATGGAAGTCTGTCGACAACCCCTTGGAGAAAACTATACCTCCTGGTCCACTGCCTTGGGTGACATGCTTCCCTCCTCCCCAGAGAAGTTTCAGCTCCCATCTATGAGCGGCCCTATTGCTCTCTATAATTCAGACATCAGTCTAGCCTCTGTCTTGCCACCAAATTCCCCAATGGTGCCAAGTACGGTGCCATGTTCATCAGAGACTTCAATTATTTGTGGATTCATCTGACTGATTTACCTACTCCAGAGAGCCTCTCCCCTGAGACTCCCACCACATGTCCACATGCATATAGCAGTCCCATTGGATACATGTAGGACAGGACAAACTACAAGAATGACAATAGGGCCCCAAAGCTGTGAAGCACTTAGTTGAGCACACAAGTGATGACTGGGAATGCCTTAGACCAACATTGTGGGAGCCAAACTCTCGAGAAAGGTGGGCCCAGTCACAGATGAGGTCTGGCCCCTGTCCAAGAAAGATGTCCTTGTGTCAGGCCGTCCACACCCCCATCCACATAGCCCCATGACAGCATGTCCTTGGGTGCCATGTGTTACCGTTTCTGTAGGACAGTGACAAACTCGGTGAGCCGGTCGCGCTCCACCTCAGCAGCCTGCCAGAGGGCCTTGAACTCTGTCACTTGTGCCTGCCAGCCCTTTTGTTCTGGGGAGTCCGAGAACCTGGGGACCAGGGTGGGTACAGAGGGCAGAAGTCATTTGAGGGGCTACCTGAAGACACACACTTACCTCTGATGGTAGGAGGGACTGGAAGAACATTCAGGGATCTTCAGAGATAGCCACAGAGAAGGAAGCCAATCCCATCCATCCTGGCCCTGATGGTCTTCCTCCTCCAGCTTCTTCTCAGCCCACTATTCCTGTACCTGCTGAAGTCTCTAGACCTCACTTAGCTGGCTGCACAGCCAGATCTCACTAAGGCTAGAGCTGCATCAGTATCTCTGTCTATCCAGTCCCTGGAGGGGCCTGGAATTAGGCTGGCTGCTATGGAATTTGGCCCTTGAGGGCCTGGGGTGTCCTGGGCACCTGTGTGGCCAGTGGTCTGGCCACCATGCCCAGCCTCCGTCTCCCTATCAGCCTGTCCCGGCCCTCCTGCATCTCCTGGCTTGGCCTCAAGCCCAGCCCACTTTGTGACTCGGTCAGTTTGCTTCAGTGCTGATCTAGCCCGTCACTGCTCCCCTCCTGGCCACTGGGCGTGCCTACTAGCCCCTCACCTGCTGTCTGGAGCCCAGATGGAAGGTGAACTCTGCCCGCAGCTGAACCCCCCAGAGCCCACTTGTGAGTCCCAAGCTGCTCTCTGCTTTGCCCTCATCTTTCCCCCCGAGGCCCTGGTGATCCTCCGTTTGCTTTTCTAGCAACGCAGGACACATGGAGAGCTGGGCTGGGGGGTGCGGGCCCAGGGGCTAACTTGTCCTGTGATCTCGGGCAGGTCTCTTACCCTGTCTGGGCCTGGGTCCTCCCTCTGAAAGCTGAGGGGCTTGGATGAGATGGGCCCCGAGGACTGCAGACTCCTCCATGTTCTGACTCCTAACTATACTTTAAGGCTTTGCTGCTCAAACTATATAGTCGCTGAATCAGTGCCTGTGGATCCAGACCTGCCAAGTCAAAACCTGCATCTAACCTGGCAAATGCCCAGCTGATCTGTGTGCACACTGCAGTCCAGAAAGCTCTGGTCACGGCCACCTCCATGATTTTCTTGTGAGGGGGTGTGTGTAGGAGGGAGCTGCAGGAGAAAGGGGCCTGACCCGTCCCCCCTGCCCTCCTCCCAGATACCCCATCACGGTCACCACGCCAGCCCCGATAGACACGTTCCTCGTCCTGTCACTGTAGGAAGAGGTCTGTGTGCTCCATGAGGGTAGGGCCTGCACGTGGCTGAGTTCAGTAAATATTTGTGTAACGTGCAAGAAATAAGTTTGAGAGTCAGCAGTCTGGACAGCTGAGGAGCACATCTGCTCCTGCTTCCCTGTGGAGTGCAAAGGTGATGGCCACACAGGCCTGGAAGGGATCTTGAGGGCCATCTTGTCCCTCTTCCCACTCCCACTACTGTGACTAAAACCTCAGAGAGACGGAGCCTGTCCATTCTCCCTGTGGCCCCAGGAGGCCTCCCACACTTGGAAGTAGTCCTCTTGTCACTCAGAGTAGCCCACTCTCCCCCAAGTGCCCTTGTGACCCCAGGCTGATGGGTGGGGCCGCTGCAGGGATGGCCTTGGCCCATGGTCCCTTGTACTGCCAAAAGTCAGGCTAGAAGTGTCTCAGGCTCTACTTAGGAAATAGCATCTCAGAGAGGAGGAAAGCCCAGAGCCATAGAGCAAGTCAAATGTGGACTAGGGCCACTCAGAGGCCTGGCCCGGAACCCGAGCTGACCTGCTTAAGGGGCGGAGACAGGGGCTGACGCCAGGAGCATGGCTCCAGTGGACAGTGGGCAGGGCTCACGACAGGGCTCAGAGGCAGGACAAAGCTACCATTTGTCTGTGAGCTGGCAGGAAAACAAAGGAGCCATTTAAGTACAAGGCTTGATTCTAACAACAAAGAGGGGCCAGAGAGCTGAGGGGATATCAGTGACTTAAAGTGGTAACCCGTATGACATGAAATTCTCGCCCTAGAGACTGAGTCTCAGTGGGGAAGAGAAGACAAGGAGAGGAGCTGGGCTCCAGGCCCTGGAAGTCCTTGTGTTAACTCTGTGGTAACAAGAAGGGACACTGAACTGCAAGCCAGAGGCCAAGACTCAAGTTCTGAAGCCACCTGCTCTACCACTTTGGTTAAGGCACTGGGCCTCCCTGACCCTCCATGTCCTTATATAAACTTGGAAGAGTCCTTTGACTTGGCATGGCCTCAGTTTCCCCTCCTTATAATGGGATGGCAGAACTGGCCGACCAATCAAGGATGGGAAGGACTGTGAGGGCTCTGAGATCCTGAGTTCATACCTGGCTGAGGCCCCATGAGGACTGGGCAGAGAAGGCCACGTGAGAGCAGATTCCACCAGCGTGTGGCCCAGGCTGGTCACCGAGCTGTGTGAAGGCAAAAGGGGCTCGTCACCATGGGAAGGCCGGCTGGGCCCCACCTGGGAGGAGAGCAGGGGCCGGCCGGGATCTGGGGAGCCCGAGGAGGTGGCTGGTGCTGGTCCTCACAGCAAGCCTGGCGGGGCAGTCCTGTGGATTTGCTGCCCTTCTTTCCAGAACTCTTGCTTGCTCAAGACGAGACAGAACCAGGAGACATCATAGCCTTGAGCAATCCAACACAGGTCTGTTTGAGAATCCTAGAAGCAGGTGCGTTTCAAGGCCAGCTCAGAGAGGATATTACAGGGAGCTGCAACCAGATGTTCTTGCAGGAATAATACCTGGAGCCTAACCGGCTCCTCCCTGCAGACGCAGGGCTAATGGAATAGGAGAGGCCCACAGATTGGAAGGACAACGGATGGCACAGTCATCTCAGAACTGCACCCGTGGCTTCCCAGCAGAGGCAGCCTTTTTTCTGAATAATTAATATTCACTTACCAACCCCTCTATCCCACTTTTTTTCTTACCGAGAAGATCCAAGCCTGCCAACGTGATCACCTGCTGAGGCCGGGGACTTGGTCTGGCCCGGGTCCTCCAGGAACTTAGTGTAGGCAGGGTTGACCTCAGGCCCACCGGACCCCTCGCCCACTCCTTTATTCCGAAGATACTGCAAGGAACAGACATGGGTTCGACGATCAGCGCTTTGGCTCAGAAGCCTGGAGAAGGCAGGAGGGGGCCTTGGCTTGAGTTCGGGGCTTTTAGGGGATATGAAAGAGGCTTCTTTTCAGGAGAGAAAAGGGAGGCTGTTTGGCGAAGGCACTCGTTGCATGATAATGACATCTAATAATGCCTCTCTTCAGAAAGGGAGCTACATGGAGCGAGGTGGTGACCGGGCCAGGAAGCTGTTCTACATTCAGGTCCCAAAGGGAAGTGCGTGGCCTTTGATTCAGGCCAGATCAGAGGCTGACGTCTTTGAGTGGGCCCACCTCTCTGAGCAGCCCCACCCACACAGGGTGAATGCCACGTGTGACCTGAGGCTGGCTGCCTTTGTCAGCTGGAGACGCTTGGACTTTCCAGACACCTGGAGCCATAGAGGGTGGCAGGGCCATAGCAAGGGCCAGAAGTCTTGGAGGGAGGCTGGGCTTCCCGGGCCCCCTTTCCCCCTGGCACCTCGGGCTTCTGGATAGCTGGTGAGGCCAGAAGAAGGAGCACTGGAGGACCCCCAGCAGGAGGTCAGGCCATCAGGGGTGGATAGTTGGGGTGAGTCCCAGACAACCTGGCACATCCCCCAGCCCTGCCCATCCTGAGATGTGTGCACCAACTTCTCTTGTGGCCCCCAATTAGCCGATGACCTCTGAGGTAAGAATTGGTTCTCTGTTGTGTGCCTGGAGCCGGGACAGTGGTGGAGTGAAAATACTGGAATGTTCCCACATGCTCCTTGAGACTTCACTTCCCACTGGGAAGCGGGGTGAGGACTGAAAGGCAATGCCCCCACTCACGGCCACACATACTCTGTCCCTAGGCCTTGGTCAACCCTGGGCTCCCTGCCTTCACCCTCAGGGGCTGCAACATTTTCTACCACAGCCACTTCTGAGGTCCCAGGCCACCCTGGCCTCTGTGGATGGACGGCTGTGAGACAAACCACCAAGCCCAGGCAACACCACACTGAGGCTGGGGCTGAGGGGCTCGTGGGCTCCCACACTTTTGATTGGACCTGGATCCCTGGGAACGAAAGGCAGGGCTGCTCTGTGACATGCCTTTGGCTGTCCCAGTCACCCTGGCTGTGAGGCTTCTCTGCCACGGGGAGACTTGTGTGCCCGTCATGGAATCCTTTTCCCCAGAGGCCACCAATTCCCCTCTCCTCTGAGCACCACCACCACAGGAAGGAGTCACAGACAGTCCCCGGTTCCACGGTGCCTGACCCCTAGCAGCCCAGGCTGTGTCAGCAAGGCATCCACCAAGGTACAACTCTAAGGAACCCCCTCATTAGGCAAGCACACTGGGGGCTCAGTCTTGTGCTAGGCAAGGAGGTACCATGGTGTGTGCCCCCTCAGGAGGAGTTTAAAGGGGGAAACAGGAAGATGATCACAGGGTGATAAAGGTTTGGCCTAGGGGTGCCCGGGGAGTTAGGAGAGTGCCCAGGAAGGGCATGGAACACAGAATGTGGGCCTTGGGGCTCCCTGGAGAAACTCATGACTGGGTAGGGCCTAAAAGCCGGGGACCACTGAACAGGCAGTGGTAGTGGGGGAGGAAAGGGAAGGCATATGCTTCAGGCATGTGCACAAGCCTGGAATGGGGACAAAGCAGGGCCACGTAAGGAGCTAAACGGTGGCCACATGGCCAGAGTGTGGGGGAAGGGAAGGGTGAAGAGAAGATTCAGGGGGTGCCTGGGTGGCTCAGTCTGTTAAGCATCAGACTTCGGCTCAGGTCATGATCTCACGGCCCGTGAGTTCGAGCCCCACGTCAGGCTCTGTGCTGACAGCTCAGAGTCTGGAACGTGCTTTGGATTCTGTGTCTCCCTCTCTCTGCCCCTCCCCTGCTCATCCTCTGTGTCTCTCTTTCTCTCTCTCAAAAATAAATAAACATTAAAAAAATTTTTTTAAAAAAGAGAAGATGCAGGAGGGGGGTAGCAGCAATAGCTTATCACGTGGGGCCTCGCAAGTTGGATGGAGAGTGGCTTCCTTTCTGCCATCCTGCTGCCTGGAATGGGAATGTAAAGCCTGGCACTGTAGCTGCCATCCTGGATCATGAGGGTGAAGGCCACAGGTGGGGAGGGGGAGGGAGAGCTGGCAGGAGCCTGGACCTTGGAGGATCGAGTGAGGCCAAGGGCGACGCGGAGCCCCAGACAGGTTTTATGCAGAGAAGGGAGACCATCAGAGGAAGGAGAGGAAAGGTGTGTGAGAATGGGTGGGAAGCCAGAGGGAAGCAGAGGGCCAAAGTGGAGCCAGGTAGGGCATGGCGAGGCCTGAGGAAAGGCAGGTGGAAAGTGGCAGTTGCTGAGCTTTCTCTGGATGGTGGATGGACTTGCCAGGGCTTGGAAATGGATGGCGGGCCGAGGCAGGCCAGCGCCCTACTCACCTGCACGCCCAGTTGCCCAATCTCCAGCTCCAGCTGCTGCACCTTGGCCTCCCTCTCGGCCACCATGGCCCGCAGCTGGGCAACGAGGCTGCTGCTCCGCTGAGCCTCACTGTTGAGCTGCTGGTCCAGGCGGAGCTGGGATGCCCGTGTCTTTTCCTCCTGTAGACTCAGGCTGCCCAGGATCTCCTGCAGCTGCTTCAGCTGGTCCTGGGGGGGCCAAGCAGGAGGGAAGATGACAGACGGGGTTAGCCATGACCCCTGGGCAAGGCGGGCAGGGAAGACCGCCCCCCTCACCCATTCCCTGCTCCTGCAGGAACCTGATAGTGGGATGCTCCCTGTTCCTTTGAGAAGAAGGAAAGGCACCTTCCTTGGCTGCCTTCAGCGGGGCTCAACCAGGCAGGTGGGAACCATGGCCTTTTCCTGTCCTCAACTTCCTTCTCTGAGATTGGGCCAAGGACATCCAAGGGGCTCTCAGGACAACAGAAAGCAGCTCGGAGGGTGGCCCCTCAGCCAGTGTGGGAGATACTTGGGTAAAAAGAAACCCTACCCCCTGCTGGGAGATGACCTTGAAGGTGGTACCTGCACCCCTCGCCAGGGATCCCTCAACACCTGACCAAGGCCCCATCCCCTGCAGAGGCTCCCAGGAGACTACTAGGGTGGGGGCTTCACCCGAAGGCCATCAGAAAGGACAGGTCAGTGATGGGGAATGGGGAAAAGGGCCGCTGTCCTCAACTCAGAGTGGAGGAAACCGAGGCCCAGAGAGCCCAAGGGCACACTGCTCTGAACGGCAGGGCTGGGCTTGTCTGCAGCTTTCCTCATGCCATCTGCAGTAACATATGGTGGCACACAGGGACCTCAGAGGACATCCAGCTCTACACCTTATTTTAAAACTGGGAGCTGAGGCTCAGAGAGGAGGTGCAACTGACCCAGGGTCACACAGCAAAGTGTCCATAGATGCGGGCCTAGAGCTCAGGTCTTCTGTGCTCCACCTACCACCCCACCTGGTGAAGTTATTATGGACGAGGGTGGTGCCTAAGCAGCACCTGTGCCCCCACGCACCCCGGCCAAGCCAGGCATGACCACCTCAGGGGCCTGGGGCACAACTTGAGAGCCAAGAGACCAAAACCTCTGGGTGCCTCTGTCCCAGAGAGAAAAGACCAGGCTAGAGTCAGGAAAGCAGTGTGGCCTTGCTAATCAAGGAAGGCTTTATGGTCAGACCAACCTGGTTTGCACTCAGGCGAATAGTCCCGGAAGACTTTGCTAACTGGAATCTTAGTTTCCCCGTGTGGGAAATGGGATTATAATCTACGACCCTAGGGGCTGACTTGGCGGCCCACCATTATGAATCACGTGCACCCCGGGTGCCCAGAAGGGGAGGGGCTCTACGCTGCCACATGGATAAGAGTTTCTTGGCCCCCCCGCTCAGTTGCCCCTCCCATTCCTCGTTGAAAAAACCACCCAGGGTGTAACATGCCATCTCCTTCCTCCCTGTCCATGTCTCCTTCTTTGGGCTCCACAGCTCCAGCGGCTGGGGCCGGCTCAGACACCACAGCCCGCACCAGCACCATGCAAAACGACCTGTCCACATGCTCGGGCAGCCTCTGCTGCTCCTGTCCCCGGGGCGTGGCTTTGGGGCTGGGACCCACGTGGGGGCGATGGGCTTCCGGGTTACGCAGGTGGCATTCTGGGGCAAGAGAGGGCTCACTCTGGCTGCGGCTGGGTCATGGGTTTCTGGGCAGGGTGGGGGCCGTGTTTGAGGGACCTGGCCTGGCTCTCGCCGGGGCCGAGAGGCTGGGCCGTACCATGAGGGCGTCGATGAGCTCATCGTCATGCCTGCCCTTCTCCACCAGGGTCCCCATCTGACTCCTCAGCGTCTTCACTTCGCTTGATAGCACCTTGTTCCGGGACCTCATGCCCTCAAACTTCTTTTTCAGTTCTTCAAGCTCTCTCTGGAGGCCATCCCGCTCCCCCACAAGTTTCTGTAATCAGGAAGTACAGTCGTGGGCAGTGGGGCTGAATGGGACCTCGGCCACATCTGGTCCCTGGCTCTCGCTCACAGGTGAGGCCCAGAGCCGGTGCCCTGGCCCCCAGCCCTCGCCTCTCGGGGGTGTCAGGTGGGCCCAGAGCCTCCTGCCCTCGCCCTGGTGCGTGACAGATGTCGCTAATGGGTGACGGCACTCCTCCGTCAGCCCGAGAACACAGGTGTCCCGGCAGCTGCCCTGGCTCTGCCTGGGTCAGACAGGAGAGGAAACACTCGCCAGCTCTGGCTGTGTCCTCCAGAGAGCCTGGCTGCCCCCGCCTCTCACTCCCTGCTTGAGCTGAGGAAAGAGAAAAGCCATGCTTTAGTGAACAGCACCAAGCCCAGGGTTCAGACTGAAGTGGCTTCACCCCACCGAGAGCTGGATGAGTAGGTGTCGCCCCACTGCATTGCCCCACTGGTCTGTGTGCGTCCGCCCGTCAGCCCGGACCGCGCCCCACTAGCATGAGCTACAAAGTGACAACTCAAGTGCTGCCCACGCCTTTGGAGTTTCCCCCCCTCCCCTCCCCTCCTCCCCCTCCCCTCCCCTCCCCTCCCTTCCCCTCTCAAACATTCCCTGCGGGCCTACTATGTATTTAACATTACCATAGGTGCTGGGGATACAGCAGAGAACAAAACAAAGTCTTTCTCCCGAAGGAGATAACATCCTAGCTGGGGAGACAGATGTCAAATGGCGACGGAGTGCTTATTGAAAAGTGGGGAAGGGAAGAGGTGGGGGGCGGGGAGACAATGGCATGGTCCAGGAAGGCCTCTCTGAAAAGGTGGCGTCTGAGCAGAGACTAGAGGAAATGAGGGTAAGAGCAAAGGCCCCGGGGCAGAACATGTGTGACTAGAGCACAGCGAGTGAGGGGACAGAGTCCAGATTAGATAAACCATCAGGAGCCGAGATTGCGACACTGAGGAGGGTTTGGGCATTAGGTGGCATAATCTGCTTTGGTCTTGAGGGTTAATTATCACTGGGAAGGTGTTTTCAGATCCCTGTGGACGTGATTTACAGAAATGACAAATAGTAGGAGATGATGGGCCTCAGATCTTTGCAAGGAGGCAGCCACTGTTCACCTGTTGCTCTGCTGCCTCACCTCTAGGGGGCATCTGGTAGAGGAAGTGCACACGGGGAACAGATTCCTTCTACCCGCATCGTGGCTTGTGATTGGTTCAACAACTACAACATACTCTGCTCTGGGTGAATGTGTAAGTCTGAGCTAGGTGTACCTCCAACCCAACATTTTCAAATCTCAGCTCCCCATCTCCCTTGAATCTCCTCCCTGTCTCCTCTACCCACCTGTGACATTCACTGGAAGTCCTTCACGACCCTTCTGCTTCCCACCCCCCATCCCGTCACTGAGCCCTGTGAAGTCTACCCTCAAATATTGCAGGTGTCTGGCCTTTGGCTATAGTCTTACTGCCTTGGCTCAGGTCCTCAGTCATGTCTCAAGTGGATGACTGCTTCTGCCTCCCATACCTCCTCCAACCTAGCCCCCTATACCTGACCACGTGACCTTCCCCAAATGCACAGCAGTCTGCGTCCCTCCACAACTTAAAACCCTCTGGTGGTTTTCCACCTCCTTCAAGACGAAAGCCTAACCCCCCCGCCGGCACACAAGGTCCGGGAGGACCTGGCCCTGCCTGCTTCTCCAGTCCCACTGTTCCCTCCTCACACCTGATGATCTAGGATGCTGGGGGTATGACGCAGCGATGGTCACAACGTTCCTAGCACAGGGCCTAGCCCAGAGTTGGCACTCATAAATGGAAGTCTCCTGATAGAAAGGTAAGGCCTCACTGTTAAGAAGCCCGTGGCCAGTGCCGAGGAGCGGGCCTGCCCAGCCTCCCAGCACCTGCTTCTTCCTTCCTCTACTTACTTTGAGAAAGCCCCGCTCGCCACTTTCACGCCCACTTTTGAGAGGCTGACTCATCTCTCAGACCCAGGGGAGGGGATCTATCTGAAGCTGGCCGGTCAAAGCATCCCGTACCATAACTGCCGTGACTGGCTCGGGGATGGGGACATGGCCTAAGCTAGCCGAGCGACATTTAATTCTGGGACTTTGTTGGAACTACTGGGGAGGAGAAGCCCTTTGTTTGTGGGGGATGGGCTGGAAGATAGAAACTAGGACTACCAGGAGTCCCCACAGGAGAGAATGAAGCTTGTCTGGAAAAAGTGGTGTTAAGACCAAGTCCCCAGATCCCCGGATCCATCTGTGCCTGAAGCTAGACCACCTCTAGACTGTTCATCTACATGGACCAATACATTCTTTGTCTCATAAGCCTGACAGAGTTTGGCTTCTGCCACTCCCAGCACAGCCAGTGAGATGCGTGTGGTGCTGGTCCCAGCTTGCCCACCTCCCCACAGTTTGGAGCTCTCCTCCGCTGAGCCCCACCTGATGCTGTCACTGGGTCGTCACTCTGGGCCGTGACATTCTCCTCTCGTTTTACAGTGACAATTTCAGGTCCAGAACAGCCAGGATGGGGCCACCTAAAGCTCATGAAATGGGCTGAGGGTGTCAAGCTGGATTGACAGGATGTGAGGAACATGCACTAAGGTGCCCCAAACCCCAGGTGTCTCCTGCCTGTAAGGGGTGACTCAGAACTCATGAACGCATGGGCCTCAGAGCCCTGCAGAGGTGGCCATGTTCTCCCGGTGCCACGTGCCCGACTAACCTCCTCCCTGGACATCATTACCTCCCAGCCCTCCTGTTTTTCCCTTTCCAGGCTGCGGATCCTCAGCAGGTTTTTCTCCTGTGCAGATAGCTTCCTTGGGTCTGGATAGACAGACGGCTCATCACTGGATGTTCCTGCAGACTGGCTCCGGGTCTGTCCCAACTGCTTCTCAAGCTCACGAACCTGAGAGCGGTAAACTAGTCATTCCACGGTGGGTCTGCACCCACAGACTCAACCACTCAGGGGCTGTCCTGCAGTGCAACAGGAAATCCCACTAGGGGAGGGTCTGATGGACGCAGAAACTCCATATGAGGGGCACTGAGGTGGGGGAGGAACCTGAGGCGGCATCTTGAGCAAAACAGGGGAGGACGCGAGGGGGATTTAGTTGGACAATGAGAAAAATCACTCCATCCCTTAGAGGCTATTTGAGACCAAGAAGCAGCTGAGTGGCTCCAGGAACCTTGGAGAGAGAGGTTGGAGGATATCAGTACAAGAAAGAACTCTCTAACAGACAGGTCACCCAAGACTTGGGAGGCCACGGGTTCCTGGCCACTTGCAGGAGATGTTGCAGAGGGAGGACGGCGTTTAAAAGCTGAGAGACCAGCTCAGATCCTCACTAACTGTGTGAATGTACACAGCTTGCTTAACTTCTCTGAATCTCGCGTCCCTCATCTGTGAAATGGGCCCAAGGGTACACCCCATATAAAGTTATAAGGATTCAGTATCCTGAACTTGTCTGAGCCTGGGAACCCCCAAGATGCTCCTTAGAATGACAAATCTTAGGGCCTACTCCAGACCAACAAGTCAGAACTCCAGGGGAAGGACCTGGGGACCTGCATTTTAATCACCTGCTATGGGTGATTTTTAGGATTAGGCAACATCGAGAAACCCCAAGTTGGCCCGGGTGGGCCACAGCTCACAGTCCAGCACTCATAGGCTCTTGGCCAGTGGCAGGTAGAGGTCACCCCACAGAATGGTGGCTTTGTTGCACTGGAGTTGAAGTGAATAATGCCTAGGGTCCTTCTAACCACGTTGACACATAAATGATGGAACACAGTTGGGTAAACCTATGCTGGGGCAAAACTGACTAGGATTCCACAGCAGCTTTTGAAAGCACACATCAGCGCCCTCGTGTGGCAATGTGTGGTAATTCCAGTTAAGCATTAGAGAACACAGTATGAAACTTTTAATCGTTTATTTATGCAGCTTAACAATGGTAACGACAAACGTGCTGAGTGCTTATTACGGCCAGGCACTGTGCTGGGTGCTTTACAAATGTTATTTCATTTAATCCACAACACCGTCCGTTTTACAGGTGAGGAGACAGAGGTCCAGAGCGACGAAGTGATTTACCCAAGGTCACTGAACCTATAGACCAGCAACTGAAGGCAGACTCAAACTGGGGTCTTTTGAACCCCAAGGCCACACATTGATCATTAATTACAGTGTTTTGGAGACTTTCCCCACCTTCGTATTGGCTTCAAGGATCCCCATGAGGCCCTGAGGACAAAAGCCACCCAGGAACTGTGAACTTGAAAGTCCCTGGGGATGCAGGCCATGTGCTTGGCAAATAGTGGAAGTTACACACCTACTCCTGTGTTTTTTGGTTTGAAGGCAAAAAAGGAAAATAGCCACAGCTAACCTTTGTGCAGTGTTTCTTCCACGCCAGGCACTGTGTTGGTCATTTTACACATATAGACTCATTCAGTCCTCCCAACAAGCCTGTGGGGTGGCTCCTATCCTTATCCACAGGATACAGATGAGGAAACCAAGGCACATTGACAAGAATGAACTTGCCCAAGGCCATTACAGCTGGTGACTCAAGAGCTGGGATTTGAAGCCAAGCCAGCCTGGCTCTGGAGCCACAGCTCTTAGCCTCCAAAATATTTAGAACATAAAGAGGGGGGTAAGGCTAAGTCTTTACTGGGTAACTGAAACTTTCAAAAGTCCTCAAGCATCTGGACAAAACTGGAAAAAGCCTGCAAGGATAACAGTCACGCAAATTTACATGAACTAGGGAAGAAAATATGCCTAGGGTAAAATAAATCAAAGGTTTTGGCATTTATTAAGCGCCAGTGCCTGGCACATGGTAAGTGTTATATAAATGCCTGTTCGTTAAATAACAAATTAAAATCAGGCTGGTGGGGGAGAATGGAAGACGACGCAGCCCTGCAAGCATGCTCTGTAGTGCCTCAAGGCCTTTTTAGGGTTCTGTGCCTCTAATGTGGGTCAGCGTCAGCCTTTCTGGGGCATTTTGAGCCCTCTGTTCGGGCCCAGAGGAAGCGCACTCACCTTGCTTTGCAGAACGAGAATTTGTTGAGCCCGACCCCTCCAGGTCCCAGGAGAGGACAGGAGCTGCTGGACATTCACATCTTCCCCAACCTCACTGGTCAAAACCTGAAAAAGGCAGGCCCTTCGAGTAAGGCCAAGAGAGAGGGCCCCACAAGAGCCCTAATACTGCTGCCCTACTAAGAAGCAGTGCAGGGTGCACGGGGCTCCCAGAGGGCCTGGCCCCAGCCTACACACCTTCCTACTAAGGAGCAGTGCAAGGGTGCACGGGGCTCCCAGAGGGCCTGGCCCCCGCCTACACACCTTCCTACTAAGGAGCAGTGCAAGGGTGCATGGGGCTCCCAGAGGGCCTGGCCCCCGCCTACACACCTTCCTCCTGCCTTGCGGGCCAGCTGGCCATGTTCTCAGAGCCGCTGTCCCTGGGAAAGCAGGAATCCCACCGGCCCCAGCATTTCCTGGCGATGCTTACAGCCGACAAGGGACTGCCAACAATGCCCAGAGGCGGCCCTCTCTGCTCTTGACATATTCCGGGATGAGTGAACTGCAAAGTTGACCAAAATCTGCTTCCTCAATTTGTTCACCTGTCAGTGAGAACTGAGATCATTCTGCATAGATACAGGAAGTACATGGCCACAGGGCCTTGACCTCTGTAAGAAGCCACCGACGAGGGGCCGTGTCTGAGCACAGCAAGGAGGAGGGCTACCGAACGTCAGTTGGGGGTGTTTGGTTCCAGAAGGGCCCAACATTGTAGCTGTTGAACGGTGGTGTGCAGGCCCTACCTCAAGGCTTTGAGGTGGACACAAAACACTCCAGCTGGTGCCCAGAGCCCCTCTGAAGCCTGTCACGGGAACCCAATCTAGCGCACCCGGTCTCCGGCGCTTGTTTCCACAATAGAACACTGTTTTGGAAATCTTGGCTAGTCTGAGTGGTTCCAGCAGAGAAGACAAATGCCAGAGAATTCACTATGTAAATAAAAATAAATAATGAACCAGCTGGGCCTGCATCCCAAGTCTGAGTATTTTTCTTTGAAAGGGGCCTTTAATACACAAACAACCTATTCATATTCTAATATCACAGACAGCAGAGGGCAGGAGGCAAGTCTTGGCAGGCTTCCAAGTTCAAGGTGGCTTATTAAGGAGAGACCCGGGATCTACTAGGGTGCACGTAGCATAAGGAAAGTCTGTAGCACTTTCCCTGGGTAGAAGGCACTGTCCTTCTCTGTCCAGGGCAGGGAGAGCACCACGAGGGCACCACGAGGGCCCCTCAGGCAGCCAGCAACCCCACTCACCAATGGTCAATATCAAGGGCCGACAGAAGGAAGTTACTGGACCTGGAACCTGACCCAGAGCAAGCAGCATGATGCTCATGGGGCCAAGCACTTGCTGCCCCTGAATGGAACCCATTGTCCTGGCCATGCTCTTCCCAATCCCAGCCATACAGGAAGACCTGACTGCTGGCTCTGAAATACCTTCTGGGCCATCCGGAGCTCTTGCTTCACAGACTGGATCTGGTTGCGGAGTTCACTCATCTTCAGGTTTGTGGTTGCCAGCCTGTCCTGCAAGACCTTCACCTCTGGGGTCTCCGGCTAGTTGGGAAGGACAGAGGAGAGAGTAGTCACTTGTTGCCTAACAGTAGCAATAATCGCAGCCTCCATTCAGCCAGGTGTGTGCCAGGCACCGTGCTGGGTGCTCAACGTGGAGCAACTCACGTAATCCCCGCGCACCCCTGTGAGGCAGCTTCTATTGTCAGGTGCACAGGCAGAGGATGCTGAAGTGGCCGGGGAGACCCGGTTGGGGAAGGTGGAGCGTGGACGTGGATCCTGGCAACCCAACTCAGGGCACCAAGCCCTTTGCTCAGAGTACTGCACGTCCACGGGCACAGGCGGTGACCACAGGAGGGGGGAGCCCCTGGAGGAAGCCCGCAGGCCGCACACCTCCCAGACACCCCCTAGGTGTGGGCACTCTCTGCTGTGCTCCGAAGACTGGCATTGCAGCGAAACCGTCTCCACTCAGAATAAAGAGGGGACTAGTTCATGCACAGAAGGCAACCTCAACTTGGCAGGGGGACGGTGACCATCCTAACTCGGGGCCTCCTTCCCCCAGAACCATCAGCTTGGGCCTGGGGCTCCCTTTCCTGGCAATGAACTCACTAAACAGAAATAAGGACCCAGTTTGACCCCCAAAGACTCCATTTCTGTGGCTTGCAGAACTGCAGCAACCATGAAAACTGCCTGCTGGAACTCTCAGCAATGTATTTTATTTTTTTTAGTAATGTTTGATTTAAACCATTTGGATGTAAATTTTTCTCAAATGTGTTGTCCAGGGGCACCTGGGTGGCTCAGTCGGTTGAGTGCCCACTTCGGCCCAGGTCATGATCTCGCGGTTTGTGGGTTCGGGCCCTGCCTCAGGCTCTGTGCTGACAGCTCAGAGCCTAGAGCCTGCTTCAGATTCTGTCTCCCTCTCTCTCTCTCTGCCCCTTCCCGGCTTGCACTATTTCTCTCTCTCTCTCTCTCTCTCTCTCTCTCTCTCTCTCTCTCTCAAAAACAAACATTAAAAAAAATTATTAAAAAAATGTGCTGCCCATTTCTCTGTCTTCAGTATAAGTTTCTGAGACTCAAAAAAGTTTGGCATTAAAGGGATTCCATGGTCAGCCCATCCAAACCCCTTCCATAAGTAGTGAAAATGAGGCCCAGAGAGGGGGAGTAACTTGCTCAAGGGCACAAAGCCGACTGAGTTTGACACAAGTCAGCTTAGAAGCAGCCTGGTCCCTCCCCTGCACTAGCTGATTCTCCCACTTGAAGCTGTTTCTGGCGCCCACGCATCACCAGTGGGCTGGAAGTCCCATCGGGCAGTGATGCCAAGACCATCTGCTCTTGCCCCAAAGACCAGGTGAGCTGGACTTCTGGGAAGCAGGGCGGGGGCTGCAGTGGACTTCTGATCTTTCCTCAGCAGCCACACACAAAATCTCCTGTGAACACTAGCATGGAAGGCAGAGCCACACAGGTTGGGTCTGGGAAGTTCCCTGGACCCCAGAGCTTCTGGACAGCCCAGGTGAAAACCACTGGTGAAGGAAACAGGAATTGGACACACAGCCCGAGAAGTCTGGCCTCGTCTGGTTTCCTCGTTTGTGGAATAGGTATAAAAATACTTCTTTGTCCTGCTTCTTCGCAGCTCCACCATGAGGCTAAACAGAGTAACAAATGTGAACAGAGAATAAACCAGGAACTTACACAGAACGCAAATGTATCTTTAAAAAAACTGTGTGTGTGTGTGTGTGTGTGTGTGTGTGTGTGTGTGTGTGTGTGTCCTTCCCCCTGTCTGGCTACTTGCCATCCCTTCTCACTGCTATTGGGTGCTTGTTTTCTCCCTGCTCGTGTGCTGTTTTACATCTGCCCCAGGCTGGCAAGTGACCCCTGCCTGTCAGGTCTTGGGTGCCATGACCCCCACTGGCCCTGGTGGTGGTGCAGGAGCTCTATTTATGAGTGTCCCACGTGATGGCTGTGACCCTGCTCAGAGCATGGAAAGAGTACACATCCTGGACCCAGATCTAGAGCCCAGGCAATGACAGACACCCCTCCCCAAGCCTGATTTCCTCATCTGTAAAATAGGGCTAAACAACACCAGCCTCCAGGGTGCCATGAGTGTCGATAGGATAATGCACGTAAAGGATGCTTTCTGGGGCAGATTCTGACAGAGAGTAGTGTGAGGGCTGGGGGCCTAGCCTGGCTTGAGGGGGCAGCTGGCAAAGGGGGCTGAGAGCTAGATAGTGTCCTAGTGAGGGCTGGGCCCGCATGCATAACAGCCTTCACCCCTCTGCTCTGCCAAGCCCCCGAGCCCTCTCCTCCTGGACAGCTGCACCCCCGCCCCCTGCCATTTCAGAGCTACTTCAGCCCAGAGTGAAATTCCACAGGCTTTGTGGGGGACTTGAGTATGGGTATAAGCCTCCCATTCCCTGGGCTATTTTCTTTGAGGGAATAACTGAAATGCAGTCTGAGGGGCACAGACAATGCCAATGTTGCTCACGGCACAGCCCCTTGAAGCCCCATGCTGACTGTGCCAAGTGGAGACAAGGCATTCAGCTCCACTCTGGAATGTGCTTTGGCACACGGGGGCCAGAATGAGGAGTGAGCACGCAGGCCTCCGGAGTGTGGTTCAGGCGGGGGCTGCCCCAAACAGTCCAGTGAGGGGGGTGTTGCTTTTGTCGTCTCTCTGATCAGAGGTACCCTGGAAAGCACAGGCTACTGCTGAGCTGAGGCTTGCGGCCCACCACCCACTCTTGTATCAGAAGCCCGCAAGGCTCCCCTCGGCCACGGAGCGAAGCTGAAATTCCTGCTCCAGCTGCCAGTCAAGACCTCCCTCCGTGGGTGACCCCACGCTAGCCTTGTTTGGCTGACATTCCCCTTTCCCTTCTCGGGCTGTGGGCTGCAGCCAGACGTTGTCCAGCTGACACCCAGCTAGCAAACAGAACAGGTTCTCAGACTCTCAGCCTCGGATTGCACAGCTCCTGCTGGAGGGCCCTCCTCTATCCTCCTTCTCCAGCAAGGCCCACCTCGGGAACTTTCCTCCAGCCCACCTCCTAGCTGCCTCGCATGGTGTGTTCTCTTTGTGAACTCTGAGCCCCTGGGACTCTTTCTGAAGGCCCTGTCCCCCTCCTTCCTTCAATATGGCTGCTCATCTCCCCTCTTGGGCTCCCCTGTGGACAGAGGCCGTATCTTTGATTCCCTGTGTCACAGGGCTCAACAAGTGACCGATCAAGCAGTCCTTCAACAGTGGCAGACTAGTCAGGGACATGGAAGTGCTCAGTGTTCTGGATAAAGCAGGAGCAGCTGAACAGTGTCCCTTGGGGCCAGGAAAGGCCCTATAAGCACAGCCCCTGCCAAGGGCAGAGCCCTCCCACCAATGAGACAGGTTTATACAAGACTAGCCTTCACTCTACTAGGTTCTACTCCTGGAACCTAGGGCCCTATCACTATACACTGAGGGCTTAATTCTCCTCAAGAAAGGCATGTGGTGGCTTTACTCTGCATTGTAGGCAAAAGGGAGGTGAGACTAGAAAAGGAACACTGAACAGGGAGTCCTAAGGCTTGGCTCCCTGTATCTCCAACTGGTCTGGCTTCCCAAGAAAAACCCCTGGAGAGGCCTCCTGGGTTGTTCTTGAGACTCTGATGCTATTTATTATCTGCCTTGGGCTCCATGCTCCCCCCTGGTAACCCACAGGGTCAGACTGCCTTCCTTTCATGGGCCTGCAATTTCCGTTTCTTGGGTTTCATGCCCTACACACTGGTTGAGCAAAATGGAATCTGAGGGACAAGCCACCATTCTCAATAGTCACTTTTACTTTGTACAAAGGGAAGACTTCTCACAATATGAAATGTCCCCCCCACCAACACACAGGGCTGGGCACTAGTGAGCTCCCTGTCCCTGGGGTAAGATAGAGGCTGGATGTCTCCCCAGTGAGAATGCTGTAGAGGACACAGCTGGGCTAAGAGTGGGAGGCCAGTTGGACAAGGCCTTCGTTGCTGGTCCCCAAATTCTAGGGTTCCAGGGTCCTCAGACCCCTCCTGTTCTTTCTCTCTAGGGACTGAATCAGAATTAGACCTGGCCTCCACTGGGGCATTCTTGGCCTCAAGCCACGGACTTCATTCCCTGATGGCTGCTCTGAGGATGCCACAATGGTGGGCGTTGGCTCAGCAATGGAGGTGGACCCTGGACACAGGCGCCTATACTCACATAGAGGACGGGAGACCCAGGCCCACGGCTGCCTCCCAGACTCCCCAGCACAGAAGAGAATTCATACCAAGGCTCTGTCTCCCATCTGAGCCCTCGGCGCCTTGGCTCCCACGTCGGTGGCCGCCTTGGCTGGTAGCCTGGCCTGGGCCGCCTGCAGCTGAAAAGTAAATCTCGCACTTAATATTGGATTCTGCTTGGCAACTGCCGTGCCTGAGTGCAGTGCCCCGGTGCCGCCACGGGTGTGTGGTTCACCTTTCAGCTCACTTTAGGACCATTAATGGAAGAACTCTCCTCTACAAACTGCTGCGATGAGAGAGGGTTTAATCGATTGTCGGCCTCACTGCCCAACCACACACTAGAGTAGCACCAGGATTCACTAACAGCTTAACACATAATAATACTGCAGCCGTGGCCTGTATCCCAGAGTTCTGTCCACAGTCTGGGAGGCGTACCATAAAGGGACTATGGACTTAATGTGACTGATGAGGAGACAGGGTCAGAGACGCAAAGAAACCTGCCACATGGGCTCATGGCCTGTAGCCAAGCCCAGCACTGCATACAGTCAACTAACCCTTTAATGCTTTCCCAGTTGTTCACACGAACACCAGACTGTGTCTGGCAAGGCTGGGGTGTGGTCTCTGACCTCATCTTGCTTCACTCTTGGCCACATGGGTTTCCTCCCAGACTTTCTTCCCCACTCAGAGTCTTGGTATCTGCTGGGCCCTCTGCATGGGGGCCCATCCCCCCTTTCCCAGTGTGGCCCCTTCCTACCCTCCATGGACTCACTGTGTGTACCTACTCCTCTACGAGGCCCTCGGTGCTGGGTCTGTCTCTGAGGAAGCAAGGCCCATGCCTATTTTGCTCCCCCCACAGGGCCTGGCACAGAGCCTGAGCTGGATCTCAAACAAATTGTTATAGAATAAAGAAGCTCTCATTCAATGCCTACCACAACAACTGAGGAGAATTTCGGGGGGCAACAGAATTGGATTTGCGACGCAGCACCACCACGTGCTGTATGACTTGAGAAAGCCCCCTAACCTCTTTAAGCTCCAGCTTCTTCAGCCACATAAGGAAGCTACGTAGGTTTTCTCTAGCATATGGATTCCATTCCAGCTCCTAAGGGACCATGAAGTGCTTGGGCTGTGTCCTTGCAAGACTGGAGGGGTCTGTGACTAGCTGTGGGAGGGCAGGCGGCAGCAGAAAGAGGAAGGTGGGCAAGAGTGAGACCAGCTGGTAGAGTGCCCTGGCACAAGGTTCCCTGTTAATTCATTTAGCAGACATTTATCTAGTACTTGCTACGTGCCAGGCACTGGTCAAAGCATTTTACACTTAATCTTCAGAAAACCTTAGGGTGAGTACTCTTATTACGGTCATGTGACACAGTGAGTTTATAGCCTGCTCAATGTCACAAAGTAAGGCAGCTTTGGAACTAAGATTCACCTCTAGGTGGTCAGGCTCCGGGTCGGCGTCCTAACCGCCATGCCGCCTGCCTCCCCGTGCCCTGTGCCCCCTTTGCTTCCTGACACACTTTCCCCTCTCAGGACGTGACAAAGACTGAGGAACTCTTAGCGAACACTGACCCACAAGCCCTTCAGAGGGACCCAAAGCATCTAAGTGTGGCTCCCTCTCTGGAGGAGTGGCCCAGGGTCCTGGGAGTCCCCTCCAGAGGCGGCAGTGACCAAGGCCCCTCACTTCCCGCTCCAGCTCCCGGATGCGATTGTTCAGCTGCTTCACTCTGGTTTTCGCACCCTCTGACTCTGCCATCAGCGCCCGGTTCTTTTTGGACAGCTCGACGATTTTGGTGGCGATCACATCCCCGGCCAGACCGGCTGTCCCTAAAGTGAAGGAAAACTGGGAGGTCAATTAAAAGCACAGGCCCACACATCAAACTCATGCCACACTACCAACAGCCCTGGGGTTTGAAAAGCTGAAACCCTCATGAAAGGGCAGAGGCTCGGGGGAGTGACTGCACACGTAGGCACCCTGAAACCCCACTCCGATGAGTAGAAAGGCAGCCATTCAGGAAATTACAAAATCCGGAAGCAAAGTTTTAATTCTATGGGATATCAGTTTATTGCCCCAATTCTCCATGCCCTCCTCAGTGACACGGTTACACACCCACACCCTGTGCTCTGTGTCTTCCGGCAAATCGTGTGTGCCCCCCTCGACTCCTATGCCTGCCTGACTCTGGGCTCAGCCAATGACTTGTTTGGCCATGGGTTGTTAGCAGATAAGGTACAGGTAGAGGCTTGAAAAGCACTTGTGCAGTTAAAGCCCCCCCTTTTTCACTCGTGCCATCTCCACAAGAACACAGCCAGGCCAGCTGGCTGGGCCCAGGACGAGGAAGAGAGACACGTGGAATAAAGCTAACCCACCCTGGTCAAGCCCGACCTAGATCTGCTGAGCCCCAATTAACCCCAGATGTTTGAGCTCAATACATGCTTACTGCCGAATGCCGCCAAGATTATGTGGTTGTTTCTGACACAAAGCTTTGTGGTGACACCTAACCAACACAGAGGCATGCACCCATTTAATAAATATTTATTGAGTTTCACCAAGGGTTGGGCACTCTCGGTACTAGGGATTCAACAGTGAATAAAACAGACTTATGGAGTTTACATTCCAGCAGGGGAGACAGATAATAAAAAACAAATAAATATGCATTCCAGTGCCTGGGAGGACTGCCTGCTATGAAGCTGGGCAAGGGGATGAGAGGGATGGGGGTGACGCTATTTTAGATGGAGTGGTCAGGAAGGAAGGGCTGTCTGTGGAGATACGTGTGAACAGAGACCTGGATGAATGAAAAGTGAGGGATCAAGCCATCAAGAAGAGTGTTCCCAACTAGGAAGGGTATTCTAAGAAAAGGGCACAGCAAGTGCAAAGGTCCAGGGGCAGGAATATGTTTGGAGAATCTGAAGCCCATCGAGCAGGACGGAGTAGCTAGAACACAGTGGGCAAGGGCAGGAAGCTGCTGGCAGGGTGTGAATGTGGGAATCTGAACTGTATGGGGCCGTGAAGATGGCAGGCAATGGGAGCTAGCCCAGCTCAGCTCCTGACTGACGGGGTAGCCTCACAGTCCCCTGTCCACGTGCGCAACGCAGGTCTGGTCAGATGGTCTGCAAGTTCTCTGAATGCTTCCGACATTCCAGCAGTGGGTAACCAGCAGGGACACCTTCTTAGGCCTGTTTTTTTAACACGACTGTCATGTGCCTTAGAACGGACTGAGAGTGACAACTGGTGGAAGGTATACAAGGGTGCTTGATGGTTTTCAAACTGACTCAGCCCAGGCCTGCAGCTGCCCCTGGCCTCCTCCTACCTGCTGCAGAGGCTAGGGACACTTCAGGAGAAAGGGCTCAGAACAGGGATGGAAACCAGACATGGAAGGACACATGGTCCAGCAGTGAGTTTTCTGTGTTATGCTTTCCTTCCAGGACTCAAAAGCAGCAAGTAGATGTCATGGAAGTAGATGTCATGAAGAGGTCCAAGAGAAGCCCTTTGTGGTCTAAGGGGCAGGAAGGGGCACTCAGAGAAAACAAGAAAAATCCTCTGTTGTTTTTTTTTTTCTTTCTATTCTTTCCCAAGCCCCACTCTTTTTTTCTTTTTTTTAAATCTATTTTTAATGTTTTTTATTTATTTTTGAGACAGAGAGAGGCAGAGCATGAGCAGGGGAGGGGCAGAGAGAGAGGGAGACACAGAATCTGAAGCAGGCTCCAGGCTCTGCGCTGTCAGCACAGAGCCCGACGCGGGGCTCGAACTCACGGATTGTGAGATCATGACCTGAACTGAAGCCGGACGCCCAACCGACTGAGCCACCCAGGCGCCCCCCAAGCCCCACTCTTGAAGCTGCAATCCCATGATAAGGGAGCAGCAGTGAATGAGCAAGGACAGAAATACTAAATGTCTGGGTAAATATAATAGATTATTTTTGTCTCCTTAGGCTCTGTAAGATATGTGTAATGATTGAGAGCAAATATTATAACATTATCTGTTGGGATTTTCAATATATAGAGATATAATACATATAAAAGTTGCACTATTATGGGGGAGGGTAAAGGGACCCATATGGTGGTAGTTTCTTTGTTCCACTTGAACTAGTAAAATATTAATTCTAAGTAGACTGTGACAAGTTATGTATTTTGTGATTGCCCGAGCAATCACTAAAAAATTATGCAAAGAAGTATAGTTAAAAAAAAACAACAGAATTGGGGAGCCTAGGTGGCTCAGTCAGTTACGCATTCGACTTCAGCTCAGGTCATGGTCTCACAGTTTGTGAGTTTGAGCCCCGCGTCGGGCTCTGTGCTGACAGCTCAGAGCCTGGAGCCTGCTTCGGATTCTGTGTCTCCCTCTCTCTCTGCCCCTCCCCTGCTCATGTTCTGTCTCTCCCTCTCTCTCTCTCTCTCTCTCTCAAATAAACTTAAAAAAAAAAAAAAAAAACAGAATTAAAGCAATCACTAAAAATCCAGCCAAAGGAAAACCAGTCTGTCGGCTGTCAGCAGACTGTCCCTTGAGGCCTGGTCTAAGCACACATGCTGGGCCAGTCAGACCTTTCTCTTCAAAATTTGACACTGGAAATCAGAAACGGTGACTGCACAACATGGACTGGATTTAAGAAGTCCTGAGGAAGAGATGGGGCTGGCAGTCAGACGAGGCCTTGGGCAAGCTGGCAGAGACAGCAAAGAGACGGCACGGGGCAGGCTGGGCGAGAGGGAATCACCCCTGTGTCCACAGGCTCCTGGGGAGGGGAAGCGTCTCCTGCTTCCCCCCTGGAACTCATCAGCTTCTCTATGGCCCTGCCAAAGGGCAAGCTGCCCCTTCACATCTGAACCTCAGCCAGGCTGGGTGTGTTTTTCTATTCCTCACAATACAAGTCCTTCCCTTCAGTGTTGTTTTTTGTTTTAGACAGAAAAGGCCAAAGAATGGAGTGAGGCACAATAGTGACCAAGGGCCTTTAGGACACCGAATTCCCATTGGCTGTTAATTCACTACTGGTCCTCTGCATGTACCTACCCTTAAATACACTGGCTCTCAAAAGGCAGGGAGGGACACTCTGGCAGATGCCGGGTGAGGCCCATTGTTATCTGCGGTTGGTCACACTGACCTTCTGGTTTAGTCAGCTACCTGGGAGTTGCTCAACGGGTATACATGGAACAGAGGACAATCAGGGCCAAGGTCCCCACCAGATCTGCAGGGCCAAGGTCTAGCTCATAACCACAGAGCCAATGTCCAGTCACACCCTCAGAACTAACGTCATGCCCAGACCCATATGGCCAATGTCCCTACCAACACAGCCAAGGTCCAGCCCAGACCGAAAGGGCCAAGGCCCACTCTAGACCCTACTAGGTCCCAGGAAATTCCCTCAGAACAGCTAACTTCCCTGTCTCGTCCACTTTTCTGGAGCAGCAAGTGCTGTAGAGTGAATGCCTGCTTCCACTGGGGTTTTTTCACATCCACAACACAATGGCTGAGCCAGAGCACCAAGATAAAACGGACCGTGCTGGCCCGACAAACGTGCAGCAAGAATCCACGGAGAACCCCTGTCATGAGTCCTAGCCAGGTCACCAACACTGCCCAGAATGCCTGCCGACTGTCCCTGCTGCTCCTGTGCTCCCATTTCCTGGCTCACTGGCCTCCTTGGCCTGCTCTCTTCCTCTACCTCTCCTTCATTTCCAGGACTCATCTGCATGAACTTGACCATGGTTGACCCTTGGCACTCTCTCTTGAGCACGTGTGCTCTGGAACCTGCTCTTTGCCCTGCCCAGGGGGCTCCATGGCAGCTCGGCCAGCTACCTGGAGATCAGGGCAGGCACTGCCACAGCAATGGTTGAGCTACCTGTGAAGGCAAATCTGTCCTCTTCTATTTTCTTTTTGAGATGTTTGATTTCAAAGTCCCTTTCCTTCAGCAGCTTATACAATCGCCCATTTTCATCCACTGTCTCCCTGAGCTGCTCTCGAAGGTGTGTGATCTCCTCTTCAAGCATCCTACAAGGGCAAAGGCAGAATTATAGGGACCGATGGGCAGGAGTCAGGCCTCCACTGCCCAGGCTTGTTGTACCTGGTTGGGCACTAGGTGGTGAAAAGAACTCGTCTGTACAAAATGGAAAATGTCAATGAGCAGATTTTAACACACTGTTCTCAAAACCGAGTGACTATGCACACATACTCACACACACATGCACACACATGAAAAGAGAAAAAAGGTTTGAATTACATTGTTTACTATGGATTTAAGAAAGGGCTATATAACTGACTGCCTCTCTCCAAGAATTCATACTCGTTCAAGCATCCATGGAACATGGATAAAAATGTATCATCTTATAGGCCACAAAGGCAATCTTAGCAAATTCCACATAATGGACATCATACAGACCTTTTTGTTTAATGGCAATTGACTAAAATTAGAAATCAATACTAAAAAGACAGCAAAAAAATAAAATAAAAAACAAACCCCCAAACCCATCATACGTTTGGGACTAAAAAAAACAACAACAAACCACACGCCTGGGGAACCTGGGTGACTCAAGTCAGTTGAGTGTCTCACTTTGGCTCAGGTCATGATCTCATGGTTTGTGAGTCTGAACCTCACATCGGGCTTACCGGTATCAGCACAGAGCCCACTCCAGATCCTCTGTCCCCCTCTCTCTCTGCTCCTCCCCCACTCACATTCTCTCTCTCTCTCTAAAAAAAAAATATTTTTTTTAAGAAATACACATTTCTAAATTATTTATAGGTTGAGAAGAAATCATAGCATGTACCATGAAGCATTTAGAACAGACTGACTGCAGTAGCAATATATATAAAAATGTGTGAAATGCAGGGGAAGGGTAGAGAGAGAGGGAGACAGAGGATCCAAAGCGAGCTTAGCACTGAGAGCAGCAAGCCCGAGGCAGGGCTTGGGCCCATGAACCGCGAGATCATGACCTGAGCCAAAGTCAGATGCTTAACCGACTGAGCCACCCAGGTGCCCCAAGACACTGATAGTCTTAACTGCATGTGTATATACACATACACATACATATTAGAAGACCACATAGGAATTGTCTAAGCCTTAAGTTGAGCCTAGGTCTCTAGGTTTCAGGTAAACCTGACAGAAATCAGAGCAGGTGGTTGGTTTTGTTCATCATGAGTTGTCTTGCAGGGTTCTCTCCAGCACTTTAAAACACGAGAACCACATGATTGATGGGTCTGTGATCATTTCTACCGTGAGGCACAGAACTGGCTCCCTAGGGACAGTTGTGTGGGAAGTGAGTAAGTTATAGACGTTATAGGGAACGGTTATTATTAGTTAACAGCTGATATAATCATTACTGCTGTTATTCCACCAGTGGCTCGGGCCTCCACCAATTCCAGTTTCTCCAATTTGGGAAAAGATCATGTGGAAACATAGGTCTGGGGTTAACTTAGAGCTAATATCTTGGAGCCACAGGAACTTTTCCAATTATTGCACAACCTGTATGTTTTTCCCTATTAAGATTTTTTAGTGGAACATTTGAAAGTTGAGAAACCATAAAAAGTACCCATCTGAGGATGGGTAAGATAGAGACAACTCAACAACTATTGTGGGGTTTTGGTGTTTTTGTTTTTGTTTTTGTTTTTTTGACTATCAGAGAATTTTGTATCAATATAGACTTCTGCTTTGACAACCAGTATAAATCAACATGCACTGAATTTAAAACAAAATGAGAAGATTCCAGATTACTTTCAACCTTTTCACCAACTGTGAAAAACCAAGGAACCCACCAAGAGCTTTCTTAGGACAGGTATGTTTATGGTTGTTATGTGTCAGGAAAGGGAATTGGCATAGGAGAACGATCTCAGATGAGAATTTGCAGCAATCATCACTTATGAACCATCAGTTAGCAAACCACCTCCTCAGAAACCCAAACACGGTTTTCGTGAAAAAGAGACGGAATAAGAAAATCCAGGGGCGCCTGGGTGGCGCAGTCGGTTAAGCGTCCGACTTCAGCCAGGTCACGATCTTGCGGTCCGTGAGTTCGAGCCCCGCGTCAGGCTCTGGGCTGATGGCTCGGAGCCTGGAGACTGTTTCCGATTCTGTGTCTCCCTCTCTCTCTCTGCCCCTCCCCCGTTCATGCTCTGTCTTTCTCTGTCCCAAAAATAAATAAAAAACGTTGAAAAAAAAATTAAAAAAAAAAAAAAAGAAAAAAAAAAAAAAGAAAATCCAAGTGAATAAACTAAACCCTGATGAGTTTCAAATTTTCAATTTGACTTTGAACAATTTTTATACACATTTCATACCAACTTATATCCACGGGAGCACAGATCTATCAGAGGCAAATCTTCAGTAACAACCTCTGTGTCAAAACCTCTGTGGCCCAACTTATACACACACATCTAGTCAACCTGATTGTCTAGCTGTCTGTAATCATTTCTCCCCCACCTTCCCTACCTCCCTCCAGTGCTCCTGGGAGGGTTCAAGTTTGCATTTACCTCTGCTCGAAGCTGTTTTTTGAGTTTTGCTCCCCAGCTTGGAGAAGGCTGAGGCCATCCGAGATCTCCAAGGGCTCTTTTTGGTCATCAACTTTGCTTTCGAGGCTCCGTTCCTTTTCCCTCTGTTTCTCCATCTGCTTCTGCAACCTTTTGTGCTGCATCTCCTGCATGGCCTTGAACTGGAGCCGCAAGGTGTCCCGTGCACCTTCATCTGCTGCCATCTTGCCCTAGGAGTAGGAAAAGAAGCCTGCGCAGAAGCAAACCCCAACAAGCACACATTTCCCAAGAGTACTCAGCACACAGTCAGCTCTGTCTACAGCCTCCAAGTCGGCAGTACCCTGCTTAGCCTCGTGTGTATCCCTATGGAAGCCTGGAAGACCCAGCCTCACCTCAAATCCCCTGAAAGCCAAGGCTGAGCTGAACATCCTCCCCCTGCCCTGAATGTGCCACCAGCCTGCTCCCCATCGCTCAGACTCAACACTGCTCTCCTTCCTGTCTCTAAAAGCAATGGCTCTCCACACTGGCTGGATATTAGAATCTCCTAAGGGCTTCTAAAATACAACAAAGCTTGGACACATCCTTGAACCAATTAAATCCCAATTTCCAGGAGCGGGGTTCAGACATCATATTTTTAAAATTCTAAGTATAATTTACACATGGTAAAGTACATAAATCCTGAATGTACAGCTCAATGGACCATTACGTAAGTATACATCCCTGGGGTGACCACCCGGATCAAGGTATAAGTACTTCCTGTCCCCAAGCAGACTATCTTGTGCCCTCTCCAGGCAGTCATTCCCCCCAAGAAACCACTGTTCCGACCTCTGCCATTGAAGATGAGTTTTATGTTTTCTTTTTAATCTTTAAATTCTACCAAAGTCTTAGTCATTGACAATAAAATATGCCATTTTATGTGTGCAAATGAGTCTTGACAAACACATATACGTGTGTCAGCCACCAGCAGCAGCACTGTAGAACATTTCTATCACACCAGAAAGGTTCCTTTGTGCCCCTCTGCAGACAATCTCCCTGCCAGTCCCAGTCCCAGGCAAACTCTGATCTGCTTTTGATCCCTTACATTTTGTCTTTCCTAGAATTTCATATAACTGCAATCATACAGTAGGTAGCCTTTGTGGTTTGTTTTTGTTTTGTTTTGTTCTTGTGTGTGTGTGTGTGTGTGTGTGTGTGTGTGCTTAGCAGTACCTTTTGGAGATTATTAATATTGTTGCATGCATCATTAGTTCATTCCTGCTTATTGTTGGGTAAGTATCCCATCACATAGATATACCACAGTTTGTTCATATATTCACCTGTTATTGGACACCTGAGCTGTTTCCATTTTCAGCTATTATGAATAAAAACTGTTACAAACATTCATATACAAGAAAGTCTTTGTGTGAGCATATGTTTTTATTTCCCTTGGGCAAATATATAGAAGTGGAAATGCCAGCTTATATGGTAAATTTATGTTAGCTTTATAAGAAACTGCTAAATTGTTTTCTAGAGTGGCTGTAACATTTTACATTCCCACCGGCAGTGCTTGAGAGTTCCAGTTGCTCCATATCCTTGTCAGCACTTAGTATGGTCAGTCTAAATTTTAGTCTCTCTAGTGACTATGAAGTGCATCTCAATGTGGTTTTAATTTGCATTGCCCTGATATCAGATTATATCGAGCATCTTTTCCTGGGCTTACTGGCCATTTTCATATCTTCTTTTGTGACATGTCTATTGATATTTTTTGCCCATTTTTAAATCACGTTGTCTGCTTATTATTGAGAGGTCAGAGTTCCTCATACATTCTGGGTATTTTTGTCTACTTTTGAACTTCAGGTAAACAGAATAACAGAGCACGGACACTGGAATTTTTAAACGGCCTCCTCATGTCTGGTGCTAAGCACCCCTGCCTGAAACCAAACTGAAGTCACATCATCCACCCACCATCCAAGTAGTGATAAATCTCGTTGATCCTCCATAAATGTCTTTACAGAAATGTCCGTGTATTTCCAGCCCCACTCTCATTATGCTCACGACCACCTCAGGGCATTTGTACTTGCCATTCCCTCTCCCTAGAATGCTCTCCCCCCAGACATCCACTTTACTCACTTCTTTCAAATGTCACTTTATCAGAGAGGTCTCTACACCATTCCATTGTGGAAAACTTTCTTATTCTCACTCCCCACACCCCTTACCCTGTTGTATCTTTCTCCACAGCACTTAGCTTCGCCTGACACACTGCATGTTTATTGATTGCTTCTCTCCCTCTATGCCAGTCCTACAATGGCAAGCACTATCTGATGTTCACTGTTGGATCCTCAGTGCCTAGAACAGGGCCTGGTGTGTAGCAGGCAGGAAATGAGTATTTGATGAACAGATGGCAGATGGTTCTGTCCTAGGACTGTTCAAGCAGGTCCTTACTGCCCTGGCTGCCCTCTCCTTTTTCCTACTTGTAGTCTACCCTGCATTGGCTGGCTCTTAGCACAGCTCTTAGTCTGACACACTCCTGCACCAGAGAACTTCAGCAGGTGCCCATTAGCTGCAAATCCAAGTCCAAAGGCATTAAAGGTGTTGGGGGATTAAGCCTCTGTCTCTTCTTCCAGCCAACTTTCCCCTTCTTAAGGCCAGTTCTAGTCTCACCTTGCTGCTCTGTCCCTATATGTCCTTCTCCCCTAGACTTAAACCTTGCTGGTTCTCCCAGGCCCAGCACAAACACCACATCCTTTCCTGAGCCCCCAGGAAGAACGTGCCCCCTGCCTGGCCACCCCCAGCTGCTCCAGCAACACCTTTCCACTGTACTTATCCCTACCCTGTCCTCAGGGGTGGTCCCAGAGCCTACACCCAGAGCTTCTTAAAGCTGTCTTAATATTGAATCTGCAGGGATACAATCCAAAAGTACTGATGTCCAGGCCCCAGGCCTGGAGGATTCGATCTAACTAGTCTGGGGTGGAGACCAGGCATGGGGCTGTGTTAGTGCTGCCCAGGTGGTTGGGATGTGCTGAGAACTGAGCCCACGGTATGGCCTTTGAGCCTGTCACAGCAAAAGAGGAGCTGGTGTTACCTTGGAATTCCTCACTAGGTAGCTCTGCCCTGTTAGAGGAACTATATAACTATAACTATAACTATAACTATAACTATAACTATAACTATAACTATAACTATAACTATAACTATAACAACTATATCACTCTGCCCTGTTAGAGGAATTAACTCAGCAAGTCTGGGTTGTCCACACCCTGCACACTCCAAAGGAAGGTTTGGCCCTTGACCTGCTCTGAAGGAGGTAACCTCTAAGTCTTAGGTATATCCTGCCTGACAATAAAGCCTTTCTTTACCTGGGCTTGGGCCACTCAAGGTGGTCTATGCTAACAATGTGATTTTATGATGGAGACCTTGTGCCATGCCCTATCAGCTTTACCTCTGGAAGGGTGGGAAATTGAATGACTAAGGTCAGTCATGTATGCAGTCAGCCATGCGTGTGTGACTGACCCCCAGTAAAACCCTGGACCCCAAGGCTTGGGTGAGTTTCCCTGGCTCGCAATGCTCTATGCATGTTATCATGCATTGTGGCTGGGAGAAGCAAGCACTGTTTCCGAGATGCCACTGGGAGAGGACAACTGGAAGCTTGTGCCTTGTGTCTCCTGGACTCTGCCCAATGTGCCTTTTTCCTTTGCTGATTTTAATCTGTGCTCTTTCATCAGAATTAACTGTATACCAGCTTTGCTGAGTTCTGTGAGTGCTTCTATCAAATCGTGGAAGCTCAGGATAGTCTTGGGGACCCTCAAACTACAGGAACCCCTGGACACCTCTGCTGAATGTGTGACAGCCATAGATAAGCCTCTGCTCAGACTTCATTAAACAAGCAGACAAGCAAAAGGGTTTTTACAGGGGACTCAGTCACATAGGCACGGCAGACTGCACAGCTGACCATAGTCACTCAATTCCCCATCCCATCTTTTGGGACACCTAGGGATATAATGTAACTTAACAATCAGACTCAATGTTATATAAATGGAAAAATCAGACTTTTTCTGTAAAGGGCCAGATAGTAAATATTTTAGGCTTTGTGGGCCATATGGTTTCTGTTACAAGTATTCTGCTGTTGTAATGGAAAGCAGCAATAGACAAGACAGAAATGAGTGGGTGTGGCTGTGTTCCAATAAAACTTTATTACAAAAATAGGCAGTGAGCTGGATTTGGACTGTGCGCCTTAGTTTGCCAACGCAATTTAGGGGAATTTCACCTGAAAAAGTGCCTAGAGATTCAAGAAAACCCTATTGAGCCTATTATTTGAAAATATAACTGGAGAGTTTAAAACTAAGTTTATCCTGTGATTCCCTATTTTTTTGTAGATTATAAGAAGGGACCATCATATACTTCATTTTCCAAATTGGGTCACCTTGGAGAGTGAAAGGAAGAGCTATTAATAATCATTCTGGGTCAACAGCAACTTGGAAAAGCAACTTGGAGGTTGTGACTAGCATATAAAACAGCGGTTCCCACCCCTGCTACACACTGAAAACACCGGGAGCTTTTAAGATACTGGTGCCTGGGTCCCCCACCCAGGGATCCTGATGTCATTGGTCAGGGTACAGCCTGGATGTTGGACACTGCTGGTCTGGGCTACCGTACAAGTAGCTTGGCCCAAGCTGAGACAGCACCTGAGTTTCAGGGTGAACTTGCTCTATCCCAGCTGTGTGAGTTAGAAAGTTTCTAGGGGC
Source organism: Panthera leo (assembly GCF_018350215.1). Taxonomy (NCBI): domain Eukaryota; kingdom Metazoa; phylum Chordata; class Mammalia; order Carnivora; family Felidae; genus Panthera; species Panthera leo. The sequence goes on along the minus strand of NC_056687.1, from coordinate 148,166,265 downwards.
ACCTGGGTGGCTCAGTTGGTTAAGCGTCTGACTTCGGCTCAGGTCATGATCATGGTCCATGAGTTCGAGCCCCGCGTCGGGCTCTGTGCTGACAGCTCAGAGCCTGGAGCCTGCTTCGGATTCTGTGCCTCCCTCTCTCTCTGACCCTCCCCCCATTCATGCTCTGTCTCTCTCTGTCTCAAAAATAAACATACATTAAAAAAAAAAGAAAGAAAGTTTCTAGACCTCTTTGGGCCTCAATCCCTCTTCAGTAAGCAGGAGATGAGAAGGAGACCATAGATGTGCTGTAAGGGGCAAATGCAAATTGGGTGGTGGTGCATGAAGGTACTTTGTCAGCTATGCATGGTAGGAACAAAATACTATTTTTTTCTCCCTTTCTGGTGGTCTGTCTTGGGGAATCCCTTCCTCCTTCTCTTGCCCCACATACAGAGGCTCCCAGGCCCTCACAGTGATTCTTGTGACCCATTAGCAGAAAGCCTTCTCGGGCTACTGGGCCCACAGTGACCCAGCCCCATGACATAGCTCCCTCTAGCCTCCACAGCCACTCCTTCACATCACAAGGTCACCTCCTCTGCACCTTATCTCCTGCCCGCTCACCCCAATATTCCCCTGGTGCCTCCCCATCTCTCTGGCTGCCTGCCTCCCACCTTCCCTGGGCCTTGTCTGGGTACTTCTAACCTATACTGCACCTGATCATTTGGGATCTTTTTAAACCAGATCTGAGTGGCTCCTGCCTTTCCAAGACCCGGCCAGGACTCATGGAGGGCACTCTGGCTGGTCTGAGAGCTGCATCCACCCCACATTTTTCTTTAACTTGCTCAGAATGCTCCGTGAGGATTTGAATTTGTTGTCAACATTCAAACATCTGTAGGGGCGCCTGGGTGGCTCAGTCGGTTAAGCGTCCGACTTCGGCTCAGGTCATGATCTCGCGGTCCGTGAGTTCGAGCCCTCTGTGCTGACCGCTCAGAGCCTGGAGCCTGTTTCAGATTCTGTGTCTGCCTCTCTCTCTCTGACCCTCCCCCGTTCATGCTCTGTCTCTGTCTCAAAAATAAATAAACGTTAAAAAAAATAAAAAACCATTCAAACATCTGTAGATTTCAAGTAAATCCAGATTTCCAGCTTCTTTTTGACAAGTTTACAGGTTTGGCCGTGCTGGGTCCCTAGCCTTACATGGACAGCAGCTTCTTAGCAGAAGGAGCTCCCTCCGGGCAGGCTATGCTCTTTCCACTCAACACCTCCCAGATGCCGCAGCCGGCACATCCACATCGGCTGTCTGGTATCGTTGCTTATAAATGCTGTTCTTTCTCTCACACCTGCTGGATTCACTCACTTTCATTTCCCATCAGTCCTTGCAGATGTTTGGTTTTGTGACTCCTCCCAGTGCTCAAGCCTGGAGGCATCTCAGAGGCTTGTTTCAGCCACTCTACCTTCCTGGGATGCCTTCCTCCCCAGGCTCTTCCCTCCTCGCCTCTCCTCCTTCCCCAAAACTCCTGTTTAGCTTGAAGATTCCCCTGGGGACACTCTGTAGACTCCTAGAATCCCTTGGGCATCCCTTGATCACTAAATTTACCTTAATGTATTATAATTATCTATGGCTTTGTTTCTATTCCTTTTACTAAGAGGACTCTTAAGGGCAGGGATCTTAGGTCTTATTTCCTAATTTTCAGCATCTTTCCCAGAATGGGCCTTCAATTAATATTTTAGAATTGTCACTGAATATAGCAGGTGCTCAAAGACGAAAGAAAAAAAAATGGATGAATGATACAGACAGCAAACTGGTAGTTGCCAAAGAGGAGGGGGTGGGAGACGGGTAAAATGGGGGAACGGGAGTGGGAGTTACCGGCTTCTAGTTATAGAATGAATACGTCACAGGATGAAAGGCACAGCATAGAGCATATAGTCAATGGTACTGCAACATTGCTGTAGGTGACAGATGGTGGCTACCCTCATTGTGGTGAGTACAGCATAACCTAGAGATGTGGAATCACTATATTGTACACCTGAAACTATTGAAACATTGTGTGTAAACTCTACTTCAATTAAAAAAAAAATTTTTTTTAATGTTTATTTATTTTTGAGAGACAGAGCACAAGCAAGGGCGGGGCAGAGAGAGAGGGAAACACAGAATCCGAAGCAGGCTCCAGGCTCTGAGCTGTCAGCACAGAGCCCAATGCAGGGCTTAAACCCATGAACCATGTGATCATGACCTGAGCCAAAGTCAGACGCTTAACCTGAGCCACCCAGGTGCCCCTACTTCAATTTTTTTTATATAAAAAAACTTAAAAAATGAATGAGTAAATAAATGAATAAAGAATAACTTGTAGGGGCGCCTGGGTGGCTCAGTCGGTTGAGCATCCGACTTCGGCTCAGGTCATGATCTCATGGGATGATAATCGTTATATACTTCACAGGGTGGCTGTGGGGATTAAATGAGAGAATGCATGGAAAGTGTGTATTACAGTGCCTGGCATGTGACCACTCCTGACAGTTTAGCTATTATCATCTTTCTCATCATATGAGATGGGGTGTCCTCAACCCAGTCAAGTCTGTGGGAGACAGACAGCACGTCTGCACCGACGGGGCACCTTTGGTCTACATCAGCCGCCAGGGCATTAGCATCTGCTCTGTCAGGGATTTGGATGTCGTTGGTCTGGGCTGTGGCCTGGGCATCTATTTTTATTTATATTTTAAATTTTATTTATTTTTTGCATCTATTTTTAAAGTGTCCCAGGTGAGTCTAATGATGAGTGAGGCCTGAGAATAAGGGGGGCAGGTGCTCTGAGAGGCTGGGAAAACCTGCAGGAGAGGGAGGCACTGAGTCAGCCTGAAGTTGAGTGCTAAAGAATCTGGCTCCAGTGGAAGAAGAGGGCGCCAGGGGTGGGGGGCAGAGGGCTGTCCTGTCAAAAGAAGAGCATTTGCAGAGAGAATGTGATGAGTGTGGGGAACCGAGAAAGGCTCAGGACGGACAGAGGGCAGCGCAGAGGTTTGGGGAGGGACTGGAAAGAAGGTCTTATCTGGCTCAACTAAGGAGCCTGAACTTCAACCTGAAGATGATGGGGATGTTTAGAGGATGCACACAGGATCGCACTTGCATTTTGTGAAGCTGGAGACAAAGGGGCCTAGTTGGGAGGATGCTTCCGGGAAGGAACGTGGTCCTAAATCAAGGCTGCGGCAGTGGGGATGGAGAATGGGGAACGGGAATGATGCCGAAATGGAAGAAATGTGAGGCAAGTGTGCAGGAGAGAAGGAGAGGGGAGTCTAGAAGGTTTGGGTTTGAGTGGCTGGGGAGATGGTTATTCCAGGCAGAGGAGTTTTCCAAGCTGCTGGCAAGCCCAGTGCCAGGCACTGCTGAGTTTGAGACTCCCTAGGCTTTCCACATGGAGATGCTGGGTGGGCCTGGGGCTCGGAAGGGCAGCCTGACCTGGGGCCTCAGGTGGCCAAGACTGGGGTGTGGACAAAGCACTATGGGGAAAGGGTGAGCAGGAGGCTAGGTAGGAGGTGGGAGAGAGAAGGGGAAGATGGAGGAAGAAAAGATGCTGGGAGCAGATAAGAGGTGAGCAGATATTACTAGGCAGAGAGGGGAACAGATGGGTGAGTCTGAAGAAGAGGCAGGGTGGACTGATCAGGGCAGAGGCTGGGGTGGCAGGAAGCTGCAGACAGGGGCAACTGAAGGGTGGATGCCAGGAACCTTCTGAAATGGGCCCCGACCACGTTCTTCTTTCCCTTCCTAAAAAATTTAATTGCAAATCAAGGTAGACCCTTGGCCAAAGACAACATGGATCTAAGCAGGGGATGCTGATTCCCAGGAAACAGAAAGGAAAACTTTTACTTTTGAAAAACAAAAGAAGTAATGCTAAAGCTAAGTTTTTCAAAACACCCGTTGGCCCTGCCTGATTCCTGACTACTTCATGACAGTGTGGTTGGTGTATATTAAAAGCAGGAACAAAGATATGCCTGCCGTTTATATTTGGGGGGGGGGGGGGGTCCACATGAAAGACTGGAAGACTTTCTGTCACCTTCCACCTACCCTCATGGTATAGAAACTGTCATGTTCATCTCTGAATCTTGTCTCTGCAGCACAAGCCAGCATGGGTATGCAGTGGGTGCTAAATGAACATTTATGCCATGAATGAATAAAGGAGCCACAGCAGCAATTTCGGCTTTAGAGCAAACAGCACTAAAGACACTCAACTTGATTTCCTTTGCTCGTGTAGGATGTGGGTCAGAAGATCATTCGGCAAATGTTTATTGGCATATGAATCGCTCTCTCCTCATGGAGTTTCTAGTCTGGTGGAGGAGACAGACATTGATCAAATGATCACATAAAAAAGCATAAAATGATAATGGTGATGTTCTGAAGGAGATACATAGTGCTGATAGTCTCTATCAGAGAGTTTGATGTAGCCTGGGGGAATCCAGGAGAGCAATCCCAAGGAAGTGAGCTGCGACCGGAAGTACGAGTAGGAGTTAAGTAGAGGAAGAGCATTTGGGACAGAGGCACAGCATGTGTGAAGGCTCTGTGGCAAAATGAAAAATGGCAGTGCCTCTAATGATCAGTGCCCTCTACTCCCCCTGCATAGGTAATCCATCAGCAAATTCTCTTGGTCTACATTCAGAATATACCCAGAATCTGAACACTTCCCACCTCTTGATCCTTACTGTAGCCTCCTAATTCATGTCCATACATCTGCCCTTGCCCTCCACCCCATGGTCTTTTCTCAACACATCAGCCAGAGAAACCCTGTTAGTAGGTAAGTCGGACCATGCTCACCTCAGCATAAAAACAGGGCCCAGTGTAATCTGGTTCCTCTTGCAAACCATCTTTCATTATCAAGAATGCATCAAACTCACAGACTTCCACGCTGGCTGTTCCTCTGCTGAAATGTTCTTCCCAGGATATTTACATTTAGTTCCAGGATTTTTGTTGTTTTTGTTGATTCTTTGGGATTATCTACATAGACAATCAGGTCATCTGAGAACAAGGCAGTTTTATTTCTTCCTTTTCAACCTGTAATGGTTACTTTTCCTCCCTCATTGCCAGACAAGTAGACAGGTGTCTACTCAAAGGGGATGTTTTCAGGGAGACCTTCCCTGACCACCCTACCTAATAATGCATTCTCTTCCCTTGCTTCCGCCCCTTGAACTCCCTCTCCCCTGCCCAGATTTATTTTTCTCCATCACGCTTCTCACCATCTGATATACAGAACATTTTACCTACTTATCACCTATGTTCTCCAACTAGCTTGTAAGCTAAGAGTGTACATTTTAATCTATTTTGTTCATTACTGTACTGCAGACCTGTAACGGTATTTAGCACACAGTAGGTACTCAGTAAATATTTCTGGGACAAATGAATGAATCTGACCTCCCTTAGTCCAACCATCTTTGGTAACCAGCTGCTGTATCTGTGAATATGCTACTCGCATGTAATTGTAGCAAATGTTTAGAAAGCATTTCTTTAAAATCCATCTTAATAACATTTGTGCCTTCTACATGTGGTGCTTTGAGGGCATGACCAGTCGTCTTGCTACTTGCTCTGGACTTGAGTAGTAGAAGCAAAGGTGCGGAGGGTTTCAAAAGTTAAAGCTGAGCAGAAACTTCTGACATGTAAAGAGTTTTAGAAGTTATCATTCCTATCCTCACGATAAGAAAAAGATCTAAACTAAAAATCAACAACTGGAAATCAGTGGAACTTAGAATCCTTAGACAATTGAGGTCACAGGGCAAAGTACTGCCCTGAATATTGGAGAGTCAGGTGAATACAGAGAATCACAGTTTACTGGAGCAGAAGCCTGCAGCTAGAGTCAATATGGGTAGAAACACTAATCTCTAACTGATGAATTGCTGACGACCCTGTGTGGCTTAGGTTGCAGTTTTAAAACTCCTTGGGGTTCAGCCCTCATAGTTTTGTGATTTTTATCTCCAGGAACCCTACCAGATTCTCACTACGAAAAACAGAGGGAAATCTGCTCCTGTTTCTGACAACGGAAGAGGAAAAGTAACAATTAAAGATTGGAAAGAAAAAAATAAAACTGTCTTCTTCTCAGATGACATGATTGGTTATGTAGAAAATCTCAGAGAATCAACAACAAAAACAAAATCCTGGAACCAATAAGCAATTACAGCAAGGTCATGGGACAGAGGTTAATATACAACAGTCGATTGTTTTTCTACCTATCAGCAAAGAGCAACTAGAAATTGAAATTTAAATGCAACACCATCTACATTCACATTAAACCATGGAGCTACTTGAGTATACATCTAACACGTATATGTAAATATGTAGATGTACATAAATGTATGTATATAAAAAATATATGGGGGCGCCTGGGTGGCTCAGTCGGTTAAGCGTCCGACTTCAGCTCAGGTCACGATCTCGCGGTCCGTGAGTTCGAGCCCCGCGTTGGGCTCTGGGCTGATGGCTCAGAGCCTGGAGCCTGCTTCCGATTCTGTGTCTCCCTCTTTCTCTGCCCCTTCCCCATTCATGCTCTGTCTCTCTCTGTCTCAAAAATAAATAAACGTTAAAAAAATTTAAAAAAATATATATATATGTATATAAGTATATGTAAAAAATCTGGGGGTGCCTGGGTGGCTTGGTCGGTTATGCGTCCGACTTTAGCCCAGGTCATGATCTCACGGTCCGTGAGTTCGAGCCCCGCGTCGGGCTCTGTGCTGACAGCTCAGAGCCTGGAGCCTGTTTCAGATTCTGTATCTCCCTCTCTCTCTCTGCCCCTCCCCTGTTCATGCTCTGTCTCTCTCTGTCTCAAAAATAAATAAACGTTAAAAAAAATTTTTTAACAAAAAAAAAAAAAAAGAAAAGAAAAATCTGTATGAGGAAAACTAGAAAACTCTGATGAAAAGAAATCAAAGAAGAACTAAATAAATATTCCATGTTCATGGACAGGAAGACTCAATACTGTTAATAATGTCAATTCTTCCCAACTTGATCTGTAGTTGCAACTATAGGTCCCAATCAAAACCCCAGCAAGCTAATTTGTGGATACTAACAAAGTGACTCTAAAGTTTATATGAAAAGGCCTAGAATAGCCAACACAATATTCAAGGAGAAGAACAAAACTGGAGGACTAATGCTACCCAACTTTAAGACTTCCTATAAAGCTATAGAAATTAAAACAGTGTGGTATTGGGGAAAGAACACACAAATAGATCAATGGAACAGAACGTAGAGAGCCTAGAAATAGACCCAGACAAATAGATTCAACTGATCTTTGAAATGAAGCAAAGGAAATTCAAGAAAGAAAAAAGCCTTTTTAACAAATGGCGTTGGAACCACTGGACATCATGTGCAACAAAATAAATCTAGACACAGACCTTACACCTTGCACAAAATTACATCAAAATGGGTCATAGACCTAAATGTAAAATGTAAATGTAAAACTAAAAAACCACTAGAAGATCATATAGGAAAAAAATCTAGATGGTCTTGGGTTTGGCAATGAGTTCTAAGATACGATACCAAAAGCACGATCCATGAAAGAAAAAAACTGATAAGTTGGACTTCATTAAAATTAAAAACTTCTGAAAAAAAAAATTAAAAACTTCTGCTCTGCAAAAGACGCTGTTAAGAGAATGAAAAGACAAGCCACAGTCTGGAAGAAAAACTTTGACTGCAGAACACATATCTGATAAGGGACTGTATCCAAAATATACAAAAGAACTCTTGAATTCAACAATATGACAACCCAATCAAAAAGGGAGCAAAAGATCTGAACATACATTTCACCAAAGAAGATATATAGATGGCAAATAAGCATATGAAAAGATGATCAGTATCATATGTCATTAGGGAATTGCAAATTAAAACAACAATGTGATACTACACATCTATTAGAATGGCTAAAATCCAAAACACTGACAACAGTAAATGTTGGTAAGGATATGAAGCAGCAGAAAATCTTATGCATTGCTGGTGGGAACACAAAATGGTACAGCTATTTTGGAAGACAGTTTGGCAGTTTCTTGCAAAGCCAACCATGTCGTACCAAATGATCCAACAATCATTATTTACCCAAATGATTTGAAAACTTGTGTCTACACGAAAACCTGTAAGTGAATATTTATAGTAGCTTTATGCGTAATTACGTAAAATAAAGAGCAACCAAGATATCCTTCAATATGTGAATAAACAAACTGGTACAACTATACAAGGCAATGCTATTTAGGGATGAAAAGAAATGAGTTATCAAGCCATGAAAAAAACATGAAGGAAAGTTAAATGCATATCGCTAAGTGAAGAAGCCAGTGTGGAAAGGCTACATTCTGTATGATTCCAACTGTATGACATTCTAAAAAAGGCAAAACTGTAGAGAAGTAAAAAGATCAGTGGTTGCCAGGGGTTGGGGAGAGGGGAGGAGGGATGAACAGTGGAGTACAAGGGGTTTTCGGGGGAGTGAAACTTTTCTGTAGGATACTTTAATGGTGGATACATGATATTATGCATTTGGCAAAATCCATAGAACTGTACAACACACACACACACACACACACACACAACCCATTAATGTAAACCATGGACTTTTTAACTTAATAATAACAGATAGCTTTATCAGTGGTAACAACTAATATGCAACACCAATGCAAGATGTTAATAGTGGGGAAAGGGAGGAGGAGTATATAGGAACTCTCTGTATTTTCTGTTCAGTGTTTCTGCAAATCTAAAACTGCTCTACGAAATAAAGCCTATTAATTAGTTTTTGTTTTTGTTTTTAAGTTAGGGCTAAGTCTACATGGAAGGAAGTCTGGCTCAGGAAAGACTGGGAGCCAAGGGCTGGGGAGAGTGGCACCCACCCATTACTCTACTTTCTGTAGCAAAGCAAAGATCCCAGAGGACAGAGACCAGTGACGAAGGGCTGAGGCCCCTTCCAGGCATGAGCCTCCTCTGGCCCTACCAGACTCCGTCTCGCCCCCCACCCCCCCACCCCGCCTTTATTATGTTAGCCTAGTGTATTCCTAGCAACAGCCTAGGGTCCTGGGGGTGGAGAGGAGAAGCCCAAGAGATTGGGCGCCCTGTACACCGACTGTCTCAGGTAGCATCAATGCAGGGATCGGTTTGAGGTGGGGTGGGGTGCAAATGTCTGGTTCCCCGGGTGGGAGTCCCGCTCTGAGGGGACTCTCTCGTCGGCTCGGCCCCCGTGGGGGGGGGGGGGGAGGGGCCTGGCCCTGACTCGGGAATATGCTGGAAGTGGATGCCACCAAGTCGCGTAGTTCCCATTCCGCCTCTCGGTACTCGTGCGGCAGGGCTCCGTAGCAGATACCAGGACAGTGCGCTGGTCAGACGGACCTGGGCCGGACTTCTGACCATGCCACCTGCTGTGTGACTGCGGGCAGGTGACCCACCCTCCGAACCTCACTAACCCCTGTACTGCATGGGAACTACGTGTCTGCCTGGAGAGGGAAGAGGGCTGTATGTGGAGACTCACAGAATGAAGTGGGGCGAGACCTCGCCCGCCACGCGTGCAGGGAGGGTCAGGCCAGGGGCAGGTCAGGGCGCCCGGGCGAGCGCGTGCGCTCCGGCGCGGGTCCGGACCCCCCAGTGGCTGTGGGCTCCCCCGGCTTCTGCCTGGGACTTCCGTCCTTCCCCACACTTACAGCGGTCACTGCGCTCCTCACTTTTAGGGCCGCAGCGGCTCGGTCTCTTCTGGACGCCTGCACGCGCTGCCCCGACAACCGTCACCAGGGAAACCAGAAACGCTCTATGAGTGACGTCACCACGTGTCTACGGAGGCCGAGCGGGCGCCAGGAGCTGGAAAAGTGAAGAAAAGCGTAGGTGGGGCGGGTTGAAGCAGTTTGGGGGAAAGAGCGGTGGGCTGGGTGGGAAGAGGCTTCCTGTGCCTGAGACTTTAAAGTTGGCTCAGTCGTCCGATTCTGGAAGGTAGGTTTTAAAAGTTTCGTGGGCCAAGCATTCTACGCAGAGATACACAGCCCTGCAGGAGAGTTGAAAAGTGAATGGCCCACCACGAAATTTGACACGTTCACAATGTCTTTGGAAAATGCTGGGGAGGGGCACTTGGGTGGCCCAGTCGTTTAAGCGTCTGACTTAGGTTCAGGTCATGATCTCACAGTTAGTTGGTGACTTCCAGCCCCGCATCAGGCTCTGTGCTAACAGTTTGGGGAGCCTGGAGCCTGTGTCTTCGGATTTTGTGTCTCTCACTCTCTCTGCCCCTCTCCGCTCACACTCTGGTTCTCTCTTTCAAAAATAAATAAACATTAAAAAAGAAAAAAATGTGGGGGAAAATTGTATTGTGGTAGTGAAAAAAGCGGGACGCAGAATAGTAATTGCTAAATAAACTTGTGTTTTTTTCAAACACAAACAAGTCTGGGAGGAATATATAGAAATATTTTTTAAAAATGGTTATTTTTGGGTGGTGAAATTACAATGCTGTTTTTATTTTTGCACCTTTGGGCATGTTAAAAATAATGAACATGGTCTATTTTCATCGTGGAAAAACACTTGTTTTTGTTTTTTTTTAAGTCACTGCCCAATATAAGTCGCTACTATATTCAGGACTATATGCAAGTGGGAGGCAAATTTATATGAAATAAGATTCAAGGATGCTTTCTAAATATTTATTCAGGCCTTTATAATTTGAAAATCATCAGACATGTCATAGTTGCTTTTCTTGCTTTTTCTCCCCCCATGAGGCATTCACCCTCAGAGACCTGCATGGACATGTGGCACCAGACCACCTTTTGCAACATCAACCAGAAGAATATTGACAGGATATAATCCATCTATCTTTTCACGTTTTATTTGTATTCATGTTTCTGGTGTATTTTCTTCTATTCGATTTTACACATTGGTGGTAGTTTGCATATCCACCACCACAGTCAGGATATTGAACCTTCATTCACTGCAAGGATCCCTCTCTTGGGCTTTTCTAACCACACTCACATCCCTTTCCCACCTTCCAGTCCCTAAACCCTGGTAACCACTGATCTGTCTTTTCTAAAATGTTGTCATGTTATATAAATACACAGTATCTAACTTTTGGGGACTGACTTTTTTACCCAGAATAATTCTTTGGAAATTCATCCAAGTTGTTTTGTGTATCAATACTTTGTTCCTTTTTATTCTGAGTAGCTTTCTACGGTATGGATATGCCAGTTTAACCATTCACCCACTGAAAGACTTCTAGGCTGTTTCCAGTTTGGGGACATTACAAATAAAGCTGATACAAACATTCATGTACAGTTTTGTATATGAATTTTTCATGTACAGTTTGGCTAAGGAATATAAAATGGTGCGGCCTCTATAGAAAAGTTTGTCAGTTCCTCAAGAAGTTAAATGATCCAGGAATTTCACTTCTGGATATATACCCAAAATATGAAAGCAGGGACTCAAACAGATATTTGTACACCCATGTTCATAGCAGCACTATTCAGAATAACCCAAAGGTGGAAACAACCCAAATGTCCATCAACAGATGAATGGATAAACAAAATGTGGTCTATCCATACAGTGGAATATTATTCAGACATAAAAAGGAAAGAAATTCTGACACTTGCTACAGTATGGATGAACCTTGAGAACATTATGCTAACATGAAATGGACCAGGCATAAAAGAACAAATATTGTAGAATTCCATTTATTTTAGGTACCTAGAATAGGCAAATTCATAGAGACAGAAAGTAGAAGAGATGTTGGCAGGGGGGAGGGGAAGAGGGAAATGAGAGTTATTGAAGGGTATTAAGTTTCTGTTTGGGATGATGAGAAGGTTCTGAAGGCAGATGGTGGTAATAGCTGCACAGCATTGTTAGGTGTACTTAGTGTCCATGAGTTGTATACTTAAAAATTGTTAAAATGGTAAATTTTGTTATGTATATGTTACAACAAATTGTTTTTTACTTTTTTCATTTTATTTTTTATTTTTTAAAATTTACATCCAAATTAGCATACAGTGAAACAATGATTCCAGGAGTAGATTCCTTAGTGCCCCTTACCCATTTAGCCCCTCCCCCCTCCCACAACCCCTCCAGTAACCCTCAGTTTGTTCTCCATATTTAGGAGTCTCTTCTGTTTTGTCTCCCTCCCTGTGTTTATATTATTTTTGTTTCCCTTCCCTTATGTTCATCTGTTTTGTCTCTTAAAGTCCTCATATGAGTGAAGTCATATGGTTTTTGTCTTTCTCTGACTGCCTAATTTCACTTAGCATAATACCCTCCAGTTCCATGCACGTAGTTGCAAATGGCAAGATTTCATTCTTTTTGATGGCCGAGTAATATTTCACTGTATATATATATATACCACATTTTCTTTATCCATTCATCCATTGATGGACATTTGGGCTCTTTCCATACTTTGGCTATTGTTGATAGTGCTGCTATAAACATGGGGTGCATGTGTCCCTTCGAAACAGCCCACCTGTATGTATCCCATGGATAAAAGCCTAGTAGTACAATTGCTGGGTCATAGAATAGTTCTATTTTTAGTTATTTGAGGAACCTCCATACTGTTTTCCAGAGTGGCTGCACCAGCTTGCATTCCCATGTTACAACAAATTAAAAAAAAAAAAAATCAGTTGCACAGATTTCTGTGGGTCTAACCACTCTTTTTTCTAATCCCTAAAAATTAGGTCCTTCCCACAGTTCCATATAGCTCCAACTATAAAGTAGGACCTTTATCTATGCTTATTTATTTTTTAAAAGATAATCATAAGGCCACCAAATAGATTTTCCTGCACTGAAATTATATGCTTGCTCCCACAAATCAGTAAATATAGCATAAGCAGGCAGTGATCCTCTTCTTACTATGAGAAGCAAAGTTGAATTGAATATCAGAAGTACCTGGGTTTCTAACTCTCTGACATGAGTCAAGTCACAAACATCAACTTTCTTCTTGAAATAACAACAGTACTGGGGCACCTGAGTGGCTAAGCAGCTGCCTCTTAATTTTGGCTCAGGTCATGATCTCATGGTTCATGGTTTTGAGTCCCGAGTCCAGCTCCGCGTTGACGTGGAGCCTGCTTGGGATTCTCTCTTTCTCCCTCTCTGCCTGTGCTCTCTCAAAATAAATAAACTTTATAAAATAATTACAATAGTACCGTTTATTACCATGATAATCAAATAGGTCATGAATGTTCTTTGTAAACTGTGAAATACTCTTCAGGTGTATTATTACATATTTAGCTGTTTTTGCCTCAAAATGGAAGCAAGCTTTGCTGCAGCTTAAAACTAAGGCTCCATTAGGCTCTATGCATTTCAGACTTCTCCAATTATGGACTTCAGCTTTGCAGATCCAAAATCTGATTTGGTCATTATACCATAAATGTCTCTTGGGGTTGGACTTAACAGCAGTCATGGTATTAAGTGACTGACATATAAACCAGAACACTAAGCCACTAGTTTACGTTGGGGAATTGTGACCCATATCCAGGGCCCCTCCCTTCCCAGAATCAGACACCCACGAAACCAAACGAGTCATCAGAAAGATATTGTGAGCATGGATTCAAAGCAACCAGAAGCAAACTACCTTGAGATATTTTTAACACTCATCACAATCAGGAGCCTCCCCCCCCCCCCCCCATAAAAATTGTTCATTTTCTCCAGGTTCAAGATCCTTCTGGCTGGAAGGTGCTGTCTCTTCAACTCACCATGGATTTGGGCTTCCTTTGTTGGCTACCAGCCTCTCATAGACTCCCCCTAGTACACTTTTGTTTTAGCATAACACCATTTTGGCTATTCAAGTCTTAGTGTTTGTATGTATGGTGATCTCACCCATCATATGCTGATTTTATTAGGAAACTCAATGTTCTGCCAAGATTCAGTAGTCCTTGCTTCCAAGGGATCTCTCTGATGGATGAGATCTACCCTGCTCTCCTCCAAGCCTTCAACACAATGTATTGGTAATATATTTTTATATTTTACCCCACATTTCTCAATTTCACTCTTAGCTCATATCATGGTCTTTCATAAACACTTGAATGAGTCACCTGGTCTCAGTAATTATCGTTTTTTTCCTATTGCTTAGGTCCCCAATGCCTTGTGTACTTACTAGTTTTTAATTTACCACCTTCACAGTAAAGACCATTTATATGGGGGGATTTCTTCATCTTTCTTCTCATAAAGGCCAAAACAAATACTGAGAATTTTCATATATGAAGAAACCTGAGGAAGAAGCAGCTACGGAATATTGGCGGGGGAAATGGACCTCAGACCTAGGTGGGTAATGAATGTGTATATGTGTGTGGTGGAAAGTGGAAATGAAGATAAGAACAATTATTTATTGAACAGTTATTCCTTTATATACCTGCCTTCCCTTCCATCATGCAGTTTCTCCATGTGACCAGGCTCTTGAGTTCTGGGTCATGCTCTGTCACTTTTTAGTTGTATGGCCTTGGGTAAATTACAGCTTTCCTTTCCTATGTTGGTAAAGTCAGGATAATACATACTTCTGCATTTTTGTGAAGAACTAATAGAAGACTATTGAAGCATTTAATACACCGCAAAGCAGTGCACAAAAGTATTATTATAGTGGAGCATGCATTGTGTTTTCAACTCGTCATGGCAAGATGTGAGAGAAAGGAAAGTCCACCGTGGCCTAGAGAGTTCAGAGAAGCTTTCCCAAAATAGAATTTGGGTTAGGTCTTCATGGTGTGCACTTGAACTGCCTGGGACTGCGGAAAGGGAACATTCAGGAAACAGGTAAAGCATGAGCAAAGGTGTTGGGGGCGGTGGTGAGCACAGGGCTTCAGCGCTGCTGGACGAGGCAGCAGAACAGGAGCTGAAGGGCCTAGGTTTAAAGTGGTACAACAGGAGAAAAAGGACAAATCTGAGTGACGGGAGACTCTGCTTATGAAAAATTGGCAGGATTTGGTGAGTGCTTTAACAGTGATAGAACAGGAGGAAGGGAAGACATTTTTAAGAGTTTGAGCCCAGAGTGTGATAGGGGGAGGTGGAGGGTGTCACTGACAGCAATGGGTGAGCCAGGAAGGGGCACCAGTGGGGAAGACCACAAGTATGGCTGTGTGTGGGCTGAGTTTAGGTGATAGGCATGCAAGGCCTCTAGCTTTCTTCACTCTAGCTGGAAGGCACGATGGCATTTCCTCCTCACGTGGTAAAATTTTAGTCCGTGACACTTCAGAGTTACACTGGGGACAGGAAAAAGACCAAACACCATTAGAAAAAGCTCAGAATACTACAGAGAGGACCTGTTCCTGGGTTCCTCTGAGGGGACCAACTGGACACTGATCTCTAACCCAGAACCATTTATCATATCACTGCTGAATTTAGAGAAAACTTTTCTAACTTTTGTCTTGCTAAAAACAAATTATTTATTTCAAATAGGATCAAGTATATAAATAACTGACAGTTCTACTATTTGACACAAGAGAACTTTAAAATACCTTATGTTTATTCAGCTTTGTTCTGGCCTAGTAGGTATCTTACAATGGGCTGTAGGTTTACATGGGGATAGAGCCTGTATTTCAAGCTCCTGAAACTCTCCAAGTAGCATTTACTCATCTGTGAGGCAAGAGGTTTGCCCAGCATGACCAATCCCCTACTCCAAAATCCTGACTCTAGCATACAGAATCAGTGTACCTTGAAGATGTAAGTTCCAACTCTTACCACCAGATGTCACTGTTGCTCATTAGAAATAGATCAACTCCAGGGGACAGCAGGATCATAAAACCAAAACCTACTTATCCCAATTAGTTCAACATTTACTGAATACCTATATAAGCCAGGCACTAATGCCAGGTACTTTAGGTCATCGTGCCCTCAAAGAGACTAGAGGAGACACGGAAACAATCACTCATCAGCTCTCCAGTAACCTGCAACATTAAGCCAAGGAATCTCAGTGAAAAATCAACATACCATCTCTTTTAGGTAAAACATTGATTCCTCAAGGATACTTTTTCTGACTCCAACCCCAGGTTAGGTCCCCCAAGCTCGATGTTACTGCTGCAACCTATACCTAGCATTCATCATGCTTTTTGTAATCACTTAATGGCAGCCTTCTCTGCTAGACTATAAATTGAGGGCAGGGCCCATGAATCTCCTGTCCTGCTGCATTCCCAAGCTTATCATAGTAACAAGGTAATAGCAGTCATTTATGGAATATCGATGCATCAGGTGCTATGCTAGTCACCACTGCATTTAACCTTCCCAAAAATCCTAGGCCACTGATCTTGTCCCCATTTTACGGATGAGGAAACCATGGCTACTTGGCTAGTAGGTGGCAGAACCATGAATCCAGGACTGATTCAATAACACATAATACCACATGCATTTTAGCGACTGTTAAGGACTTCCATTATTTGATGCCAACCTATTTATCCAGCTAATGTATCACTCTCTTCCTTGGATGAGCAACCCCACCCAATTAGATAATGCTCAGTACCATTTCACACTTCACTCATTTGCCCTATCCTCTGGCATTGGTCTGGATCAACTTCTCTCAAGTTAGCATTTAGCTTAACAGAATCAATAATGTACTCATCTATTAGAACAATAATTTTCTGAAAATTGTTTCCAAATGTGTTCTTCTACAGAAGGCTTATCCTTCATGAAACAATTGTTAGGATTGCCTACCAGGATCTAAGGTCTACTGGAACCTGAGAAAATAGTTCCTAGTAATAGCTTTTATTTTTAAAGCACTTTTTCACAGACTCATATAATGACCTATAAGCTACATAAAACTATATAAATTAACTAGTTCAACTTCTTATTTTATACCTGAGATTGAGACAACTCAAAAAAGATTTGATCCAGGTTATACAGTCAGTGGTGAGTCAAGACCATGCTATAACCTCTTGTCTAATTTTATTAATTTACGATAACTGCTGCCACTCCAGCATTGATTTCACAAAGGCCAACTTTTGTAATACCTGTTGGCACCCACCACTTAACTGCCCAGGTTCTAGTCCCAAACCAACAATCCTCTCTAGCTATGGGACCCTGGGTTGGATATTTATACTGTTCATGCCTCAGTCTCCTCCTGTTAAATAAGAATCATAGTTCCTAACTCTTAGGGTTGTTAGGAAATCTAAATGACATTATACATGAAAAGCACTTAGAGCAGTGTGTAGCACATAATAAATGTTCAATAAATGCTAACCATTATTCCTATTTAGTAAATATTTTTTAACCACAGTTCCTACCAAAGGTATAAGACATTCTCTCTTTTCTTGGAACTTGATCCTTGTGTTACTTTGAGGAATGATTTATTGTTTCCAAACTGAAAGAAATACAAGACGACTGATGTGTTCACTTACTTTAATAACACTACATTTACCATGTTATCACCATGGAATGTAAATTCAGGTTAGACAAGAAAATTCCACAAGTGCAATAAAGCATTCTAAAGTATACCAAAGTTTGTGTATAATGTCTGACCAAACCACCTTGCTGATAAATCACTAATCACTTCGATTATAGGTAATTTGTTACATTTATGATTCTTACAAAGAAAAATAAACAAATTTCATACATTTAAAAAGTATTTTTCATTTACCTTAGAATTAGTACTTAAAACACACATTTCTATTTCAAGATGACATTTAAAAATTATTCTAATACAACAGCATAAATATAATCCTGCAATTATAAAAAAAGCTAAACTGGGACCCATACTTAAGTTATTCTCATGTTTACATATGATGCTGAAATAAATACTACTTCTAAGCAGCTGTTATCAGCTTTTTAGGTTTGGTTTAAACACACACACACACATGTTCAGTTGTGGGGAAGCATATTCCATGCGCTGCTCTGAAAGGGGTCTAAGAGCCAACCAGCCCTAAAAACTGAAGTACTCAACCAGTCTGCAAAACAGGCAGAAAAAAGTTAAACAGGATTCCTACATAACATCAAAAGCATGTGATAATCTGCAGCAACTGGGAGGACTTCAGGATTGCCAAGTTCTCTTTACAACTCATTTCATCAGAAGGCTTTAAGAAGATGCATGTTTTACCACTAACAAGTACATTTAAAAGTGACATGTTTCTTTTGTGCTAATTTGACTCTCCGGAATGACCTAGCTAACTAGTCATTAGTAATTTGGTTACCAGGCAAATTGAGCCTGCAAGAAAGGAAAACAATATTTAAATTACCATGTTATTGTCTGACCCATTCAAACCATTCATTTTCAACATAAACATATAAATTCAACATGAGATGTCTGGAGCAAGCACCACCAACAAAACCAAGACAGCTGCTCGTCTTCTAAGGTTTAGGTTTTGCCCAGAATTCCTTATACATGGAATAGCCCATACCTAAAGAAAAAGAATGCTAGTTAAGCATTTAAATATTTCCCGTGACATTAAGAAAATTGAAAACAGTTCATAAAATAACTAAAAGTAGCATCCTGCTACCATGCGATATTTACAAGGGGAACAAGACCCTAAACTGCTTACACTCCTGCTTTCTTAAACTATTTACACTTCTAAAATTCTTTTATATAGTTTCCCAGGTAGCTCGGACTATTGAAATACTTGTTTTAAAGAACAATCAATGTTTATCTTACAACTTTAAAAGGAGTCACTCTTGCTCCTTAACATCAAGTAAAGCCAATAAAAGAATGTAATACTTATATTAATAAAAATCTTTCCCACTGTCAAAAATTCAGTGAAATAGCAATCATATGTCTCTCCCAGATAATGGATCTTACTGGCAACCTATATACATATCTAGACTCCTCAGTGAAATTATAAGTTCCGTGATGCACAGAATTACCTTTTCTTTCTTTAAAATATTAGTAAGATATATTACAGACAGTAAAAATAGGTCAATACTGGAACTATTTTTATTAATCCAATTTTTATGTGAAAATAAATATAAGTGACATTTACAAACTACTTCAAAGTCAGCTACAAGCTGCCTTGTTTTATTTACAAAGAAATCTATTAATGGGAATTATAAACTTGAAAATTTCCTGTAGGAACCTACCAAGAGTCATTGCTCCCACAACAAAGCCTTGGGCTGCCACGCGCATGTGGATCAGATGAACAGACATTTTAGTATTTCCCCTGCTCTTCAATTTATATAGTCCATACGCAACGATTGCTGCAAACCCTGCCATTCCTGTAAAACCAATCGTCACAAGCATGTCATGCAAGGGGGCAGGGAACCAAAATGACTTTACTGTCAATCAATGTACTTTTGACTATTTTTATAAGGATGCTTTATGAGATCATTAATTAACATACAAATTGAGTTTTTAATTTTCCCCCCTCAAAACCAAAACTCCTTAATTGGCAGCAAAATAGTAGCAGATTCAGACAGTTAAGATCATCTTCAAAATGTGGGCTGTGGAGCCAGTAGATGCTTTAAGAGTGTCAAGGGAACTTTTACTTTCAGTCCTATTTCCCTTCCTGAAGGGAATCAGTTAATATAGCAGAGACTGTAATAAATCATAACTGTGAGTATAAGAGGTTTTTTTGAGTCTTGTGAGTCTTTAGCAAATCACTGGACTGAGGGTGATCTTCAGGTCCCCCAAAACAGTCGTTGAAATAAGAAAAGAGTCAATAAAAGAAGTCTGAATACACACAGAAGAACTTTTTATAGAGAGTTCTATCAAGCCAGTCTTACATATTTCAACAACATATGAAAAAAATATATGAAAATAAATGCTTTCAGGATATGCTTGATGAACTGACCACATTTCTACTGCGCTAAAGCTTACAACAGACTGATTATTAGAACATCACAAGCTTACCGATGGGAACAAACGGTGCCTCCCTAGCTTTTCGGATAAGTTTAGATCCCTGATCTTCATCATATGAAGAAAGAGAAACATCTGTGCTGGTTGACATAGTGACTGAAGAATCTGAAAGAGAGTTTCCAGAGGTTCTGCAATTAAAAGGATCTAGAACACTGAATGGCTGGATGTACTTAAAATACTTAGTTTCCACATAAAAACCTAGTGTGTATCCACATGAAGTTTAAGAAGGATTTTTTAGAAACTGTATTTTTAACTCATAGCTACCTTTAGGGAGGGCTGTAGTTATTCCCACCTACTGTTTTGATGTTTATCCAACACAACCAATTCCTTTTTAGCACCACGTCACTGATAACAGTGAAAACTTTTTTTTAACTGAAATAACTTTTGTCAATTAAAATAGTAGCTATTAATTTTCTGGCTATTTTCACCCTTAATCAACTTCAACTTAACAACTTCACTCAAACCAAACCAATACTCCTTACTGCTTCTTCAAAACGTTGAATATCCTACTAAGCACTTCTAAGTGTAATTTTCACTGCTTTCAACTGAGACTGACTTACTGACTCCAACATGCTACCTGGTTCAGTTCTCACCTCTGAATAGTTTCCAACCTATTACAGTAATCTCTATTATTGATGGTGGCTGTTTTGGGAAAAAATGACAGTCTGAATAACCAAAATTTCTACTTTAGCTCATTATTAAGGACAAAGCTTTTATTTTATTTTTTGTTTTTTTTTTTTTTTTTTTTTTTTTTAGGACAAAGCTTTTATTTTAAATACAACTGCTAGAAATGCCTCTTTTTAAGCATAATTTATGTTCAATTGAACATAATATAGCCTTTTAGTTTTCTACTTAGGGTTATCATTTCTACCATCACTGCAGCAAATGAATAACTGCAGTGGCCAAAAACTGAATGGCCCCCAGGGCTGTTCTTAATTCATCTTTTTTTTAATGTTTATTTATTTTGAGAGAGTGAGCGAGCGAGGAGGGGCAGAGACTGAAGGAGAGAGAATCCCAAGCAGGCTTCATGTTGTCAGTGCAGGGCCCAATGCAGGGCTCGAACTCACAAACTGTGAGATCATAACCTGAGCTGAAACCAAGAGTCTGATGACTAATGGAATGAGCCACCCAGGACCCCCTTAATTCATCTTCTTAATGAATGAATATCTCCTAAGCTTCAGTTCTACTTCCCTTTCCATACCTTACATTTCCTGGGCCTCCCTCTTAAAAATTTCTACCTTCTTTTATATTACCCCTGTAAGTGGTACCAAAAAAGGCAAGATACTAACCTGATCATTATATGGATAGGGGAGGGGGGCAGGAAAAAAAAGATTCACTTCCATTACCACAGAGACCAAAGACTCCATTCTCCCTTTTTCAGTCATATCCCTTTACACAGGAAGCTATTTAGTAGGTGTTTCATCACAATGAGAAAGTAACAAATTCAGTTTCACCTTAGTCACAGTATATACTTCCTTCTTCACTGAACTGATTTAAATTGCCTGTAAACTTTACCCAAGATAAAATAAGGGAGTCAAACATAGTATGCAAGTCTCTGATTAGTGTCATTTACAGTAAAGTCAAAAGTCAACTGCCCATCCCACTACCCATATAACATCTCACCTTCATTTCTGGGTTTTTCAAGTGCACCATACTCCCTTCAGTAATAACTCTCACTCAACACTTTGCTATTCCAGGGGGTGTAAAGAGTAGGTAAGACCCTCAAAGAAAATCCAACTCTAGAGGGGGGCGTAGTGCTTAGTTTGAAAAGTGAAATCATCTTTCTAAACCCTCATCCCCATTGGGAAGAGTCCAATTCTGTCATCTGACAGAGAAGAAAACCTTAATCTAGAGTTGTGCAGCATCACACTGCTAAATAGGAGGAAACTCAGATTAGAACTAGACTTTCTCTTCTTTTTTTGTACTCCATCACCTGCTAATTGAATAAATCCCTACTTACTGAGCTTTTATTATATACAAGGTTCAACAAGCTCTAAGTTCAGGACGCTCACTGTATATGTGAAGAGTTAAAACAAACACTGAAATAATTAATGGTTAAAAATTAGATTTTTTTTTTTTAAGGGACACGAAAGAGCATGATTACTTGCCAAGAGCATAACAGAGACAATGAGAAATGAATTTAGAGTGTGGTATCTTTTAAATAAAGTAGGTTTGGGAACTTTCAGAGAAATATTTGAAACTGGCCTTCAAGAAACTACATAAATGGACTAGATGGAGAGATTAAACATTATATTTTAGTCCAGTATACGCTTATTTGTTGCTTTCAAAACTAACTATAAGCTTCTGAAAGGCCTAACAGCTCATCACAGATCTTCCTTCCACCTTTCTTGCCAACGGAATCCCACATTATAACCATATTAAATTTCTTAAAGATGTTCTCTATACCTCAGTGTCTCTGCACAAGCTGATTTCTCTAACACTTTTCCTTCCTTTCCATCTCCTTCAGATATTTTTCCTAGCTAACTCCTCCCATTTTTCGAGTTCTAATCTTTAAAAAAAAAAAAGTTTATTTATTTTGAGAGAGAGAAAGAATGAGCCAGGGAGGGACAGAGAGAGAATCCCAAGCAGGCTCCATGCTGTCAATGCAGAGCCGATGTGGGGGCTCAGTTCCACAAAACATGAGATCACAACCTGAGCTGAAATCAAGAATCAGATGCTCAACCGAGCCACCCAGGCTCCCCTCGGGTTCTTATCTTAACTGATGGCCACTGGAAGTCTTCGACTTTCCGAGTTTATGATAATTGCTTCGGTTATGCAGTCCTATAGGACCTCATGCTTTCTCTATAAAAACTTTCTCGGAAGTATCTGCTTCTCTTGCTAGAATCCTTGAAGTCCTGCCCTGCTTATATCTATCTTCACTGCCTCACACACTTGCACATAGTAAGCATACCACAAAATATTTGTTGAATAAATTTAAAAGTAATATACTGCAACAATTAAAGTTATTCTCGGGTATATTTTATTTAGGAATATTTAGTGAAAGCAGTAACAATTATACACATTTGTAGAGTTTAATTGGTCAGTAAGAAAAACGCCAAACTGTATGTACCCAGGTGCTTATTTAATTCTTATATTAAAGAAATGATAACATGAGTGGGGCTCGGTTCCCTGCAACCACAGGAACCTATTCTATAAAACTATTCTATAACACAATCCACTTTTAAAAACTAGCATCTTCTTTTGCAGATACATTCATTTTTTTCCATTTGCCTTATTTATTCCTAAACTAAGAAGTCATTTGGGAATTATCTCTAAAAGCAAGAAAGTCAGTAATCTTTCTTCTAATCTCTCACATCTGGATCACTATAATTGTTCAACAGGTCAATGGAGCAAAAGTTTTCTGTCTCCCTCTTTCAGGAGAGAGGGGATGGCAGTCTCTCTCCTGTACATAAAAGAAGAAAATCCATTGATCTCCATTCCTCACCTATGATGGAAGGTCATAGACGGGTAGGACATTTGATCTGGTTTTCAGAAAGTAATCCCTAGGGTAAGAATACGGGTATGGGGGAATAATTTGGTCACTATTTGCTTTAAGTGACTAATAACCTGTCTTTGATCAAGAACACCTTGTGTGCACATCTGAGGATAATATAAAGAGGAATATTAAAAACTCAACACTTATACCAGATTTATTGTACTATACTTCATATTACATTTTTAGATCATCTTATACATTCTAATATACTACATATTCATAACACTCCTTGCATGTAAGATTTTGATAATTCTCTTCCTAATTTTCATCTGAAAGTTTCCCAAATATTTATGATTTACAGCACATAAATTGAAAATGGCTAACTTTTAAAGTATCAGGATCAATAACTATGGGTGATATAATTTGAGAATAACCACCGAGATGATTAATCCATGCCAAAAGCCTAGCTTTACAGACAGAAGAAGGGTTATGAAGGGTTATATGAACTGCTCAACACCAAGAATACATCTCTGGCAGGGTAAAATTAGAACCCAGATCTCCTGATACACAGTCCAGAGTTCTTCTGATTGACAATATATTGACAAAGCATCAATCTTATGATGCTGGTAATATAATCTGAAAAATATTAAAATCCATTCCCTAACAAAAGCTTGCATTTCTTTCTTTGAATTGTAAAAATATGCAAGTCATGCATAAAATTAAATGGAACTTCCTTCCCCAGTGACTTGACTCTTCCAACAATTTGAACTGTGCTTTGAATAGATTTTTTTTTTCACTAGCACCACTTCTAGATTTTCCTTTATTTTAATTTTCTCATCTGCCCATAGCAATGAACCCAGATCTGTCAAAAAAGCTGAACAGGTACAAAAAGAGCCATTGATGACCAGATAGTCAAAGTCAGTTCGAAAACACTACTGTCTAAACTTACTAAGATACTACCAAAGACCTTTCCAAATGCATGGGAACCTAGAAAAGACATCAGGGAGATGATGTAACAGACTGAAGGATCTTCACAGCCCGTCATTTGGTCACAGGAACTATTAACAAGGGCTTCAAATTTTGATTTTTCATCGGTCACCTGTCAGCTCGTTTAAAATGGCTGCAAAGGTCCCACCCTGGAGATTCTGATTTATTGAGTCAGGGGCAGGGCCCAAGGAATCTGCATTTTAAGAAGCCCTCTTCAAGCGATTGTGGGGCACAAGGAAGTAAGAGATTCCCTGGTATACAAGACTCAAACATGTTTGTCCTGCTAGGGCCTGGTACCACTTCAATCTGTCTGAACTTTTCAATCTAAACCGGTCATACTCGAAAGTGCCTGGGTACTTCCCGAAGCACAGATTCTTGCGGTGGGGATTACCCCATACAGGGAAACAGCTGCTGCCCACACCGGTACTAACAAGAGAAAGGAGACTAACACCGCCGAATCATTTCAGCGGCTCCCAATTCTAAACCCGCGCTGTTTTCTAATCTCTAACCGCCAGGCTTAACTTTCAGGAAGAAATTTAAATGCCTTCACAGATGTTTATACAGGGCCTGAGGCCTTCTTACCTCCCTAGGGTAAGAGAGGATCGCCAACGGTGGGAGGAAATACGGGGTCGTAAAGAAGGGTAAGGTCGTGTGGTTTTACGCTCTCAACCTTTAGAACCTCCTCCCCTGTCTCTTCCCGTGACCTTGTCGGGACTCTGCGGGCCGGAGCGCTCGCCCTCCCAGTCCCTCCTCACCACCTCGCGGGCCCACTCTCCAGAAGGCTCCCTGCTCCAGCTACCGGCTCCCTGAGGTCGGCCCCAGGCCTTTCCATGGGTCTCTCACTACTGTCTCTCCCCGAGTCTTCCCTCTCGGCCACGATTCACTCCACAAGCTTTGGTTTCATCCTCTCGTTGGCTCCGTATCCCCTCACCCGTCAGGCTTTGTCTCGGGACCCCCAACTTCCCCTGAACCACGAGGTCGGGCCTGAGACCCTCCAAGTACACCTCGTCCCGTTCAACCTGGGCATCGCCCCTTCCTCCCAGCCCCGCGGCCCCCAACACTCCCAAGGCGCTCTCGGCCCAGCCAAGCGCTGCACCACTTCTTCCCTCCCCACGTTCAGCAGTCCTCCGCTCCCAAGACTCCCTCAAGCTTCACTTGCCTGCAATGACTGGAACTCTTAAACTTCAGTCGGTTGTCAAGCTCCAACCGGTTTCAGGCTCTCGCCCACGCCCGCTGTAAAGCCGGCTTCTCTTTGTCCCGCCCACACCTGATCCTAACCAATCAGAAACCAGCGGCCGGCAAGCGAGGGTCCCGGTAGGGGCGTGCGCGTGCGCGGTGGGTGGGGCAGGTCCCGGATTGGCTGGGGGTGACGCGCGCCGGCTGTGGCTCAGGGTCCCCGGCTCTCGCGTAGGGATAACGTCAGGGGTGAGAGTTCGCCGTACGAAGTTCACGCGAGGACTCCAGTGTCCCTGGCTCTTAGGCTGGCGGGACCTCAGGTTTCTCTCGCGTTTTCTCCCTCGTGCGGCGGCGGCTAAATCCGCGAAGGCTGTATCCCGAGCGCGGGCCTGGCGGGGACCGGCATGAGGGGTTTCGGTCGCAGCCAGTTCTTGGGAGGCTCGGGGGAGGACGTTCCGGCTTTCACCGGCGCCGACGGCGGCGGGGCGACGGAGCGCTCGATCCTTTCCGCTCGTCTAGTGGTTATCTGCTGCCACGAACGCGTGCTGTGGAGCCTCTCGTGGAGCCCTTGGGGCTTGCACTCTGGTGGGGGGCAGCCATTAGTTGCAAGCATGGGGTCACTAGAGCGGTGGTCTGACCCAGAACAGGGGAGGTTTCTCTGAGGAAGGCAGTGTCTTGAGGTGACAGTGAACTTCCAGGGAGGGAGCCTCTAGTTTGTTCGTATGATAGATAACCAGCATCTGGCGAGCTGATGCAAAGCGTCAACTGTGCCGTAGGGAATATATCTGTGACTAAATTAGAATCTCTTAATGTTGCCGTGAAGTGAGACAGGTTGCCAATGTTGTATCACACAGGTAGGAACCAAGTGCCGTGAGCTCCGGATTCTGAAACTCTTTTTGTCTCATGATTGAGTTAAGACACACGTAGGAAACATTCGTGTTATATATGCTGAATTGAAAACGTCATACCTTGGTTTTATTATGGTATGGCTTTCAGCTACTTGAAGGCACCTACTTGGTCTGGTTCACGCCCATATTTCCTGGAACAGCCTTGGAGCTCAGCTCAGTAGGAGCCCAGTGATGTTAAATGAAGACATAAGTGATGCAGTAATTGTGGGGCTTCAAAAATAAGGGGGATAACCAGAGACTTATTTAGGATAATTAAAATGACAAAAGAGCCCGAGGGACTTGAATATGAAGGTAAACCCGAAGTCATTAAGCCCCGTGATTCTGGAAATACAAAGGCTAATAGCAGCAGGGAGCTGAGCGTATTCATTCCTGAAGGGGATTTGTACAAATCAAAGGAATGTTAGCTTCATTTGCACATTTCCAGAGAGTGAGATTTGGGATCTGGGAGACTTGAGTGCCAGCCTCAGGCTAGCCACAAAGTAGTCTTGACCTTGGGTTTTACTTCTCAAAACTTCACTTTCTTCATCTGTGAAATGGGGGTAACAGTGGTGCGGTTAATGAGGAAAATGTAGGTAGAGTGTTAGCACAGTGCCTGGCATGAGTAGTGTGCACTCTTACTTTAAAAGTTCCTGTGCTGTGTGCATTGTGTGGAAAGAGGCAGACCCTGCCCTAGTTGTATGAGAAATTCTCTCTTTCTGATTGGTATATAGAAGCCAGATCTTGGTAAATGATAATGATAAATATCTGAAATAATCAATGCAGAAGATTTTTTAATGGAGGTTATTCTGTTATACTTCTTTCCGTGTTGTGTTGCAAGAAAACAGCAGTGACAGCTGAAAAACCATTACGTCTTTCATCATGCAGACCTAATTGATAGCAAATGTACATCATGTATTATTCTCCTTACTCTGTCATTTAGAAGTATAATTGATGCAGAAGACTTTAAAAAATTATTTGGGTTCTCATGCATTAAACTGACCTACTTGTAATTTATAGAAGGAAAGACAGCACAAGAAGTGTCTGCCTAATTTGCTAATTTCTGCCCTTTGGAGAGCCTTTGTAACTTATGTTCTAAGTAGAGGTTTACACACGATCAATCGTATCTACTGTAGGAGAAATGCGCTTCTAAACTCACGTCTATTTAAGCTGAGACCCAGTTTAAAGCTACACTACTCTTTTTTATATTCTTAAAACTACTTTGTGATCTTTATGGAATTTTTTCTAAAATTTTGAGAAAATTGGTAATAGCTACAGAAATTTTAAAACCAGAATTCAAAGTCACCTTCAGCAATTATATTTCTTGGTGTGTATATTTTGTTGGGTATTGTACTGGATTTAGAAGTTAAAGACTTAGTTCTTTCCCTGAGATGATTTACAGTCTGATTAGGTAGAATGAAAAGATACAGAAAAACACTAAAAACAGTCTATGGTAAGTGGTTTCAACACAGCCTCAGGTAGATACAGTGAGCGAGCAGTTTCAGAGAAGGCTTCTTGGGACTGGGGTTTGAGTGAGTAAGCTTTGAAGAATGACTAGCTTGTAAATAAATGGGGAGACTATTCCAGAAAGAGAAAACAGTGGGCAGAGGAATAGCAGTAGACTATGGGATTGTAGCTCTCGCATGGACAGTGAATGGGGAAATGGCAAAATTTGTGACTAAAGCAGAGTCAGAATGATGGGAAGTAGGCTTAAGCTACATTGGGAAGGACTTTAAATGCTAATTAAAGAAGTTGCACAGTATTCTATCAGGTGGCCCTTGAAGGTTTGGGAGTAGGATGTTGACCAGAATAGTTAGAATATATTTGAGGTAGATGATAGTGTAGTAGAATGGTTAGAAAGGGAATATCAGAAAGTTAAAACCCATTCAGTGTTTAGCTCATTATATTATTTGTATTGAAGCCGTATCTGTGGTCTTAAGGATATGGAAGGCTGCCACATGCAGTGGCCTCATCCCTCTACCTCCTTGACAAGAACCACTATTTTGAAGCAACGATAGTTCTTACAAAGCAGTTCCCAGGCAGAGTCGTCAGGGACCCAGACCATCTTAAAATCCATGTTAGAGGACTGCCCTGCAGGGCTACTCAATATGCCACAGCTCTGTACATTTTACATTTTGTAGATTCATGGAATAGTACTTAAGGTGTTTGTTTTAAACAAAAGTAAACTTCCCAGGCACATTAATAACGTTTTAAAGTTTATTTATTTATTTATTTTGGTAGAGAGTGGGGGAGAGGCAGAGAGAGGATCCCAAGCCAGCTCCATGCTGTCAGCATGGAGCCCGATGCAGGGCTTGAACCCAGGAACCATGAGATCATGGCCTGAGCTAAAGTCAGAGGCTTAACTGACTGAGCAACCCAGTGCCCCAAAAGTTTTGTTTAAAACTAGGTAGGAGCTTTTAAATAAACCAAGATTCTGTGGCAAAAGGTAATTGGGCCCCTTCCTGGACTGCTTATTTAAGTCTATCAAGTGTTTTGTGAGAAATGCTATTTCTCCCCCCAGAAGGAGCAGCTGCTAATCGTATCAGGCCACCATGTTCTGCTCAGGTATGATAGTTTCTCTTTTTCACAAGTTATATATGCCAGAACATTAAGTCTGAGGTACCTAGTCCATCACTCTGCCCTTTAGGAAGAGTAGTTCTAAAATGCAATCTCAAAACTCTCCACATGGGGGGAAGTCAATGTCTCCTGCTTTTATATCATTGGTTTCACTCAACTATGTAAAATATTTTTCTATTAGTAACGAGTATGGCAGTAGGATTTGTGTGTTTAGATAGTGATATTTTCTGTGGTGAACAAAAATACTATACTTGAAACATTTTAGTCTTGAATTAATTTTTCCACCAATGCACTAGGTATTATTATTGTTCTGGGCAGCAACATTCTTCTTTTAATTTTTTTTTTTAACGTTTATTTTTGAGAAGAGAGAGACAGAGCAGGAGAGGGGGAGGAGAGAGAAAGAGGGAGAGACAGAATCTGAAACAGGCTCCAGGCTCTGAGCTGTCAGCACAGAGCCTAATGCGGGGCTCGAACTCACGGACAGTGAGATCATGACCTGAGCCGAAGTCGGACGCTTAACCAACTGAGCCACCCAGGCACCCCCCCCCGCCTTTTATTTTATTTTATTTTATTTTATTTTATTTTATTTTGGGCAGCAACATTCTTCTTAAGAAGTACCAAGGGGGAAAAATGTGGTGGAGTGGAAAGGGGACTGGCCTGTGTCCCCAGGACTGCTACATGCATGTAGTTGAGAGACACGGATTTGAATGCTGCCTTGAATGTTTATTACCATTATGACCTCAAACAAGTCATTTAGCCTGTTGGAACCTCAATGTTTCATCAACAAAATGGGGATATTAGTAAGTTCCTTAGAGGGATGCAATGTATGATCTAAATAACCCTATTTAGATCTAAATAACCCTATTTACCAAGAACAGTGCTTAGGATATATCAGACACTCCGTACATGATAGTTCCCCTCTCTAATTCAGTCCCCTTCCTCTTGCTGCCATATTCCTAAGCACTAGCCAGCAATGCAACCTTAAATCACTTTTCTTCTCTAGACCTCTAAATGTCCTGAACTGTGCCATTAAGTCACACTTTTCATTTATCTTTGCTCAGCCTCACCTTCCATTCCCCTGATATCCCCACTAACCCTTTTCACTGAGAGCACTGAGAACTTCTCTTACCTCTTCCTTTGCTCCCACATCTGGACTTACCTGCATCCACCTCAGTCATTTCTTCTGGTCTTGAGTGCCTTCCTCCCACTGAACACCAATTCCTGTACTGGATTCCATCATTTCTTGCCACCTCATCTATCAATTGTTTGCTCTCTCTGTAATTGTGTTTGCTCTCTCTTGTTATGGGCTTTTCCTACCCAAGACTCTTCTACTTATAGAAAAAGTCCCTTCCTAGCTCCTTCATCCTTCCTGTAGTTATTTTTCTATTTTCTCTCTCCCAGGTTTAGGAGGAAAAAAAATATGTGTGTTATTTCCATATCACTCTTTGCTCAACCCACAGGTCTCTATTACTGTCACTACTGAGACTACAATAGTGAAGAACATCTACTCTCTTTTTTCCTCTTGGGATCATCTCATGTACCCTCATGGTTTTTTACTGTCATCTGTATACTGATGCTGTCTTCTCTCTCTGCCATACTTCTTACCTGAGCTGTAGAACCCTACACTCAGTTGTGTGTTGGACATCTCTACCTCAGTATTCCACCGATTCTACAACATGTCCATAAGTGAACTGGATTAATCATCTCTTTCCCCTCCTTCCCCCTGCTGTGGACACTCCCCTCCCAATAAGCCTGCACTTTCTCCTAAATTCCCTGACTTGGCTGGTGGAACGGCTATCCATCCCATTAACCAAATATGAAACCTGGGTAAATCCCTGACACAACTTCCTCCTTTCTCCACATCCAGCCCATGACATCTGAGCAGAGGACTGAACGACGAGGGGCCAGCCCTATGAAGCTCTGTGGGGAGATCTAAGGCAGGGATGGCACTCTGCCTTTGCTCTCATGGTATTCTGCTCTGACCAAACTGGCCCAGATTTGCCTGACTCCTGTATGCAGTGATGTTAAGAGGATTATTTATACAGGAAAACTTTTTTAAAAAAATTTTTAATGTATATTTATTTTTTAGAGGGGGGAGGGGCAGAGAGACAGAACCCAAAGCAGGCTCCAGGCTCTGGAGTGTGAGTGGGGGAGGGGCAGCCTGCTTCAGATTCTGTGATTCTTCAGATTCTCCCCTGCTTGCTCGTGCTTGCACTCACTCTCTCAAAATAAATAAATAAACATTTCAAAAAATTTATATAATTTTATATTCCGTATAGTTTGTTGTTAAATATGCCCTTCAGTAGAGAATATTTGGTTTTATATCTTGATTTTTTAAGTTAGAAAACTTACAATCTTATATAATCTATATAACTAAAAAGATTGACTTATTTTTATGATCTGTATTTGCACAGATATGTTAATAGGTTATACAAAAACAGAATTGATCACTGGAAGCAAAAGCTTTCTGTTTATCCCAGGCAAACAACTCTTTCCACCAGGAGGGATAAACATAATTTTCTGCGTGGGCTCCCTAGCTGCTTCCTGGCACTCGATATGATGTTGAGTACTGTGGTCACATGTGAACATTGGGTTACAAGCACCCTGGCAGGAGAGCCTCTGTTACGTGTATCTTTGTACCACCCACAATGCTAACCTAGTGGTGTCCTGCACATAAGCCTCCAGTGGATACTGGCTGAATGACTCACTGTTGTCTCTCTGCAGAGGTCAGTTCCTCAGTTCAGTGACGCAGGTTGCATTTCAGCTACTGGGGCTGCAATATCCAGGTGGGGGCTGTGGACTCCTGTAGCCTCTTAATTCTCTTGATCACCCACCATTTACACAGTCGCCCTTTCAGAACCCTCCTCCCTTCTCCCCCACTGCTTTGGATGGTGATTGCTTCTCTTCCTCCCCTTACTCTATATCTCTCAGCCATGATTTAGGGCCATTTTTACAGTCTGCTCATTCCCTGAGAATGAGGTACCTCTTCTGGGAGATACTGCCATCCTCAATGGCACTGCAAATAGGTTTGTGTTGACTGATCTCCAGGCTCTCCAAGTCATTTTGCCCTTATCCTGATTACAAGGCACCATCTGTCTCCATGGCTTAATGAATCGAGGGCTCATAAATATAGCTGATATCTAAATTAGATCCAAATCACAGTGAAGAAAGGATAATAGTCTCCTTCGCCAGAGATGGGTGGGCAATTACTTTTATGGCTTTGGAGAAAAATGGATTATGCAGATACTTCACGCAAATTGGTGGCCCTGAGTCACTGTCTCTATATGCTGATGCTTTTGCTCAGGGACAGTAACTTGCCTGCCCTGTTTCAGGAGAAATAGAAAGATTATCTACCTGACCCAAGTTCACTCAGTGAATCAGCAGTCAGATTCTAGCCATCATAGTCCTTCTGCTACTTTGGCTTATGAGGGTCAAAAGAATTTTTCAAGCATGAAGAATATTAAAATAACCGTTAAAAAACTGACCTAGTAACCTTGGCCTGTTGCCTAATGCAGTATGGCTGATAAGAAGGAAATCCCTTGCAGTGAGATGGCTGAGTGTTAAGTGTACTACACAGGTTGTGATTTTTCTAGAAATTGCGGGGGCGGGGGGTGCTGTTAAACAGTTTTAAAAGATCTATTGCCACTTCTGGTGAATTTGTTCTTACAGTCAGTGGGATCTGGAATCCTTGAGATCCATGGGCTACAGTGAGTGAGTTGTCTCTGGCCTCCCCCTTACCTGCAAGTATTTTACACCAGAAGGAAGCAGAACCACATGCAGCTACCCAAACAGCCTGTGCTACACCAACACATATGCTCACTGCCTACCATTCTCTAGGCACATTGCCATACACTTGACATATCCACGTCTCTGATCATTAAAGCAGCTCTATCATGTAAATATTATTATCCCCATTTTATACGTGAGGAACCTGGGGATCAACATAATTAAGTAATTTTCATGGGTTTCCATTGAGGCAGAGGCAGGATTTGAACCCAGTCCTGTTTAGCTCATGTTGTTTCTGCAATGCTTCCTTGCCGTTCAGTGCATTTTTTTGCCCTCCCTATGCTTATTCTCTGTCTCCTCTTCTGTTTCCCTTTCAGAATCCTTATCAATCACAAGGGTTTTTTGAAATATAAAAATGTGTGTATATATTATATGTACATACATGATATATTCACAACACATGTACTTTTATATCTATATACCCATATAGATGTAGATATTTATAGACAGATATAAATAGATATATAGATGTATATAACATTAAATGAGGAAAGATATACCCCTCAAATGTTAATGGTTGTTTTATCTGAGTAGTAGAATAATTTGTGATTTTCATTTTTTCTTTGCGTTTTTGTGTCTTTCTCAAACTAGTATTATTGTCATCAGGAAACAGTTTTTTAAATCTTTCCCATCCTTTCAAATTCATATGCTACTACCTTTGTGAGTAAAATCTTTCCTGATCTCCACACTAATGCTACTTTCTCTTTTGAAACACACTCTCCCCAGCACTTTTTTTTGTAAGATTAGTTACTTATTTTGAGAGAGAGAGGGAGGGGGAGTTGCAGAGAGAGAGGAGAGAGAAAACCTCAGGCAGGCTCCAAACTGCCAGCGCAGAACTCAGTGCAGGGCTCAGACCCGTGAACTGTGAGCCCATGACCTGAACTGAAATCAAGAGTACGATGCTTAACCGGCAAGAGCCACCCAGGCGCCACTCCCCAGCACTTTTATTGTCTTGGGTCATTTCCAGCATTTTGCTTTGTATTCTGTGTAACCACAGGTCCCCAGGTCCCACAAATTGATAGAGGAAAGGAGTCGGGGAGGCGCAGCTAATGATAAAAAAGGTAACGGAATAGCTGTTGCTCCATTAGGAAAGCTAGAATCTTCCTGCTGTATCCACTATATCCCAGACTTTTTGGTCTCATCCCCTCGCTGTGGTCCTGGCCATGTCTCTTCCACATTGCTGTTCCTATGACCTGAGTCAGCCATGATGCTCACTCTGTGTGTGATGCTGTCCCCTCTCCTTCACTTGGTACCAAGCTAGGCCCCATTATTCCATCAACTTCACACCATCTAGACTGTGCCTCTACCCTTCATCACTTTGCTGAAGTGGGACCATCTCCCACCCAGGTTGTACCTTTTAAAAGTTATTCGCCTTCCCCTCATTTTCTTAATCTCTGATATAACCTATTGCATGATGACTCATGTTTTCCGGCTCCTTAATACATCACCTCGCCAGCCTCCTTGCCTAGAAGAACTTGCCCTGAGATTAGGTTGGGAGCCCGAGAAATCTGGCCCAATCCTTCCCTCTCCTTAGTCAGGGGCCCCAGATGGAAGGGTGCACAACCACTCTCTTGTCTGGGAAATCGAGCTGTGATTTTGTTCTATAATTTATTCTAGTGTCTCTCTCCTCGGTGGCTTGTTAGCCTTCATCTCACCAGTCATTCCCTTTCCAGGAAGGCCTGTCTGCAGCAACCAGAACTGGAAGCCTGGTGGCCCGCTTGACATGCCCTGTGCTTGGGTAGACAAGCAGAAGCAACCCTGCTTGGGCTGTCATCAGTCCACCGTGTCCTCTTCTAAGCCTCTCCATTAACTTCTTGGACAGGAGCTGAGGACCAGTCAACTTTGTACACTCTGTGCACTCTGAAGCAGCTCTTAACATAGGATGGTAAGAGCTCCATAAACTTTTGCAGAAGGAATTACTGAAATCTATTGAATTTTGTGCTCTGCTTTTCTTTCTTAACATTATTGCAGCAAACAATCAAATAAAGATGATTAGTCCCACTTTGTTCTATATTAAGTATATCACACTTATTCTAACTCCATGACTTATTTGAGTTTTAAAACCTTGAGATATAATTCATATACGGTAAAATTCACCCCTTTAAAGTTTACAGTTTAGTGGTTTGTTTTTTTTTTAATGTTTATTCATTTATTTTTAAGGGGGGAGAAAGAGAGAGACACAGCTCAGGGAGGGGTAGAGAGAGGGAGACACAGAGTCCAAAGCAGACTCCAGGCTCAGAGCTGTCAGCACAGAGCCCAACGCAGGGCTCGAACTCACAAACCATGAGATCATGACCTGAGCCGGAGCCAATGCTTAGCTGACTGAGCCACCGAGGTGCCCCTGGCATCCTTTAACTATCACTCCCCCTTGCCCTCTCTACCCCAGAAGCCTCCAGTGACTATCAGTCTACCTTCTTTCTCTATAGATTTGCCTGTTCTGGACATTTCATAAAAATGGAATCATGTGACATGGACCTTTGTATCTGGTTTCTTTCACTTAGCATAATGTTTTCAAGGTTCATACATGTAGCATGTATATGTGTTTCATTAATTTTTGATGGCTAAAT
The DNA here is from genome assembly GCF_018350215.1 of Panthera leo. Taxonomy (NCBI): domain Eukaryota; kingdom Metazoa; phylum Chordata; class Mammalia; order Carnivora; family Felidae; genus Panthera; species Panthera leo. The sequence goes on along the minus strand of NC_056687.1, from coordinate 148,131,173 downwards.
AATACTCCGCTGCATGGATATTTCACATTTTTGTTTAGCCATTCATCAATTGATGGACATTTGGATTGTTTCTGCTTTTTGGCTGTTATGAATAAAGTTTTATTTATTTAACAAATACATGTTTTTTTTTCTCGAGACCTAATGATTTCAATTTTGGGGGTATATACGCCTTGGTGGATCATATGGTAACTCTATGTTTAACTTTTTAAGGAACTGCCAAATTGTTTTCTAAAGTAGCTGCATCATTTTACATTCCAGAAGCAATGTATGAGGGTTCCAGTTTCTCCACATCTTTACAAACGTGTTATTGTCCATCTTTTTATTATAACTATCCCAGTGGATATGAAGTGGTATCTCATTGTGGTTTTGATTTGCATTTCCCTGATGGCTAATAACGTTGAGTTTCTTTTCATGTGTGCATTGGCCATTTGATATTTTGGTAGAACAGTAGAACATCCTCCAGACTGATACAAAGGGCCTATGTAATCTATTGGCCAGTGAGAAACAGGGCATGCAGTCTGTCCAGTATGCCTTGGGGTGTGGCCCAATAGCCCTTGCCTGAGGTGGCACTGGGCACAGTCCTTGTCAGCAGCCGTGGGTCGGAATATTTTAAAGGCAAATGCAATCTTTTTACTATTTCCCAAATACTTCCGGGACCTCTGCATCCTGGTTTACAGTGGACCTATTCTACTGCATCACATGGAGTCCACATTTCCTCCAGCAGAAGAGCCCTGCCCAGGCTAGTGCACCTGCTCCATGCTCGCCTGGCAGTGTGGGTGGGGAGTGAGTGGACACGTGCCATACTTGGACAGCTGCATCAGGTTTAGTGCGTACACCCCAGTTATCTTTCCATAGGTCTGCTCCCCACAAGGCTCTATTTCACACAGCCCAGCTTCCTTTGTGCCTTTGCGGGACCCACGTTGTCAACCCTTTTCATGCTGCCCAGCTGTCAGTAGCCAAATTGGTGAGCATGGGTTCATGCATCAACACAATCCATAATGCCCTCAACTCTGCCCAGTGACTACTTTGTCTAGTTCCTACTTTAAAACAAAGTACATTGGGTCTAGTTGGATGGCAGAGGAATGCCAAATCGGCAGGTTTCCCTGGCAACTGCCATCAGTATACCCTGTGTCCTCTGAAGGCAAGCCGACCCTTTTCTTTACTTAGCGGAGGGGACACATAATGGCAGCAACTTCTGGAAGTTGGGCTGGATTGACATAAGTGACCAGCCCTAGTAATGAGTGCAGTTCATGAGACAGCAGGCTGGTATTGAAGTGCTCCTCTGCAGTAAGTAAGTGTGCCATTTCTGGAAGGTGCTTACCTGGGCACAGGCACTCTTAGGTTTGTGGAACGTGTCCTAAATCCATCCTCCTATTGGCAGAGAGATTTGTATCACCACAGGCAGTTCAGCAGTCAGTCCTTCCCTGTGTGCAGTGCAAGATAGACAGCTAATAGTTGTTTCCCGATGGGGCTATACCTTGTTTCTTTTCCATTTCTTGAGGCTTGTTGTATGGCCTAACATGGTCTGTCCGTGTTAGAACGCTCCATGGGCACTTGAGAAGAATGTGAATTCTGTTGTCATTGAGTGGAGTGTTCTACTTATCTGAGTTTCTAGTTACTCACTTTTCACCTGATAAAACACTGGTCATCCTTGGAGTTCCGGGTCCAAAGGATCTTGTCGGTCAGGCCTTCTTCTTAAGTCGGTCACCACTTAAAACATACAGTTTCCTTGTTTGAACTTCCATCACTCATAACTGTGGTATATGGATAGGCGAACACCATAACGGTATTATAAATTCCATCAAAAGTCAGTCTTTCTGTACTCGGATGTTACGGGTTTCTTTTGTGCAGGGACCATGTCTTAACTCTATCTCCACATCCCTGAAAACTTAACTTTTTTTTTTCAAGAATTAAATTTTTTTCTTCTAAAAAAATGGAAGCAATAAATCATAAAAATATCCTTGAAAAAAAAGTCTTTGAAAATAACTTTTCATCTCTTCCAGGGGAGGAAAATCCATCACCTGGTTAGCACCAGGTGGTATCAGTAGTTGATTGATGTTTTTCTTTTTTTTTTCTTGATTTTTTAAAATTTACATCCAACTTAGTTAGCATATAGTGCAACATTGATTTCAGGAGTAGATTCCTTAATGCCCCTTAGCCATTTAACCCATCCCCCCTCTCACAACCCCTCCAGTAACCCTCTGTTTGTTCTCCACATTTAAGAGTCTCTTATGTTTTGCCCTTTCCCTGTTTTAATATTATTTTTGCTTCCCATCACTTACATTCATGTGTTTTGTATCTTAAAGTCCTCATCTGAGTGAAGTCATATATTTGTCTTTCTCTGACTGACTAATTTCGTTTAACATAATACCCTCTAATTCCAGCCACATAGTTGCAAATAGCAAGATTTCATTCTTTTTGATTGCCGAGTATACTCCATTGTATATATATATACCACATCTTCTTTATCCACTCATCCATCGATGGACATTGGGCTCTTTCCATACTTTGGCTATTGTTGATAGTGCTGCTATAAACATTGGGGTGCGGGTGCCCCTCTGAAACAGCATACCTGTATTCCTTGGGTAAATACTTAGTAGTGCAATTGCTAAGTCGTAGGATAGTTCTATTTTTAATTTTTTGAGGAACCTCCATACTGTTTCCCAGAGTGGCTGCACTAGCTAGCATTCCCACCAGCAGTACAAAAGAGATCCTCTTTCTCTGCATCCTCACCAACATCTGTTGTTGTCTGAGTTGTTAGTTTTAGCCATTCTGACAGGTGTGAGGTGATATCTCATTGTGGTTTTGATTTGTATTTCCCTGATGATGAGTTATGTTGAGCCTTTTTTCATGTGTTGGTTGGCCATCTGGCTGTCTTCCTTGGAGATACTTACCCATTTCTTCACTGGATTATTTATTTTGGGGTGTTGAGTTTGATAAGTTCCTTATAGATTTTGGATACTAACCCTTTAACTGATATGTCTGTTGCAAGTATCTTCTCCCATTCCGTCCGTTGCCTTTTAGTTTTGCTGATTGTTTCCTTGGCTGTGCAGAAGTTTTATTTTGATGAGGTCCCAATAGTTCATTTTTGCTTTTGTTTCCCTTGCCTCTGGAGACGTGTTTAGTAAGAAGTTGCTGTGGCCAAGGTCAAAGAGGTTTTTGCCTGCTCTCTTCTCGAGTATTTTGATGGCTTCCTGTCTAACATTTAGGGCTTTCATCCATTTTGAGTTTATTTTTGTGTATGGTGTAAGAAAGTGGTCCAATTATATTTTTCTGCATGTCACTGTCCAGTTTTCCCAGCAACACTTGCTGAAGAAACTGTCTTTATTCCATTGGATATTCTTTCCTGCTTTGTCAAAGATTAGTTAGCCATACGTTTGTGGGTCCATTTCTGGGTTCTCTATTCTGCTCCACTGATCTGTGTGGGAGATACAGGAGAGAAGCATCAAAGGAAAAGACTTCAAATTGGAAGGGCTGGAGAAGATGCAAGGCCTTAGGACATGTTTACACAGCTGAACGTGGCTGTGGCTCCTAAGGAACACCTAGACCCATTAACATTGTCCAGAGCCAGATCCTCCTTCACACCTGACCCTTCCTAGTGTTATAGAACCCAATTAACTTGAAATTCAACCTTGAAAAGCTAAACCATTAGATTGATTAACACACTTGCTTAGCTGATTTTATGCACATAGTCTTTAGCAATTATCCTAATAAAAAGAAGCTTCATTCTGGAGTTGGGGCCTCATTCCCGCTCAAGTATGAGGACCTTCACTTAACTGCACTTTGTTTGTGGACTCATCTTTTGCGACTCTGGCCATACTCCCTGCAACAGATCTGAGTGTTTTTGTGCCAGTACCATACTGTCTTGATGATTGCAGCTTTGTAATACAGCTTGAAGTTCGGGATCTTGATGCCTCCAGCTTTGGTTTTCTTTTTCAAGATTGCTTTGGCTATTTGGGGTCTTTTCTGGTTCCATACGAATTTCAGGATTGTTTGTTCTAGCTCTGTGAAGAATGCTGGTGTTATTTTGATAGGGATTGCATTGAATATGTAGATTGCTTTGGGTAGTATCAACATTTTAACAATATTTGTTCTTCCTATCCAGGAGCATGGAATCTTTTTCCATTTGTGTGTGTGTGTGTGTGTGTGTGTGTGTGTGTGTGTTTGTGTGTGTGTGTCTTCTTCAATTTCTTTCATAAGCTTTCTATCGTTGTCAGTGTATAGATTTTTCACCTCTTTGGTTAGATTTATTCCTAGGTATTTTATGGTTTTTGTGCAATTATAAATGGGATTGATTCCTTGATTTCTCTTTCTGTTGCTTCATTATTGGTGTATAGGAATGCAACTGATTTCTGTGCATTGATTTTATATCCTGCGACTTTGCTGAATTCATGGATCAGTTCTAGCAGGTTTTTTTGGTGGAATCTTTTGGGTTTTCCATATAGAGTATCATGTCATCTGAGAAGAGTGAAAGCTTGACCTCCTCCTGGCCGATTTGGATGCCTTTTATTTCTTTGTGTTGTCTGATTGCTGAGGCTAAGACTTCCAATACTATGTTGAATAACGGTAGTGAGAGTGGACATCTCTGTCTTGTTCCTGACCTCAGGGGGAAAGCTCTCAGCTTTTCCCCATTGAGGATGAGATTAGCGTTGGGTCTTTCATATATGGCTTTTATGATCTCGAGGTATGAACCTTCTATCCCTACTTTCTTGAGGGTTTTTATCAAGAAAGGATGCTGTATTTTGTCAAATACTTTCTCTGCATCTATTGAGAGGATCATGTGGTTCTTGTCCTTCCTTTTATTAATGTGATGTATCACACTGATTGATTTGCAGGTTTTGAACAAGCTCTGCATCCCAGGTATAAATCCCACTTGGCATGGTGAATAATTTTTTTAATGTATTGTTGGATCCAGTTGGCTAACATCTTGTTGAGGATTTTTGCATCCATGTTCATTAGGGAAATTTGTCTATAGTTCTCCTTTTTAGTGGGGTCTTTGTCTGGTTTTGGAATCAAGGTAATGCTGGCTTCATAGAAAGAGTTTGAAAGTTCTCCTTCCACTTTTATTTTTTGGAACAGCTTCAAGAGAATACATGTTAACTCTTCTTTAAATGTTTGGTAGAATTCCCCTGGAAAGTCATCTGGCCATGGACTCTTGTTTTTTGGGAGATTTTTGATTACTAATTCAATTTCTTTACTGGTTATGGGTCTGTTCAAATTTTCTATTTCTTCCCGTTTCAGTTTTGGTTGTTTATATGTTTCTAGGAATTTGTCCATTTCTTCCAGATTACCTATTCTATTGGTGTATAATTGCTCATAATATTCTCTTATTATTGTTTGTATTTCTGCTGTGTTGGTTGTGATCTCTCCTCTTTCATTCTTGATTTATTTGTTTGGGTCCCTTCCTTTTTCTTTTTGATCAAACTGGCTAGTGGTTTATCAATTTTGCTAATTCTTTCAAAGAACCAGCTTCTGGTTTCATTGATCTGTTCTACTTTTTTTTTTTGGTTTCAATAGCACGATTTCTGCTCTGATCTTTATTATTTTCTGTCTTCTGCTGGTTTTGGATCTCATTTGCTGTTCTTTTTCCAGCTCTTTAACGCATAAGGTTAGGTTGTGTATCTGAGACCTTTCTTCCTTCTTTAGGAAGGCCTGGATTGCTATATATTTCCCTCTTATGACTGCCTTTGCTGCATCCCAGAGGTTTTGGGCTGTGGCATTATCATTTTTATTGGCTTCCATGTGCTTTTTAACTTCCTCTTTAACTCTTGGTTAGCCCATTCATTCTTTAGTAGGATGTTCTTTAGTCTCCAAGTATTTGTTATCTTTCCAAATTTTTTCTTGTGGTTGATTTTGAGTTTCATAGCCTTGTGGTCTGGAAATATGCACGGTATGATCTTGATCTTTTTGTACTTGCTGAGGGCTGATTTTTGTCCCAGTATATGATGTTTTCTGGAGAACATTCCATGTGCACTGGAGAAGAATGTGTATTCCACTGCTTTAGGATGAAATGTTCTGAATATATCTGTTAAGTCCATTTGGTCCAGTGTGTCATTCAAAGCCATTGTTTCCTTATTGATTTTCTGTTTAGATGATCTGTCCATTTCTGTAAGTGGGGTGTTGAAGTCCCCTACAATGATGGTATTATTATCAATGAGTTTCTTTATGTTTGTGATTAATTGATTTATATATTTGGGTATTTGCACATTTGGAGCATAAATGTTTACAATTGTTAGGTCTCCTTGGTGGATAGACCCCTTAATTATGATATAATAGCCTTCTTCATCTCTTGTTACAGTCTTTATTTTAAAGTCTAGATTGTCTGATATAAGTGTGGCTACTCCGGCTTTCTTTTGTCGACCATTAGCATGATAGATGGTTCTCCATCCCCTTACTTTCAATCTGAAGTTGTCTTTAGGTGTTAAGTGGGTCTCTTGTAAACAGCATATAGATGGATCTTGTTTTCTTATCCATTCTGTTGCCCTATGTTTTTTGATTGGAGCATTTAGTTATTGATGTGTAGAGTGAGTACTGAAGGATATGAATTTATTGCCATTATGTTGCTTGTAGAGTTAGAGTTTCTGGTGGTGTTCTTTGGTCCTTCCTAGTCCTTGTTGCTTTTGGGTTTTTTGTTTGTTTGTTTGTTTGTTTGTTTTTGTCTTTTCTCCCCTCAGAGAGTCCCCCTTAAAATTTCTTGCAGGGCTGGTTTAGTGGTCACAAACTCCTTTAATTTTTTTGTCTGGGAAATTTTTAATCTCTCCTGTTTTGAATTGACAGCCTTGCTGGATCAAGAATTCTTGGCTGCATATTTTTCCGATTCAGTACATTGAATATATCCTGCCACTCCTTTCTGGCCTGCCAAGTTTCTGTGGATAGGTCTGCTGCAAACCTGATCTGTCTTGCATTGTAGGTAAGGACTTTTTTTCTCTTGCTGTTTTCTTGATTCTTTCCTTGCCTGAATATTTTGTGAATTTGACTATGATATGCCTTGTTGATGGTCAGTTTTTGTTGAATCTAATGGGAGTCTTCTGTGCTTCCTGGATTTTGATGTCTGTGTCTTTCCCCAGGTTAGGAAAGTTTTCTACTATGATTTGCTCACATAACTCTTCTACCCCTTTCTCTCTCTCTCTTCATCTTCTGGGACCCCTATGATTCTGATGTTGTTCTTTTTTTAAAAAAAAAATTTTTTTTTTAACATTTATTTATTTTTGAGACAGAGAGAGACAGAGCATGAACGGGGGAGGGGCAGAGAGAGAGGGAGACACAGAATCGGAAGCAGGCTCCAGGCTCTGAGCCATCAGCCCAGAGCCCGACGCGGGGCTCGAACTCACGGACTGCGAGATCGTGACCCGGGCTGAAGTCGGACGCTTAACCGACTGAACCACCCAGGCACCCCATGATGTTGTTCTTTTTAATGAGTCGCTGATTTCTCTAATTCTTAAATTGTGCTCTTTTGCCTTAGTCTTCCTCTTTTTTCTGTCCTATTCTCCATAAGTTTGTCCTCTATATTGCTGATTCGCTGGTCTGCCTCATCCATTCTTGCCACCGTGACATCCATTCAAGATTGCAGCTCAGTTATAGCATTTTTTATTTCATCTTGACTAGTTTTACTTCTTTTATCTCTGCATAAAGGGATTCTAATCTATTTTCAGCCCCAGCTAGTATTCTTATTATCATGATTCTAAATTCTGGTTCAGACATCTTGCTTGTATCTGTGTTGATTAAGTCCCTGGCTGTCATTTCTTCCTGCTCTTTCTTTTGGGGTGAATTCCTTTGTTTCATCATTTTGAGGGAAGAAAAGGAACTAACAAGCTAAAAAAAAAATAAAATTATAAAATTAAAAACAACACAAATCAAAACATATCAAATAAATTATGCTAGATCATAGGTGCATTTTGGTGTGGTTGTTGAAAGGAGCTTAATAGATTAAAGAAAAAAGGGGAAAGGAAAAAAAAACGAAAACGTTGAAAATTAGAAAAAAATGAATGCAATGAAATAGAATGAAATGATGGAAGTAAAATAGAATTTGAAAAATTTACAAAAAAGTAAAAAATATAGTAGAAAAAATTAAATAAAATATTTTTAATAAAAATTGAAAATAAAAATAAATTTTTTCTCTATCTGTATTCAAGAAAAAGAAAAAAAATTGAATAGATGGACCTGCAAACAGACTGAAATACAAGTGAAATTACATCATTTTCCCCTAGAAGTCAAACTCCGAAGCATTTTATGGTTCGTAAACTAAGGAGGTGGAGAGACTTGTGGTGTTCCTGAAGTGTGAGGTTGGTCCACTTGGGTGGGGCTTAGTGTAATGGCTCTGTTCTCCACGAGATGGCGCTCCTTAGCTTACTGGGGTAGATTGTTGTGGCGCTTGTAGGTGTGTATGCGCGTGCGTGAGAGGGGTGAAAATGGCGTAATTCAGCTATCCAGTCTCTAGTATTGGAACTCTGTTCTCCCTGATCAGCAATCTTGCACCCATCCTTTGTCTCCGGTTTCTGTCCACTTGCTGCTTTTATACTGTCTGTGACCAAGCCGTCAGGTTGTGAGGCAGCACCTCCCTCCTGGGTCTTATCTTAGATGCGGTGGTGTTTCCCAACCTCTCACTTCTGAGGGACTGCGGCTTTGACCCACTTAGACCTTCTGATGGAGGGTCTCACCGAGCAATGGCTGAGTGCTGGCCACACCCAGGAACATTCGCTGGACCTTGCTGTTGCCGATGCACAGAGACTGAGGTCTGATGCAAGCCCGCCCCAGAAAAAGTTCACGCAGTTGTGTTGCAGCAGCATTTCAGGGATTATGGTAAGTCACAACACACATCTGGCACCAGGCTTTCCCCTTAATGTCCTTGTTCCAGTACCAGTGAATGTGGTTGTTCTCTGGGGTCTGCTGGGACCTTTGGCTGTGGGGAGGCTGCACAGCCTCTACCAAATGTCCTCCCAGCAGGGGAGCCACCTCTCTCAAGGACCCCCGGACCTTACTCTCTGCTCTTGAGGATTTGCCCTTGCCATCAGAGCACTACCAGGTATCTAGCTGTGGAGTTTCAGACTCTGTTTATAGAGTCTTAATGGAATTTAAACCCTCTCCTTTCTTCTTTCTCCCTTTTTTGTTCAGTTCCTGTAGCTGTTTCCACTTTTCCACTTTCTTTCCAGGTGCTTTGGGGGGGGGGTGCTTTTTCCATACTCTCCCCCACCTCTGTCCTTTCTTTGCAAGCAAAAACAGCTCCCTGCCCTCCAAGGCTTCTCTCTCCCCTGGTTCACCTCTCTGCACTGTGTACCTGCTGAGTTCTATATTTCAGGTTGTGCAGATTGTTGTGTTAATCCTCAGATCAGTTTTCTAGGTGTGCAGGATGGTTTAGTGTTGATCTGGCATCTGGCTGTATTTCATGGACGTGAGACACAGAAAAAACTTCCGTCCTCTTCCACCATCTTGGCCCCACCCTGAAAACTTACTTCTCATGGTAACTTTAAAGCATTCTTATTGAAAGGATAAAAGAATTTGGTGGCTATTGAACCCCCTTAAATGTTGAGCTCTAGGCCGCGTACTGTAGAGACTAGAGCAGAAGAAACACAGTATACTCTGCCTCTGGGGAACTTGTAGCTTAGTTAAGATGACAGTTTATCTACATGAGAAACCGTGATCACAGTATCTGACCAGGTGCCAAGACAAGGGCCTTAGGAGTTTGGGCTTGTCCGCTTTGTCTCTCTCCATACCTGGGAAAGAGTCCATAAAGAGTTTCAAGGTTGGAATCCTGATTTCCAGCTGTTAGTCACTGTAGAATCTTCTGGCAGCTGGTTATCTAGCCTCCACTTGGACACTCTCACCCACAGGGAGAAGCCCCAACACTCTCCACTTAGGATTTGATGATGTTGTTTGCCAACTTTGGGCATCGAGAGAAAATCAGATTGCTTTTTGGCCTAGATGTATGCATCTTTCAATCTTTGCCTTAAAAGAAACTACAGGCCTGAAAAAAATGTGTGTAAAGTCAACAAGGAAAGGAAAATAGCTCTAGTCAAAAGGTTGAATTCCAATGAGATAAGTCAATGGGTACTCACATGCTGACGTTAGCTAAGGAATGTCAAATCAAATTCATCCTGAGAGGGTCACTTCTGGGGGGACCAAAATGAATTATTTTATTGCGGACTGTTATCCTTCCAGAGCCCATGTGTATGTGAATGTTCTGGGAAGGTCTGAGGGTATGAGATTTAGAGAGGTGAATTCATTCCATATACTAGTTAGACATTTTATTCTAATTCAGGATAAAGGCTGATAATTTTGGAGCTAATCAGATATTTCTCATCAGGAATGCAGTGTGATAAAGAAGGTTTTCAAGCCAGAATGTAAAACCCTTCTCTAGTAACTTCTCAAAATAGATTTATAATAGGAAATAAAATTATAATATGAAGTACAATACCTGCAATTGTGGTGGTGCCAGTTAAATAAAACAAGGGGATAATACAAGGGCTGGCCCACGGTTGTATGTAATAGTAGACAAAATGCGTGGTGTCTTTATCACCATCATCATGGTCATGTTGATTTACAGCCACCGAGGGAGAGGGGAACACTAAGCCATCTGATGTTGGAGAATTAGAGAAGGGACAGAGCAGGTCTCCTGGTGGGTAACAGATGTGAGCAGGGTGAAAAAGAAGAGATAAGGTCAGCGAAAGGGCCATCGAGGTTGGAATGTGTAAGATACATGATTTGATCAATGCAAAGTACCCAGAAAGTTGCACACCTGGGCTTTGGTAGAGGCAAGGGACAGGAAAACTGCTACCCCTGTGTCCACCTAGGTGTGTCTGGACTCTTACAACTTTCAAACAAGATTAGTTCACTAGAAGCAAATAAATCATCCACATGACTGTGCTCCAGGCAATCACCCCTACTGAATTGATGACTAAGGCAGTCCACCTATGACTTATCAGAAATTCTCTTCCCAAGGAGGTAAGGAGGGAAAATGGGTGTGGTGGACCAGGAATTATGGGCAATTCTAGGTGAGCCAGAGTGAGTCACCTTCCCCAGTTGACTTCTGGCTAATACTGGAGACTAGGTCAAGGGCTTTTGCTTCTGCTGCTCATTCTTTTCACCTTTTCCCCAAATCCTTGCTCTGTCAGCTCTTCGATTTTTCTGATAAGGCTCTGGAGCTGGAGCAGCTCTAATTTTATAGATAGGGCTCCTGAGACCCAGATTGGAGAAGAGATTTGCCCTAATTCCTATAGCACATTGTTTTCAGAGCTGAGAGTGGACCGCCTCTTGACTACCAGCCTCTTGCGCTCTGTCCTCCACCATGCGGCTTTCCTCTTTGAGTCTTTTCCCCATTGTTCCAACTGAGAGGCAAAAAGGACACAAGACATGGCAGAAACTTGAAGAGGTTATCCCTCAACTGTGAAGTGCCCCATGGAACATATAGAGACTAAGGAGGAGTTTGGGAGCAGAGTCTCACCTTCCATGACCCTATCCTCAAGGGAAAAATCCAGTTTCAGGTTACAATTTCTAAAGTGTAAACTCTGAACTAATGAACTCTGTGATGCTTTCATCAATCTCTAATATTTTTCTTTTGGGATTTCTTTTCAAATTTTTGTTTTCAGTATCCCCCCTTTTAAGTAGCTTTTTTAAAATAAATTTTTTATTAAGTATAACTAACATACCATGTTACATTAGTTTCAGATGTACAATATAATGATTCAACAATTCTATACATTTCTCGGTGCTCATCACATTAAGTGTACTGTTAACCCCCCTTCACCTATTTCACCAACCCCCCCCACCTCCCTCTGGCAACCACCTGTTTGTTCTCTGTATTAAACTTCTAAAAGTTTTTTATCTTACAACAAGATCCATATTTCTCTCCCCTGATGAATGTCGTCTTTCCTGCCTGAATGTCCCAAGGCCTCTCTTCCTCCAGTGAGCACAAAAAAACCTTGGAGGGTCCTTAGGTTGAATCCAGTATCAAAGGGAGTGTGCAATTTGCCTATGTAAAGAATTGGAAGTCCTCATCTCTCCTGCTGATGAGCACTCCCCTCCTTCCTTTTGCAGTACAGTCCTTATAAGCGAAAACATCTTGCTTTTAAATCTTTTCTGTACCCCCTTCTCCCAAAATTTGGCCTAGTCAATGAAGTATAGAACAACACAGACTCCAAGAGGAGCAGAAGTGTAATGCAGGATGAAGCAAGTGCCTGCTAATGAGACCCCTTAATTTCTTACTTTTGTGTTCTCTTCTTGGCCTGTGGGAGCCTTCCACTCCTGGAGAGGCTGCATCTAAACTCCTACCCTGGGCTTTTCAGAAAGGCTTTGTTGTTTCAGGAAGCATCATAAACTAAAGCTGGCTGTGTATCTGTTTGACTATCTGTCTGGCCTCTGTTGTACCTTTCAGGTCTCAGACTCCTCAGACTCCTCAAAATCAAGTGTACCTATTTCTCCTCAGGCTAGATAGGTAAGTGTTCTGTAGATGCTCCTGTCTGGGTCAGGAAGGCAACTCCAACTTCCCCCAAATCAGTTACTTTAATTTTTTTTTAAGTTTATATATTTTGAGGGGTGCCTGGGTGACTCAGTTGGTTGAGTGTCTGACTTTGGCTTAGGTGATGACCTCCCAGTCTGGCAGTTTGAGCCCCGTGTCAGGCTTTGTACTGACAGCTCAGAGCCTTCGGATTCTGTGTCTCCCTCTCTTTGCCCCTTCCCCAGCTCACACTCTGTCTCTCTCTGTCTCTCTCTCAAAAATAAATAAACATTAAAAAAAAGTTTTATGTATTTTGAGAGATAGAAAGCACGAGTGGAGGAGGGGCAGAGAGAGAAGAGAGAGAGAATCCAAGGTGGCTGTGCACTGCCAGTGCAGAGCCTGATTCAGGGCTTGAACTAATGAACCATGAGATCATGACCTGAACCAAAGTTGGACACTCAATCTACTGAGCCACCCAGGTGCCCCCAAATCCATTAATTTCAAAGACTTTGGTTCCTCATATGTATAATTAGGGATTAGTGTACAAGAGATGACCCAAAACTTCCAAGATTGATCCTGGAACCATAATATCTTGAAATGTTTAAGGAAAAAAAAAAAAAAAAAGGAAACTCTCATCATGACCAGATTGGGTCAGAGATCTGTGAGAAAAGGAGGCTTAAAAAGTAAAAGCCTAAATCCTTAATTGCCACCTAGAAGTTATAACATCTCATTAAGGATATTTCTAAAAATTCTTTTCTGGAAAGTCTTTTATATACTTGCACAAAGCCCCTGATAGCAAAAGATCAAGCCCTCCTACGTTTAGAGGAGGTATGCCAGTTATCACTTAATACCTCCTTATTTCAGATCTATCCTTCATTGCTTTGCTTGGGATACTAGAACATTTCTTCCTTACAGCTCAATGTTGAGCTTTATCAGTAGAGAGTACTGGAAGGCCAATTTCATCTACATAAGCAAGTGGTTTCTTCCTTCTGGCTTCTGCTTACTAGTACCCCAGCTGTGGGGGAGTCCTGCTTGCCAGCCAATGCCCACAGTTTCCTGCCTCAGCTACTGTGTACCAGCTCTGGCTAGGGCGATCTAGTGTACTACTGTGTCATCTGATGACTTGTGACTGCAGTCACACCCTCTCCAGTGAGGTCAGTGTCCCAGCCTTAGGGAGAGGCTCCACCCGCCCCTGCTTCCCCCCTCCCCACCCTGTCCGAGTAGGTTCTTTTGGTTACCCTCCCTCTGCCTTAGGGTATTCTTTAGAGTTCTCTTTTATTCCCTCATAGTAGTTAGCTCCCTTTAAGTAGTTAATAATTCTTTATATTAAACTGTCCCTGCTCAAAATACTGTGATTGCTATCTCCCGAATGTCCTTTCATTGGCCTTGATGCTGAAAATGCAATTACTGGTAAATGACGGTACCCTAGTAGGTCAAGGTTTTGATAAATTCAAAATCCATTGAACATGTGAAAATACATCGGTTCTAATATTACTAGAAACTATACAAAATGAGTCAGAATGAGTTTTATTCAGCTGGAAGTCATATCTATGAATTTTATATTTAGAATTGTTATTAAATCATTGTATGGTTTAATGGTAGTGAAATGAACTCTAACAAAATTTTGGAGACTGAGATTTCTGGAATAAGAGAGTGATTCTCCCTTTTCCTTGAGTAGCATCAGCACCCAGAATAGCAGAAAGTCTCCATCTTTTAAGATGTTAGATATCCAGTTCTTTCAAATTGGAAAAAAAAAAAAAAAACCCTCCCCAATCTGTCCATCAGATTAAGAAATTCCATTGCCACACACACAACATGTATGACTGACTCTAGACCAGTGCTGTGCAGTAGAAATAGATGGTAGGCCTCAAATGTAATTTAAAATTTTCTATGGTCACATTAAAGAAAAGAGAGAAACAGGTAAAATTAATTTTAACAATATATTTAATTTAGGGGCGCCTGGGTGGCTCAGTCAGTTGGGTGGCTGACTTTAGCTCAGGTCATGATCTCACGGCTCATGAGTTTGAGCCCCGCATTGGGCTCTGTGCTGACAGCTCAGAGCCTGGAGCCTGCTTCAGATTCTGTGTCTCCCTGTCTCTCTGCCTGTTTCCTGCTCACACTCTGTGTCTCTGTGTCTTTCAAAAATAAATAAACATAAAAAAAATTTAAAAAATTTAAAAAACCCAATATATTTAATTTAATCCAAAGTAGTGAAAATATTATCAAGATAATAATCATTATTAAATTATAATTAACATTAAATTGTTGATATTTACATTCTTTTATATGTACCAAGTATTTGAAACCTGTTATGTGCTTTATGCTGTAAAACTTCTCAGTGTAGACTAGTCACATTTCAATGTTTATTTATTTTTGAGAGAGAGAGAGAGAGAGAGAGGGGGAGGGAGCATGAGCGGGGAGGGGCAGAGAGAGAGGGAGACACTGAATCTGAAACAGGCTCCAGAGTCTGAGGCGTCTGCACAGAGCTGGACACTGGGCTTGAACTTGTGAACCACGAGATTATGACCTGAGCTGAAGTCGAATGCTTAATTGGCTAAGCCACTGAGGCACCCTAGACTAGTCACCCTTCAAATGCTCAATAGCCACATATGGCTAGTGGCCACTCTTTTGGACAGTGCAGCTCTTGAATATGGGTTGACCACCATGTGAGGTCACGGGAGCGACTTTAAGTTGTGACTTTTTGGGACACAGTTAAGAAAAAAGGAACTGCATGAAAAATATTGGACTTTATTCTATAGCTTTATTGAACCTATTAATATTGTATTTTAAACCATTTTTTGTGTTAGATACAAATAAATGTAGTAGTGATGATGTGTATTACTTTAGGAATCAAGAATTTCAGTATAAAAGAAAAGGAAGTGCAATTACAGAATTAAGAATCTAGGTTGGGAACACTGTTGGGCATTACTGTGGAGTTTGTTACTCCTGTTAATCCTGTTGATCTGAACCCACTTATTGGTAGCATGAAGATTACAGAAACTGTTAAAAATAGCAGTTTGGAGACATTTTCTGACTCAAAGCATACTTAGTAGAATGAAACTGTAAGTTCTTGACTTGACCTTGAGTCAGGGGAAGCCATGTGAATTATCCAAAATCCAATTGGATCTAATTTTAAAGATCCTTAGGAGTTACATTGTATGAATATGACAGAACACAATTTCATCAGGTCTTTGTGTCTTAAAATTAAATTCAAAAGACATTACTGTGGAACCTCAAGTTTAAGGTTTATGTAGATGTATCTCTAGATACATCTACATATCTTTACTTTTTAATGGAAAGATATTTACATATCTTAACATATGTACATTTATATATCTTAAGATTTCAAAACTCAAGGGGCACCTGGCTGGCTCAGTCGGTTTAACGTCCGACTTTGGCTCAGGTCATGATCTCATGGTTGGTAGGTTCGAGCCTCGTGTCAGGCTCTGTGCTGACAGCTCAGAGCCTGGAGCCTGCTTCAGATTCTGTGTCTCCCTCTTGCCCTGTTTCAAAATGCTCTGTTTCAAAAATAAATACATTAAAAAGAAAAAAACTCAAGTAATCAACTTGACTAGGAGCTACAGACTTCTTAGGGAGAAAAACTTGAGCAGGGGAAGTGGGCTAAGTGATCACCTCTCTATTTACATATTTAGGTATATATTTTCTTTTTTTTTTTCCTGCAGTATTTTAAAGCAAATCCCAGATATCATATCTTTTCACCCAGTTATTACCCCATGACATTATGAAGTCATTAACATAATCACATATAGAGTTTAGGGTTGCTGATGGGGTCTCAAATAAGATTCTTAACCTTGCAGCCCAAGTATCTGCTAATAAATAGCTTCGGTTCACTGGTATGCTAATTGCTTTCTTTAGGTGGGTAAACATCTTCTAACCTTAGAATAAATCATAGAAATATAAAAGAGAAGATACCATTAGTATTAATATTTTTTTGTGTTAAGAAAGTGGCTTTGGGGCACCTGGGTGGTTCAGTTGGTTAAGGGTCTGACTTCGGCACAGGTCATGATCTCAAGGTTCATATGTTCTAACCTGGGCATCAGGCTCTGAGCTGACAGTGCAGAGCCTACTTAGGATTCTCTCCCTCTCCTCTCTCTCTCTGCCCTTCCCCCACTTCTGTGTGTACTCTCTCTTTCTCAAAAACAAATAAATAAAACTTTTTTAAAAAGCTGCTTTGCATATTTGATGGTTTTTTTTTTTTTAATGTTTTTATTTAGGGGCACCTGCTTGGCTCAGTGGCCAAGCGTCCAACTTCGGCTCAGGTCTCACAGTTCATGGGTTCAAGCCCTGCATCAGGCTCTGCGCTGACAGCTCAGAACCTGGAGCCTGCTTCAGATTCTGTGTCTCCCTCTCTCTCTGCCTCTTCCCCACTCACACTCTATCTTTCAAAAAACTAAATAAGCATTAAAACAAAAGAAAAAAAGTTTTTATTTATTTTGAGAGAAGCAGAGAAAGAGAGAACAGGGGAAGGGCAGAGAGAGAGGGAGAGAGAAAAATCCCAAGCAGACTGTGTACTGTCAGCACAGAGCCTGATGCAGGGCTTGATCACACGAACCTCGAGATCATGACCTGGGCCGAAATCAAGAGGCAGACGCTTCACCGACTGAGCCACCCAGGTGCCCCTGCATATTTGATGTTTTATAGGTCTGTCACAGGAGGATGGGTTTGGACTGGTAGCTTTGTAACTAATCTGGAATGTTTGAGCAATACAGATTTTTTATTTTAAGATGAAACCTTATTAAATTATTCTTAATATTTTGAAATATCTAAGATACCTTTGGATTCCTAATATTTATACACCTAGGGTATTGGATTTACGAGTATGAATTTCTACCCAGAAAGTTTTGCTTATTATACGTTAAAGCACTTGAAGTATGTAAAGGGAAATGCTGGAGATGAAGCAGTCCACTATGTGAATACATTTATAAGCACGCTCTTCCAATCCCTAGCCCCTTGTCACTTTCCAATGTTAGAATGACCACAGAGCCTACAAAATGGGGCTGCAATATAGAAAAGCTGCCCGGACACTAACAGGTTGCTAGCCTGTCCTATGTATTTATAGCTTCCACCAAGATGGGCGACTTATGGACTTAACGATCTCTAAGTCCCTCCCTGCTCATCAGAGCCAGCCAGCATCTTAACACACAATTGAATGAAGGAGCATGATAGAATGAAAAATGCTAGGTATGCACCTGGGTTTTGCCATATATTGATTTTTCATTGTGTGCACTGCCTTTCTTCTGCCACTGTAATGTGGGAAAGCACCCTAGAAGAGATGGTCCCAGCATTAGGAGCATCCACAGGGCCGGAGCTGTTATGCTTATTCTTTGGGTAGCCTTGAGGCGACCCCTACTGGAAGGCAGATGCTACCACAGTCAGAAGAACTCCGAAAATGCATTCCTTCCTGGAAAAAGATAGACTCCTATCTAAACTCAGACTGATGTCTCATTTTATGGGACAAGTTGTCCAACATGTGCCTAAATTACAAACCACACATCCCTTCCAACCTCCAAATCACTGGTGAGACAGAAGCAAAACTATGGCACTAAGCAAAACTATATAAAACTTTTCAGCAAGCAGGCTTTATGTGTCCTGAGGCTCTACTAAGGATCAAGATGAACTCTAATGCTGCAGTTCTACAATCCACCAGATCTTGGGACTCAGTCCATGTCAATATTATTATCTATCTTGTATTCCAATAGTGGCACTCCAACCTTGAGAGCTTTCCTTCTTGTCTGTTGCCTCCTTATTGTCAAGTACTCACTTATATCCTGGGTTCCTTTGCAGCCCAGGTCACCCTGGACATCATACAGCACATATGTTCTAGCAGGATATGAAAAGGAATTTTAAGAAAGAACCCAGATGGCAGTAGTCTTATGACATTCTCTTGACCATTCCCATGACTCTATGGGGCTCTAGACCATCCTTGAGGATACAAGAGTGACAAGCCACAACTACATCAAAATTTGTAGCAAATAAGGTAAGTCTGGATACGATTCATGGCAACTTTATCCTAGAAAAAAAAAAAAGGAATTACCGTGTGGCATTCAAGATGGACTAAGTGAAGACCACAAAGAAATTTTTGTAGGGTGTATGGAGATACCAGGTAAATAACCTCAGGTCTAGTGTATGAGATGGGAGACTGGGCTAAACCAGGATTCTTAAGTCCTCATCTTGCTTACCACCATAGTTTACTGCTGCATATCAAGAAGGTCCATCTTCCCTGCCCCTTTCCATCATAGCTCTCTCCTTCAAATGTCTTTGGCAGTGGTAATTCATGGCCACTGAGTAGTTGGTACACAACAGACCTTAACGTTGTCTGTAAAGTTCTTGGCTGCATATTCCACCTAGGGATGCAATGTGCTAGATACTATAAAAATTCTGCCACCTAAAGATTACCTAAGACATGGATCCTCCCTGACATTGTGTGTGTGTGTGTGTGTGTGTGTGTGTGTGTGTGTGAGTGAGCTGCTTTGGAATATAAAGAGCTCCTCATCTTTAGGGACATTTGGTTTTATATCCTTTTTCTAGCTCTAATCCTTGGAACTGGGATTTTTGAATTAGACCCATTGTAAAACCTGTGGGGATTCTAGAAAAAGGCCTAATGCAACTAGGGATGCCACTGGGGCTCTACAAACCAAGGAGTTGTCTCTTACCTCTGTAAAGGAAGACTAAAATAGCTCAGGAATTTTAACTGTGATTCAAGGAAGATAGAAAAATATAACCTTACAATTGAAGAAGTATTCCAGTTTCTTTACTTTATAAGAGAGGAATAGTGCATTAGTTGGTTCGGGTAGATCCTGGACATTGGTGGACAATTATTAAAAGTGATTAATTACTGGGGGTGCCTGGGTGGCTTAGTTGGTTGAACGTCTGACTCTTGATTTCAGCTTAGGTCATGATCTCACAGTTCGTGAGATTGAGCCCCATGTGGGAGACTCTGCTGGCAGCATGGAGACTGCTTGGGATTCTCTCTCTCTCCCTCTCTCTCTCCCTCTCTCTCTCCCTCTCCCTTGTTCTCTCTCTCTCTGTAAATAAACAAACAAACAAACTTTTAAAAAGTTATTACAAATTATGCTGATTGTAAGATGAACTCTTATGTATTTTTTATACTACTTAGGGTTTGCTTGTCATGTTACATTAAGTAAGCCTCATTCCCAACTGTTAATTCTTGAAAGACCAAACAAATGAGCCTCTGAAGAACAGAGGAACAAAGCCAAGACTATGTGAAATTATATATAGTGTTAAAATACATCTGTATAGCCTACTAAATATACACTGTGGATGTACTCCTATCAAAGGGAGGGTGCAAAAAAAAGGTCCCATCAACTCCAGAACTTCATGTCATTTATTCTGAAAGATCAACTCTGAATTAGCATAAATTGTTAGCATCTGACTCCATGCACAGAAACTATGACCCTCCTTATATATCTTAAAGGTTTTACTGGATGTAAACTCTGACCTCTTTCAAAATGTACATTATCAGAACCCTCTTGTAAACAGCATTCTGAACTTTGCTAATATAGGTTTATCAACCATAGGCCTAAGTGTAAAACCAAAAATTACAAAATTTCTGGAAGAAAACATAAGAGAAAATCTTTGTGACTTTAAGGCAAGCAAAAATTTCTTAGATAAGACACAAAAAGCACACAACATAAAAGAAAAAAATAAATTCTTTGGACGTCACAAAAATTAAGAACTTCTGCTCTTCAAAGGATACTATTAAGACAATGGAAACTAGAAGAAAATATTTGCAAATCATATACTTGATAAAGGACTTGTATCCATAATCTATAAAGAGCCCTATATACCAAAGAGTAAGAAGACAGCCCAATTTTTTTTTAATGGGCAAAAGGTTTGAAAAGACACTTCACCAAAGAGGATAAATGGGTGGTAAGTAAGCATATGAAAGTATGTTCTTAAGGAAATGCAAATTAAAACCACAGTGAAATACTACTTCACATTTACTGGAATGGCTAAAAGTAAAGATTGACCATACCAAGTCCTTAAAAGGATGAAGACCAATTGAAACTCTCATATTTTGCTGGTGGAAATTCAAAATGGTACAGGTACCTTTGGAAAACAGAATGCCCGGTTTCTTAAACATGCACGTACCATACAACCCAGCCATTCCTTTCCTAGTATTTACCCAAGTGAAATGAAAACCTATATTCACACAAAAACCTGTACAATAGTGTTGATAGAAGCTTTATTTGTAATTACAAAAAATGGAAACAAACCAAATGTCCTTCAGCTGTGGAGTGATAAACAAACTAGTACATCCATAAGTGTTGTTAGAAAGAATGTAATTTGGTGCAGTCACTTTGAAAAACTGTTTGGCTGTGATTACCAAAGTCAAGCATATACCCCAGCCATTGCACTGCTATCTAGAGACCCAATAGAAATGTGTAATATGTTTACCAGTAGTCTTATACTACAATGTCCATAGCAGTACTACTTGTAATAACCCTGTAATAAAGGGTCTGACTCCATTTAAAAAAATTTTTTTAAGTCTATATTTATTTTGACAGAAAGAGAGAGAGAGAGCACACTTTTTTTGGGGGGGGGGGGAGGCTCAGAGAGAGAGGGGAGAGAGAACTCCAAGCAGGCTCCGTGTGCCATCAGTGTGAAGCCCAAGATCATGACCTGAGCCGAAATCAAGAGCCAGACGCTCAACCGACTGAGCCACCCAGGCACCCCTAGTCTGACTCCATTTTTGATGTTTGACCTCTGACAGCCCTCAAGCCGTATCACTCCCTTTCTCCGTCCTGTCGCACACCTGGACATGCTGCTAAGAAAACCCAGGTTTCCTTGGTGTGGATGGGAATCCAAGCCACACAAACCCCAGCCTGTGGAAGAGGGAGTCCTCATTTTGGACCTCCTCCACCTCCAGTCACTATAAAAACCCAAGCCACTTGCCCCTTCTGCTCCAGCCAAACAAACTGGCTTGAGTGTTGGCCATGCTTGCCCCGAAAGCCTCACTATGTGAGAATGAATCTTTCAGACCCTCTCGGTGAGTGTATTGCATCACCATCTCCAGCTCCGAGCCAATTTTGGATGGGTGGATACCACCCTCCACGGAGCAACCACAAAGCAAACCCCAAAGTAGAAACTATTCAAATGCCCAGCCACCAGATAAATGGACAGATAAATTATTGCATAGTCACCCACTGGAACTTACAGGGCAGTAAGAATAAATGAACCTCTATTTCCTGTAATCTTACAATGTTTAATAAAAGGAACCAATGCAAAAGAATATATTATTTTATTATTATTTTTTAAAATTTGAGTGTAGTTGACATAATGTTTCACTATTTTCGTGTGTATAACATAGTGATTCATAGTGATTCCATACATTATGCTATGCTCACCACAAGTATAGCTACCATCTGTCACCATACAATGTTATTACAATATCATTGACTGTATTCTCTATGCTGTACCTCTTACTCCTGCGACTTATTCAGTCCATAACCGGAAACCTGTATCTCCCCATCCTCCTCACCCATTTTGCCCATCTCCCATCCCCCTTCTTTCCGGCAACCATCAGTTCTCTGTATTTATAGGTCTAATTCTGCTTTTTGTTTATGTATTCATTTGTTTTGTTTTCTAGATTCCACATATGAGTGAAATCATATGATATTTGTCTTTCTCAGTCTGACTGCTTTCACTTAGCACAATACCCTAGGTCCATCCATGTTGACACAAATGGCAAGATCTCATCCTCTTTTATGGCTACGTAATATTTCATTGTGTGTATACATACATAAACATGGGTATGTGTATATACTTACATGCACACACACACCACATCTTCCTTATCCAGTCATCTATCAGTAGACACTTAGGGTGCTTCCATATTTTGTCTATGGTAAATAATGCTGCGGTAAACATAGTGCATAGTAGTGCACGTGTCTTTTCAAATTAGTGTTTTCATTTTCTTTGAGTAAATACCCAGTAGTGGAATTATTGGATCATGTGGTATTTCTATTTTTAGTTTTTTTTTAAGAATCTCCATACTGCTTTTTCACAGTGGCTGCACCAATTTACATTCCCATCAACAGTGCATGAGGGGTCCTTTTTCTCCACATCCTTATAACACTTGTTATTTCTTGTCTTTTTTATGTTAGCCATTCTGACAGGTGTGGGGTGATACCTCTTTGTGGTTTTGATTTGCATTGCCCTGATGTTGAGTGATATTGAGCATCTTGTCAAGTGTCTGTTGTCTGTCTGGATGTCTTCTTTGGAAAAATATCTATTCAAGTCTTCTACCTGTTTTTTTAACTGGATTGTTTGTTTTGGTGTTAAGTTGTATACTTTTTTTTTTAATATATATTTTAGATATTAACCCTTTATCAGATATATCATCTGCAATATCTTATGCCATTCAGTAGGTTGCCTTTTTGTTTTGTTGATGGTTTCCTTTGCTGTGCAAAGTGTTTTATTTTGATGTACTCCCAATAGTTTATTTTTGTTTTTGTTTCCCTTGCCTCAGGAGGCATATCTAGAAAAATGTGTCTATTGATAGCCAATGTCAGAGAAATTACTGCCTATGTTCTCTTCTAGGATTTTTATGGTCTCAGGTCTCACATTTAGGTCTTTACTCCATTTTGAGTTTATTTTTGTGACTAGTGTTAGAAAGTGGTCCAGCTTCATTCTTTTGCACGTAGCTGGCCAGTTTTCCCAAGACCATTTATTGAAGAGACTGTCTTTTCCCCATTGTATATTCTTGCCTCCTTTCTCATAGATTAATTAGCCATCTAATTGTGGGTTTATTTCTGGACTCTCTATTCTGTCTATTTTTCTATGTGTCTATTTTTGTACCAGTGCCAGACTGTTTTGATTACTGTAGCTTTGTAGTATATCTTGAAATCTGGAATCATGATACCTTCAGCTTTGTTCTGCTTTCTCAAGATTGCTTTGGCTATTCAGGATCTTTTGTGGTTCCATACAAATTTTAGTATTATTTGTTCTAGTTTCTGTGAAAAATGCTATTGGTATTTTGATAGGGAATCATATTAAATCTGTAGATTGCTTTGTGCAGTATGGACTTTTTAACAATATTAATTCTTCCAATCATGAGCATGGAATATCCTTCCATTTGTGTCATCTTCATTTTCTAATATATTCTTTATGACTGCATTTAAATAAAGGGTAAGAGCAGGAAAAGTTAACCTATGTTAAAAGTCAGGATGGTCACCACCATTCTTAGAGTAGTAGGTTACTGGAAAGGAGCACAAAGTGGGTGCTTTTTTGAATGTCAGGCTCAATTTGGAAAAAAAATAAAAGCGGAGCAGGATGAGGGAATGTTCTCAGCTCTGAGGGACGAGGTCTGGCTTGGCCCTTTGGGCTGAAGGATTAAGAATGTGAACTGGCTCCATCCAGTGGCCAAATGTGGATATGCATGTCAATGCTTAAAAGCAGGACATGACAGGCCTCTCTTGGACGCCTCATAGTGTCAGTCAATTTTGGGAGTGGGGTGAAGATTCTGGGCTCATAAATGGGATAGAGCATGTCAGTAGGACCTGAAATCAGTATTTCTGTCCTGCTACCGAAATCTGGGCTCAGCCAGGCTGAGGGGGGACAAATGACTTCCCTGAAGGGAAAGTTAGGAAGCCCAGGGAAAGGTGGACCCTACCCCAGCCCTCCTATCTCCATCCAGGCTTTATCTGCCCCATGAGGCAGTCTGGGCTGGGTTTGGACTTCAGCTTTACTCAGGTATATGCTAATCCAGTGATCCCCATTCTAGAAGTGAGGGAACTGAGGCCCAGGTAGTTTGGCTTATGTAAATAGCAGAATTAAGATTTCAACTCAGGTCTGTCTAGCTCCAAACCCAGCCCTAAACCGTGATTCTCTATGTAGTGTCTTAACCTCTTCTGTTCCATGGCTCCCTCTGGAAGTCTGTGCAGCCTATGGACCCATCTCAGAATACTGTTTTAAAAATCATAAAGTAAAATACATAAGGGGGAATGGGGGAGGGAAAAAATACATAAGATTAGCGATCCTATTGAAATTGCCAAGAACTGGTGATTTTATTAAAACATATACCACAATATTTTTGTGGCATAGCATGTGCTATCTATGTGTTTCTTTATTGATGTCTTAAATACAAAGTGGGTCTGAAAGCAATTTTCAGAAAGTGATGAGTGTAAATATTTTGAAATGTCTGCTACACTGGTGATGTGAATAAAACTATCAGTGACTTCACTGGTGACAAGTCATGTATCACATTCTGTTTGAAGGAAATGTTGAATTTCCATCAGAGGTCAGTGAAAATAAGGATGTAATCGTGTTCTTATCTAAGTACCTGGATCTCCTGCATACTAGGCTGGGTCCATTGGGGATCCCAATGGGATCCCTTTCTGGGAACAGGGACAGCTTGAGCTATGCAGAGCCTAGATTGTTTTCTTGTGAAAGGAGCAGACCAGGGAGGGCCACTGGCTGAATGATATAAGGTAGAACACAGAAGGCATGTTTCATTTTCATAATTGTGTTTTGGTTTTATTTTGCATTAGGGAATAGCATCAAAGCTTTGATTTTATCGAAAGTATTCCATGAGACAGAGCTGGTATGAGTATTTAAGTTTCAAAAAGGTGATGAGTTGATTTAGAGAGAATATTCATACAATAATACGTAGTACAGGTGGTACGGGGATGTGGCAAAAAATGTGAAAGGCAGGGGGCACCTGGGTGGTTCAGTGGATTAAGTGGCTGTCTGACTTTGGCTCAGGTCATGATCTTGTGGTTTGTGAGTTGGAGCCCCGCATCGGGCTCTCTGCTATCAGTGCAGAGCCTGCTTTGGATTTCTCTCTCTCTCTCTCTCTCTGTCTCTCTGTCTCTCTCTCTCTGCTCCCCCCCCACTCACACACACTCCCTCTCCCTCTCTCTCAAAATAAATAAAACATTACAATTTTTTTGAAAGGTGGGAAAAATGTGAAAGTGGTAGCAATCCTGTTTCGAATCACTGGATTAGGAGATAGGAATCACTTTCATTTTACAGAATTTGAGAGGTTCTTCTGGTTCAGCCCAGCAGTCCCTGCAGCCCTGAATGGGACCAGGGGCTGACGTAAATACACGGTATTTAGGAAAGGCTCAGCAATCCTGGTCCACACCCTTTTATTTCTGGATACACTCAAGGGCAGCATTTCAAACCGTAGGTCACCACCCAGAAGCGGGTTGTGAAATCAGTTAAGGGACCACGTCCAGCATTTAGAAAATATGAAATAGAACAGAGTAGAAAATATCAAAGCATGTTGTGGGTAGTTAGGGTAATTATTATTTTGTGATGCTTATGCTGTGGACCGCCAGGCAAAATACATTTCCTCCAGTGGGTTACAGGGGAAAGCATCTGCTCTGTGGAAACAGCCTTGCCTTAACCCAAGCCTCTCTCTATAACCCTTGAGCCTCTCTCTATATCCAGAGCCCTCTATTTTGGAGGGATTGAGTTCTCCAGGAGGGAGGACTGGGACCAGGCCAAATAGGCCCCTGGAGCTTTTCAATGTCTGTCACCTTCCTGATCTCAGCCTGTTGTTCCTCTTTCCAGATTTTCAGCTCACACCCAGGTCTTTTGCTTCCAAACATTCCATCACATTTCCAGTTACAGCATTTATCTCTTATGGTTTCCTCATTTTGTGGCCACACTTCCCACTCCAATGTACAATATCTGGGTGGAGGATGTGTTCATCCTGAAGCAGCCTCTGTGTTGTTCTGCCCCACGTCTTCTAGGACCTGCCATCCTGGGGAACCAGAGGAGGCAGAGGGTCCTCTATAGATCTCAAGGGGTTCAGCCCCCCGATTTGGCTTAGCGCTGTCTCCCATTGATCTCCCTAAGGGTGGCTGGGTGGCGATTTGAGGGAGCAATCCTTGGATAGAGTACGTAGATAACTGTGTTGGCAGACCCTAAGACAAAGGGTTGAGTGTACATTTTAGTTTGGTCTATATGAAATTGCCGTTTTAATAAGTCCAAGAAGATCGGCGATTGGCAAGGTCATGTGGTTCAAGTAGTAGTTTATTTAGGGGATACAGGCAGGAGAGTAGGGAAGTGAGGCAGGGGAGGGAAGGACGCCAATAAAGATTATGCTACCTCTGTTACCCTGTGGGTAGCTGCAACCTGGAGAAACTCAGGGTAGTATACAACATACATCTCAGGGGCAAGGTTGGTGGGGTAGTTTTGTACCAACTCACCCCAGTCATTTGTTAAGGAGTCTTGAGGGGAGGGGGGGACCATATAGCTGGGCAGGGGCAAAACAGGCTTCGTTAGCCAGAGCAAGCCCTCAGAGGAAGTAGTGTGGGCACTGCCAGTGGGAAATCAGCAGTGTATATTGAGCAGGTGAGGCCAGAGTGAGGCCAGGGGATAGGAGGACCACCAAAGTGTCCACTGCGGGTGAGGCCACAGGATAGGAGAATCACCAAAGTGTCTGCTGTAGAAGCTATTCCCATGGATTTTCAAAGTGCCATTGGCTCTTGGCCACATACTCGAGTGTATAAGAAAACATAGTCATAGTTTTCTATAATAACTTATTTTCTGTTTTGAGACCCTAATCCACAGGATATTGAAAAGTAAGCCTCAGTTATTGTGAGGGTCACCCATTTCCCAGAACCTCATCACTTCTATGAGATTCAGTCAGTGCCAAGGTTCAACACTGTGCCATCTGGTCTTTGGTGGCATCTGCCCATGGGGGTCTTCACTTAGATGTCATTTCCTGCCTTCCTGTTGGTCACCAGTCCCTCCCATCCACACTCAATCTGATCCGCTGGCACCTTCAGCCCCAGCAGGGCACTGAATACGTCATTCAACTGCTTCTGTGCCAGGTGAGGGTGTGGGGTGGGGGCTGCCTGTAGCCCTGCTCATCTTGGATTCACCATTACCGTGTCCCTCTGCCTCTGGACCCCATAAACCCCAGGACTCTGGCTGGGAGGCAGAGCACAGAATCTCTCTAATGTCTACATTGACTTGCTTCTCTCAGACCTCTTATCTTCTCCCTGGCCTGGGGAGTAATTTTTTAGATTGATATAGGATAGAAAGGGAAGCTTGATTTCCTCAAGCCCCTGTATTCTTGTATCATAAATGTGTTTAAAAAATATTTTAACATGGGATGCCTGAATGGCTCAGTCCGTTTAGCATCTGACTTCACCTCAGGTCATGATCTCATGGTTCATGGGTTCAAGCCCTGCATCGGGCTCTGTGCTGACAGCTCAGAGCCTGGAGCCTGCTTTGGAGTCTGTGTGTCGCTCTCTTTCTGCCCCACCCCCGCTTGCACTCTGTCTCTCTCTCTCTCAAAAATGAATAAACATTAAAAAACTTTTTTTGTAAATGAATAAAAAATGAAAATATTTTAACAATTATATTCCAGAATTTTTTTAACTTTTTATTTTAAAATAAAATTATCTAAATTATAGACATGAATTTAAGAAATAATTCCAAGAGCTCCTGTTTCATCCAGTTTCTCCCCTTGTAACATCTCGCAAAACTATAGTACAATGTCGTGTCTGGGAAATTGATATTGATAAAATCCCCCTACTTTATTCAAGTCTGGCCAGTTTCCTGTGCACTAGTGTGTGGTGTGTGTGCACATGTGTGCATTTAGTTCCATGCAGTTTTATCTCATGTAGATTTGTGTGACTGTGAGAACAGTTCTGTCACCATGAGGGCCCCTCATGCCGTTCTTTCATAGTCAAACAATTGCCATGCTCTTCCTTCCTTGAGCCCTGGCATCCACTAATCTGTTCTAATCTGTTTGGTCTTGAGTAGTGTTCCATGGTAGGCATGGAATTTATTTAATCATTTTCCCAACAAGGACAACTGGATTGTTTCAAGTTCTGAGGCATATAATTGGTTTTTAACATATTTTGCTTTATGTTTTTAAAAACATTATTCTGAGAGAGAGTCCAAGGCTTTGTTACACTATCCCAGGGATCCATTGGCACAAAAGTGTAGTTCTAAAGGAGAAGAGGACTATGTATCTCCACATTTCCTTCTCTCCATAGGGACTGGGTTGGAATGGGAACCACAGAAGGAGCTATTTCAGAGCCTCACATCTTCTGTGCTGCTGGGGGAAACCTGAGGCAGGTGGTCTCTGTCACCACAGTGAGTCACCGAGCTGATCTTCACTGTAATGAGGGGAGTGTGTCTGTGGAAAGGAGAGTCGGAATGAGAAGGGCCCGGAAGAAAGAGAGGGGCCCAGGCACACAACAAATTTAAACCCAACCATGGCCCCAAACTTAAGGAACATTTGTTATGCTCACGATGGGGTGGTGAGTGATTCTGAGGAGACAGAGTCTCAGGGCCAAGTCCCATACCTGTATCTTCAGGGGCAGGGAACAGCTGGGAGAAGGGAGCTGTGAGTGGGCTAGGGCATTCAAGGATGCAAAGACTCAGAGCTAGAAGTGACTGTGATAGCACAAGCTGCTGGGAGTTTTAGCAGAGGCAACCTCCTGCTAGGTGCAAGCCCATTTCATTCGGCGACCTCAGCTGGCACTGATCTACACTTGACTTCACCTCTTTTGGTTGGAGGAGTCAGGGCACACATTGTGATGACCACTGAACCTCTGTCCTCCAAGAGTAGACCCCTAACTGGGGTGTTTTGGAGGAAGCTCGTGCTATATCTAAGTACCAAGGAATGTCAGTAGCTAAGAAGCCGTTTAGGAGAATGATGCTACAGAAAGGTCAGGGGTGCATCAGAGTCTGCAGGAGGAGACCATAAGTCGTCAGGGGTAAACCAGCCACCATTGTGCAACTGCTAAAGAATGACTGGGCATTGGCATTGAGCATCAGTGGCTGCTCAGCTCACAAGAAGAGTGACAACCACACAGTACATGCCTCCCGATGGATGAATAGCACCACCTGTGAAGTATAAGAGCTGAATCTGATCAGATCTCTAGCTTCCAATTTACAGGAAAACAAGAGAGCAGAGAAACGTTCAACACCACCACAAGGATGCAATCAGCACAGTCTAGACCATGGGAAACCTGACATACAGGACGAACAACCAGTTTCCTCAATAAGTTTTGAGGAAAAGCAAAAAGATGGAGGTGGAGAAAGAACCTATAGGTTTAAAAAGACAATATATAAACCAACCATTCACAGTGTGTGGACCTTCCTCTATAGACAGAAGAAGCCTCAGGGACTGGAGTCTGTGTACAAAAAACATTAGTACCAGCCTTAGAGAAGAGTAGGTAATTCTTGGGGAGGCTTTCTACATAGAAGCATGTGTTCCCTCAGTAAACTTTTATTGAGTGTTTGCGGTGTGTCCATCCCATTGGCCAGACTATGGTGCGAGGGATCCTCAGATGGGTGACAAATAACTTCTGTCCTGGAACAGCTAACTAGATCTGAGTTGGAACGGTTGGAGAGCAGGAAGGAGAAAAAAATCAAACAGAATATTCACGTACATTGTAGGCAAGAGAGCACTGATATGGGAGCCAGAAAACCCTGGTGGGTTCTCGTCAACCGTGTGTTTCTGGGCAAGGTTCTCTGAGCCGTAACGTAAGCGCTATATTAAAGCTAACATGTAATATGTGGTTGAAGACATTTTGATAAGTGAACAAATACATTGATTTCAAACAAATAAGCTTGTAGCAAGGGACTGGTAAGTGGTACAAAGGTTACACATGCCCCCCCGCCCCCCTCCAAGCTGAAAGCAGCCCCCTCCTAGAGCCCTGAACATGACAGGCTGGGCAGATGTACAAAAGGAGAGACATGTCTGGGTGGCTGGAAGGGATCAGCCGGTGGGGGCAGCACAGAAAGAGGAAATGGAAGAGGTGAGATGAGTAAAATTTCCTTCCTGTTGTGCCGTCAATGGAGCATGATAGGAAGAAGTTGGTCTGGCCTGACATCTAATCAAAGTAAGTAAACATGGGCTTTACCAGAACTTCTAAACTTGGGGGCAAGTTTGTTTAGGAGTTCCAACTTCAAGACCCTAGAGAGGGTCCGACTGACCCTGTCACGGGCTTAGCCCGGAATGGGGTGAAGTTTGCCCAGGGAAGACAGAGAAATGGAGAGAAAGAGATCGAGAGTGAGGCAGAGGATGAGGCAGGGCCAAATTGGGGCTTGTCCGTCAAAACGTCAGCTTGTCCAGTGCTGGTTGGGTTATGTCAGCAAATCAACTGCCCGGCTGTCTAGCTTCTGCTCTGTGAGGGTAGCACCAGGTACTCTGTGTGCAGATGAACCACTCTGACTGTGAGGAATTTGTGGTCTGGTAGGGAGACAGATTTGTCCTTGAACAATATTTCCCTTACAGACTCAGGAAGCTCAGAGCAGGGCATTAGGGATGTTTGGAGAGGCCTGGAGAGACTTGAGGAAGCTTCTGGGAAGGAGATGGGCTTAGAGTTGGCTGGCAGAGGACAGGAAGGGTCAGGCTGCAGGCAAAATGTCCACAGGTTCACAGTTGGTCCTTGGCTGGCAATAGAAGCAGATGTTTTGAAAATGTGATGCCACTTTTTGCTGTAATGGTAAATGTGTCCAGTGTGTTAAAATTGTGTCTTAGGAGTGTGTCAGGACAGTATGAATTTTAAGGTCTCCATTCTGAAGTTGAAGCAGCACTGTATCCTGTAGGAGATGCCCTGTGCATCCCAGCTGCCTGTCATCAGGGGCTGGGTCCACACTCTTCCCAGGGCAGATAATTGTTGCACTTCTTGAAGAGAGCAAAGAAGATGAGTTCAGAGACTTCTTCCCCCCAGCCCACTTTGATATGGGGATGTCCCCTTTGTCCTTGACTGGTGCTGTCTCTGCTTTGGCTGCTTTGGGGCTGGTGGAGAACAGCTAGTAACTAAACCCCAGGAGGAGAGCACTGTCTCTGCAGGAGAGAATTTGGGCAAGTGCTGCCCAGCTGTCTGCCACCTGCACTTCTCAGCAACAATCCCTGGGCAGAGAAGAGGGGGTCAAGAAGGAAAAGCGCAGGACAAGCGGTGGGCCGGTGCTGCTACTGGGCCAGGATTGGGGTGGGTCTATGGAGGGCAGGATGAATTCCGGGAGAGTCTACCTAGCCAGGCTCAGACCTTCCTGGAATTCCCTGCCCCCAGAACCATGACTGACTTCCTCTAGCTGGAACCTGCCCATTCCAGGAGGACCCAGCCCTTGCTCGGAAGATGCCTCAGTGAATTCCAGGGAAACCTGGCTACCCATGCAAGGGCTCTGAACCCTCACAACCTGCCCTGCATACCAGAGCATAGGTGTTTGAGGTGCTATGGGTGGAAATTCAACTCAACAGGAAGCAGATGGGCTGAGGTATTTCAAAAGAGGATGAGAGGGGTGCCTGGGTGGCTCAGTAGGTTAAGCATCTGACTCTTGATTTCAGCTCAGGTCATGATCCCAGGGTCGTGGGATTGAACCCCGCGTTGGGCTTCTCACTTAGTGTGGAGCCTGCTTAAGATTCTCTTTCTCTTCCTCTGTCCTTCTCCCTCAGCTCATGCTCTCTCTCTTTCTCTCTCAAAAAAAAATTGAGGTGATTTGAACAGCAAAACCAATGATAATAATGGAATAAAATTAATACTCATGAGTCCATACTGATATATATAAATAAATAGAGAGAAAGGCCAAGTCTTTCTTACAGCAAAATCCAATTAATAAATGTAAAAAGAACGATGGAAGTTGTGAGAGGGTGAGAGGTCTTAGCCCCTGAGCTGGAATTTTTAATGCAGAAATTCAAACTGGCCTCATTTTGTAAAGTTTCTGGGTAAATGGCTGGGCAGGAGAGTTTTGCAAGTTTTGGCATAGCTCAGCAAAAGTAATTATCACTCGTACTGGCAAAGGGTGAAGCCAGTGTTCCAGACCTGCCAGGGTTACCACTCGGGCAACTGGTTTGAGCAATAGCACAGAGGTTACTCCCTTTCTGGTTATGCAGCAGATGGAAGTGCATGGGACCTCTGGACACCGAGCTGAAACTCTGGTCGTGTGTAAGGAAATCACAGCTCTGGCAGAAAGGCAGGATGAAGACCCACTGGAAGATCCAAATCTTCTTTTGACTATTGAAGAGTTAAATAAGGAGTTTATGGTGAAAAGTAAGGACCTATGGCTCTCTCTTGAGTTGCCACTGGCAGCCTTTGGATACAGTTCACTCTAAAATCCCAAATGAGGGGCACCTGGATGGCTTAGCTGGTTCAGTGTCTGACTTCAGCTCAGGTCATGATCTCGTGGTTCCTGAGTTCGAGCCCCGCTTTGGGCTCTGTGCTGACAGCTCAGAGCCTGGAGCCTGTTTTGGGTTCTGTGTCTCCCTCTCTCTTTGCCTCTACACCACTTGTACTCTCTCTCTCAAACCTAAGTGAAACATTAAAAAATAAAATAAAATCCCAGATGAGACCCCAAAGGAGCATGATGGTCACTAATCTACCCAACTGTCACATTAATTGCATCTTGTTTTGTTTTTGTTTTCGAAAAAAAAAAAAAAAATTCTCCCAAGAATGTCCTGGATTCTGTATGCACATACAAATCTCTAGGACTTCAGTGTGACTGACATGATAAAATGTGATATAAATAAACTTTACTAGCACACACACACACACAGACACACACACACACACACACACACAGAATGATAGAGATAGAAAATCACCATTTGGGAAACAACACAGTAATAATTGTCAGAAAGCGTCATCAATGAATGTTAATATTAGCGGGCAAAAGTTGATAAGAAAGGGTATTTGCATAGTCTCAAAGTACCTCCCTACAAGATGCTTCTTAATTACAAAAGAATAAGTAGTAATTTCACAGTGGAAACCCTGCAGACACTATCTTACCGGGTGATTACAGTTAATGTTGCCAGTAATGAGACATATTGAAATCATGCATATCTGGTATAATGCACTGAGAAGGACACAACATCACTTCTGTGGTGTTCCTGCCTAAAATACATAGCCATAATTTACCCTTGAAGAAGCATCAAACCAAAAGTTAGGGATGTTCTACGGTTCTCTTCAAAACTATCAAGGTCATGAAAGACAAAGCAAGACTGAGGAACTACCCTAGAAATGGGGATACTAAGGAGCCATAACAACCAAAAGCAATGTGGGAGTCTGCTTCGGATCTTGGACCAGAGAAATGACATTAGTGAGACAGTTGGTGACATTTGAATAAGGTCTGTAGATTAGTGAATAGTATTGTGTCAATGTTAATTTCTTGCTTTGGATCATTATACTATGGTTCTGTGGTTAACATTAGAGGAAGCTGGCTGACAGGCATATAAGAATTTTGTGCACTAAGTTTGCAAATCGAAAAATTATTTTAAAATAAAAAGTTGGGAGAAGGGGAGGATGAGGAAGGAGCCTAGGTTCTAGAACTTAGCTGTCCTAATTCTCTCAAGAGAATTATACGGAATGAAAACAAGCCAGTCTTAAAAGGTTATCCATCCCTGGGATGGAACCAGGGCTCTGTGGCTTCTGTTGGGCATCTCCCTACTCCTAATTGTCCTATTGGTAACCAGCACTTAGCCTGGAGACACTTGGAGACCCCCCGCTTGAAAAGTCCTCTGCTCCCTTCTGTTGGAGTGAGAACCCATCATGGCCTGGCCTCCACTCTAGGTGGCCCGTGGACCCCAGGGAAAGGCAAATGTTTAAGGCCATGTCCACCTCTCTGGGGACATTCAGTTCTCATCATTACTGTCTGAGGGAGGCAGCATCCCCACCCCCAATACAGATCTGAATGGCAAGGCTCAGAGAGGTGAAGACACCATCTCTAGATCACATAGCAGGTACACCCAGAGCCAGATTCAAGCCGGGCAGTGTGTTGACCCCAATGCCAGTGCCTGTGACCACCTGGCATTATTCTGTTACTGCTTAATTCAAGTAGAGACAACAGACATTCACCAAGCACCTGCTGTGTATCAGGCTGCAGGGGGTTGGAGGTAAGGGTGGCTAGACATCATCCCTGGGCCACAGGTACTGTCCCAGAAAAGAGGTACCTTCATCTTGGCAAGCATATGGTGGCAGAATGTCACACACACATATTCATTCAGTTTCTGCTCTTTTCTGGCCCTAGGCTTAGGCTGGTGGGTTCGGTATAGTCCCTGCCTGGGAGTTCCTGACCCAGTAGGAGAGCAGACAAGTAAGTAGGCAGAGGGAGAAGAGTGGGGGTGGAGAGGGAAGATGGTTTGGAAAGTCTAGGAAATGAAAATATTGCTGACGCTTTGGGGGGCAGATGCAGCAGGGCTTGCTGGGAGTTAAGGCCAGAGGAGATGAGGGGCAGGATGGGGTATGATGGTACTGGAGAGGTGTCTGAAATCAATGCAGCTGGAGGTTGGGGAAAGCTGCCTAGCAAAGGCCTGGAGTTCTGAACTGCGGCTGTTCATCATCTGCTTGGCTCCCCTGCTGGGGAAATGGTCCAGAGAAGTGTGGCTGGAGACACATGTTTTCCAAAGACATTAGACTGTCTTTGGGTGGGGGGAGTTGCTCCTTCGGGGGGGCGGTCATTTGAGCTTGACTCATTTCAAATGAGGGGAAATAGCTTATGGCTCTGCAGCTGAGGCGGGGCAGGGGCAGGCCCAAAGGGGATGCTTTGTTCCAGCCTCAGAACAGGATGTGTGCAGGGCACTGTCCAGAGAGGAGATTCACACTCCCTCTACACTTCCCTGAGGAAGAAGGACCCGGGTGCTGCTGCTCTCCTGGATAAGGTTGGACATCCCCAGGCAAGTTGGTCTGGCTCTGGTAGGTTATGGCCACTGCTGGAATGGGGTGGACTCTACCCAGGGGAGAGGGGAGAGACTGCATCCAGGGACTTGGAGAGTGGCCACAGGTGTGGGGAGAGGGAAGTGCTAACAGGTCAGTGTGGAGCTTTCTCTCTGGGACAACTCTCGGAACAAGTGCCTCAGCACTAGGGAGTACGGCAGTTTGCTGGTTCCTTCCCTCTTTGGCTCCAGCTCTGAGAATCTGCTTTGTGGATTCTGTAAGGCCCTGAAAGTTGGTGTCAGACATGGCTGTGTGGTCTCAGGGATTCCCTTTTGTCTCTGGGTCTCTGGTTCCCCAGCTGAGACAGATGAGGAGGTCTTTAAGGGCCCCCTCCAAGGGCTGAGGTTATTCTTTGCATGTCAACACTCTTTCCTTATGCCCCCTTGTTCTCTCTTGTTACCCCTCACCCAAGTTCTGAGCCCCCTCCTGCCCCAGATAGTCTCAGAATATCCTCTTATCCCTCTTAAGCTAAGCCAAGAGTCATTTTGGGGCCTGGAAGGGAACCAATAATTCTATGTCAGGCATTCACCTAATTATTATAAAACCTTCAGGAAGGAGATATTTTACAGGTGAGAAAACTAAGGCTCAGAGAGGCTAAGTAATTTGCCCGGGGTTACTCAGCCATTAAGAAGTAGACCAATCTCTTCTGTCTATTCCATGCTGCACCATGCTGAGTATACCACCCTCCCTGGGGGCAGTGGAGGTGGTGATTGTGTTTCATTTTGAACCAAGAATAATGCCGAAATATAAATGCAGGCAACAGTGAGAGAGACTAAGGAAAGAAATGCAAAAATGATTTGGGAAACATGTGAAAATCATACCTTCTTCTGCAACAGCAGCTCTTTAAAGAGTAGGGCTCTAAACTTGCTGAGTTTTTATTAACTGAAGTAAGCTCTGGGAGGAGGGGTTGCCCTGTGAGTTTCTCAATGTCACCAACATCCCCATTCCCTGATAAGAGCCAGGAAACATTGAGTAATGTGGGGTCCCAGGGAGCATGGGGAACAGGAGGGTCTCACAGATCCCAGGGCCCAGGAGCCAGGGAGTCTATCAGGAGACTTCAAAGGCACTCACGCCCTGCAGGGGACCGGACAAGGCCACTCTTTTGCAGCCAGGCTCCCACAAATCCGGGGAGGTTTAGTGCAGCGGTTGGAGCCATGGGCATGAAAACAGACAAGATTTACCAAAATATTCCCAGAGACTATTCCTGGAGGCAGCTAGCCTCTTTTCTATTTTTCTCTTACATTTCCACATTTTACATTGAGCATGTATGATTTTTGTAAGCAGGAAAAATACATGTTAGAAAAGTAAAGAGAGAAGGAGAGCATGTAATGGTCCACTGCTCGGAGATTCAGAGCTCTAAGGTCAGCTCTGCCTAACTTGTAGTGAGTGTGGCTCTGGGCTTTCTGTGAAACCGGGGAGGTGACACATGCTGCCTGTAACAAGGGAGCCAGGAGGACTTGGAGGGCCAGGATATAAAGGCGCCTGGAGAAGTAAGGGGCCCCATGTACACGTCAGGACCGGTTACTATTGTTTTCACAGTGTTTTATGCATCACAATGAATTTAAATGCAGTGCTTTCCACAGTGGACCATGAAGAGGGCATCTGTCCTTTCCCGTGAGTCTGAGGCGAGAGCTCACAGCAGTGGAGCTCCCAGTGTGTGGTCCAGGGCTCTGGCCCTGGAGCCAACTGCAGGGACTCAATTTCTGACTCTGCAGCACACTTGCTGAGTATCCTTGGGCAAGTAACTCCCCCTCTCTGAGCCTCAGTTCCTCATTTACAAAATGGAGATAACATTAGTGCTTATCTCCTAAGGTTGTTGTGAGCAGTGAGGACATGAATATGTAGAAAGTTTGGAGGAGGGAGTCTACAACTGGCCTGTTATTTTCTTTGAGAGGCAGTATAACTTAGCGTTCTAGAGCATGGACTCTGGATTTCAGTTCCTGGACCTACTACTACTCCCTTGCCAGGTGACATTGGACCAGTTCCCTAATCTCTCTGTGTCTCAGTGTTTTCAGCTAGAAAATAGGGCTGATGATAATATTTAACTTCTGTAAGGTAAATGTGAGAATTAAATAAGTTAATACATGTACAGCTCCTTGCCCCAGCACCCAGCACACCATCAAGGCTCTGTGGTGTTAGCTGTTATAAAGAAGGCACGAGGGACGCCTGGGTAGCTCAGTCAGCTAAGCATCCGATTTCAGCTCAGGTCATGATCTCCCCGCTCTGGGGTTCGAGCCCCACGTTGGGCTCTGTGCTGACATCTCAGAGCCTGGAGCCTGTTTCAGATTCTGTGTCTCCGTCTCTCTCTCTGCCCCTCCCCTTCTTGAGCTCTTCTCTCTCTCCCTCTCAAAAACAAATACACATTAAAAAAAAAAAAGATGGCATGATATTTACTCATAGCGACATTCTTTGCTGTAAGCGCTATTTATTTTATGGGTGAGAAGACAGGCTTGTGCAAGTCACGGGTTCCAGAATGGAAGCCTTGACTTTATGTTAGGGCTGGCAGGGCCTGAAGTTTAAGTCCAAGGGCATCCCAAATGACGCGGTGAAGCTGAGTCCCAGTTTCCCACCACGCCCCCCGCCGCCCGCCATAGGTTATTCATGATTTCTCTTCCTGTGTGCCATTCCTGAGGCACTAGACATTTTTCCTCGTGTCCTCCTTGTGTGGCTCTTGGTTCTTTTCCTGTTTTTCATTCATGTACCATCAACCCCCCAGCCAGTCTTCCATTCAGGCACCCTGAGCAATGGCAGTCTGGTCTCCTGTCACTTCTTCATCTCTAGTCCCCATCCTTCACCCCTGTCTTTTAATGAGCTAGCCCAGACTCAGCTTGGATTCAGATCCCAGCTCTGCTACTAACTAACTGTGTGGCCTTGGGCAAGTTCCTTAGCCTCTCTGTGGCTATGTTTCCTTACATGTAAAATTGAGATAATAATAGCACCTGCCTCTGAGTGGTATTGCGAGGATGAAATGAATGGATGCGTGCCAAGTTCTGAGAATAGAGCCTGGCCCAAGGTAAGTGCTCTGTAAGTGGTGGGTATGTGTTACTATTGTTGTAATTGTCATTACACAGTAGAGGTTAATATCTGGCATTTTCCCAAATGGAGGAGGAACCTGGAGTGATCCCATCACTGTTACCAGTTCCCCCAAAGGCAAGTTTTCTTCTACCTGTAACCTAAGGCCAGAGCACTTTCCGCAGCCAGACCCTGTGGTCAGAGAGTGAGTCATTTCATAGCCCCTTGCCTCAACTTTTCCAGCCACAGGTAGGCCAGGAATGCAGAATGGGAAAACCATAGTTAGAGGCACAGAGGGCTCACTCCAAGCTGAGCCAGGGTAGAGTCCAGGCCTTCGGACTCTGTCTCCATCCCAGTCCTCCCAGAGCAGTTAGGGGAGCTCCTGAGGGAAGAAGCTGGGGGTAGCCAGAGGGCACATCCTGTGACACTGGTCTAGGGAGGCTGTGCCAGCTGGAGATAGCACTTGAACATGGCTGGAGTGCAAGCAGTGGGCTGGACATGCCGCATGGCCAGGGGCTCCCAAGGCCACTGTGGCAGGGCTGGTCCAGGCTGGGAAAATGACCCACAGAAGGAGGGTCTTGCCTCTGCTGTGTTCAGGGCACCAGTAAGGGAAGGCAGGAAATCAGGCAAGGGACAAATGAGGCGAGAAAAGAAGGGATGAAAAGAGGTGACAGTACTGATGAGGTCCACGGTCATTTGTTGACTGCCTCTAAGTGCCAGCCCTGTACTGGTGAGTTCCAACCCCTGGGTGTCCCCAGTCTAGCAGAGGAGGCGAGCGATTCTCTAAAGGGAACTGTACTCAAGGAGGTAGGTACCAAGGCTGAGGAGTGACCTTCTGTGAGTGCTTGGGGGCTGGGGCA
Source organism: Panthera leo (assembly GCF_018350215.1). Lineage (NCBI taxonomy): Eukaryota > Metazoa > Chordata > Mammalia > Carnivora > Felidae > Panthera > Panthera leo. Next base: position 148,092,198 of record NC_056687.1, on the reverse strand, counting down.
AGGGTTACACCAGGCTAGTGGCCCGGGCAGGCTTCTGGGAATGAAGAATTTAGGTTGCATTTTAAAGGATATGATTTCCAAATTGTAAGGAAGCCAGCATAATTTTTGTTCGCTAGAAGTGATTTCAGATGTTATTCTTGGTTTTACATTTTGAAAGCTAGTGTGGCCTTTTTGGGGTCACATTTGACTTTGTTTATTTGTTTGCTAGTCACAGCTGCACTGTGGGCAGCACACTCAGCATGGCTGTGCCGTGGGCACGTGAGAGGGGACAGGGTGGCCCTGTCTCCAAGGGTTCTTGGCTGGAGAGGAGGGCAGCCATGGGGTGATGTGGCAGGTGGAGGGGAAAAAGTGATGGGAGACACAGACAGGGACATAGTGAAATGGGCAGGATGAGGTCAGGCTTCATGGGGTCCTGATCAGGGGTATGCCAGCAAAGGTTTCATAACCAGTTCTCAGTGGTAGTGGTAGTGGTGGAGGCCACGTGCAAGGAGAGGAAGCTCCAATTCGTAGCATTTGTCGCGGTGTACATATTCCCACCATGACTAATTTCAAGCTACCAACTCATCCCCAAATGAAGAATTGGTCAATTTCATGGTTGTTTGTTGGATGCCTCCCAGATGTTGTATAACTGGCTCTCATGAGCCTGTGGGAGCTGCCTCAGCACATTAATGACTTTGAATCTTCTCTGCCACTGGTTGCTAAGGTCAGAAGTCCCCCTACCAAAGGCCCATCCTTCAAATTCAGGTTTGGTCCGTGTTGAAAGGAGAGCTAGAGGGAAAGTGTCACCCGTTCTACCTTGTACTGTGGGGGCCATCCAACCTGGGGTCCATCATTTGCTGATCTGAAGCTGTGGGCAGTTGGACTCCACCATTCCAAACCTCAGTTTTCTCATCTGGAAAATGGGAATCCTAACAGTACTGCTTCCCAGAACTATGGTAAGGATTAAAAGAGAAAATTGCATCTGAGTATTCAGCTCATGGAAGGAGCTCAACTAACATGGCTGCCTTCTTGTCTAGATGGACATGGCAATATCCTCTCTCTTGTTGCCTCAACTATGACTTCTCTGAGAGGCCTTGGGAGGTGAGCCCTTGATCCTCAGGAGAAGACATTATTCTCCAGCCAAACATTCTTTCTGAGTCAAAGCTGGTGCTAGTCCAGGCCAGCAGCCTCAGGAAGTCACAAAGAGGATGATGTTACTGCTCCAGAGACAAGGCGTAGTTTGCCTTTGTGCCCTTGTCCTCAGTGTACGGGAAGCTCTGCTCACCTCGCCCTTGTCCCTCCTCTTTAAATCCTCCCTCTCTAGGTAGTTCCTAGATTCCCCCAAAAGTTCCACTGCAGAAATTCACACTGCTAATTCATACTGGATGTGAATAACTGATACCCTCATTTAATCCTCTCAAGGTATTGCTGGATACACCAAATGAATTCGTACAATAAGGAAAAGTGAAAAGAAAAAAAGAAAAAAATCAAGTGAGTCCAGAGGGACAGGTAGGGGTCAGTTAGCAGAGACCTGAAGGGCAGTCAGGAACATGGTGGTCATGTTTCAGTGTGGCCACTGATCACTCACTGTATGCTTTGTATAAGTTGTTCCCCTTCTTTGAGTCTCAAGTTCCCCACCTGTGAGTTGAAGGAGGTGGATGCGATGCTCACTCACTCCCTCAGTCTGAGAAACTGATGGGAAAAGAGAGGGTCACAGGAAGTGTATTACCTATTGTCACTGTATCAAATCGCCTCAAATTCAGTGGCTTAAAACAACACACATTTACTATCTCAAAGTTCTAGAGGTCAGAAGTCTAAAATGGGTCAGCAGGGCTACGTTTCTTCTGGAGGCTCAGCAAGAATCTGTTCCTTGCTTCTACCAGTTTCTAGAGGCTGCCTGCATTCTTTGTCTTATAACTGCATCTCTCTGACCTGTTTCCACCCTCACTCTCTGATTTGGACACTTTTATGTCCCTCTTATAATGACCCTTGTGATTACATTGGGCCTGCCTTAATCACATCTGTAAAGTCCCTTTTGACATATCAGGTAACATATTCACAGGTTTTAGGGATTAGGTTGTGGGTATCATTGAGAGGCCATTATTCCATTGACCATAGGGAGGCTATGTTTCACAAGGAGGTTCAGTAAAGCCTTGGGGGTATTAATAGTGAAGTCTACAGAGGCTAGACCAGCCACTGAGGGCAGTATCCTGGGCAGTCAGAATCTCCTGAGACCAAATCACACATTTCTCAAGTGGCCCCTTTTGGTGACTGTTGGATAGGGCAAAACAGAGGACGGGGATGGGATGGCACCAGGGTCAAGGCACTGTTTCCAGTGTCTAAAACCTGGGATTCATATACAGCTCAGCTATGTGATTGTGGAAAAGTAATCCCCTCCTGGATTAAATGGGGCTGACAGTTCCTTCCTGATTTGCCTTACAGGCTGGTCATAGTGGCTGTGAAGGTGCCTGACCAATTATCACAGGCACATGGGGGTGTTCCCTGATGCTGTCATTGTTGTTAACATTATTGGTGAGAGTTATGGGAGGGGCTGGTGGTCCCAGAGGTCAAGAAGACCTGGAAAGATTCCCAGAGTGAAAGATCAGGAGGCCAGAGGCCCTGAGAGGGAAGGGAACAGTGTTTCAGTTGGAAGGAGCCTTGTAAAGGTGGCGTGGGCCAGCCTGGAGCCTGCTGACCCTGACCTCTGGCTTTGATCAAAGCAGTCATCTGACTTGGTTGTTTATTAAAGCAGGGACTTTGAGAAGCCAGGTCACGATCAACGTCAGTAATGCTAGACCAGAAGAGCCGATATTTAATTATCAACAACTTCTGATAAATCATCCCTAAGGGGCACCTGGGTTGCTCAGTGGTTGAGCGTCTGACTTCAGCTCAGGTCATGATCTCACAGTTTGTGAGTTCAATTTCCACACTGGGCTTACTACTGTCAACCTGTCAGCACAGAGCCTGCTTCTGATCCTCTGTTCCCCTCTCTCTGCCCTTTCCCCACTTGCACTCTTCCCAAAATAAAAATAAATATTTAAAAAAATAATCCCTAATCAGTCCCAAGTGCAGAAGAGTACTCCCTCCTCCCACCACAGCAGCTCATGGACTCCTGACACCAGCCATGTGCTAGGGGCATCCTTACTGCTGCCCAGGAAAGGGAGGGGCTCAGGGACCGGAGGCCCTAGATGCACAGGAGGGGAGTGGAGAACCAGGAAAGTAAGGCACAGGGTGAAGTTTCTGGCCAGTCAGGAGCCCAGCCCTATATAAAGCTGCCCAGGCTGAGCTCCTGGATGGGGACAGGACATGTGTGTGATTTTCCCAATATCTGGCCCAGATTCCATTTCACAGGAGCCCAAGGGTGGTGCAGAGGCTCAATGAGTAGGAGGACTTCAGGGACTCCCTGGGAGAAGTTCTGCCTCAGCAGCATTGTATATTTCCATCAGCTGTGAGGTCCCAATGTTGCGGATACTTAGAAGAGTCAGCTGAGGGCCTGAGTCAATATTTCCTGCAGAATTCTACCTGGAAAAAAAAATAGACAAAACTTCCAGGAAGGACTGGGGAAAATTTTTGCCATATATATGTAAAAAGCTAAATCCTTACCATATAAAACCTCTTATGAAATGAGAATCCCACCCATTAAAACAATAAATTATTCACAAAAGAAATACAAACTGGCACTGAACACATTAAAAAGTTCCACCTCGCTTTAATCAAAGAATAAAAAATAAAACACAAAGGTATAAAGTGGGCTTGATTTGTATTTCTTGGTTTATGAACCATTGTCACCAGCCTCTAGGCCCCACTCTGGAGGCCATGCATGATTGCTGCCAGAGTCATGTATTCTTTTTTATCTCCTACCTCTCTCCTTCAAAACCCTCTTCTTCACTGGTGAACAGTCTAATGTGTTGAACCTGAAGTCTCTCTCCTGGAACACACAACAGAATTGAGCATAATTCTTATCACTGGTTCATGTGAAGGTCTCTCTTAAAAATTATTTTTATATATTCTATTTTTTTTGAGAGAGAGAGAGTATGCACATATGAGGAGGGGAGAGGCGGGGGGGGGGGGAGAGAGAGAGAGAGAGAGAAAGAGAGAGAGAGAGAGAGAGAGAGAGAGAGAGAGAGAGAGAGAATCTTAAGCAGTCCACACCCAGCTCAGAGCCCATGACCCTGGGATTGTGACCTGAGCTCAACCAACTGAGCTACCAGGCACCCCTTAAAAATTATTATTATTATTTTTAAAATTTCTTTTAATGTTTATTTATTTCTGAGACAGAGAGAGACAGAGCATGAGTGGGGGAGGGGCAGAGAGAGAGGGAGACAGAATCTGAAGCAGGCTCCAGGTTCTGAGCTGTCAGTACAGAGCCTGACGCGGGGCTCGAACCCACAAACCGTGAGATCGTGACCTGAGCTGTAGTCAGTCGCTCAATCGACTGAGCCACCCAGGCACCCCCAAAATTATTTTTAATAATACAGTTAAAACCTGGGAAACCACTGCTCTGAGGGGAAACCACTGCACTGACCTGCCCTCATCCCATGCTTTGGGCTTCTGCCCAGGCAGCCACCATCTTGAATGTTGTCCCTATCATTCCCAAGCTTTCGCATTCATCTTTTTGAACTCCTGCAAAGTATTTCTGTTTCATTTGTTTTAATTCTATTAAAAGAATATCATGTATGTATTTTTATGAGTCTTAGAAATGTTGGACATTTTCAAAAAGCAGTAAGGAGGTAGAGACTCACAGGATGGTGGTGAGGGAGTGAGGAAGGAATCTGGGACGTCTCCTATGTTTCAGTCTTAGGTGACTGAGTCAGTGGTGCTGTTCAGTTAGGTAGATGCAGGAGAGAAGAGGCTGGCGGAAAGATGATGGACTCTGTTCTCAACAAAGCAACATTTTAAGCTAACATTTACTGAGGGCCTACTATGTTCTGGGCACTCTTCATGGAGTGTGACATGCTCTGAAGTGAATGATAATTTTTAAGCCTCACAAGAACCCCATGAAGTAGGCACTATTATTATTATCATTATCATTTTACAGATGGGGAAACTGAGGAATGGAAAGGTTTAGTAGGCTTTGAGCCTCTCAACATGATGGCTCACACCTTTCTGCTACAAACCTAGATATACTGGATAAAATATGTTAAAAATATTGAATACTTATAAATAAAAATATTGATATAAAACTAAATATTTGTAATAAAATATTTTTAATATTTTAAAATATTTTAAAAATAACAAAAGCAATGGAAATCCTTAGGCGACAGAGGTCAAAAAAATTAAAAGCCAGACTGGGCACACTAGACATTTATGGATAAAACAAATCCTACTGAAGACAAGCATTTGTTTAAAAAAAAAAGAAAACAACCACAAGCCACACATGAGGAAAAGTATGGTGATACAGTACATAGGTGAATTGGTATTCTCTAAGTAATAAAGAAAAATCTGAAAGATATTATCAGTTCTTTTTAAAAATTTTTATTATTTTTTAAATTTACATCCAAGTTAGTTAGCATATAGTGTAATAATGATTTCAGGAGTAGAATACAGTGTGTCTTCCTTAATGCCCATCACCCATTTATCCCATCCCCCACCCACAACACCTCTCGCAACCCACTGTTTGTTCTCTGTATTTAAAAGTCTCTTATGTTTTGTCCCCTCCCTATTTTATATTGTTTTTGCTTCCCTTCCCTTATGTTCATCAATTTTGTAACTTAAATTCCACCTATGAGTGAAGTCATATATTTGTCTTTCTCTAATTTCACTTAGCATAATATACTCTAGTTCCGTCCACATAATTGCAGATGGCAAGATTTCATTCTTTTTGATCACCAAGTAATATTGCATTGTGTGTATACATCACATCTTCTTTATCTGTCGATGGACAGTTGGGCTCTTTCCATACTTTGGCTATTGTCGATAGCACTGCTGTAAACATTGGGGTGCATGTGCCCCTTCAAAACAGCACACCTGTATCCCTTGGATAAATAGCTAGTAGTGCAATTACTGGGTCGTATCAGTTCTTTTAAATGATGAAGGGGAAAATAAAGAGGAGAAGCCATAATGAAATAAGTGAGTCCTGTGAGAACATCTGAGGTTAAGCTACCCACCCAGGGTGGCATGGCTAAAGTGGTAGGCTCAGGTTCCCCACACTTGTGCTCTTCCTCGCTGACCTACAGGTACTGAGGTCAACGTGAAGAGTCTGCTGGGCCTCCCAGAGCAGCAGTAAAAGCGGGTTTGGAGAGAGGTAGATAGTGCCTGGTTTCATCTTATTCCTCTCCCACTGTACTCTGTCTGGTCCACAGAGCTCCAGAACTGGGCGTGTCCTCCTGACATGGCCTCCACCGCCTCCCCTCTGCCGCCTACCACTGAGGTTGCCAGTTCTGAGAACAGCAGCTCCTTCTATGACTACGAGTACTACCTGGACAGTGTGGCCTTCATGCTCTGCCGGAAGGATGAGGTGATGTCCTTTAGCAGGATCTTCCTGCCAGTCTTCTACAGCCTGATCTTTGTGCTGGGTTTGGGTGGAAACCTCTTTCTTCTAGTGGTCTTGCTCCGGTACATGCCTCGCAGGCGGATGACTGAGGTCTATCTGCTGAACCTGGCCATCTCCAACCTCCTGTTTGTGGTGACACTGCCTTTCTGGGGCATCTCTGTGGCCTGGCATTGGGTCTTTGGGAGTTTCTTATGCAAGATGGTGAGCACCCTCTATACCATCAACTTCTACAGTGGCATCTTCTTCATTAGCTGCATGAGCCTGGACAAGTACCTGGAGATCGTCCACACTCAGCCCCACCACAGACTGAGGACCCGGGCCAAAAGTCTGCTCCTGGCTGCCATGGTATGGACTGTGGCCCTGGCTGTCTCCATCCCTGACATGGTCTTTGTGCAGACACATGAAAACCCCACAGGCGTGTGGAACTGCTATGCAGATTTCGGAGGACATGGAACCATCTGGAAGCTCTTTCTCCGTTTCCAGCAGAACCTCCTGGGGTTTCTCCTTCCACTCCTTGTCATGATCTTCTTCTACTCCCGCATTGGCTCTGTGCTGGTCAGGCTGAGGCCCCCAGGCCAGGGCCGGGCTCTGAAGATAGTCGTAGCCCTTGTGGTGGCCTTCTTTGTGCTGTGGTTCCCATACAACCTCACCTTGTTTCTGCACTCACTGCTGGACCTGCAAGTCTTTGGGGACTGCAAGGTTAGCCAGCACTTGGACTATGCCCTGCAGGTGACAGAGAGCATTGCCTTCCTTCACTGCTGCTTCACTCCCATTCTCTATGCCTTCTCCAGCCGCCACTTCCGCGGGCACCTGAAGGCTTTCCTCATCACTGTGCTCCGGCACAACCAGGCACCTCGCCCTGCACAGGCCCCACTGTCCAGCTGTTCTGAGAGTAGCACGCTCACTGCCCAAGAAGAAATGACTGGCATGAATGACCTTGGGGAGAGGCAGGCTGAGCACTCCCCCGACATGAACGACACGGGAGAAAATGAAGCCTGAGTGGCCATACCACAGTCTGGTGAGAGTGGATGGGACCCAGCTCAGTTGGGCATCCACCCAAAGTCCTCTCTTCAAGGGCCTCATGGACCATGTTGTCAAACCCAGTGGTCAGTTCTCAGTTGTCAACCATCAGCAGCATTTACTTACTCCTGCCTCTTCCTTTCACTTTCTTTATTGCCTTCCAGGAAATCATACTCTCTTGCATGAATCGCTACAGTAGTGTCCTAACTGACCTCTGTGCTTCTTATCATCATGCTATGTCCTGTCATCTGATCTGCTCCCAGCAGCCAGCATGATCACCCACCCTCAGCCATCACTGCCGTCTTCCTCAGAGTAGTCCAAGGCTTGCCACCCACCAGTGTGCCCTCTTCCCTGTAGCTCAGCTGGGAAAATATTGTTGCAGTATCGTTTAATGTCACAGCTTTGATGGCACTGCCAAGGGTCTGGCAAGCCGGAGGGCCTGGAAGTGCCCCACCTGGGGAACTTCCCAGGAACATGAGAGTCAGCAGGTGGGATGCCAGGTGAACATGGCAGTCCAGGAGGCTCTTCCTTCTTGTGCTTCCCATGCCCCTCTCTGGAGCCTTCAAGGGTCCCTGGGGCCTGCACAATCAAGTCTAAATTTTTTGTCTGGCTTCAGGGCTGGAGCTTTCACACGTAGAATCCCATACGCCATCTTACCTTTATAGTCCGTCATTCCTTTTCACTTCCTGGACACCAGGTACCCCTCGTCTCTTACACATTCCCACCTCTATGTTTTGTGCTTGCCCACTTTCTTGTGTAACAGGGATCATTTTTTCAGCCAGCTGTCTCCTCATCCTTGCTCTTTAGCTGTCTCTCCTAAGGCCCCAGAGTCCCACTGTCAGGAAGGACTCTGAGCTCCATTGGTGCCCTGGGAAATGAAGCTCTGTATCTGAAGGTGGTGATTTGTTTGAGGATGTGGGGGAGTGGGGTTCTATTTTGGAGCTCCTGAAATCTGGTGCACAAGGGACCTCAGTCCTGCCCACATAGCAGCCTGACTGGTGAGATACAGCCTGAGCTGTACCAACTGGGTCTAGGTACCCAGAGTGTCTCTGACATCGTATCCATGATGCATAGATGAGATGGGATAAGGTATGCCAGCCAAGGGACACCTAGCAGGGCTTATCCCCAGCACTGGCAGATGTGTGTACGTGTAGTCTATGTGCACATGTCTGTGTTGCTGTGTGGGCTGTGCATAGTACATATAGCTATGTGGATCTGATATGAATGTGTCAACTGTGTCCTCTGGGCCTTGTGTCTGTGTGTTCCTATGTGTCTTTCTCTAGCTGTGTAAGTGTGGGTATGTGCTCTCTGCAAACAACAGGTATATAAGAAGTGCCCTGAAGCCGGTGCCCAAGGGGCAGGGGAAAGGGTGGCCACCAGTGACCCCTCGATCCCTCTCACTGTCCTAGTTGCCATGTACTGCAGCTGACCATAGCGAGGGCTCTGACTACAGCACAGAAGGCACTGGTCAGGAAGCAAGTTGGAGCTGGGCTCTCACAGCCCAGGCCAGGACAGAGACCTCTTCATCCTGACCTTACTTCCCAGTCCGCACCTCGGTTCCTCCTGCTGCTCTCCGTCTGCCCACCCAAAGGCCTAGTTCGCTGGCTACACTGCTCACGCCTTTCCAGGAAAGCTCCCAGGATTCTCTTGGTCCTCAGACTCTGCGGCAAGATGGACTCTTCCCCTGGCTGACCCAGGGAGAGGGACAGGCATGGCTCTGCCTCTACCCTGTGAAATGTGTTTTGAGGGTTTACAGCTATTACTGCTTATGGAAAAAATATTTTTCTTTCCCAGGTACCTGCAGTTCCACCTTTGGCATGCCATCTCTGATCTTGCTTTGTGATAGGCTATCCTTAGAGAATACACATAGTGGGCTTTTCTTTGAGGGAGAAAAAAATTTGGTGCAGAAATGAGGATTTGGGGGTCAGGACTGTTGTGTCAGGACAGGTAGTGATTAGATGTATCCTTGGGGGTCTCAATCTTCCTACTGCCTCAGGGTCCTTGCTAGGGAAGGAAGGGTGGTCCTTGCAGAGAGTGTGTCCAGTCCCCATGCAAGGGGCGTAGGACTACAGGTGCCATGGGCCCCTTCTGTGCCCGCAGCTGGGCATTGGCCCCTACATGCACACTATAATCCTGGGTGCTCACTGCTTCCTGGGAGGCCTGTTGTTATGGGCTGTGGGACGGTATACTTGTAGTCACCCCACACCTCTGACCCACTGAGGCTTCCCTTGGTCCCAGGTATACCCTCAAACATGCAGTTCCTGGGAGATCGCTCTCAGTTGAGACCTCTTGGTCTTGACTTAATGGATTTGGGCCCTCAGTCCTGCCCCCCAGCCTGTTGACAGGCCAGGCCCTTGGTCTAGATTTCTTTGGGTATAGGGAAAATGAGGGTGTGTAGCACCTGAGCAGTGCCCAGGAGGTGTGTGAAGGCCCTGCATCTTTGCCTGTATCCCAATACCTGCTCTGGCACAGGGCCTGGCTGTGTGGGGAGGTCATTGATAAGCTCTCCATGGTGGTTTCTAGCCTCTCAGTCCCCTTCTCCGTCCCCTGTTCTCCCTGTGTGTCTCTTCTTGTGCTCCTGGCCCCTTGTGGGATAGGTTAGGATATCCTGGCTTCTCCAAGGCAGTCAGAGCTCTGTCAGGCTCTAGACAGAGGTTGTCATTTGGGGGCAGTTAGACCCAGAGGAAGGCAGACTCTGGCCCACAGTCACATAGCTAGTGGGGACAGACTCCTGCCTCCAGCCCCAGCCCCAGCCCTTGCCTGAGTTACTCTAATAGCCTGTTATCTTGGCAAAACTCAGGGCAGAACAGCCAGCCTCAAAAAAATGCAAGAGGCCAGTCACAGATTTGGGAGAGGTGAGTGGAGAGAAGCCCCACTAGGCATCCTTGCAGGGGGGTCTCTGCTGCCCGGCCTCCCTTCTCCAGGACCCTACGCCAGCTTCCAGTCACTGCTCCTCCTGTCCCAGCCCCAGCCGCAGCCAGGCCCTGCCACCAGCCAGCTGTGGCTCTGGTAGCAGCACTCCCAGCCCTGGTAGGCAGGCCTGGCAATGGGACTGTCTCCATTTCACATGCCAGGAAGCTGAGTGAGGCCAGGGAGGGGAAGGAAATGATTTGAGGACATGAAGTAAAGTAGCTGAGACTGAGCCAATTTTCTATCATTTAATCTCCATTTAGGGAATTGGGGGTCAGGGATGAAGTAATAAGATACCAAGCCCTGTGGGTTGCAGTCCGGGGGAGGGGGCAGGAGGAGGAAAGCAGGAAACAGAGAGCAACAACAAGTAACAGATGTGCTGGGACACAAGCTGTGTCAGGGGAGCCTCAGGGGAGGAAGCCCATTTCTGGCCAGAGACTGGAATGGGTGAGATCCAGGAAGGCCTCCAGGTTGGCAGTAAAAAGCAAGCAACTGTACTTTCCAGACAGTTCCACTGGAGAAAGTTGGCAAGGCTGAATTGCACTGGATTGAACATTTGGGATCAACTGTGGCAAAATTTAAATGTTAGGTGCACGGAGGCGACGGGGAACCAGAAAAGTGAAAGTGTGACAGGCAAAAGGTCTGGCGAAAGGTCTCTGGCAGCTGGGTGCACAGAGGGCCAGGCAGGCCTGGTGTGCAGAGTGCTGAGTCATAGGAATGGCAGTGGGGCTGGGGAAAAGAGGACAGTTTCGGAGGCACGACAGAGGGTTGAACTGACAGAACTGGGGCCTGATTGTATGTGGGTGAGAGTGGGGAGGAGATCAGGTTTCTCCCAGATCTGTCCTGGGGGATGGGGTGGGTGGTGGTGTCCTGAGCAGAGGCAGGCGGCGTAATCCGGAGAAGGAGGTGGTTCAGGACAGAGGTGGGGAGACAGATGCTGAGTTCTGTGTGGGCCACACTGAGTCAGAGGTGCTGTGGGACCCCAGCGGGGAGATTGAGGGTCTGGAAGTAGGAGAGAGCTCTGAACTCACCTGTGGTTGTGGAGACCACAGGAGGGGTTGAGACCACCCTGAGGTGGGAGTGTGGAGGGGAGACAAGGGCACTGAGGGGGGGGGGGGGGCTTGAATAACTCCTATGTGAAAGGAAGCGTTTCTCCAGACCTGCTCTATCTAATTCAGGAGCCACTAGCCACATGTGGTTGGTGAGCACTAGAATGTGGCTAGTCTGAAGTGAGATACACTGTAAGGGTAAAAAGTACGTACCAGATTTTGAAGGCAACACACACACACAAAGAAATTTAAAAAAAGAGATATATATATATATATATATTTTTTTTTTTTTTTACTAATGTTTTATATATGTAGTTTGTCCCAATGTTACTAAAAAATACATATTTTTACTAATGTTCTTATACTGACATATTGAAATGCTAATATTTTTGATCTATTGGGCTAAGTTAAGTATATTATAAACATTAACTTCACCTGTTTCTTTTTACCTTTTAAAAAAAAATGTATCAACTAGGAAATTAAAAATTACACATGTGGCTTGCCTCGTATTGCTTTTGACGAACCTGAATTCCACAGGATGTGGAGTAAGCATTGAGGAAGATAATACAGTGAGGTGGGAGGGTGGAGGTTAACATTTGCAGGACCCTGTGTTACTCATGATGACTGGTTTCTGTACGGCAAGACTCGTCAAGCTATGCCATCATTCCCCCAACTAAGTTTCCCCCAGGTTTCCCCCCCTTCCCCTGGACTTCATATGAGAGCAAGGTTCTGCGGAACCCACGGTGAGAGACGGTGTTTCAAGAGAGAAAGATAAGCCCATCAGGTGGCTAGAGGAAAACCAGAGAGCAAGGAAGGCGACCAGGACACCGGTAGGAGGTATCACAGAACCGGAGGCGAGGGTGGGGCTTCAGAGGGGTGAGAGGAGGCCAAGACCCTAAGGGAGGCTCCCTGGCCAGGCCCGCGGCCCCCTTGGCGGAGCTCACTGGGCAGGACGCAGGCGGTAGCGGAACCGCACCTCACGGCTCGGCTGTGTGGTGCCAAAGCCCCAGCGCCGGGGGTCCACAGGTGGCACAGGCGTATCAGGATCCACCAGTTCCAGGTCAAAGTATGTGACCATGAGCAGGACAAAAAGCTTCATCTCACTGAGGGCCAAGAACCTCCCAGGGCAGATGGAGACACCCGAGCCCCACGGCATGGTATAGTGGCGGATCTTCTTGCCTGACTTGTAGAAGTCCACTTTGCGACTACCGTTGGGGTTGAGGAAGCGATCGTATTTGAAGGCAGTGGGTTCCGGGTGGATGTCAGGATCCATGTGCACTGAAAGATAAGGGAAGAGGGCCACGATGTCTCCACTGCGGAGCAGGTACTCCTGTCCACTGGCCATCTTCAGCGTATGGTCACCGTGCACCACTCTGAGGAGGGTGGGTGCGGTCCCCAGCCTCAGCGTCTCCTCCATCACGCTGTCCAGCACTGGCGTGTGGTGCAGGGCGCTGATCTCAACGCCAAAGGATTGCCTAGCCTTCAGCTTGGCCTCCCCTAGGACTTGGGCAGCCTCCTCCCTCACAGCACGCATGGCTTCCGGGTGCTTTAGGAGGAACAAAAGGGCCCAGAAAGAATTAGGCCCCGTGTTCCCCTGAGAGGCCCAGAGCATCATGAAGTTGAACTTGTCTTGCATGGCTGGGGCCGTTCCCTGCTCCCTCAGACGCTGAAGCATGTAGGAGATCCAGTTGCTTATGCCATTCTTCTCCAGGTGGTGGTTCACGGAGAGCATCCTGTGGAAGAGCCGCTGGAGCCGGGCCACTTCTAGCCACTCCCAGGGCCCCAGCAAGGAATAAACAAACCTGGGGAACAAGAGATCAAACTTGCGGAACTGGACAAATAACTCCTCTGCCTGTAGCAGGTCCTGCTCCTGGTTCTTCGTACAGCCAAATAAGCTCAGGTAGCCGGCCTTGAACAACACATTGTAGCAGAAGTGGAAGAGGCCGTCTTCGCGCCAGCAACCAGCATCCAGACTCTGGCCCGTGGGCCCCAGTATAACCAAGGACAGGCTGTCCAGCATGGTTTTGTTGAGATCCTCCAAGCCATCCCCCATGAGGTATTTGGTGCTGGCAGAGTGTATCATCCGGTGGTCTCCCTGCATGGAGCGGTAGCCAAACACCTTTAACACCAGTTTTTCTGCATATTTCACAAAGTCGAGTTTTCTCTGTGCATCCTTGAGGATGGAGCCAAAGGAGAGCGGGTCCATGACAAAGGTGAAGTACTGGCCCCCTAGCTGCACTGTGAACACATCTCCATGCTTGGCCTGCATATACTTCAGGAATTCAAACATATTCTTCCGGAAAGCCATGGCATGGCCCAGCCAGGGTATGAAGCCCTTATCCAGAGGGGGCTCCTGGGGTCTGCGCTGCCGGAACAGCCCCAGCAGCCACAGGCACCCCACCATGGCCCCCAGCAGGGTTCCCAGCACCAGACCCCAGAGCACCATGGCTATGCTCTTCCAGGTTGAGCTCTGGACACACTGTTCTCTAAGTGCCAGAGAGCTTTTGAGAGGCCTTGACAAGCCGGGGGTGGACCTGGACCTTGCCCTGTGGCAGTAAGTTATACCAAAAATCCCTGGCAAGACAGTACCTAGGAGCAAAATGTTCTCCTAGATTTAGCACTTGCTGCAACCTCGTCGTGTGGAAGGAGGGGGTGGGACCAGAAGGAAGCCCAAGAAGCCTCTCCTCACCAGCTTTAGGCTTTGCTGTAATCTTTTCAGACCCAGCCCCAGAATGGTATCTACAAAGCTCTCATGGATCCCACCCCATCCCCACAATTTACTGACCATTCACACCTGTATTTTTTCAAGGATTCATTTATTCATTAGTTTACTACCTCACTCAGCATAAATTCAACACTCGTTTATTAAGTTTCACATTTAGGGGTGTCTCAGTGGCTCAGTCAGTTAAGTGTCCGACTGTTGATTTCGGCTCAGGTCATGATCTCATGGTTCACGAGTTTGAGCCCTGTCCTGGGCTCTGCACTGAGTAACTGTAAAGTTACTCTTTAACTTCCTAATTGATTGGCAAACAGGGACTTTGTCTCCTCTGACTTCCACATGACCTCTTGAGTTCCCTTTGCCTTGTGCCATTCCCCTCTGCAGGGAGCTGGAAATGTCCACACTCTGCCTCCATGAAGTCCTCTCTGATTGCTTAGGGAAACCACAGCAAGTACTCAGAATCATCCACTCTCCCCAGCCTGAATCTGCAGTCAGAAATTGTCTATGGGCCAACATGCAAAAGCTAAACATTGTTCCCCAGTTTTTAATGGATGGCAGCACCATGTTACATTCATTCTTACCTTGATTCATTTCATTCCCTCCCTCCTTGGAACAGTCCCATATATCCATTCAACAGATATTTACTTGGCACCTACTGCCAGAAATTCTGCTATAACCAACTTCGAATGAGACAGATGTGGCCCCTGCTGCTCCCTCAGACACTGAAGCATTAGGATATCCAGTTGCTTTATGCCATTCTTCTCCAGGTGGTGGTTCACAGAGAGCATCCTGTGGAAGAGCCGCTGGAGCCGGGCCACTTCTAGCCCCTCCCAGGGCCCCAGCAAGGAATAAACAAACCTGGGGAACAAGAGATCAAACTTGCGGAACTGGACAAATAACTCCTCTGCCTGTAGCAGGTCCTGCTCCTGGTTCTTTGTACAGCCAAATAAGCTCAGGTAGCCGGCCTTGAACAACACATTGTAGCAGAAGTGGAAGCAACCAGCATCCAGACTCTGGCCTGTGGGCCCCAGTATAACCAAGGACAGTCTGTCCAGCATGGTTTTGTTGAGATCCTGTCCTCAAGCCATCCCCCATGAGGTATTTGGTGCTGGCAGAGTGTATCATCCATCCGGTGGTCTCCCTGCACGGAGCGGTCGCCAAATACCTTTAGTACCTGTCTAAGGAAGGGAAAAATATATTAAATCATTGCCCAGAGAAGTATGTAATTACAATTGTGTTAAAGGCAGCAAATGAGAGGAGCAGAGCGGAAAGTGGGGTGGGGAGTCAGGAAGGCCACACTGATTAGGTGGTAATTAAATGGAGGCCTGGAGGAAGGCAAAGTCTGGTCAATGCGTGTTGTATGGTGGTGGTGCTACAGGTGAAGGTCTGAGAGCTTTTGGGGTGTGCCGCCCAACGTACTGTAGCAGCGCCGTTCCAAGGAACGGGGTGCACACACATTCGGGGCCAATGTGGCTGGAGGGCTCAGTGGAAGCCGGGGAGTTTTCAGCACCGTGCAGGCTGGGCAGGCTCAGCGCGAATTTGGGCTTTAACCTATCGCGCTGCACTCAACTCCTCTCACGCCAGCTGGTTCAGTCCACCTATAGCCACCGAAGGGCGGTCTGATGGAGGGCAGCGATCACCGGCTTTGCCAAGGGCAGAGGCTAGCCGGCCCCAGCGAAATCGGCCTATGCGGCTGCCCTCACAACCCTCCCGAGTGGCCGGGGGCCAGCTACCCAGAGCAAGCCCCAGGAGCCCAGCGGCACGCCTCACCATTCCCAAATAGGGTCGCAGCTCCGCAGGAGGGTGGGACAGAGAGTTACACAGGTGAACTCAGAGCCCTGGAAGGACCAACGACACGCAGAGATGGCCTCCGGGCGTGCTAGAGCGGGCGCGGGCCCAAGCGCGGGAGGGGCGGTGACGCACTTCCGCCCTGGCAGTCTCTGCGACGGAGTCTGTAGGGTGGTGTGTGGGCAGTCCTCCGCGCGGAGGCGCTCTGTGTCCGTCAGTCGGCTGGGCTTCACGTAGAGGTGCTGTGTGGCTGTCAGTTCGTCTGCGGAGCTGGTCAGTAAGGGCGTGGGGCTGGGGGAAGGCGTGCGGACAAGGGCTGCCTCCTTCACTGCCACCGACGAGCTCGCTGAGCGTAGCCGCCACGTGGGTCCGTATTCCTGAGACTTCTCACCCCGGGCCCCTGGCAGGAGCATTGTTTCGGCTGTCCTTCAACATTTTTTTGTGCTCCTTTCTTGCACACCTCGTTTGCCCATTCTGTGGTGGGCAGGGGTGGTGGGCTGTGGTTTGAGACCTCTAGACAGCGCTCGAGAGGGTCTCTGGTCCAGTCTGGTCTCATGTCTTTTCGTTCCATATACGGCCCAGAATTTTGAGCAATCGTGCACCCATTGGAGGGTTGCGTTCACCTGCTGTGGTTTGTATATTGGGATTCTCTTTGGGGTGTTCTTTATTTAGTGCAGCTGTACTGGCTATTCTCTGCCTCTTGTTTGCCCTTTGTTCCAATGCTTGATGGTATTCACTGCTCCCTCGGTGCCTCCTGCCTCCTGCTCACTACCTCACCCCCAGAAGTCAACAACAGTACTGTTGAAATGGAGATGCAGGGGGGAAATTGTTTCACTCTGCCTTTAGATCAAATAGTAGTCTCATTTGATTTGGGGCTGAACTTGTTTATGGCTTCTCTTAATTCCTAGGTTTCAAGGTTTCTTATTTTTCTAGGAAGAGAAGGAAATACCCTGACAGCAGCTGGGTTCTTGACAGCCTGGCCCCAGGTTAATTATTTTACTCCTAGTCTGTATCACATATACCAAGTGTCAGTGAAGTCAATGTAGGACTTAAAGGGCAAACTTGGGTTCTTGTTACAACTTTGTCACCAACTCATGACATGACCCAGGACATTTCAGTTTACCTCTCTGGGCCTTACTATTATGCTGTGTAAAACAGGAAGCTAAACTTGAGGTACTTGCCAGCAGTGAGATGCCATTATAAAGATATTGGGCTGTGCATTTGCTAAGAGACTTAGATGAGGGAATATAGTGGGAGAAGATGGAGGGATAGGATGGGAATTGGATTGATTGACCTTGAGCACCTATCCCGTTCATGTCTCTGTACTGGTCATCCCCATTGTGACTATAACCATCACTATTCTTATTTTGAGAATTTACCATGAGCCAAGATGCTAGATGCTTTACATGTATTAAGCAATCTAATCCTCATCAACCTATGGGGAAGCTCCAAGACCACCCTAACATTCAGAGAGTCCCTAGAAGAACTAATGGGACTTGGCATATGGTTGTACTCCAAGATTTATTACAGTGGTGTACTAAGGATACATAGCCAGATCATAAGGGAAAAAGATACACAAGAAGTCTGAAAGAATCCACATGCAAGCTTCCTAAAGCTTTCTTCTTGAAAGAATAAATCATAAGAGAAATTACAAAATACCTTGTGATGAATGAAAATTAAAGCCAACATACCAAAAATCATGGTATATAATGAAAGCAGTGTTCAGAGGTAAAATTATAGTTATAAATGCTTACGTTAAAAAAGAATATCTCAAGTCAATAACCTAAGTTTACACAGTAAGGAATTAGAAAAGAAGAACAAGCTAAACCCAAAGCTAGCAGAAAGAAAGCATAAAGATTAGAGCAGAGATAAATAGAGAACAGAGAAAATCAGTGAAACCAAAAGTGGTTATTTGAAAAGTTCAACAAAATTGAAAAAACTTTAGCTAGATTCACTAAGAAAAGAAGGAGAGAAGATACACATAATGAAAATCAGAAATGGAAGTGGAGACATAGCTACTGACCTTACAGAGATAGAAAGGGTTATAAAAGGGCATTTTAATAATTTTATGTCAACACTATCAATAATTGTACATCAACAAATTAGATAACCTAGAAGAAATGGACAAATTCCTTGAAATACAAATAACCTAAACCGACTCAAGAAGAAATAGAAAATCTCAACAGACCTATAACAAGTAAAGAGATTAAATCACTAATTAAAAGCATCCCAACAAAAACAAGCCCTAAACCAGATGGCTTCACTGGTGAACGCTATCAAACATTTATTGTTTTTTAAGCTTTTTTTTTTTGTAATCTCTATGTGGGGCTCAAATCCACAACCCCAAGATCAAGTTGCTCCTCCAGCTGAGCCAGCCAGGTGCCCCTCTACCAAACACTTAAAGAAGAATTAACACCAATCCTCAAACCTTTACAAAAAATTTAAGAGAGAACACCTTATAACTTACTCTGGGAAGCCAGTAGTACCATGATTCCAAAATCAGATAAGAACATCACATGAAAGAAAATTTCAGGCCAGTATCCCTTATGAACATAGATGCAAAAATCCTCAAAACAAAATATTAGCAGATCAAATACAATAGCATATTAAAAGGATGATTCACCATAAGCAAGTGGGGTCTATATCAGAAATAAAAGGGTGGTTGAACACAACATCGATATAATACAACATATTAATAGAATGAAAAAAAAACCCTACATGATCATCTCAATGCAGAAAATTCATTGACAAAATTGAACATCCTTTTATGATAAAATATTTTAGAAGACTAAAAATAGAGGAAAAGTTCCTCAATATGATAAAGATTATTTATGAAAAACCAATAGCTGTTATCATACTCAGTGGTGAAAGACTGAAGAATTTCCCTTTAAAATCAGAAGGTGCAAGACAAGGAGACCCGCTTTCACTGCTGCTATTCAACAGTATAGTGGAAGTTCTAGCCAGAGCTATTAGATAAGAAAAATAAAAAAAGAGCCAAATTGGAAAAGGAGAGCAAAAACTATATCTATTTACAGATGACATGACCTATCTATAGAAAATTCCAAAGAATTTACAAGAGAACTACTAGCATTAATAAATTCAGCAAAGTTACAGGGTGCAAGATCAACACAAAAATCAGCTGTGTTTCTATGAACCAGCAGTGAACAATTGAAAAAGGAAATTAAGAACACAGTTCCATTTATAATACCATATAAAAGAATTAAATACTGAGGGAAAAAAATCTAGCCAAGTTGGTGAAAGACTTGTATACTGAAAATACAAAACATTGCTGAAAGAAATTGCACTCTGTAAATTAAGATGGAAAGACATTCCATGTTCATGGAGAGGAAGGCATAACATTGTTAAGAAGTCAACACTACACAGAGTGATCTATAGATTCAACACAACATGATCTGTAGATTCCAATAGCATTTTTTTTTTTTTTTGCAGAAATGGAAAAGCTGATCCTCAAATTCATGTGGTATTGCAAGGGGCTCTAAATAGCCAAAATAATCTTGAAAAAGAACCAAATTGGAGGATCCACTTTGCCTGACTTTGAAAAACTACAAAACTATAGTAAAAAAAAAAACCCACTGTTGTACCAGTATAAGAACAGACATATAGACCAATAGAATAGAATAGAGTCCAGAAATAAACCCTCATGTGTATGGTTAATTGATTTTCCAAAAGGATGCCAAGACAAAGGGGGAAAGGACACCATTTCAACAAGTGGTGCTGGGAAAACTGGATATTACATGCAAAAGAATGAAATTACACCACATACAAAAATAAAAGTGTATCAAAGACC
This sequence comes from Panthera leo, assembly GCF_018350215.1. Taxonomy (NCBI): domain Eukaryota; kingdom Metazoa; phylum Chordata; class Mammalia; order Carnivora; family Felidae; genus Panthera; species Panthera leo. The sequence goes on along the minus strand of NC_056687.1, from coordinate 148,072,432 downwards.
TAAACAAGATCTAAAACCATGAAACTCTTAGAAGAAAACATTGAAGAAAATCCTTATGACATTGGATTTGGCAACAGTTTCATGTAGATGACATCAGAAGCACAGGCAACAAAAGAAAAAATAGGTAAATTGGATTTCATCAAAATTAGCTGTACAAACCCCTAACAGGATACACCCAAAGAAATTCAAGTCCAGACACAATGTAATCAAACTTCAAAAATCTAAAGACAAGGAAAATGTTTTGAAAGCAGCTAGAGAGAAACAGCATATCACATATAGAGAAACAACTCAGATGACCTTGGATTTCTTACCAGAAACCGTGAAAATCATTTGCAAGTGGCGCAAAGTTTATCAGGTAACTGATGAAAGAAAAGAACTGTTAATTCAGAATTCTATGCCAGTAAAAATATCCTTTAGAATGGAAGGTAAAATCAGCATATTCTCAAATGAAGGAAAATTAAGAGAATTGTCACTGGCACACCTACCCTAAAGTGATGGCTAAAGGAAGTTCTACAAACAGAAAAGAAACCGTAAAAGCAGGAATCAGGAGCCTGCTTAATATTCTCTCTCTTTCACCCTCTGTCCCTATCCTCCATTCTCATTCTCTCTCTCTCCCTCTCTCTCGGAGGGAAAAAAAAAAGAAGAAGAAGAAGCTTGACAAATATGGCTGGACTGCCAGCCACACAGTTGAATAGGAAACAAAACTCTGAAGCACATAAGTGGGGGTACTGGACCTGGCAAGTCCTGGCAAATAGACTGAATGGATTTCCTACCTTCATATGAAGAATACTGCTGGGCATAGACTATAGTAGACATCCTTTCAGGGTATGGCACTACCATTTTCCACAAGGCATATGTGGACAATACCATTCAAAGATTCTTAGATGACCTATGTTCCATATTTAGCTTCCCCAAACACTCCCAATAAGATAATAGTGGTACTTTTATAGATAAAAGTACAACAGTGGACAACTACCTGGGACATTAGCTGGACCTTTCATGACCTTTATCATCCCCAAGAAGCAGGTGCTGTTAAAAGAGAGAGTGAACTCTGAAAAACTGAAAAAGATAGTTGGACAATCAAGCCTAAGCTTTTAGTGGTGTACAAATTAAGATAATCTGTTAGGGTTCCAAATGTGATAGTTACCTAAAAGAGTACCTCCCATTCAAGCATAATGTCCCTAATTATGAGGTTCAAGAGTGGAAGAAAGCCCTAACTGGCTGCAGGAAACCGAAACCACATAATAACCCATATAACTCTATTTTTTCCTTCCTATGCCTATCCCTGGAAAACTGGACTACTAGAATTTGAAAGTAGGAAAAAAGAGCTGGGGACTTGGAGACTGGAACTTAGTGTATCCCCTCACCCCACCCATGCTTGCTGGATTTGGACAATTATAGATAATGATCATAATGATCATGAATTATAAGGTGAAAACTACTAAGGTGTTTTGGCATGGCCCACATGTCAGGGGGTGGGAGATATTCTAGAATGTTCTAAATTATAAAAGAAAGGAACTTCTGAGCTAACTAGGGATGAGTCTAAGCATATGGTGTGGGTTAGATATGGAGAGAATTGGGGGAAAGGTGCAGTGATTGTTGCAGAGACTAGTCATAATGGTCATATGGCCGTGTAAGGAGAGAGACAACCCTGGTTGGTAAGAATTAGACCCTGGGAAATCAGGGGCAGAGGGAGGGACCATTAATCTCTTAGCTTTTGTCTGTAGGATATCTTACTAACTTAACCCAAGCTTCCACCATCACCACCCTCAATTTGACTACTGACCAACAAACAATCCTAATTTAAAAACTCTCAGAATCCTCCCAACAGCCACTGACTCCAGAAAGAAATACTCTCGGCAAGAAACAACAGAATAAGATGAACTTTCTGGATATTGAAATGCCTCCCTTTAGCCTTATCCTGTTATTGTTGGACTTTTTGTACATTTTTCACAGACTACTGATTGTTCTAAATTCTCTAGCATGAGTGGTAATGGAGATGGTACTACCTGGATTGTTTGCTGGCCAGTTTAGGTGGGGTATGTGCCACTGCCAGTATCTCTTCCCTCACTTAGAATAATGACACATTTAGCTGGCTTGGCTCTGCATGAGGAGCCTGACTATGGTCCATTCTCTAGTGGGCCTGGCTCTACTACTGTGTATCACTGTCACGGTCACTTTCGTCTAATGTTGCCTAAGACAAATGGAATGTATTTGATCCAGGCCTTTAGCATTACAGCTAATTAGAGCATCTGATGACTTACATGGTGGCTCATGTTCCTGAGAATCTTTATGTGTAAAAGTTGAGAGGTCTAGTTGTAGGGGAATGGCTCCACCGTCGTGCCCTGGCAAGTTTTCACATATCTATATAGTCCATGCAGGCAAAGCCTTGAACTACAGCTACTCTGAGCCATGGCAGATCACCTTGTGATCCTTATAGAACATGAGAGGATGAGAGGAGCTTTATTGGCCTTCAAGCCCATCTCCCACTCCCTTCCCTATCTCTTATGGGAGGCTGTCATGAGACAATTTCTCATTGCCTCTAAGATTCTGAAGAGGCATGAGGCTTTCTGGATGTAACTGCATACTGTGACTGCTTAGCTATAGTCTAAAATTGGCTCCTTACCACGGATGTTGCAGTCATTGAGCCCCCTTTTGTTTTGGTGTCATTGTGTTTGGTGTATGGGACAAGGAGCTGGAGACCGGCATGCTTGGGTACTCTTTCTTCCTTTTGCTGTTTGTGTAAGTAATACATTGTATGAATCTGAAAGTGGCTTATTGTATCTACTGGCTGAGTCACTTAGGACATGGCCTTGACCTTGCCTGCTGCTGGTTTAACAGGAAGAACAATAGAAACAGTAAAAATATATGGGTAAATATGATAGACTATCCCTCTCCTCTTTAGTTTTGAATCAAAACACTGGTCAGAGCCATAAGAGACCTTCCTTATGGTCTTCCTTAAGACCATGACTTAATAATCAGGTATCTGAGGGCTCCTTGTTCTGAGCCAAAACTCCCATAATTGTTTCGCACTCAGTGCAGTTTTCTCCATTTTTCCCGAAGAAAATCATGGGAGCATTTGTTGTGTGCTCATCTTTCCTAGTGATCTGTCCTAGGGTAAGGCTCACTGCTTCCTTCTCAGTGCTTGTGGACTATTCACTAGTGTCCATTTGTGAGCTTCTTCTGGATCCTCTTAGAAACAAATAAACATACCTTGGAGCTCATCTGAGGTCTCCTTTGTTCTGTGATTTTTCACAAGTATGGTATCTGTAAGCTTTCAGTACCTGGGGACCTAAAAGGAATATGAGCCTCTAGGCTGGAATTTCTGTGAAGCAGACATCTTCCTAATTTGTTCATCCCAAGAGACTACATGTACAAATGGAAAATGGACAGACCATATAGAAAAATATAACTCTGACCCGCAGTCTGTAACAACCAGTCCAGGAAGCCAACCCATTATCTGTAGTTACCAGTCTGGGAAGTCACACTAGTATCTGTGGCAAATAGTTCGGGAAGCCAAAATAAACCCTGTAGCAGTCAGCCCCACGTGGCCAGAATTTGATTAATATCCTCTCCCAACCAATCACATAAGATGCTTTGCTTCTGGTTAGCCCCCCAGGCCAACAATCTCCAATCAGAGCATACCTGAAGTCTCTTCCCTGCCCGCCCCCCCACCCCCAACTATAAAGCTTTCTCACTTCTCTGCCTGACTTAGAGCCTACCAAATGCAAGTGATGGTGGTTGACTCCCTTGCTTAGAGCAAGCTCTGAATAAACAGCCTTTGCTTGTTCTCATGTTGGTGGTCTTTTATTTCCACAATTTCATTTAAAGGTTTAACTTTCCCGACATGCTATGTGATGTTAGATAAGCCATCTCCTCTCTTTGGGCCTTACTTTCTTCAACTGAAAAATTGTTTCAACATTTATTCATTCCTTTATTCGACAGATATTCCTTGGCACTTAAAGAAGCTGGGCCATAAGAGTTGCTAGACATTGGGTGAATATTCGAGGCACAAAGTTGATCAAGGACGTTAGTTGCTCTCTGGGAATGTAGAACCCAGTAAAGGGATGCGGCTATGTGAAGTATTTGCTGCTTCATATTAGCATCCGTCCTACAAGGGTGCAGTGCAATACCGAAGAAGAGTGGTCAGTGGGAAGGAGAGGGCTGGGAAAGGATTCCCAGAGAAAGCCTCCCCCCCACGCCCGCTTCCCCGCATTGCCACAGCAGCGCCCTGAGGCAGTCGGTGTCAGTGGGAGAGCTGCACTCGCTCTGCCCTCCCTGTTTCTTTGCGGGGCCAGAAGGGAGGACCACAGAGACGTGGCGCCCTCCACCGTCCTAGAGAAGCCAGAGTGGCAAGAGTGCAGCAGCCTCCACCTCTCGGAGCGTGGGGAGCTGAGCGTGGGACTGGCCGGGGCGTGGAGCCTGGGGCTTGCGCGCCCGACTCCTGGGCCGCTATATCAGACCCGCCCCGGTCCGGAGCGTCCCTTCCCGACCCCGGGCAGCCCCCAGTAAGGCCTGGCGCGCGCTCGCTTCCCGGGAGGGCGGCCCTGGCCATGGCGGCCGCGGCCCTGGCGGGCGGGGCCCCCTTCGGCCCTCCACTCGAGCTGCTACCGGGACTGCGCGCGCCGGCCCGGGCGCGCCCGGTGAGTGCGGGGCCGGCGCTACGAAGCTGGCTCGGCTCTGCCCGGTGCTCTAGGTCCAGAGAAGGGGCGGAGGGGGCAGTGCGGCGGCCGGGAAATCGGGGTACAGCCCAGAGTGGAGGGTCCGGAGGAACAGGCAGGGAGCAGAATGAATTCGACATCCCCCAGACTTGCGCCAGCCGGGGAAACACACGTGCGGCTGCACAGGCATGAGCCAAGTGCTGGGGAGGAGGTGTTCACAGAGTGCTGTGCGCAGCGACGAATGTCCAGAATTTCCATATCACTGGTTTTAAGAGAGCTGGTTATGTTTGAGGTGGGTCTTGAGATGAATATGAGGTTGCTGGCGCTGGAGGGAGGAACTGGATCTCCAGGCAGGGGGGAGGGGGGCTGCAGGTGCAATGGCACAGATTGCAGGTGCAATTTGGGCAAGGAAAGGGTTTGGATTCGTAACAGGATGGTGACAGGATAGGGGATGAGGGTGGTGGTGCAGGAGATGATCTTTGGCAGGTAAACTGGGTCTCTGAATAGTGAATGGAATGGTCCGCGTGCGGAGGATTTGGACATTTTGAGGTAGGTGAGGGTGATCCGGCCCCCCAGTCTGAGCCCTGGAGTGTCGGGTAAGTCTCTGTGGGGACTTTGTAGGGCAAGGACTGATGTGAAATGGAACAGAGTCAGCCCCTCCATAGTATGGAGATTGAGATCCTAAATGAGGCAGTGGCTGGGAATTATAAGTAAGTCTTGATGGCTCTCCATTAGCACTGTTTGTGTTTCTTATGGAGGAAAGTGAGAGAGAAGGTGCAGAAGGTTGGGCCTCCCAGAGATACAGGAAAAGGGGACATTAAGACTGGGAAGTGGGGAAGAAAGAGTAGGGTGGGGTGTTTTAGAGAGTGTGTTGGAGGGCCAGAGTGCAGGGAGCAAAGTCAGTTTGGATCTGCGTTTTGAAGTCCAGCCTCCAGAGCAACCTGAGTGTTCTCAGGTGCCCTTAGCTGCCTCTTTGGCTAGTGGCAATGACAGGAAGGAAGAGAAGAGAAAGAATCTCACACAGGGGCAGCAGGGGTGGCAGGAGTGAGGATAGAAGGCAGTGTGGTACAGTAAGTAAGAGCCAGAGAGTCAGACAGGCCTGACTTCTGTCTCAGTTCTGTAACTCTGAGCCTCGGTTTCCTCTTCTATAAAGTGAATCTGATACCCTCCTCATAGGCTGTGAGGCATACAAAGTAATATATGTAAAGTTCTTGGCATGGGCTCAAATGGGTAAATGGTGATTGTACTTGTTATGAAGGGTTGGTGACCTCTGGAGGAGGGTACATTGTGGAGAAAGGATGGCACCTAGGGCACACATAGTTGTTCTGGGCACAAGATGGAAAGGGGAAGCTTGCAGAGACTCATGAAAAAGGTGATGTGGTGAAGTTAAGATGAAGGGATGTGAGAAATTGATGACTGATCCCTCATATCTTTGTAAGTAGGAGACGCAGATCCGCTGAGAGTTCCCTTAGACATTCAGAATGCAGAAACTCAATGGGCATCCCCTCCAGTACCACTTGGTGCCTCATCTACCCTACTGTAGGCCTGGGTCTGGAATTGTCCGAGGGCATTTAAACACATGTTGTTTCAGGAGTCAGTGACCTTCGAGGACGTGGCCGTCTACTTCTCTGAGAACGAATGGATCGGCCTGGCCCCTGCTCAGAGGGTCCTGTACAGGGACGTGATGCTGGAGAATTATGGGGTTGTGGCTTCCCTGGGTAAGGGTCTTTCCTTTTGGACTCTGCTTCTGCCCTCCAGAGTTCCCCGGCTCCTCCTTCCTCAGAAGCTCTGGAGTCTTTGATAAGCCTCACCTGAGTGGCAACTTCAGACTCTTGAATTCTTAATGAGCCAGCCTCAGCGGTTGCTAAGAAGTGGGAAGTCCTGGTGTAAATTTGGGCCTCACATCAGCCTTTCTTGCCCCAGGGTGGGAGCTAATTCTCAACTCCTGTGCTAATGGGTACAGTAGGAAGAGAGCAGATTCCTGGTGTCCCACCAAACCCTCAGTTTCCCACCCGCTTAGTTTGGGAGACCCAGCCCAATACCAAGCATCCTGATGCAGATGTCTGAACTTGAGAGCTCTAAGAGAGGGAGAGAACAAAAAAGCTCAATCTCTCAACGAGTGGAATCATCCGTTCGCTCACTCAAACTGTTGTTGAGCACCTCTGGGTCTAATTCCTGACCTTTGTCAGCCTCCTGGCCCTGCTGCCCTGGGTCTCCTGGTCCTTCCCCTGGACTTTCTTTTTTCACTTTCCCTGGTTAATTCCCTTCTTTCCCTTCCTGCCCCTGAAGACAAAGCCTGGGAGGAGCCTTGGGATTGCTCTATGTCACCCCACTCACCTGCCTGTCCCATTTCCTCCCCCTCAACCAGCATTTCCATTTCCCAAACCGGCTCTGATTTCCCAGCTGGAGCGAGGGGAAGCGCCCTGGTGCAAGGCTCCTCAGGGAGCTCTGGATGGAGAGTGCCCGAGGGGCGTCTCCACAGGTGAGTGAGGGTACATGTGCCAGTTATCTGACCAGTTCCCTTGTCTTGATCTTTACAGTGTAGTAGGTATGTGTTCTCTTAACCTAGTGCTATAGACACCAGTAGGATTCCTCCCCTCCCCCCCCCCCTTTTTTCCTGTGTCCCCATGGTTTTCCCTCTTCTTGAGTCTGTTCACCCTGGCTCCTTTTCATTTACCTCTTTTGCCTCTTCCTCATTTCCACTGTTCTTATCATGGCCACCATTTATCTGTACTCCCTGACTTTTCTGTTTACACTCTGAGGTGGCCTTTCTACTTTCTCAGCCTGCTTATCATCTTCCAGAAGAAGATTCTGACTGCCCTTTGGGCTATCATGGTCATCTTTATCATTAGAAATCAAGAAGTCTCAATAATTCTGAGCCATATACTTCCAATTCAGGGATTTCTGGTGGGCAAAGCCCTGGCATTCCTTTAGGAACATAGGGCTTTCCTGTTCTAATTTGCTGGTGACAGCTATGCCCCTTATTGCCTCCCTCGCACCATTCCATCTTCTTCCCACAGGAGCTCTTCTGTGGGCACAGTGGAACTTGAGCTGTGCTCTCAACTTCCTTGTTCTCACAGTTCCTTGCTGTGTCTGGCTGTCTTTCCAGAGTCTTAGGATATCCTTGATTATAAGTAACAACCCAGGTCAAACTGGCTTGAACAAAAAAGGAATTTGCTATTTCATGTAAGTAGGAAGTTCATAGATAGAGTGCAGCTACAGCTTGATCAGTTTCAGTCTCTGCTCTTTCTTGTCTCCTTATCTGCTGGCTTTGCCTACAGCCTGGCTCCTCTCGTGGCTGTAAGGTGATTGGTAGTTGTAACCAAGGCTCTGCTTCTTCGTACCTAGGGAGAGAAATAGGGCAGGCCTTCCTCAGGCCTTTGGGATGTACCATCTTAAGTCTTATGCCAGCTCTAAACCAATCACTATGGCCAGGGAAATAGCATGCACTGATTGTCTTGGCCTAGACTGCCAATTTCTGAAACCGTCTCTCGTGTAGTGAGTAGGGCGGGCTAACCTGCTTGTCTTAGACCAGTAAGGGGTACACTAGGAACTGGAGTTGGGATCGCTCTCCCCCAAAAGGCAGGGCTCTCCATAATGGGCAGGGTAGGGGTAGGGGTTGGTGGTGCTGGTAGAATGGATGTAGAGAGACAACTACACTGTCCTCTGCACTCTCTCAGGATCTCAGTGCTTACTCTCCCACCACCCAAAGGAATTTCTCGTCTTTGCTTTAGGCAGAAAACCAACAGCTAAGTCATTCCTTGAGTAAAACCCTGACTCCCTGACCTGCAGCAAACTTCCTTTGAGGACATGTCCCTATGCAAAGTCCATTTGTGTCTTAAAGAAAAGAATACTCAGGGGACACACAGTCCTTGGCTTCAGCAATATAAAAGATTGTCATTTGGAGGATGAAAAATTGATCTGTTTCTTAGAAGGCATTGGATGGGAGTTATGAAGAGACCAATCTTAGCTAAGCCTGAAGAAGAGTTTATTAGAGTGGACCTTTGCAATTGAGGTGTCTGTCATTAGAATAAGAAGTGACTTCTGGAAATGGCTGAGTGAAGTCTGTGAGGCCATTTCTAGTGGATGCCATGGAGAGATCCATCATTGATCCTTTGTAGAAAGAGAAGGCAATAGATGGACAGACGGGAAGGAAGCTAAGCTTAGAGGCTTCCCAACATAGCCTCAGGAATAGTTCTTTGCAGTTCAATCCTTTCCTAATTCTATTCCATGTGAACTGGAGTTCACCTCCTAGGGGAGGTGAGGAAGAAAACTTAGTCCCCTATTTTTTCTTGACACTTAAAAATGAGTGATGCGTTTTCATGTTTTAGGGAACTGATGGAATCGCATCTTCCCTGAAGGTCTGTTTTCTGTCCTTTATATTGTTAACCTCCTCCAGTTTCAGGTCATCTGTGTACCGATCTCTCCACCCACCTTCATTCTCCCTTACCACTTCCATCTCTGCTCCTTTCTTCATGGTCCCCACTCCTCTCACTGAGCTAGCCTCATTTATATCTTGACCCGGGCAGGATATCCATTTCTGAAGCCTGCTGCGATCTCCCATCTTGAACAGGTGGAAGAGCCGTTGAACCTGAAACTGCAAGGAGAGGGTCCAAGCCTACTCTGTACTGGTAAGTGAGGGGAATGAACACTTTTCTCCCAGGCACATGTTTTCCTCTGTCTTTCCTTTGTAAAATGTTAAAATTCCATTTTACCACGTACGTTCTAAATAAAAGACCCTCTCATCTTTTGGGATGAGCACTGGGTGTTGCATGGAAACTAATTTGACAATAAATTTCATATACTAAAATTAAATAAATGAATGAATGAATGAATAAATAAATAAATAAATAAATAAAAGACCCTCTAAAAATCCCCAAGTCAACTATAAGAGAAAAGTTAAACTTTAAGCTTCCAGCTTTCATTTGGTCATCATCAATTATAATTAAATTCGGGTGTGTTGGAACGTAGGCTGTAACTGAACAGATGGCCTACTGGCCGCTATGGCCAACCAGTATTTTAAAAGAAAATGCTGTGTTTTATTCATTCTGTTAGTTTTTAAGGTGTGATACTGAAACAGAAGTGTGGATAAAACACTATGGGAACAAAGAGGAGGCAGTCTTTGCCCAGTTGTGTATAAAGTAGTTTGGGGAATCCCTTTTCATGGTGGACCTGGTGACTGGATTGAATGAAAAGACCACATTTCCTTTTAGTGTTGACAAGTATGAGGAAGATTCTCCTTATTGCTCCCCACTGTGTGTGACAAGTTCAGGTTCCCCAGGTATACCACAAAGGATTCTTTATTTCCGAACATGTTGTTTCGGACTGGACTACCTAGAAGAAATTCTTACTTGTCTCCCTTAGATTCAATTAAACTATTACTGGAGAGCTCCCTCTGTGCTTGGTCTGGTGCTTGGGAATCATAGCCCTCAGGGACTCTGTCTAGTTTCTGCCTTTCTGTAGCATAAACTTTGGTCGCTTTCAGTGTGTTCGCCCTGTGGTGCCATTTTCAGCTAGGACAGGGCCACTGGGACATGAGGTAACACTTGAAGTGCAATGGACGTACGAGTACCACTTGGTGATGCTATTTGCCCCATTATGGGTAATGATGACATTTGCAGCTTTGATTTCTTCTTTCAGAGGGTGTGTTGAAGAGTGAGAAAGAAGATTTTATTCTGAAGGAGGAAGGTTTTGAGGAGGCAAAAGACCACATAGTGCTATCAAGTGGACCCCGGTGGTGTGGTTCCCAGGAATTCTGGTTTGGGAAAACCTGTGAGGAGGGAAAAAGCAGGTTAGGGAGGTGGCGCAACTACTCCAATGGGAAGAGTGTGGAGAACGCTGCAAATGATGTTATAGAAGTGATTGTCAAAGATGAGATGATCTCAGGAGAAGATGGTTCAGAGAATACTGATGTTAATACTCACCTTGTTATACATGAGAAGATTCTCAGTGAGCAGGTATTCTGTATATGTGAAGAATGTGGCAAGTGTTTTGATCAAACTGAAGACTTTGACCAACATCAGAGAGTTCATAATGGAGAGAAGATCTATGGTTGTAAGGAATGTGGGAAGACTTTCAGTTTTAGATCACATTGCCTTGCACATCAGAGAATTCACACTGGGGTGAAACCCTATGTGTGTCAAGAATGTGCTAAAGCCTTTGTTTGGAAGTCAAACCTGATTCGGCACCAGAGAATACATACTGGAGAGAAGCCCTTTGAATGTAAGGAATGTGGGAAGGGCTTTAGTCAGAACACAAGCCTTACACAACATCAGCGAATCCATACTGGGGAAAAACCATATACGTGTAAGGAGTGTGGGAAAAGCTTTACTCGGAACCCAGCCCTGCTTCGACATCAGAGAATCCACACTGGCGAGAAGCCTTATGAATGTAAGGACTGTGGGAAAGGTTTCATGTGGAACTCAGATCTTGCTCAGCACCAGAGGGTTCACACGGGGGAGAAGCCCCATGAATGTACTGACTGTGGGAAAAGCTTCATTTGCAAGGCACACCTTATCCGACATCAGAGAATCCATACTGGGGAAAGGCCCTATAAATGTAATGACTGTGGGAAGGCCTTCAGTCAGAATTCTGTTTTGATTAAGCACCAGAGGCGCCATGCTAGAGAGAAACCCTGTAATTATCACACCTCTCACCTTCTTGAACATTAGAGAAGGCATAAGGGTGATGCTTGTTTATAATTCTTATGCTACAGCAGCCCCAGAGACAAAACGAGTGACTGTCCACAGTTTGTTATAACTCTAATAGTCAGTATTATCTTGCCCCTTCTGAACAGATACCCTGTACTCTAGCAAGATGGTCCCACTGTTCAACCATGTTCATGCTAGGCAACTTTTAGTTGAGCATCTGCTCTGTCAGGCACTTGCTAACCACTTTACATACATTCTTTTGTTTTCCTTAATCCTGTTAAGGTAGGTACTTATCCTCATTTTACTAATGAGAAGTCTGAGGTTGAAAGAAGTTGTAAAACTCATTCAAGGTTACTCAGCTAATATGTTACAGAATAGAGATTGCAATCAGGCCTATCTGACTCCAGAGTTTTCTGTTCTTTATTTGTACACATTTCTGCTTCTGTTCATTTCTATTTGCTCAAGTTTCCCTGGGCTACAAATTTCCCTTCCTCATTTAAGACCCAGCTCCTTTAACTGAACAGACCCCTGTTCCTCTTCTACTTGTAGTCAGTACTGTCCAAATTGGTATTTAACTACGTGCTGTCTTATATTTTTCTTTTTTTTAATTTTTTTTTAACGTTTATTTATTTTTGAGACAGAGAGAGACAGAGCATGAACGGGGGAGGGTCAGAGCGAGGGAGACATAGAATCTGAAACAGGCTCCAGGCTCTGAGCTGTCAGCACAGAGCCTGATGTGGGGCTCGAACCCATGAACTGTGAGATCATGACCTGAGCCGAAGTCGGCCGCTTAACCGACTGAGCCACCCAGGCGCCCCTGTCTTATATTTTTCTAATGTCTCATGTGTGTTAGTCCAGCTAAATGGCTCTTTGAGGACCAACACTATTTCTTTTATGTTTTTCAAATTCTGAAACTTAACTTATTTTTTACTAGATATAACATGCTTATGATAAAAAAAAGTTGAAATAGTTCAAAAAGGTGTTCATTGAAAAGTAAATCTTGTCACTCCTGTCTCCCAGTCTACCTCCTTAGAGACCATCACTGTTACTGGCTGTGTGTCTTCCTGGGCATATTCTTTCTATATACAAGTACTTATTAATACTGCTTTCGAAAGTCTACCTCACTGAAAACCATTTGATGTAGATGATAGTGCAGTTACATTGCCAACTCCAGAACTTTCTCTTCCTCAGAAGTTGTGGTCTACTTTGAGATCACCAAGATGACTTAAGCAAAGTAACTGAGAGTAGTCTGGGTTATGCATTTGTGGGAGACCTGACTGCCCTTGTGTTATAAGATAGGAATCTGGGACTAGGAAAATGTAAACCAAGTGGGAGATTTTTGTTTCCATAAAAATTTGTATAGCTATAACCTCTCTGATTGCTCTACTATCCCAAATCCCCTTCCAGCCTATCCCTTCTCATCACCATGATAGCCCACATCCCAGAGTAAGCTATATTATTAGAGAATGCTATTGACCACCTTCAAGGGTTAGAGAAACAAAGGCCCTATTCAGAGAAGAGCGCTGGCCAAAACAGATGAAACGTACATTCCAGACTTCACCTTTAGAGCCATTTTCAGATTGCTGTTTGCCTCTCTGCTAATTAGGCATTCTGCTTTAGAAGCTCCTAGCCAGGTAATATAATTGTTGACTAAGGAGCAAGGAAGAGAAGCCAGAGGCTGGCTTGGACTAAACTTCTGGTTCCTGAAAATTACAAACATTAATTCTAGAGCCCCTGATTGCTGAAGTAGTAAGGAGAACTTGGCCTAGCATAGTCTAGTTAGGGTGCCTCTACTAAGTAGGAAAACTTTTGTACTAAACAGAACCAGGAAATGGAAATGAGTGATGTGGACAGGCATTTGGGGGAAGTTTATTAAGCAAATAATCACTGAGTACCTGCTTGCATGTAAAGCACTATGCTTCATGCTGTATAAACAATGGTAAGTCAGATTGGTTTCCTGCCTTTCTGGAACATTAATGAGAGAGACCAAACAAAAAAAATTCAAGTAATTTATTAAAAATTGCTAAGTGTTATAAAGGAAATGAATGGTACAGAGAGAGAGAGAATGACAGGAACCCTCTATATGAATAGTCAGGGAAGGCCTACCTCTCCTAAGAGGTAACATTAAACATCTCAGAATGAGAAAAAGGCACATATATGAAGAATGGGGGAAGAACAGCAGGCAGAGGAACAGCTCTGCAGACTCTGATGTGTGAAGGGTTTGGCATGTTCAAGACACCAAAAGGTTTTAGGTATAGCATAATGATCAAGGGTATGAGGGGCACAAGTTAGGTTTGTAGACATAGGTGGCTCAGATCATTCAATTCCATCCCAAGTGAAAAGCTATTAGAGGACATTCAGTGGAGGAATGACATGTTTGATTCACATTTTGAGATGATCCCTGGCTGCTGTGTAGAAAATGGCTTGTTAAGGGACAAAAGTGAAAGGAGAGATCATATTGGAGACTGCTAGCAGTCCAGGTTGGAGATGATAGTGGCTTGGAGTGGGTGGTGGTTGTAGAAATGGAGAGAAAATATATTTAAGATACAGTTTGGAAAAAAAAATCAGTGACCTGTTAAAGGATTGGATATAGGAGTAACAGGAATTAGGGATTGGTTTCTGGTTTGAGCAGCTGAGTTAGATAGCACACCATTTACTGGAATGAATAAGACTGGAATGGGAATAGGTTTGGGGAGGGAGAAATCGAGAAGTCTGTTTTGGATTAACATTTCAGATATGTGTGAGATATACAAGTAGAAATTCCAGGTGGTGGTTGTATATATGGGCTTGAGCTCTGGGTTAGTGATATCTAGAGCTTTGCATTTGGGAGTCATCAAATGAGCAAAAGGTATTTTAAGCTGTGGGAAGAAATGAAGGAAATCTCCTGGAGCTGCATTATCCAACACAGCAGCCACTGGCCAAATGTAGGTATTTAAATTAATTGTAAGTTTTAGGTTCTTATCAGACTGGCCAGATTTGAAGCACACAATAACTATGTGGGAGTTGACTTCCATATTGGATAGTGTTGACATAGAACATTTCCATCATTTCAAAAAGTTGTGTTGGACAGTACTGCCTCCAGAGAATATAGCAAAATATGAAGACCCAGGATAGAGTCCTATGAAACACTGATTCAATATTTAGGGAGTTGGACAGGAGGAAGTGTGTGGAAGAGAGGCTAAAAAAGGTCAGTGAGAGGCTGGCAATATCACCAGTGGACACATTACACAGGCAGCAGTTGAAATAAGGTCGAATGCTTGGACCAGTGCTAAAAGGAGGTAATCATTAAAATCCTAAATGTTAATAAGCTCCCAGAGTGAAGATGATGTGTATCCTAGATGACGTCAGTATCTTAAAATGGGAGAAAGATAGATAACAAATAGGAAGCAGAAACCACAGAAATGGAACCTGGAAGAGAAGAAACAGTTTGGACTTCTGGAGGAGCACCATGGAAGTTGATCAGCCCTAGGAACTCTCCCTCAAAGATGGAAATGTTTGTAGGCAGAGTGGTGGGATGGGAAGACAAATTTTAGGAGTGTCACAAAGAATTGCCCACATATGGCAAAGACACAAATGTCGGAGGGATTAAGAAGTAGCACGTAGAAATGGATGGCCCCTATCAAAAAAATTCCTAACTAGTCTTTTCCTTACCAGAGACCCAGAGACAGGCACTTGGAAGTCCTGAGCCTATATCAAAGACTGTAATGTGGGATGAAGGAATCATAACATGGAAGCTTTTCCAATTTGTAATAATACTTTCCACACATCTTGAAGTCAGAAGAGGAATGATTAGTACTCACTTCCTAAATTTTGGAGAAATCTAAAGGAAAAAATTAGAAATATAAGATACTTTCTGATAAATCCCAACTAGCAATATATTAAAATCAAGAATTGATTATGGTAAGTTTTTATCTTCCAAATTTTCCAACATAGGATTGGAAAGTAAGGAAATATAAAAACAGTGTATAGAGTCATTCACATAGTGAAAATTAACTGCCTGCCCAGAATCTCTTGGGGGAATGAATAATTAAATCCCCCCTATTTTCCAACTCTGAGGTAGCTACAGAGTTGTCTTAGAAGCAACTCTGTTGCAAACCAGTGGTTGCAATTCTGAGCATGTCTTTGTCACCGCCAAATCAGGGTTCTGTACTATTCATCTCTTTGTTGGTTCCCAGCATCCATTCTTCTGTCTGGGAACAGTAACCCAAATATTCTTTGGGAAAGCATCCTTTCTCAGCCACCTGGTTTGGGTCCACCCCCAACTTCATAAGTGGATCCCGGTTAGCCTAGGTGCATCAACTTACCCTATTACTTTGGCCACAGAGCCAATGAGATCTGAGGAGATATTTACCTGGCCTTCTGAAAGAGGCTTTTCTTCGAGAGCAACCAAAGGAGATATTCTGTCCTCCTGTGGATGGTATATAGGAAGATATGAGGCCTTGAACTGCAACAACACTTTTATTCTGTTAAGAGGGAGGTAGTCTGGAGCTTCCTGGTGTTAGCACGTGGAGCCTGAGGATGAAGTCAATACCAAAGGAGAGAGTGGCAAAGCAGAGAAAAACTGGGTCCCTGGTGACATTTGAGCCATTAGCCCAAGCCTTACCTGAAATAGACTCACCTCTGGAATTTTCAGTCATGTGAGCCAATAAACATCTTTTGTTAAACTAGTTGGATTTGAGTTCTCGGTCATTCGCAACTTCGTCATACTGATACAGGCTTGTATTTGAAAGCACTGGTTTCTTGTACAGCACCTAGTGTCGCATTTTCTCTTCCTCAGTAGTCACACAAGCTGTTCATTTGTATCTCATCTCAGTTACTTGGAGTTTGCATGGCTAAATAGGTACCTCTCATACCCTAAACTTAATTTCATGAACACCACCAGACCAATGTTTGGTCATACCTTAGCATACCTTCCAAATTTGAATAGAATACTTTCATTTCCAGATTCCCTAGTGGATAACTTCCTGTCTCTGACATATTTTCTAGCCTCCCCTCCCCTGCTGTATATGAAATTCGGGTTTGCTATGTCCCCTATATTTTACGTCAGATTCTTGTGAAATGACCAGATATTTTTCATATCCACAAAGGCTTTGTTTTATTGAACAGTGTTCCAAAACTTAGGGAGAGGTAGAGTCTACTACAGCATATTCTCTGAAATTGAAAGTCATCTCTCTGCTGAATGATTGAGAGGTAAGTGAAAAGTTACTTCCTTACCTTAGCAAAAAGAAAACAAAAAGACTTGCTTTGAACTTTCTTTTTCCCCAAGAGAAGAACTACTTCCCTGGTGTAAGTGATACAGGCGTTGCATTTTTCAGCCTCCACTCCCATTTCCAGCATACCTAGTCCAGGCTGAACTCAAGTGTGCTTGGCCTGAATGAGAAGTGAGCTCCATTCTGATCTCTAGTACGTGGTACACACTAAAGTTGATAAAAAGTTACTAAGTTTTAAGTATATAACATTTTATTTTGTTGATAATATAAGAAGAAATGAGAAAGACAATGTAGATTTGTCTATCAATCAATTGTTGCTAATTTTCAAGTATATAACATTTTATTTTGTCGATAATATAAGAAGTGAGAAAGAAAATGTAGATTTGTCCATCAGACAATTGTTGCTAATTTTCAAGTATATAACATTTTATGTTGTTGGTAATGTAAGAAGAAATGAGAAAGACAATGTAGATTTGTTGATCAATCAATTGTTGCTAATTTTCAAGTATATAACATTTTATTTTGTCGATAATATAAGAAGTGAGAAAGAAAATGTAGATTTGTCCATCAGACAATTGTTGCTAATTTTCAAGTATATAACATTTTATTTTGTCAATAATATAAGAAGAAATGAGAAAGAAAATGTAGATTTGTCTATCAATCAATTGTTGCTAATTTTCAAGTATATAACATTTTATTTTGTTGATAATACAAGAAGAAATGAGAAAGACAATGTAGATTTGTCTATCAGACAATCAATTGTTGCCTGTATCCTCAACTATATGTCCTATACTATAGGCTGCTCTTCCTTTCAGATGTGTTTCCTGCCCACCAAAGGCACCCTATGGAGAAGTTGACACAGGCTTTTGACTCTGCCCCATTCTCTTTGAGAACATAGTAATTCTGAATGCATGGGATCTGACCACTAGGCCCCAAGTTTATTTTACTATTTTCCTGGGAGACTCAAAGGATACTCAGTCAAATGGGACTAAGCTCCTCTGATATGTCTGCCCTGGGGGTGGCAGGTCAGATTCTGTGATGTTCCTTTGGAAAATGCGAGAGTCTGCATGAAGAGGAAATAGAGAAGGAGGGGAGTGGAATATGCTGGGAACTGGTAACAGATAACACAAACGACCAAAAAAACCCATGATGTATAAAGTGAAAGTATTCTGAAAAGATAACAGACACACCTGAGGGAAGCCACCCATGGCAATGTTAATATGGAAACTGAAAATCAACTCAAAGCATACGTGAGAGGTAGGCATGATCCATTCATTCCCTTCTGCCTCCTTGGCTTTATTTCACCTAATGACCATCTCAGAGTTTGTGATAGCTATTGTCTTTTCAATCCTGTCTCTAATATCAAGAAGCTGTTCTTAAAATGAAAATCTAATTGTATCACTCTCTTTCTAAAACTCCTGTAATCACTTTCTGTTGCCTAAAAAACAAAATCCAAATTCCTTAGGTGAATATTCAGAACTATACTACTGATTTGCTTTAATTGATGGTTTTATTCTATTCCCGCATCAGTCTCCAACTTAGATCTCAACTATAGCCATATTTCTCTGCTTCTAGTGTTTAACCATGTGGGTTTTTTGTTTCTTTGAACAATGTTTTGCTCTTTCAAGGAAGGAGGGATATATCTGTATTGATCAGTAGTTCTCATCGGGAGCTGACTTTGTTTCCTTTTCCCAGACAATTTGCCAATGTTTAGAGACATTTTTTGTTGTTACGGTTGATGAGAGGGCTGCTCCTGGCATCTTGTGTTAGAGGCAGGCTACTAAATATACGACAACGCACAGGCATTCCCCCACAACAAAGATTAGCTGGCACCAAATGCGAATAGTGCTGCTGTTATGAAAAATCTTGTATAGGCCAATCTCATTTGGAAGTTTGTTGATCATTTCTTTGAGCCTTTAAAAACTTGTTACAAGGGCACCTGGGTGGCTCAGTTAGTTGAGCGTCCGACTCTCGATTTCAGCTCATGTCATGGTCTCAGGGCCATGGTCCCAGAGTTGTAAGCTAGAGAAAAGAGAACGTTATTAAGAAAATCATAAGGAAGAAAAGATATATTTGCAATACTTTACTGTATTTATATAAAAAAAAATCCATGTATCAATGTTCCCTTGAAGTTCAAATCCCTGTTGTTCAATGGTCAACTGTACTTGAAGGAAGTTATGGAAACTCATTCCCTTATTCTATTCTATTATTCTATTAGGCAACATTTAAATATATTGGCATAACACCAAAAATGTGGGAGTATTTTTATTTTATTTTATTTTGGTGGGGGTGGGGAGGGGCAGGGAGAGAATCCTAAGCAGGCTCCACACTCAACACGGAGCCCAACATGGGCTCAGTCTCATGAACATGAGATCATAACCTGAGCCAAAACCAAGAGTCGGATGCTTAACCATTTAACCAACTGAGCCACCCAGGCACCCCAATGTGGGAGTACTTTAACCAACATTTATAGATTTTGTAATGTTTGGCATGCATCCATCACAAGGCCAAAGTAATAGCCAAAGTTGTTTACATTTCCCCTGTTGTCTCACTTTCATGGGTGTACAGAAATCATATTACAAATGCTCCAACTACAGACCCAACTTCTGTGTTTTGCTTCCTGCCCAGCAGACCATCCCCACCTGACAGCTTCTCCCCAATATAGTAATAAAGGCTTTTGCCTGTTTTCTGCTCACTCCTTGTCTTGACTGACCTTGGTACTTCCTTGTGTGGTAGGACATGCCCCCATCTTTTCAGGAATTGTAAGTAATAAGCTTCTTTCAAATGCAGTTGTCTCCTTGCCATTCCTGATTTTTTTTTAATCCAGAGTACATTTTAACCATAGGATAAAAACCACAATATATACATGATTATGCCAAGTAATGATAAATGCTACAAAGAACAATAAAACAGGAAAAGGTATAAAAAGGGATAGATAAGACTCATCAGGAACAGACTCCAATAAGGGGACAATTGAGCAAGAGACCAGAGTAAAATAAGGAGTGAGATGTGCTGGTATTGAGGAGCAGATCATTTCAGACAGAGGGGAGAGCAAACACTAAGGGCCTGAGGCATGAGAGAACATGCCTGGAGTGTGTAAATAGGAAGACAGTAAGGCAACATTGCTTAAAAGTGGGATGGCTTCAGAATATGGGAGGTGGGTTGATCTATTCTTCCCCAAATTTCTATGTTGAAGCCCTAACCCCCTAGTACCTCAGAATTTGACTGTATTTGGACACGAGGTCTTTAAAGATATAATTAAGTTAAAATGAGGTTTTTAGAGTGGCCCTAATCTAATCTTAGGGATGTCCTTCTAAGAAGAGGAGATTAGGACACACATACCAGGAGTGCACATGTACAGAGAGACAACCACGTGAAGAGGCAATGGGAGGCTGGCTGGCTGCAAGCCAAGGAGGGGCCTTAGAGGAATCCAACCTGCCAACACCTTGATCTTGGACTTCCAGCCTCCAGAACTATAAGAAAACACATTTTTGTTACATCACCCAGTCTGGTATTTTGTTATGTCCTAGAGCTAAACTGTGATGGCAAAATGTTGCTACCTTACAATTACCATTATTTAGTTGGTGTAGCTAGCAGGTTTGATCTGTGTTCTCCTGGCCCAATGTGGTTTTCTCTAATTTTGCACATTATGTTTTCAGATAACATGCAAGCTTCCTGATAGCACTGAGTTTACACATTGTTCCTGTACCCCTAACTTGGAATATCCAAGTTATTTTATTTATTTTTTGTTTGATATTTGGTTAAATAATAGGAATCTCACTTAATTTTATCTTTTTTTCTTTTTTATTAATTGTCAATCTCCTTACTAATGCATTCAATTTGTACCCCCCTCCCCACCAGCCTGCCCAATGTAATAGCTTCTTCACGTTTCCATCCTGTTTTAGCCTTCTCAGGTCATTTCAATATGAGATTTCTGTGCTCAGCAATGCTACCCTCTTGTCTCCTTTGTGTCTCTGACCATAGGATCAGACTAAGGCCCCTTCCTTTTTTAATCCTAGGACTTTTCCTTGTCTTTCTTTACCCTCTATGTTCTGTGAAACCAGTTTGTAAATATACAAAAGCTGTGTATTTATAGGACACAATCATATCCTTGATGACCTGGTTCCCTCTCTAACATTGCTAGGAGGTGATGTTTACTTTTTTTCTTTTTTTTTTTTTTTTTAGTCAGGTTGTGAAATAGCTGAATTTGAGCTTTTGGCCTTCTTTTAGAAGAACATCTAAGCAACCTTTTCAGGGACCTAGTTTTTAAGTCGCCTATGAATCAGGACAAGATAGACATTCAGGAAATCTCATGGGGGGTGGAATGAAGAAAAATAAGAGAGATTCAGCAAAGAAGGGAGTAAATAATGAGAAAATTCCTATGGAAAATAGATGTCATCCACATAAGAAATCAGAAAAAAAAATCAGTTGTTATCATGTAACACATCTTTAATTTCCAGGTGAAGAGATCTCCTATAAGTGTTATGTGTAACAAACATCACCATTGCAGTTCTGACTTTTTGCAGCACTGAGAATCCACCCCGGAGAAAAGTCCTATGAGTAAGGATCGGGGCAAAGCTGTCGCCTTCAACCCTACTTCTGTTCAGGCACTTCTCTGCAACTGGGTCTGAAGGCAGAGCTACATCCATCCATGTTCACCAGCAGGGTAACCCCTGGGAGGACCCGCAACAGGAGAGTGGCCCTCCACGTGCAGAGAATATGGCAAGGCTCTTAGCTGCAGCTCCCACCGTACTGCACACCAGAGAATCCACAATGGGAGAAGCCCTCTGAGTGTAAAGAGTGAAGCGTTTAGCTTCAGCACCAGCAAGTCCACACCCGAGGGAAGCCCCTCAGATGCAGGGACTGAGGCAAGACCTTCAGTCAGAAAATCACCTCTGTTCTAGGGCCACCTGGGTGGTTCAGTCGGTTAAGTGTCTGACTCTTGGTTTTGGCTCAGGTCACGATCTCAGGGTTCGTTAGATTGAGCCCCACATCGGGTTCTGTCAGCGCTGACAGTGCGGAGCCTGCTTGGGATTTTCTCTTTCCCTCTGTCCGTCCCCTGACCCTGCGTCTCTCTCACTCTCCAAACAAACAAACAAACAAACAAACAAACAATAAATAAATAAAAAAGAAAAGAAAAGACAATTACCTCTGTTCTACATCTGAGACATGCACTGGGAAAAAATCCTTTGCATGTAATGATGTGGTAAAGATTTTAATTTGAACTCAGAGCTCATTCACCACCAAGTACTGCATGCTGGGGAGAGATTCTAACTTGCAAGCAGTGTGGAAAAGGCTTCACTCAGAACTCACATCTCCTCCAGCACCAGAGAAAACTTATCAATGTAAGGATTACAGCAAAGCCTTCAAGCAAAGTCAGCTCAAATCAACATCAGTGGATCCACCCTTAGACAAAACCCCATGAGTGCACCGAGTGTGGGAAGGCTTCAATAATAGTTCAGGATGAAGCAGGCCCAGAGGCTCCATGTTGGAGAAAAACACAATGAAGGTAAGGAATGTGGGAAATCTTCATTTGGAACTCAAATTTTATTTACCATTGGAGAATTCATCCTGGAGAGTATGTATGTATGTATGTATGTATGTATGTATGTATTTATTTATTTATTTATTGAGAGAGGGCACAATTAAGCAAGGCGCAGAGAGGGAGGGATAGAGGAGAGAGAGCGAGAGAGAGAATCAGGGCTCATGCTCACCTGAAGTGGGGCCCGGGCTCACCCGCTGTGGGACTTTGAACTCACGAACTGTGAGATCATGATCTGAGCCAAAGTCAGATGCTTAAACGACTGAGCCACTCAAGTGCCTCTGGAGAGAAATTTTTAAATATAATTGTTGGTCTGTGTATCCCCAAGTGCAAGTTAGCAGGTCCTCCTCTTTTTGGCCTGATCATCCCAATCCAACTACTTCTTGCCCCTCCCCAGAATGCTCACTGTGCTCCAGCCATTCCTCTCTGCTCTCTGTCTGCAATACGTACTATTTCAGTTTCTACCTCTGGGCCTTTGCTTTTTCTGCTCCCCCAGGTACCCTCTGCCCACCTCTTCCCCTTTCTTTGATCCTAGCTAGCCTTAGGACCTTTTGAAACTACAGCCTCCTTCATCTCTGTTTTCTTAAAGAAAGACTTATTCTATTTCAAATTCATATGCTGAGTTTTTGTTATTGTTGTTTTGTACGTTTATCTTTTCTTTTCCCTCCAGTTGACTCAATATCATTTCCAACTCTGCTGTTGTAAGCTTTTCTAGAGCAGGACAGTTCAGGAAGTTTTAATGTTCCTCAAAGGGATGAATGAATGGAATGACCAGTGAGGATTGTACCAGTCTGTGTCCAATTAGGAGACAGAAACCAACAGTGATTTAAACAAGGGAAGTTCAATAAAAAGAATTATCAAAATATGATGAAAAAGTAGCCTATAAGGTGGAAGAGAGCTCTATATGGTATCATAGGGCTGATGGAGACACCAAAGGAAGGACAAACTTGGAAAGGAGGTTTCTTTCCAAGGCTGAGGTTCAAACCTTGTTGGGGAAAGTATAGCTGTAGTCCTCTGGATGGCAGAAGAGTTCTGATTTGCTCAGGCCAGAGCTAGTTTATATTTGCTGGGCAAGCAGGAAAGAACCCTCTAGGGCATGGGTAATCTATAGCCAGTGAACAGGTACACAGATGGCACCATTATGGCCCTGAGCACATTGTATTCACATTGGGAGAGTCGCTAGGGACAAACCTGGGGTAGAGATCCTTATTGGAGATTGAAATGCACATTAATGAGTGTGTGTGATTAGGATTTAATGCACAAAGAAGTAGTTAATGATCACCAGGCATATATGCAAAGAAGGAAAAAGAGGCCATCTAGACTCACTAAAAGTTACACTAATATTTACCATTGATGTGTGTCTTTGAATGAGTGTTTGCCTTTCAGATTTACTTATCTATGACATGTGACTTAGCCTTCAGAGACTGTTCACATAGTATGAATTTTCTTAAATACCAATGAGAAATATTATCACAGAATTGCACAAGTAATAAAGACAAAATATTCCTGCAATCTCACTTTCTCAAGAGATCATACTTTCATATTTATATGTCCACTTTTAGTCCTTGTCCCATATATAAACATAATTTTTATAATCTTAGTCATAACAAAATGTTAATATTTTAATGACTGTTATATTGGACAACTTCCCTCTCCCCATTTCCATATGATTTTCATGATTATTATTTGTCAGCGAGTAGATGTATCTTTATTATCTGTTCCCCTCATCAAATGTTAAATTGAATTTTTGGGCAGTGACTTTGTCTTAGTTTTTTTTGTTTTTTGTTTTTGTTTTTTTAATTCAAGACATCCATCACAGTGTCTGACACACTATAGGTAGTAACTTCTTGTTATTTGAAATTATTTGATGGACATTTAGGATAATTCTTGTTAGCTGTTAATATTAATATTGCTATAATCAGCTTGGTGATTGTAGCTCTTTTCCTTCTTTTGTATTATATACCTGGGAGGAATTTTTAGGAATGAGACTATGAATCCAGGAGTATGAAGATTTTTGTTTAGAAAACATCATAACATAGCCATACCAATGGCTAGTTCATACCCATTTGTTCTGTTTCCAGCAGTTTGGCAAGTTAGCTTTTGCTTGCAACCAACGGTGGATATTATAATTATTTTAGAGATGGTTAATTTAATAAGCGTAAAATGGAATCTCAGGGTATTTTTTTTTTTGACGTTTATTTATTTTTAGGAGACAGAGAGAGACAGAGCACAAGCAGGGAAGGGGCAGAAAGGGAGACACAGAATTGGAAACAAGCTCCAGGCTCTGAGCTGTCAGTACAGAGCCGGATGCAGGGCTCAAACCCACGAACCGTGAGACCACGACCTGAGCTGAAGTTGGAGGCTTAACCGACTGGACCATCCAGGCGCTCCAGGGTATGTTTTTAAAAATATTTCTTTAATTGTGAGATTGTGTGTGTTTTCATGTTAGATTACCAATTATATTTCTTATGGTGTCAATTAATACCAGGTACCATTTTATCTGCTGAATTTTAAATATTTTTTTTAAATTTTTTTAACGTTTATTTATTTTTGAGACAGAGAGAGACAGAGCATGAACAGGGGAGGGGCAGAGAGAGAGGGAGACACAGAATCTGAAACAGGCTCCAGGCTCTGAGCGGTCAGCACAGAGCCTGACGCGGGGCTCGAACTCACGGACCGTGAGATCATGACCTGGGCTGAAGTCAGATGCTCAACCGACTGAGCCACCCAGGTGCCCCATGAATTTTAAATATTTTTAAAAAGAACTTAAGATCTTTCAAAAGACAGATGTCATCCACATAAGAATGGTGATATCAATGTAACTTTCTTTCCTTAGATTTTAGGTAAATTGTTTGCCCTGAGGCTTCAACTCCCTGATGTATTCAAGGGAAATTTTCAGATTATCCAGCTATTTTTTGTTGTAAGGGTACAGCCATCCTCTTCAGTTTTCAGCCTCTTGAGAAGAGGTGATTTCTTGATTTTTTTTTTATTTTTCAAAGTGGACCACACTTAAAACCAAAACAAAACAAAACACTAACCAGCTGTTTGCAGATACTCAGTAGCAACTAGTGCAATGTGACGATTTTGGGGAAAGAGGAGGCATAAAACATGAACATCCTATTCACCCAGACTTTCTCCCTGGAGTATTTGCCTAGTGGCACAGAGAGTTAGAGCCTTTCTCATTGTGTGGAGGAGGTGGAGATCAGACCCTCTATATGTTTTGAATATACTGTATTAATAAGGGGGAATGTATAGAAAGAGCACCAAATTGTTGACAAGGGATGGGAGTGTGTGACGTTACTGGTTGGCTGACCTCAGAGCCATTTTCAGGTCTGCCCTGTATGGTTGTGATAGTTGTGTCATGGCAAGAGTAACTGGCCTTCAACTGGGGAGTTGAAATCTGCCCTAGTTCCCCTTGTCCTGTCCACATCCATGAGATTATATCTGTTTAGGGGATACTCTTTCCTAATAGGCACTGCAGTGCCAGAAGGGCTATTCTGGCTATTCCCAGCACCTTTCTCTGTTGCATTCTTTCACCATAGAGTATGGAGAAGCTAAATACTCAGTTTTCTAGTCTATCTTCCATTCTTTCTTACAATGATCATGGTACAGACTCCTGGTCTCCATTCTCTTTACTCCTCTAGAAATTATCAAATTTCCTGATTTCTCCTGTAGGTATGTTGTGACCAAACATTCTGGCCATCGTGACGAAACGGTACGTGCGACTCTCTGGCCATTCACTTAAATATATGTCCAGTACCCCCATTAGACAAAGGAAAACAGGATCCCACCCCAGGGCATGCAGCGGTTCTTGCGCTTTGGACTTCCTTTACATTTTCTAAGTCATCTACTGCTGCCTGAGGGTGGCTGGGTCCAAGAACAGATTGTGACCTGTGTGAGCCCTGGTACTCTCTGACCTTTTACCCAGTGTGTGGAGTTGACCAGGTACACACCTATAAGGTTGTTCCAGGGTCTCGTGGCTGGGCCGCAGTTTCAGGAGGGTGGCTGACATGGTTTTTCTTTCGCAAGATCACATGAGGCTGGGCCATCAGAATGATGGTGACAGTGATTTTGGGTGTTGACAGCAACTCATGTCACTCACAGGTTGACTCCAGGGCTCTGGGCTACCGTAGGTCCGCTGCTAATCCTTGGGTATGAGCTGCATGTGGGCCTTGTTCATCTGTGTTCCTACTGCAGTGCTGCCTATGTCTACAATACCCAAGGACAATGGAGGTCTAGCAAATGTGCTTTGTCTTGTGACACCCCCTTTGCTGGCATCCAGGGTGGTCACTGTCCCCCCTCCACAGGCTCTGGCACCACCTGGGGGTAGCCACATCTGTCTCCTCTGAAGGCTTTCAACAGGCTTTTGGATAGACGTCCTCTCTCATCTTTACTGATGCAGTGATGCTATGCTGTCCTGGGTCTGCCTTAAGCATCCTGGACGGGGATGGACATTTTTTAGGTAAATTGAACTGTTCTTCTCACTCTGTTCATGGGCCCGTTGTTATCTTCCCCACTGGTGGTGTGTGTGGAAGGGAGAGGTGTGATCAACGCTGAAAGACAACACATTCTAAGAATGCAGTGATTACAGTAGTCGCTGTAGTCTGAATGGTTGTGTCCCCCTCAAAATTCAAATGTTGGAATCCTAATAGCAATGTGATAGTATTAGGAGGGTGGCCTTTGGGAGGTGCTTAAGCATGAGGGTAGAGTTCTGATGAACTCTCTGGGATTAGTGTTCTTATAAAAGAGAACCCACAGACCGCCTCAGCCCCCTTCCACCAGTTGAGGACACGGTGAGGAGACCCTATGAACCAGGAAGAGGGTCTCACCAGAATTTAATCATTTTGGTCCCTTGATCTTGGACTTCCCAGCCTCCAGACAATGGGAAATAGATTTGTTTATAATTACCCAGTCTGTGGTATTTTGTTATAGCAGCCCAAATAGACTAAGACAAGCAGTTCAAGAGAAGTCATGGTTGGAGGTGCCTAGGTGGCTCAGTCAGCTAAGCAGCTGACTCCTGATTTTGGCTCAGGTCATGATGTCACAGTTTGTGAGTTTGAGCCCTGCATCAAGCTCTGCACTCTCTGCTTGGGATTCTCTCCCTCCCTCTCTCTGCCCTTACCCCACTGGCACTCTCTATCTCTTTCTCAAAAATAAATGAACAACAACAACAAAAAAGAGAAGTCGTGGTTGTAAAACATGTTATTTACTGATTATGCTATAACATTCTAAATGGTAGATTTAACATGGCCAGAAACTGTGTTACAATTCACATTTTCCTCCATATTCTTTGTAAAACTTACATTTGCAGTCATTGTAACAAACTTTGACGATATCATTAGAAGCCAATATTTGTGGGTGGCATGATGCTGCAATGTCATTGGTAATGATGTAGCTGGTATTAAATAAATAGTATTAGAGAACTGAAGAGGCAAAAAGATCTATATTGTTCAATACTGTGGTGAGTTCAAGGATTTCAAGGCTGGTCAAGAAAAAGACAAAGCAAAGCAAAGCAAAAAGAAAGAAAAAGACAAGAAGACCAGGAGATGGCAGTATTGTTCAACAGGCTTTACTGGATAGCTCCACACTGGGATTGCCAAAGAGGGGAAGTCCCTAACAGAAGGGGACCACCCAGCAGGTAAGGGAATTGGGGACAGATTAGAAAGGAGGCTTACCTGTCTAGAAAATGTCACTCAGCAGCAAGGTGGGAGTCTCTGGGTTGGAGAGCTTTGAAGGGAAGCAATGGTTTGGGATCTTTTATAGACATAGAGTTTGTCTTATCTATGGCTACCAGATGTTAGGTGCAGTTTCATGGGTTATGCAAAGCAGGTAATCTCTATATGGCTAAAAATATGCTTGTATTTAAAGTAATTGGATGGGTAAGAATTTGCAAAATATGTAAAAGCATTTAGATATGTGTGTTCTTAAAACTTGATATAAATTCCTCATGTTTATAGGCTATTAGACAATTACAACTGAACATTCAAATTAGTATTCAAATTGCATTTATTTAATATTAGGGACAGTGATGTTTTGCCGAAACTAAATTGCTGTTCTAAAATGAATATTAAACTAACCACTATGGAATAGGTTCTTTTGATTTTGCCTTGGCATATCCTTTTTTTTTTTTTTTTTTTTTAAGTATTTATGTTGAGAGAGCACATGTGCTTGAGCATGCAAGTAGGGGAGGGGCAGAGAGAGAGAGGGAGAGAGGAAATCCCAAGCAGGCTCTGTGCTGTGAGCACGGAGCCCAAGGTGACTGGATTCCAGGAATTGTGAGAGATCATGATCTGAGTTGAAATCAAGATTCAGAGGTTTAACTGACTGAGCCACCCACATGCCCCTTTGCGTAGCATATCTACCCAGCCATGTACCTTGTGATGATTCAGTTTATTCTGAGTAGGGAGTGAAATCCTGACCTTTCCCCTCATTTAAAGGTCTTTTGGGAGTGATCAGAGGAACTCTTATAAAGGTCTGGGGTTATGCAAACCATTGAGGACTTGAGATTAAATTACCTTAAAAAGATGTGATCTGGGTTCCACACAAGGTTCTCACGAATCCTGGGCAAGTGTTGTCTTCAGTAGACTATGGGTGAGAGCTGGATGTTCCTCTGGAGCCAGCCTTTTTGGCAGTGTGGTGGTTTCGTGGGAGACAATGGTTGAGCATGAGTGTGAGATAAAAGAATTGTAAACTTTGAGTCACATATGGGGATGGTAGGAACTGGACAACCAGCAGTGGTGGACAAATAAAGCTCGCTGAACCAATCAAGATAGTCTAAGAAAGGTATGCAGGATTGAGTCTAGGCTCCTAGTTGGGGCCTAGACTTACTTCTTCCTGTTCCTGACCCTCCCTCACTTATTCGTGGTGGCTCTCCCTACTGTGCAGGACCGAAAAGCACTGCCTTCTTGACATCCTGTCTTCTGGATATACAATAAGATCGACTTTCATTCATTCAGCAAACATGTTGGAGGCTCCTCTGTTCTGAGGTTCCCACCCTGTCCAGACCAGCCCTTGGCCTGAGAGCCTCAGATCCTTCTCCAGCGGGACTGCTGTTCCAGGGTCTAGAGAGACTCACCTCTAGGTGGGAAGTCTGCCAGGCAAGGGCTTGGCCTGTCTGGGCAGGGAACAGTCTCCTGCTGCCAAGGGGAAGGATGACCTAAGCAGACTCCACTGCTCATTGGCCCGGCTAGGCCCCACCCCTTCACATGATAGCCAATGGAATGAGTACCTCGCTTCTTGCTTTAGCCATAGGCTCCACCTCCTTTCAGAGGAGGTCAGTGGAAGAAGGTCGGTTGCAGGGCCCTGGATTCAGACCTCGAGGCCATGAAGGAGGCTGGAACTATACCTTGTCCCACCTCCTTTTTCTTGGGAGTGTCTCACGGGAACTAAAAGGGAGGGCTACCGAGATATGGGTTCCTCCAACTTTACTGGAGTGTGGGTTGGCAGTGTGACATCAGTGTGATGACGTACTTCCTGTGCAGCCTTTTTTTTTTTTTTTTTTTTTTTTTTTTTTTTTTTTTTTTTTTTAACGTGTGAGCATTTGGTCTGTGAGGACAGTGGTTGTGTCCCAAACCTGTTCCTGGAAAGCCCTAGAGGCCGCCCAAAACCCACGATGAGCGGGTCCGGCTTGTCCTGAGGAGGACAGAAAGGATTCTGCAGGAAATCTGCGCGACTACTGCTGCTACTGGGATCCTCCCCCAACCCCCTGGGCTGATCTTGGGGTCTTGCCCGCTGGTTTCTCGTCCCCAGGACAGCTTGCAGCCTGTTCAGATTTGAGTACTGACACAAATTCGAGTGTTGACCCTGAGGTCCTCAAAAAGTTTTAAATGTCTTCACTCCAGGACACCCTATCAATAGAGAACATGACTTCACGGTCACTCCAGCCCCCTCTTGCTCCAGCTGTGGAGACCTCAGTCTTACCCCTTGGCCCGTGTACATCTTAATGCTCTTTCTCGCTTTCTGGGTGGTCCCAGGAAATAGTTCTGTGGTCACTTACTTTACTTGCCTTGCCTGGTGTAACCCCCATCTGGAAGCTTATTATTGTCCATAGAGCAAAGTTTTGAGAATAATGAAATGGTTGAGTCTTTTTACCCCCAGGGTGAAGGCTACTTACTTAGTCCACCGATTAGAAAATGTGGAGCCCTGGACTTGCATTGGCCCATATGAATGTTCAATCTAAAAATCTCCTGATGAGTCATATCCGCTTAGCACCTAATGGGTGTCCAGTGTTTCGGGTATAATTTCATATATACAACATTGAAGATATGGAGAGATTTCTTGACCTGTGTCACATCCTTTGTCACTACAAATACTTTCTCATTACATTCTCTTAGCTTTTCACTCATTGTCATAACCTAATTGTTAGGGTTCCTAACAATCAGATTAAACATTTTGTTCCTGTCCTTAGTGAAGTGTGTTGGTTTATGATTTGTTCTCAACCCAAGCTTGTTATCTATGCTTCAAGTCCACAGTTTTGGTTTTTCTCATGGGCAAGTAGGAAGGAGTGTTCCGTAGGGTGGTCTCTGCTGCTGTTGTACTTTCAGAGGATTTGCTTTTCACAGATTGTCAACTGTGCAGATCAGGCCTTTCTGCTTCAGTCCTTTTGTTTAATATGTCAATATTATTAAGTATCCACTATAAGGGACATTTATTACAAAGATACGATGACAGTACGATTTAAGAGAGCTAGAACACACAACTATCAGGGGTACCCATTTACTCAGTATGAGTCACTGCTTTTCATTACCCTTGGACAGAAACCATCCATGAATTTAAATTTACCAGCATTATTTGTGTGTGTTTGCATTGTGTTTTCTTTTACGTTCTGCACTTATAACTACTCTTTCCTTACTGTAATCCCTGTAATTTCCAAAATGTGGTTCCCCCTCCTTTTTTTAAACGTTTATTCATTTTTGAGAGGCAGAGAGAGACAATATGAGCGGGGGGGGGGGGGCAGAGAGAGAGAGAGAGCAGGAGACACAGAATCCGAAGCAGGCTCCAGGCTCTGAGCTGTCAGCACAGAGCCCCTTGCGGGGCTCAAACCCACGAGCTGTGAGATTCTGACCTGAGCCGAAGGCAGACACAACCAACTAAGCCACCCAGGTGCCCCTGCCAAAACATGGTTTTTAGTGTCTCCTGACAGCTCTGTTTCTCTGAGAGCCTCAGCTTCTACTTTCCTGGACGGCTTTCTGGATTCACTAAGAAGGGTCAGTGGAGGAAGGAGCAGTGTACTGAATATATAAAGTGTTTTGTCTGATGTTATTGTAGTATCCTGAGACTTACAGCAAATATGGAGTTGAAATGCAAGTTGTTTTTAAGGTCTGCCTACAAGGGCATGCACTTTTATGCTTGTTAAATATTTCTGACCTGATGGCAGCTATTTGTATTTCAGGTGTTACCATTAATGTGTAAACCTTGCTAATTCACTCTATTGAATGGCAGAAGGCTTACTTCTTAATGAACTGTTAACTGACCCAGAAATGCAGTTGGAACGACTTTAGAATGAAATTGCTTTGCTTCTCTTATAATATTTAGAACTTGGAGTATTTGAGATAGGCCATGAAGTTGATGGAAGAAGTTGTTTTTCTCACCACCTTCCCCCAACACTTATAAAATTGAATGAAGATCTTATAATCACTCTATTTAGAGGAAAAAATAGTGGTGAGGAGACATAGTTATTCCTAATAAGCTATTTTCAATCTCTGTTTTGACTTATTACTTATGTAATAAAATTAATATTTTATTTTATTAATTTTTTTAATGTTTATTTTTGAGAGAGAGAGAGAGACAGAGCATGAGTGGGGGTGGAGCAGAGAGAGAGGGAGACACAGAATCCAAAGCAGGCTCCAGGCTCTGAGCTGTCAGCACAGAGCCCGATGTGGGGTTTGAACCCATGAACCATGAGATCATGACCTGAGCTGAAGTCGGACCCTTAACTGACTGAGGCACCCAGGCGCTCCAAAACTGTCTAATATTTTAAAGAACATAAGGGGAAAAACAGATCCTGAGGTCTTCTGGTGTTTGATGGATTCCTTGTACATGACTCATTACTAACTGTACTGTGTGGGTTCTAGGGATCTTAACTGGAGCTCCAGCTTTCTTTTCAGCCCATTACATTCTATCCGCTGACTACCCTAATTTCCTTTTCTGTCCTCTTTCCTACAATGTCTTCTCTGGATTACCAAAATAATAGTTTTCTCAGTCCACATTCTTGGGATAATTTCTGTTTCTTTTCTGTGTTTCCCTCTATGCCTGCTATCTTATCACTGTGAGATGAGAATTGCCACTGATACAAGGCAGTAATTGATGAATAGTAATTGTTCAGGTTGCCTCAAACGGGGTGGGTCAGATGTTGTGTACAGGAGTTATGGTCAGTAGAGTTACTGTTACTAACGCTTCTTTCTTTACCTTCACTCCTGAAACTGACTTTTCCCCAAGATGGGGATGGCAGTGTCCTTACTAGCCAGACTCCAGATAAGCGGGGTTTCCTCTGCCTCTGCACATATACGTGTATATATACATATGTATATTTATATATGCATGTATACTTTCATGTATGCGTATACAAACATACATATAATATACATGTATATAAGTTATATACATATGTACGTTATATACATATATACATACCTACATATGTAAATATACATGCATATATAAAAATATATGTAACATACTTTTACATATGCATTTATAAAATATATAAATTTACTTTCCCACTGAGGTATAACTTGTTTATGGCACAAATCTGAACTGTGTAGCTCACTTTTTAGAAATACATATACTTGTCTTACCATCACTCATATTAAGACATAGAATATTATTGGTATCTCAAAAGACTACTTCATGCCCCACCCTGAAGTTGACCATTATTCTGACCTCTGTCACCCTAGATTAGTTTCATTTGTTCTTGAACTTCATATAAACAGAGTCATTCAACAGGTACTCTTTTGTATCTGCCTTCTTTTGTTCAACATTATATCTGAATTTCACCCCTGTTCAGATATAGCAGCATTTGGTTCTTGTCTCTTACTGAATAGTTTTCATTATATGATCATACTACATTTTATTTACTCATTCTAGTGTAGCTGGACATTTTGATTGTCTCCAGATTTTGACTAACAATCTGTGAGTAAGAATGCAGTGAACGTTCTTGTATATGTCTTTTCGTGGACACATGCACTCATTTCTCTTGCTATATCTTTAGTATAGGTGATCATGTGTTTTTTTGTCCCTTATTCTATTAATGTGATATATAGCATTGATTGATTTTTGTATGATGAATCAACCTTGCATTCCTTGCTTATTGTGATTGGTAGTAATATACAATCCTTATATGTTGCTGGCATTTTTTGGAGGGTTTTTGCATTTATATTAAGAAATATTGGTCTGTGGTTTTCTTATGATGCTATGAAGCCTTGGGAAAAGAAGTAGTGACTGGACAAGAGGGTCAGGAGTTAGAAGCTGGGCTGTCGTGTAAAATTTTCAGAGGGATGGTTGGAGCCATTAAGAGCTCTTCTTGCATAAGACCTGTGCTGATTAAGATTGTGTTATTGTGTTTTATTTGAACTGTGTAATTTGTATCTCCCAGATTGTTATACTTCAGTAAAGATATGCTCTTAAATGAACTGTGAATATGTTATAAAGGGAGTGCTATGAAGAAGGGCTACTTTAGAGAGTGAGTCACTTAGCATAGTGTTTTCTAAGTTCGTCCATGTTGTGGTATATCAGAAGGTCATTGTGTTTTTATGGCTGAATAATATTCCATTGCATGTATATACCACATTTTATATATTCATTCATTGTTTGTTGAAGGGACTTGGGTTGTTTTTACCTTTTAGCTATTGTGAACAATACTGCTATGAACCTTTGTGTACAAGTATCCATTTGGATCCCTGTTTTCAATTCTTTAGGTGTATACCTAGGAGTAGAATTGCTATGTTGTAGGGCAATTCTAACTTTTTGAGAGGTGCCAAACTATATTCCACAGCAGCTGCACTATTTTACATTCCTACCAGAAATGTATGCAGGTTATCATTTCTCTACATCCTGGCAAACACTTACTTTTTTTTTTTTTTTTGTAACAGCCACCCTAGTATGTGTGAAGTGGTATCTCATGGTGGTTTTGACTCATATTTCCCTAATGACTAATAATATCAAGCATCTGTTTATGTGCTTATCGACCGTTTGTATATCTCCTTTGGAGAAGTGTTTCTTCAAGCCTTATGTCTATTTTCTAACTGTCTTATTTGTTTTTAATGATTCTCCTTCATTTCTGATGTTAGAAATTTGAGTCTCTTTTTTTCCTGGCTTTTGCTATAACCCCTAAGTTTTGATGTATTGTGTTTTCATTTTCATTTGTCTCACGATAGTTTCTTATTTCCCTTGTGATTTCTTTGACATGTTGGTTGTTTGTGTATATTGTTTAACTTCCACATATTTGTGAGTTTTCCATTTTTCTTTCTGTTTTTGTTGCACATTCCAAGGATGGGCGGATGGGGAGCTTCTGATCATTGGGGTTCGGCTCACAAGTCAACTGGCAGTCAAGTCCCCTCAATGATCTCCCCTAACAAATAAGGAAGGGTTTACTTCTGCTAGTTTGCTATTTGTTTTCTATGTGTCATATGTTTTGTTGTTTCTCAATTTCTTCATTGCTGCCTTTTTGTATGTATTTGTATATATTATTTTGATTCCCTTATTTCTTTTCTTTTATATTTTTTTATTTATTATATTATTGGTCACCTAGGGGATTGCACTTAACAGCTTGAACTTATAACAATCTGGTTAAGGCATACCTGGGTAGCTCAGTTGGTTGAATGTCCAACTCTTGATTTTGGCTCAGTTCATGATCCCAGTGTTGTAGGATTGAGTCCCACATTAAGCTTCACACTGAGCATGGACCCTATTTAGGTTCTCTCTGTCTCCCTCTGCCCCTCTCCCCCTACTTTTTCTTGCTCTCTCTCTCTAAAAAAATAAATAAATATAATAAAAATAAAAATAATTAAATCTAACAATCTTGTTTGAATAATACCAACTCAATTTCAATATGTTACAAATGCTCTGCTCCTGTACATCTCCATTTCTCTCCCTTTATATTGTTATTTTCACAGGTTACATCTTTATACATTGTGTGTCCTTTTAACATAAATTTATAATTATTTTTATGCATTTTTAAAAATTATATAGGAAAGAATTATAAATGAAAAGTACAATACTGCTTTTATATTTACCTACGTAGTTCTCTACTAGTGTTCTTTATTTCTTCTGTGGCTTCAAGTTACTGTCTGCTGTCCTTTCATTTCAGCCTGTAGGACTCCCTTTAGCAAATCTGGTAGGGCAGGTCTACGAGTAATGAACTCCCTCACCTTTGTTTATCTGGAAATGTCTTAATTTCTCCTTCATTCTTGAAGGATAGTTTTGCAAGATATAGCTTTAAAAAAAAAAAAAAACAACGTTCAACCAAGAATTCCCACTGCCTTTGACCTCCAATATTTCTGAGGAGAAATCAATTGTTAATCTTAGTGAAGATCCCCTGTGTGTGATGAATCACTTCTGTCTTGCTGCTTTTAGAATTGTCTCTTTGTCTTTAGGTTTCAATGATTTGACTGTAATGTGTCTCATTATAGATCTCTTTGAATTTATCCTGCTTGTAGTTCTTTGTGATTTTTGGTTGTGTATGATCATGTCTTTCATCAGACTTAGATAGTTTTCAGCCATTATTTCTTCAAATATTTTTTCTGCCCCTTTCTCTCTTCTGGGCCTCTTGTGATGCATGTTTGGTACACTTGATTATGTCCCAACAGTCTCAGTTCTAACTTCTGGTACCATATTAAATAGCAGTAATATTATAGTGGGCATTCTTGCCTCATTCCCAATCGTAATAATTTCATCATTAAGTATGATCTTTAAATATTTGTAGATTTATATTTGTAATTTATAATTTTGTATAAGATATCTTTGTTTCTGATTTTGGCAAGTTTTTCTTTTTTTTTTAAATTTTTTAATACATTTATTTATTTTTGATAGACAGAGACAAAGCACAAGTGGGGGAGGGGCAGAGAGAGAAGGAGACACAGAATCCGAAGCAGGCTCCAGTCTCTGAGCTGTCAGCACAGAGCCCGACGTGGGGCTTGAACTCACAAACCACGAGATCATGACCTGAGCCGAAGTCGGACGCTTGACCAACTGAGCCATCCAGGTGCCCCAAATTTTTCATAATTTATAATTAAGAAATAGAAGAAGGTTGAATTTTATCAGATGCTGTTTCTAAGTCTGAGATGGTCGTGAATTTTCTCCTTTAATCTGTTAATGTGCTAATTACATTGATTGATGTGTTATGTTAAATCAACTTTGCATTCTGAAATAAACTCATTTTTGGGGTACCTGGGTGGCTCATTTGTTTAAGCCTCCAACTTTGGTTCGGGTCAG
Organism: Panthera leo; assembly: GCF_018350215.1. Taxonomy (NCBI): domain Eukaryota; kingdom Metazoa; phylum Chordata; class Mammalia; order Carnivora; family Felidae; genus Panthera; species Panthera leo. Next base: position 148,035,939 of record NC_056687.1, on the reverse strand, counting down.
GGTTTCATGGTTTGTGAGTTTGAGCCCTGCATCAGGCTCTGTGCTGACAGCTCAGGGCGTGGAGCCTGCTTTGGATTCTGTGTCTCTCTCTCTCTAAGTGACCCTTCCCTTCATGCACTCTGTCTCTCTCAAAAATAAATAAATATTAAAAAAATTTTTGAAATAAACTCATTTTTGTCATGATATATTAGCCTTCATTCCCTCTTTTTACATATTGCTATATTTGATTTACTAGTATTTAAAAAAATTTTTAATTTATTTATTTTGAGAGAGAGAGTGTGTGAGCTGGGGAGGACAGAGAGGGAGAGACAATCCCAAGCATGCTTCGTGCTATCAGTACAGAGCTCCTTGCAGGGCTTGATCCCATGAATGGTGAGATCATGTCCTGAGCCGAAATCAAGAGTTGTTGCTCAACCAACTGAGCCACCTAGGTGCCCCTGATTTACTAGTATTTTATATAGGATTTTAGCATCCATGTTTATGAATGAAACGAGATTGTAAATTTTTTCTCTTGTAGAGTCCTCATCAGGTTTTCTTGCCAAGATTATGATAGCCGCACACAATGAGTTGGAATAAACCTTTTCCTTCTATTCTCTACAAGATTTTATGTGTGATTAACATTGCTTGTTTCCATATCTATTTGGCAGAATACTTACTAAAGGCATCTGGGTCTGGAGATTTCTTTGTAGGAAGATCATAATTACAAATTAAGCCTATTTAGTAGGACTATTTCAGATTTTCTTTTTATTTGTTTTCATTTTGCTTAGGTTTTAGTTTTCTGAAAACTTCCCTTTTCCTGTTAAAATTCCAAATTTGCTGGCATAAAATTGTTCATAATATCCTCTTATTTTCTTTTTAATGATTACATAATCTGTACTGATATCTTTTGTATTCATAATGTGGGTTATTTGTGACTTCTCATTTTTTTATCAGTCTCATTAGAAGTTGATCAATTTTATTAGTCTTTTCAAAAGACCAGCTTTTCACTTTAATACTCTTTATTGTATGTTCGTTTTATATTTCATTAATTTCTACTCTCATTTTTACTATTTTCTTCCTCTACACTTTGTTATTTGTCTTCTTTTTTTTTTTTTAATTTTTTGACTGCTTGGACTTTTCTACCCTTTTATTTTCTAGTATATGAATTTATGCTCTAAGTTTCCCAGTTCTTTATCTACATTTTCAAATTTATTATCTTCATCTTTATTAAGTTCAAAATATTTTTCTTTTTTTTGTTTGTTTTTTAATGTTTATTTATTTTTGAGAGAGACAGAGGCAGAGTATGAGTGGGGGAGGGGCAGAAAGAGAGAGAGAGAGAGAGAGAGAGACAGAATCTGAAGCAGGCTCTAAGCTCTGAGCTGTCAGCACAGAGCCTGACACAGGGCTCGGACTCATGAACCGTGAGATCATGACCTGAGCTGAAGTTGGATGCTTAACCTACTGAGCCACCCAGTCACCCCAAAATATTTTTCTAATTTATATTGTGATATATTCTTTGACCTGTGAATTACATAAAAGTATATTCCTTAATTTCTGAATACATGAGGATTGCTAGCTTGGTTGAGTAGTTGTCAAAGAATATATTCTGTTTGATTTCAGTCCTTTGAAATATGTTGGTACTGCACAATGGATACTCAATTTTGGGAAATATTCCAGACTTTAAAAGAATGTCTATTTTGTAATTAGTGGTTGCAGTATTATACATAGAGCCATTAGGCCAACTTTGTTTTTGTATTCTTCAAATATTTTATACCTTGACTAATATTTGTCTGTTTTGCCAGTTATTGAGAGGTATATTTTAAAATTTCATACTGTGCTTCTGGATTCGTCCGTTTTCTCTTGTTTGCTTAGTAAACTTTGAGACTATATCTCCAGATGTGTATAGCACCTCATGGGTCTGGACAGGCATTATTAATGTGTGGATGGGTGGATAGACCCCATGCCTCTGTAGTCCAGGTGTGTGTGTGTGTGTGTGTGTGTGTGTGTGTGTGTGTGTTTTCCTCTTAACTTGGGGCAGCAATACTTTCCTATTGACCCTTGCAGGGATTCTGAGACTGTGAAAGGGAAAGTTGCAAGTTGGTTAGAAAATAGAGGAAACAGAGAAACAGAGGGAGGATCAGGAAGGCTTAGCTGCCAAAAGACTGCCAGGGAGGAAGAAAAGAAGATGTTATTTTGACAATGTTTTCAAATATTCCCAGTTGCCAAGAAAAAAATTATTACTTTTTTGGAGAGAGTTTTAAATTCTTTTCCCTATCACTTCCTGCCATGCCTCCAAATGCTACCCATATGCAGATGGGCCTTTTGTGTCCTTCAAATCCAATTCAAACCCAGTTTTCTGCTCTGCAAAGTCCAAATCCAACCAGATGCACATCATTTAGTTCCCTTTGACTAGAATACCTCCCCTTCCCCTATTGCCCACTTGGAGAAATTTTACTCATCCTGAAACACTCCACTGGCCACAAGTCCTAGACGCTTTAGCTCATCTAGTCAGGAAGGTTTAATTCTTCCTCCTCTGGGTGGCAAGAGCAGCCTGGTCACTTCTTCCTGATAGCTATCATCATATTATTCACTTCCACACACATTCTCTCTCTCATCTGGAGATCCTTGTGGGCAGAGGACTGTGTTCTAGTCAACTTTGTCACCCTGGCCCCTCACACAGATCTTGGCACATAGCAGATGCTTAATAAACATTGAATTAAGAAATGAGTGAGTGAAGTGATTTCTGTACTTAGTAGATATGGTATATATTGGACAATTCAATCACTTTAGCATTGGTTCACTCAGCAAACATTTATTAAGCTCATTCTCTGTACCATGCATCACAATTGATGCCAAGAGTACAACTGTGAATAAGTTAGTCATGGCATCTGTCCTCATGCTGCTCAGGAAAACCATAAGAAGATAGGCAACCGTATATGGGGTAAAGCAAGGACTCTGGTAGGAAATATAGTTTCATGAATCCCACAGAAAGATCAGCTGGTGGTAAAAAACAGTGGGATGGGCTTGTTCAGGGTAAGGTTTGTGAGATGCCTATGGCAAGGGGTTGTTGAGTTAGAGCCTGTTAGGAAGGTAGGAGGCCCTAAAGGCACAGATCTTCTGAGGGAGGAACAGATTGTGACATCAACTGTACTCATTGCCCTGAATTTGTCTTAGTTCTGTCTCCACCCTTGTGAAGCCAGGACATTTTACAGTAGCTAGAAAAAACCCAAGGCTGACTCAAGACATAATAGCTTTCCCCATGGAATATTGATCACACAGTAAAACTATTTGAGTTCTTCAAACCCTCATTATTTAAAATATTTCTCTCTTACTCTTGGTTCAGGGACTAGCCTTTGTCCAATCCTGCCTGCCATCCTTGAAGCTCAGTGCATTGGCTCCTTTTAATTTATTCTGAGGGGATTGCTGTCCATGACTGGTAAGAGCAATTCAGGATATCCATTGCTATGAGTTCTCAGAATTCATCTTCAGATCTTAAATGATGTGGTCAGCCAAACAATCTCCTGAGCTTGATAAGCAGTGATTGGCATTAGGACGCATGTTGAGTTGATGCTGCTCTTCATTCATTCTCTATACTTCTATTTGGGTACAAGAGCAAGGTAAAGAGAATCCTCATATACATTATATGACTCAATAATGACTCAATAATCAGTCATTATTGAGGGCTCTATGAGCCCTTGGCAAGTGTGGAAGAGAAGAAAGCTGTCATTCAATGAGCACCTGTTAGGGTTAAGTTCCTTCCATTCACTGTCTAAGACTTTGTAACAGACTTCATAAGGTGCACATTATCCCCATTTTAAAGATGAGGAAACCGAGGCTGAATGGGTACATTATTTGTACAAGGTAACACAGCCATAAGTGATAAAATTCAGTTTTAAACCTAGGTTTGACTATCTGTACAGCTCCAACTTCTCTTTTCTTCATGTGATTTGCAAGATGAAGCTCCCACACCTGTAACATTTATAATTAACTTAAGGAGATAAGATTCCTAAAAGTATGTTTAATAAAAAAAAAAGGTGACAGCAACTTAAAATAGATAAAAGCTACTTTTATTTACATGGAAATGCTCACAATATATTGCTAAGTGAGAAAAAGGAGGCTTGAGAATAGCAAGGTAGTCTTCAGTGGAGGCAGTGAGATGGATTGTGCCCACCACCCAGATCGAGATAGTATAAGGCTTCCTTGTGGTTCTTACTGATCAACCTCCTCCCAAGGGTTAATTATGCTAATTATTGCTATCATTATAAGTTAGTGTCATCTGTTCTACATACAAATAAAATCATTTAATATGTACTTTTTAATGTTTAAATGCCCTCACCACATTTAGTCTGTGAGGTTTATCCATGTTGTGTATAGCAGGGGCTTTTATTTTTTATTAATTGTTTTTTACTTTTTTAATTTTACTTTTTAAATTTAAATCCAAGTTAGTTAACATATAGTGTAATAATGATTTCAGGAATAGAATTTAGTGATTCATCACTTACATATAACATCCAGTGCTCATCTCAACAAGTGCCCTCCTTAATATCCATTGTCCATTTAGCCCATCCCTCCACCCAACACTCTGCAGCAACCCTGTTTGTTCTCTGTATTTGAGAGTCTCTTATGGTTTGTCTCCCTCTCTGTTTCTATCTTATTTTTGATACCCTTTCCCTATGTTTATCTGTTTTGTTTCTTAAGTTCCCCATATGAGTGAAATCATATATTTATCTTTCTCTGATTGACTTATTTCGCTTAGCATAATAACCTCTAGTTCCATCTACGTTGTTGCAAATGGCAAGATTCCATCCTTTTTGAGTAATATTCCATTATACATATACATATAAAGGACATATATGGCATTTATATAGTAGCCAGATATATATATATCTTACATCTTCTTTATCCATTCATCAGTGGAATGACATTTGGGCTCTTTCCACAATATTCCTGTTGTTGATAGTGCTGCTGTGTACATTGGGGATGTATGTGCCACTTCGAATCAGCACTCCTGTATTCTCTGGATAAATTCCTAGTAGCGCAATCGCTGCATCATAGGGTAGTTATATTTTTAATTTTTTGAGGAACCTCCATACTGTTTTCCAGAGTGGCTGCACCAGTTTGCATTCCCACCAGCAGTATAAGAGGGTTCCTCTTTCTTTGCATCCTCGCCAGCATCTGTTGTCTGCGTTGTTAATTTTAGCCATTCTGACAGGTGTGAGGTGGTATCCCATTGTGGTTTTGACTTGTATTTTCCTGATGTTGAGTGCTGTTGAGCATCTTTTCATGTGTCTGTTAGCCATCTGGATGTCTTCTTTGGAAAAGTGTCTATTCATGTCTTTTGCCCATTTCTTCACTGGATTATTTGTTTTTTGGGTGTTGAGTTTGATAAGTTCTTTATAGATTTTGGATACTAACCCTTTATCTTATATGTCATTTGCAAATATCTTCTCCCATTCTATCAGTTGCCTTTTAGTTTTGCTGATTGTTTCCTTCGCTGTGCAGATTTTTATCTTCATGAGGTCCTGGTAGTTCATTTTTGCTTTTGTTTTCTTTGCCTCCAGAGACATGTCAAGTAAGAAGTTAACAGAGGCTTTTAAAATTGCTGAGTACTATTCAATTAACTGACTATACCACCGGTTGATGGATATTTAGGTGGTTTCAGATTTGGTGCTATTGTGAATAAACCTACTACGAACATTATGTTACATGCCTTTGGCTGAACTATTTGCTCATCTATCTATCTATCTATCTATCTATCTATCTACATTTATATAAATTTGTATTAACTAATTAATTACTATATGGGTGGAATTGTTGCTTCATAAGTTGGACATATGTTTAGCTTTAGCAGATACTGCCAAAAGTTTACAAAATAGTTGTAATGATTTATATTGCTTCCAGCAATGTCTGAGAGTCTTTGTTTCTCTACCTTCTCCCTTTACTTAGTTTTTTTTTAAATAGTAACTATCTGGTGTCAGTACAGAGGTAGCTTAGTGGTTTTAATTTATATTTCCCTAATGTCTAATGAGGCTGAGTACCATTTTCATCTGCTTATTGGCCATTTGGATACTCTTTTTTGTGTGGGGAGTAGAGTTGGGGTGAGGGGTCCTACTATGCCTCAGGGGCTTGCATAGTTTGAACTTCTCACTGTCATCTGGAAGAGAGCCTGCAGGGTTTCTTATAGGCCTGTCCAGCTGCGGATCAATAAGAGAAGAGGGAGGGATGGGGCTGATCCCATGTTTGAAAGCTATCAGCAAATCAAACATCATTAATGGAATGACACTCTTTATTACAATGTCTCTAAAGTGTGTAATGGTGAGAAGATCATAAACCTTAATATTCACTGAAATAATCAATACTTACCTTGTTGCATGCACTTGGAACACTAGATAAATAAGTACAAAAACAAGATACTGGTGTTCTTCACTCTTTAGGTTAGTCCAGGGAATTAACCTTTAAGTGTGATTATGTTCTGCTTGGTTGTACTATGACTGTTTTATGAGTGAAAACTAGAGTTAGAATTCCAGAGAAAAATACAATTATTTTTTCTTTGTTTTGTTTCTTAAATTCCACATATGAATGCAATCATATGGTATTTGTCTTTCTCTGATTGAAGTTATTTCAGTTAGCATATATCCTCTAGGTCCAGCCATGTTGTTGCAAATGGTGAGATTACATTATTTTTTATGACTGAGTAATACTCCATTGGATATACCACATCTTCTTTATCTGTTCATCTGTGGACGGACACTTTGGTTGCTTGCATATCTTGGCTATTGTAAATAATACTGCAATAAACCTAGGGATGCATATATCTTTTCAAATTAATGTTTTCATATTCTTTGGGTAGATAACCAGTAGTGGAATTACTAGGTCATGTCATAATTCTATTTTTAGTTTTTTGAGGAACCTCCATACTGTTTTCCACAGTGGCTGCACCAGTTTGCATTCCCACCAACAGTGCAAGAGGGTTCCTTTTGCTTTACATACTCACCAACACTTGTTCTCTTGTGTTTTTGGTTTTAGTCATTCTGACATGTGTGAGGTAATATCTCATTGTGGTTATGATTTACATTACCCTGATGATAGGTGTTGTTGAGCATCTTTTCATCTGTCTGTTGCCATCTATATGTCTTCTTTGGAGAAATGTCCATTCATGTCTTCTGCCCATTTTTAAATTGGAGTGTGTGTGTGTGTGTGTGTGTGTGTGTGTGTGTGTGTGTGTTGAGTTGTATAAGTTCTTTATGCATTTTGGATATTAACCCCTTATCAGATATATCATTTGCAAATATTTTCTAAAGAAAAGAAAGAGACAAATGAAAAAACAGACTCTTAATTATAGGGAACAAACATGGTTACCAGAGGGGAGGTGGGTGAGGGGATAGGTGAAATAGGTGAAAGGAATTAAAAGTATACTTATCCTGATGAGCACTGAGTAATGTATAGAATTGTTGAGTCACTGTACTGTACACCTAAAACTAATATAACGCCTGTGTTAATTATGCTGGAATTTAAAAAATTTTTAAATAAATACAATTATTAACACTGTTCATTTACTCATAACAGTAAACTAAGTATGGATCCTTGGCTACCTAAATACTTATAAGCTTAAAGAATATGTCTTACATAGGGGTGCCTGGGTGGCTCAGTCAATTGAGCGTCTGACTTCGGCTCAGGTCACGATCTCACAGTTTGTGAGTTCAAGCCCCACGTTGGGCTCTGCGCTGACAGCTTGGAGCCTGTTTCAGATTCTGTGTCTCCCTCTCTCTCTCTGCCCCATCCCCACTCATGCTCTGTCTCTCTCTGTCTTAAAAATAAATAAAACATTAAAAAATTAAAAAAAAAAGAATATGTCTTATGTAAATTATTTCCTCTCATTTCTCACAAAGACTATGGGATAGAGAGGGAAGGCATCATTTTGTATTTGCTTTTATAATAAATGTAAATGGCTTGCCCATAGTTACTGCTTTCTGGAGCAGTAATTTTTATTTTTATTTTAAAAATTTTTTAATGTTTATTTAATTTTGGGAGAGACAGAGAGAGAGAGAGTGGGGGAGGGGCATAGAGAGAGGGAGACACAGAATCCAAAGCAGACTCCAAGCTCTGAGCTGTCAGCAAGAGCCTGATGCGGGGCTCGAACTCACAGACCATGAGATCATGACCTGAGCCAAAGTTGGACGCTTAACCAACTGACCCACCTAGGTGCGCTGCAATAAGTATATTCTTAATCCCCTTTATCTGTTTTACCCATTCTCCACCCAACTCCCCTTTAACAAACCACCAGTTTCTTCTCTGTATTTAAGAGGTTTTTTTTTTAAGTTTATGTATTTATTTTGAGAAAAAGAGACAGAGGGAAAAAAAAGCGAGTGGAGAAGGGGCAAAGAAAGAAGGAGAGAGAGAATAGGAAGAGTCTGAGAATAGGCAGAGCCTGATGTGGGGCTTGATCCCATGAACCATGAAATTAGGACCTGAGCTGAAATCAAGAGTTGGAGGCTTAACCAACTGAGCCACCCAGACACCCATAAGAGTCTGTTTTTGTGTTCCTTTTTTCTTCGTTTTGTTTCTTAAATTCTACATGAGTGAACTAATATGATATTTGTCTTTCTTAATCTGACTTATTTCACTTAGCATAATACTGTCTAGGTTCATCCCTGTTGTTGCAAATGGTGAGATTACATTCTTTTGTATGGCAGAGTAATATTCCATTGTTTGTATATACATCACATCTTATTTATCCCTTCATCTACAGATAGACACTTGGGTTGCTTCCATATCTTGGCTATCATAAATAATGCTGCAGGAAACATGGGTGTGTGTGTGTGTGTGTGTGTGTGTGTATATATATATATATATATATATATATATATATATATATATATATCTTTTTGAATCAGTGTTTTGTTTTCTTTGGGAAGAACTTTCATTTGAAAGTCAACCAAATGTTTCAGACAGGTCCTCTGGAAAGCTAGTTAACGTCTTTTGCAGCCATGAACTTACTCTTAGCTCCCATTTCTTGACAAAACCTCTTGAAATAGTGTGGCAGTCCTGGCTTTCAGGAGGTTGACAACACTTTGTAGAAATAGACACAATCTTTTCAGGATGGCTGGCAGAGTCACCAGGTGACACGGCTGCAGGTTGAGATGAGGAGCATGTTTCTTCACCAAAGCAACAAAGCCAGCTGTGTCGCCAGGCATCACAGATGCTCTGTCTGAGCCCAGAGTGCCAAGATTTTTATTCTGCCTGAGTTTGGCAAAGAAATTCTTCACCATGTTAAAGACATTGACTGCAGATTCTAAAAGAACTTCACACAGTAGCAATTCTCTCTTGATTATAAGAGCTTGTTGACAGGAGTTGACTTTGGCTGTGTAAGTAGAGGTGTCTCTTCGTGTTGTTATATGCAAAAGGGCCATATTCTGACATTAAATAAATGCCAGAACAAAATAGCATTTATGAAACAAAAGTAGATAGTACATAATTTTTAACAAACACCGATTTCCATATTTTTATGTTGAAGTAATAACACATACATACATAATTATTTGGTATCTATCATATTACTATGGGATTTGGGGGGTGTAACATACCTTTTTTTGGCCTGACAACGCTTTTGTCCTGGGTTGGCTCTCTAAAAGCTTAGCCATCCTACCTATATCACTCAACTTTTGCCACAATAATGCTTCGTGACAAAGCTCTCCAAAACTCAGTGACTTCCAACCATAAGCATTTATTCTCATGCCTGTGGGTTGAATGGGCTTGGCTCCAGGCAGTGAGTTGAGCTTAGTTCTATCCCACATGTCTTGCTTTCCGGCTCAGACTGGAGGCTAGTGGCTACTCAAGGCTTCTTTACGTGGTGAATCACCAGAACGAAAGCCATGTGATACTGAATAGTATATACAGTACCTCTGTTTGCTTACATTGTAGTGGTTGAAATGAGTCCATGGCCAAGCCTAACAACAGTGGAGCAAAAATACGTGCTCAGCTCACAGCAGAAGGAAGGAGAATTAACATTTGCTGTAACCTAAGGGATCCCACCTCCTTTAAAAGCTTTCTGTGGGCCCCACTTAATGACTTCCATTTATTTCTCATTGGCTATCCCTTTATGCAAAGGAGGTCGTGAAACATAATTTTGGGGGGCTGAGTACACTGCTGCCCCCCTAAAATATAGGGTTTCCATGAATGAAAAGAAAAGAGAGAAGGTAAATTGGATGTTAGAATTCTCTGCTGCAAGAGAAGTTTCTCATTCATTCGTGGATTAAACAAATATTTTTCAAAGTTTAACATGAGACAGGCCTTGTTTTATTTTTTTATTTTTTATTTTTTTTAATGTTTATTTATTTTTGACAGAGAGAGAGAGAGACAGAACATGAGCAGGGGAGGGGCAGAGAGAGAGGGAGACACATGTCTGAAGCAGGCTTCAGGCTCTGAGCTGTCAGCACAGAGCCCAACGCAGGGCTAGAACCCACAGACCGGGTGAGATCATGACCTGAGCCAAAGTCAGACACTCAACCGACTGAGCCACCCAGGCGCCCCAAGACAGGCCTTGTTTTGATGATGTAATTTATATGAACATGTTACATGGTTGCAGGAACCCAAGGAGGTGGACTGGACAGGGTTAAGGGTTCTGATTTGTCAGATGAGGAACTTTGAAGCCTGTGGGAGAGAAGTTGCTCTCCCGAGTACCTATGCTTTGTGAGCAGTAGATTCAGCATTGAACCCCAGTCTTCTGTCTTATTCTTTTACTCAGAAGCATTTGCTGAGTAACTACTTGCTGCTAGGCAAATGGAGGATGAAGACCCAGAATGGTCCCTTCCTCTAGGGAGTTCAGGGTCCATGAGAGACACTAACAAGATCATATTTGCAATAGAGTAATCTCAGGGAACCTGCTGTTCCATGTCTTCAGGATAGAGAAGATTCAGGGTGGAAGTGAATGGGTGAGAGGGTTAGTTAGAAATAAGAGTGTATCGAGAAAAGGCTTTTAGATGGAGAAAACCACTTAAGAAGATTTAGAAATGTAAGCGCCCTGAAGAAGTAATTATGAGTCAGACCTTGAAGGACTTTGAAAGCCATGCTGAGGAATTTGCATTTAATCCTGAGAATTACAGGGGAATAGGCCAGTGGCAAGTCCGCATTTCAGCTGTGATGTGCAGGATAGATGGGAGGGAGTAAAAGCAGAGCCTGGGACACTAGTTCTGAGGTCTCTCCAGGAGTATTGTGAATGAGACAAAAGTTTGAGCCAAAGAAATGGTAGTGAGAATGGACAGAAGGAGATTCCATAGTCATTTAGAATGGCCATTTGGGGGGGCACCTGGGTGGCGCAAGGTGGTGAAGCCTCCGACTTCAGGTCAGGTCATGATCTCACAGCTTGTGAGTTCGAGCCCCATGTCAGGCTCTGCTCTGACAGCTCAGAGCCTGGAGCCTTCTTCAGACATGTGTCTCGAGAGAGAGAGAGAGAAAAGAGAGAGAGAGAGGGAGAGGTTCTCCATTTGGATGTGAGAACCAAGGAAGAAGAATTGCTTAGCTTAGCAGTTCTCAGCCCTGAGTGTGCTTTAGAATTTAAAAAAAATACAGATTCTCAAGCATTGGAAACTCTGATTTAGTAAGTCTGGAATGGAGCTAGACATGGAACCGTAGTAAAGAGTGTACCCCTTGGGCAGCTGCCTGGGTTACAAATTTATAAGGACCGTAAAACATCATTAGAGCAAACTGGAAATCTGACTCCTTAGAACTGGTGAGGGTAAAGATAGACTCACTCCTGATGAAGCAGGAAGGGCCCTCTAGTAGAAATAGTAAAAATATTCCCCACCAGCACCAACCTATCTCAGCTGAATGTTTCCTGCTTGCAAGATCCACTGTGTAACCAGAGGCCCTACCAGCACGCTGGGAAGGGCCAACTGCCAGGCAGCTTGCATTCTGAAAGAAAGTAATATATGGAGTGCTGCTTCTAGAAAGGAGGGGTGTATTGGTTATCTACATTGAAAAACTCTCAACATAGCACTCAACAAGTTGTCTATCTCAGAAAAAAAAATTACAAGATAAAACCCAAGGGGGATCAACATGTGTAGTCTTAAATACAGCAGCCAGGGAAGGCTTCGCTGAGGAGGTTACATGAGCAAAGACCTGAAGGAGATGAAGGAGCAAATACAGGGCATTTCGGTCAGAGGGAAGAGCAAGTGCAAAGATCATAAGGTGGCATAGGGCCTGGAGAATGCTAGAAACAATAATGAGGAGGGTGTCTCCTGGGGCACAGGCAGTGAGAGAGTGCAGGTGGTGATGATAGACAAGCAGAGTGTGGAAGGACTTGCCAGGCTCCTGTAGGACCTGGGATTTTTGTACTCTGAGGGAGATGTAAGTCTCTGGAGGTTTTGAGCAGAGGAGAGACAAAACCTGATTTACGGTTCTCTCAAGCAACTCTTCTCCAAAGTCATTTTATTCATGTGACCAGGATGGATTAAGTTATACTATAGCAACAATTTTTGCATCTTAGTGGGTCTAATGGTTAAACGCATAAGTTTATTTCTCACTCACTCTCATATCCAGCGAGGTCTTGTGGAGGCTCTGCTTGTCATAGTCACCCAGAGACCCAGGCTGACGGGGCTCCACCTTGACACAAACTTTTCAGTCACTGCATAAGAGAAGGAACATGGCCAGTCATGCCCTGGCTTTTATAGCTTCCAGCCAGAAGTGATGGCACTTCTACTTAACATCTCATTGGCCAAAGCTACCCTTTCACAGAGAGCGCTTCATGACTAGGAGTTCCATTGGTACATATGTATGGGTAGCGTGTGTGTGTGTGTGTGTGTGTGTGTGTGTGTGTGTGTTTGAGATTGAGGGGTGTGGAGTTTAAGGGAAGTCCTGTTTTCCTGGCAGAAAAGAATAGTTAGACCCAGAGTTATAAATCTCCACCTCCCACAAAACTAAGTTTGGTTCAGAACTTTAAAATGACCCTTTTATTTTTATTTATTTATTTATTTTTTGCTGTCATCAAATCTTCAAAGCCCAGAAGGCTGAGTCTGATTTAAGTCTCAAGTTCAAGGTATGAGATGCTGTCTGTACTTCCAGCAGCTCTACAGGAAAGCCCTGTCCCCAAGCGCAGGCCTTAGGTCTGGGAAGTCCCCCTCAGGTGGGGGAGAAGGTGGAAGGCTTACTTCTTTGCAGTTTCCATAGCTTCTCCTATTTACCTTTTCTTGCACTGAAATATTCACCTGTTGTCCTTTCCCATCAGGCTGGCCACTGGTTTTCAGAATGAGACGTGAGCAGCCCATTCATGTTATAGAAAGACCCCTTAAGGTGTGAAAAGAAACATTTAGATTTCTACTTCTGCTATATTAACCTTACCCTTTCAAAATTTTGTTGTTGTTTTTGTTGTCGCACATTTAATAATAGGTAGAAAACAAAGTGGTACACTTAAGTAACTTGTAGGTAGGTAATGCACATATTGGGGGATATATTCAAAAACTTATTGCTACTGAAATGAATAATATTAAAAGTTTGGAGCCTCCTAGGATAGATTGTGAGTCCTTTGAGGCTAGAGACAGTATGTGCTAATTTTTGTTTCATGTGCATACAGAAAGATGCACATATCTTAAGTACTACAGCTTGATTTATTTTCATTTGTAATTGATACCAAAATTAGTAGCCAGATTGACAAACAAAAAACACTAGCAACACCACAAAGGCCCTCTTCATATCTCCTTCCCAGTCCTGACTTTCCCCTAGGTAACCAGTCACCTGACTTCTAACAGCAGATATCAACATTGCCTGTCTGTGTATTTCATGTAAATGAACGCCTACGTAGGCCTGTTTTCCTGGCTGGCTTCTTTCCCTCCACAGAATGTTTGTGTGTGACTGTTGTTCACCAATTGCCATTGCTATAAAGCACTCTGTTGTGTGAATACACCACAATCTACATATTGTTTCTACTGTTAATGGATATTTGGGTTGTTTCTTGTTTGGGACCATTGCAAATAATGCTGCTGTGAACTTTCCTTTACATGGCTTTTGATGCACATGTGTAGGCATTTCTGTTGGGTAAAGGTCTAGGATTTGCTGGGTCACAGGGCTCATGTATATGCAGTGTAAGTAGACAGCCAGACAGTTTTCTAATGCAGTGGTACCTCTTACTTGTTCTTGACATTAACACCAATCACAGAGTGTGCGGCGAATAATGCATGGAGAGTGAGGAAGCAGGGGGGACAGGGAACAAAAACGTGCATGTCAGAGACTGTCAGCATGTAGACATGTTGGGTCACAGAATCACAGCCATGGGCATGGCCCTATGCAGGAGCACGTTATCCCGGAAGTAAATGATCACACCTAAGGTACTGTGGACCAGTGGTCTGAATTACAGCACTTCAGAGCTGGAAGGAACTAGGAGTTAATAAAGAAAGGGAGGTGCTTTTTCTAGGCAGGATTCTGTGAAGGGCCCCTGGAGTCACTGCAGATCCAGGTGTGACCTCAGTTCAGCAGGGCCAGAACTCAGTTTTATCTGCTCACCCGGCTGTGGGTCTTCCTGGACTACTGACTGCTTCCATTCAGTCTGGGTTACAAAAGTGGCAGTTGTTCATTTACAAATGGAGTTCCTACATTCACCATCTGGGCGCCTCCTTAGCTGAGCAGAGTATCAGGTGAACAAAATAAGGCCGAACTTGGGAGTCTGCCTTCAGAATGCAGGATTTTGACTCTCTGTTCTTATGTTGACAGTTCACCTGGCTAGGCCAGGTCCTAGAACCGTTATGCCCAAGTGTGTCCCATGAATCCACAGAAAAAGAGTTTAGCATCCAGTAAATCTGGAAAAAACTGGGCACTTTCCTCTTTTCTCTGAAAATCTCAATGCATAGTAGTCGCATTAAAGGCTCTGACAAGTCCTACTGCCAAAAAGAGAGAGTCTGTTTAGCTGTGCTCAGTGTTCTCAAACTTGGCCAACAGAATCCCTCCCTCTTAAATTCTTTTGATACATAACAGATAAATTCTGAAGAATACCACAAAACCCTTTGAAAACGTTAATTTAAAGGAATATGTCTGCTCCACTCCCTAGTGTAGTGTTTTTCATACGGTACTTATTAGTGGATACTATTGAAATTAACATAATTATTTGAGCCCACTGTTACAAATAATTAAAATGGGATAGAATAGAAAACATCAGAGGACATCACATGTAATAATGTTTTATAAAACTTGGTTTTAATGACATTTATACATAAATGTGTGTAAAGAGTCACAGCCAAGAATCTACGTCTTTTTCTTTTTAATGTTTATTTATTTTGAGAGAGAGAGAAAGAGAGCACATGGGGGAGGGGCAGAGAGAGAGGGAGCAAGAGAGAATCCCAAGCAGGCTCTGTACTGACAGTGCAGAGCCTGACGCAGGGCTTGAACTCACAAACCATGAGGTCGTGACCTGAGTTGAAACCGACTGAGCCACCCAGGTGCCCCTAGAATGTACACTGCAGTCAGAAAAGGAGACTCAAAAGACCACATTATTTCCTCAGCAGTCTGCATGAGACAGTCTGCAGGGTCTGCTTCCTCCCCCCTCACTGTCCTCATCCAGGGCTCAGGTTCTTCTGTGCTCCCCTTACACCCTAATCCCCAGAATGCTGCAGTTTTTAGCACTGCATCCTGCCTCCTGTTCCTGGTTTATCAATTTCTTCCTCTTCCTCTCATGCTCTAAGGAATAGGCTTTTTGGTTTGTGAAAAACGACTTACTCGCTATCTGGCTTCAGGAAAGTCACTTCAGCTCCCTAATCCTGTTTCCTCACTTGTAAAGTGGTGATGATAAATCTTCTCTCTTAGGACTGTTTGTAACGATGAAATGAAATAATCTGTGGAAAGCATCCAGAACATAAAAAGGACTGAAGAAATCCTTTCCCTTCCATTAGTCTCCTGACCATCATACACAATTTAAGGAAACCCTCTGAATATTTGTCCTCCTTTAGAAGCACTGTCATCAGTGACAACCTCAAAGCATGGCAGGTGACTCCTGGGAAGCCGGTTTCAGACCATCTAGTGATGATTCTTGTTAGTTTCCATCTCAGAGGGTAATTTTTCCAGCTGGTTCCCAGATTCTGTCAGTGCACCCTGCTGCTGACTCTTCCCTCTTAAGAATCCTGAGATCCAAATGTTGGACTATGTAGGGACAGAGGTCTCAAAGACATCCAGGCACCAGTTAACGGTGACTCAGCTGTTAAATGTCACTCAGCTGTTAACAGAGGGACCGCCCCCCCCCCCCCCCCCCAATTCCAGGACTATGGACTCCAAGCCTAGCCAGACCCTTAGGTCCTGCTTCGATTGTGGCCCAGGGGACACAAACACTCTATGCATCCATAGCAGAGGGATCGGTATCAGCCACTTACTTCCAGCGACTTAAACACTGATTAGTTCTCAAGGGGGAAAAATGTTCATTGTGACAAACGTCCAAAGTGATAAAAGGATTTTCCTACCATATTTCCTTCCAAAACGCCCTTGGGGCTGAGCCCAAATAAGGTTAGGAGACGCCAGTGAAAAGACTGATCTTCCCTTGGCTTTGCAAGGAAGAGCATAGTTTTGGCGACCCTCGATGGGCCGGCCCCGTCCTCCCCTTTCCCCGCTCCTTCCCTCCTCCCTCCCATGACTGCCCGGGCTCGAGGAGCACCCTCACACCTCGGAGGAGGAATCGAGGCGACTTGCCAGACCCTGCTCCGCGCGCCTTGCCTCAGATCAGCGCGGGGCGGGCGGGACCCAATCCTTCCTAGCACCTGGGCCCCTGCTCGAGGCAGCTGTAGCTGCCAGAGCCCGGGTCAGGGCTTTTATTGTGAAAGGAGCTCCCCCTCCCTAGCTTTCGGGGAAGTGGGGAGGCTGGGCCGGGACGCACAGCAGGGACTTCGCAAACTCTGCAAACGCCCCTAGTTGAACGCGGAGGCTCCCGGCTGTGGAACGGCTCCTGCAGAACCTCAGATCCTCAGATGACACGCAGACTCCGCGTGCATTCTCCCGGAGCTCCTCTAACAACCCCACCTGCAGGGCATCCCCGAGCGCGCTGCGCACCCAGGAGTCGCGGGGCCACTTGGCTGCTGGGAAGCTGTGGACGTCCCGTCCGGGAAACCCGCGTCTAGGGAAGCCTGGAGAGTCACGGAGCAAGTGGCGACCCCGGGGCGGTGGGATGAGCCGGAGAGCCAGCTGAGAGCTCCCAGAAGCGGGTCCAGCCACTGCGGGGGCCATGGTAGGAATCTCAAGAGGGGACCCTCGGGTGGGCGGATGGGGTGGGCACCCAGGCAGGTTGCCGCGGACAGTGCGCACAGCTCTGGGTGCGTGGAGCCTGCGTGGCCTCCCGGAGCTGGAATTGTTCCGGAAGGTGGCTTAGGGGCTGCAACGGCTCTTATTTCTGCACCTAGGAGGAAGCGAAGGGGGCGAAGGGGGGGGGGCGGCGGTGAGGGGGGCGGCGAGAAGCTGGGCAATTAGCTTTGCTGCTTCCCTAGGCGGGATGCCCGTAATAAGGGAGCTTTCATTATGGACCCGTACACCCTGGCTGAACCTTAATCCACGCAGAAATAGATTGGGCCTGGTAAGGGTCCAGTTCCTGGCGCCATCTCCTGGACCGCAGGGCAGGTGTGGGAGTGCTGGTTGATCTGGGATGTTGTTCAGGAAGTTGAAGAACTTGTGAACCGTTACCTTTCCACTGATAAAACTCACAGACACCAACAGGCGGAAAAGATAGACCCTTTGAGCGTGAGACCCACGCTACTTGTGCAGCCTTAGGAAAGGGGCTTCCCTCAGGACCGGCTGCTGCTTAGCTCTGCTTCCAGGTAGAAGCGACCTGCAGCCCCCACCCAACCTGCCTAGGGGGGGAGGGTATCAGACACCAGAATGAGTTTGAACTCTGAAGGAACCCACAGGGCTCTTCTGTCTGCTATGACTCACTCCCTCTTCCCGCTCGTAAGCACACAGAGGTCAGATTAGAGCTCACTGGAGATACTTCTCAGGGAGCTTAGCTGTGGGCCTGGTGTTTAGAAGGGTGCCTAGAGATTCTTCTGTAGGATGGAGGGTCTCTGAGGGAACAGCCCCCTGGATGCAAAGGTGTCCTGGAGTTGTGGGGACCAGAGGCCAAGAGCTGGTCAATAGGAGGCTACACTCTCTCCAATGCTCATAGGTTTCTTTCTCAAGCTGCTAAAGAGAGAGAAATAATGGAATCTTAAGGTTGAAAGGGGGGAGTTGGGGCACCTGGGTGGCTCAGTTGGTTAAGCATCTGACTCTTGATTTCAGCTCAGGTCATGAGCTCATGGTTCGTAAGTTCGAATCCCACCATTGGGGTCTGCACTGATAGTGTGGAGCCCGCTTGGGGTTCTCTCTCTCTCCCTCTCTCTCTTCTCCTCCCCAGCTCACGTGTGTGCACTCTCTATCTCTCAAAATAAATAAACTTAAAACGAGAAATGGGGGTGTAGTCAGAGGTACAGGATGTGAAACTGAAAAGTATGGAGATTTTTTTTACCGCAAAATTCCATGTTCAGGGGCAAAAGTATTGCCAGAAGAGGGTAGGGGCCAAAGCCATCAACTCAGAGGGTTGTTACAGGTCTGCAGGAGTCTCTTGATTTTAAAGGTGTGTATGACAGCATTCAGGCTGTTTGCGATGGAGGTGAGGTGAGCAGAGAGAGAAAGTACCTGCTGTCTGCTCTAGCAGCCTAAGGATGCATCAATGTTTGCTCCACTGCCCGTGTGGGCTTCCTATCCTTGCGAGCCTATAGTCTCCTGGCTTCTCATCCTTAGTTAGGAAGAGGACTTGCGTCTGAATTTAATTTGAGTCAGGGTCCACCTGCCAGAGAGAGGGGGTGGCCTGATAAGCAACTTCTGGCAGCAAAATGGCCTTGGAGATCTGAAGGTTTCTTTTGCTTCAACCTCTGAATGAAGGGTCCTGTGGTCCAGAGGCTGGGGGCCCAAGGTACAGCCCGTCACTGACCAGAACAAGCACTGGAGAAGGTGGGGGACTGATCCTTTGGGAACTTCAGTCTCTTCTTCCGTAAAATGAGAGATTGAAGTAGATGTCCTTTGAAGTTCCATTTAGCTTCAAAAGTAGATGGTACGTGAATCATTTTGAGGTTGGATCCCAATCTGATGTTGACTTCTCAGCATGTACAATTATGATGGTGCTAGGGAGAAGTGGTTCTCAGCCCTGGCTCAGACTGCTCCCCAGACCAAATCCAGACCAGACCCAGACCAACGGATTTGTTTTTAAGGCTGCCCAGGTGACCCTAGTGTGCAGCCAAGACTGAAAAGCACAGGGCTAGAAGGCTGAGGGAATAGGAACTGCACTTCCCCAGATATCCCTGAATCTGTAGAGCTGCCATCCCTTGAGATAGTCCTAAAATAGAAGGTGTCAGTGAACTTCATCTGCAAATGATACATCTAATATGTCCCTCTTGCAGGATCGTTCCACAGAGAAACCTCTCGTAAGTCATTAAAACCGAGATGTGAACTTCCCCAACGTGTTTGAATATGGTAGCCTTTATCCAGTAATTCCTTAACATTGTCATATTACTGATCCAAGGCACATCAAACGAGAAACTCTGGGTTAGAAATATAAAGCTGAAAGTCTGGTGTCCTTAGATGTCTTTTTGCCAAAGTGAACACTGAGCTGCAGGACCTGTGAGGGTATTTTTTGATCATCCTGAAGGGGTGTGGGTCTAAGATTGGGAGACACTTGCTATCTTTCCTTACAATGATGGCAGGTGACTTGGTGTGTGCCACGACTCAGAACTCGGATGAAAAATATTGATAGAAGAAGTTAAGATTATTATTGCCAACTTTAAAAAATGTTTTCTTCCTGGGGTGCTTGGGTGGCTCAATCAGTTAAGCATCCGACTTTGGCTCAGGGCATGATCTTGTGGTTCATGAGTTTGAGCCCCACGTCGGGCTCTGTGCTGATAGCTGGAAGCCTGGAGCCTGCTTCAGGTTCTATGTCTCCCTCTCTCTCTGCCCCTCTCCTGCTCATGCTCTGTCTTTCTCTCTGTCAAAAATAAATAAACATTAAATAAAATTTTTAATAAAAAAATAAAAGTAAACCGTTTTCTTCCTGATCATATATATGCCCATACTGCCAATTTCTATAGGTAACCATGTATCATTTTGGCATATTTCCTACTCTGATTATTATTATTATTTTTTAAATGTTTATTTATTTTTGAGAAAGAGAGCATGAGTGGCGGGGGTGTGGGTGTGTGTGTGTGTGGGGGGGGTGGGGACAGAGACAGGGAGACACAGAATCCAAAGCAGGTTGCAGGCTCTGAGCTGTCAGCACAGAGCCGGACTTGGGGCTCAAACTCACTGAGATCATGACGGGAGCTGAAGTTGGATACTTAACCAACTGAGTGACCCAGGCGCCCCTGAGTATTATTTTAAAGAGATGAGATTATACCAAACATGCAGTTTTTTAGTTTGATTTGTTTTACTCCACTTTTTGTCAAAACACATTCCATGTCTGCATCTCCAAAAAATACTCATAACCATACTTTCAATACTCAGCACCACGGTGATTTTGATAATCATCTCTCTGCTTGTGGACTTTAAGTTGTTCCCACTTTGGAGCTGTTTTCAGTGGTGCGTGGCCAGCTTCTGATTATCCGTGGACTTGGGGATCTGAGTGCCTGGCTAAGTGGAAATCAGACAAGCTCACAAGAACAAATTATTTTAGCCTCTTTAGAAAAGATCTTACTGCAGTTACCTTCAAGGGCCCAGAGTGTGGGTGTGGGAGGCATTTCCTCTTGTCTGTCTTCACTCTACACTGCGTTATGTCATCAGACAGGTAGCCATGGAGGGAAGAGGGTCCCAGGAGAACTCACACATGGGTCAGTTCTCCTCAAAGGAACCAAGAGCTAAAATCGCTGGTGGTTAAGACTTAGAAGGGAATCTCTAGGTGAAGGAGCTGAGATCAGAGAAGGGATGTGACCTTCTCAGAGTTACTCAGAGCTCTGTTAGAGCCCAGTTCTCCTAGTCCTCCATAGCCTCTTCATGTACCTGAGGCATTTGGTGCAGCTTGGAGTGGCAAAGGAAAGGACACAGGGTTTAAAATCAGAATGAGGTTTGTGCCAGGCTAGGCTACCACACGGCCCTGGGTAAGCACTCCAGTACTCTGAGCTGCAGGCCCCTCTGTAGCATGGGCTTATAATAACAGACTGTTACAGGGGAGCCTGGGTGGCTCAGTCGGTTAAGCATCCGACTTCGGCTCAGGTCATGATCTCGCTGTCCGTGAGTTCGAGCCCCGTGTCGGGCTCTGTGCTGACAGCTCAGGGCGTGGAGCCTGCTTTGGATTCTGTGTCTCCCTCTCTCTGCCCCTCCTCCACTCGCTGTCTATCAAAAAAAATGAACAAATGTTAAAAAAATTAAAAAAAAATAATGGATTGTTACAAGGAGCAAATGGAATCAACAAAAGTAAAACGCTTGATGCCCCAAAGGTGCTTTAAGAATGAGGGCCTCACAGAAGACCCACAAAATAGTTTTCTTTTTGTCAGAACCTAAATAAAACAAATGGTAAGGAAGTTGCTGATGCATTTTCGTGCACGACTAGTCAAAGAGGGGCTACTGGGACACTTCTGTAACTATGGATCATATGCAGACAGATTCTATTCTAAAGCAGTTCTCTTGCTCCTTTAAATCTTTCTTCTCACCAGGCAGGAAATACCCAGCCTTCAGGAGATGTTTGCCCAGTTTGCGTGCCCTGGGCCTCCTTGCTGAACACTGGATGAGCATGCGGTCCCCACTCAGCCACAGGCCCCTGAGGTCTAATGCTGGGGTGCTCCAGGCAATCACCTGGCCCAAGTTTCTCAGGCTCACCTGAAGAAAACAGGGGAAACTCATTTTGGAATCAGAACTGGGAACAGTGACATTCCAGCCCTTGGAGCCCATGGGGAATTTGATACCCTTTCTCTTGTGGGCAACCCCGTAACCTGCTGCATAGATGAGCCAGGCTCTGCACAGGACTGGCCAGGGAGCAGAGGGTTGTAAATAATCCACTGGCCCTAATTAGCTGAAGAAGAGGCTGGTTCACAAAGCAGTGGGTTGGGAGTGGGGGTGGGGAATAAGCTTCACAAAGAGATGAGTTCCTTAGTTGTTTCAAGGGCCAGAGAAGGAAATGTGCTTCAAACAGGCTTCAAAGATGGCGACAGCCCCCTCAGAACAGACTTGGGAGGCCCAGCCCTCCCTCCCACCCAGGGTACCAGTGTAGAAACAGAGTGCATCAGGGTTCCTCAAGGCCCAGGTGCTGTGAGAAACCTGGGCCGTCTTTGCTTGGATCCCTTTTTGATGTGATTGTGGATGTGTTTCCATCTGGGGAGCTTGGGGTCCCCTCCCCCTGTTGTCTGGATGGGCCTACACAAGTCTGCCTCTGAAGGGCCATCTGGCCCGAGAGTGAGGACAAAACAGTGGTTTGTGGGTGAGCCCCCGGCTGCCCTTCTTCTCTGTGTGGACCCCCACCCCCAACACACACCTACAGATACAGACCCTATTCTTTGAGGTGGCCTGGGATATGGCTGTATTCCCCGGGGGGCCCAGCCAGGTGGCCCTGGAACTCCTCACCGAGTGGAAGCTAGAAGGTGCCTTATGACAGCAGCTGGTGAATTCAGTGGTGACTGGGTGTTAAGAGTGAAAGGGAGGGAGAAGAGGAAGTGGAGGGTGAGGAAACAGCAGGAGCCTTACACTGTTCTCTAGGCCTTGACTGGTTCTCAATGAACATGTGCCTCTTCTAGGCAGGGCTTGAGTCTGTCCCAGTGGCTTTGGAATTCTCAAGTGGCACATCTAGGAGGCCATGAAAGAGGAATTCACAGTCTTCTGTTACGAGTGTATCTGTGTTCTCCCTCTCTCTGTGCTGCCGTGCCGTTCATCCATCCATTCAGAAAATACCCGCTGTAAGCCAGACATAGTGCTAGGGCAGAAAATCCAAAGATGAGTGACAGAGACCCTGTCCCTGGGGAGTATGTGGTCTGGTGATGCCATCTGTGTGTGCGTGCCCATGTGGGTGTATATGTGGGGCACAGCAGGTGGTAAGTTCAGGGCAGAGGGAGGCACAAAGAAATGTTTCTGTCCTGTGAGCTAAATGCTCTGATGCGGAGGCAGAGAAGGGCGCTTCTGAGGAGTGGGGAGACAGGGGGAGGGTCTAAGGATGGCTGAAGAAAAGAGAAGCCATGATTATCTATTAGAATAGCTAAACAGCAAAACGCCCTAACAATTTCAAGTGCTGGTCAGGATGCGCCGTAACTGGAATGCTCACACGTTAAAGGTAGATATGTACGGTGATAGAACCACACCGGAAAACAGCTTGTCAGTTCCCTGTACAGTTACATACGCACTTCCCACAGAACCCAGCAATCCTCTTCCTGTGTATTTACCCCAGAGGAATGAAAAACATATGTCTACACAAACACCTGGATCCAAATGCATACACTAGCTTTATACATAATTTCCCCGAACTAGAAGCAAACCAAATGTCCTCAACTGTAGGTTGGACCTACAGGGTGAGATCCAGCCATACTGTGCAGTAAAGACAGCAATCTACTGTGACACACAACAACGGGATGAGTCTCAAAGGCACTTGCTGCGCAGAAGAAACCCATCTCAAAAGGTTACCTACTGTGTGATTCCATTTATCTGACATTCTGGGCGACATGAAGCCACAGGTGGTAGAGAACAGGTGATGGCTGCCCGGGGCTGGGGATGGAGAGGCTGTGACTCCAAAGGCAGGGCACGAGGGAGGCCTTTGGAGCGACGGAACTGTTGTCTCCTGATTGTGGTGGTGGTTCTATACATGTGTGTGAAAACTCCTAGAACTGTCCACAAAGATTTTAGTTGTACTGTACCTTAAAATAACAGAACAACAAGAAGGGAAGGCAGTCTAGCAGAAGGAACAGCATGTGCAAAGCTCTGGAGGCAAAAGTGAGCTGTCAAAAGTTGGCTGAAAGTGAGTTAGGGGGAACCTCCTGGAAATAGGGCTGGAGACAGAGTTTGGCTCTTGGGCATGGGTGGATTTGTGTTAATTATCCCGAGGGCAGCGGAGGGCAGCGAGGCCAATGGAAGAGATTTTGAGCATGGAGATGTGAGATGGGTTTGCATTTTAGAGAGCAGTTTCAGAGGGAGGGGAGGCTACAGGGAGTGGAGGGGAGTGTCTGGGAAAGGAAGGTGATCTGGAAAGACATGAGGGAGGATGGACCCTGTGACTGGCCGGGAGGGAACAGGTGAGAGGGATATATTTGGGCTGGAGAACCGCTAGTCCTTGGTAACCTCAGATAGGGAGCCTGGGCAGGTCAGGAGTGACTTGTTTCTTGTCCAGGCATGTAGGTATACAGGCCTCTTATCTGCCATCTTCCTCTCTCTTCATTTTCATTTTTATTTATCTGATGGTGCCCTTTAGTCACACTCAGAAGTAATCATGATGTAGAAGTAACTGACTTAAAAATGATGCCAATCATTTTAATTCTAGAAAACAGATTACTATGTTATATTCTTAAGACCCACAGTGAAGTGTTTGACTTTTCTCCCTTAACCTTCTAAATTGGTTCTGCCCTTATAATCATCAAAGTAGGGTAGGGACAGTCGCAAGAATAAATGAGTATGGTGTTGGCTCTGTTGTCCCCACCACCTTGCCTGTGGTCCCCAGTGCTCCCTGTCGGCCAGTGTGTGGCTCCTTCATCTCTCCGTCCCCAACTTCCCCTCCTGCCACGGGCTTGACTTTGGGTTTCTACTAAGTGGCCGCAGGAAGGGGCTATGTCACATGCTGTTTACTTGTGGGCAGTTTTTGTTTGGCTTTCGAGGGTGTTTGCTTGCAATGAGCAAAGAGCCTCTTCCAGAGAGCCATCTGGAGAATTCAAATGCTTTCATTTTGGCTCGGGCAACAGGTTCATGGCTCCATGTATAAAAGCCAAGTCAGATAGGGATTCTTTCAGAAATGTTATCAGCCAGAGAACTGGTGGAAGACATCAGAGGGGAGAGGACTAGAAGAGAGAAAGGGAGAGAAAAAGAGAAGTGTCAACGCCAGAGACGTGTGGATGTGAGATGAGGGGACTGAGGCTCAGAGACAAAAAGAACTGGCCCCATGGGGGAGCAGGCAAGAGCTCCTCACAGCCTGTGATCCTGGCGCTCAGGGGACGCAGGGCTCTGGGGCTGTAGCGGGCACAGTGTCTTGGGCTGCTTTCAGCAGTGTGTTGCCCTCTGGCAGAGCAGTGATGTTTTCCGCTGTCCTGGCCGACGAAGTCTCACTGACACCGTCTCTCTCCGTGCTTCACATGCCAGGTATCAGCCCCGTGCTCCTGCTGTGGGAGGCGAGGGCAGGGGCGTTAACAGCAGAGCAAACCCGGCTGATCCAGTGGCTGGCCTTGCCTCCGTCCAGACTGGTTTTGCACCAGTGCTGGGCATTCATTCCCAATGCATCAGGCACTGGTGAATTGTCAAGACATTCTGTCTCTTATATCTCATTTTCCACATTTCCTGAAAAGAGATTGTCCATGTGAATCTACTCCTTCATATACATAAACGAGCAGCATATACCTCCTTCAATAATTTCTACAATCCAGCTAAGTACTTAGGCGGACAGTGTTGTCTATGGCCATCTTCCCATCCGGACTGTAAACTGAGGGCAATAATTTAAAAACTTTTTAAGATCGCTTTAGTACTTTTAAATGCTTGGTGCCATGCTTGAGGTGGGAAGAGAAGACCCAAATATAGCCAAATCAAATATAGTCAATATCAGAGGGTCATAATTTCAAAAAGCATGGCACCGAGCGTGGTCACTCTTTTCCCCAAAGGAGATGAGCGAATTCCAGCCCCAGGGAAAACGCGATAACCGATGACCACCCAGATGGAAGGAAGCAGGGGAGGGAGGTCAGGTAGGGAGGAGCAAAAGTCTCAAGCTGTGCCCAGGCTGGGGTGGGGCTCTGGGTTGTGTTGTCTGGGATTCTGGACGCACTGGAGGTGGAGGCTGTAGGCAGTATGAGGGCTCGAGGCTGGGATGGCTAGTGAATGGGCCATTTGGGCGTCCATCCCTGTGCTCTGAGGAAGGTGGGCAGGGCACACACGCTTCTTTCTCTAGGACAGAGTGGCTCTGTTGTCTGTCCATACAGAGGCTCAGTGTGTACCTCCTGGGGGAACTGGACCCCGGCTCAGGGACTGGCTGGCGGCAGGGGTGGCCTCCTAGACAGTCTGAGCACTCCCTGCCGACCTCCCTGTGCACCAGCCACTGTCTGCAGGGCCCCGGGCCCAGTCAGCTCATGCAGTCAATCACCGAGTTCTGTCTTGCCCTCCTCCCCCTACTACCCTCGCTTCGCCTGGCACTCTAGAGATCCTGTTGCAACTACAAAGACGCTATTGTATTCCTTTTTTTCCCCCAGAACATTCTCTCTTGAAACTCTAGTTAAAATCCCATCATTTCCCTTTGGGGTGGGGGGTGCCGATGGCTGACTGGGCAATGCCACTCTGTTTAGTCACTTCACTGAGAGGGGGGAAAGGCTCCTGGCCCTTTGTTCACATGCACTCACCCCCCTTGCAGTGGCGCTCACTCCCAGGGTGGATGGGTTTAAACTGTAATTGTCGCAATAGCTTACTTGATACGGTTTTAAAGCATGAAGGGTTCAAAGGGTGCTTCTCCCCCTCAGATTTTTATTTAAATTCTAGTTGGTTAACATACACTGCAATATTGGTTTCAGGAGTAGAAGTCAGTGATCCATCACTTACATGCAACGCCCAGTGCTCATCACAAGTGCCCTCCTAATACCCATCCCCCATCTAGCCCATCCCCCACCCACCTCCCTCCACCAATCCTCAGTTTGTTCTCTATTGTTAAGTCTCATGGTTGGGATGCCTGGGTGGCTCAGTCAGTTAAGCATCTGATGTCCGCTCAGGTCATGATTTCATGGTTCGTGAGTTTGAGTCCCCCTGGTGAGCTTGAGCCCCGCTTCGGGTGAGCTCTGCTTCTCTCTCTCTGCCCCTTGTGGGGTTCTCGATCTCTCTCTCTCTCTCTCTTTCTCTCTCTCTCTCTCTCTCTCCCTCTCTCTCTCCCTCTGCCCCTCTCTCACTTGTGCCCTCTGTTTCTAAATATATATATATATATATATATATATATATATATATATATATATATATATCTCAAGGTTTGTTTCCCTCTCTCTTTTCTTCCCCCCTCCCATATGTCCATCTGTTGAGTTTCTTAAATTTCATGTATGAGGGAAATCATATGGTATTTGTCTTTCTCTGACTGACTTATTTTGCTTTGCACAATATGCTCTAGTTCCATCCATGTTGTTGCAAATGGCAAGATTTCATTCTTGTTGATGGCTGAGTAATTACATTGTAAATATATATATATACCACATCTTTATCCATTCATCAGACGATGGACAATTTGGGCTCTCTCCATAGCTTGGCTCTTGATAATGCTGCTATAAACATCGGGGTGCAAGTATCCCTTCAAATCTGTATTTTTGTATCCTCAAGAGGTGATTTGTAATCAGAATTAAATTCAAACCCTGCTTACTACCTTGGGCAAGTCACTGGACCTTTAACCTCAGCCTCAGTTTCCCCATGAACATAACACCATCCCCTTGTGAGATTGTGTGTTTGACACTATAATGAGGAAAAAGCATTTCATATCATGGTCATCAGCATATACCAAGTGTGCAATTAATGAGAGCTGTGTCCCTAGACAACAGACAGGGCTGCAGAGGCCTGAGCCTCTACAACTGTTAGTAGGATCCCTCAGTGCCTCAAGGGGAATAGGAGTGGGGAGTAGCCTTGGATCCTAGCTCCAATGCATAAAGGGTTCTAGAATGGGGGGGGGGGGTATATGCTATAAAGGGGATTCCATTATATCAGCCATCCCTACAGTGGTGAACTAGAGAAAGATGGAATCAAGTGGTAGAAGTAAAAGGGTACGTCGTTCGAGGGTTCTTGACCTGGAGTCCATACATAGAATTCAGGGGAGCCCTACACCTGACTGAAGAAAAGTTACATCTTTACTTTTACTAAGGAAACCCCTAACTGAAATGCAGTGTTTCTTTAATAAGGAATGTAGGCACGAACCAGAATAGTGTTAGCAGGACATGCGACCTTGTCACCAGGAGGAATCACGGATATTTTATGTCATGACAGTGGAGACACGGACTTTGAAGCATATTCTTTTCTCCCGACTGCTTTGAAAGTGCACTTGTTACGAGATGTGCCGGTAGATATGTTATTTAATGTATTGATAAAAAAGAACGTGTATTATTATACCATACATTTATTTTTTAGGTGACTGTCCTAACTTTATTTCAGCATATAGTATATTTAATACAATGTATTCAATATAATTGATTGCCTTTGGAACCCTATGTCTTTTATTTTGTACATTTAAAGAAAGCATCCTGAGAAGGATCCATGGCTTCACTAGGTGACTAGAAGCGTCTATGGTGCTAAAAAGATTCAGAACTCCTGCTTCTGTGTAGGCATTCATCTGTGTGATCTGATCTTGGCAGTGTGCTAACGGCCCCCTTTGCCTAAAAGTATCTTCCCTCAGCCTCTACTCCAGGATCACTTAAAAAATAATTTTCAACAAACTTCTTGTGTGTACTAGGCACTCTCCTGGATGTCGAAATATAATTTCCTCTCAGTACTAATAACAACATATATTTACACTGGGCTTTGTGGCTTTCTTATAGATTATCTCATTGAATCCTTAATCCTTCAACTGTTAAGGCTGGTGTCATTAAACCCATTTTAGAGATCGGTAATACAGTAATTTAGAGAACACTGATGCTGAGTAATGGCCAGGTCACACAGTTACCAATAGGAAGGACTTCACGGCGGGCCCTCCAACCACCGATGCGACACTGTTTCCAATTGATTAGCCTGAAAATTTTCACAATTTAGATGTTTCACCTTGATACCTGGTCTTTGGAAATTTTCTGTTAAAAGGAAATATCCTTGGAAATTAGTTCGTTGTGGAGAGTGTTGTGCTGAGAATCTGAGTCCCAGGTATATCGTCTTCAAATATAGGAGAGCCCTGAGGGTGGGCTGGGTGCAGATTTGGGAAGGCCTGGGAGCAGGACCGCCTTGGGGAATGGTGCGTGGGGGCAGGAGACACAGGTGTGTTAGAGCAGGCTGTTGGGGATAAGGGAGGCCAGTGCTGAGCGAAGGAGCCCCGACACTGAGGGGGAGCTCTTAAGCCCAACTCGACTCTCTCTGTGTGTTTAGCTTGAGGAGCCTCCAAAACATGGGGGGGCGAGCCCCCGACATCTAAGCAGCATCTCTCCACGAGGACACAGGGAATCCCTGTTTCTGGACCAAGAGCACGTGCAATGGACAAGCAGAGCGTTTCTTTGTATCGTGAGACTTGCTCCTGTTCTGGAGCACTGAGAGGGTCCTTGAGGCACCCCTGGGCACTTCCTGTTGTCTCTTGTCCCTGCCTATGGCTTTCTGCCTAGTTTGTGAACCCCGGAAAGACAGCAGCTCTCTTGCAGCACCCAGTGTGGATGCAGAGGACGTGCTCAGCAAGTGTTTTAATTGGGTGGTAGCCTCCCATATATCACATTTAAGTCTTTCCAGAGCTGTCCAATATAAATTCTGGAGGTGATGAAAATCCTCTATTCTGTGCTGCCCGTCATGGGAGCCACTACCCACGGTGGCTATCGAGTACCTGAAATGTGACTAGTGTGACCAGGAATGAAGATTTCAAATTTTAATTAATTTAAATGTAAACAGTCACATGTGATCAATGGCTCTTATATTGAGTGGTACAGCTCTGAACCAATAAGTATAAACTGATGTGCAGATAGAACCCAGGCTGCTGGCACAGTGAATGAAGTAAGCTGGGTATAGTGGAAAAAAAATCAATCTGTTTTGTTTTCTCAAGTTTTATTGAGCCACGGTCAAACAAGTGTTTATCTTCTATGAAAGACAATAAAGCTAGTGAGATCCCAAAGGCAAAGGTCTTTCCTCCTCGGTGTTAGGAGACAATAGGGAATGGCGGGGCCTGCAACGAACTATAGAGAGCATGTTGTTGAAAGCGAGCCGTACTCTTCTCCATCTGTGCGAGAACATGGGCCCAAGCTGTGGCCGGAACTTCCTCTTTTCAAGGGAAGCCCCAAATCTGGATTTTTTATGTGAAATATCCTGGTTTTTAAACATTGGTTTGAATTTAGTAAAAATACTTCAGGCCAGGCAAAACCCATCTGTAGGCCAGATTTGGCCCATGGTCCCAGTTTACAGAGTCTCCTCTACGCCTTATCCTGAAGACGTCCATTTGACCTGCTACAACCGGGTTGGATTTAAGACAAGAGTGAGGTGGAGTCTTCCCTTAGTGTCTTTGTGGGCTCAGTTTCCCCTGTCGTCATGGGTTTGGCCAGAGAGGGGAGAAGTGTGTCTGAAAGACCGACTCCCCCCACCCCCCACCTCTGCCCCTTCTCTGGGGTTGTGTCCTGTCCTCTGAGCAGCCAGGGAGTAGAATACTCTTGAAGGTTGGAATGGGATGGCCTAAGAAAAACTTGATGTGTATTTTTAAGCAAGAACTCCCGGGGCGTCTGGGTGGCTCAGTCAGTTAAGCGTCCAACTTCGGCTCAGGTCATGATCTCACGGTCTGTGGGTTCGAGCCCAGCATGGAGCTCTGTGCTGCCAGCTCAGAGCCTGGAATCTGCTTCGGATTCTGTGTCTCCCTCTGTCTCTGCCCCTCACCCACTCACACTCTGTCTCTCTTGCTCTCAAAAATAAACATTAAAAAAAAAAAAAAAGAAAGAAATCCCTACTCCTTTCCCACCCCAGCTCCACTCCTGGGCCTGAGAGCAAAATATATGGCAGTTAATACAAGGGCAGCCAGAGAAAATTTCTAACAAATGACAGGGTCTCCAAAATTCCATCTGGCCTGCGGTGTTTCCCACACTGGTGCTCTTGTGAGCTGGAACAAAATGGTAATTCAGTTATGGATACAGAGAGGACTCCTGGGGCCAGCAGGACTGCAAAGGCCCCATCGTATAATCAATGTAGAGACAGCAGAACAAGGGCGAGCAGGGAGGGAGAGGTAAAGGACTATGCTTAACTCCCTCTCAACTCAGGAGTGGGCAGAGGCTTTACACCCCAACCTATAGGGCATGCATTCTCCGTGCAGATTCCAGAAGCCCTACCATGGAGGTAACCCCATGGGTGTTGCTAGAAAATTATGAGACTAGTAATAGTAAGAATGTTAACACTGATCGAACATAGCTTATGTCAGGCTTTGTTTTGAATGCTTTGCCTACAACAGCTCATATAACTCTTGTGGTGCTCAGTGGAGTGTTTTTATTTTTACGAAGTCACATTCTTTTCCCACCAGAATGTCACCATCATAAGGGTAGTGACTGTTGTCTGTTTTCTTCACGGCCTGTCTCTTCTGCCTGGAGGAGTACTTGGCTCAGAAGGTTCTGCTAAATGAGCTAATGAATAGTCCACCTTACAAAGGAGGTGCTCTTCGGGGCGCCTGGGTGGCGCAGTCGGTTAAGCGTCCGACTTCAGCCAGGTCACGATCTCGCGGTCCGTGAGTTCGAGCCCCGCGTCAGGCTCTGGGCTGATGGCTCGGAGCCTGGAGCCTGTTTCCGATTCTGTGTCTCCCTCTCTCTCTGCCCCTCCCCCGTTCATGCTCTGTCTCTCTCTCTGTCCCAAAAATAAATTTAAAAAGCTGAAAAAAAAAATTAAAAAAAAAAAAACAAAGGAGGTGCTCTTCTTATTGCCATTATACAGATGAGGAACTTGAGGCCCAAGGTGACAGCAATGACACAGCGGAGCTGGAATCAAAATCCAGGCAGTCTGGCTCCGAGCCCATGTGTTACTAACGGACTGGTGATGGCAGGCCAGCCTGGTAAACGGTTGCCTCCCTCTGGGCCCACAGAGGACACTTGTCAAACAGCTTGGGGACTCGAGAAAGGTTGTGGTGGGCACATTTGTTCTGGGGGCTGGTCCTGCGGTTAGGGGCTGAGTGCGGGTCTCGGGGACCATTTGGATGTGGGCTGCTCAGTCCCTTTCTTAGCCTATATGCCTGTGGTCTGGGGCCACCCGTACCGAGCCTGAGGACTTGTGGAGTCCCTGGAGAATGTGCACAAACCCTGAGAGACTGTTTGTCTTTCCGATGACAGATAGGTCACTCTGTCCCTGGAGCAGAGACCTGGCGGCTGCATGTGTTACAACCCTATGTAGAACCGCACATTGCATGCTTCCTTCATATGCTGAGCAGTGAGTCAGAGCTGAGGTTAGAACTTGGGCTAGAATCCTGTTCCCTCAGGGGCAGGGCTGAGGGCCCCTGTGATGGGCAGCTCCGTGAGCCAGGGTTCTTTGCTTGGGGCAGGAGGCACAGAAGTTTTCCTTCTTGTCCAGCCTCCGCCCTCTAAGATCGATACCTTAGATGACAACTGCAACCGCCTGTGAGAGGGTCACAGGAATGTAGTTTTGTGTGTGACCCACAGAAGTGTTTCAGATTGAGCAACAACATTGTTTTCCAAAAATACACTCCCTCGGGCTTGTCGTCCATGGGCTGCTCTGACCCTCACCGCACAGACTCTTCCCTCTCTAGCTGAACCTCACGTGACACTGCCCAGGGAAAACTCCTCCCCCTCCTCCCAGCTGACATTTATTGAGCATCTACTAGGAGCCTGAAATCCTTGTATGCATTTGACATTTGTCTCATTGAATTTGCCTAACTGCCCTATAAGGCTGTGTCTTAGGTTGGCTTCTCCCCAAAGCAGACCTTGAGACAAGGATTCCAATGTGAGTAATTTATCTGGAAGACGGCAGTATAAGACAGCAGCAGGTGAGGCTGAGGGGGTGGGGAATGGAGAGTGAGACCAGGAGGCAGCTGATGCAGGGTGCTGGAAGGAGCAGGTTACCGCTATGGGCTGGAGCTTGTTCCTGCTGGGGACTTCAGGGGGACTATGTAGAACAGGCCTCAGAGTCGTCCTACCTGACAGCTGAAGCAGATGGGAACTTTACCCACCAGTTCCTGTCTGTCATGGGTTGACGGCTGATCCTGGGGGGTATTAACTTCCTGGCGGGCATATTCCAGCATCCAAAGCAAGCCTGAAGGCAGAGAGTCAAAGCCGCTTGTGGGAGGGGATATGGGCAAGGCACGGATAGCACCCACTATAGGTAGGTATGTCTATTTCCCCCATTTTACAGGTGAGAAAATGGCAAGTTCCATATTAGTGGGTCACTACCAGATTATTTTTTAAGAGAAGGGAAAGGAAGAGAAGGAAAGAGAAGGGAGAAAGAAAACATGAGTCATTCCATTGCTTAAGGGTGTCATTTCATGAAGATTTTATTTCAGTTATACACACACACACACACACACACTTTGGGTCACGCTGTCAAATGTATTTCTGTGCATATTGGTAAAAAGAAAGTTTGAAAGCCAGCGGGTAAATGACATAGCTGTGGCAGTCAGGACCTGGTAAGAAGCAAAGAAGGTGAGTAACTTGCCCAGGGTCACACAGCAAGTAGGCAGTATTGCTGGGATAACGGAGCCTCTGTGCTGAACTGCTGTGCTGTTACTGATCACTTCTGAAGTCCTTTAAGTGGTCCTGGTCATCTCCTGGTTGTTCATCTCTGTGGGAGGGCGCTGGCTGTGAGCACAGTTCTGTAGAAGGAATGCCTGGAATCCAGACTCAAAATTTCAGGAGTTGGTTGGATGAAGGACCAGCTGTGGACTGTCCTGGGGACCTGAACCCCAGAATGAGAAGAGGCTGTAGGAGAAGAGGTGGGGATGGGAGAGGGGAGGGGGAGGGGAGGGGAGGGGGAGGAGGGGCAGTGCCAGCAGGACAGGCATGGTTCTGAAACCAGTCCTCCTGAGAGAGGTAATGGCTGCTGCATGGCATCTAGAGATTGGACCTGTAGGGAGTTCTTCAGCCCAGTTTGTCCTTTGTCGTGGTCCCTTCTTCACAGGATAATAATAATGGCAGCTACCATCTTTTGAACTGTTGCTGTGTCCCTATGATTTCTTTATGAGTTTTAGACACATTAGCTCATTAAACACCCTCGTCAATCCTGGGAGAAAGGTGCCATTGTCTCTACTGTTGTAGAAACAAGTGAAGAGCTAGGACACCCTGGCCTTCTCCCCCAGCTGGGCCTGAGGGCTAATGTGATATGCATGGCTCTGTAGGGTGACTCCTACTGATGGCTCTTCCTCTCTACTGGTTCACCACCCCCTCCCCATGACTTTTTTGCCAACCTGGGGGTTTCTGGTGCAAATTCACCTGATACCAGCTCTCTGGCCATGACTGGCCCTGATTTGGTCTCTGTGGCCATTGATGATGCCCAGATTTTCAGGAGGGGGACTCTACCGTCATTGTCAGCTTTCTTAGGACATGAACTCAGGGAAAAACCTGTGGTTTCTTACCGGGTCCTGACTGCCACAACTATGTCATTGAACGCATTGGCTTTCAGACTTTTCTTTTACTGATGTGCTTAGCAATATATTTTGCATTGCGACTCCACATGTGTGTATACGTGTAACTCATAGGTTTTTTGAAATGATACTTATCCCTGTGAGATACATTAACTCATGTTTTCTTTCTCTCTTTTCTCTTTTATTCCTTTCCTTTCCTTAAAAACAAAATCTGATAGTGACCCAGACACTACATGGATTTCAGCCCACAAGGTGACAGTCTATTGAACTCCCCCCTCATTTTAATATGGCCATTCCCCCCTTCTTGAGCTTGGGTTAGTTTCCCAGGAATGAGGCCAATTTTGGAGGCAATGTGCCTGTTGTTGCATTTTCAAATCACTGTGCCACCCTGCTGACATCTACTCTGCATTCTGGACGGAGCTGGTGCACACTAATGCTTCTCCACGGGCCAGTGCCCCCCACCTGCAGCCAACCCCAGGGTGAAGGTGGTCAGGAGCCCCTGACCTGGACCAGCTGTCAGGGCCAAGGCCACCTCCCTGCTGTTCCATCTGGGGTAGGGTAGGAGGTGGTCCTTTGAGTCTTCTAGGCTGCCTCCACCAACTGCCTACCCTGACAGAGACAGATTCCCAAGGTGGGCATGCTGGACATGGCCTTCTTAGAACTGGGCTGCCCAGGGACTTCTGCAGTGGGAAGACATCTTAAGGGAGGCCATATGGCCAATCTCTACAGCAGACAGTGTGGAGGTTGTATTAATTTCCTCTTGCTCCTGTCTCAAATTACCACAAACTTGGCGGCTTAACACAGCGTCCATTTGTTCTCTTACAGTTCTGGTCAGAAGTCTGAAATCAGTGTCACTGGGCTCAAGTCAAGGTGTCGGTGGGGCTGCTTCCTTCTGGAGGCTTTAGGGGAGAAGCCGTTTCCAGCTTCGCTTAGCCACTGCATTTTTTGGCTTGTGGCCCCTTCCCCTACCTTCAGATAGCATCACTCCTATCTGCTTCACTCATCACATTGCCTTCTTTTCTGTAGTGAGATCTACCTCTGCCTCCCTCTTGTAAAGACACTTGCCGTTCTATTTAGGGCCCACCAAGTAATCCAGGATAATCTCTCCATCTCAGGATCCTTAATTCAATCACACCTGCAAAGCCCCTTTTTCTTTCTTTCTTTTTCTTCAAAGTCCCCCTTTTCAACACAAACTCTGCAGTTTCAAGGGATTAGGTCCTGGATATCTTAGGAGGCCATTACCACGTTTACCACAGTAGTCATCCAACCTCCACTTTGAGGACCGTGAGTTACTCTCTGTCATCAGCTGGCCCAGTCCTGCACGGTCGGGCTAGGGCTCTGTGCTCCTGAGGGTCAAGTGAGACCAATGTGACCTTCAGATGCTTTCCCACTCCCATCTACCAAAGCAAGGCAAATCAATAGTTACTCGTTATTTAACAAATAAATGCTGTGTTCTACTACTTCCAGAGTTAGGATTATAGCTCTTTAATTAAGTTCCTTTTCGGGTCTGTGGAAATACAGGGAGCTGCAGAATCTCAGAAGTGGAAATAATTTAGAGCTTGTATAATCCAGGGGTTTCAAACTGGTGGCCCCTGGGCCAAATCAACTAGATTCTCCAGGTTTGGCCTTTGATGCTAAAGAGGGAGGTGAAGGACCCTAGGAAATCTCTCAAGACAGAAGCTATGCATACAAGTGC
Source organism: Panthera leo (assembly GCF_018350215.1). NCBI lineage: Eukaryota > Metazoa > Chordata > Mammalia > Carnivora > Felidae > Panthera > Panthera leo. The sequence continues at coordinate 147,999,925 of NC_056687.1, read as the reverse complement.
ATGAATTTCCACATAATTCTATTTTGCATGTCAGAAAGTGAACTTTGGTCCGACCATTTGCATCTCTTCTGTAACACAATGAATTTCTGAGAGCTAGGGAGGCTTTCCTGCCAGCTCTGACACTCCCAGGTAAGTGGATAAGCTTCACACAGGTCCTCAGGAATGCAAATAGGAAAAACACATTAATACTTGGTAAACACTGCCCTTCTTAACATTTGTTGTTTTACAGTGCTACTCCCATGAGATTAACTGTATAATCATCCAACAGATGTCTGGGGTTATAGACAATTTAGTTTTAGTTGTTTAGTTGGGGGGCAAAATGGGGCATAGAGGACACTGAAGACTACTTTCTCTTGGTTTCATAGTTCTACTTTTTAAAGTCTTCTTCTGGACCCATTTCCTGAACTGAATATTACTTTTTTTTGAAGACAGGGAAATTTCCATTCTTTTGGACCCCACAGCACCACGGTGCACCAGTAGAGGTACCCAGTAGATGCCTGTCACAGGAGACAAATGGAGTTTAGCCTACATTTTCCTGCCTGGGAGAGCTCTCTCCTTGGCTCTTCATCCCCCTTTCCACCTCTGCCCCTCCCCTGCCCGCCAGATACACCATTCCAGATGCCCCAGTGTTGGGAACGCCCAGCACTGGATATTCACGTTGACAGAACTCTGTCTGACCAGAGCTCTGGCATTGTGGGACCAGTCCAGAAAGCCTGTCCTGGGTCAGATGCAGAGAGAAGTTGTACTTCATGACACAGGAGAGGAGCAGAACCTTTCCAGTGTCTCTTCTTGGTGGAACTTGGTGGGGATACACAGTCCAGGATAAGAGATCATTCCTTCTAACACTCGATGCAACTCAATCCAAACAGCATGCGGTCACATCAAGCCCGAAATGGGTTTGGCCCCACCAGACCAGGGCAGGAGGCCAGAACAGAGGAAAAGGAGCCAGATGTTACGAAATACTGCTCTGCGCTCAGAGGGCTCACATAGCCCTTAGCAAGTATATGGGCAGGGATACAGTGGTTGTTTATTTATTTATGAACACAAAGCTGCAGATGGGGAAACATTGATCGACCCGATGCCTTTCACAAGAGAAGAACTGAGATTCAAGTTGCAGGAGGCGAGGGGTTGGTGGTGGTGGATAGCTACTGACTTCCAGGAACACCTACTTTTGCCAAGAGCCTCAGTGAGAAATTAGAGACGGTGAGGAAGGTAGGGGCGAAGGTGGGAACAGGTGGGCCTCTGGGGGTGTAATTAGACCATGGGCACTGGGGACCTTTGGGGCAATCATACATGTGCTTTAAATTTTGTGTGACAGAGAGAGGGCAGTCAAACTTGCTTTGGAGAAAGAATTTCTGAGAGCTGGGGAGGCTTCCGCACCTTGGGTCCTCTTACCCTGGAGGCTACAGGGATCAGGCCTGCTGCCTCTCCCCTCAGCCACCCTCTCTCCCACCTGAATTGTTTCCCGCCGCTCTCGATGCAGCTCCCTGTCCTGTTTTTTTCATGTTACACACACCTTCCTTTCCGTCTCGGATTCTTTTTACTACTGGCAACTTTGCTGATTAGAAATCTGGCGTTAATTATTGCTAATCTCCTTCCAAATGTTAATGGAACGAGGTAGGTCTGTGTTCAAACTTTCCTCTCCCAGAATCCCCTGTAGATGGTCTGGTGTGTGTCTCAAGGCTGAGTGTGCTACAAGAATTTCCCAACTTGAGACAAAACACTCAACATCTGTTCTAATGTTGAAGGAAAAACTGATGTGTATTAGTTTCCTTCTTAAGGGATTTTCAAGGGTAATTTTGATCAAGACTTAATTTTTTGCCTAATTTGCTCTATTAGAACCTAACTTTCCTGGAAATTGGAATGCCACCCTATTACAAATTGTATGCTTGCCTTTGTGTTTGGATTTACAGTTGTGTTGATCTAAGTGATACGGTGCTGTTTATCCTTTAGTGTAGCATTTCTCTAACACTGTAGACTCCTGGGGTTCCAAGGATCTATGCCTCAGTTCAGATCTGTGCTGTTCAGGATTGTAGCCACCAGACACATATTGAAATGTGGCTGGTCTGAACTGTGATGTGCAGTATGTGTGAAATACACATTGGGTTTCAAAGACGTATTACGAAAAATGTAAAACATCTCAATTTTATATTGATACAATGTTGAAATGATAATATTGCGGATGTATTTGGCTAAGTAAAAAATATTATTAAAGTCAATATCACCTGGCTCTTTCCCCTTTTTATTTAGTTATTAAAAATTTTTTTTTAATGTTTATTTTTGAGAGAGAGAGAGAGAGAGAGAGAGAGAGACAGAGCAAGTAGGGCAGGGGCAGAGAGAGGGAGACACAGAATCCAAAGCAGGCCCCAGGCTCTGAGGTGTCAGCACAGAGCCCGACGCGGGGCTCAAACTCATGAGCCCAGCCAGAAGATCATGACCTGAGATGAAGTCGGAGGCTTAACTGCCTGAGCTACCCAGGTGTCCCTCCCCTTTTTAAAATGTGGCTACTAGAAAATTTAAAATTCCATATGCAGTTAGCATTATATTCTTATTAGACAGTGCTGAATTGAATAAACACTGGCTCATAGCAGAATCTCATTCTTCAGTTCTTCCATTATTTTCGTTTTGAGAGAGAGGACAAGAGTACGTGAGCGGGGAAGTGGGGCAGAGGGAGAGGGAGAGAGAGAGAATGTTAAGCAGTCTCCATGTTCAGTGTGGAGCCTAACACAGGGCTGGAACTCACTATGGTGAGATCATGACCTGAACTGAAATCAAGAGTCAGATGCTTAACCGCCCCAGTTCTCATATTCTTAATAGTCAAAACCAGCAATTCCCAATCTCTTGTTTCCTGACCTTGTTTCCCCTGATTTTCATTTCTGAACATTTGAGGACTATAGGTGTTCATTAGACTCTGATTTTCTCATTCAAATGTACCTGTTCTCTGATTCATTTATTTCTGACAAGAGTCTCTAGATTGTTGACCTCAATCTTGGTGATTCGCCTGATTTACACAAGAAAATATTTATTTTATTTGGTCCCATGTCCCCTTCAAATCACCTTCAGTACACTGGGGGGTAAGTATGCATTTTTGAAAAATAACAGATAAGCGTAGTCAAACTCAGATTATTCCTTGCCAGAGTCATTTTTTGTATGAAGAAACAGACTATTTCTACATTAGAGGTCTCCAGGGCGGGGCTTATGCGCCTCAGGGATACACTAGATAATTCACTGGATTACAGTATAAAAAATATTAAAACTTCTGTTTACATTTGTTTTACCTGATCCTTTTCTAATTTTTCAGTTCTTGTTCATGTTTTACAATGAACATATTCATTTAGCACTACCTGCTTACAGTTTGTAAATATTGGGTAAACTAATGTGGGAAGTATTAGAGGGATGTGCTCAAAATGTTTACTAGTAAGTGTTTATCATCAAAAGGTTTTGAGACTACTGGTCCAAAGGAGGTAATTTCCCCCCTAGTGTACATTGAATCCCACCACTGTGTTAGTGACTCTTTTGAATATATGCAGTTCATTCATTCATTCATTCCTTCCTTCCTTCCTTCATTCATTCTTGAGGATCTACTAGGCAGCTGTTGCTTTGGTCCCGTAATTTACTTGACTTCTGGGAGCCTGGATTCTGAATCTGTTGTTTTCCTACCGGCCTCATGGCTGGCAGAAGTTTTGGCAGGCCTTGAGGTGTTTGGGGGTGAAAGAATGAGTGACGGAGGCCTTTTTTCCTGGGCTTGCCAAGATGGTCTTTTAGTGCTTAGCATATCTTCACCGAGGACTAATGTGTGCCATTTCTAAATTTAACATTCTTCTCTTTACTTTTTTTGTAAGTTGTGTTTTCTGGGGCCCTTCTCCGTTTCAGTTCTTTTCCTAGCTGAGAACCATCACTTGTTGCAACTTATTTGGTCTTCATTCCCATCCCAAGCACAAGCTGTTGTTATTCGTGCAACCAGGAGGTTTCTGTCACATCACAAGGGATTGCATCCCTGAAGTTATGTTATGGAAGCTAAGCAGCAGAACTGGCCAGACATTCATGGAATCACTTGCCTGGGGCGAACTAGATTTAAATCCAAGCCTCACAAGAACTTCAAGTCACCTCCAAGTAACCTTCAGTCCCCATCTCAGCCATAAACCCCCCAAGGTCAAATATCTATGGTGCCTTTACCTGTTCAAAATGCTTTTCTTCAAAGATGCCAAGGAGAGCATTTACCTGGGCAGGTTAAGGAAGGGTGGGAGGAGATAAAAAGAGATTTTCATTTTTAAGAAGGACTTTTCTCCGTCCTTAAGAACCCACTGTGTAGACCACCATTTACAAGACTAAGCTGGCTTATTGGACTTCACATCCACCGAACTGCTGCAAATAAAGACTGTGTGAAGCCAAAGGGCGTTGTTGAAAGGGGCACAAAATCCCAGGTTCCTTTGCCATGCTTATCCCCTCCCTAAACTCACCTCTATCTCCCAGGGCTTCCTTCATCATTGTGTGGTAGAGTGAAAAAGTACGTGGGTTTTGGGAAAAATTCAAATCCTGTCTGCCACTGACCGGCTTTGTGACCTTGAGCAAGGTCCTTCTCTAAATCTTTCTCTACCGTTCTGTACAATTTCTATAATTGTAAAAATCATCACATTAGTACATACACTGTGGGGAGTGGCTATTATTAATCGAATCTGCTGTATTCACCTCTCAAGTCAGATATGCTCAATTTCCTGGCTATAGTCTTTTATTTTTTTACTTGAGATATAGCTGACATACAATGTTATGTTAGTTTCAGGTGCACACCATTGTGCCTCAACAAGTCTATCCCTTATGCTCGCCGCAAGTGTATTCTTAGCTACACTCCTAAGAAAGCTTGAGCTGGAAGAAACGTGGGCACCACCTGGTTCTGGAAGGAGCAGGAGGCTTAGAACCTGTCTGGTTTTGAGATTAAGCCATAGACCTAATTTAAGGAAAACAAATTTTTTATTATTTTTACATTTATTTTAGAGAGAGAGAAAGAGTGCCAAGCAGGGGTAGAGGGAGAGAAAGAGAGAATCCCAAGCAGACTCCACCCTCAGCACAGAGCTCGACTCAGGGCTCGATTCCATGACCCTGGGATCATGACCTGAGCCGAAATCGAGAGTCAGATACTTAGCCAACTGAGCCACCCAGGTCCCCTGAGAATAAGAAATTATTAGAGAACTGCTTCTGATGTTCCCTCTCAAGTATGCACAGATCTGAGTGGGTCAAATGGTGGCATTCTCTCACTGATATTCTTTTATTTAATGAAGTAGGACATGAGATAAAGTTATTTTCACTTTGAAAGAAAAGTAAACGTAGCCTGGACATGTTTTTATTTTCCCTCAGTTTTCCCCATTGCGAAAAGGCCGCCCTCTACCCTTGATCTCACACAAGCCTTATTTCACAGATGAACTGAGCAGTCTCAAAGGGGTGAGCCTCCTTCGAACGCAGGGCCTGCCCCAGGGACCCAAAGGCAGTCTTTTACGATCCGGGCTGGAGCAGAGGCTTTAGGTGGCAGCCTCTTCCCAGGGTGGCACAGTGATTAGGTCAGTGGCTCTGGAGCCAGACTGCCTGGGTTCATGTCCTGGTGCTGTCCTTGCTGGCACTGTGACCTTTGGGTCACCCTGATTCTCTATGCCTTGTTTTCCTCACCTGTAAAATGGGACAGTAATACTAATACCTATCTTATAAGACTGGCATACAGATTAAATGAGTTAAGAGAAGTAAAGTTCCTCACACAGGCCCAGGCACACAGTGAACACTGAATAAATGTTAGTCATCATTGCTTTTTTTTTTTCTTTTTCCTGGAAATTGGCTGGGCCAAAAATTACAGGGGCAAAAGTGCTTTCTTGCCTTGAAGTTGCTGATGTGGAAGGAAAATCACAACTCTCCAATGAGGCTGAGCAAGGGGGCCTGGCTAGGTGGTGGCTTAGGAGACAGGCAACCTGGGCTTCTGCCCACAGTGGTACAAAGAGCTCCAGGCCCCCAGGACCTAGCAGATCTTACTGGGAGAGGGACGCTGTGTGCCTAGAAGTTCTAATGGGCTGTGCCTGTCGCCTTTGCCCCCGGAGGCTTATGCCAGATCAATTTCCCCCGCCTGGAGCCTGACTCTGGGTTCAGCCAAGGAAAGCAGAATTTGACCAGGTCTAGCATGCAGTATGACTCACAGGACTGACATGTGGTTTTAATCCGGCCCTCTGAAAATATGCTTATGTATTCCCTTTCACTCTACTCATGGTTTTGTTATGAAAATTATTCAACTGTTCTTTAAAAAATGGAACAGAAACTCCAAATTCAAAATCTCTGCCAGTCTTAACTCAGAGCCTGAGTGATGATGAATCAGTGATCAGCCAGTAGGGATCGTTTCGTTTAGAAGAGAGCAGAGGTCGGGGGGCAGAATGGAGGGGTCTTTCACACCTTTAATAATGATTCCGGAACCAGGGCCAAACATGAGTTTTATTAAACGTGCGCATGGGTGCGTGTGCACACACACGCACATGCACACACACACACACACACACACACACACACACACACACACAATCACATGGCTTCCCTCTGCCTGTTCTCCCACCAAGAAACACTTTACAAATACTTTGTAATTTTATCTGTTTTGATGGAGAGAGGAACCTGTGACCTCTGTCTTCTCTCCACCTCTCCTGCTCAGCATGTTATTCCATCACCCGTGGCAGTTGAGTGGAGGACCAGGGTTTTGTCGTCCTTTTCTGACATCTGGGAGTTGAGAAAAGATGGCTTTGCCTCTGTCTCTGTCAGTTGGTTCCCGTGCAGCAGCCGGTGGGAATCACAGTTGTTAAGCACAGGGGGACGTCAGGGTTCAGAGCAGGGAATTCTGGGAAGTGGTCTGGGGTAGAGAGGGCTAGGGCCCAAAAGTAAATGCTGACAGGATTTTCTCAAAGTAGAACATTCCTTTCTCTGTGACCCTTTAGAAATGAGAAAAAGTCTCCTGCTGGCTGTTACAGTACAAACCGTAATTGAGTCCTTTCCTCTAGTGTCCTTGTTTCTGAAATTGACTCTGTGCAAAGGCCGCCAGTTTGTACTGGAATTCTTCAAAAAAGTCCTTCTCAAAAGGTCTCTCCGGTTTCCATTTCACAGAAGGCTCCCTCAATGCCATCTGCCCATCTTATGGAATAAACTTGTTCCTGGGATGTGTTTGTGACCAGGGTGTACTGTCGTTATCTTCATCACAGCCTGAGTCCATCTGTAGTGACAGCACTACGCCCTTATTAGTCAAGGGAAAGGCACTGCGCTTCATTACTAAACTGCCTTGCTGTTATCTGACCAGGGGCACACATGGAGCCCAACAGAAACCACCAAAAAATCCGTATTAGTTAAGTTTTGCTGTGATAATTCTGCATTGTGAACAACCTTACAATCTCAATGGCTTACGATATACACCTACAGCTTGGTTCAAGGTCTATGTGTAGTTTAGGCCCAGTGGGTATGGCTGGTTTAGCTCCAGGCGGGGGATGGGGTTCATCTGGGGCCTATGCCTCTCATACTGGAGGACAAGTTTGCAAGGAGGAAGGTCAAACCACACAAGCACATTCGAAGCATCTATTAGGATGTGGCATATGTGATGTCCACTAATATTCCACTGGCAAAGCAAGTCATGTGGCCAAAGTCAAAGACAGTGGGTGGGGAGGTATATTCTCTTTTCAGTGAAACCATGGCAAGGTGAGGAGGAAGGAAGAATAGTGAAGAAATATCACCAATATCACTGCCTTTCATGTTGAAGGGCTATCTTCCACCCTCTATGGAGGCAGTGATAGGGAGTTTGGGAGTGGCTCCTGTCCCCAGCACAGCACTTTCCTGTGGCCTGGGTTCTTTTCTACTCTCCTGGCTTTCAGTGGCCTGGGCTCTTTTCTACTCTCCTGGCTTTCCTTCCCACAGTTGCTGTGGAACCCAAACCCCACTCTTGTCAAAATCTCAGTCTTTTCCTTTTAGTCCCTCCACATATTTCCTTTCTGACTCCTACCCTTTCTCTCCTCACCTTCCAACATGTTTTTTTTTTTAATGTTTATTTATTTTTGAGAGAGAGAGAGAGACAGAGAGTGAGTGGGGGAGGAGCAGAGAGAGAGGGAGACACAGAATCCAAAGCAGGGTCCAGGCTCTGAGCTGTCAGCACAGAGCCTGATGTGGGGCTCGAACCCATGAACTGTGAGATCATGACCTTAGCCGAAGTTGGACGCTTAACTGACTGAGTCACCCAGGTGCCCCTTCCAACGTGTTTTTAAGCCAAGCAATTCCTTCCTGTTCCATCCTTGATATCTTTGGATGGACAAGACCTTTCCCATTGCCAAGGTGGTCTCCTCTTAACTTACATTTGTAGTTTTATGATGAAAGAGTTTCTCTTTCAGCCTCTGCCTTGAACTGTGCTCCCAAATATCCCATTTTTTACTCTGACATTACAATATGCCAAGTGCAGGAAAAGGGATGGGTATATTTTTCAGATCCCAGAAAGGTAAAGGGTGTTCAGAGAGTGGAAGGAGAAACATTGATCCCACTACTCATTTAAATGTACTAAGCTGGGGCACCTGGGTGGCTCAGTTGGTTGAGCATCTGACTTCACCTCAGGTCATGATCTCACCGTTCATAGGTTTGAGCCCCACGTCAGGCTCTGCGCTGACAGCTCAGAGCCTAGAGCCTACTTCAGATTCTATGTCTCCCTCTCTCTCTGCCCTTTCCCGCTTGTGTTCTCTCTCTCTTAAAAATAAATAAATAAACATTTTTTAAAAATAAATTAAAAAAATAAATGTACCAGGGGCGCCTGTGTGGCTGTCAGTTAAGTGTCCGACTTCAGCTCAGGTCATGATCTCATGGTTTGAGAGTTCGAGCCCCACGTCGGGCTCTGTGCTGACAGCTGGAGCCTGCAGCCTGCTTCAGATTCTGTGTCTCCCCCTCTCTCTACCCCTCCCACTCTCATGCTGTGTCTCTCTCTGTCTCTCAATAATAAATAAACGTTAAAAAAATAAATAAATAAAAATAAATGTACCAAAGCCCTTTACATATTTTGACTCATTTCTTTCTCATGGCCATCCTTGGAGAGAGGAATTATCTCATTCTCTGACATTTTGTGACTGAGGAAACAGGGCAGAGAGGTTGTATAACTTGCCCATTGTCACACAGCTCAAAAGGGCAGAAACTGATTTAGAACTCAGCTGTGTTTTCCCCAAATCCTCCTGTTTAGCTACCCCCTTTTTTCAGTCCTCTTCCTCTGCAACTGTGAGTGGACATGACTGCCAGGCCAGCGGGCATCTTCTCCAAGGAATAAAGAGTGAGGAATGGAGGTTTGCGGAGGGGAGGAGAAATAGAGCAGCTGTAGAAATAGACAGTGAAGGTCACACCATTCCTCCTTCCAGGCCGCCAGCATCACTGCAGAACAGAAAAGATGGTGTGTGTGTGTTTTGGATGGGGAGCTTGGGGGCGGGCTCAGCTGGCAAGTATGTAGCAAGGGCATCCGTCGGTTGGGTCCCATCAGCAGACTTTCTAGTATATCTTGCTTCATTCCCCTTCCCCTTCTCTACCGTACTCTTTGTTATTCAGCTGGATATTTCTCTTCAGAGAAAGTTTTTTCAGTTTGATCAAAGCTGCTTTTCTTTTCCCAAAGCTTTACTTGGGTGGCCCTGTGGGGACATCTGCTCATGGCCGTTTTGAACTTTCTCTGTGCACAACCGCACAATTGCCAACTTTCCCCAGGTTGTCGGAAGCCAAGTAAGGCCGAAAAGAGGATCAAAACAGTCTGCCTTCTTCAAACATTTTTTAAAAGATGATTTATTTTTCTCTAGCGGCATCCAAAAGTTTAAGAATACAGATTATGAATCCAACATGAAAACATATTTTTCTTTTTAGAAGAGAAAAAAAACCCAAACAGACTTCTTTTTCTCTGCCCATTTCTCTCTTTAGTTTTAATTAAAAATATTGGTATTCTTGCCAATTGTGGGACCCTGGGCAAATGTTAGCACTCTGGATCTTTCTGTTTTCTCAGCTGTAAATTAGGAATGAAATGATTCCCATGTCCCTCATCTGCATGAGGATTAAAGGAGATAATAACTGATACACGATGAAAAGTTAGTATCAGTAAGAAGTGGGACCCAATGGCTTCATTTCTTGGTGTCTCCTCTATAGAAATCCTCATAGTTTCCCCAGAGCTGTATGTCCTGTGTGGTCGGTGCAGCACTGTTTGGCTCTAACAAAAATTGGGAATGATCTAAATATTCTCCCTGTGGAGGAACGATTAAAGAAATTATGGCATCTTCTCCCTGTGAACTATTATGCAGCAAGTTAAGTAACTCTATATAGACAGATACAGAAAAAGCTTCAGGACATATTGTTATGTCAACAGGCAAGTTGTGGAACGGTCTTCTCTTTTATGCTCAAAATAATTATCACATATGGTGGACGAAAAAATAATCTCCCAAAAGACATCCATATCTTAATCCCTGGAACCTGTGACTGTTACCTTATTTGGAAAAAAAGACTCTCTGCATATCTCAGTTAAGCATCTTGAGATGGGGAGCCTATCCTGGAGCCTATTATCCAAGCAGGCCCCCAGTGACATCGCATGTGTTCTTTTAAGAGGGAGGCAAAGAGAGATCTGATACACACAGAAAAGGAGGAGCACAATGGCCACAAATCAGAGTGATGGCGCATCAGTCAGGCTGAAGAATGCCAGCGGCCTCCAGAAGCTGGACGAGTTCTCCCCTAGAGCCTCCACAGGGAGCATGGCTCTGCTGGCACCTGGATTTCAGCTTCGTGAAACTGATACTGAACACATTTCTGTGTTTGAAGCCGTCAAGTCTGTGGATGTTGATTATGGCAGTCACAGGAAGTTAATACACCGTGACATATGTGCACGTTTCGATGCAAAGAAAAGAAACAGACCTGGGAAGATGGTACATCCAGATTGTTGACTGCAGCTCCCCTCTGGGGAGGTGAAAAGATGTTCACATTTTGTTTGATTGTCTTAATATTACTTGGGTTTTTCACAGTGTTTATTTATGCATGTATTGTGTGTGTGTGTGTGTGTGTGTGTGTGTGTGTGTGTCTTTTAAATAGTAATAAAGACCAAATTAAAATATATCTAATCAGGACAAAATTTAGAATCTCACGTCAAAAGGATTATCAGATGAAGACATCTTAGGGGGTGACAAGAATCATTTGTTTTATGGAAAAAAGGCTCATTTCCACTGGAGACATTCTGTGGAACCACGAAGAATGCCTCTCAGAATTGTCCCTCTGAATGATGGAGACTGGGCATTTATCCACTGACTTTTGTCCCATTTGGGCTGAGGGTTGTCACCAAAGGCCTTAACTTCCCCTGTGCCTCCCTGAGAGCAGGCAAGAACATCGAGAGTGAATCAGGCACTTGAGGTGGGAAGCTGGCAGTGTGCAAGGGGACTGTCCACTGTAGGGGGCAGCTGCAGTCAGTCATCAGTCGGCCAAGAGGACCATAACATGGGGCACAAAAGCATCTTCCATAGAGAGAAAGCTCCTGGAGCCCCAAGCAGGGAAGAACCCCAGAACTGGAGGAGCCCTTCTCACCAGCAGGCATGCAGTGCCCTAGGCCAGGGAACGGTGTTTGTCCCTCTCTGAAAACCCCTCTTGTCTGAGGGCCCATTTCATACAGAGCTTCCTGTGTGGCAGGCACTGTGATAGTCCCAAGACACAACAGCACATGAGCCAATGTCTCACTTGTGTGGATCAGTAGACTTTAAATGATCAAATATAGTAAAGAATGAAAGGGTGTGCTCAGGGAGGAGCAGCATATTATGGGAGCACATAGCTAAGGCATCCAGCCCATTGAGAGGCCTCTGTGGAAGGCTTCCCAGGGAGGTAGTGTCTGAACTGAGACCTAAATAATGAGAATGGAGGGAGAGGAGTGTTCCAGGCAATGGAACAGCATGGGTAAAGTGTAGATAGAGAGGGTCTGGCACTGTCTAGGAAATGAAAGACATTCAGTGTGGCTCGACCACTCCAGGCACTTAGACCTTCTCCAAAGAGGCTTTGAAGGATGTGACCCAGGGTGTGGAGAGTGGATTGCAGAGGAGCAGAGCTGGAGGGAGAGACCAATTAAGTATCCTAGCAAAGAAGAGGGTGTCTGGGCCTAGGGAGACAGAGTGGCCATTGAGAACTGAACTGATTCAAGAGATGTTTAGGAGGGAACATTTGCAGGACTTGGATATAGGAGGCAGAGGCAAGGGTGGAGTGGAGATCAGGGCCACATTTCTGGCTTGGATATCTGGGTGGATGGTGCTACCTTTCAGCAGGTTGGAAACTGAAGGAGGGACATGTTTAGAGGTGGGGGAGATGGTGAGTAAATTATATAAAGCAGAGAACTTCTGGTTGACCTAGTGATCCCTTCCCCTCTCTCTGACTCCTAGAAATCTGTGAGAGGTGGGCCACCTCTCTTCCTGTTCCACGGCACTCTTTAAGGGTGGTGTCTTGGGGGTGCTAAGTGGTCAGCATACCTGCAGGAGGCATTCAGTTTCCACAAAGCTAGTGAATAGATCTTGTGAAAATGTACAGAGGGAGCAAAACTCTTGGACTTCCCAGAGCTGTCTGGGTACTGTGGCTCCTGACCATAGACATTGGAAAAAGTTGGTTGTTCTGTGGCCTGCCCTAGTCACTGCATTCTGTTAGGGCATGTTCCTTTCTTCTTAAAAATGTGCCACCAAGGCCTGTTACTATGAACGTGGCTGCATAAACTGCATACTTGCCACTGTCTCCTGGAAACCATCTGAAAGCAACAAAGAGAATGGAAGACAAAATGAAAATTCCTTTTAAGGCTAACTCAGGAGACACCAGAATCCTTGGGAGCTGTGTAAAAAAGTGGTCAATTTCATGCAGAGCGGTGTTGGGAGATGTGAGAGAGGGGAGGAGAGAGCCCAGGGGTGGCAGATCCCAGAAAGCACCCATACAAATACAGCTGCGAAGCAAGGTCTCTATCTCGTCTTGTCTGCAAAAGAGGCTGTGAAGATGAGGGTGACTGTGGTTGCCCAGCAGTTCCACCTGGACCATTAAGATGAGAGAGGCAGAGGAGAGGACACACGAAGAACCATGCTCACAAGGCTGATTTGCAGGAAGCAGCCTGGCCGCGATTTCAGATTCACCTCAGGCCCGTCTATAGGAACCTCTTTCGATGGACTCATCCAACTTCTAAGAAGAGTTTGGCATCCATACGGAGACACTGTAAGGAAAAAAAGGAAACGATGAACAGCAAAGTTTATGAACAGATGAAGGTCAGTCACCCTGAAACAGGTGAAAATTTCTAGCAATCGCTTCACTATGAATTTGTAAAGCTCAATGAAAAAAAAAATCCTCTCTGAAGGAACACTACAAAAGAGAAATGCAAGAACTCAAGAAAAAAATGGTAAGATAGCAGGAAGAGGTGAAATGTGATCTGGGAAGAAATGGGGAAAACTAGAAATTAACTGGAATAAAGTAGAAATTAGAAAGTACTCAAGGAAGGGGCGCCTGGGTGGCTCAGTCGGTTGGGCGTCCGACTTCGGCTCAGGTCATGGTCTCGTGGTTCGTGAGTTCGAGCCCCGCATCAGGCTCTGTGCTGACACCTCAGAGCCTGGAGCCTGCTTCGGATTCTGTGTCTCCCTCTCTCTCTGCTCCTCCCCTGCTCGTGCTCTGTCTCTCTCTCTCTCTCTCTCCTTCAAAAATAAATAAAAACATTTAAAAAAAAGAGAGAAAGTACCCGAGGAGAAAACATAATAAGCCAGACAGAATATAGACATGAGAAACATGAACAAACTGAAATGAAAATAGTTAGAAAGGATTAGAGAGAAAAGATGGAAGGATCCACAAGACAGACAACGGAGATCCAACATATATGTAATTAAAGAGCCTGGCAAAAAAAATAAAAATAAAATAGTGGAATGGAAATCATACTTCAAACTTAGTCTAAGAAAACTTTGATGAAAAAAACTATTTAAATCTACCTTTTCTAACAAAGTGTATCACACCAAGAAAAACGGACCCAGGAAAGTCAACACCAAGATATATTCTAGTTACATCATTGGACCTCAAAGAAAACAAAAGATCACCTCACACCTGTCAGAATGGCTCTTGTCAAAAAGACAAGAGATAACAAATGCTGGGAGGATGTGGAGAAGAGGGAACCTTTCTGCACTGGTGATGGGATTGTAAATTGGTGCAACCACTGTGGAGAACAGAATGGAGGCTCCTCAAAAAGCCAAAAAAAAATGGAACTATCAGACAATCCAGGCATCTCACTTGTGTGTATATATCTGAAGGAAATGAAATCAGTGTCTTGAAGAGATATCTCCACTTCTATGCGCATTGCAGCATTATTCAGAATAATCAAGATAAGGAAACAACCTAAGTGTCCACTGACAGATGAACGGATAAAGAAAAAAATATATATATAATATATATTATGTTTATATATTTTATATATTATATATTACATATATATATATATATATATACACACACACACACCACACACACATACACACACACACAACACAATATTATTCAGCCATAAAAAAAGAAGGAAATCCTGCCATTTGTGACAACATGGGTGGACCATGAGCATTATGCTAAGTGAAATAGACCAGACAGAGAAAGACAAATACTATATGGTATTTGTATGTGGAACCTAAAAATAAAATGTCAAACTCATAGAAACAGAGTGGAATGATGGTTGCCAGGGCTGGGAGAGGGAGGAAATGGGGAGATGTTGGTCAAAGAATATAGAGACTTTCAGTTATAAGGTGGCTGAGTTCTGAGGACCTAATGTACAGCAGGTGACTGTAGTTAAGAATACCATATTGTACACTTCAGATTTGCAGAGAGTAGATCTTAAGCATTCTCAACACACGCACACAAAGATAACTATGTGAGGTGACAGGTGTGCTAAATAACTTGGCTGTGGTGATCATTTCATAATGTATATGTATATCAAAGTATACACTTTAAATATATACAGTTTTATTTGTTAATTATACTTCAGTAAAGCTGGAAAAAATGTAGAGAAAAAGAAAATTCTTATGGCAACTAGGCAGGGTATAACATCCATCTATTCAGTGGAGCAGGACCCACAAGCCATTCAGAGAAACTGTGACAAAATATTTTATTTCTAGTCAAGATTTCTTTCAGGTATGAATGCTATAGAAAAACAATTTTGAACATGAAGGAACTCAGAGAATTTTGTTCACATGCGCACTGCTTAAGAAAATCATGGAGTTTTGGCTTCAGCTAACCAAGAAATAATGAAAAACTAGGGCAAAGGGGAAGGGAGCATGCAAAGAATGTATTTCACTGAAGAGCTAAGACCTGAACACATATGAGTATTGGACTAGTGGGATAGAAGGTACAAGTTTTATATTCTAACAATTTAAAAATAATACAAATATACAAATTTGGAAGGGGGAATCCAAGAAAAGATGGCAGAAAGAAAAAAACATGCTGTTCATTAGTAACAGCTGAGAACCAAGGGATATCATTTAAAGCTGCCAGACGTAGTAGAAATGTAAGAAATTACATTGTACAAAGACAAACATTAAAATAGATAATGCAAGTGATTAATATTGAATAACAACAGAGTGGTAGGGGACAGAGGAGAGGGCAGGTACTAATTTTATGATTGTTCATACTAGGGATTCAGAGCTACTGTTCAAAGAGGTAGATGATTAAGGGCAAACGATCATCAAGGTGTATACCACAAAACAAAAGTAAAGGTAACTGAAAACCTACTGAAAGAATTCCAAATTAGAAGTACAAAAATATGCCATAAAAATTTATGACAAAACAAAGACTAAACATGCACAGCATATCAAGTAACATAAATGGACCAAACCTACCTGGTGAAAGAACACAGAGCTATTTTGGTGGAAGTGTGTGTGTATGGATGCATGTATGTGTCTGTGTATGTATTGTGTACATATGTGGGGGTGGGGAGATACAGAGCACACAAAGTCCTCTCCTCAACCTTTAGCCTATGGTAGACCCTGAAGAGGAGAGAGATTCCAGATGGACTCCAGGTTTTGATAGCCCACATTTATGAGGAAGATCTTCTCTAGGCTTTGTCTCCCTGCCCTGTGTCCCTTGACTGGAGTGGAGAGAAATCAGAAACCTGCTTTCATCTGATTTCCCCACTGCGATTAAGCCTCCTGGTCCCCACCCTGTCGTGCCTCAAGCAGGGTGTTCAGCCTTGGGGCTGCATGGTCCTGGGACATAGACCTACCTGCTGGCTCACAGCAGTATAGGTACCTTGGAGTCTGGAGAAGAGGGGTGGGGCCTGAGAACTTCCCTTTCTGACAAGTTCCCAGGGATACTGATGCTACTGGCCCAGGAACAATGTGTTTAAAAATCACTGTCCCAGGGGTGCCTGGGTGACTCAGTCAGTTAAGCATCCAACTCTAGATTTCAGTTCAGGTCATGATCTCACATCTCATGACTTTGAGCCCCGCATCAGGCTTCATGCTGACAGTGCAGAGCCTGCTTCGGATTCTCTCTCCCTCTCTCTCTCTTCTTCCCCTGCCCCCACCATGAAAATAAGTAGATAAACTGGAAAAAAATCACTGCCCAGAGTGTGTCCGTGCCCGCACATGTGGAGCAGGTGCTACCATGTCGGTGTGCCAAGAAAGGCCAGGGCATCCGACTTCCTTTTGAGCAGGTGGTGCAGGCAGAAGTGCCTAGGCAAGGACTTAGTCACATGGTTACACCTGGTTGCAGGAGAGGCTGGGCAATTGCGCCTGTAGTGGGGCAGTCTGTGCCCTAAAAAGGGAAAAGCTTGCTTGTGGGAGACGATTAGAGGTTTACGGAGTGGGTCCTAGGATTCACATGGAGATGAAGAGAGAGGGTCCAAGCACTCAGTGGTGAGGGACAGATGTGAAAAAAAGATGCTTACGGTGCTTGGTTCTTAGTGTCATAGCGGCCCTTTATTCAAGGGGGAGGAGCCCAAGGCGGCCTGCAGCCATCAGCAAAGGCCGCCCGGGAAGGCAAGGCAAGAGCTCAGCTTTGAAGCAGGACTGCACTTGGCTGTGGTTGCCCATTCCTGCCTCGAAGACAGCTAGGTGTACTCCACCATCTCTGCCCTCTTTGTGCCCCCAAGATGTTCATTCACTGTCCCTGTTGTTTTGTGGGTTGGGCCGGATGTTTTCCCAGGTCTCAGACTCTCTTTTTCTATCCTGTCCCCCAGGCATCTTGGCTCTGGAGAAAGCTGCGTGGCAAAAGGCGGCTGGTGATGGCATTCTGCCTCTTGATGACTCTGTCTGCGGTGGCTGTCACTCGCTTCCCCCCACAACATCCTGCTACTGGCCCAGACCCTGGTCCCATGGAGCCCCAGGAGGTAACGGGTGCCCTTGGCCCCCACAGCCGGCAGGCTCTGAGCTCCGGCTGGAGGCAGCGGGCAAGAGACCTAGGGCTCTGGAGAGGCTGGGCCTTGCCTAGCCCCATGTGTGCTGGGGAGCAAGGCCACAGAGGGCCAGTGGACAGAAGCAGGAAGTCCCTGGGAGGGGACAGCAGGCGTCCAGGGAGGGTCAGAAGGGACATTACTTTGGCACCTCTAGGAGATTTGAGACTCAGTACCCGGCGTCTTGTGCTCCTGGGGGAGGATGAAGTTAGGAGTCCAGGAGCCAAAGACTTGGGTCCCCCCTGGCATGATGGTCTCATCAGAGAGGCACAGAATGAAACTGGCACCCTGGTTGGCCCCCTCACAGGACGTGGCATGACGGCTTTACAGGCTTGGAAAGCTACCGCTGGACCGACCCTCCGGTCCCACCCAGCAGAAGGCAGGAATCTTCCAGGATTGACTGGTGGGCGACAAACAGGGCATCCCACACCATCTGCAGGGGCTCGTCGGTGGCCTGGCTCTGTTGGGGAGCTGCAAGGATCTGTCTGGTGTGAGGCTGAGACCCCTGGTCTGTTGACCGGCTTGAGGACCAGTGGGCAGGCTCCCCCGTGGCTCACAGAGCATGATGTGCAAATGCTCCGGCTGTTGGCCCAGGGGGAGGTGGTGGGCAAAGCCAGGGTGCCTGGCCATGGGCAGGTGCTGCAGGTTGGCTTCTCCAATGCGGGTGCCTCTCGGGACATGTCTTCTGGGCTCAGCCATCTCTGCTCCCAGGGGCTCTGCGGCCTGATCAAGAGGCCTGGGGACCTGCTGGAGGTCCTGGCCTTCCACGTGGACCGTGTGCTGGGGCTGCACCGGAGCCTACCTGCTGTGGCCCGGAACTTCCGGAGCTCCCTGCTGCCCTACCGATACACAGATGGCAGCACGAGGCCCGTCATCTGGTGGGCGCCCGATGTGCAGCACCTGGGTGACCCAGACGATGACCAGAACTCTCTGTCCTTGGGCTGGCTCCAGTACCAGGCCTTGTTGGCACGCGGCTGCAGCTGGCCAAGCCAGGCCCCCTGCCTGGGCGTCCACCACGCTGAGTGGGCACGCCTGGCACTCTTCGACTTCCTGCTGCAGGTAGGTGGGGCTGGGCATGGTGAGGCTGGAGAGCAGCAGAAGCAGGGGACTGGGGATGAACTGAGACACTGGAGTTGCCCGCTTGACGATGGTTGGTGACTCCCCCTCCAATCTTTGTGTTTTGACCACCACGCACCTGTTTTCGTTATTTTTCTGCTTTTGCATTTATTCATCCAGTGGTATGCTGGAACCAGCTCATGTGGGCTTACAAGAGCTGATTGCTAAAATTTTCAGGAATTTTGTGACCTGGTTGAGAAACACAGGCATTATTAAACATTAAATTCCATCAACTAACAATATGATAAGTTACTGTTGAAAAAAAGGTAATAAATGCTCAGAACCCATTAATTCCTAATGATTTCACTGTATTTTACTACAACCTATGCTTTTTAGGTTATTTGCATTTATATAGTAAATATCGTATGATGGTGAGCTACTGCACATCTCCTGTCAACTCCACATTTGGTCATGTTGGTAGCTTGAAATTGGCCAGGGTGGGAGTATTTACACCATGGGAGTCAGCAAATGCTACAAATATGGACTCCCCACTACTTCCAAGAGCTGGTTGTTAAACATTTATCTGCACATCGCTGTTGATAACGTCATATCCTTGAATCAACTAGGATTGAAGACGGTTGCCGAGTTTAAAAAAGAAAGGAAGTAATGGGGAGAGGGAGAGACATAGAAAGATAAAGGGATGATACTTGGGCACTGAAAAATGAGAAAGGACTCCAGCCACAAGGTCAACTGAGGTCCTTCCTCTGCCGGAAGTTAACCCTGGAGTTTCTGGGGATTCTAGGGAAGGACTGGGCAGTCAGGACACAGGAGTTAACTGGGGGACTGCAGGCATTGGCTATTTACTAACTGTAAACAGCATGGCTATTCTGGGGCCTGTGCACTGGATGTCAACTGAGACATACGTGTGGAAATGTGTCCAGAAGGATATAAAGACAAAAAGGAAAGACAAAAAGCTCAAAATGGGTGAATATGTGTTCTAGATGCAGACTGAGCCAGCCCCCGTTTCTGTAGCGATGCCTATTGAAAAAAGACACCAACATGAGCCCTAGATTCACCTACTGGGGTGAGTGGATGAGCCACAGGACAGGATTCAGGCAGCCAGGGGATGTCATACTGTATTTGGTCCACACAGGGTTGGTCCACAATATGTTTTCAGAAAATTCTTAGACAACATGTAATACTTTGGAGATTTCCCATAAAAATCCAGCTTCCTTTGAAACATTGGATGGTTTAGTAACATTGGGCCTCCCTTCCCATATGGCAGTAATCAGCCTGAGCTGAGTAGTCATGCCATGCTCTCCTTTTGGCCATAGGCCCTACCTCCTTATTTTCTGACATCCACCTCCTGCCCCTTCCCCAGAACCGTGAATGCTACCTGTCAGTCAGTGGATATTTGTTTCCAGTCAGCGAGCTAACTGGTCTCCTGAGGTACTTCAGGCTCCTCCAGTCTGTGTCTCTAAGCTTTGTGGAAAGAGGAGTGTGGAGCTCAGTGATCAGTATGGGCTGATAAATAGACCTGGGCTTGAACCCCTCACTCCCAGACCCCTTCCTGCTGTATGACACTGAGCAGATTACTTTGCCTCTTAGACATCACTTTTCTTACATCTAAAATGGGACTGGATGTCCTGACCTCACTCCCTTGGACCTGATCATTATAATGTGTGGTAGCTTCTAATTGCCAGCACCTGCATCTGTGGGCTTGCTCTGGGTGACATGTGACAGGCTGGGTGCTGGGGAACTAACGCTGTCCAGATAGTGTGGTCAACCATCCAGGTTGGGAAGGAGGTATTTCTCAGACGTAGGACTTATAGCCTGGGGCAAACAGGGAAGACTGGTCATGCTACTTCTAGGAGCAGCCTAGACTGATGGGAGCCAGTGTATAAAGAAAGCCCTGGCTCCCTGGCTGAGATGGCTCTTCAGTGTGTGTTATAAGTGTCTCAGAGTTCCCTGCAGTGGTCATTGTTCACCCTCTCTGTCTTACTTCTCTGCTCCCTGCTTATGTTTCTGGATTAGCTCACACACACAAAAAACGGCTATCGCTTGAATCCTTGTCTTGAGGTCTGTCTCTGGGAGAGCCTGGCCCATGTCAGACAATAACACTGACCTTGTGTGGTTTCTGCATGCAAGATGGTTCATGTAACCATGCATGTAACCATGCCGCCCGGAGGGTGGCACATGCACAATTATAAGCAGGCACTGTCCCCAACACTTTATAGGAATTAACTCATCCAATCCTCATAGCAGCCTTACAAGTGATATACATTTATTCCTATTTAAAGTTGAGAAATTAAGGTCCGAGAGGTTAAATTACTTGCCCGAGGTCATGGCTGCTGAAGTTGACACAAAGCCTAATGGTTGCCTAATGGTCTGCCTCCAGAGCTCACCTTCTTAATCACAGAGTCACTATTCAGCTGGCCACGAATGAGGCAGGAAGAGGGGACCCTTGCAGGGATGCCTTGGAGCTGTGAGACTGGAGGCGCCTCCTCGCAGAGCCCCAGCCGAAGTGCACGCAGCAGTCTTCTCCACACAGAGCCCCTCTGTCCATCTCCTGGAGTTGCGGTGTGGGACCCTTCCTCAGCTGCCAGGTCCTGTCGTAGGGACGGAAGTCTTGGCAGCCAAGGCACACGCTGGTTGGGTGTGTGGTCTGACGCTACCTGGCTGGCCTTGTGCCACCTCTTCCTTGGTTTGCTGAACACCAGTCAAGTCAAACACCCCTGTCTGGCTGACGCTGCCTTCCTAGAAGCCACTGGCAAGTCAGAGGGAGGCGAGGTTTCAGGATGTGGGTTTCCCAGCACAGGAACCTGAGGTGCCTCCTGACTGGGGACTGAGCACAAACTCCATGTACAGTCCACTCTGTGGTATGTTTGCTTGTTTGTTTTATCTAATATAAGCCCTTGCTTTTTTGTGTCTGTGTATCACAACATACCATCTACCCAGACACAAAATACACAAGCACTGCACACATACACATTCTTTATACTCCCCACAAATCATACCCTGTGCGTTGCAAATCCCATCTAAAACCTTGCATTAGTTAGTGATTGCTGAAATAATGCTAACAAACTTCTCTAAAATCAATGGCTTAAAATACCAGCTCTTTAATTCGTTCTCCAGGGTCTGTGGGTCAGTTGGGCTCAACTGAGCTTAGGTGTAAGCTGTGGGGGGTGGATTCACGTCTGCCCTTGGTGTCTCATTCTGGAGCGCCGGCTGAAGGGACACCAGTTCCCTGGGGCAAACCCTTCTCCTGGGAAATCGAAGAAACCCTAGAGTTCAACCAAATTGCAAAAGCACATTTAAGGCCTCCACTAACGTCACTTCCTCTAGTATTCCGTTGGTCAAAGCAAGTCAATGTCAGGGAAGGGAAGTACAATCTGCCCAGACTGGAAGGGAAAGAGGAGCAAATATTTGTTGGGCAAAAATGAAATCAGTTACACATACCCCAAACGCATACATTGTACACTTATAAATGAACCTTATGTCCCCACATATTCCATAGCCACCCACACATGCATACCATTCACATGAATCATACACCCTCATATACTCCATATGATGCCCAAACACTGCTGTGGGCAAGTGGGGCTCAATCCTGTGGAGAACTTTGAGCGAGTGTGTAGAACGTGCACCAGAGTTGTCTCACTCAAGGGCCAAAGCTGGGCTATTTACCCCCTAGCTCCCAACTGTCAGAGGTTGAGACTGCTCCTAAGGGCATTGACCTCCTAGGGGCACTAGCAGCCTGGCTCATGTGCTGGCCAGACAAACAGGATCCTTCAGCCAGAAAGGGGCTAAGGCAGAGAGCCACGGCACTTTCCGTAGAAAGCCATCGATATGTACAGGAATAGTGAGTGCCAGGGGGTAGGGGTGGGATACTAACAGCATCTGCTACTCCTAATGAATAAATCAAGAACATGTTTTGGAGGCCAGTATGACCAGGAGGATGCTCTCAGTTTATAAGCTGGTCTCTCTAGGAAAGATACAGTACTAATAGTGAGTAGGTACCCTCCACTGCACCCCGGGCTGTGTCATAGGAAGAAGTAGGACTAAGAGAGAGCCCACCACTTCTGAATAGATCAGTGAGAAGCTGCTTCTACTCAGGTGGACAAAGTGGGTGGGAGAGTGTGTATGTGTGTTTGGTGGGTGGGGCTCACAAAACTCTGCTTAATGTCAGGGGCCACCTGCAGCCAGAGTTGCATTCAGTCTGGTAAAAGGTAGAAAGTCCTTCTCCTCCTGGGACAGTGATGATGGAACAGCCAAGCATGGTCAGGAAAAGCTAATGACCATCACATTCACTGTAAGTCAAATTCAACCTGAGAGGAGTTGTGCCTGGGACCTAAAAGAGCCTTCTACTCAGTGGCCAGAGTCAGGGTAGGAAGTGCTGGGTTGTTGGGCACATTTCTTTTTTTTTCTTTTTTAAAGGGCCTCTGTCTCACACTGTGCTTCCTCTGAGAGGGCGTGTGATTGGCTAGATGGTGGGCGAGTTGTGGAAAACTCAGACAGACTGAGAGTTGGTGATGTTGGCTCATAAAAGTCTTTCTGCAACTTCTGCTTATGAAGGGTCTTCACGTCCCCAAGAATTGATATCCGAGAAAGCCTTGCCTGCCACCGTCCTGGCCCAGGCCATCATCTTTTCTTACATGGACTAACACAACAGCTCCCTGATTTGTCTCCCTCCCTTCACTTATGTCCCCTCCAATCCAGTCTCCTTACAGAAAACCTCCCCCAGGCAGACCCCGAGTCTAGGATTCCAGTGCAGTAGTTTATCTGGGAGACGATCTCAAGAAACACCCATAGGGAGATGGGAAGTGACATGGGAGGACAGACAATCAATAAAGGGCATGATATAAAGTAGGTCACCACTGTGAGTGACTAGGGAGGGCTTAGTTCCACAGAAAATTTCTGAGAAATGGTATGAAATACATGTTCAGAATTAGCCCACCAAGAGGTGAGGGACTCAAGGCATTTATAGCCAAATATCCCATCAATCTTTGGTTGAAGGCTGCTTCTGGAGATACGGATTCCCTAGAATCTGGAGAAAGCCCCCAGACAAAGCTATACAGCAGCTAGAATTTGGAAGGTGAGCTCTGAAGTTCATAAAGAACCGTTCAGACACAGAAAGCATGCTTCTTTTACAATCATAAATCAGATTGTGTCACACTTCCCCATTAAAATAAGGTAAGGCCTCTCAATGCCCTCGGTATCGGGTTCTTCAAGGGCCCATGTTCTTCAAGGACCCTAGCATCTGTCCCCAGCCACATCTCTTGGCACTGAGCCTTGGTCAGTTTCTAAACACACCCAGCTCCTTCTGGTGCAGGGCTTCTTGCTTGGACTTGCTTCTGACTCTTGCTCCCCAGGTTTCAACTCTCCTGACCACCCCTTATTATTATTATTCTCTTTCTCTTTCATGGCATCCTGTCGATTCCCTTTCTGATTCCCAGCACAGTTTGTAAATATTTTATTTATTTGTTCATGTATTTACCATATGTCTGTGTTTTGTTCACCACCACATCAGCATCTAGCACAGAGCCAAGGTCTTGGTTTGGTCCTAGATAAGCACTATGAACGAATGAATGAATGAATTAGTGATGAGTGAACTCCCAAGATCTCTGTATGATTTCCAGTCTGGGTGCTGCTGTGTTTTTCTTCCTCAAGTACCACTTCTTCCTTTAGATGGAAAGGAAGCCCAAAGCTTTCTACATTTCTTATAGGGTCCAGAATAGAACCACAGAGGTAGAAAACAACATTTGCCATGATCTTGCCTTCTGGCTGTTAATGAACTTGCACTCCCAGAACAGATGACAATGTGTAACGTTGCCTGATGTCCTCGACCACTGTTCCAGCACTTGGCATGTGTTCATGCATAACAGCCCTTAGAGGCAGAAAATATTCTTAGCTTCATTCTACAGACGGGGAAACTGAGGTTTAGAAGAGCTAAGGAGCTTGCCCACAGTCACAACCTGTTTCATCCAGGGCAGTCTGGCCACAGAGTGCATGTTCTTGCCCTCTTTGCTGTACTGAACTGGCTCTAAAAAAATATTTATTGAGTCTCTTCAATATTTATTGGTCCATTTCCTTCCCAAGGAGCCTGTTTTCATTTATTTGTGATCCTGTGTGCATTCTTTATTTTGAGTCCAAATCTATGTCTTCAATTCATGTGTACCCCTCTGGCTTAGTCTCCTGGGACATGAGGTATTCTGTCAGTTAGAGAGGATCCCAGAACTGTGATCACTGCCGACCGTTCAGGCTTCCAACCAGAGATGTGACATATCATAGTACCTACCATTTATGAAATGCCTACACCTGTGTGGCAATGTCTACTGCAAACCACACCCATGAGTTCATTGAAATCCTACAACAGACCCAACAGATGGGAGCTATGTTCCTCCCCATTTCACAGATGGCACAGCCAACTATGGAGGACTGAAACACCTGCCTGGATGAAGGTGTGTAAAGGGTGACATTGAGGATCCTTACATATATTAAAAGCAGGACCTCCATCAGGGTGAGGTATGAGGGGCAGAATTCTACGTTGGTCCCCAAGGCTCCCCACTCCACTGGCATTAACCCCTGCCCTTGAGTATGGGTGAGACCTGTGAATATGATGGAATAGCACTCCAACGACCAGGTTGCCAATCATTTATCCTTGAGTTGATCAAAAGGAACATTATCCTGGGTGGGTCTGACCTAATCAGGGGAGCCTTTCAAAGGAGATGAAGCATCTAGAGAATTTCCGAAAGTACACAGCCATGCTATGAACTGTCTGGTGGAAGGGGAGGCCTCTAGGAGGACCCTGAGATCCCTGGGACCTAGTGCTACGACCACAAAGAATGGTTTCTGCCGACAACCTGAAGGAGCTTAGGAGATGGCCTTGAGCTACAACGTGACATGGCCCCTGGCCGACACCTGGAGTTCAGCCTGGTGAGAACCTGAGCAGAGAACCCGGCAAAAATGTGATGGACTCCTGACCCACAGGAACTGTGACATAATAATGGGTTCTTCGAAGCCACTAAGCCCCTGGTAGTTTGTAATGCAGCAGTGGAAAATGAATTTATGAGCCCAAGGCACAGACATTTTGGGTGTAGGGCCGGTGCTGCGTGACTTGGACAGCGAGCACCTCCCTCCGTTTCTTCAGCCTCACCCTAGTCCTGTCTCTGTCCAGATTTTTTTAACTTGTTTTTTCTTTAATTGTCTGTTCATATTCTTTGCCCCATTTTCTTTTGGATTGTTGGTCTTTTTCTTAATGATTTCAAGAGCTTTTTCTTGAGGAAGGCATTTAGCCTTTTGTGTTTGTTATATTGTAACATTTCTCTCAGGTTCAGTTGTCATAAGCTTTATTTAGAGTCTGCTGTGCAGAAATTTAAAAAATGTATGTTGTTAAAATTATCAAGCTCTTCTTTTGTGATTTCTAGGTCAGTATATGCTTTAAAAGGCCATCCTCACTTCAGGGTTATTTTTAACTTCAGTCTTCCATGTGTTTTCATCTCTCTTTGATCCATCTGGAAGTTATTTTGGAGTAAGAGATAAGATGCAAAACAACGATTTTTTTTTTTCAGATAGCAACCCAAATGTCTCAGCACATTTGTCGAATAATCAACCTTTCCCCCCCCCCCAACCTGAAATGTTGCCTTTGCCATATAGCCAATTTCCATATGTATGTAGGTCTATTTCTGGACTCTGTTCTGTTCTACTAAAGGTTCTGTCCATTTATATGCCAAAGTCACAGTTCTAATTGCTGGGCTCTATATTTTGTGTGGATAACCAGTAGGGATTGCTCTTCCTCATTTCTCTTTCTTAGAATTCTCCTGATATCCTTGCAGGGTATCTACTGTCGTATGAAATTTAGAGTCCGCTTGTTACTCCTCCTTCCCAAGTCCTTTTGGGATTTTATTGGGATCAAATTATATTTGTGTGGACTAATGTAGAGGGAAATTACATCTATATTAAAATATAGAGTCATTCTAGCCAAGAATTGGATACTGTTGGTTCGCAACCCACTTTGGACCTTCCCGGGTTTCAGGAATCTGAAACTAGCCCCTCTATGTGGAAGGCACTGAGAGACCAAAGAAAGAGGCAGGCCACTCCAGGTTGGTAGGTGGCAGGTTTAATAAACAAAGAGACCTTACAGACAAGGCTTGTCTTGGGCAACAACAAGACAGTGGATCCCGGTGTCCACCTGCTGAATCTTAAAAGTTCATAAAGAGGCCTTACCTGGGTTCCGTCATGTATACTGTGCAGGTGTTCTCATCACCACGTCACCATCTCAAGGCAATGTCCCTGGAGAAGCCTCTGGGAGCAGGAGAGGCAAGTGGAACCCACATTCCAAAGACAGGGGAGGGGACGAGGAGCCTGTGCGTGCCCAGGTCCAGCTCTTGAGTCAACAGGCAGACGTTCAATGACGTTCCCCAGCAGATATGCCTCTCCATTTATTCATGTTCCTCAGAAGCATCTGCATGTTTCCTTTACTTTCATGTGGGGTTATTCCTGGGCATTTCAACTTCTTGTGGCCATTTGAAAATAGGATCTTTTTTTCCATCATACGTTCTGGCCAGGAGCCCAGGTCTGCATGAAGGCTATTATTTCTGTGTATTAGTTTGGTTAGTGGCCACACGCTAACTTTGTATTGCTTCTAATGGTTGCTCAGCTTATCCTCTGGCTTTTCCAAGTATACCCGCATTTCATCTGTAATGAATGCACTTTGTCTTCTCATTGCCTCTTACCTCATTACATTTGCTGGTGCTTCCAGGGCAATGGTGAACATTCATGGAATGATGGACATGAGTTGTTGCTACAGATCTGGGACCCCTTCTAGGGTTTCACCATTAAACATAATCCTAGTTTTCCACTAAAGATATGATGAGGAACTATTCATTATTCTTGCTTTATTAAGAATTTCTAGGGGTGCCTGGGTGGCTCAGTCGGTTGAGTGTCCGACATCGGCATGATCTCTCAGTTCATGGGTTTGAGCCCCACGTCGGGCTCTGTGCTGACAGCTGGGAGCCTGGAGCCTGCTTCGGATTCTGTCTCCCTCTCTCTGCCCCTTCCCCGCTCATGCTCTGTCTCTCTCTGTCTCTCAAAGATAATAAACGTTAAAAAAAAATTAAAAAAAAAAAAAGAATTTCTAGGGGCGCCTGGGTGGCTCAGTCAGTTGAACGTCCGACTTCGGCTCAGGTCATGATCTCGCAGTTCGTGGGTTCCAGCCCTGCATCGGGCTCTGTGCTGACAGCTCGGAGCCTGGAGCCTGCTTCGAATTCTGTGTCTCCCTCTCTTTCTGCCCCTCCCCTGATCATGCTCTGTCTCTGTCTCTCTCTCAAAAGTAAATAAACATTTTAAAACATGAATTTTTATTGTCAGGAAAGGATGCAAAATTTTATGAAATGCCTCTGAAGTATCCGTGGAAGAGATCACTATTTCCCTTCTGACGTATTATGTGAGGGTTTCTGTGTAAGGTGTTCTGACAGTGACTCCTCCTAGCTTTCTCAGTTGGAAACGTTATTTGCTGGATTTATCTTTTGGTGGCTGTGGTTTTTTGCACTGATGTCTTTTTAGATAAGATCTAGTTCTCCTCAGTGCATCTCCTCAAAGCCCATCAGCCAGTCTATTGACCTGCATCTTAAGCTGGTGCTGCAACTTCTGGCCTCGGGCTTGGGGCAGATGTGGCGTCCAGATGTTCCTCCCCGGAGCCTCCAGGAAGATTGCTCTTTGTCAGGACACGTGGAGAGCACCTGCAAGGTGAGTCCTTAGAGAAAAGTGGGAGCAGTGCCCATTAACCCACTCCTCTCCCACTCCGACCTCCCCGAAGAAACCTCAAGACTTCTCTAACCAGCCAGCCAGCCGGGCAGGGTGGGACCAGACCACTGGCCTCCTCGGAGAGAGATGCTGCCATCCTGTGGCGGTCGGAGCCCCAGGCAGCGAGCCTGCCCAGGCAAGAGCCACCCTTTCCACCCGGAAGGACCCAGGCCTGTGACTACTCCCACCTTGGGAGAAGGTCCATGAACAGGGGGCGTGGGCCATCAGGACAGCAGGTGGCTCTTCTGGACTCCATTAGACCCAGATCAGGCACTGGCTGAGGAAACTGTCTTGGCTCAGGAGCTTGATAGGTCATTACAGGACTCTGGCCACCCTTCATACCCTATGCTGGCTCCCCCCCAGACCCGCCCTCTCCCACAGCTGGACCTGGTGTCCCTCCTTGGCAGACTGCATGTCTTGTCCCACCCGTTTGTCCTGTTCAGGGGCCACAGAGCCGGGCCTCCCCCTGAAAACTTCTGGTGTTGGCATCTTGGGCGGGGAGGCAGGGTGTGATAGGCAGGCTTTAAGTCATCACGGTCCCATGCTGTCAGTCAGCCAGGCACTTCATTCACTCATTCTTTCACTCAAAAAAAACCTCAACTAAATCTCTGGTTGTGCTAAGCAAGTGCTGGGTGCTGGGGATCGGACTGAATCATGTCTTCACCTTTGCCATCAAGGGACTTGGCATCTCTGGTGCCACATAGTCCCACTCACTGGTCAGAGCCAGACTGCTCGGTCTGAGCCTAAGCACCACCACGTCCTTGCTAGGGGGTCTTAGGCATGTTACCCAGCCTCTGTGACTCAGTTTCCACATCTTTGAAATGGGGATGATAATGGCATCTACCTCTTGGCTAGTGGGAGGGACTAAATGAGTTGTGACATGTCAAGCTCTGAGTGGCGCCTGCCACAAAGTAAGGGCTTTACAACTGCTCAAGTACAAGTGAACAAAAGCTTCAATCCACGTCATGATTGGGTGACACTGCTAGGCTGGTCAGAAAAACCCAACTGCAAAGGTTCGTCCTTGTTTCTTGGGAACTCCTCATTATTTCAAAAGAGGGAAAAAGAATCAAATCCTGAGGGAATGTGGGAAATGGAACTTAATCTTGGCCTTGTGTGGCTGCTAGCCTGCTGCTGTTTAAACTGAATTTCTCTTCAGTGGAAAAAAAGAACCAGACGGTGTGGCAAAATAGTCAAACTGGCGACTGGGCCTGGCCAGGCCCTTGCTGTTAAACATTCTAATGAGTATAGAGTTTGAGAAGCCAGGAATGTTGTATGGGCCAATATTCCTTCGTGGCTTCCTCTGGAAACATACACTGCCACACATCAAAATCTGCACAGAATGGCCTGGAGATGGGGTCGGAGAGGGTTTGCCAGGAGGAAGGGGGTTTGGTAGGCTGTGCCTCAGGCATGTTATGAAATCCAGAGCACCTACTATGTTTCGGTCTTGCCAGCACTGCCCTGGCATTTACTCTCCCAGCCAAAGAGAAGCAAGCAGGTGGGTGTCTGTCTCACAGACATGTCCACACTCTGGAAACTAGGCCTGCCCATAAGACGAGAGTGGCCACCCTATCGTTAGCACTTTATTTCAAACTCTGGGTCTCTGACCTGTGCCACTGGGTGAGGCTGGGGCTTCCTGGTGTGTGTGTGTGGGTAGGGAAACCCCTGAGATTCCTGGGGGTCTTTGGGCCTGCTGCTCCCAGGGCAGACACAACAGAAGGTTCTTCCCCAACAACCACCCCCTGCTTTACATGTATCGTTACCCTACGTGAGCGTCAGGGCAGTCCCATGGGAGTATCCCCGCCCCATTTTGTTGACGAGAAAACTCAGGGGTTTCGAGGTTAAATAACTACCTCAGGTCGAATAGCTAGGGCATAGTGGAGGAGAGGGCATGATACAAGCTTCAAGTGGGTTTAAAACCAGTTGGAAGGCGGAGAGGTCTCTGGTGGCTAGCTGTAGGGCTCCTTCCTCAGCCCTGTCCCGATCAACATTTTCACTCGCAGCTGGAGTGAGGACACTGCAGCTAAAAATTTCCACACAGAGCCCTGTCGTGATTCACCTCCCACCCAGTCCTGGGCTTGGGGATCAGTGCGTCACCATCTTCCACTGACCACTACTGGTCCGGGAGTGAGCGTGTTACCTGATTTGGTCCAGTCAGGCTGAAGGGAAGGTTGCTGGAGGAGAGGTTCATTTCCCCTCTGTCTCTCTGTCTCTGTTGCTCTCATTCGTCCTCTCCCCCACCCTCTCGTTCTCTCTGGACATGTACAAGGAAACACATACCCACAGTGGCCACCTGCAGGCTTCCAAAGACTATGCTGGGCTGTTAATATTGGGGGTGGTGAGTGGAGAGCAGAAAGAAACCCGAGTCCTTACTATGTCAATAAGTTGCTGCTAAGTCTCCAGCCTGCCCTATCTTGGGACTTGTTGCCACAGATGATCCTAACTTGCCTTACGGTTGAAGGCGTTTTGAATCAGGTGTTTCTGTTACTTGTGGCTGCTGTTATCCAAAGCCCAGGCAGCCAAAGCAGTGATGGTCCATGTCAGGGGTCTTGTTAATGTGCTCACTTCACGAACAGGGTGGGGGTTGTTTTCACCCTGGCCAAGCTGGACCAGGGCTTTGTGCGTTGGTCTCTAGGCTAAACTTGTCTCTTTCAGTAGTGCCTGTGGGTGTCTTTGGCCCGCCGGCCCTGGAAATCCTACCTAACCTGGCCTCACAGAATTGACCTCAACCTGTTGGGGGCGATGGTCTAGGTCTGACATGCAACTTCTCCATCTTGAACTATTGCAAAACAGACAATGTTTTGGGACAGAGGTTGGGACTGTTTAACACTCCCGTTTCTGGACATCTGGTTTTGTGAGGCTTACCGAACCAGAGTTATTTTCTTGTTTGTGTCGAAAGAGATCAATTTTGTATTTCTTCAGAATATATGTGAATTTTCCTACAAAGGGATATGGAAATAATCAGAGGTCCGCACACAGGACCTTTTACTGGCCGGCACCGGGCTGGGCTGGGTGGCCTGGGAGGTGGCTTCGATGAGTGCTACATCCTGGAGGTGACATTGTCCCACTTACCCCCATTTATGGGGAGGGGCGGCTGCCATGGGCAGAGGGACGCAGGATGGGGGTGCTGGCTCTGGTTGGCTGAGCAGCGAACCACAGAAGAGAGACACGGGCCATCCAAACACCACCATGCCTGCTGCTGCCTCAGTTGTTGTCATGGAGGATGGTGGGCTCTGTGTCTCCTCGTTCTTCCTCTTCCTCCTTCATAGTTTTGAAAGCTGTTCTCTAGCAAGGGTAAGACCAAATTAATTAATCCCATGAAAAGTAATGATGGAGACCTCATTTGACCTCTATAACTGGCTCACTCTTCCTGACTTCAGGGAGGCAGGGCAGGATAACACAGAGGGCTGGGCTTCAAGCCAGGCAGAACCTGGTTCAAGTCCCATCTATATTACTTATACATTTATGGCCTTGCTGTGTCTGGGGTCAGCGTCCCCCTGTGTAAAGTGGGATAACGGTGTCTCCCTTGCAAAGCTGCAGTGAGGAGTGAATGAGCTAGAGGTGGGTGGCAGTGACAGTGGCAGTGGTCGTCTGAGTGTTTTGGCTTTTTTTTAATAGGTTACTTTATTATTTTTTTATGTTTGTTTGTTTGTTTAGAGACAGAGAGCTGGGGAGGGACGGAGAGAGAGAGAATCCCAAGCAGGCTCCGCGCCATCAGTACAAGGCGCAACACGGACTCCCACGGACTGTGAGATCATGACCTGAGCCAAAACCAAGAGTCAGATGCCCAACCGACTGAGCCATCCAGGCTCCCCGGTGATGTTTCGTTTGGACACCAGTTCTCCACCGCCCACTGGGTGTCCCACAATTCCATTCTGACACTATCTGCCTGGAGTAAGTGTCATATCCCACAAGTTAAAGGGTTCAGTCCTACAAGACTGTTCCAGTTCAGACGCCAGTCAGAAGTCCTGGGCTACCCACACTTCTGACCAACTGGCTACAAACCAAGGGTTCTCATGACTCCCTCCTCAGGTTTGATCATTTGCTAGAATGGCTCACAGAGCTTGGAAAAACACTTTACTTACATTTACTGGTTTATTTTAAAGGATACAAATGAACAGCCAGATGAAGAGGTATGTGGGGTGAGGCCCAGAAGGGTCCCAAGCACAGGAGCTTATGTCCCGATGGAGCTGGGGTGTGCCACCCTCCTGACACGAATGTGCTCACCGACCAGGAAGTGCTCCAAATCTCGTTGTTCAAGTGTTTATCACCCGATCTCTAGCTCTCCTATCCTTCCTGGAGGTTAGAGGTGGGGCTAAAGGTCCTATCCTCTGTTCACTTGTCTTCTGGTGACCAACCCCCATTCTGAAGCTATCTAGGGCTCCCCTGAGTCATCTCATTAGCACAAACTCAGGTGTGCTCAAAGGGGCTCATTATAAATCACTCAGGAAACTCCAAAGGTTTTAGGAGCTCTGTGCTAGGATCAGGGCACAGAGACCAAATACATTTCTTATTACACCACATCATCATCATCTCTGAGGGAGAGACACCATCGTTGCTTTATCAGACTAAAACCACTGCTGCCTTTGCTGTAAGTCTGTGGCTGTTCTGCATCATCACCACTGCAGGGAGGGAGGTGCCCTGATCCTGCCAGAGCTGAACCGTGTGCTAGAGAGGAATCACAGAAGGCTTCCGGGGACTGAGGGAGGGAGGAGGCCCTCTCTTTCTGTGGGGCCCCTCACCAGCGTGGTGCCGTCTGGCTTTCTGCTTCCCTTGCCCTGACTTTCACTCACCTCCACGCTGAGTCTATCCCTTCTGTTGCCTTGGTCTGGACAGTTGCCCCAAGCAGAGTATGTTACCTGGAGCTGATTTCTAGATTCCCAGGCTGGCACCTTTCCTCTCCAGTGGTGTTGCCAGGCTTTCTAAATTAGTCTAGCCGTTCTGCAGAAGGGGGCCTGAGTCTCCATGCCGCACACAAGGCTCTTTCAGGAACCGGATTACCTTTGCATCCTGAGAGTTAGCACCCGTGTGAGTCACCATCCTGATTGGTAGAGCCCAGGGGTCGCTGGGCCCTCCCTCTCCTGCGACCCTGACACCACCTGGGGATTTACAAGGACTCAAACCCCAGGTCCCACAACCCGGGAGGATCTGGTAACCTTCCCAGGATTCAGACAAATCCCAGGCAGCTGATCGTGTTTCACATACCTCGCACGGAGGGCACATCTCACACCCTCAGCCTCCTGCTGCTCCCTGCTTCACTTCTCTCTTCCCCTCCTCTCTCTCCTCCCCCTTCCGCAGCAACAAATGGACTTTTCCTCTTGTTCCAAGCACAGCAAGTCCTATGGAGACCTCACCTTCTGTTGTTAGCACTCATCAAGGTATTGTATCCAACCAAACTTCCTTCCCGGCAGGAAAAGGGGTGCATCTCCTCCAGCTCGCCGACCCCGACCGTGTGACGCCCCCTGCTGCCCCCAACCTCACCCTGTTTGGAATCCACTTCCTGGCACATCCCAACCTTTTCCACACCACCTCCTGCTTCCACCTATCCCTTTCCTGTCTTTCTCCCTACAGCAAGACCAGCCCTCCCATCCTGAGGACTCTGCCACTTCTGTTTTGATGCCTTCTCCCTTCTGGACCCCCTCGCATTGGACGCACACAGTAGATAACATCCTCACGTAGGTCAGGGCTGGGCTGTATCCGTGTTTCTGTTTAATTCCTGACTTGCAGGCTGTAACTCCTTCGTTCTGAAGAAAGCTACTGGAAGCAGGTGCGTGGGATGTATTATTGTGCGAATTCTATGACACTCTAAAATGTCATGTGTGTCTCCATGTGTGTCTGGAGGGGCTGGGAGGCAGAACTCCTCAGAACTGTCCCCACACCATGCCTGAGGATTCCCCCTTGAGGCCTCCAGTGTAAAAGGAGCCTGTAAGGGGAATGCCTTCCTCCTTCCCTGACTTTGACTCAGGCCTAACAAGGGCTGCAGCTTTTACCTCCAAAGAAAGGAGGAATCCCTGCTGTCTCATTTGCCGCGTAAGGAAAAAGTGGAGTTGTGTGTGAATTTCCCCTGGTTGACAGATGGTCAGCACTGGGAGGCCCAGTGGCCTTAGGCCAGAGTTTGGGGCAGCGACACAGATTCGGCAGTGGGGATCAGTGGAAATCCGTGCGGGGCTGAGGCGTGAGCAGACAGGCCCACGGCCAGCAGGACGAGCTGGCTGGAGGAGCAGACCAGAAGCTCCCTCCCTAGCTGGAGGCCAGCCACGAGCTGACCAGCACCGACAGCCACTGAGGACTGTCCCCAGCGTGAGGCCCCAGGGGTCAGGTGGCCCGAGTGCCGGGCCCGGTGGAGGCAGGCATCGAGCCACACCCCCTCAGAGGCTGGATGTCCTCATAGGTCCATGACCGCCTGGACCGCTACTGCTGCGGCTTTGAGCCCGAGCCGTCAGACCCCTGCGTGGAAGAGGGGCTCCGGGAGAAATGCCGGAACCCGGGCGAGCTGCGACTGGTCCACATCCTGGTACGTCCCCTTGTCACCCAGACTCGGGTTTTCGTGTCTCCCCCTTCAGTTCATGAGTTTCAGAGATCATGTGACACTGGGGGTTCCCAATCCTATTCTTTTTAGCAGAAGCCTTTGTTTGAATTGTGTTTCCAAGAGGCCACAGTATGGAAAACTGACCCAAGTGGGGCTTTGCAAATGTGGTTGAGGTGGGGATGGTGTGGGGCTGGGTTTTCATCAACTCCACTGTCCCCTTGAGAGTCCACAGGGAACCCCTAGGGCTCCCAGAAGCAGGTGTGAGGACTGTGTGTCTAGTCGGCCACCCACATTGTGCCAGCAGCTGTGGAAACTGTGGCCTGGACCGGGGAAGGGCGTTTCCACGGCCGCATGGCTGGTCAGCGGCAGTGACAGGGCTCCCTCCTAGGGCCCCACAGCTCACAGGCCGGTGCTCGCCAGAGGAACACTGCGCTGCCTCCTGTTAAAAGTAGAGCCCAGGGTGGGAAGCGATGTGCAGAGGCCATCAGAGACAGGACTGCCATGGCAGAGCAGTCTCTTCTGTCCAAGGAGCGAGGGGCCGCCCTCTGGAAGGGCTCCTCCGCCTTCTCCCCACCCAGTGAGCTGAATATCCACGATGCCTTACTTTGGCCAGTTGCTTTTGGAGAGAGTAGCGGTCAGCACGGTGCCCTGGGCTACCTTCAGGCAGGCCACACCAGCCAGGAGGCCAGGGCTGTCTCGTGAAGCTGCTGGGTGGTAGGAATTCTCCATCTCCTGCCCTCAGAGCTCTCTCTCCTGTTCCCTGGTAAAAGGCAGTTATCTCTGGGAGAGATAAGGCTTTTATATCCATCAGTTACCCCTGGGGGTAGCCATTTCACATATCCCTTAGGACAGCAGTTTTCGGAGGGAAGAGTCATTGGGCTTTAAGAAATAGATGATCCCTGATGTGTGGAGAGGGGTGAGGAGGGAGAAGAGACAGAGAAGAGGAAAAGCTAGGATCCTGGAGGCAAAAGTTCATATGTTAAGCCTAGGTTAATGGAGAGGATTATGGGAAAACACCATGGAATTCTGGAGAATATATAGGAATGGGGTGTGTGCACAGGGGTGGGAGTAGGGAGTGGAAGACATGCCACGCCATGTTTTTGAAGTGTTAAAGAATTCCCTTTGGCCGGTTTTAGTTTTGAAAAGCGTTTAGGAGTCCCTAAACTCTTCTGCTGTGGGGCTAGAGTATGCTGCCTGGGAATGGAAGGCGTTGTGTGTTCTTGGTGATGCTCAGGGGAATGTGCAGGCGCTCAGGGCGCGTGAGCGTGTGTGAGCATGCACGTATGCGATGTGCCCTGAAGCCACAACCCCACTGGGTAGGCCATCTCTGCACCTGCCGGTTCTCACCCACACGCCTCACGCCTTCAGCCACCAAAACAGGTGTGTGCTTCTCAGCTGTGTGACTGTGTGCAAATTACTTAACTTCTTTGTGCCCCTGACTCTGTAAGATAGAGCTAACGCTAGCCGTCCCCTTCTAAGGTTGCTGGGAGGGTTCACTGAGATGGCAAGATGACTGCTCAGCGTGTGGGGGCCATGAGGTAGCAGGGTGGACTGTGGGACTGTCAGCTCAGGGTCCCCCCCTTCTGAGCCCCTCAACCCTGACAGAGCCCAAGGGTGCCAGCTAGGCTGCAACCTTACCCACCTCTGTCTCTGCCCATCTTCTTCCCTGAGGTCCGGAGCAGTGACCCATCCCATCTGGTCTACATCGATAACGCCGGCAACCTTCAACACCCTGAGGACAAGCTGAACTTTCGGCTGCTGGAGGGCATAGATGGGTGAGGGTCAGCGGGGTGGGACAGGGGTTCGGAGACTGAGGCTTGATGGCCCTGCTGTAGACTGGGGAGCCTTAAATCATGGCTCCTGTGAAGTCTGCAGTCTTTTAGACAAAGGCTATTGGATCTGAGCCTCAGGAGGGGGTGGGGAGCCCTGGGAAAGCTGAGGGGACACAGCCAGCAGGCCCTTCAACTTCTGGTGCAGTACCCCCACCCCTAATAGCCAGAGGGCCTCCTGGCCCAGCGGAACACTGGCAGCCTGCTAGGGCCTGGGGAGGCCAGCCCTTCCCTTGCCCCAGAGGAGGAGCTAGCCTGGGCAGCCTACCTTTCCTGCCCACTCATGACAGGTAGCTCAGCCTTCTTAGAACTCTTTCTGGCATTTGCCAAGCACAGCAGGAGGCATTTCTCCTGGGATAGCAGAGGTGACTCCCCCAGCTTCTCTGTGGGGTGGGATCCATCCTAAAGCTCTATCCCCTGCCTGCTGTCACAGCAGGTAGACGGGAGGGTTCCCTGATAACGAGACAGCAGGTGGGCCCTGGGACTTTGCAGGATGACTTTGCCAGGGTTTGCCAGCTGTGCGATTTCTGGCCATCTGGCTTCACCTGTCATGGAAATTTTCTGAGATCACTTTTGCTTTTCCTTTCTGTTATGGGGCTCGGGGGACCTGACCTCCAGGTTTCCTGAGTCTGTCGTGAAGGTTCTTGCATCAGGGTGTCTACAGAATATGCTGCTCAAGTCACTGCAGATGGACCCAGTGTTCTGGCAAAGCCAAGGCGGGAGACTGGGACTGACGCAGGTTCTCCAGACCCTGGAGCGGCGAGGACAGGTGCTGCTGGAACACATCCGGAAGCACAACCTGACACTCTTCCAGGATGAGGACTCGTGAGCTTGTGCATTGCCCAGGCAGAGCTCCTGCCTCACTGGCGGGGTGCATCACAACACCACTCGAGTGGATGAGCATCCACGCTGCTGGCCACATTCTCTTGGGCTCCCCCCAACTTGAAGACAAATGGGAAAAGCCAGAATGTCACAGAATGTGTCACCTGCTTGGGATGGTGAAGGTGGTTGTGGGTGTTGGGTGTTCAATCTTACCACAGTCCTTTCTGTCTTTTCAGCTCTGGCTGTTTACTCCCTTGCACCAATAAATATTTTCAAGAACATTCTATGAACTGCTCCAGATACTGTAAAATTGTGCATCCCACACGCATATGTAGAGTGGACGTGTGAGTGCCTGTGTGTGTGTGTGTGTGTGTGTGTGTGTGTGTGCACACGTGTATGTGAAGTTTCTGGCTGAAAACACCAAGCCAGAATCTTCAGAATCTTGTCAGTAAGCAAGGCCCCAAGCTTCCAGCAAGCACTTTTGTGTCCTGATGTGAACAGGTCTGCTCAGCACAGATCAGTGGATGCATAAGCAGACACTGTGTGGTCCCTCCCAGCTCACTCAGTGCATGTCAATCACCCCTGGCACCGGAGGACAGGGCCCAGCTCTCTGAGCTTAGCCCACTCGGCAAGACACTGTCCCTAGCCCTCCCCTCAGCACTGGCCTCTTCCTCCTTCCGGAATGGTAGGGGGCGGGGGAAGCCTCCAAGCCCAGCTCTGCCCAAGTCCACAGAACTCCAGGGTTGGGCCCCATGCCCCTGGGCCATCCTCAGCTGAGAATGGCTCCAGCTCGGGGGGCACAGGCCTCTCGACGTGCTGTTCCTCAACACATACCCCTTCAGTCCCTAGCTTCCACCTCAGAAAGTCTTGTTAAATATATGCACCCTTAACACCCTTAATTTTTTTTTTATTTTGATTTTCAGAGGCCTGGACTTGAATGCAGGAGCTCTGGGTTCAGATCTGGCCTTGGCCACTTAATGGCTAGCAACTGACAAGTGTTTATTGAGCACCTGCTAGAGTAACTGGTAACGTTTACTGAGTGATGACTACGTACCAGTCGCCGTGACAGTGGTTTATGTGGATCAAGGCACACCTAACCTCGCCACGACTCGACGGTTAGGTGTGATTATTAGCTCCATTTACCGATTAGGTGTGATTATTATTATCTCCGTTGTACAGATGAGGCACAGAGGGGTTTGGTAACTTGTCCAAGGGCACCCAGCTCATAGATGGAAGGGTCAGAATTCAAACTCAGGCCGGAGTTGTGCTAGCGTGTATTGAGCCCAGGACCACCACTAAAGGGCACTCCCACCACCCTGCCCAGTGGCTCCGAGAGCTTCTCTTCCTCGAATCCCTTTGGATTCGGAGCGGATGATGAGGCAGGGCCAATTCTGTGGAATGTGGAGGAGCAAAGTCCGACCCCAGCCAAGCACAGTCGCGTGCATCTGGCTCCCTGCCCATTGCTCTTTGCTCGTTAAAGTCTTCTCCGTCTACAAACTGTGTCTTTTCTGCAAACTTGAAACTTCATCCACTTTCTGTCCTTCTCAGCCTCAGCACGCGCTGCTGGCCCAAAGCCTCCCCCAGCTATTGCTTCTGGAATGAGAAGGATGTGCCAAGCAAAGCAAACAGCTGGGGATGGAGAATTAGGACCTTCCCATCAACCTTAAGAGGCTTTGAGGACAGCTGAAGGGTCTGGTGAGGCCACCACAATCACCAGCCACCATGCTGCCTGACTGGCCTCACCCCAGGCCCGACTGTTTCTTTGTACTTCATCCTAAAGGGTCTGTTTCAAGGAAAACAATGGAGAGGCTGGTGACAATAACAGGTTCACGGCTCTCTAGATGCAATGCCAACCATCCCCCAGCTCTGAAAATCAAAAGCCTTTTCATACGTTCGGTGCCAGAACTCCTGTCCCAGTCAGCGTGGATATTCATACATTGTGTTGCCTTGCAGAAATACCAGCGTGTTGTTATTGGGTGTAACCTCAGACCCTGCGAAGAATATTGCATAATACACAGTACAGGCAACATACTATGTTTCTATATCTGAAAAATTCAGGATTCTGAATGACATCTGACCTCCAGGGTTTGGTTATGGGGTTCCAGACCTGTAGTAACTAATTTGTTACCCACAAGGCATGGTGCTAAGGGGCTTTATACAGAGGATTTCATGAATGCCTTACACTCCCAGCTGTATGATCCTTGCTCTACAGATCAAGAGCCTCAGCTGGGGAGGGAGTACATTGCCCGTAGCCAGACAGATGGAGGTGGCAGAGTCTGCCCATGAACCTGGGGAGCGCTACCTGGCATGAAGTGAATACGGATGGTGGTCTGCACTGTGCAGAGGAGCTGTACTGTGTTCCTCATCACAAAGCCTCGAAATAACTCCATAAGGTAGGCATTATTGCTCCCATTTGACAGAACAGAAAACTGAGGCTCAGAGACATTGAGTCATTTGCCCAAGGTCACAGAGCAGGTAACTAGTAGGGCTGGGATTTGAACCCAGGCTCATTTAACGCCAGAACCCCTGCCCCCACCACTATAGCATCCTTCCTTCCTTCCTACTGTCATTCATTCACTCATTCAAGAAATCTTAGTGAGTTTTCCCACACAGAATATAGAATTTGGAAGGAATCAGTGTGTGTGCTGCATTGTGGTGGCCGCATGTATGCCATTTGGCCATCAGAGCGGGTGTCCTGGCTTTCGGTCGGTAAGCAAGGTCCCTGTCACTGGGGATACAGGAAGTGTGAGGGCAGTGCTGTGGGCAAGAGGGGGTCAGAGCTGAGTCGGCGGGGGTGCAGCACAAGGAGATGTGGGAGGCGAGATCTCTGTGAATGCTGCAAGCCGGGCTTTCCGTGGACCAGGGCTTTCAGAGGAGTGGGCGGTCCCCACTGAACCCCAGAGGCTCACCCACCAGCTCAGACAAGACACTTCCCGCAGTCCCCACTTCTGGGCCACCTGAGGGCCAGGAGCTTCCTCTCCAGGCTTCCTCTCCTCTTCTACTCCAGGCTTCCTCTCCAATCTGCCTTTCTAGGGACCCTGACCTTTCGTCCCCTGGAACCTGCCCCTACCCTGCCCCAAGGCCTCTCCAGTGGGGAGGATGGATTACTTATCATCACCCTGAAGGAGTTCTTCCCCTCCTGCCCCTCACCTCCTCCTCTTTGCTTCACGGGCCCTCCTGTCCTCCCTGGCCTACCTCCAGGCCCACCTGTGGTTCTGGTTAGCACTGTTCAGGGGATGCTTATTTGGGGAGTGGGGCCTGCTAGGGCATGTGGGTATAGGGGCCAAAGGTAAAGTAACCTGTGCAACATCTGGTATTGTCCAACCGATGAGAGAAGTCACTTCGTGGAGAGAGGCACAGGAGACAAGATAAGTGAAGTCCCTTCACGCTGATGGATGCAAGAATATGGATTTAAAACTATTTTTTTAATGTTTACTTATTTTTGAGAAAGAGAGAGACAGAGTGTGAGCAGAGAAGGGGCAGAGAGAGAGGGGGAGACACAGAATCTGAAGCAGGCTCCAGGCTCTGAGCTGTCAGCACAGAGCCTGATGCGGGATTCCAACTCATGAACTATGAGATCATGACCTGAGCCGAAGTTGGAGGCTCAACCAACTGAGCCTCCCAAGAATATGGATTTTTTTTTATTTTATTTTTAATTTTTTAAAATTTATATCCAAATTAATTAGCATATACTGCAACAATGATTTCAGGAGTAGATTCCTTAATGCCCCTTACCCATTTATCCCATCCCCCCT
This sequence comes from Panthera leo, assembly GCF_018350215.1. Classification (NCBI taxonomy): domain Eukaryota; kingdom Metazoa; phylum Chordata; class Mammalia; order Carnivora; family Felidae; genus Panthera; species Panthera leo. The sequence continues at coordinate 147,958,720 of NC_056687.1, read as the reverse complement.
CCCACAACCCCTCCCATAACCCTCAGTTTGTTCTCCATATTTATCAGTCTCTTCTGTTTTGTCCCCTTCCCTGTGTTTATATTATTTTTGTTTCCCTTCCCTTATGTTCATCTGTTCTATCTCTTAAAGTCCTCATATGAGTGAAGTTATATGATTTTTGTCTTTCTCTGACTGACTAATTTCACTTAGCATAATACCCTCCAGTTCCATCCACGTAGTTGCAAATGGCAAGATTTCATTCTTTTTGATTGCTGAGTAATACTCCATTGTATATATATACATATACCACATTTTCTTTATCCATTCATCCATCGATGGACATTTGGGCTCTTTTCATACTTTGGCTATTGTTGATAGTGCTGCTATAAACATGGGGGTGCATGTGTCCCTTCGAAACAGCACACTTGTATCCCTTGGATAAATGCCTAGTAGTGCAATTGCTGGGTCGTAGGGTACTTCTATTTTTAGTTTTTTTAGGAACCTCCAACTGTTTTCCAGAGTGGCCGCACCAGCTTGCATTGCCACCAACAATGCAAAAGAGACCCTCTTTCTCCACATCCTCACCAACATCTGTTGTTGCCTGAGTTGTTCATGTTAGCCATTCTGACAGGTATGAGGTGGTATTTCATTGTGGTTTTGATTTGTATTTCCCTGATGATGAGAGATGGTGAGCATTTTTTCATGTGTCGGCTGGCCATCTGGATGTCTTCTTTGGAGAAGTTCTATTCATGTCTTTTGCCCATTTCTTCACTGGATTATTTGTTTTTTGGGTGTTGAGTTTGATAAGTTCTTTGTAAATTTTGGATACTAACGCTTTATCTTATATGTCATTTGCAAATATCTTCTCCCATTCCATCAGTTGCCTTTTAGTTTTGCTGATTGTTTCCTTCGCTGTGCAGAAGGTTTTTATTTTGATGAGGTCCCAGTAGTTCATTTTTGCTTTTGCTTCCCTTGCCTCCAGAGATGTGTTGAGTAAGAAGTTGCTGTGGCCAAGATCAAAGAGGTTTTTGCCTGCATTCTCCTTGAGGAATTTGATGGCTTCCTGTCTTACATAGAAGTCTTTCATCCATTTTGAGTTTATTTTTGTGTATGGTGTAAGAAAGTGGTCCAGGTTCATTCCTCTGCGTGTCACTGTCCAGTTTTCCCAGAACCCCTTGCTGAAGAGACTGTCTTTATTCCATTGGGTATTCTTTCCTGCTTTGTCAAAGATTAGTTGGCCATACGCTTGTGGATCCATTTCTGGGTTCTCTATTCTGTTCCATTGATGTGTTCTTGTGCCAATGCCATACTGTCTTGATGATTACAGCTTTGTAGTATAGTTTGAAGTCTGGGATTGTGATGCCTCCTGCTTTGGTTTTCTTTTTCAAGATCACTTTGGCTATTCGGGGTCTTTTCTGGTTCCATAAAAATTTTAGGATTATTTGTCCTAGCTCTGTGAAGAATGCTGGTATTATTTTGATAGGGATTGCATTGAATATGTAGATTGCTTTGGGTAGTATCAACATTTTTAACAATATTTGTTCTTCCTATGCAGAAGCATGGAATCTTTTTCCATTTTTTTGTGTCTTCTTCAATTTCTTTCATAAGCTTTCTATAGTTTTCAGTGTATAGATTTTTTACCTCTTTGGTTAGATTTATTCCTAGGTATTTTATGGCTTTTTGTGCAACTGTAAATAGGATCTATTCCTCGATTTCTCTTTCTGTCGCTTCATTGTTGGTGTATAGGAATGCAACCGATTTCTGTATGTTGATTTTATATCCTGCAACTTTGCTGAATTCATGAGTCAATTCTAGCAGTTTTTTGGTGGAATCTTTTGGGTTTTCCATATAGAGTATCATGTCATCTGCGAAGAGTAAAAGTTTGACCTCCTCCTGGCCTTTTATTTCTTTGTGTTGTCTAATTGCAGAGGCTAAGACTTCAATACTATGTTGAATAACAGTGGCGAGAGTGGACATCCCTGTCTTGTTCCTGACCTCAGGGGGAAAGCTCTCAGTTTTTCCCAATTGAGGAATGATATTAGCGTTGGGTCATTCATATATGGCTTTTATGATCTCGAGGTATGCTTCTTCTATCCCTACTTTCTTGGGGGTTTTTATCAAGAAAGGATGCTGTATTTTGTCAAATGCTTTTTCTGCATCTATTGAGAGGATCATATGGTTCTTGTCCTTTCTTTTATTGATGTGATGAATCACGTTAATTGTTTTGCAGATATTGAACCAGCCCTGCATCCCAGGTATAAATCCCACTTGGTCGTGATGAATAATTTTTTTAATGTATTGTTGGATCTGGTTGGCTAATAACTTATTGAGGATTTTTGCATCCATGTTCATCAGGGAAATTGGTCTATAGTTCTCCTTTTTAGTGGGGGTCTCTGGTTTTGGAATCAAGGTAATGCTGGCTTCATAGAAAGAGTTTGGAAGTGTTCCTTCCATTTCTATTTTTTGGAACACCTTTAAGAGAATAGGTGTTAACGCTTCCTTAAATGCTTGGTAGAATTCCCCTGGAAAGCCATCTGGGGATGGCCACCTGGACTCTTGTTTTTGGGCAGATTTTTGATTACTAATTTGATTTCCTTACTGATTATGGGTCTGTTCAAATTTTCTATTTCTTCCTGTTTCAGTTTTGGTAGTGTATATGTTTCTAGGAATTTGGCCATTGCTTCCAGATTGCCCATTTTATTGGCATATAATTGCTCATAATATTCTCTTATTATTGTTTTTATTTCTGCTGTGTTGGTTGTGATCTCTCCTCTTTCATTCTTGATTTTATTTATTTGGGTCCTTTCCTTTTTCTTTTTGATCAAACTGGCTAGTGGTTTATCAATTTTGTTAATTCTTTCAAAGAACAAGCTTCTGGTTTCATTGATCTGTTCTACTGTTTTTTTCGTTTCAATAGCATTAATTTCTGCTCTAATCTTTGTTATTTCCTGTCTTCTGCTGGCTTTCGGTTTTGTTTGCTGTTCTTTTTCCAGCTCCTTAAGGCATAAGGTTAGGTTGTGTATCTGAGATCTTTCTTCCTTCTTTAGGAAGGCCTGGATTGCTATATAGTTTCCTCTTATGACTGCCTTTGCTGTGTCCCAGAGGTTTTGGGTTGTGGTGTTATCATTTTCATTGACTTCCATATACTTTTTAATTTCCTCTTTAACTTCTTGGTTAGCCCATTCATTCTTTAGTAGGATGTTCTTCAGTCTCCAAGTATTTGTTACTTTTCCAAATTTTTTCTTGCGGTTGATTTTGAGTTTCATAGCATTGTGGTCTGAAAATATGTACGGTATGATCTCGTTTTTGTACTTACTTAGGGCTGATTTGTGTCCCAGTATATGGTCTATTTTGGAGAACGTTCCATGCGCACTGGAGACTTATTCTGCTGCTTTAGGATGAAATGATCTGAATATATCTGTTAAGTCCATCTGGTCCAGTGTGTCATTCAAAGCCGTTGTTTCCTTGTTGATTTTTTGATTAGACGAGCTGTTCATTGCTGTGAGTGGGGTGTTGAAGTCTCCTACTATTATGGTATTACTATCGATGAGTTTCTTTATGTTTGTGATTAACTGATTTATATATAGGGGTGCTTCCACATTTGGCACATAAATGTGTACAATTGTTGGGTCTTCTGGTGGATAGACCCCTTGATTATGAAATAATGCCCTTCTGCATCTCTTGATACAGTCTTTATTTTAAAGTCTAGATTGTCTGATATAAGTATGGCTACTCCGGCGTTCTTTTTTGACCATTATTAGCATGATAGATGGTTCTCCATCCCCTTATTTTCAATCTGAAGGTGTCTTTAGGTCTAAAGTGGGTCTCTTGTAAACAGCATATAGATGGATCTTGTTTTCTTATCCATTCTGTTACCCTATGTCCTTTGATTGGAGCATTGAGTTCATTGACGTTTAGAGTGACTACTGAAAGATATGAATTTATTGCCATTATGATGTTTGCAGAGTTGGAGTTTCTGGTGATGTTCTCTGGTCCTTTCTAATCTTTGTTGCTTTTGGTATTTATTTATTTATTTATTTATTTCTCTCTATATATACATACTTTTTCATCTTTTCTTCCCTCAGAAAGTCCCCCTTAAAATTTCTTGCAGGGCTGGTTTAGTGGTCACAAACTCCTTTAATTTTTGTTTGTCTGGGAAACTTTTTATCTCTCCTTCTATTTTGAATGACAGCCTTTCTGGATAAGAATTCTTGGCTGCATATTTTTCTGATTCAGCACATTGAATATATCCTGCCACTCCTTTCTGGCCTGTCGATTTCTGTGGATAGGTCTGCTGCAAACCTGATATGTTTTCCCTTGTAGGTTAGGGACTTATTTTTCCTTGCTGCTTTCATGATTCTCTCCTTGCCTGAGTAGTTTGTGAATTTGACTATGATATGCCTTGTTGATGGTCGGTTTTTGTTGAATCTAATGGGTGTGCTCTGTGCTTCCTGGATTTTGATGTCTGTGTCTTTCCCAGGTCAGGAAAGTTTTCTGCTATGATTTGCTCACATATCCCTTCTACCCCTATTTCTCTCTCTTCCTCTTTTGGGACCCCTATGATTCTGATGTTGTTCCTTTTTAATGAGTCACTGATTTCTCTAATTCTTAAATCGTGCTCTTTTGCCTTAATCTCTCTCTTTTTTTCTGGTTCATTATTCTCTATAAGTTTGTCCTCCACATCACTGATTCTCTGTTCTGCCTCATCCATCCTGGCCACCGCGGCATCCTTCTGTGATTGCAGCTCAGTTATAGCATTTTTAATTTCATTCTGACTAATTTTTACTTCTTTTATCTCTGCAGAAAGGGATTCTAATCTATTTTGACTCCAGCTAGTATTGTTATTATTGTGATTCTAAATTCTGGTTCAGACATCTTGCTTGTATCTGTGTTGGTTAAATCCCTGTCTGTCGTTTCTTCATGCTCTTTCTTTTGGGGTGAATTCCTTCATTTTGTCATTTTGAAGGGAGAAAAGGAATTAATGAGGTAGAAAAATTAAAATTAAAAAATATTAAAATTTTAAAAATGTTAAAATTAAAAAATTAAAAACACACACACACAAAAACCAAATAAATGATGCTAGATTCTAGGTGTGTTTTGTCTGGGTGTTGAAAGTGGTTTGACAGATTAGAGGGAAAAAAAGGGGGGGAGAAAAAAAAAAGAAATCATTTGAGAATTTGAAAAAATGAATACACTGAAGTAGACTACAATGAGATGATGGGAGTAAAATAGAATTTGAAAAAATATACACAAAAGTAAAGAATGAAGTAGAAAAAAATTAAAGAAAAGTAATAAAAATTAAAAATAAATATGAATGTTTTCTTTTTCTGTATTCAAGAAAAAGAAACAAGAAAGAGAAAAAAAGATTAAAAAAAGAAAGAAAAAGAAAAGGAAATCGTTTGAAAATCTGAAAAAGTGAATACACTGTAGACTAAAATAAAATGATGGAAGTAAATAGAATTTGAAAAAAGTTACATAAAAGCAAAAAATATAGTAAAAAAATTAAAGCAAAATACTTTTAATAGAAATTGAAAGTAAAAATGAATTTTTTCTCTCTCATTCAAGAAAAAGAAAAGAAATGAAAAAGGGAAAAAAAGAAAAAGAAAGAAAAAGAAAGGAAATCATTTGAAAATTTGAAAAGGTGAATACACTTAAGTAGACTAAAATAAAGTGATGGAAGTAAAATAGAATTTGAAAAAATTTACAAAAAAGTAAAAAATATAGTAATAAAAATTAAAGAAAAATATTTTTAATGAAAATTGAAAATAAAAATGAGTTTTTCTCTTTCTGTATTCAAGATAAAGAAATGTAAAAGAAAAAGAAAGAAAGAAAGAAAATTGAATAGATGGACCTGCTAACAGATTGAAGTAGGACTGAAGTTGCTTCGTTTTCCCCTAGAAGTCAGTCTATGTAGCGCTTTAGAGGCCATAAATTAAGCAGGTGGTGAGACTTGTGTTCTTGAAGAGCGGGGTTGGCGCAGTTGGGCGGGGCTCAGTGTTACGGCTCCGCTCTCCACTAGATGGCGCTGCTGGCCTACTGGGGCAGAGCGCGGTGCTCGTAGGTGCGCATGCGCATCCGCTGGAGCGGTTAAAATGGCGTCACCCAGACACCCAGGCTGTTCTCCTGGGTCAGCACTTGCGCACCCGTCCTCTGTCTTCAGCTTTCGTCCACTCCCTGCTCTTTCACTCTCCGTGACCAGGTCCCAGGCAGCACCTCTCTCCCGTTTTGTCTCAGATGCATCTCTTTTCCCCGGCCCCTTACTTCTGAAGGACTGCGGCTTTGACCCGTTCCGCCCCTCTGCGGGAGGGTCTCACCGAGCAGTGGCCGAACGAGCAAGGGCCGAATGTCGGCCGCAGCCAGGAACGCTTGCTGGGCCCTGCTGCTGCCGGTGCCCCGAGACTGCGGCCAGGTGCCGCCCACCCCAGAAAAAGTTCACGAGACGGTGTAGCAGCAGCGTTTCAGGGATTATGGAAAATCACAACACACATCCGGCACCAGGCTTCACCCTTAAGGACCTTGTTCCAGCACCAGCGAATGTGGCCGCCTTCCGGGGTCTGCCGGGACCAGGTGGCGTCAAGAGTCTCTACCAAATGTCCATCAGTGGAGCCGCTTTTCCCTGTGTGGCCCAAGAACCTCCCGGACCCCACTCTGCTCCTGGGGATTCGCCCTTCCCACCAGAGCACCGCCAGGTAGGGAGCCGCGGAGTTGCAGCCTTTGCGCTCCCCTTGTTTACAGTCTTAATAGAATTAAACCCTCTGCTTTCTCCTTTCTCCCTTTTTAGTTTAGTCCCTGCGGCTGTTTCCAATTTTCCACTTTCTCTCCAGCTGCTTTTGGGGAGGGGTGCTTTTCCCGTATTCTCTCCCCCACCCCCCCGCCCCAGTCTCCGTCCTCTCTTGGCTCACAAAAGCACCTCCCTTCCTGCACCTTCTCGCTCCCCAAGTTCACTTCTCCGTGCCGCGTACCTGAATTCTGTGGTTCAGGTTGTGCAGATTGTTGCGTTAATCCCCCAATCGGTTTTCTAGGTGTGTAGGATGGTTTGGTGTTGGTCTGGATGTATTTCATGGACGTGAGACACACAAAAAACTTCCATGCTGTTCCGCCATCTTGGCTCCTCCCCAAGAATATGATTTTTAAAGTTTCTTGTGTGTGTCTCCCCAGCATCATTTTCTAGAGGATCATTTATACCACAGACCCCGCGTAACACCAAGGAACAAAGGCCTCACCTCCACATGTCCACGAGACCGACACAGGGCGTAACCAGGGAGGCTAGTGCATAAAGGCAAATCCAATGGTGATGCTTCTTGCACATTGGATCGCCTTATTCTAGTGAACATTTAAAACACACACACTCACACCAGGCATCTTGCTGACTTTTGTGGTGGGAAGGAATAGATACATTCTTTCTTTGCCCTGCACACATTGAAGCTCTGTCCCCACACAAAGACACATCTAGCCCTGGGGGGTGACAGTGGTGGATGTGTAATTTGGATCAGGTCGTCCAACCCGCCCTCCTAGGAAGGCTTCCTGTGCTGCCCAGGCTGCATATGCTATTACCCAGACTCCCTTGCAGCCCAGCAGGTCTCGGGATGCAGATTAGATGCCACTATTTGGACGCACTCATGGGACGGTTGGAGAGTGAGGTGGAGGACGTCTTCTTGCTCCTCTCGGCTATTTTCGGTCACCGGCTCTGTGGTGACTGAGGTGGCTGTGACAGTGGCAGCAGCTGCGACAGTGACCGTGGCATCCTGAGCCTCGGACCGGAGCTCAGCTTCTGGCTCCTGAACTCACAGCTCCAGTAGCAGCCTCCAAGGCTGTGCAGTTCCCTGAACTCTTCCTCCAGGCCCAGCCTGGATCCTGCTCCTCGTCTCCTCCCAAGGATTTGGGTTTTAACTTTTGACATAATTACAAATTCATAGTGGTTGCAAAGATAGTACGGGGAGGTCCTGTGTATCCTTCATCCAGTTTCCCCGAGTGGTTACATCTTCCGTAAGTATTGTACAATACCAAAACCACGAACTGAACACTGCCATACTGTACGTGCGTGGTTCCATGTCACTTTGTCACGTGTAGGTCCCTTAAGTCCCACGGCAATCGACATACGAAACTGTTCCAGCACTACAAACGTCTCCCTCCTGCTACCCCTAGGTAGTCACACGCACCCCTTTTATTCTCACCCACCCTAACCCCCCGCAACCACAAACCTGTTCCCCATCTCTACCATTTTCGTCATTTTGAGAATGGTATCGAAATGGAATCACACAGTATGCAAACTGTTGAGACTGGCTTTTTTCACTCAGCCCAACGCCCCTGAGATCCATGCAGATTGTTGCTCTTATCAATAGTCTGTTCCCTTTTTTTATTACTGTTCCTTTTTATTATGTAGTATCCCGTGGTGCAGAGGGACCACGGTTTGTTTACAGCTCACCCACTGAAGGACAGCTGGGTCATTTCTAGTTTGGGGCTGATACAATTAAAGCTACTCTAACATTCTCATACAGAATTTTTTCCCTGGGGTAAATGCCCACGGGTGCAGTTTCATGGTGATATGTTTAATTTCCTAAGAAACTGCCAAGCTGCTCCCAGACTACATTTTACATTCCTATCAGCAATGCACACGAGACAACCAGTTTCCCTGCATCTTTTCAGGCATTTGGCTTCGTCCCTACTTCTTACTGGAGCCGAGGCATGTGTGAGGCTTCCCTCCCACCAGTGCCTCTGGTTTCCACTCGGACAACAGGAGCAAGGGGCACAGGGATTATTAACCTTCCCTCACACTTTCCATCAGTTGGAAGAAGGTAGTGTTGCCAAATATTTGTTCCACGAAATTCAAGTTGGAGTATTTTGTATTTTGTTTGCTACACCTTAGCCATCCTAGAAAAAGGCTGACTTGGGGCGCCTGGGTGGCGCAGTCGGTTAAGCGTCCGACTTCAGCCAGGTCACGATCTCGCGGTCCGTGAGTTCGAGCCCCGCGTCAGGCTCTGGGCTGATGGCTCGGAGCCTGGAGCCTGTTTCCGATTCTGTGTCTCCCTCTCTCTCTGCCCCTCCCCTGTTCATGCTCTGTCTCTCTCTGTCCCAAAAATAAATAAAAAACGTTGGAAAAAAAATTTAAAAAAAAAAAAGAAAAAGGCTGACCTAACTGAACCTATGAAGTCTGATAGCACAACAGCCCGGCACAGGTTCTTTATTTCCATAGGACGTAAGCTCCCAGAAGGCAACTGCACCTTTTCGTGCTTTTTATTCCCCAAGTCAGACAGAATTATCTCAAATTCTAAATTAGCTGTGTGCCTTCATGAGGTTTCCTTTGGGAGGAGAAATGAAAACTCCTTTATTTATTTCTTTTTTTTTTTTAATATAATTTATTGTCAAATTGGCTTCCATACAACACCCAGTGCTCATCCCAACAGGTGCCCTCCTCAGTGCCCATCACCCACTTTCCCTCCCCCCACCCCCCATCCACCCTCAGTTTGTTCTCAGAATTTAAGAGTCTCTTGTGGTTTGCCTCCTTCCCTCTCTGTACCCCCCCCCCCCACCCCGCTTCTCCTCCCCCCCTGGTCTTCTATTGAGTTTCTCAGGATCCACATATGTGTGAAAACATACGGTATCTGTCTTTCTCTGCCTGACTTATTTCACTTAACATAATAACCTCCAGTTCCATCCATGTTGCTACAAATGGCCGGATTTCATTCTTACACCATATACAAAAGTAAACTCAAAATGGGTGAAGGACCTGAACGTGAGACAGGAAAACTTTTTTTAAAGGCCCTGGCGTCCCACAGCCAGTATGGCTCCTGAAGGGAGACGTCACAGTGCCTTTCCGCATGTGGGTGAGGCCTTGGCCTCTGCCCGTGGTGCTGACCAGGAGGGCCTGGTCAGACTGTCACCATCTTCAACCCGGGGACAGGGAGAGCAGGGCCGCACCCCCCGCGGGAGGAACAGCAGCGTGTCATTGCCTCCCTTCCACCCTCTCCCACATCTGAAGAGGACTATGCGGGCCTGATGCTACCCCCCTGTCCTGGGAGGGGGAGGCCCTCACGAAGACACCCTCCATGGGGCCATAGGCGCTGTTGGGCGATGCCTGGGGCAGAGGCAGGTGAACCTAGACTGCCTGACCACACAGGGGTGGCCGAGAGGGGCGGCCAGAGACTAGACAGTCAGGGGCTGAGGAGCACCCCTCCGGTGTCTGCTTTGCATCAGGTGTCCAGGTGTGCTCCCCTCCCAGCCTCGCACTGGCCTGCTGCCACCCCCCCTCCCCCACAGCCAGCAAGGTGACCTCAGAGCTGGCTCACGGGGTGCGGAGGGAGCCGCTGGTTATTGCGAAGGGCTTGTCGGAGGGGCTTCCTGAGCACCCCAGATCCCAGGTCTCACGCTGCCCTTCCCTTCCCCTGATCCTTTGATGGGCCGTGTTAAGACACAAATTTAAAACAAACAGTAATGACAAAATGTTAATACCCTTAATGTTAAATGCGCTCTTATGACTCCCATATACTAACAAGCAATTCTTGCCTACTAAATCTCCAATGTTTAAAAAAACCACAAATATGGGGCACCTGGGTGGCTCAGTCGGTTAAGCATCCGACTTCGGCTCAGGTCATGATCTTGCGGTTTGTGAGTTTGGGCCCCACGTCGGGCTCTGTGCTGACAGTTTGGAGCCTGGATGGAGGCTGCTTCAGATTCTGTGTCCTCCTCTCTGCCCCTCTGCCGCTTGCACAGGTTCTCTCAATCTCTCTCTCAAAAATAAACCTTGAAAAAATTTTTTTAACTGCAAATATGGGGATGATGGAAATAATCTACATCTTGCAAGGGCGTGGGGGTACAAAGAAATATGTATGAGTGAAACTCACGGAACTCTACACTGAAGATTTTTGCACTTCAACTACGTGGCAATGGGAAAGAATGAAATATGGCCCTTCGTAGCAACGTGGATGGAACCGGAGAGTGCGATGCTAAGTGAAATAAGCCATACAGAGAAGGACAGATACCATATGTTTTCACTCTTATGTGGATCCTGAGAAACTTAACAGAAACCCATGGGGGAGGGGAAGGAAAAAAAAAAAAAAGAGGTTAGGGTGGGAGAGAGCCAAAGCATAAGAGACTCTTAAAAACTGAGAACAAACTGAGGGTTGATGGGGGGTGGGAGGGAGGGGAGGGTGGGTAATGGGCATTGAAGAGGGCATCTTTTGGGATGAGCACTGGGTGTTGTATGGAAACCAATTTGACAATAAATTTCATATATTAAAAAAAAATCTATGCACTTCACTGTAAATCAACTAAACATCAATGAAAGAAATATGTTAAAAAGAAGAAGCAAAAGAAAAAACAGTGAGTGCTGTCGAAGGGCCTGGGCTGGGCTGTTGGGCACATAGGTCCAGGTTCGTGCCAGGTAACAGATGCTGTGATCTGGGGAAAGGATATCCATTTTTTTGTGAGTCCATCCGATGGAATGGTCTACAGCCAACCAGAATCTTGTTTTCAGACAATAACTGTCAGTGACATGGCGAAGTGTTCATGTTATAATGTTAAGAGAAAAGAAACCAGAGTCATAAATTTGTGAAAAGCCATTTGGACACAGGCAGAAATCCATCATTTCACTGAAACAATGAACCATTCATGGCGCCTCTTCTACATCATGATCCACGCACATAAACACCCACACAGAGCCGCTAGCCTGTGGGCAACCCCGTGCAGGAGCAGAGTTTCAGGCCGCGACGGGGGTACGGCTGGGGTTTGGGGGATGCGGCAGGCCCTAATTACCAAGGAGCTGGAGGAGACACACACTGAATTTTCCAGAAGAGTTGCCCCTTGAGCCAAGGTTTTGTTTCTTTTTAATTAAGGTATAATGTACGTAAAGTATATAAAGTGCACGAATCTCAAGTATAAGCTGATGACTGCTTACACGGATAATCGCTGTGTGACCACCACCCAGCTCGACATTCCCAACCTCCCCAGTTCCCTTGTGTCCATCTGTCTTTACCCTTCCCAGTAGCGATTCTGACTTCTACTGCCATAGATTTGTTTTCCTCTTCTGGCGCTTCATGGAAATGGAATTGTACATTTATTCTTTCACTCAACATTGTATCTGTAAGATTTACACTGCTGCGTATACCCAGATTTCTTTCTTTCTTTCTTTCTTTCTTTTTTTTTTAATTACTGTGTCCTTGGCATGAATCTACCTGTTGATAAAACTTTGGGTTTAATTTTTGGCCGTGTAGAGCCATGAAGATTTTATACATGTCTTTTTGATGACGTAAGTACTCATTTCTCTTGGGTATACTTAGCAGTGGAGTTGCCAAGATACAGGGTAATGATGTGTTCAGCTTTAGTGAAAACCCGCTAATTGCGTCATTTTACCTCCACACCGGCGGTGTCTGAAACTTCCAAATGAACTGAATCTTTCTGTGTGGATGAACGTGGCAGTTGGAGAAGGTGGCAGATGGAGGCTACAGTTAGGGACAAAGATACTCTGGGTAAGAGGAATGTCAGGGAGGCACAGGTGGCCCTGAGAATGTGCCACTTTCGATCTCTTACTCTGAACCCACCACCAACCGGCACCGAGGCCATGCTTCCCACAGCAGCCCTCAGCCAGTGACCAGGCTACTCATCTAATTCACAACTTTGGCTCCAGAACTGCTGATCGGCTTGGTGCGACAATCTGAGAACTGAGGTACAGCCTGGGACTCTACCTCCTGGACCCCCTTTCTGTCCCTCCCAGGAGTCAGGCTTGCAACAGGTTCTCTTCTCTCAGGACACAGTTGATCTTAGCTGTTTCCACGGAAGGTGGAATGTCAGGTGTGCTATTTGGCAAAACTGCTCACAGTAAAACTGACGTCTGACAGATCAGCTACATCTGCACTGGAAGGGCTGTGAATGAACTAAAATATCTGGTGGGACGCCAGAGCTGGGGCCTCCCCTGAGTGCAGTGGCTTTAGAATCCGGGATGTTCCTTGAGGGCCCTGGGAACTAAGACCGTTGTTTGAAAGAGAATGGCTCCTATGGGGCTTCTAAGCCAGTGGCCCCAACTACTGACATGGGTCTTGCCCCGTCACCCTCGAGCAGGGACTTGCGGAACAGGGCGAGGATGGCCCCGGGGCTGGTGTGAGGGCTCCTCCTGCAGAAGAAAAGTGCTCTACGCTCTCCTGCTGAACGTCCTGTCCTATGTCCTTCTAAGGGGACCCGATGCCAAGTGTGGTCTGTTGTGGTCTTGTGAGTCCTCTTCAGCCTAAGAAAACCCCCTGGTGGACACGGCTCTTGCTCACCACGGCCCTGTCCCTCCCGCTTCCAGCCTCGTTGCCCCACTTAGCCGGAAATGCGATATCCGTCCAGCGATCAAGAGGAAATCCAACCAGCCTGTCTCACGTCACAGTCCTCGGCGCTTTCCCATCACCACGTCGCCTTGGGTGACAGCTGGGGTTAAAGAGCATGTGGGTACCGACTAACAGCCCGCTTCCCGCTGTCCAAAAAAAAAAGACTGGACCAAGATGTTTATAATCATTTAATGAATGTTCCACACACACCTTCACTGTGCTACAGGCGTTTCATGATGACGGAAGCTGATGAATCACCCACCCAAGCAACCACGTGATCTACTACTCACAGTTTCCAAACACCTGGAGATCAACCAGAAAGATTCAGTAGGGGACGGCACGACTACTCGGCCAGAGGCTCCTTCGGGTTCTTACTTTCCTTCTGCCTCCTCCTCCTCCTCCTCCTCCTCCTCCCGCTAAGGACCTTCTCCACGGTCTGGATGCTCAGGATGGGAGAAGGGGGCTGGGAGGGTCCCATCGTACCAGGGCAAAGAGGACTGTGGACCCCACACTCCAGATGCAGTAAGATGACATGGGGGCACAAGCCTGGGGCAGGCCTGCTCAATAAATAAACAATTCCCAGAAGCCGCCACACGGGGCTAGTGGGCCCAGGGCCACTGAGCTGGAGGAGCCACACCCCCACCCAGGCCCGGCCACGGCACGCTCGCTACGTGTTGCACACCAGCACATCTGCAAAGGGTCCCAGGAGGATCTTGTTGAAGATGCAGCGGACCCACACCAAGTAGGTAGTGAAAGGCTTGATGTTCTCGGTGAAGGTGTGGTTCTGCAGGGCCAGGATGTAAGGCACATAGGTGTTCTCGCCCTGCTCCTGGAGCCACACCTCGTACTTCACCTCCCTCACCTTCAGGTACTTGAGGTTCCACGGGATCTGCCAGGACACGGTGAGGCGCGCCTCGGAGGCGCCCTGCACTGACGCCTGGCACCGCGCATCCCGGACCTTGCCTGGGTAGAGGCCGACAGTCCACTTCTGCTTCCGCGGCCCCGGCCGGCCCTTTACCACGCGCCGTATGGTCTGGATGAGGGATGGGACGTCCACCTTGGTGTCCTGGTAGATGCGGAAGAGCCACTCAGGGTTCCGGCAACAGAGATGCCGCGGGACCTCGCGGCTCTGCAGGATACGGGCCTGCTCCGCCCGGTCTAGGTGAGCGATGCCCCCCTGGTCCCAGGGCCGTTCAGGGTGCGTGACTGTGTTCTCTGGCATCATGTTCCGCCAGGCTACGTACTGGAGGTCCATGCCAGGCAGCGTGGCCAGCGTCTTATAGGGCGTATAGTGGTCGGGATTGACAGCATACGGGAAAAGCTCGACCACAGTGGCCCCACGGGGCAGGAAGAGGGCAGTGACCAGCTGGGCCCCGTGCATGCTGACCAGCATGGAGGCGTTGCCGACCAGCCGCACGACATCTGCAAAGGCGTGGTCCTCCAGGGACACCGTCACCGTCTTCATCTGGAACTCCTGGGCCAGTGCCAGCAGCAGCTCTGCCTCGTTCAGGATGAGTCTGTTCTGGGTACGGCTGAAGACCAGAATGTAGTCTTCGCCTAGGGGAGCCCCTGCCCGGCTCACGTTCAGCTTTTCCATCATGAACCGTGCGAACTGCCGGATCTCGTTGCCCGAGACCAGGACGTTAGCCTTCGGGCCCTGGGGCTGGACGAAGCCATACTGGTACCACGTGGTGACCTTGGAGAGACCCACGAAGGCATGGGAGAAGCACAGCAGCCGGCCCAGCGTCTTGAGCTGTGCCCGCAGGAGTGGCTGCTTCGGGCTGAGGAGCTTGTAGAGCTCAAAGTGTGCGCCCTCGCTCCAGCCCTCCATGAAGAAGAGCCGGGCCTCGTGGGCCAGGCCGGGGAACTGCCTCAGGGTGTAGAAGAGAGGCAGCAGGTCGTCGTGGAAGACGTGCATGAGGTTGTCGGGGTTGAACCGGTTGGCGAGGAGCGCCACGTCGGGCACGAACACGGGCTTCGGCATGAAGCGCAGGGCGGCGGCCGGCAGCTCCACGAAGTTGAAGTACTGGGTGTTGTGGTCCTCCACGGTGGACAGGTCGAGCAGGGCCGGCTGGAAGCGCCGGGAGCCCAGGTTGGGCAGCATGACGGACGCGTTGCCGTGGAAGAAGACGAACTCCTCGGCCTCGCTGGAGTAACACAGCCACTCGAAGCGGCAGAGGCGGTCAGTGTGCGTGCGGCCCGTGCACACCATGTGTGTGCCGCCCTCCATCAGGGTCTGCAGCGCCCTGGGGTAGTCGATCCTCAGCGCGGGGCCCGGCTCTGGGGCCTGGCGGCCGAGGGCCAGCTCCTCCTCCAGAGCGGCCGCATGCTCACGCAGCCGCACGTGCTTCCACAGGACCGCTGCCAGCACGGACACCAGGAGGGCGTTGAACACCGCCGACAGGTGCATCCTAATGCCACCACGGGGCCCTAGTGACAGGACAGCCCCCGGGCAGTGCCACGGGCCTGGCGGGCTCGACCCATCTCTGCGGGCACGCGGACGATCGGCAAAAGCCTGCGGGAGACAAGGAAAAGGGAAAGGTGTCGGCACGGTCTGTCTGCGGTCACCTTAGGCTCCTGCGGCGTGTCGGGCACTGTGCCTGCCACAACGCTGGATTCTCTTTTTGTTTTGAGAGCGAGCGTGTATGCGGGCGCCGATCAGGGGAGGGGCAGAGGGGGAGAGAGAGTCTTAAGCAGACTCCAAGTTCAGCGTGGAGCCCCACCCGGGGCTGGATCTCACGACCCTGAGGTCATGACCCGAGCCAAAGACAAGAGGCGGGCGCTTCACCGAACGAGCCACCCGGGCGCCCCGGCACTGGATTCTTGAACCATCTTGCGCGTTCGAAGGTGTGGTAGACTAGACGGTTGTTCCAAATATTCACTGCCTCCCTTCCCCTCTGCCCTCCACAGGGGGAGTATACATCCCCGCATCTTGACTTTGGGCTTGACCACATAACTTGCTTTGGCCAATGAAGTGTTAGCAGAGAAAGCATAATCGGAGCCTTGAAAAGAGCGTGTGTGGCTGGCCTCGCCCTCTTTATACCTATGACATTGCCGTGAGGAGAACGTGTTCAGCCTAACCTCCGGTCCCGGGAGTGACACGCGTGTGGAGCAGCGCTGCTCCGGCCAAGCCCAGTGTAGCTCACCTGACCCCCAGGTTTGTGAGTGAACCCAGCCAAGACCATCAGAACCACCGGTCAACGCAGGGACGTCTGAGCTGGGTAAGTGCTTACTGTTGTCCATCACGGAATCCTGCGGCTGTTTATTATGAAGCACCACTGTGGCCACAGCTAACCAGAGGACCTGTGATGAGAGGCCACAGGGAAAATCCCGGGTAGGGGCCTGGCATTGCTGGACTTTTCCTTATGTGGGACTGAAGGCCTGTGAGTGTTGCTGCCAGGCTGTACCCCAGGACCCCAGTATGCCCCTTCTTAGGACACACAGCAGGCGCGCCTGCGGGATACCGGGGACCCTCTGCTCTTGTTTAAAGCTCCCGTTTGGAAATCATGCCTTTCAGAGTCCCATGAAAGGACGGGTAGGTTTGTGCCCCCTCCGTGGTCCAGTAATAGAACTGTGTCTGCACGTCACCACTGACACCCCGACAGAGAGGCCTGGCTGGGCTACACCACCTGCCCCGTTTTTCTGCGCTCCAGGGAAGGGTGACACTTGCTGTGAAGCCCAGGACGGCTCAGACTGACGGATCTCACGCTCAGGCCTCACAGGAGGAGCACGCGTAACACCTGATGCCTACACGGCACTGCGCTGGGGAGGGACGGAGCTGCCCCTTGATTCCCTTGGGGCTAGCTTTGGACTCTTGAGTGTCCTGCAACTTCCCTCTCCCTGCGATCACAAAGATCAACGTGCAGTCCTGCTCAGAAAGAGACAGTGGCTTAGGCTGGGTTCCCTCAGAACTGCAATCAGAGATAAGGGTTGGAGTCAAAATAGTTTGAGAAATTATCCCAAGAAACCTGTGTAGGAGAGTAGGGAATTAAGAGGGACAAGGAGTGAAGCCAACAGAGGGCACATCAATGAGCCCGTCGCTACTCTGCGAAAGCCGGGGCTACTCGTCTACCAACTCCTACCCAGCATCAGTTGACGGTCATTCCTGGGGACACTGTCTCTTCAGCCTACCCTCACCTAAGGGTTGAGCACGCACACATTCGTACGTATGCACATTATATTCCCCACCAAAACATTTCACAAAGAATTACTCCGACTAGCTATAATGTACTCCAGTGTTTCCTTTTCCAGCCCGATATTCTATTCTGTTTCAAAAGGTGGGAAGGGGGGGGGGGTGTGGGTGTTCACCTTAATTGATTTTACAACCTAACAGGGTCGGCAATTTGCTGTTTAAAAAATACTGGTCTAGACCACAAATTCTCAAAGCTGGCTGGTTGTCGACATCCCCAGAGGCACTCACTAAAACTATATATTCCCAGGCACAGATCCTGGAGGTTCTGATTCAGTAACAGGTCTGGAGTATGGCTCAGGCATCTTTTCTTTTTCCTGTCTTCTTGCAGATTATTTGAATTACATTTTTATCTATCTATACTGTTTTTGAGTGTATTTCTTGGTACAGATTCTCTAGTGGTTGTTTTAGGCATCATACTATTGACATGCAACTTTGCACAGTCTACTAGTATTGACATTTTACATCTCGACTAAGTAAAGAGACCTTATCTCTGTTGGGCTCTTTTACCCTTCTTCCTTGCAATCATCTTCAACATTTCCTCTACAGACATTAAAATCCACATCAGACAGTATTACAAATTTGGTTTCAACTGTCAAATGTCATTTTCTCGAGAGGGAAAGGAAAGCCTATTACATTTACACATATTTTTATTCTTTCCATTCTTTCTTTGTCCCAGGTGTTCTTTGGTTATCATTTCTTTTCTTTGGAGAACCTCCCTTCATTACCATTGTAGGGAAGTTTGCTGGGAACAAATTCTTAGTTTTCCCTCAAGTGACAAAGCCTTGATTTCACCTTCATTCCTAAAGAATATTTTCACTGGGACAGAACTCTGGGGTGACAGTTCTCTCTGCACTCTGGCCTCCACATTTCTGATGAGAAATCCACTGCACCTAAACTGCCATTCCCCTGGACATAATGCATCCTTCCTCTCATGTGGCTCTGAAGAGTCTGGTTTTCAGAAGCCTGATGATTATCAGGTGTCCTGGTGTGGGTTTCTTTGGGTTTACCCTGTTAGGGTTTCATTCACTCTTGAATTTGTAGGTTTGTATCTCTCACCAAATTTGGGAAATTTTCAGCCATTGTTTCTCTGATACTTTTTCAGCCTCCAGGTACATGAATGTTAAATATTATATATATACAATTGTAAATATTTATTATATATATAATTATAAATATTATATGTGTGTGTGTGTGTGTGTGTGTGTGTGTGTGTGTCTTTTTAGGTCTCTAAGGCTCTCTTCAATTTTTTTCCAGTCTATTTTGTCTCTGTTGTTTAAATTGGATAATTTCATGTTCACTGATTTTTTTTTCTTCTGTCACATCCATTCTTCTATTGAGCCATTCCAGTGATTTTTTACATTTTGGTTACTACTCTCTTCGGTTCTCAAATCTCCATTTTGTTCTTTGTATGTTTCCTTTCTTTGCTGAGACTTAGCCTGGGCATTTGGGGTATAATGTTATGATACTCTGGAGCTTATATTAAACCTTCTATTTTAGCAGGTTTTTGCAAGAACCATGCTAGTGGGGGAAGGAAAAGCACGGAGTCTCTACCGTTGGATGAGAGGAAATCCACGCTCCCCGTGTGGCCTCCACCAACAGCACCCTGGCAGGGAGAGTGAGAGACACAGCAGCATGGAGTAGGAAATCGCAGCTCCTCAGCTGGCCTCTACTGACACCCAGGGGGTACCTCATCATCACTGGGTGGGGGTCGAAGTCTAGGCTCCAGTGACACCTCAAGGGGACTGTCGTGGTGGGGGGCACATCTTGTCACCTCTGGGTGGTGGTAAAGGTCCAGGTTCTCATCCAGACCCATCGGGGGAGGGTAGGTTGGGGTGCTGAAGGTGGGGGTGGGTACCTGGTTGGTTACCACAAAGCAAGGATGGATGTCTAAGCTGTCCATTCAGCCTTTACTAGAACCAGGAGGGAGGGGAGAAGCAATTTTCCTTGGTGTTTTGCAGGAATAGGGTGTTACTCTCAAAAAGGTTTGTTTTGTTAGGCTGTTCCTTTTCCAGTCCTTTGACGAGAGAGAGCGAGCGAGCTTTCCTTGGGGCTTTTTCTGGTCGATGCTCACTGGCATTTCTGGGTTGTGGGCTTCTTTGGCACCCAGTCTGGGATACATAGGAGGCAAATAGAAAATCCAAGGAACTCAGTACTGTGTTCTTCTCTCCACCTTTCAGTCTTCTGATGTTTTATACACAATGTCCTGTATTTTTAGCTGTATTAGTGGATGGGTAGGGATAAATGTGTCTACTCTGTTTTGACCAGCACCCAAAGTCTCATTGGTATCTGCTTTTTTACTAAGCTCCCAGGTGATTCTGGGGGGTACAACCACATTTGAGAAACATCAAGTGGCTCTTAACCAAAGAACTAGGCCATGAATCCCAAGAGCCCCCAAAGTCTTAACGTATTCCAGCATCAGTTCAAAACTGTAAGTCCAAAGTCTCATCACCATGGGATACGGTGAACTAGGGCTTCCTGGAGCCTTGAGTACCTAGTGGTTTGCAGACCCTCATCCTTGGGGGCCGAGGGTGGTGGTAGGCAACAAGGACACGAGGCCAGGGTCGTGGGCCCCCACTTACCTCCACACAAAACCAAGCACCTTTAATTTCATATATTTAGAGGTACTCTAGTGGGTTGAATAATGTCTAAATTCAGGTCTACCCAGAACCTCAGAATGTGATGTTATTTGGAAAATGGGTCTTTACACACACAATTATTTAAGGATCTTGAGATGAGATCATAACAGATTAGGGTGGGCCCTAAATCTAATGAAAGTGTCCCTAGTGACAGAAAGTGACAGAAAACACAGAGGAACGGAGCAGGCAGCCACGTAAAAACAAAGACAAGCGATTGGAATCATGTAGCTATAAACCAAAGACCACCCAGGACTACCAGGAGCCACCAGAAGCCAAAAAGGGGAAGGGTTCTCTCCTTGAGCTTTTTTTTTTTTTTTTTTTTAAATGTTTATTTATTTTTGAGAAAGAGAGAGACAGAGTGCGAGCAGGGGAGGAGCAGAGAGAAGGAGACACAGAATCTGAAGCAGGGCCCAGGCTCTGAGAGCTTAGCACGGAGCCCCACACAGGGCTCGAACCCACAAACTGGGAGACCATGACCTGAGCCATAGCTAGACAATCGACTGAGTCACCCAAGTGCCCCTACCTCCTCGAGCTTTCAGAGGGAACACGGTCCTGTCAATACCTTCATTTTAGACTGTTGGCCGCCAGAACTGTGGGAGAATAAATTTCTGTCATTGTAAGCCAAGTTTCTGGTAAATTTATTACAGCAGCACTTGGAAACTCATACGAGTACCACAAAAATTTATTTAAAAAACGGAGTTCTGGGGGGCCTGGGTGGCTCAGTTCGTTAATGTCCGACTCTTGATCTCCGCTCAGGTCATGACCTCCTGTTCCAGGAGATCGAGCCCTGCGTTGGGCTCTGCACTGGCAACACGGAGCCTGCTTGGGATTCTCTGTCTCCCTCTCTCTCTCTCTGCCCCTCTCCAACTCATGCACGTGCTCTCTATCTCAAAATAAATAAATACACTTAAAAAAAATAATAAAACCAGGGCTCTTTGTTCTTAGGGAGGCATTCCACTGTTATTATTAATTTTTTTAAGTTTACTTTGGAAGAGACAGAGAGGCATGAGTCGGAGAGGGCAGACGGGACAGAGACAGACTCCCAGGCAGGCTCCACACTGCCAGCACAGAGCCTGATGAGGGGCTTGAACCCACAAAGCCGTGAGATCATGCCCTGAGCTGAAACCAAGAGGTGGACGCTGAACCGACTGAGCCACCCAGGCGCCCCAGGAATTCCACCGTCGTTCAGGTGAACTACTGAGCGAGTCCTCCTCACCTTAGAGAGGTGCCCCGGATCATCCAGCAACTCTGCGACAGGCAGGATTAAAAACGGAGGCGTCCTAAACTCCTGGCGAGTGCTGCCTCCTGAAGGCTGGGGAGAGCGGCAGGCCACGTGCAGGCCTGGCCACGCAGCTTCTGAGTTCAGGGTCCAGCGAAGGCAGGTGGCTCCCCGCACAGCCCAGTCCGTCCACTGCTCCACCCAGCTGCCACCCGCTAGGGCCAGGCCAGGTCTGATGTGGGTGAGCCGCTCTTCACCCCCTTGGGCACGGCTCTGCTAGGGAGGACAGGCCCGTTCCACCCCTTGCAGCCTCCCTCCCCCTGCCTGAGGAAAGTCCTCTGGAGTTCTCACCTTGCCAGAGCAGCCACACCTTCTGCTAACCCTCCCCGACAGGGCGACAGGGCGGCAGGGAAGGTGCAGGGGGGGGTGCGGGGGACAGGTAGCACACCTCGGTCTCAGGGCACCGACCGCACCAAGAAGTCTGACCAATTGGTCTGCTCTGTTGGAGACCCCTGATCTCAGGAACTATCACATCACACCCTACACCAACCTGGCTCTGAGTTCCTGCCGCATTACCGGTGGTCGGTGGCTCCCAGAGGAGGATGTGTGCTGTCCAGGCAAGTTTAAGGCTAAAAAGCCAGACAGACTCGGGGTCAAACCCCAGCTCCGTGACTTTATGGCACCGCCTTTCTGAAGTCACGTTCCCCGTCAGCAAGAGCGAGAGCCCAGCACCCACCTCACAGGGTTGTGGAGAAGGTCAGAAATGGTGTATTCGTTGAACCTCATGAATACTGATAGCTGACTGCTTGTCACGTACAAAAACAGCAATTTCACGCAATTAGGGCCAACCTAATAAGTGTCTAGCAGAGGGGAAAAGGGAAAAAATTGAGGCACCAGATGGTTAATAAAGGGCCACAGGGATGCACAATGAAGTTTGGCATTTTAAAACATTTTGGACACACTTGGCTGCCTTCATCTGACTCGAAGCAAAAGATGATTGGTGCTGAGGCGGGAACTGTCACTTTTCATTACAGTCATTTGAAACAAAGGATTTTAAATCTAAGAGGATTCCTCCCACAGATGGGGACTGAGATAGGACATGCTGTCCTCTGTTGGCATCTTGGGCCAGAGTCCGTCACCAACTCTCTACTTGGGCTTCCAAGTCTAGTGCATTAATAAAGGACAGAGGGGGCACTATTTCCACCCAGGATCCATGCTCCTTTCCTCTTCCTACTAAAACCCCAGGTTTGTTCAGAAAGCCACCCCTCCCCCTGATACCCAGGAGGTGCAGAGCAAGCCAAGACCTACCTCCCACCTCCAGAGGGCGGGTCAGCAGAGAACAAGCCTCTGGGGCCAGTTACTGGCCCGGCATAGCATGCTACCTGAGTAGAACCAAGTAGAACGGAGGGCAGGAGTCACATCCCATGTTCCCACCCACTGGACACAAAAGAAGGTGCTGTCCCAAGGCCGCTGCCTGCCATCCGCTGACCAGCCTGAGAACAAGGATGGCATGATGGAGGAGAGACAGGAAGGACCCTAGTGACATCTCAGAGCCCTATAACTTGGACTTCCTGCTGTGAACTTTCCTCACTATGGAAGCTGGTTTGGGTTGGGGTTTTGGTTCCTCTAAACTAAGAATAATTCCACTTTGTTGTTGTGCACGTTGTGTGGAGCAAACACATGGGGGTCTGACCTGTGCCTTCTGTTTCTGAGCTGTGCTCTAACCTAGTGGGGCTATTTGGTATCAGTTTCCCCATGACCCTTCTAACTTGGGAAAACAAAGCCCTCCAAGAAACTCTTGTATTAGAAATTAGAAACTATGGGGCACCTGGGTGGCTCAGTCGGTTAAACATCTGACTTTGGCTCAGGTCACGGTCCTGCAGTTTGTGAGTCTGAGCCCCACGTTAGTCTCTGTGCTGCCAGCTCAGAGCCTGGAACGTGCCTTGGATTCTGTGTCTCCCTCTCTCTCTGCCTGTCTCTGCCTCTCTCTCTCTCTCAAAAATGAGTAAACATTAAAAACTTTTTTCTAAAAAAGAAAAATCAGCGGAGGCCAGAATGTCAATGGCCTTGGTGCTAGGTCAAGAAATCTGAACTCTACCCTACAGGCAATGGGGAGCTACTGTAAGTCTTTGAGCAGAGTAGCCCAGAGATGGGGGAGAACAGAGGTGCAAAAGCCAATGACAAGTTCCCAGCCTCAGTGTCCCGCCACTCAGTGTGGGAGAGGCAAGCCTAGGAGTTAGAATGGGGTGCCCGGAGGGGGAGCTTGGCATGAACGGAGTACAAAGAGCGTGTTCCTTATGGCAGTTCAAGTCCCGAAGTCTGCAGATGACTACCTTTAAGCAAATTCCTGTGGATTTAAAGCTACTCCCTTAACAAAGCTCCCACTCATTCAATCCCATCGGGCCTTCTTGGTCTGTAAGGAAGAAGGCAAAGTCACAGCTATCCTGAGAGCCCACAGACCTCATGTCCTTCATGCAGGTCTTCAAGGCTTTTGTGGAACAAAGGCAGAGAACTTCTGGTCCAGCCCCAGAGTGACGGAGAGGACACAAGCCGCTGCCTTCTTAGCCGGGTTTTGCCTGTGCTCCGGTCAGCCCTGCTAATCTCCAGGAGAGGATCTCTGCAAGCCCAGAACCCTGCGGCCAAGAAATCTGCTTAAACGTCAATGTTTCCCTGTCTTTTCACACTTAAGTACTCGCCAATAAAGAAGAGAAACTCTTTAATGCTCCGTACTCAACTGTAAAGTCCAGTATCCCCTTCTTCCAAGAATCCCCTATTCGTAATGATTCTCTTTACAGTGTCTACCCCCAAGATTGAAGGGTTTCATCAACCTTTACCTCCTGAAGTTGGTATTTTATATCTGCATCTGCATATGTAAAATCATACTGCTGCAGGGGCGCCTGGGTGGCTCAGTCGGTTGGGCATCCGACTTCAGCTCAGGTCACGATCTCGCGGTCCGCGAGTTCGAGCCCCGCATCGGGCTCTGGGCTGACGGCTCAGAGCCTGGAGCCTGCTTCCGATTCTGTGTCTCCCTCTCTCTCTGCCCCTCCCCCGTTCATGCTCTGTCTCTCTCTGTCTCAAAAATAAATAAAACGTTAAAAAAAAAATTTTTTTTTTTTAAAAATCATACTGCTGCATATACTTTTTCAAAAACATGTGCCCCCTCCTGGAAATTCCCTACCCAGCCCCACCAGCTAAGAACTACTTTGCTATTAGGCTGAATCACATTAAGTTGCTGGTACTTGACCAATTCTGACCAGTGTCCCCTGGTTCTTCTGTGGGAACTAAGTATCCTAACCACATGGACAGTGTCCATACCACTGGACGGACAGTTCCGAGGCTGCTCAGAAGAGAAAACCTGTGTCCTCACGTGCCCATAGCAGGAGTTCTGACATCTCTCTAGGGGGTAAGAAGAGAAAAAAAGGACACAGAAAGAGCCAGGAGGAGGGAGAGATAATTCATCCATAATGTCAGAAGAGGGAAAGAACTGAGAAAGTAAAGGAAGGGACAAAAAAGGGCTTAAGAAGGGAATGCAGAGGCCGATGAGCAGGGTGTCTCACTGGGGAGCTGGAGAGGCGGCCCTGAGGGCCTCAGCTCAGATCTGGGTCAGGGAACTGGAGAGGGACTCAGGCTGGCACAACAGGAGGGATGTGAGCCGGAGAACAGCTGGGGGTGGGGGTGGGGCGGCAGGAGTGCACTCACACACAGGCAGCTCCTAGTTCTGACCAGCGGGAGAGCCTGGGAACAGTGACGGCACAGCTGGCACTCAGGTGGCACTCAGGTATTGATTCCTAGTATCATCCTCTACTAAGGAACCAGGGCTGTGTGAAAAATAACTGCGTCCAGGGCTGGGGCAGGGAAAGTACGAGATGAGCTTGGGATATCTCGTAGTGCCAGAATGTAAGGAAGCTCTCAAAAAATGATGAGGACATATCAAAAAGGCACAAGGAGGCCCCAGCGGCTAGATCTGGGACCATGTAACAAAATGCAATAGGTATTGCCTGGGTGGCACCTGGGTGGCTCAGTCGGTTAAGCATCCAACTATGGCTCAGGTCACGATCTTGCGGTCTGTGAGTCCCAGCCCTGCATCGGGCTCTGTGCTGACGGCTCAGAGCCTGGAGCCTGCTTTGGATTCTGTGTCGCCCTCTCTCTCTGCCCCTCTCCCACTCATGCTCTGTCTCTCTACATATATCAAAAATAAACATTAAAAAAATTTTTTTTAAAGCAATAGGAATGGATTAGAGCCCAGAGAACACAGTAAGTGTGCAAGAGTCAATACTGATACGAATACACAATTGAGTAAATAAATAAGGACAAAGGAACAGATCTTTCTTACAGTAGAATTCCAATTAGTCAACGTAGAAGCAGTGACGGAAACAGAAAATCACCATTTGGCCAACATCACAGTAATAATGGTTCCAGGCAAGATCCACTGCCGGACTGCTAAAATTAGTGCGTGGAAATATGACGAGAACTGGATATTTGCATAGTCTCAAACTGTCTCCCTGTGAGATGCATATCTATTATGAAGGCAAAAATAGAACTTTTACGGCACAGGAGCCTGGCAGACAGCCCCTGAAACAAATAATCGACGTTACCATCACCAGTAATAACTTACTGACCTCATGTACCCCTTGACAATGATGCACTGAGAAGGGCACCTCACTTCTGTCATCTTCTTACCCAAACACACGACCTCGATCTATAGTTCTAAATAGGGAAATTTGGTCTAGCTCCACTGTTAGCTCTGAATATAGCGTATAGAGAAGTTAATAGAGAAAACATTAAACCCAAATTGAAGGACATTCTACAAAATACCTGACCAGGACTTGTCAAGAGTGAAGGTCACAAAAGACCAGGAATGACTGAGAAGCTGTCCCAGATTGAAGGAGACTAAGGAGACACGCCATTTTTTTAAATTGTTTTAAAATTATTATTTTTAAATTTAAATCCAAGTTAGTTAACATATAGTATAATGATGATTTCAGGAATAGAATTTAGTGACTCATCACTTACATATAACACCCAGTGCTCATCGACACGACAATTAAACACAAGGTAGGATCTTGCACCAGAAAAAGGACATTAGTGGGAAAACTGGCAGAATTTGAATAAGGTCTGTAGTTTAGGTAATGGTGCTATGTTAATTTCCTGGTTTTGATCATTGCACTGTGGTTATGTAAGATTTAACATCAGAGGAAGCTGAGTGAAGCATTTTCTGTAACTTTTCTGTAAGTCTAAAATTACTTAAAAAGTCATAAAAAGTTAGAAAACTTAAGAAACAAGAGAACATTAGTGTTTATAGGTAAAATGACATGTATGTGGTTTGTTCTGAAATACTCCAGCTAAAAAAGGCAGATGGATCAAGGCGGTAGCAAATTGATAACTGTGAAAGATGGTGATGACGGCCTTTCTGTGGTCCTCTTTTGTGTCTGACGTTTTCCGTAATAAAAAGTCAAAAAGTTAACAATAAAGAATCAAATAAATCCCTGCTGCAAATGACAGAATTCTAAGGAGTGGATAAGTAGTAAGTGAATATTTAGAAAATATAAGATAAACAGAGCCCTCCCTGGAGAGATGGGAGGCAGATGCACAGGGCAGGCGCTGATGCGGGTTTTGTTCTGATCACAGACGGGAACTTGTCCAACAGCAGCTAAGGCTGCAGCGGACACACCCAGGGAACGTCAGGGAGCAAGAGCTGCAGGGACACGAGGAAAGACCAACCTCTAACCTGCACGGGCACCTCTCTAGGTGGGTGTGTGCCACCTGCCCCTCTGCTAGGCCTCCCTGTGGCGAATCGAGAGCTTGGCAGCAGGCAGGTGGGGAGTGAGGTGGGGTCACAAGAGGAAGGTGGCCGGGGCTCTCCTCTAGACCTGTGCGAGCAGTAGCCAATCCCAGGGAGGCCCTAAGCTCAGAATTGGGATCAAGCTTATGGGAACTGGAAACATGGGGTTCAGGACGTGGTGAGGCAACCAGGCAGAGGCCAGCTTTTGAGCCTGGGGAGGAGAGAGGACTACGTCCAGGTAGATGCTAAGTGACCACCCCCTTCCCTGCTGGGCCAGAAGGATGCTGACAGAAGACAGGACAAATACAGACTGGACCACGGGGCCCTTCAGGCTCGCAAGTGGCCTTCCAAGGAGGAAAATGGGAAGGAAGGTTTGCTGGGGATGGGCAGAGCATTTCGCTAGAAATCGTGCGGTGGTTAAAGCACGGGGCCCAGAGGCCAGACTGCGTGGGTTTCTAACTTGACCATGTTCAGGCCAGGCAGCCTGCACCAACATCTGATGAGAAGAGTTGCATAAATACCCCACTCCTGTGGAACTGCTGAATCACTATATTGTATACCTGAAACTAATACAACATGGTATGTGAACTATACTGGAATTAAAATACGAATGAAGGAAGGAAGGAAGGAAGGAAGGAGAAAAATAAAGAAAGAAAGAAAGGAAGGAAGGAAAGAGAAAGAAAGAAAGAAAGAAAGAAAGAGAAAGAAAGAAAAGAAAGAAAAGAAAAAGAAAGAAAGAAAGAAAGAAAGAAAGGAAGGAAGGAAAGAGAAAGAAAGAAAGAAAGAAAGAAAAAGAAAGAAAAAGAAAGAAAGAAAGAAAGGAAAAGAAAGAAAAAGAAAGAAAGAAAAGAAAGAAAAGAAAGAAAAGAAAGAAAGAAAGAAAGAAAGAAAGAAAGAAAGAAAGAAAGAAAGAGAAAGAAAGAGAAAGAAAGAGAAAGAAAGAGAAAGAAAGAAAACCCCATCCTCCCCAGGTAGGAGAGTTCGGAGGCACGTTCTACACCGGCACCAGAGTTCCCGGACAGATTATGCGTTGCCCACACCATAATCGGCCTGAGGCATGCCCTTTTCCCTTCCCGGTCTCAGTTCTTCACGCCCTTATTCATGTTTATTGGGATGCAGTTCAAATAATCTACCTCTCCTTGAATCTTTGTCTCAGGATCTGCTTCTGGGGGAACATTAACTAACCCAGTTATTACTGTATGTTGCCACTGTGAAGACAGATGACAAGCCACCCTTGCGTTTTCACCTGCTGTGAAATAGCCAAAGTGCAGTAGGAAAAAACCAACAAGCACTTGGCCAGTCAACGGTTATTGTAAAGTATCTTTCAGACTGTTTCCCACACTCCCTCTGTGTCCCCTTTCCCCAGACCCCCCAAATGCACTGCAGCAGCCCGCATAAGCCAGGAGAACTCAAGGATCGGGCAAAATGCTCAGAAGGGTTTTCAAAAGATAACAGTGGAGGCTCAGAGCACGTCAATCAGACCCCTAGCACGAAACAACATAAAAGAGGCCTTTCTCCATCACCATTTCAAAATGTTTCTGGATGAAAAAAACTCCAGGAGGAAACTCAAAATGGTGGAGAATAACTGGGCCAAGTTTGCTTACCAGAAAACGGAGCCGGTGGTGTCCCCTTTCTCCAGGCCAATTTTCAGTGCTCCTGGAGAGGGCACTCGTCTCAGTGACAATAAAGCAGTGGT
Organism: Panthera leo; assembly: GCF_018350215.1. Lineage (NCBI taxonomy): Eukaryota > Metazoa > Chordata > Mammalia > Carnivora > Felidae > Panthera > Panthera leo. Next base: position 147,929,915 of record NC_056687.1, on the reverse strand, counting down.
AGGGAGACCGGGACGGTGAGGGAGAACTCAGGTCACCCTCCTTGGCACTGGGGACTAAGAAAGACACTCAGCCAAGCTGCTGCCTTCTGCAGGACTGCGGCTCGCCAGACGGGCGGACAGGGCGTACTGTGTCCGGTCCCGATGTCTGACCCACTGTTTAGTGCCACTCTGTGCCCCAAGAGCCTACTCAGAATGATGGTGATCAGGGATGAGAACTCCTTCAGACTGAAGGCCTCCATGCCCGACTCTGTCACCTGGCTCTGCTGAAATGGGTGGAGGGGCCAGAATCCCAGCATCACAAGGTACTTGCAGTGACAGGACGCTCCCTCACACGCCGAAGCAGTCCATCCTCCTTTGTACTTACTCTCCTGAGACCTCAAAGCTCAAAGACAGAGCTGGAATTCACCCCTCCTTCACCTGCTGTCTCTAATCCTCTCTCTCCGAGTGAACCCGCTTCTGAGCAGGGGGCAGCCTCCACCTCGTCTGCAGTCAGATGTGGAAAGCACCACACACCTACTGGTTCCCGCTGTCCCAGTGCCGTACGGCGTCCCTTACACGCATGCACGACCCCACTGATTCTTTCCTTACCACCATGCGGCATGATGGTTCACTCTGTCCCCGTTTTTTCTTTCCAGAAACAGTCTCGGTGCAGGGCCACTGGTCAGGACCTGTCCACAGGTCAGGACTTGACTCCACACATTTCCACCTGGACTACCTCTCAGAGATGAGGGCTGCCCCGGAGGGGTCTTGTCATGAGGCTCCTTGGACAAGGAAGAGGAAAGACAGTAGCCCTCAGAGGCACAGGTCACCCAGGATAATATATTTTGTCTCCTCCTAGTGCCCCCTGAAAAATGTCCTGTCCATCTAGGATCTGTGGGTGGGTACGAAGGTCCGGTGATCTGTGAAGGGCCAAGGAAACCACCCCCGTCTGAGCAGAGCCTCCAATGGGATGGGATCTGGGGAGGCCGGAGGGTCTCTGACATGGGCCATTCCACACGGAGAATAAGAAAAGAAAAATACACCCTTTTCCTGCTTGGGCAAGGCTATGACAGACGCCCTAACAGAGGCCTCCAGCCTGGCCCTTGCTCCAGGCCTGCCTTGCCTTCAGGGGTTCCCAGAGCCTCTACGTACAGCATCCCATTTGGTGCTCCCCCCAACCCTATGAAGCATCCTTATTCCCAATTCTCTGGTGAGGAACCTGAGGTCAATGAGGTTCAACGACTTGCCCAAGGCCACGCAAGTGTGAAGTCTAGATATTAACCTAGCGTCCTCTGACTCTAAAGACTGTGCTCAAAACCATCGAGACACAGAAGACCTGGTTTTAACTGAAGTAGGGCAGGGGATGAAGAAGAAAAAGAAACACGCCATTCAAAGGACTCAAATCAGGGAGGAGCGAGCCCAATTAAAGGCCCACACATCCCACCCTGCTCAAAGGCCACACTCCAGCCTGGGCTGGCTGGGTGGGGTTGGTGGCTAAAGGACTCTGTCAGAGAGTACTCGCCCTCTCTGCTCTGCCTCCCCGGGATGCCGCTTCTCCCCTTGGGCAGCTTCCTCTCACGGTCATGACATGGCCACCACCCTCAAATGAAGCAACACGCTTCCCTGGTTTATATCCAGCTACAGGCAGAAAGTTCTCCCTCCCCAAGGAATAACTTGTCCACTCAGCCAGCTGATATGGTTAACTCCCACCCAGCCACCTCCTGGACCAATGACGGCTGAGGAGCTGAGAGCCCTCGGTGCCGCAGCAGGGAGGAGGCCAGGGGAACGAACGCTGGTGGGTGACGAGATGTGTTGCAACTCTTAAAGGAGACGGGCTTCACAGGGCACCCAACGACCTTGGGCCTCGTTTGCTTGTTCTTCCTTTAGAAAGAGGAGAAAATACAACTTGGAAAAACCACCTCTCCCCACTACTCATCTCACCCACACCCTAAGTGAAGATAACGCGGCTTCTCCATCACTTCGGGACCACACGCCAGATGCCCTACGGTGCACTTCCTGTCCCAACACACTAACTACCGAGGATATAACCTGCACTTAAAACCGATCCCCAGATTACTGCCAACCATCAAACATAAACCCACTCTGACCTCGAAACGTATGATCAAGTCCACGCAAAACAAAAATCCGCTGCCCGTGCAAAACGGGCACCACATCTCATCTTTTTACTTTGTGGAATTTAAAAAGTAACTCAACTTTAGCAAATTTCTCTTTAAACCCTTCTTCCTACAAGAGGAGATCTATAATATTTCTGCCCCAGATTCTCCAAGGCCTGTCTGCCGACTGAGGGGATACAACTCTTCCACAGGAGGCACAGAGTTGCCGGAAAAGGAGGGCCGAGTCCCTGCTGCTTTCCCCAGTGAAGTCCTGTCAGAGGCAGATTAAGAGCCGTCCTGGCTGGGGGAAAGCCAAACAAAAGGACTGACCCGAACCTTGATTCTACTCCTCAAAAGAATGACCACGGTGGCACCTTCTCTGCTTGTGGGGCTGGAAGGCTGATTACAAACCTGTGTTCTTTGGAAATAAACTCATTCCATGGAAAACGCAGTCCTGATTGGACTCTTAAGGTGTTGCACCAACAGCTTGGATCAGGTTTTCAGCCTGCCTGCTCCGGGCATGAAGGCCTCAAGGAGGGGAGGGGTCTGTTAACTTGAATGGACCAGACCACACTAGTCTCAAGTTACCTGTCAATCACTTTGTCCCAGACAAAGCCTGTTCTGGTGCCGTGGACCCCAGAGGTGAGGGGCAGGAGCAGAAAGCAGGGAAGGATACAGATGCTCACACAGCACAAGGCTCTGGGGCTTGCAGCACACGGAAAGAGCCCTCGCCCACAGCTTCCATCTTCCAGCAAGGAGGCAAGCTGGGGACACACCCCCGAAGGGAACGCCTGCTGAAAACATCTGCCGAGGCCTGGATCTCTGGCCCATGGTGGAGAGCTGTGCCCTGGAGTCATTCCTGACAAAGGGTCTTAGAATGACCCTTCACTCTCTGAAAAATAGGCTTGGGGGGCACCTGGCTGGTAGGTCATGATCTCACAGTTCGTGGGTTTGAGCCCTGCATCGAGCTCTGTGCTGACAGCTCAGAGCCTGGAGCCTGCTTCGGATTCTGTGTCTTCCTGTCTCTCTGCCCCTTCTTCCCTCCCTCACTGTCTCTCTCAAAAATAAATAAACATTAAAAAAAAGATTTTTTTTAATAGGCTTTGGGGGCACCTGGATGGCTCCGTTGGTTGAGTGTCTGACTCTTGATTTTGGCTCAGGTCATGATCTCACGGTTGTTATGACTGAGCCCCAAGTCAGGATTGGAGCCTATTTAGGATTCTCTCTCTCCCTCTTCCTCTGTCCCTCCCCGGCTCTCATGCCTGTGCTCTCGCTCTCTCTCTCTCTCAAAAAAAAAAAAAAAAAGGCTTTGGTTAGATATAGACAGGCATGACGTGGAACTTATTTAATGACCAATATGGCACAGTCACCGACCAAGCAAAATGGACGCCCACCATGGCACCTCCCTGGTACAGGTGCCACAGCAAGCCCTTCTTAGCTTCTGGCTGACTCTACCTAAGTATCAGGAAGGTGGGTGGGAGATGACCTATGTTTATCTATTCAGTCCTTATGAATATCTATTCATGAGCCTGAGTCCAAAGACTTAAGACGACATGAAGAGCATGGGAGAGTGAGGCTTTGCATCAACCCAAAAGAGAGTAAAGAATGTGCAAGAGATACAAAAATGGAAAAAACAAAAACAAAAACACCTCTATCCTCAAGGTTCTCTCTGTGGCAGAGGGGACAAGAGGCTGTTAAAACCTGACGTGATGCAGCTGTCACAGAGGAAGGGAATGTGTGCTTTGGAACACTACTGGAGGGGGCACCTTCACCACCCGGGGAGAGGAGGGACCATCACCACAGGATGCTGTCCTCCTGTCCCAGGAATGTCAGGGAAGCGTTCTGTACACACCACAGGCTTTCCCGGTTCAGTGGGACCGACCCAACTCCTCATGTGATCACCCCCTGGGTCATCCTGATAGTGGTCAACTAGCCTTGCTTAAAAATCCCTGCCGTTCACCAGTCTTGCCCAAAGGGCTCCCGAGAGGAAGAGCACCGTCAGGTGGGTAACAAAAGAATCTGCTTAGGAAGGTGCAAAACCCTGGCAGATCTCCCACATCACGTAAGTGCATCCAATCTGGGCTAAGTGCAGGCATCGGGACACACAAGACTGCAGTGGAGATTTAAATTCCCCTCCCTAGCGGTGGTGGCCACGAATTCTTCACGGGCCACACAGCTCATACTTACCTTCCTTTAGATCCTAGGTGTGAGCTGGTTTTATGATCTTGGCAGACTAACGCCTCAAGCCTCAATTTCCTCAACTGTAAAATGGGAATAATAACCTCCTTAGGGTGCTGGGAGAACTAAACGAGCTAATGCACATAAAGTACCTACATAGGCCTCAAAACACATTAGCTGTCAGAACTGTAATTCATTAGGGTTCCTCAAATTAACAATGAATGAAACACAGGTACTAAACCAGCCATACAACCCCACACCACTCCTAAAGGGACTGAACCCCCAGTGGCTTTGGTGGCACATTCACAGTCCCTCCCAGGTCCCCCCCCCCCCCGTCTTCCTAATGACTTGTTTCCCTTCTCCTGTGAAGAGGGCCCCCGAGCAGCCAGGTCTCAGCATGAAATTACAATTTCAACCATCACCACCTCCAACCTCGTATGTCGGCAGCGTACTAGAAACTGTTGTACATTTCCTCATTTCATCCTCAAGCCAACAATAAGGGGCTAGCATAGCACTATTAACATGTTCCCCATCTGCAGATCAGGACACAGAGGCTAGGAAAAGCTAAGTAAATGTGTCCCAAGCGCCTCAGCTTGTACGGAGTGAAGTCCATACAAGGAGGATTTGAACGTGGAGCCTGTCAACATGACGTATGTTAGTAACAGCCCAGGTACCATCTGGCCCTCATCTTCTCGGCCTTCCAGGGCATGGATTTCCAGGGGATGCAACTGTCATCACACTTAACTCTTCTCTGCCTTTTCTACCTCGGGCACCAGATTTGGGGACCCAACTGGTATGGGGCACAAAGCACTTAGTGATTCAGCCAGGAAAAGTGCGACAGAGCACAGTGAGGAAGCAAGCGTCTGCGAGCCAAGGACAGGGGCCTCAGGAGAAACCAAAGCCGCCAACACCTCGATCTTGGATTTCTAGCCTCCAGAAGCGTGAGAAATAAATTTCTGTTGTTCATCACCCAGTCGGTGGCACTTCGTTATGGGGGGCCCAAGCTGACACACATAGGTACCACCAGGCCACTTTCCCGACACGACTTCATCAGCTTGACCTTTAAACTGGGCATTAGGTCTCCAGGTCACATGGCCCACCCCCCGGCTTCACCCTCCCCATTGGCCCCTGGCTCTAGTGAGCATGTGAGTTTGCACCTCTTGCCCCAGGCCTAGAATAACCGGAACTCTTACTCCTTACTAGACCACAAGGCCCCTGTGAGTGGCTTTTCTGTGCCTATGTCCGAAGCTGGCCAGGGCCCCCCCAGAAGTGAAGCCTGCACCCATGCTGGGTGACCAGCCCAGAAGATGAGCCCCCACGGCAGGCAGCCTCTCACCCAGCTGCCCAGCTCTGTGTCTGCAGGCGTGGTGGCATCTTTGACACCTTCCTCCAGTGCTTCTTGGAACAGAGGGGATCCTGGAAAGGAGGGTGCACTAAGTCTGTGCTCTAGGAGCTGAGTGAAGCAGTTGTGGGGGGCAAATTGAAGCATCCTTCTATCTGCCTCAGTTTCTGAAGTGCTTTCTTAGGCATTTTTTTAATCTCGTTTATTTCTCGCCCCCCCCCCCTTTTTTTTTTTTTTTTTTTTTGCCTGACACGGCCTGTACTGGTAATAGTAGAAAGAGGGGCAATTTAGCAGATCAGAGTCTCCAGCTTGGTTCATGGTTGAGTACCCGGTATCCAGCCAGGAAGGGCCCCTCTGTTATGCTTTCAAAATGGAGAAAAGAGATAACTCTTAAGACTGTACCGATGATAGTCTACCAATGACGGAGTGAAAAGTCTGATTCTCTGACAGATGCCAGGGCCTGGGTATGCAGCAATGAGGACATGGGAAGCCAAAAAAAATGGAAGGATCACTCGCTGTCCTGGCTACCTCAGGAAAAGAGGACGCTGGCTTCTGGGCAGAGGGTGGAGGTTAATTCTACCACCACCTTGCTTTACTGAGTACCTACCGTGTGCCAGGCACTGTCCCTAAGCCCCTTTCCTACACCTTTTCCCTTAAGCTGCACAAAGCCCTCTAATGCAGATACTATTATCTCCACTTTCTTTTAATACGAAAAAAATCCAACTTTAGTGACATTAAGAAGCTTGCTGTAGGTCTTAACAGCTCAAACGGGGGCACCAGGATACAAACCAATGACTGACTCCAGATCTTACAGTGCTTCAGACTCGGAGGTACAATCAGTGACACAGAAGCAGGGGAGACGTCAGAGCAAGGAGTTTTTATCACTCAAGGGCAGAGCAGGTGTGAATGGCTGCAGAAATGCAGACCCACAGGCCCTCAACTGTAGCTTAGCAACCCAAGGCTCTCCTTGTAAGATTACTCTCCTCCCCCCCCTCCAACCCCCCACCCCGTGCCCACCAACAGAGACACCCAGCAGCGGCAGGTGGCTCAAGGGAGCTGTGGTCATTCTCTTGCCCCAATGAAAGTCTGTGTTGCACATGGCGGTGACAATTATCCCACCTGCCCTGGTGCTGTGCTGAGAAGGTTAATCCACCAATTTAAAATTACAAAACCACCGCATTTTAGAGCTAAAAGAGCCCTTAGAAATGATTTGCTCTAACTCTTTATAAAAGAGGTCAAGAGAGGCGGCGTGAGCTCTCACAGGCAGCCAAGATTAAAACGGTGGTTGTTCTCAGTCCAGAGCTCCTCTCCTCGCAACCCAGGGCTCTCGGGTGGCCCTCCTCCCAAAAGCAGAGATCAGGCCCAGAGAAGAGGTTGAGCTCTGGAACTCTTCCCAGCCCCTAAACAGGATCACTTCTTCTCCTCATCAAGCTCTCGAGGCCTCACCCTGATTGCACCCTTCCCCAGCCGTGTGGTCCGGGGATGAGAGCCACTAGGGGCCACGGGGCTGCCTCTTCCTCATCCCCCAGGCTCACCCAGCGGATGCCTCCTCCAGCCTCATCCAACATCACACATGGAGAGAAAGCACAAGCAGCCAGGCTGCGGGGTCCCACCACCTCTCCACGTGGTCGGAGAAGACCCCTGCTGTGCCCTGGGTCACAACGGGGCTTCAAGAACCGCAAGAACCACGGGCAGCAGAGTAGAAGTAAATGGCACGGGTTCTGGAGCTGAGATGCCACAGTGAGCTCCTGTCCTGTCATTTAGCAGCTGCATGATGCTAGACCAATTCTTCTGGTTTTTTTTTTTAACAGACAAAAAGTTGTGCATAATTAACATATATCAGTTGATATTTAGAGATAGGTACGTACTTGTGAAACCATCACCATAATCTATGCCATAAACCCATACATCACCTCCAAAAGTTTCCTCCCACCCTCTTGTGACAGACACACTTAATATAAGATCTACCTCCCTGGCAAATTTTAAAGTATATTGTTAACTATAGGCATTAAGCTGTACAGTAGAGCTCTAGGACTTGGTCATCTTGTATACCTGAAACTTGATACTCTTTGACTAATGCCTCCCCGTAACCCCTCATCCCAACCCCTGGACATCATTCCACTCTCTGCTTCTGTGAGTCTATTTTAGATTCAACCTACATGTGGTATCATGTAGTATTTGTCCTTCTGCATCTGCCTGGGCCAATTCTTAAGCCTTCATGTCCTGGTCTGAAAAACAGACACAATTACACCTACTTCACAAAGTGGTTTTGCAAATTCAAAGAGACAACAGGGGCAAAACACAATGCCTGACAATTATTTTTATAGTATTATTATTATCGCAATAATGCTTTACCTCCCATTCAGTGGCTCTGACATATGCCCGAAACAGTGCTAAGTGCTTTAGAGGAACGATCTCATTTATTCCCTCCTACAAATATAAAATAGGTGCTATCGATTTCATCCCACGTTTGAAGAAGTATGCGCAGAGTTGTTAAGTGAACTGCCCAGTGGCACACAGCTATTAAGTGGTGGGGCTGGGATTCAAACCCAAGTCTAACTCCAAAGTCTATGATGACATTTGTTGCTTACGCCTTTCATGTTCATTATTTTATCCAATTTAAAAAACCCGTCAGGTGTTAGGCAGGTCCTGGGGGAGAGTATCCACTGACAACCAACCCGAGAGTGACGCGGACCCTTGGGGAATGGCGCATTTGGTAATTTAATTTTCCAGTTAGCTCAATATTCACTAGAAGCCTCTCTTCATTGCTAAATATTTTCTAAAGCCAGGCCCAGAGCGAGAACCTACCAATCAGAAGGAAAGTTCAAAACCTGGTGTAGCTGCTCTAGCACTCTGACACACCAAGGCCACCAGGACGCTCACATGGCCACGGTGTCATGTGAGGGAACTCAGTAACCAGCACCCCATCCGCCCCTTGGCTGAGGATCTCCACTCTCTGCTTCTCCCCACCCTCCTGAGGCCCAAGGCTCAGGAATTGATGTGCTGGCCATCCCTGGGGAAAATGGGACCTGTATTCTTTTCTGGCTCTGCCACTAACTGGGACTCCCGATTCCTCATCTGTAATGGGAAAGGACGAACTGGGTTCCAATCTCACCTCTACCATGTTTTATCTTAGCAACCACAAGTGCTAAGATTTGCTGCACATTCACTGTGTACCAATCCTGACTGAAGACTTGCACGGCATCTTCTCATTTAACCTTCCCCAGCAACACTGTGATGAAGGTACTTTTATCTCCACTTTGCAGAGAAACAGAGGCTCAGAGAGGATAAATGACTTGCTCAAGGGCACACAGTTAGTAAATGAGAGCCAGGATTTGAATGCCCAGCGCGTGTAACAGTAAACATTTGGTGAGTGAACATTTGGTGCTCCAAGCCTCTAAGTCCTATCAAACTCACTCCATAACCTTTCCCATTCCAGGCCTTGCTTCCTCCAAGAGTAGGCTCTGAGAGTTGGTTGGCATAAAGTAAGCAGACCCTAGCCTCCCAATACCAAGTGCAGGGCTCTGGCCTAAGGACCCCTAGATCTCAGCAGGTTTTCGTCAGTGCCCAGGAGACAGGGTTCTACACACATGGAATGGGTCAGAAATTCACCGGGTCCCTCCAGAAGCTACCCGGGTACTGTGAAGCAGGCCGTGGTGGGCTCTTATCACCAGGCACACAAAAGATACCCTACCAAGCCCCAAAGAGCCCGGGGATCAGCTGCAGGCCTGCCCAGGTACTGCCTTCCAAAGGAGCCCAGGAGGCCCAGGTCCCCTCCGCGCACCTCGCTGGCTCCCCGCCAAACGCGCCTCACCGTCGCGCAAGCAAAGGGGCGTGAGGGCCCGCTGCCAGCGCCAGCTGCGAGCTAAGGGCTTCAACCGGTGTGCCTGGGGGCGCCGCCCCGGCCCGGGCGGCGTCTGGACCCCAAGGGTCCATCGCCCCTCACCTCCGCCCCCATCGCGCGCCTCCTTCAGTGCGCATCACGCTCACTACTCGGTTCTGCAAACTTCTCCGGGCTTCCCTTCACCCCAGGGCCCGACGCTCTCGTCGATCCCTCCCGAGGGAAGTCCGGGGCCGATCCCTCAACTCCAAGCCCAGCCGGATCGCGAAGCCCTCGCCAGCCCCCAGAGCGCGCGTCTCACCTGCAGCCCGCAGGCGGGGCTCCGTGGCGTTGAAGCGTCCCGGTGGGCCCTCCGCGTAGTCGGCTTTGGCTGAATCAGCCGCCGCTGCCGCCTCCTGACCCCGCCCCGAGCCCGGGACGACCAGGCATGGAGGGCAGGTCCCGCGGCACCCACCCTACCGCCGCCGCCGCCGCCGCCGAGGCTCGTGGGTGCCCGCCTTGCGCCTGCTTGGCGAGCTCAGCTGCTCGGACCCTAGGCCAGAACCACCCCTTGGTTAACGGAATTCTGGGAATTGTAGTTTGCCTCCGAGAACAGCCCAAGCCTTCAATCCGCGGAACCCTGGAAGTTGTAGTTTCTCCCCGGAGAGGCGCAGTTTTACTTCGTGTTAGATTTGTACGATTATGGAAGTCCTGGTAATAAATGTAAATGCAAGTTAAATCAACAATTAGATGTCACATATAAAATCAAAGTAATCAAAACTTCCGCATATTTTAAAATATATCTATTACTACAAGTACAAATAAATACAAAAGCACTATTCCTCTGGGGCGCCACTCCAATTCCCCACGCCCATTCCATTGGACCTTCCTCAAGGGCAAACATTCCCAACTCATGGCTGCTGCATCCGGCATTTACTGCCCACTCTCGAAATATACATATGCCCTATTTCTTGATTTATTAATTTTAGATCTCTTGGCTTTTTACTAGGATAGATGAGAATTTCATTCATTTAAATATGTGCACCAACGATGACTACCTTCACTGAGTTATGAGACATTTTTTTCTTTCTCCACATTTTTATTTAAATTCCAGTTAGTTAACATACAGTGCAATATTAGTCTCAAGAGTAGAATTCAGTGATTCATCACCTACATACAACACCCCGTGCTCATCACAAATGTACTTTTTGATACCCATCACCTATTTAACCCATTCCTCCATCCACCTCCCCCCTGGTAACTATCAGTTTGCTCTTTATAGTTAAGTCTGTTTCTTGGTTTGCCTCTCTTTTTCCCCCATGTTCAATTGTTTTGTTTCTTAAATTCTGCATATGAATGACATCATATATTTGTCTTTCTCCAACTGACCTATTTCACTTAGAATACTTTCTAGTTCCATTCACATCACTGCAAATGGCAAGATTTCATTTTTTGCTATGGCTGAGTAATATTCCATTGCGTATATATATCACATCTTCTTTATCCATTCATCAGTTGATGGACATTTGGGCTCTTTCCATAATTTTCCTATTGTTCAAAATGCTGCTATAAATAAACATCAGGGTGCATGTATGCCTTCGAATCAGTATTTTTGTATACTTTGGGTAAATACCTAATAGTGCATTTGCTGGATCCTGGTAGTTTTATTTTTGAACTTTTTGAGGAACCTCCACACTGTCTTCCAGAATAGCTGCACCAGTTTCCATTCCCACCAATAACGTAAGAGGGTTCCCCTTTCTCTGCATCCTCGCCAACATCTGTTGTTTCCTGTGTTGTTAATGTTAGCCATTCTGATAGGTATGAGGTGATATCTCAGTGTGGTTTTGACTTGTATTTTGCTGAGGATGTGTGATGTTGAGCATCTTTTCATGTGTCTGTTAGCCATCTGGATGCCTTCTTTGGAAAAATGTCTACTCATGTCTCCTGTCCATTTTTTAACTGGATTATTTGTTTTTTGGATATTGCTTTTTATAAGTTCTTTATATATTTCGGATACTAGCCCTTTATCAGATAAGTCATTTGAAAATATCTTTTCCCTTTCCATAGGTTGCCTTTTAGGTTTGTTGATTGTTTCCTTCACTGTGCAGAAGCTTTTTTTATCTCGATGAAATCCCAACAGTTTATTTTTGCTTTTGTTTCCCTTGTCTAAGAAGACATGTCTAGTAAGAAGTTGCTACACCCAATGTCAAAGAGCTTACCATCTGTGTTCTCCTCTAGGATTTTGATGGTCTCCTATCTCACAGTTAGGTCTTTCATCCATTTTGAATTTATTTTTGTGTATGTTGTAAGAAAGCGGTCCAGTTTGCGGCACCTGGGTGGCTCAGTCAGTTGAACGTCGGACTTGGGCTCAGGTCATGATCTTGCAGTTCCTGAGTTTGAGACCCTCCCTGGGCTCTGTGTGGACAGCTCAGAGCCTGGAGCCTGCTTCAGATTCTGTCTCTCCCTTTCTCTCTGCCCCTCCCCCACTCACGCTCTGTGTCTCTCTTTCTCAAAAAAAAAAAGAATAAACATTAAAAAAAAATTTTTTTAATTTTTTTTTAACGTTTATTTATTTTTGAGACAGAGAGAGACAGAGGATGAATGGGGGAGGGTCAAAGAGAGAGAGGGAGACACAGAATCTGAAACAGGCTCCAGGCTCTGAGCTGTCAGCACAGAGCCTGACGCGGGGCTCAAACTCACGGACCGTGAGATCATGACCTGAGCCGAAGTCGGCCGCCTAGCCGACTGAGCCACCCAGGCGCCCCTAAAAAAAATTTTTTTTAATGAAAGTGGTCCAGTTTCATTCTTTTACATGTTGCTGTCCAGTTTTCCCAACACCATTTGTTGAAAAGACTGTCTTTTTACCATTGGCTATCCTTTCCTGCTTTGTCAAAGATTAATTCTTTTTACGTTTATTTCTTTATTTTAAGAGAGAGAGAGAGAGAACGTGAATGGGAGAGGCAGAGAGAGAGGGAGAGAGAAAGAATCCCAAGCAGGCCCTGCACTGCCAGTGCAGAGCCCGATGCAGGGCTTGAACTCACGAACCGTGAGATCATGACCTGAGCCAAAACCAAGAGTCAGACACTTAACTGAGCCACCCAGGCACCCCAAAGATGAACTGACCATAGAATTGTGGGTTCATTTCTGGGTTTTCTATTCTGTTCCATTGATCTATGTGTCTGTTTTTGTGTCAGTATCATACTGTCTTGATCACTACAGCTTTGCAATACAGCTTGAAGTCTGCAATTGTGATACTTCCAGCCCCGCTTTTCATTTTCAAGATTGCTTTGCCTATTTGGGGTCTTTTGTGGTTCCATACAAATTTTAGGGTTCTGGCTCTATGAAAAATGCAGGTAGTATTTTGCTAGGGATTGCATTAACTGTGTAGATTGCTTTGGGTAGTATCGACATTTTAACAATATTTGTTCTTCTATTCCATGAGCGTGGAATGCTTTTCCATTTCTTTGCATCATCATCAATTTCTTTCATCAGTGATTTATAGTTTATGAGACAGCATTTCCACCAAACTGGTTAAACCCTGTCATTTATAATTATTTTAAGTGATAATGCTTAAGTGCTGAGGCAGTAAAAGTTAATAGATTTATGCAGGGCAATTTGACACTAGAGTCAAAATCCTTTAAAAACATGCGGACTTTCAACCAAGAAATTCTCATGATTGTGGATGAGTACAAAAGCTAAAAACAGTGTTGTTTGTAATAGTAATAAACAGCCGGGCTGGCTATATTAATTTCAGATAAAGTAGCATCAAGAACAAGGAAAATTACTAGGAATAAAAAGGGATACTATGTAATGACAAAAGAATCAACTCACCAACAAGACATGATAACCCTAAATGTGAATGCACCTAGCAACAGATCCTTAGAGAAAATGAATCAAGTACTGATGGAACGAAAAGTAGAAACAGACAAGTCTGCAATGATAGGCGGAGACCTCAGCATCCCTCTCTCAACAACTGACAGAACAATAAGACAGAAAGTCAGCAAGGATATAGAAAAAAGCTCAACCCCACCAAAACCAGAAGGAAACTAATGGACGTTTACATAACACTCCACTAAACAACAACAAAACACACATTCTTTTTAAGCACCCACAGCACATATGTTAAAATAAACGGTATCCCAGGCCATAAATTTAAAAATTAGCAAAACACATAAACAAAGATTTTACTGAAAACATATACATATAGCAAATAACCATATGAAGAGACGTTCAACATCACTAGCCATTAGGGAAGTGCAACTTAATGAGATATCACTACACTCCTATGAGAAGAACAGCTAAATTAAAACATAGTGGCAATACCATGGTGAGCATTCAAAGAACTGGGTCTCAGTTCCACACCGCTGGTGGAAATAGTTCGGTAGTTTCTCAAAAACTAAACATGCGCTTGCCATATGACTCAATTGCACTCCTGGGCATTTATTCCAGAGAAATGAAAACTCGCGTCCACACAAACCCTTGTATCAATGGTTCGCAGATGTTGTGTTTGTAATACCCCAAAACTTGAAAGATAGATAAATGGTTAAACTCAATAGATAAATGGTTAAACGAGATAAATGAATGAATAGTGTATCCATACCATAGAATACTATTCAGCAATAAAAAGGAATGATACATTCAACAACTTGTGTCGATATCAAAGGCATTCTGAGAAATGAAAAAAGTCACAAAAGATTCTATGTATAATTCCAGTTATATAACATTCTTGAAATGACAAAACTATGGAGATGGAGAACAGATTAGCGACTATCAGGAGTTAGGGATGGGGTAGAGGGGAAAGTGGCCTATGACGGTACAGGGACAGCAAGAGGAAGGTCTTTGAGAGGATGGAATAGTTCTGTATCTCTTGGTGGTGGTGGTTACGTGAACCTACATGTGTTAAAATGACATAGAACTACGAACAACTTTACACCAATGTCAAATACTGGGTTTTGCTATTGTGCTATAATCATACAAGATGTACCACAAGGGGAAACTGGATGGAGACGTTCCATGGAAAGAAACTCTCTGTACTATCTTCGCAACTTCTTGTGAATCTATAATTATTTCAAAATAAAAATGTTCAAAAGAAGAAACAAAAGCATGGAAATTGCTTAATTCCTCAGCCATACAGGATGGCTTAAATAAAGCCATGAACCATCTAAAAAGTCGTTAGAAGGATGTTGTAAAATATTTACTTAATGCTGTGAAAGATATTTCACACTGTATCATATTTAATGAAAAAAGTACCAAAGCATTCAATATAATCTCTTTTTAAAAAAAATTTTTTTTAACGTTTATTTATTTTTGAGAGAGAGAGAGAGAGACAGAGCATGAACGGGGGAGGATCAGAGAGAGAGGGAGACACAGAATCTGAAACAGGCTCCAGGCTCTGAGCTGTCAGCCCAGAGCCCGATGCGGGGCTCGAACTCACGGACCGCGAGATCATGACCTGAGCCGAAGTCGGACGCTTAACCGACTGAGCCACCCAGGCGCCCCTATAATCTCTTTTTTAAAAGAGTGTATTTGTGCATAGAAAAGATATCAGCACAGAGAATGGTAAGATTACAGGTGATTTTTATTTTCACCATAAGTATAGTCAGTATCCGTCACCATACAATGTTGTTACTATATTCCCTATGCTACACGTTTCATCCCCATGACTTACTTTATAACTGGAAGTTTGAACCTCTTAATCCCCTTTATTTTGCCTGCCCCCCCTCCTCTCTGGCCACACCAGTTTGTTCTCTGTATTTAAGAGTCTATTGTGAAACAATCCTAAAATTTATATGGAACCACAAAAGACCCCTAATAGCCAAAGTAATGTTGAAACAGAAAAATTAAAGTAGACTTACCGTATCCTGGGGGATCGGGCTAAGGTTGCCTTTTGCCCTTAGCAAAGTGTCATCATCCGGGCAGCTGAGCTCCTAAAGGAATGTCACTCTGCCTGTCTCAAGGACTTCTCAATGGGCTGCAGACAGTACGGAAATTTAATTTTTCATTTGCCTTTGTTTCCCACATCAAAACTGCTTGACGAGGTGGTGTTCTGGTTTGCAGTCAGTTGGTCTTTTTCTTTCAGAACCTTCTGGATCTCGGCGTGGCCAAGTTCCTTCTGTTTCTGAGCCTCCTCCATCGCCTGCTATACGATCCCCTCAAACCTGACCATGATCTTCCCCGTCTCCAGGTGTTTCAAGTGGAGCGCCTCAAACCTGCTCCCCAGCAACAGGTTCTCCCTTGGTGTGGCTTCCACGGCCGCGTCCAGATCATTCTGCCTGTACTGCGGCACGTCCACGATGGGCCGCATGGGGAGCAGCAGGAACCTACGGCGTGGTGAGAACACACCGAGGCCGACCCAGCAGGGGGAAGCCCCGGGAGCTCCCAGAAAGTCAACTACCACGAACTTCCGCTCAAGTGGGCCGCTGGTGGAGGGCGCATGCGCGCCCTGTGCCCCGCTGGCCTCCGTCACCTCGTTCGTGTCCGAGGGCTGTCAGATTTGAGGTATAAGGGCCAACTCCTTAAACAAGGAAGGCCCATACTGACAGAACCCGCCTTGCCCCGTGCCTGGAACCTCTGCTGGGTCTCGGAAGCGCTCCTTCTCGGGTCTGAGGGGGGCTCTGCCCCCGCTGAGGAGGGTGCATACCGCCCGCCTTCCGCCTTCCGCCTTCCGCCTGCGGTGGGGCCTCCAACGGCCTGCGGCACCTGCGGTGAATTTCCGCCCGCCGCCTCCAGGGCCTATGCAGCCACCGGCACGGGCGTGACATCCCCCAGGTTGGAGGCACCTGTCGGCGTCACGTGAGTACCCTGCGGCCACGACCCCACCGGCCTGCCCCGGTGCACCCTGGGGGCCCGGCCTCTCTGCCACCTCCTATCCCCTGGGGATATACTTCTTCCCTGCAATGAACATGTCTTGTTTTGCGATTTTTAATTTAAGTTGTTATAATGTGTTTTCTACAAGAGAGCTAGCGATGGTCAGCTGATGGAGAGAAGCACCAAGTAGCCTGAGAGCAACCCGTTTACTAGACAGGGGAAGGGGG
This sequence comes from Panthera leo, assembly GCF_018350215.1. NCBI lineage: Eukaryota > Metazoa > Chordata > Mammalia > Carnivora > Felidae > Panthera > Panthera leo. The sequence continues at coordinate 147,913,448 of NC_056687.1, read as the reverse complement.
CGGGGGGGGGTTCTGGTCAAAGCAGAGTCTTACGGTTAGGATCCCAAAGGACATGGCCTATGGGTCCCCTAGGACCCGGTGTTCAGACAGTGATGTCTCATTTTATGAGCCCATCCTGGTTTTAAAAACTATTCTGGCTGTGGAGCGTTAGGTAGTGTTTTATTTGCTGATACGAAGCTTTAATAGACTGGAAAAAAAGTACTTTCCTTTGCAGTAAACTCTCAAGGTGAACCGGGTAGCTGGCTTTTTGAGGTCCGGCCCAATACTTCCAATAAATCAAGCATTTATGCAGCACTAAGCTGGGTTTGCCCCCAAGGCTGAAACCTCTCCCGTTTTATGGGGGTCACAGTCCCTTTCTTTTGCTCTAGATGACTCCCAGATCCGTATCTGTAGCCCTGAGTTCCAGACCCACATTCCAGGCATAGCTCTACCTGGCTGGAGCTTATCTTAAAATCTGTGTGATGAACATCATGATGATGGTAATGATTTTAAATATATCTGAAAATTGGGGCGCCTGGGTGGCGCAGTCGGTTAAGCGTCCGACTTCAGCCAGGTCACGATCTCGCGCTCCGTGAGTTCGAGCCCCGCGTCAGGCTCTGGGCTGATGGCTCGGAGCCTGGAGCCTGTTTCCGATTCTGTGTCTCCCTCTCTCTCTCTCTGCCCCTCCCCCGTTCATGCTCTGTCTCTCTCTGTCCCAAAAATAAATAAAAAACGTTGAAAAAAAATTAAAAAAAATAAATAAATAAATTTTTTTAAAGTATGTTTTTTTATTTAAAAAAATTTTAAAGTATGTTTTTCTACTAATTGCTAAATACGTATACATAAGAGTGTATAAAATGTATACACAAAATTCAAAGAAAAACAATAAAGTAAACATTGAGTATCTACTATTCAGGTTACAAAAAAAAAAACACTTTTGTCAATACTTGGAGGCTCCTAGTGCTTTTTGCCTGAAAATATCCTTTTCCCTCTCCCCAGACGTAACCTCCATATTTACTTTTATCAATGTTCTCTTGCTTTGTTTTATAGTTTTACAACCTATATATGCATCTCTAATGACATACTGTATGGAACCATAGTCTTGTGTATTTTGTTTTTACTTGCTTCTGTCACTCAACAATATTTTGTGAGATTCCCTCATGTTGCTAAGGGTCTATTTTCATTTCTGTAGGGTATTCAGTTGTATGACTGTATCACAATTTATTCACTCCACCGTAATGGGTCCGTTAGTCATCTCCCGCTTTCACATATCATAACTTCTTTTTCCCCTTCCCCTCAGGATCCACATGTGAGTGAAAACACATGGTATCTGTCTGTCTTTCTCGTCCTGATTTATCACTTAGCATAATACCCTCATTTAAATTTTTGACCTACGGAAACCACAATAAGTAATAAATGATTTTTTGTTATTTTTAAGCCACTAAGTTCTAGAATGTGGTTATATAGTAGCATCAGATAATTAATAACTTTTTTTAAATTTTTTTAATGTTTATTTATTTTTGAGACAGAGGGAGACAGAGCGTGAGTGGGGCAGGGGCAGAGAGAGAGGGAGACACAGAATCTGAAGCAGGCTCCAGGCTCTGAGCTGTCAGCACAGAGCCTGATGCGGGGCTTGAACCCACGAACCGTGAGATCATGACCTGAGCCGAAGTTGGACGCTCAACCAACTGAGCCACCCAGGCGCCCCAATTAATAACTTTTTATAATAGTTATCTACTGCTGCCTAACAAACTGCCCCCAAATTTAGTGGTTTAAAACAACAGCAATTGTGTATTGTATCTCACAGTTTCTTTGGGTCCAGAATTTGGAAGTGACTTAGCTGTTTGGTTCTGCCTCGGGGTCTCTAAAGTTGCTGAAAGCTGACTGAGACAGGAGGATCTGCCTCCCAGGGGGCTAGCTCACATGGCTGGGAAGTTAGTTTCTCTACCTGTGGGCTTCTCTATGCAACCTCTTCAGCAGCCTCATGGTGAAGTGGTTACTTCCCCAGAGCAAGTGATCTGAGCGACCAATGCAGAAGAATGCCTTTTGTGACCTGGCTGCAGAAGCCTCACACACTGTGTCTTCTGAAGTAGTCTGTTGTTCACATAGGTCAGAACTGAATCCGTGCGGGAGGGGACCGTGCAAGGGTGTGAATACGAACAGACAAGGCTCTTGGAAGATCTTCTTGGAGGCCGGCTACCCACCGCAATAATGATGTGTCGTCTATTCAGTACCTATTATGTGCTTGGCTTTAGATGGGAATGATCTCACTTCATCCTCACTACAGCCTTATACGGTAGGTTATGTTTGTCCCTAGTTTATAGATGAGAAAATTGAGGCTGAGGGTCCTTAAATATCTTGCCCAAGGCCATGTAGGTAGCAAATGGAGGAGGGAGATGAGACCTAGCTTGAGGTGACTCCATCCCAGCCTCTCCATTCTCTCCCAGGCCACTTTCACCCCTTCTGCTCCCTCTCCTTCCTCACCATCAAGTTGTACAAATTCCTGCAATGTTTATCCCCTCTCCCCCTACCCTCTTCTAACCTTGCTTCTGCTGTCCTCATTCCGGGTGGTCCTCCAGAAACGTGTTATAATTCTACTCTGTTTGAAAGCTATGCGTCTGTTAGCATCTTTAAAAGGAGTCTTTACACTCAAAGCAAATGGAGAAAAAGGAAGCCAGATCATCTCAATGGAATCTGTGGCCAGACCAGAAAATGAGGCAGGACCCGGGAGAGCTGAATTGAGAGAAGAGGCAGAGAACAAAAGTCCTTCCAGCCAGCCATTAATCCAGGGCTGCTTTCTCTGGATAGGCCAATAGAAAGAGGTTTTGAAGGGCTTTAAAGTATGCTTTCTAAAGTTTAATAATTACTTAAAAAAAACTTAATTTCTGTAAGATTTATTATATGTTTTTAATTCTAGGTTATATATGCCCATCTCACTGTTGGCATGATGGGCAATTATGCTAGCATTCGAGCTTACCAAGTCCGCTCGCCTCCCATGGTGAGCACTCCCAGCCAGCTGGAGCAGGAGGTGTAAATAGGGCTTTCCGAAGGCTCCCTGCTGTACATTGGCTTGTGTAGATAATTAAGTGCTACCTAGGGAAGAGCATAATTATAAAAGACACATTCATTTCCTGAAACTAAAGCTGAAATAATCGCATTGCCTTTAACAAACTTTAAGTTGTGGAGGAAGGGTGTAAAATGTGCATCATTCAAAATCACCCCGTTCCTGATCTCCTCTTCCCCAACACTGTTCTTTCTTTTTTATTAAAAAATATTTTTTTTACTATTTTACATTTTTATCATTTACTATTTTACATTTTTTTAATTTTATTTTTTATTTTTTAAAAATTACATCCAAATTAGTTAGCATATAGTGCAACAGTGATTCCAGGAGTAGGTTTCTTAGTGCCCCTGACCCATTTAGCCCATCCCCCCTCCCACAACCCCTCCAGTAGCCCTCAGTTTGTCCTCCATATTTACGAGTCTCTTATGTTTTGTCACCTCCCTGTTTTTGCATTATTTTTGCTTCCCTTCCCTTGTGTTCATCTGTTTTGTCTCTGAAAGTCCTCATATGAGTGAAGTCATAGGATTTTTGTCTTTCTCTGACTAATTTCACTTAGCATAATACCCTCCAGTTCCATCCACGTAGTTGCAAATAGCAAGATTTCATTCTTTTTGATTGCCGTAATGGAGTAATATGTTGTGTGTATATACCACACCTTCTTTATCCATTCATCCATCGATGGACACTTGGGCTCTTTCCATACTTTGGCTATTGTGGATAGTGCTGCTATAAACATGGGGGTGCATGTGCCCCTTCAAAACAGCACACACGTATCCCTTGGATAAATACCTAGTAGTGCAATTGCTGGGTCATAGGATACTTCTATTTTTCGTTTTTTGAGGAACCTCCATACTCTTTTCCCTCTTCCCCAACACTCTTCTATTCCATTTGCTCCTGCCAGTGACTGTTATTTGACTTGTCCTGCCTGCGCAGGTTTGTGGAAGAAGATTTTATTCTAAATGTGAGAAGAAAGCAAGACACATCCTTTTTGCCTTAGTGGCAAATGCTCAAGTTATATTGAAAAAATAGCCTATTTAGTCTACATAAATGGGAAATACATGACTGAGGATGCCATTAACTGGCCTCCCCACACCCTACAGGGCTGTCCTGAGTCAGTTTCCTGTCTCTCTCTGGTGGTTCACTTGCTCAAACAGAGGCAGCCACCCCTTGAATACAGCCGCTTCTAAAAATCTCAACTCAGTAAGTTACTCTCTCCAGCCTCACATCTTGAATTTCTTGGAGGATAATTTCACTGGAAACTTTGATGGTCAAAAATAGAATACATTGGCTAAGTAAAATAAGCCAGAGAAAGACAAATACTGTATGAGCTTACATATATGTGGACTCTTAAAAAAAAAAAATCATAAATAAAGAGAATGGATTGGTGGTTGCCAGAGGCTGGAAGTAGGGAGTGGGCAAAATGGGTGAAGGGAGTCAAAAGGTGCAAACTTCCAGTTATAAAATAAATAAGTCACGGGGATGTAATGTACAGCATGACAGCTACAGTTAATAATACTGTATCACATATTGGAAGTTGCTAAGAGAGCAGATCTTAAAAGTTCTCATCACAGGAAAAAAATTCTGTAGCTATGCATAGTGATGGGCATTAACTAGAATTATTGTGGTGATTATTTCACAATATATACAAACATCAAATCATGTTTGTATCACTGGTACATGAAACACATACAAATCATGTTGTACCCATGAAATGCTGTATGTCAATTATACCTCAGTGAAAAATAATTGCTAAAAAACATAGGGTACATCATAACACCTAATGCTTGTGAGGATATGAGGGAAAAGGTGCGTCATACACCTTAGGTGAGAATGTGAACCAGTGTGAATCAAGAACTGTGTGGAGGGGCGCCTGGATGGCTCAGTCGGTTAAGCGTCCGACTTCGGCTCAGGTCATGATCTCGCGGTCCGTGAGTTCGAGCCCCACGTCGGGCTCTGTGCTGACAGCTCAGAGCCTGGAGCCTGTTTCAGATTCTGTGTCTCCCTCTCTCTGACCCTCCCCCATTCATGCTCTGTCTCTCTCTGTCTCAAAAATAAATAAACGTTAAAAAAAATTAAAAAAAAAAAAAAAAAAAAAGAACTGTGTGGAGCTGTTGGCGTCAGAGGGCTGCCTGAGGCAGCTTAGATCAGTTAGGACTTTGTGTGCTTGTGTCTGAGAAATAGCCCAGAGCCCTCTAAGAGGGCTTTCAAGGACCCAGACTTAGCTGGCCTTCTTGCTTCCCCCTATCTTTAGTGCATGGCTTTCATCCTCAAGATCACAAGAAGGCTGCCACAGCTCTTGCCACACAACAGAGACCCATGTAGGAAGTGGAGGAAAAGGAAATTTCAAAACTTCTGCTTGCATCTTATTGGCCATCCCTATCTGCAAGGCAGTTGCAGAAATGAAGCTTTTTTATTATTAAGGGAGGAAGGGAATCCTGAATATTGGGTACATTACTGTCACCCTCTGCCATGAAGTGCAGCCTTTTTGAAGGACAATTCAGATATAGCTATCAAAATTTAAACTGTTTTTTTTTTTTTTAAGTAGGCTTCACACCCAGCATGCAGCCCAAACCAGGGCTCGAACTCACAACCATGAGATCAAGACCTGAGCACAAGATCTTACAACCATGAGATCAAGATGAAGAGTCAGATGCTTAACCCACTGAGCCACTCAGGTGCCCCTCAAAGTTTAACAATTTAAATGCAATTTACCTCTTGACTCAGAAATCCCCCTGCTAGGAATTAACCCTGGAGATGTGTTCTCACATCCGTGCATATGCTTACACACTACAAGCTGTTACTTGTAGCAGGAGAGAATTCATGGAAATGCAGTGTCTGAGTGCAGTGTCTCAGTCAATGTCAGACTGTGACCCATCAGATTCCCAAGGAGTAGGTGGGTGTGGGTGGGATCTTTAAAGCCAGAGAACAAAAGTAGGGAGAAAAGCATAGGGAGAAAAGGTGTTTCCCTGCAGTGCCCCAAAATAACCACTCAGTAGAGTGAGAGGTAGACAGATCATCTCTGAGACCAAAGAGGGTTGCTTCAGTCTCTAAATAACTATGTTCCTTTTGTACTTTCCCAGGTAGAGGTTGCAGGGGAGGCAAGGCTCAGCATATGGCTGTTAACACCCAAGACTTTGAAAGACAGCCGAATCCACTCTTCATCTTCAGAGGAAAAAGCTGAGACCCAGAGAGGTGTAGGGGCAGCAGTGATGGAAGTTTTCTGGGTCTGCCTGTTGGGAATTGGGAATTGTCTGCTTTATGATAGATTCTCAGACACTTTGAGGTCCCTTAGTGTCATGCTCCTGATTCAGAAGGGCAGCCAGTGGCAGTAAATTGGCATTTCATGAATGGGGGCTGCCCAGCCCTCCAGAAACTTGGGCTGAGTCTTGAAGGGCCCCTGCCCTACTATAAAGTCACAGAACTAATAGCTCAAAGCAAAGGGCTTCCCTGGTGGCTCCATTTACCAAAGACTCCTTCTAAGTGAAAACCTGAAGAGACCCCTGGAAAGGATTGTTGGAGATCTGTATGGGAACGGCTCCATCTATAAGGAGGAAGACGGCCTGAGTTATCATCTAACTACAGCTTTGTATCTTCTCTAAATTAATAAGGCATTTGGATAAGAGGGGTTCAAAGTGTGATATTATAGATAGAGTGGGAAGGAAGGACAGAAGGACAGGAATGGTCATTTTTATAGCCCCGCCTGTTCAAATAGCCACTTTAGGATGGAGACTTTCATTTGAGAGTCATCCTGGTGAAGATTACGTTTATACTGTGCTATGCATTAGTGGCAGGGAACATATATACTGAAAATGATTGGCGCCTCCCTCGCCCTCCTCTCCCCCGTGAAAACACGGAAGGCCTCAGCAGGTAGGGGGAGGGAACCATCACCTGGGACATCTTTCCACCTTTCCTTTCTATCTGACTCTCAAACAGAACCCACTCTGACTTCTCTCCCCACCTTTCCTAGATCCTGGCTCTGGGGTCTTTTTCAGCTGAGGGTAGAAGCAGGGATGCTTTGGAAATCTTTTGGCATGTGTTATGGTGAGGAATTTCAACAACTTGAAAGAAGCAGAGCCGAGTGAAATTCCAACACAGATGGTTCTGTCAGACTGGAATCTGGGGGCCTTTCCCCTGGCGGTCTCGGGACAACACTTTGAGGTTGTTCTGGGTCCACTCCATCTACGCAAAAGAACTTGCTGCCCTCTCCACTTCCCTAGCACGTTCGTACCACAGACACTGTCCAAATGCTGTATCTGTGCCAGGCACTGTGCTGAGCACAGGGGATAAAAATGAGGCAGCACTGGGGTGCCTGGGTGGCGCAGTTGGTTAAGCGTCCGACTTCAGCCAGGTCACGATCTCGCGGTCCGTGAGTTCGAGCCCCGCGTCAGGCTCTGGGCTGATGGCTCGGAGCCTGGAGCCTGTTTCCGATTCTGTGTCTCCCTCTCTCTCTGCCCCTCCCCCGTTCATGCTCTGTCTCTCTCTGTCCCAAAAATAAATAAAAAACGTTGAAAAAAAAAATTTAAAAAAAAAAAATGAGGCAGGACTGAGTAGGTATGGCCAGCGAGTCCCGGCTTGTCCCTAGCAGAGTCACGACCTGGAAAGTTCTGCCGAGAAAGGCTGGGAACATTTAGAAAGACTCCAACAGAATGCAGGAACAATGCCTTGAACAGAATATGGGCGAAATAGGTCAGGGATTAAGGAAGGCACTTGTGATGAGCACCAGGTGATGTATGGAATTGTCGAATCACTGTGTGTACACCTGAAGCTAATACAACACTGTATGTTAACTGAAATTAAAATAAAAACCTTAAGAAAGGGGGGCGCCTGGGTGGCTCAGTCGGTTAAGCGTCCGACTTCAGCTCAGGTCATGATCTCACGGTCTGTGGGTTCGAGCCCCGCATCGGGCTCTGGGCTGGTGGCTCAGAGCCTGGAGCCTGCTTCCGATTCTGTGTCTCCCTCTCTCTCTGCCCCTCCCCCGTTCATGCTCTGTCTCTCTCTGTCTCAAAAATAAATAAAACGTTAAAAAAAATTTAAAAAAAAAAAACAAAAACCTTAAGAAAGAAAGATTCTTAGTTGCAGACTATGAAATCCCTCCGGTTGGCTTAGGCAGAATGGGATTTATTAAGGGATATTAGGTGACTCACAGATTCACCGGGATGATGAAGGAGCAGACTCTGAACTGGGATCCTAGGAACAATGCCCACACCGCGGTGTCTGAGCACTGAACTGCCAGGGGGACTGCTGCCTCCCCGCCTCCAGGACCATGCTGCCCTGCCGTGACACAGAAGCTACCACTGCCCCTGCCAGCCATAGAGAACCACTCCTCTGCCACCATTGCCCCATGCAGGGGTGCTACCTGACGGAGTTCTCTTCCTTCTTGCAAGGTCTATAGGGTGTACCTACTTGGTGGAGCCCAGGTCCCACGTGGATCCCTAGCTGCAAAGAGTGTGGGATATGGAATTTGTAGTTCTCCATCTCCTGCGGACAACATAGGAGGAAGGGGTTAGAGTGATACTGAATGAGATGTTGGCGAGTGCGGTCCTTGGTATCTGCCACCCCCTCCCCCAAGCACCTCTCGTAGTTGTTTTTCAAAAGACAGTCCCTTTCATGAGAAGAATTCTACTGCCAGATTTTTAAGACCGTTTTTCCTATCCTATTACATGGCAGTATGAAAATGAAGCAGAATAAGGCTGTGAAGCTATCAGCACAATATGTGTCATGGAGTAAGTGTTTAATACATGTTAACTACTAACCAGTAAGGCGCCACCTTCCAGTTGACCCCTCAAGATTAGGGAGAAGTTGCAACTCAAGGCAATTAAGGAGAGCAGGTGAAAAGGCGGGACGGGGGTAGAATCCATTAATGAAAGTGTTGACCTTTACATTTATTTTCCCCCTGTGGTCCATCCCACTCCTCCCAGAGTGTCTTCACTTAGTACAGCTATACCTGTTGAAACCTCTGAACAAGCCAGCCCTTCACAGGACGCCAGGGTTGTCTGTCACCCCTGACTTGGTTTCTGCTGCGTATCTCCATGAGCCTTCACCAATGTTTAGTCTCTTGGCCAGAGGTGGCACGGCTGGAGAATGCCCCACATCCAGGTGGCCCTCTGAGAGTCAGCGAGATGGGTGATGCCCCTGCCTTGCACGATGCCTGGATGAGCTTGGAAGATACTAGTGAATGCCTAGTGGTCTAGTTGCCCAATGAGACTCTGTTTTTTTCTAATAGCCTGAACAATCTGCTATGTACCACATGGGAAGTCTAGCAAGAGAAAAAGCTGATGGTTGGGGCATTAGTTTGCAGAGGCCCGGCTGTGGGCCCGTTGACTTTCCCCCAGATGCTGTGTAGAAGAGCAGTGCCCACTGCTAGAAATCTCCCCACTCAAGTCAAGGGGAAGCTCTGGGCTTCCACTTCACACGGGAGACGCTGCTTTTCAATAGCTTCCTTGCATCAGCAGACACTGTGCAGTATATCATTGCAGGTATTTATCAGTATCTTGGGAGATCTTCAACGTATATTTTCAGACTACATAACCTCAGAGAAGGCATTTGGGCCAAATTACATCATCAAAGACAAGACTGAAAGCCTGCTGGCTTTGCTTCCTTTATTTTGGAAAAGCTCTTCCTGTCTGATTGAATCTACCTGGTTCATAGCCAAGCTGGATGGAGGCCATCATCTGACAGACATTCTAGATGATTCTAGAGGAAAGAGACATCCCCTGTTTGTCCTGCTCTCATCATATTGTCATCACCCCTTCCCTAATTCACAGGAAAAATTGCCAGCCCTTGGCCTGACTTTGAGGGGTGTGGGAGGAAGCTATGCTCTGGAACTTGCTGTGGCCTATATTTGGTTCTTTGATCCTGACTTGTGAAAGAGATATTTTGTAAAAGCAGAAATAGTAATAAGGCTGATTTGGGCGATGTGACCTAAAGAGCAGATGATGTCACTGGCACATTAAGATTCACCAGTTCAGAAGAGGAAGATTATTCCTGAAGACGAGGGAGAAGTTTCTTTTTCCAATTATTTTTATTTAATTTCTAGTTAGTTAACATACAGTGCAATATTGGTTTCTGGAGTAGAATGCAGTGATTCATCACAAGTGCCCTCCTAATACCCATCCCCCATCGAGCCCATCCCCCACCCACCTCCCTCCATCAACCCTCAGTTTGTTCTTTATCATTAAAACTCTTATTCTCTCTCTCTCTCTCTCTCTCTCTCTCTCTCTCTCTCTCTCTCTCTTTCTCTCTCTCTTTCTGAGGGAGGAGATTCTTAAACCAAAAATAGCTTGTTAGAGCAGAAAAGTCATTCCTTCCCCAGGGCAGGGAAGGAAGTCCAATACAGGCTGCTCATTTTCCACATCTGCCCTGTGAAGGTTTGCACGTAGAGCTTCTTCCACATTCCTTCCCCGATTCCAGGCCTCCAAAGCCTGATTAACACACTAGATGGCGCATAAACACTGTTCAGATTATCCACACCTACAGGGACCTCTCACCCATCTGTGACTTCCATTTATTGTATCATTCTCTTAAGTTGGGTTTCCCCAAAACAAGAATGTGAGAGCAAACAGATTATTTCAGAGGTGGTCCCAGGAAGCTCCCACCAAGGAGTGGAAAAGTAAAACAGGGAAGGGAAGGAAGCTAATATAGGGTGAACTGGGAAACAGTGGCTCAGTCCCACTGGAGAACTCTGGGGACTATATAGAACACTCAGCAGAGTTATCTTCCACAAGTTGGGGAGGAAGGGAGGATTTCACCCTCCAGCTCTTATCCATTTTGGCAGGAGCTGTTTCTAAGAGTCTCATCTTCTGCCCCACACATGTGGGCAGGCTCTCAGATGGAGAATCTCAGGTACTTTCCCTAGGAAGCCTTCATTGTACAAAGGAATTAGGGAAGGCTAGGGGGACGTGGTTAGGCATCACAGCATCTGCTGTATTTTCCCTCCTTTATCCACCATCAGTTCATCACTCTGTGTGGAGCCCTGTGCCAGATACTGTAACTTCAATAGAGAATAACAGATACTATTTGTGAGCTTCTGGAGCTTAAGATCTAGCAGAGAAGTCCAATGTTAATTAAAGAAGCATGCCAGTATATAATAAAAATCATTGAACAGGTGAGGTGAAGAAAAAGAACTGAGAGCTCTGGGAGATGATGGCAGGAAAACATACTCTAGTTTGAGGAATCATGGAGGGCTTTCTTTGAGGTAGATGTGAAAGTTACCTAAGTAGGGGTGGGGAAGATATGGGAAGAGGATTTCAGGCAGAAGAAACAGCGTGTGCAAATGCCCTGGGACACCAGGGACCTTAGTCGTGCAGTTGGAGATCAGAGAGCAAGAGGGTGATTTGGGGCTAAATAGGATTAAAGAGGTAAGCATGAAGCGGTGTGCAGTTCTGTGTAAGCTGTGCTCAAGGTTTTGGTTTCTAAGAGCAATGGAAGCCATTGAAGATTGTTATGCTAGGAAGTGATATAATTAAAAGTTTTAAAAGATAGATTTTTTTTTTTTTAAGAAGAAAAGATAGCTGTTAGGCAGAGAACGGGTCAGAGTGGGAAAGAGTAGAAGAAGGGTTGATGGTGGCACTTCTGCTCCAGCCAAAATAGAGTAACAGGAACCTGGTTTATTCTCCAGCCTGAAATACAATCAGCCAGAGCATACGGAATAAGGGTTTTTAAGACATTGAACATAAGTCAGTAAAGCATAGTGATCCCTGAGAGAGAGTCAACAAACGCCACAGAGTTTACAATGATCCCAGCTTACTGCAGAGAGAAGAGTTTCTAGCCCATGGTGCAAGGAGAGGGAAATCGGGCAGAGAGCAGAGTCAAGAAGACAGGGCCAGGAGTCTTGGGAAGCCAGAGCATCTAGAGTTCCAAGGACAGAGTACTAGAAAGGAAGGATCTCAAACACACAGAGAGAGGGTTCTAGAGCTCTGCCTAGGGGCCCCCTGGAGTTTTCAGTTGAGTATTGATCCGTGTATGAGGAATCTCTCAAAGACCAAAGGAAGAACCACCTGAGAGGATTGAGGGGAGAGTGCCCAGAGCTCACACAGGGCTGAGAGATCTAAAACCTCTGTCTGAATAATTAATAAGACAAGCGGACAGAAAATCAGTAAAGATACAGAAGACTTGAATAACCCTACCAACCTGACCTAATTGATATTTATCGAATATACTACCCAACTATAGCAGCATATTCACTTTCCCAAGTGCACATGGAACATTTACCCAGACAATGTTCTGGTCCATAACACAAGACTCAGTAAACTTAAGAGGATTCGAATTAAAAGTGGGTTCTCTGACCACACTGGAATTAAACCAGAAATCAGTGATGGAAACATACTTAGAAAGTCCCCAAATTTTTGGAAACTAACATACTTCCAAATAACTCCAAGGATCACAAAGGAAAACAGAAAATATGAACTGAATGAAAACAAAATCTCAATATACCAAATTTCGTAGATGCCACTACCATAATACTCAGAGGGAAATTTATAGCACTAAAGGCCTAGATTTAAAAAAAAAAGAAAGGCTTCAAACTGATGACTTCGGATGCAGTTGGTGGAGGGGTGGGCGGTCAACAATACCTTGGACACGGGTCCCCGGGAAACCCAGTCTGCTTACGCTGGAGCTCTACTGTGACAAGTGGTGCCTGTGACACCATCTGTCCACACGGCTTATACTCCTTGGGATGTGCAAGTCTGGAAATAAAAGTTTCTTTGAGAAACTTTTCATATTTACTGAAGCAATAACATGTTCACTGCGGGCAGACTGAAAACCACTATAAGCTACAACAACGCAACTTAAATTACCCTTAATTTCACCAGCCAGAGGGCACCAGCGTTGGCCTTTTGCTGTATCACTTTCCAAACTGCTTTCCCGGTGTGGGTACACCAGCGTGCAAAGTGAAGTCACGCTGTACACACTGTTTTGTAACCGCCTTTTCCCTCGCCAACAGTGTCACGAGTGTCTTGGTAAGAAGAGTCTTCGGGAAATGACAGCAATTCTCACAGGAATCACTGAGGTTGCTGGCTCATGAGCCTTGGCCCAAACCATTTTCCTTTAAGTGCCTTAAAGATGAATGCAGACAGTTTTAAATTGAAATGTTCTATTTTTAATAAGCCCGTGATTTTCTTTGTTTCCATGGGTACATGTTTTTACTTAATGTATTGGATTCCACTGGGGTGACTCTAATTATGCCAGTAAAGGGAGCTCATTGGTCATTCCCAGGTCATAGAGAAATTGTTTATTTTATAGAGGTTAAAGAAACTTTAGCAGTGATGTAGTCTAACCCCCTTATTTTATGGGTCAGAAAACTGAGGTTCAAGCTAGATGGAATTGGATTTGGCTAATAAGGCCTGGAAAATGACACATCTTAAGACCCCAGACATGGTTAGCACATTTTTCAAATGCTTTCGTCTTGTGGGAATGGTATAACCACAAAGATCTGAGGGCGTTGTGACATTGTGAAAAGATAAGCACCCCTGATGTGAACAGCCAATTAAAGGACACCCCAGCTGTCACCTTCCCTTTGCAGGAAGCCATACAACCCCAGTGGAAACTCTGGTCATGGGAGCTGATGACAGAATGGGATCCCTGAGGTCTGGGGCAGCAGGGGTCAGTTCTTAAAGAGCCTTAAAAACCAAACAAAGAGGAGCACCTGGTGGCTCAGTCAGTAAAGTGCCCAACTCTTGATTTCGGCTCAGGTCATGATCTCATGACTTATGAAATCGAGCCCCGTGTCCGTCTCTATGCTGACAGCATGGAGCCTGCTTGGGATTCTCTCTTTCCATCTCTTTCTGCCCCTCCCCCCCCAAAATAAATAAACATTCAAAAAAAATAAACAAGGGGCGCCTGGGTGGTTCAGTCAGTTAAGCATCCGACTTCAGCTCAGGCCATGATCTCACAGTTCGTGAGTTCGAGCCCCACGTCAGGTTCTGCACTGACAGCACAGAGCCTGCTTCAGAGCCTCTGTCTCCCTCTCTCTCTGCCCCTTTCCTGCTCTCTCTCTTTCTCCCTCTAAAAATAATAAATAAACATTTAAACAAAGAGTTTCAGGCTTCATTCCTCTAGCAGGAATCACCTGGGATCTTCTTAGTATGCAGATTTTGAATCAGCGGCTCTGTGAGCAGAGCCCAAGAACCTACGTTTCTAACAAACTCCCACATGATATGATGCTGTGGTCTGAGGGGCACACTTTGAGTTGCAGTCTTAGGTCCCTGCAGTCACCAGCCTCATGTGGCTACTGAGCATGTGAAACGTGTCTAGTGAGTCTGAGGAGCCAGATTTTTTATGTTATTTAATTTTACTTCACTTAAATTTAAGATCTAAACATACCCAATTTGTTATTGAAAAACTTTTAAGCGTGTTTGGATTCACTTGAGCATGTGACTCAACAATCTCAACTGTAAATTTTATGACATCTCAATACAGATCAAGTATGTCTGATAAGCATGTAGCATCTGAATTTGAAGGGCTTGAAGTACAAAGTACACACCAGAATTCAAAGATTTAGCATGAAAAAGAATGTAAAATGTCTCATTAAATTTTTTTTTAACATTTATTTATTTTTGAGACAGAGAGAGACAGAGCATGAACGGGGGAGGGGCAGAGAGAGGGAGACATAGAATCTGAAACAGGCTCCAGGCTCTGAGCTGTCAGCACAGAGCCCGACGCGGGGCTCGAACTCACGGACCGTGAGATCGTGACCTGAGCCGAAGTCGGACGCTTAACCGACAGAGCCACCCAGGTGCCCCATGTCTCATTAATACTTACATTAGTTACATGTTGAAATGGTATGTTGGATATATTGTGTTTAGATATAAATTACTAAAATTAAGTTCACCTGTTTCTTTTAACCTTTTATTTTTCGTTTTTTTTCCTTTCACCCCTTTAAAATGCAGCTTCTAGAAAATGTAAAATTACATGTATGGCTCCCATTGGTGGCTTGCGTTCTATTTCTGTTGGGCAGCACTGCCAATGAAGGGAGATATTATTTCTTACCTTTCTTCTAAGGAGAATTCCTGGGAGTAGCTCTTGGTTTCTCCATTTGGAGAGTTGTAAGCACATGGTGATTCTCCCCGATTCCTCATCCCTCATTCATAGGCAGATGAAGGCATCATGGGGAAATGGTGTGATGTGTCCTGGGACACTACTCTGGCTGATGGAGGGAAACATTCATTTGAAGAGGCCCATGGCTCCACCTTTCCTTGACCTGCATCTGTCCATAGGCTACACCTTGCTAGGAAATTTCATCAATTCTCCTTGTGTTTCTCGCCAAGACAAGAAGACAAATGGATGCACCTTTAAGACATGCGTCTCAGGGAACTCAGAGCCCAGGCTGTCACAGCCCACTTTCAAGTTCACCTGTAACCATGGCAACTCTATTGACGCAAGTTGCCACGGAACATAATTTAATCTGGATCCGATTTGTTTTTAAAAAAAGAAAGAATGGAAAAACACTCAGCTTTGTCTCAGGAGACTATCTGGAGATGGAATCTCTGGTGATATGCTCTTAACTACCATATTCATTTAATTACTTTGTGATTTCCTTGGGGAGGTATTTCTGTCAGGAGTAACTTCCTAAGAAGACGGGGGAGTGTTTGCCTGGAAACAGTTGGTGTTAAGGAATCTAATGGCTCACATGACCTTGAGCTGTTCTTAGGTGGAAGATTTTCACCATGTCCCCACAAGTCCATCTCATTTCCACTGTTAGTTCAAATGGGGGAAATATCAGACTCCTCATTTCAGAGCTGGAAGGTGCTTGGATGGGAAAGTAAGATGAGGGAGGTAAAGAAGAGATCGGAACCTACAAGGGGTTTAGGTCTTGGGTGTATACAACCAAAATTAGGGTGGGGGCAGACAAAACTAGGAGGGCATGAGAAGGAGATAAAATCAAAGAAATAATGGAAAAACCCTATAATCTTACATTTAAACAAATTTTTTTTAGAGGGAGCACATGCATGTGCACTTGTGTGAGTGGGGGAGGGGCAGAGAGAGAACAGGAGAGAGAGGATCTTAAGCAGGGTCACTTCTCATCGGGGAGCCCAGTGACGTGGGGCTTGATGCAGGGTTCCAAGCCATGACCCTGGGATCATGAGTTAAGCCAAAATCAAGAGTCCTACGCGCAAGCAACTGAGCCACCCAGGCAGCCCCGTAATCTTACATTTAAATAGGAAATGTCAGTAACTCATTATTTCTTTTGTTTCTTTCTAAAAAGCAGTTTTTTCAAGCTCTATTTGCTGAAAAGGTCTAGTAGCAGTGGCCTTCATGTCTGAATTTTAGTCTCTAAATGCCATTTCCCACTCAAAGGTATCAGGGCTTCTTGACAAATGGCTGATTCCACACCCGAGGCAGAAAGGGTACCAGATGACCCCGAGACTGGTAGATTTGCTAAAAAAGGAGGAAGATATCAAATGTTAATGGAATCTCATCAAACACACCCAGAGGTCAACTTGAGGGTCTCCCGCTGGCTAAAAATGGAACAGTTAGATATAAAATAGTAATGCAATGGGCTGCAACTGGACTTGACAGAATTGAAAGTCAAAGATAAACTGAGAGGGTCCCACCACAGCACCTGGGACTTGCTGCCCGGGCATTCTCTGATTGCTAGACTGTGTGTGGGCCTGTGTTGGGGGCAGGCCAGAAGTTCCAGGGAGCCCGTGACCCCAGGCAAACTTCAACTACTAAGGAGAAGGAGTTAGTGCATAAATATCTGAGCTTCCCAGACTCTTGATGGGACACTTCTGAGGTGGGTCCCCAGCAAGACAGACCTCCGTTGTGCACAGCACCAGTACCCCCTGCAAATCTGATCATCTTCATATTCTCTGTAGGCTTTCCTCCTTTCTTGGACTCTCTTGCAATGCTTTTTTTAGAATCGCTTTCCAAATAAACTATTTATACCCAAATCCTAGTCTCGGAGTCTGTTTGGGAGAATCCAACATGACACAGATTCTCTGACAAATTGTGACTCAGTGAAGTAGAAGCATAACCACTCTCTAGGTTTCAGTCCCGAGATATGTACAAATGTCAGGGAAGATGTCCAGGTGGCAGTTTGTTTGCAAGACTTAATATAAATACGACGTTGCTACCTTTTCTTCCATTGCCATTCCTGGTTTCCTGTGTGCTTTGGTCATTTCTCAACCAGAGGAATGGATTATTAATCTACAGTATAAGTAGAAGCTTATTAGACTCAAAAACTAAAATTAAATATGCTTTATCAAAGTCTAGGAGCAGGGGGAATAAGAGAGGAATTTCCTCCCCTGAGGAAAATTCCTGTTCATACAGGTGTCAAAATAGCTGTCTAAAGAGGGACCAGGCCACAAAAACAATCTGAGCAAGGCCAGGGTCAAATAGGCATCAAATGAGCAAATCAGCCAGTCAATATTGCCTCCAACTGCTACATTGCTTTATGACCCACCTCAAACATAGTGACATAAAAAATGTTCATTTTCCTATGACCATGGATCAGTGTGTCAGAAAACCAGAAACAACAAACCAAAAACAGCTTCTCTCTTCATGATATCTAGCACCTGAGATGGGAAGTCTTGAAAACTGAGGGTAACAAGAAGTCCGGGTTTAGAAAACAGTTGAACTGGGTACTTCGAGTCTGATGATTGATGTCGGCTATTAAACGGGCACTGAACCAGGGCTTACAGAAATGACATGTACATGGGCATGGGCTTCCTCACACCATACTGGCTGTGATCAATATAAAGCAACTCAAGGGGCGCCTGGGTGGCTCAGTTAAGTGTGGGACTTCAGCTCAGGTCGTGTCTCATGGTTCGTGAGTTCAAGTCCCTCGTTGGACTCTGTGCTGACAGCTCAGAGCCTGGAGCCTGCTTCAGATTCTGTCTCCCTCACTCTCTACCCCTCCCCTACTTGTCTCTCTTCTCTCTCAAAAGTAAACATTAATAAATTAATTAATTAATTAATTAATTAAAGCAATTCAAAATATCAGGAAGGAGGTATATTGCCAGGTATGAACTTCACTCGACCTCACATATGCCTTTTGCATTAACGTCACAAGTTAACCCAGAATCGAAGAACCCTAAAGAAAAGGAATGCATTTATTGCCAAGGATGAGCTTGAAATATGAGGACACCAAAGCCATGAGACAACCTACCAAAGTTTGGAGAGGATAACCAGAAAACAACCAGGAAATTAAACAACTTACTAATTACAAATACTAACCACACAAACACCCTTTCACCCTGCAGTCGACAGATGGAGGAGTATGGAATGCCTTGCCAAGATAAAAATGGGTGGATGGCAGGAGGCTTGGGTGGATGGCAGGACAAGCCTCCGTCCAGAGACGACACCTGGGCCCTGGGCGACTGGTCAGCGTGGGACGCGGTCAGACAGCCTAGGAGGATGGGGTGTGCCCGCGGCCCATGTGAAGCTGCCACCCCCGCAAGACTTGGGGGCAGGGAGGCTGCCACGTCTCTGAAGGCGAAGAGGCCGGTTGTGGACCCAGCCGAGCTCCGATGGCCCGGACGTTCCCCGCTGGCCCGAGCAGGCTGATGGGGTGAGTGCTGCCTACCGACGGGCCCGCGGGCACGGTTCAGGGGAGCCAGAGACCTGGAGCCAGAGGGCAGGAATGCGGGCAGACCCGGTCACGGGAGCGGGCTGTTGCTGGAACCAGTCACGTGCCTGAGTCCAAGCGCGACAGTTCAGCGGGGCCCACGTCGTCCCCGTCCCCAACGCCCCCCCGCCCCCAACTCGCGCCCAGGGCGGAGCCGAGAGAGCCCGGGCTCCCTTCCCGCTGGGGGCTGGGGGCTGGGGGCGGGGCGGAAGGGGCCCTGGAATAGCACACACCTGGGACCCCAGCGGTCGGCCAAGCCAAATGGAAACTGCCTGTTGTCCATGTCATCGTGCCGCCTCGGCCGCGCAAAGCGTTGGCCGCCGTGGGCTCCCTGCACCCCGAGTCCAAGCGAGCTGGTTGGAGCCCTGCGCCCCCTGCCGCGCCACACGCGTCCTGTCTGGCCCCTTGTTCGGAGGCCTGGCGCGCCCCCTGCCGCCCGAGGCCGGCGCGCCAGGTGTGGCCGAGGCACTGCCCTGGCGCTGGGAGGCAGGTCAGGGGGGCCAGGCAGCCCTGGACCCGGAACAGGGCCGCCGTAGGGCGAGGCCAGGGTGCCAGGAGCCAGGCCTCCGCGGGGAAGAGGGATTCTGCCCGGTTCCAAACCGTGTTTGACCCCAGGGCGCCTGTACTGCCTCTGAAGGCCAGGCTGGAGGAAAGACGACTACCTTGGGAGAGCCGGGGTTGGGGGGGTGGGGGGGGCCTGGGTGAGTGGCCCGGGCTTCCCGCAGCAGAGGAGCCCCCGGGGGCCTCGGTTGCTCTGGGCGCCAGGACCCCTATGGGGGAGGGAGCCAGTTCCCATGGAGGCCGACCGGGGCCCGCTGAGAGCTGTGGCCATGGCGGTGGCAAGAACTTGAGGGGCAGCTTTTGTCTGGCAAGAGGCTATGCAGGTGCTCTGGGAGCTGCCCCGGGGGTCCAGGTGCCCGAAGGGGGCTGCCGCGGTGCGGTGCGTGGAGCACTTGCTCAGGCCAGGCAGGTTCAGGGGAGCCCGGGACCCGGACCCTGGCGGGTGTGTGGAGAAGCCCTGGGGTGGCATCTGCCGTGGGTGGGTGGCGAAAGACACCTGCCGGCTTCCAAGGGCTGAGGGGCGCAGCCACCCTTCCCTCAGCAGCTAGGCAGAGGGGCACTAGTGTGGATTGCCTTGACAGGATAGCCTGGATGCCTGGTGGGACTAGCCTCCAATAGGGGACAACATCTGGGACCCTTGGCCACTCCTCAGGGTGTGATTCTGTCATAGTGACCGACTAGGCAGATGGGGCGTCCCCATGGTAGACTTCATGCTTCCACCCCGGCCATTTTTTGGCCTAGACAATGATCAGAAGATGGCATCTTGGAGGTATGCTTTGTAGCCCTCATTTTCCAAAATTTCTTACCAAAGTAGTATGAAAAGTTTAGCCTTTTCAGTCTTCAGTGAACATGTGGTCAGGTTGGCTTCTAGAGAACAGTGTCTGTGTTCTCCCAAGAAAGTGTGAGGTGCATCCAGTTTTAATCTGTGACTCCTGCAACACCAACACCAGCTCATGAGATAAGACTTTTCCAGCACTAATAATCACAGTTAAGAGATTACTTATCTTTTGGTCTAGGATCTTTTATGACAAATCCCTAAGAGCTGGCACTGCTGGATAGAGTGTGTTGCTTGCAACTACATGTACTTGACCCATAGTCCGTGTACTTTCCTGGCCACCAGGGTGCACTCGAGCCAGTGTATTCTCCAGATGGTAGACCCCAGAGAGAATATTTTATTGTTTGCAAAGCCAAGCTCACAGGACATGTAAATAGATAAAAGGAAAAACCTCACATAAAGGACATGTGGTAAAATGCTATATGGAGTCCAGCCTGATGTGAACTGTGAACTTACCAGTTTGTGAGGCGAGCTCCATATTCAGGTCAGTAGGGCCCATGCCTGCGTTCTTCCCGTGTGGTTAATTCCTTTTCATGAGAAATGACACTGAAGACAATGGCAAAGAAAATGTGACCATCTCTAGGTAGAACAGTCAAGCCAAGAGTACTCTGTGGAATTTACCAGTGTCGCTAAGCCCAAGGAACTGGCTCCACAGTTATTTTCTTTTACTAGTATAAATTTAGTGTGAAAACACCTCTCACCATTCTTGCTTCCATTAGACCTACAGGTAGAGAGCTGGGAGTAGACGGGGTGCTAACAGGGTGGGGATTATTACCTTCTGCCAGCTTTTGTCTGAGATTGTAAGATTTCTCAGGTGTAGCAGCATCCAGCCAGTAAAGTTTGTCCTATTGTCTATTCCAACTGCTGGGGAGGAAAAATTTACCTCTACTTAACAAGGTTCCCTTAGCTGGTTTGAGAATTTAAGTGATATGAAACAGATTAATAGAAGACAAAACCACAAAATTTAACTATGTGTGAATGGAGGCCGAATGCTAAGTTTGAGAACAAAAGGCAAGCAGCTTTTTCACTTATCATTATTATTTTTTATTAAAAAATGTTTTTATGTTTATTTTTGAGAAAGAAAGAGAAAGAGGGGTGGGTGGAGGGGCAGAGACAGAGGGAGACCCAGAATCTGAAGCAGGCTCC
The DNA here is from genome assembly GCF_018350215.1 of Panthera leo. NCBI lineage: Eukaryota > Metazoa > Chordata > Mammalia > Carnivora > Felidae > Panthera > Panthera leo. Next base: position 147,892,298 of record NC_056687.1, on the reverse strand, counting down.
AGGCTCTGAGCTGTCAGCACAGAGCCCAACGTGGGGCTCGAACTCACCGACTGGGAGCTCATGACCTGAGCCAAAGTCAGACGCCCAATCGCCCAGTTGACTAAACCACCCAGGTGCCCCAGCTTTTCCACTTTTTAGACAAAGGAACAATCTGTGAGGAATTAACATAACATAGACATAACAAAGAAAATGAATGTTTGGGAGCTTCAGTTAGTAAGGAAATCTAACAGAATTTGGGCTGGGGAAGTAAATTAGTAAAAGTAACAAGATGGGTTTCTATAGCTTTCTTGGCTCTGAATTCTGTTATCTCTGGTGACAAGGATGACTCCTTACTTCTTGGTACAGGGAGGGTGCATTTCACATGGGAGATTTATTTCCTGCTTTCTGGAGACAAAGAAGGCAGGTCAGGGAGTTGTCTTGCCTGGGCTGTTTCTTAAGTACTTTTAATTCAAAACAATCAACTTGCCAATGTGGTCCATTTACAGTCACCTACCCTTGGCCCCTCCATGTTCATTTGCGGAGATTTGGGCTTGGGAGTAGGCAGATACCTTTGGACCTACAGTAGTCCCACCCATGACCCAGCCTGTCCTGACACTTGCCCTGTTCCAGGTCTCTGGCTATCCTAACCTGTGGATTCACCCATGTACAGACTGCAATTTTTCAGCCAGCCCTTGGCTACGAGGACCCTGCAGGTCTGTGAAACTCAGGCCATTCCCAACCACCATTAATATCTCCAGGGGGTAGAAAGCCCACCCTGAATATCTTTCTGAGGGGTCAGCTTTCAACTGGCCACAGTCAGTCTCCATTTAGACTGGCTGCCTGCTGGGGTCCCAGACTTAACCAGTAATTAAAGCTCCCGGGTATCTTTTGTTGGAATATACCCTGGTCAGTCGGCCTACCCAGCCCAGTCCCAGGCAACAAAATGCAGATTCCTCCAGCTTTGCCTTCAGAGGGAATAAACACATTTGTGTAGGTTAAGTGTTGGAATTAGGCAAATGCTATGGACCCCCATCATTCTGCTTCTGAGACCTAGCCTTTCCCGACTCTTGCTTATTTCATTTCCTGGCTACCCTAAACTGTGCTGCCGAGGCACGTCCAGTTCAAAACACTTGAGCCAGCCTGAGGTAACCGGGGACGACCACAGGTTTAGTGTGGAGGGGACAACCCTGAACTGGAGCTCACCAACCGTGAGATCATGACCTGAGGCGAAATCAAGAGTCAGATGCTCAACTGACCTAGCCACGCAGGCAGCCAATTCTTGAAAAGGGAGGGCACTTTTATCATAGGATTTTAAGAAAAAGGAAAATCTCTCAGAGCCCCAGCAATAATGCACTATCCACCATTTGCAGCCAATGAAAAACTGTCGCGATCTAAGCTTCTTCAGTGAACTTGTGTTCAAGCAATCCTCCCCAGTTTCCTCCTAAAACCTAATCAAGCCTGGGGCGCCTGGGTGGCTCAGTCGGTTAATCGTCTAACTCTTGATTTCAGCTCAGGTCATGATCTCATGGTTCGTGAGGCAGAGCCGCACATGAGGCTTTGTGCTGACAGCTCAGAGCCTGGAGCCTGCCTACGATTCTGTCTCCTCTCTCTGCCCCTGCCCCCTCACACTCTGTCTCTCTCTCTCAAAAATAAAATAAACATTAAAAATAATATAAAAACGGGGTGCCTGGGTGGCTCAGTCGGTTAAGTGGCCGACCTCAGCTCAGGTCATGATCTCGCGGTCTGTGAGTTCGAGCCCTGCGTCAGGCTCTGTGCTGACCGCTCAGAGCCTGGAGCCTGCTTCGGATTCTGTGTCTCCCGCTCTCTGACCCTCCCCTGTTCATGCTGTGTCTCTCCCTGTCTCAAAAATAAATAAACGTTTAAAAAGAAAAAAATTAAAAAATAATAATAATATAAAAACCTAATGAAATCTGACCTTCCCTTTGTCTCTTCAGACTTGCCTGTGGCTTGCCATAATTTGCCTGTCCCAAATTACAGTTCCTCTGTTATTCCCAAGTAAATTCATTTTGCTAGTAAAATAATTGGCTGTTGTATCTTCAAGGTTGATATTAAATGATGTCGGAGAAGTGGATCCAGAGAAGATCCCCAGCAACTCAAAGGCCTGTGAGCAAACAGGAGTGGGTACCCACAGAGCCCACTGGGCTAGCTCACTACTTTCTAGTCGACCTTGGAATTGGTATTGCCAAAATTAAGTTGTCAGGACCTCTATTTAATGGTCTTAAAGAAAATTAAGTGTTTATATAAGTCAAATATAGTCCCAAAAAAAATAGCAGTGAACCTAAATGGTTTTTTCAGTTCATAGGATCTGAATCTCTGATAAACACTAATTTAAACTTGTTGGTTTAAGAAAAATAGGCCTGTCTTTAGAGTTCAACATTAAATATAATGCAGAGAAACAGCTTTTTCTACCTGGGTTACTAATCAAATAAATCCATACTATCTTTGTAATACAAAATTTGTCAACAAGAGAAGTAAGATGATGGTTAGCTGTTTAGTGCCTAATCCCGAGTATATTTGCTGAAAGCAAATAATGTTAATAAATGTTAATAAGACCAAATTTTATACTAAGTTAAACTAAATGATGGATATTTATTGCATACCCAAACCATTTCCAAATAACATAAACATTAAATGCTAAACATAAGTGCCTATACTCTTGGCTTTTTAATTTTCACAGAGACACAGAAAATATTTGGATCTATCAATAAACATGTTTAACCTTGAAAAGACTGAAATACATTTACAAGTTTGCTAATCCTACTGCAGGGTGCTAACTTATGATGGCATATGATTGCCTGCTTCCTAGTTTTCACGGAAAAACCCCCAAGATTACAAATACTGTAAAATACTGGAAGAAGAGCTGAGAACACATAATGAACAACGACAAAAAGAACACAGAATAATTAGCATAAATTATAAACTCTGCACAAACTGCACATTTACTGCTGAATTCAGGCAATGCAGCAGGCGTCCCTTGGAAGATGAGAAACCACGTGCTCCCATGAGACCTTTCTCCTCCTCTGGAAGGGTCGACTACAACTTCCTGTTTTTCAAACAGAGCATTGATGAATTATGATTAACAGCTATGTAGAAAATACCTGTATTATGTATATCCACATAAATAATGGATAATATACTTTCGGTTTTACCTACACTTTATAATATTGTAGATTACAGTAAAACCTTGATTTGCAAGCATAATTCATTCCAGAAACATGCTTGTAATCCAAAGTACTTGTATATCAAAGCAAATTTCCCCATAAAAAATAATCAAAACTCAGATGACTCCTTCCACAACCCAAAAATACTCATATAAAAATGGTTACTATACCGTAATATAATACAAAATAATAAAGAAAATAAAAAATATAAAGAAAAATAAATTAACCTGAACGTGCCTTTGAAAACCTTTGTGGCTGGTGTGAGGGAGACAAGAGAGAGGAGGGTTGTTATGCAGGACTTTCACTGTCACTAAGAGAATCGCTGCTCTCTGTTGGCTCAGTGGAATCCTTTTCTTTTCTTGATTTCAGCTCTTTTCTTGATGCAGCTTTAACAAGGAACCTATCCAACGATGCCTGCTTTTGCCTTTGGAGGAGTTCGCGGAAATGTGACATTGGCGTTAAACAGATTCATCGCTCGCACTGCGACAGCCTTATGTGGTGGTGCCTTTCTACAAAATTTTGCACTGTTCCCCACATTTTACACATCTCCCTAATCTCCTCTGAAGTGAGGGGTTCCTCCATCTTTTTCTCCTCTCCCTCTGCAGACGAAATGCAGACGTGGACTTATAAAATCCCGCAATTTCGGCCACGCGCATACCTCGTTCGTACTTCTCCATGATTTCCTTCTTAACTTGCACCGTAATCATCTCCTTCTTACTGCCTTTCTTTTCAACCTTTTTCTGCATGGGGGCCATTGTATACGCTCACACGGATGTTGACTACAGTACAGCATTAATAAACTATTGTCATATACTGTATTTAATGTAAGTGGCAATAAAGCAGCAGAGGAAAGCGTCTGTGGAAAAGCAGACCCTAAGGAAAGCAAAGGACTGCCCACAGGTGCTTTGAAGTGACAAAAATACACTAGTGCCAGTGGTGGGCACCTTCCAATGTTCTGAAAAATTACTGATTTCTGCCAAACACTGTGGCCTGAGACCGAGGATCCAAGCATGGGAGATGATCACCCACAATCCTGCAGAGAGAAAGAGAGAGTGAGAGGGAGAGAGAAGATCCATTGGCTCAGTTGTGATCATGTGACATTCAGCATCACTTACTACTCGTATGGAAAGACATCGCTTGTTTATCAAATTAAAATTTATTAGAAATGTTTGCTTGTCTTACAGAACACTCACAGAACAAGTTACTCGCAACCCAAGGTTTTAATGTATCTATAAATTAAAAATAATTTCATAAAATGCAGAACAGTATATTCATGGCATATACTGAATATAGGAAATACACATCAGTTTATTAAACTTCTATTTCAGTTATTTAGATGGTTTTCTATATACAGGTACATGCTGGACCATAAAGTAGACTAATTTCTTACTTTGGAATGATCCAACATGTTTGAAAGCCCCCACTCTTATATCACAGTTGGCTGAGGAACAAAAGTGTCTGAGCGCCAGCTGAAGAGGCCAGAGTGAACACCACCACCCACCTGTCCTGTCTGCCCACGGTGGGAACTCCTCACGGCCAGGCTGTCATCGCTCTGGGATAGGCTCAGACTTTATTGCCTGGTCTTTTCAGATTGGCAGCCAGGCAGCAATCTTTGTTTAAAGGACCTTACTTCCCCCCTTTCTTACAGCAGTTTGCAGAGCCGGGAATTCTGTTGATAGCTTCCCGGCTACTTATAGCTCCGTCACCAGTTTAGAAGTGGTTCCATTTTTCAAATCTTTACTCTGCCCACGTGACTTAAGAGAAGCCTCTTCCACAGTAACGTGGGGATCCTGTTGCCCTGGCCTGTCCTATCACTCCCACTCTAACGGAGCACTGTCAGCATGAGCCCACAGATGCCAATGAATCTCATACTACCATTTCCAAAGAAAAGCCTGTGTGTGTTTTGGTGTGTGTTTTTTAAACTATATAGAAATTTCTATTAACCTCGGGTAATGCATAAGCAATTAAGCTATCCTCTGAGAGTAAATCTGTAACAACCATCGCACATCATATCTAGATAAGCTATATAAGTTTTTGAAATTTGGAACTAATAAAGTTGAAATTGTCAGCAAAAAAAAAAAAGTTTTTAAACAAAACCACTAGAAATAATAAGCATGAAAGAAAATGGGCATATATGAAAAGGAAAACAGGATTTTTTTTTTTTTTTTAGATAAGGAATGGTATGAAGGACATCCTTGTGTGTGTGCATTTTGGGGTGGGAGTGGGGGTAGAAAAAAAAGTAATTTTTTCCTCAAGTAAATACATTGTTCCAGAATGAGAAAAAAGATAGGACAGATCTAAATAGATATAGAAAGTTGTAGGGGCACCTGGGTGCCCCAGTCAGTTGAGCGTCTGACTCTTGATTTCAGCTCAGGTCTCTGTCTCCCCTCTGCCCTTCTCCTCTGCTCATGTGCACTCATGCTCTCTTTCTCGGTCTCAAAAAAAAAAAAAAAAAAAAGAAAATGAAAAAGAAAAAAGGTGTAGAAGGTTTGTGGAAAAAGAATCTTGAGAAAGGACTTTTATATCTGGTCAAGTTGGCTAAAAGTTAAATTGTTATTATAAGGGTTTTAAAATTAAGCCTTACTACCAATAACATACTTATGTAAAACAAAAATGATCTCTTATCTGTTAAAAGGACAAAGTTTTCTTGGACTATTGGTCTGCTTTTGATAAAATATTGTGAAAGGTTTTACCTTTTAAAGAAATCTAATTAGAAAGCAAAGATTTTGTGTTTTATCAAAATAATTTCTTGTACTTCATGTTAATCTTTACCATCAGGTGTTTGATTACTCAAGTAAACTAAGTCTTCTGGATATTAAGAGAGCTAAGTTTTAGCAACAATGATGTAACAACCCATTGTATTTGCCTCTGAAATCTTTATTTGTCACTTTGATCCAATAGGCAAGTAAATATTGTTTCAAAATGGTCTGTGATCCTACCCGGTCAAGTGTCCAAAACCTTTTGATACTTTTTGACAAACTTCCCCAAATCAAATTCTAAAATTAAGTTCTTTTGACCTAAAAGTGACTTGGAGAATATGAAAAGGGAGATGTTACGCTAATCAGCATTATTTGATATGTTATATTACATGGGCAGCAATGTGAAATAAGAATACTAAGCCTCCTTTTTGTGGTATTTGTATATGCATACGTTGTAAGTGTTCTAGAAATTCTATAAAATCCTGAAATTTCTAATGTCCTGCTACAATGTTATCAATCATAATTCTGGTTCTCTTGAGATGTTTGTCACGGAAATAACCAAATTGCTTTGTCAGTGATCTAACGAACTCTCCTCAGATCTCTAACCGTTGCTATTTGTACGTGTTTTGTCAGCTACAGATGATTGTTTCAAGAGCTTCCTCCTGAAAGCGACTCATGACGAAGACTTTGACAAATGCTCTGGAACACAGGTTTTGATCAACTGAAGATCACAGCACTGCACTGATAAGAATTTCTAAAACTGTCATGGGAAACTGACTGCTCTCATATTCTGCTTTCCAGATCTAAAGGTCCCCTTTTCTCCTCTCCTTTAAAGCTCTCTATAACGTAGGGTAATTTGGTAAAGTGTACCTTTACAACAAAGGTTGAAACATGGATCTTTTTCTTCCTACCCAATCCCTCCGGATTCTGAAACTCTTCTCCAGTGTTCTCATGTTTCACGACCATGCGTGTATTTGCAGAGACTTAGTAAGAATCTTTTCTCCTTGTAACAGAGCTCCCACCCCCACCAGGCCCCTGCTCTTTGACCTGCAGTCGATAAAAGGAGATACACTTCGACACTGGAAAGGCCTAATTGCTTCTACTAAAAGGACAGCACTTTGGTCGTCATCACACTGCTGCTCCCAGGAGATGGGGACCTTAAACATTGCACCTTGCAACCTGGGGACTTCATCTACTGGAAAAGACATCTCCGCAAAGACACTCTTCAACTCTACTGGGAAGACCCATAGCAGCTACTGTCAACCAATGCTGTGCCACCAAACTTCAGACTCTTGGATTCATGTTTCACATCTAAAGACAGCACCAAACCCTGGCTGGACCTGTACCCCAACTGGTGACCTGAACGTAAAGATTTCTAGGAATTAAAGCCAATGACAGCTGAAGGAGACAGCTTTCCCAAGATGGCCAGGCCAAGCCAGTATACCTTTTTCTCCCCACTGCTTCTTACTTTGTTATTTCCCTCCCCCACCCCCCTTACTCTTGAAAACACAATGCTCTTCTCCACATTTCTCTGTCTAGTGCAAAAGGCAGAAACCTCTGAATGTTGGATCGGTTGCCAGAAATTCCAATCTGTTTATGATGTCAGAGGCCCCTTGGCCTTACCCGTAATTATTTTCTCTTCAGTCCCCAGACCCACTGCTAACTTACCTATAAGCCCATGGAGGTTACCTGTCGGGTTAGGTTGTTACGGCCAGGTGTTCCCATGCTTGTTTCAGCCTTTCCCCAGTTGTAACCGTGCCAGCTCAGCTAAACACCTCAGCCTCTGTCAGCCCCCCTTCCCTCACTCCCCGCATCTTTTCCTTACCTAAATACAATCTGTTTCCCTGCACCCAGGGGGAAAAAACCAGGTCTAGACTCCTCTGTGAGGTTTTTAGAAAAAAAATCCCTTTAGGAGGGAATAATCTCTCACAGAATGTCACCTCAAACTTTCTGAGCTATAACTTGAAAGGGTCAGTCAGGACATTCGGCTAGTGAATCTATCAATAACCAGACCTGAGCTGGCGTCCCCGAGGCTCCACCTGGTTCCATTTGTGTTTGTTCTGGACAGCACTTCTCAAGGGCATATGAATGTTGGCAGCTGGCCACTTGGAGGTCAATGCTCACTGGAACATTTCACTGTCCCTGTTAATATGCATACCAAATGAGAAGCCTCCCGTCCTGTCCATTCCATTGAGCCTCCATGGCTGCTACATGGGAACTTCCAGGACACATATATGACTCTGGTTTTCCTCCCTGGGCAGAGACTTTCTCCCATACATTGGAGGAAATGCCAACCAATGCAAGATCGGGAATCTTTCCCAAACATTAGGAGAGCTAGCTGGCCCCACAACCAAAGCACTAACAGCCCAACAATGATCACTGGACTCTTTGGCTACAGTAATTTTGGATAATGGCACAGCCCTTGATTATCTACTGGCTGCACAAGGAGGAGTCTGGACAAGAGTGAATACCGCCTGCTACACGTGGATAAATTCCTCTGGGGAAGTAAATACCTACCTGCATAAAATCAGAGAATAAGCACTTTGGCTGCAAAGAATTCTGCCTAATGACCTATGAGCCTTAGATCTATCTAGCTGGCTACCTTCAGGTGTGAGCTCTCGGTTTAGGACTATTACGCAAACTGGGTCATCATTCTGCTTTTTGTCTTATTTTGTTCAATCAAGTTTAACCTTTGTACCTGCTGCCTGTCAAATCTCTGTGTAGCTGATGCACCAAATAGGGTGATGCTCGCTCAGTGCTCCGAGATGATCTCCACCACTTATGACCTCCGTAAGACACAGGCTTTAGGTGGAAGGTGCCGGAGAGAGTTCTCCTTCCTTCCCTTCCTCATTACTCAATGTGGCCTCGGTGGTTTCCAGTCAGAGCACTTCCCTTCCACTGCGGGACATGACAATCAGGAAGGGTCCTTCCTGGCACCGGGGGACAACACCACTAAAGGCAGAAAACCTTACTGTTAATCAGAGATGCTTCTGAGGAAAGCTCTTGATCAAGTGGGGGAAGTGTGAAAATGGGTAAAGGAACACTCATAGAAATGGAGTCGGGAAGCCCTGAAGGTGGGGGGGAGCTCTGGTGCACGTAGCCCTCACTACAGCCTGCGTGTCCTACAGGAAGAACAAGGAAGGACCCTTTTCCCATAGGAATTTTACCTCCTGCCTTGAAAAAAACTTCTTTAAGTTTATATATTTATTTAGAGAGAGACAGAGACAGCGCAGTGGGTGAGGGGCAGGGAGAAAGGGAGAGAGAATCCCAAGCAGTCTCTACACTGTCAGCACAGAGCCCACCTATCTAAGCTTGAACTCCTGAAACCCTGAGGTCATGGCCTGACCTGATACCAAGGTTCCCCCACCTCCTGCCTTTAAGACAAAGACAGAGGGGCGCCTGGTGGTTCAGTCAGTTAAGCGTCTGACTTTGGCTCAGGTCATGATCTCACGGTTCCTGAGTTTGAGCCCCGTGTCAGGCTCTGTGCTGACAGCTCAGAGCCTGGAGCCTGCTTCAGATTCTGTGTCTCCCTCTCTCTCTGCCCCTCTCCTGCCCACACTCTGTCTCTCTGTCTCAAAATAAATAAACATTAAAAAAGGAAAAAGAAAAAAGAAAAAGAAAAAGAAGATCTCTCCCGGCCCCAGCAGCAACATGCTAATCACCACTTGCAGCCAATGAGAGACCATCGAAACCTGGAGCCCTTGTTCTTCTGCAGTGAACTTCTAATCAAAATTACCCTCCTTAATTTCTTCCTGAAACCTAATAAAAGCTGACCTCCCCTTTGTCTTTTCAGACTTGCCAGTGGTTTGCCATAGTTTTTCCCATATTGCAATTTCTCTGCAATTCTCAAATAAACTTATTCTGCTGGTAAAATAACTGGCCATTTTATTCTTAAGGTTGACATCCCTGAGAGCCTCTCAGACCCAGCCTCCCAGGACGACAGCCCTGCTCTAGGTCCCTGGATCCCTGAGCTTCTCTACACGTGCATATACACTTCATGCCCTTCACCTGACCGGAGGCGGGCCAGGCGGTCCAGTGGGCTGGCACCGGAGCCGGGCACCAATTCCTGCATAGGCTACGGTGTGGAGGGGGTCCACCCCTAAAAACCACCTTGAGGCGGCAGCTGAAAATTGGCCAATCTCATCCCCATTTAGACTTGCTGGCTCAAGGGGTCCTGGGCTTCACCAGTTACCAGGACTCCCAGGTTTCTCTTACTGGATTATACACCAGCCAACCCACCCAGCCCTGCCCAGGCAAAGCAGGTCAGCCTCCACCAGCCCTGTCTTTGAAGAGAATAAGCACATTTTTATAATTTAGGGCTTAAATTGAGGCAGATAATGTCACTGGTAAGATCCCCTGCACTTAGGCCGAACTATCGATTTCATCTTTTTGAAACTAACAAATTTCTGGAACAGGAAAAGAAATAAAACTCCAACTGGCCTAGACAAATTCGAGCTCAACCACCAGGGGGACGCCTGCACAGCTGAGCCATAAAGTGCTGGACAGTTACCTCAACTTCATTGTAACGTTAGGATCTCTGCCCTGGGGCAGGAACATAAGCTTCGTTAACATAACCTGTGGTGCGTATACAGGTATGTTTTCTAAGTGCACATGCACAAACCTATGTTCGCCTTTTATATGCAGTGATGAAACTCCCCCTCTGAATATTCATCTCAAACCCCCAAGTTAAAAGAATTGGTTCAACCCTTCTTGGAGAGTCATGGCTTTGGAAGTTATTCCCCTTGATCTCCTTAGTTGCTGCAAATAAAGTTTCCTTTGTGTGACAACTCCATCTGGTGTAGTCCATATCTGCAACTTACCAAGAAGCAAATGTACATCATTAATTCAGTCACAGGATGGGACACCAGTCCTTCTGAGGTTCCATCCTCTGGTTACCTGGTTTCCAAAGAACAGAGCAGTGGGCAGTAGTAAGCCATCCCAGGCTACCTGTTCAGGCTACTAGGGTTGGGACGGATTCCTCTGGGAACTCTCCCTTCTTGGTGCTTGAGACCTCCTGCCTGGCGTCCCGACCTCACCTCAGAATCCAGTGGCTACACTCTGAGTTTTTCTTGGAAGTGAGGATCTCCGCTGAGGTGAGTAGCACCAGGTCTGAGGCACAGCCTGTAGAGGTTAATTAGAGTTGTCTCACAAAGTGGGCAAGCCAACAAAGAAATCCCGGGGTGAAGGAGGCAGCAAAAGATTGCATGCCTGGCCATTCAGGGGCTTGGATGTTCCAGCCCAGCAAAACGGGAGCCATCCATCTGAGACTGATCAGAGGATGAATTGTTCTATTTGTCAGAGAGGCCAGACACGAGTTCTGGCATCTGGTAGTTATGGCCTAGGAGATTGCAAGACATCGACCCAGTTGATCTAACTGTGTGCTATGTTTTTGTTCATTAGACTGTGTGAATTTTTGCTCCGTCTGAATCCCCATCCTAGCTGCCTTGTTCCCTGACTGGGAATCAAACCTGGCTTTGGAAGTGAACGGAATGAACTTCTGCAAACCATTTTGGGGTGGGTTGAGGGGCAGTTGGAAGGAGATATTAAGGAAGAATCCAGAATATGGGGGTAAGGACAAGTTCCATACCAAAGGAGACCCTTTTGGGCTGTATCCTCCATAACCGGAAGGCTTTTCCCCTTAACTTGAAAGCAGAGAATCTTTTGCAATGTAGCCTGGCCATGGTATACCTTAGAAGATAAAGAGAAATGGCTGGAGAACGAAACTTTAAATTTTAATACCATATTGCAATTGGACTTGTTTTGTAAAAGAGCAAGGAAATGGGAAGTGATCTCTTATGTTCAGTGCTTTATGACACTATATCAGAATAAGGGTCAACTGCAGAAGTGTAACATATATAAAATGAAGGTTGAACCCAAAACCCCCAAAATGCTTCCCCTATTAAAGGATCCATCTGATGAAGAAAACTTCTTTAAGCTAGAAAAAAGCCTAAACCCCTTTCCCCACCTCTAAATCAGCCACAAGTCCTCAGGGGCCCCTGCCTTACTCCCCTGATATCCAGACCCAACTCCTCTGGCCCCATCTGCACTAGCTCCTAATCCTTTATTAACACCACCCTTAACAGCCTCTGATTTTTCCTATATCCTATTATCCTCCTTATAGCACCTCCAGATAGCATCTGGTATATCCTCTAGATAGCACCACTAGATTAGGGACCAGTTTTAAGCCTAGGACTCGAATGTTTCCATTAAGGCAAGTACTGATGGTGATGGACATTTCATTAATGTGCATGTCCAGTTTACAACCTCAGACTCATACACTTGGAAGACACACACCGAAGGGCTGTGTTCTGACCCAGTTGAGGTTGTGACTCTAAAGCAGAACACCTTTTCTACGCATGATCCAACTTGGACAGACATCCAGGCTTTGCTAACCACCCTCCTAATGATAGAAGAAAAGTCTGCCATATTAACAAAAGCCAGAGAAGAGGCTGATTAGGAGTATCAGCCCAGGCCGGGTTCCAGAAAACCAAGTGAGGAGACAGTACCAGGGGCTGACCCTGAATGGGATCCTAACTGTGTAGAAGGGAAGGAGAACTAAGGGCATTTCCAGAGCCTTCTTTTGAAAGCTATGCAAGAAGTAAGTAGACGTCCTATAAACTGGTCCAAACTAAGGGAGATTTAGCAGAGGATAGATAAAAACCTATCAGCTTTCTCAGAAAGGCTGTAGGATTGCCTGAAATGGAACACAAGTTGGGATCCCAAGGCCCAAGGTAGGCAAGTGGTCCTCAACACCTAACTCCTATCTCAAAGTACTCCAGCTATCCATCTGAAACTTCAAAAATTGGCCGTAGGTCCTGACAATAACTCCACTCAGCTTACAGAGGTGGCCTTCAGCGTGTTCAGTAACAGGGATGTGATAGCTTTCCAATCCACATGAGGTAGCCCAGGGGAGGGAAAGAAGGCACCATGAGTGCCCCTGCCCCCCCCCCCCCCCATGGTACCAAGAGACCGTCAACGAGGTTAGGGTCTAATCAATGTGCATACTGTAAGCTAGTGGGGCATTGGAAATAGGGTTGTCCAAATTGTCCCCCAAAGGGGAAGGGGCTAACACAAGCAAGTCATTCCAGTTGCCCCTCACTTAAGATGAGATGTGACGGGGCCATGGGGCTCCTCACTTGTCTTGGACAATCAGATCCTCATTTCCGACGTGGAGCCTTGGGTAACCTTAGCAGTGGGAGGAAATCAGCTTGAATTTTTGCTTGATCCTGGAGGCACTTTCTCTGTGTTGAACACTCAAAAGGGTAGTCTTTCTACGGATAATGTAACATAAAAGGAGTCTCAGGAAAAGGAGAGACCAAAAGATTTCTGGAGCCCTTGACCTGTGGAAGAGGGTCAAAGTTACTAAAGCTCTCTTTTCTTTAGGTACTAGAGTACCCTGTTCCTCTTTTAGGATGAGACATTTTATCCAAATTAGGGACCTCAATCAGTTGGGAACAGGACACTATAGAAACCCAAGTCCCCAGGTATCGGGGAACTGACCTCATGGCTCCACGACAAGATCTGTCAACATCTAACGGAAATGAGATTCCACACAATATTTTAAGCCAAGTTAATCTAGAGGACTGGGTGCCAGGACGAGTGGGAGGGGCCATCAGCACTTTGCTTGTGAAGGTAGAATTAAAGCAGATAGATCGTTGGCCCCAGGGAAAGCAATACCCCCTAAAACCAGAACGATAAAAGGCATCCTCCTGGTATTAAATAGGACCTTAGGGCAAGGGCTGGTCAGGCCATGTAGGTCTCCATGCAACACCCCAATTTTGCCTGTTAAAAAGCCAGGGAGTGAGGAATACAGATTTGTTCAAGCCCTCTGAGCTATTAATGAGGGTGTTCAAGACATACATCCTATAGTACCCAATCTGTATATCCTATTGGCCAATTTGCCAATTAATAATAAATATTACACTATGCTGGACTTAAAAGATGTCTTTTTCCGTATACCATGAAATCTGCATCTCAGGAATTATTTGCCTTTGAGTGGGAAGACCTTGGCTCCCATCATAAACGACAACACTGCTGGACTGTTTTACCCCAGGAATTCAAAATCTCCCCACTCTCTTTAGGACAAGATCCAAAAGAGTTAACTCTGGAAAAGAGCATGCTAGTGTATGTGGATGACATCTTAACAGCCAGCCCCACTCACATTCCTGACAAAAATACTGTGTTTATGTTAAAGTTCCCAGCCAGAAAGGGATAGAAGGTATCAAAAGAAAAGGCCCACATTTCTAAGCTGTAAACGACTTGGGGTTTATTATTTCCAAGGGACAAGGAGGCCTTCCCCAAGAAAGAAAAGTGGCAATATGCCAGCTAGCCCCACCAAAAACCCTCCAACAACTGCATGGGTTTTGGGGAATGGCTGGGTTTTGCTGTATCTGGATTCCTAATTTGGGGCTAACTGCAAAATCCCTTGATGATAAACTCCAGGAAGCTGAGACAGACCTGAGTGGGATAAATCATGTGATCAAGCCTTTGATACAGTGAAAGCCATACTTACGAAAGCCCCGGCCGTAGCATTACCAGACTATGACAAGCTGTTTGATTTGAATGTGCATGAAAGACAAGGAATAGCTACAGGGGTGTTAACCCAAAGTTGGGCCCTCAAAAAGAATGATAGTTTATTTCTCTTAACAGATGGACACAGTGGCAAGGGGTTGGCCTCCCTGCCTGAGAGCCATAACAGCCACATGCCTCCTGATGAAAGGTGAAAAAGCTAACCATGGCTCAGCCTATGACAGTTTGGACCCCATATCAGATCTCTGGTTTACTGGTAACCAAGGGGCATCGGTGGCTGTCCCAACACAGAATATTGCAATATCAAGCCATGCTGATAGATACCCCTCAGATGCAGCCGAAGCCGGGTCATACTTTGACACCAGCCCACCCTACTTCCTGACCTTGATCAACCAGCCACCCATAGTTGCCCAGAAGTAACTGATCAAGTTTACTCTAGTTGCATAGATCTCCAAAGTGAACACCTGTCCAGTGCAGAAGTCTGGTTTATAGATGGCAATACTTTTATAGAGAACAGGCAAAGAAAGACAGGTTATGCAATGGTGTCCCTGAACACCTTCGTAGAGGCAAAGAGCCTGCTCCCAGGCACCTCGGCCCAAAAGGCAGGATTGCACTAACCAGAGCCTTGGAGTTGGGTGAAGACCAAACGCTAACTATCTACACTGATTCTACCTATGCCTTCTCCACAATCTGGGCCCATGGAGCCATATGGAAAGGAAGGATTATGCACAGTGGAAAGAAAGAAATCAAACACAGCAAAGAAATCCACACCCCACTAGAAGCAGTGCACAAGCCAAAAAAAGGTGGCAGGAGTTCACTTTAGGGGCCACAGGAAAGGGAATTCAGAGGGAATAAAGGGAAATAAATCAGTTGATGCAGGCACTACCCACTCTGTGCCTTTATATAAATTCACTCCCATACGTTCTTGCAGGGAGATAAAGAGCTATCAGCAGTCCCTAATAATCAGAGGACGGATGGTAAATGACAAATCTGGATACCTAAGCAAACTGCTTACGGGTTTCTTCAGAGTGCAAGTGACTCAATTTGTTATGGCAAAGAAGCTTTACGCTCATGGTTGGCAAAGGTTATAAACACTCCAGGGATAAAAGAGACTACTGAGAAAATAGCAACCAGTGCATCTACTGCAGGACAAACCAGGCCCCTCTAGTCAGGGCAGCTCAGATTTGTGGGACACTACCTGGGGAAGACTGGCAAATACCTTTTGCTGTCATGTCCCCAGTCCCTGGGGTTTCAAATACATCTTGGTATTTGTAGATACCTTCACTGGATGGGTTGAAACTTTTCCCTGCAAGACAGAGAGGACAAATAAATCACCACGGCCTTTAGAAAAGAGAATTTCCTGACTTGCGTTACCCAGGTTGGGGTTCTAAACTCACTTCTAAGGCAGCAAAAGATATGCACATTCAATGAAGTTTACACTCCACCTAGAGACTTCAGTCCTCTAGAAACACAGAACGGGCTAACAGAACCCTCAAAAAAAGACCCTGGCAAAGTTATGCCAAGAAACAGGAAAAATGGTTAAAATCATTACCGATAGCTCTCACCAGGATAAGAGCCACCCGAAAGGGTAAAGTAAAACATAGCCTGTTCGAGATGACTTACGGGAGGCCCTTTCCTGAGAGCTCCGTCTCTTCCTCACCATCAGACCCCCAGGTTTCTCTGGCCATGAAACATGTAACTAATCCCCAACGCATGGTGGAGGTGCTCAACGCGTAGGGAAACTTTTGCCTTCCTCTACCTACTAAAATTAACCTCTCTCCTAGCAACCTGGGGATTGGGTGTACCTCAACACTTGGAAGAGTGGGTCACCACAGGACCAACGACACCCAGTATGGACAGGGCTCCGCTTGGTACTAACAACCACACTTTCTTCTCTAAAACTAGAAGAGGTCGTGCCTTGGATGCACCACTCCAGAGCAAAAATGGCACCCGCACCAGCGGCTCGGGAGGAGATGCCACCAGCACCAGATGACAAATACAAACACACCCAGGCGCCATTTGCTGACCTGGCACTTCTGTCCCAGCGGCACCCATGGGACGAATAGGGGTCCTCACGTCTGTCCTGGAACCATTTTACTCTGCACTAGCTCTGCTGTTCTATTTCTTCAATCCTATTGTCCTTTCAAAAGCCCCTCGAGTGGATGAAATCATTTCCTCTGCTGTTATTCACCATAAACACTCCAGCTCATTGTTCCTACGTAGGAAAACAGCTGATAGAGATAGTTTTCTAGTCTTCTTTCCTCTGCCCCCACTAACAACACCATTGCAGCCTAACTTTTTTTGTGGTATTACTGAAGACATACAAAAACTATGGAATTTTACTAATTATTGGGATTTCCCAGAGCAGTCTGAGATGAGGCTTAGGGCTTATACTTCCCTCATAGGAACACCTGCTCCTCTGGATGAGTCCTTCAGGAGTGAAGTTCATCAATGAAATCCAGAGTCCCAAACCCACTAACAGGTGTCCAAATTGCACCTTCAATCCCGTTAAGAACATAACAAAGGAAGCCGATAAATCTGGTTTAGGGCCGTTCACAAGGTATACCAATATTGCTCCTCAAACACATTAATCCCTAACATTAACTGCGAATCAGATAACAAGGACACAGACTTTCAGTCCCCATTTGGCCTGATGGTGTCCGGGTTTCCTCCAGCCCTCAAGGCCTTCCAGGGTGTCTCTTATCCCAGAGAACCCAACATCATCGTGTGCGGCCCCATCCTGCCAGGGGCAGTCCAGAGCTCAGATTTCTCCACTTCTGCCCTGGGTGGGGCCGTGCCCATTGGTGTCGAGTGGCACTCTGAATCACACGGGTGCCCTGTACACCCAACGACCCCCTGTGACCCGGTCTTTCCAGACCCTTGCCTTGTTCCGGGTCCCCGGCCCCCCTGAACCCTGGGGCTGGCACATAATCAGTAGGCATCCCTTCAGCCTGCTGAGGACAGCCAGTCCCCTCCGGCCGTCGGAGCTCCGGTGGGTCCAGAACCCCCAGCATGTCCCGGCCATGGAAGACGAAGCCCACGTCGGGAAACTTTTCCTGAGACGGCAGCTTGAACTTGGCGACCGGCAGTCCTCATTTGGACTGACTGCAGAATAGGTTCCCAGGCTGACTGGTCAGCCAGGCTCTTTCTGGAGGCTACCCTGGCAGCCCTCCGAGAAGGTAGGGCCGTGGGCAGTCCACACTAACTCCAGCTCTACCTAGAGGGGGAAGGGCGGCTGTGCCCCTCAGCCCTTGGAAGCCAGCAGGTGTCTTTTGCCACCCACCCACGGCAGATGCCACCCCAGGGCTTCTCCACACACCCGCCAGGGTCCAGGTCCCCGACTCCCCTGAACCTGCCTGGCCTGAGCAAGTGCTGCACGCACCGCACCGCGGCAGCCCCCTTCGGGCACCTGGACCCCCGGGGCAGCTCCCAGAGCACCTGCATAGCCTCTTGCCAGACAAAAGCTGCCCCTCAAGTTCTTGCCACCGCCATGGCCACAGCTCTCAGCGGGCCCCGGTCGGCCTCCATGGGAACTGGCTCCCTCCCCCATAGGGGCCCCGGCGCCCAGAGCAACCGAGGCCCCCGGGGGCTCCTCTGCTGCGGGAAGCCCAGGCCACTCACCCAGGCCCCCTGCTCTCCCAAGGTAGTCGTCTTTCCTCCAGCCTGGCCTTCAGGGGCAGTACAGGCGCCCTGGGGTCAAACACGGTTTGGAACCGGGCAGAATCCCTCTTCCCCGCGGAGGCCTGGCTCCTGGCACCCTGGCCTCGCCCTACGGCGGCCCTGTTCCGGGTCCAGGGCTGCCTGGCCCCCCTGACCTGCCTCCCAGCGCCAGGGCAGTGCCTCGGCCACACCTGGCGCGCCGGCCTCGGGCGGCAGGGGGCGCGCCAGGCCTCCGAACAAGGGGCCAGACAGGACGCGTGTGGCGCGGCAGGGGGCGCAGGGCTCCAACCAGCTCGCTTGGACTCGGGGTGCAGGGAGCCCACGGCGGCCAACGCTTTGCGCGGCCGAGGCGGCACGATGACATGGACAACAGGCAGTTTCCATTTGGCTTGGCCGACCGCTGGGGTCCCAGGTGTGTGCTATTCCAGGGCCCCTTCCGCCCCGCCCCCAGCCCCCAGCCCCCAGCCCCCAGCCCCCAGCCCCCAGCCCCCAGCGGGAAGGGAGCCCGGGCTCTCTCGGCTCCGCCCTGGGCGCGAGTTGGGGGCGGGGGGCGTTGGGGACGGGGACGACGTGGGCCCCGCTGAACTGTCGCGCTTGGACTCAGGCACGTGACTGGTTCCAGCAACAGCCCGCTCCCGTGACCGGGTCTGCCCGCATTCCTGCCCTCTGGCTCCAGGTCTCTGGCTCCCCTGAACCGTGCCCGCGGGCCCGTCGGTAGGCAGCACTCACCCCATCAGCCTGCTCGGGCCAGCGGGGAACGTCCGGGCCATCGGAGCTCGGCTGGGTCCACAACCGGCCTCATCGCCTTCAGAGACGTGGCAGCCTCCCTGCCCCCAAGTCTTGCGGGGGTGGCAGCTTCACATGGGCCGCGGGCACACCCCATCCTCCTAGGCTGTCTGACCGCGTCCCACGCTGACCAGTCGCCCAGGGCCCAGGTGTAGTCTCTGGATGGAGGCCAGCCAAGCGGCCCTTCAGGCAGGTCCTGCCAAAGGCAACCCACGCACGCACCCTCCTCCAGCTCTCTGTGTAGGGGGGAGGCGCATGCGTAATGGAGGACGCGGAAGTAGGCAAATGCGCTGAGGCCCGGACAGCCCCCCAAATGGGCCAAGGCCTCTCCACACCCTTGTCCTGACCCGGGTCTCGCTCGCAATGCCCTTTAAGCAGGCCGCTTGCGCCTGCGCAGTAAAGGCCCCAGGACCCCACCAGGGCAACCTGGGTCCTGCAGGCCCACGGAGCTGGGGCGAGCCCCAAAACACCTACATGGCCTCCCAGCGAAGAAACCTCAACTCTAAAGTTCCTTCTGCCACGGGCAGCCTTCAACCGGCCACACTCAGGCTCCACTCGGGCTAGCTACGTGATAGGGCCTGGCTTCTCAGCAACCAAGGCTCCAGGTGTCTCCCATTGCTGGAAGTCCTGGCCAGTGGTCCAGGCCCCCTCCCCGGCAAGGCGACCCACTTTCCTCCGGCCTTGCCTTCAGGGGCGAATGTGGGCTTTGCTGTCAAAGGAGGCATGGCACCAGGCAGACACCGGGTATCCAGATAGCCGTCTCCTGTGCCCCTGCCTCTGCCTCCACCAGCCCTGTTGCAGGTCCCGGGGCTCACGCGACCCAGGCGGCCAGCGGCGCGTGCGCAGTCCACTCACCTGCCCTTGGGACCGGCCTTGGGCTACCCCGGGGGAGGTGGGGGAGCCCCAGGCCCAGGAAACTCCTGGACTGACCCACCGCCTGTTTCGTGTGGTCTCAGGGTGCAGGGAGCTCAAGCCAGCAAGTGTCTGCCTCATGGGGTCCCGGGCTCCCCCCAGCCATCAAGGCTCCCCGTGTCTCAGGGAAGGCCAACCCAGACACCCTGTGGAACTTGCAGGACCCCAAACGCCTAAATGGCCTCGGGGCATCCAGAGCCCACACACCTCAGGGCTTATATTCCAGACCTTTGGGGACTTTCAGTCCCCATTTGGACTAGCTGTTCGATTGCCTCCAGGTTTCCTCCAGCCCTCAAGGCCCTCCGGGGCGTCTCGCATCCCAGGGAACCCCAATATCATTGTGTGCGGCCCCACCCTGCCAGGGAAGTCCAGAGTTCCGATTTCTCCACCTCTGCCCTGGGCGGGGCATGCCCATTGGTGTCGAGTGGCACTCTGCATCACACGGGTGCCCTGTACACCCAACGACTCCCTGTGACCCGGTCTTTCCAGACCCTTGCCTTGTTCCAGGTCCCCGGCCCCCCTGAACCCTGGGGCTGGCACATAATCAGTAGGCATCCCTTCAGCCTGCCGAGGACAGCCAGTCCCCTCCGGCCGTCGGAGCTCCGGTGGGTCCAGAACCCCCAGCATGTCCCGGCCATGGAAGACGAAGCCCACGTCGGGAAACTTTTCCTGAGACGGCAGCTTGAACTTGGAGACTGGCAGTCCTCATTTGGACTGACTGCAGAATAGGTTCCCAGGCTGACTGGTCAGCCAGGCTCCCAGGTGTCTCTTACTGGAGGCCACCCCAGCCGCCCCCCCACGCAGGTCCTGCCAAACCCAGTCCACACTCCTCCACCTTTACCTGCATAGGGGAATTCGTGCGTGGTTTGTTGTGTCGCACTTACCTTTATTTTGCTGTGGGATATTGGTTCACTTGATCGAGAAAGGTGTAGAGGTTGAACTGACCAGATTTAGTTTTCCAGAAGATGTGGGTTATGATCTCTCCGTTTGATCGCTTTTTCTTCCCAAATGGCTTCATTCCTATACGGTCTGTTCCTCCACTGTCTCCAAATGGACCACATCTACTTCACGTTTCTTTGCTATCAGCAAGGTATCCCCAGCAGAGAGGCGCTATTTCTCAGTAATTTCAGCAGTCAGAAATGAGGGAGCCGTGTGTTTTTTCTAGATTTGACTATATACTGACATACATATTTGAGTATGTACTGACATATTAATAAACAAACAAACACTGGGGGCCCCTGGGAGGCTCAGTCGTTAAGACTCCGACTTCAGCTCACGTTAAGAGTTCGACTTCAGCTCTATGCATGGGACTTGATGCTGTGGATGCAGATCACTTCAGATCCTCTGTCCCCTTCTCTCTTTGCCCCTCCCCCACGCACACTCTCTCTCAAAAATAAACATTTAAAAAAATAATTTAAATTTTAAAAAATGTGTCTCTACCGGCTACATTTCTGACACTAAACGTGTGAGTGTTTTCCCCCCACGCCAACAAATTTTCCAAGTCTCCAGACTCCAACATGGTGTTTTAGAATTTCATTCTATCCTATCACTTACTACCCAGAGTGTTAGACTCTCTTCAAATATTGGTCACAAGTAATGGGTTCCCAGGCTATTCACCTTCTGTCTGACTTGGTTACAAAGTCAGGGGTTTGCAGATCCCAACCCCTCCGGTTAGGTAATTTGCTGCAATGGGTCACAAAACACAAGGAAACATTTTGTATGTTTACCAGCTCATTGTAAGAGATATTACAAAGTATATAGGTGAACAGCCAGAAGAAGACATACAAAGGATGAGATCTGGAAGGGTCCTGAGTGCAGGAACTTCTGTCCTCATGGAGTTTGGGATATACCACCCTCCTCCCAGGTGAATGTATTCGGCAATCCAGAAGCTCTCAAACCCCATAGTTCAGGGATTTTTATGGAGGCCTTATCACTGAGGCCTGATTAACTCAGTCTCCAGCCCCTCTACCCTCCAGAGGGGATAGGAGGGGGTGGGGCTGAAAGTTCCAAGCTTCCGATCATGGCTTGGTCTTGATCTGGCATGGCTTGGTCTGACCAGCCCCCATCCTAAAGCTGACTAGGAGCCCACCAAGAGTTGCCTCATTAAAACAAAAGGCTCTCCTACCAGGAAATGCCAGGATATTTAGGAGCTCTGTAAAAGACACTCCAGTCACCCCCATCACTCAGAAAATTACAGGAGTTTTAAGAGAGCTCTGTGTCAGGACCCGAAGGCAGAGACCAAATATTTTTGTGTGTGTCACACATATGTATATTTTTGTACATGTATATTTGAGGCTCTCCCTCCACATAGATATGATGTTGCATACTCTACACATTTCTTTCCTTCTCTTTTTTGTGTGGAATCATATGTTTTAGATATCATTTCATAGCGCCTACAGAAATCTTTCTCATTCCTTTTTATAGCCACATAGCACTCCATCATATAGATGTATCCTGCCTTCTCTTATAGACATTGGGTGGTTTCTCATCTTTTGTGTGCAGTGAGTGGCTTCATGCCTATGTCTGCTCATATTTTTTCCAGAGTATTCTGAGAAAGAGTCGCACAAGTTGGATTACTGGGGCACAAAGTAAACTCCTATGTAATTTTACTGAACAAATTTCCCTCCATATGGACTTTACCAGTTTGCATTTCCATGAGCAAGATCTGAGTGCCTGTTTCAGCACAGCCTTGCCAAGAGTGTGTTGTCAAACCTTTGAATTTTGTTAATATGGGAGATGAGAAATTGTATGTCAGGATCAGTTTAATAATCTATTATTACAAATGAGATTGAGCCTCTTTTCATATGATTACAAGACACCTGGATTTCCTTTTCTCGTCAACCATCTTCCCAAAGTTCTAGTGCATTTTTCTGAGGTTGTTGGTATTTCTATTCTGTATTTTCTAGGTCTGCCCATTCAAAGGGTCTAGAAACAAATGAGCACCCCCCAGACCCAGAGCGTGGCTTTCAAAGACCATTTCCCACTGGGAAATAAAGGCTCTTTGAAGGAAATGGCTGCTTCCAACTCTGGGATAAAAAATACAAGGTATAAAATAAGCCTGGAACATCTTGTCAGATGAGCTAGTAAGGAAGTTATCAAAGAGATTGATGTCAAAAGTGTTCAGGAGCCAAAGTAAAGAGGAGGCACGGGTCAAACAGAAGACAATCTGAGCCTCTAAAAATTCAACGGATCAAAACACATAAAATAAATTAAATGCCCAAGTCCACAGTGGCACTCAAAATATTATTTGGTGACTGTTGCAAAGCATTAGGAAACAAATTCATTTGGAAACCTTGAAAATAAAAGTAAAGAATCAGCTATGTATGTTGTCTTTCCAGTACCTCTACTTGGGGAAGTGAGGTATATGAGAGGAAGTGTTCTGTATAGAGGTATTCCAGCCGATACATCAAGAAGAAATGACAAATTTAGAATATCACTGATTTTCAGAGCCTAATGGAATAATGGATCTATTATTGATTAACAGCAGCTGATGACAAGAGGGGCAACCAGTCATTACGAGCCTGCTAGTTGAAGAAGACAATACGATTCATGAAGTAGTCTGGCCAAACAAACAAACTAAACCAAACACAAAGCAAATTGAACCTCTAGACCCAACTATAGGAGTTGGCAAAGGAAAATGTTAAATACACCATGAAGAATGCAATCAGCCAGATCTAGCCAGCACTAATACACTTTCTGCAATGACAGATATATTTGCAATGTCCAGTACAGCAGCTGTTAGTCAACATTTTGTGCAGACCAATCTGTAAACCAGGAATGAGCTTTTTCTTGCTCCAAAGCTGCTCCTAGGAAACTCTCCATGAGGCAATGGGTGTGGACTGACGCAGGGGCAGCAATGCAGCAGGAGCAGGTGTCGAAGGAGGAGCAGGTGTCGACCAGGTGTGAGCCACCTGCTTACACATCTTGTTTATGCCTTCTAGACCCGCTTCAGTCTGACCTCACGTAGACCACCACCCTCTGACCATGGACTGATGCTGCATGTGACTGACCTCATGCCTTGGCTGATCAGAGCATCCAGTTCGTAGGCTTACTTGATTTCCCATAGTCAAACATTCAGCTTCTATCAGGACTTAGTAGCAAACGAGAAACCTTTCCTGGAAAGAAGAACAATTAAGAGCATAAGAGGGCATGGCTTTGCTCCAAAACCGTAACCATCCATGCTATGATGTTCCTACTGTGGCCACCCTGGAGGCTCCGTCTGGTACTTTTACTTAGCAAAGAATATTCAAGTGTTATGACAAAAGGACCAAGTGGCAGGATGCCTTATGCCACAGCCTGGGTTTGCTGCATAGTGTTTTATTGCTGGGAGAGCCCACTCAAAACTGACTTCTTTACAGCCAGTGGGTTGGAGTAGCACACTCAGATATGGTATAGTTTTGCCTTCAAAATCCAAAGAAGCTAAAACTATAAAACTCTTAAGAGAAACCGTAGACACACATCTTCTGGGCCTTGGATTAGGCAATGATTTCTTAGATATGACGCTTAAAGCACAGCAGCAAAAGGGGGGGGGGGATGATAAATGTGACTTCATCAAAACTAAAAACTGTTGTACATGGAAAGACACTATCAAGAAAACGAAAAGACCACGCACAGAATGGGAGAAAATATTTGCAATCATTTATCTGGGAAAGGTCTAGTATTCAGAATATAAAAAGAACTATTACAATTCAACAATAAAAGAACAATAAAAAGACAATTTAAAAATGGACAGAGGAGGGGAGCCTGAATGGCTCAGTCGAGTTGAGCGTCTGACTTCAGGTCACAATCTCGCAGTTTGTGGGTTCGGGCCCTGCGTCAGGCTCTGTGCTGACAGCTCAGAACCTGGAGACTGCTTCGGATTCTGTGTCTCCCTCTCTCTCTGCCCCTCCTGTGCTCGGGCTCTGTCTCTCAAAAATGAATAAACATTAAAAAATTTTTAAATGGACAGAGGATATGAACAGAAACTTCTCCAAAGATATCCAAATCTCCAATAAGCACATGAGTCATTAGAGAGAGGCGAATCAAAACCATAAAGAGATACCGCTTCTCACCCACTAGGATGGCTGTGATAAAAAGACAGACAAGGCAAATGTTGGTGAGAATGTGGGGAAACTGGAATGTACATTTGGGGAGGAAATGTAAAATGGTGTAGCCACTTTCAAAAGCAGCCTGGCAGTTCCTCAAAACCTGAGTTACCATAAGACCTAACAGTTGCATTCCTAGATATATACTCAACAGAACTGAAAACCTATGTTCCGGCAAATACTTATACATAAATGTTCATAGCAGCATTATTCATAACGGCCAAAAAATGGAAACATAAACGTCTGTCAAGTGATGAGCGGATGAACCAAATATGGCTTCTCCACACAACATAACGTCATTTGATCATAAAAAGGAAGAAAGTCCTGATAATTGTGACACCATGGATGAGCCTTGGGCACAGGCGAAGTGAAAGAAGCCAGGCATAAAAGACCACATGTTGTAGAATTCTGTTCATAAATGTCCAGAATAGCAAATCCACAGATACAGAAAGTAGATCAGTGGTTGCCAGGCACTGGCAGGGAGGGAGGGAGGGGAGATGCGGAGTGATTGCCAAGGGGTTTGGGAGTTTCTTTCTAGGGTGGTAATGATGTTCTGAAATCAGAGAGTGGTGATGGTTGCACCCTCTGTGAATATAGTAAAAACCACGGTTGTAGTTCATACATCTTTAGTCTGAAAACAGTTCTTCAGTCTTTGTCTTTCATGACAGTGACACTTTTCAAGAATACGGGCCAGTTATTTTGTAAAATGTCCCTCAATCTGAGTTTATCTGAAGTTTCTTCAGGATTAGATTTAGATTATGCATTTGGGAGGAAATGGTGTCTCTGTCTCAGGGAGGCACCTGATGTGTTTTCCCGATGTCGGTTTGTCCCGACACTGGTGACATTAACTTGGGTCACTTGATAGAGTTGGTGTCTGCCACGCTTTGCCATGGTCACTTTGCTCTTCTCCATTTATAATCACTATATAATTTGTGAGGAGAACTCTGATACTATGTAAATAACCTATTCTTCATCAAACTTTCACTCACTAGTTTTAGCATCCATTCACGGTCTTTAAAATGATTTGTTTCTACTCAGACTAGAGGCTGTTTAAATATATTATAGTCTGACTCCTAACACCAATTCCTCTCCAAAAAGACTTTCTCAGAAAGTCCTGATTCTCTAACTATATATATCTCCTGATCACAAGAGAAGCATCCAGGCTGAGAAAAAGTTTGACACAGAGAATTAAAAAGCAGCAGGATGCTTTCTCTTTTCGGTTCTCTTTTGTTTTCAAATGTGAGCTCTGTGTCTAGACGTGGAAATAAACACACGATTGTTCAGTGTAATTATATCTATTGTTTGTGGGGCTGAATCAGGCTGGTGGGGGAGGACTGACTAATGAAGGTTAACACTATTTCTTCCTTCCCACTCTGGTGCAGATTAGAGCAAATACAGCTTTGGAAACATAAAATTATGTGTTCGATGTCTTTATTAAGGCCGTCATTTGACTTCCTACTATTACAGTCTTGGTGATAGTTGGGTGCAGATTTATGGTGAAGCTAGTGCCTCAGGAGGCATTCTGGAAAATAAAATGTTACAGGAGCTAGTGATGGGGCTCCTCTGATCTCTCAGCAGCTTCCTAGCCACCTTAACGTCTGTTCTCCAAGCCTCAGTTTCCTCATCTGAAAAATGGGAGTGTGGGTAATAACAGGACCCTGCTGATTGTTTAGCCGATTAAATGAGATAACACATGTGAAGCACTTAGTACAGGATTGGCATCTCGTAAGCACTCTGTCATGTTTGGTCTTATTATTATTGAGCAGTCTTAACTGGGAGGGAGGGGGATGCTTGCTGGGACAATGTTTTTAGGAGGAAGATGTTGCCAGGCTGAGCGCTTAAGCCTAAAATCTTAATACCACTGCCCACGATTTATATCCATATAGCTTCATTCCTTTGGGCTTTGGGGGCCTTCATAGCTCCACATGTTGCCAATTAAAAGGCAAAAGCCTGAGGATACGTTCACCCTCCTGCCCTGCCTTAGACAGCAGGGCCCTGGGAAGGACAGAGGCAGAGGCAGCAGAACGTCAGTTCTAGAAACAGTGGCACCAAAATGCCTGGGTTGAAGTCTCACCTCCCTTGGGGTGCCTGGGTGGCTCAGTCGGTTGAACGTCAGGTCTTGAGATTTCAGCTCAGGTCATTCTCTCTTGGTTGGTGAGTCAGGAGCCCCACATCGGGCTTTCTACTGTCAGTACAGAGTCCTCTTGGGATCCCCTGTCCTCTCTCTCTCTCTCTGTCTTTCTCTCTCTCTCTCAAAAATGAATAAGCATTTATAAATAATAATAATAATAATAAAAGAAAAAATGAAATAAATCTCACCTCCCAGGAGCCAGTGGTGTCAGTTTCATTATTTTTATTACTCTGGTGCTTCAGCTTCTCCATTTGTTGTTGTTATTGTTGTTGCTGTTGAAAGCAATATTAATTACAGCATTTTTATATGTTGCCCTGGGGGAATTTTTGAAAGACAACAGCTTCTAGCTTTGTTAAATCCTCAAGAGCTAGAAGTGGACTCATTTTTCCTCCCATCCAAGGATGGCAGCCGGACTTGACTCCACATGCACGCATGAAACGGGACTCTTACCAAAGGTAGGTGGTGTTAGTAGATATAAAATAGATCTGGGTTCACCTGGACCAAGAGGGAGAAATCCCAAGTGGCCTTGATAATAATGGCCGGTATTTTTTCTCTCCCTTATTAAGTGCCAGACACGGGTTAAATACTTTACACAATTAACTCGTGACTCTCCATTAAAAGCCTTCTGACGCAGGTTGTGTTCTAATCTTTGTTTTACAGATGAGATGTCTCAGGCACAGAGAGGCCACAGCTGGTAAGAGGTGGAGTGGATTCAAACTCAGGCAAGTTCGCCCTTTTCATCAACAGGTTGGCTTTTAATATCCAGAAATACAAGGAGGGTAGACCCCAACATCACTAGTTAGAGCATCATAGATGGTGTTTAAAAAAAAGAGAGAGAGACAACAGGCCCCATATGGCGTCACTTGTGCTAAGCCCATGTCACCAAACTGAGACCTATTACCCAAATTAGTTACAGTTTCAGCCTCTTCCAGGAGTAGAATCTTAAATCGGACAATCTGGAATTACCTGGTCGGCACTAGAGAGGCAATCAGCCTGATGCACCCCCAAGGATCCCCCAAGGGAAGGTGACCTTGCAGCAAACAATCCACTCTTCACTAGTAACTTCCTCGTCTCACCCCCTTCTGCCTATGAAAGTTTTTCATTTCGTTCAGCTCGTTGGAGCTCCTGTTCTCTAGATGGGATGCTGCCTGATGCATGAATCACTGAATAAAGCCTATTAGATCTTTAAAATGTACTCAGTGGAGGGGCGCCTGGGCAGTTCAGTCTGTTAAGCATCTGACTTCTGCTCAGGTCATGATCTCACAGTTTGTGGGTTTGAGCCCCTTGTCAGGCTCTGTGCTGACAGCTCAGAGCCTGGAGCCTGCTTCAGACTCTGTGTCTCCCTCTCTCTCTGCCCCTCCCCCACTCGAGCTCTCTCTCTCTCTCTCTCTCTCTCTCTCTCTCTTTCTCTCTCTCTCTCTCATTCTCTGTCTCAAAAATAAACATTAAAATTTTTTTTTTAATTTACTCGAAATTTCATTGTTTGGCAACAGTCAGCAGGCACTTCTGTCTTGGTTTATGGAAGCAGAAACTTCCTACAGGGTCTTGGCATCCTGGGAATTCACTGGCTGCTTATGGAGCTTGAGGAAGCTGTAGCCTCTGTGCAGGCATCACCCATCGCTGCTCTTTCTGTGAAGGCTTGTGCAAGCAGCGGGAGAACAAGCTCCTGGTGCTTTTTTTTTTTTTTTTTTTTTTTTTTTTTTTTAAGTTCACAGCTCTGAGTACATTCTCACAGATGAAAACAAATTCACCACAATTTGCTAAATCTGACGACCATAGGCAGTGGCCGTCCAGCTCTTCCGCCCCATGTCCTCTCTTTTCTTCCGGCAGTTGCTGCAGAAACCTGCTGTCAGTTAAGTGTAACCTGACACTACCACCGGGTCCCTCTCGCTTTCTGCCCCAGGGCAGGTGCCTGGTCCTCTGCCATTTCACCTGCACACTCCCACAGTGTGCACACTCAGACCGTCTCTAGTTACCCGGCAACACAAATCAGATGATAATCAACACTGTCATCCACGTTCCCATATGGGCCAGTAGGAAGATTCCTTTGGGACACATAACCAGGGATAAATGTTGTGGTACAGGGTATGCATATTCTTAGTTTTACTAAGAAATGCCTGATCGCTCTCCAGAATTTCTGTATCACTCCTGCCAGCGGGGCCTGTGAGATCCTATACCCCAATTCCCACCAACACTTGGCATTATGCATCTTTCTAATTTTTGCCTAAAAGGTGTAGAGTGAAATCTCAGTGCTGTTTTACTTTATATTTCTCTAATTCCTACTGAATTTGAGCATCCCAGCATATGTCTGTTAGCCTGCTTGGTTTTGTCTCTTAGAAATTGTTTATTTTCCTGCTGGGGTTCCTCTTTTTCTTGTTGATTTGAAAGAGTCTATTGTACATTTTAGATATTATTCAACTATCAGTTTTAGACACTACAACTATATTCTCCCATTTTATTTTTCTGTTAATTTTTTCCATACTGTTCTTCATTGAACATAATCAGTTTTTTAAGTTTATTTATTTATTTAAAATGTTTATTTACTTTTGAGAGAGAGAGAGAGTACACAAGTGGTGGGTGGTAGGTAGAGACAGAGGGAGAGAGAGAATCCCAGAAGGCTTTGTTCCATCAATGCAGAGTGGGGCTCAAACTCACAAACTATGAGATCATGATCTGAGCTGAAATCAAGAGTCGGACACTTAACTGACTGAGCCACCCAGATGCCCCTATTTATTTATTTTTAAGAGGGAGAGAGACAGAGAGAGAGCCTGCATGAGCAGGGGAGGAGCAGAGAGAGAGAGAGACAAAGAATCCCAAGTAGGTTCTGAGCTGTCAGCACAGAGCCTGACTTGGGGCTTGAACTCACAAATGGTGAGATTATGACCTGAGCTGAAATCAAGAGTCAGATGCCCAACTGACTGAGCCACCCAGGCGCCCCTAGTTTCATCCATTTTTTTTCCTATGGCTTGTACTTCTGAGTTTCATTGAAGTCCTTCATGATACAGACTGTTTCCTACATTTATTTTAACTTTATATATCATTTTCATGTTTAGGTCTTTAATCCATCTGGAGCTCACATGTGTATGTGGCATTGATGTGGCAGGCCAGGTCCGAGGACCCAGAGGGGATCCTGCAGAACCAGCCAAGAGGGTCCCTGAGGATGGAAATCCAATGCGAGCCAGCAGGAAGTGAGAGTTTATTGATGACACAGAGAGGGCAGATACAGATGGAGCACCTGAGAGACTCAGAAAGCAAATGCAGGAGAGTCTCATCTTTGCTTGGGGGTCTAGAGTGTTCCCTGAAGATGGTGGTCTGGTGCACGTATCCTCTCTGGCATCCAGGAACTGGTCGAACAAGGACCAGTGCTCAGGTGTCCTCCATAAGTCACTTATGCCTAGAGCCCGGGGGTCTTGGTGTTCAAGGTGTTTGCAGTCAGAGGTCTCGGACAACGTTCATGAGGACTCCACCCAGTCCTGTATCTATTGCTCTGGAAGGCTCCAAAGAAATCATTAACTCCTTGACCTTTACAAGGAGGACATACATGAAGACATATGTAAGGCAGGTCCTAGCAGGAATAGAGGCAGGAAAAGGAGCAAAGAAAAAAACAGCTTTTTTTTTCTTCATGGAGTTCCTTCACTTTCCCTTTCTCAGTATTATGTAGGGATCCAGTCTTTTTTTTCTCAAGTTTATTTATTCATCTTTAGATTGAGAGAGAAAGCGCGCTAACACAAGCAGAGGGAGGGAGAGAGAGAGAAACCCAAGCAGGCTCTGCACTGTCTGCACAGAGCCTGATGTGGGGCTGGAACGCACGAACCCTGAGGTCACTGATCTGAGCTGAAATCAAGAGTAGTCCGCTTAACTGACTGAGCCACCCAGGTGCCCCTGTAGGGATCCGGTTTTATTTCTCTCCAAAATGCAAGCCAGTTTTTCTAAGACCACTCTTTCTCCACTGCTGTGTGGTGCCTAAAGATGCCATATTTGTCATGACTTGGCTGAGCCTTCTTGAGACTACGGATAAGCCAGAAGAAAGCCCAACTGAGATTGGAGAGAGGGAGAGATGCTACAGTTTGAGCTCCAGATATTTTTAAAGCCAGAAATCTCCTATTTTTGTTTTTGCTTGGGTTTTTGTCAATTGCAACTGAAATGTCTAGTACAACCATGATGCCCTAATATAGTTGCTATCTGGAAGTTAATTTCATATATTGCTAAGATTCAAATGATAATAATTCCAGTCAACATAATTTATTCTTACTTGTATCAATTAATTGAATCTGTGGTTCATTTAGTTGGGATTCTTTTGTTCTCTTTGAACCTGGGGTAGAAGAATATTATACAGTCAAAAATGTGTTTTCATTCTGACATAATTGGAAAAGATTTTGAGAAACTGAGAGTGAAAAAGTTCACAGGGAAAACAGAGTGGGGAAAAATCTTTGGGCTAGGCAAAGATTTCTTACATACAAACCGCAAAGCTTAATCCATAACAAGAAATAGGTAAGTGAGAGTATCTCAAAATTAAAACTTTTCTCTCTTTGAAAGACACTACTGAGAGAAAGAAAACACAAGCAATAGCCTAGAAGAAAATATTTGCAAAACACTTATTTGATAAAGGACTTGTAGCCAATACATAAAGAACTTTCAAAACTTAATAATAAGAAAACACTCAGGGCGCCTGGGTGGCTCAGTCGGTTAAGCGTCGGACTTCAGCTCAGGTCATGATCTCACCGCGTGTGAGTTTGAGCCCTGTGTCAGGCTCTGTGCTGACAGTTCGGAGCCTGGAGCCTGCTTCAGATTCTGTGTTTCCCCCTCTGTCTGCCACTCCCCTGCTTGTGTTCTGTCTCTCTGTCTCAAAAATAAATAAACATTAAAAAAATTTTTTTAAAAAGAACAGAAACCCATTCTCTCAGAGTTCTGGAAGCTAGAAGTCTGAAATCAAGGTACAGGCAGGTTGGTTCCTTCTCAGGGCTGTGAGGGAGAATCTGTCCCCTGTCTTTCTCCTAGTTGCTGGGCATGGCCTGCAATCCTTAGCTTTCCTTGACTTGCAGATGCATTACTCCAATCTCTGCCTTTGTCTTCACATGGCCATCTTCTCCCTGTGCTCTCCATCTCTGCATCTTTCCTACTCTTCTTACACCCTAATCAAGTATGGCCTCATCTTAACTTTGCAGATTACATCTACAAAGACTTTATTTCCAAATAGGGTCACATTCACAGGAACGTGAATGGGGTTAGTATTTCACATATCTTTTTGGAGGACACAATTCAATCCATAATATATGTGAGCTAGAATATTCATAGAAGTATTATTTGTAAAAGTGTAGAACTAAAAACTATTCAACTGTTCATCAATAGTCAAACAGGTAAATAAATCATGGTATATCCATGCAATGGAATACCATAAAGTAATGAAAATCCACAGCCTACGACTACAGACAACAAAATGGGTGAATTTCACAAGCATGATGCTGAGGAAAATAAATGAAAGACAAACAGTATATACTGTATGATTCTATTTGTATAAAACACAACACCAGGCAAAACTATTCAGTGAGAAGTTAGGAGAATGGGTACACATGGGGGAGTTAGTGACTGGAAGGGAATGTGAGGAAGGTTTTCTGGGGTGCTGGAAATCTTGGTTCTTGATCTGGTTGTTGGTTATGTGGGTGAGTTTAGTTTGTGAAAATTCACTAGACTCTACACTTATAATACATGCCCTCCTATGTCTGTTATACTTTGGATTAAAAGATTTTTTTAAGTCATGGTTATGACATGAGGTTTCTCTAATATATCTAGATTTAATTTCTACACTAAGACTGTTGTGTTTTTTTTTTTTTTCCAAAGAAGCCATCAGGATTGTTAATAAGTCTACCAGGAATCAAGTGACAAATATTTATTGGCATTAACTATGCTTACTTTGTTGACTTTGAAGATTACTAAGAATTTAAAGGGGTAAGTAAAACTTTTACAATTACTATTTATTTTTTGATCAGATAATTCAGACACATGGTACCCAATTCAAATGGTCAAAAGGGCGTTAAATAACTTTAAAAGTATCCTGGGTTCTCTAGCAATAACAACCATTCTGGTTGAGGTGAAGTCTAGGAAACTACAAGTACTACAATGGGCATAAACTTGGCTCACAAGAAAATAACGCTTTCTCACAAGAATTCTTAAGAGTCCTTTAGAGATTAAGAAAGGCCCAGGCTACCATTTTTTTGAGGAGATATACACATATATATTTTTTTAAATGCTCAAACAGGGTAACAAATATTGTACGATATGTTTTATAATGTATTTTATGTTTTTGCACTTAACCAATTTAATAATTCTAACACAAAATAATCCCAAACAATGTAATGGTGCAATTCACTATAGATAATGTAACAAGTCCTAACGTAGGTTTTTCCAATGATGAAGGTACTATTCTGGGCACATTAGAGACACATTAGAGAACAGAACAGACAAAAATCTCTGCCCTCATAGAGCTTGCTTCTAGGTGGGAGGAGATAGACAATAAACAATAAATATAATAAACAGCTAATTCTACAGTATGGTAGAGGTGAAAAGTTTCCATGAGCAAAAACGTAGAGTGAGATAAAAATATTTGGGGAAGGGTGGGGTGGAACTATAATTTTAATGGGGTGGGCAGGTTAGGCCTCCTTGGGAAGGTGACAGTTGGGTGAAATCTTGAAGAAGAAAAGGACTGAGCCATACGGATATCTGGGGGGAAATCACTTCAGGTGGAGGGCACAGATGTTGCAAAGGCCCTAACATGTAACCACACTGGCATGTTTTAGGAATAGCAAAGACAAATGTCTAGAGAGACATGTGTGCAAGGGAGAGTATTAGGAGATGAAGTAAAGAAGTACAGGGGGGCCCAAATGATACAAAGCCTCTTGGGCACCATTAGCTTTCATTCAGAGAAATCGGAAGTCATTGGAGGGATTGGACTTTAACATGACTTTAACATGATCCCTCTGGCTGCCATGATGAGAACTGACCTTAAGAGGCAAGAATGAAAGTAGTGAGACCGGAAAAGAGCCTAATTAAATAATCCATGTGAGAGTTTATGGGGGTTTAGGTCAGGATGATAGCATAAGTGGTAAGAAATGGTTGTACTTGAACATACTCTGAATGCAGAGCCAGCAGGATTTGGTGACAGAATGGATAGGGGTGGAGGCTGTATGAGAGAAAGACAAGGGTCAAGGAAGATGCCAAACCAAAGACTAAGAGGTGAAAGATGGAAGGCTGGGTAGGTTTGGAATAGAAGGTAAGGAGCTAAGTTTGAATTTGACAAGACTGAAATGTATATCAGTTTTAAATACAGATGTCCTGTGGGTGGTTGGGCACAAAGTTCTGGAGCTCAGGGAAGAGGTCTCAGCTAGAGATACTTGGAGAGTTAGTAGCATGCAGTGGTATTGAAAGCTATGAGAGTGGATGAGATTGCCATGAGAGAGTGAGTGTAGAAAAGAGGAGCAGGTCAAGGTCCAGGCCCTGGAGGCCTCTATTATTTACAAGCTAAAAGGACCGGGGAGAGAACCCCTGGACACAGGAGGCAAATCCGGGCACTGTGGAGTCACAGAAGCCAAGTGAAACAAGTGTTTCCAGGAGGTAGGAGCAAGTCCTATTTTGCCAATAGTTCAAGAAAGATAGAGTCCAATAGCCATTGACCTGACAATGTGGAGATCATTGTTGACCTTGACAAAGGCAATTTCTGGACAGTGATTGGAACAAGAATCTATCTAAAGAGGGTTTAAGAGAGAATGAGGGGAAAGGAACTGATACCATGCCCTTCTGTAAAGTGGAGCAGTGAGTTGGGACAACAGTGAAGGGGAAGAGTCCCTGAGAGGGATTTTCAAGATGGGAGAAATAACAGCACATCCATTGGGCACCTGGGCTCTATCCCTCCCTGCCCTGAAGGCATTGTATGAACTTATATTACAGTAAAGATGAAATACTTAGGGAAACTCCACAAATTTTAGATATCCTTGATATTCTAAGTCAGAATCCAGGAAATCTTATGTATTTCAAATTTCAAGTTTGTACAGATAGCCAGATTGGGTTTGGGGGGATTTTTTTTTTTTTTTTTTTTTTTTTTTTGGCAAAAAGCCAAATCCTATAAAACTCTAACCATGAGTCCTTGCTTCAAAATTAAGACCAGTTCTGCATTTTTCTGAGGATTCATGGGGAAAGACTAATTTCAGTTTAAAGTAATTATTTTAAAAGCATACCTTCTTGGGACACCTGGTGTTAAGCATCCGACTTTGGCTCAGGCCATAATCTCTTTGTCCGTGAGTTCCAGCCCCACGTCGGGCTCTGTGCTGACAGTTCAGAACCTGAAGCCTGCTTCTTCAGATTCTATGTCTCCCTCTCTTTCTGCCCCTTCCCCGCTCACTCTCTGTCTCTCAAAAATAAATAAACATTTAAAAAAATGTGAAAGCATACCTTGTTGATTAAGGTTGGCAGGGCTGGAGTCCCAGCTCCCCCATGAATTAGCTGTGTCATTTTGTGTCAGTTACACAATCTCTCTGGGCTTCAGTTTCCCCATTGATAAAAAAGTTAGTAATCATACTTCATCCATAGGATTATAATGAGGATTAAAGAAAATAATACTTTAAAACAGAACAGTGCCTGGATGTGGTCAATAATAAAATTTCTTCACTCCTCGTAATCCTGTATTCCCAATGAGCGGTGAGTAAATCATGTTTTGGTGTATTTTAGTTACACTGGAGAGGACATTTAGTAAGATAAAATTTTGGCATACAAATAAATGACCTCTTAGTCGATCGGCTTAATGTTTAAAAACTGTGCTTTTCCGGGGCGCCTGGGTGGCTCAGTCGGTTAAGCGGTCGACTTTGGCTCAGGTCACGATCTCGCGGTCCGTGAGATCGAGCCCCGCGTCGGGCTCTGTGCTGACAGCTCGGAGCCTGGAGCCTGTTTCAGATTCTGTGTCTCCCTCCCCTGTTCATGCTCTGTCTCTCCCTGTCTCAAAAATAAATAAAACGTTAAAAAATAAATAAATAATAAAATTAAAAAAAAAATAAAAACTGCTTTTCCACAAAGGCCTTCTTGGGGACTATGACAGTCCCCGTCACTAGGTGGCACCTGAGTGGCTCCAGGACAGCGGACCAAGGACGCTTCCAGAGCAGCTGTCACATGGCTTCCCACGGAAGGTTAATGTGTCCTCTCAGGAATTCACAGAATGTTTCAAAATGTGTTTGCCAATATTCAAAAATCAGATTTCCTATAAAAAACTGATTCCCGGCCTCTCAGTAAATTGGAAGA
This sequence comes from Panthera leo, assembly GCF_018350215.1. Taxonomy (NCBI): domain Eukaryota; kingdom Metazoa; phylum Chordata; class Mammalia; order Carnivora; family Felidae; genus Panthera; species Panthera leo. The sequence continues at coordinate 147,856,054 of NC_056687.1, read as the reverse complement.
TCTGGGAAGTCCAGGCCTGTGGTGGTGTCTCCTTCGGGCTGGGCGGTTATCTGCCAGTCGGGCGCAGACCCCACCCCCGCACCCTCCCAGCCCACCTGCTTCTCTCCTCTGTCTCCCCTTAGTTCCTCCAGGCATCTGAGTTTGTAGCCTCTGACTAGTCCAATCCTTCCCTTTTCAGATGTGGAGGCTGAAGTCCTAGGGAGAAGTCGAGGCTTGGTACTGGAATCCCTACTCTCAGGCCAGGACGCTTTTTTTTTTTATACCTTGTGTTGTTTCTTTTACATTTGGTTGTGTTTGGAGAAGGACTGGAGCTAAAAACATGTAAGCCATACTGGGAGAACTGAAATTTGGAGACTTGGGGGCACTGCTGAGATGATTAAAATGAGGTGTGGGAACAAGTAGAGGTCATTGGATTCTTTTTCTTTTCTTTGTGAAAGATGACCTCATTGTATCTGGGGGGAAAAATATATGTTCAGTGCAAAAGATTCAAACAATACAGACAAATACACAGAAGAGGAAAAAGATTCCCCCAAATTCCACTTTCATTTATAACTTCCATTTACATTTTGGTAGGTATCCTTTCAGCCCTCTCCCTGTGTATTTATAGATCTACTTAACATAGGCACTGGATGGGCCAAGGAAGGCCTGGGAGTGTGGGGCTTTCGCATTCATCAGTGGGGCTTTAATCCTTCATCAGTTTCCCTCCAACCGATTCTATGATGCGGCCAATTGGGAGTTTCTTCAATCATATTAAAGTGCCATGCAAATGCAGCGTTAAGCCTGTTTGTTCACCCCAACTCCCTTCCAATCAGACTGTTATTCAGCTCACTCACGTAGGTAGAAATTCTATATGAAAATTCTGGAGCTGCCACAGTTCAAAATTTGTTTGAAATTTTCCTAAAGGAGAACATCCAAGTTGTTCTGTAAACTGTTTTTTCCACTAATAGTATTCCTAGAATATCTGTCCCTAGTTTATAAATACAGATTTTTAAAAATACATATCTCACCTTCCAGAACATCCTTAGCAACCTCAAGATAAGCTAATTGGTCTCTCTCTCTCTCTCTCTCTCTTTAAGTAGGCTTCACACCCAGCAACGAGCCCAATGACACAGGGCTTGAACTCATGACCTTGAGATCAAGACCTGAGCAGAGGTAAAGAGTCGGACACTTAACTAACTGAACCACCCAGGTGACCCTTAACTAGTTGTTCTCTTAAACAGACTTTGCTCCATCTGATTGGTGACTGGAAAGATGGGGCCCACCTACCTGGCACCTAGAGTGCAAATTGTCAAGTCTGTATGATTGCTCATGGTAGGCATGAATAGGAACAGTTAGTTTCTCAATGATTCTATTGGTCAGGTTTTGCTGCAAAAATGTTCTATAACAAACAAGCCCCAACCATCAGTGATTTACAATGACAGATACTTTTTTTTCTCTCACTGGTCTGTGTGCTGCACGTGGGTTGGCCAGGCTTGCGTTGGTCTTAGATTCTGGTCTGCTCCACTTGATTCCCTTCCAGGAGCCCGGCTGATGGCACAATGGCTACCTGGCAGAAATGCACTAGGTTAAGCCAAATTTCATAAATTCACATACAGCCTCTGGTGAGGTATGGCATATGTTACATCCACACACACTCTATAGACCGAGTCCAAAGTGAGTGACATAGAGAACTGTACTTTATCTATAGTATACCATGGCAAAGGTGGAAAAGGAACAAAGAATTGTGAACAAAAAAATACCACCTGTCACAGGAACTAACCATGATGGAATGAAATTTAGATTAAGACATACCTTGAACCTTACTTTTTTTTAACGTTTATTTTTGAGAGAGAGTGTAAGCGGAGTAGGTGCAGAGAGGTGGGGGACAAAGGATCCAACCAGGCTGACAGCAGAGAGCCCAATGCAGGGCTCAAACTCGCTGACCATGAGATCATGACCTGAGCTGAAGTCGGACCCTCAAACAACTGAGCCATCTAAACGCCCCTACTCTTGAGCCTTATAAATGCAGTTTGAACCCACACTGCTTGAGAATCACAACAGTTTTGTCTAGTATGTTCCTTAATCAAAGACCTTTTGTCATTGGAGATCCATAATGAGAGTCGTCTCTGATCATACTCACTCTGCCTTTATGTTTTACATGCTCTATGCTCTTCTATCTATGCTTCTAATGCTCTTCAGAGTTATGCACTTGGGTCTTTAACAAAGAAAAAGATTAAACTGCCCTATCAGTTTCTGAATGTAGAGAGAAGTATTTTCTCCTTTGTCTTTCCCTGTCAAAGTTGTACCAATCAGCAAAAAATACATTTTCCTATGAATAAGAACAAAGAGAACTGTTGCCAGGCAACAAATAACAGCATTATTTTTATATTTGTTTTGGAAGGTATGGCATCTTGCTCCACTGTTTCCATGGAGAATCCCAATTGTCAAGATTAATTAAATGCTGGGAAATTGAAATGTATACAGAGGCTAGCTTAGTAAGCAATTACCTATGCTCCAGGGTAGGAGAAATATTTAGATAAAACCTCTTCCCACAAATGAAGTATTATCCCCTGGCATCAAATGACTCAAGTTAATGCTTTCATGTGTGTCAACTGCTTTTCTAAAGGTACTGCAAAAATATTTCATTAAAATCACAAATTACACGTGTACCATTTCCCAGATAAATCACCACTGGATGTTTAGAATGCGTATGAACTGCATCAGAATAGTACAGGAAAGAGATAACCAATGGTTGTAAACAAGGTGCCTCTATTTTGTTAGCATGTCGGCAATGTGCCAACGTGGAAAGGTCTTCCCAGTAAATTGATAAGAGAAGATATCCAAGATCATTCAGAAGAAGTAAAGGAAATGAAGGGAGGGCAGAGTTCAGAGAGTAGTCCTATCAGATATTAAAACATGAAAAATAAAGAGAGAAATGTGTGGTTCTGATGAAAGAACAGACAGCCAAGTGGAATGGGATAGGTAGGGATACTGATTAAAAAAAAGACAAACAAAAACATACAATCAGGGCGCCTGGGTGGCTCAGTCTGTTAAGCATCTCGACTTTGGCTCAGGTCATGATCTCACCTTTTGTGAGTTCCAGCCTCGCATTGGGCTCTGCTATCAGTGTGGAGCCTGCTTTGGATGTTCTGCCTCCCTCTCTCTGTGTCCCTCCCCTCCCTCCCACCTCAAAAATAAACAAACGTTTACAAAAAAGACATACAATTAAGTGTGTAATAGAAGATATACAAATAACCAATAATACACGCAAAGATGCTCACCATCACTGGCCATCAGGAAAATCAAAACCACAATGAGATACCACTCCACACCCACTAGGAAGTCTGTAATAAAAAAGGAAATAATGAGTATCGGCAAGGATGTGGAGAAATCATAACACTGTTGGTGGGAATGTAAACGGTGCAGCCTGTTTAGAAAACAGTTTGGTAGTTCTTCAAAAGATAAAATATAACTGCTTGACCCAGCAATTCCACTCCTGGGTATATCCTCAAAAGAAATGAGAACATATGTCCACACAAAAATTTGTACACAAATGTTCATAGCAGCATTATTCATAATAATGCAAAAGTAAAAACAACCCAAATATCAACTAATGAATAGATAAATAAAATGCACCATATCTACACAATGGAGTATTCTTTGGTGATAAAAAGAAATAAAGTAAATAAAGTACTAATACATGCTACTTCCTGGATGAACCTTGAAAACATTATGCTGGTTAAAGAAGCCAGTTACCAAAAGCCACTTATTATGTGACTCTTATATGAAATGTCCAGAATACAAAAATTTATAGAAATAGAAAAAAAAAAAAAAAAAATTTATAGAAATAGAAAGTAGATTAGTGGTTGCCTAAGGCTGGGGTGGTTGAGAAATAAAGGGGGGGAGAGTGGCTTCTAAAGAAACAGGGTTTGCTTTGTGGGTAATGAAAATGGTCTAAAATTGTGGTAATGGTTGCACAACTCTGTGAATGTACTAAAAACCAATCAGTTGTAAACTTGAAGTATGTGATTTGTATGGTAAGTGAATTATATGTCCATAAAGGTATTGCAAAATAGTAATTGGGAAAAGGAAGGATATTGCTTTGGAAAATGGATTAGCAACTTGAAAATAAAATTAGCTTAGACTTTAATCAGTATTAAACTTAAAATCATTTCCAAGCAAGCCAGAGTTAAAGAAAAACAATGGAGTGCCTGGGTGGCTCAGTTGGTTGAGTGACCAACTCTTTACTTCAGCTTAGGTCATTATCCTAGGGTCGTGGGGTCGAGGCCCATGTTGGGCTCCATGCTGAGTGCGAAGTCTGCTTGAGATTCTCTCTCTCTCTCTCTCTCTCTTTCTCTAAAAAATTAATTGATTGGTTAATTAAAAAAATAAAATTAAGGGGCGCCTGGGTGGCTCAGTCAGTTGAGCGTCTGACTTCGGCTCAGGTCATGATCTTGCCGTTTGTGATTTCAAGCCCCATGTTGAGCTCTATGCTGTCAGCACAGAGCCTGGAGCCTGCTGTGGATTCTGTGTCTCCCTCTCTCCGTCTCTGCCCCTCCCCCACTCATGCTCTGTCTCTCTCACTCTCAAAAATAAATAAATATTTTTAAAAATTAAGGGGCGCCTGGGTGGCTCAGTCGGTTAAGCGTCCGACTTCAGCTCAGGTCACGATCTCGCGGTCCGTGAGTTGGAGCCCCACGTCGGGCTCTGGGCTGATGGCTCAGAGCCTGGAGCCTGCTTCCAATTCTGTGTCTCCCTCTCTCTCTGCCCCTCCCCCGTTCATGCTCTATCTCTCTCTGTCTCAAAAATAAATAAACGTTAAAAAAATTAAAAATATATAAAATTTAAGAATTTTAAAACAAAAAGGTAGAAGAGGAAAACTGGATACCCACAAGCAAAAGAATGAAGTGTGGTCCTTACCTTAATTAAGTCAAAATGGATGAAAGATCTAAATGTAAGAGCTAAAACTATGAAACTCTTAGAAAAACATATAGTGGAAAAGCTTCATGACAACTGGATATAACACCAAAAGCACAAGCAACAAAAGGAAAAAATAGATAAGTTGGACTTCATCAAAATGACAATATTCATGCATCAAAGGACACTGTCAGCAGAGTGAAAAGGCAACCCAATGAATGGGAGAAAATATTTGCAAATCATATCTGATAGAGGATTAATACCCAGAATATATAATGAACCCCTAAAACTAAACAACATGAAATCCTGATTTAAAAATGGGCAAAGGGGGCGCCTGGGTGGCTTAGTTGGCTAAGCATCTGAGTCTTGATATCAGCTCAGGTCATGATCTCACAGTTCCTGAGTTTGAGCCCCATATCGGGGCCTGCGCTGACAGCACAGAGCCTGCTTGGGATTCTCTCTTTCCCTCTCTCTGCCTCTCTCCCAACCATGCACATGCATGTGTGCTCTCTCTCTCCCTCAAAATAAATAAATAAACTTAAAAAAATGGGCAAAGGACTCAAATAGACATATTCTCTACCTTCTCTAAAGAAGGTATATGACCAGTAAGCACGTGAAAAAACGCTCAATAGCACTAATCATTAGGAAAATGCAAATCAAAACTACAATGTCATACACTTCATAGCCATTAGGATGGCAATTATCCAAAAATTTAAAAAACAGAAAATAACAAGTGGTGAGGATGTAGAGAAATTGTAACCCCTGCACATTGCTGGTGAGAATGTAAAATGGTACAGCTGCTGTGGAAAACAGGATGGTGGTTCCTCAAAAAGTTAACTATAGAATTATCATATGATTTAACAATTTCACTCTGCATATAACCAAAAGAATTGAATAAATATTTGTACACCCATGTTCATGGCAGCATTGTTCACAATAGCCAAAAAGTAAAAACAACCCAAATGTGCACTGATTAATGAATGGATAAACAAAAAATATAGTATATACATACCATGGAATATTATTCTGCCTTAAGAAGGAAGGAAATTCTGACACCTCCTACAGCAGGGATATAGGACCTTATGCTAAGTAAAATAGCCAAACACAAAAGAACCTGAAAAAAAATTTTAAATCCTAAATCCTGCTGCTGTGCTATTGCAATATTTATTACAATCATGGGTTGTTTTTTCTTCTACAGTCAAATTCTCCTCCTGGCAAGCTACAGACTTTTTTATTGGAGTTAAGCAATGTTTAGAAGGTGAGGTCAGATAATTATCTGTTTCAAAATTGGAAAGAGTTATGTTGAATGAAACACAAGATCCAATATACCTACTAGAAATATATGTGAACTGAAAAAACAAAAAGGAATCCAATAAGCTGTGGGTGAAGTTTCCTGTCCCAGAGAAATGAAAAGGAGTGGTGGCCGCATACCAGCCTGGCAGCTGGCTATGAACCACCAGTGCTTTTGGAAGGAAGTTGCATGAATAGAACCTCCAGCAGTAAGTTCTTCTCATGGCTAGGGAGCCACAGGAAAAGGAATCTTCTCTGGATCCTTCTTATGGGAGTCAGTAAGGGCCCATCACTGGCAGCAGGCAACACGAAACAGGTTGATCATTCAGGAAGAATGACTCTGGACAGATGACATGTGGCACAAGAGCCCAGAGCAAAAAGTGAAACCTTGAACGTTCCCAAGGATCCACTGATGAAGTAAAAGGAAAGGCTCAGCACTTGACTAAGGTGGGACCAGAAGGAACCAGCCATCTATCTCCTCTAAAATATTCCCTGCCACGTGTGATGGACCAGATTCTGCTCTAAAGAAAAAGAAAAACTGGAGACAGGATCCTAGGTGGTCTCAAATATATGTACCACAGGCTCACTGGAGACTTTAATGGAAGACCCAGAGGGACTCAAATGCCTTTTTTAGACAATCTGCAATTCTTCCACCTGCTGGATACTTCTTGGGCCAACAAATACTCAGGGCTAAGTGTTTTGGTAGTGATTTAGTTGTTGACACCACTTTCTTTTTTTTTTTTTTTAATGTTTATTTATTTTGGAGACAGAGGGAGACAGAGTGCAAGTGGGGGAGGGGCAGAGAGAGAGGGAGACACAGAATACGAAACAGGCTCCAGGCCCCGAGCTGTCAGCACAGATCCTGACACGGGGCTCAGACCCATGAACTGTGAGATCATGACCTGAGCCAAAGTCAGACGCTTAACCAACTGAGCCACCCAGGCGCCCCTACACCACTTTCTGAGGATCAGTTTAACAATCTATTTTCCTAAAATTGAGATGGGGTTCGGTGAGGGAAAGGGAATTTTGAAGGGCACGGAAAAGAAGGCAGGGCAAGAGGAGGTCAGGAAATGAGAGGGAGGATAGAAAGATGTTCAGAGGGGGACATTTGAAAATAGGACCAGGAAGGAAGTTGGGAAGAAAAGGCAAGATGGGATATGGAAGGGGTGGGGAAAAAAGGTTTTTGTTCAAATGGACCTGCCTTACGACCCTCACACAGCAAGAATATTATTCAAACCTTGACTTGTGTCTATCACATTAGACTTGATGTGGATAGACTTAATGTGGATAGACTTAGTGGAGCCTGGATCCCATAGTGTCTAAAGTTGTATCAGATCTACAGAAAATAGATTTCTGTGTCTTTTAGCTAGACAAATATTTCAGTCCATAAATGTATTGTTTTCACTTATATGATATGAAAACAAAAACAAAAATCTTGTTTGACCTCATTTTTTTCCTCATAAAATAAATGTGATTTTCCAAAGGTCCAGGCATCCATGATGGTCTAGAAACTGTCACAAACCTGGATGAAAGCAGAAACTGGCTTTGAAGCAAAAGGGACACATCTATACCAAACAGCTTAAACAATCTTAAAAAAGTACAAAGTTGGAGAATTCAAACTTCCTGATTTAAAAACATATTACAATGCTACAGTAATCAAAATAGTGTGGTATTGGCATAAGGATAGACAACAGACCATGAATAAACCTAAACATTTGTGGCCAAATGATTTTCAACAAAGGTGTCAAGACCATTCAATGGGGGAAAGGATAGCCTCTGCAGACTGGATATCCACAAGCAAAAGAATGAATATGGATCCCTATCTCACACCATATATAAAAATTGACTCCAGGGGCACCTGGGTGGCTCCGTCAGTTAAGCATCTGACTTTGGCTCAGGTCATGATCTCTCAGTTCATGAGTTCAATCCCCACGTTGGGCTCTGTACTGACAGCTCAGAGCCTAGAGCCTGATTTGAATTCTGTGTGTGTCTCTCTCTCTGTCCTTCCCCTACTTGCTCTCTCTCTCTCTCAAAAATAAATAAACATTAAAAAAATTTGTTTTTAAATCTTTAAAAAAAATTAACTACAAATGGATCTATGATCTAAATGCAAGAGCTAAAACCACAAACCCTTAAAAGAGAAAAAGGGATAAATCTTTGGGACCCTGGGATTTGGCAATGGATTCTTAAATATGACACCAAAAGCACCAGCAACAACAACAAATTAGAAAATTTGGACTTCACCAAAATCAAAAACTTCTGTGCCTCAAAGGATGTTATCAAGAAATAAAAAGACAACCTAGAGAATGGGAGGAAATATTGTGTGATAAGGGGCTAGTATCCAGAATATATGAAGAACTCTTATGACCCAAAATTAGAGACAACCCAATCTTAAAATGGGCAAAGGACCTAGACATTTCTCCAAAGAATATGTACAAACAATCAACAAGCACGCAAAATGATGTTCAACATCATTAGCCATTAGGGAAATGCAAATCAAAACCACAATGAAGTACCACTTCGTACCCACTAGGATAGCTATTAACAAAACAACAACAACGGCAAACAAACAAAAAATAAACAGAAAATAACAAGTGTTGGCAAGGATATAGAGAAGTTGGAACTTTGTACTTGTACTGTGTGGTAGGAATGCAAAATAGCTCAGACCTAGTGGAAAACTGTCCGTTCCTCAAAAAAGTTAAATACAGAAATTTAACTCCTAGGTATAGACCCAAAAGAATTGAAAACAGGCACTAAAACAGGTACATGAAACATGTACCTACTCATAACAGCACTATTCATGATAGCCAATAAGTGGAAACAGCCCAGATGCCCATCAACAGATGAACAGATAAACAAATTTTAGTGTATACATACAATGAAATATCACTCAGCCATAAAAAGAAATGGAGTGCCGATACATGCTACAACATGGACGGATGACCATCAACACACTATACTAAGTGAAAGAAGCCAGACACAAATGGTCATATATTATATGATTCTATTTTTTTGGAAATATCAAGAATAGATAAATTCACAGAGACAGAATGCAGATTGGTGGTTTCCAGGAACTGGGGATAGGGCAGGGGGGAGAGGAGACCGGGGAGAGGAGACCAGGGAGAGTACTTGGTGGACAAAGGGTTTTACTTTAGAGTGAAGGAAATTTATTACCAGTAGACAGAGGTAGTGGTTGTGCAATATCATGAGTGTACTAAATGCCACTGAATTTTTCACTTTAAAATAGTTAATTTTATATAATGGAAATTTTCCCTCAATATATATTTTTAAAAAGGGAAATATCCATTACAAATCACATATTGCATATTTTATCCTGAAACGTTAGAGCCAGTATCTGACTACAACCTATTAGCCTGAATTGTCAAAAACTCTTTGATTTCATAAACTTGATTGTCTTTTCTCCTCATGCCACTTCAGTTCTTCCTAGGTCTCTGTGAGAGATTAGAATCACTATGGACACAATCCAGGGAAAGTAGGAGGGGAAAGAATTCTTGGTAAGGGGATTACTGACTGCTGGCCACATTATCAGTAAAATCTCTGTGATTCTATAAGTTTAATGACAAACTGAACCCCAGAATGAAGTTTCATAAGTACAACTTCATAAATATGACATCTTGTATAAACGTAAAATTGTATGAGTATAATGGCATTCTATATTACCTAAGACATTCTGTCAGGATGTCTATAAATTACTTTAACATGCTGTGACCTAAGGTGTGATGTATCAGGTTGAACCATGAAAAACTGCAGATGTTCACATTTTTGCCCTACAAATTTGGCCATTTCATATGGTTAGACCTAACAACTACGTGCATTAGCATTGATCTACAACCTGTGGAACCTTAGCCTTAGTCATACTTAAGGAAGGCATTCAACCATTTAATCAGAAAGTCCACACTTAGTGAGTTTAGTTTTAGACACATTGGGTTGGAAGTACTGTACCTGCAGAATATCCAAGGGGAGTTGTTCAGGAGGCCATTGGGTATAAGGCGCTGGAGCTTCAGAGAAAGACTTAGGCTGGAGACTAAGTTCTAGAAAAATCAGCACAGATTTGGTAACTGGAGCTGTGGGATTAGACGAGCTTTTTCAGACAAAGCCTTCACATGGCCCTGTTGAAAAAGGCGAAGAAAAAAAAATCCAATTGTCTCTAGATACACAATTCACCAATGTGGCAAGGTAGTAAACTTAGTGACTCATATTTTCTTTGAAATGTTCTTACATTTTTAATTTCCAATAAATCTAATTGCCTAAGCTACCAAATTGTCCATGTGATAAATTACATATATGTCATTCTGAGAAGGGCACCCAAGTGTTAACAGTGGCTGTGGCATAGATTCATAGGAGCCCCCTACAATCTTTCTTTTCTTCTTCTTCCTTAGTAATAGGTACTTTGATATTTAACTTGGCACATTGGTGTCCAAATTACTAATTCAACCCCAACAGAACTATATCATTAGAGTTCTATTCAGATTTTCCATTTCTTCTAGAGCTAGTTTCAATAGTTTGTGTCTTTCTAGGAATTTTTCCATTTCATCTTGGTTATCTAATTTGTTCAAAACAATAGTCCATAGAATTTCCAATACTTTTTATTTATGTTAGGTCTGTAGTAATGTCCTCTCTTTTATTCCTGATTTTAGTAATCTGAGTCTTCTTTTTTTAGTCTAGCTGAAGAATTGTTGATTTTGTCTGTCTTTTCAAAAAACCAACTTTTAGTTTGGGTGATTTTATGTGTTATTTTTCTATTCTGTATTATACGTATTTCTGCTTTAATCCTTATTATTTCCCTCCCTGCTTGCTTTGGGTTTAATTTGCTCTTCTTTTTCTAGTTTCATAAGGTAGAAGGATAGAAAATAGATTTGATACTTTTCTGTTTTAAAAACGTAGGCTATAAGTTTAAAAATGTAGGCTATGAAAACTTACAGCTATAAGTTTCCAACTATAAGCACTGCTTTATCTGAATCATATGTTTTAGAATATTGTGCTTTCATTTACATTCATCTCAAAGTCTTTTCCAATTTCACTAGAAATTAGTGAGTCAATTTCTTTGACTCTTTATTCATGTTAATTTCCACATATTTGTGAATTCCACAAAAGTTCTTCTGTTGAATTTAATTTCATTCCATTGCAGTTGGAGAAGATATATTGTAAGAGGTCAATCCTTTAAAATTTTTTGAGATGTGTTTTATGGCCTACCATATGTTCTATCCTGGGGAATGGTCCATGTGCACTGGAGAAGAATTTGTATCCTGTTGTTGTTGGATGGAGTGTTCTATAGTTGTCTATTAGGCCTAGTTGGTTTATAGTGTTGCTTAAGTCTTTTACCTTTCTTTTCGACCTTAAGTCTTCTATTTTCTTATTGATCTTCTGTCTAGTTGTTTTATCCATTATTGAAAGTAAGGTGTCGAAGTCTCCAACTATTATTGTTGACTATTATTGTTTATTTTTCCCCTTCAATTCTGCCAGTTTTTGGTTCATTTACTTTATTTATTTATTTATTTATTTATTTATTTATTTATTTATTTAATATATGAAATTTACTGTCAAATTGGTTTCCATACAACACCCAGTGCTCATCCCAAAAGGTGCCCTCCTCAATACCCATCACCCACCCTACCCTCCCTCCCACCCCCCATCAACCCTCAGTTTGTTCTCAGTTTTTAACAGTCTCTTATGCTTTGGCTGTCTCCGACTCTAACCTCTTTTTTTTTTTTTTCCTTCCCCTCCCCCATGGGTTTCTGTTACGTTTCTCAGGATCCACATAAGAGTGAAACCATATGGTATCTGTCCTTCTCTGTATGGCTTATTTCACTTACCATCACACTCTCCAGTTCCATCCACGTTGCTACAAAAGGCCATATTTCATTTTTTCTCATTGCCACGTAGTATTCCATTGTGTATATAAACCACAATTTCTTTATCCATTCATCAGTTGATGGACATTTAGGCTCTTTCCATAATTTGGCTATTGTTGAGAGTGCTGCTATAAACATTGGGGTACAAGTGCCCCTATGCATCAGCACTCCTGTATCCCTTGGATAAATTCCTAGCAGTGCTATTGCTGGGTCATAGGGTAGGTCTATTTTTAATTTTCTGAGGAACCTCCACACTGCTTTCCAGAGCGACTGCACCAATTTGCATTCCCACCAACAGTGCAAGAGGGTTCCCGTTTCTCCACATCCTCTCCAGCATCTATAGTCTCCTGATTTCTTCATTTTGGCCACTCTGACTGGCGTGAGGTGATATCTAAGTGTGGTTTTGATTTGTATTTCCCTGATAAGGAGCGACGTTGAACATCTTTTCATGTGCCTGTTGGCCATCCGGATGTCTTCTTTAGAGAAGTGTCTATTCATGTTTTCTGCCCATTTCTTCACTGGGTTATTTGTTTTTCGGGTGTGGAGTTTGGTGAGCTCTTTATAGATTTTGGATACTACCCCTTTGTCCGATATGTCATTTGCAAATATCTTTTCCCATTCCGTTGGTTGCCTTTTAGTTTTGTTGGTTGTTTCCTTTGTTGTGCAGAAGCTTTTTATCTTCATAAGGTCCCAGTAATTCACTTTTGCTTTTAATTCCCTTGCCTTTGGGGATGTGTCGAGTAAGAGATTGCTACGGCTGAGGTCAGAGAGGTCTTTTCCTGCTTTCTCCTCTAAGGTTTTGATGGTTTCCTGTCTCACATTCAGGTCCTTTATCCATTTTGAGTTTATTTTTGTGAATGGTGTGAGAAAGTGGTCTAGTTTCAACCTTCTGCATGTTGCTGTCCAGTTCTCCCAGCACCATTTGTTAAAGAGACTGTCTTTTTTCCATTGGATGTTCTTTCCTGCTTTGTCAAAGATGAGTTGGCCATACGTTTGTGGGTCTAGTTCTGGGGTTTCTATTCTATTCCATTGGTCTATGTGTCTGTTTTTGTGCCATGGTTCATTTACTTTTTGACTATGTTGTAAGGTGAATATATATTTATAATCACTAGGTCTTCTTAGGGACTGACTCTTTGATCATTAGAAAATGGTCTTCCTCATTTCTAGTAACAATTTCTATCTTAAAGTCAATTTTTTCTGATATTAGTATAGCCTTTGCAGCTCTCTTTTGGTTACTCCTTGCATGGTATATCTTTTTCCCATCCTTTTGCTTTCAACCCATTTGAGTCTTTGAATCTAAAGTGTCTCTTGTAGATACAATCCAACATAGTTAGATCCTTTTTTTTAAATCCATTCTGTCAATCTCTGCCTTTGATTGGAGTATTTAAATCATTTACATTTAATTTTATTAAAATTACTAGTAACAAAGAAGTTATATCTGCCATTCTGCTATTTGTTTCCTATTTGTCATGTATTTTTTGTTTATTCCTCCATTATTGCCTGATCTTGCATTAAATATGTTTTTACTGTACCATTTTTATTCCCTTGTAGTTTTTTTTAGTGTATATATATATATATATATATATATATATATATTTAGTCATTTTATCAGTGGTTGCCTTGAAGACTAAAAGTAACATCTAAACATAATAATCTAGTTTGTACTAATAGCAACTTAATTTCAATAGTATACAGAAACATTTCTCCTATATAAGTTCATTCTCTCCCACCTCCCCTGTGCTATTATTGACATACAAATACCTTGTTTTACATTATATGCCCAATGACCTGTATTTATAAGTATTGCTTTATGCAGTTGTCTTTTAAATTAGATGGCAGAAGAAAAGGGCTTCAAACAAAAGTTACATTTATACAGTCTTTTATATTTACCTATGTGTTGTTACCTTTGCCAGTGGGATCTTTGTTTCTTCATGTAGGAAGAGGGAGATGTAAATAGGGTAAAATAAAATGCCCCAAAGTTCATTGTTCTTACCTTGATTCAGCAACTTTTCTTGGATAAATGCTTCTTGGATTATTCCAAGTCTTTGATTTATATCCAGCATTCTGAAAAACATTTTGACAATTTTTGCCTGTGTTCTCATTACTTTTATGGAGAAATGGATTTTTAGAGATCTTTATTTTGCCATTCCCACTGATGTCACTCTAGTGCCTAGCTAAAAGTTCTGTATTCCCTATCTTTCCTTGTAACTATTGTGACTGTGTGACTAAGTTTTGGCCAATGAGTTATAAAAAGTAATGTGCGTGCTTCTGAGGAAACCAACTCGAAAGACAGCTGTCATGTGCCCTTTGCTCCCTTCTTGTTCCCTTCCTCCAATCTGCTACCTGAAATATGAAATAAAGCTGGAGCCCTGGCAGCTATCTTGGACCATGAGAATGAGGGCCACACCCTAAGAATGGTGAAGTGGACAGCTATAAATAGCTGTGGCATGATGATTTTAGAGCCACCAGATACAGGCCACCAGCCTGTTTCCAGATATATTAGATAAATATGTAACTTAGATAACTTTGTTTCAGTTACTATTATTTTTAATATTCTTACCCCTGATAACTGCAGCTGAAGTTAATTCTGACTCCTAGAGTACTTATCATTGGATTGTAAGAATATTATCTGCTTTTACTTTTTTAAAATATTTTTTATATTATCTGGTTTTTCCTTATTAGCATTTATTATTTTATGTGAGAAAAAAGCTATTTACATGTAAATAAATATACAGTGATACTAATGTATATGCTAAAACATATGTATATGAATTTAATACATAATTATCGATATAAAAATATATATGTCACATTTGTGTGTGTATATCTATGTATATACATATGGACATACACATACATACATGTCCATCTTTTTATGTTTTGGAGGGTTGAAAATTGTCTTCTTTTACATGGTCATATATCAGATTGATGCATTTCCAAAGCAACTGGAATGCAATCACAACTAGTCAATCAAGTAAATCAAGAATTCAATCCCAACACTCTGGTTCAGTTGCTATGGTGGGGAGAGATGGGGACGAGTTAGAGCGGTGGGGATGAGATTACAGTCTGTGGGAGGGTGGATGGAGACTGGGGAAAGACTAGTGAAATAAGAAGCACTGACACACATCAGCAAAGCAAGATCTGAAACACACCCTCCTCCTGTTTTTTGGAGGGAAACAACCTCAGGACCTAAAGACTAATGTTATTTCAATGTTCATATAACCTTTGCTTAGTGTTTTCCCCCATCTTCGCTGACTACTACATAATTAAAACCAGGTAAGCCAGTTCTCCACCCAGAACCATCACAGAGGAGGCAGCCTGGAGTTACCTTGAAACAGAAACAGATACATGATTTAAGCTACATGATTGCCACACTTACCTGCTGGGTAAAATATAAGAGTAAATGGTTTAGATGGGATTAGAAACAAAAGACCAGAATAAGCACTTCTTTAATCTCTTTTGAAAAATAAGAATTTAAGCCTCTCTCTGAAACTTACTATCTAGTAATAGAATGACTGAGTCTTTTGTGTTCTCTTTTCCTAGTATTGTTTTTAATCAGCCAAATACACATAAATTTTAAAAATAATATTAAAAAGTTCAAAATCAGGGGCGCCTGGGTGGCTCAGTCAGTTGAGCGTCCGACTTCGGCTCAGGTCATGATCTCACAGTTCGTGAGTTTGAGCCCCGTGTCGGGCTCTGTGCTGACAGCTCAGAGCCTGGAGCCTGTTTCGGATTCTGTGTCTCCCTCTCTCTCTGACCCTCCCCCGTTCATGCTCTGTCTCTCTCTGTCTCAAAAGTAAATAAACGTTAAAAAAAAAAAAAAAAAAAAAAGCTCAAAATCATCCCTCCTTGCCCTCAGTCCTACTCTCTAGAGCCAACTGCTTTCAATACTTTTGTGTATTCTTTTATTGGTTGCCTATTTCTAAACAATATGTTTACTACATTAATATTTGATTTATCATATTTAAATGTTTTTAACATTTATTCATTTTTGAGAGAGAGAGAGAGAGCATGAGCCAGGGAGGGGCATAGAAAGAGAGAGACACAGAATCCAAAGCAGGCTCCGGCCTCTGAGATGTCAGCACAGAGCCCCACACACGGCTCGAACTCACAAACCGTGAGATCATGACCTGAGCTGAAGTCGGCCACTTAACTGACTGACTGAGCCACCCAGGCACCCCATGATTGATCATATTTAGACACTGTTTATTGCTTTATGAATAAAGCAGTTTCAAGTTAGAAAAATAAAACCCTCATCAGATTATTTAGTATAGAAAATGTGATATGGCTATAAAGGGGTTGGAATTGTCATCCTCAATTCTTGGGGGGGGGGGGTGTGATTTTGCCCTCCCCCGCCAAGGAACATTTGGAATGTTCTGATGATGTCTGGAGATATGCTGTTGTCACAAGTAGGTAGAGATTACTGGTATCTAATGGATAGAGTCTATGGATGCTGCTAATCATGGATGTTGCAGGACAGCCCCTGCAACAAAGAATCATCCAGCCCAAAATATCAATAGTGTTAAGGTTGAGAAGCAACTGTAGATTAGAAGACCTGTAAAGAGCCAGGGGGAGGGGGACAACACTAAGATTAGCAACCGCAGAAAGCCACTACCACTGCCAGAGCCAGTGGGTCAGTGGGAGAAGGCAGTGCTAACTAAAGCCATCACAGGAAGTAACAAACCAGGTAGGATGGCCTGGCAGTATCAGGGAATGTTCAGAGGAAAATAAGGACATAGAAGAGAAGCAGCTACTACCAGAGATGTTGCCCAAAGCAGAGAGAATGGGAAAGAGAAATATCCTGGCTTCTCCTTGGGAGCCCTCCAATCTCCTGGCACTTCCATGGGTTGAACTTAGCCGGAAGCCAGTCATTAAGGTCTGGGAAGCATAGCTCACAGGAATAGCCTTTGCAATAGAAGCCCAAAAGAGTATGAATTAGAGAGCAAATAGGCATATTCCCAGCACACCTTTCTATCATGGAAGATGGTGATCAAGCTCTGATGGTCACTTCCTCGCTACCCTCCTCCTCTGTCTCTCTCCATATATATATGGAGAGTATGTAAGTATGTACTTCATATAATACTTACATATACTTATATATATACACATATATATGTACATACACATATATATATGAGTATATGCTTATATACTCTCTCACTTCCCTCAATACCGTCCTCTCTGTATAGATAGATAGATAGATAGATAGAGATATATAGATATAGATATATATATATATAGAGAGAGAGAGAGAGAGAGAGAGAGGAAGAGAGAGAAAGAAAGCACACGAGGGAGAGGGAGAGAGGGAGAGAAGGGCAGTTTGTTGTCACAAACTGGGTGGCGATACATCTATCTCTAACAATTTTTATTTAAGTTTATATTATATTTAGATCATTAAGAATGTAGAAATATTGTTTACTCATTATTGTTAATCATAATGTAGTGGATAATGTTTATTCATGTTATAAATCTTATTAATCAGTTATGCTTTCATTTTTTACAGTTTTTTGTTTTTCTTAGGATACCTAGAGTTAAAATAGTCCTTTTTGTTTGCTTAGTTTTCTATGCATGTATCATGAATTAGTCACAAACTCCCCCTAAGGTCTATAAGGCTCCCTTAATATTTTGTTTGGTACCTTTCTTCAAATGCATTAGAGAGTCTATCCATTTCTCTTTTTCTTTTCAGTGATCTCCTTCCTGTGATCCTCTTTCCCTTAGGTATATCCTTTGAATATATCCCTCAGTTTCCATATATTGTCCTTTTAGAGAAACTTTACCTCTTCTTACTCTGTCTGTTGGTATCTGTTAATTATATTACTGTCCCTAATGAGACAGCCACACAATAAATAATCACTCTCTTTCATCTGACCTGTCCCTGTCCCAGAATTAGTGGTAGTCGCAGGATGATTGTGCCAGTCTACAGATGGGAAACCCTGGACTTGGTAAATCAAGTCCAAGTGTCTTGCCCGTATTACTGTGGTAGTAGTAGACACTGCTGGTGCCCTGCCCTGAACCCCTGTATTGTGCTCCTGCCCCAAACCTCAGCTACTGTAAGTGTTGCTGCTAATGGCTCAAACATATGCCTTTCCCTGGAGAACAGAACTGTTCTTGGCCAATGGGAGCCACCTTACGAGGAGACGATATCTTCTTACTATATCTTACGAGGGAGGCTATATCTTCCCTCCGGGCATCATGCAGCCAATGATTAACTGATACGGGGATACAAAAGCCGAGCCCCCTCGCCTCAAAGAGGACAACTCTGGTATCATTCACACTCCAAAACTCCCCATGAGATCAGGCGTGAGTCAGACTTCAGCTGAAACCTCATCTTTGTTTAGCCACTTCCCCCACTCTATTTGCTTCCCTCACCTTCTTCCAAGTTTCCCCTGAAAGCACAACTTCAATGGGTGTCTTGAATAAGAACCCTGCCTCAGTCTCTCCTTCTGGAAACCCAATCTAAGACGGTGGTGAACACTTTTGGGCTTCCTAACATAATTCTCCCTTCCTGATAGCACCAGAGCTCCCTTTTGGGAGATGATCTCCCCGCCCCCCACCCCACTGTGAACAGTCTTGACAGGAATGAATCTAGGTACATGCTCTGCCATCGTGGAAGCTGCGGGGGCTTGTGGATGTTCCTTCCATTAGACCCTCCCTCTCACTGCTTTGGTACAGCAGGCCCAGGCATGTGATCTAAGTTCAGCCAATTTGATGTTCTCTCCTGGGATTATGAATCTTGAGTGAGTAATACAAAGATAGAATGGCTCTTTGAGGTTCATTTATTCCATTACAGACTTCTGCGAGCCTGTTTCTCCTTCACAGTCTTTCTGTGCCTTTTAGCTTCCAAAACCTTCATTCCTGCCCATTTTCAACCTATTTGGTTAGCCTTTTGTGAGTACTCCAAATCATTCCAGTAATTTCCCTTTTGTGTAAAGACTGTCACCCAGGTTCTTTTGCTTATCACCAAAAGAATTGTAAGTAACATGATTATCTAAGGTCTTTTGCCTAAGTGCAAGGTGAAAACAGATCTGGGACAGGACCACTAATTCAGAAGAGGGTAGACACACAGGGCTTTTGAGCTTGGTGAGTAACAGCCTACCTGGACAGCTCTCCTGGCTTCAGTGAAGACGCAGGAGTAAACAGAGCATTTCTCAACTGGGTAAATTATACTTTGATCCCATGTGAGATGCTGAATTACTCTCTTTGAGAAAGTTACTGTCTGGCTTTCAGCATCCAAATATGCATACACCTCAATCTGAAACCTCCCCTCAGTTGACATTTTTCCTTTTCTCATATGTTGATGCCTTTCTTTTTTCTTTTTTTAATGTTTGTTTATTTTTGAGAGAGTGTGCCAGTGGGGGAGGGGCGGGGGGGTGCACAGAGGATCTGAAGCGAGCTTCATGCTGACAGCAGTGAGCCTGATGCAGGGCCTTAACTCAAGAACCATGAGGGGCGCCTGGGTGGCTCAGTCGGTTGAGCGCCGACTTTGGCTCAGGTCACGATCTCGTGGTCCGTGAGTTCGAGCCCCGCATCGGGCCCCTGTGCTGACAGCTCAGAGCCTGGAGCCTGGAGCCTGTTTCAGATTCTGTGTCTCCCTCTCTCTGACCCTCCCCCATTCATGTTCTGTCTCTCTCTGTCTCAAAAATAAGTAAAAACGTTAAAAAAAATTTTTTTTTTTAAAAAGAACTGTGAGATCATGACCTGAGCTGAAGTAGGAAGCTCAACCAACTGAGCCACCCAGGCACCTCTCCATTTCTTTTTTTTTTTTTTTTTTCAATGTTTTTATTTACTTTTGAGAGAAGGAGATGGAGAGAGAAAGAAACAGAGAGTAAGCGGGTGTGGGGCAGAGAGAGAGGGAGACACAGAATCCAAAGCAGGCTCCAGGCTCTGAGCTGACAGCATAGAGCCTGAAGCGGGGTTCCAACTCACCAACTGTGAGATCATGACCTGAAGTCAGACGCTTAACTGACTGAGCCACCCAGGTGCCCCTGTCCTCCATTTCTTTTCTTATATGTTCATACAACAATCCTGAAAATAGAACAATTCAAAGGCATGAAGACAGCTGTACTCCCTAATAAAAATATCTTCTGGAAGAAAAGAGTTTTTCTTATGAGTGGAATTTTCCCCCTGAATTGTTCAGTTTTTGGATTATAGGGAAGGAAATGAGCTCAACAGAAAAACCAAAATAGATACACATGATTCCAGAAGAATATAAAGACACCCCTCTGGTCTGAGTTACCAGGCAACTGCCTCTCGAAGGATGCTGTCATTTTGATCTCATAGAATAATTGGGTACTTGAATTTCTAATTCAAGAAATCTTGGGATAATAAATTTATCTTTAATGATTTTTTAAAAGTATAAGCAGAAACCTCTCTCTTTCTTGGCACACATGTTTCACTGTTTGTTTTTTATTTTTTTTCCTCTACAGTTTCTTTGTTGTGTGTTTTCAAAGCAAACATTTTCATCTGTTTGGGATGTTTTTGTTGGATCCTGGTGAGAGCAGGGCTGAATGGAAGACCACTCAAGATACTGATTTCTAGCTGCTTCAGATTCTGATCTTATGGTCAGTAACATGTTTTATCCACAGGAAGCAAAGAAAAAATTGCACATAAACATCACCTAAAACAACAGTCATGGGAAACTCAGCTTTATGCCTAGAAACAGTGTCCCTGCACATAGGTAAACAAATGGTTATTGGATAAAGAGCTAGAGAAAGAAACAGGCATATAGAAGAGTGTTTTCATTAATATTTGGGAAAAAATAATCCTTCCAGGAACACAGCTGTCTTTTCAGGTAGTTGTGTATAAAATCTCAGAATAGAGTTTTAGGGAAAAATGCATACTAATTTTCCATTTTCTTTTTGACTGTACTGTAATATCTTACTTTTTACTCATTTTTTCATGACTAAAATCCTGATTTGTGCAAGGGTTTCTGCTAGACATGAGTCTACTCCAGTGGAAGAGTCCACAGTCCCAGCCTTCAAGGTGCCTTCTAGAGAGGGAAAGAGACATGTCAACAACTCTTGACCTCAATGATACAGGAGTGAAAATAGTAGGACCTATTGTCTGTGCCATTACAGTGGCCGGCTACCTAAGGCCTTTCAAAGTTATGAAATATATTATTTCTAGTGTGAGCGTGTTGTACTTTGTCAAGGTTCTCGGCTACAAACAGTGGAAAGTGACTTAACAGAAAAGGAACGTGGGAGAAGGATATCAGGGGAATCATGTCGGCATGGCCAGGCGTGGGAAAGGTGTGGCCTCAGGGGCTCCAGGGGGCTGGGCATCAGGAACCCAGGTAGAGATCACATCCGGAAGAGTGTATTCAGTAAGCCACTGCTGCCTGCAAGGAATGACCTCCAAACTATCTCCACCTCCAGGTGTCACTCACTCCAAATTCCAAACTGGGAGAGAGTACCCGGGTGATCCAGAATGTTCAGGCCCTCTGCCTGTGTTGGGGCCAATCAAGGGGGCCTGGGTCCTTTGGGAAGCTGCCACTATTTTCACCAAGACCACGCATGTGGGGGATTTCCTCAAAGAGTGATCAGTGAATAGGAAATTAAGATTCAATTCTAGAAACAAAGAAATAAAGCCAAGTGTCCACTACATGTATTATTTACCATTGAATCTCAAAATCTAGGTATGGTCTAGACGCAACAAAGATAACTCTTAGTTATTAGGGGAGAAAGTATCTATGGAAGAGTGGAGGTAAAATCATCTACCTCAAACCTTTTATTTTATAGTTAAGGAAACTTATGCCTTAGGTGACTCACTTTCTACTGTTACCCAGCTAGTTCTCCCGGGTTTCACTCAGGTCTTCAGACTTAGACTGGAACTACACCACTGGCTTTTCTGGGTCTCCAGCTTGCAGACAGCACATCACGGTACTTTTTAGCCTCCAAAATCATGGGAACCAATTCCTTATAATAAATTTCTAACTTCAGATATACATATATATATATATATATATATATATATATATATATATATATATCCTATTGATTCTGTGTCTCTAGAGAACCCTGACTAATACAGCATCCTTGCTTGGCTTCCTCTCCTTCCCCGTCCTGCTTCATTCACTTTCTAAGTGGCTTTTCCTAGAAACATTTCCTTAATAAATCACTTCCACATGAATATGCATCTCAGAGCCTACTCTAGGGCACCTAACCTTCTAGGACAATTCTCCAAATCTCCCCCTCTTCAAGGCTACTCTGGCCCCTCCCATAGGATGCCCCACATCTTCCCACGATCTAGTAACTACAGGGTTAATGCTTGATCTAGCAGGGCTCCTCATGGAACCTGTTCCTGGGCTATGACCAGAATTTGCTCTGCATAGTCATAGCCTGGGCCATGGCAGTTGTTAAATATTTTGAACACCAACCCTAGGCCTATTTAAGTGTAAAGGCTATATAATAGAAAAACTAACTAGAAGGTCTCTTCCATTCATAAAATCTCCCAGTTTTCAGGAAGACTTAATACATAGGGGAGGTCCTCCTAGCCATGTTTGAGCCACATGAGCCTGCCATTCTGGCCACGATTGATTGGACCAGGGATAGACACCTCACCCAAACTGGGCCAACCAGGTTCTCTCCGAAGAAACTTGATACTTGAATTGAGGGACAGAGGGCTGGTATTTGTTGGGGCTGAGTCATTGTAATGGCATCATCACCCTAAGGGGAAGGTTCATGAACACCTGGGCTTGCCCTATCCAGGGCCTGAATGTTGAACTCTCCCATTAGTAGCTTGCCAATACATTACCATTTTTGCTTACATTTTCTAGAATAGCTTTCTGTCTCCTGTAACCAGAAAACTCTTAACTAATATCCTATAATAACATCTGGAATGAGCACTACTTACTTGTCTTGCTTGCAGCCTCCAGCACTTAGCATGATGCCAGCATGGATTAGGCAGTATCCTAATAAATATTTGCTGCCTCAGTAAACAGCTCTCTGTTTATTTATCGTGTTATTGTTTCTGTAGGAAGAAGAGCACTTTATATATATGTAAATATACAGGCTTGAAAATGGGAAAATTTCATCAACGTCACTCGAGTATGTGTGATCTCTGGTGGAAAAACAAATTTAAATGCCTCCTGCTTGTGTTCATACTTTTTCTTCATCAGAGTTTCCTTCAACTAATTAGCCTATCTCACGGCCTAGCTTTGTTTCCTAAATGTGACATAGTTAATATACTAATTGGTGTTAAAAAGCTTTAAGGTTAAAAATCTTTTTTTTAAAGATTTTTTAAAAATGTTTATTTATTTTTGAGAGAGAGAGGCAAAGAAAGAGGGAGAGAGACAATCCCAAGCAGGCTCTGTGCTGTCAGTGCAAAGTCCAACATGGGGCTTGAACCCACAAACCACGAGATCATGACCTGAGCTGAAGTCGGACACTCAACCGACTGAGCCACCCAGGCGCCCCTAAGGTTAAAAATCTTAGGGGCGCCTGGGTGGCTCAGTCGGTTGAGTGTCCGACTTCAGCTCTGGTCACGATCTCACGGTCCGTGAGTTCGAGCCCCGCGTCGGGCTCTGGGCTGATGGCCCAGAGCCTGGAGCCTGCTTCCGATTCTGTGTCTCCCTCTCTCTCTGCTCCTCCCCCATTCATGCTCTGTCTCTCTCTCTGTCTCAAAAAATAAACGTTAAAAAAAAAAAAAATCTTAACCTGAATTTAGGAGGTCTCTGAAATCACTCTCAGGTTGGTGAATGTGTACTCACTGTTGCTGAAGTAAACCATTCGGGCACCATCTCTGACTTTCTGAAGTCGCTATTCAAACTTACTCCATTTCTTTTCTTTCTTTGTTAACTCTATATTCTACACCTCCCACTACTCATTTTTGATCTCCGAAGTTAGAAATTGTAGCAACTGCAGGTTAACAATTTTCCCTAGGGGCACCTGGGTGGCTCAGTTGGTCAAGCATCTGACTTCGGCTCGGGTCATGGTCTCACAGTTTGTGAGTTTGAGCCCCGCGTCGGGCTCTGTGCTGACAGCTCAGAGCCTGGAACCTGCTTCGGATTCTGTGTCTCATTCTCTCTCTGCCCCTCCCCCATGTGTGCTCTCTCTCTCTGTCTCTCAAAAATAAATAAAAATGTTAAAAATTTTTAAAAAAATAATTTTCCCTAAATGATGAGAAAATGACTGTGCTCAAGATACCGTCTTTTATACTCTGCTAAAATGAACTAGTCCTGTCCCTCTCTCTCTCTGCCTGTCCCCTTCTCACACTCTGTCTCTCTCTCTCTCTCTCTCTCTCAAAAATCAACAGACATTTTAAAAAATTTAAAAATAAATAGAAAATAAATAAAATGAACTAGGTCTTTAAGGAAGGGGAAGTAAATTTGGGAATATAAGTTAACAGGTTAACCATACATGCTGTTGAGAGAGAAAATCAGAAATTTCATCTCCACAAATCAGGTTGATGTCATCATCGTTGCCAGAGAATCAGGCCAGCAAGAGGGTGTTCTCTGGTGCAAAACTGGTTTTGTTTGTAGTGGCTTCTGCTGAATCATCAGTAACAGTCAGACAACATGTGCGTGTCAACAGCAACAGTCAAAACAGGCAGAAACACACAGAGGGAAAAAGTTGAGTTCTATCTCCTGCTTGTCAGCAGACCCAGTCTATAGTTATTTTGAAGTAATTTAAAACTTCAAGCAAACAGAATAAGCCTTTAAAGGATTTGTAGGTATTGCTACTTAATCAGGAAGTCTGGGCAAGCCAGAGGCTTAGGAATAGAGCATATGGACCCAAAGAAAATGCTTTTGTGTGTACAGGACAAGAAAATGGACTTGAACCCATAGGAACTAGGAAATGTTTTCCCTTTCTGCTATTTGAGAAAGACCTGTGACAAAGGTGTCACATGAACTTAAGAATAGAAAAGTTTATGAAAGACACCTCAATATCTGAGGGTGTGACGGCTAATAAGAAAGAGGCCTTGTCATCATGATTCCAAAGCATTACCTCATTCTGCCCTAGGGTGATTCCACTGTACCCATCAAAGCGGAGAAACTGTCTGAACATGGGGAGCACACCCACTAACACTCCTGTTTATTAACTCTGGGCACACGAAAACAAAGCCAAGTCCTCACCCTGAATATAGAAAAGCTGAAGACAACAGGCTCTTACTCACAATCTCTCGGTTTCATCCTTGCAACAGTGAGAAACAGCACCATTTACGGAGGGCCTAAATGTGCCAGACATTCTGCTAGGCCATCATACATACTGTGTCACAAAATCTCTGGGACCACTCAGAAGGCAGATATTACCTCCACTCTCTGTTTCACAAAAGAGGAAACTGGGTTTTGAGGTAACTGACTTGCCCGTGACCACAGTAGGTGGAAAGCAAAGATTACAACAGAGCCTTGTCTGTTCCAAAAGCCCAGGATCTTTGCTATAAGGAAATATCTGGAAAAACCAGGAATTGGCTGCCCCTCCAGGCTGCCCGAAGATTTCCATAGCCAGTCCCTCCCTTCCTCGTTACTTAGTAGCATTTCCTTGCTAAGTGTGGTCCCCAGATCAGCATATCAGCCTCAGTATCGTCTGGAAGCATCCTAGATGTGCAGAAACTCGGGTGCCACTCCAGACCTACTAAAGCCGAATCCACCCTCTAAAGTTGGAGGACTGATCGCCTTCCTCGCTGGCACTTTAATAACAGACTAATGATTCTGTGGCAGAGAGGAACCCTGAGAAACAGTTTCTGTGCCCTTCATCAAACCTTTGACTTTTAAAGTGTGTTCCTTCTACTGAAAAGGGGGGGGGGGGGATGTCACTTCTACTGACCCCTTGCCAGAACAGAAATCTCCGTGAAACAAGCAGGGAAAAGAAGCAGGGAAGCATTTCAACAGATTCTGCAGGTAAGGCTGTGGGCAGCTGCATTCGGCACCTGGGTAATACAAGGTAATGCTAAATATTAACACCTAAGAAGATTAGTGGAGCTTTTGCAGGAGGAGAGTCTCACTGGGTTAAAGGTCATTTGCCCACAAATCTCCTCAGTTCAAGGGAACCTCAAACAGTACTTGTAGCGGGGGGCCTCACAGTTAAAGTGACCTCCTGTGGGGTATGAGTTCTGCTGTGCTGACAGCTCAGAGCCTGGAGCCTGCTTCAGATTCCGTGTCTCCCTCTCTCTCTGCTCCTCCCCTGCTCGCACTCTGTCTCTCTTTCTCAAAACAAATAAACATTAAAAAAATTTTTTTTTAAAGATTAAGTCAAGAGGATGAAATAGGGAATATAGTATATTGTAAGTATTGTGTATGTTGTGTATTGTATAGTATATTGTATAGTGTATATTGTACAGAATATTGTAATATTCTATACTGTGGTATATTCTATATTGTGTAATAGTCTATATTGTGGTATAGTGTGGTATGGTAGCTACACTTGTGTGAGCACAGTATAACATATAGAGTTCTCAAACCACTATACTGGATACCTGAAACTACTATACTAATGTGTTTTAACTATACTTCAAAAAAATAAGTATATGATAAACAAAATGTTATGTGGTTAATTTTGAGAATTGTACTTGCTCATAGTAAGCTCCTTTGGAAGACCTGCTTATAGATTCAACTGCCTATAGATCAAATATTGATCTGTTTCCTGGATTCTGAAGATGGATGGTCCAGGCCTGCACTGTTTGGGTTTACAATAGTTAACCTAAAAGCTTTTCTAAAGGTAGCCTTAGAAATTATTGAGTGGTAAATATCAAGAGCCCTTTAACCATGGAAATGTTTTCATACCTACTATCACGTGTGAGTGTGTTTGTGTGTACATCATTTGGTATTTGTTACAATGCCTCTATATTTCAAAATCCAAGAGAGGGGCTAATGCTGAAAAAAAGTATAGTGGTAAAATAGAAAAAAATGCATAATGATGATGTTGGTTTTATTTCTGTATGTATATTAATGTGATGAGTCCTAGGAGAGGGGAGGAGGGGAAACTTGTCTTCTATGTCAACTTGAAGCAACTGGACTTGGTTTATTTTATAATTTATAATATTAAAGAGTAATGCTCATTTGCCTTTACACTTAATGTTTACATTTAATAAATGTTTTCCACTCCAAAATAAAAAAAAAGAAAGAAAGAGGGGGCACCTGGGTGGCTTAGTCAGTTAAGCCTCTGACTTCAGCTCAGGTCATGATCTTGCACTCTGTGAGTTCGAGCCCCATGTCGGGCTCTGTGCTGACAGCTCAGAGCCTGGAGCCTGCTTCAGATTCTGTGTCTCCTTCTCTCTCTGCCCCTCTGCCTCTTGTTCTCTCTCTCTCTCTCTCTCAAAAATAAATAAACCTTAAAAAAAATTTCTTTAAAAAGAAAGAAAGAAAGAAAGAAAGAAAGAAAGAAAAGAAAAGAAAGAAAGAAATCAGGCCAAGGAAATACAGTTAGCAAGTCAAGGAGCCAGGATTTGAATTCCATCTGACTCAGTGGTAATCTGTTACATTGGTGGCCCCCGTGACCCATGCCTCCTGGTGGAGGCATCTGGACCCACGGAGGAATGTGGACTGGGCCTGTGGCTTGCTTTAGGCAACAGAATGCAGGTAGAGTTTTAGGCCCAAGTTCCTGGGAGCCCGGAGCTGCCATGCAAGAAGGATGGCTACGCCCCTGGCGAGACCATGTGGGGAGGGAAAAGCTCTGAGACCACATGGAGAAGCCAGGCCCCCAGCGGCCAAGTTAAGCTGAAGCCCCAGGCATACGAACACAATTAAACCATTCCCATCAACGCCCACCTGCCTTGCCGGGGATCCCAGCTGAGGCATCAGACGTGATGGACATTACGCCTCAGCAGACGTCATGTGGAGCAGAGATGACAGGGCTTTGCCTTGTCCAAATTCCTGACCAACAGAATTGTGCAAAATGATAAAAATGGTTATTTTAAGTCACTAAGTTTTTGATTAGCTTGTTATGTAGCAATAGCTAATCAAGACACAACTCTGTCCTGTGGTCGAGGAGACAGAGACAGAGATGAACGCGTGAAGTCCTTGAACAACACAGAAAAATGGGCAGGGAAAGAGCAGGTAAAATGCAGTTGTCTGGGCTGGAGAGGAGAAAAAGACAAAGGGTATAATTATGCAGACCTCTAAGTAAGGGAAACAAGAAGTAACAGAATCTTTAGGTCACATACCTTTGCCAGGCAGCGTTTCTGCCCAGAGCAATTCTCACAATAGTTAATGCAAGGAAAATAAAAAGGCAAGATTCAGAACTGTCTATTTGCAACAAGAAGGTAATAGACCAAAATGTTCACAGCAGCTTTGTCTGGGTGATGATACCACAAAAAGAGCCTTGATAAATTAGTTTTTTGCTCTCTTCCAATTCTTCAATATTTTCTACAATGATAGTTCTTATTTTTTTCAAAATTTTCACGTCAGAGATTTAAAAAAAGTACATGGGTTTAAAAAATCTCCCCAACAAGTGCCTCAGAAAAGCACTAACCATCCATCCCCCATTTCCTCTCCCTATCTTGTACCCCAAAGGCAACCCCTTTAACTATTTCTATTTTTAGTACTTTGAGTGGTTAGGTCCACATCCTTAAATAATGTGCCTATACTTCTGTTACTTGGTTTATTAACCTGAGGCATCCATTGGTTCCCTGCTGCAAAAGGCTTACTATTTCATTCAACAAATATGTTAAACACCTACTATGTGCTGGCACCATTCAAGTACCAGTGACAAGGAAGAGAATAATAAAGAGAGGGTTCCTGTCCTTTTCTGGCACATATTCTAGTAAAGGGAGATGGCTGATCAAAAGCAAAGAAATAATATCCAGTAATAAAAAGTACTATGGAGGGGCGCCTGGGTGGCTCAGTCGGTTGAGCGTCTGACTTCAGCTCAGGTCACGATCTCGCGGTCCGTGAGTTCGAAGCCCCGCGTCGGGCTCTGTGCTGACAGCTCAGACCCTGGAGCCTGTTTCAGATTCTGTGTCTCCCTCTCTCTCTGCCCCTCCCCCACTCATGCTCTGTCTCTCTCTCTCTCTCTCTGTCAAAAATAAACATTAAAAAATTAAAAAAAAAAAAAGTACTATGGAGAAAACCACATAAGGCAGAATGGTTGAGTATATTTTCCAAAAACTGGCCACAACAATGTTTTCCACCCCACATGCTCATCTAGACTTAACGCTCACTTATCAAGAAGTAGTATATATTTTCCTTACCTTCAAATTTGGCTGGATTAGTGACTTGCTTGTAATCAGTAGAAAATAGTAAAAGCAGTGCTGTGTGATTTCCAAGTCTAGGTCATAAAAAGTGATAAAGTTTCCTCAGTTTGCTGGAATACTCTTGAAACTTTCAGCTGCCATAGAAAGAATCCAGCTACCCTGAAAGTGACATGCTGTGAGGAAGCTCAAACTAGCCCACAAAACAAAACCACACGGAGAGACCCTGAAACTATAAGAAGAGAGAGATGCCCAGCCAGCTCCCAAGTGTTCCAGCCTCTCGCCTATCCCCCTTCACCTTTATCTGACAGCTGAGTCTTGAATGGTGAAAGAACCAGCCTTGCAAAGGTCAGGAGGCAAAACAGTGCATGTAGAGGAAACAGCAAGTAAAAAAAGACCTGAGTTAAGAATGAAAGTCACTGCGGGTGCCTGCCTGGCTCAGTCAGTGGCACATGCAACTCCTGATCTTGCGGTCATGAGTTCAAGCCCCTCCTGATCTTGCAGTCATGATTTCAAGCCCCACGTTGGGCATAGAGCTTACTTAAAAAAAAATAAAATAAAAATAATGAGAGCTATTGGTTAGAATCAAAAAGACAAGAAATAACAAGTGTTGGTAAAGATGAGAAAAAGAATCCTCATGCAATACTGGAGAGAATCCAAACTGGGGCAGCCACTGTGGAAAACAGTATGGCATTTCCTCAAAAAATTAAAAATAGAATTAACATATGATCCAGTAATTCCACTACTGGGTATTTACCCAAAGAAAACAAAAATACTAATTCGATTGGTACATGCACCCCTATGTTTACAGCTGCATTATCTACAATAGCCAAACTATGAAAAGAGCCTAAGTGTCCATCCACTGATGAATGGATAAAGAAGATGTGGTGTGTGTGTGTGTGTGTGTGTGTGTGTGTGTGTGTGTATTCCATTAATAGTAATGAAAAGGAATGAAAAGGAAAAATTAATAGTAATAAAAAAGGAATGAAACCTTGCCATTTGCAATGACACGGATGGAGCTAGAGAGTATAATGCTAAGTGAAATAAATCAGTCAGAAAAAGACAAATGCCAGAATGATTTCACTCATATGTGGAACTTAAGAAACAAAACAAACAAACAAAGAAAAAAGAGACCAAAAGAAACCACTATTAACTACAGAGAAAAAACTGATGGTTGCCAGAGGGGAAGGTAGGGTGGAGGGGATTGCTTAAATAGGTGAAGGGGGGGGGGGCGGTGCCTGGGTGGCTCAGTCGGTTAAGCGTCCGACTTTGGCTCAGGTCATGATCTTCCAGTTCATGAGTTCAAGCCCCAAATTGGGCTCTCTGCGGTCAGCATGGAGCCCACTTTGGATCCTCTGTCTCCCTCTCTCTCTCTGCCCCTCTCCTGCTCATTCCCTCTCTCTCTCTCAAAAATAAAATAAGCATTAAAAAACAATAAAATAAATAGGTCAAGGGGATTAAGAGTAAATTTACTGTGATGAGCATTGAGTAATGTATAGAGTTATTGAATTATTATATTGTATACCTGAAACTAATATAACACTATTTGAAGTATACTTAAAAAAAAAAAAAAAAAAAAAAAAAAAAAAAGGAATGAGATCCACACCAAAAGACAAATAGAAGAATTTTCACAGCAACTTTTTCCCAATGGCCAAACTAGAAACTAAACAGGATATACTCTGGTATAATCATACAATGGAATACCACACTGCAATAAAAAGAATAAACTGATGCATGTAGCAACATAAATGAATCTCATATTGAATAGAGGACAAACACAAGAGTACATACTCTATGTTTTCATGTATTTGAGGTTCAAGGATAGGAAAAACAGATGAATGGTGACAGAAATCAGAAGAGAGGCTATTTCTGGGGAGTAGATTGGAAAGAAGCATGAGGGAACTTCCTGGGGGTGCTGGCAATGTTCTCTATCTCAATCTGGGTAATGACTGCAACACACATATAAAAATTCACCAACTGTTCACTTAAGATTAGAGCACTTCATACACACCACTGTATTTTATATTTCAATTAAAAAAAATTCAACTTCTTTTGCTAGAAGAACAGAAACAGGTAGTGTTCATTTAGTTCAGCTTTTCTACCTCTTCTTCATCACTGGTTTCCTTTGCAACTTTAAATAATATACTTAAATCTCTGGTTTCTGTTCCAACAACTTCTGCCAATGGCTCTTGCTTCTACCAAGTAAAATGAACATATTAAGGCTACTATGCTTTTTTTTTTTTTTTAATTTTTTTTTTTTTCTTCAACGTTTTTTTTATTTATTTTTGGGACAGAGAGAGACAGAGCATGAACGGGGGAGGGGCAGAGAGAGAGGGAGACACAGAATTGGAAACAGGCTCCAGGCTCCGAGCCATCAGCCCAGAGCCTGACGCGGGGCTCGAACTCACGGACCGCGAGATCGTGACCTGGCTGAAGTCGGACGCTTAACCGACTGCGCCACCCAGGCGCCCCAAAGGCTACTATGCTTACTCTCCCTTCTTCTTCAGTGCCTCATTCTCATCCCACTTGTTTTCAGCTGTCCTTTACATTCCTTAGAGCAATAAGAGTTACGTTCTGTCTGTAACCATAATGAAGTCTTCTGGGTTTTAAGTCATTCCTAAATGTTGAAATCCAAGAAACAAAGTTTACATTATTGTGATGATGTACATATCATTCCTGGTTGAGTCAAGTGGGATGGACAGAAAGACATGTCCTTGACAACAGGGCCAATGCCATGCCCTCTTTATAATTTGAAAAAGAATATTCTTAGCATCTAAGTCAAATCAATTCTCTTTTATTTCTGTATCAGTTAGCTACTGCTGCATAATAAATCACCCTTAAACTTAATCCTTTAAAAACAAAAATGATCTACTATTTCTTATGAGCCTATAGGTCAGCTGAGTGGTTCTGCTCATCTGACTGGGCTTGGATGATCTCCCATGGACTCACTCCCATGGTTGTGTTTGGCTGCTGGATCAGGCTAGGACAGATTGGTCTAGAATTGCCTTGGCTTTGATGACTTAGTGTTTCTCATATCCTTCTAACAGGTGACCCCGTGTTTGTACTCATGGTGGTGGCAGGGCTTCAAGAGAGAGAGCTGAAACATGAAAGTACCTTTTCACGTTTCCTTCTTGGATCATTTGCTACTGTGCTCTTAGCTAAATCAAGTCCTATGACCCAGAGCTGGGGTGTTGGTAGGGAGGCTACAGAAAGTATGGATACAGGACAGCCCTTAACTGGGCCATTAATGAAGTCACTAAGTCTGCTACACTTATATTATCAATGCCTCAAAATTATACCACGTTTTCCTTTGCTTCACTAGTATATTTATTTTCTAGTGTTTCTAATTGGTTCTTTTTTTTGTTACTGAAAGAAGAAACATATGTTTTCTTCACTACATGACTATTATTATTGACCTTCTTATTCCTTTTTTCTATTGTTTGAAATTTTTCCATGCTTCTTAAAAACATTCTTGTGAAAGCCCACTGAGTTTTTGATCTAATGTGAACTGATTGTGTTTAGGTTGGTTGAGCAGTTGATATGCTAGTTTCTTTTTACGGCATGCCTGGGGATTCCACTGTGTCATATATATCACATCTTCTTTCTGCAGAAAGGATACATGAGGGGTGAAATTTCTAAGCCCTTTCATGTCAGATAATAAGTTTGATGACTTAATCTTGTTCCTTTATTGATGACCTGCTATTTCTTAACCTCCATGATGTTCTAAGTTTCACTTTGGTACCTCTAGACTTGCTTCTTTTTAAAACACGTTATAGCAAGAACTCAGAAGTCTCTTTCAAACCAAGGACTTATATCTTTGTAGAAAACGTTGTCCATATTTCCTTAACAAATTCCTTCCAGTGGTTTCCAAATTCTCTCTTCACTGACCTCCTATTATTTAGAGGTTAAACCTCATAGAGTAGTTTTCTACGTTTATTATCTCTCCTATTTTCCATTTCTTTGATTTTGTTCCATTTCCTAGGTGATTTCCTTTTTCCCCCTAAGTTCTCTATTGATTTTTTTATAACTGCCATTATGCTTCCAAAGATTTTCTTGTGCTCCTGACTGTTCCCACGCCCCCCGCCCCCCCACACACAGGTTCTTGTTTTATAAATGTAATAGCTTCTCAAATCTCTTTGAAGTCATTTAAGGTTTTTTGTTTGTTTATTTGATCATGCTTCTTTCTGTTCTCTGATTTATCTCCCTTTCCTCTGGGATTATTGTTCTTTTGACTTTGTCTTTCTTTTCCATTATTCAAATTTTTAAAATATTTTTTATAGTCATTTGTTAACTGTACATACCTAAGAATAAGGGCTGGATTTTTTAAGATAGTTGATACCAATTTCCTCTGCTAGTGTATGTTTTTGTCTCTTTCTTTTGGCCTCTCCCTCAGCTGAGAGTTCTGTCTAGGTGGCCAGGGCTTATTTCTTAGTAGACTTTGCTTTAGAATGAACAAGAAGGGAGTAGGTTTGAGGTTATAAGATCCAAAGATTCCAGACTGGGGAAGGCTTCATTCCTAGAGCCCTCTAGGTAGTAAACTTTCTTTAGAGAGTCTGTGGTAGATTGTTAACAGTATGGTTCCCAATGAATCACATCTCCCTCTGTCCCTGCCCCTTTAACAATGGCTTTGCAGCATCCTCATCACAAGTTGAAGTCTATTTCTCATCTCTTTTTTTTTTTTAATTTTTTTTAAACGTTTATTTATTTTTGAGACAGAGAGAGACAGAGCATGAACGGGGGAGGGTCAGAGAGAGGGAGACACAGAATCTGAAACAGGCTCCAGGCTCTGAGTGGTCAGCACAGAGCCCAACGCGGGGCTCGAACTCACGTGAGATCACGCGAGATCATGACCTGAGCCGAAGTCGGAGGCTTAACCGACTGAGCCACCCAGGCGCCCAGATTTCTTATCTCTTAAATCTGGTCTGGCCTGTGACTTGCTTTGGCTAATGGGATGCAATAGAAGTAACATTATGCAAGTTCTGGAGCCTTGGTCTCAAGAGGCCTTGCAGCTTCCACCTTCCTGGTGTTAGAATGTTCCCGCCATAATGTGAGAAGGCCTGAGCTGGATAACTGAATGATGAGACACCATGTGGAGAGGCACTCAGATGACAGTCATAACTAAGGCCCTGGCCACCTCAGACTCCCCAGACCTAACAGAGCTGCCAAATGACTACAGCTGCATACATGACTCTAGGCAAGAGCCTGGCCAACCCATAAAATTGTGACAAATAATTATTTTTTTTTTAATTTTCAGCCACTAAACTCTGTAGTGGTTTGTTATGCAGCCATGATGGCTGATACAGAGCTTTTAAAATTTTGTTTTTGTTTTTGTCTGGATTGCCTGTGTTCTACATGTGTGAGGTAGATGCTAAGTGAAGATTTAATTGGTTCAGTTATTCTGAAAACATAAATTCAACTAACACGTTTTCTATCCTTCTCATTCTAGCCCTTACACCAAACATCTTACAAGCCTTGGTAAGTCAGAGATTGCTGGCCACCTGACCCAACAGCCATTCTTTCCTCCCTACTTAGTAACACAACTCTGATCTTAGCAATGCATCCAGCTAAGACAGTATATTTCTAAACCTTGCAGCCAGGGGCTGCCACATGAAAAAGGATCTAAGTGGAAGAGTTCTGTAGGATTTCCAGTCTACTTAAATGGAATTAACCCGCTAGGCAGAGTCTCTTTTTGCTCTTCTATTCTTCCTTCTTTGTGCTGCCTGGAATGTGGAAGTAATGGCTGGAGCTGGAGCTGCCACTTTGGACTATGAGATGACTTTGAGGATGAAAGTTATGCACAAAGGGTAGTAGGGCTGAAGAGGAGACTGAATCTCTGATGACACAGTGGAGCTTCCCTTTCAGCTATGCACTGCCTACCTCCACAGATTTCTTTTACATGAGAGAAGAATCAGCTTCTCTCTTGTTTAAGGTACTGCTAATTACTTATGCGTCCCTCCACACACGCACACACACACACACACCCTGCTTTATGTACTGAACCTAATCCTAACTATAATAATTTGGTTTCTGCCTGGCAGCCTGGGATCTTCCTCCACTGCATCCATCAGCCATGTGTATCTTGGGCTGCTTCTTTCTATTTTTAGAAGGTCCATTGGGCTTTAAAGTATCTTTCTTCCATGTATCACCTTAATAGGTTCAATCTTTCCTCTATCTTTCTGAAATAATAATTTTCAAAAAGTTATAGTAATGGTTTTAACATCCTTGTCTGATAATTCTAACATCTGTATCAGTTTGTATCTACTCCACTAACTGAGGTTTCCCTTTTTGGGATTTCCTACAATTAATTCTGAAAGGGCCCTATTATGTCTTAGGTTGGGCTCCCCTAGAAACAGACACTGATATAAGGACTTGAGTTGGGGGTGATGCCAGAACCAGGAGGGGAGTAGGAAAGTAAGACAGGGAGGGGAAGTACAGGGTGTGATAAGAGCAGGTTATTGCCATGGGCATTTGGGACCCACTCGCACTGGTGAGATGGTATAGAACAAAAATGTCCTCTCCAGGGGCAAGGGAACAGGGATATTTAATTTTTTTAATGTTTATTTATTTTTGACAGAGAGAGACAGAGCATGAGCAGATGATGGGCAGAGACAGAGGGAGACACAGAATCCGAAGCAGGCCCCAGGCTCTGAGCTGTCAGCACAGAGCCTGACACGGGGCTCGAACTCACAGACTGTGAGATCATGACCTGAGCCGAAGTCGGACACTCAACCGACTGAGCCACCCAGGCGCCCCTAATTTTTTTTTAATGTTTATTTATTTTTGAGAGAGAGAGAGAGAGAGAGAGAGAGACAGAATGTGAGTGGGCGAGGGGCCAAGAGACAGGGAGACACAGAATCTGAAGTAGGCTCCAGGCTCCGAGCTGACAGCACAAAGCCTGATGTGGGGCTCAAACCCAAGAACTGCGAGATCATAACCTGAGCTGAATGAAGTTGGATGCTTAACCGATTGAGCCACCCAAGCGCCCGGGGAACAGGGTTATTTAAACACTGACTCCCATTGGTCATTGTTTGAGGGTTGCTGACAGATGGGCCTGGGCAAGGCTCCAGCCCTCAGGCAAAACTTCTCAGGTGCTTGCAGTAGGAAGTGGTTGACATATCTGGGAATGGTGCGTGCTGAGGGAATATGAGCAGGACTCTGACAATGTCTGCAAAATACATTATACCTGGAACCCCAGTCTCCATTCAAAAAACAGGGAAAGAACTACCTGCCCTCTCGAAAGTGCTTTGCCTTTCCTAGTGTGAGTTTCATTGACTTGCTCTGATTCAATGGACTGTGTTCCTTCTGGTTTATTTTTATTCCTAGGCACTTCACCAAACCTTGTGGCTCTTCCAAATGTAGGAAGAGATATTTTATCCTATTATGTGTAGTCAGCTGATGGGGAAGGAGGTGCTCTTTCAAGCTCCAAAGCAGCAGAAGAACATAGCCTCCCTCCTGGCTGGGCAACCAGCCGTCTAGCCATTCCATTTTCTGTGTCATGATGTAATTTAATTTCTAAAAACAACCCAAGTCTGGAGCCTGATGGCCTGGCCAAATCGGGCAAATCTTTGCAACTCAGTTTCCTTATCTGAAAAACAACAAAGAGGGTGTGGGAGGAGGTTATCTTGAGGGTTCCTGCAAGTTCAGGGACTCTGATCTGTATGTTGGCAGCTGAAGACAGTCATCTTCGTATGTCACAGATTTCCACCAGGGACTGCTGGTAGGAGGCTTCCCCTTAACCCTGTCCCCAGACTTCTGGTCTCATTCCCTTTTAACTCTGTAATCCCACACCTGAGAGTACATTCCAATGAAATACCCAGAGGTCACGTGGTCAGCACGGACGGGCTTACCACAAAGTCATAGAAGAATGGCCAAATGGTTTATGGCATATCCAGGTGATGGAATATAATTCAGGTAACAGAAACATTTTGAAGAACTGTCAGTGACATACAGAATCACACAGCACATGATACACTATATGAAAAACAGACACCAAATCATATATGTAGAAGGATCCCACTGGTTCCAATATATGATTATATTATAAAAGATAGGGATTGTATTTATATAGGTGTATCTATTTTGTTTACATATTTGTAAAAGATTGGAACGTGGACTTACAGTTGATCTCTTTACATTTTCCTGTATTTTCTAAGTTTTTTACAATTACCAGAAGTATGTATTACTTTTATGAACAAAAAGAAAAGAAAGGCGTTTTCTCTTTTCAGAAGAATTAGAACATACTTGAGCCTTCTTATTTGTCTGCAAGAGCTCTAATATGGGCAGTGGCACTCTGCTGGGCGTCTTTAACTCACTGGACTTAATTGTCATGGTCATCGTGGGTAGTTAACATTGCTACCTGCATTGTCTGCATACAGATGATGGAGTCTGATACCCTGTTCTTTCCTGTGTCTTGCAAATGCTGCTGTCTCAGTTTTCAGCTGAGTGTCAACGGCGTCATCTTCTGCCCAGACTTGTGCTGACTCTACAGGGAGAGGGTGACCTCATTTATTCTGGGTACAGTTATAGAAGGGGGTTGGGAATTGCAAATGGTGAAGGCTTCAATTCCAATTTGCTTACGCGCCACGGCCTACAGCTACAGCTACATTTTCTGCTACTTTTCCTTAAAGGCAAACAGATTCTGCAAGGCAAAAATGTGTCTTTCAAAAGACCACGCTGCATATTTTAAATATGAAACACACAGCTCATTTATGGATCTGACTTTGACTTTTGTAGCAGTGGCTGTCAGTACCCCACCCCTATGTTCTTTGCCTCCCTGGAGGACTGCCCATGTCTCCCTGTTGGAGGACACCCTCTGACCTTAGAAGTGGGTGTTGTTGGTCCACTCTTGGACAGGCCAGAAGTGTAAGA
Source organism: Panthera leo (assembly GCF_018350215.1). Classification (NCBI taxonomy): domain Eukaryota; kingdom Metazoa; phylum Chordata; class Mammalia; order Carnivora; family Felidae; genus Panthera; species Panthera leo. The sequence continues at coordinate 147,818,003 of NC_056687.1, read as the reverse complement.
GTGCTAATTCCCTGGAACAACCCTGAGACACTGAGGGATAAGAATTGGTGTATAAATATCGCAACTCCCCCTCAGTGGGACAGTTTGGAGGCACATCCCACCCAGCACACTCTCAGAGAGGCCTGGGTGGATTAAGCCCTAATTGCTGACAACAGAAATCTGCTGTTTAATATCTGCCTTATTGGCTCTCTACCCTTCCCTCTTCCCTTATCCATTTCCTCACTATGATCCTGAATAAACTACTTGCATCAGAATCCTTGCCTTGGGGTCTGCTTTTGGGAAAATCCAAACTAAGGAAAACTCACATTTTGTGTACCTGACAATGCTCCGGGCCATTTGGAAAAAAAAGACATCCTCTTTTTTGGTGGAATTAAGGATATTATGTCCATCTACTGCATAGGCCACAAAGCAGGAAGGTGCCCTAAATTCCTGCAGTTTGAAAGTCTCTAAGTTGGCTATGTTTAGCACCAGTTAAAACCCTAGGTGCCCGTAAGCAGTGAACTGTTTCCTGTTACTACAAAGGCAGAAGAACTCATTCTGGACACTGACTGCAAAAGAAAAGACAGAACCCACTTCGTTTCCCTACAGCACTGAAGACATTTCTCCCGAGGCCAGCAAGAGCTTTTAAATTACTGCACCCTAAAAATAACATTCTCACTCCTGCATGGGTTATAAAAACTGAAATGGCAGGTTACTTCCATCCACCTCCAGAGCAGCTGCTCAGGAGCTCTGAGTGTTGGGACGGATTATGCAATGACATGGTGCTATCTCCAACTGGGCAAAACAAATCACTCTTCTGTGATGGGCTTTCAAGGTAATGCAACAGGATGTTTGAGGATCTATGCAAGGAGGGAAGGGAAGGGGTGAAGAGGGATGAGAGGATTAGAAATTCTGGATCACAGTAAGGGCCTGCATACCTCCCTGCTCGCTTTGGTGAGCCTCTTGCACTCTCCACTGTCACCATGCTCCACAAGGCCCTGATCCTCTCTGCCTGCTTCTTCCTAGCTGGGAGTTTCCCCACACTACATCTGGAATTGACCGCTGCCCTAGTCTTGACCACTGACCTGGAGTTCACCACGGACGGTATTTGGAGGACACACAGGCTTTTGAGTTGCCTACTGATAAGGAGTCAAACACTATCAGCTTTGTGGAAGAAGCCAGAAGCCACAGTTGATTCCAATTCAATTCATACTATGAGTTTTTTGAGTGACAATTATGCCCCAGATGTCACTGCTATTTATCGTGACTGTGGAGCACCAGACCAGAGCAGCACCTGCACAGGAAGTCCTTCTCAGAACTTGTTTAAAATGAAACACATCACCGTTAGCTGTGACCGTCATTCTGCTATCCATCACTTTCTAAAAAGATTCTGAACTTCTGAACAAGTCTGCCATTACAGTATAGCACTGCGTAACTATAGGTTGCATACGTGCAGAAAACTAGTGGACATAGGATTGACTCAACTAAGGAGAAATAGCAGGGTGGAGGGGATTGTACACAGATGGGGAAGGGGCACTTCTTAGCCATGCCCTATTTAATATAGGCTTGATAAATGTTCATTTGAATTGAAAAAGAAAGGCTGGATACAACTACAGCTTCCTAAGGCACTGAGCATATGTTGACCCAGGACTGAGCAGATTTACGTCTGTCACCCCATTGTAACTATTAACAGCATCCCCTTTCACTCTGATAAGTACCCGGGTCTGGAATAAATTATATGGACACTTAACCTAAGAATGACAGCTCAAAGAGGCAACTGACTTATTTGGTACCTTCCATATATGTATTTCTGGGGTAACTTCTGCTCATTGCCCAAATCTGTGAGCACATCCAGAAATTGCTCATCCTTCTTATCCCTGGTACTTTACAAATGATGGATAAATAAAGACATTGGTTGAAGGAATGAATGGATGGGAGGAGGCCCTACTTGCTGCTGGTAATTGCGGCCTGGAATCACTGTGTTAAAATGGGAAGAGACCTTCACACTCCTCTTACTTTGTAGGTGAGGAAGCTCAGTCAGAACTATAAAGTAGCTTGCTGACTTGAAATCTCAAGATTATTACTATTCCAAGTGTGGTCAGCACACTAGTGGCAACAGAAGTACACGATAGCTTATAGACACGCAGAATCTCAGGTCCCACCCAAAGCTCATATCAACTTCTATGAAGGACTGGAGCTTTTCCCCCACTGTCAAGCTAATAAATGAGTCTGTTACTCTCATGGATACTGACAGAGGACGCAAGACTCCTAAGTTCGAGACAAAGGATTTTATTACTCATAGTAGAGCAAGCAGCATGAGCAACCAATGCTGCTGGTCTGCACTGGGTCCACCTGCCCCTTCAAGTTCCACAGGGAAGAGGCCCAGGACACTGACTGTGACACTAATTGCATCACAGCTGAGGAACACTTAGCTTAGGGAGCTCACTGCTTTCAGAGTGAGCAGTAAGCAAGCATGCTTTTTACTTTTGGGCAGGGGGTGGGGAGGGTGGGGATGGTGCAGAGGGATTTTACCTCATCCCTCAAAGTTACTCACAGCAAAAACAACCCTAAGAAATGGCCCAGGTAACAAGGAGTCAAGGGCCTTGCATTCTTAGCATAGCCAGCAAGAACATGCAGGGTCACTCGGGGCCCCTGGCACTTTACTTCTCCCAACAACCTACTGAATCAAACACTGCATTTTAACCAGATCCCTTGGTGATTTGTTTGTATATTAAAGTTTGAAAAGGTTGCTTGCCCAAAGCATCTGGAGTTTACTAATCAAGCCACTCTTATAAGTGACGTCAGCCTAAGACTTATCACCACTGTTAGAATCCATGGCTCTTCCTCTCTGGCCTATTGGTTACTCATTCCTCAGTCATGTCTGCCTTCATCATACATTTGCATCAGGACATATCTTGAAGTATAACAGTATCTGGAAGGTGGAGGGGGAAAGAGTAAAAAAATGGCAAAGCAAAAGTGAACCTCAAAGAGAAGTCCCAAATAAGGAACTATTTTTCTCATATATCAGGAAGTCCAAAGGCAGGTAGTTCAAGCCTAATATGACAAATCCACAATGTCATTAAGAACCCATATCTCTTGCATCTCTCTGCCCTTCCATCCTTGGCATTTGACTTCCATACTCTTGACGGCAAAATGGCTATTGCATCTCCAGGCAGCACATCAGTGTTCAAGAAGGGCAAAGTCCACATGCCAAATGAGTCTCCCCCTTTCTATCATTAAAATAATAATTATGGACTTCAAGCTGTACTACAAAGCTGTAATCATCAAGACAGTATGGTACTGGCACAAAAACAGACACTCCCATCAATGGAACAAAATAGAGAACCCAGAAATGGACCCACAAATGTATGGCCAACTAATCTTTGACAAAGCAAGAAAGAATATCCAATGGAATAAAGACAGTCTCTTCAGCAAGTGGTGCTCGGAAAACTGGACAGCGACATATAGAAGAATGAACCTGGACCACTTTCTTACACCATATACAAAAATAAACTCAAGATGGACGAAAGGCCTAAATGTAAGACAGGAAGCCATCAAAATCCTCGAGGAGAAAGCAGGCAAAAACCTCTTTGATCTTGGCCTCGGCAACTTCTTACTCAACGCGTCTCTGGAGGCAAGGGAAACAAAAGCAAAAATGAACTACTGGGACCTCATCAAAATAAAAAGCTTCTGCACAGCAAAGGAAACAATCAGCAAAACTAAAAGGCAACCGACAGAATAGGAGAAGATATTTGCAAATGACATATCAGATAAAGGGCTAGTATCCAAAATCTATAAAGAACCTATCAAAAACTCAACACACAAAAAACAAATAATCCAGTGAAGAAATGGGCAAAAGACATGAATGGACACTTCTTCAAAGACATCCAGATGGCCAACCGACACATGAAAAAATGCTCAACATCACTCATCATCAGGGAAATACAAATCAAAACCACAATGAGATACCACCACACCTGTCAGAATGGCTAACATGAACAACTCAGGCAACAACAGATGTTGGCGAGGATACGGAGAAAGAGGATCTCTTTTGCATTGCTGGTGGGAATGCAAACTGGTGCAGCCACTCTGGAAAACAGTATGGAGGTTCCTCAAAAAATTAAAAAGAGAACTACCCTACGACCCTGCAATTGCACTACTAGGTATTTATCCAAGGGATACAGGTGTGCTGTTTTGAAGGGACACATGTACCCCAATGTTTATAGCAGCACTATCAACAATAGCCAAAGTATGGAAACAGCCCAAATGTCCATCGACGGATGAATGGATAAAGAAGATGTGGTGTATATATACAATGGAGTATGACTGGACAATCAAAAAGAATGAAATCTTGCCATTTGCAACTACGTGGATGGAACTAGAGGGTTATCATGCTAAGTGAAATTTGTTAGAGAAAGACAAAAATCATATGACTTCACTCATATGAGGACTTTAAGAGACAAAACAGATGAACATAGGGAAGGGAAACAAAAATAATATAAAACTAGGGAGGGGGACAAAACATAAGAGACTCTTAAATATGGAGAACAGAGGGTTACAGGAGGGATTGTGGCGGGGGGGGGGGATGGGCTAAATGGGTAAGGGGCACTAAGGAATCTACTCCTGAAATCATTGTTGCACTATATGCTAACTAATTCGGATGTAAATTTAAAAAATAAAAATAACTAAAAACAAACATTTCAGATAAAGAGTAAATTTTTTTACAATTCTGACTTTTCTTCGCACACAAAAAATGCTGCCAGGAGTTTAAAATATAGGACTATCCCTAGTGTCTCCCATTTTCTGGGAGCATTGGCTTAACTAGTAATTTCTGTTACATTGGCTTAACTAGTAATAATGGGCAGTTGATGGAAATATGGGGTCCCACATACAACAGAAAGAACTACCCTATGTGATCCAGAGAAGCCTGTTGGGCTAAGTAGGAGAAAGGAAGAGCAAGAGATGTTTGATGTTGTAGTTTTGGTCTCTCCAATGGGTGGTGAAAGGTGGATATCCATTTTGATGGCCTTGACCCTATCCAAGGAACTTCCATAAACACTTCCCATGGCAGTGCAAAATTAAATTCCTGCTTCGGTCTAGCCATGGTCTGTCCTCTCAGGCAGGCAATAAACGATAAGCTGAGTTGTGAGTCAAGACTATGACACCTTCCCCCAACAGCTCTCACCCCTCCATCTTCCTCAGCTCTTTCCTACAGGGAATTTCAGTCTGTCTGCTTGCAGGGCAGATGCTCTAAACGGAAAGTGGCTGTAGTAGGTTTAGTTAAAGCAAACTGTGCATTCAGCTTTAGCCGGTTCCTACTCACTCCAAATCCAGACACCAAAGTCACCCCCAGCCCACAGATCCCTGTGTGATAAGCTGGTTGCATCAGCTGTTGTCCTCCAATTGTTAGAGAAAAATGCCAATAATTTTAGGAGCGATGCTTTAGGGCTTTTCTACTCCAAGTGTGGTCTATAGACCAGCATCATCTGGGAGCTTATTAGAAGTGCAGAATTTCCACCCTGACCTCTGATATTTTCAATAAGAAACTGCATTTTATTTTTTTTTTTTTTACTTTTTTTTTAACGTTTATCTATTTTGGGGACAGAGAGAGACAGAGCATGAGTGGGGGAGGGGCAGAAAGAGAGGGAGACACAGAATCGGAAGCAGGCTCCAGGCTCTGAGCCATCAGCCCAGAGCCCGACGCGGGGCTCGAACTCACAGACCGCGAGATCGTGACCTGAGCTGAAGTCGGACACTTAACCGACTGAGCCACCCAGGCGCCCCAAGAAACTGCATTTTAGCAGGATCTCTGGTGATCCAAGTTCACAGTGAAATCTGAGAAGCCCAGCCTTAAATGTTAGCACCTTGAGGCACCTGGGTGGCTCAGTTGGTTGTGTCCAACTTCAACTCAGGTCATGATCTTGCAGTTCTCGAGTTTGAGCCCCGCATCAGACTCTGAGCTGTCAGCACACAGCCTGAGGCCTGGTTTGGATTCTGTGTGTGTGTGTCTCTCTCTCTGCCCCTCCCGGCTTGCTCGCTCTCTCTCTCCCTCAAAAATAAACAAACATTTGAAAAAAATTTTTTTAAGTGTTAGCACCTTAAATGACAAATCATAAATCTAGCTTTCTCTGCTCATTCAGCCACCTTATGATTATAATTTGGCTACTGCAATGGAAATGCCTATTGCAACATCCTTTTCCTTGCATCTTTAATAACAGAACCCCAATTTTATTTGGGAAAGCAGTGTGCCTTCCCAAAAGACCACAGTATCGAACTGCCCTTGCAGCTGGAGGAGGCTATGAGACCAGATTTTCAATGACATGTAAGTGGAAATGTTGATGGGCCTAATGAAAAGCCCCCAAAACAGGTGGCGTATCATTCTTTCTTCTTTCCTCCTAACTGCTGCTGACACATGAACATCATGACTGGCCTTCATCAGTCATCTTGGAACATGAAGTGGCCCGGAGCATGGAAGTCACAGGCTGAGGATGGCAGAATAAAAAGGTAAAAGCTTATATCCAGATGATACACTGAAATTACTATATCAGCCTGGAGTTGAATATGTACAGACTTCTTCTATGGAAAAGAGAAACTCTGTCTGGGTTAAGCCACTGTACTTTGGGATTTTGTGTTATAGGTTGCTGTTCTCATTTAAGTGTCTAGAACTTACTGACCAAAAACCAAAAAAAAAAAAAAAAAAAAAAAAGCAAACATTCAGCCCCTCAACGATTAAATCTCTTCTTGTAAATTAATAAAAGGAGATTCTGCTTTCTACACCAGTCTCTCTGAACTCTGACAATGTGACTTTGTCCCTGAGAAACGATCTGGTGACTGTGTGTTGGCACAGGGGAGTAAGGGTGACGGTTGAGGAGGACCACCGGGTGGCCAGCGGATCCCTCTCCAGACAGCACCCCTCTCTCTTGCCTTTCACTTTCTTCTAACATTACTATGTACTTTTGGTGAGAAAAAAGAGAAAGAAAAGGCCTAAATAATTCCAGACGGAAAAATCCACTATTCAATAACCTCTAAGAATCGATGTATATATAAACTGTTTTCTAGGTTATGAAGAGTTAACTGGTTTTTGTGTATATGTCAATGTTCTACACAGAACTATTGTTCTAATCTTTTTTTAAAAGAGAGAGAGAGTGAGTGGGGAAGAGGGGCAGAGGCAGAAAGAGGAAAGAGAGAGAATATTAAGCAGTCTCCGCGCTCAGTGTGGAGCGTGACATGTGGCTTGATCCCATGACCCTGGGATCATGACCTGAACCGAAATGGAGAGTCAGACGCTCAACTGACTAAGCCACCCAATTTTGATATCTTAAATTCCAAACTACAGTGATATTTGTTTTATGCTTTATACCTTACAAAGCCTTTTCACATACTCAGTCTTATTTAATCTTCGATAGCTTTGTAAGAAGGTATTTGATCCACCCATTTATATACAAGGAAACTAAGATTCAGAGAGGTTAAGTAATGTGCCCAAGACACACAGCTAGGAAGTAGCAGTTATTTCATCAGGCTCCTTGCCACAGTGCCACACTCCCCTAATCCTATGCAGGGATTCACTTAATGGGGCCAGAGGATATGTGGAGGGGATATACTGGGCAAGTGGCAGATAGCGTCCTCTTTAATCACGCCATATAGACTTTGCATATTTACATACACTGTATCCTATATACACTGGCTGCAAGCTGGCTTAGTTTTTCCTTTCGGAAGAAAGGAGCTGGAAGGAGCATGAGATTACCTGCTATTATACAACTCGTCCCTCAGATGAAGATCCAGAGAAATGAAATAATTTATCTGAGATCTTAGGGTTAGATACAGGTCTTAGACTATATCCCCAAGCTCCTTACCTCCAGGAGAGCAAATTCTCCTCCAGAAATATCCCCATGATTCTCAGTAAATTCTGAGGAGATCATGTTACCACAGCAATGTTTTGACCAAAATAAAGAAGTATCCTTGGTTTAGTATATCAAGATGCAACTCTGGTTGCTAGCTAAATCTGGCCCAGACTTGTACCGTTTAACACCAAAATGAATCACTGGCTGTTCTGGGACACACGTATTAGCAAGGGAATTAGTCCACTTAGAAGCCACAGCCGCTATGGTCTTAAGTCAGTACATTTGAACTACCTTGAATTTATATTTGAAAAATGTCTAAAATCAATCACCACATAGCTTTAGACATAAATATTACTCTACAGAGCTGTAGACACAAAACCAGTTTCCTAGGCGTGCTTGGGTGGCTCAGTTGGTTAAGTGTCCAACGTTGGCTCAAGTCATGATCTCACAGTTCATGAGTTCGAGCCCAGCATCTGTGCTGACAGCTTGGAGCCTGGAGCCTGCTTCGGATTCTCTCTCTCTCTCTCTCTCTCTCTCTGACCCTCCCCTGCTCACCCTAGGTCTCAGTCTCTCACTCTCTCAAAAATAAACATTAAAAAAAATAAAAATAATAAATAAACAGTTTCCTATGTAATCCTGAAACTGCCAACTTCTCTTGCAGTATAGAAACATCCAGCTGTTTCTTCAACCGAGCACCAGAGGAGGAAGCAGACTTATCATAAGACTTCACATTAAATAAAAAAAAAATCCGGGGCACCTGGGTGGCTTAGTCGGTTAAGCGCCCGACTTCAGCTCAGGTCACGATCTCGCGGTCTGTGAGTTCGAGCCCAGCGTCAGGCTCTGGGCTGATGGCTCAGAGCCTGGAGCCTGCTTCCGATTCTGTGTCTCCCTCTCTCTCTCTGCCCCTCCTCCATTCATGCTCTGTCTCTCTCTGTCTCAAAAATAAATAAAATGTTAAAAAATTTTTTTTTTTTTCAAAATCCATACCTTTAGATGCCAGAAGCACCTTCAGTGTGTCCAGGTGTCCCCACTACAGGAGGCAGGTTAGGCAGGTCAACCAACTGTCTGAAACAGAGCATCCCCATTTGTAGCACTTGCTTATATCCATGGTGCAGATGCACAGCCAATTTCAGGCCACCAACGTGATCGTCACCGAACACAGAGTTGGGAAGAGGTGCACACATTTGCTCCAGCACTCTGAGAGACAAGGACCAAGACTGACGGGGAGATCAGTCACTTCTCTCTCATTCCAGGGCATCTGCTCCCTGTCCAGATCATCAGGCACAGTTGGCTGCATTATTTAATATCTTTGTTCTTTTTTGTGCTTTGTTTTTTGGTCAAATTCATTTATTCAAGTAGATGCAAGTGAAATGTACTTCTGATCTTTCTCTCCCTCAGTTGGGAACAGGCAAAATCCTTTACACTTTCATGCTCAAAGTTGACCACTTGGATGCTATTCACCCAGGTCACTTGGGGACCAAAAGTTCCCTGATGGCCAGGCTGAACTTAAGAAACACAGAAGAACATGCTTGCCCGTCTCGACCTCAGCCTCTGCCATACTCCCAGATTCCTTATTACCTTTGTCCCTGCAGGTAAACAGAATGAGGAGTCAGGTTCATGCTGGCAGCAATTTTAATATCCCCAACCTGCAAAATCTGTGGATGGTAAAACTTTATTTTCCATCATTTTTACTATGTTGGTGGATATTATTTATGCAAGGCAATATATAAAGAAATGTTAGCTGTACCACACTAAAAAGAAAAAACAGAATTATAGATTTTGGATACTAACTCTTTATTCAATATGTCATTTGCAAATACCTTCTCCCATTTTGTCAGTTGCCTTTTAGTTTTGTTGTTTCCTTTGCTGGGCAGAAGCTTTTTATCTTGATGAGGTCCCAATAGTTCATTTTTGCCTCTGTTTCCCTTGCCTCCAGAGACATGTCTAGTAAGAAGCTGTTGCAGCCAATGTCAAAGAGGTTGCTGCCTGTTTTCTCCTATATGACTTTGATGGTTTCCTGTCTTAAATTTAAGTCTTTTATCTATTTGAGTTTATTTTTGTGTATGGTGTAAGAAAGTGGTCCAGTTTCATTCTTTTGCATGTCGCTGTCCAGTTTTCCCAGCACTATGTGCTGAAAAGACAGTCTTTTTTCATTGAATATTCTTTCCTGCTTTGTCAAAGATTAGTTGGCCATACATTTGTGAGTCCAATTCTGGGTTCTCTATTCTGTTCCATTGATGTGAATGTCTGTTTTTGTGCCAGTACCATACTGTCTTGATGATTACAGCTTTGTAGTATAGCTTGAATTCTGGGATTGTGATGCCTCCTGCTTTGGTTTTCTTTTTCAGGATTGCTTTGGCTATTTGGGTCTTTTCTGGCTCCATACAAATTTTAGAATTATTTGTTCTAGCCCTGTGAAAAATACTGAGGTTATTTTGATAGCAATTGCATCCCCAATGTTTATAGCACTGCTGTCAACAATAGCCAAATTATGGAAAGAGCCCAAATGTCCATCAACGGATGAATGGATAAAGAAAATGTGGTGTATACACACACACACACACGCATACACACACACATACACACACTGGAATATTACTCATCAATCAAAAAGAATGAAAGCTTGCTATTTACAACAACGTGGATGGAACTAGAATGTATTATGCTAAGCGAAATAAGTTAGTTAGAGAAAGACAAATATCATATTTCACTCATATGTGGAATTTAAGAAACGAAACGGATGAACACAGGGGAAGGGAAGGAAAAATGAGATAAAAACAGAGAGGGAGGCAAACCATAAGAGACTCTTATATACAGAGAACAAACTGAGGGTTGCTGGAGATGGGGGGGGGGGGTGGTGGTGGTGGTGGGGGATGGGCTAGGTGGGAGATGGGCAATAAGGAGGGCACTGTTGGGATGAGCACTGGGTGTTGTATGTAGGTGATGAATCACTGGGTTCTACTCCTGAAACCAATACTACACTGTATGTTAACTTGAATTTAAATAAGTTAATTAAAAAAAATAAAAATAATAATTCATACAAGAAATCAGAATCGGTGTAAAAATATTTTAAATTTTTTATTTTTGGCAAGAATATTCTTGATCTTTTTGATGAGGTTAACATGCATATGTATATATAATGTACATTAAATTTACAGCTTAATGAATTTTTACCTAGGTACACACACATAACTACCATCTAGATCAAGAACTAGAACATTCCCAGGATCTTCCTCTTGCTCCTTCCTAATCAATATGCACTCCCTCAACCAACCCCAGACATTTCACTGTTTGTTGGTTTGTTTGTTTTTAAGATATTTCCTAACCATGGACTCATCAAATGGCAGAACTGACCCAAAATGCTTATAGTACTGATGACACAGTAGAAACTCAGTAGCCAAGTGATCCTCTCAAGGTGATTAATTTGCTGTCTGGGCTGATTCTAGAACTTAGAACCCAATTCCAGTCCAGTGGTTCTTAAAGTGCTTCCCCCAAACGGGCAGGACAACATCACATGAAAACTAGTTAGAAATGTAAATTCTTATCTACCCCTCACTCCTACCCACTGAATCAGAAACTCTGAGGAAGGGCTCCGTGATCTGCGTCTGAACACGCATGCTCTCTAGCTGATTCTCATGCTCACTCAGGTTTGAGACACTGGACTACACCAAAGTCTATAAATCAAATATTAATCAGAGTTCATAAAGTTCTCGTTAATTGTGAAATTTTACTTAATATCAGACATAGGCTAATTTTAAGGGATATTTAGGAAGCATGGATACCCATCTATACTAGAAAATCAATAAAAAAAAAATACCAAGTAGTAGAATGGTGTGGAAAATAATATGAGTTCTGCTATTCATTAGCCATACAGCTTGGACAAGACCCTCTACCTCTTTGAGCCCTAGTTGTTTCTAGGTGTAAAATGACTCTAGTATGTCAGCTCCCAGATTGAATCTAGACTGTCATATTTTGTTTGATCTGCCCAGAGATCTGGCTGGTTTGTGTGCTTGTTTGTTTTAAACTAATTGCTACGATAGGAGCAGTTAGTAGTCATCAAATATCCGACTTCTCCTTTTCATTTCCCTGCCTTCTTTGGAATCAAGCAACCCCACCTCATCAATGGCCTGCGAAATGAAATGCTGTATGTTACTTCCTGGCCAAGGCACCTAAGAGCTGGTGTGCACCTTTATCTCTTCCTTCCCCTGCAGTGGGGCCTTGGAAACCATACACTGAGTTGGCAGCATCATAAGATAAAGGGATCCTGGTTCCTTGCATCACCAGATGGAGGAAAATTCTGGCCACCTGCATGTGATTCTGTATGGTGTGCTTTTTGTATGGGGAATTGGTCACATTATTTTTAAATTTGGGAAATTTTACACATACACAAAATCTGTATTCCTGACTCGTCTTAAGAATGAGAAGAGGGTCAACTGGGTGGCGCAGTTGATTAAGCATCTGACTTCAGCCCAGGTCATGATCTCATGGTTCGTGGGTTGGAGCCCTGCATCGGGCTCTGTGCTGACAGCTGGAGCCTGGAGCCTACTTTGGATTCTGTGTCTCCCTCTCTCTCTCTCTGCCCCTCCCCTTTTCATGCTCTCTCTCTCTCAAAAATGAATGTTAAAAAAAATAAAAAGACGATCTGGCAATGCTGGGCTTGAATTCCTAAATAGCAATAATTGTCTAGAGCTGGGTGATGCCTCCCCATCTTGCACTCATTTTCCCCAATGTCCTCACCATTTCCTCTAGAAGACATTTCCTTTAATAAGCCCCGACAATACAGCTGAATGTAAGTTGCCACTTGACATCATTCTTGTAGTCATTTTCTTATAATCAAGAGGAAAGTGAAATATCTGTGTATGCATATTCCTAACAAAAATAACAAAAGTGGGGAAATTAAATACAGATCATGAGGGTTATGTGAAATTACAAGCGAGCAGTGTTCTTTGTGGAAGAGGAGAGAACATTTCTAAATGTTTAATGTTCAAAGTGTGGCCATGTCAAAAGAAGGCAATTTAATGTGCTATTCTGAAGTGGCCTATAGGAAGAGCTGGGTGTCGGGCAAAAATGCCTGCTAAAAATTAACTAAAAAATGGGGCTTAAATTTCAACAGAGGTTCTTTTTGAGAATAAAATAAACTGTACTTCTGTGAATATAGTTACATATGAAATGAGAAAATTATACCCTACTTGCTTCATTCATTTGCCTGCCTAGTCCCTAGAGGCATTTGATTCTGAGGATTGAAGGGGAGAGAACAAATGAAGAATACCTAACATGGTATGCAGAATATACAGCTTGGTGCCTGGCATGTAGCTGACTCCAAAAATGTTAGTTTCCTTTCACTTAGTTTATTTATCCTGATCGCAGAAAAGAATACTGGAATCTATTTCCAACTTTACTCTAAAGTCCAACAGTTCAATATGTATATACAATCAAGAAGACCAACAAACTGGGCCACTTCCAACAAGGTGAGGAGAATCAGAGGGGAGAGCAAAGCAGGAAGGGAGTGACTTCTTTATCAAGAGAGAAGAGATTTTAATTCCTCGGTCTGAAAAAACAAAGGTTTGACAAGAGACATGATCAAAACTATGAAGTCTTAGATGCAAGGTGCAGAAGGTAAGGCTGTTGTTCAGGATATATTTCCCCCATCTCTTTCCCTCCCCACCTCCATGGGAAAATAGTACTTCCCAATCCCATAGATGTCAGACTTGGCCATATGGCTTGTTTTGGCCAATGGAATGTGGCCTCTGGAAGCTTCTGACCTCCACCAGGAGAAGAGCATGGTCTAGCCTTCAGCCTGGACCACAGAATAAGCCCCATGGAGCAGACACACAATCTGGAACCAATTTACACTGACCTGCAGATCCACAGCAATCAATATGTGCTTAGTGTTGTATGCCACTGAATTTGGGAGTACCCTTTTACTCTGCCTTAACTGCAGCAGAAGTTCATCACTGTGGAAGGTGTATATGATGAAGAACTTTCCTAATCCCCCAAATGCCAGGACTAGGCATCTAGAAATTGTTCTATCTGAAACTTTAAAAGAGAAATCATTTTTATTTGGTACCTCTTCTTCAAAGCTCCCACTCTTAACTTAGATGCCCCTTCTCTCCATTGCCCCGAACTGTTTAGTTTTAGCCATACACTGTAGGTAGATTTTCCCCATCTAATTATTCCCTCAAAATGATCTGTCCTTTGGGCCATGCCTTCAGTTTTGCTTTCTAATAAAAATAATGAAGGCTAATAAGGGCTCCTGGGTGGCTCAGTCGGTTAAACGTCCAACTTCAGCTCAGGTCATGATCTCCCACCCTGTGAGTTTGAGCCCCACATCGGGCTCTGTGCTAACAGCTCAGAGCCTGGAGCCTGCTTTGGATTCTGTGTCTCCCTCTCTCTCTGCCCCTCCCTCACTCATGCTCTGTCTCTCAAAAATAAATAAACATTAAAAAAAATTTTTTTAAATAATGAAGGCTAATAATAAATAGCACTTTCTATGTGGCAGGCATTGTTCTAAGTGCTTGGCAAAACAGCCATCCTCTGTGGTTAAGTACTACTAATATCTACATTTCATAGATGTATAAACTGAGGCGTACAGCAGTTGAGTAATGGTCCCAAATAACATAGAGTTAGTAAGTGGAAGAGTAAGGGTTCAACTCAGGTAGTTTGCCCTTAGAATCCAAACTGTTCCCCCTTGTTTTCTCCTTCTCCCATAGTGATGAGTTATATGGATAAACTAATGTACATTAATTTGTTATCCAATGCTAGTTTGTTATTTCCTCAGCTAATATAAGACCATAATTCATTATATGTGTAGAGAGCCCTGAGGAAATGAATCTAATAATGGAATGTTGCCCTTATGACAAGCCATTAAGGAGATGATTTGAGGGTGATATTTTTTCTCATGATCACAAACACTCTAAATGAAAGCCAAAGAATTAGCAAACTGAAAACTTGAAAGAAGTAATTTTGTTGGGGGGTCGGGGGGAGGAGTGAATCCTGTCTTTTGATGGCGTGTAAAGAACACGAGTTGGGTCAATGAAAACCCAAATGCCACTTAGGAGCTTCCCCATTCTAAAAGGGTGAGGTAAGTTGGATTAAATTCTCCTTGTGGAGGCTGGGCAGTCCTTCTCCAGGATTTCAGGCTCCACCTCCTCATGCTTGTTTGGATCTTGGCTCAGTGGTTGTAAGGCAGCTTCAGCCCTATCACCCCTGCATCATGTCTACATATAAAACACCACTTCTTTAGAAGTTCCCGCAAAAATATCAATGAGACCAAGCACGTGATTGTTTCATTTTTACTAAAAGCATGTTAAGACACAGAGAAAGTGGGGGGTGCCTGGCTGGCTCAGTCGGAAGAGCAGGTGACTCTTGATCTTGGGATTGTGAGTTCAAGCCCCACACTGGGTGTAGAGATTACTTAAATAAACTTTAAAAAAAAAAAAAAAAAAAGAGGGGCGCCTGGGTGGCTCAGTTGATTGAGCTTCCGACTTTGGCTCACGTCATGATCTCGCAGTTCGTGAGTTCAAGCTCCACATCGTGTTCTGTGCTGACAGCTCAGAGCCTGGAGCTTCAGATTCTGTTTCTCCCTCTCTTTCTGCCCTTCCCCCCACTCATGCTCTGTGTGTGTGTGTGTGTGTGTGTGTGTGTGTGTGTGTGTGTGTATGTGTGCGTGTCTCTCTCTCAAAAATAAACATTAAAAATTAAAAAAAAAAAGACACAGAGGAAGGGATCATATCACAGACTACACAGCCATCTGTCATCTCATGAGGCCCCAACCAGTTCCGCAGGTCACACTTTTTTCAAAAATACTTACACCCTCTATGGGGGCTTTTGGTGGGCAGTCCCCCAGGTCTGGCTGCTTCTCTCAAATGAAAAAGCCACCAACCCATCTGTTCCTCTAGCTTTCAGCAAGTCTTTCCCCTAGAATTCTGATAAATTTTTGGATTTATGTTGTTACAGTAAAAAATATTAAGAAAAACAGTGAGCTAAAATAACCTGATTTCCCACAAGAAAATCTATAAGGTATTGGAATGAATAAAAGAGTACAGCAAAATTGGTAGATATAGGCTCAATACTTAAAGACCAATAGCATGCCCCCGCATATATACATAACCTTATTATTACACTAATAATCATAAATAAATGAATCAACATATATTTACGAAGATGCCATTTAGCCTATTTGCAAAAACTATAGGGCATCTAGTGATAATTGTAACAGAAGATGTTTAATAGAACAACCTAACTATTCCTCTGAGGGATAGTGAGTTAATTAATAAAGTGTGGTTTATTCATACAGAATTCTATATCGCAATTAAAATGAATGATCCAATGGCGCACCTGGGTGGCTCAGTTGGTTAAGCATCAGACTTCAGCTCAGGTCATGATCTCGCGGTTTGTGAGTTTGAGCCCCATGTCGGGCTCTGTACTGACAGCTCAGAGCCTGGAGCCTGCTTTGGGTTCTATGTCTCCCTTTTTCTTTGTTCCTCTACACTCGCACTCTGTCTCTCTCTCAAAAATAAACAAACATTAAAAAATTAGAAAACAAATAAATAAATGATTCAAAACCCACCTATACGTCTACATGGCTCCATCTTGAAAATATAACACTGAGTGAAAAAAGTGATTTGCAAAATTTACACATTGTATAATTCATGTAAAAATTTAAAACACACAGAACAATTGACTGTATGAATAGATATCTGTATGAGAATTAAGTTCACCTATTTTTAAGACAAAAACCGATGAAGAAAAGATCGGAAAAGTATGGGAGTAGCGTGGGCTTTCTTTAAAAAATTCTAAGAGGACTGTATACCTTATATTTATACCATATGTCAAATATATTCATGGAAAGAAAATTCTAAGAGGTGAAAACTTTCTGTGGTGCTATTACATTACTTTTATATCATGTATATATTGTATTACTAATACATACTGATATGTTACTAGATATATTCTATCTTTTGATATTTATATACTTGAAATATTTTATAATTAGAAATTAAAATGGAAATTTCATATGGGTTCAAAAAAGATTTCAATGAGATAACATTGAAAAGATGTTCATCTTCTTTAATAACTTTATTTTTACTCTTATCATGCGTATTTTTAAATGTCCAAATCAAAAGAGAAAGAAAGTTTGGCCCTTAGCAGAAGTTAGAGAGGCTAACCAAATGTTGTAAAATAAGAGATTAAACTCTTTGACTGAAATTTTATCACCATAGCAGATTAGATGTGCAATAACTTGCCTGTATTTTGAGAGGTTTTTAGGTAATCATGAAACAGGGCAAGTCCCTAATACCCAACCCAGACCCTGAGTTTTCATATCTAGTGGCTGAACTGTGAAGTCCCTTCCAGTTTTAAAGTTTTTGAGATCTTTGTGAGAGGCTTGACCTCAGACCAGCTTATCAGGAGTGCCCTGCTCCTGGCTACAGTGAAAAGCAGCATCTCTCTCTCTCTCTCTTTCTCTCTGTCAGCTAGAAAGAATTAAGCAGGGAAGCCTCAGAATACAGAGGACAATGTGGAGCAGAAATCAATACCTACACTTGGCAAACCAATTAGGACCCAGTGGGAGACCTGAGAGGAGGGCTACTGACTGAGAAGGTCAGTCCAGCAGGTAAGACAATGATTGTTCTGCCCCCTTTGACAATAGCAATGGTTAGGGAACAAGTGTATTTACTTTGTTCTTAAGTGTGGGGCTATGTATATCTCACTGCTTGTTGTAAAAATTGTATGGCAATTTAAATATAAATTTAATAGCTGCATTTTTGTTTGAAATGATTATTATAGTGAAACTATGGTTGTTGTTTTTTTTTTAAGAAAAAGAACCATTATTTTTTAAAGATATATATTGAAATATTTGTGGATGAAATAATGCCACGTCTTGGATTCCTTTAAAATAATTCAGAGATGGAGGAAGAGGGTGAGAGTCAAACTAAGACTGGCCATGTGCTGATAACTACTGAAGCTTAGAGATGGGTATGTGGGGTCCATTAAACATCTCTATTGTGATACATGTTTTTAATTTTCCATACTAAAAAAAGTAAAAGTCGCACTAGTAAGATCCAATGCTTCATGAGCTAGCTTCTTTTCTGAGTTACCTACACTTGCAGAAATTCTACTCACTGTGACTTTATTTTTTTATTTTTAAAGATTTTTATTTTTGAGCAATCTCTACACCCAACATGGGGCTCAAACTCACAACTCCAAGAAGAGTTGCATGCTGAACCAGCTAGGCGTCCCCACCTCCTGTGAGGTTAGGCCCACTACTTGCCTGGGGCATTTTCCCAATCGGTTCCCACAACATCTGGTATGAATTGACTTGCTTGGCATACAATGACAAACTTTTAAAACAATGTTGAAGTTGATTTCATAATAACAGAATTCTAATAAGTTTTTAAAGAAAATTGGAATTTTCAGCTCTTTCGGGAAGGGAAACGGTCAGTCTCCCATACTAGAGGGACCAAGAAAGCATTTTTCATTTTTTATGAACTGAATTTAGATTTGTGAAGTGCCTGCAATATTTTGTACTTAATGAAAATTTATTTAATTAGAAATGCATATTATTATTTCCATGTCAGAGACAAGGAAGCTTGACCTTGCCAAGGTCATACTGCTAACATGTATGCAGCCAGGATTCCAGTCCATAACTGGATAAATCCAAAGCCTATGTTCTTTCCACTCCATACCCTTGGTTTGTGGTCCAGCAGTACAGATACCAACCTGGAAGCTTGTTAGAGATGCAGACTCACAGGCGCCACCCCAGGCTTACTAAACCAGAATCTGCATTTTAACAAGGCTACTGGGGAAGTGGGGAACACTTAAACCATTTGAACACTGAGGAACTCTGTTCTACAGAACACCTTATAAATATGTCTCAAATAAGAGTAAATATTCCTGCTAACACATATAGAGTCCTCACTATATGTCAGATTTTATTTACTTTTTTGACAATTCTATTAGACTTGAGCAAACTAAGGCTTCAACGTTTAAACAACTTCAAGGACACACAGTAAGTGGTAGAGTTGAGATCAGAACTGAAATTGGTCTGTTTCTGGTGCCTGGACTATAACCCATTTCACATTTGCCTCACTCTAAACACAGAATCCAAACATTTTATTTCATCTAAATGATGTGAATTAGGTGTCTATATCACTCAGTTTATCATTAACATTGTTTAATCTACTACTTAGGTTTGATGATATGGACAGAGTCTAAAATGTCAGAATCAGTATGATATTGCTGCTATTTAAAATTTTAAACCATGGGCACCTGGGTGACTCGGTTAACTCTCCGACTTTGGCTCAGGTCATGATCTCACGGCTACATGAGTTCAAGCCCCACATCAGGGGCTCTCAGCACAGAGCCTTCTTTGGATCCTCTCTCTGTCCCTCCCTCGTTCGCACTCTCACTCTCTCTCTCAGAAAAATAAACATTTTTTTAAAAATTAGAATTTTATTTTTTAAATTTTTTTAATGTTTATTTTTGAGAGAGCATGAGCGGGGGAGGGGCAGAGAGAGAGGGAGACACAGAATCTAAAGCAGGCTCCATCCTGGCTTTGAGCTGTCAGTACAGAGCACCACACGGGGCTCAAATTCACAAGCCGTGAGGTTATGACCTGAGCCAAAGTCGGACGTTTAACTGACTGAGCCACCCAGGCACCCCTCAAAAAATTAAAATTTTAAACCATGAGATCATATGGTTAATACAGTTCCTAGTCTAGAGCTAGTATATGAAAAATAATATATGTGTGTTTATGTGTGTTTATATATATAAACACATTAACACGTATAAAAATATGCATATAAAGAAAGATACATAAACACACACATATATAGATATGTATATCTATTTCCATATATCAAGGTGCAAATTCCAGTGGGTTATCTGGCTATTCCTCATTTACCAATGGATGAACTGAAATATAAGATGAGGTTCACCTAAATTTACTGAGGAAAGATCAGAAAGGACATTCTGCTTCTTGATTTCACTTTTACATTACTAGGCAACTCTATGTTTTCCAGTAGTAAAAAGTTAAGGATCACTAGACTCTCCTTAAACAACTCTTTGATCTTATAGAGTGTCAAATAACTGATTCATTTTGCTTAAAAGAAACTTCCCACTGGGCAATTCTTTGATCTTCTGCCATCTGCGGAAAAAAGAAACATATATAATGCTTTTGTTGGTACAGACTATAATAGGTTATACTTCTGGGCTTACTTTTAGTAAAAGCACCAAGAAAGTATAATTAGTTCTAGACTAAAGCAGACTAAATTGTTATGAATGTGATACCACCTGCAGTTACAAAAGGCAGCATATTTCTAAAAATACCAGGGAGTTTCATATTTTTTCCATTTTGTCTCATGTAGAGCACCAAAGCAGAAAAACTTAATGATCTTTATTGTCTCATGTTTGCAGATCTCAATCTATGAAATCAGTTACTAGATATCTTCTCCTGTAGGAAGTAAGGAGGGTGGCAGAGTGTAACACTGGAAACCTAAGAAGTGACATTAAAATCACTACTTTTTTTAAAAAAAGGTAATGGAATTGAACTTCAGAGTATTAGAGTATTTATTCACAAGGAAATGCAATCTTCCAAAAATATATGTAATAAATATCCAACTAACTATAATCAGTGAACCTCTCTTCTTCTCAGTGGTAGAGAACAGATTAAAACCACAATGGCAACTAAGCATTCTAAAAATCCTATCTATTATGTATTTTAAAATGTATAAGCAGTGAATTACAACATTTAGATGAAGAGTAAACATTCTTTTAGCCTAGAAGATAAGTCTCTTTGCTTTCCCTGTGCATTGCACTGACTATCCATGAATATGAATTGATTTACACATTGTTCCCTTTCATTCATCACCATTTTCCAGAAACGGATAGGGATATCATAGCAAGGAGCTGAGTTTGAAATGAAAAGCCAATTTTAACTATCACCTCACCCTGGAATTTAAAACATATTCAGGAGGTATTCTTTTTCAATGATAAATTTCTAAGCAAATGAAAAATTTTTTCTCTATAAAATTTAATCCTAAAGTATGCTTGTATACAAACACATTTGCATACACAGTATTTATTGTTTAAAGGGATGTGGGTTTCACTTGAGACCTAGAAATAGAGGAGATTCCCTTTCTAGTG
Source organism: Panthera leo (assembly GCF_018350215.1). Taxonomy (NCBI): domain Eukaryota; kingdom Metazoa; phylum Chordata; class Mammalia; order Carnivora; family Felidae; genus Panthera; species Panthera leo. The sequence continues at coordinate 147,797,040 of NC_056687.1, read as the reverse complement.
TTTTCTATGAAGGAAAAACAAAAATGCCAAGAGAGTCTATTTCTCCTGTCAGGTATTTATTTCCCCAACCATTTCTTTATGAAGTTCTGTGAGGGCTGACCTGATAAAATCGTAGGTAGGAGGGAGGTTAGGTCTGTAATTCAAGGGACTGGTGACCAAAAAATGAATTAGATACCCATCATTTCATTCATTCTATGCAGGTACATAGAATGAGATAAACATGACTCAAAGAAAAGCAAAAATAAGCAACACTGGGCATCTGTTTTCCCTCTAATTGGATCCCTGGATCCCCTGGGAGAGAGTGTAAGCAAGGGCTCTGCCAGTTCTAATATTACCATTTTGTTAACTAAAAAATCAATCAATCAATCAATATATATATGTATATATGTATGTGTATATATATATATATACATACATATATACATATATATATATATATATGTACACACACACAGAGAGAGAGAGAGAGAGAGAGAGAGAGAGAGATGGATGGATGGATGGGGACTATTTAATCCCTGAAGCTCTTTCCAACACTATTTTATTATTTGAGTTGCTGACAGAGTCAAACTTCAACAGTCCACTCATCTTGCTTCTTTCTTTCTTTTTCTTTTTTTCTTTTCGCTTTTTAGCTGGCATTTCTTTCAACTGTGATTACCAAGATTTGGCACAGCGGGTGAAGCCAGTCTTATTTGAAAATCTGTTGAAGGCAGTCCGTGGGAGCTGGTACAGTAGGAAGCAACTCAAGGGGTGACTGCCTTGTCCCAGTTCTCAAACACAGAGGAAGGCATCCCCAACAAAAAGAGGAAGTGACCTGTATCACCTCACCTCAGCCCCACAGAAGGCTCCTCTCCCAAACTGCTTTTCTGCAGAGCTCTAGCGCCTGCCAAATGACCCTTTTTCTTGAGATAAAGAAATACCCAACTGTAGCCTTTAAGAAGCTGATGGGTGAGTGGGAGATGATGGTCAACAGAGAAAGAAGAGAGACATGTAGCTCCCAGGAGACAGAAAGTTGGAGAAAGGAAGAGCTGTCTCTCTTCTGGGTAGTGTTCCATTTCCCACTTCCAGACCCCAAGGCTCAGCTGAATTAGAAACCAGACTAAAGAAGACATTTGTGGTACACCTTGGGGCATCCCAGTAGGACTAAGCACTTCCTCATATAATAGCAGGGTACTGTTAGTAATGAACTTAAGTCCAGAACCTCCAAGAAAAGGTAAATCTGTATTCACATAATCTGTTAAAGCAAGAGAATACATAATACATTTGAGAAAGCTTTATATCAAAAAATAATTAAAATATTGTAAAAGGGAGGTCCTGCTTTTAAGTATTGCAGTGCAGAATTTTTTGTACCCTCTTCACACACACAAACCCTATATCATCCTCCTCCTCCTGAAATTTTAGAACCCTGGTGACAAGGAGTAAATCTTCTCATTTATTCATACTTTCAACAAATAGCAAGAAAACATTATACCCTCTAAGAAGGTAATGAGTGTTATGGTAAACAGAAAGGGAAGTAAGGTCAGAAGACTCAGAAATGGCAGGGTTCCGGTTGCAGTGTTAAACAGGGAGATCAGGGTAGACCTCATCAAGAAGCTGAGACCTGAGCAGAGACTTGCAGGAGTGGGAGTTAGCCAAGTGGCTGTCTGGGGGAAGATACTGACTTGGTTGCTCCTCACCTCCTTCAACGCAGAGGAAACAGCTAAAGCAAAATGATAAACAATATGTTTAAGGACAGCAGGGGGACCGATGTGGCTAGATGAGAGAAATCAAGAGAGGGAGTGGAGCAGAAAAGTTGAGAGAGGCAGTAGGGGCCAGGTCCTGTACAACCACATGGGTCATTGTAAGGATCTTGGCTTTTATGAGGAGCTACTAATGGGGTTTTGAGTAGAGAAGTGACATGATCTGGCTTATATTTTTTAAACTTTTTTTTTTTAATGTTTATTTTTGAGAGAAAGAGAGACAGAGTGTGAGCAGGGGAGGGGCAGAGAGAGAGGGAAACACAGAATCCAAAGCAGGCTCCAGGCTTGGAGCTGTCAGCACAGAGCCCGATGTGGAGCTTGAACCCACAAACTGTGAGATCATGACCTGAGCTGAAGTCAGATGCTTAACTGACCAGCCACACAGGTGGCCCTGATCTAGCTTAAATTTTTAAAGGATCCCTCTAGCTGCCATGTTGAAGAGCTTTTTATAGTAATTTAGGCAAAAGATGATAGCTCAGCCCAAGGTGGTTATCAGTAGATGAGTGATAAGAAGTTTGATTGTGGGTATATTTGGAAGGTAGAGACTACAGGATTCCTAATGAATTCAATGTGGGGTGTGTGAGAAATAGAGAAGTCAAGAAAGATTGGGCAAAAAGGAATTGCTACCCCGTGGGAAGTCCTTGGGTTGAGGAACTTTTTCCAGGGTAGGTCAGAAATTCAGCTTGGGGGGCACCTGGATGGCTCAGTCAGTCAAGTGTCCAAGTCTTGATTTCAGCTTACGGCATGATCTCATAGTTTGTGAGATAGAGCCCCAAGTCAGGCTCTGGGCAGAGCCCGCTTAGGATTCTCTCTCTCTGTCTGTCTCTCTCTCCCCCTTTCTCTTTGCCCCTCCCCCGCTCTTGCTTTCCCTCTCTTTCTCTCTCTCAAAATAAACTTTAAAGAGGTGCCTTGGTGGCTCAGTCGGTTAAGCTCCCGACTTCAGCTCAGGTCATGATCTCACAGCTCATGGATTCAAGCCCTGAGATCAGAGCCTAGAGCTTGTTTCGAATTCTGTGTCTCCATCTTTCTCTGTCCCTCCCCAAATCACGCTCTGTCTCTGTCTCTCTCTCTCAAAAATAAACTTTAAAAATTTTTTAAAAAATCTTAAAAAAAAATTGCTCAGCTTGGAACATGTTGAGTTTGAAATATGCTATTAGATATCCAAGTGAAGATGTGGAATAAGCAGTTGGATGTATTAGTCTGGAGTTCCACATGGAGGCTCTGGGCTAGAGAGACAAATTTGGGAGTTTTTATCATACATTTGAATATTAAAGTACATAAAGAATTAAAGTAAAGTATCATACATTTGAGAATTATCATACATTTGAGACTGGATGAGGTCACCAAAATTAGAGAAGAGGAACAAAGACTGAGCCCTGCAGTCCTTCAACATTAAGTGGTGGAAATGAGGAAATGGTGAAGACTGAGAAGGAGCAGCTAGTGAGGCAGGGAAAGAACAAGGAGAACATGGTGACCGGGAAGCCATGTGAAGACAGATATCCACACGGAGTGACCAACTGTATCATGTGCTGCTGATGGGTTAAGAAAAACAAGGACAGAGATCTGGATTTAGCAAAAAAGAGGTAGAAGAGCAGTCTTTGTGGAGTCAGAGGGGCAAAAGTCTAATTAAGGTGGGTTATAAGGGCAAAGGGGAGGAGGAATTGAAAACACCAAATAGAGACAACTATTTGAAAGAATTTTTCTGTTAAAGAGAAGAAATAAATACAGCAGCAGCTGGTGAAGAAGTAGGGTTAAAAGAGATTTCTTTCTTTTTTTTTTTTTAAAGTTTATATATTTGAGAGAAAGAGAGGGAGAGGGAGAGGGTGAGAGAGTAGGGGAGGGGCAGAGAGAGAGGGACAGAGAGAATCTGCACTGTTAGCATGGAGCCTGAGTCAGTCTCTAACTCACAAACCGTGAGATCATGACGTGGGCCCATATCAAGAGTTGGACGCTTAACTGACTGAGCCACCCAGGTGTACCTCTTTTCTTTCTTTTTCTCTCTTTTACTTTCTTTCTTTCTTTCTTTCTTTCTTTCTTTCTTTCTTTCTTTCTTTCTTTCTTTTTTAGAATGGAATAATGTTAATGAAATGATCCAGTGGAGATCAAAAATGATTATATAGAGAAAGAGGGGACAATTGTTGGATCAATGTCCTAGAGTTGAGAAGAGATGGAATCTAGTATGTAAGTGTTTTAGTGTAAGAATATGAATTTTCTTCCTATGATAATTGGCAGGAAAATTGATATGAAAGTGCAGATAGTGGATGGAGGTGCAAATGTGTTAGTGGAAATCTAGAGGCTTCCAAAGAACACATAACAAAAGGGGGGGGGGGGGCAAAGAACACATAACAAAAGATAAGGAATAAGAATAGCTTTGAATTGCCCAGTGGCAACATTAGAATCTAGCCGACTGGGTGGCTCAATTGGTTAAGGGTCCGACTTTGGGTCAGGTCATGTTCTCATGGCTTATGAGTTCCAGCCCCAAGTTGGGCTCTGTGTTGACAGCTCAGAGCCTGGAGCTTGCTTTGGATTCGGTATCTCCCTCTCTCTCTGCCCCTCCCTGACTCTCTCTGTCTCTCTCTCTCAAAAATAAATAAACATTAAAAAAAATTATAATCTAGCTGACACGGGGTCAAGGCCTTTAAAAACCTAAGGGAATATAATTAGCAACATAAGAATTTTATACCCAGCCAAACTATCACAAAGTGAGTATAGACTAAATGCATTTTCAAACGTAAAAGGTGCGCTGGATATCTTCCATTTGTCCCTCCAGATCCACTGTCTACCCTTCTCTACCCTTCTTTGTGCTCTTGGAGTTAGACTTGCGTGGACTGCTACACTTGAATTCTCTTGTCCTACACCTTCTGGTTAGATTTGCCCAACATGAGACATTGGCAAGATACCAGGGGGCAGAAACAGAGAATTCAGCACTGTGTTCCTTTACTGAAGTCATAGATCTCATTGAGCAATCCCTTCCTATAGCTGCAGCTCTTTCTGGATTCTAGTCAACATTCCTTCCTCTTTTCCCTTTAGGCTTAAATTTTCCTGCTCTTGCTAGCCCCATTTTGATACTGTTCACACCTTTGCAAATAGTTCTTCTTTAAGCTTTCATTCAGCACTGCCTTAGTAATGCCATTTTTTCCCTGGCTAGACCTTGGCTGGATACACAGGTCTCCAAAAATGTACCCATACACCTTTTCTTACAAAACTAGTGAAGTTCTCTAATAAAATTAGAAGAGAACACAGGAATGCAGCAAAGGGAATCCCCAGAATAATGGCAGGAGAAGATCCCCAGATGACTGCTGTGTATTAGGCACATAGAATAATCAATTCAAATTGAAGCAGTCCAGAATATTCTTAAAGATGTCTTTAAGATGAAATTGTTTGAATACCTAATGAGAAGTTTTACACAACTGGGACAAGAATTTGAAACTGAATTATAGTTAAGGGCATAGAAATTTAAGCAAATGAAAATCCAAATATTACATGTAACAAAAAGTTGGGCAAGAAAGAAAAGTAATCATAGTACAGGAAGTAGCTCAGTTGTAAATACCATTCATGTAACAAAAATTCCAAGGGACTTCTTTCCTTTTATAGTCTTCCTTATATTACAAAGGTTCTCTATGTTTGTTATGTAGAGATTTCTATACAGGCTATTTACCATGACAGCGTCTAAAGTTGCCAGGACATTTATCCTAATGTAATTTGACCTAACCTCTTGGTACAGTGGGAAGTCAAAATCTCAGTTTATCTACCGCCAACCTGTGGGGTAAATTACTTAATTTCACAGATTCTTTACCATGTATGAGGATTGCAAACCATAACACATAGTGTGCCTGGTACATAGTATGCACTCATAAATGACCACCCTTGTCAACCATCTTAATGGGAAAATGCTGCATAGGGATATTATAAAACCACAAGAAATACAACTTTGACCTCAATATAAGTAGGTAACTGGGCATCTAGACGTCATGGGGCATTAGAAGCCTGACACTATTATACACTTGATACTTCCCAGGTTAAGTAAATATGATATGGAACTGACAACTCTGTATATGAACAAAATTGAGGGGGAAAAATGCTCTGACAAGAAAAGATGACTGAGGAAGTAAAGTACAGAGAATGAATCAATTCTCAGAGGGCTAAGAGAAGTATACAGCTCTTCTTTACAGCAGTGACTTTAACAACCAGTTTCCCCCAGAAGTCCCTGTCCTTCCCTCTGTCCCTTACCATAGAAAGCCTAGGATCCCAAGACTGGGTTCTAGTTCCTTTCCTAACCATACAAACTAACAAAAAATGAAGAGTTTTAGCTGCCGGAGTTCACTAGGCCCATCAATTCTAGGGATTGGTCAGATATGAATGGTTTGAACAGTAAAGGAAAACATTAGTCATTAATAATAAACATGTATCAAGCACTCAAGATTTGTCAGTCACTGTTCTAAGCCATTTTACATGAATCATCCCGTTTGATCTTCATAAATTTTCTAGGTCCTTTTATCCCCATCTTACAGATAAGGAAACTGAGACTCAGAGAGGTTAAGGAAATGGCCTATGGTTACTGATAACCTGTCTCCAAAGCCTTCTAGGCTTCTAACTGTACTGTTAATGTAGAACAAATACAGTCTTTAGCTGTGGATTTTTTCACTAGCCTAAGAGCAACGATCAGATTGCATATCAGCAAGTGATCTTCAAATATGACAGCAATAATGTACAAAGAGCTGGACTATTTTAAGCAAAGGCTCTGACAAGGTGTACCAGGACAGAGCCTTAAAACCACCAACTCTTCTGGAGGCAGGGCTCAGACATTCAAATAAATTCAGCCAGTAAAGTTATGATAGAGAGGGGGTTATTTTAGGGCTACTTTAGGTTCTTTTCCATCTGCGTATGCCCAGTGCCAACTGTGCCTGCCATAGTAAGTGCTGAATAAACGTCTGTTGACTGGATATATGGATGACTCACCTACTGGGTCTTGTCAAATCTCACACGGAGCATCTCCTACAAAAACTTCGAGATTATTATTAAAGCAAGCCCTGTCAATACTTTTTCTGTCACGCAGCTGCTCAGGGGCTGGGAGAATCTGCTCCAGATGTGGGGTCAAGACGGAGGAACACGGCGCCACGTGAGATTGCAAAGTAGAGAGCCCAGAAATCTGGGACCGCAGTAACTCTCCGGACACGGGCTGCACAAAGCCTCTTTTGCGGCGGGGCGGCCCGTTCCCATCTTGGCACGGGGTTAGTGTCGGTGTAGGCGGGTGACCGCCGTTCAGTCTGAATCGGGGGTTGGGGGGGGCGGGGGGACAGCAATGACAGTGCAGGAATTCCACGCCGGCTGCGGGGTTTGTAGACCCGACTGAAGAGTGGGAGGGAGCACTGCTCACCTGACACACCCCAACCGGCTGTGCTGCAGCCCACGGCTGCGGGTGGGGGGCGGGAGACTCCTCACTACTCAGAGTTCAGAACTGGGGCTGCAGCGCAACCGCCAGCCTGGTCGCCCGCGCACGCGCATTCCTTACGCGCGCCCGCCAGTCAGCAGCGCATGCGCAGTGCGTCCTCCCTCGCTCCGTCAGTCCCTGCAGGGCCCGCGGCTCCACCTCCGCAGACCCCGCCCCGCTCCCGTGTGCCGAACGCTCCATATCCGGGTTCCCGCCGCCGCCACCGCCGCCGCCGCCGCCGCCGCCGCCTAGCTCATTCAGCTTTGCCGGGAGTGGTGTGATTCCCGACCAAGATGGCGGCTGTGGGGCGAGTCGGCTCCTTCGGTTCCTCTCCGCCGGGATTAGCCTCCACTTACGCAGGCGGCCCCTTGGCTAACGAGCTAACATCGGGCAACGGCGGCGCCGCAGCAGGCGACGACGAGGACGGGCAGAACCTTTGGTAACGACCCCACCCTTCCCCGGGTCCCCGCTGGCACTCCCGGCCCTGCGGATACCTCGGGATCCCGTGCCCGCCGAAGCTCGGCGCCGGGCCCAGGCCACTGCGTTCTCGGGCAGCCCCCACTCAAGCGCGCCGAGGCCGGGTCGTCCCTCCCGCCGTGGGGTCCCAGCCCCCGGCCTCAGCGTGCGCCTTGCTCCCCGCTAGGTCCTGCATCCTCAGCGAGGTCTCCACCCGCTCGCGCTCCAAGCTCCCCGCAGGGAAGAACGTATTGCTGCTGGGTAAGTGTCCCCCGCCTCGCTCCGCCCCGCCTGGTCCCCACCCCGGCCCGGGTCAGGGTCCGCCCGCCCGTTCGCTCGCTTTGTGCGAACTCCCGGGCCTGGCCCCGCCCCGCCCCGCCGCCGGACCGGTCGCTGACAGCTGGAGGAGCAGGGGAACGGGGACCCCGGCCCCGGTACCTTTGGGGACCGCCCTCCCCTGAGCCCTTCCTCCTCCCCTTCATGTGGAGGTGGCCCTGACAGTGTCCTGTGGGAAGGACAGAATGCGATATCGCATCTGAGGGATTGTAGGGGCTTGTGGTTTCCCTAGAAAAGAAGGACGGTTTTTCTTTCATAACAAAAATTAGTAGCAGGAGGCTCTTTTCAAGAGCTCCAGTGCAAATGGCATGCCATTAATAATTAATAGCTGGCTCTTTGTATAATTGACAGGGAAGCTAGAAATTGAGACCTGGGAATCGTGATAAATGTTCTTATTTGATTCAGCTTTTCGGGTACAATGGACGCTTATTGCAGATGCCTTTTTAATTGTCACTTATACTTCTGATATTTGTAAAAGGCGATAGAACACCTTACTATTCCAGTTCCTTCGAGCCAAATGATTGTAATAAGGAGAAATGGTCTAATGTCTCAATTCTCCTGTATTTCCTCTGCTCTCTGGAAGTTATGTATTTTGTTTCTTTACTGATTCTGAGGGTGGGCACAGAGGATATTGAGGGAGAATAAATCACTGATTCACATTTTTGCAGGCTTAGCTTCTGAGTCATTTACAGAAAACCTTTCTTTCATATTCTTTAAATGTGAGATATTGAGTCTTGGCTTATAAAATGATGGTTAAATTTTAAAACTTTGGTGTTGGTGTCTCAAGACTAGTTTTATGTACATCTAAAACAGGAAAGGAAACAAAGAAGTCAATTGCTACTTGATAGGTTCTGCTTTTAATAGAAATGTGTAGGTAGAAACAAATTATTTTTCATGAATACTGCCAATCTTGAATATATGATTCTTGATGTTCTTTAAAGTTGCATGGAGCTAGTTGAAAAATTAGTTTTTACTTTGTTTTTAATGTGATTGAAAGTACCTACTGCAGATTAACCTGGATTCAGTCACAGCCTTATAATCTTAAACAAGTTACTTGATGTCTACAGACTTCAGTTTCTTCATCTTTAAAATGGATATTATAGAAATAATAATGCCTCCCTCTTAGGGTTATGGGGAAGACTGAATGAGATAATACTTGTAAAGTGGTAGCAGCACAGTGACTTTTGTGATGGATTTCTGTCAACTGAATTAGAAGATATTTTATCAGAATTCTTTTTTTAAATATTCAATTAGTGTCCACGTAAGTGATATTTAATAGGGCAGAGATAGATTAGGTTCCAAAAGCAAAAAAAAAAAAAAAAAAAAAATCCCCGAAAGTGTTTTAAGTTTACTAATTTAAACAAATTACTCTTAGTTACTAAACTGAAATGGATTTGCTGTGACCTCATTGAAGTGGATTATTTTTAATTACTCTAAGTTAAATAAGACTTCTTTTCAAATACTGTCATTGTGAGGATAAGATTCCTGCATTTTGTTTTCATTTTGCAAGTTCCCCCTAATTATTCGTATGTGTTAGATACTATTAGATGGTTCTGTTTGTGGTGAAACAAAATTGACAGTTTTGTTCATTTTTGATGTTCCTAATTTGTGCTGAGGTTGCACCATGCTTTTCTTTTAACCCCCTTTTTAACCTGCCTTTGACACTGGATCAGTGTATGCGACCGAGTGTACTTAGAGGCCCCAGACACTTCTATCCTTCCATACTTAGAATAGATTAAATTTCCTTCCTTATGAGCTTAATAGTTTGTAAGGCTCTGTCTAGTATCAGGTTACAAAAGCTTGAAATTTAAATTTTTTCTTTGAGTACTATTGGAATTTTCATCAAAGTCCTTTTCAGCTCTGGAAGAGCAAATTTTTATACTGATTACATAAATAGGATTAACTTTTTAAAATACCTCTAAAGATTTCTTAAAGATATTTTACCATCACATGTTTGGCAGCATTCAGTCTGTGCTGGTGGAGGGAAGAAATGTATAAATAGGGATTGTGGTTTTCTTTGTTCTGAGTTTGAGGGTGCTAGGCAGGAGGATGCTTGGCCCTCAAGTGTTTTTCATGAATTATGGCGATCTCTGGAATCCTGTATTTAAAAAACACAAAAACAAAAACTGAGACTGTAGCAAGGTTTTGCTATTCCAGAAACAACCTGAAATGGGAACAATGATCAAGGTTCATTTATCGCAATGCAAATTGCAGTTTACCTTAGCTTGCTACATGCTTTCTCCTCCCCCTGCCTATGGGAGAAAAGGATTGGGACCAGAAGTGTATACATGTCTATGAGCCATTCTCAAAGCATTTTCATATAAATAAATCTTAGTTTATCTCCTCAGTTGCCCCCTTCTTTCACCACCTCCAAATCTGAGACGTAGATGTTGTTAGCACCAATTTGTAGATGAGATAATGAGTTTTAAAGACCTGTTAGGTGAGTTTTCCAAGGTCACACAGCTTTTAAGACCCTGTGTTCTGTGACTCTGGCATGGCTTCCCAACTTGATATAAGTCCTTGCAAGGGAGAGAGTGCCACATATTCTTCCTATTGCATAACTTTTTTTTTTTCTTTTTTAATTTTTTTTTTCAACGTTTTTTATTTATTTTTGGGACAGAGAGAGACAGAGCATGAACGGGGGAGGGGCAGAGAGAGAGGGAGACACAGAATCGGAAACAGGCTCCAGGCTCCGAGCCATCAGCCCAGAGCCTGACGCGGGGCTCGAACTCACGGACCGCGAGATCGTGACCTGGCTGAAGTCGGACGCTTAACCGACTGCGCCACCCAGGCGCCCCTGCATAACTTTTTAAAAAGGCTATCTTTGAGTAAAAGCACTAGTAATTGTTATAAAGTAAAATCCATATATTTGTTGGATTCTAGGCTGAAGCTTCTTGAGGGACACCACTGGGCCATGACACTTGTGTTTAAGGGGTCATTTAATCTACTGAAGCCAGACCCTTAGTGAAACCCAGAAACACTGTGACATTAGTGTTTAACCATTTTCTTTCTTGAAAGATTTTGAGAATGAGCTTCAGTGAAGTTTTTAATAGTAAAGGCAGAACTTCTAGTGCATGTACTTTAAGTAGGATTTAACTTATAAATTGTCCTTTGAAAAACTATTTTTTCCTCTTTACCCTTTATATTTAATCAACTTTTACTACAGTGATTGCAATTATATTTTAATAGCTGCTTTTTAAAGGGCACTTACTCCATATCTTGGTTACTTTCCTATGTTTTGTTAAGAAAACTCCCTAAGGAAAATAATAGTACCTAACATTATAGAGCACTTATATGTACCAGCTATGTAAAGATTGTTTCCAGAATTTGATTATCCCCTTAAAGATCAAGAAGCAAAACAGAGCTGTAAAGTAAATTGCCCTAAGGTTACACAGCCAGAGCCAACATCAAGAATCTAAATTGTGTAGCCTACCTCCAGAATCAGTATTCTTTTTCTTTCTTTTTCTTTTTTTAATGTTTATTTATTTTTGAGGGGTGGGGCAGAGAGAGAGGGAGATACAAAATCTGAAGCAGGCTCCAGGCTCTGAGCTATCAGCACAGAACCTGACATGGGGTTCGAACTCACAAGCCATGAGATCATGACCTGAGCTGAAGTCGGACACTCAACTGACTGAGCCACTCAGGTACCTCCCCCCCCTTTTTTTTTTAAATGTTTTTATTTTTGAGAGAAAAATAGTATGAGCTGGGGAGGGGCAAAGAGAGATTGAGCCGCAGAATCTGAAGCAGGCTCCAGGCTCTGAGCTGTCAGTGCGCACAATGCAGGGCTTGAACTCACAAGCTGTGAGATCATGACCTGAGCCAGAGTCGGATGCTTAACCGACTGAGCCACCCAGGCTCCTCCAGAGCCAGTATTCTTAGCCTATACATTGGACTGTCTCCCTAAAAGAAAGGAGAGCTTTCTTTGTAGGAAAAGTAGGACGTTAAACAGTTTATATAAAAGAATTTTATGTGATTCTCTGATGCATGTGTTTCACTGCAAAAAAAAATCTCATTGATTTAGATTAAATGAATTCATCATTTTACTAAGATACATTTGTAATCTTGGCCCCCCGGCCCAGTGCCTGGCTTATAAATAGAACATCAGTGTAACTTTATGATTTGAGGCCAACATAAATTAATGAAAACTAGTTGGCCCTTGGGTAAATCAGGTAAGCCTCATCTGTTTCATCTATAAATTAATATATTTGGATTTAGTGACCTCTGAAATCTTGTCTGATACCACATTCTATAATTTTTTTTAATTCCAAAGCTGTGGGTTATTAAATATTTTTAAGTTTATTTTTATTTATGTATCTTGAAAGAGAATGAGAGAGAGAGAGAGAGTGAGCACAAATGGGGGAGGAGCAGAGAGAAAGAGATACAGAATCCCAAGCAGGCTCTGCCCCATCAGTGTAAAGCCCGATTCAGGGCTCACACTCACAAACAGTGAAATGACGACCTGAGCCAAGATCAAGAGCCAGGTGCTTAATGAGTATGCCACCCAGGTGCCCCAGGTTATTAAATATTTTTAAAGAAATATTTTGAGGACTACTGCAGTTGAGCTTAAAGTATTGGGGCGCTTGGCTGACTCAGTCTGTAGAGCATGTGACTCTTGATCTCCTGTTTGTAAGTTTGAGTCCCACGTTGGGTGTGGACATTGCTTAAAATCTTAAAAAAAAAAAAAAATTATTTTTCCTTGTAAATGTGGCTGTTTGATTCCACCCAGGGAAGAAGCCTAGAGTCTATTTTTCCCTGAAGGCACCATTCCAGGATTGTGTGCAGCCAACAAAGCCCCACAAAATGCTGAGCATCTTCAGGAAGTATGTTTGAAACAGTCATTCTTTTCAGGAATAAAATAGCTTCTATTATGCTTGAATTATTGGTAGGAAACCTCAAGATACATGGTGGAACCAGAGATCTGTTCAGAGAAGTAACTTCTGTGTGAGGACTAAATTTGAAAATAATGAGACTATTCAGTCTGAAACTCTTAACTTGTGAGGAGCTGGGATCAAAGATCATCAAAGTTCCAGGACTTCTAGAAAACACAGATTTTTATCAGTTGGAAGTATGTTAATGCTCTTTTTAGGAATGACTGGTTATGGGAATATGATGCAAAGAGTGGAATGTTACCACGTATTGGGTACTGATATGGATGATATTGGATTAGTAATTTTTCTTTTTCTTTTTTAATTTTTTTTTAATGTTTATTTATTTCTGAGACAGAGAGAGACAGAGCATGAGTTGGGGAGGGGCAGAGAGAGAGGGGGACACAGAATCGGAAGCAGGCTCCAGGCTCTGAGCTGTCAGCACAGAGCCCGACACGGGGCTCGAACTCACAGACTGTGAGATCATGACCTGAGCCGAAGCCGGACGCTCAACCGACTGAGCCACCCAGGTGCCCCGGATTAGTAATTTTTCAAGAATTAACAAAATTATTTACTGCATGTTATGTGTTACCACTATTAAAAATATGCCAAATATAGAGTGTTTTGAGACTCCGGTGGCATATTGATATTTTACAGTAGTCAGAGTCAGCAACCTATTATGTAAAGGGCCAGATACTAAATAATTTAGGCTTTGTGAGCTATATGGTCTCTGTTGTAACTATTCAATTCTGCCCTTATAGCCCCAAAACAGCCATAAGTAATTCATAAATAGATGAATGGGTGTGGCAGTGGTTAACAAAACTTTATTTTCAAAAACAGGCAGCAGACCAGATTTTGCCTGTGTGCTGAGGTTTGTAGACTCCTGCTTTAGGGTATTATGGGCATCAGTTTTGTCAGTAAGCACAGATGCCAGTTAATAGAGGTTTCTGGCTGATGGAATATGATGTTTGGTGCGTGATAGGGGCTCAGTAAATAAATGTTGAATGAATGATGAACAGCTTTTATTTACGTATCATTGTTATTCCAGCTAGATGCATAGTCTGAACATAGGTGTAAGAGGTGTTAAGAGGAGTTCATGTATCTCTTCCAGCGCTGAGAGAGAGCTTGAGCACAGGTGAATAAGGGGGTACAGCTTGAGTTAGGAAAAAGAAAGGACCAGTAAGTGAGTGACCATGGTCTGATCTTTTGAGGCTTTATTTTACTTAAAAAATCAGGGGTAAAAACAGATTATGTCTTCTTTCATTTGTTTGTCAAACATTATTAGAATGTGCTACGTATAAAATGCTTTGCTGAATTATTTGTGGAAAATACATAAACAGGACTCCATCCCTGCCCTCTAGGAGCTTATAAACTTCTGTGGGTAAAGACTCAAAGTGAAATAAAATATGTCAGTATGAAATAATTACTAAATAGGTTGCTTAAGATTTTGCAGGAAAGCTGATATCTGAATAAAATTTTGCTAAGAAACGGGGGGGGGTGGGGCGGGAAGAACACTGGGGGCTACAGACTAAGGAAGCATGTTACAGTAGCCAAAACCTAGTGGAATAGGCCAAGACAGCTCAAGTTGATGGAACCTCACCTAGAGGCACCAGGTAGAGCAGCCCCTTCTACCATTTGAAGCTGTGGGATTGTGGATAAATCATAACCTTCTGATCTGTTAACTGAGGTTTTTTTTATACTTGGATTAAAAGAACTAAAAGAGGGGCGCCTGGGTGGCGCAGTCGGTTAAGCGTCCGACTTCAGCCAGGTCACGATCTCGCGGTCCGTGAGTTCGAGCCCCGCGTCAGGCTCTGGGCCGATGGCTCGGAGCCTGGAGCCTGTTTCCGATTCTGTGTCTCCCTCTCTCTCTGCCCCTCCCCCGTTCATGCTCTGTCTCTCTCTGTCCCAAAAATAAAAAAAAAAAAAAAAAAAAAAAAAGAACTAAAAGAGGGGTGCCTGGGTGGCCCAGTCAGTTAAGTGTCTGACTTTTTTTTTTTTTTAATGTTTATTCATTTTTGAGAGAGAGAGAGCGCGCCAGGAGAGGGGGGTGAGAGAGGGAGAGAGAGAATCCCAAGGAGGCTCTGCACTGTCAATGAGGAACCCGGTGTGGAGCTCGAACTCAGGAACCGTGAGATCATGACCTGAGCCAATATCAAGAGTCAGACGCTTAACCAACTGAGCCACCCAGGAGCCTGTGTCTGATTCTTGATTTCCGCTCAGGTGATCTCAGGTTTATGGGATCAAGCCCCACATTGGGCTCTTTGCTGAGTGTGGAGTCTGCTTGAGATTCTCTCTTTCTGTCCCTCCTGTGCACTCTCTCTCCCAAATAAATAAACATTTAAAAATAAATAAAAAGAACTAAAAGAAATTATGTCTTAAAGCATTTTCTTCTCAAAATTGGAAGTCACTATTTTATTTATTTGAGAGAGCACTAGCAGGGAGAGGAACTGAGAGACGGGGAGAGAGAGAGACAGAGACAGAGAATCTTGGGTCTCAATCTCATGACCCTGGGATCGTGACCTGCACTGAAATCAAGAGTTGGATGCTCAACTGACCAAGCCACCCAGGCACTCCTGGAAGTCACTATTTTAAATTATAAAGTAATACATGTTTCTTGTCCCAGTGAGAGAAAAAAATTATGAAGGTAAGAAAATAACACATGATCCTACCACCTGAAGATACCGTGTTCATTTTTTCTATATGTGTGTGTATTTGTGGGGTTTTTTGTTTTTTTAAGTACGCTCCCCGCCCAGCATAGAACCCATCGCAGGGCTTGAACTCACAACCCTGAGCTCAGGACCTGACCTGAGACCAAGAGTCAGACACTTAACCAACTGAGCCACCCAGGCGCCCCTTTATATTTGTTTTTTAAACAAATAGGCTCATATCCTACATACTGTTTTGAAAAATCAGATTTTTTAATTTATGTATTTTATGACAATAGACTTGGTTTCTCCCTTTTAGTGACTGAATAATATATTTAGCTATGCCATAATTATAATTTATGAGAGATTATTATTGTTACATCTAATTTTCTGCTTGCCCAATATTATCTTTGGGATAAATTCCTGTAAGTGGAATGGCTAGGTCAAAAGTATTTATCTTTTGAGTCTTTCTTTATATTGCCAAACAGTCTTTTTCTATTTTTATTTTTTTTTAACGACTCTTTTAGGAAAGTTGTACCATTTGACATTCTTACCATCAGTATAAGAGAGTTCTTATTTGTCTGGCACCATTGCTAACACTAAGGATTATTCATTTTAATCTTATTTGGTAGATAGGTTAAAAATTGGCATCTTAATTTAACAGCAGTTTAACTGTAGAATGTATAGCATATTTGTTGATTAAAAACTATTACTTCAGTGTGACTTTGACCTGGAGCATAGGAACTGTTAATAACCATTGGTATTAGCATTTATTGGCTGTTGTAAATGTTTATTGAATTAAGCTCAGTGGTTTTCAGTTCATGTCTAGTCAGTGTGAAAGTGAGAGAAATAATAAAGGATAAAGTCTATCAAAAAAAAATTTTTTTAATGTTTATTTGTGAGAGAGAGAGAGAGCACAGACGAGCGAGCAGGGGCAGGGGCGGGGCAGACAGAGAGGGAGACAGAACTCCAAGTAGGCTCCAGGCTTTATACTGTCAGCACGAAGCCCAATGTGGGGCTCAAACTCACAAACTGTGAGATCATGAGAACCTGAGCGAAATCAAGAGTCGGATGCTTAACCAACTGAGCTACCCAGGCACCCCAAATTCCACTTTTTAATGTGAATTACTGAATGCTGATACTCAAAAGTAGGACTTTGGCCAACAGATGGGATGGGAACATCGTGTGTTATGCCTGTTACTTGGGTGTTTTGCTTTATTATGTATCATGCTTACTTTTTTACAGAAGAGGGTTTTAAGCCCCAGGTTACACAGCTGAGCTAGGATTCAACTTTGGGCTTGTCTAACTTTCCACTACGCATGTACTCCTTGATATTATGTTAGAGGGATGTAGTCCTGAACAGCCATGCATAAATGTTTACTTACAACCACTGGTTCAGATGCTACAGCTGATTAACAGCATCTCCTCCCTTGCCTCAGCTGGCAAGGGTCATCCAGGTAACCTCTGAAGGCCATGCAGAAGGTAGGAGTCCAAGAGTAGTTCGGTGAAGACCCCTTATGGCTCTTGTCACCAGAGCTTTCAGACAAAATAAGATGATTTACTTTACATCATGCAAGGCCAAATTAAAAAAAAGGTTAACTTCACAATGTTGATATCTCACCTGGACAAAGAAGGAACACGGCAGGCTAGATTTCCTTCTGTTCTGATTATCATGATGCTGTAGACCATGGTGGATCCAATGTAGGTGTGGAGACGTGCAACAAAGCTCTGTGTAGAAAGCAGGTATCGGGCACATAAACTTGTGCAAAGCAAGAAGAGCAGGCACAGTGTGTCAGCCTTCCATGCCAGCAGGAGAGGAGACTGGGAGGAAAGGGAGGCAGAGTACCGCTTATTTTGCCTTTTGGCATTCCTGCTTATCTTGAGTGGAGACGACTAGACGCTGCTCCAGGAACAATGGCAATGTCTGTAGTGTTCAGGAGCATTGCTGGATTCTAATTCTGCCCCTTCTTTAACACACTGCTTGATCTTTCAAATTATGCTATTTACCTTTTAGGATTACCATGTGGATTATATGAGATGATGTTTGTAAAAACACTTCAAACAGTGGCAAACACTGGAAGTGTTCAAGATGGCTATTACTAACGTGTTGTGAGTACGTAAGTGTTTAGCTTTGATAGCTCATTTTCGTGTGATTCATGTTTTTATGGTATCTTTTAATACACTGTTGATGTCTTCTAAAAGAACTTTATTTCTGGTGTATCACTAACCAAGAAGTAATGAAGGATAATAGTTACAGAACTTTAAATCCATCACCATAAATTTTGTCTGGTTTTACCCTCGTCTATTTAGAAGATGGGAGCAAATGGAAATACTTGACTTGTCCAGGTTTACACAACTAGTTATGGTATTGTTACAGTTAGAAATCACATCTTCTGACTCATCCCATTTCTAAGTCTGTTAATCAAATTGTCATTATAAAATTTATGGATGTTACATCTGGTGTTGAATTAGAGATCTGTTGGGGAGATAGAACAGTATTACAAGCACACCTTTACCCCTATATGTTTTGGTGGAGTTTATGGAGATTTTCTTTTATAATCAATTTGGTTTTCTAATTTGAGCTGAAAAGAAGTAAGAATTGATGGCCATTATTGCTTTATGCTAAAACTGAAGTTCTTTTGGGGCACCTGGCTGGCTCAATTGAAAGAGCATGCTACTCTTGATCTTGGGATTGTAGGTTTGAGCCCCACGTTGTGTGTAGAGATTACTTAAAAATAAAATTTTAAGGGGTGCCTGGGTGTTTCAGTCTTTTAAGCATCTGACTCTTGATGTTTGGCTCAGGTCATGATCTCACAGTTTGTGAGATCAAGCCCCGCGTGGGGCGTCGGGCTCTGCACAGGCAAGGAGCCTGTGTGGGATTCTCTCCCTCTCTCTGCTCCACGCCCACTTGCACGTGCTCTTTCTCAAAGTAAGTAAACTTAAAAATAAAATCTTAAAAAAATTAAAAAGTAAAACTGGGTTCTTTTAGTGCTTGGATCTTACAAATCCAAGGGCTCACAGAGTGACTTTTTTGAACAGTTCTCAGACAGATAATGTGCAATACAGGCTTATTTGCTGTGGGGAATTTCACTGTAATCAAATCAACAGATCTTTCTTCCTTTGGTTCATCCACTAGGACAGGGTTTGGCCCATAGGCTATTTCTGTATAGCCACAAACCAAGAATAGTTTATATTTTTAAAGAGATGGAGGGGGGAAAAAACAAAGATGAATATGTGATAGAGACCTTATGTGAACTGCAAAGCCTAAAATGTTTGCTATCTAGGGGCGCCTGGGTGGCTCAGTCAGTGGAGTGTCCGACTTCGGCTCCGGTCATGATCGAGTTTGAGCCCCGCGTCAGGCTCTGTGCTGACCGCTCGGAGCCTGGAGCCTGCTTCGGATTCTGTGTCTCCCTCTCTCTCTGCCCCTTCCCTGCTCACGCTCTGTCTCTGAAAAATGAATAAACCTTAAAAAAAAATTAAAATATTTGCTATCTAGTTCTTTACATAAAAAGCTTCCCAGCACCTGGATGAGGACATGAAAATAGCTCTATTAGAATATAATTAGATCTAATTAAATAGTTCTGTTTGCTTTAAAAAACATCTTTCAAATATGTCCTCTTTAAGAAAATCTAATATAAACCGCAAACTTAGATGAAATATTTAGAGAATAACTTTAACATCATCGCTAAAGGGCTCTTTATAGAAGGACTTTCATCTTAGTCTATTTAAACAGGAACTCTCAGTACTTGTGTAAGTGTATGTTTACAGATCATTAACTGTTTGGCTGGCACACTTAAAGCTAGTATGTCTGTTTCACTGCCAGCTGAAGGCGGAGGAACTGAAGATAAAGCTTTCTTAACAGTTTATTCATGACAGGTAGATGAATTCTTTCAACATTTTTTGAAGTCACACAGGCCCCATTGCCCTACTTGCCACCTTAAAGATATATTAATTGCATAGAATGAAGGACATATGTAGTTATTTTTCTTTTATTTTACTGCTCAAACCATTAGACTCTGTGTTTTTTCAAAAATAACTTGGAATTTAGTGACTTTTGTTTCCTCAATGGTTTGGTCATTAGAGAGAATTTTTATTTTATTTGTTTAGTTTTCTCCATGCTCTCCATGGCTTAGAATTTTAAGCTTTCAGTCTAAGTGATTCTCAGAAGTGTTTATGTGATTTGAGTAGTTTGTGTCATTGATTTATGTACTGTAATGCCCTTTTAGTGTCAAAAAAGTCACCCGAAAATTCCTATATTTCTGGGGAGGTTTTTTTTTTTTGTCTTTGCTCTTTTTATTTATGTATTTAGCATTGAGTACTTTTTTTTTTTTAAGTTTATTTATTTTGAGAGAGACAGAGACAGAGAGTGGGGCAGAGCAGAGAGGGAGAGAGAGATCTCAAGCAGGTTCTGCACTGTCAGCTCAGAACCTGAGTCTCAAACTCAGGAACTATGAGATCGTGACCTGAGCTGAAACCAAGAGTCGGATGCTTAATCAACTGAGCCACCCAGGCGCCCCTGAATGCTTGTTTTTTTTAAATTCACTTTTTGATGCCCTCCATCCATAGCCCCACCCCCACCCCCGCCCCATCCCACAACCACCAATCTGTTCTCTGTATCTATGAGCTTGAGGAGTTTGGGGTTTTTTTTTAGATTCCACGTATAAGAGAGATTATACTGCATTTGTCTTTCTTTATCTGAATTATTTCACTTAGCATAATGCCCTCAAGGTCCATCTATGTTGTCACAAATGGCAGAATTTCATTCTTTCTTGTGGCTGAATAATATTGTGTGTGTGTATCTCACATCTTCTTTTATCCATTCATCCATCAGTGGATACTTAGGTTGTTCTCTTATCTTGGCTGTTATAAATAATGCTGCAGTGAACATAAGGGTACATGTATCTTTTCAAGTTAGTGTTTCCATTTTCTTTGGATAAATTTCCAAGAGTGGAGCTGCTGGATCATATGGTCAAAATACCAAAATTTTTAATTTTTTGAGGAACCTCATACTATTTTCCACAATGACTGTACCAATTTATACTCCCACCAACAGGGCACAGGGGTTCCCTTTTCTCCACATCCTTGCCAACATTTGTTTTTTCTTATCTTTTTGATACTAGCCATTCTAACAGTTGTGAAGTGATATCCCATTGTGGTTTTGGTTTGCATTTTTTTTGAATACTAGTGATGTTGAACATCTTTACATGTGCCTTTTGGGTCTTCTTTGGAGAAATGTCTGTTCATGTTTTCTGCCCATTTGTTAACTATATTGTTTGTTTTTTTGCTAATTGAATTGTATGCATTCTTTATACATTTTGCATGTTAACCCCTTATGAGATATAGGCGTTGGAAATATTTTCTCCCATTCATTTGGTTGCCTTTTTATTTTGTTGATGGTTTCCTTTGTTGTGTAAAAACCTTTTAGTTTGATGTAGTCCCACTTGTTTATTTTGCTTTTGTTGCTTTTGCTTTTAGAGTCAGATTAAAAAAAATAATAATTGCTGCGGCACCTGGGTGGCTTGTTAAGTGTCAGTTAAGTGTCTGACTTCAGTTTAGGTCACAGTCTCACGGTTTGTGAGTTCGAGCCCCACGTCGGGCTCTGTGCTGACAGCTCAGAGCCTGGAGCCTGCTTCTAATTCTGTCTCTGTCTCTCTGTCCCTCCCCTACTCACTCTCTGCCTCTCTCTCATATATAAAACATAAGAAAAAAATTAAAAAAAAATAATTGCCAAGACCAGTATCAAGGAGCTTACTGCCTGTGTTAACTTCTAGGAGCTTTATGGTTTCGGGTCTTATGTTCAGGTCTAACCCATTTTGAGTTAATGTCTGTATTTGGTATAAGATAGTGGTCCAGTTTCATTCTTCTGCATACGGCTGTCCAGTTTTTCCCAACATCATTTATTGAGGAGACTACCTCTTACCTATTGTATATTCTTGGCTCCTTTGTCATGTGTTAATTGACTATATACACTTGGGTTTATTTCTGGTTTCTCTATTCTGTTCCATTGATATATCTGTTTTTACGCCAATACCTTAACTGTTTTAATGACTGTAGCTTGTAATAGAGTTCAGAGTCAGGGAGCATGATGCCTTCAGCTTTGTTCTTCTTTCTCAAGATTCCTTTGGCTTACCCAGGGTCTTTTGTGGTTCCAGACAAATTTTAGGATTGTTTGTTCTATTTTTGTGAAAAATGCCACTGGAATTTTGATAGGGATTGCATTGAATCTGTAGATTGCTTTAGGTTTAAAGCCACATAGTCCCCATTGCCCTAATTGCCACTTTAAAGGTATATTAATTGCTTGGAGTTAAGTATGTAGATAGTTATTTTTCTTTTATTTCACTCTTCAAACTATTAGGTTACTGTTTTGTTTTCCAAAAATAACTTGGCATTCAGTGACTTTTGTTTCTTGAATGGTTTGGCCAGTAAAGATGGTTTTTAGATGTCTGTCAATGCCAGATAGAGGTATCCTGAATTTTAATATGTTTTAATCCTTCTAATTGCATAATAGAATAAAGAGAAAGGGTTCATGATGGACTTTTTAGTAGTGTCAAACATCGTTCATCTTGGCTGGACCAAGGCAGCTGAATACTGCCGGCTCCAATGACTAGAAAGCTTTTCTAAGTTTAGTGAAGGAGATATGTATTATGAGCTTACACAATTAATTGATGTGTTATTGTTGAGAGGTAACCACTTGAGTTTTATAGATACGAGTGAATAAATTATTGTAATAGATTGTGGGTAAAGGCCCAGGACAAGCTATTATAGATGGGGTATAGTTATGAAAATAGAGACTATAGCCGTGATTAAGAGATAATGAATATTGGTAAAGGATCTTCTGACTATATGGTGCGTGCTACACAGTGAATGTGTACCTCTCAAATGAATAGGTTGAAATTGTACCCCACAGGGCGATGGCATTAGGAGGTATGGTATGGTCTTTTATAGATGATTAGGTTATGAGGGCAGAGGCCTCATGAATGGAGCCCTCATAAAAGAGACACCAGAATGCTCTCTTACCTCTTCTGATGTGTGAGGACACGGGAGACAGCTGTTTACGAACCGAGAAATAAGCCCTCACTAGACACTAGATCTGCCAGTGCCTTGATCTTGAACTTCCTACCCTCCAGAACCGTAAGAAATAAATTGTGTTGTTTAAAAGGTACCTAGCCTATGGTATTTTTGTTATAACAGCCCAAAGAGACTAAGACAACATGGTTTTTGTTTTTGTTGAACAAGCAGGGACAGTGCCTGTTAAGAATGGGATAATTTCGGGGTGCCTGGGTAGCTCAGTCAGTTAAGCAAGCGTTGGACTCTTGATTTCAGCTCAGTTCATGAGATCAAGCCCTGTGTCAGCACAGAGCCTGCTTGGGATTCTCTCTTTCTCTCTCTGCCCCTACCCGCCTCATGCTCTCGCTCTCTGTCTCTCAAAATTTATTTTTAAAAACTTTAAAAAAAAAGAATAGGATAATTAAGTATCTTAAATGCAAGGACTTTATATCCTGCTTACTGTTAAGAGAACTTGCTCAAAGAATATTTGTTGAATGAAGGGGACAGACTTGGCAGACTGACATTCCCCTGAAGGAAACCCATAAATGAGCTGACACATTACACTGAAGTGTCTTTAAGTGTGCAGTGTGTTTTTGCGAGTATGAGGAAGAGTGCTTAACCAGACTCGTGGAGGCAAAGAAAGCTTCCTAGAGGAAACTAAATGGAGACCGGAAGGATAAGCTGGGGTTCTCCCAGATGTGAGGGAAAGGGAAGAATATTCCAGAAAGAAGTGACAGCACGTGTGAAGACTCAGAGTTGGGAGACTGCACCCTGTCTGGCTCTGCAGGACCTGGAGACTAGCATGTGGGTTGTGGGAAATGGGATATAGCGAGGGGCAGAAGGATTAAGTGGCTTTTGTAAGGAATATTGGGCTTTATTGCAAGGGCAGCAGGAAGGGGCACCAGGGTGGCTTAGTTGGTTAAGTGTCTGACCGGCTCAGGTCACGATTTCTCAGTCTGTGAGTTCGAGCCCAGCATCGGGCTCTGTGCTGACAGCTCAGAGCCTGCAGTCTGCTTTGGATTCTCCCCCTCTCTCTGCACCTCCCCCCACTGTCGCGCGCGCTCTCTCTCTCTCTTAAAAATAAACATCAAAAAAAAAATTTTTTTAAGGGCAGCAGGAGGACCCTGAGGGTTTTTTCTGACATCCTATGGAAATTCCAAGCGTGTTGGAGGAATTTTGAAGTGAATAGTCATATACCCAAACCTAGATTCTACCGTTAACATTTAACTGTATTTGCTTTATCACTTAAATGTTTCACTGCTCCACCCTTTTTTATGCATTACAAAGTAAGTTCCTGATATTAGTTTACTTCACTCTAAATATTTGAGCTTTCGTATGTTATTAACTAGAATACCCTGAAGGGTCCTAAGAGGCAGAAGTGGCATGAGGAAATTGTTTCAGGAAGATCACTCAAGCCGCAGGATGGGGAACGGATTGGAGTGTGCTAAGAATTTAGTGAATGTTCACTTTTGAGTAGCATGTTTATATAGTGAGAAGACAACCAGGCAGAGGCCAGGGGTTAAATGCTTAAAGATCTAAAAAGGGAGAAAAAGAAAAAAACCCTAACAAATAATGTGATTAGAAGATGTGTATAACAGTAGCACAAGACTACATCTTTGTAATATCAACAGCATTTTCACAGAACTAGAACATCGGTCCTAAAATTTATATGGAACCACAAAAGACCTCAAATAGCCAAAGTGGTCATGAAAAAGAAAACCAAAACTGGAGGTGTCACAGTTCCAGACTTCAACTTATATTACGAGGCTGTAGTAATCAAAACAATATGATACTGGCACCAAAATAGACACATAGATCAATGGAATAGAATAGAAAACCCAGAGATAAGCCCACAATTATCTGGTCAATCTTCAAGAAAGGAGGGAAAAATATACAAGGGGAAAATGACAGTCTCTTCAACAACTGGTATTGGGAAAACCGGACAGCTATCTGCAAACTGGACCACCTTCTTACACCATATGCAGAAATAAACTCAGAGTGGATTAGAGCCCTAAATGTGAGACCTGAAACCATAAAATTCCTAGAAGAGAGCACAGGCAGTAATTTCTTCAACAGCGTCTGTAGCAGCATTTTTCTAGATATGTCTCCTGAGACAAGGAAAGTAAAAGCAAAAATAAATGTCAAAATAAAAAGCTTCTACACAGTGAAGGAAATCATCAAAACTAAAAGGCAGTCTATCAAATGGGAGAAGATCTTTGCAAATGAAATATCTGGTATTAGGGGACATCCAAGTATTGATGACCAGTTAGCAGTTCAGGAGAGGCTAAGGCTGGAAAGAAATCCATGGGTCACCAGATTATAGGAAGTACAGAAGTCGTCGTCAGAGCTTCTCCTGGAATTACATTCAGAGGGAGAAGAGTAGAAGGCTGAGGAAGGAACCCTGGATTGTACAGACGTTGGGTAGGGATGGAAGAGCAGCCTGCAAGGAAGACTCAGGACCAGCCACCTCAGAGGTTAAGTGGTAGAGTAGCAGAGGGCGATGTTCCTGAAGCAGTGACGAGAGAGAGCCTTCTCTGACTTCTGTGTCTTCCTCCTCCTCTCTCTGCCAGCTCCCAACCAAGTCTGCCTTGAGTACAGCTGTCCCCACCGCTATTAACCTTAGTTCAGGCCTACCTCATTTCTTGCTAGGACTCCAGTAATACCGAGTTACCTAGTCTCCTAACTCCTAAACTTACCAGTCTCCCATACTGTCGCCATAGAGGTCTTTCTAAAATACTTAAATACTGCCAGTGGCCCCCTGTTATCTTCAGGATAAAGTGTGCCCTTCTCAGCCTGGCATAAGATGCCCTTCATGATCTGGCATTCTGTACTTGTTCTCACTTTCTGGCTTCTGTTCCCCTCACATCCTAACATTCTTCAAATTATCTGTCCTTTGTAGAAGGACAAACACTTCTTTGCCTCCAGGCCTCTGTATATGCTTTCCTTACTTCCTGGGATGATTAGCTGTCCATGGCTCATTAATACTACAAGACTTGGCTATAGTGTTACCTGCCACCTCTACAAAGTCCTTTCTGACTTCCAGGCAAGACGAGGATATTCCCTGAGGGCTGGCCTCCTGGTTGTTGCGTATCTCCAGTATAGACCTAATGATAGTATCTTGAAATCATCTATTTGTTTTCCCTCTCCAGTTTGTCAGCCTCCTAGAGGACAGTGACTTTGACATAAGGATCTTTGTACTCCTGGTGCTTAATGTAGTAAATGTCTAATGGAGTGGTTCCTCAGAGTGTGGTCCCCACACTAGCAGCATCAGCAGCACTGGTTGCTCGTTAGAAATGCAGATTGTTGGACCCCACCCCAAACTTACTGAATCAGAAACCCAGGAGGGGAAGCCCAGCAATGTGTGTTTAATAAGCCCCCGGTGAGTCTGGTACATTTTTGAGAATGATTAGTCCAGTGAAATGAATTGAAAAAATTCAAATTAGCAATCAGTATAACAAATTTTCTGCAGAAATTAAATGCCAGTGTTGGGTTTAATAGTAGAAGTATTTATATATTCTCTTTTTTACTGGTTAACTTTATTATTTCCATTTAAGCATGATGGGTCATCATGGGTATAATCATTGGCATTATCATAGATATTACTATTTTCAATCCAGTCTGTTATTTTGACGGACCATTTTAATAGTACTGCAAAAATAGTGCTGAAAAAGAAGTACTCATTTAATGACGAGTTCTTCATTGCCTTTTTAAGGTGACAGTTTTTGCTATGAAGTGTTGGAAAATAGTTCATAAAAAGAACCAGTCTTGCCAGTTCAGTTGAATATAGTACTCTCTACTCTAGGGTACTGTAAGTTTGACAGGTCTGTGTGTCTTGTCTCTGTTCTGTCTGCATTACTTGGCCTCAGCTTGTCACCAGTAGGATTATAAACACCTATGCAGAAGTGACTACTGCAGTCTGTGGCAACACTTAGTTATAAAGATGGTCATTCAGAAGATCCAAGACTTACATAGTTTTTTTAAGTTTAACATGAAAACAATTTTTAAATTTTCAAAGAACTCGTGAATGTTCTCCAGGAATAAGTCCTTAGATCTAAGAAACTCACATTTATGAGTACTATTAACATGATACTGCTAATAACGAGACAAGTTCACGGGGCACCGGGGTGGCTCTGTCGGTTAAGCGTCCGACTTTGGCTCGGGCCATGATTTCGCGGTCCATGAGTTTGAGCCCCGCGTCGGGCTCTGTGCTGACAGCTGAGCCTGAGGCCTGCTTTGGATTCTGTGTCTCCTTCTCTCTCCCTGCCCCTCTCCAGCTCACACTCTGTTTCTCTCTCCATCTCTCAAAAGTAAATAAACGTTAAAAAAATTAAAAAAAAAATAACTAAGTCCATGAGATGGTAATAGGTAGTATTTAAATAGATTTATGATATTAAAAAATCTTCACCAAAACATCAAATAGTAGCCAGCCTAGTTTTAAAGTTTTTAAACTTTTGTCAAGTTTAAATCACATAATTTATTGCTGTTAATATTTCTATTAAGTCCTTTATTTTTTTATTTTTTTAAATGTTAATTTATTTTGAGAGAGAGTGAGAGAGGGTGTGCAAGCGGGGGAGGGGCAAAGAGAATCCCAAGCGGGCTCTGTGCTGTCAGTGCAGAACCCAACACGGGGCTCAATCCCACGAACCATGAGATCAACATGTACCTGAGCCGAAATCGAGTCAGATGCTTAACCCGCTGAGCCACCCAGGCACGCTTTAAGTTGTTTGTTTTAATTCCACTATCATTAACATAACAATGTTATATTAGTTTCGGGTGTACCATATACTGATTCAGCAGTTTTATACATTTCTCAGTGCTTGTTATGATGCATGTACTCTTTTATTCCCATCACCTATTTCACCCATCCCCCACCTCCTCCCTTCTGGTAACCATCAGAACCATTTGTTCTCTGTGGTTAAGAGTCTGTTTCTTGGTTTGTCTCTCTGTTTTTTTTCTTTGCTCATTTGTTTTCTTAAATTCCACATGTGAATGAAATCATACAGTATTTGTCTTTCTATGACGTTTTTCACTTAGCATTATACTCCAGCCTCCATCCATGTTGTTGCAAATGGCAAGATTTCATTCCTTTTTATGGCTGAATTATATACATACACACCACATCTTTATCCATTCATCTATCGATGGTCACTTGAGCCACCTCCATAATTTGGCTATTGTAAATAATGCTGCAATAAACCTAAGGGTGCATGTATCCCTTTGAATTAGTGTTTTTGCATTTTGGGGTAAATACCCCATAGTGTGATTACTGGACGGTAGGGTAGTTCCATCTTAAGCTTTTGAGGAACCTCCATACTGTTTTCTACAGTGGCTGTACCAGTTTGCATTCCCACCCACAGTGCGTGGGGGTTACTTTTTCTCTACATCCTTACCAATACTTGCTGTTTCTTGTGTTTTTGCTATTAATATTTTTTCAGTCTACATTTTATTTTTGTCTGTTCTACGTTCCCTGTACCCTTATTCTTACTCAGTTTACTACCTCTACCCCTCCCTTATTAATATTTCTTACGACTTCATGGTTTTGGTGAGGCTATAGCCACAATTCCCCCCCTGGTCAATTTTGATGCATCTTCCATCCTCCATGAGTGGGCCATGGGTGGGCACATGACCCAAACTGGGCCAGTTAAGAGTCTTTACCTGAGATTCTTCAGACTGAAAGCCAATAGAGAGAGTCTTTTGTTCCTTTTAGATGAAACTGGAATGACATAAAAGTTGAACTTCGTGAAAAATACCCACAGAGGAAACCATTTGTAATAGGATAGAACTAGACTTAAAAGCAAGGGCAGAGACACCAGGACAAAGAATCCGGGAGGGGAAGTCAGCATCTTCAACTTTATAGTTACCTAGATGTCTTTCATCAAATTACCCTTTTGGTTGAAGCTAGTGCCAGTTGGGTTTTTCACTTGACACTAAAAAGCATCCTTAAATAATCCGTATTATAATTAAAAAGGATTGTCCTTTTTTACAGGTGAAGATGGAGCTGGAAAAACAAGCTTAATAAGAAAAATTCAGGGAATAGAAGAGTATAAGAAAGGAAGAGGATTGGAATATTTGTACTTCAATGTTCACGATGAAGACCGAGATGGTGAGTGTCGTTTGTATGTAAACCAAGTTTCCTGAGGCCTTTCTGAGGTGCACTGCCTGCTCATTTTAGTCTTTGACTTTTCTTAGTGTGTCATCTTTTACTAGGAGTCCTGCTGTGTCATGCCACTTATGTGTGGACATAACTTTTATTGGCTTGGGATTAGAATTCTTCTAGTGGTATTTTTTTAACATCTTAAGATATTCTAGTGTTCAGACTGTAGCTTCCTTGCCATCCTTCAAGAATCTCAATTTTTCAGTTCGTTTTCCCTCAAATAGTGAAATAATAGTATCCTGTGGTTGTTTTGCCAATCCCTTTTCACCTTCTAATTTTTGACACAAAAAAATGTCATCTGCCTCCCAGCTTTTTTCAATCTGATCAGCTGTTCTTTTCTTGTATACATCACGTGCCTTCTCATTTTTGTGTATGATATCTTGTACGTGCATGGCTCTCTATGCTGATGGTAAGAATAGAAACATGCTATTCAGCCTGTGATTTGGGACTGAGAAACAAGAAGTAGAGGCTGCTGGTGTTTTGTGTTGGCAGTTAGATTATCTTCCTGAAAATTTGTTAGGCCTTTATTAAATTGATAGATGTGATCTAAGAAGTTGAACCTTGTCAAAGGAGCCATCCTTTGTGGAGATGCCCTAGAATACCAAGTAGTATTGTTAGTTGGATAATGACATAACTTAATCCAGTTGCCTTGGTAACTTTTTTTGTCTCTTGTAGATCAAACAAGATGTAATGTATGGATCTTAGATGGAGACCCGTATCACAAGGGCCTCCTGAAATTTTCACTGGATGCCATTTCTCTGAAGGACACTCTAGTTATGCTGGTTGTTGATATGTCAAAGCCTTGGACTGCTTTGGATTCTTTACAGAAATGGGCAAGTGTTATTAGAGAACATATTGACAAGTTGAAAATTCCTCCTGAAGAAATGAAAGAAATGGAACAAAAGTGTGAGTAGTTTAGAAATACGAATATAGATTTCAAACACCTGATATCCTAGCTATTGTAATTGTTAGCAATTTTTGACTTTGAGTAAGATTCAATGAAGGAAACATAATGTGACTACTGTTTTTGAAATTTAATTTGATGTGCTAGGTTTTAATGTAGTTTTAAATTGGAAACCTGTACTATATATAATGGCAGACTCCTTAGTAGAGGTGCCTTTTCTCCTTTGCCAAAGGGCCATAAATGTTCATTTGGGAAGTAGATTTTCAGGATTAAAAAGATTTGAATCTTTCGTCAGCTGTTTATTTTCAGCAGTTTCATTTCTTGGTAAATAAAGCACTCTTATCAACGTTGTCAACATGAAATGTGCCCCAAAAATGTTAACAACGTAAATATAAAAATGTTAAACTGGTTTTATGATTTACAAAGTGTATATTTTGTACATACCCATGTAAATTGGAAGTTTTCAGATAAATTATGATAACAAGGGTTATCTCTAACAAATTGTAAGTTAGTTGTCACAGTTCTTAATTTCATTGAGAGTTCTTCATTTGCCAATGCCTTTGCTTAAGAAAATATGCAGATGGAATCTGCTTTTCTTTGTTATTGTTGACTGATAATAATTTTTAGAAGATTAACAGCTTACTGGAATTTATATGCAAGGAAATAGTAGAGACTTAGGAGAATCTGTGTCCTAAATTCCTGAAAAAGATGTCTAACTGCTTTTAATCTGTACCTCTCTTTCCCTGTTTGGCCATTGCCTATAGGTCTTTTTTTTTCCCCGCTAAGTTTATACTACGGTAGTGGTTCTCAGTTTGTGGTCCCAGGACCAGCAGCATCAGTATCAGTACAGCTGGGAGTTTGTCAGAAATACACATTCTGGGCCCCACCCTGGACTACTGAATCAGTTAACTCTGGTATATGCTAAAAAAAATCTAACACTGTTAGATTTCACCCTTTGATTTGATGGGTAATAGCTACCAGGTCTGCTAAGGTTGTATGCATGCCCCTGTGTTCTTGAAGGAACTGTACTCAACTATTCAAGGTTCCCTCTTCCTTGACCCCATGTAAGTTTAAGATCATTTTCTTCTTTATGATTCTGTATAGAATTCCCTCATACACATGGGGTGCTTGGGGGCTCAGTCAGTTGAGCATCAGACTCTTGACTTGGGCTCAGATCATGATCCCACGGTCATGGGATCGAGCCTCACGTTGGGCTCTGCACAAGCATGGAGCCTGCTTGAGATTTTCTCTCTCTCCCTCTGCCCCTCTCCCCTGCTCGTGCACACACTCTCTCTCTCTCTCTAAAAAATAAAAATTAAGAAAAATTTAAAAAGAATTCCCTCATATACAGTTTTAATCCTATGCTGTGAATCATTTGTTTCCAGATTTGTTATTTTGCTTTTAAACATGGAAAGCAGCCTTATATAGAAATCCTGTATCACTGATTATTTCCTTGAGAATTCCTTAAAGAGTAATCACTGAGTCAAAGTATACATTGTTAAGGTTCTTAATACATTTACATTGAATTTTTGTTAAGTGAAGGTTGTGACAGTCTTGCAAATGAGTTCTAAAAATTTATCAGTGCTGGTAATATCATTAATTTTTACCAGGGTTACAGAATGAATATGGCCCAAGATTGTACCTAGGTGAAAAGGAGAAGACCTGAGTAAAGAGCTTTAGAGAAAGGAAAGTAATATTAGAAAGTCATCTAGGGGCGCCTGGGTGGCTCAGTCAGTTAAGCATCTGACTTCTGCTCAGGTCATGATCACATGGTCTGTGGGTTCAAGCCCCGTGTCGGGCTCTGTGCTGACAGCTCAGAGCCTGGACCCTGCTTTGGATTCTGTCTCCCTCTCTGCCCCTCCCCTGCTTGCGCTCTCTCTTTGTCTCTCAATAATAAACAAACATTAAAAAAAATTTTTTTTAATAAAAAATAAAATAAAGAAAGTCATCTAGGTCTTTTAAATTGTGGAGCACCCCCCCACACACATGCACACCCATTTTTTTATCCTTTCAGTGAGCTTTGTGAATTAGAGAATATAGAGAGGCAAAGCTAGAGTGTGACTTGCCCAAAGTAATTTGCCCAGACAGAACCAGCTTACATTGAACCCTACTCTTTGGAGCCTACTCAATTGTTGTACTCTGCCTCCTCATAATTAATGTGAGTCTGGTGTTTCTGTTCTGTCTTTGAAACAGATTTCTCAAACCCTTCTTGTATCTTCTCTTACATAACACTAAATACAAACTCTCGTAAAATACGTATTTAGATTATGGCAGAAAAAGCTACCTGCTGAAATAAAGCAATTTCTAAACCATGTATTAAATTATTTACTTTGATTTTCAGTGATTAGAGACTTCCAAGAATATGTAGAGCCGGGAGAAGATTTTCCAGCCTCTCCTCAGAGAAGAAATACCGGGTCACAGGAAGATAAAGACGACAGTGTGGTTTTACCTCTGGGTGCGGACACACTTACACATAACTTGGGCATCCCAGTACTAGTAGTTTGCACAAAGGTTAGCTTCCTTCCTAGAGATTCTACTACTGGTGTTAACCGTGGATGAGCAACCATTTTGTTTTCCAGCCTTCTTTTGGAGTTGGCACATTAGCTTTCCTAGATAATTTTTCTTAACAAATAGAAATAATAGTTTAAAATATGGAATGATAATCACATGTTGATTTTGTGATCTTAATCATAGTGCCTTTGAAAGAAAATGTTACTTCACATATTCTGCTTGTGATTGAATTTCATATTCTTAATTTCAATTAGACTTCGTTGTACAGTAAGTTGAGTAGAAATAATACAGGTAAGATGATAACTTCAGTATTAATTTTTATAAAATGTATTTTGCCACATTAAATTGTGATACACTGATATCCTAATATCGGAAGATTATGTACTTAAAATCAACTTCAGTGTCTACCACCACTCATTATGTAAAGTTGATATGCAGTTATCGAGGGTTTTTTATTTATTTACTAAAGAGGTTGTGATAGGATTGCTATTATCAAAATTCTGTTAACTAGTTCTGTCACTGTATACACTTTATAATAAATCAAAGAGGGAAATAGGGAAATGTACAGACTCCCTGGCTATAAAGAGTGTTTTATAGAACTAGAATAGATTTTCGATCTTAAAAACTTCGTTTAGGTCCTAAGTGGTTGGGTCAGCAAGTATTGAGCATCCATTTGTGGGTCCTGTGAGTCTTCATTCTCTATGTACTAAAACTTTCTCTTTGGTATTTTTGCCACATTCAATACACCATGGACGTTAATACTTTTTAAAGAAATAAAATGATTCCTTAGTCTTATCTCCACCTGAAAGAATCTTAGACAGGAGTAATTGATGTTCTGATATTTTGATGGTCACCTTATCAGTGTGATAGTTTTGTGATATTCCCCCACCCAAAACTGAACTATCGAAATCATTATATTTAACTTTGATTATTTAAAGTTAATGCTGTTATTATTGGGGTTTTTTTTCTTTTAATTATTTTCTCCACAGTGTGATGCCATTAGTGTATTGGAGAAAGAACATGACTACAGAGATGAACATTTTGATTTTATTCAGTCACATATCCGGAAGTTTTGTTTACAGTGTATCCTTTTACTACATTGATTGGTGCAGTGTACCTTTCCTGTTTGTTTGCTTATTTCAGTTAAGGGAATTAAATTGATGGACTTCAGAAATTCCATAGGCTTTTTTCCTCCCGCCCTGGTTAGGAATTTCATTTTAGCTCCCAAATCATTTATATCTGGGTATTTTGAGGTATAAAAGCAAGTGCTGAAATCTATTAACTTTGGTTTGCTGTGTTTTAAAGTACTGTGCTTAAGAAAAATAACTATTAGTCTTTTGTGGAAAATTCTAATGAACTGGCATTGAAAACATTCTGATTACAAAGCAGGGCTCATTTATCGGAAGTGGCGGTGGGGCAAGATCAATATTCAGGTTTGTGTGTTCTCATTTTTAATATGTTCAGTGTGTTACCATCTCCACACATAGTCCAAAGCAGTGGTTTCTAAATCTAGCTGTGCCAGCTAAGGCTTGCTGAATTGGGACATTTCAGGGTGAGGCTGAACAATCTGTACTTTTAAAAAGCTTTCTGGGAGATTTTGATAATCACAAGGTTAGGAAACCTGTAAGGAATCTTGTCTAGGTTGCAAGGATTAGAGGAACCACTGAATAACAGACACCAGCAAAAGAAGGGTAAAATGAGGGTTGTACACGAATGCTTTTAGGAGAATTTGCTGTTGAAACCGTGGTCACAGCTTGCGTGCACTGAGGAGAGCTGTAAGGTCACTTGACACTGGCACTTTCCCCTCAGTCCTTTGTCTCTCCGCGGCCCTTTCTTTTCTCCTGTCACATAATGGTTGACTTGGGTTGAATTAAAGGGCATTTGTTTACATAAAGAGTCTTTTAAAAACTTTGTTACTGAAGATTAGCAAATTTAAGAAGTCGTAGTCTCTTTAAACGTTTATTTAATGCTGTTCTTGAAAATATACATGCAGGTATGTAATCAGGAAGGAAACTGTCCCCTAAAATAATCACAGACCTCTAGTAGAGCCCGTTGATTTAAAAAAAAAAAAAGAAGCACTGGGTGGCTCAGTCAGTTGAGCATCGGACTTTGGCTCAGGTCATGATCTCATAGTTTTCTGGGTTCAAGCCCTGCATTGGGCTCTGTGCTGACAGCTTAGAGCCTGGAGCCTGCTTCGGATGCTGTGTGTGTGTGTGTGTGTGTCTCTCTCTCTCTCTCTCTCTCTCTCTCTCTCTCTGCCCCTCCCCTGCTCATGCTCTGTCTCTCTCTCAAAAACAAACATTAAAAAAACAAATAAATAATAAAAATTTAAAAATTAAAAAATTCAAACTGTGAGAAATCACCTCAAGATAGTGAGTTGCATGTGTATGCACGCGTGAAGGCAACAGTTCAAAATCATTTTAATTTTTTTAAATGTTAATTGCAATGCAAATTTTTGCATTCATAAATCGGTTCTTCGTGAGAGATCATTAATGAAAAGTTCACACAGTTAAGCTTTTACTTAAGGTTAGGATGTTTGTTTCTACCAAGTTTTATGACAAGTGATTTTTAGCAGTACTATTAGATTCATAACCTTTGGTTCATGCACTAGAAAATACGAGTCTTCCAGTTCAGAAGTAGAAGTTCAACTATTCCCAGCATCTCCTCTTGGTCTAAGTTATCATCTCTCTTGGGACACAGTGGCCGGTGTTAGAGCATGGTCCTTAGCTGTGGCCGTAGAATTTCTGATGGCCACTCTAACCATATCATCTGTCAGTAGTCACATTACCCCCTTTTGCACAGGCCTTTCTTGATCTTTGGATCTACTGTATCATTTGGATAAAAGGTCGAAGTTAGGGTCTGCTTTGATTAATACATCCTCGTGAGGTTGTATTACCTCAAATTTTGGTCATGAAATCTGTTTTCCTTGAGTCATTCCTGAAAGTTTCTTGGTGGTACCTATTGGTTCGTCTTTTCTCCTTAGTAGGTCTCCTGAACTTTGTCCCTAAAGTCCTAATTCCCGGGACTAGTGAAAACCATAAGACACACTAGCACAAGCCATCTTTTTGAAAAATGCAAGCCAAACAGTCGTTGATAAGTAATATCCATTCTTCATGAAGTTTAGGAAGGTTAAAAACAAAACCAATACCTCTTCTCTTGCTTTAAATGCAGAGATAGTAGTAATGTCAATATTAATCAGTTTACCTTTCCTTTCTTGGCTTAAGGAGATTTTTGCCCCCCTAAATCAAGTCGATTGTGTAAAGATTGTTTTATTTGCATTTTAGTCTGTATGTATTTTACACTTTAGAATTTTTTTTTTTTTATACTTTTGAAATTCTTGAGTACCATATAATGTATCTCTGGGAGTTATTTTTGAAACTAATATGCATATAAATGCAAATGTTCAGCTGAGAACACAGGATTTTATGGCACCTGTTGATGGAGTTTGTCCAAAAGTTTCTTTAATGGTATTATTCAGATGGTGCAGCACTTATTTACACTTCAGTGAAAGAAAACAAAAATATAGACTTAGTATATAAATATATCGTTCAGAAACTGTATGGATTTCCCTATAAGATTCCTGCTGTTGTTGTGGAAAAAGATGCAGTATTTATGTAAGTATACTTTCAAATGTATTATTTTATCGTGTATTATTGCTGCAATTTGATGGTGAATCTGCGTTTTCAGTTTTGAGGTGAAACCAATAGACCTTTCCATGATGAGTAGATGAGAATTTGTTCCTAGATTGTTTTATTTATAACCCATCTTGATCTATTTATCTTTGCCTTTGAGAATTACTGCTGGCCTGAGTCTTTTCCGAAGGCCTTGCTGTTACATATAGCTAAACTGTTGAGTGCATATGTCAATATACTTACTTACTCTTTGATTGGTTTTGATAAATAAAGGAGCCAGTATATAATCTAGACATGCTTTTAAAAAGTTCTGTGAATACATTGAGAGAGAATAATAATTAAGCAGACCCTCCCCCCCAAAAAAACAGCAACAAAACTGCGTTTTTAAAATCAGGAAGATGGAGAACCTTTTTAGGTAAAAAGTAGTAAACTGTAGCTTGAGCATGACAATAAAAAAGCCGATTAATTTTTCATAATTGGTCAGATTTGTTCCCTTTAATATGATCATGGATTTAATGAATGACTATATATGTATATATATATGTGCATGCTTGAGATTTGTCATGTGCATTTCTTTCCAGCCCAGCAGGGTGGGATAACGATAAGAAAATAGGAATATTACATGAAAATTTTCAAACATTGAAAGCGGAAGATAATTTTGAAGACATTATAACCAAACCACCTGTCCGAAAGGTAACAGTTTTAGTATAAAGTCTCAATATTTAGCCTTTTAAACCAAAGGGGGAGTCCGTAATTTTAAGATCATAGATAGAAAGATAAGGGGGTCCTTTCCTATCAAGAGGGTTTCTAAGTGTAATGTGGGTGTTTCTAATGTTCAGTTCAAAATAAAGATCCGTGTTATCAAAACATGAATCAGCTATTCAGTCACAGAGTTCTTACTGAGCCTCTGGCATATTAAAAATACTGGCGCCGATTCCACATTCGAATGGAAATCATGGACTGGTGTGCGTAGTGAGCATATGGATCTTGAAAAGTTTGAATAGGTTGACGCTGTGAGCCTCCAACCTAGAACTCAGCCAGGAGTCGAGCAGACATTGGTAGGATAACTTTATTGGCTTCTATTTGGTGAGGCAGTTATGGGATCTTCTCTGTAGCCATTAGTTACCTGTGCTAGCCCACAACTGTCCAGGAGTTTCTGGCTTAGTCTTAACTGTTCCATGTCATTTGTATGACTATTAAATCTGCTTCCAGAAAGTACTTTCTTCCACATATTTTGATTTCATGTGAAGCAATATGTGATGTTCTATACTTAGATATTGCAGGTGTTTCTGGAAAGTTGTATAAAAACGAGTGTTTACTTACAGTATTTCTCAGTGACTTACTTGGACATGCTTCAGGAAAAATAATTTTGATTTAATATATGATGAGATTCTTTCTTAAAAGTCCAAGTATTGATATTGAGTATCTGTCTTCTCTTTGTGGGTAATTAGAAATAAGAAAAGTAATGATAAATGAAAAATCAATTGGCATGGTATTTGGTTTGAATGTCTATTAAAAGAAATGCTCACATCAAGGTGGGGGAAAAAAGCAACGGTTTTTCCCATTCTCTCTTTGACCAACAGAATTGTGCTATAAGTTGTTTTTATTCACCCCACAAATATTTACTGAGCCACTGTTGAGGTACGAGGTGCCAAATGGCATGCGATAGTAAATCCATGCACCTGTCAGTTCTCAAGTGCTGATAAGTCCTGTGGCAGTAAAGCCAAGTAAGGGGAGAGGGAGTGAGAGCAGTGGGGTGGGGAAGCGAGCTGTTGTGGGAAGTTTAGGGAATGTCTCTGATAAGAGGGGAGAATGCTGTGTACAGAGGAAGCAGAAAGTGCACGTGCCTCAAGGCAGGATGGGTGAGGAGAGCAGAGAGGCTGGAAAAGAGTGAAGAGGAGGGCCAGAGTGGTAGGAGGTGGGAAGCAGTGTTAGGGTCTTGTAGGGTCTTCTCATTTGGCTGGAGTCAGGACTTTGGATTTCATTCTGAGTGGGATGCGATCGGAGGTGGGGGTTGAGCAGAGGAGTGATGTAATCTGCTTAACCTTTTGAAAGGATCACTCTGACTGCTGGGTGGAAAATAGACCATGGTATGCATTGTATAGAAATAGTAGAAGGCAGGAGATACTTGTGCTGCTTTTTGCCTAATTATTCAGCAGGTAGAAAAGTCATTATGTTTTTGTTTCAGAGAAACCAGGGGCAAGTTGCTTTTCACTCAACTGGGATATTAGTGACCCTCTTAAAACACCAAACTGTTGGTTAGCATATTTTATAAGCATGATTAACATACCTATGACTCTAAGGTTGTGCTGTCCTGATACAGTAGCTACTAGTCACGTATGGCCTTTAAATACATATTAAGTGAAACTAAATAAAATTAGAATTTCAGTACCTCCACCACAGCCACATTTGAAGTGCTCAGTAGCTACAGGTAACTGGTGGCTACATTGGACAGCACAGAGACAGGAACATTCTTACTGTTGCAGGTAGTTACTGGCCAGCTGCACTGTAGGGGCTGGGGCAGGGCAGCTCACTCGTGTAAATGTAGGTAACGTTTATACTGAATTTTTTTTAAAAATTAGTCTCACCTAGAGAGTATGTGATTAATGGTTTTAGCATAATATGTTAGACTCGCTCATTTATGCATTGCTCATTTCAGTTTGTACATGAGAAGGAAATTGTGGCAGAAGATGACCAAGTGTTTCTTATGAAGCTACAGGTAGGTATGAAATTACATCAGAAGTAGATTTAGTATGGTTAATGGGTAAACTGTTCATTATATGTGTGTGTGTGTGTGTGTGTGTGTGTGTGTGTGTATATGTGTGTATATATATGTGTGTGTATATATATGTGTGTGTATATATATGTGTGTGTGTGTATGTGTATATATATATATATATACATATATATATATTTTTTTGTTTTGTTTTGTTTTGTTTTAAATACAGCAATACATGCTGAATGCCTAACCTAGAACTCTTTTGTGTTTTTTAGTCCCTTTTAGCAAAGCAACCACCAACTGCAGCTGGAAGGCCTGTGGTCAGTATTACAGATTTGGACAAAATTACTAAAGTGCAGTACATTCTTGGTTTGGCTTTTTTTTTTTTTTTTTTCTTAATCGTATACATGTCTCATATGGGTGTGCTTTGATATAAACTTGAGTTAAGAATTCTCCTAGAATTTGTGAAATTCTAAAGGATAAACTGCACTCCTTCTTAGAATATTTAAATCATAAAGAAGTATTTTGCGGTGTTTGTCATGCACCAGTTACTGAGTGTGGAACCATTTCTATGTGTTATTTTATAAATTGTCACCACCGCCCTGTGAGGCAGGTACTGCCAGCCCCATCTTGCAGGTGGGGAAATGGAGGCTTTGGAGGATGTTACAGCTTACCTGAGATTTTACAGCTGGTAGCTTGCAAGTCCAGACTGGAATTCAGATCTGACTCCCAAGCTTATACTCATAACCACACCCCATTATTGAATACATTCTTTTTGCATGGAAGGGGAATTTGTATTCTAAAATGTGATAGGTCTCTGGTATTTTCTGATCCTGAGGACACAATTACTAAACATTTTTGGCAGTGGCTTGCCGTGTAAAAGTACAGTAGTGCAGATGGGGGACAGTTAAAAAGTAATTTCATTTTCTAATAACTTTTGTGAAGTTGGAAGTTTCAGGTTTTTAGAATTACAGCTTTCCTAATTTTTACATAGGATGCCTCACCAAGAGTCCCAGGAGGCTCCCCTCGAACACCAAATCGATCTGTGTCGTCCAATGTTGCCAGCGTGTCGCCCATCCCTGCTGGGTCAAAAAAAATTGATCCAAACATGAAAGGTACATTTCTCTCTTTTCTTGGAGAAAACAGCACAGTGTATTTTACACTAAAAAAAAAAATCTACCTAGATTCCTACCTTTTCCGTAACTGTTTTCATTTTTGTGCAGTAGCTTCTAATCTTTGTTGTATAATCTCATAGTCATTCAGACTGCAAACCGTTTATTTTATAGTGTAGCCTTAATATATCCAATCTATGAGGTAAGCTTTATGAAAGTTTTGTGTTACATTTAATCCTCCTATGATAGGTCATCAAAGAAATCCGTATGTTAGTTAATAGGTTATTTGCAATCGACATAAAGAAGAAACTATATACATGAAAGTTATTTCAATAGAAATAATTGCCATAAGTGGGATTAGCAGGTCAGAGTTTGTACATTTTTGTGCCTTTAGTAATGTTTTTCAAATGGCTTATTTACATATCATCAACATTGAGTGTTGCAGTTTTGCCACAACCTAATCAGCATTCTTTAAATACTAGTAAGAGCTTTTTCCCTAGTATTTCTTTTCTATTTGTATTTCTCTCCTGTGAATTATTTCTTGTTATCCTGTACTCACTTATCTCTTGGAACTTCTACTGGTTTTCATACAGGATTAAGTAGCTTTTTGTAACACTTGAGGCAAATATTTCTCAACAGTTACACTTTGAAAGAACCGGTTTCAAAAGGGAGGTATAGTAGCATCTAACATTTGTTTTAAATGTTGTTGGTTGTTTTCTTTTTTAAATAATGTTCTAATTTTTCATCATTACCTTGTACTCTTAAAATTTACTCATATTTTGTTTTTATGGAAATGGATTAGAGATAAGTTATCCAGGCTCAAAAGAACAAACTAGACTTGAATTTGGAACACATTTAAGTATTCATTGCTTTCTGTGTGTGATTACTATGATAAAAATTTATAGAAGAATCTAATGTTTTGAGTGAAAGTGTTTTGGTTTGTGTTTTTTATAGCTGGAGCTACAAGTGAAGGTGTCCTGGCAAATTTCTTCAATAGTTTGCTGAGTAAAAAGACTGGTTCTCCGGGAGGCCCTGGTGTTGGCAGTGGTAGCCCTGGAGGTGGGGCTGGAGGTGGAAGCAGTGGTTTACCACCATCTGCCAAAAAATCAGGTATACTTACCTAGACCTTTTATTTTTCTTTAATAGCTTTATTGAGATATAACTATATACCATGAGATTAACTCCTTTGAAGTGTACAATTCAGTAGTTATATTTACAGAGTTGTGCAAACCATCATCATAATCTAATTTTAAAACATTTTAATCTCCCGAAAAAGAAACCTCCTGCCTTTTAGCAGTAACTTCTTTTTTCTCTCAACATCCCCAGTCCTAGGCAACCACTGATCTGCTTTCTGTATCTGTGGGTTTGCCTATCTGGAGATTTCATATAAATGGAATCATACAGTACGTGCCTTGTTTAATGTTTTCAATAACGTGTTCCAAGTCCATCCATATTGTAGCAGGTATCATTATTGCGTTTCTTTTTATTACTGAATAAAATTCCATTGTATGGATATGCCGCATTTTATGTGTCCACTCGTCAGTTGATGGACATTAGATTGTTTCCATTTTTGGCCATTATAAATTTTTTTTTTAACGTTTATTTATTTTTGAGACAGAGAGAGACAGAACATGAACGGGGGAGGGTCAGAGAGAGAGGGAGATACAGAATCTGAAACAGCCTCCAGGCTCCAAGCTGTCAGCACCGAGCCTGACGCGGGGCTCGAACTCACGGTCCGCGAGATCATGACCTGAGCTGAAGTCGGACGCTTAACCGACTGAGCCATCCAGGCGCCCCAGTTTTTGGCCATTATAAATAGTACTACTGTGAACATGGGGTTTTGGCACATGTCTGACAAATGACATATGTTTTCATCTCTCTTGGGAATATATCCGGAAGTAGAATTATTGGGTCATATGGTAATTCTACATTTAAGTTTTTGAAGAACTGCCAAAGTGTTTTTGCAAAACACTGCACCATTTTATATTTCCAGCAGTGGGAAATGAGGGTCCTAATTTCTCCACATCCTCTACAACATTTGTTATTGTCCATCTTTTTGATTAGAGCCATCCTAGTGGCTGTGAAGTCCTATCTCATTGTAGTTTTGATTTGCGTATCCTTAATGGAGAATGATGTTGAGAATCTTTTCATGTGTTTATTGACCATTTGTAGTTCTTTGGAGAAATGTCTATGCAAATCCTTTGCCCATTTTTAACTTGGGTTATTTGTCTTTTTATATTTGAGTTTTAAGTGCTGTTTTTATATCGTGTTTACTAGACCCTTACCAGGTATAGGGTTTGCAAAATTTTTCTCCCATCGTGTTGGTTGTTCTTTCACTTCTCAGTGGTGTGGTGTCCTCTGAAGCACAAAAGTTTTTAATTTTGATGAAGTCCAGTTTATTTTTCTTTTGTTGCTTGTGTAACTGCTCTTTAAACACTTTTTAGGGGCACCTGGGTGGCTTAGTCAGTTAAGCAACCAACTCTTGATTTCAGCTCAGGTCATGATCTGGTGGTTTGTGAGATGGAGCCCCCACATCCAGCTCCTGGCTTATGGCACAGGGCCTGCTTGGGATTCTCTCTGTCCCTTGCTCTCTGCCTCTCCCCTGCATGTGTGCTCTTTCTCTCTCTCTCTCAAAAGAAACATTAAAAAAAAAAAAGACTTTTTAACCCATTCACCTTTTTAATCCCATCTTGCCATCCTTTCCACAAATACCATTGTACAGCTACCATTTTTTGGAACCTTTTACAGGTTTCTGGGTACAAACTGAATTTCTTCTTGGCTTTTCCCACTGCCAATGTAAAAAGATTAAGCTTTCTCAAGACTGCTGATTTAGTTACCACTCATTCATCTTCTTTCTACATTCCAAAATTTTGTTGCTGTTTTCTGTTTTACTGTTCTTATTGCCCTGTGCCTTTTTAAAAGACGTTTTTATGAAATTAAATGATAGGTACTAGTTTTATTTGCATTTGGTAACAGACCCTGTAATTTAAAATGAGGGGATTTAGGGGTGCCTAGGTGACTCCGTCAGTTAAGCATCTTTTTTTTTTTTTTTTTTTTTAGTTTATTTTGAGAGAGAGCCAGACAGACACAGAGATCATGAGCAGGGGAGGGGCAGAGAGAGAGAGAGAATCTCAAGCAGGCCCTACACATCAGCACATAGCCTGACATGAGGCTCAAACCCACATACCT
This sequence comes from Panthera leo, assembly GCF_018350215.1. Classification (NCBI taxonomy): domain Eukaryota; kingdom Metazoa; phylum Chordata; class Mammalia; order Carnivora; family Felidae; genus Panthera; species Panthera leo. The sequence goes on along the minus strand of NC_056687.1, from coordinate 147,754,303 downwards.
GCTTGGGATCCTCTCTCTCTCTCTCTCTCTCTCTCTCTCTCTCTCTCAAAGTAAGTAAATAAACTTTAAAAAAAAATTTTTTTAATAAATAATAAATAAAATGAAGTGATTTTTTTTTGAGGGGATTTATTTTTAAATTAAAGATGTTTATATAACTTAGCATGCTGGGTAAAGTTAATGAAACCATTGGCAGTTTTTAAATGAAGAAATATTGGTGTAAAAGATACTTTGACTTCTATCTAAATCTTGTTTCTTGTCCTTCAATGTAGGCCAGAAGCCTGTCCTATCAGATGTTCATGCGGAACTAGACAGAATTGCACGCAAACCAGTTACAGTTTCCCCTACGACACCTACATCTCCTACGGAAGGAGAAGCTTCTTGAAGATACCAAATAAAGCCATTTATTCAGTTTTCTGGGATAATGTAAACTTGCCTCTGCCTTCTCCTTCAAAAGTGGAATTAGGGAACTGGAGTGCTTTTTCAGATGGACTAAATTTCTTTTTTTTTTTTTTTTAATTTTTATTTGTGGTTGCCCGTTTTTTATAAAAGGAAGCTATACAGAAGAAAAATTATTCTACATTATGTAGGATTGCTGTTTGCATTGCCACTTTGCATAAGGAAATAATTTTGGATTTTGAAAAACTCAAAATTTATAGATCTGAAATACAGCCACGTGATCATACTCTAAAGGCTATTTAAAACATGGGAGGGTTTAGGAAAAGGCAGAAAATAATATGCTTTGGGCATTTGACTGACTTGGAAGTCCAAACTTATTTTAGTTAAGACTATTAAAATCATTTGAAAAATTATGTATTAGTTTTGCTGGAAAAGAGAAAATGATCAATTGTCAGATTTTCCACACCAACGTAAATATACCACCACACATGGAATATGCTGAGAAAACTATCAGATAGCATTTTATACACTAGTCATTGTTTCGATCCATGATCCTGTAAGTTGTCATCAAAATGGAATTTTAAAATATTGGCCAAGATTCATTCTTTAACTGAGAAGAAAGAAAGCACACTGCCTAAATGCATAAAAGAAAAATGCAGAGGTTATTAAAATGTAAAGAGGTAACAGTCTTTGGATTTGTCTATCTATATCTGTATTGATATATAGATATAGATATATATATGGCTCTGCCTTAATATACCCCTTTTTTGTTTGTGACTTTCAACTGTAATCAGTTAATAAAGTATTTATTCTCTGCATTCAGGTTCAAATAACTTGTTGCATTCTCTTATATATAATTTGTATTTATCAGACCATGCATAAGATTCATTAGTATTTTAAGGTATTTGACTTTATAGGGTTATTAAGCATTCTGATCTTTGTAAGAGACAAGTGAATACGTAAGATTCCTTAAGTTTCCTTAAGTTGGGAGTTTACCTTGATCAACACGTCTTCCCCACAAGCATGTCTTGAACTACAGAATCTTATGTCAGCATTTCTGGTAGATAAAAATATAGCCTTTTATCATTATTTATTGGGCAGAAGCTGTTTAAAAGCTTGGTGAATGCACTAACACGTAGCTCCTCTCTTACAGGTGAGAACACCTGTTGTTAGTAGTTCCACCTGAATTTTCAATACTGTTTTTAAATGCTTGTTGTAGAACCTTCATAAGAACAATTTGACTTCTTACTGAAGTTCGCCTAAAGAACATACGTACATTTAACTTACTGAATCATTACAGATAACTGGGAAAAAATGGCTACTGCCCTTATATTGGCCTTCATTATTACTTTAAAATATATATTCCAAAGATTTTTTTTCAGCAAAAATGTTTAAGGACAATATCCCTACTATCTAACATAATCCTTTCGTTAGGAGTTTAAAACCTTTACTTTTAAATAGTATTTGGCTCCTAATAGTTGAATATAAGTGTTAAAATAACATGAGAGGGTAATGATTTGTTTCAAGGTGGGAAAAACTTAGGTTGTTCATGGGCACGGAAAAACTAATTTGTAAAAACATTTTGTTTGAGGAAATGGAAGATGAAAAATGCCTCTGATAGAACCTTTAGTCTGGAAAGGGTTCTGCAGTCATGGTGTTATAAAGACCAGTTTTTCTGAACAGTACTTTAAGTAAAACTAATGACAGAAAGAAAATTGCTGCCTGTGCATCATGTCTGCTGTGTTTGCATGTCTAGACCAACTCATTTTTCTCTGTGTGACATTGGAGGTGTACTAGAATATCCTTGGAATTGAGTCATCAGCTGAAATAACTGTCAGTGTTCATTTTATATGGTATTCAGTTTTAACTAATCTAAAACCTTGTGTTTACCCTGTTTAAACCTTAAACCAATTTTTGACCCTATTTTTTGCAAGGAAATTTGTTTTTAAACTACTTAATTGTTTCTGTTTTGTTTTTAAGCAGTTTTTATTGAGGTATACAGTACAGAAAAGTGTGCAAATTCAGGTTATATGGTTTGAAATACCTCTTAATCGGCGCCACGATCAAGAAAGATGTTAGTGGCTCCTGTGTTCTTCTGTGTGCCCCTCGTTAGGACCCCTGCCTGCCAAGTGACCACTATCCCAACTTGCACAGGCATAGATAAGTTTTATTTATTTATAATCTTTATGTAAATGGAATCTTAGAGTTGGTATTCTTTTTGTGAAAGGTTTCTTTCAGTATTCTGTGACACATCAAATACATGTAGCAATAATTATCCCTTCTCATTGCACCATAATACTCTACCGTGCAAATACGCTACAATTTATCCATTATGCTACTGATGGAGGTATATCAGTTTCCTATTGCTGCTGTAACAAGTTACCAAATTTCAGTTGCTTCAAACACTACAGTTTTATTATTTTACCATTCTGGGGGTCAGAAGTCCAAAATCAGCCTTACTTGGGCTGAAGTTAAGGGGTCGGCAGGGCTGGTTTCTTTTGGAGGCTCCAAGGAGCATCTCTTCCTTCCTTTCTAGCTTCTAGAGGCTGCTTGCATTCCTTGGGTTCCTGGTCCCTTCTCCATCTTCAAGACATGGCATCTTCAACCCGGTGCTTCCGTCACATCACTTCTCGCCCTGAACCTGCTACCTCCCTCGTGCCAGCATCCGTGTGATTAACTTGGGCCCACCTGAGCAATCCAGTGTAAGCTCCCTCAACACCTCACTCACTCTCCTTACTAGCCTGGTTTCTGAAGAGAAACTGGATATAATTCTTATCTTTGCTTCTCCATAGATTTTTTTTTTCCTTTGGCTTCTTTCAAGATTTTTTGTCGTGCAGTTTGATACACCTAGGCATAGTTTTTTGGGGATTTATCCTTAGTGTTCTATGAACTCTCCGGATCTGTGGTTTAGTGTCTTGACATTAATTCGAGGGAAATTCTCAGTCGTTACTGCTTCAAAGATTTATTTTGTTCTTTCTTCTGTATTATGTATATGTTACATCTTTGTAGTCTTAACAGTTTTAGAATATTCTATTCCATCCCCCCCCCTCCCCCCGGCCTTTTGTTGCATTGCTTTTTCGTTTCGGAAGTTTCTTTTAACATATACTGTCACTCAGAGATTCTTTCCTCAGTCATGTCCTGTCAACTAATTAGCCCACGGAAAGCATTCTTCATTTCTGTTTGTTTGTTTGTGTTGTTTGCTTGTTTGAATCTCTATCATTTCTTTTTGGTTATTTTTTAGAATTTCCATCTTTCTGCTTATATTACCCATCTATTCTTACATGTTGCCTATTTTTTTTGTTAGGGCCCTTAGCATATTAATCATAATTGTTTTTCTTTTTTATTTATTTTTATTTTTTTAATGTTTATTTATTTTTGACAGAGAGAGCATGAGCAGGGGAGGGACAGAGAGGGAGACACAGAATCCAAAGCAGGCTCCAGGCTCTGAGCTGTCCGCACAGAGCCCGACATGGGGCTCGAACTCACAGACTGTGAGATCATGACCTGAGCCTAAGTCGGATGCTCAACTGACTGAGCCACCCAGGCACCCCAGTCATAGTCATTTTTTAATTTGTGGCCTGATAATTCATCATCTCTGCCATATCTGAATCTGATTCTGACACTTGATCTGTCTCTTCAAACTACTTTTTGCCTTTTACTATGCCTTATAATTTTCTGTTGATAGCTGGACATGATGTACTGGGTAAAAAGAAGTCCAGTGAATAGACCTTTAGTAATATGGTGGTAAGATGTTGGGGAGAGGGGAAGCATTCTGTAGTCCTATGATTAGGTCTCAGTGAGACTGTGCCCCTGGTTTGTGAACTTCACAAGTGCTTCTCAGTCCCCATCTCCACCCACAAACCCCTACCCCTTAGGTGGGACTGGATGGCTGGATGGGGAACACCAGGGAGTTTTTCTCTGATTTTTTCCCTTTGAGATCCTGATAGAACTCCTGGAGGTAAAAGTCACAAAAGTGGGGGATTCCCCTAGACCAGGGATTTTTAGTTCACAGAATTGTCTACTCTGAGCCACCAGCAGCTTGTCAACTATAGTTCAGGCTTTCCTACCCCAGTACTGTCTCCCTCAGAGGTTTCTGCTTGGGAGTTTCTAGTTAAACAAGTTGTTCTGTGTCCACTTACCAGTTTCCAATTTGGGGGACAAGGATTGGCCCTGGGACCTCACTTCTCTGACAAATCTAAAAAGAGTTGTTGAATTTTCAGTTCAGCATTTTGCTTGTTAGGGTGGAAAGATGACTTTCAAACTCCTTACTTGTTGGCTTGGAAACTGGAAGTCTGGTTTCACCCTCTCAAAATCCTAATCACATCTGCAAAGTCCCTTTGCCTAATAAGGTAACATTCACAGGTCCCAGGGATTAGGATATGGACGTCTTTGTAGGACCATATTTAGGCCTACCTATAGGATGTTTGGGTGACTTTTAATTTTTCAATTGCTATTGTGAATTGTGCTGTTACCAACACTCTCAAATGTGCTTTGTGGAAAATAAGTTCTCATTTCTACTGAGTATATGTGTAGATGTGGATTGCTGGGTCCATGGGCTATGTGTATATTCAGCTTTAGTAGATAATGCCAAACAGTTTTTCCAAAATGGTTATACGAATTTCCATTCCTGGGGTGCCTGGCAGGCTCAGTCAGTAGAGTTTAAGCCCCACGGTGGGTGTAGAGATTACATAAAAATAAAATATCAAAAAAAAAAAAGTCCATTCCTGGGAGAAAATATTTGCAAAATATATATCTAAAGAGTCTAGTATTCACATTACATAAAGAATTCTTACAACTTAATGGTAAGACCGGTAACCTAATGTGAAAATGGCCAAAGGATTTGAATAGACATTTCTCCGAAAAAGATACACAAATGACAAGCACAAGAAAAGATGCTTATTCTTATTAGCAGGTGAGGAAATGCGGATCAGAACCACAGTGAGGTACCACTTCACAGCCAAAACAAAAAATGAGTGTTGGCGAAGATATGGAGAAATCAGAACACCCATACATCTCTGGTGGGAATGTAAAATGTAAAACCGGCAGCCACTTTGGGAAACAATGTGGTGGCTCCTCCTAAGATTAAACATAGTTACCTTATGACCCAGCAATGCCCCTCCTAGATACATACCCCACAGACTGAGAACATTTGCATCACAGAAACTTGTATGCAAATGGTTACAGCAGCATTACTCATAATAGCCACATGGCGCAAACAACCCAAACATCTACCAACAAATGGATAGACAAAATGTGGCATAGCCTACAATGGGATATTTTTCAGCTATAAAAAGGAATGAAGTATTGATACATGATACAACATGGGTAAACCTTGAAAACATACTGTTAAGGGAAAGAAGGTAGTCACAAAATGTCACGATATAGGATTCCATTTGCATGAAATGTCCAGAATAGGCAAATGCATTGAGACAGAAATAGTGGTCTATTGTTAATTTTAGACATTCTGGCAAGTATACAGTAGGACCTCGTGGTGGTTTTAATTGTATTTCCTTGATACCTAATGCATGTTTTATGTTTATTGGCCATATAGATACCCTCTTTTGTAAAGTACCTCTTTAAGAATCTTAAGAGTCTTGTCCTTTTTCTTTTTCTTTTTTTGCGGGGGGAGGGAGTAGGGGGGAAGATGAGGGGGAAACTATCTGACTTTTTCTTACTGACTTATTCTTTACATATTCAGGATGCTTGTTCTTGTCAGATACATATTGTAAATATCTTCTCTCATTTTGTGGTTTGCCTTTTCTCTCTCTGGTATCTTTTGATGAGTAGGAGTTATTGATTTTAATATTCCATTTGTCAGCTTTTCTTTATGGCTATCGCTTTTATCATCTGTTTTAAAGAAATCCTTGCCTACCCTCAAGGTGATGATATTCTATAATTTTTTTTTTTTTCTAAAAGATTTATTGTTTTACTTTTCTACAATCCTAGGATTGATTTCTCCGCATGGTATGAAGTAGGGGACAAGATTCTTTTTTTTTTTTTTTTTAAACTGTGGGTGTTAAATTAATTCAGTACCATTGTTGGGAGACTCATCCTTCTTCACTTTGCTGTAGCCCCCCCCACCTTGGTCATAATTTAACTGTCCATCTATGTATACTTCTGTTTCTGGGCATTCTGTTCTCTTCTATTTGCCAGTTTGCCTAGACTGTACTGATACTACAGTCTCAGTTTCTGTCCTTTATCTGGTAAGCTAAGGCCTCCGGTATTGTTTCTCTTTAAGATTGTTTTTGCTATCCTTGACCCTTTGCATTTCCATTTACTGGGCCATTGCCCCCCCCCCCCCCACCCTACATTTTGATTGACATTGCATTGAATTTATAGATCAATTTGGGGATAACTGTCATCTTTAAAACATCTTCCAAACTGTACACAGAAATATCCTCCCACTTATAAAGGTTTCCTTCAATTTCTCCTAGCAATATTTATATTTTTCAATGTATCCTCTTGCACCTCCTGTTGGTACATTATTTTTTCCACTGAATTTTTTCGATGCTATCGTAAATGGCATCCTTTTAAAGTTTCATTTTATTTGTTGCTGGTGTATAGAACTACATCTTTGTCATATTATCCAGAAACCTTATTCAAATTCCTTTATTAATGTAATGGTTATGTGTAATTTATTATGTATTTTTCTACACAGAATTATGTCATCTGCAAATTATGAGTCTTATTTCCTCCTTTTTAATGTTGTCTTGCTTTATGACTCCTGTACCCCAGTACAGAATACTGTTGAACCAGTGAGAGGAAGCATCTTTATCTTGTTCCCCACCTCAGAATGAAAGCTTTTAATATTCCACTATTAAGTCTGTTTACTGCATGCTTTTTGTAGATACTCTATCAAAGAAAGAAAGTTCTCTTCTTTCCTAGTTACTTTATATCATGAGTTTTATCATGAATGAGTGTTGAATTTTATAAAATGCTTTTTTCTTTATTGAGATAATCATTTTCTTTTTTTTTTTTCTGTTAATGGTATCATTTACATTACCTTTTAAAAATATTAAGCCAACTTTGTATTCCTGAAATAAATCTAACTTGATCCTGATGTATTAGTTTTGTTATATTGCTGGATTTGGTTTGCTAACATTTTATTAGGATTTTGCACTCTGCACCTGAGAAAGATTGGCCTGTAATTTTCATTTCCCATCATGTTTTTGTCAGTGTTTGATATCAAGATTATGTTGACCTCATAAATCAAGTTGGGAAGTATTTTCTTTTTGTATTCTTTGTAAAGACTTTGTGAAAGATTGGTGTGATACTTGTCAATTTTGTTCCTCAAAACTATCAGACATCAATTTACAAGGCCCTTTGTGGAACTTAATAGCACAAATGGTAATATCCATTACAGTTTTCTTATTTGGGCTTCATTTTTTAGAAAAACTACTTTTTCAGGTTGCAAAATACTGGGATATGGAAGTTCCTCCTTCCCGTAACACCTTTTCAATGTCCTTACCAAATAGTTCTCTATGCTGGAATAGGATTACAGTCAGTGACATCCGGGAACTCTTGCTGAATATGTAGGACTTAACCCTGTGATCATAATTATTTCAGGGACTTTTAGGAAAACATGTAATCCATACATACAATAAAAAATACATGAAGTAATATGAAGAAATACATGGAATTCAAGAATATTTTTCAAGATATTTCTCAAAAAAAAAAAAAAAAAAAAAAGAGGTTAGAGTGGGAGAGAGCCAAAGCATAAGAGACTCTTAAAAACTGAGAACAAACTGAGGGTTGATGGGGGGTGGGGGGGGGAGGGTGGGTGATGGGTATTGAGGAGGGCACCTTTTGGGATGAGCACTGGGTGTTGTATGGAAACCAATTTGACAATAAATTTCATATATTGAAAAAAAAAAGATACTTCTCAGATAACTAGAGAATAGATGGAAATAATCACACTTTGAGACACAAAAGTTGTTACTATCCATTTTCTGAAACTGTGGCTATAGAGAGGGAGAGGAGGAAATACGCACACACGTATATACACACATATACATTTGGGGCAGAGTAGTACCTTGATCCCACTTTATCACCAAAATCTTTTTAGAATTAGTCTACTAATTCTGTCTTCTCTTGCGTTAAGATCTTTTTCTTGGGGTGCCTGGGTGGCTCAGTCAGTTAAGCATCTGACTTTGGCTCATGGGTTTAAGCCCCGCATTGGGGTCTGCTGACAGCTTGGAGCCTGGGGCCTGCTTCAGATTCTATCTCCCTCTCTCTGCCCTTCCCCTGCTCATGCTCTGTCTCTGTCCCTCTGTCTCTCAAAAATAAATAAACACTAAAATATTTTTAAAAATAAATAAGATTTTTTTCTAAAATTCTAATACCACAATTCTCAAATTTTTTGGTCACAAGACCAAAATATGGTGAAATAAAGTGGCCTGTTCAGCGTATAACTATTGAGTAGCACAAATGCTTTTCCTTGAGACACGATTATACTTCAGTATACAGCAGATGTAAGGTATGTACCCTTCCAATTCCCTCACACAGAATTTGAATAGGACTGGTACTAAATGGTTACAATTCAATAAGATAACAATTTTCACATCTTCATCAAGGGAATTCTTAAGTGAAATTGGCACTTCCCACCTCCCACCCTCCCCACCTGGAGTGGTGAAGAATACAATGACCACAAATTCAGTATGGTGCTACTGCCTTGCTTCGTAGTTTTATTCCACCAGCAGGGCAAACAAGTGTTCACACGATGAAAAAGGCAAATGACCTTCCTGTAGTCTTATGAGAATAGTTTTGACCTCGCAGAACCCTTGCAAAGGTCTCAAGACCTCTAGCAGTCCTCTGATCACCCTGAGAACTGCCGTTGGAATCCGATAGCCAAATCACTCCTTTGAGTCTGCCCCGTGTAGACTTAGAATGTAAACCAAGGCTTTGATTCAGAAATTTTGGCTGATGTTCCGTAGAATGTGACTCCTCCAAGCATTTTCTGTTAAAATACTTCTTGTCTGTAATACTGCAGCTTCGCCATAGTTAGCTTGAGTTAGTCTTGTATCCTTCTGTGTTTGGTTTGCGTGCACATCACTCTCCGAGTTTCACTCAGAATTAAGTACTGTCTAGATGGCAGGTATTGACCACATCTTTCGCTGCTCTTCCACTGCTTGATATTTGGAGCACACTGTCAACCTGCAGGGAAGAGACTTACTTCAGCCCTGCTCTGCAAGATGTCTGAGCATCTTGGCCACCACCTCCATGGGAATCTAAACGTGCCAGGCTCGCAGTGCCAAGATGCTGGAACACAGTACAAAGAGCCAGAAGAGCCAGGCTACCCCATTTGCTAATCACATGACTGTGGAAGAGTCATTTGTTGTCCTGTAGCCTTAGTTTCATCATCTGGATCGTGGCGAGGACAGCCTGCTCAGGTGTAGAGTTACGAGTGAGGATAAACAAGATAGAGGCTGTGGAGGTGCTTTATAGACTGTGAAGTGTTACATGAATTTAAGTTTTTATTGACACGAGGGAAGGAATTTTAATTTACATAAACTTCTTAAAATACTAGTCCCATGCATAAATTATTCAAGCAGGCATTTTTAGATATTACCCTAAATGTATTAGTGTAATTAGACCATTTCTGAAAAGCCAACTACCTTGTATGCTTGTTTCTACCCAAAAAAGCCATATATATGGTATTATATATACAGGGTGTATGTGTGTGTGTATATATATATGTATATATGTATATACACACACACATATACACACATATAGGAGATATATATATATATATATATATATATATATACACACACATATAGGATATATATATTTATATATATGGTGTGTGTATATATATATATATATATACATATAGGATATATATATTTATGGTGTGTGTGTGTGTGTGTGTGTGTATATATATATATATATATATATGGTATTAAATCAACTGCTAGCTATTTGTAAGGATGAAATTAGACCCATACCTGACATCAGTTACAAGAATAAACTCCAAATTATGTATCAGACCTAAGTATAAAATATGAAATCATACAAGTACTAAAAAATATATATAAAATATTTTAATATATATTATAAATATATATATATATATATATAAATTCTTTTGCATCTGAGTGGGAAAAGGCTTTCTAACTTTAACTCAATCCCCATGTAATAAGATAAAAATTTTAAATTCAGGGACATAAAAATGATTGAAGAAAAAACATGATGTCAAAAAGCGCCATAAGCAAATCCAAAAGGCAAATAAAATGTGGAGAGAAAATATTTGCAATTTATCACGGATAAAGGGCTAATATGCCTGAGACATGAAGAACTCTTCTTTTTTAATTTTTTTAAATGTTTATTTATTTTTGAGAGAGAAACATAAAGTGAAAGCGGGGGTGGGGCGGGGGAGGTGGGCAGAGAGAGAGGGAGACCCAGAATCCAAACCAGGCTCCAGGCTCTGAGCTGTCAGCACAGAGCCCGACGCGGGGCTTAAACTCACAAACTGTGAGATCGTGACCTGAGCCGAAGCCAGACCCTCAACCAACTGTGCCACCCAGGCGGCCCTATGTGAAGAACTCTTAAAATAGGTGTGAGAGAAGCAAAATCCCCCTAGACTATAAATAAATAGGCAAAAGGCATGAACAGACAAGTAAAAGAGAATGTAAAAATAGCCCTCAAACATATGTAAATATGTTTAACTTTGCTTAGAAAGAAACGCAAATCAAAACTACACTGAAATATTACTCCTTATTTGAATGAAAAAAAAATTCAAAAGCTTGACAGCACTTTGCTGCAGAGGTGATGGAGAAATAGGTGTCTTCATGTGCTGCTCCTGGGAGTGCAAAACAATACAACCTCTTAGTGAGGGACATTCGTAGTATTTAATAAAACTGTACACTCAAACTCAGCAATCACATTCCTAGGAACTTACCCTGAACATTCATAGCCGACAATACAAAAATAGTGTTCACACAGTTAGTCACTGTGGCATTATTTATAATTGCAAAGTATTGGAAACAAATGCCTGTACATAGGAAATTGGATGAATAAACTGTGGTACAACCACACAATGGAGTACTGTGCAATTATTTTGGAAAAACAATGAAGCTGATTTCCATGAACTGATACGGAGCAACTTCCAGGATGGTATGTGTCTCTTTTCACTAAAGAACCATGGGAAAGATAACCAGAAACAATCACAGTTTGTTACCTGCAGAGGGAGGTGGGGTGGGAATGAGATGGAAGGGACAAAGACTGAGCAACGCTTCTCTAAGTGTACCTTTTTGTATGTTTTTCCTTTGAGATTTTTTGTTAATGTTTCACATTTGCAAAAAATAATATTTAATCAAAACGAGGAAAAAATTCTCAGACGGTTTTCTATCATCTTTAATGACACTGTGAGGCATGTTTTTGTGTTAAGGGTTGCCTTGTGATGACAGGGACTTCCTGTTATCCAAATCCCAAACTGGACCCCACGTTCGTTCTCTCTTCCCCAAGCAATCGGAAGTTTCTCATTTCTTCATCGCCTCTCTCACCCAACTAATCAAACCATCCTGTACTAAAATACCCAACTGATGAGAGCAAGGAAGCTAAGTGATCCACAGTTTTTTGCCCCCCAAACATTACTGAGGAATTAACTGTAGAGGGGAGAAACCCTGGACCAAAAAGCATTATAAACATTCCTTTGCCCTTGCAGCCCTCTGCTGGTATAAATGAAATGTGGAGATTGACCATTCATTGCTTATCCTCTCTATTCTAGTTTTGTTGGGAGAGGAGCTTGAAAAGGTGTTATCCCTAGATCTCTGATCCAAACTTTTCTTTGCATATCTGGCAACCTCATCCACTCTGGGGTGTTTGGAAATGTTGGCAAGGAAAACGTTAAGACTTTTTCTTTGCCTTCCAATGACACCACTTAACTGTGTTCTCCCCCTGTGTAAACACTCCTTTATTTCTCTGCCTCCTCCTTACCTTCTCTCCCACTCCTTCCAAAGTTCTAGCCTCTGTAGGTGCTTCCCTTTAACATTTGTATGCTTCTGTCAGTTCTATGAGTGTCTCCCAAATGACTTATCTCTTCCAATGCTCCAGATCCATACTGGAAACGATTGGTACCAGGAACTCCACTTGATGCACTCTGGCATTAAAACCTCGGTCCTAATCTGAGTTCTTCATCTTCCTTTGGTTAAGACAAATGATCCAAAACCTGGAAATAAGGCCAAAGGATTATTGAGTGCCCTTTAAATGCCATATATCATATTAGAGTAGTGGTTCTCAAAGTGCGATCTTGGACCAGCGGCATCAGCATCACTGGGAACTTAATAGAAATACAAATTATTGGGTTCTGCTCAAGATCTGCCAAGTCAAAAACCGTGGAGGTGAAGCCTGTGGTGAAGTCTGTGGTTTGACAAGTCGTCCAGGTGACGAAGATCATCATTCAATTTAGAGAGATACGGAACTGGAACAGGGCCGGCAAGCCACGAGCCAAATCCAGCCCAGGGCCTGTTTTCTTAAAGTTTTATTGGAATATAGCTGCATTATGGCATGTAGTTATATATCATTTATGGCTGCTTTCAACCCACAACAGCGGAATTGAGTGGTTGTCACAGACTTACATGTCCCTCATAACCTGAAAGACCTACTATCTGTCCCTTTACAGAAAAAGGATCATCACTGGTCTAAGGAAAGAAAATTTTATGTGACTTACTATTTATTATTGAGTTAGGCCCAGAGTCTGTGAAGTAAGGTATTCATTATAGAAGATTGATAAGCTAGGGGCTCCTGGGTCGCTCAGTCGGTTAAGCATCCGACTTTGGCTCAGGTCATGATCTCACCGTTTGGTTTGTGAGTTCAAACCCCACTTCAGGTGAGCTCAAGTCCCGCTCTGGGCTCCGCACTCTCTCTCCCTCTGTCTCTGCACCTCATGGGATTCTCTCTCTATCCCTCGCTTACTTGCATACTCTCTCTCTCAAAAGTAAATAAATAAATAAGTAAATTTTTTTTAAAAGGTTGATAAGCTACAAGTGGATTTTGTCTGGTAGAGGTGAAAATGATTTCTCTCTGCTAGAGTTAATCACAAAGGCAACAATTTTATTGTACATTTAGTGATTTTAGCCAGTTTTGGGTCTAACCTAGAAACATATTCTAGCATTTTTTCCCTTTCACTGTTTACATATATACACACATATATATTTTTTTAATTTGAGAGAGCGTGTGTGCACGAGTAGAGGAGAGGGGTGTAGGGAGATCCCCAGGGATCATGAGCTGAAACTAAGAGTTTGACACTCGACCCACTGAGCCACAGTTAGGTGCCCCTAACTGTATATTTGTTAACACTGTATACGTATGTACATATATATATATACATATATGCACATACCAAGGCCTCGCATACCCTCCTCTTAAACAGTTAAATCTTTGAAGCATGCTTGTGTGAGAGTCATCTTTTTAACTCTTTTTAACTCTTAACTCTTTTTAACTTTTTAACTCTGAAGTATATACTTTGACACTTACAAGAGTTAATTACTCCTTAGGTTCTCTGTCTCTGTCAGTACCCTTCCTTCAGTCTCTTAGTTACATGGGCTTGAAACCCTAGCACCTGTTTCAATTCCTCCCTCCTCTTCAAACAAATCAGTCTCCATATCTCACTGGTTTTACCTCCCACAGCTTCTCTTCAAGCCAGCCCCTCTCCTTTGTGTCCATGACTACCGTCTGAGTTTAAGGCCCGGTGCCTTCTTTCCTGAACTTTTACAACAGCCCCTACATGGCTCTTTGTAACCTATCCAGTGTATATGAGGCTGCCAGAAAAACATCCCCAAGGAAGAGCTCTGGTCATTTCACTTCACTAACCCAAACCCCTTTGGTGGATCCTCAGTATTCAGCTAATAAAAGGAAAGCCCCAGTTCTTTAGCCTGATTTTTCAGGCCCTCCAAAATTTGACTCCAAGGTTGTCTTCCTTGACTAGTCTTTGTCCTTCCTCCCTTCCATTCTCTGTGCCTGTGTGCACTCCCTTTGCCTTCTTTCCCATTGCCTTTCTGCCTACAATACCTTCTGTCCTGTTTCTGCATGTCCAAATATAAGTATTCTTTTTTTTTAAGGTTTTGTTGTTTTGTTTTGTTTTGAGAGAGAGAGAGAGATAGAATCCCAAGCAGGCTTCATGCCATCAGCGCAGATCCTGATGTGGAGCTCAAACTCACGAACTGAACTGTGAGATCATGACCTGAGCTGAAATCCAGAGTCGGTTGCTTAACCGACTGAGCCACCCAGGTGCCCCCCAAACGTAAGTATTCGTTTACCCCCAGCTTGAAGCTCCACCATGCTGATCCTTTCAGCTGCAAATTATTTCTCTCTGCTCTGAATTCCCAGAACATTTAATTTGTTTCTTTTTTTATGGCATATATCACTGTTTTATGACATGGTCCTTTATGGACGTTTCTGTGGCCTCATTGTGGGACTTCATCTATGATCCAACTTTGTATCCACATTATTGCCTAACTGTACTAATATAGATAATAGGGACAGTGAATGTTTTTGAGTAGGGGCTGCTGAACAATCAAAATCTCAACTGAAAAAAGTAGCACCACATTATTTTTTGAATGTCTAAAATCTCATCAAACTATACTTTCCCAACCAACTCTTTTGTGAATATTTCCTAATTCTTCATTTAAAAAATTAACTACTTAAAGGAGAAAAATGAATAGTCTTCAAAATTGAAATGAGGCTTTTTTCTCTTTGGTATATCTTTTCTCCATAAATAAAAATTTTCAGTTCAGTGTGGCAAGTCTCAGCATTTAACTATTCAGTGTTGTTTACCCATGTACAAACATGACACTTTTCCATGTGGATGTGCCCATCAAATGGGCTCCCTAACACAAGCGTTTGTTCACAAAACCCTAAACTCTTCAGTTGGTCTTTTACTAAGAAAACATAAGTGATGCTCACGTTTCCTTTTGTTTGCTTTTTTTTTTTTTTAACCGGGAGGGATATTAGTGCCTTAATCTAATTGATTCGGGCACCCCCCCAATCAATCAAGACAAAGTAAGTTATGGTACCTCTGCCGTCTCCTACCTAATGTCTTTCATTCTTATCATACTTTAAAACAGTGTGTCTCCATATGCATGGATTTCTCACCAGTATCCTCTGGAGAACGTGTTACAAAAGTATATTTCCAAGACCCACCCAAATTCAGAAATTTGGGGGTAGATCTCCAAGAATCTTTATTTTTAGTTAGCCTCCCAGATGACTCTTATGGATCCGAAGTTTGTGAATCACAGGCTAAATGATTATCCTCTTCTAAATTCAGAGAGAAGCAGAGACCCATTATAGCATTGCCCAAGTGCACCTTAAATAAACCAAGAGGGTTGAGAGAATCTGTCCATCTTCTTTCCTTGCTCAAAGTTTGTTTTTTTTTTTTTTAAGGTTTATTTACTTATTTTGAGAGAGAGGGAGAGAGAACAAGTGGGGGGAGGGGCAAAGAGAGAGAAAATCCCAAACAGGCTCTGCACTGTCAGTGCAGAACCTGATGAGGAGCTCAATCCCACCAACTGCAAGATCATGACCTGAGCCAAAATCGAGTCGGCCACTTAACCAGCTAAACCACCCAGGTGCCCCTAAGTTGTTGTTTTTAAATATAACTTGCCCTAAATATTTTATTCTGAAAATGTTCAAACACACAGAAAAGTTGCATTAAAAAAAAAGGACAGTGGACACCCATATACTACACTACTAACATGTTACTGCAGTGGCTTTATCACAAGTCTATCCTTTTATCCATCTCTCTGCTCATCAACCTGTCTTGGTTTTTTGGATGAATTTCAAAGTAAGTTTCAGACATGGATAGTGTGTAATTTGGGATGATGGTGAGTTGAAGAATAACAGGGCAGTGAGTCCTTGTAGTCCTGGTGAAAACACAGTGGCCTCGTTTGCTTGAACAGGATTGGTGGCTGCCTGGTCTCTGCAGGACATTTAGAATACATTTACGCAAAGACAGAAGGGTAGTTTTGGGCTGGCTATACACAGCCCCCACAGAGTAGTATCTATTTGTCTCTATTCATTTGAATAGAAGCTTTTGTTCTATAACAGGAAGAAGAAGGAGAGGTTTGGGGCCACAGAGAAGAGGAGAGATTAAATATGGAAGTAGATGACGGCAGTGGCCTCTCTCCTCTTCTATGGCTTTTAAGGCCCTAATGGAGTTAGAGGCAGAGGTTTGCTGGGTTCGTGGTTAGCAACAAAGGTTGTGAGTCAGACTGCGGAGACCTGCATTCCAGCTACCCCAGGCTGTTTGAGCTTGGATATATTCCGGTTCTTGGCCTCAGTTTGCTGGTCTGTAAAGTGAAAGTAATGATAGTACCTACATTATATTGTCGAGGAGAAAATATGTGTGCCTGACGTGTAACTCAATCAACTTCAGTTGCTAAAATATAATTACATTCCTTGATGAGTTTCCTTAAATTTACACAAAATTAAAATATATGACTGTTGGAGCTGGTGAACAAGGAAGAGACAAGTAATCTCAGTGATTTTGACAAGTAAGCCTAAAAGGAATTCAGAGAGATGCAGGAGGGAGCAATCCTGAAAGTCCTTTCAGACAATCCTTTGCGCTTAAAATGAAACCTAATTGCTTTCCTTGCTCCTCAAGGCCTCTACATTATGCGGCCTCTGCCTACATCTCCAGCTTTATCTCCTCTCCTCCTTTTACTCGGTCCTTAGGACAAACTGTTCTCTTTGCAAGAAAAGTCTCCAGATGTTTACGAAGTTTGATAAATGGATAAGGCCTAGGGCGGCGGGGGCGGGGCTAGAGCGGGGGCGGGGGCGGGGCGGGGCGGGGTGGGGCGGAAGCGGGGGCGGAGGCCCAGGAAGTGACGGCCCGGCCGGTGGTCCTTCTGGAGTCGGTGTAGTTCGCGGCGCCACCTGTGCGGCCTCCGCGTTCCTGGGCGATGGAGAATGGAGCGGTGTACGGCCCCACCACTGAGGAGAACCCGGGCCCTGCCAGGGGCGCCCGGAGCGGCCTGGCCGCCTACTTCTCTCTAGGCCGGCTTCGGTTGCATCGGCGCCTGTTCAAAGTCTTGCAGCTGGTAAGTCCGCGGCCGGGGTGGGCGAGCCTGGCCGGGGCAGAGGGGGTCTGGCCCCGGGGTCGCCGGCCTGCGGGCTTGGGAGGCTGCCGAGCTGCTTCTCCTCGACCTGGTTGTTCAGGAAGCGGCGGTTTCCACACCCCCAGTTCCTTCTCTGTCTGCTGGAAAGGGGGGCGTTACCTCCTGCCGCCGGGCTGCCTCTCAGCCCCAGGGTCTCCCCGGCTGGGTCCCCGAGGACGACCTAGGGCCCCGGAGCGTGTTACGCGGGTCCAGGAAATGCGTCGGAAAACCCAAGTCAGCCGCTTAGACTTCTGTCCCTCCATCATCTGTTACGACCTTCGTCTCCTCTCCCAGCTGTTACTCTGCAGTATCGTCCAAAATGCCTGTGTTTAGACTACGACGTGCTTTGTGTTTATCTTTCTCTGGTTCTTGCGGTTTTCCTGGTACGAGCCCATGGGGCAGTTTAATTTGTTGAACAAAGTCTTCCGTTACTCCTCACGGTATTGAGATGTGTGTATTCAGTAAATTGTCTCCCAGATGTCTTATGTTGGCTGGAAAAGAATTACCTCTGAAGGAGCGGTATGTGTGTACGAAGTACAAAGTGAAAGGGACAGCTTGTATTTGTGTGCAGGTAGCCAAAGTAGGGCATGGTATACCTCTCCCTCAATTTTATTGAGTTTCCGTTTACTTTAGGCAGTAAACGCGCCTTAACCTAGTAGTGAAAATGTCAAAACACCTTTGAATTTTAATTCACATTACACACATGCTGACATCCCAAGTTCTGTTTTAACCAAGGTGACCATTTTCTGGAGGAGGAAAAATCAGACTGCCTAGAACGTTTGTAAGTTGGTTTTGTTTAATCATCTCAAGTAAAAATAGCCAGTTGGTTTCCTTAGGAAGAACTTAAGTTCTTAGAATTCCGATAACCAGAACTTAACATTCTTGGAACTCAGATGGCCTATTTTTATTAAAGAGAAAAAGAGCTGTCAGAAAACCGGCACTACTTATGAATCATCAAAACGATCACATCTGGGAATAGTTTGGGAATCACTTGGAGGCAGGTGACAGTGTGGCCTGTGGATCCCAAGAGGGTCTGGCTCTCTCTCTTTCCAGCTTCACTTTGGGTAGTTCACACTGGAAACCTTTCAGTTCTTACCGGGCATCAGGGGTTCCCTCCAGCCATTGTTCCTTTGTTATCAGCTGTTCCTTCTGCCCAGAAGTGCTGCTTTCTGTTCTTTTGTCAGTTAGAACAGGACTTTTAGATGTCAGCTGTGTTCCTCTGCAGTAGAGCTGAAAATGTTTCTACATAAATAGTAGAACTCTGTAGAACAGAAAAGAATTAGTATTCATCTGAAATATTCTTGCTGCTCTAAGGACATCATCAGTATTGGTGTCCTGCCTCTTAAATCTCCTATTTTCAGTTCTGTTTTTTTCCTGTTTAATCAGAAATGGCAAAGCTACAGTAAAATTTCTCATTACCTTATTTATACTCTAATAAACTGTATTCCATACCCCTGGAAAAGAATACAACCAGAAATTTTGGTGATAGACTTTTTACTGGGTTGTGGAGAAGAGGAGCAGATGAATTTGCCTCGCAAAAGTTGGTAGACTATTCCTGCTTGTTCTCCATCATACCATAAGGAGAAGAGGGAAAGAATAAAAACTAATGTCTCTTTTTGAAATCCATTTACAGGCATATCTCAGGTACGGTGGGTTGGGTTCCACACTGCCGCAATAAAGGGAATATCGAGTCTAATGAATTTTTTGGTTTTCCAGTGCATATAAAAGTTATGCTTACACTATACTGTAGTCAGTGAAGTGTTCAATAGCGTTGTCTAAAAAATATGCATACCTTAATGTAAAATATTTTATCGCCAAAAAATTCTAACCATTATCTGAGCTTTCAGTGAGTTCACTGATCACCATAGCAAATATAATAATAATGAAAATGTTTGAAATATTGCAAGAATTACCACAGTGTGACACAGAGACCTGAAGTGAGCAAATGCTGTTGGAGAAATGGTACCAATAGACTTGCTTGACTCCTTGTTGTCACAAACCTTCAAGTTGAAAAGTGCAGTATCTGCAAAGTGCAGTAAAGCAAAGTGCAGTAAAATGAGGTATGCATTTATTTCTTTATGGGGAACTTGTAATGTTATATGAATACTTTCTCTTTTTTAAAAAATGTTTATTTGTTTTTGAGAGTGAGTGTGTGAGCTGGGAGGGGCAGAGAGAGAGGGGGACAGGATCTGAAGTGGGCTCTGTGCTGACAGCAGCGACCCTGATGCAGGGCTCGAACTCACGAACCACGAGATCATGACCTGAGCTTAAGTCAGACGCTCAACCGACTGAGCCACCCAGGTGCCCCAAGAATGCTTTCTTTAAAACAGATTTTAAAAAATATTTCATTATTGCTTTCCATTTTGATTGTTGTCTTTTAGTTCCTGCTTTGTTTCAATAATGTCCTTAATCTTTTCACAACAGTATATTGTAGGAGTTATGCAGAAAGTGCCAAGGAAGTTATATATGAAATAAAACTGTCATCCAGCTTGGGCAACAGGCAAAGTTTTCTTTGCTAAAGTAGAAGTACATTCTTAAAAGCCACATTCTGCCTTTAGGTTGTTTTACTTTAGATAACTTTTTATTTATTTTATTATTTTTTTAAAGTTTATTTATTTTGAGAGAGAGCACGGAAGCCGGGAAAGAGAGCGAGAGAATCCCAAGTAGGCTCTGCACTGTCAATGCAGAGCCCGACTCAGGGCTCAATCTCATGAACCACAAGATCATGACCTGAGCTGAAATCAAGAGTCAGGCGCTTAACTGACTGAGCCACCCAGGCGCCCCTAGATAACTTTTTTTTTTTTTAATTAAGTAGCTTTGCAGAGCTCCAATAAGGAAACTACTGTAATGGAGAACCCCATAATTGGGAGAGGAGGTACTTTAACAAGGGAACTGGAAGTCATGTGACATTTTATCCAAAATGTGGTGCATTTCTGTGTTTGTGTGTGTTATTCCAGGCCCCCAAATCTTACCAGATTCTGAAAACCCCAAAAGAGAAAGGAATCTTACTCTAAAACTTAAAAATCAGACTCTGCATACTTAGGACATTCCTAGAGTTAAAGGAGACTGAATTAGCTTTCCTCCGAGGTTCTTTTCACTGTGTTAGATTTTTACAAATCTCCGGCTCTGGGGGGTGCTGGTACAGAGCTGAACGCCAAAGGGGTACAAGGGGAGCCTACAAACGGAAGGAGAGGTCAAAGATAAAAGAGCGTGACTAGCTCTTGAGTTAGATACTTTTGGAATTACATAGCTGTGTCTGCTACCATTCCTTTAAAACTTTTATTTTGTCAAAGGCTTGTCCAGAATATAAGCATCCCTTACCTACCAACTGCCCTTCCAGAGCTAAAGAAGAAATAAAGACTCAGCTGGGAATGCAGTGTAAGGAGTCATTGCAGTCCTAAATTTATGCAGTTTATTTATCAGTGTATTTTATCCTTAGATTGGTCCTTATGCTAGTGTGTGTGTGTGTGGGGGGGGGGAGTTGTTATTTTTGAGGGAGTTTGTTTTTGTCTTAAGGGGAACATTGCCATTGGCCACCTGATTCCTTGCTAGTAAGCTGGTGCAGTGATCTAAATCTGTGCAATATTCTCTCTGCAACAGGCTGGCACTGTGTGCATGGTACCAGTTGAATGTCCTGATGGCTGCACAGTACTGTGATTATAATGACTCTTCAAGCAAGTGGTTTGCTTTAGAATTCACCAGTGATTTCAATTTATCAAATTATAAAATTAAGTTATACTCTGTAGGTCCCAAGAAACAAATCACCTAGAAGCAGTTTATCTTATAATGGTGTCCTTTTCACCATTAAATGTGAAAATTGATCTGTACTAAATTGAAATGCTATATTTTTACCTTGAGGAAGATCCATAATGTCAGCAAATTATATCTTTGAACCTTTGTGAGAGTCAATATTTGCCTAAGGCAAGGGAGGCTTAGCTGAACTTCAGGCTGACAGATTTGTTTACTTGGATCTTACATATGACTACAGGTTGTTGTTTTTTTTTTTTTTAAACGTTTATTTTATTTTTGAGACAGAGAGAGACAGAGCATGAACAGGGGAGGGCCAGAGAGAGGGAGACACAGAATGCGAAACAGGCTCCAGGCTCCGAGCTGTCAGCACAGAGCCCGACGCGGGGCTCGAACTCACGGACCGCGAGATCATGATCTGAGCCGAAGTCGGACGCTCAACCGATTGAGCCATCCAGGCGCCCCTGACTACAGGTTTTTAGTAGCAAGGTCATTAATTCACGAATTAATATAATTTTGTAGTTGGAGCCTTATAATGAATGCTGAACATTAAAACGTTCTCTTTAGGGCGCATGGGTGGCTCAGCCCGTTGGGCGTCTGATTCTTGGTTTTGGCTCAGGTCGTGATCCCAGGGTCATGAGATCAACCCCCCCCCCACCCCCCATCGGGTTCCATGATGAGCATGGAACCTGCTTGAGATTGTTTATCTCTCCCTCTGCTCCCCTCCCCTGCTCATGCTCTTTCTCTCTCTCCAAAAAAAAAATTTTTTTAAGTTCTTTTTATGAGAAATGCTTTAGTTGTAGACTGTTAAAGACAAATGGTAGAGACTTAGTGTTTAATAACGACTGTTAATTTTAAGGAAGACTGAAGTTTCAGAAAGGGTAGTGAAACTGAAACGGAGAGAGACATAGGGTAGTCATTATTTGAATGTTTAAATCACCAGAACTGTGAGTAAGCCATGTCTTAGTCACTAAGATTTCCCAAATGTGTTGACCCTAGCACGTTGGTTTTAATGTAACATTTAACAGCAAAAGGGGAAATGCACAGAACTCTGATTGTAACTTCGAAAATCCAGTCTTATAGGGGAAGCCTACACAGATATACATAGTTGTCAAATGAACCTAATAAGCAGTTTTTATGCGGCCGGGGGGGGGGGGGGTGGGGGTGGGGGTGGGGGGGGTGGGGAGAAAGTACAGAGTGGGAGTCAGGAGACCTGGGTTTTTGGCTGTGCCTGGCCAGCGTGGGACCAGGCCTGTCCGAGATTCATTCCATCACCTGTAGACACAAGGGTAGGAGACTGTGCCCTCTAAGAGGCTCCCAGCTCCAAAAGCTTGACAATGCCCATAGTTCTATTTGGGAAAATTTTATGTTATTAGAAGAAGCGGCACTGGGCATACTGTTGTTAGGTACTTAGTATTCATTAAGCAATATTTAATGTGAGGTCTTCATGTTACTGAGAGTAAAACTTTACCAGAAAATAATAATTGAGCCTTTCAACTTACTTTTTTTTTTTTAATTTTTTAAATTTATTTTTCAGACAGAGAGAGCATGAGCAGGGGAGAGGCAGAGAGAGAGGGAGACACAGAATCCGAAGCAGGCTCCAGGCTCTGAGCTGTCAGCACAGAGCCCGACGCGGGGCCCGAACTCACAAACCGCGAGATCATGACTTGAGCCTAAGTTGGACGCTCAACCGACTGAGCCATCCAGGCGCCCCTTTCAACTTACTTTTAACATTCATCATTCTTTCATTACCCAGTTCAGTGACCTTACCTCTTTTCTTATCCCTAACCACTTTGGTATTTAATGCTGGGGACTACACATTTCTTGAAATTATTACTTCTCTTAACTTTCACATTAAAAAAATTTTTTTTTTTTACAAAGTGTTTGTTTACCAAAAAATATACATAAATTAGAAAATATGATTAAAATAAGCACCACTTTACTACCACCCCCTTCACTTTGATTAATGATTTGGAGTATGTTTACTTGCTTTTTTTTTTAAGTTATATATATATATATATATATATATTTACGTTATATATATATTTTAAGTCAGGAAGGGCAGAGAGAAGGAGAGAGAGGGAGAATCCCAAGCAGGCTCTGCACTGTCAGCACAGAGCCGGATATGAGGTTCATGAGATCATGATGTGAGCTGAAATCAAGAGTTAAATGCTTAACCCACTGAGCCACCCAGCTGCCCCTGTTTACTTGCTTATTAAGGAGTTTTCCTAAGAAGTGTTATACTTCCTGTGACTTGTTTGTCAGGTGCTAGTTTCTCTTTTCCTTCCCACTCCTGAACTGTGATACTCTTTCACGCCCCACCCAGTCCTCTGTGCCTCCTGCCTTGTAACCAGCTAAACCAGGCGGGCAGTCCCTGTTGCTTTCATCCAGAATCCATACTCCCTGGCCAGATCATCACATAACCTAACCCCTGGCTCCTTAAACATTTTTATTATCACTCCCCACCCAGTTAGGTCAGTTGTCCTATTATTTCTGCGGGGCTTACCATGCAAATTCTTGCCTTCATGAATCTGTTCTTTTCTGTCCCCCACCTGGAATGTCCTCTGTCTGTCTAGATCGTATGTGTCTCTTGGCCCTGCTTTGAGTCTCACCTTTCCACTTACCCTTCTCTAGCCACTATTAGGTGGATCCAAGCATTCTCCTGAGATTTCCCGAATTTACAGATAATGGATGTTCAGTTATGAGGTGTATTGTTTTCTTATGCACTGATCTTGCTGCTCTGTCCTTGTGTTCCTATACATACTACAGTGTTGGATCAATAATACTCAAATACACTTTTTGAAAAAGTTTTTTAAAATTGAGATATAATTGACATGTATCAGTTTCCGGTGTATAACATAAAGGTACCGTATAGCGCTGTCGGAGATTATATATAGGAAGGTTAGGGGCATCGGACAGAGATGGGGAGTCAGGAGTAAACTTCATACTGAATATAGTTTGTAGTGCCGATCTCTTGGCCTTTAACTGGGAGTAGGAACTAGTAAATGCCCAAACTTGGTATTGTACCCCTTTAGTCTCTCAGGGTGTCCGTGCAGAATCTGCCTTTTAATACCCATCTGAGGCTTAAGGTCAGTGAGAATGACTCCTGTTAATAAGTTTGGAACAGGATTGGGGCACCTGGGTGGCTCAGTCGGTTGGGCTTCCGACGTCAGCTCAGGTCACGGTCTCACGGTTCATGGGTTTGAGCCCCTCATCGGGCTCTGTGCTGACAGCTCAGAGCCTAGAGCCTGTTTCAGATTCTGTATCTCTCTCTCTCTCTGCCCCTCCCCGACTCGCGCTCTGTCTCAAAAATAAATAAACATTAAAAAAAAATTTTTTTTTTTAATAAAAAAAAAATTTTTTTTTAATAAAAAAAAATAAGTTTGGAACAGGACTTGTAATGAAGACACTGATTGCTGCTACCTGAGCTAGATCCTGCCAGTGTCTTGCAAAGAATAGACAAGCAGTCTGTATGTCTCTAGAAAAGATTTTACTGTCCTATAGGCTACACAGATGGGAGTGTTCCTGATAATCTAATTTATTGTAATAAGAATGGCTCCCGATCAACTCTTCTCAGACCCCAGTTAGAGTTTTAGGCTGAGATCTTCTCACAGTTAATTGACTTGTGTACACCTGAGGTATATTTTGCAAATTTCTCATAGAGAAACTGCGAAAAGTTGGATAAGGTTTAACATAGAGGCAAGAATAAAGCAAATGGAATATTAGACATTTAGTATTTTGTTATACTGGAGTCGTGTACAAACTCATCCTGTAATTATAATTTCAGGAGATTGGGGAAGTACCTTTACACAATGGCTTTCTGGGATTCGTCTTGCTGTGTCACTTTGTATCCCGGGTGCAATGATTGGGAGTGCCTTACCTGACCTCTCTCTGAATGAAGTTGTTTGGGATATGCTGGACTATTTTATGACTCACTAACTTGTAGGAAATCCTAGCAGTAAGATCTGTGTTTATCCTTACATGCATTCTTTTCAGAATTTCGTTGGAGGGGAGAAATCCCTTAGAGGCCTTCATACCAATGTAGGTTTGACCTTTTCCTTTTTAACTTTTTTCTTTTGAAATAATTAGATTCACAGGAACTTGTGAAGCAAAATGTACAGGGAGGGCCTCTGTACTCTGTGTGTGTGTGTGTGTGTGTACATTTCTCTGCAGTTTTATCACATGTGTAGCTTCCTAGAGTTGCTACCACAACTGCTCCAGAACCCGTCCTATCACCATAGGGTTCCCTCATGCCACCCCTTTACAGCCACACCTTTCCCCTCTCCCCTGGCCACCACTAATGAGCTCTCCAGCTTTGTAATTTGTTATTTGAAGAAGGCTATGTAAGTGGAACCATGTAGTAGGTAACCCTTGCGTTTTGGAATTTTTTCCACTTTGCATAATTTGCAGATCATCTAACTTGTTGTGTATGTGAAGTTTGTTCCTTTTTATTGCTCAGCAGTATTCCATGTTATGGGTGTACCACAGTTTGCTTCATGGTGGAAGGACATCTGGATGGTTTCCGGTTTCCAGAACTATTTTGAATAAAACTGTTATGAACATCCATGTATTGTTTTTTGCCTAAGCGTGAGTTTTCATTTCTCCTGGAGAAGGTAGGAATGCAGTTGCTGGGTCATATGGCAGTCGCCTGTTTAGTTTTTAAGAGACTGGTCAGCTGTTTTCCAGAGTGGCTGTGCCATTGACTTCTTCTTGATGACAGTATGTTGTAGGTCAGCATTTTTATACTATGCAGTGACATGTATCTGCTTCTTTTGGTAGCACTCTTGGTGCCATTAATATATCTGGTTGCTTCTGGCCCGAGGGGCAAAATGGCATTTCCCGATAGGCTTTGGTTTAGGTCACCAGTCATCTTGATGGTCTTAACGCTCAAAGGAAACTCCCCTCGCTTTCACAAAACCCACACAAACCTGCCCAAGTGAACCTCTCTTCTTTGTCTTCTTTCTGTTTCTAGAGGAGAGTTAGCCCCAAACCTGAGCCCCAAATCCTACCTATAGAGAGCTGCTTTTCTTCCTCGTCTTGAGACCCACCCGTCTTACTGGTTTCTGCCTTTTTAAGCATGCTCAGTTCTCTCTCATCTTGAAATTCCCATTCCTTTGACCTTGTCCACTACTCCCCTGTCTGGCCAGTCTTTCCAAAGTACAGCTTGTGACTGTGCTGGCTCTATCTCACCGCTTTGTCCTCCTCTCACTTCTCACTGTGCAGTGCTGTAATCTTAGCCTCCCTGCCTGACCACACTGCCATGGGCTTGCTGATGTCACCAGCAGCCACCTGTAGCCCAGTATGATGTAAGTGTTTCAGTGTCGTTCTTACCTGACCTCTAAGGAGCATTCATTATTCTTGATTACTTTCTCTTGGTAGAAATCCTTTTTTCTTGTTCTGCTTCCCGCTTGGAATGCTGTTCCTGATTGTCCTTTGCTGGTGTCTCCGCCTCTGCCTATCCCTTAAATCGTGGGGTTGCTCAGAGTTCTGCACTAAGCTAGCTTTCCTCCTTCTGGGGGATCTCACTGGCTGATGCCCACATCTTCGTCTCCACCTGCGACCTCTCCCCTGGGCTGTAGACCTGCGTACCTTTTGCCTCCTAGGTACCTTCCTTCGCTCTCTCACAAACCCCTCATACCCAGGATATTTAAAACTGAATGGATTCTCTCCCCAGCACCCTTGCCTCTTGCGTGCTTTTTTTTTTTTAACTAATTAATTAATTTTTAAAATTTACATTCGAGTGAGCATATGACTTCAGGCCCTCTTGAACACTCTCGCCTCGCCATCAGTCGACTTGTGTTATTCGCAATACTGCTAATTACGCTTTCTATCGCCAGACATTTAACTAAATATCACACAGACTAAAATTGAGTGTGGAAAGGAGTTGTTTCCTGTGAAAACGAAGTTGTATGCTTTGGCAAGTCCGAAAAATAAATTACTAAAGTATTTGCTGTGGAATTAAGTTAGAGCGAGGCGCCTGTTGTAGAAGGCTAGTAAAACTCGTCCAAATCTAGAAGGATTCTGCACTCTGCTTCTCAGGTGTCCAAGGCCTTGCTCCACTTCACCTAACCGTTGGTCTGGAAGTGGTAGTTACAGATGAAGAAAGTGATGAGTGCAGAAAACATGATGTGGAGTTGCAGTCAGTAGGCTCAAACTCCAAGAAAAGCCCAATTTCAAAAGATTGGTGAATAAATGTGCTTTTTCGTTTTAAGTGAAAGCGTTCAAGTATGTTATTTCCTACTCTATTTATTTGTCTGTCTGTTTATTTATTTATTTATTTATTTTTAAGTTTTTTTAAATGTTTATCCATTTTTGAGAGACAGAGACAGAGTGCAAGTTGGGGAGGGGCAGAGAGAGAGGGAGACACAGAATCCGAAGCAGGCTCCAGGCTCCGAGCTGTCAGCACAGAGCCTGACGCAGGGCTCGAACCCCCAAGCTGTGAGATCATGACCTGAGCTGAAGTCGGGCACTCAGCCGACTGAGCCACCCAGGCACCCCATTTATTTATTTATTTGTTTGTTTATTTTTAAAAAAAATTTTTTAATGTTTATTTATTTTTGAGACAGAGAGAGACAGAGCATGAATGGGAGAGGGGCAGAGAGAGGGAGACACAGAATCTGAAACAGGCTATGGGCCCTGAGCAGTCAGCACAGAGCCCGACGCGGGGCTCGAACTCACGGACCACGAGATCGTGACCTGAGCCGAAGTCGGCCACTTAACCGACTGAGCCACCCAGGCGCCCCTTATTTATTTATTTTTAATGTTTATTTATTTTTGAGACAGAGAGAAAGACAGAGTATGAGTGGGGGAGGGGCAGAGAGAGAGGGAGACACAGAATCTGAAACAGGCTCCGGGCCCTGAGCTGTCAGCACAGAGCCTGACGGCGGGGCTCGAACCCACAAACCATGAGATCATGACCTGAGCCCAAGATGGATGCTTAACCAACTGAGCCACCCAGGCGCCCCTTTCCTACTCTGTTTAAATGTGTCCTGATAAGGGCTTCTACTGCGTCTTGCAATGATATCAGACTACTTGCAATGATTTCCATTACTACTACCCGGTCACTGTCTTGCCCTGATTTCCTACATCACCTTCCCAACTGGATGTCCATCCCAGGATCTGCCCTTTCCCCAGTCCCTTCTCCATGTTGTAGCCAGCAAGAACTACTAAAAGCATAGACCTGATTGTGCTGCCCATTTGCGTGAAAATCCTTAAAATCCGATTTTTAATAATAAGCGAGGACATTTAGATCTAGCCTCTGCTCACCTCCCTAGTCTGGTTTAATCATTTTTGTGCTGCGGTCCCCTTCCTTCACACTGGATAGTTGAGCCATGCGGACTCAACTCACTGCATGGTTCAGTGGGGCGGGGGGATATATGTATGCATTGGGGTGGGAGGGGTACCAAGCGCTTACACCTCCAGGTCTTTCTGTGGACTGCTTCTCTGCCTCGAGCTTCTTTCCCTGTCTTTTACCCCCGAGGCTGACCCTCCTGTCCTTCGGGAACCCTCTCCTGACCCCCCCCGAGTGGAGGGCCTCTCCTGTGTGCTTTTATAGCAACACGCTGTGTTTTGCCCATTCTGGCCTTTAGCACTTGGTAGTTAATTATTTGCGTACTTGGATTCCCTTCAAGGCAACCGGACTGTAAGTTCTGTGTGGATCAGCTGCATTTAGTAATCGTGTTTGCCCTGGTCTCCACTTCACAGATAGTTGCGTGGACCAGTATGTTTTCTGAATACTGTAGGCTTCTCCGGAAAACACTTAAGTGAAATGTTCTGTTTCTTTTGTAGTTGCTGTCTCTGCTGGCCTTCGTCTGCGAGGAAGTCGTGTCACAATGCACTTTGTGTGGAGGACTTTACTTTTTTGAATTTGTGAGCTGCAGTGCCTTTCTCCTGAGTCTCCTCATTCTGATTGTGTACTGCACTCCAGTTTATGACAGAGTCGATGCTGTCAAAGTCAAGTCATCGGTAAGCATGAAGACCTGTCATCCCTCTATGAAGAACATAGCTGTTTGGAGCCCTGTCCTGTTTTATTGTTCAAACTAGGGATGCTTGCAACACTCAGGAGCAGAAGACACTATCCATTGTTCCAGTTCTGCCCTTCGGCAACTCCATTTTCCCTGCCAGATGGTGGGGGAGACGGGGAAAATGGAATGAGAAGGAGGACGGACACGGCCGGGAGTTTACAGTTATGGGTGGTTTCCCCTAACTTCCGTTAGGTATTTTTTAAAAACTAGGATTTTTGCCACTTTTGATTTCTCACATTTCAGGGTGTCGCTCGTGGGCTCTACAGTTTCTCATTGTGCACCTGTCCTGTGCCAGGCATTACGCTGGATGCTAGAGAGAGTGATGAACTCATGTGACGTATTTCTGGAACTTTTAAAATGAAACCCCACACAGGGGTGCCTGGGTGGCTCAGTCGGTTAAGCATCCGACCCTTGATTTCAGCTCAGGTCGTGATCTCAGGGTCACGAGGTCGAGCCCCACGTCAGGCTCCCTACTGAGCACGGAGCCGGCTTGGGATCCTCTTGGCTCTGTCTCCCGGGCCCTCTCCCGCCATGTGTGTGTGCACGCTCTCAAAAAAAAATAGTAGTAAAAAAATGTTTTAAAATGTGACGCCACATAATCCTACCTGTGGTTTTGACTTTTATTACAAAGAAATTTATCCATAAGTGGATTAAGGAGACATTTGTGGAATTCATTGTTCAGAAATTTCCCTTTTAATGAAAGTGCACATTGGAAATTTTATTTTCACAAAATCAGTGATACATAACTTTCTAAACCCGGTCTGCTAGTGCATGTTTTTATTTGAGCATAGTGTGGATTTGTGAGATGACACATGAGACGATTCACACACTGACTGCACTTAAGGAAGGAAGGAAGAATTGAGCATTTTACTTCTTCAGTAGTATTGGAGTGAAACAGTAGTGGTTTGTGAAGAATTGTACATGTCAGGGTCGACATATGTAAGAATTCACATCTCTGAGGGAAAAGATAAAACTCAGGGTAAATTTTTAACTATTAAGGTTAAGGGATAGGGGCACCGGGCTGGCTCAGTCAGTAGAGTGTGTGACTCTTGATCTCGAGTTTGTGGGTTCAGGCCCTACACTGAGGGTAGAGATTACTTTAAAAAAAACAAAACAAAACGGTGTAACAAGATAAATACAAAGCAGTAAAATTCTGTTATTGTTTTGAATTAATGAGAAGTAAACATTGGGTCACATATTAGTATACACCTAAGATACTTATTTTTATCTGTACACCCTTTTGTACTACCCTTTATAATTTTG
This sequence comes from Panthera leo, assembly GCF_018350215.1. Taxonomy (NCBI): domain Eukaryota; kingdom Metazoa; phylum Chordata; class Mammalia; order Carnivora; family Felidae; genus Panthera; species Panthera leo. The sequence continues at coordinate 147,723,777 of NC_056687.1, read as the reverse complement.
TGCTGTAAGATCTGTTACCTTCTTTTAAAAGAATTATTTGAAGGTTAAAAATCAAACAAAAAATTGATACCACAATAGTTAAAAAAGTAACTTTGAAAAAAACAAAACCAAACAGGTAGAGTCTGAATCCCATCCATCAAGTCTCTTTGATGAGCACATACATGCGGATCTTGGTGTGGCCAGTGTATGACTGTTCCATTACCTTCCTTGGTGACAGCTGCTGTCAGCACAGACTCGTGTCAGATCCTGTATATACTGTGACTTAGAATCCTCATATGGTAATGCTCCATTTTTCCAGTGAGGAAACTTAGATTCAGGGTGGTTATGTAACTTGTCCAAAGTTACACAGCTAGGGTAAAAATAAACCGAGATTGCAACCCAGAAAAACCCTCCACACGCTGGATTCCGTTTTGTGGCCACCGCTGAATCCTGTTGGAACCAGTGCCCAGCCAACTTTAGATGCTGTCATGGCCGATATCAGCCCCCGTTATCTAGATCTCTATATAATGATGACAGTAACAGAGCCTATTTATTGTATGGAATACGCATATTAAGATGAGGATACAGAGAATATCTTCGAGCTTTTGGTAATCATATTTGTAATCTCTAAGTCCTTCCTTTCTGCAGACAGGTATGTGGTAAGATTTGGGGGCAAGTGAAAAGTTAACTTGTGTCTGAGCTGATTGATTTTTAGTTCCAGTGCATGAATTTATATTTTAAACATTTAAGATTGAAGTGATTTTTTTCAGTTTTTACTCTCTCCACAGCAAAACGGTATCACTGTCCGTACGAATATTTTTAGAAATGTTTAAACTTTAGTGCTGCATCTGTAGTGTTTAAGAACCTTGATCTTTTTGACAAGAAACAATATTACAGTATTTTCCAGTTTAATGGTCTATAACTAAACAAGATGTGAAACATTTATGACATCTTGAGCATTTAAGTTATTTTAGAGTAAGTGCTGATCTTAAAATGCTGGGGGGTAGGGCAAGGAATAAATCAGTCATTTCATCCTAAAACAGCCTTTGTAGATATTTTACAAAAAAACTGTAAATATTTTATTTCTTTTGGGTGTTTCGTGTCTATTCATAGATGATGATGAAGAGTTACAGTCCTATATGTTGTACTTTTCACCTAACACTGTAAGGATTCCATGTTTGTTTGAAAGGTTTAAAAATCACTTTTACTCCTGACCTGTTAACGGACTCAAATACTTTTTTAATGTCAGAGGTTTTCTGTTTTGAGTGTGTGATGGGTGGTGATGGTGGTAGTGTCTAGGGAGGACCAATAAGCTCTTTGAAGGGAGGATCGTTTCTATTCCATGCTACTGTGGCTCACGTTCTGTCAAGAGTAATAGTAGCCAAAAGTTGTGAGACACTTACCGTGTGCCTGATACTGGTGGTCTAAGCATTTTCCACAGATTAACTCAAATCTTTAGAATCACTTATGAAGAGGATACCGTTCTTATTCCCATTTTGCAGATGGAGAAACTAAGGCACGCAGGTAATTAAGTGACACATTCAAAGTTATACAGCAGAAAGTAGTGTAACTGGGATTTGAACTCAGGTGGTCTGGTTCCAGAGCCCATATTTATCGAACAGTAAATTATTCTGTCTCAAAATGGTTGTCCTGTTTAATACCTCCTTGAATGAAATCCAAATATTAGTAAATGGAGCTTTATATTTGTGTGTCGCCGATTTGAAATAACATTCAAAGGAATAGGAAAAGCAAAGTATTATAGAAAAACACCTCTTTTAGAAGCAAAAAGAAAATCTCTTAAATTTTTTGGTGAATGTTACGTGAACAGCGGACAGTCTGGGAATTCTGTGTTGGGTAGTTTTATCGATATTAGGTTTACTGGAGATGCATCTCAGGAAACTCTGAAAGTATCAGACTTAAAACCCTGAGCAATGGCTGTCATTTTACCGGTTTCTCCTCTGAATCAAGTGCGTGTCAAGTGCTGTTTGCAGTTGGCATCTGAGAGGGAGCCTTACCAGATAATGCCAGAGAACTTCGTGTCGTGAGCTACATTATGATGAGATATGGAAGCTTCTATAGAGCAGATAAGCTCATCATACAAGCTCATTTTGGGTTACTTACTTGGAACGATTGAAAGCAATACGTTATTCCAGAAAGTTTACGTGTCTAAAAACATACTATTGGCATAATTTTATTTGGTTAATGACGGGTGGTTCATCTGATTCTCTCTTTTCTAGAGTGCTTTCAAAGCACTGAAGTACTCTCAGAGAGGCCATCCTAGCATAGAATCCTGATCTTCCTTAACTTATGACGGGGTTACATCCCGATAAAACTCATCGTAAGTTGAAAATACCGTTAAGTCGAAAGTGCATTTAATACACTTAGCCCCCTGAACATCATAGCTTAGTGTGCTCAGAACACTTACTTTAGCCTGCAGTTGGGCACAGTCATCTCCCACAAAGCCTGTCTGATAACAACGTGTTGACTCATGTCATTGAATACTGTCCCGAAAGTGACAAACGGAAGGGCTGTGTGGATACAGAAGGGCTGTCAGAGTACGGTAGTTTACCCTCGTGATCGGGGGCTGACCGAGAGCCGCTGCCACAGCCCAGCAGCACGATGGAGGGTCATCCCGCGCAGCGCCAGCCTGAGAGAGGACCCACACCCACAGCTGGAAGTACAGTTCCTACTGAATGCATAGTGTTTTGGCACCAGAGTTAAAAATCACAAGCGGAACCATTGTAAGTCAGGGACATCTATATTTTGAAAGGGAAGAAAAATTTTTTTCTTTCTGGTTTTTCTTTTTTTGTTTGTTTTTGTTTTTGTTTTTGCTGGAAGTAAGATGGCATGTAATAAATGGCTTTGGAAATTTTCATATGTCCTAGAGAAAACGACACACACATACACACGCATGGCCTTTTGGGGAACTGCTTTTATTGAAAGATTATCTTGTGATGTGTTCTGAATATGCCCCATCCAAAGTATGGATAGCATTCCTTTACAGGATAATTAATGAATGCCAAGCTTATGCAAAAGTTAGAAGCTGAAGCATGTAAATTTGGGTTGCGTGAAAAAGCTGTGTCACCAAAGTTTTTTAAAAGTAAAAGCCAAAAACATTTGTTTCTATGAACCTAACCCTACTGTATTCTTTGTGCACGTGTGTAGGATTTCTATATTACTTTGGGCACAGGATGTGTGTTTTTGTTGGCATCCATCATTTTCGTTTCCACACATGACAGGACCCCAGCTGAGACAGCTGCCACTGTGAGTACCTTGTATTTTGAACCCTTGCTTATTTTTGTTTCCTTAGAAATATGGAGCTTGGAAAGTACTAAAAGGTTATACAATAGGGGAGCATTGTTCATCTTTTAACTTATTTTTCAGTGTAATTTTGAACGGAGGACCTAAGAGCAAATAAATATGATATAGCAACCTAGAACCTGTGTTTAGAATTTGACCAAGTTTTGTTAATAAAAACCTAATCACTCCACATATGAATGTGTTCCTGCTAATGGAAGGGGTAGAACTGACTTTGTTATCTGACTTCCTTATCTTCTTTTCTCCTTTGCAGTGCGGCAAAAACATGCATACGTGGCAGGTGTAAAATAAATAGCCACACTATTTTAGAGAATAGTGTAGAGAATACACAGGAGAAATGATCGAAAGGTTCAGCCTGATAGATGAGATCGATAAGGAAATGTTTTTATCTGAAATCCTTGGAGGACCAGATTTTTTTTTTTTTTTAATTCAGAATATTCTGGATTTTACAAAGGCAGTGCTGCAGAGGGCCTGGGGCAGACCCTGTAATCCAACATGTTAATATTTCTGAACCATGAATACTCATAGTAAAGGGGATAAAGACTGTAAGTAGTTTTGCCTGGTGTCACTTTTGAGCCAAGTAAATCATGAAAACGTTTGAGTTTTTGTAGCTTTTTGGATTTCAGAATTACAAATCAAGGGTCATGTCGTGGATTTGTGAACACAAACGACTGAAAATAACAAATCCTCTTGCAAGTCAGCTGGATTCCAATTAATACTTTGTTCATAACAAATTTGAAGTTATAATTAATTGAGTTGTCAGCTAATAGATCATTAAAACTACTCTCAATTATAGAAAACTTAAAAGGAGTTCAGGGACTTGCATGGTTATATCTACCTGTTCATGTGAGCAATTTGTTAGCACACATGTCAAAACAAAACCGAAATTAAATCAGTGCTGAACCTTGACTCATTCTAGCAACAAGTAATACTTATGCCTGAACCATAATCATAAATACATGAACCAATCGGTACATGAAGAGAAAGATCTAAGTTTTAATGACCCTTATGGTTAATTTCAGTTTATATACATATTTGTATTGCAGAGGAGTATGATAGGGTGATCAGTGAAATGTTTTAAGGTATAGAAGTTCATTGCTCTAAAATCCTTAGAGGAAGTGAAATAGAATTGAGGAAAGTTGAGTTGAAGAGGGGGAAAAAAGCATGGCATAAAATTCCAGGTTGTTAAAACAAAGCTTATCTGTATAATTAGGTGATGTGTTAGACTTACAGTATTTAGATTTCATTGGCTATATTTAAGAGTGGTAATTTAAAAACTCAGTATTTATAATAAAAATAAAAATTAAAAAAAACTCACTATAATATGCTGGAAATTACCTTTTGCAACTTATTATGAAAAAAATTTACAGACTTAAATGAGTAAGGGAGTCCATTAAAAAAAGAAGAAAAAATTGAAAAGTATGTGAGCAAAAGATCGGGAATATCATTTGTTTGGATGCTATGGCATAGAGGGCCCTGCATGAACTGGGGCTCTCGAGGGGGTCAGGGATGGCTTCACAGACACAGTGACATCTGATCTGTCCTTAAAGCGTGTAATATGTTTGCCCAATAAGGGGATAGATGCCATCAAGCCAAAATGAAGACTCCAGAGGGGAGAAGCGACTTGGCTTCAGAGATGTGGGATTGATAATTAAATTTAGGTTGGATATGTTGGGGCTATTTGGGTGAATTGATGAATTTGGAGTTCAGTTTGCTTTATAGTGAAATGAGGCAGGATGCATATTCTTGAGGGGTTGGGTGTGAAAAGTCAAGAGATTGGAGCTACAGCAAAATATGAAAAATCAAGAACAAACTGCTGGGGGCGCCTGCGAGGCTCAGTCAGTTAAATGTCTGACTTAATTTCAGCTCAGGTCATGATCTCACAGTTCATGAGATTGAGCGTAGGGCTGTGTGCTGACAGGGCGGAGCCTGCTTGGAATTCTCTCTTCCTCTCTCTCTGTCCCTCCCTGGCGCGCTCTCTCTCTCTCTCTCTCTCTCTCTCCCAAAATAAATAAATAAACATTAAAATAATTTAAAAAAAAGAACAAACTGATGGTTACCAGAGGGGTAAATAGGTGATGAGGATTAAGGAGAGCACTTGTCGAGATGAGCACCGGATGATGTATGGAACTATTGAATAACTATAGACCTGAAACTGACATTACACTGTATGTTAACTAACTGGAAAACTTAAAACTAAAAAAAAAAAAAAAAAAAAAAAAAAAAAGCGATAATAAAAAATCATGGCGATGGGGTGCTAGAGGTGGAAGGGACTTTAGCCATCACATACATCAGTTTTCTCTTTTTACAGAGCCGTTCTTTGGCCCCCATTTCTTTAAGGGTTTTGCTAGTGAAGAAGATTTCTTCTTAACAGAGTTCTCAGAATGCTTGATCGTATGTTAGAGGAGTGCAATGAGGAAGTGATTTAAGGAAGAGGAAGTAGGTCGTGGTGTCATGTTGCTGTGTCATGACAGGGTGACAAGTAACTGGAAAATATTTTTTAGGTAATTTAACCTAAAAGTATCTTCGAAATAGAATTTCTGTTTTGATAGTGATCACTTTGTGCCATTTTCACTCCCTACTCACGTATTTCTCTCATCTCACCTGTGAGTCAGTCTAACCATTGCCAATAATCCTGTGTTTTGTATCATTTTCTACGATTTTGTTTTTCATCTATTAACCTTAGTGTCACAGGTTTGGCACCCCACATCCCACATGCACACATAAGGCAGGACATCTCTCTTTTGTGGAACTTCAACTAGTAGCCATTATTCTAGAATTTTTTTGTAACTTCTAGTTTTCTGATGACCTTAAAAAGTCTTTTATTACCAGGGGTTGAGAATAACGTGTATAAGATAAAATTGACGAATCGTGTTGCTTGTATAAAACGCTTTCAGAGCCCATTAGGAAATGTGAGATTACATTCCAAAACTCATCATACAACCTTCGCCCTTTCTTCTCCCCAGGTGTTTGGATTCCTAGCAAGTTTTATGTTCCTGTTTGACTTTGCCAGTATGGTCTGGGAGAAGCAACAGGAGTCCCAGATGAGAAAACCTGAGGCTACCAGGAGGACAGAGGCCACTGAACCACTTAATGCTTAAGGACCTAGGGAATAGGTGTTGCATAAGGTATCAGCTGCGTAATGCCTGAGCCCTGGCACAAACTCTTGCAGAATTTATGTAATGGTTAAACCACTTCTTTGGGGGAACAAGGGGAAGGGCAGGAAGGCACTTTTATCAATATTGGACTCTGTGTCAGTCACCACAAATTAGGCCAGAGAACTTTTTGTTTCCAAAAAAAATTTATTTAAATAACAGTTAAAACTTCTGTCAAATGAAATGGTTTTGTTTCTGTTTCGGAGGACAGTTGTTTCTTTAAATCACATAGCTCAACTGATGATCTTTTATTCTGTCATTGAAATACCCAGGCTTTACTGTATCTCACTCAGCCTTAAAATTATATTGTAATGTTTTAGGGTAATTATTATTAACTCTTTCTGAGACCTTTTCTAGCATAATAGAAACTGTATGGGAGGTGTTGTTATTTTATACGTATAAAAGAAACAATATCAAAAACCCTATGTTTATACTGCACTTTGTTGTTGATAAGCGAAAAAAAAAAAGATTTTTTATATAATATAACACAGAAAAATGGAAGAAACTCTCATGGCTAAGGACCAAAGATAAAAAAAGATACACTTCTTGAACAATACAGTGATTATTAAAAACAGGCTTCAACTGCTTACCACTGTCTGAACAGATAAGTTCACATTGGGAGCTAGGAATTGGTCCATTCCCCTGTTGATATATGGCTCTTCCTACTGAAGTTAATACAGCTGTATCAGTCTGTTCAGCGTTTTCTTTGAAGCCTACCCTCTTTTCAAAACCCCAGCTTTTGATTTTTCATCTATTTGAGATTCTCCCTTTTCTCTTTATCCACATGGTCCATACACTGTTTCATCATCTGACAGAGAGGAGTCTCTGGCCGATGGCGGTTGTCTTTAGGTAGTCCAAACTTTGGGGCCCTTCTAACTGCACAGAGTATGCAGCGGGATCTTTAGGTTTCTCGTTCCCACGTCGGGGATTACTCTGACTTCTCTTTGGGGGAGACCTTCTTCAGGAAGTATCTAGCAAATCCTGCCCAGGTTAACCCTGAGGATGGTGTAAGGGGCAGCCCAGCCATTCCGCTTCAGACTCGTTCTGACCGTTTGCAAGAATGGCCTCTTGCTGGCAGGCTGTCCTAGAGCCAGCCGGCCAGGGCACTTGGTCCTTTCTGAGCAAGGGGTTCACAGAGTAGATCTTTCTTGTCCTCCTCTTAGAATTTTGACTCAGGACTCTGGTGTGAAGGCAATAAGCCCACGTGTCAGGTACTTCAGGACTTCGGTGGAAGTCTCCGGGGCTAGGTGGACCCGGTGTCCTTCTGAAGGAGTGGAATCGTGTTCCCAGTGAGACCATTTAATGACCCTATCCGTTTGAAATTTCTCATTTGTGTGTGTGGATGTGGCAGGTGCGGTGGTCAGAGTTCAGCAGCACGGCCTCCCACGGCTGCTGCCCTCTCTTGCTGACTCGGGACTGTATCCATTTGTTCCCAAGTTTGGATGCTAGCGCCCGTGGTGCTGTCACCACTACCCGCCTAGGGGATAATGAACCCGATCACGGATGCTGTCTTTACTGGGCGTACCATCCACGAGAGGAGAAATAGCTTGGGTCCTGGGCCCAAGAATGAAGAGTGGTTCGAAGATAAGTAGCCTGGAATTTCACCCCTGACTGTACACTGTCATTTTAAATATCATCCAGACCCAGCTGGGCTTTCACAGCAAACCATCCGGGCTACCTCAGGGTCCCCGCACATGCACGGGCTTCGTTGAGTTTGATGGGACGTGTCCCAGCTGGCCACCTCCGCACAGCACGTCGGCATTGAGCCGCAGCGCTGCTCGCTCTGAGGCTTGGCTTGCGTCTCTCTTATTGGTGCATAAGTGGGCCTCTTAGCTGCCACTTAACCTTCCCTTTGCAGAAAGATAATATATTTGCTGGTATTTTGGGTCCCTCTGGAACTTTTCTTCATCCTGTTTCTATGGGACCCATGACTGATTGGCCCCCCTCTTCTACTGTAGAAGGAATTAGAGTGAAAAGACCACGTGGTGAATAAAAAAAGTTCAAGGAAAACTTGGGACCAAAACCCCTTTGATGTCCGAAAAAGGGCAAACTCAATAAACTGAAATGTCACATAATTTTTTATTAACAGCCATGTTAGATTTGTTATATTTTATACAAATAAACTGTTTAAAATGGTTCTTAAAGATTTTAAGAGAAAATGCATACAATGTAAGAATTTTATAACTGCCATACTTAAATTATGTTCTGCTTGGGGACTGGGAAATGTATTTTTACATTGTTTATAGCCAATCGCTTTTGTATTTATCAATTTAAATCCTGTGGGTCTCTCTTTTTTTTTTTTTTTTATCTCTCTCAATGTCAAATTTTGTAGTTTTCTTTTTAAATAAATCCATTTTGTTGTCTACACCTCTGTAGTTGTTTCATTATCACAGAAGCCTGATGTTGAAGATGAAAACTTTCTCTAGAGTTCTAGGAGTTGGCTGTACCATCTTGGTAAGTACTTCGGTGGGATACTGGACTGTGCGTCTGCCCAGGCGTGAGGCACAGGTAGGAAGTTGGAACACACGCTGAGACCGCCTTTGTTGGGAGCCATGTCTGAAGAGTTGCAAAGGAACGTTACGGACTAAACACCTTTAAATACTCTCCCTCACAATTCTCGTTGTGGCTACACAATGCTAAAAACAAAATAGGCACATTCTCTTTCAGACTGTTCAGTGACAGAGAAAGTGTGAAGCAAAACTGGGGTGGTTCTGGTAAAGCTGCAACTATTTGTGTGGTTTGCAGAACTCCCGCCTCCAGTCTGTGTGAGAACAACAAGATCTTTATAATCAGCAGGAACTCACTGGAATTCGTACATTCTTCAGAGTTTTGTGTTTTGTTTTGATAAAGAGCATTGTCTTGGGGCGCCTGGCTGGCCCAGTTGGTAGAACATGCGACTCTTGACCTCAGTGTTGTGAGTTCAAGCCCCATGTTGGTGGAGAGGTTGCTTAAACAAATGAAACAAACAAAAAAAAAGGAGTTGTCTCAGTGTGCCGTCAACTGCAAGGAGCAGAAAACCTAAATAAATAGGTCTTAAAGAGTAAGGAAAATGTATTTCATAAGCCCAGGTAGGGCCGTTCTGTGACTGGTCGACGTTCAGCGTCTCAGCAGTATTATCAGGGACCCAGACTCTTTCCATGTTTTTCTGCCCATGCATCTTCTGCTGTGAGTCTTTATCCTCAGGATTGACCCCTTATGGTGTAGCAAGACAGGCGACATCTCCAGGCATCGTCCACTTGCACAACAATGTCCAAGGCCCAAAGAAGAGATTGTGCATTGCTGTGTCTCTAAGGTGTTCTTTTTTCACAAAAGCCCCTTGGTGGACTTCACCTTCTTGTCTTACTAACAGACTTTAAATGCCCATTTCTAAATTATTTACTGACCTGGAGAACGGCATTACTGAAATTGGCCTAAAGCAATCCAGATTCCTCTCCTCAAGTGGTGAATACCCTTTGAAGCAGATAGAGTCTTCTGTTACCTGAACACATTGGTTCTGATAGCAGGCGCCATGGGCTTGGGGTTCAGCAGTGTCTGGCATAAGCATGTTAAGGATTGGGCCCCAGCTAGGGAAAATAAAATTCCCAGTTTAAGAAATTTTTGTAGGCCTGAATACCCCCAAAGCAATGTAAAATAGAAAAACTAACAGTTCTGACGTTTAGACTAAACTATAATTGTTCAAGTTATGTGTACCCTAGAAAATTGGTCTAATAAAAGGTGGGAAGTACTGTTTTTTTTTTTTTTTTCCTGTCACCTTCATATTTGGCTACTTTTAATTTTTGAGAACTGTCGAGTATTGGAAGCACAGAAGATAACACCCATTTCAGACACCACCCAGCTTTGATAGATCATAACTTTTTGCCACAAAGGCCCTTGTTTAAGAAAGAAAATGAAGTTTCACTTCTGAAACACCACCACCTCCAATCTTACTTTTTACTTTCCCAAAGGCACACATGATCTTGAATGTGGTATCTGTCTTTCCTGTCTTTATTGTCTGTACTATATAGAGAGATGTATCCATAAACAATGTCCGACATGGTATTTATGCTAGATTTAGCCATTCGTAGGTTGCTTTTTCCAATCGGTAGTATTTTGAAATTTATCTGATACACGCAGCTCTAGTTCATTCATTTTAACTACTATTTGGCATCCCGTTGTACGAATTTGCCAGTTTACTTACCTTTCCTCTGTTGACAGAAAAATTTTGATGTGGTTTGTTTTTGACCGTTTGAACCAGTGTTCTAGGGAACAGACATCTTTGAACATCTCACGCACGGGTGCAAGAGTTCTATGTAGGTTGTGAACTTAGAAATTGTTGCATCGCAGGATGTGTGGGATTCCAACGTGGCTAAATATTTCCAAACGGTCTCCAAAGTGGAGACTTCGCGTCAGCCGTGTACGGGGGTGCTTTGTTTCCTTATTCTTGTCTTGCACTTAGTATTAGTTTGGCTTAAGAGTTTTGCTGATCTCGGGCTGAAATGGTCTCTCATTTTCTTTTACACTCCCCTTATGACTGGTGAGCCTGGGCGTCTTCTCATTCGGCTGTTGACTTTGTACGCTTCCCCACATCAGTGAGTTGTTCGTTTATATTCTTTGCCTTTTTTTCACCCTGATGTGCGTTTTTGTTTCTGTTTTTTAACTCATTTGAGAGTTCTTGACATATTATGGGTGTTATCCTTTGTTAGTAATGTGCCTTGGAAATATCTCCTCAAAGTCTGTAATTTATATTTTAACTTTTCTTCTTGATACTTTGTCTCTTTGCTTATCGATTCTTGTTAGCTCAAGGTCACAGATGTTCCCTGCCGCTTTCTAAAATGTTTAAAGGTTTGCATTTTACATTTAGTACTTGAATGTACCCTGATTTCTGTATGTGGTAGGAGCACTCCGTGACTCTTTGCTCCTCTGATAGACAACGGCTGCTTCTGTCATCTACCAAGTTTATGCATATGCGTGGGTCTGGGGCTGGCTTCCTTAGGCTTTTTTTCTATACCTATGCTAATACCATAGTCTTGATAAAGTCGTAATAACCTGAGGGCGAGTTCAAAATTGTTGTATTCTTAACACTTTGTTATTTGAAACACTTTTTCTTTCTTTCTTTCTTTCTTCCTTTCTTTCTTTTTTTGAGCTGGGGAGAAGGTCAGAGGGAGAGAGAATTTTTTTTTTTTTAATGTTTTATTTACTTTGGAGAGACCTAAAGACCGAGTGAGAGTGGGGGAGGGGCAGAGAGCGAGGGAGACAAAGAATCCGAAGCAGGTTCCAGGCTCTGAGCTGTCAGCACAGAGCCCAACATGGGGCTCAAACTCACAAACCACGAGATTATGACCTGAGCTGAAGTTGGATGCTTAACCAATGGAGCCAACCAGGTGCCCCTATTTTAAAGACTTTTTAAGAATAGTTTTAGGTTTGCAGTAAAATTGAGAGAAAGGTTACTTTACTTTTTACTATAAAGATACTTTTTACTATAAAATTTTAAGATTGATTTGGCAAGTTCCACAAAAAGCCCTTGTTAATTTTTTCTTGGAATTGCATTGAATTTATAGATTAATTTGGAGGAAAATGATTTATGATTTAACTTAACATTCGTGAATCTAGAATCTCCACTGATTTGGGTCTTTTATTGTTTTCCAATAAAGTTTGTGGTTTTCTTCAAAAAGGTCTTGTACATCTTTTGTCAGATTTGTCCTAGGTACTTTATTTTTGCAGGTGTCCAGAATGGGATCTTTATTTTATTTTATTATTTTTAACACTATTTTATTTTTTAAATTAATTAATTTTTTATAATTTACATCCAGATTAGCATATAGTGCAACAGTGATTTCAGGACTAGATTCCTTAGTGCCCCTTACCCATTTAGCCCATCTCCCCTCCCACAACCCCTCCAGCAACCCTCTGTTGTCTGTATTTAAAAGTCTCTTATGTTTTGTCCCCCTTCCTGTTTTCATATTATTTTTCTTTCCCTTCCTTTGTGTTCATGTGTTTTGTATCTTAAATTCCTCATATGAGTGAAGTCATATGATATTTGTCTTTCTCTGGCTAATTTCGCTTAGCATAATACCCTCCAGTTCCAGCCACGTAGTTGCAAATGGTGGGATCTTTGTTTTAAAGATGACGTATTCTGGGGCGCCTGGGTGGCTCAGTCGGTTAAGCGGCCACTTCGGCTCAGGTCATGATCTCGCGGTCCGTGAGTTCGAGCCCCGCGTCGGGCTCTGTGCTGACAGCTCGGAGCCTGGAGCCTGCTTCCGATTCTGTGTCTCCCTCTCTCTGACCCTCCCCCGTTCATACTCTGTCCTCTCTCTGTCTCAAAAATAAATAAACGTTAAAAAAAAAAAAAAAAAAAAAAAAAAAAAAGATGACGTATTCTGATTAGAAAACTGAAAGATAGCTCTGAAGGCTTGCTTAAATTGAGGTCAGTCTTTTCCTTTTTTTTAAGGTTTTCCTGTGGGTGATGGCGCGTGCCTCCCGCCATCCCGCACGAACTGCACCCCAGTGGTCCAGATCCTGGCACCTGATCCCTCCCACCATGAAGGTTCCCGTCAACCTTTTAGTTAAAAGTTCCCATCCCTTGGCCTTTCTCTGAATCTGTTATCTGCGTTTACAAAACGGTGACTGTAGTTCCTGCCACTTTGATCAGCTAAAATTCTGCAGTGATACATTTTTAGCGTGCATATTTGACGTCAGGAAAACAAGGGTAATCAGTACTCCTGCTCGGCTCCCGAATGACACTAAGACGTGAGGACTGATGCCCATCAGTTCTTCCCACCTACTGCATTGTTATTGCCTGGTAGTTTTTACTTTATCTTGTTTTAACACCTCCCGCACCTTCCACATGTTCCTCTAGGTGCTTTTCTCTAGATGTGGTTGCTTCATATGACCACGCATGCAACTTAAATATTGTGTCTGTAATTAAATAGCTGTGTGTTTCTGGGGGTGGAGGACGCTGCACCCGATGTATGGTATGTCTTCGCCAGCCCAGTCCTGGGTGGCCCAAACACCTGACCACACAGGCCAGGGGCCAATGTTACAGATACTGTTTACTAAATCTTGGGGTGGCGCACTCTGGCCGGAAGTGCCCCGTGTTCAGCCCATTGCACGGGGTGTCCACTGCGGTGGGCCCTGACCCATTTACCATCCCTGGATGGCTGCAGCATCGCAGCGGACCTGCTTGTGCCAGTGGCAGGGGTGGGGGGTGGGGGAGGGCTCTTTCATCACTGATTCTCGTGGCAGGCAAGTCCTTTATTAAGCCAGCAGTGCATTAGGGGAAAACACTGTTTCTGTCCGATGGGTGGGCGACCACTTGTTGGTGAAGGTGGTTACAGGCTCAGGGGCTGGGCTGGGCCCTGCATCGGAAGATCTGTTTTCTTCTCACGATAGGACTTTCTGGAGCTTGCCCCACGTACGAACTGGAAGATGAGAATGTGGAAGTGGACACTGTTTCATTTAGGGCTCAGTAACGCGGGCAGTCGACTGTCAGCAGCAGGAGGAGGTTCTCAAATCCAAGAGGTCGGAGGCCCGGAAGTGGCGGAGGTTTCACTGCGAAAGGTGCCAGTCAACGGCGCCGTGACACCTGTAGTTCCCTGCGGGCTGAGGGGCCGCCGTGACACCTGTAGTTCCCTGCAGGCTGAGGGGCCGGAGGCTCTAGGGCGGGGCATCTTCTCCCGCCTGAATGGCTTCCAAGATGTCAGTGTTCGGGCCCTCGCTCCAGTGGACGCATGTGTGATGACTCGGGGTGGGGGCTGCGGGAACATCCCCAGGTTTGGAGGGACGGCCTCCGACAGCCAGTACGCGCAGCGGCCGGTCCTGGTGCGGGGCCGCTTTCGTAGTGGCGGCTACGTTTGTCCTAACGTGACCGGGAAATAGCTCCCCGAGTCGTGACACAGCTTCCAAGATGGTGGCGCGGAAGGCCGGACGCTTGCATTCTGTCCTCATTTACGGTCCCTCTGTCTCGCGTCAGCTGTGCTTGGGTGGCACGTGATGAGGCAAAAGCAGGTTTCTCGGTGGAGCCATTACGGAAGAGCTTGCGTCACCACCCGGCGTTCAGGTGACACTAGCCGCGTCCGATACGCTGATGCTCGATCGCCGGAGAATCCAGAGCGATAAAAATGTACGCTCCACACCCCTGCCCCCACCCCTAGAAAGGCGATCTAAAAACAGTGTTAGCAACACCCGAGGCCGCAAACCAAGAGCCAGGCATGAAGGCAGCAACACATTCATGCGCTTTGATGATGTCGGGCACTGGAAATGGACACGACCACGTTCTTTAAGCTTCCCTGCTCTACAGTAACGCCAGCTGCCGGTGGCCGGCAGGGGTGTTCAACTTGAAGCTTTGAAGCTTTGCACGGCACCCCTGGCTCTGTGAAACCTTGCGGGAGAAGACAATGTACTTTTTCTGCTCCCAGGAAAAGGCATTGTTTCCGTTGTTAATGCTTGGCAAGCTTTATGGGTAAACGCCCTTTTTGGCTCCGCCTCTGCCTTGTATGAGCCACCCAAAGGGGTCGCAGTGTGTGCATCCTGCGAGCAGTTTGTTGCAAAAGACCAGGGAGCAGAGTCCAGACCGAAAAACAAACGTAACGCCCACAGAGCCACACGACTACAGCCAGTATCTAATAAATTTAGAAATATGTGGGGCTTCCTCGGGGTGGGGCTGAATCTGGAGACCCGGTCTCATACCCGATTCTTGCCCCTCCTTGTCCTGCCGCTAATTAGTGCAGTCCGGGCGCTATCAGCTCAGATGAAGGTCTTTGCTCCACAGGAGCTGTGAAATCCACTCCAGGTTTCACTTCTGCTGTTTGTGCACCCTCACAGCCCCTACAGCCCCGCCTGGACCTTTAATTCTGTGGGTCCCTGAGCTTTTAATCATACAATATACGCATATGTGCAGGGGTTTTCTCTGGGCTACTTTTTTTCCGTGGCATTTAGTGGCCTCATTATCCAGGATTTTTATTTCGTAGGAAATCCACGGATTGTTCAAATGACTTGCGTGGTTGAGAATTTTAGTGGCTTCCTGCCCCATCCACCCCTCGGGGCCTTACTGGTCTTTCCCTTTCTAGGCCCCTGGCCATTCACCTGTCCCCAAGGCTGTATATTTTCTCATTGGGCCACTTCCACCAAAGTAGGTGATCAGATGCCTTGCACAGGGCTTTGGCCATTGGAGTTATCTCCCTATTCCCCCTCACTCCTGTCTTCCAAAGCCATCCCTGAGTAAGGCTATTCATGCAGCCACCACATATTTCCTGCCTGTACCCACATATCCAACCGAACCATCTGGAGTGAAGCTGAGAAGGAGAGCGCTGATATGAGGATGTGTTACTGAGTGGGTCACCACTCGGTGTGACTGTTCCCTTGGTCCCACGGAACTGTCCCTGGAGAAGTGGTGTAAAACTTGCCTTAGGACAGTTTGTCCCAGGAGAGAACAGATGTATCCACTGACTCCTGTGTCCCATTGGCCAGTGTTCCACCCCAGGGCAGGAAGTCTCCTGCACTTGCCGGCTGCACACGTGTGGGTGCTGGGTGGGTCCCTGGGCAGCATCCACAGGACAGTCAAGAGGCGCCAGTGGAGGCCTGGAGCACAGCTGTGTGGTTACAGTGGCATGAAGTTGTCACAGTCCTTGCAGGACTGGCACTGCAGTGGTGGCTGAATGAAGAGAGATGTGAGGCCCAAATTACATACAGCATGGTGACTGTTTCAATTAATTGCAGATAACTACCAGAGACTTCTTTGCACTTTCTAGGCAACCCATGTAACTGCCGTAGAGCTACATATTAAGAAAAGCAAAGATGCGGTGGATGGAAGGATCTGGAGGTGATGCTGGGAGAGGAGCGACGGGAGGGGTGGGGCAAGGGGAAGCACAGCCACAATGGTTGGTTAAATGCCGCGCTGCGCCCCGCTGCCACAAGAGGGCGCGCGCTGCTAGGCGAGGGCGCGCAGGGCGGCCACCTGCTCGTCAGGGTTTTGTTTTCGCAGAAGAAAAGTTGAGGCCAGCTGCGACCGGTGGCAGCGCGCCAGCAGGCGACTCTGCCGGCAGGGGACCCCGGGGAGGGCCCCCGCCCCGCGCACTAGCTTGGGGTTTCGGGAGGAAGCAGGTGCTGGCCTGAGAAGCCTCCGCGCGCTCCGGCCTCAGCCCTGACTTCCTGCTGCCAGACCACCCTCCTTCCCGTCCCCAGAACCACCGGGTCAGGTAGGGTCGCAAACCGAGGGCTCGCGGGCTGCACAAAGCCTCGGCACGCATTTGGCTCGGCCTGAAGTGTATCTTTTAAAAGTTTATTTAGCAACCTTTATTTTTTTTATTATTACTAGTTTTTAATGTTTTTACTTATTTTTGAGACAGAGCATGGGCAGGGGAGGGGCATAGAGAGAGGGAGACACAGAATCTGAAGCAGGTTCCAGGCTCTGAGCTGTCAGCACAGAGCCCGATGCGGGGCTTGAACTCACAGACTGTGAGATCATGACCTGAGCTGAAGTCAAACGCTCAACTGACTGAGCCACCCAGGCGCCCCTATTTGGCAACTTTTAAAACTCAAATGTTTAGCCTAAAAATTCTCTCCCACACTTGGGGCATTGGCAGCCCTGGGCTGCCCTCCACATGCACCCCTGCCCTCGCAATGAGTTTTTAACAGTTTGGGTCAGGTCGATATTCAGCGTCACCATTATTCTGGCTGTTACTGCTCTACAGAACCGAGCCAAAGGGCACCCTTCACACCGCGATGTTACCTTTTTTGCACAACTCTGCATGGAGCTTATCGTGGTCTTTCTCATTTGCATAATTTTCATATACACAGAAAATGACAATAAAACCCCAGCAAGCCACCGGTTGCCTCATTGGCCTTACAAGGTCCACAGGCTCCAGTTACTCGCCCGGTGGTCTTCATGAGAAAGCCACTCAGTGTCTGGCCGCCTCCAAGCTGGGTGCATTGCTCTGGCCCGGCAGCTTCCTTCCTGTCAGGGACTTCAGAACGTGTTATTTTTAAGCAGAGAAACCCACTTTGTCAATCTAGATCATATGAAACTCTATTATATAAAACAGGAAATATGATGTTAACACGAATGATCAATTTACATTTATAACATTTACTTATTATAAAGTCAGTCCATAACGGGGTACCTGGGTGGCTCAGTTGGCTAAGCGTCATGATCGTCCGCTCAGGTCGTGATCTCACGGTTCGTGGGCTCGAGCCCCGCGTCGGGCTCTGTGCCGACAGCTCGGAGCCTGGAGCCTGCTTCCGATTCTGTGTCTCCCTTTCTCTCTGCCCCTCCCCTGCCCGCGCTCTGTCTCTCTCTCAAAAATAAGTCAACATTAAAAAAAAGTTTTTTTAACTCTGCGTAACCACTTTCTAACCACTTTCACAGCTTTTAGGTGCAGCTCATCGGCATTACATTTATGCTGTGCAGCCACCACCACGTCCAAGAACATTTCCGTCTTCCCGCTTGCAAGCTGTGCCCATTAGACACGAACTCCCCATCCCCCCACGCCAGCCCCCCGCTCCGGCAACCATCCTTCTACTCTGAATTTTAACTGCTCTAGGAATCTCCTGGAAATGGAATCATACAGCATTTGTCCTTCTGGCTTATTTCACTCGGCACAATGTCTTCGGGGTTCATCGATGCTGTAGTAGGTACCAGAATTTCCCTCTTTTTCTAAGGCCACTTGTGCTGCTTGTGAGTAGTGCTTTATTAGGTCTTGTGTGAACAGTACTGGCTTCCACCCTTAACATCCATTTACTCTGAAAATATGCAAATCTTGAGGGGCCAGGGTCTTCTGCATCCTTTAGTGTTCTCATCTCTGGGGAGGTGGGGGGGGAGGGGGAGGGAGGCCCGGGGGTGCATCAAGTGCTTTCCCATGAGCTTTGTGGGCCCTGTCACGTGACTCCTGGTTTACAGCTTTCTTGTCCAATAAGAAATTGGCCAAGTCAATATTTTTATTACAAAACACATGCACACACGCCCCCCTCCACACATGCCCCCCCACACACTCACAGTGGTAATTAAGACTGAGGCCTGCAATGCGGGCTGACCACACAGTACATCTGCAGGCCCGCCTCACTTAAGAAAGAGGGTCTGGTCTCAAGAGGGCCTTCTTCCCAAGCTGGATAAATTAGGAGATGGCTTTGTTTTTCCGTTAATTTTTTAATATATTTATTTATTTTTGAGAAAGAAACAGAGCGTGAGCGGGGAGGGCAGAGAGAGAGGGAGATTCAGAATCCGAAGCAGGTTCCAGGCTCCGAGCTGTCAGCACAGAGCCCGACACAGGGCTCGAACTTTTGAACCGTGAGATCATGACCTGGGCCGAAGTGGGAAACTTAACCGACTGAGCCACCCTGGTGCCCCAGAGAGAGCTTTGTTTCTATAAGAGGACTTAAGGCAGCTTCATCCCCCTGAGGAATGTGGAGTAGAAGCAGATTTAGGCAGGAGTATTCAGAAACCCTCCGCTGTGGTAGGTAAGTGGGGTCATCAGTCCCTGAGACAGTTGGTTCTAAGAGCAGGAGGAAGAGACCAGATTTCCCCGGAGGCTGCTTTCGTTCCCAGGCGGCGAGGACTATTCTCCAAGGAAGACCAGAAAGGCTGAGAGCGGCTCAGGAGCCCAGGAGGACGCCGAGGGCCCCTCTTGTGCCCAGCAGTGTGGGCAGGGCTTTGGCACAGGAGCAGAGGTTCAGAAGCCCGCCCTGGGCGCCGGCCCCCCGACGCTCCCGTCTCAGGCCCTGCCTCGGGTCGGGGCGCAGGGTGTCCTCAGACAGCGGCATCTTGGGAAGGAAGCGGCAAAGTTAGGACGGCGGGCAGGGCAGGCCCACCCAGAAGCCACACATCAGGAGGCTGCCCCCCAGCTCTGCTCAGAGCCCTTCCTTCCTCCGCCCAGCAACAACTACCATTGGAATTCGTTTTTCCCTTCTAAATACACTTCTTTTTTTTTTTTTTTTATGTTTATTTATTTTTGAGACAGAGCATGAACAGGGGAGGGTCAGAGAAAGAGGGAGACACAGAATGTGAAGCAGGCTCCAGGCTCTGAGCTGTCAGCACAGAGCCCGACGCGGGGCTCGAACTCACGGACCGTGAGATCATGACCTGAGCCGAAGTCGGCCGCTTAACCGACTGAGCCACCCAGGCGCCCCTCTAAATACATTTCTAACAGAAAAGAAAAAAATTAGTACGGGCGGGGGGACAGGGGGTTTCTATCCTTCCTCTTCCCCACCCAGGCCTATCGTCACAGGGACTCTCATTGTGTTTGCGGTTTCTTTGGGCTCTTCCTTCATGATTTTAAGTCATAATTTTCACCTTCAGATGTTACCCATAACTGTTACATTCTCTACTTTTCTTCATTGGTTTTTTTTTTTAATTTATTTTACTTATTTATGTATCTATTTATTTAGAGAGTGAGAGGGGCAGAGAGAGAGGAGAGAGACGAAGCAGGCTCCACACTCAGCGCAGAGCCCAACACGGGGCTCGATCCCACGACCACAAGATCATGACCCGAGCCGAAGCCAAGAGTCAGGCACTTAACCAACTGAGCCACCCAGGCGCCCCCTCATTGATTTCTCCCTTAAACAGCTTCAGCGAGACAAAATCTACCTACCGACAACTCACCCACCTCAAGGGTAGGCTTCATGTCCACAGTTTCCGTGTACTCACAGGACTGTGCGAACACTGACTGCCATACTTCTGGAATATTTCATCCCTTCCAGGAGAAGGCCCACACCCGTCTGCAGTCACCTCCCCAGCTCCTGGCAACCTCTGATCTACTTCCTGCCTCTTTGGATGTGTCTCTTCCGCCCGTTTCATGTAAACAGAATCCCACAGCCTGTGGTCTCTTGTGACTGCCTCCTCTCCCTCAGCTTCCTGTTCTCTTTTTGTCAGTGACTTCTAGAGGGAAACGGAAGCTGGTGGAAACGTTTCTTCGGGACAACTCAGACCATGTACTGTACACACTCTGATATGCCTTTAGTTATTTTTTTAAGAGAAAGAAAAAGAACGAAGACGGGAAGGGCTGGGCTAAAGAAAAAGGCGGATTAATCAAAATACCTGGGTCAAGCTCTCAGCAGTGTTACCTCCAGGAATGCATTCTAGAGGTAGAAGATATTAGGGATGAGTATGGGGCTATATTTACAAGTGTGTTCTTTACAACACTGTTTAGTAGCAAAGAATTAAAACAAAATACCACAGTGACCCCAGACAGGAGACAAGTAAACTATGACACAGACATGCCCTGGAGTCAATGCAACAGCACAGAGCCATTAAAAGTGATGGGAGAGAGGGGCGCCTGGGTGGCTCAGTCGGTTAAGCGGCCGACTTCGGCTCAGGTCATGATCTCGCAGTCCGTGAGTTCGAGCCCCGCGTCGGGCTCTGTGCTGACCGCTCAGAGCCCGGAGCCTGCTTCAGATTCTGTATCTCCCTCTCTCTGACCCTCCCCCGTTCATGCTCTGTCTCTCTCTCTGTCTCAAAAATAAATAAACGCTAAAAATAAAAAAATAAATAAGTAAAAGTGATGGGAGGGACACGTGGGTAGCTCAGCCGGTTAAATGTTCGACTTCCGAGCAGGTCATGATCTCACAGTTGTTGAGTTGGAGCCCTGCATTCGGCTCTCTGCTGTCAGCACAGAGCCCGCTTCAGATCCTCTGTCTCTCTCTCTCTGCCCCTCCCCGGCTCGTGCTCTCTCTCAAAAATAAACACTTAACAAAAAGCGATGGGAGAAGAGGGGCACCTGGCTGGCTCAGTCCTTAGAGCATGTCACTCCCGATCTTGGGGTTGTAAGTTCGAGCCCCAAGTTGGGCACAGAGATTACTTAAAAATAAAATCTAAATACGTACATACATAAAATCTTTTTTAAAAATGTGATGGAAAAGAATCCCCAAACAAGTGGGGAAAATGTCTGATAGATGGTTAAGTACGAGCATGAGAACAGGTTACAAATAATACCTGAAGTTTGATCGTTTAACAAAAGCAACATATGTATCTATACATCTTTGTATCTGTCCATCTATCCATCCATCCATCCAACCAGAGAGAAGAAATACTGGAAGGACAGACACCCAGTAGGTGCTATTTCTGGGTAGTGTGATGATAGACGGTTTTCATTAAAAATATTTTGTTTTTCTTATTTGCATTTTCAAAATTCTCTACACTTTATTTTCGTCATGAGGGAACTTATTTAAAGAAAATGCTTCACCGGGCCCCTGGGTGGCCCAGTTGGTTAAGCGTCTGACTCTTGATCTCGGCTCAGGTCATGATCCTGTAGTTTGTGAGATCGAGCCCCGTGTTGGGCGCTGCGTTGACAGTGTGGAGCAGAGAACCTTGGGTGACACCTTTCCACCTTGGCCCCCCCAACGCCTCACGGTGGGTGGCCCTTCCCTGTTGCTGAACTCCAGACCAGGCCGTCCTCCCGTTCCCCAGCAGAGGGAACTCTACTTTTAGAGATCATCTGTGTTCGGGCAACCAGAACTCACCTGTTGACTGGGTCACACACGAGATCTTGTAGGACAGCCATATGCTCGCCAGGCAGAGGAAGGTGGCCACGAAACCGAAGATCTACACAGGAGAGAGAGCAAAGGAAGTTCCCAGGCCGAGGGCCAATCACACAGGCTAGCCGCCCTTTGTTTCTCATCCCTGCGCCTGTTTCTGGACCAGCTGTGGCCAGGAGGGAGCCCCGGGGAATCACGGGAGCTGACCACCTGGTCCCTGCTCGGGTGCAGGAACGAGGCCTTGTGTCCACGGCTCCCCCAGCAGGGGCCCTAGCGCAGGCCTGGCAGCCAGGCTCTGGCTTTCACCTCCTGGCTCTCCTCGCTCTAGGCAACTTCAGGGCCCACGTTTGGGTTTGTGTTTACCACTAAGCTGGGGCCCAGACACTGGCCTGTAATTACCCGGGGCTAATGAAAGAGAAAAAGGTGAAGTTGTGTATTTTAATTTAGGTTTTTAAATTTCTAATGTTCAAATGGATCTTACTGATGTGGCAGCATTGCATTTCATTCATTAATGGCTTTCTGTTCTGTGTCACTTTATAGCCAGGTAAGAGCCCGAAGCTGAAGCCCTGACAGGCAGTTTCATGTCTGCAAACATTTAAATAGTATTAGCCTAAAATAAATAGGGCAGTGCACCTTTCTATTCTGAGGCTCCACTCTGTGCTCAAGCGGCTGACCTAGCTTATCTAGGAAAGCTGACCTAGCCCAGTCCAACCTCATTTAACGATGAAGAAAGAACAGGGAGCCCAGAGAGGAAAAGGGTCTCGTGTGAGGCTCCTGATGGTCGAAGAGACTCTGCTGTCTTCGTATGAAACTTTGAAGCCTGTAGCCATTTCCTTACTTGCCAACAACACCAGCAGCTGCAGCAAGGATAATTTATTGACCACTTGCTATGTGCCCGCCCGTGGTCTAAGCCCATTAGGTGTGCTGATCCTTTAAACTCCTACCACGTTTCCGGCTGGGTGATGCGGGTACCCTCCCCTCCCCCTCATTTGGCAGCTAAAGACAAGGAAGGACAGCAAGTCAACTAGTTTGCTCAGGGCCACAGAGATAGCGAGGGCCAGACGTGGGATCTGAGCCCTAGGAATCAACAGAACCCTGCTCTGTATTTTTGCCCAAATGTTCCCAGACTTGCACATGGCCTCAGGTTTGTGGCGCGGCCAGAGCCACGGCTGACACACAATAGGAGGAGCCCAGGAGCAGCCAGGCCACGGGCAGGATTTCCAGGGTTTGGTTTTCTTTTCAGGCCCGGCCTCTGGTTTACATAAGCGGCTGCCCCCACAGGCCCACACCGGCTCCCCTCCCCCAGGTCCCTTTCCTTGGCTCCCTTTGTACCGATTGTCTGCACCACATAATTAGCCTATTGGAGCCTGTCCTAGCCCCTCATTGTCTGTCCTGCACAATTAGCACATTATATACTATCTCGGTCCCCAACTGTCTGCACTGCATAATTGAACAGTTTATTATATCGCTACATAATGCTATTCTGGACAACAATGCCTTGTTTGCTAATTGTTTCATGCGCCTTGGCCTTGACTCCTGAACTAGATTACCATTTTCTCATAAGCAAGGTCCGTGTCTTTTTATTTCTTCTGGCTCCCTCATGGCCCAGGCTTTGTCCTAGGCACAAAGACGGTGTATGATAAATGGGGCTTATTGGAATTCTAAGGCTAACAGACACGGTTATGTGCAACCTGAATCCTAAAACCCAGTGGGAGCCTCCCGTGTGGCTCTGACACAGTGGGCACCAGCCGGCCTGTAATCAAGCAGGTGGTAACCTGTAGGTAGCATTCACTCCCGTCCTTGGGGATTGCAGGGGTGGGGAGGGGTGGCTGCGCGAGGCACCGAAGGCCCATGAGTGTTGAGAGGCTTGGCTGCCCCCCTCCCCACCTTTGCAGGACAGACCCCACCCCTCAGTGGAACTCCAGGCACTAAACCACTCCCAACCCAAAGTCTGGAGAATTTTGTTAACAGGTACATGAAAGAGTGACTGTCCCGTGCAGCTTTTCTTAAAACTCAAAATGAGGCAAATCCGTACTGGCCCACAGGCCACCAAACTGTAACCAGTGAGCTAAATCAGAAACCAGATTGCAGGAATCTATGCATCGTTAAGTAATAATAAATGCAGGGGCGCCTGGGTGGCTCAGTTAAGTGTCTACCTTCAGCTCAGATCATAATCGCATGGTTTGTGAGTTTGAGCCCTGTGTCCGTCTCTGTCCTGACAGCTCGGAGCCTGGAGCCTGCTTCGGATTCTGTGTCTCCCTCTCTCTCCGACCCTCCCCTGCTCGTGCTCTGTCTCTCTCTCTCTCAAAAATAAATAAACATTAAAAAAATGTTTTTAAATAATACATATATATGTATAGTATACACACATAAGAAAATATGTGTGTGTGTGGGTGGTAAACACAGCCCCACAGCACTCTTATTTTTATACATTTCCATGGTTCTATTCAGGCTACCAGATCGATCAATTCTCACCTTTGAAAGGTCTAAAAGTGTTACTTCCTGGCCTGAATATTGTTATAAATCAGGACCAGCAAAGCCAGGACTCGTGACAGGTATCACTAACTGACCATATCCTCTTCCCGTGGACCCTAACGTGGCCTTGGAATCTTTGCCCGCACAACACTGAGGTAGCCACAAGCACATGACTCAAATGCGCATGTGCGTTAACGCCGAATGGCCCCCTGGTTTAAGCAGTGGCTTCGGGAGAGAGAGGGCTGGGCCACAGGCCATCTGTGTATGCCAGAAGCCCTGACGGTCCACCTGCTGAGACCCTCTGCTGTGGGCCCAAGTTTAAGGCTCTTTGGAGACTGCTGCTGGCTGGATCGAGGCGGGTACCGATGGGTACTTTTCTAGGAAAGAAAGTCCCCGGGAAACAATCCCTTCGCTGCCCATCGGGAAGAAAATGTACTAGAGGTGAACTCGTTCGTGAAGTGTCCCCCGAGACCGTCCTCACCGCTCCGGCTACCAGTCCGCTCTGGCTGTAACTCTTGGAGGCTGCCACGATGGAGGCGATTAGGAGGAGCAGGGTACCGATTAAATAGTGCAGAAGTTCCTGGGGACAAAAACAAAGCAAAGCAGTGGGTCGGGAGGTCCACTCCTGGTTCTCAGAGGCAAGTGGGCACAGAAGAGAGGAACTCTGACCACAGCAGTTAGCTCACAGGCAGCAGACACGGAAGGCTGGCCAGGATGAGGCCCTACAAGACAGAAAAGGAGCCGGCAGGCAGCCAGAGAGGCAACAGAGAGAAAGGACACTTGTTGCGTGAGGAAAGATATCCACTAAGGACGGCTCCACTCCTGAGAGCAATCTGTAGACAATATCCTGACGTCTGGCGAGAGCGAGAGCAAACAGGTCCTCATGGCTCCCAGGCTGGAGAGTTTAAAGGCAGCTCCAGCTCTGAGAGGCAAAGCCCCTCAAAGAGATGTGTGTCTAACGCTTCTGCTTCCGAGAAAGTTCTCGTCTAACAACGGGCTGGCTTTGGTGGCGGCCTGGGGTGCCCACCCGCCCTGTGAACAGTTGTAGGTGTGGACTTGAGATGCTCGGCCCCTCAGACTTGGAGTCGGAGCTTAGAGTGAGGTCAGGGCCCTTCTGTGATGTGCTTGTGGGGGTGGGGGAGCCAGCTTTCTGGCACCCGAGCCTCCTGGTTTGGTCCTCATTTCATCACACTCTGCTGAGGAGTTGGTTGGCAGGGCAGACTCCACCGCTGCTTCCGTCCGCCTCCACCCCATTCAACCCCATGCTTAAAATGGCATCTCCACAGACCCTGAATGAGGCTGAACCTCCTGCATTCAGCAGCATGACTTCCATCCACCTCCTCCTTCTTTCTCCCCATGACACCAGATCAGAGGGGAACGGGGGCTGAGGGCTGGGAGAGTACTCCCGCTGGATCCAGAGTGTATTCACTTTTTTTTTTTTTTTTTTTTTTTTTTTTCAACGTTTTTTATTTATTTTTGGGACAGAGAGAGACAGAGCATGAATGGGGGAGGGGCAGAGAGAGAGGGAGACACAGAATCGGAAACAGGCTCCAGGCTCCGAGCCATCAGCCCAGAGCCTGACGCGGGGCTCGAACTCACGGACCGCGAGATCGTGACCTGGCTGAAGTCGGACGCTTAACCGACTGCGCCACCCAGGCGCCCCTGAGAGTGTATTCATTTTTAATTGTCATCGGTGAGAACTTAGAAATTAGTCCTTCGTGAAGTTCTGCCCATCAGGGTAGTCACCTATTAAATTCTGGAAAAGCGTTCCACTTTTAAGCAGCAGCTCCTCTGAAAGCTGGGCAAAATCAAACACCCAAATTTCCCCTTTACGGACTAGAAAGGAATTATCAGAAAGCAGATCACAGAGATTTTGAATGAAGAGCAGATTAGTAAGTGAAGTTCCCTCCCTCCAAGATTCTCACCCAAAAAGAAAGAGGACTATGACGTGAAAGGACTATGACATGGGGTACGGAAAACTGACTTGAGAGAGTCCTAAATGGAAGATGCCCTGATAGCGCCCCATCGAAAATGTGGGGCTGAGCTAACCCCTCCAACATTCTCATTCCCTTCTCAGCCCACCCCTATTCTTGTCCCCAGCTTTTATTCCCTCCTCTGCTTGTTCATTATCAGTATCGTTATCAGAGGAGCTTTTTCTCAAAAGAAGCAGAAAGGTGTCATAACTTTGAAAGGAGCCTTATAACTTAGGAACACAAAGGAAAGGTCTCTCAAAATAACATAGCAGGTAATAATATTAAATGTGAATAATTAAAACAGTCCAAACAAGAAGCAGAGGTTGTCAGGCTGGATTTAAAAAAAAAAAAAAAGATTCAACTAGTCTACTGGAGAAAACCTTATATTCAAAGATACAAACAGATTGAAAGTAGAAGCTTCCATTCAAACAGCAACCAAAAGAAAACTGGAGGGGTTACACTGGTGTCAGACAAAATAGATTTTAAAACAAAAAATGTTACCAAAGATAAAGAGGGACATTTTATAATGATGAAAACGTCAATCCGTCAGGAAGACAGAAAATTATAAAGACGAATTCACCTAATAACAAAGCAACACATGAAGCAAAAACTCAAAGAGATGAAGGGAGAAATAGATAATTCAAAAATAATAGTTGGAAGCTTCAATACCCTACTTTCAATAATGTATAGAACAATTAGGGAGAAGATCAACAAGGAAATAGAAGACTCAATACTATAAGGCAACTAAACCTAACCTAACATCTATAAAACACTCTACCCAACGACAGAATATACATTCCTCTCAAATGCAAATAAAATATTCTCTAGGATACACTACATGTTAAACCATAAAATAAAACTCAATAAATGTGAAATATTGAAATAACATGAAGTATGTTCTTCAGCTACAACAGAATGAAATTAGAAAGCAATAGCAGGAAGAAATTTGGGAAACCCACAGATATGTACAAAATAACACATTCCTAACTAATGGGCCAATTAGAGACAAAACCACAAGGAAAATTAGAAGATACCTGCAGATGAATGAAAATGAAGACATAATAGACTAAAATTATGGGATGCAGCTAAAGCAGTGCTCAGAAAGAAATTTATAGCTGTACAGACCTATACTAAAAAACAAGAAAGGCTTCAAATTAATAACCTAATCTTTACCTTAAGACATTGGAAAAAGAAGATCAAACTAAATCTAAAGCAAGGAGACAGAAGGAAAAAAAGATGGGAGCAGAAATTAATGATCTAGAGAACAGAAGAACAATAGGGAAAATTAGTGAAACCAAAACTGGTTCTTTGCAAAGATGAAAAAAACAGCCAAACCTTTAGCAAAACTGATCAAGAAAAAAAAAAAGGGAGAGAAAAGATGACCAGATTCAAATGACCAGAATCAGAAATGAAAGAGGGGACATCACTACAGACCTTACAGAAGTAAAACTGATCTTAAAGGAATACTTGAACAATTGTATGTCAGTAACTTAGAAAACTTAGATGAAACAGACATGTTCCTATAAGAACATACCACTGCAAATGACTCAAGCAGAAATAAACAATCTGAAAAATCTAAAACAAGTAGAGTTTATATTAATAAGAATAATAAATCACCCATAAGAAAAACCCAGGCTCAGATGCTTTCATTGCAGAATTCTACCAAACATTTAAATAAGAATACCAATTCTTCACAAACTCTTTTAAAATACAGAAGAGGTGGTAACACTTCCCAAATTATTCTATGAGACCAGTATTACAGTGATAGCAAAACCAGACAAAGGTATCACAAGAAAACTACACACTGGTATCTCTTACAAATACAAATATAAAAATTCTCAGTAAAATGCTAGCAAACCAAACCCAGCTACATATAAACTGAATTACATATCATGACCAAACAAAATGTATCCCAGGGATGCAAACTTTAGTTCCACATATGAAAGTCAATGTAATACACTATATTAGAAGAATATTAAGGGGGAAAACCCATGATTGCCTCAACAGACTAAGAAAAAGCATTTGACAAAATCTAACACCCTTTCATGATAAAAAAAAAAAACCATTCAACAAAGTAGGACTGGAAATTAACTTTTTCAATCTGATAAATCGCATCTGTAAAAATCCACGGCTAACATTATATTTAATGATGAAAGATGGAATGCTTTCCTCCTAAGCTCAGGAACAAGATAGTGATGTGTGGTCTTGCCACTTCAATATTCAACTAATTTCTTAGTTGAATAAGAACAATAAGATAAAAAAATGATTGGAAAGGAATATAAAACTATCTCTACTCATAGATGGCATAATCTTATATCTACAAAATCCTGAAGAATCCACTAACAGTCTATTAGATCTAAAATGAGTTCACCAAGGTTAAGGATACAAGATCAATATACAGAAATCACTTGTATTTCTATCCACTTGGAATGAACAATCCAAAAATGAAATTAAGAAAATGATTACATCTGAAATATCATCAAAAAAATAAGGTACTTAGAAACAGATTTAAGTTCCCCCGTGCCAAATGCACCAAAACTTACACTCTGAAAACTATAAAATATTGATGAAAGAAATTAAAGAAGATCTAAATAAATGGGAAAACCTCCCATATTCCTAGGTCACAAAACTTAATGTTAAGATGGCAATACTCTCCAAACTGATCTCTAGATTCAGTGCAGTTTGTATTAGAATCCCAGCTGACATTTTGTAGGAGCTAAAAAGTTGATTCTAAAATTCATATGGAATTGCAAAACTCCAAAACAATCCTGAAAAAGAACAAATAGAAGATTCAGAATTCCTAATTTCAAAACTGGCTACAAATCTACAGCAATCAAGACCGTGTGGTAAGATCAATGCAACTGAGAGTCCACATATAAATCCACGTGTTTATGGTCAACTCATTTTCAGCCAGGATGCCAAGACAATGCAACGAGGAAAGAACAGTCTTCCCAACAGATGGTGCTGGGACCACTGGATATTTACATTTCAACGTATTCTTTCCTTCAAAAGAATGAAGTTGAATCCTTACCTCACACCAGACACAAAAAATTAATTCAAAATAGACAAAATACCTAAATGTAAGAGCTGAAACTATGAAACTCCTTAGAGGAAAACACAGAGTAAAATCTTCATGATCTTGGGTTTGGCAACGGCTTTTTAGATTTTATACCAAAAACATCATTAACAGAAGAAAAGTAGTTACATTAGATTTCATCAAACTAAAAACCTGTGCTTTAATGAACACTATCAAGAAAGTGAACACTATCAAGAAAGTGAACACTAGGGGTGCCTGGGTGGCTCAGGCAGTTGATCATCTAACTCTTGGTTTCAGCTCAGGTCATGATCTCACAGTTCGTGGGTTCAAGCCCCTCTGTGCGGAGCCTGCTTGGCATTTCTCTCTCTCTCCCTCTCTCTCTGTCCCTCCAGGCTCATGTGCACTCTCTCTCTCTCTCTCTCTCAAGAAATAAATGGATAAACATTAAAAAAAACTTAAGAAAGTGAAAAATAACCAATAGAATGGGAGAAAATATCTGCCAATCATTTATCTGATAAGGAACTTCTAATTAAAATATACAAAAGACTGTGAATTCGGTAATAAAATGACAACC
Source organism: Panthera leo (assembly GCF_018350215.1). NCBI lineage: Eukaryota > Metazoa > Chordata > Mammalia > Carnivora > Felidae > Panthera > Panthera leo. The sequence goes on along the minus strand of NC_056687.1, from coordinate 147,693,825 downwards.
TAGTCAAAAATGGGCAAAGGATCTGAATAGACATTTCTCTAAAGAAGATACATGAATGGCTAAAAAGCTCACCAAACGATGATTGACATCAACAGTCATCAGAGAAATGCAAATCATGAGATACCACTTCATACTCGTTAGAGTGACTAAAATCAGAAAGTAAGAAAATGACGAGATGACGAGTACTGATAAGGATGTGGGGAAATCGGACCCCTCCTACACTGCTGATGGGAATATAAAATGGTGCGGTCACTTTGGAAAAAAGTCTGGCAGCTCCTCAAACAATTAAACACAGTTACCACGGGAACCAGCAATTCCACTCTCTGGTATATTCCCTAGCGAAATGAAAACACGTCCACGCAAAAAGCTTGTACGTGAATGTTCACAGCAGCATTATTCATGATAGCCAAAAGGTGGAAACAACCCAAATGTCCATCAGAATAAACAGAATGTGGTATATCCTTTTAATGGAATATTCCTTGACTATTAACAAAAATGGAAGTACTGACCCCTGCTACAACATAGAAAAACCATGAAAACACTCTCGGTGAAAGAAACCGTGACAGAAGACCACACATATGCTTCCATTTACAGGAAATGTCAAGAAGAGGAAGATTCATAGAGACAGAAAGTAGATTAGTGGTTGCTTAAGGTTGGAGGGGATGAAAGGTAGGAGGTGACAGCTAAAGCATACGGGGTTTCTTTTTGAAGCGAGGAAAATGTTCTAAAATTGACTATGGCGATGGTTGCACAACTCTGGGAAGATAGCAAAATCTGGAGAATTGTACACTTTAAATAGGCAATGGTCCGGCATGTGAAGTATATGTCAACCAAGCTTATAAAAAAATAATAGAGGGGCGCCTGGGTAGCTCAGTTAAGTGTCCGACTTCGGCTCAGGTCATGATCTCTCAGTTCATGAGTTCGAGCACCACGTCGGGCTCTGTGCTGACAGCTCGGAGCCTGGAGCCTGCTTCGGATTCTGTGTCTCCCTCTCTCTCTGCCCCTCCCCTGCTCACGCTCTGTCTGTCTCTCAAAAAATAAATAAAGATTTAAATTTTTTTTTTTAAATAACAGAGTGGAAAGAAAAAAATCCTGGAAACTTCTGAAATCTTTCCTCAGACTCTGCCGGTCCTTTTAGCTGATGAATCTTACCATTCAGCACTCCCAACAGTATAAATCCCCATCGCCTTTAGGAGCTTCTTCCTCCAAACTCACACACATGGCCCGTTTCCTGCCACTCGGGGAAAATAAACACTGAGGCAGGAGGCACAGCAGGACACAGGCAGAGATGTCCGGCAGACATTGGGACGTGCAGGGCCACGGCAGGAAGAGACGGAGATAGAGCAGGCGGACGCCAGGGGGCGCAGTTGGGACGGATTCTGTTGGGTCTCAATGCCTCAGCGAATACCCTGACTTCCGGGTGCCCAGAATCGGGCCCGGCCACTCCCTTACCGACAGGGGCCAGCTGATGCAGGTGAGCACGCGGTAGAGACGGAACAGATGCACCAGGTAAAAGACGAGGATCATTATCAAGTTGCAGATGGTGACCACTTCAAAGTAGCTGTAGGCACTGTACCTGGTCCACACAGAACTCCTCACGCAGATGAAGGCGATCAGCAGAGTGACCTGGGACAGAAATACAGGCACGTCAGAGAAACGCCCGGCCAGGCCGGCCACCCAGGGAACAAACAACAACAGGACGTTGAGGAACCGCTGCGATTCGGGTTATTTCCTCACAGACTGGCTGCAAGGTTGGGAAAGTGCACTTTCCCATAGCGCGAGCCTTTAAAACACGCCGGTCGCGGGGCACCTGGGTGGCTCAGTCGGTTGAGTGAACGACTTCGGCTCAGGTCAGGATCTCACAGTTTCGTGAGTTCACGCCCCCTATCGGGCTCTGTGCTGACAGTGCAGAGCCTGCTTAGGATTCTCTCTGTCCCCGTCCTGATTGTGCGCCCGCTCTCTCTCTCTCAAAATAAACAAGCTTGGGGCGCCTGGGTGGCTCAGTCGGTTGAGGGTCCGACTTCAGCCAGGTCACGATCTCGCGGTCCGTGAGTTCGAGCCCTGCGTCGGGCTCTGGGCTGACGGCTCAGAGCCTGGAGCCTGCTTCCGATTCTGTGTCTCCCTCTCTCTCTGCCCCTCCCCCGTTCATGCTCTGTCTCTGTCTCAAAAATAAATAAACATTAAAAAAAAAAAAAAAGTTAAAAAAAAAACCAAAATAAACAAGCTTTAAAAAAAAGGAAAAAAAAAGAAAGAAAGAAAATGTGAGTCTCTCATGAGCATCAAATCACAAAATGTATCTGACACCGGTTCAAGTGGTGTGAAAAATGCTCTATTTTCTCAAGCCCCTCATTTCTAGCGTCTGTCCAACTGCTCCGAACAGATACGAAGGCTGGGAAAGACTCTGGCATGAAGAGAGTGCTCTGCTTGTCAAATCCAAACAGCGGTGTGCAGAGGGACCCTCGACATTTGCGTATTCCCCTTTGCTAATGAGCAACAGGAGTAATTTTCATTTTTTCGGTTCCTCTCAAGCCGGCCAGGCTTGGTAATAGAATGATTCATGCCTTGAGGCTGTTTTAAAGCTCTGAGGGGAGCTCTGCTTCACTCGGGACTATGCGTGATCTCTCCAGGGCTCTGCTGATTATCAGTCCCCATTTGCAGGCCTCCCGGTCTATGGGTGTCCCCACCTCCTGCTGACCCCTTCCGCACTCGGGCGTTCAAGGCCTGCCTTAAAATGCAGCGAATTCAGGATTATGAGGCGTGATTCCTGGGTGAAGAGGCAATTTTGTGCTTAACTGAATGCAAAGATTAGAATAATTTGTACAACTCTTCATTTGTGACAGAGCCACCTCTTTCCCATGATGACACAGAGATGTGGGAGTTTCCCAGTGAACAAAAGGGGTCCGGGCAGGTCTTCCTCTATGAACTCCCAGGGCCGAGGACCTTCAGCAGGAAGGACATTATCGTTCTACCGCAAACCATCGCAAACCTCTCTGCGGAACATGCTTGTAAAGTAAGACTTCCCGAACCCTGTTCAACTGGCCTAATGCCACCTACCTACTGTGTGCTCTTCTTCTGGGAATCCCAACTTTGGAAAATCACATTTAGACTCCAGATGGTATGTACTAATGCATACAACTAAAAGCTTCCTTTTTGCCCAATAATTCATGCATCCCTACTTTAAATGGCTAGCATCGCAGCTAATGCGCTCTAAAAAAAGAAAGAAAGAAAAGAAAGAAAGAAAGAAAGAAAGAAAGAAAGAAAGATCTGACACCAAACTTTTCAGAACTTTTCTAAGGCCAGCAGGTAACCTCTGCAAAATGATGGAGACCCCTGAATCCTCTAGATCGATACTCTGGGGGCAGCCAGAAAGGTGAAGCAGAAGAATGAGCAAGCAAGAGCATGGTGGAGAAAAGGCCCTGGGGTGCTCATTCTCCCCCACCCCAACCACGGCCCCCTCAGACCTCTTCTTGTTTCCAGCCAGAGAAGCAAATCAAACACCACAGCAGAATTGAGACAAACTGAAGTAGGAGTTCTGATTTCAGGGCTAAGGACGGCTGGGAGGCTTCTGGAAGGCAGACGTGATTCTGTGTAGAGTAACTTCAATGTGATACCGTCCAAAGGAGTAATTCGTGCTCTCCAGCTCCTCTGATAAAGGCTCGTCCTTTTATATCAAACTGCCATTGACAGTTGAAAATAAAATATCTAACACAAACATCCAGAGGTTTAAAAGTAATGTTGCAAGCACCCCCAACTGAAAGCCAGGGTCTCACAGACCGGCTGTGGCACTGTTCAGAATCCCCAGAATCATCTCAGATTAGAAACCACCCCTTTCTCCCCCAAACTGTGTCGTTTCTGACTCTATCAAAATGCTTACTAGAAAGAAGAGATGATTTTTGTGAAAGCAACAGAGGGTTTAAATTTCACACCTGGAACAGGCTGACATCACTTGAGAGAAATGAATGTCCCTCTCCTCCCCCCACCCCCGCCTCTCCCCCCCCCCCCCACCCCCAACTCTGGAACTAAAACATCCTGGTCTTAACTCTACAGCAGGCGCCAGGCAGCCTCCTCAGGTTCTCAGTCTGGGTGGGTGTCCCTCAAGGGAGAAAAAGCATTTTGAAGTCTAAGATGGAACATTTCTGGAGAAGACTCAAGAGGCAGGCTTCAGGAGAAGCGTTCTTCTGAGCTGGGCAGCAGAAGCCTCCGGTGGTCTCGGGGGCCCTGCCACCTGCTGCCTGCAGTCTGTGCTCTGGAACATTCCCTCAGGAGGCTTGGTCTTCCTGTGCTCCTGCCGGAGTCTGGTCTGCTGAACACGCCTGCATCTGGCTGAAGATGGCACCAGACACCTTATGTTTCGAGAACCTCGGGCTGGATGTGGGCAGGTCACCCAACCCCACCTTCTCGCAAGGGTTTTTATCCTGACCTTGGAATAATGTATCAGCCAGGAAGACAAGCAGGGGAGAGAGAAGTCGCTGATGAAAGCCAACATCAAAAGGTCTCAGACCCAATTCTAAGAGGCTTTTCTGGAAAAGCCCAGGAGATGAAAGCCAGGCTTGTTCAAAAAGTCAGAGATGGGGCGAGTCCGTGATCGCAAAGTGCGCAAATCTGCAAGGAGGCCCATTAATGACTCTGCTTGGCTGTGGGCCGGCAGAAGAGGGATTTGATATGTTTCTAACTTTGGCTGAATTCTGCCCTGGGGTGGGAGGAAATTTACCCCACCTCCCTGTTAAAGCCCCCCGGGGTCAGCACCACCAAACAGCCCTTGTGGAACCTCACTGACACCCACGTGCAAGAGAACCCTCGCCCGGCTTATTTCCTCTGCGTCCTCCTTTCACTCACCAATATATCATCAGCCTTTTGGTTATAGGCTCCTTCCCACCCTCCCAAACCCCAGCACACAGTTTTGTTCTGTATCCAAAAATAAAAATGCCCTTGAAAACACAAGAGGCGAGGGGGAATAACCTAAAAAACGTTATGTCAGGGGTCGTCAGGTGCAGGCCGCTAGCATCCGGCTAATTAATGCACTAGTTTCTGAATCTAACCATGCAGCAAAATACCTACAGCTTATTAAAAACCAAATATGCTTGTCTGTGCTGGGACTATTTCTGGAAGGACACATAAGAAACCGGTAACAGTGGTTGCCTCTGGGGAGAACTGATCATTTAGTGGTTTTTTAAATTTGCTGTTTTCTTTTCTTGTATTATAAAAATCACACATTAAGCTGTAAAAAAGCTAATGACATGTCTTAGAGATCTTTAATGGCACATGTATAGACTTACCCTTTTCTTCCAACTGGCTGCGGATTTATTTGACCCAGTGTTTGTCAACCTCAGCACTACTGACATTTGGGGCTGGGTAATTTTTTGGTGGGGACTGTCCTGTAGCACGGTTAGCAGCATCCTGTCCCCCACCCACAAAATGCCAGGTGCTACTAAGCACCTCCCCAGGCACAATAACCAAAAATGTCTCCAGATGTTGGCAAAGATCCTGGGGGGCGGGGGGGGGGCACCCCCTCTGGTCAGGAAGTACCACCTTACACAATCTTTTACTGATGGGCATTTGTCACATCCCCAGCTTTTTGCAAGTACACATCATCCTGCAAAAGAATATTCTTAGACAAGCTGCTTTCTGCATGTATGTACATTTCTGAAAGGTTCTCAGAAGTGAAATGAAGTGAAAGCATATTCACAGGCAAGATTTTGATATTTGCTGCCAAAATGCTATCCAAAAAAAAAAAAAAAAGATGAGTTCCCCCGCATAGGGAGCCTTGCTCACATAGATTATTATCAGTATTTAAAAAGAAAGGAAATGATATTTTTTATTTAATCTTAATTTCCCTGATAACTAGTGGGCTGAATATCTTTTCATAAGTTTATTATAGATTTGATATTTATATTCTGAATATTAACCTATTGCCTGTTGCGGATACTGCAAATATATTCTCTCAGCTGCCTTTAGTTTTTGTCTTTTCTATTACTGAGATTAAAATTTTTTATGCAGTCGAATCTACACATTATTTTTTATAGCTTCTGGGTTTTGTGGGGTTTTTTTGAAATGCTTATTTATTTATTTTGAGAGAGAGTGAGTGGAAGAGGAGCAGAGAGAGGGAGGGAGACAGGATCCCAAGCAGGCTCCGCACTGTCAGCACAGAGCCCTAAGTGGGGCTCGAACTCACGAACCGCGAGATCATGACCCGAGCCGAAATCAAGAGTCGGATGCTCAACAAACTGAGCCAACCAGGCGCCCTGGGGTTGTGTCTTAAGCTCCACCTGCAGGTTCTGGTCCCAGTTTCTGCTGCTTCTCTGGGCACACTGGGCTCCCAGAGTGCCTCAAGGGCTGCCCCCCCTCAGGTGGGTCCCCAGTATTCTCTCTGACGGAACCTTTGCGATTGTACTAAACTTATTTGGTGTTTGGTTAGATGTGTATTTGCTTGTTGGTCACCTTGTTTACTACCCTTCTCCCAACTACTCTAGGGACTCTGCTGGTTTCACTCTTACTCTCTCCTCCTAGCAGAGTGCCCTGCACATAATAGGTAGGGAATTCAACACCGAGGGAATGGATGGTTTCTGGGGTCATCCTGCCATCCTCTGTGCCAGCTCTGTGACACTCTATTGCATTAAACAAAAACAAAAAACCACGTCTCCCTCCCTTACTGGGCTCAAGCGCTTTGAGAAGAGAATCGCGCTTTTTTGTTAAACTTCACTTCGGGACCTAGCACAAAGGACTTTTGGAGGCTGCTAACACCTGTCAAAGTTGGCTGATGGACTCATTAACTGCCCCAGGAGGTCTGGCATCCAGGATCTCCAGGGTATCGGTGAGTATGGTTTGTGAAGGAGCCAGAACATTCTCAGCGTGTTATTGAGGCCAGGCCATGCTCCCCTGTCCCTAATCAGTTTTGCACCACAGAGCCCGGACGGCAATCTGGGCAACATCACGTCACCCACGTCACCACCGCTCTTGGCTAGCAAAGGTCATCAGGTCACACTCAGACTACGGAGACGGAAAGCTCAACTTGTCAAAAACATCATTATATCAGAAAGGATCAGAAACACCACTGACGCTTATTATGTAGCAAACTTGGTGGTTCGGTCCTTACATTGAACCAAACTGAAATGGCAATTTTTTTTTTTTTGCAAGTAGTAGTTTCTCTAGTTTGTTTCTCTTTCAGTATCCGACTCGATTTCCTAGTCTCTGTTGTGGCTGATTCAATTTCACGAACGAAAGCAACGTCCTCTGCCGCTTGCTCCCACCATGACCGGGGGAGGGGAGGACACGCGGCTTTGCGTATGTGCGGGCGGTAGGCGGCCACCTCCCCGGAGAAGTGGGTCAGCAGAGGGGACCAAGGGCAACTGAGACAACGTGGAGATGCCACAGGGAATGGGGGATTCAACCACAAAGGGAAAGGCCTATTGGCACCGCTCCTCGTGAGCCAAGGAGGCCGAGGTACAGAGACGGGAAGCACTCGGCACCAATCGCCCCCGCTCACACGTCTGAGCCGGGCATGGACACAGGCTGGCCCGCTGCAGCACGCTCCCCGGCGTCCTGTTGCCATGGCAGTGATGGCTGGAGCCCTGGAGCCCCAAAGCCACGTCTCCCAAGGACATCCCAGCCTGAACGCTGGCTACTGAATGTCTGTCGGCAAAGCGAACGGGGAGAGAGAGGAATGGGCGGGGTGGGTCTTTTTGTTCCAATTTACTCTCCTTTCTCCAATTAATTCTCCAATTGAATTGATGACAATTCAAAAACCATTTTCTGCCTACTTTGTGCTAGGGACTAGCGACAATCATCAGCGGAACAGACACAGTCCTTGCCCTCCTGGAGCTCACGGTCTAAAGGAAGAGATCAACACCCACGTCCACATGCTCACAAATTCTTCACCATAAACTGAGATAAGCTAAGAAGGAAAGAATGCACAGGGTTTTCCAAAGATCGCAAGAAATTTAGAAGAACTTGATGTAGCTTGAAGGGTCTGGAGTTCACTCCCACGGAAACCGCCGAGGGGCGAAGGGAGCACTGGCAGAGGCAGGCCACGCTAACTCCTGTCACCCCGGCAGCAGCGCCCCCAACAAACACGGCCAGGCAGCACTGTGCCCCATTCACACATCTGAGGACGGGGAGGACCAGGGGTGGGTCACTTGCCACGGATGGTCGATGGTGGGGCCAGAGCACAAACCCAGACTCCCAAGACTCTGTGAGTGTGTTCCAGGGGGACGGGCTGCCATGTCTCAGAGGCTTCAGCTTGGACCCAACCCACCCAGGGTCATCACGTCTGTTCCCAAGTCAGCAAGCAGGAGTCCTCCTGCAGAGACGTCTGAGAAGGTGGTGACCGGAGGGGCTACAAAGAACGAGCCCCCTCCATGGAGGGGAGGCATCGCCCACCTTTCTTCCTCTCAGGTTTCTTTAAGGAACTTTCTCAACGTTTGCTCTGGAGAAATCTGAACTGCATTCCTGCTCAGCAGCTGGCCCTCAGTGAGACCAGTTCGAGCGGTGGCACCAACGGAGGAGGGACAGTTGGGACAAATCCCCGGAGCTTTTGGGGGAGAGGGGAGGGATACAGGGGATGGTACCCAATGAAAGGACACGGGGCTTGGCCAGCAGGTTGAATCCAGTCCCCACAGCCACCTCTTCTCTGTTTCACATGTGGTTTTCTTTCTGCCATGTCTTCTCTGTCACCGTCGCTGATAGCACACTGCCCTCCTTGACTTGCTCTACAAATGACAGGTACTACCCTTTCTGAGTGCTTACTCTTCCTCTCTCCGGGCACTGAGCTAAGGACTCTTCAATTTTTAAACAAGTTTACCCTCACGACAGTCCCAGTACTGTTATCACTGTCCTTTCACGAGGAAACCTGAAGCACAGAGAGGTTAAGCAACTTGTTCAAAGTCACACAGTCAGGCGGAGGAACCAGCTGGGCCCCTGGCATGGCCCTGAGGTCTAACCACTGCACTGCTCTGCCTACAGGGCCTGTTCCTCTTCACAGCCCCCTCTCCCAGGTTTTGGACTCTGTTTTCAGCAAGGACTTGAATCCTTTGTCCTGACCCCCTGGGAGCAAGCACCGAACGTTGCCTGGGACTCTGCATGATGGAAGGGAAGCCCTGCTCTGCCTCAGCTTCCCTCATGCTGGAAGCAGGGCTCTGGGGCTCCAACTCAGAAATGGCCTGTAAGGAATGGGATTCATGTCAAGTCTCCTGCTTAAACCAAAGATACTCAAAGGTATAATCAACACTGTTCATTACAGAAAATCAATTCATGCAAGTATCTATTTAAGAAAATAAAAATCAGGGGCTCCTGGGTGGCTCAGTCGGTCGAGTGTCCGACTTCGGCTCAGGTCATGACTTCATGGTTCATGAGTTCGAGCCCCGCATCGGGCCCTGTGCTGACAGTGTGGGGCCTGGAACCTGCTTTGGATTCTGTGTCTCCTCCCTCTCTCTCTGCCCCCTCCCCCGCTCATGCTCTGTCTCCCTCTCTCTCAACAGTGAATAAACATTAAAAAAATTTTTTTAAAAAGAAAAGAACAATCACCTATCATCCCGTTTCTCAGGGATAACCACCACCCCTGGCATTTTGGAGGATTTCTTTCCACCTATGTGTGTTTAAAGCATATATGTATTATTTTTCCTTTTCAAAGATTGGCTCATACTGCATATATAGTTTTATATTCTGCTTCTAAAAAGGTAATTATTTTATCATTTGTAGATGCTACTTATTCAGTTATTCTGCTTCAGAGACCTTATCACTGCCCAGCAGTTTATTTTACCTGTTTATTATTATTATTATTATTATTATTATTATTGTCTGTCATCTCTGAATGTAAGCCCCACGATGATGGGGATTTTAATCTGTTTTGTTCACTGTTATTTCCCCAGTGCCAGGAACCCTGAATGGTACACGTGTTGTCCGTGGATATTTGGTAAATACGTGAATGAATACATGACTGAATGCAATTTGATGTCCGTTTCCTGAGACCTATGTTCCAGGCACTGTGCTGGGCCGCATTCTCGTTCACTCATGCCCAGGAGGGGAGTGAGATGGATGGGGGAGGAAGGTAAAAGCATCACTCTGGAGAGGCCCCACTTTTACATGTGGGGTGAGACATGTAGGACTCACTTTTATCCTGTGCATCCTAAAACGAGTAGGCGCTTTAAACCCAGAAGCCAGGGCCCATCAGGAAACTGTGTGAATTACAACCTGCATGCACATGTCCAGATGTAGACCGTGCCACAGCAAAGCTTTAGTTTGAGACAAGCTGACTATTAAGCTCATATCCCAGCCAAGACTGCCTCTGCCCGCTGTACGCCTACTTGTGAGTACACAGGCAGGGACCCGGACTCAGCCCCTGCTGCATCCCCAGTGCCCAGCCCCAGTGCACTGGCCTTGAATGGTAAACGCAGACCTGAGCTTGGGGTTAGGCTGGATTCTCAACAGCAACCTTCGGGTAAAAATGGCTGGCAGGCTGGGGGCAGCTTCTTTTCTGTAATCATTTCCCCCTCAGGCTCTCCAGGGTTTATAGAAAGGCAGCACTGAATGCAGGGCTTTGCTCTTAGGCATAAGCAGAAGAGAGGCTGCCCGAGCAGATGCCAACATGGCGAGCGAATGGGATGCCCAGCAATTTAGACACAGACTGAAATATTGAGGGGTGAGACGAAACACAGTAGAAGATCTGCTCTACAATAATATGGGAGCAAATGGGCTCTGTGCTGACAGCTCAGAGCCTAGGGCCTGTTTCAGATTCTGTGTCTCCCTCTCTGTCTCTGCCCCTCCCCCACTTGTGCTCTCTCTCTCTCAAAAACAAACATTTTTTTTTAAAAAAAAGGAGGGGGGTGGAACGCAAGGCAAAGGCAGGTGCTCCAGGGGAGCCGGACTTGAGGCTACAGTGAGTAAGCCACCCACTCAGGTCACCTCAGGTGACAGCGTTTGTCGTGAGGGCACGGGGAGCCGCCTCAGCCCCTCTCAGACAAGCCTGGGGACGCGCTGGTGGGCCCTTCTCCTTGCTCAAGGTACAGCCTACAAGTGGGCACCCTTCTCTCCACCTCTCTTATCACACTCTCCACAGGGAACACCCCCATTCACCAGTCACCTCCCAGAACCAGGCCCCTGCACAGGCCCAGCATCTCCCTATGTCCCGCGGACAATGTGGTCTTTCTTTGCTGCAGCCAGCTGGATCCAGGGTCAGGTGCCCAACAGAATTTTCCATGATGATGGAAATGTTGTCTCTACCTGTGCTGCGCAATACGACAGGCAACGGCAAGAGCGGAACACTTGGAATGTAGCAGACGTGACTGAGGAATTGAATGTTTAACGTCATTGATTTAAATTTAAATAGCCGCGTGTGGCTAGTGGCTACCGTGTCATACAGTTCTAGACGGCCCACGAAGCATTCTCTGCCCTTCTGTTCCCTGGACTGAAGGGGCCTCTCCCTCCACCAACACTTCACTCCCATCCCTTTTCTGGCCTCTGCCATTATCCCCGTCCAGGTCCCATGCCCCCGAGAAGAAGAAACCTCTTTGTAGATCCAGGCAGGGTCTGGGCCTCCCTGGATCCCACAAAGCAGCCATTCAGTGAAAGAACTCACTCACCAGTGCTTGTCCTAGTCAGCTGGACCAGGCCTTTGCCCCTCCTTGGATTAAGTATCAGGCTTCTAGGAATGGCTGTTCGTATAGTCCAAAGAGGTTGGTGACCTTCCACAGATAGGAAGAGAGTGGATGCTCCAGCCATCAGATGTGTTCTATAGAAATCCAGTTATATTTCTGAAAGGCAGCTTGCCTTTGGTCCAACCGCCTCAGCTCAGTGGCTGGTGCCACGTCCCAGCTGCGTGGCTTCACTTTTCTACGCCTCAATTTCTTCATCTTTCTTCATTCTTACAAGTGTACCTTATAAGGATGTTGTGAGGGCAAAATGCATTAACACATGTGCAGCTCTGTGCTTGACCCAAAAGAAGGATGTAACAAACAGTGAACACAATGCGTTTCTGTAATTCTAATTTGTAAGCCCCCCCTCCCCAGCGCCCTCCCTCAAGCACAGAGGCCTTGATGCTGCTGAGATTGGAATGTAATTTACATAAGATTAGTGTGTAATCGGGGCGCCTGGGTGGCTCAGTCGGTTAAGCATCTGACTTCGGCTCAGGTCATGATCTCACGGTCCCCGTGAGTTCGAGCCCCACGTCGGGCTCTGTGCTGACAGCTCAGAGCCTGGAGCCTGCTTCAGAATCTGTGTCTCCCTCTCTCTCTCTGCCCCCTCCCCTGTTCATAATCTGTCTCTCTCTGTCTCAAAAATAAATTTAAAAAAATTAAAAAAAAAAAAGATTAGTATGTAATCTATCCTCCCCCCCAGCCCCTCCATTCCAAAATCAGTGGTGAGTCTTACAGTCAATAAAGTCTTAGAATCAAGGCAACCCAACATATTAATTCAGAAATGGGAAAACATAGAAAATATATTAAATGCTCTTTTTTTTTTCTTTTTTTTAAGATGGTAAATCCTAGAAAACTGGATAAAATCAGATGGGTAAAACCTCCGTGTGTAGCCATGGTCTTACAGGCAGAAGGAGCTAGTGTTTCCCAGAGGTTCCCTGATGAGGTGATTAACAAAATAAAAGAGTATGACTGCCAAAGAATCTTCTCCAGGACTGGTGGGAGCAGGACGGGCTTAACAGCCCCTGCTGGGACATGAGCGTTTTTTTTTTTGTTTTTTTTTTTTTTGAAGTTACTGAAATAATACTGGTATGATCACTATTTCTGCACATGGCTAGTTTCCTTAGGCGTGGGGGTAAGTTCTATTATTACCCCCATTCCACAGATGAGGAAACTGAGGCATCTGGAGACATGTGGAAAGATTTTATGACTATTTGTCATAGAGCAAAAGCTAACTCCTACATCTGGTTTTAGAGTTTCCCTGGTTTCCCAGTTAGACAAGCCTTTTTTTTTTTTTTTTTTTTTAATGTTTATTTCTGAGAGAGAGAGAGAGGGAGAGAGAGAGAAAATGATCGGGGCAGGGGCAGAGATAGAGGGAGACACAGATTCCGAAGGAGGCTCCAGGTTCTGAGCCATCAGCACAGAGCCTGACGCGGGGCTAGAACTCACAGACCACAAGATCATGATGTGAGCCGAAGTCGTATGCTTAACCAACTAAGCCACTGAGGCGCCCCAAGCCTAGTTTTTATTTATTTATTTATTTTTTTAATTTTTTTTTTTTTTAACGTTTATTTATTTTTGAGACAGAGAGAGACAGAGCATGAATGGGGGAGGGTCAGAGAGAGGGAGACACAGAATCTGAAACAGGCTCCGGGCTCTGAGCTGTCAGCACAGGGGCCCGATGCAGGGCTCGAACTCACAGACCTCGAGATCGTGACCTGAGCCGAAGTCAGCGCTCAACCGACTGAGCCACCCAGGCGTCCCAAGCCTAGTTTTTAAAGTGGAAAGAAGAATCAAGTTATTTATTCAGTGATTATTTATTAAGGATCAACCTTGTAGCAGCCTTGTGCTCAGCACAAGGGACACAAGGCTACATTGCTTTCCACTTTGCCAAAGACGATCCCAAGGAAACCGTGATGCAGGGGAACTACTCCGTAATTTGGAGGCTATCCTGGGGAAGTAAATATTTGGAGAAGCTGTGGGGCCAGTCCCAGCAGGAAGCCTGGCATCCAGCCCTGGGCTCCTGCCAGAAGTGAGTGCCTGCTGAATTTGAGAATGTGGGTGTGGGAGGCCTTGATTAAAAACAGAGGCAGCGTAATGCCAAAAAAGTGCCAGCCTGGGGAAGAAGAAATTAGTCTGGGATAAAATATGACAAAGCAAGTATACAAGAACCATTAAGGGATTGCAAGCATGTGTCGCTGATGGAAAACCACAGTTGTTAAGGATGTATGATCATCATACGGTACCCAGTGAGGAGTGGAGAAGGAAGTCTTGAGTGTTGGCCAAAGGCTGGTGCCCAATTAGAATAAGTAGAGCTGAGTGGGAGCAATAAAGCATGGTCAGCAACTTCTCACTCAGCAAACACAATTACCAGCGGGCCAGTTAACCGCTCTGCGCCTCAGTTTCCTCATCTTTGCAAGGGGGATAATTAAACCTACCACACAGTGTTGATACGAGGATTAACTGAGCCGATTTGCGCCAAAACATTTAGAACAGCCTGGAACGTCTCTAGTAAACATTCACGAATGCTAGGTATTAAAAAAGTTCTTTTGGGGGTTTGTTGGGAAGAATAAATGGGATGTTTGAGAAGTTCTTAGCACACAGTGGCTCTTGAACAGTGACTGTCGGGGCGCCTGGGTGGCTCAGTCGGTTGAGCGTCCGACTTCGGCTCAGGTCATGATCTCACGGTCCGGTCCGTGAGTTCGAGCCCCACATCGAGCTCTGTGCTGACAGCTCAGAGCCTGGAGCCTGTTTCAGATTCTGTGTCTCCTTCTCTCTCTGACCCTCCCTCATTCATGCTCTGTCTCTCTCTGTCTCAAAAATAAATAAACGTTAAAAAAATTTAAAAATAAATAAATAAATAGTGACTGTCCTAAGTGCCGTGTGCTGTCACCAGGTGATGACAACAATGTTAAGGACAGCTTAGACACAGGCCCTGTCCTAAAGGAGAAGGAGCCTCAGACCCAGACACAAGTACTGTAAAGGAGAACGAGCTAAATGCCACCAGGGAGGTGCGATTTATAAGGAAGGTCCTTGGAAAGGCAGGTGAGGCATGGCCTCTGCAGGGGCAGTCATGGCCTTAGTGAGGACTCTGTGGGAGACCGGATTTGAATATACAGAGAAGAGAAAATGGGGGCTTCCAAGCAGAGGAAGCATGACAAAGGAAGGCCTCGGGGTGCAAAAGCCCAGGGCATATTTGGGACTAGGCGACTTGTCCATTTTGGGCAAACCCCACATGTGTGTAAAGGGGCGTGGAGTGGGCATCAGATTCCAGGCTGAGAGAGTAGTTATTATGGATGGACAATGGGGAGCCAGTGAAGGTTACTGAGCAGAGAAGAACCACAGGCAGAAGTGGATTTCAGGAAAACGAATCCAATCACAGCATGCTGGAGATGGGGGAGAAGAGACTCAGGACTAGACTCGGCACCAGCCAGAGGGGACAGGTGGGCGAGGAGGTGGCCTCCGATGCACCAGACTGCATGATGATACGGGGAGCAGGCCCCCCTCCAACCACCAGGTCCCCGCAGCTGGTGAGTTCCAACAGGAAACTCCCCTTGCTGGCGCTTGCTGGCTCGGTAGGGAGGTGGCCGCCTCAGATTCCTCAGCCTGCTGACAAAATGCTGGAAAGGAGCTGGCAATTCCATCTGTCCAAACACTTCCCCACGCGAAACCACAGATTAAAGGAAAGTATGCCAGGCCTCCCGCTTCTGCAGGCCATTAGCTATCGCCTCTCCTGCTCTCTGACCCAGTTCTGGAGAACGGCCTCCCAGAGAGGACCTCTCCTGCCTGCCCTCTGGCTGTCTGTGCTTCTGGAGAGCAGAAAGCCTGCCCATGGTGAACCTCCCGCTTCAAACAGGCAAAAGTGTGTGTGTGTGGGGGGAACACCTCACCCTTTCTTCCTCCCTCCTCTGGCTACCCTGTCCCCAGTTCAAAGGCTCGGTTAGGGCGCCCTACGACCTGCGACCCCAGGTTCAGAAGGCAGGTGTCAGGCAGGCCCTCCTCAGGGGTCTGCATTCTCCTTTGATCTCTCACTTCTGAGTCATCTCAGAGCCAGGCGAAAACACAGACCTCCCTTCAGAAAGCCCTCCGCCCCCTTGGCCTTCCCTTATTAAAAATAACCTCGGAAGGCTGAAACCCAGCCGCTCCCTGCGTTTCCCCTTCCTTACCGGACCCTGAGTCCTCTGTGCTGCCGCAAAAGCCACCTGGTGGTAAGACAAAGAGGGCCTTTCAGTCTCCACCAAGAGGCCCTGCTCCTGTCCCTGTCTGGGTGCCTTTGGAGGAAGCAGACAGTGTGTGTCCTAAACAAAGCCTCCCCTCCTGCACCTGCCAATGGGGAACTAGACCACTCGGATACATCCAACACAAACACACTGCCTTCCAAGGGCACTACTGGTGGCAGGGCATTTAGGATCTCAGGAAGGTGAGGCAAACCAACTTGAATCTAGCTATGGGCTCGAATGCTTCTTCCTAAATCCCGTTTCTGAAAGGAGTTTCTGGGCAGAAGTGAGAAACATGCAAAGCCAAAGAGAACAGCAATCACAGAAAGGAGAAAGAGAGACAAGGATTCAGAGAAACCCACATCAGACTATTAGTATGTGAATGTCTCAGAGGGATGGACTGAAAGTGGGTTGGGTCATGAGTAAGCTTAAGGATAAATTCTTTCTAGGCTATCAAAAACCCTCAACAAAATATCAGCATAGCAAATCCAACAATATATAAAAATATGCAGGTGCACAACAAGTAACTAAAGTTTATTCCAGGAGGCATGGCGGGTTCAACATTGGAAAATCAATGTAGATACCGTATTAACAGA
The DNA here is from genome assembly GCF_018350215.1 of Panthera leo. Taxonomy (NCBI): domain Eukaryota; kingdom Metazoa; phylum Chordata; class Mammalia; order Carnivora; family Felidae; genus Panthera; species Panthera leo. Next base: position 147,677,388 of record NC_056687.1, on the reverse strand, counting down.
CCAAAAGAAGAAAAACCAGGTATGTGTATCAGCTGATGCTGAAAAAGCACTTGACAAAATTCAATACCCATTCATGATAAAAACTTCCAGCAAACTAGGATAGCAGGGTAATTCCTTAACCTGATAAAAGGCATGCACGTAAAAATCTACAGCTAATCTAAGACTCAGTGGTGACAGACTGTATGCTTTTCCCCTAAGGAACAAGGGAAGGTTATCACCTCTCACCAATCCTATTCAGCATATTTCTGGAAGCTGCAATAAGGTAAGAAAAAGAAATGAAAGACTGAAAAGGAAGAAATAAAACTTTTTTTTAAAGTATTTATTTGAGAGAGAGAGAGAGAGAGAGACAGCGCACGTGACCATGAGCGTGAGCAGGGAAGGGGCAGAGATAGAGGGAAAGAGAATCCCAAGCAGGCTCTGTGCTAAGAGCCCCCCACGCAGGGCTCGAACCCCCAAACCAGGAGACCATGACCTGAGCCTAAATCAAGAGTTGGGAGCTGAACCAACTGAGCCACCCAGACACCCTGAAACTTTATTTGTAAACAACAGGGTACCGGTGTAGAAAAAATCTCCATAAAAAGATCTAAGAGCTAATCAATGAGTTTAGCATTATCAGAGGTTGCAAGCTCAATATACAAAAATCAATATATTAACAACAAACCATTGAAATCAAACGTTAAAAACACATAGGACTATTTACAGTAGCATCAAAAAAGAAAAAAGGAAATATTTATTAGGTAAATATATAACTTTAGAATATGCTGAAAACTACAAAACACTGATAAAAGAGGGGCGCCTGGCTGGCTCAGTCGGATGAGCATCGAACTTTGGCTCGGGTCATGATCTCACAGTGAGTTCAAGCCCTGTTGTCGGGCTCTGTGCTGACAGCTCAGAGCCTGGGGCCTGCTTTGGATTCTGAGTCTCCCTCTCTCTCTGCCCCTTCCCCACTCTACTCTGTCTCTGTCTCTCTCTCGAAAAGAAACATTAACATTTTTTTAAAAAATACTGATCAAAGAAATCAGAGAAGACTTACATAAATGGACAGGTATAACATGTTCATGGACTGGAAGGTGCAACATTACTGACATGCCAATTCTCCCCACGTTGATCTACAGACTCAACGAAATGCCAACCAAATCCCAGCAGGCTTCACCGGTACGTACTGATGAGCTGTACATGGTAAGGCAAAGGGGTTACAAGGTGGGGAGAAGGACCGACTACAAAGGAGTGGCACAGGGGCATCTGGGGGGATGATGGGACTGTCCTCTATCTCGCTGTGGTGATAGGGACATGACTGTGCACTTGTCAACACAGAGCTCTTCGAAACTTTCTGAAATTGGTTGTGGTGATGGCAGCACATATTCTGTGAATATACTTAAAAACCACTGCACCTTTTATATGGCTGGAGATGGTGCGGCCAGACCGCACAGTGGGAGAAAAAAGTCAGAGGCCCCAGCCCTCACTATGCTTTGCAAAGACCTCACTGCGGCATTTCCACAGTGGTTTCTCAGAACTCTGACTTTTCTCTGCCCTGGAATCTTATTGATAACAGAAAAACCGTCCAGAAACGCCCCTGCTACAGGAATGACACAGCCCCCAACACTCACAGCTCACCCACGCCAGTGCCCAGGCGATTTTGGACTTGCCCAGTGGTTCGCATTCTGACCCAGCACACACGTCCGTATACATAACAACTAGAACAACGGGGATCTTGAACATTGTCCTCCTACTGCACAGGAGAGAAATTTGAGACCAAGAAAAGAAACGTGATTTACCTAGGGCTACTCAGTTGATAGTGGCAAAGGCAAGGGCCAAGCCTATGCCCTTTCTTCATCGCTCTGACACCTCTCTGTCGGGTCAAAAATACGAGCCTGGCACATAGCACATGCTCTATGCTGGATAGCTAAGTGCAAAATAAAACTTTTGCATACTCTGAATGGGGGTGAGTAAGTTCTCTCCACATGTTGACACTGACCTTGCCAATCTAACTTTCCTATCAAAAGGACCAGCACAGACCCCTAGAAATAAGATGGGGACAGGCAAAGGGGAAAAAGAGGATGAAGGCCTTGTAGAAAATAGGACTATTATAAGTATGAAGAACAGATCCCATTGATTTCTGGGGAAAGGATTAAAGATCTCACTAGGACACCAAGAAGAGGTAGCAGAGTAATAACTAACATTTCCTCAGAGCTCAAATACTTCATACAGGATCTGCACAGTAACCTGGGGAGCAGGTAATACCATCATCCCCATTTTGTAGATGAGGAAACTGAGGCACAAAGAGGTTAGGTGACTTACCCAAGATCTCACTCCCACAGTGGGAATTTTACTAGCTGTGTGACCTGGGACAGCTACATAACCTTCCAGAACCTCAGACTTCCCATTTGGAAAGTGGAGATGAAAGATAGAACCCCACTTAGAGGTAATACCAAAAAAAACAAAAACAAAAACAAAACACTGAGCACAGCACCGGGGCAAATTACATGCTCTACATATACTGAGGGGAAAAGAAAACCCTCATGTGGTCCATGGAACAATTCTATTATGGTAAACCATCTGCGGGCCTTATCTCGCTACATTCTTGGGTTATCATTGCTTCTTCCTTCACTGACTTTCCCGGAAAGAGTCTTTTTCTGCGCATGAATTAGAAGCTAAGTAGAAACCACTGCTTCATCAGCCTCCCTTTTCTTCCCAGTGGAGAGGGCTCTTTCAGCCCTGCTTGGCCTGTATTTTTCTTCACCTCTCTCCCTGGCCCCAAGGAACAGAGATTGACATTGACTTACAGTGGACATCTGTTCAGGGGCAGATGGCCTGTGTGATTTGAATATTTATTGTCTCAGTAATTTGTACTTTACATCTTCCGAAAGTAAGAAGGCAGCCTTAGTAAGAAATGCCAAATACACAGGGAGGAGCAGAGATCTGCACCAGATAGGAACTGTGAACACAGGGTTGAAGTACCATTACCAAGAGCAACAAGTAAGTACACACTTTCAAAGTCGATGCAAAGTTAAGAATAAAAATTGAACCAAGAAAGCTTAGGTTGGTCATTAGGATTGAGGGGGTGGAGAGAGCTCCCTGGAAATAAACTCTGAAATGTGTCCCCTGCCCAAACTGGCAATTGTGGGGCAGACACTGAGGAGAGAAGAAAATAAATTATCACGTGTTACAGAACCCCATGCTACGACTTCTAATATATACTGTTAAATTATGACAGCAAGGTGAAAAGCATCAAAATAACAAGGTGCCCACATTATAATGGAGGGATCAGGATGACATCAGCTAAGCCCACTCATCAATCTTAGTGCCATGAAAACAGAGCTAACCAGACATCATGCACCTCCTGATGGAAATACACATCACCACCCATGATGTGGCCTTGCAACAAACAAACAAGTCGAAATCTGATGAACCTCTGTATCTAATTGACAATTTGTAGAAAATACGGAGGACTGGAGAACTTGTTAACGACACCATAGGGATGCATTCAGACACATCTACTCAGTAGGCATGAACCACAGGAATGAATGACTAGATTTTTATTCAGGTAATAAATTGTAAGGAAAAAGAAGGAGGGGGAGGAATGCACAGATTAAAAGGGCGCCTGGGTGGCTCAGTCAGTTAAGCATTTAAAAACATTAAAAAAAAAGAAACTTGAGAGACACATAAATGAAATAAAATGTGTAGTTTTTGTTTGTATCCTGATTTGAACAAACCAACTGTTTAAACACACACACACACACACACACACACACACACACACACACACACACACCTTGTAATTTCAAGGAGAGAGAGAGAGAGAGAATAGAGAGAAAGCAGAACCTGTGATTATAATCACTTTGATTTCAGCCGCAAACTTCGTGTATACACTCAGGCAAGGACCGAACAGATCATGTTTGGAACTTGTGTGATGGTGGGGCCGTGGGTCAATTCTGTTTTTTCATACCTTTTTTTAGATCTAACTATATTAATGTTGCTCTGAGCATATATAGGTGATAACATAAAACGTCAAAAATAAAATGCTAGATCTATAAAATATCTTCAATGCAAGATGCAGGTAAAACATAAATTAACAGGCTCATTGCACCATTAACTCCTCTGGCAGTTTCTAGGAGACAGAGGACAACGAGGGATTAGTTGTCAAAGCCTAACAGAACCACAACTAACTTACTTCTATGGCTGGCAGCAATTCCACATCCCAGCACTACCGAAAAGCCCATTTTGTGAACTGACCAGGAAGCTTTCCAACCCTCTGCCCTCTCTCTCAACTCTGGGCCTCTGCAAAGGCTGTTCCTTCCTCCAGCAACTCTCCCGCCTTTTCCTCCTGCCTTGCCCATTCCCACGCTCAGGTCTCAGCCTGGAGGTTCCTCCCCTGGGAATGTCTGTCTGCAGACAAGGGAGGATCCCTGCCTGTGATCTGTGCGGACACTAACCAGACTTCGGATTCAAAGGTGCTCTTCCTTGCACATTTTTGCTTCCCTCTGGTCAGGGGAGTAACTTACCAATGCTGTTGGCCAGACCAGGGAGCGGTTACCGCGTGACAATGTGCCAAAGTCAAACCTCGCGGAAGCGTGTCAGGCACGCGGAGCATCATTGCCAAAGTGGGAGGAGGCAAAAGCCAGCGTATGAGCCCAGCGCCGATGGCTTTTACTTCTTTTATGGACTCTTCCAAGGAATGCTGCATTGCTCACACCCTTGATGGCATGAAAGATGACAGGGTGTATAAAAGTACTTTAAAAAAAAAAATTCAGAAGAGAAGGACTCTGACTGTAAAGAAGTCGTAGGAATATCTTAGGCAATTTATTTTCCTTCCTCAAGTTTTCTTTTTATACAGCCCCAAGAGCATGTAAAATCTCAACGAAGTTTAAAAGAGCTCTTCTAACGAGCATACAATAAAAATTCTACGTAAGAGATCTGTCATCACGTAATTAACATTTTTCTTTCTTTCTTAGCAGTGCCTAAAACAACGGTGACGAAGCACGAGGCTTGTTCAAGGTCCACATTTTCTGCCGATGGGGGAGGGGCTGGCCTGCCTCGTTCATCGCCGTAGCCTCGGCCACTGGCAAGGGGCTGGGACAGAACAGGCGCTAAACATCTGCTGAGGTGACCTGAAGCAGGGCCTCTGCCAGGCAAAGGGGCCGTGACCAGAACCACACCAAGGGTTAGCACCTGAGCCATAAACAGACATCCCAAAGTGGGCCTGCCCTGTCTGGCCTTGGATTCCTTTCACCTTGAATCCGAAACAGTAATGCCCCTGTTCTGTGCTTCCTGGTGTTAAATTAGGAGCCCTGTCCTGACAGCCTGACAAACTGAGACACTTCTCTCATCCCGTGGCTTGTCTCCGATTTGCTTTGGCACAGGAACCCGCTGTTTTGACTGTGTGGGTCCGTGGAAACCTGTCAACTCAACTACGTCAAAACGAAAGGTGCTTTCACACTGGTGGCCAGGACAGCGGCTGTAACTTTACCAGAAACTCCAGGTGGGCATCCCAGCCTCTCCTTGCGAGGGTCCCACCTGCATCTTCCTCGGCCTCTCCTCCCTCGGGAGGGAGACCCCCCCCCCACCCCGCCCTGCGCCTTTCTGGCCTGCAGGCCTGAAGTTAATGCCCCAGGCACCCCGGTGCCTCCAGGCTTGGCAAAGGGGCCCTCCCACACCGGGCCCGCACCCCACCCCTCAGCAGGCACTTCCCCACGTAGCATCACATCTTCTGAGGAGGATCCAAGTCTCCAGCATTTCATCCAGGCTTTAAATGTTTATTTTTGAGAGAGAAAGAGAGAGAGAGAGAGAGAGCAAGTGGGAGAGGGACAGGGCGGGGGGCAGGGGGGACAGAAGATCTGAAGTGCTGACAGCACAGAGCCTGATGTGGGGCTGGAACTCAAGAGCCGTGAGATCATTACCTGAGCCGAAGCTGGAAGCTTCTGACAGAGCCACCCAGGTGCCCCTGGCAGGCTTTTTTACTTAAAAACATTTTTTTAAAATATTTATTTATTTTTGAGAGAGAGAGACAGGCAGAGTGTGAATGGGGGAGTGGCAGAAAGGGAGACATAGAATCCGAAGCAGGTTCCGGGCTCTGAGCTGTCGGCACAGAGCCCGAAATGGGGCTCGAACTCACCAACTACGAGTTCACCACCTGAGCCAAAGTCACATACTCAACCAACAGTGCCACCCAGGCGCCCCGGTTGACTTTTTAAAAGGAGTGTTATTACCAGGGGCTTTGTCCAGAAAATACGCTTTCGATCATTTAAAACAAAACAAAAACTTGTGAGTGCTTTCTATGCTCCAGGCACTGATGTAGGAGCAAGGCATCCTGAGGTGACCCAGACAGAAAGGTCACTGTCCTTCTGCAGTTCAGATCCCGGTGAGAAGACCCACCATGAATGAGACGTGACGTGAAGAAGTCAGAACTGGGCAACGGGACAGGGTGATGGGGTTAGGGTGGCGTTAGGGGGATGACTTCAGATGGGGCCTTTGGAGAAGACCCCTCAGAGGCAGGACAGGAAGTGGTCCAGTGGGGAAGCAGGCAGTCTCCACACATGGATGTTTCCTTATCTATAAAATATGAAAAACAGGGCCTTGGAGCCTCCACACGGAGCTGACAGAAAAGGCAAGAGTAGAGCATCCTGCCTCTTAAAAGCTTCAGACAGAAGTGACAAGTATCTCTTCTACTCATTCCTTCGGTGAGAACCCGTGGCACAGCCTGGCTGAAACAGAGACGGCAGGAAACGTCTGGCTGCACAGCTGTCAACCAGGAACAACCCCACACCGTGAAAGAGGGAGCATGAGTTTTTGGTGAACTAAATATCCGTCATCGAGTGGAACCCTGTACGCAGTATCCAACCACATAACTACCGTGAATTCAGACGCTTGGCGCGAAATAGGAAAAACAGTACTTACAGGATAGGGCTGTCAGGAAGACTAAATGAGGCAATTCATGTCAAGTTCATAGAATTGGACTTGGTAGGTGATGGGTCTTCAATACATTTTAGCCATTGCCCCAAGGATGTGATATTTGAGGTAAGTCTGTAGGTTTTCCTTCCTTCCTTCCTTCCTTCCTTCCTTCCTTCCTTCCTTCCCTCTCCCTCCCTTTTCTTTCTTTTCTCCTTTTCTCTTTTCTTTTTTCTTCCTGGTAGGTTAGATAATAGTCTGGTGTTGTTCATTTCCTGATTTAGGTAACTGTACTGAAGTCATGGAAGAGAAGGTCCTTCTTAGGAAATGCACGCTGAAGAACGCTGGACAAAAAAGCATTATGCCTGCAACTTACTCTCAACTGATTCAAAGAAAAAATAATATGTACATAAATGGAAAATGATTAAACAAACATATTAAAAGGTTAACAGTTAAGAGGCGTTAAGCATCCGACTTCGGCTCAGGTCATGATCTTGCGGTTCGTGGGTTCGAGCCCTGCGTCGGGCTCTGTGTCTCCCTCTCTCTCTGCCCCTCCCCCGCTCACACTCTGTCTCTCAAAAATAAATAAACATTAAAAAAAAACTTTGGGGTGCCTGGGTGGCTCAGTCTGTTGAGTGACCGACTTTGGCTCAGGTCATGATCTCATGGTTGGGACTTTGAGCCCCATCTTGGGCTCTGTGCTGACAGCTCAGAGCCTGGAGCCTGCTTCAGATTCTGTGTCTCCCTCTCTCTCTGCCTCTCCCCCACTCATGCTCTGTCTCTCTCTGTCTCAGAAATAAATAAACATTTAAAAAATATTTTTTTAAAAAGATTAACAGTTGAGAACCTGGGGGAAGGGTATACGGGGGGGGGGGGTGTCTCTGTACTGCTCCTGCAAAGTTTCTATAAATCTGGAATTATTTATAAATAAAAAATACAAAAGTATATACATATATGTACATGTATATATACATATATATGTAATTTAGAGACTGAAGTCATTGGGCACTTCTACAAACATTTTTAACAAGATCAACTATTTCACAAGCAGATTAGGCAGGGCTAATTCAACTGCCTTAATACATATTTGGGGGGCTGCAATATCTTTAAAGATTCTACTAGAATGCTGTAGAATTTATTTGGAATCTAATGGTTCGGGGGAACTGGGGACACATCATTCAATGGCCACAGAAAGCCAGAAGCAGCTCTTCTTTGGAATGTACTTTTCATCTTTTGTCTCTACTCTGCCATCCGACAATGACTCTCTGATGTTCTCTTCATGTTTGCTCTGTCTTTAGGGTTCTGCTTTTCTCAGCAGAAATTCAAGGACTGCTTCTCTTTTTGAATAAGCTATTAAGGAAAACGATGTACCAAAATAAAGGAGATTGAGATATAACTGTCATCCAGAACAGCAGACGATGGCCATCTCTTCTCTGAAACACTGTTCCTGCACATGAGCCGTTGCTACTCAAAGGAGAAAATATTCAGTGCCTACGACCCACCATGTGGACGATTTCTAGAATCTGACCAAAATGGAAAGTCTTGAACGGGTTGTATCAGTTTCCTGCAGTTGTTGTAAAGCACTACAATAAAGGTGGTGGCTTAGAATAACAGAAATTTCTTCTTTTACAAGTCTGTAAGTCAGAGGTCAAAATCAGTACCACTGGGCTTAAATTAAGGTGCTGGCAGGACTGCGCTCTCTCTGGTGACTTGAGGGAGAATCCATTCCTTGCTCCTTCCAGCCTCTGGCGGCTGCCCCGGTGTTCCTGGGCTCACGGCCACGTCACTGCAATCTCCGCCACATCTTCACATCACTGCTGGAGAAGGTCATCAAACAGATGTGACCACCAGCTGACCTGGGAGCTGGACCTGGGTCCTCAGAGGTCCTCACTGCCTCCCCCGTACCATCCGTGGAACTTGGGGTTCTGCTTGCCTTTCGCACTCCCAGAGGCTACTCCGAGGACCGTCTTGAGATAGTGATGCAACGTTGAGAACACCTGCACGGCGTATGGGACTGAATGCAGTTAACGCCTCTATGGAAACTTTTAAGATTTGGTGGGCATGCGCAGGAATCCATTCATCTTACTGCCGCCCAAGGCAAGCCTTGTATGTAAGCTCCCTTTGCTTATTAAATGTGCCGCCTGGTTGGTCTCTCCCTGCCTTCCCACTATGTGGGACTGGTTTCAGATTACACCTGGGAAGCACCAAGAAGGTTTCAAACCAACACTCCCCATCACCTTCTCCTTGGTGGGTCTCTTTCAAAAACACCTGTCATTGGATTTAGAGACCTCCCAGGTAATTCACATCATCATTTCAAGACCCTTAACTACATCCGATAAAACCCTTTGTTCAAATAAGGCCACGTTCACAGGTTCCTGGGATTAGGATGTGGACATAGATTTGGGGGGTCATCATTCAACCCACTACAACTGGAAAGCAATTTTTCATCCCTAAACCACACTAAGACAAGTGTATGTTGAAGCAGCGATCGCATCCCTAAATACGGGATTGATGTCACCGTAAGCGGTGAGAGTAAGCTTACAGTCAGCAAGGGGACCCCTATTAGACACAAGGGGTGCATATTGTGCTGCAGAGTTTCATTCTCTGCCTGAAGTGGAAGTCGGTAAACAGGACACACTGCTCAGTGACAGTGACACTTGACAAACCCTTGTAAAACCAATGTCACATTGTCAATACAAGGGTTAGTTGTGTCTCTTTTACCTTTTCCAAGTGAAACTCACAACCGTCTGTGTCAATAAGGCCTCACCTCAGAAATCAAATTTCTTTTCTCCAGGAAACTTTCTCTGTGGTTACATTCTTAAGTCCTTCCCAGGAGTTAAAACAGATACGGTCAGGTTATTCATACTACCATGACATTGCTTCTGAGTCCCTTGTAAAAGGTTACAGAAATAATTTTGCTCCGTTATTGATTTTATTTTCCATGCAGTACACGCTGATTTGCTTTCTTCTCCCCTTGTTTCAAGGGGGAGTTAAAAAATAATGACATGACTCTTTAAGTGGACAGCAAAAAGCAACATCAAAAGTCCTGGGTGGTCTGAAAAGCTGAGCAGCCTGGCAGAGATCCAAAGGGACTGGGCAAGAATATTGATAAACCAGTTTTGCGGGTGGAAGGAGTCAGGTTTGTTAAGTCCCCAGACTGCATCCGCTTCGAGCCTCACCAGAGATCGGAAAGACGGAAGCAATTCCAATGTTCCTGAGGAACACAAGCCGGCACTCCATTGCGCGCTGCTCAACTACGCTACCTTTAACCAGGTCAATGCACCGCTGCCCAGGTACTGCAGGGGGCGCTGCTGCTAACTCCTCCCACCTGCAAACCCTGTGCCAATGATCTTCCCCTCTACAGCTACAGCTGTCTGGCTCAGAGGTCCCTGGGAGTTTATCTACTCCCTTCCCTGGTCTGTGGCCAATGAAGGGGACAAAAGCCCAGCTCCAGTGCCTCCAAACAGGGGAATCTGTGATGCCCCTCACTTTACAGAGGTCCCTGCAAGATCAGGCTGAGGCTTAGACCTCTAAAATCCACCTTTGTCTAGCTCCTTCTCCTGCCCGCGCCTGCCTCCCTGACTCAGAAAACCATGTGCACAAGAACCCCATCTCTAGCTTTACTTCTAGGGAAGCTGATTTCAACACCCCCCCCACCCCCCGCCACCGTGATGGATACTGGGAAATTCTAAGAAAAATGCTGGTCACACAAGTTTTGTTCCTAGACTTCCCTGGTTCTTAGTATCTTAAAGTTAAGTGGAACTCTGAACACCCAACACTAAGTAGAGTCTTCCTCAGTCAATGGATGTGGAAGATCCCTGAAACCCTGAGGAAGAAGATCACAAGGTGTGGTCTGCAAATCTGAGTTGCAGGACAGATGAAAAATTCCCAAGATGAGGCAACACTTGGTCCGGAAATTCCATTTCTAGGGATTTTTCCTTCTGATATTCTTGTACACATTCAAAACTACGTTATGTACAAGGGCATCCACCATAGCCCTGAGAGAACAAATCATGATAAATAACCTAAATGCTGTCAGTGGGGGACTTGTTTAATAAATTATGGTAAATCCATTCTCTGTAAGGCAATGCAGCTGTTAAGGAGAATGAGAGCACCTTCTGAACGGATGTGGAATTATATCCAAGATGGAAAGTTAAGTAGTGAAAGTACAGAACAGGGTGTGTAAGTATGTTCCCATCTGGGGTGAGAGGGGGGCATACACACACGGAAGCACAAAATAATTCCCGAAAGATGCACGAGAAACTGGTATCACTGGTAGCCTCCAGGGAGGGAAAGTGGAAATTGGAGGACTTTTTGTACTTTTAAAATCTTTTTTTGTAAATACAATTTATTGTCAAGTTGGCTAACATACAGAGGATACAGTGTACTTTTAAAATCTTGATCATGTTGTCTATTTTTTAAAAAGTAAACATAATTTGGGGTGCCTGGGTGGCTCAGTTGGTTAAGAGTCTGACTTCGGCTCGGGTCAGGATCTCATGGTTTGTGAGTTCAAGCCCAACATCTGTGCTGAGCTGTCAGCACAGAGCCTGGAACCTGCTTCAGATTCTGTGCCTCCCTTGCTCTCTGCTCCCCCACCCCCAACTCGTGCTCTGTCTCTCTCTCTCTCTCTCTCTCAAAAATAAACATTAAAAAAATAAAAAAAAGAAAACCCATAAACATATTTTTAGCAATTACACAGCCATACTTTCTGTTTGGATCAGGGTTTTTATTTTTTAGAATGGCTCCGGCGGGCGGGGGCGTGGTGCCTGGGTGGCTTAGTCAATTAAGTGTCTGCTTTTGATCTTGGCTCAGGTCATGATCTCACGTTTCATGGGTTCGAGCCCCACATCGGGCCCTGCACTGATGGCGCGGAGCCGAGTCAGGATTCTGTCTCTCCTTCTCTCTGCCCCTCACCTGCTTGTGCTCTCTCTCTCTCAAAATAAATAAATTAATCTTAAAAAATCGTTCTGGGAGGGGACCCTGGAGGGGAACAGGATGGCTGGGAGATAGAGGCAGTTGTTACAAGCCTAGAGGCTGCAGAGAAGGCCCCGCATGTTTCCTCACCTGTAAAATGGGAATACCGACACCTAGAAAGGCTATAATGCTGGGTGAGTTCTTGCATACCACGCATGCGGCACAATGCCCAGAGCAAGAGCTCAACAGGTTTACTCCACAGGAATTCAATGATGTAGGGCCACAGCCATGTACAAATTATCCGGTTTATTAGAAGAATGGCAACGCACCTTCTGCCTTCTGCTGCCCCATCTTTCCTCGCCAAGGAACGGCCACAAGAGTGCCAGATCTGATGCAGGATACGTGGGCTTCTGTGGGTGCAAGAGTATGTACCGCTGTGTAACAAATGACCACAAACTAAGTAGCTTAAGAGAACACTTAGGCTCCCAGGCGAGAGTCCTCTGCTCTAGGTCTCAAAAGGCTGCAGCCATGATGTTGGCCAGGCTGGGGTTTTATCTGAGGCCTGGGGTCCTCTTCCGAGGTCACATGATTGTTGGCGGATTTTAGTTCCCTGCTGAAACAGAGGTCTTTGGTTTTTTGTTTTTCTGGCCGTCTGCTGAGGGCTGCTCTTAGATTCCAGACACAGCCCATAGGTGCTGGGCAGGTGGCCCTCTGCCAGGCTCTCGCCCAACTCCCTCAGCAGAGTTTACTTCTCAGGGCCAGCAGGAGAATCTCCCTTTTTGGGAAGGACCCAGTACCTCCTTTAAGGACTTTCACATGACTAAGTCAGGCCTACCTGGAGACGATCTCCTTTTGATTAACTTGGAATCAACTGATTTAGGACATTAATTACATCTGCAACATCCATTCACCTAGGCATCTGACATGACATAACCACGGGAATAACATCCATCACCTTTGCTATACTCTCTTGGCTAGCAGCAAGTCATAGGGCCGTCCCACGCTCCAGAGGAAGGAATTACACAAGGTTGTGACTCGCTAGGGGTCACCCTATGGCACGTCTGCCACAGTGGGCTAGCCTGGAGGGTCTGCTCACCCCACATGGAGAGATGGCACACCACCATAGAAAGGCTAGGCCTTGGCCTTACCCGGGTTCGAATGCTGGCTCCAGAATTTAATGGGTATTTTCAACGTTGGGCAAGTTACAAAACCTCTCAGCCTCCGTTCAACCAAAAAAAAAAAAAAAAAAATGGAAGATAAGTAATACAGAGCCACTAACAGGGTTAAAAGCACGTAAAATTGCCTGACACAGTAGAGCAGGTACTCGCACCTTAGTTCCCCTCTGTTCCCAACCCTTCCAGGAGGAACTTGTGACTTAACAAACGAGAGGAGTAACAATGGTTTCCTCTTAAGCCTTCCAGCAGCCCTGTGGGTAACATGTGAATATGCTTTCTAAAATACTATACACACACTGTCCAATACCCCAGTGAGGGGTTTTCCCTTGTCTGGCCGATTTCATCTCTGGCAAAGGGTGGAACCGTCTCTAAGTACCCGCTGTTGCTTCTCACAGCGCCTCCTTTCAGATTGGCCACAGCCTGCCCACCAACGAGAAGCCAAATGGATAAATTATGATACAACCAAACAAAGGACTCGGATGCAGGTATCACATCGCTTTCAAACAGGTTTAATGACAAAGGAAAATACTCATGGTGTATTGACATTGAAAAAGAAAGGACCCCAAATTGTCCTTTGATGAGCTCAACATCTGGACTCAAGCTGTCTGGTTCCAAAACCCAGCTTCACTCTTTATGGCTATGACTTTGGGCAAGTTACCTAACTTCCCCGTGCCTCAGTTTCCTCATCTACAGAATGCAGATAATGACAGGACCTACTTATCATGGGGATGAAATGAGGTAACACATGTAGAACATCGAGCCTCGTGGCTGCTACCTAAGGAAGTCAATGAGTGATAAATGCTATTATTATTATTATTATTATTAAACTACCACTTTTATCATTGGGGAGGAAAAGTTAAAAAAAGACTTCCTCAGGGGAGCCTGGGTGGCTCAGTCGGTTAAGCATCCAGCTTCAGCTCAGGTCATGATCTGATGGTTCATGAGTTTGAGCCCTGCATCAGGCTCTGCACTGACAGTGTGGAGTCTGTTTGAGACTCTTTCTCTGCCCCTCCCCCGCTCGTGTTCTCCCCCCCCCCCCAAAATAAATAAACTTTAAAAAAAAAGGCTTCTTCATAAACAATTACTAGCATTGCTGCTGAATAAAGAAAACCTATGAGGAAAAGTGAGTAAATACACATTGAGGTCACACGATAGTTCTCAGCAGGTTCCAATTTACTCTGTACCTGAAAGCATTTAATTAATTACTTTTTCCTGCCTTCCCATCCCCTTCTGAAGGAACTGTGTTTTCTCTATCTTTAAAAATTTGGAGAATACCGCTCTTTCACAGCAATCCTTTCTGTGGGTAATATGTGGAAACCACTTTACAGAAAATTTCTCCTCCTCTATCAATCTACCTATCCTTCTAGCTATCTAAAGAAGGAAATAAAACAAACAAACAAACAAACAAGAGTGTGGCCGCTCCAGGAAAAGGAAGGGTCATGTCATCATCACTGCTGATTAAAACACAAGCCAGCTGAACTCCGTTTTCTGCAGGGGCTGAGTAGCTCCTCTGTTCCTGATTTCCACCAGGGAGCTGGGGTGGGCCGCGGTGGTGGGGAGAGATTCCTTCCCGTCCTCCTTTCCTCCAGGAAGCCCCTGGGGCTGAAGAACCGGCAGCCAGGACCTGGCTCTGGGCCAGGCCACCGATGCCAGGAGTTGCCGAGGCCCCAGCGAGGAACGCCAGAGAGTGAGCAGCCGGCGAGGGCGACGCTGAGCCAAACTGGTGACAAAGACGGCGAGCATGTGGCAGGCGGCGGGTCAGAGGGAGGCTCCCGTGGGCAGCACGCCTGGGCCAGCGCGGGGAAGGCAGATGGCAGGGGGAGGAAACAGATGGGCGTCCAGTGGCGCTGGGCAGGAAGCCTGAGAAGGGGGGGTGGGGGCGGGGGCTGGGAGGAAGGGAGCAGAGAAGCCCTTCCCTGACACATGGATGTAACTAAATACGCCGACCCACACAGGGCGTCCCCCGCGTGAGGCCCAGGATTGCCGTGGAGGGTCTGGAATGCCCACTGTGACGTCCGGAACCTGTGCGACTCCCGCGGGACCGCACGCACGCACCCACTCATGCTCCCCAGTGGCCTTCATCAGCACCGTCTCCTTTGGCCGCCGGTTCCCAATCCGGGGGCAGGTGGTTTTTAGGGGGCTCTGGAGGGGAATTCTTGCCAGTAGTTAAGAAATCTACATACTCTGCAGCCTGAATAAATAGGTGTGGTAAGATCATTCTTCAAATTTATGCACATGCTGGTCCCATTACTTAAATACAAGTGCATTTAAAAGCACTACAGAATCCGGGCGCCTGGGTGGCTCAGTCCGTTCAGCGTCCGACTTCGGCTCAGGTCATGATCTCACGGGCAGTGAGTTCGAGCCCCGCGTCGGGCTCTGTGCTGACAGCTCAGAGCCTGGAGCCTGTTTCAGTTCTGTGTCTCCCTCTCTCTGACCCTCCCCCGTTCATGCTCTGTCCCTCTCTGTCTCAAAAATAAATAAAAAAAATTTAAAAGCACTACAGAATCTTCTAGCCCATCCATGTCATTGTTCCTTTTCCAAACCATCAGACACCAAAAATACTATCACCACTTAAAATATTACCATCACATTCGGCTCCTGGAAATTTCTGGATGATAAAGGGACATCCAATAATTTGTAGATATTAAAATGTTCAGATAATTGTTTAATGTCACCATGCTCTGAAGGGCAAGAAGCACTTCCATTTCCTCTCTGTAAAAGGTCACTGCCATTTATCCTGAGGGAGAATTTACGGATTTGTACACCAGGATGTCTCTACAAGGAAGTTCACCACAGACTTTTCCTACATCGACAGAATCGGGAGCTTTTTAAGCCACAAAAAGCGGGAGGGGGCTGGTCACACAGACAATAGTACACCTATGACTGACTACAACAATGCTGTTAAAAACCAAATCGCACGGGGCACCTGGATGGCTCAGTCCATTGACTTCAGCTGAAGTCATGACCTCACGGTTTGTGAGTTCGAGCCCCGTGTGGGGCTCTGTGCTGACAGCTCAGAGCCTGGAGCCTGCTTCAGATTCTGTATGTGTGTGTGTGTGTGTGTGTGTGTGTGTGTGTGTGTGTGTGCGCGCATGTGCATCTCTCTGCCCCTCCCCCACTCGCACTCTCTCTCAAAAATAAACATAAAACAACAACAAATTGCAGGCAATCATTAAGTGACACGAGAAAGCATTCATCACATTTATGCAAAAAAAATTTTTTACAAAATAGGTACAGATCATCCTAATTTTCTAAACAGAAAAAAAAATAGAACAACCTCAAATTGTACACGTCTACTATGAAACTGCATAAAATCTTTCTTAAAATGCTAATCTTGGAAAACAGAGAGTCTACTACTTTCTTTTTTGTGTTTCCCCCAATTTAATGAGCAAGCATTACTTGTGTCATCGGGAATAAACCCCATAACTTGTTATGTTTTATTGTAGTTTCCTGTTCTTGGATCAGCTTTGGGTTGGGAGTGAAAGAATCTTGGCAGTGAGGTCCCTTGCTGCCTTTAACCCTCCGGCTTCCAGGAAGCAGGACATGGGTGTGCAGATTGCATTTGGGACCCAAATCTGGTGCTCTCCCCTGCTACACAGACCTAAAGCAGAACAAAGAGGGGTGGATCGTTCTGGGTTATGCTGGGTCATTCTCCACGCATAAGTCTATTCACGGCTATACCAGAGGCTGAGCTCCCCCGCAGTCCAATTCTATTTGGTAACTGGGCTGTGAATTTCCAGAGTGAAGTCCACAGTTGCCCCAGCCTGCTAGAGGGTATTTAGAATGCTCTCTCATGCCAGAAAACTTAGTGTGCTCTCCCCAGATTCACACACCCACTCAGCTTCCACCCAGCCTGAGTAGTAGGCTCCTTTAATCTTATTTCAGATAAAACATCTCTTTAGGATACTAAATATTTGCAATGCCGTCATGACTATCCCGAAATGAGTAAAATGTACACATAAAATGATCCTAATCCTGGACAACCAAAAAGGAGTTTCCATCAAGTTCCAAAATAACCTCTAGGGGGCAGTACAGCCCTGGTTTGAAACCCACTTCAACAGCGATCGCGACGTGATGCCTCCCTGATATTCTTAGATTAAGGATCGTAGGATGATCTGGCAGGCCTTGCATATTTCTCGTCTCACGCAAACCACTTCCACCTTTGTTCCCTCTGCTCCAACCACAGCAATACTCCTTTCTCTAGACTCAGAGTCATGGTCTGTGCTTTTCCTTCTTCTGGTAATGCCGTTCCCTCATCCTTCAAATACCCCTTCCTTCGAGAAGCCCCTCCTCATCTCCCAGACAGGTCAGACTCCTAGTTAATTCTCTTTGATACTGAGTGCCTCTTTTTCAGAGCTTTTGTCCCAGTTTATGGTTATAGATTTATAATCATTTTATTAATGTTTATTTTCCTATTTGAGTATTAGGAGGAGGACAGGGGCTGATCTGCCTTATTTATTTGCTCTTCTTTCCACAGTATTCTAGCATACACTAGGTGCTCAAATATTTGCTGAGTAAATGACTGGAACTTCTGGAAGACATTTAAGTTTCCATCTTTGCTGCTTGTGAAACCACATTCCGATCCTCCTTCCATATGGTTCTGCAAATGTCACAGTCCTTGATTCCCTGCACAGGCAGAAAGTTGTCTAGTTAACTGCTGTATTCCGCACGCCTCACATGAGAACACAGCAGATTTCTAATAAAAGAGATGACACCTCTTTCTAGACGTCAGGGGTACAGAGGTTAATAACTGCCCAAGGACTGACTCACATCCTGCTGTATTTTCTTCCATTCCACCACCCCCAACATATCCCTTGTCTCCAACTTAAACATGCTGAATAAAGGCAGTAGAGAGGGAATAGGGTGCTCCTGACCTCACAAACCCATACTCCTCTCTCCAGCTTCAACTCAAATGTAACCTTCATCTTCAAGCCTCCCCGCTTCCTTCCTAAGTGTAGGCAACCATCAGAGCTTTTACCTCCCAACCAGTCAGTTCTGGGACTTGTCTGTCGCCTCAATGAAACCACAGACTTTCTTGAGGGCAAGGGCTTTGTCACAGCCTCCTGCTTCTGCAGAAATGAATATGAACTCTTAAATATCTGCGGAACAAACGAACTGACGAGGAACGTTGGCGAGGTCACATACAGGAGCACCCGGACCCCTTCACCTTAGGGCCCCTGCCCGCCCCCGACAAGGCTCTTCAGCTCAGATTCTGTGAGGTCGGCAGGTGGACGCTCCTTCCTGTAGTGGCGGATACGGGGAGACACCAGGGGGATTTCCTATAGCCGTGGCCCTCCCACACCCAGTGGCTTCACGCAGAGTACCCCGCTCCAAACTCTCCCTAGATCTATTTCTTTTTAACAGCTTTCCTGAGACTCAATCCACACATTTGAGGTGGATGATTCAATGGTTTTCAGTATACTCACAGGGCTGTGCAACCATCACCATAATCCGTTTTAGAACGTTCTCACCAACCCAAAAAGAAACCACCTACCTCTCAGCAGCCGCTTCCCAAAGCTCCCAAACTCCCCAGCTCTAAACCACTAATCTACTTTCCGTCTCTATCAACTTGCCTGTTCTGGACATCCCATGTTAAGCGGAATCATACAATATGCGGTCTTTTGTGCCTGGCTTCTTCCATTTAGCATGTTTTCAAGGATCATCCATGTTGTCCGTTCCTTTTCCTGCTAGTATTCCATCCTATGAATAGACCACGGTGTTTTTTCATCCCTTCATCAGCTTACGGACATTTGGGTTGTTTTCACTTTCTGGCTATTATCAAGGATGCTGCCATGAACCTCTCCGTACAAGTTTGTGTGTGGACGTGTGTCTTTACTTCTCTTGAGTATACACCCCGGAGCAGAAATGTTGGATCACATGGCACCTCCATGTTTAACAGTCTGAGGAGCTGCCAGACTGTTCGCCAAAGCGTCTGCACCATTTTACATTCCCAGCAGCCAACTGGCAACGTATGAGGGTTCTGATTTCCTCACATCCTCTACGTCATACTTATTAGTATGGCGGCTTATTAGCATGTCTTTTCTCTTGTTGCCATCAGACTGGGTGTGAAGTGGTATTTCACTGTGGCATCGATTTCCCCAGATCTGTTAACAAGCAATAACTGTGCGGGGTCTTTGGGGACATGAGGTTAGTCAGGCCTGGGCTGGCCCCACCTCTGCCGCTGACAGCTGTGTGACCTTTACTAGTTTAACCTTTCAGTCAGTTTCCTCTTTGTCAAAACATGGTACTTCGCTGGATTCTTACAAACAGTTAATGGCACATACATGGTATATAGTGTAGAATCCCTGGTGTATTATTAAGTAGTAGGACCCCCCAAAAATATAGCTATTAACAACAACAAAGAAACACAGTTCTCTAGGGCCGAAAACTGTGACGGTCTCTGGTCTAAAGAGGAAGACCAAAGAAAGTCAACTATCGTGGCCACGGGATTATAAAGATTCACGCAAGTGACGTGTCAGGTCCCAACATTCACTGAGAACTCGCTGTCCTCCTATTTTCTCTCCTCAGGTTCTGGTAGTGGTGGAGATTCAAAGCAAGATTCAAAGCAAAGAAAGGAAGTTGTTCTCAAAGAGAACAGCCTTTTCAATGGTTTCTTAAAGTAGTACGTTGACAGGTCTGTTGAGCAGACCATGAGGAAAACACTTTACGGGAGGTGTAGGACATGAAGGTCAGCCTACTCAGGATGCGAGTGAGACACCAAGAGTCAAAATCAGAGACCCATGGATACGGTGTCCAATTGTGGCACCACCTCAGCTGCCATCTGCCCTTCCCCCGGTGGTGTTAACTCTTGACCCTGCACGCGTGTTCCAGCAAAGAAGACAAGAGAACATCAGATGTCTACACAGGCACCCCAGAAGAGAGGAAGAGGAGGAGAATGGGGAAGAGTGAGACAAGAGGCCCAGCTAGACAACCCTAAATAGTCTCTCTATTGTAACAGGACCACCCTGCAAGGGCAAGTTTACTTTCAAGGGGTCTGTTCAAACCAGCCTGCAATCACCGGGGATCTCCAGGGGAGGAAGAAAGCATAAGAATCCGGCGAAGAAGGTTTTAAAAGAGGCAGAGAAGCATCTCTCCAAGTCTTTGTTCTCTTCTACGGAACAACAGGCCCCATGACTGTCACCTGCAACCTGGCATAAGGGCCACAGGCAAGAGCCTAGTTGAGGAGCTTACAATGAAATGGAACTTTCTCTTCTCCACAGACATTATGCCCCAAACTCATGGACCAACATGGAGCCTTCTTAACCCCATTACCTTTGTCCATCAAACTCGTGGACCAGATGAAGGGTTTGATCCCAATTTTTGTCCACTGAACTCACTATTGATTCATGGTATCTCTTCCAGTGCCGCATTAGGGTCTGTCTCACCCCACCCATCTTTTAAGAACGAAGAGGTAGGCTGGTCCCCTCTATTTAGCTGATTAGAGGTCTTACCGTGAGCCAAAACATGTCTTGCTCAAAATCAACACTGCTCAGAACAATTTGTTGTTGTTATTAGTAGTAGCTAATACTTCCTAATTTGGGGTCCATCTAGCACCTTTCTTAGAGAAAAGGGAACTCAGTCCCCCTCCCTTCAGATCTGGCCCAAGCAGGAAATGACAGCCCTCTGTACACACACCAGAATACCAGTGGTATGGATTCAAGGGCAGCTCTCACTCTGTGTCCAGCCCCACCTTAGCAGACGCCAGCTTCTGGATGCGTAACCTTGGTTCCTATTCCCACATCCCTTTGTCCACATCCCTGTTCAAAACTACCCTCCCCCCCCCCCCACAACTCTTGCTGCAAACATTACGAGTGGAGTCACAAACAGCCCAACCTAGTTTCGAAACATATTAAACAAATGGGAAAGGTGTTTAAGATGAAATTTTGTTTAAAGAAGAAATGGGAAAAAAGAAAAGAGTGGGGAACAAGAGAACAGACCAGACAATATCAACTTTGGTGGAAGGTTCCTGTCACTGCACTGGTCATACTCAGACCTCAGAACCTCCAGCCTGCCTACCTATCTCCACAGGTGACTCTGGCTCCCCCAGTGAGTTGCAGTAATATCCCCCCCCCCCCACACACACACACAGTTTTGCTTTCTGTGAGTTAGGTTACCCACAGCCAACCATAGTCCTGAAGCAGATGGCCCTCTGCTCTGCTGATTAATCAGAAGATCAACAGCAGCCTAATGCGATGTCACAATGCCTACATCATTCATCTAGCTTGATCTCATCGGGCAGGCATTTCAATCATGTCACATCATCACAAAAAGGGTGATTACAGGACAGTAAGGCATTTCGAGAGAGACCACATTCACATACTTTTTTATTACAGTATATTGCTATAATTGTTCTATTTCACTACTAGTCATTGTTATTAACCTCCTACTATGCCTAATTGATAAATTAAACTTTATCATAAGTATGCATATATAGGGGGAAAAAACAGGAAAGACAGGGTTGGATACTTCCTACAGTTAGTAGGGAGACTAGTGCGCAGGCTCCACAGAAAAGACGTTCCCCATTGATCCTCCGCCTTCCGGCAGACCCCCTAGACAAGGAGGCTCCCTTGAACTTGAGAGGTCAGGGGTCCAGAACAGTTGCCCGGAGGGTCCCAATTCCTCTTGCCTACCATGGAACTGAGAACTTCGGACTTCCTCCTCTCTGTGAAACTGCGCCCTGAGCAGTGGAGCCCTGTGCCCTGGGGTGGGAGGAAGAGGAGGCCTCCAGGGGGAGAAGGTCGGGTTGCGCCGCCTCATCGCGCCACCCGGGCCACTCTTCCACCCCCGGCTCGGGTGCGAAGCGGCGCGGCCCAGAGAAGAGGAAGGAAGACGAAAAGCAACTTTTGCCTGGGGTTTCTGTCGGAAAGCGGGTCGGGGCCCGCAGAGGGGTGGGTGGAAAAACTTGGGACCTCTGGAGATACGGGTCCGCGGGAGCAACGGTGGCGCCGGGGCTGAGTTCCAGGGCCCGCGCAGCGCAAGCAACTTTCCGAAGCCCTCCCCGAACTTGCCGGTGGCGGCGCAGTCCCCCGCCCCGCCCGCGGCGCGATGCTCCGGAGGGCCCCGCCCGGCTCCCGCCGCCCGGCGCGCCACCTCCCGGGTCCCCTTCCCGCCCGGCCTCTCCAGGAGCCCCCGGCCCCGCGCCCCGGGCCTCTCTTACCATCTGCGCCACTTTCAGCAGGGCCCCATAAGTGCGGGGGTAGACGGGGTCCAGCGGCCCCTCCGAGGGCCTCGCGCCGGGCTGCCCGGCGCCGGCCCCGGCCCCGCCACCGCTGCTGCACGTGGTGCGGACGAGCCCGGCTCCCTGCGACCCCGCGCCGCCCCTACCCGCCGGCAGCCTCCCCTGCATGGCCCACCGGCCAGAATAGCGGGGCGGGCCGGGGGCGGGGCCGGGGCGGGGCCCGGGCGTGCGGTCGCGGGGCACCGGTGGGGGCGGGGCGCAGGCGTCCGGGGCCCGTGCGGGGACCCCGGTCCGGCCGGACTCGGGCGGGGGAGGGGCTGTCCGGCGCTTTCCGGGGAGGGAGCGGCCTTCCTGCCCTCGGCGCCGCGCGGAAGTTGGACTGGAGGGCGCGGGCCGACGGCGCAGAGGCCCTGGCGGAGCGGGGCCACAGCTGGGTCTGAGCCTCCTGGGGTTTCGTGTGGGTGCGGCCGCGTGTGCTAAGAGTACTTGACTGAGGTATGGCTCACACACACTAAAATGCCCGAACCCTGCGGGCTCCGCTCCATTAATTTTCCCGCATGTGTGCACCTGCGTAACCACCACCCGATCACTAGTACCCCCCCAAAGATCTCTCGTGCTTCTTCCCAATCTGCCTTCCTCCGTCGCACCCCTTTAGCCCCAAGCCTCAGGCAGCCACAATATTCTCCTGCCACTATGGGTTTGTTTTGCCTGTTTTTGGACTTGCTCTACTTGAAATAGGACTGAATATTCTCATTTGTGTCCGGCTTTTTTTCACTAAACACAGTGCATTTGAGATCTTCCTGTTATACCTAATAAAACTATGGTGAATATTCAGGTAAAAGTGTGTGTGTGTGTGCGCGCCCACGCGCGTTCACATAAGCACTCCTTTCTCTAGGGTAAATACCTATGAGAGGATTTACTGGGTCACAGATGAGCCTACATTTACTTCCTTTAAACGCCCTGAAACAGGAGCGTCTGGGTGGCCCAGTCGGTTGAGGGTCCGACTCAGGTCATAATCTCACCCTCAATGAGTTCAAGCCCGGCATCGGGCTCTGTGCTAACAGCTCAGAGCCTGGAGCCTGCTTCGGATTCTGTGTCTCCCTCTCGCTCTGCCGCTAACCCACTCACTTTCTGTCTCTGTCTCTCTCAAAAATAAATATAAACATTAAAAAAAAAAAAAAAAAGCTGTGAAACAGATATTCAAGTGACATGCTATGTTGCCCCCCTTCTGTATTATTTTTTGAATGAAGACAGGCCCAAACGGGGCTACGGCAGAGAGATAGGTTATCAATGTTCCCTTTGAACAGAGTGTCCCTGTGGCCTAACTTCTAACTTCGTTTGTAAATAACACCAAAACAAATCTGCCTCTCAGAGATTTCTAGGAGGCCGGTGCCGTCCTGTTAGAAGACTGTCATCAGTGTGGCAAAGTCCTGATAATTCGAGAATGTGGAGATAATCGCACAGTCTCTAGTTTGACCAGTCTCCCAGGTGAATCTAACAAACACTCAAGGCTGAGAACCAGTCATTGCCAAAGCTGAGGCATTTGGTGATTCATTACCCTATTTCTTCTACTTTTGTGTACATCTGATAATTTTCATGACCAAAAAAAATTTAACTCCAATGTCTGTCTGCTTTTTAGACAATAGTCACAGTACCTGCTACCTCTAATTCTTTCTCCATAAAACAAAGATAAGTGTACCTAGGAGTTGCTGTGACACTGCGACAGGCGCACAGGCATTCTGTAACATTCCCAGCTCTATGCCCACAGGCATAAAGTTGGTATTGTGTATCGTTTTTTATGCAGATTTACATTTTTCATTCCTGTCCTTTTACAAGGCTTCAGAACTTACAATAGAGATGATAGGGGGTCTTTATTGGAGCGAAGGTTTCAGGGAAGCACAAAAACCTAGCACTGGATAATTTCTCCTCCTCTGAGGGGGCTTCATCCAATTCTCTAGCAATCTTCTAAATCAGTGATTTTCAATGTATTGTCTCTAGACCAGCGGCACCAGCAACACCGGGGAACTTCTGAGAAATGCAAATTCTTGGGCCCCAACCAGGACTGCTGAATCAGAAGAAACTCTGGGGGTGAGGCTCAGCAATCTGTGTTTTGACAAGTTGTTCCCCCCCCGCCCCCCGCCCCTCACCACCTCCCACATGATTCAGACGCATGCTGAAGTTTGAGAACCTCTGTCATTTCCTGAGTCTACTAAGAGTTGAGGCTGCTGCGTTTCTCTATCGGCTAATGTGCCATCCAGTCCAGACAGGGAAATATTCGCTGCTGGTGGCCACACTGTTAATCACTTCATCATGAACACTTAAGAGCTTGAGCAAGATGCCTGGCAGCACAAGGGCCGTGTGCTGGCCTGGTGGGCAAGAAAAGGCCCCACGGACCAGACCTGCCGTCAAGGATGCTGAGATTTCTACACCGGCGTGAGGCCTTCTTGGTGTGATGGACTGCCCCTTGGAGGGGCAAAGGACTCCATAACCCCCTTGAAAGACTTCACACTCTAAGAGAAAGTCAGCCAGATGCATGGTCTCCAAGCAGCTGGTGAAAATTTAAGAATTTCCAAGTTCTTCTCTGTTCACCTACCCTGAAGGAGTATAGGTTCCAAGGCTTCAATTAGAGTGTCACCGTCTGACTATAACTCATTTACACCAATGTAATTATGATGATATCTCAGTTCAGATAGAATGAAAGAATATAATGAGAGTTGATTCTGTATTAGTCAGTATTTTGGCTTGCAAGTGATAGAAACTAAACTCAAGCAAAAAAGAATTCATTGGCTTGTGTGACTGCGGTATGCAGACAAAAAACCTATCGCAGGCACAGGCCAATACAGGTGCTCAAATCAGGCACAGTCAGAACTTATTTTCTTTTGGTTCTGGAGGCTGGAAGTCCAAGATCGAGGTGCCATCAGGGTTGATTTCTGGTGAGGCCTCTCTTCCTGGCTTGGAGACAGCCACCTTCACACTGTGTCCTCACATGGTCTTTCCTCTGTGCATGGAAACGGGGTGAGAGTTGGCGCGGGGCGGGGCAGGGGGAAGGGGGTATGGTGTCTCTTCCTCTTCTTGTAAGAATACCGGCCTTAATGGGATTAGGGTCCCACCTAATTATCTTAATTATCTTCCGGCCCCATCTCCAAATACAGTCACATTGGGGGCTAGGGTTTCAACATATGAATTTTGGGGGCACATAAGTCAGTCCATAACCGGCCCTCTGATTGGTCCAAATATGGGCCATGTTTCCTTTAAACAATCGTTATGTCCCGGGGGGGGGGGGGTAGATATTTTTATTGGACAGGCCAATTTCTACCTACCCATATAGCTTTGTGTGGGTAGTTCTCCAGAACCACAGGAACTGAGTTGGGGAGGGGTGATTCCCAAAAGGAAAATCAGGGTGCAGGTCCCTGAAAAGGGAGTGAATATTAGGCAGTCTTACGGACTGAATGTTTGTGTCCCCCACAAATTCAAATGTTGAAGCTCTACCCTCCAATGTTTTGGTATTTGGAGATGGGACCTTAGGGAGGTAATTAGGGTTGGATGAGATCATGAGGGATTAGTGCCCATGGCATTAATGGCCTTATAAGAAACACCACAGAGCTCTTTCCCCCCCTCTCTTCCATGTGAAGACACGGCAAGAAGGCTGCTACCTCCAAGCCAGGAAAAGAGCTCTCGCCAGAAACGGAATTGGCTGGCACCTTGATCATGGACTTTCAAGGCTGTGGGAAAATAGATGTATGTTGTTTAAGGCACCAAGTTTAAGGTGTTTTGTTATGGCAGCCCAACCTAAGACAGAAGGGCAAAAGCATCAATGTCCATGACCCTTTTCTAGTACCTGCCTTTTAAATCCTTTTCCAGTGAAGTTTTAGAAGTTTCTCAGGCTCTGAGGACCAGCCAGACTCTCCAGTCCTTCTGAGGAACATCAGCCTCCTGTGAGTGGACCAGGATGGCCCTAGAGCCAGAAGTAGCCCACCAAGGACTCAGCCAGCAGCATTTGGAACAGCCTGACATGAGAGCTTAGCCCAACAGAAGCCCATCAGATCCCTTCTGTTGAGGAGTCTGACTTGGAGGCACTGGGAGGGGTCAGCAGTTGGCACGTGGAGGCAGCAGAAGCCAGAGGACACTGAGAAGGTGGAAGCTGTAGGCTGGAACTACGGAGACTTGAGTGGAACAGAGGGGCTGAAACCCAGCGGATCAAGAGCAGTGTGTGCTCACCACTGAGGGCCAACAAGAAACCTGGTCCTTGGAGCTGGGCAGGAAACCTCTGCCTGTGCTACCTGGCTGTGTGGTTGACGGGCAGGACTCTGGAACCGAACCACCTGCATTTGGCTCCCAGTTCCATCCCTTGCTAGATCTATGTCCTTGGACAAGTTACTAACTTCTCTGATCTTCCATTTCCTCCTCTGTAAAGAGGAGCAACAATAGAACTGACTTTCAGGGCAAATATGGGAATAATATACATGGACAGATGGTGCCTCCAATAGTGTTTGGCTCATAGTAATATATGTTACTTTTTTTTTTTTTTTTTTTAAGTTTTTGTTCCAAGGGGTACCTGGCTGGCTCAGTTGGTAGAGCACGAAACTCTTGATCTCCAGGTTGTGAAAAAAGAAAAGCAAGATAAAGAAAATTGCAAGTCTGGATGGTTTCATTGGAGAGTTCCACCGAACATTCAAAAGTTATTATTCCTTCTGTCCTTATGTATTTAAACAAGAAGGTTCTACCACCTGGAGGCTGAGGGACTCCCCAGTGGGCCGCTGTTCCATAACCATAAGCATCGGAAATCTTTTCTAAGGGGGAAATAAAAGGCTTTTTGGATCTGTAATGCAATGTCAGGCAATCTGGGTAACTAAAAGAGCTTCTGGGGGGAAATTTCACTGGGAGGGACAGAGGGGGAGAAAGAGGACTCACCTAGTTATTTGTGACTCATGCATCATTCAGCAAACGTTACTGGACCCTTCCACATGCCGGGCAGAACAATTCATAGGTGAGGAACGCCCTTGCCCAGGGAGTTTGGAATATGGGGGAATAGAGCCAGGTGATAGAGGGAGCTGTGATTGTCACCTCCATGGGGCGGAGTCCAGGTCTGGACTGGAAGGTTCCCCGCTCATGTCCAGTGTGAAACAGAGTGCCTGGCCCAAAGTAGTATGCAGTACACATTTGTGAGATTAATACAGAACTGCAGGGATGGCCCACAGGAGGGAGGAACCAGCTTGTCCTGAAAGGGGAGGAGGAAGGTTCACAGAGGAGCTGGTGCTTGGAACTGTGTCTTGAAGGATGATTAAAAATGTGTTGGGTGGGCAAAAAAGGGAATGGAATATGCCTAGGCAGGAGGCATGAAACTGCCCCAGAGGATTCCAGGAATTGCTACTGACACTGATAATGATGACAATGAGGTGTCTACTGTCGTGATGGTGCCTCCCTGATCGCAGCTACTGCTCTGACACATTCCCATCTTGGTTCCCGTGATTCTCTGCAGGGAATGTCTTGCTTATCTTTCCCTAGTTTGTGTTGTGATTTGCAAATTAGAATCACCTGTGAAAATACACCTGCCGAGGCTCAGCCCTGAGGATCCCAATTCAGGGTGCTCAGGTGGAGCCTGGACCTCTGTGTTTGGAAGAAGTCCCACCACAAGTGATACTGATGCCCCTGGCTGAGAACTGTTGACCTGGCAAATTGCCAACGGTCCAACTAAGTCTCGCTGAAATGTCACTGCCTGTGGGAAGCCTTCCTTGAGCAATGAGCAATCTTCCATGGCATTCATTCAACCAGAATTTACTGAGTATCTACAAAGTGCCAGGCTCCGTGTTGGACACGGAAGTACATGTTCATTGCCCTTTTGGAACTTCCTAATAAGAAGGAAGTAGACAGATAAAGCTAGCAATTTTAATAGACTATGGTGAAGGCTAATTGACAGGGTAAAAGTAGATGTGCCATGGGAGCCAATGGGAGACATAGGGTAAGGCTTCCTGGACGAGGGGCCATCTTAACCACACACAGAATGATAACGAGCTGTTAACCAGTTACTGGTGGTTGGAGAGTTGAGATAAACACTCAGAGGCATGTCTCAGAGGACATGAAATTCATTGAGTCTTGAGCACAGGGGTCCAAAGGAGGGGAAGGAGCTAGATGAGGCTGAAGAGGTGGCAAGACAACATGGCAAAGACAGATGGGTCCCCTCAGTGCACCCAGCTGGGCATGCAAATGTCTGACGCACCACACTTCAGGCTTAGCAGTCTCTGTTCCCAGACTGGGCAATTCTAGATGGAAGAAATTATGTGTGGAAAATCTGCAGTCAGGGTCACGCTGCCTTGGGTTTGAATCCTAACCCTGCCGCCTACTAACTCTGTGAACTTGGGAAGTTTCTAAGCCCCTCTGGGCCTCAGTTTCCCTACATGTAAAATGAGGACAAAAGCTTCTATCTCTACTTTCTAATCCAATTATCATCTGCATCATATCAAACCACCCCAAAGGGTTATGGGCTTGCAATCATTTATTACCATCTCTTATGGTTCTCGTGATTTGACATGGCTCAGCCGAGCAGTTGTCACTTGGGGTCACATGCAGCTGTAATCAGATGGGAGCAAATCAGATGGACTATAGTCACGTGAAGGCTTGATGGTGCTGAACGTCCTAGAAGGTTCTCTCACATGTCTGGCAGTTGATGCTGGCCGTTGACCGGGAGCTCAGCTATGGCTGTCAAAGGGAGTGCCTGCATGTGGCCACTCTATGTGGCTTGGGCTTCTCAGAGCATGGCAGCGGGGTTCTGAGAGGGAGCACTGGCAGTGAGCATCCCAGGAGGCAGGACAAGGAAGATGCCAGGCCAGTTAAAGAATATTCCTCCATAATCTTGGAGGTCAATGAGTTCACAGGACCCGCCCGGATTTTAGAGGGTGGTAAGATCATTTCCACCATTTGATGAGGACGTTGCAGGGTGACGTTGTCAAGCCATCTTTCAAAAACGCAACCTGTCATGCCTCCCATGAGGATTAGATAAATTAAGGCACGGGCAACTCTCCGCACCATGCCTAGCACATAGCAAGTCCTCCGAAGCATGCAGACTCTTCTTGCCTTTATCCCGACATCCTCAGCACCAATCGTAGTGCCCGGTGCACAATGGTGCATCTTCATCATTTTTAGATTTGACAGTGGAAAAACTGTGTACCATTTATTTATGTTTAATTGCCATGCAGCCCAAGAATAATTGTGATTCTCATGAAACAGGTCAGATCAATTTCACTGTTAAATGAAAACTGAGTGAACACGCATGCTCCGTTTGCGTTACTGTGGTGCACACAAAAAACCGTCTACTCGAAAACGGGGGAAAAGTGAGGGAAGACACATTTAGGGGTTCAAGAAAAGAGTAGTGTGGAAAGAGCACTGGATTCAGAGTTAGAAGACGCGTCTTGGAGACCAGGAGCCTCGGAACCACTCTGACCAAGCATCTCCAGATCTGCAAAGTGGAAGGTGATGCTGCTTTCCTCCCAGGGCTTCTGTGGGGCTAGACTAAATGATATCATGCCTGTTTGGGCATTTGGGATGAGGTAGTGCGATGTGAAATAGGCTGGCATGAAAGGTGGTTGGGCCTGGCAGGTTAGGGCACTGGCAAACAGGTGCAAACAGCATTTTAAGCCAGGACCTAGAGAAAGACAACAAAACAACCCAAACAAAAAAAAAACAACCCAAAAAACCTTGGGGCTGCCCTTGGTTCATATTTGCCCTCTTGGTTCATAACCCTCATCCAGTTTAAATTAAAAAAAAAAAATTTTTTTAATGTTTATTTATTTTTGAGACAGAGAGAGAGAGACAGAGCATGAAAGGGGGAGGGGCAGAGAGAGAGAGAGACACAGAATCGGAAGCAGGCTCCAGGCTCTGAGCCGTCAGCCCAGAGCCCGACGCGGGGCTCGAACTCACGGACCGCGAGATCGTGACCTGAGCTGAAGTCGGACGCTTAACCGACTGAGCCACCCAGACGCCCCCCTCATCCAGTTTATATGCCTTGTCCCACGTCCTTCAGATACCCAAAGAGAGGTCTGTGCATAACTGAGGGACAAGAAACATTGCTAGCACTTGCTGGCCCACTCAAGCCATTTTGTCCTTGGTTCCAGCCTGCAGTTGAGAATTTGACACTGAATTGCACAGGTGGCTCCTTATTAGTTCCTCCTCCTGCCCAGTGTGTTTCTGGAAAAACCACCATACGGTGGATTGTCACTGAGCAGACTGATTGCCACTCATGTTTGCCCCAATACGAACGGCAAGGAGAGAAGGTTTGCTGTGGGCCAATGTGAGCATGGTGACATCTAGTGAATTAGGCAGTGAATCCTGGCCTTAGACACTTTTCTCTCATCCCGGTGGGTTTGCCAGGTCTCACGTAGCCTGCAGGCTTCCTGTAGACAATCTGCTATATGAATACTCCCCAGGGGCTATAACTTGCTCAAGAGTGGCTCACCCATGCCTTAGGGCTGTGCATTTAGGAGGGGTGGGACCAGGAGAAGACACCCCATCCCCTTAGGCAGTGGAGGGTCTGCATAAAGGTCCTGGTTTTGTCTGCTTGACCTTTGGAATGAGAGGGGACTCTGGCTGCTGGTCTGCCCACAGGCGAGGTTCTGAACCTCAGTGTTTCTCTTTGTGAAGAGGTCAGGTACCACCTGGCTTAGGTAATAAAGCAACGTACAAATATAAGGAACGATTTGTTTTTATGCCAATGTTTTCTACCAGAATCAGTATTCTTTCTATGAAGTTACCAAGAGAATACAGGGGAGAGGAGGGGTAGGGAGGAGGGGGAGCAAGAAAGGGGAGAGTCTCTTTCTCCTACTTTATCCATGGAATCTTTCATAAACGAGAGAAATGATGGCCAAAGATGACTACGCTTCCCTTCAAAAGGAGACAAACATAATGGGTATAGTTCCCTGCATAGTTTTCATGCAATTGCCCTGGTCATTTGTCTGCCTTCATAAGGGGGCCTTGAAGAGGTTCATTTTCCCACTAGTTACGAGGATCCTGGTTTTTCCAGCCTGCTGAAACCACTGCCTTCTCTTGTCTCTGATTTAAAAATATTTGTTATTTCCCGATGATGAATGTATTTCCTGCTCATTATAGAAAATTAGGGGAAATTCAAACCAACAAAGACAATAAAAATCACCCCATGATCCCACCACTCTTTACAATTTAGTTTGCTCTGCCTTTTGTCAACCCCAAGTTAGACTCTAAATGTGTTCTAATAAGAATTCCTCACACAGTTTTCCGTGGGAACATTGATTTATGTGTTCATACACAATTTATTTTTCTCTATTATGTATTCTTAGAAAGACAGCACTTTAACAACTGATCTTCAATTTAATAACCAATTTAGCAACCACAGTTCAGCACAGCTTGAGAAATGTGTTAAAAATACAAAGTTAAATCATTAATGGCAGTGCTAACCCACTCTGATTTGGAATAAACTTGGGAGGGGGTGGGTTGGAGTGAATTCATTTCTAAAGGCTCATTAGATGGACTTATTTATTTAACCATTCTCCTTCTGTTAGGGTTTTAGGTTGATGCAGTGTGTGTGTGTGTGTGTGTGTGTGTGTGTGTGTGTGTGTATGTAATTAAAAAAATTTTTTTTTTAAATTAAACTCTATGTCATAATGAGGGGCTCAAACTCACAGCCCTGTAATCAAGAGTTGCATATTCTACTGAGTGAGCCAGCCCAGGCACCCTGAACTTTCTTTTTTTTTTTCCTATTATACATAAGACTGGGATTAATATCTTCGTGCGTGACCTCAGGCTCCTAACCGAAGCAACCCCAAATCCAAGGGAATATTTTTAAGCTCTTCATATATATTGCCAAACAGATTTCCGAAAATGTTGTACCGCTTTATCCCCACAGCCTGTAACGTTTCCACCTGCTTCTTTTCCTCACGTTACAGATGTTTCCAGTCGGCTAGGCTAGAGGGGCTGCAGACCAGGGGTAAGAAAACCTGCATATCTGCCCAAGCTATTCCAATTACTCATGGTGTAAACTTGGGCAAACTGCTGATACTTAATGAAGCCTCAACTGTCCTTATCAGATAAATGGAGCTCTTGACGCCTGCTAAGGCAAAGCTCTTTTGAGGACCAACTGACGCCATGTGTGAAAGTGCTTTGTCAAGTATAAAATCGTAGGTTGACTCATATGACATTTTTGTAGGCCAAAGAGTCAAATATTGGCAATTTCATACGGTTCAACCCAACACTGTTACCATTAAGTGGTTAGAAGTTGTTAGGCAATTACTCATTTGTGCTTTCCAGAAACTAATCAGCTAGTTGCGCGTTTTCCCAGGTACCTAGCTCAGTAATCGCTTGGCAGCTCTCATTTATTAAGCGCTTTCTGACATTTCTTCAACAGTCTCGAATTCTCACGGCACTACTGTCACGGCCCACGTTCAGAACTGCCTTCTGTTGGTTTCCCTCGGCTTGTCTTCTAAACCAGCTACTCCTTCAAGGTCTCCTGGGACCCGGCATTAACTTCCCAGCACCTTCACCGCCGCAGACATTTGTTGAACACATACTATGTTCCGCACACTGTGCTGAGCTCCAGAGGGAAGATGGACATGAAAATGCCCGCCTCTGCAACAGACCACAGACCAGGTGGGAGACGGGTGGTAGTGAATCATGAGACAGCAGGGCAGAGGGGACAGGAGCCACAAGGACATTTCAAAATGCCCCACAGTGTTTTTCTTTTAAAACCAGCATTCTCCAGGTATACGTCACATAAAATAAAACACACCATCTTCAGTAAATAGTTTGTGGATTTTGGCAAATGCATATGCGCATGCAGCCCCCACCATAATCAAGACACACACTGTTCCTGTCACCTCAGAACATTTCCCCGTGTCCCTTTCTAGCTAATCTCTTCCACCTCTAACCCCAGGCAACTGCTGATTGGCCTCCTATCGCGATAGATTTGTTTTGCTTTTTTTTTTTTTTTTTTTTGAATTTCATATATAGATAGAATCAAACATTATACATATGTTTTTTGGTCTGGCTTCTTTCATTCAGTGTAATATTTCAGTGACTCATCTACATTGCTGCATGTGTCCAGAGTTTGCTCCTTTTCACTGCTGAGTAGCATTCCATCGTGAGAATATACCATAGTTTGTTTATTCACTGTTTGACAGTCATGTGGGTTGTTTCCAGTTTGGGCCAATTATGAATGCAGCCAGCTGTGCATATTCTTGCATAAAAGTCTTTTTGTGGACATGTTTCTCTTGGGTAGATATCGAAGAATGGAATTGCTGGGTCATATCACATGTGTATGTTTAACTTTATAAATAATTGTACCATTTTACAGTCCCACCAGCGATGAATGAGAAGTCCAGATTCTCCGAGACCTTGTCAACACCTGGTACCATCAGTCTTTTTAAATTGGGCCTTTCTGGAGGGTGTGATGTAGCATCTCATTGTGGTTTTAACTGGAAAAGTATGTACCTTGTTCCTGTCAAGAGTTGAGGCCTAATCCTCACTCTTAGAAGCTCAGTGTTCTTCGGTACTAATGGCCAACTTACTTCCAAAGAGGGAAGCCATTTCTCATGGATGACTACTGTCTTTCAGACAAAAGGTAGAGTTCTCATTATAAGTTAAAATGATCAGAGGCCAGGCTGTTCACGCTGCATTTACACGCAGCCTTCCTATTGCAAGGTCATGACCAAGCCAGGTCATGAAAATTTCTGTGAGTCCCCATCCCCCTGCTGTTTCTCTTTCTAAGACTTTTCCATGTTATCACCATCTTTTTTTTTTTTTTTAACAATTTTTTAAATGTCTTACATTTATTTTTGAGAGACAGCACAATCAAGGTAAGGGGAGAGAGAGAGGTAGACGCAGAATCGGAAGCAGGCTCCAGGCTGGAGCTGTCAGCACAGAGCCCGACGTGCGGCTTGAACTCACAAACTGTGAGATCATGACCTGAGCTGAGGTTGGACACTCAGCTGACTGAGCCACGCAGGCGCCCTCATGTTATCACCATCCTTCAACGATAGCTTCAGGAAGGCTTGAGCCACTCTCTCATGTGGACCCTCAAATCTTTCTTTTTCTACCCTTCTGTTGCTCAAAAGCACTGGAACTAACGTGGACTTACAGCAGCACTATTACCATCTACTTAGGGCCTTGCGGTGACTATTAGAAAGTAAATCAGAACCAAGGTGTTATGCCTTTGCTCGAAAGCCACGTTCCAGGATGTCCTGTGCATTGGTTAGGATATGTGCTGTTCCAAGTAATAGGAATTAGTTTAGGCAAAGTGAGTGTCATTGCTCATGTCATTGCAAAGCCCAGAGTTTGACAGCATTCAGGGCTGAGAGGATTCAGTGACTCAACGATGTAACCAGGAAGTTTCTTTCCATCTCTTTGCTCTTCCTTCCATCACCTTCGTCCTATGACTGGCTCCCCCTTGTGGTCACAAGATATTTACCAACAATTTCCCCGCCTACTTACTTCCTCAGAACTCTGACAACAGCCAAGCCCTGGGGCACATGCCTATCCCTGAACCAATCAATCGGTGTGGCCAGGGGGTGGAAGCAGCTTAGGCAAAGCCCCCTTCCCCCCAGGAAGCTGGGGCATGAGTGGGTGGGTGGTTACTGAATAAAAACTAAGACAGATAACAAGAGGAGGGACAGATAATAAGAGGAGGAGAACTAGGACAGATAACCAGAGGTGTGGGCCAGGCAGGTCCACAGCAGCCTGGACTTAGAATTATTCTGAATATTCTAGGAAAAAAAAAACCGTCTGCCATGGACACACAAGTTTTCCCAACACATACGTTCCAAATGCAATGTCTCCCTGGCCAACAACTTTCTTGCTACTCACCTTCCTTACTCGCCCTCAAACACCTTCTAGATCGAACACCTAAGTTCACCTACCCCCTAACTTGTAACCATACTCACTCCAATCTTCCTCGTTGCTCTCAACACCATGGACATAGCTGTCACCTTCCTTCACTGCCATCTGCTTACAAGTCACATTTGGCAGAAGCCCGTGGTCAGAACTTCTACGCAAGGCCAAGTTAACAAATGCTTCTTAACTTGTCGTCTTACACAGTATGTGTTTGCTCCTGTGCCCCTGGCCTTACATGCCCAACTTTTTTTTTTTCTGTGAAAAATCCATCTTTTCAATTAAAATAATAATTGTCTAGGGGACAGAAATACAAACTTTTAATTGATTTTCTACCCAAGGCTGTAGCTTCAGTGAGTATTTAAAGAAAATCTAATGTGTATTTATTTTTGAGGGAGAGAAGGCGGGGAGGGGCAGAGAGAGAGGGAGACACAGAATCTGTCAGCACAGAGCACGATGTGGGGCTCAAACTCCCGGGCCATGAGATCATGACCTGAGCTGAAGTCAGACACTCAACCTACTGAGCCACCCAGGAGCCCCTTCAGTTAGTACTTTCAAATATCTGTGCTCTGTGCAGAGATAACTTTATGTATTTATGTATTTAAACTCTTTTGTGTGCTGATACCCTGGGGGGATTTTTCTAAGAAAGCAGCAACTTTTAAATGTATCAAAATAAACAGTATTGAACCTTCTTGTCTCTGGGTTTTCTTGTAGTTCTCAAATGTTGGCTACGTATCTTGGGGGCTATGAGTTGGGACACTGCAATGGAGAGAGACTGGTTGCCTAAAGCATGTCACTGATTTGCCATAAGTGGGTAAATACATCAAACTCAAAACCCACCCAGCTCCATCAAAGAGGACGTGATGCTTTTGGAAGGGCGGTTGGTGGCCACCTATGCCAGAGAATAGTTTAAGCACTCTGTATCCTGTCCTTGTAATAATATTTTTCAAACCTCAGAAACCTATTCTTTTTATGATGTTTGCTATATCGCATGTGGCTTTTCTTTCTTAAGAGAAAAATGGAAGCCGTTCAAAAACTTATAGCTTCATCTGAACAGCAGAGAATCATTGTATTGTCCCAAAACCCGCACTAAAAAGTGCACGAACAAAGTCAGCATTCAAAAGAGGAAATAAGAATTTCCTTTCAGTTAAAAAAACAGATACTTGGTTTTGCTTTGTGTTTGTTTTTGGGCAAACTCTCAGGATGACACAAAGGGTCAAGCTCCTGAAAAGCCACAAATAAAGACAACAAGCACTCCTGCCTGGAAACAAATGAGTACTGTTCTCTAGAAATAGATCTCATTGGGGCTGCTGGCTCAAGAAAGACCTATAGCTGTAGTCTTTACGGAGAATATTTCCAAAGTGGGTTATGGAACTCTTCACCCCAGAAGCTGCTTCCTATAAATGGGGCCATGATTATAGATACGAGATCACACACACACACACACACACACACACACACACACACACCACAGTGGGTGGTGAGGACATAAAACAGACTTCTTTCTTTCTTTTTTAAAAAGTGTATTTATTTATTTTTTTGGGGGGGGAGGGGCAGACAGAAGGCATAAGAATCCCAAGCAGGCTCCCTGCAACCATCCTGTCAGCACAGAGCCCGATGTGGGACTCGAACTCACGAACTGAGCCGAGATCAAGAGTCGGACACTTAACCAGACTGAACCACCCAGGCGCTCCCAGGCTTCTTTCTTGATGGCTGTTTCCAGAAGTTCCCTGAAACACGCATCTGGAAGTTCTAGTTTTTCTGCCTTTTGTCGAGCTTTGGTTGCAATACCAAGTACTTAAAACACCCAGTACACAGAGGATGAATATGCCTCTGTGAGTGTGAGACAGAGAGGAACACATTCTGACTAGTGATTTCAGCTTTTCTTGCAAAATCAGCGAGTCGGAGGCTGTCCTGCGGGTGACCAGGAATGCAGCCCCCCAAGGATTGAGCGCTGATCACCTGTGGGTCTGTGTTGCTAAAATCCGACTGTCACAGCTCGCTGGATGGCGGACTCAGAGTGGCCTCTGGTACCCCCAACCCTCACCCACTCCCACACACCTGTCCCCTACACTCCCCTCATTCTCGGTCCCCGTCTCCCCACTAGCTCTTTGGATCCAGAACCCGGGAACATTCTTCATTGTTCCTTTCAAAGGTCGGTGGTGGGTGTTGGACACTGAAGAAATCTCACCTCTCCTCTACAGAGGCAAACAGAACTTGGATCAGAACTTACAGGTAAACAGGAGGACGGACCAAATAAGCAGACGACTCACAACAGAAACAAACAGTACTGCTAAACAACAGCAGAAGAGTGAGGCCCCGGGGGTCACGTCCGCAGAGTGCGCAAGCTAACGCGGCTCACTGTCATCAACCATATTAACGCTTCTGTGGTTTTTTGTTTTTCAAAAGAAGCTCGTGTTGAAAAATCACCCACGGCACACTGCCTTACCAGCAAGAACCATCCTAACTGAACACACTTCCTCTAAACACGCATCTGCCTTGCTGCCTGGGGTTCTTTCCACCCTCTGAAGACAGCTAACAACGATGCCACAAAGTAGTCGTTCTGGAGAACTTTTGGTCAGGTATTTTCCACAACGTAGGGTACGTGAGTCCCTGCGGTCAGTGAGTATCTTAAGGGACACGCAAGTACTTATTTTCATGGTTATGCACTAATTCTAATACGTGTCAGGAAAAAATGCCACCAGCAAGCACATCAGTCCGTGCACTCAGCAGCACCACGTAGGGTGAGCATCTTAACGAACTGCAAGGCCAGAGTTTCACTAGGTGCTTTTTCTGGGCCCTCTGGTTAGCAGATGAGAATCATGGCCACTGACGATCCCCGGGCTCGGGGAGATGGGTCTCTCCTGCCACCCTGGTCCAGTGGCTGTGGACAAGGGTCTCTGGGCAACGTTGCAACTGGACAGTCCGTGAGGGCGAAGATGCATCCACAGCACCCCAGCTCAGGCTGTGGTAACAGGTCTCCTTTCTCAAATCAGACACCTTACCCGGGGATTTTGAAACATTTAATCAGAAAAGACTCTGGCATTTGAAAAGTTAGGTTGATAAACTTGACACAGTCTTGATATTAGCAATTTATCTATTTATACATTGTCTAAGAAAATAAGGTCTGTGAAGACATCCGCAAGATATTACAAGATATTGAAGAGTTCGTTACAAGCTACAGCAAGCTGCAGATAAGTATCCAGTTTAATTGTAACAAACTGCCACGAGCAAATTTAACTAGGTATATAAAAACATTAGTCAAATACAATTCTCTGGAAATATACATCATACCTACAGTTTGTCGGGTTTTTTGTTTTCGTTTTTACAAGGAGATTCTTCGTGTTTTCTCCCTCCCTTTTAATTCTCAAAATGGCCAATCACTGTATGGTCCTGGATCTCCAAGCTATAAAACTGAAATATGTGTTCCCAGCATAGCAGATGGTGACCAGAAAGGCGAAGAACTACAGGAAACAAAGCATAATAGAAAGAGGGCTTAGGGCACATTCTAATTAGCAAAAGTTATCATTTCGCCTCCATTGAATCAGGCACTCACAGCATCCCTTAACTCCAGGCTTCCTCATCTAAAACTGCTTTATTGGTTCAATTACCTTCCTTCTGAAATGATCTCTGGCTATGCTGGTTGTTTGGGTTTTTTTTTTTTTTTTTTTTTTTTTGGTTGTTTTTTTTGTTTTGAAACATATCTGGAAAGCTTGTAGTTCTGCTCAAATAACCACAGGCTGTTCACTTTGGGTTGACTATGGTGGGGTGGCATCCGAGAAAAGCACATCAATTCCTAATTTAGTACAGGCAATTTTAGACCAGGGCTTAACCTCAGACTGTCATACGATCAGTTAAATAAAGGAGTCGAGTTTGTAGGAGGAAGCGATGAACCCACGTGGTACGAATGGGGAGCAGGGAAAATGCAGGCCCCTCTGCAGGGGCAGCTACTGCCCAGTTCCGGTGGATTCTTGCTGTAGGATAGCTTGAGCCATGTGCTGCTACGGCGTGTGATTTTTTTTTTTAAGTTTATTTATCTAGTTTGAGAGAGACAGAGACAGTGCTGGTGGGGGAGGGGCAGAAGGAGGAGACAGAGAATGCCAAGCAGGCTCTGCGCTGCCGGTGCAGAGCTGGATGTGGGGCTTGAACTCACGAAACCATGAGATCATGACCTGAGCCGACACCAAGAGTCAGACACTGAACTGACTGAGCCACCCAGGTGCCCCAAAGCTTGTGATTTTTAATGTCATGCACACCACACTCTCTACGTTTGAGTAGAGATTTTCAAATATAAATACAAGAATATAATGAATGGCTATATTATCATCAGTCAGCCTTCACACTATCATTTTGGCATTCCTGTCTAACTGCCCCCCACTCCCCTGCCAATGGCTTCTTTGGGGGATGGAATATTTTAAGGCCAATCTCAGAGAAACTTCTAGATTTAGTTTTTACAACCAGAGCAACAATACACACGATGGCTTAGAAATGCAAACCATACAGAAGCGTGTGTGTGTGTGTATATATATATATCACAAAGCAGAAGCCCCTCAGGCCGCTCCCCTCGTCACCCAGCCACAGTCTCTGGAAGGAACCTCTGTTACTGTGTACTTTCCTCCGCATTCCCAGTGCATAAACAAACATCTCCACTTCTCAAAAAAAAAAAAAAAAAAAAAAAAGAATCATAGTGTGCTCATTGTTTTGCAACTGTCTCCCCACTTGAACTGTAGTCAGTAGAATTATTCTTAGACGGCCACAAATAGCTTTCCTCCCTCAAATACTTATTCTGTTCCAAACTATCTGGCTTTCACTCAAGCTGGGTCTTTTTAGCCTCTGTGCACCTCAGGCCGTCGGGAGGCCCCACTAATTTTCAATGCTTTCAAACCACAAGCTAATGGCCAGTGTGTCACAACTGTGGGTGGTGCTTTCCCCCTCCTGCAGATAATTTGGGCCTCCTGCTGGATCTCCAGCCCCAGTGGGAGGAGGAGACCGTGATCCTGACCATGGAGGTTTGGTGGTGGGGGGGGGGGGGGGTGGTGGTGTTGAAAGGGCTCACTCACCGATGAGGCTGCCCAGCTGTTGAAGTTGTGGCTGTCCCTCTCCGGGGAGACAGAAGAGGCATCCACCACAGCGGCCGAGAGGTATAAGACGAAGGCACTGCCATTAAAGCATAGACCCTGGGAGAGACAGAGGGGTGAGGGGTGGGGTGGTCAGGGAGTGTGGAAGGTCTGGGCACCTCTGGACCTGAGAAGTGGCCAGGACCGCATGCCGGGTGTGGAAAGGGTGCATCTGGACGCTTGGGAAGGGCTTTTTTTTTTTAAGTTTATTTTTTATTGAAGGGGACAGAGAGAGAGAGAGAATACACAAGCGTGTGCAATCAGGGGAGAGGCAGAAATAGAGGGAGAGGAGAGGGAGAGGGAGAGGGAGAGGGAGAGGGAGAGGGAGAGAGGGAGAGAGGGAGAGAGGGAGAGGGAGAGAGGGAGAGAGGGAGAGGGAGAGAGGGAGAGAGGGAGAGAGGGAGAGAGGGAGAGAGGGAGAGAGGGAGAGAGGGAGAGAGGGAGAGAGAGAGAGAGAGAGAGAGAGAGAGAATCCCAAGCAGGCTCCTTGCTGTCAGATCCCGATACAGGGCTCAATCTCATGAACCATGAGACCATGACCTGAGCCAAAATCAAGAGTCAGATGTTCAACCGACTGAGCTACCCAGGTGCCCCCCACCCCCGAAGCAGCTCTTCAGGGCCTCTAGGAGGAGAGGGCTTAACACCAGCTTATATACAATACAACCAGACACCCCTCACCTGTCCCCCAAGATACTCGGGCTGCCTGCTCATCCCTTCAGCCACTTCTCTCTCTCTCAATTTGCTCTTAATCCTTGCTTCACCCAGATTTCAGCCATGGTGACCTACTGGCTGAGGAAGGCAGGTAGCTGGGGGCCCCAGCAAGATCTGCCTGGCCCATGGCCCCAGCAGGTACAGCCCTTCAGCACCTGTCCCTGACCCAGAGCTGGGAGACAGCCTTTCCCAAAGCAGGCGAGGTGATCCATATCTCTGCTCTAAGCAGGGCGGGACATTTAGGTGAACTCCTCAACCCTAGCAACAAGTTCTTCAAACTAAAAAGAAGATTATACATGTTAATAGAGCCCTTTGGGAATTAATCTTTCCCTTGGCTTCACCTTATTTTTTCCTATTCTTAGAGAAGACAGATATGTAAATCCAAGCAGGTATTTGGTTTTCAGCTATATTTAAACTCTAGGAAATCATACGAAATGTGAAATGTGCGAAACCTGATCCTATCTGAACAAGGGTGAGAGGAGGGGGTGGGGTGGGGCAAAACTGATGCAGAAACCAAAGCTTTATACAGGTAGGAAGAAGGTGGCTCTCAAGGAATAGATCCTCTGTGGTCTAACAGCTCTCCCTCAGGAATTCAGAGAGACAGGAACAAATAGGGGCAAGGGGAGGAAGCAATATCTTTTTCTTCTTAGGGAAAGAAAGGCATGTAGAATTTTCCAGATGCAGGTCCTAGCATTCTGAGGTGGGTTGTGTATCCCTGTTGCCTCCTCCACACTTATATTATGCCGGGTTAACGAGATTAACCTTTATTGATAAGGGTAGTCCAGGATTCAGGGTATCCCCTGGTGCTCATCTGCATAGAAATGTGTCCCCAAGAAGACGTGATTTCCCTGGATGACTCATTATGTTTGCTGGTTGTGGGGTTTTTCTGGGTCCAGAAACACATTTGTGCATTACAAAAAGTTTTTATAATTAATTAATTTAGAGAGAGAGAGAGAGAACACAAATGGAGGAGGGGCAGAGAGAGGGAGAGAGAGAATCCCAAGCAGGCTCTGCACGGTCAGCACAGAGCCCGATGCAGGGCTCGAACCCATAAACCGTGAGATCATGCCCTGAGCCAAAGTCGGATGCTCAACTGACTGAGCTGCCTAGGCACCTCCCCCAAGTTTTTTTTTTTCAATTACACATTACCTCCAGAGTTTTATACATTTGCTATCTGCCAAATAAAGGACTCTTCATACATATTTTTAATACTGAAACAGCTAAAGGTAATTACCTCTGAGGAGTGGGGGACCTTAGTTTTCACTTTGTGGCCTTTCCACAGGTAGTGGTTAAGTTTATTTTTATTTAATAAACTAGTCACGCCTTACATTCGAAACATTTACATGCTTAAGAAAAAAATTTAAAAGTAATGCATATTCATGGTAACCAAACAAAATCCAGTGTGGATAGAAGAATCTGGAGTAAAAAGTCAGTCTATTTTTTTCACCTCAGCTTTTTCCTTTGGGATATAAACAAACACCCAATTTTATACAAAAGGAGTCATAGAGTTATGTAAACTTAGAGGTGTTGTTTTTTTTTTCTTCACTGAAAAAGATACCA
This sequence comes from Panthera leo, assembly GCF_018350215.1. NCBI lineage: Eukaryota > Metazoa > Chordata > Mammalia > Carnivora > Felidae > Panthera > Panthera leo. The sequence continues at coordinate 147,635,002 of NC_056687.1, read as the reverse complement.
AGGGCAATTTTGCATGCCTGTCCAAACAGATGACCTCATTTGTTGTCATAACACAAATACCTTAGAATCTAACTTTCCCCTATCGATGGGCATTTCACGTTCCTAGTTTTCCCAGGGTCACAAATGGCTACTGTGACGAATGTCTTTAAACAAGTATTTGGGGGTGCCCATGCATGTCCAGTCCCCACACAAGGGGAGAGATGACGGAGACAGCATTCGCAGAGGCCAGCCTGGTCAGGACTGCCCTGACAGTGGCCCTGGGCCTTGTCCCCACTGCTGGGTGGGTGAAGGGCCGGAGACGGAGTGGTGACAAGACTCCCTGAGGATATGTGTCCCCGTCCCTTAGTAAGTGTGGCCCAATCCATTTTTCCAAGGCTCTCTTTCCCTTGGAGAGAAGCAGGGAAGGGCTTTCTTCCCCCCTGCTGGGTAATCACAGCCTCCATTCCTGCTACCTCAGTGTGGAAACTCCTCCTGCCCGCCTCCCCCCACACCATCTTCCTAGGACTCCCAAATTAAGTATGTATGGGGGATGCCTGGAGTGGGAAACTAGTGAAAACAGGTGGAGAGAGGAAAGAAAAAAGAAGGGCAAAGAAATCAGGATCTGAGATTGTTTTTTTCTTTTCCTTCCTTCCTTCCTTCCTTCCTTCCTTCCTTCCTTCCTTCCTTTATGTTTATTTATTACTTTGAGAGAGAGACAGAGGGTGAGCAGGGGAGAAGCAGAAAGAGAGGAAGACACAGAATCCAAAGCAGGCTGCAGGCTCCGAGCTGTCAGCACAGAGCCCGATGTGGGGCTCAAACTCATGGACCGCGAGATCATGACCTGAGCCAAAGTCAGACACTCAAACAACTGAGCCACCCAGGTGCCCCAGGATCTGAGATTGCTATAGAGGTTAAAGGACAGAGATCTGTGTGGCTACAGAAGTGGTGGATGGTAACACACAGCTTCGGTAGCCTCTGGAATATCACTGAGCTTCGTCGAAACACAAGGTCGCACTGCTCTAGAGAAGCAGGACCCGAGTCTGAGACTGCTCAGGCTGAAAAGACCCTAGAGCACCCCCCCTGCCCCCCACCAACTCAAATGCCAGTTCTCAAAGCATCCCCGGGCCGCAGGGAACCCAGAACAAATACAGTGTCTTACCAAAGTTTCCCAACTACTCCGTTTTGGGAGAAGGTGGAGGGAGGCTCTTCTTTTCTGAAATTTGATCCCTCTTTGGTACAGAATGTCCTCCCCCCACCCCAAATAAAGGCACACAGATAAAAACTCTCAAATAGCTGGCCTCCTTGTTGGCCCTCCACCGTGTAGCACTGGTGTCCACGACTGACCAAACCTAACTGCGGAGAGAGAACTCCTCATCCCTTCACAGTGGAGAGGAGGAAGGTCCTCTCAGCTCCAGCGATTTCCCAAAGGCTAGGACCAGGGCATTTGTGAACCCTGGCCACCAAGGAGATTCCAGGGTTGACGGCTGTGGTTGGCAGCAGGGGACCTGCTTCCCATTCCCTGGCTATCAAAACCCTTTCGGTGTCTATTTCTTCACCTGCAAAATGGAAATAATCCACTCCGTGTTTGCAGTTAGTGTGAGGTGAAATGATGTCATCTATGAAGGACCCAGCCTGACCTGTGGCACACAGTAGGTGCTTCATGAATGGTGGCCGCTACTGCCTATAAAAGGAAGCTGTGCCCTCTGCCCTGTACTGCTCAGAGTGCTTGCAACGAGGCCGACGGGGATGAGCTGTGGAGGATGAATCCTCAGAAAATGCATTTGTGCAGGTCCTGGTGCTTAGTGCCCCAAGGAGGACAAACGGTATTGCCTTGAAGTTTTAGCTCAAATCAGGTTTGTCACAAAGCACATCCCAGCCTCTCTGGGTGACTCATATGGCCCAGAAAACATGCCTACAATTGAGTCAATTCCAGTGCAAAGCTCATGCCTTATCAAGCAAAGAGCTACAGGCAAAACTAGGAGACTGGTTTTTGTCATGTCCCATGGGCTGGTCTCCCAGCCAAGTTCCCAGTGGATGAAAGCCTGGTCTGCTCATCCCTTCTTGGCAATCTCAGATTCCCCAAATGCTCTGAGAACCAGAAGTAAATCCAAAAGTCATCTGGCAGCAAAAGCTGACTTGTACTGACATGGGGGCAATGCAGTCTTTATTACCCCTCTTTGCAGGAAAATGCACGTGTTCGTGCAGAAATGCTAACGTGTCTGATTAAAGTGCCGCCCCCAGACTCAGGATCTTACGCAGTAAATGCACCAGATTATTTATCTTTCTAAAATTTGAGGGGGTGGAAATCCTGATTCTAAACATATCTGGCCTAGGGGCGCCCGGGTGGCTCAGTCAATTAAGCATCCGACTTCGGCTCAGGTCATGATCTCAAGGTTTGTGAGTTCGAGCCCCACGTCAGTCTCTGCACTGACCGTGTTGAGCCTGCCTGGGATTCTCCCCTCTGCTTATGTGCTCTCTCTCTCTCTCTTTCTCTCTCTTTCAAAATAAATAAATTCTAGAAAATAAATTTAAAGAAAAAGAACCTACAGAAAACATGCCTAGGAATTGAGACTCAGCAGAAGGGGAATTAAAGGTACTGCTCATTCTTGCATCTTAACCACTGGCTCTCCCGTTACAGTTTCCAACGTTTTTTTGTTTTTTTGGTTTTTTTTTTTTTCTATTTATTTTTGGGACAGAGAGAGACAGAGCATGAACGGGGGAGGGGCAGAGAGAGAGGGAGACACAGAATCGGAAACAGGCTCCAGGCTCCGAGCCATCAGCCCAGAGCCCGACGCGGGGTTCGAACCCACGGACCGCGAGATCGTGACCTGGCTGAAGTCGGACGCTTAACCGACTGCGCCACCCAGGCGCCCCTCCCGTTAGTTTCCAAGTCCTCTTCCTCCAAGTTCACAAGTACTTTCCTCAAGACATCCTCTAAGACCCATCGTCCTCCCAAACGGCATTCCTCCCGTTCCTCCAGGTCACTTGAATGATGCCCTCTCCCCGTATTCCCACGTGGCTGTCACTTCGAGGTGCTTTCTACCTTTTGTGATTCCCCACATCCAGATGAGTCTTTCTTCCCGGTGCCCACCCAGCGAGGCAGGACGCCAGTTCCAACCAGGCTGCGTGGGCTGCCCCAGGCAGCTACGGGCACCTCGGCTGGAGTTACTTTCAGAGCCTGCCCCACGTTTCCGAGAATCATAACGGAAAATCCTCACGTTCGTATTTGGGGAGACTGTTAAGAGTCCGTCAGTGTGTTCTGTGCAATCAAATGAGACCTGTTATTTGTGTATGTGTGTGTGTGTGTGTGTGCGTGTGGGGGGGTTAACTTAGCTAACTCTGAAAGCAGCTCCCAGAAAGAACCAGGCCAGATCCACTTGAGCAGTGAGGCCGCTAAAGCCTGCCAGCTTTATTTCAGTCTATACCACACTTACACGCGATGCTTCAAATCTGGCTTATCAGTCACTTATTTGGAACTGGATAGTTTTTTGATCCACTGGTTGAAAATAAGCAAACAAAAAGATAGTATCGCTCCGAGCCCTGTTTTGTACACACATACGTGTGGTACCACTTGGGGTTTTTTTTGTTTTTTTTAAATCGTGCAGCCAGTCCAACTCCCCAAAAAGATTATAAATTCTCCAAAGGCAAAGGGGACCTCACCTTTTATCTCTGAGCTCCCCTCAGGATGTGTGTGATCAGTCTTCAAGATGACACTAAATGCTGCCTCCTCTCTCAAGAGTTCCCAGCTGTCCCAAGCTGAGGTGGTAGTTTCCATCACACTTTGTACATACCTTCACTTTGCTATATGTCATAGGGTGCCATGATGGGTTGATTTTCTGTGTTAACCTGACTGGGCCACAGGTGCACAGATATTTGGTCAAACATTATCCGGGGTCTATCTATGAGGGCTTCTGGATGATATTAACATTCAAATCTACAGCCTGAGTAAAGCAGACTGTCCTCTCTAATGTGGGTGGGCCTCATCCAATCAGTTGAAGACCTGAATCGAACAAGAAGGCTGAGTAAGAGAGAACTGCTCCTGCCTGACCGCCTTGAGCTGGGACATCAGTCTTTTTTCCTGCCTTTGGGCTTGAACAGAAACATCAGGTTCCCTGGTCCTCAGGCCTTCGGGCTCGGACTGGAACCACACCATCAGTGTGCCAGGGGTCCAGCTGGCTGACAGCAGATCTTGGGACTTCCCAGTTTCCACAATCATGTGAACCAATTCCTTCTAATAAATCTCTTCATGTGGGTGCGCGCGCGCACACACACACACACACACACACACACACACACACACACACACACCCTATTGCCTATGCTTCTCTAGAGCACTCTAATACAGACTTTGTATCGAGAGTGGGGTAGACAGATTTGGAGCCTGGAGTGGAACTGATGCTATAACAAATACCTAAAAATGTAAAAGTGGCTTTGGAACTGGATAATGAGTAATGGCTGGGGAGTTTTGAGGAGCATACTAGAAATACGGATGTTGAAGGGGATTCTGGTGAGGGCTCAGAAAGAAAAGAGAAGAGCTAGAGAGAAAGGTGCCATCTTCTTAGGGAATACATAAATAATCACAAACAGAATCTTAGTAAAAGTGTGCATGTTGAAGGCCACTGTGGAGAGATCTCAATGCACACGTGGGGAACACGTTTTTGGAAACTGGAGGAAAGGTGATCCTTGTCATAAAGTGGGAAAGAATTTTGCTGAACTGGGTTCTATTGTTTCATGGAAGATAGAGCTTACAAGCAACAAAACTGGATTAACTGGATATTTAAATGAGGAGATTTTTAAAACAAAGTGTGAAAGGCAAGGCTTGGTTCCTTCTGTTTGTAGTAAAATGCAAACGGAAACAGATGAATTAATGAAGAAATTGTTGGGGTGCCTGGGTGGCTCATTTGGTTAAGTGTCCGACTCTTGATTTAGGCTCAGGTACATGATCTCACAGTTTGTGGAATCGAGCTCCACATCGGGCTCTGCACTGGCAGCACAGAGCCTCCTTGGGATTCTCTCTCTCCCTCTCTCTGCACCCCTCCCCTGCTCTCTCTCTCTCTCTCGAAATAAATAAACTTACAAAAAAAAGAAACCGTTAAGCAAAAAAGAAGCAGAACTTGATGGTCTGGAAAATCCTTGGCTTAATCCATATTGTAAAAAATAAGAAAGCTTGCTCTGAAGAGAACACCAGAGGTGTGGCCGAACAACCATTTGATAAAGAGATCATGGGTGCAAACCACAGATCTAATTTTGTACAGGCAGAAGTCAGAAACAGGTAAGGGATTATACCCGTGAAACACTGCCAGTCTGAATGAAAGTGGGTGGAGATGGGACAAAATAAAGGAGCTCTGTCAAATTTCTCGGATTCTATAGGATAGAATGATAGAGCTATTTGGCTGTGAATATGCGCCTATCTTCAAGAACAAAGAATGAATCATCCAAAGGCCATTCAGAGATCATCGGGCCCAGGGGACAGACTGGTTGCTCCTCAGTTGCAATGAGTTGGGCTGCTTCCCTGGTGTGAGCCAGGACATCTCCACCTGGTGCCTCAGGAGCAGGCCCACCCTGTGGAGGTATGGGGGTGACGATGCCACCCCAGTGGGCCTGGAGGTCAGAGCACTGAACCAAAGAGGCTTATTCTGGAGCCTTAAGATCCAATGGAATTTGCCTTGTAAGTTTTGGGCTTGCCTGGGGACCTGCCACTCCTTCCTTCTTCCCTGTTTCTCCTTTTTGGAAGGGACTGTCTATCTTGTGCCTGTCCCACCAGTGGGACCCATAACTTGTCTGGTTTCACAGGCTCCCAGCTGGAGAGGAATTCTGCCTCAGGGTGAATTCTACCTCCAATCTCAGCATATCTGATTTAGATGATATTTATAGGTGAAACTCTGGATCTCAGATTTCAGTTGATGCTGGAATGAGTTAAGACTTTGGGGGATGTTGAGATGGAATGCATGTATTTTGCATGTTAGAAGGGCAAGATTTGGGGGAGCCAGGGGCAGAATGTTATGGCCTGAATGCCTATGTCCCCCAACGTTCACATGTTGAAGCCCTAATTGACAGAGTGATGCCATCTGGAGATGAGGCCTTTGAGAGGTAATTAGGGTTAGATGACGTCATGAAGGTGGGATCCTCCTAATGGCATCGGCTCCCTTATAAGAAGAGATGAAAGAAAGCTCTCACCAGAGACCAGCTATGATGAGGGACCATAAGGCAAGCGGAGGGCAAAGCACAAGCTAGCACACCCCCCGCCCTCCAGGTAGGCTATGTGTGACATTCCTCAGGCTCTCCTGTCTACCCAAAAACAAAGAAAAGGGAAAAACAAATGGTTAACTGATCGAGATCACGGCCTTGCAAGACTGAGTCTCCATCAGTTTACAAGATGGATGTAAATTACAAGAAAAAGGCAATCTCATCAATAGCCTAATCTCCAGAAACCTTACAAACTCAGTTTCCTGGAGTCCCTAATATCACCCCTCCCCTCCATAGTTGTGGGGAACAAAGGCAAGAAGGAAATAGCAGATAAAATTAAATTTCTTTGCAACCGGCAGTCCATTGACAAATACTTGAGGCAAATACAGTGGGTAACATTTCTCCAGGAGCCCCCGACCATCCTAATGTCAGTGTCTTACTAGAGGGAATACAACCTTAGTTTGAAAATAGCAGTCCTCCTAGATCTTTGGAGTCCTCATTAGCATATGAAAGTCCTTTGGGAGGCTTCCCTTTTGTCTTTACCTCCCCCAGTTCCATAGTATATAACTGGTCACTCTTCACAACCCCAGTGCAGCTCTTTCTGCCCACGGGTCCTGTCCCCGTGCTTTAATAAAAATCACCCTTTTTTGCATGAAAGACATCTCAAGAATTTTTTCTTGGCTGTCAGTTCCGAACCACCACTACTCCAAAACCTCATCAAACTATACTGATGCCTGGTTTTAGACTTCCAGCCTCTAGAAGTGTGAGAAATAAATTTCTGTCATTTAAAGCTACCAGTCTGTAGTATTTTGTTATGGTGCCAGTGCACACTAAGGTATATTTTCTTACCTATTTCACCCCAGACTGTATGTTCCCCTTAGATTATCCTGCACCCAGCATGGTGCCTGGAGCCAGGACAAGCCTCCAATCCCCCTTGACCACACTTGCTTCCAAATGTTAGGACATCTATTTATTCTAACAGTAGTTTCATTTTTCATTCTAATCCTGTACACGCTATGCATCCCAACATCAAAGAGCTCTGTGTGCAAGAAAGTGAGATCTGCCAAGGCTGGGGCCCTGACGTACCTGTTTTCCAGGGAACTAATAAAGAACTGAACTTCTCTTCATTCAGTCTTCTGAGAACTGGTCCGATATTTTGCCTAAAAGAAACTCCTGGGGGTTCTAGGATGGCTCAGTGGATTAAGCGTCCGACTTCGGCTCAGGTCACGATCTCATGGCTCGTGGGTTCGAGCCCCGCGTCGGGCTCTGTGCTGACACCTCGGAGCCTGGAGCCTGCTTCGGATTCTGTGTCTCCCTCTCTGTCTGCCCCTCCCCCACTCACACTGTCTCTCTTTCTCTCAAAAATAAACATTAACAACAACAGCAACAACAAAAATAAAAAAAAAAAAAAAAAAAAGAAGAAATTCCTGGACTTTCCCATATGCCCAGTTTCACACTCAGGTATAATCACCCTAGAGACAATAGAATAACATAAAGATTATCTGCTGTGTTGGGTTCTCCCTGGCTTTGCCCTCTGCTTTGCCGGCAGGGAGACAACTGAATTGAGGAAAGAAGGACTAAGTTCCAACCTGCATAGCGGGCAATGGACAATAACAACACCCCAGGCCTCCTTACCACTGTTGTCCAGGGCACCTGCGGGATCCTGGTGTAGGTCATTGTTATGTAGATGATGAGGAAGAAGACGGTGAGGACCCAGTAAAACACGGCTACAAACATGACCCAGCCAAAAGCAGGGACCCGGAAGTACTCGGTTCCGGCGATAAGTGTCCATACCAGCAGTCCCAGAACCTGCAAAACGGTAGAGGCAGTGGAAAAGAAAAGGGAGACACAAGGAGAAAATAAAGAAAGAAGCAGAGACAGAGGGAAAAAAAATTATATCAAGTGTCCATTGCAGCTTTTATTCATATTTCCACACACAACTAACAAATATAAAACGGGTTGCAAACTCAGGTGCCCATAAATGCCAGAGGTACAATTTATTGTCAAATTGGTTTGAGGGCCAATTTTTTAAAAAGTAAACTCTACCCCCCCCCCCCCCCCCCGCAGTGTGGGGCTTGAACTCACGACCCCAAGATCAAGAGTCACACGCTCCACTGATTGGGCCAGCCAGGTACCCCTGTGGTGCACCAGTTTTCTTAGATCTTTCTTTTTTCCTCCAAGAAAACACAGCAACTCAAGTTTGTACATGACGATCTTGATTTTTAAATATTTATTTATTCCTGGGAGAGTGCTAGCAGGGGAGGGGCAGAGAGAGGGGGACAGAGGATCCAAAGCAGGCTCTGTGCTGACAGGTTGACAGCAGCAAGCCCGACGTGGGGCTCGAACTCACAAACTGAGAGATCGTGCCCCGAGACAAAGTCGGACACTCAACCAACTGAGCCACCCAAGTACCCCGATAATCTTGATTTTTAAATGTTAGCACTCATGATGATTTTTAAAACGCCATGAGGGGACAAACCACACACATCTGTGGCTGGAATCTGCTCACAGGCCGATACTTGTCAAGAAAACAAGACTGCAGGTGTACTTGAGGTCTACTGGGACTGATCCGCTCTCAGGGGATGAATCTCTGAGGATACCCCACGGCCACTATGGTCTGCCTCCCCCTGCCCCCCACTTTCCCTCACGCCCCTCCCCCTCTTCCTTGCAGAGGGCAAGTAACACGTGGCCTGAGAGAGCTTCTGAAAAGAAGAACAAGCAAGGGCCCAGGGCAGATGCCGGCATTCAGCGTTTTAATGTAAGTTGTGCATTTATTTTTTTTTATTTAAAAAAAAAATTTTTTTTTAACGTTTATTTATTTTTGAGACAGAGAGAGACAGAGCATGAACAGGGGAGGAGCAGAGAGAGAGGGAGACACAGAATCTGAAACAGGCTCCAGACTCTGAGCTGTCAGCACAGAGCCCGACGTGGGGATCGAACTCGTGGACCGTGAGATCATGACCTGAGCCGAAGTCAGACGCTTAACCGACCAAGCCACCCAGGCGCCCCCTTTTTTTTTTTTTTTTAATTTTTTTTTAACGTTTATTTATTTTTGAGACAGAGAGAGACAGAGCATGAACAGGGGAGGAGCAGAAAGAGAGGAAGACACAGAAAAGTTGTGCATTTATTCCGGTAACAGCCATCCAAATCTTCACCACTGCTGATGAACAAGACCAAAGCCAAAGCCAAATGAATGTCACCCATGGACTAGAGGCAGGTTTCATCAAGGGAAAAGAAACCGATCCAAACTGCAGGCGTCTTTAGCCCTGAACAAAGGGAAGCAGCAACAAAGTATGCATCTCGCATTCCAGTACCTTCCAGTGACCAGGACTTTATTCCTAAGCCATGAAGAAGTTAGATCCAAACCATATCCCCAGGAGACAGCATCAGGAGCCCAGGCAGGCTCTGGCTGCAAGTTCTGGATTGCTGTGTGACTCAGGACAAATTATTTCATTTCTGCTTTAGCTGTGTTCAAGGTGTAGGGAACAAAATACTAGAGAGACTTTAATCACAAAGCTGGGAAGATGGTTTTCACTCACTTGTTTAACCCTTGAGAGCACCTAAACTCTGCCAGGTTTCCTGCTATCAGGCCCCAAGGACGGGGTCAGGCACACATTACTGAACACACCCTGCTGTACATAACTTAAAGCCTCGTGGGGGGAAATATCTGCATAATTCTAATTGTGACAAATGCTGTGAAGGAAAATGAAGGCTGTAGTAAGGGTGTATAACAGATATGACCTTGTTGCAGGCATGGGAAGTGTCAGGGAAGGCCATGCTGAAGAATACCCTCCAGACCCAGTAAGAGCTAGCGAGAGAGACAGATGGGAAGACAGAGTTCTAGGCACAGAACTTTCGTCCGGAGTGGGGAAGGGCTTTGCTGCCTTCTAGAACCTGTAAAGAAAGTATAGAAAGTTAGGACACTGGTGCAAAATGTTAGGTTGGGAAGGGTCAGATTATATGGGCCCAGGCGTAAGTTCTTTATACTGTCGCCAGCTATAGACCCAGAACCTGACCTTTACTGCCTCACCTGCTTGTACTTATCAACCTCTATCCCTCATTTTTCCTTAAGCTCTTCTTTCTAGCTTATCTTTTAACTCAGGCAAAAGACCGGACGGGCATAACATCCCATGACAGAAATTGAAACTACTCCTCAAGCAACAGGAAGTGGCTGGACCACTCACAGACAGGTTTGCACTTAACCTCCACTCACGCCTGTGCAGATAGACCATGGAGTGACCCAGGGAATGACCAACAGTTACCTTTACCTCACTGTAATACTAAACCTCCACCCAGTCTCCAAGTCAGAGGGCAAGCCTCACCTCATTTATGTACAGGCATGTTTCCTTAAGGCGCACGTGTGGCCTTATGCCCGCCTCTACATACGATGACAAGGCTCCCCTATCTAAATATTCATCCTAACCCTAAATAAAAGGAACCCTTTCACCTTGCTTGGGAGTCAAGGCTTTGAAGTTATTCCCCTTGATCTCATTTGTTGCAGATAAAGTTTCCTTTGTGCCACAACTCCACCAGGTGTGGTTCCTTCTATGCCTCACCAAGGAGGGAACTCATGTTAGTTTGGTTGTGATACCACTCTGGCAGATCGAGGAGAATGGACACATGGAGGGGAAAGGGGTGTGTGTGTGTGTGTGTGTGTGTGTGTGTGTGTGTGTTCACGTGCGCGTGCACTCAGAAGCAGACAAGCTCAGAGACTGTCACAATAGTCTCAGTGAGAAAAGATGACATATTCAAGACCGAGATGGTGGCAGTGAATATGCAAGTGAGGGAATTCGAGACAGACTTCAGCAGCAGCTAGGACGTTAATAGACTTCACAGGTTAGACCAGGATAAAGTGGAAAGACATGCAGAGTCTCTGGAAAGGTACACGATGTGCATTAGGGTGTCGTTTCCTCACCTGGAACAATGAAACAGGAACAGGTTAACAGGCTGATCTGAACAACAGTTCCTCAGTTGTTCAACCCATGCAATCTGAGGTGGTCAGGGACTCCAGATAGCGATTAGAAGGTGACACTGCAGGGACAAGAGTGCAGGCCCCTTTTTAAGAAGGGAGACACATATGGGCCACCTGGGTGGCCAAGTCAGTTACGCGTCCGACTCCGGCTCAGGTCATGATCTCACGGTTCATGAGTTCAAGCCCTGCATCTGGCTCCCTGCTGCCAGCAAGAAGCCCGTTTCAGATCCTCTCTCTCTACCCTCCCCTGCTAGAGCTCTCTCTCTCAAAAATAAACATTAAAAAAAAAAAAAAAGACACCGAAGCCCTCAGACAGGTTTCCAAGGGACATTTTACACTGCTCATGGAGAGAAGCCCACCTCTCTGGTACAGTTTGGATGCTGTGCTGGAGAGCACTAGACAGACTCTAAATGTTGCTGTTTCCCTTCTTTAGAGTTGAAAGTCGCTGTTCTTTTGATCTAGTTGATACTGTACACGAATTCCAAAGCAATGCTTAACGGAGATGTGTTTTTATGCTTACATTTGTGGCAGCAGAATTTATCGAAAGTGATGTACAAAATGGGACAGAATTCCGGAAAGTGCGAAGCCTCACACTAATGGGATTTCGGGCCTGAATTCAGCATAACCGACAGGTAATCTACACACATATATGTGACACTCATGGATCAGTGAGACAGGCAGTAGATGTAATCCAGCGTGGTGGTGCCTGAAATAACATCACGGCGTTCTTGATTCCAACTGAAAGGGTCAGAACAGCCCTTTGTTGATGATGCACCCAGGAAACATTACGGTGTGTGAAAGAAGCATGGCAAACAGGGTTAGGGTGTCTTTCCAGGGGAGTGCAAGGGTTTAAGAGTCTCCAGTAGAAGCCCGTGTCCAGCTCACCAGGCTCAGCTAACAGCTCTTGGCTCTGAATGTGAAACGTTTTTCATTATTAAAGCAGAGTCCACTGCCTAGAGACGCTTTGTCTAATGTGCTAGCAGTGGTCATCTTTTACACACAGGGACAGTGTCGTTAACTGAGCCATCTCTCAAAGAGCAGGAGTACCTGACCCATGACCTCACCAGCAAACACAGTTAAAAGAATGCCCCTGTCAAGAAAAGAATTCTACCCAAGTGAATTTCCTAGGTAACAGAAATAAAAAGCAAGCCTTTTGTCTCTTACTATAACTGATACTGATGAAAATCACTCCACAAAAATGTTATTCAGCTCCTGCTGTGTGGGTGTATGTGTGCGTTCAAAACAAACTCTAGCTCTTTATTTGCTTAGACTACAAAAACAGTGTTTGTTTTTGTCACTGATGAGCATTTTTTTAGGCTAAGACTTTTTTGAATGGTAAAGCTAAGACTCAAAATTCGGGAGTGATAAATGCAGGTAAAAATAAACACAGCTATATAAAATATACAAAGAAGCAACAACCCCCATCTGCCAACTGTAAATTCTCAAGAGAAACCAATATAAAAATTTTAAATCTACCCTTCTTCTTTCCTTTGCATCTGTAACTACCACCAGTATATCCTTTTCTTTCTCCCTTGAAAATATGAATCACGCTGTGCACGGTGCTTATAACTTGCTTCTCTGAGTACACATACGATGCGGGACCTCCTTTCACGTTACTACGTACGGATCTAGGCCAATTTTGACAGTTGCCCGGTTTTCTATAATTCATGTAACCAGTTCCCGACTGAGAGAAATTTAAGTTTTCTCCTTCATGCTTGTATAAAAATGCCCAGGGAACATTCTTTTAATTTATACCTGAATTCCAGGATGGATTCTGAGAAGTGAAATTTCTAGGCTATACGAAGTGTTAGAGATACTGCCCAATTACTCATCCAAGGCTTGGACTGACTGTACTAAAGCATGGTCTTCCCTTCAACCCCAAGTTCCCTCGTTTTAAATATTTCATTTTTTAAAAAAATTTTTTTAACGTTTTATTTATTTTTGAGACAGTGAGAGACAGAGCATGAACAGGGGAGGGTCAGAGAGAGGGAGACACAGAATCCGAAACAGGCTCCAGGCTCTGAGCTGTCAGCACAGAGCCCGACGCGGGGCTCCTGAGCTGTCAGCACAGAGCCCGACGCGGGGCTCGAACTCACGGACCGAGAGATCGTGACCTGAGCCGAAGTCGGCTGCTTAACCGACTGAGCCACCCAGGCGCCCCTCGCTTTAAATATTTCAAACCCGATTAAAAAAGAAAGAGATCTCACATTTTGCCTTTCCCTGCTTTACTGAAATGCAGCATAGAGAAAAGTGTACAAATCTGAAGTGAACGATGAATTTTCACGAACGGGAACAAACCTGTGTAACCAGCACCTGCACCAAGAAATAGAATGTGACCAGTGTCCCGGACGCTGTAACCTCACTTCTACTTACTCCTTCCCTTCTCTGAGGGTAACTGACCGTCTTCCTGATTCCTATTACTCTGGATTAGCGTTGCTTGTTTTTGGACTCCACATACATGGAATCCCACAGTATGTACTCTTGCATCTGGTTTCTTTCACGCAGCATGGTGTGATTCAAGCACGACAACCGAATGCCATTTCTTCATTCTCCTGGCTACATGGCTGTGGTTCTCAAACATACCGATCTAGGCCAATTTTGACAGTTGGGCCGTGAGCATCAGAATCACCTGCCCGGAGTGTTAAACCACAGATGGACGGACCCCACCCTCAGAGTTTGTTTCTGTTGATCTAGAATGGGATCTGAAGATGTGCATTTCTACAAATTTCCAGGTGGTGCTGATGCTGTGGGTCCGGGGACCACACGCTCAGAACCACTGGTGTATAGTATTCCCCTTGTCTGTTGTAGTTTGCATTTTCCTGATCAGTGGTGACGATGGCACGACACCTTTTCAAATGCTTGTTAGCCACTTTGAGTTCTTTCCTTATTTATTGCTACGTTTTTTAAAACATCACTTCCTTCCTGATTTGTAAAGTTCTCTACATACGAGGGATGGTAACCGATCATATCTGTGGCAGTATTTTCCCCATCCAGGTTTGCTTTTTAACTATCTTTTTTTAACAGAGTCTTTTGTCATATGGAAGTTTTAAACTTTTACATAGTTAATTTTTTAATCCTTTTTATTTTTATTTTTTAATTTATTTTAATTAAAAATTTTTTTCATGTTTTTATTTATTTTTGAAGGTGAGAGAGACAAAGCATGAGAAGGGGAGGAGCAGAGAGAGAGGGAGACACAGAATCCAAAGCAGGCTCCAGGCTCTAAGCTGTCAGCACAGAGCCCAATGTGGGGCTTGAACCCATGTACCGTGAGATCATGACCTGAGCTAAAGTTGGACGTTAAACTGACTGAGCCACCCAGGCACCCCAATGCTTTTTATTTTTGAGAGAGAGAGAGAGAGCACACGCACAAGCCATGGAGGGGCAGACAGAAAGGGAGAGAGAATCCAAAGCAGGTCCAATCATGATGTGAGCCAAAATCAAGAGTTGGTCGCTTAACTGACTGAGACATCCAGGTACCCCAAACTTTTACATAGTTAATTGGTCCCCATTTAAGCCTGCCTCTATTCTTACCTGCTTAGGAAGGTCTTCAACACAAGATTATAAAAATATTGTCCTATAGGGGCGCCTGAATGGCTCTGTCAGTTGCGTGTCCTCTCCTGATTTCAGCCCACAACATGATCCCAGGGTTGTGGGATCAAGGCCCTCCTCTGGCTGTGTGCTGAATGTGGAGCCTGACTGAGATTCATTCTCTCTCTCTCTCTCTCTCTCTCTCCCTCCCTCCCCTGCTCATGCACATGTACACGCTCTCTCTCTAAAATTAAAAAACCCTCATCTATTTTTTTACAGTTTGTATATAGGTTCAGATCTTTAATCCAACTAGAATTAAGTTCCATATATGGGGTGAGTAAAGGCTAATTTTAATTTTTTTCTAACACATAGTCAATTGATCCGTAATCACTTATTGGTGATTTTTCACATACTGGGTGGGTTTCTGGAATCTTTATTTTAGTCCACCCGTCTCTGTGACTGCCGTTCGAGTGCCAGCTACCATAGCTTCAGCACGTACTTTAGGCTTCTGGATAAAGATGTCAAGTCAAACACATGAATCTAATTTTGCTCCTTCCCAAAACCATTCTAAAATTATCACGAGAATGGGATGAATAGGAAAGGAGACAAAAGCGACACATTTTTAGAAGCTTGGAACGGATAAAGGATAATGGACTTGGCCACTACGAGAAAGCTGAATGCTAAGCTGGTTGACAGGGAAAGTGAACCAATGAGGCTCACTGCAAAGTCTGAAAAGACTCAGGCACCTCTGGGAGGGGGACTGGGAGAGAAGGGGGGTGTTGCTCAAGTAAGGAGGATTTGTGGAAAGTTGTTTGAAAGTAGCTGTGTCCTAGATGACTTTAAAAAAGTGGGGGGTGGAGGTGCCTGGCTGGTTCACTCAATAGAGCATGTGACTGTTGATATTGTGGTTATGAGTTCGAGCCCCATATTGGGCACAGACTGTGTAACAAAAGAGGGGGAGCGCTGGGGGGAGAAAGAAAGTAGCTGTGTCCTAACCTTCTGTCCTACTTTAAGCTACTGGGTGAATGCCCCACCTTTGTCATTGGTCTGCAAGTTTATTCTACGTAGGGATTCTCAACCTCAGTCCTACTGACACAGGAGGCCAACAATTCATTGTTGCAGAGGGCTGTCCTGAGCAGGATATTTAGCAGCATCCCTGGCCTCTATCTACTAGATGCCAGCACTAAGCTTTCCCTCTTCCTCTTACTGATAATCGAAAACGTGTCCAGAAATTGCCAACTGGTTCCTGGGAGGCAAAATCACCCTGTTTGAGAACCACTCTAAAGAAGGTTTAAAAAAGGGGGGGGGGCGGAGGTCTTTGGACTGAGGGGCACAGTTGAAGGTTTGAGTAACGACCTGAAAACAAGAGACTTCTATGACTCTTCTGTGTGAAGACTTCCCTACCCTCCCAGTCCCTAACCTTTCCCTTCCATGGGTTCTTGGGGGTACTGGCAGCCAAGCCTTCACTCCCACAAGAGAAAAGGCCTTGGGGATTCACCAACACACAGCTTGGGCAGGTCAACCCACAATGAAGTTCCAAGTTGATAAGCCCCACCTACGTGCTTCGAGCATCCCAACAGCTTTGTACTCTTAAAACATAGGCAGACAACCAAGGTTACCAGATCTGTGATGGGGGAAGAAAAAAAAAAAAGCTTGTATAATGGGGCAGAGAGCTGAGACCAAAAAACAAACTGGAAGAAAGGAACTTTGAAGAGGGAGAAAAAGAATCAGTAACCTCAGGGAGAAAAGACATTATAGTAGGTGAACCAAAAACAGGTTACAGAAAGGACACAAATAGTCCTTCAGAAACAAAATTAGCTTTGAAATTACAAATAGGATAGCAGAAATTTAAAAATGCAGTGAAAGTGTTACATGATAAAATTGAAGAAACCTTCTAGAAAAGATAGTGAAGAAACAAAAAGATGGAAAAAAAAAAAAAAAAGAAACCAGGATAGAGGGCAATTAGAGGACAGGTTCAGGAGGTCAACCACCTGAATGATATGTTTTAGGAATACAAACTAGAGAAAATGGAGGGAAAGATATCAACCACAGAATCACTGAAGAAATCTCAGAATTTAAGGACATGAATTTCCACATAAAAGGGCTCCCCTGAGAACCCAGCACAATGGATGAAAACAGATACCAATGAGGAAGGTAAATCATGAAATTTCAGCACATCAGGTACAAAGAGAAGATTTTTTTATTTTTTTTTATTAAAAAAATTTTTTTTTAACGTTTATTTATTTTTGAGACAGAGAGAGACAGAGCATGAACAGGGGAGGGTCAGAGAGAGAGGGAGACACAGAATCTGAAACAGGCTCCAGGCTCTGAGCAGTCAGCACAGAGCCCGACGCGGGGCTTGAACTCACGGACCGCAAAATCGTGACCTGAGCTGAAGTCGGACGCTTCACCGACTGAGCCACCCAGGCGCCCCAAGAAGATTTTTTTAAAGGACCAAAGAACAAACAGGTCACCTACCCAAGATCAGAAACAAGAATAGCTTTTAAGCTTTTCTAAAAGAAATAGGATGTTAGAAGACAGGCAAATGCCTTCAAATCAGATAATTATTTCTTTTTTTTTAGTTTATTTATTTTTGGGGGTGGAGGGGCAGCGAGAGAGGGAGGGAGAAAGAATCCCAAGCAAGCTCTGCACTGTCAGGGCAGAGTCTGGCTCGGGGCTCAAACTCATGAACCATGAGATCATGACCTGAGCTGAAACCAAGAGTCGAACACTTAACCGACTGAGCCACCCAGGCACCCTGGGAAAATGATTTCTAGCCCCAAAATTACCCAGGAAAATTATCAATGAAGAGCATGAGAAGAACACATTCCTCTCTCCACTCCCCCCAAACATGCAATGTTGGATGTGATTCACCAAAATGAGGGTAGAAACTCTTAAAAAGGAAACATGGACTAGACTAAGAGGAAAGCTATACAGGAGAGAGGTGAGAGCAATCCCCAAGATGAGGGGAAATCAGACAGGACAGGTGCTCCATGCCAGACTGGGACAGTGACTCAGAAGACAGGCACGACAAAGGCTATCACCACCTGCTTTATGTCACTTTACTTTCTTTTCAACCTGGTGAGGCTATTAGGAAACTTGCTCTACCAAAGTGAGGGAGGAAACCAAGAAACAGGAAGATAAGGGATCCAAGAAATTCAGCCCAATACAAAGGTAAAGGGAATTCCAAAGTGAAGGGAGGCCCCACGATGATTTTTATCATCTAAGATAAAGATGACCCTGTGACTATGTGATGTGACAGCCCTTGTGGGCAACTTTACTAAGAGGCTAATACGGGAAAAATGTGAGACAAATTAGCTACAAAAAAAAAAAAAACCCTAAGCAAATAAAAATAGTTGTACTATGTTAATAACTTAAGTAAAAACCAAAAGAAAGAAACTGCAACAGTTGTCTGTAGTTAGGTGTTCACTACAACCCTCCACCCTAAATAATATTTGCACAGAGATAACAATGAACACTAAATATCAACCTAAATGCATCATAACATGGAGGACAGAAGCAACAGGGATGGTGCTACGGACTGAATTGTGTCCAAGCCCCCCACCACCTGCCAATGTATATGTTGAAGCCCTAACCCCCTATGGGATGGTATTTGGAGATGGGGCCATTAGGAGGTACTTAGGTTTAGGTGAGGTCATGAGGGCAGGTCCCTCATGATGGGATTAGTGCTCTTACAAGATACCAGAAAGCACATCCCACCCCACCCCTGCACAGGCACCGAAGAAAAGTCATGTGAAGACACGGCAAGAAGGCAGCTGTCTGGCAAAACTAAAAGGCAACTGAGGGAATGGGAGAAGATATTTGCAAATGACATATCAGAGGGTGAGTATCCAAAATCTATAAAGAACTTAACAGACTCAACACCCCAAAAACAATCCAGTGAAGAAATGGGCAAAAGACATGAATAGGCACTTTTCTAAAGAAGACATCCAGATGGCTAACAGACACATGAAAAGATGCTCAACATCACTCATCATCAGGGAAATACAAATCAAAACCACAATGAGATACCACATCACACCCGTCAGAATGGCTAACATTAACAACTCAGGCAACAACAGATGTTGGCGAGGATGTGGAGAAAGAGGATCTCTTTTGCACTGTTGGTGGCAATGCAAGCTGGTGCGGCCACTCTGGAAAACAGTATGGAGGTTCCTCAAAAAGTTAAAAATAGCACTACCCTACGACCCAGCAATTGCACTACTAGGTATTTACCTAAAGGATACAGGTATGCTGATTCGAAGGGGCACATGCACCCCAATGTTTACAGCAACACTATAGGCAACAGCCAAGTATGGAAAGAGCCCAAATG
The DNA here is from genome assembly GCF_018350215.1 of Panthera leo. Lineage (NCBI taxonomy): Eukaryota > Metazoa > Chordata > Mammalia > Carnivora > Felidae > Panthera > Panthera leo. The sequence goes on along the minus strand of NC_056687.1, from coordinate 147,616,004 downwards.
TCCATTGATGGATGAATGGATAAAGAAGATGTGGCATATATATAATGGAATACTATTCAGTGATAAAAAAGAATGAAATTTGCAACAATGTGGATGGAACTAGAGTGTATTATGCTAAGCGAAATAAATCAGAGAAAGACAAATATCATACAATTTCACCCATATGTGGAGTTTAAGATACAAAACAGATGAACATAAGGGAAGGGAAGCAAAAATAAGATAAAAACAGAGAGGGAGACAAACCATAAGGGACTCTTAAATACAGAGAACAAACTGAGGGGTGCTGGCAAGGTGTTGGGTTGGATGAGGGGCATTAAGGAGGACACTTATTGGGATGAGCATTGGGAGTTACATGTAAGTGATGAATCACTAAATTCTATTCCTGAAATTATTATTAAAAAAAAAAAAACAACCTATTTGGTGGTAAAAAGAAAGAAAGAAAGAAAGAAAGAAAGAAAGAAAGAAAGAAAGAAAGAAAAGAAAAGAGGAAAAGAAAAGAAAAGGAAAGGAAAAGAAAAGAAAAGAAAAGAAAAGAAAAAAAAAAAAAAGAAAAGAAAGGAAAAAGAAGGCAGCTGTCTCCAACTCAAGGAGAAAAGTCCCACCAAGCACCAACTCTGCTGGCACCTTGACCTTGGACTTCCAGTAGGCATCCAAAAGTATGAGTTTAAGCTACCCAGCTTATGGTATATTGTTATGGCAGCCCAAGCTAAGGCAGATGGTAACAGAAGGTTACTAGTTGACACATAAGATTGTGGCACCGCTCATATTATTTGTGGCTGTGGATGTGAGTAAAGTCAGAGGTGTCCCAAGTAGAGACCTCTGTCTCTTGGGAGGGAGACCCCGGAGTAAGGAGGTATTGGGGTGAGAACCGCCTTTTGTCATCAGCCTTTCAGTTCTCCAGGTATTTGACCACCCTACTGATTTCAGCTGATTCCCTAGAATTTTCTGGCTACGATACCCACAAGAACAGTTTTGATGCTTTCCAATATTTATATGACTTGTTTGTGTTTCTTATGCCACATTAACTAGAATCTCCAGAACCATCTACCACATGACAGTGACCATCCTTATTCTATTTTACTTTATTTATTTTCATGTTTACATTTGTATGAGGTCTGTTGTTGACAGTTGGTGGGTGCCCTTTATCAAGCTAAAGACTTTTATTTTTTAGGGAACTAAGGTTTCTTCTCCAACCTCCCTCATGAACAACAGGGTAATGAGCTCAGTTGAATGAATGTTTTGTATCTCCCTTTTAAAATGAAGTACAGTATTCCTAATATAGCTGAACCTTTTGATGACCCAGGGTCATTATGAACATTGAATGTTTCAATTACTGCCTTGTGCTTTGGCAGGAGGCTGTGTGCCTCTACTCTTAATGGTACCAGATACACGTGCCTTTCTATGAAGAATTTTTTTTTAATGTTTACTTATTTTTGAGAGAGAGAAACAGAGACAGAAACAGAGCTCGAGTGGGGGAGGGGCAGAGAGACAGAGGGAGACACAGAATCCGAAGCAGGCTCCAGGCTCTGAGCTGTCAGCACAGAGCCTGATGCTGGGCTTGAACTCACGAACAGCGAGATCATGACCTGAGCTGAAGTCAGACACTTAACTGACTGAGCCACCCAGGCGCCCGGAAGAACTTTTTTTTTTAATTGAAATTGTCAATGGTCACCTGTTGAGGCTCTCAATGAGCTGACTGCAACAGTGTTTCTCTGTCTCCTGTATGTACATGGCCCCCACACAAAGAAATCGGATGCCTTAGACTTCTAAAAATCACACTGAAACACAAAATAAGTTTGCTTGTGAGGCCTCTCCTGTGAAGTCAAGTCTATGAAGCCTGTGAACTTTGTGACAGCTACAGAAGAATTACCTGACAGTGGTGCTAAAGTGTCTCATTTAGTCGAACATCTGCAGAGCATCTATTATGCGCCAGGAGTTTCTCTGGCACTGTTGGTGGGGCAGGAAATGCCACATTGCTATGGCAAACAGGTTGGCGGACTTATTTCTGCTTTTAGCATTGACTGGCATGAGCATCGCTTACTGCATCTGTACATCAGCCTGGAAGACAGACAGGTGACTCGTGACGATCCACTAGGCTACTCTAGGAGCAAGGTACCAGCTGCTCCCAGCTGGCTTTGCCCAGGGGAACGACATTGTTCCAGGCGTGAGCTCAGCACACCTCTAATGTACCTCACTGGGCTTTAAATCATTTACATACTTATTCCTTGCAATGAAGGGGCACCGGATATCAGCTACTGGAGATGTCCTTGCTGTCCTCAGAGTAGGTACACGGATGGGTATTTAACTATAAACTGTGTGAGTCCTATGAAAGGAATGAGGCTGATGTGAAAATGTAAGGCATAAGGACCCAAGCATGGATGGTCAGAGGAAGTCTGAGATGCAATCAGTGCATGGGAGTCGACCAGGCCAAATCTGCACGGTAGCGGGAATGCTGACACTGCGACGACACCCCATCTGGCGCTGTGAATCTCCCGAGGTTCTGTCCTAACACGGGAAGATCAACAGCAAGTCCAGTTCCAGAAGAAGCTGATTCATGGCCCAGCACTGGATGGATATCAGTCTCCAGACAGCATCCTCTCTCAAAGTCAAGGCTCACTCTGAGGTGGTCTGAGGGTCAAAGAAGGTTAGTGCTGGACGAGAAGTTCCGGAGATGCTCAGAAGCAACAAGCTTAGAATCACGAGGCTAGTTAGCGGTCAAAGCAGAATCAGCACGCAGCTGTGACTTCCAGTCTGGTGATGCTTTACTTTGTACTGTAAGGTCTTGATTTCTTCCTTCTCCTTCCCCACTCACTGTCTGGAGTGACGCTACCACTCATGGAAATTCAGACTGAGAGGCAGAGTATGCCTGGTGAGGAAATCACACACTCTGGAGTCAGCCTGCCTGCCTTCCACTCCCTGCTGCTGGGCAATTACTGACCAGAGCCTCAGTTTCTTTAACTGTAAAATCGACACAAGGATATAGAGACTTTCCTTGCAGGGTGTAGGAAGACCACACAGTTAAGTAACACACGCACGACAATGCTAGGTGCCTGTCTGTTATTACTATTATGCTAGTATTATATTAGCAGGTTTACAAAGACTCAGGAGTACCTCCCCTCTTCCTTTCTTAGGTAAGAGCAGCCTTTCTCTGTAGTTCAAAATCTTTACACTTGCATGGAGCCAAGGAGTCGTATCTATTTCCAGCTCCCTGGATGTGTGGCTTGAGCTTGAGGGCTCTCCTGTAAGCAATAACACCAACACGATGGCAGGCTGACTGGACTGGGGGTGTTTGACCCTCAAGCTCTGTCCTCTCTGCCCAGTGTGGACACCTTCAATGTCACCATTATCGTGTCCTCTGCTCCTATTTGGTTAAATGATACGACGCCATGGCCATATGATTTGGCAGAAAGAGTCAGGCTTTGAAGTCTTACCAGCTGTGTGACGGGACAAATTAATTTAGTTACCCAGGATTTATTGAGCACCTACTATATGCCCAAGCTCCAGGTAACAGCAATAGTGTAGTATCTATTATGGAGTAAGGAAGTGCTTATTGTGCCTTCCCTCATTTAACCCACATAACTAAAATAGCTTCTCACAACCATTTTATCATTTTATGGGGAAATTGAGGCACAGTGTGTTAACAGTCCAAACTTTTAAATATTTTGTTATACAATAACAGTATCATGCCCAAATCACTGAACTTATCTGTGTCTCAGTTTCTTCATCTGCAGTATAGGGATAACAGTATTTCACATGATGAGACAATATACTCTATAAAGGACAGCTACTACCATGAGTGAATACAGCAGAAACAGAGTGGTTTGGCCAACCACAAACCTGCCCAGGAGGAATAGACACATGCAGGGCTAAAAAGGCTGGTGTTGGAGACAGAGAAGCTGGCTCTTAGGCTGTGCTCTTTCTGTGTTAGGGAGGCAGCATTACCTAGAATGTCACCAGCCAGCTCCACCGCCACCCCCCCCCCCCAGGTCCAAGTCTCTGGGCAGAAATAGGTTCTGGTAAAGTGAGCAGATGCCTTGATACAAACCCATCCCTGGTTCTGCAAACAAGATTCCCAGCAGCTGCCCACTAAGGCTGGGCCACTAGGGGGTGCCATCTTGAGGGTGGCATGGAAACTTTTTATCTATTAGTCTCTCAGATGACACATTGGTTCATTTTAAATAGGGAGAAGCAGAGGGGCACCTGGGTGGCCCAGTCAGTTGAGCATTGGGCTCCCTGCTGTCAGGGTGGAGCCTGCTTTGGATCCTCTGTCCCCTTCTCTCTCTGCCCTTCCCCCGTTGTGTGCTCTCTCTCAAAAATAAATTTTAAAAGCCTTAAAAAAAAAAAAAAAAAACAGGGACAAGTAGAAAGAAAATAGGGATAGCAGCTAATCCTATTTTCTCTGATGGTGCAAACACCCAATGCAGAGAGTATGCTTTTAATTCAATGAATTCCAAGAAATCCAGGAAGAAAGTTGATACATTACAGAGGTTGACATGAGAGCCATCTTGGGTCAGACACAGTGCCGGGTGCTCAGGGTCCAAAGGTGGGCAAGGCACGCTGTTGTTGTCCCAAGGAACGTACTGTCCAGTGTGAGACAAACACAATTCAGTTCAACTCTCCTTCACCAGGGTGTTCTGACTATGGACTATGGCCACATGCAGCCCGCTGCCTGTATATAAAGCCCTTGAACACAGCCATGCTCATTAATCTACATATTATTTATGGCTGTTTTCATGCTACAGTGGCAGAGTACTATATGTGGCCTTCGGCTGCAAAACCTAAAGTCTTCGCTATCTGGCCTTTTACAGAAAACATTTAGCCACTCCTGTTGACCAGCACACATACTGTCTGCCCAGGAAACACGCACACATGCACCTATATACATGTACTTAATATTTTTGGTTCCTGCATTGATTCAAACAAACCAGGTTATTAATCCCTTGAGCCAGAGGAGGTGATAGGATAAAAGCATGTACCCTTTCCCTGCACCTCAAAGAATTGCATCATCCTCAGGCTGATTGCTGCCTACACCTGCCGAGTATTTTCTTTATACAGTCAAAGGGATCTTTACGGGGCGCCTGGGTGGCTCAGTCGGTTAAGCGTCCGACTTCAGCTCAGGTCACTCAGGTCATGATCTCACAGTCTGTGAGTCCGAGCCCCGCGTCAGGCTCTGGGCTAACAGCTCGGAGCCTGGAGCCTGCTTCAGATTCTGTGTCTCCCTCTCTCTCTGCCCCTCCCCTGCTCATGCTCTGTCTCTCTCTGTCTCAAAAATAAATAAAGACATTAAAAGAAAAAAAAAAAAGGGATCTTTACAGCAGTCCTCTCCACGCCCCTTCAGGATTATAATGTAGCTCTTCTGTTCAGTAAGCATGTGACCTTCTCCACTTATCCACTAGAGGGTGGCCAAACACCGCTTATGAAAGATTAAGGCCCTCTGATACCTGTTCCATGGAGAGACAGCAGAGTTTACCATCTGTCTGGATGAGTTCCTACACTTAAAGCGCATTCCACAGAGGTGGCAGGACGTGGAAGAATAAACTTGATCTGGTATTCACTCACTTGAACCAGACATTGCCTAGAAACAGATCTGACAAGAAATGTAGCCAGCCAAATGAGATAAGGATTAATTAAGAGAAAGACTTGGAAGGGCAAATTTAATCCCACAAGTTCATGGCCTTCTTTGTGTACCCCTATGAGATTTTTACTGCAGTGTATTTAATATTCTATAGGAGGGACTATGGGGAGTATCGGCCGGCGAAACCAAGGGGCCTCAGACGCTGCTGATTCCCCAATAAGAAGCTTGGCCTCTTTGGGCCTCTTCTTTCCCAATGTGGAAACGGGAAGAATGGGATAAGAAACCCAGTTCTCCAGTGGGAGTGGGGAGGCCAGCACATGGGAGGAGCATATCAAATCAGCTGGGGTTTCACCCATGTGGTTTTCATCCTACTTTCCATATACGCCATGAGAGTGGGTGTCTCTCTCTGGCCCTCCTTGACCCCTCCTCAAATACGATTGTAGGAAACCCCTGGGTACTCCGGAGCAAAACGAAGCTTCAGGCCTGGGTCTTGCTAAGAATTTGTGACTTAACCTTGCTTTTGCTTAGGACTTCAGTCTATGATCAACTAGATCTGCCCTGAGACAACACCTCGGGACCCCAATATTCCCAGAAGGAAATAGAATGCAAATACAGGGCTGGCTTTAAAATATGTCCACAGATTCCTTGACACGCCTCTCAAATGTAGGATCCTCTTGAATGTAGTGAATTGCTTCTGGTGAACAAAGTATGGCAGACATGATGCTATGTGACTTGGGAGGCTACGTCGTAAAGCCTACCTGCTGCTGTCTCAATATCGTGCTCCGGGGAAGTCAGTTGGTTAGCAGTCACGTTGTGGGGACATTTAGGCAGTCTTACAGAGAGGTCTACATGGAGAGGAACAGAGGCCACCCATCAGCAGCCAGCAGCTCCTTGCCAGCCAGGTGAGTGAGCCATCGTGGAAGTGGATTCTCCAGGCTCAGTCAAGCCTTCAATGACCGCAGCCCCAGATGACAGCTGACTGAGCCTCAGGAAAACACCTGAGCCACCACCACCTGGCCAAGGTGCTCTCGGACTCCTGACCTACAGAAACTGTGAGCGATAATAAATGTTTACTGTTCTTTGAAGCTAAGTTTGGGGGTGATTTGCTACATGGTAATAGATGACTAATACGCCAAGTTTCGGCCAATTTGGGCTCATACGCAAGAGGCAGTGTAGTAGGCAGAATGGACAGAAGACCTAAGTTTGTCACGAACTTGCTGTGAGAGGAGAGGTAGGCCATTTCACCTCCGGGCCTCGGTTTGTAACCCCATGAGATGGGTACAGCACTAGCTAGGTTGCTCAGGGTTTCAAGGTGTTTTGTGATCTGCAAAGATCTAGGCGAACAGCAGTGACTACTGGTCTCATGTTTTTTCTCCCAGGAAACATGACCTAATGCTCAGCATAGCTGGCAATTTGACAGTAAGGGTCCTAGCACACCTAGCTAGTGAAAGAAGGTGGGGGGTAGGGGTCTGTGCCCATAATTAGAACAGGATCAGGGTGCAGAGGAACGACTAGAGCAGGAGTTGGTAGGCTTTTTCTGTAAAGGACCACATAGTAAACACTTTTGGCTTTTCGGGCCATATGGTCTCTGTCACAACTACTCAACTCTGCCACTGTTTCATGAAAGCGGCCACAGACATTATGCAAATGGATGGGAGTAAGTGCGTACCACTAAAACTGTATTTATAAAACAGGCAGCAGGCTGGATTTGGCTGCCAGGCTATCATTTGCCAACCTCTGCCCTCCAGCCTTGCTTCTTCACCAAGTGTGTGGTCCCAGAGCAGCAGGATCAGCATCCCCAGGAGCTTGCCAGAAACGCCAACACTCAGGCCCACCCCGCTCTGCTGAATCAGCCTTCGTGGGGAAGGGGCCCAGCAACGGGTTTTCACAAGTCCCCCTGCCGCTCATGTTTGAGAAGCCTCACCTTCCACCCCTCCCTTCCACCTGAAGCCCCATGCCCCAGGGACCCAAGAGGAATCTCGGACGGCACTGACCCGATCAACAATCTTCGGGTCTATAAAGAACACCCGGAACCTCAGGATTCTCATGAGTCAGTGAAAAGCATTTGGTCGGTTGTCCTGGGTCACCAATAAGCAATGCAGCAGCCAGTCCTACCCAAATAGCTCAAGGAACCAGAGCAAGCTGTGTGGTGATGGCACCCAGGAGCAGAGGGATGGGAAGTGGCAATAATTCGAGGCCTCTCCTTCCCTGCGGCCTGGATGGATGGAACCCTTTGCCGTCAGATGCCAACATGGCTCCCGGCCCAACTTGTTTCTTTCAGCAAATTTATGCGAAGGCTGGATCCCTTCTGTTTTAGTGACGTGTGGGGGTATAAAAGGTAAGGAGGCAGAGGCCAAAGGATATCTCTTAAGGAACAGAAGAGATGAAAGGTTGATAGGAAAGAAGCAATAGGATGGGAGGGGATGGGATGCTGTAAAACAGCGTCTGCCACTTGTCTGTGGGAGACACTCGATCTTATAACAACACTAACGTCTTGCCTCTGAGCACCACACTGACCTAAAGTATTACCAGTTACACACTCTCCTCCCACTCAAGCCACACAACAGCCACACGACGTAGATAATCACAATCCCCATCCAGGCTCTGGGCTCAGAGCAGTGAACGGCCATCTCCAAAACCACATTCTACAAAGCTAGTAGAGCCATGGCTCAAAGCCAGGTCCGAGGACTGCTTTCTGCTACAGAACCTCCCAGCACTGCCCACAGGTCCACGGCTCCGCTGGCGGTCAAGGAGAGATCTTACGCGTGCAAGCCTTGATTTGTGTTGACCGCACTTCATCACAGGTGCCCTGCGGGGACGGCTCACAGGGTGAACCTGTTTCTCCCTGGGACATCTCCACCTCTGTCCTACCTTTAGGCACCAGGGAAGGAGGAGATCAGACCAAAAGGTTCTGACACAGTGGTAAACAGTATAATACCAGAAGTCACACGGCCACTCTTTAATGTCCATCTCAAAAGAACTGAAATAAAAATCAAACAGGGAGGGCTCTGAAATGCTTCCCTCCACCAAAGATGCACGGTGTGAAGAGCTGAGCCCTCATGTGGGAGGACCACTGTACTCTGGGCAGGAGGCTCTCTAGCTGTCTGTCTGGGCTGCTCTTCTCTGGGGTCTACTCACCCCCGGATGTTTAACTGGCTCTGAGGGCAGGACAGAAGATGCTTCATCTTCGAGTGAGAGTTCTGGTCTCCTGGCCTGCAGGCCTCCCTGCTTCCACGGAGCCGAAGGGGCCCTAGCAGACACGCTTGCCTCTTTGGAATCTATACTCCTTTGTTGTGTCCACTCTTCTTAATTCTGTGGTGTCCGGATTATCAGGCCTTTTTGTTTCAAACAGAAGACAATTTAGGAGGCCCTAAAGCATGATGGTCTGTCCAGGAAACACTGGAATCGGGTAATCGTCAACACACCTGTGCTACCCCGTTAGCCTTCGCCCCAATAGCAGCAGATGCACGAGGCCCAGTGGGGTCCAATGGCCATGGGCAGTTAAGTCAAGCAGCAGATATGGAGAAAGGTAAACATCTGGCCCCTAGAAACAAGTTTAGGAATGTCAAGTTGTGGCTCAAAGGGAGTCTGACCTCCACATTTTCATAGAGCCTCTCCCCCAGGCAAGCCAGTCTGCTTCCTATGGGAGATGCACAACTTACCAGAGCCGTACTTCGAGTGGGCAGACACTTAAGGACAGACGTAGCCCTCCCCTCCACATTGCCAGGGGCTGCCGGGGGATTGGAGTAATTCCTCTTTGAATGTGAGGTAGAATTCTCCAGCTAAGCCATTTGGCCCTGGGCTTTATCTTTCTTGGGAGGTTTTTGATCATTGATTTAATCTCGCTAATCATAGGTCTGTCTGGATTTTTAAAATCTTCACGATTCAGTCTTGGAAGGCTGCATGTTTCTCGAAATACATCCCTTTCTAGATTATCCTAGAACGTATATTCATATCATTGTCCTAGTAGTCTCTTGGATCCTTTTCATTTTTGTGACTTCAGTGTTAATGTCTCCTCTTTCATTTCTGATTGTTTTCTTTGAGTCTTTTCTCTTTTTTTCTTAGCCTAGCTAAGGGTTTGTCACTTTTGTTGATCCTTTGAAAGCACCAATTAAGTGTCGCTTTCTCGATGGCAAGACTCTCATACCCTTACAGCACAGAAATACCTGTATGTATTCATGGGTTCCAATATTCATTGACTAAAGGTTCACCTATTACCATAATAGAAAAGAATCTTCATGGAGAAGGAGGCCGATTTGTCATATTGCTGAAGATTGCCCAGGCAGTTTCAATACATTCCACACTTCAATCTTTTTGACCTGCCATATAAAAAATGCAATTTCTACCTACATTAAGGGCTAGGAGAGGCTTAGGCACTGTATATACAATTTAGTAGTTCAGAATGGAACCCTCCAGATGCCCTTCAAAAACACCTCATGTGCCAACTCTGCTATTTCATAACTAAGAAAAATGCAATGGGATCATTTTGGCAATTTTGCCTGGGAGTCTCCAATTCAAACTTCACTCCCAGAGTGAAAAACCAAAACCTTCAGGCAATCAAAAAAATCAAAGTAAGACAACCTCCTTAAAAATAAAATTCCCCTTGGCAGCTAATGAATTTCTAAAACAAGTCAGCAGTTTTTCACACTCAGACAAATGGTTCACCTCCACATTACCTTCCAGAGGCAACTAGAGACAACCAAATTCTATCTCCCGTGGCTCACACAGTCTCAGTAGGGACTGCCAACAAGAAGCTAGTCAAGGGCTGAGGAGGGACTCACCAAAATGGTCGGAATTACCCAATTCTCAAGGTGAAGGGCAGTGTGATACTTGACTGAGGCACTGTCCCCCAGCACGCAGACACTAGCCCCAGGTGAGAAAGCACACTTCCCCTGTACTTCATTCTCTAGCCAGCATCTGGAAGTTCAGACAAGCCTCAGCTCTGCTTCCAGAAGCCAAAAGAGCCACCAACCGGAAAGGGAACGATGGCTCATACATCATCTCAGACAGCTGGGTCTTTTGGCTTCAACACTGTCCTGATGACATACTGGCCTGGCTTCTCTCTGTTGGGACTCAGACACGCAGTGAGTCCCAATTATTTAATCAGGGTTTCTCAGGGTAGTCATTTGTCACATTCAGCATGTGCATTCCGACTATCTATACAAGTTTGATAACTTTGTTTGTATCTATCTATCTATCTATCTATCTATCTATCTATCTATCTATCTTAGAGAAAGTGCAAGAGGAGAGAGACCATGAACAGGGGAGAGGGGCAGAGGGAGAGAGAATCTCAAGCAGGCTCAGTGTGGAGCCTGACGTGGGGCTTGATCCCATGACCCTGGGATCATGACCTGAGCTGAAATCAAGAGTCAGATGCTCACCCGACTGAGCCACCCCGGTACCCCAAGAACTTTGTTTTCAATTAGATGAGCAGCATAATTATGGTAGAAAACTTGGACAATCTAGAAAAACATTAAGAAAACAAAAATCATTCATGCTCTTTTATGAGTCAGAGAAAACTAACCCTAACACTCTGGTAAAGGTGCTTCAAATGCTTAAGAATGTTTCCAATACAGAACATTATAAGCATAATATTTAGGGTCATGAAAAGTAAGGGCTGGCATTTGTAAAGCTCTCGGGAACTATGCCTGGTACAGTAACTTGTTGGGAGATACTATGGGCACTTGTTAGAAATGCAGATCCCTGGGTATACCCCAGACTGTTTAAGAGGCATTTCTTTCTTTCTTTTTTATGTTTGTTTATTTTTGAGAGAGAGACAAAGCACAGTGGGGGAGGGGCAGAGAGAGAGAGAGAGAGGATATGAAGCAGGCTCCAGGCTCTGAGCTGTCAGCTCAAACTCACGAGCTGTAAGATCATGACCTGAACTGAAGTCAGACGCTTAAATGACTGAGCCACCCAGGCGCCCCTAAAAGGGGCATTTCTGAAGAAGGCCTGGGCATCTGTATTTTAAGCATTTCCTCACCTCATCCTTATAATCAGGTAAGTCGAAGCATTCAGCATTCAGGCTGCTACTGGAAGCTACTGTTGGCAGCTTCCTAATAAGGTCCCTTATCTAAAAATGCCTATTTTGTGTTTGTACTGAACTGACAATCTGGTCGGGTAGAGAATATACTCTCTTTTTTTCAGTTTTTTTAAAATAACAGCTTTGAGCTATAATTCATATAACATAAAACACAAAAATGTACAATTCAATGGACTATAGTATATTCACAGAGTTGTGTAAATATCACCACAATCAATTTTAGATCATTTTCATCCTCCTAAAAAGAAATCCTGTACCCACTGGCGGTCACTCCCCATTTCCCCTCAACCACACTCCATCCCAGCCTCCCAGTCCTAGGCAGCCATCTACTGTCCGTCTCCATCAATTTGCCTATTCTGGACCTTCTTCCATGTTGCAGCAAGTATCAATACTTCACTCCTTTTTATTCATGAAAAACGTCCCACTGTATGGACATGCCACATTTCGTTTATCTATCTGTCAGACAGCTGATGGACATTTCGGTTGTTTCTCCATTTTGGCTATTATGAATAATACTGCTGTGAATATTTGTGTGTACATGTTTTATGTGGATATAGGTTTTCAATTCCCTTGGGCACCTTCCTAGGGGTGGAATTGCTGGGTCACATGACTCCATATTTAACCTTTTGAGGTAACGAAAGACTGTTTCCCAAAGTGCCTGCACCACTTTACGTTCCTACCGGCAGTAAGGTGAAGCTTCTCATTTCTCTGCAGGGACATCCTTGCCAACACTCATTGTGTTTTTGAGTCTAGGCATCTTAGTGGGAAGGAAATGGTATCTCACCATGGTTTTGATCTACATTTCCTGATGGCTAACGACTCCGAACATCCTTTCATGTGCTTATTGGCCATTTGTTTATCTTTGGACAAACATCTATTCAGGCCCTTTTCTCATTCAGTAGTTGGATTGTCTTTTTATTATTGAGTTGTAAGAGTTTCTTTGCATTTTGTTTTTTTTTAGTGTTTAGTTATATTTGAGAGAGCGAGGGAGAGAGTGAACGCAAGCAGGTGAGGGGCAGAGAGAGCGAGACACAGAATCTGAAGCAGGCTCCAAGTTCCGAGTTGTCAGCACAGAGCATGATGCAGGGCTTGAACCCATAAGCCGTGAGATCATGACCTGAGCCGAAGTCGGATGCTTAACCGACTGCACCACCCAGGCACCCCAAGAGTTTCTTTCTAAATAGCAGGATCATCAACGTTTTCCTCCTAATACTTATCTATTTGTTTGTTTGTTTATTTGTATTTATTTTTAAGTAGGCTCCATGCCCAGAGCATAGTCCAATGAGGGGCTTGAATTCACAACCCCGAGATCGAGATCTGGGCTGCAGTCAAGAGTTGGATGCTTAACTGACTGAGCCACCCTGGCATCCCCTCCTATGCACCAATGGCTATGTTTTAATTTTTTTTTTTTAACATTTATTCATTTTTAAGAGACAGAGACAGAGCACGAGTGGGGCAGGGCAGAGACAGAGGGAGACCTAGAATCTGAAGCAGGCTGCAGGCTCTGAGCTGTCAGCACACAGCCTGACGTGGGGCTCAAACCCACGAACCACGAGATCATGACCTGAGCCGATGTCACAGGCTCAACCAATGGAGCCACCCCGGTGCCCCACCAACAGCTATGTTTTAAATACAGGTGAGCCCCAATATTTTAAGAGCTTTTTTTTTTTTCTAGAAGATGTTATCAGGTTGCTGTAAATCAAAATTTATTTAAAAAGCTTATTCACAAGAGGATGCACAGAATCCTGTTTGGGAGAATAATCACTTTCTAATTTAGTTTCCACGTAAACTCAAACTTTCCTGGATTGCATCTATTTATAGCACCTCTGTGTAAAACTCCATTTCTCATTCTTCCAGCAACTGAATGGAGGTCACAAAGGTTACTGGACACCAGGACAACCAAAGAGACAGGCACTGCACACGGCCAGTGCGTACAAGAGAGATCATTCAGTGTGGCCAGGGAGATAAAGCAAACAGAAAACCCTGCTGCAGCAAGGCCAATGGTAAGGACCAGAGAAGTGCAATCATGTCATGAAATGCTGAATGATTCCTTCAGGGGCAGCAATAAATAACTCGGGTGCTCAGAGAGGATTAAGGGCATCAGGAAGGCCAGGACCTCAATGGGTGTAGCTGCTCTCCAGGCAGGGGTGAGGCTGGGACTTGGCATCTACATGCTTTAAGGATGTGGGCAAAAGGCCAGAGGGTTGGCAATGCTCGGGACGGCAGTAGGAGTTGTGGAGGGAGAGGGCGGTTGGGCCACCCTTGGAATGGCGGGCTAAGGAGTTCAGAATTTACTCACCAGGCAGGCATGATGGAACCAGCGGCATTTTTTGGAAACAGCTATCTCTGGCATCAGCGTTTCGGAGTTGGCATATCTTCAAAATCTCCTTTGGCAATGGGAGAAAGTCACGTGACTGAGGGTGGGCTAGTCATCAGGAGGATTTGTTTCAATGCCATGTTGCCTAGAAGGCCGGCGGATGGGCAGACAGCAGCAGATCGGGCTGGCCGGCTGGCCTCTACACTTCTCCCGGCTGCCTTTGCATCTTGGCAGCAGACGTGCATTCTTGGGAGAGGGTTCTAAGCCTGATGTCCCAAGCTGGCTTATTTCATGGGTCCCCCTAAGAGCCTCCACCCTGGGTGATGCCATCCTCCTGGGAAAGTGATACTCCTCCACTTGGTGGGTTCAAATGCTCAATGCAGTATTTTACAGTTGGCCGCTGGTCCTTTGGGACTTTTCCTGAGACTACTGAGGAATGAGAAGGAATAGTATACAGCACACAACTAATCTTTGGGAAGGAAAGGACCTTTGGGAGTACAGGAAGCCATGTTACCTTAGCATCGGTTTTATCCGAAGATTTGGGGCTGAGGTGGGGAAGAGGTACTATCATAGATAAACCCCTACTCAGCACCTGCTACAGACCTGATGTTTGTGTGCCCCTGAAATTCCTATGTTCACACCTAATCCCCAGTGTGACGGTGTTTGGAGGTGGGGCCTCTGGAAGGTGATTAGGCTCCACCCTCATGAACAGGATTAGCGTCCTTATAAAAGAGACCCTAGGAAGCTCACTCTCTCCTTGTGCCAACAAAGATGGCCAAATATGAACCAGGAAGTAGGTCCCCATTAGACATCCAATCTGCCTTCGTGCAGAACTGTGAGAGGGAAATTTCTGTTGTTTATAAACAATCCGGTCTATGGTATTCTGTTATAGCAGCCTAAATGGACGAAGACAGAAATTGAAAATCAAAGCCAGAAATATCGCAGAGGAAAAAGCTCACAGGAATTAAAAACATCAAATACAAAACGCCCTCCCCCAAATTTTACCCGGGTAGCTTCATCCTCAGATCCCTGAGAGAATGAGCTTTACTCTCAGAGGTTTGGGATATTTTGGTTGAAAAAATGTAATAAACACAGGCTTATAGAAACAAGACTCGTGAATTTAGATACCTACTGTGACATTTCTCTTCTGCTGAGTGTTCAAAAATAGACAAGCTCCTTCCACTACTGTAGGAGCAAGCATATTATCCATGGCTTAGCATGGACTTTTCTCTGAAGGACAGCTGATCATGGGGGCTTTTTAAAGGTTGCCAGTAACACTGCATTATTATTGGAACCTCTTTTTCCTCCTGCAACTAGTTATACCTAAACGCCCCTTGGTCTATTTCACAATTTAAATAGGTGTGTAAGGATCCCCAGGGGTGGTCATAGGTCAGTGCTCCCATTAAAACCAGAACAAGGTGCCAGTGCCAGTGGAGCTGACGTTTTAAACAGTGCGCTAAACTCCCTCCTGGGCAAGATGATGCGGGAGACCCCAGTCTCCTTTGCCTTAGATGAGTTTAACAGTAATAATTCCCTAACTGAGGAAAATGAGACTGCTACCTTCTTCACCTGTCTTAGAGAAGCGGGAGGCACAGTTCCATGTAGAGAAGGCCACACCAAAACAAGCCCGTAAGCCTGAGAGGACTATGTAAACTGTGGCTTGTCCACTGGAGGCAGAAAATGTTAACAAATAGGTTATTATATATATAATAATATATTGTTTATATATAAATATAAATATATATATATATATAAAATGGTTTTACGTTATAAGCAAACAGCTTCACAACCAGACTCCCGACACCTTACTTTATTGGGTTTTTTTATTGTTATTACTGTTTTCAGTAGGTCTCATGCCCAGCACAGAGCCCAACATGGGGCTTGAACTCACAGCCCTGAGATCAAGATCTGAGCTGAGATCAAGAGTCGGATGCTGGCTGTGCCACCCAGGCTCCACGACACATTTTGATTGTTCTTAATGGTGCAATAGGTTATATTGCAAACCACTGGTGAAAAATTAAAAGCCTGATCATTGTAAACAAAATAGAAATGAAGGGGAGCAACATGGGGCTGACATATCCAAGTCAAAGTTTGCCAAAAATCCCCAAAATTCACGTTCCAGATTCAAGGCCACTCGTGGCTGCATCCACCAAAGTTTTTGCAGGGATGTCAGTAACTAGCAGAGCTGGTCAGCTTTGGCCTTGGCCTGCATCATATTGTAGAGGAGAAAAAAAGAAACAGCTAGCACTCCCTGAGTCCATATCACGAACGAAAGGATTCCTAAGGATCACCGCCAATCGCGACAACAGCTTGACGGTGTTGGCAATTTTGTCCACGTTTTAAAAACGGAGAAATAGAGGCAAAGTTGGCAATTTGCCCAAAGCCAACAACAGGTGGAGGATTTGCACCTGATTTTCTAACATCAAAAGGCCGTACTCACTTATAAGATCTTTGGCCACTTCTGAGTTATGCTCAAAAAACCAGAAAGGGATCTGGCTGTCCAGACTCCTTGGGTAACAGACACCGTCCCAGACAAGCTCAAGTGCAAAAGGGGCTCTTGTCGCAAAGCTCTCAGTCTCTAGGCGACAAGGGCGGGATGACTTGGTCTCTGGTTCAGGAACAACAGGGAACTATTTATGTGCAAGCACTATTAGGAATAAAAGTCACAGACCTACATTGTGGGCAAACGTTACCAAGTTTGAGAGTCAAAGTCTGGCCATGTTGACGTTAACTTACAAATACGTTTTTTATGCAGAGAGAAAACAAACTACCTAAGACAGAGATGGAGAATCCGGGGAAAACGTGGAAATGGTTGTTTCATCACTGCAGCTGAGTCTAGGAAATCCATGAATGCATCTCCAGGAAGCAAACTGGGGACAGGCGGCCTGACAGACAAGTGACCAGTGGAAAGCTACCAGAGGAGGCCCATGACAGCCACCGGCTGTTCCTTTTGCTACTCCCCCTCCCCAAGCGCCATGCTGGCCTCAGGAGCTCTGCAGCTGCCAGATGTGCACCCCGGGGGGTTCCCCCCCGCAGTCTTCCCACCAGACCATCTGAATTTCTCTTGGCTTGAACATCCCTGGGCCACTTGATAACTATTATGCCGGACCTCACTGCCTCCTTGCTTCTGTAGGAAAGGGCTGGCACCTGGGTCAATGTCTTTGGTAAGAGGGCATGAAGCTCTCCGTGAGGTCTAACCCTGCCCAGCCCCCAAAACATCTACTTTGGAGAAGCAGGAACCAAGATCTACCAAGATGCTGTGGGGAACACAAGACGTCCCCTCTGCTGCTTCTGTCTCTGGATTTCTTTGTATCCCAGCCACATGGAAGGAAAATGTTGCCCATGTGGTCAATGCCAGGGCGCTAGCCTCTTAGGGAGAGACTACAGCAACTCAGTCTCCAGTCTCAGTTCTTAGAGAACACTCTGAGTGACCCAGTTTGGGTCAGGTGCCTGCCCCTCAACCACACAACAGTGGCCTGGCTGGGCCAGGTGTGGAGGGTGAAATATCACCAGGAGTGAACGTGGCTATTGCTGCTGCCATGATATGTAAAGAGAAGGGCTGATAATTCTTAGAAACTCTGTGAGCAAAGAACTCAACAGGTGTTCATGACCAGGACAGCATTAAAAGTGGCCCAGCCAGTTGAGTGGCTCAGTCGGTTAAACGTCTGACTTCGGCTCAGGTCATGACCTCAGGGTTTGTGAGCCCTGCATCAGGCTCTGTGCTGACAGTGTGGAGCCTGTTGAAATTCTGTGTCTCTCTCTCTCTCTCTCTCTCTCAAAAAGAGGGAGAAGTGACTTAGCTATCTATGAGGAGGTTAAAACTCTTATAGGGAAAATACTAAACTTGGTCCAAGCAAAATTTAAATTATTTTCAGGCCAGCTCCTCACTGACTCCAAATGCTCCCAATAAGTGATGCACACACTACTAAAGAATATTTGAAAGAGGACCAAATAATTGCCTTCCTGACCACTCCAAGCAGAAAAACACAAGAAGCCATCTGATTAATACAGAGTTAGTATGTAATGTTGGAATAATCTAAATCGGATTGCATGCTAACTTGGGTTCTTGAACCGCTAGCTGAATAGCTCTGGCACCTGTAGGTTTTTTTCTCTCAAATACATATTAGGCTCAAGTTCCAGGTACCTTGAATAAACACTTTTTCCCCACAGGAAGAGAAGTGCATCATTTAGCACTGAGGTCAGCAAACTTATTCTGCAAGGGGCCAGATAGTAAATATTTTAGGCTTTGCAGGACAGACAGTTGCAATAACTCATGTCCGTGGTTGAGGCCTGAAAGCAGCCAACGTGTAAACAAATGGGCATGGTTGTGTTTGAACAAGAACTTCTGAAAACAGGCAGCAGAGGCCAGATTTGGCCCCCAGGCTGTAGTTTGCTGACTCCTGATCTGGCAGATTACAGTTGCCCTTCATAGCAAACCAGGTTTGGGATAATGCGGTGGGGCTCCCTACCCAGGAAGGCACATTCCTCCTCACCGGAACATTTCAGGGAAGAAGTCAGGACTTGCCTCTCCTTCCTCCCAACGCTCCTGAGAGGGGCCTTCACCCCTTCATCAGTCCACGCTCACGCACACTCACATTGCACACGCACGCTTTTGCTAGCTGTCTGTTTTTCTCTCTCTTCCCTCTCTGGTCTTTTGTTCTCAGCAGATTTTCAAGTGGACGAGCCGAGGTCTGACCCGAGTCTCACTGAGGTCTGCAATATTGTTTAAATAGCGCCACGTTTTCCTGGGAAACAATGCTGGCGTGGCTCTTTCTCTAACAGGAAACTACACCTCTGACATGTGCATTTTTATACTCTGTCTTCCGGCTGGGCCATATAAGTAAAAGGGCCTGTCCTTAGCAGATACCAGTGCTGGTTTTTGAAGCCCAAAGCAATTTCCAATGCATGAAACCTCCAGAAAAGGAAAGCCATTGTCGCCCAAGAAGCACAAAGATGCTTTAAAATAATTTTGGCGGGGGTTGGGAGAGGTGCCTGGGTGGCTCAGTCAGTTAAGTATCAAAGTCTTGATTTCGGCTCAGATCACGATCTCATGGTTCATGAGTTCGAGCCCCGCATCGGTCTCTGCACTAACAGAACGGAGCCTCTCTCTTCCCCGCTCTCTGTTCCTACCCTGCTCATGCGCTCTCTCTCAAAATAAATAAACTTAAAAAAAAAAAGTAAGTTTGGCAGGGGTGGGGGTGGGTAGAGAAGGAAGGAAGTTACCCCAAATGACGAACTGGAAGTAAAATAAGATGATGGAGTCAAAGAAAGTCACTACTGTTTTCCAGGTGATTTTTTGGGGGGACAGAAACTAAGTTTACACAGAGTTTCAAAGGTGAAAGGAAACAACATCTCCTTCCTCCCTCATCTTAACTACCACACACACCCCCTCACCTCCACCCCGGGCCTGCACCACACCCTGACTCCAGGAAAAAACAAAGACAAATGCCAAGGAAGGGAATCAGGTACGTCTTGAAGAAATGTAAGTTAATCCAATTCTATTTTTTTAAATTTTTAAATTTTATTTGTTTTAAATTTTTTTTAACGTTTATTTATTTTTTTTTTTAAATTTTTTTTTCAACGTTTTTTATTTATTTTTGGGACAGAGCGAGACAGAGCATGAATGGGGGAGGGGCAGAGAGAGAAGGAGACACAGAATCGGAAACAGGCTCCAGGCTCCGAGCCATCAGCCCAGAGCCTGACGCGGGGCTCGAACTCACGGACCGCGAGATCGTGACCTGGCTGAAGTCGGACGCTTAACCGACTGCGCCACCCAGGCGCCCCACGTTTATTTATTTTTGAGACAGAGAGAGACAGAGCATGAACGGGAGAGGGTCAGAGAGAGAGGGAGACACAGAATCTGAAGCAGGCTCCAGGCTCTGAGCAGTCAGCACAGAGCCCGACGTGGGGCTCGAACTCACAGACAGTGAGATCGTGACCTGAGCCGAAGTCGGACGCTCAACCGACTGAGCCACCCAGGCGCCCCTATTTTTTTTTTTAATAACAGCTTTGTTGAGATGTAATTTACACATCATAAAATTCACCCATTTAAAGGGTACGACTGAATGGGTTTTAGTGCCTTAGAATTGTACAGCCATCACCACAACTGGGGAACATTTTCGGCACACTGTAGAAACCCCTTCCCCATCCACGGCCACTCTTCATTCCCCTACCACTGCCATCCGCTGCCCTAAGCAACCACTCGCCTATCGCTACAGCTCTGCCTCTGCTGGGCACTTGATCATGGAAGTGGCATCATACGTCACACAGCCCTTTGTGTCTGGCTTCCTTCACTTAGCATAATGCTGCCAACGTTCAGCAATGTTGTGGCAGGAATCAGTGGCATGTATTTCAATGTCTGGATAACATTCCACTGTATGATAAACTACATTTTGTCTATTCGTCGGCTGATGAACACTTGGGTTGCTTCCCTTTTTTGGCTCTTGTGAATAATGCTGCTATAAACCCTCACGTACAAAAATTTGTATGTTACCATATATCTTCATTTCTCTCTCTCTTTTTTTTTTTTTAACTTTTATTTATTTTTGAGAGAGAGAGAGAGAAACAGAGCCTGAGCAGGAGAGGGGCAGAGAGAGAGAGGGAGACACAGAATCTGAAGCAGGCTCCAAGCTCTGAGCTGTCAGCACAGGGCCCGACGCGGGGCTCGAACCCACGGACTGCGAGATCATGACCTGAGACGAAGTCAGACGCTTAACCGCTAACCGCTAACCGACGGAACCACCCAGGCGCCCCTCTTCGTTTCTCTTAAATCTAGTCCTATTTTGCATGTATAAGGGAAGCCTGCTGAGGATCTGAGGGTGTGGCCCGGCGGGGGTCAGGTTAGATGTTTAGATAACAGACATACAGGATCTCTAGTCAGAAGGAGCGGAAGTCTTTCCAGATACTCCCTCTCCTACACAGCTGCTCAGAGCAGAACAGGACTGTATGAGGAAATACACATGGGCCTCAACTTTCAAGTTCAATTTTGGCACATTACTGATTGCAACCCCAAAGGCCTTTAACGTTAAGCATCCTGACGTCAGCTGACAAACCAATATTTCCACCAAGGGTTGTTTTTTTCCTAGGGTGGTTTTGACAGCTCTGTCTGTCATGCCTACTTCTACAGCAGAGCAAGTTTGCACAAATATCTGAATATTTTGTGGCCTCTTAGCCTTATTAGGCTTTTAAAGTGGGTGGGAAGTGGAAAACTGGAATTGCTGGTGCCAGTGGTAATACTGTTAACCACACGTTCACAGGATGAAAGCCACTGGGCTGGTCAACTGAGAAGGACAAGCTTAACATGTAGGAAATGCTGAAAGTCACTCTCCAAAGAGCATCTGCAAAGCAAGGTGATGAAGTGATAAAACCTTTAAAAGCATGGGCTGAGGACTAATACTTCAAAAAATAATCCAGCATGGGGCGCCTGGGTGACTCGGTCATTTGGGTGTCTGACTCTCGATCTTGGCTCATGTCATGATCCCATGGTGTGGGATCCAGCCCTGCATCGGGCTTCACGCGGGCTGTGGAATCTGCTTAAGATTCTCTCCCTCTCCCCCCTCCTCCCCCACCCCCCCTCTGTCCCTCTCCCCCACTCACACATGTGCACTCTCTCTCTAAAATAAAAAAAAATAAAGAGGCACCTGGGTGGCTCAGTTGGTTAAGCATCTGACTTCGGCTCAGGTCATGATCTCGCGGTCTGTGAGTTCGAGCCCCGCGTTGGGCTCTGTGCTGATAGCTCAGAGCCTGAAGCCTGTTTCAGTCTGTGTCTCCCTCTCTCTCTGACCCTCCCCCGTTCATGCTCTGTCTCTCCCTGTCTCAAAAATAAATAAAATGTTAAAAATAAAATAAAATAAAATAAAATAAAATAAAATAAAATAAAAAAATAAAATAAAATAAAATAAAATAAAATAAAATAAAATAAAATAAAATAAAAAAAATAAAGAGGCACCTGGGTGGCTCAGTCGGTTAAGCATCTGACTTCGGCTCAGGTCGTGACCTCACAGTTTGTGGGTTCAAGCCCCGCGTCGGGCTCTGTGCTGACAGCTCAGAGCCTGGAGCCTACTTCTGATTCTGTGTCTCCCCCTCTCTACCCCTCCCCCACTCACGTTCTCTCTCTCTCTCTCTCTCTCTCAGAAAATAAACATTAAAAAATTTTTTTAATTAAAAAAAATTCTACCTTAAAACGTAATATTTAAAAAATAGTGAAAGAAAATTCCTATCTTTCAGAGCTCCAGACTAATATATTTACAGATGAAATGAGACGTCATCTAGGATTCCCTTCAAAATCCTCCTGGAGGAAGAGTGGGTAGGAATAGAGATGAAACAACATTGACTATAAATTAGCAATTACTGAAACTGGGCAGTGGCCACGTGGGAGTTTATTATGCTCAGTTTGAAACTTCCCGTAAAGAAGTAAAAATAAAACCACATATTCCTAGATGCAGAGAGAAGTTCCCAGGGTCTTGGCACCACCAACAGGGCAACTGTTGGCTGCAGACACCTTGATATCAAAGGAGGAAGACTGGGGTTGAAATTCTTCCTGATTAAATTCTTCGAACTGGCAATTATACTGACATGGCTCAGAAACTGAAAAGTGTAAGAAATCAGACAGTGGGAAGGCTATCACCAATCCCCTTTGGGGTCCCTCTCTTGCTACACCTTTCCCTCCCTAACCCCTTGAGGCAAGCGCTGTTATCAGTTTCCTGGGTACCTTTCCAAAATTATACATAGCTCCCCTACTCCCCACCCCTTGCTGTCCTGACTTAATGCATTTTGGAGACCTGTTCCAAGATCTTAGAATGCATCCTTGTTTCTCAATCAACTGCTACATACTCTTCCTGAGTACACAGTGTCTCTGATAACTTCCCTGTTGGTGCACATTTTGCAGCTGCCAAGAATCACCTCATACACATACCATTTTGTAGGTGTTCGGGTGTGCTGTGGGCAAATGTATACAGAAGTGGGACTACTGAGTCAAAGAATATTTGCATTTAATCCTGGTGATGGCTATTGTTAAATGGCTGTTCATAAAGGTTAGACTTTCATTTACTTCTATTTGCTTTACCACCAATAATAGGTGACTGTAAAAATAAACCCTGGACAGAGTTATGACCATCGCTTGCCTTCTCCTCTACAGCAGTATTCAAGGAAGACGGACCAAGTTGGACATGAAGAATTTACTTTAGAAAAGTCATCACAATTGTCCATACTTACTGCTTAATCCGTGTTTTAAGTACTTGCATAAAAAATAAATTAACATTTACTAAGCAGCCCCTGAAGGCCAGGCAATGCTCTAAGCTTAATCATTACACGGCCTTGAGGCCAATTCTATTACCAACCTCAACTGAGACGAGGAAAGAAGGCTGCACACGAGTAACTGTCCCAGATCACACAGCTTGGGAGTGACAAGCTGATGTCAGATGCACTTCACCCTCTCCCTCTGTGGCTTTTCTGTGCACAACCCCCTAGAGACTCAGAAAATGTGCAAATTTAGGTCCCAAGCCACTTCCCAATATTCAGGTCTCTTACAGTAATACATAAGTTTGGGATTCAATCTTCAAACACTGGCTTGTCCTATACTGTTAGGGATAAATTAAACACAAAAGCGTTTTCTTATCACAGGAAAACATCTACCATATTGGCAAAGAGACCTCCAAATCTGGGCTCACAGTCAGTCAGGGATTTGATCTGAGTGCCGTGCCCTGAAATATTTATAAATGGAAAATGATTCACATAGGGGCGCCTGGGTGGCTCAGTCGGTTAAGCGTCTGACTTCAGCTCAGGTCACGATCTCATGGTCTGTGAGTTCGAGCCCCGCGTCAGGCTCTGGGCTGATGGCTCAGAGCCTGGAGCCTCCTTCCGATTCTGTGTCTCCCTCTCTCTCTGCCCCTCCCCAGTTCATGCTCTGTCTCTCTCTGTCCCAAAAATAAATAAACGTTAAAAAAAAAAAATAAAATAAAAAAAAAAAGAAAATGATTCACATTAAAAAAAAAAATCACATCAGTCCATATATTCTATGACTTAGGGGAAAAAGAATGAAAGAAAGAAAGAAAGAAAGAAAGAAAGAAAGAAAGAAAGAAAGAAAAGAAAGTTAGCCCTGAGGAGTTCTCTTGCCATATAACCCATTGGTTTCTAAAAAACTTTACCAAAAAATTTAGCTTTCAACTCAAATCATTCCACTTGCCTTCCCACCTCATCCCCAAACATCATTCCCTTTTCTACATTTGAGTCTCGATGCACTGCTGTCTTGGAAAAAAGAACCCTAGAGCCAGCAAGGAAGCATTTTTATATTCAGCTCTCATTTCATATTCGGGTAGTGCAGCGATCGACAAATGATTCAACGTCTCCATAAGGTCTTACATATTTAGCCACAAACCTTCTCACAATAAAGGTCACGTTTTTGTCATGCCTTCTGTTAACCGTCTTCTAAGTTGCTCTGAAAAAGCTGCCCATCTGTCAAGTCTTGAGACCCAACATGTAAACACTGGGCATCTGGAAAAGTCTGAGTTAATCTTGGAGGAATTTTTTTTTCAAAGACAGTGGCCAAAACGTTATCAAAACTGCTTAACTAGTCGATGGACCTGAGCAAATAAAGAGGTAGAATCATAGAAGCTTTAGATTTCAGCGATTTCCTTTTGTTAACTTTCCAGAGGATGTCTAGTTATTTCAAGGAATGTCAGGAGAGTCTCAAAATACAACTGACTCATTAAAAAGAGAGAGAGAGAGGGTGCCATTTGGCTTTCCTAAAAGGAATCGAGTATACGTTATCAATTCCAGATAATTTAGGAATAATACCACAAGCCACCAAAAAATATGCCACCTGCTCCTGAAGTCATGTTTCAAAGTATGTTCTTAAAGGTACTCCATGAAAACAGGGTTTATGGTTAGATTCGTTTGGGAAAGGTGGATTCTAGCCAACCCTTGGAGATGTAGCACACTGAAGGCTCTAAAGGGGCTCACGGTAATAAAACTGACCTTGTCTAACCTGGCCTTTTCCAAACTTATTTGGCCATGGAATGCCTTTCATTCAAAACCTAACATGCCAGGGATCCCACTGTGCAGAGTCCTCTTGGAGCACCTGGACAGGTACACCTCTGTTCCATCACTATCCTCACCCTGCCGTGTGTTTCAGGGTCACTGTCCACTTCTCTTCTTCCCTGCAATGTGAAGTTTTGAAAACAAGGAATGTGCTTTAGCTACCTCTGTGTTTCCCCCAGCACTCAGTTTACCACTGAACGACTGACCCCAAAGACTCACAGCGGCACTCAGAAGTCAGGAAGCACGAACAGAGAAACTGGAGAGGAGAGCTGCGATGGGGATTTCCAGCACTTACTAAAGTGTCAGGCTACGTTCACGAGAACACACAATTCAAGGTCTCTGTAAAAAAGGCTGTCAATGTCTCCATCGGCGATGCCTCAGTTGGACCCACCCCAGAAAAGTCTCCCTCCTTACTGATAACGGAAAGAAAGAAAATGGACGGGGCGCCTGGGTGGCGCAGTCGGTTAAGCGTCCGACTTCAGCCAGGTCATGATCTCGCGGTCCGTGAGTTCGAGCCCCGCGTCAGGCTCTGGGCTGATGGCTCGGAGCCTGGAGCCTGTTTCCGATTCTGTGTCTCCCTCTCTCTCTGCCCCTCCCCCGTTCATGCTCTGTCTCTCTCTCTGTCCCAAAAATAAATAAAAAACGTTGGAAAAAAAAAAAAAAAGAAAAGAAAATGGACATATTAGGAAAAAAAGTCCTTGGGCGCCTGGGTGGCTCAGTCAGTTAGGCGCCCGACTCTTGATTTCGGCTCAGGTCATGATCTCTACAGTTCGCAGAGATCGAGGCCCACGTCAGGCTCCGTGCTGACAGCACGGAGCCTGCTTGGGATTCTCTCTCTCCCTCTCTCTCTGTCCCTCCCCACTCATGTTCTCTAAGTAGATAAAAAAAAAAAAAAAAAAAATCCTGCCTTACTCCTCTTACCCATGTCCCCCCTGAGCCAGACCTGACTTCACACCCTCAGCCCGTGAAGGGTTGGCTCCTCTCAGACACATCCTAACCATCCCTCGACTCCTAACAGAGGGACTGTGGGTCCGGTGCTCCCAACGTGCTCCCCCTCATCCCCTTCTTCCCCAGGCATCCCCATACACAGTGTTTCCTCTCACCCCGGCACAGCCATAGAATAACAAAGGTGCCATTTTCTTGAGTCCACTGCTCCCCTTTTTCCGCATCCCTGGTTCTGCTGATGCAGAACAAAGCATTAATGCTTTACTTTTCTGGGTTGGCTGCTACTGTAGCTGTACCAGCCTCCAAGATGAGAAATAAATCATGTAGAACCTTCTACAGGAACTAGCTTTGGGAGCATCTCTGAGGCTGAGTGGTCTTCCTTTTAAAAAGTGATGCTTAGACTACCAGCACCCAAATCTCTTGGTGAGTTTGTAAAAAATGCAAGTGCCTGGGCTCCATCCCAGAACTCCTGGGTCAGGATCTCTGGGTGCATGGTGGGGGGTGCTCAAGAAGCTACGTTTAACAACTTACGTGTGACTCATGGATGCACGGTACTTTGACAACCGCTGCTTTAAAAGACCGAGTGAAGAGGGCAAAGCGGGAGAAGGAATGACATTGTGATAGAAAGAATAATGGCCTCCTAGAGATGTCCACATCCTAGTCCCCAGGACCTGTGGCTGTCACCTTACGCAGCGGGCATGATTAAATTAATAATTCTGGGACAGGGAGGTTATCCTGGATTATTAGATGGGCTCAATGGTCCATAAGGGTCCCTACAAGTGAAAAACAGAGGCAGGGGAGTCCGAGTCAGAGAGAGATTTGGAAATGGCTGTAAAGATGGAGGAAGAAGCCATGGGCCAAGCACACAGATTCTCCCTTCGAGGAACCAGAAGGAACCAGCCCCACCAACACTTCGGTGTTAGCCCAGTGAGACTGATTTTGGACTTCTGACCTCCAGAACTGTAAGAGAATAAATCTGTGTTGCTTTACGCCACTAAGTCTGTCATAATTTGTTATAGAATCAATAGGAAACGAACACACACACACACACACACACACACACACACACACACACACACATACAACGAGAAACCTGAAAAAGCCAGGACTGTACTAAGCTTGTAGCCCAGATGTCAAATATATCTCCCCTCTAAGAGGCAGATATTTTAAGTGAAAAATGCCAGCCAGCCAAAAGAATAGAAATGCTTCTGGGCGTACAGACGGAAGAAGACAGAGGCGGGAACAGCTTGCGGGGCACGACAGCGGTGCCGCTGATGGTGGTGGTGCCCCGGGTTCTCCCTGTGTGCCAGGCACCCCGTCCTAAGCTCTTCTACGGGCAAGACCGTTTCGTCTTCACAACTCCATCAGGCAGTTACCACTCTGCAGGGCAGGACAGCACATCACTGAGAGGAAGAGGGAGGTGGAAGCTGCAACACAGATGTCACTGTCACCGAGGGTGGACTGGGTTAGGAAAGTGTGGGGAGGGGCAGCCGGAACTGAGGGAGGGAAAGCTAGCTGCCTGCGATGGAGGTGCTGTGGGGAAGGAGGAGGTCTGGAGTAGCTAAGCTGCACACAGCAAGGGGTGAGTTCAACCAAACGGCCTAGAGGGTGGAGGGAAAGAGTTAGACCAGACATGGGGGCCACAGGTAGGCTGGGAGCCCGGGTGACTGGCTGCTGAGCAGAAAGTTCTGGAACAGCTTCGAGGGCCCAAAGGCCACATGCCTGTTCTCTGCCTGAATCTTCTCCAATCAGAAAGCAAAACTGGAGTGTGGTGCCCAAGTGCCATGGGGGACAACTGCGGATCTGAATTGAGGAAGCACATTTTGAAAGCATCATCCCAAGTAAGGTGACAAACTTCCTTCCACCAGAACTTCCTTCCACCATTCCACCAGGAATGGACACAAAAGAATGAATATACTACAAATGTCTTTAAAAATGATACTCTTGGGGCGCCTGGGTGGCTCAGTCGGTTAAACGTCCGACTTCAGCTCAGGTCACGATCTCGCAGTTCGTGGGTTCAAGCCCCACGTTGGGCTCCGAGCTGAATGCTCAGAGCCTGGAGCCTGTTTCAGATTCTGTGTCTCCCTTTCTCTCTGACCCACCCTGTTCATGCTCTATCTCTCTCTGTCTCAAAAATAAACATTAAAAAAAAATTTTTTTTTTTTTAAATGATACTCTTGGGGCTCCCGGGTGGCTCAGTTGGTTAAACGTCTGACTTCGGCTCGGGTCATGATCTCGCAGTTCGTGAGTTTAAGCCCCATGTTGGGCTCTGTGCTGGCAGCTCGGAGCCTGGAGCCTGTTTCAGATTCTGTGTCTCCCTTTCTCTCTGACCCACCCCGTTCATGCTCTATCTCTCTCTGTCTCAAAAATAAATGTTAAAAAAAAAATTTTTTTTTTTTTTAAAATGATACTCTTGGGGCGCCTGGGTGGCTCAGTCGGTTAAGCGTCCGACTTCGGCTCAGGTCATGATCTCACGGTCCATGAGTTCGAGCCCCGCGTCGGGCTCTGTGCTGGCAGCTCGGAGCCTGGAGCCTGCTTCAGATTCTGTGTCCCCCTCTCTCTCTGCCCCTCTCCTGCTCAAAAATAAGTAAACGTTAAAAAAATGACACAGCTTATCATCCCAACTGCAGAAAATGTTTATACATCTGTATAAAGAGGAAGGAACTAAAAATTTAGAAAAGCTGAATTACCTTGCAGGTGGGAGGATTCAGAGTCAAAAAATTTTTTTTTCACAGCTTCACTGAAGTATAATTTACATACAATAAATGACACCCATTTAGAGCACTGGGTGGCTCAGTAGGCTGAGCATCCGACTTCGGTTCAGGTCATGATCTCCTGGTCTATGAGTTCAGGCCCCACATCGGGCTCGCTGCTGTCGGCACTGAGCCCGCTTCCGATCCCCTCTGTCCCCCTCTCTCTGCCCTTCTCCAGCTTGCACCCTCCCAGAAACAAATACATATTTTTAAAAATAATAATTAAATACACGGCTTTATAAGTTTTGCCAAAGGTATATACATCCGTGTAGCCACCACCACAATCAAAATTCAGAACATTTCTGTCGCCCCCAAAACTCCCTTGTGCTCATTTACAATTAAACTCTCCTGCCACCACCTGGCAGCCTGTGATGATCTGTTTTCTGTCCTATCGATTTATTTGTATTTGAATTCCATATGGATAAAATCGTACAGTACGGGGGCCAGCACAACTTTTTTCTGCGAAGGGCCAGACAGTAACTATTTTAGGCTCCGCAGGCCACACAGTCCCCGAGGAGCACAAAGGCAGCCACACACAGCACACAAATGAGACGTGGCTGTGTTCCAGTAAAACTCGATTCACAGACGCAAGCTTGAATTTCATGTAATTTTTACATATCGCAAAATAGCATTTTTATTTTAATTTTTTTCCGCAACCACTAAAAAAATGTCACCGTCCCTCTCAGTGTTTTTGTCAAGACCAGCGGTGGACCCAATCTGGCCTGTAGGCTGTGCTTTGCCAACCCCAGATACAGTATGGACTCTACTTTGTCTAGATTCTTTTATTCAACGTTAGCCTGAATTTCATCTGTATTGTTGCATATGCCAGTAATTCATATTATTGTGCCGTATCCGGCTGTATGGCTGTGCTACAACTGTAGATTTGGTTTTTTTGTTTTGTTTTTTTTTAATTTTTAAACATTGATTTACTGTTGAGAGACGGAGAGAGACAGAGCATGAGCAGGGGAGCGGCAGAGAGAGAGGGACATACAGAATCCGAAGCAGGCTCCAGGCTCTGAGCTGTCAGCACAGAGCCTGACACGGGGCTTGAACCCACAAACTGTGAGATCATGACCTGAGCTGAAGTCAAATACTTAACCGATTGAGCCGCCCAGGCACCCTGACAACTGTTGATTTGTTTACCAGTGGATAAAAAGGCCCGAGTATTTAGATTTTCTTTACCATAATCTTTATTAATTGTTAAAACATTAAGACTATACTCTACAAAATGTCCAGGATAAAAAGCACACTAGCATAGGCATTTAAAAAAATTTTTTTAAATTTCTGTAACTTTTTCCAAGTTTCTAAAATTCTTTATACTTATAAGAATGCAAACCAATCCTATAAAACAAGTCAGAGTATTTCCTCAATGGTTTGTTTGCACATTCAGAAGCAGAGCTGGTCCCTGGCACCCCTCGAGGCCTGTGCCCAGAGCTGATGATAAAGAATTACTAACACATAATCCTGACAGTGAGATTGTCAGGTTCTTAGGAGAAACCCACAACTGCAGTGTTGCACCCAGCAATATGATTTCTTCCTCATGTTGCAGGAAAATAA
The DNA here is from genome assembly GCF_018350215.1 of Panthera leo. Taxonomy (NCBI): domain Eukaryota; kingdom Metazoa; phylum Chordata; class Mammalia; order Carnivora; family Felidae; genus Panthera; species Panthera leo. The sequence continues at coordinate 147,585,777 of NC_056687.1, read as the reverse complement.
CCCTGGAAAGAAGGGGTAAAGGGCTACTTCTAAGTTTGAACTACTTTCATTAAACTCGTTTCTTCCTTTGGTGCCCTTTGTAGGCAAGGACGAGGCCTCCTACTAAGATATTTACCGGGGGCATCTGGCTGGCTCAGTTGGTGGAGCGTGTGACTCTTGGTCTTGGGGTTGTGAGTTCGAGCCCCATGTTGGGTGTAGAGATTACTTAAAAATAAAATCTTTTGTTTTTAATTTTTTTTAACATTTATTTATTTTGGGGAGACAGAGAGAGGCAGAGCATGAGCAGCAGAGGGGGAGAGAGAGAGAGAGAGAGATACAGAACCTGAAGCAGGCTCCAGGCTCCGAGCCGATTGTTAGCACAGAGCCCGACGCGGGGCTCGAACCCACAAACTGCGAGACCATGACCTGAGCTGAAGTCGGATGCTCAACCGACTGAGCCACCCAGGTGCCTCTCAAATCTATTGTTTTTAATAAGTTATTTACCGGATGGGTCATTTCTTTTCTCTTCTTTTTAAGTTTATTTATTTTGAGAGCGAGAATGTGAGAGCAGGAGAGGGGCAGAGAGAGAGAGAGAAAGAGCGAGAGAATCCCAAGCGGACTCTGTCCAGCACAGAGTCCGATGTGGGGCTCCATCTCATGAACGGTGAGATCATGACCTGAGCAGAAATCAGGAGTCAGACGCTTACCTGACTGAGCCACCCAGACACCCCTGGATGGGAGATTTCTCAAGCAACTCCAGACAGTGTATCCACAGCTCAGGTATAATTTTTCTTGGAGCAAAAACACAGCTAGACTGTCAATTCTAGTTGCGGCCTAACAGTGCTCGCAAAATTCCTCTGCTTTACCGCTGCTGTGACAGAATTCTGACGGGCCCTTCCTCCCAAGGACACCCTCTCCCGAACCCGTCCCCACAGAAGAGTACGGCTGTGGTTTTTTCAAAGCTACGTATTCGCCTTGAGATATTTGAGTTATCCAGGAAAAAACCCCACACAATTTTAAAAATCATCCGTAACTCCAGCACTCCTTTCTACACATGTAGCTTATGTGGTAAAAATGAGAGTGGATGAATTTCCTGCTCTGTTTGGTTTAGTCCTGTTTTGAATGTCATTTGTTTGCTTCCTCTTTTCCTTTTTAAAGACTGAGTTAGGAATGTAATGACCGGCTGTGAGAGTCTCCAGTGATCCTGCAGACAGCAGAGGCAACCGAACACAGCCCAGGGAGACTGAACGCCGTCATCAGAATGCCCAAGGGAGCAAACAAATTCTCCCACCTCGAACACAAAGAGCCCCCAGTGGGCGTGGTGTCACCTGCAAAGCTCCCGGTCCCTGTTGTGAGCTGGGAAGCCACAAAGCTCAGGGCACACAGACAGGGCTAGCACAGCATTTGAACATCCACTCTGGACTTCCTGACGGACCAAAGTCTCAGGTAAAACAGCTGAACTACTAAAAGCATGACTGGGCTCTCACTGGGCTGGCCTTTGAGGAAAAATGAGATCCCGGATGCCCTAAGTTTGGGACACTTTGCAGGCACATGAGTCCAGCACGGGAGCAAGAGAAGAAACTGGTGTTCAGCTCAGGCGTGCATGAGCCTTTCCAAGATTAAACTCAAATCAGCTGGTCTTGCTGCAGCACCAGGGGAAGCCAAGGCAGGCCCAGGTAACACTTTGCAGCCACTCGATATATCAGTGAGCCGGCGGTGGGTTAAAGATGTTTGTCTAGAAATTAGCAGCTCAGTGAATATGATCAAGACACAGTTCTCCCCAGGACACAAGGCTCTCTGGTCCTATCAAGGAAATAGTCAGACGTCCTAAATCCTCCCAGCCTTCTAATGCCATCAGTCCCCAGGCCTTGGCTGTCCCTGGATGAGTGCCACTCACCTCTAGCCATTGTTGATTAAAAAGCTATCACGCCCTCTCTCTCTCTCTCTCAAAAATGAATGAATAAAATTAAAAAAAATAAAAGAGTTCTCTTGAAAATATATCTGTTTTCCTTTAAGCAAATACACAAAGAGATGGGAAGGGAGAGTTTATACATTTGTTCTTCCCTGTGGAGAAAACTCAACATATTATTCCACAGCTTGGTTTGTTTTTTTTTTCTTTGGAATATATCACTAATGGGCCTGGCAATCTACAGACACGAAGCTGCTTCTGCGTTTTCTGATGCTGCAGGGGGCAGGACCATTTATTTAGCCCGATGGCCCCCTCCCACCCGTGCCAACTTAGAGACAGCAGTGGGGTGGAGTGACCCTGCTGAGGCAGGAGTGACCCTTCACCTGGTTTTTAATCTATCCTAAAAAGATGCTTAGGTCTCTTCCATCCTAAAATCATGTTACTAACACTAAAAGTAATAAGGCAAGGAAAATATGCTTCGTGCCTTCTCTTTTCTCCTTTTGAACTGAGCTTCTAAAACGAGTGGCCTTAAACTGCATCTCAATTCCTTGTTAAAACACTATTCTCTTGCCTTCTAAGGGCTTACCGTCTCAGGTTCCTTCGCTGCTTTGTTTTTTGTTGCCTGTTGTTTGAACATGAGCCTCCAGGGCCTTTCTCCATTTGTACTCTTGCTCTGCATTGGTTGTTCCCAAACTGTGGTCCCTAGACCAGCAGCAGCAGCATCACTTGGAAGCTTTTTACCCTGGCTCCACTCCAGACCTACTGAGTTAGAGCCTCTGGAGGTGGGATCCAGTGGCGTGTGATTTAACCATCTTGCAGGCGATTATGATGCACGCGGAAGATTGAGAACCATTGCCTCTGATGAACCCGTGCCTAAGCAGGTGCCTGCTCCCACTGTCTGGTAATTTCCATTCCCTCACTTTTAACCTCAACTTCCTCTCAAGCTGGACATCCACATGTGTGGATGTGCTCTCTAGACATCTTTGCTTCTCACTCCATAGGCTTTTAAACTTAACGTTACCCCAAAAAGACATCTCTTCTCCCCCAGGGTCTATGCTGGGTCCTCCCACGTTCCCCAACAACACATGCCAACACCACATCCCCTCCCACCCAAGACAGAAACCACCGAGACATCCCAGACTCCTGCTTTTCCCTTACCTCCCTCTTCTGATCAGCTACCAGGTCGGGTGGATTGTACCCGTTCTCTTCTTTTCCATGGCCTTACCTCAGCACCTTGTCATTTCTCAGTTGGCTAAACCAGCTTCCATGTGCATCCAACACCTAATAATCCAGCATCTGTCCCTTCTGATTCTTCATACTGCTGTCAAGAGAACTCCTCTATGACGAGAACCTAAATGCAAGGGCCTTGCCTAAAACCGAAGGCCGTCCGCCGCTCTCAGGGCAGAGTCCCCACCTGTTGACAAGGGAGTCTCGTTCAGTCCCCAGCCTTCCCTCCTGCTGTTCCTGCAGCCCAGACCAGACAGATGTAACCATTTGCCCCACGCTGCTTCTCTCTTCAGTATCTCTGCCCAGGAAAAGCCAGCAGGCTAACAGGCACATGAAGAGATGTCCCAACTCAGGAACCAGAGAAATGCATAACAAATCATGGCAACAAGATACCACTTTACACATATTAAGCCAGCCAACATTTAAAAGTTGGGCAGTGTTAGGAGTCAGCTGCAGTGTGGGAATATAGGAGCCCTGAGCACTGCTGGTGGGAGGAAGGACCACAGTACGCATCTTGGAGAAAGTGTGTGGTCAAACTTTGTTGTGTACAATGCCTCAGCAATCCTATTCTTGGGAATATATCCCCAAGCTTCTCATTGAAGTCCATAAGGTCCATCCGTGACATATACAAGAATGTTTATCCCAATATGCAGGTTGGAGGCAACTTGGACAGGTGTCACTGGAAGGCTGGACAGGTGAAAAGTGGCAGATGCATGCTTTGGGTGACTGTGTATCAGTGGCCCTAATGACCCTCCCCATAACCACACCCTTTGCAATGTGACATTTTGGTCTGTACCATCAAGAGGTAGAATCTTTCCCCCAAAACTCCAAATCGAGGACAGGCTTGTGACTTGTTTTAGCCAACAGAATATGATAGAAATGACTGTGTACAAGTTCCAAGTCCAGACCTTGTGAATCTTCCCTCTCTTGGACCCCTTCCCTTCCACCATGTGCCCAAGCTTGGGCTAGCCTGATGTACAATGTACAAGGCCCTCTTAAATTATCCAGCCCCCAGCAGGCCACAGATTAATGAGTGACACCAGCTGAGATGAGCAGAACCAGACACAGATCAGCCAAACCACTCAACCGACAGAGACTCATGAAAAATGAATGACTATTGTTTTAAGTCACTAAGTTGGGGGTGGCTTATTAAAGTGTAACTACCTGAAACATACCCCAAGGAGTACTACTATGCAGCGATTAGAAGTAACAGAATAGATGGGTCCATAGCAACACGAATTAATTTTAACAGCATAGAGATAATTGGGAAAGAAACGGAATGAGATCATTTATACAAATGCTCTTGTGTTAAGATAGCCATACAAGTCAACAGTGCATATTTTATTTAAAAAACCATGCAAAATTAAAGATTTGCATTTAACCCATAAGTACAGATGCCAAAGGTATGGTGGGAAAGGGGGGATAAATGGGGAAACGACATGAAGCCTCACGTGTGCCATTGATAATGGTGCGAACCGAGGAATACAACTTCTCAACCCTTCACACGTAGTAATGCCTGCTCATCTGGTAAGCTCCAGTCCAAATGAGGCTTCTGTGTACAGCCTGCTGCACCATTTTCTCTTAAAGAGTTAAGAAAGCTTATAAAAGAACAAGAAAGTGTATTTATCACAATTCTGTGATGGCCTACAGGTCTGTCTTCCTAACTAGATGTTCGCTGTGAGTGTAGACTCTTATTTTCTTGGAACATCCAGTGCCTATACAGGCACTGCAAACACTTGTAAATAATAGAACTCTATCATCCTGTAAGAAAAGCATTTTCAAGCCTCGCACTACTGACCTTTTGCACCTGACATTTCTTTGTTGTTGATAGTGGTGTGTGTGTGTGGAAGGGGCGTTGTTCTGGGTCCTACAGGATGTTTAGCAGCATCCCTGGCCTCTACTCACTAGATGCCAACAGTGCCCTCCCAGTTGTGACAGTCAAAAATGTCTCCAGGCATCACCCTCTGTTCCCTGACCGTCAAAATCACTTCCCTGGTTGGGGACCACTGACATTAAGGATTGGGCTACACGACGCTACAATTCTGAGACAGCGCTGTAGAAACATTTAACATGTCTGAGACAAATAATGTTGAAGATTATTACAATGACAACATTGTAGGGGTGCCTGGGTGGCTCAGTTGGTTAAACGTCCGACTTCGGCTCAGGTCATGATCCCACAGTTTGTGAGTTCGAGCCCCATGTCAGGCTGTCAGCACAGAGCCCGCTTTGGATCCTCTGCCCCCCTCTTTCTCTGGCCCTCCCCCACTCGCTTGCTCTCTCTCAAAAATAAATTAAAGCATTTTTTTAAATGACATCATCTTATATATAGTACTTCCCAAGGAGGACTCAGATTGCCAACATGTTTCCTTCTTAGATGGTTCTCACTCACTAGCCCAAAGTTGTTTTAGTCCACTACCCCTGTGGGGAATGATGAAATACAAAATTCACATGAATTTTCTCATCCACACAAATATTTCTTGCAAGTTTTAGTTAAACCTTTTACTTACAAAGTTTAAATCTGTCTCTTTAAGTCCCTGAGATATGCCACTCATTTTTTCCTACTACACTGCATAGGCTGTTAACTGGCTGAGGCTACTGAAGCAGACATTTCTGCTCTATGCTATTAACGAAAACATGAAAACCAATGTGTAACCAAGCTAAAAGAATTCTGCCTCATTTGTCTTGTGTGTGCCACCAGGGCAAACATCAGGCATTTTAATAACCTCATTCAGACTGTCAGTAATCACTGTAGGCTACTGACTCCAGACAAGTATTTGCCTTGGAGGTCTCTCTATGGGCAGACAGAGCTAAACTACGCTTCTTTTGTTCATATAGATTGAGTGTAACAATCTGGAAAATGCAGAGCACTCACATCATTCACATCTTGCAATTATACAAATAAAGAAGTAATAAGCATGGTTCTACAAAGATCTGACTGGGCACTCTTCCTTTATATTTTTACTTTCCTCCTATGGCACGACAAATCAAAATAATGCTAAGATCGTCACTGGGTGCCGAAATCCCCTGAAAGATTGTTAGCAACAACTACATTCATGTGGCCTCAAAAGAGGTCCCACAGACTTATTACAAGTGAATGGGTCCCTTTTACAAGATCTGGCAGATACGCCTGTAACCACGTGACCAAACTTAGTGACAGCAGTATGGGAACAACCTGTTATCCTGTGCCTCCTAATGTGATATGATCAGAAATGTCCAGCACCACTCAGGTTGTTTTTTGCCCAAACAGTCCAATGTGAACCTCCTCATGAGGAAACAGACAAACCAGGCTGTGGAGCATTCTAGAAGAAAATCGCCTGGACTCTTTTAAATGTCAACGCTGTAACACAAGAAAAAGCTGGGGACTTTCCCTGATTAAAGGGGACTAAAAGATGTGGCCACCAAATGCAATTTACTGACCCTGATTGGATCCTTGAACAAAAAGTGGGGGGGGGGGGTGGTTAAGGGACATTGTGGGAAATCTCAATATGGGCTGCATTATCTAGCATTACATCAATGCTAAAGTCCTTCAGTGTGATGAAAGTATCGCAATGATATAAGACAGCATCTTTGTTCTTGGGAGATGGAAACTGAAGGATTTAGGGAATAAGTCTCCTGTCTGCAACTTGCTTCATAGTGGTTGAACAACAACAAAAATAAACAGACACACACATACACGGAAATAGAGCAAACGTGGCAAAATGCTAACTGCAAATGTAAACGAAGGAGTCTACAAAATTTATGTGAGAATGAATCATTCCTTCAGTTTTCCTACAGATCTGAAATTTTACAAAATTAAAGTGGGCGGAGGGCGGGGGGAGGGGCGGAGAAGATCTTTAGGTACAGATCTGTTGCTATGAGTATGTAATCAAGCCAGAATGCTTCAGAGATGCATCACACAGGGGAAAAGGGTATTAAGAACCAAATATTATGTTCTGCCTCAAATCTGAAGATAAGTAACCTGAGTTACTTTAAGTGTTTGAAAGCCTAAGATTAAAAAAAAAATCCCCGAATCCAATCTAATATGTTTTGACTCTGTTGTCACATTAAGAAGGAGCTGAAATCGTAAGTTTTGATGAATCAGAGCTCTTAAAAATCCTAGAAATTTCTCATCGGTATGATAATGGGCTTGAAGATTTATGCACACACTAAATGAATCCCAAACAAAGATTAAAGTAATCTTTGTAATTTGTTAACGCAAATGCTCTCAAGAGGATATGGAGAAACCTTGCCAGGAAAGGCTGCATTTCCAGCAAGCAGTAACTATCTGCAACTTAGAAGAAGATAACAAAGATTTTCTTTAGTAAACCTTATTTACAGCCTAAGCTTATTTATTTTGGATTCTGGACTTGTGCAATTTGGACATTCAGTCTAGAGTTCACACAATAGTCATCTAGAACAGTTTGCTGCAAAAAGGAGAAAGCTGCACAATCAGGCATGCCGTTGTTTGCAAGGGCTCGGAGTTAGAAAAAAAACCAGCTCAATATTTCAATAGGGCCACTTGAGTGTGAAAACTTTGAGACCAGGTCCTTCTTCAGAGATAAGTTTCTACACCAAATGCTTTGGCCCCTTTGTTCAAATTTAGCAAGTAATCTCTTTGTCTCCGGGGTCTCAAAAGATCCTGAAGATAAGGAAAAACTTGGTGGGTGGGTGTGGGATGGTGGGACCTGGAGGGGGAGGAGTCTGTAGGTTGTGCGCACATGCGCACATGCTCATGAGGAATAGGACCTCTGTTTTCCTCAGTTCTCAACACATCTTTGACCTCCCCAAAAGGCTAGAGGCAATGCCTTTTGAGATTTGCTATAATCTCTTACCTGGGCTTGAAATACCCGTGGAATTTCAAGCACCCACAGTGTACTTTTAAACTCAAAGGGGCCTCTGATTCCTTATCGTCTATTTCCATCTCTTTCACCAACGTGCTGACTTGTCAGGGTGCCAACTTGCCTTTTGGGGCTTTGTTGCATCATTTCCTCCCTTAGCCAAGGAAATCTTTGCTCTCAGACTTAAAACCAAGTTTGAACAGGGAAGTGATCCTAAAGTCTGAGGAACAGAATGATCTTGTTAGAGGCACTTGGCACCATAATGCGAATAGCAAACAAAGGCAGCCGATTCCATTCTGTACTTTTCCACCACTATTTGTTCCAAGTAGAGAATTACCTTGAAAGTGGTTACCTTTCACGTATTATTTTATTATATGTGGCCACTTTATTTTTTATAACAGAAGTCTTCTATAGCTTTTATAAAAAAGAAGTCAAATCTGTAAATCTAGATTCTGAACACGGACTATTCTTACTTAGAAGAAAAAAAAAATTAGGAATCAGCGACCACTCATTTCCACCGAATGGAATCTGAGTCCACTTTTCATGATAAAATTTCATCACCAGAAAAAATAGTAATGACTACAGCATCCAAGCTGTTCATTTTACATATGCAAAAGTCATGTGATCCCCAATGTCATATAGTTGGTCACAGACTCAAAACTACAAACCTCGACACCCAATCCAACGTGCTCTGGGATCTCACCTGGCTTCTTCACATTAATGCTTTCTGAAAGAAAAAATTTCTTTTCTTCTTCTTTTTAAAAACATTATGAATAAGAAGCCCTGACTGGAAACCAAAATCATGCCTGGAAAATTGTATGAGATGTCAAGCATCCCCAGTGCATTGCCCCCACTCTGCCTAGAGTAGCAACACTACAACCCCACCAAGTCCAAGGGGGCACAAAAGAGGACCCCGCCCTGTGTGTCTGCCCCCGTTCATCTACCTTCACCCTCCCTTGGCTACTTCCTGTATTTAATTGGCAGGACGGAAGATGAGGTATAAACCTTTTACCCTCATATTGAATGACTGATTGAACTGGCCTGTTCTTAGTTCTAAAAATCAATGAACTGAAGTTTATATCTTGTTCAAAATGTTACCCATTTTTTTTGTATATGTGGCTGTCAAACTATAATTTCCAAAAAGGTAAACATTTGACTCTTATATGAATATACAGAAGCACATAACAGATTTATTTAACTCACTGATGAGGGCATCAACAGGATGTCAAAACTGGCTCAAAGGAAAAAAACCTGTGGAAAAATGAATGTTGGAATAGATTGGAAACTGATACAAAACTAAGTTAATGTGCTGCGGGACATAAAGCAATACCCTTGACGGTCCTCTTCTACCTGGGAGAAATCATCTGCATCTCAACTGGACAAAAATCATTTGCAATGTATTAATATCAGCCATCTGTTTTCATAGCAGCCCCTGTGAGTGAAGAATGATTTTTATATTTTTATTTTTTTAAATTTTTATTCGTTTTTTTAACACTCATTTTTGAGAGACAGAGATAGAGCATGAGCGGGAGGGGAGAGGAGAGAGAGGAAGACACAGAATCTGAAGCAGGCTCCAGGCTCTGAGCTGTCAGCACAGAGCCCAATGTGGGGTTCGAACTCACCAATCATGAGATCATGACCTGAACTGAAGTCAGACACTTGACTGATGGAGCCACCCAAGCACCCCAGATTTTTGTATTTTTAAACAGTTGAAAATTAAAAAAAAATATTTCGTGACACATGAAAATCATATGAAATCCAATGTCAATGTCCATGAATAAAGTTTTATTGGAACACAGTCACATGCATTTGCTTATGTTACCTATGGCTGCCTGCACAATACAATGGAGGAGTTGAGTAGTTGCCAGAAAAACCATATGGCCCGCAAAGCCTAAAATATTTACTATTTGGCACTTTACAGAAAAATTGCTAACTTCTGCCCTAGAACCTCAGATGATCTTTTGTGAACTTGTTAAACAATGTCCAAGTAGGATACTGAAAGGGTACTCAAGTAATTTTTTTTTGCCTTATTTCCAACATTCAGATAATTTTTTTAAATGCCTTTCTACTGGGGCGCCTGGGTGGCTCAGTCGGTTAAGCGGCCGACTTCGGCTCAGGTCATGATCTCGCGGTCCGTGAGTTCGAACCCTGCGTCAGGCTCTGTGCTGACAGCTCAGAGCCTGGAGCCTGTTTCAGATTCTGTGTCTCCCTCCCTCTGACCCTCCCCTGTTCATGCTCTGTCTCTCCCTGTCTCAAAAATAAATAAAACGTTAAAAAAAAAAAAAAAGAAAAAAAGAAAAAAAAAGAAATGCCTTCCTACTGATTTATGTATGTCTTTTCCCCCTGGAGTTGATGACTCCTATAGAAGGGAAACATATCTCCAGAGTAGGGAGAGGCAAGCAGATAAAAGTCTAGCATTCCAACATGCTTACACAATACAGGGGAACCTACGCCAATATTTTCATTGATTTAAACCAATGCTCTCTTTTGAATTCTTCTTCAAAAAGGAGGGGTAGAAAGAAGAAGTGTTTACATTTAGAAATGGTGCCTTGACATTCTCTCACTTCCCACAGAATATTCTCTATGGAAACAGTACTCTTTGAGATGTGAACCTCATCTGATGAGGGGCTGAATGACAGGAGAACAAATGAAATACGAAATCGGACTTGTTTTAATTTAACAAGCAGAAGCTGAATGTAAGGAACATCCCTTCCTAGGGTCTCCCTGGAAACACACCACGAGCTCTTATTCTGAGAATTTCTAGGAGAATGAAAGATTTCAAAAAGTAAAGTCACATGTCTATAGCATTTCTCACATTTAACATATTCCAATATCCACAGAAAGTCTGTAGTTAGTTTGGAGATTATAACGATTTTGTTGGAATTCTATGAGCAATGCACATGGCTAATGACCATGAGCCCTGATGGAGGACACAAACCAGACCTCTTTGCCCTTGAGTTTCTCACCATCTTTGACTTTTAAAATGTTATTCTTATCCAGGGCTCCTTCATAAACCAACACTCCCAGTCCTTAAATTAGCACCCAAACGATTTCCCCAAATCCCTCCCACACACAGATCTTACTTTCCTCCACACAGCCCTTTATTTTAAATTGCCAAATCCCCCTGAGTTTAAGAATTTTATTTTTCCTTGACTACGCCAAGCTGGTAATTAAATGTTCTTCCAGATAAGGCTGGTGAATCACAGAAAAAGTTGATCTCCTTCAGCATCACCGTTTCCCACAAGACGCTGTGATGATACCGCTGGGTTTGCAACAGAGCAGGTTGGGACATCCACCCCAGTAGTGAACGGGGCTGACACCAGCAGGGGCGTTCTCTGCGGGAGGCCCCCATTCATTCCACAAGGTGAGTTTCAGTCACAAATGTTGGCTCACAGAAGAGAAAGGCTTAGTTCAGGTTTAGGTAGACCGCGTCAATTCAAAGCAAGGAAATGGTGTGATCCCTCTTCAAAAGTAGGGAGCAATTCTCCCAGCATCATCTCCTTACGTGAACACATAACAGGAGGGTTTATTATCTCTGGTCAGTGGCTAGACCACAAATCTTCCAGGAAAACAACCATCCTTTGGGAGCAAACACACAGGAGGTGAGTGGAAAAGGGAAGCTCACGATGGCTTAACAAAATAATTAAAATGTGGACATTATGGTGGGTTGCTCTCCTGCCCTCTACTGGCTAGGCCCAGGATCAACGCACCCATGCACACACGTGCTCCTTCTGTCCTCCCGTGTTTGGTTATTGTTTTGTTTTGTTTTGTTTTATCCGAGAGGGAGAGAGAGCAAGCGAGCGAGCACAGGAGCCGGGGAGAGGGGCAGATGGAGAAGGAGAGAGAATCTCAAGCAGGCTCCACCCTTAGCACCAGAGCCAGCCATGGGGCTTGACCCCACAACTCTGGGATCATGACCTGAGCTGAAATCAAGAGTCGGATGCTCAATCAACTGAGCCACCCAGGCGCCCCATGTCCCCCTGTGTTTGAATGCGGCACTGCTCTTCCAGAGAAAAACCTGGGTGGAAAAGTCAGGGGCCTGACCTGTGGAACCTCAAATCCAGCAGGAACATCTGAAGCAACACGGTGCATCATGCAACCCTATTCCCATAGGATACGATATCAACAGAGCCCTCAGACCTAAGCAACTCTGCAGCCCCAGTAGGTCATTTAATAAATGCTCCAAAAGAATAAGTGATCTCTCAAGGGTCATCAGACCAGTAATAGAGCCAGAAGCAGAATATGCATGGCCTATCTCCAGGGAGTGGCAAAGGAAAACGAGATTCCCACAAAGGAACACAGGTTCCAACTGGGCTGACTCGCATAAAGACAAGTTAGAACATGTATGCATGTTTCAACTATCCATCTGTACATCCACCACTCGCCATCAGGTACTCACTGTGGACACACTAGTAGATGAGAGAGACGCAGGTCCCTACTCCCAGGGGGCTTAGCAATTAGATCGAGACAAGCAAACTGGCAATTTGAAAATAAGGCTGCCAAAGTCTGATGAAAAGGAAGTCCTGATCATTACTAAAGCAGAAACCAGGCATGTGACCCAGACAGGGATGGGAGGTGGTCCTTGATCAAGGACAGCTTCCTGAAGGAAGGGACATCTAACAGGGACCCGAAGAATACAGGCCAGAAGAAGCAGACAAGGAAACTACTCAGGGCAAATGGAACAGGATGTACAAAGACGCAGACATGAGACAGCAAGGGGCATTCTAGAACTTAGAGGTCCGTCCAGTGGAGTGAAAGCATGTGTAGGGCTCAGGAGCAGGCAAACCGGCAGGTAACAGACTGTAAAAGCAGGCAGGCCCCAGAAGGAGTCTGGACGGCATCGCCTTGGAGGGGCTCCCTCCATCATACAAGGCACCAAGGAGGGTCCTCAAAAAGCAGTCATCATTCCTGTCCCCAAGGAACATACCATGCCATAACGCAAAAATGAATACTTCTTGAAGCGGTTAACAAAAAGGATGGTGCCATAGAAATGTCATCAAATGGATGTGTCTATACTGATTAGGTGTCAGTCACTTCTGTTAATCGCTTGTCACCACAACTGAATGTAAGCCACAAAGGTAGAGATTTTGTCTCTTTTCACTGCTCAATCCTCAGTTCTGAGATCAATGCCTGAAACGCAATAGGTGCTCAAATACTTGTTGAATAAATTACTATCCCCTTATAGTTTTGTTGTTTTAAGGAACAGATGCGATACCTTTATTTACTGTGTTCAGGAATATACGGAAGACATTCTCTGCTCTCAGGGAGCTGACATTTATTACATGCCCATATGCTACTGCATACTTCACGTGGGTTCTCTGGTCACTCTTTTCCACAGGCTTATAAGGAAGCATCGTTCCCATTTTACAGGTGAGGAAAGTGAGGCTCAGAGAGGTTAAGAACTTGGACCAAAGGCCTATGACGGTAAGTGGCAAAGCTGGAATTCGAAACCAGAGCCGTCCAACTTTGGACTCCCACCTGACTCTGGGCAACGTGACAACCCTGTGATGGGCGACAGCACAAGGCAGCTGTAGTAAAGCCAGAGGGAAAATGGAGGAGGAGGAAAGGACCGCTAAGTGGGGCATAAAGCAAAATCGGGAAGTTTCTCAGAGGAGGTGCCATTTGGAAGTCAAAGAACGGTGAAAATTTTGAAAGTAAGGAGGAAAACATTCCTAGTGGAGGGCATGGCAAGGATAGAGGCCCCCCAAACAGAGCAGCATAGGGTACTTGCCCCTCAGGGGGAAGCAGACAAGGCGGGGTTTCACTGAGCTCCTGCCCAGAATGAATAAGACTATTAAAATAAATGCAACGCTGCTCCATTAGGAAACATGAGGCATCTCTCACCTACAACTGGCAAAAATCCAAAGGCTTCATAGGACGGCTGGTGAGGCCATGGGGAAGCAGGCCTCCCAATCATCACTGATGGGAACATCTAAGGTCATGGCCCTTGTGAAGGGGAAATCTGCCAACAGCTACCAAGGTGAGATGCATTTACCCTTGATCCAGAAGCCCCGCTTCTGGGTGTCTATCCCACAGGTACACCTGCACAAGGAAGAACCGAGCACAGTTGAGTAACGGCAGACCGGAAAGAAGCGCCCAACAAGAGGGGACTGGTTGATTCAGTTATGGCGCCTCCACACCATGGAATGCTAGGCAGCTGCCAAAGCCAGGATGACCTCCAGCTACTGATCCAGGGATCTCTAGGATATCTCTACATGGAAAGGTAATGAATATAGATAGGTATCTCAGGAAGAGGAACTGTGTACAGTTGACCCTTGAACAATGTGGGGGTTAAGGGCACTGACCCCCGACACGGTCAAAAATCTATGTCTAACTTGTGACTCCCCCAAAACTTAACTGCTGATAGCCTACTGTTGACCAGAAGCCTTACTGATATAGCCAATTAACATGTATTTTCTATGTTATATGTATTGTATACTATATTCCTACAGTGAAGTAAGCTAGAAAAAGAAAATGGTAAGAAAATCATAAGGAAGAAAAAATACATTGACAGTACTGTACTGTGTTTATTGAAAAAAATCTGAGTGTAAGTGGACTCACCCAGTTTAAACCCGTGTTGTTCAAGGGCCAATTGAATATAGACTGCTACCTTTAAATGGACAAGAGATGGAAAATAAAGATATATATTCAGGTATATCTATTTGCCTAAAGCAGTGGTTTTGAACCAAGAACAATTTTGCTCCCCAGGGAGCATTTGGCAATGTCTAGAGACATTTGTGACTGTCACCGCTTGGGGTGGGGGTGGCAGGGGCCTACCAGCATCTGGTGTGTAGAGGCCAGGGACGCTGATAAGCACCCACCCACCCCCCCATGCACAGGACAGCCCCCCACAACAAAGAATTACCCATCCCTGAATGTCAGTAGTGCTGAGGTAGAGAAACTCTGGCCTAAGGGAACAACAGAAGGATAAACAGGAAACTCAAAGTTGTCCTATGTAAGATATGGGGTTAATGGCAGGAGTGGGGGGGAGGGTGGCGGGGAACAACAAGATATCTATGCAGCTTTTCCTAATTTTTGCCTTTTAAGCCATGCAGACATAGTACCTAGTATATGCTATTTAGAAATTAAGTTTAAGAAAAAAGAAACACAACGTTGTAATGTATAAGCAACATGAGGGTTTCGGACTGGGAGTCAGGAGCCTGGGCTGGGGATCCAAGTCCTTCACAAACAGGCAGCCCCCAGCGTTCTCAACTGTGCAATATGGCATCTCTATACAAGGAGCTGATGGGCTCTTCAAAATCTGCCCCGCTTTCAAGCTGGCCTGCACCATGGGGGAGGGAGGAGGTACAACCCAAGGTGACGTGGGTTGAATGAGGGAAGCAGGCATTTCTACCACACACAAACTCAAGCACAGGAATGCTTAGATTTTTCTGAATATTTTGCCCAATAATCGCCTTGAAAGCCATGAAACAGTCTCTGTTTCCAGACCAGACTGTTAAAAATCAAACCACAAGATAAATCTGGATAGAAGATAATGAGACCAAAAGATCACCGGAAGGGTTTAAGGACGTAGCATCTCCCTTAACTTATTTTTCCAACCTCCATGAAAAAGTTTACATCCTGTGTTCAATCACGAAGTATTTAAAAAAAAAAAAAAAAAAAGACAGTAACACAGGGGGCGCCTGGGTGGCTCAGTCGGTTTAACGTCCAACTTCAGCTCAGGTCATGATCTCACGGTTCGTGGGTTCGAGCCCCGCATTAGGCTCTGTGTTGATAGCTCAGAGCCTGGAGCCTGCTTCGGATTCTGTGTCTCCTTCTCTCTCTGCTCCTCTCCCATTCACACTCTGTCTCTCAAAAATAAATAAACGTTTAAAAAAATTAAAAAATAAATAAAAAACCACAGTAACACAGGCCATGAACCTAACTTCTACTAGCCGTACCCAGAGTGGGGACAGAGGTCACCTGCTCCTCTAAAAAGTAAACTCACATGAGAGGAATGTGGTTTAAGGGGAAGAGTTTGAGGACCAGGCCTTCCAATGCCAGGGTCACTAGCTTACCTCGTCATACTCTAGGCAGGTGCTGGGTACCTCAGACCTTTAGGTGGAAAGGAAAATTCAAGATACAAGGTTTCCAGATTCATTCCTTTTTCTGGATGCAGCTGTGACTGTCCCAGGAAGGCCATCATTCATCCCTGGATTATAATTTGGTAGCAAAGGGATGCAGTCAGAATGGACATCCCACTTGCTTCACTTCTAGCTCTGTAGTTCTGGTCACTTAATTTTTCCAAGCCTCGGTTTCCTCATTTGTCTTTTTTTTTTTTCTTGGTAAAATTAGGAAATCAACCCACAGGATTGTTCTGCTTAAAGCCCCGTCAACAGTCGACCTTCAACGAATGTTATTCTCTACCCAAAACTCACCTCTGCCTCTCACCTCCCACCTATCCTGCAGATTGCCAGCAGAGAAACAAAAACGAAATCTACATCATATCCCAGTCCTGCTCAGCCTATTTTAGTATTTCTCAATCTCGAATAGTGGTATGGGCCTCTTTAAAGTGAAAATAATTTTTTTAAGTTTATGTTGAGAGAGAGAGAGAGAGAGCGAGAGCAGGAGGGGCAGAAAGAGAGAAAGGGAGACAGAGAAAATCCCAAGCAGGCTCTGCACTGTCAGCATAGAGCCCAATGAAGGGCCCGGACCCACGAACCGTGAGATCATGACCTGAGCCGAAACCAAGCATCAGACACTTAACCAAATGAGCCACCCAGGCACCCCAAAAGCGAAAATAATTCTCAAAACAACCTCCAGTCATGGCTAAGCCATGTAGTGCCATTATGAGCAAGAACCAAATGTACACATCTTACTTACGGTTCCTCCACAAGGATGAAACCAAGCCAAATTTGCAAGTTAAACAGAACACAAAACCATAAACCCAATGAAATTGGAATCAACATTAGTTATTATTAGGCAGTAAGATTTCATGAAACTGGACCACTATTTGCAACTCAAATATGGTGCTAACAGCAGTCACACTCGTTCTTTTGTGTTCACTATGCCAGTATCATCTGACATATCCTATGTGATAAGAACTTTTTGATCACTTTTCTCTAGTGGCTGCAAGCCTCTTACTGGACTGTCACCCCACATGGCCTACACAAGTCTGCTTGTTCTCTTCTCCTGAGCCTATGACATTCTACTATAACTTAGCACCAAGGTGACTACAAACACAAGAGTCTACCCTGAAGTCACCTGGAAGCCCTTGGGAAAATTCAGAATGTTCAGAATTTGCTTATCATGTTAACATAACACATTTTTTTTTTAATCCCTGAAAATACAAACTGACCTAAGAAACACTGCCATTTACACATGAAAAGATGTTCAACGTCGCTCCTTATCAGGGAAATACAAATCAAAACCACACTCAGATACCACCTCACGCCAGTCAGAGTGGCCAAAATGAAGAAATCAGGAGACTATAGATGCTGGAGAGGATGTGGAGAAACAGGAACCCTCTTGCACTGTTGGTGGGAATGCAAATTGGTGCAGCCGCTCTGGAAAGCAGTGTGGAGGTTCCTCAGAAAATTAAAAATAGACCTACCCTATGACCCAGCAATAGCACTGCTAGGAATTTATCCAAGGGATACAGGAGTACTGATGCATAGGGGCACCTGTACCCCAATGTTTATAGCGGCACTCTCAACAATAGCCAAATTATGGAAAGAGCCTAAATGTCCATCAACTGATGAATGGATAAAGAAATTGTGGTTTATATACACAATGGAATACTACGTGGCAATGAGAAAAAATGAAATATGGCCTTTTGTAGCAACATGGATGGAACTGGAGAGTGTGATGCTAAGTGAAATAAGCCATACAGAGAAAGACAGATACCATATGGTTTCACTCTTATGTGGATCCTGAGAAACATAACAGAAACCCATGGGGGAGGGGAAGGGAAAAAAAAAAAAAAAAAAAGAGGTTAGAGTGGGAGAGAGCCAAAGCATAAGAGACTGTTAAAAACTGAGAACAAACTGAGGGTTGATGGGGGGTGGGAGGGAGGGCAGGGTGGGAGGGAGGGCAGGGTGGGTGATGGGTATTGAGGAGGGAACCTTTTGGGATGAGCACTGGGTGTTGTATGGAAACCAATTTGACAGTAAATTTCATATATTAAAAAATAAAAAAAAAAATAAAAAAAAAAATAAAAAAAAAAACAAATTAAAAAAAAAAAGAAACACTGCCATTTAGTGTTTAGATCAGATCTAAATTCCATATTCTTATACCAAAGTCCTCTAAATTTGGCTTCAGACTGCTTCACATGCAACACATTTTAGAAACAGCTTAAGTGACACACCCTTATACTTACCCACACAAAATTTTTGTGACGTGGATAATAATTACTTTGAATGTATTTATTTGGGAAAGAATTGCCATCTTTATAGTATTAATGTTTTTCATTCATGTATATGGTATAGTTTTCCATCTTTAGCTTTCAATGAAGTTTCATAGTTTTGCTCCATAAAGGTCATATGTAAGTTTTAAAAATCATATTTGCAAACCGTTTATTGCTTGTATACAGAAACGGGATTGAATTCCGTATTATGATCTCATGTCGAGCAACCTTGCTGAACACCGTCATTCTCATCATTGGTAGGTTTTGTCTGTAGACAATTAATATCGGCTATGAATCATGACAGCTCGATTTCTTTCCTTTCAATCCTTATATTTGTTATTTCTTTTTCTTGTTCTGCCACACTGGTGAGAGCCTCTAATACTATGATGAATATAAATGGTGATAATGGACATACATACTTATGTTCCTGATTTCAGAACAGAATGCTTCTAAGTTTCATCATTAGGTATGCAATTTGCCGGTGGTTTTTGGTGGTTGGTCCCACATTTTTTATGCACCCATTTCAATCAGACTGGGTTTCTTATTAACATGCCATTGAGAGCATAATTGGTATCACTGGGGATGTTGTTACTTCAGCTAATATTTTGCACGCTATTGTGCTCAGCACTTACTGTACATTCTCTCTCCTTTCACACTACCCCTCCTAGCCTGGAAAGACCACTCTCCTCTTTTTTACTATCTGTCTTTAAAGCCTCCTTTCAGATCTCACCTCTTTCCGGAAGCCTTCCCTGACACCATGGCTGTCTGAACCTCACTTCCTACTCATTTGGGGAAAAGCAATCAGAGTTTGTCTTAGAGGCCACAGAGTATCCACCAAATTTCAAATTCTCAAACTTGAGGACCAATGGCCAATTCTGTTTAGCACACATAGTGTTTTTCAATAGTGGTGTTTTTTCCCCAATTTAAAAAAATTATAGTAAAAGACACACCACATGAAATATACCACCTTAACCATTTTTAAGTGTATAGTTCAGTAGTATTAAATACATTCACATTGTTGTGAAGCTATCATGGCCATCGATCTCCAGAACGCTTTTTTTTTTAATGTTGATTTATTTGTTTTGAGAGAGAGCATGCGTGAGCAGGGGAGGGGCAGAGAGAGAGAGAGAGAGAATCCCAGTGCACAGCCCAATGTGGGGCTCGATCTGACAAACCTGAGACCTTGACCTGAGCCAAAGTCAGCCACTTAACCAACGGAGCTACCAGGAGCCCCCATAAGTCTGAATTTTAATATACTATTTCTTACGAACCTTCTCTTAAAAATTCTCAAACCACTGGGGCACCTGGGTGGCTCAGTCGGTTAAGCGTCCGACTTCGGCTCAGGCCATGATCTCGTGGTCCGTGGGTTCGAGCCCCGCGTCGGGCTCTGTGCTGACAGCTCAGATCCTGGAGCCTGTTTCAGATTCTGTGTCTCCCTCTCTCTCTGACCCTCCCCCATTTGTGCTCTGTCTCCCCCTGTCTCAAAAATAAATAAACGTTAAAAAAATTAAAAAAAAAATTCTCAAACCACTGTATTTGTGGCTGAGAATGTAAAAATGGTACTGCCCCTGTAGAAAACAGTATGGCAGGCGGTTCCTCAAAAAATTAAAACTAGAACTACCATAGGATCCAGCAATGTCACTTCTGGGTTTAATCCCAAAAGAATTGAAAGCATGATCTCAAAGAGATATTCGTACATTCATGTCTGTAGTAGCGTTAATCACAACAGCTAAAACATCTCTCTCTCCCTCTCTCTGCTTCTCCCCGGCTCCCGCACGCTCTCTCTCAAGATAAATAAACTTAAAAAAAATTCAGACTTACAGCTTCTCTGAAAATCAAAAGATCTGCGACCATTGAGCCCTTCACTCCTCCCTGGCAACGATCAGCTGCAGCCACGAGGCAGGGCCTCAAAGACGGAAGGCACAATCTCTGGTTCTCCACAAACCCGCTGCTCCGTGCAGCCCAATGACTGGCCCGCTTTGCTCATTTACGCTGCCTGCCTGCTCCCTGTTTGTAGATGATTTTGCAACTTCTGGTATGAAGGAGATCGCTAGAGACAAAGGATCAGGACTCTGGTTTTGCCACTTGCTGGTATAACCTTAGGTCAGCCACTAATTCTTTGAGTTTTGGTTTCCTCACCAGGAAAACAAGCTAATGGCATGTGCCTCGGTTGATTTATTTATTTTTATTAAAAAAAAATTTTTTTTAATGTTTATTTATTTTTGACAGAAAGAGAAAGACAGAGCATGAACGGGGGAGGGTCAGAGAGAGGGAGACACAGAATCTGAAACAGGCTCCAGGCTCTGAGCGGTCAGCACAGAGCCCGACGCGGGGCTCGAACTCACAGACTGAGAGATCATGACCTGAGCTGAAGTTGGACGCTCCACCGACTGAGCCACCCAGGCGCCCCTCGGTTGATTTATAGTTGCAGGAAATTCTAATGAGATAGCCTGTTTGGAAAAAAGGGCTTTAGAAATGACAGCTGTATTTTCATCTAGTTACCCTCAAGCATGAAAGTCAGTTCCTCAGCTAATTCTAAGTCCCTTGAGGGTAAGGATCTATTACGTATAATCCTATGTTTGCAGACTCCTGGACACATAGATGTTGCAAAAAGATCATGGGTTCTGCAGTCTGGCTGCATGGGTTCAGATCCCAGGGCTAGCCATGCGGTATCTGGCAAGTGACCCAATCTTCTGGAACCTTAGTTTTATGACCCACAATAAAACGCATCATGTCAAGTGAATAGTATATATCATGTGAGTTAAGATTTCATAAATGCTTTTTTTAATGTTTATTTATTTTGAGAGAGAGCGAGAGAGAGAGAGCAAGCAGGGGAGAAGCAGAGAGAGAGGAAGGGAGAAAATCCCAAGCAGGCTCTGTGCTGTGAGTGCAAAGCCAGACGTGGGGCTCAATCTCATGAACTGTGAGATCATGACCTGGGCTGAAACCAAGAATCGAACACTTAACTGACCGAGCCACCCAGGTGCCCCTTCATAAATGCTTTCTTTTAAAAAGCCCTACATGGGGGCACCTGGGCAGTTCAGTTGGTTGAATGTCCCGCTCTTGATTTCAACTCAGGTCATGATCTCGTGGCTCATGAGTTCGAGCCCCCCGTCAGGCTCTGTGCTGACGGTATATGGAGGCTGCCTGGGATTCTCTCTCTGCCTCTCTCTCAAAAATAAATAAACTTAAAAAATTGTTTAAAAGCCCTGGATAGATTGTCCCTTTCATTGACAAACCTCAAGCACAGAACACTACTGCTTTGTGAGAATCAGTTGGCATATGAGTGTACTTTCAGATTCTCTGGTTTTCCTACCAAGAGCCTCCAGATAATTTTCACATCTTCACTCACAACCAAAGTATGACTCAACAGGCTTCATTTTGGCCATCTCTGTAAGGTTGAGGGAACACGTGAAATAATGTGGATTTTTTTTGAACGAATAATTTTCTAAAATATTTACTCTGGGGGCGCCTGGGTGGCTCAGTCGGTTAAGCGGCCGACCTCGGCTCAGGTCATGATCTCACGGTCCGTGAGTTCGAGCCCCACGTTGGGCTCTGTGCTGACAGCTCGGAGCCTGGAGCCTGCTTCAGATTCTGTGTCTCCCTCTCTCTCTGACCCTCCCCGTTCATGCCCCGTTCTGTCTCTCTCTGTCTCAAAAATAAATAAATGTTAAAAAATAAATAAATAAATAGATAAATAAATAAAATAAAATAAAATAAAATAAAATAAAATAAAATAAAATAAAATATTTACTCTGGTTTGGGGCACCTGGGTGGCCATTTGGTTAAGTGTCCAACTCTTGATCTCAACTCAGGTCTTTACCTCAGGGTCATGAGTTCAAACCCTGCACTGGGGCTTAAAAAAACTTTATGGGCACCTGAGTGGCTCAGTCAGTTGAACATCTGACTTCGGCTCATGTCATGATCTCATGGTTCGTAGTTTGAGCCCTGCATCGGGCTAGCTGCTGTCAGCACGGAACCTGCTTTGGAACCTCCGTCCACCTCTCTCTCTGCCCCTCCCCGACTCAAGTTCCTTCTCTCCCTCCCTCTCTCTCTGTCTCTGAAAAATAAACATTTAAAAAATTATTTTAAAAAATGTATTGACTCTATTGATCTAATCAACTTTTAAAAGCCTTCCAAGAGGCATTTATATATGCCACTAAACTTTTATTTCCCTAATGTTCTAAATTAACTTTATTCTGAATTGGCAGAAAATCGTAATTCCTAGCATACACAAAGACAAAATATAAAATTTTGCTGGGGGGTGGGGGGGCGCGGTGCCTGGGTGGCTCAGTCGGTTATGCGTCCGACTTCGGCTCAGGTCATGATCTCACAGTTTGTGAGTTTGAGCCCCGCGTTGGGCTCTGTCTTGACAGCTCAGAGCCTGGAGCCTGCTTCGGATTCTGTGTCTCCCTCTCTCTCTGCCCCTCCCCTGCTTGTGCTGTGTGTCTGTCTCTCAAAAATGAATAAATGTAAAAAAAAAAAAAAATTAAAAGAAAAATTTTACTAGGGGGCGTCACCCAATCAATCTATCTACAATTTATCTGAACACAAAGAAAATAATTCAGCTAGTAATAATTTAACAGTATTAACAGCTGAAGTGTTTCGTGATTTTAAGAGTAAAAACGGTATCACATTGGTCTCCAACCTGTTCAGGAACAAAATATCTGAGAAGTTTAAGTAAAACTCTGAAAAAAAATATGAGTATGTGTCAGGCTAATTCTGAGAAAGACAAAAAATTGAAGAAAAACTTCAAATTGAGTGAATTGAGTAGCTGTGTGTGTGTGTGTGTGTGTGTGTGTGTGTGTTTGTGACAATCTTACCTCATTCTGTTCTAGATAGATACTCCTTTACCTCATCTAGGTTTAAATATTACGGAAGGTGCCCAATTGAAATGGTGATTAAGTGTTAGGTCCTTAATATATTGTTTTGTGTCAGTTCTCAGAGCAACCTATTAATGTACTAGGTGAGCAAAAGTACTTTAGACAGAAAAGGAACTTAAGCAATATTAGCTAGCCCAAAAAGAACCTAATGGATGTTAGCCGGCCCAAAATAAAAGACACGAAGCAGCCACAAACATGGCTCTACTCTACGTCACCATTCGGATTTTTAAATGGAGACCGATGAGTTTCAGAGGGTCTGAGGGACCTTCCCAAGCTCGTGGAGCTGAACGGGTTGTTCCGGCAGGGTTTGAACCCGAATCTATTTGACCTTTCCACAAGACAAGTTCATGTGGAGAATACTCGACAACGGAGAACGGAGCTTCGCACGGAGAATGGAGCTTCCAGAGTTCAATGCAGGCTGGGCTGACTTAGGCCACAAGGGCAGCCTTGCTCCCGGCCCAGAGATGATCCATTACACAGATCCCCTTTTGCGAGGGAAAATTAACTTTGCCACCAAAGGACCTAGTTTCCACAGCTTGTGTGCACCTGTGGCCAGCAATATGGAGAACAAACTTGCCCCAAATGGCAATGCCTACCATACCAAGAAAACTGGGACCTGGAGGCCAGATTTCGCCCACTGCCTAGTTTTTTATGGCTCACAAGCTAACGGTGGTTTTTATATTTTTAAATGGCTGGGGAAAAAAAAAAGAATACTTCATGATTTGAAAACTGTATGATATTCATTTAGTTATTTTTTTAAAGTTTATTATTTATTTTGAGAGAGACAGAGAGACAGTGTAAGCGGGGGGCAGGAGGTGGGGGGGGCGGGAACAGAGGATCCAAAGCAGGCTCTGTGCTGACAGTGGAGATCTCAACACGGGGCTAGAACTCACAAACCAGGGAGATCATGACCTGAGTCGAAGTCAGATGCTCAACCGACTGAGCTACCCAGGCGCCCCGAAAAGTATATGAAATTCAAGTCTCAGTGTTCACAAATAAGATTTCATTGGATCATGGCCACATTCACTACTGACACGTTATCTATGACTGCTTTTGTGCTACAGTGGCAGAGGTGAGTAGGGGCAGTCAAGGCTATACTGCCTGCAAAGCTTAATACACCGACTGGTCCACTACAGAAAGTCTGCTGACCTCTGGAGTCGAGCATTTGCTCTCCAGCAGGCCCTGAGCTTTACTAACACTACATACCTCTAATTCTCCCAAGGTCCTGAGGAAGTGGCATTGTTCTCACTGTAACAAGGACAGAACACTCTGAGAGTTTAAATCACTCAAACATTCGAGTACAAAAAAAATGGGCACCAGGCCCCATGCTAGGTACTGGAGAATTTGGCAGTGAACAAAATGGATCCCTTTCCCCTTTCATGGAGTTTGTATTCCCGAGGCAAAGAGCAAATGTGCACTTTCCAGTCCCGGTACGTGCTAAGAGAAGAGTCACCACTCAGCACGGGGTACTGCGGCACCGAATCCAGCTCTGTTGCCAATGACCCTGCTTTTTTTAAAAAAGGTTTCATCTTGAATTAATCACAGATTCATAAGAAGGTGCAAAAATAGGACAGAAGCCTTCTGTACCCATGGCCCGGCTTCTCCCAACAGTGGGGGCTTACGTAACAACAGCGCTTTGCCAAAACGAAGACACTGATATAGGCACAGTATACTTAACGAGTCTACGGAATCTACGGGTTTCACCCACTTTTGCATCTACAGCCTTTTTTAGGAGGACGGGGGTGTACGTTTGTATAGAATTCTATGCAAGGTGCCTGCTCTTCTCCGCTATGTTACATAACCTCAAACAGAACCACCTAGAGTGTATACACACTGTTGCCCTGGAAGCAGTTTACTTAGGGACTGTTCTCCACCCTCCCTAAGGGTTCTAAGCTCCCTTCCTGGATCAGGTCAGATGACCAGAAGGTATGCACCTAGACTGCGTTAGCTGGGGCCCTGGAGACTCTCCTCTGTTAAACCAAACTGCCCTTCGGTGTCAGGCCTTCAACTTCCCCTCTACAAGTAAAGGCCACATGAATCCTAAAAAGTTTCTCCCACGTTTTCTTGAGAACAAGACCCAGGACGCCATTCGACATTCCTGACATAACTGCTCACATGAGGGGCGCCTGGCTGCATCAGTCAGTAGAGCATGCAACGCTTCATCTCAGGGTTGTAAGTTCGAGCCCCACGTTGGGTGTAGAGATTACTTTAAAACTAAAATCTTAAAACAAAAAAATAACTGCCCACATGAGAGAACTCTCAAAACAGACTCAGGATTAAACAAAACAAAACAAAACAAAACAAAACAAAACAAAAACTCTCCCTCAATTGACTGGCTCCTTCCTTTCCAGTAAGAAGAACTGTAACACCATTCATTTATTCAATAAAATATTTATCGAGTTCCTCCTATCTTCCAGGTACTGGAGTACGAAGATGAATAGACACAGTTCGTGGCCTCTGTGAGCTGAGATCACAGGCTGGTGTTGAAGACAGACACGAAGCATCTAGAATGTCTACTGTTTATTTCCACTTTTAAAATAATGTCATAGAATCAGTCACTTAGATTTTTCAATAAAAAATACAATGTGGGGGTGCCTGGCTGGCTCAGTTGGTGGAGCATACAACTCTTGATCTTGGGGTCGTGAGTTCAAGCCCCAAGTTGGGTGTAGAACGTAATTAAAAAAAAATAATACAATGTGAGGACTAAAGGGGAAAAAATAATAGGCATGATAAGAAAAAGTATGGCGGCCACAGAAGGACAGATCCCCCCAGCCTGTGCACCAGAGAGTGTGTGACAGGCAGCATGTGGTCCCCCACCAGAGGCCCTGTCCTAGCCCTTGGGCTCACTTACCTCCTTCCTCCTGTTCTCTCAAATTAGATTATTTTTCCACTTCTGTTTTGTTAAATTTCAGTGTATATTTAAATGGGGGTTTACATGTACTCATAAAGCACTTCAAACCCTTTTTAATTTTTTTTTTAGGTTTATTTATTGATTTTAAGAGAGAGAACGAGCATGAGTGGGGGAGGGGCAGAGAGAGAAAGTGGGAGAGAGAGAATCCCAAGCAGGCTCTGAGCTGTCAGCACAGAGCCCTACGTGGGGCTTGATCTCATGAACCATGAGATCATGACCTGAGCTGAAATCAAGAGTCGAATGCTTAACTGACTGAGCCACCCAGGAACCCCTTCACACCCTTTTTGGAAAGAAGTGGGCTGTAATTACAAATTATTACAAACAATTTCAGAAAAGATTCCAGAGGCACCTCAACATATCTAGAGCATCATTTTCTGGCCACAAACTAATGGTGTATTTGAGTCTCTGAAACGGATTGCCTTCGTATCTTCCTTATTCCTCCTCTGCTACCTCAGCTTTCAAAGTTGGGGAGATGTGTGCCCATGTGCGAAACATATTGAAAATGTTTTTGCTGTCGAGATAAAATCCTTGGAGCCATAAATGGTGAATATCCTGCCCCGGAAGGGACAGTCCCGCACAAAAGTCAACTGCCCAGCCTGAAATGCTGAATGTCCCATGGAAGATGGCACCCCGCCCAGTTACTTCATGCCCTGGCTCACATATGGGAAAGGAAGCTAACTGCCCTACCGTGCGCTGCTCATTTGGCATACGCCCAGTATGGGCGGGAGCCTTGTCTCTGCAAGTCTGCGACTTCTCCAGAGGGCAGAGCACGCCGCCTCCTGTGGGCCCCCATTGCAACTAGTGGAGTATTAGCCACACACGAAGAGCTCAAGGGACAGTGGTTCAGCCCAAAAAGAAATTCAAATGGCCTTTCGCCACTGAAAGCCGATTAGCAATTTTCCCGTTTGACAACTAGATGTCATAGATAAAACAACACAGACTGTCCCACGGTGGGAAAAGAGCAAAGAAAAATACAGTGACAAGAGTAGGTTCTAGATGACCACGTGCTTCCTCATAGTTTGGGCTACGTACAGCTTTGTTTTTTCATTATTGCCTCTTCGCTCCAAGGAGCCTTTGTAAAAATACTTCTTTCCTGGGGCGCCTGGGTGGCTCAGTCGGTTACGCGTCCGACTTCGGCTCAGGTCACGATCTCACAGTCTGTGAGTTCGAGCCCCGCGTCGGGCTCTGGGCTGATGGCTCAGAGCCTGGAGCCTGCTTTCGATTCTGTGTCTCCCTCTCTCTCTGCCCCTCCCCCATTCATGCTCTGTCTCTTTCTGTCTCAAAAATAAATAAAAACGCTAAAAAAAAAAAAAAAAAAACTTCTTTCCTAATGCCCTCCACTCCTCTTCCCATCAAAAAAAAATTTTTTTTTCCTTAAACGAACATTTACTTAGTGACCATTATGAGCAAGGAGCTCTTTTAAGCCCTCGAGATACAGTCATGACAATACAGATCCTACCCTCACATGGCTCACGTTCTAAAGGGAGTATCAGGAAAAAAAGATAGGATCATCCAATGGTGATATAAATGTCATGAAAAGTAAACCAGACTGCAGGAGGCCACAGTGGCTGGAGGGGCTGACCCAGGAGGGGAGTTTGCAGATTGAATAACCTTGGGTTCTGACTCCAAACGAGGCAGGAAGTGGCATAATGTGACACATCTTAGTAGGGTCTCTGGCTGCTCTGCTGAGAACAAGACTGGGGGATCAAAGGCCAGTGAAGAGGCAACTGTCGGGGCACCTGGGTGGCTCAGCTGGTTAAGTATCCGACTCCTGAGCATCCGGCTCAGGTCATGATCTCATGGTTCATGGGTTCAAGCCCCACATTGGGCTCTGTGCTGACTGCGCGAAGGCTGCTTGGGATTTTCTCTCTCTGCCCCTCCTCCCCACCCCTCTCTCAAAATAAACAAGCTTGAAAAAAAAAGAGAGCAATTGTCAAAATAAGAGAGGATGTTAGTTTGGCTGAGGGTGGAAATTCTGGAAGTGATGAGTACTGATAACACTCTGGGTAGATTTTTTCAGAACTTTTTTTTCTAACACAACCAAATCACCACTGTCACGGCTAAAAAAATTAATAATTATTGAATATCGAAACTTATTAATATTCATATAGCCCTGGATTGTCTCATAATTTTTTTTATCATTTGTTTCTTTGGATTAGCATCCAAATAGGTAAGGTCTCTATATTGCAACCGATTGACATTTGTCTCTTAAGTCTCTCTTAATCTATACATTTCTCCTCCATTACTCTTTTCTGTTTTTTTAGTTTAAAATTTGTTTTTTGGAGAAACTGTCCTAATGACACAGTCTGGATTTTACTGACTGCATTCTCAGAGGTTCTTTTACAGTTTTCTCTGTCCCCTGCATCTCCCCAAAATTGGTACTTGGGGTTGAGTTGCCTGTGAGACACGCAAGGAGAGATGGTGTGTCGGCAATTATAAATCTGGGAT
Source organism: Panthera leo (assembly GCF_018350215.1). Classification (NCBI taxonomy): domain Eukaryota; kingdom Metazoa; phylum Chordata; class Mammalia; order Carnivora; family Felidae; genus Panthera; species Panthera leo. Next base: position 147,557,258 of record NC_056687.1, on the reverse strand, counting down.
TCGGGGGAAAGGTCCAGGCTGGAAGTAGAAACTGGGAGTCCTGGACATAGAGAGTGTAAAGCCATGATTCTGGAAAGCACTGAGGGAATGAGGGTAGACAGAGCATAGAAATGTTGGAAGGCCTGAGCCCTGGCATTCCTGTGCATACAGCTGGGGAGATAAGAAGCACATCCGGTCAGATACAAGAGACCAAATTTAGGACAGTAACCCCAAAGTCCAGTAAATGGTAGGGATCATTAGTCTGTGATGTGCCAAGCGTTTTGCCAGGCACTTGGTATACTGAATATATAAAGGTACGTAAACTAAAAGGTATAATGTAGAAATCAGCATTTATGTATTAGGATGAGACAAAGAGAAAACTCAATCTGGGAAGGGAAGGAAGGGGCAAGTTGCCCTGAGGAGGAGTTAGCCAGGCCCAAAAGAGAAGGAAGGGAATTCTAAACAGCAGAGAGTATAAAAACACAGAAGTGTGTTGCATGAGAACATCAAGGCAGAGCTAAGAATGGAACCTCAACTGTTTACAGGGACCAAACAGGTAACATCCTTGAATGAAACACATCAGGATTAAAGCAGTGAATGGCAATGACTCTTGGTCTGTGGCGGCACAGAACGCTAGTTGTCCACACACCCACTCTCGCCTACTCACTACTTTAGTGAGAACTGGATTTTAGCCATTCGCGTGGCCATTGAGATGGAGACCATGCTTCTCCAGCCTTATCTGCAGCCAAATGCGGTCACACCAGTACATTCTGGTCAACAGGATGGGAGAAGAAATGATACACACAATTTCCAGGTTGGGGCTTGAATGGTGCACCCTCCCCTTCCCCTTCCTACTGAGCAGACGTGATGGTGGGAAACAAAGCGGCATCGGGGGCCACGAGATAGAACCCACTGTGGAAGACAGAGAGAAAATAAGACAGAAACTGCTGGAACTCTGGAGCTATGGAGCCACTCTATCTGCCCTGGACAACTAGCACTTTGACTGTCAAATGAGAGAAAAACAAGCTCCTATCTTGTTTAAGCCACTTACTTTGGTCTTTGTCACAACAGTCAAACGTGCATCTTGACCAACACTCTTACATGCAGGTGGCAGCCATTTCTTGGCTCCAAAGAATTATTGCCAAGAGGGACAGTGAGTCCAATGCTGTACATTTGTCCATTTTCCAAGAGAACATGGAAATGTAGGTTTTCTTAAAATATCTTTTTCATATTGGCAACTAATTCTGATTTTCAACACTATTCAGGCCAACAAAACCAGTCTGGGGGCCATTCTCATTTCTGTTTCACAGGCTTCTCTGAAACGAAGACTTTTATTAGAAAAAAACAACACAATTTAGGGTGATAACAATGACAAGATATTCAGAGTCCTGCAAGCTTGGGCAAAACAAGAGAGTTCTCACAAATCCTCATTACCCTCAAATACAGTCTCCAAGGTGGCTCCATTCCTTAGAGCATGGACTCCCCAAGCCTGTGAGTCAGCAGCAGCAACAACCATAGGTCTTACCTGCCCGTGGCCTACTGCACAGCCTCCCGGGATACCAGTGGCCTTTACCAGGCTGAACACTGCCCCTTTCTGTCTCTCGTTTCCCCCTCCTTTTCAAGATTAAGGAATTTCTCATGAGATAGGAATGGACAACAGTACCATGCAAATATCACCCACTGATGCAAAAAATATCAAAGGTGAAAAAGACATCCCTCAGTTTCATACAGAAGGTCTGGTAGCCTCACCAAACAAGTTCACCCAGACAAACCACTCCCTGGAGAAGGAGTGGGTGGTGGCATAAGACGCGGAAGATGCAACATCCAATGCTCATTTTGTGGGACCCATCGATGAGACAGGTTATAAGGAAATAAACTAGGTGGCATCATCACTCTGCAGGGCCCTCGCTCACACTCACTTCTACAAAGTAAAATCCTGTGTGATACAACTTCAGCTGAGCCCATCTTCCCCTGGAATTCAGGCTTAAATGCCTATGCAAACGTCCATGGCGTCCAAGGCTAGCCACAGGCAATTGATTGCTCTAATTTCCAGCAGGGCAGCGTCTCCTTGAAGGTACTCACCATACAGGTTCAAACTGCGCACTGTCCTCGCAAGCTGATTTAAAGATAAGACAAATACCATGGAGTTACTGTTGCAGAAGCAGCACAATGAACAGACTAAAAAAAGATCACGTTCCAGGAAAAGAGGTTCCTACTCATGACACCATCTGCCCTCTAGGGGGCTGGTGTCCAGTTGGGAGAAGAGCCTCTGTTCTGTGGTGTTCCCACTGGGAGAGATACACAAATTTGGAGGTAGAAACTGGAGAGTTTCCCTGCATAATAGAGGGAGAAGGATTTGGAGGTAAGGAGGATGAGTAATCCAGGAGGGAAGGTGACAAAACAAGAGGGAGAGGAGAACGGAGTGGGAGGTCCACTTGCATTTGCCAAGAGCCTCTTGCCCATCACTGGTCAATGCCTGAAACTAGCCCAACACTCGGGTAAGTGGGCTTCCTATGGACGCTGAAAATGGGAATAGCCAGGGTCAGGGGATGTGGGTGAGAAGGCAGAGAAGACAAAGAGCACACTGGCTCTTTGTGAATTAGGGAAGCCTATGGGAGGCCTTCAGGCTCCTATCCTGAGATTCTGAGTAGTTTCACCAATGCCCTTGAGGGAAAAGGAGGCCCCTATCACACCTGGGTAACATCAGTTCCCCCCAAACAACAGTTATGAGTTCTTCCTGTGCCAGTCACTATGCTAAACAACTTACATGAATTTGAATTTAATTTTTCAATAGTCTCAAGAAGTTGGTATTATTTGACACGTTTTACAGATGGCTTCAAAATGTCATGTATTTTGTTTATGATCACAGAGCTAATAGCTGCTAGGCCAAGACTGAAAGCTTGATCTGTTGGACTCCAAATTCTGCCATTTCTGCTCAGAAATACGCCATGTTTAGCATTAAGAAAAGGCTTCAGGTTAGAAATTAGATTTACTAATGATGAGACTCCACAATATCAGGAGACTCCACAGTGACCTGTGCCTCATGATACACTGCACCAGGAAGGGCACATATCACTACAGTGGTATTTCTGACAATGTACCCTGAATCTACTCACGTGGGAACATCAGACAGGCCCACTTCAAGGAGCAGTCCACAAAACAACTCCCCTGGATTCTTCAAAAGTGTCAAAGTTATGAAAGATAGGAAGACTGAGGAACTGTTCTAGGTTAAAAGACACTAAAGAGACATGACACTAAATGCAATGCATGACCCTGGAATATATCTTGGATAGGGAAAAAGTGAATAAATATAAAGGGCATTATTGGGACAAATGGTAAAACTGAAGTGTGAACTGTCTTAGTATCAAGGGTACATTTGTTGAACTTGACAGTTATACTATGGTTCCATAGGTAAATATTCTTGTCCTTGGGAGACACAAGCCAAAATATCTGGGGTATCTGTGGTCATGAATTCTGCAACCTACTCTGAAATGGTTCCACAAAAATATTAAATAGACAGCGAGGGAGGATGAAGTAGTATATTTACATTTGAGAAATCACCGTGAACGGAGGAGGAAATTCATTGTACTGTTCTTACAATTTCCTTAGCAACTTTAACTTTTTTAAAATTAAAAAATTATGGGGTGCCTGGGTGGCTCAGTCGGTTAAGCTGCCAACTTTTGATTTTGGCTCAGGTCATGATCTCAAGGTTGTGAGATTGAGCCCCAAAACGGGTTCCATGCTCAGTGTGGACCTTGTTTAAGATTCTCTCCCTCTGTCTCCCTCTGCCCCTCCCCCCCCCAAATATAAAAAAATAAAAAAATAAATGGTGCTCAATGTCTTTACTAAAAAGAATTTTAAATTAAAGGATTCTGCCTTCAATTTCTAGTGATATGACACGCTGGTTATCTTCCCAAATGAAACAAGTATAGATAAAACATTAAATATTTTTAAACATGTTGCTGAGCTGGCATGAAAAGAAAGAACCGTAAGAGGCCAAAAATGAAATAAAGTGGGAATCCCGGGGAACAGTTGAATGCCAAAGGGAGTTTTCATGCTGACAGTTTGTTGAACCTCATGGGGACCTTGAGCTTCCATCTTTTTTTTTTTAACAGCTTTTTTGAGATCTAATTTATATACCATAGAATTCACCTGTTCAAAATGTACAGTTCAGTGGGTTTCAGTATACTCACCAAGCCGGGCAACCATCACCAGTATCTAAGATCAGCACATTTCATCATCCCCAAAAGAACCTCCATACCCATTAGCAGTCACTCTCTCAATCATTCCTTCCCCCGCCCCTCCAAAGCCGGGCCCTGTTAGCATTCACCTACTTTCTACTTCTATGGAGTTATCTACACTAGACACTTCACATACATGGAATCCTACAACATGTGGCCTTCTGTGTCTGGCTTCTGTCACTCAGCATAATGTTTTCAACGGTCATCTATGCTGTAGCATGTATCAATACTTCATTCCTTTTTATTGCTAAATGTATAATCTACTCTATGAATATATTAGGTTTTATCAGGTAGTGTTCATCAGTTGATGGACATGAGGGTTGTTTCCACCTTTTGGCTATTGTGATTAAAGTTGTTGTAAACATTCATGTTCAATTTTTTCTATGGAAGCTTGTTTTATTAGATTATTTTGAGTATATGCCTAGACATGGAATTGTTGGGTCATATAATAACTGTTTTTCCTTTTGAAGAGTTGCCAATTTTTTTTCCAAAAGTAGCCACACCATTTATCAGTCATTGTTGTTAATTTAATTAAGTTTCTCTATTTTTGAGAGGCAGAAAGAGACAGAGCTCGAGCGGGGAAGCAGTAAAGAGAGAGGGAGATACAGAATCCGAAGCAGGCTGCAGGCTCCAGGCTCTGAGCTGTCAGCACAGAGACCGTTTATCAATCCTAACAGCAGTACCTGTGGGTTCTAATTCCTCCACATCCTCACCGGGCCTTATTATTGTGTTTTTAATTAAAGCCATCTCACGGAGTGTGAAGAGATATCTCACTGTGCTTTGGATCTGCATTTCCCCAAAGACTGAGGAGAAAGTGCATCTTTTCACGTGCCTACTGGCATATTTTCTCTGTATATTTTCTTTAAGAAACTGCCATTCAAACCCTTTGCAGAGCTTCCATCTTGGTGCAAGATGGCAGAAGACGATTAAAGCCAAGGGCCCACACAAGGTGAAAATTTTAACAGGAAACAACCTCCCACCCCCACCCTACGTAAAGCTGGAATCTTAAAGGACATCCCTTCAGATAAGAATTAACTCACTGTCCAGAGGGAACAGCAAGATAACAGCTATCTCAGACTTGGCAAAGGGTAGAGAGCAAAAAATATCCTTTTCAATTTGGACACACTCAGTCTCTCATTTGGGTTGGGTCTAAGTCTAGTTAGGATATAAAGAGCACAGTAGATCTGGAAAAGTTAAAAAGCTTCTAGAAATGTAAAGGATTGAAATTAAAATTTGAATGTATGGATTAAACAGCTAAAAAATAATTATTAAAATAGAGGAAATAATAATAATAATAATAATTAATAAAATGCAGGCCAGGAACACAGAGTTGGAAGTTATCAATTTGAAAGCCATAGAAGATAGAATCTAAGGATCTAATACATATTTAAGTAGAGTTTTAGAAGAAAATGAAATAACATGAGAAAGACAATATTTCCAACATTTCAAAGATAATGGCTGAAAATTTTCCAATATTGTTGAAAGATGTATAATTGGGTCCAAGAATCTCTATTAAACACAAGGATAAATAAAAAGAAATCCTTAGACATATAATGAGATTGTTGTATAAAAAGGCAAAGACAATTTTAAAAGAAAAAGAAGCCAAATAAAAAAGGAAAGGCAAATTGTAATTTGCCAACTTCAGTAGCAGCCATGGAAACCAATAAAACAAAAGAATAACACCTTTAATGAATGGAGACAAAATGGACACCTTAGAATTCTATAATCTGTGTAATTATCTTTCAAGAATGAGGAAGAAAAAAGATTTTCATAAAAATAAAAACAGATGGTAGGCCTGAAATATAAGAAAAAACAATGAGCAAGGATACCAGGCAACCGTGTGGGTTGTGGGTAAAACAAAACTGTTGACTGTATACAAAAATTATAATGCCTAACATGTAGGTAGAAAAGAGTACAGCGCTAAATGACTAGAAAATATTACAAATTGTGAGAGATGTCATCTGAATTAGAGTTCTGAGGTCTTTGTTTTTGCTTACAAGCAGGTTAAAAATAGGCATTAATTTTAACCTGGATAGCAGACTAAGTACGCATGTTTTTTGTTTTGTTTTTATTTTTGAGAGAGAGAGTGTGTGAACAGGGGAGGGGCAGAGAGAGAGAGGGGGACAGAGGATCCAATGCGGGCTCTGCACTGACAGCAGCGAGTCCGATGTGTGGCTCGAACTCACAAACTGTGAGTTCGTGACCTGACCCAAAGTTGGACACTCAACCGACTGAGCCACCCAGGCGCCCCTAAATATTCATGTTAAGATAGCTAAGGAATCCACTAAAGAATAGACAGACCGTGACTTCTAAACAAGCAGAAGGAAAAAAAGAAAGGATAAGAAATACAAAAAGGAAAACTGAATCATTGCAAAACATGGCAATCCTGGCGGCCATCAACATCCTTCTATGTCGATGGGGCAAATTATGGTTCATTCCTATACCGGAAGACAATTTTAAGTTAATGAGCAGCTACATGTGTCAACGTGGAAAACACTCAATGATGAATGAAAGTAGCAACAGAAGAAAAGTAGTAACAGAAGAAAGCATCATGTGATTCTATATTCTGCAAAGTTCAAAATGAGTCAAGGCTAAACAATGGCTGTAACACTTTGAACTTTATAGAATACAAAGCCAGGACAGGGGTTACCTCTGGGAAAGTGGACAGGGCACACAAGATGCCTCTAAGATATGGCAGAGTTCTATTTCTTAAACTGAATGGTGGGCATATGGTTACTTGTTTTATTATTCTTTAAATAGTATATGAGTTTAGTACAATATGCACATACAAAAAAGTTTTGTTTTGTTTTTTAAATGTTTATTTACCTTGAGAGAGAGAGAGAGAGAGAGCGAGCAAGTGAGTGAGGCAGGGGCAGAGAGAGAGGAAAAGAGAGAATCCCAAGCAGGCTCAGCATGGTCAGCTCAGAGCCTGACTCAGGGCTCAAACCCATGAGCTCTGTGAGATCATGACCTGAGCAAAAGTCAAGAGTCCATTGCTTAACCGACTGAGCCACCCAGGCGCCCCACGTACAAAAAGTTTTAAGGAATCTTAGTTCCAGGGGCATGGTACAAGTCTGCAGAAGACACTTCCCTACGTCTTAATCATGCAAGTCAGCAATAGAATGACTGTGGCTCAACCTTTTCAAGTACCCCAAGAGAAAGGAAACCCAAATACTACCTCCCATCTGAGCTCCCTTGCCACAGGCTAGCAGCTAAGCCAGGCTGGTACTAACCAGTGACCTAGTGAACTGAGCTTTGGTCTTCCACCTTTCACTAATCAACTTAATCACATAAAGGGAAGTTAAAAAATAAAAATAAAAAATCCAACATTAGCTTCCCAGGGCAGCGCGAACATAAGCTCGTGATTTGAAATGTGAATGAATAGGAAAACCACTCAGGATTCATGTCACAGTTAAAGGAACCTGAGACATTATTTCCAAAGTATGAGCTAGTAGAATATTAAATACAGCGATTATGGTTCTTCTTAAACATCTCCATCTCTAAGGAAATTTCTGGGTCTGTGACACCAGAAGGAGGCCAGAGCCTCAAAGCACATGGACCTTTTTTTCCCCTAAACTTGAAGGCAGAGTTGCTGACAAGTCCTAGATATTTTCTCCTCTTGACTGTCACACGATGTCAGGCAACACAACTCCTCTGTCTAAAGAATCTTGTTCGAGAATGCCCCTTCACGTCTGCTCTCAGTTAAGTACTTAAGACAAAGTTTTTCTTTCTAAAGTGATCTTTGATGTTTGCCAATCCTTGACTGATAAAGATTGTATAGATTCTTGTTGTACCCTCAATTTAAAGATGTCTGTCCCACATCAAGCCCCTTCTGGAAACAAGGTGGGTTATAAATCAACAACAAAGAGGTTTTTCTCCTCTGAATTATTTTCCCTCCAGAAAGTGGCACCACTTATAATTAGGTTTTGGAAAGATGAAGGAAAGCGTAAGGCCAGATAAGAAGGTTAGAACTTAGCATGTTTTTCCAAAACAGGCCATTAAACCCAGACCTCCGGAAAGCTGACCTACCCCATAGCTTTTGAGACCTTCTTTGAATAGCGTTTACACAGGAACATAAATTGATGAAATGTTTCCACTGCACCTACGAAGCTGGCATCGTTCATAATTGTGCCTAGGCCATTCTCCTAATCTTTCACAGTCTAAGTGAACTGACCATGTTAAAAGTTAAAATAAGCAGGGCTTTGTGGTTCTTACTGTAGCCTTAAGCTTTCTTTAGTTAGAAGTATCATCGTATCCCTAACCTCAGTACATACCACAGAAGCTAAATTCTACGTTCATGCTCATCACTGGGTGCACAAAAAAATCCTAGAAGCTAAGACAAGGCCATTCATTCTCAATGCAGCCCTGTCCAAGTGGGATTAATCTACATACTCTGCATCTACTGAGAAAAGAGGAAAGAAAGAAATCGATACGTAGCCAAGAAATAAACTAGTGTTTACCTCCGGGACAGGGCTTACATGTATTTTAGCTCATTTTCTCTTCTGCTAATTATGAAGTCATCATCACCCTTCTCATTATTAGAGATGGAAGTTCAGGAACTATCAGGCCAGTTGTGCAAGGTCACACAGCCAGAAATGGAATGCACGTCTAAATTGAAAAAGGGTAAGCCCTTAGAGTGTCCTAGAAGTATGAAAAATCACAGGTCTTTCACTTCCAACACAATGAGCCTAGTAGAGTCCAACGAAAGTGGCCGTGATAAGCACGGCACGTGGATCCACTCAGCTCCACTTCGTGACCCTTGCAGCACACGCCTTCCTGCTCACCAGAGGCTGGAAACCAGTCTACAGCCCAGGTTCCACACACGATGTAGCTTTGGCAGACGCACTCATCCGAGGCTTAGAAAGCAAAAGACAACATCATGGGGCTACACATGCCTTGGCTGCTTCTGTATTCCCATTGCAAAGTCAACCAAGGAGTGGACTGTCTGTAGCATCTGTACTGAAATCCCAGGGTCCCATCCCTTGCTTCCTAGTGTTGAGAGACCAACGGACATTTGGAGCAGACATTTGGGCCATGTGTCACACTGGAAGCAGTGGAGGCCCAGGATCCAGCAGTGCTGAGAGTAAACCCTACTTCGTGGCCTTTCTGCCCATGATAGGGGAGTTCCTCAGTGTGATTCAGAAAGGTTTTGCTGGAAGCTTAGCTTAGAGCCTGCTCTTCCAGCCCTACCAAAATTTTTGGAAGCCAGTTAAATCTTGCTGCTTCAACCAGCCAGCGTGGATGTTGTCATCTGCAACTGAACTGTGGCCAAGACAATGGATATCCTGCTTTCCCACAGAAGGGAGATTCTACTGGACAGGTTACCATGAACCTGATGGGTGGGTACAGACGAGGGAGAAGCAATCAGGGGAGGTTTGTTTCATCTTGCACTCCACGAGTGTGGTGGGCCCACTCACGTGTAACTTAGGAACTGTTTTCTCAGACCAACTAGGAATGTCAATAAAGGAAGGGATTCCCCAAAACCTGGGCTGACTTAATATCAACCGAGATAATAAACGTGAAAATTCACTTAGTTTTAAATGAAAGTTACAGGTAAAATATTCGTCTAGGGAGAAGTGCTGCTACCTTTCTGGGAATAGTTCTAGTCATAAATCTTGGCCAAAAAAAGAAACTATACTTTGCATCTGTTAAATTTTAGATTTGTGAAATGAGTAACAGACCAAGGCCTACAAGGAATAAATGCCTTTTGAATTCCAGCTCAAATTTGAAAATCTGAAATTTTAAACTACCTTTTGGCATCTCCCTAAGCATATTTTTCTTTGTATATCTTACATCCTGTCACTGATCAGCTGTTTGAATAAAAATAGAAAGGTACTATTTACCGCTATATTCTAAATGGCAGACACAGATTCTGGCACACAATAAATATCCAACACAAATTTGATTGTTGAGGAGTTTTCTTCTTAGGAACTCAAGTAATGTGAATCCCTTGCCTCAAAATTAATCCATGCAATCAAAAGCCAATCAAAAGCCAATACCATTTGACAGAAGACAGGGGACACAGCAGTGTATGACTTAACAAAATTCTATAAGTTATGTCTGGGGTGGTTTACTTGATCAGATGTTAAGATATATCCTAGAACTAAAACATGTTAAAACACGAGAACAAAGACTGGAATAGACTAGAAAGTACAGAGTTGAACCCAAAAAGATACAAGAATTAAGTAAATGAAACAAATTAAGCAATCCACATTAGTGAATGAAAAATAGTTGGTAATATATCATGTTGGGACAACTGAGTAGATATTTGAAAACAAAGAGCTCAAATTTATACCTTCTGCTACAATCAATTTCAGTATGAAGGTTAAATATTAAGAATTACTAAAAGAAGAAAACAGGCTAGTGTATGTACCATCAAAGTGAGCACAGAAAATGATAGGTTAAATACTAATGTCTTAATTATATTTAGTTTGTTAGTGAGGTACAAACTTCTAAGCATGTTGAATGTGAGGAAAAATAAGATGAATAGATTTGAGGATAAACTTTGGTTCTTATAAATAAAATCATCATTAATAAAACTACAGCATGATAGTCGGGAAAAATATTTGTAATACAGAAAGAAGGTCAATATTCCGTCTGTATGTTAAAAATACCTATAGGGGCACCTGGGTAACACAGTCGGTTAAGCGCCTGACTTTGGCTCAGGTCACGATCTCACGGTTTGTGAGTTGGAGCCCCGTGTCAGGCTCTATGCTGTCTAAAAATACAGAGTAGTGCTGAAAAGGTAAATAGAGCAGCGGTGGGGCAGTCTAGATAGAGCAGTGCAGGATTCCTGGGAGGGACGTGGGAAAACTGATGATAAACAGTGGAGTTTCTAGCCTTTGGCTCTGAAAAGGAAAACAGAGGACCCATCGAAAAGGTGACCTTCCAAACAGACCCTCCGAAAAGTCCAGACTAGAGGTAACAAGAGAAGTGGGAGAAGGAATAGGTCTAGAGTCATTTGCCAAGGATGAGTTTAAAGAATAAGAAAGCTGCCAAGTTAATCATCCTCTCCCCTATTTCCTCCAGCAGTTACTTCTGGAAATAGCCCTCAAGACAAAGTTTCAAGACTGCCAGATGCTTCAACAGGCTACATGCACACCTCAGAGAAAAGTCCACGCAGCTACACTCTTTCCTGATATCCTCTCTTTGCCCGATTAATGTTTCTCCTCCTCTGGTAACGACACAAAACCAAACCCACTAGATACAGGTCATGTGATGAAAACCTGTGTTCACTGCCAGGGGTTCAGGCATTGTCACTCACACTGAGCAAACACTCTCAGCCATCTCATCTCATCTACAATTACAGACAGACAATCATGAATCACCAAATGATGGAGGAAATCAGCCATGTAAGGGGCCAACAGAGTCAACAAGCAGAAGTGGTCTCTCTGCAAGCAAAGTTTAAATATACTAAAGTTTCTTAAAATGATTCAATAAAAAGAAGAAGCGATCAGGCTACAAAGTAAAAAGAAAGACAAACTGTTGGGAATTAAACATATCAAAGCCAAGAGGCGCCTGGGTGGCTCAGTTGGTTAAGCATCCGACTTCAGCTCAGGTCATGGTCTTGGGGTTCGTGAGTTCGGGCCCCACATGGGGCTCTGGGCTCTGTGCTGACGGCTCAGAGCCTGGAGCCTGCTTCAGATTCTGTGTTTTCCTTTCTCTCTGCCCCTCCCCCACTCATGCTCTGTCTCTCTAAAATGAATAAACGTTAATAGATAGATAGATATATGCGTGTATAGATAGATAGATAGATGCATGTATATATATGCCAAAAAAAAAACCATACCCAACAAAAAATCTGAATTTGGGCTGGAAATATTATTTCTCTAAAATTCTACAAAAGAACAAAGAGAGGAAAAGTTTGGGAGGAAAAAAACTGAAAAGAGACCAAAGACAGTTTAATCTCTCCTGCAACTTCTAGACTGAATAAAGATTTTTTGGAAGGAGAAAACAGAACAGATGCAGGAAATACAAAAAAAAAATTTCTCTGTGCTGAAGATCAATTTGGATATTAGTTACATAGGGTCCAATGAAGGCTGAGGACGAATAAAGAATGCCTTTCTAGACACATAGTGTTAAAGTACATGACCTCTACGGATCTCTAAAGATAGAAAATTCCAAAAGCTTCTAGGGAGATTTAAAACACCATTTGGTTCCTCAGAGGAAATGAGAACATTATTCCCACAGAGCAGTGGGTTTATAGCCTACAGCAAACAAGCCCTCTGACTTAAATATTATAAATGTTATATTCTGCAGTAGATTTGCAAAGGACATATTCTCAGCAGGAACACCAGGGGACATTAGGCTAGAGCTGTCCTGAAAGAGGGACTTCAGGTCTTCTCAATCAATCCCAGATTGGGGGACCAGCATCCTGTCTGCCCAGGGAGAGACCTCACCAGTAGTCAGGAAACTCCAAGGAAGGGTTTAACCATCTTCTTTTACTCCCACCCACAACAACCTGAAGCTCCACTTTAATTACTGCGTATCCTGAAAAACTACCTTTCACAAACTATTTCACCCCAATAAAACAACATTCCATCTACAATTTCTTGCTACACCACCAATGCCATCTTTCTACATTCCACATCTTTCTACATTGGGTAATACAACATGCAAGTCACTTCATGCAAGGCCGGACTGCAGCTGAGTCTGGGAATGTACAATCAGGAAATGGACAAGGAACCTAACAGGTCTGCCTAGGGTCTACCAGACCATCAGGTCTCTTATTAAAAGCACTGGATGCTGGGGTGCCTGGGCGACTCAGCCAGTTGAGTGTCCGACTTCGGCTCGGGTCACGATCTCAAGGTTCTTGAGTTCGAGCCCCGCACTGGGGTGTATGCTGACAGCTCAGAGCCTGGAGCCTGCTTTGGATTCTGTGTCTCCCTCCCTCCCTGCCCCTCCCCTGCTCTCTCTCTCTCTCTCAAAAATAAATAAACATTGGGCACCTGGGTGGTTCAGTCGGTTAAGCGTCTGACTTCAGCTCAGGTCACAATCTCGCGGTTTGTGAGTTCGAGCCCCACGTCGGGCTCTGTGCTGACAGCTCAGAGCCTGGAGCCTGTTTCGGATTCTGTGCCTCCCTCTCTCTCTGCCCCTCCCCTGCTCGTGCTCTGTCTGTCTTTGTCTCTCAATAATAAATAAACGTTTAAAAAATAAATAAATAAATAAATAAATAAACATTTAAAAAAATAAAATAAAGAGACCAGAACATAACAAATGTTAGCCAAAAAAGTAGACAAAATATCACAGCAAAAGAATCAAAAAGGTTGGTCTTACATATGAGCATAGAAACAGCTTCTCAGATATAATATTAACAAATTAAATTCAAGAATAAAAAAAGTCTTAAAATATACTAGACTATTAAAGGAATACATTATAACTAAGTAGAGATGTATTCCAAGATCACAGGAACACTTCAACAATAGTTTTCCTAATATATTTCACCCCATTAGCAAATTAAGGGAAACAAAACCCTGGATGATCACATCAATAAACGCTCCTCACCCCAAATCCTATCTTCTAAATTCAACAATCATTCTTGATTAAAATAGGTACAAGTAAACTTCCCTTAACTCAACAAAGAATATCTATCAGGACCTATAGTTAAATCTGTACTACAATTAGTACATTGGAAACATCCCACTGAAAGTTTTGAGCTAGCCAAGGATACTCATATCATCCCAATCACTCAGCAAGATACTGGTAGTCCCAACCTATGCAATAATGGGAAAAAAAAAAAAAAAAATATATATATATATATATATATATATACATATGTATAAAAAGGAAAAGAAAAACAACCCTTATTTACAGATACCACTACAATTTACTTATAAAATAAATAAAACTATTAGAACTAGTACCTCAAATAAGATGGTTACACACAAGATTAAAATAAGAAAAATAAGAGCTTCCTTATAAAACCACAAATAATCAGAAATTGATAAATCCAATTCATTTTGACAAATCTCAATTTTGACAAATTGAGAATTCGAGGGTGCCTGGGGGGCTCAGTCAGTTAAGCATCCGATTCTTGATTTCAGCTCAGGTCATGATCTTGCAGTTCATAAGATAGAGCCCCACATTGCGCTCTGTGCTAACAGCGAGGAGCCTGCTTCGGATTCTCTCCCTCGCTCTCTGCCCCACCCCCACTCATGTTCTCGCATGCACTCTCTCTCTCTCTCAAAATATACAAATAAGCTGTAAAAAAATTGAGAATTCCATATATGCTAACTAACTTGGATATAAATAAAAAAACAAATTTAAAAAATTGAGAATTCTTAATTCTAATAATACATAAGATTCATTGGAAAAAACCTTAGGACTTCAAAAGCATAAACTGACCCAAATAAATAGAGAGACACAATATTCCTAGGTGATAAGAGTCAATATCATATTAACTTATAGCACTAATTATAATTAATTATATTAATTTACATAATTATATTATCAAATTAACTTATAAATTTAATGCAACTCAATCAAAGTTGTAATGGGGTTTAAGAAACACCGATTCTGAAAATCACTTGTGTTAGTTGAAATATACAAAAATAGCAAAGAAACATAAAAATTTGTAGGACTTACTCTACTGGATATTAAAATGCATGATGAAGCTTACAGTAATTAAAAAGGTTTGGAGTTGACTCAGAAATAGAAGAGAATAGGGTCAAGAAACAGTTACACATATATGGGAATATGATATGATTAATGGTAAGACAACTACATGTCCATTTGGGGAAAAAGAGTGAAATCACATTCTTACCTTATACACACAAAAAGAACTTAGAGCTTAAGATGGTAAATACAGTTAACACTTAAAAAAATTATCCTATAATTTCTTCAAATATTTGTATAATCCTGGGGGTAGGGAAGCCATGTTCAAGCAAGGTGAACCCCAGAAGGCGAAATAAAGATAACAGTTTAGATTTCATGCGAATTAGAAACTTATTTTGATACAAATGGCATGATTGATATGTAACAAGTGACAGAAAAAATTAATACCCATAGTATATAGGAAAATTACAAATCGACAAAGACGAAACATAGAAAAATATCAAGATATTATTTTCTTTATTTTAGAGAGAGAGAGAGAGAGAGCACAAATGGGGGAGAGGGGCAGAGGAAGAGAGAGAGAGAATCTGAGCTGAACGTGGAGCCTGATGTAGGGCTTAATCCCACAACCCTGGGATCATAGCCTGAGTCGAAATCAAGAGTTGGACGCTCAACCAACCGAGCTACCCAAGTGCCCCAAGATATTAGTAGATAAAAAATAGCTGCGGAATATATGTAATATGTTCATCCACATATGTGGGTCATACTATGTATCTGACATACACAGAAAAAGGTCTGGGAGAAATGTGAATGGTAAGTACACCAAGGCAGGTGGGTGGATGAGGGAGGGAGTCAAACATGTGGGGCAGCAGAGACTTTAAGTTTCCATTCTATACATAAATGATCTGAAGTTTATCTTTACAATGAACACTTATTCCTTTGCTGCAAGCTTCTTTAATTCCATTAACTTATAAATATATTCTCATTCTAAAAAAATGTAAACTTATAAAAAGACAAAACAGTTACAAAGCAAACATCCCATTCAAACACATTCCCCAAACCAATCTTATTTCTCTCCTGGGAGGTAATATTCATTTCAGTTTTCTCTCTCTTTTATATTGCCACAACATTTTTTAAAGAAAGAAAGAGCCCCATGTTTTAAATGAAGAAAAAGCAAGCAGTTGCCAAAAGAAGAAATAAATGGCTAATGAGCATATTGAAAATATTCAACTTTGATAATCACGGAAATGCAAATAAAAACAATTCGTTCTGGGGTACCCGGGTGGCTCAGTCCTTTCAGCATCCAACTCTTGATTTTGGCTGAGGTCATGATTTCACAGTTCATGAGATGGAGCCCCACATCCAGCTCAGCACCTGCGATTGCTTGGGAGTCTCT
Source organism: Panthera leo (assembly GCF_018350215.1). Lineage (NCBI taxonomy): Eukaryota > Metazoa > Chordata > Mammalia > Carnivora > Felidae > Panthera > Panthera leo. The sequence continues at coordinate 147,541,091 of NC_056687.1, read as the reverse complement.
CTCTTCCTCTCTCTCTGCCCCTCCCCCACAGGCACTCTCTCTCTCAAAATAAATAAACTTAAAAAACAAAAGACAAAAAACCAATTTGTTCTTTTTCACATGTCCAAGGCTCCCCTAAATATCAGCTGATGTTCTGAGTAGGGATGTCCATGCCAAACTAGTTTTTATCATTTTGAGTATCTCCCAGTCCAACAAAATTGGCAAACATTAAAAGAAGGTTTGAGTATTTGCAGGAACAAACCCTGTTGCACACTAAAACACCACTAGAAGAAATGTAAACTTGTGTACACTTTTCTGCACCACTTGGCAGCTGTATCAAAAGTCTTAAATACACATATGTCAAGCCACAAAAAACTATTAGAACTAATAGAGGAGGTCATCAAAATTGTAGGATACAAGGTCAAGGACACAGAACTCAATTGCATTTCTGTGATCTCACAATGAACAGTCTGAAAGTGAAATTAAGAAAGTAATTCCATTGCAAGAGCATCAAAAAGAAGAAAATATTTGAATAATATTTGAATATATTGAAAATATTTGAATGTATATTTGAATATATGAATAAATTTAAAAGAAATATAAGACACGTGTCCTGAAAACTACAAGACATTTGTGAACGAAATGAGAGAAAACCTAATTAAATGGAAAGACATCCTATATTCACGAATTGGAAAATTTAATTTTGTTAAGACGGCAATACCCCCCAAATTGATCTACAGATTTGACACAATGCATGTTGAAATGTCAGCTACCCCTTTTTGCAAACATTGACAAACTGATACTAAAATCCATACAGAAATGCAAGGAACTCATAGCCAAAAAACAATTTTGAGAAAAGAAAAAACTTGGTATCCTCACAACTTCTGATTTCAAAATGTTCTACAAAGATAGAGTAATCAATACAGTGTGGTATTGCTGTAAGGACATGGAGATCAATGAAATAGAACTGAGTATCCAGAAATAAACCCTTATATTACATTTGATTTTTGACAAGGGTGCCAAGACAATTCAATGGGAGAAAAACTGTCTTTTCAACAAATGGTGTTGGGACAATTAGATATCCATATGGAAAAGAATCAACTTAGACCCCTGCCTCACACTATATACAAAAATTAACTCCGGGCACCTGGGTGGCTCAACTGGTTGAGCACCCAACTCTTTTTTTTTTTTTTCAATGTTTATTTATTTTTGAGAGAGAGAGAGAGAGAGAGAGAGAGAGAGAGAGAGCATGAGCATGGGAAGGGCAGAGAGAGAGGGAGACACAGAATCTGAAGCAGGCTCCAGGCTCTGAGCTGTCAGCACAGAGCCCAACACAGGGCTTGAACTCACAAACTGAGAGATCATGACCTGAGCCAAAGTCAGATGCTCAACTGACTGAGGCACCCAGGTGCCCCGAGCATCCAACTGTTGATTTCAGCTCAGGCCATAATCATATAGTTCATGGGTTTGAGCCCTACAGGAGGCTCTATGCTGACGATGCAGGACCTGATTGGGAATTCTCTGTCTCCCTCTCTATTTACCCCGCCCTTGCTTGCTTGCTTGCTCTCTTTCTCTCTCTCTCTCAAAAAAAATAAAATAAAATAAACTTTAAAAGAAAAAAAATTAACTCAAAATGCATCACAGACTCAAAGGTAAGAAAAAACTATTCAACTTTTAGGAGAAAACAAAAGTAAATCTTCATGACCTTGGATTAAGCAAAGTCTTCTTAGATACAATATCCAAAGCATAAGCCATAGTGTGTGTGTGTGTGTGTGTGTGTGTGTGTGTGTGTATGACTTTACCAAATTAAGAATCTTTGTAGTTCAAAGGACACCATCACATAAAGTGAAAAGACAACCCACAGAATGGAAGAAAAATATTTGCAAATAATATATCTGATAAGAGACTTGTATCCAGAACATGTAAAGAGCTCTTACAACTCAAAAATAAAATAACTTTTTTTATTTATTTTTTTTTTTAATTTTTTTTTCAACGTTTTTTATTTATTTTTGGGACAGAGAGAGACAGAGCATGAACGGGGGAGGGGCAGAGAGAGAGGGAGACACAGAATCGGAAACAGGCTCCAGGCTCTGAGCCATCAGCTCAGAGCCTGACGTGGGGCTCGAACTCACAGACCGCGAGATCGTGACCTGGCTGAAGTCGGACGCTTAACCGACTGCGCCACCCAGGCGCCCCAAAATAACTTTTTTTTTAAATGGCAAAGGATTTGAATAAACATCTCTCCAAAGGAGGCATACAAATGACCAATAAGCATATGAAGAGCTATTCAACATCATTAGTCATTACAGAAATACAAACCAGGGGCACCTGGGTGGCTCAGTCAGTTGAGCCTCTGACTCTTAGTTTCAGCTCAGGTCATGATCTCATGGTTTGTGGGATTGAGCCCCGCACTGGGCTTGGCACTAAGCATGGAGCCTTCTTGTGATTCTCTTTCTCTCTCTCTCTCAACCCCCCCCCCAATAAATAAACATTAAAAAAAAAAAGAAATACAAACAAAAATCACAATGAGATACCACTTCACACCCTGTAGGATGGCCAGAGTTAAAGACAGAAAATAAAAAATCTTAATGAGGATGTAGAGAAATTGGAACTCAGATTGCTGGTGGGATTGCAGTATAGTGCAGCCACTTTGGAAACAGTCTAGCAGTGCCTCAAAATATTAAACAAAGAGTTACCATATGACCCAGCCATTCCAATCCTACATAAGTGCCCAAGAGAAGTGAAAACATATGTCTCCAAAAAAACTTGTACATGAAGGCTCATAGTGGCATTATGTGCAATAGTCAAAATGTGGAAGCAGCCCAGATGTTCATCAGTTGATGCGTAAACAAAATCATATATATATATATATATGTGTGTGTGTGTGTGTGTGTGTGTGTGTGTGTATATACACACATATATATACACATATATATATATATATACACACACATATATATATACACATATATATATATACACACACACACACATATATATACATATATATATACACATATATATATACTACAATGGAATATTATGTGTTAGTAAAAGGAATGAAGTCCTGATACATACTATAAGCATGGAGGACCACTGGAAACATTATGCTAAGTAAAAGAAACCAGACAGAAAGGGCCACATATTATAGGGCCATTTTTATGAAGTGTCCAGAAGAGACAAATGTAGCCTAGTAGACAGAATGTTGACAAGTGTAGACAGAAAGCAGACTAGTGGTTACTGAGGGGTGAGAGAAGGGACGAATAGGAAGTAACTGCTAATAGGTTTCTTTCTGAGGTAACAAAAGTGTTCTAAAATAGTTGTACAACTCTGTAAGTATCCTACAAATCCTTGCATTGTATACTTTAAAAGGGTCAGTTTTATGATATATCTCCATAAAGCCACTTCTTAAAAAGGCATGTGCTAAAACTCTTAGAACTCTACACTAAAAAGGGTGAATTTTACCGTATACCTCAAAAAACTCGACTTTAAAGAAAATGCATAGACCTTTTAATTCAGTTCTAAGTACTCATCCTTAGAAAATATTAAAGAACAACCAGGAGGAGTTAGTATAAAGGAAGTTTGTCACAGTTTTAAAGGAAAGAAACATAAACTGAATAGTAGGAGTTGGACATTTATGGAATACTATGTGGCCATTAAGAATGTCATAAGAGGGGCGCCTGGGTGGCTCAGTTGGTTAAGCGTCTGACTTCAGCGTCCTGATATCAGGTCAGGATATCACGGTCCGTGAGTTCAAGCCCCGCGTCGGGCTTTGTGCTGACAGCTCAGAGCCTGGAGCCTGTTTCGGATTCTGTGTCTCCCTCTCTCTATGACCCTCCCCCGTTCATGCTCTCTCTGTCTCAAAAAGAAATAAACGTTAAAAAAAAATTAAAAAAAGAAAAAAAAAATGTCATAAGATAGACCCATAAAAAAAGAGAATGTCATAAGAAATTAATTATTAATGAGGAAAAGGTAATTTATCAGGTCTCAGCAGGGCACTGGGCACTTTCAGATTGGGTAATCTGAATGGAGTTTAGTAAAGGCATTATTTATAAAGCAGGGTGCCGGAAAACCACAGTGATAGCGCAGTGCCTGGCAATAGTAAGCAGCTGGGAGTGAACAGCGATCAGAGCCAGGGAAAATAGCTGTGTGGCAAGGGTGGCCAGACAGCCCGCCTTCCATGGAGGGACACGGTCAACTTGCTAAGAGCCAGCACTTAGGAATCCCAGGGACTGAATACCCGGAGCCTGCTCTCCTCTCACCCCACAGCCTCCTGCGGGTACCACCCCTGGATGACTGCAGTGAAACATCAGAGGGGAGCCCCTCGAGACAGTCCGTGGAAATCAGCCTTTAGGGTGGAGAACAGAGAGGGGTGGAGAGTGGCTCTGAGGGACAAATGGGAGGTAGCCAGCACAGGTGGCCACAGCAGTAAACAAAATAGTTTACAAGTGACTGCATTTAAAAAATTACAGATAAATAATAATACAGAACGACTTGAAAAATTCTGGAATGGTTTATTCAGTGCTAAATGGTGGTTCACTCAGGGGTGCCTGGGGGGCTCTGTCAGTTAAGTGTCTGACTTCGGCTCAGGTCATGATCTCACGGTTCAGGAGTTCGAGCTTTGCATCGGGCTCTGTGCTGACAGCTCAGAGCCTGGAGCCTGCTTCAGATTCTGTGTCTCCCTCTCTCTCTGCTCCTCCCCCACTCGCACTCGTCTCTGTCTCTCGAAAATGAATAAACATTAAAAAAAAATTAAATAGTAGTTCACTCAAAGTTCCTTAACAGTGGTGCTGTTGGCAACTGGTAAAGCAACTCTTCATCGTAGGGGACTGTCCCATGAACATCAGGACATTTAGCAACCCTGACCCCCCAGGAAACTAAACAACAGTAGAAGCTTCAAATATTACAATAACCAAAATTAAAAAAAAAAAATCCTAGGCATGGGGTAGTACCATGCCTGTTAAGAACCACCATGGGGGCAAAAAATTACATGGGGTTTTCTTTACTTACCTACATTTTTCTATTTTTTCTACAAAGACTAGGCATTGTTTTCTGAAAAGGAAACTATGTTCACTTTTTTTTTCATTTTTTTAAACATTTATTTATTTTTGAGACAGAGAGAGACAGAGCATGAACGGGGGAGGGCGAGAGAGAGAGAGGGAGACACAGAATCCGAAGCAGGCTCCAGGCTCCCAGCTGTCAGCACAGAGCCTGATGCGGGGCTTGAACTCACGGAGCGCGAGATCATGACCTGAGCTGAAGTCGGACGCTCAACCGACTGAGCCACCCAGGCGCCCCTCACTTTTTTTTAATAAGAACTCAACAGGATAGAATAATTTGATTCCAGCTCTCAGTAAACTATTCATCTTTCCCCACCTAAGTCTGCTCATGACCGTAAGTATATGACAGGTGACCTAACATTATTCCACGGATGCTATAATTCATTCTGAAGTCACCAATAACAGGAAGGGTACAATTAACTCAGCTTCTGAGTTAATTCTTCAAGTACTTGTAATTGTTATAAGATCAGAGCATCCGACAAGTCACAGGTCAAGTACTGGATTGCTTCTAGCTTGTTGTAAAACTTTAAACGGAAGGAAACAGCCACAATTTGGTTTCAACAGAAGGTTACATAGGCACTGCCCAAAGTGTTTGAGTAGGTTAGCTACCACCACTCACTCCTGTGGGAAAACGAGGGCTAGCGATTTTGACAACAGATTTGAGGAAACACTGTGTTTTGTTCTCTATTATTTCATTTCTCCTAGGTTCCAGCGGGAAGTCAGAATCTAAGTAATTCTTAGTAATTTGAAGTAATCACTAAGTAATCTTAGTAATTATTTGTTTCAGTATTTGTTTTTTTTTCCGTGGCAGAAAGTAACATTTTTCTGGGGCACGTCTATCTTAGTCTCAGGGCTGGGAAGGCCAATAGTTTGAGAGCTGCTTCCCGCTACCTCCATAAAGAATCGGTGGTACCATATGGCATTACCTCCAAGAAACCATCCACAGTAAGCCACATCCTGAGTTAGACGTTACAACATGAACAAAAAAAAAGTACCTTAGATCAGCATATATCATTTAAGTGGTTCTTCACCTTTTTTATTTCAGAGAGTATTAAAAAAGTATTTTTAGTTTAATAGGCTCACACTACTGATAGTAATTTAAACCAGCAGAACTGTGCAGAAAGAGAATTTCAGAATATGTAACAAAACTCTTAAATGTGAGTACTCTTTGACACACAATTCTACTTAAAGGAACCTTCCCTTGAGAAAATCACTGGATAAATGTGGGAAGAGGAACAAAGAAGGAAGAGTGCTATGGCACTACCTATACTGGTGAAACCCAGGAACATGTTAGTTTTAAAATAGAAAACAGAGGAAATCAAAGACATTTCCTTGCAACAGAACAGTGTGATAACAGAGATCCAAGTTCCTGAGAAGCATTTACAGTATGGCAAGTGAACACAGCATATCATGAACCCATGAGAAAGATTATAAGAAAATGCATGCATAGAAAAAAAAAAAGTGTACAAGGAGTTTCAGAAAAAAAAACAAAACGGAAAGGTAAAAAACAATTTTAAAAAATCCCCTCACACATACACGAGTTTTCCTGATTGAGAGAACACACCAGGTAGGTCCTCAGTATAATGGAAGAAAATGGACTCAGATGAAGGCACATTGCTGGGATCTTATAGATCTCTTGGGAGAAAGGTCCTACAGGCTTCCAGAAAGGAAAGAAAAAAAAGGATGAGGAATAGAAATTTATGAAAACAGGAATCAGAGTAGTTAAATGATAATGGAAGAACACTCAAAATTTTGAAGGAAAACAATTTACAATCTAACATTCTTTACCAGTCAAACTATTAATTATGTGTAACAGTCAAATCAAGACTTTTTTTTTTTTTTTTTTTTTTTAAGAGAGAGAGCACAATCGGGGGAGGGACAGAGAGGGGAATAGATCCAAAGCAGGCTCTGCGCTGACAGCAGGGAGCCCGATGTGGGGCTCGAACTCACGAACCATGAGATCATGAGCCGAGCCGAAGTCAGATGCTTAAAGCCTGAGCCACCCAGGTGCCCCTCAAATCAAGACATTTTGAAAGATGTAAATCTCGATTCATACATGCATCCTTTCTAAGGAAACTACTAAAGTCTGTGTGGTCCCCCTCCCCCCCCCAGAAGTGAGGCAAAACAGAGAAGGACAGCGGTCAGGAGAAGCAGGGGACCCAGTGTGGGAGAGAAGTGGAGACAAAGACTCCCCATGGTGATACTGCAGGAAATCCCATGATGTCAGCTGTGCCCAGATGAGCAGGACAGGTGGGAGGAGGTCAGAGGTTCCCAGAGAGGATTTGGCCATGAGATGACCTTGATAGAATCCCGATGTCTCTCAGTTTCCTGATAAGAGATTTAGACAATGAAGGTAAAATTAGTGACTAAACAGAGAAAGAAGAAATGGAAAAAGAGAAGGAAACAAATTGGGCAGGAAAAGAAAAGTGCTCACAGACTGCTCGGTGGCTGGGCTGTGAACAGTGTTTATGGTGTCCTAAGGTCAACAATGGGTATTGATTTAACCCAAAATATAGTAGGAGACAGAAAGAGTATATGTATAATAGGGGGGTGGGATGGGATATCTAAGAGGTGGTCTGAGAGGGTTAGAGCCACATCTCTCAGAGGGGGAAGTGGAAAGACAAAGACAACACCTACAATGGGGGGGGGGATCAAGGAACAGCATTATAAATATGTTATTTAGGGCTCTAAGAGATTTGAAAGTGAGCACCTCTAGGTATGAAGACAGTGGGGCAAACTTCTAATTCTAAGACTGTTTTATTCCTTAAAACGTGCACAGTTGTCAAAAATCAAAATTGAACTATTGGAGTGATAAGGGAAATTTTTCTTACATGTGTTTCCATCTTTAAAAACATTTACTGAGGGGCGCCTGGGTGGCTCAGTCGGCTGAGCGTCCAACTTGGGCTCAGGTTATGATCCCACCGTTCGTGGGTTTGAGCCCCCTGTCCGGCTCTGTGCTGACAGCTCAGAACCTGGAGCTTGTTTCGGATTCTGTGTCTCCCAGGCTCTCTCTGCCCCTCCCCCGCTCGTGCTCTGTCCCTCTCTCTCTCTCTCTCTCTCTCAAAAATAAACATTAAAACAATTTTTTTAATTTAAAAAGAAAATAAAACCTTAAATTTTTTTTTAATTTATTGAAATTTTAAAAGACACATGTCAAAATATCAACAGTGGTTATTTCTACTGGCAGGACTATGGGCCATTTGCATTGTGTCCTTCGCTTTGCTATTTTCCGAAAAAGCGTGGAACACAGAGCATATGGATCACCAGTCAAAAACAAGAGGCATTTTACTTCGTGCCGGGTCCAAATCCACCCCCAGGTAGAAGCCCCCATGTCCGGCTTCAGTTTCTGTTTGCTCTGCTGGAGCAAGGAAGTTGCCAACTACTTAACGCACACAGCAAATATTTGCCGAATTCCTATAAGCCAGGCCCTGCAAGGTGATTCCAATACCTTCGTTGTTGTTTTGTTTGTTTTTTTTTTAATTGGGTCTCCTGATGTCCTCAATACCAGCGAAGGGAACTGGCTGGGGGATGAGCCCAGACAACACTGTGCAAACTTTACGTGCATTGGCATCGATTCCGTCCGTCTGGGGCGGGGCCTGAGACGCCGGAGGAGCGAGTCAGCTACCTGATGTACCCAGGTTCTGTCGGGGGCTTCTCAGAGAAACCATCTGGGTCTTCAGCCACTTCTGTACCACCATGGCTCCCATTCTCCAAACCCACACAAGCTAGATTTCAACTCCACACATTTCCAATGAATGGGTGTGAGATCGGGTGGAAAGGGTAGGCGGCTGGGAAGGATGCTCCTTGGCAGTTAAGCGCAGGGCCCTGGGGTGTGCCAGGCCCAGGGTTGAATCACAGTCCAGACACCCCCCCCCCCACACACACCCCCACCCTGGACTTCCCCTCTCTGTGCCTCAATTTCTTCTCATGCAAAATAGGATAATAATTGCACACAGGATAGGGCTGCTGTGTGGCCTGCATGAGGGCACAAGGCCAACTAAAGGTCTTGAGGAGGCCCCGGCACATGGTGAAACAGTGGCCACCACCAGCTGGTAACAGGGCTCCCTCCAGCCAAGAAGGAGTGGCCGGGACTTAGAAGAAATCACTAGACCTCTCAGCCTCCATGTCCGGTCAAGAGGAGAATGCGCACGCCAGCCCTCCTCCCCAGGACTGCGCTGAGCCCAGGAGGTGCACAGCACCCTGCAGGAGACCTTCCGGTCCCCAACGCGGTCGAGGCCCTCTTATTTTTCTCGGTACAAGTTTCTTAATTCACCTCAATTTTAACACCGGGGAGAGAAGCAGGCGAAGAAAAAAGTCCTCTCCTCTCCCTGAGTTCTGGAAGGCTTTGCTTTCAGGGAGGAGGCCATCCACCTGGAGATCAGGTAAGGAAGGCATCAGGTGTCCGTGACACTCGTGAACCCAAACCGAACGAACGCCCACCGAGCGCCCTGCTCCCGAGACCCGGCACGACCCCCGACGGGACCCAGCAAGCAGACATCCCGCGGCTCAGGCGCGCAAGGTGGTCCGACCTCGCTCAGAGCGGTGGTGCCCGCGTTTCGCACGCCGGGGAGAAGGCGAGCCCGCGCGAAAGGCGTCCCGGGCAGGCGGTCGGCGGACGCACCGCGCGCGGGCCCCCCGGCGCCTCCCCCGCCCCCCGCGCGCGCGGCACTCACGATCTCCGCCACGATGAGGAGCCCGGGCAGGGTGCGGAGGAACTCCCGGTCGTAGGCGAAGCTGCTGCTGCTCGTGGAGAAGTTCTCGGCGAAGGAGCTGGCAGTGGTGGTGACGGTAAGCGAGCGGGCGCGCTGCGGCTCCTCCATCGCCGCGCCTCTCGGCGGGGCCGGCCCCTCCCCGGAGCCCCCCAGCGCGTCGGGGGCCGGACGCGCGGCCCGGAGCCCGGGGGCCGCCGGCGGCGGGGGAGGGGAGCGCGGCGGGCGCGAGGAGGGAGGCGCGCCGGGGGGCGCCCCCCGGGGCCGGTGGCGCCGCGGCGCGTGTCGTGCGAGCGCTCGGCGCCCCTCGCTCCGCGGCGCGGGGCTCTCGGGCTGCGCTGGGGCCCGGGAGGAGAAGGAGACGGCGCCAGGGGAGACCGCCGGGCCGCCGAGCGCCGCGGCGGAGGCCGGGAGGAGGGGAGGGGGCGTGGAGAGGGGCGGGCGCGAGGCGGGAGGGAGAAGGACCGCCCCGCAGAGGCGCCGCGGGTCGGCGGCCTCTTCACCTGTTGCTGGGGACCGCGCGGCCGGATGGGCGCCGGTCGCGGCGGGGGCCGCGAGGCGGGCAGCCGGGCGGGCGGCGCGGAGGAGAGGGCGCGGGGGTCCCGGCCCCCGCCCCGCCCCGCCCCCTGGCGCGCGCCGCGCCGCTGACCTGTCTTCTTCCACCTGGCGGCCGCGCGGGGGCCGAGCGGCCCCGGGGAAAGCCGGGCCCCTGGCGACGACCGAGGCCGGAGGTCGGGTGGTGACTCGAGTGCCAGAAAGAGCGGCCGGAACCCGGGCCCGGCCGGACCTTAGACCCGAGATTGATGGGAGGCCTGTGCGACTGCCCGGGAGAGGCCTGAACTTTTCCCCCGCCCGCTGTGGCCGCCACCAAAGGCCGGTGTTATTTCCTGCTCCTCCGGTCGGGAACAATTTGAGGAACCGACTTAATCGCTGGGCTTCGAGGGCAGGGCGAGACGCTTCCAGGCGCTCGCAGGGGCTCTACGGGGATCCGTGGAGTCTAGGTGACGGCTAGCTGTTTGGGGTCCCTGGTCAAGACCAATCAGCGTGACCGTCCCGTCACCCTCGGAAGGAAATGTCTAAAAAAAAAAAAAAAAAAGCTTGGAAAGTGTGGGTTGTGCAAAGCGAAGTGTAGGATAAACGGGCGTGCTTTCCTGGGATGGGGGAGGGGATGCGAGCGCCCCGTTTACAGGGTCAAGCTAGACCTGAGCTGCGACGTGGCACCTGCATTTCTCCGCTCTATGACCACGAGCCAGTGGCTGCACCTCTCTGGGCCTCAGTGGTGCCATCTGTAAAATGCAGGCTTTGCCAAACACATCTTCTGAGTGGTCCCTCCTCCTGTTTTGTGAAAGGCTGGCAAGAAACGTTATTTTATTCAGAAACCACCAAAAAGAAAGGAAGAATAATTTGGTCACAAATAGAGGATTGCTTCCAGGTCACAGGAAAGGCATTCCTTCCGATCTGCTCCAAGACAGGTTAAACAAGAGGTCAGAAGGGACACTTTATTCACCAGGTCCTATCAGGTGAGAAGAAAGCAAAAACTAAATCTAATAACAAAACAAGGAATTTCTTTCTTTTGAGTCTAGGGCCTAGTCAGGAAGACCTCAGGGAGTAAAAGCTAAGGCTTCAAAAGCTAAGTTATAAAGACGAAGCTTTGGAGAACTTCCAGCCATGGGCATTTACTAAGCACCTTGCGCTCGTGGGTAAATGCAACAAAAAATAAGGCACTCTCCCCTAGAACAATGGTTCTCTCACCTAGGAATTTGTGAGAAATGCAAGTTCTCAAGTCCCACCCTAGACCCATTGAGTCAGAAACTCTGAGGACAAAACCCAAGAAGTTGGGTTTGAATGGGTCCTCTAAGAGACGGATGCGTACTTTAGTTGGATAGCTACTGGTTCAGAGAAACTGGCAATGCAGCTGAGGGAAATCAGGTACATGACTGAAATGGCTGGGAAACAATCTACGACATCACGCATGACATTTAGTGAATGCAGGAAGACAGGAAGGAAGTCTAGACAACTCTATTTCTGTAATACAAAGGACAGTTCCTTCTCAAAAAAAAAAAAAAAAACCTCTTGGGGCCAGGTGGATTTCAAACTTCAGATTTTTTTAAACTTAAAAAGGTAAAATAGGGGCGCCTGGGTGGCTCAGTGGGTTGAGCCTCCGACTTTGGCTCAGGTAATGATCTCGCGGCTGGTGAGTTCGAGCCCCGCGTTGGGCTCTGTGCTGACAGCTCAGAGACTGGAGCCTGCTTCGGATTCTGTGCCTCCCCCTCTCTCTGCCCCTTCCCTGCTCATGCTCTGTCTCTCTCTCAAAAATAAATTAACATTTAAAAAAAAATTTTTTTAAAGGTAAAATATACACAGCCATATACTACATAACACCCTCGGTGAGGTCTAGAGAGGCACTTTAATCAAATGCAGTAATTTTCTGCAATAAAAATACATGCATGACATAAGTGTGTGTTTGGGTTATTGCAACATAGTAAACACTCCCCAAACATTAGTGGTTTAAAATAACAACCGTCTTATTTGCTCATGAATCTGTGGGTCAGGAATTTGGGCAGGGTTTGGCTGGCAGTTTCTTCTGCCTCGTGTGGTGTTGCTTAGCCATTCACTCAGCTGCTTTCAGCTCATAGTCCAAGATGAGCTTCAGAAAGTCCAAGATGGGCAGCCTTCGAAAGTCCAAGATGGCTTCACTGACATTCTGTTGCCTCCCATTCTGGCGTTTCAGTGATCCTCTATGTAGCCTCTCTCCCTTCAGGAAACCTAAGTGTCCTCACAGCATGGTAGGTGCAGAGTAGTTGGACTTCTGCATGGCAGCTGTCTTCCAGAAGAGAATACTCCAAAAGGGGCAGAAGCTGTAGGTGTCTCAAGGCCCAGCCTTGAGAGCTACACAGAATCACTTCCAGAACATTCTATCGGTCAAGGCCAGTGACAAGAGCAGCCTGGATTCAAACAGTGGGGATATACATACCTCCTGGGGATGGGAGAAGCGGGAAAGAACTGTGGCCATCTTTTAATCCGTGAAGTGGGATAAATAACAACCATAAATAGCATCACATCGGTGGAGGTCAGGTTTTCTATAAAATACATTTTCTGCAAACTTGAGAACAAACTATTAGTTTTTAGCTTTTCAGATTCTGGAATTGCAAAGAAGCAATTGTATACTGGTTGCTGACAGAGGGGCTGCGCCTTTCCAACTGCTGCCTAAGTTCAGGTGCTCATCTTCTGTCTGGAACTCTCCTGGTTGGTATTCCTGCCTCCAGTAACATCCTTATCCAATCTCCCCTTCTTCTTCCTGCAAAAATTATTATCCTGAAATCCCAGGCTCAAAGCTGGGCTAGTGTCCCACTGTGCACATCGTAAGGGCCTCTGTACAGTGGCTCAACCCGTCTCTTTCCAACCAGTCCAGAAGGCTTCCCATTCCAGCCCCAAATACCTTTTCATATGTCTCTGTAGGTGCGACCACTTTATGCCCATAACCAGCTTTGCTCTCGGCCTAGAAAGCTTCTTAAACCTTCACCCATAGCTCAAAATCTGCATCTTCCAAGACCCATGTCAAATGCTACCTTTTCTGTGATTTCCTCTGGATCTCCGTAAAGCTTGTTCTTCTTTGCTTTAGAATTCATTAATTTTACGCACTTCTCTTTTCTACTTCTTGAGGGTCTAGGAATTAATCTTTTTGGCCTCCCCCCCACCATAGGAGGTATTGAATGAATACTGAAACCCAAGTTTGTTCTTAAGTGCAGAAAAATACCGAGGAAAGAAAATGTAGGCCCTACCCTCCCATAAAAGACTTCATGCGGAACAAAGCTTCGAGTGGGGACTTGTGGGAAGTGTATAATTTTTAAAACTAGAGGAGGAGGTAAACAGGTGGTACATCATCCCAGCCTACAGGAATAGCCCAAGTGATATCGGAAATGCCAGGAGGAGCAGACCATGTGCAGATAGACACAGAGGAATCTTAAGACAACCTCTGCATGGAATAAAGGAGTTGCATGAGGTGCAGTAGGGTAGAGGGTTTACATAGAATATAAGATACGGTTTCCATAAGGCCATATCACCCAACAAGCAAGTTATGAGACATACAACTCTCAATGGCCCGTGGAGCCCAGGCCATTCCATGCGGGCCCAGGGCCCATTAATAATTTAATGAAATAAGTGGCTAGCTTGTGGTTTCTAGCTGCTCCCTGAGGGAGGAATAAAGGCCGTTGTCATTTATAAAGTACATTTTTTTTTTATTATTGTTAAAGGATAGTTGACATACAGTGTTTTAATAGTTGGATGTGTACCACATAGTGATATGACAATCCTATACGTTGACTCAGTGCTCACCACAGTAAGTGTAGTTATCATCTGTCATCATACAATGTTATTACAGTATTATTACTGTACCTTTCATGTTCCTGACTTATTTATTTTGTTAACTAGAAGTCTGTACCTCTTCATTCCCCTCTCTTATTTCACCCATCCTCGCGCCCTTCTCCTCTCTGGCAAGTTGCTCTCTGTATTTAACGGTCTGGTCTTTTTTGTTTGTTCTTTTGTTTTGTTCTTTAAATTCCACATAATGAGGGGCGCCTGGGTGGCTCAGTTGGTCAAGCGTCCGACTTCCGCTCAGGTCACGATCTCTCAGTCCGTGAGTTCGAGCCCTGCGTCAGGCTCTGGGCTGATGGCTCAGAGCCTGGAGCCTGCTTCCGATTCTGTGTCTCCCTCTCTCTCTGCCCCTCCCCCGTTCATGCTCTGTCTCTCTCTGTCTCAAAAATAAATAAACATTAAAAAAAAATTTTTTTTTTTTAAATAAAATAAATTCCACATAATGAGTGAAATCATGTGGTGTTTGTCTTTCTCTGTCTGACTTATTTTACTTAGCATAATACCTCAGGTCCATCATGTTGTGGCAAATAGCAAAATTTTTGTTCTTTGTTATGGCTGAGTAATATTCCATATCCATTCATCTGTTGATGGATACTTGGGCTGTTTCCTTGTCTTGGCTCTTGCAAATAGTGCTGCAATAAACACAGGGGTGCATGTATCCTCCGTTAGTGTTTTTGTTTTCTTTACGTAAATGTCCAGTAGTGGAATTATGGGATCATATGGTAATTCTAATTTTAAATTTTTGGGGGAACTTCCATAATGTTTTCCACAGTGGTTGCACCAACTTGTATCCCCACCAACAGTACGTGAAGCTTCTCTTTTCTCCACACCCTGGCCAACAGTTGTTATTTCTTGCCTTTTCGATACTAGCCATTCTGACTGGTGTGAGGTAATATTTCATTGAGGTTTTGATTTGCATTTCCCTGACGATTAGTGATGTAGAGCATCTTTTCATGTGTCTTTTGGCTGTTTGGAAAAATGTCTATTCAGACATGTCTATGCCCATTTTTTATTCGAATTACTTGGTGTGTGTGTGTGTGTGTGTTTGCATGTGTATTGTATAAGTTCTTTATATATTTTGGCTATTAATCCCTTATCAGATATATTATTTGCAAATATCTTTTCTCATTCAGTAGGTTGCCTTTCTGTTTTATTGATGGTTTCCTTTGCTGTGCAGAAGCCTTTTATTCTGATACAGTCTCAGTAGTTTACTTTTGGTTTTGTTTACCATGTCTGAGGAGACATATCCATAAATATGTTGCTAAGGCTGATGTCCAAGAGTTTATTGCCTATGTTTTCTTTCGTGATACTCTTACCAAAATGAATGACCCGAATTTAACCACAAGGAAAGAATAGACCAAAATTAAAAGACATTTTGCAATTAAGTGTCAGGGTCGTGAAAGACAAAGAAACACTGAGGGGCTGTTCCATACTGATAGAAACTAAGGAGACCTGACAACTAAATGCAGTGTGAAATCCTAGGTCAGATCTTTTCCTTTCTTTTTCTAAGTTTATTTATTTTTGGGAGAGAGAATGCACACAAGAGCAGAGGAGGGGCAGAGAGAGAGGAAAAGAGAGAATCCCAAGCAGGCTTTGCACTGCAAACACAGAGCCCGATGGGGGGCTTGAACCCACAAACCGCGAGATCATGACCTGAGCCGAAATCAAGAGTCTGACACTCAACCGGCTGAGCCACCCAGGTGCCGTCCTAGGTCAGATCCTGGGTCAGAAGAAGACCATCAGCGAGACATTTGGTAAAATCTGAGTAAACTTTGTATAGTAGATAACATCATTGTATCATTGGTTTTAATTCTAGTACTCTTGTTATGTAAAATGTTAATATTTGGGGACTCTGAGTGAAAGTTTACAGGAAATCTTCATTCATTTATTTGCTTTACTTTCTGTTAGTCTGAAATTATTTCAAAAAGAAAACTTAAGAAGATAAAAATGGTTTTTAATTTATGGCTGATTAAGAATAGTTTCCTCGGGGCGCCTGCGTGGCTCAGTCAGTCAAGTGTCCAGCTCTTGATTTTGGCTCAGGTCATGAGCTCACGGATCATGGGTTTGACCCTGAGTATTCGGACTCCCTGCTGTCACCAGGGAGCCTGCTTGCGATTCTTTCTCCCTCTCTCCCCCTCTCTTTTTCTCTTCCCCTCCCCCACTCTCTAACTCTCTCAAAATAAATAAATAAACTTAAAACAAAGAATACAGTTATCTCACTGTATATTAATTTAAATTAAAACTTGAAGAAAACAATAATAGAGTTATCTAATTCCAGCTGTAGTCCACATTTGCCAAACACGTTTGATTTTGTGGTTTATCCACCCTACAACTTCCTGCCTCCCCTCCTCTTCTTTTTTATTTATTTATTTTTTATTTATTTATTTATTTAAATTAGAGAGAGAGAGAGTGCCCGTGTGCAAGCTGGGGAGAGGGGCAGAGGGAGAGAGAGAGGCGGAGAGAGAGAAGGGGGGGACCTGATATGGGGCTCCATCCACGACCCTGGGATCATGACCTCGGCCAAAATCAAAAGTCATGTATTCAACCAGCTGAGCCACCCAGGCGCCCCTCCCCTCCTCTTATTAATGCATCCTGTAGGGAATCCAGGAACTTGGCTGAGGAGTCAAAATGTACGTTCCATTCCGGTCCCGAAAGCTACCAGTCAGTCTGGTCTGTCTTCAGTTTGAAAAGAGGTGGAGATAGGGCCCAACTCCATTTGCCAGTGAACCTCTGGGTCTGGGCTTTGTTTGGGTTCCAAGGGGCTCTATCAATACCAGCAGAGGTCTTAAATCCTCTGGGATTAGGCAGATAAGGTAAGACAAGTGAATCAGGCTCGATTTGTTTCAGAATGGCTTCTTAAATTGTATTCTTCTGAACCACACACACTAGGGTTTAAATATTAACTTTGTAAAAAGTTCTTCAATCATACAAAGGAGTACATTCACTCCCATTTCTCTGGAACTATATGACCTCTTGGGTTATACTTTCATTTTTTTGCTTTAGTACTGAAAACACACAGGAACTATTTCACTTTCCTTGCACCCATAACGAAACACTTGGGAATCTGGGAAATGCAAGAAAACCAGCACCCAGCATTCAAACTCAGTTGTGGAGGATGCAATAGGGAGTAGTGGGGTCTGTGGTAGAAATGAGCACTAATGCTCTGAAGGGCCCAGCTGGGTTTTGGTTCCACCTGATTGTTGCCATGTAAGAATTTGGGCCTCGTATTGTTAGAAGTCTTGATTTTTCAATATATTTTTTAAATGCTGATTTATTTTTGAGAGAGAGAGAGAGCGAGCAAATGGGGGAGGGACAGAGGGGGGGCGGGGAGGACAGAGGATTCAAAGCCGCCTCCACACTGACAGCAGAGAGCCCAGTACAGGGCTCAAACCCACCAACTATGAGATCATGACCTAAGCTGAAGTCAGACACTTAAACAACTGAGCCACCCAGGCACCCCAGAAATCCTGATTTTTAAATATTGGCAGCTAAGGTACATTATTTCAAAACTGCACGGGCCACCTTTGTGGGCTGAACAAAACATACCTGAGAACCATCAGTTGGTGCAATCTGATTGAGGCAAGGGGAGAAGGCCTTCTCCCTCTCCGGCCCCCTCGGGCCTCCGGCTTCCTCTGGGAGGTCCTGTAAAGGGCTGGGGCCTGCAGAGTTTAGGCAGAGAGGGTGACTCTAAGAGCAGAGTGGCTGGAGGGAACTCTAAGGAGAGTGGTGAGTGAAATGTGAAATAAATGCAATGGTGCAGACGGCAGAAGTAGGTTTTCTGAAGGCAAGCAAGGTTAAGATTGGGAAAACAGAGAGGGATGTTAAGCATCAGCTCATTGAAAAGTCGGTTCCTGGAAGATAATGATAATATCTAAATAGTAACTAACCTATCATTGGCCTATTTTGTTTCAGTCACTGGCTCAGCTCCTTAAGTAATTCTGTGAGGTCAATGAAAAGAAGTCTTTTTAGGGGCCTTGATCCCAGTGAGAAGGATGGACTGCACAGAGTTCTTAGCTGTGTTCTTGGCTCAGGAAACATTTATCTACTGCCCGTGATATGCCATGCATAACTGCACTGCGCGGTTCAGTAGGACACCGTCCCTTCCCTCAGTGAATACGTCACAGGAGTGGGGGAGTGAGCAGGGTGGGATCCTGGCCAGGCCCAGGGGTGGGCCCAGGGGCAGCAAGCACAGAGGGATGGCAGCACGGTCAGTCTGGGGCCTGGGGACAGTTTCCTCAAGGAGCAGACATTTTAACTCTTTTTAAGGGCCCATCCAAGTTCCCGAAGCGAAGAATAAAGGGACAGAGAAGGCAGTTCCAGGAGCACGGATGCATCCCCTCCCCCTAAGCCCCATCAGGAAGCACTGGACCAGTGTGTTTGCTGAGAGAGGTGGCTAGAAGGGGTTTGAGCCCTCCTGGCCTTCCAGGGCAGAAAACAGTGGACCCTTCTGCTCCTTCTCCATTTGGTCAATAAACATCTATTAAACCGCGTGTGGAGAAGGGGATGGAGAAATTCTATCAATGAGCATTTATGTAGCTTGAGGTCACATCATACCCACCTCTATCTGAGATTCGGAGAGGTTCAGGGGTATATACATGTGTGTGGTGTTTATCATGTATATGCAATCTTAGAGAGGTGAACAAAGTCAAGGTCAGATACTTGAGAATCTCTTGGTCTGCAGAGTTTTTACTTTTTCAGCAATTGCTTTTATAACCAGGAAGAAAATTAAATTAATAGTACATATACTATTTGCACAAACCAAAGGTCAGGAAGACGACTGGGGGAGAGTGGAGGGGTGGGTGTCTGTTAAGTTTCTCCTGTAGGGCAGGCTAGCTGACCCCCATGCCAGATTGCGGAGTGGAAAATAACTAAGGTTTGTTGAAGGAAGGACCTGTTTTCCTGCAAGGCATTTTTCAGGGGCCTGTTTATCACATTCAAACAAGGAAACAGACAGCATAAATCACCAGCACACGGAAACCCACCAGTGGACGGTGTCTGAGGATGAGGCCCAAGTGGCACGGACATTGGTTTCAGAGAGGAGATGCCTTGGGTTCAGAGAAGCCACCCTTGAAGTTCCATATGGGAAGGCAGCAGCTGCTAAAACTACCTTGTGCTGGTTAATAGCACCCTGTCAAGTTTCCATGGGCCAAAACCTATAAGCTTTATTTACATTTTTATTTATTTAAATTCTATGCTCTCGTAACAGTTTGAAAGAGAGGTGAATTTGAAGGTCCTAATGGCTTCTATTCGTGAACATTTATTAGGCACCCATGTGTAAATTCTTCTGCCCAAGGTGTCGGATGAGCAAAGACCTTCACTTTCAAAGTCGACTATGCCTGGGTGGCTAAGTCGGTTAAGCGTCCACTTTCAGCTCAGGTCATGATCTCACGGTTCATGGGTTCGAGCCCCGCATCAGGCTCTGTGCTGCCAGCTCAGAGCCTGGCTCCCGTTTCAGATTCTGCGTCTCCTCTCTCTCTGCCCGTCCCCCACTCACACTAGGTCTCTCCCTCTCAAAAATAAATAAAATGTTAAAAAAAAAAAAAAAAACGAAGTTGACTACACCCAAAGAAGTGTTAGGAATCTTCCAAAGTGAAATCAGAATTGCACCCAAAAAATCAGGCAGCAGGGATGAACAGCAGAGTCATTATACCCATAATGTGTCTCACCAGAAAGACTCCGAGAGGAACACATTAAGCAAGGAATTTCGGGAGTGGATATTTGCTTACTAAGTGGTTTTGCTTCAGAAAGAATTAATCGGAGGGTTTGCTTATTGATAATTAACTATTTGAGGAGAGATGATGGAGCTGAGAAATGTAAAGGTGGCTAGAGTCTTTATCCAAAGGGTCCAAGAAGCACCAAGAAAACACCAGATTTGTACCGAGAGATACATTTAAGCATGCGTTCTTGAAGAGTTGCGGGCACATAAAAGGTAAAATGTATTGTGGGTTTGCTCTAGCAACTGTATCCCCTCTCTGTTTATGATGCCAAGAATCCCCTTGTTTGTTTTTTAATGCCCACGATCAGATCTGCTTTGCTCGGAGGCTAGCAGCTGCTCCTCTGGTCGCACCATGTGCTTGTTTCGGGTGCTAGGGGAGAGGCTCTGGGTAGCTCAGCCTCGTTTTTTGCAGGCTGAAGTCGTGTTAGCGTCAGGTTTATTGCTGGATGACAAACTGCACTGCGGTTCCTCCCCTCCCTTGGCCTGATGAACCTGTGACCAGAAAAGCCAGTTAGATCTCCTGTCACACTCAGCAGTGGGGGCTGCTGGAGAAGGAGCAGGCAGACTGCCTTCAGTGCATCTATGCTTTCCAGACTGGGGGATTCTGGTGCCTCGCCTGTAGGGTCCTCAAAGCGTACCATAACACAAGAGAGTTATGACAGCACCAGCAAGGACAGAGTTCATGGACACCCAGCCGAGGGCTGGAAGAAGGAAGCGTTCAACAAAATCTGAGGAGAGAATGGAGGAAAAAGAAGTGGTACTTTTCTTACACTCTGAGTGACGTGGGCCCCATCAATAGGCCGCCGTGGATAACCGAGAGCGTGGCACAGAGACTCACACACTGTTATTTTTGATGTCGTCTCCATCTCTGGTAATGGATCGCATCTACCCCGTCACACAAGTTTATGTAGTTTTTTCTAGACCCAAGTTAGAAATCCAATCACTTTTCATCTGCAGTCTTTTTAGTTATTTTAGCAACTCTGGCACAACAGAGATTCAGATTGTCTCCCAAGGTCCACTCTCCCCTCTTTCCTAACAGAGCTTCAAAGCATTAGCCGGACACACAGCCACCTGCTTAAGGACATTTCCCAGTCTCAAGGTTAGACGTGGCCATGTGGCTAAACAAATAAGAATAATAATAGCTCACACTCTTATATGTGACAGGGAACTATTCTAAGTGCTTTAGATCTATAACCCACTTGATTTTCATAATCACACGTACTGTTGGGAACCAGAGGCACAAAGACATTATGCAACTTCGCCAATAACACACAGAAAGCAAGTGGTAGGTCTGGGATTGCACCCCCAGAAGTAGGCCCCGGAGTCTGCATCCTAGCTCACATTCACCCCAATGAAATGTGAGTAGAACTTGCAGGTCATGGCCTCAAAGGGGAGAGGCTTGCTCTCTCATTGTCCCTTCTCTCCTTCCTGCTACCTGGAAATCACCATGTTCAACTACAAGGTGAAGCCACATGTTGAGGACGTCAGGACAAGATGGGACACTGTGTGCCCAATATCATAGGACGATCCTATCAGCCTAGATTGCTCATGCTAAGGTTGTTACAAGAGAGAGAGAAAGATTTTATTTCTGTTATTTGGGGAGGGACAGGTAGTTAATATATCCTAACTAATCTACCTTACGTAAAGAGTGAGGTCATGGAGGGAAGGGGACCATGTCTTTAAGCACCTACTGTATATCCAGTGTCTCCACACACTATCTCATTCACTCCCCATAAAAGTTCTGCAACTAGGCATCGTTAGCCAGTATCTGCAATGAGGAATCTGAGGCTCAGAGTGGTTAAGTAACTTCCCCAAGATCACAGAGCTGGTAGGTAGATAGGCTAAGATTTCAGCAAACCTTCTCCAAAGGCCTCTTTTTCACTCTTCTACAGCAACGCACCGGGGAAAGGTGACTCATTCATAAGACGCATGTCTACAACATCCCTACCATGATTCATAACCCTTTTATTAGTTACTCTTCAAAGCAATCTGATCAGATTGGTACGCTTCGTTCCATATTGTAGATGAGAAAACAGACAAGACAAGCAATTAAGCACCCAAAGTCAACAGAGGGCGTAGGAGCCACAGTTGTAGAAATTCAAGGCTGAT
The DNA here is from genome assembly GCF_018350215.1 of Panthera leo. Classification (NCBI taxonomy): domain Eukaryota; kingdom Metazoa; phylum Chordata; class Mammalia; order Carnivora; family Felidae; genus Panthera; species Panthera leo. The sequence continues at coordinate 147,519,144 of NC_056687.1, read as the reverse complement.
AATTCCTCTCCAAATACGGCCAGTTTGAGAACCCAGAGTTCTTATTCGTCAGACTTGCAAAGTGTCTTCTTATTTTCATGAATCTTCATGGTGGAGGGAGGAAAGCCAATCGCCAATGACACAGATGTGCTGTGTTTAACCCGAGTTTTAGAGGTTTTTTCCTGAAACGTTGACTATATTCAAGGTTTATTGGTCACATTAGACCTTCTGGGTTGCAGGGAATAGTTGCGTAAATGAACCTGGAAACGGGACCTCTTCTAGAGACGAAGCTAGTGGTTACTGAGGTTCTCACTTACTCTGTCCAGGTGTAGCCTCAAGACGGGAGACCTGGAGACTCCAAGTCCTAAGTACTATTCAGCTGCTTCTCTTTGTTTTCTGCAGGAGACCAACTTTCTCAGTTCCTGGTCTATTTGGTGGAAAACGTTGGCTCCAACTTCCCCACTACATGTCTCCTAGGTTAACAAGGGCAGCCAGACCAAGCTGGAATCTGCATCTGCCACCCAAATTCCCAGGGAAGGGGCCCCAATAGTGTTGCTTAAGCCCCTTGCCTACCCCCTCATCCAACCAACGATGACAGGTACACCACAACCACGTGGATTTGGGGAGAGAACCATTCCCATAGAAACAGTAGGGGCCAGATGACTTAGTACGGTTGTCCTAACTCTAACTACACATTAGCATCACCTGGGGAACTAAAGCCACCAAGGTCTAAACCCTACACCTAGAAACTATGATTTAATCGGTCTAGATGGGATGGAATCCTGGCATCAATATTTTGGGGAAGTCCCTCAGATGATTCTCTGTAGGCCATAGTAAGGTGTTTGCACTGTATTTAACGGCAAAGAAGAACTCTTTCAGAAGGGTGTGGGTTTTTTTAAGACTACTTTTCAAAAAAGTCTATTTATTTTGAGGGAGAGAGAGTGCGCAAGCATGGGTATGCACACTCGAGTGGCGGAGGGGCAGAGAGAGAGAGAGAGAGAGAGAGAGAGAGAGAGAGAGAGAGAATCACAAGCAGGCTCTATGCTGTCAATTCAAAGCCCAACCCAGGGCTTGATCCCATGAACTGAGAGACTGTGACCTGAGTCAAAATCAAGAGTCAGGTGCTTTACAGACTGAGCCACCCAGCTGCCCCCAGAAAGGTTTTAAGCAGGAATTTGCGTGTTCTGAAAAGCTGTTCACTTTGCCCTATGGTTTGTCACTTCTTCTATTAAAGAAACATCTGAAGATCTCATTACTTGAAGAGTGGTTCCCATACTGACAGCATTAGCATCACTTGGGAATGTCTTAGAACTGCAGAATCTCAGCCCCACACCCTCCTCCCAAACCTGCTGAACTAGAACCTGCATTTTAACAAGATCCAAGGGTGCTTTGTGTACACATTGGAATTTGAGAAGCACTGCCCTAAGACCCTGTTTTTCAAACTTAGTTGCACGTCGGAATCGTCTGGGGAGTTTTTAAAACGACTGAGGCTAGGTCCCACCCTCAGGGGTTCTGATTTAATTGGTGTATACATTGGATATTGGGGTTTTTAAGAGCTCCCCAGATGACTGTAGTAGGCAGCAGAATTTGAGAACCATGGCTGTTAACAGTCTTTCTTTCCCACACAGCCCCTCCCGTCAACCAAGAAAATAAATAATTTAGGGAAGCCAGCACTGAAAATCCCATCTCTGTAGGTTGGTGAATTAATTGCCAGAAAGTAGTTATCCTATTTGTGCTATTTGATTTAGGCTTAAGGATGGTAAATAGCTCCAGGCAAAATACAGCCCTAAAGGTTCAACTTAAATCTTGAGGAGAATTGATTTGGAAACCATATGCCTAATTCCCCTGCGCCTTTCCTCACTACAGCTGCACCCCTGGTGTCAGCCTGGAGTTCCGTCCAAGCCACTTGCAGAAGCAGGGAAAGGAGATACATACCAAGGCTCGCTTCTGTGCCCACAGCCCCGGATGCCATTTTGTCTTGTTTTGACGTCTCAGTGTGGAGAGATTTTTCCTTTTGCCTAAGAGCTCAGCCTTCTTGGATGCTCAGTTTATGCTTTGCCCTGCCCTGAGCAGCTAAACCGAAAAGCACTCCAGAGCCCATCTAGCAGGCTCATGTTTTCCTTTGGCCAGATAGCATCAGAGGAAAATCATTGAAAGCCACTGTGGAACAATTGTCCTTTTATACAAGATGACCTTTCTTGGGAGAGGGGACCCCTTTGCTTTAGTATCCTCAAAATTAGCCTCACGGGAAAGGGTCTGTGCTCTCCCCTGGATGCCCATCATCACCTCAGTCCTGGGCTTTTCATTGTCACCTTTCAATCTCCCCAACTCTCTTCTTTTTTTTCCCCCTTGGGAAAGAATCATGTTTCCTAAAATGGGTTGAGGCAGATATTGAAACTCAAAACCAGAGAACTTAAATCTGTGGGAGGTAGGCAGCAATCAGTGACTCCGGCAGTCAGTGGTTGAGGAAACGTGGCACAGCCAGAGGTGGAAGACTGAATGAACCTGGAGCTTGGTCATCTCCCCAGATCTGGTTCAAATGAGCAGCCAATTGAAATTATGAAAATATGCCCCAGGTTCCTTAGACCTTCTCGCACCAGGTCTTGAAGTTGAAGGATGAGTGCATATGTAACAGGATGGGTTTGGCAGACATTGAGGTTACTTCTCCAACATTTATCATATCTGCCATAATTATGGGATGGCCATAGTGGGAGAATGAGTTTGACCCCACCCCATAGCCCCATGGCTGGACCCTGAATTGGGTTATTGGAATAACCCTAACTCCCTTTGCCATCCCAGTTGGCTTGAAGGGCAGTTGGACCGTGGGAGGAAGACTGAGCTGAAAAACAGAGATGCCACCCTCAGGAATGGCGCTCAGGAATCAGAGTATACATACCCCCGCTCCCTTGCCCCTGGGACTAGAGAATTCTGAGTCATGTGTTCCACACCATTTCTTGGAGTTTCTTCCAAGGACTAAGGCTCAGGTGTTCAGAGTCTGTAACTAATTTAACAATGTCCTCTTTATTGGCCGCCTTCCCTTCCCCTTATCACTTCCCAATTCTCTTCTCATGTTCCCTTCAGATGCCAAAGTTGGCTACTCATGCTCAAGTCCTTATCTCCGGTCTGCTTCTGGGGGAAATCTAAACTAAGACAGTTGTATTAAAGTTGAATTTTTACACCAAATGCATAGGTTGCTCTTTGCGGATGCTGTGGTGCTTAGTGGCCTCTGCCTGGATTGCCCTTTCTTCCTAGTCTCTTCTAGACAAACTCCTATTCATGCTTCAAGACCCTGCCCCAGGGCCTGCCCCACCTAAAGTTAGTCATGGCCTCCCTTCTGCCATCATTAGACCGTGTACAATACTGTATTGTTGGAATGACCTTGTTAGAATTAGGCATTCACTAGGCAGTCTTTTTTCTGTACTGAGTGACTTAAGGACAGTTACCTCTATTCCCCTAGGGATTAGAACAGAACTTGGCACTTAGCTGCCATTTAGTAAATATTGGTTGAATCAATATGTGAGTGATCTAACTAGTGACTCATGTCTAATTAGAATCTAACTAGAGGTAGGCATTCAGCTCTCTAGAAGTTAGAGGTTAGAGTTCCTTGTTATTTAAATGGTCATTCTAAAGCAGAGGGGTTTTTTTATTTTAATTTTTTAAATGTTTATTTATTTTTGAGAGTAAGAGAGCACTCTTGTGTGCACCGGCAGAAAAGGGGCAGAGTGATCCAAAGTGGGCTCCACACTGACAGCAGAGAGCCCGATGCAGGGCTCGAACTCCCAAACTGCAAGACCGTGACCTGCACCAAAGTCTGACGCTTAAACCGACTGAGCCACCCAGGTGCCCCTAAAGCAGAGGTTCTTAACCTACGTAGATTCTGGGGATGTGGGAACCCCCAGAAATTGTCTGCAAAACGATGCATGTCTGGGCTTTTATCTGAGGAGAAGATCTTTGCTGTCATCAGATTTTCGAGAGAGTCTTTGACTCTATGCCTTCAACAACATTGGTAATAATTGAGTGCCAGTTACACCCCAAGAGCTGGGCTAGATGCTGTGGATAAAGCAGTGAACAAAACAAAATCTCTCCCCTCATAGAACTTACATACCTGTCAGAAAACAAATCGTGAATGAGGATCAGTGCCATGCAGAAAAATAAAGGAGGAACGAGGAAAGGAAGTGTATGCTGTTGAGCTAGGGTGGCCAGGGAAAGCCTCTCGGGAATGGTGACATCTATCCCAAAGATCTGAGAGGAACCATGGGGCTTGTGCCCACGGGAGGGTATGGGAGAAAGCCCCCTAGGCAGAGGGGACAGCAAGAGCAAAGGCCCCAAGGAGAGGCATCCCAGGGCAGAAAGGATGCCCATGTGGCTGGAAGAGGGGCACAGAAGGAATGAGGTCAGACTGGTGTTGGGGATCAATCTCGGTCTTCCAGATCAAAGTGAGGACCTTGGAATTTGTTCTAAGTGGGGTGAGGAAGCCTCTGGAGGGTTCCAAGCAGAGGAGGAGCATATTCAGATGTGGGTTTTACAAGGGCCCCTCGTGTGAATAGACTGTAGGGAACAGAAAGCAGGGAGACCAGTGGGGAAGTGACCCCAGTGATCCAGCAGAGTAATAATGGGGGCTTGATCCTGGCAGTCATAGTGGAGGAGGTGGGGAGTGGTTGGGTTCTGGATGGATTTTCAAAATAGAGCCAACGGGATTTGCTGTGGGTTGGCTGGGGTGTGACAGAAAGAATTGACAGTGACTCCAAGGTTTCGGCCTGAGCATCAGGAAGGATAGGACTGCCATTAACTGAGATGGGAAGTCAGTCTGTGGGAGGGCAGCGAAGGAGAGTTCCATCCCTGCCCCAGGGTGGCGTCACATCTGGTGACAGCAAACCTCTTGCCTTCTCCGGCTGTTTCCTGTCCTGCATGAAACCCAGGAAAGTATAAATAACAGACCACTCTTCTTCTCTAAGATCTTTCTGAAGCGGAAGCCATAGAAGCGACTCCTGGAGTCTAGCCCTAGAACTGTGGGGAGAGGTATTTATTTTTATAATTAAAAATCTTCAAACAAGTCCGGTCCAGACAAAAACACGAGGGAGGCATCCCACAGCACCGTTAGCATTCTGCAGTTAAAAAAAATTTTTTTAATTGATTTATTTTTGAGAGACAGAGAGAGACAGAGCATGAGTGGGGGATGGGCAGAGAGAGAGGGAGACACAGAATCCAAAGCAGGCTCCAGGCTCTGAGCTGTCAGCACAGAGCCTGACGCGGGGCTCAAACTCACAAACTGTGAGATCATGACCCTGAGCCCAAGTCGGACGCCCAACCGACTGAGCCACCCAGGCGCCCCATCACTCTGCACTTTTTTAACTCCAAATTTGTTCTTACCCTCTAGAAGCAATGTGTGACGGTAGAAGGAGTAGGGTTTGCTTGCTCAGCAAGGTCCGGATTATAGCCCCAGTTATTAGCTGGGCGGCCCTAGATGAGTTATTTAATTTCTCCTCCCCTGGTTTCCCAATCTGGAGGCAAAAGTGGCTGCCATATGGGTTGTATGAAATAAAGGCATGTGCTCAGTTACTATTGCTGGGTAACAAACTACCCCAACATGAAGTGCCTTAAAGCAACCACCATTTTATTACACCTCACAGATTCCGTGGGTCAGGAATTTGAGCAGGACTCAGCAGAGTGATTCACTCGATCGTTGTGGTGCCAGTTGAGGTCACTCAGCTGGTGGATGGACTGGTCTGGAGCATCCTAGATGGTGTCACTCACATCTGATGTCTTGGTTGGGGTTGACTGTGTGCCCCACTACGGTGATGGTTTTAAAACACAGCCCCAAATTCACGGATACTTCTATCAAGAGGGGTCTACGTCACCCCATCTGTGTTCTAGAAGAATCTGTGTGATAGCATGTGACTTGTAGAGCTAGGTCACAAAAGGCTTTGCAGCGTCCACCTTATTCCTTGGAATACTCACTTTGGAAGCCCTGAGTGACCACGTGGGAAGTTGGACTATCTTGAGGCCCCCAGCTGTGAGGAATCCCGAGCCACATGAAGAGGCCATTTTTAGGCACTCTGGGCTACTGTCCTAGGTAAGCCCGTCTTGGAGATATCTCAGCCCAGATGCCAGACATGTGAGTGAAAACTCTCAGATTATTCCAGCCCCCACTGGCAAGTCTTCCCATCTGGCATGTAGTAAATACCCAGGAAATATTTTCACTGCAGTTCTTCTTGGCATGGTCAAACATTCAGAGCTGTGGCCTTGCAGAGTTTTGTTTTATTTATTTATTCTGGGGGGAGGAATCTCTATACTGTTTTTTCATAATGGCTGTACCAATGTATGTATTCCCACCAACAGTATATAAGGGTTTCCTTTCTCTACATCTTCACCACTACTCATTATCTCTTGTCTTTTTGACAAAAACCATGCTAACAGGTGTGAGGTGATATCTCATTGTGGTTTTCACGCGCATTTCCCTGATGAGCAGTGATGTACCTTTTCATGTACCTGTTGGCCATCTGTATGTCTTCTTTGGGAAGATGTCTGTTCAGGTCCTTTGCCCATTTTTAAACTGGATTATTTGTTTGTTTGTTTTGATATTGAGTTATAGGAGTTTTTATGCTTTTTAAGTGTTAACCCCTTACCAGGGGCGCCTGGTAACTGAGCCCCCCATCAGGCTCCATGCTCAGCATGGAAATTCTCTCTCCCTCTGCTCTGCTCTCTCTCTCTCTAAAATAATTTTTTAAAACCCTTATCAGATAGATGGTTTGCAAATATTTATGGACAGGCTCTTTGATACAGGTCAGTTGGGGAAGGATCTACAAAGCCCTTTAAAAAAAATTTTTTTTTAAATTTATTTGAGAGACAGAGAGAGCAGGGGCTAAGGGAAGAGGAAGAGAGAATCTTAAGCAGGCTCCCCACTCAGTGCAGAGCCCGATGCCAGGCTCGATCCCCCAACCCTGGGATCATGACCTGAGTCGAAATCAAGACTGAGCCACCCAGCCACCCTAACTCCTTTCGAAACACTGCCTTGTTTCTAACTCCTACTTCAAAATGTTAACATTTTTAATCTTAGGTAATATGATGCAAACTTATAAAACAGATGAATTATTCCATTAATAATGAATAATGTATGCAGTTGTTACTTGCAGAGTTGTTTAATGATCAATACGGTTGTCTTTCAGCTGGGGTCCCTTAAGCAATTTCGGTTCTAAGACGAATCCTTCTCCCAAAGACCCAATTCCTCACCTGCCACAGGTGGGTCTTATTGAGGCTGCAGGAAGCTTGTGGTAGCCCTTCACCATCCCCCCCCCCCCCCAATCCAGGGCCCAGCTGGCTCACTTTAGCTGCCAGCAGGAGGAACAGTCTTCCAAATCTCCTTTCTCCCTACTTCAGGGCCCTTACTGGAAACTAATGGCGCGCTCAGATTGGGTACTTTGAAGAGTTTAGCAAAGGGACTATATAGGAAGTTGGGACAAGGATGGGCAACCTCCAGGGAGGGTGCAGTTCCCCAGGGTCAGGACTAGGTGGCGCTGTTACTGCTCCTGGGCCTGGGGGAGGGAGGACAGGAGAGGCTGGATGGTGGGGGTAGTGCTGTCCTACAAAAGCTAAAGCAGCCAGCCAGTGCCAACCTTGCCGGGAAGAAGTTGGAAGAATAAACACCCGGGCCTCTCCTCCCTCCGCTCATCTCCCTCCTCCCTCCAGCCACCTGCTGAGGCTCCCCATTGGTTAAAGAGGGCAGCCTTGTGCCTACCCGAGGCAGCCTGGTCCAGGAACAGGATGGGAAAGGGTTGAGGGGACATCCAGAGTCAATCCCCTCAGCGTTGTTATCCTGATTTGTAAGCAGTCAATATTTGTGGTATCCTAGGACTGGATACCATAGGCAAATGCAAGAGGCTTGGACTGACCTCAGGCATGAACAAAAGGTGGCCAAATATTGCTGGTCCTTGGAGCTCTCTGAGCCTTATCTGGGAGGCAGTAAGATAGCCAGAAGCACAGTTTCTGAAGCCAGAATACCTGCCTTTGAATCTCAGCTCTGCAATTTATATCGCTGTGTGACCATTGGCAACTGACTTAACGTCTCTATGCCTTGGATTCCTCTTCTGGAAACTAAGAATCTTAATAGGAACATTTGCCTTTTAGTGCTATTGTCAGAATTACATCAATCAATACTGTAAAGCACTGAGACAGCTACAACCTGCCACCAAATAGCAATAATCATTGGCAATTATGATCTCATAGTGTCATGGCAAGTATCAAATGAGTTCATACATGGTAAGGTACTCAGCGTTGTTCCTGAATGTAGGAATGTTAGATATCATTTTCAGCCTTCATTCATTTGTGCAACAAGTATTTAGTGAGCAGCCGCCGTGGGCAAGCCCTGGTCTGGGCATGGGGTGGGTGGGGGTGCAGGTGCAGAGGTGAAGAATAGACTAATATCCCTGCCCTTCTGGAGCTTACAGTCTAATACTAATTAGTAGCACAGAGCAGAGGTAGACTTACCATAATGAGGCTTACGCTATAAACTCCTCAGATAAACTCCTCAGTTGCACAGACCCTTCCAAAAGCTGTAGGAGGGCCCCTACCAATGTCTACATTTCTTGCCTAACTTTGTATTTATAATTGTGCATTGTCTTTCTTAAAGATGGCTCTCAAAATTGAAAAAGCTTCTGACCCCACAAGCCCGGAGTTTGCCTTAACATTTATTATCAGTAGTAATAATTATTATTTGGGCGATAATCATGATTTTTTCTTTATTTCAAGTTTTTATTTGAATTCTAGTTAATTAAAGGGGTGCCTGGATGGCTCGGTCAGTTAAGCGTCTGACTGTCGATTTCAACTCAGGTCGTGATCCCACAGTTCCTGGGATCTAGCCCCGCATCCAGCTCCGTACTGGCAGCACAAAGCCTGCTTGGGATTCTCTCTCTCTCCCCCTCCCCCTGCTTTTAAACATTTTTAAAAATAAATAAATTCTAGTTGGTTAAAATAATAATCATGATTATTTGTTGGGAAATGAGGCAATGCTGTAGGTGACTTCTGATGTTTTATATTATTACCCTGAATCCTTATGCTTTTAAGTGTCCCAAAGATGTGTCCCACCTGGTGGACTCAGGCAGGGGATAGAGCCTTGTGTATCCAGATAGGGGTTATGGCATCTCCTCCTCCGTCACCTCCCCCTATTACCTTTGGCACACTGTGCCATCTAGTTAAGCCCGAAAGCCCATCTGAAAAGAAAATTGCTTGTATCAGCTGCTTCTCATGACAAGTCTCAAGGCTGTGGGCTGGACTAGGAAGGTGGGAAGGAGGCTTAGAGACCATGGAGCCCCACACCCTCAATTCACAGATGCAAGAGCAAGCTGGGTGGGTGGGTGCCCAGAGCCGGGACGTGAACTCGATACTCTTTCCTACGGCAGCCTGGATCCCACCCCTCCAGATCAGGAACAACGCACATTTGTCAAAATATCATGGAATGTGCGTGCAGGTGTTTTTTTCCACAATGCATCTGCTGCTCAGGTATCTGCAACACACATGTGACTATAATTTCCAACCCGCCTGATGAAGTGGCCTGTTTGGATGGCAAATAAGACTTTGTTCCCTCTGAATGCCTCTGTACACAGAGTGTGCCCAACTACCTCGCCCCGTGCAGCTGACTTGGGGAAACAAACATATTTGCTGATAGGCACAGCCATTAAAGTCATACACAGAAAAGTTATTTTACAGGGTTGTAGCCAAGTTCCTCTCCTTTTGCTTTGTTGGACTGGAAATATCTAAGCTAGTAGGTTTTAAAGAGTTTGACATTTTAACCATAGCGAGGTGTGGTTTCATATCCATGTCTTGTACTATTTATTGCCATTCTGGAAAAAAAAAAAAGCATAAAATAGAATTGCCTGTCGTATAGCTCTTTGGGGGAAATTATGTGCAAACTTAATTTACTCCTTAAACCAGACAAGCATATATAATTGTCTGCTGTGGCTAGGGTTGCAGTTTTAAAGAGAGCTGGGAATAGCGGTAGGTGAAAAAAGAGAAGATTTGGATGACAGCTTTCAAATAATTACTCCATTAGAGCTGGTTTATTAACTTTTGATATGAAATGAATATATCTATGGCATACTTGTTCCAAGAACAAATTATCTTTAACCTTCTCGATATATCCAAATGCCCACACAACTTTCAAAAATTATACTGGGCAACCTTGCCTTTAAAAATGTCTTTCATAAAATAGTCATTTGCATAAAGATTCTTTACAAGTTAAATAACTCAGTTGCACATGATTTTTCAGAGTGTAGCTTTAAAGTACTGGGGAATCTGAAATGGGTGGTAATTTTTATTTCAATTGTTCTGTTTTTCCAGCCGATTCCTTCCTTTTTATAACATGTTGTATAAACTTCCATTAGAACCAGGGAGGAGGGGCGCCTGGGTGGCTCAGTCCGTTAAGCGTCCGAGTTTGGCTCAGGTCATGATCTCACGGTTCATGAGTTTAAGCCCCGCTTTGGGCTGACAGCTCAGAGCCTGGAGCCTGCTTCGGATTCAGTGTCTCCCTTTCTCTCTGCCCCTGCCCTGCTTGCGCTCTGTCTCTGTCTCTCAAAAAGTGAATAAACGTTTAAAAACAAGAAAGAAAGAAACCAGGGACGATCTGTTTTGCCTAGGTGTCATATTATTTGTATCCCCTCTGACTCTCAAAACTGTCCTACCTTGAGGATATGCTACCTGGTTGCCCCAATTATCATGCTAGTCACACTGGGTTCTGAGGTCTCCCAATGGAGATCTCCGTCCCTTTTCTTTTTATCCTTGTGTCCTCAGTGCCTTCAACAGGATCTGACACGTGGCAGGTACTCAGGAAATGTTTACTGGAGGATCGAGGGCCAGTCACTAAAGGACTGATATTTCTTATAGAGATTCATTGATTAAGCCCAGTCTTAATGATTCCATTCTATCTACTGAATCGTACTTGAGCCTATTAGCTAATCAGCAATTGGCCATTAGTAGGGTGGGGAAAGAGAAGTAAATGATGGAGTTACAATAATCTACTAGGCAGAGGGAAGCGAAGGAGGAAGTAAACATGATTAGAAGTCAGGGAGTGTTCCAAAAACCAGCAATGATCCCAGAATCTTTTGATTTAACAGGATCAGCCACTGCAGGACCGGTTTGGAAAATGCAATCTACCCCTGCAGGCAAAAATTATTAAGATCTTTCAATATTGACAGTACTATTATGTGCTGGAAAGATAAAATTATTTATAGTGTATGGCTTGCCCGTGGCTGTAGAATGATGTATTTTGATCTCGAAAACGTAAAAATGATACTTTATGAAATTATAATGACTATATAATCCTTCATGAAGAGATCTAGAATACTTGGAGAAAGGCATACTAAGATTCGGTTTTAATTTAGAAGTTAACTTTTATTTAGCAGAGTAGTAGAAATAGTAGTTTTTGATGTTTAAATTTATTCCCTTGCCGATATCTTTCCCAAAACATAAATCTCAAAACCACCACAACTAGAGCAAGATTTCCCTCTGATAATGAAGAATATTCAGGAACATTTTCATTGGGTGATTCGAATCTTGTAGCTAGCTGTTTAAGGAAATGCCTACCGTGAGCACTTTGTGCCCCCAAATCATAAAAGCAATAAAACTTTATTGTATAACATTCCATCAGTAAAGAAATGCAAGAAATGAAAATTACTTCCTCCCCAGGCCACTCTCCAGAAGTAACCATCATTTTCATTTTCAATTTAAGCAGCATTAAAAAAAAAAATCTTTGAAATTATAAATAAATATGCTAACATCAATGCGAGGGTACTTTTTTCCCAGAGGGCAATATCTCTTTACTTTTTATTGGCGTATAAATCACTTTCCAGTCATAATGCTAAGATCTAATGATCCAAAGGATCATTTCCTTTTTTAAAAAACTTTTTATTTTAAAACGATTACAGTCTCCTTATGGGCTGAATATTTGTATCCCCCCCAAAATTCATAAGTTGTAGCCCAAATCCCCAAGGTGATAGTGTTTGGAGATGAGTGGTGTCATCTTGGATGACCCAAGGATTAGTGCCCTGGTTTTGTTGTTGTTGTTGCTGTTTTTAATATTTTATTTTTTAAGTACACCCAATGTGGGGCTCGAACTCACGACCCTGAGGTTAAGGGTCGCATGCTCCACCAACTGAGGCAGCTAGGCACCCGAGGATTAGTGCCCTGGTAAGAAGAGGTCAGCCAGCTAGCTTGCTCTCTTTCCAGCATGTAAGGATACAACCCAGAGGAGGGCTTTCACCAGAACCTGGCCATGCTAACACCCTGATCTTGGACTTCTAGCCTCCGGAACGGTGAGAAAGAACTTTCTCCTGGTTATAAGCCACCCAGTCTTTGGTACATTGTTATAGCAGCACAAACTGACTAAGAAAAGTCTCAAAAGAAGTTGCAAAATTAGTAGAGAGATTCTAGGTACCCTTCACCCAGCTTCCCCTAGTGGTTACATCTGATAACTATAGTATGCTGTCTAAACCAGGAAACTCCCAAGATCATTTCTTTTTGAAATATCTAGTTATTTGGGGAAAGTCCTGCTATAAATATGACAGGAGGCTCCTAGGATTCTTTATACCCAGATGTAATTATTCTACAAGATATCTACATCATAGAAGGACCTACTAACAAATACTATTATTATATGTAATCTGACATCAAGTCACAGGCTGGATAGATGTCAACACAGAATATTTAATGGACCTTGGTGGACTATGTGTTGGTTTAAATTCTGTGCCATCCTGGTTTCAAGAAGCTGAATTTAAAGTAACAAACAGGAGCACTCGAGTGACTCAGTCGGTTAAGCGTCTGACCCGATTACAGCTCAGGTTATTGATCTCCTGTGGGGCACGGGCTGACCACTGTATAGCGTGCTTGGGATTCTGTCCCTCTCTTTCTCTCCCCCCACCCCGCCCCCACCCCTCCCTTGCTCATGTTCTCTGTCTTTCAAAATAAATAAACATTTTTTAAATTTTTTAAAAATGTTTATTTATTTTTGAGAGAGACCAAGACAGAGCGTGAGTGGGGTTGGGGGAGGGGGCAGAGAGAGAGGGAGACACAGAATCCAAATCAGGCTCCAGGCTCCAAGCTGTCAGCACAGAGCCCAATGTGGGGCTTGAACCCATGGACGGTGAGATCATGACCTGAGCCGAAGTCAGACGCCCAACCGATTGAGCTACCCAGGCGCCCCTAAACATTTTTTTTTAAATAATAAGGTAACAAATGACATTAGTGGGTCAAACACATTTATACTTAATGGTAAGGATTTTGGAAATAAGTTTTTCTTTAAAGTATGCCAATATTTTAGCTGTAACATAAAACCCAGCCTCGGGGTGCCTGGGTGACTCAGTCAATTAAGGATCTGACTCTTGATTTCGGCTCAGGTCATGAGCTAGAAGTTCATGGGCTCAAGCCCTGAGTTGGGCTCTGTGCTGACAGCTTGGAGCCTGCTTGGGATTCTCTCTTGCTCTTCGCCCCTCCCCCGCTCATTCTCTCTCTCTCTCTCTCTCCCTCTCTCTCCCTCTCTCTCCCCCCCTCACTCATTCAAAATAAATAAATAAACAAACAAACATTAAAAAAATAAAAACACCCGTGCCTGTAAGGCTGCGCTTACATTCGCTTCTCAAAAGCTCTGGGTTCTCACTGAGTTTGTAAACACCTACATTTAGTGGGTCGTTTTCTTCACTCAAGATTGCATTTATCAAAATCTGAGAAAACAAATCATACGCTAATGTGGGTATTGCCATGGTGCAGTTTTGTGGTTATCGAGCGGGTGGTTTGGGGCTTGGAAAACATGACAGTCTATTTTTATAGGAAAGAACTACTGAACACAGGAAAACAGCAAGTCAAAGGAATCTTTAAAATAAAAAAAATCTATTTATTCAAGAAATACTAAAGATCACTTAGTAGGCAGACACAGGCCTGAGCACGGGGTACGTAATGCTGGATTACACCTTTTTTTTTTTTCCACATTTTGACATCCCAAGAATAGAAAAGTGACTAATGGCTAAGTGTGGCTAATGGGTTAGACATTTTTAAAACTTTTTTGACATCTCAAATAGAGAGGTTGCTTAAAATCACTGTTGGCCATATGGCAGCTGTAATGTAGTTGTCACTGCCTACGCATTTGTGAATTTAACTGTAATTCCTGGTTGTAAAACTGGTTAACCGCCACCCATCAGTGGTTTGATCAAAAATTCATTTAGGAAGCATTTGAAGAAGGAAGATAAGTCCTAGGTGTTGTCAGAAAATCTTCTGTTGACCCTTCTAGTAAGATCTAGGAAGCACGGGGGTGCCTGGGTGGCTCAGTTGGTTAAGATCTGTGCCGACTGCTTGCTCAGAGCCTGGAGCCTGCTTCAGATTTGGTGTCTCCTTCTCTCTCTCTGCTCCTCCCTCCCTGCTCACACTTTGTCTCATTCTGTTTCTCAAAAATAAATAAATGTAAAAAAAAAAAAAAAAGATGTGGATATATGGGTATAAAATTGTTTTAATTTTTTTGTATGATTGAGCATTTTCAAAATAAAATTAAAAATAAAAATTAAATAAATCTAAAAGAGTCTATCAATAAATATAAAATAAAAATTCTGAATGATAGGATTCATAGTCTCCTAGTTTAGTCGACAGAGTTGGGGTTTTGTTTTCCTTTTTAAGATTTTTATTTATTTTTATTTTTTAAGATTTTTTTCATGTTTATTTATTTTTGAGAGAGAGAGACAGAGAGACAGAGCGACAGAGCACAAGCAGGGAAGGGAGAGAGAAAGAGAGACACAGAATCTGAAGGAGGCTCCATGCTCCAAGCTGTCAGCACAGGGCCTGACACGGACCTTGAACCCACGGGCTGCGAGATCATGACCTGAGCTGATGTCGGATGCTTAACTGACTGAACACCCCAAGTACCCCATGATGTATTTTAAAGCCAATGGAATCTTAGATTTGAAGAAATACAGTGGGTCCTAGGGTGGAGGAAAATACAGTGCTCTCTCACAGTGTGGGAGCTTACAGCAGAAGAGGAGGGGACATGTACCTTAGAGCACACGGTGCTAAGTGCTATAACGGGGTGGTGGGAGAACGTCTCTAAAGTAACCCTTACATTTCAGAGCTTACAGCTTGCACTGGGCTTCCACATTTGTATAGTACATTGTATCTTCTTAACCATCTTGTGGGGTGGCCGCACGATTAGCCTAGTCTACCTCGGTTGAATGAATGAGCCCATAAAGAAACCGCGGCCCAAAAAGATCAATGATCTTATGGATAATCCGTATTATTATTAGGATGATCCAACTAGTAAGGGCTCAGTCTAAGACTTGATTCTTCCAACAACTGTTCCTTCTAAACCATTTTTTGGGGGGGGAGGTTGGGATCCCTGGAAGCAGAGCCCGAGCCAATGATGCCCCTATGCAAGTGATCTGTCGGGTTGTTATCTCAGAAAAATCCTGTAAGGAGGAAAGGAGGCAGGATAGAACCAAGGATTGAAGCAAAGCAAAGATGTGAGTTCAGCCAAAGTCCAGCCTCAACCTGATCCCAAGGGAGCCCTGCAGAAGGAATTTCTCATCTTGAGGTAAGGGGGCTGGGCTTGTATACTCCTACATCAGTCTGTTAGCGGCTGTAGGTACCCCACCTTCTCCTGTAGGGCGTAGGCATCGCTGAGCAAAGTGGCTCTGAAGGTGGTCCTCTGGGGGAGGTGAGGAGCTGTAACCTATTAGCCGCCAAAACTCAATGGTAGCTTAGGGAATGGGTATACCGGCCAGGTAGAGGGTGGGGCAGCAAATAGTATCCACAACACCGTTGCTGTTCTTGGTATCATCAGAGACATGGCCTAACATACTTTGTTAGGTGAAGCCTTTTGAGATACCGAATTCCCTGGCTAATGAGCGTCCCGTGAAATATTGTGAGCCGGTAGCATTTAGCCACTAGGACTGTTCTGAGAGTTAGACGATGTTTACCGCAAAATAGAGTTAAAGAGAGACTCTGTGTACTGCTTTATCTGTTTACGACAGAGGTCATAAACCAGTGGTCACCGGGCAGGATTTTGGCTCACAGATGTGTTTCGTTTGGCCCGTACAGTGTTTCAACATTTTTAAAAGCCTAGCAGCTGACACTTAAAATGGTGGAGAGTCCCTATAAAGATGTGGATTCCTGGCTTCCGTCGAACATTTGGAAAGGAGGCTGGGCCAGCATGCCAGTGCTCTAACTAGTATCTCAGTGTGGAGCAAGCTGAGTACTGGCTGCCCCTGGCAGACAGGTGTCCCCCACCTCCTGGGTCCACCTCTCACTGGCGTTACGTCTGTCACTGGGTCCTGAGAGTACTTTAGTTAACGGCCTCAGGTGTGAACTCCGTGCGATACCTTGGAGGTGTTTTTTGGAAAATGAAATGAAAAGTGTGTGCAGTTGTCTCAGTTTCCCATCCGTGTCTAGTGTAATTAAACATTTTTATGAAGGATAATATATACACAGAAAAGTGCACACCTCACAACGTTCAGCTCAGTGTGTGTTCACGAGTGAAATACATCTGTGTCACAGCACCCAAATCAGGAACCAAAACATTCCCAAACGCCCCCTCGGACTCCCTCCACTCTCCCCTGCCCCAGGGCCACTGCTATCCTCACCTCTATCAACATAGAGTCTTTTTTTTTCTGTTTTTAGAGTTGGTAACAATGGAATTGCCTATTTGGTATCATTTTGGAGACGTTTTCAATAGGAAATGTCTGACTCCAGTTTGCAATACAAGAATACATTTTACTCTCCTACCAGGCACTTCAGAGAGCATTCTGTCCTCATCATAGAATAATTGCATTTCCAGTGGGACACAATTTAATTGCATTGAGTTTTTCTGTATACTCCTGGGAAGAACTTGGTCAAATAGACATCGTGCATGAGAAGAGTCATTTGGGTCCAAGAGGAATTCCATCCTGGTATCCTGCCTCTGAGTACTGGCTCCAGGAGCAGAGATGTTCACTGTCAGAGAAGATTCTGGAACACCCCAGAGAAATCAGGTTTACTTACAGCAATAGCTTTTATATTTGGTCAACAAATGGTTAACAACCCCCTAGTCAATGCCCAGCCCTGTCGGGGAGGTGAAAGAGAAGCTTTCCCTCCAGATCTCATACTCAGTCTGGCCTGGATAGAAACAAGTGGTTAACTGTTTACAGTTCAAGGTGATCTGAATTCACAACTCTTGAGTCAGACTACCCAGGTTTGAAATCATGTCACCACCAGTCAGTTGTGTGACGTTGGCTCAGCTCCTTAAGCTCTCTGTGCCTCCATTTTCTCATGACTGAGAGAGGTTATAATATTGTATGTCGTAGGGATACCTGGGTGGCTCAGTCAGTTAAGCGTCCGACTTCAGCTCAGGTCACGGTTTCCAGGTTCACGGGTTTAAGCCCCGCATCAGGCTCTGTGCTGACAGGATGGGACTCACTTCGGATCCTCTGTCTCCCTCTCTGCCCCGCCCCCACCTGCGTGTGCATGCTCGCTCTCAAAGCATTTAAAAAATATAGTATATATCATAGTTATAGTATTATAACTGAGGTTATAATAGTACCTGCCTCGTGGGACTGTTGGGAGAATTAAATGAAATCAAGTAAATGAAGAGCTTGGCACAGTGCCTACCACATAGTGACATCTCAGTAAATATCAACATTATTGTTATTGTAAAGGAGTGGAAGACATAGGAGGGGAACTGAGGAGGGGCCATAACCCAGGATGGATGGGGAAGGAAACCCTCACTGTAGGTGACCGTCTGGCAGTATTGAAGCTGTCCTTTAAGAGTTAACCAGATGTTACCCAGGTCAACCACGAGGAGAAAGGACTGGAATAGGGTGGAGAGAGGAAGGATGTTTGGGAAGAAAGAATAGCCTGTGCAAAAGACAAAGGGCATGAGCATGTCCTTGGCACCGCACTCCAGCGTGTTTGCCTGGACAACCTCAGACATGGCAGGAAATGAGCCTAGCAAGGTGCACGAGAATCGTATCATGCAGAATGTTAGGAAAAGTGATAGGAAACCTAGAATTAAGGCCAAGTAGGGGCACCCGGGTGGCTCAGTTGGTTAAGTGTCCGACTCTTGGTTTCAGCTCAGGTCTTGATCTCACGGTTCATGAGATCAAGCCCCACATCAGGCTCTGCACTGACAGCATGGAGCCTGCTTGGGATTCTCTCTCTCCCTCTCTCTCTGCCCCTCCCCTTCTCCTGCTCTCTCCTGCTTTCTCTCTCAAAATAAATAAATAAACTTAAAAAAAAAATAAGGCCAAGTATGTTACTGCATGTGCTTTCAAGGTCATACTGCAGCACTGAGTAAGAAGCCACCCAAGGATCTCGCAGTTGTCCAGGCTACTTAACTATTAATTAAGGACTCAGACTTTTGGGAAGGTCCATGAAATTAGTAGATTTGTATCAGCAGAGATGCAAATAAATTCTGTCTGGTAGAAAAGATAATCTCAAAGGTTAACCAGCTTTGTATGTAATTTAGCAAACTTATTCTTTCTCTTTTAAAAAAGTCTTTTTAAAACCTCAGTTCCATGGGGCACCTGGGTGGCGTAGTCAGTTCAGCATCGGATTCTTGATTTTGGCTAAGGTCATGATCCCAGGGTCATGGGATCCTGGGCCCTGGGCCCAGCTCCACGCTGAGTGTGAAGCCTGCTTAAGATTCTCTCTCTCTCCTTCTGTCCCCCTCCCCTTCTGGTGCATGCACGTGCACTCTTTCTCTCTCTCTAACAATAACAATAATAATAATAATAATAAAAACCTCAGTTCCCTTGAATGTTTCCTGATCCAGATTTATTTTCTCACTGGTTTCCTCGCTAATGAAGTCAATAATTTTTAACATTTTCTATATTTGGATGAAAGTCTTATTTTTAAGTTTTAAAAATTATGCTAAGAGGTATCGATTTTAACCTGAAACCAGTAGGAAAACATCGAAGTATTTTATGCGGGAGAATGATGTAATTATACCAGTGCTTTAGAAAGTTCATTTTTGCAGCAGTGTGGCAAGGAACAAGTCGCTTATGTGAAATTTAAGTTCGAAAGCCGGTGGACATTTGGTGAAAGCAATGATGAGAATTTCCGAATATCCTGGGGGCAGGTTGTAATTTCTGTATGGAAATTCTATCATGTATAGAATCAAAGAGGAATGGTATTCACACTATAGTTTAGAAGGATATCCTGTATATTAATATATGTTAACAGCATTATGGTAATGAGGGATCATAAATATTTTAA
The DNA here is from genome assembly GCF_018350215.1 of Panthera leo. Lineage (NCBI taxonomy): Eukaryota > Metazoa > Chordata > Mammalia > Carnivora > Felidae > Panthera > Panthera leo. The sequence goes on along the minus strand of NC_056687.1, from coordinate 147,499,953 downwards.
GTAGATGAAAGAAGTCGTGCCCTAGGGTTCCTATTGGAAGCACATTAGCCACGTGCCCTCGGATCCGCAGTGAGAATGAGTTGTAGCTTGCCTGCAGCTGGAAAGAAAGCCAGCTTATCTGATTTGAAGCTGTCTCTGACCCTTCTTTCCTCTCCCCATATTCTCCAAATCCAGGAGGTGAAGTGATAAAAGAAAACATGTTGGGAAGCTCACATTCCCTGAGAACACTGCCTCTAGTGGGAGAAACTAGAGCTGGAGGGAAACACGCTATTCCTGACCTTGACATTTTGAACCATTTGAATGTACAGGTGTTTTGCATCCTGCTGTACCAGTTGTGCACTGCACAAAGGAGCCATTATCTGGAGAGGCACCCAGGTGCCCGCATAGCAGGCATTTTAGATCTGGATAAATTTTCTGGCAGTTGGCATTAAGTGCCTCGGATCAGGAGTGCCCTTTTTGCACAGAGGCACCAAATGGACTAGTGTGGCCTTAGAAATGATTTTTTTCTTTTCTTTTCTTTTTTAATTAAAAAGAATGTTTATTTTTGAGTGAGAGAGAGACAAAGCGTGAGCAGAGAGAGAGGGAGACACAGAATCCGAAGCAGGCTTCAGGCTCTGAGCTGTCAGCACAGAGCCCAACGTGGGGTTTGAACTCACGAACCGGGAGACTATGACCTGAGCTGAAACCAAGAGTTGGACACTTAACCAATTGAGCCACCCAGGTACCCCTATTTTTTTCGCAGTGTATTTAAAACGTGCTAATATATTGGATTCCTAGAATTTTCAGGGCTGGCATTCTGAAGTGTTTTTCTCATATTACACATTACTATACCACTTTTTCTTCCTTAAGGCGTATCTATTTCTTCAAAGTTCTGGAAGTTGGGCTAAAGCCACAGGTTCTTTGTTTTGTTGTTTTATTTTCATCATGTCTATAGATGCATCAGGGCACCTGGCTGACTCAGTCAGTAAAGCGACTATTGATCTCGGGTTTGTGAGTTCCCTCCCCATGTTGGGTATACAGATTACTTTAAAAAATCAAATAAAATCGGGCACTTAGGTGGCTCAGTCAGTTAAGCGTCTGACTCTTGGTTTTGGCTCAGGTCATGATCTCGAGGTTAGTGAGATCCAGCCCTGCACTGGGATTCTCTCTCTCTCCCTCTCTCTCTGTCCCTCCCCCCCCCCACTCTCTGTCTCTTTCTCAAAATAAATAAACTTAAAAAAATTTTTAATAAAAAATTAAGATCTTGTAAATAAATAAAAATAACTGCTCAGCATCTATTTCCTCTTTATTTATTTTATTTTTTTTAATATGAAATGTTTTGTCCAATTGGTTTCCATACAACACCCAGTGCTCATGCCAACGGGTGCCCTCCTCAATACCCATCACCCACCCACTCCTCCCTCCCACCCCCCATCAACCCTCAGTTTATTCTCAGTTTTTAAGAGTCTTTTATGGTTTGGCTCCCTCCCTCTCTAACTTTTTTTTTCCTTCCCCTCCACCATGGTCTTCTGTTAAGTTTCTCAGGATCCACATAAGAGTGAAACCATATGGTATCTGTCTTTCTCTGTATGGCTTATTTCACTTAGCATAACACTCTCCAGTTCCATCCACGTTGCTACAAAAGGCCGTATTTCATTCTTTCTCATTGCCACGTAGTATTCCATTGTGTATATAAACTACAATTTCTTTATCCATTCATCAGTTGGTGGACATTTAGGCTCTTTCCATCATCTGGCTATTGTTGAAAGTGCTGCTATAAACACTGGGGTACAAGTGCCCCTATGCATCAGCACTCCTGTATCCCTTGGGTAAATTCCTAGCAGTGCTATTGCTGGGTCATAGGGTAGATCTATTTTTAATTTTTTGAGGAAACTCCACACTGTTTTCCAGAGCGGCTGCACCACTTTGCATCCCCATATTTCCTCTTTAAAACATTATCCTCGGGGCACCTGGGTGGCTCAGCTGGTTGGGCCTCCAATTCTTGATTTTGGCTCAGGTCGTGATCTCACGGTTCGTGAGATCCAGCCCCACATCGGGCTTTGCACTGACATCTTCAGAGCCTGCTTAGGATTCTCTTGTCTCCCTCCTTCTCTGCTCTTCCCCCACTCTCTCTCTCTCAAAATAAATAAACATAAAAAAGAATAAAACATTATCCAGGTTTTCCTGTAGAAAACCATTTCTTTTTTTTTATTCTCAACCACATGCTTTACATGGGATTGATCCTACCCTCAGTTCTAGGGCTGGACCCTGATTGACTCAAATCACTGTGTGGGCACTTGCCTGGCTTAAGAAAAGGTATATAACCCAACTGGCACCAGTGAGAGACAAAAATATTTGTTGGGGCCATTTTGCCACCACAGAAGAAGAAAGCCTAAAGCTGCCAGAGGAAAGGTAGTTGGTATAATGAGAATAAATCTAAAAACATAGAGGGAAAGAATTTTCCATGGTGACATCATTTGGGCCCTGACTCACGCTGCTCCTGAAGCCAGCCTTGCCTTGGATATTTTGATTCTATGAGCCAACATAGTCCATTTATTATTAAGACAGTTTGGGATTTTGGAGGTTTTAAGGGGGAGATTGGTTTTGTTTGGCTTTGATTTTTGTCATATGAAACACATGATCCTTACCTAATGTGTTCTCTTTTTAATGGGATTTGGATTTATCCATTTTCAGACCACTGTCTGAAAGGATGAATCTAGGCTCCAGTAAATCATTTTTTTAAAACAACTATTTGCTCCTAAAAAGCACTTAACACAAATTGCTGGCGAGAGAGAGCTTCGCATTATTTGAAAATTACAGCTATACTTTTCTTGGCCCCTAATCAGAACTGAGTACCCTGACCGCTCTTTCTTGATATTTTCCTTTGGTAAAAATGAGCTTCGATTTATGGGTGTGGCGGATGGGTCCAACTAGGAGACAGAAGACTATAATAGGTTGACTAGGGGAAGTTGTACATAAGGAAGTATTTGCTATGATGCAAGAGTAACCGTAAGGCAAACGGAAATTATACGGTACCCTAAGGCCGAGGGAGCATACCCGAGGAAGGCCAGACTGGGAAGGTGTTTACATCTCGTTGGAGAAGGTATGGTTCATTCAGCCCAGAGGACAGCAGAGAGTTTGTGGTTCGGCGAGGCCAACGCTGGTCTGCAGCTGCCGGGAAACCATAGGTCACCCTCTGGAATGCAGCCTAGTGAAAGGTGGCATGGGCGGGCAGTGGGAGTCTGGCCAGGGGCAGGAGCCCTTCAGGACATGCCAGCTACACGGGAGCTTTGGCTTCCAAGTCAAACGGGTTACGGGAAGGTTATTGCCAGGCCAAAGCTACACTGTCAAGGAGAGACTGTGTTCTCGGCCCGTGGCTGGGGCGGGCCCTGTCAGATGTCCTCAAACCCATACGGCCTAGCGGGGTGGACTCCAGAAAAAGCAGGAAGCGACTCGTCCTCCTGCAGTGTCCTCCCAGTTTCCTCTGCGGAGAAAGCTTGATTATCACCGGGAGACATGCTTCGAAGAATTCTAAATTGATGACCAACACGGTGTTTTTCAAAGGGCACACCGCTGTCCGACCCTTCAGGTACTATTTGGAGGAGTGGTGCAGGGAGGAAGACAGAAGCAGACGGATCTCACTCACCCCGACTCTGAGAGGGGCTAAGGGTTTCCTGAAAGGGTGGAGCTCAGCCTAGGGAGGTCCCTACTAGAATGTGTTCTGTGCACTAGAATGAATCCAAAAAAAAAAAAAAAAAAAAAAAAAAAAAGTGGGATGTGCTGTGCTAAGCAAAGGGGCACAATTTATTTGCTGTCAGACACTTCACAGCCTTCAGTGTGCTCATGTGTAATGAATTTCCGCCCAGACACTTGAATTTTAATCCTTTTCCCTTCAGGCCTGGCTAACCTATAAGGACACGTAGAGCAGGTCAGTTTTTCTCAAAAGGCCCACAAGAATCTCCTTCCTTCTTCTCCTCTTCCTCTTCTCTTTCTTCATCTTCTTTTTTAAGTGTTTATTTCTTTATTTTGAGAGAGAGAGGGGGTGTGTGAGAGGGGTAGGGACAGAGAGAGAGAGAGAGAGGAAGAATTCCAAGCAGGCTCCACCTGGTCAGCATAGAGCCTGATGCGGGGCTCGAACTCACAAAACTGTGAGATCACGACCTGAGCTGAAATCAAGAGTCGGATGCTTAACCGACTGAGCCACCCAGGCGCCCCTCTCCCCTTTCTTTTTAAAGTAAGTAGCGACCAAGAGCCAATTGCAACTAAATGAAGTGGTAAGTACAGCCAGGACCCCTAGCTGGTGCCGTCAGTGTCCCACAGCATCCTCGGTTTCTTCACCACCCTCTGCACACAAGCTCCCAGCCTGTCTTTGGTGTCTTCGTCCTAGAATGGCCCTCGGGCTGCCAGAAGCCTCATTGCAAACACCTGGCAGTTCACAAGCGTCCTTCCCCTCCCCCCCCCCCCCCCAAGTCCTTAACTCTGGTGGAAGTGAGCCAGAATGGCCCTCAGTGGGATTTGGCTTGCTCTTACGCTGCAGCATGGGCCTCGTCCCCTGTCTGTCCCACCGTCTGGTCCCTCCGGGTTTGTCCTGGGAGCGCTTCCTGGTATGTCACTTTCACAAGCATCCTAGTCCCAGGGTCTGTTTCTGGGAAATTCAGACGTTCCTATTTAACAGTCAGGAGAAATTGAGAGGTAAATTACCCAAGCTCTAAATAAATAACTAAATAGACGATAGATGGGTAGGTAGGTAGTTGGAAGGCAGATAAAATATAAATAAAGTGACACTGAGATTTTAAGTTTTATTTTCTTTATTTTGAGAGAGAGAGAGTGCGGGTGTGCGTGCAGGGGCAGGAAGAGGGGAGAGAGAGGGGGAGAGAGAGATTAGGAGAGAGAGAATCTCAAGCAGGCTTTGCACAGCCTGCCCAGAGCCTGACACGGGTCTCGATTTCACAAACCCTGAGATCATGACCTAAGCCGAATTAAAGAGTCAGACACTTAACCAACTGAGCCGCCCCGGTTCCCCAACACTGAGACAGAAACCTGGCTTTCTTCTGATTCTCAAATCTGCATGCCTGACCGTAATATTCAATACCGCTTCGTGAAACAAGGTCATCCATTAACGTAGAAGTGTCTCCAGAGAAGGACAGCTCTGGGAAAAGGAAGGGCCAGTCACATCGAGTCAGCCACCTCTGTATCCCCGATGCCAGGGTGCTCTAAAGTTAATTCTCTGAGGGAAGACTATACTGTACTAAGCTTCACTTCCCCCTCCCTGTGGGACCCAGCAATCTCCAAGCATCAGGAACTGATACCTGGCTATGATAAACTTTTCAGTACGCCATGATGGAAAGGGGAAAAAAATGTCAATATGGTAAATTTTGCATGATACCAAATGTATTCAGTTTAAAGGATTCTTCTTTACTCTGAGATTACGTCCTTTGTACACTTTTAATGTTTAAATATCTTTTTTTACATAAGATAGTAATAGTAAAAGTAGATAGCAGTTGATTTTTTAAAATGTTTATTTATTTTGAGAGAGAGAGAGAGCACAAACAGGAAAGGGCAGAGAGAGAGAGAGAGAGAGAGAGAGAGAGAGAGAGAATCCCAAACAGGTTCTGTGCTGTCAGCACAGAACCCAACACTGGGCTTGAACTCACAAACCGTGAGATCATGACCCGAGCCGAGATTCAGAGTCAGACACTTAACTGACTGAGCCACCCAGGTGCCACACAGTTGATTTTTTTTTTTAAATGGTCTAGGGGTGCCTGGGTGGCTCAGTTGGTTGAGCGCCTGACTTTGGCTCAGGTCATGGTCTCACGGTTCATGAGTTCAAGCCTCATATCAGGCTCTCTGTGCTCAGTGCCAAGCCCACTTTGGTTCCCCTGTCCCTCTCTGCTCCTGCCCCTCCCCTGTTTGCGTTCTCTCTTTCTCTCTCAAAAATAAACAAACATTAAAAAATTTTAAAATAAAAAAATAGCCTAATGTGACAACATTAAATTTGTTAACCTCGTCATTACAGATTTTTTTTAAGGCAGGGGTGGGAGTTGCGGGGCAATTTTATTCATCTTAAAATTCAGTTATCTATAATTTCGCGTCCTGGGAGGGGCTGGTAGGGCTAGGATCTGCAGGTGTCAGACAGCCTTCTTATTTGAGCAGAACTCTTCCTTAATTGTGATCACCAGTGTTAGTCAGGATTGCTTTGGTGGCCAGTGACAGAAGCCCAGTGATCTTAGACAAAAAGTGATTTTGCAAGGTTCTCATCGCTTCAAGAAGGTCCTGGTCGGCCTCACGGACAATGGAACTAAGTGCTCCAAAACCACCGTGTGACTCTCCAGCTTTCCGGGCACACCAGTTATGTTTTGCTATGTAGCAACCTACTCCACAATTTAGCAGCTGAAAACAATGACAGTCATTTATGATGATCGTGAATCTGCAATTTGGGACAGGGCTCGGCCGGGAAGGGAAGTCTCATCTCTGCTTCGTGTGGTATCAGCGGGAGACCTCAACTAAGGGTTGGGAGGTCTGCTTCTAAGAGAGTTCAGTCAGGCTGACAAGTTGGTGCTGTCCCCTGGAAAGTCTTTCTCCGGGTGTCTCTCTGTGTGGGCCTATCCGCGTAGCTCCTCATAGCGTGAGAGCCAGATGTCAAGGACAAGCCTCAGGGAGAGAACCAGAGGAAGCTGTATTGCCTCTGCGAGCTGGCCTCAAAGTCAGATCGTATCACTCTGCCTTTTCTAACAGTGGTGGCAGTCACAGAGGCCCCCTCGTTTCAGAGGATGGGGATAGTCATCAACTCCATCTCTTGATAGGGAGTAGCCAGGCTCTAGAAAAGTGGGTGGGATGAGAAATACTTCTGTGGCCATTTTTTTTGTAAACACAATCTGCCACAACATGTATTGTCTTCATTCCCTTGGGTAGGTTTCTGCCAGGTATGGACAACATGGCCATTCATGATCTTCAGGCTCCAAGCTTTAGCCCCTCTTGCCTTTGGCCCCATTTGAGGTGGACCTTTGCACCAATTACAGCGGTAAGAGATTGAATAATGTGGTTTGGCTTATTTTGAGTCAGGGACCTACCGCTCTACCAATCACTGTGGGATTAGGGATAAGACAGGGGCGAGGCACAGAGCCACAGGAGGGGAGGAGTGCTATCATGAGCTGACAACCGCCACAGGCAAGAAGTCCCGACTTTAAGATATGCTCTCTTGGAGGACTTGCTATAAAGGCTGCCCTTCCCGTCCTTCAGTGGGGGACCAGGCATGCGGCCAGGGCCCTGATAAATGGGCTCCCTGTTTGCAACCCTCAGAGAAGACTTGTATTACTTTATAGACCCAATTCTGAGAATATAACTACAGCTTTGGGTGGAAGTTGTAAGAGATTTATGTCTAAAGAAACAAACCCAGCAGGCTTAGCAATAAATGGGATTCATTTCTTTCTGGAAGTTTCTGCCCTGAGAAAGGGATGAAGTTTCAAGCTATATAATCCTTGACGGCTGCAAGCTACCCACATATGTTTCTCAAAACAACTTCTTTGGTTGAACACTTCAGCTTTTGAATGCCAACTCCGGTGCTAAAAAACCAGAAGCCACTTGAGACCATCTGAATAAAATCTAGATAATTTGGGGACCGGATATTCAAGACCTTCCACAGTCTGGCTCTGGCTGAAAATTACCACCATCTCCACTACTAATTTAAGCTTTAACAAGTGGAATTTAAAATAACATTTTAAATACCTTTCAATAATTTTATTTTTCACCGGTGGTAGTTTCCAAAGGAGGTGACTTATGGGCCATCTTTGTGTTCTTCTTCATATCTTCCTGTATTTTAGGAAACCTAATAAGCACTATTTGGGGGGAAATAAAATTCTTCCCTCAACAGAGGGATCTTGCCAAGTGCTGCTGGAACTCTTTGGTGGGAGAGAACATATTGCCCAGCAAGGCTGTCTGTCTTCTGTCGCCAGACAGTTATCATCCTGGGAAGGTCAGTCCATTAAACCTGAACTTGCCTCTCTCTTATCCAGGGATGCACTTCCGGGCCCTGAACCGAGGTGCACAATTCTACTGTTTCCCCCCGACTGCTCTCTGGATATTTTAAGATCCCCACCAAGTTCACCCCACACAATCCATCCACGCAGTTTTTGTCACCAGTTAATCCTATCCAGGATTCACCATCCTGGTTTCCCTCCGGACGGATCTTAATTTTAAATATTCCCGCTGACAGAGGAGCACCTGTGTTCAGTTCAGTATGTCTTCATTCCTTCACCAACTCTGCACTGGGCACCTAATTGCCAGCTGGGCCCTGGGAGCTAATGAAGGGCAAGGAGGACCCAATCCCTACCTCACCAAGCTTAAAGTGTCTCAAAGAAGATAGGGACAGTCAGAGTACCGGGGGGCCGATATTTTTCCCAAGACGATGACTCCTTTTTCCCACCTGTACAGCCTAAAACTGTATCATCTTACTTGGTTTCTGTAACAGCCCTTTTTCACATGGATGGGGACAATGCCAGGCAACTGGCATCCTGTACCTATATGGGTTTGTTTTATACTTCTATCCAATAGCAGTTTCCATTTTATCTTGTGGGTTTCAGCTCAGCATTTAAATATGGATCATGTCATTTTTTTCATTTGCCCTTTCTCCCAGTTCTGGGTCCTCAGCAAAGTTGATAAGTGTGACTTTTAAGATTTTTGTGTTTGAATTAATCGTTGATTTTGCAAATGTGGACAAAGCAAAACAAAACAAAATGTGGACAAAGCAGTAAGCAGTACCCTACGAAATACCACACCAGTTCAAAGATCCTCATATATACTTAGATGAATGAATATGTACTTTTCTCTGACATTTTAAAAAATTCCCTTTGCTATTTTTCAAATCACTTGATTGTTTATTTTTTTTTTCCCCAGAGAGTCTTAGCAGTTCAATGTAGACTGGTTGTAGCATCTCAGACATAATCAATGGCAGAATCAAATTACAAAGAAATATATCTGTACCTCAGTACAAACACCTGTTGTTTGCAGGATTGTCCAAATTACCATACCTCCACTAACCCTTGCCTTACCCCTTTAGAAAGGAAAATTGGGTCATTTGAATGTAATGCTCAATTTAACTTCATTTGTAGGTATCAAATAGAATAACCCTTAAAAGGACATCTCAGGTCAACAATGGCATCTGCTAAACAACTTCGTTGGTAATTTTAAAGCCACGGACTAGTCATGAAGGTTCTATTTTTATGCCTATTGTTGAGAACATCGAGTATCAACAGGAAAGCCAGTCCTACTGAGTGAGATCAGCTAATCTAGACAATGGGTTGTCCAGCCACTGCTACCAAGGTTTCTGGTCGAGCCTCAAAGAGTTCAGAAGTCTCTTCCCAACCCCGGAGCAACTTCTAATTACATGTGCTTCACAGAGCAACGATCAGAGGCAGACCAAGGGGCCTGGATGATCCCTCATTCTCTGATTTCTGTGGGGAGCTCACATTCAGTGAAGACGGGGAAGTAAACATGGTTTCTGCTTGTGTTGGCACAGCCTGTTTCAGGGCTGGGTGCACGCATGTGGGTGTGTGCGTATGTGTGCACTCGTGCGTGTGGACTCCTTGCCGGCAAGGACCTGTCCCTGCCCGGTATTTTTGGAGCATGCAGTGTTGATCAGGTGAAATTCCTAGACCAAATATTGCTTCTCATCTTGCTGTTTACAGGGACTGACAGATTTCTTTTATTATCTAAAATTTTTAAATGTTTTTATTTATTTTGAGAGAGAGAGAGAGAGAGAGAGCGAGCGAGCAAGCAGGGGAGGGGCAGAGAGAGAGGGAGACACAGAAACCCAAGCAGGCTCCAGGCTCCAAGCTGTCGGCACAGAGCCTGACGCGGGGCTCCAACCAAAGATCATGACCTGAGCTGAAGTTGGACGCTTAACCAACTGAGCCACCCAGGAGCCCCCTTTTGTTATCTAAACTAAAAACACTTTATACCTTCCAAGAAGTTTATGGACTCTTCACATATGAAAGTGGGTCTGGTTTGATCATCTTGGAAAGCAAGCTGTCTGGAAGTACTTTGAGAAATCAGATGTGTGAATATGTACCGATAGTCCAGCATTCCCCACTCCTGGGTATATGCCTCAGAGAAACTCACTCCTATATCCATGAGGACGTGTGGAGAACATTCATTGCAGCATCCTATGTGTGAGAGAGGGTGATCGTGTCCACCGCTAGGAGAGTAGGCTGTTAAAGAGAGGCAGACCATGGAATTCTTGGATCAGCTACAATGAATGAACTGAAGATACATACAATAATATGGACAGATTTTGAAAATAAAAGGTTGAATGATTAAACTTTGAAAGTAGAAAGAGCCAACCAGCTGTCTCAACCTCCCCAGGGAATCTGTTATGAATGTAGGCTCTCTAGCCCCATGCAGACCTTCAGAATCAGTGTCTGGGGTAGAGCCCAGAGATCTGTGTTTTTCCCCAGGTAATTCTGATGCAGCTGAATTCAGATTACCATTCACGTGCATTTCAAATGCATACATACATCACACAATTCTCTGTGCCTCTCTAAGGCAGGGTCATATCCAAAGAAATACGACACATTGCAATGTGTGCTCATGGGGAGAATCCAATAAAATAAAATAAATACAGCAGTGAAGCATGGCTCAGAGAGAAGATGATAGTGATAAGCCGAATAATATGAGTAACTTAGTTTTGTAATTGAGGTTAAATATACTTGTCTGGTTCTGAAAATCCCAACAGAGAACTGGACGATAGAGGGACATCAGACACAGGGAATCTCCTTTGCCCTGTGTTTTGAGTGCACTGACTTCGGTGACCAGCAGAGATGAAGTCAGTGATTTGGGCTGTTTGTGCCTGTATATGGAGAGAAAGTCAGTTCCTCCTGTTCCCACTCAGCAAATATTTAAAGACTGTCAGTTTGAAGGACACCTGGGTGGCTCAATCAGTTAAGCGTCTGACTCTTGGTTTTGGCTCAGGTCGTGATCTTGCGGTTCGTGAGTTCAAGCCTCAAATCAGTCTCTGTGCTGACAATGTGGATCCTGCTTAGGATTCTCTGTCTCCCTCTCTCTCCGCCCCTCCCCCACTCTCAAAAATAAATAAACATTAAAGAAAGAAGAGTTTGAGGGGTTGCCAAATTATTAGCCTGCCCAAAATGTCCATATATTTTATTCTGGCCCTGAGAGGGTTACCTTATTTTAAGATACCTGTAAAGCAGGTGAGAGGCCCATGCACATTCTCCACTAATCATTTAGCCAGTGGATCAGATGACCCGTCACGGCCCAGTGACAGAGAAGCTGAAGTGACCACAGAATGGCCGACTTGTCTCCTGTTTTGTTTTGTTTTTTTCTCTTTGGTTTGAGAATCTGACTTTTGACTGTTGAACAAAGCAGAGGGGTGGTTTCCTTGGCTGAGTCTGCAAGCATTAGACAATGAAGGTGTCAAAGGGTCAGAGGCACCTCAGAGGTATAGCGGTGAGCAGGCTGGCACTGCCCCAGCGAGGGGACCTGGGAGTTGATGGTAGAGGGTCTGCGGGCTGGGAGTGGAGAAGGCTGGGTTCCCAGTGGGTCCTGAGAGCAAGACCACATTATTTATCATCCATTCCAAACCGAAGGACATTCCACATTGATGATAGTACGATCATCTAATCCCCAGACTTTATCCCGATTTCACGACATGACCCATTAATGTCCTTTTTCCACCCAGGATCTGATCCCATACTATGCGTTGCATTTAGCTGTCCTTTTTCTTTAGTTTCCTTTAACCTAAGATAATCTCTTAGTCTTTATTGTCTTTTATGACGTTGACATTTTTCAAGAGTATGGATGGGCCATTTGTTTTGTAGACTGTCCCTTCATTTGGGTTTGTCCAGTGTCTTAGTGATTAGGTTCGGTTTGTGTATCTTTGGCAAGAATGTCACAGAAGCACTGCTGTGGTGTCTTGTTCAGTACATCTGTCTGGAGGCATCTGATGTGTATTTGCCCCGTTAGTGTTTAGTCACTGGGTTAAAGTACCTGTCAGATTTCTCCATGTGAAGTGATCATTTCCCCACTTTGTAATTATAGTAACCTTTTAAGGAAACTATGTAAATATCAAATAGTAGGGGTGTTCTGAGAGTCAAAGGGGGTGCTGTTGACATTCAAGCTGAGATAACCCAAGTAAACTGGGGTTATTCTAGGGAAAGTAGGACATATGGTCACCCTTGTTCTGAAGGACTTTTGTGACTTCCTGGCCAATGGCCACGTTGCTCCCGGCTACACCTCATGGGTTACATTCATGGGGAGGCGTTTTCTGAGCCTCCCCCACTCTGCCCCCATTCCACCTTGCAGAGATGTCCATCGGAGACTGGTAACACTTAAGCATACTTCTGACTCTGCCCCTCAGACTGAGGGCTCCTTGAAAGCAAGGAACTCATCATTTCATCTTTATTTCCTAGGACCTTTCTTGGAGCTGATACAAGAGAGACACTATCTAGCTGAATTCATACTGGCTTTCTCTGAACCTTGCCTTTCTCACCTTATGCAAAGATAATGAACTTTACTGAGTTGTCCTTAAGAATCTACTGTAATGAGATTTTTTTAAAAAATTTATTTATTTTGAGACAGAGAGAGAGAGAGAGAATGATCTGGGGAGGGGCAGAGAGAGAGGGGGACAGAAGATCTGAAGCCGGCTCTGTGCTGACAGCAGTAAGCCTGATGTGGGGCTCAAATTCACAAACCATGAGATCATGACCTGAGCCAAAGTTGGACGCTAAACTGACTGAGACACCCAGGCACCCCTGTAATGAGATTTTATAAGTAAAAGCACTTGGTAACCGGGAAAGTGCTGGAGAAGTCCAAGGCATTGCTGTGAGTAGCTCAGAAAGGCCCAGACACCGATGGGCACAGCTGGGTCTCCTCTCAAACCTGGTAGGGAGCAACCCAAATTTAGATCTGAAATCTGCTTGTCCACTCCTATTCCTGAGGGTCATTCCTGTGGCTGTCTTCTTTGTCTCAGTAGTCTCAGGACCCAGCACAGAGCACAACCAGACGCGCTCAATAAGTGTTCGAAAAGAACACCTGCTTGAGTGAGTGAATTTAGCCCCTTTCTGTCTTCTTCGTGTTCAGTCCTCCCAAAAGAAATTTAAGAACTGACACTCTATATGATACAGTATTGTGTAACCATTTGGAAAGAATGTTCATGAAGAGACCTGTAACAAGTAAAGAGAATGAATTAGTAATTAAAAAAAAAAAAAAAAAAAAAAAAAAAACTACCCAGAAAATAGGCCCCACACCCAAATGGCTTCACTGGTAAATTCCATGAAACATTTGAAGAATGATTGCCAAATCTTCACAAACTTTTCCAAAAAAGGAAACACTAGGAGGGAACGCTTCCCAACTCATTCTGTGATGCAAGTTTTACCAAAACTAGACAAAGACATCATAAGAAAACTACAGGTCAATATCTCTTATGAATATAGATTTTTAAATCCTCAGCAAATTACTAGTGTGTACAATCCAGCAATAAGAAGAATTGCACATCATGACCGAGTGGATTCCATCCCAGGAATGCGAAGTTGGCAACATATGAAAATTGATCTGTGTAATGTACCACATTAATAGAATAAAAGGGAAAAAGCCACATGATCATCTCAACAGACACAGAAAAGAAATTTGAAAAAACCCTGTACCGTTCATGATAAAAACACTCAATAAACTGAGAATAGAAAGGAATCTCCTAAACCTATTAAAAACAAAATAAAACAAACCTACAGCTAACATCATATGTAATGGTGGAAGACAAAATGATTTCTTCCTAAAATCAAGAACAAGATAAGAATGTCTGCTCTCGGGGCGCCTGGGTGGCTCAATTGGTTAAGCGTCTGACTTCCGCTCAGGTCATGATCTCATGGTTCATGAGTTCGAGCCCTGCATCGGGCTCTGTGCTGACAGCTCAGAGCCTGGAGTCTGCTTCGCACTTGATTTTAGTCAAAGGGCTGAGAAGCGATTGGAGTCTGCTTTGGCTTCTGTAGCTCCCTCTCTGTCTGTGCCTCCCCCACTAGAACTCTGTCTCTGTCTCTCTCTCTCCAAAATAAATAAACCTTAAAAAAAAAAAAAAAAAAAAGAATATCTGCTCTCACCACTTCTACTCAACATTCAACTAATCAATAAGCTATTTAGTCAAGAAAATGAAATAAAAGGCATCCAAATTGAAAAGGAAGATGTAAAACTATATGTCACCTATTTGCAGATGACATGATCATATCATTATATATATATATATATATATATATATATATATATATATATAATTATAAAAGTTCCACTAAAAATTATTAAACATGGTTAAGCCTGGTACTCTTGATTGTACATCATGACCAAGTGGAATTCAGGTCATGATCTCATGGTTCATGGGTTTGAGCTTCACGTCGGGCTCTGCACTCACAGCACGGAGCCTGCTTGCAATTCTCCCTCTCTATCTCTAAATAATAAATAAACTTAAAAAAAAAATCACAGATGTTCAAAGGACCCAAAATCACTAAAACAATCAAAAAGGAAGAACTAAGCAAGAGGATTTCTCTATTTGAAAACTTTCTCTAAAGCTACAGTAATCGAGACAGTGTGGTATGGATATAAGGATCCATGAAATAGAATGGAGAGTCTAGAGGTACCTGGCTCATTCAGTTGGTACAGCATATGACTTTTTTTTTTTAAGTTTATTTTTTAAGACAGAGAGAGAGAGAGAGAGATAGTGAGAGACAAAGAGAGCACGGCAGAGGGGTAGAGAGACAGGGAGAGAGAAAATCCCAAGCACTCCCCTCCCTGTCAGCTCAGAGCCCAACATAGGGTTCATACTCACAAGCCTCGAGACCATGACCTGAGCAGAAATCGAGTTGGATGCCCAACCGACTGAGCCACCTAGGTGCCCCAAGCATCCCAGGGTCATGAGTTCAAGCCCCATGTTGGGTGTGGAGCCTATTTAAAAAAAAAAAAAAATTAAGTAAAAACAAACAAATAAATAAATAAAATAATTGAAAGTGTAGGAAGAAACCCATTTATCTATGGCCAGTTTGTTTTTGACAAAGGTATCAAGACCATTCAATGAAGCAAGAAGTCTCTTTAATTAATGGTGCTGGGACAACTGGATAGCCACATGCAAAAGAATGGAGTTGACCCTTACCTCATGCTATCGCCATATACAAAACCTAGCTCACAATGAATCAAAGACCTAAATGCAAAACTACAAAACTTTTGTAAGAACACATAGGCTTAAATCTTCATGACTCTGGATTAGGCAATGGTTTCTTCGATATGACACCAAAAGCACAAGCAAGAAGAGAAAAAGTAGGTAAATAGGACTTAATCAGAATTTAGAATTTTGTGCTGCAAGGACACAATCAAGAAAATGAAAAGAAAATCCACTGAACGGCAGAAAATATTTGCAAATCACGTCTGACAGGGAACTTGCAACTAGACTATATAAGGAATTCTTACAACTCAGTATGAAAAAGACAAATAATTCAAGTTAAAAATGAACGTAGGATCTGATTACACATGTCTCTAAGAAGATATACAAATGGCTGATAAGTATATGAAGAAATGTTTAACATCATTAGTCATCAGGAAGTGTAAATCAAAACCATAATCAGATACTCTCACATACACTAGGATGGCTGTAATTAAAAAGACAGATAATAGCAGGTGTTGGTAAGTATATGGAAGACTTGGAACATTTGTGCACTGTTGGTGGGAATGCAAAATAGCATAGCTGCTGTGGAAAACAATGTGACAGTTCCTCAAAATGTTAAATATAGAGTTACCATATGACCCAGCAATTCCAGTCCTAGGAGCAAACCCAAGAGAATTAAAAAAAAAAAAAAAAAGTCCACACAAAAACCTGTACATGAATATTCATAGCAGCGTTTTTCATAATAACTAAAAAGTGGAAACGACCCCCACCCCCCGCCATGAACTGATGAATGTGGTATAGCCATGCCATGGAATATTATTCAGCTCTAAAAAGAAATGAGGTACTGATTCATGCTACAACATGAACCTTAAAAACACCATGGTAAGTGAAATAAGCCAGATACAACAGACCACATATTATAGGATTCCATTTGTATAAAATGTCCAGAGCAGGCAAATCCATACAGACAGAAAGTAGATATAAGTGGATGCCAGCAGCTGAGGGCAGGGGACAATGGGGAGTGACTGCTAATGGGTATAGAGTTTCCATATAGAGTGACCAACCTTCTCAGTTTGCCTGGGACTGAGAGATTTCCTTGGGGACGTGGTAGGATTTTCCAGTATTAAAGCTGGGACGGTCTCAAGCAAACCAGGATGAACTGGTCACCCTATTCCATATCTGCAAATGGATATGTCATATTTGGTTGTCTCTGGGTTGCTTTTTAGCTCACAAATTCTTTGAGATTGTATTTCTGGGGGAAAAAAAAAACACAACACGTGCTCAAAGAGAGAAACAAGAAAAGCCTGTTTTTCTTTCCCCGTATGGTACATGATACTCCCTGGGCAAGCTTGTGTTCGCACCTTAGACCTTCCCAGGGTATCACAGCCACCAGTACCAGTGTTCCCTGATTGTGGGAGAAGCGTGGGTAGCATGCACCTAAAAAATACCCCTGCTCAGTTTCTAACCCCAGACTAATTAAATCAGAACATCTAGGGATGGGACTTAAGCCATGAGTATTTTTTTTTTTCAAAGCTGCCCTGGTGATTCAAATGTGCAGCCAGGTGTGAGAACCAATGGTGATGTGATCTGACAGTTGCCCAGCCCCCTTTCCCCTTACTTCCAGCTGGCACCAGCCCCTCTCATGATTGGATCACCAGATGCTGAGGAATATGAGCTGAGCCAATCAGAGTCTCTCTCAGGAATTTGAACTAAGACCTTTTGGGGGAAACTTGAGAAAGGTTGGAGGGGCCATGGTGGGTCACAGGCAGAGAATTGGGGAGGGTTGGGGGAAGCATGGGGGCCAAAGGAAATTGAGGAAGACCAAGGAAAAGACAGGGGGACCCAAGCAGATATGCAGAAGGTCACAGACCAGCAGTGCTAGTCCTGCCCTGCTTCCATTCCAGCGTTTTCCTCATTTTAGTCCACTGTGTTTTTATAACCAATTCTCATTTCCTGGGGCACCTGGATGGCTTGGTTGGTTAAGCGTCCTACTCTTGATTTCAGCTCAGGTCATGATCTCACGGTTCATGAGATCAAGCCCCGCTTTAGGGTCTGGGCTGAGAGCAGGGAACTTGGGATTCTCTGTCTCGTACTCCTCTCCCTCTCTCTCCCAAAAATAAATAAATAAACATTTTTTTTAAATCCTCATTTTCTTAGCAGTAGAGTGTATTGTATTGTCTGTAGACAGCTACAACGATATCTCCATCCCACGTGCTCTCCTCAGGGTGACCTCGCCATTCCCTCGTTGGGAGATGGCTTTTAATTCCTCTCTCCTTGACTATGTGCTGTAGCCAATGGAATGCAAGTAACACTATGTGACTTTCAGGGCTAGGTCAGAAAAGCCATATAGCTTCCAACCTGTTTTCTTGGAATCTTCACTCAGGGAGGCCTGAGCCACCACGTAAGCAATCTGATGACTCCGAGACAGCCATTTGCATAGGTCATGTGTAAGCGGTCCAGTTGACAGTTCCAGCTGAGACTTAGTCATCCAATCATCCCTCCCAAAGCACCAGATAGGACCCAGACCAACCCATCTACCAGCCGAGAACCACTGAGTCACCTCCGTCAACCCCATGAGAACGGCTCAGCCTGAGCCCTGCCTGCATGGCAGACTCACTTAATCCACGAGATAATAAAAGAGTTGTGGCTTAATCAATAGGTTGGTGTAATTTATTACCCAGCAACAGTACCTGGAACAGGTAGCCTAAGAAAATCTATATTCCTTGTCATCAAAAGAGCATGACGAACCCATGCAACTCTATCTTTCCGGGTCTGTCCCCGTTCCTCACTCACCTTAACTTAGTTTTCACCAGGCCTCAGCCACCCACCTCCCACTGGCAGCAGGTGATCTTGAATTACGGATAGGAATTGTTGATGATTTTTCAATCAGAATCGTTCCTAGTAACCCACAGCACGATTGTAAACCCACAGCACTATTAAAAGTATTATGAGAAAGTTTAAGCGATGTATTTTTTTAATTGTGGTAAAATATACACAACATAAAACTTAACCATTTTAAGCATACGTTTCACTGCCATTATGTGCATTCCTGTTATACGCCCCATCGCCACCCTCCATCTCCAGAACTTTTTCATTTCGCTACCCTGAAACCCTGTATCCATTAGACAACTCCCCATCTTCCCCGCCCCAGCCCCAGGCAACCACCATTCTCCCTTCTGTCTCTGATTTTTATTGCTCTAGGCACCTCAAGTAAGTGAAAACATACAGTATTTGCCCTTTTATGTGGGGCTCATTTCACTTCGCATAATGTCTTAAGGTTCATCCATGTTACGGATGTGTCATGATCGCCCGACTTTCTAAGGCTGAAGAATATTCCATTGTATGCATAAACCACATTTTGTGTATCCAGCCGCCCATTGACGGACGCTTAGGTTGCTTCCACCCTTTCACTGTTGTGAATAATGCCGCTATGAACGTGGGTGTGCAAATATCTGTTTGGGTCCTTGATTTCAATTTTTTTGGGAGGTGGAATTGTTGGATCCTGTGGTAACTCTATTTTTGCCAAGGAATCACTGTATTATACAGTTTTCAAAGGCAGTTGCACTGTTTCACATTCTCAGTAGCAATGCACAAGGCCTCCAATTTCTGTACATCATCACTAACATTTGTTGTTTTCTTTCTTTTTCTTTCTTTCTTTCTTTCTTTCTTTCTTTCTTTCTTTCTTTCTCTTTCTTTCTTCTTTCTTTCTTTCTTTCTTTCTTTCTTTCTTTCTTTCTTTCTTTCTTTCTTCCATAGCCATCCTAATGGATAGAAGGTGGTATTGTGGTTTGGATTGCATTTCTCTAATGATCAGTGATGTTGAGGATCTTTTCAATAAATGTGCTTATTGACTGTTTGTATCTTTTCTTTGGAGAAGGGTCCATTCAAGTCCTTTGGCCACTTTTTAATCAGGTTGTTCGTTTTTCTGTTGTTGAGTTGAAGGAGTTCTTTATAAATTCTGAATATTAGCCCCTTATCAGGTACATGATTTGTAAATATTTTCTCCTGTTCTGTGGGATGTCTATAAGCAATATTAAAAGAGCTGGGGAAGGCTTTCGAAGCATGGTACCAAAACAGAAATTATCAAGAAAAGAGTTGATGGATGTGACTACATAGAAATGTAAGTGCTGGCTGTAATAGAAATACCATAGAGGCGCCTGGGTGGCTCAGTCAGTTAAGCGTCCAACTTCAGTTCAGGTCATGATCTCATAGTTCATGAGTTCGAGCCCCATGTTGGGCTCTGTGCTGACAGCTCAGAGTCTGGACCCTGCTTCAGATTCTGTCTCCCTCTCTCTCTACCCCTCCCCCACTCACGCTCCGTCTCTCTCTCTCTCTCTCTCTCTCTCAAAAATAAATAAACATTAAGAAAAAAAATTTAAAAAAAAAAAGAATACCATAAGCCAAGTCAAAAGTCAAATGATACAAGAAATTTTGAGGGGCAATATCCGGCAATGGATTTTTAACATATACCAAATAAAACTCAATAAGCAAACAATGCACCTCAATAAAACCAGGGGTGCTTGGGTGGCTCAGTCAGTTAAGCATCCGACTCTCAATTTCAGCTCAGGTCATGATCCTGGTTCTGGAATCAAGCCCTGCGTCAGGCTCTGCACTGATAGTGGGGAGCCTACTTGGGATTTTCTCTCTCCCTGTCTCTCTGCCCCTCCCCCGCTTTCTCTCTAAATAAACAAACATTTTTAAAAAATTAAATAGGGCAAAAGACACAAATATGCAGTTACAAAAGAAGATACACATAATCTTTTCTGCACATCCATTATACACATAGAGCCTCCATGAAGTCCCATGGTTAAGGGTCAGTAAATACTTCAACCTTCTCTAATTTCAGCCTTCCAAATAAATGAACATGCCTGAGCATTTCCTGTAAGTTGCTGACTGCTTAATGCAGACAACTTTATCCCTGACTTTTGCAATGCTGCTGTCTGAAGACTGGCTGCTGTCTGAAGACTGAAGAGAGTCCCAATTGCAGAAATGATAGCCCCGTAAGAAAAATTGCTGGTTTTCAGTAAACATACCAACTGTAAATTCCATTACATTGGTAATTTTGCAGTGTTTGGCTTTAATGACCTGTTGTGTTTTCTATTTGATGAGCAGGTCCTTCTGAGTGTCTCAGATTTCTTGCAAGTAAACTTCTTTCCTTTTCTAAATAGTCTTTTCTAAGACTATCTCTGAGTCTTGAATTTACTGGTAATCAATGAAATGCAAATTAAAATACCAAGATGCCATTCTCACTTATTAAATGGACGGATTTGTGTTTTCAAAGATATTCTTCAATGCCAACTAGGTGGTCCCACCTGCGTGGCAATTCGTTATATTTATTGAGAGCTTTTAAAATATACCCTTTAAACCCTATAATTCCAGTACCAGCAATCAACCAGTGGATGTAATTAAGTTGTATATCCTAAAATGAAAAAAACAAACAGTAAAATATGCCATCAACTTACAAATAGGTAAATATGCTTTTAATGCCGCGGGAAAATGCTCTTGATTTAATATAAATGAGAGAAGTGGGATCCTATAGGGTGATTCAGATTTTGACAATAAAACCATATACATGGCATTAAAAAGTTTGAGAAAAAAGAAAGCATTTTAGTTACTTCCTCTTTAGTGGAAAAGAAGAGAAGTTACTCTTTTTTGCTGCCATTTAGTAACAGAACACTGAAACTTACAAGGTTCAGTTAATTTGGAATGATATGTAATGTTTTGTATTAGGGTCAGTTAAGGTGAGTGGGACTAGATGTGGTGGTTAGAAATGAAGAAAAGAAGAGCAAGAGAGATCACATAATGTAGGGGAGGCAGGTGGAGAGACAGAAAAACCTGGAAATTTAGGCAGAATGAACAAATGAACCCCTATTGTGTGTTCTCTCTGTGTCTGTCTGCCTGTCTCTGTGTCTATCTCTCTGTCTTTCACACACACACACACACACACACACACACACACACACACACACACTGTTCAGGCTGTTGTTTGAGAAGGTTCTGTAGCAGGAACCACCAAAGAAGTCAGCCCTCTGAACTGACAAGAACACAGACTCTCCCACAGATACAAGCACCACAGTGGAAGAAAAATGGTGTTCACATCAAATCCTTGTCACTAGAGCGCGTGCAGGCTGGAGATTGCAAAGGACATCAGAGACTTCTCAGAAGTCGTGGTGGGTTGTTCTGGAAGGAAAACAAACCTTGTTCGAATTGCTCAACACCCCTCTGTGGAAATCACCAGTAAACATCATGTACGTGCTCCCACCTCCGGGAAGCAGGAACGTCGGGCTCAGGCTACTGAATTATTTACTGGAGTTCTAATTTTAAAGAATGAAACCAGTTTTGGGGCCCCTGGGTGGCTCAGTTGGTTAAGCATCGACTTTTTTTTTTAAGTTTCTTTTCTTTTTTTAAGTTTGAGAGAGAGAGAGAGCAAGCATGGGAGGGGCAGAGAGAGACAGAGACAGAACCTCAAGCGGGCCCCACACTCAGCGCAGAGCCCCATGAGGGGCTCGATCTTACGAACCGTGACATCATGACCTGAGCCGAAATCTAGAGCACAGGCTATTATGTACAAAGGACGTGTGTGTGCGGACACGCACGGCGCCGGCCTGTAAGGTAATCAGAGAGGCAGCGTACCAGCAAATGCAGCAAAAGTCCTTAGCAGATTTCAAAACAGGAGTAATTGCCGATGGCAGGCAGGTGCCACACCTCTGGGCCGGTTTTGCTGGCTTGCGCGGATGCAGAACCGGCCCCGTGGAAAGAGCTTTCACCTGCCGGGTCCCATAAGGTCTGTCCTCTCTCAAACCGAGCCTCCTACCTTGAATTGCCCAGGCTGGAGACCTCTCTACTGGATGCAACCCCCCCCTGACCCCCACCCCCAAGGAGTCTGCTCTCAGTAACAGGGACTGTCCCGGAGCTGGAATCAGGAAACGCTGACAGACTCAGGAGATCTGGCACTTGGTAGCCGGAAGATAGAGCGGGGCTCCCCGGCCCAGTGTGAGAGAATGGGCGAGGCAAAGAGCTCAGCAGTTCGGCAACCCGTGCAGAGAACCCAGGAGGCTATTTGACCCCTGTCCGTGCTTGGCGTGGATTGCAGGAACCTCGGGGGGCCTTTGATTCTTGCAGCCGCTCCTCTCAGTAAGTCAAGGTGGCACGAACGCGGAGGTGGCTGAAAAAGAGCAGAGACAGGAGATTCAGAGGACCTCCCACGGGTGTCTGGGACTTGGACAGTGGCGGGATGTACAGGACAAACATACCTTCCCTCCCCTCCCTCCTGTTTCCTTTAACTGGGAGAAGTGGCCTCGGCCACAGGGCTGGGGCATGGCCGTGACCCGACCCGACACGGAGGTGGGGCAGGATTGTGAGCGGCCGGGAGACGCGGACAAACCCCCAGCCGAGTGGTAAAACCCTCCGTGGACGCGCGAGCCGCGGCCTGGGAGACGGCTGTTGTATTGTAGCTACTGCCAGGAGATCGCGATGGGTCGGCAGACGGGCCAGAGACACACGTTAGGAAGCCAGTGACGGGAGGAAGATCCCTGGGGAGGTCAGGAGAGCGGAGGCAGCTAGGTCTGCTTATTGCTCTTGGCTGCCACGGCTGCCTTTGCAAAGATAATAACATCAGGATTGGGTTTGTTCAAAAAGAGGCACATCCTGGTGTCCCCCCGAGACGTTTGTTCTTACTGTATTTGATCTGTCGGCAGGAGCAAGGGAGACGCCATTATTGGGTAAACGCTGCCAGAAGTAGTAGCCATTCCTTGCAGAGCAAGTTCGTAAACTGAATGCTGAAAATGAGCCTCGAGAAAGGTAGCGCATCGTTGGCCGCACGCCCTTCGCAGGGGCTTCAGCTGTGTTTTCTTAGAAACAGAGACCATCTTTGTCAACAGAGCTTTGAACATCCACTCGGGGAGGGAGGTCAGAGAGCAGAAGGTGGAACTGGCCGTCACGCTCCAATTCCTTAAAAAGGGTCATGTGAACCCTTCTCAGAGAGCCGTCCAGTCAGTTTTGGTAAGCAGAATTGCAGTCTTTTTCTTTTTTTAGAGAGAGAGAGAGAAAGAGCATGAGCAGGGGAAGGGCAGGGAGGGGGACAGAAAGAGAGAGAGAGAGAGTCCCAAGCAGGCTCCATGCTCAGGGCAGCGCTTGAAACGGGGCTCAAACGTGAGATCATGACCTGAGCCGAAATCAAGAGTCAGACGCTTAACCGACTGAGCCACCCAGGCGCCCCCAGAATTGCCATCTGGATGGCTTGAAGCTTATAGAATAAATGTTCCTAAATCAAAGTGGTTTACAGAAACAAGCTGGGGTTGCTCCTAAGGGGTACGTGTGGTCAGGGCTTCTCAGGCCTGGCTTCTCAGTGGAATGACCCCGGGAGTCGGGACCCACTCTAGACCAGTGAAATCTGAACCTCTGCAAAGCGGGTAGGTCATTGGCATTGCTTCAACCGCCTTCCAGGTGGTTTCCACACGGACCCAGGGGAAGAAATGGTGGTGTAGAGCAACACTTTTCAGACTTGAATGGACAAATGAATCACCTGGGGATCCCCTTAAACTTCAGAGTTTCATTCAGGCATGTCTGGGAAGGTCTGGAGAGGACACACTCCTGCAGAGTTTCCGGGGAGGCGGTGCTGTCCGTCCAGGGGCCACACTTAGGACAACAAGGGTCCCTAGAAACTGCTTCTCTAACGAGGGGGATTGGACCAAGGATTTTCACCAATAAAGCACAGTTCAAAGTCAGTAATAAACCTTTTCATCATTTTGGTCAAAAAAACTTTCCTTGGGGCACCTGGGTGGCTCAGTTGGTTGAGCGGCCGACTTCGGCTCCGGTCACGATCTCGAAGTCCGTGAGTTCGAGCCCCACGTCGGGCTCTGTGCTGACAGCTCGGAGCCTGGAGCCTGTTTCGGATTCTGTGACTCCTTCTCTCTGACCCTCCCCCATTCATGCTCTGTCTCTCTCTGTCTCAAAAATAAATAAACATTAAAAAAAAAATTTAAAAAAAACCTTTCCTTTATTGTGTGTGTGAGGAGGACAGAGGTAAGCAATCAGATCAGATAAGCCAAAATCAGAAGAACAATTTGCATATTCGGTTACATTTTTCAGTAAGTGGTACTTCAGCTGAAAGATCAGTAAACAAAAGATCGTATGTTTTGGAATATTATTCAGTCATAAAAAGGAACGAAGTTCTGATATATTCTACAACATGGATCTCGAAAATATTATGCTAACTGAAATAAATTAGTTATAAAAGGCCACATATTCTATATTCCGTTTACATGAAATGTGCAGAATTGGCATTTTTACAGAGACAGAAAGTAACTCTCCGGCTTACAGCTGGGGAGATGTGGAAATAAGGGGCTTAATAGCTAAAGGGCATGGGGTTCTTCCTGAGGTCATAAAAATGTCCCCAAATTGACTACTGGAAAACCATTGGATGATACACTTTAAATGCGTGAATTGTATGATGTATGAACTCTATCTTATTCAAGTTGTTAAATAATTACTGAAATAAGGGGCGCCTGGGTGGCTCAGTTGGTTAAGCGTCCGACTCTTGACTTCAGCTCAAGTCATGATCTCACGGTTTGTGAGTTTGGCCCTGCATTGGGCTCTGTGCTGACAGCGCAGAGCCTGCTTGGGATTTTCTCTCTCCCCTCCTCTTTGCCCCTCCCCTGCTCACACACACACCTCTCTCAAAATAAATAGATAAACTAAAAAAAAAGTTACTGAAATAAGATCTTTGCAGTTCATAAAATCAACCAAACATATAAGAATATGTCATATTCTTTACATATTACATATACAATACACATTATATTCTTTATATGCCATCTTTATATTATATAGATATACTTATGTGTATTTATATGTATAACATACAAAATCATATACAAATAGACTCCTACTACTCCATCTAAAAATAGACTTGTAGGAGCAAGTCTATTAAAAAAAAAAGGCAAACGACCCCCCGGAAAACAGAGGATATGCATAGATAATTCACAAAAGAGGAAACAGGAGGGGCCAATATACACATGGAGAGAGGCCCAGCCTCTTTGGAAATCAGGGAAACTCACATTGACATTTCAACCAGCTAGGGGCACCTGACTGGCTAAGTCGGTAGAGTGTGTGACTCTTGCTCTCAGGGTTGTGAGTCTGAGTCCCAGGTTGGATGAAGAGATTACTTAAAAATAAAATCTTTAAAAAAATATATCAATAAGATACCATTTCAGCCCCATCAGATTGGCAAAGAAATTACAAAAATCAGTATGACAACACTGATGCTAAATGCGGAGAAGTGAGAATTCTCAGTGAGAATTCTCAGTGAGAATTCTCAGGTATTATAGCTGGTTGGAGAATAGATTGGTTCAAACTATTTGGAAAACGATTTAGTGATGCTTCAGCAAATTTGGAGTGTGTGTACCCCGTGACTTACTAGCATATGCATTTGAGAAAGTCTCACCCATGTATACAGGAGGCACACATAGGAACATTGTCCCATTTTTTCTGTATTAGTAAAAAACTCCAAGTGACCCACATACCATCAGTAGGGAAATGGATAACTCTATTGGGGTTTATTTTTTTGTATATGGGGAATTAGACTGCAGTTAAAAATACATGAACTTGAGCTCTTCTGTGTAACAAAAATATTTAAAATATGATTCATATTATCCCATAGAAATGAGACTAAATAGAGCAAAGGTACAGGAGAAAGTCAGGTTTACAAATACGTATATTGCTTGGGTCCGACACACCACCATTCTGCCACATTGTACCGGTGAAGCGGGTCACAAGCCCAAGCACTGATTCGGGGAGCGGGAAATAGAATCCATGTGTAAAGCCTCACGGCTGAGGGCGTGGATGCAGGGAGGGCTGCAGAACTGGAGCCATGATGGAAATCTACACATCACGGCGTGTTTGTGTGATGCAGTCAACATTATTGTGAGGCAGAAACCAATGGGAACAGAGCGCCCCCTAGACATCAGCTCTGGGCTGCACGCTGAGGTATCCACAGCACCCTCTGGCTCAGGGAGATAGAGTCTAGTCCGGAAGACAGAAAGCATGCGCAAAAAGATCAGTAACATTCAACCTAAGGAGAGAATTGACCTATGCACTGCAGAAAAGGTAAGACTCAGTGGCCAGTGGAGTAAGGGACACTCTGGGAAGGAGAGGAGGCTGGAGAAAAGGAGGTTGGTGGTAGCCGTGCCTCTCTGCCTTTAAACTGATCTAATGCCACGTCCCCTGAAATGACATAAGTTATGGGAAAGTGGTTGGAACACAGTAGCTTCTGAATACATGTTAACAGAATCTAGAAGTTTAGCTCCAACCCTGATGTCCCTCTATATCCCGCTCACTGTCTCAGCTGCTACCACACTGTCCTTTTGTCTCCTACTCACTAGGCTCTCTGCCATCCCAGGGCCTTAGCACATGCTGTTTCTTTACTTAGAACACTTCTCCCTCCCCTATTTAATTGTACAGCATCCTGATACAAGTTTAAGGGTCACCTCCTTAGGGAAGCCTTCCCTGACTTCCCAGACTCAGCCAGTGCCGTCCTTACGAGCTCCCTTAGCACATTATACGCCCTCAGTTAGTGTCCCCTTGATTCAGTGATGGTTGAATAACCCTTGTGCAGGACTGCCCTCAAGTGATTACTCTGGGCATTTGCCACAACTGATTTTTAAACGGGCTCCCAATGGCTTTCACACTTTTTTTTGACCGCAGAACCCAAAGAGAATGGGACACAACGTGTCCATTAGAAGGTGCTCAGCATCCCTAATCATCAAGGAAATGCAAATCAAAACCACAATGAGCTAGCACCTCTCGCAGACTAGTATGGCTATTACAAAAGAGAGAGAATGTGTCGGTGAGGTTGTGAAGAAAAGGTAATCCTCGTGCACTGTTGGTGGGAATGTACAGTTGCTATGAAAAACAGCATGGAGGTTCCCCCCCCCAAAAAAAAAAGATAAAAATAGAACTACCATATGATCCTGCAATCCCACTTCTTGGTATATATCTGAAAGGAAATGTAATCAGTATCTTGAAGCGGTATCCCAACGCCCATGTTCATTGTAGCATTATCCACAATACTGAGACGTGGAAACAACCTAATTGTTTGCCAGTGAATGGATGGACGGATGAAGAAGATGTGGTATATATACAATGGAGTATTAGTCAGCCATAAAAAGAAGGAAGTCTTGCCATTGGCAACAACATGGATGAACCTGGAGGACATTATGCCAAGTGGATTCAGCCAACAGAAAGGCAAATACTGTATGATCTCACTTATATGTGGAATCTGAAAAAGGCGAGGTCATGGAAGCAGACTGTGGAATGGTGGTTGTCAGGGCCTGAGGGGAGGGGCAAATGGGGAGATGTTGGTCAAAGTGTACAGACCTTCTGGGGCGCCTGAGTGACTCAGTTCAGCGTCTGACTTCGGCTCAGGTCACGATCTCAGTGTTTGTGAGTTCGAGCCCCGCATCAGGCTCTGCTCGGAGCCTGGAGCCTGCTTTGGATTCTGTGTCTCCCTCTCTCTCTCTCTCTGCCCTTCCCCCGCTCACACTCTGTCTCTCTCTCTCTTTCTCTCTCTCTCAAAAATAAATAAGCATTTTTAAAAAGTGTACAGACTTTCAGTGACAAGACGATTAAGTTCTGGGGATCGGCAGCAGGTGACTATAGTTGCTAATACTCTATTATATAGGTGAAATTTGCTAAGAGAGTAGATCTTAGGGTCTTTCATCACCATTACTACAATAAAAAGGTAACAACTATATGAAATCCTGAATAAGTTAACTAGCTTGGTTGTGGTAATCATTTCACAATGTATTCGTACAGAGAATCATGCCATTTACACCTAAATACACACAACCGTTGTTTGTCAATTATACCTCAATAAAGCTAGAAAGAAAATGACAACGGGCCCCTGAATGAGTAAACCCTGAGTAATGGGGTGTGAGATTTGTAAATTCCTCAAAGGAATAAAGTGTGAACTTCTGTCCAGTCTTATGTTATTTAGCTATTTCTGGGCCTTGGGCCTCCCCTTCCTTCCACATCTCACGGATACCTCCTTAATCCGCTCTGACTTCATGAGTGCCTCGCCCAAACAGCACCCCTGCTCCTCATTCCCTTTTGATCCATAGTCCAGAATGTTCTCTTGCCCCCAGGCATCTCTCCACAGAAGGCCCTAAGCAATTCAAACCAAATATGGATTTGTCTTTTTCTCCCCAGATTCTTTTCCTCTTAAAGTTCTTTAATGTGCTCAGGGAACTGTGAAAAGCAAAGTACATGTGTTCTGACTTCTCCAGAGACCTGACATTATTCAGAGATAAGAAAATTGAAGCCTAGGGAGGTGAAGCAACTTGTCCAAAGTCACACGGGTCCAGAAATTGAATCCCCACCTGACTCCAAAGTCTTGATGTGGGAGGTGGACTCGTTTTATGGGGCCAGAAGCTTTCACAACTTGGGGGGCAAGAGGCGCCTGGGTGGCTCAGTCGGTTAAGCGTCTGACTTCAGCTCAGGTCATGATCTCGCGGTCCGTGAGTTCAAGCCCCGCGTCGGGCTCTGTGCTGACAGCTCAGAGCCTGGAGCCTGTTTCAGATTCTGTGTCTCCCTCTCTCTGACCCTCCCCTGTTCATGCTCTGTCTCTCCCTGTCTCAAAAATAAATAAAACGTTAAAAAAAAAATTAAAAAAAAAAAAAAAACAACTTGGGGGGCAAGAGGTGATCTCTTTTTAAGAAGAAGCATACAGGGGCGCCTCGTGACTCGGCTAAACGTCTGACTCTTGATTTTGGCTCAGGTCATGATCTCTCGATTCTTGAGTTTGAGCCCCATATCAGGCTCTGTGCTGATGGGTTGGGATTCTCTCTTTTTCCTTCTCTCTCTGCCCCTTCAGCTCTCTCTCTCTCTCTCAAAGTAAGTAAATAAACTTAAAAAAAGAAAGAAAAAAAGAATACAAATTTAAGAAAACAAAGGCACAGGGCCATAGAAAGAACCTGTAAAAGTACGGGTTCTTGGTGCTTCAATTTCACTAGCTTCCTGAAAAAAAAATGGCCTCTAAATGAAAATTATGCCATCTCCAAAGATAACAGACAGGCAAACCAGAGGGAAGATCAGGACGCAAAGAGGTTTTTTTTCTTTATATACCACCCTCCTTGCTGAAACTTCTTTAAAGCATGGAAGATGCATTTTTTAGAAATATTTCCCCAAGAATGTTCTTGGGGTCTTTCCTGAAAACAAAAAGCAGGAAGCAGATATTTTTGCTTTTGTCAGAATGTGGGTATCAAAACGTGAGTGAGAAGAAGACGGGAATTTTAAAAGACAGACATATATGGGTATCCAACATCCTGGAAGGGAAAGAGATCCAGAAGCAAAAAAATCTAATCAGATGTGTAAGTGGATAGAAGGCCAGGGTGTAGACAAAACCGCTGTGCATAAAAATTTGTGGTCGGTTTTGAGTTAAAAGTCGGAATGAAACATAGACACTGGACAACTGCCTAGCACAGACTCGGCTTAGTTCATAAGAAATGCATGACCTTGGGGCACCTGGGTGGCTCAGTCGGTTAAACGTCCGACTTCGGCTCAGGTCAAGATCGCACAGTTCTGAGTTCGAGCCCCGCATCGGGCTCTGTGCTGACGGCTCAGAGCCTGGAGCCTGCCTCACATTTTGTGTCTCCCTCTCTGCCCCTTCCCTGCTCATGCTGTGTCCCTCTCTGTCTCAAAAATAAACATTAAAAAAAAAAAAAAAAAAAAAAAGAAATGCATGGCCTTCCAAACACTTGACCAAAAGTCCCAAGAACAATGAACGATGCCATTTTTTTTGGCAGGCTGCCAAATGCCTAGGAAAAGTCCTTCCCAAAGAGTGACCTCTAGTGGACAGGAGGGTCATAGCTCCCTGGAACCCGGAATTTCCTCAGACAAGCGTCTTAACCCCTTTCAGCTTGTATTTTCACAAGAGCGTTCCGGAGTTTGGCTTAAACAGTGAATGTGTGGTGTTTAAAAACTGTATTAATATTTCTTCTTTCAACATTGCTTGTAAATGGCTAACTTAACGGCCCATCCTGTGCCTGTATCAACCTTTGGTACCACCAACTATCACAACTGTTAAGATGGCTACTTTAATAAAATTGCTGTTTTGAACACCAAATTTTACCTTCTACAGTGAAACCGGTAGGAAGGACTTCTGAATTCTTGATAAATACAAAATTTCATGTTTTTTGGATTTATGGGTTCGCTTTAGGTCTCTATTATGAGGGAATCCCTACTGGAGGGATCTGATGGAGGTTAGAGGAGTAATTAGGAAAAGAGAGGGAGATCAGAAGCATGAATTGAAGTCACCCTTTTGAAGGTTAATTTGGCAGTGCTCATTAAAACATAAAACACACATACCTCTGAGCCAGCAGTTCCGGTTTTAGGGCTTTCTCCTTTAGATTTTACTCATATAAGTGAGCTGAGGTTCATGTGCGAGGCTGTTTACAGCAGCAATTATTGTAATAAGAGAAATAGAGGAAACCACTTAAATATTCATTGTAATAAATTATGAAATAGTCATAAATAAAGTAGGATGCAGATATTTAAAGGATATGGGAGAGTCGTATTCTTCAATATTAAGACTATAAAAGAAAGTTTTAGGGGCGCCTGCCTGGCTCAGTTGGTAGAGTGTATGACTCCTGATCTCGTACGTTTGAGCCCCACATTGGGGCGAAGAGATTACTTAAAAATAAAATCTAAAAAAAAGTTTTAGAACAGTGTTACGTTTTAAACTCTCATACATACATGAACATAGGACGTGTACGCAAGTTTGCAGAAAGACTTGTTTGATTTTGCCCATGAACAGCCATTGCTCAAAAGGGGTGATGTAGGGTGTTAGGAACACAAACTCTTAAGCCAAGCTGCCTGAATTCAAATCCTGCCTTTGTCAGTGATGATCTCTGTGCTTTTGCCAAGTCCTTTAGCCTCGTTGTATCTCAGTTGCCCCCTCTGTATAGGGGGATGATACATTTCCAGGATTAAATAAACTCATATATACGAAACACTAGAAGAGTGCTAAATGTGCTTTGCTACACGATTAATTTAATTTACACTTTTTGAAACTACATGTTGATATATTTAGGGAAATTAGGTGAGGGGGACATGGAATCTCTCTGTACTACCTTTGCAACTTACTGTGGATCTGTAATTATTTCAAAATAAAATGTTTTTAATTTTTTAATGTTTATTTTTGAGAGAGAGAGGGAGAGACAGAACTTGAGTGGGGGAGGGGCAGAGGAAAGGGAGACAGAATCCGACACGGGCTCCAGGCTCTGAGCTGTCAGCACAGAGCCCAATGCGGGGCTCGAACCCACGAACTGCAAGATCATGACCTGAGCCGAAGTCGGACACTTAACCGACTGAGCCACCCAGACCCCCCAAAATAAAAAGTTTTTTAAAACACAGTTTAATATAAGCAACTGATGTGAAAGACTGTGAAGACAATGTTCTACAAAAAAAGCAAGATGCAGAACAAGGTGTTTAGTAAGCCCTATTTTGTGTAGAAAAATGGGGACGGGAATAAGAATATAGATTTGCCTATGTAAAATGAAATTCTAGAAGGGCATATTAGAAACTAGTAACAGTGACTACTTGGGAAATGGGCAACAGACTTTATTTTTGAACTAAGTGGCTGTGATACCAATTCAAAACTATTTAAAAATAAATAAGGGCAGTAGGACACTCTAGTGTTAAAGACGAGCATGTTATAAATCCTGGACCGTGCTGGCATTGATTCTGGAGAAGGAGGGATGATTATGTACACCGAGTCTTGGACTGAGCTAGTTTAGTTCTGTGGAGGAGAGGAACAGACACACCCACAGGCTTACCCACCCACATTCCCGCACAGCATCTTGTGTCCAAGCAAAAGATGCCCAAATGGATACTAACCATGATGCTGTAATGACCAATGGATAAATTCTCCCAAATTTCTTGATATTTCCGCAAGCTCTGGCTCTTACCTCCTCAAACGTCTTTTTAGTGACATCTTAGGGTAAGTTATGCTAGCTGCTATTAACAAATAGCTCCTAAATCTCAGGGGTGTAATACGGCAGTGAGTTTTTATCTTTATACCTGTTATAATACAATGTGGACCAAGGGTGGGGGAACATTCTCCATGGAAGGATCCAGGATGAAAGACACCCTATCATCTTCCACATATAGCTTGCGGGTCATCCTGGAAATTGATAACCAATCAGCACACAAGAAGAACAAAGAATCGAACAACATAACCGACCCCCAAAGGTGGCATTTTTTTTTTCTTTCCTCTTGCCAGTGGCCAGGACTCAATCACCTAAAACTGTTGGGTCGCTGAGAAATATACTTTAACCGTGTACGTCACAAAATCATTAATTTAGTGAACATGTAGAATTATCTCTGTCACAAGCAACTATTGATGGGATCATCCGATTCTTCTCCTTTGATGTTAACGATCTCCTGCTTTTCGCTGACTTTTGCAAGTGATCCTGAACCAGACATATCATTCCCGCTTGCTCCAGTACCACTGGACCTTCCGTCCAAACCAAAGGTAACATGGCTTACTTCAGAAACTCGAATCACTTATACCTTCAGTAAATTGGTAGAATATTATGCTTAGAGTCTCCTAACCTAACTTATTTCCTCAAAAAAAAAAAAAATAAATAAATAAATAAGTTCACCATCAACTTACTTTATATACCGTCACAAAAATTTACAAAGATTATGTGGTGAAATCATAATGGCAATGCATTACGGCAAATTACACACACTTGGTGGCATACAATTAATTCTGGACAAATTTCAGCCCTTATTTTTTCAAAAACCGTGCCGTTCTCTTGTGAACTGTCACACGTGTGCTGGGTCTTCTTGTCCTCTACTTATCTCCTAAGTTCCTGAATATTTGCTTTGCTGCTTTCCGTTCACATCTTTGGGTTTGTTTTTACAGTTTGCTAATTCCATCTCTAGTTCCTGCCAAATCTAATCTTTAATCTGTCCAGTGATGTCATTTAAATTACATTCATCTCTACACATTCTTTTTTTGAGACAGAGAGAGACAGAGCATGAACGGGGGAGGGGCAGAGAGAGAGGGAGACACAGAACCGGAAGCAGGCTCCAGGCTCTGAGCCATCAGCCCAGAGCCCGACGCGGGGCTCGAACTCACGGAACGTGAGATCGTGACCTGAGCTGAAGTCGGACGCTTAGCCGACTGAGCCACCCAGGCGCCCCTCATCTCTACACATTCTAATAGGTTTGTTTTCAAGTCTGCTTAGTGGGGTTATTGTTTTCTGTAGTAATTTGTCCTTAATATTTCATTTCTCTTTTTATGTTTTTACTTTCAAAATTACCGTTCAGAGCGTCTACCATATTGCTCAATTATCTGAAACCTTGAGCATCTAATTCTTCTGTTTAAGAAAATCTATTGAATTTCACTCATAATGAGATATTTTGTAACTCTTTAAGTGCAGTCACCATCTGTCACCAATGTTATTACAGTATTATTGACTATATTCCCTATGCTGTACTTTTAATCTTTGGGGCTTATTTTATAACTGGAAGTCTGTACATCTCAATCCTCATCACCTATTTTGCCCACCCGCCCACCCCTCCCTCTGGCAACCAATAGTTTGTTCTCTGTATCTAGAAGTCTGGTTTTCTGTTTTTTTAGTCTCCATATATAACAGAAATTATATGGTACTTGTCTTTTCTTAGCATAATACCCTGTGGGTCCATCCATATACATACACCACATTTCTTTATCCATGCATCTACCAATGGACCTCTAGGTTGCTTCCCTATCTTGGCTCTTGTAAACAAGGCTGTAATAAACATAGGAGTGCATGTATCTTTTCAAATTAGTGTTTTCATTTTTGGAGGGTGAATACCCAGTAGTGGAATTATTGGAACATGTGGCGACTCTTATGTTTAATTTTTTGAGGACCCTCCATGGTTCTTCAAAAGCCCTACACCGTGGCTGCACCAATTTACCTTCCCACCAACAGTGCGTGAGGGTTCCCTTTTCTCTACACCCGGGCCAACACTTGTTAGTATTATTTTTTTAATGTTTATTTTTGAGAGAGAGAGAGAGAGAAAGAACAAGTGGGGCAGGGGCAGAGAGAGACGGAGACACAGAACTCATAGCAGGCTGACGGCACAGAGCCCGATGCGGGGCTCGAACCCATGAACTGTGAGATCATGACCTGAGTTGAAGTCAGATGCTCAACGAACTGAGCCATCCAGGCGCCCCTTATTTTATAATTTTTAAAGTGCATCTGCAGTGAGACTTATTTGTGCGAAGCCTATGCGGCTGGGACCCAGAGTGGGTGTTTGTGCTGGTTTTGTATTTGGTTCTGCCACTTACCTACTGGCATGACTGGGCCCACGTTCCAATTGTTTTTCATTTTGCTTGTGGTTTCCTGGGTATCAGAATTCAAACCCCAAACCCGTTTGTGGTGTTGGGCTCACGGTTACAAGTTTTCAGCAGAGACATTTTTCTCCACGTGCAACACCTTCCTTGTTTGTGCCTACGGGTGGGTTTTCTTAGCCAGTTTCTTCCCCTGACAGTGTAGCCCATGGAAGGCTGTAGTTCTAGCATTAAGCTTTACAACCCTAACCCTTCGATATCAGAGAGCACCCCCCCTCCTTCCCCTGGAAGCCAGAGAGCCACCTTACTGCTCTAGCTGTCCGTCCCTAATTATTTCAGCCTCCTGGGGATTTCCCTTACATTCTAGTGAGATCAGCCCTGCATATAAAAGGGATGCTGGTTATATATTCCTAGCTTTTGTAGGTATTTGAGGTGGTGGGCGGGGGGGGATTTCAAATTTATTAGTCCACTGCACGGCTAGAACTAGAAGGCCTCCCCTACAATGATGATTATATAAAAATATCACCAAGCAATGGGAAGGAACAAAGGCAAATGGAAATCGATGTGTTTGAGGAGTGGGATTAGAGATGAGAACTTCGTTTTAGAAATTACCCTTTTATTATTGTTAATGCAACACAATTCAGGAAAAAAAAAAGAGCTGACCTAAATAAATAAAACTCTTAACTAAGCCAATTTTTTAAAAAAGGGCCAGCAGCACAGGTTGGGTCATTAAATGTTTATTAAATCAAGCTTTTAAATTATATCCACCTACAGTCTGTAAACAGATACAGTACGCACGTAAGTAAAAGGCTCTTGGATTAGAAGTGGTGGAAAAACGAAAGATCCCTTTGTACACGGGCGCCTCATCCCTCTGCGGGCCGATGCCATGGGGCCAGGTTTTAGTTACGAGCTGAATGATAAACCAGTTTAGCTGAACTCCACCTGCTAGGATGGATTTCAAGACAGATATTTGTTCCACATTATAGTAGGCTGGATTATAGCAAGGCAACAGTGTAGTTTTTACATTCACAGATTGGCTGAACAAATTAAGCTTTTCTTCTAGATGTCTCCCTCCCTATTACCATAATTAGTAAGAAATGAGAATTAAAATAAATGATGGACCACAGGTGGTTACAAAAATAGATAACTCGTAGAGTAATAAATATCTAGTTAGCAGAGCACAAACTTATAAAATTTGTCTTTTTCCATAATGTGCAGAATATTGTAAGTATGTTCAAGAGGTACAGTCAGCAGACTTCAGATCAGTGAGAGAACATTCGTAAAGAAAAAAACTATCAAGTACAAAACCCAGATTAGGAAGCCAAATGCAGATGAGAATATACGTAAGACAAAATCCTAACTCCTCACATCTAATTATCCTACTTAATAGACACCACAATTAGCTTACAGCCCTTTACGTATCTTAAAAAGTAACTCTTTGTTACCTATGTACAAATTTTAAAAAAGAGTAATCATGAGACAAGCAATAATTGATTGACTTAACAGTGGCACTAAAATCAATAACATTTGTAGATTTTGTGTGCTTTCATATACTTCTGTGTATAGGGATTTAAAATGCCCCCCAAAATGTTTTGGATTGAGTTTTTAAAAGTCCCACAAAAATCTATCCTACGGTCATTTCAGGTATAGAAGGGAAAAAGTCCCAAACTGAAAGAAAAAAAAAAAAAAGTCAAAATCCTACAAAGTGACTGAAAATCCATGAATATGTAAGTGACATTCATATGTTCCCTTAACACTTACCAA
Source organism: Panthera leo (assembly GCF_018350215.1). NCBI lineage: Eukaryota > Metazoa > Chordata > Mammalia > Carnivora > Felidae > Panthera > Panthera leo. Next base: position 147,463,714 of record NC_056687.1, on the reverse strand, counting down.
GTGCTATGTAAGGTAACTATGATGCTATCCTGAAATCAGTCTCATTTGAGAAGATACAGTGATTCCCATTCTAATTCTAGAATTAAAAGCACTTATTTGACATAATGTGCGTTTCAGCGAGGTTGACATCTACCTGTTGTACTGACAGTGTCACCTTAAATAAAGCTTCATCCAAGAGTCACGGCAGGCCTGAACTGTAAAAGCTCGGGGCTAACACCACCACAGGTAGGTGGCTATTCATCCTAACTTCTGCAGGGAGTGAAGGGTATACTGGGGCTGTCCTCAGGTCACCTCAGCCTCGAACCTCAGCCTTGAAAACTCGGCAAGTTTCTTTGCCAAAAACAGCTCCATAGTCTAGAATGTGTTCGAGACCTGCCGGGTTAGAGAAGTTCCACTGATACACTGACATGCATTCTCCACCTTCAAGAGGGATGTGCACGGGCAGCTTTCCCCAAACACGCTTGACCTTGCCAGGGAACTCCTGAACAACCCGCGATCCCAGGACGCTCATTTCCCGTGGAGCATGCTTTGAGAAGTGCCGATCTGGGTGGGATTTCTCAAGTAGTGGTTCTCAAATTGTAGTGAGCATCAGAAACACATGGAAGGCAGACTGAAGCATAGATACCTTACCCCGCTTCAGTGCCTGGGGCGGGGCCTGGGAACCTGCATTTCTAAGGGGCTCCAAGTGAAGCTGATGGGATGAGGACCGCGCTTTGAGTGGCATGCATCTAGACAACGCCCCACGCGAATGTCAGCGGCAGAAAGCCCTGCTAGAATCTCAGCAAAGGCTGCACATGGCATCTGCCACAACCAATTAGCTGGAGGTCTTCCAGCCCGGTGATGCCTGAGGTCTGGGCACCTTGCTGGGGTGGGGGTGGGGGGGACGCTGGACTTGACTCCCAGCTCGGCCCCCACTCGCCAGGTGACCAGGGCACAGGACTGCAACTCAAAAGAGGAATAACAGAAGCCCCCTCTCAGTGGATCTGTGAGGCTTAGAGGAAATGTTTGCACAAAGGTCTGCCAAACAAAAAGCATCAAACAAGGGTCATTAATCAGAAGAACGTGTCAGTCACAGCAGGAAAATCCCGGATGCATTTTCTGCCTTCCGCCACCGCTAAGCCTTTACGAAAGGAAGCACATTCTGGCAGCCAGTGAAGAGAAAAGGGGCTAAAAATGCAGAGAACTGCAGCAAGGGGGAGATACATTACGTGGATCACCTCATCAGAAGTATCTCATTGTCAAAAGAAAATCAACCCACAATCGAAGTAGTTAACTATGCTGGCTTTGAGCTAGAGTTTGAGTTACAGTATGTTGATCTTTGAACACGCTCACTCTTCCATTCTACCATGTTAATGCTGGTTCGGTCTTAACATGAAGATGATGAGGAAAAAAAACAAAATCCCTTCACTCAAATGCATATGGATACAATGTAAACAAATTTAGCTGAGATAGTTCCCATCTGCAAAGCTACCACGGTGGGAAATTTTCAAAAGTAATTTTTAAAAAGGACTTTTAATTTTGGTTCATAGAAACATCCACGGCATGAGAAACGAACACAGACACGCACGTTCACCCATGCGTCTAGTTGTGGCCCAACACATCTTAGCCGCCGAACTGCTTCTGGCAATTCAAACACCAACCGGTAAAAATTCATACACACACTCATGATGGGATTAGGGTCAAGCGCACGTCGTATTGCCAAGTCCCAGTTTCCATTTGAACGAAAAAGACTGATCAAGAAAGGCAGCACGGTCCCCAGCACACCGCACGAGCCACTTTATACGTGCTCTGGATGGCTCTGGAGACAAGACAACATCTCTTGCACGGGTTTGCCTTCGTAGCAGATCTGATACACGGCTGTAAACAACGGGAACCTGGTTGGGAGAAAAGAATGTGAAACGACAAATTAGGCCATCTGGCTTACCCCCCTGGACAAAGTCGTCCTCCTCTCCTGCCTAACAGATCGCAGGCAGGCGTGCTTCTCTGGACAACACAGTGAACGCCTTCCACATTCGTTACTTGGTCGGCAGAGAGCCTCTGCACTGCGGCTCTCGTTGGTACGACCCAGACCACCCTCTGCCGACTTGTTTGGAATGCACGGTCCACAGAGGAGTCATGGTCATCCTCGCAAGGGCCATCTGTGGTCATTTACGTGCAGCTCAGGCTCTTGGTCAAGTCTGGAGCGAGTCCAAGTTTCTGTCACTGTGTTAAAAGGCGGGAGAATAAATTTTAACTTGCAAGGAGGTACTGCTCTCCCTTCTCCAAAGGGGATCACCCAAGGACAGAGATGAGGCAGCCCACACGTTACCAGAAATAGTTCAGGCCTGGAACACTCCTGCAAAAATCAACGTGGGCACCCACAATTAGCAAAGCACTGATCTCAAGTTGGAAGCCGGCGCTGTGAACACAAATACAAAGGAAGGCTTGAAATGGCCGAGGGTATAAAGGTTTGTGCTAATAAACCACTGTGAGAAAAGACCGCATTATCCCCAGGGTACAGCTGGCTCAGCAAGTATTTTTTAATTTATTTTATTTTTTTAATGTTTATTTTTTTATTTTTGAAAGAGAGAGAGAGAGAGAGAGAGAGAGAGAGAGAGAGAGAGGAATCCCAAGCAGGCTCCACACTGTCAGAGCACAGCCCAACGCAGGACTCAATCCCACAAACCAGGAGATCGTGACCTGAGCCGAAATCAAGAGCCGGATGCTTAACTGACTGAGCCACCCAGGCATACCAGTATTTTTTTTTTTAAGTTTATTTATTTAAGTAATCTTTACACCCAACATGGGGCTTGAAGAGATCAACCCCGAGATCAAGAGTCACATGCTTTTCCAACTGAGCCAGACAGGAGCCCCTCAGCAAGGATTTTTTTTAACGGCAGGTATCACTAAGGAAGTAACAGTTAATTTCAATCAGGCTTGAAGCAGTTAATTTCAATCTCACACACACACACACACACACACACACACACACACACGCTCACAGCCCAAAGTGAGTTTGACAGAATCAATAGAGTCTTAAAGGCCATTCTGAAAATGATCTAGCTGGAATCCTTTAATGACAACTTAATTTAAGAAGAGCAAACAGCTCTGATAGGTCATACGTCTATCACTGGCACAGAATGTTTTTGTTATTTTTTTTGGAGTCAAATCTGACTCCGTAGCCTAGGAGCTCTAGGCAAGTTTCACAACCCCTCTCGCCCTGTTTGCAATGTGATATGGGGCCGGACCTGTTGTCTTACGTGACTTCTGTTTAATGTGTGCAGTGTGCACGGTGGGTATGCAGTAAGTGACAGCTTCTACACACAGTCACAAGATGGCCACCGCGTCCTAGCAAGCTCCCAGAGGACAGAGCCCCAGGCTCTTTCGTTCACCTCTGCATCCTCAGCGCACTGTTGGTGGGGAGGGGCTACTCAGGTGCTCAGCGAGTGTTTACTGAATGAACTACTACAAACGGGAGTTAGAGCCGGCAAATTTTTGCCCCTTTTTTCTTTCCACGGCTTAGTCTTGCCGTCCCTATGATGAGAAACTGTGCGTCCCCAAAGCACGGGGGCAGGTGACGAGTGGCCACCCAAAGCCATTCCCAACCCCCTTCTCTCTTTACCAACGTTGCCAGTAGCCTAGTGCTCACTTTCCCAGCCTTTCCTTCTCCTAGAATTAGTGAATGAAGCAAGTTCTAGCGAGCAAGACAACACGTCTGCGAAGGGCTTCTGGGGAAGGCACTCCTCTCCTCGAGAGGCACTGGAGGGAAACTCTGCGCCCCAGGACTGCATCTGCCCTGGGTCTCTGAGTGCAGCTGTGTGAGTGTGTGAGGCATGAAACTGCTGCCGCCATCTTGAGCTTTTGAGAGAAAGCCAATGGAATCACTGAGATTCTAATCTTTTTTCATTTAAATCCAAGTTAGTTAACATATAGAGTAATGATGGTTTCAGGAATAGAACCCAGTGACTCATCCCCCACCTATAACACCCAGTGCTCGTCCCAACAAGTGCCCTCCTGATGCTCATCACCCATCTAGCCCATCCCCCCACCCCCATCCACCCTCAGTGTGTTCTCTGTATTTAAGAGTCTCTTATGGTTTGTCTCCCTGTTTTTATCTTATTTTTTCCCTCCTTTTCCCTGTGTTCATCTGTTTACTGAGATTCTAATCTTAAGGCACTGTGCCAACACCAATAACGTCCACCTCCAAAATCCTTGTTCTATGAGGAAAATAGACCTATTGTTTGAGGCATTTGAAAAAAAAATTTTTTTTTTATGTTTGAGAGAGAGAGAGAGAGAGAGAGAGAGAGAGATAGTGTGTGTGTGTGTGTGTGTGTGTGTGTGAGCAGGGGAGGGGCAGGGAGAGAGGGAGACCAGAATCCCAAGCAGGCTCCAGGCTCTGAGTTCTCAGCACAGAGCCTGATACGAGGCTCAAGCTCATGGACCATGAGATCATGACCTGAACCAAAGACACCTAATCGACTGTGCCACCCAGGTGCCCCATGTTCGAGGCGTTTTTAACTGGGCATTGCTCTTGCAGCCAAAAGTACCCCTGAGTTTCACAACCAGCACCTTCCAAAATGGATTATGTAGATGGGATGTTAACAAGATATATGGAGTATGGGGGAAAGAATTTCTATGGACAAGTAACTTCTTTAATTCTCACAACCACCTTGTGAGGTGGATAATAACATTATCCCCATTTCATAGACAAGGAAACTGAGGCACAGTTTCTGACTCTGGAGCCAACATTCAACCCCTCGGCCATACTGACCGTCTAAATGCTATTTTCTATAACAGAAAACGCTACAAGGCCAATTAGATCCATTTGGGGAACTCTCTAAATGAGGTTAGAGGTGAAAGGAGGGCAAAAAGACAATATTTCACAGAAAAATATCGACATAAGCCGATCAATCAGCCATCCCACTAATGGATACTGAGGGCTTACAAAGTGTCAGGCTTCAGCCAGGTGCAGGCTGTAAGGTGTTATAAATCAGGCCCCGGGGCGCCTGGCTGGCTCCTGATCTCAGGGTCATTGAGTTCAAACCCCACACTGGGTATAGAGATCACTTAAATAAATAAAACTTAAAAAAAGAAAAAAAAAAAAAAAAGATGCCTAGGTGGCTGGGTCGGTTATGTGTCTAACTTCGGCTCAGGTCATGATCTCACGGTTCGCCATGTTGAGCCCCTCATCGGGCTGTCTGCTGTCAGCATGGAGCCTGCATCAGATCCTCTGTTCCTTTCTCTCTCTGCCCCTGCCCCACTTGTATTCTCTCTCTCTCTCAAAAATAAATAAAACATTTAAAAACAATAAAAAATAAATAAGGCCCCAGCCATCAAGGAGCTTACAACACTGTTCTGGCCTGAATTGTGCTTACAGTCCCCAAGTTCATCCAACGAAACCCCAATCCCCAGTACCTATATTTGGAGAGAGGGCCCATGAGAAGGTAATTAAGTTAAACGGGGTTCATAAGTGTGGGCCCTAAACCAGTATGGCTGGTGTCCTTGTGAAAAAAGGAGATTAGGACTCACACATGGACAGAGGGAAGACCATGTGAAGACACAGGGGGAAGATGGCCATTTACAAGCCAAGAAGAGAGGCCTCCGAGGAAGGCACCTGCAGACACCTTGATCTTAAACCTCCAGAACTGTGAGAAAACGAATTTCTGCTGCGTAAGCCTCACGGTCTGTGGGATTGTGTAACGGCAGCCCTCACAAACGAATACAAACACGTTACACTCACACATGCTCACAAAGATGCACGCACAGGAAATTTAATAAAGCCAAGCTGACAGCAGAAGAAAAACCCAGACAACTTTACTATGTATCCAGGGGAGACAGGTTAAATAAACCGTGGTTCTCCCACACAGTGGGTTGTTCTGCAGCCATTAAATGCGATGTATAGGTGTGGATGGGGCACGATCTTCAAATCATATCCTAACGTGAAGAAAAGCAAGGGACAGGGCCGAACGAGGAGCACAGCACCCATTACAGAAACGGAAGCAGATACTAAAAATTCAGAGAGTGCCTGCAGCTAAGGTGGGGATCAAGAGGCACTTTTCACTGTGTGCCTTGTTCCAGAATTTGGCTTTCTTTAAGTTTTATTTGAAAGAGAGAGAGAGAGGAGAGAGAGAGAGAGAGAGAGAGAGAGCGAGTCTGCAGGGGAGGTGCAGAGGGAGAGGGAGAGAGAATTCTAAGCAGGTTCCAGGCTCAGCACAGAGTTCAATCCCACGACCCTGGGATCATGACCTGAGCTGAAATTAAGAGTCAGATGCTGTATTATGCACAGTGAAATAAGCCAGTCAGAGAAGGACAGATACCGTATGTTTTCACTCATATGTGGATCTTGAGAAACTGAACAGAAGACCATGGGGGAAGGGAAAAAAATAGTTACCAACAGAGAGGGAGGCAGGCAAGTCATAGGAGACTCTTGAATACAGAGAACAAACTCAGGGTGGATAGGGGGTGGGGGAGAGGGGAAAGTGGGTGATGGGCATTGAGGAGGGCACTTGTTGGGATGAGCACTGGGTGTTGTATGGAAACGAGGAACCACGGGAATCTACCCCCACAAACCAAGAGCACACTTTACACACTGTATGTTGGCCAATTTGTGAATTATATTAAAAAAAGAAAAGAATTAAATCCAATGAAATAAAAAAAGGAAAACGAGAAAAAAAAAGAGTCAGATGCTTGGGGAGCCTGGGTGACTCAGTCGGTAAGTGTCCGACTCTTGGTTTCCACTCAGGTCATGACCTCACGGGGTCAGGCCCTGCATCGGGTTCCGTGTGAGAGCAGGGAGCCTGCTTGGGATTCTGTCTCTCCCGCTCTCTCCGGCCCTCCCCGACTTGTGTGTGCACATTCTCTCTCTCCCTCTCTAAATAAATTTTTTTTAAAAAGCATCAAATTTCTTTTTTTTAACAAGAGCATGTGCTCCCTGCCCCCCCTCCAAATCTGAAGAAAGAAAGTGAAACTGTACATTTATGTAATAAGCCCACAGCACGAGCAGAGGTACGGTCTACACCTGGGGCCCGCAAGTCACAGCCTGAGAAGCCAGTCTGCTCTGTGGCCTGTTTTGTACTGCCCGCAAGCTAAGTACGATTCTTACACGTTTCAAAGGGCGTAAAAGGAAAAAAAAAGGATATATGACAGACAGCTATATGCAAGCTGCAAAGACTAAATATTTATTATGTGGTTCTTTGCACAACAAGTTTGCTGGCCGCCGGTGTAAACAATATGTTCAAAGCGGGGAAAGTTATTTGTGTCTAGAGGATATGGATGAAGGCTTCTCCGAGGACAGACCCGGGCCACCCCGAGGATGGTCAGGGCTGACGTGGACGTCGAGGAGGGCCGTCCAGGCAGAGCAGACAGCAGGAGGACAGACGCACACAGAAGTCCGAGAAGGAGGTGTCTGGGGCAAAGGGAGGTCTGCTTCAAGTGAAGAAGGGGTCGTAGGGGTTAACAGGACGGTTAGAAAGTACAGCTGGAACACGACTGAGAGGCTGCCCCAAATGCCAACCTAAAGGACTCGCTCTGGATGTGCAGGAAGCTTGTGAATGTGAACACTCCAGGGAGAAGGCACCGTGGCAATCACAGGTCCACCGGTTCCATTCGGTGGATAATGAAAACTGGGGCACAGGACAGATAAAAATATGACCTACCCAAGACCACCTGGCTCGTAAGCCACAAGGGGGCCTTAAATGCTGCCCTCCGGCTCACTGCTGTTTCTGTAGCCACGGAGAAGAGAAGGGAGAGGAGAAGGAAAGGGAGGAAGACCCAGGTGGTGATGGCTGGGATGAAAAAGGGAAAAAAAAATCAAGGTAAGAGGTGATGTCGAGGACAGAGAGCAGAAGGGAGGCTCGGCCTGAGCGGCTCTGGGAGGCGGTGTAGGGGAAGGGAGGGCCCCACAGGATCTGCACTGCGGCCTGGGGGGAGCGTGCTGTGCCCTAGAACCCGGCAGCGACCTCATTAAGCCCAGGCTCAGGCCTGTTCAGTTTCTAATCAGAAGAACGAAAATGGGACAGGACAGGGGAGGGGCATCCGCTCAGAGGTGAGTGTCGCCTGCTTGATTACACGTGCTTTTTCAAACAGGCAGGTACTGATCCCAGAATGCCAGTTCCATTCCCTACGTAACCCCGGCCAACTCGTCCAATGATAGGGTCCCATCCAATACACCCCACGGTAGCACACAGATGCCACTTTAAAACCGTGACTGGGAGATAATCATCATCCGCCAACAGCCAAGTATTTTCCTAAGACTTAAAAAAAAAAATGCCTGATAAATACTTAACGGTCATCAAAGTGGACCCGCCACAAACACACTACTGTGTGCAGTTAAGTACGTAAGGAAAACCCGGGCACATCGGAGGAGGGATCTTCGTTTTAGTCGCGATTTAAAGGTAATTCTCCACCTCCGGAGGCCTGTTTGTGACTTCCAACCCTGCCGGGCCGCTCTGAAAAGCCATTTCAGAGAACTAAAATGCAAATTAAAGAAGGAAGACCAATGCCCTGTCCTCCTTCATTTCCACTTGTTCGTGGGGAGCGCGAAGGCTGCTCAGTTTGTACTGGTCCAGAGAGGACAGCTGGGCGTAGGGGAGGGAACGGTGTGTGGTCGGGAACAGCAGATATCCGGACTGGATGAAGAGGATGAAGGAAACACACCAGCACGCACGTCCGTAACCACCACCGGCTCAGCGAGAAGCGTGTGCTCCAGACTGGCCACGATTGGCAGCCTCACCGTTGCCCGGCCCCCTCCTCTTCCGGGCGACCAGGCCTCCCCCCTCCCTCCCGAAGAGTTCAGGATACACAGAATATGCGCGTACATACGTCCATGTGCGCAGTTATTAGATGGCGTCTAGTATCAGCTGGCATCCTGGTTAGGGATGAAGGTTCAGCCAACCAGCAAGATAAAGGGCTGCGTGGCAGGTAGGCCACAGGGCGGCCACGGAGAGGGGGGCAGCTTTTGTGGTGCTATAGGATTTACTGCCTCGATCGAGTGGCAAATGGAGCGGCAAATTCAAGCCCACCTTGAATAGTTTCGCAGCTCGGAAGGGTCACAGAGGACCCAGCGACTGCAAAGCTGCTCACCAGGCCTGAACACAGGGCACTTCTAGGGGTAGAATTCCGGAGTAACCTCCACTTTCTTCTCTTCTCAGTTGTTTGGCATTTTATTAACAACACTGTATCTTTTTTTTTTTTTTTAATCTTATTTATTCATTCTGAGAGAGAGAGGGAGGAAGAGCAGAGAGAGAGGAGAATCCCAAGCAGGCTCTACACCGTGAGCACAGAGCCCAACGCGGGGCTCAGACTCACAGACCTGTAAGATCATGACCTGAGCCAACATCAAGAGCCGGATGCCCAATGGACTGAGCCCCCCCCAGGCGCCCCTCAAGACTACATCTGTTTATAACATTTTCTTTTTAATTTAAAACCTAGGACACGGGGCTCTTGGCAAACATCCTGCAGGAAAAAGCAGAACGTCAAACTTCATGTTTTGTAACGAGCTTCACAGAATTGAGTTCTGCTCCCTGAGGTGGGGCCCGGGTCCGTGTCAGCGCTCCTTTCCAGGGCAGGAAGAAGTTCGCGTCACGCTAAGGACGGAACTAATCCAGGGGGGTTCTGCACGCACCTGTCAAGCAGCTGTGCCCGTGCGCGCCGGCCGGGCTGGCGGTCAGGAGGGAAGCAGGGGGTGGCCCCCCTCTGGTCACAGGGACATTGCGGGGTACTTACTTGTCGATCAGCCCCTTCTGCTTCAGGATCCGGTACACTTCAGCAGAAGTCTGAGGTCCCTGGAGCTTCTGTCCGTTCAGCATGTCTTTCTCCAACTCTTCAATGGTCTTAAAAACAAGGATGCAAACGCTATGGTAAAGCCTAGAGAATCCCTTCTTTCAAGAGGTGAGCCGGGGAAGGGAGCTGCGATCCCGCCCTACGAGCCAAGGAAAGAGAGACCTACAAGCTACAGGGCTAAGGCCTCAGTACTCTTAAGGGAAAGGAGACAGGCACGGGCAGGACACGCCCAGCAAATGACAAATGCTGGGCTCTATCTCCGCTGCACTGTGGCTCGCCCCGGCCCAAGAGTCTCAAGTGAGGGAGGAGGGGTGGGCGAGGGCAGGCCAGGGGCTACCTTCCCGGTTCTGGCAAATGCCTCGGCCACCCTGCGGTTCCGGCCTCCGTAGCAGGTGGTGATCAGGTCGGCCACGCCGCAGCTCTCCAGGAAGGTGGCCGTGGACACCTGGCCCTTGCAGAAGATCTTGGCGAAAGCGATCATCTCCATGAGCCCCAGGCGGATGACGGCCGCTTTGGTGTTGTCTCCGCTGTGGAGGCCATCGCAGAACCCGGCGCCCACGGCTACGATGTTCTGGAAGGAATCGGGGAAGCCGGGGCATGCCCGTCACACACCCGCCGCAGACAAGGGGGCTGGGAAGGTGGGGGCAGAGGCGGAGGCAGGGGCCCCGGGCCCGCGGTCGGAACGCTCCGCCCCAGCGTCCCCAGCGTCGGCTCCTGTGCCCTGACTGTCAAAGACGAAAGGAGGGACCAGCCTTCTGTGCTCCCGTTCGTAGGACCAAGAGCCCGGGTCTGGGGTTAGTAGGAGACAGCAGCTGAGGAACATCGGCCAGAGAGCTAGAACGGTTGCTCGTAGTCTCTGGCTAAACACTGTTTGCACAAACTGACTTTTTGTCTTTTTTGTTTCCAAATGCCTTATTCAGCTCGAACGGTCATACGGGAAGGTATGCGGGTCACAAGCACACGGCTCGATGATATGCTCCCAAACCAAACACCGCCTTGTAACCGGAACCCTGATCCAGAAACAGAACGGAACCAGTGCCCCAGAATGCCACCCCCACACCCTCTTCCAGTTGGCACCCCCAAAAGGTAGCCAGTCTCCTGGCTTCTACCAGCATAGATTTGCTTTACCTGTCTTGAAATTTTATGTGAAAAGAGCCGCACAGTATGTAACCATTTGTGTCTTTGTCTCAGTTGGACATCATGTTTGTGAGATTTAGCTGTATTTTTACCTACAGTACACTGATTTTCATTGCTGTACTGCACTCCACCGTGTGAATACAGTGCAGTTTGTTTTAAATTTTTTTAAATGTTTATTCATTTTTGAGAGACAGAGAGAGACAGGGCATGAGCAGGGGAGGGGCAGGGAGAGAGGGAGACACAGAACCCGAAGCAGGCTCCAGGCTCCGAGCCGTCAGCACAGAGCCCGATGCGGGGCTCGAACTCACGGACCGCGAGATCACGACCTGAGCCAAAGTCAGATGCTTAACCGACTGAGCCACCCTTGGCACTGGGGTAGTTCCCAGTTTGGGGCCACGGCAAATGGTGCTGCTGTGGCCACGCTGGCCCATATCCCTCGGTGACCACAAGCGGGCATTTCGGTTGGGTGTGTACCCAGCAGCGGAGTTGCTGGGTCCGTAGGTCTACGTATGTGCCGGTCAAGTTTCAGCCTTTTGCCTCATGCAATTATCCCTACACAAGCACTCGTGGGGCCCCCGCTCTTGCATGAACTCGCCCCACACAAGGCAGATGAGACACAGACCTGCCTCTCCAGAAGCGGATAATCTGGTCCAGGGGACAGCAAACGAAGGGCCAACTGCATGTTTGTGTAAATAATGTCGTACTGGAAGCCAGGCACCCCTGCTTATTTGTGTACCACCTGTGGTTGCCCTGGCGCTGTTAACAACAGATTTGAGTAGTTGCGACACAGACCATAGGGGCCCCAAAGCCCACAACATTTCCTGTGTGGCCCTTACAGAAAAAGTTTGCCTACCTCTGGCCTAATTTAGGGACAACAAAACGCGCGACGATAATTATAACCTGGGCAGAAAGTGATGTTCTGCAAGAGGTACCGAAAATCTGATTTTCCTTTCAACCCATGTGTATTAAGCATGCCGTGTGGGGGCGGGCCCTGGTGGCGGAGGACGTGGGGGCTGAGGGCGCCCCCAGGGAGGAGCTGCAAAGACAGAATGAGACCCAAAGCTTGTCCTCAAAGAGTTGACGATAGGGGCGCTGGCTGGCTCAGTCAGTTAAGCGTCCCGACTTTGGCTCAGGTCATGATCTCGCGGTTCATCAGATCGAGCCCCTCATTGGGGTCTGTGCTGGCAGCACAGAGCCTGCTTCGGATCCTCTGTCCCCGTCTCTCTCTCGAAAATAAATAAACATTTTTTTTAAAAAGTTGACACAGGGCGCTTGGGTGGCTCAGTCCGTTAAGCGACTGACTTCAGCTTGGGTCATGATCTCACAGCCCATGAGTTCGAGCCCCATGTCAGACTCTGTGCTGACAGCTCAGAGCCTGGAACCTGCTTCAGATTCTGTGTCTCCCTCTCTTGGCCCCTCCCCTGCTCGCACTCTCTCTCGCGCTCGCTCAAAAATAAACAATAAAAAAAATGTTATAAAAAGATCAGAGACCCGACAGGAACACGTGCAGGTTTTAGATGAATTCGCACTTTCTGTGTTCTCGAGAGCCTCCCCGGGAGGTTATGAGCTGTTCGGACAGAGCAACCAAGCAGCTTCCAGGGGGGTCGGTCTCGCCCTACAGAGGCCCGACTCCATTTAGACCCCGCTTCCTACAGCTGCAGGTAGAGCTGACGAGGAATCGGGTCTTCTGCAGAGCGCTCAGGTTTTCAAAAGCTACCGACTTCTGTCCGGACCCTGCAAAAGCCTCCCAACCCCTTCCGGCCACACAGGCAATGTGAACTGCAGGCTTCGTGAGGTCCCGACGGCAGCCATCTCTCCCCAAGTACCACTGTGTGCGCTCACTGACGCAGGACGTGGGCGGTTCCTGGCGTGGCACACTCTAGGGTCTGGCAGCATCCGGAAGAGAGGAGGGGACAGGCAGTGTGAGAGGAGCCCTGAGGTGCGGAGGGGCAAAACAACACCCTAACCTTTTACGCGGGGCGCTGTGCAAAGACGAGCCGGGGATGGCAAGAACACCCAGGGCTGGGTCCAGACAGACCCAGACACCCCTCCTGGCAGAGGAGCCGGACTAAGCAAGCCATGGGGGGGCACCAAAAGCACACGCACAGATATCCAGATGGTCTCTGGTTCTGACTCTGCTGTGTGACCTTGGGAAAATGACTCCACCTCTCTGAGCCTTCTTGGCCTCAGTATCAAAATTCGGGGCTTAGAGAAGATCTTTCAAGGCCTTTCTAAGGTGGTGACATCCCTCCAGGAAAGCTGGTACGGCTGTGGCCTGCCCTGGGGCTGCAGATAAGTGGGACAGTGCTGAGGCAGCAAAGAGACACCTGGGGACCTGTGGGAGGACTGACCACCAGGCCGTGAGGCCAACTGCCGGGTGAGCCTGCCAAATGGTTTTATTGAAGTTACCATGGCAACATGTCAAGGATCCAGATGGTTAGACTGTTAAAATGGCTCTCCGACGCCCCCTCGACTGTCTCCTGTGCCCCCTTCGCCACGATGGGACCCATTCTGGGGGTTACTTGACAGACCAACCACAATACGAGGCTATATATCGAAGGAGATAAAACAGCTTCCTTCCACCAGGGGGCTCCTAGACACAGAGGAGAGAGGGATTATTTACGAAGTGCCCCCCGGCGAGGCCCCTGTGCACACAGTCTCGCCGGCACTCTCCCTCCGGGGAGCCCTCACACGTGTGTACCCAGCCCCCTGGCGGGCTCAGGGAGGTTCAGCGGCTTCCCAGGAAGACAGGCCCTACGTCCGGCCCCTCAGGCCCACTCTCTTCCCTGGGCCTCACTGCTTCCAGGGTGTGGCTAACCCACCCCACCTAGGGTCAGAGGCCTTCCTGAAACCTCTGCAGCCAGTCAGGTGTCAAAGGCGAGTGCCTCTCTGGCCTTCGGGAAGGCTTAGGAAGTAAACAGGGTAGGCTTAGGAGAAGAAAAGATTTATGGAAGGAAATAACAAAAACAACACTTAATCTTATCGACCCTCTAAGTGCTTCCTGTAGTATTAACTGGTTTAATTGTCACAACATTCCTACTAGGCGGGTCCCATTATCATGCAAAGAGAGAGGTGAGGAAACCCACACACAGGGGAAGTAGTTCCCCCAAGGTCACACAGTGGGTACCTGCCCGACCAGGCAGCCTGGCCCCAGAGTTCTCTCCAGGGGGTAGATCACACTGGGCCGCTGGGGGGGTCAGTGAATGAAAGGCACAGAGGGGCCACCTCAGATTCAAGATAAAAACTTTCTAACAGAAGAGCTGACCTCACTAAATCTAAAAGACTTGGAGGTAAAGGAGTGAGCCCTCGGTCACTGGAAGCATCCAAGCAGGAGCTGTACTGGATGAGCCCTGAGCTCCAGAGCAATGCTTCTGACCTTTCGTGTCACTGCTCCCAGAGAAAAAGCAAATGAGGGTGTCCAAGGCCTGGGACTGCAGCCGGCCTCTTGGCCCTTCTGTGACCCCCTTCCCCGCAGGGCACACAGGTCAGGATCACCTCAGTTTCCCCCAGATGGCTGACCTCCCCACTTTAGAAGGGGGGGGGGGGGGGAAGAGCAGGAGACCACGGCAGGGTAAACTCCTCCCTTCTAAGGGGACCCTGGGCGCCGATCCAGTTTAATCGCCTTATGATGGATCTTGAAACCCTCACTCTCTCCCCTCCACCACTTATCACTGTCAAAAGAAAAATAAACACACTGAGCCAGTCAGATCGTGTTTGAATAGCATCCGAGCAGATGTCCTCTGAGATCACTCAGCTGTGAAAGTTATCATTATCCACTGTGCATTTAAATCTGCTTTAAACTATTCTGGAGCTAAAAATACCATGATTTTCAGAAGACAGGCGCGCGCGTAAGCCCTTCCCCATTTCCTGGGTTGTGGCAACGCTCGGAGGCAATCATTCGCCCTGAAGTGCCATCATTGCAATTCGGAGCCAGGGCGGGTTGGATGGGACTCGATTCCTTCCACTCCGAGCCTCCCACACAAAGAACATAAAAGTGGAGAAGCCGGCCGAGGCCGCCCGCAGGCTATGCAAACACGCTCCCCACCTAGGACGCAGGGCTCCGGTGAAACGCAGGCAGCGGTCACTGTTTCCCGTACCCCCAACACTCCACCCGATTCTGCCTGAGGCCAGGTACCGGAGCTTTGGGCCTAAGGGAGAGCTCTGACTGCACAGTGTGGGCCTACCCCTAGCAAGACTGGCAGGTTAGGCTCTGCGTAGGGCGGCCTGGCTGAGGTGTCAACCCCGCACGCACGTAGCCCGCCAGGCTGGGCACCCCGATGAGACGCGGCCTTAGAAATTTCTGCAGTGATGTAAATGCCTTACGTCTGCTCGCCCCACCAGGTAGCCACGAGCCACTGGGACTCACCAAAGACTCGTGTGGGGCCGCAGTCTTTGAAACTGAACCGTTAATTTTTTTTTTTTTTAAGTTTTAACGAATTCGAATGTAAATGCAAATGGCCACACGTGGCTAGCGGGACCCAGCAGTGGCCCAGCAGTGGCCCAGCAGTGGCCCCGGCACTAGGCACGAGGTCGTGCAGCACAGCATGGCTTATCACAGCCAAAGCCCTGGAAGAAACCTGCACGCCCAGCAGTAGGGGTGTGTCAGGTGGCTGTGGCACGGGTTATGGGTTTATCTCCCCACCTACTCTCCTCCTCCAGAGTCACAGCGTCCCTGACTTTGATGCAAATACGTGGCTAACCAGGGGACCCGACGTCCCTTGCAGCTAGGTGTAGTCACACGATGAGGTACTGCTCATTCACATGAAACCATCTGCCTCCTGCAGATGTGATGGCTAGAGCTCTGGTCACCTTGTTTGTTGTTTTTTTTTTAATGTTTATTTATTTTGAGAGACAGAGAGAGAACGCAAGCCGAGGAGGGGCAGAGAGAGAGAGAGAGGGAGAGAACCCCAAGCAGGCTCCACACTGTCAGCACAGAGAGCACAGAGCCTGACACGGGGCTGGATCCCACAAACCACTAGATGATGACCTGGGCCGAAACCAAGAGTTGGACGCTTAACCGACAGAGCCACCCAGGCACCCCTCTGGTTACCATTTTAAAACATGAAGACAAGCTGGGGCGCCTGGGTGGCTCAGTGGGTTGAGCGTCCGACTTCGGCTCAGGTCATGATCTTGCGGTTCGTGGGTTCGAGCCCCACGTCGGGCTCTGTGCTGACAGCTCGGAGCCTGGAGCCTGCTTCGGATTCTGTCTCCCCCTTCCTGTCCATCCCACCCCTGCTTGTGCTCTGTCTCTGTCTTTCAAAAATGAATAAACATTAAAAAAAAATTTAAACAAAACAAAACACGAAGACAAGGGCCAATCCTTGTGAGCTGTTAGGAGCCTGGCTCCCTGAGGATTGTGTGGAAAGGAGCTTTCGTTCGGATTGAGGATGTTTACATAAGAAAGAAATTCACTTCTATGGCGTTCAGCCGCTATTATTTTGGTTCTCTGCTAATGAAACCCAATCCTGATAAAGCATCTCTGACGCCACACACAGAAGAGTAGATAACTGTACAACTCCATTATAAAAGTTCTAGGAAACGTAAACAGTAGTGAACAAAAGCAGAACAGCCTGGCTGGGGTGGGGACTGAAAAGGGACACAGAGAATCCCTTGGGGATGATGGAACTGTTCCCTATCGTGATTTTCAGGATTATGCACACACCTGTTAAAACCCACTGTCTTAGGAACTTAAATGGATGCAGTTTAATGTACATGAATTATGCTTAAATAAAGCTGATATTTAAAAAAGAATATCGCCTTACTGGAGATTAATATAGGTCAGAGGTAAAGGACATTCTGAAGGCAGTAAAATGCACTGCTCTAATATGATTTTGCAGAAAACCGTTACATTTTCTTTTTGGTTTTATCCTTGTAGTGAGTTGTTTTCAATTTTTATTTTTGTAGCTCAAATGTCATGTTTTTGAGCACAAAAAGGACAGTGTACATTTCTTTGATTGCTAGTATAGAGATTACTGAAGATTGTTAATTTAATGTGAAAGAGGCAAACATGTGATACTATTTGAACAGTAAGACCCAGTTTTTGTTTTTAAAAGCAGCCCTACGCCTATGTATGCTCACTAAAAAGACTGGAAGGGTATACAAAGCATCAACAGTGCGTATCTCAGGATGCAGGGGCTATCGGTGATTTTTGCTTTCTTTACATCCATCTGTTGTGTGAAACAGTGAACGTGCCTACTTTTATAATCAGGAAAAAACAACAGACTATTAATTGATGTGGGGGAAAAAAAGGCAAGGGAAAAAATTAAATTTCCTGACAACCTACAGGCCACTGACAGGCCTTTGAGACAGGAAGAGTGACCTTCCTCTAGGGACTCAGCTGCCTGGATGTTGATACTTTGCTAAGGGCAAAAGGCAAATCTTAGCTTCACAACATCCCGACCTCCAGGATCCTACGTCTCCTTTAACATATAAAAATGCCTTTGGAAACTTCCTTTATCTCTACCCCCAAATATATGTTAGCAATCATCCTCCAAGCATATGGCCCCTGATACACATCTAAAGGGTCTCACGACTAAAGTTTTAGTAGGCAGGAGTAAATGACATTTTCCTAACAACAGCTGGCCCCCTCAAGGTCCTGGAAACCTTGCTTCCAAAATTCCTTAGAGACTTTTCCTATCCCTAACCCCCTCCCCACTTGAAACTAGACAGTCAGTCACCCCTCACAGCCCCAGTGCAGCTCTTTCTGCCCAGGGGTTCTGTTCCCGTGCTTTAATGAAACCACCTTTTTGCACCGAAGATGTCTCAAGAATTCTCTCTTGACCGTTTGCTCTGAACCCCAACATTTCCACATCATCAATTATGTAATAAAAGAAACGTCTGTCCATCTGTCCTTGCTTTGGCAGCCTCTGACAAGGGAGGGATTCATTCTATTCAACTGGACACAAACCAGAAACGTCAGGCTGTATGTCGTAACCAAAGAACACCAGACTAAGATGCTTGGAACCCGCTTCCACACTCCGACTGTGCCAATATTCGCTACGTTTGAGTGATTTACTCTCTCTGGATCGCCATCTCCTTATCTGTGTGACCAAATGGTTAGCCTCAATTACCGCCAAAGTGCCTGTTTCTCGGTTTCCAAAAATCCCAGCTCTGATGCAAGCCGACGGGAATGATGGTAACTGATCCTGTTTCAAAGGATAGCCAGAGGAAGCATGATGAATGGTCCTCAACCCCATCTGTCTCTGCCCCCCACGAACCACTCTCTGTCCTGGTAGCAGGCACAGATCCGCTTACCGGCTTCCTGCCAACAAAAATGAAAAGCCAGTCTAAGCTCAGACACAAGACCAGCATGAGGTCCCATTAGCAGAAGCTTTTCCAGAGCCCTCAATCTAGAATCTTTCTGTTTCCACCCCCCAAACACCCTTTGTCCCGGGCAGGATCTCACAGCTTCTCCATTCACCACCAGAAACATCCAGTCGCTTAAAAACAATTTTGGAGCAACACAGGCTGGGGCTGAGCAATTAGGCGTTCACGAGGCCCCTGTTGTCAACTGGTCATTAGTTTAATGAAGGACTATTAAAAACACATAAAAATCTCAACCAACAAAAATAAACCAAGCAGCCAAGGCCAGTGTCTTCACTGTGTAACAGGGCCCGCCAGTCGCGGGAAGGATGCCCCACGCAGACATCCAGAAGTAGGGGCCTGTGCTGCCTGGGAGCCCCAGTCTTTAGCTGGCTTTCGTTCCTAAAATCCTCACGGTGTAAGGACCTGTGACCACACACACACACACACACACACACACACACACACACAGGATATTAATTCTAGAAAGTGGTGTTAAATTCTGATGAGACAAAAAGGAGGTACGTTCGATCTAGAGAGAGGGCGGGAAGGCAGTCTTTGGTTTCGTGTCTCTTCAGTGTTCTTTCAGTCTTAGCCATTTTTACCTGCCAAAGGGAGGCGGATGAATGCCAGACTGCGTGACTTCCTTCCCGAGGTGCTCAAATTCCTGAAAAGCGGCTTTTGTTACAAAAGAAATGGCTCAAAAGGGACTGGGGGGGGGGGGGGTATTCATTCACATTGAGGTTTTTTGGTTTTTTTGTTTTTTTTTTTTTTGAGAAGGCAGCTCTAGCAGCTGATTCCAGGGGGAGAAGGATCAGAAAGGCCAGCCAGCTCCACACTGGCTGTTTCCCAGAGTCAGGCGAGAGAGGGACCCACGACCGAGACTTTTATAGGCAGAGCGGAACAAGTCAGGAGCCCCTGTGGAAACCCTTCCCTTTACCCTCCCAGGCCACTGGCCAGTAGAAGCTGCTTATGTAATTGGACCATTTCCCTTTCTGGACAAAGATAGAACCCTGCGTGTGGCGCCTGGGTGGCCCAGTCGGTTACACATCCGACTCTGGCTCAGGGCATGATCTCACGGTTCGTGGGTTCGTGGGTTCGTGGGTTCGAGCCCCGCGTCGGGCTCTGTGCTGACAGCTCAGAGCCTGGAGCCTGCTTGGGATTCTGTGTCTCCCTCTCTCTCTACTCCTTCCCCCGCTCATGCTCTGTGTCTCTTTCTCTCTTAAAAATAAATAAACATTAAAAAAAAAATCTTTTTAAACCATTCTTGGAAAAACCTTTGTCAGCAGCAGACTATTTTTCCATTAAAAACAACAACCAACCAAACTATCAAAGCAACCGAGTAGCATAATCCAGAGGCAAGAAGTCCCTTTCCGGCTCAAGACAACATAGGAGAGAAATATATGAATTAATGGAATGCTTTGGTCTCTGGTAAAATTCTACAATCAAGAGACTTTCCACCCTTTTTAAATATTAATGCTGCCAGTTTCCCAAAGAATAAAACACCACACTTTCCCCAGATTTCCAAGTAAAAGCAAACCCCAGTGGGAGAGGAACTTCCCACCACCCAGGAAAGGCTGGGGCAAGGCCGGAAGTGATACACAAGGCTCTCAATTCACTATTCTTCGCTGAAGCGCAGGCATGAACACAGAGCTCACTCTTCAGGCTCAGATTCAACACCGCTAACAGTGGCCGGCCGCAATTAGCTCCTCGAGCAGAAATAACAAGGCTGACTTTACCTTCAGAGCACCGCAAAGTTCGACGGTGTCTGCATCATCAACCACAGTAATTCGAAAATTCGGAGTCTGCAGAAGTTCTTTGAAGAGAAGGCCATTCTCCATTATCTTGCTGCCTATGGAAAGGTTACCAAAAAAAGGCAATTGAGAGGAATGCGGAATCTTAGCTTCCCCATCTAACCCGGTTTAAAATGTTTTTCTTACTACGATATGTATATGTATCACAGAAAATGTAGCAAATTCAGAAGAATAGAACTTGAAAATAAAAATATTCCATAATTCTACCCCAGATGATCATTAACAATTTGGCACACATCTTTAAGTTCCTGAAATATGAATAGACATAGTTCTTCTCCGAATTGGCAACATAATATATATGTGGTTTCATAATCTGCTCTCTCCATTTTATGGCATGAATAACTTTCACTGACATAGTTTCTACATCATCTTAAATAGCAGCTTTCTCTTTTCCTGGGGAAGTGTATTCTATTTTATCTAAGTATCTTTCAATGTTTAATACCTAGCGACTTTCTGCTACCACAAACACCTATGGGCCAACGTCTACGTTTACATCTGTAACAGATTTGTGTTCAAACCACCCACCCCGTCCTTTCCACGGGGAAGAGTGCATTCCTTTCCACTAATGTTAGGCTTGACCACACGAAGTGCCTGGACTCAAAGCAAGTGGGACATATTTCCGCACCTCTTAACTTTGGGCTTGGTCATGTGATTTGCTGTGGTCAACGGACACTAGCCGACGTGACGCAGGAGGTCTTGCAGTCGGCTTGTGCAGAAGTGGGGCTGGTTTCCTTGTACCGCTGCCTTCACCGTGAGAACATTCCCCGGCTAGCCCCTTGGGCCGAGCAGGAAGATGACAGACACAAGGAGCGGAGAAACACCCAGCTGAGAGCAGCCGACCCCCAGGGGACCACGGGTGTCAGCTATGCTCTAGGCCACCGAGATTCTGCGATCTTACTTAGCATCAGGATGGCGAGAGAGAACCCATACAGACGCCAACAACTGTGTTCATGGACTAAATAGTGGAAGATACAAATGCATTCAGAAGAGTACTTGCTTTTGCTACCGCCATGTCCGTGCCTGGAATGGGAGGGACGCTTTCTCATGTTCTGTTTAGGAACTCAGGATTAATACTCAAACAAAACTTTGCACGTAAAGCCTGGTGTGAAATCTGCTCTGATGGGTGAGGGTGCGGCGTGGGGCTCAGCTCTGGGAAGGCTCTGGAAATCAGATCATAAAACTTCCCAGCCAAGTCCTGGCTCTCAAGTCACATAGAGACGGCGGAAAGCTCACTGAGCACTATCCGATTTGGGCTCCGCCCGCCTCTAGGTCCACAAGCTCGGTCCCACGCGGGTCTCTGCACATTACCATCACCTGGGGACCTTTAACTGCACCGAAGCCCCGGCCACATCCCAGGCCAATTAAATCAGTCTCCAGGGCAGCAGGCATCAGTAACTTGTGAAGGGCCCCAGGTGACTCCTGCAGACAAGTTTGCAAACTCCTGATTTAACCTCCTGCAGGCTCAATTCCCTCATGAGTGAACCGTAGGGCACTCTCAGGACTGCTGTGGGGTTAAATAAGAAGCGGGTGTGAAAACAGCCTATTAGAGCACACAGAGGTTCTATATAATGACGATGGGGATAGCTGACACATGCTTATGGCTGATTCTCCCCGTTTACAGACAGGGGGCCCAGAGAGGTTTACCAACTTGCCCAGGATCACACAGCTCAGAGGAGACAGAGCCCAATTCTACCCCAGGTGCTCTGAGTCTCTATGCTATGCTTCCTGAGTGTGGCGGGGGGGGGGGGGGGGGGGGGGGGGGGGGGGGGGTGGATAGAGCAGAAAAAAAAACAAAAAAAAAAATCACAGAGCTGTATTTTTCCAATGCAGAAAAGAAGTGATTGTCAGCAATTACGAGTACATCCATAATTAATATGTGAAAAGAATCCAGGGGGGAGTGGAAGGTGAGGGACGCCTACATGGGGTTCATGACCACGTTCTGCCTCCTTCTGTTTGTTTTGTTTAAATAAATTTCCCACAATGAAATGTTTAAAATGTCTACACCCAATACTCAGAAACACATTTTCTATTCCACAAGCATTGCTATTATCTATGATTTAGCTGAGTTCTCCAAATATTAGAACTGTGTCAGTTTGAGCAAACGGTCGTCTTCCTTTTTCAAACAGTCTAGCAGACCACGCGGGTGATTCTGTGCCATCCTGTTTCATCACCTGGGTTGGGTAAACTCGACCCCCCCCCCCCCCGCCTCCACATCATGACATCATCACGGTCTTTCTCCTGTGTCCCTCACCGTGGGCCACGGCTCAGAGCCTCCAGCATGAAGGACGATCGTTAAGCATCACAGACGAGCCCTTCGCTCAAGTCACTACAATCCAGCTGTCTGCGGCTGGAAGCGAGGTGCTGTTGTGAGCAATGTGACAGACAAGACAGGCAGGGAGGAAGGTGCTCTCCACGTGCCACTGGTACAGGTGGGGTCTGTCGGTTCCTCTGTGGCTGCAAATTACATACAGTGTCCCTTAGAGAAGTGGGCTTGGTTTACAGCAATCCCACCTTTTGTCAGATGTAACTTCGAGAAAATTATTATTTTAAGTCCCAGACAGGAAAGCACTGTGTTATTACCAGTCCTAAGTAGTGGTAAGGCAAGCAGGGACCCAGACCAGAACGGGTAATCCCAACAGCCATGGAGAAGGGCTGCCCCAAACTCAGTATGAACCAAAAGACAGGGATATCTCCCTTCTGTTTCATGCCAAGCTTTAGAGATAATCAGCCTGTTTATAAAGTCTCCTTCAAAACCCTCTTGCGGTTTGTGATTCCATATTTGTTTGTGTATTTGGAAGCTCCAGAAGGAGCTTATGAATCCTTGACACTTAGCAGATGCTGGATACATAATAGGTTTCGAAAAATATTCGTGAGGTGACGGTAAGTCTCTAAGAGTTTTGTGAAGCCAGTCCCAAGAATGAAGGGAACTCTCACCGCAAGGGGGCACCACAGTTCAGCGTGCTGGTTAGTATTTTTACAAGATCCTGAAAACAAGGCTGTTTTTTCCATCTTCCTCCACAGAAGATTCAAGGGGGCTAAAACTCCTGAATCTACCATAGCTAAGAATGAGTTGGTTGCTAATATTATCAAGAAAGGAGATCTGGATTAACCTCCGTGGCAACCATCCAATGCAGGAAGTTAATGTTGATACAATTATCTAACATGCAACTCCTCTATTCGAATCTCGCCAATTACTGCAAGGTTGGCAGCCATGACATCTTTCCCCCCTCCCCCAACCCAGGATCCCACTGCATTTGGTAGTCACATATCTTGAGTCACCGTTACTCCAGGACCACTCCTTAGCCTTTCATTCTTTCATGACACTGGCATTTTTGAAGAATGCAAACGAACCGTTTTGTAACACATCCTTTACTTTGGGCTTGTCTGGTTATTTCCTCGTGGTTAATTCAGGTTATATAAGATAATTTAGGCATTATCACCTTTATGTTCTCTGTTCCTTTCAGTGTTTTAATTTAATTTAATTCAAGTCACTCTTGCCAACCATTATCCAATCCAGAGAGAAGGCAGAGGGCACACTGGATAAATAGAATACAGAGGGAAAGAGACACAACCTTGTGTGCATTTGTCTGATTTTACAAACCAAAAGAGCCTAATGTACCCAACTAGAAGCTTTGTTACAATGACTAGGGCTTAGAGGTATGTAAAAATTCTAGCTAAAATCTATAGGTAGACACAGGTTTCAATCAAGGACTGGAGAGGACATCTCAGCCTTACAGAAGAATGATGGCGACTAGCCATTTGCAACCAACTTAATGTGGGGGACAAAGGCAAAAGAAAAAAATGAACTTTTCCTTACAACTTGCAGCCCATTGACAAGTCCTTGAGAGGGGCTGAGTGACCTTCCTCTAGGGACTCAGCTGCCTTGATGTCGATACTTCGCTAAGGGCAAAAGGCCATCTTAGCTTAACAGTATCCTGACTTCCAGGATCCTGTAAGTCTACTTTAACATATAAAAATTCCTTTGGGAGGCCCCTGGGTGGCTCAATTGGTTGAGTGTCTGACTCTTGGTTTTGGCTCACGTCATGGTCTCGCGGTTTGTGGGTTCCAGCCCCACATCGGGCTCCGTGTGGGCAGTGCAGAGCCTGCTTGGGATTCTCTGTCTCCCTCTCTCTGCTGCTCCCCTGCTCAAGCTCTCTCTCTCTCTCTCAAAATAAATAAACACAAAAAGAAAATTCCTTTGGAAACTTCCTTTATCTCTATCCCCCCAAGATATATGTTACTAATCATCCTTCAAGCATATGGCCCAGTGCTACACATCTAAAGGGTCTCATGACTAACATTTTATTAGACAGCAGTACTAAATGATCTTTTCCATTTTTAAAAATGTTTTAAATGTTTATTTACTTTAAGAAAACCACCTATTTGCACCAAAGATGTCTCAAGAATTCTTACTTGACTGTTTGCTCCTGAACCCCAACATTTCCACGTCAAACTGATCGCCAAAACTGATTGCCGATTTATTATTGGCAAACAGGACTGAGTTGGAACAAACAACTGTTTTTAAATAAAAGGAATGACATAATTTCACAGGCTACACCAAAATCACAGATGGATAAAAGAATTAATACTGAAAGAATAAAACCTACATATTGACTTTTTTTTTTTTTTTTTTTTTTTTTTCCTGGAAGGATCCTTAGAAACTGCTAACAGGGATTCCCTTTGGGAAGAAGGAGGAAAATCACAATCTTTTTTTGTTTTTTTAATTGATGCTATTGCTACCACATTTTCAGTCTGGCAAATGCATGTGGAAATTTCACGTTTTTCCTTTTTCATATGAACAATTCCTGTGACAAGACAGATTACCTTATTCCCTAATTTCTTACTGTTCAGTGTTGGCACAGAAAATAGGTCATATAAGTTTAATGCTTCTTGTGATAAATGTGAGGGGTTGGCCATTTGGTGATTAAGGCTGCAGGATGTTTGCACGACAGACCTATCCTTGGCTACTTCATACTGTGTCAGACTGTATTTGATTAAAAGCGATCGATCTCGCGATTTTATATAAATGGCTCCAATCTGTTAAACTATTTGCTAAATAAATTAGATCAACCAGCAAAGTTCACAGTATCTTCCAGTAGGGCAGTGTTAGGTGGACAGCAGATTCGAGACTATTCCCTTCTGCCCAGGTGATCTTGTGTAAGTAACTCACTCTTCATCTACCAAGCAGGGAATGGACTGAAGGACTCCAGAAGCTCCTTCCTGTGCTGCTAGCCTGTAACTGCCAGAGGCCCTGTGGATCTGTCTGTGAAGAGAACTAGCCCCCTTCCGTGCAGAGGAGCTCCAGAGGTGGGCCCAGAGATTAGATGAACCCTTGTATCTTCCTTCCCAGGAATGATCCTGAGTTACTGGCGAGTTAGGAACCCACTATAAAGGACACTGTTACATGTATCTAAAGAGAACGAGCTTGGAGTCAGACAGTCCCGATCCAAATCTTGGCTCAACCGATGACTAACTGTATAATCTTGGGTAAGTCGCTGTAACTCCTTAAGATTTGCTGAATGTTCTTATTGTTTTTAACTCTCTTTAAAGTTTTATTTTAAGTCCAGATAGTTAACACACCGTGTTATATTAGTTTCAGGTGTACGATATAGTGATTCAGCACTTCTATACATCACCCAGTGCTCATCACAAATGCACTCCCTAATCCCCATCACCTATATAACCCATCCTCCCACCCCTCTGGTAACCATCATCAGGTCTCTATAATTAAGAGTCTGTTTCTTGATCTGTCTCTCTTTCTCATTTTTTCCCCTTTGCTTGTTTTCTCTTAAATTCCACATATGAGTGAAATCATATGGCATTTATCTTTCTCTGACATATTTTGCTTAGCATTATACTCTCTATATATTGTTGCAAATGGCAAGATTTCATTCTTTTTCGTGGCTGAGTAATACTGCATGCCATTATAGATATAGATATATAGATATCTCACATCTTTGCCCACTCATCAACCAATGGACACTTGGGCTGCTTCCATATCTTGCCTACTGTAAATAATACTGCAATAAACATATGTTCTTGTATTTTTTTTTGGGGTAAATGCTTAGTAGTGAGATTGCTGGGTCATAGGGTAGTTCTATTTTTGACTTTTTGAGGAAACTTTATACTGTTTTCCACAGTGGCTGCACCAGTTTGCATTCCCACCAATGGTGCAAGAGGGTTCCCTCCTCCACATCCTCACCAACACCTGTTGTTTCTTGTGTTGTTGATTTTAGCCATTCTAAATGTGGCTAAGGTGTGAGGTGTGGCTCACTATAGTTTTGATTTGCATTTCCCCGATGATTAGTCACGTTGAGTGTCTTTTCATGTCTGTTGGCCATCTGGATGTCTTCTTTGGAGAAATGTCTGTTCAGGTCTTCTGCCCATTTTTTAATTGGATTATTTGTGTTGGAGGGGTTGAGATGTAGAAGTTCTTTACATATTTTGGATACTAACCCTTTACCAGATATGTCATTTGCAAATATCTTCTCCCATTCAGTCGGGTGCCTTTTAGTTTTGTTGATTATTTCCTTCATTGTGCAGAAGCTTTTAATTTCGATGTAGTCCCAGTAGTTTATTTTCCCTTTTGTTTTCCTTGCCTCAGACAACATATTTAGAAAGAAGTTGCTATGGCTGATGTCAAAGAAATTACTGCCTGTGCTCTCTTCTAGGAATTCTATGGTTTTAGGTCTCACATTTAGGGCTGTAATCCATTTTGAATTTATTTTTGCACCTGGTGTAAGAAAGTGGTCTAGTTTCATTCTTTTGCAGATAACTGTCCAGTTTTCCCACCACCAGTTGTTAAAGAGACTGTCGTTTTCCCCTTGTATATTCTTTCCTCCTTTGTCAAAGATTGACCATACAATTGTGAACTTATCTCTGGGATTTCTATTCTGTTCCACTGATCTATGTGTCCATTTTTGTGCCAGTACCATAGAGTTTTGGTTACTACTGCTTTGTAATAAAACTTGAAGTCTGGAAATGTGATGCCTCCAACTTTGCTTTCCTTTTCCAAGACTGCTTTGGTTGTTCAGGGTCTTTTGTGGCACTATACAAATTTTAGGGTACTTTGTTCTAGTTCTGTGAAAAATGTTGTTGGTATTTTGACAGGGATGTCATTAAATGTGTAGATTGCTCTAGGTAGGATAGACATTTTAACAATACTGTTCTTCTAATTCATGAGCATGGAATGTCTTTCTATTCGTGTCATCTTCAGTCTCTTTCATCAATGGTTTATAGTTTCCAGAGTACAGATCTTTTACCTCTTTGGTTAGGTTTACTCCTAGGTATCTTATTTCTGATGCAATGAGATTCAATGGGCTTGCTCTCTTAATTTCTCTTTCTACTACTTTATTATTGGTGTACAGAAACGCAACAGATTTCTGTACATTGATTTTGTACCCTGTGACTTTAGTGAGTTCATGTGAGCTCATGGTGGAGGTTTTTGGTGGAGTATCATGTCATCTGCAAATAGTCCAAGTTTTACTTCTTCCTTACAGATCTGGATTCCTTTTCTTTTTGTTGTCTGACTGCTGTGGCCAGGACTGGCAGTACTATGTTGAATAAAAGTTGGGAGAGTAGACATCCTTATCCTCGTCTTCTTCCTGACCTTAGGGGAGAAGCTCTGTTTTTCCCTATTAAGGATGATGTTAGCTGCGAGTTTTTCACATATGGCCTTTATTATGTTGACGTATGTTCCCTCTAAATTTACTTTCTTGAGGTTTCTATCATGAATGGATGTTGTACTTTGTCAAGTGCTTTTCTGTACCTGTTGAAATGACCATGTGGTCTTATCCTTTCTCTTACTTATGTGAAGTATCACATTGGCTGATTTGCAAATATTGAACCACCCTTGCAACCCAGGAATAAATCCCACATGATCATGGTGAACAATCTGTTTAATGTATTGTTGAATTTGGTTTGCTAGTATTTTCTTAAGAATTTTTACATCTATGTTCATCAGGGATACTGGTCTGTAGTTCTCTCTTTTTTCAATTTTTTAAAATCGTTATTTATTTTTGAGAGAGTGAGTGCAAGCAGGGGAGTAACAGAGAGAGAGAGACACACACACACACACACACACACACACACACAGAATCAAAAGCAGGCTCCAGACTCCGAGTGGTCGGCACAAAGCCTGACACAGGGCTCGAACTCATGAACTGCGAGATCATGACCTGAGCTGAAGTCAGATGCTTAACCGACTGAGACATCCAGGGACCCCTGTAATTCTTTTTTAGTGGTGTCTTTATCTGGTTTTGGTATCATGGTAATGCTTGCCTCATAGAATAAATCTGGAAGTTTTCCTTCCATTTCTTTTTTTTTTTTTTGAGTAGTTTAAGAAGAACAGATATCAACTCTTCTTTAAATATTTGGTAGAATTCGCCTGAAGCCAACTGGCTCTGGACTTTTGTTTGTTGGGAGGTGGGTTTTGTTTTTAAATGTTTATTTACTAATTTAGAGAGAGAGAGAGAGAGAGGGCACACACGGGGGTAGGGACAGAGAGAGAGGGAAGGAATCCCAAGTAGGGTCCATGCTGTCAGTGTGGAGCCCAACGCAGGGCCTTATCTTGTGATTGTGAGATCATGATCTGGGCAGAAATCAAGAGTCGGAGGCTTAATTGACTAAGCCACCCAAGGTGCCCCACGGGAGTTTTTTGATTACTGATTCAATTTCTTGTCTGGTTATTGGTCTGTTCAAGTTTTCTACTTATTTCTGTTTCAGTTTTGATAGTTTATAAGCATCTAGGAATTGACCCATTTCTTCCAGTTTGTCCAATTTGTCGGCACTTAGTTTTTCATACTATTCTCTTCTAATTGCTTATATTTCTGTGGTGTTGACTATTATTTCTCCCCTCTCATTTGTGATTTTGTTTGTGTTCTTTCTCTTTTTGTCTTGATAAATCTGGCTAGAGGTTTATAAATTTTATTGATTTTTTCAAAGAACCAGCTCCTGGTTTCATTGATCTGTTCTACCGATTTTTTTTTTAGTTTCTATATAATTTATTTCTGCTCTAATCTTTATTATCTCCTTCCTTCTGCTGGTTTTAGGTTTTGTTTATTGTTCTTCTAGCTCTTTTAGGTGTAAGTTTAGGTTGTTTGAGATTTTTCTTGCTTCCTGAGGTAGACCTGTATTGCTATAAACTTCCTTCTTAGAACTGCTTTTGCTGCATTGCAGAGGTTTTGGACCTTTGTGTTTTCATTTTCATTTGTTTTCACATACTTTTTCATTTCCTGATTTCCTGGTTAACCCATTCCTTGTTTAGTAGTATGTTATTTAACCTCCATGTATCTGTGGTCTTTCCAGATTTTTTTCTTCTGGTTGACTTCTAGTTTCATAGTGTTGTGGGCAGAAAAGGTACATGGTACGATATCAACCTTCTTGTATTTGCTGAGGCCCGTTTTGTGGGCTAATATGTGATCTATTCTGGAGAATGTCCTATGTGCACTTGAAAAGAATGTGTATTTTGCTCTTTTAGGATGGAATGTTCTGAATACATCTGTTAAATCAATCTGTTTCAGTGTGTCATTCAAAGCCTTGTTTCCTTGTTGATTTTCTGTTTAGATGATCTGTCCATTGATGTAAGTGGACTGATAGAGCCCCCTAGTATTACTGTATCATTATCAATTAGTTGTTTGTTATTAGCTGTTTTTTATATATGGATACTGCCACGTTGGGTACAAAAATATTTACAATTGTTGTATCTTCTTGTTAGACTGTCCCCTTTATGACACATAGTGTCCTTCTTTGTGTCCTATTACAGTGTGTGTGGTTTTTTTTTGTTTGTTTTTTAATGTTTATTTAGTTTTGAGAGACAGAGACAGACAAAGCATGAGCGGTGGAGGGGCAGAGAGAGAGGGAGACACAAAATTTGAAGCAGGCTCCAGGCTCTGAGCTGTCAGCAGAGAGCCTGATGCGGGGCTCAAACTCTGAATGGCGAGATCATGACCTGAGCCAAAGTCGGACGCTTAACCAACTGCGCCACCCAGGCGCCCCTACAGTGATTTTTTTTTAATGTTTATTTTTTGAGAGAGACAATGCAAGTGGGGGAGGGGCAGAGAGACAGGGGGACACAGGATCCAAAGCTGACTCTGCACTGACAGCAGTGAGTCTGATGCAGGGTTCGAACTCCCAAGTAGTGAGATCATGACCTGAGCTGAAGTCAGATGCTCAACTAACTGAGCCACCCAGGTACCCCTTACAGTGTTTGGTTTAAATGTTTTTTTAAATGTTTCTTTATTTTTGAGAGAGAGAGAGAGAGAGAGAGAGAGAGCGAGCGCATATGCACACATGCAAGGAGGGGCAGGGCAGAGAGAGAGAGGGAGACACAGAATCCGAAGCAGGCTCCAGGCTCTGAGCTGTCAGCACAGAGTCTGATGTGGGGCTCAAACTCACAAACTGCAAGACCATGACCTGAGCCGAAGTCTGAAGTTCAACCAACTGAGGCACCCAGGTGCTCCTACGGGTGTTTGTTCTAAAGTCTATTTTGTCCAGTATAAGATTGCTATTTCAGCTTTCTTTTGACATCCATTTGCATGATAGATGGTTCTGCATCCCCGTGCTTTTGGTCTGCAGGTGTCTTTAGATCTGCATATCGATGTAGGCAACATATATGGGTCTTGTTTTTTTATCCGTTCTGACACCCTATGTCTTTTGACTGCAGCATTTAGTCCATTTACATTCAAAGTAATTATTGATAGATATGTATTTATTGCCATTTTATTACTTGTTTTGTGGTTGTTCCTGAAGATTTTCTCTGATCCTTTCTTGTTTTTCTCCCTTTCATGTTTTGCTAATTTTGTTTAGTAATATATTTGGATTTCTTTCCCTTTATTCTTTGCATATGTATTCGTGGTTTTGATATATGGTTACCATTAGGTTTGTATATAACATCTGCATACGGCAGTCTATGTTAAGTTTATGGTCATTTAAGTTTGAACCCATTCTTCTCTCCTCTCCTCCCTGTTTTAGGTATATGTTATTATATTTCATATCCTTTTTTTGTGAGTTCTTTGTCTGATTATCCCTATTTTCCACAATGTCTATGCACTTAAAAAGAAAAAGAAAAAGAAGTAACAATGTCCTAAGTTGCAGACATCTATAAAAATCTGGTTCCAAAGGCAAGGGAATTAAAAGCAAAAATGAACTATTGGGACCTCATGAAGAGAAAAAGCTCCTGCACTGCAAAGGAAACAAATCAACAAAACTAAAAGGCAACCGACGGAATGGGAAAAGATATTTGCAAATGACATATCAGACAAAGGGCTAGTATCCAAAATCTATAAAGAACTCACCAAACTCCACACCTGAAAAACAATCTGGTGAAGAAATGGGCAGAAGACATGAATAGACCCTTCTCTAAAGAAGACATCCAGATGGCCAACAGGCACATGAGAAGATGCTCAACGTCACTCCTCATCAGGGAAATACAAATCAAAACCACACTCAGATACCACCTCACGCCGGTCAGAGTGGCTAAAATGAACAACTCAGGAAACAACAGATGCTGGTGTGGATGTGGAGAAACGGGAACCCTCTTGCACTGTTGGTGGGAATGCAAACTGGTGCAGCCACTCTGGAAAATAGTGTGGAGGTTCCTCAAAAAATTAACAATAGATCTACCCTATAACCCAGCAATAGCACTGCTAGGAATTTACCCAAGGGATACAGGAGTGCTGATGCATAGGGGCACTTGTACCCCAGTGTTTACAGCAGCACTTTCAACAA
Source organism: Panthera leo (assembly GCF_018350215.1). Classification (NCBI taxonomy): domain Eukaryota; kingdom Metazoa; phylum Chordata; class Mammalia; order Carnivora; family Felidae; genus Panthera; species Panthera leo. The sequence goes on along the minus strand of NC_056687.1, from coordinate 147,431,975 downwards.
TAGCCAAATGATGGAAAGAGCCTAAATGTCCATCAACTGATGAGTAGATAAAGAAATTGTGGTTTATATACACAATGGAGTACTACGTGGCAATGAGAGAAAATGAAATATGGCCTTTTGTAGCAACGTGGATGGAACTGGAGAGTGTTATGCTAAGTGAAATAAGTCATACAGAGAAAGACAGATACCATATGGTTTCACTCTTATGTGGATCCTGAGAAACTTAACAGAAGACCATGGGGGAGGGGAAGGAAAAGGAAAAAAAAAAAAAAAAAGTTAAGAGAGGGAGAGAGCCAAACGATAAGAGACTCTTAAAAACTGAGAATAAACTGAGGGTTGATGGGGGGTGGGAGGTGGTGGTGGGGGGGTGATGGGCATTGAGGAGGGCACCTGTTGGGATGAGCACTGGGTGTCGTGTGGAAACCAATTTGACAATAAATTTCATATTAAAAAAAAGAAAGAATCTGGAGCTATCTTTTCCCATGCCTGATCCCTCTCAGAGCTTCCTTTTACAAAGCCACACGGAGAAATCATTCACATTGCTGGTATGTTTGACAAGGGTTGAATTAAGTTCTGGAGTGGTAGATAAGCTTAAATTTGCGCAAGGCATCTGCAAATCCGGCCCTGTTACTTTTCTACGAGTCCTTTAATGTGGTACGTGGGCACCTGAGAATTCCAAAGCCCTTTTAAAAAGAAGTGAAAGTCTTCACAACCCCAATGTTGTAGAAGAGTAGAAAGAGCTTTCTATTTCAGGAAACAGGACGGCCAAATTCGTGCCTGGGTTCTCTACTGGTTATGTGACCATGGGGCAGGTAACTTATTCACTGAGCTTTGGACTATTCACCTGAAAACAGGGATTCTCCCCACCAATTTTTATCATTCCAATTTTTGGTATATGGGTTGTCGAACTGAGCAGTGGAATCCAATGAGGATCCAGATACTGGCATTTGTGAATTAAAAAAATCTGGGTTTTCTAATGCCAGGACAGCCCCACCATGGATGTAATCACCTGTTTGTCTGTGTAAGCAACTTTGCATTTTTGGATCATGGCAGGTCAGAACGGCCTCCTGGCTTTCCTTCATTCTGGAGGCTGGTGAAACATTTTTGTAGCCCAGAATGGCCTCCCTGTATAAAACCCCCACCCCACTGAATATTCACTTCAGGAATGTTATGGGGGCAAGGAAGAGTCCGCTACAAAAAATAACAGAAATCGAAAATGTATGTTTTAAAACACCGAATGTCTGGGCTCCCAGCCCCTCCCCGCCCTGCAGCCAACCTCACCGATGGTGGTCTCACAGAACTTCTCTGCAGCCACCTCGCTGGCAATGTTGGCTCCCATGAGCACGCTGACGTCAATGCCCATCTTCTCCCGGATGATGTCGGAGATGAGCTTCAGCCCCTCAGGACCTTCGTCTATGCCCTGTAAGGATGTCAACGAGTTAGGGGAAAACAAACGACCGAACGAAAGAGGGATGACACGGTCACTTTTGTAAGTAACAGATTCAGGCAACCAATGGCGTATGCAATGTGAAAAAAAAAACAGCGCTTACAAGAGTAACATACACACCATGTATACAGTGTTAAAAGAGTAACAATAAAACGCAAAGAAAATAAACACACGTAACCACCCAGAACATGACCTACACCACTGAAGCCTTGTGTGTCCCTTCCCAAGTTCATCCTCCTTCTCACTACTGGTCCTCACCCCTACTATCCTGAAGGCTGTATACTCTGCTCCCTTCTGTTCTTGACCATTCTGCCACATAAAGCTATCCCTAAATATGTGAGGCCATTATGTCTGCTTTTGAAAGGCTGTAAGTGCAACTGTACCTTTGGTCTGTGATGTGCTGTTTGGTGCTACATTATTAGTTTAGAGATTCATCCATGTGGTTACATGAATGCTCTGGTTTGTTCCTATTTACCACCATGGAGTATTACCACTATTCATTTATCCATTCTATTGATGACGGACGTGTGAGTTGTTCCAGTTTGCTTTCATGAACATTCATCCACGAACCACTCTAAAACACAGTCTCTCTAGAGGTTCCTAACCTTTTACCATGTGGCCCCGCATCGTTTTATGGACTCATTCTCAGAATCTGATATGCATAAAGCAAAATGCAGGAGATTACCCAGGAAGCCAATTACGTTGAAATTTAGTTATCAAAGTGTTAAAAAAACAAAACCAAATTTGTGACAAAGTAATATACATGCTATTTTATTAACGCAATTAGAAAGATGATGCGGCAGGTTTAACAATTACCGTAATTTCAAGGTAGTGATCAGCATAAATGACACCTGGAGATAGCTGAAGCCATTGTACAGTGGTAGGAAAATACCCGTGACCTCTACTGAGAGCAGGGCCACAGGCACTGCCTAATGCCACTGTGACCGAAAACCTGGCTTTGTGGCTGGCATTCAAAACCAAAAGAAATGCCCATTTTAGTCACAGGTTAAAATGAATAAAAACGTAATTTTCCTCCCCACATGAATTCTGTCTGTGGACCTCTGGGGGTGGTTTGTGGACTTCTAGTTAAAAACTCCCTCTTTGGGGAATATATCCAGGAGTGGAAACAAATGAGGATTAATTTCCCAGCAACACAAACCACCAGTGATTTCTAGAACACAGCAGAGACCCACGTCCTGGACAGGAAGGTTCATCAGGAGGAGCTCACCCTCACATCACTGCCACCGCTAAAACCCGCTGTGATCGAGAGCGCCCCCCGCCCCACCCCCAACGCTGAGCTCAGCTAGCCTCCTGGGATGTGTTATTGATTCCCTTCCAGGCATCTTTAAAACAAAAACACAAGAAAACAAAAAACTGCCATAACCTCCCTTTCAGATCCTATTTCCAACAGATGGACGTGAGAGGATGTGAAATTCCCCTGTAACCCAAGTCCGACATCCGGCCCCTTCCCTGCCTGGGGTCAGAGGCACGTTACCTTGATGAGGGTGATTCCCAGGGCTTTCTTGGGCACTCTCCCGGTGATCTCATCACAGATTCTGTGAATGAACTGGTGGGGAATGACAAACACCAGCAGGTCTGCATCCTGCACGGCCTCGCTGAGGTTTGGGACAGCAATCTGCAGCGGTGAGGAGGAAACAGTTACTCCCACACCAAAATATGCCTCGCCCAATGATTTCATCCACTGACCGTTTATCAGATGCCTACTGTGCGCAGAGTGCCGCGCAGACAGACGGGAAAGGCACGCGGGCCTGCGCTCTGCCTTCTCCTTCAGGACACCCATCTGAAGCTAGGGGGGTGCTCCCTCTGTTGCTTAGCAGGTGGGCAAGTGACTTACCTTCTTCATGCCTCAATTTCCTTACCTGTAAAAGGGAGTCATAATAATGCTGTATGGGTTGCTTCCCCCAGTTCCATTTTCTGCCTTTCTTTGCCCTGCTCTGTTCCCCAGGGGGCTGCTTTTTTTTTTTTTTTTTTAATTTCAAAGAGAGAGGGCATGAGCGGGGGAGGGGGGGGGGGAGAGAGAGAGAGAGAGAGAGAGAGAGAGAGAGAGAGAGAGAGAGAGAGAGAATCCCAAGCAGGCTCCATGCTCAGTGCAGAGCTCAACCCGGGGCTCAATCCCACAGCCCTGGGATCACGACCTGAGCCGAAATCGAGAGTCAGATGCTCAACCGACTGAGCCACCCAGGCACCCCACCCCCACCCCAGAAGGCTGCTTTCTGTGGACTGTTTTCCCTGGAGGCCCTTGCTCTCTGCCTTCCACTTGGCCTCAGCCAAAGTGGGGCACCGTCAGGAGATCTAAGGTTGGGAGGAGAGACAGGTCAGGGTATTTATCAGCCTCCCGGGGCTACTCCTGCCCTGGCTTCATTCTAGTTAAACCTCCTGGCAGGCAGTCCCTCTTCCATGTCCCTAAGCTCTGGCCAGGCTGGTTTGGTGAGACCGCTCTGCCCCCTCGCCCTTTCAGAGGTGGTTATGACTTCCTGCTGTTGCTAAACTCTGAGCGCTCCAGCAAGACCTTTTGGTTTCCTCGACCCTGACCATAGCTCTATAAATAGTCCCGCACCAGTCTCCTAGGTGAGGCACTTTGAGAGTGCTGTGGTGAATAGTAAGTGTTGGGCGCTTGGTACCCGCTCCATCCCCATCAGCTATTATGGCGATTGCTTCCCTTCAGATGAATATGAAGATGGATTTTAGAATTGGACACAGCCAGAGAAACACACATGCACGCGCCCGCACACGCACACACACACTCGAGCGGAAGTAAAGGCGACCGGCGGGGACATGGGGCCACGTGATCCCTTAGCAGAAGACTGCTCACTGCTCCCCGATGTCTGATCTCCCCTTCTTCCTCAGCACAAGAAGCCTGAGTTTGGAGCCAGGCTCATAAATGCCCAGAAAGGTTACATTCCTTAGCTTCCCTTGCAGCTAGGTGCCCCGTGTGATTAGGTTCTGACCAACGGGGTGTCAGTGGAAGCACTGTGACCTCTGGGAAATCCCTTTTGTCAGGGGGGAACGTGAAGAGATGGCTGGACGATGAGGAAGAAACCAAATGCTGCGATGGCAGAACAGGAGGATCACAAGAGTCCCTGACACCATTAACACATCACTAATACGATAAACATCTCTTAACACGAGACGGGAAAAAGCAAGTACTTACTTTCCTTAGGTCACTGCTATGATAGGTCTTCTGTCACATGTACCTGAACCGGACTGTAACTGATACTCCCATTAAGCATTGCTGGTTCCCCAAACGAAGCGACTGGAGGAAGATTCTTCTCTGAGGATGTGCTGCGGGCCACAGGAGCGTCATTCGGGATGGCTAAGCCTCCTGGGAAATCTAGTTTGGGCGTTGTGATGGAGACCGCCAGCTCCTCACCAAAATTCCTTCTTGCCTTCCTCCATAATCACAGAGCTGGAAGCTGGTCACTAGTCACCTCGCTAGAGACTACATTTCCCAGCAGCCCCTGCAGTTACACAGGCCAAAGACCAAGCTCCCTTGCATTTGGAGATTCTACCTCCTCCAAAAGAGCAATTTCTTGATCAATCCCATTAGCCTCCGAATGCCAATTCCCAGCTGCTTTGTCCTTGACTGACAGAGCACTTTATGCTCTTACATTTATTTGCCTGTGGTCCCACCCAGTGCCCTCCCAGCCTTTGTAAAAACTCCGGTCCTTCACTCCGCCTAGGGTTACCAGTCTTTCTTAGGAGGGGGTTTTTAATCTGTACGCCCTCATACAGCGCCTGGCAGCCTGAATTTTAGTTTAAATCTTTTTTCTTCTCTAGACCCATTGATCCTCCTCTTCCCCATCCATCCTCAACATACACACACACACACACACAGACACACACACACACACACATGCATACATGTGCACACACCTCCGTGTCTGCCTTTTCAGGGCATTTTCCAACATGGTGAAATGGAAAAGACACCAGAACCAAAGAGAAAATATGGAAAAGATGTACATTTGAGTCCCATATCTGCAAATGATCAGCTGTGTGACCTTGGACAAGTGATGTATCTTCACTGACCTTAATCACCCCATATACAAAGGGGTATAAAAATCACTTTTCCTGCCCAGATATTTCACAGAGACCTTTCAAATTAAGTAATATAAATGACAGCACTTCAAAATGATATGAAAGAGATTATTTATCAAAAAATCTACCTGCTTTAAAAAAAAAAAAGAAAAATCTACCTGCTCCCCACAAATTCTTACCTTATTTCTTTTTTAATTTGAGAGAGAGAGTGGGAGAGAAGGGAGGAGGGAGAAAGAGAGAGAGAGAGAGAGAGAATCTTTTTTTTTTTTTTTTAACGTTTATTTATCTTAGAGAGAGAGACAGAGATGGAGCATGAGAAGGGTAGGGGCAGAGAGAGAGGGAGGCACAGAATCCAAAGCAGGCTCCAGGCTCCCAGCTGTCAGCACAGCCCCACACAGGGCTCGAACTCACAAGCTGTGAGATCATGACCTGAGCTGATGTCGGACACTCAACTGACTGAGCCACCCAGGTGCCCCAAGAAAGAGAGAATCTTTTTTTTTTTATTAATTAATTTTTTCAATATATGAAGTTTATTGTCAAATTGGTTTCCATACAACACCCAGTGCTCATCCCAAAAGGTGCCCTCCTCAATACCCATCACCTCCCCTCCCCCCCTCCCACCCCCCATCAACCCTCAGTTTGTTCTCAGTTTTTAACAGTCTCTTATGCTTTGGCTCTCTCCCACTCTAACCTCTTTTTTTTTTTTTCCTTCCCCTCCCCCATGGGTTTCTGTTAAGTTTCTCAGGATCCACATAAGAGTGAAACCATATGGTATCTGTCTTTCTCTGTATGGCTTATTTCACTTAGCATCACACTCTCCAGTTCCATCCACGTTGCTACAAAGGGCCATATTTCGTTCTTTCTCATTGCCACGTAGTACTCCATTGTGTATATAAACCACAATTTCTTTATCCATTCATCAGGTGATGGACATTTAGGCTCAAGAAAGAGAGAATCTTAAGCAGACTCCACACTCAGCGCAGAGCCCGATGCAGGGCTTGATCCCCCAATCCTGGGATCATGACCTGACCCAAAATCAAGGGTCGGATGCTCAACCGACTGAGCCACCCAGATGCTCCAAATTCTTACCTTTTAAGGACTCCACCCATCCCTGTGTCTCTTGTTAAAAGACATGCAAGGAAGCTGCCAGCTGGTCTGGATTTCTTTCTGTCTCTTACATTTCCTTCTTGAATAAATCAAACAACTTGTAGTTGGCTGGGAATGCGATGGGTCTCTAGAGCAATGGGACTGGGGGCTCACTTAGCACGTACAGACATTCCTTCACTCTCCTCGGTGGAGTGCTGAGGGTTTAGCCCACAGAAGCAATGTGTAGTGCGAGTTATATTTGTATGGTTCACATGGTCCATTCACAGAACACTATTCCTCTTGCACAGTATCAAAAGAGCTCTCCTCTTTGAGAAGAGCACTGGGTGTTGTATGGAAACCAATTTGACAATAAATTTCATATATTAGAAAAAAAAAAAAAGAGCTCTCCTCAACTAGCCTGGTAACTGGAATACCTTCTTGCAGAATAAAACCTTTAGCTAAGACTTTGCCTATCTTTTCCTCTCAACAAAATCAAGACACTTGTAGAAATGCTGACCTAGTTCACAGGCTTTCTGTCAAAATCTTTCTGGGGGTGTCCACCATTAAAGATCCTGAAATACATTCAGAAAGACAACTCAGAACAAAAGGGCTTGCCTTACCTAGGTAAGGAGGAAAAATAATCAAATCAGAACCAAGGCATCATGGTTGGTCCACTTAATGTTCAGACTTTCAGGGATCCAGGGCTCTTGGTCCAAGCTTTTATACACACACACACACACACACACACACACACACACATATATATCTCATATCTCATATATATATATATATATGTACATATATATATATATATATATATATATATATATATATAAAATCATTTAAGACCGAGCTGGTAAAATGTATGTGGAGAAGCCTAAAGGTTCTCTTGTATCCCCCCGGATTAGTTATCACTGCCAGTATATGGACACCCTGGCCTAGCTTGATCTCTGGTCAGCTAACCGGACACCCACAGGGAACCCACCTACATTCTTGAGGGAGCGAGTATTTAGGTTAAACACAACAGCATGTGAGTAACACACATAGCGAAGTCGTAGCTGGCACACAGCAGAGGTTCAAAAATATTATGGTTCCCTCCTGTTCTTCTAATCTGCATTTTGGCCAAGATCGTAAGTGAAATTTACGTCCTTGGCTCTACATTCAGAAAAATGATCCTCAGATACAGACAACCTTATCTGAAGAGTGTTACATAAATATGCACTGCTGGTAAGTAAGGTTGCTTCTAGAGAAACACAGCCGTTAACCGCCTGGATTCCCCAATACTACACCAGTAAATATGAACTTATTATGTAGACTGGTGGTGCCCAAAGGGTGGTTCCTGAAGCAACAGATCACCACCACCTGGGAACTTGTCAAAACTGCAGATGTATGAGGGGCACCCGGGTGGCTCAGTCAGTTGAGCGTCCGATTTCGGCTCAGGTCATGATCTCACAGTTTATGGGTTGGAGCCCTTCGTCGGGCTCTGTGCTGACAGCTCAGAGCCTGGAGGCTGCTTCGGATTCTGTGTCTCCCTCTCTCGGCCCCTCCCCCGCTTGCACTCACACGCTCTCTCTCTCTCAAAATAAATAAACAAACATTCTTTTAAAATGTGAATCCTCAAACATGCTGGAGGGAGTCCAGACTGGTACAACTACTTTGGAAACCAGTGGTGTGATGTGGTGAAATTATAGTTGTGTGTTCCCAGTGACCCTGCGACGCCACCCCTACGAACGCGGGCCATGACAGCAAAGCGCTGGAAACCGTGCCAATGTCCATACCAGAGAATGGATACATTCACTTTCACGAACTTACAGGGCTTCAGATATCAACAGAGTCCTGGGAGCAGCTGGTACTTCCTTTCCTCCCTCTGTCCACACACAGGCACAGGGGTGGGTGGTGGAGTCAGTCAGTGTGGGGGTCGGGCTCTGAGTGGCAATGGCTGTTGACTCCTCTAGGTTACTTCTTTCCCCTCCTCCTCCCTCCTGGCTCCCACGCTCCCAGGTAAGGGCTTCAGCTTCACAGACCTACTTGGCAGGTTCCCCTCCCCAGCACTCCTTGAGCACTGCACCAGGAACTGCGGAAAAACAGAAAACTAGAAAGTCAGGTTCATGCACTCAGGAGTGAACAGGTACATAAGGGCCTGGCACAAAGCACAGTGGACGGGACGTACTGATAAAGCATGTGGTTTACAGAAGGGAAGGAACCATCGATCTGACAAGAATGAGAAATGAAACTCGGGAATTTCCTCCTCCAAGCATGGGTCAGAGATGACCTCAGAGGCCTTTCACGGCAGTGGGAACAGAGGCTCCCTTTGTTCTTCCCCTCGGATATTTGGACAACTTAACTTCTGAGCTCAGAACCGTAGGGATCCTTTCTCTCCCTGCCAACAACACCAATAACTGCCCGGCCCCAGCGTAGTGATACGGAGCAGAAAGTTCTCATTGTCCAAAAGACAATGGATCCAACAGGATGCGTCCACCAGGAATCAAACCCTAGCCTCTAGCCATGTGACCCTGGGCAGGTTCATTAACTTCTCTGAGCCTCAGTCTCTTCCGCCATAAAGTCAACATCATCGTTCTAATAGGAAAACCGATAGTATCAACCTAAGAGGGTTACTGAGAGCATTAAATGAGACAAGATATATAAACTACTTAGCACAGTGCTTAATAGCAGTGTACCCTATAACCAAAAGCCAAACATCAAGGGCGCCTGGGTGGCTCGGTCGGTTAAGCATCTGAGTCTTGATTTCCGCTCAGGTCATGATCTCACGATTCGTGAGATGGAGCCCCTCGTCGGGCCTTGTGCTAATAGCCCAGAGCCTGGTTGGGACTGTCTCTCTCTCTCTCTCTCTCTCTCTCTCTCTCTCTCTCTCTCCCTCTTTCTCTGCCCCTCCCCCACTCATGCTTGAGCTCCTGCACTCTCTCTCTCTCAAAATAAATAAACATTTGGGAAAAAAAAAAAAAAAAAAAAAAAAAAAAAACAAGCCAAACAACAATCTTTAGTGAGCAAGGTCTTTGCATCTCCAAACTTCCTGGCATGTATCAGTTTACAAATCTGTCCCCCTGCTGGGCTCCTTGAGGAAAGCTGCGGTTGGTCTGGTCGGTCATCTTCTCCCCCTTCCCGTCTCTGACAACTGTCACTGTGCTTTGCAAGAGCTGTACATGCGCATAAATGTTGATAAGTATACGTAGGGAGGAGTATTTCATTAACAAAGTAGAGTTTTTCCAGTTAACCGGAGAATCAGGCAGATAGGAATCGGGCAGTCACAATGGTCTGCTTTTCAGACTACTGCAGAAAACCACCAAGGGGCGAATCTGGCAACAAAGTTCACAGATTCCACGCATCTCAGGCTAGCAGCACAGTGCACGCTTTTTGTTCCTCTTGCTCATTTCTTCCTCCCCCCATTTCCTCCAAGTCCCTGGAATGAGGCCAGGCAATTAACCTGTATTTTTCCCTCTCAGCCTAATAAGCCTGAATTTTAAACTGTCAGTCTTACAATTTTCTATTTTCTCCAATCTCCTTCTGTAATTTAGGCCTTGACCCTAATTTTAATTACAGACCGTTGCATTAGCTGTCCTCACAAGCAGACTCAAGTCTATGTACTTAGAAAGGGAATATCAGGACAGGGGCATCACAAGTGGCAGAAGGCAAAGGTTGTTAGCTCCATCTTTGATGGGACCGACACTTTGAATGCCAAGAGAGTAGCCTGCGATGGGCTGAACTGTGTCCCCTCCCCCCAAAAGTCATATGTTGAATTACTAACCTTAGTAGCTGGGAATATGACTATATTTAAAGACAGAGTCATTGCAGAGGTGATTACATCAAGATGAGTTCACTAGAGTGGGCCCTAATACAACATGACTCATGTCCTCGTAAGAAGGGGAGGTTAGGACACAGACACACAGAAGGAAGGCCATGTGAAGGTGCAGGAAGAAGGCGGCCATCTCCAAGTCAGAGAGCCTCAAAAGAAACCAGCCTGGCGACACCCTCATCTTGGACTTGAACCCTCCAGAACTGTGAGGAAATAAATTTCTGTTGTTTAAGCCACCTTTCCTATTGTACTTTCTTACGGCAGCCTTAGCAAACGAATAGAAAGCCCATCTTCAGAGTCAGGCAAACCAAAACTGACCAAGCCAAGAAGCTGGTGGTAGAAAGGAACAAAGGAGGAAGGGAGGAAATAGTTTTCCCACTCCCCCAAGCCCCAAGTGCGAACTCAGCCAAGCGTAACTTTCAGAATTGACCCAAAGTACTATCTATCCCAAAGTCTTACCACATTTTCTGGCAGCTTGTGTCCTGGGAGATATTTCACATTTTCATGGTCATTATTTATAATGTCTGTCAGTTTTCTCCCATTAATGGTTTCTTCAAAGACCCACATCTTGACTGTGGAGGCAAACTTCTTAAGTTTCTTGACATTATTACCAATTATTTTTGCAACAGCTGAACCCCTACAAAAGAAACAGTGAAGAAGAAAGAAATTAAACTCACTTGGGCAGAAGAGATAAAGCATTCAATTATAATTGAGAAGAATCCTGTTCTGACTCTGATTCAAGCACTGGGTTTATAACTTAACAGGCGATGTCCTATCAGCCACAAGCCATTGGAAGCGTAGTTGTTTTCACCTGGAAGGAACACCCTCCCCACCCCCCGTGATCAGAAAAGACCCCAGCATTTGGTACAAGGTCAAAAACAGCACCCCTTGAAACTAGTAAGCATCAACCTATCTTGGAAGACAGTATCACAGGCAGAAGAGAAACCCACCTAGAAGACGACATAAAAATAAAACCTGGAGTGTACCCCAAGCCTCCGAGGCTACCAGGCTCTGTTTCACATCCATCACGAGATTAAAATGTAGCTACCGTAGAACAAATTGTGTTCTGGTGAAGTGCAAAGGCCTAAGTTACAGTCGTAATGGAAAGACAAGGACCTGAGTGACTTCCAGAAAAGGAGCAGGGCAAGGGCGCGAGGCTCAGATGCCTGGGTATTTGGTCCCCCCAGAAGACGTCCACCCAGCCGGCCTCTCGCCCAACAAACTCCCGGTTTATCCTGCATCTCTGTTCCCCAAGCACATTCTGGTAACTAATTGGCATCCCACAGGCTTTGCCACAGGGGAAGAGAAGGCACTCCAACTAGCTGACACCAGTCGTCTGGACAACGGACACGGGTCTGGGGCTGGTGGCCACCGCAGCAGCTCTGTTCCTGGTCAGCCCAGGCATCTCTGTGCCCATCTCACGACGCTGAGTGCACAGTGGGCCACGGGCGGCTGATTCGGCCGGGATGACTGTGAACGGAGAAAGTCACTTTCCTGGTGCGGGAAGCAAGTCCTTCTACCTCGTTCACTTCTCTGAGTGGGTGGTAAGCTTTTGAGAGCAGAGAACACATCACCTTTTCTCTACTGAATCACTGGCATCTAGCCCAATGTGTTATACACAGTAGGCGCCCAGTAAATATGTGATAACGGGGATGAATGAGTGCATGGGTGATTGGATGAAGTTATTGGTGAGACCAGGGAGGAGGCAGAACAAGATCCCTGGATGACCTCGCGTGTGATGTAACTGGAGTTTCCCTACTTATTTTTGTCATTTTCAGCACCAGTGAACCCCAAAGGATGTACAGACATGGTCTGATGGGCTTAGTGCTTAACAGTTGCAACAGTCATTTGAATTTTCGGAACTAACTCATTTCAGCAGATGCTACAGGTTTGCCTTTGGCTGCAGATGCTTGGTTTCCCCAAGAGGAGTTTGTAAAGACAGGAGCAAATGTATTCCAGTAAGATCACACAGAGGGATCTAGTGGTTCTGGCTTATTTTCCCGCCGGATTTACTACATTTGGATTCCTAGTGCCCAATGCCCCGTGTCAGTTTGCTCACTTGCCCAGAATCACACTTGCTCTCTGTGACCTTGTGGGAGTTACTCAATGCCCAGGAACGCCTCTGTGAGCCTGAGCTGTGACCGCCACGGGAGTTCACGAGCAGCTGTTTCCCAGATTAGCATGAGGGTGATAGTGATCGTGGGGAGAATCTTGGCCTCTCTTCTACAAAGCGTCAGGAGAATCGGATTAATAGGTATTTAGCTAACAAACTGTCCTGCTGGCCTCGAGTAAGAATTTCACAGGTAAAGCTACAGAGCTTTGCTTTCTTTTGTGAGGGAGGGCAGCACCAAAGTCCGGGGCCTGTGGTGCAGAGCAGTTCTCCAGGCTGGCGGCCCCGTCAGTCCCCGTGGAGCTTTAAAAACTACTGAGGCCCGATCTGACTCCGGAAGTACAGGTTTCATTGGTCTGGGGTGTGGCCCGGGACTCCGGATTTCTAAAGCTCCCAGGTAATCTAATTTACAGCCAAAGTTGAGAACAACTAGCTTGGTTTATCCATTTATCTTAGGAAAGGGAAGGTGATCGGGATCGTGGGAAGAAGCATGGAGTTTAATTCAAGGACAAATGTAGTAAGAAGAACAGAAACATTCTGGGGTGTCTGTAAGGCCTCGTCTTGTTCTTTCTGATTAACTTACACAATAATCTGCTTTTGTTTTTAAGATCAGTACTTAAAACACGGTATTTTATTGTTTTAAGCTCTTTTATAATCTGGTAAAATCTCCACATTGAACCAAATATTTTGTTTGCTATCCAGCTTTCTTTTCTTAACATTTATTCATTTTTGAGAGACAGAGTGCAAGCAGGGGAGGGGCAGAGAGAGAGACAGACAGACAGAATCCGAAGCAGGCTCCAGGCTGAGCTGTCAGCACAGAACCCGACATGGGGCTCAAAGTCATGAACCATGAGATCGTGACCTGCGCTTAAGTCAGAAGCTTAACTGACTGAGCCACCCAGGTGCCCCTGCTGTCCACCTTTCTTCAGTATTGTTTACAAAACCACCAAAAGTATAATCCACCTTGACATAACAAAAGCCATATATGACGAACCCTCAGCTGACATCATACTGAGTGTTCTCACCACCAAAAATGTGGAAAGGGGGCAGTCAGAAGCTTTTTATTTTAGGAAATAAATGTTTATCATTTGTTTTTATTTTCTATTTTGTAATTTTCATTTTTATCCAAGATACTTATCACCTTGATTTGTGGTGGTTTCACAGGTATATCCATATCTCCAAACCCATCAAACTGCACACAATATGTCCAGTGATTTTTATGTATCAATTACACTTCAAAAAAGCTGTTTTTTTTTTAAAAAGGAAGTATGTATAATCTACACCCCAAACTCCTTTGTGACTCTGAAAGGATACTAGCTTTGTTCATTCCATAGGTATTATTACTACTTTTTTTTTTTTTTTAATGTTTATTTGTTTCAGAAGAGAGAGAGAGAGAGAGAGACAGTGAGAGAGAGAGAATGAGCAGGGGAGGGGCAGAGACAGAAGCCCAAGCAGGCTCTGCACCGTCAGCACAGAGCCTGACGCAGGGCTTGAACCCACGGATCGTGAGATCACGACCTGAGCAGAAGTCGAGTCACGGGCTTAACCGACTGAGCCACCCAGGCGCCCCCTACTTCCCACCAACATGAAGGAACAGGATCAAATAGAGCAAACGAAGTGGTCTGGAGGAACCTGAGCGTTTGGAAGGGACTGGAGGCTATTGCAAGTGACGTACCCTGTTCTAAAAAAAACACACAACAAACCACACGAAGAAACAAACAAAAAGGGAGCTGGCCTGCAGAGAGCCGGTCCCAAAACACTCACAGGTACTAGAACTGAGCTTAAACTAAAGTACTGGCTATAGTCCACGAAGGCAGTTAGTTCGTACGTGGCTTGCTTGTGGTTGGAGCGGGGCTTCCCCAGCCACACTGGCGGAGCTCTCCCTGTTTCAGTGTTGTGCCACGGCACAAGCATAGCCAGGCACGGATCTCCCACTGCAGGGGTCAAGGGCGCAGGCGGCCATTTCCACACCTGGCCCGGCTCATTCGTCTCCTAAACGACAGGTGGGACAGCGACCTTCCAGGTCCTTTCCGGGGTCTATGACTGCGTCCAGTGTCTTCCAAGGTGAGGAACAGGGGTACCCCCGGCTGGCTGAGTGCTACTCCCACACACGCCACCAAAGGACACTGACTCACTTGTGCCCTTTCAACTCCTATGGCCCTCTGAGAGAGTGCAGAATGTCTCATTTAAGCGCTGCTGTGTTGTCCCCATCTCTCTAGCATGTGCTAGTTTCCCTTCTTCACAAAGTCGCCAAGTGCCTCAGACTCTGAGCCTTGGCAGGGGAGAAGTAGCATTTGGCAAGAAATCCGTAACGCTGTTCTGTTCTCGTTCTACTGGTTGTTGTCACCTCCTACCTGTGATATTTACAGTAGTGATAGAAGGTTTTCCGTTAAAGTCAACTTTTAAACAAAGTGTAATAAGCAAATAACGCAGGGGTGAAGCAGAGCCAAAGCCATAAGGGTGGAGCCTGCAACACAGAAGTTTAATCCTGTCCAAACTTTTCACCTTGAAGATTAAGACAGGGAGGATGGGAGTCACTCTGACCTTCTATCATGCAACCAGGTACTGGCAGAACTGGAAGAGGGACTCAGGTCTGCTTGCGGCCAGTCCTGAGTCTTTACCTAGATGTATAAAGTCACATTTCCCGCGAAACTGTGCGGACTAGGGGCGCCTGGGTGGCTCAGTCAGTTAAGCCACCGACTTCAGCTCAACTCATGATCTCGTGGTTCACGGAATCTGAGCCCCACGTCGGGCTCTATGCTGACAGCTCGGAGCCTGGAGCCTGCTTCGGATTCTGTGTCTCCTCTCTCTGCCCCTCCCCCACTCTCAAAAATAAATAAACAGAAAGAAGGAAAGAAAGGAAAGAAAGGAAGAAAGGGAAGAAAGAAAAGAAAGAAAGAAAAGAAAAGAAAAGAAAAGAAAGAAAGAAAGATAGATCATGGAGACTGATTTGCAACTTCTACAATGCTATGCAAATGAGTTTAGAAGGGACACGCATGAGGAGGGATGTTCCTGTGCCTGCTACCTACTGGGACTTAAGATCTCCCTTTAATCTTTACTGCAGCCCCAAGAGAGGTCCTCATTATCCCCTTTAACTTCACAGGTGAATAAGCTGAGGATCAGACAGTAAGTTACCCAAAGGTTACGCTGCCCATCCAGAGCCAGCAGTTCTGATCCAGATCTGTCTCCAAAGCCCACGCCTTCCGCCATTTTATATCTGCCTTGGTGCAGAGCCATCCTTTGTTGAAAATGCACGGTGCACACCTAACAAGTGTAGACACTGCTAGGCGAGTCCGCACCCTCAGGGAGTTTGGAGAGTGGTGAATGGAAACTGGCGTCGCTGCGGCACGCGCACAAAGAAGAGTAACTGTGCCACGGTGACCAAAGTGGCTAAGCAGATGACGCGGTGACACATCAGAGAGGTCAGGGAGAGCTGGGAGGAAGCACAACTAGGGCTGAACTCTGCGGCGGGGAGAGGGCTTCACCGTGGGGAGGTGCGGAGCCTTCCAGGCCCTGGAGCAAAGGTGCAGGAACAGGTGGGGCCCAGAGATTATCTTCTGCTTTTCCCTGGAACCAACACTAGTAGGGACAGGAGGAGGAGGGGGGAGGAGGAAAGAGCGGGAGAGGGGGAAGGGGAGAGGTCAAGGAAGGAGAGGGAGAGACAGGGGAGGAGACAGTGGGGGAGAAAGGGAGGGAGAGGGTGGCATTGCAGGGGAGGGAGGAGAAGGTGCAGAGGGCAGGGGTGGGGGCCAGCCCAGAAAGGGGTAGGCCTACCAGATGTCAGGCACTGGTTTTTGTTGCCGTTTTTATTGAAATATCATTGACATATAACATTGTGTAAGTTTAAGATGTACAACTTGTTGATTTGATACATTTATATACTGCAATATTACCACCAAAGCACTACTTTAAACATCTTACCCATATTATGTTTCATTCCTCAGCAACCCTTTGAGGAAGTTGATATTATCATCATATATAATGATTATTACATAGTATATGTATTACATATATTACAATATCCATCTATTATTATCCCCATTTTTTACATGAAGAAACCAAAGCTCAGAGACCACCCAGGTAGACCAAGAGTCACGCTCCAGGCCATGTCTTCAACACTCTGCTCTCCCTCCCTGGGTCCCAGCTGGATAGACACCCACCTGCTGGAGGTCCTAACCTCCAGCTTGGCATGCCCACCTGACCCCTTGGCATTCACTCTCTTGCCTTCTGGCCCCTTCTTCTCTAAAGAGCTGAGTATTTTCAGCAGGCTGGGGATGTGCTCCATCAGCCAAGGAATGGCCACCTATCAAGTTAGGAGCAAACTTGACAGAATTCTTCACAGAGTGCAAAATCCTTCTTGGCCAGAAAGGACCCTCCAGTCCCTCCTTCTTTTTACTAAGGAAACTGAGGCCCAGCGAGAAGAATTAACAAGGGTTCAGCCAGATTTTCCACATTCCATGCCCCAGTCTCTTCTAGAGCTGATCCTAACTATGGAACCAACAGAAAAGGGTGGTCAATTTTGTTTTAAATAACATCTGCTTTTATACTCATAAAAGCAATACATGAAAGATGAAAAGACAATTATGAATAATCTCACCACCCAGGGAGAACTACTGTTAACATTTTGTGTAATTCTTTGCGTTCAAGGGCTTTTTAAAGTACAATCAAATGCCAGAGTATTAGATGCAAATGTGAAAAATGAAGTATTTTAAAAACTGATTCAACTTGGTGAATGTTCATTTGATCTCTGGATAGGGAAGCTTTCTAAGCTTAAAATCAAAGGAAGAAACCACAGAGGGAAAAAGATCAATGTGAACAACTTCACAAAGAAGAGGAGGGGGGAAACATGAAAAAAAGCCTTTCCATCTATCAAAATTCAAAAGGGCCGAAGAAAAAGCTTAAGGTAGAATGTTACATTTAACCAAAAAAAAAAAAAAGAATGCAAAATTGTACACTCCACATGACGGGCAATTAACAAAATACATACCACCTCGCACCCATTAAGATGGTTACTACAGGGGAAAAAAAAAACCCAAACAAACCCAGAAAATAACGAATGTTAGTGAACGCGTGCGGAAATTGGAACCCTTGTGCACTGCTGGCGGGAATGTAAAACAGGGCAATTGTTATGGAAAGCAACACAGTGGTTGGCCAAAAAACCAAAAATAGAATTAGTGTATTATCCAACATTTCCACCTCACGGTGTGTACCCAAGAGAACTGAAAGCAGGCACTCAGATGTCTGCACACCCATATTCAGAGCAGCATTACAGTGGTCCCCCTCATCTGCCCTTTCCATTCTGTGGTTTCACTTACCCCCTACCCCCACCCCCCCCCACCCCCCCCCGGGTGCCAGGTCCCTGGTGTGGGCAGATAGCCGGCCATCTCTCATCACCACAAGAAAGGCGACGACAGGACACTTAGGTATTTTGAGAGTGATGAACCACATTCACGTAACTTTTATTACAGTCTCGTTATAATTGTTCTATTCTATTCGTTATTATCGTTAATCTCTCAATGTGCCTAATTTATACATTAAACTTTGTCATTGGTACATACGTAGAGGAAAGAACACAGTATTTACAGGGTTCTGTACTATCTGCAGAGGGTGGAAGAAACCCAAGTGTCCACTAATGGATGAATGAATAAACAAAATGTCCTACATAAACAGTGAAATATTTTTCAGCCTTAAAAGGGAAACACATTTTGATACACGCTACACCAGGAATGAGCCTTGAGGACATTATGCTAAGTGAAGCAAGCCAGCTACAAGAAAGACAAATACTGTATGGTCCCACTTACACGAGGTACCATAATTATAGGAACTCCCTCTTGCTGCTGGTGGAATCTAACCACCAAATAGAGAAGTCCGAACTAGCCTGCTGACGAATGAGAGACACACAGCCCAGTCACTCCTGTCAGCTGGCAGGAGCCTGCTCCCTGCCAGACACACAAAGGACGTCACCTAGAACCAAGAATTCCAGGCAACCCAACACTGGACTGCAGCCTTATGAGTGAGACCAGGCTAGACCAGCAGAAGAAGTTCCCAGCTTAGTTCGGATTGTTGATCCCAAGAATCATGAATGTCTCTCAAAAAATAAATAAATGTTTAAAAAAATTAAAAAAAAAAAATGGATTGAGTTCCCAGCTCCCAAATGTGGAAGGGACTGAGCCCCAAAAGAGAATGATGGCAACCGAAATTTAAGAAAAGAGAGTGGGTTCACCAAGGCAATGCTCAGAGATTAAGGAGTGAAAGTTGGAAGCGACAGATTTTTCACTCAGATGTAAGGTTTTTCTAACAATTTGCTAGACTAATTTTAGGAAGACGAGTTGCCTTAAAAATAGTAAACTATGATCATCTGCCATGTGTACAAGAGGGGGAGTGCCTGCTCTGGGGGGAAACAATGGTTTTCAAGGCGTCGTTTCAATCTGTTCATTCTTTCTTTCTTTCTTCCTTTTTTGAAGATTTTATTTTTAAGTAATCTCTCCACCCAGCGTGGAGATCAAACCCACAACGCCGAGATCAAGAGTTCCGTGTTCTACCAACTAAGCCAGCCAGGTGCCCCTCAATTTGATTTTTCTTTTTTTTTACCTGTTTTTTAAATAGGCCTCACACCCAGTGTGGAGCTTGAGCTCACAACCGTGAGATCATGACCCGAGCTGATTTCAAGAGTCAGACGCTCAACCGACTGAACCACCCAGGCACCCCCAATTTGATTTCTCTTGATTGGAATACTGTTATATTAACTTTTGTTGGGAGGGTCAGATAGGAGATAGTCAATATTTCCACGACAGTGAGGTTTGTCCTCAGGTACACGAATGCTTCTCGCTGAAAAGGACAAGAATTTATGGAAACACAGCCATTAAGCATCGAAGCTTCAACTCCACCTTATGAACCACTGACCTCAAATGGTCTTCTCTTGATCTCCATTTTGTCACCTAAAATAGGGGTAATATAGTACTGCACAGACTTGTTAGGAGGCTTAAATGAAGAAATGCACACACCTGACATACAGAAAATGACCTCCCAGGGAGGGAAGGAAGCGGAATAGAATAAGGCTGGCAGAGGTGAAAGGTCAGAGAGAACTGAGGGCTTCTGACACACCCCTAACAAGTAGCCATGATTTTTTATACCGATCTTCTTCAGCTTATGATGGGGTTATGTCCCAATAGATCCATTGTAAGTTTAAAATATCCTAAAATACCTGGTATCCCTAACCTCTCAAACACCATAGCTTCAACAAGCCCCCAACACTTCCATTAACATGTGGTTGGGCAAAAATATCGAACACAAAGCCTGTTTCACAAAGAAGCGTTGACTAGCTCAAGTAAATGACTGAACCCCGCACTGAACGTGACAAACGGAATGGCCATGTGGATACAGAATGGCTGTCCACGTACTGCTTGGTCACCCTCGTGACCGGTGGCTGGCCGGGGGCTGTAGCCGCTGCCTGGCACCATGCCAGGGGATCCACTGCATGGCGCCAGCCCTGGAGAAGAGCCAAATTCACAATTCAAAGGATGGTATCTACTGAATACTCATAAATATTTTTTTTTTTAATGTTTATTTATTTCTGAGAGGGAGGGAGAGAGAGACAGAGCATGAGCAGGGAAGGGGCAGAGACAGACGGGAGACACAGATGTCGAAGCAGGCTCCAGGCTCCGAGCTGTCAGCACAGGGCCTGACGCGGGGCTAGAACCCACGAGCCGTGAGATCATGACCTGAGCTGAAGTCTGATACCTAACCGACGGAGCCACCCAGGCACCCCTCTACTGAATACTTACAAAGCATAAAGTTGAAAAAGTGCAAGTCAAACCATCATACGTTGGGGACCTTCTGTACTGAACAGGGTTCAGTTAAGAGGTGATGGAAATAGGAGATTAAGTATCAGGGTTTTCTCTTTTTTAGCCGTACAAACTTCTTACTCTGGTTCACAGAGGAACTCTGGATCTTTTCTCAGTTCAACTCCCACCCAGCCTGTCACTAAACTGTTCCTCCAGCTTCCAAAGCAGAGAGGCACATCAGTGCCACCTGTGGACAGGGAAGGGCTTATTTCTGACCCCAGAGGAGCTAATTTACAGCCACTCAGATGGCCTCTGAGTGGGCATGTAGCAAAACTCAGCACAGAAACTGAGTAACACAGACCAAAGGGTGACAGAAGTGGGCTAAGGGCCACAGAGCTACATTCCAGATGGTTCCAGCAGACCAAAAAAAGATAGAGTCACACACATTCAGCTTCAGTCTTCAGTCCAAAGTAGGCCAAAGCTCTCCCTGACCTTCAGTCAAGCTGTGGGGTGATGGTGAAAACAAGGGCAAGAGATAACTCATCAAATTCCTCCAGCTGCATATCAGTTACGCTCGTTGTCTTTTACCTTCTCTCCCTTCTCTGCCTCTGCTTCTTGGTCAGAGTCCAACCGGATCATTTGGTGACTTAATGATGGTACCGGTCAAGGTTGATCCAATAAACACAGTGATAACGGTAGCTGACGTCTACTGAGTGCCAGTCTCTCTGTACTCTTCCTGAGTCATGCCATTTAATCCTGACCAAAATCCTAGATAGCAGCTACCAATATCATAACCAAGGATTCTCGAAGACACAGTTTGCTCAAGACCTTACAGCTGCCAAATAGGGGACCAGGACTGAAACCCAAGGAGTGGGAATCCCAAGCCCCTCCTTAGACCACTCATTGTACCACACTGCCTCCAAAGGAGGTTTGGGACTTGGACACATGCTCCCTACCACCCAGAGGTTTGGGTGTAAATACAGCCCTGAGGTTTTAGTTCTAGCACCGAATCTTGCCCTGTGTCTGGGTGATTTTCCCAACCTTCTGGTAAAGAAACTTTGTTTCATCTTTGGAGGAACTTAGGAAGCTTTGGGGTTTGTTTTGTTTTGTTTTGTTGTTGTTTTTCTGAGTTACCAGGGCCATGCAACGTCATGCAGGTCAGGAAGCGCCACCCTGCATCCGCCTCTGGCCTCCTGTCTCTGACCTGCTGTCTCTGACCTGTCTACAGGAAAGGAGGTGCCAAAGGACAGGACAGGGGCATGTTATACAACCCCTTTATGTGACTCCCATGTCATTCCTGGCTGAAGCTCCCGGTCAAGTCAGCTAGATTCAGTCTTCCGTTGTCTATATTGCAATTAATGATCGTTTACGTGGGGGAGGCACTCGAATGTGAGGATGACAGCTCTGGGTTTAGATGTGACAACACCTTTACTTACATAAGCTCTCTCAGCTACTGCCAAGTCCCAAGTTTAAACACTGCTTAAGCCACTTCACATTCTGCAAGTAAGGATCAAATCTGGAAGGGCAGGTCCATCTTCTAGATAATATTTTAAAATTCGCAAAAGGCTAAAGTCCTGTAAGGAAAAAAAAATCTGTCCCCACCGCAGGGAATATGAGTCATCAAGGGTAGGTAGTAGCCTCGGTGATAATTCTGATGCAAGTGGTCTTTGGACCACATTTTAAGAAACACTATTTAAAACGTAACATCTAACCTTGTGACAGATATTTCATTCCACTTTACGTTTCTTTTGAATTTATCTTCCAACTTATCTCAGCCCTGAAGGTAAATTCCTTTCAGGCAGGGATTATGTACAATTGTGGAAAGG
The DNA here is from genome assembly GCF_018350215.1 of Panthera leo. NCBI lineage: Eukaryota > Metazoa > Chordata > Mammalia > Carnivora > Felidae > Panthera > Panthera leo. Next base: position 147,409,855 of record NC_056687.1, on the reverse strand, counting down.
CCACAGGACCTACATGGGGCAAACACATGCCTACTGACCAGAGAGAGCTGAATGCCCCACAGGCCCTATGGAGCCTCCGCCAGCTGTTTTCAGTTCCTGAATTTCTGAATCTCTCCGGGGAGGTCGCGATCCTCTCTCTAGGACTGGAGTGGCTCCGCACCCAGGGCAGTGGAAGGGAAGCAACAATGCTCCTGTCTGATCCCATAATTAATGGAGCTGGGCAGCTGGCCTAAACCATCAGGATGGCACATTTCTCAATTGCTGTGCTCTAAGGTCACCAGCCAAGTTCTACTCCATTTCCTTGGGCTGAAGTGGGCCAAGAAAACAGTCAAGTACATCAGTGTGAAGTCGTGGGAAGGTAGCCAAATCCCGCTGGAGGGGGCAGGAGGTTTGCTTCACTCCTCCAGCTCCAGGCCCAAACACAGCATGGCAAAGCTGTGCTACTTCGGCACCTTGCAAATTAGGAAAAGGCTCTGTCACCCGTGGTTCTGTGTCCTCTTACAGAAGAGGAAACCAGTGTCAAAAGAACACGTGCTAACAGTGCTTTTCCAGTCCCATGGCCAACAGGGCCGCTGTAATCTCATTCAAGTGACCTTGGGATCTAAACTGGCAAAGCCAACCTGCAAGTCCAAATGAAGCTTTGCAGTGGATAGGTACCAACTCCAATAAATGTTGCGTAGAACCCTGTGGTTGGTCGAAAAAGGGAGTTTACAGAAAAAGTCATAATACCCTAGTATTTGCAGGGCAGAGAAGGAAAGGGCCATATGTAAGCATTCACTTGCATCTGATGGGGTCTCTTCACAAAGGCCAGAAGCAACTGATAATACTGATTTTCCTCCAGGAGATAACCTGGGAAACAAGTTTGAGTGTAAGATATTTCACTAGGTTTTTCTGCAGGGTGTTTGGTAATTTCTGGTTTTTGAATGTGAATATATTACATAATCAATATAATTACATTTTTAAAAATTAGTTTTCAAACATTCGTTTAATTTTTATTTAGCATATGCCGGGCACCAGGGTAGATGCTGTCCTCAAGAGCTGGATAGGGAGGGGTGGAAACAGATAATGAAATAAATCATTACTATGGGTGATGGGGGGCGGGGGGGGGGGGGGTGGCACCGAGAGAGGCCACTGGCCTTGCCGGGATGGAAAAGTGGAGAACCAGATAAGGTTTACTTCAAGGACTGAAAGGGCACAACTCTGTACTATTTATTCTATACCAGTCCCTCGGATGTACGGGGGAAAAAAAAAGTTCACAACAATGGGAAAGTAACTGAAAATATCAGAGGCTGTATTACATTCCGCTTCCTCCCTCCCACCTGGCCCCACTTTCCTCTACACTCACCCAACATATGAGAGAAGCAAAGTTTGATAAAGGGAACTAAAAGGGCTGACATTTACAAAGTGCTTAGAAGAGCGCCTGTCACAAAGTGCTGGTATAAATGTGAAAAGTCAAATAGAGCCTAACGGAGACGTGAAGCTTCGCAAATATGCCTCCCGAGAATTCCCAACGCCGCTGGACTACTCCGGGAGCCAGGCCTGTTGGAACTTGGATTTTCTTATCTGTACAACCTTACTGAGATACAGGACGCATCAGAAGCGGTGGGCGAGACCCGCACTTGGAAGGGCAACGCTGGTCCCGCCCACGACCTGGGTGGCAAGCGCCCTTTAGCCCCCCCCCCTCTGCCTTGATTTCCTCAACAACGAAACTAGAGTAAAAATGCTCGAGTCTCCACCAATTCCTCCACCCCGGCGATCCGCCGAGGAGAATGGAGAACGCTCTCAGAATGGTGCGCAAGACACCCGGGCGTGGCGAGCAGGTGGCCTCCGTGCGCCCGCCGCGCGGTGACGAGAGCGCAGACAGGTGCCCGCCGACGCGCAGTGCCCTCTCGCCGCGCTGCCCCCCGCGGGCACGCGGGCCCAGGGCCTCCCGGGCCAGTGCCTCGGCGCGGCCTCCCCGGGCGCGCCGTGCCCAGCCCGGCCGCGAGGCCGCCCGCCCCGCCTCCCTGCGCGCGGTGCCCGGTGCCCACGCTGCGGCGGGGACGCGCGGCCCTAGCCCGCCCGGGAGAGGGGCTTCCTGGAGGCGGAGCCCGCGCCGCCGGCCCGCCGCCGCTCACCAGTTCCCTGAGCCCACGATGCACACTTTCAGGGGAGCCGCTGCCATCGCCAGGCTGGAACGCAGCAGCCCGGCCCGTGCCTCCCCAGCCGGCCGCCCGCCTGCCTCCGCGCCCACGGCTTTGCCCACAGCGGCTCGCGAGGGCCCCGCCCCTCCCGCCTCTCCGCCAATGGCCGCGACCACCGCCGCCCGGGCGCCCCGGGCCACAGCTGACAGCCTGGGAGGGCCCGCCCAGCCACTCCCGAGAACCACTGCGCACGCCTGAGCCTGGCCGGCCTCCGGGCTCGGCTCCGGCGCCGACCCGCCCCTGCCCGAGGCATGCCGGGACTTGTAGTCCACGCCCCGCCGCCCTCCGCAGCCGCGTGCCCCCGGACAGCGGCCGCCGCCGCGCCACGTGCAGACTTGGGTGGTTGCGCCGCTGCTGTCTCGCAGCGCCAGGGGCTGCAGCCCCGTCCCCGCGGAGCAAACCCTTCCGGACCCGGCGTGGTGCCCACCCCGGCTCGCGTTCTTCTCCCCACGCGGGAAGAGCGGCTAGGCTGCAGCTTGGAACCGAGAGGATCCCAGGGTGACTCTAGAGTCGACCGACCTGGAGCGCAAAGTACCCACACCTGCCTCTTGAGGCTCTGCCTCGTTTGTGGAGACAGGGAACAGCCTGGCACCCCTTGAACTGCGTAGTGAATTTGTGTTTTCTGGGGCCTTCTGGACGTAGCTGGACTGTACCTGAGCTTCAGGATGGACACTTTTTGGGTAGTCAAGAGAGAGAGAGGCCTGGGCACCTGCGGCATCGCACTCCCCCACTTGCTTGGCAGGACGTGCCTCCTCGTTATCTTTGCCAGGATTCCTGGAGAGCTTGTGGGTCTGAGGCTACTTCTTCCTAACAAATAGAACATTCTTTATTTGTTCTGAGTGTCACTTTCCCCCAGGCACCGTGCTAGACGCTGGGTTACACAAGTGGCTCTCTGGAGCTTTGAAAAATCGCCGTGCCCGGGCACCACCCCAGATCATCAGAATCTCCCGGGATGGGACACAAGCATCAGAATTCTTTCCAGTTCAAGATGATTGCAAAAGGCAGTAAAGATGAGAACCAAAGAGCTTAAAAATCAGTGAGACTGGTTGAAGAAACGAATGCTCTAATCCCTAGAAAAGTACTAGGCCCATTATGTTTGATGCTCAGAGGATTAACAATTATTTTTGTTTTCATTTTTGCATCGTATGAAAAATTTATGTTTATTACTTACGCTGTTTATTTAAGGGAATACTTAAAGGAGTGGGTGAGACAGATTTTCTCCATTCCTTCACTGATGGTTTGCTCTCAATTATTTGAGCTAATGGAAAGACATCTAGGCAGGGAGGATATGAAAAATGGACTTTTCAAGCTTTGTTAGTTTTTTCTTGCATTTTTGTTAGGAGATGAGGTTGTCAAATAATGAATTTATGGACTTGGGGAGTATCCATGCATTGCAAAAATTCATACCAAGTGATCCATTTTTCGCCTTTGCCTGAACGTTTTATACCTCATCTCGAAACTCCTGTTCTCTAATGTCGCAATGACACCTGCATGGTAATGAGCTGCCGGCTATTCTGTGGATATATCCTTCAAAGCGTTGTCACCCATTGTTTACTGAGGACCCGATATGCACCACACATTGTGCCAGAACATAGTGAGTCCTCATTTATTTCTACAGACCGGTTACAAAGACTAAGACAAAAACTAAATAGGTGAAACCCGTGAACATAATGTTGAGAGAATAAAGCAAGTCAGAAGAGAAGGTAAGCGGTATGATTCCATTTCTATTATTATAGAAACAGGCAAAATTACACGTATCAGTAGGGATACATACATGCATCGTAAAACTGTAAAGGAAGACGAGGAAAAGACAAACACGAAATGCAGGATTGCGGTTAGGGTGGAGGGGAGGGTTGGTTATTCTTTGTAACTTCTGCATATATTATAAACACTTTTTTTGTATTTTTTTTTAACATTTATTTATTTTTGAGACAGAGAGAGACAGCATGAACGGGGGAGGGTCAGGGAGAGAGGGACACACAGAATCTGAAACAGGCTCCAGGCTCTGAGCCATCAGCACAGAGCCTGACGCGGGGCTCGAACTCACGAACCGTGAGATCATGACCTGAGCCGAAGTCGGACGCTTAACCGACTGAGCCACCCAGGCGCCCCCATAAACACTTTTTAATACATGGGTAATAAACATCATGGGGGTGGGGAGAAGATACAGTTTAGAAGAGTAACGAAAGCCAATTTTGACGTAGCTGGTTTTCTGACCTGCTTGTGGTCATCGGAGGTGGCGATGCGGACATTGGTTGGCCTTCTGTGTATCACCTGCCCCAAGAGGTTGCAGAAGCCTGGAAGATGAGTTAGCCAGTCTCATCGTGCCAGGGCTGACTCTTCCAGGAACTGGAGAAGCCTGGAGCACATATACGATGTAGTGCGTGGAGAAGGTGTCTCTGACAGCTGCTGTGCGCGTGTATCGTGGTAAAAACCGGCTCGGCAGCTAGAAGAAGCCAGGCAGCACTTTGGAAACTCAGCCCAGGAAACTCTACAGCCAGGTCACTGATTTCATGCAGCACACTTTTTATTTTCTGCATTACAGGAGTCGGTGGCCACAGTATTGTTTTTAATGTAATTCTGACTTCCACTGGCTGCTGGGTCCCAGAGCCAATGCTGCACATTACATGACAGCAGCCTCCCATTTGCGGGTAGTACGATCCGTTCTGGTTATCGCTTGCTGCGTAACAAACCACCCCCAGACTTAGGTCTTAAAACAACCACATTCAATTATTTAGCCCCCGAATCTGCGGTGTAGGCCAGGCTCGGAGGGGAAGGGTCATTCCACCGTGGGGACGGACGGGCAAATAGGACTGGAGGGTCCATCTCCGGGAGGGCTTGTTCCCACGGCTGGCTAGTTAGTGTTGGCTGCTAGCTTGGGGCTCAGTCTCCACTGCGGGCTGCAGTCCTGTGGGCCTGAGTCTTTCTGTGGACCTCTCCGGAAGAAGCGTCCCCGTGGCAAAGTGCCTGGGCTCCACCAGCAAGCATCCAGAGAGAACTGAAATGGAAGTTGCCAGTTTCTTAAGACCTGAACCCCCAAATTGTCACAGCGTCACTTCTGATCTTTTGGTCAAGAAATCACAGAGCCCAAATTCTAGGGAAAGGGACATATAACGAATCCTTCCAATTAAAGTAAGCCAGATTAAAAAAAGAAGTTATTAAAATTATAAGGAAAAGAAAATACATGTATAGTACTCTGCTGTGTTTTTTTTTTTTTTAATTTTTTTTAACGTTTATTTATTTTTGAGACAGAGAGAGACAGAGCATGAACAGGGGAGGGTCAGAGGGAGGGAGACACAGAATCGGAAGCAGGCTCCAGGCTCCGAGCTGCCAGCACAGAGCCCGATGTGGGGCTCGAACTCTCGGACCGCGAGATCATGACCTGAGCTGAAGTCGGCCGCCCAACTGACTGAGCCACCCAGGCACCTTTCTGCTGTGTTTATTGAAACATAAAGTCATGGGTTTGAACTGAGCAGGTCCACTTATAGGCAGATTTTTTTCAATAAATGTACATACAGTACTGTAAATGCTATTTTCTGTTCCTTATGATTTTCTTAATAACATTTTCTTTTATTTTGTTGTAAGAATATAGTGTATAATATACATAACATACAAAATACATGTTAATTGACTGTTTATGTTGTCAGTAAGCCTTCCGGTCAGCAGTAGGCCATTAATAGTTGAGTTTGGGGGGAGTCAAAAGTTATATAGGGATTTTCAACTGGCGGGTGTGGGGAGGGGGGGGGTTCGTCAGCACCGCTAACGCCTTGCCTTGTTCAAGGGTCAACTGTGTATTTTCATACCTCAAGTGAGGAAATTGAGGCACAGACTCCAAAAAGACTTTCTAAACTTCCTGTGGGGAGTCAGGGCCAGCCTTTTTTTTTTTTTTTTTTTTTTAATTTTTTTTTTAACGTTTATTTATTTTTGAGACAGAGAGAGACAGAGCATGAACAGGGGAGGGTCAGAGAGAGAGGGAGACACAGAATCCGAAGCAGGCTCCAGGCTCTGAGCCATCAGCCCAGAGCCCGACGCAGGGCTCGAACTCACAGACCACGAGATTGTGACCTGAGTTGAAATCAGACGCTCAACCGACTGACCCACCCAGGTGCCCCAGGGCCAGCCTTTTTGGATTCCATATCCTATCTATACTCATCTAACTATGCATTCATTCAATACATGTTCACTGAGCACCTACTATGTGCCAGTCACTGTACTGCGTCCCAGGGATTAAACATTAGACGAGAGGTGGGGTCCCTTCCCTCTTAGAAACTTAAATTTAGAGGGAGGTAGAGGCCAATTAGCAAATAATTACCCTATGGTGTGCTAAATGCTACTGGTTTACTATGGCAGCCCAGGAAGGGAAAAAAAAAAAACAACAAAACATGCGGGTCCCAGACTTTGGGTTTCTGGAAAGGCTTCTCAAATAAAGTAAGATGTCTGCTGAAGCCTGAAGGGAAAGGTGATGTCAGCAACGTGAGGGGGCAGGAGTGCACAAGTGAGCCCTTCCAGGCGGAGGGAACAGCATAGGCAAAGATTCAGAGACTAGAGAGAGAATGACATATTCAGGAACTGAGAGGAGGTCAGTGTGGATGGAGGGAAGGACAAATCACCAGCTTGTGTCATAGGAAGAGTCCTCTGGATGAATTAATTCGTGGGAGGAGGGCCAGGAGGCAGAGGCCAGGGAAGAGCCGGCTGTGGTATTCTCTATGAGAAATGACAGTGGCTTAGACTAGGGTGGAGAGACCCATGTGGTGGGATGGTGATGGGGAGGAGTCAGTGACACTGAGACGTACCTAGGAAGCAGAAAAATAAGACTGACTACTTTCTTGAGTGGAGAGAGGAAGGAATCTAGGAGGACTCCAGCTTTTTGGGCTTGGGCAAATGAATGAATATCACTTGCTAAAACAGGGAAAGAGGAATGGATCTGGAGAGAAGGATGGTGAGCTCTGGACAAGTTAAGCTTAAGGAGGGCTGCCTGGCTGGCTCAGTCATTTGAACGTGCACCTCTTGATACGAGGTTGTGGGTTCGAACCCCACCTTGGGTGTAAAGATTACTTAAAAAATAACATCTTTACAAAAAAGAGAAAAGGTAAGCTTGAGGAGCCCATTTGGTATTCAAGTTCAGATTTCTTTTTTTTTTTTTTTAACGTTTATTTATTTTTGAGACAGAGAGAGACACAGCATGAATGGGGGAGGGGCAGAGAGAGAGGGAGACACAGAACCAGAAGCAGGCTCCAAGCTCTGAGCCATCAACCCAGAGCCCGACGCGGGGCTCGAACTTGTGGACCGCGAGATCGTGACCTGAGCTGAAGTCGGACACTTAACCGACTGAGCCCCCCAGGCGCCCCTCAAGTTCAGATTTCAAGGAGGCATTTGGTCTGAGATAGACTCGTTTGCAATTCATTAGCATATAAGTGGAAAGTCCAGTGGTCGGTGCCTAGAACAATGCCAGGCACAGAGTGGATGCTCAGTAAATGTTTGTTGAACGAAAGTGATTGAGATCACTCAAATGGGCCAAGTAACAAAGCAAGACGAACCAGGACAGGATTCTGAAATGGACTAAATAGTGCAAAGAAAGTCTAAAGCAGAGGAGTCTGAGGAGATAAGGAGCTGCAAGAACGTAAAGTGTGGTATTGCAGTTGCCAAAGGAAGACAGCATTTCAAGAAGGAGGGATGGTGGTAAGGAGGTTTGAGAGTGGTAAGGTAAGATACAGCTGGAGAAAGACGGCTGCTGGCAGAGCCCCTGGGTACGGTTGTGCAGGTAGTGCACTGCACCATGCCAGTGAGCACAATGGACATTGTGGCTATGGCAGATTAGTATGCTTAAGATGACCATTTTCTGACAGATGGAAGCAAGTGCCTTGAAGGAGGGGCACCTTTCCTAGTCCACACAAAGGTATTTTATGGGTTAGCTACCACCCTGGTTGCTGGAGACCCTGGTGAGAATAGTTTCTCTTCAGTTTGTGCACAGAGTATCAACCCAGCTTGCAGTGAGTGGAAGTATAAATGGAAGGCAAAGAAGTGGAGCTCGAGGGGTGCCTGGGTGGCTCAGTCGGTTAAGCGTCCAACTCTTGGTTTAAACTCAGTTCATGATCTCATGGTTTGTGAGTTTGAGTCCTGCATCAGGCTCTGTGCTGACAGTGCAGAGACTGAGTGGGATTCTCTCTCTCTCTCTCTGCTCCTCATGTGCTCCCTCTCTTCTCTCTCTCAAAAAAAAAAAAAAAAAAAAAAAAAAGTGGAGCTTGAAATTGTGCAGACAATGTTTTCTAGAAATTTGGCTGACAATAGAAGATAAGGGATAGGGACATATGGGAAGAGAAAGGAAAAACTAAAGAGAAATAGGAAGAAATCTTAGGATGTGGGAGTTTTGTTGTTGGTTTTGGTTGTGGTTTTGGTTTGGTTTTATGTGTAAAGGCTAGAACAGTTTATGTGGAAGAGGTTAGAACATGTTGAATACTCTAGGTAGAAGTGAGTAGAGAGGGAGAGATTGAAAATACAGGACAGAAGTGAGAAAGTGAGAGAGGGATTAGCCTTAAGTTAGATGAGACTCTTTGAGGAGGGCATACCTGAGTGAATTAAAGAAGCCAGTCATGGGAAGATGGATAGAAAAGCATTGCAGAAAGAGAATAGCCAGTGCAAAGGCCCTGAGGCAGTAAACAGCCTGTGTTTTTGAGGAACAGAAAACTATAATACAGTAAACAAATGTGAGAGGAGAAAATTTCAATCATAAAAGGTAGTCAGGCCGTATTAAACTGTAGGGCTCCGTGGACCATGGTATAAAAAAAAAGGGGGGGGGGGTATTTTCTGCCAACCAAATCTGGGCCAACACAAGCATCAAAATAAATAATAACAGTAATAAACTTAAACACTTTGGGGTTTTTTGTTTGTTTGTTTTGAGAGCGACAGAGCACGAGCCGGGGAGGGGCAAAGAGAGGGAGACACAAAATCAAAGCAGGCTCCAGGCTCTGTGCTGAGCCCTGGGCTTGGAGCCTGCTTGGGATTCTCTCTCTCTCTCTCTCTCTCTCTCTCTCTGTCTCTCTGTCTCTCTCTCTCTTCCTCTGCCCCTCTCCTCTGCTCTCTCATGCACTCTCTGTCTCTCAAAAAAAAAATTGATATTTTTACTTATTTTGAAGTCTGACACAGAATTGCCATTTTTGAAATTTTTCCAAATAAGCACATAAACTGTTGCCCTGTACTATTCCATTTCATTTCCTCTTAGCATATTTATTTTAACAACCTCAGTCCTATTATTTTAATTTAATCAATACCTTTTTTGAAGCATTAATGAATTCATATGGTTCAACACCCAGAAGGATTGGAACAGTATGTAGTGAAATTGTTTCCCTGCCTTTTCCAGAGGTGCCCCAATTCCCTCCCTTGAGGAAACGCTTGTTACCAGTGACTTGCATATCCTTCCAGGAATCTTCCACAAATAGACAAATGTATTTTTCTTTCCCTCCTCTTAATATTTTACACATTCGTCCTGTTACTTGCCTTTCTACTTAACATTATTTCATATTAAAAACATCAGTCAGGGTGCCTGGGTGGCTCAGTTGGTTGAGTGTCTCACTCTTGATTTTGGCTCAGGTCATGATCTCATGGTCACAGCATCGAGCCCCACATCGGGCTCTATTCTGAGCCTGTAGCTTGCTTGAGATCTCGGGATCTCTCTGCCTCCCTCTCTCTGTCTCTGCCCCCCTCCCACTCACATGCTCCTGCTTTCTCTCTCTCTCAAGATAAATAAACATTTTAAAAAGTCAGTCAATGTCAAATAATTGGCTGTACGTAACGAAAACTTGAAATTGAAAATGGAAAGCATAAATGTAGCTGTTTAGAAAATTCTCTCTGAAGTCTCTGTTTTTTCTCGTTCCTTTAAAGCACTGCAAACTTTTTCACAGGTATTGGTTAAATTCATTCTTCTAATTCCAGGGAGGACTTCTACTTGGTCTGCCCTGGAGAAACATCCCATCCAGTCCGTCCTCCCAATACACATCCCCCACCACTTTGCTTCCTAATGATACGACGTACAGTCCCCGATGGTGACATTGGTTCTTGGTACAACTGGCTTGAAATGAAATTGCCCATCTATCAGATTGCTACTGAAAGTCTAATGAGAAATTACAGATTTTTGGCTGAAACAATGCCTCGTTCTGGAAACTTATATGGGCTTTTATCTCACTTACTTGGGGAATAGAGACATAACGGATAAAAGGCAGTCTTGGCTGCTTGCAAGAACCAAACAGAGCCCCAGACGCTGAGCATTAACGTGTTCATATCAGTTGTAATGTGCTCACATCAAGGTTTTTTTTTTAATTATCAAAGGGGTCTGGGCACCAGGTTTTATTGACCGACTACATCTTTTCATCAGTCCCTTAGATTGGGACAGTGTAAGGATCTGTCCCTTCTTTTAAACATCGCACCGCTATAACCTACCTTTACCTTAGGACCCAGTTCTTGGCCAAGCGCGGGGTGTTACCATTGATTATATCTGGGGAACCGGCTAGCTTGGATCCCTTGGAGAACGTAGGAGTTTTAAAGATGAACTTTCTAGACTTAGTATTGTACCTTACCAGAGAAAAGCAGGGATATCTACTCCATTTCTGTTTGGGTGAAAATCAAATACCAGCTAGCATTTGTTTCTAGAGTTGAGCCTTGTTCATTGGCTGATTCTACAGGTATTTCCTGAACTCCTGCCATGTGCCAGAACTGACAATACAATGTTGACTAAACGAAACAAAGTTCACAGTCCAAAAGGAAGGTTAGATAAAGAAACAAGTATCTTCTATGGAGTCCAGCCCCATATTGTTCTGATAAGAGACAGGGGGCTCTGGGAACAGATGGGAGCCATGCCAAGCTGGACCCAGGGCACCAGTAAGATTTTCTGGAAGAAAGATTTCTGAAGTGAAGGTTGAGTACAAATTAAATAGGAGAAAGAGTTTCTGAGGTAGAGAGAATAGCATACACGGAAGCTTGAAGGCAAAAGAAAAATAGCCATCGGTTCCTCTGAGGACCTGAAAATTCAGTAAACAGAGGACAGACCAACAGGTAAAGACAGATGAGGCCAACCAGTGGACAGGGGCCAGGTAATGTAGGGTTTTATTATAGGGCTTTGGGTTTTATTTTGGAGGCAGTGGGAGAATATTGAAGTGTTTCGGCTGAGTGATGTAGTCACATGTCTTTTATTTTTTATTTATTTTTTTAATGTTTATTTATTTATTTTTGAGAGAGAGAGCGAGCGAGCACATGTGCGAGTGGAGGAGGGGCCGAGAGAGAATCCCAAGCAGACTCTGTGCTGTCAGCACAGAGCCCGATCGATCGATACAGGGCTCCATCGCACAAACGGTGAGATCATGACCTGAGCCGAAATCAAGAATCAGATGCTTCGCCGACTGAACCACCCCAGAATCCCAGTCATATTTGTCTTGTAAAAGATCACTCTGGTTGTAGCAAAGAGAATGTTTTAAAAAAGCAACGTAGGGGCGCCTGGGTGGCTCAATCAGTTAAGCGTCGGACTTCGGCTCAGGTCATAGCCTTGCGGTTCATGAGTTCAAGCCCGGCGTCGGGCTCTGGGCTGACAGCTCAGAGCCTGGAGCCTGCTTCAGATTCTGTGTCTCCCTCTCTCTCTGACCCTCCCCCGTTCATGCTCTGTCTCTCTCTGTCTCAAAAAATAAATAAACGTTAAAAAAAATTAAAGAAAAAAAAGCAATGTAATACACATAGTTTTTAAATGACATTGTACTAAATGATCCTAAATGGAAAGTGATAACCCTTCTCCCAGATTTTACGCCCCGGAAATAACCACTTTCAATTACTTTGCTACTTCATCCATTGATTTCCATATTTCTAAATAATGTTCCTATATTACTATTTCTTTTTTAACGGAAGTGTTGTGTCTAAATAAGTAGTGCTTACACGTGGTTCTAGAATAAAACACACCGAAAGATACATAGTAACGAGTACCTCTCCTGCGCCCTCCTCCCAGCCTTCTAGCTCCTACCTAACTCGCTTTCCTCAGGCGACCTCGGTCATTAGTTCTCTGTGCACGTCTATACACAAGAAAATAACAAGATATGTTTGCTTGCTGTGCCTTTCCTTTTTTTTTCCGCACAAAAGGTGGGAGAGTGTCTTGTATCAGTCGTGATAGATAAAGTAGGACGTGTTGCAGTAATAAACAGCCCAAACGTCGAAGCGGCTTCTTTCTCTCTCATGTTCCATGGCCATCCTAGGTGGTGTCACAGTGTCCCCACCCGCACTGGCCCCCCAACAGAGCCTCTGTCATCGGGAGCAGCATGTCTGCAATGCTAAGGGGCAGGGAAGATGACAAATTTCTCACTGGCCCCTACAGCCTTCCTCCCAGAGGTGACCGCTCTCATTTCCGCTCCCATTCATTGACCAGAGCATGTCACAGACCTGGCAGTTTCAAGGGGGGCAGGAACGTGCAAATTTACCACCGCCCAGGAATCAGAGTTCCAGACACGCTGGCGAGCAGCCCTGACGGAGACCTTTTTTACGTACCGTTCTGCAAATTGCTCTTTTCAGCTAAGAAATAACTGCATCATTTCACGCCCAAATCACCTCCGATGTTTTGCAATTACATTATAAAATGAGGGGTGCCTGGCTGGCTCAGTTGGCAGAGTGTGAGGCTCTTGATCTCTAGGTCGTGAGTTCGATCCCTACCTTGGGCACGGAGCCTACCTAAAAAACAATAATACAACTAAAAATAAATAAACAGGGGCTCCTGGGTGACTCGGTTAATCTTCCGACTTAGGCCTCAGGTCATGATCTCACAGATCAGGCGTTCGAGCCCCGCGCTGGGCTCTGCGCTGACAGCTCAGAGCCTGGAGCCTGCTTCTCCCTCTTTCTCTGCCCCTCCCCTGCTCGTGCTCTGTCTGTCTCTCTCAAAAATAAATAAACATTAAAATTACATAAAAAAGAAATATTTCAGGGGCGCCTGGGTGGCGCAGTCGGTTAAGCGTCCGACTTCAGCCAGGTCACGATCTCGCGGTCCGTGAGTTCGAGCCCCGCATCAGGCTCTGGGCTGATGGCTCGGAGCCTGGAGCCTGTTTCCGATTCTGTGTCTCCCTCTCTCTCTGCCCCTCCCCCATTCATGCTCTGTCTCTCTGTCCCAAAAATAAATAAAAAACGTTGAAAAAAAAAAATTAAAAAAAAAAAAAGAAATATTTCATTAATTATGCCACTTGCGTAACCAGAGCATCTTTGCTCTTTTTTTTAAAGCAGATGGACATTTGCATTATTTCTAGTATTTCCTTTACCAAAAATGCTACGGTGAATATTCCCATGTTGTCTTGCGTGCATATAAAGATACCTCCAGGATAATTTCCTATAAGCGGCAGTGCTGGTTCAAAGAGTGGACGGACACCTTTGTGGTTTTGAGAGGTCAGGCCAGTTCACGCTGTTCCCAGCAACGTGTGACAACACGTACGTCCCCACAGCCTTGCCAACGCGTGCCAAAAGCCACACTTGGGGGAATTCACCAGTCTGACAGGTGAACACATTCTCATTGTACTTTTGCCTTGCGTTTCTCTAACTGTGACTGAGGTTTTCCGCTACTTCTTGATTTTTTAGAATTCAGATGTCTTCTTTTTTTTTTTTTTTTTAATTTTTTATTGCATTTGTTTATTTTTGAGAGACAGAGAGAGACAGCACAAGTCGGGGAGGGACAGAGAGAGAAGGAGACACAGAATCCGAAGCAGGCTCCAGGCTCCGAGCCGTCAGCACAGAGCCCCTTCTCCGGGCTCGAACTCACAAACCGCGAGATCATGACCTGAGCCGAAGTTGGACGCTCAGCCGACCGAGCCACTCAGGCGCCCCAGAATTCAGACGTCTTCTAATAATAAACGAGGATTCACTTCAATACTATCCCCCCACCTCTTGAGCACACACATACTTCCTCCCCCACACCCTCTCTGTTCCGTAGTTATATCACGGTTTGGGGTCAATTCAGTAATCAGTTTGCCTTATTATGACAGGTGAGCATAATTAGCCATCCTCTAAGAAGTGTATTATAATCAGATATCCTCGTATATACTCTTTTCCCCCCATCCCTGAACTTAATAATTGTTTTTAAAAAAAATTTTTTTAATATTTATTTATTTTTGAGCGAGAGAGACAGAGAGCTTGAGTGAAGGAGGGACAGACAGAGACACACACAGAATCTAAAGCAGGCTTCAGCCTCCGAGCTCTGCACGGGGCCCAGCCCTGGGCTGGAACTCACAAACCATGAGATCATGACCTGAGCCGAAGTCAGACACTTAGACTGAGCCACGCAGGCGCCCCAGTAATTGCTTCTTTCTTTTAACACATATTTTTTTCTACCAATTCTTAAAGTTTTTCTCATTTGCTTCATTAGATTGAGTATGTTCCCATCAGTAGTTTTTCCCAAAGAGCAAATGTAATAAATAATTTATTGATTCCATTTTTTCCCCTGGCAATTTCTTTCCCAAAGCCATGTCTTTTTTTTTTTTTTAATTTTTTAAATGTTTGATTTTATATTTGAGAGAGAGACAGAGCATGGACAGGGGAGGAGGCAGAATCCAAAGCAGGCTCCAGGCTCCGAGCTGTCGGCGCAGAGCCTGATGCAGGACTCGAACTCAGGAGCAGCGAGATCATGACCTGAGCCGAAGTCAGACGCGGAACTGACTGAGTCACCCACGTGCCCCTCCAAAGCCGTGTGTCTTTTATGCCCTCTGGCATATTTGGTCATATTTGCTCTTTAAGGCTGTTCTTGGATTCCAAGTCCTCCTATTTCTTGGATTACTCTTTATTTAAGTAGAGCATATCAGTTAGTAACTCCCAGAAAATTGTTTTTCTCTCTTTATTTTTTTAAATGTTTATTTATTTATTGGCGGGGGGGAGGGAAGAAAGAGAAGCAGAGAGAGAATCCCAAGCAGTCTCCAATGCTGTCAGCACAGAGCCCGACGTATGGCTCAATCTCACGAACTGAGATCATGACCTGAGCTGAAATCAAGGGTAGCCGTTTAACTGACTGAGCCACCCAGGCGCCCCTCTTTTTCTCTCTTTAATGCCTTTCTTCTGACCTTAACTTTGATATAGAACTAGTGTGACATTCTTGCATAAAGATCATTTTCTTTCCAAATTATGAAGACACTGCCCCATCAGTGATTGGTATCCAGTGATGTCCTGAAGAAATAACGGTTCAATTCTGAATCTGATTGGTGAAGAGTTTTCTGTACTCCACTGCCCATTCCTCCTTTTTCCTTTAGGAAAGACCCGTCTGACTTTTGGCCTCACTGGAGATTACACTTCCTAGCCTTCCTTATGGTGCTTTCTAGACAGGGGACCAGGCTCTGGCCAGTACAGTGTGAGTTGACACTGTGTTTTCCATTTCAGGTTGTGACCTGGGAAGAATCAGCCTACTCTCACTTTTCCTTCTTCCCTGTGCTGGGGTGTAGACATAATGGCCCCCTTGAGCTCAGAATTGGAAACTAGATGTTAAGGATTCCTGAGCTGGCCTTCCAGCCCTGGACTCAACCTCCAAACTATGACGTGAGTTGGCAATTCATTTCTACTTTGATTATCCGCTCCATCTTTTTATCTGTTTCAGATCCTTCCCCCAAACATTGTTCCTTTCTATGTGACCTGTTTTTTTCCCTCACTCTGAAAGTTTTAGGATTCATTTTATCCCCCGTGTCCTGAAATGTCATGATTATAACCCCGTCATGGGCCTTTCTAAGTTCAGTGATGCATTTTCAATCAGAATTACTGTGTTTTTCAGTTCTGTGAATTTTTTTTTTTGTCTCATTTCTTCAAGAAGTAGCTCTTTCCCATTTTCTCTGTGGTTTCTCTCTGAAACTTTGCTCATGTAGCATATGTCATCCCTCATTTCTGTTTACCTGTCCCATGCTCACTTTCTGGATTTTATCTTTCAACTCTTTTTGGTGTTTTTTGTTTTGTTTTGTTTTGTTTTAATTTTTTTAATGTTTATTTATTTTTGAGAGAGTGAGAGAGAGACAGAGCACGAGCAGGGGAGGGGCAGAGAGAGAGGGAGACACAGAATCCGAAGCAGGTTCCAGGCTCTGAGCTGTCAGCACAGAGCTGACATGGGGCTCGAACTCACAGTCTGCAAGATCATGACCTGAGCTGAAGTTGGATGCTTAACTGACTGAGCCACCCAGGCGCCCCAGTTTTTGTTTTTGTCTCTTAAGGCTATGTTGTTTTCAGCTTCCAAGAGTTCTTTCTCATTATTCTTTTTAACTCTTTGAAAATATTAAATGTAGGGTGTTGTCTTTCAACGTGTTGTTGTTGTTTTTACTTTATCTTACTTGCGTTGTCTCTCATGTTGGAAGCTTTTTCCAATGTTGGATGGTGTGTGCTATGTGGTTCATATTTAAGAGTGAGGTGTCTCTAGAGGTGCCTGGGTGGCTCAGTCAGTTAAGTGTCTGACTCCTGACCTCGGCTCAGGTCATGATCTCCCAGTTTGTGAGTTTAAGCCCCACACTGGGTTTTGCAATAACAGCTTGGAACCTGCTTAGGATTCTGTCTCTCCCTCTCTCTGCCCTTCCTCTGCTCTCTCTCTCTCTGTCTCTCTCTCTCTTAAAATAAATAAACTAAAAAAAAAAAAAAAAGAGTGAAGCAGCTCTAGATACGTTGGCAGGGCTTGTCAACAGAGGGTGACTGGGTGGCAAACAGGTTCTTTTGGCAGGCACAGCCAAATGTCCGTTTCCTGATGACTTTTCACCAGAGCACACTAATTTCTCAAGAGGAGGGTTCTATAGTTTCCTGGTTGGGGGCGGGGGAGGGGGGACATATATCTCACCCTCAAACTTGTGGAAAGGAGGGACATCACCCCTACACTCCAAACCAGCTTTCATTTGTAAAAGTGTTATTGATTCACTTTAGCAAGTCACGGATTATGGCGTATGCATGTTCTAATACACGTGTTTGTTTATTCATTTAACCAGTATTTATAAAGAGTCCTCCACTCTGTGTATGTGTATGTGTTTGAGAGAGAGAGAGAGAGATTCGGGGAGAGAGGGAAAGAGATACTGGGAAGACAAAATTTCTGTCTTGGCTTGTAGCCCATGTGATCACAATGTATGTCCAGGTAATGACTGTGTTAATGAGGACGGCGTAGAGGCACCGGGGCAGTGCTAGGCAGGGAGGTCATCTGCGGGAAGGAGTCCAGTGGGGCGGGACTCTACTCCTTTCTGCTTATTTCACAGATACCGAGTTTTCTTTCCTGCTTGCCCCGATGATATATTATAGACTAATATGCTTTGATAAAACCTTTGACATGTCAAGACCCCTATCGGTCATTCATATCTTGGTATTGATTCCATTAACCAGGTAATCACTTACACTTAACTAAACTGTGGAATGTCAAATGGTAAGAAACAAAGATCTCTAAACGCCGATGTGTCTGCGAAAGCTGAATATATCCGCTCGCCTGGAAAGAGCTATGTTGTCCAGGTCTGATGTCCCAGAGCGGACACCAAAAGGACTAGATACAAACAAAAAAGGGGCAAGCAACAACTAAGGCAGTCTTGTGAGCTCATGTCTCTGGGCGGTGCACAAGGAGGATTGTGAATTCTTCCTTGGGAAGGGTCACCTTCCTTCCAGGCACCGCATCACTGAGTCTGGGAAGCTTGGATTCAAATAGGTCCAGGAGGGTTTCTGTAAGATTCTGGTGGGCCCAGAACAGGATTCAGCAGACAGGATTGTTTGAAGATGACTGAAACTTAGCAGGGTTTTCTTGTTGTTTGGTTTTGTTTTTAAACAGGGACCACGTGTTTACAGAAACATGGAGTGGGCCAGGCAATTTTGCAGGCAGGTGGAGGTTCTCCAGGCGGGGCATTCCTGAGTTAGGTAGAGCACTAAGGGGGCTTGGAATAAAGGAAGTGGCCTCTGGCAGTGTGAGAGGGATGTAGGGAAGGGAAGCATGCCTGTTTGGAAGAGGAACTTAACAAACTTTGCGGCTTTATCTAGATTCTTAGGGACACCCTCCTCCCCCACTTCTAAAAATCTTCTTTGGGTGATCTTGGCTCCCTTCCATGCAGTAAAGAGCAAGTTGAAAAACTGATGACCATTTAGATGAATCAGAAGGAACTCACCCAGTCCTTTTGGGCAGGTGTACCCATTCAGACACCTTCTTTCTCTCTAGATGGTCTCTTTCCATTGCCTTTCTCTGCCTTGGGTCTTTGTTCTCATTTTCCTATTCCACATTCTCTCTCCCTACTTATTCCCACGTTTTAATTTCCCTGTGCTGCCCAGTATCCATCCCTGTGGACGTTTCCTGAGCTGTACGTTTCCTCTATTACTATAAGGTCAAGATCCTTCACCTCTATTACCTTTGAACTTCAGGAAATTGTACCAAATGTGGAACAGATTGATGAATGTCTACAGAAGCTCTGTTCCCAAGGGGCAGAAGATACAGAATGACTCTTCCCAAAAGATGGTGAGAATTCCTGATTCTGTTTGAAGAACATAGGAATTCCTTTTTTTTTTTTTTTTTTTTTTTAATGTTTATTTATTTTGAGACGAGAGAAAGAGAGCATGGGCAGGGAAGGGGCAGAGAGAGAGGGAGACACAGAATCCGAAGCAGGCTCCAGGCTCTGAGCTGTCAGCAGAGAGCCCGACATGGCAGCTCGAACTCACCAGCCATGAGATCATGATCTGAGCCGAAGTTAGCCGCTCAACCAATTGAGCCACCCAGGTGCCCCAGGACATAAGATTTCTGAGCCTCTGCCATTTTAGATCATGCTTTATGGGCTGCCATCAGATAAAGGTGATAAGGACTCAGGGCTGATGGTCTCTTGGTTTCTGGAAGAGAGTCTGGGTGAATTTCCAGAGACAGGACTATAATTTTTGTGGAGAAATCACAAGAAGAGAGCTGGGCAGAGACAGAACAGGCTCCCGCAGAAGGGTAGAGATAGATTCTATGTTTCTACTGATCAGTGCTGCCTCCCAAACAGCACCACCACAACCAATTGAAAAGATAATGCTTAGGGGGCCTGGCTGGTTGAGTCCAAGGAGCATGAGACTCTTGATCTCAGGGTTGTGAGTCTGAGCCCCACCTTGGGTATAGAGATTACTTAATTAAATAAATAATTAAACTAAAAAAAAAAAAAAAAAGATAACACTGAGTTTATTGCTGACTGTGCATTACCTGCCCAGAGAGCTTTGGCAGTAGCCGGAAGGAGGAAAGTAAGGTTGAAACTGATTTAAGATTGGGATTTTGGCTCATGGTGGTTCTTTCACTGCAAGTGACGTGGTGAGGATTGGTTTAGGATCAGGATACAACCGTCTAAGATTGGTGAGGATTTTGAGGTGAAGGATTCAAAGAAGCTTAAGGTGCCAAAGTGTCTGTTGATGGTTTCCCCTGAAGAGTTGATGGGTCTCTCAGGAAGTTCCTGTCATGAACAATCCATCCATTTGTCTGAGCAGAGTCTTCTGGAATAAAAAGGCGTGCTAAAGAGGGCAGTGGGATGCTAACGTGAAATTATTGAGGGTAGTTTCAGTCCTCAGCTCCAAAGTTCTGTGTGGGGGATGGTTTCCACTCTCGAATTTAATGTTGAGAATAAGAGAAGAGTTCTCATTTTTATATATTTTCGCTCATCTTGCTTTCCCAGGTTGGCTGCCTTACCGGGAAGAGAATACATTGACTGCAGTAAGTACATTCACCTGCCATTTGGATTCCTTTTTTTTTTTTTTAATTTTTTTTAATGTTTATTTATTTTTGAGACAGAGAGAGACAGCATGAACGGGGAAGGGTCAGAGAGAGAGGGAGACACAGAATCTGAAGCAGGCTCCAGGCTCTGAGCACAGGCTCTGAGCCTCAGCACAGAGCCCGCCGTGGGGCTCGAACTCACGGACCGTGAGATCATGACCTGAGCTGAAGTCGGACGCTTAACCGACTGAGCCACCCAGGCACCCCCATTTGGATTCCTTATATTAGGTGAGCTCTTATACCAATCAGCCCCGTGTTGTTTTTAATATTTACCGTTTCCTGGCATTTCCTGGATGCTGTGCCTTTGGCCAGTCCCAAGCTCTTTATGTAAACCATTTAATCAACAGATTTTCATTAAACATTTACCACGAGTCAGGTTCTGTGCTAAGCCTTCTATATTCACCATTCATTTATTCACTCATTCAACAATTTTTCAACGAATACCTATTCGGTGTCACACAGAATGCCAGGTGTCCAATAAACAATCATGAACAGGGCACAGCTCCTGTTCGCTGGTAGTTTATGCACCATGAATCTAATCTGCAAAGAAATCCCGAGGGATCTATTGTATTAATGTTCATTATGGAGGGGGCTGACTTCCCCATCTTCCCCGTAGCGTGCCGTGAGCTGGCAGGCGCCGTGCTCAATCTGACTCAGAGGACCCTGCCCTCAGCCTCTGGTGTTTGCTCACCCTGGGCCCGGTCCCTTTGTTGGTTTATGCTCAGGCTCCAAGTTCCAGAGCTGTGGAGCTGAGAGCCTGAACTTAGACCCAGTGCCCTTCCTGGTCTTTGACACGTGGTTCTCAACCCCTTGCTCCTTGGCCGGCCTCCTGTCCCACTGCAGAACTAAATAGGGAACTGGACCCCCACCCCCTTCCTGGTGCTAAGAAGAGTCAGCAGCCGCCTCTTCCCTCAAGAAGCAGATCAGTTGTCACTCCTAACTTCCTTCGGAGGGAATGCAGTGTCCTGTCACTCTGCTCTTGAAGCACGCCCACTGAGAGGCAGACTTGAATGTAAAAAGTAGAAATGATTCAGGGCTGCAGTTCAGCTTTCGTTACATCCCACTGCAAGGTGTTTGAAAGATTGCTATTGTGCTCATCAAGACCAGGGAATACATAAATATTTTTAGTACATAAACTGTGGTGAATTGAGGTTATTCGAGATACATGACTAACATCAGGACTTGTGCTCTGGCAGTGTATTCAGGCAAAAAATACAGGGAAAAGGAAGTCTTTTTATTTGAAAGGATTGATTATTTCGCATACTTCTGGAACAGCTTGTATAAAGAGAATGGATGGCCTTTGTTTTTACATTTCAAATATTTGCAAAACATGCTGAGGAATAAAAACGGGATTAAGGAATTGAGAATTGACAAACCCTATTGTCCTGTCCCACCTGGAAGTCCATAATATGTCTGCACGTCTTTTGTGGAAGCACGGAGGAAAGTGGAAATACTGGCCTGTTGGCCACATGAGTGCTAAGTCCTGGTCTGTGCAGGGAGCCCACACCCCAGCCTTTGCTCTCCCCTTCTGAGCTGTGTACCCTTGGGCAGGTTTCCATGTAGCTTTTGTCAGAGCTTTTGTCTGGCCCAGTGTGAAAAAACTTTCTAAAGCCTAAAGACACTTTATATTATACAAATAGCCATTGTGATTGAAAACACAACCAAAATCCCATAGGGAGATTAGTACTAGATAAGAACATACCTGAGATTAGAGAGCCTTATAAGAAAGAAACTATTTACCCAAGGTGAGGATTGCCAAATGCTTAGTAAAGACCATTAACAGGAGAGGGTTTAATTCTTCCAAGTGTTCTTTCATTTTGTCTTTGGAGGGAAGTGTTGTCATTGAACAACTGCTTTCACAAAAGTTCTGAGCTGTTAGTAAGCATAGGCTACATTAAACCCTTCATCCTGCAAATGGGAAAACCAAGAGCCAGGGAGCCTAAGTGGTTCGAGTAAGGAGGCCACACTGTAAATTCGTGTCAGGGCTGAATCAAGAATCCAGGCCTCCAGGGGCACCTGGGTGCCTCAGTCAGTTGAGCGTCCAACTTCGGCTCAGGTCATGAACTCGTGGTTCGTGGGTTCGAGCCCCGCGTCGGGCTCTCTGCTGTCAGCTTGTCAGTGCAGAGCCTGCTTTGGATCCTCTGTCGTCCCCCCCCCCCCGCCCCCCCCCGTCTCTGCCCCTCCCCCACTTATGCTGTCTCTCTAAAACTAAATTTAAAAAGAGAGAATCCAGGCCTCCAGAGTAGGCCAGGGTTCTCTGTGTGCAGCTCC
This sequence comes from Panthera leo, assembly GCF_018350215.1. Taxonomy (NCBI): domain Eukaryota; kingdom Metazoa; phylum Chordata; class Mammalia; order Carnivora; family Felidae; genus Panthera; species Panthera leo. Next base: position 147,387,694 of record NC_056687.1, on the reverse strand, counting down.
TTTGGTCTTTGCCTCCCTCCACGTTTACACTTTGGGGTGTCAGGAGCACCCAGGTTCCTGCCCTGATTCTCCTTAGATTATTATGAGTTTCCTCCTGGCTGTCTCCCGCTCACTTCCCTCTTTCTTGTTCCAGCACTACCCTTGCTCTCCCCTCTGCTGCTCCAAATCGGGGCCCAGCCAGGCATGTGTGAGGCACACAGTTTTGATTCTCCTTCTCTTTTACTTTCTCCTATCTCTTTTGACCAGAAATCGTTCATCTTGTTTCTCAACAAACAAAACAAAACAAAACAAAACACAACTACCTGCCTACTCTCTCTCTCTAAGTAGGCTCATTAACTCTCTAGGTTGCTAAAGCCAGCAACCTGTACAAGACCTGTGCCTTCCTTTGATATAGAAGGGCAAAATTTGGCAATTGAGGGGAGAGTGCATTCATTCAAAGGGCTTTAGGCCGTACAGGACCTCAAGGTTTTCCTCCAAGGACTTCGCGTGGGTAGTGCCCACAAAGCACCACCCTGCTGTGGATAATTTAAAAAGCATTTGTCCAGGGGCATCTGGGTGGCTCAGTTGGTTGAGCACCTGACTTCGGCTCAGGTCGTGATCTCACCATTCGTAAGTTCGAGTGCTACTGCTTAGGCTCACTGCTGTCAGCCAAGAACCCACTTTGGATCCTCTGCCCCCCCTCTCTCTGCCCCTTCCCCATTTGTACCATCTCAAAAATAAATAAACATTTAAATAAATAAGTAAATAAATAAATAGCATTTGTTCATCCCGTCACCCATTTGTGATTTCACTTACATAACGTGTTCATTGCACTCCTGATGCGTGCCAGGCCTGGGGCTGCATCCTGGGAATACAGTGGTTCAAGGGCAGACGCCATCCTTGCACCCCCAGTCCTTACGGTTTATCTGGAAAACAGATATTAAGTAATTACGATAAGGTCTGATGAGTGACGGTTCTGAGAGGGGACGTACGGGTGCTCAGGGGACAGAGCAGGAGGACCTAACTCAGCATAGGCGTCCACAAAGCCCTTCTCGAAGGGGTGCCTGAAGGATTCGCAGGACCTGGTGAAAAGGAAAGAGGAGATGGCTGGGGGAGGTCTTAGCGGGAAACTCAGGACAGATTAAGTCCTGAGAGAAGGACAGATTAAGAGCAGGAGAATGCTTGCTCCCAGGTGAAGGGAAGAGGGGAGCGCGGCCTCGGACTCCATGCCAAAAAGTTTGGGCTTTGTCCCAAGGTCAGGAGGAGACCATTGCAGTGTTATTTAAGCTGGGAAAGATAGTCAAATTTGCCTTTTTGACCATTAATTCCGGGTGCAATTGGAAAGAATGATGGGGGACAATGGGATACAAGAAGTGGGGCTATCATTACTGCAGGAGAATAATAATGCCCTTGGCTAGGGTAGAGGTGGAAAGCCCCGGGTAGATTTGAGATGCATATAAATGGCAAAACCTACATGTTTTTGGTAGATGAGCATGTGTGCACGCTAAGAAAGGGGGAGGAATTGAGAATGATAGTGTCTGTCTTGGGCATCCACTGGGTTGTGAGGCAAAGATGATGAGCTTGTTGGAATCACATTGGATTAACCTATATCCATGCAGGAAGGGGAACAGGGAGGCGCTAACTGGTGCAGAGAAGGCCAGATCTTGCCTGCATTTACTTATTTGGGGAATTTGCCAGCATTTACTTATGTAATTTGTTTTTTTTTTTTAATTCAATCATCAAAGTTATAATTTATACATAATAATATATAATTGACTTCTTAGCTGTTTTTAATTTTTTAATGTTTATTTATTTTTGAGAGAGAGACAGAGACAGAGACAGAGTACGAGTGGGGGAGGGGCAGAGAGAGAGAGAGAGAGACACACACACACAGAATAGGAAGCAGGCTCCAGGCTCTGAGCTGTTAGCACAGAGCCCGACGTGGGGCTCAAACTCACGAACCACGAGATCATGACCTGAGCCGAGGTCGGATGCTTAACTGATTGAGCCGCCCAGGCGCCCCGACTTCTTAGTTTTTAAATTGTTTTAGGACATACATATTTGGATATCATCCCCTATTAGCATATATAAAGCTCTCATTACTTTGTGCGTGTAAGTTTTATTGGCGTCGAAGGCACATACAGAAAATCACACATAATGGAAGTACAGATACAGCTCATTGGGTTTTCACAAAGGTCATTTTACATCTGTGCACCCACCACCTAGCTTACAGACGCCACCAGATCCCCCCCCCCCCCCCCCCGCGCCGAATTCCCACATGCACCTTCCGGTCACTACCCACTGTCTTGGCCTGTAGAACCCTACGTTAATTTGTCCTGTTTTTAAAATTGATATGCATGGAACATATATATGCATGCAATTTTTTGTGTTGGCTCATCCTTTTAGATGTGTGCTATTTCATCGTATGGCTGCACCGTAATTTATTGAACGAGTCCCCTCCAGATGGTATTTATGTTGCATCCATCACTTGTTACAGACAAGTGCAGCAATGAACTCTTCATAATAGCCTCAAAATAGTACCAGTAGATCAGGGATGTTTTCCAGCTGCAAGTAACATAAGAACCAACTAAAAGCTGCCTGAACAGTAAGGACGTTTATTATCTCACTTAGAAGTCTGGAAGGAAGTGGTTCCAGCCCTGATTAAGGTAATGGTCCAGAGCTCTTATTAGGCCGTTTCTTCCCCTCTTTCTCCTCTGCTGCCCACGGGGTGCTGGCTTTTTCCTCTGGGCTGCCTCCCCTCATGGCCCCAGGGTCGCTGCCTTTTGGATTCCTTGTCCTGTGAAATTTCTGTTCATATGTATTTTGCCCATTTTTCGATCAGACGTTGTGTTTCCTTGGAATTTAATTACTTAAGCTGTTTCATGATTGACTTTGTGTTTTCAACATTCATAGGCTCTTTCAAGTCATTTCCTCGTCGTTTCATCACATCTGCTACACTTTAAGCTCAGTAGCTGTTGTAATCAGACCAGTGATCATTTTAATGGCTCACCTGCATTTTTATGTCCTTAATTTACCGTGACTTGTCGTTTACCTTCACTGCAGAAATGTCTCTCTTTCCGGTCTTCCTTTAACATCCTGAACTCTGAGGGCTTGTACGTTTTTAAAGGTGCCAAGCGAGTGTATCCGCCTGAGCAGATATCATGTTACCTGAGATGGAAACTGTATGTCTAGAATATAATGTTATAATCAAACTACCCAAAAAGTTTGTTTGATGCATGCTTACTAATTTGGAATCCATTAAAATTCAGGGAACACCCGGGTGGCTCAGTCGGTTAAGCATCCGACTTGGGCTCAGGTCACCATCTCGTGGTTCATAAGTCTGAGCCCCGCATCAGGTTCTGTGCTGGCAGCTGGCAGCCTGCTTGGGATTCTCTGTCTCCCTCTCTCTCTGCCCCTTCCCTGCTCACACACACACTTTCCCTCTCTCCCTCTCTCTCTCTCTCAAAAATAAATAAACATTAAAAAAAGTAGTCAGAACACAGAAAAAATACACCCTTAGGGAAAAAAAGACTTTTTCTATAGTCAAAACACAAAGTGTTTTACTGTCCATTTGTTAGTTATCTATAATCATATTCACACTAATATTTGTGTCTCAACATTTTGTTATGAAAATATGCAAACATTCAGAAAGGTTGAAAGAATTATATAAAGAACACCCATGTATCCACAGACTAGATTCTGTAGTTGATAGCATTTTGCTAAATGCTAGATTTGTTTTGTCACAAAACAATCATCAATTTATCTTTTTTGTTTGTTTTTTTTTGAGAGAAAGAGAGAGAGTTGGTGGGGGGGTGGGGCAAGGGTGTGGGAAGGGAAAGAGAGAATCCCAAGCAGGGTGTGGGAAGGGAAAGAGAGAATCCCATGGCCAGTACGGAGCCCGGCTCAGGGCTCGAGACCATGAGATCATGACCTGAACTGAAATCAAAAGTCTGACGCTTAACCAACTGAGCCACCAGGCGCCCCAATTTATCTTATTTGTTTTAATGGATTTTCAATTTACAGCCCTCGGAACGCCTCATCCTTGAGCACGTCCACATGCACATCATTAACTAGAGTCCAACTTTGCTTACAGATTTTATTTTTAGGTAAAATTGATACGCAGCGTGATGCACACATCTTGAGAGTACTATGAGATGGGTTTTGAATGTCAATGGTTTTCATTTCCTGATGGCAGCATTGATTATCAGTTGTTTTAATTATCCTTACCATTACGCCCACATCAATCCATGCAGTGAAAGATCAGTGTCATTGTTGCCCCAGACTGGTTCCTTCACATAGGTTACCCTTCCTTAGGCTCCAGAGCTCAGTACGTGTGTCTCAGCCGATCCTCTCCCGGGCTTGCCCTCCTCCTCCTCCCAGCCCCCAGGCTGCGTGTGTCCTTTCACCCGCATGGGGCTGCCTAGAAGGTCTGAGATGGTACACAGTGTAGGATGGATGGTGCCGATCCCAAGAGCAAGGGAATGCTTGCTGGGCAGTGGGATGGGGTTCAGGGGTGTGGAGAAAAGAGCCAGGCTACGGCCATGGTGTCCAAGAGGGAAGGAGTGCATAAGAATGAGGGATCCTTGAAGTATTGACCGTTTGGAGCAGAGAGATGGGAGGTGGAATTTCTGGGACCAAGGAAAAGGGAAGGAAAGGAAGGAAAATCGACAGGAGCTGTCCAGTGCCGTAGTGAGAGGAGCAGACTCAGGGTCAGACCGCTTCTGTCCAGGTCCCTGTTCAGCAACTCCTGAGCTGTGCATCTGTTGTCACTGAATCTCTGTGCCTCAGTTTCCTCACCTGTAAAATGGAGAGGCTAACGGCATTTACGCCCTAATTAGATCTTGTGAGGCACACGTGAAATCATGTAAAAGGAGTGAATACTCTTTTTTCCTGGTTGATGTGTGGCCAAGGTTTGCTGAACGGATGGATGGGTGGTTGACTGGTTCAACTTTGGGGCCAGTCTTCGACATTTACAATTTACAAGAACGACCTCTTGTTTCTCTCTCTGTCTCCGCCCCCCTCCCCCCACCCCCAAGCCTCATCACTTTCCCATCTGCCTGCTGTGGCAGAAACACTATTTTAATATGAAACTGAGTCACTCATTTTCCAAAAAAGAGAGAGGGAGAGAGTCTAAATTGCAGATGCCTGGGAGAGTTATTATATTAGAGCAAATGGATTTCATTTACAGTTCGATGTGAACTCTGACCTTTCTTGTTTTGATAAGGAAGGGTAGAGAGGACTGGCGGGTGAACGGTAAGAAATCAAAGCCACTAGGGGAGGGGGATACACAAAAGATGGGTACACCCAACACAGACGTGGCTGAGTGTCAAATTTTTAAAGCAAGCAGTATTTTTTTTAATGTTTATTTATTTGTTGGGGGGGGGCATGTGTGAGTGGTGGAGGGGCAGAGAGAGAGGGAGAGAGAGAATCCTAAGCGGGATCCGATTGTCGGCCCAGAGCCCGACTTGGGGCTCGGTCCCACAAATTGTAAGATGATGATGAGCTGAAATCAAGAGTCAGACTCTCAACCAACCACCTGAGCCACCCAGGTGCCCCAACAAGCAGTATTTTTATACATGGAGGACCCCGTTTTTGCAATGCAAAAATATTCTATACCATAACTACGAAATAAAAAGACAGCAGGAAAGTGGGTTCAGGACAAACAGTAAAGCTAAGTTTCTGCTTTTTAAAAAGTGTTGAATAACCACATCCATGTATTCTTAGACTTCATCTGTTCGCACCTGGTACACACCCAGACGAATCCCTCCCTGCAAGAAGGAGGAGGAGGAGGCTTGGTTTCACTTTGTTAGCCAGCCTCACAAGTGTCATTTCTAGAAGACTCTATGAGAAATCTGTTTTCTTTTCTTTTTTTTTTTTTAGTGTTTATTTATTTGAGAGAGAGAGAGAGACAGACAGACAGACAGAGTGCAAGCCGGGGAAGGAAGAGAGAGAGGGAGACACAGAATGTGAAGCGGGCTCCAGGCTCCGAGCTGTCAGCACACAGCCCGACGCGGGGCTCGAACTCACGGACCGTGAGATCATGACCTGAGCCGAAGTCAGACGCTTAACCGACTGAGCCACCCAGGCGCCCCTATGAGAAACCTGTTTTCAAGTTGGCAGGGGCGGTGGGTGGGGGAGGGACAGTACCACCTTTAAAACTGCTTGTCAGTTTGGACTTCGGGCTAAATGCTGTCAGTTTGGAACTCCCTCGGGAGGAAAGCCAAGCTTCTGGTCATCCCGTTATTGATCTCGTCTGTATTTCCTGATGACTATTGCTGTGTCCACAGAGCTTTGCCTTTTTCACCCTCTTTCCCAACAGTCCTTGCAGTGTTTTTGCAGATTGATCTGTTAGCATAAACTCAATTATCAGTTTACTCTGATGATAATCACCATTACAGCTACTATAAAATTTACTTTTATAATAGACGTTAGTGTAATCCGGTTCCTAGTGGCTCACGAGTGCTTCCTTGCATCTGTGAGAAGCCCAGTCGAGGCAGCATTCAAAGGGGATCGGAATGTTCTCTGGCAGAATGCCTGTGCTATATGGAAACTATACTCTGAACTGCCTTTTAAAAAACCAGTCTGGGGGCGCCTGGGTGGCTCAGTCGGTCGAGCGACCGACTTCGGCTCAGGTCATGATTTCACAGTTTGTGAGTTCGATCCCCACGTGGGGCTCTGTGCTGACAGCTCAGAGCCTGGAGCCCGCTTCACATTCTGTGTCTCCCTCTCTCTGCCCCTTCCCCACTCATGCTCTGTCTCTCCCTGTCTCTCAAAAATGAATAAACGTTAAAAAAAATTAAAAAACAAACAAACAAAAACCACTCTGGGGGCACCTGGGTGGCTCAGTCAGTTAAGCATCCAGCCCTTGGTTTTGGCTCAGGTCATGATCTCATGGTTTGTGAGTTCAAGCCCCGCGTTGGGCTCTGTGCTGACAGCGTGGAGCCTGTTTGGGATTCTTTCTCTCCCTCTCTCCTCTCTCTCTCTCTCTCCTTCTCTCTCTCTCTCTCTGAAAATAAATAAATAAACTTAAAAAAATATAAATAAAAAAGCCACTCTGTGCCTCATCCAGACTGCTGAGAACCTCATGGCCCCACCCACTATATCAGCTGAAAAGATACAACCTCTTTTATTTTGAAAACTTGCAACAAACAAAATGCAGGCTCAGTGACGTGAATTATAGTCGGCTATCTGCCCCTACAAATTGATTTCAGGAGGAAGACACAGTCGAGTTACTCTGGAGCCTCTCAAAGCAGAGGGATCACATTAAGGTGGGCCTAGTTTGTCTCCTAAAATGAGGTTCCCTCCCCTGAGAACTTCAGGGAGAGGCTGCGTTGAATCACTATTTCGTGTTAAGTTGAGGAAAAAGATCCTTTCAGCAAATTACTTTTCCGTTCCGACTATGCTCAGGGCTCCCCACTAACCGCGGCACGAACCACATGCTGGCCTTGCGCAAGGGAGACACAGAGCAGCGTGTGACCGAGATATTGTAGAGTCTGACCAGGCTATCGATTCTGACCCTGGAGCTGAGTGGGGACTCCCTCCTCAGAGTAGGGAGGACGCTTTTGCTGGGCCATTAACAACGAATGGGGACTCTGTCCCCAACAAAGGGGACTCTGATCCCTCAGAATGGAGAAGGGTACGTTCCAGTTACTAGTACGTCACCATAAACTGCCCTGAGACAACAACCATCTCACTAAGCTCACAGTTTCTACGGGTCAAGAATTCAGCACGACTATAAAGGGGACACCTTGTCTCTGCACCACCATATCTGGGTCCTCTACTAGGAAGGCCTCTAGGCCGGGGGGGGGGACCCCACAACTTGGAGCTGGAATTATCTGGAAGCATCTCCCCTCACATGGCTGGCAGTCGATACTGGCTCTTGGATCTGACCTCGGCTGGGGCTACCAGCAGCAGCACCTAACTGAGGCCTCGTCCCTGTGGCCTGGTCTCCCTCACGGTATGGCGGCCTCAGGACGGTTGGGTTTGTAACTCAGCAGCCCAGGGCTCCAGAAGCGAGTGGTTCCCGGACAACCAGGCACAAGCTGCATGGTATTTTCTGACCTGGCTTCTTTGGAAGTTATGACGTATCGCTTCCATCAAACTCCCTTGGTTACAACAGGGACACCAAGGTTCACTAGCTCAGATGCAACAGGAGGGGACCCAGACTCTCACCTCTTAATGGAAGGCATATGGCCAGTTAAAAAAATGTCACGGGCATGCTAAGAAAGCATGGGAGCACGTGGGGTGTGTGCAGCTTTGGGTGGGTAGTCTAATGCTGCTAGAATTTTAGGTGTGGGGTGGGAAGTGGCAGAAAGTGGGGCTATAAATGTAGACTGGGCCATCATGGGAAAAACCTTTACTGCCTTTGTGGCAGGCACCCTATCTTAAGCCACACATGATGGAAGAAATAAAACCTTGGTTTTTTTACGAGTCAATCCACTTTTTCTTTTGAGAAATTACATCAGGGTGTGAGAAGATCTGAGTCGTGGGTAAATCTCTGCCACTCGGCCTTGCCTGAGCTCGGTCCTGGGACCTCCTTTCTCTGGGGCATCTGCAGGGGGAGGGAGCTGGGTCTCTGTTCCTTTCTGTCCAAGCTGGCATCTGCTCAGATGTGCCTGCACCCGTTTTGTCCTGGGATGGTGATTCGAGCAGGGTACCACTGTACTGTCCCTTAGTGCAGGGCTTCTAGAAGTCCGCTGGGTTTCAGCTAAAACTGTCCCCTTCACAGGCACACAGGGAAAACGTGGCTGCTCTCCTGCCCTTCTGTGGGGCTGCAGGGACTTCTGGGAGGTTGTCTGGGATCTCCTCGGTCTACCTACTGTGTTTCACGTCTCTGCCAGGCCAGCTGCACAGAGACATTTCTAAGGCTGGAGACCTTGGGGGCCTCCCCACGGGCTGTGACAATCAGTCCCCTTCCCCTCTAGAACCTCCAAATCTAGCAGTTCTCCCTCACTCCCTAAAAACCAGATTCCCTTCCCTGCAATATAAAGCTGCACTGAATTACTTTCTAAAAAAATTTTTTAACATTTTTATTTATTTTTGAGAGAGAGAGAGAGACAGCACGTGAGCAGGGGAGGGGCAGAGAGAAAGGGAGACACAGAACCCAAAGCAGGCTCCAGGCTCTGAGCTGTCAACACAGAGCCCAACGCGGGGCTGGAACCCACGAACTGGGAGATCATGACCTGAGCTGAAATCGGACTCTTAACTGACTGAACCACCCAGGCACCCCTTGCATTACCCTTTTAAATAAAATTGAGAAATACCATTCTTTCAGCGAACAATTTTACCATTCTCCCTCTCTCCTTTTCCGCCAGGCTCAGGATTCCTTAAGATCTAACCCAAAAGTGGTTCCGTACCAGGCTGTCTCAATTGTTTATTGTCAATGTATTGCGTGATGGTCTAAACCTGACTTACGCGGTCATTTAGCCTTGTCTGGCTCAGTGGTCAGTGTGATGTCAACGACCTCTCAGTAAACACGTCCTTTGGTTTCCCCGAGACGGAGACCTCTTGCGCTTATCTTGGTGATTTGCAGTCTAGAGATGAAGCTTATCCTGTGTGACTGAGCAAGGACTCTGGAAGGTGTACTTGGATGCCTTTGGACGCCTTGGACCCTCCTGATGCATTCTTTCTCTTGCTGTATTTGTATTCCTTGTCTTCATTTAAGCTTGATGTCTGCATGCTTTAAAAAAAAAAAAAAAGTCTAACCCAAAAGTTAACCCCAGAGGCTGAGAATGTGAGTGTATCTTTTGTATTTGTGACAGGAGGACCTCCCTTTTGGAAACTCAAAGATAAAGACTGGAGTCTTTTGAATCTTCCCTTCCCTGAAGCAGCGAGGATGGGTGGGAGAAGGTCCCCGGGGTCAGAGTGAATAAGGAGAGGGGTAATCTTCTTATATATTGAAGGCATTACTATCACAAACCCGTGGGGCAGACACAGAGTTGCCCTCAGACCCCCCTCCAGGGAAAGGCTGACTGCCTGGCTCGGAGAAGTATGGTTGAGTTGTCTGATAGCTTCCTGTCTCCAGCCTTTTCAGAATCTGGCTCAGCATTTTTTTTAAACTGTGGCAAAATACACAGGACACAGAATTTCCCGTCAGTGACAGAACCCTTAGAGCAGTCCTAAGTACATTCACGGTATTCACCACTACCTAGTTCCAGAACATTTTCATCCACGCAGAAGGAAGCCCCATCTCCATTAAGCAATTGATCCCTTTTTGCCCCTTCTCCCCAGCCCCAGCAACCTCCAGTCCACTTTCCATCTGTATGCATTGGACTACTCCGGACGTTTCGTATAAATGGGATATGTGTCCTTTTGTGTCTGGTTTTCCTTCACTCAGCATGTTTTCAGGGCTCTTTCCTTGGCCCTTGTAAAATAGTGCTGCTGTGAATATTTGTGTGCAAGTTTTTCTCTGAACACCTGTTTTCAAACCTTTTGAGTATATTAATTTGGGAGCAGAATTGCTGAGTCGTATGGTAATTTTATGCTTAACGTATTGGGAAACCACCAAACTGTTTTCTACGCTGGCTGTATAATTCTGCATCTCTACCAGCAATGTATAAGGGTTCCAGTGTTTCCGTATCTTCACCAGTACTTATGATCCAATGTTTTAACATTTATTTATTTTTTTTTTTTGGTAATCTCTACACCCCATGTAGGGCTGGAACTCAGGACCCAGAATCGAGAGTCGCGTGCTCTTCTGACTGAGCCAGCCAGGCACCCCTCCAATGTTTTGACTATAGCCACCCAATAGGTGTGGAGTGGTATCTCATTTGCATTTGCATTTTTTTTTTTTGGAGAGAGCATGCCTATGAATGGGGAGAGGGGCAGGCAGAGAGAGAGAGGGAAAGAGAGAGAGAATCTCAACCAGGCTTCACGCTCAGCACAGAGCCCAGTGTGGGGCTTGATCCCATGACCCTGGGTTCATGACCTGAGTCAAGCGCTCAACCAACTGAGCCACCCAAGAACCCCTGATTTGCATTTCTATAATGAATGATGCTGTCCCATCTTTTCATTTCCACTGGCCATTTGTGTCTCTTTGGAGAAATATCTATTCAAGTCCTTTGACCATTTTTATACTGGACAGTCTTTTGTTGTTGACTCGTAGGAGTTCTTTATATATTCGGGATAATTGCCTCAGCGCTTAAGTTGAGATCCCTGCTTCAGGGGCATTCCCCCGGCCAATGACTGGGTAGGAAAGTGGTAGGAGTTCCTGGCCATTTCTACCCTATGCCGGTCTGCTCTAAAGGCAACCTTTGCTCAGGGTGCCTGGGTGGCTCAGGTGGTTAAGCATCTGACACTCGATTTTGACTCAGGTCATGATCTCATGGTTCGTGAGACTGAGCCCTGCATTAGGGCTCTGTCAGCCCAGACCCTGTTTAGGATTCTCTGTCTCCCTCTCTCTCTGCCCTTCCCCTGCACTCATTGTCTCTTTCTCAAAAATAAATAAATAAACATTAAAAAATAATAATAATAAAAGCAGTCTGTGCTCCAAAGGTCCTTGTTGGGCTGGCAGAAATTTGTTAGGTATGTGTCAAGTCAGTGTGAGAGATCTCCCCCTGCCCGATCCTGCTTCTTCCCCTGTTTTCTTTTGCCAGTGTCACTCCCCAGGAAATCTTCTGGATGCCTATCCATCTCAGCATCTGTTTCCCCTAAAAGACAACCTGTGACAGCCTGGCAGAGAAGTTGGCATTTATTCCGGAAGCAAAGTGTTGGTTAAAAGGGTTCACGAAGTAGGAGGACACAATGTGCTTTTTAAAAGGTTGCCATCAGGGGCGCCTGGGTGGCTCAGTCGGTTAAGCGTCTGACTTCAGCTCAGGTCACGATCTCGAGGTCCGTGAGTTCGAGCCCCACGTCGGGCTCTGGGCTGACGGCTCAGAGCCTGGAGGCTGCTTCCGATTCTGTGTCTCCCTCTCTCTCTCTGCCCCTCCCCCATTCATGCTCTGTCTCTCTCTCTCTCTCAAAAATAAATAAACGTTAAAAAAAATTTTTTTTTAAAGGTTGCCATCAGAGTGTGGGCAGAAAGGTAGAAGAGAACCTTATTAGTCAGGGTTGCAAACATTGGGGTGAGAGATGATGATGGGGGGCAGTTGAATTCGGAGATGGAAAATGGTGGGGGTGGAGTCACTGGGTCCCTGCTCCTCAAACACACAGCTGGCCCATGTCCTTACTTGGCCAAGATCCATTGTTCTTTTACTGCCCTCTTGAATTTGATCTGCTAGAGTTTTATTTAGGATTTCCCCATTGATATCTGTAAGTGATACCAATGGTCTATGGTTCTTTTGTGTGCACTCTTTGTTTGGTAAAAGGATTATGTCATCTTCATAAATTGGACAGTTTCCCATTTTCTTCCATACTCTGAAGCATTATGTATCATGGAAATGACCCGTTTCTCCAAAGTTAAAAAATACCTAATATGAATATAAGATCATTTTTAATTGTAAACTTTAAATTTTTTTTTTTCAACGTTTTTTATTTTTATTTTTGGGACAGAGAGAGACAGAGCATGAACGGGGGAGGGGCAGAGAGAGAGGGAGACACAGAATCGGAAACAGGCTCCAGGCTCCGAGCCATCAGCCCAGAGCCTGACGCGGGGCTCGAACTCACGGACCGCGAGATCGTGACCTGGCTGAAGTCGGACGCTTAACCGACTGCGCCACCCAGGCGCCCCTTTAATTGTAAACTTTAAATATTTTCAGTTATCCTTTTTTTGTGGTTTCTTCTTAAAACAATCTGGGTAATTCTCTCTCCCTCTGCCTCTCTCCCGCACTCAAAACAGTCTGGGTAATTTATGTTTTCTAGAAGATCGTCCATTTCATTGAAATTTTCAAATTCATTACCTTTTAAACATGCACACAGATAATACTTTATAATCAAAATTGTGTTATTGTAAGAAATTTGGAAAAGAGGAGAAAATGAGAACCACTTACAATCAACTGAGAGAGAGAGAATCAATGTTAACATTAAGGGGAAGGTGTTCCTTCTTTCTTTCTTTCTTTCTTTCTTTCTTTCTTTCTTTCTTTCTTTCTTCTTCTTTTAGAGAGAGAAAAAGTGCATGATTGGGGGAGAAGGGGAAAGATAAAGAGAGAGACAAAATCGTAGCAGGCTCCACTCTTAGTGTGGAGCCTGATGTGGGGCTCGATCCCAAGACCCTGGGATCATGACCTGAGCCCAAACCAAGAGTCAGATGCTCAACCAACTGAGCCACCCACATGCCCCTATTTTCTTTTAAATTAAAAAAAAAAAAAAAAAAAAAAAAAAACCTACATATTTGTTGTCATATCTCTGTTAAAAACAAGGTAACGGGCATCTGGGTGGCTCGGTCAGTTAAGCGTCTGACTTTGGCTCAGGTCATGATCTCACGGTTCGTGGGTTCGAGCCCCGCGTCGGGCTCTGTGCTGACAGCTCAGAGCCTGGAGCCTGCTTCGGATGCTGTGTCTCCTTCTCTCTCCCTGACCCTTCCCTGCTCACACTCTGTCTCTGTCTCTCAAAAATATAAATAAATAAATAAATAAATAAATAAATAAATAAATAAATAAAACAAGATAACAGGCCCCAAATGCTTATGCTAAGCCCCAAGTCACCAAACCAAGACTTAATAGTTTCAGCACTTCCAGAAATGGAATCTCAACCCAGTCAATCAGGAATCACAGATTGGTACTAGTTCTAGTCATCTGCTGGATAGACTCCTGCCCGCCCCTAAAGGAAAGTGACTTTGCAACAGTTGACCCGCTTTTTGGCCTAGTATATCTCCCTTCTGGCTATAGAAGTCTTTCGTTTTGTTCAAGTCCTTGGAGCATCTTTCTATCTGCTGCATTGGATGCTGCCCAATACAAATAAATTTTTGCTCAACCTCTTAAATATTGTAATATGCCTCCATGTATCTTTTAACATCTCCTTTAGAATTTCTATTTGCTTCTCTTCCTCTTTAAAATTACATTTCTTCAGGGGCTCCTGGGTGGCTCAGTCCATTGAGCATCCAACTCCTAATGTCGGCTCAGGTCCTGATCTCGGAGTTCATGAGTTCGAGCCCCACATTGGGCTGACAGCGCTTGAAACCTGCTTGGAATTTCTCTGTCCTCTCTGCCCCTGCCCCTGCTCCTGCCCCTGCTCATCCTCATGTGTGTGCTTTCTCTCTCTCTCAAAGTGAACTTAATTAAAAAAAAATTTAAGGGGCACCTGAGTGGCTCAATCAGTTAAGTGTCCGACTTCAGCTCAGGTCATGATCTCACAGTCTGTGAGTTCAAGCCCCGCATGGGGCTCTGTGTTGACAGCACAGAGCCTGGAGCCTGCTTCAGATTCTGTGTCTCCCTCTCTCTCTGCCCGCCCCCCCCCCCCCACTCACTCACGCTCTGTCTCTCTCTGTCTTAAAAATAAAAATGAAAACATTAAAAAAAAAGTTTAATTACATTTTCAAAAGCTTATCTCTTTATAATTTCTTCAATAGCTCCTAAAATTTTTATTTTAACCTTACCGTTTTCCAGTGTGTTGATTAATAATCTCTTATTTTGTCTTTGTATTCCTCTTGCAATGGTCTTTCACTCCATCTTAACTTCCAGATAAGGCATTCTGTCCATTTATTCTGTTTTTCTTGCCTAAGATTTGTGTTTTTGGACAGCTGTATTGAGTTATGATTTAGCTACTGTAACATTCATCCATGGTTACGTGGGCAATTCAATGATTTTCAGTAAATGCCAGGAGTTGTGCAAACCTCACCACAATCCACCCATTTCTATCATCTAAAAAGACCTCCTCATAAGTAAAGCAACTAAAAAGAAAATAAATAAATGAGTTCATTAATTAAAAGACACCCCTCCCCCCATGCCTATTTACATTCAACCTTCAGTCTCCCCTCCAGGCAACCACTGGTCTGCTTTCTGGGCCAAAAGATTTGTTTTTTCTGGACATGTCATGTGATAGAATCACATAATATGTGGGCTTTTATGCCTGACCTGTTTCACAGAGCATAACGTTTTGGAGGGCCATCCATAAGTCAGTACTTCCGATGTTTTAGCCACGTTCACCTACTCCTTTCTGCTGGTTTCTCCCTAGATTCTGGCGGCTCCCTCTTGTACACATGGAGACCCACACCTTGCCAGACTAGAGAGGACAATTTGCAAATCTCTGGACCTCTCTCTCAGTGCCACTCTCTTATCTCTGGCACATCACTCCATAAATATTAGATATTTTACGGACAATTTTTTTGGCACTTATATAAAAACATTGACCCAGCAGTGTTTTTTCTCTGAGTCCTTGGGACAATGCTTCCTTTCCTTTAAAAGCTGCAGAATCTTTCTCTAGGGTATATAAATCTTCTCTGTGAATGAGGAGAGATCTGTTAAAGCCTGGAGATGGTCACTGGGCAGGTGACTAGGCTGTTCTAACCCTCCTTCACTGGGGCAGGAACAGGGGCAAAAGGGATGGAGAGTTAGTGTTTAATGGGCACAGTTTCTGTTTTGGAAGATGGGGAAAGTTCTGGAAGTGGATGGTGGTGATGATCACACAACAATGTGGATATGCTTAATGCCACAGGACTGTATGCTTAAAAATGGTAAATTTTATAACATAAAATTTTAAGCTGTATTCTACTTTCTGTCTCTATGACTTTACCTTTAATTTTTTGCTTTTTATTTTTATTTTATTTTTAAAAAAAAATTTTTTTTAACGTTTATTTATTTTTGAGACAGAGAGAGACAGAGCATGAACGGGGGAGGGGCAGAGAGAGAGGGAGACACAGAATCGGAAGCAGGCTCCAGGCTCTGAGCTGTCAGCACACAGCCCGATGCGGGGCTCGAACTCACGGACCGTGAGATCGTGACCTGAGCTGAAGTCGGACACCTAACCGACTGAGCCACCCAGGCACCCCAATTTTTTGCTTTTTAAATCTGTGATGATAGTATAAGTACTTTCCTGCCAGAAGGTTGGGGGATATGGATGGATATTCTCTCTCTCTGCTTTTTTTTTGGGGGGGGGGGAAGGGAAGAGATGTATATTCTCTTAAGGTCTCTTCCAAACATTATTTTTCTCTAAATATTTATTATATTTAATAAAAATATATATATATATTTTTAACATTTATTTATTTTTGAGACAGAGAGAGACAGAGCATGAACAGGGGAGGGGCAGAGAGAGAGGGAGACACAGAATCTGAAACAGGCTCCAGGCTCTGAGCTGTCAGCACAGAGCCCGACGCGGGGCTCGAACTCACGGACCGCGAGATCGTGACCTGAGCCAAAGTCGGCCGCTTAACCGACTGAGCCACCCAGGCGCCCCAATAAAAATATATTTTTATTAAAAAAGCACATCGGTGTCTGATCCCTGTTTTACAGATGACAGTCTGATTCCTTCAGAGTTGTGAGATTTTGTTTTAACATATTTTTTTCTAGAAAACACCTTTATGGTATATCCCCACTTTTCCATCTCCAAACTCTCTCTGGTGTGGCAAGCTGTATTTCTGAAGAGACTGTCTGTGTAGATGGTGCAGCTCTCATGAAACAAGTTCAGTAACAGTTATGAGAAAACCCAATGGTCAAGTACTAAAATTCTTCCTGGGGGCACCTGGGTGGCTCAGTAGGTGAAGCATCCAACGCTTGATTTTGGCCCAGGTCATGATCTCATGGTTCATGAGTTCGAGCCCCCGTCTGGCTGTGTGCTGACAGTGCAGCTTGGGATTCTCTGTCTCAAATAAATAAATAAACCTCAGAAAATAAGTAAATAAAATTCTTCCTTGTTTCCAGCATTATCACTCCATGAGTATATATGTATACAATGACTTCTTTTTCTTAGACTTTGAAATAACTGTATAGCCTATATTTGTTTTGATGTATTTTGATGAAGACTGATTCTCATAGCAACTCTCTGACACTGACACGGTGTGGATAAATGTAAGATCAGCGATACGGAATTCACAAACTGACATTTGTTACTATTTTTAAAATTTTCTTTTTTAATGTTTATTTATTTTTGACACAGAGAGAGACAGAGCATGAGCTGGGGAGGGGCAGAGAGAGAGGGAGACACAGAATCCGAAGCAGGCTCCAGGCTCTGAGCTGTCAGCACAGAGCCCGACGCAGGGCTCGAACCCACAGACCGCGAGATCATGACCTGAGCCGTAGTCGGACGCTCAACAGACTGAGCCACCCAGGTGCCCCATGACACTGTTACTATTGGTAAATACGGTATCTTGACTGAGGCTGACTGAATGACTGCTGGGTATTGGGTACTGTGTTGGAGACAAGTAAGACTCTCCTACAGTGTTGATGGACCCAGAGGAATGAAGTTTTCTCAGAAAGCACGGTAATGATCATCACCCTCTGCCAGTTGAGAAATCTTGGTGTTGATTCTTCTTTCGTTCCAGAGTTTGTAATTGACTGGACTCTTTAATTATTGGATACTTTTCTCTGAGGAAACCTTCAAACTTTTGGAGAGGAAGACTTTTATGTTTGATAAGAATTCTTAAGTTCTTTTTTTTGCAATAAAGACAGAGTAAGAAAATCCAGTAACAGTGGCTTCCTGCCTTACTGTCTTGAGCACAGCCAGTCTTCTCACTCAGGGCTAAATGTCCTGTGAAACTGATCGTAAATGGTATGAATAGCTTTAATGGAATCTTGTCTCTTTCTTACACTATCTACAGAAGTTGGTGTCATTTACAGCTGACAATGAAATGGGAATCTGAATATTCTTAGGTATTTTCTAATAGAGTGCTTGCTGGCTGCAATTCAGAATTATATCACCCTTTTATTAGCAAGGAGGTGTTCCCCCACCCTATTCACTCCTTCGACAAGTATTCACCAAGTGCCTTTTAGGTGCCAGATACTTATAATTAAATTCTTAACCTTAGGACTTCGTGTCGATGGTTTGCCAGATTTTAAATTCTACTGCATCATATAAGTTCAAGTTAATTAATTTTAGGTACCAAGAAATGAGACTTCCTGTTAAGATGAAAATTAACCTTATGAGATCAATACAGATATTTGAAAGCCTTCTTGTAATTGAAACAGCTTTTAAGATCTTCAAATTTTGACAAGTTGGGCCAAAATGACTCTATGAATAAATAAATAAACAAACATAAACAAACAAAACCAACTGAACTTTTATATACATTTCAAATTGTTTTAGGGTATTGGAAATAATAGGGGAAATATTCAGTAACACACAATGTGTAAAATCTTAGTACATATTTTAAGAAATCCATAAATTGTGAGTTGATAAGCCCCTAAATACGACTGTTGGCCACAGGCATCAATAATTCAGGTGACTGTTTTTTATGGTATTACTAGAAGTTACATGGGCTATTTTTGAGTGAAGACATGAATTTTCCTTCAATGAACCTCCAACAACAACAAATCTTATTTTATAAAATTCTGTGTTAATGGAGAGTCCATTTGGGAGTGTGCCAGAGGCAATGTTTCCTGTTGGTTTTCCTGTTCTATGAATAAGAATCTCAAACATGTATCTATTAAGTTGAAGGCTAACATATAATTCTCTGCTCCAGAGACATTGAAGAAATGGGAATTATCAATGTTAACTCAACTTGAGTCAGCTGTTCAGTAGAATTAAAAATTGGAGATACAGTAAATCTTGTGTTCTTGTTTCTTTTTGTATTCACCAAAGAAATTGTCCTGTTTAGATGGCATTTGCATTTAAAGAAACTAAAATTTAATTATTCTATTTTTCCTGCTTTTCTTTGTGTGTGGGTGGTGGGGAAGGAAAGAATATCATGCAAGAAAGAACTTCTTTCACACACGGAAAATGGATTGCCTTAAGATTTTAGAGGAGTAATTCTTAAAATGATGTCTGTTGCCCTTGTATCTGCACTAGATTCTGAAATATTCTAAGATTCCAGACTCATTTTTCTGCTGCATTTATATTTCCTAATTCTCACTGTTTGTCTTACTAACGGGGAAATGCAATTCCTGTATCAGTTTGTTCCCCTTGAGCTCGTGTCTAAATATTCCATTAAACTTACTAACATCAGGGATGCCTGGCTGGCTCAGTCAGTAGAGCATGCAACTCATGATCTTGGGGTTGTGAGTTCAAGCCTCACATTGGGGGTGCAGCCTACTTTGAAAAAAGTTACTAACTTCGGAATTGGGAGGATTCTTTCAGTATATTCAAAGGCTTTCAGATTAAATAATTGAAGACCACCCAAAATATTTTAACAAGAGTTAGGCTTCTACAAACTACATCTTTTTTTTTTTTTAAGTTTATTGTTTATTTTGAGAGCGAGTGTGTGAGCAGGCAGGGGAGGGACAGGGAGAGAAGGAGAGAGAGAATCCCAAGCAGGCTCCGTGCTGTCAGCGCAGAGCCCAGCACAGGGCTTGAATTCACAAACTGGGAGATCATGACCCGAGCCAAGATTAAGATTTGGACTCTCAACCAACTGATCCACCCAGGCACCCTTGGCCCAAACTATATTTTCAAATAATTATATCCAGAGGCACCTGGGTGGCTCAGTCATTTGAGCGTCCAACTCTTGATTTCGGCTCAGGTCACGATCCCAGGGTCATGGGATGGTGCCCAACATCAGACCCTGTGTTGAGTGTGGAGGCTGCTTAGGATTCTCTCTCTCTCTCTATCCTTCTGCCCCTCTCCCCCACTCACTCACTCTTTCTCCGTCTCTCTCTCTAAAATTAAAAAATATATATATCCACTACATGAAAATGTAAAAGTTCTGGGGTGCCGACCCTTGATTTCAGCTCAGGTCATGATCTCACGGTTTGTGAGTTCAAGCCCCACATTGGGCTCTGCACTGTGTCAGCACGGAGACTGCTTGGAATTCTCTTTCCCTCTGTCTCTCCCCTACCCCACTCTCCCTCCCTCTCTCTCTCAAAGTAAATAAACTTTAAAAACATTATTAAAAAAAAATAGAAAAGTTCTAAATACCAGCAATCTTCTCTTCATCAATGAGCTAAAGATACATTCAGATAGGACAAACCCATTTACTTTCCCTGAAATTATAAAATTGTGAAGTATTTTGGTTCTTTTTTTGTCCTTTTTTTTTTTTTTGGTAGGTGAAGTTCACTTTAGTTCTCAGTTGTTTTCAATTTTTCTATTTCCCTGTTAAAAATGTTTTCATATTATCTCATCACTCTCCTGAGATAAGGAATTGCCATTGGAAAAACAAATTGCTGTTGGACAAAATGTGATTCCAACCCGAGAAAGTTTTATATAACTTAAGGGTTGTGCTTAGTAAAATTTTATCACTTGCTTCTTTAAGAAAATTTAGGTACTATATAAATTTAGCCTCTAACCTTCTTTGACATAATCTTCATTCTCATTTTATGACATCGTCTCTTCTGTTTTATTTAACGGTTTAATAGAGTCATGTTTGAAACCGGCTGGAAAGCAATTTCAAGAAATGGTTTACAGGCTACTTTTAATGGGCAGTGTTACAGTATTTATTGCCCTCAGATATAGCATTATTAATATTATTAAAAATCATTTGTTGATTGCTGGAGGCTGCACTTGGAGCCATGTGAGACATAAAGACACTGTAATCGCTGCCCTATGCCCTGTATCTGGCAAATAAAAACGATATGTTTCTATATGGTTTCTCTGGCTTCTCCCTCCGATGTTTTCCCCTTTAGGGAATGGACGTTATTGAAAGTGAGGTGATGCCTTTTCACCTTATTTTTTATTGGCTCTCTTCCCATGAGTCTTAGGTTCCTTGGCAGTCAAGTTGAACTTGCTAAGAGGAAACTACTCCCTATGAGCAGTGAGGTATATAAGTGACCTCTGCAGACACATTTCGGTGATTCATGATCCCAGGACCTGCATTACATTCCATTGCTCATGTTTGCAAGCGAGTGTTGGAAATAACCTTGGAGGTTCGAACCATTCAAAACTCACTGGAAGAGAAATTTCCCCACAGGAAGGAGATAAAGGGATTTCTTCCGGAACGTTGGCAAGGACACTTGACAAACTCTGCTCCCAAGCAAAGGAGCATTGCCTTTTGTCAGCTCACTCATGCCCACTGTACCCTTCTGTTCTCTTCAGGCCAGTTTACTGGACCATCCAAAGGCAGGTTCCATGGCTGGTGTTCTCTGTGCCAAAGGTCTTGCCCCTTTTGTACCCAATTCCAGCTGAAAGCACAGTTAGTAGAGATAGTTTTCCTGCTCCTGAGGAATAAAGGGAGGAAGAATAGAGGAAAGGAAGAAGGGAAGGAAGGAAGGAAGGAAGGAAGGAAGGAAGGAAGAAAGGAAAGAAGGAAGGAAGGAAGGAAGGAAAGAAAGAAAGAAGGAAGGAAGTTACAGTTAGGCAGTCACTCAAAAGACTTTTTTCTAAAGGACTGTGCTAGGCTCTGTTGGTGGGACGGGTGGGGGTAGGAACACAGGTAAAATATAGAAGGAACCTTCCCCAACCAGAGTATGGACAATTAGAGAGGATGAAACATGTGTTTCAATAAGTGAAACACAAGGTCAAAAGTGTTAAGTGCCATAGATGGAGTGCTGTGGAAATCCACAGGGGAGAACCGACGTCTTGTGGGCCCTCACACCAACTAGACGTCCAGGGAAACAAACTAAAGACACCATATTTTCCACGTTCTCTCTTTTCTCCTACTTTCCATCAATTATTTATCACAACAGGAGCAGATTCTTAGCAGTAGAAAAGGAAAGGCAAGAGAACGAAGAGGGTACCAAACATTTAAATATACAAAAAAAGGACAGAAAGAATCTGTGAGCTCCAGATGTTTCCAAGCTCCTTAAAGGGGATAAAATATAAAAACCCTCTTTGTAGCGTTCTCCTCCTTCAGAGAAAAGGCGATAAAAACATTTTATATTGCAATTCAGCGTCCGTACCACATGTGTGGGTGTGTATAACGCGTCCAAAACACAAGTCTTACAGACAGTACTTGTGATGCATGTATTCTCTGTTATTTATTCTGTAACTGATGGGTGGAATATAGAGGATAGGGGAAGAGAGCCAAGATGACTTCTGGTCTTTGGTTTAAGCAGCTGGGTTGAATGATGGTACCATTGACTGAGATGGAGAAAATGGGGGAGGAAATTTTTTAGAAGTTCAGAGAAAAAAAAAAAAGTTAATGAAATAAAGATTTCTGATTTGGCCATGTTGTGTTTGAATTGCTTGGTATAGTGACTCTCAATAAAAGTCTCTTTTTGATTAGAACCCACAGTTAGAAATACATTTGACATCAAGACCTCCCATATTTACATATGCACATGTAAAAGAGAGTGTGTCTGGGGAGTCTGGGTGGTTCAGTAGGTTAAGCGTCCGATGTCAGCTCAGGTCATGATCTCACGGTCTGTGAGTTCGAGCCCCATGACGGGCTCTGTGCTGACAGCTCAGAGCCTGGAGCCTGCTTTGGATTCTGTGTCTCCCTCTCTCTGCCCCTCGCTTGTTCACTCTCTCTCTCTCTCTCTCAAAAGTAAGTAAACATTTAAAAAAACAAAAACAGAATTAGTAACTACCAGGGACATGTGGGTGGCTCCGTTGGTTAAGTTCGACTCTTGATCTCAGTTCAGGTCTTGATCTCAGCATCATGAGTTCAAGCCCTATGATGGGCTCCGCGCTGGGTTAGTTTTAAGCCTACTTAAAAACAAAAAAACAAAGCAAAACAAACAAAATAATAATTACTGCCAGCATTTGTCTTGTTTGCTTCTAGGTGTTTTCTTTTTAATTTTATTTTTTATTTTTTTAAATTTACATCCAAATTAGTTAGCATATAGTGCAACAATGATTTCAGGAGTAGATTCCTTAGTGCCCCTTACCCATTTAGCCCATCCCCCCTCCCACAAGCCCTCCAGTAACCCTCTGTTTGTTCTCCGTATTTATGAGTCTCTTCTGTTTGTCCCCTTCCCCGTTTTTGTATTATTTTTGTTTCCCTTCCCTTATGTTCATCTGTTTTGTCTCTTCAAGTCCTCATATGAGTTAAGTCATATGATTTTTGCCTTTCTCTGACTAATTTTACCTAGCATAATACCCTCTAGTTCCATCCACGTAGTTGCAAATGGCAAGATTTCATTCTTTTTGATTGCTGGGTAATACTCCATTGTATGTATATACCGCATCTTCTTTCTCCGTTCACCCATCGATGGACATTTGGGCTCTTTCCATACTTTGGCTATTGTTGATAGTGCTGCTAGAAACGTGGGGGTGCATTGCATGTGTCCCTTCGAAACAGCATACTTGTATCCCTTGGATAAATACCTAGTAGTGCAATTGCTGGGTCGTAGGGTAGTTCTATTTTTAATTTTTTGAGGAACTTCCATACTGTTTTCCAGAGTGGCTGCACCAGTTTGCTTTCCCAACAGCAATGCAAAAGAGATCCTCTTTCTCCGCATCCTTGCCAACATCTGTTGTTGCCTGAGTTGTTAATGTTAGCCATTCTGACAGGTTTAAGGTGTTTTTTTTTTTTTAATTAGGACAGGCTAATGTTTTTTTTTGCTTTGATATTGATAAATAAGTTCACCAAAGACATAAACAAGATAGAAACCTTGCTTTACAATCAATGTCACTTGTTTTACAAGTGAAAAACAAACATGTAATTCATCAGTGACTCTAGTAGTTATGAAAGCCAGGGCCTCTGCTTGATAGTTACGTGAGTAATCTTTATTATTTTTTTTAATGTTTATTTATTTTTGAGAGAGAGACAGAGTGCACGCAGGGGAGGGGAAGAGAGAGGGGAAGACACAGAATTGGAAGCACGCTCCAGGCTCCGAGCTGTCAGCACAGAGCCTGACGCGGGGCTCCAATTCAGGAACCTCGAGATCATGACCTGAGCCGAAGCCGGACGCTTAACCCACTGAGCCACCCAGGCGCCCCTGTGAGTGATCTTTAAAAAGAGAAGAATGGACATGAACTTGTATTCACTTTCCAAGGCTGTCATAACAAATGACCACAAACTGGGTGGCTTATAACAACGGAAATGTTTTCTGTCCCAGTCGTGGGGGCCAGAAGGCTGAGGCCACGCTGGAGCCTGGCTGCCCTCCCTCTAGAGTCTCTGGGGGGAGAATCCCTCCTTGTCTCTTCCAGCTTCCCAGACTCCTTCTGGCCCTTCGCAGACTCTTTCCTTCTGGAACTCAGTCACATTCCAATGATTTGACTCAGGGCCTTTGTAACCGTGTTCCCTAAGCTTGGGTCACCGCTTCATTTCTGCATTAACAAATACAAAACCTCACAGACAATCCCGTCCTCTCCCTCCCTGTGTCCTCACTTTAGTTCAGCACTGTTTGGTCTGTATCTTCCAATCCATACTTATGATTTCAGACATAATTATTCCACACATCTCTTTTTATCAATAAATGACTCCTCGCTGGCTAGGGCTCTCATCTATCAAGCTGGACTCCCAATACTCCAAAGTCATGTTCTCTCTGAGCACGACAACAGCCTTTCAGAGGGGCTGATACAAATCCGTGTGGATGCTCGTGCAGGCCTCTCTGGCCCAGAATCAAAGGGTGTTACTGAGGAAGTGAAGCGGGCTCCATGGGGAATTTAGTTCTGTGTCTATTTTCCCAGCTTAAGAGAGATCTCTTCTAAAAATAGTGGAAGCTGTTCACCATCTGCAACACGCAGCTGTGGACCCCCTATTCTGAAATGAAGGGAGCATTAGTGGGGGTGGTCATTTTCCAAGAACTGTCTTTCTTCACTAGGCAAAATGTAATGCAGATATAAACTGGTAGAAGGGTTTTCTGTGTCTTTCTCCCGTGACCAGTGGTGTGTGTAGCAGGTGTAATATTCACTCAGGGTTCTGCTAGAACCATATACAGTAGTTCCTCTGACTGTTCCTTATGGTAGGCATCCCTGAAATTACATCCATCTAAGTTGAAATTAATAGACCTGAAGCTATATTAAGCAGAGAAGGAAATTCTTAAAGTATGTTAAGGTTCTTGGGGCACCTGGGTGGCTCAGTTGGAAAAGCATATGACTCTTGGTCTTGGGGTCATGAGTTCGATCCCCATGTTGGGTGTAGAGATTACTTAAATAAGTACAACTTTAAAAACTTCTTTTTTGGCAAGGGAATTAAAAGCAAAAATGGAGGTGCCTGGGTGGCTCAGTTGGTTGAGCGTCCGACTTCGGCTCAGGTCATGATCTCATAGCTCGTGAGTTCGAGCCCCGCGTCGGGCTCTGTGCTGACAGCTCAGAGCCTGGAGCCTGCTTTGGATTCTGTGTCTCCCTCTCTGTCTGCCCCTAACCCACTCGCATTCTGTCTCTGTCTCTCTCAAAAATAAATAAACATTAAAAAAAAAAAAAGCAAAAATGAACTATTGGGACCTCGTCTAAATAAAAAGCTTCTGTATTGCAAAGGAAACAATCAACAAAACTAAAGGCATCCGACAGAATGGGAAAAGATATTTGCAAATGACATATCAGATAAAGGCCTAGTATCCAAAATCTATAAAGAACTCACCAAACTCCACACCCGAAGAACAAATAATCCAGTGAAGAAATGGGCAGAAGACATGAATAGACACTTTTCTAAAGAAGACATCCACATGGCCAACAGACACATGAAAAGGTGCTCAACATCACTCCTCATCAAGGAAATACAAATCAAAACCACACTGAGATACCACCTCACGCCAGTCAGAGTGGCTAAAATGAACACATCAGGAGACTGTAGATGCTGGTGAGGATGTGGAGAAACGGGAACCCTCTTGCACTGTTGGTGGGAATGCAAACTGGTGCAGCCTCTCTGGAAAACAGTGTGGAGGTTCCTCCAAAAATTAAAAATAGATCTACCCTATGACCCAGCAATAACACTGCTAGGAATTTACCCAAGGGATACAGGAGTGCTGATGCATAGGGGCACTTGTACCCCAATGTTTACACCCCACTTTCAACAATAGCCAAATGATGGAAAGAGCCTAAATGTCCATCAACTCATGAATGGATAAAGAAGATGTGGTTTACTACATCTTGGAATACAGTGGAATATTACAATGGAATATACTTGGCAATGAGAAAGCATGAGATCTGGCCATTTGCTGCAATGTGGATGGAACTGGAGGGTATTATGCTAAGTGAAATAAGTCAGTCAGAGAAAGATACCATATGTTTTCACTCATCTGTGGATCCTGAGAAACTTAACAGAAGACCATGGGGGAGGGGAAGGGGGGGGAAAGTTACAGAGAGGGAAGGAGGCAAACCATAAGAGACTCTTAAAAACTGAGAATAAACTGAGGGTTGATGGGGGGTGGGGGGGGGTGATGGGCACTGAGGAGGGCACCTGTTGGGATGAGCACTGGGTGTTGTATGAAGACCAATTTGACAATAAATTATATTTAATATAAAAACTTCTTTTTAAAAAATGCTTATTAATTTTGAGAGAGAGCACACATGTGCGCACGAATGGAGAAGGGACAGAGGGAGAGGGAGAGAGAGAACCCTAAGCAGGCTTCATGCTCAGTGAGCAGAGCCCAACACAAGGTTTAATCTCATGACTGTGAGATCATGACCCAAGCTGAAATCAAGAGTTGGGCACTCAACCAACTGAGCCACCTAGGCACCCTAAAACTTTAAAATAACTTAAAAAAAAAAACAAAAACACTGGGAGGGCACCTGGGTGTCTCAGTCGGTTAAGTGTCCAACTTCAGCTCAGGTCATGACCTCATGGTACGTGGGTTCCAGCCCCTCATCGAACTCTGTGCTGACAGTTCAGAGCCTGGAGCCTGCTTCAGATTCTGTGTCTCCTTCTGTCTGTGTTCCTCCCCTGCTTGTGCCCTCTCTCTCTCTCTCTCTCAATCTCTCAAAAATAAATAAACATTTATTTAAATTTTAAAGAAATGTGCTGCCCACTGAGCATTTCTTTAAAATCTAAATAAAGGTTTATTTATTTTTGAGAGAGCGCAAGCAAGGGAGGGGTAGAGAGAGGGGGACAAAGGATCCAAAGTGGGCTCTGTGCTGACAGCAGGGAGCCCGATGTGGGGCTCAAACTCACAAACTGTGAGATCATGACCTGAGCCGAAGTCAGAAGCTCAACCAACTGAGCCATGCAGGCACCCCTAAAAAATTCTTAAGAATATTAAGGTTCTTAGGGCACCTAGGTAGCTCAGTCCATTAAGCATCCGACTCCAGGTTGGGTCATGATCTTGCCCCTCAGATTCCCTCTCTTTCTGCCCCTTCCCTGCTCTCTCTCTCTCTCTCAAAAATAAATGAACATTAAAGAAAAAGAACATTAAGTTTCTTATAGAATCTTTGTAGGACCCAAGAGTTGTGCTTGTAGGCGACGAAGTTAGGAATAATCCCCAAAGGACGCCACACTCCAGCATTAACATCACAGCCCTCTCGCTGACCACAGACCCTGTGGCTCCCACCAATGATGCTGGGGTGTGGATGCCTGAAGCTTCACGTCGTCCCTCCAGATGACATGTTTCTGCCAGTGCTGTCACAATGGATTCCATGCAGCTACTTCTGAGATGACGTCTTATAATGCAGCCTGGGTTACAGGGGAGACCAGGGAAGTGATGGTCTAACCTCTCCCCTGGGAAGGCAGGACATGCAGGAAGTCACCCTAACATAGGAAGACTGTCCAAAAAGTGCTGAGTAAAATTAGAATGACAACACAATAATACGATAGCACATCGACCAGAATGAACAAAATGGAAAACACTGACAACATCAGGCAATGGAACTCTCATCCACTGACGGTGAGAGCAGGAGTTGGTGCAAAATTGGAAAAAGTTGGTGCATAAGTTGGAAAATTGTTAAGCAGCATCTACGGCATCTGAAAATATGCACATGATATGATCCTGTAATTTCAGCCCCAATGTGTCTACCTAGCAGAAATGCGTACATTTGCTCGCCACAGCATACACTGGGATATTCACAGCAGCACTGTTTGTGGCTCTCCAATTAGAAACCACTCAGATGCATTGTAGAATGGATATAATCAGCATTGCGAATTCACGCGATGAAAACTGTCTAACAATCAGGATGAACGTAATACTACCACTTGGATTAGAATCTAACAAACAACGTTGAGTGAGAGAAGCTTAGAAACAGTACATTCTGTATAATGATATCTGTATAAAGTTCAAAAACCAGCAAAACTAATCCATAGTATCAGAATTAAGAATAGCATTCACCCTTGGGGGCAGCAGTGGTCAAAGGGGCAAGGAGGTAGCATTCCGTTTCTTGATCCAGATGTGGTTACCTGGGTGCATTCAGTTCGCATTTTAGGTACGTTTCTGGAGGTATATTATATTTTAATTAAAAAACAATACAACACCATGCAACATAACACAATACAACACAATAATATAATACAATACAGGTGCTCGGGTAGCTACTAACATGACAGCTGTTCCCTATGGCAAGTGTTTTGTTAGAAGGAAAGAACATGTATCAAGTCAGGTATCACCAGAGGGAGGGAGGAAGCTGACCGCCTGGAAGGTCAAAGGGACGGAATAACCTGGGGGAGGTCACCATGGCCTGGGCTCTGCTCCTCAGTCTTGAACGCCTACTCACCCAAGGTGACGACATTCTTTCTCAGGAGCTGACTTTCATTAACGAAAATCACTCTACTGTACAAACCCCTGGCCATCCATTCATTCATTTAGAAGTAAACAATATATGACGAAGGGGTCTGATAACACATTCTCTCTGTAGACCAATCTCAAAGGCAAATCAAACCGTAATCAGAAGTGTTTATTTTTTTATTTTTATTTTTTTTTAATTTTTTTTTAACGTTTTATTTATTTTTGAGACAGAGAGAGACAGAGCATGAACAGGGGAGGGTCAGCGAGAGGGAGACACAGAATCTGAAACAGGCTCCAGGCTCTGAGCTGTCAGCACACAGCCCGACGCGGGGCTCGAACTCACGGACCGCGAGATCGTGACCTGAACCGAAGTCGGCCGCTTAACCGACTGAGCCACCCAGGCGCCCCTCAGAAGTGTTTATTGAGCAACAGAGATGGTGTGTGATGTTAGCTTCTTCCCAGGAGAAGCTTGTTCCTGTGACTTTCATCTTGCTTTGGTGGCTCTGCTTACTTATTTTTCTCATATTTATTTATTTTGAGAGAGAGAGAGAGCAAGCAGGGGAGGGGCAGAAAGAGAAGGAGGGAGAGAATCCCAAGCGGGCTCCATGCTATCACTGCAGAGCCCAACGGGGGGCTCAATAACAAATCATGAGATCATGACATGAGCTGATCAAGAGTCGGGACTTTTAACTAACCGAGCCACCCAGGCACCCTGCCTATGTTTACTTATAATAGAAATAATTTGTTTATAAAATAAAAGTGTGTGTGTGTGTGTGTGTGTGTGTGTGTGTGTGTAATACCTGCACATGGTAGAAAATTCAAAAAGTATGAAAGGGTAAACAAGAAAAAGAAGTCTCCTTCCCACTCTCCCAGTGGTTCACTTCTCTTTCACAAAGGCAAGTTGTTTTCAATTCCTTGTGTGTTCTTCTAGAGAAATGCTATGCATATGTATATATGTTTATAGGTTATTTTTTTCTTTATACAAAGGATAACACACCGTATACCAGACAGTCTGTAACATGCTTATAACACCTAACACTAGATCTTGGAGGTTGTAAATAAAAAGCAGTATCATCCTTTTCTGTGACTGTGTCAGTCAGGCTAGAATAGGTTAGGCTACAGTAACAAAGAGCAGTCACATATGAGGGCACCATTATCCAGATACCAAAGCCAGACAAAGATACCGCAATAAAATAAAATTACACGATATTCCTCATGAACACAGACACCGAAATCTTTCATAAAACGCTATCAAATCAAATCATCAATTAGAAAAAAAAAGCATACATCCTAACCAAGTGTATTACCAGTATATCTTGTATTCCAAGAATGAAAGCTTGAATTAATCCAACATCAATTAATTTGATATACTGTATTAATTAGTCAAATAAAGTAAAAAACTACATGATGATCTCCATAGAGGCAGAGAAATCCCGTACCAAGTAATGATAAAAACCTTCAACAAACCAGATAGAAGGGCACTTCTCGATCTGGAAAAGGGCATCTAGGAGCAACCTAGGAGCTAACATGAGACTTAATGGTGTAGGGCCAATGCTTTCCTCCTAAAATCATGAACAAACCCTGACTGTTATGCTTCTTTACCTCTATTCAGTACTGTACTGGAGGTCCTCACCAGTACAAGAAGGAAGGAAGGAAGGAAGGAAGGAAGGAAGGAAGGAAGGAAGGAAGGAAGGAAAGGAAAGGAAGGGAGGAAGGAAGCCATTCATTTTAGAAAGGAAAAAGTAAATTTTTTATCTACAGATGACATAATCCTTTATGTAGAAAACCCTAAGTAACCCACAAAGAAAAATCTAGAACTGATAAATTACTTTAGTAATGTCATAGGACACAAGAGCATTATTATACAAAGTTAATTATATTTCCATATTCTGGCAACTAACTGTCTAAAGATGAAATTAAGGGGTGCCTGGGTGGCTCAGTCAGTGAAACATCTGACTCTTGATCTCGGCTTGGGTCATGATCTCCTGGTTTGTGAGTTCGAGCCCCACATCTATGCTATCAATGCAGAGCCTGCTTGGGATTCTCTCTCTCCCCAATCTCTCTGCCCCTACCCCACTCTCACTCTATCTCTCTCAAAATAAATAAATAAACTTAGAAAAAATAAAGATGAGATGAAAATTCAATTTATAGTAAAATCAAAAGGAACAAAATGCTTAGAAATAAATGTATTAAAGGGAGTGACAGATATATATGCTGAAAACAACAGAATATTGCTGAAAGAAGTTAAAGGCAAAATGAATAAATAGACATTATATGTTTATGGGTTGAAAGACTCCATATTGTTAAGATGGCAATTTCCCCAAAATTGATTTAATTCAACACAATTCTTACCCAAATCCCAGCGGGCTTTTTTTTTTTTTTTTTTTTTCTGTAGAAATGGATGAGCTGCTCACAAAATTTATATGGAAGTACAACTAACTTTGCGGAGCCAAAACAGTCTTGGAAAAGAATAACAACATTGGGGGATCCATATTGCTCAATTTCAAAACTCACTATTAGAGCATCATGACAATGCCCCATAAGGTGTTATGCCGGTTAGGGTAACAGAATAAGGGCAGACATGTACAGGAAGGATGTAGGATTGAGAGCACAGAGGTAAACCCTCACATTTATGTTCCATTGACTTTAAACAGAGGTTCTAAGACAGTTTAATGAGAAAAGGATAGTCTTTTTAGAAAACGATGCAGGGACAACTGGGTATCTATATGCAAAAGCAAACAAGCCAGCAAACTTGCCTCATACCACACACGAAAATTAACTCGAAATTAGTCATAGGCTTAAATTTAAGAGCCCAAACTATAGAATTTCCTGAATAAAATAGAAAGGCTTTATGGCCTTAAGTTAGACAGAGTTCTTAGATAGGATATCAAAAGCACTGTAGTCAAAGAAAAAAATGGATAAACTGAACTTCACTAAAATTAAAATTTTTTGCCCTTCAAAATATACTGTTAACAAGACAGAAAAACAAGGTATACAGACTGGGTGAAAATATTTGCAAATCGTATATCTGATAAAGGGTTTATATACAGAATATACTAAAAACTCTTACAACTTAATAGTACAAAGACTCAACTAAAACCCAATTAAAAAATAGGCAATTTGAAGCGATTGATGGGACATTTCACCAATATGTACAAATGGCTGATAATTCTACGTAAAGGTGTTCAATACCATTTATCGTTAGGGAAAGACAAATCAAAACCACAGTGAGATTCCGCTTCACATCCACTAGCCATCATCGAAAAGAAAGAAATTACCGAGCACTGGTGAGGATGTGGAGGAACTGGAACCCTCTTACTTTATTATTGGGGGCGTAAAATGGTGCAGCTCTTCTGGAAAACAGTTTCTAAAAATGTTAAACGTAACTTAGCAGTTCTGCTCCCTAGGAATCTACCCAAGAAAAATGATTACACACATCGTCACCAATAATTTGGGCTTTATGTGAGTCCTGTGCTCCTGGAAAGCAGCAACTTTGAGAAATCCCTCCATCCTTTTGTATTCTGAGAAAGGCTTATGGCCTTTGCTCCCTGCCTCTGCTTAGTTCCGTCCAACCCTCCTAAAGAATCTCACAAGACCAGGAGATGACTCCCTTGTTTATCTGCCTCTATCAAATCCCAGAGCCCCTTCCTTTTCTTGGAGATGTTTCTCACTAATCAATGTTCTCCCTATGGCAATAGCCTGACGGAAATCATCTCCTTAATTGCCCAATGCATTTCGTCTCTCACATAACAGAAACTTGTGCACAGTTACTTTGGGCTGTATTATTATTATAAGTATTATTTGGCTCAGTGGGAAGAGCATGTGGCTCTTGATCTCGGGGTTGTGGGTTTGAGCCCCACGTCGTGTAGAGATTACTTACAAATAAAATCTTAAAAAAAACTTTGGGAAACAATCCAAATGTCCATCAACAGCGAAGTGATAAACAAAATGTAGTATGTCCACACAATGCATTCTATTCAGCAGTAGAGAAGTATGATATGTGTGCCACATGGATGAATCTTGGAAACACTATGCTAAGTGGGAAAAAAGCCTATGCAAAAAAACTATAGACAGTATGATCCCATTTCCATAAAGTGTCCAGAAAAGGCAATTTAGGGAGATAGAAAGTAAATCAGTGGTTGCCTATGGCTGGATATGAGAAAGGGGATTGTCTGCAAATGGGCTCACGGGAACTGGGGAAGGGGGTGTTCTAAAATGTGAATGTGATGATTGCACAACTTTGTAAGTTCACTAAAAACCAGTGAACAGTATATTTACAATGGGTGAATTTCATGGTATATAAATTATACCTCTATAAAGCTGTAAAAAACAAAAAGAACATGAGATAAAATCCAAATACTTCAAAAACTATAAAAATTCACTATGAGAGCCAGTTGTATCCTAAAAGTGAAGTAGGCATCCAGATTTCTGGTGTTTAGTGTGATAGGCTCATTAACTCTGCTTTTACAAAGCAGAGTGATTGGAATTTAAAGAGAAATCATTACATGACTTTGGGGTTTATGTTTGATCCAAATATCTAGAACCAACTGTCAGAATCTGAGGCCCTTGCGACCATAGCCAAAGATCTATAATTGTGAATCCCATTTTATAGTCAAATAAAAAAGAATAAGAAAGGAAGGGTGCCTGGGTGGTTCAGTTGGTTAAGCGTCCGACTTCGGCTCAGGTCATGATCTCCCAGTTCCTGGGTTTGAGCCCCACATCAGGCTCTGTGCTGACAGAGTGGAGTCTGCTTCAGATTCTGTGTCTCCCTCTCTCTCTGTCCCACTCATGCTCTGTCTCTCTCTGTCTTAAAAATAAATAAACATGAAAACATTTTTCAAAAAGAATTAAGAAAGGAAACTGGGGGCTTCAGTGGCTCAGTCGGTTAAGCATCCGACTCTTAATCTCAGCTCAGGTCTTGATCTCAGGGTCTTGAGTTCAAGCCCTGTGCTGGGGTTTGCACTGGGTCTGGAGCCTAGGATAAAAGATTGCAGTCAGCAATCCCACCGAAAAGAACCACTTGTTAATAACTTTTATACTTGCATTAAAAAATTGTGTTGAATCTTTTTTCATAACTTAGTTCAGTTATTTACCTATGATACTGATCCCCATGAAGTGGTCTGTGGATGTTGAATGGATGAAAAAGAGAGTTGAGAAAATGCCTTCTGTTCCAACTTTAAGAAGCTTAATTGACCTCTGTCTCCCATCTTTCCTTCCAAATGTACTCCTTTCTTTAGACCCCTCCTCCTACCACACATCTCTGCTTATTATGAATTCCCACCCAGCCTTAAAGATTCAGCTCAAATGCAACTCCACAACTCATGTCTTCTTGAGTGATAATTATTTGCGTGAGTATATTATCAGGTATGCTTGAAAATAAAGAATGGCGCCTTATTCACAGAGTAGCCTCTCGGGGACCCTACGCTTGATAACCGGCACTACATGCTGTTGAATTGAATGGAATGTACTGCCCCCTAGTGGCAGAATGGGAAAAAACCTTTAGACTTTGCTAAAGGATGTTTCCCAGTTTCTCAAACTATGGTGGGTTTTGGAGGGTTCAGTTTTTGGAATTCAGTGAAATAGAATTTTGAGAGTGATGTTCTCAAATTGGAATGTGGTGATGTTTTCACACCCCCAAAAATCAAGACTGGCTTAGGACTGTTCTTGATGGAAATTACCTTTTCTCTCTTTTTTTATTTCCCCATTTCTCCCCCATGGTTCTTCTTCCTCTCACTTTCCCCTTTTCTCCCTGGGGGCCCTTATTTGTTGTTTGTTTTTTTTTTTTTCTCATATCCACAATTTGAAAAAAATTTTTTTTCATCTTGTTCAACACTTTTCACTCCTCAGTTTTTTGAAATTGTGGTTTCCTTTGGTTTTGTTTTATATTTATTTATTTGCAATGTGATCCTATAGGAAACATCATTTTTAAAAATTTTTGCTTTATGTTCAGTTATTTCCAATGTGATCATCCAGAAAGCATCATTTTTTAAAATTCTCTTTTGTTTAGTTAACACAGTGGACTAGACAGCAAATTCTGTCACGGATGTCCAGTGTCAGGGATGAAAAAGCCCTCTTCAAAGATAGTGTCTTGCATTTTAATTAACTTCTTCCCAATGTTGTTTCCTGTCTTCTCTCTCTCTCTCAACTTTTTATTTATTTATTTTTTTAGTAATCTCTACACCCAACATGGGGCTCGAACTCACAACCCCAGGATCAAGAGTCACATGTTCTGAGTCAGCCAGGCGTCTCTCTCTCTCTCTCTCTCTCTCTTTTCAACACCTGAAGGAGTGTTCCTAAGATGAACTGACGCAGGTAGATATTAGCATGATCTTTACTCAACCAAAAAGTAAACCGAAGCAGAGTGAGAATGAATCCTTGTCTGGGACCACAGACACTCAATCTGGTCTTTATTCCCATTGCCCATCTACTGGTGCCTCGGTCCATGTATGAAGCAAATTTCTGAAGTATTGGCATCAAACTTCTTTACCACAATTGCTTAATAGCTATAGTTTTCTTTTAGGAGTTTATAATCACTTATTACTTTAAGCTTAGTGATACAATGAATGGAATTGTTCAAAATTCACCCGCCACGATAGCATGTTAAAGCCAAGAGAATCAGAGGCTGTTCGATCTAAATTCTTTGTTTAACAAATGATAAATGGAGGCTCAGAAGCCAAATGACTTATTTGACGTCACACAGCTTCTTTTTGGCAGAGCCAAGTTTAAGACTGAGGTCTCCCCAGCTCTAGCTTATGCACTTTCCAGTGCTTTGTGCAGTCCAGCCAATGCGTGGAGGCAGTAAGGCAGGGCAGTAAGAGCCAGAACTTGGGACTCACACAGACTAGTTTTGGATCCCAGCTCTGCCGCTTGCTAAATCACCCTGGATACATTATTTAAGCATCATTTCCCTCATCTTTAAAATGGGAATAATAACAGTATTTGCCTCTTAGGATATCTAGAAGCTTAAACGAAATAGTGCATAAAAAACTCATAGGTGTTTGGCACCTAAGTCAGAGCTCAATAAATGGATGCTATTATCAGTGTCCTTTCCGGCTTCCAGTGGAAATTCAGACCCCTTGATGGGCGAAACACTGAACTGAAGAGTTTTCTAGGAAATATTTCATTAGAAAATATTCTTTTCGGGGCGCCTGAGTGGCTCTGTCGGTTAAGCGTCCGACTTTCGCTCAGGTCATGATCTCACGGTCCGTGAGTTCGAGCCCCGCGTCGGGCTCTGGGCTGACAGCTGGGAGCCTGGAGCCTGCTTCGGATTCTGTGTCTCCCTCCGTCTGCCCCTCCGCTTCTTGCACTGTCTCTCACATTGTCTCAAAAATAAATAAACGTTAAAAAAAAAAAAAGGAAAGAAAATATTCTTTTCTTTCCAAAGTAATGAGGTTTTCAAGGAAAGCAACAGTAATGACTTTTCATTGTCAAATGAATGTAATAGCTACCAAGCATGTACCATGTGATTGCCAGGTCTCTACAGTCTGCCTTTTTTTTTTTTAACTGTTTGTTTATTTTTGAGAGAGAAAGATACAGAGCAGGAGTGAGGGCACAGCAAAGAAAGAGGGAGACACAGAATCTGAAACAGGCTCCAGGCTCTGAGCCATCAGCACAGAGCCCGACGTGGGGCTCAAACTCACGAACCGCGAGATCATGACCTGAGCCAAAGTCGGACACTTAACCGACTGAGCCACCCAGATGCCCCTGTCTGCCTTTTTTTTTTTTTTTTTTAAGTTTATTTACTTAAGTAATCTCTACCCCCAGTGTGGGGCTTGAACTCACAACCCCAACATCAAGAGCAACACACTCTTCCAACTGAGCCAGCCAAGTACCCCCCTATCATCTGTCATTTAACTCCCTTACTAACCCAATGAGTTAGGCATCAGAATACGCAGATGCAGACAGACAGATTAAGAAACTGGGCACAGGTCATCCGCTGGTAAACAGCTTCATCCTGGTCCAGTGTGCTCCAAAGCATACTATTTCATTACGCTATTTTGATTCTGCCTCAAAATTTAATTTTGACATTTTCAAAATTGGGAGAATTAAAACCCAAGACTGTCAAAAATTGCACTAGAGTTAGACAATCTATCCTAATTACCAAAACCGATAAGAGATAACATCTGTCTTTGGCTTTTATGATGCCAGGAAGAGCCCTTTCAATGTTAACTAGTCTATGAAATCTCTTGAACATTCCCAAATGAAGCTCCTACCATAATTGGCTTTTAAATCCCACATTAGTCTGTTGAGACTACCATAACAAAATACCACAGAGTGGGACACTTAAACAACAGAAATTTACTTTCTGACAGTTCTGGAGGCTGGAAGTTCAAAATCAAGGCGTTGGCGGGTTTGGTTTCTCTGAGGCCTCTCCCCTTGGCTTATGGATGGCCCCCTTCTCCCTGTGTCTTCACGTGGCCTTTCCTCTGCGCACACACATCCTGGTCTCTGTCTCTTTATGTTGTGTCTATTTGTTTTTTTGTGGTAAAAACACTTAACGTGAGATCTACCCTCTTAACAAAGTGCAAAACATCATCAACTATAGGCACAATGTTGTACGTAGCTCTCTAGAACTTACCTTGTGGAACTGAAATTTATACTCATTGAACAACAACATCCCATTTCCTCCCTCCCTTAGCCCCTGGAAACCATCGTTTTCCTTTCTGCTTCTGTGAGTCTATTATATAATTCATGTAAGTGGAGTCATGCAATATTTGTCCTTTTGTGACTGGCCTATTCCACTTGACATAATGTCCATCGGGTTCCTCCATATTGTTGCATAGGGCAGGATTTCCTTCTTTTTTAAGGCTGAATAATATTTCATTCTATGTATATACCACATTTTCTTTCTCCATTCATGTGTCCATAAACATTTAGGTTGTTTCCATATCTTGACTATTGTGAATAATAATGTAATGCACATGGGAGTGCAGATATCTCTTTGAGACCTGATTTCAGTATTCTGGATATATACCCAGTAGTAGGATTCCTGGATCATATGGTCGTTCTGTTTTTAATTTTTTGAGGAATTTCCATACTATTTTCCACAATGGCTGTGTGAATTTACATTCCCACCAACAATGCACAAGGGTTCTCTTTTCTTTACATCCTGGCCAATACTTGGTCTCGCTTGTCTTTTTGATAATAGCTATTCTAACAGGTGTGAGGTAATATCACTGTGGTTTTGATTTGCATTTCCCTCATGCTTTGTCATAGTGAGCGCCTTTTCATATGCCTGTTGGCCATTTGTATGTCTGCTTTGCAACGATGACCATTCAAGTGCTTTGCCCATTTTGTAATCGGTTATTTGTGTTTTTGATACTGAGTCTTAGGAGTTCCTTATATATTTTGGGTATTTGCCTCATAAAGGTATATGGTTTGCAAATACTTTCTACAATTCCACAGGTTGCCTTTTCATTCTTTGTTTTCTTTGCCCTACGAAAGCTTTTTAGTTTGATGTAGTTCCACTTGTCTATTTTTGTTTTTGCTGCCTGTGTTTTTGGCCTCATATTCAAGAAATCATTGCCAAGACCAATGTCAAGAAGCTCTCCCCCTGTTTTCTTTTAGGAGTTTTACAGTTTCGGGTCTTACGTGTAAGTCTTTAATCCATTTGAGTTGATTTTTGTGTACGGTGTAAAACAAGGGTCCAATTTCACACATTTGCCTGTGGATATCCAGTTTTCCCAACACCGTTTGCTGAAGAGGCCATTCTTTCCCTACTGTGTATTCTTAGCACCTCTGTTGAAGATTAGTTCACTGTATATGTGTGAGTTGATTTCTGGGATCTCTATTCTGTTCCATTGTTCTGTATGTCTTTTTTTTTTTTTTTTTTAAGTGAAGTATACTCTTAATCCTATTTATTTATTTGTTTATTTACCACCTCCCCCTGGCAACCACCAGTTTGTTCCTGTATTTAGAAATATAGTTTTTTGTCTGTTTTTTCTTTTATGTCTTAAATCCCACACGAGTGAAATCATATGGCACTTGTCTTTCTCTGTCTGACTTAGTTCACTTAGCATTATGCTAGATCCATCCATGTTGCTGCAAATGGCAAGACCTCATTCTTTTTTATGGCTGAGTAATAGGTTATTATACATACATTCCTCATATGTATTGGAATATATATACAATTGATGGACACTTGGGTTGCTTCTATATCTTGGCTATTACAAATAATACCATAAACACAAGGCTGCATTATCTTTTCAAATTAGTGTTTTTGTTTTCTTTGGATAAATACTCAGTAGTGGAGTTACCGGACCATGTGGTAATTCTCTTTGAGGAATCTCCATCCTGGTTTTTCCACAGTGGCTATACCAATTTGCAATCCCACCAAAGTGCATGAGGGTTCCTTTTCTTCCACATCCTTACCAAAGCTGGTTATTTCTTGTGCTTTTGATTTTAGCAGCCCTGACAGGTGTGAAGTGATATCTCATTGTGGTTTTAATTTGCATTTCTCTGATGATGAGTGATGCTGAGCATCTTTTCATATGTCTGTTGGCCATCTGGATGTCTTCTTTAGAAAAATGTGTATTCAGATTATCTGCCCATTTTTTAACTGAATTATTTGGTTTTTTTTGGTGTTGAGTTTTATAAATTCTTTATTTTGGATATTAACCCCTTATCATATGTGTCAGTTGCAAATACCTTTTCCCATTCAGTAGGTTGCCTTTTTGTTTTGTGGATGGTTTCCTTTGCTGTGCAGACGCTTTTATTTTGGTGTGGTACCAAAAGTCTAATTTTGCTTTTGTTTCCCTTGCCAGAGGAGACATATCTAGAAAAGTATTTCTATGGCTGATGTCAAAGAAATTACTGTCTATATTTTCTTCTAGGAATTTTATGATTTCAAGCCTCACATTTAGGTCTTTAATCCATTTTGAGTTTATTTTTGTGTATGGCATTAGAAAGTGGTCTGGTTTCATTTTTTTGTATGTAGCTGTCCAGCACCATTTGTTGAAGAGACTTTTTCCCATTGTGTAGTCTTTTGTGTGTGTGTGTCTGTTTTTATGCCAGTACCATACCATTTTAATTTCTGTAGCTTTGTAATATATTTTGAAATCAGAAAGTGTGATACCTCCAACTTTGTTCTTTGTCATGATTATTTTGGCTATTTGGGATCTTTTGTGTTTCCATATGAATCATAGGATTATTTTTTCTGTTTCTGTAAAAGATGTCATT
The DNA here is from genome assembly GCF_018350215.1 of Panthera leo. Lineage (NCBI taxonomy): Eukaryota > Metazoa > Chordata > Mammalia > Carnivora > Felidae > Panthera > Panthera leo. The sequence goes on along the minus strand of NC_056687.1, from coordinate 147,348,101 downwards.
GGAATTTTGTTGATAATAGCACTGAATTCTACAGATCACATTGGATAGTACAGAGAGTTTAATAATACTGAATCTTCCAAGCTATGTGACGTCTTTCCACTTATTTGTGTCTTCTTTAATTTCTTTTATCAATGTCTTATGGTTTTCAGCATATCAGTTTTTCATTTCCTTGGGTAAATTTATTTCCAAGTATTTTTTTAATGTTTACTTATTTTTGAGAGAGAGAGAGAGAGCACGGGCATGAGTAGGAGAAGAATAGAGAGAGAGGGAGACAGAGGATCCAAAGCTGGCTCTGTGCTGATCGCAGTGAGCCCAACGCAAGGCTCGAACCCACAAACTGCGAGATCATGACCTGAGCCAAAGTCGGACATTCAACCTTCTGATCACCCAGGCACCCCTATTTCCAAGTATCTTAAATGAAATTGTTTTCTTAACTTCTTTTTTGGATTGTTCATTGTTAGTGTGAGAAAACTGCAAGTGATTTTTGTATGTTGATTTTCTATCCTGCCACTTTATTGAACTTGTTGATAAGTTCTAACAGTTTGTGTGTGTGTGTGTGTGTGTGTGTGTGTGTGATCTTTAGGGTTGTCTACACAGAAGATTATGTCATTTGTGAAGAGATCATTTTACTTCTTCCTTTCTTTTTTCTAAAAATTTTTAAAAATATTTATTTATTTTTGAGAGAGAGAGAGAGAGAGAGCGCACGCACACAAGTGGGGGAGGGGCAGAGAGAAGGGAGAAAGAGGGAGACGGAGAGTCCCAAGCAGGCTCCACGCTGTCAGCACAAATCCCGAAGTGGGGCTTGAACCCATGAACTCTGAAATCATGATCTGAGCTGAAGTTGGACGCTCAACCGACTGAGCCACCCAAGACCCCTTACTTCTTCCTTTCTTATTCGGGTGTCTTCTATTTCGTTTTCTTGCCTAATTGCTCTGACTAGAACTTCTAGGACTACACTGAATAGAAGTGATGACAGCAGCCACGTTTGCCTTGTTCCTGACCTTAGAGAAAAAACTTCCAGTTTTTCACTGTTGAGTATAATGTTAGCTGTGTGTTTTTTATACATGGCCTTTATTATATTGAGATAGAGTCTTTCTATAACTAGTTTATTGGGAGTTTTTCATCATGAAAGTATTTCTGTGGGAGAATGAGGGCTGAGACTTCCTAGTCCACCATTTTATTAATGTCATCTCTCTTCCTTTTCTTACAATGACAACAATCCTACTGGATCCTACACCACCCTTATGGCTTTATTTAACTTAATCTTTTTTAAGTTGATTTATTTATTTTGATGGAAAGAGAGAGAAAGACAACACAAGTGGGGGAGAGGCAGAGAAAGAGGGACAGAGAGAATCCCAAACAGGCTTCCACATGGACAGTACAGAGCCCAATGCAGGGCTTGAACTCATGAACTGTGAGATTATGACCTGAGCTGAAACCAAGAGTCCGATGCTCAACCAACTGAGCCACCCAGGCGCCCTGGCCTTGTTTACCTTTAATTACTTCTTTAAAGGCCCTATCTTCAAATACAATCACATTGGGGGTTAGGATTTTAACAGATGAATTTTGGGAAAACAGACACAATTCAGTCTATAAAAAATCCATTCAATTTTTTACCCTCAAGGTAATAGAGTGTTTTCTATAAATACTTCGCAGTAACATGTTGATTGACAAGCATAATCATGAATCTTGTGTCCAAGTCCCCAGAATTATAAAATGTGAGAGCCAGAGGGACCTTCGAGGTCATAGTTCAGTGCCTTTATTTTTCAGCTGATGAAACTTGGAGCCAGAATCTGGAAGGGACTTGTATGGTAGTCACACAGCTGGGGCCTACTGGCCCCTGTACTGGAACCCAGAACTCCTCGTGTGGTGCAGGGCTCATTTGATTGCAATGCACTTGGCTATTTCAAATCTGATTTTACATATAATATCATCCCTGCTATCACCACCTTGAATTTCACCAGTGCATTCATTTATACCTGGGCAGATTGCAACTTAGCTCATACTAAGCACTTTGCATAGAAATGCATTGTCTCAGGGCACCTGTGTGGCTCAGTCGGTTAAGCATCTGACTTTGGCCCAGGTCATAATCTCACGGTTCGTGAGTTTAAGCCCCACCTGGGGCTCTCTGCTATCAGCGTGGATCTGGCTTCTGATCCTCTGTCTCTCTCTTTCTCTGCCCCTCCCCCTCTCATGTGTGCACGTGCTCTCTCTCGCTCTCAAAAATAAAAAAAATAAATATTCAACAAAAGAACTTAATTAAAAGAAAAGAAATACATCGCCGCATTAAGGCCCCACTGCAGCCCTCTGAGGGAAACCATAGTATTTCCTCATTTTATAGGTAAGGACCCCTGAGAGGTTAAGTCACCCGCTTCCGTTTCTCCAGCTGTTGAAAGAAACGGCCTGAAGTGAACGTGGATTTGAAGGTCTGTGTGCTGGTTCACTGACTATCTCGTGTGTTTGCTCACTCTGAAAGCTGATTCATCACCTCTCTCTGTTCCCATTATGACTTATCACTGGAGGTCCAACAACACGTGGCCCACGAAGAAAACTACAGACCCTCCCAGAGCATGGGGAAATGATTCTGCTTCTGCTGTAAGACAGGCTTGCTGGGGAGAGCAAAGAGTCCTGCATGGCAGGGCCAGGGCACTCGGGGCACATGGGCTAGGGGATATTTACAGTTATTAAGATTATAAAAGTAATCTGTCCATGACTTTTAAAAAAAATCTAAACAATATAGAAAACTATAAAAGAAGAGTAAATTCTCTCATCTTCCTGACCCATCCCCAACTGTATTCCTCAGAGGTAATTATTGCTACTTTTCAGTATGCATTCAGAAATATATTTTAGGCCCGTGTATAATATATGTAAATTATGGTGTAGGATAATACTATACTTCTTGTTCAGCAATGTACTTTTTAATCTCTTAACAGTGCTCCTTTGACATGTTTTCATATTAATATATAGAGTTATTAATATATAGAGAATATATATCTCATTCTTCTTAATGATGGCAAAATATTTCATTGTAGGGATAGGTATATCCTGTGATTTATTTTATTATTCCTATAGTAGACTGAATAATGCCCCTCCCCCCCAAATGTCCGTATCCTAATCCCTGGAACCTGTAAATGTTCTCTTATTTGAAAAAAAAAAAAAAAGTCTTTGCAGAGGTGACTGAGTTGGGGATCTTGAGATGGGGTTATTACCCTAGATGATCTAGGTGGGCCCTAAATGAATCTCAAGTGTCCTTCTAAGACAAAGGCAGACAGAAATTTGACACCAACAGAGGAGGAGGTGATGTGAAAACAGAGGCAGGGATTGGAGTGTTGCAGCCACAGGCCAGCAAATACCAGCAGTCATTCAGAAGCTGGAAGACGCCAGGCCCGGGTTCTCTTCTGGAGCCTCCACAGGAAGTACAGCCTTGCTGACACTTGATTTCAGACCAGTGATATTGATTTCAGTCTTCTGGCTTCAAGGACTGTGAAGGAAGAAACTTGCATTCTTTTAAGCCACCAGGTATGTGGTCATTTGTTACAGCAGCCACAGGAAACAAACACAGTTCTCTGAATGGTGGACGCTTAGGGTGTTTCCACTATTATGAATAGGAGGTATAAGAAATAGCCCGTATATGTAGCTTCACCCACTGTACAATCATATTTGTGGGACAGATCCCAAGAAATGGAATATCAGAGGCAAAAGATACAGACATACAAAATACTTCATCAGGGATCGCCTGGGCGGCTCAGTTGGTTAAGCGTCCGACTTGGGCTCAGGTCATGATCTTGCCGTTCACGAGTCTGAGCCCCGCATTGGGTTCTGTGCTGACAGCTCGGAGCCTGGAGCCTGCTTCAGATTCTGTGTCTCCCTCTTTCTCTGCTCCTCCCCTCCTCATTTTCTGTCTCTCAAAAATGAATAAACGTTAAAAAAAATTAAAAAAAAAAAAGACTTCATCAGGCCTAAGGAGAATATTTTATTTCCACACGGATTCATGTACTGTATGACAGAATGTGTGTCTTTGACTTTATAGCTTTAAATATGTCTATCATAAAACAATAAAGACTAGAGCCAAGTGGCCTACCCCCTCAATTCAGGAATCAACGTAAAGAACAAAATAAACATGAAAAAATGAATCAAAATGAGGTAATAAATAAAGATAAAAATCAGTGAAATAGTGAATAATAACAAAACCAGAAGAGTATTTTAACATAGCTAGTGTTTCACCAATATAAATAATTAGATAGACAAACCCCTAGAAAGACAGAGAAAGGGAGAAAACATGTAAATAAACAAATTCCAAAGTGAAAAGAAGGAAATCAAATAAAACAGAGATTTAAACACACAATAAAAGTATATAAAAATATAGAAGGCAAAAATTAACTGGAGAAGCAGGAACCTTGAACAGACGTACGGATATCTTGAGAAAAAGTATCTTGAAGATCTCCTCCTTTGCACGTTAAAAATCACAGGCCCAGATGGCTTTATGAATGTATTCCTCCAATCTCTCAAGGAGTATTCAATTCTCATTTTATACAAGTTGTTCCAGAGAATGGAAAAATAAGAAAATCTGCTTGACTCATCTTCTGAGTCTAGTATAAACTTGATTCCAAATCTGTATCAGGAGACTAGGAGAGAGGACATTTCTAGTTCTGTGTAGATATAATTGTGGTAGTTCTGATATTTTCCAGTCCTCCCCCAACTTTCTGGGAGTGTAGTGGTATTGCATTTTTTAGCCCGCTTGAGCTTGGTGGGGGGGGGGGGGGGCTCTTAAATTCTGACCAGTGATTTATGATTTTCCATGGTGCATTACTTCTAGGCTGGTGCATTTCATGGCTGGTCTGAGAGACCCCTTAGGGTCTCTTCGCCTTTGTCGTGGCGGCCAGCAATGCGTGAGATGGCAGTTGCCCCCCGCCTGGGTCTCTGAATGACTACGACGAGCAGAATGGCATCCTGCTGACTTGTGAGAGACAGATAGCATATGTGGAAACTTAAACCTTTGCTATTTTAAGCCATTGTGATTTGGGGGATTCTTACTGCAGTGTCATCCAGTGCGTCTGGGCCAACACGGTTGCCAATTAACGCTCACTATCCATTCCAACAGCCTCCCCGTACGCCCACCCATACTGCAAAATCCAGAACATGAAATACAACCCTTTTTAGTCTCCTTCGTGGCTGGCGTCCTTGGTGTGATGAAGCTCCACCGGTTAGATGTGCTTGAACGAAATGTCAAAGCGCCAAGTGTGGGGCAGGCCCTCTTCCTACGCTCTTGCTCTTGCTTTGCCTAGCGTGGTCATGGTGACGTTCCTGGTGCAGCACTGAGGTCACTAGTCACTAGCTCGTATTCTAGGGTCCAGCCACTAGCTTTGTGGCGTCAAGAGACCGCTGTGACGGTGACAGCAGCTTCTTGCTGTGTGGATCGCGGCCCCAGGAGAGGTCTGGTGGCCAGCTCTCCGTCCTCCCTCCGCATCCATGGCAGTGGTAACAGCTCTCTGATCTGCTCTGAACGTCTATTCCGGAGTCTCAGCCTAGAGCTTGCTTCTCCATCCCTGTTAATGACTTTATAAGCACCCAGTTCCCTATATTTAAGCCCTTTCTGTTTACGTGATTTCCTACGTGCAGTTAAAGCTTGACTAATTCAGAAAAAATTCTGAATTAAATATTAGTCAACTAAATCTAACTCTGTGTGTGTGTGTGTGTGTGTGTGCGTGTGGGTCTGTGTGTGTGTGTGGGTCTGTTTATATCTACACCGCACATATACACATGCATAATGCAAGGATGCTTCAACATTGGAAAATCTCTGTATGCAACTGACTCTATTAATGGGCTATAGGAGAAAAATCACTAAATATCATAATACAGAAAAAAAACCACATTTAATCAGATTAAACAACTCCTATGATAAAAACTCTCAGAAAACTAGGAATAGATGGTGATTTTATTTTGATAAAGGCTATAATTATATTAGTTAGGGTACAGTGAACTGCTACAAGAAAAAGTGGTTTAAAAAACAACTTCTCTCAGGGCACCTGGGTGGTTCAGCCGGTTAAACGTCCAGCTTCAGCTCAGGTCATCATCTCACGGTTTGTGGGTTCGAGTCCCGCAGTGGGCTCTGTGCTGACAGCACAGCTTCAGGTTCTCTGTCCCCCCTCTCTCTGCCTCTCCCCAGCTTGCACTCTGTCTCTCAAAAATAAATAAATATTAGAAAACAAACAAACAAACAAACAGCTTTTTTCTTTCTCACTTAACCATCTCGCTGTGAGCAGCACAGGTCAGGGGGATGGACGGCTCTGTTCCGTGTCGTCACCCAGGGTTCCAAGTTTCTTCCACGTTACAGTTCTGCCATTCCATAGGGATGTCATTGTCTTCTGTGGAAGCTAGGTGGCTGCCATGACCAGGTTCCAGCTGTTAGGAGAAAAGACATCACGAAGGAGGCATGAGCATTGCCTTAAGTCCCAGACCCAGAATGACTCATATTTCACATTCCAAGGATGTTAGTTTAGACACGTGGCCTCATCAAACTGCAAGCAAGTCTAGGAAGTGGGCCAAGCCCTAACTCAGCTGCCATGTGTACATCAACCATTATGCACCATTCCAGGGCTGCTGGGCTAGGCCCACCTTAGTCATTTGCAAGGGTACCCTTGGCGACAGCTCACGTCATTCCCGGGACCTTCAAGACTTAGAGGTGAAAAGAGAGGACCTGAGTGAGTCATGGTGAGTCATGACCCGGAATTTTTTGAAGTCATGCTCGGTAGGGCTGCTTCCATGCTCCAAGGAGTCCCTACATGTATATGGGCCACGTTGGCTGGTTTCCTAGGAGCTACTGAGGGGGCTGAGGGATGAATCCAAACGCGAAGGGGGTAAGGCATCCCGGGCTGACCTCCAGCACTGGGAGAGAGGACATGGCAGGATACCAGCAGAAACAGTGCCCCCTCCTCAACCCTATCAGACTGCTTTGTGCCCCGGTCGTTTCAAACCTTCCCTCTGGAAGCAAGCTGCAAAATCTGAGCAGCCGCTGTGGTGAAGCATTCCTCGATCACTCCCCCCTTCTCCTACCTCACTTCCTTGACTTTCGCTTCCCTAGGGTTGCTTGTCTCCCCACTAGAGTGTTGGCACGTAAGCTTTAGCTCTGGTATCATTTTCTAGGAAAAATGCACTGGGGAGACCGGAAGGCCAGATTAGGGTGAACAACTAGAAGCCTCTATATCCAAGGCCCACAGAAAGCATCTTGTACAAAGGAAGAACTATCTTTTCCTTTCCTTTTTTTTTTTTTAATCGAAGTGTGATTGACACATGATACATTAGTTTCAGGTGTGCACCGTAGGGATTCCACAACTCTACATGTTATGCTGTGCTCACCACAAATGTAGCTACCATCTGTCACCAAACAACGCTATCATAGTATCATCGACTGTATATATTCCCTGTGCTGTGCCATTCTTCCCCAAGACTTGTTCATTCCATAACCGGAGGCCTGTACCTCCCATTCCCCTTCACCCATTTTACCTATCCCTCCAGTTTGTTCTCTGTTATTTATGGGTTTGTTTCTGGATTTGTTGGGGTTTTTGTTTTTTAGATTCCACGTATAAATAAAATCAAGTGGTACTTGTCTTTCTCCATCTGAGTTATTTCACTCAACATAATACCCTCTAGGTTTATCCATGTTGTTGAAAATGGCAAGATCACGTTCTTTTTTGTGGCTGAGTAGCATGCCATTGTGTATATATTTTACATCTTCTCTATCCATTCATCTATTGATGGACACGTGGGTTGCTTCTTCATCTTGGCTCTTGTAAATAATGCTGCAGTACACGAAGGGGTGCATTCTCTTTTGGAATTAGTATTTTTGTTTTCTTTCATAAATAGTCGTGGAATTACGGGATTATATGGCATTTCTACGTTTAATTTTTTGAGGGACCTCCATACTATTTTCCACAGTGAGTGCACCACTTTGCACTGCACAAAGACTCCCTTTTCTCTACATCTTCGCCAACACTTGTTGTTTCTTGTCTTTGTTATTCTAGCCATCCCAGTCGGTGTGAGATGATAGCTCAATGTGGTTTTGATTTTCACTTCCCCGATGATTAGTGATGTTGAGCGCCCTGTCACATGCCTGTTGGCCATCAGCATGTCTTCTTCAGAGACGTGTCTGTTCAGGTCCTTCGTCCATTTTTTTAAATGTTTATTTATTTTGAGAGAGAGAGTGTGCATTGATGCACACGCATGGGTGGGGGAGGGGCAGAGAGAGAGAGGGAGAGGGAGAATCCCACGCAGGCTCCGTGCTCGGTGTGGAGCCCAGCTCAAGGCCCCATGTCACCACTGTGAGATCGTGACTTGAGCTGAAATCGAGTGTTGGACGCTTAACCGACTGAGCCAGCCAGGTGCCCCCCTCTGTCCATTTTTAAATTAGATTATTTGGGGGATTTTCTTTTGAGTTGTATAAGTTCTTTATATATTTTGGATATGAACCCGGATTTGGATATATCATTTGCAATATCTTCTCCCATTCAGTAGGCTGCCTTTTTGTTTCGTTGATGGTTTCCCTCACTGTGCAAAAGCTTCTTATTTTGATGAATTCCCAATAGTTTATTTTTGCTTTTGTTTCTCTTGCCTCAGGAGACATACGTAGAAAAATGTTGCTAGGGCTGATGTCTGAGAGATTACTACCTATGTTTTCTTCTAAGAATTTTATGGTTTCAGGTCTCATGTGTAGGTCTTTAATCTAGTTGGAAGGTTGTTTTTTGTGTTTTTTTTGTATGCTCACAGTGTAAGAAAGTGGTCCAGTTTTCTCAGAACCATGGATTGAAGAAACTGTCTCCTCCCCATAATATGTTCTTGCTTCCTTTGTTGTAGATTAAACCCACCATGTAAAAGTGGGTTTATGTCTGGGCTACCTAATCTGTGACATTGATCTGCATGTCTATTTTTGTGCCAGTGCCGTACTGTCTTGCCTACGACAGCTTTGTAGTGTATCTTTAAATCTAGGATTGTGATGCTTCCAGCTTTGTTCCTCTTTCTCAAGACTGTTTTGGCTGTTCAAGGTCTTTTGTGATTCCATACACATTTTAGGATTATTTGTTCTCGTTCTGTGAAAAATACCATCAGTAGTTTGACAGGGATTGCATGGAGTCTGTAAATTGCTTTGAGTAGCATGGACAATTTAAGAATATTAATTCTTCCGGGGTACCTGGGTGGCTCCATTGGTTGAGTGTCCGACTTCGGCTCAGGTCATGATCTTACAGTTTGTGAGTTCAAGCCCTGCATTGGCTCGTTGCTGTCAGTGTGGAACCTGCTTCGGATCCTCTGTCTCCCTCTCTCTCTGTCCCTCTCCTGCTCATGCTCTCTCTCCCTCTCTCAAAAATAAATTAAAATTAAAAATTTTTTAAATTTTTTTTTTCAACGTTTTTTTATTTATTTTTGGGACAGAGAGAGACAGAGCATGAACGGGGGAGGGGCAGAGAGAGAGGGAGACACAGAATCGGAAACAGGCTCCCGGCTCCGAGCCATCAGCCCAGAGCCCGACGCAGGGCTCGAACTCACGGACCGCGAGATCGTGACCTGGCTGAAGTCAGACGCTCAACCGACTGCGCCACCCAGGCGCCCCTACAATTAAAAATTTTTTTGAATATTTTTTAATGTTTATTTATTTTTGAGACAGAGACAGAGCATGAGCGGGGTAGGGGCAGAGAGAGAGAGGGAGACACAGACTCCGAAGCAGGCTCCAGACTCTGAGCTGTCAGGACAGAGCCTGACATGGGGCTCAAACTCACGAACTGCGAGATCATAACCTGACCCGAAGTTGGATGCTCAACTGACTGAGCCACCTAGGCACCCCCAAATTAAAATATTTTAATAATTAAAAAAAAGAATATTAATTCTTTCAATTTGTGAACATGTATCCAATGCACTCCAAGAAATATTCCAGCCAGATTTTTTGGGATCTCTACCATCTTCTAAAATGTCCAAGAAAAGGGACGCCTGGGTGGCTCAGTGAGTTAAGCATCCAACTTCGGCTCAGGTCACCGTCTCACGTTTCGTGAGTTCAAGCCCTGCGTCGGGCTCTGCGCTGACAGCACAGAGCCTGCTTGGGATCCTCTCTCTCTCCCTCTTTCTCTGCCCCTCTCTGACTCATGCTTTCTCACTCTCTCAAAATAAAGAAATAAACTTTAAAAAATAATAAAAAATAAACAAAATGTCTAAGAAAGGATGCATGTCCAGGAATATCTAGATTCATCTTGAAATAAAGAAGAGCGAACAAGGAAAACTCACCTTCCCAGATATCAACAGATACTATAAGGCCATAGTAACAAAAGCAGTATGGTAATTGTGGGTGAATAGACTAGCCCAATGGGATAGAGCAGAGAACTTGGAAATAAACCTTTGTGTATAGGAAAGATGATCAAGTTGGCACCACACCAACTATAGATGGACTAAATTCCTAAGGAAAGATAAAACTATCAAGTTAAAAGAAGAAAATGTCGGAGAGTGTCTTTGTGATGAGGGGTTGAAAGATTCCTTAAGCAAGACCACACCAACCACAAGGCAAAATAGTTAATGGATTATATTTCATTTAGATTAAGAGTTTATTTTACATAGGCAATGGGGGGGCGCCTGGGTGGCTCAGTCGGTTAAGCGTCCGACTTCAGCTCAGGTCATGATCTCACAGTCTGTGAGTTCGAGCCCCGCATCGGGCTCTGTGCTGACAGCTCAGAGCCTGGAGCCTGCTTCGGATGCTGTGTCTCCCTCTCTCTCTCTGCCCCTCTCCTGCTCATGCTCAGTCTCTCTCTGTCTCAAAAATAAATAAAAACATTTAAAAAAATTAAAAAAAATAATAAAATAAATAGGCAATGGGGATTAAGGAGTGCACTTGTCGGGATGAGCACTGGGTGCTGTGTGGAAGTGTTGAATCATTACATTGTACGTCTGAAACTAATATTACGCTGTATGTTCACTAGAATTTAAATAAAAACTTAAAAAAAGGGAATTTATTTTAAGTAAACACAATAGATAAAGTTGACAATTGGGTTGCAGATAGGGAGATTTTTACATCATTAAAAAATGACACAAAATGATCCCGGGTGGCTCAGTTGGTTAAGCATCCAACTCTTGGTTTTGGCTCAGGTCATGATCTCACAGTTGTAAGATCAAGCCCTGTGTCAGGCTCTGTGCTGGGCATGGAGATTCTCTCTCTCCCTGTCTCCCTGCCCCTCCCCTACTCATGTGTGCTCTAAATAAATAAATAACCTTTTTAAAGAGTGACACAAATAATATCTAGATTATAAAGTAGATCCAATAGAAAAATGCACAAAGGTTATTCGTAGGGAATATCTAAATGGCTAGCTCGACTTCATTAGGTGACTAAGACATGCAAAATAAAATGAAATAACCACTTTAGAGCTACTAAGCTGGCAAACATCAGGGGAGAGAGTCAGACAATACCAAGTGTGGGTCTCTGGAAAGCAGTTTGCCAGTATTCAGGAACCTTGCATATACCCCACGACCCATCCAGCCTGCTCCTGGGTAAGTAAATATGCCAGAGACACTTGCCCACAACCCCTGAAGGGACAGGTCCATGGGCGTGCATCTCAGCCCTCGTGTGGTGGTGGGAAAGTTGCAGACAACCAGGCTTTCATCGACAGAGGAATGGAACATGTGCTATGGACTAGATACAACCTATGAAATACTTTCCAGCAGTTAGGTGCTATGAATTAGGTATGCACGTGTGCCACAGATAGATCTTAAAATCAGAGCGTTGGCTGAAAGAAGCAGATTAAGATCTGTGGCTTCCTAACATCATTATGTGGCCATAATGATATGACCTCCGTATATTCTTACAAGGATACCAACATATGCAAGAGTACTTATCAAGTCCATTAAAGTGGGTGTCTACAAGGAGGGAGAAGTATAGGGGTGGGAACTGAATGGGAGAAAAAACCCAGAAGACTGATGATGGTAGGCGCTGTGGGTAAAAGCGAGGAGTAAAATTAACTCAATTTTCTGCACCTGCTTTCTAAAAACAAACACATTTTTAAAATTCTAGCTATTGTGGGGCACCTGGGTGGCTCAGTCGGTTGAGTGTCCGACTTCGGCTCAGGTCACGATCTTGCAGTCCGGGAGTTCGAGCCCCGTGTCGGGCTCTGTGCTGACCGCTCAGAGCCTGGAGCCTGTTTCAGATTCTGTGTCTCCCTCTCTCTCTGACCCTCCCTCATTCATGCTTTGTCTCTCTCTGTCTCAAAAATAAATAAACGTTAAAATTAAAAAAAAAAATTCTAGCTATCGTGTGTGTGTGTGTGTGTGTGTGTGTGTGTGTGTGTGTGTGTATCCTGCATCGTTCTAGGGGCTCAACACACAATTTGAATGAATTGTTCATGTACCTATTGCTCTGCAAGTCTGTGTGGCTCTCAAGAGCAGCACCCATGCTTTCTTCTCCGTTGTTCTTTCGGTATATCTGGCACAGAGCAGGGTATAAATCATTTTGCTGAATGAAAGCTTGAGCCCTCTGAAAACCAACTTACACATTCTTCAAAAGCTTAGCAACGTAGAAGAACCAAAGAATGTGATGCCTAGAAACAAGACTTTCTTTTTCTTTTTAATTTTTTAACATTGATTTATTATTTTTGAGAGACAGAGAGAGACAGAGCATGAACGGAGGAGGGGCAGAGAGAGAGAGAGAGAGACAGAGAGACAGAATCCAAAGCAGACTCCAGGCTCTGAGCTATCAGCACAGAGCCCAATGCGGGGCTCGAACTCATGGACTGTGAGATCATGACCTGAGCCGAAGTCGGGCACTTAACCGACTGAGCCACCCAGGCAGCCCTAGAAACAAGCTTTTCTAATTCTCCTACTGCATATTTATTCCCAAGGCTCAAGATTAAAAAGCAAGTAGTTGTTTTTGCCCTTGTTTTCTGTCTCCCCTCACTGGCTCCTCGCCTTTTCCTCTTGGTTCCCAGCGTTCTCTGGTTGTCCTCTCTATTTAGGTGGGAAAGTCCGCAGACAATGGAATTAACGTGTAATCCTTCCTGGTTGGATAAGTGAGAGGGCAGGAATTTGCCTATCACTGCAATAATCCAGCAACAGCAGACCAGTAAAATATGCTGCTCCCTGCTTGAGGCTCTCCTGTGGGTCCGCATTGCTCTCTGGATAAAGTGTCTACGTGACATTCAGGTCCTTCCACATCTGCTCCACGGTCAGAGACCTGGCCCCTTGCTTTTGCCACTTTAAGTGATAAGATGTACTTCTTTGACGAGGGGTACAACCACGGTCGCTCCTTTTAGTTTTTAAATGTCAATAATAAATGACTGCAAACAAAGTAGTTGAAGTGAAAACTAAGTACGGAAAGAATTTAAAATGTGCTCTCGTGCCCGTCTCCTGAGTTGGCAATTGGTTGCAGTCGCCAGGTCCATCGTCGTCGGGCGTGCTCCTCCCTGCTCTGCTGTAAGTCACAGCTCCTTTTATCGCCGTTTCCCAAACTCAGCAGTCTGGCAGAGAACAACCACCCTGCCAGCGTGAACAGGCCACAAAGCCCTCTCAGCAGTAACCCCTGTGCGGGGAGTTTCCACTCTGTCCCTCCAGATCCACTGTTTTCCCTTCTCCACCCTGCTTCACGCCCTGGCAGGCTGACCTCTTGGGAAAGCAACACCGGGCCTCCTTGCCCTCCGCTTCTGATTGGGTTCGGCCAGTGGAGAATTAGCCTGCTTCAATGTGGCATGCATTCTCTACCAGGACCCGGAATGATACAAGCCTTGGTCCAATCAGGTTCTCTCCTTGAAGGCCACCCCATTTCTTTGTGGCAGTTTGATCTCTAGAGTCTCGCTGTCCTTTCCCGCAACACAGCTTTGGTTGAAGGCCAGCCTGGTTCTCCTGAATAATCTCAGGAAATAGGAGAGAAAAGCTCGAGGGAAAGTCTACAACTGTTTGCTCTGCTGGAATCGGCTTTGCTAAATAAGCAGGTGCCCTGGGAGATGGCGGCCCGAATGGGATTCCCCTTGGCACTCTCCCCCTGTGGGGCTGCTTGCCTTTCATTTGTACGTACACAGGAAGTCCGCTCAAAGAACTGTTCCCTGGACAAGGACACGTGCTCCAAGGGGACCAGTGCTTTCCACCCGGATGTGGGGGAGTCCTGGTATCAGTTGCTGTTCTCCCCGCCCCGGGTTCCAGACACTCTGTTGATTCACCCTCCCCAATACTTGGAATTCCTCCAATTTCTCCCCTCTCCCCCATTGTGTTTGCCTGTGTCCTTGCTGTACTGTAACCCTCTTCCACACCTTCCTTTAGCTAACTTCTGCTTTTCCCAGCAGGGAGGTCTGCCTCCTACAGGCAGCCTTCCTTCACCTAACCAGTTAAGTCTAAATTAAACCCCCTAATATAGTACCTTCTCACACTGTGTTGTAATGACCCATTTGTCTCTTCCACTGAGACGTGAGAAAGTAAAAATTAGGTTGGACTTTCAAAATTTGCCTGGCCATTCATCAGGCTGGAATAAAAGACGCAGAAAAAAATATGAGTTCCAAAGTTAACAATAAGTATTTCTCTCAGGGACACTGCGCCTGTAAAGTATCTCAAAAATCCCTTCTTGGAGTGAGTACTGCTTTCTTACTCATGGAGAAACTTTTCTCTGAGATCACAGAACATCAGAAGCTTTGCTGTTTGGAATTGTGTTAGTAAGAATGAAACATGCACTTCAAAAAAGGAACGATAATAGGGGCGCCTGGGTGGCTCAGTCAGTTGAGCGTCTGACTTCACCTCGGGTCATGATCTCGCGTTTTGTGGGTCCGAGCCCTGTGTTGGGCTCTGTGCTGACAGCTCAGAGCCTGGAGCCTGCTTCGGATTCTGTGTCTCCTCCTCTCTCTGCCCCTCACATGCTCATGCTTTGTCTCTCTCTCTGTCTCTCAATAATAAATAAATGTTAAAAAAAATTTTTTTAAAAAAGGAACGATAATTATGTGAAGTGATAAAGGTGTTAGCTAAAGCTATGGGGGGTGGTAATCATACTGCAATGTATAGATGTACAAATCAACAAACACGTTGTCTACCTTAAATTCACACAATGTAATATGTCAATTATAATAAACAATTTTTTTAAAAAAAGGAAACATCCCACTCTTGCCCGGAGGGGTCAAAGTCATTGACATAGGGAGATAGCCTCCATTTGTAACCCAGGTGCCAAGCTTCAGATCAGAGGTTTCCCTGCAAGATTCCAGAGCTATTGTAACTGTATTGTTTCCAAGGAAACGGGTCCCTCGGTCCATTTCATAGTCCAGGACTTCTTATGATGCCTTTATGCACAGCCTTGCTTTGCCCTGAGTTATCAAAATACTGCTTTGTTTACGTTCAACCTAAACTCCTCCCTTCCTCCCAATCTCTAGCCCTGTCTTTTCCTTTATTTGGTGGACACCCTGCGGTTGCCCTGGTGTGCAGTTCCTCGGCAATATGTCAATGAACTTGACTTCATCACACTGAGGTTTGTTCCTGGTGGTCTCAGGCTGATTAAGTTAAGATAGCAGTTCGTCACAGCACCTACTAAGAGCAGCATCTGTGAAATGGGTGAATGAGTGAGTGAGTGATCCATCCCCCTAGCGAGACTAGCGTGAGGCAGGAAGTGTGCCCACGGCTCTACCCAAATTGGATGGTTTAGGTCAAGATCTTGGAGTCCCAGCGATGTCCGAAGCCCAGCTTGCCGTTTTACTAAAGCTTGTGATCAGGATACGTTTCTTACGTCTATGACCTTCAATTTCCTCATCTCCAAAGTGACGACGGGGTTTCATTGAGTATAATCCGCTCTCTCTTACAAGGTTGTAATTGTCAAAAAAGATTGTCCAAGAGTTGGAAATGGACAACAGAGATTACTGGCTGTCCTTAAGGTGAGTGCTGGTCTTTGTGTAGACGGTCTTATGATTCCATAGGGGTGGGCACATTTCACTTGCTGTTGCCTAGGCTTTTTTTAAAACAACCCTCTAAGGATAGAAATTAAGCTGAGAAAACCAATGGTAACATGTCCTATTTGCAGTAATGCAAACGATTCCTGTTCATAGGAATGCCAGTTGATCTTGTCTGGCAGGGAATATAAATGTTTATAATTCCAGTTGTTATTGGAACCAGTTTTAACATCTTACTGGTTTCCTCTTAATTAATGGGTTGAATAAAACTTTTGACGTGTTCATTTCACATGTGCTTGCACCTGAGTCATGATTTTACACAGAGATTATAACTTAGCGTAATGAGGAGCAGTCACAGACGTAAAATGCTTACTTTGTCAGAGACCCTTGAGAAATAACTACGATGATTACTTCGTCGGTAGACCGAGGTGGTAGACAGAATGTGCCAGCAGATCGGCGAGGGCCTAGGGGTCAATACAGAATCAAGGCCAGGGGAGCATCAGGAAGGAATAACTCTCTTGGGACACACGTGACTGAATGGATAAGCTTTCCCCTTTTCATGTTGGGTGTCTCTTGGTTTCAAGCACAGAACCCCACCTGGAACAATGTGGGGGGGAGCTTGGGCCACAAAGCATGGGTTCAACAGCCAGGCTTCAGGAGGAGCAGACATGTACAGGGATCTGAGGACATCTTTATGCACAGAGGTCTTCTCTCCAACTCTCAAATCTGTTGGCTTGATTCTCTACTCCTGCACATTGACCTTGTCCACACAGCCAGGGATATGGCTGCCAGAGCTCCCAAGCCTCCCTCCCCAGGGCTAGTACCAGGACAGAAGGACAGGCTTTTCTCAGTTGCGGTCCCTAAGTCTTCCAGGAATGACTCTAAGTGGCCTAATTTAGAAAGCTGCCCGTCTCAGAGCATTCGGTTATGGTCGTGTAAGAAAAAGTCATTTGCCACGTGAACCACATGGTTAGAGTTGGGGAGGGAGAAGATCTGGGAAGAAGAGGGAGACTGCTAATCTGAGAAGTCAGAATGTTCCTTCCACTTCCTCTCAGGACTGGCTTGGAAACTGAAGTGTAACCTGCATAGAGCTGGTCAGGTTGCATTGCTGGGGGGATGCTGGAGGGAAAAGCGGGAACAGCAGGGTAGCAGCTGGCACACCTTGCCAGCACCATGATTTTGCACAGAATATGTTGTATGGAGACATGTAGAGTGAGTTAGATAAGCGATGGGTTCATATAGGTGTACTTATTATCCTGTATATGTAGTCAGTGTGCTGGCCTCCTTACAAATCACAGAAGGCCACTGGCAAGGTAAGGTAGTCTTCACTCCCCCCCCCCCCCAGTTTCAGATAAGGAAACTGAGGCCCAGAGAGGTCATATAGCCCTGAAGTAGCAGAACCAAATTGGAGACAATGGAACGAATGGACTTTGGGTTTTATAAGCATGGACATGACTCATTACTTTGTCAAAATAACGATGCCACAGTGAATATATATGGAAAGAGAGTGGGGCTGACCCTTGTAGAAGCCCCAGGCAGCTGAAGACTGACTCACTGGGTACAGGAAGAAAGCCTCAGATAAGGCAGACTGGTGCAATCAGGCAAGGGAACGCCTGGCTGGCTCAGTCAGTAGAGCTTGCAACTCTTGATGTCAGGGTCGTGAGTTTGAGTCCCACGTTGGGTATAGAGATTACTTAAAAATCAAGTTTTTTAAAAAAATGTTTATTTATTTTTGAGAGAAAGAGTGCGATCAGGGGAGGGGCAGAGAGAGAGGGAGACAGAAGATCCAAAGTGGGCTCTATGCTGAGAGCAGAGTGCCCGATGCAGGGCTCAAACCCACGAATCGTGAGATCATGACCTGAGCCAAAGTCAGGTGCTTAACCGACGGAGCCACCCAGGCACCCCTTAAAAAGAAAATGTTTTTTAAAAAAGGAAGGGGAAATGAAGGCTGAAATGTCGGTTAGGGAGATAGCTTTCCTACAGAGATAGTCATTACATGGTGAGACTCAGACCTTGAGCAGCAGCTAGATATTTGAATGAAAGGGAAATAGTCTTAGAAGGGGCCTTGCATGAATTTTTAGCACTGGCCTATGGTGAAGGAATAGAATGCCCCTTTTAATGCTCTGTCTTCAGGACTGGTTCTGTGACAGCAGTAAAAATGACTTTGAATCAGTTTAGAGAGTTCCATTATTAAACAGAATGCTCTAGCTCTCATTTCCCCAGGTGGTGGGCATGCCCTGGAAACAGCGAAGCTGTCAGGGTAGTGATCCTGTTCCTGGGATCTGGGCATAGTTGAGACAGGCATATTTTCTGAACCCCAGAGCAAGACCTATAAATGGCCAATGATTTTTTAAAATGGTTTTTTGCTATCTGTTTTTGGAAAAATCTAGAGCCGGAATAGATCGTCACATTTGCTGAAAAGAAAGAGGGGTGCCTGGGTGGCTCAGCTGGTTAAGTGTCTGACTCTCGATCTCAGCTGAGGTCTTGATCTCAGAGCCATGAGTTCAAGCCCCGCGTTGGGCCCCAGGCTGGGTGTGAAGCTTACTTTAAAAAGAAAGGCGAGGAAGAGAAAAGAAAGAAAAGAAAAAAGAAACCTGGGCCATGTCATCAGCAATGACATTGGAGACCCTAAGAGAAGGGCTGGCAAGACAGGGAAGAGTGATACTTTTGCCAGGTGGCTGCAACAGCCTCAGTGTAGCCCATCCCTGGAGTGAAAATAAGGCAATCCAGAGGGCAAAGGGGAGACGGCTGATCAAGCCTGTAAGTCCTAGAGCAATGGTAACAACAGAAAGGGACCAAGTGAAAACTAAAGATTAGGCCCTCTTTAAGAGATTAGCATCCATGGGGCGCCTGGGTGACTCAGTCGCTTAAGCATCTGCCTTTGGCTCAGGGCATGATCTCACAGTTCATGGGTTTGAGCCCGGTGTCGGGCTCTGTGCTGACAGACCTGGAGCCTGTCAGATTCAGGCTGTCAGATTCAGATTCTGTGTCTCCCTCTCTCTCTCTCTGCCCTTCCCCTGCTCACGCTCCGTCTCTCTCTCAAAAATGAATAAACATTAAAAAAAAAAATTTTTTTTAAAGAGATTATCATCCAAATCTGGCCGGTTCCAATTTGAAAATTATGTCCTGCACTTTCCCTCTTTTATGTATCTTCTGCGATCTTGTATTTTCTTATGAATGCAAATTAGCTAAATAGATGGTAAAGATCCACTTATACTAAAGTGTGAGTGACTATTCGAAGCCAATGGGTACACTCATTTGGAAGAATAAATGTATTTATCCAAAACAGTTGGGAAAACAGCTGAGATAGCTGGAAACTGTTAGAAATAAGCCCACCGACCCAGTCAAAGGAGGGACTCAGAGACTTGGAGCACAGTGAAGTGAAGCTTTAATCAACGTTCTTGGCAAGAGTGGGTGTCTGATGGACAGGCCCAGTCCAGGCAGTCACACAATTTATCTCCTAGCATGCAAGTCCCTCCCCTGGTTCCTCATTGGCTGAGCACTCGAGAGGTTATAGCCTTACCCAAACGTTGCCTACGCCCATGTAAGGCAACAGGTAGTCTTATTAGAGCAAATGTGCATTCCCTGAGGTGATACAGAGACATTCAGTCCTTCCTCCCTTTGTTCTTTGGCCCATGCTCATTGAAAAGTTCCTCCCAAGAAACAGAGAGGGGAAGAAGAACCAGGAAGCGAAGTGTCTAAGGGTTTGGGACTCCATTGTGATGGTGGCGTGGGGGGCGGGGAGGGTTGGAGGTTAGTACGTATTTCCAATAGGTTGTCAACCTGTTGTTAATTAGACAGCACACCTTTTATCTGGTATTTCTGAAAATGAATAATCAGCCTTACTTCTCACAGGAACTCTCCATTAATGGTATCGATCTACCATAACCAGAGAGGAAAAAACTCAATAGGGATAGAAAAACCAATAGACATGGTTCAATAAGGAACAATCAGGAATGGGAGACTAGAGTCAGATAAGGAAAGAGTGGAGTTCTCCATATGGACCGAAATGATTGGAAGCCCATTGGAAAGAACAGCTGTAGAAGAGGAAATGCAAATTATTAAAGGACTATCTCTGGCATTTTCCAATCAAAATTCTTGAAATATATCCAGTGAAAGGGACAAATAAGGGGACTGGAATTTGCTTATGGGTTTTGCAGGCGACAGAAGGAAGTAGCTCAATCATTGCACCTCCAAATTAATATAGTTGTAAAGTTCCCTTCCTAAGAGTAAAGAAATCCAATGCCTGTGGGCAACTGCTCAAATTTTGACTGTTAACACTTCGCCCTTGCCAGCAAGAGATCAACGGACTCAACAACGCTCTGGGACATTTTGTGAATAGTTTTCATTTGACAGGAGGAACCACCAGTGGTGAGATATACTGATAGGGAGTATAACTTGATGGTGAGGACATTCCTCCTTTCTTCCTTTTTATCACCTGATAATTGTAACTTTCTTTTTGCTACAATCTGCTGGGGGAGCCCTTGATTTCTCTCTGCTCTCCCATGCGATCCAACAATGACATGATTGTGGGTTATTTTACTTGGAGTGTTTCTCAGCCTCTCAATATGAGCCATTGTCTGCCTCTAAATGCAAGCCAACCTATGCTTTGATGATCTGCAGGATTTTTTTTTAATATAAATTTCCATGAGCCTTATAATAGCACCGTATGGTGGGTGATGGGGATTTGCAGCGGTGTGGTTTGCAGCCGATGGCCAAGAAAGAATTCTTGAGACATCTTCGGTGCAAAAAAGGTGGTTTTATTAAGGCACGGGATGGGGACCCGTGGGCAGAAAGAGCTGCACTGGGTTTGTGCAGAGCAATTGATTATATACTAGAGAGTTGGGGAGGTAAAGACAATGGAAATTTCCAAAAGGGTTTTCACATGCTAAAGAAGACTCCCAGGATTCTGGAGGCCTAGCTATTGTCAAGCTGAGGTTGTTTTTCCCTCCAGCAAAGCCTTAATAACATGAAAACAGTTGGGAGTTCCTGAGGGAACGTGTTATACTCGGCCTGCCTCAAGTATTTGTCAGTGAGCTGCAAGTTCTAAGGAAATTTAACTGTATCTACATCTACTTTTTGTCTTTGTTCCCCACATCGGCGGGTACTGCTGTCATCCACATTTTTCAGATGAAAACACTGAGGCTCCCAGAGAGAGTTGCTCCTATGACAACAAAGAGGCAAAGCCAAGTGTCCCCTTGAGCCCACCGGACCCCAGAGGCCACTCCACCACAGCTCTCGCATCCCCAAAACGCTTGCTTGATGAAATTTGTTGTAAGCAGGCTATTCGATAGGGACAGCAAAATGAAAACTTCTTCTGTCCGACATCTGCCAATTCACTAACTCTTCCCTACCTCCTTAAAAATGAGTGATGTTCACAAATGCTCATCAGGAGACTGTTAGAACTTAAACACTGTCTACTGACATTGTAATAGTCATACTTTCGGGGCTCTGCTATGCACATAAATCGGGCATGCTTTTTTATAGCCAGAAATAATTTACCGTATAATACCTGCCAGTAAATTCAAGCATATGATGGCCCTAAACGTGTCTCATCAGGAAGTAAACCATTCAGCTGTAAGAAGGGCACAGTAGGTATAAATAAAGGCACCCACCTTTGCATCAAGATGAATCTCCATGAGCAATTTTCTTTCTTTTGCCTTCTCTCCCGTGGTGAGTGGGAAGCCTGGTGAAGAGAAGGGTCAAAGCCCTTTTACTTTGCTTTTAATTCTCCAAGATTCACAAGCCCTTCGCTGGTTGGAATGCAGTTCTCGCAAAAATGAGCTTTCTATGTGTCCAGAGATACTTGTCAAGTTCTTTTTTTTTTTTTTAATTTACTTTTTGTTTTGTTTTAATTCTGTGCCCTCTGGAGTGGAGAGAATAGGATCTCTTTGTTTACTGCTCTTTGGGCTTTTGCTTTAGGTACTTTTGTGTTCTTTCTTCAGCAGTTTCCAACCTATAGAAACCGACTTGAATGCCGATTTCGAATCCAGAAAGAAACGTCAACATGTGGCAGCAGCTTCTTTCCAGAATTCCCTCTCTTGCCTCAGACTGGAGTACAAAGGTACATTATAGATTTTCTGTAGAGCGAGCTTGTCTCCTTTTAGACTCTGGGAAAACCAAGTCTTAGACCTATGGAGAAAAGTCTTCAGGGCCTCTAACACCCTTATTTCCTTGGATATTTATATTGAAAAAAACTTTTAAGTTTATTTATTTATTTTTAGAGACAGAGCGGTGGGGGGAGGGACAGAGAGAGAGGGAGAGAGAGAGAATCCCAAGCAGGCTCTGCACTGTCAGTGCAGAACTCGATGCGGGGCTTGAACTCATGAAACCATGAGATCATGACCTGAGCCAACACCGAGAGTTGGACACTTAACCAACTGAGCCACCCAGGTGCCCTGGAAATCTATACTTTAAAGAAATTCTTCTGATCATATCATAGGTTGGCTCATATTTAGAGGCTGAGAAACCCTCCAAGTAAAATAACCCACAATCATGTCATCGTTGTCTCACATGGGAGAGCAGAGAGAAATCAAGGGCTCTCCAGCAGATTGTAGCAAAAAGAAAAGTTCCAATTCTCAGTGAAATTTAGACGGTTTTCTTTGGACAGATGTTTTCCTTTATAGGAACATTAAATTGTTGTTGCCTTTTTTATGTCTCTGGAATATTTTGCCTGGTTCAGTGATCTATCATGCTGGTTATTTGGGCTTAGCTGCTGGGGAATTGGAAGAACTGTGTGCACACCAGTTGAAATGGAATACAGTCAAGAACATTCTACCATGAGACCCGTGGCCCCAGCTGCCCTGCCAACGCCCAGTGTGACCGCAGGGAAATCTCATTTCTTTCTGGGTTTCACGTTCCTTGTGAGGAGGATGCTGAGGTTGGGTTCGTCCTCTGTTTCCAATCTTGCGTGGGGCGTTTTGCCAGGTGGTGAGTTGGGAGGGACACACGCTATGGGCGCTCATCAGTGGTGCTTGTGGCCTTTCCGGAGTCTCAGTATTGTTGCAGGACAAATGAATATGGAGATTGTTTCTCCCTTCAGCAGTGACATAGCTGGTATTTATAGTACACTTTCACTTTATAAAGAGCTTTCACATTTGGCATCTCATTTAACCTCCGAAGCTCACTGTACCATAAACTGAGGGGGGTGTATAGAAAAGACACCTGCACTCCCACTCGAAAGGTCTGAGTAATGTCACCTGAAGAACCTAAAAATTTGAGCAGGTGATCATATGTGTACAGATAGGGAGCCATCCATCCATCCATCCATCCACCATTTATCCTTCTGTTCCTTGACGTGTGGAACCCACTCCCTAGCATGAAGGTACATAGGGCATTTGACTTCATACATCTGTTTCTTCTTCTTTTAAAATTATTTTGTTTAGGGGCACCTAGGTGTTTCAGATGGTTGAGTGTCCGACTCTTGATTTTAGCTTAGGTCATGATCTCACGGTTCGTGAGTTTGAGCCCCACGTCGGGCTCTGTGCTGACCCTACGGAGCCTGCTTGAAATTCTCTCTCTGCCCCTCCCCTGCTTGCACGCGCTCTCTCTCTCAATCTCTTAAAAATAAACAAAAAAATAAACATTAGAAATTTTCTACGAGTTATGCCAAGTGCCAGGAGTCTTTGTAACCACCAGGACTCAGAGCAGCTCCTCCGAAAATTCTCTCCAGCTATCTCTTTGTAGTCAAATCCTTAATTCTTGGCAACCACCGATATATTCTCTGTCCTATAGGTTTTTGTCTTTTCCAGAATGTCACATAAATGGAATCACATAGAGTGTGTTTGAGGCTGGCTTTCTTCACCTAGCAGAACGCAGTTGAGATTCACCTGTGCTGTTCACGGATCAGCAGTTTACTGTCTTTTTTGGCTGAGTAGTTGTTCATTGTGTGAATGTGCACTGTTTTATTTTGTTTTTAGTTCATTCCCCAGCTGAGGGATATCTGGGTTTTTCCAGGTTTAGGTGATTATGAATAAAGCTGCTTTAAACATTCAAATACAGGTTTTTTTGTGTGAACACAGATTTTCATTTAGATAAATGTGGTAAGTGTAGGTTTAACTTAAAAAGACATTGCCAAAGAGTTTTCCAAATTGGCTGTCCTATTCTGCATTCTTACCAGCAATGTATAAGAATTCCAGGTACTATGAGTCCTCACCAGCACTTGGTATTGGGGGTTTTTTGTGGTGTGTTTGTGTGTGTGTTTGTGTTCATGCTAATAGGTGTGTAGTATTTCATTTTCATTGGAGTTTTGATTTGCATTTCCCTAATGACTAGTGATGGTGAGTATCTCTTCATGTACTTATTTGCCATTGTACATCTAATTTGGTGAAGTGATTGTTTAAATCGTTTACC
This sequence comes from Panthera leo, assembly GCF_018350215.1. NCBI lineage: Eukaryota > Metazoa > Chordata > Mammalia > Carnivora > Felidae > Panthera > Panthera leo. The sequence continues at coordinate 147,323,877 of NC_056687.1, read as the reverse complement.
ATTTAAAAAATAAGGCTGTTTTTTTTCTTATTTCTGGATTTCAAGAGTCCTTTACCTACTTGGGAAACCAGTCCTTTGTCAGATATATGATTTGCAAATATTTTCCCCATTCTATAGCTTATCTCTTTAGGTATTCTCTTATCAGTATCTTTGCAGAGTAAAATGTTCTAATTGTGACAAAGTCTACTTTGTCTACTTGTAACAATGGATTGTGCTTTGGATGTAGTATCTAAGAACTATTTCCCTAAATCCAACTTCACAAAGAGTTGTCTTATGTTTTCTTCTAAAGGTTTAGAAGTTTCATCTTCCACATTTTTTTAGATTTTTACATTTTATTTATTTATTTTTAAGAGACAGAGCATGAGTAGGGGAGGGGCAGAGAGAGAGGGTGAGAGAATCTTTTTTTTTTTTTTTAATGTCTATTCATTTTTACGAGACAGAGCATGAGCAGAGGGGAGAGGGGCAGAGAGAGGGAGACACGGAATCCGGAGCAGGCTCCAGGCTCCGAGCTGTCAGCACAGCTGACGTAGGGCTGGGACTCACAAGCTGTGAGATCATGACCTGAGCTGAAGTCAAATGCTTAACCGACTGAGCCATTCAGGCGCCCCGAGGGTGAGAGAATCTGAAATAGGCTCCACGCCCAGTGTGGAGCCTGACACGGGGTTCAATCTCGTGGCTGTGAGATCATGACCTGGGTTGAAATCACGAGTCAGAAGACACACGCTCAACCGGCCGAGCCACCCTGGTGCCCCTATTTCCCGCATTTCGATTTAGGATCCATTTTGAGTTCATTCCTGTGTAAGGTGTGAGTATAGGTTCAAGTTCATTATTTTTTGCTCATGAGAGGAATGCACGTAGCCTCTAGAAGCTGGAAGAGACAAGGCACGGATTCTCCCTGAGAGCTATCAAGAAGAACACAGCCCTGCTGGGATCTTGATTTTAGACCTTTGGACACACGTCCAGACTTCTGACCACCAGAACTGCAAGATAATCCATTCGTGTTGTTTTAAGCCACCAAGTCTGTGGTAATCTTTTACAGCAACAATAGAAAAACAAAAATACAGAAAGCTCCACTGAATTGCCCTTGCGCTTCTATCGAAAATCAATTGGCTGTATTTACATGGAACTATTTCTAGACTCTACTCTGTTCCATTTTTCTGTATTTCTGTGCTTTTGCCAATCCCACACTGATACATCTTTTTCAACCTGTGCTGAATTCTCTTTATTTCCCTACTTCCTGTCTTCAGGATGTGAAAAGCCGGTCAGTGGTCATGAGAAGGAAACAAAGAGATAAAAATCACACAATGACCAGTTTCGAGGTAGCCGTCTGTGTTAGGTCTCTAGTGCCGAGTAACAAATCATCCCAAACCTAGTGGCCTAAAACACCAAACATTTATTGTCTCACTGTTTCTGAGGGCCAGGGGCCTGGGCGCAGGGTTGGTCATGGAGTCCCGGTCGAGCTGTCTGTCCTGGCTGCAGTCATTCCACGGCTTGACTGGGTGATGATCTACTCCCAAGGTTACTTGTGTGGCTGTTAGCTGGCCTCAGAAAATCTCCTTCCAAGGTGACTCACATAGCGGCTGGCGTATCTCAAGTCCTCCTACATGGGCCTCTCCATAGGCTGCCTGAGGGTCCCTATAACATGGCAGCTGGCTTCCCTTAGAATGAGTGAAGAGACAAAGGGGAAGGGGACTCACCTAAGACAGAAACCATTGTCTTCTCCTGACTCGACCTTGGCTGTGATATTGCGTCACTTCTGCCATATTCTATTCATTAGAAGCGGGCCACCAAATCCATCCCACACTCAAGGGGAGAGGCATTGAGCTCCAGATCTTGAGGGGAGGCTATCCTAGAAGGTGTAGACATATCTTTGAAAGCACTATAGCCCGCCCTCTGGCCACCAATTATTTATATTCCTCCCATATGCAGAACGTACTCATCCAGTCCGCAAGAGTCTCATCCCATCACTGCACCGGCTTGAAGTCCAGCATCTCGTCATCCGAGTGTGGCCCAGGCGAGAGGCTCCACAGGTCTAGTTCCTCAAGGTCAGCGCCTTGAGTATGGTTCTTGTGATTCGCAAAATGGAGGAAGCAGGTCACCTGCTCCCTCCCTCCCAACATGTGGTGGTAAAGCAGGCGGAGGGTGAGTGTCCTAGATACTCCTATTCAAAAAGGGAGCAAACGGAAGGCAGGAAGGAATGAGTGGGCCACGGCAATTACAGAATCCAGTCAGGCAAATTGCCGTCCAGGTGCAGGTTCCTTGGCTGGGACTCTGGGCCCGGGAATAATTCTCTGTGGTTCCTGACTCCCCTCTCAGAGCCCTTGGGTCTTCCCTTCTCAGGAAGGCTAACAACGTTTGCTCCATTTTCCTAACCCAAGTTCATAAAAATTTCTCCTGTGTTTTCTTCTAAAGGTCTCATAGTTTTACATCTTGCATTTTAGTTTTTTTTTTTTTTAATTTTATTTTAAGTAATTTCTATGCCCAACATAGGTCTCGAACTCATAACCGGAGATCAAGAGTTGCATGTTCCACCGACTGAGCCAGCCAGGTGCCCCTCATGTTTTAGTTTTGGATCCATTTGGAGGTCATTAAAAAAACTTTAAAAAATGTATTTATTTATTTTTGAGAGAGAAAGAGTGCACGTACATGTGTGTGTGCGTGGGGGAGGGCCGAGATGGGGAAGGGGGAAACAGAGGATCCAAAGCAGGCTCTGTGCTGACAGCAGAGAGCCCGATGCGGGGCTCAAACTCACAAACCATGAGATCGCGACCTGAGCCAAAGTCGGATGCTTAACGGACTGATGCTTAACCTTTTTTTTTTTTTTAAGTAGCCTCCACAGCCAGCATAGAGCCCAACGTGGGGCTTGAACTCACAACCCTGAGACCAAGACCTGAGCTGAGGTTAAGAGCAGGATGCTTAACTGACCGAGCCACCCAGATACCCCTTTATTGAGGTAATTTTTATATAAAGTGTGAGGTATAGGTCTTTCAGTTTTTGGCATAAAAATGTCCAGTTGTCCCAGCACTGTTTGTTTGCTTCTTTTTAGAAACTGTTTATTTTTCATTAACCTTATATCTATTTTCTGTTTAAGAGATGAAATGGGTTCCTGCTCCAAGGAAATTAAGGACATCAAGGGCTCCCCACGTTGTGAAAGTTTCCCTTTTACCGCGGGGACCCAGAACACTGCCACTATGGACCCCTCCCGTGTGGTGCAGAAAGTCAGCGCTCTTTACTGCAATGCAGCAGAAATAACCCTGAGGCCAGTTCTCAGACTGGGCTTCAAGATGCTTTCTTTGCACACTTCCCGTCCATCTCTGGAAGCCTCTGTGCCATGAGAAGAAGCCCAGCCTCAGCTGCTGGAGCAGGAGAGACCCTGCGGAAGAGAGAAGAGCCCAGCGGTCCCGGCCAAGGCCAACCCGGACCATCCAGCCAACGCTCAAACATGTGAGGAGACCCACCCGGGATCAGCAGAGTTAAAATGGATTCAGACGTCCTGGCAGCAATTTTTTTTTTGAAATTTTTTTAACGTTTACTTATTTTTGAGACAACGCGAGACACAGAGCATGAGCGGCAGACGGACAGACAGAGGGAGACAGAGAATCTCAGGCGGGCATCCGAACTGCGAGATCATGACCTGAGCCAAAGTCGAATGCTCAACCGACTGAGCCACCGAGGTGCCCCGGGGGTGATTTTGTAATATAGGAGTTGTATTTAAAACACATGGTGTGGTTTGACCCAGTCATTACAATTCCAGTCTCTCTTATTCTAAAGAAATTGTTTAATGGAAAAAATAATTTAAGTGACATTTTTTATAATAGCAAAAGTTTAGGGACACCTGGGTGGCTCAGTCAGTTAAGGGTCCGACTTTGGCCCAGATCATGATCTCACGGTTCGTGAGTTCGAGCCCCGCGTCGGGTTCTGTGCTGACAGCTCGGAACCTGGAGCCTGCTTCGGATTCTGTGTCTCCCTTTCTCTGCCCCTCCCCCACTCAATCTCTCTCTCTCTCTCTCTCTCTCTCTCTCTCTCTCTCAAAAAATAAATAAACATTAAGAAAAATTATAATAGTAAAAGTCTGGAACATCCTAGTGTTAAACAGTACTGGAATGATTAAATTGGGGGGGCACATAAACAGTGTAATACTCTGTTATAAATGATGATATAGCTCTAAAGGAAACTGTCCATACTCTACATTTCGGTCAACAAAACAAGTTAGAAATCATTACACATTTTGTAGTATGAACTTGTTTTTGAATAAGATAATATACAACTATTTTTTGCATGGAAAAGTGTCTGGGAGAAATATATATATATGTTTGCCTATATATGTATGTAAATTATTAATAGGGGTTTCCTCTGGGAAGGGGTTATATTTCTACACTGTACCTTTGTGTATGTGAATCTTTAAAAATGAGTGTCTTATTTTATTTTATTTTTTGAGAGAGAGAAAGAGAGTACATGAGTAGGGGAGAGGGGCAGAGAGAGAGAAATCTCAAGCAGGCTCCATCATTAGCATGTAACCTGATGCGGGGCTTGATCCCACGACCATGAGATCATGACCTGAGCTGAAATCAAGAGTCAGACTCTTAAGTGACTGAGCCGCCCAGGCGCCCTGAGCATGTATTTTATTTATTTATTTATTTTAAATGTTTATTTATTTTTCAGAGAGAGAGAGAGAGAGAGTGAGGGATGGGCAGAGAGACAGACAGAGGATCTAAAGCGGGCTCCAAGCTGACAGCAGAGAGCCTGATGCGGGCTCAAACTCATGAACCAAGTGATCATGACCTGAGCTGCGGCTGGACGCTTAACCAACTGAGCCACCCAGGTGCCCCCTGAGTGCCTATTTTAATAAAATTAATAATCAAAATAATGACATAACTTCCATTTTTGATAAATCTTAATAGAATGGATATAATATACATAAAAGGCGAATATAATATATATAAATATTAATCATATATGATGTAGACAATTTAATAGACAAAGACGTTAACATTACGTGTATGTTAATACACGTGAAAATGAGTATAATATAACGTATATACCCGTCCTGCCAAGGCCCTGTTTGATTTCCCTGGATGTAACTGTTGGTGTTCCTACTGGAGCTGCTTGGTCACAGGACGATGGACTGTCCACGCCCCACGTGCAGTGTTTTCATCCCCCCACTGGGGGGAAAGTTGCATGTACACATCACAGCAACCGTTCAGGCAGGCAGCAGGCTATATTGACAAGAACACTGGACTTGGGGGTCAGAAGTTTGTTTCTTCTTCAGTAAACTTGGGCTTCATTCACCAAATAAACCTGCGTTGAGTCTTACCGTGCGCAGGTCCTGTGGCTGAGTGCCAGGGGCCCGGGCTCCTGCCCTGCTTTCCTCGGGGCGGTGATGGGAGAATCAGTCCCTAAATGAACACAAATAAAAAACAGGTGCCGTGCTGTACCTCGGGCGGTTCTGTTAAGTAGAAGAAACGAAACCGGATCGGTCGTGAAGCAAGTGATACAATGCAGTGGTTGGGGACTCTGGCTCAGCAGGCAAATTGCCCGAGTTCAAATCCTAGCTCCATCAGGATCTGGGGGTGTTATTGAACATTTCTTTGACCCGGTTTTTCTCCACCTGTCAGATAGAAGCAAGAGTCACATGGACCTTATGAGGTTGTTGTAAAGATTAAATGAATTACTATTTCCAAAACCCTTGCGGGGGAGCCCCTGGGTGGCTCAGTCGGTTACGTGTCCAGCTTCGGCTCAGGTCATGATTTCACGGTTCGTGGGTTTGAGCCCCACATTGGGCTCTTGCCTATCAGCACAGAGCCCGCTTCAGACCCTCTGTCTCCTTTTCTATCTGCCCCTCCCCTGTGTGCTTGCTCTCTCTCTCCCTCTCTCTCTCAAGAATAAACATTAAAAAAAAAAAAAAAACCCAAGACTTGGAACGGTGCTTTCCTGGCACATAGTAAGTGCTCAATAAATATTAGCTATTATTTTTATTACCTGGGATTGAGACTATATCAGACCAGCTATTTCTAATGCAAATGTGACCAAGCTGATGTTGGAGGGGGTCTGGCTGTGATAGTTTTCTCTCTTCTGGTGGCTTCCTTCATGTCATTTGGCCACCTAGGTCAGTGTCTACCTACTTTCTTGCTAGTCCGTGAATATCATCTGTCAACATTAAGGCTTTATGTGGGAACACGGGCAGAGGAGGGAGCTTCTAAAGCTGCTTACTGGAAACTCTAGATCAGCTCTTCAGGCCCATGTGAAGAACAAGATGGGGCAATCAGCTCCTTACCGGGGGCTGCTGAATCTGCCTGTTTTTTTAATTATTTTTCTAATTAATTAATTAATTAATTTTGAAGGTTTACTTATTTCTTTTGAGACAGAAAGCGCGAGTGGGGAAGGGACAGAGACAGAGGGGGAGAGAGAGAATCTCAAGCAGACTCCGTATGGTCAGCACAGAGCCAGCCAGGTGTGGGACTTGAACTCACAACCTGTGAGATCACGACCTGAGCTGAAGTCAGAAGCTTAACCAACTGAGCTACCCAGGTGCTCCTACTTTCTATTTTTTGATTTCAATGTTTATTTATTTTTGCGAGAGAGAGAGAGTGCAAGTGGGGTAGCGGCAGAGAGAGGGGGACAGAGGATCTGACGCGGGCTCTGTGCTGACAGCAGTTAGCCTGAACCAGGGCTCGAACTCACAAATGGATCATGACCTGAGTTGGTCAGGCACTTCACTGAGCCCCCCCGGGTGCCCCTGCCCCGTTATTTTAAGAGGTGTGGTATGTTAGTCTTATTACTTTAGTCATTTATGGCTTCTGAAACAGCTGTTAGATTTCCAGTCATTCTATCTGTATTTTTATTTTTCTTAATGATTTATGCAATCTGGGTAAAGTAATGAGCCCTTCTATTTGATATATATATAGTTTGCAAGTATTTTTAAACATATATTCCAAGTATTTTTGCCAATTTGTTATGTCTTTTGTTCTCCAGTTGTTTTTCTAACATGAAGACTTTCCTCTCCAAAGAGAATTTCCCTACTCACTGCATGAGGGTGAAGGAAAGCTTTCTGGAAGTAGTGACCTTTACTTCAAAACTCCAGGGGTGAGAGCAGGGAAGAGGGCTGAGAGGAAGGAAAAGCATTTACCGCATCTCTTTCATGGTCCTGCCTCTTCTTCCAGAATGACTGCTCCACTCCTTGCCACCGATTTCCCTCCCTGGCCATTTCTTTTTCTTTTTAATGTTTTCTAAATTTATTTTTGAGAGGGAGAGGCGGACAGACAGACAGAGCCTGAGTGGGGGAGGGGCAGAGAGGGAGACACAGAATAGGAAGCAGGCTCCAGGCTCTGAGCCGCCAACACACAGCCCGGCGTGGGGCTTGAACTCACGAACTGTGAGATCGTGACCTGAGCCGAAGTCGGAGGCTTAACGGACTGAGCCACCCAGGTGCCCCCCCCCCGCCCCCGTCCTTGGTCATTTCTGATCCCACATAGCTAACTTGCTCTTGGCCCATCCCGCGTGCTATGGTCTGAACGTTTGTTTCTCCCCAAATTCATATGTTGGAATCCTCATGCCCAAAGTGATGGTGTTAGGAGGCAGGGCCATCGGGAGCAGTCTAAGTGGAGAGGGTAGAGCCTTCACGAATGCGATTGTGCTCTTATAAAAGAACCCCCCCCCCCGACCCCCCCACAGCCCCTTCCTCCATGTGAAGATACAATAAATCTGGGGCCCTGCAGAGTTCTCATTGGGAACCGATCATGCCTTCACCTTGATCTTGGACTTCCAGCCTCCGGAACTGTGAGAAATAAATTTCTGTTGTTGATAAACCACCCAGCTGTGAAGCTCTGTTATAGCAGCCTAGAACAGACTGACGTACTAGCCTTGACTATTTCTTTCAGCTTAGCATCTCCCTGCTTCCACTGGACTCCCAAGAGTCTCGAGTTTTTAGTCTAAGGTGAGAATTTGCAGCACCTAGTTCATCTGGTCGCAGGTCAGCTGGGCAGGCTGGAGTAATGGTAGCACTTCTCTTTTAGCAGGAACTTAGGGTGGCAAGTCTCCCATAAAAAGGGGCGTTGTTCTGGCACATGATGACTGACATTTCCAGGTCAGGATGTGCCCACCTTCTCAGTCTTCAATAGCAGTGAAGGACATCATAGACACTCACATACTGAAAAGTGTTTATCAGGTGGCTTAGGCAAAGTTATGCTGTGGTAAAAATGCTTCCTAAAATCTCAGTGGTTTATAACAAACGTTTTGTCCATGTGACATGGCCAACGCTAACTGGCTTTGGGTCCGCTGAATTCCATGTGTCTTCTCACTCCAGGATCCAAACTGAAGAGGGTCCTTTATCTGAGACACGCTAGTCGCCTGGTAGAAGGAAAAGAGAAAGACAGTTGAACCACATGACGGGGCTCTTGAAGCTTCCGCTCGGAAGTGGCATATACAGTATTACATGTGTCTACACTCCACTGGCCAAACTAGTTCCATGGCCAAGCCTGAGGTCAACGTGGAGGGAGGGTACTCTCATAGGATGACATGATAAACGTTTCGAACACACAAACAATCCCATCACATCCAGTATTACCACTTGGTCCCATTTTGCAGGTGAGAAAACTAAAGCTAGAAGAGGTCATGGATTGCAACTCAGATCTGTCTGGCTCCAGAGTCGGTCTCTTCTACCATGCAATCTCTGAGGGGGGTGGGGGGTGGGGGTGGTCTTTTATTTTATCTTTTTAAGTTTACTTCTTTATTTTGAGAAAGAAAGAGCACGAGTGAGGGAGGGGCAGAGAGAGGGAGAGAGAGTCCTAAGCAGGCTCCGTGTTGTCAGCACAGAGCCCAACATGGGGACATGGGGATTGATGCCACCAACCATGAGATCACGACCTGAGCAGAAATCAAGAGTTGGATTCCCTTTCTTTCTTTTTCTTTTTTTTTCTTCTTTCCTTCTTTCTCTGTATAGGCACCTGGAATTGTAATTTATTCAGGGCACAACTACTTCTCATCAGCTTCAGAAGCTTCTCCATGAAGAGTTCTAGAGGTAAACCACCTTTGAAAGCTTTCTGCAAGGATCTGAAGCTAGAGAGGGGGCAGGTTTGGGGAACTGCCCCCATGAGAGCTGACTCTATTTCACTCAGTAATTTTTTTTAACTATTGAATTATTTATCTGCTTTATGGGTTTGTAGATCCTTTAAACTGGATTGCCTATCAATCTATCACCCTTTGTTTTTGTTTTCGTGTGTGTGTGCGCGCGCGCGCGGTGCCTGAGCTCCTCAGAGCTATTTTTCTAGGTAATTTTAGAAACTTCCAGATTGCATTGGATATTTATACTCACAAAAATTATTAGTACGGTGGAGAAAGTGCGACTCCTCTACTTTCGCAAAACAGCAACGATTTTAGATTTAGAGACCAAGTTGCAGCTCAGTGTATCTTAGGGTGGGGGTGCAGGGAAGAAGTTACAGCGACCACAGAGAATACATACTTCACTGTGATTGTAAATATCGGTTGATTTCCCTCTGGGAAATCAAATCGCTAGTTTTGACTTGCCAGATTTATGTGTCCATCAGTGTGGGGATTAGGGTGAGGCAAGTGAAGCGCCCAGGGCACTCAATTTAAGAAGGCACTTGCAGGAACCTTAGAGTTTTCTTGCCCCACTCCAGTTCCTTCCCTGGTGTCCATGATGCATTTACCGTAACTCTGCAGCGTGAAAATACCCCGGGCAAGCTTACCTTGGGGACAGAATCACCTGTCCCCTACCAGGCACGCAAGAGAGCCTGGAAGACGTTCCTGCCCTATTAACTTCGCTCTGCCTGTAAGGCTCATTCCCAGGTTACTGTGTGCGTGTGTCTGGCCCGGGCTCGGCGGGAAAGGCAGAGAGAGGGACTACGCGCTGGTGCCCGCGTTAGGCCGGGCGGGTCAATATCCGGGTGGATCGGGTGGGTGGGGCCGCCCCTCCCTCCAGGTCCCGAGGTGGGTTGGGGGTGGGGAGGAACGCGCGGAGATTCCCTTTCGCCCCTTCGGATCCGAGAGGGGGCGGCAGAAGGAACGCGAGGGTGACAGGGCGTACCCACCCTGCGGCTCGGCGCCCGGCAGCGCCCCCGGCCCCGAGCGGCCGCCAGGACCCGAAAGAAGAGGAAGAGGAACCACAGGAGGGCTCGCCGAACCGGCCACCCGCTCCGAACTTGCCGAGGAAACTAGTACGGAGGGAGGGGCCGGGGCCAGGGCCGCGGCAGGAGGAGGGGCGGCCGCAGCTGCATCCAGCCCCGTTGGCTTCCTTCCCAGCTCTCCTTCGCCTCCTCCTCTTCCTCCTGTATGAGTCAGGCATTTCCCGGGGATTTGGAGCAGCCACGCGCGGCCCGGGCGCCCGGAGCTATAGCAGCAGCAGCTGCCGCCGCCGCCGCCGCCGCCGCGCCGGCAGCCCCAGCGCCGCGGCCGCCACCGCGGCGGGCACTTGCGTTCCGGGCGCGCACGGACCATGGAGAGGGCGGCCCAAGGCGCAGACGGCGGCGGGGGCAGCAACAGCAGCAGCCGCAGCAGCAGCCGCGCCACCTCGGCTGGCTCCTCGCCGTCCTGCTCCCTGGCCGGCCGGGGGGTCGCCAGCCGGTCGGCGGTAGCCGGGCTCGGCGGCGGGGGCAGCCGCAGCAGCCCGGGCTCGGTGGCCGCTAGTCCGTCGGGAGGAGGCGGCCGCAGGAGGGAGCCGGCGCTCGAAGGCGTGCTCAGCAAATACACCAACCTCCTCCAGGGCTGGCAGAACAGGTAACGCGCCCGCCGCCAGCGCCACCGCGCGCCCCTCCCTTCGCGCCGCTCAGCTGTGTGTGTGTGTGTGTGTGTGTGTGTGTGTGTGTGTGTGTGTGTGTGTGTGTGCGCGCGCGCGCGCCCGCCCGCCACTGTGCCACCGGCCGATCGGGTCCTGCCTCTCCGAGTGCCCTTCCTGCGTCCCAGCTCCTTTCCAGGTGGGGTGCCCGGGATGGGGCAGGCCGTGACCCCACCCCAGGACCGCACCGCAGTGGCGGAGAGGGAGGCGAGAGACCCGGTTTTCTTCGGCCCTGGCACCTGCAGGGACTGGAGTAGCAAAAGAGGGGCGCATTGGTCCCAGGGCCCTGCCTGCTAGCGGTTTCCCGCACTCCTGAAGAATGGCTGAGGAAGAGAGGCAGAGGGGGCGTGCTGTATGCCTGCAGGAAAAAGCGTTAATACCCCTGGTCCCATCACAACAATTCTCTTGGTAACATAGTTCATTTAAAACTTTAGTGTTTAAAACCACCACCACCACCATCACCATCACCAAACACCTACCACTTATTCTCGGTGCCTTCCGGAGCACGCGCTACCTCCTGCCCAGTGGGTGGTTTGAGACCTCCCAATCTCTGCAACAGAAGCTTAGTTATTTCTTTCCTTTTTTTTTTTTTTTTTTTTTTTTGAACACCCTCTCCCCTTTGGAAATGGACGGTTTGCTTTGTAAACTATTGTTATTAACCCCCGCCCATTTAGGTGCCTTTTGAAGTTCCCTGCTCACTCTGCCCTCACTGTTGGGAAACCCAGTATGGCCACGTGGGAGGATGGGGGTGTTAAGGGAAGGGCCCCCAGCTCACTTGTGTTGATGATGGTATGTGGGGCACAATGCAGAGGATAGTGAGGGGGACTTGGAAGGAGCAGATGTGGTGCTGCTGTTTACTTTTTTTTTTTTTTTTTTTTACTTTGTTTTTCAAAAACAAGCCAGAGGGAGATAGACGTTGTGGATGAGATCTTTTGTCCTGCCGTCTGTGGCCCTTGGATCTTAGGTCTTGGGATTTTTCAGGATGCTTGTGAAGTTTGAATCACACTCTGGGAACTCTTGCTTCTCTCTGCTGGTTAGACTGGATTACTTGGTCCTCTCTCCCTGCACACGGGGTGGAAATGTTCAGGTGGCTTCCAGCTGAAACTTTGACCAGGCAGTTATTTACATGAAACTAAACTGGGAGGAAGACCACCTCCTAAATATGGAAACTGACTTGTTTCTATCAGAGAACTTTCTGAGTCACCTGGGTTTCCTGGGAGATCTGCTACTCTGTCAGTGGAAGTTACGCTTTTAACTTTTGAGTCCTTTTATTTCTCAAAATAGCCCTGGTGTCTGCTCTTGCCTCTTTTCCCCTTCAGGTTTTGAAAGCTGCAAAGGAATAGGTAGTGTGTGTAGGATGAGAGAGAGAGGAGATGATTCAATCCGATTTCAGTTCTTGGTAATTGTGCCTTGTTGGTGACAGCATCTGGTTTGTGTGTTGGGCAGTCCCTTTTAATGCTGTGCCCTCCCCCCCCCTCCCCAAGTAGCTTATGAGGCCAACAGAGATTTTACCCTGGATTACAGTCATTTCACTGGGGATGGTACTTTACCTGCAATGCATATTAAAGGATTTGTTCTTTCCGGCAGATTTAGTAGGAATTGGAGTAACTCATGCTTTTGTATGATCTTAAATCCACTGGGGTATGTAGGTTATGCCAGAGTGAGAAGAGGCAAAATTAATAATAATATAGTAATAATAATATTTACATGATTGCAGGCTTCATAGGTGAAATGTACTGTGTAATGTGTGAGATCTCATCTTTGTTGAGTTTGTTTAGTGGGGTCTATGCCGTCAGTGTTTATTCTTAGCATAGTAGACTGTAAGTTTACCGCTGACTCCAAAAGCATTATCTCTTTCTAGTGGTTCATGTCTCCGTGTTCAGGTCTGTGTTCCCCACATCCGTGTTCTCTCAGCTGTTGCCAAAGGTCCATTAGTGGTCTGGAGAGGATTTGTGGAGACTCAGTGGTTGCACATTTCTCCCTTGTCAAGGGGAGGTCTGGAACAGTAAGAAGGGAGAGAGGAGAAAGAGAGAAACTTTGACACTATATTCATGTGTTCATGAATGTATTTACTCGGAGACTATTTTATTGAGGAACTACTATGTGCCAGGCACTTTTCTAAGACCTGGAGCTATTTCAGTGTGCAAAACGCACAGGCATCTGCACACGAAGTAGGGGAGGAGACTCAGAATTAAAAAGTACAAGTCCCTAGCTCCCTGGCCCAGGGGAGTGCCTTGGTACCAACAGTGGGCGGCTTGATTCAAGTTACCTTCACTTTTGGATCTCATGGCATGTTCTTCTGCAGCACTTTTTTCTTTCTTTTATTATTTTTTTTAATGTTTATTTACTTTAAAGAGAGAGAGAGAGACAGAGCATGAGCAGGGGAGGGGCAGAGAGAGATGGAGACACAGAGTCGGAAGCAGGCTCCAGGCTCTGAGCTGTCAGCACACAGCCCGATGCTGGGCTTGAACCCACAAACTGCGAGATCAGGACCTGAGCCGAAGTCAGATGCCACCCAGGCACCCCTATTCACATTTTAATCTCAAGCACTGTGTTTTCGCTAGTCTTTTGGTTTTCGCACAGAGTGAACCAGGGAGAGAGTTGAAGCCCAAAAGCTTGGTGAGGCAGGCCGGTGCCAGGCCGCATGGTGCCTTGTAGTCCAGGGGAAGCAATTTAAGGCTGCGTTCTGGTTGTCCAGAAGGATTTTAGGCTGAGAGGTGACACAGTCTGATTTGTGCTTTAAAAAGTTCACTCTTGGTACTCTTTGGAGATGAGAATTTCACAGGGTCCTATCAGGGAAACAGGCCAGTTGGGAGCTCCTCATGGTGGTCTAGGCCAGAGATGCTGGGGGCTTGCACTTGGGGGACGAGGAAAGTGGAGAGAAGGTACAGATTCGGAGTGGGGAGGTTAGAAGCTGCCGATGGGTTGGATGAAGTGAGAGAAAGAGGGGCCAAGGAGGACTCTTGTGTTTATAGCTCTGAGAGCCTGGGATGTTGAGGTGGAGGCATCTTTTATGGAGATGAGGGTCACAGGGGACCCTCATGCTTGTGGGGAGGATGGGGGGCAGCCAGGAGTTATCTTTGGGGAACTCGTTTTTAGTTTGTAAGAAATGGGCCGTATGAACTCTTCCTTTGCCGGCACGAAGGCTAATTTTAGTCTCCAACCCAGATGGAACTATTTTGGGTTTGCTGGGAATATCAAATGTTTGAGAACATAATTTCTTTTTCTTTGTTTTTTAATGTTTACTTATTTGTTTTTGAGAGAGAGAGAGAGAGAGAGAGAGAGAGAATACAAGTGGTGGAGGGCAGAGAGAGAAGGGGAGAGAGAATCCCAAGCAGGCTCTGCCCTATGAGCGCAGAGCCTGATGTGGGGCTCGAACCTACGGACCGTGAGATCATGACCAAGAGTCAGATGCTTCGCCAACTGAGCCCCCCCGGGCGCCCCAGGACAATAATTTCTAATTGGGTCTAGGAAGTGGTATTTCAACATTTGAGGGTCTTGATCGTCATTCACTTTTCGTTAGCAAGAGAAAAGAAGACGTTGCAAATATGAAAGCAGCCTCCAATTTGTGTGTGTGTGTGTGTGTGTGTGTGTGTGTGTGTGTGTGTGTGAGTGAGTGAGTGTGATGGGTGCGGTTGTGAGAACTCAGTAAAATATTAAAGGTTAAGTCTTGAGCAGGATAAGGAAGGTAAGCATCAGCCAAAGAAAACCCCAGGTGAGCAGTGGACGTTTTATTTGGAACGTAAGGGGAGTGTGGACTCCGGGCCGAACCCGGACATCAACGTTTAGCACACGTGTCACCTTGGGCCGGTTTCTTCATTGCTCTCGGCTTCCGTTTTCTCATCTGTTAAAGAGAGAAAAGATGTTACCCTTCTCATCCCTTCAGTGTGAAAATTAATTGAGGAGACTGGTCTATAAGCAGCTGAGAAAGGCGCAAGGCAAGATCTGGAGAAGTGGTAGCTATTATTGGATCTTCAATTTGCCCATCTTAAATGGACCCTTTCTGGTTCATAAAGCTCTTGGTTTATTTTCTGAATCCTGTGGTTACCCTGGGGCTCCCATTAACATAATTATGCCAGAGTTCTTTGGAGAGGATATGTTCTGAAAGGATCCTTTTAAAACTTGGAACCCAGCAAATGTTTGCATCTCTACAGCAAGTGACTTGCTCCCCTCCTCCAGCCTCCAGGCCCTATCTCCCTCCCCCGCTTTATTTTTCTCCATCACCACCACCCTCTGACACACTCAATATTTTACTCTTGTCCCCCCCGCACAAGATGTCAACTCCCTGAGGACAGAGAATAGTTTCGTCTGCCATGTTCACTGCTGTATCTCCAGTGTCTACAACGGGGTCTGGCGTATCATAAGGGGTCAGTAGATATAACTGAATAAATAAGAGAGTGAATGAAAGAGAAATGAAAGCAGGATTAATTTGTATTTATATAGCTACTATTGTTGTATTTCTTGGTTCTCTACCTGTTTATAGCCTTGTCCTCGAGTTGATATGTGTGTCATTTGCCCCGCCCTCTGCGACCATCAGTCTTTGTCTTCGGGGTCAGGGAGTCTGACTTACCTTGTGAAATGTCCACCTTGACTTAGGGCCCACGACTGCCCAGCTAATGTGGGCCTTCAGTGGCCAGGTGTCCAGGACCTGCTTTCGACTTGATCTGCATGAATGCCCTGCTTTGAGAATGCAGTTTTTAGGCTCTGGCCCTGATTTCCCAGGGCTCAGGGGCTACTTGACTCATTTAAAAAAGTCAGGGAGGGAGCATATATTAACTTTTAAAACCGTACTGAATTAAAATGCATGCTTTTTGAGTACTCCACAAATTTTTAGAGGCAGTTGGTGATAACCAGGGTTAAAAAATCACGGCTCTGTGTTTTATGTTCTTGCCCACATGTACTTAGAAAGTATTCACACACCTTGCTGGCTGGTTTGCCAGAGTGTGAGTTTGCACACTCAAATCCTTTGGGGACACTGGATTTCTTCGTGGACGGCAACAATAAAGAGATGGTTGCCTAGGTTACAAAATAGCATCTAATATTATTTATTCACGTATGGTTCAGAATATTTATGGAGCACCTGCCTGTGTTAACCACTCCCTGTAGGATGTGCTCTCCTCCTCTCTCTTTAAAATGTATGTGTATTTGAGGAGATTTACGCCACATGGTTACCATGGTTTTCCTTGGTTGGTGGGGTCGTGGGGGATATTATTTGTTCTTCTCTTTTTCCCTTTATTTATTTATTTTTACCTGAGGTGAGCTTGCGTCCATTCTGCAGTTTGAAAAAGTTATATTGAGGGGGGAAAAAAAGCTTTTCCCATAATCTCGGAATAACTAGTTTTGGGGGGTAAACCTGAAGTCTAACGTACGTTCAGAAAAGTGCGTAACTCACACGCATAATAGTTCAACGCATTTTCATGAGCGGGTCGTATCCAGATCAAGAAACAGCGGCCAGTCCCCTCCCGCCGTCACTCGCGGTCGCCTGCTGTTGATGTCCAGCACCTTAACATGAGGTAGGCCTCTTCCTGAATTTCCTATCGAACGGCATGATATAGTTCCAGGCTTCTTCTCTTAACATTACGTAATGTTCGTGAGCCCTCTCCGTGGTGCTGGGTCTAACCGTAGTCTGTGTGCACTGCTCTATTCCATCGTAGGAATATACTGAATACGTGGACGCTTCTCATAAACTTTTGAGTTTTTCCCAGTTTGGGGCCATTACGAAAGTACTGCCATGAGTTCTGTGGAACATACATACGCATTTCTGTGCGTGTATACCTAGGAGTGAAATACTGGGTTACGTGACGGTATTTCCAACTGTCCAGCTTATGAAGAGAGTTTTTTCCTAGTGGTTGGATCTGCTAATATTCCCGCCAGGAGCGCTTGAGGGTTCTGGGTGCCCCGCGTCCTCATCTATACTCGATGTTGTCTGTTTGCATTTTAGCCAATCCGATGGGTGGCATCTGATTGTGGTTTGAATTTGCCTTTCCTTGATGACTACTGAAGGTTAGCATCTTTTTGTGTGCCTGTTGGCCATTTGGGTTTCACGTTTTGTCAGGTGTTACTGAAGTCCTTCGCTGTTTGTATCGTGGGACATCTGCTTTTTCATATTGACTTGTGAAAGAAAGTTCTTTATAGATTCTGGATAGGAGTTCGCCGATGGGTTGTGTGCACGTGGATACGGGCACTGCAAACAGAGAAAGCAGGCATCGTCACTCGTGGTTTGCCACGTCATCTCTTGGTATGCACAAATTTTAAATTTTAGCATAGTCACATATAAAAATTTTCCCCCTTTTATGATTAGTTCTTTTTGAGTGCTATTTAGGAAATCTTTGCTCACCCCATGGTAATAAGGATATTCTCTGATGTTTTCTTTCAAGAAAAGAAAAACTTTGGGGCACCTGGGTGGCTCAGTGGGTTAAGCGTCTGACTTCGGCTCAGGTCATGATCTGACCTGACCCAGAGTTTGTGGGTTCAAGCCCCGCATCAGGCTCTGTGCTGACAGCTCAGAGCCTGGAGCCTGCTTCAGATTCTGTCTCCCTCTCTCTGTCCCTCCCCCGCTCATGCTCTCTCCCTCTCTCCTCTCTCCCTCAAAAGTAGATAAGCATTAAAAAAAATGAAAAAAAAAGGGGGGCGCCTGGGTGGCTCAGTCAGTTAAGCGTCCAACTTCAGCTCAGGTCGTCATCTCATGGTTTGTGAGTTTGAGCCCCGCGTTGGGCTCTGTGACGACAACTCTCTCCCTTCTCTTCCCCTGCTCACGCTCTGCCTCTCAAAAATAAATAAATGTTAAAAAAATAAAAAAAAAATAAAAAAATTTAAAAAAAAAAAGAGAAGAAAAACGTTTACTAATTTGATTACTTCTTAAAAGTTTGAAGTGATATCGGAGGAGTGTAGATATCTGGCAGAAACAATACTGCATTTTAGGCTCCCGGTCTGTGTTAGTTTTGGATGACTGTTAGAACAAATGACAGTAAACTTGGTAGCTCCCAACAACAGACATTTATGTTCTCATGGTTCTAGAGGCCAGAGTCTGAAATAGGTTTCCCTGGGCCCAAATCAAGGTCTTGGCAGGCCCAGGCTTTCACCAGACGCTCCAAGGGAAAGTTAATTTCTTGCTTCTTCCAGCTTCTGGTCGTTGTTGGCATTCCTTGGCTGGTACCTGCCTCACCCCAGTTTTTGCCTCGGTCTTCCCATTGCCTTCTCCTCTGTGTATATCAAGTCTCCCTCTGTCCCCGTCTTAGAAGGACCCCTGGGATTGCATTTAGGGCCCACCGAGATCATCCGGGACAATCTCCCCATTTAAAAACCCTTAAATTAGTCCTATCTGCTGCCTGCCCTGTAAGGTGACATTCCCAGGTTCCAGGAATTAGGACTTAGGAATTAGGACCTCGTGGGGGTAGGGGTATGGCACTCCCAGCCTCCATACAGTCATTATTCTAAAGTGGTTCTTAATCCCGCTGGCTCCCTTCCCCTCCACCTTTCCCACCTTCACTGGTTGCCATGGGGACAGCCATCTCTGTCCTGAAAGGGTTGCTGTCCTGACTGAAAGTGGGCTCGTTAGGCAGGGTTGCTGGACTCATTCATCTCTGTCTACTAGACAGACCCCTTGGGCAAATGCAAGGTGGTGGGCCTTATTTTTGTGAGGGAAATTCTTTCTAGAGCCAGTGAGTAAACTTAATTTGCTTTCATGGGCAAATCAGACTTTCTTTGGGGTTTCTTTAAATGCCCTTGAGCAATCAGTTTGGAAGTATACGTGTAATAATTCATGTTTTCTGTTTTGTCATCTGAATGAGTGACTCATTAGCCTGAGGACTTTTTTTTTTTTTTTTTTAAGGTATAATTAAATACAATAAAGCGCACAGGTCTCAGGCGTTCTGTTTGATGAATTTTGGCAATTGTTTACGCCATGTAACCACTCCTTTCAAAAGTACAGAACATTCTCTGATTCCCCCGGTTCTACCCCTCCCCCCACCCCAGATTTCCTTGTTCTTGCCAGTCAGTTCCCCGTCCCCTGCATTCTGTTTCTGATTTCTATCACCATGAATTAGTTTTGTCTGTTCTTGGGTTTTCGTATAGGTGGACCCATATAGGAGATCCTTTCTGGGTCTGGTTTATTTCAGTCAGCCTCGTGTTCTGAGATTCTGGGTGTTGCTGCATCTATCTGTAGATTATAATTTTGTTGTTGTTGTTGTTTAATATTACATCCTGTGGATATGCCACGGTTTATCCATTCACTTGTAGGTGGACATTTGGGTTTCCAGTGTTTTTAGCTGTTATCAATAAAGCTGCTATTTGTGTATAAGCTTTTTATTTTTTAGTATTTTTATCATTTAAAGGGTTTTTTATTTTTTATTAAAAAAAATTTTTTTTTTTAACATTTTATTTATTTTTGAGACAGGGAGAGACAGAGCATGAACAGGGGAGGGTCAGAGAGAGGGAGACACAGAATCTGAAACAGGCTCCAGGCTCTGAGCTGTCAGCACAGAGCCCGACGTGGGGCTCAAACTCACAGACCGTGAGATCGTGACCTGAGCCGAAGTCGGATGCTTAACTGACTCAGCCACCCAGGCGCCCCTAAAGGGTTTTTTAAAAATGTTTATTTTTGAGAGAGAAAGAGAGAGAGAGAGAGAGAGAGAGAGAGAGAGAGAGCGCGCGAGCAAGTGGGGGAGGGGCAGAGAGACAGGGGGACAGAGGATCCAAATTCAAAGCGGGCTCCGTGCCGTCAGCATCAAGCCCGATGCAGGGTTCGAACTCATGAACGTTGAGATCATGACCTAAGCCCAAGGCAGACGCTTAACCGACTGAGTCACCCAGGCGTCCCTGTGTATAAGTTTTTGCGTGGACACATGCTTTTATCTCTCTTGGGTACATGCTTGGGGATCGGGATCTCAGGGTCGTAGGATACGCGCGTGTAGAAACTCCCGAAGAGTTTTCCAGAGTGGCTGAGCCATTTCCCCACCAGCAGTATGTACCCGAGTGGACTGCCGCCAATGCCAGCCAGCTTCAGAGGGAGGCAGTGTGCAGGTGCACAGGCTGGTGACATGGTCAGACTTCCCTGCCTTTCCGGCTTGGCCTCTTTTTAGCTGCATGACCTTGGCAGGTCACTTGACTGTTTGGGCCCTGTTTTCCTCATCTGTGAAATGATATTAACCTTGGAGTATTGCTGTGAGGCTGCTACAGACAGCAGGCCCAGCACAGCGGGTGGCACACGGTAGGGTCCTCAGCAGAAATGTGTCTACTTGGGAGTCTTATATTTAAAAAAAAAAATTTAATGTTTATTTTTGAGAGAGAGAGAGAGAGAGAGAGAGAGAGAGAGAGAGCGCGAGCTCGAGTGGGGGAGGGGCAGAGAGACAGGGAGACACAGGATCGGAAGCAGGCTCCAGGCTCTGAGCTGCCAGCACAGAGCCCGATGTGGGGCACGAACCCACGAACTGTGAGATCATGACCCCAGCTGAAGTCAGACGCCTGAAGTCGGTCGCCTAACCTACTGAGCCACCCAGGCGCCCCGGAAGTCGTATGTTTTAGACCAGTGGGTAACTTTGTGGAACCGAGGGGCCAAGTTAGTGGTCATTTTAGACCCAGCCTTAGCAAATAGGCAGGTGTTTCTTAACCCTTCCTCCTGCATGAGGACCTAGGTGACAAGTTACTTGATTTGCAAAGTGGCTGACTGTCTCCATTTGCTGCTTTTAGCCTGCGGTTCCTCAAGAGTCTGCTCGAGTTGGACCGTTGTTTAAAAACTCTGGGAAAGAGAAGAGATACGGCTTTTGTGTCCCGAAAGGAGGCTTGAAACGATTGTGCCGGAAATGTGGGAGGCTGTTTGTAGCTCTGCCTGGCTC
This sequence comes from Panthera leo, assembly GCF_018350215.1. Lineage (NCBI taxonomy): Eukaryota > Metazoa > Chordata > Mammalia > Carnivora > Felidae > Panthera > Panthera leo. Next base: position 147,303,255 of record NC_056687.1, on the reverse strand, counting down.
CTGCCTGATGTGATTTGGGGCCAGGCCAAGACAGAATTAAAGAGAAAACCATCCAGAATGTGATTTTTGATAACCCAGGCTGGATCGAATATGGTCACAGCCCAGAAGGAAAGTGCTTTATTTGTGTCTCGTGCAGTGACATCAATAATTACGATAAAATTAGGAAACATTATACAGTCTTGTTGCAAGCCTGTTCTTTGAAGGTCAGAGAAGGCATTTGAGCCTTGAATAACTTTTTCACGTTTTGCTGTCGTTTTTAGAGGGCTATTTCTGTTGTATGTGGTTTGGTCCCTTCCTATAAATGTGTTTTTATTAACGTTTATTTATCTATTTTGAGAGAGAGAGAGAGAGAGAGAGAGAGCGAGCAAACACAAGAGGGGGAGGGGGGCAGAGAAAGAATCCCAGGCAGGCTCCCCGTTGCCAGTGCAGAGCTCGCCGCGGGGCTCAAACTCACCAACTGTGAGTTCGTGACCAGAGCCGAAGACGGTTAACCGGCCGAGCCACCCAGGCACCCCTTTTCCTATGAATGTTTTGATGAAAATGTAACCAGTTGAAAGGCGACCAACATCAGTTTTTAATACCTCTTTTCCAGGATGTGTTCGGCGTTCATCTGCAAAGTCGGGTCAGTGACCTCCCAGCGGAGGTGGGCGGGTGAGAGGGGACCCCGCCTAGGAAGCAGTCGAACCCACATTCTCCCACGGGCGGGTGGGCCCCAGGGGTCAGCCTGGGCTACTTGTTCAGGGGAGTTGAGTGGGTTTGCTGATGGATACAGACGGCCCTCAGCTGGCCTGCAGAGGTCCCTCCGTCGGAGGCATGGCGGGCCACCAACAACACAACCGAAGCCCTGCGACAGTTTTCCCGGGCCTTTTGGTTGTTACGTAGTATCTGGACAGAATTGGGAAACTTTCCAAGTCCCGAGTGAGTCGGCAGCCTCAGCCCCCCGACGCGCTCCCCTTTGCTGGTGGGGTATTCACACCCCACGTGTTTGTTGAGCGCCTCTTGTGCCTGTGCCAAATGCAATGCCACGCGGGATGCCGAGGACACAGGAGCAACGCACACAGGCCATGTCTTGAGGAGCTGACAGCCTAAAACAGGGTTGAGCTAACTTTTTCTGTAGAGGGGCCAGGTAGTTAATATTTTGGGCATCCTGGGCTATCTCGAGTCTCCATGGCAACCCTGCAGCCCTCCCATGGTAAACAAGTGGGTACCCCTGTGCTCCAACAAAACTTTGTGTGCGAAAACAGGTGCAGGGCCGGAGTTAGCCTGTGGGATGTAGTTTGATCATCCCGGCTCTAAGATGACATCTAGACCCCTCCCTCTAGTAGCAGAGGCAGTCTAGAGTGGTGGCGGAGTACAGGTTTGTGGTCCAAGCGCCCTGGGCTCGAATCCTGCCTCGGGTGTTTCCTCCCAGCGTAACTTTGGGCAAGCTGGTTAACCTCTCTGGGCCTCTGTTTCTTTATCTGTAAAACGGGGGTGATGCAGAGTCTGCGTCATAGGGTTGTTGGGATTGGCTGCGAAGCTGTGTGTGCAGGGCTCAGGACAGGGACTGGCACTCACTAGATGTGGCTGCTGTTTCGATACGGGACGGTGAGCGCTCCCATAAGGGAAGCACCTGGGAGTGAGAGCACGGGCTGTACCTGGGGGTGGAGGGAGGAGGGGCAGGTGAGCAAGACCTAGCATGTTGAGGAGCGATCCGTCATGCAGACAGGAGCCGGGTGGGGGGGGGGGGGGGGAGGCTTCCCTGGAAGGAGGCTTTGTGAGTGCAAAGGTTTAGAACCGTGGAAGGGGACATGGGTTTGTTGGGCTGCAGTGCAGGTTGTATGTGGGGTGTGGCCAGAGGCCCGGCCTTAAGGGCTGCCGCAGGAGGGACCTCTTCAGCTGCTGAGACCCATCATACGCTCTCAGTGTTACCAGACAGGGAAGGAATAAGTTTGTGAGTCCGGGAATCATCAGACTTTACATGTATTATCCAGTTGAGTCCTTGAAGTGAGGTGGGGGTATTGCAGATCTGTCCGTTCTTTGCTTCTTCTATAGTCACGGAACCCCAGTTTGTAGCTGGATACGTAGTTGTCCTAGATAAAACTGTAGTTTGCACCCCTCCTCTCCCTCGCAGCTAGGGATGGCTGTGTGATTCTGTTCTAGACATGAGCAGAGTTATCACAGAAGTTTCCTAGAACCTTCTTTGTACCCTTCCTTCTTTTTCCTTTGCTCTTGGAATATAGACATATGGCCGCAACTGGAATGCAGATGTGGTGGTTGGAATCCAGCAGCCATCTTAAGGCTTGAGGTGGCTGAAGTGAAGGCCATCCAGACCGAAGAGACTTATTAGCCTCTGAGGATTTTGTTGCTCAGAGCCACCTCACAAATCTTGGGCTGCCAACCTCTGGGATTTTCCACGATAGGGAGAATATGCGGGTAGAATCTCCATTTTCCAGGTGGAGAAACCGAGGCATAGAACGTAAGTGGCACAGTTGGTAAGTTGTGGAGCCACAGCGTGTCCGACACCAGAGGGTGTTTTCTTTCTATCACTCTGGAAAGAGCTTGGCGATCTTCTACCCCCTCATTTCACAGATGAGATCACGGAGGGCTTTGCCTCAGGGTAGACCTGTACCAGCTCATTTCCCTGCAAGATAGTCATTATTCTGTTTTATCCCTCACTCTTTCTCTCTCCTGCTGTGGCCTTCCCAAAGAAGGGGCCCCGGGTTTTAATTAGTGGTTTTGCGTCCCTCTCAGGGGCAGAATCTCTTTGTGTGAGTAGTTGATGTCTGGTGGTCTTTTCCCTGGTCACAAAGCATCACTATTTCAGGGCTGTGTTTACAGCCTTCAGAATCCTCCTCAGTAATGACTTTCCTTTCTTGTACCGTCCCGTCTTCATCTGGGCTTTTTAGGGCTGGCTGAGGGGGCTCCTTGGCCCTTTGACTCTGTGTACGAACTGGCAGATGAGATCTTGGTTTCCACAGAGGCCTCGCAATTCATTAAGCTCAGAGTGTGGACTTTGGCCGAAAGGGGTCACGTGTTTTTGAACACACTTTGCTTTTCAGATTCTTGTGTATCTGAGTTCCACCCTATTACTAATACCTTAAAAATGGGCCTCCCGACCCCTTGGCTAACCGCGTAGCACAGAACTTTTCTCTGTGCGTATTCCGGCCGACTGACTTAGTGGCTCGGTCCCTAACACGTTGAACGGGGCAAAATCCACTTTGTGCTCGTAAGCACTGTTGAGAGAGCACTGAAACGCGTTTCTTATATAGCAGCTCATGTTTATGTTGCTCTTTGGACTAGCACAATTTCTATGAGCCTGGCTGGTATGAGTCTTTTTCTGTTTTATGAGAAGTCTGCTGTTGCCACCTTGGCCCAAAGTGCGTTTTAACGCTCTTGGAGGCGCTTAGTTAATTCAGAGTTTCCTGTGACATTTTTTTGGTCAGATGTCAGTTTTCATGATTCCTTCAGAGTCAGCTGAAACTCGGGAACAGAGGGTTAAGTCGTAGCCCACACCCCCCGTGTTTTCTCACATTGAATAAGAAGATAGGCCATTTTTATGGGGTAGGCCGAAAGATACTTCAGAAAATCTTTGCATGAAAGAAAGAGGACCACACTTGTGTCTGTGAAATCAACTTTGAGTCTGGATGAAGAAGTGTTTTTGAACCAAAGCGAAGAGTGACCTCGCTTGGACGAGGCCAGGGTGCAGTTATTCGTGTCATGGAATTGTCTGAATTTCTGTTTATGTAAAGCCTCGCTTCCTTTTCCTTTCCAGCATTGTCGTACTTATTGGTATTTTTAGTGTTTTTCGTTTTGTTTATTTCCTTCTTCATTTTTGCTTTGTGTGTGTGTGTGTGTGTGTTTAGTTTGAAACTTTAAATTGCTTTCATTAATACAAAATGGAGATTTTTAAACAACTTAATGTAACTTGTGATCTGATATTTTATTTTCCTACAGATATGATTATGGCGCTTGGAAAATTTGTATCAGGTCTGTAGAGAATAGTAGCGTATCCATGTAAATTACTTGACTTTAGTCTTTGTGCACTGAAGTTTTTAGGGGCAGAGGGACATTATGTTGATAACTTACTCTCAAGTGGCTCAAGAAACATGTATACAGATATACACATATATGTATCTACCACAGGGGTATAATGTTGTGGTAAAACGTTGATAGTTCTTTAGTAATAAAAAAAATTTTTAACGTTTACTCATTTTTGAGAGAGAGAAAGACAGAACATGAGCAGGGGAGGGGCAGAGAGAGAGAGGGAGACACAGAATCCAAAGCAGGTTCCAGGCTCTGAGCTGTCAGCACAGAGCCCAATGCAGGGCTCAGACTCATGCACCGTGAGATCATGACCTGAGCCTCAGTCGGATGCTCAACCGACTGAACCCCCTGGGCACCCCGGGTAGTTCTTTAGTAATAAATCTTTGTATTATTCTTGTAATTTTTCTGGAAATTTGAAAATAGATTAAAAAGTTAACAAAAATTCATTTGGTGTGTTAAAAAAAAGGCCGTGAGACATGAAGCCTATACTTCCTGGCTGAACGTAGCATATATCTAATAATTAACATAGCTGATGACTCCAGTCTGTCTTAATGCTAGTCTTCTGAAGTGGCCATCGGGGCATCCGTTCTGTAAGGCTTATTACCGACCGGTTTGGAAGATGCGTGACGTAGTGTGAAAATGATTCTTAGACTATTAACTATGATGACGTTGATTGAATTTGTTAGTGTCTGTGAGCAGGTGTCGATTAAACTAGGTAACGCCGGCATATTTGCAGCTTGTGAAAACGCCCCAAACCAAAGGCGTGGGAGATTTGGGTTTTGATCCCTTCCCTGTTTAGTTGTTTTATCTTACCTGAACGTCAACCAGTTTTGTCATCTGTAAACGCGATGAGGTGGGAAACATGTGGCTTGTTCCTTGTCACTCCAACACAGGGAAATTAGAATGAACTATCATTTATATGGATTTTTAAAAAAAAAATTTTTAACGTTTATTTATTTTTGAGACAGAGAGAGACAGAGCGTGAATGGGGGAGGGTCAGAGAGAGAAGGAGACACAGAATCCGAAACAGGCTCCAGGCTCTGAGCCATCAGCACAGAGCCCGACGCGGGGCTCGAACTCACGGACCGCGAGATGGCGACCTGAGCCGAGGTCAGACGCTTTATCGACTGAGCCGCCCAGGTGCCCCTTGCTCTCTTTTTTAAAAAACCAAGGCCCCATTTGTCACTTCTCGGTGGTTTTCTAGATCAGATGTGTGCTCTGCATGGAGCCCCAGCAGTGTGAGCTTTCACACTGACCAGGTGGGGTGGTAGCACATGGGATGTCCTTCCTGGGAGGTGCTACAGATGGGCTGCTCAGAAAGGACCAGATGTTCCTCTCTTGCCATAGAGTCAGGGGGGTGGCGAGAACTCATAAACCGGATCCCGATAACCTTCTCATTGCAGCCTCTCTGAATTGCAGTAAGAGAAAGCCAAGAGCAAAGTAAGGGAAAGCCTGGCTGTCAGGGGGTTGGGAAGGCCATCCGGTTTGCCACGTGGATGGGGTTTTATTCCCACTCCGTCCCACTCCTGTCCACAGTCATTGCCTGCTAGGACGGTACGCTGAGGACAGCGGGGGAGTCTCGCCTTCATCAGTGAGCAGAGATGGAAGGCTCCGGCACTAAGTAATCTTAGTCCCCCCCATGCCTTCGTTTCTTCATTTGTGAAATTCGGCTAATGAGAAAACCTACCTTGTAGGGCCGCTATGGGGATTAAGTGAAATGAGTCGATATTTGTAAAGGGCGAGGGCCAGTGTGTGGCACATATTAATAAGCACTATGCGAATTTTTGAAAATGTTCATTTATTATTTTTGAGAGAGAGACAGTGTGAGCAGGGGAGAGGCAGAGAGAGAGGGAGATACAGAATCCAAAGCAGGCTCCGGGCCTCCCAGCTGTCAGCACAGAGCCCGACACGGGGCTAGAACTCAAGAACTGCGAGATCGTGACCTGAGCGGAAGCCAGACGCTTAACTGACTGAGCCACCCAGGCGCCCCAACACTGTGTAGGTTTTAAAAAATAAAACAAAAATAGGGGTGCCCGGGTGGCTCGGTTGAGCGACTTCGGCTCAGGTCACGATCTCGTGGTCCGCGGGTTCGAGCCCCGCGTCGGGCTCTGGGCTGACGGCTCAGAGCCTGGAGCCTGCTTCGGATTCTGTGTCTCCCTCTCTCTCTGCCCCTCCCCCACTCATGCTCTGTCTCTCTCTGTCTCAGAAATAAATAAAAATTAAAAAAAAATTAAAGAAAACAAAAATGGAGCAGCATGAGCAATCTGCACTCCTACCCAGAGCTGGGAAGTGTTTTCTTGCTCTGGGTCCGGATGGGCAGGGTTCGTTTGATTTGTCTTAAATCATCTCACAGGGCATGGTGTATATGCCACAGAAACACAGCTTAACTCTTTTTTTTTTTAACTTCATTTATTTTTGAGAGAGAGCACGAGCAGAGGAGGAGTGGAGAGAGAAGAGAGGGGGAGTTCCAAGCAGGCTCTCTCCTATTTCATAGGTTGCCTTTCACTTTGTAAACACAACTTTTAAAATTTGATGTAGTCCCATTAGTCTATTTTTGCTTTTGTTTCCTGCTTCTGGTGCATCATCTAAGGAATTATTGCCAAGACCTGTATCAGGAAGTTTTCTTCTATGTTTTCTTCTAGGAGTGTTAAAGTTTTAGGTCTTAAATTTCTTTTTCTTTCTTTCTTTCTTTCTTCTTTCTTTCTTTCTTTCTTTCTTTCTCTCTCTCTGTCTCTCTCTCTCTCTCCCTTCCATCTTTCATTCCTCTCTCTCTTCCTTCCCCTCCCTTCCCTTCCCCCTCCCCCTCCCATTTCCTCTCCCCCTCCCCCTCCCCCTTCCCCTTCTCCATGCCTGTTGTGGGGCTCAAACTCACAACCCTGAGATCAAAGAGTCCTATGCTGTTCTGACTGAGCCAACCAAGCGCCCCTAGGTCTTACATTTAAATATTTAATCCATTTTGAGTCCTTTTTGTTTTTGTTTTTTTTAATTAATGTTTTTTATTTATTTTTGAGACAGAGAGAGACAGAGTGTGAGTGGGGGGAAGGCAGAGATAGAAGGAGACACAGAATCCGAAGCAGGCTCCAGGCTCCGAGCTGATAGCACAGAGCCCGATGCGGGGCTCGAACCCATGAACCATGAGATCATGACCTGAGCTGAAGTCGATGCTTAACCGACTGAGCCACCCAGGCGCCCCTTGAGTCCATTTTTGTACACGGTGTAAATTAAGGGCCTGCTTTACCTCTTTGGCATGTGGACATCCAGTTTTCCCAACACTGTTTGTCCTTCTCCTGTTAAGTATTTTTGCCATTCTTGTCAAAGATCATTTGACCATATATATGCAACCAGATGACACATGGGCTCTCTGTTCTGTTTCATTGGTCTGCTTGTCTGTCTTTATGCCGGCACGGTAGCGTTTTGATTACTGTAGCTTTGTGATATGTGTTGAATTCAGGACGTGTGAGTCCTTCAAGTTTGCTCTTCTTTTCACAATTGTTTTGGCTACTTAGGTTCCTTGGAATTCCAGACGAATTTGGGATGAATTTTTATATTTCTTTTTTTTTTAATTTTAAAAATGTTTATTTTTTGGGGGGGAGGGACAGAGAGAGACGAAGACACAGAATCTGAAGCAGGATCCAGTCTGAGCTGTGGGCACAGAGCCTGATGTGGGGCTCGAACTCACGGGCTGCAAGGTCATGACCTGAGCCAATGTTGGACGGTGAACTGAGCCACCCAGGCGCCCCAAGAATTTTTCTGTTTCTTTAAAAAAAATGTCACTGGGAATTTGATAGGGATTGCACTGAGTCTATAGATCGCTTTGGGAAGTATGGACATCCTATCAGTATTAAGTCTTCAGCTCGAAAGACACACGGAATGGCTTCCCATTTCTTTGTGTCTTCCTTAATTTCTTTCAGAAATTGTAGTTTTTAGTGTACAAGTCTTTCACTTCTTTGGTTAGGTTTCTTTCTTTTTTTTAAACGTTTGTTTATTTTGATAGAGTGCAAGAGTGAGCAGGGGAGGGGCAGAGAGAGAGAAAGAGAGAGAGAATGTCAAGGGCAGAGCCCGATGTGGGGCTGGAATTCACAAACCATGACCTGAACTGACATCAGGAGTTGGATGGTCAAATGACTAAGCCACCCAGGTGCCCCTGGTTAGGTTTATTTCTTTTTTTACATTTACTTATTTTTGAGAAACAGAGTGAGACAAAGCGTGAGCGGGGGAGGGGCAGAGAGAGAAGGAAACAGAATCTGAAGCAGGCTCCAGGCTCTGAGCTGTCAGCACAGAGCCCCACGCGGGGCTCGAACTCACAGACCGTGAGATCATGACCTGAGCTGAAGTCGGATGCTCAACCAACTGAGCCACCCAGGTGCCCCTGGTTAGGTTTATTTCTAAGTATTGTGTTCTTTTTGATGCTATCGTAAATGGAATTGTTTTCTTTTTTAAAAAATTATTATTGGGGCACCTAGGTGCCTCAGTCGGTTAAGCGTCTGATTTTGGCTCAGGTTATGATCTCACGGCTTCTGAGTTCAAGTTCTACAACGGGCTCGTTGTTATCAGTGCACAGCCCATTTTGGGGCCTCTGTCCAGAGCCCTCTCTCTCTGTACCCTGCCCCCTCATAGCCCTCTTTCTTTCTCTCTCTCAAAAATAATTATTTAAAAAATTTATTTAAGTATAGATGATAGCCAGTGTTATATTAGTTTCAGGTGCACAGCATAGTGATTCAACAATTTTATACATTATGCTGTGCTCACCACAGTAAGTGCAATTAACCATCTGTCCCCACACAACATCATTACAGTATTGCTGACTGTATTCCTTATGCTGTACTTTTCATCTCCATGACTTACTTATTGGGAATTTGACCCTCTTAATCTCCACCATTTATCTCACCTTATCCCCCTGACCCCCGTCCCTCTGGCAACCACCAGTTTGTTCTCTGTACATAGGAGGTCTCTTTTTTTGTTTGTTCATTTGTTTCATTTTTTTTTAGATTCCACATGTAAATGAAGTCATATGGTGTTTGTCTCTGACTTATTTCACTTACCATAATACCCTCTAGGACCATCCATATTGTTGCAAATGGGAAGATCTCCTTTTTTTTATGGTCCAGTAATATTCCTCTGTGAGTGTGTGTGTGTGTGTGTGTGTGTGTGTGTGTGCGCGCGCGCGCGCTATACCTTCTTTATCCATCCATCAGTGGACACTTGGGTTGTTTCTATATCTTGGCTATTATAACTAATGCTGCAGTCAGCGTAGGAGTTCACGTATCTTTTCAAATTCGTGTTTTTGATTTTTTGGTAAATATCCAACAGTGGAATTACTGGATTGTATAGCATTTTTTAATTTTTTGAGAAACCTCCATACTATTTTCCACAGCAATTGTACCAGTTTCCATTCCCATCAACAGTGAGCAAGGGATTCCTTTTTTCCACATCCTTGCCGACACGTGTTATTTCTTGTCTTTTTAATGCTAGCCATTACAACTGGTCTGAGGTGATATCTCATTGTGGTTTTGATTTGCATTTCCCTAATGATGAGTGATGTCGAGCATCCTTTCATGTGTCTGTTGGCCATCTGTATGTCTTCTTTGAAAAAATGGCTGGGGGCGCCTGGGTGGCTCAGTTGGGTAAGTGTCTGACTTCAGCTCAGGTCATGATTTCATGGTTTGTGAGTTTGAACCCTGTATCAAGTTCTGCACTGACCGTGTGAACCCTCCCTCTCTCTCTCCCTCTCTACCTGCCTCTCATGTGCACACTCTGTCTCTCTCTCTCTCTCTCTCTTTCAAAATAAATAAACTTAAAAAAAAAATATCTGTTCAGGTCCTCTGTCCATTTTTTAATTGGAGTATTTGGGTGGTTTTTTTTGGTGTTATTATATAAGTTCTTTATACATTTTGGATATTAATCCCTTACTAGATATATCATTTGCAAATATCTTCTCCCATTTACCAGGTTGCTTTCTTTGTTTTGTTGATGGTGCCCTTTGCTGTATAAAAATGTTTATTTTAGTTTATCCTGATAGTTTGTTTTTGCTTTTGTTTTCCTTACCTGAGGAGATGTATTTATTAAATATATTGCTAATACTGATGTCCAAGAGAATACTGCTTATGTTTTGGAATTGTCTTCTTGATTTCCTTTTGGGATTGTTCATTTCTAGCATATAGAGGCAAAACTGATTTTTACGTGTTGATTTTGCATCCTGTAACTTTGCTAAATTTGTATATACTAACAGGTTTTTTTTTTTTTTTTTGTGGACTATTTAGGGGTTTCTATACATATGCGCATGTCATTTACAAACAGATAATTATACTTCTCCTTTTCCAGTTTGGGTGCCTTTCATTTCTTTTTTCTAGTGTGATTGCTCTGCGTAGGACTTCTAATGCTCTGCTGAATAAAAGGGGCAGGAGTGGGCATCCTTGCCTTGTTCCTGATCTTAAAAGGAAAGGTTTCAGTCTTTCACCACTAAATAGGAAGTTAGCTGTGGACTTGTCAGAAATGACCTTTGTTATGTTGCAGGAGTTTTCTTCTATTTCTAGTTTGTTGAATGTTTTTGTTATAAAGGGCTCTGCTGCTCGTTTTTGTAAATACGGTGTTATTGAAACATGCCTCATGCCCATTTGCTTCCATGATGTCTGTGTCTGTTTTCACTCTACCTACGGTGACAAAGTTGAGTGGCTGAGACACAGATTTGTAGCCAGCAGGGGTGGAAGTGTTTACTGTGTGGTCCTTTACCGATGCTGCTTTCCACAATTACTGTGATAGATTACACTGATTGATTTTTGAATTTTGAAACAGCCTTGCTATCCTGGGATAAACCTTACTTTGGTTATGGTATATTCTGTTTTTGTTTTTTTTGTTTTTTTTTTTTTTTATGTTGCTGGATTCAATCTGCTAATATTTTGTTAAGGATTTTTGCATCTATGTTGATGAAACCTATTGGCTTGTAGTTTTCTTTTAAACGTTTATTTATTTGAGAGAGAGTGTATGCACACCATGAGCAGGGGAAGGGTAGAGAGAAAGGGAGAGAGAGAATCCCAAGCCGGCTCCATGCTGCCAGTGCAGAGCCTGACATAGGGCTCCATGCCACAAATCCTGAGATCATCACCTGAGCCGAAATCAAGAGTTGGATGCTTCACCAACTGAGCCACCCACGTGCCTTGCTTATACTCTTCTTGTATTGTCTTTGTCTAGTTTTGGTATCGGGGTAGTGCTGGCCTTAAAATGAGTTGGGCAGTGTCCCTCCTGTTAATATTTTTTGGAAGAAATTGTGCAGAGTTGGTGTTATTTCTTTAAATATTTGGTAGAAATCACCAGGGAAACCATCTGGCCTGGAGATTTCTTTTTGGAAAGGTTTTTAACTACAAAATCAACTTTAATAGTTGCAAAGCTATTCAGCCTCTCTGTTTCATCTTGGGTGTGTTTTGATAGTTCATACTTTTTGAGGAATCGACCCATTTCTTACAAATTGTCGAATTTATAGTAGAGTTCCCTGAAGTATTCCCTTATTGCCCTTTCAAGATATTTGAGGCTTCTAGTGATATTCCCTCATTCTTTTTTCTGATATTGGTAATTTGTGTCTTCTTTCTTTTTGTCCTTTTAGTCTTACTAGATAGAGGTTTATCAATTTATTGATCTTGATCTTATTAAGAACCAGCTTTTTTTGTTTCATTGATGGGCTTGATTATTTTTGTTTTCAATGTCATCAACTTCTGCTCTAATATTTTTTATTCCTCTGCTTTTTATGTTCAGTTTCTTCCTTTCTTACTTTTTTGTTACTACCGAAGCATAAATTGTCATTTCTTGTTTTCTAATGTAAACATTTGATGCTATAAATTTCCCTCTGAGCACTGCTTTAGCTGCCCTCGTGAATTTTGCTGTTATTTTTTCATTTTGGTTCAGTTCAAAATATTTTCTGACTTCCATTGATTCTTTGTCTTTGAGTCACGAACTATTTTAGAGGTGTGTTAATTTCTGAGCGTTTGGAGATTGTCCTGTTATCTTTCAGTTACTCATTTCTCTTGTGGTCAGAGAACATGTTTCTTATTGTTTCCTTTCTTTTCATTTTGTCATGTTTCATGACCTATGTTCCAGGTGTACTTGAGAGGAATGTGTGTTCTGTTGTCTTTGGAGAACCGTTCTCGAAATGTCTATTAGATCCAGTTTCTTGATGTTCAGTTCTTCTGTGTTCGGACTGATTTTTTTTAAATTTTATTTTATAATTTTGGAGCTGTGGTCTAGAAAGAAAGCATGATTCCTGCTCATGGTAAGTCTTATGTATTCAGGTTTTCGCCTGAATCGGCATTCTTTTTTTTTTTTTTTTTAATTTTTTTTTTTTAAAGTTTATTTATTTTTGAGACAGAGAGAGACACAGCATGACGGGGGAGGGGCAGAGAGAGAGGGAGACACAGAATCGGAAGCAGGCTCCAGGCGCTGAGCCATCAGCCCAGAGCCCGACGCGGGGCTCGAACTCGTGGACTGCGAGATCGCGACCTGAGCTGAAGTCGGACGCATAACCGACTGAGCCACCCAGGCGCCCCAGTGAATCGGCATTCTTTTACAGACTGCCCTACTTTTATGTTTAATTTTCCTGAGGAAGGAGTCATTAGACGATTCAAGCTCTCATCCACCTCCTTTTTACTGGATTTATCTGTATCCCTTTAGACTTCCACTGTAGATTTGAATACGCAAAGTCTTCCGTAATATTCTGAGCTTATCGTGGGGCCAGGGTGGACCCTAGACTAAGTCTGTAGAAAGGCCAATGGGAGGCTTTGGGTCTTTGTTTAGACCTGACCCAGCCTAGGATCCTGAGCTGAACTGGAGTGTGATCTCTTGTCATGTGGGTCATACCTTGCTGTTTGTCCTTTTTACCCCCAGCCTAGGTTGTGAGTGACTTTACAACATGCATTCTCAACAGAGCCATAAAAAATTTGGTTCCTGAGGTGGTGATGCTGAAAATATCTTTTTTTTTTTTTTATGTATAAAGGACAGAGACAGATACAGTACATAAATGTATCTCTTATATTTATTTCATTGGGGGTGCTATTTATAAGCTATGGATATATATCTTTGGGAAAAATTGTCTAAAAATGATAAAATGGTTGAGAAATACTGCTTTCTGTTGAAGATGTCAAGAGAGGTGTTGAGCAGAAGGGTTCCTGGGATTTGAGCAGGTTCTAATCGAGAGGGTAGGGAAGGTGGTGCCACTGAATTTTACGAGAAAATATTTTTATCAAGAGATATTCAGTGACTGGAACAAAAGGAAATAGGACCAGATCTTATCATGGAGAGGTCAGGTTAAATGTTGCGGCAGCAATAGGTGTCAGAGAGCTCCATTAAATCATAGAGGAAGGAGTAAAAGTAATTTCCTTCTGCCTGGAGTCCTGTAGGAAAGGTCCCGTGAAAAGCAAGAGAGTAAGCCAGGTCTGCTCAGATACTGTCAGTCCTTTGTGTGGTTGAGGAGGGAGCCTTCCAATTGGTGTTTGAAAACCTAGGCATTTGGACCATTGGCAATATTTGAGTGTGGACTTTGTCATAGGTAATACTGTTGAATCAGTGTGAAACTACCAGAGATTGATCATTGTGCTGTGGTCATAGAAGAGAATGTCCTTGTTCTCGGAAAATACATAATGACATATTTAGGGATAAAAGGAGATGTCCATGGTCCGCTCAGAAGTGGTTCCAGGAAAACTGTATAAGGAGAGAGGAAGAGGGAGTGGGGAGGGGCTAGGGAGGGATCTGGGCGGGTGTGGATGGAGGGGAGGAGAGGAAGGGGAGGGGAAGGGAGAGATAGCTAGAACCCATGATAAAGCAGATAAGCCAAAACACCAACCAGTCGTGGTTGAATCTGGGTGAAGGGATATTCAGGAGTTATTCTATTTGTAATAATCTTGCAACTCTTCTGCAAGTTTGAATCGTTTCGAAGCACAAAGAAAATAATAAAAACGCAACAGGGAAACACATGGCTCCTTTGAGAAATGAAAGTCACACCATGTCCTGTAATGTTATTTGAAACTGACCAACAGTGAGGTAGTTTGAGTGAGAGCTGTTGTATTGTAGGATCCAGGGGAGCGGGTGTTAGACCCAAGTTCTGGAACGGTGCCTGGCACATAGGAGGCACTCGGTAAATAATTGCTTGAATGAAGGAAGTCAGAGCATCGGTAATTATGGAGTTGGCTTTTCTCATTGCACAGGGGCCTTGCACCTGGCAGATTTGGATGTACTTCCCCAGACACGCCTTTCTGTGCCTCTGGACTTCGTGAAAAATCACTAAATGGAAAAGTTTCATCTCAGGGACCTTGCATTACAATTAGTGTAATGGAAGAAACTGAAGCTCTAATTTTAGACTTCTTGCTGGTTAAAGGCACCCTGAGGGATCAGGCAGAACATCTACGACATGTCTCCTATATTGGTTCCCATTTAAAAACTACGAAATCACCCCCAAAAAGTGTTTAGGCAGAAGCTAACTTTTATTATGGCAAAATATATATCATGTAAAATTTACCATTTTAACCATTTAAATTAAAAAAATTTTTTTTAATTTTTATTTATTTTTTTAGAGAGAGAGAGAGAGAGACAGAGCATGAGCAAGGGAGGGGCAGAGAGAGAGAGAGAGAGAGAGAGAGAGAGGGAGACACAGAATCTGAAGCAGGCTCCAGGTCTCCCAGCTGTCAGCCCAGAGCCTGATGTGGGGCTCAAACTCACGAACCATGAGATCATGATCTGAGCCGAAGTCGGACGCTCAACCGACTGAGCCACCCAGGCGCCCCACTTTTCTGTCTTTCTAAAAGAAGGAACCATTGCCTTTTTGAAAGGTTATTCTGTTTTAATGACTTCTTTTTTTTTTCTAGTTACAAAGGTATTATTCCTTATAGAAAACTTGGAAAATTCAGGAAAGGTAAAGAGAAAACAAAAAGACATTAATAATTGCCCAGCCCCCCCCCCAACATTATTAATACTGTATTCTCTTTCTTTAAAAATAGACTCGTATGGAAAACGTGTCAAAAACTGTGTTTCCAAGGTAATGGTTTCGAAATATCTCATCTTCGATTACATTTTCATAACAAAAATTGTACTTTAAAAGGTCAGGAAGTCTGTCTTGACACGAATGGGGTGGCCTCCACCAGACCACGGGGTAGTATCCACTGTAGCACGTGCATGGAAAGCTCGTCAACCCACCAAGGGAAGTGTCCCCCCAAAGGTCAGATACAGTCTCTTGAGGGCCAGGGTCCTAAAAGATGCCTTCAGTAATTACAGGCCCAAAGAGCAGAGCCCCAGGAGCCGAGGAACGAGCGAGAGAAATGAACATGTGCTCGGCCACAAGACCGGGTTCAGGCTACCACTGCTGGGAAGCAACTGAAGAACATTCTGTCCTGAGGAACTGCTAGGAAACATCAGCCCACAGAGAAAAGTCTCACGTTCTTAATGCAGCCTCATCAAATTGAGGGAGGAACCTTGCTGAATTTACGAGGGCATTTTCTATTTAATCAGCACCATAGATAGTGTGCTATCTACTGATCAGTAGAGTAGAAGCCGTCCCAAAGGCTGGTTCTTCATTCACAGCCTGGAAAATAAAAGAAAAGCAACTTTGGCCACGGAAAGCTACTATGAAACAAAGTTTCTTTGCCATATAGTAGAGGAAATTAGCATCAGGCTCAGAGATAAGATATCCTAAACACAATCTTTTAATACCCCAGGAACCTAGGGTTCAAGAAAAGCTCTCTGCACAATTTTGAAGGTTTTTCTCCCTCACTCAAAACAGCTAATAAATAAACCAGAACATCAAATGAATCTCAGGATATTGGCCAGATAATGAGAAGCCAGTGGGTTTTCTTTGCTATATAACAAAACCACAGGGTATAAAGACTAACTTCAGCATTACTTTCGTGGGGTTTTTCCAGAACTGTCTAAGGAGCAGAGATCCAGTTTCTTGTTCTAACTGCCGTAAATTCCGAGTCTAACTTTGAATTAAACATCATCTCCTTGAGGCTGTTTCCTCACCTGTAAAACGGGGGTTTGGGCAAGTTCATCTGAAGGCCTTCAGGGCCCCAGCATATTCCCCTGTGAAGGAAAGTGTTAGCTTTCCCCTTCCTTATACTGTTAAGCAATTTTTATTTATTTTGGAAAATGTTTTCAGAAAAAGGGTACAGATAAAATGAAATGTCAGGATTATTCCTGAGTTGTGATGTGTGTCCACAAGGCTATTCAAATTCAGGTTCTCTCAAATGCAGAGAATGAAAGCTACCTATATCAGTTAAGAAAATAAAACACTCCTGCCTGAAGGCCTGATGTATATCCTACTATAAAACTATTCTGACTTCCCAGGCCAGAGAGGACCATCTTAGCACTGTGCTGAGTGTTTAAGAATTTACAGACAAAAAAAGCTTTCGTGAGCAATAAACAGCTCAAGATCGAGGGGCCTTGCAGGTAAGGGAGCCTCAGAGGTCCCTTCCTGAACTTGTTTAGGGTTTTATTAACCTCCTAACTAAAGGCAGTTTCTCCCTGGGGCCCAGGAAGCCAGAGATCCCACATAAGATGAGTCTAGAATCAGCCATGTGCGGCTTGTCATTCACATCCTCAGCCACACTCCCTGTGTTCAAGAACATGATGTAAAATTAAACAAATCAGAACGCTGCATTCGGCTCACGTTCAAGATGACAAGAGCATATGCATCAATTAGGATTACAGACAGACTATGGAAATGAGATGCGGTAGGGGAAGCCGGTTTACGGTTTACGTATTGTGTTGTGGCCAAATTCCTTACTCAGGTCCGACTGGCCTAAATGAGAAAGCGAGGCTACATCGGCCACCGGAGGCCTGCAAGCTAGTTTGCATAGGGCGGGCCCTTCCATTTCCAAATAAGAATGGGAGTTGCTCTTAGGTCTGTGTCCCCTTTCACCAGCTCAGAAACCAAATGAGCATCTGGGAACGTTCCTGACTTCGTGGGAGCTTCCAGGGGACACTGGGCCCCGCTTCTCCCTCAAGGGCATCAGCCACGAGCCACCTCTGTGTTCCCCCTCCCTGTGTTGCCTACCACCCGGGAGAGAATTACTTGTTTTCTTCCTTTCCCAGGAACCATCCTCTTTAATCCTTATTTTTCCTTTCAGAAGGAAAACACATTTCAAGTCCAAAAAACTCCCCCACAAAGAGTGAGAACACAACCTCCTTATAAAAGAAAGCTGCCTGAAAATTGGTGTAAACCACCCCCTAGTTCATAAATGCCCTGGGGCACCTCCCTCTGCTAATGTTTAATCAAGAAGCCCTGACTTTGTTTTTTCATTTGCCAGAGCCGTTTTATATTCTTCATGTGGAACTCACCCCAAGAATACTTCTTTTTTTTTTTTTTAATTTTGGGTTTTATTTTAGTTAAAACAAATTTTTTTTTAACATTTATTCATTTTTTGAGAGTGAGAGAGACAGAGCATGAGTAGGGGAGGGGCAGAGAGAGGGGGAGACAGAATCCGAAGCAGGCTCCAGGCCCCGAGCTGTCAGCACAGGCCCCACTAGGGGCTTGAACCCATGGACCGCGAGATCATGACCTGAGCTGAAGTCGGACGCTCAACCGACTGAATCACCCAGGCACCCCAAGTTTTTTTTTTAAGATTTATTTTGGGAGAGGGAGAGAGGGAGAGAACCAGCAGAGGGTGGGGCAGAGAGAGACAGAGAGAGAGAATCCCAAGCAGGCTTTGTGCTGACTCGGGTCTAGATCCCATGAACCGTTAGATTATGACCTGAGCCGAGATCAAGAGTCAGACGCTTAACCAGCTGAGCCGCCCGGGTGCCTTTTAAGGCAGAATACCTCTAAGGAGAAGAATACTTCTAAGCAGGTCCGTGATAAACCAAATTCTGAAGGTGTGTGAATCCATTCATTGGCTCAGCCGTCAAATATTGGACCACGCACAGAGCAAACGTGAACCCTGTGTCTGCCTTCCTGGCAAGACTGTGCCATGAGCCACCCCGCAAGAAGCCCTGGGACAACCTAAGTTCCAGGGATCTGTACTTACCAGGAAGCCAGGGGAGGCCTCGGGAGAAAAGTGACGTCTGAGAGCCACAAGACTGGCATCTCTAAATTTTACGTTGGCAGGCAGATGCTTTTTTCTAATTTAAAATCTAATAAAGAGGCTGTGTCGGCAGGGGGAGGTGCAAGCAATATGTGGGAACCTTATAATTCTGCTTGATTTCGCTGGAGCCAAAACTGCTCTACGTCAATAATAGTCTCTTTTTCTCGATTGTTTTGTGCATATTCATTTGATTTTAATTTCCGCTTTAAGATCTACTTTACTAGCACGAGTGGCTTGAGGTCACCGCTGCAATGTAAAAAATACAGCCATATGAAATAAGCTGGGAATGTGTAGGAAAGAATGGTGAGGAGAAATTAGGTTGCAGATTTAACCAAACGTTCTAACACGCATACCGCCAGTTACACGACGTACAGCCTCTGTCACATGGTGGTATGTGGAAGGCCTGCGTATGAAAGAAAATGTGGGGGCAGTGGGGAGAGAGGGGCCGCACGGAAGACCAGTGTAGACCAGGTGCACCGCTGTCCGATGGTCTGGATTCATTCAGAGTTAGGTTGTAGAATATCTAAATTGACTTACTGCATATCCCTCACAAAGACCTCTGTTCATGCTGTCGCTTTCACTTAAACATTAGAGAGGCGTCGCGGGACATCATTTTCAAGAACGTATACTCTCCGAAGTGTGCTTGGGGTGGTTCAGTGCAGGCTGGTCATTGTGGACCCGTGGACTGAAACAGCCGTGCACACTGGGCATAGGATTGCCCAGATCCTGAGATCTTCCGTTGCCGGGGAGCAGTTCTAACGTGGACCTTGGCTTGTCGGGAGATGTACTTTGTTTCCCTCGCACACCCCTCCGCTCCCGAGGAGCTGCCCTCTTGGACAATAGTTACTCAAAGTGCTTTTTAGGACCCTGGCCTTTAGAGATGGTATTTAACCTCTGGGGGACACTTCTTATGGTGCATTGATAAGCTTTCCATGTGCTGAAGTGGATGTTACTTTGGTTTGGTAGAGAGATCGCCAAACGTTTTCTGTAAAGGACCAGATAGTAAATAATTTCAATTCCGCTGTTGTAGCAGGGAAGCTGCCGTAGACAGCATGTAAGCAAATAGGCATGACTGTTCCCACAAAACTTTATTTATAAAAAAACAAACGGTGGGCTGGATTTGGTCCATGGGCCATTGTTTGTTGACTCTTGGTTTTGCAGCTCTTTGGAAAACAGGACTGAAACACCTTTAGCTTCTGTGGGTGATGGAGAAAAGAATCCAGTACTCGGAACATAAATATCTCAATTGAGATTTGGCATTTGTGGTGGTGGACAAGACGTTTTTGTATTATTTTCCAATAATTTCTTAGATGGTATAACAAAAATGAAGGCTACTTTAGCAAAAAAAAAAAAAAAAGGCTCCTAATCCCACTACTTGTAACGCAACTGCGTTTTCCTTTTTGTGCATGTCTTTAAGGCCTGTCCCCTTGTATATGTTCTTTGGCAAAGTTCCAGAGTGTGTTCCAGTTGGTGTTATTAAAGATCGTAATGTACCCACCTACCTGACAGTTGTTGATACGTTGGGATCTAGCGAGGTCTAAAAGGATACAAAGGAGACTCAGCAGGGGAGATATTTTTAGGGGCTGATTTGTGAAGAACACTTTACTGTGTTTCTGACTTTCTCAGTATTAGGGTCATAATTCACCTGTGACAACATGCGTGAACTTAGGGTGTTACACTGAGTGCAATAAGTCAGACTGAAAAAGATAAACACCATATGACTTTATTCATAGGTGGAACCTAGAGATGAAAACAAATGAATACACAGAGAAAAGAACGGAATTCGTTTTGTAAGTACAGAGGAAAAAAATGATGGTTGCCAGAGCAGAGGGGGCGTGGTGGACGGGTAAAACGGGCGAAGCGGAGTGGGACGTACAGACTTCCGGTTATGGAATGAATGAGGCATGGGAATAAAAGGCACAGCGTAGGGAAGACAGTCAATAATATTGTAACAGTGCTGTGTGGTGGCAGATGTTAGCTGTACTTGGGGTGAAGACGGCGTGCAACTTACAGAGAAGTTGAACCTCGTGTAACGTTGTGTGTCCACTATACTTAGAAGTAAAGAAGCCAACCAGTAAGTAGATAAAATAATACCATTGTTCGTGGGAAATAATAAAGCTGGTTTGCTTAAAAAAGGGGGGGTTATAATTCACTTTTTAGAAAACGTTTTATTTATTTTTGAGAGAGAGAGAGAGTGAATAGGGAAGGGGCAGAGAGAAAGGGAGACACAGAATCCAAAGCAGGCTCCAGGCTCTGAGCTGTCAGCATAGAGCCCGACGCGGGGCTTGAACCCACGAACCGCGAGATCATGACCTGAGCCCACATCGGACTCTCAACCGACTGAGCCACCCAGGCGCCCCTGTTTCACTCTTAAGCCTTGCAAAATAGCAACACCCAGGAGACTAACCATGGGAAGCCATCAGGCCAGGGCTAAAGTGACTCAGGTGACCAAATCGTGCTTTAGCCCTAAGTGAACGTTGCGGTCCCCAGGGTTTGAGGCCAGCGTGAGCGTTACCGCACCCTTGCCAGTGGCCACAGAGGCTAGCCCAGAGCAGAGTTTTAGTAGTCTCCTTCTTCTTGGTTGGGGCACACACAACCAAACCAAGGAACAAACGATCCCTCTTAGTCTCATTCTATAAAACGTGACTCTAAAAATCTATTTTTTCTGAACAGGAATTTCCAAATATGCATATCCGAGAAAGGCAGGATTCTTTTTTACTGCAGTGCCTTCATTGCTCAAAATATTTTGAAGCCCTTTTTCTGGAATTGCCTTCTGAATAAGTTGCAAGCCGCGGCGGAAATGAACTTGGCCTGCTTCGTAGTCTTACCTCACTTTTGACTAAAAATGGTATTAGCCTGCATGACTTCCTCACCCTGGCCTCTGCCCGTGGCTCTGGGTTGCTGTTTCCAGATCTTCTAAGCATGCTCAGAGGAAATGGATTTGTCTCAACTGAGCTAAAGATTGTGGGTAATGACAATCAGAGTATTTCTTTGAAGGGAACCAAAATAATTATTTCTCTGTGTAAGCTATGATAGTTAACAAAAAATCGTGCCCTCGTACATCATTAGGCTGTCCCCAGACCGCCACGCCAGTGCGGCTTTTGAATGAGATCATCCTGACAGGGATGGCCTCCCAAATTGGTCTGCTTTATTCCAAATCCAGGGTTGCGTGCAAAGGTCTTTGAAAGCCTTCACTTACATGTGCTCTCTTGTCTCTGTCCCCTGGACATTTGAAGGGCTGTTCCAGGGGTGCCTGGGTGGCTCAGTAGGGTAAGCGTCCGACAATCTTGGTTTCGGCTCAGGTCACGGTCTCACGGATCCTGAGTTTGAGCCCCACTGTGGGCTCCACGCTGCCAGTGCAGAGCCTGTTTGAGAGTCTCTGTCTCCCTCTCTCTCAAAATGAATTGACTGAAAAAAAAAAAAAATTGAAAGGCTATTCTCCGCGTGTTTTTCTGAGATCTTGAGGGAAGTTGGCGGCCTGCAGTATGTTCCCCCTGCTATTATCGTCCTCCTCTGTCCTCCCTCTGACATGGAAAGCGGGGAAGCTTGCGTCTGTGTCTGGCGGGCAGTTGTGTAGGCTCATAGCTTAGCAGGTGGGTTCAGAGCTGCTTAGAAGGCATCGTACTGGTGAGGATCTTGATTGCAGACAGAAGGTTCCTTTGAAGCAGCCTAAGCAGCAGGGGATTCATGCCGGGAAGACAAAGCTTCATTGCTCCGTGTTCGGCAACAGCACGGCCCATCTCCGAGCAGTTCCCCGCCGTAACAGGGTTCTAACTCGTTTCTGCCCCGGTACCGGTGACGCCAGAGGCAGAACGCGAAACGCTGTGCCGCAGCTGCTGCAGGGAATCACACACCCAGCGTGTGGCTGCCGCCGCCTACCGTTGCCTTTCCAATCCTGCGTGGGTGTGTCTGTTAAAGAATCTAGCTGCAAGGGAGTCCGGGTTAGCTGTCTGGCCCTGTAGACTGGGAAGGCGGTGGGCTGGAACGCTGTTGGATGGCGCTGAATGAGCCACCTGGGAATATTTGTGGCCAAGCTGTGCACACAGAGGTGACGGCTCAAACCCCCCGTCGGGAGGTTCTCGCAGTGGTGAGAGCGGAGGGTCGGGGACTCGCGAAGGCGATCGGGAGAATTAAGCGACCGGGATTCGGTGCAGTCGTCAGCGCTGTTACGGGAGGGTGGCTACCCGCTGTGAGATGGGTGGCGCGCTGGGTCGGAGTGGCCGCTGTGCCATGTGTGTGCCCTTGGCACGGTCCCCCGTAAGATGGGAGAAGTGTGGGCTCACGATACTCCACGTGACATTGGAGTTTTGAGGCTAGAAGAATCCCTTTCCAGTCCCAGCCTGTGTCACCACCGTACATTATGACACCATTCTGAGTTGCAGTCTGCGAATCTATAAAATGGGGCCGTGCCTACCTTGTAGGGAGATTGGAGCGCTCAAATCAGGTCCCCCGTGCGTCTCCCACGCACCTCTGGTGCGGAAGAGTCGTCCTCCAGGTCGCTACTGTTAGGTTCAACTTCGCCATCTATGTCTTTTCCTTTTGTCCCCACAGCTCACGGCTGCCTTAAGCCCCAGTGGATATAGTAGCTTCTAGACTTTTTCTTGGCAGTTAGCTTCCCTTTCCCACCGTCTGTATATCTCACTTTCCCTGCTGCTCCCTGAACGTTTCATCCTGAAAAATTTCAAACATACAGGAAAGTTGGGAGAATTGTACAGTGACCACCACAATGATATCACCTGGAATCTACATAGAATTAACATTCGATTCTACCTGCTTCCTTCCCTATTTTTTCGCCGACACATCCCATCAACCCATTTTATTTCTTTATGCATTTCATGGTAAACGTTCGACATCGATACACGTCCTCCCAGGCATATTGTTAACAAATGGGAAGTTATTGGCAATTTTTTTCTCTTGATGTAAAATTTCCCAATGAAATGCATACATCTTACATGTGCACTTGCTGAGTTTTGACAACTGTATACCCCAGTCACCTAAACTCCTACCAAGGTAGAGTATTGCCACCCCACCCCCCAGCAAGTTCCCAAGTGCCCCTGTGCCACCCACCGCAGGCAACTGCCATCCCGATTCTCCCCCTGTCCCCACTAGATTGGTTTTTCCTGTTCTAGCATGTCTTGTAAATGAAGACACACAGCACATACATTCTTGGAGTGTCTGAATTCCTGTAGGGAGCATAATGTTTGAGATTCACCCATGTGGTCATGTCTCGTCAGTCATCGATTTCTTTTTATTGCTGAGACAGCTGGCTTTAAAATTGTGCCGGATCGCTGTGAAGAAGGCAGACCCATATGCCTCCTTCATGCCGCTTGGATGTTGTTTCTTCTTTTTAAAAAAAAAAATTTTTTTAATGTTTTTGTTTCTTTTTGAGAGAAAAAGAAACAGAGTGAGCAGGGGAAGGGCAGAGAGGGAGAGAGGGAGACACAGAATCCCAAGCAGGTTCCAGGCTCTGAGCTGTCAGCACAAAGCCAGATGCCGGGCTCGAACTCATGAACCGTGAGATCATGACCTGAGCTGAAGTCGGACGCTCAACCGACTGAGCCACCCAGGCGCCCCTTTTTCTTCTTTATCCTTTCCTGCCTAATGCTATCAATGCACAAAAGCTTTTTGTAGATACTTAGAATTAAAGGGGCTCAGGGGCCAGTTAACTCAGTTCCTGTCCCAGTCTTTGGCATCAGGGCGGCCATCCCATGTCTGCTGCCTCTCGGGACTCGCGTTGGTGGGGATTTACGTTCGTGAGAAGTGAGGGGACCAGTGCACGGGCACCTGAGACATTTAATTATTTTAGAGCTAAAACGGAGCTGTTCTGATGATTTTTATTGTTGGGTTTTTGTTATGCTGAATTCATACTAGAAATATAGGCCCTGTGGGCTTGTAACAGCTGGAGTTGCACACAATTCCTCTTTTGCTTTTCTGTTCATGACTTAGCCAGGACCCTGAAGCTGCTAAATTCTCTGACGTTTGAAAAAAGAGTTGTTCTCTTGCCTTCTGTTCTCAGTTCTTTCCTCCCTCCCTTCCTTCCTCCTTCCCTCTCCCCCGTTTGTCTCTCTCTCTCTGTCTCGTACACCCCATTTGGACATATTTACGTATAGGGACTTGTCTGAAAGTTTAAGGTAGATCTTTTGTGAAGGCAAATGACATGCTTGAGGGGGAGAAGGAAGAGGGTTGAGAAAGAATGACCACTGCTCGATCATATAGGAAGGCAGTAATCACTCCATGAGGGTTGGTTACTAAATGATGTAACGTGCGGCAGCCAAGAGGGGGACACAGCAAGGCTCTGCAGGTGCCTTGTTTACTTCCTTGTTTCTGTTCTGTGCAGATGTTCTGGAACCTGCCTGCACATTAGCTGTATTTGGGGAGATAATACAGAAACACTGCCACCGGTCCCACGTTGGACCAGTTGAACCAGAAGGTGAGCCCCTTCCCCCAGGGAGCTCTCAAGTACGGCCACCGTTTAAAATCGCTGATGTAGTATCTTTGGGACATATTTTCACACACAGTATCACCCTCATCCAAGGCAGGTGGATTTTATTATCTGTTTGTTTGCTCGTTTGTGTATTTAAAGTTTATTTATTTTGAGAGAGAGAGAGACTGGGGGAGGGGGGCAGAGAAAGAGGGAGAGAAAGAGAATCCCACACACAGGCTCCAGCATGGAGCCTGAGGCGGAGCTCAGGCTCACAAACCGTGAGATCACGACCCGAGTTGAAACCAAGAGTCAGACGCTTAACCGACTAAGCCACCCAGGTGCCCCCGAGGCAGGCAGATTTTAGTACTGTCTTTATTTTAGCCAAGCAAACTGATGTTGAAGTGGACATTCTCATGTAGGTCCGTCTGATTGCAAATGCCGCATTCTTCCCATTATTCTGTATCCCTCTGTGATTCTTCTTTTTTTTTTTTTAAATGTTTTTAAGTGTTTATTTATTATTTTAAGAGAGAGACAGAGTGCACCAGTGGGAGAGGGGCAGAAGGAGAGAGAGAGTGAATCCCGAGCAGGCACCACACGGTCAGTGCAGAGCCCCGTGCGGGGCTCGATCCCATGAACCAGGAGATCATGACCAAAATCAGGAGTCGGTCACCGACTGAACCACCTAGGTGCCCCCACCTCTGTTCCTTTTATATGAATGGATTTCACATAGTGGGATGGTTATTCCTTCTTACCAGGTGCTGTACCGTGTCTGGAAGTCCCCTGGGCATAGTGTTGGGTCCTTCCTCGTTGCTGATGGACTGGGAAGGAGACATCGTGGATGGGCGGCTAAGCTGTGGCATGGTGATGCTCTCACGGGACAGCCAGGGCTCTGGGGGAGTACGGTGGGGAGCATCGGGTCCAGACTTGTCTCCCAGTTCACGTGTGCAGGGAACTCTTTCTGGAAGAGATATCATCTAGTTAAGACCTGGAGGTGTGCCAGAACAAGCATGGGTTCCCTGGGGGAAGTGAAAGAAACCCTAATGCTGAAAGCAAGCAAGAAAAGAACAATCTGGAACCAAGAACGATTCTGAATCCCCTGAATAGATATGCTTCCCTGAAGAAAACTATCTCAACCCACCTGTTGTGCATTAAGACATGATTTTTCACTTTGTATCCGGATCCTTATTTGCATTTGTAAAATGAAGTAAGATGCTTTGTCACAGGTTTTCTATACATTGCAAATTTCATTGAATTTTAAAGGATTTTGTTACTTTTATTTATTTATTTATTTAAATTATTATTATTTTTTAATGTTTTCTTTTTGACAGAGAGAGGGACAGAGTATGAGTGGGGGAGGGGCAGAGAGAGAGGGAGACACAGAATCTGAAGCAGGCTCCAGGCTCTGAGCTGTCTGCACAGAGCCTGATGTGGGGCTCGAACCCACGAACCCGTGAGATCATGACTGAACCGAAATTGGCCGCTTAACTGACTGAACCACCCAGGAGCCCCATGATGGATTTTGTTATTTTTTTGTTTGATATGACTATACACTAAGAAGATGTAAATACATTTATGAGTTGAGAGCTCAGAAATCCTGAATAATGCTCATTTCCCTGCACTCATGGAAGGCACAGGTGCTACAAGGATTTCTGTAAGAAGAGTTACACATTGAAGGGGTCTTAGGCAGAGATTCTAGAATCTTGTGAATTATTTCTTTTTTCCCCCCTGTCCACCCGGTGTTAACCTTAACAGGATAGCATAATGTTAAAAGCATGTTCCCCCCCCCCCCATATGCGGTATTTTAGAGTTATTGTAGTGTAATTGACGTACAGTGTGATATTAGTTTCGGGTGTACAACCTATTGATTTGACAGTTCTATCTGTATATCACTCAGTGCTCACCGTGATATGTGTAGGCACAATATAATATTATTACAGTATTATCGACTGTATTCCCTATGCTGCATTTTTCATTTCCATGACATAGTTATTTTATGGCTGGACGTTTCTTAATCTTCTTCACCTATTTCACACCCACCCCTGCAATCACCAGTTTGTTCTCTTGTGTTTAAGAGTCTGTCTGGTTGGTTGGTTTGTTTTGTTCTTAGATTCCACATGTAAGTGGAATCGTATGGTGTTTGTTTTTCTGCTGATTTCACTAGCATTATACGCTCTAGGTCCATCCATGTCGCCGCACGTGGCAAGATCTCATTGTAAAAGCATGGGTTTTCAAGTTAATGAAAAGCCCAGTTCTGTCACTTTTACTTAACTGAATGTATGAAAGTTACCCTACCTTTCTAAAATTCAGTTTCCTAAGCAGTAAATGAGAATAATAGTACTTATCTCATATAATCTAAAAATCATTTATTTATTGTTTGTTTTCATTTTTTGTAATTTTGTGGTGTCATAGAATGAATAGATGAACCCATGTTTTCTTATCTTTTAAAAATGTGGGGGCGCCTGGGTGGCTCAGTCGGTTGAGCGTCCGACTTCGGCTCAGGTCGGGATCTCGTGGTTTGTGGGTTCGAGCCCCGCGTCGGGCTGTGTGCTGACAGCTCAGAACCTGGAGCCTGCTTTGGATTCTGTGACTCCCTCCTCTCTCTGCCCTTCCCAGCTGGTGCTCTGTCTCTGTCTCTCTCAAAAAGAAATAAACACTTAAAAAAAAAACATTAAAAAATGTGATAATTGGTTTATAGGAAAGAATATATGTAATCGTACACATCGTGTCGTTAACATAAGAAGAAAATGGACAGGAATGAGCTCATCACTCAACCTGGGAAGTACAATACAGCCACTGGTAGCTTACCTACCTGTGTGTTCTTCAAATCAGTAACCCTCCCCTTTCAGGTCGCCATTAATTTCTGAACTTTGAGTTCATCATTGCCTTGCTTTTTTATGAATAATAATGTAAGTTCTAATAATGGCTTGAAAAATATATCTGGCATCTTTAAAAGAAAATATGACTTGGTTCCATTTGTTTTTACTTTTATATATCCTAAAAAGTATGTTGTATATAGGCTTCTGCAGTTGGGTTTATTTTGGCTCACTAATGTTCCAAAATGGATCCCTGTTGTTGTGCTTAACTGTGGTGCATTCATTCCCAAAGGTGTGTAACACTCTATTGTGTGAATGTGCCACCAATTATTTACCCTGTTGGTGAGCATTTAGATTGTGTAATTTTTTTTCAGCTGGGAGCGGTGCTACTTACTACTGTGTACTTGCTTGTGCCTGACTCTTAGTGCATGTGTGCAAGAATTTCTCCATGATGTATATGGAGAAGTGGAATTTGGGGATTTTAGGGTATCGGGAGGCTCAACTTCATAAGACAACGCTGAGGTGCCTGGATGGCTCGGTTAAGTTTCTGGCTCTTGGTTTCGGCTCCAGTCTTGATCTCACGGTTTGTGAGTTTGAGCCCTGCATCAGGGCTGATGGGATTATTTCTCCTTCCCTCTCTGCCCTTCCCCCGCTTGTGCCGTCTCTCTCAAAATAAATAAATAAATAAATAAACTAAAAAAAAATTAAATAAGATCATGCTAACTTGTTTTCTAAAGTGGGTGTACCAGTTTAATGTCTATCAGCAGAACAGAAATGTTCCCCCGTTCCACATCTTTTGGTGTTTGGTATTGTTAGACGACTTCTTAATTTTGCCAGGCTAGCGGGTAGAAATTATGTCATTGGTGTTTTAATTTGTGTATCCCTGATTATGGGAAAGAGGGGCTTTTCATCGCTTTTTAAAAGCTGCACATCTTAAAAAATGTTTATTTATTTATTTTGAGAGCGAGGGAGTGCACGTGAGCAGGAGAGAGGTCGAGAGAAAGAGGGAGAGAGAGAACCCCAAGCAAGCTCTGAGCTACCAGCATAGAGCCTGCTGCCCGACTCAGTCTCATGAACCATGAGATCATGACCTGAGCCAGAATCAAGTCAGACGCTTAATTGACTGAGCCACCCAAGTGCCCTGCTCTTCATATTTTTAAGGGTCATTTTCTCTTCCCCTTTTGTGAAATTCCAGTTTGTGTGTTTTTGCCCAGTTATTTATTAGGCTGTTTATCTTTTTCACACTAGTTTGTAGGAGTTCTTTATATATTTTGAATACTTATCCTTTTTTTGGATATATGTCACAGATATCTTTTCTTAGTTCATAATTTGTCTATTTTATTTGTGACGATTTTGAAAAACAAATCATTTATTTTTTATATTATCTTTATTATGTTTCCCACTCGTGACAGCTGCCCCATTCACTGACAGAAACAGCTATCACTCCTTCCTGGCAGGCGTATCTCAGATGCCTGGGAAGCCAGCGCAAGCAAACATAAGTAGGATTTCCCAACTGAGACCTGCTTTCAAAAAAATCGCTAACTCTCGGATTGCTACTTCAACACACGGCACAGCTGACGACTCAGATTTTTCACTGAGAGCAGCTCCCAGCTCTGATTCAGACCAAGTCAGTCTACAGATAGCACCTCAGGTCAAGAAGGTCTTCATTTTAATGTGGCAGGATTTCAGTATTTTCTTTTATGGTTAGCAGGAAAGGTCGCCTGTATTTTCTGCTGAAAGCTTCTGAATGTTACTTCACTCAATTAAGTCTCTACTCTTTACTCTGGACTTTTGTGTCTGAGGTGTGAGGTATGGACCCAGCATTCTTTAATATTCCCTGTACTGCACAGTGTTTTCATGAGAATGGAGAGGAATTAAACATCCAGCTCCTCATATAGTTCTGGGTACGTGCAAGGTGCTCGATAAAGGCTACTTGTTGTTATTTTAACCTGTAGTTTCCTGTTTTTTTTGTTTTGTTTTGTTTTTTTTCAGTTCATTGGTGCCTGCCTGCCTTCCTTCCTCCTTTCTTTTTAAAAAATATTTTTATGTTTAAGTAATCTCTACACCCAATATGGGCTCAAACCCACAAGCCTGAGATCAAGAGTTGCACACTTCATTGACTGAGCCAGCCTGGTGCCCCGACTGGTATGTTTCTTCATGAAATCATTAGAGTGTGCATTTTTGGAATGACAGTTGAAGCAGGTTTGCACTGATTAAGAAACCAACCTGGAGCCTCCCCCCACCCCCATATTGTCAGAAGCTTCATCTGTGAGTTGAATCAAAGAGTAAATCGTAATTCATGAGTTAATTGATTTGAGCATTTATTTCGTTTTGGACCTGGTTGGTGATTCAGAATTTCTCTGGCATCTTACCCAATACCTTCTCCCTCTGCCCTGAATAATCAGATAGCTTTTGATTACAAGGTTAATCTTGTTACTTTGGAATTTGCTTATTCAGCTCTGCATTGCCATAGATATATTCTCTAAATACTTGAAGATAGGTGCTGGGGGGTTTCTGCTCTAATGCTGGAAGTTAATTCCTGCTTGAATGTCTTGGACCGGATTATATGTGCTGCACAGAAAACTTGCTTTGGGGGCCCTTTTCCATTTCTTAGCCATGCTTTCATGGAAAGGAGAGGCAGAGAAATACTTCTTGGAAAATTAAAACTGTTTAGCTGCACTCCTGGGGCACATTGGGAACACACAATGAAATCTGGAAAGTAAAACATGAAACTTTATAAAGTGAGCATAAAAGGCACCATAAAAATTGGAGAGATGTTGTCAGTTATATGGCTGAGGATGACTGCCCATTTATTGCTCAAGTGTGGTCACGGAAGTTCACTCGGAGGCTAGAGGGGCTCCTGGGCAGGAGGTGGATGGAACCGCACGCTGCCGTTCGTAACTGGGAACGATAAACCCGGTGCCTCGGAGGCAGGCCTTCAGCCTGGGTTGTAAAGTTACATTCTGTGCTCAAGCCTTTTCAGATGGGCTTGACTACCTCGTGGAGGTGGGTGTTTTTGATATCCTGGGCAGTTGCCAGGGAGGTGGAAAGATGGAAAGATTCCTATGAAGAATGACTCCTCTGTCTTTCCCTGCCTATATGTTCTTCTCATGGACCCTGGAATGGATTCTGGAGAAGATGTCGCTGGTGCCCTGCCTGGATCACCCTTTACTGGGCCACTGCACCCAGCCCTCAGCTACTGCAGACCTTGTTGCTACCAGCTCACACTTGTATCCTTCCCTGGAAGATTCTGCCTCGCCAGATAGGAGCCCCCGGCACGGAGATGACCGGGAGGCAGTATCTGATTCTCCACCCCGGGGGTGGCCCGTTACCCAACGGTGGAGATCACTGATGTCAACGATGGGGGGTATAAAACCCAGGCCTTTGTCTCCGGGCAGCACAAAGTCTACAGTGCAGGGCACCCCAGAGCTCTCTGTGGGATCCACAGAGGCTGGGCTTGTCTCAACCCCTATCTTTTCCTTTCTTATGCAGCTCCCCTCACTTGCTCACAAGGTTCTCCTGAGAGTACTTCCTCAAGCATTCATTTGCCCAGGAATCTCCACGTCAGGCTCTGCGTCTGGGAAACGTGACATAAGACACTCTGTTTGTCTTCTCTGGCCCATCACGCTTTGCTCACTATGTAGGGTGTATACCTGAGTCCTCCCTGCCTCGCTGGACTCTCCTGAGGGCTGGTTTCGTGCATTCTTTGTCTTTATGCTTCCGCCGGGTCTCCTGACACCATGCCCTGCTCCTAGCACGTGCCCGGCGTGTGTCAAAAGAGGGACTGAATGGGAGAAGGCGGCACGTGCCGAGGCGGAGAGGGGCCGGGAGGTGACTCCTGATGTTGGCGTGGGGTCTGGCAGCGGGCACTTGGATGGCCGCCCGCACACAGGAAGTGGGCAGAACACGCTTCCTCTTGGGGTGCCAGGCTGGCTCGGTCGGTGGAGCGCGTGACCCTTGGTCCTGAGGTTGTGGGTTCGAGCCCCACGTTGGGGGTAGAGAGCACTTAAAAAAACCCCACGCCTCTGCCTTTGTGAGGAAGACAGCGTTCGGTTTCCTGCTCCTGGTGATGCCGACGCTGCTGCCCTTGGCGGGTGGGTTGGGGGGAGGAGGGTGTGTCAAGCTTTGGTGTCGCACCTGCGGTGCACGGCACACAGATCCCCCGCAGGTGAAGTGGGAAAGCGGGCCTGGGCTGTGCCTAGATCCGCACCTGCCACACCCGACAGGTGGGGCCCGTCTCTGTCTCCCCCGTCCACCCTCCCCCCCCTCCACCGTCGCTCTCCCTTGCGTGTTTCTCGTCTTGGCTGGATGACCCCGATGTCCACCAGGTTGCTGGAGCCAGAAGTTCCGTGACTCCTTCCCGTTGCCTCCTTCTCTCTCTCGAGTCTCACCCTGACCGCCTTCCCTGCCCTTTGCCTCTTGGTCAGATGCCCCCGGCCCTGGCCCGGACTCTGACAGTCGTCCCTGTACTTGCCTGCCTGGGCCCGATGCCTCCTCTTCCAGGCCATCTTGAGCACTGTCCGTGGTGAGCTTCCCCAGGTGTATGTGCTCCGTAAAGCTCTTGGGCGATTTCTCAGGACCTCCGAACCAAGCCCAGACTCTACGAAAATGGCGCCCGGTGCCCGGCCCTGCTGTCACCCCTTGACTTGTGCCCTTGCTTCCTGCTCCCTCAGCCAGGCAGATGCAAGTCCTTTGGCAGAGGCTGCCCGCGTCCCCTCCTAAGGGCCAGCGGGCCGCTCCCAGGCAGGTGCTGTCACCATTGTGCGTGGCCCGGCCCGTGTCACCGCACTTATCACCTGGTAGCTCTCCCCAGCCACCTGGGGTGTCTGAGGCCGTGTCAAGAATAGGAGGCCTGATGTTTAGCACGAGGTAGGCAGGACGTAAAAACAAAGAAACGTGGCAAAGTTCTTAATTGAATGGTTTCCCATCTTTTTCTGTTGTTAGTAAAATAAAACCTTCGCGTCCCCACCCTCCACTTAATAGTACTTCATACTGGCTGTCATTTCAGGAAATTCCGATGGCAAAAGGTACTGTGATTTGAGCGATGGCGTTTGAGCGATTTGGGTTTTATTAGTCACAGCAGGATCTGCAGACATTTGAAAAATAACCATATTTATGCTCACAACACATTATTCTTAACCAGTCCAGGGGTCACAAGCTCAAATGCTTTGCGGGGCCCCGGCCTTCACAGAAACAAGGGTGTCAGAAAAACTGCAAGTTTGTTGGCCGAGGGCCACCGACCCTGTGGTCTGAGCGTTTGAGAAGGTGGGCCTGTGGAGACCAGAAGGCGTCACACGTAACTGAGGCAGCTGATGTTCAGCTCTGGCCTGTTTCTGCCCTGTGGCTGGTGAATGTGGGCCCAGTGTTGAGATCCTCAGGTAATTCAAGAGGCACCAGAGATACGGATTTTTATGAGAAGCCGTGTTGTTCTTTGAAGAATGGCAACTAATTCAAAATTTAGAAATAAACAAGAAAGGCAAAAAAAAAAAAAAAAAAAAAAAAAAATATATATATATATATATATATATATATATATATATATATATATATATATATATATAAACACCCCATGAAATACACACACACACACAAAACAACTCAAAACAAAAAATAAAAGCAAAAAGCAAAATCCTGCTGTGGCCAAGCCCCGTGGACCAGTGGACTTGAGGGTCGGGTCTTGTGTTTCCCGCTGACGGTCATTTGCGGGCTCTGGTCCGGATGGTATCCCCTGAGCATGTCTGCGGTGACTCTGGGGCCCCGTGGTTGCTGGTGCAGTGGTTGGGGACTGTCATGTTGCACCAGAAGTCCTGTGGAGGGAATTTGACACCTCCTTGGCTGGTGAGGGAGGGAAACTGGGGGAATCTCCTCCTCCCAGAGTGACCCCCTGAGTCTCCTCCGCCAGGATGGCTTGTTCCCCGTTTTAATGTAAAGCGACCAAATTGTCTAAGGAAGGGGGCGGGAAGGTGTCTCAGAGTGACAAGTCAGTGCCACAGGTGGCGGTGTTTCTTTTTTTTTAATCACCGTTTGGTTCCTTTACGTGTTTGTTGGTAATGCGGTAGAACTGCCCTTTCTGCTAAAACCCAAATACTGGATCTTTACTAAATAAATATGTTGTAGCATGAGTGTTGCCTTTTAGTCTCGTGAAAAGGGCAGGGGGAAGATTTGGGAGTGAGGAGAGCCGTCAGGAAGGTGATAGTCTTCCATAAATCTTTCCACACAGCGATATGTGAAGATATTAATGCTTGAGCAGCTTTGTTAATTTAAAATATAGATTACCACTTGTACACTTATTTTCATGGGTACCTAACACCTCAGATCATTCAGTCTGATCACATCCTTTATTAGGAAAGAAAATTGTTACCACACAGTCTACCAGTTTAGAAGCAGTTTTTAAATGTTGTATTACTTTATTTTTATTTTAAACAATATTTTTATGATGTTTTCAAATATTTGTATTTTCAGAATTTATTTTTACGTTGGAAGAAGCTGTTTAACATTGCTGGTAGGAATGCAGATTGGTATGACTTCTATGGAACACAAATGGATAATCTTTATCAACAGCCTTAAGAATGTTCATGTCATTTTTTTTTTTTCTTCAACGTTTTTTTTTTTTTTTTTTTTTTTTAATTTATTTTTGGGACAGAGAGAGACAGAGCATGAACGGGGGAGGGGCAGAGAGAGAGGGAGACACAGAATCGGAAACAGGCTCCAGGCTCCGAGCCATCAGCCCAGAGCCTGACGCGGGGCTCGAACTCACGGACCGCGAGATCGTGACCTGGCTGAAGTCGGACGCTTAACCGACTGCGCCACCCAGGCGCCCCTAGAATGTTCATGTCATTTGACCTGGTGATTCTACTTGTGTTAATATACTTGAGTTAATATGTCTGATATTAACTCAAGTATATTAACTTGACGGGCACCTGGGTGGCTCAGTCAGTTAAGCAACCAACTCTTGGTTTTGGCTCAGGTCATGATCTCATGGTCATGAGATTGAGCCCTGCACTGGGCTCTGTGCTGAGTGTGGAGCCTGCTTGGGATTCGCTCTCTCCCTCTCCCGCTGCCCCCTCCTCCCTCTCTCACAAAAGAAATATAGAAACATTAAAAAAAAAGTATGTTTACTTGAGTTTGTATATTTAATATAATCAGAGAAGTACACAAGAAATAAGACAGGAAGATGTCTACTGCTGTGTTACTTATGACCACGAACAGCCTTAAATGGGGGAAAGGTTAGGAAAGTTATGCTATGAAATGTAGCATAATATGAAATATTATTCTGATATGAAGTGATGTTTCTGAAGAACGTTTAATGACAGTAGAATTAATGCTCTTGATAAAATGTTAAGTGAAAAACAGCTGGTTTCAGGTAAAATATCTGTGCGCGTCTGACTCTGTGTATGCGTGTAACCAGACGGTAAGAGTTTAAGGGACTGTTTCAAAATACTAACAGTGATTTTCTTTGGGTGGTACAATGATGTTTCAGATTTACCACGATGAACATGCATTCATGACCTTTATAGTCAGGAACAATACCAAGCTTTTTTTTTTTTCCTTTTAAACTAGTAAATGTACTTTATCAAAAACTGTGTGTTACATGACCCAACAGTTCCATTCCTAGGTGTAAACTCAGAAGAATTGAAGACAGGGATTCAGACACTTGTACCTTGGTGTTCACTGGGCCATTATTCACGAGAGCCCCAAAGTGGAAACAACCCACGTGTCCGTCAACAGACGAATGGAAGAATAAAATGTGGTCTTTCCATATAATGTAACATTATTTGCCATAAAAAGGAGTGAAGTTTTGACACGTGCCACAACACGGATGAACCCTGGACACGCTATGCTCAAATAAACCAGTCACAGAAGGACAAATGCTATGATATTGCAGTTACAATATTGCAGTTATATGAAATTCGTAGACACAGAGAGTGACTTAGAGGCTTCTAGGATCTGGCAACAGGGCAAATGAGGGTTATTGCTAACGGTTACAGAGTTCCTGTTTGAGGTGATGAAACAAGTTTTGGAAATAGATAGCAATGACAGTTGCAGACCGTTGTGAATGTAACTAGTTTCCCTTAATCGTCCATCTAAAAATAGTTAAATGGCAAATTTCGTTACATGTATGTTATCACAATAAAAAAACTGAAAGCCCAACAAAACTGGGTTAGCCAGTTGTAGTAGGAGTTTGATCTTCGATGTTGTGTGATGCTGTACATGTTTGTTTTGAATCATGGCCACTTTTTGGTCCATTTGTCTCCAGTTTTGCTTTTCACGGTTTTAAAAAAAGTTTATTTCTTTTGAGAGAGAGACAGAGAGAGAACAAGTGGAGGAGGGGCAGAGAGAGAGGGAGACACAGAATCCGAAGCAGACTCCAGGCTCCGAGCTGTCAGCACGGAGCCCGACTCGGGGCTCGAACTCACGAACTGAGAGATCATGACCCGAGCCAAAGTTGGAGGCTCAACCGACTGAGCCACCCAGGCGTCCCTGCTTTTCCCTTTTACCTCGCAAATATGGCTGCCCTGTAAGTGTTGTTTTGAAGATTTTGAATGTCAGGCTCAGATATTGATAATGGAGCCAGGGAGGGGTTCAGGAAGCATCTAGGAGGGTTTAAAAGAATTTATAAGGGGAAATGTGTCACTTTGAATATCGGGCCATGCATTGAGGTCTTGACTGGGAGGAGGAGGAAGAAAGAGAAGCCTTGTTGATAACCAGCAGCTGATAATCGTTCTAGAATATTCAAAAGTATCCTGGCAAATCAGATAGCACTTGAATCAATACAGCCAGCACTTTTTTGCTTTGGGAATTCATTTGGCAGCCAGAAGTGCTGAAGGAAGAGCTTTACTTATATTCTCTGCTTCCTGGTATTTAAGGGATTCATTTCACTTGTGATTTGACACTAGTGCATTTCTTTCCCTTACAAAGGACAGGAGGTGCCCCTCTGAGATGTGAGAGATGGTGGCTGAAACCGCTTCTCTTAACGTTAACTTCTTAGTGATCCGTCCGAAAAATGATTATGGGGAGGAAGAAATTGGTTCAGCGGGGAACGTGGCCATGGGCAGGCTGCCAGATGCCTCTCAGGGGAGTTTGAGGTGTCTAGACTTGATGCTTTTGAACTCTTGGTACGTTTCCAGATCATCGCCGGCTCCTTGCTGCTGCTTTTGGAATTTACACAGTTCAGAGAGGTTTGTTGGACTAACTCTCAGCTGCCCTAGAATCAACTGAAGAAGTGACCGCTTTCATATTCATCAAAGAGTCTTCTCTTTGCTCAGTATGCCTTTCCTGAGATTTATTTATTTACCTAAGACGACTTCCATTTCCTTTTATCTTCACTTTCGGAGCACGAGTTAGCCAAGTCTGTTTGTCTTTTTTCCTTTTTTGTTTGCAGCAGATCATGATACGATACGGTTTCCTGCGTTCCTGTGGTTACTGAAGTCTTAAATATGAAATATTTACCTTTTTCTCTTGTGAAGTTATTGTCCCTTAAATATTGATACTGCGAGTTTCCCTCCCTCTGGGTTTCACTTGAGGAGGAAACAGTTTTTGAGTATTTCATTCACCCGTTGAGCCAACATGAATGGAGTACCTGGCATCCTCAACTCTGGGCACATCGAGCAGTGAATAGCTCTTGGCCCTGTTCTTGGGGGGGGGGTTATGTTCTGTGGAAGCAGATGGACAAGTGAATGTCAGGGTGAAGGGGGTGGTGGTATCAGTAGGCACAGGATGTTGCAGGAACGCAGGGGAGACTCCTAGTCCAGCGTTGGGGGATTGGGAAGACTTCCTGGAGGAAGTGACCTCCACACTGAGTCTTTTTTTTTTTTTTTTTTAATTTTTTTTTTTCAACGTTTTTTATTTATTTTTGGGACAGAGAGAGACAGAGCATGAACGGGGGAGGGGCAGAGAGAGAGGGAGACACAGAATCGGAAACAGGCTCCAGGCTCCGAGCCATCAGCCCAGAGCCCGACGCGGGGCTCGAACTCACGGACCGCGAGATCGTGACCTGGCTGAAGTCGGACGCTTAACCGACTGCGCCACCCAGGCGCCCCCACACTGAGTCTTGAAAGACCGTAGGAGTTGGCTACGTCAGGGAGTCAGTCATAGCGGCCAGAGCTGAAAGAGGACATCATCCGCTTGGGAACGTGTAAGAATTTCAGTGTGAGAGCAGTGTAGCCCCTGAGAAAGGGTGCCAGAAGAAGGATAAGGGTGGACATTGGAGCATAAGTAGATACGGTATTTCAAATGCCTTTGTCCGGAAATCACGGGGCTCTCAGAAAAAAAAAAAAATTTGAAGCAGGGAAATAACTTGGTCAGATTTTAATTTTAGCAAGTTCACTCTAGTTTGCTTTAAATATAAGCAAATCAATACCTCTATTTGAGGTATGATCACATACGGTAAAATGGCCAGGTAGTAGTCAATGGACAGTTTGGTTGATGAGTTTTGATAATTGTATACGCTAATGTTAACCACCACCCGAAACCAGATATAGAACATCTCCATTACCCCAGAAAGCTCCCCTATGTCCCTTTCCATTCAACCACCCAACCCCACCTCCCGATAGCCACTTTCTGACTTTATCTACAGCCAGGTCTTTCTTGGATCTCATGTAAGTGAGATCTCTCACTTACTCTGCTCACGCTCACTCTCCCGGAAGTGATGTCGCACAGTGGGGGCTGTGTTGTGTCTGGCTTCTTCCAGTCAACGTAATTTGTAGGCTCCGTGCCCAGAAGCCCCCTGAGGTGGGGATTGAACTTGAACTCATGACCCTGAGATCAACAGTCGTGTGCTGTACCGAGCCAGCCAGGCGCCTCCCTCGGTCAACATAACTTGAAACTCATCCACACCATTACGTTTGTAGGTAGTAGCTCCTTTTTATCGCTGAGTGGTATTCCATCGCATCGTTGACCATTAGTTTGTTCATTCATTTCCTGTTATGGACATTTGGGTTGTTTTTAGTTTCTGGCTTTGGTGGATAATGGTTCTATACACATTCTAATACAAGTCTTTTTTTTTGGTAGACTTATATTTCATTTTCTCTTGGGTAAATAATCATGGGATTGCTAAGTCTGGATGGCTTTTCTTTCCTTTGTTTATTATTTTTTAAAATTTCTTTTGTGTGTGAGAGAGGGGGAGAGACAGGGCAAGCAGGGGAGAGGCAGAGAGAGAGGGAGAGAGAGAATCCTAAGCAGGCTCCACACTGTCCGCACAGAGTCCAATGTGGGGCTCGATCTCACAACTTGTGAGAGCATGACGTGCCGAAATCAAGAGTTGGACATTTAACCGACTGAGTCACCCAGGCACCCCTGGATGTTTTTAAAAAAACATATTGAAGTTGAAAGGCTGGGAACAGGGAGGCGATGGCGTGCAATCCAACTGAGAGATGAAGCTGTTCGGAAATAAAGTACTTTCTTACCGGAGGTGGATAGCAGTGAGGAAAATCCCTTCAATGAGCAAGTTGAATTGACAGGGCCAGGTGATGGACGGGTTTGAGACAAGAGAAGGCAAGGATCACTGGACCTGAGAATGAATGGCAGTATTTTTCCCTGAGCCAGGGAATGCAGGAGGTCCAGGGCTGGGGAAGGTGGGGGGGATAGTAATGGATTTTGTTTGGGACGTTGAGTTTGAGATACAGGCAGGAGAGAGGGCCAGGAGGCAGTTGGCTGCATGAATCTGGAGGTTGGAAAAGAGATCCAGTTTCCCAGTATGGAGAAGGCAGCGGTCACTAAGGAGAAAGTAACAGAGAGGCCACAGGAGGGGGAAAATCACCAAGTAGGGGAGTAAGACCCACGGACTGGGAGAAGATATTTATGAGACATCGTCATCGATGCAGCATTTGATTTCACAGTATATTGAAGAGCTGCTAGGTACAAACAAGTACAACCTCTATAAAGAAAAATTGTTTTATGCAATAATAATGATGAACAAACTCTAGACGGGGGCAGTAATTCTGCTCCTGAGCGTATGTCCAAGTAGATCTGTCACCATTTGCACTAGAATATACACGCATGAAGGACGAGAGCAGCATTGTTGATCTGCTCATAAATAGGAAGGCAGCCCCAGTGTCCGTCAGCTGAAGAATGGATAAATGAATAAATTGTGGTATAGTCACTTAGCAGAATACTATACAGCAGTGAAAATGGATGGTCTGAACAGCACATCCCAACATGGATGAATCTCTCAAACATAATGTGAAGAAAAGCAAGTTGCAGAAGAGCACGTATAACATGATGCCCTTTGTTATTTTTTAATTTTTTTCAAATGTTTATTCATTATTTTGAGAGAGAGAGAGAGAGAGAGAGAGAACAAGCAGGGGAGGGGCAGAGAGAGAGAGGGAGAGGGAGAATCCCAAGCAGTCCCCTTGCTCAGCACAGAGCCCAATGTGGGGCTCAAACTCACAAACTGTGAGACCATGACCTGAGCCAAAGTCAAGAGTCAGACGCTTAACCAACTGAGCCACCCTGGTGCCCCATGATGCTCTTTTTAAAAAGATACTTTATTAGATTTTTAAAAATTTAAAAAAATTTTATTTTAGTTCATATATTTTTTTACAGAGAGTGCGTGCGAGAGAGCATCCAAGCAGGGGAGGGGTAGAGGGAGAGAGAGAATCTTAAGCGGGCTCTGCACCCAGGGCAGGAACCTGACGTGGGGGCTTGATCTCACAACCCTGGGATCATGACTTAAGCTGAAATCTAGAGTTGCACACTTAACCAACTGAGCCACTCTGGTGTCCCAAATATGATGCTCTTTTAAAACATTTTAAAGGGAGCAAAATGGTACTATATATATTATTTAAGGACCCATATCCAAACATAGTAGAAATATGGGGGAATGCCAAAATAGATTTGTGGTTTCCAGGAGTATGCTTTCAGGGGTGGCTACCAGGGGTTGGTAACGGTTGATGATGCCTTGTTTTCTTGAACAGATGCTGAGTTCATGAGTGCTCATTGTGTCTCTGTATGCCCTTTTGCATTGCTGAATGCTTTTAAAAAGGAGAGGAACAGAGGACAGAGCTTTGGGGACACTAACACGTAAGGCAGCGAATTTGCAGAGTTTTTTGGTTCTGATCCACACAAAGAAAGATCTTCTGTTCTGCATGCACACATGTATACAAATACAAACAAGACACAGACACAGACACAAAAGTTTCATGAAACTTTCATGAAAGACCTTTGTCCTTTCTTAGCCGATATTCTCTGGTAGTCTCTATTTTATTTCAGTTCATTAAAAAAATATGTTGGTTGTGACCTTACAAGTCAGTGGTTCTCAGGCGGGAGTGGTGCCAGTTTGATGATGTCTGGAGACGTTTTTGATTGTCGTGACTGACCTCTAGTGAGTAGGCGCCAGGGATGCTGCCAAACAGCCTAGACAGCACAGGGTGACCCCCTCCACCCACCCACAGCAAAGAATTGTGCAGCCCCAAATGTCAGTAAGGCCAGGGTTGAGAAACCCTGCTCTAAGTTGATTTCTTGATGCAGGTTGAAGACTTAACAGTTTGAAAAGCAGGGATGGATGGCAGGGGAAAAGATTGTCTAGCCAGATAGGAACACCAGGAGCGTGTGTGGCCATAGGATGCTGAGGGAGGATGTTGCACGAGGGCAAGTGAAGCATGGTCTGAAATATGTTCGTGGAGTTTGGCCGCTAAGACCTTGCTGGTGACCGTGGCTCAGGGGGTGTGGGGAAGGAGCCCAGAGGTAGTGAAGATGAGAGAGATGTCTCAAGAAGCCTGGCTGAGAAGGAGAAGAGTGATAGAGCAGGAGGTTTGAAGCAGGACTTGGTTTTTTTCAAGATGGTAGAGTGTCGGAGCATTAAGACGATGATGGGAGGGCGCTGGTAGGGAGGCAAGTGTGAGGGTGTGGGAGAGAATTAAGCGAGTGGAGCTGGTGCCTAGGAAGTCAAAGGAGTCCTGAGCAGGGGTGCATGTTGGCTTGAGGAGGGGGCGGGGAGGAAGGAGGAAGGATACAGATGCAGGTGAGTTTGGGGGTAAGCAGGAAGTTAAAAGCATTCCTGCTGAACTGTGAAGTAGGAGGGAAGGCCATTTTCTGAGGGTGCAGCGGGGAGAGGTGGAGGTGACGGCCTCCAAGGCTCAGGTAGAATGGAGGAGGTTTGAAACTGCCTTTGAAGAGACTGGGGGGAAGAGCTGAGCAGGATCGCTGGGTGGTTCTGAGGGCCTCTTGACCATGGAGACCATGAAGACCATGAATCTGTTAGGACGTCAGCTTTAGCGCACATGTGGTTTTCGTCTTTGTGTTGAGCATCCTGGAGAGAGACGCGGTGGCGGAGATGGGTGGAGGGACCTGGGGCTGGGATTTGGCCGGGCAGGTGTAGAGAGTGCCGGGGCGTTGAGGTCGTTGGCCACAGGGCGGGTGATGTAGTACAGAGGGGAAAGGAGGTGAAGACAGAGGACGGTCAGAAAAGTAGAAAATAAAGGGATTGGCAAAATGGCACCAAAAGGGCGCCGGGGGAGTGGCCATATTGGGAGAAGCTGTGAGGGAGATCTGAGGGGGAAGGAGTTTGTAGAGGGTAAAAGGACAGTGGGGTGACACGTCTGGAGGAGCTGCCGGATGTGGAGCCGTTCTGAGTGGTGACGGGAGAGACCAGGATGGATCTTTGGGAGGAAGGCAGTAACGCAGAGAAGGAGGTGACAGAAGGGGGACAAGGAAGTGACCACGCTGAGTACGTGGTGAATTCTAAGGTCATTCAGAGTGACAGCTGCACTTGGTGTCTCAAGGAAGACCAAGCCATTCGACAGGGTCTTCAAGGAATTCTCTCGTGATGCACAGAGGTTGATGGAAGTTTCGCCCAGGGGTGGAGAGCTGTTATACTGCCTTTGGGGAATTAGAAATGGCTGCAGTGTGTTTCCAACAAAAGTCCGGTTTCAGCCAAGACGGGAAGAGAGGTTGGGGTGAGAGGTGGTTTTCAGGGGTACAGCCAAAAAAAAAGTGTGGGAGGATAGGGGCGTGGGTGTCAAATCACAGGAAAGGATGGCTGGGGCCGTGGGGGACTAAGCGTGAGGTGAGGCTGAGAGGCATGATTGGAGGGAGTAGTCCCCCTGGCGTTTGGGAGAATCCAGTCCTCTTCTCTGGAAGCAATTTGGGAAGTGTTCTGCTGGACCCTAAGTAATGCTGTCCAGATTTCCAGCTTGGAGTGACCTTCTTTTTCGTGAGTGACAATAGCCTCTAAAGGGGGTGGAGAATCCCTATAGCCAGGCCTTGTCACGAAAAGGCCTTTTATGGCCTCTGTTAACGTGGTCCTTTGACTTTCTAGAGAGAGGCCTGTCTACTGGAGAGGTGAGCAGTCTCAACTGCTTTTTTCCCCCTGGTTTCTAGAAAACAGAAGGCAAAGAAGGCCCTGTGGGGGTTCAGTTCCATTCAGTGCCTTCATAAAATGGTGTGATAAGCCGTGCCTGGTTCTTTAAAGTCAGCAGTGAATAATCCTTTCCTGTTACAGAGCATGGGATTCCATTGGGGAGTTTAAACACATTCCTCTTTAATGGCTTAAATGAAGTGTTGCCTTTTTTCATGAAAGTTTTATATATTTGACCTATTTAATTTTTTTTTTTTCTTCAGGAAATAAAAGATGGCATTTTCTTACTTCCATTCCAGAGAAAGAGATGCATTTGAGTTTTTGGCAGAGAAATCCCTTCATGTGCTCCGGAAATGCATGGTGTTTGGAGATGTGAAAAATGTAGTCCATCCCTTCCTTTTCTTTAAAAAAAAAAATCAAATTGAATGAAAAGAAACAATACTTTAGTGGAACTGGTTATGAGGAATAGCTTTCTTTCGAGTGCTTCAGTAATCAAAATGAAACATTATGTTTTGATTGTTTTTTGTATTTTTTTTTTTTTTTTGTAAAAATCGGGGCATTTCTTCTTGGAAGTCACACTGGCATTTAGGACAGCATTTAATTGACACCAGCTTCCGCGAGGTATCGAAGAAAGGTGGTTGAAAAGATTGAGTAGGAAATATATGGGAAGGGCTGATTCAAATAAATGCTAAACCCCCAAGTGTTTTGGTGGTATAGCAAGAAAATGGGAGAGGCAAAAAAAAAAAAAAAAAAAAAGTAATTAAAGCATGAAAGGTTGAACCGAAGGCTGAGTGATACCTTGGAGGCACTCTGGAATGGACATTTAAAGGCCAGCCTGAAATTTGAGAACAGAGGGAAGTTACATAAGGTAATGACAGTTCCAGGAGTTGGGAAGAGGTGATGAATAGGAAATGAGGCGTGGCTCACCCGCTGAAGGCAGGGAAAGAGAAAAGCTTTTTCTCACTGAACGTGCGACTTTCGGTAAAAAGTGAAAACACAGCAGATCCTGATTGTAGAATTCTGTTATCCCTTCAGTAATTCTGTATCCGGAACTCTCTGTTTAAATGCACCTCTGCCTATTCCTTTTACTTTTCTATGTATGGGAACGGTCTCTTGCACAAGAGCAGAGTTTTTTTCTTCTCTTAGTTCCCAGAGTAATTATTTCCCAAGACGGGTTGCACCAAATGGTGTGTCGACAGGCCAAAGGAAAGACGGCATTTCAGCGTTCAAAGAAGTTTGTGAAGTACTCCGTTTAAAAAAGGGAAACAGGTGTATTTCACTGTGCAGGGTCTCAGAGCCCTTAAAGTCAAATATGCATTTTTGGATTTCTAAGATAAGTGGGATGGGTCGTTTAAATGGCTAAACAAACATTCAGTCTCTTGTTTCTTTTTTGGGATTCTGATTTTCCTCTAGGTGGCAATGTACCTAGTTAAAAATTCTCACCTCCTCAGACTTCCTTTGTCACTAGACGTGACCCAGTGCTGGCCAATGAGACAGAAGTTGAAGTCTCTGCAGAGGGGGGGCTTCCGGGAAAGGTACTGGTTCCTCAATAAATAGGATCTAAGGAGGCTGGACCTTAGATGCCTGCCTTTCTCCTGCCTGAAGGCACCGTAGCCATCTTGCACCATGAAAACAAAAGCCACATGCTAGGAGTTGTAAATTGGAGAGACTGAAGGAGTTCTTGCTGGCCTCGTGAAGCTACTCTACCTCATGAGCCTTGAACTGTTCATCTTTGGACTTTGTTCTCGTAGAAAAATAAAGCCCTGCTTGGTGAAACCATTGCAGTTGAGTTTCTTTACGTGCAGCTGAATGCGGTCCTAATTCACGTGAGGGTAATGTGGTGAGCAGTAATGGAACTTTATTCAAGGGACACTTTTAACAAGGGACACTTGTTTTGCTTTTGAAACTATGTAGAAGACCCTTTGGGAAATGGTGCTGTGGAGAATATGAATAGAAAGATAGTTGTGCAAGTGTAAATTTTCTGCAAGTGTAAATTAAAAAATAAAAAAAATGTATATATAACATTTATTTATTTTTGAGAGAGCAAGAGAGCAGGGCAGAGAGAGACAGAGGGATGGAGAATCCCAAACAGGCTTTGCAATGTGAGTGCACAGCCCGATGGAGGGCTCGAATCCGCGAACCTTGAGACCATGACCCAAGCCG
This sequence comes from Panthera leo, assembly GCF_018350215.1. Classification (NCBI taxonomy): domain Eukaryota; kingdom Metazoa; phylum Chordata; class Mammalia; order Carnivora; family Felidae; genus Panthera; species Panthera leo. The sequence continues at coordinate 147,258,480 of NC_056687.1, read as the reverse complement.
AAATCAAGAACTGGGCACTCAACCGACTGAGCCATCCAGGTGCCCCAAGTGTAAATCTTCTGATGTTCTTTGTGGAATTAGAATTGTGAATTTTGGGCTTTTTCTTCTATTCTGACTTCTTCCCCTCGTGTGACAAGTTTTTTGATTCTTTTTTTTAAATTAATTTATTTTGAGGGAGAAACTGTGAGTGGGGGAGGGGCAGAGAGAGAGAGAGAGAGAGAGAGAGAGAGAGAGAGAGGGAGGGAGAGAGAGAATCCCAAGCAGGCTCCATGCTGCCAGCACAGAATCTGATGTGGGGCTCGAAATCATGAAACTGAGAGATTATGACCTGAGCCAAAACCAAGAGTCAGATGCCTAACCAGCTGAGCCACCCAGGTGCCTCAAGTTTTTGATTCTTTATAAAAACACTTTCTAGTTATTTATGCCCCTCACCAACACACTTTATATGTCAGATTTTTAAAAAACTGAGATGGTTTTACTATCCTACTCTTTTGCTTTCTTTACACATGAAATTGGTTTCAAAATTTGGAGGTGAGTTGACTCAGACGTACATTTATTTCCATCCCAGTGTCAGAGATACTTAGTTTGTTTTGAATAATTTTATTTTTGATTGTGGCACTTACCAACCTTTTCTGTCTTCTTTCTCTCAAAATTAATGTGTAAACCAACACCTAAATATCCTAGGGAAGCTCTTCATGCGAATGATTTTTGTAAAGTTGGAAATCTTTGCTTCAATACTCCATGGTTGTCTCTTCTATAAATTGGATGTTTGTAGGGTTTTTTGTTTTTGTTTTTGTTTTAATATAGTGGTAAGCTCAATTCTCTGATACGGAATTTTCAACTCTTGGTTTATTTTAGAGAGAATAAGAGCACAAGTGGGGGGCAAGGCGGGGGGGGGGTAGAGAGAGAGAGATAGAAGGGGAGAGAGAGAGAAAGAGAGAGAGAGAGAAGGCAGAGAATCTTAAGCAGGCTCCATGCTTAGCTCGGAGCCTGACTTTGGGGCTCATCCCAAGACCCTGGGGTCATGACCTGAGCCAAAATCAAGAGTAAGACACTCAACCGACTGAGCCACCCAGGTGTCTCCTCAACTCTTGGTATGTTTGTTTGTTTGTTTATTTAAAGTTTATTTTTGAGAGAGAGAGTGGGAGGGGCAGAGAGAGGGGGGCAGAGAGAGAGGGGGACAGAGAATCCTAAGCAGGCTCTGCACCATCAGCACAGACCCGGATGCAGGGCTCGAACTCATGAACAGTGAGAACATGACCCGAGCTGAAATCTAGAGCCGGTCGCTTAACTGACTGAGCCACCCAGATGCCCTGACTCGTGGTTTTTTAAAGGACATTTCAATTATATTTCAGATCTTGAGTAGAATATAAAATCAGAATGTTACAGTTGAAGGGGATCTCAGAAAATGAGTCTGACTGCCTCACTCTGTAGCCCCAGGGATTGGGAACTTGCCCAAGGCCTCAAGAACTTGCCCAAGGCCTCATTGTTTAGCAAATGATGGCACAGCAGGGTCTCCGTCTCAGTGCCACAAGCCCGGCTCACTCTGGTGGTGAGCTGACAATCGCAGTGTAGGAATGTACACAATTTATTTCACTGATCTGGCCTCAGTTTCTCCATCAGTAAAATTGGAGTACCTTCTTGTTTACCCAATTCATGGTAAAATCTTTAAACTCTTTCGAGTTGCTTGGGATTGAATGCTTTTCCCTGTGTTCCATATTTATTGGAGAGGAGGGATATTTGGCTTCAGAAAAGTTTCTGTTCTTAAAATTCTGGTTTACTGCAGCATGTAAAAATCAGTCTTATGTATAGTTAGGTGAGTTTAAAAAATTTTTTTTTCATGTTTATTTATTTTTGAGAGAGAGACAGAGTGTGAGCAGGGGAGGGGCAGGGAGAGAGGGAGACACAGAATCCGAAGCAGGCTCCAGGCTCCGAGCTGTCAGCGCAGAGCCCGACGCGGGGCTTGAACTCATGGACCGTGAGATCGTGACCTGAGCTTAAGTAGGACACTTAACTGACTGAGCCACACAAGCGCCCCTAGTTAGGTGAGTTTTGACAAATAAATGTGGTTTGTGAGACCACCATCACAAATAAGAGTATTTCCACCACCCTCAAAAGTTGGAGAACTTTATGCTCTTTGATTAGTAGGAATAATACTCTCTGTGGTACAGTTCCCACTACTCACATGCCGATTGCCCATAGCAATATTTTTAATGTTTATTTATTTATTTTAAGAGAGAGAGTGAGGAGGGTAGGGGCAGAGAGAGAGGGAGAGAATCCCAGGTAGGCTCCACACTGTGAGTGCAAAGCCTGGCGTGGGGCTCACTCCCACAAACTGCGAGATCATGACCTGAACTGAAATCAGGGGTCTGACGCTCAACTTACTGAGCACCCAGGCACCCCGCCATATTTGTTAAATACAAGTTTTAAGTACATAGTTTTTCCTTTCCTAGCTCCTCCTTTCTTTGCTAGTCTGTGTGTCTTTAGGGAAGGCCAACTAATTTGTTTTCTTATTGAGGTATAATTAACATATATTAGTTTCAAGTGAAAAACATGATGACTCAATATTTGTATATATTGAGACATGATCAACACAATAAATCTAGTTAACATCTATTACCACACAGAGTCACAAAACTTTTTTTTTTGGGGGGGGGATGAGAAATTTTAAGATCTCTCTTAGCAACTTTCAAATATACAATACAGTGTTATTAACTATAATCATCATACTGTACATTACATCCCCAGGACTTTTTTATTTTATAACGGAAAGTTTGTGACTTTTGACCCGCCTTCACCTTCCCCCCCACCCCATCCCACCTTGGCAGCCGCCATTCTGTTCTCTGTATTAATGAGCTTGTTATCTTTGTTTTTAGATTGCACTTAAAAGTGAGATCATATGGGGTTTGTCTGACTTATTTCACTTAGTATAATGTCTTCAGGGTCAGGCCATGTTGTTGCAAATGGCAAGATTTTATCCTTTTTTATGGTTGAGTAGTATTCCATTGTGTGTGTATACACACACATATATACATGTATATATACACACATATATATATCTCACATTGTTTTTATTTTATATTCCTTTTTAGAGAGAGAGAGCACAAGAGGGGGGAGAGGGGCAGAGGGAGAGAGAGAATCTTAAGCAGACTTCACACTCTGTGCAGAGGGATGCCCTGATACACGGCTCAATATCATGATCATGACCTGAGCGGAAATCAAGAGTTGGATGCTCAACCAGCTGAACCACCCAGGCGCCCCTCACGTCTTCTTTATTCATTCATCTGTGACAGGTTGTTTCCATATGTTGGCTGTTGTAAATAATGCTGCAATAAACATGTGGGTACATATATCTTTTCGAGTTAGTGTTTTCATTTTCTTTGGATACATACCAAGAAGTGGAATTGCTGGCTCATGTAATAGTTTTATTTATTTTTAGTTTTGTGTGTGTGTGTGTTTTTTTTTTTTGAAGAACTTCCATACTGTTTTCTATAATAGCTGCATCAGTTTACATTCCCACCAAGAGTTTCTTTTTCTCCACATCCTTGCCAACTCTCTCTTTCCCTTCGTTCGTTCGTTCGTTCCTTCCTCTCTCTCTCTCTCTCTGTTCTTTTCTGTTCTTTCTTTTGAAAGGTAAGTGGGGGAGAGGGGCAGAGGGAGAAAGAGACAATCTTAAGCATAGAGCCTGATGCGGGGCTCAATCCCATGACCCTGGGATCATGACCTGAGCCAAAAATCAAGAGTTGGAAGCTCAACTGACTAAGCCACCCAGGCACCCCATTTTTTTTTATACTAGACATTCTCACACGTGTGAGGTGGTCGCTCATTGTGGTTTTCATTGTTTGCATTTCCCTGATGATTAATGATGTTGAGTGTCTTTTTAGGTACCTGTTGGCCATCTGTACGTCTTTGGAAAAATGTCTGTTCAGATCTTCTACCCATTTTTTAATTGGATTTTTTTTTGTTATTGTGTTATATGAATTCTTTAGATACTTCAGATATTAGTCACATATTAGATATATGATTTGCAAATATTCTCTCCCATTCAGTAAGTTGCCTTTTCATTTTCTTGATGGTTTCCTTTGCTGAGCAGAAGTTTTTTAGTTTCCTGTCGTCCCCCGTGTTTATTTTTGCTTTTGTTGCTTTTGCTTTTGGCATCAGATCCAAAAACTCATCACCAAGACCAATGTCAAGGAGCTTACTGCCTATGTTTTCTTCTAGGGCTTTTATGGTTTCAGGTCTTACGTTCAGGTCTTTAATCCATTTTGAGTTAGTTTCATTCATTTGCTTATGGCTGTCCCGTTTTCCTAGTACTATTTATTGAAGAGACTGTCCTTTTCCTATTGTATATTCTTGGCTCCTTTGTCATAAATTAATTGACCATATGTGTTTGGGTTTATTTCTGGACTGTGTTCTGTTCCATTGATCTATGTGTCCATATTTATGCCAGTGCCATACTGTTTTGATTACTATAGTTTTTTAAAAATATACTTTGAAATCAGGAAGCATGATGTTTCCAGCTTTGTTCTTTCTCAAGATAGCTTTGCCTATTCAGAGTCTTTTGTGGTTCTGTACAAATTTTAGAATTATTCTATTTCTGTGAAAAATGCCATTGGAATTTTGATAGGGATTGTTTTGAATCTGTAGATTGCTTTCGGTAGTGTGGGCACTTTAATGATTTTAAAGCTTACAGTCCATGAGCACAGAATATCTTTTCAGTTATTTGTATCTTTAATTTCTTTCATCGATGTCTTACAGTTTTCAATGTACAGGTCTTTCACCTCCTTGGTTAAATTTATTCCTAGGTATTTTATTCTTTTTGATGTAATTATAAATGGGATTTTTTTTCCCTTAGTTTCTCTGATAGTTCATTATTCCCGTATAGAAATGCAACAGATCTTTGTAAATTGATATTGTACCCTGCAACTTTACTGAATTAATTTACCAGTTCCAACAGTTTTTTAGTGAAGTCTTTAGGATTTTCTATGTATAATATGTCATCTACAAATAGTGACAGTTTTAGTTTTTTTTGTTCCCATTTGGATGCTTTTGATTTCTCTCTCTTGCCTAATTGCCATGAGTAGGACTTGTCAATACTGTGTTGAGCAAAAATGGCAAGAGTTGGCATCCTTGTCTTATCCCTGATTTAGAGAAAAAACTTTCAGCTTTTCATGATTGAGTAGAACGTTAGCTGTGGCATTGTCATAGATGGCTTTATCATGTTGCGGTATATTCTGTCTACACCCGCTTTGTTGAGAGTTTTTATCATAAGTGGACTTTGAATTTTGTCAGCTGCTTTTTCTGAATCTAGTGTTTAACTTCTTCACAAATAACAGTAGTCATTAGTTATATAGCACTCACTACTCCTAGACATCCTGAGTGATTTACACACAATATATAATGTAGTCTTCCCCTAAGTGCTACCAATTAATTAATTGTTATGGATCTTAAAATTGCAAGTAAGGATACTGGTGGTTAGAGAGGTTAGCCATCTAAAAAACTTATCCCAGTCACTTCCTAAATTGATTATTCAGCTTAAGTGATGGAATGAGGTAGAGTGGTCAGTTTTGGCCTTTTCTTTTCTTGCTACCATATGTGATTTCATCACATAAAACTTTACAACAAAAGATTTTTTAAAAGTTAAAAAAACCCTTAAGACCCATTTTTAATTTGTCTGCATGGCCCTTAGAAGTCCCGTCCAGAAATCAAACGTTTGGTGTTGTCAGTTTTCGTGTAACTCCTGCCGTAATTTTGGGAGGAATCTGGGGGAAAAGAGAAACGATAATACTCTATTTCCTGGAATAAAAATATTTTTGTTTATCCAGATTTTAAAAATCTTAATATTTTGGGAATGCTTTGAAAATTCACGTATTGTTTTCATGAAAGCCGTTAAACTTTTGATTCTCTGCTTTTTGCTGACACCGAATTTAAAAGAAAAAGATTTAAATATCTTTAAAATGATGTTAAATAGCTTCCTGATGATGTCGAGAGCGTGGGATGTCCCTTTATAGTCTTCAGGTGGAAGAAAAAGTGGTAGACAAGAATTCAAAAGACTGGACTTATTTTGATTATATGCAATTTGAAACGCTTTGCCGATTTTCCTGTGGGTTTGCAAAGATGAAGTGTTTGTTAGGTTTCGGTCACGGGGAAGCTGCATCCTCTGGGCTGCATACATTGTATGACTTCTTGACGTTGTTGTTTTTTTCTTACATTGTTCTTGTGAAGGCCATTATCAGAATGAGCAGCATCAACACACATTTGTGTCCCACCTGAAATGAACTAAATCAGGTCACTTAGGATATAGAATTGGAGGCAGTGTCCTCTTGAGGGTGAGGAGGGTACCCTAGCGAAGTGGGGAGATGAGATGGGAGGTGGGAAGGAGAACACGTTTGGAGGTGAAACTCTGGTGGAGTGGACGATTTCAGAGTAAGCTTCTGAAAAATATTTATTATTTTCAGGGGAGGAGGGACAGAGAAAGAGGGGTAGAGAGAGAATCCCAAGCAGGCTCCACAGCGTCAGTCCAGATCCTGATGCAGGGCTCGATCCCCCTTACTGTGAGATCACGACCTGAGCCGGAATCAGGAGTCTGACGCTCGACCCACCGAGGCATCCAGGTGCCCCCAGAATAAACTTTCATCACCAGCCACAGCGTTTGGTTTTCCTGAACTTCTTTTTTCTCAAGCTGCTTAAACAGGAGACCGTGCTTTTCATTTTTGTTCCGTTTTTTAGTATGAGATAATCAGATATTTAAATTCCATTAATTATATGTAATATTTGTTGTGTGTTCGTTGATTCAGAGAACGTTTCTTGAGTACCTTCTAGGTACAAGATGCCATATAAGAGTTTTTTGAAAATAAAAACATGGGTTAGACAATAATTGACCTCTAAGAAACTTGTAGTATAATTGGAAAGTTAAAAAACCAGCCCAAAACACCCTTGGGAAATAGAGCTGGAAAAGTAGTTTGGGTCTAAATGCCAAGTTAGGAGTGTGGATTTCTGTAGCAGATAGCATCTACTGATGCATAGAGGAGGGACTTAACCAGATCTAGGTGACATTGATCTCCTTTTTTTTTTTTTCATTTTTTAAATTTTATTTATTTTTGAGAGAGACAGAGTGTGAGCAGGGGAGAAGCAGAGAGAGAGGGAGACACAAAATCCGAAGCGGACTCCAGGCTCTGAGCTGTCAGTACAGAGCCCGACGCTGGGCTCGAACTCACAAACTGTGAGATTGTGACCTGAGCCAAATTTGGATGCTCAACGGACTGAGCCATCCAGGTGCCCCGACACTGATCAACTTAAAGAGAGGAATGTAGCGGTGGAGTTGGGTGCATTCTGTAATGGGAAGAGAGGGAAGGCAGAGACCAGCTAGGAGGCTGCTGACAGTTATCCCAAGGACTGAATTGGGTTATGGTCACAGAATTGGAGAGGAGATGGGTGAATAGGACATGCTTTGAAAAGAGATCGTCAGAACTTAATAACTAGCTGGGAGTTGGGGTTGGGAGCGCTTTGAGTGTTTACTGAGGTTTAAACATTTTTTAACTTGAATTCACTTTTTAGCAGTATTCCATTCGCACGGGCCATAATCCAAAGGGTGTGGCATGAACTGTTCCCCTCTCTCCCGTGGTCTCCTTCCGCAGAGATTGTCACCAATGTTGTCAATTTCCTACGCGTGCTTCCAGTGACATTTAATGCTTACGCAAGCAGATATGTGAGTGTGGGCACTCTTCCCATCTCTTAGTCTAGCCAATGGCATTTTTTGTTTTCACCAAACAGTATTTTTTAGGATCATTCTGGAGTGGGAGATAAAGGTCCCGTCATTTTTTGTTGTGGCTACGCAGTAGTACATCGTACAGCTGTGCTCTAATTTGTTCATCGTTCCCTATTGATACTTATTTAGATTAGTTCCAGTGTTTTGATATTACAAAGAATGTATACTGTAATACCGTACATGCATCATTTCTCACATGTGTAACTATTTCTGTGGAGTAAATGTTGAGACTGGAAATACTACGTGAGAGGGTATGTGCCTTTTTAATTCTGATATACATTGCCTAATTGCTTCTCGTAAAGATCGCATACTTCCGTCAGCAAAATATGAGAGTGTTTCTTAACAGGGTATGTTGTCAAGCCTTCGGATTCTTTTTTTTTTTTTTTAATTCAAATTAGTTAACATACAGTGTAGTCTTGGCTTCAGGAGTAGAACCCAGTGATCTCTTAACATATGACACCCAGTGGTCATCCCTAAAAGTGCCTTCCTTAATGCCTGTCACCCATTTAACCCATCCCCCCACCACCTCCCCTCCAGCAACCCTGAGTTTGTTCTCTGTATTTAAGAGTCTCTTATGGTATGCCTCCCTCTGAGTTTTTATCTTATTTTTCCTTTTTTTCTTGTCTTATCACATTGACTGGAATCTCTAGGTCTGTGTTAAAAAATACCAGTGATAGGTTACATTCTTATTTTGTACCTGACTAGAATTTCTCTGTTGAGTGTGGTGCTGGCTGTTATGTTGAGATATATTTTATAATACTAGAAAAGTATATGTCTCCATCTTTCTCTTGTTTTTTTTTTTTTTTCTTCCAAGGATGGATTATTAGATGCCTTTTTAGTACCTATGGCAATGCGGTATGACCTGCCATCGAAAAGACTTCCATTTAGTCCTGGCTGGAGGTGAGGTGCTAAAGGAGATAGTTCAGGGTTGGGGGTCTCTGTGATGCCGTTGTACAATTCATCTCTTTTATCAAATGCTGCCAATATTTGATAAACACAGACTTGGTGACAGATACACATCAGATAGTGACTTTTCTATGTCTGTTACCGTCCGTCAACAGCTTTTGGTAGCTTCAAGTTAAACGTCTAGTCCAGAGGAAGTGAAACAATTGTAAATGTACATTCTGGACCTTGTAGGTTGTGGGAGCTGAGGTCACTGCTAGGGTGTTGTCATCTGAGTCAGGAGTAGAGTATTGGGAGGTGGGGAGACAGGGCTCACACGGTTATTATTGTCTGGGAGCTTGGAGGCACACTTCTAAAAGTCACCTTGATGTATGAGTCATTCCTGAAACTCTCAATTAGTGGGTTCCAGGCAGGTTAAGATAAATGCCAAATGGACAGGATGCTTTGGTTATGTGTTGCCTGTTTTAAAAAATCAATACCTCTGAATTAAAGTTTTGTAAGTACCTAAGTGCTCATTTTCTGTGGAGTTTTAAATAACATCTGCAAGTCTCATTTACTTTCTTAAAGGGATGTGTGCTTTAGGATTAGAAGGTGATTGTCGTAAATGTAACTAACCTGATCTCAAGCCTTGGGAGTTTAATGACCTTATTTTTACTGATTGTGGCTCCTGTTTAATTTTCTCTCCCCTTTCGTTCCTCCTTTTGCCCAGGTAACCACTCCTTTGTGGGCTTTTTACTTCTTATTCCTTACCCATGTGGCTTTCTTCCTGCTCTTGACTACAAGGGGTAGGGGTTGCAGTGGGTAAGAGGACGTCCAAGGAAGGAACATACATGGATGTGAATATTCCCAGGCTACAGAGCTTTTTGCCTGGAATTAGTGGAATAGAGCTTGAGCTGTGGATTCACTCAGCCTCTTTCCCAGGGTTTAGGTAAGGTATTTCTTTAAAAAATTTCTTTTTTAATGTTTATTTATTTTTGAGAGAGAGAGAGAAAGAGAAAGAGCATGAGTGGAGGAGGAGCAGAGAGAAACACAGAATCCGAAGCAGGCTCCAGGCTCAGAGCTGTCAGGACAGAGCCCGACGTGGGGCTCGAACTCGGGAACGGTGAAATCATAACCGAGGCCGAAGTTGGATGCTTAACCAACTGAGCCATCCAGGTGCCCCTCGGTAAGGTATTTCTGATTCCTTACTTCATACCAGATTTCCAGAAGAGCCACGTTAGAAGAGGCTGGAGGTGAAGGCCAGAGGCACGTACCCCAGGAATTGTAGTTGTGGCCTAGTGGGTGACTCAGAAGTTGTAACAGAAGAAAACAGGCCATTCGTGTCCATTCACTGAAGGGGCAAGCCTTCCATCCCTTTTCAATAGGCTGTGAGGGTTATATTAGTATAGTACAAGATTAGAAGTAGTTAAGGTACCCTTGGCATCCAGGAGAAGCAAATTTGACATAGTTCTGTTAATGAAGGCAGAGAGGTATGCGGTATGTTTTAGACTCTATTACAAGGACGGTTTACCAAGCAAAAATTGAAGAGTGCAGATATCTGTTAATAGAGAAGCTTGGAAAATTTGTTCTCATGGAAGCGGCTGCATAATTGGTGGTCACGTTTTTCTTTAGAAATTAATTTTATGAAGATTCTGTGTTTGCAGATGTTTTCTAGGGGCGCCTGGGTGGCTCAGTCAGTTAAGGGTCCGACTCTTGGTTTCAGCTCAGGTCATGATCTCATGGTTCGTGAGTTTGAGCCCCACATCGGGCTCTGTGCTGACGACGTGGAACCTGCTTGGGATTCTCTGCCTCCCTCTCTCTCTGCCCCTCCACCGCTCTCTCTCTCTCTCTCTCTCTCTCTCTCTTTCTTGCAAGAATAAATAAACATTAAAAAACAAAAAGAAAATATCCTTTACGTATTCTAGAGTTTCTGTTCCACGTAATAGTGGTATTTGGTTCTGGTGGTAGTTGAGCAAGTTTCAGATTCAAGTCCCAGATGTCAGTGACTCGACATGGTCCAGAGTTTGTAGCTTTTCTTTCGTCTTTGATTTTGTGGATGGTTGAAGAAACTCCACTCGTGTTACTCCTTTTCCTATCGTACCTGCTTTGTAACATCCATGCGTTAGATTCCTAACCTCTGCATGAGAACAGCATTGAAAGCACTCTGTGTAACGTTGTGTATCCACACTGCTTTTCGGACCAATTCATGAATCTGTACAATAAGTCTGTGCCATTTTTACATGTCTTATACTAAATCCCTGAATGTGTTGGCTTTCTGAATATGTCTATGGCATATGTGCAGGAAATTTTCTTGACATTCTATTTCTGTAATCCATAATTTGTAGTAACTTCAGGAGGAAGGGAGCTGAAGTTTTAAGTTCCAGAATTTGTCAACCTTCGCACTATTGGCATTTTAGGCTGGGTAATTCTTTGTCGGGGAGGGTTGTCCTGTATGTTGTAGAATGCTTATTAGCAGGGGCGCCTGGGTGGCTCAGTCGGTTAAACGTCCGACTTCGGCTCAGGTCATGATCTTTCGGTCTGTGAGTTCAAGGCCCGATCGGATTCTGTGCTGACAGCTCAGAGCCTGGAGCCTGCTTCTGCTTCTGTGTCTCCCTCTCTCTGCCCTTAGTCAGTGTTGAGCACTGACTAAAAGACAGTTCCAGCACAAAGCCTGTTGTACAGGGGAAACATTCCTGTCTTCAAAGAAAATATACACATGGACAAGTAAGTATAACATTGTGTGGTAAAGTCTGTGAGAGATACAAAGACGAGGGAGTGGTTACCTCTAACAGAAAGTGGTCAGAACGGCACAAGAAAAAGGGAGGGGAGATATTTATCCTGCGCCTTGAAGGATGAGTAGGAGTTCACCAGAGGGAGTTTGCAATGGGCTTCACAGCAGAGAAATAAATCGTGAATGAAGGCTAGAGGAGTCTACATTGTGGTATGCCTTGGGTTATCCTTTTTGTCCCCGCATCATTACTAATAGCACTCCTTTGACTCTCAAAAATGTCCTAGTTTGAAAAGTAAATGACATAGTCGACCTGCCAAGGGGTTGGAGGCTTGGAAACACGAGGACAAATGATGTATTTGAGGTAGCGCGAGTCCTCTTAGTTCTCGGAGTGGAGTTTGGGGGTAGAAATGGATGTGGCAGAGATGAGATTGGAACCAGGTGTGATCCTTTACGGAGATTGGACTCGTTCTGGACTTTCTAGGGACCATTTCAGAGCGTCCAGGTGGGGGAGTGTGTTGACAGGACCACCATGAGGGAAGATCGGCTTTCTGGATCCTCGGGAAGTTTCAGTCTGATCCATATGGTGTGTGCTTTTCCCAAACACTTCCACTTAGAGAAAATAGTTTCCCGAGAAGGTACCCTCGGCCAAGTTTTGTTTGATTACATCCAGTTACCGTTCCCAACTGTGTGACTTTTCCACTGGGTTTCCTCGAGGACTGTCTATAAAGAAGACTCTTGGGGGACTCGTGTTGATTTTCTTCTTTTTTTAAAAAAAATTTTTTTAATGTTTATTTATTTATTTATTTATTTATTTATTTTTTAATTTTTTTTTTTTTAACGTTTATTTATTTTTGAGACAGAGAGAGACAGAGCATGAACGGGGGAGGGGCAGAGAGAGAGAGGGAGACACAGAATCCGAAACAGGCTCCAGGCTCCGAGCAGTCAGCACAGAGCCCGACGCGGGGCTCGAACTCACGGGCCGCGAGATCGTGACCTGGGCCGAAGTCAAGAGCGGGACACTTAACCCGCTGCGCCGCCCAGACAGGCACCCCAGCTGTCGGACCTTTTAGAGAAAAGGTTTGATTCAACCAAATTTGATAACTTTTCTCATAAAGTCAGTAGTAAGTAACCCTCTCAAATATTTTCCCCGTCTCCACTCTGGTTAGGATGGTTTTATGAACAGACCGGATGATACTGTTTTCAGTGCAACACGTGTATTTGTTCCAAGGGGAGCCTGTGTTTCCAGTCTTACAGGAGCAATTGTGTTATCCAGGATTTTACCTGAGAGAGGCATAAAGCTCTAGAACTTGGCTTTCTGTGTCTTCCAGGAAGTTTAGCGTCTACTCCCTGGCTCTGTTACAGACTCACACAGAGCTGCAGCGGCCAAGGCCACATGGTGCGTTCGCTCCTCTCCCGGGGCCCGTAGCGTGTCTGGCGGCTTTCCTTTTTCACCTCCAGACTCAAAGCCCGAAAGGACGAATCGATTTCAAAATGTCAACTTTTTTTCCTTTTTAAGTGTTGTTTTACGTAAACGTGTGTGTTTGAGGATACTTTTAGCTTTTAAAAAATACAAGAAGGGGGGCGCCTGGGTGGCTCCGTCGGTTGAGCGGCTGACTTTGGCCCGGGTCATGATCTCACGGTTCGTGGGTTCGAGCCCCGCGTCGGGCTCTGGGCTGACAGCTCGGAGCCTGGAGCCTGCTTCGGATTCTGTGTCTCCGCCTCTCTCTGCCCCTCCCCTGCTCATGCTCTGTCTCTCTCTCAGAAATAAATAAACATTAAAAAATTTTAAAAAAATACAAGAAGAAGAAGAGGCAGTCATTTGGCCTTCGTGCCTTTCCTCCTCCTAATTCTCTCACTTGTCCGTGTTTTAATGGCCGTGTTTCTTTGTTCAGGGCCATTCAGAGTGACACTTGCAATCTGGTCAGTGTCAGGCTGCACATTGGTGTCGACTAGAAGCTGGACCTTTGGAGGAACAGCCCGGGACCGCAAGACGTTAGCCAGGGCCCAGGGGAATTAACCGGAATTGGTGGCCTCACTCCCTTGCCTCTGCCAGTCTGGATCGCTCAGCTCTCTTGTGGGATTTGGCCGCTTGCCTTCAGGGATTCTGCAGTAAAAGGAGAGTGGCGACCCTGGGAGACCAGTTCGGAGAAACGGACAATGCCGTTGAGTCCTTTTCGGTCCTGGGCCTCGCCCCTTGTTCTTGGGGAAGTGTTCGCGCGAGGGTTTCCCTCGTTTCGTGTTTGCTCCTTCAAAAGCTGCGAGTGATTTTCACACCCTGTGAACCCCTCACGTGAACTGCTTGCGATTTGTCTGGCAGTCCCTGGTTGTCACTTAAAATAGCTTCTCTTTTGCGCTCCAGAAAGTTCTTGCTGCCGACTGCCAGCAGCTCCATCTTAAGAGGTAATGAGGTTTCGTCTGGAGCCTCGCGCGGCGCTGAGAGGAAGATTCTGCCCCAGCGAGACAGAGCCACGCGTGAAGCCAGCCAGGGGACCAGATCGCTGTCACGCTCTCTGAAAACCAACAAGCCCTTGGTCTGCGTTCCTCCTTTCCTCCCACTTAAAAAGCAATTGATAGATTTTATTTGTTTTTGAGAACAGTTTTCGATTTACAGAAGAATTAAGCAGAGAGTACAGACGGTTCCTGCGGACTCCCCCCTCCACCCCCAGAGCTTCTCTGTCATTAACGTCTTATGTTAATGTGGTATGTCTGTCCCACTTAATGAATCCACACTGACACCTTATTATGAACTAAAGCGTACGGTGGTTCAGATGTCTCTAGTTTTGACCTGATGTCCTTTTTCCATTCCAGAATCCCGTCCTGCGTATCCCGTTACATTTAGTAGTGATGTCTCTTTAGGCTCCTGTGGACTGTGATAGTTTCTCTCTCTGACTTTTCCTTGATTTTGATGGCTTGGACATTTTTGAGGACTGCTGGTCAGGAGACTGTAGGATGCCCCTTATTGGAATGGGCTTGATGTTTTTCTCACGATGAGATGGAGTTACGGGTTTCGAGAGGAAGACCGCAGAGGCCAAGTGCCATTTTCATCGCGTCACGTCAGGGGTACGTGTATCTCTGTGATTTAAGACCGTTGCTGTTAACTGATCACCTGGCTCGAGTCGTGTCGGCCCGGTTTCTCCACCGAAAAGCTCCGCTCTCCCTGCTCTTTCGGACTGTGCTCTTTGAAAGGAAGTCACTGTGTGCAGCTCACGCTTCAGGAGTGGGGAGCGTTCCTCCACTTCCTTGAGAGGAGAGTATTTCTGTCATTTATTTGGACTTCTTCCGCATGGGAGATTTGTCTCTTTTTCTCCGTTCATTCCTTTAGTCACGTCAGTGTGGAATCATGGGTATTTGCTTTTTACTTTGGGTTATGACCCAACCCTACTTTATTTTGTTGCTACAGTTGTTCCAGCTTTGGCCGTTGGAAACGCTTTCAGTTAGCTTCTGTGTCACTTTCACGTGCCCCCATCCTTGTGGCCTTTTTGTTTGTTTCTGAGCATTTCCTTACTCTCTGGCAGTGTAAGACCCCTCCAGGCTCATCTTGTGTATTTCCTGCCCCAGTCCTAGGATCCACCATTTCTCCAAGGAGCTCTTGTTCCTTTTATCGGAAAATGGTATTAGAGACCAAGATCTGGGTGCTGGGTGTGCTTATTGCTGTAAGGGTGTCAGTTCTTGTAGGTCCTCTCAGCTTACAGAGGAAAAAAGTGTTTCAATGCTAACCTGTATATACACACGCACACGCGCACACACACATAGTTATAAATATTTCCGTGTGTAACCCGTCCGTATCTAAGCGTAAGTTTAACTCCTGTTTAGCATCTCGATGTCCCCAACTCTGACACATTACTGCATGGATCATTCTAGGCTCCTCTTGTGTATTTGTAAATTCCCTTTTGAACAGTGAGAAACTTGGCTTATACCCTCCGATGGCCATGGATGTAATTGTTCCATTCTAGTATACATGCCTGGCTGTATTAGAATTGTTAACCTATACCCCCACGGGAAACAACTTTGCTAGCTAGAGTACGGTGCTTAGGTATTGTTTCTTGTGTCTTTAGTCTTCCGCTCATTTGCACAGTTACTTAGGTCAGTACCTTTCCCCCACTTCCTTCAGTGAGGTTGTTTCATATATTTGTAAGAGTTAGAATTGTCTTGCCAGTCTGGATTCTTTCCTGGGATCCTATGACCTTCTAAATTATTTTCTTTCTTAATTTGTAGACCGTCAAAGTTCACGGTTTGGGTTGTACAGCTCTATGGGTTTTGACAAATGCATGTCATATATCCACCATCATCGTATTACATGGAATCGTTTTACCACCCTAAAGTACCCTGTGCATCCCTCCCAAACCAATGGCAACCAC
Source organism: Panthera leo (assembly GCF_018350215.1). Lineage (NCBI taxonomy): Eukaryota > Metazoa > Chordata > Mammalia > Carnivora > Felidae > Panthera > Panthera leo. The sequence continues at coordinate 147,242,741 of NC_056687.1, read as the reverse complement.
CACTCTGTGTACCTTCTCTATGGTTTTAATGTTCTCCACTTCTCATTTAAAAATTTTTTTGTATCTGAGTCTCTTAAGTGAGTATGCACTGAGGATGACCAGCGATTCAGAGCATACGGCGATCACCCCGCTGCTCTGGGAGGTACAGGAAGTTGGACTTCTCTCTGGAATGAAATAGAGGATAATTACGGTAGCTAAGACGTATTACCCTGACGGGACGTCCATATGCTGCAATCTGTGCTGTTGGTGCCATTATCCTCCGGTCAAAAGCGCGCGTGTTCGGGCTTCCTGCACTGCCTGGTTTGGTGACGAGACCTGCCTCGCCTGTGTTGTACATCCTTGTTTTCCTGAGCCCAGGATAGCGACCCCACTTACTCAGCAAGCAGTTTGGGAGGTCCAGTCTGGAGGCCATTCTTCCTTATTTGCGAACTGCTTCTCGTGGGCCTTCAGTGATGATATGTATTCCCTCCTCTTGGAGATTTTGAATTGGAGACACAGATAATGAAGGTAGGCAAATGCCTGGATGTCTGCAAGGTGCCACCTCAGGAACTGCGACAGTTGTGTTTATCTCCGAAGAAACAGAGGTTAGAATCAGAGAGAATGAACGTGTCCTCTCAGTTGGCTGGATTTCCAGTCTTTGCATCCGGGGTGTTTCTAAGGCCTGGCTACCTTTCTTGGCTTCTGTGAGAACCCTTTAAACCTCTTCGGTAGGCCACCTCTGCATTTGCTCAAGCAAATTCAAATTAAGTTTCTGGGGTTTTTTTGCAGTGAGGGAATCCTATTGAAGTCATCTGGGTTTTAGATTGGTCTTTTCCATTGCCAACTGCTGTTCTAAGTATATTTTAGGTGTCAGACGTATCTATGTCAGTACCAAAGTGTTAGGAATGCTCTCAGGTGTGTGTAAGAGGCAAGGGAAGGAGTGGTCGAATCTACCCGGGAGCAGCAGAACAGAGTCCATGAAAGAGGCTATCCTGTCAGGTGGACAGGTCAGGGCATTCTGCATAGAAGGTGATGAGCAAAGGCCCAGAGGCAGGGAATGGAATCATCTTTAGGAGTTGCAGGATGTTTGACTAGGGAGGAACTGGGCTGGAGCTGGTAGGCAGGCAGGATCAGGTTATGAGAGACTCACTATGGAGTTTAACTTCACCTTGTAGATCAAAAGCCACAGATAGGCCTGGGATAGGCCATTTGTGGTTCACCTATGTGTTTTGTTTTGCTTGTGCAAATGTCTTCAGTCGTTAATTGCCAAGACTTAAAAATGAAATGCTTTCATTTAAAAATCTGGATACGTGTGAACATCAAAGGTCAGAATTTTCTGGAGGAATTAGATGATGTAGCATTAGTGGGCCTGTCTTCCACATGACATTACGAACTAAGGTGCGTGTGGCCCTGTGACCCTGGTCTCGCCTGGTCTGCCGTACGCACTGACCTTGCCTCCCGCATCCGTACAGGTTTGGCCACCCAGTAGGAGGCAGCGGGACCGGTGACTTGCTGAGTTCCGGTTGCTTTCCTGTTTGGCAGAGGTTCCAACGATGATACCACCTTATCATCTTGTCAATGAATTTCCTTTCGGAGGGGATTTTCCATTCCAAATGCTTAGATGAGAAACAGCCCTCGCATCTGTCTTCTAAGAAGGGCTTATTTAATTTTCCAGGGCAGTTGTCTTGCTGTCTTTTTTTTTTTTTTTTTGTCAGTGACTTTTTATTTTTTGATTTTAATTTTTATTTATTGGTAATCCAAGTGTAATTCTCACATGGTGTTATTAGTTTCAGCTGTACAGTATAGTGATTTAACAATTCTATATATTACTCAGTGCTTCTCATGGTTAAGTGTGCTCTTAATCCCCGCCCCCAACTTTACCCATCCCCGCACTCCCCTCCCTGGCCACCATCATCTAATTTATTACTACTATTTTTTTTAAAACCCCAAAAAGAAGGTTTAAAATAACAACATAACAGCTAAGTGAATTGTCAGTGTGTTTTTACTCACCGAGGATGACTTTTATGCATGGAAGGGAACATTGACAGTGAGTTGTTTTTGTTCAATTATTATTACTCAGTTTATTAAAATTGTGAATTTCAAAACATGCTGTTTCTTAAGCCTTAACGTCAACTTATAGCTATTTTAGTTATAAACTAGTAATTTTTATGTTAGGAGGGGTTTCGCTTATTTATCAACTAACATTCACTTCTAAATTTAACAAATTAACGTTCTTAAGGCTTTTAGCACCTTACAAATTTAACCAGACTCCTTTAACATTTTAACCAGAATTGCAAATTTAAAGAATCTGTTTCTTTCAAAGACCTTAACTAAAGTTGATAAGAAAACCAAGGAGCAAGGTCGTCTTCAGTATTCTAATAACCCTTGAGTATTAATAAATCATGTTTATCCATTTTGCAGAGCAGATTTTCTTAAGTGTTTGAAACATCTCAAAGTCATGAAGTAACTCAGAACTTACCTCTTCTCAAAACTAGCACAAGCATTGAGGACGTGGGCTTTAAATTTATTTCCTTAGGATCTTTAGGCTTATTTTTGTATCTTGCAGAGAATGCCGTAATCCTGCTGAATCCCAGGAGGAAAAGAGCTTGCCTTAGCCCAGTCAAGGTTATATGCTTTGACCTATGGATTGATCGTCGTCAGCATATTCATGCTAGGTCTGTCTGTCCCTTCGAGAGATGCTTCAAATCTCCCGATGGCTGTCTGGTTACAAAAGGTTTGTAGTGGGTGGGAGGTTGAGGATTTTATCCTTTAGCTGGGAGTTAACCAGTTGCAGGCAGGTTAGGACTCTGGGTGAGCAGGCTCTGGATTTTAATTTCTTATCCAGACTCTTGCTCCTTCCCTCCTGATGTACCTCTGGAAGCCCTCTCCTGTGACTTCGTGACTGACCCTCCAGGGGATGCTGATCCCTGGCCACAGTGACTTTGTCTTCTCTTACTCTCCAGTGTCCTGTTGCCCTCCTTCCTGGGGTCACAGTATTGATGTGCACAAGTGAAGTAACGTGATGCAAGGAGACAGAGCTCACATTATTTAGAATTAATGCTTTTGGAGAGGCTTGAAATACATTTCTCAAAATCTAAGTACTGGAGTAAAAGATGTATTTAGCAAAATGTATCTAGTCCGTGTATTTCTTTTAAAAAATGTTTATTTATTTATTTTGAGAGAGGGAGAGGGCGGGGGGCAGAGGGGGAGAGGGAAAAGGAGAGAGAGAAAGAGAGAGAGGGAGAGAGAGAGGGAATATCCGAAGCAGGGTCCACACTGTTAGCACAGAGCCCAAGGCAGGCTCACTCTTAGGAACCCTGAGATCATGACCTGAAATACAGAGTCGGACGCTGAACCGACTGAGCCATTCAGGTGCCCTAAGTCTATTTCTTAATAGGAATTGAGGCTTACAATAAAAACATTTGTTAAACGGAAGAGTTCAAATAAAATGCAAAAGGATGGATAAGCGGCATTTTCAGGAAAGGGCCAGGTGGACGAGTCCACGCTGTTGAGCTCTTTGGCAAGAAGACAAAAACCCCTCTGATGTTGGTTTTGTTCGTTGGAAAGAGGGAGATTAACAGGTGCCTGAGAAGTAATTAATCTCGGATTTATAGAGCTTTTATGTTAGGGGAAAAAGGTGATTGTGAAAATGTCCACTCCAATCTGTAAGAGTATTGAGTGGAGCAAACATTTACATTTTTATTACGCTGATTAACATCCTGCCGCTCTGTGGACTGTGGAAAACGGTCACTTTTGGGAGTGGTGGTAAGAGGCTAAGTCAATTTAGGGGGAGGTTTGGTGGCTAAAGAAGGTGTGAGATGTATTGCTCTCCCTTGTGCTCTGCTCGTGAGAACAAAGGCATCCTGACACTTGGGACAGACCTCTTGTCACCCCGGATCCCTGTGCATTTAAGGGCAGGGGCTGGTACTCATCCTACACCTGCCATATCCCCCCAACCAGGAAGGCAAAGTGACAAGGGACATTTTCTTCTTACCTTAGAATTAAATATGTGGGTGGAAAGATGTGTAACACAAGCACCTTGGTTTTTGCAGGTTGACTAATTTTAAAATGTTCTAGAATTGTACGCCTTCTGAGTTGAACTGTGCGTTTTAGCCTTTTTGATAGAATTTGAGGGGCGCCTGGGTGGCTCAGTCGGTTAAGCGTCCGACTTCATCTCCGGTCATGATCTTGCAGGTTGTGGGTTCGAGCCCCGCGTCGGGCTCTGTGCCGACAGCTCGGAGCCTGGAGCCTGCTTCGGACTCCGTGTCTCCCCCTCGCTCTGCCCCTTCCCTGCTCACGCTCTGTGTCTCTCTGTCTCTCAATAATAAATAAATGTTAAAAAAAATTTTTTTTAGAATTTGAACAATGTGGGCGAGAGGAAATAAAAACTTGCTATACATTAGTTACTAACTGGAGACAATGCCAGATCCATGCTGAGGAGATATTTTTTCCAGCTTTATTGAGATATAATTAACATACTACATTGTATAGATTTAAAACGTACTATGTGATGGTTTGTACTCTGTGGTGATCTGTATATCTTACAGAATAGTTACTATAATAAGGTTACCTAACATATCTATCACTCACGTAATTGGTATTTATTTATTTATTTATTTATTTATTGTGAGAAAAGTTAGCAACTTTCAAGTATGTAATACTGTACTGTTAACTATAGTCACCATGCTGTGTATTATATCTCCAGAGCCTATTCATCTTAATGTTTATTTATTTGGAGAGAGACACAGAAACAGACTGAGCAGGGGAGGGGCAGAGAGAGAGAGAGGGGGACACAGAGTCCAAAGCAGGCTCCAGGCTCTGAGCTGTCAGCACGGAGCCCGAAGGCGGGGGCTCGAACTCATGATCCGTGAGATCATGACCTGAGCCGAAGTGGACGCTCAATCAACTGAGCCACCCAGGTGCCCCAGAGCCTATTCAGCTTATATCTCAAAGTTTATACTCTTTGACTAACATCCCTGCATTTCTGCCACCCCCTAGCCCTGACAGCCACCAATCTGTTGTCTCTGTGAGTTTGCTTTATTTATTTAAAAAAAATTTTTTTTTTAACATTTATTCATTTTTGAGAGAGACAGAGCATGAGTGGGGAAGGGTCAGAGGGAGGGAGACACAGAGTCCGAAGCAGGCTCCAGGCTCCGAGCTGTCAGCACAGAGCCAGACGCGGGGCTCGAACTCACGGACCGTGAGATCATGACCTGAGCCGAAGTCAGATGCTCAACTGACTGAGCCACCCAGGTGCCCCGAGTTTGCTTTTTTTAGAGTCCACATACAAGTGAGATCATACAGCATTTGTCTTGTTTTGACTTACTTCACCTAGCATAATGCCCTCAAGGTCCATCCGTGTGGAGGCGAGCAGTATGTTTGGTCACTAGAGAATTTGAGGACAGGAATGGGGAGGGGAGGGGGCGGTCAGAACGACTGCAGAGCAGGGCAAGTCTTACTGAAGACAATCGTCTTTCCTGTTACCTGCCAACAACTATTGATGTAAAAATGCCGTGCTCAAAGCACTGTGGTTGATGCAGCTGCAGGTACAGTAGAAAACAACAACAGACACATCCCTGAACTCAGGGAGCTTATATTCTAGTGCAACGCTGTTAGAACGTATCTGCAGTGATGGAAATGATGCATAGGCATGCTGTCCCAGTCCTGCAGCCAGTAGCCATATGTGGCTATCGAGCACTTGAAATGTGGTTGGCATGGCTGAAGAGCTCATTTTTAAAATTAATTAATTAATATGTTTTTATTTTAGAGAGAGAGAATGTGAGTGGGGGAGAGGGGCAGAGAGAGAGAGAGAGAGAGAGAGAGGATCCCAAGCAGTCTCCACACTCAGTACGGAGCCTGACACAGGGTTTGATCCCACAGCCCTGGGATCACGACCTGAGCCAAAATCAAGAGTCAGACGCTCAACCAGCTGAGCCACCCAAGTGCCCTTGAAGAACTGATTTAAAATTTTCAATTTAATTTTTTAAACAATTTTTTAATGTTTATTTATTTATTTATTTATTTATTTATTTAATTTTTTTTTAACGTTTATTTATTTTTGAGACAGAGAGAGACAGAGCATGAACAGGGGAGGGGCAGAGAGAGAGGGAGACACAGAATCTGAAACAGGCTCCAGGCTCTGAGCTGTCAGCACAGAGCCCAACGCGGGGCTCGAACTCACGGACCGGGAGATCGTGACCTGAGCGGAAGTCGGACGCTTAACCGACCGAGCCACCCAGGCGCCCCGATGTTTATTTATTTTTGAGAGAGAAAGAGAGTCAGAGCATGAGTGGGGGAGGGACACAGAGAGAGGGAGACACCGAATCCGAAGCAGGCTCCAGGCTCTGAGCGGTCAGCACAGAGTCCGACGTGGGGCTTGAACCCACGAACCGTGAGATCATGACCTGAGCTGAAGTCAGAGGCTCAACTGACTGAGCCACCCAGGCACCCCTTTGATTTAATTTTCATCACCTTGAGTTAAATAGCTGCACATGGCTAGTGACGACTTATATAGCATAGTTATAGTGGGTCATGTGGATCCTAGCAGTCCTCCTATTTAGACTCCAGGAAATTAGAAAAATTTGATACTGAGGGCTAGAGTACCAGGCTCAAATGATTCCACATAATGGGACAGGAGAGTCCCATTGTGGATATAGTTTTGCAAAGTGAGTTCCACGGAACGCTATTTCCATGAGATATACTGCCCACAAAACTCCTATGGTTAGTAACACTACCTGCTGCCATGTCCTTGTGGGGCCACGCAGTGAGCACCAGCGTATTTCTGCTTTGAGAAGTCACGCAGGGAAGAAACTGACATTTTGTTCACTTTCGGTCAGGGTGGTTTCTCAAAGAGAACCGGTGATAGCACCCTTTCATTCCCTGACACCTGTCAACACACACACACACACTTTGGGCAGTGTTACTCCAGGGAGACAACTGAACTAACTTTAGGACTGGCTTAGAGACCAAAGGAAGAAATGGTCATAGTTTTGCCGTAGACTGAATGATTGTGTCCCCCATTTCCCTTCCCAAATTCTTATGTGGAAACCTGATCCCCAGTGTGATGGTGTTCAGAGGTGGGGCCTTGAGGAGGTGATTAGGTCATGAAGGTGGACCCCTCCTGGATGGGATCAGTGCCCTTATAAAGGAGACCTCAGCAGGATCCTTGTCCCCTTCCACCATTCAAGGACCCCGCATAAAGACAGCCATCTGTGACCTGGGACACGGGTTCTCACCAGACCCTGACTCTGCAGGTGCCTTGACCATGGACTCTCCTAGCCTCTGGAACTGTAAGCAATAAATTCCCATTTATAAGCCATCCAGCCAGTGGTATTCTGTTATAGCAGCCTGAATAGACTAAGACAAGTCTGCTTAGTTCTTGATTTTTCAAGAATATGAAAATTTCTCCATTCTCCTAGATTTGGGTGGGTAGAAATGTGACAAGATCAAGGGCATAGGAACACATATTATACTTTTGGGGGTACTGAATACATTTGCTCCTTTCAGTAACAACTAGAATTTTCGGAGAGTTTGGTATATATGGGTGTATGTGTATATACATACATATATGTGTGTGTGTGTATGTACATATATGTACATATATACGTACATATATACGTATATATGTACATATGTGTATATATGTACATATGTACATACATACGTATATGTATGTACATATATATGTATATATATGTGTATATATATGTATATATATATATATGTACATATATACACACATACACCCATATATACAGTGTTTTGTTCACTTTTTCTTGCCAGTCTAAGTTTTTCTAAGCTAGCTTGTGGTCTGAGCTTGAATTCATAGGTGTACAGATAGGTCAAACTGTTTGATTTTGCTTGTCTCTCTATTTATTTGGGTATGTAAAACTAGTACTCATGTGGCCATTTCTACGTTCTGACTTGATCTGTAAAGACCTACATGGAGCCTGTGACAGTTACTTAAGTTCCCTCAGCTCCTTGGAATAAATTAAGAGCACAGAGTCTAGGATATATCTACCCATAGGTATTTTAAGAATTCTGGTTAGATTGAATTATACACCGGTTCTCACTCATGCTGTTATGGGTGTAGGTGTTTTGGTGTGTGTGTGTGTGTGTGTGTGTGTGTGTGTGTGTGTGTATACACACCCACACATGAGGTATCTATGTTTGCGAATGCCGTACATAGAAGGAAAACTAGACTGGATTCAAGGTTATTCATACAATAATGCCACTCTTACTCATCTTCTGAAGTACTTTCTTGAGCAGCAGAGAGGGAAATGGCACGAGCAAAACCATGGGAGTGGATCTCGAGTTATCCATCATGCTTTGAACATCAGCCATCATGCCCAATGCGACAAGAAAAGGTTACAACTGCCGAGTGGCGTATCGTCCAAGGTCCCTTTCAGTGCTGAATTTCTTTCTTTGGATGACAGCTTTATTGAGAGTTTTCTTTGTAGTAAAAAAGTATACTGTGGGCTAACGAATTCCAGCATCATAGGCGAGGCATGCTCAAAATATGTAAAGGCTTCAGTAAAGAAAACGTGTATGATGAACTTGGCTTTTGGCCTTGGAGGAGGCCCAGAGCTGCTTGGGTTCCTTAATTTTGCCTTTCATTCTGACGGTTTAGAAAACTTGGCTTGTTTCCCCCATTTGGAACTCCTCGACCACCAGTTCTTCCTCCTGTTTACCGTAATTTTTTTCCTGTGGCTATCAGTGTTTTTCCCTTCACAAGATTTTTTTAGAAAGTAATTGTTTTCTTGTGGTAAAGTACATAAAGTTGTTTTAATTATTTCTAAGCATTTTAACTCTCTGCGGTATTAAGTGCATTCACATTCTTTTGCAGACGTCAAACGTAAGCACCTTTTATCAATGCTTGTTTGCATGGAGGAGGTAGGGAAATTCCCGATGGGGCCTGACCTTCTGTCACTTGAAATTTCATCTGTATTATTAAATTAAGACTCTTGTTTGTAAGCAAGGCCTGCCAACCAAAGTCAACTATTTCTGTAATGTAGGCATATATACATAAAGAGAATGACTGGCATTTGAACGTTCCCTGCTTAAGGCACTTTATGTCCCAAACAGGGCAAAAGAAAGTTGTAGAGGTGGAAATAACCAAGCTGAATGGTGTTTGCCACTCCCACAAGGGTGAGGGGAGATTTCACCGTAAGACCTACAGTCACTGGCCTGGGCAAGGTGATAAAAGGCTCAGAAGACACCTTTCCTTTCATCTACAACAGTAGCTTCAAGGCGATCTGCCAAATCCAGCCTATTGCCTTTTTACAAATAAAGTTTTCTTGGGACACAGGCACAGGCATTTGTTTACTGTCATCCGTGGGTACTTCAGTCCTAGATCAGCAGAATGGAGTAGTTGTAGTAGAGACTGTATGGCACATTGAGCCTAAAGTATTTGCTTTCCGGCCCTTTCCAGAAAAGGTTTGCCGCCTCCTGTTCTAGGAGCGCTGTCTGCCCTGGGCCTTGAACATAATCAGCCGTGTGTGCCCTTGTGGTTCCACCTCAGACAGAGGGCTGAAGCAGGATGGGCCACATCTGAGCTCCCTGTGGTCATGCGTTTAATTAGGGACCCTGCTGTGGTGTCCCGAGAGGCTGTGCTGCTGCAGTGAGAAGTATCAAAGGAGCAGCCCAGGTGGGCCGACCTTGAAACAATGTTCTCTGGTGAAGGAGAACATTTTATTATGGGCCATGCCTGAGATGAGAGCATGCTGGATTACATAATGATTTGAATAAAGGAAGTAGCGGCCCTTTAATTCATGAAGTGGTTTATTAGGAAGGTAATTTGCGCACACTATAAATATTGGGAAGGCTGGGGAGACTTATGGATTCATTTGAAGGAAGTGACGGGTGTTCATTACATTTTGCGATGTAAGTCCGAGCAGTATTTCAATACCACCTTTGTTTGATTCGTCGTACATTCTCTTTGCCAAGAAGTTCAGCGGGGAGAGAGAGCCTCTGGATTTCTGGCCTCTGAATTCTGCAGATGCCTTGTCCATTTACCGAAGGCTGTGTCCCCACGTTGAAGGCCAGAGGGCAAGGAGGCCAAGTGGTTGTCTTCCACAGTTCCGGGGAAGCCAGCCTCTTGGGACCTACTGGACTTGCCTTTTCAGGGTCTTCAACTTCTCAGCTTTTTTTTTTTTTTTTTCTTAAGGGTGTTAGGTGGTTGGTTTCAAAGCTGCCGTTCGGAGTGGGAGCGATTCAAGTAGATTGATGTGAAGTTCACAGACGGCCAAGTGCATTTGTCTCGCCTGGGATGTGGGCAATAGCTCTGGAAAGGGAAGCTAAATGTGCACGCTGAGGGTCTATGGACGTTCCAGCACGCTCGTTTTTGATCTGAAATGGCTGGGGTGCCAGAGTGGCTGTGCTGAGTCAATGAGTCAGTATGGAAATGTTCATTTGCATTTCTTTTCTTGTTTGCTAATGAAATAATTGGCTGGGAGGAGGCAATTCAGTGAGACGTTCCCTCTCCTTTTTTTTTTTTTTTTTTAACCTCGAGCTGCACCAGCAATGGCTTTCATTAGCCACAAGAGTCATAGAGTTAATGAGGTCTTTTATTTTCCGTTATGCTAGCTCTTTTTCCCAGGACCAAACTCCAGGTACCTTCAAAAATAGCCAAAACCCAAGTCAAGTTGCCGTCCTGGCCAAAAGCCAATAGGTTTCTTTTGGTAGAGAGCGCTACCTAGAAACTGTAGGTCTTGGTGATAAAATGATTTATTGCATCAGTAGTTCTAGTATAAAGGAGAGTGGTTATGGAAATGTGCCACCAGAGGTCCCAGCATGCAGTGGAAAACGTGATGCCCGAGCTGCAGTTACTTAATTCACTAACCTGAGAGGCAGGGTTCCTGAGCTCCATCTAGAGAAAGGCAAAAGAATGAACACCATCATTTAAGAATCCCAATGAGGGGCGCCTGGGTGGCTCAGTCGGTTAAGCGGTTAGGCATCTGACTTTGGCTCAGGTCAGGATCTCGCAGTTCATGGGTTCGAGCCCTGGGTGGGGCTGTGCTGACAGCTCAGAGCCTGGAGCCTGCCTCAGATTCTGTGTCTCTCTTTCCCTGTTCCTCCTGCACTCACACACTCTCTCTGTCTCTCTCAAAATAAATAAATAAACATTAAAAAAAAATCCTGATGAATGCCAGCTATGTTCCAGTATGTTTCAGCATTCTGTTCTTTTAAGATACCTCTTTCTAAGCTGGATGATATGTCCCTCCAGCGACCTGATGTCTACAGGCTCAGCTCTCTGACGGATGCTGTTGTAGAGGTGATGATTTCAGGGTTTCCTGTTGGTTACTCTTCACCAGTTAAGTGAAAGCCACATCAAACAACGCTCCTAGCTCTGCCCCGGGGGGGCTGCCCGTCTCCTCTCTCCAGCTCTTTGCCGTAAAGGCCGCCGTCATCTGTAGCAGATCAATATCCTCCAGGTGCTTAAAAAACATCCTGTCTTATGGAAATGGAGTATTATATCGGGGCATTGACTGCCCCAACCCAGAGGGTCACAGAATGTTTTAGAGGCAAGCAAACAGCCTAAAGGAATAGGAAACCAAAGTGGCGGTTTTCCTCGCCAGCCCTTTCCTTGACCTCGTCCTCACCCGTGAGCCGCAGCAGATGTAAAGCAGGCTTTTGTACAGAGAGGACTCCTGGTGCCGTCACCCAGGCTGGCCACCTTGCCCCTAAATCAGCTCACAGAGAAACAAGCTATCAGGCTGCAGGTGGGTGAGAAGGGGGCGGGGGCTCCTTTAGTGTGCTGGCAAATAAGAAGGGAAGGACTTCTGTGTGAACTACCCGTACATGTTGTGCATGACCTGCAGACACGAATCTCTGCCTGGACCGTTGCAGTCAGCTCTTCCCAGACTTCCCTGCTTCTCTGACCCACCCACTGGAGCCTCGTTCTGGACTGATTCTCCAGCGTCAGAGCTCTCCACGAGCCTTCCCCACCGCTTCTCTGGAATAAAGCCTTGGGTACAGAGGATGTTCACAAACAGTAGGCTCAACATTCCTTTCATCCCCAGTCACAGACCCTTGGGTGGGTGCGTGGCATTGCATCTGGGTGTGACTTACGACCTCACGGAGACCTCTCAGTAAATTGTGACATGAATAATTCAGAGTCCGACTGTGTAATTTCACTGCTTCTCCGGAGGATTGGAGAAATGTCCCGCTTCTCAGAGCTGCAAAAGTTCTCTCGATATAGTGTCTACAGAAGTGGGTTTGGCAGGCAAGCTGTCTTCCATGACTTGAATGATGCTTTTTCAAGGTTAGGTTTTACTTCAGTGGGTTCTTTGTGAGCCACGGATGATCTAGAAACATCGTTGTCGCCATCAGGTGTAGCCCCTTTGGTTTCTGAACCTCGGGTCCGTCTGCTGGTGGTCAGCCACGGTTGGCACATGTGGTTCTCACCCTTTCTTTCCTGCTCAGAGAGGACGAGGCGCCAGTGGGGAAAGAGGACAGGGCGTTCGGGATGGTCCCTAGATCGATAAATTAGGTCCTGAATGATTGGGAATTGATTATGTTGCTAACTGGCTGGTCTTTGGTCAACGATAAGCACGCTGGGCAAGATGCCAAATCGGTGATTTTAAACGTTTTCCCAGCCTGGTGCGGCGTCTTGTAAATATTCCCTGAGCATCGAAAATGTCTTTGTTTATGGAGAATAGTTTTGGCTTTCGAGAGCCTTATATTCTGGCTGTGACAGTGGTGATAATAGGTAAATGAGGATGATGACAATGAAGTGACTAGTTTTTATTTACTGACCTTTCTCCGTGGGCCCATCAGGGTACCTGTCTTAGCCTCCTCTGTATGTGCGATGCTGTTGCTAAGCCCAGAGGGAGGCCTCATCAAGTGACACAGCCCCAAAGGGGTTTCCAGGTTAGGTGGCAAAGATAGGTAGCTGATAACAATAACAACAACAACAACAACAATAATAATAAATAATAATAAAGATGCAGAGGCAGCCACTGCCCCAAATGAGTCCCCACTGTTTCAGCTCCATCAGCCTGCTCAGGGCAGAGCTGATGAGAAAGGGGTTATTTCTGGCTGAGGTTGATACGAGTCGGTGGGGGGGTCAGATATATTTTATGAAAAACAATTTAGGAGGTAGATGTGGGAGGCTCAGAAATTCAAAGAACCAAGTGGAAAGAGATGAGTAGGAGTTTGGTTCCCCTTGGGGTGCCTGGGTGGCCCAGTCGGTTGAGCGTCTGACTTTGGCTCGGGTCATGATCTCGCAGTCCGTGAGTTCGAGTCCTGCTTCCGGAGGTACATCAGGAGGGAAGGAACAAGAGTCTGGGAAACAAATTAAAAACTAGAGCCTGCTCACCCAGAGTCCTAACCTGACTGCAACTGGTTAACTCCCAGCTAAAGGATAAAATCCTCAACCTCCCACCCACTACAAACCTTTTGTAACCAGACAGCCATCGGGAGATTTGAAGCATCTCTCGAAGGGACAGACAGACCTAGCATGAATATGCTGACGGCGATCAATCAGTAGATCAAAGCTCTGTGCTGACAGCTCGGAGCCTGGAGCCTGCTTCGGATTCTGTGTCTCCGTCTTTCTCTGCCCCTCTGCCGCTCATGCTCTGTCTGTCTGTCTCTCTCAAAAATAAACATTAAAAAAAAAAAGAAGCAGCAGCTTGGCTCGCTTATTGTGAAGGGATTGTTCGTTTGCTCTAGTTTGGCAGGTTGAAGCAGCAGGTGATGTGCAGGGCAGACGGAAGGGATGGGGCACCCTCCCCACATCTGAACATAATGTACATCTTCGAGTATGCGGTCTTGAGTGCCATTTGTGAGATCTAGAATAGCCTCGGGGGACACCCCCCAACTCATTTCGCTTCATGGCTGCGTAGATTCTTAAGGTTGAACAGTCGCGACTGGCGTTCAGAATTCAGGCTAGACTGTTCCCATCAGTGGTGAACAAACGTCTCTTCATTCTTCTCTCTCTCCTGGTTTTCCCTTTGTTGAGGTGTTGGGAAGGGCCAGAACAGTGAATCAAGTGACAGTGTCTTGGCGGGCAACATTTGACTGCCTTGCTTAAGGAATCTTAGACATTTTTTTTTTTTTTTTGGAGGTGGTGTAATCGAGATTTCAAACCAGATTTGGAAAATATAGTTGATGTTTGGAATTTGGTGGATAGTCATTAATTTCCATTCTCCTCTCTCATTAGACCTTAACTTATTATTTTTTATTAAGTAAGCCATACACCCAATATGGGGCTTGAACGCATGACCTCGAGATCAAGAGTCACATGTTCTACTGACTGAGCCAACCAGGCGCCCCAGGAATTATCTTATTATTGAGATGAGCAGTCTCTGACATGCTGCTCTTTGTGGACTGTCACATGCTCTTTGGCACATTGATTAAGTTTGCTGTCATCATGTAACTTGAGCCATAGGAAGTAAAACTCATGTGTGTCCAGTGTGAGATCAGAAACACATCCCTCTGAAAAAATAAGCTATGTAGGAGGCAAGAGTAGGGTTAAAAAAAATTTTTTTTTTAACATTTATTCATTTTTGAGAGACAGAGACAGAGCGCAAGCAAGGGTGGGCAGAGGCAGAGGGAGACGCAGAATCTGAAGCAGGCTCCAGGCTCTGAGCTGTCAGCACAGAGCCCGATGCGGGGCTTGAACTCACAGACTGTGAGATCATGACCCGAGCTGAAGTTGGACGCTTAACTGACTGAGCCACCCAGGTGCCCCAAGAGTAGGATTTTTAAGAAGAGTAGTTGGTAAATATTTTCCTAATTTATGTTACCTGGCAAATAGTTACATATATATATGTATATGCACTGTAGAATGGGCCGGGTGCCATTCTAAGCGTTTTACAAATAACAACGTATTTGATCCTTACAGAAGTCCTGCAAGGTAGATACTTTGATTCCCCGATTCTTTGGTTGCTTAGATGTTTGTTTTGTGCTCACGTGGCGGCTGCAGACACGTGTTTGTAGCTGCGTCTCTTTCGAGAAAAATTCTTTGGAGAAAACCTCAAAACGGAATTCTGTCCATTAACTGCCCCCTCCGTCTTCCCAGAAAATCGGGGACGTTCTACCTTTATTTGAGCTCAAGTGGCGAAACACCAGCTGTTTCCACCAGGTCAGACCAGGGTGGGAGTGCTTTTTGCTTCAGGTTCCCTGGGAGTCTGTGGACAGTGAGAGCGTGCAGAAATGTTGGCCCACTCTGTCCCGCGCTTGGGATTCTGTGTTCCCCAGAGAGCCCACAGCCACCCAGGCGGACCCAGACGACCTCCAGGCAGTTTTGTTTTCGGATGGGGGATTGAAGCCCGGTGGCCTTGGGGAGTGAGGTTCAGAGTTCCCCCTTTTATCTCCTCGCCTTCCCTCCTTCCAGGCGTCAGCTGCCCGCAGAATCCTTTGAGGAGAAATTACTCCCGGACAGGCTCAGCTCGTTGGTTTTCGCAAACGTCGTACCTTTTTGGCTTCCAGGCTGAACATTCGACATTTCCTGAGCGGTGTTCCTTCCTATTTGCTGCGACCCTGCTTTTAGATTCTTTAAAGTTGAGGCCCCCGGTTCTGAGGTGGAAGATTTAGTTTGCTCCTGCCTTTTGTAGAGAGGCGGGATAGGGTAGTGGTTAGGGGCCAGATCGCTTAGGCTCCCCTCTTTGCTGCTGATTGGTTGTGTGGGTCTGGTAAGGGGGAGACCTTCTCGGTGCCTTGGATTCCTTGTCTTTATTTCTTTTTTAAAAATGTTTCTTTACTTGTTTTTGAGAGAGAGCGCACGTGAGCAGGTCAGGGGCAGAGAGAGAGAGAGGGAGAGAGAGAATCCCAAGAAGGCTCTGCGATGTCCACGCAGAATCCGATGTGTGGGGCTTGAACCCACAAACCGTGGGATCAGGACCTGATCCGAAATCCAGAGGCGGACCCTTAACCAACTGAGCCACGCAGGCGCCCCTTCTTTGTCTTTAAGAAGAGGGTGATAATAGCAACTTCTTCTTAGCAATTGTTTTCTCCTCTACCTTCCCAGCTCTCCTCCGTAGAGGGACCATGGGATGAAGGTGGAATTTTTGTCCCACGTCCCCACCCCCATTGCTGGCACCTAGAACAGTGCCTGGCACTTAGTAGGTGCTCAGCATATCTGTTGAAGGAATAAATATGGGAAAGACTGCGGGAATGCTCTTTGCTAGGGCCTCTTGTATTTGGCGTATCTTTGGAATACAGAGAGGATCAAGGAGGAAGGGCCTGGAATTGGAAAGTTGGAATCATTTTCCTGCACGCTGTCAGCTTTCTGCGTTGTTGGGCTGGCCCGTCTCCCTCGCTTTCCCCTGTGGAATCTGGGACTTCATAGCAGGGTGCCAGGGCACTGGTGACTGACTTGGGGGACTGCCTTAGGGCTGGCAAGAAGCAGCCTCTTAGGGCTTTCCGTGTGCCAGGCACATCTCTAAAGTGCTTTATGTATATTAGCTCACACAAGCCCCAGTACAGCTCTATGAAGCAGCGTCTTCTTAGCTCCATTTTACAGATTGGAAACGGAGGCACCAAAAGGTTAAGTGATTTGCTCAAAGTGATGTGGTATTTTGAATATATGTTAGATGCCTTTGTGCTGGTCATTTGTGCTAGGCTCTGAGCGGGCAGCAGTGGAGAAACCCACTGTGGTCCTGCCTTCAAAGACTTTACAGTCTAGTGAGCATGTGTTTTAACAAATAATCCCACAAATAATTACAAACATGATGGCTTGTGAGACTACTTGGGAAGCACTATGCCCTAGGGCAGAGTGACGGGACCTGGTGTAGATTGGTGGGAGGAAGGCTTCGCTGAATAGCAGACACTTCAGAGCTGAGATCTGAAAGGACACGAACTAGCCAGGTCAAGAGTAGGGAACAGGTTTCTAGGCAGTGGGAACAGCATGAGCAAAGGCCCTGAGGTAGGAGAGACTTGGAAACAGGAAGCTAGCCAGTGTGGCAGTAGCAGAGGGGACAGGGAGGGGATTGGAAGAGGAGATGAGAAGAGGCAAGCTGCGTGATGCAAGGTCTTTAGGCCCGTTAAGGATTTTGAATTTTATGTTGAATGCCACAGGAAGCCATTCAAGGATTCTGATCAGGGGTACGTGATGGCCTCGTTTGCAGTTTAAGAAAAATCTTTATGTTAAGCAGAGGAAAAATGGATTAGATGTGAGTGAGAATGGATGTGGGGAGATCCACAGGAAAACTTTATGTTTTGACTTTTGCCTTTAGAAGAGTATTTAAAATTTATTTTATTTATTTTGAGAGAGAGAGAGAGAGAGAGAGAGAGAGAGAGAGAGAGAGAGAAAGAGAATCCCAAGCAGGCTCTGCATTGCCAGCCTGGAGCCTGATGTGGGGCTCGAACCCACAAACCATGATGAGATCACGACCTGAGCCAAAATTAAGAATCGGGTGCTTAACAGATTGGGCCACCCAGGCGTCCCTAAAAGAGTATTTAAAAATTCAGTGATCACTTCAATAGATGCCGAAAGATACTGCACAAAAGTCAACATCTATTTTTTATTAACCTTTGATTTTGAAATAATTTTAGATTGGGGCGCCTGGGTGGCTCAGTTGGTTAGGCGACTGACTTCAGCTCAGGTCATGATCTTGCAGTTTGTGAGTTCGAGCCCCATGTCAGGCTCTGTGATGACAGCTCAGAGCCTGGAGCCTACTTCAGATTCTGTTCTCCCCCCGTCTCTACCCTTCCCCTGCTCATGCTCTGTGTCTCTCTGTCTCTCAATAATAATAAATAAACGTTAAAAAAATTTAAAAAAAAAAAAGAAAGAATTTTAGATTTCTAAGAGTTGCAAAGATAGTAAGAACATTTTCATACACCATTCCCCCAGCTTTCCTAACCAACATCTATTTTGGATTAACATTCCTAATGGGGCGCCTGGGTGGCTCAGTCAGTTAAACGTCCGACTTCAGCTCAGGTCATGATCTCATGATTCATGGGTTCAAGCCCCACATCGGGCTCTGGGCTGACAGCTCAGAGCCTGGAGCCTGCTTTGGATTCTGTGTCTCTCTCTCTCTCTGTCCCTCCCCCACTCATGCTCTGTCTCCAAAAAATGAGTCAACATTAAAAAAAATTCCTAATAAATTAGCAATGGCTACTTCCTTATTAGAGTGAAGTATATCTCTCTGAAACCGCCAATATCATCCTGAATGGTAAATACGGGGACATGTTTCCACTTAGGACAAGAATGATGTATGGTTGCCTGCTCACTTACGTCAGAACATTCTATGCCATGTAAACAGGCAAGAAAAGGAAATAAGGAACAATTAGAAAAGAGAGAGCCATCCTTCTCATTACCTGTAATACCCAAAAGAGTTAAATTAAAAACTCCCAAAGTTGACATCAGAGAAATGGTAAAATTGTAAAATAAATATCTAAAAATCGATCCCAGTGTTGGGGCACCTGGCTGGCTCAGTCAGTAGACCATGAGACTCTTGGTTTTGGGGTCATGACTTTGAGCCCCACACTGGGCATAGAGATTACTTAAGAAGAATCTATATTAGTGTAACAGAGATAAAATAATTGCCTTAAATGCCAACAGATTGCCTATACTGTATAATAATTTCTCTTTGGAGGACCCACCTGAGGGGTGGAGATATGTGAGGAGAGTTCTTGGGGGAATAATGGGTTTGGTATGAGGGGAGACCAGGGGATGAGTAGAAAAACGGGCCGGTGAGAAATTAGTCAAAGTGGTCAAGAGACCAGAGATGGAGATTTTAGCAGGGGCCGGCTGAAGAACAGGAAGGGACAGTGTTATGGTAAATTATTTGTTTGTTTTTTTTTTAAGAAGTTTTATTTTTTAACTTTGTTGGTTTATAAACTACCATTTTAAAAATAGTCCTTAGTACGTCGCTAAGGCTTTTTATTTTTTTAATTTTTAATTATTTTTTAAAATGCTTATTTATTTTGAGAGAGGGAGAGAGAACAAGCACACACGTGTGCATGCACATGACCCGCGGAGGGGCAGCGAGAGAGGGGCAGCGAGAGAATCCCAAGCAGGCTCCACACTGCCAGTGCAGAGCCTGATGCAGGGCTTGATCCCCTGACTGTGAGATCATGACCTGGGCCAAAGTCAGGAGTCAGATGCTTAACCGACTGAGCCACCCAGACACCCCTCACCATTACATTTAATGATAAATCAGCTGAACACCAAAGTAAGGATTCCAAGATTACTTCCTTTGCAATCGGAAAATGTTCTGTGGTCTTCTTTTTTTTCTTTTCTTTTTTAATATAATTTATTGTCAAATTGGCTAACATACACTGTCTACAGCGTGCTCTTGGTTTTGGGGGTAGATTCCCGTGGTTCATCACTTACACACCACACCCAGGGCTCATCCCAGCAGGTGCCCTCCTCAACGCCCATCACCCGCTTTCCCCTCTCCCCCACCCCCTATCACCCTCAGTTTGTTCTCTGCATTTAAGAGTCTCATGGCTTGCCTCCCTCCGTCTCTGTGACTATTTTTTTCCCCTTCCCTTCCCCCACGGTCTTCTGTTCCGTTTCTCAAGATCCACATATGAGTGAAAACATACGGTATCTGTCCTTCTCTGACTGGCTGACTTCAGTCGGCACAATACCCTCCAGTTCCATCCACGGTGCTGCAAATGGCCGGATTTCATTTCCTTTGAGGTTGCAGGTATTCCGTTGTCTTCTGGCATCTGGTATTACTATTGAAAACTCTGATGTCAGTCTGATATTTGTTTCTTTATAGGTTTTCTGCCTTTTCTCGCTGGAAATTTTTAGATGTGTTCTTTCCCTTCAATTCTTAATTTTACTGTGATAGATCTAGGTAGGGGCTTTTTCTCGGCATTCTGTGAGTTCTTTCGGCCCGAAGCGTTAGCCCTTTCTTTAATTGTGGCGAACTCCTGCTTCTTATTTCTTTAAACGTTTCTCCTTCACAGTGTTTTATTATTTTTTTTCTTTTTTCCCCTGTGGAAGTGCTACGAGATGGGTGTTGACACTTCTGTTGCATCACGTTTTCCCCCACCTTTAAAATCCGTTTTCCCCCACCTTTAAAATCCGTTTTCCCCCACCTTTAAACTCCGGTCCTCCTGCGTTCAGCGAGAGTGCCTTGATTAATCTTCCGGCTCCCCAGTTCATTTTTCCACCTCGTTCTGTTCTTCCGCCAATCCGTGAAGGGCCCTCTTACAAAACTTATCTTTCAAACTCAGGATTTTCAGTAGGTGGTTTTATCTGCTGCCTTTGATTCCAACTGCTCGTAGCCTCCCGTGGCTGGCAGAGGCTGTTTAAAGTATTTAAGGGTTTTTTGGTTTTTTTGTTTCCCATTAGGTCTGCTGCTGCCAGTGTGAATTGTCCCATTCTTTCCTCCCATCCCCAGTTACAGCACACACGCGTCTCTAATTTTCTGGTTCTAGCCTCTGCTGCTTTGCGATGCTTAGCTGCCCTGCCTGTTCTCTGTGTGGGAGACGAGTGACAGAGGCTTGGGTGCTTGCCTGGCTGCCCCAGGCGACATGACTTGGTGGGGGAAGATGTCCTCGGGGCTGGCGTTGCCCTGTCTGGATGCTTCAGTCTTCTTTTTTCTTCCTCCGCCCAAGGACTTGACTTGAGTCTGTCTGTCTTTTTTTTTTTTAAAGTTTATTTACTCATTTATTTTGAGAAAGAGAGAGAGAAGCAGAGGGAGAGAGCGAGAGACAGAGTCCCAGGCAGGCTCCGCTCTGTCAACACAGAGCCTGGCGCGGGGCTCGAACTCGCAGAACGTGAGATCACGGCCTGAGCCGAAACCAAGAGTTGGACCGTTAACTGACTGAGCCACCCAGGCACCCCAAGCACAATGTCTAACGCTGTGTGTGTAAAGGGGATATAGCACTCATGTTAAGTTATTCTCCGCGATTAATTGTTGAGTGACTTCTGAAGCACTATTTAGGATTATAATAGGTTGCTGCCTTTCATTTAATACGGTGATATAACTCCTCATCCATGTTACTTTTTCTGGGTTCCCCATTGCGTTTAACCCAAATGCTTAGAGCAGTTATGTGACTTGATGCTTTTGCCCATAGAGCAAATTCATGTATGTTTTCAGATAACAGGACTATAAGCTTCTTGAGAGCAGAAACTGTGCCCTGTTTCCCAGTGTATCCTTAGCATTTGGCGTTTAGTAGGGTTGCTAAATACTGGTGGTAGTAGGAGTATTATACTCCTGTTTTTTTTTAAGACTTTTTTTGTGTGTTTGTTTATTTTTGAGGGGGAGGGAGGGAGAGAGAGAGAGAGAGAGAGAGAGAGAGAATAAGTGGGAGACGAGCAGAGAGAGAGAGACACAGAATCCAAAGCAGGCTCCAGGCTCTGAGCCGTCAGCACAGAGTTTGCGGGGCTTGAACTCACGAACCACGAGACCATGACCTGAGCCGAAGTCGGACCCTCGAATGACTGAGCCACCCCGGTGCCCTGCGTTATGCTCCTGTTTTAACAACGCATACTGGCCGGGAAGAGGCGTCAAATGGGTTGATGTGTCGGGAACGGTGTTCAGCTGTGACTAATAGAACTGCAGCAAGGGGGACTCAGCCCCCGGCCCTCGAATTTGGCTGCAGTTGCAACCACCTGGGGAGCTGGGACAACTACTAACGCCTGGCTTTCACTCCCAGAGATCCTCACTGACTTCGTGTGTGTGCGTGCCGGAGACTGGGCGTTGTGAAAAGGCTCTCGAGGTGTTTTGGTCCTAGGCTGAAACATTCCACGGACTGGGGGGCTTCAACCGCAGTTCATTTCTCAGTTATGGAGGCTGGATGTCCAAGAGCAAGGTGCCAACAGGTGGGTTTCATTTTGAGGCCTCTTCTTTTGGCTTGTAGATGACTACCATCTTGCTGTGTGCACACACACCCAGAGGGGGAGGGGGGAGGCGCCGGTTCTCTGGAGTCTCTTCAAGTAAGGACACTAATTCTCCCAAACCAGGGTCGCACTCTCTATAACCTAATTTAATTTCACTTGAATCTCTTCCTTGTAGGAAGAGATTTTGTCTCCAAATACAGTCATGTGGGAGGATAGGGCTTCAACATACGAGTGGGGGGGGGGGGGACACAAGTCAGTCCATGATGTGATTCTGATATGCTGCCTTTATTTTCATGTCACATAAAAGAAGTTTGGAGGTAAGCTCTTTTAGGGTTGGCGTTGGGGGGCATGTTCCTAAGCTCTTTCTGCCTTTCTCCTTCACCATCCCCAGGCTGGGACCGTTTGTTCCAAAGTTGGAATGTTGGAACTCTAGCCCTCACCTCCGTCTTCCAGGAGCTCAGGGGAAGGAATCTAGTCTATGACTGTCCCTCACTAGCTAGGACGAATGTGGTTGGGTGACCACGCCTAGCTGAAAGGAAGGGT
Source organism: Panthera leo (assembly GCF_018350215.1). Lineage (NCBI taxonomy): Eukaryota > Metazoa > Chordata > Mammalia > Carnivora > Felidae > Panthera > Panthera leo. The sequence continues at coordinate 147,220,474 of NC_056687.1, read as the reverse complement.
GGGACGTGCATTCTGGCATTGGGTACTCCACCGGCTAAAAGTTAGAGTTCTCTCGATTTGAGACCGAGGAGAAAATGGGTGTGCAGTTGGGTAGCCAGGAGTCTGCTACACCTGATTTCAGACTGTGAGTCAGGCAGCGTCTGAGCCCGGTTGCAGACCTGGGGTTCAACCCAGTAATCTCTCCATTGCTCCCAGGAAACACGGAACGTGCATGTTGGGAAACATGTGGGAAACTTGAGCGACAAAGGTTGGGAAGATGAGAGAAATTCTTTTCCTCTCTTGCTTGTGTTTGCTGCACCAACCAGAACCGATCTGCTTGCCCGTAAAGTAGGGCCATGGCAATGCAGGAGTTTTTGAAAAAGGCGGATCCGGGTATGGTCACAAATAGCACGATTCAGTTCTTACCTTTTGTCAGCATTCAGCCCAGTTGGTCACAGCCTCCTTTCTTAAACCGTCTCTTTCTGGGAGTCTGGTTTCCTCCTAGCTCTCTGCCTTGTGTTCTCTCTTTTGCTGTTTATGATTAGGTTTCCCCACATCTGGTTTTTTTTTTTTTTTTAACTCTTTTTCATGTTTGTTTATTTTTGAGTGAGAGAGAGAGAGACAGAGCACGAGCAGGGGAGGGGCAGAGAGAGAGGGAGGCACAGAATCCGAAGCAGGCTTCAGGCTCCGAGCTGTCAGCACAGAGCCCGACTCGGGGCTCGAACCCACGAACTGTGAGATCGTGACCTGAGCCATAGTCGGATGCTCAACCGACTGAGCCACCCAGATGCCCCTCCCCCCCCTTTTTAAGTTTATTTATTTATTTTGAGAGACAAAGCGAGAGAGCGCCCGTGCAGGAGAGCGAAAATCCCAAGCAGGCTCCCACTGTCAGTGCAGAGCCCAGAATGGGGCTGGAACCCACAAACCAGAAGATCATGCATGGCCTGAGCCGAAACCAAGAGTTGAACCCTTAACTGACTAAGCCACCCAGGTGCCCCCCCCTCATCTGAGTTTTAAGAATATTCCTCTCTGCCCCGGTTCTTCCCCCACCCCCGTATTCTCTTTCCGTGTAATCTTCTACATGCCTTTGGCCTCGATTGCTAGTTATTTACAGGTGATTTCAACTTGATAGCTGCAGCTCAGACCTCCTCCGGGCTCCAGACCCATTCACCCAGCTGCTCATTGACCTCTCTTGGAAATTTTAAATTGTGTCTCAGGTGCAGAATTACCCTGTTCATCACCACATCTTGTCGACGTGCCCTGCAGTAATTCTGCCACTCCTCCCTGGTCTAGGCTAGGGCCAGGAACACCGAGGTGTTTTATTTTAAACACTTTTATAATTCACACACCGTAAAAATCACCCATTGTAACTGTACCAATCAGTTTTTGGGTTTTTTTTTTTTTTTTTTAATTTATATCGTCGTGCAACTGTCACCACAGTCCCGCCTGAGAACATTTCTGTCACCGAAAAAAAAATCCCCTCTAGCTGGTCTTTGGTTTATTCTGCTCCTGTTCTCAGCTGTTCATCTGCTTTTTTCTCACTGTAAGTTTATCTTTTCTGAATATATAAATGAAATCATAGAATGCATCGTCTTTTGCGTCTGCCTTCCTTTACTTGGCATAATACTTTTTTTTAAAGTTTATTTATTTTGAGAGAGAGAGAGAGAAAGAGAGAGAGAATGAATCCCAAGCAGGCTTCATGTTCTCAGCGCAGAGCCCGACATGGGGCTCGAACTCACGAACTGTGAGATCACTACTTGAGCCAAAGTCGGACACCCAATCGACTGAACCACCCAGGTGCCCCGATTCTCTTTTCTTGAACCATAAAATGAGTGAAAGTATCATCAGAGAACCCTTGTATAACTGATCGTGTTGACAGTCGGGTGCTAGTCCTTGCCAAAGAATATTTCCATGGCACCCTGACAAAAGAAGAAATCCAGGCTCTTGTTTTAAGTTCTGTCTTGTTGGCATTGTAGTCCATTAGCCAGACTGCTGATACGATGCAATGTGAACGTCCCCATCAGGTCCCATTTGCTGTCTGCATTTGGAAAAGTACCTTATCACCAAAGTGAGACCCAGTGGTTCTCAACATGAGGCCCTATCAGCGGCATCAACTTCACCCTGGGGCGAGTTAGAAATTCAAGTTCTCGGGGCACCTGGCCGGCTCCGTCGGTAGAGCGTGTGACCCTTGATTCTGAGGTTGTGGGTTTGAGCCCCATGTTGGGTGTAGAGATTACTTAAAATCTTAAAAAAAAAAAAAAATAATAAAACTCAAATTCTCATGCTCCAGACCAGACCTGAATCAGAAACTCTGGGAGAGGGGCCCAGGAAGCTGTGTTGGTGGGTGTTTTTGTTTTTTTTTAAATACAACTTATTGTCAAGTCAGTTAACGTACAGTGTGTATAGTGTGCTCTTGGCCTCGGGAGTAGATTCCCATGAGTCATTGCTTCCGTACAACACCCAGTGGAAGCTGTGTTTTAACAAGCTTCCAGGTGATTCTGATGGAGCTAACGCTTGAGAAGCACCCGTCTAGGCCATAGGCACCTCTTGATATTTTACAGTTTCCTTAGAGTGGCGTGAAATTCTTCGCTAAAGGCACGGGAAGCTCAAGCGTTAATAGGAGTTCAGAAGGTGAGAGGCAATATTCTGAAAGCCTGTATTCATCCTTGTTAGACAGGTCTCAGTTCTTGCTTTTGGAATTAAATCACCGAGTCTTTAAAAGCAGATCGAATCTCATCATAGATCAAATCCAAGCTCAGGGCATCATAGATCAAATCCAAGCTCAGGGCATCAAATCTTGCGTTCAGAGTTAACGTTGACTTATGCCGGTGCTTTATCAGGTGGCTCCCGAGGCGACAGCCGCTCTGGCTGCCGGCTCTTAATGTTGGGGTGGTTCATTCGACCTGGCCCCCGGACCCCTCTGCGCAGGCGGGCCCCTACGTGATGCTGCTTGATGATCCCATCATGCAGCAGTTTCATGCCGGGTGGTTTAGTAACTTTTCCTGAAATCTTTGTCAAAAATAATTCCAAAGTGACCGAGTCAAGAAATCCACAGCCTGGGATGTTGTGATTTCGGAGCTGGGCTCGGGCTCGTTCAGACTAAGACAAAATGAGGTCGTCTCACGCTTAAATAATAAATGCTGCTTGGTCGTAGGTCGTATGGGCGTGTGGGTGCTCAGACGTTTGCCAAGTGAATGATTGTGGGGCAAACCTGACGGATGAGAAGAAACTAGGGTGGTGAATAATACTGTCAGGTTTCATTCTGTCTCTGATTTTGCACTGGATCTTCTACTTCAGGACGAATTAGGGAAACTTTGAAATTCACATTCCTGACTTCGTGACTCATCCCCCAAGATTCTGATTCTCTAGGTGTGGGTCGGAGTCAGAAATCCACATTTTTAACAAGCTGCTTAACTGTTTGAAACGTAGGAAGTGGCCGGCCCAAACTGTAAGAAACATTCTTTTTGGAAGGCAAGACATTTCAATATTTTTTAAAACTATACATTATTAGTTGTCAGTTTTATTTATGGATTGTTTTTACTTCAGAGATTTTTCTTCTTAGAAATGTGTCAACACTTTTGTTTATGGTTTTGCCTCTTAGGCCCTCCGCACCCTAATAGTTTAAAAATACTCCCCCATGTTTTTCTCCTAAATGTATATTAAATTAGAATGTGACAGTTATAGTTAAACTTTTTAGTTTTTAAAAACTGAAGTCTTTAACATACTAGTCATTTCGTTATGAATTATAGTTAAAAAATGTGACCTATAAAAATTTCTACTTCTTGATTTTTCTTTTTTTTTTCTTTTGGCAATGTTTTGGGAAACGTTCCATGCATATTTAAAAAGAAGTCCTGTTTTTCACTGGGGTATATAATTATTTGTAAAATTCTTTTACACTTATTTATTTATTAATTAGAGAGAATGCATGCATGTGCCAGCTGGGGAGGGGCAGAGGGGAGGGAGGGAGAGAGGGGGAGGGAGGGAGGGGGAGAGAGAATCTCAAGCAGGCCCCATGTTCAGCAAAGAGCCTGTCACAGGGCTCTATTTCACGACCCTGGAATCAGGACCTGAGCCGAAATCAAGAGTCGGACACTCGACCAACTGACCCACCCAGGTGCCACAATTATTTGTAAAATTTAAAATAACACTTGTGATTATGTTGTTTTGAATCTATGTATTGTTTTCTGCATATCCTTCCAATTTTGGGTGATAGGTTTCTGCCGCCTCCTGATCTGACTGTGTTTTATTTTCTTTTTGCATTTCTGTTTGCTTTATGTGTTTTTTGACCCTCTGGTTTTCCATCTTTATATTTTAATCCACACACAGGATCTTTACAGTTTAAAGCCATGAGCTATATAGCTAGATTGCCTGAGTTAAAACCTAGCCACATCATTTCCTCTCTGTAAGATCCTGAACAAGTTGTTGACCTTTTTTTCGCTTGAAATTTTTCATCTGTAGAGAGAGGTTATGATCACCTCTATTTCCTAGGACTGCTGGGAGGCATAGATGAGTTAGTACGAGTGATAATACATGGCATGTAGAAAGTGCTCTGTAAATATTAGAAATTATTTTTATTAATGGTTCAGTTTATGTCTTTAAGAGGTTGGAAGGCTAGCATAATGATTCCGCTATAGACAAGCCATATCATACTAAGTTTTTCTGATCCCTTGAGACTGGACTTGTAGTATTGCATGCACAAATGTTTGATAATGACTCAGTTCTTTTTTTTATTTTTTTTAAATGTTTATTTTTGAGAGAGAGAGAGAGAAACAGAGTGTGAGCAGGGGAGGGGCAGAGAGACAGAGGGAGAGAGAGAGAGAGACAGAGAGAGACGCAGAATCTGAAGCAGGCTCCAGGCTCTGAGCTGTCTGCATAGAGCCTGGCATGGGGCTCGAACTCGTGAACCATGAGATCATGACTTGAGCCGAAGTTGGATGCTTAACTGACTGAGCCACCTAGGTGCCCCATGATAATGACCGAGTTCTTTTTTTTTTTTTTTAATGTTTATTTTATTTTTGAGAGAGAGAGAGTGCAAGCAGGTGGAGTGCAAGCAGGGGAGGTACAGAGAGAGAGGGAGATACAGAATCTGAAGCAGGCTCCAGGCTCTGAGCTGTGAGCACAGAGCCTGACATGGGGCTTGAACTCAGGCACCACGAGATCATGACCTGAGCCGAAGTAAGATGCTTAATCAACTGAGCCACCCAGGTGCCCTGACCGTGTTCTTATGTAATAGATAAACTTGTCCCCTGGTTGGTGATGAGCCCTAACGCCCTCTGACAACTTAGTACCTTCTGGAGTATGTTGGAATCTCTGTCTTGTGGTGTTTTGGTGCATGATTGTGGCAGTGTGGAAATCTCTGGTCATAACTTGAGTAGTAGGTAGTGGAGACTGTTGGGGAAGTTCATCAAGAAGATGTGACCATCTATTGACCCATGAGCTGGACCCGGGCACCGGGAGGCTCCTCACTCCCTCCCCTGTCCTTGGAATGTGTGTTCTGCTTGCCTTTTCTGCTCCCCGAGGCTGCACCGAGGACACAGCCTTGAGATAGTGATGGGGTGTTGAACACTTGTGTGGTACCCGTGGCTGCACCCAGTTACGGCCTCTTTATAAACCCTTATGATCCGGAGGGTGGGCGTGTGCATCCACCCATCTAGCTGCCGCCCAAGACAAGCCTCCTGTGCGAGTTCCCTTTGCTCTTCAGATTACACTCAGGACGGTCCCAGAGGGTTGGGAGTCCACAGAGATGGAACACCACAAGTCCTCACAAGTTACAGGAGTTAAGAGGATTTCAGACATGAAAGCTTGACTAGGAGCGAGGTGACCAGCACGTGTCGCGTCTTGGAACTTGGAAGGTTTTGGTGCTAGGACCCCGCGGCTTCATCTCAGGTTAGCATGAGAGAAATCCGGGAACGTTGATCTTCTCTCTCAGCCCACAAACTCTGAGGGTCATGAGTGTGACCTCCTTCCCTGGTGAGGAGACCACAGTGATCAGGTGTTTTGGACCCCTGCCCCCCGGGGATGCACAAATACCCTCTCGACTGTGACTGGCAGCCTTGAGGAGGAGATGACTTTGTGGAGAACCTTGATATCTTGCTGTCTCGAGACGAGAAGGCCTCCATAAAAATGGTCAACAGATGGTCGGAAGACTTAAGGTAAATTTGGGAAAATACATCCACAAATTTGACATTTCCGCTCCTCTTTCACAGACTGAATGTGCTTTGCTGATTTCCCCCAATTTTAATTTTCTGTAAACAATGGATTGGACCATTTAGAAATGGGATTCTAGATGTCAGAAAGGGTGATCTTTCGGTTGGCTGTAGACAGAAGGGAATTGGAGGGCAGCCGAAATGTCAGGAGTCCGTGTGCAGAGTGCTGGGAAGTTCGGCTCCTTGCAGCCCTGTGCCTGCACCGGTCAAGTTCTCCAGGGGCTTGTCTCCGTGGGGGAGGGCAGGATGCCGGAGGCAGAGAAACCCAGCCCCTGTGAGAGGGTCTCTGCCTCTGCCGTGTTGGTGTGTTGGCAGGGGGTTGACTGGGATTCCAAGAGAGTCAGTTGGGAGATGATCCAACCCAGAAAAGCGTCTTAAGTGGAAGACCAGGGTCGCTGTTGTCATTCGTGGGGACAAGACTGGTGCTCGGACGTCCCCACTCTGCCGTGTCCAGGGAGTTCCAGCAGTCGGTCAGGTGCTTCTCGGGAGACAGGGTGCCCGAGGAGGGTGAGGCCCATCTCCGCAGGAAGGACCGCCTGTCCGCCTGTGGTCAGCTGGGAGCTGGATCCTTCTTCCTCTTTTTTTTTAAATTTTTTTTAACGTTTTATTTATTTTTGAGACAGAGAGAGACAGAGCATGAACGGGGGAGGGGCAGAGAGAGAGGGAGACACAGAATCTGAAACAGGCTCCAGGCTCTGAGCTGTCAGCACAGAGCCCGACGCGGGGCTTGAACTCACGGACCGCGAAATCGTGACCTGAGCCGAAGTCGGACACTTAACCGACCGAGCCACCCAGGCGCCCCTTTTCTTCCTCTTTTAAGTGGGGATGGGGGCGGCGGGCCCCGAGGCCCTGGCCCCAGAGTCAGATGTGGAGAGAAGGGGCCGAGCCTTGGGGGAAGCAGGAAGAGTCCTGCCAGTCCAGTGGAAATAACCACACAGGTATGAGAGGCGTCGGCTCAGTCGTCACGGAGAGGATGGTATAGCCTCCTTTTCCCCGGGCCTTTGCTCCTGTCTCTTAATTTTCACTTTTCAATTCAGATGAAAAGATGTAGCTTTTTGTCAGGACCAGCCTGTCGAGCAAAGTTCCTCATCAAAGGCAGGTTTTTGTTTTCGGTTTTTTGGCTGCATTTTTTTTTTTTCTCTTTATAATTCTCTTGTGATTTGGTTGCACCTTCTGCTCCTCAGCATTAACGAGCTTCTTCCCGAAGCCGGCCTCCCATCCTTTCCCCTTACATCTCTGCGCCTGGCCGGAGTCCGGCCATGGTGGTTCTGGTGGTTCCAGGCCCCGTTTTCTCCCTGCTCCCAACGTGGATGTTTTTCAACTTTCAGATCCTAAAGTTGAACCTTAATGAGACTGTCAGGCAGTTGGGGAGATTAAGAGGCTGCAGGCGTAGACAGATGACCCCCGGGGGTGCGAGAACTGGAAAGCAGTGTTAGGAAAGGGAGCAGCTGCGTGTGTGTGGGGGGGGCGCGGGGGGGGGGGGGCAGTGGGAACATGTGCGGGAGAGTGTGAATGTGTGTGCACACGTTGAGTGTTAAAAGTGTATGGTGTGTGAGCACGTGAGTTAGTTCAAGAGTGGATGTGACCGTAAGCGTCAGCAGGAATGCGAGTATCTGAGCACATGTGTGCAGGTGCGTGTGTGAGAACGGTGAGTGTCGGCGGATGTGTGCGTGCACGGGTATGTGGGTGGAAATGCCTGTGAGCGTGTGCGTGCACTTGTGCGGCGTGGCTAACGCGGTGGGGTTGGGCTGAAGCCTAAGCAGCGGGCGGGGGCTGGTCCCCAGCCCTTCCGAGGAGGTGGCCTGTCAACTTGCCAGGGCTCCTGGCCTTGGAATCGGCCAGCAGTGGCCCAGGAAGCGGGCCTCCTAGCCATTAAGGTGGCGCTCTTCGTGGATTGGATTTCTCCCCCGGGTCTCTCTCCCCAGCACATTCTTTGCCGTGTCAACACGGCGAATCAAACACGCTCGCTCTCTCTCTCTCTCTCTCTCCAACTAAATTCACCCGCACATCAGTCAGGTTGCGGACTAAAGCTCAAAGACGCTAATTAAAAAAAGTAGGAATTAGGGTTGTGTTTATCATTTCTCTAGAAGGAAAGACCCGTAAGGATGTGTGAGGATTTTATTTAGCAACTTCACTTGGGTTTCTGAAGCCTGGTTGAGAATTTATGGTTAACTTTTCCCATTTAGCATGAAATCGGTGACTTTCAGATACTGCTGCCCGCTCTGAACAGCCGTACGTGACAGAGCATTGACCCTGCGGGAAACCAGATTTAATTTCTTTCCTCCCAGGGGATGTGACCGACCCGGATTGCCCTCCTTAGTGCTGTAAGGAGAGCTTTTGCCTTTCATGACCCAAGCTAACTTACCTTTCAGAGGCCATCCTGAAGGAACGGAATTCTTAACCGGAAGATATTCCATCACCTCTCTCCAAACACGATAGTTTTAAACCGTCTTTAGAAAGGGAGTAAATTACTGATGACCTTCCTTAGTGCACATGATTCAAACCTGTGCATTTGCATTTAAATAAACTATTTTAGGATGCAGTGGAAATTGTTTTTTTTTTTCCCCATCTGAGACAGGTTGAAATTAAGATGTAAGTTTGATATACGCATTGTGCAAAATCATTAATGTGTCCCCGTATCCTGCATAATGTGACATCGTTTACTTATTCTGTCATCCTTATTGGGCAAAAGAAGAGCAACATTCAATTCGTTTCTTTGTAGCGGCTTCCGAAAAATGTCCTTGCAAATATATGGTGAGTTGTTTAAACAGGATGCATTTGGGAAGCTGCCTCTAGGGAGAGAGGAGTGCAGACAGGTTCCTAATCGATGGCTTTATAGAAACAGTAAGGAGAGCGATGTCAACCCCTTTCTCCATTCCCACCAATGGCACATACCTTCGCCTTGAAGCCTATTCAGGTCCCCTTCCTCCCCTCCCCCCCCCCCCCCCCCCCCAAGTAAAGGTGGCGTGGTTTTTGATGGGGAATGCTGCAGCTGTGGCCTGGGGGTGGGGTGGGGACACAACGCTCTGTGGCTGGAGCCACGCTTCCTTCCCGACACTTGGAAGGATCACTGATCATTGCCGTTCATGCTCTGACTTGCCAGCAGCGATGTCTTCAAGGCTACGGTCACAATGACATTAAATATAGGTCAAGTTGAAAACATTCCTTCCTAAGGAGAAGGCGGGGTCGGCACCTAAATCATTCGATCATCGGCAGCTCAGAAATTACCCCCCTGCTCTCTCGTTGAAGGAGTTTGGTTTTCATCACACAGGAAGGAGTAGGAACACATTTTAAATAGGACGGGGCTGCCTGGCTGGCTCTGTTGGCGGAACACGTGACTCTTGATCTCCAGGTTGTGGGTCTGATCTCCACGTGGAGCGTGGAGATGACTTAAAAATAAAATATTTAGGGGTGCCCGCGTGGCTCATCCGGTTAAGCGTGACTCTTGATTTCGGCTCAGGTCTCATGGTTCGTGAGTTTGAGCCCCGTGTCAGGCTCTATGCTGACAGGGCGGAGCCTGCTTGGGATTCTCTCTCTCTCTCTCTCTCTCTCTCTCTCTCTCTGCCTCCCTCATTCTCTTTCTCAAAATAAATAAACTTAAATCTTTAAAGATCTGTTTAAGTAGGACATGAAAATAGACATAAAGACTTTTTTTGTGAATTTCTGAGGCTAACTGCTGCAACACATCTTGATCTTAGGGCCGAGTTCAACAGACCTTTCTTTTTCATTCATGTACTAGTTCTCTCTCTTTTTTTTTCTTTCAGTTACTTATTTTGAGAGAAAGATCATGAGGAAGGGGGGGGTAGAGGGGGGGGAGAGGGGGGGAGAGGAGGGGGGGGAGAGGGGGGGAGAGGAGGGGGGGGAGAGGGGGGGGGAGGGAGAGAGAGGGAAAGAAATCCCAAGCAGGCTCAGCACCTTTAGTGCAGAGCCCCAGCAGGGCTCGAACTCATGAACCGCGAGATCATGACCTGAGCTGAAATCAAGAGTCGGACGCTCAGCTGACCGAGCCACCCAGGTGCCCCTCCTGTACCAGTTCTAAGGAACATCAGATGTGGGTGTTCTTTAGCTGGTGACTCTTCAAGGTGGTGATTTGGGGACCCAGGCCCTGACGTCTTGTCTTTGCCATAGTCCCTGTGGGGTTTCCAAGTTCACCTTCAGGTTGTCTCCAGTCCAACCTGAATGTGTGTGAGGGAGGGGGGAGAGAGGGAGACGGGGAGGGAGACAGAGAGACGGGGAGGGAGACAGAGAGACGGGGAGAGACAGAGAGACGGGGAGAGACAGAGAGACGGGGAGAGACAGAGAGACGGGGAGAGACAGAGAGACGGGGAGAGAGAGAGACGGAGAGAGAGACACACACACAGACACAGAGAGAGAGAGAGACACACACACACAGACACACAGAGAGAGAGAGACACACACACACAGACACACAGAGAGAGAGAGAGAGAGACACACACACAGAGAGAGAGACAGACACAGACAGAGAGAGAGACAGAGAGAGAGAGAGACAGACAGAGAGAGAGAGAGAGGGAGACAGACAGAGAGAGAGAGAGAGGGAGACAGAGAGAGAGACAGACACAGAGAGACAGAGACAGACACAGAGACAGAGTGAGAGAGACAGAGACACAGAGACAGAGACACAGAGACAGAGACAGACACAGAGACACACAGAGAGACAGAGACAGAGAGACAGACAGACAGAGACAGAGAGACAGAGACAGACAGAGAGACAGAGACGGACAGAGACAGAGAGAGAGACAGAGAGACAGAGAGAGACAGAGACGGACCGAGACAGAGACAGAGACAGACAGAGACAGACCGAGACAGAGACAGAGACAGAGAGAGACAGAGAGACACAGAGAGACAGAGAGACAGAGACAGAGACAGAGAGAGAATGTGTGTTTTATGGGTCAAGCCTGAATCTCATTTGCTCACCTTCTGTTGGTTAAAACTTCAATGGTGACACCCTAATTGCAAGGGAATCTGGGGAATATATTCTGGCTGTGTCTTCTGGAAGAGGAGGAAAGGGATTTGATGATGAGCTTTTAGGCCAGTGATTCTCAGACTTTAGCTGCATCAGAATCACCTGGAAGCTTGAAGCCCTGCTTCCTGGACCTCTCCCCGGAGTTTCAGATTCAGCAGGCCTTGAATGGGGCCCGAGAATTGACATTGCACACAAGCTCCCAGGTGGCGTTAATGTGGGGTCGGGACTACAATTTGGAATAGTCCTTGGCTGTGACACATTTTTGGGTGCTGATTTATCCATTTTTATCATGAAAACCTCTCTGTTGTCATGGCCTAAGGTATAGGAGGGAAGGAGGTGGGTAAGATAGGTAAGTAGTCTTGGCCAGGCTATTCAGCATATTGAAATTAAGAGTGGAAGATTTCTCTCTTTTTTTCTTTAATTAAAAAAAGTATTTGGGGCGCCTGGGTGGCTCAGTCGGTTAAGCGGCCGACTTCGGCTCAGGTCATGATCTTGCGGTCCGTGAGTTCGAGCCCCGCATCGGGCTCTGTGCTGACAGCTCAGAGCCTGGAGCCTGTTTCAGATTCTGTGTCTCCCTCTCTCTCTCTGACCCTCCCCCGTTCATGCTCTGTCTCTCTCTGTCTCAAAAAGAAATAAACATTTAAAAACAAAAACAAAAGTATTTAAATCCAAGCTAGTTAACATGTCGTGTAATACTGGTCTCAGGAGTAGAGCCCAGTGATACATTGCTTACTTATAACACCCAGTGCTCAGCCCAACAAGTGCCCTCCTTCTCATCACCCATTTAGCCCGTCTCCCCACCCAACACCCCTGCAGTGCCCCTCAGTCTGTTCTCTGTATTTAAGTCTCTTATGGTTTGCCTCCCTCTCTGTTCTTATTTTCCGTCTCTTCCCCTATGTTCATCTATTTTGTTTCTTAAATTCCACATATGAATGAAATCATATATTTGTCTTTCTCTGACTTCTTTTGCTTAGAATAATACATTCTAGTTCCGTGCATGTTGCTGCAAATGGCAGGATTTCATTATTTTTTAAAATTTTTTGTTTATTTTTGAGACAGAGACAACGTACCATCAGGGGAGGTGCAGATAGAGGGAGACAGAATCCAAAACAGGCTCCAGGCTGTCAGCTTGAAGCCCAATGTGGGGCTCGAACCCACGAACCACAAGATCATGACCTGAGCCAAAGTCAGACCGTAACTGACTGAGCCACCCAGGCACTCCAAGATTTCACTCTTTTTGATTGCTGAGTAATAGTCCATTTATACACACACACACACACACACTACATCTTCTTTGTTCATCAAATGTCCATCCAGTCGATGGACATTTGGGCTCTTTCTATAATGGGCTGGTGTTCACAGTGCTGCTGTCAACATTTGGGTGCACGTGCCCCTTCGAATCGGCATTTTTGCATCCTTTGGATAAATATCTAGCGGTGCAATTGCTAGGTTGTAAGGTACTCTTAACATTTTTTTAATGTTTATTTTGAGAGAGCTCGAGTGGGGAGGGGCAGAGAGAGAGGGCGACAGAATCCAAAGTTGGGTCCACACGGTCCTCAGAAAGCCAGACATGGGGCTCGAACCTACAGACCGTGAGATCATGACCTGAGCTGAAGTCGGATGCTCAACTGAGCCACCTAGGTGCCTCGGGAGTGGAAGATTTCTTAGAGGAATTGGAGCTCTGGAGGACGGAGATCTGGGGTGTCAGGGGCTAATGAGATGGCTGCACCCTGTTCTGTGGGTGGGGGGGTGGGTAGGGGATGGGACACTTCCGTTGCTGGGAAGGGAGCTTCCAGCTCACTGGGTCAGCTCTGTTGGAGCAGGAAGGTGGGGAGAATAAAGTACCTAAGGAAGGGCAGGACAGGTGACGCGGAGGAAGTGCCCGGGGGAGGGCTGGCATGACCATCAAAGGTGGTGGGGTCAGCCGAGCCTGGCTCTTGGATTTTGAGTTTCTTGAGATCTCAGGACATCTATAAAATGGGGATGATTGTTAGGTTACTGCGAAAATGAATTAGAGCAGAGGGTTGTAAACTTCCTTGGTCCGTGGTGCTTATAGGTTAAAAAAAAAACCCTTATGTTTCATTTATTAACTAGTTGGTTCCACACCACTTCATACATATTTATGTTCTGACACCTGGGTATTTGAAGAAAAATCATAAGGATAAAAGGAGAGATGTGTTTGTTTCTTAAATCACCACAATTACTTGAGGGTGGCGTGTGGGCCCCCGCGGGTTCCTGCGTGGCTTCCCAAACCTTGGGGTCGTGTTGGGCACTCTGCTGCCCTCTTTCTTCCTCTTCCACATTCATCTTTGCGTTTTACCCCAGCACCTGCCGAAAACTCAACTTTGCACAGACACGATGTCGTTGCAAGGAATGTAGCGCAACCTAACTTGGAAACTGGAGATCGACTGGCGTCAGTAACACGCACGGTGTCTGGCCCGTGTTGAATATTGCCGTGTAGCCCTCAGAAACATAAAATATTTTTGCAGTGCCTCTGTGAGGTCACAGTAGTGACCCAGGTGCTTTGGTGCCTGGCTTGGAAACTGGAATCCCATGGGGCTTTCTTGCCCCTTCAATAATTCATTAAGCCGATGTTACTAGCCAAGCAGCAGGCACTGTGCTGGGCATGGGGAGGACACCACCGTTCTGCTTCCAAGGAGTGTAGTCTAGGGGGGGACACTAGAGGTGGAATTAGAGACTCCGGCCAGTGTAGACTCCCACCGGGGCCAGTCTGGGAAGGGCGGTTTCAAGGTGCTCCGGGAGCTTATGGGAGGAGTGTTGGAATATCACGAGGTGGTTTCTCAAGTGGGTGGCCCTTGAGTTGTTCCTGAAGGCTGAGAAGTTAACATGGCAAGAGGGTGAAGGAACTGTAGCCCAGGCGGGGGGGGGGGGGGAGTGGCATTCTGGGCGAGTGTTTTTCAGACCCTGGCGAAGGACCTGCTCTCCCACCCCTCGGTCGCGTTGTGGTTGAGTCATGACTAGCATGTAGTTCACCTGTGCTGTGTGGGCCACCGGAATCTGTGGACCACACTTTGGGTAACTGTTCCAGATGGGGAACGGCACGAGCCAAGGTCCTGTGGTGGGAGACAACTAGGAGACTTTGAGGAAGGAGAGCCGGTAGGAGTGGAGCAGAAAGGTAGAAGGTGGAAGAATCAGCGGGGGCCGTAGTGAGCCTCTAGGCCCCAGGAAGAGCTTGAACCTGCAGTGAAGACCTTTCCGTCCTGGTGGAGAAGGGGAAGTTGTGATTACTTCCTAGGTGACAGGTTGAGAGTGTAAGCAGGCCGGATGTTTGGCTACGAAGATCTGCTTGAACGATTGAGGCAACTTATGGGCCCGGCGTTGTGGCCTCCCAGAGCCGACGGAGCTCTTGCCAGTTGGCGTGAAAACGATGCATTAGAAGGGCTGCCGGAGTGTGCCTGGTGGCTGCGTGAGCGCCCCCGGGTCCCCAACAGGGGCCTGGATCTCCGGCTCCTCGGGGTTACCCCTACCACCGACGGGAAGCTCGAGGCCCGGCTTGCTGTTCCTTGGGTGTCAAACAGCCTCTCTTCAAGGCTTAGAGAATTCTGGCTGTTCCCGTGAGGTCCTACGGGGTGTCACCCGAGTCTGCGTCCCATTCCACCTGTTTGCTTTTTTTGGGTTTTTGTCTTCCGGGTCGTTTGGAGGTTTCCTGTGGCACCGGCGGGCACCAGGCGAGGCAGTGGGCATGGCACCAAGTCCTGAAGGGAGCTGGCCCTCGCCTTGCCCCCGGCGGCCTGTCATAAGCGCCCCTTCTGACTTAAGACTCGGGAGCGCTCTCCCTCCTCACGCGCTGACTTTTGGGGGGTCACCAGGAGGGACTTTGGGTCTCCGCCCTCCCGAATCTGGAGGCTTGACGTTGACTCGAGGCTGAGTTTCCTCCTTGGCCGTGAGGAGCGGGCTGCAGAAGAGAGAATGACGCGCTGTGGTTTCTCCGCACAGGTACTTCGTGCTGGATTTTGAGGCCGGCATCCTGCAGTATTTTGTGAATGAGCAGAGCAAACACCAGAAGCCTCGGGGAGCCCTGTCTCTGTCTGGAGCCATAGTGTCCCTGAGCGACGAAGCCCCCCACATGCTGGTGGTGTATTCCGCTAACGGAGAGATGTATAAACTGAGAGGTACGTTCTCCTCCTCGCTTTTCAGACCCGTCTCCTGGGCTACGCGCATAGTTACCATGGTGATGGCTCCCGGCTTTTGTTTTTGTGTGTTTATTTTTTTTTTTAATTTAAATTTTTTTTTTAACATTTATTTATTTTTGAGACAGAGAGAGACAAAGCATGAACGGGGGAGGGGCAGAGAGAGGGAGACACAGAATCTGAAGCAGGCTCCAGGCTCTGAGCTGTCAGCAAAGAGCCTGACGCGGGGCTCGAACTCACGTGAGATCACGCCAGATCATGACCTGAGCCGCAGTCGGCCGCTTAACCGACTGAGCCACCCAGGCGCCCCTGTTTCTGTGTGTTGAATCTTAATTCTTTGGATTGTTTAAAATCACCTTTAACAGTTTGCTGTTTCAGGGCTCTGTGGTGACAGACACCCCTCTCTTATTTACCCCTGGGGTGGGACACACAGCTGACCCTAGGAATTGCTTGTCTTAAGTAACTGAGGAAGTAGGACAGACAAGAGGTGAGTGATAGTAGGGCCAGCTCAGCTTTCGGATCTCAGATGTTTCGTCTTAGTTCGATGTATATCTTCTTTGACCTTCTACTACGGTCCCCTGTGGGGCTGTATTCGGAGGACAAAACAAGCCTTTCAGGGGTCATCGTGCCCTTCCCTCAGGATTTTTCTAGAACACCTCTCAGTGAAGGGCCCCTTCACTCCAGTATTAAAGCCTGGTGAGGAAGCCATCTATCTGCTTGCTGTTGAGTTAATTTCCTTTTTGTTTTTTTCCCCTTTCTCTTTGCTTCTTGAGAACTGAAGTCTGCTTAGCGTCTTCATGGAGGCAGATTCCCCAGGGAGCCCGCATTTAGCCAGAGCTACAGGTCCTGCCACCCCCAAGGCACATCCATCCTCCAGGTTTTCAGCAAAGCCAGACTTGACTGTAGCAGTGTAATTTGATTGCCAGATCATTCCACCAGCATTCCATTACAGTTGCATTGCCAGAAAAATTGTCAGTTTTCTTCTAATGACAGAACAATGGAACAAAAATCCAAATGCACATATTGGGGTGTGTGTGTGTGTGTGTGTGTGTGTGTGTGCATATGTGCGCACACACACCCTGAGTGAATGTTGTTAGGGTCTGAGGAAGGGTAGTACTTGTATATATTACGTGTTGGGGGTTGGTTGCTAATTCTGCCGTCATACATTTTTTTCTTTGCCCAAGTGAGGGCTCAGTAGGCAGAAAAGGCCCCTTTTTATCCCATATCCTTGACCCCAAGGAACTGATCATGACAGGTCAGCCTCTGCAGAGCCACACTGAGGGCTGACTCCGTGCCTCCGAGCCCAATTTCGTGGTCTTACCTTCAAGATCTACTGCCAAGAGATGGAATAAGCAAATGTTTCTTTATTGTCTACATACAAGTCTTATTTCAGAACCTATAAAACAATCCAAAAGCCTACGAAATAATAATGCCTTTAGTTGAAAAAGTTTTTCAGTTTTCGGAAACACAGTAATAAGATTCATGTTCTCTTTGGAGATTCATGCCGTGCGCGTTCCAGCTGGCTAGATTTACGTGGTCCTTGATTTCGTTTTGTTGTTTATTGCTTAATAAATTGTTAGAGCAGAAACAAAAGCAGGTGAAAACCTTAATGGCACTTCCCCCCTGCCTGTGGTTTATAAAATGACACGAACCCACACAAAAGAAATACCTGACTAATTTGACAATTGAGCCATCTCATTTTGCCTTGTAAGAGTTGATATTATTCTCAGGATTATTAAACCCCAGGGTTTTTTTTTTTAAGGGTAGTTTTAATAGCAAATATAAAAGTTTTATTATATGCGTGACATTATCGCAAGGGCTAAATTTAGCTGAAAGTTAGCAACTACGGAGAAGGCAGGATAAGTTTCTGCACATATCTGGCCGGTCCTTGGCTCATCCCAAGAGGGGTCTGGGTATCGGTTTTCTCAGTGCACATCTCACGTCCATGTAGAGTTGAATGAATCTTGCTGTCCATAGACGCGTGGCTTTTCCTAAAGAAAAAGACTCTAGTTTCTGCAGAATCCTTTGGAAGTCAAGTACATCTGGTCTACCTCCCTAGATTTCTTCACCCAAAAGTTCAAGCTGAGGTTCCAGGGAATCATTCTGTTTTCTGCGTAGTCAACATTTATGTAGTTAATGTCATTTTAAACGATTTTTGCAGTTAATTATGCAGCGAAATCGATGATTTAGATTTTATTAGACCCTGTTATGTACCCATGATAGTCTAAGAAAACGATTTGGTAGATTTGAGAGATGGGAGTGTAGATGAAAGATCATGACTATACAGTTGACTTGTATTTTAATGTCTCTTTGGGAGAACCTAAAGCAGCATTTGGTATCTTGTTCTGTCCAATCATAATACGAATCATTGAGAACACATATTAAAATAATTCAATTGGATGCTTATTTCGTAGATGCTAATAAGTTCATGGTACAAAACTGATAACAACCAAAGGCCCTGGAAAACTATACTTAGAGACTAGAGGCACTTAAAAAGAATCACGTTTTGGGGTGCCTGGGTGACTCAGCTGGTTAAGCGTCCGACTTCGTCACAGTTTGTGAGTTCGAGCCCCCGCGTTGGGCTCTCTGCTGTCAGCACAGAGCCCTCTGCAGATCTTCTGTCTCCCACTCTCTCTGCCCCTCCTCCATCCGCACTGTCTTTCAAAAATAAACATTCAAAAAATCATGTTTTCCCAATGACTTTTTTTTAAGAGGGTAAAAAAAAAAAGGCAAAATTTTTCTGATAACAGCCCTTGCAGAGTACATTTTTAAGTGGTTTAAGAGGGAATTTTCTGTTGAGATTTAGTGTAATTTGGTTTTTTTTGGTGTAAGCACATTCTGCTTGAGAATATTATGATCTGCCTTTGTTTTCCTTTCTCTCCCTACCTCACTCCCTGGGCCTCCAACCCCTTAGGTGGGTGTAGAAATAGGTTGGATACGTTTTGGAACAATCTCTGCAAATGTTTTTTTTTTTTCCATTTTAGCTGCTGATGCAAAGGAGAAACAGTTTTGGGTGACTCAGCTTCGAGCCTGTTCCAAATACCACATGGAAACGAGTTCTAAGGTAAGTAACCACAGGGAAGCAAGGAGGCATTGGAGTAATTCGAATAGCTACCCTTTAGCCCAGTTATCTGTTTCTTTGGGGAAGCTGTTTTTCATGTTATTTTCAAGTTACCCACTGTAAGGGAATTCATACCTGTCCTGTTGCATTTAAATGTAGAGCCAAGAGGGAAGTAGCAGGATTAAGCTTGTGGGTAGAATGAAGAGGCCTACAGACCCCTCATTGGAACTGATTCTGGAAGGATACTTCAGTTGCTGTGCGTGCTGTCCACGTAGGCAGCTGTTAATTGGCCTGTTGAGAAGCTGGAGTGGGTGATTTCAGCGTGGAGGTGTAGCAGTCAGATTTGTCATTCGCGAGGACTGGTGGTTGTCACTGATCCTTAAAACCCAGACCCAAAACTGACTGAATATTCTGCAAGGAGCTTCAGCGTTCTAAGTGTAAAAACGTTCTTGGGTAATTTGGCACGCAAGCATGAATTCTTTTCTCCAAGGGATCTGTAGGAGGTGTTGGATCTCCGAGGTGGGAAATAGGAGGTAGGCATTTTCAGAGGTTATTCGGAGGATTTCATTAGAAATCATTAGAATACAGGAAATGATTGCAAAATAAACTTATTGAGGGCAATAAATATTGGTTAAAATCAGTGCTCAAAGGACTTAGCCCTTTAAAAAATTTTTTAATGTTTGTTTTTGAGAGAGCGAGAGAGAGAGAGAGAGAGAGAGAGAGAGAGACAGGGCATGAGCAGGGGAAGGGCAGAGAGAGAGGGAGACAGAATCTGAAGCAGGCTGAGCTGTCAGCACAGAGCCTGATGTGGGGCTCGAACCCACGAACTGTGAGATCATGACCTGAGCTGAAGCTGGACACTCAACCGATGGCGCCACCCAGGTGTTCTGGGACTTACCCCTTTTTATATCATTAATTCAAATTTAGGTACGTACCCGATGGCGGTTTGCTTCCACATTCCACACATCCAATAGAAAGACCCCCATGCGAAACCTCTGATACTTCTAATCCTATATAACCAGTCGGCTGTGTTGCCCAGGGCCAAGGGAAATGTCTTGCTTGGTTACACCTCCTCCCTGTTCTGCCTCTAAGTACAACCTGAAATGATTTCTTCACAGTGATTTCGTCCGCTGTTTATTTTTCTTTTAGGAGACTCTTTTCTTTGACTTGGCTTGCCGCAGATTCACTCATCCTTCTTGACTTACCCCAAGCAGCATCTGGGTTACCGTAGGTAGGGCCCTACGTCTAAAGCGCTTTTTCTCCCTGGCTTGTTTTATTTTCCAAGAATTATGGTAGGAGTTCTGGACGCTTCGTCAGTATTTTATAAATGCCTAGGTTAGGGCGGTTTAAAAATGCTTTTCTTTTTATGCGTGTCTTTTTACTTTTTTATAAAGGAGAACACAAGGGCATAAAATAAAAAGAAAATCTCTCCCTCCATGGCCACATACGCTCATTAGAGATCATTGCCCTTAACATCATTCGAGTAGATTAGTGTTAGTATGTACATCTGCATCTGTATTTTTTACACAGATGGGATTGTATCATGCATACAGTTTTTACCTTTTTGGCTTTTTGAAAAAAAAAATACATTTTGGAGACCTTTCTTATTAGACCTGTGGCATGTATTGGAGTCTTAGGATGGATTTTCTAAGGAATGGATGTCAGCAGTGCTTTAAGTCCTCTACTGATGGACATTTAGGTTGTTACACATAATGCTGTAATAAACATCTTTGTACACTTAGCTGTGTATGGATTTAGCATACGTGTCCTTTGCCTGTCATTCGTATTGTAGATCTTTTCTCCCAGTAGGTCACCTGTATTTTGACTTTGAATACATTTTTTTTGCTATGTAGAATATTTAATTTTTGTGGTCACATTTTTGAATATTTTCATTTTTGGCTTTTGGTTGTACATCATGCTTATTAGAAAAGGCTTCTTTGTTCTAAAATTATGAAAACAGGGGTGCCGGGGTGGCTCAGTCTGTTAAACCTCCGACTCTCGATTTTGGCTCAGGTCACGATCTCATGGTTGGTGAGTTCAAGCCCTGCAGTTGGCTCTGCACTGGCTGTGTAGACCCTACTTGGGATTCTTTCTCTCTCTCAAAATAAATAGATAAAATCATGAAAACATTCTTCAGTGTTTTCTTCCTATGAATTTATAGTTAAATTATCGTGTTGAAATCATTCATTCATCTGGAATTTCTTTTGGATGTAAGAATTGAGGTAGGGAAACCAATTTTAAGTGCATTGATGTTTAGATGAATCACTGGAGACCAGGAAAGGTAAGGACCTCGTAATGGTAGTAAGAAATAGGAAGCGAATTTGAAGATTCTCTGAAGGAGAATTTGATTTACTCTGATGTAGTCTCTGGGCAGTTTCAGGAATACAGATTAACCTGTTAATGTAGAACCCAAATAAATAATAATTTAGATGGTAGGGCCTGTAGGATTTCTTGAGACTGAAGGTGAGATCCCTAACCATCACTCATTTGTAGTGTAGCTAGTGAATAATAACTTTAAAATTTTTAAACAGACCTGGTTGTTCAGCAGACGCATTATGAAATCCAAGAAGCTCCTTAGGCAAGAGTTAGTGAAAATGAAGTTGGGCTTAATGTAACAGTGAACTTGATGTCCAGTTAACGGTGGGACGGCTACTTACTTTGCATCGTGGTTATTAGGAACATATGCTAAATAAGCCTTCTCTTCACTCTGTTCTTTCTTCACTCTGAGCAAGTCAGATCCTTCCCCAGTAGATGATAGAGAATATTCTCCCTATGATTGCTTGGAATCATTGCCTTTTAAAAACTTTTTATCTATCTATGTATCTATCTATTTAATGTTTGTTTATCTTAGAACGAGTGAGGGTGGGGCAGAGAAAAATGGAAACCTAGGATCTGAAGCGGGCTGTGCGCTGATGCCTGACGTGGGGCTCAATCTTCTGAGCCATGAGATCATGACCTGAGCTAAAGTCAGACACTGAACCGACTGAGCCACCCAGGCACCCTGAAAACTTTTTACTTAAAATCAAGTGTTCCCTACATGCACCCCAATGTTTATAGCAGCACTATTGACAATAGCCAAAGTAGGGAAAGAGCCCAAATGTCCACTGGCTGGTGAATGGATAAAGGGGTGTGTGTGTGTGTGTGTGCGCGCGCGCGCACACACACACACACACACACACACACACACACACACACACAGAGTGAGAACTGCAGGATAACTGTATTCATAGAGCCTGCAGAGGGCTTCCCAGAGGACCTGTCCAGCAACTCTTGAAATCCAGACTTGTCTCAGACAATACCCGATGATGTTTCCCCTAATCCAGAAGTGAAATGGAAAAGACATTTCCTAAATATGCCTAAAGTCCGCTTTATTTAATACTAAGGACTGCTTTTTATTCAGAAATTACATTGCTTTGCTTTTTGAGGGTTAAAATATTCTTTTTATTGTAGAAGATATAGAGTACTGACTTATTGATTGCCTTTTTAAAAAAATTAGGTTTATTGAGGTGTAATTTACATGAAGTGAAATTCCTCCTTTTTAAGTATAAAATTTATTTTTTGATAGATGCATGCAGTCATGTAACCATCACCACAATTAACATTCTACTGCCCCTCAGAGTTCCCTCATTACCCTGTTGGGGTCGATTCCTTCCCCTCCCCATGAGCTCTAGGCAGCCACCATCCATTTTCTATGTGTAGTTTTGTTTTTTCTAGAATGTTCTATAAACTGACTTGTACAGCCTTTCATATCAGACTACTTTCACTTTATGCAGTGCTTCTGAATTTCATCCATGCTGGTGTGTCAGTAGTCGATTCTTTTTAATTTTAGCTATTTTAGTGGATGTGTGGTACTTTTTGTTCTTAATATCTTTTTCAAGAATCAAAAGTGATTACCAATCCCCAAATTAATTTCTAAATTCTCAGATTAGGGGCTCCTGGGTGGCTCAGTTAAGCATCTGACTCTTGATTTTGGCTCAGGTCATGGTCACAGCTCAGGAGATTGAGCCCCAAGTTGGGCTCTGTACTCACGGTATGGAGCCTGCTTGAGATTCTCTCTCTCCTTCTCCTTTCTCTGCCCTTTTCCCTTTCATGCACGTACATGAAAAGTTCCTCTGAAAAAAAAAAAATTAAAAAAAATACGCATGTTACAAAATTTCTAAATCTGTTCCTGGATTTCAGAAAACAGGATTAGTTTTTGAAATCTCAGGGTGTCACATAGGTTCATCTTGTGGTCTCTGGTGTTATTCGAGGTACAGCTGCAAGGGTGTGAGGCGTGTCTGCTAAGACGACCAGAACAGTGACTTTCTCTGGAAACACCAACGACAAAGCAAAACGTCTTATTTTTGATGTGGTACAAAAATTCAAGCAACATAAAGCATTGATTGGAAAGTGTTCAGAGAGAGCTGTAAGCAACGGTTCTCGTGAGAATTTACTTGCATGTGACTTTGAAGTATCAAACGTAGGGGTGGGTGTCTAGTTTTTATCAAGTAGCTGGTGTTCGGAGACCCCTAGGATTAGGCATAGTGGTGTTATGGGTACCGCCATAAGCCTGAGCATGGGAAAGGAACGGTTGACGGAAGTGATGATGTTTATTGTTATTATTATTATTTATTTATTTTAAATGCGTATTTTTGAGAGCGAGCATAGGGGGAGAGGGGCAGAGAGAGAGACACACAGACAGACAGACAGAATCTGAAGCAGGCTCCAGGCCCCGAGCTTTCAGCACAGAGCCCGACGTGGGGCTTGAACTCACAAAGCGTGAGATCATGACCTGAGCCGAAGTCGGACGCTTAACCGACTGACCCCAGTAATGATGTTTAATACTTTCCATGTGAGTGACCATCCCTCAGGATCCTGTTACCCTTCACACTGGTCCTGTGACATAGGTAATATCTCCATTTTTACATATTAGAAAACTGAGACCCATTGAACCTAAGCGATAGGCTCAAAGTCAGATAGCCATTAAGTGAGTAGATGGGGACAAGAGGCAGAGTTGCTAAACAGTCCCCCTCCCCCTCATCCCTCGTCCTGGTTTCCTGCTAGGTGCTGATGGGAAGGTTCGGGATGGTGTTCTCCTCCCATGAACTCCATGTTTTATAACACTTGAGGGGACAGCTCTGAATAGGACACCTGTAATTTTTATATACTCAAGAGAGCCCTTCCCCAGTCTTTTAAATAGGTCTTATTTCAGAATTTTTCAGTAACTTTGCTTGAAAGCAACTTTGGCCTTTTGCACTACATTTTGTGCTGTAAGCTTCTAATGGTGAGCACTTTGGGCAACTCCCCGTGAACTTTGAATGAAAAGTGTCTTCTGGCTGAGCATACACGTGTTTCTGCTCACGACATTCTGCTTTAGAAGAAATATTGGGGAATGCAGAGTGAGAGATCCTGCCTTTTTTTAAAAGTTTATTTTGAGAGAGGGCGGGAGGGAGGGAAGGAGAATGTGAGTGGAGGAATGGGGCAGAGAGGGAGAGAGAGAATCCAAGAAGGCTCTGAGCTGTCAGTGCAGCACCCGATATGGGGCTCGGTCTCACAAACCATGAGATCGTGACCCAAGCGAAATCCAAAGTCAGATGCTTAACCGACCGAACCACCCAGGTGCCCTGAGAGGTCCTCCAATTTAAATCCCACTCTGCCAGTTATGTGTTGAGCGTACCAGCCCAGGTCACTTTTATTTCCTCTGATCCTCGGTCCTCGTCTTTGAAATGGTATCCTCTGTCTCCTGAAGTGGCCCTGTGGGCCAACGAGGTAATGCAGGTGAAAGCCGGCTGCCCGCTTGAAGCAGTCCATGGAATTAGGGGCTCAGGTGCT
This sequence comes from Panthera leo, assembly GCF_018350215.1. Classification (NCBI taxonomy): domain Eukaryota; kingdom Metazoa; phylum Chordata; class Mammalia; order Carnivora; family Felidae; genus Panthera; species Panthera leo. Next base: position 147,196,282 of record NC_056687.1, on the reverse strand, counting down.
TGTGCCCATTTTTGGTAAGACTGCTGCTTGATAGTCCCACATCTCGGCCGCCCTCGGGGCTTTGACACCATCCTCAAGGAAAGCAAGTATGCTTTTTAATCCATTTGTGGTTATGTGAATGTCATTTGCAAATAGCCATATCCGAGAACTCGGGGTCATTGAAAATTAGCGGAAGTCTGTATTTCCGGATAGGGAGTTGGAGACACTTCTGAGTGATGCTGTTTTCAAGTTACCTTTGACCTGTGGGATAATGAGGACCGTAGTCAAGTGATTAAGAAGCATTTAAGGACATTCACGGGGCGCCTGGGTGGCTCAGTCAGTTAAGCGTCCGACTTCAGCTCAGGTTACGATCTCGCGGTCCGTGAGTTCGAGCCCCACGTCGGGCTCTGGGCTGATGGCTCAGAGCCTGGAGCCTGCTTCTGATTCTATGTCTCCCTCTCTCTCTGCCCCTCCCCCGTTCATGCTCTGTTTCTCTCTGTCTCAAAAATAAAATAAAAAAAAAACATTAAAAAAAAAGAAGCATTTAAGGACATTCAGATTCAGATTTTGAAGATTTTAGTTTCCTTGACCGTTTTTTTATTTTGTATTATTTATTTGTTTATTTTAAGAGAGAGCATGCATGCAAGCAGGGGAGAGGGAGAGAGGGAGAGGGAGAATCTCCAGCAGAATCCACACCTAGCACAGAGCCTTATGGGGTGGGAAGGGGGGGGTGTCTTAATCTCATGACCTTGAGGTCATGACCTGAGCCAAAGTCAAGAGCTGGATGCTTTACAGACCGAGCCCCCCAGGCGCCCCTAGGTGTACATATCTCTAAACACTTGTGTGTGTGGATAAATGGAGATCACATGACCACATTTGTAGGTCCATCCTTCCCCTCTGTTTTCTGGACGTGCACAGAAATCGCTCAAATCTGTTTTTTGAGCAGCTTACCTCTCCGTGAGGATGGACCGTAAGACCAGGCTTGGGTCACAGGCCTTTCTCTGTGTCGGGTTGTTTTATCTTTAAAAGGACTGTGCGAGAGTATTGCCATTTCTTAGAGCATTTCTGGGATCTACACTGTTTTACGTCCAGGCAGCAACATGCCTTTCCATCTTGGCCACCTCTCATTTGTTCTTCCTTGCTCTGCTCTTGTTTCCTTCTAGATGGGAAGTTGAAGAAAGAAAGGTACATCTTTCTTGGTGACTTACCTGTCCAACAACATCGAAAATGTAGAAGGCTTTTCTGATCTGTGGGGGAAATTAGGTGAGGAAATGGAGAAATTCGAGGCATTTGAAGGAGTTAACACTGCCCCTTGTATTTGAAGTCCTTCCTCTGGGTTCTCAGGGTCCCGGGCCTGACACTATCTTTGTACTTACTACTTTGGGCTTCCAGAGACTTCCATTCCATCCGAATCCTCCCCTCGATCGTGTGTCCCCTGAGAGCAGACACTGACGACCATGTTCACTTGAGACGGTGGGTCCCAGGGAATCTGTGTCTGTCGGGTGTTTGAAGACACCATGGTCAGATCAGAATGGTGCGTGGTTAGAGCTCCTCGCCTTTGTTAGGTAATTCTAAATTAAAATGCAAATTTGGTCATGGAGGAATAGGATTGGCACGGGGTTTTAAATTCATTATAAGTCTTAGGAGGTCTTAGATGAGCAGTGAAAGCTGCAGAGTTTCAAGGAGCGCATATGTCAATATTCATGCCAGAAGCTGCCCAAATCATAAGTATTTTTTTCCCCATCCTCGAAAATGATAGCTGACACGTCAATTCACGTGAGCTTTTGTGGTGTTAGAGCACAGTCTCCTCCGTCGTCTCTGGGACGTGGACAGCCCTAAGGGTCGGGGATGGGGGTGCAGTTCTTCGGAAGCTAATGCCGGGTGAGGACCTGCCCGCGTCTACACAACCTGCAGCCTCCCCCTGACAGCTGACCCCCGCGAGGTAGTTCCTAACTCCTGTCCTCTGCTTTTTCCACGATGCCTGGTACTCCCCAGTGATGGAGAGGTTCAGTCGTGGTTTGATGGGACATGGGATGATGCGAAAGGAGGAGGGAGAGTCATAGACTGGCCTGGCAGAGGCTGGTGCTGGGAAGAACATTCTCTGTGGGCGCCCTTGTGCCCTCAGGGCAGTGTGCTTCGTGTCAGGAGGCCCTGCTGGTGACCCTGGTGGCTGGCTTGCCAGGTACAGAGAACCCTGTCTTGGGGACGTCTGGAGACCTCATCTGGGGGAGGCGTGGGAAAGTGTGGACTGCTTCTGGGGGAATTAGAAGTCTTGTCCGTTGAGGGGTAGTTGGGGAGGGGAATGCTGACTTCGTGTTAAATCCACGGCCCAGTGTGAAGAGGAAGCAGATTTGGAGCCATTGTTTGTCAGCCATCTCTGTTCCTGAAGGTGAAAGACTAGAACTTCCCTGACTCTCTGCCACCCTGGGGCGTGAGCCAAAGGGCTTTCATATCTTGGTTAGGCTGCATCACAACAGGAAGCACCTGCTTGCCGAGATGAACCCAGTGACATCTGTAGAATCTGGCACCATGCGGCCACAAGGGATGTCAGATGCCATCTAGTCCAGCATCCCAGCCCCACCCCCCCTCCTCTATTCGAACAAAAATGCTACCAAAATATTCAAATGACGAGGTCCTGTGGGTCGATTCTCAAAAAAAACAAAACAAAACCAAAAACAAAAAAACCCAGTTTTATTCACCTAGAGAAGGCACTGCTGGTAACTCACCGACTGAATGTTCAGAGTCTTGGGGGTAATCCGACAAATGACATTGGTCCCTTTTTTATGACTAAACAAAGTTGGGACTTCTGAGAACAATGCAGAATAACTCAGAAGTAATAGAATGACTGAAAAGTGGGAAGAGAGGGGCACCTGGGTGGCTCAGTCGGTTAAGCGTCCGACTCCTGGTTTCAACTCGGGTCACAATCTCATGGTTTTGTGAGTTCAAGCCCCACGTCAGGTTCTTGACTGTCAGTGCAGAGCTTGCTTGGGATTCTGTCTTTCCCTCTCTCTCTCTCCCCCCCCACCCCCCACTAGCACCGTCTCTGTCTCTCTCAAAATAAATAAATAAACTAAAAAAAAATTCTTGTTAAAAAGTGGGAAGAGATTCCAAACTTCCTTTGTACCACTTGTCTAAAGAACAATAGATGTAAGAAATAAGGACAAAAGGGAGGTTCCAAAACCGTGCTGATACAGAGACCTGGCCACGTGAGGCTTTTTTTCTTTTTCTTTTTTTTTAAATTTATTTTTGAGAAGGGCAGAGTGCGAGCAGGGGAGGGGCAGAGAGAGGGAGAATCTCAAGCAGGCTCTGTGCTGTCATTGCAGAACCTGATGTGGGGCTCGATCTCACGAAACAGTGAGATCATGACCTGAGCTGAAATCAAGAGTCAGACTCTCAACCGACTGAGCCACCTAGGTGCCACCACATGAGACTCTGTAACTCTTTAAGTTTAAATTACAGTTGACCCTTGGGGAACCCGTGTACTTTAGTCTGTTAAGCATCCAAATTTTTTGTTTCTTTTTGTTTTTTTTTTTTGTTTGTTTTGTTTTTTTTTTTATGTAATTTATTGTCAGATTGGCTTACAAGCATCCAAATCTTGACATCAGCTCAGGTTGTGAGTTTAAGCCCCACATGCTGGGCATGGAGCCTACTTTAAAAAATTACAAAAAAAAAAAAAGTTACAGTTGACCCTCGAACAACCAGGGGTTAGGGTGCTGACCTCCCTGCTCCCTGCACCATCGAAAATGTGCTTATAGCTTGTGAGTCTCCCAGAACTTAACTACAAATAGCCTACTTTTGACCAGAAGCCTTACCTATAACATAAGCAGTTGATTAACACACATTTCGTATGTTTTGTGTTATATACAGCATTCTTACTATCAATGAGCTCGAGAAAATGTTAAGAAAATCATAGGAGGAAATACACTTACGGTACTGTACCATATTTAGTGAGAAAAACCCACGTAGAAGTGGACCCTGCACAATTCAAACCCGTGTTCAAGGGTCAGCTGTAATTGAAACTAAATTTTAAAATTCAATTCGTCAGTTGCACTTAGCTACCATCTAAGTGTTCAGTAGCCACATTTGGCTGATGGCTGCCATATTGGACAGCATGGATATAGAACCTTTCCATCATCACAGAAAGTTCTGTTGGACATTGCTGATAAAGCTTTAATGATTCCTTTATGGTTTCTGAGGAGGGAACTTACCAATGTCTAGCTTAATCTCTTGTACTACGGACCTCTCTGTTTTTTTAAAGGTAAGAAGAGGGTTCCCCCCCATAAAACCTCTGCCTTTCCCTTCCCTACTGTGCTTCGTCCCAGGAGTTCTGGTCTGCTCCATGACTTTGGCATTAAATATCTTGATCACTTGCTTTTCCAGTCCTGTCTGTGCATCAGAAACATCCACCTTCCTTGTTTGAAGACAGGAATTTGTGTTCTCTTGTGGGCAGATTCTCTCCCTGCTCTCCCGCCCCACCACCCCCTCCACTGCAGCTGTTTCAGAACCTCTAGTACAAGCTTCTGCTAGGAGCAGAGGGGCGAGGGAAGGCTGCCGACGGTGCTACTCCCTGGCTCAAACAACCTTCAGTAGCAGCCTGCTTCCCGAGACACAGTCCTGAACTTGACCTTGGCATTGGAGGCCCACCGTGTGTCCGGTGCAGTTTCTTTCCCTCCACCTCATGCACTCAGTGTTCTAGACGCACACTGGGTACGGTCATGCTTCCTTGCCTTTGTTGATGCTGTTTCCCCTGCTGGGATGCGTTTCCCTCTCCATTCTTCCTGTGGCAAACACCCATGTGGTTTTCAAGGCTAATGTGCTTCTGTGATGTCTTCCTTGACCTGCCTGGTCAGAGGGGGATCTTTTGTCTTCCATGTTCCCTTTTATACCAGTACTCGCCTGTGCACATCCCTTCTCACAAGGGTCTGTGTGCGCGTGAGCGAGCGCATGCGCCCTCCTGATTGTGTGTCCTTAAGACCCAAGACCGCAGGGAAGTCATAGCTGTATCTTCATACCTGCCACTGTTGGGACATGTGGTGGTGGACATTAGTGTATTTTATTTACTTATTTACTGACTTTATTTAGTTTTTGAGAGTGAGAGCGTGAGTAGGGGAGGGTCAGAGAAAGAGGGGAGGACAGAGGATCCGAAGAGGGCTCTGTGCTGATTGGGTGACAGCAGCGAGCCCGGTGTGGGGCTCTGACTCCAGAAGAGCGAGATCGTGACCTGAACTGAAGTCAGATGCTCAACCGACTCAGCCACTGAGGTGCCCCCCACTTAGTGCATTTTAAATATCAACTCTTTCCTCCTTCCTCACTCTTCCCTACTGGCATTGGTGACAGCAGTGGGAGTGGTGGTGGCGGTGCTGTTAGATTTGGGTTCTTTAAAAAAAACCGTAAGTTGTCCTATTTTCCTAAAATACTGTATTTTGCATTAGATCGAACATTTAAGGATTTTTTTTTTTTTTTTTTTTTTTTTACGTAAGCGATGTTAGTAGTTGCAAATCAATCTGGAGTAACATTTAGGAGTCAAGCAAAATATATCTTAATACTTTCTTTGAAGAGAGAAGAAAATAGCCATATAAGGAACACATTTTGGGGAAAAGAAAATAATGAATGGCATCTATGAACCCATTTCTATGTGGCAAGTACTGTGAGGGCTTTTCTTGGATTTTCTTCTGTACTTCTCACAACAGCCCTATGAGGTAGTTACTATTATCACATTTTATAGGCAAGGACATTAAGGCACAGGGACGATAAGTAACCTACCTACCCAGCCAAGGTCACACAGCTAGCAAGGGGCTGTCTTTGAGATCTAATTCACGTACCATTACATTTACCTTTTGAAAACGTACGATTCTGTGTTTTTCAGTGTATTTACGAAATTGTGTAACCATCACTACTGCTTCATTCCAGAACATTGTATCACCCCCAAAAGAAAGCCTCTGTTCCCATTAGCCCACCCACCCTCTCTCCCCAGCCCCTAGCAACTGGTAACCGCTGTCTCCAAGGATTTGCCCATTCTGGACATCGTGTAAATGGAATCCTGTGCGATGGCCTTCTGTGCCTGGCTTATTTCGTTTTCAGGGTTCCTTCTTGTTGTAGCATGAATCAATACTTGATTCCTTTTAATGGCTAAGTAGTATTCCATCATATGGACATGCCAGATTTTTCTTTGTTTTTTTTCTCAAGTTTTTATTTACTGAGAGAGACAGCACGAGTGGGGGAGGGGCAGAGAGAGAGGGAGACTGAGAATCCCGAGCAGGCTCTGCACTGCCAGCCCGGAGCCCGACGCAGGGCTCCAACCCATGAAACGCATGAGATCACAACCTGAGCCGAAACCAAGAGTTGGATGCTTAACTGGGCCACCCAGGCGCCCCCATGCCAGACTTTTCAGTCCATTCATTAACTGATATTTGGGCTGCTTTCACCTTTCGGCTATTATGAGTAATGCTGTTCTAACACTTGGGTAAAAGTTTTTGTGTGAACATCTGTTCTCAACATTTTTGGGTATATGTTGGAAAGCAGAAGGTCATATGGTAACTCTGCTTAACGTTTTGGGAAACGACCGAACTGTTTTCCAAAGCAGCTGCACCATTTTACGTTCCCTCTGGCAACGTATGGAGGATTCTGACTTTACTACATCTTTGTCAACACTTCATATTGTCTGTCTTTTAGATGACGGCCAACCTAGTGGGTAGGAAGTGGTATCTCACTGTGGTTTCGATGTGTGTTTCCTGAATGGCTAATGATGTTGAGCATCCCTTCGTGTGCTTGTTGGCCATATGTATGTATATCTTCTTTGGAGAAATGTCTATTTAAATCCTTTCTCATTTTTTATTTTTACTTTTTGTTGAGGTGTTAAGAGTTCTTCGTGTGTTCCAGACACTAAGCCCTCATCAGAAAAAGGATTTTCTAATGTTTCTCCCGTTTTATGGCCTGTCTTCACTTCTCTCATCTTTTTTGATGTTAAATAAAAAGTTTTAGAACGCACGGAGCATCTGGTAATGAGGATGGAGTAAGAAGTGGGTTCAAAGGATTTGGTTTCTGGCTGTGTATGGGATACTTACAGGCAACTGACTAGTCTTATCATCTCAAGTAACCTAATCTCTCTCCGCCTCAGTTTCCACGTCTCTAAATTGAGTAAAGTGATGGCATCGACCATACAGGGTGGTTTGTAAGCTTAAATGACAGTAAGCACTTCACAGGTATCAGTTCTTTTTGTCACATGAACTCATCCAGCTCCGCTCTGTTTCTGACAGGTAACTCTTGTCGAGCTAGGTTCCACCAGAAGGCGGATCATGCGGGAGTAGCTGCGACCTTGCCTTAAAACCTAGTTGTAATGACTCTCCCCTGCAAAGATTTGCTAGGCTGTCCAGATGATCCTGTTCCTCATATATCAGATAGCTCTGCTGTGATCCATACTTAACCAGTTCGGCATTGTTCATATTGTGTGGTGTTGTGGTGAGTGGCTCTGATCTCACTTTCTGTGAGGCTGTGGGGTGGACAGTATTGGGTTCAAAACCAGCCCTGTAGTGCCACTGGGGGCAAGGCTGTCTGTGTGCCCCATGTATGAATGTGGGCAACCATCACTGTCGATGGGAAGATGGAATTATGGGTTGTGGGGAGGATTAAGTGAGGTCACATCTGTCGCAATTGTACCATAGTGCCAGATGCTGACTTAGGTTCCATAGGAGGGGTTGACGCGGTGTGGAAGGAGAACACTGCCTGCCAAGTTAGGCCTCATCAAGGGATCGCCCATGGGAATGGCTAGTACCAGACTGCCCAAGACTGGAAATGCACAACTTGTGAAGTGGGGTGTTTCTGATAAATGAGTCTCTAAAATACTCAGAAGAAGAAAACTTTGAAACCATTTAAACAACCAGACATTAAAATCGATAAGGTAAAACACACACACACACACACACACACACACACACACACACACACACACACAAAAGAGTGGGTGGCTTGGGGAAAGTGCGTCGTGCTACCAATCTTTCAAACCAGAAACACAGGAGAGATCTATACACACACACACACACACACACACACACACGCGCGCGCGCGCGCTCTCATACGCACATACATTCATACACACACTCTCCGTCTTTGGAAGGAAAAGCAAACTACTAACAGTGGTTACCCAGGTGAGGTAGCACTGGGGACTTAGGATTGCAAGACAGGAAAGTTCCAGGCGTACCCTTTTGATACTATTTGAAATTTTCACATTATATTTTGATCTAATTACACGTATAATTGACGTAGGTACTCAAATGGTTAACATGTAAATTTCCAGAAACCAATTTGCCTTTAAGTGGAGCCAAGGATATTTTGCTAAGTGCTCTGCTGTCTGAGGCCGTCGTCAAGTTGGTCCTTGTGTATCTGCAGGGAGAAGCTCTTCATGGGGCCGTCGCCAATAAACGTCATTCTCATTATATTCCTCGCTTGAAAGTCTTCAAACCAGAGTCCTTGAAGATACTCAGTAATTACAAATTCCTGCCAGTTGAGATTAGGTTTCTATTCTTGTTGCTCACAATTGATTTTACTTGATACGGGTTGAAGTATGTAAAGTTCAGTGCTGTTTGGGGCAGTTATTCCTTTCTGCCCTTTCACATGAATGGAGCAGAATTTAATGATGGACGTGGAGTCGCCTCTTCTTCAGCTGACGTCTTCGGTGTTGGGGCAGTTGGCCGAGTAGTCGAGTCGCTCCTGTCCTGGGTTCTACGAACAGATGCTCCCATCTGCAGGTGGCAGTGAGGTAAATGCTACTGGGCATGGAGCCCCTTATTGCTGCCTGCTGAAAATATTTTCAGAAGTCACAGGGTCTCAAAACAAAACAAAACACAAACCTCCTACAGCTTACTGTAGAATATACTAGCACGATTTAATATTTTAGAAATATTTTGTTATCTTGAATTATGGGGCAAGAAGCAAGGCGAACTGCCTTTCCCATTGAGGCCTTGAGATATAAAGTGCCCCAGGTTGAAACACAAAGCATCATGGGAGTACTGTCTGTTTTCCTAAGTAGCAAGTCTTTGGGGGGAATAGAATGCGTTGGGTTTAAGCTTGATAAACTCTCAGTAACTAAAGTTGGACAAGCTCATCTGAGGATTTACTCTTCCCTTGGCTCTTCTGTCCCATTTTTTGCTGTTGGGCAATTTTACTTGTGTGTTACATTAAGCTCAGAGCCATTTTTCTTCTAGAATTTTTCACAGATAATTACCTTTTGGGTAGTTAAAACTAAGTGTAAAACATCACCCTGCTAAACACACCATCAAATTAAGTAAATAAAACACAATTTAGGAACTGCTTTTATTAAAACGATAAAGTTTGGGGATTTTTTTATTGTCTTAATAAAGTGTAACATTTTTGCGTACTTTCTCAAGCATAATTTTAAAATTAGGCTGCCTTTCTTGCCCAAAAGGAAAGTATTAGTGCTACCCAGGATGATGATCTTAGGTCAAGGAGACCTTCAGATTAAAAAAATAATAATAATTAGGGGGGAAAAAAAGGTGGGCTTTTGATTAAGTTGAACTAATTGATTCTACCATTTATTTGTACTTAAATAGGGCCTTGTTCCAGAATAAATAATTTAGTTACTGTTTTCCATCTAGAATATTGGTGGATGATTTCATATAGATAGGCTTCTATGGGAAGTTTTAATTCAAGGCAGGATAGACAACTCTTAGTGTGACGACATTCCCACGCTAAATTTCATTGTGAGCAAGTATGAAGGAGCACATCAAGGAGCAGAGAATCTGGGCATACGGTTGGGGTCACCTGTGCAGAGTGGGGGTGTCTGGTCCCTGATTTGCTGACACTGGGAGAGAGGCTTAGAAGGAGGTCTGTCTGGAAGGAGTATCCAGCAAATACTGAAATGCTTCTGTACCATGAGATTCTGGCATTGGAGATACGGTAGTGGGCCATGCAGAGAAGCCACATGGAACTTCTACTTTTGTGGGGCAGACCGTCCACAAACAAGATATATCCCATATCAGGTGGCGCTAGGTTCCATGGAGAAAAATAAAGCAAGGTCAGAGCGTAGAAAATAGCGAGGGTTTTAGGATACTTCTCAAAAATACATGCCTTGTGTACTGCATTCTTTAAAAATGGCAGTTATCCTAAAAGACCAAGAGGGCTGCGGAAATTTAATACTCCTGATTAAATTTGCCTGGGAACATGACAACCAGATGCAATCCTGGACCCTATGAGATGGGATTCACATACCATGGAAGAAGATTGTGGATGACCAAGAATAACGTATAAATATAGTACTTAAATTACGCCGGTAGTTATCCAAATTGATCAAAATGCTAGGTACAGTGTTAAGTACTTTCACAGACATCATTTCATTTAATCTTTATAGGATTCTTGTAAGGTACATTTTAGTTAATAGAAAACGAAGATAATAAAAGTCTGAGAGGTTATATAAGGAACTGCCTTAGGTCACATACCTGGTAAGGGGCTGCATTTTGAACCCGGGTCTCTGATTCTCTGAAGCCAATGGACTGGCCTGTCTTCCTATGTCTGTGACCCCTGATATAAGGACTGTGCAGGCTGAGTGAGCAGCCTCTTTGTCTCTAGTACCTTAGAACAGCACATGGGGCACTTTGTGAAATTTGAAACAGGTAAATCGATACTTTTCAGCTCAAAGAAGATTTTGTAAATCATAGGTCTTCAGTATGTTATATAGGAAATGACAGTATTTGGGAAGTTGAGTGTCTTGGGGTTCAGGTCAGTAGGGTCAGTTCTGGGCTGGATAAACTATCCCGTTTATTCACCCTACCTACCCGTCTGCCTGCCCGTCCACTCACCCACCTGAGCCGTGTTCTCAAGCTGGCTGTCTAACCACGACCAGCAATGTTTTGATTCTGCCGGGCACCAGCATCCCGTCTCTCTCTCGGTGTAAATTTACTGCTTCTATTTTCCCACTCCACGCTTCACCCCCATCATCTTCTGCTCTTAGCTGATTTTCCAGCCCTCCGCAGACTCCTTGACACCCACTCCTGACAGTCTAGAGAAGTCATCAAGAAGCCCCTCTGGGTTTAGGATACAGGGACATTTTCAGTGGAACCCTGAGATCCATTAGGAGGTTGGCACACTGCCTTCGGGATCTTCCTTCCCCCTGTATCCTCCTGGGCCAGCTCAGCAGATGGCAAGGTTGCTGACGCCTGAGACCGGCATTTAGGATAGCTACTTTTCATTCATCTCCTTGGCAGCTTGTCTCACCGATCTTTTGGTCCTCCTTAAGCCCTGCTGCTTGGTAGATCGGCCTACCTCTTTGGATTCAAAAGCTCTCGTGTACTCGACAGGAAGCATTTATAACCCGTGCAGTGCGTAGTACGTGGTGAGCCCTCCTCTCCAGCTCGTAGCATAGAAGCTTGGAGTCGCCAAGTATACTTTGCATGCATTGTTGGTAAATGCACAGGAAGCTACTTTTGTCCCATGGAAACCGCTCAAATGCCACAAAAACACGTTCTTCTCTCCTACGGTAGACGGTGCGCTGTGGCCGCTAAGTGCCTTTCCGCAGAGGTCACCTGACCCCAGGCTTTCTCACCCTTGGCATTGTTGACATTTTTGGCGGGGTAGTTCTTTGCTATGAGGAGCTGTTCTGAGCGATGTAGGATGTTCGGCATCCCTGGCCTGTCTGTACCCGCCCGATGGTAATCCCCCCACCATCGATTGTGACAACAAGGAAAGTCTCCAGAATCTGCCAAATGCTTCCTGGCGGGGGGGGCAAAGTCACCCCTCGTTGGGAACGGCTGCCTCATGTGCTTCTTACGACAGTCCTGTGGGGCAGGTAGTCTCTTCATTGTGCAGGCGAGGGAACTGAGGCTCAGGCAGGTTCCATGGCCGCGTGGCCAGGACACGACAGGAGTGAGACTTGAAGCCATCGCCGTGTGTTTGGCTCTTCCTGGGACGCCCTTCTGCACCTCAGCGGCTGGGGAGTTGTGATGCAGCGCGTAGGGAGAAGCGGGGTCAGTGGGGTTGTTGTGCAGCTGAACTTTTGCCCTGGGGAAAGGCCCTGCTCTCTTGCCATGAGAGACAGCCCATCCATCACGGCTCTGAGACTCCCGGGCCTCCCCCCCTCAGTGAGGGATGCGGAGCAGAACCCAGAGAGCTTACGGCAGCGAAGCCGAGAATGCGCCGGTGGCCCGGCTCCACCAGACCCGCCCCGGAGGTCCCCAGGCCCAGCCATGGAATGAAGAGGACCCCCAGCCTTGCGTTCCTCTTGCGAGGATTCTGCACAGATCGGAGAAGAGCCGGGGGCCCCCTCCGGCACGTACGTGTTCCTGCCGAAGAGGCGAGTCCTGTGTTTCGGACGTTTCCTCTGCCCTCCTGCTCTGTGCTGAGCCGACCGAGTGGAGAAGACGCTGTGGAGCATGTGGACCCGAGGCTGAAGCCTGACAGCCGGTGGGAGCTGTGCTGGGGCCGGGCGGGGACCCTCCGGCCCTCCTGATGGGCTGCAGCCAGTCGGCCGCGGTGAGGGCCCAGGGCAGCGCCTCCTCCTGCTTCCTGCCGCTGTGGGACGCGGACGTTGGCTCTGGCCAGCCCCCTCACCCCTGGTCGGCTCAGGTAAACGGGGTCCCGGGACCTGGGCGGCGGGAGCGAAGGGGTGCATTTACTCTCAGCTCCTCTTTCTGTCCCCTCGAGGAAGGAGCCTTTCTCCCTTGGGATGTCTCTTTAAAATCGGGTCTTGGAAATACAAAGGAACCTGCTAGGGTTGGTTGACTTGAAATCAGGAAAAAAAAAAAATCCCCGTCTTTTCTCTTAGGAGTTTTTTTTTTCCTGCCACGTAGACCTCCTCTGACTGCCTTGAATTTCTGGCTTTGGAGCCTGTCTGTCATCCTCGTGGTACCCCTGCTTTTTCTCATTATCTCAAATATCAAACACTGCGTAGGCACGCCGCATGAGTGGGTCCGGTGCTGCAAAGTCCGGGCCAGAAGTCCGGAAACTTGAGTATTCTAGTGGTTCTCCCGACGGGCCTTGACGTTTCTGCCTTTCTTGCTTGGAACCTCCGGCTCTTACTTTGGAAAGCAGGTGGGACGTTTCTTCTCTTGCGTTTCATAGGGACCTTGTGAGGTAGGTCAATTCTTTTAGAGAGGCTCCATCAAACTAGCTGTGAAGATCATAATTTTATACGGCGACGAGTAACCGTGTAATTGCCAGCTTCTGGCGCTAAAGATGCGGGGAGCCCGATGATCTGGGGGTGCTTTGCCCCTGACCTCTGTGCACTCTGTGGGGTGTGTGTGCCACCCAAGTGACCACCGTGTGCACTTCTGCAGGACGAGAAGGAGAAACTTTCTCTCTCACACTCATTTTGATTTGGTAGAATTTTGCTTTTTTTTTTTTTTTTAAACCCGTCGGACGCTCTTTGTTGCCCCCTTGCTCTCTGCCCGTCCATTCCCCAAAGCAGCCATTCTGGGCACGTGCATGTGTGTGTTGTTTTCAACAAGAGAGGGGCATGGGGCCGTATTTTATAAATCGTCTTGTGATTTTTGTTTTTGGTTTTTTTTGTGTGTTTTGTTTTTTTGTGTGTTTTCTTAGTATTTTTCACATAATATTCTCGGAAGTCTTTCCATGCCACTGTGTGTGTGTGTGTGTGTGTGTGTGTGTGTGTGTGTGTGAGAGAGAGAGAGAGAGAGAGAGAGAGAGAGAGAGAGAGAGAGAGAGAGAGTGTGTGTGTGTGTGTGTGAGTGGTGAAGTGGTAAGGCCAGTGAGATCCAGAAGAGCATCTTCTGAGCAGTCCTGGCTTTGTGTGCTTTAGAGTTAACTGCCCGGCCTCTCTGGGTTTCAGTTTCTTATTAAAAAGAAGGATTTGGACTAGAAGATACTCTAAGATCCTACCCAGCTTTATTTAAAAAAATTTTTTTTAATGTTTATTTTAAAGAGAGAGAGAGAGAGAGACAGAGTATGAGCAGTGGAGGGGCAGAGAGAGAGGGAGACACAGAATCCGAAGCAGGCTCCAGGCTCCGAGCTGTCAGCACAGAGCCCGACGCGGGGCTTGAACTCACAAACCATGAGATCATGACCTGAGCCGAAGTCCGACGTTCAGCTGACTGAGCCACTCAGGCGCCCCAGATCCTATCCAGCTTTAAATGTTACAGATTTATCTGGAGGGGCACCTGGGTGGCTCAGTCAGTTGAGCGTCCAACTTTGGCCCGGGTCACAATCTCATGGTTCATGAGTTCAAGCCCTTCATCGGGCTTGCTGCTGTCATCGCAGAACCCCATTCAGATCCTCTGTCCTCCTCTCTGTGCCCCTCCCCCACTTGCACTCTCTCTCACTCTCTCAAAAATAAATCAAACATTAAAAAAACCAAGACAACGTGTGCATTAAGAAAAGTCATCTGGAGATCTGTGCACTAGTAATCTGTGTACCAAACATCCCACAACTCAGTGTCTCCAAATGCCAACCATTTATTTAGCTTACAGTTACGCTGGGCATTTCTTCTTGTCTCAGTTGGGCTCAGATGATCTCATTTAGCCTGCTTATGTGTCTCCGGTCAGTTCACAACGGGTTGGGCTTGGTATTGCTAGGTGGCCTCCCTCGCGTGCTTGGCGGTCGGTTGGCTGGGCAGCTGAGGGGTGGGCAGTGCCAGTGGGCTACGTGTTGCCCATCCTGTAGCCCATGACCCTGGGTCTGTGCGCCTGTGGCTGGGCGGGCTTCCAAATGTAGCGAGAACAGAAGATGGAGCCTAGGTTTGGGATGACACAGCGTCCCTTCCAGTGCATTCTATAGGTCAGAGCAAATCACGGGCCAAGCAGATTCAGGACGTGGGGAGATAGACCCCACCTCTTGATGGGAAGAACCGCAAAGTATGGTAGTCACTTTTATAGGCTAGCATATCCGACAGATCGAGCCTTTGAGTAACAATGAAAGACTGTAGGAAGAGGGAGGAGGAGATGGCCAGAAGCTGAACTCGGATTTCAAGGAAGTGTCCCAGTCGGTGATAAGTGCCCTGGATGCAAAAAACAAAGAAGAAAACAAAAAACCCTTCCCTGGACCAGCATCGTGTATATGCTACTTTGCCTAACACCAGGGCCATGAAGACCGATTCCACATGGCCACTGCTCTGAGGCTGTTTCGTGTGCGAGTTGGTAGGTAAACCAATAAACCATAATAAAAAACCAAGGGTTTCTAATTGTGAAATATAAACCCCGTGCTCCACAGTCCCAAAGGAGGGACCCACCAACTTCATCTGGAGGGTCGGAGAAGATTCTGGTGAGCTGATGGTAGTCAGATACGTGACCTGGCACGTATTGAGCAAAGAAAGGCCCGAGTGGGCATGGGAAGGGTTTGCAACTCAGCCAGCACAAATGAAGGTTCCGTGCCCTGGAAAGACCAAAGGACTTGTGCTCAGGAGAGGCACGGGGTCAGGAAGGCCTGAGTTTAGGGAGCAGATAGGATAGGCATCATAAATATGACTGGAACTTGTGACTGGGCCATGCCCCAAAGTGCTTATGTTGTCACTGAGAATGATGGAGCCAGACGAGCTTAGGAGTTCTTTTCACGTTTTCTGCATTGGTGAAAATGAACCTGTTCAATCTTCCCACTGAATGTGCCCTTGAATGTTCAGGAAGACAAGAAGGCAGAGTATTTGTTTTTCCATTCCTTCATTTCTCAGGCACTTTTTGAGTCCCGTACATGTATATCATATACCAAAGCATGTTCTAGTGAGGGAATATTTACTTCTTATTCAGCCGTGGCTGTTTCCAAGATGAGTTTGAGGTACCTGAGAGTAGCCATGAAAGCCGAAGGAGGAGGAATTCTGCCACGCTCTTATAGACGCAAGATTTGCTTTCTCTCAAGCGGCCTGGAAACATTCCGAAGAGACTGCCATGATGGAAGCTTGATGGCTCCATAGCGTCTCCTCCTCTGTTCTTGCACATAGATGCCTGATTTTTTCCACAGCTGACGCTCCCAGGCCTAGGGATGCATTGTGCTTGGTCAGAGCTCCTCGTGACTAAGAAGTTGCCTGTTGGCCAGGTACTCACTCAGCAGCTCCTCTCGTAGGCAGGGATGGCCATGATACCCAGTTTTGACCAATAGGTCATAAAGAGGAGGCTGCCAGGGGTAGGAGGAGAAGATTTTCATTCTGGCAAAAGGAGAACACTATAGAAGGAGAAAGGCCCTTGGTCTCCTTTCCCTTTCTTCCTACTCTGGATACTGATCCGTGATGACCAGGCATCTGGAGCTGTGGCAGCCATCTTGTCACCATGAGGGATTGTGCCTTTGGGCCGAAGCCAGTACACAGGGGGCAATTGAGCAGAAGAGTGGGAAGAGCCATCAAACTGACTCTGGGACCACCCAACTCTGGACTTCTTGCTGTTTGATTAAAACAGGGTCTTGAAATTTAGGACACTGTCATTCACTCTCCTGTTACTTGCAACATAGAGAGCTCCTAGCTGATAAACTATTTATATCACAATCAGGGATGTGGTCAAGTAAAGAAGAAAATTAAGGTGTACCTTTCATCCTTTTCCATTTTAATATGTGGGGCAGTAACTTAGACCATTTTGCCATGCTTTTCGATGCCCTGACATTCTTGGCTCTTGGCTAGAAATGCCCTTCGCCAGTTTCTGTGTTAATCCTGAAACCTGGGCAGAGAGGCGATAGCAAGGTGTGGGCATGCGGGAGGCAGGCATTGCTCCCTTTTATTTTGTAGCAAAAGCACAGTTAAGAGAATGGGCTTTGGTATGGGAACCAGTTCTTTAAAATGGAGGCTGCTTTTTGTTTTAAACACAGTAGGAGTTTGGGAATGGTAGAGCATGAGTTTTCAGAAGAATTGAAGAGGGACGTCTGGGTGGTCAGTCGTTTAAGCGTTGGGGACTTTGGCTCAGGTCATGATCTCACCATTTGTGAGTTCCAGCCCCCATCAGGCTCTTTGCTGTCAGCACGGAGCCTGCTTGGGATTCTCTCTCTCTCCCTCTGTCTCTGCCCCTCCCTGACTCATGCTGTCTTTCTCTCTCAAATAAACTTAAAAAAGTGAAAAGAACCAAAGAAGAAGGTCGCCGGGTGGAATTGGAACTAGCATAGTGGAACTCATGTGCTTCACGTTTGAAATGAGAATTGTACGGTGTTTTTAACCATGACTTTTTGTACCTGCTGTATGTCCATATTGGAACAAGGTATCGGGGTGGGGATGGGGATTTGAAATTTTTGCAGGAGGGAGCACAGGACCATAGCAGAAGAGAAAGTGAAATGGGCCTTTGGTGGGGAGGGGGGGCAGTGCAGCAAGAGGTAAGACCAAGGGTCACAGACCTGCAGGAAAAAATAACACCGGGGATCATGCCAAACTAGAGAGAACCACACCATACCGTGCCCCAGACCCAACAAGCAGACCTCAAACCTTTATGGCAGGTGTCCTGGGATATAAATTCTGATTCTGAGTGATCTCATGTAGCCCAGACTCATAACACCTGTTCAGCTGTGTGCTGAGGAGCGGCCTTTCTGGTACCCTCTGGTCTCGTTTCCAGGTAGGTTCACCCAGTAGGAGGTGCGAGTGGAGGCCGCGTGAGCAGGACGAGGGGGCAGCTTTGGGTCAGTGGTGGCCGCGCTTCCTGGGTGGGTGTGTCCGTTTCCTGGCCGGCTCCGCCCTTCACCACCAGGGATCCTCACCCGTCCCCACTGCATATCTAGCTCGTGCGGGTGGGCTATACCTTCTGGATTCTTCTTTCGTGGCTCTTGCCGTTATTTCTGCTGCCCTCGGGGTTGTAATCGTTCCAAGGTGCCCCTGATGGCTAGGTTGCCTCCCCTTCCCCTGGTCGTTCTTTTTGCC
Organism: Panthera leo; assembly: GCF_018350215.1. NCBI lineage: Eukaryota > Metazoa > Chordata > Mammalia > Carnivora > Felidae > Panthera > Panthera leo. The sequence goes on along the minus strand of NC_056687.1, from coordinate 147,178,524 downwards.
ACGTCACCAATTTTCCATGTTAAATTTTCTGAGAGAGATTGCTGATTGTTTTCCACAGAATGCAGTTTTGTCTCACAATATACTCTTGCTCCTGTAGTTCAATGTAGAGGGGGTCCGTATTTTGAGCACTCGATTGGACAGCTTATTTGGTAGTCAGCACAGATATGAGTTGGAGGTGGCGACAGCGAGCAGAACGAGGAATGGACAGTCTCTAGGAGGGAACGTGAGGTAGGAATGGTTACCGCAGTGTGAAATAAAAGAACAAGGAGAATGGAGGATGACTGGTGACTTGGAGGCTGGGATACATGCATGGGCAGATGATGTGATGAGAGAAGATGAGGCATCGGGCTGGGGGATCCTTTACCTGAAAACATCTTCTAGATCTTTGGAAACTTGAGTTATTTTGAGGGCGGACAGTAAGCATTTGTGATCCCTCTGAGAAAAGGTGACGGTTGAAGATGTAAGTGAGAAAAAGCTCTTTGTGGAGGAAAGTACATACAAAGATCTGAAGACAACCTACGGCTGGGGGCGTGGAGGATAAATGGAAGACGTCGGTGAGCTAAAGGTTGCGCACTTAGATGCGGGAGAATTGGTATGCTCTCTCATCCCAGGAGCTTCGAAAGTTCGGAGTACTCACTAACATCAAAATCTGCGGAGAAATAAAGAAGGGTGATGGGGAAAAAAAACTTTGGATTGGACCCGAGGAAGGTCAAGAGAGTTGCGTGTCTGTATTTGGCCACCAGCGTTAGGTTAATTGTTCCAAGGAGGATTTTAAAAATAGGCCCCTCTTCCCTGTGTCATTCTTCAGTTGCCTCAGATTTGCCCTCTGCAGGGGACACGTCTCTTCCCGATGCCTTGACCTCAGTCATGTAGGATCTGTCTTGGAGTCAAGTCAGTAATGCATGGATGAGCCATGGGGACTAAAAGGTGGCAGGCAATACAGGGACCGAAAATGAGCCTGCCAGCTGCCTGTAACAGAGGTTTGAGGATCTCCGAAATGCAAAGAATTAGTTCGCTCACACCTCCCTTTTTCTGGGGCATGTACAACAGGAGAGTATTTCAAATCTGGACTTGATGGAGTTATTGCTTTTGCTGTTTTTTTTTTTTTTCTTTTAAATTGTTTTATTTTAATGTGTGCACTGGAACTTCAGCTTTGCAGCTGCTTTGGGTGAAGTCTAAGAGAGAACTACTCCCCACTGAGGGGTGCTCTCTGTGTGTAATACAGTCCATGTGATCAGGAGATTCCAGAATAATACACTTCATTAGATGAGCTCTTTATCTTACAAAAGTAGTGTAATTGCACGTAAGAAAATTTGGAAACCGGAGGAAAGAACAGCATGGTCTCCCCCGCTCTAAAACCTCTGCTATTAACATATTTGGGATAGTTCGTATTCTTCTGTGGGTGGGCTCACTTCCTATTTTAATGAGAAAATTGGAGCCATTGATTAGAATGCCTCCCAGTATTTATCCAGATACATCGTATGTATACGGTCCTGCCTTCATCAGGGGAAATAGGACCAGCCTTATAATAAGATATTATGTTCTATCAACATGGAATAAAGAAGCCCTTTCAGGATGGATAGGAGGACTTGGGGAGAAGCAGACAGGCCATGTTAGGATTGTCCATGGAGGGTTGCCTGGTTCTTAAGGCATTAATCTTTTTTTTTCTTCTTTTTTTTCCACTGAGCTGAAATTCACATAATTCAAAATAACCACTGAAAGGTAGACAGTTGAGTGACAGTATATTCACCATGCTGGGCAACCACCGCTTCTATCTAGCTCCAAGGCGTTTCCATCACCCCAAAATAAAACCCTGTACCCTTTGAGAAGTTACTCTCCATTTACCCCTTCCCTGGGCCCCTGGCAACCACCATTCTGTTTGCTGTTTCTATGATTTTTACCTGTTTTGGATATAAAGGTAAGCATACAATGTCACTTCTTGTGTCTTTCATCTAGCATAATTTTTTTTTTAAATGTTTATTTGTGAGAGAGAGCAGGGAAGGGGCAGAAAGAGAGGGCGAGACACAGAATCTGAAGCAGGATCTAGGCTCTGACCTTTCAGCACAGAGCCCAACGCAAGGCTTGAACTCCTGAACCGCGAGATCATGACCTGAGCCGAAGTTGGATGCTCGACCGACTGAGCCCCCCAGGTGCCCCTAGCATAATGTTTTTGAGGTTCAACCACATTGTAGCGTGTATGAATACTTTATTACTTTTTACGGCTGACTGATACTCCATTGTATGGATGTACCACATTTTGTTTATCCATTCATCAGTTGGTGGACTTTTGAGTTGTTTCTTCCTTTTGGCTGTTGTGAATAGTGCTACTGTTATTCATGTACGTGTATTTGAATTGCCTGTTTTTAATTCTTTTGGATGAGGTGTTAATCTCATTCCTCGTTCCCTAGGTTGTAAAGTACATGGGTTGAGGCAATCCACTTAGATCATGGAAGCTCACGGTTGGAACCCACATGTTTTACTTCCTGCAAAGCACATCTCTGCTTTATATTGATTTTGGTTGAGATCCCAGAGATAACACATGGAGCCTCTTTTGCCCGATGGAGGGTGATTGGTGTTGACCGGGATCCTAGTTCAGCATCTTAATATGTACAGTGTGAACCTAAGACCGAATCTCATCGGTCTTGTCACAATTGCTCATGGTTAAAACAATCCTCTCCTTTCCACCTGTCAGATGGTCCTAGCTCCATAGTCCCAGATCCCGGAGTCCCTGTCACTGCCTTGTCTGCCCTCTGTCTGCTGAGACAGAGCATGTGCACTCATGGCTGCCTTCTTTGGTTCAGAACGGATGGTCCAGGGTTACCAATGACCATGGAGTTGTTAACCATGTGACTCCCATGAGCGCTGGGTGCCTGTCCTGGAAACACATCGTCATGAACTTTTTAAAATCAGTTCGGCTCTGTTTACAGTGTCTAGATTGGGTCCTTGTCTGAAAATCTATCTCTCTATTCCTCAATATAGTTCTTGAAAGATTTGAGGAGGCATTGAAACTTGACATCATGCCAATTGGAACTTCAGCCTGTAGAGAGTAAATCTGGGTGCGAGTGAAAAGGAGAAGATCACCAGATATTGGATGACAGATTACAGCAAGCATACCGTTTGGGTTACTGTTCTGCACCCTGTGAAACAGTGTGTGCCCACTGTTTTTAGGTAGGTTCCCCCGGAAAGCAGAGCCTGGAGGTGAAGGCTTGAGCACAGGAATGTGATCCCAGGCAGGTGGAGTGTAGGGAGCTCAGAAAGCGTGAAATACAGAGGAGACAAAGGAGACCCAAAGGGATGCTATTATTGTGCTGGTTCCACTGTGGGCTATTAAAACAGAATCCCTCCGGTCGCCCTGACAGGAACCTTACAAAATGTGTTTCTGAAGTCTCCACCCTGCGTACGGTAGATGGCATTCTTATCCATTGGTTTCTCTCTACCAGTGATCGGCGGTTGCCCCGTGGGGTTGTGGACTCTCACTTGCATTTCTAGGTTTTGCTCTCATACCTGTTGTTGGAAGGCCATCCAACTGACTTTCCCACTTGGCTTTCAGACAACAGCCCCAGGTCGGAAGGCAGGAGGGAAAGGCAGTCCAGCAGGGACTCCCGTCTGGGCACAGCTGGTTGCCTCAGCAACTGCTGGAGATAGAAAGTGGGCGGAGAAGGGCGTAAGGCGGGGCATACACGTGTGTGGCACATGTCATTTCCGTCTTTCTTTTGGTGGCCACCACTCTTCTCTCTCAGAGCTTTAGGAGTATCGTAATCCAGTCATGGGGAGGTATCTTAGCTTGGCTCCTCAGAAGGCCGTGTGTTTTCTTTCAGTCCCCTTAACCTCTTTCTTTTCTCTTCCATTATTCACTTTGATGGAACTAGGCCCGTTGATCTGTTGGAGTTAAGGTCGCTACTAGGTCTGTGAACGCCGCAGGCATCCAATTGGATTCGAATCAAAACCCTTTTTGAAAAAAACAAAAATGAGTCATTTGGACTCTTCAACAGGTAGGATCTCTGGAGGCGGGGAAAAATCTCTCATGTATGCCGACGCAGGGGAGGATGACTTTCATTTTCTCCGTCATGTCCTCTGGAGTTTGGGTACGACCATGACATCCTGGCTCAAAAGCGTTTTGAGTCCCAGCGGGAGCTGTCGTGTTTCTGAGGTGTCCGAAGACCGCGTCTCCATTTCCCTGAGGATCTGGCCAACTTCCTCCCTGTCCCAGAGTATTTACGTAGAGCTGACCTGCCCGGGGGTGGACACCAGGGGACCAACACCACTTCTGTAACGAGCCAGCATTTGTGCCGCTGAGTTTGTGGGGGCTGCCTTCGTGCCGTTCACACGTCTGAAGACGGGCCGCTGCAGCATTCTGGAACCCTGGGGCTGAGACTCCAGGAGAAGTCTTCTTAGCTGATGACACATCGTCCCTTAATCAAAACACAAGAACAGTTGGCTGAAGGAAGGAATCCTGAATGTGATGTGTGCAACCTCAAGCCGTTTTAACTTAAAATCCCTACTTTAGGTGTACTTCCAAGTCCCTTTTTCATCAAGTGTGGGTTTAGTGGTAGAAATTCTACATCATCTGTCTTGACGAAAGCGTATTTCACACATATCCTCTGTCATCTCCTGTTTGGGTTTGTCTCTTTTTTCCTTTGTTTGCTTGTTTCTTAAATTCCACGTAGTGAAATCATACGGTATTTGGCTTTCTCTGGTTTCTTTTTTAAAAACGTTTACTTATTTACTTTGAAAGAGAGAGAGGGGAAGGGGGCGAGAAACCCAAGTAGGCTCCGTGCTGTCAGTACAAAACCTGACACGGGACTCGAACTCATGAACCACGAGATCATGACCTGAGCTGAAAGCAAGAGTCCGATGGTTAACCAACTGAGCCACCCAGGTGCCCTGCCTGACTTTTTAAACTTGGCATTGTCAGGGAGCAAGAACTCCTTACCCTTCAAGGTCCTTCTAGCTGGACTAAGAATCAGATCGACGTGAGACAGATGAACAGGGGAAAGTAAAATTGAATAGGCATACATAACAGGGAATCCACCCAGACATGGAAATTCCGAATATAGGCAAAATGAGGTATATATGTAATCCTGAACTAAGGAGAAGGGGGTAGGGGTCTGGGACTTCAGGGGAAAAGAATGTACTTTCAGAGGGCCATGAGAGGAGCAGGTGTTTTTAACTTTTTGAGGAACCTCGGCACCGTTTCCCAGAGAGGCTGTACGAGTTTGCATTCCCACCGACAGGGCGTGAGGGTTCCCCTTTCTCCACATTCCCGTCAACACCTCTTGTGTCTCGTGTTGTTGATTTAGCCATTCTGACAGGTGTGAGGTGATACCTCCTTGTAGTTTTGGTTTGCATTTCCCCGACGGTGATGATGACACCTTTTCATGTGTCTGTTGGCCATCTGGATGTCGTCTTTGGAGAAATGTCTAGTCGTGTCTTCTGCCCGTTTTTAGTTGGATTAGTAGGTTTTTTGGGGTGTTGACTTGTGTCCATTGGGCTTTCTTTAAAGAACAGGGCAAACTCATTACAGGATCTTAGGTTTTTATAAATGGCTTCTAGTCTTTTATAGTTAACCTGCCCACACACCTAAATAAACAGCAGTTTTTAGCAACTCGTTTTTATTGACGTTTCTCAGGTCACACAGCTTAACTTCACAAAAGCAGTCATTTTTTACGTTTATATTTGGTCAGTTTATTTTGTAAGTTACGCAGTTAAAATAATAAGTACACCAGCATAAGCAGAGCAGGGACTGAATACGCTCGGTCTTTTGCAGACACCCAGCTCAGCGGGGAGGGGGGCACAACTGTACAAGCATAACCAGAGAGAGCCTCCAAGCTGTGAGCAGTCAGTACCCTCTGTGCGTGCCAGCAGTGCTGATGAAGGGATGAAAAACAGCGGGAAATCTAATTAGTTGGCTAAGTTGAGGACATTGAGAGCATCTACAGCTTTTCTAAGTTGGCTACCTGATACCCTGAGATTGGGCAGTGCAAATATCCTCATATTACACGATCTAAACCTCTTTGGGGTGCTTCTGTTCACTCCATCTGTCCACTTTCTGTATGGGAGTTAGCGACACCAGTCTAAGTCCAGTGGGCCAGGTTATGTAAAATTCAGTGATTGGAACGACAGGGGCCTAATCCTGAAACCACTTATGCTTCTGATGAATCCCTGTTGTAAATTCTTTGTTAAAAATCGAGAAGTCTGAGAGTTGTTGCAAAAAAAAAAAAAAAAAAAAATCAACCTGGTAAATTTGAAGATCTAATTGGCTTTATTAAGAGATTCAGGAACTGGACAGCATCCCATGAGCAAGTAGGGGGGAGCTCCAAGGAATTGTACGAACTGGAAGGTTTTTACAGAAGGAGGGTGGAACAAAGGGTGATTGGCCAAAGAAAAGAAAGGATTGTTTTAGGCTAGGCGGGGGTTTTTACCATACAGATTATCTCACTCAGGCTGATCAGAAAATTTCAAATTGACTTTGAAAAGGTCACATAACCGGGGATAGGTTCAAACTGTAATTAAGTCTTCTTTTGCTATCTTGGGGGTGCAAATGATGCCAACCTGGGCTTGCTTTATTTTTTTTAATAGAGTGAACCAGGTTCTTTGTGATCCAGAAATTAATTGTAAGCAAAAAATAAGAACTGTTATTTGTTGTTGTTGTTGTTGTTGCCCTGTGTACTTGTCACATCTTTTGTCCGGATTCTTAAAAATCCCAAGACACAAAATCTAAATTCCTTTGTGTTTAAAAATAAGCCTAGCATAGTGTTAGCACAAGCTTGTGAACCTGTGGTTTATTTCTGCTTTGGCAAGAAGTGCCTCGGGGAAAATTAAGGAGGGGTTATGTAGATGTATGATATAACCGCGTGTTACATACGTATAAAAAGTGCAACAGAAAAGAGGAAGGGAAATTCTAACCGCTTCTACGGTTCTAGTCAAATAAGGGGTTTTCGGGAAAACTTCCTAATTTTTGCATAGGCTTTATAAGATTTCTGCAGCCTCCTGTGGCTATCATCCCCCGCGCGGTTGGTATGGGGCTGTTTACTGATTTCCTGCATTATTAGCTAATCTTGCAATTCGGTCTTAACCTCACCAGTATACACCAAGCTTGGAATAAGTAATTAGGGGGATTTATCGCACAGATCCTACAGGATCTGTGCACCTGAGGGACCTTGTCAGGGCACAGCTTAATTTTTTTAGTGTGAAGTATTTTGAGACACAAGTAGGAGCCCTTTTGAGCCTCACGTTTTTGTGCCTGAGCATTTGGAAAGGAGATAATGATCTCTCCTAAATAGATAGGAGCACTTCTGTCAGAGATTAGTTATTGATTGTAAGAAAATCAAATTGGCTTCTTGAAATGTTCTGTCGTAGAATTGCATTGGACTTTTCATCCCCATGGCTGGTTCGCCCCGCTGGTAGGTGACAGAAGTTTAAACATGAAATAAAAGCTCCCTTTTCCCCCCTGTTATGGGGGGATCGTTTGTAGAATTCCTTGGCATGTGGTCTCCTTTTGTTCTGTGATTCATTTCTGGCATAAAATATCTTCTGGGTCGATTATGCGGAGACGTGGGAAGAAATAGAGGATGGAATAAATCACGAAATGCCCATCTTCAGGGCCGTAGTAATACAATTTTACCGTGAAAATGATCCAATAGAGATGATACATGTTATGTAGACATATGTAAATTGTACGCAAATAACAATTTAATACCTGAACGTGGCCCTGAGGAAGGAAGCTTATTGGAACCCATTGTTCAAATTGGCCCATCATTTGGAGTGTCTGAATTAGCCCCCAGCTGATACCAGGTACTCTGGCTCGCCTGGCAATTGTTTGTAATTTCTAATTCAGCTCATCTTTCCAGTCCGTTAGCTCTCTAACCTCAGTTCCTACTGCTTTTATGCCTTGTTCATTTCTACACTGGCCACACTTTCCTCCTGGCTCACACATGCCAGCTAGAGACTTCCACCCCAGGGCCTTTGCACCTGTTGAGTTTCTACCTAGAATGCTGTTCCCCAGATGTTAGCATATGTATATAATAATACATAGATAATACATATATGTGATAATACACATACTACATATATATAGTAATACACATATTATTATGTATTAATATGCATTATCTAATACAGTTTATATTTTACCCATTTATTTATTTTGGTCTCTTTGCCTCACCAGAATGCCACTTCCCTGAAGGCAGGGATATTTGTCTTTTTGTTCACTGTTACATTTTTATTTCCTAGAGCAGTGCCTGGCACATAGCAGAAGCCCAAGAAATACTTGCTGAATTCTCTGAATAATGTGTGTTGATTGATGTTGTACCAGGTTTCTTTTTTGGGCATTTCGTGTTTATGTATGATTGTGTGTGATGTATCTTTTCCGGACTCTTTCCCTTAAAAAAGCAGAGAAGATATCAGTGAATCAGTGTTGGTATTTTTAAAATTAGGTTTTCACTGGGGCGCCTGGGTGGCTCAGTCGGTCAGGTGTCTGACTTTGGCCCAGGTCATGATCTCGCAGTTCGTGAACTTGAGCCCCATATCGGGCTGTCCGTTGTCACTGCAGAGCCTGCTTCAGATCCTCTGTCCCCCCACCTCTCTCTCTGCCCCTCCCCTGCTCGCGTGGTACACACACACACACACACACTCTCTCTCTCTCTCTCTCTCCTCTCAAAAATAAAATAAACAATGAATGAATGAATGAATGAATGAATGAATGAATAAGGTTTTCAGGGACAGAGCAGTGGTTTAACCAGCTGTTAAAATTGAGGCTGGGAGGATTCACTGCTCTCACTTTATTGCATTCCTAGCATTTGCAGGGTGAGGCCCTGTATCAGTTCTCACAAGGTGCACAGTGGCTGGTTAATCATTGGCCCTGGCCCGGGGGCTGTCACAAGCTAGGGGAGACAGTGGGGCATGGGGTGGGAGGGGGGACTTGTGCATAAAACACCATTAGGTGCTCTGAGTGTTGGGAACTTCATCTCTGACATCTGTAGATGGACTATTCATCAAACCTTGGCCTTATCGATATGGGTAATTAAACATTAAAAAAATTTAAGTATCAGCTTAATGTAGTTTAGGCTTAATGAGCTTATTGTTTAAGTATTTGAGAATTGGTATGCTGTACAGGACTTGGCTGTTAAAAAGCCATTTGTTTCCAGAATGCTAACTAAGCTATCAGCCATGGTGTTGTGGAAAGAGTTGGGCTGTTTTGGACCTCGGTGGAAGAGAGTGGCCCCTAGTGACCCAGTGCAGTGTAATGGCCAAGGGCGTGGCCTTGGGAACCTGCTGGTGTGGATTTGAATCGCTGCCACATGATTTAGTAGATTTATTAGCTGCGTGACCTGGGGAAAGAGCTGATTCTCTCTGTGCATGTTCCTCATCTGTGCAATGGAAATTCTAGTCCCTACCCCGTGAGATTATGAAGCGGGTTAAATGATTTAAGGTGTGTATATATTAAGATAGTTTATGGCACTTAGTTCACACTTACATGATACTTACTATTATAAATATAATTAAGATTAATGCCATCGTTATTGGATGATGGCAAACTTACCAGTTTGCCATACCACCAGGCCTTTAAAAAAATGTTTTTTTTTTAACTTTTAAAACTGTTTTCCTTCCTTTTTCCCTGTGCCACCCCCCCGTCTTTGTTAGCATCAATTCCTCAGATATACGTGGGTCTTTGTTTACTTATATATGTGTTTTACGTCTGCCTAAGTTGTATGGTCCTGCATATCTTTTCCCTTTCTTTTTAAACTTTTCTCACTCAGCAGTAAGTTTTTTTTTAATTTTTAAATTTTTTAAGAATGTTTATTCATTATTGAAAGACAGAGACAAAGTGTGAGCAGGGGAGGGGCAGAGAGAGAGGGAGACACAGAATCCAACGCAGGCTCCAGGCTCTGAGCTGTCAGCACAGAGCCCGACGTGGGGCTCGAACTCACAGACCACGAGATCATGACCTGAGCTGAAGTCGGACGCTTAACCGACTGAGCCACCCAGGCGCCCCTCAGCAGTATGTTTTAAGTTGTATGGATGTTGCTGTACGTATCTCTACATCTTTACTTCCAACTGATGCATGTATATTTCTGTATAGTCTACATTTGATTTGTACAGACTCTCACTAATGCACGGCTGCATTGCTTCAAGCTCCCCACCCTCATAAACAGTGAGCATCCTTGCAGATAACCTTGTACAGACATGGGACTGTGAGCTAACTTTCCCGTTAGCCATGCAAGAGGTTCTAGCATCTTTATATATCCTTGCCATTCCTTCATGGTGTTTTACTCTCTAATTTTGTTAAAGCTACTAGGTGTTAAAATCTAGTTGTTTGAATTTGTATTTCTCTGATTACTTTGAGATACTTCTTAGCCATTCATCTTTCTTCTTCCGTGTATTGCCTCTTCTTCTCCTTTGTCCATGCTTTATAGTGATTTCTGGCTTTTATTTGTAAGAACTCCTTTTATATTCTAGATATTAATCTGTCTCCTAGTCTCCACACATTTGTTAATTTTGTCTAAAGTGTCCTTGTTGAACAGAAGCCCTTTGTAGTCAAATCCATCAAGTGTTCAACTTGTGACTTGACTTTTGGTCTTGTAAGAAGAGCTTTTCTTGTTTCTTTTTCAATGTTTATTTATTTTCGGGAGATAGAGACAGAGTGTGAGTGGGGCAGGGGCAGAGAGAGAGGGAGACCCAGAATCCGAAGCAGGTTCCAGGCTCTGAGCCATCAGCACAGAGCCTAGTGCCAGCTCACAAACCGTGAGGTCATGACCTGAGCTGAAGTTGGACCCTTCACCGACTGAGCCACCCAGGTGCCCCCTGAAAAGCGTTTCTACATTCAGGGTTGCAGAGATACTCCTTCAGCGTTTTCTCTTGTTTTGTAGTTCTTCTTACATTTGAGGTTACAAAGTTAACCATATGTTTGCTTTCCCCCTGTTGTTTATTCCCTTTACTGGTTTATTGGGCTGCTTCTGTAATATACCACGTTAGCAAAGAACTGGCAACTTTGCTGGAGTCATTAGTTTTCTTTTTTCTTTTTTTGTAAAATCACATCTATAGCTAGTTACATTTTTTGTTCCTTCCCTTCCTGCCCTTCTATTTCTTCTTCCTTTTTTTTCTTGTCCTGTTTTGTCGGCTAGCACCTCTAGGACGAGGTTAAACAGTGATGTTACTGGAAGCCTTATTTCTAAAACTGGAAGCAATGAAGCCAAACATCTTTACGTTAAGTATCGTGGGTGCTCTAGGTTTTTGGTAGATAGTTAAGGAAACTTCTTTCTCGTCCCTGCTTTCAGAAACTTTTTTTTTCTAATTAAAATCGCAACTTGGCATAAAAAAGTCTTGGTTTCATATGATTTGCAAACAACATATATAAAATACAAGTATTTTGTTTGAGGATCTCCAGTTCCAAGGGAATGTGGCCTACAAGTATCCTTCTTTCAAAAGAGTGTTACGCATATATTTTTATGACGACGGGGGAGTGGGCTGAAGTATGGGATAAGAAGAAAAGTGGAAATGTGTAATGGATATCTGCTTTCCTGCTTTCTATCAAATACTTTAACATCAACTCTGGGACACCATTTAAATAAGTAAATCCTCATTTAATTGAGAAGGGTCACCTGGAGAGGCTGAGTCTTGAATCAGGCTTTTTCAGTTGAATTTTGAGTGAGGTGTGTAATTTGATCTTTGTAAGGCTGGTTTTAGATCGATAAAAAGAGAGGACTAGACTTCGAGGATCTAAAATTCTATAGTTCCGCAGCATGAGTAAGGGGAGAATGGGGCTTGGTCAGTAGAAAGAGAGAATCATCATGTGTTCAGAAGAAAGCATCCAACTGTTGGTGGGAATGCCAACTGGTGCAGCCACTCTGGAAAACAGTGTGGAGGTTCCTCAAAAAATTAAAAATAGAATTACCCTACGACCCAGGAATAGCACTACTTGGAATTTATCCAAAGGGTATGGGAGCGCCGTTCATGGGGGCACGTGTACCCCAACGTTTATAGCAGCGCTTTCAACAATAGCCAAGTTATGGGAAGAGCCCCAATGTCCTCAACTGATGAATGGATAAAGAAGATGTGGTTTATATATAAATGGAATACTACTTGGCAATGAGAAACAATGAAATCCTGCCATTTCCAGCAATGTGGATGGAACTGGAGGGTATTATGCTGAGTGAAATAAGTCAGTCAGAGAAAGATAGATGTGTTTTCACTCATGTGGAATTTGAGGAACTTAACAGAAGACCATGGAGGAAGGGAGGAAAAAATTAGTTATAAACAGATGGAGGGAGGCAAACCATAGGAGACTTAAAGACAGAGAATAAACTGAGGGTTGATGGGGGGGGGTTGGGGAAAGGGGAAAATGGGTGATGGTCATTGAGGAGGGCACTTGTTGGGATGAGCACTGGGTGTTGTATGGAAGCAATGAATCGTGGGAATCTACCCTGAAGCCAAGAGCACGCTGTATGCACTGTATGTTAGCTAACGTGACAAATTATATTAAAAAAAAAAAAAAAGAAAGAAAAAGAAGAAAGCATCGAAAAGGAGTCTTGGTACTAGAATTGTAAGCTCCCAAACAAATGGTATGTGAGAGGAGGGCAGATGTGTGGGAGGTTTTGAAATGACATAAACTGCCACTGGTTAGATGGGGAAGATGGTGAGAGCTGGCGGGTGGGGGGGGGGTGTTGCGGGGGCGGGGTGTGCGTGATAAGGGGCCAAGTGCAGGAGACCTTCAAGCTTGACCTAGACGGAGCATGGTTAGGGATTCTGGAGTGGCTGGACTAGCTGTTAGGTCATTTATTTGGGGGCTGAAAATGTTGGGAGACAAAGCAAACTTTAAAATGTCAAGTTTTCTTTTCCTCTGTTTGCAAGAAATGGAAATACATGCATTTGCTTGCACTCTTTTTTAAAGATCTGGCATTTGCAGGTATAATCATGGGTTCACTCGGGTATTATTAGAAGCCGGCTAGAGACTGCCTCTCTGGGGAAAACCATTCTTTTCTCTTTGCACATGTTGGCACATAATTGTGTGTGTGCTTTAAGAGAGGGTATTGGTATAAAGTTAGTGGGAAATGTTTATGATATAGTAAAGATTTGCAGATGAAAATGGAAGAGATTCCCTAGGCTTAGTAAATGAAAGGTTACTGCAAGAAGACTCGAATTTGGAAAAGTCGAGCAAGCAAAGTGTAATACTTGAAAACTTAATCATGGGAATAAACTTGGAAAATGTCCCAGTTTTTAAAACCTTTTATTTCTACTTTGGACCTGTTGTAAGCTTAGGATAATGGAATTAAAAAACAAAAGCAGGGCAGATGCAAAGGTCCATATACAGCCATTAAGCAAAATAGTGGAATAGATTAATTTAAAAAACACCATTAGTGTTTAGAGCAGCTGGCTGGCTCAGTTGGTAGAGCATGGGACTCTTGATCTCAGGGTCATGAGTTCAAGCCCCGTATTGAGTGTGGAGCCTGCTTAACATAAAAAAAAATAAACACCATATATTTTCATTGAGATGTTGACTACCAGGAAAACAAAATTCTGAGTAATTTTAAGGTCCTGAATTGTACTGTCTTAAAAATTGTTAATGCTTTTCCTGTTTTGTTGATTGAGGTATGCTTACTTTTGGAAGAAGAGGAATAAATCACAATTCTTATGCTTAGCTTTCACCTATTTAGAAAAACGGTACATTATTATTATTTTGGAGGAAGAGAGAGGAATGTAATGAAAGATCTTAGTTGGTTACATTTTCAAAATATGCAACCGGCCCGGTTTGGTGGTCTCCGTTGGGCTATTCATTCTGAAACATAGTGTCTTTTTCGCCCTACACTGTGAAAGAATTCAAGGACGTGAGGAAAATAGGTTTCAAATTAAATATCATTTGAATGCTGTTATAATTGACTCACAGCGACTTTTTTCCATCAGAAAAGTTTTCTACAGAAGTGGCTGTCACAAATGTATTTGTATTTTCCTCTTGCTCATTTTTAGATTTTAAGTGTGAGCTTCAGCAAGCTTAATTATAAACTCCTAATACGTGTTTTAAGAAGGCTTTAGGACCAGCAAGTGGTCGTTACAATTTGAGGTTCTGTCTTATTCCAAAATATTAATGGGAAGTTGCCACATATTTATTTATTTTAATTTAAGTATGCTCCATGATTGAACACTGCCCATTGAGCTTGAACTCACGACCCTGCGATTAAGACCTGGGCTGAGAGCAAGAGTTGGAGGCTAAACTGACTGAGCCACCCAGGAGCCCTTACTTACTTAAACTATTAGTTAAACCAATTCTTTACTTGGTACCCATGTAGCATTGTTGTTATCTACAGGCACTTTAAGTTCTATAACAGATACAGTTTTCGACAATGTGAAATCTTATTTAAATGTACTTTTTCTCTGAAGCAAACTGTGTTTTTGTGTTTTTTGGTAATTAGGATGATTACTCTTTGCTTCCTTCTCCCCTCTTCTCTCCTTTTTCTTTTCCCTTTTCCCTTTTTCTTTTCGTTTTCCTTTTCCTTTCTTTTTACTTTCAAGTAGAGGAAGTGGTAAGGCTATGTCTCCTTTTTTTTTTTTTTAAATTTTTTTTTAATGTTTATTTATTTTTGAGACAGAGAGAGACAGAGCATGAACAGGGGAGGGGCAGAGAGAGAGGGAGACACAGAATCTGAAACAGGCTCCAGGCTCTGAACAGTCAGCACAGAGCCCGACGCGGGGCTCGATCTCACAAACTGAGATCGTGACCTGAACTGAAATCAATCAGCTTAGCTAACGGAGCCATCCAGGTGCCCCATTGCTATTAACATTTTAGAAATGAAACCTAAAAAAGCTTTAGAAGTGGAAACCCCATGCTACTTTACTGGGCCCCCCAGCTCCTGAATGCTGGAGCTCTGATTTGAACTCAGGCCTTTGACTTTAGAAACTGTGTTCCTAACCCAGCCTGCCCGTGGCCTCCGGTGGTTGGGCTGTGAGCTTCTCAGACTGGACCGCACCTCTTAGCTCGTTGCTTGATTTCCCTGGTTGCACATGTTCTCTCAGGTGCTTTCTCCCTCTTTGCAGTCATGCCTTTCCTTCGTGCCCGTTGTAGCCAATAAATACAGAGCGCGTATGTCTGTCTTCCTTGAAAGCTTGGGGAAGTCAGGGATCTGATGAGGTTCGCAGGAAATGCCGAGAGGTGGGTGACTACCGTGAAACCCGCCTGCGTGTGGAATGTCCGGGCGGGGTCTGAGCATCAGCACTTAGTCTTACCTGGTACCGCGTTCTCTTCTTTGGCGTGACCCCCTC
Source organism: Panthera leo (assembly GCF_018350215.1). Taxonomy (NCBI): domain Eukaryota; kingdom Metazoa; phylum Chordata; class Mammalia; order Carnivora; family Felidae; genus Panthera; species Panthera leo. The sequence goes on along the minus strand of NC_056687.1, from coordinate 147,163,272 downwards.
GGTCAGGCAGGCGCTGTTTGGGGAGGGGACGCAGGGCTGAGGCGCTTAGGTAAGGGGTGAATCTTACTCCCGGAGAGAAACAGTTACCCTCGACTCCGAGGTTTTCACAGACGACACACTTGGCATTTCTGGTCCCCCTCCCAGAAGTAAACATTTGGCGTAAAACCCTGGCATGTTGTTCCTCAAACTCTGATGATGTTGTATTTTAAGCTAGTGGCAGGGACGAGTGTGTATGACGGCTAAACGTCATTTACAAAGCACAGCCTGCAGATTTCACGCAGGCTGCGCTGTGGTGGGAGAACCTTCTCATTCCTGGCGGCCGCGCTTTGCTGCCTGTTCCCCCCTCTTCTCCCGGAGCCTGGTGACCCATGGAATTTACCGAGAGTGAGACTTTTTTGTTCATATTTACCCAGAGAGGAGGCACTGGTGTGAATTCGACTGCGGGAATCCCACGCTTAATGGGAAATGAAAGGTTTTTCAACTCAGATTTACTGCTTGTGAATTCAAGTGGCAGCCATGTAAGTAAGGACCATGAGGGTTAGACGTTCACACTGGGATAATTTGGCTCCTGGGTGAATTTCTTGATTCGTCGCCATTTACAGTGGTGCTGCCCCAGGCAGGGACCCCTGTTGCCAGAATGGTCTTCCTCTCTGATTTCAAATGGGTTCTCGTTCTAGTCAGCATCTAGAATTGTTTTTTCCCCCTACAATCTTGCAACTTAATGGCCGACCATATAGAGTCTCCAGTAAGCATTTAATTATATTTTGGACTTCATCACCACTTTGCTCCTATAAAAAAATAAGGAGGAAGTCCGTCGCTGCTCATGATTTTGAGCTAAGTGACTTCTTAACATTTAAAAAATCAATAGGGCCTCCATTGATCCAGTTTTAAGTAATATAAGGAAAGAAACAAACTTTGACCACACAGTTCCCTACTATGCTAAGCATTTTATGTGCACGATCTAATTGAATCTTCATGATGGCTTTTAAGGGTCAATATTATTATTCCTTTTTTTAAAGATTAGGAAATTGATGCTTAATAAGAAAGCTTAAATAACTCAACTGAAGTCAACACAGCTAGAACCTGGTACAGCTGGGGGAGGGAAACTTGGCTGGCTGGCTTCAGAGCCCAGTGGAAAATCTGCCTTTTCTTGGGTTGGGATAAGCCTCCCAAACAATCAAAATGTATGCTAGTAGACTCTTAATGCTTAGGCAAGTTTACTGTCATGAAAGAATTAAAGAAATAGCTTCTTTCGTCCTTCACATTCCAAGTGAAAACACTAAAGCAGAAAGGAGATGCTTGCCATATCGTGATCCATGTATATGTGATTCTTAGACCCAAGACTTCTCCAATTACCTATACCTAAGCTTATTTAAAAGCAACACACTGCTTTCCAACTTTATTTATCTTCCTATTATTATTATATTTTTTATTTTATTATTTATTTTATGTTGTATATATTATATTTATATATTACATATGTATTTATATTCCTGTTATTATATCCCAGTTGAAACCAGACAACCTCTACAAGCTACTGTGATGTTGGAGGGTCATAGAAAGTTCTTATTTCTACCCTACCTCATGCCCCACTCCCAAACCCTTGGCGGCTTGAAAATTACAGATCATTAACATGTAACAGCTTTTATAGCTGTCGACCGTTCCCCGAGGCCCCAGGCTAAGACTGCTTGTCTGGGTAGATTTGTGCACCGTTGCCTATTTCCTCTGTATCTCCCCTTGTCCTGCCCAGGCTTCACGTCCTTCACTCTCAGAGCAGCTGGCAGTGATGAGGTCAGCTCTAGTGGACCTTTCTCTTCCTCGCTTCTTTGGCGTTTCCTGGCTGTATTACCAAATTAGAACCTTGCTGTGAACTTTCTTATTGTGTGTGTGCATGTTCCTGTCTGTGTCTGTTGTATCTCCAGCAATACTATAAAGCATCGGTGATGAAAGACTATCTCATACACCTCCTGTTTCTCCTGGAGACCCCATAGTAGATATTCTCCTTGGCACATAGTAGGTGTTCATTAAATCCTTGATAACTGAAATACAGAAATTGGCACAAGTCAACATACCATGTAACTGCCTTCTCTCAAGTTGAAATGAAGGACAGGAACACGTAGAATGTAAATGGTATGTAGAATTTAGCAAATTTTGGGTAAGTAATACATTCACATGGTTGAAAATGAAAGAATATAAAAAACCATGTGGCCAGAAGTCTCCTTTGCACTCTGTTCCTTTCTTCTCATTCCCTGTGTCTCCACAAATAAGTAGCCATTTTTTAGTTTTGTGTGTATCCTTCTAGAGTGTTTCTATGTTTTTTTTTTAAGTATTAAGTTTTCTTTAAGTTTGAGAGAGTCAAGTGGGGGAGAGGCAGAGAGAGAATCTCAAGCAGGCTCTGAGTTGTCAATGCAGAGCCCGATTCAGGGCTTGAACTCATGAACCATCAGATCGTGATGTGAGCCGTAATCAAGAGTTGGACTGAGCCACCCAGGTGCCCCAAGTACTTTTTATGTTTTAAATAAATCATTGTAAGTAAATAACAATAAAAATACTCATTTCCCACATTTTGATGCAGAACTTTGCATACTGTGCAACAGTTTTGCACCTTGCTTTTTTTCCCCTTCACTCTATAGCCTAGAGATATTTTTCCAGACTAGCTCATAGAAACCATTCTCCTTATTCTCTCACAGCTTGCTATAGTATTCGGTTATGTAGGTGTGCCATTATTTAGTTAACCGGTCCCATACTGATGGGCCTTTGGCTTGTTTCCCATCCTTTGCATTAAATATCTTTCTGCGGTGACTGGTTGCTACTTAGGCCATTTTCCCTGCAAGCAGCCATATTGGAGGGTACGTTCCCAAGCAGGGCATTGTGGGTCACGGGAAAATGCCTTTGTAACTGTGACACGCATTGCCAGACTGCCCTCCTCAGGGGTTTTGTCACCTTATATGCCCGCAGACCTGTTCCTGTCAACAGATAGTGTGCTCAAACTTTTGGCTCTTTGCCAACCTGATGGACAAAATCTAAACGTGGCTTGAATTTACAAGTACAGTTGAACATCTTTTCATATGGTTTAAGCGCTTTATATGTTTTGTGAACTGTCTGTTCAGATCTTGCCCCGTTTGAACAGTTGGGGTGCTCCTTTCAATCCCTAGGATTTCCATTCCTCATTATAAAGTACAATGATGAGGCTTTTGAAGCAAGTTGAAAATATTTTTCCTAGTTTATTGTTTGGCTTCGTTGGTGGTAGGAATGGTTTTTTTTTTTTTAAGTTTATTTTTTTGGCAATCTCTACACCCAACTTGGGGCTCAGGCTCATGACCCTGAGATCAGGTTGTGCACTCTTCCACACAAGTCACCCAGGTGCCCCCGAGGGAGTGGGTTTTTAAAGGTTGTTAACCATGCAGAAGTTTTTAATTTGTAGATAATCAAATTTGTTGAGCTCTTCTATGGCTTTTGGATTTGAGGTATTAGGCCTTCCCTACCCCAAGGCTCCAGGTTCCTTCTGCCTTTTTAAAAAATATTCATTTATTTTTGAGAGAGAGAGAGAGTGAGCAGGGGGAGGGGCAGAGAGAGAGGGAGACACCGATTCTGAAGCAGGCTCCAGGCTCCGAGCTGTCAGCACGGAGCCCGACGCGGGGCTCGAACCCACGAACCGTGAGATCATGACCTGAGCCAAAGTTGGATGCTTAACTGAATGAACCACCTAGGCACTTCTGTTTTTTTGTTTTTTCTTTTTTGTTTGTTTGTTTGTTTGAAGTCTTTGATCCATTCGGGGTCTGTGATCTGGGAGATGAAGCCTACTTTGTTTTTCAGATGGCTGCCCAGTTACCCCAGTATCAGTTATTGAAACAGTTCATCTCCACTAGGTTGAGGTGCCATCTTTTTCCCATAGTAAATTGCTACCTGGACTATATATTCCTCTAGGGTGAAATAAGAGCTCTGTGCTGACAAATGGGGACTGATTGGTGGATAACTTGGTACATTCAGTCATGCAGCAGACATTTATTAAGTACCTAATAAATGAGGCAAGTCATTACGCGTCAGTTCTTGGGGATATAAAGGTGGGTTTGAAACAGTCTCTTAGGAAGGCGGCTCTATGATGAACATAATCTCGATGCAGAGGAATAAGAACAGCGGGGAGGCTGAGGCAGACAGGGAGATGCCTCACGTATCAGAAAACAGAGCTGAGTCTTAAGGTTCGGATGAACTTGGCCAGCCTTGAGGGGGAAGAGCTTTCCAGGAAGGGTTGCTCATATACGCAGAGGCACAGATCGTAAGAGTCTGTGGCGTCTGGGGGGCTTAGTAGCTTTTCGTGGCCAATAGAGTAGGGCAGGAGACGCAGTTGCAGATGAGGCCGGAAGGATAATTACGGACACGGCCTCTTCTAAGTGAGTGTGGGATCGGGGCGTGTCGTGTCCCTCTCCTTCCCCTACGCCTTCACCCCTCTAAATGGACGAAGGGGGGAAGATTGAGGGTCCAAAATAAATGGAAGCCAGCACTTGGCTGTGTTCTGCAGGTCGGTTGCTGAGTCTTGACACCTGTTGCTTATTCTAGACGACTCCAAGTTCCCGAAGCCGCAGTCTCACTTTGCTCCCCCACGGAACGCCCAATCCTGCGTCTCCCTGTAGCCAGAGACACCTCGGCGCGGGGGCCCCCGGTGTTGTCACAGTCACGCATCACAAGTCGCCTGCAGCCGCCCGAAGAGCCAAGAGTCAGTATCCCGGCCAGCTTCACGAAGTCAGAGAGGTAGGCTTTGCTCTCCTACTAGGTGGAGTGGTCTCTGGGCGCTGAGGGCCGCCACCGTCCCTTCCTGTGTGCCATCGTGACGCCAGAAGGCGGCCTCCCAGCCCCACGGGCGTGACACGCTTCCTGGTGGTAGAAAAAATAATTTGCCTCTGTGTCTTAGGCGAAGCGAGGTGTTAGGAGACGTGTCAGAGCTCTGAGAGCAGAGGAAGCCCGCCCGCAGGTGCATGGGTGCACATGGAAGCAGCATCAATGTCTCTGTGCTCATAGCCAAGAACGGGCCGTACACACGCGAGTCGTGGGCGGCCAGGAGGTGACCGAGGTGGCTTGGAAATTCAGGGCGCGTGAGACCTTTTTCTTTTTCTTCAAAAAAAAAATTTTTTTTTTTTTAACGTTTATTCATTTTTTGAGAGACAGAGACAGAGTGCGAACAGGGCAGGGACAGAGAGAGAGGGAGACACAGAATCCGAAGCAGCCTCCGGGCTCCGAGCTGTCAGCACAGAGCCCGACGCGGGGCTCGGACTCACGGACCGTGAGATCGTGACCTGAGCCCAAGTCAGACACTTAACCGACCGAGCCCCCCAGGTGCCCCAAGTGAGACCTTCTTCTGCCTGGCCTCACTCGCGAGGTGCCCACGTTGGTCTTCCCATCACAGACCACTCCTAGTAGAGTGCTGGGTTGTGAAGGAGCACTGTCCTTGGAGTCAAAAGACTGTTTGGAAGCAAGTCTTTCAAAGCTCTGAACCCGGGTTTCTGCATCTGGGGAGTGGAAATAACACAGGCCTTCCTCTCCTCTCAAGGGAGGTCAGAGGCATGCACTTGAAAGCCCTTCAGCCGTCGGTGCCTTATGAACCCATGGGGGCTGTGCTTCATTTTTACTTTTGACACACTGGGAAGTCCTCAGTCTGGGGACCCCGGTTCCTTAATGTTTGTACCCTACTTTGCAACGGGTACCAAGAATGGACTGTGTGAACTAACCGATGTTGGTCTGGGTCGCCCAGCTTGGGTTGAGTGCTGAGGCTTCTGCCCTGCAGCCGGCCTGTGTGTGGACCAGCCCACCCTCTTAGGGTAGCAGTGGAGCCCTGGCCCCAGGCGAGCGGCAGAATGGGTCTCCTAGCACAGGGTCTGTTGCCCAAGTCAGCACACATCTCAGTTTGTTTCCTAAATGTCATGAGCTGAGTAGGGCTGTGTCAGCCGGCCGTCTTGGTCGGACTTTGACCCAGGGCAGAAAATCTGAAATCTTCTTTTTTTTTTAATTTTTTTTTTGTGTTTGTTTATTTTTGAGAGAGAGAGAGAGTGTGTGTGAGCAGGGGAGGGGCAGAGAGAGAGGGAGACGCAGAATCCTTAGCAGGCTCCAGGCTCTGAGCTGTCAGCACAGAGCCCGACGCGGGGCTCGAACCCATGAATTGTGAGATCATGCCCTGAGCCAAAGTTGGACGCTTAACTGACTGAGCCACCCAGGCGCCCCAGAAATCTTCTGAATCAAATCTTTTGATGCAGATCAAAGACTTTTTTTTTCTCTTGGTAGATTTATGCATGTATGTTCTCTGTGTTGCCTAATAAAGAAAAGGTACAGAGTCAAATGCTGTCTTTGAAATAGTCACCCTGATGTTTAAAAAAAAAAAACAGTGGCTATGAGCTTGACTTTGATACACTGGATGATATGAGGAACTGTTGCACACTTGTATATATTTTTCATTTTTCAAAGCATCTTAAACTATATTACAGAAACACTGTACCTAGAAGTAGAAGAGAATAATGGTACCCATCACCCAGTCAGTATTTCCAACTTTCTGTTGTTTTCTTTTATCTCTTTCCCCTCTACCACTTTTTTTCTTGCTGGAGTATTTTAAGGAAATCATAAATATTATATCAATTTATCATTGCCAGTAAGTGCTTCAATATTTGTCTAACAAACAAGGACTTAAAAAACAACTTGACCACAACACCATCATAGTCACTTTTATGTAAACCTCACTGTGGTTATTTTTTGCAAGTATGTAAGAGACTACAACCTAAAAAAGAAAAGGCAGATTGAAAGTTCATGGTATTTTGGGAATTCTTTTATAATGAATCTCTGATAGAATTACAAGTGATGCTACGAAGCCTGGAATGTATGAAGAGAAGCAGGAGTGCTTGTATTGAATGAGCTGTGGCCTAAATAAAAGTTGAGGTACCTTAGCTTAATTTTGAGTAGCGCATGATTTGGTACAATGTCAAAGTCTTTTCTACCTCCATTTTTATTTTTATGTATTTTTTTAATGTTTATGTTTGAGAGAGGGACAGAGTGCGAGCAGTGGAGGGGCAGAGAGAGAGAGAGGGAGACACAGAATCTGAAGCAGGCTTCAGGCTCTGAGCTGTCAACATGGAGATACAGGGCTTGAACTTGAGAACCGCGAGATCGTGACTTGAGCCGAAGTCAGGTGCTTAACCAACTGAGCCACCCAGGCGCCCCCTACCTGCATTTAAAAAATCTCATGTTTACAAGAATGAAAGTATGTTCTTAAGTAATGCAAGTACATATTGCACAAGAAGTCTGAAGAAAATCAAAATTACCCATAATCCTACATCCTTTAATAAAGATAACCGTTATTTAAGCTTTCAAGAAATTGACTTCTGGGTTATTTTTTCTGTATAAGTTACATACATAGAGAAGTAGAAGTTGTATAGGATGATCTAAGCTTTGTAAACAATTACATAACATTCTTTCTTTTCTTTTTTAATTTTCTAAATTATTTTTTAAACGTTTATTTTCGAGGAGACAGTGCAGGAGTTGGGGAGGGGCAGAGAGAGAGGGAGACAGAGGATCTAAGCAGGCTCCCTGCTGTCAGCACAGAGCCCGATTCAGGGCTGAAACCCCTGAACCGAGAGATCATGACCTGAGCCGAAGTCAGGTGCTTCACCAACTGAGCCGCCCAGGTGCCCCTCTTTTATTTATTTTTTTAAGTTTGTTTATTGTGGGGCACCTGGAGCCTGCTTCGGATTCTGTGTCTTTGTCTCGCTTTCTGCCCCTCCCCCGCTCATGCCCCCCCCCTCAAAAATAAAGATTAAAAAAATACTTCTCTTTAAGAAAAAAAAAAATGAAGTTTATTTTGAGAGAGGGGGAGGGTGAGAGAGGGGGATAGTGAGTGGGGAGGGAGGGAGGGAGGGAGAATCCCTAGCTGGCTCCACACTGTCAGTGCAGAGCCGGACCCAGGGCTTGATCTCCTGAATCATGAGATCATGACCTGGGTTGAAATCAAGAGTAGGACTTTTGATGGACTGAGCCACCCAGGCCTGCTGTTTTCTCCTCTACCTTTTTTTCCACCTATAAGGGGCAATTCCTAAAATTGCCCATGACATTTCATTATATGAAACAGAGGTGGAATACCTCCATAGCTATAGTGATTTGGTGTTTGTACTCCTGGGCAGTCGTTTCTTTGGGCCATTGCTTTTGTCTATCAATGATCTTTTGTGCTGAAGTCAAATTTTCAGTGAGCTTGTTGAGACCTAGGTATAAACATCGGCAGTTGAGAGAATTGTAGGGTGCTGGATGCCTCTGAGGGAAGAGTTAAAAGTTCTGATTCTCAGATGTCCTGTTCAGCTTCACTCCTGATTGGAGAACAGTACCTATTTGGGGACATCTGTCGTTTTATGATGTGGAACTATCAGAGAATATTTCACTCCTACCAGAAAGTTCTGAAGTTTTTTTTTTTTTTAATTTTTTTTAATGTTTATTTATTTATTTATTTATTTTTATTTTATTTTTGAGACAGAGAGAGACAGAGCATGAGTGGGGAAGGGGCAGAGAGAGAGGGAGACACAGAATCCGAAGCAGCCTCCAGGCTCTGAGCTGTCAGCACAGAGCCCGACGCGGGGCTCGAACTCACAGACCGGGAGATCATGACCTGAGCTGAAGTCGGACGCCCAACCAACTGAGCCACGCAGGCGCCCCTTTAATGTTTATTTTTGACAGAGAGAGAGAGAGAGAGAGAGACAGAGCATGAGTGGGGGAGGGGCAGAGAAATGGGGAGACACAGAATCCGAAGCAGGATCCAGGCTCCGAGCTGTCAGCACAGGGCCCGACGCGGGGCTTGGACCCACAGACCGACCGCGAGATCATGACCTGAGCCGAAGTCGGACGCTCAACCGACTGAGCCACCCAGGTGCCCCGAAAGTTCTGCGGTTTTAAAATATGTTAATTTCAGAGTGTAAAGGCCTTGGTTTTGGATTCCACTGTATTTATCTATAAAATAACTAGAGGAAAATGGAATAGCATTTTTAGCCCAGCTGTATAGGGAAGATAAACTGGTGACCACCGAAGCAATGAAGAAAATCATCATACACGAGACAGATGTGCCTGAATATCGGAAGGGGGAGAAAAAAAAAGAAAAATAGCTCAGCCACAGGCAATAGAATAAATATTAAATGGGATTCCATAGCATGGGTGCAGATAATGGGACAGTTTTGAAGATTAAATGGTTATCATCGAAAATAAAAAGAATTGAGACCTCAAAGGACAGTACCCAAAGTCTTCATTAGTTAGGAGGAATGAATATAAGGAATTTGAAACAACAGCAATGAAAAATAAGAGTCATTTGTCTATCAAAGTACCAAAAATGATTATAGCCCATTATAGGTTAGGCTGTTAAGAAATACTTGATAATGCTGTGTATTGTCTTTTTGCTACAGCCTGGTGTTCTATAAGAAGGACTCAACACAAAACAAAGCTGTTCATTACCACTGACCCATAAATTCCCTGTTGAGAACTGTATTCTGAGGAAGTAATCTGTGGAGTCGGGGTTGGAGGAAGAAAGTTAACTTGGGTAAAGCTGTTCATACTAGTAAAGCAATATAGCCAACACAAAACATCACGGAAATGACCAAACGATGATTCGCATAATATACTGAATTACTATATAGCAGCTTAAGATAAAAGTCATGTGTAAGCGTTAGTACTGCATGGATATGTGTATGAAATAAGAAAATCAGGATATGAGAGCATATGAGCACACTGGACCCTCTGTCCCTCTTAATAAAGTCCAGAAATTGCTTCAAACCCGTGGTTCTGGAATTTTGGATTTGACTTACAAACTAAAATTTAGAAATAGAATTTTGGAAGCAGCATAATGTTGCAACTATTAAAATTTGGCCAGTAGGGTATTTTAATTTAATTGTTTCATATTTATTTATTTACTTGTTATTTATTTTTTATTTTTATTTTAGAGAGAGGGGAGTTGGGGAGAGTGGCTGAGAGAGACAGAGAAAGAGAATCTTAACTAGGCTCCAAGCTCAGCACGGACCCTGATGGGGGCCTGATCCCGTGACATGGTGATCATGACCTGAGCCAGAAGCTCCACCAACTGAACGCCCAGGTGCCCCAGGAAGGACATTTTTAAAGCATAGTGACAATCTGTAGTTACTACCATCTCATAAGAGCACATTTTAATTCCCCCATCCCCTCACTACCCTCTCCTATCACCACCTCCAAGGCCTATAATCTCTGAATAAAGAATCGTTCATTACACTGAGTAACTTTAGTTTTATGAAAAACCTACTGCGTTATCCTTGTTTTTAATATTTTATCTTGAAGTGGAAGAGTATTCATCGTGGATTGATTCTAGCCTATGAATTTGTGTGTTTTTAAACCACTGATCGCCACTGACCTTTTCTAAAGAATTTTTTTTAATGTTTATTTAATTGGAGGGGGTGGGGGGGAGAGAGAGAGAGAGAGAGAGAGAGAGAAGGCATGCCAGATGTGGGGAAAGGAGGGGCATAGAGAGAAAGAAAGGGAGAGAACCCCAAGCTGGCTCTGTGCTATAAGCATGGAGCCCAATGTGGGCTTGAACTCATGAACTGTGAAATGATGACCTGGGCTGAAATCAAGAGTTGGATGCTTAACCGACTAAGCCACCCAGGCGCCCTACCACTGATTTTTTAATCCTGTCACCTTCTTACTCCCTGCTGTCCATAGGATAAAGGTTGTACTCTTCTGCATGGCAAACAAGGCCTTCCGTAGTCTGTCCATCTCTATGTCCTGCCCTCGGCATGCCTGCTCATCCCCACCATGTGCTTGCTGCCTCCCTCTGTTGGGAGGTTATGTTGCCCATGTAGAACTTTCTGCCGTGATGGAACTACTCTATCCCTTTCGTTCTTCTCTGGGGGAGCCGCCATTACGTGGGGCTCATGAGCTCTTGAAATGTGCTAGTCTGAACTGAGATGTACTGTAAAAGTACAATGCACGCTAGATTTCGAAGTCGTACCGAAAAAGGTAAAACAGTTCATTAATAATGTTTTAATACTCATTGCAAGTAGAAATGAAAATATTCTGTTAGGTTAAATATATTAAAATTCATTTTACCTTTTGAAGTGTGCCTACATGCCTCCCACTTGTGGCTTGCGTTACATTTCTTAGATAGCACTGCCCTCGATTGTGAGCTTGCTCACCCCATCACTTGTCCACCCATTCTACAGGCACTGAGCACCTACTATGTGCCAGGCTGGAGTTTTATGCGGAAAGCATTAAAAGCAAAAACAAGAACAAAAACCATCCTTGCGTCTTCTAGCCCCGGCGCAACTCCTGGGCGTGTTGGTTGGACAACTTGATTTGAAGACCCATTTTCTAGCAGTCGGAGTGCTTTAGAAACAATGTGGAGGCATTCAAGGGTTGCTTAGGCAACCGTGGGCGGTGGATGATGACCGGTCAAGGGTTGAGTCAGGTATTCGTTTGGTTTCCTCTGACTCCGAGAGCTTTGGGGGGGGGGGGGGTAATTCCTAGATGTCTGGGTGATCATTGGAAAGCAATGATAGTGCGAGCCTACCTGAATGTGCCACTGGAAAGGTTGTATAAATAGGATCTAAAATATTTTTAAAGATCAATTTTAGCCCTCAGCTGTTCAAGCATATGAGTGAAATGATGGCATTGACTCGTATTAACTTTTATACTTTTGGTGACATTATAACCGGCTTTAACTTGGCTTATGTTTGTTTCAATGGGCTCAAGTTCAGTTGGTACAAGTACAGTGTGATTTTTAGAAAATCCTTCTTTGCTAGGTGCTTCCTGAAAAAACACCACCGTAACACATGTTCATACTAGTGCGTATGTGTGTGTACATGTCTGCATGAACACGTGAACTGAGTAGAAGAATATAAAGTAGGGACTCCAGGTGTTTCGTCTTTATCTAATTCTTCATTACTGTTTCCCAAAAGTGACTTTTGAAGAAATGATCTGTGTTTCTATAAGCATGAGAGCACATGTATGTTTGTGTACGTGCACAGATTTGTGTGTATGTGTGGGACGTGGGTTTTATTGTAACTGTTTTGTTCCTTGGATAAGAGATAAGAAACTTCTCTAGAAAGAGTACCTACTAAAAATTTCTCTGGGGTGCCTGGGTCGCTCAGTCAGTTAAGCATCTGACTCTTGGTTTTGGCTCAGGCCACGATCTCAAGGTTCATGAGTTCAAGGCTCGTGTCACGCTCTGTGCTCTGCACTGACAGTGCGGAGCCTGCTTGGAATTCTCTCTCTCTCCACGCCCCCTTCTCTCTGCCCCTCCTCTGCTTTCTTTCTCAAAAATAAATAAACTTAAAAATTTTTTCTGTAAATCCAGATATGCTAATGGGCTTGGACATAAAAGATATTTGAGAAACAGAATAAACTTGGTAGAGCCCAGGTTCTTGTGTCTTTGACCAAATAACATTTTTAGTTGTGACGTTGGAGACTTAAAAAAAAAAAAAATACAGTTAATTCAATGGGGAGACCATATCTGGATTCTGTAGCCTGATGAAAGAAAAGGTCAAGGTCATGCTGTTGAATTGTAATGGGTATGTGTGAGGCATAAATTTAGTTTTAATTAAGCTTTCAATGGTAATTTATTGACAAGTAGGAATTATCCTTCTCTTAAGCTATTGTTAGCTTGCTTCCAGGGACGTATCCTTTTGAAGAGAGGGCTGTTTGTTGCACTGGTTTATTGGGTAGGTAAACTGAATCAAGGCCGTGTCATTTAATACAGTTTTAAATACACCTTTCAGAGTATAATCTATGCAGATGTGTGTTTATGTGGTTCCTGCTGTGTGAATATATGTTTCTTCATGTAGTTGCATGTTTAATACGCATACAAGGGAAGGTCCTTTCCTGAAAGACTCGTCTTTATAAATGATCCCAGCTCAGTATTCTCTCCCTTCAGGATGGTTTGGCTTGATCCTCGTGCACGTGGATGTCATGAATGCCTGGTTAGAAACCTTGATTCATGTACAGCCTTTGCTATGGAGGTGGTAACTGTCAAATATCACCCTAATGAGTTTTATTAGCTGATCAATTTTAAGGTAGCCGTCAGTGCTGACAGCATTGAACGCGAGCCATCCCATCACCAGGGAAACCGCATTTAGGGGATAAAGTGCATTTTTCCTTTGTGTGAACAGAATGATTATTTGAAAAAAAAAAATGTCCTAAGTTAGTTCTGCTGTGCATTTTGGAGGGATAAATGATGACAGGTAACCCGTGCATGTATTTTTAGTAGCAATTTGCCATCTTTCAGAATGGGTCCACTCCAGACCTCGGTTTTCAATAATTGTAATGTGGGATTAGTTGATAGCAGTTGTTTCCAAATCTTTTAAAAGCAGTAGCGTGTTGGGGCACCTCAGCCGGTTAAGTGTCCGACTCTTGATCTCTGCTCAGGTCTTGATCTCGAGGTCATGAGTTTGGACCCCACATTGGGCTCCATGCTGGCTGGCTGTGGAGCCTACTTTAAAAAAAAAAAAAAGTTCAAAAGCAGTAGATTGTTGTTCGAATAGAAATATTATAGATCCTTTACTTCAACAGTGCTTTATTAGGGCAGAATTACCGTAGAAGGTAAGATGAGCATTTATTGATGATGAAGCAAGAGGATTTGGAATAGGAAGTATTTATGACCACCATGGCAATCCCTCATCAGCCCCTGTATACACGCAATTTGAAACAAACATTCGCGCGGTCCACGGAGCACCTTGGAGATCGTCTGTTTTGGGTCGTTGGATTTCGGCAGCGATAGTGGTTCAGGTGAACACCACCACAAACAAAATAATGAGATCGTGTCTCCAGTCGACCTTCAAGCGGTCTCCCAAGCTGCTGCCCTGGGAGAAGGATGGTCTGGGGTCTCAGCCCGCTCAGGGCATGGCTTGTTGGAACGTGGACGGTAGGGGAGGCCGAGGGCAAACTTAACCACAGGAGAAATAAGTGCCTGGTCGCCCAGGAAGCTGGGAGCGTTCGTACTTTCCTCTTCCTCACCAGGGTTATGCTTCACTTGTTCAAAGAGGTTCTAGCCTAGCTGGTTGCAATGCAAATCCCTCTTTTCTCTCATTTGCTTCCCTTGTCAGGCCCTTTTCTTTTACTATCTTGTTACATTTGGGAATTAGGCATTTGCTTCTTTATTATTTGATGCTTCTTGTCCCTCCATATGGAGGATTTTTGTTTTTGTTTTTTTTTTTTACCTCCTTATTCCTCAGCCCTTAGCACAACACCTAGCACGATCCTAGCCTCTGGGAAACAATCCTCCATTGATCTGGTTAAAAGCTTTCGCTGAAGGAGGGAGTTTCTTGCCCTGTAGCATGTTCTTAGGAGACTTATGGTCCCAAAGCAGAAGCAGTGTTGAACTTGGGCCCAACTGTATTATGCACTTGGGGTGCCACCTTCCACTATGCCCCAGACATGCCTAGGTATTTCTTTTCTTAATTTGCGGTACACTTTATCTGCCTACGTTTTTTAAAAAAAGTTTATGTTTGAGAGAGCGAGAGCAGATGAGGGGCAAAGAGAAAGGGGGCAAGAGAGAGAGAATCCGAAGCAGTGGAAAATCTGACAGCACAGAGCCTGACATGGGGCTTGAACTCACTAACCGTGATCATGACCCAAGCCAAAGTTGGTGCTTAACTGACTGAGCCACCCATGCGCCCCATCCACCTACATTTTTAACAAATACCTTTGTTACAATTATTTTTCTTAATCTCCCCACTAATATATAAACTCCTTCTAAAAAGGCATGGATTCACTAACAGTAGTGACAGTTGCAAGGACAATAATGTTTTGTACTTATGAGAACCTTTCTACGTGCCGGGTACTATGCTCAGTTTTACTTGAGTTGTCCTTGAGTCATCCCTGTGAAGTAGATACTGTTGTTGTCCCTATTTTACAGATGGGAAACTGAGGGATGCAGGAGGTTAAGACAAAGAGAGGTGTAGCAGGCAGAGAAACAGAACTGGTAGGAGATACATACGAAGAGACTTCTTGCAAGGAATTGGCTTGTGTGCAAGTATGGGGCCTGTCCAGGCAGGTCCAAGAACCGGAAAGCAGGCAGGAACCGCCAGGCACTGTCTGGAGAAGGATCTACACGTAAAATTATCGTGGCCTCAGAGGAGCCTCAGCTCTGCTCCTCCCATCTTTCAACCCACCCGGATTTATGTAGGTAATCTATCTTTCTGCAAGTCAACTGATTACAGGCTTTAATCACACCCCCAGAATTACCTCACAGACACGGTTAAATGAGTGTTTGGATCACTGGGTGCTGGAGTCTTACCAATCAAAAAAAGAGGGGTGGTGGTCGGAGCGGTTAAAGTTGACCAGCTTCTTGACTTTGGTGCCACGGGACTCCACCGTCCCGACCAAAGCTGACCAGACCAACCGCCAGCCTCATCTTCCAGTGCGGCCATTAGAATTTGAGGGGGACTTAGGTGGGAACTCGAGGGCAAGATTAGCCACCCTTTTGGAGCGTGAACGGGAAGCATCTGGATGCCGAGGTGGAGAAGCCATGAGGAAACGGCTGTCAAGTGAGTATATAAGCAGCTAAGTCACAAACCGGTGACCTCCCAGAGGTGACCTTGAGAGTTGCTGTGGTATATTAGGATTGTCCAGAGAAATAGAACCTCTGGGGTGGGATGGGTGTGTGTGTGTGTGTGTGTGTGTGTGTGTGTGTGTGTGTGTGTGTGTGTTTACACACACATACATACAGTGGACCTTTGAACAACATGGGGTTTGAACTGCACGGGCCCACCTCTGTGTAAATTTTTACCGTAAATACAGTATAGTACTGTAAATGTATTTTCATGCTTTGAATAACATTTTTCCTCTAGTTTACTTCGTTGTAAGGATATGATCTATAATACACATGTACAAAATGCGTATAAATCGACTGTTATCAATAAGGTTTCTGGTCAGCAGTAGTCTATTCATAGTTAAGTTTTGGGGAGTCAAAAGTTATACATGGATTTTCAGCAGGGGCTCAGCATCCCAGACCCCTGTGTTGTTCACGGGTCAGCTCTGTGTAGACAGCGTGAAAGAGAGCAGTTCGAGGAACTAGTTCCTGTGATTATAGAAGCTGGCAAGCCCCACATCTAGAGGATGGGCTGGCAGACTGGAGACCAAGGGAAGAGCCGGTGTTGAGTTTAAGCCCGTAGCCCGTCTACTAGCAGAACTTCTTGCTCAGGGGACGTTAGTCTTTTGTTCTGCTCAGGTCATCAGCTGGTTGGGTGAGGCCCACCCACGTCATGGAGGGCAATCTTCCTTTGCTCAAAGTCCACCAAAGACCCTCTCACAAAAACATCCGGAATCACGTTTGTCCAAATAGCTATGCACCGTGGCTAAGCCAAGTGGGTGCACAAAATTAATCATCACAAGCACCCTAGATTGTCACCGCCTTGTAGTTTTACTGTATGTATCTATCCCCTGAACCCCCCCCCCCCCTTCCCCCCGAGCCTGTGTCTGGAAAGCTAATAGAGCTTGACTATCGCCAGTCATATCATGCTCGGCCATTGCGCTCACTGTGGGCCCAGTGCTGGGTCTCTGATGTGGGGGATGGGATGCAGTCCTGGGTATTGTCCAGGGACTTGATAATCCAGGTGGTTGGTGAAGCTAATATGAAAATGATTCAATGCTATGATAATGGCAAAAGGAATTGGCCAGAAGGTAAGGCCAGTGTGGGCTGGCTGTTCCTTCTTATAGACCTGTACCCTCTGGGCTCCAAAGCCACCAGGAACCCTGAAAGAGTCACACCTGCATTCAGCATCTGGGTAGACAATTTATACCTTACGAACTTTCCCACCTACAATTAGAGTATTGCTGAGCAAGACTGTGTGTAGTGAGGGAACCTCTGTGTATCCCTGCGTGTCTCAGGCTCACAGAAAATGCAAGGTTCACACACTTTTGAAGTTTGGCACTCAGAAGGAAGCTAAGCAGCAGATTATTTTATGTCACAGTAGTTCTGTGACACAGAAGGGCTTTTGCCTGTTTCTACCTTATGTGGCAGTTGAGTACAAGAAGCCTTTCTAGAAGTGCTCTATGGCTTCGAGATAATAACACATGTTGGACATTGAGTGAGTAGACAAGAGAGGGAAGTTAGCCAGGTTCTTCCTTTGGTACTCAAGCCACCCTCAGAACTTGTGTTTTGTGATCTTATTCTTAGTGATTTCTGTGGAGGACGTTGTTGTTGTTTTTTTCCTTGTGGCTCATAATAGTATTTCAGGATAAGATCTCAGTTCTTCCTCATTTAAAACCCCGTCCTCTTGTTTATATAAACCACATCTTCTTTATCCATTCATCAGTTGCTGGACATTTGGGCTCTTTCCACAATTTGGCTATTGTTGAAAGTGCTGCTATAAACATTGGGGTACAAGTGCCCCTATGCATCAGCACTCCTGTATCCCTTGGGTAAATTCCTAGCAGTGCTATTGCTGGGTCATAGGGTAATTCTATTTTTAATTTTTTGAGGAACCTCCATACTGTTTTCCATAGTGACTACTAGGCAACGAGAAAGAATGGAAAACTCGCCATTTGCAACAACGTGGATGGAACTGGAGAGTATTATGCTAAGTGAAATAAGTCAGAGAAGGACAGATATCATATGTTTTCACTCGTGCGGAATTTGAAAAACTTAACAGAAGACCATGGGGGGAAGGGAAGGGGAAAAATAGTTACAGAGAGGGAGGGAGGCAAACCGTAAGAGACTCTTAAATACAGAGAACAAACTGAGAGTTGAAGGGCAGTGGGGGAGAGGGGAAAGTGGGTGATGGGCGTTGAGGGGGCACTTGCTGGGATGAGCACTGGGTGTTGTAGGTAAGCGATGAGCCACGGGAATCTACTCCTCAAGCCAAAAGCACACTGTATACACTGTATGTTAGCTAACGTGACAATAAATTATATTAAAAAAAAGTCCTGTCAGCTTGTTCTGTTTTCAGCAGAAGTAAGGCACTGTTATTCCCTCCCCAACCCTCATTAGATATTTCGGCATCTCAGATTTGCAGGTTAATTACAAGCATACCCTAACCTACCCACCTTCCTTTTTATTTTTGTTTTTAAAGATTTTATTTTTAAATATGTCTACATCCAACGTGGGGCTCAAACTCATGACCCTGAGATCAAGAGTCGCATGCTCTTCTGACTGAGTCAGCCAGGCGCCCCAACTCCCCAACTTTCCTTAGCTACCTCTTTCCCTCCTTGCCAAGACCATAATCATTTTTTGTTGCTTTGATCTGAATTTTCTCTCGTTCATTTATTTGGGGTGGGAGATGGACTTTTTGGAGTGGTGAAATGTGCTATATCTTGTGGCGATTATACAGCTGTATACATTTAACAGAAAGGTAACTGAAAGGTACTGAAAATGGGTTTGTTTTATCGTAGATAGATTATACTTCAATGAAGTTGATTTAAAAGTTAGTTTCATGTTAACTAAAACATCTTACTAAAATAAGATTTACTTCAATCACTGACATCATCATGGTTCACGGTCTACTCCTATATAGCCTGGCTTCCCAGTATTTGGGCAGAATACAGAATTTACCTGTTTTGCAAACTCACAATTTAACTTTTTGTGTATAATCTCCTTCAAAACTCATTAATCCACTAATTCTACCAGTTGTTGAGGGGACTGGGTCTCTGCTGTTTTTTGAATTTTTTTTTTTTTTTTTTTTTTACTTGAGGTATAATTGACATTATAGTAGTTTCAGGTGTACAACATCATTTGATATTTGTTTATATTGTGAAATGATCACGAGAAGTCTAGTTAACATCTGTCACCATACATTTTTATGGGATGTTTCTTTTTCTTGTGATGAGGACTTTTAAGATCTACTCTTCCACGTATGTGATACAATATTATTATTTAAAAATTTTTTTTAAATGTTTTTTGAGAGAGAGAGAAGGAGAGAGAGCGAGCACGAGCATGGGAGGGGCAGAGAGAGAGGGAGACACAGAATCCAAAGCGGATCCAGGCTCTGAACTGTCAGCAAAGAGCACGATGTGGGGCTCAGACTCAGGGACTGTGAGATCATGACCTGAGCCGAAGTCAGAGACTTGGCCAACTGAGCCACCCAGGTGCTCCTATTTTTATAATTTTTTAAAGTTTACTCACTTATCCAAGTAATCTCTACACCTAATCTGGTACTTAAACCCATGGCCCCTTGAGATCAGGAGTCGCATGTTCTTCTGACTGAGCCAGCCAGGTGCCCCTTCAATATCGTATTAATTATAGAAACCGTGCCGTACGGTATATCCCATGACTTCATTTATTTTATAACTGGAAGTTGATACCTTTTGACCCCGTTTACCCATTTCCCCCTACGTCTGGCAACCACCAGTCTGTTCTCTTTATCTTTGAACTTCTTTGTTTTGTTTTGTTAAAGATTGCACATACGAGTGAGATCATACAGTATTTGTCTTTCTCTCTCGATGTATTTCACTGAGCATAATGCCATCAAGGGCCATCTATGATGTCACGAATGCCAAGATTTCACTTTTTATCACCAGATAATATTCCATTGTCTAAGTTTACGATACTTTTCCGATCACTTACCAACGGACGCTTAGGTTATTTTTGTTTCTTGGCTATTGTAAATAATGTTGCAGTGAACGTTAGGGTGCATGTGTTTTTTGAGTTACTATTTTTGTTTTCTTTGATTAAATGTTCAGAAGTGGAACTCCTGGATGCTATGGTCGTGCTATTTTTAATTTTTTGAGAAACTTCCATACTGTTTTCCACAGTGGCTGTACCAGTTTACCTTCCCACCAATAGTGCAAAAGGGTTCCCTTTTCTCCACGTCCTCACCAACACACTGATCTGTTTGATGATAGCCGTTACAGCAGTGTGAGGTGATACCTCGTTGTGGTTTTGATTTGCATTTTCCTGATGATGAGTGATGTTGAGCGTCTTGTCATGTGTCTGTTGGCCATCTGGATGTCTTCTTTGGAAAGATGTCTATTCATGTTTTCTGCCCATTTTTTAATTGGATTTTTTTTTTTTTTTACTACCGAGTTCTTGATATATTTTGGATATTAACCTCTTTATATATTTTGGATATATGATTTGCAGTTGCTTTCTCCCATTCATTAGGTTACCTTTTCATTTTGTTGATGGTTTCCTTTGCTGTGTCGAAGCTTTTTAGTTTGACGTAGTACCGGTAGTTGATTTTTGTTTTGGTGTCCAATTCAAAAATTATTGCCAAGACTGATGTCAAGGAGCTTAGTAGCAGCTGTTTTCCTTCTAGGAGTTCTATGGCACCAGGTCTTAGGTTCAAGTCCAATCCATTTTGAGTTAATTTTTGTGTGTAGTATAATACAGTGGCCAGGTTTTATTCCTTTATTCTTTTGTCTGTGCTGCCCAGTTTTCCCAGCACCATTTATTAAAGAGCCTGTTCTTTCCCCAATGTATATTCTTGGTGCCTTTGAGCTGAACTTACTGATCATATAGTTGTAGGTTTATTTTTGTGTGTGGTGTTCTCTTCCACTGATCTATGTCTGTTTTTATGCCAGTACCATACGGTTGGGATTACTGTAGCTTTGTAATGTACTTGGAAATCAGGGAGCACGGTGCCTCCAGCTTTGTTCTTGTTTCTCAAGATTGCTTTGGCTATATGGGGTCTTTTGTGATGCCATACAAATTTTAGAACTGTTTGTTCTATTTCTGTGAAAAATGCCATTGGAATTTTGATGGGGATTGCACCAAATTTGTAGATGGTTTGGGTGGTAGGGACATTTCAACAATACTTTTTTCTCTGATCCATGAACACAGAGTATCTTTCCATTTATTTTTTTATCTTTTTTAGTTTCTTTAACAAAATCTTATGTTCTTTTCCTGTTAAACACAGCCCTAAGGCCATCTTATCTGTTTTGAGAAATTCATATGTCATCTGTATGGAGTATCCATATGTTATCCATTGAACATCTTAGGTATAGGACATCCCACTAAGCAGTTCATCTGTCCTCTGAGAACTTGCTTCATATTCAGCTTTCTCATCGCTGTTCCTAATGCAACCAAATCAAGTGGCTATCAAATCCAGCTTCTAGAAAGGGTTATTTATATCACTATTCTTTACTTCCCTTAGCTACCCTGTTTCCAAAATCTCCCCTTGTCCCCACTGGAGGATCTCCTACTGCACTGTAAAATCTTTGGGGAAGGGATTATTTAGGATTATTTAGGATTCTGCGTTTTTTATCCCTCATAGTACCTATAATAGTGCCTTGAACTTCAAAATTTCTTAAAACCTGTCCCATGAATTAGTACAGCAAAATATTAACGCATCTGCTGGAATTGCCACTTCTTCAACAATTTCCATGTGACACATTTTAATCTGAGCAAATAACTCTTGCACGGATAGAAACTGTCTTATAGAGGTCACAGGCTATTCAGGAAGCTGAATGGCTAGAACTGGTGGAATTTGGGGTTTTAGGAGAGGAAAGGGAGTGCCTTCAGAATCCCTCAGACAACTAAATGCCTCTTAGTATCTTTTCCCTTGCTTTCAGGGTTTGCTCTCCTATTAATAGCAGGCAGCTCCATGGTAGTAAAAAGACTTCGCTCCTGGGCAGAGGCGGTAATCTAAGAAAGCCTGTTTTCTTCCTCTGATTAATGGGCAGGGTTAAATGTGAATATATGTGGAAGCCCTTTGTGAACGTTATACCAACAAATAGGAAGCATTATTTCCTGACCTGTAAGAAGTAGGGAGGCAGGGATTTGGTGGGAGAGAGTTAATAGACACTACCTGGCATAATGATTTGGCTGAAGCTACTTCAGGAGAGCTGAGAGAAAGCTTTGCCTGGATCCAGGAGGAGGCTTGAAGACTGACTAGGCGAGGAGCGCCCTAAATTCCGTTCAGCTTTCAGGATGTGTGATTCTAGCCTTATGAAAACCACACATCTTGGGGGTGTCTGGCAGGCTCAGCCGGTAGAGCAGGAGACTCTTGATCCCAGGATTGTGAGTTCAAGCCCCACATTGGGCCTAGAGCTTACTTAAAACACACACATACGCATATGCGTCTTAAGACTTTGCACGTGCTATCATTTGGGCCTTTCTAAGCCTTTTATTTTTATTTTTAAAAATTTACTGGTAAAACTTTTGTTGTTGAGGTACAGTCGGCATCATGTTAGCTTCAGGTGTACAATGTAATGATTTGGTATTTGTATGTGAGAATTTTCAAGATTCACTCTCTCACCTGCTTTCGAGTATGTATTACAGTGTTAGGGCCCCGTATGGTGACTACGGTTACTATCTCCCTATGACTTACTCCTTTTATGACTGGAATTTGAACCTCTACATTTTCTCTACTGTATTCTTTTTTAATTTTTTTTTTTAAGTTTATTTATTTTGAGAGAGAGAGGGAGAGGACAGACAATCCCAGGCAGACTGGGCATCATCAGTGCAGGGCCCAGCGTGGGGCTCGAACTCACGATCTGTGAGGTCATGACCTGAGCCAAAGTCAGACGTTTAACCGACTGAGCCAACCAGGCGCCCCTCTAGTTCATTCTTCACGTGTAACATCTTTTGATTCTACTTTTATATTAGAGATTGAGCATCGTAAACAGCCCTGAATATTTGGGCCATCAGTATATTGATGCCCCAAACTTGATGGCTTAAAACTACAATCCTCTATTTTGCTGAGGAATTGGCAGTTTGGTCAGGGCGTGACAAAACGACTTGTCTCTGAGGACCTCTGAGGCCTCAGGTGCGATTCTTGGGGGACAGGAACACCCAGGGCAGTCAGGGCGCCTCCCTGTCTTTATGAGTCTTGGGGCCTGTCCAGATGGGCTGTCCAGCATGGTGGCTTCAGACTTCTTTCATGGTAGCTCAGGGCACCAAGATCAAGTATTCTGAAGACAGGACGTAGAAGTTGCAGGTGTTGTAAAACCTGGGCCTGGAAATTGGCGCTGTGTCACTCCTGCCATAGTTTGGCTCATAGAACCTGCCCCGATTTATTGGGAGGGGACAGAGACCCTGTTCCTTATCAGGCCAAAAATTGCGGCCATCTTTAATCTACCAAATAAGCCACTGCGTGTCTTACGTATATTACTGGTGATGAAATAGGCCCATATCCTTTAGTTGGTCATTTGCTTCCAGGATTTAGATTCTTACTGATTTCCTAGGACTGCCACTTACACAACTTGAATTTATTGTCTCACAAATCTGGAGGCTAGGAGTTTGAAAGCAAGGTATTGGCAAGACTGGCTCCTTCTGGAAACTTTGAGGGAGGATGTGTTGCGTGCCTCTCCCCGCCTTTGGTGCACCCGCTGGTCCATGGTGATCCCTGGCTTATAGATACATCTCTCCAGTATCTGACTCCTTTGTCATGTGGCCTTCCAGTGTGTCTGTGCCTCTGTCCCTCCCCTTAGGAGGCCACTGTTACTGGAGTTAGGGCCTACCGAGTCGTGTATGACCTCATCTTAACTAGTTAAATCTGTGAGGAGCTTGGCCCCCACTTGTGAAAGAGGCAGCAGGCTGGGTCACTGGCCGAAGGTTGCTACAGTCATCTTGATTTGATTTGATTTGATTTTTGAGAGAGACCGCACACACACACACAAGTGAGTGAGGGGCAGGAGAGAGAAGCGGGGCTCACCCGAAGCGGGGCTCGTGTTCACTCAAAGTGGGCTCGAGCTCACCCTATGTGGGACTGACTCACAAACTGTTAGATCATGACCTGAGCCAAAGTCAGATGCTTAACAGCTGAGCCATCCAGGCAGACGTCTGCTACAGTCATCTTTAAATCAGGGCTTGATGTCACAGTGAGAGGGACACAATATGATTGCTTTCTGAATGTTCTTCTTCCCTCCATTTGCTTTCATTCTTTGCTTATTACTCTCCCAGTGCAAGAATATAGTTCTAAAATGTCTGTGAAGAAACGTTTCTATATTTTTATTTTCAGAGAAATTCTTTATGGAATATATCATTTATTCCTCATGTAGGAGCGATTCCAATGTAAAACACATGATTTGCACTAGTTGTTCAGAATCATAAAAGTCAATAAATACTTCTGCCTTATATTTTGGGAGAAAAAATTACAACTTCCATCATTTAAGCACAAATTTTTACCTCTAACATAAAAATAATTGTCCCGAATTGCTGCTGTTGGGGAAATCTTTCTTTCCTTTTTCTTTTCTTTCTTCTTATTTTTTTTTCCCTGTGTGTAATTGATCCCCCATACCTCCAGAAAAAACATCTATCAGGTTAACACTCAGGAAATGAAAAGGTGAAGGTTTCTCACTGACGGAGAAATGCTCACAGTAAGGCATGCTATTTAGAATTTACTAACATTTGGGCACATAAATCATAGCAATAATACTTCATAATTACACGGTGCCTCTCATTTGAGATTCTAAAAGGATTTATAGGCCGACTTGTAAAATGTGACAGTTATATTAAACTCTGGGCTTGGAGTCTGTTGATGGCGATAATTCAAGAACAGGAATTTGGATGTGGGGAAAGGTGCCTTCTAGCCCCTTCTGCGGGAGGTTAGCTGGGTATCGAATTGTGTTTGTTGTAAGAACCTGGCCACTTGAGATTTGTAGTTTCTTTACTTTTATTCAGAGGTAACTTCCACGTTAACTCTACCTCTTTAAACATATCAAAGTTTTGAATTGTTACTAAGCACGCACTCGATAAGATTCAGAAGGTACATGTCTATCCGTAGAGATACGTGTTGGCCATATGTTGACAAAGGTCTTTCTCACTTCTCTTGCCCAGGTTCCTACTGTGAGCAAAGGTGACCACCTTGACCAGATTTTTGTGTGTGCTACACACGTGTTGGCACTTATTTATATGTATTTACGTGTATATGTATATTCTTATTTTTTAAAATCTTGTTTTAAAAAAAAACAACTGTAGGGACACCTGGGTGGTTCGGTCGGTTAAGTGTCTGACTCTTGATTTTGGCTCAGGTCATGATCTCATGGTTTGTGAGTTTGAGCCCGGTGTCAGGCTTTGCTCTGACAGCGTGAAGCCGCGTGGGATTCTCTCCCTCCCCGGCTCACGTTCGCTCTCTCCCTCTCTCTCAAAATAAATCAATAAACTCAAAAAAATATTTAAAACATAAATATACAACAGTGATGGAATCTAAAACTGAATTGCAGCCATATTGCACAACTGTATAAATTTACCTCTTGGCTCCCACCACCCTATCAGCTTTTATAAATTAGGATTCCATCAAGTTTAGGCATTATTTGAGAATTGGCATTTGAATGCTATACTTTTCAAGGCAGGAGGCGTGGTGGTCCGTTTTTCAGCTCACATCCGTGTTCTTTTGTGTCCCTGTGGAGCATTTTAAAGCCTATGGATCTTGCATGTTTCTTTTAATTGCTAAATATTTTATCCCTTTTATTATTATTGCAAATGGGATTTTTTTCTGTAATATTTTCTACCTAGTTGGCTGACTTGTAAATAAGGAGGCTCTTGTTTTTGGTGGGTTGAATTTATTCCCAGAAATATAAATACATTCTTATACTATGTGTGGTAATTTCCTTGTTGATTTTCTTGGGTTGGGCAGGTATACAATCTCACCTGTTGCAAATAGGGATCATTTACCTCCTTTTTACTTTTACCAAATTTCTTTTAATAATTGTGTTAACGAATATGTCCAAACTAATTTTACATAGGAATGATGTGATTATTCTTGCCTTTGTCTTAATTTTGCTAAAAATGCCTCTAGTTTCCCCCTTTAAGGATTCCATCTATATAAAATAATGTATATTACATTATGTATAAGGTGTAAATCTATATTACTTTATTAAGAGTTCTTATGGGGCGCTTGGGTGGCTCGGTCGGTTAAGTGTTCGACTTCGGCTCAAGTCATGATCTTGTGGTTCACGAGTTCGAGCCCCGCGTCGGGCTCTGTGCTGACAGCTCAGAGCCTGGAGCCTGCTTCCGATTCTGTGTCTCCCTCTCTCTCTCTGACCCTCCCTCCATTCATGCTCTGTCTCTCTCTGTCTCAAAAATAAATAAACGTTAAAAAAAAAATTTTAAACAAAAAAGAGTTCTTAGAAATCTGGAAGAGAGATTAATTCATTCATCTGATAAATTTGCAGGCCTCCAATATTCCAGGCAGGTTTCTAGCTCTGGGGATGTGGTGGGAGGCGAACCAGAGACAAAGCCCTTGCTGTCAAGAAGCTCAAAGTGTCGTGGAACAGACAAGACCAAAAGTCAAATAATAAATATCAGGTTGCATGAAGTAGATGAGGAGAGGAACAGAGAATAATGCAAATTTATTTAGGATGGTCACGAAGGGATTTAGCGTTTTTAAGTGTCTTTTTATTAGCTCTTGCTTTCTTTTTTTAAATTTGAAATTTTGGAGACACTAGCTCTCTTCGGAACCACGGTCCCTTTCCCCAGCCACTAGCGCTGCCTCCAGCCAAGGGGACTTTAGAGCATACCCAGTGAGCGATTCACCCTCTGGGTCGGCTGGTGGGTTTTGCTTGTTCTTCTGTTATTTCCAGGAACTGATTGTTGAAGAAATGAACCGAATTTGTTAAAGACCAGGGTAATTTATCACCTTGGATAGAGATACTGTTGCTAAGGCAACTGGCTGCATTCCGGGACCCCAGCCTGCAAACGTGACACCTGCCAAGATCTCGGCATCCTGCGTGTCCCTGGCCACCAGCTCTCTGTGTGTTACTTCCGGCCTGGGCAGCATCTGCAGCCCTGTGTCTCCCCCGGGCAGCTGCTGGCATATCTGCCTTTGCCTCCTCTCCCTGTCCCTCCCTCCCTCCAGCCTCCTGTCAAACCTGCTGGGATGGCAGGAGTAAAATGGGAATGATTGCGGCCTTGCAGGGCGAGTGCGGAATCTTGCCTTGGCTGTTCCCGGCATCCCACCTGCTTCCAGCCGATACATCTTGGGTGAGACTCAGGGTCATTGTAGCTAGTTGCTCAGGTGACAAAATCAAGGTGGGAATGTGGACTGTGGCGCCTTCTTTGTTCCATGTAATTCCCCCCCCCCCACCCCCTGCAGCGGTCTTTTTTTTTTTTTTTTTTTTAAAGTATATTTGACCTGTAACATCATATTAGTTTCAGGTGTACAACGTAATGATTGGATATTTGCATATATTGCGAAGTGACTACCATGATAGGTCTAGTTAAAATCTGTCAGCATGTGTAGTTAGAACGTTTTTTCTTGTGATGTAAACTTGGAAAATCTAATCTCTCAGCAGCTTTCAGATACACGGGGCACTGTCATTAACTGTCGTCACCATGCTGTACGTTATATCCTCAGGACTTCCTTCTTTCATAACTGAAAGTGTGCGACTTTTGACCTCCTTCAGTCCCCCCCCCCCCCCCCCCCCTTGCAACCACTAGTCTGTTCTCTGTATCTATGACCATATATATATTTTTAAGGACCTACATAGAAGTGAGATCCTGCAGTATTTGTCTTTTCCGGTCTTGACTTACTTCACATACGCCCTGTGTGGTGTTCCCTATACAGAAAGATGAGGTTGTTAATACGTTATCGTATCATGACCCAGCGTGTTTTTTAATTTTTAGGTATTTTCCAGTTCTTAAATAATTTCTTATTTCTCCCCTAGTCCTGTGTGCCTCTTTCTTTCCTCGGGGACTTTGGTTCTAAATTCATCTGAAGCCTGTCTTCCCACCTCGACCACTACTGTCTTCTTCCCAGATACGGTCACTTGCCTTTGAACTCCCCCTGCTTGTGACATCGGCCCCACATTTTATTTTCCACATAGCAACTAGAGGGAATATTTTTTTTTTTTTTAACGTTTATTCATTTTTGAGAGACAGAAACAGAGTGCAAGCAGCGGTGGGGCAAAGAGAGAGGGAGACGCAGAATCCAAAGCAGGTTCCAGGCTCCCAGCTATTGGCACAGAGCCTGACGCGGGGCTCGTGCTCAGGAACCACGAGATCATGACCTGAGCTGAAGTCGGACGCTTAACCGACTGAGCCACCCAGGTGCCCCTAGAGGGAATCTTTTAATAGCCATGTCAGATCACAGAACTGTTAAAAAGCTCCAATGGATGTCTGTTGTACCTACAATAAAACCCGAGTCTTATCTGTGGTCTGCAGGCTCTGTATGATCAGGCCCCTGCTCTTCTCTGACCTCATTTCTCAGACTTCTTGTATCTTCCCCTCATTTCCTTGGCTCCAGTCACCTGGCTGCTGCTGTCCCCTGCACATGCCACAACACTCCCACTTCAAGACCTTTGTGTTCCCTGGTCCCCCACACAGCTGTCCCCACGCCTCCTGCTCATTTCTCCCAGGCCTCTGCCCAAATGCTTCCTTCTTAGAGGGGCCTTTCCAGACCAGTCTTTATAAGGTAGATCCCCACCCTACCCCACCCCACCCCACCCCATCACTTTCTGTCCCCTTGTCTTTATTTATTTTTAGTTTTTCCTTAGTTTTTTTTTTTTTAATGTTTTTATTTTTGAGAGAGAGAGAGAGAGAGCATGAGCAGGGGAGGGGCAGCGTGAGAGGGGGCAGCACAGAGCCCGATGCGGGGCTCGAACTCACAAACCACGAGATCATGACCTGAGCCGAAGTCCAACGCTCAGCCGACACAGCCACCCGGGTGCCCCGCTTATCTTTGCTTTTTAAATCGTGCTCATGACTTGATTCCGTCTGCCATTATGTCATGTATGTATGTGTCATTTGCTGCCCTGGAAATGTAGCTCTCTGTGGTTGTGTCACTGCTAGCGTATAGCAGATGCCCAGTAAATACTGACTGAAAGAACGAATGACCCTTGCAGGTGTTGTCTTGACTCTCTGCCGAATGAAGTAAGTGGGGAAACGCGAAGAAAGAATGTTCACCCAGAATTTCCGCTAGATGTGTGCTTGAGTGCAGTTTTTCGGGAAGAGATTTCTGTCTCCGGTTGGTGGCTCTCTGTGGACGTTTTGGGTCAAGTAGGAAAGTGGTGACTTGGAACACAGGTCCGGAGTCTCCGGCAGAGCCTGGTGGAGGTGTGGAAGTGGGGGCTTTTGCCGGGGGCTCTAGAAGGGGCTGAGGGACCAAGGGTGAAGGGGTGGGGGCTACTCTCCTGTCCTTTGTCTGTGTGTTCAAGGCAGTATTACGTTGTTGATGGAGGAGGTGATAGATGGTGGGAGGCGTAGCGGCCGTCTGTGTTGTGGCTAAGCCCCAGGGTCTGTGGCCAGGCTTTGCTCTGTGTTTGCCATTTTAGTACCCCTTGCTGTTTAATGTGGATTGCTGCTTTTCACGTCTAGCTCACAAGAGCAGGAAGCCGCAGCTAATGGGTTAGCGGGGTGTGCGTGGGAGAGAGAACCCATTCACTCGTTGTTTCAGATCGCAAAACTAAAAGCAAGTGGGAGCATGAGACATAGAAGACAATATATGGTCCCGGTGCCCAGTTTCCCTTCAGCGCGTGACCGGCCATCTCTTCACCATGACCTCCTGGAAGGGCACGCTACGAATGAGGGAGACCAGAGATTGGTGGCGGGAGACACGACTGGGTTTGCTTAACCCTTCTCTGGTAGTTCAGGCCCCCGTGTGAGGGGAGAGTGCTGCAGATGCCCAGAAAGGGTTAAACGTATGTAATATCCTGGCGGGGTATGAATTTGTTTTGATGGTTCATCCTCAAGGAGGAGGCTGAAATGTCTTGCAAGAAATCACTGGCATTGCTCATTTTTTAAAAACAACAGCAACCCATGCTGCTGATCCATTTAGAAGTATGAGCAAGGGACGCCTGGGTGACTCCGTCAGCTGACTGACTGTTGAGAGGACTCTTGATTTCGGCTCAGGTCAGGATCTCATGGTGCGTGGGATTGAGCCCTGCATCAGGCTCCATGCTGACAGCGTGGAGTCTGCTTGGGATTCTCTCTCTCTCTCTCTCTCTCTCTCTCTCTCTCTCTCTCTCTCTCTCTCTCTCTCCTCCCCCCCTCCCTCCCCCTCCCCTCTCTGTCCACACTCCCTCCCTCCCAGCCTGTCCCCCTCCCTGTCCTTCCCCCACTCACACGCCCCCTTTCTCTCTCACTCTCAAAATAAATAAATGCACACACAAAAATAAAATGTGAGCGAAAGTACCGCCTTAAAGCTGGGAATGATACAGCAGACCTTGACCACCATTTAGATTAAATAATAACAGCCATCATGATAATAATGAATTTTGTTAGTGATGTCGAAAACCAGAGGAAAATTAGGTGTGACAGTGAGAACATAAGAGCCATCAGGCAGTAAGTTGCTTCCTGGGGGGCAGTGTTGCTTGTTTGACTCAGAATCTGAACGTTCCCACCGAGCAGAGGGAGAACCTTGATCATTTCAACAACTTAGATAAATTGCTGGCCAGGGCAGATTTAGTAGCTGGCAAAACGAAGTCTTAGTAAAGCTGTGAACATCTCTGAACCGGCTTCATTGTTGAAGCTTCGTTGAGATCACTAGTGTTGCTATTTATTGCCGTTGGCGGTCAGCACTTCGTGTGTTGGTAGGAGCTCCCTGGGCCCTCGTGAGGCCCTTGCGATGTGTCCGCTCTTGGGGTGGGGCACGTCATTTTGGAGCAATTCCGCTGGTTAAGATGAAGAGTTTCACTTACTTTTCCCTCCTCTGTTCTCATGTGTGCTCAAGTCGGTAGATCGCATTCCGCTGTTCTGCTGTGTTTTGCTAAAGGCGGGATCATTTGCCAGACTGGCTTTGCATCTCCTGACTCGCTAAATAACCTCAGGCACGTGGTTTTTGTTTTTGAGAGAGAATCCCAAGCAGGCTCTGCGCTGTCAGCAAGGAGCCCAACACGGTGCTTGAACTCACGAATCGTGAGACCATGACCTGAGCCGAAATCAAGAGCCGGATACCTAACTGACCGTGCCACCCAGGCGCCCCCCTAGGCAGGGTTTTAAACTTCTTCCTGCCCCTTTTTCCTTTTCTGTAAAATGGAAATAATTTCAGAACTATTATCAGGACCAAAAATCCATTATATGATAGTATTGGATTATAACCCTTAGAATAAAATACCCATGATTCATGCTGATATAAGTAAAGGGAGTAAACAGAGGAAACAGCTCTTCCTTGGAGTAGAATTCCAATTAATAAATGTAGAAGGAATGAGAGAAATAGATTACCCTCTGGACAAAACAGTAGTAATGGCTAAAGTTAGTAAGTGAAAGTACAATGAGAAACAAGATATTTACATAATCTCTTTCTCCCCACAAGATACTTACTAATTACAAAGAGAAAATAGTACTTTAAGGTGGAGAAATGCAGCAGATACCCCTACAACCAAGAGATCAAGGTTAACATCACCAGTGATAATAAGACTTAACGACATCATGTACCCCTCCCCCCACCCCCCCAGACACTGAGAAAATCACAACATCACACTGTGGTATTCTTGCCTCAAATGCACATAATCTCAGTTTAATCATTCAAAACCATGAGGGACGTTTTGGAAATACTTGGCCTGGACTTTTCAAAGATTTTTTTTTAATTTTAATTTATTTTTAGTGTTTGTTTCCTTTTGAGAGAGACTGCGAGTGGGGGAGGGGCAGAGACAGGGAGACACAGAAATCTCTGTGTCCGACGCAGGGCTCGAGCCCATGAACGTGAGATCGTGACCTGAGCCGAAGTCGGACGCTTAACCGACTGAACCATGCAGGCGCCCCGTTTGTTTATTTTTTAGAGCTTGAGCAAGGGGGAGGGGCAGAGGGAGAGAGAGAGAGAATCATAAAGCGTTAACCTTAGGGGAAGCTGGGGGAAGGATCTGTAGAAATTCTGGGTGATTTTTTTTTTTTTTTTTTTTTTTTGCAACTTGGATGTAAGTCTCAACTTATTTCAGAGTAAAATGATTTTATTTGTTTTTTAAGTTTATTTTGAGAGCGAGCAGGTGTGCATGAGCCGGGGAGGGGCAGAGAGAGAGGGAGAGAGAGAATCCCAAGCAGGCTCGGCATTGACAGCGTGGAGCCCGACTCAGGGCTTTGAACCCACCCACTGTGAGATCATGACCTGGGCCAAAATCAAAAGAGTCAGTCGCTTAGCACACTGAACCCCAGACCTTCCCCCTGAAAGCAAAATGATTTTGAAACTCCATTATGCATGCGGGGACATTGACTGAGTGTGTCCAGCATAGTATGTGCTCAGTAAACTGATGATTGCCGCTGCTGCTCTTTCTATTGGGCGTGGAGGGTGGTGGTTACAGATATTGTTGGTTCTGCCAGGGCAGTAGCAGGCGAGAAGCTACCCTTGTGTTGTCATAGGGTTACAGGCTTGGTGCTCGTGTCCTTTGACAGCTGGCTCTCACTGTGTCTGCCTAGAAAAGTTTAGGCCCTCAGGCTGACCTCGAGCCAACACCCCTGTGGGAGAAGAGGGGCTAGAACTGGTCATTGACTCAGTGGATCTCTGCTTGGAAGCTGGGGGTGGGGCCATCAGATCCTGGCTTCTTCCCTGGATTCCTGGCAAACCTGTTGTCACCTTTCCCACCTCGTGGGAAGAAAGAGGAGTAGGCTCCTCGCTGTTTTTCATGGCAAGGTGGAGAGTTTGAATTTTGCTTCTGCTCAGAAACCATTTGCAGGAACTTGACCACATGGTCACGCCTCGTATGCAAGTGAGTCTGTATACGGTTGCAGTGGCAACCGGCTTAAAGACTGATAAAGCCTGGGGAGGGATGGTCTCAAGCGGAGAAAAGGGGAGTGGATTCCAGGGGAGCAGGAATGGTCCCTGCCCCAAAGTACCTTCTGCGATCTTTGTATAGTTCAGAAAAGTTTTATAGGTATGTTGCCCACACCTTCAACCCTACCTCTTATTACCTATACGCAGAGAAGGTCTGGGGCACCTGGGTGGCTCAGTAGGTTAAGCCTTGGACTCTGGATTTCAGCTCAGGTCATGATCTCACGGGTTCATGAGATCGAGCCTCATGTCGGACTCTGTGCTGACAGCACGGAGGCTGCTGGGGGTTCTCTCTCTCTCCCTCTTTGTCCGTCCCTCCCCCGCTCGTACTGTCTCTCAAAAAAGAAGGTCTAAGCTCTTAAGAGCTGAAGCATTGAGAGCCCGATCGTAACCCGACGGCATAAGATGTTGATGTGCATCTCCTAGCATAACGTACTTTTGAGGGCGTTCGTGGATCTTAAGGTACCTCTGCCGGTCTTTTCTTTCCTTGCAGGGGAGTTGTGTTTGCTCCTGAAAGACGTGTCAGGTCTTTTGCCTGAGTGTGAATGAGGCTATAGATTTGATCCCTGCGGGGATAGATCTCATGGTGCTGCTGCTGTGGGAGGGCTCTTACCAGACACTGACCGGAGTCCCCGACCCTCACGCTACATACTCAGAAGCTGCTGGATGTACTTTGGAGGCCGTGTAGCACCTGGTAAGCTGGCAAGGGAGAAGCCTTTAGAGCAGTTGGAGGAGGGGTAGCAGGAGGTAAGAGACCGGCCACTTTGTCACTGGGCGAACGTTCACTTTTCACATCCATCCGCTCCTTCCTCTGCTCACGTGGTGTCAGCAGCAGCTGTGTATCTGTAGGGAACTTGGGGGACCTGAGGGCCACAACAGTCACATCACTGCATTGTGGGCATGTCCATGCAGCCCCGTGTGGACCAGTTTAGTTCTGTCTAGAGAGAGTGAGCCCTCCTCCCATGCCCGTAGAAGGTTTCCAGTCCTCATGCCTGACGCTCGACATCCAGAGGCTGTAAAAAACAAACAAACCCCAAAACAAACGATAAGTTGGGATGGTGAAATCCGAAGCCCGCCCCCAACCTCGGAGGTAAGGAAATGTCAGTAGCCGTGTCTTTATCTGTAAAGAAAAGAACGTTTAAGAGGCTAACTTTTTTGGGGGGGAGGTGGTCAGAGAAAAGGTCACGGGGATGGTAACAGGTTATTTTGTAGCTGAATTAAAATCTAAGAAAGTTGATAAAGTCTGAGACACAGTCGCTATTTTAGGCTTAGTTTCAGGAAAACCTCACAGTGAAAGCCCGAGGACGTTACAAACTGGGTGATTCTGATAACATTTTTCATATTACAGACTCCTGTAATTTCAAGGTCTCCTTAAGTGTTATCAGTACCGTTTTCTCTTTAAAATAAAATTTGAATGTGTCCCGTAAGTTTTTACAGCATATTGAGTTTCATGGTATGGCTGTGAATTTTAATCTGCCCCCCAAATGTGGCTCATTAAGTAAACGTCTTTCTCCTCGCTCTAGCCCTGCGTGGTTTTACGCTCCTTGTTTCTGCCTGTAAGCAGTGGTGGTTTGCCCACTCATTTGCTTTTGGTGACAGAAGGGGCATGAAAGTTTTAGTTTGGGGGTTTAGCATTAGTGGGCAGGCGGTCTTTTTATTAGCCTGCCCAGGAGGGCTGGAACACGTGGTGTGTGTGATGGTCCCGTGAGCCCTGTGGCGGGCTGGTGTCTGCACGGGGCCCCACACTGCGACTTCTCGTTTCTCCTAGTGACCAGTTTGACTCGTACATGAGCATGATCAGAGACGGCACCCTGCAAGAAATCTTTTTTTATTTAAAAAAAAATAGTTTTTATGCTTATTTAGTTTTGAGACAGAGAGAGACAGGGCATGAGCGGAGGAGGGGAGAGAGAGAGGGAGACACAGAATCCGAAGCAGGCTCCAGGCTCTGAGCTGTCAGCACAGAGCCCGATGTGGGGCTCGAACTCATGAGCTGTGAGATCATGACCTGAGCTGAAGTCGGACACCCAACCGACCAAGCCACCCAGGCGCCCCCCTGCAAGAAATCTTGACGTGAAATGTTGCTGCTGCCCTGTGGAGGACCAGTGTGCCCGTGTATTGATCCGAAATATTATCGAGGGTGTCGAGGACACCAGAGGATGTGGGGGGACACTCCATTTTAAAAACATCCGTGCTTTCTGCACAAGAGTGTGTGGCACCTGGGGCTGTGTCATCGGCGCGATTCAAGTTAATGTGACAAGTTGGACAACTCGTTAGGATCATTTCCTGCCCCCAACTTCTTGCCCTTTTAGGGGCACCCTGGTGGCTCAGTCGGTTGAGTGTCCAACTCTTGATTTTGGCTCAGGTCACGATCCCAGGGTCGTGGGATTGAGGCCTGTGTCGGGCTCCGAGCTGAGCGTGGACCCTGCTTGGGATTCTCTTTCCACCCTCCCTCTGCCCCTCTACCCCATTTGTGCTCCCTCTCTCTCTGTAAAGTAAAAAAACAATTTTCAAATTTATTTCATTATTTTTTAATGTTTATTTTTGAGAGAGAGAGAGCGGGGGGAGGGCAGAGAGAGAGAGAGAGGGAGACGCAGAATCCCGAGCAGGCTCCAGGCTCCGAGCTGTCAGCACAGAGCCTCACGCGGGGCTCGAACTCCCAAATCACGAGATCATGACCTGAGCCAGAGTCGGATGCTTAACTGACTGAGCCAGCCAGGCTCCCCTAAAAAAACAATTCTTGCCCTTTTCTCATTTGATTGACCAAATTAAATCTGGGCAGAGAGGTTTTTGTTTGCTTTATTTTGTCTTTATAAATGTTTTTAAGTTTATTTATTTACTTTGAGAGAGAGAATGTGCATGTGAGCCAGGGAGGGCAGACAGAGAGGAGAGAGAATCCTAAGCAGGCTTTGCACTGTCAGCACAGAGCCTGATGTGGGGCTTGAATGCACGTACCACGAGATCATGACCTGAGCTGAAATCAAGAGTCAGACGCTTAACCGACTGAGCCACCCCGGCGCCCCCGTGGTCATCATTTCTGGGGTGCCCACCGTGTACCAGACATGCGCTGATGACTTCTCATCTTTACCAAGAGCTCCATGAGCCAGGCCCCATCACCAGTTTATACTGGGCGTGGAGAGGGCAAGTAACTCCCCCAAGGTCAGGTGGCTATAAATGTGGAGCTACAGGTCAGACCGGCTGGTTGGCCTCTAAGCCCACCCTCTCAGTTGTGGCTGGACTTGAGTCCCCTGCTCTCACTTGGCCTATGTGAAAATCAGGCCCAGAAGATGAAAACGTCCGGCAGATAGACCATGCAAGAGGAGAATCAGATCGCGTTCTGGGAGGGCCTGTTGTGTCAAAGACCCGCCGACTTTGGGCTTCGAACGGCAGTTCCCTGCAATTCAGACTCCAACTGTGTAGAGAACTTGAAGAGACCAGTTTCCTTCCTTTACTTAGTTGGAACTGATTAACTGGTGAGGTTTCATGCGCCTGATTCTAATAGAAATGGAAGGCAAGCCACACGATGAGAAATGTTCCAGCCATGTTAAGCGTAGTAAGGAGTGGGTAGCGTTAATTTTAATAATATACTTTAACGTCTTATATCCAAAACATTACAATTTCAACATATGATCAACAATAAAAATGGAGACACACTACGTTCTTGTTCAAATTAAGTCTTTGAAATTCAGTGCACATTTTATACATAATGCACAGATCTCTGTTGGGACCAGCCATGTTTCACAGGCTCAGTAGCTAAATGGGGCTGGAGGCTACCATATTGAATAGCCTTTATTGGTAGTTAAATGTACTGACAGCCTGACAGGCCACTTCTTGGGCCTGGACCCAGAGTCTGGAACAGTTTGTATAAAAGTGATCTTCACTGTTCCAGTTTTCACCACAGACTATGAATGTGTGTGGATTCCAGGTTTAGAGCACTGGAAGGAATCATAGTTACCAATTTTATTTAATAAGACCCTCCCCTCCCCCCCTTTTACAGATACAAGTGTAAAGGAAGAAAAATAATTTTCCCTTTACCCTTGTGAGTTCTTGGCTGAGAATCCATGTAGTAAAAGGTTAACAGGAGAAAAACAGAAGTTTATTAACAAGTATACCTCATGTATACAAGTGAGGTACCCAAGGAAAAATGATTATCTCCAAGATGTGACTTAGAAGACCATTTCTCATAGCGTCTTCAACAAAGACCGGTAAATGTGTAAAGAAATGACAGAACAGGGGCGCCTGGCTAGCTCAGGCAGTGGAGCGTGCGACTCTTAATCTTGGGGTTGTAGGTTCGAGCCCCTCGTCAGGTGTAGAGATTACTTAAAATCTTGAAAAAAGGAAAGAAAAAGAAATGACAGGACAAAGGAGAGTGGTTTTAGAGTTCCAGGGGCAGAGATAAAGGCTAGCTAGTACAGTTTGTTATGTAGATTCCTCGGGGGCCCGTCCAAGTTGATAAAGTTGTCCTGGGATTAACCTTCATCCTTGGTAGAGGGGAGAGGAGGGACACCTTTGTAAATTTATGTCCTGCCTTTTGGCAAACCAGGTGGTCAGGGAGCTTTTCTTGTGTCTGCTTCCTAATTGCCTCCAGCTCAAAATAATCCTGAGGCCAAAGTGGCATTATCTTGGGGCACAATCTGCTACCCTTCAAAGGCAAGGATGCTCAGGAAGATGTCCGAGGTCACACAGAGAGCGACTCAGACACAGTTAATCTTTTCAGCACATTGTGTTGCAGAAATAGCAAAGCACCACGGAGTCACGCCGACTTTCGTGTAGAAGACCTCTGTGTGTGTGTGTGCATGTGTGCATGCGGGTGTGTGTGCGCGCGCGCGTGTGTGTGTTTTAACGTATACCCTTTTCTGTGGAAAAATAGCAGTGACCTTTTGTAGAGTTCACCGAACTGTAGACTGGAGAGATAGAAACATTTTCTGAGATTGACCGGTTCAACTTTATTTTCTCTCCTGGGTCCTGAGGATCAGGGAAGTTAAATGGTTTGCACGAGGTCACGGACGTGGATCTCTTGCCCTGTAGCCCGTGGTCTTGCCGTCATACTCGGAAGACGATGGTGGGAATCAGGGCTTTAAAACACAGCGCGAAGGGGAAATTCCATCTAAGTGCTGAGGGTTATGTTAGGACTTTAACTTTGCTTTTGAGCACTCGTCCTGAGTTGAGATCTAGCCCTAAAATTGTGTGCCAGCCTCTCTGGAAGGAACATGAATGCGGATGGGGGAAGTTGCCTCCGCAGGCAGGAAACGAATCAATTACTGCTTAAGAAGATCGTGAATGATGTTGACGCTTCCTGTGTGGGGACACTAAGGTAGAAGGTAGAGGCCCTCCCTGAGCCATATTCCTCTGCCAAGAGGGTAGTCAGTTATAAGAAATCATTCAGGGCAGTGTTTATCCACCCGAGGGCATATGGCAATGCCAGGAGACATTTGCTAGCTGGCACCAAGTGGGTAGAAGCCAGGGAGGCTGCTAACACCCTTCAACACACGGGACACTCCCGTACAATCACCTGGCCTGACGTGTCCACAGTGTCGAGGGTGAGAACCCCCGACTTACAGGAGAAAGGGGCAAAATACGTATGCATCTGAACTCTCTGTATTTGAAAAAGCTGATTCTCTTTATGTTAATAGGTCGTCTTAACACTGTTTTTCACGAGTGCAAATTTAACTGCAGATGCATTTTGCTTGGGAAGCTTAGAAGGTCTTGATAATTCCATGTTATTTTATAAACCAGAGGTGCTTTTTCAGAAGGCTGTAGGGAAAGTAGCCATATTTATGACAGCATCCTGTTTGAAGAAGGTGAACTTGTGCTTGGTGCTCAGTTTAGGGTTGTTAGCGTAATTCCCATACATGACCTTCCCTCCTCAAGCCCCGCATAGTATTGAACCTTAACAGCTGGTAAATAAGCAATTAGCAGCTATATTGTCCGATGTTTATTGTTAATTAGATCATATCTAATCTCCTATATATGTGTGTATATATATATATATATATGTATATATATGTGTGTGTGTTCAATTTTGAGAGAGAGAGAGCATGAGCAGGGGAGGGGCAGAGAGAGAGGGGGACACAGAATCTGAAGCAGGCTCCAGGCTCTGAGCTGACAGGACAGAGCCCGATGCGGGGCTCGAACCCATGAACCATGAGATCATGACCTGAGCTGACACTTAACTGACTGAGCACCCAGTCGCCCCAGAAATAGATTTTTTAAAAAGCTCTCCAAGGGTTCATTTTTCTGCATACATTATGTCACAGGGTCATACAAACAGGTGGTTGACTGTAGTCTTGGAAACTCCAGCAAGTTGGAGGCTGGAGTGTCTGGCTGCTTCTGCTGTTGCTATTTTAGGCAGAGAGAAAGTGTTTTCCGTGTCTGGCTGGGAGTTCACTGGAGGTACACCTGCCACAGGGAAAGGGAGGCAGGACAGGAAAGGGATTAATTAGGAAGGCGTTTCCGCCCCCTCTGGCTGGTTTGCCAATAGGGACGGCTGGGGAAAATAACGGGGCTGGTAAAATTGGCTAAACTGATAGGTGTTTTCTCTATTCCCAGAAACAGCAAAGGGAGTCTAAAACTTTTTTCATACTTAGCTTCCAGGAAGTCTGACTTGTGTGAGTTCTTGAGGACAATGCCAGTCCCCGGGCCTTTCTGTAACAGCCAGTATGTCTCTATAGCTGAGAATTTAAAACTGCCATGCACACACAAACCCTAAAAACGAAACCAGAAAAGCTGCTGTGCTTTCTAATTTTGAGATAATTAGGAACCTTTCAATATTCTCATAGGCTGGTTGTGGGGGAGGGGAACCATTTTGCATCATGCTTAAGATAGAATTGTTTGAGGGGCGCCTGGGTGGCTCAGTCGGTTAAGCGGCCGACTTCGGCTCCGGTCACGATCTCGCGGTCCGTGAGTTCGAGCCCCGCGTCGGGCTCTGGGCTGATGGCTCGGAGCCTGGAGCCTGCTTCCGATTCTGTGTCTCCCGCTCTCTCTGACCCTCCCCCGTTCATGCTCTGTCTCTCTCTGTCTCAAAAATAAATAAACGTTAAAAAAAATAAAAAAAAGAATTGTTTGAAAGGCACCCTTGGCTTTTTTGAACACTTGGGAAAGCTTCATTGAAATGTTCGGCTTTACAACTTGATTATGATTTTTCCCTTCCTGAGTGTTTATTGCAAGTGACACATGATGTTTGATTGCTTGAAAACTCATGGAATGTTCTTTGAGTTTCCAGATCCTGTATCTTGCTCATTTTTTAATCCCTCACAGCACTTCTGTCCACTGCTTTACACATGTGGCTCAGTAAATGTTGGACTGAATTGGAGTCTTCTGTGTTTTCTTTTTTTCCTTCCTCTAAAGGTAACCCTTTGAAATCTAATTTTTCACTTTAAGCACTGGGTGCTTTTAAGGTCCTAATGAATCACATGATGGCGTGTTTTTCTCACTGGCTGGTAACTAGCTCTTTAGGGCATAGAGATAAGGTTTTAATGGATTTTTAAGGTACTTTGGCCTTAAGCAGCTCAACTCAGTAAAGCTTTGTCAAGTAAAAGTAACTAGTGTGCTCTTTCCCACAAGCCAATAAGAACTCCCGTTTTCACTGGCTTTAAGGTAAGTGTGCCTTCAATGCTAGTATAGCAAACTTCCAGAGTAAAAGCCGGACTTTGCCCTGCGTGAATGCTTGTAAAAACAATGTCAGGTTATCAGAAAATGTCAGAACCTCAGGGGAAGTGCATCTGTATTTTCGCTGGGTGTTCATTCTCCCTTTATAACTGCGTCCCAGAAATGCATACTAAACACCGCGTGGCCAACTGGCTTTTACCAAATGTGAGGTTTTAGCCTGCGAAAGTGCCCTCCACATTAATTCTACCTCTAAAAGCCGCCGCTCACACACTCCCAGTCTCTGAGGTTTGAAAAGATGCATTATGGTTTTTAAACGACAAGATTTTTCACCGAGCTTAAGAGCCAAATCTTGAGGAGAACGAGCTGTTCCAGCATTAAAAATGACACTTCTGTTTGGAAACAAAAATGGGTTTTGTGTTGTTTTGGTTTTTGCAAAAAGGTCACACAGGTAGTTTTTCTTCCGTGGCATTTATTTTAATGATCCAAGTGGACCGGAGTCCAGCCCTCTCCAACCCCTCTCCTTCTGCATTTGGTAATTGTTTATGAGTCTCAAATGTCCAGTTCCTTATGCCAGCCAGCCAGCCAGGGAACCCTCTACCATATGGCTTAGGTTTCGGGGATAACATTAAAATGAGTTCCAACAAGCATATCTGTGTTTTCTGCACCATCTGGCCTTCCGACACATATGCAGTAGATCTTTCCTGTCTGGGCTGGCTGATCTGAGTTGAATGATGTAAGCTTATTACCCAGGAAAGACTGTTGTGGAGGTCACACGTCGAGTGGGTGTGTGTGCGCAGTAGTTTCTGCAAAGGTGTGCTTAGGGCTTTCAGATCTTCACATGCAAGCCTTCGGGTCAGACCCTGTGGACCGATCCCAGTTCTGAGGAACCTCTCAGCTCTGCAGGAATCCGTGGCGTCTCTCCCTGCAGGTGGCGAGGGGAATGCCGCAGGGTCCATCATGTGGCCCCTTAATCTTTATCCTCCATCAGTGTTTAGTAATTGGCAGACGGTGGGTCCTAACATCTGTGATTCAGGGACGTAAGAGTTTGATATATGCGATCGGTAAAGCAGCTTCGAACTATTCGGGGGGTAATTCAGGACACCTTTCTTGTCGAGCACATACTCAGGGGTTCGCCAGGACTGTCACACACAAATGGTCTTTTAAAGGCTTTGGGAACATGTTGCCAAACGGCCCGGAGAAAAGTCACCCTAGTTGATACCCTTGGCTGGCAGGCATTGTGACTGCTCACTTTCTTGAACGCCTGCCGACTCCCAGGATTATCATATTTAAAAATTTTTGTCGCCTTGCTCGGCAGACAAAAGAAGTACCTAGTTGTCCTTCTCATTTGCGTTCTCTTTAGTTACTTGTGAGATTGGAAGATGTCCTATGTTTATCCATTATCTGTAATTTTTATTTTGGTAGTTGTGCTGCTTATAGGTTTTTTAAAAGTTAGTTTCAAGTGTTAGTATAAAGGTAACACGCGCTCAGAGTTTTGTCCTTGTTAAGGTCAACGTTAGAGATTTTGTTTTTTTAATTGAAGTGTAACTGGCATACGGTGTTATATTAGTTTCAGGGATACACCGTAGTGATTTGACCACACTCTGTGCTACTCTGTGCTCACCATGATGTGTGGTCACGGTCACCGTACGACGTTATTGCAGTATTATTGACTGTGTTCCCGATGCTGTATTTTTCATCTCCGTGACTTATCTTATAACTCGAAGTTATAAAATAATCATAATCCCCTTCATCTGTTTTGAGCATCCGCACCTCCCCTCTCTGGCAACCACCAGTTTGTTCTCTGTAGTTAAGAGTCCATTTGGTTTTGGGTTTTGTTTTTTAATTCCATGTACAAGTGAAATCATATAGTATTTGTCTTTCTCTGGCTGACTTAGCATAATACCCTCCAGGTCCGTCCGTGTTGGCAAGATCTCATTCTTTTTTATGGGTGAGGAATATTCCATTTGATATCTGTGCCATGGGAAATATACATATACTACATTTTTATCCATTCATCTGTTGCTGAGCACTTGGGCTGCTTCCATATCATGGCTATTGTAAATAATTCTGCAGTAAACATAGGGGTGTGTATATCTTTTCTGGTGTTTTCATTTTCTTTGGGTAAGTACCCAGTAGTGTAACTACTAGGTCATATGATATTTCCATTTTAATTTTTGGAGGAACCTCTATACTGTTTTCCGTAGTGGTTGCACCAATTTACGTTCCCATCAACAGTGCACGAAGATTCCTGCTTACGGTTTTATCTCGCTAATACCCACTTACTGGAGTGAGGAACATCCATGTGGTGGGATACCAGCTAGCCCTTAAGATCGTGTTGAAAAAAATATCTAACATTATTGCTATGTATTCATATTACATTAAATGAAAATAAATCAGTAAGAAAAACGTGTGTCATACTTCCAATTTAATACAACATCAAAGAAGTACATGCATACAACGTCTATATTTCAGAGTCACGCAT
Source organism: Panthera leo (assembly GCF_018350215.1). Taxonomy (NCBI): domain Eukaryota; kingdom Metazoa; phylum Chordata; class Mammalia; order Carnivora; family Felidae; genus Panthera; species Panthera leo. The sequence goes on along the minus strand of NC_056687.1, from coordinate 147,120,636 downwards.
TTATACACTCTGCAATTCTGATTACAAGGAAAAAGTAGACATTATTTTTGGTGAGCAGCCCCAGCATCCTGGTGATCCTCCGGTCTGGGAAGGAGGAGAGGTCTCAGTCTGTTCTAGCCTCGTCTCTTGGTTTTGCTGGGGCTGATGGTCCTCCTGCCTCCTGATGGCCCCGCTTCGGTTTCCAATGGGGTTGCACATCCCCCCACCCTTGGCCACATCTGGGTACGTTCCCCCCGACTGGCTTCTTTTCCCTCGAAGTGTCCTTCCTGAAGCAATGTCACTCCCGTAGGTGGTACTCCTGGCTGTCAGAACATCCACCCCCCTACCCCGACTCCTCCACAGGCAGGTGCTGAGTTCCTGATACTTTCTTTGCCTTGCACGGCTTATCACCCACTCAGTCCTCTCTGCCCCGTACCCTATGATTCTGCAGTTGCTTCCACGCTGTGTTCAGGTGGTAAGGAGTTTGAGAATTCATTTCACTTCCCAAAAGTACTGACTAGGCTACTTGTTTCATGATAGACTCAAATAAGACCAAAGAATGACCCCTTGGTGATGTCTCCTACCTCTTCTTGCCCTCTGTGTACCTTCCATTGAATCTGTGGTTGGCGGCTTTCAGACCACGCGATTATAGTTTAGGAAAGTACATCTGACAATATCTCACTGAAAACACATTAAAAAAAACTAGAAGGAAGTACACCAACGTATTGATTTTTCCTTGGAATTAATGGAGGCATAGGTAAGTTTTATTTCTTCATGTTCTTTTGTATTTCCCAAATTTCCTACCATGCCCATATAGTCCTTTTTAGAATTCTACAAAGCCTTTTTTAAAATTTAATTAGTTTATTTTAATGTTTGTTTATTTTTGAGAGAGAGAGACAGAGCATGAGCAGGAAAGGGGCAGAGAAAGAGAGAGGGAGACAGAGGATCTGAAGCAGGCTCTGTGTTGACAGCAGAGAGCCTGACGATCATGGGGTTCGAACTCACGAACCATGAGATCATGACCTGAGCTGAAATCAAGAGTCGGACACTCAACCAGCTGAGCCACTCAGAAGCCCCTACAAAGCCTTTTTTAGTTGGACTGTTTTTTTCTTTTTCTTAAATGTTGAGAAAGGGGGAAAATGAGTGAGACGTAGTATGCTTTTGGGATTGCCCCAAAATTTTTAGTCGTTCAGCATCATATGCCACCTTCCTTCTCCACCTCACCCCAAATTTGCAAGACTAGATCAGGAGTTCTGTGTCTGTCTGTCACCAGCAGGTGGACCTTGGCAAAGGACTAGGTTGAATTAAGAACTCAGGAAAATCACTCTTCTTTTAATGTCTTTGATACTTGTTTTGACATTCATTCTACCTTGATCAAAGTTATCTTCTATTAAGTAACATCATGGCAAGCGATCCTTTCATAGGATGAAACTTGGCATGATACCTTTTTTGGTATTTTTATCTGTGTTGATGATCTAGAAAGATTATCCATGTAAACCTGCCAGGGTTAGATTGCTGACCTGTCTGAAATCCAGATGTAGGCTGTTTCTAGACAAATTTAACATTTATCCCAGAATCATCTTTTTTGGGAAGGGAAAAGTTTCTTTCTTTCATGTGGCAAGAAATAAAAAGACCCTCCCCCATCCCATTTTAATGTTTTTGTAACATTTTCTCGTCTTTGTCCCTTTGCATTAATATTGTTCATACACATACTACACTTGTGGCCAGAAAACTTCATCTGTTTCACTTAATATACTTTTCTATTAATATTCTACATATATATTTTGAAAATTCAATTTGTAGATTTACTTAAAATATCAAAATTTTCTATAATTTATTTAAATAGTACTCTCTTGTGGGGTATATTTAATTTTTTTTTTTTTTAACGTTTATTTATTTTTGAGACAGAGAGAGACAGAGCATGAACGGGGGAGGGGCAGAGAGAGAGGGGGACACAGAATCGGAAGCAGGCTCCAGGCTCCGAGCCATCAGCCCAGAGCCCGACGCGGGGCTCAAACTTACGGACCGTGAGATCATGACCTGAGCCGAAGTCGGACACGTAACCGACCGAGCCACCCAGGCGCCCCGTCTTGTGGGGTATGTTTAGGCTGGTTGGCATTTAAAACCTTGATTTTGGACATTATTTTAGTACTGTGCATGGATAGCATTTATGTCTCAAAAGTTTCTTAGCTGTGCCCGTGTGAGGTATGTAGCCTGTGAATGAACTTGAGGGTGAGTGGTCTGTCTTTGAGCTCTCATTTTGCTGATCAACAGGATTGATGTGGCTGACCTGGCTGTCTTCCCAAAGGACACACACTATTAATATATCATCTTTCAAATCTTTTATATATGGTTAAAGGAACCAGACTTACTGTGGTGAAATCAATCCAGAAATAGCCCCGCAAATTTTAGCCTCTATCAAATCCCTTTTTTATGGCTTTAAAAGAAAGAAAATCGACAAGTCAAGTTCCCTGTGATATTTGTACATCCTTTGATAAGCAGTAAATTACTCACAAAGGCAAATAGACTAGGGGAAATGAATTAAGAAGGAGGCATCTGACCATATCTTGACCACCTATTCTGTGATGGGCGTTGTACAAAATTTTTCATAGTTGCCTCATTTAATCCCAGACAAGCTTGGTAAATAGGTAGTGTCATCTCTACCTTCTGGGGGAGACAGTTGAATACTGGATGGGTTTAAATCCTTTGCCTCAAGTCTCAGCTAATTAGGAGGTGAGCTAGTTCAGATTTGGGTCTGTTTAATCCCAGAAGCGTGTGCTGTTGGTCTGGCCCATGCCACTCACATCTGGAATACTCCAGTGTGTAGTAACTGGGGTTACCTGAGGGGGGTGCGATGATGCATTTTATTTCACTATCTTTTTTTTTTTTTTTTTTTTTTTTTTTTTTTTACTAGGTTACTGGCTTCTTATAGAAGGATATAACTCCGGAACAGCCAGAGGGAAGAGATGAATAGGGCTGGGAATGGGGAAAGGGCATGGAGCTTCCTTGCCCTTTCTAGGTTTGTCGTTCTCTCTGAATCTTCACTTGTTGACCATCCTGGAAGCTCCCCATGATGCATTTTATTTTTTATTTATTTATTTTTTTAATTTATTTTTTAATGTTTATTTTTGAGACAGAGAGAGAGCATGAATGGGGGAGGGGCAGAGAGAGAGGGAGACACAGAATTGAAAGCAGGCTCCAGGCTCTGAGCCATCAGCCCAGAGCCCGACGCGGGGCTCAAACTCACGGACCGCGAGATCGTGACCTGAGCTGAAGTCGGACCCTTAACCGACTGAGCCACCCAGGCGCCCCAGCCCCATGATGCATTTTAAATATCAAAGACTTAGGTGTAAAAAAATATATAAAACATTAAAACTACTGAAACCACTTGGGAGTGGAATGGGGAAGGTCTTTCAAAATGTGACTTAAAAAATCTTAAGCTAAAATGGGGCACCTGGATGGCTCAGTTGGTTAAGCATCCAACTCTTGGTTTTTGTTCAGGTCATGATCTCCCAGGTTCGTGAGTTCGAGCCCCGCATTGAGCTCCGCTCCAACAGCGTGAAGCCTGCTTGAGATTTTCTCTGTCCCTCTCTCTCTGCCCCTCCCCTGCTTACTCATACGTGTACTCTCCCTCTCTCTCAAAATAAATGAACTTTAAAAAAATAAAAAATAGGGGCACCTGGGTGGCTCAGTCGGTTGAGCGTCTGACTTGGGCTCAGGTCACGATCTCACGGTCCGTGAGTTCGAGCCCGCGTCAGACTCTGTACTGACGGCTCGGAGCCTGGAGCCTGCTTCCGATTCTGTGTCTCCCTCTCTCTCTGACCCTCCCCCGTTCATGCTCTGTCTCGGTCTCAAAAATAAATAAACATTAAAAAAAAATGAAAAAAAAATAAAAAGAAAAAAAAAGAAAAAATAATCTTAAGCCAAAAACAAAAAAGAGAGTCATAAATTTGAGTTCATAAAAGTAAAAACAGAACCAAACCTCAAAAAACCCCAACTTTCTCACTACCAAAAGTATATCCTAAACAAAGTCAACTTGGGGCAATAATTACAGCTCATGGTGTAGGTAAAGGGCCAATTCCCCTGTTGTATAAAGAGCTCCTAGAAAGTGGTGAAGAAAAACCCAACAACCCCGTGGAAAGTTGAGGAAAGAATAGGAGGATACAGCTATATGTGGGGCTCAAAACCACGACCGTGAGGTCATGACCTGAGCTGAAATCAAGAGCTGGGCACTTAAACGACTGGGCGACCCAGGCACCCCGAGAGTCACACACGATGTTAACGGTTGAGTTGAACCCTTAACTGCCATTCCCAGACTCCCTGCTTTGCTTTGCGCTTACAGGTGGGAATTGGGCCTAGTGAACCCGCCGTAGGACCAATGGGTCCAAGTCTGGGAATTCTTCACCGAAACGATTTCTTTAGCAATTGCCTGGCCAGACCTGACTTTTATCTTGGTTCCTTTCCTGTCTTTTATTCTTCCACAAATTCCGATCAGATGCCTACCAGGTGTCCGGTACCGTTACAGAGAAAAGGACTTTGACAGCTTCTATGGAGCCTACTAATTTGAATCAAATACTCTAAAGTGACACCACGCTGGTGAGACAGTGACTGCTTACTTACTCACCTCAAACAGAGCGGAACATTTCTCTGTAGATGAAAAACAATCACTGGACTTTAAAAATAACTGATTTAAATTATTACGTTCTAATGGGACAGTAAGTGCTGAGCGTCGCCACCATTGCTAGAAGTTTCCTGTGATCCAGAGGCCATGAAAAGATGAGCCACAAATGTGGCCCTGAGATGCTGTTCAGATCGCAGTTTCCAGAAGGCCTGGGTATTGAGAAAACCTAGTGTAGTGGCATCTTGCTCCGAAGTGTTGTAGCTCTTCGTTATTCATTGATTTGAATGCTAACCTTTCTTCAACGTCTGTTTTTAGTTCAGGATTGAGCATAGTCTCCTCCTGAGATGAGTTAATTATTGCTTAATTGTTCTTCTCTTAAAATTTAGTTTTTATTTTTAGTTTTATTTGTTAAAAACTTTTTAATGTTTATTTTTGAGAGAGAAAGAGAGAGGGAGAGAGAGAGCACGAGTCAGGGAGGGGCAGAGAGAGAGAGGGGGACACAGAATCTGAAACAGGCTCCAGGCTCTGAGCTGTCAGCACAGATCCCGACGCGGGGCTTGAACTCGTCAACTGCGAGATCATGACCCGAGCCGAAGTCGGACGCTCAACCGACTGAGCCACCCAGGTGCCCCCGTGCATGCGTGTTTTGAGTTTTCAGTTATTTGGAGTGTGTACCCAGGAGTGGAATTTCTGGGTCATATGGTAATTCTGTTTTCCCCACATCCTTACCAATGCTTCTTATGTTTCACTGTTTTGATTATAGCCATTTAGTGGGTGTGAGTGGGTATCTCATTCTGGGTTCCCTTTGCACTGACCTTAAGACCGATGATGTTGAAGGTTTTTGATGTGCTGGTTGGATAATCGCTGAACTCCTACCTATCTCCACTTTATGTCCTAATGCTCTATTTTCCCACAACTATCTGCTTGAGACCATTGAGTCTAATCCTGTCATGCCTGTGACCCCAGAAGGTGGCACAACCCTCACAAAAGACCCAGGACCTCAGATCCAGCCGGCCTCCTGACTTGCATCCCGGTGTGACCCTGTATCTCCTTTTCTCACTCTGTTCAACTCCTGAAATGCCTTCCTGTGCTGCTTGGGTTCATGTTCCAGCATCAGACCTAATCCTCTGTGTCTTCCATCTGTTCTCCAAATGATGATTCCTTCACCTTCTTTATCTGGAAGCTGGTTCTCCCCTGCAGCCCTCCCACGGGGTGGTGCTTCTCTTCTGTTCCTTCCGGGACGTGGCGGTGGGGTAAGTGACCTCCTTGTTTCTCTTTGCCCCATCCAAAGCTTTCTCCCTCCACCTTCCCCAGAAGCACCCACCTTTGCATCTCCCGTCGTCGTCACACCGTATCCCTACCGTCCCTCCCTCCTCCCTTCGTGGTTTGAGATTGCGGATTGCCATCACTCTCTCCGGCATTTTCCTCCACAGTCTGCCCGGATTCCCTGACCTGTCCGTGTCAGCACCCCCTGCAAACTCTCACCCATCACTTTACCTTTATCACCTGGCTGTATTTACCTGGCCACACCCCAGCACTGGTGAAACCTTGAATCTTCAGCACCTTCCTTCCCCATCTTCACTTGTTAATGGTGACCTTACGTCTGTGTCACGGAGAAGATAGAAGCAACAAAAGAGAACCTCCACCAGTTTCCCCTGCACCTCTTCCCGCCCACCTGCCCCTGCTCCCCGACACTTGGCCTTCACCTGCTCTGCCCCCGTCCCTGCACTCCTCCGCCTCGCCTGCTCGAGGACATCGTTCTAGAAATTCTCCCTCCTCTCTCCTATCATGTCAGTCTTTTGGACTATTCCTGTAAGAGAGGAAAAGCTTGACTTTTTTTTAGCCTCCTAAATTCTCTGGCAGGAGCCCTATACATGAGGAGGTTTTTTTTCTCTTGTTAATCCGTGTCTCGTCAACACAATTTCGAGTAAGGCCTGCCTCTCGCATAGATGCCGGGGAACTCGTGAAAGGAGTGGTTAGGACTTGGGGCTTGTGTGGCATCCTAAAAAACAACAACAACAACAACAAAAAACCTAAATTTTGTCGTGAAGCGACAAAGGAAAAGGACTTTGAGCTTCTAAGGGCCGCAGCTGGTGGAAGGGTGGTGGGGGGGAATTAACGGGTGACAAGGGGTAGTGAGGGTTGTGAGGTCTGGTCGCCAGTGGTTCCCGTAGTGCTGTCTCTGGGGGGTAAGAGTCATTAGCGTGTCTGGTGATGAGGCAGCGTCTTGCCCTTCCTGGTAGAAAGACGGAAGGCACAGAGCTTTTCTCGTCTGCCGCTTCTCACCTGCCCGCGGCCGAATATAACCCTTAGGTCAAAGTGATCTGTTTTGTGGTGCTGTATTCCGCTGTGCTTCATTCCCATTGGTGCACAAATAGACGAGCTTAAAAACCCCTCTCCCCTCACTCGATGGCACAGTCTGCTCGAAGGCAGGCCCTTTTTCTGCTTCCCTTGCAGAAAACACCTCAAAAGAATTGTCTGCATTCGTCGTGTCCAGTCTTTCTTAAGCCTCTGCTATTACGGCCTTTTTCTCCACGATTGCCACGGGAACCGTTCTCACGAAGGTCTGGGGGGGGGGGGTGGATCGAGTGGTCGGTGGCACCGGTCCAGCCGCCACTTTGTCCTTAAAGCACTGTCCTGGACGCAGGACGCGAGTTGCCTGACCTGCTCCCACCGCAGGCCGCCCCTCTGCTCAGCGTCTCAGTGGTTCCTTCTCAAGTCTCTAGCCTCTAAAATGGCGGGAGTTTCTCTCCCCTCTGCGTTTCGCCATCCCCTTGGTGACCTTTGCCAGCGCTGGGGCTGTAAATACCGTGTGTGTGTGGACCACGCCTATGCCCCTGTGTCCGGCTGCCTTGTTCTGTCTCCATTTGGGTGTCTCAAATGTCACTACATTCGTGTCTCCAAAACAGAAGTTTTGAACTTCTCCACATCCCTCTCTCTTGCCCTGCAAAGAACCACAAAAACTTGCTGCTCTGTCTTCCAATGCTAATAGACGAGAACCCCATCCTTCCACATCGCACTCCGGATCTCAATTCTTTGTCATTTATTCCATGTTTTCCTGATACTCCCCATTAGAATCCTAAGACTACATACCTTTGTCTCTTCCATCAAAATATAACCTGGGGCATCTGGGTGGCTCTGTTGGTTGGGCGTCCGACTCTCGATTTCAGCTCAGGTCATGATCTCACAGTTTGCGGGATTGAGCCCCGCGTTGGGCTCTGTGCTGACAGTGCGAAGCCTGCTTGGGATTCACTCTCTCCCTCTTTCTCTGCCCCCTCCCATGCATCACCCCCCCCCAATAAATAAACTTTAAAAATTACAAAAAATAAAATAAAACCAGCATCTGACCCCCATGACGACATCCACTGTTAACCAGCATCTTGCCTGGAAGCTGTAAGAACCTTGTTTCTGGTCTCCTTGCTTCTGACCTTACTCAGAACACTGTTCTCAGTCCAGCAGCTGGAGGGATTCTTTTTTCAAAGTCCGGTAATGGCTCTCCTTTATTCAAAACCTGCCAGCAGTGAAATGGTTGCCTCAGACTGGAATAGGGCACGAATAAAATCAGCCTGGGACATTATATAGCACCAGAAAAGGAAGTGCCCAAAGGCTCACGGGCATGTGTCAAAAAGGTAATAGTGGTAATACTTTGTAAGATTTGGAATAAAAAAAAGGTAATCCATGAGGCTGTAATGAGAGCAACAAAGGAAAAGCAGGTGGTGGGAAGGGAGAATGTCAACGAATGTTTTCACAGTCCCCAAGGAAATCACCAATTTGGGCAAAGGACGTTGAGGAGTGCCAGAACTGTTAGGTGGAGGTTGTCGGGGAAGGAGATGTCTGTAAGGTGCGTGCGTGTGTGGTTTTTGTGTGTGCATTTGTAAGATTTAGAGACTGCTTGCTAATCATGAGGGTGAAAATGTAACCTTTGAGGAAGGTAGCTAGCCGAGAGTTCCTACTTTGAGTGTTCACGGAGCCTCACTCACGGTGGCGTGACTGGACACGGTGACGTGGTTGGTGTGTGTGCTGACCAGCTCACGTGGTCCCACGTGGTTCCTGGGAAGGCTTAGAATTTGATCAGACCTGTAGAACCGCCTCCTGGTTTACAGAAAATACAGGGGACGGAGACGCAGGTTAATCGCCACCGCGAGGGAACAATCAGACAAACCCGGGAAGTGGGACCTCCATGGATCATAGGCCTTGTTGGGGAGACGTGTCCGACTTTGGGTCGGGTCATGAAATGGCTCAAGAGATCGGGCCCTGCGTTTGGCTCTGCGCTGAGCGCGGGGCCTGCTTGGAATCCTCTCCGCCTTCCTCTCTCTCTGCTCCCCCCACCACCCCAAAATAAAAAAAGAAAAACACCATGGGCCTTGTCTCTTCATATAGGAGACGTATCCAGAGACTCTGATGACCTAGCAGCCAAATTCTGTACATGGACCTTCGTGTTGTGGACATTTGGGGATTTCTGAATGTGGGCTACGTATTAGATAACGTAACGGATTTATTTTTAATTTTATGAGGTGAGATGATGGAATTGTGGACAAATGGAAGAATGTCCCGACTTGTGGGAGACACATGCTGAAGTATTCTGGGCTGAGGTGTCAGGATATCTGTAACTGAATTGCAAGTGTTTCCGGAGCGAGGCGGGGAGGGGGACAAAAAGCTAATATGGCAAAATATTAACGGTTGTTAAATCTCGCAGGTAGGTGTGGGTTTCTGTTCTCTAGAGTTTTCTGAATATTGAAACTTTGAAAGACAATACGTCACCCCCACCTGAAACAAACCCTCTAACGGGCCTCTCCTCACACAGAGGGGAGCCTGGGCTTTACAGTGGGAGTAGCTTTTCACGGGCAGCCCCCTCCTTGCCTCACTGACATCTCTTCTCCCTCTGCAACTCCATTGTCCCTGGCCTTCGATGTTTGTTGGCCACACCAGGCTTGCTCCCGCCTCAGGGCCTTTGCACTCCTGCCACCCTTTCCGTCCTAGGACATCCTTCCTCTGGCTCTGTGCATGGCTTCTTCTTACTTCCTTGAGGTATTTACTCTAAGATTGTCTTAGTGAAGCCTCCCTAGGTTACCCATCTATTTAAAACTGCAACCCCCTGGCCCTCCCCCCCCCATTTTTTGCTCTTTCTCTGCCCCATTTTTCTCCATAATACTCCTCACCTCTGACATTGCACATTTGCTTGTTTATATGGTCTGTCTTCCTCTATTAAAACGTCAGCTGTTGTGAGCAGGGATTTTCACGGGTTCATTCATTGCTGTACCCCTTCCCTTGCCTGGAAGAATGCCCAGGTTAAACCTGGTAATGCTCACGATGGATTCCCAGTTATTTTTCCCAGAAACTTTAGTCTTAAAAAAAAAATTGCCTCCGTAAACTGTTAAGAGAATGACACCACTTAAAGGTTGCAGAATGGAATCCATAGGTGAACATTATTTAGCAACTAAAATGATGATTTGAACCGTGAAATCCAATAAAATCTGTTGTATAAAGGCTGCCCGGAGAATGATTTACCGAAAAAAAAAAAAAAAAAAAGATACTTGAGAAGCTTTATTCTACATCAAAATCAATACCTTTAAAGCTTTAGGGGCATGTCTTTGAGTATTTTTTTCTGAATTTCAATACCTCCAATGATGAAGATTGTCCCAATTTACTATTCAGCGCAGAACTTTAAAAGAGTGAGGTTGGGGCGTGGGTGGCTCAGTTAAAGTCTGACTCTTGATTTCAGCCCAGGTCATGATCTCCCAGTTTGTGAGATCGAGCCCTGTGTCAGACTCTGTGCTGACAGCCGGAGCCTGCTTGGGTTTCTCTTCCTCACCCTCTTCCCTTCCCGCTGCTCGCACACGTGCTTTCTATATATCTAAAAATAAACATTAAAAAAATAATTAAGTGGGGGCGCCTGGGTGGCTCAGTCGGTTAAGCGTCCGACTTCAGCTCAGGTCATGATCTCACAGTCTGGGAGTTCGAGCCCTGTGTCGGGCTCTGTGGCAATATTGTATGTTTCTGGTTTGATTTTGAGTTGGTATTAGTTTAATAGCTCTAGGCTTTAAAAATATTTTAATTTAAAAATACATAGTTGGGGGCTCCTGGGTTGCTCAGTTGGTTAAGTTTCCAACTTTGGCTCAGGTCATGATCTCATGGGTTCGAGCCCCATGTTGGGCTCTGTGCTGACAGCTCAGAACCAGGAGCCTGCTTTGGGTTCTGTGTCTCCCTCTTTCTCTCTGTCCCTCCCCTGCTTGTGCTCTTGTGCTCTGTCTCTCCCTCCCTCAAAAATAAATAAATAAACAAACAAACATTAAAAACATAAAAATATATAGTTGATTTTCATTTTTCATGGATTCTGTGTCTGCACCTTTGCCTGCTTGTTAAAAATTTACCTGTAACTCTAGAATCAGTACTCGAGATGCTTTCCTGGTCCTTCATGGATGCACATAGAGCTGCAAAAAAATTTCGAGTCCTTCTCATCCGAGGTCGGACAAGGTGACATTCTGCCTCCTTGTTTCAGCTCTCCTATTAAGTGAATACCCTTTTCATAGTCTGTTTAGTGCCACGTTTTTTGCATGTTTGTACTTAACCGTTGGTGAGTGCTGTTTTAAACGGCCCCCAGGGGTAGTGCTGAAATGCCGTCTGGTGTGTCTGAGGCAGGAAGGCTGGGATGTGCCTGATGGAGGAAATACGTGTTAGATGAGCTTTGTTCAGGTGTGAGTTCAATGTTAATGAAGCAAGATACAGCACGTCGGTGGTGGGGGAGGGGAGGGAAGAAAGAGGAAACATGCTGATTTGTATGTGAAGCTACTTTGGAAAAATTCCTTTTTTTTCTTTTTTTCCTTTGGAAAATTCTAAAGTAACATTTGTAACATATGACTAAATCGTGGAAGAGATGGGGGTCCCTGGGTGGCTCAGTCATGTAAGTATCTGACTCTTGGTCTCAGCTCAGGTCTTGATCTCAGGGTCATGAGTTCAAGCTTTGATGTGGGCTTTGCGCTGGGTGTGAAGTGTCCTTAAAAAGAATTATGCAAGGGGCGCCTGGGTGGCTCAGTCGGTTGAGCATCCGACTTCAGCTCAGGTCATGATCTCACACTCTGTGAGTTCGAGCCCTGCGTCGTGCTCTGTGCTGACCGCTCGGAGCCTGGAGCCTGCTTCGGATTCTGTGTCTCCCTCTCTCTCTGCTCCTCCCCTGCTCATGTGCTGTCTCTCTCTCTCTCTCTCTCTCTCTCTCTCAAAAATAAAGATTAAAAAAAATTTTTTTTAAAGAATTATGCAAAAGGTGGAAGCACAGCTAAATTGGTGGCTTCATGAGATGACAGTCGATTAAAAAAAAAAAACCGCATAATGGACAACATTGCTGTTAGGGCCAAAAGCCAAAGATTCTTGGGCACCTTACCCAGGGTCAGGAGAATGTTAAATCCTTCTCAGCCAGTGCTGGCTGGTTCACACGTTTCAAAAGGCTGTTCAGCATGAAACCTGTTAAATTTGCAGGTGAGACGGGTTCTGATGATCAGGAGACTAATGAAGAATTTAAAAAATACAACGTAGCCTCGTTATTCACGGATTCGGAATGTGCAGATTCTCCTACTTGCTAAAACGTATTTGTAAGCCCACAACTGATACTTCGGGCACGTTTGTGGCTATTTGCAGATGAGCAGAACATCCAAAAACATGTCCCCCGAGGCAGACCTTCCTAGCCGAAAGTCAGACGAGGCATCATCGTTCTGCCTTTTTTGTTTCTACTTTCATACGGAGAAGAGCAGTGGGTGAACTTGGCTGGGGGGCAGTTCAGTGGAGTGCAGAAGCTTTGTATCCGGGGCCAGCTGGATGGGGTTTGAATGCCAGCTCTGGCACCTGTTAGTGGGGTGGCCCCAGGCGGGCGACTTAACACTTCTGAACCTCATTTTCTCTTCTGTAAAAGAAAGAAAATAGAACCTACCAGGATGAGTTGTGTTTAGCATGTAACATTGTAACCTATGACATATGTGCACATACTCACACACACGTGTGTGCACAGCTTACCGAGCCCACGTTCAGCTGCCTGTCACCTCAAAGGTCATCACTCAAGAGACCAGTTTTGATTGGAAAGGAATTTGAGCTGTTTTTCAAGAGGCCGGCAGGGGCGCCTGGGTGGCTCAGTCTGATTTCGGCTCAGGTCATGATCTCGAGCTTCCTGAGTTCGAGCCCCGTGTTGGGCTCTGCACTAATGGGTGCAAGGGTTCTCTCTCCCTCTCACTCTGCCCCTTCCCTGCTCTCTCTCAAAATAAATAAACTTAAAAAAAAAAAAAAGGGAAGGCGAGCAACCCGGGGAGAAGGCAGACTCTTGTCCACAAGCCCCCTTCAAGGTTTCTGCCTGGCCCGGGGAATTTTGAAGGGGGTTAGGGTAGTTAATCAGCAAAGGGAGCGCAGTGGCCTCTAGCATTTCTTGATCCTGTGCAGACTTGAAGATGCCCGCTGCAAACATTTTCAGTGCTCAGGGGTTGTGCGTGGGGGTCTGGTTCTTGTTTCGAGATGCGCTGGAGTGCTCTGTTCTTTCCGCAAAGGAGGACAAGGTCTACAGATGCAAAGGGAGGTCAGTAAAAGTCATTTGACCTAAAAGAAAAACGTTTCACTGAAAAATGGCTGGACTCATCAGAAAGCCGAGGTGGCTTCAAACAGACTTGCCGACCTCGGGGGCCTGGGCAGATTCTGGTTCTCCACTCCTCAAGGCCAGCGGCCTGCAGATCACAAGGTAACTTAGCTCTGTTACAGACCAAGGAAGGGCCTGAGGTCAGCAAGTAAGGAGCTCAAGTTAACCCTTAAGACCAGCTGGAGTGCTGTTACACACGCGCGCACACACACACACACACACACTCTGGTTTGGTGTTTGCTGATTCACTGCTCATGGTGACTTCATAGAACATAATTACAGCAAATAAGGAGAATTTACTGTACCTCTTAAGTGTGGTACAAGAAAAGGATTACATGGGAAAGCCGGTTTTCAAGGCTGATGACACTAGCTTGTTTTACAAGGACATCGGCAAACAAACCTCTATGATGCAAATGGACGCGTCCTTGAAGAAAATGTCAGTACAGGCCCACAGAAGTGTCCCCTTGAACTTCCCTTAAGAGTGATAGCTCGGTATTCGGTATTCGTGATGCAGTGTTTTCATGGAACCTAACTACTGTGAATAAGGAGAATCAGCTGCAATTGATTTGGAAAGTTAGTTTTTCAAATAGATACGTCCGTTGGGGCGCCTGGCTGGCTTAGCTGGTGCACTCTGGATCTTGGGGTTGCGAAGTTTAAGCCCCATGTTGGGCATGGAACCTACGCAAAAAAATAAAATAGATAAATCAACAACTTGCTTTTTACAATAGATGAGGCAAATGATTCTGCAAGAGAAGTGCCATATGGCTTACACTGAATATATTGCTTCTTAAATACACAGGTTTTGGGGCACCTGGGTGGCTCAGTGGGTTGAACATCCAACTTCGGCTCAGGGCGTGATCTCGCGGTTCGTGAGTTCGAGCCCCGCGTCGGGCTCTGTGCTGACAGCTCGGAGCCTGGAGCCCGCTTCGGATTCTGTCTCCTTCTCTCTCTGCCCCTCCCCACTTGTGCTCTCTCTGTCTCTCAAAAATAATAAATAAATGTAAAAAAAAAATTAAAAAATACACAGGTCTTAGCATATCTGGCTAGAGTAACAGGATAGAAATTCCCTGTCTGTTCACTTTCCCCCTGGTGTTCATTATCACCGTGGTCAGCCTTTACTGAGCGTTTCCTACGTTCCGTACCATGGTCGCATTTAATCTGCAGCACAATAATTCTGGTAGTAGTGACGGTAGTAGGAACCACGGCCGCCACAAAGGCTTGCACGACGCTTGCTGCGGATTGGGACTATTTCCAGGTGGTTCACGATGATTGACTCGTTCATTCCCCACAACATGTCTATACAGTAAGAACTACGATGAGTTCCATTTTACAGATAGGGACGCTGAGGTCCAGCCATATTGAACAGCATGTCCAGGGTTACACGTGGTGGTCCTGAGCCTGCACACCCCGACCCTACACTATGCCGCCCCTCGGGGTTGGGGGTGGGGTGGGATGGGGAAGGCTCTCCCTCCACCAGTAAGCCGATTCACTAGGAAATTGTACATGCTTTCTGCTTTTTCTTTACGTGTTAATTTTCCATGATGCCGAGCTCAGATGAGTGCCCGCAGGTACTTTGGCTGATCTGTTTTTATGGATCACAACATAGTGAAGGTTAGACAAAAACGACTCCTGTTTCTCAGACCGGCTTTGCAGATAGACTGACCTGTTTGCCAAGGAGAACTGACCACACAGGGTAAAGGGTTAAGGATTATGGCCTGTTGTAGTTGCCTTTTCTTTATCTTCAAAATTGTTAATGGGAAGCGGGCGGGACAGATGAGCAGCTCATAAGCTTTGCTTCAGGTCACCATCTCCTGGGTTTGTGGTTTTGTGAGTTCGAGCCCAGCTTTGGGCTCTGTGCTGACAGCTCAGAGCCTGGAGCCTGCTTTGGATTCTGTGTCTGCCCCTCCCCCACTCATGCTCTGTCTCTGTCTCTGTCTCTGTCTCTCTCTCTCAAAAATAAATATTAAAAAAAATTTTTTTTAATGAAAAATAAAGTATGGTGAAGTTAGTATAAAGAGGAAGAGGAGATATTTTTTCTTTGGTTGAAACTTGAACGGTGGCCTCTCAGGACAGGAATGGGAGGACATGGCATCTCCCCCAGCAGCCCTCTCTGCAGGCTGTCTCCTCATCTGTACTAGGAGTTCGTAGCCTGGCATCCCTGAGCCTACAGATTTTAATTTCGTTCATTGATTAATTTATTGTTGGCCACAAATCTCCTTGAGAAGCTAATGAAAACCAAGGACTCTTTCCTCGGGAGGAATATCTTCCCAGGCACATACCCGATCATTGAATGCATTTGGTGGGTATTCCCAGACCTCCTGAGAAGCCCATTAAGAAGGCATCTTAGGGTTCATGGATTCTGAGGCAGGGCTGCTGAGCGAATGGCCAAAAAAGAATTCTTGAGATGTTTTCAGTGCAAAAGGTGATTTTATTATAGCACAAGAACAGGACCCTTGGGCAGAAAGAGCTGCACTATGGTTTTGAGGAGTGATTGATTATATACTTTGAAGTTGGGATGGAGGTCTAAGGAAGTCTCTAAAGGGATTTCCATATGTTAAAGAAGACTTATAGGATCCTGGAGGTCTGGCTATTGTCAAGCTAAGGTTTTTATTTTTTATTTTTATTTTCATTTTTATTTATTAAAATTTTTTTTTAACATTTATTTATTTTTGCGAGACAGAGAAGGAATGGGAGAGGGGCAGAGAGAGAGGGAGACACAGAATCCGAAGCAGGCTCCAGGCTCTGAGCTGTCAGCACAGAGCCCGACGCGGGGCTTGAACCCACAAACTCTGAGATCGTGACCTGCTGAAGTCAGACACTCAACCGACTGAGCCACCCAGGCGCTCCAAGGAAATTTAATTTTATCTACATTTCTCTTGCCTTTGTTCTCATTAGATTCTAGAACCTTCTTTCTTAGGTTTTCACCCTTTAAAAAGACCTGACTGAAGGAAAGCAATTATGTTTCTTTGCTTTTGTCTGGAATTAGATGAGTGTTTGCTGGGTACTTTGGTTTTCTTATGTGGATAAATTCTTGAAAGCAAGAAGTCCGTGCTGACTGAGGTGGGGTTCCTTAGTGGTATAAAGGTTGGGAACCGCTAACCTATATGGGGCCTCTGTCTTCATTAGTCTCAACCTTCCCAGAATCCTTTTTTTAAAAAATTTTTTTTAAAGTTTAAAATATTTGAGGGAGAGAGAGAGAGAGAGAGAGAGAGAGAGAGAGCAAGTAGGGGAGGGGCAGAGAGAGAGAGAGGAAGAGAGAATCCCAAGCAGGCTCTGCACTGTCAGCTCAGAGCCCCATGTGGGACTCAACCCCACCAATCGCGAAATCATGACGTGAGTTGAAGTCAGACACTTACCTGACTAAGCCCCCCCGGCGCCCTTGTTGGCCCTTGCGTATTCTCCGGAGGGCTTGGGACCCACCAGGCCAGGGGGTGTATGTATCTATAGCTGCCATTTTCCCTGGAGAGGGCAGTGTCTGGCAAAGCTGTTCATCCTTCCGTCAGCAGGGGGCAGCAATTGAGTGGGTAAGAATGGTCGTCGTTCTTCAGCCTAATTTCAGAGGTGTAGAACTCTTTAGAGATGATCAACCCAGTGGGAAAGCTGAAGAAATTGTTCCTAATATAAATGCAGCTCAATTAAAATCGAGTGTATTTTTCAGTTTGAAGTAATATTTTAAACTGTTTCTGTCTACTCAAGGAATTGCATCTTTAAAACATTATTATACTTTTTAGCTTTCGGTGCTTTGCGGGGGGTTGGACAGTAAGGTATACAGTCAGGATCTTCTGAGGAAGCCAGTGAGCATTTCCTCACTCTGAGCGTTACCTTCTATGGGTACTAAATTTACATGAAAATAGAGCCAGTTTATCCCAAGAGTGGAGTATGTGTTTACATTTTAGTTATGGAAGGAATTACGGCATGTGTTTATTTTGCAGTGGGGAATCGTGAGATAGTATCTGGAAGAGGAGCTAATATTACATGTTTTCTAAAAGGTTAGTTTAAAGATGGCAAATTAGCACTACCCAGCTAAGTCTAAAGGGGGATACTCATTTCTAAGTACTGAATTGAAGGAGAAAAGGCATTTTCTCTCAGTAAATGTCCAGATTCGCCCAAATTGGGCTTCCCGACTCTGCCACAAATATAGCAAATGAAACACAGAGCATTTCCACCGGAAAAAAATAAACCTGGAAACCTGAAGCAGTGCCCCAAAGCCTGAAGGCTACACTTAGCGAGTTATTGACAATGTAGCGTCTCTCTGTACTAGCCAGGCGCTAAGGGGATGTGGGGCTGCTCCCCGGACCTCACGAACTTGAAGAAAAGGCACCTGCTCATGAGAGGGCCTGGGAGAGACTAGGGGCGTGGTGGTGGTGGTAACTTCTGGGTGGGGAAGGACAAGCCTCATGGAGAGGCACTGCTTTGCTCCAGCCATTGGAAACCTAGTAGGATTTTGACTGTGAAGGACGAGGAGGAGAGGATATCTAGGCAAGATGTCACCTGAGAGAAAGTCAACAAGTGTAGAGCTGCCCACGCTACACTCTAGAGGTGCGTAGCGTGTTTGCGGGGAAATTAGTGACAAGGTATACGAGCCACCTTTTTTTTTTTTAATTTTTTTTTTAACGTTTATTTATTTTTGAGACAGAGAAAGACAGAGCATGAACGGGGGAGGGGCAGAGAGAGAGGGAGACACAGAATCTGAAACAGGCTCCAGGCTCTGAGCGGTGAGCACAGATCCCGACGTGGGGCTCGAACTCCCGGACCGTGAGATCATGACCTGAGCTGAAGTCGGACGCTTCACCGACTGAGCCACCCAGGCGCCCCACGAGCCACCTTTTGTGCACGTTACACATTAATTCTGTTTGGGGATCCTGTGCTTTCCAGAGTATTATCAGGGCCAGACCTTCCCTTTTTACGTCTCCTGTTTGGTGATAGTCATGGGAAGAGAAGGATTTCCGTGAAAAAGAGAACCGTTTGAATCACAACTGCATAGGGAAAACTACAGAGAGCTCTTGAGGGAGAGTTAGCTGATGTAGCAAACCCCAGTGCTTCTTGGTACTAATTTTAATTTCCATAAAGTTAATAGATACATTAGATCCGTGAACCTAATATGAGGAAGTAGGTGACAGCTAATTCCAGACTTTGGAGATCGTCAGGAAAGGTATAAACCGAGAGGGTACTGTGGATTGAGCCCTTGTCTCTTCTTAAACTCTTTTTAAACCGTGGATTTTGCATTATTACGTGGTACTGCAACTAAAAGAGATGGGGTGGTCTGGGCTCAGTTGGAGCTCAGTGTTTACATTTACAAGAAGTTACTCTATTTCTAGAACCCGCTGACAGGAAGCTGTGTAACTTTGGCATTCATGTCATACCAGCTTACGTTTAGGGAAATGCCTCGTTATTTTGACTCGTTGTTACAGATGTGAGCATTGACTGGTGTCCCATTGGACACGTATATTTTCTTGTGAAGTGAGTTTTTAAGATATTTGCAAATAGTGTGTATCTTTCTATGTCATGAATATCAGAATCTTAGATGGGGCTAAACGTCACAAAAGTGGTGGAGGGGCTACCCCTTAGGAAGAGGAGACCCTGTAGTGAAGGCATAGGTCAGTGTTGGCTGGCCGGACCAGGGCAGGCATCTAATCCACGGCCAGCCAAACATATTTACTTCCTCTCAAATCTGAATTGGGAAAGAAAGGAAGCCAGACTTGTGAGACTGGGTAGATTCAGCTCCCCGGTGGCTCTGCTGGGATTTGGACAAGGGAGGGAAGTTTTCAGATGAGCAAGAGGAGAGAGTAAGAAGGTGGGAAAGGCAGAGACTTTAAGAGGTAAGAGACTGGGATATCTCTGAAAGACAGAGAGCAGCCCTTTCTAGTAAATTCTGGGTACCTCCTTCCTGTATCCATGTAACAGATCCCCTTCTTGAATTAGCACGGGTGAATTTCTCTCCTTTGCTGCTAAACACTGTCTTTGATGGTGATCAAGTAGGCCCAGGGACACATGCAAGAAAAGTATGAAACCTTGTCCTCTGTCCTCTGATTACTGAAATCCTCTGTCTCGATATGGCAAGAAGAAAATCAGTCCGTTCAGAACTGGTATTGTACATACTTCCTTGACTTGTCAATTTTTAATGCCTGCTGGTTGACATTTAGATGTGGTTTGGATACCTGTGTTCATATGGGTTCATCTCTTAGTGGCATTCAGACCTTCTTCTTTAATGCCAGGAAGTGGGGAAGATGGCCAGTTCCCAAGGAGATGCCTAGGTGCTCTTTTTCGTATATTCATTTACTCATTCTTTTTTTAAAGGTTTATTTCGAGAGAGAGAAAAAGAGAGAAAGCACAAGTAGAGGAGAGGCAGAGGGAGAATCCCAAGCAGACTCCATGCTTAGTGCAGAGTCCGACATGGGGCTGAAGCTCGTAACTGCAAGATCATGACCTGAGCCGATGTGAAAAGTTGGAAGCTTAACCGACTGAGCCACCCAGGCGCCCCATACTCATTCTTCTAACCAACATTTTCTGCCTGCAGTTTGCCAGGCTCATCCTAGGTGCTAGGAAGACAAGAGTGAACCAAAGAGAAAAAAGGTCCTCATCCTCGTGGAGCTCAGAGCCCGATGAGGGTGGGAGAGCTTAACCAATGGAGGACATAACACAAACATGATGGGTCCTGTGGGTGATGGGGATAATGACCTTTTGGGGACATGATGGAAGGCTACCTGGTGAAAGCAACCTATATCGTGGTCTGAAGAAAGAGTTAGAATTAACCAGGAGAAAGGCTTCCATGGACTGCTTGGAACTTGAACCTGGAACCCATCCAGGTAGGGCCTTGTTTCTCAATATCAGATTATTTTAGAGGCTATAAGGAGTTTGGGACTGTGGCGTGCCCGTAGATGTCTAACGTGCAGTTAAAATGTCCTTTTCTCTCTGGGAGATTGGTACTGGAAGAGACTCAAAATTAAGGCTGAAGTTCCAGGGCTTAAGATAAAGTGGAAAATACCTATTCTTCTTTGAGTAGAAGTAGTAACACCAGACTTGGGGCAGTGGGGAGAATTTCTTGGATATGCTGGAGAACCATGCCAGTGTGTTAAAACTTCTTGGAACTCTCCTCTTCCCTTCTCTCTCTTGTTTCTTCCCTTCCTTCCTCTTCTGCCACTTTTCTCCCCCCATCTTCCTCCCTACATTCCCCCTTCCTTTCTCTTGCCTTCTCTTCTCTTTCCTCCCTTTTTTCTCCATTTACCCACCCAACAAACGTTTGTCGGGCATCTCCTGTGAGTAGAGTCCTTTGATGAATAAGGTCTTGTGGGCCCTCCCCACAACATGGCGGTGGATGAATTGATCGGTTCAGTCAGCAGGCTGGGTCCTGGAGTTAGTCGTGTATGGAACTAATTATAATTTAATAAGTTCTATTTGTGTGTTTATTGATATGACTAGTGGCCGTGCATTGCACACTCTTACACTTGGCTTTCTTAAAAAGTGTGTACCAGAGTCTTGAGGAAGTGAGGAAAACAGGAATGGATCCATGCCAGTTCATTCTGTTGTTGGAAAGCAGTTTTCAACGCAGGCCTCTGCAAAATGTGGTTAGCTCTTTCGTAAAGTGCGGTGTATTCTATATCATTATTCTGTCTCTTATTTGAGCACCTTGAGGATTACATTGTAAGCAGTTTGTGTGCAGGAATCGTGTTCTCTCTTTTGTATAATGGTGACTGCAGTGTCATTTCCTCGGTGGAGATACAATAAATATTAATTACTGGTGGCTTATCCCTCAACATAATTTTCCTTGTCAGATTAATGAAGCAGATTCCTGATAAATGCGTTTGTCTCTCCAGAGTTTCATTTGCCAAGCCTTAAATGCTATAAAGGATTTGCCTGGAGGCAAAAAGTTCTTGTCCAATCCCCCCTCCCCTCCTTTTCAAGTGCCCTTTGGAGATGCATTTCTTTCCTGAAAATAATTGGCACAAGTGAAATTAATTTTAGCTGGAAAAGAGAACAGAACTGTTATATTCTTGTCTGCTACTTTGGGTTGATATTGGAACTAAAAACAATAAGTTTTGAAAGAGAGTAGCAGGCATTTAGTAGGTCGAGCGAAGGCCCGGTGTGAAATAAATATGTGCTACTAAGCTGAGGATAGGATACAGCTCTCTATTGGCAGGTTTCCTTCAGGAATTCTTAAAAACAAGCTCCTCTCTCTGCAAAATAAAAGAATTTCCCAAAATAGAGATTAAGTACCAAGAAAATGAGAAGTTCTTTGAGAAAGGCCGAGCATGGGTGTGGAATATTCGTGAACACAGGTAAAGCAGGCTCGAGAAAATGGTTTAATTTCCTACTTGCTCATCTGGGTGGTGGAGTTACGTTCTCCAGAAGGTGAAACCTGATAGGCCAGCGAGCGTTTTTGAGACGTGGCTGGTCAGCCAGAAGACCTCTGAAGCGGATCAAAAAGACAGCCTTTCAGTTTCCGTTGTTTTACGTACGTGACGTATGTTCGATAGTTTCTGATTAGAAAGTGGCCGAGAGGAACTTAAACGCTTACTGAAGCTTCCACCGCTTTTGCAGGACAAATACTTACCCTTGACTATTTAGGTTTTGCTTATGAATCACTCTTTCTTTCTGGGGATTTTAGCCAGAGTTTGTGGTCTAACCTGTTCTCATTCAATTCAGAGTGAATTGGCCAGTGGATCAGACAGCTTGCTCCCAAGCACCTCCTTCCTTTTAGGTAGAAGTTAGTGCCTGGTGGGCATCGAACTGTGTGTGTGTGTCTGTGCACACGCGCACAGAGCGCATGGTGGTGTCCTCGTGCCCCCTGGGAATGGGGCACGGGGCAGAGAAGTTTGGATCCAGGACAGTGGACTTGGTCATGACATCTCCACGTCCGTGGATTATGATTCGGGCCCCAGGGTTGTGTAAAAGGAGGGTCACGATAACCATCCCTTCCCCTGGGCCAGGCCAGGGCTGGGAGGATAGGAGATTGTGACCATGTAAAGGAAGAGTGTGAGAAGAGAGCGGGAAACGTGGTTCCTGCTTTCTGCTTTGCTCTTTAGCTTCCGTGTTGGATTCAGGTTCAGACGCAGGGCCCGGGGCAGGCTTGAGAAGGTGGCCAGATGCCCTTCCCTTGTCCTGGGGAAGGACGACGTTCAGGTGAATCTGCTCCCTCTGGCCCTGTGAGGCTTTGGGGATCTCGGGAACAGTTTCCCGTTGTTGCGTTGTCCCTGGGACCTTTTAGGAGAGAAGCGTGGTGTCTTCGAGAACTTTCTGGATCCACGTGATTCTCCCGGTAGCCCTTTCACTCCCTTTGCTCGGGACTTGAGCTTTCTCTTCCGGGGGTGGTCCCGCCTTCCACATTGTTGCTTCCACCCGGAGGACAGGGACACCCTCTGGACTCCCCTTCATCTTACTTGCTTGAGTTTTCTTTACTGGGTAGGGAAACTTCCTGTTTATAGAATATACTCGACGTATAACATTGTGTAAATGTAAGGCGTACAACACGTTAATTTCATACGTTTCTGCATTATAATAGGATTGCCCTTGTGGTGGCATTTAGTGCCTTTGTCACATTACATAATTATCCTTTCTTTTTAGTTGGTTGGAGTAATTAAGTCCTAGCCTGCTAGCAAGTTGGATGATTATAGTCCCATATTGTCTAAATTAGCCATACCGCGTACTAGCTCTCTGGGACTTATTTACAGCTTATTGCTGAATACGGAAACTTCTTAATGTCTCTTTACTTCACATTTGTTGAGGGGCGTGTGCAACGAATTAAAAAAATGAGCTGCTGTTTTTATGTTTTGGGTTTTTTTTTTTTTTTGAGGGGGATGATGGGGGGGAGGAATACCAGTGGAATCGGTTAAGAGAAAAAGGTGGTCAAGAGGGAGAAAGAGGACGGCTCCCACACTGCTGAGGGAATACAAATGGAGAGTTTTTGCAAGGATGAGCTGGCAGTGTTTATCAAAAATTTAAAATTAATGCTAAGTACCCTTCAATCCAGCAATTCCTCTTCTAAGAGTTTATTTTAAGAAAATCATTATAAATTTATGCTGGGATTTAGCTAGAGAGGAGTTTGTTGAATTGTAATTTGTCACAGAGAAGAAAAGACCTCTTTGTGATGTCCAGCAGCAGGAGGGAACCGGGAAATAAATTGTGGCACGTTTGTGTGATAGAATGGTCTGCAGCCTTTTTTTTTTTTTTTTTTTTTTTTTTTTTTTTTTTTTTTGAGAGAGAGAGCGCACAAGTGAGCGAGGGGGCAAAGAGAAAGGGAGAGAGAGAGAGAGGAGTGGGGTTCACGCGATGTGGGGCTCAAACTCCAGAACTGTGAGATCATGACCTGAGCCGAAGTCAGATGCTTAACTGACTGAGCCCCTGGTCTACAGTCTTTTTTATATAGTATTGTCAAAATTTATTGACAAGGTATATGGAATAAGAAAAGGTTACGAGCGGTACTGTGATGCACAACCATTTTCATTAAAGGTACATGCAGAAATACGTTGTAAGCACGTATACCGAAATCGTAATGTATCTTTTTCTGCTTTGACCGAAATCGTAATGTATCTTTTTCTGCTTTGGGTTGTGTTACGATATTGCTTCTTTTGATTATTTGTTTCTTCTGTGATAAGTATTACTTCCGTACAAGGAAAAAAAAGAGGGAGGAAAGATGTTTTCAGTGAAAACAATGCGGAATAGGGGGTATTAGCCTGCTGTGGGTGGCACTTCTGCCCGAGTCCAGGTTTAAGGGTGTGGTGCCCGGGAGGCCAGCCTTGTTTCCAGAGAGTTCCTGCTCCTACGTCTGTGCTCAGCACCCCGTCCTGGCCTGTCTTTGTGTGTGGGAAGCAGAGAGTGCAGATAAGTGCGTAATGAAGAAGACTGGTTAATTACTGATCCCTCGCCTTCTATCCCAAATCCTGCTGTTGGCCGTAGGGTTCTCTTTGAGGAAATAAGGGAGAACTCCTTTTGTATCGTGCACCCCTCGTTACTAACATGTTGACACTTAGTATTGACACAGAGAATTAAAAAGTAACAGTTTTTTTTTTTTAAATTTTTAATGTTTCTTTTTGAGAGAGAGAGACAGAGACAGAGTGCAAGCAGGAGAGGGGCAGAGAGAGAGGGAGACAAAGAATCCGAAGCAGGATGCAGGCTCGGAGCCATCAGCACAGAGCCCGACGCGGGGCTCGAACCCACAAACCGTGAGAGCGTGACCCAAGCCGAAGTCGGAGGCTTAACCGACTGAGCCACCCAGGCGCCCCAAACAATAGCTTTTAACCCGTGTGTAGGCAACTTCTGTTACATAATCCTGAAGACGCTTTCTCCACCTCAGTTTTTCCTGCGGCATAAATTACACGAGGACAAGGGATGGTGGGTTTGCAGGGAAGGAGCTTTGACACTAAAGCCAGGGTCTGCTTTGCCAGGAGTTAAAAGTCTTACACAGTGTAGCCGTTAAAATGAGGTCTGTCCTTATTGATGTGGAAAGATAACTGTGGTGTGTATGTTAGTTTTCCAGGGCTTCAGTAACGAAGTACCACAAACCCAGTGGCTTAAACAATAGAAATTTCTTGTCTCACAATTCTGGAAGCCAGAAGTGCAAAATCAAGGCACTTGGCAGGGTGGGTTTCTGCCAATGTCTAGGAGGGAAGGATCTGTACTGGTCTGTTTCCTTGCTTTATCGATGGACATCCTCTCCGGGGCCTTATCATCTGCCCTCTGTGTCCGTTGGGGTCCAAATTTCCTCCTTTTATAAGGACACCAGTCATAATGGATCACAGCTCCCTCTAATGTCCTCACTTTAACTTAATTTCCCTAAAACGAGCCAATCTCCGTATAAGGTCACTTTGGAGGTACTGGGGTTAGGACATCAACATAGGGATTTGGGGGGGGGGGGAGGACACAATTCAGCCCACAACAATGTATTTTCCCACTATTTATAAAAAAAAAAAACAACAACAAACTGTACCCGTCGGAGAAATCTCAAACAGAACACATTAGAGAAGATGATGTTGAACCTCCATGTCCCCCCCCCCCCAGCTGCAGCACCCCCAAAGCCAACGTGGTTCTATCCTTACTCCTCCCCACTCTCCCTGCCCCTTTCCAAAATCTCAGATTATTTTTAAGTCAATCTAAGGCATCACAGATGATTCATTCTAAGTGATAAAAAGTTTAAAAAATTATAAGGGATGATCCTTTTAAAATAAAATAATTTGTGGGGCGCCTGGGTGGCTCAGTCGGTTAAGCGTCCGACTTCGGCTCAGGTCATGATCTCACGGTCCGTGGGTTCGAGCCCCGCGTTGGGCTCTGTGCTGACAGCTCAGAGCCTGGAGCCTGTTTCAGATTCTGTGTCTCCTTCTCTCTGTGACCCTCCCCCGTTCATCCTCTGTCTCTCTCTGTCTCAAAAATAAATAAACGTTAAAAAAAAAATTTTTTTTAAATAAGAAAAAAAAATAAAATAAAATAATTTGTGCAGGATGAGTTAGAAGAGTCACAGTAATACCAGACTATTAATGGTGCTTTTACTTATTTCTAGGAAGTGGGATTACAGGTAATTTTTACTTCCTTCTTTGTAACTGTTTTCACTGACTGATTGTGTTGGGATGGTGGCTGATGGAGTGAGCCAGCCTTTTGCAATCAGGGAAAAACAAAAAACAAAACAACCCCCCCCCCCCAAAAAAAAAAGCCAAGCTATTTCCAGGTGGTAGCAAAGTGGGGGGAGGATGCAGAAACCATGGAAGAAAATTGATCATAATTGTTTTATGAGGCAGGAAGTAGTATTTTGCTTCCAGAATATGAGAAGGGTAGAGGAGGAAGTACACAGGGCCGTGTCTCGTCGTGTAGAGGGTATTAGAATGTGGGGACAGCCATGACAGGTGACCTCAGCCAGCACATCTGGCCTCTATGAAGTTTTCCTCCAGTTTCCTGTTGGAGAAGTGAAAGTGACAGACCGACGGAACCCTACGAGTCATTTGGCTGTGAATGCGATTATCTCTTATTTCTTGAACATCTCAGTATGGGTTTGCTTTCTAGGAGTTTGAAAAGATAAAATCTGCATTTCATGTGTGTGCAGTGAGGGGTTATTATTGGGGTTGGTGAGGAAATGATTGTAGAAAACCCAAAGGTGGAAGATAGGACAGGAATCTGTTTTTAAGAAATAGAGCAGACTCATCCCACATCTTCAGAAAGTGTTTGAATGTGTATGTGCACATTTCAGAATTTTGCCTTTGCCTTCTGCTCTTGCCCAGCATGGGCTCATTTATAAATAGCACTGAAGCTTGATAGCAATCACATACTTGTTTAAGCTTTGGAGGGACGAGAACAGACTGGATCTCCTTCATCTCTGGATTGGTCTTTCAACCACTCTTTTTTTTTTTTTTAAATGTTTTTCATATTTGTTTATTTTCAGAGAGAAAGGGCACAAGCCGGGGAGGGGCAGAGAGAGGAGAGAGAATCCCAAGCAGGCTCTGCACTGTCAGCACGGAGCCTGACGTGGGGCTCAGTCTCATAAACTGTGAGATCAAGACCTGAGCCAAGATCAAAAGCCTGACGCTCAATGGACTGAGCCACCCAGACACCCTGATCTTTCAACCACGCTTGTCTTTGGTTTCTGTCCCCCTCATCTCATATAATAAACGCCAGGTGTCAAAATGTTGAACTTAAGAATGCCATTAGCCTGTCCTGCCTCCTAGGAATGGGGTGAATGGAGAAATCTGGAGCCATGGCTTAAGTTATTTAGTGATGGTCCGCATCAGTGATGACACCATGAAGCCCAGAGCAAAGTGGGTTTCTCTGTCAATTTTCTAAAAGGAAGAGTAGCTTCTGTTACCAAAAAGATGAATGGATAGTGCTCAGCACTCTTCCATTTGGCCAGTTTAGATCTGCTTACAAAGCAGTCTTCAACTTGGAAGTGGAAGTAGGATGTCTGCACTTTCATAGCTTTGCAAAGAAGGCAGACTTTTATGTCCTAAGGCGTAACAATGACTCCAGCCCTGATTCTCCCCTCCACCACCCAGAGCTGAGGGTAAGGGGAGATCCTTCCAGAACAAGCACCTGTTGAGAAAGCCGAAGATGCTCTCTCCCCCCTGGAGGCAACAGGTCTGGGGACCCTCCTTCTGTCCCCTCCACACCAGCGGGACCAGTGGAGGCCCTTGAGGCAAGAGATAGACTAAGCAGATCAAAATAGCACCACAGAGGCTCTGAAGTTAATTGCTCTTGAAGGCACACGCCATAAAAGTAGCCTGCATGCTAAACATAAACTTGATTGCCTACTAAGAAAAAAAATTCAAATCAGACTTAAAAGCTCCGAACGTGATAGCCAGGATGTCTAGGCTACAATAGAAAATCACCGTCCTGCCAAGAACCGGTAAAATCGCAACGTAATGTGAATGAGAAAAATAACTACCTGCTGCCCAAACCGAGGTGGCTCAGATGTTAGTTTTATTGGAACAAGTTGCCACGCTCATCTGTGGGTACCTGGTCTGACTGCTTTTCAGGCTGCAGTGGCAGAGTCCGTGTCTCACACGGACACCCAGTGGCTCCAAAAATCCTTAAATGTTTTCTATCTGACCTTCTACAGGAGTTTGCTGACCCCTGCACGAAGGCCATCGAAGACCTAATGGTCAATTTTTTTTGGAGATGTTTGCTTCTCTCCCCCTCCCCCCCCTTTTCTTTTCTTTCCTTTGGTTTATATTCTAGACATTATGTTCCTTACACTGATTTCTCCATTCTCATCCTGGGTTTTCTTAACTTTCTTCTTTGTAACCTCGTGTGTGTAGCCCGCAGCCTCCCGCCATTGGAGATGGACCCCATTTCCTCCCATTCATCTTTGTCCCTTATGGCCACTGTCAGCTTTCTGAACCCTATTGGGAGATGTGGATTTGGTAAGATCTGTCCACTAGATGGGGTTTTCTTTCTCTTGCTTACATAATAAGCCTTGAGAGATTTTTGGGGTCTACATGGTGTTTAGGACTGTGTTTGGATGGATAGAGAGAGGTGTCCCAAAGGGGCCCAGGAACCCGCCTAAAGAGACTCTTGGTAGGTTATCATTCCGGGGAGGTGCTGTGCCGAGAGGGAGTAAGAAGGAAGGTCGGATGTCAGGTAGGAAAGTCAGCAGGGAGAAGAGATTGTTCAGGTGTGAGGCCAAGACTTACCGTGCTCCGACACTCAGGAGTTTGGAGGAAATCTTTGGAGATTGGAATGCGAGCTCTCCAAATATCAACCACACAATCTGTTGATGAGGCAAAATGACCTTTATTATTTACCACTGTAAAGGAGAACACCACATCCACAGGGCATTGTCCGTGTCTCTGAGTGGGGAGGGCAAAGTCAGAATTCGAGAATTTGAAGTTTGGCTTACAATACAGGGGCTCGATTCCAGTTAGGTACAGATCGAGATACAACAGTTCGGGATTGGTGGGAAAAACTAGGCAATGATTTTGAGGCAAGGCATTCAAAGGATTTTAGGGTACAAACTGTTGACAGTTTCTTTTACGGATTTGATGGACGTTTCAGGAAGCTTCTATAACGAGCTATCAAACCATTTTTGGGATGGGAGTCTCTTGTAATATTAAAGTAATGCCAATGAGGACAGTGGAGTAGTAAATATATGTTAATGGAGGCAGTAAGGTCTCTGTGTGTTTGTGTGAATGTGTCTGTGTGTTCTAAAGATCCTTGGAGCGTGGCTTTGAACCTTAACTGAGGACTTTGGCCACGTGAAGTGCCTAAGTCCGCCAAGAACTGATCCCTGACCCAGAGGGGAGACTTAAAAGCGGCTTCTGAATTCCACCAGGTGAAGGGTAAATGCTAAACCAAGGCCACCTTGAAGTTGGCATCTAACTGGTCTACTTCCAAGCCTGACAGATTGAGTCACTGAAGGTACTGGGAATCTGTGAGCCCGGGAGGCTCTCCCAACCGCACAAGCAGGCCCTGGGAACTTTAGGAAGCGGAGTCCATGTTTGGGAGGTGCCTGATGCTGATCCTTTCATTATTAATGGATTAGTGACCGAGCTGGGGTTCATTGATATCTGGCCTGTCAGGCCTCTCTCTGAAAACCTGCCCCCGGGTTTGCAGCTCTGAACAGTCTGAAGCAATCGAGACCCTTGAAGCCCCTGTCGCCATCTGCCCCCTTCAGGTCTCTCTTCAGCCCAATCCTAAGCTCGTTGAGCTGAATGTCTTAGGTTTTAGTCTCTTTATCGTGGTTTCAGGTGTCAACCAAGAAAGAATTCATTAAAAATTGAAGTCACCGGGCATTTATTTGGGTAATTAGAATTGCAATTCGGAGACACAGTTCTGGTAGAAACCTGACTCTTGTTTCAAGGGAGACAGAGAAGGGGTGGAGTTATAAAGGCAGAAGGTTGAGCGCAGTTCTCTGTTCGATCCTCTCTACAAAACGGGGATTGAAACTAGGTTAATTGGGATTGGTGGGGTTAATATGCAGACTAGGGGTTGAAACTTGTCAGAGCTCACTGGCTCCTTTCCAAGTGAAGAATGCCAATGAGTCAGGCCTCAGGGTGCAGAGGGAGTTAAGTCCAGGCTGCAGGCTTGCAGCTGGAAAAAAGTTCATGGGTTCTAGAATGCACGTAAATTCCTCCTCCCTGATGGCCCCTGACCCTGTTTTAGAAGAGACTTAGCTAGGCTTGCTGACTCCTTTTTGAAATCTGTTACACAGTTTTATTGAAATAAAGCAATAAAATCTGCAGCCACTGATTTTGTTAGCATTAACTCCTATGATTTGTTTTTTGTAGTGCATATACCATTATTTGTGCTATGAAAAATGGGCCATAGCATAGCATTCCCACCCCCCCACCCCCCCGGGAAGTTTGCTTATCTGTGAAGTTCAGTGTGACCTACATATGGTTGATTTTACAAACCTCAGAGCTGACATTTTCAGGTGTGGATCTCTGAAATTTCATTTGGGGGTACCCTGTACACCTATGTTATAAGATGCTGATGCCCTGGATTCTGGAATGCCAGAAAGAGACGAAACTTGGTGCATTTTGTTTTTGTTTTTAAGTTTATTTATTTTTGAGACAGAGAGAGACAGATCATGAACGGGGGAGGGGCAGAGAGAGAGGGAGACACAGAATCGGAAGCAGGCTCCAGGCTCTGAGCCATCAGCCCAGAGCCCGACGCGGGGCTCGAACTCACAGACCGCGAGATCGTGACCTGAGCCGAAGTCAGCCGCTCAACCGACTGAGCCACCCAGGCGCCCCTGTTTTTGTTTTTAAAGACCATGAATGACTCATGTTGGTGTGCTCCAGAAAGAGCGTTAAGGGCTCTGGTTTGAGACTTGCGTGATTAAGGTAAGCGGTTCAAAGGCTGGTGGCAGTAGGTGAGCCTACTCGTAGGTGCTTGTGCCTTGTTCTTCCGTCGATGAGCCTGTAGGAACCTTGAAGGAGAGAGGGAGTGCTTTGAAGAACTTGCTGTTGGTATTGTTGCGTCCAGCTTTTTGGTGCCACGTACATCCATCTTCTCATAGGTGCCCTTAATTAAAAGTAGATGTGGAAAAAGCTGAAACTTGTTCTTCCAAAGTCTGATGAAACCTCTTCGTCAATGCCTGTTGGTCTTAGAAATGTTGGAGCCACAGTAACTGTGATATACTGTTAAATCACAAGACTTGGAATCCCGCCTTTCTTTGAGGCTCCACTCAATTTCTTTTGGAGCCTGATGAAACTCATGTGAGGGTGACATCAGTTGTGTCATTTACAGTAGTTCTGTTTTGCATCACGTGGAAAGGGGGGCAAAAATGAATCTTGAGGAAATGTCCACAATGTGTGTCAAGCACTGTGCTAGGCTTAGTTTGAATATTTTCAGAGAGCAGATTCCATTTCTGGGCATGTGTCTCTGTTGTAATGGAGTAGAAGATTCTAGAAGTCGGTTCTGTGTTTTTATTACCTGAGATTTACCTCACATTTTATTCAATACTATATACAATTGGGATACATTTCTTTTTATTGATTAAAAACAAATGTATCCCATCTCGTTAATGGCTTGATTTTACTCACCTTTTCTCTTGAACGTTATGGTATCATCCATAATAGTCAAGAACATAATTTATTATGTTTCTTCGTTACATTTTCTTCCCTTTTAACACATCAATTTTCTAAGACAAGATTTTATGGTAGGAATTTGCGGAAATGTTGACTACGACAAATAGCTCAAAATCTACTGCTGTTAGTTCTCTATATAGAACTGTCAGAGAATACATAAACACGTTATCTACTGCAAACTTAAATTTAACCAGTTGGTAATATTTCTTGGTGAACCTAAACTTATAATGGAGGTATTATTCTTTACTAAATCTTCAGCCGTTTGTTGTTAATCGCATAGAATGATTTCTGTAGACTTTGTGTCAAAAGTCAGTTCTTTTGTACCTCTGAGAAGCGCGTGACTAGGGATTCATTTATTCATTCCGCAGATATTTTACTCTACTTGGAATATACCCTTGAACAGCACAGATACGATGGTCCCTGCTTTCATACTAGCACAAATGAACACAATAAATAAGTAAATTTTAAGTCAGGTTGGAAGGTGGTAAGTGCTATGGAGAATAATTAGTAATGAGGATAGGGGATGTCAAGGGCTGGGCTGGAGATGCGGATTTTTTTTTTTTTTTAAGATTTTATTTTTAAGTAATCGCTACACCCAATGTGGGGCTCAAACTCACAACCCTGAGATCAAGAATCATATACTCCACCGACCAAGCCAGCCAGCTGCCCCTGGAGATACAGTTTTAAATCATGTAGTTCAAGGGCACCTGGGTGGCTCAGTCATTAAACATCTGACTTCAGCTCAGGTCATGATCTCATGGTTTGTGAGTTCAAGTCCCATATCAGGTGAGCTCAAGCCCCCCCCCCCCCCCTTTGGGTGAGCTCAAGCCCCCCCCCCCCCACTTTGGGTGAGCTCAAGCCCTTCTTTGGGTGAACCCTGCTTCTGTCTCTCTTTCTCTTTCTCTCTGCCCCTCACTCACTTGCACTCTCTCTCTCTCTCTCTCTCATAATAATAATAATAATAATAATAATAATAATGTGGTTCAAGAAGCCTTGTTGAGGAGGAGGTGGCTTTTAAGCAAAGACCTGAAGGCAGAAATAAATACTTATTGAACCCCTGTTGTGCCCCAGGTACTTTTTTTTATAGGAGCCAGAATGGCCAGATGTGACCTCTGTTATCTGCCAAAAAAAAAAAAAAAAATAATAATAATTTGCATGGCCCAAGGATTGGCATGCACACTGAGGTGACAACTCCAAGCCATGTCTGTGCAATAGCCTTAACAGTGATTTAGAAAAAAACCATCTTTTCAAGTAATGATGCCTATTTTGGTAAGTAGAATTGCAATGGATGAGGTTTTTGTTTTTTGCTTTTTTAAAAATTTTTTTTATTTCAGCAGATCACTACACAGACACAGCAGGTATCTGTTTTCAAAAAGAAATAGAAAAATAAGGCGTAGCACAGAATGAGTTTTGTGTCCAAGTCCAGCGGCCTTTAACAGAATTATTGCTTCTCCCCACCTGATACCATCATGATGATAAAGCAAGGATCCTCCAGGGAAGACAGTTGACAGAGCGAGTTATGGCTTCAAATTAAGGATGGCTGTTGTTGGGTGGGGGTGGGGTGGGGCTGAAAGAACAATGGCCCAGAGTCTAGAAGCCAGCAGTTGGCTGTAGCCTGTGCTGTTGAGCAGCCCCCGGGACCTTGGGCGGGTTGCTCTGCCTTCCCCACTCCTTAGAGTGACTGCTTATTTGCTAGATGCGTGCTCGATGCACGTCATCTTGTTTGGAAAGTTGTGGAACGTGAGGGCCATGAACCTCACAAGCGAACCCATCAAGTTTCTTTTCTAGCTCTTGACTTCCTTTCTCCTTGATGTGTCAGTTCGAAGATGCAGTTAGCCTCTGGCTTATCTGCCGCTTCTGAATTGAATCCAGGGCACAAAATGCGGTTCTTTACGGTTGTCCTAGCTTTGGCTCTGACGGAGGGCTGGCCCTAGAGTTCCTGGGTTTTCTTTCCTCCTGGTGTCTCACACGGTGTTAGGAGAGAAAGTCTCATCCGACTTAGCATTTTTGGGGTGGTGTGGTTCAGTGCTGGCTTGACTGTGATCTCACTCCTACCCATGCCAGCCTGAAATTTCACTTCCGTTTCTTGAACTTCAAAAAGACTGCCAAGGACATGGGCGCTGGAGCTGGGAAGAAAAGCAAAGACTCAGCCTAGCTCTGAGGCAAAGCTGTGCCTCATCCCCTGTCTCAGATAACTTTTCACATTTCAAGAGCCTTACCGGTGGCTCCAAGGACTTCTCCCTTTGATGTATTTATTGTTCACTTGCCTGCAGGGGACCAGTAAAATGATACATGCAGATGGCCCTGATGGGCCCTTTCAGCTGGACAGTTCTAAAATGCTCCTGCGATCAGAGCTGCTGCTGTGTGCCTTTGGCTACATTCACATAGATGTCACCTGGCCCGCCTCGTCCGAGGACTGCTGTGTACTGAACACCCTCCGAGCTGACTCCCATGTCACTTGCGGTCTGGGGGCGCCCGTTCCTCTCCCCACTCCCCTCTGTCGTGCCGTCCTCTGGTTTAATGAAGAGCTGCTCCCCAGCCTGTCGAAAGGCGGACCGTTCACTCTCCCCTCCGTGCCGTCTCTTCTCGTTTTGTAGATGATGAACCAGGTGGAAGGACAGCAGAAGAACCTCGTGCACGCCATCGAGTCTCTGCCCGGCTCTGGCCCCCTCACCGCCTTGGACCAGGATCTGCTGCTCCTGAAAGCTACCTCCGCCGCTACCCTCAGCTGCCTGGGGGAGTGCCTCCACTTGCTACAGCAGAGTGTGCACCGGGCGGGCCAGCCCGGCCACAAGCCGGGGGCCTCAGGTAAGACCTTCCAGCGGGCCCTGCTGTGTCTGCGACTGAGTCCTGTGTGTGCGCGTGTGTGTGCGTCTGCCCCCGTGGCCTTCCTCCTCTAAGTCCTCCATCTATCCACCTTCCATCTGCCGATCCTTTTTTTTTTTTTAAATGCTTTTATTTATTTATGTTTCGAGAGACAAAGCACAAGAGCGTGAGCGGAGGAGGGGCGGAGAGAGAGGGAGACAGAGGGTCTGAAGCAGGCTCTGTGCTGGCAGCACAGAGCCCGATGCGGGGCTCGAACCCACCAACCTTAAGATCGTGACCTGAGCCGAAGTCAGATGCGTAACCGACTGAGCCACCCAGGCGCCCGCCTCTGTCCGCCCTTTTATTCCATCTGTTTCCGCATTTGTCCCTCCCTCCTTCTCTACCCAGATTTGGGATGTGTTTCTCTTTGACCAGTTAGAACTCTCACATCCCATGAAACATTTAACCAACATGTTGACACGAATACAGCGGAACTCCTTTTAGACTTGCTGCTGTCATGTTCTGTACCTCATTCCATTTGTGACTTTGCACGCAGCGCTGTGTTTTTGAGACACATTGCCATACGGTCCATTTTTCTGACCGCGCCTGCGATGTGCGTCCACCGTGATTTGCGCCACACTCTGACGAAGGACACCCGCACTGCTTCCTGCGTTCTGCCCGGCTCGCCTCGCTCAGCGCCTACCTACCTGCGTGTCCCCTCGTGGACCTGCACGAGCGTTTCTCTGAAGCACACACTGGAAACACTTCTAATTCTTTATCAAGGAGCTGGAGATGATGAGGCATTCCCTTAAGATGGCCAATCCTTTTGGAGGAGGGTTTAATCAATAAGCAGATAGGAAGGTATTAGTGAGGATTAAATTCAGTGATAAAGGTGAACATAGCCGAGGCCGGTCATGTCGTGTGTAATTATAAAGCATTAGAATGAAGAGACCCAACAGACGACTCTTTGAGCTTTGTTGCCTGGGACTCACTTAATGAGGAAACGAGGCAACTTAGGTGATGAAAGAGAAGCTAGGGTCTGAGCGACAGTCTGTAATTCATGCTGTTCTCAGGTCTTCTTTGCCCTCCGTTTCACTGAGGTTAAGAGGGATGTTGGTTTTCCAGACAAGTTTCTTGGTGTCGTACCCAGCATCATTTACTGAGCTCCGATCCTGCTAGTATTTGGCCTCTGATACCCGTTTTTTGAAATCGTCACAGACTAGATGCATCATGCCCCTCATTCGCATGAGATGCTGAGGCTCATAGCAGGAAAATGACTGGCCCATGGCCACTCATCTAAGCAGCAGAGCTGAGGTGAGAGACGGGCACTCCCCATTGGGCCTTTGTTCAGTTCAGAACAGACCACCGGTGGCCCCTGGGGACCTCAAACGGGGGCCGACAACACTGTCTTGCTCACGTCACAATTTTCTCACAGACGGGTATTTTGTTTTCTTTACTTTTCTCTTTATTTGGGGGAGGAGCAGAGAGAGAGAGAGAGAGAGAGAGAGAGAGAGAGAAAGACATAGAATCCAAAGCAGGCTCCAGGCTCTGAGCTGTCAGCATAGAGCCCACCGTGGGGCTTGAACCCACGAACCGTGAGATCGTGACCTGAACTGAAGTCGGACGCTTAACCGACTGAGCCACCCAGGCGCCCCTCTTTACTTTTCTCTTTAATAATTTCAGACTTTTCAGAACATTACAAGAATAGTATGAAAAAATTCTCTTACATCCACCTCCAAATTGCCCAAACGGTAACATTTTATGACATTTGCTTCATCACCTTCCCTCTCTCTCTCTATAGCATATTATAATTGTCTAACCACTTCAGAGTAAGTTGCAGAAATGATATCTTCATTCTCACATGCTTTAATGTATTTCCTTAAAAAAAAAAAAAGACTATATCATGTCCTTGATATAATGTCTCCTATACAATGACAGTACAGTAAATTAGCATGGATGCATCCTATTCCCCAGTCTGTAGACCTTACTAAATTTTGCCAGTTACTCTGTGAATGTCCTTCATAACAAAAGAAAAAGTTTCTGGTGCAGGATCCAGCCTAGGAGACGATGTGTGTATATTCAGGCACAGAGTAAAGATGCCAAAACCTGCTTTTCTATCTTCTTTCTTCTCTACTTGAAAAATGGAACTTTAATGCTGAAGTCCCCATGAGACTCCTTGACGTTTTCTGACCTGGATGGAGTCTCAGTGGCCCTGTTGGGGCTTGGGCAGATTCTGAGTTATACTGGAGGCTATTCAAGGTGTCCGTGATCTCTCCCGTAGTATATCATAACTTCTGGCCTTTGGAACCTAATGGGCACATTGAAGGATCTTTCACCGGTAAATGTAAACTCGGACCATTTTGTTACTCCTGAAATGAAGCCCTTACATCTTCCTTCAGGGTTAGTTTCTAGCAGATTTCTAAATTTTTTTTTCCTGATTTAGGGGGTTGGAGGGACAAGGCTCAAGGTGGAATTTCAGAGGTAATGAGAGGTTGAAATGGAAATGATCTGGGAGGACCAAGCAGTGTCTCTGAAATTGTGTCTTGTACAGCGTCACCTCCTTGCATCTTCCTTGCCCGTTCCCGTGCCCCTGCCCCATTTGACTTTCCATCTTCTCTTATTTCCAGCCACTTTTTTTTGTTGTCGCTATATTTATTATATTCACGCTAAAAGCATATTCATCCAATGACAGTCTGCAGACTTACTGGTCACTGACGTTCTCCCATTCTTCCTTTCCTCATTTTTATTTTTAATTGAGCATAGTTGACCTACTGCCCTAGAATAAATTAGTTTCAGGTGTACAACATAGTGATTCAGCGATTGTATACACATTACAATTACAATGACAATATATATACATTACAAAATGCTCACCACCGTGAGTGTGTATTACAGTGTGATTGACTCTATTCCCTATGTTGGACTTTTCATCTCTGTGACTTATTTTATGACTGGGAGTTTCTACCTCTTCATCCCCTTCACCCACTTCACCCATCCCCCATCCCCTCCCCTCCCCTCCTTTTAACCATTTTTTTAAGTTCATTTATTTATTTTGAGAGAGAGAGACAGCATGAGTTGGGGAGAGTTGGAGAGGGAGGGAGGGAGAGAGAGGGAGAGAATTCTAAGCAGGCTCCACACTGCCAGTGCAGAGCCCAGGGTGGGGCTCGAACCCACAGAGCCATGGGGTCATGACCTGAGCCGAAACCAAGAGTCGGATGCTCAATGGACTGAGCCACCCAGGGTCCCCCTGACCATTGTCACCAAGGGATTTGGCTGAAGGTTGAAGAATAGAGGGAGCATGAGGCATCACGGTGGTTATTTTGTTTTCTTGTCATCTTTTCGGCTTTTAAAAATGTTTATTTATTTATTTTGAGAGAGAGAGGGAGACAGGGAGACAGGGAGAGGCAGAGAGAGAGAATCCCAAGCAGGCTCTGAGCTAACAGTGCAGAGCACGATGTGGGTCTCGATCCCATGACCATGAGATCATGACCTGAGCCAAAACGAAGAGTCGGGTGCTCAACCGGCCGAACCACCCAGGCGCCCCTCTTTTTCACTTTTAACCCTTTTAAAAATTACATTTCCTGTAACAGCCCCTACGTTTTGAAACATTCTGCGTGTGTCTTTCCAATCTGTTGACAACATTGGGGGAAGAATTGAATTCCTTCCTTCATCCAAAGCATCATGCTTGCCTGCCGTTAAAATGGAGTTCCAGAATCTCAAACTAGCGGAATAAGAGAATGTGGCAACCTGGGGAGCGTCACCACAAAATACCTCTGTTGAGAATCTCAGGGCTCTTGAGGTTGATAGTAGTTACAG
The DNA here is from genome assembly GCF_018350215.1 of Panthera leo. Taxonomy (NCBI): domain Eukaryota; kingdom Metazoa; phylum Chordata; class Mammalia; order Carnivora; family Felidae; genus Panthera; species Panthera leo. Next base: position 147,082,799 of record NC_056687.1, on the reverse strand, counting down.
CAGCCTGACTCCCCCTGATAAAAACATAATGGTTGTATCTAAGGAAGTGCCAGCCTGGGTTGACACAAATCAAAATCCCATTAAAGCGAAACTCTGTCAGGGTTTCCTTTAAATGTTCGACGGGCAGGGAGGCACAGGTTACCCACAGCATACTAAATGGACACCTTGTTCTTCAAGCCACTTTGCTTTCTGCCCCCCACACGATTTCTTCCGCCCCTTTTCTGAATCAAAAAGTAATTTGTGGTCTTCCAGCGTTTCATCTTCCGTAGTATTTCCTTGTATCTTTTGGGCAACATGTTGGCTTTGGAGCCTTTGTCTGCAAATGTTCCTCCTTAATACTCCTTTTATCTAAAGCATGCGAGCCACCGACTGAAATCCAGAAAGACTTCAGTATTTGTCTGCCTGCCACCTCTGGGTTGTGGACTCTTAGACTTGTCTCTGATATCGTCTCTAAGATGCAGTGGCCTGAAATGTCTCATTTAACTTCCGTTTATGGGGAAGTTTCTAATTCAGATTAATAAGGGGACTTGCCTTTTCGGCCAAGGCTTCTGCAGTTCTGTTCCTGGTGACCACGAAATCTCCTTGAAGAGCTTGATGGAGACAAATGATTGATGGGGGCGGGGCAGGTGGGCATCTGTTCTCCCGGGTCTAGATGCGTGCCTCCCGGAAAGGTGGACAGGACTCCACCCGCAGCTGGAGAAGGCTGAGCCCCTTGGGGGTCTGGGCTTTAGGTGGGTGGCCAGTGCGGGAGAGAAACGAGACCCTGGAAGTGTTTCGGGGTGTGGAATACTCTGCTGGCAGTGCTTCTGGTCACTTCCTTGCTTGCAGGTCCTGGTCCAGGGAGCATGGTTCAAAGGCAGAGCAGACTCGTAACCAGACAGGCACATTCGGGTGCCAGGCAAGAGCTGGGTGCTGAGAGAATGAGCGGTGCAAGGCATGTTGGGAGAAAGCTCTGGAATGAGAGCTGCCACAGCAGGTGACCGCAGAGCCTTGGGGAATTGCAGTGGGTGCCCCGCGTGCCCTTGGACATAAATCAGGACGAGAGATCAAGAGACGCGTAACTGAAGAGGAGAACCAGAGCCGAGTTGCATGTGCTTTCCCTAACTTGTCTTTCCAGTAACTTTTTCTTCTCTTTCAAGATCCGTGGGGCTTGTCGGTCAGGAAGCCAGTTGCGTTGGTCTTTCCATTTTGGGGTTTGGCAAAAAGGGTCCAAGAGGTGAGACTGTCATAAAGCCTTCTTGGGCTCTCTGGCCAGTGGCCTTCCTTCCACTGTGCTTTTTTCTTTTCGTTTCTGGTTCTTTCCTTTTTTTTCCTTCCAGAGATGCCTTCAGACTCCTGGTGTTCCTCTCTCTCCACCTTGTTGTCTCTGTCTCTTACACCTTCTTTCCTGATAACCTACTGCTTCTGGTGAAAGTGTGCCCCACATAAGTCACCTTCCTTTGTGTTGTGGTTAAAAGCCGAGATGGAAACGTGCTGAGTCCTCCAGCAGATAGCGTATTGGGGGGAAAAAAAGAAAAACTAACTTTGTAGAATATTTCAGGTGGGTGGACTTCTTTCGTGGTTGTTACAACTGTCCAAACAGAGCTTTTGGGTGGCAGATTCTCCCTAACGAAAGCAGTTAGACACGAACATCCTCGCTTTCCGTTTTAAACGTGCCTTATGTTGTCTCCAAGTTTGTAAATATTAAGCTTACTCTATTTTGGGAAACCCTCGTAGGTTTACTGAGTGTAGGAGGCATGGATTCACTGTGTTGCAGGAAGAGGGACAGGTGCCGTCATCTGTCACCGGCCTCTGGATAGAGTGGCCTCCCAGCCCCGGCACGGGGACCGCAGCTCTCAGCACTCCAGGCAAGGCTTGACCCAGGGCCAAGGACGGATTAGAAGAGTTTCACGGTCAGACCTTAAAGCCCACGGTTAAATCCTCTGTTGCTTTCTTTCTGCCTCTCGTTGGTCTAAAACACGTATAGCTGCTTTCTCTCTTTCCCGTGTGCTTCTGTCTACCTCGGTGTGTCGTGTAAGGAGCGGAGGCATGTGTCAGAGCCTGTTTCGAGGACCGGAGATGCCATTTGGTGGACCACCCTCCGCCTTCCTGTTCTCTTCTGTTGTATCACCTTTGAAGATCTCCGGCTACTTGGCTTGACGGTCAGCAGGTGCCTGATAATATTTGTTCCCAGTTGTCGTTTCACTTAGATGTCCTGGTCTGTTCTCGACCATCTATCCTAGAGCTTTCTTGACTCACTTGCTGTAGGTGTGCCCTGTTTCCTCACCCGTCAAACACCATCGATAGCAAAACACACCATTATCCTCCGTGCTGCTGAGAAGGAAGAGCTGCCGATGAAATCTGACACACCACTGAGCGGGGGACAGACCGGTGTCCGAGACGTGGCAGTGCGGAACAGGAGTTGATGAAGTATGGTTTAGACTTGCATCTTGTTTTAGGACACGATCGTGAGAGTCTGTCTTTCAGTAGAGTAACGTGGTCGACTTCTTTCTTTCTTTCAACTGGTGTTTTTCTGTTGGTGTCCTTCATGCTTTTCGTTTTTCTGCTTCCGTGTCGCCTTCTTGTTTTCTCTCTCTTTTGCTACATAGTCTGCTTCCTTGACTCATTGCCTTCGGCGTTTTGGGAAAAGTACGTATATAAATCCTAGTAGCGGTTACAGTACATTTTTCAGGAGCATTCTTTAACCTATATTTTTTTTCTCCCTTTTTCCTTTGCTCATTTGTTTCTTCACTTCAACATAGGAGTGGCATCATATGGTATTTGTCTTTCTCTGACTGACTCATTTCGCTTAGCAGAATGCATTCCAGCCCCATCCGTGTCATCGCAAATGACAAGATTCCATTCTTTTTTATGGATGAATAACACACACACACACCGCACCTTCTTTATCCATTTATCAGTTGGTGGACACTTAGGCTGTTTCCATAATTTGGCTACTCGAGACAATGCTGCTATAAACATAGGCTTAGCCTATACTTTTCTAATCCTCAGAGTCAAGAATGACACCTCTTTTTGACTCTCGTTTAGTTGTAAGCCACCTACTTCCAATTTCCTGTTTCTCTGCTATACTCTTCCCAATTTTTGATAATATAACGTGGTGGGAGGTGTTGTTAATATTTTAATACTAATTCAGTACTTCATGTGATAACGGTCAAATCTTTTAAAAAAATAATTTTGACTCAACATTCCGTTATGTAACCATGTTTAGAAAAATTACTTCAGTTTACTTCCAGGGCTGGGACTAGGGTGAGCTGAGTGAGGTACTCAGCTTGAGCACACACTGAAAGGGTGCGGATGTAATTAAGATAAATGATGTTGTTTCCTTGAAAAAATTTTTTAACGTTTATTTATTTTTGAGAGACGGAGCGAGAAAGCATGAGCAGCGGGGAGGGGCAGAAAGAGAGAGAGAGAGACAGAGAGACAGAGAATCCGAAGCGGGCTCCAGGCTCCGAGCTGTCAGCGCAGAGCCCGACGCGGGGCTCGAACCCACGAACCGTGAGATCATGACCTGGGCCAAAGTGGACGCTCAACTGACTGAGCCACCCAGGTGCCCCGATAAATGGCGTTTTAATGAAATGTTTTTAAACCAAAATTAATGCAAAAATAATGAAGGATGAACAAAATATCAAAATTTTAAATTAAAGACAGGATTCAGCACAGTGAGGCAAGGGAGACAGAGTCTTATGCGACTTTTCTTTCTTTTCATTTACTTTGGTTCAAAAATATTGTGTGAAAATGTCATTTATCTCGATTACTGAGTGTCTTGGTGCCACTTTAAAATTTACACTCTGGGGGGGGGGTGTCCTTTTTACCTCCCTCATGCCAGTTCTGGTCGGCTGTGTGTTTAACTGGGCTCATTGCACACTACCAGTCCAAAGGACTTTTCTAGTCTCCAGCTCCTAATTGTGCTTCTGTTCATCACATACTGGTACATGTCCGCAGGTCGTTTTGAACCCCCAGAAGGTGGAAACTTTTGAGTCTCTCTAGTGCTATGGGAAAACCTGCACTGTATAGAGTTTAAGAGTCTGGGCTCTAGAGCCAGGCTGTCTGGGTTGTAATCTTGACTTTACCACCCACTGGCTATTTGCACCTCTGTTTCTTAATCTGTCAAATGGGCATAATAGTAAGACTACCTCATGGGTCGTTTTTAGGATTAGATGAGTTAACACATATAAGGTGTATACACTAGTCCTTGGCACTTCGCAAGAGCTCAGTAAATGTTGACTTTTTTTAGCAGAGGGAAGGTAAGTTAGCTCCAGACAGCATGGTCCCCTGGCCCCTGACCCCCCCCCCCCCCCCAAATCTGTAGACTTTTATTTGCATCTTCTGACAGTTAGTATTGTAGCAAAATTCATAATTCTTTTGTTTTCCTTTAAGGCAAGTCCAACTTTTCTGCCTTAAATGATTGGAAAAATATTCCCTTGATGTTTGTTATTCAAAAATATTGCCGAGTTTCACGAGCTAGGCATTCATTATACTCTACTTTCCTATGAGTTGGACATTTCAGCGACGAAAAGCCTAAAAAAAGATTGCCGGGCTGTGCCTACATGTGTCTTTTCCCGTTGACTTTGATGGAATGTGGTAGACTGTATCGTCAGCACCCACGGCTCTGTCTTCAGCTCAGGCTGTTTCTTTTCCTTTCTTTCTCTTTTTTACATTTATTTATTTTTGAGAGACCGAGTGTGAGCGGGGGAGGGACAGAGAGAGAGGGAGACACAGAATCTGAAGCAGGCTCCAGGCTCTGGGCTGTCAGCACACAGCCCGACGTGGGGGCTCGAACCCGTGAACCGTGAGATCGTGACCTGAGCCGAAGTCGGACGCTCAACCGACTGAGCCACCCAGGCGCCCCAGCTCGGGCTGTTTCTTTTGTGCTGTCGTCACTTGCTGTTTCCGTTCCATTGACCGGCCCTCTGTCCATCAGGATCTCTTGGATCTCTGTTGTGCATCTTTGGGATTCTCTTCTGTCTCACTGTTGCCTGGCTGCTCTTTGCAGCTGTACCTGGGGGAGCTTCCTTGTCTCCACATATTACCTATTTGACTTTCTGTGGTGTTGATTCTTCTTCCCAGTTTCAGTGTTAATTTTAACTCTACTAATGCTGATTCACTTTCCTCATAATTCCTTAGTGCATCTATCTCCTTTTTCACCTCAGTCTGTTTTCTCCTCCAGCTTTCTGGTCTTGTTTCATAGAGGCTCCTTTGTTCTGTGTCGTACTGATGAGATGCCTTTCCCGATGTTTTCTCTGATGCCTTACGTTAGGAATTTCAGAGAGGTGCTTCCTTCCTCTAAGCCTTCCGAGGATACCGTTTCTTTTCCCCAGCTCGGTACAATCCTTTTGATTTATTCTGTGTTAGAATTTTCCTCCTTCGTCCTGAAATGAAGCAGGCCTATCCAGACTCCTAAACTAAGTGATCATTTATTGGAGCACCCGGGTTAGTACTGACTCACTGGTTCTTTGTGCTGAATCCATAGAGTATACAAAAAACTACTTTCCCCAGCATGCATTGCTACCTTTGTTCTTCCAGTCCTGGCCTTTGTCTATCCCAGGATGCAGTGTGTCACTGCCTGTGAGACTCTGCTTCCCTCCCCATTATCTCCTGGGTTATCACCTCTGAATGATGGTGATAGGGAGGTGAGGGAGGGACAGAGTTGAGGTGTGGGAAAATGAAGGGAGCATTGTCTTGATTGCCTTTTTAAGATTTCCTAATTATTCTAGATGAAATTTACTACTTGTATAATTTTTTTTAATTTATTTTTTATTTATTTATTTTAAAAATTTTAATCTTTATTTTTGAGAGAGAGAGAGACAGAGTGTGAGTGGGGGAAGGGTAGAGAAAGAGGGAGACACAGAATCCGAAGCAGGCTCCAGGCTCTGAGCTGTCAGCACAGAGCTCGACGCGGGGCTTGAACTCACAACCTGCAAGATCATGACCTGAGCCGAAGTTGGATGCTCAACCGACTGAGCCACCCAGGAGCCCCTAACTTTTTTTTTTAAAGCACTCCTGTATTTATGAGCTAGTTGCCCAGTATTTAAGATCTGAATCCAGCTCTCAGTCCCTGAGAAGTAGTTGGTTGGCAAGACAGGTGTAAGAAGTCTCTTTCCTCCTTTCTCATGGCAGATTCTAGTGTCTTGAACTTTGGGTTGGTTTTCTTAGTTCAGCCCCATGTATCCCCATCCATCTTATTATTTATGGGGACTCCTCCCAAGTCTGGAGTTTCTTGGGGGTTTTTTTTAGTTTATTTATTTTGAGAGAGAGAGAGACAGTGAGAGAGAAGGCAAGAGAGGGGTAGGGACAGAGAGAGAGAAGGAGAGAGAAATCCAAGCAGTTTCCATACTGTCCGTGCAGAGCCTGACGTGGGGCTTGAACTCCCAAACCATGAGATCATGACCTGAGCTGAAATCAAGAGTCGGATGCTTGACTGAGCCACCCAAGTGCCCCTAAAAATTTATTTTTTAAGTAATCTCTACACCCACCATGGGACTCATACGTAAAAACCCAAGATCAAGAGTCACATGCTCCACTGACTGAGCCAGCCAGGCGCTCCTCACCTTCTTTCAAATGGCCTCAAGAACTGATATACAGATGCCATTTTGCCATTAAAAAAGGTGGAAAACACACATACTAAAAAATTTACCAATTTTAACTCTTTTTAAGTGTCTAGCTCAGTACAGTGTTGAATACTTTCACATTGTTGTGTAACCAACCTCTAGAAAACTCTCCATCTTGTGAAACAAACTCCATACCCATTAAACACTAACTCCCCTTCCCCTTGCGACCACCGTCCATTCTACTTTCCGTCTCTCTTTTTGCCATTTCTCGTTTTTTTTGTTTTTTTTTTTTTTTAACTTTTAGGAGGTTGTGAAACTCACATTCCTTTTGAAATTTACTGTCTCCGAAAGTCTTAATAGTCATTCATTCATTTGGCACGTATTTATTGACCGCGTGTTGTGTGTCAGACCATATTCTAGGTTTTGGGGACACAGCCACGAGCAGGGGCAATATTGTCTCTGCTTTCAGGTGCTGACATTTTAGGAAGGAGAGAAACACAGTAGACAAACAAATGAGCAGGGTGAGCTTAGATAGGGAGTTTAGATATGTGCCGTGAGGACAGTAAACTGACGGGACCGGGGGTGCTTTGGGGATGGTGCTTTGGCTGGGGAGGTCCCAGGGGGCTTCTCTGAGCAAGTGATGTTTGAGTCAACCCCTGGATTTACGCAGGAGAGCTCTCCCCCAGGTAGAACTGGGGGGGGGGGGGGGGCGTGTTCTGAATGGGAGGAGCACCAGGCGCGAAGGCTCTTGACCGTAATGAACTTGGCTCGCTTGAGGAATGGAAAAACTACCAGCCTGAGCCCAGTAAGCAATGAGGAGAAAATGAAATGAGACTGGGCAGTCTTGCAAACCAAACAGCTAGATTATGTTCCAGTTGCCACGAGGAGCCACTTGAGGCTTTTAAGCCACAGCTATGTGATCGAACACCTGACAGAAAAAAAAAATTTTTTTTGCATAAAACTGTGCTTGTGTAGGATAATCCCGTACACAGCGACAGGCACGCTGCACATATCCAGCTCTTTGATCTGCCTCTGTTACTTTGTTTCCATCAGCCAGAGTCTCCCCAGTGTTAAAAGCCTGGGATGCTTGCAGGTTTTTCTTTGACTAGCTGTAATGAAAAGGTTGATGGGTATGATTACTCTACAGGTGGAACTCCTGAGACCCTGAGAGGTCGAGTTCTAGTGCCCATAAGGCAGGATCCACTTCAGCCCACCTTTTCTTCATCCCTTATACCTGCTCTTAGACCAAGAACATAGCCTCCAGAGGGAGGGTCAGCTGAGTTTGAGATCTTTTCTTATTCGAATGGTGGAATTGCTATTCGCAAGAGGAAAGGGAATTCCCTGCCATCACTCCTGTCCCCATTAGTAAGTATATATAGATAGTCTGTAATAATACCTGACTCGGAAATAAACATATGAGAGCTAAAAAAAAAAAAAAAAAAAAAAAGTTTTTGTTTTTCCCCCAAGGATTGAGGGAAGATTAGAAAAATGCTTTTGTTTTACGAGACTGGTGTTTGTAAAACGTTTCTTGCTCGAGTGGAATGAACATGTGTCCTTAGGGGCTTCCTGACATGGGCAGAGGCGGGGGCACGTGATGCAGGCACCTTTTCAGAGCCGTGGTCATGATGTCAGTTGGCATTTGTTTTTTAGTGTTTGCTTATTTTGAGAGAGAGAGAGAGCTCACTCAAGAGAGAGCATGAGTCGGGGAGGGGCAGAGAGTGGGAGGGGAGAGAATCCCAAGCAGGCTCCACACTGTCAGTGTGGAGCCCAATGAGGGGCTCGAACTCCGCGACTGTGAGATCGCGACCTGAACCGAAACGGGGAGTTGGACGCTTAACCAAGTGAGCCACCCAGGTGCCCCATCAGTTGGCATCTACGCCACAATGTGAGCAGCCCATTTCTGATCAAATTTGACTTGTTTTTCACTATAAATATATATTTTTAATTTTTTAAATGAAAAATAAAATTTTTTTTTTAAATTTTTGTTTTGACACAGAGAACATGAGCAGGGGAGAGACAGAAAGAGAGGGAGACGCAGAATCCGAAGCAGGCTCTGGGCTCCGAGCTGTCGCCACAGAGTCCGAGGCGGGGCTCGAACTCACAGACCGTGAGACCATGACCTGAGCGGAAGTCAGACACTTAGCTGACTGAGCCACCCAGGCACCCCTTTTTATAAATATTTTTTGAAGATTAAAAAAATTAAGAAGAACACCTTTAAGAAAATCTGGCTTTGGTGAATGCACTTTTTTCCCCCCCAAAAGACGGGGAAAGAGCCAGCCTGTGGTGAATCTGGCATTGCCATTGCACAGATTCCAGTTTATAAATAGATCCAGATCTGCACGGCCCTTGGTACCTCATCCAAAACAGGCCCACTGACATTTGCCACAGGCCACTTCCTGGGCCCCTTTCGGGTCAGCCTCCTTATACAGTGGGGCACCGGTCTCTCTTGAGCCGTAAATGCTTGCCTTGGAAAATCCTAGGCATCATCCCGGGTCTTTCTTTCAGAGAACATCCTGGGATGGCACGGGCCCGAGTCACATTCCACGGAGCAGCTGAGAAACGGGACGCTTGGCTCTTTGCCCGCAGCCAGCGCCAACGTAACCTGGGCGATTTTACCAAACTCTGCCGAAGACGAGCAAAGCCCGCAGCCAGAGCCAGAGGTAAGCGAGCCGTGCGTTCTCTCTCGGCACCTGCGTGGCTTGTGTTCTCGCTTGTCCCGAAACGTAGCAATCGTATTTGTAACTTGCTCGTCTCTTTGTTTCAAGAGGAGCCAAATCATAAAACGGAAGCGTTGCCTGGAGAGGGAAAAGCGGGTCGGCGTGCGCCTGGCACGTCTCTTCTCGTGTCTGGCAGCTGCTGTGGGTGCGATGCGATCCGACCCACGAGGAATCTCCTGTTTGCATTGAAATGGGAGTCGTTTTAACTCCAAGTGGGAGAAACTCAAACGATGCCCGTTGACGCGATGGGAGCAGTTACAATATATCATGTCGCTCCCCTGAATAATGGCTTCTTCATGTGGTCTGTGCTAACCTAAGCGCCTGCCTCACACGCTCGAGCCCTGCATGCTCCAGAACCAGGCCAGGGTCCCCCCGGGGCGGTGGCTGGCACTCCCGGGCATTGCGCTGCAGCCGGGTCCCCGCTGCAGGGGACAGCTGTCCTGCCTGGGCCGGGAGGGGCAGTCCCCGCAGATCCTCGCGACCGGCCGGGCTCTGGCAGGCTTCGTGGACTGTCACCTGCCCGCAGGACTCTCCCGACTGACCGTACCCCTGAGCGGCGGCCGGAAGGAAGCCAGATGCAGCATTTCCTTTTGTTAATTTTACTTTGCGTCGCGAGGGAACTTTGTTGTTTGTGGCTTTGGATGCGCCCGTCCTATTGACGTGACCCTGTGACCTAGGCGGAGCCGTGCTTGAACCGGGTGTGAGGGGTTGTTCTTCCTTCCAGACGAAAACACCGTAGCCTGAAAACTGAAGGGCATTCATAAAATCTGCTTTGGGAGGTTGAAAGCCCCAAGGCAGCTTCTTGGATCAAATGGTCTTGGTGGTCGACAGAGCATGTTTTCCGGGGCACCTGGGTGGCTCAGTCAGTTAGGGTCCGACTTCGGCTCAGGTTATGATCTCACGGTTGGTGAGTTCGAGCCCCGCGTCGGGCTCTGTGCTGTCGGCTCGGAGCCTGGCGCCTGCTTCGGATTCTGTGTCTCCTCTTTTTCTGCCCCTCGTCCACTCACTCATGCTCGCGTGCGCTCTCTCTCTCTCTCTCTCTCAAAAATAAACATTAAAGAAGAAAATACCGTTTAGAAATGTTGTCCAAGCTTCACATGATTATATTCTGTGACAGGGACTTGGTAGCTTAGCTCTCCCAGAGGCAGGATGAGCCTGCCCACAGATATTTCATTAGCATCTATCAGGTGCCTTCACAGGGCGTGAAATGAACAGGGGGCGTGAGATTCTTGAAAGCACTTGCCTCTACCTGTACGATGAGATTCCGGTGGATCAACTTGCAGCTGATGTGAAGGTGACTCAGAAGGTAAGTTGGTGGCAGCTGAGTAAATGGTAGGAGCCCTGCTGCCCTATTGTTCTTCTGAGAGCCTTGGGTTGGGTCGCATGGGAGGGTTGAAAACTGCAGTATGCTTCATTTCCTTCTCAACAAACCTTGGGGGGGAGTCGCATCATAATAAATATATTTATATTTAAGGTCTTGCTCTAGGGAAAAATGAAAAGAGTAGGCGAGTAAGTTATTGGATATTTAGTAATAATTCTTTAGGTTCTCACTCCCAGCAGCATTCTTGGGCAAAACCTAACAGACGCCATCACCTAATAAGCGTACTTACCAGGGCTGGTGACCTTGCCCGTCCTGTGAATCCATCGTTGTGCCTTCTGCTCTTCCCTGACAGTGCTCCCTCCAACCCTGATTCTCGAGAGGCCAGATCCGTCCTTTTTACCTAAAATGGTTGTCCGCTTTGCTGTACCGATCACTAGCCTCGGCAGAAGAGTGTATTGCTGTCCACGAGAAATAACCAGCTTCCCAATTCAACTTGTTAAAAATACTTTGAGGGAGAAGAAGTAGGGAGAACTTTTTCCCCCTTAAGTTAGGAACATCTTTAATTTCTGGTTGTCGTATTCCGTTTACTCCAGTCCGAGCAGCGTAAGGTGTTGTTGGGTATGTCCCTACAGCAGCGAGGACTTATGGCGGGGGGGGAGGGGGGGGGTGATGGCAGCATGATGGTGTTTTGATGGTTTTCTGAGATGGGATCGGTTAGAGACTCCTCTCATTTTCCCCCCCCCCCCCGAGCGACAGCTCTGGTAGATGAGTCTCACAGCCCCAAAACGGTCGGTTTCTATTTTTATTTTGTCCTCTGTCACTTTTTTTTTTGTCTTAAGAATTGAAGAAGCTAGCAATATCCACCCAATAGTTTTCCTGTCAGAAAAAAGGAAAATGTTTCCGTTGCCTCCCTTTTGTACAATTTGGAGGACTAACCCAAGAAGAAATGAAGTGAAAGTCCTTATGAGAAGCTTCCTTAACCCTTTGATACAGAGAGTAGAGTTACTATGTGAGTCCCTGCCGGGGAACTCAGGATTGTAATTATGGTGGCACTTGAATTAAGTAAACTGTTTTCTTCTGGTGTATTGCTTTGGTCACGCGTTAAGTGTTTAGAAGGGATAATTAGGGTGTAAAAGGTATGCCTCCCTCTGCTATGTGGGTGCTTGTTTGCTATCACTAAGCAATTAACTCAGTCCAGTTCTCACTGGGCACAGACTGGGTGTCCTACCATTCAGTTCGACTCTTGACGTTATCCACCTGGGCGGAGTGTCAGATCCCACAGGTTAAGGGCTCAGCCCCCCAGGACTCTCCCATCCCCCCTCCCCCCACCGCTGCAGCCGATGACAAGTCCAGGCCACCCGTGCTTCTGCCCAACCGGCTATAGGTCAGAAGTTCCCACAAACCCCAGCGTGAGTTTGGATCATTTGCTAGAACAGCTCACAGAACTCAGAGAACTGTTTACCCGTTTATTATATACAAGGTTGTAATTCGGGACCAGGTGCAAGAGGTGCATGGGGAAGGCTCACGAGTTTCCATGCCCTCCCCAGCCACCTCCGTGTGTTCACCAACCTGGAAGCTTCTGAACCCTATTCTTTTGGGGTTTTATGGAAGCTTTATTACGTAGGGATTGATTAAATCGTTCGTGACTGAACTCAACCTCCGGCCCCTCTCCCTTCCCTGGATGTCAGGGGGTGGGACTGAAAGTTCTGCCCCTCGAATCAATTTTACTTCCCCCAGGAAACTGCGTCCTTCCTTAGCTTACCTAGGGGCTTCTAAATGTCATTCATTAACATAACAAAAGACACCTTTCTTTCTCACCCCACTCTCCTCACCCCTTCATCCCTTAGGGAATTATCAGAGTTTTAAGAGCTCTGTGCCCAGAATGGGGACAGACACTCTTTCTTACTATGAAAGTGTTATACTCCCCTCCCCTATTCTGGCTTTCCTGTAAAACAACTTACAGATACCTGGAAAATTAATGCGTTTTCAAGCTTAGTCTGTTCAATTCCCAGCAGAATAAAACTGAAAGACCAGTGTGTATTTAATATATGAGTTAGAGTAGAACTGTGGTTCTACTCTACTAAAATTTTATTCTGCTGGGGCTAGAACTAACTGCATGTGAAAATGAAATATTCGTCCATAATGAAATGAGTTAGGATCTTGGTTTTACCCATTAGCAGACGATTTTTCAACTCCCTTCGCACCGTTTGAAATTGAAATTTAGAAAAAGGTTTTTGTTGTGCTGTCTTGGGAAAGAATACCTTGTAGTAGGGTAAGGGAGAACAGTGATGGGGAGATACCGGGATTGACCCTCTCGGCCCTCCTGATGGGAAATCTAACAACGGCATGTCCCGGAATTTTGTACGGCTAGGTGTCGGAATGCATGATCGGCTTCATAAATGAACTTGTGTGAGACTTGGAAGCCTGAGAGGAAACCAAGAAACCAAGTACCTTGTGCTGGTGCTGCTGGTGGGCAAGTCATGGGGGTGTGTGTGTCCCAAGGCAGTTGCGGGGGCCAGACGCATTGTCCGAGGGCCTCAGGTCCACCTGCTTGGGCTGGAGAGGCTGTTGGGGTGGCAGCCGCGGCTGCTTCCCACCATCAGGACCTTGGCTACCTACCGCCTACCATGGTGTGTCCTTGAAATAAAAGTTGAAGGGGTCTTTGCTCTTCCACTCCTCTCAGAGATTCTGTAAGCACCTAATTCCCATATCTAATCCCTTTCTGATTGAAATACCTGGTGTGGTTTCTGTTTCCTGCTGCAGATCAAGACTAGTCAGTTGCACTTGGGGATCAGAAAGCAGAGGGTGACATGGAGACAGTCGTGTGTGTGACCCTGTGGACCTACCTTTCTGGAGGGACAGAACCTTCATTTTTTTTTTTTTTTAATTTTTTTTAACGTTTATTTATTTTTGAGACAGAGACAGAGCATGAACGGGGGAGGGGCAGAGAGAGAGGGAGACACAGAATTGGAAGCAGGCTCCAGGCTCGGAGCCATCAGCCCAGAGCCCGATGCGGGGCTCGAACTCACGGACCGCAAGATCATGACCTGAGCCGAAGTCGGACGCTTAACCGACTGAGCCACCCAGGCACCCCAGAACCTTCATTTTTTTAAAAGTTAGTTTTATTGAGGCGTAATTCATAAATAGTAAAACCCACCCCTTTTTGAATTAGTTTTGAGAGAGAGAGAGAGCGTGCGAGCAGCGGAGGGGCAGAGAGAGAGGGAGACAGAGGATCAGAAGTGGGTTCTGTGCCAACAGCAGACAGCCGGACACAGGGCTTGAACCTATGAACCGTGAGATCATAACCTGAGCCGAAGTCGGATGCTTAATGACTGAGCCACCCTGGGGCCCCATACCCGCCCTTTTAAAATGCAGTTTTGTCACTTTTAAAGAATTAAAACACAGAGTAGCTCTGTCACTTGACAAAATTCCCTTGTGTTCCTTCATAGTTAGCCCCTCCCCCTAGCCCTGGACAGTCCTCATCTGTTTTCTGTCCAGGTAGCTTTGCCTTTTCCGGAAATCCACAGAAATGAAATCATACGGTGTGTGTCCCCTTTTGAGTCTGGCTTCTTTTGTTTCGCGTAATGCATTTGAGAGCCGTGCACGTTGGCGTGTTAATCAGGGCTTCCCGCCTTCTTCCTGCTGACTTGTATCCATTGGATTCAGAGTTGGTTTCCCCACTCACCAATCGGAGAACATTTGGTAAACTTAACTTAAATCCCCCACGGATAAACTAGAAACAGGGAAGCATGTGTTAATCATTTAAGGCAGATATTTGGTGTCTGAATACCTACCCTTGGCCAGGAGGGAGGAGGTGGAGAATCGCTACTACCAATCTCTTTCTCGGAGACCCTGAGCAGAGGTATTTAAGCTAGTGCCTCGAGAGCCCGCTGTCAGTTGCTGTGCACCCCTGCGTTGACTGTTCCTTTACAGACATTGCCTGGTTAATTGTCTGAACTTCAGGGCAACAAAGCTGTCAAGAGACCGCACACCGTACATCCCCCCAAATCTAGCAGGTTCAATAAGACTTCTTTTTCTTTCTTTCTCACATTTATTATTTTTGAGAGAGAGAGAGAGAGAGAGAGAAAGAGACAGAGCGTGAGTGGGGGAGGGGGAGAGAGAGAGAGAGGGAGACACAGAATTCGAAGCAGGCTCCAGTCTCCGAGCCGTCAGCCCAGAGCCCGACGTGGGGCTCGAACCGGTGAACTGCAGGAACTGCAAGATCGTGACCTGAGCCGAAGTCGGATGCTTAACTGATTGAGCCACCAGGTGCCCCCCGCCTTTTTTTTTTTTTTTTTTTTTTTTTAACAGAAAGACTTCTTATAATGTCCCTAAGTACTGAGCATTTAGCCAAATGGGCTTTGGTTAGAAAATTGCAAAATTGAATTTTTAAGTAAGCACATCATAATCTCTCCCCCACTTCCCCAAGGGAGGGGAGGAAATTGTTTTACAAATGAAGGAAGGAGACAGATATAAAAGACTTAGCTGAATTTTGCCTCAAGAAGAATTTCCATGCCCTTGGTGGATTCGTCATTTTAGCACTGAACTTTTGAACCACCTAACAACACAGAATGCTGTCAATTTGAAATCGTCTGACGTTCAAGTTGAAGCCTGGCCAGTATAATCCCCTCAACCCAGTTTTATCATCTCCTGATTCTTCACCTCCACGATACATAAATGTATAGGTATTGATGACTAAGGGTATGTATCAGGCACAGGATGGTGATGGATTTTGGAAGATAAGGTAATAGATTGTTTTGATCCTTTGGATAATTAACACAAGTGTTCAGTCTTACGTGTTTGTTCAAAATATGTGACACCCATTTATTTGGTTCCAACCATTTAATGAAGGAGTGAGACATTTATCACTGACTTCTGGCAATTGAAAATCACTTTATTGAATTCTGAATTTAATTTCAAATGGTCGCTACACGGGAGATATTGTTGATCACATTTGTTAGAATTTGTTACAAGGAAGTTCATGGGGAAAACGATCCCCTCCCCACCCCACTCCCCATCCTGTCACCAGTTTGATCGCATCTCCTTCCCAGATCCTGTAGAACACCTCTTTTTTTTAAATCTTTTCTTTGAATGACTAAATCTTAGAGTAGTCATTAGGGGTCAGATGGCTGCTCTCCAAAATGGAGTGACTAACTGGCCAAAAGTCCACAAAACTGGCCCATGGGAGACGAGATTTGTATCTGGACTTCCTCTCTCCCAAGCCAATACCTTTCCTCCACACCAGACTATCTCCTGTATCTGGTAGGATTCTTTCAGTTACAATAGCAGAGACTCGAACAACTAGTGGCTCAAGCAATAAATAAAATCTTCTCACAGAATAAGAATTCTGCCAATCAATACTTCCAGGTTTGATGGCCTCAAAGGCACAGGCTTCTGAAAAAACAGTATGGAGCTTCCTGAAAAAATTAAAACGAGAACTACTGTATAATTCAGTCATCTCACTTTTGTGTATTTATCTAAGAGAATCTCTCAAAGAGATGATTATTGTAATTCAGAATAGCCAACAGGTAGAAACGACCCTAAATGATCATCTGTGGATGAATGAGTACAGAAAACGTGGTTACACAATGGATTTGCATTCAGGCTTTAAAAAGAGTGAAATCTTGTCATTGGCTGCGACATGGGTGAACCTTGAGCGCATGATGTTGAGTGAAGTAAACTGGTCATGATTCCATTTACATGAGGTATCTAAGTATTCAAAGTCAAACAGAAAGTAGACTGTTGGTTGCCAGGGTCAGGGAGGTGGTAGAGAGGGAGAATTGAGGCGATGCTGTTCAAAGAGTTTAAAGCTTCAGTCATGCAAGGTGGAAATGTTCTAGAGATCCGTGCAACAGTGTGCATGTAGCTAATACCATACACCTAAAAATTTATCAAGTGGGTACATTTCAGGTGTTTTTATCATGTAAAAACTGATTATTTCTGTTTAAAAGGGTGTGTGTGTGTGTGTGTGTGTATGGATGGATTTCTTCTCTTCTTCTTACTATTGGCTTTTTATCCTTAGGCGTGTCACTTCCTGATTGCTGCATGACAACTACAGTCCCCAGCATTACATCCTCACAACAGTATCCTTTAGAATGTAGGAAGAGATGGGGGGTGCTCTTCTAAAGACTCTTACTCTTTTCCAAGACTCTTGATGTGGGAAGGGCAGCCCCCCGCCGCTGGTCCCCATACACTCTTTCCGTTATATGGTAGCCAGAACTGGATCACGTGCCCACGCCAAGACCTAGAACACATTGTCGGTAACTGGATTTCTAGAACTACTTCAAAGCAATCATGAGTCTGCCTCTGTGGCTGTGGAAGAGTGGGCCTTCCCTGAGTCAAAGGATCTCGAGTCCTAGAGATCTCAAAATTGGATTCGTTAAGCAAGGTTGGAAGAGGAATCTGCCTTTGGGCAGTAACCGATGGCGTCTGCTGGATCCCTAAATGTGCCCCGAGGAGCTTTTCTTCGTGCAGAAATCATCTTCAGCTTCCCTAGGACTTTTCTAACCCGGCCATGTCATCTTGGAGACCAGATTCTTTGAAGGTAGACCCCACCTCTGGTGTCTCTTTGAAGATTCCAAAGCAGTTAGGAAAGTACTGTGCACATAGTAGACCTTTTATAAATATTTGCCGAAGGAATGGGAATGATAAGGTCCGTTTGTACTGTTCATAACTAAAGGGCATGCTTCTCCCTTGTTCTCAGTTCTAGGCCTCGCTCTTCCTGGTGGTTCTGGAAGCCCCGGTAGAAGTAAGTTTAACTTATTGAGTGGCATATGAGTTACATAGGCTGCCGTGACAAAAGATTCATTATTGGCCCATGTCCTGGACCTTTCCAGGCAGAAGGCTCTCCTCGTTGGTCCGTTTCTAGCCATTGGCGTTGACCACCTATGCAAAAGGTACTAGATGGTGGTAGTTATATGTGGGACCCTTGTTATAGCCACTGAAGACAGTTTTAGGTCCTGACATGAGGAGTGCACAGTGGCTTGATCATCTGGGTGTTTTTTCTTCTGCTCTTCTGGCTACTGGTCTGAAAGGAAAGTAGTCCATCCATCGGGCAAATGTAGAAGATTGCTATCTGACCCTCAGGACATTAAAAAATCAGAAGGATTCAGGTTGTTACTTAGCTTTGCAGACACACTTCTCCCAAGTTTGCTCTGTGTCTGAATATACTAAGACAGTAACTATTCATGTACTCAGTTATTTGTTTATTCATCAAACATGGAGTTACTATGTGTTGGACATTGAACAGAGAACTCCTTAGTTCAGAAGATTTTTATAACCTAGTACTATAAACTGAATTGTGCCTACCTCCCTTTGCAAGTTCATATGTTGAAGCCCCAGCCCCCACGTGACGTATCAGGGAGACAGTGTCTTTGGGAGGCAGCTAAAGTTAGGTGAGGTCATAAGGGTGGGGCTCTAATCCAGCACCCTAATCCAATAGGACTGTAGTCTTGTAAGAAAAGGAAGAGAAGGAGACCCCTTTCTCTGCCCTGTGAAGACAGAGTGAGAAGGCGGCTTTCTGCAAACCAGGAAGAGCCCTCTCACCAGAACCCAACCATGTTGTATCCTGATCTCAGTCGTCCAGCCTCCAGAACTACGAGGAAAATAAATTCTCAGGCACCTGGGTGGCTCCATTGGTCAAGCGTCTGACTCTTGGTTTCGACTCAGATCATGATCTCACGGTTCGAGAGTTCAAGCCTTGCATCAGGCTCTGTGCTGACAGCACAGAACCTGCTTGGGATTCTCTCTCCCTCTCTCTGCCCCTCCCACTCTCTCTCCCCCGCTTCTCTCAAAATAACTAAATAAACTTCTGGAAAAAAATTCTCTTGTCTAAACCGTCTTGTTCATGGCATTTTGTTATGGCAACCTGCGCTAAGATACTCAGCTTCTTAACAACTTGCATAATTCACAATACTTATGATTTGTTTTATATTTCGAGATTAGAAGCAGAAGAGATGGTATTTAGGCAAGTGATGTTTCCAGGGAGTGATATTTCCAGGTTAGTATGCCAAGACTATGTAGGTCCTGGGGTATGTGGCCACAAATCTACCTGTGGCTCGTAGCAGTCAAAATGACGATCTCTGAGGGGCGCCTGGGTGGCTCGGTCGGTGGAGCGTCCGGCTTCGGCTCGGGTCAGGATCTCGCAGTTTGTGAGTTCGAACCCCGCGTCAGGCTCTGGAGCCTGTTTCAGATTCTGTGTCTCCCTCTCTCTGCCCCTTCCCCGCTCATGCTCTGTCTCACTCTGTCTCTCAAAATTGAATAAGCGTTAAAAAAAGTTGACGATCTCTGAGATGCCATGAAAGACGAATACGTGTTTCTGTGATATTCTAGTACGTTGTTCCTTCCGTGGCTGAGAGTGCCTTTTTTCTTGCCAAAAAAAAAAAACCTCACATTTTTTTTGCCCTTTTTTCTTCTTTTAACAAACCAACAACTATAACCATCACGCACTGACCTGAGCCCCGTGTGCATTTTTCAAGGTCTCCTCGAGCTTGGTTTCCGGTGGCATTAATGAGCTCTCCTACTACAAGGCATGATGGTGTAATTTCCTCCGCAGCTTTGGGGGATTCATTTCAGTGTATGCTACTTTTTCAAGGACGTTTTCATCCTTCCATCCTACTTCTTCCTCTTCCTCTCTCCCTTTTTGTGGGTGATACTAAAGTTTTGTTTTCTTGACTGGGTGTTGCTTTTGTAAGAGAGGGGTGGAATATAGTGGAAGGTCTCAAATCTACCTTCTTGGGGGCCTGTAGGGTATGTCTCAGGACTTTCATTGGGTTTCAACACTGGAATCAACAGGTCTTTGGGGGTAGCCTTAGGAGTGGTCACCATGTTACCTCCCTTCTCTCCCCTCCCCCCCTCCCCAGCCAGTGTGGCTTTGTGACATAAACACAAAGGGAGGTAGCCGCCTTGGATTTGACAATTGTGAGCTGGAGATATGAAGAAAATCAGCGCCAAGTGGTATAATCTGTTCTACCCCGCAGCAGTACTCAAAGGATCCAGGGCTTTGAACCTGGTGAATGACTGGTTTTAAAACACTGCAGTGTTTAGCATGGATTTTCCCGCCTCTTCCTCCTCCTCTCTCTGCCTCCCTCTCATTGCTCTTGCCACGAAGGGAGGAAGTCAGATCTGAACCAGAGGTGAAGAGTTGAAGAGTTTGTAATGATGTGGTAGGATATTTTTTTTAGTATTCTGGTTTGGGGGGTATTTTTTTCTCTGCTTATGAACGTGGCCCCACGTTTCACAACCCCTTGCCAGCCTCCGCCCATGAAATTATACCAGGAGAAACGAGCTTTTCACCATCTGCCTGGCTTACGTTTTTATTTGCCCACAATGAATAACTATTCTCGAGGTGATTTATATGCTGCCCTGGGATGACGTTCACTTTCCTGAGATGGAAAGTCGGCGCTCAGAGATTTATGATCTTGGGGAAAGAATGTTATGGAAGAAAAGAGTACAATCTTTTCTCACATGTGCTCTGGGCTCTGCCCGCATTCATCAATGAGGTCTGTATCCCTTTTGCAATTTGAATTGAGTTTTGTGGCTGGCTCGTGGGCCTGTGCGGCGCAGGGGCATACTGGGTGCTAAATCAAGATTGTGGATTCTCAAATTTGGGGTGAGGAAGATAGGCATGAGCAACTTAGGCAGGTGGAACGTCGATCGCGTGTGCACCAGTGAGAGAGCTGAAGCACCAAGTCCCCGTAGCGACTTTCAGACTCTGTGGATACAGGAACACCGCTTCTCTAACACTTGAGTATACTTCACCAGTGGCTAGGTGGCTGCCCGTCTTGTCTCCAGTCACCTCAGGACCGTAGCTGTCCTTGGCCCCTGAAGATACTGAAGCAACAAGGGCCACAAGGTGGCTCCTGTGGGGTGACAAGTGCGGTCAGGTGTCATGTGACGCCCCGACACCACCATCTTCTTTCTCGTCTTCCAGGGCACCCCCATCCCTGCCCTTTTCTCTGTCGTTCCCCCCACCCGCTCTGCACCCAGCTAAGCGGACGCTGGACTGTCCTCATGCCACATGTGGCTGTCTCCGTTGGCCACGATAATCCCAGCAGGTGACCTCGTTGTGAATAAGTAAAGGAAGCGTGGCGGAAATACGGGCACATGGAAGGAAAGGGAACTGTAACTTTTTCGGAAATGGAATTCACCATACTGGAGAACCGTGTAGCCTTAATAGGCGCTCTTCAGCGGGTCCCACGTCACTGTTCACGTTTTTTTCCGATCTCCTCAGGGTTTCTTTCCTTTCAAAAGAATTGAGAGTGTATGTAACTTTGTTTCTTAGAGTTATTTTATTTTTTTTAATGTTTATTTTTTGAAGGAGAGAGAGAGAGACAGACAGAGTGTGAGTAAGGGAGGGGCAGAGAGAGAGTGAGACACAGAATCCGAAGCAGGATCCAGACTCTGAGCTGTCAGCACAGAGCCCGACGCGGGGCTCAAACTCACAAACTGCGAGATCATGACCTGAGCCGAAGTCGGACGCTCAACCGACTGAGCCACTCAGACGCCCCTCTTAGAGTTGTTTCAAAATTTGTAGCGCAAAAGTATTAAATCTCCACTCGTTCTAGCGAATGAATGTAGAGTACTTAAGCCACATCACGAGTTTCAAGGAGCTTTGTGGGTCACTCCAGAATTCCAGGCCCTTACTCCACGAATGACGGTATGTTTTGGAAAATGTGTTTCAGATTCCAAATATTTCTTTTCAATGGCCTGTGTACTAAAATGCAGGGCCAGCTTGTAGTTCTGACTTAAAAAAGAAACGTATTATGCAATTCAGGGAGGAAAGGACTCCTTTGGGGATTTGTGAAGTTTTCTCACAGCAGACGGATACCAATTTCATGTTCTGGGTTGAGAAAAGAAATGGAGACAGGGGAAGGGACCACTTCTATGTTTACATGCCTTTTTGTGTTCTACTAGGATGCATTGTTAGAGCTAAAAACATTTAGTTACTTAGTTCGTTAGTTTATTTGAGAGAGAGGGAGAAGAGAGAATCTCAAGTAGGCTCAGTGCAGTCAGGGCAGAGCCCGATGTGGGGCTCGAATTCATGAACCATGAGATAGACCATGACCTGAACTGGAATCAAGAGTCAGATGCTTAACCGACTGGACCAACCAGACGCCCCTGAAAACTTTAGATTTAGAATCAGCTTTTATATAGAAATCTAGAGATTCCCATACTGGGAAAATACCCACCCATTTTAGGTGTTGCTCTGTGACATCAGTGGCCCTCACCTAGGTGAGTGGAGACTCCCGTGCCCTGCAGATGTGAGGGACAGGTGTCACAATGGTTGCTTCCCTAGCCCTAGCAGAAAGCCTTTATAAACATCAGAGTGACTGCCCCACAAAAGCAAGTTTTTTGTTTATATCCGTTTAGAACACAGATTCCTTGAAGAGGCAGTCAGTGGAATATAAAGTACAAAACTCATAATAAAGGCCACGAGGGGCGCCTGGCCGGCTCAGTGGAGCATGTGACTTTTGATCTCAGGGTCTTCGGTTCAAGCCCCACTTTGGGCATGGAGATTACTTAAAATTTTTTTTTTTTTTTTATAAAATAATAAAGACAGTGAGGGATCCTGTTTCAGATCATTTGGCTGTTGAGAGGAGTAAAAAGTTTGGGAGAGTCCCAAGGGCGTTTTGGGGAGGTAAGGTTAATGATTACATTTCTAGGATAACAGGAGTAAAGCTAAAATTTCCTCCTTCTCTTGAGCATGTTGGCATAGAGTAGATGTCACTTTAAGCTCCTGTCTTTTTTTTTTTTAAGTTTTGTTTGTTTGTTTATATTTGAGAGACAGAGTGCAAGTGGGGGAGGGGCAGAGAGAGAGAGAGAGAGAGCGGGAGACACAGAATCCGAAGCAGGCTCCAGCCTCTGAGCTGTCAGCACAGAGCCTGACGTGGGACTTGAACTCACGAACCGCGAGATCATGACCTGAGCCAAAGTCAGGTGCTTAATGGACTGAGCCACCCAGGTGCCACTAAGCTGCTGTCCTTGATGAGGGGTGGCAGGATGCCTCTCTAGGATGTGGCAGGGCAGTCTGAAACCCATCCCCTTCACCGGCTGCCATGGGGGGATGTGGGCAGTGTTAGTAGTATGATTGGAGTCATTTCCTGCTGAAAATGTCAGAATCAGATGAGATCACATATTTTCAGTGTTCAGCCTAATGCCTAGCACATAGTAGGTGCTCAGTGGTAAGTCAGCCCTTACTCCCATTGTTCTTTGGCAGTCCCTGTCCCTGGGTATAAATGTCTTGAGAAACCCCCAAGAATGTGTTGCTCTGACATCCTGGGTTCCTCAAGAGACACTCATTTCTCCTTTGTTAGTCTTTCGAAAGAGTAGCCTCGGTCTAAATGAGTGCAAATATATCTGTATGGTGAGGCTTGATTTACAAAGGACTTTCATGAACGACTTCTTCAAATACAGCTGCTTCTGATGCAACTAATTTAATAATCATCAAGGCAGTCGTGTTACTGGTATCTTGTCTGGGTTCTCTTGGAATAAGTCCTAAAACCAGCCAGCCAGATGGCCGTGTGGGCCCAGGTCACTGGGCATCTGTGAGGTGCGGATGCCCAGGTGGGCTGATTTTCACAGCATACCCCAGGCATGCCCACCAGAGGAAGTTTGGGGTGTCGAGAAGTAAAGGAAATCTCAGTGGGTTGTTTTAGTTTCCTGTTGCTGCTGTAACAAATCGCCATAAATTTAGCAGCTGAAATGACACAAATTTGTAATCTTACAGTTCCGTAGGTTGGAAGTCTAAAATTAAGATGTTGGCAGGACTTCATTCCTTTCTGGAGGCTCTAGGCGAGAGTCCATTTCCTTGGCTTTTCCAAAGCTTCTAGAGTCTGCCCTCTTTGGGTCATGGTCCCTATCTCTCTCTTATGGGCCAAGAACATTGCTTCTCCTTGACTTTCCATAGTCATGTCTACCTCTGGCTTCCTCTTCTGTGTCCCTCTTCCACTTTTAAAGACCCTTCTGGTTATATTGGGCCCACCCAGATAACCCAAGATAAATCTCCCTACTTTAAGCTCAGCTGACTAGCAACCTCAATACCCTTACTGCCATATAACCTAAAATCACCATCCTGGGGATCAGGACTTGGCTGTCTTTGGGCCATTCATCATCCTACCGCAGCAAGTAAGTTGGTAGGCACTCACCGAGTACATTAGATATATCATGGACATCAACCTGAGCTCCCATCGCTGGCTTGAAATAGAGCAAATCGTTCAATTGCTCCCTTTGAGGAAACCAGTCAGCTCAGCTGGCTGTGCTATTAGGAGAAGAGTCCTTGGCTTTGCTTTTTGTACACAGTGAAACCTTTTCAGCCTTGCTTCCCGCCGGTCTGCCACTGCCCCTCACCCCTTCACCGACTCCTACTGCCTTCCAGGGGCCTCAGAATTACACCAGACGTGAAACGGTGAAGCCACCTCTGACAGTTTTTATACAGTTCTTAGCCAGGCAGTGGAAGGAGGACGACTTTAAAAAAAATGACTGTGACCCCACTTCATTGTTGCATAAAAAATATAGCCGAGGCCCTGTAGGAAGTCAGCAATAAAAGTCCCCCACTTCAACTCCTCCTTCCGAGGCTGCCTCCTGCAGGGGGCTGCTGTCTCTCTTCTGTGGAGTTTGTTTGCACAGCAAACCTACGTATATGTTCTTTCTTTTAGAAATTTTTACGACGGCGAAATGGCCCTGTAGATAACGTATACAGGTAAAGTGGCTTTTTAATTGAACAGTACATCTTCAATATGTTCCCATGTCACTGCGTAGATTGTTTGCATTCCTTTCAACAGCTACAGAGGAGTCAGCTCTAGGATTGTATCACGATTCGCGGGGACCCTGAGCCTTATTTAACCAGACCTTAGGAGAGACGTTTAGTTGTCTGGTTTTTCTTTTACAGGTAGTGTTCTGATCATATTTTGCACACTTATGCAACTATGTCTCATGTAGGGGAAGTGTCTAGCAGTGGAATTTAAGTGGAATTCAGTCAACAAATGTGGGAATTAAACATTTTGCTAAGTATTACCAAATTGCCCCCTAAGACGGAGCCAAATTTATAATCCCACAGCAGCATGTGAGGGCTGCTATTTTCCTGTCTTTTTGCCATTAGAAATGAATACCAAGTGCCTTTTTTCTCGCCAGTTTTTATTTTCATTTAAATTTTATTTTTGATATTTATCTTTAAGTAAGCTGTATGCCCAGCGTGGGGCTCGAACTCACACCCAATGATCAAGGGTCACATGCTCCATTGACTGAGCCGGCCAGGCGTTCCTCCAGTTTTTAATTTTGGGAGAAAAATGGTGTCTTGTTTTATTTCTGTTTTTATAATTATGGATGAAATTGAGGATGTTTCACGGATCAGCCATCGGTGTTTCTCTTGTTTTAAGTGTCTCGTTCATAGCATTTGCGCATTTTTCAATTCATGTGGACTTTTTAATGAATATTTTCCAAGCATTCCTTTTATATAAAGCCAATTCTTCATCATGTGGGGCAAGTATCTTGTCCACATCTTGGGTGCACTTCAGCGATAAGAAGAAATAGCAATTATGATTAGAGTCACCACTATAGAATCTTTTCCCACGAAGGATTCCTTCTCTTGAACCAGCTTGAGAGTCAGACTCTCATCCTTTTGTAAGTTAGCATTAGTGTCAAATGAAGCCCCAGAATTGTATGTGTTGCTGTCCAGGAACACCGCCGGGATGAGCCAGTATGTTGCTCTGGGTTTGTGTTGGCTGATTTATAGGGAGGTACAGCAACTGTGGGAATATCCATGAGCCAAGATAGATGCTTGTCCTTCTTGAAAACGTCATCTGGCAAGAACCAGGCGGTCCTCTCACGGAGAGCATTAGCTACACGGAGCCCTTGTTAGCCCTCCCCTCCCCTTCCCTTCTCCCTGGTCCTCCCTCTTGCTCTGAAGCAAATGGCTAAATGTGTAAGGACTCATTTGACAGTGGTTCTGATTGGGACCCTCCGTTTTCACCCAGGGTCTGATGTTGCCGGTTTTTAAGGCAGTTTTATGCGGAATACTTCTCAAGTTGGAAAAGACATTTCTCAAAAAGAAATGTCAGAAGTTAATTTTTTTTCCTAAAGATCTTAGATTATGGATGACATGATAAAATAAAGTTACCAGTTAAATGTCAATTTCAAGCAAAATCTCACATACCATGGGTTATTTTTATTTTACTGTTTTTTTTGAAGTTTATTCATTTGAGAGAGAGGGAGCATGTGTGAGCAGGGAAGGGGCAGAGAGAGAGAGAGATTGAGAGAGAGAATGAATCTCAAGCAGGGTCCACACTGTCAGTGCTGAGCCCACCATGGGCTCGATCCCATGAACCATGAGATCATGACCTGAGCCAAAATCAAGAGTAGGATGCTTAACTGAATGAGCCACGCAGGCGCCCCACGGTGGGTTATTTTTAAACTTGCATGAGGGGTGTTTGTTTCGTGATCATGCCGTACGAATGGGGTGAAGACTTAACTGTACAAGGGTAGAATATTTGTCAAAACATTTACCCAAGTGACAAAACCTAGCTTCGAGAACCCTCATAGGGTTATGTTGTGCTGGAGAGATGGAAACTCTGTGCATCAGAGTGATCTTAAAAAAAAGAAAAAAAAAAACGAAAACAGGAACTGAGTATTGAGAAGCCTGTAGGTCCTCCCTGAGTACGTTTACACCTTAAAATTCACTGTCTTCTTTTTGTGCTAATTATGATAACCCACAGTTCTGATCGTTAATAGTGCTCACCACATGTGTTCATGGTCCCCCACATGTGTTCATGGTCCCCCAGGAAGACTACAGCTGTCTCACAAATTTCCCCTTGAAGTTTCCACCGAACGAAGCATTTGAAAATGGGGCACAGCAGAGTCTGATAATGTGACAATTTTTAAAGTAGGAGACATAGTAAGCCTCATTTTGATTTTATGGCAGTGGAATAATAGGGAAAAAAAAAAAAAGAACCGTTAACGATTACCCTCTTAGATCCTAAGTATCAATTCACATTTGAATGCAAGCACAGAGAAACCTCCTTTGAATATCCTCTGCCACAGTGGCTAAGAGAAACGGACATACACAGTGCAAATTAAAAAGCAGAGAAAACGCCTGCTATTTGAGCCCAAAGGTATTGAGTGGAATTTTAGAGATCGTAGCTTTAACAGCGCCTTATTGGTGCTTCCTCATTGTAGAATTAAGAGCCGTGGTGGTTTTGCTTTGTTTTGTTTTTTCCTACAAAACATTAGAGCCTGTTTCTCTGAGATGCTTTTCTGTCCGTTAATATTTACAAAAACCGGGATATAGTGGAAATATATCAGAACTCTTCTTAAGCAGGGTAAAAAGTCTCAAGTTGCCCGAGCTTTGTGTTGTTTCTAAAATTCCTGGCTCATCGGCTCCTTTGAGAGCCAGGTAATAATAATCCAGAAATTACCTTTTGAAGTGAAAGGGCATAGATCTGCTGGGTTTTAGATCCTCGAAGCCTGGGATGTAACCGTGTACTCCCGGCACGCAGGAAATCCTCGGCGAGTGAGTGTGCGTTCTGTGTGGCCTGGAGAGAGCATTATCTGCAGCGGAGTCCTTAATGCACTTAGCGTCTTTCCATTATTCATGACACGGTCCCTTTTTGCCTGCAAAGAACAGTAGATGCCTCTTGCTTTTAATGACTTGTAAATCAAGACTATTCTGTGGTTTGCTGTGCCGCTGGCTCTTTCCGGTGTTTTTCGTGTTACCGTAGCCTTCCAAAATTGCCGCTGGAAAGAGTCCGTCGGGAATTTCTCAACGAGAGGCATCAATGCTTCAAATGGACAGACGAAGTGGAAAGTCACAACGAAAGGACCGCCCTCTTCCAATCCAAGTTTATGGCTTTCCATTTCCATTTTAGGGCTGTCACGTGAAATGTCCCGAACCTGGTCTCCTGTTGAGAAACACACTTTGTTTCTTCAGCTTGCGCCTACACGAGTGTTTGAGAACAGGTGTCCACTTGTCCGTGTTTGGATCGCCTGGCGTCTAAGCCGGTGCGGTGTCCACACTAGGCGCTCGGGATCCGGTGTGGAGGGTCGGGGGGACGGGGGCCAGGAGTACGTCTTCTACCAGGCTTCGCGTGCCTGCTGCCTTTCTCTGGTGCTCCTCTCGACCCCCGTGGCCTTCAGTGGTCAGAGCCGCGCTTCTCAAATGCTAGAGCGCATCAGAAGCGCCTGGAGGGCTGGGCAGAACACAGGTTCTGTGGCGGGTGTGGGGGAGGAACTGGGAGGTCATTCAGTGGGCATAGGGGTTCGGTTTGGGAGGATGAGAAAGTTCTAGAAAGCTGTTGGACAACAGTGTGAATGCGGTTGACAGCCTTGTACGCTTAAAAAAAAAGTTAAGATGGCGAGGGTAGAAAGTGATATATTTGTCATAACTCGTGGAATTATACACTAAGGTCTCTATGTTGCACCATGTATAAATTCTATTTCAACTAAAAAATGAAAGCAAAAAAGCCCCAGCATACACAGATCTGGGCTGCTTGTCCCCGGAGTTTGAGTCCATAAGTCTGGGATGGGTCCCTAGACTTGGTTACCTTTTTTGTTTTTTGTTTTTTTTTTTTTGGCATTTCTTTTTTTTTTGTTTTCTTTTTTTTTTTTTAATATGAAATTTATTGTCAATAGTCTTTGCCGTCAAGCTCACAGTGACGCTGAGCCTGCAGGTCTGGGGACACACCTTACGTAGGCCTGACGCAGGGCTCCTCCCGAGGTGGCTCTGCATACCCTCGGTGCTTTGCATCTTTTTTTTTTTTTTTTTCTGTCCCCATCAGGAGTTCCGGCCCATAACCGGGCATAACTTGTGGCATAAGCAAGGCCGTCCTAGCAATTAGCGGCGTCAGGTGGAGAGTCTGAAAGCATCACTAACGTGGTGCCATCGACCTGAGTTTCATTGTGTTTACTTTCTGAAAAAAGGTATCTACCGTCTGCAGAAGCAGAAGACATCCATCACCCAGCACAAAGCGTAAATCAATAATAATTTAAACCGTGGATATAGAAAGTCAGAATTCTTGATGTGCATCCATGGTTACGACAGAAACAGATCATAGGTAGTAGAATTCCTTTCTTTGAGTTTTTAGGTACAGAGTAATTCTATTGCTATTGGTTACCCCCAATGCATCATTCCTTCAACATTTTATTTCTGAGGTGACAGCATTTGTAAGATTGTTCTCTTGTGCTTCCTTAGGAATTTTGGATTTTTTTTTTAATTTTTTTTTTAATGTTTATTTATTTTTGAGACAGAGCATGAATGGGGGAGGGGCAGAGAGAGAGGGAGACACAGAATCGGAAGCAGGCTGCAGGCTCTGAGCCATCAGCCCAGAGCCCGACGCGGGGCTCGAACTCACGGAATGTGAGATCGTGACCTGGGCTGAAGTCGGACGCTTAACCGACTGAGCCACCCAGGCGCCCCGTGGAATTTTGGATTTTCAAAATGATCTCTTCTCACTGAGCTTTAGATTACCAGGAAGTTAAGGAAAGATAGGGCTGGCAGCGGCCTGTGAGTGACCTTGGCAAAACTTACCCATGGGGTTTGAGAGGAGGGAGGGATTGTTCCTGACCCAGGGTCATGGGAGCCTGTGTCCTGGCATGGGGCTATTTTTGCAGAGAAGTAGCAAATGGTAGAGGAAAACGAACTGGGAGAGTATTAAAGGTGGAGAGCAGTACTGTCTAATACAACATGCAGTGATGGAACGTTTGTATGCTGACCAATAAGGTAACCACTAGCCACATGTGGCCAGTGAGAACCTAAAGTGTGGCTAGTGCCTTCAGGGAACTGAATTTAAAATTTTTATTTATCTATCTGTCATCTGTCTATCTATTTTTTAATGCTTATTTGTTTTTGAGAGAGAGACAGAGACCGAGCATGGACAGGGGAGCGGCAGAGAGAGAGGGAGACCCAGAATCGGAAGCAGGCTCCAGGCTTGAGCTGTCGGCACAGAGCCTGACGCGGGGCTCGAACTCACGGACCGTGAGATCATGGACCTGAGCTGACGTCAGACGCTCAACCGACTGAGCCACCCAGGCGCCCCTAAATTTTATGTATTTATTTTTAATTGATTTACACAGCTACGCGTGGCTGGTGGCTCCCACACTGGGCGTGTAAGTCTAGAGGACGGAGTGAGGGTGCTGTCAGCTATAGGCTGGAGAGAGTTCAGGGTGGGGAGCAGGAGGGGAAGGGAGAAAGGGGGCAGGTTGAGGAGAGCCTTAAATATTGGGCTGAGTGGATAGTTCCTCTGGGCAGTGGGACAGCTCTGAAGACTTGTGAGCAGAGAAGGTATTTGGGGAAGAACGTGCCAGTGGCTCAATCCAAGGCGAAGCATAAGAGGAGGAGTCTGGAACAGAAGGAGAATCTGCAGAGTGTCAGGATCCTACGGTTACGTGCCTAGGGCCTCGAGTGTGATGGCAGAGTGAGGACAGGAGGGATGTGTAGCCCAGGGGGCCGTCTGGGTGGTGGGGCGCTGGGAGGTGTCTGTGCACCTGCAGGCCTCCCGTCTGGATGGGCAAGGAGGACGGTGAGCCAAACGGAGTCAGGATGCTGGCGGGGCCCTTGTGAGGTGTCTGTCGGATCTGAGAGGAGGGAAGGTAAGATGATAAAAGCTTTCTCCCCCTCGAATGCTACCTGCCCGAATGAGCCTCCGTAGCTGGTTTATGTTGCCCATGGCTTACTAAAAGAATTCCATCTGCAG
This sequence comes from Panthera leo, assembly GCF_018350215.1. Taxonomy (NCBI): domain Eukaryota; kingdom Metazoa; phylum Chordata; class Mammalia; order Carnivora; family Felidae; genus Panthera; species Panthera leo. Next base: position 147,052,531 of record NC_056687.1, on the reverse strand, counting down.
GCACTTCTGGCCAGTCACGTTTTGCTTCTGGTTCCACCTGCTCCCTTCGGTGCTCACTTGCTTACCTGCCTGCCACCATCGTTCTGCTTCCCCTGGGATTCCCGGGCCCCTGCGATAGCTCACTGTTGGATCCCACAAATGGGAACCCCAAAGCGAACCACTGTCTGCCCAGCAAGGCCGCAGCTTCCAAGAGGACTAAGCCCGTTTCTGTGTTCCTCTGCCGTGCCTCGCGGAGAGCCTGACACGCCTGTTGACGGAACGAAGGACGCGGACGTTTGCGGAACGAAGGAGGGACCCTTCCTGGAGGCTGTAGGAGAGATCCATTTCCTTGCCTTTTCTGGCTTCTAGAGGCTGCCTGCTTTCTTTGGCTTGTGGCCCGTTCCTCTGTCTTCAAAGCTAGCAGCTGCTCTCTCCCTGACCACACTTCCCTAGGCACGCCTCCTTCTGACCACAGCCAGGGAAGAGTCTCCAGCTTTCGGGATTCCTGTCATTTTACTGGATCCATTTGGATAATGCAGGACTCTCTTGTCTCAAGGACCTCAATCACCTCTACATAGGCCTATTTTTTGTCACAGCAGGTGACAAAATTCACAGGTCCCAGGACTAGGATTTGGACCTCTCGGGGACACTGTTTTTCTACCACAGACAGCTCAGGGAGAGACGGTGAGCAGGCAGGAGTTCAGGGCGAAGGCTGAGCTTGAGACAGACATTTAGAGGCCATCAGTGAATAAATGGTTGAAAGGCGTGGCATCAGGTGGGCTCTTCGAGGGAATGAGTCTAGCGATAAGTCCAAAGCCATCTGCCACCTGGCCTCGGCCAGACTGCCCCGGCCAGCATGCCGCTCCTTCTGGTGGAATGTCCCCTCGTTTCTCGGCTGCCCCAAGCGTTGCTCTTTGGTGACGCTCATCTCAGAGTCTGCCTTTCTGGTCACCCAGGCCACGGCCTTCCTTCTGCCCTCGTCGTGTCTGACTTTACATGATGCGTCCTTTTATTTATATGTTTGTTCTAATTTTTTAGGTAACAGCTTTATGAGATATAATCGACATGCCATGCCATTCACTCATTTAAAATGTTCCGTTCCATGGGTTTGGGTTTTTTTTTTTTTCCAGATAAGTCCATGTTAGAACATTTTCATCACCCCCAAAAGAAACCCCATACTCTTTAGCTGTCACCCTTATTCTACCCCTCCTTCTAGTCCCTTCCAACCACTAACCTGCTTTCTGTCTCCATACATCTGCCTGTTCCTATAAGTGGAACCATGTAATATGTGATCTTTTGTGACTGGCTGCCCTTTTCATTTTGTTATTATTTTTCAAGTTCATTTATTTGGAGAGAGAGAGAATCCCAAGCAGGCTCCACTCTGCCAGTGCAGATCCTGACATGAAGCTCGATCCCACGACCTGTGAGATCGTGACCTGAGCTGAAATCAAGAGTCCGACACTTAACCCACGGAGCCACTCGGGCACACCTGTCCTTTTTATTTTAAATCTGGATTTTGTCCTTGCACGCTCAAGTTGTCCCCGTTTTTCTTGTTTTGTTCATTCGTTAAAAAATTTTTTTTTTTTTTATTGAGCACCTTTTATAAAAACCAACCCTTGTTTTGAGACTCTAGAAACGAAAGGCCGAAGGAGACAGGAGTTCTAACGGCAGACTGTCGTGAAGGAGTTTCGATGAGGCTAAGCTGACGAGCACAGGGCCACTCCGTCCCACCCCTCAGTTCCTAGCTGATGTTACTGATTGATCACGGCGTTCTTTCTCCCGGAGCCTAGAGGTGGCTTCTAGGTCCACATCAACCTGGAGCTCTAAGTAGCCGGTCCAGATAATCCGTGTTCCTCTACTGAAAGAGATTGGACTTCCCAGTTCCAGCGGGAAAGCAGATGCGCAGTCGCATAAACCCAGTCGGGGCGTGCCAAATCGGGTGCCTCCAGGGTGCCGAGGAGCTCCTCGTTAGGACGCAGGGGGCCACGTCTGCCCCTGTGAAGTGTGGCTGAACTGAGTTTCAGAGGATGAGATGGAACTTAGAGGTTCCACCAGGGCCAGGGGAGAAAAAGATCCATGACCTCCTCCGGCGGGTCACCAGCTGGTCAGATGCAGAGACCAGGTCTTCAGCATCCTGTATCTTTAGTAGCCGATGTGGGCGTTGGAGGCAGTTCGGGGGATGGTAACTCTTGCAGCCCTCGTGCCTGTTCGCCCTTCAGCCCGCCTAGAGGAGGCCTTCTGTGTCTTAAACCGTTGCTTTTCCTCACGCCAGAGCCTAGAGATGCTAGAGTGGCTCTCGGAGGGGTTTTGTCCCTCCCTTTCCTGGGCCTTCTAGAGAACTTGGGTGGCTCCTGCGTGTGCCGCGCTGTGACCCTTGCCGCTTTGTATTTGTCTCCTGTGGCTCCCGGACCCGCATGTGATTTGTTCCGGAATTTCTATGAGTCCCTTACTGGTGCAGCCCTAGATCCCGGAAGTGATGCTCCCTCGCGGCCAGGGCCGTGGACCGTGTGGGGGACCCAGACCTTGACGGCCCCGGAGCCCTCCGTGTCCTCGTTGTTGGGGGGGGGCTGACCTACCACGGGAGCCCGTCCAGCATCACACAGCTTCTGAGGGATGGCGAGGGGGACGCGGGTGCCGTGGCAGTGGCTTCTAGATCAGCACTAGGCTCAGTGCTGGGCTCAGCACTCTGGGCTCAGCACTTTCTGTGCTTTGTCTTCTGTAGGCCCCTGGGCAGTCGCCTGAGGTGTGGGGAGTTCCGCCTCCATCTCAGAGATGAGCTGGAGCCTGACAGGCGGAAGGTAGCGGATTCAGGATTCACATCCAGGCCATCGCTCCGGCTTCCCTGCGGCGATTACGTCCTCTGTTTTCGTGCCCTCCCTCTTCTCCTCCTTGAGACTTTGACCCCAGTGCTCACAAGCCTCCTGTGAACTTGAGAGTGTGGCGTGTGCTGCTCGCGGGCCTAGGGCCATGGTGATCGGTGCCCCGCAACCTGGCATAGCTTCGTTTTTAGGGAGTCTTGGCGAGCTCTCGGCTGGGCCGCCGATCCCGTGCCGGCTTGGCTTGCGCAGTGCTCGGCTTTTGCCGATCGACGTAGTGTCATAACGCATGGGATGCAGCGCTTGGCTCTTGGGCCTTCTCGTCACGTATGTGCCCTTCCCTCTGTTCCTGGTGGCCGCGGATGCTGGAGGGGCTGAGGCGTGGATTGTGGCCTCCGGGCGCCTGCTTTGTCATTGGCACGCTTGCTTCCCAGGTCCCCAGCTGCAAGATCGTCGCCTCCCCCTTCGCTGCCGCTGCCGCTTCCTTCCCTGCCTTGGACTCAAGGTTTTCTTTGCTCCTTCTCAGTTCCTTTCTTTCTTGCTTTCGTTGAAAAACAGTTTCTGAGCAGCTCTGTGGAATGAGAAAAGGCCTGATGTTATTTGCTGTGAATGCCTCTCGCAGATATTTTTTGAAAGAACACCTGTCACATCCTCTTGGCGTAACTGTGCCCGATTATCTTGGCTGATGACGAATGCCCCCTACTCCCTCCCCTCCCCGGAAGTGACTTCCTTCTACCTTCCAGGGTGTCTTTTCTTTAAAATGAACCTTTCTGCAGGTTGGCCCCTTTGCTCAGGAAGAGCGTCTGTCCTTCCAGTCTGTGCGAGCCAAGTGTGGTAAATGTGTGTGTATGTGTGGTTAGAGCAAGAAAGCCAGCGCGTCCACTGGGAGGCAGCAGAAGGATTGTGATGTCAGTGGCAACCAACTCAGCATCTCCAAAATGGCAGCGGGGACAAGCCTGCTGTGTGGACATGGTTGTGCTTGAAGCTGTCAAGGATTAGAGCCAACTCCTCCACTGGGTTGCCCCCCGCACAGTGGCCTCATTGTACCTACCTCCAAATGGCAAGATAAGGTCCCCCAGATACGGTGGCGGCCTGCGAGGCACAGCTGGTCACCCAGCTTTGGACGTGGCTCCACAAAGAAGGCAGTACACGCGAGGAGGCTTCAGTGGCCGCCCTGCGTCAGGGCCACGGGGCGTCAGCTGCACAAGACATCGCCTGAAGACATGTGTCTGACGTCACGCCGTTTAGTATGACTTCTGACAGAGGAGAGCATCTTTCCGTTCACCCGGGAGACCCTCCGCTCAGCGAAGATGGCCTACTTTGGGGGACTCGGAAACAGGCACAAGAGAGACTCTTCTGGGGAAGAAATCCCACCTGTGCTAAGCGCGGGAAGGACAGTAGGTCATCAGGAAGAGCCGTTTTACGTTTCTGTGACACAACTTTATGTCTGTGTGTGTCCTCAGGGGAAATAGTTTTTCCAAGCGTGTGATACAGTGAGTGCCTTGCACTTGAGAGTCATGTGATAAAAATGTCTTACTGGGGAATGAGGGAGAAAAACGCCAAGTGAAATTTGCTGGACTGCTGGCCATCTTTGTATGCCCCATGCTATGCTAATGCTATTCTATTGACTTGCGTGGGAAGTTGGACCGGGTCTTCAGAAACAGCTGTGCCGGTGTTCATGACCTTGGCTATTAGATGGGGCTCCTTGGGCTGTAAAATTTTTATGAATGTGAAGATAAACAACGAGGATCAAGTAATGATTGTGATAATTTGGTTAAATATGCTATAAATATTGGAGTGAAAAAAATGACTAGAGATAAAAGGGACTTAATACTTGGTTTTATGGATTCCATACAGGTCGTCAACAACGGTAACACCGTTATCATCAGAACAAAAAAATTGTTTCAGTAGTTGGTCCTGGGCACTTGTACCTCTTAGACACTCTGAACTCCTTGCTTGTCTTTTAATATTCGCTGTGTTTGTCGCCTTTCTCTGTCTTCCATTGACCTCTTCTTCCAATCTCTCTGAACCCCCCTCAACCTCTATCCATGGTTCAACTTGACATTTCCTATTTTTTCTAGAACCTCTCATTTTCTAGCAAACCAATGTCTATTGCCTCCTGTCTGTAAAGTAAGCAAATGTGTGTTTGTCCTGGTAGCCATTATTGCATGTTACTGCATGTTCTGTGTAGTAGCAGAAGCAAGAAATAAGTCATGTAGGGGGACACCTTGTTGCCCGGTTGCTCCTTTGTGCTGCTGCTGCTGTATATCATAAGGTTTCTCTCGTTTGAGGGTGGATATCTGAGGGTGGTGCTTTGGGTCTTCTCCCCCACCGTCCAGCTTTCTGTGACCCTCAGACTATCAGATGTTCTTTTTGACACGGCTGGGTTTCCCCATTTTCGCCATAAAGACGATATCTGGACAATGTTTGGTTCTTACCATTCAATACCAAGGTTCTTGGGTCTGACTCAGTTTACCCTGTGCCTAGGTAACAGTGTGGGGGGAGAAATGCCAGCCTCTCAAAATGTTGGGCTGCAACATGATTGCCGATGGAATAGAATTTGACGTCGTTGTCTAGCTGCCTGTATTTTCTGTCCTTGGTCGGGTAGACTTTTAGGAGAGCTGCAGATCACTTGAACTCAGTGGGTATGTTTTCTGATGAAGATATTCTTTACTTAAGAATACCTGTTCTAGGGCACTCATATGGGCGACAGATGGCAGCAGGTGCCCATCTCAATCTTTGTCACAGTGGAGCCCACCTACCTGCATGTCAGCGATCTAAGGGCTGTAGCGTGGCCTTGATCCACGTTCAAGAGTAAACAGTCGTCTTTAAAGGTCGAATAATGTAGCCACCTAGGCTTCTCTCATAATGCCTCAAATCTAAGGATTCAGTCCTTTGCATTAAGACACTAGGTTATTAGACATTTACAAATAAAGAGAATGTTAGTAGATCAAACTACTCAAGTTGGCCTCAGCTCTCTGAGAGCCAGTTAAGCAAGGAGGAGAGATTGCCGTGAAGAAGGAGGGCTGGGTTGCATGCACTTTGTCTGAGGAAGGGGAGCAGGTGCAGGTGTGGGGGTGGAGTGAGACCCGTGGCAGGGAAATGAATGGACCTCGAACATAAATGTCTGTTTCGTGGTTTTTCCTGGCACTGGCTCAAAATGTAGTTCAGTTACATATGTGTATTGAATAAAATAGTTTGGAATTTCCGTCTTGCTTGGAACTTGCCTTTGTATTGCAGAATTAAGAGTTTGGGTAAGAAGGAGAGGCGGAAGCAGAGTTCAGTGTTCCCTTCTGCACTGGTGTCCCCCTGGAGGAGGCTTGTTCAACCCACGTCAACCTAACCCAAGTCACGATTTTGCTTCTGGCTTTGGCCCTTGGCCGCCACCTCACGGATGTGTTGCCCGTTGCCAGATGAGAAGCGGAGGTCTGTGGTGACATGGCTGCAGATCCTGTGACTGTCTCTGACTGGAACGCGTCCCATCCTGAGAGCCCATCTCTCTTACGGGGTCTGAGGCCCCTCGTTCCTTGAGAGGCCTGAGGTCAGCCCAGGGGCAGATCCTCTCCCGAGAATCCAAGGAGAACGTGGGCCGTCTCTCTCGAGAAAATGTCCAGATACACAATTTTTGTATCAAATATCAAAGGTAGCAGTAGATATTTTTAGGAATGTCCAAAATGCCCAGATTAAGAACCTTGGCTCTGGGGCACAAGTCCCTTTGGAGCCACCGAGGAGTGTCCCCGAACCCCAGCCTGCTGCCAGGAAGCTTTTTCCTGTCTGTCACATTTACTCGTCCTTCCCTCTATTTGCTAAGAGATACGAGTCACTTCATTTTTGTAGCATCATATGCCCTGAAGTGCTCATGTGGTAGAAATATTGACTCATTATTTTTGTTTTTATTGAAAGCCTCATTTTTCCAAAGCCTGCTTCTCCTTAAGACATATTCTGATTCCATTTTGTCTTCAGGTTGGCATACGTTTTTATGGCTGGGCTGGCTCATTTGCAAAGATCTCTGGGGGATGGCGGGATGTGACGATTGTTCTTGCTCAGTCTTAGGAACTTTCTCAGCATTTATAAAACCACGGCCCGGGTCAGTTGTCCTTCTGAGATTGAGAAACACTGGATCTCACAGCAGACAGAATTGACAAACTCTTGACCCCAAAGGGGAAGAAGTCTTTTAGCCTTTAAAATGCCAGTGAAGCCTTGTTCTTCAAATTCTGCCTTTCTTGGTGGTGCCCGTTGACAGTGGCTGCTTTGTGGATGCTGGCAGATTTGTATGTACGTTGCCAGCCGACCTCTTTCTAACAGGGTTGACCAGTCGGATACTCCTACCTTCTCTCCTCGTGCCTCCATTTTGGACCCAGCAGAGGGTGGTCTCCCCTTTCTGCAAAACACTGCGTTCCATTGTGGGTAGAATCGGGGCCTTCTTTCCTCTAAGATGTTCATTAACAACATGATAAATGTTGGTGGTAAAAAAAAACACCTTTTTTTGTTGTTGTTGAAAATTTTTTTTGATGTTTATTTATTTTTAAGAGAGAGACAGAATGTGAGTGGGTTGGGGCAGAGAGAGAGAGGGAGGCACAGAATCTGAAGCAGGCTGCAGGCTCCGAGCTGCCAGCACAGAACCTGACCCGGGGCTTGAACTCACAAGCTGTGAGATCATGACCTGAGCCGAAGTCAGACGCTCAACCGACGGAGCCACCCAGGAGCCTCCTTTTTTTTTTTTTTTTTTTTTTTTTCTTAAACCCTGATTATTCACTTGAGTTTGAGTGGGAGAGGGTTTTGCAAATCCTACCGTAAGAAAACAGGCATATTCCCAGGAGTTCTGGGAGAGAAAACTATGGCTGGATCCTCGGCTAAGCTTAGGCAGTTGGCTGAGGATCCAAGCCAATGATGTGTGTCAGACTCCTCACGGCTTCTCTCCCCTTGGCAGGACTTGAGGGCCCCCACGAGCTCTGGCCTCCATTCCCCCTGGAGTGAGTCCGCTTCTGGGGCGCCTGCACCAGCCTTAATTCTCTCTCCCGTAGCCAGTGTCTCTGTGAGAGGCACCACCAGCCACAGAGGAAATGTCCTGTGGATTGAAGTAGGAGGAGCTGGAGAGGTTTGTGCGCACACTGATGCATGTACTCAGTATCTCGTGGCAGGATCTCGTAGAAAGATTTCCTGGCTGCCGGAAGTCGGGGACAAGCTGGGTCTAATTTCTGAGCATGGCAGGCAGCAGGAGGGAGTGTGGTCCCGGGTCGTCTCTGAACGCGGTGCACCGGGTGCGGCGCATCGCGTGGGGAGGATGGAACTTTCCCTGTGTGCTGGTGTGTGCACAAATGGGAAATCACACTTTGGGAGGAAGGGATCATCCTTTGCCTCATCAAGCTTCTGGCAGCCTCACTTGAGCAAATGATTTGTGCGGACTGCGTTCAGTACCGCGTTCAATTCCAAGCAGGAGCGATCGCACTCGAGATGCAGCTACCTCTCCTGTTGAGACGTTTAAGGGCTTTGCATGCCGCCGTCCCCGCTTCCCCCAGAGGGTGCATGCTGGTAGCTCGATTTGGTTTTGATTGTCCTTTTTCCTCCCAAATCAAGATGCCCGGGGCGCTGTCCTCTTCTCCTCCAGGCGCCCCTGCGTTGAGGGGAAATCTGCTCATAACTTACCACTGCCCACCAGGTCACCACGAAGGAAGTAGCGACCGCAGCACCTTTGCCATGGGGAGGGATGGCGTCTGGGCTTTCTGACTTCAGTGGCGTCTGATTGGAACCGTAGACTCCCAGCGCAATGAGACAGGCCTCCGTTTCAAAACTGAAATCCAGAGGAGGGGGAACGAAGAGTCAGGAGGGGCAGGCTGGTGGGAGGGTGGCCCTGCTTTTCCTGGCCTTTCAGCCATTCTGGCTCAGCGGCCTTGGCAGCGGCCGGCACGGAGGCACAGCAGATGGGTGTCCAGGAGGTGAAGCCAGAGGAGAAGCGGGGTGGCCTCCGGAGCCCCTCCTTCTCCGACTTCCCAGCGTTAGAATCAGGGCAGCCCAGTCCCCGCCGACTGCATCTGGCTAGTCCTTTCTGGAGCAGGATGGGGGGCGGGGCCCCAGTTATTTCAGCATATTCCCAGCAAAACAATTTTCCAGGGACGGCAAACAACACGCATTGCGATGAGACTGGAGAACAAGGCGCACGGTGGAGGAAAACGCACCTCTTCTTGGCGGGGGGAGAGCCTACCGCCGTGGGCTTCATTCAGGTCTCCCCAGTGGTCTCTCCAGAATTGGGGGTGTTCAGAGGTGACTGAGAATAACTTGAGAAGTATGTCTGTAGAAAAATGTCTATTTCAGTGGGAAAATGTTCAAATGCCTACCCCAGGGGAGAAGAGCACCGTGTTTTCTCCGTGGAGTGTCGGTAAGGAATGGCCAGCACATGTAGGTCAGGCGGGTCAGTTACAGCCACCTCGTTCACTATAAGATAACCTTTGGGTGTTGGAAGTGCCTTTAGATAGAAGGAGAGGGGCCTAATGGAGTTGATAAATCATTACTTTTTGCAGAGACGTATGGGCAAGTCTGTGTCTATTTATATTAAATACCTTGAGCTGCTGCGTTTGTGTCTACTAAGTGTATTGGCCTGACCGGTCATCGGTAATTAGAAACAATTGTGTAATGTGTTTGCAGAGTGCATCGGCTTACGTATGGACAAGCAGCGTAAGAACACAGGTAAATGTGGAAAGGGGAATTAAGCTTGCCTCTTTCAGTAGAATTCCAAGGACAACTATCCATTATAGCCAGAGTTCTTGATGTCTGGGACTTGGAAAACGTGGTGCTCAGCCCTCTTGCACATTCCGCTTGCCAATTGCCTGTTTCCTACGCAATTTGAAAAATCAGAATCCAGCAACGGAATGAATGAACTTGCATTGAGGAAAAGCAGGGTCTGTTGGAGAGCACACATGTGAGCATTGTAAAATTTTGGTGTTTCTCCTTAAATTTTTATTTTTGTCACCCTTCCTGAATTAATGCCAGCTCTGAGACTTTTTTCTTTTCTTTTTTTTTTTCCACACTTGCCGCAGCGATATTAAGTGATGTGAGTAGAAACAGTCTCAGAGTAAATTTTCTCGTCACTAAGGTAATTTCAGTCAATCCCAGGAGCATCTGCCTTTCGTTTATGAAACAGAAAAGTTTACATTAGATATAAGGTGTTCTGCGTTGTGCAAGTTAATAGGAGAATATCGTATGGGAATAGTCCAGGTAAGGGAGCTCAGACCCATGTAGCTTCTTGAGCAGAAAACTTTTGTTGTTGTCGTTGGGTAAGGTCCTTAGGTCGGAAAGTTTATGGATAGGGCGCATGGTGGGGAAAATGAACGGGCGTGCAGTGGGTGGCCTCGCCCGAAGGGCCCGCACCCCCGGAAAGGGTCCCTCTGTCGCCCCATATGGCTAATAGCACTGGTCACAGAGAAACTCTTTCTGGGGCAGGGTTGAGCTCCTTCTGTCGTTGCTGAGCCTACGGGTCCCTGTGCTGTGCTTCTGACTTCTGCTGGACCAGCTGGTGATTTGTATCGATGATCTTGTTTTAGCCAAACTCGGGCCCTGAACTGGTTTTGTCCGAAGATGAGGACAGTGACACTGAAGACAAAGAAGAGACAGAACTGGGTGCCATGGAGGATCAGCGTAGTATAATTCTTCATCTCATTTCACAGCTCAAACTGGGAATGGATCTGACCAAGGTAGGTTGGCGCGTCCCACTGGGTCTGCGGCCAGTGGCTTGGGTTCTGTCTTCCCTCACCCTGCCCCCCCCCCCCCCCGGCCAAAGCCTTCCCTGCTCTCATTCTCTTCGCCGTGGTGAGATTGGGAAAACAGAGCGGGGAAAAGGCCAGAAAGGCGCAGGTATCCCGGTTATGATGCGAAAGGATGTGTTGTTTTACGTCAGTACTCATCTCAGAGTGTGAGCCTGGCATTTGACTCCCTGGAGAAGCTGCTGCTTTAGCAGGGCAGGGAGAGCACGAGAGGAAGCACAGGAGTTGGTAGGGAAAATTCAACGCAGGACTTCTTGGTTTCCTGCTGTGTTCCAGAAAAAATTAAAGGTGTAGAGACAGATGCGGCCTGTTGGCCACAGACAGAACGGCAGGGGGAAGGAAAATGGAGGACCCAGGAGTGAGGCCACTGTGCGCCTGGCCGCAGCCTGCCGCCAGCTGGCGTTAGCTTTGACGGCTAGTCCCCAACGGCAACCTTGTTGGGGATTCAGATCCCACGATCCACCTGCAGAGAAACAGACCTGCTGTTTGGCAGAAGGGCAGCTGACTCTCCCTGGTGCTGTGCTCGGCCAGGATTCTTCCTGAGGGACGGAGTCAGGAGAACCCAGTGTCCTGATTACTGATGGTTGAGTTGATGGGCCCATAGAGATCCTCCCTCGCCCTGAGCGGGAGCTTCCTTCTGGAGGCAAGCAGGGAAAGCGATGTTGTACGTGGCTGAAGGGTTGTGCGGTGGCATAGGGCCGGGGTGCCCAGGTGGTTGCATTTCTAGCCAGATACTGAATCCTGTTGCCTCCCTGGAAGCGTGTGGTGAGATGAGAGGGAGTGAGCAGGGCTGTAGAGGGACAGCTACTGGGAAGAGACCCGTGGTGGGCTGGGGAATGGAGGTTCTAGAACCTGAAGGCCAGCCAGACGAATGTGGACATACTGGAGAGGGTCAACACCATTGAAGGCATCGCCCAGGGAAGGCGCCTTGAGGGTAGTTGGTTTGTTTGGCTGTCACGAATGGTCTGGATTCCAGAGAACAGCGGGGGGTGGGGGGGTGGGGGGGGTGGGAGATTCTTTGAAGAGGAAGATGACAAGATGGTGACTCACCACTTAGGGGAGACAGAGGAGTTGGGAGCTTCAAAGATGACAGAAAAGCCTTTTCTGCACAGTGTTTTTCTGTGTTTGAATGTGAGTGTGTCTGATATTCTGGGGAAAAGTGGCACTTTAAACAAAACAGTGGCTTCACACTGGGGAGGCCTGACCTCAGAAGGTTCCCTGCCTTGGCCGCTCTCCGCCCTCTTCTTCGATCTGCCCGTCAAGCTGTGAAGACCTGTTCTGCATTATCCTGCCCGATTCCCTACGTTTCAGCCTTGTAGCTCTAGAATGCTCCTGTCCTTTTTACTAGAGGGATCATTTAAATGCTTGCCTTTTAAAAAGCTACTGCTTTTATTCTTGTGGATTCATAGACACTTGAGTAGAGCTTGAGTTGAGATCTGGTGGAAGGAATGTGGGTAATTACACCGGTATGATCTAAAACCACATTTCCAAACTGTGGGTCGTGGCCCATTTAGTCGGTTATAAAACCAATGTAGAGGGTCAGATGATCACTTCTAAAAAATGAAATCAAATACGACGGAAAATCTCAGAGCGCGCCGCACATGAACTTTTTATCTTAGTTCGGTTGACACGTGTAGTGGGTCACAACATAAGACATATTCTCCTTGTGGATCATATTAAAAAAAATATTTGTAAAACAGTGATGTAGAATCATGGAGGGTATAGGAAAGAGAACGTCAGAGTCGCTGAAATTGTCCAGGTCCGATGTGGAATAATACAATAAAAGGCCGAAGGGACTGACTTACAGCAGGTTGAGGGTCTGAGAGATATCACATTACGGCTGTTTTATTTAAAAATAAATCCTAGGAACGGTGCATCTTCTGTTATTATTTTGTTAGGATATAATTGCTGTGCGTTTCTGGAGCCATGGTTCATTCCTAAAAGAGCAAATGTTATGTTTATCCACTACTCAGCGGGCGCTTTGAGAGAAAAGCTTTTCTGGCCCATAGCTCATTCACTTTTTTGCTGGGGAGAAGCTATTATTCAAAAAGCAAGGGAGGGTTTGATGAGCTGGAATACTTGTGAGAGGAAGAGGTACGCCTCCCACCCCATCAGAGAAAGGTTGACGAAAGGCCCTCTTTCCTTCTTGTCGCCTTTTCTCTTCTTGACGTTTGCCCGTGCATGAAGTTAAGCTCGTGCTAACTTGGCAATGGAAGCACTTAGCCTGAATGGAGCCTCCGATGAGCAGGCAGATTAAATCTTCTTTGGCTCCAGGATGGAGCTCTGGTCCCTCTCCATGAAACAACTGTATCGCTCCGTCTTTCAGGAAGCGGGAAGTATCGACACGTCCACAAGTCACCGACACGCGTGGGCATCTGGTGCCGCATTTTGCCTTAGTTAATGAACTGTGGCCACCAGACAGGGCCGGTTTCGTGGACGTGTGACGGGTGGAGTCCCACCGCCCCCCATGCCCAGAGGCATCCCATGCCGGATTGAAGGTTCTGCTGTTGCCCTCTTGAAATTCTTAAGAATTACGAAGAAGGGGACTTCCATTTTCATTTTTCACGTTGCCCCACAAAACATGCGGCTGGTCCTGCCTCTGGAAGCACTCCTGTGCGCCCCCCTTCCTCGGCCGGCCTCCCATAACCCCGGGTTGCCGGTGAGTACCTCCGCTGTGTCACCTCTGCATGTCCACAAATCGCGGGTAGCCTGGAAAGGAGACGGAGAAAGGAGGACCCGCAGAAAGATGGTGGGCCACGGGAGGGCTCTTTGAGTTAGGGACATTTAGGTTGAGCCTGAAGGATGAGTGGGCATTCGTGGAAGGAGTGAGAGGAAGGGCGTTCCTGGTGGAGGGAACAGCATGGGCAAAGCTGCAGAGCATCAGGCGGTGTGGCCAGAGTGCAGCATGTGCTGGTGAGTGGCACCGTTGAACCTGGAGTGGGTGGTGGCGTCAGATCCTGCGGGGACTTGTGGGTCACGTGGAGCTGGGTGAACCCGATCCTGAGGGCAACGGGAAAGCTTTGGAGGGTGTGAGGCTGGTGAGACACGCCACGTCGTGTTCAGGAGCTGCTCTGCTCCAACCCGGGCTCCAGGGAGCGGGGCCCCGGGATACAGTTTGGAGCTTGGCAGTATCCGACCTTTTCAACCTAGTTTTCGGGAACGTGAAAGACAACATTTAGTAGCGCCTGTGCTCGCATATTCGTTGAGCAGCCTACCTGCCAGGTAGTGTTCTAGACGCCGAGAATGCGGCAGTGAACAAAACGTTCCGATTCCACACCCTCCTAGAGCTCGGGTGATAACGGAAGGAGGCAGGCGGCAAACGAGAGAAGAGAAAAGAGTACAGAGGTGGGAAGAGCAGCGCAGAGAAGCAGAGCCCGGCAGTGGAGGCGGGGACAGGCCCCCCTAGAGACGCTGCTCAGGGTGGATTCTCCCAGGTGACACCGGAGTAGAGACGAGATTCGGGTGAGGAGGTCCACAGGAGATGGCGTATGGCAGTCTGTTCTGGCCAGAGGGGACAGCGGGTGAAGAAGGCCCGTGATGGCCCTTGTCTGGCATGTTGAGGGTAAGCAGGGACGCCAGTGTGATCGAATCAGAATGCCCCGGTTGGCGGGAAGGGAAGCTGGCAAGACAGGAGGGCTGGGGCCGGGGTGGGGGTGGGTGCTTCCTAGGACGCTGTAAGGACTTGGGATGTTTCTCCGAGTGGCGTGGTGGCCGCTGGAGAGTTTTGAGCAAAGGAATGCATGGCCTTTCTTGTACTTCTAAAAGATTATTTTGACTCTTGGGTTGGAAGGTAAACTGGGGCAGGGCGAGGAGTGGGGTGCGGGCAGCAGGGGAAAGAGTAGAAACGGGGAGGAGGTGCGAGATGATGGCGGAGTGGCCGATGTCCCAATAGGGTATGGATGTGCCGATTGGATGTGGAGTGTGAGGGAAAGAGGAATAAGGAATGACTCTTCAGGTTGCGATCTGAGCAGCCGGGATAAGAAAAGCTAGAGCTGCCCTTTGTTTCGGTTACCCACTGCTGAGGGATTAACCACCTCAAATGTAGTGGCTGAAAATCACCATTTTGTTTGTTCACAGTCGCACCATCTGAGCTGGGCTCGGCTGGGCAGTTCTGCTGTCGGTCTTGCCAAAGGTCGCTCGTGTGTCTCTCGTCAGTTGGCCGGTTGGTTGTGGGCTGGACTTGGCTGGGACAGCTGGGCTTCTCTCTCTCCACGAAGTCTTAGGATCTCTCTGTTTCTCTGTTTCTCTCTCTCTCTCTCTCTCTCTCTCTCTCTCTCTCTCTCCCCCCCTCCCTCCCTCCCTCCCTCCCTCCCCCCCTCCCTCCCTCCCCCCTTGTATCCCTCTCACATGGTCTGTCTAGCTGGGAAGCCAGACATCTTACACGGTGGCTCAAAGTTCCCGTGAGGACAAGAGTGAAGCTGATAAGCCTTTTTAAAACTTAGACTCCATGGGGCGCCTGGGTGGCTCAGTCGGTTGAGTGTCCGACTTCAGCTCAGGTCACGATCTCACGGTCTGTGAGTTCGAGCCCCGCGTCGGGCTCTGGACTGATGGCCCAGAGCCTGGCGCCTGCTTCTGATTCTGTGTCTCCCTCTCTCTCTGCTCC
The DNA here is from genome assembly GCF_018350215.1 of Panthera leo. Classification (NCBI taxonomy): domain Eukaryota; kingdom Metazoa; phylum Chordata; class Mammalia; order Carnivora; family Felidae; genus Panthera; species Panthera leo. The sequence continues at coordinate 147,037,376 of NC_056687.1, read as the reverse complement.
TCCCCCGTTCATGCTCTGTCTCGCTCTGTCTCAAAAATAAATAAAAGTTAAAAAAAAATTAAAAATATAAAACTTAGACTCCTGGGGGCGCCTGGGTGGCTCAGTCGGTTGAGCGTCCAACTCTTGATTTCGGCTCAGGTCATGATCTCGTGGTTCGTAAGTTCGAGCCCTACTTCGGGCTCAGCACTGACAATGCAGAGCCTGCTTGGGATTCTCTCTCTCTCTCCCTCTCTGCCTCTGCCCCTTCCTCTCTCTCTCAGAATAAATAAGCAATAAAACCCAAGCCTCCGAAGTGGCACAGTGTCACTTCCCCTGTACCGATCAAAGCAAGTGTGCATTCCAGGAGCTGGAGCTGTGGTTCATTGGGGGCCACCAGGGCCTCTCATGACCACCGCCCTTTACGGAGAAGGGGAAGACCATGGGAAGATGTTGGGGGACATCACAAATTTATCGTGGCTCTCTCAGGTCTGAGATGTCCATTCATTAGGCTTCCAAGGAGAGAGGATGTGTAGGCAGTTGGTATAGAAGTCTGGGGCTTATGGGTGAGGTTCAGGTACAAGTTTGAGAACAAATAAGGAACTGAATGCGTTTGAGGCCAGGAGTCGGGAATGGGTTCCTCTAGGAAGTGAGTAGAGATGCAGGGATGAGTCGTGTGATGCCCCAATATATAGAGATTGGGGACACGAGAAGGATCCAGGAGAGGAGGCTGAGAAGGGCGAGCCCGTGAGCTAGGACAGAAACCAGAGGAGCGTGATGTCATGGAAGCTACGGGAAGAGGGTCCTTCCAGGAGAAAGGAGCCATGGGCCGTGTGGATCTGCTGTGGAGGCGTCGAGAAGGGTCAGGCCTGGGAAGGGACCATGGTTTGTTTCTGTCAGGGTCTGATGGGGTGGGTTCGAGGGAGAATAGGAGGAACAGGGCCAGCCGGGAGTAAAGACGCTGTTCCAAGAGCTTTTGTATAGTAAAAGGGGAGCAGAAGGTTGGGTGCAGGCAGGAGGCAGACCTGGAATTGGGAGGCTTGGTTTCTGAAGATGTCTGGGTGCTAGTGGGAGTGGAGAGGAGCGGGAGGGGGAGGGGTGGGGTGGCCACAGGGACCTGAGGAGCCAGAGGGCGTGGGGCCCAGAGCGTGGGCAGAGGATCACCCTCTGACGGGAGGGTACAGAACCCCGGGGCACAGACACCGGGAAAGGGGCGGGAGAGCCAGGGTTAACCAGGTGGGTTGGCTGCGCCCTAGCCGAGTTCCCTAACCTGGCTGCCTCAGTTTCTCTCCTGCGAGCTAGGGGCAGCTGTGCCTTCCACGGGGCTGCTCCTGTGCACGTGCAGCCGGTGTGCGAGGGCTTCCGATCAGGGCCTGGTGCACAGTAGGTGCTGCGGCGATCGTGTGCAGCTCTCCGTGGACGGCTTCGCTTCTCCCGGTGACAAAAGAAGCAAGGGAGACGCGAGGAAAAGGGAGGCTTGAGAGGGATTGGAAGTCGGGTGGGGGACAGCAGTAAAAGGGTGTTCATTTCAGGGAGATCTAGAAGGTTAGGAGGGTGGCCACGTGCTACCACGGGGCACTTAAGGTTGCTCGGTCACGGATGGAAAGAGAGACCAGTCAGCGTGTTGTCTCCTTCCCTCCAGGAAGCTGTGGCCAGAAGGGAGGCTGCGAGAGAGTGGTGGACAGAAGAGGGTCAACAGGCTGTCAGCCTTGGAGGGGCCGGGATGAGAGAGTGAGGAGGGACCTCAGGGGTAACGGGTAGAGAGAGGAATGCTTCAAACCGAGATATGGAGGACGGTGGTAGTTACGGATAGCAACGAGGTCTAGGGTGTGCCGATTTGTGACCTACGGGGATTCCTCTGGGAAGGAGGGTGGTTAGTCTAAACCCCAGTTTTACAGGATCAGGCGGGAGGGAGATCATCTCCAACAGCAAATTTTGAACCTTTCCTGATGGCACAGCTGATTCCATAGAGTAGGTGGCAGTTTTGAGGGTACCGACTGTGGTTAAAATAGTGCAAGGTAGGGGTGCCTGGGTGGCTCAGTCGGTTAAGCGTCCGACTCTTGGTTTTGGCTCAGGTCATCATCAGATCTCGCGGTTTGTGGGTTCAAGCCCTACATCGGACTCCACGCTGACAGTGCAGAATCTGCTGGGGATTCTCTCTCTCTCCACCTCTCCCCTGCTCGTGCGTGTGCACGCGCTCCTCTCTACATAAAAATAAATTTAAAAAACCTAAAAAGTGCAAGACAGAGAGGGAGGATTGGGCTCTCCTCAGGCGATGAGGTCCCTGACCCTGAAGATACACGATGCATATCCCATTGTTACCTGAAACTGGGCTCACCTCTCCGTGGGTGTCGAGCCAGAAGACAGCCAAGCCAAGACAAGGAAGAAGAAGGATTTTACTTGCAACAGATAAAAGAGAACACCAGGGATCTTTCCCAAAGCAGTGTCTCCCTAAACAACAAAATGGGGGAAGTTTAAAGCTAAGGGTGATACGTATTCACGAAGGGACTTGCACAGTGGGGAATACAGCGTGGAATTGGGGCAGAAGTCATCTTAAGGTGACAGAGTTCAGGTCAAGGTCAGGGGGGCCGGCAAGGGTCAGCATCCCTAGGTCTCGGACTCCACTCGGTCTGGCAGAGGAAAGATGACTCAAGAATGTGCATCAAGTCCATCTTCTGAACCAGCACTGGGAGACTTACCACTGACTTATTGTCTCTGATAAGACTGTCTCTTCTTCGCCCGATAGCAGCTGTAGGTTCTTACCTCCTTTCACAAGGTGGTGGGTGGGGGCGCCTAAAATGACTGTTTTTATGTCAGGAAAGCTACGTCTCCTTTTTATTTTTCCAGGGACCCCTAACTTTCTGCTCACACCAGCAATTATGGTGGACAGGGTTCTCACTTTGAGAGAGAAGCTTGCCCGCACAGTTCTTAGACTTCGGTGAATTCTCCAAGAATCGCTTGAATTGTTCCAGCAGAACTATTTGTAAAACCAGGTGGTGATTAACGCACCGGTGTAGTCCGTTGACCCTGCGTGTGACAGACCCCCTACAGCAAACAGCCGTGTGCTCACCGGCACGTGGGAGGAAGCGAATGCCGTCATCAGCCGTGTCGTCCACGACGGCTGCCTGACCTTCCGCCAAGTTGCTACATTGTCAGGGCCCAACTCAACTGGTGTGACTGGTCACATGTCTCTCGGCGGCTTCTGGATCCTATAATGACATGGTAGACATCTTCGAATGTACAGGTTTTCTCCTTTTTGTTTTGTTTGTTTTTTGGGGTTTTTTGAGAGCGCACACATGCGAGTGGGGGAGGGGTGGTGGGCGAGCGGGAGAGGGAGGGAGCGAGGATGAGAATCCCAAGCAGGCTCCACGCCCAGCACAGGGCCCAACGGGGGGGGGGGCTCGAGCTCATGAACCACGAGACCATGATCTGAGCTGAAGTCAAGAGTCGGACGCTCAACAGACTGAGCCACCCAGGCGCCCTCGGGTTTTCTCCCGGCTACATTGCCAGGTTCAGTCGTGTTTGCAAAAAGATGAGTGTTGCTGTGCTTGAGCTCCTCCTTCAGAGGGGCGACTTTTGTGAGAAGGGTCCGAAGGGCCTGGGTTCACCCTGGAGCTGAACCCAGCGCAGCTGTGGGTACTCAGTGTTCTCTTCCCGCCAAGCGTTGCGTCCACTTCCCGATGCCTTTGGCTCTTCTCTCCGAATCTTGTTTTTAATACGCTGTCAAGTAAAGCCCACTTCCTGTCCTGAGATGCTTGCCTTTCCGTAGAAAACCCAGCAGTAACCTGGCTTCCTGTCGGTGTGAATCTGTGTCTGGAGGGAGGCGGCATGTGTCCTGCCCACACTTCCTGCCTATGTTATTGGCAGGAGCTCGTCGGCCCTGCTTTTCTAGGAAGACTTCCAGTGAGTGAGGGCGAGCCTTCTGGCCTCCTGGGGGCAGTGAGGGATCCAGCACAGGCCTTGACCCAGCAGAACTGGTTCTCATTCCGGCTCCCTACTTGTTTGGCCTTTCTGGGCTGGAGTTTTCTCATCTGTAAAATGGAATTGTCATACCTGCTCACAGTTATTCAGGAGATCAAACAAGATCACGTGAAGCCCAAAGCACGGTGCCTGGCTTGAGTTCCACATATGGCTTAAGTTGGAAACATTCATACGTTCTTACCACACTTTCCCTGCTTTACACAGTTATTTCTCCTTTTGCTCCAATAATTCAGTGTTTGCAGAAGCATCAGAGGCGGTCCCAAGGGTTGCTCTGGTCATTGAGACTTTGGCTTCAGCTTTGTCACTGAAACGTTTTGTGACAAGTTTTTGTCTGATCCACACTGTTCTTAGCTTCCCCGGGCCTCTAGGTGAAGTAGACGATCGCTGTTTACAACAGCCACCAGCAGAATGAGCCTGTACTGTGTGCTCGGTGGGCACTGGGCTGACTTTGCACTGTCATGTGATCCTCACAAAAACCTGGAAGGCTGGTATTCTTCTGTCTCCCATTTTACAGCAGAGGAATTGAGTCTTGGAGAGATGACCTTGCCCCAGTAGACATGACCGCAGCCGCCCGGAGATGAGCGTCAGCTCACGGCTTCCGATTCCCTAACGCAAGCCAACATCTGGGACTCAGAGGGAACACAGGAGTTGATTTTCGCAGATGCTTCTCCCTCTATGTAGTAAATATCTTCTTGGAAAAAGGAAAATTTTATTTGAAACTCTTCCCATCCGGTCGAAGTTTTAACGAATGCCTTTCCCGATGTCCCAAGCACCGTGAGATCATGTGAAGGGAGCCGGCACTTTAAGGAAAGCCAGGGGAGCATCCCGTTGGCTAAGTAAAGAAATCTCTGCCAGTATAATTATGTAGGCTTTACTTTGTAAGCTTGGATTTTTGTGTACATCCCCTTAAAGGAGTACATAGATCAATCTCGGTGGGTAGTTTCAGCCTCTCTGTGCCTGCTTGTTTGCACCGGCTGGGTCTGCCAGTCTACGGACAGAGTGTTTTGTAGATGATTCTCAAGGTTATTAAGTTAACTGATGTTTCTTTGGAGAAAATTGCACCTGCCCTTGGCCTTGCTTTGCAGAAACCTTCTGCGTTCCTGTATTAAGGGGAAGGGACGGACTCTCACTCTTTCTGGGGGCCCTCTTTCTCGATGGGCGATCAATTATTTCAAAGTTCTAAGAGCCCAACCTGAAGATTAGTTACTTACTTCTAGATTGATGCAACTTTAAACGTAATTAATTGTTTTCCGAGTCCCGAATGCAGATCTTTGCTTTTTTTTTTTTTCTTTCCCCAGAGTCGTTCATTGTCTTAATTATGTTAATGGAAGAAAAGGCAGCCCTTATTGATGGCTCGATAAATCTGCAGTAGGGATTTCAGCCATTTGGATGCTGTCGGTCTGAACAGCTGGGCCATCACTCACGTCTCCATTGGAGGCAGACAGCCCAATTAGCACTCACCGCTTCTTGGCTCTGTACCTCCAGTGTCCATTGCCCAAGGAACAGATGATTAAGCGACTTATTTGCAAAGGCACGCACACAAGGCAGGGAGATCGTACGAGAGATAGAAATCGGCTTTAACGAAAAGTATGTTACCCTGCCCAAAACGTTCAGGATGCTGGTTTTGAAAGCCATTGACCTGATATTCTGTGCAAAGCACCAAAAAGACAGACCAGTAGGCGACGGAAGAAGAAATGGTCATTCCACCTCCAGTCCATTCTCTTCCATCTTTCCAGGTATTCTGCTTTTTCCAGATCTGACAAAGCAGCAGCATCATTTCCAAGTGGAGAATATATACCCAGTGGGTTGGATTTGCTGTTGCCTGGGAGACCACATTCCCTGAGTCTGCAGTTCTGGGAGGGTTGTCTCTGAAAATTGATAAGTTCTGGGGCACCTGAGTGGCTCCGCTGGTTGAGCATCCGACTCTTGATTTCTCAGCCGACTCTTGATTTCAGCTCAGGTCAGGATCCCAGGGTCGTGGGATGGAGCCCCACGTCCGGATCCACTCTGAGCATGGATCCTGCTTAAGCTTCTCTCTCTCCCCCTGCCCCTCTCCCCGATTCATGCTCTCTCTGTTTCAGATTAAAAACAAAATCTTTTTGGATCCGTTGTCAGATCCTGCATCCCCAGTAGAGCCTTTTCTCTTTTCCCTCCGCCTTTTTGCCTCTTTTCTGGTCTATGAGAGCGCTACAAATAGTACAGGTGACTTCAGGTAACCTTTGCCTCTGTTCGCTGGTTGTTAACATTTTGCTGCTTTGCCTTTCTTCTTCCTTCTCTCCTCTCTCCCACTCTCTCGACTTCTGTCTTCCTCTTCTCTCGCTGTGCAGCCCCATATACCCACCTGCGTGTATGAGCGTATGTCTGTTTTCAGAGTATGTTGGCAGATGTGACGGTTCTGTCCCCGAGTATCCCCCGAGGGCGAGGACATTCTCCCACACGTCGCACTTGGCACACCCGGGAAGTGGAACATTGATGCAATACTATTTCGTGTATGCCCACGGGACAAACTTCCCAGATCGTCCCAGGAATGCTCTTCATCCCAAGGAGCATTGGCGACGCCGTGAGGGAGACATGTGGGGGTGCGGTGAGGGTGTGAAGGAGGGGTTGTTGGTTTAGCCTCGGGAGCAGGGGCTGTCAGAAACAGCTCCGCAGAGGAGGTCACCCTTGAGCGGAGTTCCAGTCTGTCACTTAGACAAGGCAGGAGGAGGGCAGAAAAGGGAAAGAGGACTGAGTGTGCGGGGTGGGGAGGGGGGAACGGGTACTTGTAAGGGGAGGGCTGGGGGCAGAAAGTGAGGGATGATGTCCCACTAGAGGGATGTGAGGGCCAGGCTGGACTTCATTTATCTCTTGTAGAGATTCAAGAGATGGGTCTGGTGATGGTGTGGAGAAGAAATCAAGGTGGGCCTGACAGAAAGTTGGAAGGCCAGTTAGGAAGTCGTAGCTGCACTCTTCCAGGCGGGGGCGCTCTGCTTGCGTTTCTTAACTGCCGATGGTCTCCCTCCTGGTGGTAATTAACACTCACGATAGTTTTTGGATGGGTGGATTGCCCAGTCATTCCGGGAAGAGTAGAATGGACTAGGGAGTGGGGCCCATGTGCCACTTCCTGCCCCCTGCTTATGACAGTAGATGAGGTGGCTTGGGGTCTCAGTTTGTCCAGTGAACTCTTAACCCCCCTAGTCCACTGAGGGAGAGAAAATGCTCCTGTTGGCCCGAAGCAGATAATCGTGACGTGTCGGGTAATGGGCAGAACTTTGGGTGGCAGTTGGGAGCTCAAGGTTCCTGCATGGTGCCTTCTCTCCCCGCTGCCCGTCTCTGTCCCCTCACCTGTGAGACCATGGCATTAGACTCCATCACCCTGAGGGTCCCTTTCAGTTCTGATGTTAAGTGATCTGGAGTGACGAGTGGAGTTCTTTTTCCTATTGATTTGTTTTAATCCCTTAGCCCCCGGAGTTCAGAAATGCTAAGTTGGGGGAATTGCCTTACATTCTCGCCCTTTTCAGAAGTACATACCGAGAGAGCAACCACTGTGGGCAGTTCTCTCCTTGTAATTGCTTTTTTTTTTTTTTTTTAATGTTTATTTATTTTTGAGAGAGACAGCGTGAGCAGGGGACGGGCAGAGAGAGAGGGAAACACAGAATCCATAGCAGGTTCCAGGCTCCGAGCTGTCAGCACAGGGCCTGACACGGACCTTGAACCCAAGGACTGCGAGATCATGACCTCTGCCGAAGTTGGACGCTCAACCTTCTGAGCCACCCAGGCGCCCTTCTTTCCTTGTAATTTCAATCTCGGCTACAAACTCGAGAATTCTCCTTGTCGAGAGCTGAAATTGTGGCCAGAGAAGCCCCGGTCCACAGGTGCAGAGAAAGGTGCAAGTCAGGGACGCGGAGTCCCCTTCATGGGAGTTGTGTCTGTCAGGGCTGACCCCCCTCCTGGTAATTCTGCCCTTTCCCTCCTCGGTTCCCTCATGATCACAGCGTCCTGCCAGGGAAGGGAGCGGGCAGGAAATGGAGCCGTTTGGGGAAGGCCTGGAGGTGCAGACGTTTGTGGCTTCTTTTCCTTTTTAGTTGGTTTGGCCTCATCGGGCGTCTTTCCAGGGCTGCGTAAATCCGCAGTCCCTGCACAGGCTGTCTGGCGGAGCTCCCGGGGGAGACTTTGGGCAGCTCTGGGGGCAGGAGAGGGAGCGACGATGAGTGTCTGGGGCAGCTTCTGCCTCCCCTTTACTCTGCCATTGGTCACCTGCCTGGAGGGAGGCCACGGGGAGAGTGCGGCTGCCTGGTCCCCCGAGGGCCCCACTGGAAGAGCAGACGGAGGACCTGTCCCCACAAAAGACACAGGAAGTAATACCGGTGGCATCTGAGCCAGAATGGACTTTCGTATGGCCCAGCTCAGGTCCTCCAGCAGCCAGATTCTCGATTTCATCAAGTTTTGGCTGAAAGAAAACGAGAACATCGCCATTAATTTGCATAGCTATCTCTTAAATAATGTTTTTTTTTCTTCCAGTATATTGTAAGAGCAAAGCAGAAAGATACTGAGGAAAGAATGTAAAAATCACTCCGTTCTGACCCCAAGAAATACATGGTACCATTTGGGGTCTTTTTATGGCACGGAGATTGTGTAACGTGTCGAACTTTCCAGCTGGCTGCTTTTTACCTAACGCGTGTACATAAACTTCCCTCTGGCATAGTGTGGAACGGAAAGAACAGCGTTAATACAGATGCCAGTGTCACTTCCTCAGTGGGCTGGGCTTTCTCCAGTTGCCACTGAAATTTCTGTGCTTTGATCTCCTGTCTGCCCGTCTGTCTCTTCCTCTCGGGACATCTCGCTTCCATTGTATCTCCTTCTTTTGCTGGGAAGCATCTGAGCCAACTGAGGCGGGGGCAGGGTGGCAGATCTGTAAGCCTTCTGCTGTTTGTGGTCAGTGAATGTTTTCTCAGCTGGGTACTATGTGAAGGAAAGACAGACGCAGTCACGCAGTCACGTAAGGAGGGAGCGTAAGCCCGCCCTGTGGCCTTGAACCGGTGTGGCTCCCCACCCCCGTCTCTCTCGGAGTCAGGGAGGAGCCATGGCCAGCCCTCTGGCTTCAAAATCCTGTGACTCCCTACGAGGAGGAGAACGTGAGATCGTCCGGGCTGTGCCCGGCCGCCACGTGGGTGGAATACGGATACCCTTCTAACCAAGTCACGTCAAGTTCACCGTAGAGCACGAGAGACAGGCTTGCTCTGTTCCGCATGTCAGCGATAGTAACGAGTGATCTGCTTTCCAGACCGGTTTCAGAATGTCCTTCATTTGCTTTGACCGACCTCCTCCCTGGGGCTGTATGGGCACCTGAGTGACCGCCTGGATCCATTTTGGATCAAGGAGGAGTCTCTTTGTCTCGTCCCATCCAGATCTCTCCTCCTCTTTAGTGGTGGTGCTGAAAACAGACCCAGGAGTGGCCGCCGTGCCGGTCCATTTACCAGAAGATTCCGTAGTAAGTGCCAGCCCACTTCTTTGTAACTTCCGCTTACTTCTGCTGGCCCAGCCTTGCACGGCAGCCTCCATAAATGGCCCCTCTGCTCCACGACAGCTCTCGGGACATTTGCTTGCTAATCGGCCTTGCCTCCCAGAGACCTGCTCCGCCTTGATCGTGTCGGGATTTATACGCTACCCTTTGAACCAAGGTCTCCAGAAGCCACTCTTAGGGATGCTATGTGCTGGTCTACTTGGACCCCCTTTGATGAGGTGCCAACAAGCGCCCAGTATCCATGTTTGTGGGGAGGCACTGAGCACCCCCCTTAGTTGTGCCCGATGTCGGGAAGCAAAGAAAAAAGCCCTTCCGAGCTCTCTTCCTCACGGGTGTAAGTAACGAGGAGTAAAAGAGGGTTTTGTGTGGCCGTGGTGGAGAGGGAGGCAGAGACCGCTGTTCAGGTCCAGAGGAGCAGAGAGGAAAGCCTGTCAGAACCGTCTTGTCCGCGACGGTGGGTGGGCGATGTGCCGTCACCGCGGCCACGTCTCATTTCTCTGACGTCGTTTCCCCTGGCTTGTCGTTGGTACGCGAATCAAAAGAAACCGTTCCCTGGCTTAGGCCGTGATGGCTTTGCGGATGGCGGCTGCGGCCTCTCTCATGCAGTCACAGGGACTCCTGTCTGACTTTGTCCCCTTCCGCATGTAGGTGGTGCTTCCCACGTTCATCCTGGAGAAGCGATCCTTGCTGGAGATGTATGCCGACTTCATGGCGCACCCAGACCTGCTGCTGGCCATCACTGCCGGAGCCACGCCAGAGGAGAGAGTCATTTGCTTTGTGGAGTATTACCTCACAGCCTTCCATGAGGGCCGCAAGGGGGCCTTGGCCAAGAAGCCCTATAACCCCATCATCGGCGAGATGTTTCACTGCTCCTGGGAAGTCCCCAAGGACAGGGTCAAGCCAAAGAGGACTGCCCCCCACTCTCCCGCTAGCCACGAACACCCGATGGCCGAGGACCCTTCCAAAAGCTACAAACTCAGGTTCGTGGCTGAGCAGGTGTCCCATCACCCGCCCATCTCCTGCTTCTACTGTGAGTGCAAGGAGAAGAGACTGTGCGTCAACACTCACATATGGACCAAAAGCAAGTTCATGGGCATGTCCGTGGGGGTCTCCATGATAGGGGAAGGTAAGCCACGTCGTACATTTGATGGAGCTCGGCTCTTCCGTGGGGACGTCTGTATACTTGAGGATGATTTTGTGTGCGGACCTATTTTTAGTTTGTTTTGCAGTTGAGGGTGAGTGGGTGCTTGGGTGGTAAAGAGGGATAGGTTTTGTTATTTTGGGACCAGGGCCTGGTAATTTCCCAGTGGGGCCAAGGTCACGGGCTAGATGGGACACACCTGGATCTTTACACGTGATGCGTGGGGGGAGGGGGGGTGCCTTACATATATTTTTATTTTCAGCTTTGAGTGAATATTAGAGTTGGCTCCAAACCTGTGAAAACACGTTTTTGTTCGTTCTCCCCTGTGTTTTGGCTCACAGACAGTAGGGATAATAGTGCTGCCTCTTTCAAATACCGCTCCTAAACATTCCCAAGGCAAATCTCTGGATTCTGCTAGGGATTCTGAAGCAAGAAGAGTGTAACCACGCCACTTGTGGATCGCACGTTCCTGTTTTAGCAAATAAGCTGTGCATGAAGTTCTTCATTGTTTGAAGAAACCTGTAATGATGCTTGTTAAATTGAAATGTCTGTGCCCCTGGTCCTTCGACTTCTTTCAGCCCCAAATTCCTTTGAGACTCTGAGGCTAGAGCCTCTCTTCTCAGGGAAAGAAAAAATCCAGCACGAAATTTAGTCTTCAGGCGGCACATGGCTCCTAAGAAGCCCTTCCGAACCCCATGAGATAAGAATACGTTTCATTCACCGAGGACATTTTTATTGAGCACCTGCTATGCCAGACATTGCGTTAAGAGCTGGGGATACTTGTCGGAACAAAACAGACACACACAAAACATCTCTGTCTTTGTCAAGCTTCCTTCCACTCTACCTACTTCTATTCTACTTGGAAAATAAAATTACGTAGGCCGTGTTGGGAGGTGTTACGTACTATGGAGAAGTACAAAGCAGGGGAGGGACCCGGGAGCAGTGGTGAGAGGGCAGTGGAGCCTTAGGAGGGGATGGGATGGCGACTGGGATGGCCTCACGGACAAGGTGACATTTGAACAAAGCCCCGGAGCCGGTGGCGAAGGACGAGCCTCGCTGATGATCTGGCCACGGGGGGAAGGGTGTGCGCTGCGGGAAGAACAAGACAGAGGCCCAGAGGCAAGGTGGCCCCTGGCATGTGGAAGACAGGCAGCTTATGGGGCTGGAGCAGGCAGGGAACAGGGGTGAGGTCAGAGTGGTGACTGAGGCCAGATCACGCAGGGCCTCAGCGGCCCTCGCGGGGAGTGTTGGCTCCTGCGCTAAGTGAACTGCAGAGCCGTTAAGGGTTTCGACAGAAGAATACCAGGATCTGACGCGTCATTTAGCAAGGTTGTCCCAGCTGCCTGTTGAAAATAGATCATAAGAGGAGTAAAGGTGGAAGCAAGGAGACCAGTTAGGAGATGATGATAATAACCCAGGCCTGAGACGATGGTGGCCTGGACCAGGGCGGAAATGGTGGAGGAGGTAAGACGTGGTGAAGGTGTGGATGTATTCTTTTTTTTTTTTTAAATATGATGTTTATTTTTGAAAGAGAGAAAGCACTAGTGGGGAGGGACAGAGAGAGAGGGAGACACAGAATCTGAAGCAGGCTCCAGGCTCTGCTCTGTTAGCAAAGAGCCCGATGCGGAGCCTGAATCCACGAACCACAGGATCATGACCTGAGCCGAAGTCGGACGCTTAACCCACTGAGGCACCAGGCGACCCGCTGATGATGAATGTTCTTCTCCCCGTGACGTGCTCTTTTGTGGGAGTGCAGCATTGCAGCCATTTTCCAATCAGGACAATCCCTATAGGAGATTAGTTTGTCTAGCTTTGATGGCTGCCATAAGAGAGGGAGTGGTGTCGGAAGTGGTCTTCTTTCTTAAGAAGGAATTGTTCCCGACGATGACAGGACCACAGAAGCTTAGGGCTTAACAGATGATTCGTCCATCTTGCAAACCCCCGCATTCCCAGCGCTATGGCAGGAGACCCCGGGGCGGAGATGGGTGAAGGGAGTGAGCGTGGGGCTTCTGCTTCCTTCCAGCTGCGCCTCACTTTACAGAAGAGGAGCCTAGAGAAGCCACTTGCCCCGGGGGCACATGTGTGCCACCCACAGTAGACACCCTCTGTCACCACGAGCTGGCGAGGGGGGTTGCAGGAGGGTGCCGGCCTCTCCGTGAGGCAGGGACCTTCTGTCAGTGACTCACCTCTGATCTGTGGACCAGAAGTCAGAATCGGGGGGGGGGGGCCTGGGAGTCACAGGAGGCCACCAGCCCAGAAACAGAGGGGGTGGAGTGGGCAGCAGATGGAGCTGTGGCAGAAGGGTGCCTCCAGGGGCATAGCCGGGGCCCTAGAGGCCTGTCTCCCTGAAGCTGAGGAGACAGACTTGACTCAGATGTGCTTCCGGAGGCCGAGGGGTAGGGGAACGAGATCCAGTGTTCCCTCACAGGCCTTCCTTGGGATCGCAGCGATCACTGTCGCTCTCAACTCTCGTCTCTCCCCATGGCCTGCGACAGGGAGCTGCCCCCGCGTAGGACTGTTTGGGTTAAGGCCACGTGGCGGGTCCCAGCAGGTGCGTTGGCCCCCGGGGCCGTGGGCTCCCCAAGCGCCGTGAGCAGAGGGCTTGGGGCCCAGCCCACGGGGGAGCCCCTGCTGCTGAGAGCAGGGAGCCCAGTGCAGGCTTGCGGGGGACCCCGCGTGGGAGGCCTGTGTTTGCACGGATTGCACACTTGGGCGCGCAGTGAGAAATGGGAGTGGCGTCGACCTTGGCGACCTTGGGTTTGACTTCTCGGGGGCTCTGTATTTCCACAGGTTGCCAGAGGCCCCCCCAGCGCCCCAAGGTTGGTACTGGCGAAGTCTTCCCTTTTATTTAGAAGCCAAAAATCAGTGTTCAGGAGGTTCATTTCGTCCTGTTTGATTTCCTTATCCCGAATTTCCCACGTAACGAATTATTCAAGGATGAAACACGTTTGTTTAGAGAAGGTGGGGTGTGGAGGAGGTTCACGCCTTCAGTGCACCCTTCCCGCCCGCGTGTGTAGACCACCTGTCTCAAGCGGGTTTACTTGCTTATCTTTACGGGGGCGGTTCAGAGAGGCCGTGGTCTGTTCATTCATTGATCCGTTCATCCGTCCATTTGTGAAAAGTGGTGCCGGGCACGCGGCCGCGACGGGGCCAGGACAGAGGCCCCTGCCCTCAGCCGCCGTCCGTGCACGCGTCACAGAAAACGAGGCACGTGCGGGAAATGCGCAGTGTGACCGCTCACTGGCACCGAGGAGACAGAGCAGGACAGGGTGAGAGGGTGCGGGGTGCCTGGTGGGGGGGTGCTGCCGTTTTCGACAGGACAGACCCCAACAAGCTGCGGCCTTCGAGGAAGGGCTTGAAGGAGGTGAGCAAGGAGCCACGGGGATGGCTGGAGGAAGGGTGCTCCAGGCAGAGACAGCAGAAGGCTCAGACACCCGGGGCAGGAGCGGGAGCGTGAGGCCGGGGTCTTCTAGAAATCTCGTGGAGGCTCTGTGGCTGGGGCACAGGGGACAGGTCAGGGAGGAGGGGCCCGATCACGGGGGCGCTGTGCGGGGGGCGTGGGAGGGCTCGGGCTTTTACCTGAGTGAGGTGGGGGTCCGTGGAGGGTGGACGTGGCTTTGGCAGCCTCCCCAGGGCCGCCGTGAGGACAGACGGGGCGGGAGGGGCGAGGGCATGGGGCAAAGCTAGGGGGAGACAGACGGGTTGTCGCTTTTCTCTTCCTCCCTCCTACACACACGTACGTCGAGTCTGTGATTAGCCAGCGTAAGTGCTCAGTGACGATGGTATCTTCGGATGAGCGTATTTTCGGGTACAGAAAGTCTGTTCGGGTTCCTTTCTGGGGACTCCCCTGCGCTCCGCAGAAATGCCTGCTGCCGTGTGTCGAGGCAGCGGAAAACCACAGATGCTTAAATAATAGTGCAGGGCAGGGGGCCCCCCAGTCTCTGGGCCCCTAAGCAGGGATTCTTGACATTGGACGAAGATCTGGAAATTTTGCGTAAACGTGGAGGTTTGCAAATCTAGTGATTGAGGAATTCTTTGGTCCGTGAAGCTCCATGTCTTGCCAGCCATCCACCTGAGGGGTGGGCCGTGGTGAGGACGGGGGTGTAGAGCCGTGTGGCCGTCCCACTCCCTCCCGGCACATCCTGCTCCCCTCCCCGCTGCGTTCTCTGTTACCCCCGCTCTGTCCTGTGCTGCTGGGGCTCCTCGCTTCACCCAGCAGAATACGTGGCCTCCGTTCATCTCTTCTGGAACTTCACTTGAGAACGGTGGGTCCTTCTACCCCCGCGATGCCCCCCACCCTCCCCCCTGAGGTGAACAGACATCTTCACTTGCTTCTACTGTTGGTGGCTGTTGAGTGTCAGTGTGTCAAAGGATAGGCCTCTGGTGTCTCAGGGGGTTCACTCCCCTGTTCCCCACAGGTGGCCGATGGGGTCTGGGGCCTCTAATTCACTTGGCACAGCCGTGGGTGCACTGGACAAGGCTCTTCGTGGGCGGGAAATCCTAACGCCCTCGCCATCCCTGAAGCGGAAATAGAATGTGCTGCTCCCACGTCTCCTTGCTTGGAAAGTCTACGTAGAGCTTCTCAGTGGAGTGCTGAAATCAGAAAGATGTAGAGAGAGGCTGTACAAGGGCCCTCCCTGGATATAGTCCTTCCTGGTCACCCAGTGTATTCCTGCTGTGGATGGACCTGGGAAGGGTCCGGGGACCGTTGGCTCAGTCTTGTGAGGCCTTAAGTTTCCCTAGATCCTTTCAAGCAGCTACATCCATCCCCCTTTTGTATTAATGAAATATGCACTCCATAACACCCGCGATCCTCGTTTTTCCCAGAAAATACTTCTGAGAATCTCCACATTTCGGAGCAGAAGGTTGTAGTTCCTATACTCAGAGCCCCTTTGTTGGGGGTGGGTGTGGAGAGTCAGGATGTTTTACTTTTCCTCACTTATTCGTTTTTTTAATAGAGAGAGAGCCAGAGCTCACAAGCAGGGGAGGGGCAGAGAGAGGGAGAGAGAGAATCCCAAGCAGGCTCCACACCACCAGCACAGATCCCAGTGTGGGGCTCGAGCTCATGAACCATGAGATCGTGATCTAAGCCGAACGCTGGTGCCCCTCCTCACGTGTTCTTTATACTGATCTAGCACGTTCCATAAACTTGTTGATTGGGCTTGAAGTAACAGTTTTTTCATCTCCCTCATTTTATTTTATTTTTAAGTATTTATTTTTGAGAGAACACAAGCAGAGGAAGGTCAGAGAGGCGGGGGGACGGAGGATCCAAAGCCGGATCTGCACTGAGGGCAGCAAGCCCAGTGTGGGGCTTGAACTCACAAACCAAGATCGTGACCTGAGCCAAAGTTAGAAGCTCAACTGACCGAGCCATCTAGGTGCCCTAGTATTTTTTTAATGTTTATTTTGAGAGAGAGAGGGGAGGGTGGGGGGAGAGAGAGAGAGAGAGAGAGAGAGAGAGAGAATGAGAGCGCAATGAGCACTGGGGAAGGGCAGAGAGAGAGGGAGAAAGAGAATCCCAAGCAGCTTCCACACTGTCAACACAGAGCCCAATGTGGGGGTCAGTCCCATGAACTGTGAAATGATGACCTGAACCAAAACCAAGAGTGGAAATGCTTAACTGACTGAGCCACCCAGGTGCCCTTCCATTCCCTTATTTTAAAAATGAGGGGCACCTGGGCGGCTCAGTCAGTCGAGCCTCTGACTTTGGCTCAGGTCATGATCTCACAGTTCGTGAGTTCCAGCCCCGCGTCGGTCTCTACTCTCAGCAAGGAGCCCACTTCGGATCCTCTGTCTCCCTCTCTCTGTGCCCCTTCCCCCTGCTCGCTCTCTCTCTCTCTCTCTCAAAGATAAATAAACATTAAAAAAAAATTTTTTTTCAATAAAAATGAGATCTCAGGTGGGTCCCTGGAAGTGTTATATGTAAGTAAACACACGGGCTTGTCTTTTAAAGTATTGCCTTTAGGCCGTGCCATATTTGGCTACAATAAAATGCCATCATGCAGTGCTTTATTACTACTTGAATTCACTTAGGCTGCAGCTCAGAGACTGCCTCCCCGCCTCAGGTCCCTCAGCTGTGGCTCTCGGAGCCCCTAGCGGAGACACTGATCAGTCAGCCCTGCGGCTCTGTCCCTGGGGAAGCATGGCCCCTGTGCCCATGGCCCCCCTGTGCCCGTCGCCCCCTGTGCCCATCGCCCCCCTGTGCCCATGGCCCCCCTGTGCCCGTCACCCCCCTGTGCCCGTCGCCCCCCTGTGCCCGTCGCCCCCCTGTGCCCATGGCCCCCCTGTGCCCGTCGCCCCCCTGTGCCCATCGCCCCCCTGTGCCCATCGCCCCCCTTGCCCATCACCCCGCTGGCGCTGTGGGGGAGGGAGCCGAGATGCATTCAGCTGCTCTCGCAGCCGCTGCCCCCCAAACTCCAGAGCTGGAGCCCAGTAACGTGGCACAGCTTCTTGAATGAGTCTGTAGGGAAAGGCAGTTCTAGCGACAGAAGCGACACGTTGGCTCGGTGCTTGTGAGCGCCGACATGATCGGGCCTGCCGACCAGCTCCCCAGAGTGACTTTCTTTGATTCGGTGCTTCCCAGAAGCGGCATCCTACTGGAATATTTTGGTTCCTCAGATTGAGACCGGGTGTGAAATTAGTTTAAATGTATCAGTTGGAAAATCTTGCCTTATGTTTCTAGGTAAATCAATTTGTGGGATTTAAAATGAACATCTTGCAGCTTGAAGACGAACCACGGCGTGGAAGTATTGGTTATTTGGCATTTTTTGGCTTCTCTCAGCCCTTAGGCTCATCAGTGAAAGTTCTTTAATTAGCCTATCTGTAAGTCTAGTGTTAATATAGTCTTTTCTCTATATTAAGGACAGGCTTTTTGTTTTTGTTTTTTTTTTTTTTAAGTTTATCTATTTTGAGAGAGAAAAAGAGCATGAGCAAGGGAGGGGCAGAGAGAGAGAGAGAGAGGGAGGGAGGGAGAGAATCTCAAGCAGGTTGTACACTGTCAGGCTGGAGCCGGATGCGGGGCTTGATCCCAGGAGCCCTGAGATCATGACCTGAGCCGTAAACCAAGAGTCAGATGCTAAACCGACTGAGCTACCCGGGTTCCCCAGGACAGGGTTATTTTGTTTGTTTTTTGTTTCTATTCAGCCCTGAAAAAAGAGTTAGCGTAATGAGAAGGCATAATTGCAGGTGATTTAATGGCAACACACACATTTATGGATATTCAGAGAAGAGCTAAGGAGTGCGGTCTCCCCCCGCCCCCCAGTGCTTTCGTACCCGCTCAGCGTGGGGCTCACTGATTTCTGTGAACCTCAGGTTTGCAGGAGCGTTTTCTAAAGAGGAGGAGGAAGAGGATGCCTCCCACCTATCTCTTGGTCCCCCGTGTGCCATAACCCGCTGCCACTTTGTGATTCGCTGTTTATTCCCAAATGGAATAAATGGAACTCCGAGGTCACCAAGCAAGAGGGTGGCTCTGGAGAGTGAGGAGTAACTAGGATATGAAGCTTCTGGGATTCTGGCTGTGTGTCAGGCTGATGCTTTTAGTGGGCTTCTAGAATCGCCTTCTCCTCACCACAGCTTTGTGAGGTATGCATACCATCATCCCTGTGTCACGGATGAGGAAACTGAGGCACGGAGAGCTTCAGGTTGCCGGGCTGCTGAGTGGGGACTTGGAAGGACCCTCTGAGATCTCACGCAGGTCTTTAAGGAAGAACATGGCATATTCCCCATGTAAGTGTATGGTAAAGAAGATATGAGCTGTATGGTCCTACATCACAAAGTTTATATTTGTGAATGGGGCCAGGAGGAGGCAGCAGGAGGAACTCATGGATGTGTGTGGTCCTTGTCGGAAGAGAGGCTGATGGCAAGATGTGTAACTGGGCGAGAGCCTCCAGGACACTCTCGACTATGGACTGGAAGAGCTCACCACTCGGGGACACTAGAGCCATCGGAGGTACGGTGGTGCTGTTGGGCACACTGGCCACCTTGGAAGGGTTTGACTACCGAGCAGCCCATTAGCACAGAGAGCAGGGATGGGGGCTCGAGGAGCCTTCTTCTCTGGGTCCTGGGAGGCAGGCTGGCTGGGGACTGGCAGCCTCTTCTGCAGGGTCCCAGGGTCCTCTCCAGCTGCCACAGGCTCTGAGGCCATGAGAATGGCTGGCCCTGGAGGAACCAGAAACTTGCGGGTAGAACTGGGCCAGGGAGGGAAATCCAAGGTGACCTGTCTCTTCTCGACTTTCACTCCAGGTCCTTCTTGCCTGTTGGTGTCCTACCTGTGTCTGGTATTAGCTGCGATTTTCCACCTGCCCCAGGCTGTCTTCTCAAGCAACCTAATCTGAGGAAGTCAGGCACAAAGTAGGCTCTGAAACGAAAACTCTTATCAGTTCTGGCCATTTTCCTCCAAGGGTTTGAATCAGAAGAGGACGGACATAGCAAAGTGTACTTCTCTTGCCAGACACAGTGTCCCTCCCTATGTGTGCACAGGGCAGGGCCCTGAGGGACATCTGGAGCAGTCTGCTCTCTGCCAGGTAGGGGGAGGGACAAGGGTCCGCATGAGAGCATTCGATGGCCTGCCGCTTTACTTTTAGGGAGATGCATTAATTCAGTTACGAGAGCTAAGGCCAGTTGGAGAAGCGGGGAGAAGGTGGTCCCTTGTGATGTTCAGTGTATCTGGTGTAGTGGAGCCATGCTATTTGTGTGTTTATGTTACATACGATCAGTTATACTCCTGGCAACAGATTTAAATGCTCTGTGACATCTGTCCTTCAGTCCTGTCCACGGGATTATGAGTGACC
Organism: Panthera leo; assembly: GCF_018350215.1. Taxonomy (NCBI): domain Eukaryota; kingdom Metazoa; phylum Chordata; class Mammalia; order Carnivora; family Felidae; genus Panthera; species Panthera leo. Next base: position 147,017,986 of record NC_056687.1, on the reverse strand, counting down.
CACAAATCTGTTTTTCCCTGATGGTCTGAGCTCGTGCAGTTGCCCACGTTCTTGAGCATCCAGACTCTACTCTGGGAGTGATCAAGACCCCTAAACACGTGTGGGCGTGTCACCCCGGATTTACAGACCAGGTCTCTGTTTCTGTGGATTGGCAGAACTGACTTTGCTGGAGTTAATGGAGAGTGAAGCTGCTGGTTCCAGGAATTTTCTTTCTTTTTTAAATTTTTTTTAATGTTTACTTATTTTTGAGAGACACAGAGAGAGAGAGACAGAGACAGAGCATGAACAGGGGAGGGACGCAGGAGAGGGACACACAGAATCTGAAGCAGGCTCCAGGCTCTGAGCTATCAGTGCAGAGACCGATGTGGGGCTCGAACCCACAAACCGTGAGATCATGACCTGAGCCAAAGTCACATGCTCATCTGGCTGAGCCACCCAGGCACCCCCAATTAAAGGAATTTTCAAAGGCAAGTTGAATTATACTTGTATGCATCTCCACATTGACTTTAGAAACTCCGCATGCATGACTGCTCTCTACGTTCAAGTCCCATCTCTCCTCAGACCCCCTGACAAGCTGGTCAATACTGAGAGAAACACATGTCTCAGTGGACAAATTTTAGCTCTAGTTGATATAGATACTTGTCTAGCCTAAGAGGGAAGTACTGACCAGCCACATCACTTACCCTGAGTTTCCATTTCCTCTTCCTTATTTGAAAATGATAATTATTGCCAAATGGAGTCGTTGGGAGGCCCCCAGGAATGCAGCCAGAAAGTGCCAACACACACGAGCACCACTGACACCACTCCTCACTCTTTCCAGTGGAGGAACAGGGGGCCCAGGGAGGGGACATCACTGACCATGTGTGGCCAAAGGGCAGCACCTTCCTTCCTTAGATGCACAGCGCACCTGATAATTGCCAGACTGGGAATGAGCTGGGACAGAGTGGTGAGGACGTGTACAGGTCGCCGAGCCCCAGGGCTGGAGTGTGGGATGCTGAGAAGGTACCTTACACAGAATAGATCTTGGCCTGGAGCCTGGTTCTTGGGGCCTCTGCCGGCCTGTACAGGCCTCGGAGTAAAGTGAGATGCTGCACCTCCACTGTGGGCACCTGGCCAGCCAGGCCAAAGCAAAGGCTGGATTTCAACCCTTGGTGGCCACTTTGTGCAGCACGTAAACTATGCAACAGCCCTGGGAGTTATGCATTGATAGGATGGTCATGTCAGCCTTTGGGGACTTGATGAACACTGTGGCCCCTTTCCCTAGAAAATAGGGAAACCCACACAGTTTTTCATTGTTCCAGTGGACTGAGACCTTTCTACCCCTAATGCATGGAACCCCCGATTTAGAGGCGGGTTGCTCATGTGGCTAGTGTCTGCCTCAGGTTGAGAGCAGTGTACGGTCTGAGTTCTCTAATTTCATGTGAACCACGAAGGTCTCTTGCTCTCAGGAAAAGGTAAAACTCATTTACATGCTATTTCAAAGTTGAAAAGAAGGTCTGCTGAGTCGGCCAGTCTGCACACCTGTACCTATTCCCTTTCTTTCTGCACATGGGCCCTTCCCTCAGCCCTTTCCTGCTCACCCGGCTCCTTCCCACCACAGCACTTTTGCACAGCCCTCTTCCCTCTGCCTGGAGTATTTCCTTCCTCTCTTTACCTTCTCAACTCTTCCCCGGCCCAAACGTCCCTTCCTTAGGGAGAATTCTATTTCCAGGTCAACCCCTGCCGAAGGTCTCCATGGCACCGGGCACTTCTCTCTCCTGCCTTCATTATAGTTAGTTTTGTGCTGGATTGGCAATTAATGTCCACCTTTTTGTTCTCCTTGAAGGAAGAAAGTGGGTCTATTCACTGTTGTGTTTTCAGCACCTTGGACAGCGTCTGCCCCCCCCCCCCCCCCCCCCCCCCCCGGGTTATGAGATAAATAAGTGGCCAGGGAGTGGCTTACCTTTGCAGAAGTGGGAGACAAGATGTCTGTTGCAGGAAGCTGTTTGGTTTCTCATCTTTATGTCTTTTGATCCCTAACTGCCCTTTTCTTGTGTGTCTGACTGTCCTCCTCTCTCCCTGGAGGTGTGCTGAGGCTCCTGGAACACGGGGAGGAGTACGTGTTCACCCTGCCCAGTGCCTACGCTCGGTCTATTCTCACCATCCCATGGGTGGAGCTTGGAGGCAAAGTCAGCATCAGCTGTGCCAAGACTGGGTACTCAGCGACAGTGATATTCCACACAAAGCCTTTTTACGGAGGGAAAGTCCACAGGTAGGAGGCGCCAGGAAGCCTTTGTCTTTGCCTTATCACAATACCCTTTCTTTCCTCCGTTAGAAGCTTGGGTTCCAGCCATGGGATGAGGTGGAAATCAAGATAAAGCTAAAAGACCTTTTTTAAAAGAGGTACTCTTCTTTTCACCCCTCAACACGGTGGTTTTTTGAGCCCTTCCCACTCTACACTTACAGTGAAATCCTTTGGCGATATATTCACCACACACACCAGCAGAATAGGAAGTGCTTCCATTTGTAATAATAACCTTTCCCTTCCCGGGCCACAGTCTGTTTCTCTGCTCTGAAGCAGTTCCATCTGTGAGCTTAGACACTGCCTGAGAGCTCATTTCATGTTCAGTTGGATCCATTAAATAATCCTGAATCCTGTGTCATCTCAGATCAGGGCTACTTCTTTTAGTAGCTGGGGAAGCCTGATCCAAGGAAATTGAAGGAAAAGTCTGCTGTTTGAGGGAAGCATTAAGATGTTTTTATTGCCACAGTCCTAGAGCATCACATAAGCAAGCTCCAATCTTTGCCCTTTTTCTTGGAAAGTGTTCCGTGTGGTTCATGTGAGGATGCCAGGGTGTCACCTGGGAAAGTGGATGCCTTTGGTGGCTGTTTTGGAGCCACACGCGCTGGCTTGCAAGAGCTGATGGTATGTGCTTCTCCACAGTCCCACAGACCATGTCTGTAGCCTGAGATCAGCTGTGGTGGGCACCACAGAACATGGCAAATGCTACACATCAGGTCTCTTTCCCTTTAGAGAGCCAGTTGTTAAAACATTGCCAGTGCACCCCTCATACCCTTCTAGAACATACCAGAAGATTTCCGATGCCACCCACAAGCCTTTGCCTCAGCATCTAGCAGCCATGGTGTTACTCAGACTCAGGGAGGAGGCTTCCAAGCCCATGTTGAAAATTCTAAGTTCAACTGAGCTGGGCCATTAGAAGGAAAGAAGCTTAGCTCCTTCTCACACTTGGCTGCTTTGGAGCAGGCTTTCCCATTTCTACTGCATTACTCTGTGCAACAAGCTTGAAGGTGGTGAGGGAGGTGGGGGTATTCTTTCTCCCAGAGTTGGAGGCCTAGAGCTCCCTCAGACCAGGCAGGCGAAGCGAGGAGGGCACAGATCCCACAAAGGCCCCTTGTAAAAAGTGGTCCCTCGAAGCCACTGCTGTGAGTAAGATGCTGTTCACTCAATGCCAAGGGTCCAGGTTTTGCTCAGCCTTCGTTCAGGGGAATGTGCAGATGCCAGGGTGAACGTTTCCCCCTTTTTTCAACGTGATCTTAGGCGGATTGTGGTCAGTCCTGTTTGACCCACAGTTCTTAGTACACACTCAGGACCTGTCGGTGGTTCAAATGTAGCACTATTAGATGCTATTTTGGGGAGGGAGAAGTATATACTTTATTTTTCTTGAATTGCTTGATTTCCACCCCAATAATAACATGTACCTTTTGTGTGTTTATCAAAATTAAGAAATTAACATTACTGCATTGCTATTAACTAATGTACAGATTTCATTCAGATCTCACCTGTTTTTCTACCAATGCTTTCTTTTTCTGATCAAGAATATTAGGTCACAGTTTTAAGAGCTAGTCATTAAGCAAAATGGCAAAAAGCAATCCCTCCTCCTTGCCAACTCATAAAAAAAAATCTGTAAATGTGAGTACACCTTTGGAAGCAAGTCTCTGTTTTGTTAATCTTGCAAAACATGTTCCTTTGACTCATTCATGAATTCAGGGTCACAGCAGAAGTGAAGCACAACCCAACCAACACCATTGTTTGTAAAGCCCATGGAGAATGGAATGGTACCCTAGAGTTCACTTACAACAACGGAGAAACCAGAGTCATTGATACGACCACACTGCCAGTGTACCCCAAGAAGATCAGACCTCTGGAGAAGCAGGGGCCCATGGAGTCCAGGTGGGAGTCAGGTTGGGTTGTTTCTTTCCAGCTTAGCGGTCCTTAGCACTTGACCCGAGGAACAGAGAAGAAGCCTCTGAAAGCCCAGCGAATGGAAATGGGCCAGGAATAGTGTTCTTCTCACTTGTTGGGGTGCTTGAATTTTCCACTGTGTGTGTCTTAGGGGTAGACCCTTTGGAGCTTTCAGTTTAGTTATTATGTTAAGAGTGGGGTGGGTTTTGAGGATAGCCTTTAAAAAAACTTTTTAAGTTTATTTATTTACTTTGAGAGAGAGAGAGAGCACAGGCTGGGGAGGGACAGAGAGAAGGAGAGACAGAATCCCAAGCAGGCCCTGCGCCATGAGTGCAAACTGTGAGATCATGACCGGATCCGAGATCAGGAATTGGACGCTTACCCAACTGGTCCACCCAGGTGCCCGCTGACAGTAGACTTTTAATGCCTGTCCTAAAAGAGTTTGTCAACTCAACTGGTCTGTTGCTTGATTGCAGAGTTAAGTTGCTAGTCATCAAAGAACTGTGCATAGAAGCTGTGGGATATTTATTTTATTTTTATCGCCAGATTAGCGACATTATTAAAAAAAAGTCAACAATGGCAAGGACGTGATAAAATGGACACCCTGGGTCATATGCTCATAGTAAGAATGTGTGCAGGGTAGCTGCATGGATCAGTGGCTTCAAATGAATTCACTTTAATTTTGTATTCTGTCTTTGGGAATCTATTCTGAAGGAAAATTCTTAAGTTCAAAAAAGGTTTTAAATATAAAATAGGGTATTTTAAAATTTTACTTGTTTAAAATTTATTTGAGAGAGAGAGAGAGGGAGAGAGAATGCGAGCAGGCGAGGGGCAGAGAGAGAGAATCCCAAGCAGACTCCACACTGTCAGTGCAGAGCCAGACATGGGGTTTGGTCTCACAGTCTGTGAGGTCATGCCCAGAGTCAGATGCTTAACCGACTGAGCCACCCAGGTGCCTCTAAATTGGGTATTAAAACCTGTAAACGTAAAAAAAAAAAACAAAAAACACCTAACTGTCCAACAAAGGAAAATGGTTAAATTATGGAGTATCCACCCAATTAGTATGTCTACTCCATGGTATGAATACATATAGTATTCATATAGCCACTTAAAGCGATGTTTCTGCACGGATCTTCAGAAGAAGCAGGATCTTCTTAGAATATACCATTTTTATTTTTTAGTCCAGGAGGTTAGCAAACTGTGGCCCATGGGCCACGTCCAGGCCGTGGCTGATTTTTTGAAAGTTTTATGGGACCACAGCCATGATCATTAATTTACCTACTGTTTATGGCTGCCTTTGTATAGCATTTAAGCAGTTGTGATCAAGACCATATGGTCTGCAAAGCCTACAATGTTTACTGCCTGGCCCTTTATAGAAAATGTTTGCTGACCTCTTTTAGAGGTCTCTCCCCTCTAAATTTGGGACCACCAGCTTCTGATGTGACTCTTCATGGGAGGTCCTGCCCTTGAGAGCACCCCCACCTGGGATGTCCTTGTGCCCAGCTTCTCCCAGAAGTTTCTCCTGCTGTAAAATTGGAGTGAGAGCATTATTCTCCTTGGGGCTCTGTACGGTGGGGCTCAGGGCAGGTCCGGTGGGCAGGCTGAGTGTCCAGCGGGAGCTTAACCCTTGTCAGTTGCCTAATTTTGGTCCCCCTCAGAAGGGGCTGCTCATTGTCCCCACTTTGCTGACAGCCCTGTGTGGCCTTTCTCAGCTTAATCATCTGACACTCCAGGCTTCCTGCTATTCGAGGCCCTCTCGTGGACAGGTCAGGGCTACCCACTGTGGGAGCATTCTCTGGCCCTGGATCTAATTACAGAGTGTCTGCTTACTCCTGGCTACAGAGGCGTCATTAGCCCCACTCAGGGAGGGAATCCTCGCTGCTGAGAATTCTGATAGCTCCTTTTATGCACAATCCCAAGTGGCCCTGATGCATTTACGTGAGGAAGTACACGGGTGATGGTGTCTCGCTTTGCCTCAGTCCCTTTCCTCACCCTCTAGAATGGAGTATGAATCAGGGATGGTCCTGGGACATTCCTGAGGGTGCGGAAAGCTGTACATCAGGAGCCAATCTAGGCTGCCTTCTGCAGTGAATGAATGAGTGAGTGAGGCAGAGAAGTAATTTTCTGTGTAGACATGGGGGAGATGATGGATCCTACCACATAAACGCACACTCCCACGTGGCCCCATCTGTAACTCCTAACGGTCGAATCCCCTGTGAATAAGCAGCCATCGCTCGTATTTGCCAGTTGGCTGACTTTGGACACCTCACCTTATATGGATCTTGTCTTTCTCGTTAAAATGGAGATGGGAATATAGCATCCATACCATTGGGTTGTTATGATTAAATGAGCATTTACATATGTAAAATGTTAGAAATACGATAAATGCAACGGAAGTGTCTGCTATTATTATTGTTGTTTGTAACAGCAGTAGTATTAACACTGGCTCCTCCTCCTGTTACTAGATTCAGTTCCTAGACACTCAGCCCTGAGAAAGTCATGCTGCTCAGGATAAGAGGAGAGTGGAAACTTGGGGCCTGTTGGCCCTGGGTTCAAATCTTGGCTCTAGAGGTCGTTGAGGCACTGGAATGAACTAGCCCTAACAGATGGCCCGTCCAGATGCCCTCCCCGCCGCAGCTCTGGCCCCCTTGCTGAGAACTGTCATTGCCAAATGAGCTGTCCCTGTCTGACCACCTCCTCTCCTCCATGCGTCTCCAGGAACCTCTGGCAGGAGGTGACCAGATACCTGCGGCTGGGGGACATTGATGCTGCCACTGAGCAGAAGCGGCTCCTGGAGGAGAAGCAGCGGGTAGAGGAGCGGAAGCGGGAGAACCTGCACACACCATGGCGGCCCAAGTATTTTATCCAGGAGGTAACTCGGCCACCTGTCTTTGGGGACTTGTTCCAGGTGAGGGGCGGATGGGTCGGTCTTGCTGATGCAGCAGTTTGTATGAATGAGGATGGTCCTGGGAAGGTTTGGGGCAGCTTGGCTCTGGCTTTGGGCCAGGCTGTCCTGTGACACTTCCCTCTGACATCTTCCATCAGAATAGCCTGTCAGCCCGACAGGGGGGCAAGGAATGAATGGGATTGCAGATCTGGATGCTGTCCTATTAAAAAAACAGAAACAAAACAAAAAACACAGCCCCTGCTACTTTATCATCAGTGACAAATTAGCTGTGAAGCATCTCACAGCCTGTCTGCACAGCTGGGGGACTGGAACCTTCATGATTGAGAACAAGCGCCCTCTCGGAGCCCTGCCTCCCGTGGGCCAAGTGGGACGGGTGTGCTCAGAAAGGCTGGTGTGAACTGCCACTGTCACCCGGAGAAGTGACACCGCAAGGCAGTCATCTCCACCAGTCTGCCCACCCACTGGGCAAGAGGGCAAGGCACCATGTGCCCGGTTGAGGCTCTTATGCTTTTAAAGTTGTTTGTGGAGCAGTTGAGGAGCATTCTGAGAACAGAGTTGCAAACGATGGAAATGTAAGGAGCCACAGCTTTTAACGCAGGCCCTCCGGAGCCTGGCAGCATCGTTGAGGGACACCCCCGTGAGGACTGGCGCAGACACAAGAGTCTGTGAAGGGCCCGGATACCATTTAACCTCCAGGTGGTCATCGACGGTCTAATTCTTCACAGGAAACCACAAATCTGAATTTTTATGACAAATCTGATATTCACATGATATCAAGGAATCTTCAGTTTAAACATAGAGCCAGTAGAGATATGTCTAAGCTTTCTTTGGCCCCAGGACTGCTACTGTCCGACTTGTGCTGCAAGGAAGGGTTATCCTGTGTAGCAGGAGGGCTGATGGGGGTGTTCATGACTTTGAGGTGCCCTTACGCTCAGGAGCAGAAGCAGCTGCTGCTCTCCCCCAGGCAGCAACTGGGGCTGTGGGTGAACAGAGACTTCGAGGTTGGCTTCCGATTCAGACAGGAAGCCTGCTTGAGCAGACTGCCTTTATGAGACTCTGAGTGGGAACCACGTCTGGAAGCCTTGCCTCGGTGAGGTGAATCTGTTCTCCAGAGAAACAACAGAGCTGAATGAAGACCCTGGGAAAGCCAGTGGGTATAATTCAGTCCCAGCCCAAAGGCCTGGGAACCCAGGAGGGGAGCCAGTGGTGTAAATGCGGGTGCAAAGGCAGAAGAGATGAGCAATCCCAACTAAAGAAGGGAGGCAGAACAGAAAGAGGAGGGTCAGTCCCTCCTGCCTCTACCTTGTTTGTTTTCAGGCCCTCAAAGGCTTGCATATGCTTATCCACTGTAGGGAGGGAAATCAACTTTACTGAGTGCTTATCTCGTCTGGAAACCTTCATGGACACACTCAGAATGTTTCATCTGGGCACCACGGTGAATCAGGTTAACACATAAAATTAACCATTACAAAATCCTTCAAGGACCCTTCTGTGTGGTGGATCTAGTTTGCCTGGCTTCTGTGAAAAGTTGGCCGTAAAACAAAAACAAAAACACACACACAAAAACCCTAAAAGGCAACAACAACAAAAGCACAGCTCTTCTTCCTGGGTTGAAGGAAAACCAGTATGTTGGTAACAGAAAACTTGGGGATATGTAAAGAATAAAAATCATCCCAATACCAGAATTGTTACTATTTGGCACATTCCCTTCTAGTCAAGCCCCAGACTGTGTACAACATTTTGACTCTCGCCTTTTCCTGATGGTTGGCGTCATTACTCACGTGTGCGGATTCCTGGCCACCTCCTGCTGCAGGGAGCCGTGGTTGGGCACTTCCCTCCAGGCCGGTGGGCTGTACATCACTGATCAGGAAAAATTCCTCAGAGGCAGGCCTTGCCTTTCCTCTTGTGTCCGTTCATTGGACCACCCTCTTTTTCTTTCCTGTCCCACTGTTTCAAAGGTGTTTTTTTGGCCAACTAATCTTATATGATGTAACCCGACAAAGCCCCCCTTCTTTGGTTAATTTTAGTTATTTTTTGGGTTTTCCTCCTGACATGCCAAAATGTGAAGATCTTGTCTCACAGAGCAGCCGGGCTGAGGAGGGGTGGCGAGACCACCGGCGTGGTGTGGTGGTGAGCTCCCAGAACAAGACGCACACACGTTTTAGTGGCAGTCCCGAACAGATGCTAATGAGCGCTGCTCTGTGTGGGACTTGGCTTGTAACATAGCAGAGGCTGCAAGCTACCTCTGATTCTCCCCTTGCCCAGCAGAGAGGTCTTCATAAAATGTCTCCTTCTTTCTCTTACAGGGTGACGGCTGGGTATACTTCAATCCTCTTTGGAAGGCACACTGATGGGGTGGAGGTGCAGCTTTCAGAAATAGCCCTGTTTTTTGTAGGAATTAAAGTGGTTCAGTACCAAGGTTCTGCTGGTATTCACGGAGACCTCTTGTTATCATTCAAGAAATGGTACCTGAGAGAGAACTTATATACTGTGAAAAATGCACCACCAAACTACTAGTGGATTGGATTTATTCGAGAGTCATTTGGGGCATGTGTGTATACACAGTTTGTGTGTGAGCTCCCAGTACACTGTAGGTTCACATACACACATGCACTATATGCACATGTCTGCTGGGTATTGTTACACATGTAAATACTGCACTTAACCAAGATTTAAGTGGTAATTATGAGCTCCTTTTTATCAACGAGGTTTGAAGTTTTCTATTTTTCACTTTGCCAAAAATGTTTTGCACTCACAAAAATACTCTTGGGTAGTCAACTCCTGTCAAAACAAAGGTGAGTTGGCATGGCCCAGTTGATGTCCATATGGTAGAAAGTGGCTCATTCCTGGTGGAAGTGTAGGTGGCTGTCACTTCACAATTCTTGTTGCGATTCCCACCTCCCTGTCCACTTCAGCATTTCGTTTGTCCTTAAGAAAGAAAAACTGCTATTTCCTGCTGAAGGGTGAGTGGGCAAGAAGCTGTTAAAGGTTTACGCCAGAGCCTTCCAAGATGGAGCACCTTTGGGAGGACCGAGCCCACCTTGGAATATTCCTCCTATCTACTTGCCCCCAAATCTGACAATTTCTCATGCTCAAAGTATTAAGTTACACATTTTCCAGAAGCTGCTTCTTTTACAGTAGAAACCAAGTCATACAGAGACTTCACTACTTTTGTGATGAAAAAGGGCTTCAGAAGTTAAATACACGCATCCATATCCAGAACTGCACAACCACAGCCTCAATTTTGTATTTAGTTTGGGGAAAGAGAAAAGAATGTCCTGTGGATTTTTTAAGTGCGCCTCTCTTGTTTGACCCAAACTCTGCAGGAAAACCACTGTGATTAAATAACACACACAGAAAGACTATGTAAGTGTTCCATGGTTTCAGCTGAATTTCAGTCCTCTGCCTTTACAAATGAGGTCAAGACATGACGAGAATATACAGCAAGGAAAATGAAGTATTTGATTATTGCTCAGTGCTTAATTTATTTTTTACTGTGCCACTCAGAATATTTATAAAACCCAGTAGCATGAATGCTTCTCTGTAGTAATACTAATTTTGTGCCTTTTTGTCTGCTTTCTTAAGACCAATTGTTCACTTTGTAGATATTAGACAAATATATTTCGATTAAGTACTGTACCTGCCTGTGTGTGTGTATCTTATTTTTAGGGATCCAAAATGTCAGTTGGAATTGGTGGCTCCGACTGAGCTCAAATTTTATTGGTTGGATATTGCCAATTTGGTGTGAACAGCAATCGTATTTCTATCAAAACAGTGTTTTAAATACATTTTTAAAATCTACCAGATAAACATTACTTATGGAAATGTTCTGAAAGTTCATAAGAACATTTAACTTCTATCTAGTGAATGTTATATTTTGTGAGCAGTTAGTACCAGCCGAAGTCCTAATGACAGGCCTGTTCAGGTTCAGAGTCTTAAATCTGGAACCACTTTATTTGTGAGAAGGAAAGCAGAATAGATGGTATTTTAAGGGGAAAAAAATCCTCAATGAGAAGACTGAAAAATAATCACTGTGGTGTGTTTTAGATTTTTCCAGTCTTCCATTACACCAAAGTATAAACCATCTGGGAAGTAAATATGGACAAAGTTCACTTTTCTGGTTTTGGTGGGAGAGGGTTCAGTTTGCAGGGGTTTTTTTGTTAGTTTTTAATTTTTTTTAAAGTTCATTTATTTTGAGAGAGACACAGTGCAAGTTGGGGAGGCACAGAAAGAGCAAGAGAATACCAAGCAGTTCCCATGCTGCAAGCACAGAGCCTGATGCAGGGCTTGAACTCACAAAACTGCAAGATCGTGACCTGATCTGGAACTAAGAATTGGACGCTTAACCAACTGAGCGACCTAGATGCCCCTCGGTTTGCAGTTTTAAAAATTTTGAAATATAGGGGCACCTGGGTCGCTCAGTCGGTTAAGTATCTTTCTTTGACTCAGGTCATGATCTCACAACCTGTGAGTTTGATCCCTGCATTGGTCTCTGTGCTAACAGTGCAGAGCCTAGAGCCTGCTTTGTATTCTGTGGCTCCCTCTTTCTCTTCCCCTTCCCCACTCACACTCTATCTCAAAAATAAATAAACATTAAAAAAATTTTAAATAAAAATATAAAATATTGAGATATATACAGAAGATTTATATAAAGTGTGTTAGAGTTCCAAGAATAAACACTCATATACCTACTGCTTACCTTAAATGACACATTTCGTGTCCCTAAAAAATTGTATCCCCCTCCTTGACCATAGAGGCAATAGCACTGTCCTGATTCTTGGAGTAATTGTGGTTTTTATTATTATTATTATTATTATTATTATTATTATTATCATCCATATGTTTGTGCATTTTTTAAACCACCACACATTCTATGTGTAGTTATAAAGAGCACGCTTGGTTTTGTCTATTTGAGCTAACATTTCGTTTATGGGCCAATCTATGTTACGAGTTGCTCTATTTGTTCACTTTCCTATTCTTTTTTTGCTGAATTTACACTTTATATTAATTCTTTTATTGTGGTAAATATATATGTAACAAAATTTACCATTTTAGTAGTTTTTAAGTATGCAGTTCGATGGCATTAAATACATTCACATTATTGTGTAACTAGCACGGCCATCTATCTCCAGTTTCCATCTTCCCAAATTGAAACTCTGTATGTATTAAACAATGACTCTGCACTCCTACCCTCCATCTCTGCAACCCCTAGCAACTAACCATTCTATTTTGTTTTTATGAATTTGACTACTCTAAGCACCTCATATGAGTGGAATCATTATATACATGTCCTCGTGTCTAGCTTGTTTTACCTGGCATAATGTGTTCCAAGTTCATCAGAATTTCCTTTCTTTTTAAGGCCGAATAATATTCCATTGTATGTATATATACCATACTTTGTTAATCTGTTTACCTATCCATGAACATTTGGCTGTTTACATCTTTTGGCTGTTGTGAATAATGCTACTATGAACATGGGGGTGCAGGTATCTGAGAACCTGCTTTTCTTTTGGGGATATACACACCCAGAAGTAGAAGTACTGTATCATATGAAAATTCCATGTTTAATTTTTGAGTACCTGCCATACTGCTTGCCACAGTGACTGCACCGTTTTGGAATCCTACCAGCAATGCGTAAGGGTTTGAATTTCCCCACATCCTCCCCAACACTTTTTTTCTGTTTTATAATCATCATCATAATGGGTGTAAAGTGCCATCTCCTTGTGGTTTTGATTTGCAGTTCCCTAATGATTAGTGATGTTTTTGAGCATCTTCCCGTGTATATCGGCCATTTGTATATCTTCTTTGGAGAAATGTCTTTTCAAGTCCTTTGCCCATTTTCTAATTGGGTTTTACGTGTTAAGTTGTAGGAGTTTCTTAATATATTCTGGATATTATCAGATATATGCTCCTCCCATTCTGTAGGTTGCCTTTTCACCCTGTCAGCAGGGTCCATGATGTATAAAAGTACTTAATTTTGATGAAGTCAATTTATCTTTTTCTTTTGTAGCTTGTACTTTTATTGTCCTATGCAAGAAATCATTGACAACTCTATTCATAGAGCTTTTCCTCTAAGCTTTTTTTCCCCTAACAATTTTATAGTTTTAGCTGTTCTGTTTAGGGTTTTGATCCATTTTAAGTTAATTTTTGTATACAGTGTTAAGTAAGGGTCCACCTTCATTATTTAGCATATGGATATCCTGTTTTTCTAGGACCATTCATTAGAAAGACTCTCCTTTTTCCATCGAGTGGTATTGGTACCCTTTTTTTATTTTAAATTTACACCCAAGTTAGCATACAGTGCAATAATGATTTCAGGAATAGAATCCAGTGATTGATTCATCCCCTACATGTAACACCCAGTGCTCATCCCAACAAGTGTCCCCCCCCCACAGTGTCCCTTGCCTATTTAGCCCATCCCCCTTCCACAACCTCTCCAGCAACCCTCAGTTCTCTATATTTAAGAGTCTCTCATGTTTTATCCTCCTGCCTATTTTTATATTATTTTTGCTTCCCTTCTCTTCTGTTCATTTGTTTTGTATCTTAAATTCCACATGAGTGAAGTCACATACTTGTCTTCCTCTTACTAATTTCACTTAGCATAATACACTCTAGTTCCATCCATGTTATTGCAAATGGCAGGATTTCATTCTTTTTGACCGCCCAGTAATACTCCATTGTATGTATATACCACATCTTCTTTATCCATTCATCTGTCAATGAACATTTGGGCTCTTTCCATACTTTGGATATTGTCAATAGTGCTGCTATAAACATTGGGGTTCATGTGCCCATTTGAAACAGCACACCTGTATCCTTTGGAAAAATACCTCGTAGGGCAATTGCCGAATCGTAGGGTAGTTCTGTTTTTGTTTGAGGAAACTCCACACTGTTTTCCAGAGTGGCTGCACCAGTTTGCATTCCCACCAGCAGTGCAAAAGGGTTCCTCTTTCTCCACATCTTCGCCAGCATCTGTTGCTGCCTGAGTTGTTAATTATAGCTGTCCTGACAGGTGTGAGGTGGTATCTCATTGTGGTTTTGATTTCTATTTCTCTGATGATGAGTGATATTGAGGATTTTTTCATGTGTCTGTTAGTCATCTGGGTGTCTTCGTTAGAAAGTGTCTATTCATATCTTTTGGCCATTTCTTCATTGGATTATTTGTCTTTTGGGTGTAGAGTTCGGTAACTTCTTTATAGATTTGGGATACTAGCCCTTTATCTGATACATCATTTGCAAATATCTTCTCCCATTCCATCAGTTGCCTTTAGTTTTGCTGAATGTCCCTCTGCTGTGCAGAAGCTTTTTATTTTGATGAGATCCCAACAGTTCATTTTTGCTTTTGTTTCCCTTAACTCTGGAGATATGTTGAGTAAAAAGTTGCTGCAGCCGAGGTCAAAGAGGTTTTTGTCTGCTTTCTCCTCGATGATTTTGATGGCTTACTGTCTTACATTTAGGTCGTTCATCCATTTTGAGTTTATGGCATAAGAAAGTGATCCAGGTTCATTCTTCTGCATATTGGTGTCCAGTTTTCCCAACACCATTTGGTGAAGACACTTTATTCCATTGGACATTCCTTCCTGCTTTGTCAAAGATTAGTTGGCCATATGCTTGTGGGTCCATTTCTGTTCTATTGATCTAAGTGTCTGTTTTTGTGCCAGTACCATACTGTCTTCATAATTACAGCTTTGTAGTACATCTTGAAGTACGGAATTGTGATGCCTCCAGCTTTGGTTTTCTTTTTCAGGATTGCTTTGGCTATTTGGGGTCTTTTCTGGTTTTAGGATTGTTTGTTCTAGCTCTGTGAAGAATGCTGGTGTTATTTTGATAGGAATTGCATTGAATATATAGATTGCTTTGGGTAGTATCAACATTTTAACAATATTCCAATCCATAAGCATGAAATATTTTCCCATTTTTTTGTGTCTTCAGTTTCTTTCATAAGCTTTCTATAGTTTTCAGTGTGAAAGTTTTTTACCTCCTTGGTTAGGTATATTCCTAGGTATTTATGGGTTTTGGTGCAATTGTAAATGGGGTTGATTCCTTGATTTCTCTTCCTGCTGCTTCATTATTGGTATATAGAAATGCAACCAATTTCTGGGCATTGATTTTATATCCTGGGACTTTGCTGAATTCATGAATCAGTTCTAGCAGTTTTTTGATGGAATCTTTTGGACTTTCCATATAGAGTATCCTGTCGTCTGTGAAGAGTGAAAGTTTTACTTCCTCCTGGCCGATTTGGATGCCTTTTCTTTGTGTTGTCTGATTTCTGAGGCTAGGACTTCTAGTACTATGTTGAATAACCGTGGGGAGAGTAGTGTCCTGTTCCTGACCTTACGGTGAAAGCTCTCAGTTTTCTCCCACTGAGGATGGTACTAGCGGTGGGTCTTCCGTATATATTCGAAACATTAAGAACATTTCCTCCTAAAGCAGAATACGCATTCTTCTTGAGTACACATGCAACATTCTCTAGAACAGATCACATACTGGGTCACAAATTAGCCCTCAACAAGTTCAAAAAGAACTTGTTTTATGATCTTGAGGTATGATCTTTCTATCCCTACTTTCTTGAGGGTATTATCAAGAAACGATACTGTATTTTGTCAAATGCTTTCTCTGTGTCTGAGAAGATCATATGGTTCTTGTCCTTTATTAATGTGATGTATCACACTAATTTACAAATATTGAACTAGCCCTGCATCCTAGGTATAAATCCCACTTGGTCATGGTAATTCTTTTAATGAACTGTTGGATCCTGTTGGCTAGTATCTTGTTGAGAATTTTTGCTTCCATGTTTATCAGGGATATTGGTCTATAGTTCTTTTTTAGTGGGGTCTTTGGTTTTGGGATCAAGGTAATGCTGGCCTCACAGAATGAGATTGGAAGTTTTCATTTCTATTTTTTGAACAGCTTCAAAAGAATAGGAGTTAACTCTTTAAATGTTTGGTAGAATTCCCTTGGAAAGCCATCCAGCCATGGACTCTTGTTTTTTGGGAGGCTTTAGATTATTGATTCTATTTCTTTACTGGTTACGGGTCTGTCCAAATTCTCTATTTCTTCCTGTTTCAGTTTTGAGCTCTTCATTCTGTTACCTTAGTCTACATCTGCATTTATGCCAGTATCACACCGTTTTGAAGTAGTGTATCTTTGTAGTATCTTTGTATTATCTTTGTAGTAAATTTGGAAGGAAGTAAATTTTGCAAACAGGAAGTGAGACTTTCAATATTTTTCTTTTTCTAGATTATTTTGGCTACTTGGGGTCCCTTGAGATTCCATAGGAAGTTTCCTATATACGTTAATTTATAGATTAACAGCTATATATGTTAACTTATAGATGGAATTTCCTATATTTGTTAAAAGCATCACTGGAATTTTGATAGGCATTGCATTGACTCTAGATTACTTTGCATAGTATTGACAAATCTTGTTTTTCAATCCATTTAACCCTGTTGATCTATTTACTTATTTCATCTTCCATTTCTTTCAGAGATATTTTGTAGTTTTCAGTTTTTATTTTATTGCATTTAGCTTTATTGTGCTTTACAGGTACAGTATTTTTTATAGCTGAAGGTTTATGGCAGACTTGCTTAAGGTAGGGTTTTCAGCACCAGTTTTCCAATAGCATTTGCTCACTTTGTGTCTCTGTATCACATTTTGGTAATTCTTGGCAATGTTTTAATTTTTCATTATTATACTTATGATCTGTAATCAAAGATCTTTGATCTTACTATTGTAACTGTTTGGGGGCGCCATGAACTGCACCCAGTAAGGTGACAATCTTAATGGATAAATGTTGGGTGTATTTTGATTGCTACACCAACCATCTGTGTCCCCACCTCCCATCTCCTTCTCTCTCGTTGGACCTCCTTATTCTGAGACAGAACAGTGTTGAAATTAATAACCTCACAATGGCCTCTGAGCGTTCAAGTGGAAGGAAGAGTCACACATCTCTCACTTTAAGTCAGAAGCTAGAAACGATTAAGCTTAGTGAGGAAGGCATATTGAAAACCAAGATAGGCCAAAAAGCTAGGCCTTTTGTGCCAGTTAGCCAAATTACGAATGCAAAGGAAAGTTCTTGAAGGAAATTAACAGTGCTACTCCAGAGAAAAATGATAATAAATCCTTGTTGCTGATGTGGAGAAAGTGTTAGTGGTCTGGGCAGAAGATCAAATCAGCCACAATGTCCCTTAAGCCTAATCCAGAGAAAGACCCTAACTCTCCTCAATTCTAGGAAGGCTGAGAGAGGTGAGGAAGCTATAGAAGAAAAGCTTGAAGCTAGCAAAGAGTGGTTCATGAGGTTAAAAGAAAGAAACCAAGGCCACAATGTAAAAGTGCAAGGTGAAGCAGCAAGTGCTGATGTAGAAGCTGCAGCAAATTATCCAGAAGACTAAGACAATGAAGGTGCCTACATTAAACAAAAGATTTCAATGTAGATGAAACAGACTTCTCTATTGGAAGAAGATGCCATCTAGGACTTTGAAAGCTAGAGGAGAGAAGTCAGTGCCTGGCTTCAAAGCTTCAAAGGACAGGATGAAACCCTTGCTAGGGGCTAATGTAGCTGGTGACCTAAGTTGATGCTAATGCTTATTTACCATTCTAAAAATCCTAGGGCCATTAAGAATTATGCTAAATCTACTCTGCCTGTTCTCTAGAAATGGAACAACAAAGCCTAGATGACAACACATCTGTTTACAGTATGGTTTACTGAATATTTGAAACCCATTATTGAGAACTGCTCAAAAAAAAGATTCCTTCCAAAATATTACTGCTCATTGACAATACACCTAGTTATCCAAGAGCTCTGATGGAGATGTACAAGATGTTTTCATGCCTACTAACAAAACATCTGTTCTGCAGCCCATAGATCAAGAGTAATGTTAATTTTGAAGTCTTATTATTTGAGAAATACATTTTGTAAGGCTATAGCTGCTACAGATAGCAATTCCTCTGATGGATCTGGGCATAGTACATTGAAAACCTTCTTGAAAAGGATTCACCATTCTAGACGTCATTAAGAACATCCATGATTCATAGGAAGAGGTCAAAATATCAACACCAACAGCAGTTTGAAAGTTGATTCCAATCCTAATGGATGATATTGAGGGGTTCAAGACTTCAGTAGAAGTAACTGCAGATGTGGTGAAATAGCAAGAGAACTAGAATTAGAAGTGAGGCCTGAATATGTGACTGGATTGCTGCAATCTCATGAAAAAAATTTAATGGATGAAAAGCTGCTTCTTACAGATGAGCAAACAATTGTGTGGATGGTTTCATGAGGTAGAATCTACTTCTAGTGCAGACGCTGTGAAAATTGTTGAAATGACAAAGGATTTAGAATATCGCATAAACTTAGATGATAAAGCAATGGAAAGGTTTAAGAAGATTGACTCCCAATTATGAAGTGTTCTATGGGCAAAATCAAACAGCAGTAAATGCTACAGAGAAATTGTTTGTGAACGAATCAATGCAGCCAACTTCACTGTCTTAAATTGCCACAGCCACTCCAATCTTCAAGACCTTCTGCCAGCAAAATAAATTAGTACTTTCTGAAAGCTCAGATGGTTAGCATTTCCTTAGCAAGAAGTATTTTTTAGTTAAGGTATGTGGCTTGTTTTTTAGACACAACGCTATTTTACACTTGGTAAAACTACAGCATAGTGTAACTTTCGTCTGTACTGAGAAACCAGGATGTTCATTTGATTTGCTTTATTGAGCTATTTGCTTTGTTGCGGTGGTTTGGAGCTAAAACTGTAGCATCTCTGAAGTATGCCTAGACAAGACTTTAATGTGTTGATTTTGCATCCTGCAGTTTTGCTGTATTTATTCTAACAATTTTGTGCAGAACCTATTTAGAGTTTTCCAGATATAAAATGTTTTTTTGTGAACAATTTTACTACTTCCTTTCCAGTTTGGATGACTTTTATTTTTTCTTGCCTAATAGCTCTGGACAGAACTCCCAATACATAAATGGAAGTGGCAAAGCTGGTATCCTGAAATTTAAGAGGAAAATTTTCCAACCGTTCATTGTAATGTTTGCTGTGGTTTCATATATGGCCTTTACTATGTTGAGATAGCTTCCTTCTATTCCTAGTTGAGTGTTTTTATCATGAAAGGTTTGTTGAATTTTGTCAAATGGTCTTTCTGCGTCTTACTGAGATGTGTTTTCCCCCTTTGTTCTGTTAATGTGTGGTTTATTATATTGATTTCATATTTTGAACCATCCTTGCATTCGAAGGATCCCACCACTTTGTCATGATATGTAGTCTTTTTAATATGTTACTGAATTTGCAATTACTGAGGATTTTTTGCATCAATATTCATAAGGGACATTCTATAACTTTTTTGTTGTAGTACCCTCTTCTAGCTTAGGTATCAGGATGCTAGCCTCCTATAATGAGTTAGAAAGTGTTCCCTCTTCAGTTTTCTGGAAGAGTTTGAGGATTGGTGCTAATTCTTTAAATGTTTGGTAGAATTCACCAGTTAAGTCATATGGTCCTGGGCTTTTCACAAGAGGTTTTTAATTTCTGATCCAGTCTCTCTGGACATAGGTCGTCTTCATATTTTGTTTCTTTGTGATTCAGTCTTGGGTAGGTAATGTTTCTAGGAATTTGTCCAATTTATTGATGTATAATTCATCTAGGTTAGACAATTTATTGATGTACAGTTGCTCATAGTATTCTCTTATAATCCTTTTACTTCTACAAAATTGGTTGTAATGGCCCCACTTTCGATTTTTTTCTTAGTCTTGTTAATGGTTCTTCAATTTTGTTGATCTTCTCAAAGAATCAATTTTTTCATTTTTCTGTTCTTATTTTTGCTCTAATCTTTTAATACTTCCTGCTAGTCGTGGATTTAGTAGTTTTATTATTTTGTTAGTTCCTTAAGTCTCAAAGTTGGATTGTTGGTATTTGATCTTTACAAATGTGTGTAGGGTTTATATATTTCCTTTTAGCACTGTTTTCACAGCATCCCATTTTGGTGTTTTTATTTCCATGTCTTGAGACATGAAATTTCTAATTTCTCTTGTGATTTCTTCTTTGACCCACTATTTAAGAGTTACCCAGTTTTCCTTCTGATTTCTAGTTTCATTGCATTGTGACTGGAAAAGATACTTTGTATGGCTCGTCTGAAAATTTATTGACTTGTTTTATGAGCTTGCACATGGTCTGTCTTGGAGAATGTTCCATGCACATTTGAGAAGAATGAATTTTCTGCTCTTATTGTGTAGAATGATCTGTATGCTAGGTCCAGTTGGCCTAACAGTGTTGCTCAAGACTTTATTTCTTTACTGATCTGGCATAGTTGTTTTATTATTAATAGTGGGGTACTGAAGTCTCTTATTGTAGGACTATTTCTACCTTCAACACTGTAAATGTTTGCTTCATATATTTTGGAACTCTCATATTTGGTGCTTGCATGTTTTGTAAGTTATATCTTATTAGCAAATTAACTTTATCAATTTTTGATATCCTTGTGTCTCGCAAATTTTTGACTTAGTTTGTCAGATATTATAGCCAATCCTGTTGTTTGCATGAACTGTTTTTCCCATCCTTTCACGCTGAATGCATATGTCCATAGATCTAAAGTGAGTCTCCTGCAGACAGCATATAGTTGGATCCTGTTTTAAAAATTCATTCTGCCAGCATTTGCCTTTGATTGGGAATGTCATCTATTTAAAGTAATCATAGATAAGGACTTACTTTGCCATTTTGTTATGTTTTCTGTATCTTAACATCTTCACTGTTTCTCATTTATCTTCCTTTGTATTTAATTTTTTGTACTGCTACATTTTTCTTCTCATTTTCTTTTATTTTTGTTCCCTAGTTTTCTTTGTTATAATTTTAAGATGTTCTCTGTAATCTCTCTGGTAACCACAATCTATTTTAAATTAGTACCAACTTAACTTCTGTCACATAAAAAATTCTATTTTACAGTTTTACCCTTCTGTTACTAATTTCACAAATTACATATTATATGTATATCCATTAACATGGATTTATAATTATTTTTATGCATTTTAAATCCTTTAGAAGAGAACCAAAATTGTAATACTGGTTTTCATATTGTGTTTACCTGTGTATTTTGGTATAGGTTTGAGTTATTAAAGCCTTCTGTCTCTACTTAAAAGACTTCATTTCTTGGAGGGCAAATGTAGTGGTAATGGAGTCCATCAGCTTTTGTTATGTGGAAATCTTGTAATTTCTTCATTTTTGAAGGACAGTGTTGACAATGTTTCTTGGTTTACTTTCATTCAGCACTACTGCTTCTGACCTCCTAAGCTTCTGCTAAAAATCCACTGTTAATCCAGTCGCTTTTATGTTACAAATCACTGTTCTCTTGCTACTTTCAAAATGCTCTTTTTGCTTTCAACAGTTTGATTATAATGTGTCTTTTGGTGTGGTCTGTGGGTTCCTTTGGGTTAACATACTTGGGAGTTCACTGAGCTGCTTGAATTTGTACCTTCATCTCTCTCCTCAAATTTGGGACGTTTTCTGCCACTATTTCTTAAATCTTGGTGCAGCTCTCTTTTGCTTCTGGCGTTCCCACGAGGGAAGCTTCATCCTTTTAATGGCGGCCCATACGCGCTTTTCAGATTTCCAAAATATTTTGTTCTCCTGAGACCAAATAACTTGAGTTGACTGGTTTTCCTGATTCTTCTCTTGAAGTATTGTTAAGCCCGAGGCAACTTTTCATTTTTCAGCCACAGAATTTGATTTTTTCTAAAAAGATAATTCCTTAGTTGATACTACTTTTGTTCATGTTTTCAGTTTAGTATTTTAGCATATTGATGACAGTTTGAAGTGTTTAATACGTCTAATGCCCGTTTGTTAAATAAAGGAGGTTTCTTGCCACGTTATTTTCTTCCTTTGAATAGGTAGGCCATGTTTTTCTGTTTCTTTATATGCTTTGTGATCTTTTTCTGAAAATGAGGCATCTGGAAAAATAACCATCTCTTCCAGCCTTTCCATGCTGGCCCTGTGCCAGGGAGACCTTCACTAACTTGCAGTGTCCGAGCTCTCAAGTCTTCTCTGGGCACGTCTCCCCCGCGGCTGTGACCTGTTTTTTATCCCCACTTCAGACGCGACTTTTATATGTCTTAGTTTTCTAGTTTTCTCCCTGCTTCTCAGGACCTTACATGTTCTCATTCCTGTATCCATAATTTCTTGCCCCATCATCATCGGGTCTGTGGCATCGCTGCGGCTTTTATGAGCAGTGCCTTCCTCTTTCTGCAGCTTTCCCCAGCCTTTGATCTACATTATACCACTTTTCCCTGAGCCAAGTTAGAAGAAAAGGAGACCGGTTCTTTAGGCAGCTGTAGACACATTGGAATGTTGCAAATAAGCTCTGCGCTGTTCCCTATTTGAGAGGGATCACTGGGAGCTGGAAGCTTTCTCCTCACCATGCCACACTGTGGAGGGGTTCGAGAAAGGGTGAATAAAAACATCAGGAAACTTTGCAAGTGACCTTGTCTTGACTGGGCATTTGTTCAGTTGCTGTACCAGTGCCTATTTTCTGGAAGCCCTATCAAGTTTTTTGTTGCCATGTAGGAATGAGGGCCTGGAGCTTCCTAGTCTGCAACCTTGTTCTCATTTTCTTTGTACATGGTATGTAACACAATCACCATGCAAAAATCAAATGTATGGTGTAATGAATTATTTTAAAGCAGTCGGGCTTAATCCAATGCAAGAAACAGAACATGATCATCACTCCAGAACCACTCTACTTACCCATCTGTAATCAAAGCACCCATATTGTCCCCCACCACTTCCACAAAGGTGACCATTCCAACTTTGTGGGTAATCACATCCTGCATTGCCTTTGAGCTTTAACACTATACGTTCCTAAATACTATGTATTAGTTTTAACTGTGTATAAATGAAATATTATGTAATCCTTTTAAAGAATAAAGTCTTCTGGGGTGCCTGGGTGGCTAAGTAGGTTGTATCTGACTTCAGCTAAGGTCATGATCTCACGGTTCACCCACATCGAGCTTTGCACTCACAGTGCAGAGTTGCTTCAGGTTCTTTGGTCTCTCAATCTCTGCCCCTCCCCTGCTCACATGCTCTCTTGAACATTAGAAAAATTTCAAGACTAAAGTCTTTTAAAATCATTGTTTTTAAGATACTATTCTTTATAAATGTAGTTCACTCTTTTCCGTTGTATACTATTCCATTACATGAACATACCACTATTGATTTAAACTGTTTTTGACAGAGTTAGGAGAATTACTGGGACTTGGGGAATGTGTATCTTCAGAGTGGTTTTTAACAGTTTGAAGCTCCTACCAGCACAGAGGACACTGTTTTTATACATCCTAACAGTGATTTTACACACTTTGGCTAACCTGATAGTACATTCCTTTTCATATATTGCCATTTGGATTTCTTCTAGTCTTGAGAATTAGTCAAATTCTTTTGTTACTTACATATTCTAGCTATGTCCACTGCAGGTTAGGTGATGAAACATAACTCATTTGCCCCAAATACCCAGTATGTTCTTGTGGTCCCAGGGTAAATAAATAAAGCCCACTGAAGTGTAGGACTCACATTACCTGATTTCAAGACTTACTGAAAAGTTACTCAAGACAGTGTGGTACTGCTGTGAGGCTAAACACAAATCAACAGGACAGAATAAAGAATTCAGAAGTAGACTGACACATTTTTGGTCAGTTTTCTACAAAAGTGCCAAATAACTGGGAGAAATAAGTCTTTTGTAAAACAAATGGTGTAGACTCAAGTGAATAAAAAAAAGAACTCCTACCTCAGGTCATATGCAAAATGTAACAGATGACAGACCTAAAAGTTAATTCTATCTAGCTGAAAGATAAGAAATGGAAGGTAGGCTTGCCTTCTACAATGTTTGCTAGTGTAGTTATTTTGTCAATAGGGCCATAAGAACATCTTAAAAATATGCATTTCCTTCTGTAGGATACAGACCTGAGCTCTGACCCATGCTAATCTAATTCTGTCAAAGAACAGATGATGTTTTATCTGTCCAGCTTGTTTGAATGATTAAGGTAGTGTGCTGAGGTTTTAAGAGAATGCACTGTTATCATAGTCACTCTGGTTCCAATTGATCTCCAGCTTTCACTGAAGCCAATTTCAAAGAAGCAGACACTTGATAGTCTAATCAACATTCCTCCAGGTTCTTCTTAAGATTTAAAAATAGTTTTCCAAGAAAATTCCCTAATTTTCTAAGTAAATAAAATATTTCTGCTTGTCACAGTGGTGGATTAGAAGTTTGAGCCAATTCCCTGGGTAAGGCCAAGTAGAAAAACTAGACAAGAAATAACACCTACTTTAAGACTTCATAGAACCAAGATGGTATCATCAGCTCTAGAAGATGGAAATCCTGAGCGAGAATCTTGGTATTTAGGGCATTTTCACCTGGAAATTTGGAGACCAAACAGCAATTTCAGTAAGTTTGTAGAACTAGGAGGATAAATGTGGATATTGAATCTGCATGGGTGGAATCCTTGAAGAGTTTCAGTCTAGGAATAATGAGCTGGCCCTACCCAGGGGTAGCAGGCTAGCTTTGTGTATCATCCCTTAAATTGGATCAAGGTGATCTGGCTTGCTAGTTTCCTAGGCAGCTAGAAGAAACAAAATCCTCTACAGAAAGGAAAAGTTCCTATGCCTGAACTTCCTCATACAATTTCTTACATATGTCTAGAACACATAACCCCTGCACATTAGGAAATTAAGATCACATGAACAACTGGCAGGGAAAAAATCCCATACACAAGAGAAACAAGACCCACAGAGCTCATAGACAGTGGATTTATTAGTGATAGCTGAAAAGAACTATGGCACTACAGGAGTTTGGAAATGTCAATGGGTCAGCTGTAAACCATAAAAAGAAATATAACAGATGGGATAAATTCTAGAATTGAAAAATTAAGTGAAATGAAATCAATGAACGAGTTTAGCATCAGATTATAGCCATAAGTGAGGAGAGAATGTAAGGAGAAAATACACAGAATGGAGAAGCAAGAGGAGAGTGTGAGCCACATAAAGAGGGTTTGAGTCTCAGAAGGTGAATAAAGAGAATGGAGGAGAAGCAATATTTAAAGAGGTGACTGAGAACTTAAAAAATATTTTTGTGAGAGAGAGACGGCACATAAGTGGGGGAAGGGCAGAGAGAGATGGAGACAGAATCTGAAGCAGGCCCCAGGCTCTGAGCTGCCAGAGGGGCTCGAACTCACAAGCTGTGAGCTCATGACCTGAGCTGAAGTCAGAGGCTCAACTGACTGGGCCAGTCAAGCACCCCCACAGAACTTTAAAAGTAGCTGCTGAAAACCAACAAGGTCAGCCAATCCAAACTAGGATACATTAGGATGAAAAAGACACATGATGCAAACATCTTAAGAAAGCTGATACAACACTATTATTAATCAGACAAAATAGGCTTTTAACAAGAAGTGTTACTGGAAATGTGATCTTTGCAAAAAACTGAAGGTTCAATATACCAGTAAAAGTTCCAGTTGTATTTAACATCTAGTAATATGGGTTCAAAACAAAAAATTGACAGTTCGATGACTATTAGGCAAATCTGTTAGTAGCCTACAATTTAAAAAAATGTTTTCACTTATTTAAGGGGGGGGGGGGCGGGGCAGAGAGAGAGGGAGACAGAATCCCAATCAGGATCTGCACTGTTGGGGCAGAGCTCAATGTGGGGCTTGAACCCATGGACTGTGAGATCATGACCTGAGCTGAAACCAAGGAGTCGGACGCTTAGCCAACTGAGCCACCCAGGCGCCCCAAAAGCCTACAATTTTAACACGTCATCCTCAGCAAATAAGTTTCAGATATATGTACACACACACACACACACACACACACACACACACACACACGTTGACCATATGTTGGACTACAGAGCAAATTTCAACCACTTTCAAAGGGTTAAAGTCAGAGTATCTGACTACAATGTAATTAAGGTAGAAACTGATAATAAAAGGATAATAGCAAATTACATCTGAACATCAAGAAATGTATATCTAACCCATTGTTCAAAGAAAGTGCAACGGAAATTATACATTAAACTGAATGACAGTTCAAATCAAAACTTGTGAGAATGGAACTTGAGCTATATTTGGAGTAAATGTATCCCTATATTAGGAATTAAATTTCTATATTAGGAAAAGAAATCAACACATTAAAAGAACACCTCCTGTCCAAGGAAAGAGAAAAAAAAAATGACACAAATTAATGAAATAAACATACTGTAGAAAATGTCAGCAAAGCCATAAATCAGTCTCTTTGAAAGGGGGAAAAAAAAAAGTTAACAAAATTGACTGAAAACTGCTGAAGAAAATGAGCAAGGTAATGAGGGAGAGAAGAGACAGACACCCATTAAGGATACAAGACAAAAAAAGAAAATCAATGTTAGGAACATTAAAAAAAAAGTGATATGAGCAACAGTTTTACATTAATCTATTTGAAAATTTAGATGAAATGGGCAAATTCCTTGTGAACCACAACTGGACAAAACGGACTTAAGGAAGTATAACACCAAATATTGCTAGGTCCGTAAAATAAATCCGTAATTAAAAACCTTTGCACAAAGCAAAGTCTAGGCCCAAATGGTTTTACCAGCAAATTCCATCAAACACTGTTCATTATTTCAAGCATGTAAATCTAGTTTAACACTGAGCAAAAAGTCTCTAATTCACTATATTAAAAGAATAAAGGAGAAAAATCAGAATCATCACAGTAAATGAAGAAAAAAAAATCCACTTGATAAAATTCATTCATGGTAAAAACTCAGCAAGCATGTGGAGAGGAGTATCAATAGCTTCCCATGTGAGACTGGGGGAAAGACACCAATGTTACCTTTTCTATGCAGTACTGTACTGGATATCCTAACCAGTGCAGAATAAGAAAATATGTAACCACCAGAAAGGGAGAGAGAAAACTGCCATTATTCCTCAACTATGACAGCACATTTATAATAAACAATACATTTAACAGGTTGTTGAGTATAGTTTCAACACAAAAAAACAAATTTTTTATATGCTGACAACTGAAAAAGTTTTCTGACATCAAAAATATACATTGTAATAAACTTACAAAATATACAAGGCCTTGTATTTAAAACTTATGTAAAACAGAAATTAAAGATGACCCAGACCTAAATAAATAGCCCATGTTCATAGAGCAATGCAGTATTTTAAAGGTGTCTATTTTCTCCAAATTATTCTACAGTTTCAATGCCCAATCAAAAGCCTGACAAGGTTTCTTTTTCTTTCCTTTCCTTCCTTCCTTCCCTTCCCCTCCCTCCCTCCCTTCCTTCATTTATTTTTTGTTTTTGGTGTTACTTAACAACCTGGTTCCAAAAATTTATATAAAAAAGCAAAAGGCCATGAACAGCTAAGAGAAGATTAAAGAACAAGGTTGAGAAGGGAGGGGGACTTGCTTTACTGTGTATCTTAATGATCTTAAGGCTACATTAAGACAACAAACAAAGAAAGGTTAAGAACTCTAATATAACGTAGAGTCCGGAAACAGACTCAAATGGACACCTGACTTACTGCACAGGAGTACTGCAGAGGTGTAGGAAAAGGATGTTTTCCCCCAATAAATGGTAGAAAACTAGGTGTACGTATGCAAAACAAAAAGCATCTCAAAACAGTCCACACTGTACGTGACAAATGAATTCCAGACAGACTACAAAGCTAAATATAAAACAAACTTTCTGGAAAAGAACACAAGAGACTATCTCAGAAGATTTTGTAAACAGGGCATAGAAAGCCACAGGCACCCAAAAGACTGAAAAATAAGACTACGTTAAAATAATGAATTCCTAGGTGGTCTGCAACACAAATGAAGGGTCTATATACAAGATATATAAAGAACTACTACTAATACTACATGAGAAGAAAAACCAAGAGAAAAATGGACTAGAACCAAAACGTACATAAAAAGATTTCCAAATGGCCAACCTCCTCCTACAAAGGCAAATTAAAATGAGAAACCGTTATTCATCCACCAGAAAGGGATAATTAAAAAGACTGACGGATTAGGATGTAAGAATTACAAGAATTTTCATATCCTCTTTAGCAATTCTACTTCATTAGGTAAATACTCACCAAATATGTATGTATGGAAGGTCTAAGAAAGATGTAAAAGGATATTCCTATAGCATTATTTGTAATCTCCTTAAATTGGCAACAACATAAATACCCACCAATAAGATGTGAGGTGGTGTGAAGGTAAAGGCACGGACACACACACAAGACTATTTTGTCAATGAAAGCAATGCAGTTGCATGCATGCAACATTCTGGATAAATTTCATACCAACTGAGGAAAAGACGAATATATTAAAAAAAAAATGATTCCATCTACATTGTTCAAACTGTAGGTGCAGTTTGAGAAATACTTAAGTATTAGAACCAGAAATCAGTAATTACCGTGAAAGCTAGGAGAGTGTTTACCTTTTGGAGGCTAAGTGGGACAGGCCAGTGTCTGGCTAAGGGCATGAGGAAACTTCTGCTCTGGAGTTCTGGCATCGTTCTGTTCTCTTGACCTGGGTTGTAGTTACAGAGTTGCTTGTTCTGTGGTAATTCACTAAAGGATACAGTTTCGTGTTCTTCTCTGTTACATTTCACCATTACAAAAAAATTTACTTTACAAGAAACTTTGACGATTTCTTTAGGGACGCTCTGTCTCCGTTTCCTACCATGTCAATTGCAGGCTACTGTTGAGCTCTCCATTTATCCACTACTCCACCTACCTTAATTGAGGATTACACGCCGCAAGGTGGATGTCTGACAAAACCCACATCAAGAAGCAGCAGTTCCAGCAAGATGAAGACAATTCTGGAGAGTGGTTGCACAACAATGTACTCAAAGTACTGAACTGTACATTTAAAAATGTACAGATGTAAGATGGTAAATTTAGTTAAGTTTTTTTTTGCCACAAATAAACAAAAAAAGGCATCTTTCATCTTATGGTCCTGTAAGATGAGAAAGCACTAATGCTCTGGAAGATGCTTTTATACTCTCTGGTCCTCTGGCCTCTGGCTCATGGCTTAGGGACTCAAATGAAGTAAAACTACAAATGCACACTTGGGTAGGTAATAATGTTATGTCTGAAAACTGAATTTTTATCTTTGGATTTGCTGCCCCACTGCCTTATTTATAACCAAAAGCACTCAGCTTTGTTCGATTCTAAAATGTGGAACAAACACTGTTTTATGGCCTAAAACTTCAAGGCTATGATCTTTAATACCTCCCTCTGTGATATCTGGTGTTAGTGATCACACATGAATTCAGAGATCTAAAGACTGTTTTGAGCCAATTATCGAATATTCCAATGTATTTAAACTACTATAATTTCACTTAGTGCTGTAATAAAACCACAAATGGGGTTACAATATGGTGTTTTACTGAACCACTGAGCCAAAATGGTGTTCCCTAAAAGTGAGACGGGTAGAAGATCATCATTCTTGCTCTTACTGAGAAAATTCTACAACGAAGACTGTGTAAGTAAGATCTAGACTCCTTTAAATGGAGATGAAGTTCCTACTTGGCTAGGTATGTTCCCCCCTTCACTCGTAAAAAGTCAAAATCTGATTTGAATTCTGAAGCAGAAAGAAGGAAAAATAAAATAGTAGGTCTAGACCCAACTAATCTAGGACTTTTTTTCTACAACGCCCTCCCCCCGCCATCTGTGGGGGAATACGTTCCAAGACCCCCCAGTGGATGCCTAACCATGCGGACAGTACCCGACCCTCTAGAATTGTTTTCTCCTACACATACATACCTATAATGAAGTTTAGTTTACAAATTAGGCACAGCGACTATCAATAAAATTATAAATTACGTAATAAAAATTTATGTGAATGTGGTCTCTCTCTCTCTCTCCCCCTCTCAAAACGTCTTATTGTACCGTACTCACCCTTCTTGTGCTGATGTGAGAGAATAAAATACCTACGTGAGATGAAGTGAGGTGAATGACGCAGGTATTGTGAGGCATGTTAGGCTACTAGTGACCTTCTGAAGACGCATCATAAGGAGGATCATCTGCTTCTGGATCACAGTTGGCTCGGGACACAAACTGAGGAAAGCAAAACCACAAACAAGGAGGGAGGACTACTGTACGCATATTCTCTGAAACCTTTGTAAAAGTTGAACAAGGAAGGAATTATATGTTCGGAACTCTGTAACTCCTTTCAAAAAGAAAATTTTTGTAAAAGACAACACTTAACACAAAATTTGAATTAACTTTATTTCCCCTACAGTCAACAACTTCTCTGCATTGAATTTTAAAGCAACAAAGTAAAATAAAATCCCCCAAATGACAAGGTATCAGAAATCCAGATTTAGTTACACTTTGTGAAAATGTTCAGCCATTTTATTGGTCTGTAAAAGAACCATCATCTGGGTCAAAAATGAATTCTATAAATCAAAGTATATTCTACACTTTGGAAAAGAAAATCAGCAGTAACATTCTCACTGAATATTGTAAATTACACTTTTCTTCATAAAAGGTACATACTATTCTGCACTTTTCCACCAAAAGCAGTGGTAAGTTATGCTTGTTTATATAAAAAAAAGTTATATCCTGTGGCAGGAAAAACCCTTTCTCTTTCACTTTTACTAAACAACTGGAGAAAATTTTCAAGTCTATATAAAGTTGCCTATAAGCTGGAAAATGAACATATTCAATCTCCATTTATACTTTAGTGCATTTTTTGACAATTGTCACATTTTTAATAAAAGTAAGAAAATGCATATAGCATTAAAGAGTGTTTCATCAAATGCTTCAGGAATTAAAAAAAAAAAAAACATGGAGAAGATAAAATCATTGTGAAAGGTGAAACTATTAGAAAATAAGAGAAATACAGGCAAAGTTTACAAATCCTTTGTCATTTTGAAGAGTCACAGAAAAGGAACTCTGGATACCTGTCCACTTTAAGGGTTTTTTTCCCCCTTAATCTTTTGCATGTAAACATAGTGCTCATCTCAGTGATACCAAACCCGATCCAGGTAGGAAACCTCCTGTGCGGTTGCCATGCCTTCCGAAGGATATAAATCTAGCCCTTGAATGAACAATGCATGAGATCTGCTCTGTAAGTACCTGGTGAAAACAACTGCTAACAGCAGCAATAATGTGTCAACATAAAAAACTATTTGCATCAATTAGTTACTCAGAGGTCCATCTTTGAAACAGCAGCTTCTTAGAGCAAATAGTAAGCAACAGAAAATGTACATTTGATGAAACATTCTTTGCACTGGAGAAACATGAAAATAAATATAGCTCAAGGAAGTATAATTACTTTTCTAATACCTCTTTCTCAGACCTGTACTAGTTTACTGGTTCAAGAGAATCACATCACATTTTGTCATTTGTATTTTACATATTGCTATTTGGGTAATTCAGAGAAAATGTAGGTCTCGTAAAAAATAAAAACATTGACAAGTATGCATGTGCCAGGGACCAAATTAGAGGGTTCTTTGGTGCAATTAGTCCAAATTCTCAGATTTGAAGGATAATATGTACCAATAAAAAAAACCTGCTGTTAGACATTTACAGCAGTGCTCTGTCTTGCTTCACATTACAAATAGAAAATAGCTGTTCTCAATAAGCCAATTTTAGTTTTTAAATCAGGCATCGCCAGAAAATTTTGTACATTAATCTGGACCAGTGATGGTTCTGTACCCTCTGTTGTGAAACATGACATGAGCTAAAGGCAAAGACCGGTTCTCACAAGGACAACTGCTTCAAGTTAGGAACCCGAACAGTGCATTTAAACAGTCTTCTTAGATAGTTTCTTGCCTTTCTTAAAAACTAGTTTATTTTTAATGTAGCCACGCTTCCTTTTCGTAGTCTAAAAAAGAAAAGAGAACATGTGGTATTAGTGCAGGTTTCTCCCAGAATAATATATACACACATGGTTGACAGCACTGTGACAAAGACTGTCTTAATAAGCCCTTAAGAGTTCTTCTCTTGGCTGCCTCCTTGAACAATCGATGAACACTAGTAACAGTTCTATGCTAAGGATGCAGAGAGATCCAAGAGAAGTTGGACTAGGTTCCTAGCTTTCAGATGAAAGCACCACCCAGAACATTCCTCAAATGCACAGCATACATTCCTCACCACCAGGTAAATGAGCCCCTCCCTCTCCTCTCAACACACCAAATGCCTAGCTGTAAGAATTACTCACATTTCCAGGCATGACAGAATATAACACTAGACTAAGGCATCAGGAAATGTTAATGCTACTCCTGGTGTAGCCTCCAAGAATTAGCTGTGTGTCAGAAATCAAATTAACTTAGTTTTGGTATGTGTAAAATGAGAGTGATTGTACCCATCTACAAAGATGAAAGAGAAATAGAATTACTTGGCACATCCTCCCAATTCAGGCGGAAAAATAATTTAAAAAGTGAAAACCAAACACCAAGGGGAAAAAAAAGCTCTAACACTCCTTGAGTTTCACAGATCTTTAAAAAATAACGTTTTTCTAAACACCTCAGGATCCCACTAAAATACTTTCAGCAGATGTTTTCTGGTGTAAGAAACAAATCGTTACACAAATGTGGTGGTAGAACTTATTGCAAAAAATTTAGAAGATAAATCATGAAGACACATGGGTCTCCACTCTGACATATCCACTGATACTGAAAAAAAGTGCTAATTTTTTCAAGCAGGTAATTTAAAGCACTGGGTTAGAAGAGGCTGGAGACTTAAGAGAGGAAAGCAAATATTCCTCTAGCGCAGTATAAAACAGAACATAAAGCCATGGCAACCCAAAATTCAAAATCCATGTTGTTGGCTACTAGAATATATGTTTTGGGCACACAAGGCAGACAATTTTTATTGATCCATTCATTTGCTGATTTGGGGGAAATGATGGGAAGAGAAGGAAGGTCAGATTCAGAAAACCCACTATCATCAGCTACACAGCAATTTCAGTGGCCTTGTTTCTCAGAAAGGGTAGGCCTTCACTGGGCTTAGAGGTCTCGGGAGTAACTGCCTTGAGACGAGCACCATTTGCTTTGACTTCTGCACTGATGTGACTCACCAGTTTCTCCTGCCACATGACTATAAAAAACCAGATCACTTGTCATGTGATGTACAAAAAGACTGTTGAGTGAATGTGGTATGACTAACACATTGCATGTCAGCTCCACATTTAAATATATCAGTCTAGATATAGTTACCTATATCTGACAGAAAGTACTAATTTAAAAAGCTCTTATTTATATACCATACAGCTAATATTCAGCACTTTCATAGCACACACTGAAATAATCGACTCTGAATACATTTTAAGTAATGCAAAGGGAAAGACAACTGTTTTAATGATTTAAAAAAAAATTCTGAACAATGTAAACTGAACCTAAGCATCTTTCAAGACTTA
Organism: Panthera leo; assembly: GCF_018350215.1. Classification (NCBI taxonomy): domain Eukaryota; kingdom Metazoa; phylum Chordata; class Mammalia; order Carnivora; family Felidae; genus Panthera; species Panthera leo. The sequence continues at coordinate 146,984,526 of NC_056687.1, read as the reverse complement.
CGACTGAAATGGGTCCAATAATTACTATTATAAGCGTAGTCCCTTAAAATGCAACCTTAATATTTTACTTGACCGGTTCATTATTTCCCATCTCCCATAGAGAGCAACCTATGTAAATAGTCATTTTTAGTGCCTTTTAGAGCTAAGATTAGATCTATTTGGCTTAAGTGAGCAATAATGACCTTCAATAAAATACTTCATATCTTACTAAATATTGCTTACAAAGGGACTATAATAGTCTCATCATCGTAATTCCGGTCTACAATTTTGTCATGATCATTACATTTAAAAATAATTGTCTTAAGAGAAATGATTTTTTCAAAAATTCAGCACTTGACCAATTCAAACTTAGTTTTTAGTCAATGAACAACAACGTATGAAGAATGGAACATGAAAATGCAATATAAATTAGCTTTGACCAAAAGATAAACCAATTGCAACTGTACTTGGGTATTTGGCATTTTTACTTTCATAAAAGCTTAGAAAGTGATGGCCACAGACCTATCTTACTTTCAAATAAGTCTTACTAACTGGAATCACCCAAACTAAAAGCCAGAATGCCTCTGGAAAACCTCACCTCAGTTTACTAATAACCACTATGCTATCCAAAAGAGGCTGCTGCTTGAGATATCTCAAGTGCTCAGTTTGAAAGGAACGGCCTTAGGAGGCTAGCTTGATACTTACTTTGTAGATAAGCCATAGTCTACAGAGATCTAGCAAATTAAACTTTACCAGGAATTTTTAGTAATTGTTTTTCAGTAATGACTTCCCTCGGCACCCACCTTCTTTGACAAATACTTCTGTTTTGGGAAAATGTTGGTGACTCGAGGTTTGTGGTCTAGTGTCTCCCTGTTATCAGGTGCTTTCACTTTATATATCCTCACAAGCCAGTGTTCTGATGTAAAGGCTTCCTCCAAATGTTTGAATTTAATGTCCTTGTTTCCAATCTCAGCATTACGTGTTCGATCAAAACCTGGGGGTGTACGAAAATCCAGCTGCAAAAGTGACATTAGTATGGGATGTTAACCATATTAGAAAACATTCAGATGTAAATGTTCTAATGAGTGAAACTCTCTCCCTTTAAACTAGGAAACCAGAATCAGAGTAGTATCTTGTAACATTTCTCATATGTTGCTAACTAGATAGGAAGAACTCAGGAAGAGAGAAATTAAATACAGCAGAATTAGAATTGCACTGCACCCTTAGAGTAGATGAGCAGCCTGCGGGCATTAAAAAACCCAAAACAGCCAAATGAGATCCATCAAAGCCCTTTTTATAGGTTTACAGAGAAACACACAGAAGGGACTTCTTTTGTTTCAGGGCCTTGCACGAGTCGATTCTCTCAGCCTGCAAGTTCTTCATTCAGCTCTTCCGCTAGGCTGATTCCTTTCTATCATTTGGTCTCAGCCCAACACCATCTATTCAGGGAAATATTTTCTTGAAATTGGTGGTTGAGAAGTCTCCTCCATTATTTCCTTATCTTTTACTCTACTAGCATTCACTGCTAAAATGTTTGATTTATTTTTAAAGTTACCTGTGTCCTCCACCAGGATGTAAGCTGCATGATGACTTTATCTTATTCAGAGGGTGGCTTTATCTCCCCAGTGTTATTTGTTAAATAAATGCACAAGTAAGCAGCGATACTACATCCAGAAAGTGGGAACTATAAAGGAAGTTAGAAAAGCCAAACCACGGGAGGATTTATGAGGAATGAAAAGAGGAAAAAATGGGGGGAGGGGAGAAGATTTTAAGAAATTCTCAGACTAAGTTTATGTTCACACAGAGCATGCGCAAATTCAACTTTAAAACAAAACAAACTCTAATAAGGGAATAACTTGTTCTTGCAGATCTACACGATAGAAAAGTTATCCTCCTATCTTAAGCGCTTACTCTTCTTGACTATGGAACGCATCAGAACGAGCACATGGTAGAAACATGGCTTAAAACTGCTAATAATTTAAAGGATAGCCCCCAAAAACGAAAGAAAAGTCCTTTAGTGCTATCCTTAATGACCAGAGAAACTAATCTTTGACCCATTTTCTAAAGGAGCCAGTTATCATGACTTAAGTGGTTCGTTCTTATGTGAGTGTAGAGACCAAGCAGTTGCCTTCAATAAAAAAAAATCAAAACATAAACAAAGCCCTAAATCCAGTAGTAAAACTGTCTATTTTCTCAAAGCCACCTACAGAATATACAGAATATCCTCACTGGTGCTGTGTAATAGCCCTGTATGCAGACGGCAGCTACACTGGTGGGTGTAACAACTAAACTTGTGGAATCACTACGTTGTACCCCTGAAACGAACGTTAACACTGTGTTGCCAACTGTACTTCAAAAACAAAAAAACAACCAGGAGAATGGAAAAACAAAAGCCACCTATAGAATAATTCTAATAATTCTAATAATTATCTTGACTCCTGGTATTTGGATAAAGTTCGACAAGCAATTTTTCCTCTGCCTTCTAGCATCAGCTTATCAGAAAGCAATATGAAATTGGGCAGTATTCACTGAAATCTCAGTATGAAGATGTAACTTGGCATTGCAGTCATGCAATCTAAGAGCTAGAAAAGACCTCAGAAATCAAGTCATCAGTCCAACTCCCATTATACAGACGAGGAAAAAAATGAGTCCAGGGAATGTGACTTGTCCAGCCAGAGCGGAATCTGAAACTGAGGTACTATGGCAGGAGGTCCAGTGTTTTCTTTTTGCCACCATGTTTCTTTGCACATTCACTCATTTTATGGACCCTTAAGCTTTTGTACCCACATCATTCTAATATCCTAGGAAACTCTCACCCAGATAGTCCCAACTAGCTATGATAACAGAACAGGGATAGAACTAGTATCTGAAGTGACTATGTAACTAAACTCTTTAATTTCAGGCTATTCCCCACCCAGCAGCAAAGTAACCTACTCAAGATCACACTGTTTCCTACCTAGAAGACTTCTCTGTAGAACAACGTCTTCCAAAGGCACGAGGTCAAAAGGTGAGATGGCAAGCAAAGGTGGGATCTGAGCCTAGTGTTAATATGTTGGAAAGAAATCTTTGTTCTAAAAAATTCTCTCCCTAACTTTTCATAGTTTCAGAAATCTAAATTTAAGGGGTGGGGAGACGGAATCTATAGATAAGCACATTTTTCTTCACAGCACAATTGTAACATTCATTATCCTGTTTTCTAGAGACAAACAAGACTACTTTAAAACTATTCCTTTGAAGAAGATTATGTAAGAACTGATATAACCAACCTGCATTTCTCCAAATCTGTAGTACGACATTTTATACATAAGACAATTCAACAACGTGGGGGATCCTGCTTTGTCTACACGGAATTCTCCTTGTGGGGTAAAATAGTCACTTTCCTAGAAGAAAGAAATTAAATTTCTGTCAGTTCAGTATAACAGATTCAAAGCTACCAGTTTCCCCCTTTATTTCCCCTTATAGAGGCAGCTTTTGAAATATCTTCAAAAAGCTGTATTTAGTTACATCTGAAAAAAACATGGTATTAGAAGATTAATTTATAAATTTAACATAACCTGGAAAAAACCTAAATGTCCACCAGTAGGGAAAAGGTTAAAGGAATCATGGTGCGCACACACAACAAAGCACACTGTGCAAATATGCAATAAAGGAATGGAGAAGGCTCTCCATATTCTAATATGGGAAGATCTCCAAGATACACTACGAAGTGAAAAAAGCAAAAACAAGATATGTATTTTGGTACTGCTTACCTGCTTGAATAAGAATCACAAGAAAATAATAAGTGATTACCATGGACTTTTGCTTTTCTTGGAGGAGGGGTTAAGTTTTTACTGTGTATCTCTTTATATTTTATTTTTTGAACAATGTGAATGTATTAACTATTCTCAAATTTCAAAAACACTAAATTTAAAAAGCATGGAAACTGGAGCTATCATATGTCACAATTTTAACACTGTTAAAAAGCAAATCCACATATGAAAATCATGTACCGGGAAAATTAAGATTAATACAATGAAGTAATGTTTTAAAATCATATTGAAGGGAAAACATCATAGCATTTACATTTGAACAGAAAATCGAACACTTTACTTTGTCCCTGTCATTTGACACACATACATACATTTTCCCGAAAGGTTCTTTTATTCTGGGTCACTGGTGAATCTTACTCTCATCTTTTGTCCCTTCATCATGTAAACCACAATGATGGGTGCCAATCCTCTATGAGCTCACAACTGAGAGGGAGATACAGCTTAAATCTACTAAAAGAACAGGCTGCATGTGATTTGATGATGAATAAATACCCAGATGCACCAGAGAAGGGCTTCTGGAAAGTGGACACAAATGTGGTGGGGAAAGTATTCAAGAAAGAGTATATAAGTACAGGTATAACATAAGTCAAAGAAAGAAACCACAAGGCAAATTTCATGGGCTAGAGTAGATTGAGAGATGGAAAAAAGTCGGCAGAGGGATAAGAGGCCAGCACAGGAAACTGAAGTATTAAGGGGTTTACATTCCCAGCTAAGGAGTTTGGATCTTATACCACTGCTTCATTACAGAGATTATTTCATACCAACCACTAGGCTGAGCTTCATCCACGTTACCACAAAATTTTCTTAAGGGCACCACAAATTAACTATTCCCGGTCTCCCCATCAGTGATAATCTTAGGCTACCTTAATCAGCATTATAACACCAGAACCGAGAATGAGACCTAGCGCTTCAAGCATGTAATGCTGACTGGCCAAAAATAAGCTGTCTATAGCACCAAGCTGACAGTGTAGGGTTTTCGTTGCAACTCATGTCTCTCTGATTTCAAGGCCCTTAATCTACTGAAGGCTTTTAAGCTGGAAAGTGACATGATCAATGTCATGTTAGATAGGGAGACAAAGCAAGATTAAGGCAAAGACAGCAATTTCAAGGTTACCATCCTATTTCAGGTTTACAATCATAAGGGTTAGTATCAGAGTGGAAGCAATGGAAGTGGAAAAAAGGGGCAGAAGTGAGAGGCTGTGACAGAGTAAAAAGCAAGAGTTTTAAGAAAGGACTGTTTTGTAGGGGAGAATAGAAGTACCAGGGGTGAATTTCAAAAGTTTTAAACCTGGAAAAATGCTCATAGTACATTTTTAATAAATAGTAAAGTAAGAGTGAGGGACGAATTTGGGGCATAAGATGACAAAAACAAATATTATACAATTAGCATGATAAGAAAATTACTTGGGACACTGGAAGCTGTCTTTCACACATATGCAATGATCTAGTTTCTTACCCGAATGTCTTTTGGATGTTCCCCTTCAGCTATCCTAACCATCCAGAGAAACTTGTTGATGTCATCACCAGAATAGCCAATAACTCCTCCAAAAATAACCAAAACATAATCTACATCCAGACTCCTCATGATTTTGTAGGCTGCTGTTTCGTTTGAAGACATAGCTTTTCCTACCTATAGAATAAAAAATGAGAATGTATATATTTAGTCCCACAATACACTTAAAAATAAAAATGTACATTGGATGGAATGTACATTGATTTACATGGAATTCTTTTTAAAGAAATGATCTGCTATGAATTCAACAAATTTACCAAGATTTATAAGCAACTCACTTAACCAATTACAGCAGGAATGTCAAAATCTGAATACATGTTCTAATAGTTAAGTTTCATGAAATTAATATTTTAATATAAAAGCAGGCAAGCTTAATAGAAATACAGTGTCTCAGAAGTGCGAGGCCAGGGAGGACCAGAGATCTAGCTGGTACAAATATATCCTTCTCAGTCTACGGGATGTCCACTGATTAGCTACAATGCTAATACAAATAGAACTCATTTGGTTAACATCCATTATCTATTTAAAATCTTTAGAGAACCGAGAGGGGATTACCTTAATTTATGCAAATTACCTATTTGAATGGACATAACTTACATGCCCATAAAATGCAGTACCTTTGGCTTTACATCCTTGCAAATAATTCAGCCTACAATTCTGAATGAAACTTAGATAAATACCATTTCGTTTTCATTTTTTAAAAAATTTTTAAGTAGGCTCCATGCCCAGCGTGGGGCTTGACCTCATGACCCTGAGATCAAGAGTCGCTTGCTCTATAGACTGAGGCAGCCAGGCACCCCAAGTAAATACCATTCTTAAAAACAAAATATATAAGCATACCTGGAATTCGCTTTGTTCAATAAATGTGTGAAGAGTTATTTTGAGAATTCAGGAAAGAATACTTTTACCCACATTCTCTACTTAATCACAAGTGAAGCCTGACTGCTAAGGATTTGGAATTTTTGATCTTTTATCAAATTCTTACCAGTGCTATGTGGCTGTTATTCCAGGTGTTGTTATCCACCAAAGTAGTTCTATTAGCCATTCCAGCTATCTGATAGCCATAATCCCACCAAGACATCACTCGGGCATGTTCATCTGTATTTTGCCTTAGCCAAAAATAAGCTTCTCTAAAATCATCTAAGATATTCCTCGTGCTGAAAAGAATCACAATATTCTTGTAAATAAGATCTTAAATGCGAAGAGGGTAATCTAAAATCTTGAGGCGCTGAACCATTAAACAATCTCATATTTTAAAAGCCTCAACAAGAGGACGGGAAATGGCCATGAAGAGCTAGATATGCACACAAATCACCTGGCTATCTTAAAAAAAAAGAGCAGATTCTGGTTTAGTAGGGGCCTGGTACTCTGCAAGTCTAAGTACCCAAGTGAAGCAGAAGCTGGAGTGGAAGGGTGTACGGGGCTGCAGGGGGGGTGGGGGTGGGGTTTGAAAGAAAAACGTGGTAGATTCAAATGCAGAGCCTCACAAACATCATTCTATCTTTTGAGACAGAAAAAAGAAAAAAAAAAAAGAGTAGGTGTAAAATCCTTTTGTAGCCAAGTTACTTTCTTACCCATCATGATTATAAGAGGCAAGGACCACACTGGGACTGGAGTAGGCATTGCTTGTGACCCAAGTACAGTGGACTGCAAACATCATCAATAGCATCAGCATCAACATGGTGACAATGCTTTTTATATTAGGACCTAATCCCTCTTCAGTTTTTTCTTGTTCAGTTACATGTTTCCTCACTTTACCTGCCTGAAGATAGAAAATACTGGTTAGATTAGTTCATCATTTGCCTTGCTTCATTAAAACACTCAGGGAAAATGTTGGGAGAATGTTAAACCAATTTAATTCTTTGAGAACGAAAATGTACAATCCTCAGGTATTCTTGTGTGGGTGATGCAAGGTTTTCTAAAAATTATCAAGGTAAATTCTAAAGTTAAATGTGAATGAGAAGGCTACCCATTCCTGGAGCTGATTACAGGGCAAAATATCTCCAGTAAGAAGCTTTCAAATCCAGGTGCCCTTCTGTTTTACTTAAATACAAATGAAACGAAACGGAACGAAACGAAACGAAACGAAACGAAACAAAACAAAACAAAACAAAACAAAAGAGATAACCAAAAGGCCTCATTCTGGCAACCTTTTCTTAGAAAATGTGAATTTCTTGCCCTGAAAATGACAATGTCCACTTACAATTCAGATCTACAGGACTTCAGTATAAGACAAGCCTGCATTATCAGAATCCATCTTCTAATTACCAAAACCCCAAAATAACAGACTTATGAAGATTACATTTTTGAAAACAACCAAAAAATCCCACCCAAAACTGAAAGAACAGACTCATACGTTCTCAATTGCAAGGCTAGTTAAGAAAACACAAAACCACCACCACAAAAGAATGTGCTTTATTAACACAAATCTGTATGAGTTATAATTGGACTTATAATAATGAAAAGAAGACTTTTAAAGTTAATATTTACACGAGGAAGTTTCACTGGTTATTGGTATTTAAAAACCTAGTTAATATTCAAACAGTCAAGTTTAATATGTCATCCAAGTGCTTGCTTCGGCAGCACATGTACTAAAACTGGAACAACACGGAGAAGATTAGTATAACTCCTGTGCGAATGACACGCATATTCCTGAAGCATTCCGTATTTTTTCATGAAAGGTTCTTTCCCTCCACCCTCGTGAAAATAAGTAACAACTTGGGATAAAAAACAAAAAAACAAAAAAAACCCAAAAACAGTCATCCAAAGCAAGTGCTCTAATTCTTACAAGTCTTTTCTATTCCTGAATCAAATATACTCCTGCTGTTATGTGAGAGGTTAAAAGTGAATTACATCGTATTGGCCAACCGCTTGTTGCTAACAAACTAGAGGCTTTCTTCCCTTTATTTTACTTTTCAATCAACCAAATATTTATAAGTTTACACTGAATAAGGATCTGAAGGAGAAGCACTTGTGCACATAGTTTCAGAAATGCAAAATTTTATGTAACTAAATAGAGCACAAGGTTTTTCCTCTTAAAAGTGGAGGAGTTTTAGAGAAAACCTGACAATAAGAAATGAGAATTCCTTCTGTGATTGCATCATATATTCTTCAAGCTAAAAGACCAAACAGGATTCAAATTCTGAGGCAAACAGTCAAGACCAACTAGAAATGTCACAGGCCGTCTAAATCCTTTTTCTTAATATGTATAGTTTTTACCATGGTAGAAAATATAAAATACTTAAAAATTTTAAAGGCCTTACTTAGATTCCCACCTTATCATACAAATTTCCTGGGTTTCTTTTATCATCCTCATCACTGCTGTCTTCCACAGGTGGGTTTTCCCTTTTCATGTCATCCCCCAAATAGTGCTCAAAAACATTTGAGAAGGCAATTGCAGATAGCATACAGACGACCGGAGTCAAAGTCAACATCAGCCGCACCATCACTCCAGCAAAATAGACAGCACTGATTGCATACAGAGCAACTGCAAAGACAAGTTCTCTTATGACACTTCAGAAGATGCTCACAGGAACCTCAACTCAATATTTAATGCTACCAAAGCTAAAAATAAGCCAAAGTTAAAAAGAGACAAACATCTCATAAAAGAGCTAATTGTTTTTAAACTGATTAATACTGACTGTTTCAATAGTCATATTTAGAAATTGTAAATCAAATGGACTAAACATTACATATCAACAGTTTTAGGCAAATGTATCATGATTTAAATTTAATTATGGGAAAGAAGACAATTCATTATTCGTCAATAGCATCACATATTAGGAAATCCACAGCTGACAGATGAAAACATATTGGGTGAATTATATTATTAGGCTCAATAAGTTTACAGAAGCAAATAGTCAATGAAAAGCCAGTACAAGTATCTGGTATACAGCCTGCTTTAAAGTAAGAATAGGATGAGGGACCTGGGTGGCTCAGTTGGTTAAGCATCTGACTTCAGCCCAGGTCATGATCCTGTTGTGATCTCAAGCCCTGCTTCAGGTGAGCTCTGCTTCTCTCTCTTTCTCTCTCTCTCTCCCCCTCATGGGATCTCTTTGCCCCTCTCATTTTTGGCCTCTCTCTCACACACACACACACACACACACACACACACACACACACACAAAAAAAAAAGAATGGGATGAGAATATAACTTATTAACCAAAGGAGGAACTTGTAAAGTTACTGTCAAGAGATTTAAGAACTCGTATCTCATTTGAAACTAATTTTTTGACTAAAAAATAGATTCATTATACCATATCCTTAAATGTATAGCTCAATGAATTTTTACATACCCACACATCTATGTAATTACCACCAATACCAAAATATAGGACTCCTGTATATATCTCCCTCAGAAGGAACCCTCATGCCTCTTCCCACTTCATAGCTGCTATCGCACCTCCCCCCCACCCCAAAAAGGGTAATCACTATTTGGATTTGGACTTCTAAAACATCAATTCAGATTTTATTCTTAAAAACTTCTTAAAAATGAAATTATATAAAAAAAGTTCTCTTCTGTATTGTTTATTTACCCACGCTATTCTTTTGTTTTTGTTTTGAGAGAAAGAGAGTGCGCACGAAGGTGGGGGGATGGAAGGGGGGAGAGGGAGAGAAAGAGAGGAAAAGAGAGAGAGAGAGAATGAACTGAATGAATCTTAAGCAGGCTCTACGCCCAGCGCAAAGCCCAATGGGGGACTGGATCCCATGACCTTGGGATCATGACCTGAGCCGAAATCAAGAGTTGGTTGTTCAACTGATTGAACTGCCCATCAGGTGTCTCTACCCATGCTATTCTTTGATTAATTGCGTGTTATACTACATTGTACAAACAAGTAAGAATTTATTAATCTATTCTACTGCTGATAATCTTTGGAATGTTTCTAATTAGGGGCTACTATGGATAAAGTTGCTATGTACATTCTTAAACATGTCCTTTGTTGGCCATAGCACTCACTCCTCTTGGGTATGTATATACCTGGGATTGGGACTGCTGAGTAATGAGGTGGGCAAATGTTTAAGCTAAATCCTTCTTAATGACGGGATATTAATACGGCCTTATCCAGAGTCCACTGATCTATATAAACAGGGCAAGAAGGAATACCATCCTTCGTTATATAACTTGCACAAGTGCTATTTTTCTCTCCTGACTTTACTCTGGAAGAGTAACTTGAGTGTCACTCATGGTTCATGTATCATACTTGTACAGGTTCAAGTCCTGGTACTACAAATTATTTGCTTGTGTGACCCTGTGCATGTTAAAAACCTTTTTAAAGTTTCACGTTTTAACATGTGCAAAACAGCCACAATATACTTCTTGCGATGACTGAATCCTGTAAAGGTCTCTGGTATCTACTTATTTTCCCTACTTATATTTCAAATGTCATTAAAATAGTTTGTATTACTGTCTTTTTTAGTTGGAAATATATACAAATCTATCAGTGAAGAGGCTGTTTACTTAAAGATGAAATTTTACATCTTTTTACACTGAAATTCGAGCAATGGATGCCCCTGCAAACTTCTTCCTATGTAATCAGATCTAATATAGAAAATAAAGACTATATTGTCAACAAAGTTATAATTTCCAATTTTCAGCCATGGTCTATAAATAACATTACTCTCTCAGAAAACATCATCAATTGAATGAAAAATTTATATACTAGTTCTCAATTAACACAGTTAATGAGTATATACATAATGCAAATTCACAGAATTTTTCTTGGCTAAACACTTACACAAGATAAGAGAAGAAATTTATCTAGAATATGCATAGCCCCAGCAAAGAGAAATAAAACTTTAAAGTGATAATCTCAATAAAGAAAAGAAACAATTGTTCCAAATCAAAGTATTGATTAAAAATCTCTTACCAAATACTCTTTCATCGTTGATATTTTTAATGCAGAACCATAGGCCTGCTGGGAAGGTACACACAAGAATATGTAGATCAAAGAAGAAAGACACCCAAGTCGTAGGTTGATGTTCAGACACTGATGCAATAATTGGAATGTGTATTTTTGCATACCTGGTATTTAAAAAGTTAATATTGTTTAAAATTAAAATAGGAAGGAGTTCCTTTTAGATGAAGAAATTTCCTTTGACTGTAAATATGGTTCCTATTCCCCACCCGTTCTTGCTTAAAAGTATGTTCCAATGTAACCTGCTAACTGGAAATAAATCTAGTCTACATGGGTAAAACTAAAAACCAATATGCCACCCCTAATACTGGAAGAGTTCTCTAAAACCAGTTATAAAAGTGTTGGTTCTGACTTTTAATACAAAAATCTTTGCTCAAATAGGAATTTCCTGCAGTTTTGCCTACCATCTCCTACGTTTGTACCAGCAAGTTTCATTCTTTTGGACTTATTACTAGCAGAAATACCTTATCCATTAAGGTACCATATTGCCATAATATGTTTCCTAACAAAATGATGCAAATGTAGGTGAGGGAAACGAAGAGGACAAATTACTCCTGAAATACCCTGAGATCCCAAAATAGTCAAATAAATTACTTACAAAAATTTGACCTTGTAATTTGACCTATTCAGAGTAACTGTCTACAACCAGGGATTTCCCCCAAACTTTCTGGTGATCCACGATCTCTTGAAATATGTGTCTAAATGTCAGCTTCAGTCATTTATAAGTAATTTGCTTATACTTTTAATTAGACCTGGGCATGAACCCTTTTGGTATCACATCAAAGGGCAGGCCCAGTCAATAAATTTTTTATTAATAGATTTATTAGGCCACATAGGGAATAACAAAGAAGACAGAAAAGTGGAAAGAGGAAACAAAGATAAATTACCATCAGCAGCATATACTCTTATCCTTAGGAAAACATTTGAGAGACAGGTTTTATTGAACTAGATGTCTAACTTAAAACCAAAATTTTTATTAATTCATTTTATAATAGCACTCTTCAAAAATGCAAAAAGTATCCTCAAGTGTATTCGATAGATTAAAACTATCAAGGAATTTAGGATAACGTGGTATTAGGAAAAACTTAAATTCTTCCTTTGTATCTATGGCATATAGGCTTATAACATAGCACCTTAAGAGTTAAAAATTAAATATTATTAGAAGATGGAAACAATATAATGGTTAAAAACAAAAATCAATCATTAAAAGGGCACAAATGTTACCCTAAATGTTCTGACAAACAAAACTAAAATAAGGAGTTGACTCTGTAGAAAAGAAATGCATGACTTACATGTATCATACTAAAGGTGTATTCTAAACAGGAATTTCAAACAAAGATAAATTACAAGGGAGTCAACATTTACTGAACTAGTATATGTTAGGTACACTTAAGAAACGCTGCCCAAGTACTGACATGTAACAGAGGAAAAAAGGTATTTTAAAGTAGTATGAGGGCAAATAACTTATCTGCACTTACCCAGTGTCCCATAATGAGTAAAACCTGCCACTCCATGGTGCAATGTAACCTTGGAAGGAAAAAATGTAGAGGAAATCAATCTGCCTTTTAATTGTTTATGTTTATTGATTGCTATGGGTTAAATTAATATTAAAAGAATTTCAGTTTTCTTTTATAGGTGACAACATATTTCATACAGCTGGCAGTCAGGCAAAATAAGGTTAGTAATCATATAAAAACAAATATCCATGGCGATCACATTTCCAGAGATATACAAAAAGTCAACAGATAAAACTGTATAATGTTTTCCCATTCTCCTTTAAACTTCTAGTTGACTAGTAAATAAAGCTAAGACATTAAGATAGCATTTGATAACTTAAAAAGGGGGAAGATGTCTAAATTATTTAATGCAGTGTGCCAAATTTAGATAAAGTTCAAAGAGGATTTTAAACATTCTTGCCTTTACTCTTGTCAATTAATCCTTCTTGGTTTTGAGCTATGCCAGGAACAGATGGAAACTGATTTGGTTGAGTGTTTAAAAGTTGGAAAGAGACAGAAAGAGTGTAATACACACAAGAAAGGGCAAGTTTGCAGTAAGTAACACTGGAAACTTTGAATTTTATACAGTTTGGGCCTGTTCATCTATCAAGAGAAGGGTGTTTGGAAGTGTATTTATCAGAGCCTGAAGCACCAAAATTAGGTACAGTTAAAAAAAACACAAAATTTATAGTGCTATTCAGATTTTAGAACCTTTGACTATTATTTTCATATTGTTTGTAAATACAACCACAGTATTTGAATTACTAGGATAAATGAAAAGTGCACAAAATTTGTAGAAGAATTACCTTTTCGAATAATCTAGAGACAAGATTTGCAGTCTATAGGTTATGACACCTACCTGTATAAGTCAAATAGATGACACTAAGGAACACAGCACCTGCAGCTAGTGATACACCCAAAAAGAAAAGGGTCTGGAACTCTTGTTTTGTTAATCGGTCTCTCAGATACTGCAAGAAAGCATAAGCTTGCAGCAATGCAAAGACACCTGATTAAAGAAAAGGGTGATATAAATAATCAACAAAGCACTTTCCCAAAGGTATTTTAAGATGTTAATTTGATGAGCTTCTTAGAATACCCTGTACTTTACATATCAAAGACTAGTCATTTCATCTAACCAACATTTCCTTTGTCAAAAGACAGTTAACCAATTAAAAAAAATTATATATATATTTTTTTTACATGATCAGACTCCCCATACACAAACCAGGTAAGAAAAATCTCACTTCAATAACTAGAGCCTATTTATCACATTAAACTCCTCTCTTGTCCCATATTTTAGTGACATGTTTTCTAGGGAGAAAAAAATAGAGAATTGCCATTAAAAAATAGCTCTAAGATTTACTGAAGGATACAAACGACTTGGATCAGAAGAATCCTAATAGTCACTGCTTATAGCTGAGTGACAGGACGTGACCTCAATTACACACTTATGTAAGATTCTAAATTACTAAACATAAGGGCGAGTGCTAAGATAAAACTAAAGTAGGAATAGCAAAAAGTATTTCATTGTCAAAATGGACAAAACATAATACAAAAGCACTAGGTGTAAAACTAAAAGACACAAAAACTCTAAAAATCCAACATGGCATATTGACTTTTCTTCTAAAAAATTTAGTAATGAAAGTTATTTCTCACAATTTTAACCATTTTAGAATGGTTAGGTAAGGTATAATCAAAGACTCAGATTTTAGGAAATAATAACCCAAATACATAAAAAGTGAGATAACTGCTATAAATGATATATACTCAAAACTGGATATGCATTTCTCTATCAAACTAGTTGGTAATTTCCTAATATCAAATTAGAAATGTAAGTAGGGTGCCTAGGTGGCTCAGCTGGCTAATCGTCCAACTCTTGATTCTGGCTCAGGTCATGATCTCATGGTTCATAGGTTCAAGCCCAGCGACAGGCTCTGTGCTGACAGAGCGGATCCTGCTTGGGATTCTAACTCTCTGCCCCTTACCCCACTCGCTCCCTCTCAAAAATAAATAAATATATTTTAAAAATTAGAAATGTAAGTAAAAGTATTCATAAAGTGCTATGTAACAGTAAGGTGTGGGTTCTTAACCTATTTGGAGGGGATGGGTTTCAAGATTCTAACTTAGAATCTGATAAAAGCTATGGAACATCCCCTCAGAGAGTTAAACATTCTGATACTTATAAAATGTTGCAAATAAAATAACTACCCAGACTTCCTATGGGTGTCATGGATCTTGTGTTGAGAATCTGTTGAAGTTTTATTCAAAGATCTCCCATTATCTTGTTAATTGTAACCTAGATTAATAATGGCAAAGTAGTCTGTTTATATGGAGGAATATTGTATTAAAGCCATTAATTTCAGTTAGTGGATAAAATATTTTAGGGAGATGTAAGGGACATAAACATTTATACCATGTTCTTTCTAAATGTGCTAAAATGCAAACCCAGTGGTACAGTAAACTCGGTGTACAGATATGCTACTTAATATCTGTTTAAACAAAACATGTTATTTAGTGTCTGCAAATAACATGGATTATGCAAAAAGGGATAGTCTCCCTTTTCAAAACAACAGTAGTTAGGAAAATAGGCACATTTGGGAACATAGTATCAGAATAGTCTCAAGAACAGACATTCACATTTTATAGTGGCAATGTTTCAGAACCAGTATGATGAAAATTAAAAACAACAAACACCAAAAAAACTTCATTCCCTTGAAGACTGGTCAGTCATGCATTCATGTATTCAGAAAAGGGAAAATAAATATTTTTGCATACCAGCAGCGGCCATGTGTTCACTTGTCCTGATTGGCTGGAATCCCACAAAGGGTATCTGCATGGATAATATTAAACCCACAATGTAGAAAGTGCTATATGCTATAAAGACAAAATAGGAAATAAGGATAATTTACTACTACCATTAAGTACTTCAAACATAACTCATATATTTTTAACAAACTTTAACTTTATTTTAAGAACAGAATCTTGAAATGACTGCTCTATTCGATAGATATTTGATGGTTAATCACATAAATCATGAGTATTCTTTCTGCCAATCTTTAAAAAAATGTTAAGTACTTAATTTTGCAAAATATCATTTTGAACAGTTTAGGAGACTGGTGCTGCTTTCCTTTTCCATTTTAAAATGGAATCAAGTTTTCAATATATCATTAATAACTGACATGACCCAGAAGCTAAGTAATACATAAATAAGTAAACACTATTCCTACTGGCATTACTCTGAAGCATGACCTAAAGATAAAGAATACTTATCCTCATCATACATGAATAGCTGCTATTGTCTCAAAAGCTCTCAAGTATTCCACATCCTTTTTATAGTCTAACATTCTAACAGTACATCTAAGAAACCAAAAACAAAAAACCCTGTCCACGAAGTTTTCTGTCATAAAAGAAAAGGACTAAGTATACAGAAGTTAAGCCATAAAATAGACTAGTTAATGAATTTTTTAGGGTCTAATAAAGGAAAATTATTTGCTTTTGGCACTGAGTACATTATAGTATTCTTGGCTTACATATCAACATAAATGTATAGGGAAATGGGGGAGGGGTTAGAATTTGTGTAACAGACTTGTTTTGCATTTAAATGTTCACAGGTCATTATTAAATTAAGTTCATTACAGAGAAAGTTAGAATTTAGAATCACTGTAATTGAAAATTATTTAGAAATGAAGATAAACCCATCTGAAATAAGTTAATACGAAAACTTCCGTTTATAAAGCTTATTCACAACATTTTATGAAGCATAGTCAACAGTTATTGGCAAATAAAGTATTCGATTAGGAAAAGACTGGGGTGTATTTAGGAAGGGAACTGTTAGAAGTATATATATCCATATTCTACACTGTATGTAGCATAGCATTCAGCAGCATACATTTCTCTTCCCCCACATTTAGTTGAGTTAATTTGCCTTCAAAGGAAACCCATCCGTAGAAGGTAAATCATGGGCTAATGGTTCAAACATTAAGTTGTCTCTCAAGCTGCATTAGAGATGACTACAGTGTTAGGAAAAGGATAAGAAGCTCAAGTAAATTTAATAGGAAGGACCAGTGTATGTGAATAAAGTTTCCAATATCCTCAAGCTAATGGAGAACTGGTTGTCTAGATGAGACTACAGAAGTAATCCACCTAATAATATACCTTCCAGACATATTAATGTTGGAATGGAATTATCCTCAGTGAGGTACTTGAACACAAATGCAATAAAAGCTAAGGAAATCAGAATTTCTATATTATGGGACTTAAACTGTGGCTCAGTTTATTGGATGAGATTTCTAGTTATCAGTATATTTCTATCAGTCTTGTGTAGATCACCTGGCACAGAGTCATAAAGGCAGAATCAGAAAAAAAATGGGAATGAGTGATCTTGATTTTGAACTACCTAATAAAAAATTCAGTTTCCTCACTACAGAATGAGGGGTTTGGCCAAAAAGATTTGTAGATTAACCGCCCCCCACCCCGCCCTGAACAATAACCTAAGATTCTTTTATTAGGCACCTAGAGCTGCAAAATCAAACCCTAGACAGTAACTGAACAGAGAGAGGCATATCTAGAAAGGCCAGGCATGGGAAAACCTTGTATTTTAATTATAGTTAAGTCTACTTATGTCCAAACAGCACCATCACCTCTTAGGCTAAGTTTTCTCTTTCTTATAAATACTAATGAACACTGAATGTTATAACACTGTCACAGAATTTGGATTAAGTATGATAAATGGCACATGCTGAACAAAAAAGTAAAGCCTTTAAAAAAAAAAAAAAAACCTGAAGTGAAATTTATATATAATCATTTAAAAGTGAACAATTTAGAGGCATGTAGTACATTCACAATGTTAAGCAACTACCACCACTCTAGCCCCAAAACAGTTTCATCATCCCAAAAGAAAACTCCATATTCAGTAAGTAGCTGCTCCCTATTCCCCCCATTCCAGAAGGTAAATACAAATCTTCATCTGTCTCTATGGATTACTAGTTTGTTCTAAATGTAAAAGTAACAACAAACAAAAAGTAAAAAGTAAAAGTCTCTAGCCCATTTACTTCCCTAAGTCATTTAATAATTACTTTTCCAGAATTAATCACTAAAAGATATGGTGAGCACACATAAGCACATTCATACGCATATTCTCTCTCTTCAAATGGGACTATACTATGCTTGGCGATATAAAAACTTTAGCAATCACTTGCTTGGGAACTACTGAAGTTTCCTCCCAGGGATTTGCTCAAGTTCATTTCCAGACTTATTCAAAAAGAAGAATAAACCTTCTAATATTCTCAATTCAGTGTTTTTATGCAACTTCATAGAGGCACTACCATTAGTAAAGAAAAAGACTCTATACAGAAGCAGATGCACTAGTAATGAGTGATGGAGAGGAATTCAAGAAAAAGAACCTCAATCTCAGGTAACATAAAACACCAGGTGGGATGTTAATTTGTATTATTTTGTAAACAGAGGTTAAGGTCAAATTAAACTGAATTAATAGAAATAAGTTCAACAATATTTTACCTTTGAATACTCCTATACATATTAGATTTGCACCAGTGATACAAAGCTGATAAGTGTGATATACGCAATAATCCAAAGATCACCATTTTCTTTTAAGAGAACTGGATTCATGTTTCCCTATATTTCCTATTTTTTGGATCACTGATCTTGAAATGTTTACATAGGGGAACAGATGTTCCTTCTCATAGCACTTTTTACTACATAGACAGTACTTCCATTAAATTAAAGTCAGGACTGCTTGCCAGCTAATATAAAATATCACAAACTCATCTTACTTAATACTGTCCTCCTCCTTGAATCTGTAAAATTAGATACACATCTCTGTACCTCAGTTTAAATCCCATTTACAAAACCCATGTTTAAAATACAGAAAATAAGAATTAGACATACTTGAGTAGAAAGAAATAGTGAAATAACGCTCAATTCTTAAAAGTAAACACCATCTTCACTACAAAGTGAACTCCACGCTTTGTACAACAGCATCTAACAGTGTGTTTAAAAATTACCTAATTAATTCATTCAAATATTAACTTTATGTAATTATGGTCCAGGCATTCTAAGGATACAAAAACCCTATTAAGATCAATCCTATCCTTTAAGCGTTAGACATCTATTTGGGAAAAGCAGAGATGTACACAAATAACCATAATACAATGAAACAAATACATGTCACAAAGGTTAAAAAACAAAACAAAACCCTAGCTCTATAAAAACTTCAAGGAGTGAGAGATCTCTTCTTGACATGAGCACTGAAGAGACAGTGGACAACATCTGTACCATTCTCTAATGTTCTAAGAAGACCTCAACAACACAAACCCATAGATAGCAACCATTCGCCCACTAATTGTTCCTATGAACTCTCTAGGAAACTTGACCAAATTACTACCTACGACTATCACAACTTTCAATCCATCCATGTTAGCCTACTTTTCTTACCCTTTTAACCAGAAGAACAAAGCTTTCCATCAGAGTAATGAACTCTAAGAAAATGCACGATACCAGTAGTGTTGTAAATCATTTATTACATCATGAAAATGTGACCACACTGCCATCCTGTGGAAGCACAGTTACTGGCATTCACTACTGCATATGATACTCCCAATGTGCTCGAAGAATTCCAGAAAAAATGGCCATTCTCTATTATTGTTTATTTGCCACCAAAGAAAATCCCTTTGACTTGACTCAAATAGTAATCTTCTAAACAGAGCTTAAATATCTTTCACTGTTAAAATATTTATTTTTTTATCCAAGGGTATGGGGTAGGGCCAGATTCATACAGAAAACTACCATCCTTGACTTAACATGCACGAATAAGTTGTTATATACAATTAATTAAAAGGCACTGAAACTTCTGATTCAAGCTCCATTAAAATTTTAAGTTTTCAAGAAGTTCCTGTTGTTCCCCAACTAACCTTTAAGGACCTCCTCCCTGACAAAGCAAAGACTTATGTTGACGGTACTCTTTACACTTATAAAATACTACTGTACTTCCTTTTATTTAAAGTTGGAAAATATTTTGTGAATATTGTATTTCCATTAACTTTGATCCACTATTAAATCACCTTAGCATTTTTTTAATGTTCATTCATCTTTAAGAGAGAGCGAGAGAGAGAGAGACAGAGAGACAGAGAGAGAGAGAGACAGCATGCGTGGGAGTGGGGGTGGGGGCAGAGAGAGAGAGACACAGAATCTCAAACAGGCTCCAGGCTCTGAGCTGTCGGCACAGAGCCTGACTCAGGGCCTGAACTCAGGAACCGTGAGATCATGACCTGAGCCCAAGTCGGGACGCCTAACCAACTGAGCCACCCAGGCGCCCCATACCACCTTAGCATTTTTGAGCTGCTTCATCTCCTGGTTGATATTTAATGGGAAGGGCTAACAAAATATTCCTTTGCTTTCCCAATTCTCTCTAAACCAAAGCAATATTAACCAAAAGAAACACAGTGGGGAAGTATTTTATAATCCAACCAATCTTGCTTCATTATTAACAAATATGATTAAAGAACCGTAAGACTGTTGAAGCTTTTGATTTATAAAGATACTTTACTACTTGATTACTGTGAATCCTGGGTAAATAAGCAGGATGAAGAATGGTAAGAAACACGAATTAAAGCTTAAAAATGAAACAAAACATAAAAAACATTAATTCTTCTTTACCAGCAGAGAAATATAATTTTTAACAAATACAGTAAAAAAAATAATTTTTCTTTTCCAAAAATGCTGCTCATCATTCATTTTGGAGAGAATGAATCTTTGAAACAGATGTTTTACAAGTTCGATTTGTAAAAAGCAGCAATGACTTGTTCAAAACACTTGAGAGACACTTAATCCTAACTTTTAAAAACAGCATATATATTTCATACTGATACATAAGATGAAATCAAGAATACAGCAGAAAGTAAATAAACATCTGGGTTTTGGTTTTATCTGTATCATGTGAAAGAATTATGCACTTATTTTCTGGCAATGGTTGATGAGTTACAGAAGTGTATTAAAATATAAACTAAGTTGTGTGTGCTTAGACTATATGAAGAACTCAAGAAATATGTATAATTTTTACATAACATAAAAGTATTAATGATCCTAATTAACACCTTTAGAGCTAAGTTTAGTTACTAAACTTAATATGCCAAGAAACAGTAATAGACAAATATCAGCAACCTCAATTCACTCATAAACAAAACAAAGTAAATATTTTAAACCATGCAGAATCACAAGTCATGTCATCACTAAAAACCTAAAAACACTTTTTTAAAATCTTCTTAAGCTATCTTTTTCTTAATGTCAACTATCGTGGTTAAGTGGCTTCTAAATTCATTTATCTAATACCACTAAGACTCTGTTAATTGATACTACACAAAAGCAAACCTTTGGACTTCGGAATATAAAATTCTCAGTAAAACAGACCCTTAAAGGAAATCTCAGATCTGTTCTTCTAGATAAGAATACCAAATGATTTATTGCTTCTGTTTAGTTTGGAGAACATGAATATTCCTTGTTTCTATTCACTGAAAAAGTTTTTCTGATTAAGCTAATGATTACTGCTACATCATAGGTAAGACTGGTTCTAAATATCCTGGGTCTTAAAGTAAGAAGATAGAAGACTAATCCTGTGCAAACTAAATAATGAGTTATATTAACAATACTGATGGCAGCAGAAGCAACAGCATCTTCGAGTGTGCCCCTGAAGTAAATTTTCCCCTAAAGTAACCACTGAGAAAGTTTTATTATAAACCAGTTTAAAGAAAATTTCCCTATCCACTTCCTCCAATAATTAGTTTCAATTACCTATTGTAAGATAGACATCTGGAAAACTCACTTTATGGAACTAATATTGCAAATTCTAGTGAAATTTTTAATGAAAACTTGGTACAAAAATGGGGGGGGGGGCAATTATGATAGTCCCTGTTTGTCTGCTCTTGGCTCATGTTCCCTTGAAGATACAAAAAAGAAAGGCAAATCAATTAAGTCAAAATAAGACATCAGTAACAAATTGTAAACATTCTATGCAGCACGGGAAAACCATGTCTTAATGGTATATGGACATATTCAATCCTTATAAAAATCTAATTCATCTATAGGCTATAAACGTAATCTTTTATTGTGGTAAGAATTTATCTGCCACAAATACAAAACTGTATAACCCTTTATTACTTTCAATATCTGAGATCTAAACTATCAAAATGATTTTAGTTTATTTACATTCTGAAGCCCTTCTAAGAGTTATTTTATAATTTAAAAAAGTTGCTAATTAATAGGTTTTAAAGATGTTTATTACCTATAACTATGTATTAGCAGAAATGGCAGACACCTCTTTGATATTTAGCATTTCTAGCTTGTAAAATGTTACTGGCAATTAAACAAAATACATTTCTGTAGTAAGAAACATAATTCTTATGTTGCTTTTTGAATTCTTAGCTGACTTAGAGAAGTCATTTGAGAAAAAACTAATTCTATTCTATTTAGTTGTAATTTTTTCCTTCCTGAGTTTTTATTTATTGTAAAATGCAGCAAACCTTAATTTCTTGGGAAAATTGCCCTCTAAGGCAGTACAAGTTATGTGCAAGACCAAATATGTTACTTCTATTCTGATTACCCCATGCCTCCACCTAAGTATATGCTATTGCCCTATAGTCTGTTATTTCACAATACTCCTAACTCTTCTTTCCAGGAGGCTTCCCAAGGCCTTAGAATGGGATATATTAAGGTATTAGTATAGACAGTAAAGAGTCAATGTCATAAATATTTTATCTCTTAAACTTCATGTGAACAAATGGGAGCTGTTTCTGATCTCAAGCTCATAAAATTAAATCCCTTCATGGTGTTTTTCAAGGGACACTACCAAAACAAAGAATTCTAGATATTTCAAAAAATAAAATTGGTAGTTTTCCCTATTTAAACAGATATCAGACTTTATTTTTCCAAAGAATGCACTTAGGGGTGCTTGGATGGCTCAGTCAGTTGAGCGTCTGACTCCTGATTTTGGCTCAGGGCACAATCCCAGAGTCATGAGATTGAGCTCTATGTAGGGTTCCACACTCATGGAACCTGCTTACGTGTGTGTGTGTCACACACACACAGAATGCACTTAGGAGCAGAGACAGAAAAGTGTACTTGTGTGTAAGTAGAAATTTGATGGATGGCAGCTAAATCTCAAAAGGGTAGAAATAATAAGATGGTTAACAGCATCTAAAATTGGAAAACAAAAATCAAGAAATAGGAGTTTCAGGGCGCCTGGGTGACTCAGTTGGTTAAGCAACTGACTTCGGGCTCAGGTCATAATCTCATGGTTCGTGAGATCGAGCCCTCCATCAGGCTCTGTGCTGACAGCTCAGAGCCTGGAGGCTCTTCGGATTCTATGTCTCCCTCTCTCTCTGCCCCTCCCCTGCTCACGTTCTGTGTCTCCCTCTCTCAAAAATACACCTTCATATTTTTTTTTTTTTTTAAGAAACAGGAATTTCATTTTGTGCTACTATGATTTATAATAAGAAACATACATTTGGTCTTCATCCACTGTTCTGGCAGAGAGCTCCCAAAACCCTTGGAACTTCCCAAGTGAGGAGAATGATGAAGGTTCTTTTATTGTATTACTGAGGTGACTTTTGCACCTCACCTAAGATGAAGGCTGGTTGCCACAGGGAACCAACCACATGATCGGAAGGCTGGAATTTCAGTCCCACGCCCCTGACCTCCAGGGATGGGAGACGGGCTCAAGATTGAATTCAATCACCAACGGCCAATGGTTTGATCAACCATGACTATGTAATGAAGCCTCCATAAAACCTCCAAAGGACAGGGTTCCAAGAGCTTCAGGTTGAGAAAGTGGAGATTTGGGGAAAGTGGAGTGCCTGGCAAGAGAAGGGAAGCTCAATGCTCTTTCCCCATACCTGGCCCAATACATCTCTTCCATCTGCATGTTCCTGAATTACATACACCCTTTTATAATAAACCTGTAATCTTGTACTCTAGCAAATTAATCAAACCTATGGATTTGGAAGAGGTCATGGGAACCTCGGATTTACAGTCATATGGTCAGAAGTACAGGTGACAACCCGGACTTGTGACTGGCATAAAAGCAGAGGCCAGTCTTATGGGACTGAACCCTTAACCTGTGGCATCTGATGGTACCTAAGGGTAGACGATACCACAATTGAGTTGAATGTTAGGACACTTAGCTGGTGTCAGGGAACAGTTTGGTGGTGTGGCAAACCTCCCACACATGTTGGAATTGGTGGTTTAAAAAGTACATTCGTGGTAAAAACCAAAAGAAACAACTGAAATAACTGTAAGTAGTTGTTTCACGATAAGAATTTAAGGACTAAGCCAATTAAGGAAAAGGCGGAGAAAAGAACTGCTGATTTTGCTTTTAAGCTTTGTAGTAATATTTGACTTTCTCAATTATATACATTATCTTAAAATTTTAAACTGTATATAATAATAAGCACACCACTCTATTATTGTGTTTTAGCTGCTCTGTGATGCTCTATGTAACATACCAGTGTCATTTCTCTGCTATATTTTTCATAATCAAAATAGCTGTGGTGAAAGTTTATCTACATTTAAAACAAAAAACAATCTTTAGTCATCCTCAGTCTTTATAATCACCTCTTGGCCTCTGGCATTCTTTCTTCTTTTTTAAAAAAATTATTTATTGGGGCGCCTGGGTGGCTCAGTTGGTTAAGCGTCCGACTTCAGCTCAGGTCATGATCTCACGGTCCATGAGTTCGAGCCCCGCGTCGGGCTCTGTGCTGACAGCTCAGAGCCCGGAGCCTGGTTCAGATTCTGTGTCTCCCTCTCTCTCTGCCCCTCCCCCGTTCATGCTCTGTCTCTCTCTGTCTCAAAAATAAATAAACATTAAAAAAAAAAATTATTTATTTTGAGAAGAGCACAAGCAGGGGAGGGGCAGAGAAAGAGAGAGCGAATCCTAAGCAGGCCCTGCGATGTCAGTGCAGAGCCTGACATGGGTCTCAAGCTCACGCACTGTGAGATCACGACCTGAGCCTAAATCAAGAGTTAGACGCTTAAGTGTCTAAGCCACGCAGGCGCCCCCAGAACTTTTTCTTCTTACCTGGCTATTCCTTCATAATTTTAACATTAACAACAGAGGCCAACACTTAAATAACACTTTGTGTTAGTCCTTTTATAAGCACTTTTCATTATCCTTAAATTCTACAAGGTGGGAATTATTATTATCTCCGTTTGACTCATGCATGAGGACATTAATTAAAGCATAAAGAAATTAAGTAATCTGCCCAAAATTGCTAGTAAGTGACTAGTGGTAAAGTGACCACTAGTAAGGGACTAGACCAGGAAATTGAATCCTGTTAATTTGGTTCTGCAGTACATGCTCTTTTTAAAGAGTTTTTTTTCTTTTTAAAATTTATTTATTTTTAGAGACAGGGAGAGCAAAAGTGGGGAAGGAGCAGAGAGAATCCCAAGCAGCCTCCCGTTATCAGCACAGAGCCTGATATGGGACTCAATCCCATGAACCGAGAGATCACGACCTGAATGGAGATCAAGAGAGGGACACTCAATCAATTGAACCACCCAGGTGCCCCTGTAGTGCATACTCTTTACCCTGTTACGGCACTTCTCATTTATGGTTACATCATCACAAACCCTCTGTAAGTCTATTTCTATACTATTTTCTCCTCTCAAGATCATGATTTATCTCCAAAACTTTCAGAAGGACAGTCAGTTGGAAAGCCCAACAAGACCTTCCTGAAACTTAAAAGTCAAAACTGATCTTCACAAACTCCTTCTCATTTCCATTTTGTTCATATGCTATGATTACAATGTATTAACGGATACCAATTACATTGATGGCCCTAGAAAAGGGCCATCTTTTGATCATCTATGCATCCTAATGGCTAGCACAAAACATTTAATCCTCTACTGAACTGATTTACTCCTCAAAAAAAAAAAAAAAAAGGAAAGAAAGGAAAGGTAAAATTAGGCAAACTAAATTCTAGTGCTTCCAAGCTTTTTACATGCTTGTAGAATTTTTACATGCAATTTTTACGTCTATTGTTGTGTAGCATTAGATATGTTTTGTTTATGTATGGCAAGTATAAACATGATGCCTAAAATTTATTGGTTTTACTTAAAAAAATATTTTTTTAAATTAAGAAAGTTTTTAAAATAAGCTCTATGCCCAATATGGGGCTTGAACTCATGACCCCAAGATCAAGAGTCACATGTTCTACGGACTGACACAGCCAGGGACCCCTCTGGTTTTCTTTTTAATTCATTCAATAGCAGGATTGTCTTTTCTTCACTCACAAACTCTACAATCCTAGAACAATTTGTACAGAACTAAAGTATGTGGTATATGTCTATAATACTTTGCTCTTTATATGATGGTTCCACCAGGAAATATTACCATAAATATGTAGTTTAGATATAATATAAAAAGTGATTGTTACTCTCTTCTTACTCAAATGACCTCAACGAAAGAACACACACAATAAGCAAATTCTTCAGTGACATTTAAAAATCACTTATCAATACTAGAAACTAGTTTCTTCCTGCTCTTTAAGTTATTCTAATTTAAAATTTTAATTGTAATAAACCATGAGATAAAATTCACATTTCTATAAATTAAAAAGTCTCATTTATTATGAATTTAGTACATGCTCATTGTAGAAAATCTGGAAAGCAGAGAAAAATATGAAGAAAAAGTATCACTAGTAATCCTTGCTGTCTGCTTTTTATTAACTTTTTCCTAACTCACCAAATACCAAAAAAGATTACATTTAATGATGCCATAATATTTCATGATTTGGCAACACTACAATTTAAGTGTAACTTAAAAATTAAAATTTCTCTATTGGACATTTAAACTATTTTCAATTATAAGTAACACCATAATGAACACTGCTAAACATGTCTTCATATCTTTAATAATTTCTTTATTATGTAAAGTGTGATTAAACATTTCTAAAGGTTAAATGATTTTATACCCATTAGTGTTATGCGATACCTGTAAACCACTCTCTCTATAAATGCAAATTACGATATGGGTGTTCTTTCTTCTTATTAAAACATCAGAATCCTATTTGTGACGTAACTGTGTGTAATTCACTTCCCAACATGGTGAATACACCAAGTACAAAATATATCTTCACAAAATAATTTAACTTTCTTCCCACATAAATTTCAAGGGGCTTTTCTTTTCCCTTGCCCCTCCAACCCCCCACTCCTGTGCCACACATACCCTATACATCCACATTATCTTCCATGTGCCCCTCTTGCCACATGTGAACAAACTTTTGAGTTTTCCCTGGCTTACCAACGGATTCTAAAGACACGTGCAAAAAATCTACTGAAAGGGAAAACCATTTTTCATAATTATTTCAAATGATTCATTTTTACTTCATTTAATTTGATACTAAGAACCCAATCAAATATTTGGTTTAAAGGATTATGAGTTTGCCATTTATCAATCATTATTTTCTTTATCTAAATGTTTCTGCTCATGAGGAGAGAGAACTACAGACAAAGGATGTTACGTGATAAAATCAGAGGGCAAACCTCTATATGTAGCTTTATAATGCCTTCAAATTTTCCAGGACCATTAAGTTAGGTTAAATTGAACTTAAATCTTGATACATTTAGGATAAAGTAGAGAATAGCTGATTTTTCTATACCATCATTTCCCATCCATTTAAAAGTAAACTATGAAAGAGTATACAAATCACCTAAAATACCCTTAATCATATGAATGGAATAAGCTATAAAACAAGGAAGGTGGGGGTAGAGAATCTCAACACTACAAAATTATCTGAGGTGTTTACTAATCTAACTTCACACATATATATAATATCCCTGAACTACTTTAGTTTTCTTCCCTCTTAAAAGAAGAAAAATTTTCAAGAGCCAACCAAAGCAGTATTAATTGCGTACTTTTTGTAAAGTTACTATAGAAATCCTATTCGCCAAATACAAGGTCTTTCCTTAATTCTCACCCTACTAGATCTTAGTACTAACACTCAAGGGAAGTTGGACACTGTTCATGCTTTCAACTTTTATGTAGAAAATCCTTTCATTTGACCTCTTTAACAATGTATGTATCTAGCTCCTTCTATTTTGGCTCTTCTTCCTCCTCCTGATTCAGGGACGTTACACAAGTCCATTCCTCAATCTGCTCCCCACTCTATTCCCCTGACCATTAAATTTTCAAGACCCAGAAGTTTTTAAATTAAAAAAATTTTTAGTTCCTCCCCTATTACATTTAACTTAAAAAATTTCTCTACTTACATATCTCTAAAACAAAAAGTTGAGACTTGAAGTTTAATCTATCATTCTCCTTTCTGGATCCTAAAGACTGTTTACAGTGTTTTCAGGGTAGAGATATATCACAGACTAATGTATTTCAACAGTAAGGTATTTATTTACATGGTAGGCATACAGTTTTAATAGAAATAGTAATTTGTAGCATCATGGGCTATGGAGCCAAAACTTCTAAGTTCAGGCCTAAATCACATGGTCTTGAGCAAATTATGTCCTTTTTTGCTTCCTCATCCTGTAAAATAAGGACAGTAACAGTACCTACACTACCCTCTCACAATGTGGTTATGAAAATTAAATGAGTTAAATACATGTAAACAACTTAGTCTGTGGTATCAAATAAGCACTTGATAATATATTATTTCAGTGGTGACTGTTATAAAGTATGCTGAAATGACTATATATGAACTTTTTAAATTGATATGGTATACACCCTATATAATTCACCTTTTTAAATATGCCATAGAGTGCTTTTTCTTATTATAGTCACAAAGTTGTGTATTTATTACCACTATCTAATTCCAGAACACTTCCTCATCCCCAAAGAAACCTCATTCCCATTAGCAGTCACTCTTCCATTCCCCAAACCTCCGGCAACCACTAAACCTATTTACTTTCTGTCTCTAAGGATTAGTCTATTCTGAACATTTCATACAAAAAGAATCCTACAATTATACATGGGCTTAAGTGTCTGGCTTATTTTACTTAGCATAATGTTTTCAAGCCTCACAACGTATCGGTACTTCATTCCTTCTTACGGCTAAATAATATTCTACTATATGAATATACACACTTTATTTATCCATCAGTTGGTGGACATCTGGGGTGTCTTCACTTTTTGGCTATTAGGGATAATAAATATTGCAATGTACATCAGTGTACATGTTTCTGTGTGAATAGTTACTGTCAATTCTCTTGGGGGTATACCTGGGAGTGAATTACTGGGTCATAGGGTAACTCTCCAATTAAGTTTTTGAGGAATTGCCAGACTACTGGGTTTATTTTGTTGTTTTTTAAAATTTTTTTTAATGTTTTTTTTTAATTTATTTTTGAGACAGAGAGAGACAGAGCATGACCAGGGGAGGGGCAGAGAGAGAGGGAGACACAGAATATGAGGCAGGCTCCAGGCTCTGAGCTGTCAGCACAGAGCCTGACGCAGGGCTCGAACTCATGGACTGTGAGATCATGACCTGAGCCGAAGTCGGACGCTTAACCGACTGAGCCACCCAGGAGCCCCTTTGTTGTTTGATTTTGTTTTTTTAGGTAAGTAAATAAGCTTTATCTTTCTGTTACTGCTTTCCAACAACATTATCATACTGGAATTGTATTATTTTACTAAGACATTGGGTTCAAACCACAACTTCTCTCTTATTAATTCAACCTATAAAGGTTCTGTCTCTATCATGGATAATGAGCTCTACGATTTGAGACATCTATCACTAAGCATCTTATTCAAAAGATATGTTTTAAAACCTAGAGAAAAAAAATAAAGATTTCATAGAAAACAGGTTCGTCTGAATGTTCACCTTCCCAAAAGTCGCAAGTTTAAAACCTAATGGCCAATGTATCAGTATTATGAGGTGGCATTCGGGAGGTAGTAAGGTGGTAGTAAGGGCTTTGGGGATTAGTAACCTTTTAAAAGAGGTCCAGAGAACTAGTTCCTCCCTTCTACAATGTAAGGACAAAGCAAAAAGGTACCAGCTATGAACTAGGAAGGGAGCCCTTACAAAAACGTGACCATTCTGTTACCTTAATCTGGGACTTTGCAGCCTCCAGAACTGTGAGAAATTTCTGTTGTTTACATGCTATCTAGCCTGTGGTGTTTTGTTTAAGCAGCCCAAATGGACGAAGGTACTCTGTCGTATACTATACAGATAAGGTTTTCAAAAGTTTATTAAACTGTTTACTCTTACAGTGACTGTGCTGAATTTGAATATGCATATGTGAATGATTTTCTTTTCCTTTTTTAGTTTTTCTTTTTCTAACGTTTATTTATTATTGAGAGACAGAGACACACAGAGTGTGAGCAGGGGAGGGGTAGAGAGAGGGGGAGACACAGAATCTGAAGTAGGCTCCAGGCTCCGAGCTGCCAGCACAGAGCCCGATGTGGGGCTCGAACTCACAAACTGCGAGATCATGACTTGAGCCGAAGTCGGACGCTTAACCAACTGAGCCACCCAGGTGCCCCATATGTGAATGATTTTCAAGACAGAATACCCATTCCCCCAAATTAAGGAAAAAACTGGGCTGACAAATATTTTTTTTTTTTTTTTTCAACGTTTTTTATTTATTTTTGGGACAGAGAGAGACAGAGCATGAACGGGGGAGGGGCAGAGAGAGAGGGAGACACAGAATCGGAAACAGGCTCCAGGCTCCGAGCCATCAGCCCAGAGCCTGACGCGGGGCTCGAACTCACGGGCCGCGAGATCGTGACCTGGCTGAAGTCGGACGCTTAACCGACTGCGCCACCCAGGCGCCCCTGGGCTGACAAATATTAAATCTAGTATCTGCAGACTAATTTTTACAACAGCAAAAACTCATCAAGAAGTTGGTAACAATGTATATACGTAAAAGTGCCTGACCCACCTTATTGATACAAAAAAACAAAAAAATATATATGAAATTATTTTCACCTTCTTATGAGTAACACGGCCAAACAGAAATGGCTGTTCAATGAAAATGTATGGCTGTTCAATGAAACATCTCTTAGAGGTGAGATTTCAAACGTCAAATCACTCACCTATGTAGACTCTTTTGCTGTATCTCTGCATCAGTAACAGCACAAATACATGCAGTGGAATAAGGTTGATGATAAACACATAACCACCCCAAGCAGAGACCTACGGATTAAGAAATGCAAAGTTAAATAATTTAAATGTCTGCTTTTAAAAATAGATTCAGTTTTATTTGTCATGACAATCTAAACATATAATGAACAAATATAAACAAACACTAGGATTTTTGGCAAGCGTGACAGATGCTTAAAATTGATTTATGAAGCCTACATATAACCTATTTCTATGTATTATTAAAATAATAATCCCATAAATCCAACATGCTTTTCTATATTCACTGGAGAAATGGTCAGATTAAACTTAGTAACACTGAGAACATTATAATTTTGAATTGGTAGTAAAAAGTCTGTCATAAAGGTGAGGATTCTTAAGATACAGATCATAAATTTTTAAAAGGGAAAAGAAAGGCTTTTACTTCCCTCACTTTTGATAACTACATTGCAAGAAGCTTCACTGAGAATAAGAACAATGAATGTTTAGCACCAGCCAACAACTGAACTATAAGGAACTCTCGGATAATCTGGATATGCTTCAAGACACTCAAAATAAAAGGTACTACCTTAAGTATAAATTATTTCATACTAATGGATTACAAATCAAGATTCCATTTTAATGCTTAGCATGTATCATAAAGTTAGACTGTTCTATCAGAATAACGGAGTATGTTCTGGTCTAATTTTTTTTTGTATGGTTCTTTAAATTTTTTTTTTTTTTTTTTTTTTTTTTTTTAAGTAAGCTATATGCCCAATGTGGGGCTTGAACTCACAACCCTGAGATCAAGAGTCACATGCTCTACCAGCTGGCTCTGTTTCGGTAAAGATAATGTTTATTTTTGACCAATAGTATTACCTTTTTGAGTATATTCAATAGGCAATAAGCTCTTGTCAAGAACAAAGTTGTGGGTGTACATTAATAATCAAAAGCTTGAAAGAACCATTTGACCAATAGACACATTAAGACACTAGATGTTAATATATACATTCTAACAATGCTGCCCATATCTAAAATATTTCAGAACCACTTGTAATGAACAGCCTTCGGTATACAATAAAGAACATGTTTATTGCTTCACTGACATGCTATTTTACACCAAAAACAATGTTACTCTGATTGAGCAGGGGTTCTAAGTGAAGGACTTTGAATTACCTCCAAAATTTAAATGTAAACTTCAAAGAGAATGAGTTTTCTATTACTTGGGTACAAGCTCACAGAATGTGCCTGGCCTTAACCACTTTAAAAGGGGCATGGATAATTTGGATGCACAAATTCCATGCTATGTGTTCAAAAACAAACAAACAAAACCTTACCTAAAATTATCACTAGTTTTCAGCACAAGACTACTAGATGATAGTCTGTGGTGTGGGAAAAAAGGCAGGAGAATGAAGAGGTAATTCTGAACCCCAATCTAAGTAATCTGTTGAAAAAAGTACGTAGGTAGTTTACCTAGAGGATAGCACCATTATTTAGGTAAAGTTGTACATCTGAAAAGAAAAATTGTTTCACTTGCTGCAAATATTATATTTGAGGGATTGGCATTTATTAGCCCTCCCCACTAAAGCAAAGTCCATACACACTCCAGAGATGGGGGTAGGGAAGAGTATAGCAGTAATGAAAGGGACTATATTAAACAAAATTAAAATCCAAACATTTCAGGAAAAAAGGAAATAGAGAACTAGTCTGGATGAGAAGAAAATGATGAAGACGAGGAATTGGTCTAACTGTGAAAGACTTGCCAGACCTTGTATAATTTCAATAATGAATTCTTACCATATAGAAATATGATAAGCAGCAGCACATCGTCCAAAAAACTGACCCAGTTTTTACAGATTTTACCTAAAAAACAAGCAAATGTTTATCAATGTTCCTGATGGAAAAAAAAAAAAAGTTAAATATTTAGTAAGCTTGTACTACAAAAAGCCAAAGTTATTAAAAAAGTACAGAGGTTTTATTCAGATATTCAGATCCACTTAAGATATGCATTTAGAACACCAGGCAACAGTCAGACATTTTATAAATAGCCTTGATTTTTCTGTTGTTGTTATGCAGTTTTCAGTAAAAACAATCATCTTAAAAAAAAATTATATTTTCCTATATATGCTTTATTTTCTATTTTAAAATGATTAACATCAACAAATTAAGATTTTAACTAAATAATTTGTTCAGCAGAACTACATTTTTACATAGTTGGTCTTCTTAATCTGTAATTTTTCATTGGAATATATACATCTTGTATAGAATTCTAATTATAAGCATCCATTTTTGAAAACCTATCATCTAGAAATTTTCAGATACCATAACCAATATCAACAATAATTAATAAAAATTGGGGTGTCTGGGTGGCTCAGCTGGTTAAGCATCCGACTCTTGATTTCATTTCAGGTCATGATCTCACTGTTGTGAGATCAAGCCCCATGTAGGGCTCCACCATGAATGTGGAGCCTTCTTGGATCTTCTCCCTCTCTCTGTCCTTCCCCCTCTCACGTACACACTCTCTCTCAAAATAAATAAACATTAAATAAACCAATAATCAATAAATAATTATCTATATCTTCAAGATATTGATATTCCTAAAGAAATTTCTAGGATATGTCAGTAAAATTCTCAATCACTCTGAACCAGAAAGACAACCTGCAATCAATGAAAGTTTCAAAAAAATAACATCTCTACTGTCTAAAACAAAACAAAACAAAAACAAAAAACAACAAAAAACTAACCAAAGAAATAATTCCCAGATAAATTTGTATGTTCGTCTGAAAATAACAGTTTGGTTCAGAAAACTAAATTAAAAAATTTTTTTTGAGTTTATTTTGAGAGAGAGAGAGAGCACATGCAACACATACACAAGTGGGGGTGGGACAGAAAAAAGGAAAGACAGAATCCCAAGCAGGCTCTGTGCCATCAGTGCAGAGCCCAATACATGGCTCGAACTCATGAACTGTGAGATATGACTTGAGCTGAGATTAAGAGTTGGACATTTAACTGATTGCACGCCCAGGTGCCCCAGAAAACTGAATTTTAAGTTTCAAAAACACAAGTTCTAAATAGTTATTTATGCCAAGGGTAAAGAGTCATCTTTAAAAAACAAATCGAATATTCTAAAGACATGATAAGCCTAAGTCCCATTACAAGCAATTCTGATTAAAAGAGTTATCTCCATGTTCTGATAGGAAGTTCAAATAGTTAATACTATATTCTACATACCTAATTTCAAGGAATTTACTTTTAAAATGAGCCTCTACTAATATATTAAAACAAACTATAGGTGACATGTAATCTTTGGGGGAATTGTAAAGCGCGCGCACACACACACACACACACACACACACACACACACACACACACAATGAAAGGAGGGAAAGAAGAAGGAAACGTTCCTGGTTTACAGCACTTAAAGATATTATCAGACTAACTTCTGTTACATAGAGAAAGACTGCTTTGAATTCAACATCATAGTGTATGTGTGTGACAAAACACCCCCCCCACCACCACTGCCAAAACCAGCTTGACCTATGCTAAAATGTGAATAAGGAAGGCAGCATATTAAAATTTTGACAATTTTAAAAATAAAAAAATTCCCAGGGCAGATTAGAAATGATTCCTGTAATATCCGATCTCCAGAGAGATTGGAGAAGTGAGTTGGAACCAAGTGCTAATGAGAAAATCACATAGAGACCAAAAGACAAATTAGAGAGACCAAAGATGATTTTTAGAAAGGAAAGCAGCTACCAGGGAAATGGGAAAGAAAAGAATATTCAGAAAGCCTACTTCTAAGTGGGGAGACTAGAAGAAATAGTGTTGTTAGAGGAGGAGATGAGCCAGAAACAAAAAGGAATCCCAAGGAATGGAGCACAGAAAACTATGGTAGGTAGATCAATAAACAAGGAAAAAAAAAAAAAAGATTCTACATAGAGACTGAAAATTAAAAGGACAGGTCATCCAGTAAACTGGAGGTAGAGATGACGAATGTTGAGGTTAAACCTGCAAACGACCATTCAGTCTTTTACATTTGTGTGTCAGTTATCATTTTATTGCCTCTTAGCTCCAAATGCACCCTTCAATATATGTTCTAACAACAGAGTATCTTCTAACTATTTCTCCTGTGAAGTGAGTATGATGTTAAGTTTTCTCAGCAGAGGGTGCTGAGGGAACGTTGCACAAGAGGCTCTCCAATGATTTCAGGTGCAGGCTGGAGTTGGTGGGGTGGCTGAGAGAACATCTGGTGGTGCTGACCCCAGCCATGGGCCCAGAACACAGTCCTTCTGTGACTTTGCAACATTAGTCTAGAAATAACTTTCCTGCAGTCCTCTTGATATGGTAACCAAAAGCCTCATACACATTCTAGAAGCTTCCTGCCACCGCACACCATACTACAAGTCACTAGCTCCCCATTCCTGAATTCCTATACTCCAGAGGGTGGTCAATTGCTTGTCAGGCAGCTCCAAGCCAGCTCTAGCTTGGCCTAACCATGAAACTTCTCTGAGGCTGGTAGGCTGAACCAGACCCTCTTCGAATGAAATCTGAATCCTTTCCAAGTTTGTCCTTCCTTGGGTACTTTCCCTCAGCCCTAGCAAATCATATACAGTTTCCTTCTATATTAGTTACTCTTCTATAGCAGTTAATAATTCTCTATATAAAATTCCCCTTATTTAATCTACTGGGATTGATGGGGCCCAGTCCTGTATAATCTACTACCAAAAAACCAAAATATATTTACAACTACTAAATATAGTCCATACCCTGAAATTTCCTCAAACTCTAAAACCAATTGTATAGGTTGAAAGAGAATGAGAAAATGATATATACTATGAATCAAACATATTCCACTGTATTAATAATATACAGAAAAGTCTGCTAAGCTATGTTGGACACATTGTAAAACTGTAAGTCAGTCGTGCCCCAACTGGAGAGGTAAGACGCAAAAGCAAGAACTACAGCCAAAGCCCAGTATGACAGAGACCATGTGATGAGTACAGACACTGAGTGGCAAAAGGTCCTTATAGATCCTGAATGTCATTGGTAACAGAAATGCAAGTCAGGAGGCTAATAATATATGACTGAGTATTGAGATCCAAATTTACAGTGGTAGGAATGTAGACATAAAGGAGAGGCTATGTTCAAGGGCCAAATCAACATTTTTGGTGAACTAGAATTAGAGTAGTGCAGAAAAAGAAGTTGAGAACTCCTAGTTTCCTACCTTGAGGTACTACCCATCAGTGAGGAGGAGGAAGGCCAACAGATGGTAGATATGAATGGGTGGTTTTTTAAGTCAGTCTTTCACATGTTAATATTAAAACTCCTGAATTAGAATTCTTCAACAATGGAAATATAAATCAAGAGAAAAAATGCCTGGAAAATTCCCCAATATTAGGAAATTAAACAACATGCCTCTAAAGAGTCTAAAGGTCAAAGGAGAAATTGAGAATTAGAAAAAAATTTTAACTACATGACAATAAGAATACAACATATTGAAATATACAGAGTATAGTTAAAGCAATGATTCAAGTATAATTTAAATTTCATATTAGAAAAATAGAAACAGCTAGAATAACTTAAGCATTAACCTCAACTAGCTAGAAAGGAGCAAACCAAATACAAAGTAGAATAATAAAAGTCAAGAATTCAGTGAAATAGAAAACAAATACAGAGAAAAATAAATGAAACCAAAAGTTGGATAAAATTTAACTAGACTGATAAGAAAAGAGAGAAGATACAAATGACCATTACTAAGAATAAGAGAGGTAATACCACTGCAGACTGTACAGAAATTCAAGAATTATAAAAGAATATGATGTAGTATTTGTGCCAGGAAATCAGACCATTTATGTGATATGAAAATTTTCAAAAAAAGAGATCTTTTAAAGAAACAAAATCAGAACAGAACTGTGTCAATAAAGATTGAATTAGTAATTGAACAATCTTCCCAGGTTCAGATGGCTTCACTGGTGAAAAGTATCAACAGTTAAGGAAGGCACAATACCAATCCTATAAAAATTCTTTCAGAGAATAGACAGGGAAACACTCCCCTAACTTATTTTAGAAGCTCAGAATAACCTTGATATCAAAGCCAGACAAAGATATCACAAGAAAAGAAAACATATTAATATCCCTCATGGAAACAGAGAAAAAATTCTTAACAAAATAAAATCAACACAAAACCAACAATATAAAAAAAGATTATACGCCATAAACAAGTCCAATTTCTTCCACGAATTCAAAGTTGTTTTAACATTGGAAAAAAAAATTAATGCAGTGGTTCCCAACTGGGGAATAGGGACTGAATACTCCTGGCATCTAGCGTGTAGAAGGAAGGGATGCTGCTAAACATTCTACAACACACAAGACAAGAAATAACTGCCTGGCCCCAAATGTCAATAGTGTTGAAGGAGAGAAACCCTGAATTAATGTAATTAAGTACAAAATCATACAAATCCTCAATAGACACAAAAAAGCTACTGACAAAATCTAATACCCATTTATGGTAAAAATTCTCAAACTGAAAATATATAAAAACTTCCCCAAGCTATGATCAAGGACATCTGTAAAAAAACAACTAACATTATACTTAATGGTGAAAGCCTGAATGCTTTCCTCTTAAAATCAGGAAAGAAAGGATGTGCAGTCTCACTGCTTCTATTGAACACGCTGCTTCTACTATACTGGTTCTAACCAGTACAATCAGGCAAGGTAAAAAAATTTAATTTATGCTCTCAGAAAGACATTGTTAAAAATACAAAAAAGACAAGCTACTGACTGAGAGCAAATGTTTGCAAAACATATATCTGATAGAGAATGTATTTCCAAAATATATAAAGAGCTCTTACAACTCAATAAGAAAACAACCCAACCAAAACATAGGCAAAAGGTTTGAAGAGACATTTCACCAAAGAAGAATCAGAATGGGAAATAAGCACATGAAAAGATGCTCAATTATTAGTCATTGGAGTAAAGCAAATTAAAACCACGAGACACCACAACATACTTACTAGAATGGCTAAAATTTAAAAATCTGAACATACCATGTGCTGGTAAAAAAGTAAAAGCAATGCCTCATATTGTGATGGAGGGAATGAAAAATAACAAAGCCACTCCGGAAAACTTTTTGGGAGCTGTTTATACAATTAAACTTGTACTTATAAACCAGCAACCCCACACCTAGGCACTTATTCAAGAGGAATACAAATATATGCCCATGTGCAACACTGTATGCAACTATTTATAGCCACTTTATTATCACCCAAAATTGGAAAACAAAATAAGCTACGGTACACTCATATCGTACAGCCATACATACTACTCAGCAATAAAAAACAGCAAACTACAAAATCATGCAACAATGGATGACTTATGCTAAGTCAAGCTAAGCAAGACATAAAGGGCCACCCTTTACTGTACTGTTTCTACAACACACCTTATGGAAACCAAACTCCCAAAGATACGTAGACAGAAATCAGACCTGTGGTTTCAAGGAATTTGGGTTAAGGAGAGGAATGATTACAAAGGCACAGGGGAAAAACCTTTAAAAAAAATTCTATAGGAGGCAATGATATATATGTATGCACTGTTCCTTGTACTATTTTATCTGTATCAGCCTTGTTGTTGGTGAATAGTAACAACAGAAGTAAAAATAAGCATGTACTCATCAATTTCTGTGTTCCTATAATGTTCTATACATTTACATGCATTAACTTACTTAAACTATGTAATGTAAGAACGATTATTACTTCTATTTTATAGCTGATGTAACAGACATGCGGGTAGTTTCAACAACTTTCAATGAACATAGAAAAAGAAAAAGAAAAAACAAACAAAAAAACCCAACTCTCAGTGACAATAGCTAATATTCAGAAAAGAAATATCCAGACCATGGTGGTTTGGCTTCAAAGACGGTATTCTTCACAACTTGATCTTGATTTAAAAAAATAAACTAAACAAACAAACAAGGTTAAGGGTGCCTGAGGGGCTCAGTTGGTTAAGGGCCTGACTCTTGATAAGGGCTAAGGTCATGATCTTACAGTCTGGTTCCTGAGTTGGAGCCCTGCATTGGCTAGGGCTTTGCACTGACAGTGCAGAGCCTGTTTGGGATTTGCTCTCCTCTCTCTCTCTCTGCCTCTCCTCTGCTCACGTGTGTGTGTGTGTGTGTGTGTGTGTGTGTGTGTGTGTGTGCTCTCTCTCAAGAGAGAGAGAAAAAAAAGGTTAGAATCTATAGAACACGAATCTAAAAGCATATTAAAAATTGTCTGTGGGGGTGCCTGGGTGGCTCAGTCGGTTAAGTGTCAGACTTCTGCTCAGGTCATGATCTCGAGGTTTGTGAGTTCGAGCCCCGCATCGGTCTCTGTGCTGACAGCTTGGAGCCTGGAGTCTGCTTCAGATTCTGTGTCTCCCTCTCTCTCTGTCCTTCCCCCACTTGCACTCACGCTCTCTCTCTCTCTCAAAAATAAACATTAAAAAATTTTTTTTCTTAAATGTCTGTCATCAGTGCTTTGAAAACAGAGTACTGTATCTTAAAAATTTTAAAGATGTAACTTGTAAAAAAAAAGGTTCAGCAGTTGGTTTAAAAGTAAACACACCAGATGAGGAATCAGTAGACAACTTACATTTACATTTTTGCGATTACATATAAAATGTTTTTATCTTCATAATGTCATTTGGCTACAAACAACTTTTCAGAGTAGTCAGAGCTGTTAGTACTTTATTTTCAATTGGTAATGATCAGATATTAAATAAACGTAATTATCTATTGCAACTCTGTAGCCAAAACATTTTTATTTCATTTATAAGGCAAATGAATGAGATTAAAGTGTCAAATATCTTGCCACAAGTCAGAAAACAGCTTTCTATGCCAGAACTCCAAACCAACTCATTTCAAATACTGAAGCTGTTTCCACTTTAAACCCAATTTATTTTAAGTATGTTAGTTTAAAAAATAGAACAAAAAAACTCACTACATAATCTTTTAGTCCTTAGGATGCTTTTCATCATTTTGTCACTCCATCATTCTTAAAAGCAATATGATAACTCAAAATGCTCAACATCACTCATCATCAGGGAAATACAGTTCAAAATCACAATGAGATACCACCTCACACCTGTCAGAATGGCTAACATGAACAACTCAGGCAACAACAGATGTTGGCGAGGATGCGGAGAAAGAGGATCTCTTTTGCATTGCTGTTGGGAATGCA
The DNA here is from genome assembly GCF_018350215.1 of Panthera leo. Lineage (NCBI taxonomy): Eukaryota > Metazoa > Chordata > Mammalia > Carnivora > Felidae > Panthera > Panthera leo. Next base: position 146,944,531 of record NC_056687.1, on the reverse strand, counting down.
AACTGGTGCAGCCACTCTGCAAAACAGTATGGAGGTTCCTCAAAAAATTAAAAGTAGAACTATCCTACGACCCAGCAGCTGCACTACTAGGTATTTACCCAAGGGATACAGGTGTGCTGTTTCAGAGGGGCACCCGCACCCCAATGTTTATAGCAGCACTATCAACAATAGCCAAAGTATGGAAAGAGCCCAATGTCCATCGATGGATGAATGCACAAAGAAGATGTGGTATATGTGTGTGTGTATATATATATATATATATACACACACACACACACACACACACATATATACATACGTACACAATGGAGTATTACTCGGCAATCAAAAAGAATGAAATCTTGCCATTTGCATCTATGTGGATGGAACTGGAAGGTATTATGCTAAGTGAAATTAGTCAGAGAAAGACAAAAATCATATGACTTCACTCACATGAGGACTTGAAGAGACAAAACAGATGAACATAAAGGAAGGGAAACAAAAATAATATAAAAACAGAGGGGGACAAAACAGAAGAGACTCATAAATGTGGAGAACAAACTGAGGGTTACTGGAGAGGTTTTGGGAGGGGGGATGGGCTAAATGGGTAAGAGGCACTAAGGAATCTACTCCTGAAATCACTGTTGCACTATATGCTAACTAATTTGGATGTAAATTTAAAAAAATAAAAAAGTAAAATTAAAAAAAAAAAAAAAGCAATATGATAACTCACAATTTCCCCTACCAGGTCACCAACTTCATTTAACTCTAAATAATCAACATATATAAAAGCACCAGTTCCACACTGTGTTCTATAAAAGCATCTGTTGAATTAATTAAAAAAAAAATTAAGCCGCTTAAAAAAAGAATGTTGTAATGGAGAACTCGGAAATAAAATTCATATGGAAATACAAAGGACCCTAAATGGCCTAACAAAAATTATTAGTGTATACAAGTATTTTTTTTTTTAATGCTTATTTATTTTGAGAAAGAGCAAACAGGGAAGGGGCAGACAGAGAGGGAGAGAGAATGTCTGAAGCAGGGCTCAGAGACTGACACAGGGCTCAAACTCATGAACCATGAGATCATGACCCAAGCCAAAATCAAGAGTTGGCCACTTAACTGACTGGGCCACTTAGGCACCCCAAGAGCTAGTATTATTTTAACTTTGATTTATAACTCCAAATTTAGTCTTCTACATACTTTAAGAAACTAATACAAAGAATTATTAGTTTATGTTTTTGCACACACAATGTATAAAAATCTAATTTTGTGACATTGCCAATCAAAAGGGGGTAGGAACAGAGTTGTGAGAAGATTTTTATATATTATTTGAGAAGATTTTTATATATTATTAAAGATGAGCTAGTATAAACTGAAATAAGAGTAGTATAGTATTAGATTGCTAAATGTAACCCCCACGATAACCACAAAGAAAACAGCAAGAACATATACACAAAAGGAAATGAGAAATGCATTTAAACATTTCACTACAAAAAAACTAAAGACAAAAGACAATAATAAAGGAAATGAGAGACAGAAAAACTACTAGGCATATGAAAATAAGTAGCAAAATGACAGAAATAAGGTCCTTCTTATCAATAATTACTTTAGATTAAATTACACTCTCCAATCAAGACAAAGACTGGTGGAATAGATAACAACACATGGTACAACTATATTCTGCCTCCCAGACACTCACTTTAGATCTAAAGACACAAATATACTGAAACTTAAAAGGATGGAAAAAGATACTCCATGCAAACAGTAATGAACTGTTACTATACAGAGAATGGGTGACTATACTAATGTCAGACACAACAAACTTTAAATCAAAAAAGGTTTCAAGACAAAAAGGACAATACATATTAACAAAACTTGCAATGCTGTAAGTATAACAATTACAACATTTAGACACTTCATGACAGACCATCAAAATATATGAAGCAAAAACTGACAGAAATTAAGTGAGAAACAGTTCTATAATAGTTGGGGATTTCAATACACCACTAGATAACTGGTAGAACCAGAAAGAAGAAACCGAGGACTTCACATAATACACCAAATAGACCCAATAAGAAAAAGGACACACATTCCACTCAAGTACACATGGGACATATTCTAGGATAGACCATAACTTAGGCAACAGATTAATTCTACAGAGATAGATACAGCAGAATACATATTCTCTGACCACAACTGGGTAAAATTAGAAACCAATAACAGAAGTGAAATGAGAAAATTCACAATTTTGTGGAAATTAAACAAAATGCCCTTAACAACCAATGGATGAAAGAAGAAATAACAGGGAAATTTAAAAATACTTACAGAGGAAAGAAACTGAAAACACAACACACCAAAACTCATGGGAGGTTGCAAAGTAGTGCTAAGAGAAAAAATACCTATAAACACATCATTAAAAAACAAAACAAACAAAAAAACCAGATTTCAAATTAACAACCTAACTGTAAAACTTAAGGAACTAGACAAAGAACAAACTAAACCCAAAACTACTAAAGAAAGAACATAATAAAAATTAGAAGTAAGCAAAATAAAGAATAAAAAAAATAATAAAATCAATGAAACCAAAAAGGAGTCCTTTGAAAACATCAACAGAATTGACAAATCTTTAGCTAGGTACACTAAGAAAAAAAAAAGAAAGTCAAATCACCACATCAGAAATGAAAATGTAAACATTACTACTAATTCTGTAGAAATTAAAAGGATCATAAGAAAGTGCTATGAATAACTGTACTCTAACAAACTGGATAACTGAGATGAAACAGGACAAATTCCTATACATATAAAATCTACTAATACTAAATCACATAGAAACAGAAAATCTGAATAGACTTATAACTAATAAAGAGATTGGACCAGTAATCAAAAATCTCTCAACAAAGGGGCACTTGGGTGGCTCAGCCAGTTGAGCGTCCAACTTCAGCTCAGGTCATGATCTTGCAGTCTGTGAGTTTGAGCCCCATGCCGGGCTCTGTGCTGACAGCTCAGAGCCTGGAGCCTGCTTCGGATTCTGTGTCTCCCTCTCTCTCTGCCCCAAAAATAAATTTTTTTTAATAAGAAAATAAAATTCTCAACAAAGAAAAGCCCAGGACCTGATGGCTTCATTGGTAAATTTTACAAAACTTTAAAAGAACTAATATTGATACTTCTCAAAATTTTCTAAAACATTGAAGAGGATGAAGCGTTCCCAATTCATTCCATCAAACCAACATTATACCCTGATACCAAAGCCAGACAGAAACACCACAAGAAAACCTACTGACCAATTATCACCCATGAACACTGATGCAAAAACCCTCAACAGAATACTAAAAACCAAATTTAGCAAGTATGAATTCCCAGAGAGATTGAATACCAGCAGTATTCAGCCAAGAGAAAGAAAAAGGGTCATAAAGAAATATAGAAGACAGAAAATCCAAGAAAAACAGTGAAATAAACTGATATTTAAGATTTCAAAGACAACCTCTCAGAAATAGTTATCAATCTACATGTTGAAAGACAGCACCGTTACCAGAAAGGTCAATTCTGGGACACATCTAGAAAATTTATTATTTTAATGATATTGAAAAAAAAATTACTTCAGGAAAAAAAAAGACCACTTTTCTTATGAAACAATGAAATTAGGTTCTTGACAGTAGTAAGCAAAATAAAATGCAGGTGGTACGATTTTAATAAATTCAAGCAAAGAATGTATGACCTAGAATTTTATATCCAGCTCAACTCTCAAGCTATTGAAAAACAGGTTTAAACCTGCAAGGACTTGAGGAATGAATACTGTTCTTATGAGACTCTCCTAAGGAGTCCTCTAGAGGAATATCTCAGTCCAACTGAGAAATATGTATAAAAAATATTTTAAAATATGAATATACAAAGTATCATGTACTAATATATAACATATATTACATATTTAATAACAGTGTATGTTAATATACCATATGTAATAAAGGTCATATATGAAAAACCCACAGCAAACATACTAAATAGTGAAAGACTGAAGCTTTTCCTGTAAGATCAGGAACAAGACAAGGCCCACTTTCACACACCCCCCCCCCCCCCCCACTTTCACAACTTCTTTGCAACATACTACAGTTGACCACTGAACAACGCAGGGATTAGGGGCACTGACATTCACACAATCGCAAATCTGCATATACCTTTTAACTCCTCCAAACTTTACTAATAGCCTACTGTTGACTGGAAGCCTTACCCCTAACATAATCAGTTAATCGACACATATTTTGTATGTTGCATGTATTTTATAATGTACTCTTACAATAAAGTAAGCAAAATATTTTACTTTAATGTTTATTTATTTTAGGAGAGAGAGAGTGTAAGCGGGCATAGAGAGAGGAAGAGAGAGAATCCCAAGCAGGTTCCATGCTCAGAGCAGAGCCTGATGTGGGCCTTGATCCTACAACCATGAGATCATGACCTGACCCAAAATCAAGAGTCAGTCACTTAACCAATTGAGCCACCCAGGTGCCCCATGGAAAATATTTAAAAAATCATAAGAAAAGAAAAACACATTTATATACTGAACTGTATTTATCCAAAAAAACCCCATATAAGTGGATTGGTGTTGTTCAAGGGTCATTTGTACTTGAAGTTCTAACCAGAGCTATTAGGCAAGAAAAAGAAAAGGTATCCAAATTAGAAATAAGTAAAATGATTGTTTGCAAATTGTATGATCTTCTATGCAGAAAATTCCAGATTACACACACACACACACACACACACACACACACACACACACACTGTTAGATCTAATAAATGAATTCAGCTAAATAGTGGGATACACAAAACCAATACATAAACATCAGCTGTATTTCTATATATTGACAATGAACAATCTGAAAAGAAAATTACTGAAAAAAAATTCCAATTTCAATAGTATCAAAATGAATAAAATAATACATATGAATTAACTAATGAGGTAAAAGACTTATACAACTCTAAAACATCATTATAATAAAGGCATAAATAAATGGAAATGTACCATGCTCTTTCATGAACTGGAAGACAATAATAAGATGATAGTATTCAAAGTAATCTATGAAGGTTAATGTATTCTGATTCAAAATCCCAATGATGTTTTTTTGCAAAAGTAAAAACCCCATTCTAAAATTCATATAGCATCTCAAAACAACTCTAATAACCAAAGTATCTTGAAAAAGAACAAAGCCAGACAAAATACACTTCCTGATTTTAAAACTTACTAAAAAGCTACAGTAATCAAAATAGTCTGGTGCTGGCTTTATAAAGACCTACAGACAGACAAGCAGAGCAGAATAAAGAACCCAGAAATAAATCTCTGCATATATGGTCAAATGATACTCAACAAGAGTCCCAAGATCATTAAATGGGGGAAAGGATAATCTTCAACAAATGGTGCTGAGAAAGGTGGACATCTGTGCAAAAATAATGATGTTGAACCCTTACCTAACACCATATACAAAATTCACTCAGAGATAAATCTAAGACCAAAAACTCTTAGAAGAAAACACACGGCAAAAGCTTCATGACATTAAATTTGGCAGTCATTTCTCAGATAGGACACCAAAGGCACAGCAACAAAAGAAAAGATAAACAAATTGAACTTCAAGGAAAATTAAAACTTGTGCATCAAAAGACAATGTCAACAGAGTAAAAAAGGCAACCCACAGAATGGGAGAAAATATTCAAAAGTCATGCATTTTAGAAAGGATTGATATCAAGAATATATAGAGAACTTCTAAAACTGATCAACAACAACAAAACCTGATTCAAAAAACAGGCAAAGGATATGAATAAACATTTCTCCACATATACAAATGGTGCAATTTTTGAAAAACCTATGGCCTTTTTATGTAAAGTTTACTTATTATTTTGAGAGAGAGGGAGAAAGAACGAATGGGGGAGGGGCAGAGAGTGAAGAGAGAGCAAGAAACCCAAGCAGGCTCTGCATCGCCAGGACAGAGCTCAGAGCCCAATGTGGGGCTCAAACTCAGGAACCATGAGATCATGACCTGAGCTGAAGTCAGATACTTAAATGACTACGCCACCCATGTGCCACTACCAATGGCCTTTTAACCACAAGCAAAGATGCTCAACATCATTAGATACCAGGGAAATGCAAATAAAAACTACAATGAGATACCACAGGTTTTGGCAAGGATGTGGCAAAATTGGAATCCTGTGTACTGTTGATGGGAATGTAAACTGGTACTACAGTGGCTACAGAAAACAGAATGGTTAATTCTTCAACAAACTGAAAACAGAACTGTCACATGACCTGGCAATTTCATTTCTGGGCAAATACCCCAAAGAATTGAGAGCAGGATCTCACAAATACCCATACACCTATGTTCATAGCAACATTATTCACAATAGGTAAAATACAAAAGCAACCTAAGTATCCATCAACAGATGAATGGATAAACAACATGTGGTATATAAACATAATGGAATGTTATCCAGACTTAAAAAAGAAGGAAATTCTGTTTTGTGCTACAACATGTATGGACCTTGAGGACATTATATTATGCTAAGTGAAATAAGCCAGTGACAAAAAGACAAAATTGTATCATTCCACTTGTATGAGATACTCAAGGTAATCAAAAATCACAGAGACTGAGTAGAATGGTGGTTGTCAGGGGATGGGGGGAGCGAAGAATGGGGAATTATTGTTTAATGGATGTAGTTTCAGGTTTTGCAAGGTGAAAAGCTATGGAGATGGATAGCAGTGATGGTGAATGTATTTAACATTACTGAATTCTACACTTATAAATGGTTAAATTTTTTTATTTTATTTTATTTTTTTTTAACGTTTATTTATTTTTGAGACAGAGAGAGACAGAGCATGAACAGGGGAGGGTCACAGAGAGAGGGAGACACAGAATCTGAAACAGGCTCCAGGCTCTGAGCTGTCAGCACAGAGCCCGACGCGGGGCTCGAACCCACCGACCGCGAGATCGTGACCTGAGCCGAAGTCGGACGCTTAACCGACCAAGCCACCCAGGCGCCCCAATGGTTAAATTTTTTTAATGTTTATTTTGAGACGGGGAGCATGAGCAGGGCAGGGGCAGAGAGAGAGGGAGAGAAAGAATCCCAAGCAGGCTCTGTGCTGTTAGTACAGAACCTGACGTGGGGCTCAATCCCACAAACCGTGAGATCATGACCTGAGCTGAAATCAACAGACACTTAACCGACTGAGCCATCTAGGCACCTCTAAATGGTTAAATTTCATGTTATGTGTATTTTACTATAATAAAAAGAAACCATATGAGATACCACTTCATGCCAATAGGTGATATCTTAAAACGCACGCACGCACACACACACACACACACACACACACACACCCACACACCCACACACAGAAAACATTAAGTATTGGCAAAGATTTAGAGACATTAAAACTTTCCTACGTTGTTGGTAGGAATGTAAAATGGTGCAACCACTGTGGGAAACAGTCTCGAGGTTTCTCAAAAAGCCAACCAGAGTTACCATGTGAACCAACAATTTTACTCTTAGATATATACTAAAGAGAAATGAAAACATACATCCCCCAAAAAACTTCGTACACAAAAGTTAGCAGCATTATTCATTATAATCAATATGTGAGAAAAACTCAATGTCCCATCAACTGATGATAGTTAAAAAAAAAATTGCAGTATATCCATATAATGAATTATTTATCCATTAAAAGAAATGAAGTATTGATACGTGTCAGTAACATGAATGATTATGCTAAGTGAATGGGAGCCAAACATAAAAGCGCATACATTTAAAAAAAATGTTTGTTTATTCACTTTGGAAGGTGGGGGCAGAAAGAGAGGGAGAAAGAATCCCAAGCAGGCTCCGTGCTATTAGTGCAGAGCCCGACACAGGGCCCGAACCCAGGAACTGCAGTATCATAACCAAGGCCTAGTTCAAGAATCCAAAGTGCAACCGACTGAGTCACCCAGGCGCCCCCACCCCATCCAGACTCTAAATGAGAATACCTATTTGCTTGTTGATTTTATTAACATTTTTTTACTCACATAGCAAACTCCTTCAAAGTCCTTCCTCAAAATCACCCCTACTGCATGAAGTTGGTGCATATGATGGATATATGCTACATTTTTATACTTTCATTATAAATAGGTATAAACAACATATGGTATAATTTGTACTGTTTAAAATTTAAATAAGGATATTATACTGTACATATCCTACCTCAACTTATTTTTCCACTCGGCAGTATACTGTCAAGATCTATCAACGTTCGTACATACTTTTATAATTTAAAAAATTGCATGCCATTTGAAAGGCCTTAAACAGATGTTCCAAAACATTTTTTTTCTCAGCTGCACAAAATAAACTAAAAAAGTTTGTTTTTAAACATTTTTGGGTGAATACAGCAGCATTAGCAGCATCCTACTGCTTGTCAGCATCTTCATCTTCACAGGTGTTTTCTTCTGAAACTCAGTATCAAGTAACCATCTGACTGATCTGTTCTTCTCTGGAATTCCTTGCCAAAGTGAAAATATGCAAGAGCTCAGTAATTTTAAAAGATGAAATTTATTCAAGAGAAAAATAATGCTTCCACTCACCTAGCTACCTAAAAATATACTCAACGTATAAAAAATATATTCACATGTAATAATTTTGGCAGTTTTCAACATGAAAGAGTATGAGCATAGGCTACAGGTAAATTAACAGACAAACAAACAATTAAATACATGCAAGCTTTAAGCTGAAGCCAATACTAAGTAACATCCTTTTACATGTTAAAAAGAACATTAAGTTTATAGAACTTGGCAACATACTTCTGGTTTCTAGTTTCAGAAGTACAGAATCATTCCATTCTAACAAAAAGTAAAAAGCTGAACAGACTAAAAAATCAACAACTCTTGGATCTGTAAGTGAGGAAATGACAGAGGACAAACTGGAGTAGCCAACCAGCCCTATCTACTTACAGAAGGCAGGTGGGGGGTGGGGGGGACACTGGTCAAGTTTACAGTCCAGCTTACTAAAAGACAGCTAATCCTAGAACTACAAAATGTTTTCTCTCTCCACACACCTTACATCCACTTTACTAAAGGCTTATTTACCATAATTCCTTTTACCTAGCAGATCATGTCTGGCTATGAGAAAAATATTGCAAAGTATACCAAAAGGCAAAAAACACAAGTTGAAGAGACAGAGCAAGCATCAGAACCACATACGACAAACATATTGGAATTATGAGATCAGAAATGTAAAACAATTACATTAATTACATTAATTGATTAATATGCTAGGGGCACTAATGCATAAAGTAGACAGCATGCAGGAATAGATGGGTGATGTAAGTAGAGAGACAAATCTTAGGAAAGAACCAAAAAGCAATGTTAGAGATAAAAAATACTGTAACAAAAATGAAGAATGCCCTTGATGGGCTTATTAATGGACTGAACATAGCTGAGGAAAGAATCTCTGAACTAGAGGGTATCAACAGCAACCTCCAAAACTGAAAAGAAAAGAGAACAAAGACTGGAACAAAACAGAACAGAAAATCCAAGGGCTGTGGAACAACAACAAAATGTGTGATATACATGTGTGGAAATACCAGAAAAAAGAAAGAAAGGAATAAATATTTGAAACAATGACAGAAAATTTCTCCAAATCGATGTCAGACACCAAACCACAGATCAAGCACTAATGAATAAATGCCAAAAAGAATCCAACTACCCTGTACCAGGCACATCTTATCAAACTAGAGAAAATTAAAAGTAAAGAAAAAATGCTGAACGAAGAAACAGTAAAGACACCTTACCCAAAGTAGAACAAAGATAAGAATTACAGGACTTCTGGCCAGAAGAAGCCTGCTTCAGATTGTCTGTTCCCCTATCTCTCTGCCCCTGCTCCTGCACCACTTGTGCGTGTATGCTCTCTCTCTCAAAAAACAAATAAAACATTAAAAAACACCCCCAAAACAGTAAGTCTCTAGCCAGACTAAGAAAAAAAAACACATAAATTACTACTTTTAGAAATGAATGAAGTGATGTCACTACAGTTCCCATGGGCATTTATTAAAAAAAAAATAAAGGAATACTATGAACAACCTTATGCCCACAATTTTGAGAACCTAAATTAAACGGACCAATTCCCTGAAAGACAAAAATCTGCCAAAACTCACACAAGAAGGAGACAGTCTAAAGAAATCTGTATCCTTTAAAGAAATTGAACCCATAATTAATGACCTTCTAAAACAGAAAGCAAAAGGCCAAGGTGGGTACACTGATGAATTCTACCAAACATTTAAGGAAGAAATTATACCAATTCTCTACAATCTTTCAGAAAATAGAAGGGGAATACCTCCTCATTCCATGAGACTAGTATGATCCTAATATCAAAACCAGGCAAAGACATTAAAAGAACACTACAGAGCCATATGTATTATGAACACAGATGTAAAAATCCTCAACAAAGTATTAGCAAATCAAATCCAGCAATGTACTGTAAGAATTATATACTATCATCAAGTGAGATTTATCCCTGCTATGAAAAGCTGGTTCAACATTTGAAAATTAATTAAAGGGTGCCTGGGTGGCTCAATCTTTAGGTGTCTGATTTCAGCTCAGGTCATAATCTCACGGGTTCATGAGTTTAAGCCCCACATCGGGCTCTCTGCTATTAGCTCATGCTTCAGATCCTCTGTCCCCATCTCTCTGCCCCTCTCCACTTCACTCGTTCTCTCTTTTGCTCTCTTAAAATAAATGAACTTAAAAAAATTAATGTTTATCACATCAAAAAACTCAAGGAAAAAAGATCATGTAACTTTTATCAATACAGAAAAAACATTTGAAAAAATCTATCCATTCATGATAAAATCTCTCAGCAAATTAATAATAGAGTGGAACCTCCTCAACTTGATAATATCTACCAAAAATCTATAGCTAACATCACACTTAATGTTGAGAAGTTCAAAGCTTTCCCACTAAGATCAGGAAGAAGTTAACAATGTCCCCTCTCACCACTCCTTTTGAACATCGTATTGGAAGTACTAGCTAATGCAATAAGACAAGAAAGGGAAATATAGGGTATATAAATTGGTAAGAAATAACTTGGTAAAAGCAAAGTAATGCTAGTTTTGCAACAGAATTCAAAATCCCAAGTCACTAAATCATATTTCAACTTATCTTAAGTATTTTTGACCCCTCTCTCCACCCAAAAAGAAACAAAATCAATAGATGCTTTCTGTCATCCTCTTTTTTGGAGCTATGACATATAAAGGATATTATCATCATCTGTTAAAACAGGCATAACAAGATTCTTGTAAAAAATCTTATATGCACACAGGGGTGGGAGGGGAAGAGGAAGGGAGAATGCACACATGAGCAGTACCTGACATTTTAAAATGTTATGGCATTATTAAGTTGATTATGAATAGAAATAGATCCCTATATGGAACTATAATTGATAAAGGACAAATGTATACAACCTACAGCATTTCCACAGAGTTCATGAGTATTAAATGGTAGCAAAACATTAAGTGTTACTTACCCATAAGTAGTATGTGAACTGAAGTGCAAAAATAGCAATGCCTTCATTATCAAAGGAGCCAGCTACTGAGCGAGAAATGTAACCTGGCACAATAGCAATAAAACAAGCAGCTAAAAGTCCTGCTCCTTGGTTCCAAAGTTCTCTGGTAAGCAGGAAAGTAGATATAGATGTAAGGCCGCTAAAAGTCGGTGCAAGGAACACACATACGTCTCTTATATGAACTGTTATGTTCAATGTATTTAAAATCCAATGGATGAGGCCAGCTGTTATCATCAACCCTGGGTAAACCTAGGAAGACAAAAATGGAAAATTTAACTGCATATAAAATAAGGGAATTAAAAAGACTAACATAAGTTCTTTTCTTTATTATTACATATTGTTTATAGTAAGTTTGAGAATAAGATCTCAAAACAGTTTGCCTTCTTCACTGAACTTCTCCGCTACAAAACTAAATGTTCTTTTGTATTGGATACAAAGGAAAAGCTTATAAATGGAGCAATACATATTTAAATAAACGATCAGATAGACTGATTAAAACTGAAAATGTTTAGAAATAGAAAACTGTCGGCAACTTTCTTATAGATTCTACTATTTTTTCACTATAAAACAGGGTCTTCGTCTAACTTACTCTTTTAAAAAAATTTTTTTTTTTTTACATTTACTTTTGAGAAACAGAGTGAGACAAAGTGTGAACGGGGGAGGGGTAGAGAGAAAAGGAGACACAGAATCTGAAGCAGGCTCCAGGCTCTGAGCAAGGGGTCAGCACAGAGCCTGATGCGGGGCTCGAAGCCACAAACTGTGAGATCATGACCTGAGCCGAAGTCGGACGCTCAATCGACTGAGCCACCCAGGTGCCCCCTAACTTACTCTTAAGTTTAGGGTTTTAACAGGCTCCAACGTTGCCCACACTTTTGTGTATGTAAGGGGAGTGAGAAAAAAAGAGAAGAAAAGTTATGTGCCATATTATTTAAGTGTCTTCCTGCCTTCCAAAGCCAAGATTTGGAATGTAAACAGCTCTAAATAGGGAAACAAAACAAAACAAAAAATACAACTAGTCAATTGGTGAATTCAAAGATAATTATTTTGGGATCCTGAAAGGTTGAGCATTTTTACACCACTTAGTATTTAAGGCTGGAAGAGAATAACAAGAAACTACAAGAGGCCAATTAAACCTTACCCTAAAAGAGGAACATGATAACATTAGGAGAATTCAGAGAAAAATAAGTAGGATATTATTTTTGAGCTATTCATAGGTGATTAAATGTGTATTTACATTTCCATCCTTATCTAACACCTAAAAGATTCTTTCCTTTCTTTTATCACAGAAACCACAAAAAAAAAAGTTACGTTTCTTTTCCTAGCTATACTGATTAAAAGTGCAAACCCTCTATGGTCTTTAACTCCTTCCCTTGCTTCTTCTCCTTAGCACTTACCACCATTTAACATACTTTTCGTTACTTTATTTATTATCAATTAAACTCAACACCCTTAAAAGAATATAAACTCTGGAAGAGCAGGAAAAGTTTCCCCAGCACCCAGAACAACAATTAGCATAAAATAGATGCACAATACCTATTCAGTGCACGGAAGGAGAATGTGATTAAAGAAGGGGGTAAAGTGTGGCAATCATCACAATTCTTAAAAACTAAAATTTTGTGCTTTTTCACATAGAATACCAGGTCCCAACGCACAATTTTGACAGCCATATTAAAAAACAAAATGAAAATGAATCTGAAAGTACCTCTTAAGGTAGTCAATACATCCAAGATAATATGGCAGACTAAGCTGATACACAAAATATAGCCAAAATACATACAAGTAGAGGAGCAAAGGACCTTAAAAACCAACCAAACAAAAACACCCACCCAACAACAACAAAAACATATTTAAGCTCACAAGAAAGGGAAGCTTCTAGATGCCAAAAACATAGAAGGAATTTAAAGTAGGTTCTGATGCCAAGGGAGCCCCAATGAGAAAAGAAAAACACTCCAGGCTGGACACACATCTTTGAGACTGGAGGCTAGCAGGGCGGCTCCAGACAGGGATCAGAGAAAATACCTAATTCCCAGCACAAACCCAGGGTCTGTTTATGGAACTAGACTGGACAAATTATACCCACCCATCAAGGGAAGCAGTAAGGAATTTTTTTGCCTTACTTCCAAAGCTTTGAATAGAAACAAAATGAGAAACTCATTCAATACATGTGTAAATGTGAGTTCCACATTTACAACAACTTCAGATGTAAGAAGCCTCAAGCTGAGAAATAACCTCTAAAAACTGTCCTAAAACCAGTAAAACCCCTATTAGCTAGGGTGAAAGCAAATGAGAAAAAAGTATTACAAAAATGGTCCCAAATACCAGGACACTTGGAGAAGAAAACAAGCCCTCCAGTGACGACGAATTCAAAATAAAAAGTTATACACATGCCAGGAAACAAACTGTACTCATCAAATACTGCACTAAGGTATGTAACAGGATATATCTTCCTTATCTGCCCTGGAGACCATCATGACTCCTCTCCTTGTTTCTGTATCTCTGTTTACATCAAGGATAAGAAGAGGGGCGCCTGGGTGGCGCAGTCGGTTAAGCGTCCGACTTCAGCCAGGTCACGATCTTGCGGTCTGTGAGTTCGAGCCCCGCGTTGGGCTCTGGGCTGATGGCTCGGAGCCTGGAGCCTGTTTCCGATTCTGTGTCTCCCTCTCTCTCTGCCCCTCCCCCGTTCATGCTCTGTATCTCTCTGTCCCAAAAATAAATAAAAAACGTTGAAAAAAAAATTAAAAAAAAAAAAAGGATAAGAAGATGCCCCAGATTAGAAAAACATCTCACTATCATGGAGAACGTATTCTTCTGACACAGAGGGAACATTTATAAAATGTGGCTATATGCCAGGCCACAAATCAAGTCTCAAAAATTTCAAAGGACTGAAATTTCTGTTTGTTCTCTAACCATAATAGAAGCATAAAGTAAAAAAAGATAATTAGGAAATCCTCTTATGTTTAAAACTCAAATTCTAAATAATCCGTGTACCAGTGGGAATTATAATGGAAATTAAATTTCAACTTGAATGAAAATAAAAATACTATGTATCAAACCTTACACATTATAAATGTAGCTAAAACAGTGATTATTGGGAAATTTATAGTTTTAAAATAAATACATCAGGAGTGCCTAGGTGGTCAGTTGAGCATTGGACTGTTGGTTTCAGCTTGGGTCATGATCCCAGAGTTGTGGGATGAAGACCTGTGTACAGCTCTGCACTCAGAGTGGAGCCTGCAGAAGATTCTTTCTCTTTCCCTCTGCACCTCTCCCCCATTTGTGTGTGCTCTCTCTCTAAAATAATAAATGAAATGAAATGAAATGAGATGAAAACAAAGAAAGGTTATTGAGTAAAGTATCAAGAAGTCAGAAAAACATCAAAATAATCTCAAGAAAATGTGGGGAAGGAAATAAATTGAAATTAACATAACAAAAGACAAATATATAATGCAGATAATCAACAACGTCAAAGTTTCTTTGGGTTAAGAAATCTAACAAAAGTGATAAACTTCTAACAAAAAGGCTAAATATATGTTCCCCATAGATGTCTACCTATCATTTTCTTTTTAACATTCTTCCTACATTCCAGATCCCATACATATTTTCCCTTATGTCACATTCTGAATATAACAGCTTCCCATGAGCTATGATCAATACTCAATTACCTGAAGTAATTTAGGGCAGCTTTAGGACCTAAAAATTGAAACTGATTCTTCTAAATTTCGATTTCCTTCCAAAAAATATGATTTCAACAAAGTTGTTACAGAATAAAATAAAACCGCAAATAACCTGAACTTAAGATGTACTATGACAAGAAATCTCCCCTCCCAGTCTCCCCTTGTTAGAAATAGTGGCTAGTATGAGATAACACAAACATGTGCAGGGAAGGGGTGGGGAGGGAGTGTCAAGAAGAGATTTAGTAAATAAAAAAATACTGGATAATCAGCTACAGAAAATTGTATTAGTTAACTATACAAAGGTTTCAAGGATCTCCATCACCTTAGTAACTAATGATTTACTGAAATAACTATAAAACTTTGTGATTAACATAAATAACTGCAGAGATACTTACAGTACCACCTACTATTCTTCCTAGTGGATACCATGCTCTTTCATCAAACCAGTTTAAAAATTCATAGAACCCATGAGATGCAAGATGATGTGTTGATCTATAGTTAAACCTAGAAAAAACAGGAAAAAAGGAAATGTTATAAAAGTTTGCTTACTAAAAACAAGTAGCTCTATCTTTTTCATATTATAAAAACAAATATCTTTATATTTAACTCTATAGCTACATAAAAATTTCTTTCATAGAAACTGAGTAACATTATTCTCCAAGGAATAGGCTTATAATACTACTAATATAACTAAAAACAAAGGCCCATTCCCCCCCCCCCAACCCCCCAACCCATGCCTACAAAACGAGTAATGCTCAAAATAACATTTGGTCATTGCTTAGGATGCAGGCAGTACATGGCTATGGATTTAAACAAAATAAGGTGAGGGTACATGGAATTCACCACACGGTCCAAGTCAATGACTCTCAAAAGATTAATAACTACTGACAGAAGACAGCATCAGAATAACTTGACATGGTCGCCTTCAGTCCTACAACCCTAAAAATTACAGGAATAAGCAATAAATTATAATAGCACTAAAACCATAAGAAAATAAAGTGTAAGAGCACTCACTGTAAAACAAGAACGACCTTAAGGAATGAGAAATTTAATCAATGAAAGACAAAAGAGAAATGAGAAGAAATGCACTGGACCATTTTTAGACAAATTTCATCAAATACAAAAACGAACACACCCAAATATCAAATATTTGAGAAAAGTAAGCAACATGAAAGCATCAAAAACAAATGGAAGAATACCATAGGAAGCAGAAATAAGACTACCTACAGAAACTACCTAAGACAGGCCTTGGCAGCCTGATAGGATATAACAATTATAAATATATACACACTCAACATCAGAGCACCTAAATATAGTAAGCAAATAGTAACAGATCCAAATGCAGAAATAGAGAACAATGCAATAATATTAGAGGAATTTCAATGCCCTACTTTCAATACTGGACAGAACATACAGAGAGAATATCAGTAAGTTGATACCGGATTTGAATTACACTTCAAACCAAATGGATCTAACAGATTAATACAGAACATTCCATATAACGGTGGCAGAACACATATTATTCTCAGGCACACACAGAATATTCTCCAGGATATAAATGTTAGGTCACAAAACAAGTCTTAACAAATTTAAGAAGACTAAAACTATATTAAGTATCTTTTCCAACCACAATGGTATGACTCTAGAAATCAAGAAGAAAACTGGAAAATTCATAAACATGTGGAAGTTAAAAACAGTTGTGAAAAACCAATAGGTCAAAGGAGAAGTAAAAAGGACAATAAAAAATATCTCGAGACAAACACAAATGGAAACATAGTAAAACATACAGAATGCAGCAAAAGCAGATTTAAGAGGGAAGTTTACAGCAACAAATATCTACATTAAATAAATAATAAAAAAAAGATCTCCAACAACCTGACTTCACACCTCAAGGAACTAGAAAAAGAATAAACTGTACCCAAAGTTAGCAGAAGAAAGGAAATAACAAAGATTAGAGCAGACATCAATGAAATAGAGACTAGAAAAACAAAAGATCAACTAAACTAAGAACTGGTGTTTTTGAAAAGATAAACAAAATTGACAACCTTTTAGCTAGACTAAGAAAAGAGAGAAGACTCAGATAAATAAAATCAGAAATGAAAGGGGAAATATTACAACCTAAACCACAAAGATACAAAGGATTGTAAGAGACAACTATGAACAAACACACACCAACAAACTGGACAACCTAGAAGAAATGAACTAATAATAAAAACATATAACCTACATCAACACTGAACCAGGAAGAAATAAAGTCAAAACAGAACAATAATAAGGAAATTGAATCAGTAACCAAAAACCTCCCAAGAAAGAAAAGATGGCCTCAATGGCAAATTCCTCCAAACACTTAAAGAATAATTAATGCCAATCCTTAAACTCTTCCAAAAAACTGAAGAAGTGAGAACATGTCTAAACTCAATTTATGAGACAAGACTTACCCTGATAACTGAAGCCAGATGAAGGTACTACAAGGTGAAAAACAAAAAAAACAAAACAAGCTATAGGTCAACATCCCTGATGAACATATATGCAAAAATCAAGAAAATACTAGCAAACCAACAGCACATTCTTTAACACACCATGATCATAGAGCACAACCAACAGGTTATCCCTGGAAGTCAAGGATGGTTCAACATATGGAAATCAATAAATGTGATAACACCAGATTAATAAAAATGAAGAATAAAAATCATGATCATGTCAACAGATGTAGAAAAGGCATTGGACAAAATTCAACATCCTTTCACGACAAAAACTTTCAACAGATTGGGTATAGAAGGAAGGTAATCTGAACATAATAAAGGTCATATATGACAAGCCCACAGCTAACATCAAACTCGATGGTAAAAGGTTGAAAGATTTTCCTCTAAGATCAAGAACAAGACAAAGGTGCCCACTCTCACCACTTCTATTCAACACAAAACTAAAGTCCTATCCAGAGCAATTAGGCAAGAAAAAGAAAAGGAATCCAAGTTGGGAAAGAAGTAAAATTGTTTGCAGAAGACACAATCTTATCTACAGAAAAACCTAAAGACTCCACTAAATAACTGTAGAATAAAAAGGATTCAGTAAAGGTGCAGGGTACAAAATCATCATTCAAAACTCCGATGCATTTCTACACACTGTGAAATATCTGAAAGAGAAATTAAGAAAACAAACCCACCATTTACAATAGTGTTAAAGTCAATAAAGTACTTAGGAATACATTTAACAAAGGTGTAAGACCTGACCAGCACACTGAAAATGGTGACAATGCAAGAGGCAAGCAAATGGAAAGATATCTCATATTCTTGAATTGAACCATTAACATTTAAGTGTCCACGTTACCCAATGCATTCTACAGATTCTATGCAATCCCTATAAAAATTCAATGGCATTTTTCACAGAAAAAGAAAATCTAAAAATGTGTGTGGAACCACAAAAGGCTTTGAATAGAGAAAGCAATCTTGACAAAGGATGTGGTATCACAAAGGTGGAGGGATCATACTTCCTGACTTCAAACTCTATTTAAAGCTATAGTATTCAAAACAGTATGGTACTGGCACAAACAAAGAAATAGACCACTGGAACAGAATACAGAGCCAAGAAATAAACCCACACATACATAATCTTTGACAAGTGTGTCAAGAACAAACAATGGGGAAAGGATAGTCTTTTTATTTAATGGTGTTGGGAAAGGTGGATATTACATGCAAAAGCATAAAATTGGACCTTTCTCTTACACCATACACACAAATTAACCTAAAATGTATTCTAGAGCGGGGCTCCTAGGTGGCTCAATCAGTTAAGCATCCAACTTTGGCTCAGCTCATGATCTCATGGTTCATGGGTTTGAGCCCCACATCGAGTTCTGTGCCGACAGCTTGGAGCCTGGAGCCTGCTTCGGATTCTGTGTCTCCCTCTCCCTCTCCCTCTGCTCTCCCCTCCCCCCAGCCAGAATTCTGTCTCTCTCTCTCTCAAAGATAAATAAATGTTAAATGTATTTTTAATGTATTTTAATGTATTCTAGAGCTCTTTTGCTCAGGCCTGTGGCGCAGGCAGGATGGGCGAGTTCAAGATCTTCATACTTCCAGGATGCTCCATGGCCACCGACAAGATCAGAAGTGGCATGATAAACAGTACAAGAAAGCCCATTTAATGGTCACAGCCCTGAACGCCAACCCTTTAGGTGGTGTTTCTCATGCAAAAGGAACTGTGCTGGAAAAAGTTGGGGTTGAAGCCAAACAGCCAAATTCTCCCATCAGGAAGTGTGTCAGGGTCCAGCTGATCAAGAATGGCAAGAAATAAAAATAAAAATAAAAAAATCACAGCCTTTGTACCCAATGATGGTTGTTTGGATTTTGTTAAGGAAAATGATGAGGTTCTGACTGCTGGATTTGATCACAAAGGTCATGATGTCAGTGACATTCCTGAAATTCACTTTAACGCTGCCAAACAGCCAATGTCTCTCTTTTGCCTTTATTACAAACCAAGAAGGAAAGCCCAAGATCATAAATTTTGATGGTGAAAACATGACAATAATAAAACAAATCAAGTATTATAGACTGAAACGTGAGACCTGAAACCACAAAATTCTAGGAAAAAAGACACAGAAAATGTTCCTTGGCATTGCCCTTGGCAATTATTATTATTATTTTTTTTTTTTTTTTTTCCAGGAGGGGACACCAAAACCAAAAGCAAAAGTAAAGAGACTATATCAAACCAAAAAGTTAGAATAAGGAAACGACGATATGAAAAGGCAACCTATGGAATGAGAGAAAATATGTGCAAAACATATTGAATAAGCAGTCAGTATCTAAAATAAATAAGGAACCATAGCACTCAATAAGAACAACAAAAACCTCCTCCAAACAAACAAATCCGATTTTTAAAATGTTTTAATTTTGTGAAAGAAAGAGCGTACACGTGGGGGAAGGGCAGAGAGCAAGGGAGACAGAGGATCTGAAGCAGTCTCTGTGTTGTCAGTACAGAGCCCCAGATGGGGCTCTAACTCAGGAACCTGTGAGATCATGACCTGAGTCGAAGTCGACGCTTAACCAATCAGGCGCTGCCAAATCTGATTTTTCTTTTAATTTTTTAATATTTATTTATTTTTGAGAGACAGAGAGAGAGACAAACAGAGCATGAGTCGGGGAGGGGTGGGGACAGAGGGAGACACAGAATCCGAAGCAGGCTCCAGGCTCTGAGCTGTCAGCACAGAGCCCGATGTGGGACTCGAACCGACAAACCGTGAGATCATGACCCGTGCCGGAGTCATCAACGGAGCCACCCAGGAGCCCTGCCAAATCGGATTTTTAAATGGAGCTGAATTATCCCTAAGATAACATATGGTCAACAGATACATGAAAACATGCTCAACATCACTAGCCATCAGGGAAATGCAAATCAAAAATACAATGAGATATACCTCACACCTATCAGGATGGCTATCTATCATCAATAAGAGGTAACAAATGTTGTCAAGGGTGTTGAAAAAAAAATCTCAAACAGAGATGGTGGGAATATAAACTGTTATAGCTATTATGGAAAATGGTATGGAGGCTTTAAAATGGAACCACAATACAATCCAGCAATCCTATTTCTGGGCATATATCCTAAGGAATGAAATCAGTATCTGGAAGAGGTATCTGCACTTCCATGTTCATTGCAGCACTTTCATAACAGCAAAGATATGGAAATAATTTACGTGTCTTTCAATGGATGAATGGAAAAAGAAAACGTAAATATATATAATGGAATATTACTCAGCCACAACACAAAAGGAAATCTTTCTATTTGATTTGTAACAACATGGATGAAACTGGAGGGTATTCTGCTATGAGGAAACAAGCTACAGAAGGAAAAATACTGTGTACCACTTATAAGTGGACTCTTAAAAAAAAGTTTAACTCAGAGTAGGATCGTGGTTGCCAGGGGATGTGGAAATGGGAAGAGGATGGTCAAAGGGTATAAACTGTCAGTCATAACATGAATAAATTATAAGGATTTAATGTACATCATGGTGACTATAGTTAATAATACTATATTGCATACTTGAAATTTGTTGAGTAGATCTTAAGAGCCCTCATCAAAACAAAAGTAACTACCTGAGGCAATGCATGTGTTAAATTGTGTGCTAATCATTTCCCAATTTATGTCTATCAAATCATCAAGCAATATACTTTAAATATATACAACTTTGTCAATTATATGTCAATAGAACTGGAAAGAAGTATTATGAAAAAAATTAAGAAATCTAAAGATAAATCCAGAAGTTTTCATGTTTATCTTAACTGGAGGAAAAAAAAAGCCTCATACACAATCTCGATAAATTTCAAAATGTTAAGGATAACTACAAGTCTCCTAATTTTACCTCCTATCTCTAGTCCTCTTCCTGCTTTCTGTACAGGCAGCCTTGCCTACCCAAGATCCTTTCGTTAATTCATTCTAACTCTCCCCAAAAGATGCTGGTCACAACTGGGTCTCTTCAACAAGTATTACCAGCATGCTCAACAACTTACCAATATTATCTCCCTGCCTACGTAGGTTTTTTAAAATTTGGGTTTAGTTTTACCTTGAATGTCCCAAAGGCATTTCAAACTCAACATCCAATTAAACTCATGATCAGACTCTTCCTACCTACCTCCAAACGAATATATACACTATGTCTGCTTTTAGGGTGTTCTGCCATCTAAATTAAAGCAAAAAATTTAGATGTAATCATTGATGATTCCTTCTCTTTCACATCCTATACACAAATCACAAGTTGTCATACTACTTCTTATTAAAGATCTCTAAAATTTGTCTACTGTAACTGATATCACAAAAACACAAAGGATCATAAAAGACTGCTATGAAGAATTATACATCAACAAATTGGACAATTTGTCTACTCTTTTCCTACTGCAGTACTAGCACTCTAATCCAAGCTATCGCCTTAGGCTACAGCAGTAGTCTCCCAATTCATCCCCCTAGATCCATTTTTGCTCATCTCCTAATTCCCCAATCTATAGGTCTTAAGAACATCTTTTCAAAATGCAAATGTGATCATATTGCAACCCGCTGCTAAACTATTCAAAGGCTTCCTCTTCCAAAAAATTTTTAATAAATTTTAAGAAATTAAAGGGAAAGAAGCTCCACTTCTTAACATGATCAAAGCCACACACAGTAGCCCCCCTTATCTGTGGGGAACACGTTCTAAGACCCCCCCCAGTGGATGTCTGAAACTGCAGATAGCAACGAACCCTAAATACATTTTTTCATATACATACCTATGATGATAATGTTTAATTTATAAATTAGGCACAGAGATTAACAATAACTAATGATAAAATACAATTATAATATACTGTAATAAAAGTTATGTGAACATGGTCTCTCTCTCAAAATATCTTATTGTACCATATTCATCCTCCCATGCTGAAACTGCCTATGTGATGAGATGAAGTGAGATGAATGATGTAGGCACTGTGATGTAGTCACTGTTGACCTTCTGATGAGAGAATCATCTGCTTCAAGACTGCAGTTGGCCACAGTTAACGGAAACCACGGAAAGCAAAACCACAGATTTGGGAGGAGGGGGTTTCACTACTGAATCTATCCTTCAGTTCTCCAGACTCATTTTGCTCCTTCCCAGGATCTTCAGACTACTACTAATTCCCTTTCCTTGGATGACTAATATCTCCCCTCTCTTGGCGTAAATAACTTATCCTCAAACCTTAGCACATTTCTAGGATACTGTTCTGAAAATGTTCCATGTACTTTTCTTCCTAATACTTGCCACAGATGTAATTTCACATTAGCTCACCTGATTAATATTTACCTCACTAGATAAATACTCCCAATTAGGATGCTACTGTGTCTCCAACATCTAGAACAGCATGTAGTAGACAGTAGCCCTCATGTATTTGTTGAATGAATAACTGATTTCATAAATATGTTTTCCAGTGGGTGTGAGATCACGACAGCTTCCCAGATAGCTACCTAATGCCAATTTTAAATGGCATCCCCAAATTAAAGACTAAGACTGATTTAATTGTATTTCCTGAGATGGAAACCTGAAGGCATAATCAAAAAGTTAAACAAGAGAGCTCACTAAAATTCTACTGGAAATCTAGTCAAGGTACCTAAAAACTAAACATAAACAGAAGTAGAATGTTTAGTCCCATTTTATCCCCAGGATCAAATTACTCCTGGTATGTAAGACTCCCAGAACTCCCTTATGGATTCTCACATACCCATTCTCTTTGATTTTTCAGTTTACTTTCCTCCTGCCTGAATGGTCATTTATTTTTTACCCATTTTCTGGCTTAGTTTCCAACCCACCGGCATGAAGGTTCTCCTGAATGTCCTATGGCTTTCATCTCTTACCCCCTGGAAGTGAAACAACAGGACTACAAAAGGCAGTACATTTTTTTTTACAGTTTATTTATTTTGAGAGAGAGAGAGAGAAAGAGAGAGACAGAGAGAGAGGGCGCACACAGGGAGGGGCAGAGAGAAAAGGAGAGAGAGAGAATCCCAAGCAGGCTCCTTGCTGACGGCACGGAGCGTGATGTACGGCTGGAACTTACAAACCGTGAGATCACGACCTGAGCCGAAACCAAGAGCTGGATGCTTAACCAACTGAACCACCCAGGAGCCCCAAGGCAATACACTCTCATTTTACAGGGCACTTTCAGTGTTAGCGCAGTCACTATTTTTTTTTTTTCAGACCCGTAACACAGTACCACATTCTCACTCCTCCCCCAGATGACACAGCACTCAACTAAACAACCCTGTGTGGCAGCAAAATTAACTATGACTATAGAAATAATAAGTAAATAAAAAGTGGACATTCTCTCCAAGAGTTCTTGTTGCTTGGTAATATTACCAACACGGGATTATCAAACATGATTTCTGCCAACAATGATAACTATGTGTTGACATTTCCATGATGACTCCGGAGGTTGACTACTTTTCATATATTTATTAGCCATTAAAAATTTCCTCTTGGGTAAAATGTGAAGTGCTTTAGACATTTTTTTTCTAGGTGATTTAAATAAGTTCCTTAAACATTTTTTAATGTTTATTTTTGAGAGAGACAGAGCCTAAGCAGGGGAGGAGCAGACAGAGAGAGGGAGACACAGAATCTGAAGCAGGCTCCAGGCTGTGAGCTGTCAGCACACAGCCCAACATGGGGCTCCAACTCACAAGCCATAAGATCATGACATGAGCCGAAGTCGGCCGCTCAACTGACTGAGCCACCCCGGTGCCCCTAAGTAAGTTCTTTATAAGCTATAAACTTCTTTTATTACGTGGCTTCTCTTTTCACTCACAATGGTATTTAAAAGAATAGAAATTCTTGACATAAACCTAATTTGCCAACCTTCTGCTATAGGGTTAGTGCTTTTCTCCTGGTTAAACAAGTCTTTCCCTACCCCAAAGTCATAAGGATATTGTTTTATTTTCTTCTTCATGACCATTTACAATTTCAACTTACTCATTTAAGTTCTTAATACACTTGGAATGGATTATTACACATGGTAAGAAATAGGGATCCAATTTTATTTTTACTTCCTCCTTACAAATGATCATTCTCCCATCATTTATTAAAACAATGATCTTTTCTCCATTGTTCTACAGTTCCACTTCCATTATATTTTAAGCGTTTGTTAATGTGCAGATCTGTTTTTGGATTCTATTTTGTTCAAGTGGCCTTTATGTCTTGCATCAGTAATATGCAACCTTGGGGCGCCTGGGTGGCTCAGTCAGTTAAGCATTCATCTTTGGCTCAGGTCATGATCTCACGGTTGGTGAGTTTGAGCCCCATGTCAGGCCCTGTGCAGACAGCTCAGAGCCGAGAGCATGCCTTGGATTCTGTCTTCCTCTCTCTCTGCACCCCCGCCCTCAAAAATAAACATTAAAAACTGTTTTTAAAAAATAACATGCAACCTTTATTACTGGAGCTTCAAGTATTATATCTTGATATCTGGTACAACTTTTTTACACTGTGTTTTTTATTTTGTCCTTTTACATTTCTACATAAATTTTAAAATAAGCTTGTCAATTCCATCAAAAAAAAAAAAAAAAAAAAACCCCAAACAAACAAAAAAAACCCAAACACATGTGGTGTTTTAATTGGAAGTCCATAACTCCATATATCAATTTGGGAAGAATTAACATCTTTACAATACTGACTCATCAAATCCATAAATGTAGTTTATCTCCTTCATTTAAATCTTCTTTAATGTCTCTCCAGAAAATGTATAATTTCACCTTAGAGGTCTTGGAACATCTTTGCTTAGATTTATTCCCATCTTTAATGGTATCTTCAATTATTTTTTAAAACTTGTTTGACACTGACAGGAAATCTGATATTTTTACATCAACTTTATAACCAGAAACCTTGCAAATGCTTCTTCTAAATTGACAATCTTTTCAGTCAGCAGAAAAATAGAATCATATTAATTACAAAGTAAACAAACTTAATTGAAATAGTTAAGATACACAATATGAAATTCCAAAATGGAATAATCTACTACATTTCAAACTATAAGGGCATGGAAACTTTATTCAAATTAAATCTCCACGAAAAATAAAAGACGAAAGTGTATTTTTCAATAGAAATGAAAACAAAGTTCTTGAGGCTACATATAGTTGCAGTGACGTTAACCAGTGAGGTTAACTATTTCATCTAATTTATTTCAGTATTTTGTTTTGGCTCACAAGATTGATACCTATGTATATTAGTCAAAATTTTTATAAACAGTAATCATCTTTTAAAAGTTTTCCTTGTTGTGGGGCACCTGGGTGGCTCAGTTGGTTAAGCATCTGACTTCAGCTCAGGTCATGATCTCACGGTGCATGAGTTCGAGCCCTGCATTGGGCTCTATGCTGACAGCTCAGAGCCTAAAGCCTGCTTCGAATTCTGTGTCTCCGTCTCTCTCTGCCCCTCCCCCACTTGTGCTCTGTCTCTGTCTCTTGCAAAAATAAACAAAAATTTAAAAAAAAAAGTTTTCCTTGTTGTTAAAAATATTGTTTAATTAAATGATGCAGAAGTTTGGAGCCTAACAGGAAATTCTGATTCAAAACTGAACAACCACATAATTGTACTCCTCACTGTGTGTGTCTGTACTTACACACATACATATAAATTGTATTTATAAAAATTAAACCAGAAGCATGCAAATCTAACTTTATAAAATATCATGACCCTATGTTGCAGATTCAGTGTTAATACAAGTATAGTCTGATTATTTTCTTTTATGTGAATTCCCAGAATCCCTCCGTTGGGAATATTAAAAACTCAATCCAAACTAAATAGACATTTTTCCAAAGACATACGAATGACAATGGGTACATGAAAAGGTGCTCATCACCGCACATCAAAACCACAATGAGATATCACCTCACCTGTCAGAATGGCTATTTTTAAAAAGACAAGAAATAAAACAAGTATTGGCGAGGATGTGGAGAAAAGGGCACCCTGGTGCACGCTGTTAGTAGCAATGGTGCAGCCATTATGGCAAACTGTATGGAGGTTACTCAAAACACCAAAAGTAGAACTGCCACATAGGATCTGCCAATTCCACTTTTGGGTATTTATCTGAAGGAAACAAAATCACCATCTCAAAAAGATATCTGCACCCCATGTTCACTGCAGCACAGCCAAGACATGGAGACAAACTAAGATTCCATCAATTAATGGATAAAGAACATGCGGTGTGTACACACACACACAGAAATATTATTGTTCAGTCACTACAAAGAAGGAAATCCTGCCATTTGTGACAACAAGGATAGACCCTGAGGGGATCTGCTAGGTAAAATAAGATAAAGACAATACTGCATGATTTCACTTACGTACGTAAGAAATCTAAAATAAACCCCTCATAATTGCAGAACAAACTGATGGTTGCCAGAACTGGGGGACAAGAGGTGGGTGAAATGGGTGAAGGTGGTCAAAAGGTACAAGCTTCCAGTTATATGTTACGTCCTAGGATGTAATGCACAGCATGATAACTATAGTTAACAATACTGTACTGTGAATCTGAAAGTTGCTATTAGAATAGATCTTAAAACTCATCACAAGGAAAAAAAATCTATAGGTGTGGTGATGGATGTTAAAACTAAATTTACTGTAGTAATCATTTTGCGGTATATACATATATCAAATCATTATGTTGTACACCTAAAACTAATCTACTGTTCTATGTTAATTAATCTCAATTTCTTACAAAAAGAACCTAGGGGGAAAAAGTTAATAAATTAGGAGAACAAACCAACAACCCAATCCAAACAAATATAAAAAGCATCTGGACCAACAACACAACTACTCTGGATTCTATTATAGTAAATAGCTGAAAAATGAATTTATCAGCTTTCAGTTTCACCTTCTTGAGTAATTTTAGCATGGTCCTTCCAAGGTCTTTGTTCCATCTACATAGAAACCCACCGCAAGCATACATTTTACTCTCTCTTCCTCATGCAATCCTCTCAAACCTGAAATTCACTCCTGAAGAAGCTTCTGTAATATTCTATCCTCCCTTTTCCAGTCCATTTTCACTTGTGCTTTGAAAACGTCACGTTGGAACCTCTACTCTAGTTCACCTAAGATATTTTTCCTTAGTGATTTTTGTATACTTGGAGGTATCCCAGTCCATGGCACTTCACTCACGAGACTCAACTGATGTTTTAGTTAATTCTTTTTGCACACCAGTCATTGGAACACAGACTTAAATTTTTGTCTTCTATTCCCTTCTTCATTAAACCCAAGCAACTGTGTGCACAAAAGCAGTCTTCAATCTCAGCATGTCCAATTTACATATTTAAAAAATGTTTAAGTAACTGGAGTGGGGTGATAGAGACAAAACAAGAGGACCATAAAGTGGTAACTGTTGAAGCTGGGCTGTATGTACTCAAGATTCATTATAGTATTAGCTCTACCTTTTTCTTTTTATTAGAGAGAGACAGAGAGACGGCGGGGGGGGGGGGGGGGGGGGCGGGGAGTTGGGGAAGGAGGGAGAATCCTAAGCAGGCTCCACACTCAGAAAGGAGCCTGAGGCAGAGCTTGATCCAAGAACCCGGGGATCAGGACCTGAGCCGAAATCAAGAGTTGAACGCTCAACTGACTAAGCCACCCAGGTTCCCCAGCTCTAACTGCTGTGTATGTTTCAAATTTCCCATGAATGTGTATGTGTATATGTATGTACGTGTATAGTTTACATATACGCTGTCTTTGAATAGCCACACAATACATATATATGTAAACTTTATTATGGAAAATATCACACACAAACTTACTCTCATATACAAATTATAGCTTCCCCCAAGTAAAACTAGGTAAACTGACTGAGAAATGAACGTATTAAAGGTCAGGAGTCACCAAAATAAAATGGAAATAAAAGAAACACAAGTGGTAAAATAACCTCTATCTTAAAATAGTCTGAGAACACTAATCAGATTTTAAATATATCCCATCTTTTACTAATATTGTCAAACAACTTTCAGTATTTTAACTTCAATAATTTATTTTGAAACAAGTGTGACAAAAGATGGCAATTATTAAATACAGATGATAGCTACATGAAGATCATTATGGGTCTACTTTTGGTTTATGTAACATTTTCATGAAAGTTTTTTAAAAATAATGAATGCTTCCCCAAATACTCTCAACCCAATCTCTAGAGCCACTCTGCAATTCCAGTGTGTGGAAAAATGACTTTATTAAGACAGACAAAATAATTCTCACATGGACATGTTTAATTTCTGAAAGAAGCATATCAGTAATTCCACTACTTGCCAGTAACAAGCAAACTGATAGTTTAAAAATGTAAGAAAAAAATGGGGATGAAAGAGTACATGTGATTTTTAAATTTGATAAAGAAACAGCAATAGCCATATTACAAATTAAAAGAGGTCTTAAGAGGGGTGCCTGGGTGGCTCAGTCAGTTAAGTGTCTGACTCTCGATTCTGGTTCAGGTCTTGCTCTCATAGTGAGATCAAGCCCTATGTTGGGCCCTGTCCTGACAGCATGGAGCCTACTTGAGATTCTCTCTCTGCCCCTCCCCTACACACACACTCTTTCTGTCTCTAAATAAAAACATTAAACAACAATAACAAAAAAATAAAAGAGGGCTTACAAGACCCACCTTTACATAGAAGCTAAGATATGTTAATTTTGTTTTCTTCTGCAATGTTTATTAGGTAAGACCTAAAGTGTCTTTTGGCTTTCTAAGACACTGCATTCTATAACTGCTTTTCCCTGTATCTACAGGAAACAATGGAAAGTAAGAAAATAGGAATAAAGAACTTGATTCTGAAAGCCACACACCTGTTTTGGGTTTTTTTTTAAATCCTTGCAAATCCTATAGTTTATAATTGCTTCATCACAACATACCTTTCAAAAATTAAGCAAAGCTTATGTCCTTGATTTAGGGAGAAGAGACTACCCCTTAAAGTAGCAGCATGAGATTAAATGATGGAATCCTATTTATGGAAAAAAGGTTCTATCTCTTGGGTTCTAGTAGAGATAGTACAATTCTGTATTCAAAACATTACAGCTTAAGTAGAAATTTACAAGCTGGATGAAGGCTTATCCAGCATATACGGTATTGTTTCTTTATGAAAACAAACACTAAATTCCACCCCATTTGCAACCTAGGACTACCTTTATGAACAAGGAGAAAAGGACACTAGCAGCTGCCTCTATGAATTCCTTCTATGAATTTGGTTGGAGATGTAACCACTTGTACATTTGGTTTTGGATTTACTTCATCTAATATAAAATACCTAATGTACACTCAAAACAATAACAACAACAAAATCTCGTGATTATGTGCTGAAGCAAAATATCACAATATACCCTCAATCTTAAAGGTTAAATAAAAAATTATGCCTCAACCTTAAAATTAACCTATGGCTTTTCTACCTTCAAAAAGAAACCTCTGAGGTGGGAAAGGCTTTTATATGTCTAATTAACTTTCCAGTTCTCTGCAAAAATATGGCAGTGTGTCAGGTAAAAAAAAAATAACATAATTGGAAAATGCCTAAGAATGAATTAAGTAGAAGAATAGTATATAGTTATCCTTAATGCTATAACTAACCTAAAGGCACCTAATACTTCTGGGACTAGCTTTTGAAACATAATATATGGCCCATGTAGAATTTGAACTGGAAAAGGTAAGAAATAGAAGTTTCACTTAATTCATAGCAGGAAGTAAAGGACAGACAAACTTCTCGCCCAAAGACAAGAGCTAAAGTAAAGGTGACACTGAAAGTAAAACGCAAGTTTCCCAAGGGCCAGTTCTGTCATTCTTTTCCCTAAACTAGGTTACATCTCTAAAACTATCTACCAAATGCATACAAATAATTAAATCTTTCATTGAAGTTTGCTATTTGACATTTCTGAAGAAGAGAGGAAGGGAGGTGAGGGCAGGTGATGTTAATCCTTCATAACGCTGACGTTAAGCTGATGGTCTCAAATAAGTGCCCGCTATATCCTTTTCTTACACAGATACAAGATTAATACAGTGTTAGATAAACACAGTAAAAATGCTAGCAATTTAGAAATCAGGATTTATAGAATAGATTCAAACTAGAAGCAACCAGTCGTGCCTGGGTGTCTCAGTCGGCAAAGCGTCCAACTTTGACGTCACGATCTCGTAGTTCGTGGGTTTGAGCCCTGCGTCAGGCTCTATGCTGACAGCTCAGGGCCTGGAGCCTGCTTCAGATTCTGTGTCTCCCTCTTTCTCTGCCCCTCCCCCACTCACCCTCTATGTCTCTCAAAAATAAATAAACATTAAAAAAAATTTTACAAACCAGAAGTAACCAGTATAAATACAGAGGCAAAGAGTGACAAACATGTTCCACATTCCAAAATCATTCAGTCCACAAATACAATTTTCTTAAGACAATGCAAGCCTAGTTTAGCTTAGCCTTTGCAAATAAAATCTAAGAAACAAAAGAATCAGAAAGGAGGGAAGAAACAAAGGAGAGGCAAGCAGCTTTGATCAATGATGGTGCTGAAGAACAAATACAAGTAGCAATGAGGGGAGGAGAGGAGGGAGGTAGAGCAAAAAGAAAGGGAAGTCGTGGAGCACTATGCCAAGTGATCGACCACATCTCAACACAGCCCCCTTAAGGCCTGAGGCACCCTAGTGTTTTAACATGCCTTGAGATGAGAAACCAGATTAACCTTACGTTTCTATCAAAAATAAGGATACATGGACTCTAAGTGAGCGCTCAGAGTTGTCCTCTATGGATACACAGCATGTCTTTCCAAAAACTTCCCCCAAACTCTCGCCTGTCAAAATATTAGAATAGTATGCGCCTCTAAGGGTGAATAGTACGGTTTTCATTTTTGAAAGATACAAATCTTATTATTTTTTTAATTCTTGAGCAACAAGTATGCACCAGGTTTCTGTCAGGCGCTAGGAACAGAGCATTGAAAAGGACAGGCAAAGTCACGGCTCTCCTGAAGTTTAAGTGCAATAAACACAAACCAAGTAATTATAGACTGAAACAAGAGCTTTGCAAGAAATTAACGGAATGAAATAAAAGAGTGAAATGGGAAGAAGGGAAGGAGGGGGGAGGGGGAAGGGGAAAGACTGCTTTAAGAAAGGTGTAAATGGAGTCTTACAATATTTCTGAGACCTTTAAGAATGGGAGTAACCAATCATTCTAAAAGGGGAAAGAGCTGTCCCTACATAGAGGAAGTAGCAAGGGCAAAGACCTCAAGGTGGGAGCTTTTAGCATGTTTAAAAAGAAAGGTGTTCAAGAAGGGGAGTGGCCCTATTTATCGATCATCATTTTTAAAAACTGTTAACAACTGCTAGGTACTATAGAAGAATCGCTTTCATTTAATCCCCACACACAAAAATAAACCCTCTGAGGTAGAATACAACACTATGTCCAATTTAAAGATGATGAGAGACTAAGGTACAAAGATGTCAAATAACTTATCCAAAGTCATACAGCCATTAGTGGTCAAACTGGGATTTGAACTAGGCAGCTTTGACTCTGGTGAGCATAGTGAATCTTATTAGCGAATTTCAAACAGTTCCCTGTGCTTCAGGGATTCCAAAGAGCCCCCTCTGGAACTACATTTCTGATATGAGTCAGGTATAAACGTTGAAGGGAGTAGGATACATGCTTATGAAGAGAAAAGATCACTATCCTATTTAATATACATTTACCTGTTTATATATTAGATT
Organism: Panthera leo; assembly: GCF_018350215.1. Taxonomy (NCBI): domain Eukaryota; kingdom Metazoa; phylum Chordata; class Mammalia; order Carnivora; family Felidae; genus Panthera; species Panthera leo. Next base: position 146,912,139 of record NC_056687.1, on the reverse strand, counting down.
CTTGTGTAAACCTGCATTTGAAGAAAGGGTTCAAGAGCTAAAACACGTGTTTGAAAACCACTGGTGTATGTTTAAAATTATTGAAGCAAAAAAACCCATCAGCACAGTTCTTTTTTTCTTTTAAAGAAAAAATTTTTTTAACATTTATTCATTTTTGAGAGACAGAGCACAAGAAGGGGAGGGGAAGAGAGGGAGACAGAATTTGAAGCAGGCTCCAGGCTCTAAGCTGTCAGCACACAGCCTGACATGGGGCTCGAACTCATGAGCTACGAGATCATGACCTGAGCCGAAGTCAGACACTTAACTGACTAAGCCACCCAGGTGCTCCAGCACAGTTCTCTTAAGATGTGTTAAGATGTAACTTTGAACCCTGAAGTTTATGGCCTTTCCTGAGTTACTCTGGAAACAGAAGGACAGAGAAGTCCAATATTATCACTGATTATATCATTTTAGACTAAAACTCTTTGGTACATATTACCTTTTAAACAATCACAGCCAGAATACCCACTACCTTGAATGTTACAATCATTCTGCCAGAGAGAGAACTTTGGAAGACGGAACACAACAAGTTCTCAGCTGGGAAGAAATACATTATCACTTACACTCTTTTTTCATTGACCAGTTCTTCTCACTTCCAGTTCATGGCCCCACACCTGTGCTCAGAAGAGAGGGGGAAACTGGCTATTGCTGAATTGCACTGATGACTACCATATATGTTGTGCTGTTTTGTAAATGAAGCAAAATTAATTACTGATGTATGATAGATATGATCTTCTTTATGCCACACATAACTTAAAGGTTATGTGTGCATGTATATGTACACAAACATTTCAAAGACTGTATATTCTTCAAAGAAATCCTAGGAGACTACATAACAAGTTGTCAATAGATTGTGCCTCATTCTTTGACTATTTTTTTTAGTGTTTACTTTTGAAAGAGAGCACGTGTATAAGCAGGGAAGGGACAGAGGGAGACAGAGAATCTAATGCAGGCTCCATGCTGTCAGTGCAAAGCCCGATGTGGGGCTTGAACCCACAAACCATGACATCATGACCTGAGCTGAAGTCAGATGCTCAACCAACTAAGCCACCCAGCAGCCGCCCACCCCCGACTTTGACTTTTTTTTTAAACAATGAGCAATTATTAAAAAAGGAAAAAAAAAAAAAAGCCTAGACCAAAAAAAAAAAAAAAAATCGTAGCCAGGAAACTTTATTAAGTACTGCTTGACCAATAAATGACCATCACCACCACCTTATTAGCATCACACACAATGCTTTTACCAAGGCTTTCAACAAATATTACTTTCACAAAGGAGATACAATGCAAGAGGTCCCAATCTTTGCCTCAAGGTTCTCCCCTTCTTGGCACCTTTCTTATGCTTCATATATTAAACCAGTTCAACCACTGTGTGTCTCCAGATAACCACACTTTTCTCGGTAAATTATAATTTCTAATCTTTACTCCCTCAAGGTTTATTTCCCATCTTATAAAGGCATATGTAAGCATGGGTAACACATAATTTTCCAAAAGATTTGCAATCCCTCCTTCCTCTTCCTTCCACTATCAACACAGGCTTTATTTTCCCCAATCTTTCCTCCCTTATACACCAGCTTGCCACACAAATGTAAAACAACTACTCTGAGACAATATCTAATGATAACATGAAAATAATGTCTGCTAAAATCTGCATATTCAATGTATCAAAAAAATGAGAAAAGATGGGAAAATATTTCTTCTCACAGCTTTTTCCTTCATGGTTTTTTTTAAAAAAAAATTTTTTAACGTTTATTCATTTTTGAGAGACAGAGAGAGCATGAGCAGGGAAAGGGCAGAGGGAGGGAGACACAGAATCTGAAGCAGGCTCCAGGCTCTGAGCTGTCAGCACAGAGCCCGACATGGGGCTCGAACTCACCAACTGTGAGATCATGACCTGAGCCGAAGTCGGACGCTCAACCGACAGAGCCACCCAGGCGCCCCTTCCTTCATGGTTTTTAAAATGTTTACAAGGTATAAAACAGAAACTTTGGAATTTCTATTTGATCTAAAACAGCTAATTTACTTTTATAATATACACACTGTATAATAAATTAAAAACTTATAAGATACCTCATAAGCTCTCATTAGAAAGAAAGAATGCAAGACAAACATGCTAATAAGTTAATTCTATTGTTTCTATTGCCCATTACTGCAACATCTCTCATGACATATACAACTTCATTATAACCATAATCATCTATCAGTATTTTGACTTGAACTACTAATGAGATTTAAAGTTTAGCAATTTGTTTTGAATTTCTTCCTCTTTCCCCTGTTATCAAGTATTTTCTAATTTCACAGGAATTTCAAGTACAGTTGTTTCTCATCCTTTATTGAATTAAAAAAAATCACACTTTACTCTTGTTACTAACAAGTGAGAAAATTATTCATTTACTCATTTCAGAAATGAAGTCTATATAAGACTTATTTTGGCCATCTTAAGAAGCCATTCTCCCTAGGGGCGCCTGGGTGGCTCAGTCGGTTAAGCGTCCGACTTCAGCTCAGGTCACGATCTCGCGGTATGTGGGTTCGAGCCCCACGTCGGGCTCTGTGCTGACTGCTCAGAGCCTGGAGCCTGTTTCAGATTCTGTGTCTCCCTCTCTCTCTGACCCTCCCCCGTTCATGCTCCGTCTCTCTCTGTCTCGAAAATAAATAAATGTTAAAAAAAAAAATAAAAATAAAAAAAAAGAAGCCATTCTCCCTCTTTCTGAAGGAAAAAAAAGTGCCAAAAATCTGTAAAAGTGGCTAATTTGTAGCTCCTTTTGGCTTTCACTCTTAGTGTAATACAGTATTTGAATAATTTTCTACCCTAAGTGAAGCAATGGAAACTCACCTTCTCCATTATGTATTTTTAAGACTTAACTATTTCAATGTGTCTCTTTTCTTCCTAGCATTAGCCTAGGTGTTCCATAAGAGAAACACTTTTCCTATTTCTTCAACCACTATAGCAAAAACTGCAATATGAAAACAAGAAGAAAAAGCACTCTTTTAAAGAAGGTTACTGTTTTTATGGAAAAGACCAATTTTTCTAACTTTAGAATGCTACACTGCTTCCTAAAGAATGCTGTTTAACCACTATCAGCTCTATTAAAATAATAAAATCTGTGCTATGTAAAGGGTTGGCTCTGTCCTAAGGGTGACCATCTGAATATGAAAATTCCAAATGAGACATAATTCACCAAAGCATCACAAGGTTTTTATTGTAATTTCTATCCCTGAAACTGACCTCTGTTCATTTTTCTGATTTAATAGTAACTTTTCTACTCTACGTCACGCTTTAGAATTAGTAAGATAGTCTTTATAATTTTTTCAATTTGCCCTCACAAATAACTCAGGATATATATTAGTCATTAAAGATAAATTAGCTATGTTTGATTTCTATAGATTATGATCCAGCCAATAAACTTCTAAGAACTAAAACTGTCCGAAAGAATCATGGAGTTGTCTCAGTAACACGTATCTTACTTGTTCTCTTAGAGAAAGCACAGTATTCCCACACCAACATTGTGAACTGTACCTTCATTTTGGAACCCTAGATTTTCACACCTCAGGGCAACATACAGGACAAGTGAGTGATATATCTTTCTTTTGTAAATGGGAAATGGATGACTGTACAATAAGATATGGGGGTGGGGAAATCAGTGTGATGCTTAAACCTCAGTTTTAAGTAAAGAAGCTGAGAATCTGAAAATTCCCTTGCAAGTATCACATGCCTCTAAATCCCTTGGATGAAAAAAAAATCAAGTACCATACAAAGACATTTTCTTAGTTACAACGCTCCAAATATTGATGTCAAAGCTTGGTCTACACTGTTCTCTTTTCAACATTACCTCTTCTCTTTTTCTTATCTATTTCCTGAACTTTGACTACGATGTAGGATTCCCAAGTACACAATTCCTTTTTCTAAATTCTAAATCCATACATTGAACAGCCTACTTGAGTATCTACTTAGAAATCTGTCTCCACAGATACGATACTCAACATACCTACAACTGAACTCATTACTCACTCTACCCTCTACTCTTAAAGTAGCTCTCTATCTTAATTAAAATGTTACCATTATCACTGGTATCTGGGAATCATAAAATCCTCATTCCCTATCCTTAGCTCTTAAATTCCCCTAATTAAAGCCCTCTTCATATTTTATCTGGATCATTTCACCTGCCTCCTGACTTCCTAGCTTCCAGTATTTCCTTCCAATGGGAAATCCATTCTCCACACAACAGAAAAGTTTCTCTCTAAAATGATTATACCAATCCTTCAACTGTTTCCCCAAGTCTACAGGATGAAGTCCTAATGTTTTTAAGACTCCCTTCCCTATCCTTACCCTGAAATGGCTCTTCCTACTTCTTTCTCACCTTACATACCTCAACTTCTGGTTCTATGGTAAACCATACTGTTTGTGATTTTTCATACTTCCATACCTTTGCACAAGATGTTCTTGTCACCTGAAGAGCAAATCCTCCTTTAGTATCCTCCCACACCTATCTTTCAAGACCTAACTCAAAAGACATCTCCTCCTAAGCCTTAACTATCCTTTTCAGATAAGGGTTGGCACTTCCTCCCTTTATACGTTTATATTGCACTTTTTATTTTACCTTTTTCAACACAACATGCTAAACAGCATTAATTTACTTAGTAGGTTCCATTGTAAATAATAATATCAAAACACAAACAGTGAACATTTTAATGAGTGATTATGAATTATATACTGTCCTATATACCTTTATGTGTATTAGTTTATTTAACCTTCATGACAACTTATTGATATGGGTATTATTGTCATACCTAATTCACAGATGAGAAGACAAATGCAGAGGTTAGGTAATTTGTTCAAGATCATTCAACTAATAAATAGCAAAGTCCACAGTCTTTCTCACTTGATTTGGTGTCTAGCCAAAGATAAATGAATTGATCTTCCCACCTCAGCACCAAGCACAGTGCCTGGCATACAGTAAGTTCAATAAATGTTTGTTAAAGTGTCTGAGCATTTTATATATGATCCAATTTAAAAAATTTTTCCACAAATGTCCCAAGTAAAGTGATTTAGTGCCAGTATGAGGTTGAGCTGTATAAAATGTTTTAACTCTCACTCTAAGGTAAACTATTCTTTCCATAAAAATACAATATTCAGGTAGAAGGTAATAACAATGGTGTGACTGACTTAATTAAATTTTCATGTGTTAACAGTTCCATATAGCTCAGTCAATGCATTTGGGTCCGTTTTTCTGTTCTGGTCTCTATATCAATCCTCTAGATCACTCACAAAACTATCCAGTACTGTATACAGAAATGAAAAACATCTGCTGCAGCCAGCCAAAAGAATTTGTTCCACTTACTCTTTTTTAACTTCCATAATTACCAATCTCAGTCCTATTCTAACAACTCTCCGCATCATGTTTTTCATTATATCCTAGCCATGGGGGCCTTATTTTTGCCCCTTCAACATGCCAAATTGTTCCTGCTTGGAGGAATGCTCTTAATTTAGATCTTCACAGAGCTACGTAACTCCTCGTCATTTTGATCTTAGCATAAATATCACCTCAAAAAGGCCCCTTCACTTCCAGATGTATAGTGGTAGATCTATAGATACATCCCAGAACTAGCTACCATATTATTTTTTTCATAGCCTTTATCACGACTGAAATTATCTAGATCTTTGTTTATACATTCACCTGCCAGAAAATAGGTTCCATTACAACAGAGACCCCTGTTTACATTCCTAACCCTTGACACTTTGACCGGCACAGTTCTCACACAATAAATATTTGTTAAAATGCCTTGAATACTGAATATACCATTAGTACTAAAAGCCTATGCAATCAAAGCCTATTAAAAAACTTAGTTTTAAAATCCTATGATCTGTAAGATGCCTTAATTTAACTTCTTATTCCACAAAAACAATAAAGATAATATAGTATGATAAAGGACAAAAGAAGTATAGACATAAAAATTCAAGAGTAGATAAAAACACACCAAAATGTACATCATAAGGGCCTATACGTTTAAAAACTAAATCTAACTTCATTTCCCAACAATGAAAGCCAAATAGAAGCACCTGGCTGGCTCGGTTGGTGGCACACACAACTCTTGATCTTGGGGTTATAAATATGAGCCCCACGCTGGGTGTAGAAATTCCTTAAAAATAAAATCTTAAAAAAAAAAAAGCCAAATCAGAGAGATATGAGTGACACAGGTCTCAACAGAAAGGATAAAAATGTCATTTCCTCAATCAGATTATATTTTGACTGAAAGTATAATATGACAGTATTTTTAAACTAAAATAAGGGTGGCTGGCTGGCTTGTATGGTTGGTAGAGCACACAGTTCTTGATCTCATAGTTGTGAGTTCAGCTCACATTGAACACAGAGCAGAGCTTACTTAAAAAAAAAAAAAAAAACAAAACCCATGGTCTTTAGCTATGATACTAAATTCTATTTGTTAAAAACTAAAATAGAATACAGATATCAAAACACAGTGACTCTAACATGAAGTTTAATTTAAAAAAAATTTTTTTAAACATTTATTTATTTTTGAGAGAAAGAGAGCACGAGGGGGATAAGGACAGAGAGAGAGGGAGACACAGAATCCGAAGCAGGCTCCAGGCTCCGAGCTGTCAGCACAGAGCCCGACGCGGGGCTCAAACTCACAAACCGTGAGATCATGACCTGAGCAAAGTCAGACGCTCAACCAACTGAGCCATCCAGGTGCCCCTAAAGTTTAATTTTGCAATCAAGCTATTTTTAACTCTTTACAGGTTTTTAAGGCTAGGTACCACCTCAAGAATAAGAGCAACAAGATTAGAAATAGGAGAGGCAGGACACAGTAAGTTAACAGGTGACAAATAAAGAGATATTTGCAGCCACAGAGTTTCAGATTTTGACATTCCTAAACATCTTGCCAAATTTACATTTCCCCAACAAAAGTGGTATTATAAGTGAGAACAAGCATTTCTGATGCTTGTTCCACTAAAAAAAAAAAAAAAAAATCAGATTTACTGAAGCAAGTATTTCTTCTTCATCATTCTTATAACCACGTCTGGGATGGTTTGGAACACAGAAGCAAAGAGGGCAGTTATTATGATTTAGTTCTGCAACCAAAAATGTCAAAAACAGCAACGAAGAAATGAAGAGAACCAACAGACATATCAAACACAGTTTCGGAGTGTTCATTACAGGTAAGCACTCAATATGAAGTAATTAGCTGCTGACTTTACAGTTGGTCATTTCTGAAAAGCTAGCAAAACCACAGACTGGCCTTGGAAAAAAACCTCATAGAAAACAGAGGGGAGGCAGGTATTTAAATCTTTCTGGGTGAGGGACTCTGAGAATCTGATGAAAATATGGAATCTCTCACCAGAAGAACGTGCATAAAAATTTTGCAGAATTTTTAATTAATTTTTAGAGGACCCCCAACATATAAATCTTTTAGAAAGGCATTTCCTTCCAGCACTGAAAAATCTGCTGAGTTACCTTCTTGAATAGTTCAGAAAAAAACTATACCTGTGATCTACCAAGGCAGTTGTGGGAAATCAAGACCATACTTATTTTTCAGCCATTAAATCATTTAAAATTTAATATTTCATCAGGAAAAAAAAAAATCACCATAAGGCACAGCACTAGTTAGACAAAGTGCGATCTAACCACGCAGTTCTCTTTCAAATTACTGTGGTGCTTAAGGGCTTTTTGTATCAAAAATGTAAAATAATAGGTTATCCTTTTTTTGTCCAATCTCAAAAAACTAAAAGGAAAGATGACAAAAAGATTCAGGAGAAAATAGGCATATTTAATTTTCATTTGTTTTAGAGCAACAAAATAAACTTCACATTTATAAAAAAGATTAGATTTTTTAAATTTTGGTATATAAATATAGCACTGAGCTATCTCAAACTGTGGTTGGCAAAGCCATAATTGGAGCAAGATTACTCTACCAACACTTAAACAGATGTCTTTTGTGCATCCTACAGCAGAAAAAGCTAGAAGCTACATAAAGAAAAACACTGAATATAAGATTCTGTAATAATGCAAATATTTTTCCTGAAATGCAACCATAATGTATAGATACCAATTATGAAGAAATTCTAGTTCACAAATAACTTTTCCCTAAGAGCCAGTAAGCCTGGGCATTATGCACACAAGTTCACAATTCTAAGAACCAAAGGCAAACTTGGTTTGTGACCTCATAAAGCTGACAATCTTTGCCAATCTTGCAGAAGGGACAGGCAAGGACCAATTATAATCAAGCAATCAAGCAGAGAAGGGAACATATGGGCTACTAAAGGACACCTAACATTTCTCTGAAGAATAATTTATATTAACCATTAAAATATACCGATCTTACACGTTTGATTCAATGACTTTTGACAATTTTATACATACCATCAACAGTAACTATCACCTGAAACCATCACCCACAAAGTTCCCACGTGCACTTTTCCAGTCTCTTCCCTCTCCTCAAAAGTTTGAATTCTTTCACCAGAGATTCATTTCATACCAGAGATATGGATTTCACATAAAGAGATCATAAATTCCACTTTCTGTAAGTGTCTGGTTTTTTTCATTCAGCATGTTTTCGAGATTTATTCATGTGGCAGCAGTTTGTTTCCTTTTTATTGCTGAGTAGTATTCCACTTTCTGAATACAATTAATTCCCTCTCTCTCTCTCTCTCTTTTTTTTTTTTTTTTGGGAGTGCGTACAAGCGGAGGAGAGGGGTGCAGGGACTCCCAAGGAGAGTCCGTGCTGAGAGTGTAGCCCAATGTAGGGCTTGATTCCATGACCCTGGGATCATGACCTGACCCAAAACCAAGAGCTGGATACTCAACCAACTGAGCCACCCAGGTGCCCCTCCTCTGTCTTTTTTTAAGGACGTGTGTTTTAATTTCTTTGGATAAATATTTAGCAATTCCACTCCTAGGTTACAGAGTATTCATATATTTAAAAATACTAAACAGTTCTCCAAAGTAGTTGTACCATAATACTCCACCCATAATGCATACTCCATATTAAGCTCATTTTTCTTTTTTTAAATGGGCTCACCTGCACTGTGCTAGATACTGGAGAAACAGAATAGACCTGTCCTCACAAAGCTCTCTCGTGGAAGGCTTCTACAAGTGACATCTAATTTAAACCTGGATGGATTATTGAGCAAAAAAGGGAGGAAAGAATAGAAGCATTCTAGAAAGAAGAAAGAGCATATAAGCAAGGGCTAAAAAAAAAAAAAAAAAAAAAACCACAGAAGTTATTTTCATAATACTAATAGGAAATAAAGCTAGATCAAGTTTTATGATGTGAAGATTATGCTAAAAAATGAGAAAACCTAGGATGAGTAAGTTTTAAAAAGATCAATTAAGTCTTAAACAGATATTTGTATTTATTAGATGCACTCATGGCATCATGTACCTTCACAGTATTTGTCATTCTTAATTGTTTCCAGTCTCTCTCTCCCCCAGACTAGATTCATGTCTTTTTGGACTCACAACCATTGTATCCACAGCACCTGGCAAATAGGCAATATTCAGAGATGTGAAAGGTTTATCAAGGATATTTGATTTAATTTTTCTTTTTTTAAATTTTCTATTGCTGCATAACAAATTACAACAAAATCACTGGCTTAGAACAACACACATTATCTCATGGTTTCATAGTCAGGGGTCCAAGCTTAACCAGATCCCCTGCTTAGGGTCTCAAGGTGAAATCAAGGCATTAAAAGGGTTGCGCTTTCATCTGGAGACTCATTTAGGGAAAGAATGAACTTCCAAGCTCACTTAGGTTGCTGGCAGAGTGCATTTCCTTGAGGCTGTAGGACTGAGGGTCTCTTAAGATGCTACCCGCAGTTCCTTGTGCATGGACTTCTCCAACAAGGCTGCTGACTTCATAAACCAGCAAGAAGTCTCAGGTACAAGTCCACTAGTAATACAGTCTTACATAACGTAACATAATCATGAAGCTGCATTCCCACCACCCTATACTCTGTCCACTCTTCAAAGGCTATCAACAGACTACTGTGTTGAAATAATACATTCTGTGAAAAGATTTATATAAAATCAATTATAGCTCTGAGTTTGTTTGCAAAGTGTAGCATAAGATTTTACAAAATAGTTCACACATATTTACCTAGTAAACGAGAAAGCACCCAGTTCTACCAACAGAAATGACCAATCATGGACGCCAATAGAAGTGTAAGAGAATCAAGAAATAAAGGAAAGGAATAGACCTCCACCAAGAAAAAATAACAACAAGTGAAAAGCAAAGTATTAGAACACCAATGATTACATCCAGGATTAAAGGTTTTCTATTCCTTCTCCTTTATCCTGTCACTGGGCACTCTCAGGCTACAAAGTACCAGATCTACCTAAATCCCACTAGTTGAGAGACTTCATATATACTCCAAATTTAGCACTAATGGGAATAGAGAACTAAGATAAGTACAAAGCAGCTGAGGCCACCAGCTCAAGTTGACATTTCAACCTACCATTTATTATTCCTGCCATCTAGTGGTAGGATCAAAAACAAAAACAAAAACATGCCAGGCAGACATGTTAAACAGGTACACATGGGAGAAAAAAACACCAGTTTGTGAGGACTACTAAGTAAGCAACAGTCTAGGGGCACTCGGGTGGCTCAGTCAGTTAAGCGCCTGACTCTGACTCAGGTCATGATCTCATGGTTCATGAGCTCGAGCCCCGCGTCAGGCTCTGTGCTGACAGCTCAGGGCCTGGAGCCTGCTTCGGATTCTCTGTCTCCCTCTTTCTCTGCCCCTCCCCCACTCACACTCTGTGTCTCTCTCTAAAAATTAAAAAAAATTTTTTTTTAAAACAGTCTAAACCCAATCCTACCACATCTACACACAAGCACCATCCAGAGAATGTACTAAGCATATCGCCAATTTTATGAATTAACCTACGGAAATTTATATGTGAGGATATATTCAAGCCTAGCAGGAGAACAGATTCATCAGTGTTTAACAGCAAAAAATGAAAATTTCAAAGAATTACTAATGATACAAAATAGTCTTTTTTTTTTTTTTTTTTACTCTTTTACTTTTGGTAGGTCAATTCAGAAGTTTGTAAAGACCCATAAACACACAGACTGACCACTATCCCAGCACCAATCACCACCACTCATATAAAAGCAGTTGCAACTGGGTCTTAAGACTACTCTCAGTAAACTCTGTGCTCTTAAAACTGACAGATGGGTCATAATGATTCAAAATTCTCCCTAAGCAGAGATCATGCTGTATCTATAGAGCTGCATTACAAATCAAAAAGGTATCAGAACTCATAAGAACAGAGCAAAACTTCTTCCAAATACATTAACTGAAAGCAAGATCCATGTTACAATCCTATCTTTTAAGTTATCTCTTAACTTCTGCCTTTACTGACAGCTACCAATCGTCCTAAGTACTCATTTGAAAAAGGAGACTGTTCTGCTTTATAAAGGGCACTTAATAAACTAATTGGAAAAAGGAAAGGACAATGAAAAGCTGGGACTAAAAACTTACATCAACATAACAGGCTGGTGGGGGTAGGGGGCTGGTTAGGTGGCTCAGTCAGTTAGATCCTGATTTCGGCTCAGGTCATGCTCTCAGGGTTCCTAAATTCAAGCCCTGCATTGGGCCCTGTGCTGACAATGCAGAGCCTGCTTGGGATTCTCTCTCTCCCCCTCAAAAAAAAAAAAAAAAAAAAAAAAAAAAAAAAAAAAAAAAGTCTAAAAATGTATTTTAATGCCATCCAAAAAAAAAAATCTGAAATAATTCTAGGATCACAAATAAAACTGTGTATTTGATAAATTAAAACTAACCAATGATATTTTTTTGCTCAGTTATTAAATCCAATATAGACTGAAATCTAAAAATCCTGGGCTAGGGGTGCCTGGGTGGCTCAAGTCGGTTAAGTGTCTGATTGGCTCAGGTCATGATCTCACAGCTCATGAGTTCAAGCCCCACATTGGGCTCTGTGCTGACAGCTCAGAGACTGGAACCTGTTTCAGATTCGTCTCCTCTCTCTCTGCCCCTCCCCTGTTCGCACTCTGCTTCTCTCTCTCTGAAAAATAAAATTAAAAAAATTAAAAAAATAATAATAAAATAAAAATAAAAATAAAAAACCTGGGCAAAAGCTAAAGAGATGCACACGCCTGTATGTATTCTCTTCCTCTCCACACAGCACACATACACATGTGTAATACATATTTAAGTCAGACATCCATTCATATATTATAGAAAAAAGATCAAATATATATGATATAAACATATCATATTTACATTTACTTATTAGATACCTGACTTATTGATATTCTAGAATTATTATATATCATACTATATAAACAAGATTTCCAAATAAGCAATAATTATATAAATATCTATTATATTACATATATTTAAGTTAGAATATATATTCACAGTCTGTAGAAATAGGATTTTGAACTAACAAGCATTAAGTATGCATTGCATGGAACATTTTTTTAAAAAAAATCCTACAGTAATTCCTAAATTAAATATGGTAAACACTAGGTTAAATTAAACTAATAATGTATTCAAGAACATCTCAGTCTTTAACATGCTAATGTGTAGTCTAAATAAGTGGATGGGATATGCAGTTTTTCCAAATTTAAGTTATCAGAGGTTATTTTGTTTTGAACTACAATTCTTGGGATATGTATTCTGCAGAACACGTTTTGGCAAACACACTAACAATTTCTGTTCTCTTCTAGGTATGAAGTTCATTCCATATTACAGAGAAACCAAAAGTGATTTACCCACTTTTAATCAGGAACTTTTCAAACAGACAGTATCAGCAAACATAACTCAAGAAGGAGCTAAGAAAGAATAAACAAAACGTGAATCAGTTCTCTCCTCCCATTTGAAAGGGGCTGAAGTAGACAGACAGGAAATACTGAACTATATGAAAACTTTAGTATCCTTTACATATCTGAAGTAATTTTAGCAATTTCTATGAAATAACAACATGTATTAAATCCTCAGAGACCAGCATGTTTGGGGTATACTCTATTTTAAAATGTGTTTATTCTGAGAATTACAAATGTTGCAAATGCATTTACTGAATTTTAAATAGACTTAAACACTCCTCCCCCCCCTCCCCCGTTTTTTTGTTTTGTTTTGTTTTTACAAATAGTGTTTACACTATGGTCAACCTGGTGAAATCTGGATTTTGCACTTTTTGCCAAATTACTGCACTTGACACCTTTACTTCACATGGTAACATCAGATCAATATTACGGTAAATACATTATACTTTACTTCTTGAGGAAGGTAACTAATTCTAATGCATGACAAAGTGACAGAATCTGGGGCAGGAAAGAACAAAAATGACTAAGAGCCTTGGTCATACAACAGCTGGTATAGCTGGTGGAAAATGTTCCTGAGTCCAAGTCCAGAGATGCTCTGTATTCCACTACATGTCAAAGAATCCGTCCAATAAGCAGAAGTATTATTAGGACTTTCATTTCTGCCATTGAATCTTAGATCCAAGAAATATGAAGGAACATGAAAATAAGTCATGCTCCCTGAAGCATTGCTTTTATACTGGAGAGCTATACTGAAGCGTCTGTATGCAACATACAGAATTGTTATGATGGGAAACTATACTTTTACACAGAACATTCTTCCTAATCTGAGAGCTGGGAAGTGCCTACAAGTTTATTTCTGTGTATTTTATATTTGTTCAGACATGACAGAAAGTTGTCTCATTTTATTTAAAGTCTTGTGTTGTGAAATTCAGAATTGCTCTGTAGTATTTTCAGTTTTAAAGCAATCCAGCTGCATTCAATGCCTAAAATGTGCTTTTTAAAGTACAGAAGGCAAATATTTGAATATTGGTTGTGAATCTCTGAGTTCCATTATTTTGAAAAAAGTATTTTCACCATAACACTTAAGAAACTTAATTTCCATGATAAAGTTTGGAGGTGAGATCAGTCAAGAAAAATCTCAAATATATGCCAATTCCTTACCACTGTCTTCTGAGAACTCCAGCATATGCTCAAAGTGGGAGAACTAATAGCGGAACTAGTCTGGCTTTCAAAAACAATTTTGAAATGTGTTGGCAGATAGTGACCGACTGATCCAACTGAATAATTTAGAGGGGAAAAAACTGAAGTATGGGTATGGGCAAGGCAGGTAAGACTAGAAAGAACTTGTCGATGAATGGCCAGGTCACGTAGCACTTTACCTAGAATATTATAATAGACCATAAGTGAATAAAAAATGCTTGTAAATTTTTCCAAGCCTCAGTCTTTTGGAAGGGGAGGAGTATAATAAGTAGACTGATGGAAACATCATGTTCCCATACATGAAATGTGTACAATTATGAAAGAGAATACAATTGTACGCATTTGCACATGCTGTTTTTACCAAAATATCACCCGAGGCTTCTGACTTCACTGGTATTCTCTTAACATGCTAAGCAGTACTTCCTTTTCTCCATGAAATGGGGGTAATATCTATCTTATAGGATTTAAGGAGTAATAAGCCACAAAATGCATTAAAATTTGCAACAAATTTAACAGACTTAGAATCCCTCCCCTCACCAATACAAAATTAAAAAAAAAGTTTAAAAAAAAGTTTAAAAACTTTAAGTTTAAAAAAGTTTAAAAAAGTTTAAAAAAAAAATACACTGACCAAAGACACAAACAGGTAATTTACAGAATAAGAAACAAAAATAATACACTGTGATAACAAGTCTCCAAAGATGGAACTAAATCATTCTGTCCCTACCAGTATGACTAATAGGCCTGTGTCTATTCTCAACAGTAAAATATAGTGGAAGTGACAATGATCAGTAGATGCCTAACCCTTAATTGGACAAGCAGCTTTCTCATTCTTGAAATGCTCTTAGAATCCAGCTGCCATGCTGTGAGGCAGCCTAAGCAGCCACACGAAGAAGCTAAAAGCCACAGGTGAGCTCCCAATCAAGACTCCAGATGCTTCTAAGCTATACAGCATCCCAGCCCTTCTAGCCCCAGCTGACTGCAGCCTGTTGAGCCTCCAGATGACTGTAATCATCCAAGAACCACAGTTGACGTCACAAAGCAGACAACTCCCATTCCACTCACAGAATTGTGAAATAATGAAATGCTTTTTTGTCACCAAGTTTTGGAGTGGTGTATTATATTTTTATGTATAACTGAAATAAAAATTACCACAGAATACTCAGGTATATACCCTAGCAACCATCCACACATATAAACCAGAAAGTATAGTTTTTACTGTTCATAGTAGCATTATTCATAAAAGCAAAAAGTTGTAAACCCAAATATTCATCAACTAGCAAATGTATAAATACAAGTCAAAGATCATATAAAGAATAATACCATTTTTAAAGCTCCAAACAAAGCAAAACTTAGCAATATATTATCTAGAGATGCAAACATATATATATATATATATATATATATATATATATATATTTTTTTTTTTTTTTTTTTTTTTTTAATATGGCAAAGGAAATGTTAAAACTGAGATAATGGCTTCTAATTGCTAAAAGGAAAACCAGGAGGACAGCTTAGAGAAGAAATATGGATAGATGTGAAATTGGTGATGTTCTAGTTCTCTAGTTGGGTAGGGGTTTCACACAGATACTTATCATTTTGTTCGTAATTACATACATGGTATATACATTATATATTATTTGCATTTTAAATATAGTTTGACTTTTAAAAATGTTACTTTTTATAATAAGTTATAATAAGTTATATAGTTTATAATAAGTTATAAAGTTATAATAACTTTATATTATGCTGCAATTCATATCCAACAATTGTAACAAGTACTAATGACAAACTTTTCAAAAGTCTAGAAATATTTTTACTTCAAAAGGAAAACGTTTTGCTTTAACTGCTGTTTATATTACTATAAGCCCGGTAAATTATTTTAACAACAAAAATAAAGTATGCTAAAAAAAAAAAGATCTCCCTTCTAATGAAGTGACTGACTCATTTTAACAACCATCAAAAATTATTTTAAAGTATTTTAGTTGTTTCTCAAGCTCATTTTTCTTTAGTGTATTTATTTTGAGAGAGAGAGAGAGAGAGAGAGAGAGAGAGAGAGAGAGGTCAGGGGAGAGAAAGAACCCAAAGCAGGCTCTGTGCTGTGAGCTGGGCCCAGGACAGGTTTCAATCCCATGAACCATGAGATCATGACCTAGGTGTCAGAGGCTCAACTGGCTGAGCCACCCAAGCTCCCCCTTTACGGTTTTTAGATTTATTTCACCTACCACATGTTTTTTCATTATCCTGTTCCTTCTAATGCCAGAAAGCTTGGCCTATTAAAGTTTTCTTTAGATATGGCATACAGTAAAAATGATTTTAGGATTAAAATTAAAATTCTATGAAGTTTATTAAATTTTAAAAAATTAAGAACATATGCAATGTTTTAATTGTCAATATAACAGATTAAAGGCACACTGATGGATAAAGGTGTAAAAAAAAAGTACACAAAAACATCTGGTAAGATCATCACAACATCAGTTTAAGGACTCACAGGAATGTTGCTATTATATAGTATAAGGAGCTGACCAGTCATTTTGTTAGTTCAATCCAGAGTTTAAAAAAAAAAAAAAAAGTAAAGACTTTATATTTTGGCCTCTCAAGATCTACAATATTCAATGATCCTCCTAGTAATTAGATGCAGACAAAGCTATTTCTATTATTGCAGAGACACTTTAATGGAGACAAGCAATTTATTCCATCCCTAATGAGTAATTTTATTTAGTATCCTTTAACCTCTTGTGGCAAAGTTCACATGAAATCAGTGGGAGCTGTGATGGCTCTTAAAGTGTCGTGGAATTTCCATATTAATTGCCAATACAGGTATCCCCTGCTTTTCGAAAAGCTCACCCTAGGCCACTTCGCCACCTTCTTTAAGACAGGCCTACGTTAATATAACCAAAAGAATAAAAGAGAAAGGGAAAACAGCGTTCAGTGTTTGTTTTGCAGCACGCCACTATGGAGGCAGCATGAACCTGAGGAGCGGAAGTGACACCATCAAGCTACGTCCCCAAAGTACAACACTCATCATCATCAAGCCACCATACTCATCATCAAGCCACCATGGCTTAGAACTGCATCTTGTGATCATCTGTTCCTTATCTCTTTATTTTGTGCGTCCCTTTAGCCTAAGCCTCTTGCGCATCAGAAAAGCGTAGGGTTATTTTTTGGGTCTGGGAACACTAAAAAAAATTCCATATAAATTAATGGTTCTTTGCTGTATGCATTTTCGACTTATACAAGTTTTCATAGGAATGCTCTACTTTTGCATGGGGAGATGCTGGAACCACAAAGTCAAGAGCCGAGAAACAAAATGGATCATTAATCCAAACCCACCCAAACTCATCATTTGCCTGAATTCAAGGCATATATACCCAATGATCATTTCTATTCTTACTATTCCTCCACATCAAGATACACTTCTCAAATTCGCATAAAATGCCACCGTGTAAACTTTACTTCTTACTGCTGCCATGTCTTTTTTCATGTATCATCTCAAATGTTAACAGCATTAACTGGTCTGTCTTTTCTTATTCAATATTCCTTAACTAGTGAGTTAAAACTCGAGATAGAACTAAGAGTTACCTGTACTTGGAAGAAATACTCAAACTAAAATTTCCTTCCCTTGAAGTTCTTCCTAAGGTATCCAGCCAAGTCAGTCATTTCCCAACTGCTGATGGCAATCACTGATGCTCACATACTTTTTCGATAAGGATTATCAACCTTTTTTCTTTTCTTTTTTATCACCAGGAAAGAGTTTTCCTTCTTCTATAACATTAAAATGACACCTTTATTAAGGGTGAGATTATGATGTTCACTACTAAGAGGTTCACTAACAATACCAGAAGGGGGAGGCGGGGAAGTGAATTTCCACACCAGCAAGCAATTCTACACTACTAGCTGGGTATCCTACAGTCCACCTTAATTCTAACACTAAAACAGTGTCAGATCCCACAAGGGCATAAGACTGACCCCCCTGGACCCTCAATCCCCAACTTTACACACCAATCAAAAGTCCAAGTTGTCCCCAGTGCTTCTAACCAACTGGCTACAGATCAGAAGTTCCAGTGACCCCCTCCTTAGGTTCAATTAATTTGGTAGAGTTGCTCGCAGAACTGACAAAACATTTAACTTACTAGATCACTATTTCTTATAAAGGGACAAAACTCAGGAACTAGAGATTCACAGGGCAAGATGTGTGGGAAGGAGTGCGGGGCTTCTGTGCCCTCTCCAAGTACACCACCCTCCCCAAATCTCCACATAGTCACAAACCTGGAAACGCTCCAAACTCCGTCCTTTGGGGTTTGTATGAAGCCTCCATTTCGTGGGCATGATTGATTAAATTATTGGCAGCTGGTGATTCAACCTCCAGTCCTTCTCCTTTTCCCAGAGGTCAGGAGGTGGGACTGATAGTTCAACCCTCTAATCACAGGGCAGGTTCTAGTGGCAACCAGCCCCCATACTTAGATTACCTAAGGGCTTTCCAAAGTCACTGTATTAACAGAACAAAAGATACTTAGAAAATTACAAGGGTTTTTAGGAGCTCTGTGCCAGAAGCAAGGACGAAGACCAATTATCCCTCTTCTGAATCACAATATCACCACACATGATTCTACTGATATCACAATCAAATCCAAGGTTTATCAAGGTATTATACAAGCGACTTCCTGTACTATCACCACCAGAACATAAAATGTGGTTACCATTAAGGATAAAGGATCCATATTAATATAAACTGAACACCCACTATGTTCCTAATATAGTGTAGGATATTCTAGGATGATTGGAAATGATGTTTGTACCCTAAACAATCTTGTCTCTCTACAGGAACAGTAAGTTATTAACATTATTCATTAAAGAGGGAAATAAGCATATCACCATAACTGTATTTTACCAATTTAGGCAAAGAACAAATAGCTTAAATCTCCTTGAGTGTTTTTACATTACAGGTGTTAAAATTTTCAAAATGGCCCTAGCCTATTTAGTTAAATGAATAGTCCTGAACAAAATTTAGCCAAAGTAAGTTTGCTCTATACTGGGATCAATAAAACCTGTACCTATACCTCTCACACAAGGCAGATAAACAATATTAGATTGTTATTTCTGAAAGAAGTATGCCTGGCATGTTTCCTAACAGTTAATACATTTCAAAAAATTAGCCCTACTTCCCTGGGGATTTCAAACAAGAGGAATACTAGGGGTGTTAAAGAAGCTTAAATCATAAGGTTGGACCATTATCCAAATACAGCCTAATTCAAAGTCATTTGTACTTCTCTCTGGCATATATTACAAGGGATTTAAGGGAGAAGAAATAATAAGTATGTGCATACCTTCCTCATAATACTTGATTTAAATTTTAAGTTTGAATTCTGGAGAAATACTAGCTGGCTAAACTGGGAGTTTCAAGAAAGGAAGTCCTAGATTTAAATTCTTCAACTAACAATGCCTTAACTATGATAACAATCCTTTATTTGTTTACAAAAGAAATCAACTATTATCCATTCAAGTAGCATGGGTTATATACGAATGGGGAGTGGAAAAATACCACTGGATTTAATCAAAATCATTCGGACCAATAAAGAGACATGCATTAGAGAGCATTCATGTTTATGGTTTCACTTAAGAACAGCTCTCTAATTAAAAGAAAAGCTTACAAGCTAGAATCCCATTTCCAATATCCTTAATCATTTACTAACACACAATGCCAAATTTCCACACCCCAGTAGATTTCAAGTTCCTACACAAAGAATCATGATCTTCCTTTATTATATTCTTTTTTTTTTATTGAAGTATAATTGACACACAATGCTGTATTAGTTTCAGGTATGCAACACAGGATTGACAATTGTATACATTACTCAATGCCTGACCTTTACTTCCCTTGGAATAAAACCTTTTATCCCCTGAAGACAGTTTCTGAAAGGATCCTACTACTATGAAACCTCTCCTATTCTTCCTGAAGACCAAGGCAGCTACTAAATCAATAAAGGAAATAAAGATATGGGAAAGAAAAATAGTGGTAGCCATGGAAGACTGGAAGAATAGAGAGAAATGTAAGCTATTCAAGATCCCAGGACATTTACACAAACAAAATCACACACAACCCAGCATCAACAATCCGCTACAAAGATACCACTATATTAAATAGTCCATTCTTAGGGTTCTCCTAAACTCCTTCAGCTCAGATCCCTTTTCAACATTCTCTTCTTTCAAGAATTAACTGCTACTCCAATCCTTACATAAATTTTAATATATATGCTTTAAAGTGAAAAATAGTTGGCAGAAGCCATAGTTTAAAAACTAGTAATTTTGCATTTCTCTCTCCCTTGAAAGACAGTGATGTCTCCTCCCTCACTCTCTCTACCTTGTAGTCTCAGTGTCTGCTGAAAGATCAAATTTCTCTGGCCAGTTAGTACTTTGTGAAAAATTGTCAAGGTTATCTGGAGACAAGGTTGATTCCAGCTCAAGAGTTCCATCTTGAGATAATTTTTTATCTCAAGGGAAGAGAAGGATGCTTTCCCTTTCCTACAGGTACTTCCTGCTGCAAAAGAGGAAGAAACCTCCTCAGGTCAGTAAGAAGACTGGTAAATCAAATTATTGCTAAACCTTATTACCACATATTCTCAACAATCCTTTGATCAATGAAGATGGATCTTAAATGCAGTGAACAAAAAAAAAAAAAAAAAAAAATGAGACACACAGTTACAAGTGCATTTATCTCAAGTTTTAAATTAGACAAAACTAAATTATGTTATTTAAGAATGCACACAGAATTATACCACCTATGATGAAAACCATGGATGTAATTATTATACAAGTGAGGAGAAGGGGAGGCAAACACACACCAAGGCTTCTGAGGTGGTGGCACTGTTCTATTTCTTGATCTGGGTGATGATCATATGGCTGTTTACCTTACAATTAGTAGTCATTACACTGTCCATTAGGTTTATACACTTTTCAGAATGTGTTATATTTCACCATTAAAGAAAAAATTTTTAAAGACTAATACCACTTTCTCACCAATAAAAGCCCTTGCAGAATATTTTTCTCATGCTTATGTAAACATTTAAGACATTTATTTGCAAAGAATATCTCAAAAACTTCAAGAGTGCTGCCTTCCCAGTAATTCCGTATTCCATTATTTTTCCTGTGGATTATACAAGACTGTTTAACAATGTACCTCGATAATGAAACCTACTTAGAGTTTATTCTACATTATAGGAGTTACTGGTGTTTGAAGAATAGGCTTGAACTGCGAAGAGAGTAGATCTTAAAAGTTCCTGTCACAAGAAAAAAAAATTTTTTTATAAGGTGACAAATGTTAAAATTTTATTATCATTTTGAAATGTGAACAAATATCAAATCATTATTCCGTACAGATGAAACTAACATAAACAGGCATGAAAATAAACATATTGGTTGTGAGTTTCCCAGTCATTCTTTTCACCAACTCCACCCCAACCATTTGGCCAGCAACAAACAATAATTTAAGCTGTGCAGACACTAGAACTTTATAAATTAATTATGAATTACTATATTTTAATTTTAAATTAGCACAGAAAACAGTATATGCTGGAATATTATCTATCCATCTATGTATGGAGAGAGAGACACCCAATAATTTAAGCTTAAAAACCAAATTCATTTGGTTGGAGAGACTGCTAGATATCACTAAAGAAAAGAACACTGTACTGTGAAGAAAAACCTTTACTGGAGAATAGCTGATAAACCTGTAAGGCATGAAAAAAGAAATTAAAAGAAAACCTCAAAAGAAATATTATCAATTTAGCTATCACCTCAGCATGTATACTTTACTAATAGACACATAAATTTTCTTTATGTCTTTATGAGTAGTCTTTCCCTTTATACAGGAATGAAGAAAAAAGTCAAAAAATTTTGAAACTTAAAGCATGAACACTATTAACTTATGGAAATTACAGGTAACTGAAGCACACAATTTTTTAGAACACCAAACTTCACATAAAAGCTGTTTCACAGTTGAACTTGCCAACATTTCTAATATTGTCAACTTAAAGTGAGTGGTAGGGGCGCCTGGGTAACTCAGTTTAAGCGTCAGTCTGACTCAATTTCAGCTCAGGTTCATGATCTCATGTGTGGCCCTGTGCTCACTCCCACTCCTCTGCTCTCTCTCTCTCCCTCTCTCCCTCTGTCTCTCCCCAGTTCCCTCTCCCTCTCAAAAAAAATAAATAAACTTAAAAATAATAATAATTGAGGGGGCTCCTGGATGGCTTTTTCGGTTGAACGTCCAACTCTTGATTTTGGCTCAGGTCATGATCTCCTTTGTGGGTTCAAGCCCCGCATCCAGCTCTGCACAGAGCCTTCTTGGGATATATTCTCTCATTCTCTCTCTCTCTCTCCCCCCCACCCCCGCCTTTTCTCTCTGCCCCTCCCCCCCCCCTAAAAATAAACTTTAAAAAAATAAATAGACAAGTAAAGTGGTAGAAATTTACTTCCCCTCATCTTCTAAAGTAACAATTTTCAAGTAACTTCTCAAAAAACGCCCTCTACTACAAACACAGGTGCAAAGAAAACAGAAAGGAATCTAGCCAAGCTACAACTATACCACCTTCACCCTTTGGTGTTCAGCTTCTTTGCCCTGAAAACAAGCCAAGCCAACATATACTTTGGAAATCCTGTAGCTAAAGAATTCTGGGATTAGTCTAATCTTCCACCCCACAGCTCCCTTAACTGGAATGGGTTAATATCTCCAACCTTACTACAATGACCTTTTTACAGACAAAATAAAACTAAATGAAAACAACATTCACTTGGATTCAATCATCTTTTCTTTTCATTTAGCTATTCCCTTAAAAGCTGCATCTCTGTAAACTCCCTAGTCATTCAGGATTAAAAACCTCAAGTCATCATCAACTCTTCTCTCTTCCCTACATCAAAACAAAGTAATTAGGGGTGCCTGGGGGCTCAGTCAGTTAAGCATTCGACTTTTGACTTCAGCTCAGGTCATGATCTCACAGTTCACGGAGTTGAGCCCCAAGTCGAGCTCTGTGCTGACAATGCGGAGACTGCTTGGGATTCTCTCTCCCTCTCTCTCTGTCCCTCCCCTGCTTGTATGTGCACGCTCTCTTTGTCTCTCTCTCAAAATAAATTAAATAAATAAAATAAACTTAAAAACAAGTATAAAAACAAAGTAATTCGCTATCACCCAACTAGTGAGTTTAGTTAGCTAGGCATGGATTGTGCCCAAGCGTTTTGATAGGCCAATATGTTAAGACTTAAATCAGGGCAGCTGATTAAAAGACATAAATTAAACGGAGGACACTTTCATTTAAGACTGCCTTGAAGGCAGAGGATGCAGTAAAAAGGACATAGTTTTTGGAGACAAGTAGACCTGTATTATTCAATTCTTAGGGGAATGCTGAACTGAAATATCTTTTATCTACAGAAATAAAAGATGTTACCTTATCTCCTCAGTTCTAAGACATAAAATCAAGTTGTAAGACACTCTAAAAACTAAGCACTTACCACTTAGAACATATATTAAAGTTATCCTGCAACACTAAGTTCCACCAGAAGAAAAAAAATTGGTTACAGATGATATGGTCAATTTGTTTAGTGTAGCAGTCACAATTCTTTAGAAATGCGTATTTCTGAAAGTAGCATAAACTTGACCAACATAAAGGCATTCACCAACTTATTATGTACAGGATATATTCCAAGGTATGTTTAGACGCCTTACATTTGAAACCCTGAAGGTATTTTTACAAAAAAATATAATTCCAAGTAGTGGTTAGGTTTCCTGGCAGGTCTACAAATGCCAATTTACCCACATTTACCTAAAATATGAGAGGCTCTGGCAGTCGCTCCTACCTCTTCCAACCCTTACCTACACCTAACACATTAAAAAAAAAAAAAAAAATCCTATGGTATTGACCCCTTCTATCAATTTCTAAATCCCTGTCAATTATTTGTGTCAGAAGTAGGTCAAGCAAAGAAACAGAAACCTTCCCAGAAAAGAGTGATTTAAAAACAAAAATATCCACCAGAATGAGGTAAAGCAAATAAAGGAGTGAAGACGGGGGTAGGATGTTAACCATTTACATTTTTTTCCCCTTTCAACAGCATTAATTTGGCCCATACATTATATTTGTAGATCCTATGTTATTTGAAAATACGTTTCCATTTTTTCCTACTTATTGTAGGGACTGACAGAAGTCACTTTTGCAATTATACATAAATTAAGCATTATATCCAGGCAAAACATGGCAAAAAAAAAAAAAAAAAAAAAGCGTAGATTCAGAGTAAGCAACAGGCTGACCAATAAGAGGCTTCTAATAACACAAAAAGAATTTAGGTGTTCTACATAAATTAAGTCTAATAAAACCAACATCAATACCCTTCTAACAACTGTAGTTTCTTCTGCGATATAAGCTTTGGCAAAGTCAAATCATTTAACAGACATGCGTTGACTTACGATGTACTCTCATTAAGTTAATAACCAAACCTGAAAAGATTAAATCTGATTCTAACCGGCAGTCCAACTGAGCACAATACAGAAACAGTATTTATACTCATTATGTTCAAGTATTATAGAAAACAAATGTCCAGAAATAAGATTCTCTTCATCATGCAGATGGGGAACAAAAATAACATTCTTCATATTATAACGAAGGATGTACTATCAGCGTCTACAAGCAGGATCTAAAAGCAGCATCAGAAAAATATGTCAGCACAGCGCCTGACATGGGCTTGATCTCAGGAATTGTGAGCTCATGACCTGAACTGAAATCAAGAGTCAAGATGCCTAACCATCTGAGCCACCCACGTGCCCCACCAGTGTTGTCTGTTGAGCTGGTTGAGCATCCGAGTTAGAATCCCACATCAGGCTCACTGCTATCAGCTCAGAACCTGCTTTAGATCCTGTCCCCCTCACTCTGCCCCTCCTCAGCTCACACGCTCTCTCTCAAAAATAAATAAACCTAAAAAAAAAAAAAGATATGATAAAGCAAATAAAGTAAAACACTAACTGTAGAATCTAGGTATTGAGCTTGAGTGTTCACTATAAAACTCTTTTAGCTTTTCTGTATGCTTAGAAATTTTTGTAAAGTAACAATTTAGCAATATACAAATCTGTTGAATAGTAGGATGCTTTACAATTTGGGTTAACAGCAATATTGTCTCTAACAGCATTAAGTTTTCAAAGTAAACAAGTAAAAAATATGATTCATCACTCCAGAATATTAATCATTTTTTCATTATTTCTGAGAGCATGTATGTACTGATAAATACGAACATATCACAATGAAAAGAACTTTTAACATTTTCTCATATCCCAAAATACTCATAACTTACAGGGAGCATAAAAATCAGAAGTAGATTAAGAACAGGCTAGTAAATTTCCTCATGTTGTTAACAGCTGGGTCAGAACCTATAATGAGTTTCTAATATTTAGTCTACAACCAGTGTCTTTTAAGTTTATTTATTTTGAGAGAAGAGTGTGTGTGTGCGCACATATCATACGTGAGGGAGGGGCAGCGACAGAGGGAGAGGGAGAATCCCAAGCAGGCTCCGCGCTGTCAGCACAGAGCCTGACACCGGCTTGACCTCAGGAACTGCGGGATCATGACCTGAGCTGAAATCAAGCGTCAAGAGGCCTAACCACCTGAGCCGCCCAGGCGCCCCACCAGTTTGCCTGTATGCAAACTACTCACGGCAGTGAGAGTGGTCTTACTCAAGTGAGCCCTCAAGATAGGAAAATCCCTAACAGAAAGTTCTAAAGACTTTGCTGGCAGATCGTAACCACTTCAGGACCTATTACATGCCTCAAGAAACCCATGGTTCCTACTAAGTGTAGGAACCACCACAATTTACCCCAAATGGGAGCAGGTCCAATCCCACTCTCCCATGCAGCGGTTCATGACGCTCCCTGAACTCCTCCCTCCGTGTTCCTGTAACTCAGAACGATCTTCGGCTCAAGACCAGAAAAACTGTCATGGTTTGACAATGACTCCAGTGACCGTATACCTGTTCTGAAGTGCAGCTGGACTGCGGTTGCTAATGATTCCACAAAGTAACTTTTTAAGATTTGGGGATGTTTGTGTTCTAAAACTGGTTTTGTCACCCATTTTGTCTTCTTCAGAACTGAGGTCAATACCCTCTTTCTTCATCTGCAAAGTGAAGAAAAACATGGAGACCTCAAAGTATAGGAACTAGTCCCCAACTTACAAACAGCTTATGTTCTAAAGGTTTATCAATCCTTTGAAAACATGTTTGCGCTAATTAATCTACTTACACCATAGTTTCTCTGAAAAACTGAATTCCGGGTTTCAATTCTAAACTGCAGCCTTCTGCCCAGCAAGACGTCTGCTGCCCTTTTACAGCTAACTGGAGCCAAAGCTCAGAGAGGCTCAGAGAATTCTCCCTCTAGAGCTCCAAGGAGAACCTACTGCAACTTGGGCAGGCAGGGAAAAGGGCAAGTCTCCTGACGCAGGGAGGTTTTACACCAACTCTGTGGCAAAAGCTACCACAATTTAAGAAGATAACGGTTATGGAAAAGGTACTTAGTTAATATCACGTCAAAGTATTAGTAGCTGTCACAAAAGTAAGTAGAAACTACATTTTGCTCCAGATAAAAAAGAAGATAAAATTAGCCGCTGTTAAACTAGTTGCTCAACCAAATGTTTGGCAAGTACAGACAACATATTCTCAAACTGCTTCCTCATGTCTGATCAACTCAACTGATAAGGGGAGGAAATTACTAAAGCAAAGTGGTGAGGAGATCGTACCAAAAATGTTGCTAAGTTCTAGAAAAGTGCAGTGTACTTTAAAATTCAGTAAATATACAATATTCAACATTATATACCACCCCTCATAACTGTAAGATTTATAAAATTAACTGAGTGACAAATTTAAAAAACAAGTATAACTTTGTGACAATGAGTCACCTCTGGCAGCTAACTGGAGTCTTACGCAATTTAAGAACTACTGTAAATTAGAAATAACTCACAATCAAACAGAAAAAGTAAACTTTTCACTGAAAACACTTCAGAAATGAAGCCAGTAACAGAGACATGAAAAAAAAAGGAATAGAGAAGACCAGAAAAAATTGGTTTGTTGATAGAGAACCTGAAAGAAACATTTAAATATAAAGGTTCATGTCATTGCTGTATGTTAAAATAGTAACCTGAGAGACTCCCAGGCTAGTATAACACCACAGTGTTAGATTAAAGATCAAAGTGTTGGCACTATTAGCCGCTTTGAAGGAAAACTGCTTTAAAAATCCAATGTAATAATGACAGGCAATCTACACCCAACCCCTTTTCAAAAATTTTCAATAAGAATGGATTATAAGAATGAAATACCTAACTACTTGAGATCTTCAAAAGAAAAGAAAAACAAAAGCAAATGAAATTTTTTTGGCCTGAAACCTAATTTTCCCATTAAGTCAACCCAAATTATCTCTGACATTAAATTTATATTGGCAAATCTCTGTTCACAAGAAGGGATAGGGGCAATTCCTTTATTGTAAAAACTGTTTACCACTAATGACAATTACTAATATTATGAACAGAAGCACAGGAATACAATAAAATGTAAGTATTAAGACTATCAGTAAACAGAACACCTAAATTAAGTAGATCTTTAGGAATGAAGAGGTGTAGATACCTTTAGTGAATATGAATTAAAGTTCAAATTTCATACATTTAGTGTTTCAGAAATGTTTCTATGCACAGAAAAATAGAAATAAAACAAATTTTCATGTGGATAAAAAAGGGTTATGTTTCCCCAAGCATATTCTTGAAACAAGAGAAAAGAGCAACTTTTAATTTTTTGCCATACTTTAAAAAAAGAAAAAAAGAGTATTATCTGTGAAGCAACCTGACTTAAGACTTTTCATGATTACATACTCAATTTCAGTAGTACTCTTTGGCTGACTCGATGAAGATTTCTAATCTTCCTTCAAAATAAAGAAAAACAACAAAATCATCTCATCACTCAGTCGTGAATTTTTCTGCCATCCTTAATTTCAGCCTCAAAGTTACTACTAAACAGTACTCAGCCTTTGTCAAAAGGATACTCTGTGGAAATACTATTCACGATTTCTGTTGCCCGTAATGTTTTGTCGCCATGCACTTCTGCTGTGTAATCTAAAAAGACATAACTTTCTCTTTTCACACTGTTCAGTAAAATATTAGCAGTTTTCGCCTTCCGGTTCCAATTTCATTTTTATCTAATTTGCTTAAGTGTTTCAAAGCTAAGCCTAAGAACACTGTACCTAGTTTCTAAGGTTTCACAACATTTTCTTCTGATTTGAAATAAAAGTTATTTTTTAGAAAGTGTCAGAAAAAAATCAAAACCTCCAAAATGGGATTAAAACGTTTCACCAAGACTGTCACAGTAATTAACTGTTTACCGAAACTGAGTTCTCCATGAGTGGGCTCCCGTCCTGTTCAATAGATGATGCACTACCAACCTTCCTATCCACAACAGAACTTCAATCCGGTATTTTAATACACGGGTAATTCACTTCCCAAAATACTTATGACCCATATATTTAGTAAGTCTCAACGAGATTCTCTCACTGTATTTCAGAGGACAAAACAAATATCCTAAAAGTTTAGTTAGGTCTGATTATAAAGAGGTAAGATTAACTCAAGGTTGACAAGTCGGTCAACATGTTTTAAGTTCGTTTAAAAGGCATAGATAGGCTCGGGTAAAAAACAAAAACAAAAACAAAAGCCAACTCAGGCTGGGAAAGCTGGAAAAAAAAAAAAATTAAAGCAATCTCCCTACCTACTTAATTCACAGACAAGTGTGGTGCCTAAATTAGCTAGTGCTCTTCACAGGGTAACTTCCTAAGACATTCAGGTCAGTCCGGATACCACGGGCAACTTTTGATTGTAACCCAAGGCTCCCCATCACCGTGGGAGTCTCTGGTCTTGTTCGCAAACCCTCCGGAAGGGACCAAGAAAGGAACCAATGCCCTGCCTTCGGACGACTGGGCTCGGAGAGTAATCATGTCCTCGCCACCCAAGGTAACTGTGGCACAGCCAGGTGCGGAGTGCCCTCGGGGGCCCTGAAAACGGCCACTCCTAAAAATATCTAATGGTAAAGAAATAAGAGTCCCTAGCTTCCAGGATCACTTTCCGGGGTATTATTTCCTTGCCTCCAACACCCCACTCACTCTCTTTTCCCCTCCTTGTAAAAGGAGAGCAGAAAGGAGGAACAGTAAAAGCGTCAACCGGCGAGGCTGAGTAGACAGGGCTCCTGCCCATCTGGACTCCCCCCCCCCCCCCATCAACGGCAACGAGGCAACCCCGGGGCGATCCCATCCCAACGAGCAAAACCGCGCCGGCGAAAACGAGAGAACGCGACACGCCACGGGCAGGGAGGCGGGGAGTCCGCCACGAGTCGGCCGGAGGGAGACCTGCCGGCTCGCGGCGTGGCCGCTCCGGGCTGGACACCCCGAGACGGCTGCCAGGGGGGGGGGGCTTCGTCCGCCCTCGCACCAGGCGTCACACTTACCCGGCCCGGGGCCAAGGTCCCACTCGGGGACCCCGACGCCCCGCCTCGGGCTGCGCGGGGGAAACTTCGCCCACGGGCAGGGGGCGCGCCCGCGGCTCCGGGACCCGCGCTCGCCTCGGCCCGGGCGCGAGCGGGGCTCGGCGGCGGCGCGGGGCCAAGTCCGGGACGAGCCGCGGCGGGGTCCCCGCGGGCCGCGGGCGGGGGGAGGGGCGGCGGGGCACTCACCACGGGTCGAACTCGTGAATGATGCTTTCGAAGCGAATGACCGCGAAGAGGCGCGAGCTGAAGCCGGCAAGCCAGGCCAGGAAGAGGATGGTGAAGGAGAGCAGCGACTGCCAGCCGGCCGGCTGCGACAGCCCCCCGGACAGCCCCGCGGGGGCCGGCTTCGGCGGCGCCACGCCGCCCGCCGCCTTGTGCGCGCACTGGGCCCCGGGCCCGTGGTGGCCGTGCCGGCTGTTCCCCAGGGCCATGAGGCCGCTCCACGGGGACGAGTTGAGGGACGACTTGTGCTTGCTCTCCGGGGCCGAGGGCTCCGCCATGTTGTGCCCCGGCGGCGGGTCTCGCTCCTCGCCGCCGCCGCCGCCGCCGCCTGGTGCGAGGGGTGCTGGGCGGGGACCTGGAGGAGGAGGAGGAGGACGAGGAGGAGGAGGAGGAGGAAGAAAAAGGAGGAGGAGGGAAGAGCGCCGCGCGCTCCCGCCCTCAGCGCCGCGAGGCCGGGGGACAGGGGGTGGAGGCGGCGGCAGGGAGTCTCCGCCTCAGCAGCGGCTGCGACCGCCGCGCTCTCAACTCGGATGGCCCTTGCGCCCCACTAGCCATCCGTATCCCCCTTGCAGCTGCGGCAGCGGCGAAAGCCGACGGGACGAGGGCGCCAGAGAAGAAGCAGCAGACGGAGGCGGCACCACAGCTCGGAGCAGCAATGACATTCCCCCTCACACCCGCCGCCCGCCCCGCGATGAAGAGCAGGAGGAGGAGCCCCCTGGAGTCCGGGCGGAGCTCAGGCTACCTCTGACTCCGCCCCCGACCCAACAGGAACTAGCCCTTCCACCTGTCACAATGCGACAGGTCCGTTAGGGGGTGGGCCCAGAACTGCGGTACCCACCAATAGGAGCGCGAGCTGGGGCGGGGCTTAGCCCAACCGCTCTCCCCCACCCCCCCTCCCTCCCCCTCCCGCCTCGCGCCCGTTCGCCCGGAGCGGCCGTGCAGCCGCGCTACGGCTTCATTGTCAGTTGAAAGACGCGGTTTCGCGCGTCGGTGTTGTCGGCAAGGAAGGGTGCTAGGCGGCTCCGCTCGTTGCATGGAGCTGAGCCGGGCCAGGGGTCCGGAGGTGACCGAGAACAGCGGAGCGGCCTCCGTCAGAATCGGCTGAAGGGAGGCGGACAGCGCCGCGCTGACCGACCGGGCACTCACGGGCTCGCGGCGGTCGTGACTTTTAACCCTCTTTGCGCCGAGCGCCCACCACGTGACGGAGCGCGCAGGCGCGTTCCACAAGTCCTGCGCGCGTGAATCTGGCTGGCGGGGCTCGGCCGCCCGAGGCGCCCCGCGCAGCTTGCGCGGCCTGTGAGCTCGGGCGGCTGCGGCTGCACAGCCTCGATGCGCCCCCTCAGGCTGTGCCGGGTGTTCTGCTCCCAAGGTTGGGAGCGAGGACAACTTTGCCGGCGCTGAAAACTCTTCGGCGCCAGAAAGAGACCTAGGGGGCAGGCGAAGTGCGACTTGCTCTCGCTTTCCTCACTTGTATTTTCCTAGTTGCAAAAATCGTGTTTGTTCACTGGAAATAAGAGCAAATGCAGGACTGTGTTGTTAACGGGCTGCATACGTACCACCAAACGAGTGAAACTTTTCTGTCCGCTGCTGCTGAATTCTCTTTAGTAAGTAACGGACTGGAGATCCCTGTCCACGAAGTTTTGCACGTCTAGGTTGTATTTTTAGACCTTCCCCTTCTCCATGCTCCTCCCCGCCGAAAGGAAGTGCCACCAGGGAGACCTAGTTTAAGGCAAAATGCGTTGAAACATCGGCGGAGTAGTGGCGGGACTAGAATTACTTTGATACACGCCCCGTGAAGGGCATGGAGCTCTGCTTCCGGAAATACTTGATTCGCTCTTCGTGTAAATTAATTGTCCATTTTATTTAAGTAAATAACGTGAACTCAAAAGCGTGTGTTCTCGTGATATCATAAAGGAACTCCATTATTAAGCCATTTAAAAGTTTAACACATTTAACAAATTTAAACATATTTAGAGATTGTGTTTAAACAGTGGATCTTTTCGAAATAGGAGACAAATGAAAGAGTGGGCTTAGTTTGAGGTTGATCTTTGCAACTAATGGATCCAGCTACTCATTTAACGTGCTGATTCGCTTTTCTCTGGTTTTCCTTACAAAAATAAATAGTCTCATTAAGGAAAGGATGAAAAGGTTTCCAGAAATAGACTTTCCCACCAACAATTTAATAGCTGACAGTTATTAAACTTCTAAATTTTAATGAGAATTATGATAGAATATTAACTGAGCCCTGTTGTAGGAGAAGGGGTGGCATGCTCTTTCTCAGAGCCCAAACTGTGTGTGTTAAAATGCCAGCATTTTGAGTATTGGTGCCCTTTTCCAGAAACAAAGTTCAATCAGCCTGAAATAAAATTTAATTTCTTTAGATAGTTCTATTTTGCTGTCTTTTGTATAAATGCTCTCTATTAAATTCTATATTGTCTTGCTTCCTTTTGGATCACTTAATTACCAAAGTCCTGGTCTGGAAAGTGACAGGACTCAGTTCTAAGTGCCACATGGTTACTTACTGGCCATGTAGCATTGGCCAAGTCACCTGCGGTGGGTTACCCCTTCTCATAAAGTCAATTGTTAATATCACATGAGATAGCTTATCTGAAAACAGTTTGAAATACCATTGAGGATCATAAGCAAATGCAGCTTAGTGGTGAGGGTAAAAGCAATGGGGGAAAAAAAACCCTATCATTCTTGGTCTTTGTTCACTCGGTCATGCATTGAAGTATTTGTGGAGCTCCGCCTTTATGCCAAGCGCAATGCAGGCACTGGGATGCAGTATGGAACATGAGAAACATGGTTCCTACCCTCACAGAACTCACCCGACGACCCCAGGGAGATGGGCATTGAGTAAACCATCACATCGTTAAGTACCAAAATGCAACACAACAAACGCTATCAAAGACATATGGGGGATTCGATGGACACAAGAGGAGAATGTTACCCAGGGAAGCGGCACAAGGGATGAGGATGAATTCACCTGGGGAAGAAGATAAAGAATTATCCAGACAAAGAAGCATATGCAGAGGCCTTGCTTTGGGGCCAGGGAGACAGGTACAAGGAACCCAGAAAAGGGCCAGACTTTGGCTGCAACACTGGAACCATGTGACATAGGAGTTGAATAAATAGCCAGAGAGTGTAGGTCATGTTTAGCAGTTTGGGTTTTTTTTACGTTTATTTATTTATTTGTTGTGAGAGAGACAGAGACCTCACGAGTTGGGGAGGGGCAGAGAAAGAGGGGGGGAGAGAATTCCAAACAGGCTCCATACAGTCAGCACGGAGCCTGACACGGGGCTCAAACTCATGAGATTGTGAGATCATGCCCTGAGCCAAAACCAAGAGTCGGACGCTTAACTGACATCCACCCAGGCACCCCAAGAAATGTTTTTGTTTTGTTTTAACCTGAGACTAATGGGAAGCCATAAAGGGTTTTAAGCAGAATTTGCTGTGTATGAAAGTGAGAGAGGTCATTAGATGTGTGTTTTGAAAAGATACCAAGAGTGCAATGTGGAAAGCACATTGCAGAGGGGCCAGTACGAGATCTCAGTCTACCTGTGCCAACATCTGACATTACAAAGGCTACTTTTGTGAGGAATGCATTACAGAGGAACCACTAAAGAATCCATAAAAATAAATTGCAACATGATGAATTCTCAATTTCCAGGCCATCAGCATAGAAAAGTGCTTTTCAGTTTGTGCATGCGACTTGAATGTATTGTTTCTCCTCTCCTAGCTTGAGCTTCTTGATCCTGCTAGGTGTTCTGGATGCTGAAACTGGGACAGTAGGGCCCAGAGAGGAAAGGGCAAATAGGGGAGGTATCAAAAGGGTGGAATCCGGAAAGGAACATAAAGTGAGGCCAGCAGTGACACAGAGTGCAGAGAAGTGATAATTCGACACCACCGAAAAGTGTGCCTTGTACTGACAATCAGGGGTTTGCCAGTTACTTTAGCCAGGTCAATTTTAGTGAAGTCCTACTGAGCAGAAACCAGATGGCAGCAGGTGAGGAGGGATTGGAAGCAAAGGATGTGGAGGCAGGGAGTGTGAACCACCCTTTTGAGAAGTCTGGCTTTGAAAGCACACAGAGAACCAAGTCAGACAAAGAAAACACAAAATGATCCTCAGTTCCTGGCTTTTCCCAAGATGGTCAAGAAAAGATTTCAGTGCAGATAATGTGTCTCAGGAATGGCACAGTTCTGAGAGAAGGTTCCGTTCTTAGAGGAACACAAACAATATAAGACATACTCTTGCACTGGGCATTAGGCAGAGTAGGGAGATGCCAGAGTCTGGCATATAATTGGCATTCATAAATATTTGGTGATTGAAGGACTTCCCTACTGTGAAGTCCAGAGAAAGGTAGTTGCTGGTATTGATTCCATTGCTCAAAAATCTCTTTGGGGTTTTCTGTCTTTCCACTCTGTGCTGGATTGTCAGTTGTCAACTCATCTTCACCCCCTTCTATGGTCTCCTCTGCATTGCTTAGAAGTTGGGAACTACGTTTCCCAGACCCTCTTCCCTGTATGGTTCCATGTTAGAGTTTGAGAGGAATTCAGTCAAGATTTGGAAGATAGAGAAGAAGGAAAGGTGGCTTCAGACAGAAGGAGAAGAATGAACAAATGCAAGATTCACAACATCTTTATGGCTGCTGTGACAACCACTTATGTCATTGTCATAGACTAAAACAGTAAGATAGAGTAAGGGAGCTTTTTCTTGGAAATGATTGAGAACTAGAGACCCTGAGGTTTAGGCAGCAACTTCACTGGTCTTAGTACCTCCTGGTCTTCCAACATTCATACAAGTAATCATTCCCGTATTAAACTCTTTATTCCTGAAATACCTAGAGTAGCTCTGTTTCACCGATCGAACCTAACAGCATTCAGTTCTCTTCGTGAGTTGGTTTTCCTTCTCTTGACTGTCGCCTGAAATTTTTCATTCCTTTTTACGACTTGATGATACTCCAAAGGATGGATGTACCATACTCATTTCAATAACTGACTGGTGGATGTTTGGGCTGTTTCGAATCTTGTGCAACTACAAACACGGATACAAGGGAAAGACTTATGAAGAAGTAACTGTTCCCAAGGGTAAAGGTGTTGGTTGGAGAAATTTCTGTAAGTGAAATTTGGTGTCAGCATATCTGGAATTTCAATAAATAAAGTGTCCTCCCTATAGGCTTGTATCAATCGCATTCCCACAATGTATGGGAGAGGCCCATTTCCCAGAGACTCACCAGCAGAGTGTGTTAAAGAAACTGTTGGCTTTTTGCCAACAAGCAAGGCGTGAATTGTTAGTTTTAATCTGCATTTCCCTTGCAAGTAAGGCCGAGGGTAGTTGATTTTACATTTAAGGCAATCTTTTCACATCCTCAATGAGGCAGAATTGGCACCACTGATCGTATATCTTTAAGTGTAATTATTGGAGTAGTATGCTCCAAGTTATGGAAACCATTAACATGTATAGTTTTATTTGCCTGTTGCTCATAAAATGAGGTCATCTATATTGAATTCATGCAAATCTGTTCTTAAAAAAAAAAAAAAAAAACAACCAAGCTCTTCTGCTGTTTAATTTAGCATATCCCCTGGATTATCTATTCTAGATCATGCACTTCATAAAGTACTTTTGAAGTAATGAAGGGATTTTTTATGCTGTATTCAGAAATTCAGGTAGAAATTTTCTAAAGATAAAGCCACTGTTAGTAAACGCCTCCCCTGATAGAAAGGTGGTTTTTCACCTATCCCTCTACATTTGGGGATATTTTTAATGTCAATCCAAGTAGTCACAATAACCACATTATTGGGGCGCCTGGGTGGCTCAGTCGGTTGAGCGTCCGACTTGGGCTCAGGTCATGATCTCTCGGTCTGCGAGTTCGAGCCCCGCGTCGGGCTCTGTGCTGACAGCTCGGAGCCTGGAGCCTGCTTCTGCTTCTGTGTCTCCCTCTCTCTCTGCCCCTAACCCACTCACATTCTGTCTCTGTCTCTGTCAAAAATAAATAAACATTAAAAAAATTTTTTAAAATACAAAAAAATAACCGCATTATTATTTATAACAGAATTTATTAGATTACACTCTTATGAAATGAGTCATAGTAAAGTTCAAAGAAGAAGTTTATAAAATATGAAGATACTATTATTTCACCCTCCAGGTGTCAGAAAAACGGGAAACTTGAACTAGGGGCTCTCTCTTGCTTAACGAGAATTTAACATATAATAAGCTTCAGAATTTGTGTATACATTTAAAAAAAAATCTTCTCACTTCTTTCTATTGGGGGTTGTTGATTTTTCAAATGTTTATTTTAAACTTAGGTACAATAAATATTATGCTGAAGAAGTGTATTCCAGTTAATAATTACAGAAAACAAACTCATTTACTAAGGAATTAGAAGACATTTTGTTGGTTATTAAATTAGTGACACAATGGAGAATGGAGGGCGCATTAGCCAGAAGTTATAAAATTGAAAACTACATTATAATTTTGATAATAAAAACACAATTAAAAGGAGCTAAAGGGACATATTAATTAAAAATATTCTAAACATCTAAAGCGTTTATAAATGCATTTATGATTGGGATGTTAATTTTATTTCTGATAGTGTGGGGTTTCTTAGGCTCTTTCATTTTTCAATGAACTGAGATACACCGGGGTTACCGGCTAATGGAATTTATTGAAAGGATGCACAGAGGAGTAAGAGACACAGGAAGATGTCTCTGAAGCTGCACAGCCAGGCCTCACGGAAAACAAGAAGTTATTTTGGGACACAGCAATCCTGGTGGCTCAACAAACTCTGCTAGGCCAAAAGGATGACCTGTCTTCTTCCTTTGCACTCAGCATCTCCCTACACCGTGCCCTGTCCTATATGCTGACTCCACTGTTCTGTGTTGGTTCCCGTTGTGACTACCTTTCTTGTCTTTGCCTCTCACTCACTCACTATTCTTTCTTCTCAGAAAGTCTTTCCTCACGCTTCCTTAGGACTCCTACAGCTTTGGGGCTTCTCTTCGGTTGTTCTCTGTCAAACAACTCTGCTTCTCATGAAGTCTGGGTACATCTGTCTTAGATCGATTTTCCCAGAAGCAGACCCTGAGATGAACTACTGTATACTTTATTAAGGTAGTGCCCTCAGGAGAAATTGGTAAGGGAGTGAGAAGGTCAAGGAAAGGGAAGAAGCCCATTAAGGATGCAGTCTCAGCAAAGTCCAAGGAGGGTCCCCCAGCATAATCCCAGTGGGGGAGCTTGGGAATTATAAGTTACGCCTCTGACCTCAAAACAAGAAACAAAGACCTGAGGCATTGCCACTCCCACACCTGTTGGTCAATGGTTAATAAGGGCAAGGAAATGCGTGAGCTTCTAGGTACTTCTGGCTCTCCAGTTATTTGAAGGGAAAGCCTGGGGCAGAAGCACGGGCACATGTTAGGGATCTGAAGGTCCTGGGCATGGGTGGAGCACTGCTCCAGCAACCCTCTCACATTCAAATATATCTCAAATTGGAGCTCCCTGAGACAGACAATCTGCTAGGTGTAGAAATTAGCCTCCCGTGCACAGGGCTCCTATTGGGTTGTTGTACTGGCTGACTCACTCCATAAGCTGTTGGAACCATCTAGACCAGTCACATTTCTCTGGGCTTGTCAGTTGCAGCCAAGTTAGCAGGGTCACACTCTACAGTGCACGGTCACCTAGGTACATGGTCATCTCCAATAGTTGGCTGTGACTCTGACAGTTATGCTGATGCTCTTAAAAGAGAGCAGAGTAACTGGCCTGCATCTTGTACCTTGCATGGTCTGTTCCAATACAGACGAGTTCATTTTGTTTTACTTTATTTGCACCTAGATGCAGACTTGTTACTTTAATTTTTCTGTTTTGGGTTTTGTTTTGTTTTGGGTTTTGTTTTTTTTTTTTTTTTTTTTTGGATCAAGCATATCTTGAAAATAAGCCACTATCTCTTAATTCCAGATTTGATTTTTTGGATGAGTAGGAGTTCTAAATAGTAATTACTCTTCATGTACAGAAAAGGGAACAGGTGTTTGGTAGTTTCTCATTTGTTTCTGACAATAATATTTCTCAAAACAAGACCCCACAATACATATATCAGAACCACCTTGGGTGTTTGCTATAAATACAGATTCTTGTACCCCGATACCCAGTATGCCTGGGACATGGCCTATGAGTCTGCATTTTCTTTTTTTTTTTTTTTTTAATTTTTTTTTTTAACGTTTATTCATTTTTGAGACAGAGAGAGACAGAGCATGAGCAGGGGAGGGTCAGAGAGAGAGGGAGACACAGAATCTGAAATGGGCTCCAGGCTCTGAGCGGTCAGCACAGAGCCCGACGCGGGGCTCGAACTCACGGACCGTGAAATCATGACCTGAGCCGAAGTCGGCCGCTCAACCGACTGAGCCACCCAGGCGCCCCTGAGTCTGCATTTTCAATAAGCCTCCCAGGTAACTTGATTCACACTGAAGTCTGAGAACCACTGCTTTTCAGTATAGATATTATCCACATCATTTTACTTTTGAGGAAATTGAGGTTTTACAAGGCAAGGGATGCCTAGGTGGCTTAGTGATCCCAGGGTCCATGCCAAGTGGGAGGCTGCTTAAGATTCTCTGGCTCTCTCCCTCTGCTCCTCTCCCCCACTTGCTCTCCCTCTCTCTAAAACAAAACAAAACAAAACAAAACAAAGCAAAACAAAACAAAACAAAACAGGGGTGCCTGGGTGGC
Organism: Panthera leo; assembly: GCF_018350215.1. Taxonomy (NCBI): domain Eukaryota; kingdom Metazoa; phylum Chordata; class Mammalia; order Carnivora; family Felidae; genus Panthera; species Panthera leo. The sequence goes on along the minus strand of NC_056687.1, from coordinate 146,873,627 downwards.
TCAGTCGGTTAAGCATCCAACTTCGACTCAGGTCATTATCTCATGGTTTGTGAGTTCGAGCCCTGCATTGGGCTCTGTGCTGACAGCTCAGAGCCTGGAGCCTGTTTCGGATTCTGTGTCTCCCTCTCTCTCTGCCCCTCCCCCCACTTGTGCTCTGTCTCTCAAAAATAAATAAATGTAAAAAAAATTTTTTTAATAAAAAACAAAACACAACAAAAAGGCTAAGAAATTCACCCGAGGTTATATATAATTAACACAGAAAATGTCTCAAAAGTTCTTTTCCATAAAATGAAGTTTTCACTGATGCTATTTTTGCAATGTGAAAGTTTACTTGTTTGTAAAATGTTTACTATTAAAACAAATCTCAAGGAGTATGTGACCGCATAGTGTCTATGTATATCATTTCACTTAAGCTAACTGTACCCTTCGAATTGTGGTGAGTACAAAATTATAATTTGAATACTTTTATATTTCTGCCAGGAAAAACAAACAAACAAACACCTGAATGCAAAGGCAGTAGTCAAGCGAACCTGCACAGCAAAAGTGAAAGAGTTGATCAAAGAACATCATCAAGAGATTGAAGAAGCAGTTTAGCAATTTTATTCCAAACACAGTGACAGCGTGTGTTTGGTGAAACGCTGGGAAGATTCAGCACTTCACACCTGAGTTGTCCTTTATGTGGGATAACCTGAGCAGGTACATGGAATTTTGCAAAGTCCCTTTTGACCCAGGTAAGAATGCAGGAACTGGGCGGGGCCGAAGTTCTCTCCTATCTAAAACATAATGTAGACCTCGCAGGCTATGTACAGAAATGGCCACATTTCTTCATGAAGTGTAGTTTGAAACATTTGTTAAGGGGTACCTGGGTGGCTCAGTTGAGCATCTGCCTTCGGCTCAGGTCATGATGTCACGGTTTGTGAATTCAAGCAACGTAGTTGGGCTCTGCGCTGACAGCTCAGAGCCTGGAGCCTGCTTCGGATTCTGTGTGTCTCTGTCCCTCCTCTGCTCATAATCTCTGTCTCTCTCTCAAAATAAATAAACAAATATAAAAAAATAAATTTTTAAGAAACATTTGGCAAAGTAATACCAGTTTTCCACCTTCAAATCCAAAGAGTGGCTTGCATATAGAAAGATAGAGCATAGTCAGTAAAAATCTGATTTCCTTAGGTTTTATTGCCTATAAGACATTCTTCTAAGGCAACCAACTTGGAGATACCCTAGGGGTAGCAGGGTCTGATCCTACACTTTGAGTATTTGAAGCCAGAATCTGTGCTCTTTTTACTAAATTCTTCTTCCACTGGATGTGTTGTCATGGGCTGAAAGTGTCACCCACACATTCACATGTTGAAGTCCTATCCCCAGTGTGACTATATTTAGAGAGAGGGCCTTTAAGGAGGTCATTAAGATTAACTGAGGTCAAAAGGGTAGGTCTGGTGTCCTTATAACAAGAGGAGATGTTAGAGATCTCTCTCTCATGTGCAGAGCAGAGGCCATGTGAGGACATAGTGAGAAAGCAGTCTTCTGCAATCCAAGGCAAGACATCTCACCAAAAACCAAACCTCTGGCACCATGATTTTAGACTTCCAGTCTCCGGAACTGTGGTGCAAATGAGCTGCTGTTGTTTTAGCAACCTAGTTTTTGGTATTCTGTTATGGTAGCCCGAGCTGACTGAGATGTATACCGAGCATGACCTAGGTGATCAATATATTTTTCTTTAGATGACTTTCTCTAGCATAGTCACAAACATTCTGGAAATTATAGAATTTTAAACTTAGAAGATTCTTGCTTATAAGAAACTTACTAACACACACCCAGTAGTTTCTCATTACCAGCAGGGGATACGTCCCAAGACTCCCAGTGGATGCCTGAGACAGAAGGTAGTACTGAACCCTATATATGCTCTGTGTTTTCCTCCACATAACATCCAAACCTATGATAAAGTTCAATTTCTAAATCAGGCAGAGTATAATTAGTTATAAAGTCGAACAATTATAAGAATATATTGTAATAAAATCTATGTGAATGTGGTCCTTTTCTCTCTGTCAAAATATCCTATTGTATGACTCTCACCTTCCTTCTTAGGAGGATGATCTGAGATGACACATGGCCTACGTGATGAAAAGAAGTGACATGAACGACGTAGATATGTAACATAGCGTTGGGTTACTACTGACCTTCTGACCTTACATCAGAAGCAGTATCATCTGCTTTGGACCCCAGATGACTGTGAGCAACTGAAATGAACAGAAAGCAAAACCACAGATAAGAGAGGACTGTTGTATCTCATTTATGTAGGCAACTCGGGAACATTAAAAATATACAGAATTCCTATGATCTGAATTCTCATTTTACGTACATTCTAAAAGCTACTAGTGTATAAAATAAACATTACATATTATATATTTTATGTTTATATGGATTATGAAATATTTTATCATATATGTATTCTATATTATAGATATTTTTAGGTAAATACTTTATATGAATTTAAAAACCACAACTGTAATATTTTTGGCTATAGGGAATCTACATAATCCTCATTTTATAGATAACTGAGAGATCCAGAAAAGCTAAGTGACTCGTTAAAGACACACAACTCATGAGTGGCCAAGCCAGGATCACAACCCAGGTGTAGTGGCTGCTAGTATATCATGAATGCCTTCCAATTCAATACAGTAAGTGCTATATTACACAGGTAATACATTTTGATTACAATATATTTTAGGTATGTTTTAGATTTATAAAATAACACGGATTATCAGATACAGAATACTTACCACCTTAACATTTGAAAGGGAAGTGCTATTTTGAACATTACATTTTAATAATATTTTCAGGTTGTGTTAGTCTGCTAGTGATACAATAATACTGCATAACAAACAATTCCAAAATGTAGTGGCTTATGTCAAGTACTTATTTTCACTCATGGGCCTGTGATGCATCTGTGATTCTGTTGGGCTTAGCTGATGTCAGTTGAGCTTAGCATCAGGTGTGAGGAAGGAGGAGGTCTCCTCCATGTGTCTCTTCAGTTTCCTTGGACCCAGTTGCTCTTCAGATCTGTTCTCAGGGCAGATGCCAAAAGCTCAAGAACAAAGCCAAATTATGCAAACACATTGAAATCCACTGCATAATGTCTGCTGATATTTCTTTAACGAAAATAAGTCCTACAGCCAAGTCCAACATCAGCGAGGTGGGCCTGTATGTATGAACAGCTCTCCTGAGATCACTGCAAAGCCTCGACAGCAAAAAGCATGGGTGTATAATTATATTACGGGAGAAAGTTGAATTGAAAATAATAATCTCGTCTTTGAAAAATATCACTTGTGGTTTCTGGTATTAGAATATAGCCCACAAAATGTACTTTATATAATTCTATGCAGCAAATTTGTGAGCCAAAAGTGAAAATAAATCTCAATGTGCTGTACATATTCTCTTCTTTAAGATAAGGAAACATAGTATTAATTATAAGTTCTATATTTCTTGAACAAAATATATGTCTCCTCCAAAGAATGTCTGCTTTACTTACATGAAAGAGTTTCTTTAGATGAGAAAAAAATAAATATATTCTGGCTGTAAACTTGTCATTTTGGAAAAATTTTAATTATATGAGTTTTAATGTTTAGGGTATGTAAACCTAAACTTTATTTACCTAATCACAGACATAACCATTAGATAAAGAAGAGTTCTGAATCCAAGAGTATGGCATGTAGAGGCAATAAAATAAAGAGGCCAATACAGAATTCAGAAAGAATGACAGAGAAGAAACTCTGTAGAATAGGAAGGAACACCATACAAAGTCATGTTATCCAAATTTTAACCCCATTTAATCAGAATTGGGCACTTTCCATTTGGCCTACCCAAATGTCACTTCTGAAAAAAATCTATTTGTTTCTTAATTTAAAAAGTATATATATATATATATATATATATATATATATATATATATATATATTTATTTATTTATTTTGGGGAGAGTGCAAGACGGGAAGGGGTGGAGAGAGGGGGACAGAGGATCTGAAGTGGGATCTGCACTGACAGGAGAGAGCCCAACGCGGAGCTTGAACTCATGAACCACGGGATCATGACCTGAGCCAAAGTTGGAAGCTCAACCAACTGAGCCACTCGGGTACTCCTGAAAAAAATCTATTTTCAAACTGGATTAAGAATAAAGATAATCGGGGCGCCTGGGTGGCTCAGTCGGTTGAGCGGCCGACTTCGGCTCAGGTCATGATCTCGCGGTCCGTGGGTTCAAGCCCCGCGTCGGGCTCTGTGCTGACAGCTCAGAGCCTGGAGCCTGTTTCAGATTCTGTGTCTCCCTCTTTCTCTGACCCTCCCCTGTTCATGCTCTCTCTCTCTCTCTGTCTCAAAAATAAATAAATGTTAAAAAAAAATTAAAAAAAAAAAGAATAAAGATAATCTATGAACTCACTAAAGTGAAAATCCCAGAGTTTGTTTGGTTTCAGGTACAGCTTGATCAGGGACTTTGAACAGTGTCGCTAGAGCTCCATTTTTCCATCACAACCATCCACCTGCCATTCACCTTCATGTTGGTTCCATGCCCGGAAAGGCTCTTTCTTCCCTTGTAAGTACAAAATAGCTGCCACCTCTCCATGTATTTCCGCATCTCACATTCAGATGAGAAAAAAATGATATAATCTTTTTTCCACCCCCCCCCCCCGCCCCGCCCAGGATTCCCAGCATTCTCATTGCATCTTAGTGGCTCTGAGCAGACAGTGTTCCCCTCTTTGAACCAATCATTGCGGCTAGGGAACTGTGATAATTGTCTTAGCCTCAAGTCACATGCTCCATTCTTGATTCTAGAACTTGATTCTGGAGCCCCACCTGAAGTATGTTGGTTGAAAATGGGAAGAAAAGGTTTCCCATGGGAAACTGGGTTATAGTTAATAAAAGACAGGAGTGTGGATGGTGGGTACCAAACCAAGAGGTGTTTACAAAAATGGGTGCACATTACAACCCTGTTACGTGTTGTATTGGAAATAGTCTCCGGTTGTTTTATGGTTATAAGCAATTTTTAGGAATCCAGTAATAAGCTCTGCTACGAAAATGTTCTTCACGTTCTTTATACACTATGTCACTTGAACTTTTCCGTTACTTTTATGTAGTATAATACTAATGACCAGAGCAGCCATTTATTGAGCAAGTCTTACTTGCCAAGCACACCAAAAGCCCTCATTTATTCCTTATGTCAACTCTGCCCCAAAAGCTTAGTGTTTATATTTGAAAGATAAAGAAGTGAAGTCAGCCAGCTTTCCTGGTAAAACTTGTAAACTGTATTAGTTAGATAATATCAGAAACAAATTAATCTGAACTCTCAGTGGCTTAATACAATAAAGGTTAACTTGTCACTCCTGACTCACATCTCAGTGGGTTTATGAGGGGCTCTGTCCCATGAGATTATTCATAGGCCTAGGCTGACTGAGGCTTTACTCTCATATAGCTACAGCCTCTGAGCTAACTGGCTTTCTCCATGATCATGGCAGGTGAACAGAGACAGACCTGGAGAGTCCCACACTGGACGGAAGAATTAAAATTTTCAGTCCAAGAGTGGCCTGAATAACTCTCACTCACAACCAATGGCCAGAACCAGTCACATGGCCTTAACTATTACCAGGGGCATAGAAACTGTAAGGGAGCAACATGTAGCTATTCAGTGAGCAGCAATTGCCACGCCTACAGAGCCAATCTCAGATCTTTCTGACCATAAAATGGGCATTCTGTCCACTAGACCCTAATTTCTTTTGGGTCTAGCTATAGACTTTTTGTCTAGTTACCTCGTACTTCTTTCTAGTTTTAAAGTACCAATTATTAAAGGTTTTCCCCATAGAAAAGGTAGAAAACAACCCAAGGGTGGCATGGGACGGTGATTAAGAGCATGGGCCTTACAACCAGACTTCCTGAGATTGTATTCTTGTTCTCTTTCCTTGCTGTGTGACATTGGGTGACCTATTCAACCTGTCTGTGCCCCAGTTTTATCCATCTGTTAAAGGGAATAATAATGTTGTTAACAATAGGGCCTACATAACAGGGTTATAACGATTAAATGGGTTCATTGAAATAAAGCATGAGGACAGCACTTAATACCATGAGTGCTCAATAAATTGCTATTCACTGAGAAAAACTGTTTCTTAGCTGCAAGATGTTAACTTCAGCCAGAAAATTTGGAAACATGGGCCCTGGGTCACAAAGGCAACCACATGAGAGGGAATAACAATGCAAACCTCAAAGCGCTATTGAAAAAACAACTCAAAGGTCAAGTTCAGTTGAAACAGGGTAAGCAGTGTGGTCTTTATTGGCAAAAGCAAGCGCGTGTGTGTGCATTTGTGTGCAAGGTACAAACTGTAAAGCAGCAAGTTTGACAATCCACATGAGAAATTCTATCTATCTTGATAGTCCCTCCTCATGTATCCTGTACATAATGCAATATATTTGGACGCAATATATCTTGTACATTCATGAATCAAGAAATAAAACCAAGATTAAAAATACAGATTTTATTTAACCTACTCTCATTACACACACACACACACACACACACACGCATGCGCGCAATTCATTCAATCTCTCTTTGGCTACTGAGCCCTAAAACCAATCCAGAGAAGCCTGATACTTCCTGAACTCATTCCTTCTTTTCCAGACAATCTCTCTGGGGAATGTGATTTCTCAGTGGCTCTGCACAGGATTCATGAGCACCATTAACTCTTCACTCTTTCCCCTAAAGGTGTGGGACTGAAAACCAACTCCCAGCTGTTTGCCCAACTTGCTAGAGCAGCCTTCTCCCCACTGCCAGCCTCTACGGGACACACAGGACTTGCTTTCATTTCAACACTGAGAACACAACCAAACATTTGGGAGAATAAAAGCTATTCCAGGCATGCTAACAAATCTGAGGCATTAACTTTAAATTAAATGTATTTCTGCTTGAATTCCATTTTTGTTTCTCTAAATCTAGAGAACTCAGTTAAGTCCACGTGTCCCCAAGCTTACGATGTCACATAGATAAGAAAATCTTAAGACTCTGCGTGCACTTTAAGATTTACTTTTAAAAAAGTTAAGTACTTTCGAAACCAGAAATTCCAATCTCTTTCTATATACATTATTTAACAAAATAATGAACAGTTAATAGTAACTTCTCTGAGTATAATAAGGACCTTAATTTAGTTCTCCTTTATTTTTCCCTATTCATCTTTGTGCCCTTTAAATAAAAGAGATTTATTTTATACTCTATGCATAATTATGGTTTTGTGCCTCTGCTTTAGCATAGGGAATGCCTTCTTCCATCTCTACTTGAAAAGAAGGTTCATAATTTCAGAGGAATAGTTAAGCATCTTGAAGGCAGAGCATGTAAGTACAAATTATATAGCAGACACTGACCAAATATTGTTGACATTAAGATCTATACAGAAATTCATAATGTTCAGAGTAAGTAGGAAGAAATAGCCCTGAAAACGCCCCATAAGTTTAAGAGGTTTTTAATTAACTCTACAGACCAGGATAAAAGTAAGGAATTTATTCAATTAATATTTATGCCCTTCTCAACCAGATGCAGGACATTTTCACCAAGTCAACAACACATTTATTATTCTAGTTTTGTTTGGGATCCAGGTTGAGCTATTTATTTTCCAAACAATAGCCTGTAAAAATGAACTCGATTTTTTAATAACTGTTTCTGGCTTCCCACATTCATTTCCTTTGCCAAGTTGTGTACCTGACCTACATTTTAAAAAGTGGTTACAAACTTCCTCTGGAGTTATAAAACCCACTTGAGGTCAAGAAGGTATAGCTCAGGTGCATTTTACCCTGGGCTGAGATGCTGTTGTAAAGATTTAAGTAAACAAAAGTGATGAATTCTATATGGAGTCTAAGCACGGTACAATTAAAACTTTGAAGGTGTGGGAGTGGCTTCTGTGTGTTGCTGTCCTGATTATAAAAGCACAGTAATACACCAGACCCCTTTGTTTCTCTTCTATGGGTGGTTCCCATTACTTTCTTTCGAAATTCCAAGCCACGTGAGGAAGAGAGTGTGAAGGGAAGGAAAAGAGAAGGGAAGGGGAAGAAAGAAAGTGATATAATTATGGAAGAAGCTATTGGACAGATGGAAGAATTCTAGGGAGTAGGAAGAGTTGAGGGAAAGAGCTTTTATATAAATATTGTTTCCAAATCATCATACTAAGAATAAAACTACAACTAACTACAGCTGTGAGATATCAACTGATCAAAAAATAAGACATTTGTGTGCCAAGGGAAGAAATGCTGCCCAGGTGTTGACATTAGCAGACAAGCTTGGGCAGGAGCAAAATCTGGGCATCGGAAGGTAGCCATAGGATCAAATTTATTTTTACTCTATTGCCAACCAAGAGAATCCAGGCTTATTTTTCACAACTTTTGTCTTTATCTTATTTTATTATTTTTTTAAAAATTTACATCCAAATTAGTTAGCATATAGTGCAATAATGATTTCAGGAGTAGATTTCTTAATGACCGTTACCTATTTAGCCCATCCCCCCCCACAAACCCTCCAGTAACCCTCTGTTTGTTCTCCATATTTAAGAGTCTCTTATGTTTTGTGCCCCTCCCTATTTTTATATTATTTTTGCTTCCCTTTCCTTATGTTCATCTGTTCTGTGTCTTAAAGTCCTCATATGAGTGAAGTTATATGACATTTGTCTTTCCCTGACTAATCTCGCTTAGCATAATACCCTCTAGTTCCATCCACGCAGTTGCAAATGGCAAGATTTCATTCTTTTTGATTGCCGAGTAATACTCCATTGTATATATATATACCACACCTTCTTTGTCCATTTCATCCATTGATAGACATTTGGGCTCTTTCCATACTTTGGCTATTGTTGATAGTGCTGCTATAAACATGGGGGTGCATGTGCCGCTTCAAAACAGCACACCTGTATCCCTTGGATAAATACCTAGTAGTGCAACTGCTGGGTCGTAGGATAGTTCTCTTTTTAATTTTTTGAGGAACCTCCATACTGTTTTCCAGAGTGGTTGCACCAGTTTGCATTCCCAACAGCAATGCAAAAGAGATCCTCTTTCTCCGCATCCTCGCCAACATCTGTTGTTGCCTGAGTTGTTAATGTTAGCCATTCTGGCAGGTGTGAGGTGGTATCTCAGTGTGGTTTTGATTTGTATTTCCCTGATGATGAGTGATGTTGAGCATTTTTTCATGTGTCAGTTGGCCATCTGGGTGTCTTCTTTGAAGAAGTGTCTATTCATGTCTTTTTCCCATTTCTTCACTGGATTATTTGTGTTTTGGGTGTTGAGTTTGATAAGTTCTTTATAGATTTTGGATACTAACCCTTTATCTGATCTGTTGTTTACAAATATCTTCTCCCATTCTGTCGGCTGTCTTTTAGTTTTGCTGATTGTTTCCTTCACTGTGCAGACACTTTTTATTTTGATGAGATCTCAATAGTTCATTTTTGCTTTGGTTTCCCTTGCCTCCAGAGACGTGTTGGGTAAGAAGTTGCTGCGGCCAAGATCAAAGAGGTTTTTGCCTACTTTATCCTCGAGGATTTTGATGGCTTCCTGTCTTACATTGAGGTCTTTCATCCATTTTGAGTTTATTTTTGTGTATGGTGTACGAAAGTGGTCCAGGTTCATTCTTCTGCATGTCGCTGTCCAGTTTTCCCAGCACTACTTGCTGAAGAGACTGTCTTTATTCCATTGGCTATTCTTTCTTGCTTTGTCAAAGATTAGTTGGCCATATGTTTGTGGGTCCATTTCTTGGTTCTCTATTCTGTTCCATTGATTTGAGTGTCTGTTTTTGTGCCAGTACCATACTGTCTTGCTGATGACAGCTTTGTAGTGTAGCTTGGAGTCTGGGATTGTGATGCGTCCTGCTTTGGTTTTCTTTTTCAAGATTGCTTTGGCTATTTGGGGTCTTTTCTGGTTCCATACAAATATTAGGATTATTTGTTCTAGCTCTGTGAAGAATGCTGGTGTTGTTTTGATAGGGATTGCATTGAATATGTAGAATGCTTTGGGTAGTATTGACATTTTAACAATATTTGTTCTTCCTATCCAAGAGCATGGAATCTTTTTCCATTTTTTTGTGTCTTCTTCAATTTCTTTCATAAGCTTTCTATAATTTTCAGTGTATAGATTTTTCACCTCTTTGGTTAGATTTATTCCTAGGTATTTTATGGTTTTTGGTGCAATTGTAAATGGGATCGATTCCTTGATTTCTCTTTCTGTTGCTTCATTGTTGATGTATAAGAATGCAACTGAGTTCTGTGCATTGATTTTATATCCTGCAACTTTGTTGAATTCATGAATCAGTTCTAGCAGTGTTTTGGTGGAATCTTTTGAGTTTTCCATATAGAGTATCATGTCATCTGCAAAGAGTGAAAGTTTGACCTCCTCCTGGCTGATTTGGATGCCTCTTATTTCTTTGTGTTGTCTGATTGCAGAGGCTAAGTCTCTCAATACTATGTTGAATAACAGTGGCAAGAGTGGACATCCCTGTATTGTTCCTGACCTTAGGGGGAAAGCTCTCAGCTTTTCCCCATTGAGGATGAGATTAGCGTTGGGTCTTTCATATATGGCTTTTATGATCTCGAGGTATGATCCTTCTATCCCTACTTTCTTGATGGTTTTTATCAAGAAAGGATGCTGTATTTTGTCAAATGCTTTCTCAGCATTTTTGAGAGGATCATATGGTTCTTGTCCTTTCTTTTATTGATGTGATGTGTCACATTGATTGTTTTGCAGATATTGAACCCGCCCTTCATCCCAGGTATAAATCCTACTTGGTTGTGGTGAATAATTTTTTTGATGTATTGTTGGAGCCGGTTGGTTAATATCTTGTTGATGATTTTTGCATCCATGTTCAACAGGGAAATTAGTACATAATTCTTCTTTTTAGTGGGGTCTCTGTCTGGTTTTGGAAACAAGGTAATGCTGTCTTCATAGAAAGAGTTTGGAGGTTTTTCTTCCATTTCTATTTTTGGGAACAGCTTCAAGAGAATAGGTGTTAACTCTTCCTTAAATTTTTGGTAGAATTCCGCTGGAAAGCCATCTGGCCCTGGACTTTTTGGGAGATTTTTGATTACTAATTCGATTTCTTTACTGATTATGGGTCTGTTCAAATTTTCTATTTCTTCCTGTTTCGGTTTTGGTAGTGTATATGTGTTTAGGAATTTGTCCATTTCTTCCAGATTGCCCATTTTATTGGGATATAATTGCTCATAATATTCTCTTCTTATTATTTTTATTTCTGCTGTGTTGGTTGTGATTTCTTCTCTTTCATTCTCGATTTTATTTATTTGGGTCCTTTCCTTTTTCTTTTTGATCAAACTGGCTAGTGGTATATCAATTTTGTTAATTCTTTCAAAGAACAAGCTTCTGGTTTCATTGATCTGTTCTTTTTTTTTTGGTTTCGATAGCATTAATTTCTGCTCTAATCTTTATTATTTCCTGTCTTCTTCTGGCTTCAGGTTTTATTTGCTGTTCTTTTTCCAGCTCTCTAAGGTGTAAGGTTAGGTTGTGTATCTTAGACCTTTCTTCCTTTTTTAGGAAGGCCTGTATTGCTATACACTTTCCTCTTATAACCGGCTTTCCTGCGTCCCACAGGTTTTGGGTTGTGGTGTTATCATTTTCATAGGCTTCCATGAACTTTTTAATTTCCTCTTTAACTTCTTGGTTGGCCCATTCATTCTTTAGGAGGATGGTCTTTAGTCTCCAAGTATTTGTTACCTTTCCAATTTTTTTCTTGTGGTTGATTTCGAGTTTCATAGTGTTGTGGTCTGAAACTATGCACTGTATGATCTCAATCTTTTTGTACTTGTTGAGGGCTGATTTGTGTCCCAGTATGTGGTCTATTCTGGAGAATGTTCCATGTGCACTGGAGAAGAATGTATATTCTGCTGCTTTAGGATGAAATGTTCTGAATACATCTGTTAAGTCCATCTGGTCCAGTGTGTCATTCAAAGCCATTGTTTCCTTGTTGATTTTTTTATTAGATTATCTGTCCATTGCTGTCAGTGGGGTGCTGAAGTCCCCTACTATTATGGTATTACTATCAATGAATTTCTTTATGTTTGCGATTAATTGATTTATATAATTGGGTCCTTCCTCATTTGGCACATAAATGTTTGTAACTGTTAGGTCTTCTTGGTGGATAGACCCCTTGAGTATGATATAATGCCCTTCTGCATCTCTTGATACAGTCTTTATTTTACAGTCTAGATATTCTGATATAAGTATGGCTACTTGGCTTTCTTCTGTTGACCATTAGCATGATAGATGGTTCTCCATCCCCTTACTTTCAATCTGAAGGTGTCTTTAGGTCTAAAGTGGGTCTCTTGTAAACATCATATGGATGGATCTTGTTTTCTTATCCATTCTGTTACCCTATGTCTTTTGATTGGAGCATTGAGTCCATTCACATTTAAAATGAGTACTGAAAGATATGAATTTATTGCCATTATGTTGCTTGTAGAGTTGGAGTTTCTGGTGGTGTTCTCTGGTCCTTTCTAGTCTTTGTTGGTTTTGGTATGTATGTATGTATGTATGTATGTATGTATTTATGTATGTATGTATATATGTATGTATTTTTCATCCTTCCTCCCCTCAGAGTCCCCCTTAAAATTTCTTGCAGGGCTGGTTTAGTGGTCACAAATTCCTTTAATTTTTGTTTCTCTGGGAAATTTTTAATCTCTCCTCTTTTGAATGACAGCCTTGCTGGATAAAGAATTCTTGGTTGCATATTTTTCTGATTCAGCACATTAAATATATCCTGCCACTCCTTTGTGGCCTGTCGATTTCTGTGGATAGGTCTGCTGTACACCTGATCTGTCTTTCCTTGTAGGTGAAGGACTTTTTTCCCTTGCTGCTTTCATGATTCTCTCCTTGCCTGAGTATTTTGTGAATTTGACTGTGATATGCTTTGCTGATGGTCGTTTTTTGTTGAATCTAATGGGAGTCTTCTGTGCTTCCTGGATTTTGATGTCTGTGTCTTTCCCCAGGGTAGGAAAAATTTCCACTATGATATGCTCCTTCTACCCCTATTTCTCTCTCTTCCTCTTCTGGGACCCCATTGATTCTGATGTTGTTCCTTTTTAATGAGTCACTGGTTTCTCTAATTCTTAAATCATGCTCTTTTGCCTTAGTCTCCCCCTTTTCTTTCCCTGCTTCATTATTCTCCATAAATTTGTCCTCTATATCGCTGATTGTCTGTTCTGCCTCATCTGTCCTTCCTGCCATGGCATCCATTCTAGATTGCCGCTCAGTTATAGCATATATTTCATCCTGACTAGCTTTTACTTCTTTTATCTCCGCAGAAAGGGATTCTAATCTATTTTCGACTCCAGCTAGTATTGTTATTATTGTGATTCTAAATTCTGGTTCAGACACCTTGCTTGTATCTGTGTTGGTTAAGTCCCTGGCTGTCGTTTCTTCCTGCTCTTTCTTTTGGGGTGAATTCCTTCGTTTTGTCATTTTGAAGGGAGAAAAGGAATTAATGAGGTCAAATAAGATTAAAACAAAGAAATTAAAATTAAAAAATATTAAAATTAAAAAATTAAAAACAGACACACATGCAAAAGAAATTGCATAAATGATGCTAGATCCTTGGTGTGTTTTGGTCTGGGTGTTGAAAGGGGCTTGATAGATTAGAGAAAAAAGGGGAAAGGAAAAAAAAGGAAATCGTTCGAAAATTTGAAAAAATGAATACACTGAAGTAGACTAAAATGAAATGATGGAAGTAAAATAGAATTTGAAATAAGTTACACAAAAAAAATATAGTAGAAAAAATTTAAAGACAAATATTTTTAATAAAAATTGAAAATAAAAATGAATTTTTTCTCTTTCTGTATTCAAGAAAAAGAAAATAAGCGAAAAAGAGGGGGAAAAAAAGAAATAAAATTGAATAGATGGATGGGCGAACAGACTGAAATACGACTGAAATTACTTCGTGTTCCCCTAGAAGTCAAACTATAAACTAAGCTGGCGGTGAGACGTGTTCTTGAAGAGCGAGGTTGGCCCAGTTGGGCGGGGCTTAGTGTAACGGCTACGTCCCCCACTAGGTGGCGCTGCATAGCTTACCAGGGTGGATTGTTGCGGTGCTTGTAGGTGCGTACGCGCATGCGTGGGAATGGTGAAAATGGCGTCACCCAGCCACCCAGTCTGTTCTCCCGGATTGGCAATCGCGCACCCGTCCTCTGTCTTCAGCTTTCATCCACTCCCCGCTTTTACACTGTCCGTGACCAAGACCCAGGCAGCACCTCCCTCCTGAGTTTTTTTCTCGGATGCGGCTGTTTTTCCCAACCCCTTACTTCTGCGGGACTGCGGCTTTGACCCGTTCTGCCCTTTTGCAGGAGGGTCTCACTGAGCAACGGGCCGGGTGCTGGCAGCACCCAGAAACGTTTGCAGGAGCCTGCTGCCACCGCCCAGAGACTGCGGCTGGGTGCCAGCCAGCCCCAGGACAAGTTCGCGAGATAACGTAGCAGCAGCGTTTCAGGGATTATGGAAAATCACAACACACGTCCGGCACCAGGCTTCATCCCCAGCGACCTTGTTCCAGCACCAGCTAATGTGCCTGTTCTCCTGGGTCCACTGGGGCCTTGCCTTTGGGGACCCACACAGCCTCCCCCTGGTGGCCTCCCAGCCGGGGAACCGTGTCTCCCTGTGTGGCCTGAAGAACCCCGGACTCCACTCTGCTCCTAGGGATTCACCCTTCTCACCAGAGCACCGCCAGGTATCGAGCTGCGGAGTTTTCGATTCTGCACTCCCCCTGTTTATAGAGTCTTAATGGAATTTAAACCCTCTCCTTTCTCCTTTCTCCCTTTTTAGTTCAGTCCCTGCGGCTATTTCCACTTTTCCACTTTCTCTCCAGCTGCTTTTGTGGGGGGTGCTTTTCCCGTACCCACCCCCCGTCTCTGTCCTCTCCCCATAAGCAAAAACAGCTCCCTGCCCTCCGCGGCTTCTTTCTCCCCCAGTTCACTTCTCCGCGCCACGTACCTGCTGAGTTCCGTGGTTCAGGTTGTGCAGATTGTTGTGTTATACCGCAGATCAGTTTTCTAGGTGTGCGGGATGGTTTAGCGTTGGTCTGGCTGTATTTCATGGACGCGAGACACACCAAAAACTTCCATGCTGTTCTGCCATCTTGGCTCCCTCTCCTATTGTCCACAAGTTTTATAGCTGATTTGTGTACTTCTACATTTATTTGTCTTATTTTTTAACGTTCTATTTGGAGATTCTAACTGTATAGCAGAGAGTTCCCATATACTCATTACTCAGCTTCCCTTGATGATAGCATCTTATATAATCATAATACAATGTGTGAAACTAAGGAATTGACGTTGGTACTTGGCTGTTAACTGAACTACAGACTTTATTTGGATTTCGCTAGTTTTCCGATTAATGGTTTTGTTTTTGTTTTTGGTTTTTTTTTCTGGTTCCACGATCCCACATTGCATTTAGTTGCTGTATCCGTTATTGTTATGGACTGAATGTTTGTGCCCTGCCCCTCCCCCTCCCCCCAGATTCTTCTGCTGAAATCTAATCCCCGGTGTGATATTTGGAGGTGAGGTTTGGGGGGAAGTAATTAGATCATGGGGGTGGAACCCTCATGAATGGGATTATAAAAAGAGGCCAGAGAGCTAGCTTGCTCTCTCCCCTGTGAGGATGCAGGGAGGAGTTAGCGGTCTATAACCCACAAGAGGGCTCTCACCAGAACCTGACCGTGCTGGCCTCATGACCTGGGACTTCCAGCTCCCAAAACCACGAAAACTAAATTTCTGTGGTTGATAAGCTTCCCAGTTTATGGTACTTTGTTACAGTAGCTGGAGCTAAGACAGTTATCTATTGCTACACAACAAATTACTACAAATTTAGTGGCTTAAAACAGCATATTAATGATCTTATAGTTTCTGTAAGTTAGGGGTTTAGGCACAACTTCAGTAGATCCTCTGCTTAGGGTCTCACAAGACTGAAATTAGGTGTCAGCTGGGCTGCGGTCCCATTTGGCGGCTAGACTGGGGTGAATCTGCTTTCAAGCTCGCTCAAGTGTTGGCAGAATTCATTCCCTTGAGACTGTAGGACTGAAGACCTTGGCTTCTTGCTAGATGTTGGTGGATGCTGCCCTCAGCTCTTGGAGGTGGGCCTTCCAGAAGGGTCACTTACTTCTTCAAAGTCGGCTAGGAAAAGAGGTCTCTTGAGTGAGCAATATGGAGTCATAAAGTAACATAATCACAGAAAAGACATCCCATCACCTTTGTCATATTCTACTGGTTAGAAATAAGTCAAGGGGAGGGGATTGTACAAGGGCATGACCACCAGGGGGTTGGGATCATCACTAGCCCCCGTAGACTATTCCCCACAATGGTCACACCTCTTTAATCGCCTCTAGTCTGTGACAATAACTTAGTCTTTTTGTCCTTCATAACCTTGACACTTAAGAAGAATACTGACCAGTTATTTTATTAATTTTGTATACCATTGTATTTATAGTAGCTATTAAAATATTTTTCTCAGTGGGGTGCCTGGCTAGCTCAGTCAGTATAGCTCGCAACTCTCGCCATCAGCATTATGAATTCAAGCCCCACACTGGGCATAGAGCTTACTAAAAAAATAGAAAAAAACCCTACTTTCTCAGAAAATCATGAGCACATACTTCTCATTTACTCTTCCCCACAATGATTACACCATCAAATAGTAATGTGTCTCTTTGTTTTTGTTTCCTGGGTGATGCTGGAGAAAAGCTTATACCAAGAATTGATGGATTATGTATAAAATGTTGTGAGACTAGAAGAATGATCATACCTTTGATAGAAATCAGAAAATTAGGGGGAAAAAATATAGCTTGGGAAGCAGAGTGAACATTTGTCGTTTCTCCTCTGGGAAAGCTCCCTGGCTGTCTGTGCAGTTCAGGTGGAGAGAACTCCACGCAGCTCCAGCAGTGGACGCATCTGTTACACCTGTCAGAGCCCCGGGCCACAGTGATTGGCTCAGGGATTGGCCCGTGACCCAATCAGAGCTGCAGAAATGTTCAAACGAAACTCTTTCTAGGGCTGTTGAGAAAGAGGCAGGCGTAGTATGTTATAGGGCTTCACGCCATAGGAAGCTTCTGCTTCTTTTCTTTGAAGCAGAAGATACCACACCTGGAACTGTGCTAAGCATTCTGCCTTGTGAATTAATTAATATTAGGTTTTGCTGTGAGACAGAAAACCCAAATTTAAAATAATTTAAATAAGATAGAAATGTATTTTCTCTCACATAAAATGAGGTCCAGAGGTAAGCAATTCAGGGCTATATGTGGTAGCTCCAAGGTCATCAGAGAGTTGTTTCTTTCTCTCTCGTTCTAATTCCTGATAACATGGCTCTACCTAATGGTCCCAGATGGCTGTTTGAGCTTCCAGGCTGTGAGGAGGAGGAAAGGGTGAAGAGGGATCCTTCAAGGACACCTTCTAAAAATTGCTCATGACACTTCTACTTATATTCCATTGGCCAGAACTTAGTCACACTGCTATGTTTAACTGCAATAGAGGCATGGAAATGCCTTTATCTCGGGAGGCTGTGTGCTCTGCCACAAATAAGAGGTTTTATTACAGAAGAGTAAGGGGGAAACAGCTATGGGAGGACAGTGAGCTCTCTCTGTCCTATCTCCACAAAAGGAGAGTCTGACTGAGAATAGAGCCTGTCCTGAAGGAGCAGAGTTGACAGAGGAAAGCAAGTCAGTGTTGCCCTAATGATATTTTTCAACCTCTGGATCAAGCTGTACCTGAAGCCAAACTACCCCTGCTACTTAAGCTCATAACTTTCCTTCCTCCCTCCCTCCCTCTTCCTTCTTTCCTTCCTTTTTGTTTTTCTTTTGAAACTGAAAACAATCTTGATTGGTACAGAAAGGAGGATTCTCCCAAAGAACTATAGGGTCACCTTTATTTCTTTGTCCTCTCAAGTTCTCCATTCCCTCAAAGCTGCTCAGAATGGCAACCGAGTGTTCTCTTAGATCTCCCATGAGCCAAATTAGGCACCTCTATGCTCCATTTCCTTTCAGGCTAAAGGAGAGAGGGGACTGCTTGTGTTTCATAGAACTTGCTTTCTTGGATTTGACTACAATTTTTAAAAAAATTTTATTTATTTTGAGAGGCAGAGAGAGTGGGGGAGGGGCAGAGAGAGAGGGAGAGAGAGAATCTCAAGCAGGCTCTGTGCTGACAGCACAGTGCCTGCCATGGGGCTCGATCTCACACACTGTGAGATCATGACCTGAGCCAAAATCAAGAGTCGAACACTTAATCGACTGAGCCTCCCCAGGCACCTTGGATTCGATTACAATTTTTACAATCTGTGAACTTATAAACCTCTACTAAGACTTATAAGCTAGAATTCTCAGCCCTACCTATTCTAGCTTGTTTATTTATCTTTAGCAAATGCTTCCTGGAATTCTTTTGCTATTTAGTAAAAACTCCTCCGTCAAAGAGCTTGCTGCGTGTATACCCACCTCCTCCTTCTCAATTATGACTTTTATTCACATTAACAAAGCGGGTGGGATTTGGAGCTTAATGGACTTTTTCTGTTGATCTGAGAATCCTGCCATATTAGGTCACATTTTAAGGGGTTTAAACAGTTGGTCAGTGATACAGCCTTTTTTTTTTTTTTTTTTTTTTAAGCACCTTTACTAATAGTACCACTTTGCCTATTCTGTTCCCTTGGCATCTTTTTTTTTTTTTTTTTTTTCTGGATCTTTTCGTTGGAGCGGAAGGTACAGAACATTAGGTTTGGAGGTTTTCCTATCAGGTTCTAAAAGCATGGTTTTCACCTAAATTATCATGCTTCTCTGTACCTACTTCTATCAGTAAAGTGGTTAGAAGTGTCTACCAACTGCAATTCGCAGGCTATGAAATTCAGCTTTTTGAATTTAAATTATATGGCAGCACCATATGGCAGAGGGGAAAGGAGTGCTCAATTTCTTATCTAACAGAGAGTGCCTCTCAAGCAAGGGAAATTGCCGTCACGGTCCAAGTTTCAACAACGGGCTCTCTGAGGCTTAGCATTACCTGCTGCCTCCCAAAGTACATACACACAGGATTTTCCCCAGCCACTGTGAGAAAAGTTGCTACAACTCAGTGGAGATGAGGAGAACCCGAGTCAGCCACTGCCCATCTTCCCACAACTGGATGCTGAGGTGGCCATGAGTACAAAGTTCTGGGAATGGGAGAATTCTGGGTGTCTTTCACCTACATGTATTTTTTTTTTTTTTATATTTATATAACTTGAGGCAGAGCCATATTACAGAATAGCATTCATTTCCCCCAGGGCATTATAAGCGGTTGCCATCAGCCTAATGCAATTATGCTTGGGAGCACCATGGAGGCTCCTAAAGCTTCTAAAGCACAAGGTCAAGTTCTATGACTGTCCAGGTATCCGGGGGGGGGGGGGGGGGGGGGATGCTGCTAATTTATGATTATGGGGACTCTTCTCTTTGAGCCTGTCATAAATTAATGGAACTCAGGGAGCCACACATCCTCTTTAGGATTGTAAATGGGACCCTGACATTTTAGACTCTCTGTCATTGTAGTGACTGAGTATCCTTTCTCTCACGTGACATTAGGGGACACCTTACAGCCTGATGAAATGGTGAACTCCTACTTGCCTTCTCTTAAGTCGGTATCAGGACAATTCAGAAAGAGCAGGGATACTTCGGGGTGGTGGTCTCTCTCATCTAGCTTGCGTATGAATTAAGCAAGTTCTTCTCCTATAATGGTGGTACTGGATATTTCCCTTTGCTCTCCAGATCCACTCCCCACCATGTCCTCTGCTTCTGGTGGGTGACCTGGATGGGCGACGGCCACGTGGTCCCTGGCCGCTGGCTCCCGGTTGGGGCTGTCCCATAGCTAGTACTGGCAGGCGAGGTTGGGCTATTTATCCCCTGGCTTCCTCTCTGTGGGGGCACCAGTGCTGACCACGGACACAGCTCCTGCCAGGTGGCTCACACCTCGCAGTTCTCTCGCTCTGATTTCAGACCATTTCTCTCCCCCTGCCCCTTCAGGCTCTGACCTCCCCTCTATTGTCATTAGTCCTAAATATCACACTAGCCATTGTGGCTTCTCTGGTCTTGCCCACACTTTTATAAATAATTCATTCTTTAAACTCTCCTCAAATTACTCCTTTTCAGTGTATCTTGTATTTCTTGTTGGAGGAACCCTAAGTGATAAAACAGCATCGTCCTGACTTGCTCATTTTCCCTTCTGCCTCTTTCACAGGACTGGATTCTAATGGTCTTCGTTTTAAGTGCCTACAAAAGGCCACCATGTTTGTTTGCTTGTATTTCCTTACGTCATACACTGTTGCCCTGCCTCATTTCCAGGAGGGTGTGATGATGCTGTGTATTTGCTAGTTTTGCCCTAGTTTGGACTCGCCTCTGCCCATTTAAAATGTACTGTACCTTCAGGTCACCCACACAGAAAATTGGGGAAAACCTTCAAACTGGCTATTTTCTGTCATGAAGACATCTCTAAAAATAGATTTTATTGAATTTAGTCTTTTTAAATTGAATTTGACTGAACCTGTTTGGCATGGACATAACTTCAAAAATGTAATATGCATTTGCTTGATGGCACTGAAGTATCTACTGTTTTGGTTAGCACAGGTTAAGCTTTGATTCTTTTGAGATAATTGTCTTCTTATATATAATATGGGTAATTTCTTTTCTTAGGTACCCGTTGTCCTATAAGAAAAAAAAATGACAACAAGAAAAAAATACCAATGTGCCACACTTATGATAAAAAAGGATCCAGATGTGGGTGTTAATTCCTAGGTTATTCAAAATCATTATAGGTTATTCAAGACTGAATTAGACACTAAATAATTTTCAGTACAAGTGAAGTATATGGTTCTTTAAAATAGTGGTAAAAATGTTTTGAATCCTAGGTACTCTTTTGTTGTTGTTTTGGATGTTATTTATTTATTTTGAGAGAGAGTGTGTGCTCATGAGAGCAGGAGAGGGGCAGAGGGAGAGGGCTAGGGAGAATCCCAAACAGGCTCTGAGCTGTCAACACAGAGTCCGACGTGGGGCTCCATCCCACAAACCGTGAGATCATGACCTGAGCCGAAATCAACGGTCAGATGCTTAACCAACCGAGCCACTCAGGTGCCCCTGAATCCTAGGTATTCTAATGATGGCTTTGGGCCAGGACTAACTTTTACCCAAATGGAAAAAAAGAGATGTAGGAGGCTCTGTCCATGCCCCACTCACCTCCCCGTGGCTGCCAGTGGAGGTCACCTGCATTTTCAGTGGACAATTCCTATACTTGCAGAACAGATTCTTCCCTTCTACGTCTCTCTGCCAATAAGATTGTGCTGGACCCATGTGCGGGGGCTGGGATTTAATGCCCCAATGACAACCCTTGCCCATGTAGGGACAAATACCCACATTTCCGTACCCCTTCGGGTGGAGGGACGACTTTAAGACGTATTCAGTGTAGGTGTTTGGCGGGTCTCCGGCAGGATTGAGCCCCCGTTGCCCACAGAAGTAATTTGTTCATTAACACACCTTTTACCGGCTTCCTCCCTTCCTGTCTCACTTCTACACTCCCTGTGCTTCCTGTGATCACCTCCCAGATAAACTACTTCCACCCAAATCCTGAGGAGCATTTGGGAGAACCATTTAGGATAGGAGGACATGGGAGAGGAGAAACACCAAGTGATAGATCATGCCATTCTAAGCGTCAAGGGAATAGGGTGTTTTATGTTCTTCGGAATCATCTCAGCCTTTAGACTGTAAACTATTGAGAACGCTGGCTGTTTCTAATCAACTCTATAAATCTCTATAGTCTGTGCATACAATGAAGGAGGACTCGATAAATATTTGATACTAATGACAATTCTAAGATTATGCTATTTATGGTAGTTATTACCATAGCGAAGGGGTATAATTATTGCAAAACAGCGAATAAAGTTCTGCCTTTTTTTTAAGGTAAGCGCCCTTTTAGTCATCTCTAAAGGCTCAAAAAGAATATAATATCTTACTTAGATGAGCACTCTTAGGGAAAGATAAGTTTATACAATTGTGTTCAATACAAACTGAATGTCTTCTCAGGTATCTTGTCAATTTTTCACATTCCTCTACTCATGCCAAGGGTCTAAGTGAAGAAAACGCAGCACGTTTGCACGGTTCCATTAGACCACTGTTTTCGCCAAATGCACATCGGGTGTGTATATTTGCATGCACAGCTCAGCTTTCCCACTTAGAACTGACTGGGGACTTTTTATAAATCTCACTGAAAGGAGCCCAATCCAAAAATAAATGGCAGAGAATTCAGTGGAGGAAACAATAATGAAATAGAAATTATATGCATTATTTAACTCTAAGCAACTCCGCAAATGTTGGCCTTTTTTCTTTGACTTATCATCCATCCAGGATTCAGTGAGATGAATAATGTTTTCAGCACATTGTTTTAGGAAATTTTTCCCCCCAAATAACTCCCTAGCATTTATCATATAGTAGAATAGTGAAAAGTCACACCCAGGATAATACCAGACAATTTCTTCATCTAGCTAATGTTGATGAAATTGAATAGGCTTTTGCTCCAAAATTCATTGGGAGTCATTATTCACTGTCCTAGAATGCATTTAATCATATTCGGTTGTCCAAAGGTTGCATTACACATCTCTGCAAAGGGACAGTTATGGTGTAAAAAGAACCTTTGAGGTTGTACACAGTAGGACGAAGTATGTGATGATCCCTCCTGGAAACCAAAGCAAGTCAGCTTTAATTTAAAAACTTCAAGCTTCATTTAAACACATCAAGCTAAAATGTAGCATATCTTAGCAAAACAAGGTAAAGTGCTCTTTCAAATGATCACCCATTTCATCCTTCAAAATGTATTCTTTATTCATTTTCGAAATCGTCATCCTCACCACATTTAGACATCACTTGCAAATGAGCTAATGGTGTAGCAGCGCAAAATGCCGAGACAACTACAATTACCTCTTAATTACACACAGCAGGCCTCCGATGTGTGTCCCCCTTCTGAGGATGCTTAACAAGAAACAAAGAAAGTCAAGCAAACCAGTTAGAGATCCCACGCAGGCTTCTTGATGGCAGGTTTGCTTTGAAGCTCTGTGGAGTGAGATACCATAGCAGCGACTGTCACCAGGAAGAGCTTGCCCGGCTCAAGAAAATAATGGGACTGAATCTGATGATCCTGTCCACACTGAGGGACCTGGAGAACTAGGAATCAGAACAACGGAGATAATCGGGTCTGCAAATCAATGGTTTACAAGGGGTTCTAGCCCTCTACATATGAAATAAGGAAATTTCAGGCAATTCGCCCCAGGGCGGTTTTATATCTTCTTTGAGAAAGAAATCGATATCTCCTTGTTACTGTGAGATCATATATTTAGTAGGGGAAATGGTCTAAGACCAGAAATATGTCAAACAACTCCCAACAACTCATCTCCAGGGGAGATTAATGTGATTGGGAAAAGCCGATCAATTAATTAGTCAATACAAGTTTATTGCACGACTGTTGGTTGCCGGCTATGTCCACAGTGAGGTTAATAAACACTGTGCGTGTATTCTGTGCTTTTTCACACGTTCTGTGGGAGAGCTACTGGGAGAAGTAAGCACTCAGACATATGTGGATGGTGTGAATGCAAAAATGGATCCACTGGCTTAGGGTGATAATAATTATTCTGTGTGTATAAATCACTTGCCAGACGACAAAGGATGTTTGTAAGCTTTCTCTTCTTTGATTCACACCACCAATCTGTGAAACTAATAGGGAAACACATTAACCTCTTTCTACAAATGAAAAAGGCTCTTGATCAATGATCTAGAAATTTCCAAGAGCTATGAGAATTTGAGTTTATAATACACACCATTATCACACTTACCAGAAGAGGGTACCAGAATGGATATGGAGGTTTCTAGAACCCAATCTGAGGACAGCTGTCACACTCTCACATCCAGTTCCACTTGAGAAATTTCAATTAGTCCCACCTGAGGTTTCCTCTGTTTTCACAGAACATTTCCATAGCTTGAATTTGGCATGATGCATTGTTCCTCTTTCTTTGTTTTCTCTTTATTCTGCTGGACCAGTGGCCTCAAACCCGGCTTTATTATAAAGTCACCTGCTGAATTTATTATCAATTCAGTTTTCTGGGCTCTCCCACAGACCAGCTGGATCAGAGATCCCTGATACAGTCTGATACCAGACCTGCTTTGGTTACCTGGAGCCCCTGGGACAGAACTTGACCTTCTCTGGACATTTGCTTGGCCTTTTCACTTTTTTTTTTTTTATTTTTTATTTTTGATACAGAGAGAGACAGAGCATGAATGGGGGAGGGGCAGAGAGAGAGGGAGACACAGAATCGGAAGCAGGCTCCAGGCTCTGAGCCATCAGCCCAGAGCCCGACGCAGGGCTCGAACTCACGGACCATGAAATCGTGACCTGAGCCGAAGTCGGACGCCCAACCGACTGAGCCACCCAGGTACCCCAGGCCTTTTCACTTTTATGACCCCAGTCTGATCTAGTTTAAGCATTGTTGCAATCAATAAAAGTTAGTTGGTGAGCCTAAGTGAAGGAGATATGGGTGCTCATTTTGTATTCTTGCAACCTCTCTGAGTTTGGCATTTTTCAATATAAAAAGTTGGAGAAAAAAAGATGTGATTGGTTAAATAACTATTAATACATTTAGAAATATTTTAAAAACCAAAGTAATTGTGCTTCAATACTAACTTACTTAAGGTTTGCTGAGTAAATGAATGAATGAATGAATGATCTCATCTCTGGCCTTTGGTCTGGGAGAAGATATTAGAAGCTAGAACTATCAGCCTGAGTATTCAGTTAAGTCAGAGAGAGGTAAATGGTACCAGGAAGATCTTGGAAAGCGGGAGAGTTGAAGGCTAAAAATAAGTTTCCCAGTTGCATTGTTGGAACTCACAACCAGTTATTTTCCAAAAAACTTCCCCACATCATATTATCCTCTAAGTAGATACCTGTTTCTGTTTTCATTTCCGGTTAACCCTCCGCTGCCTGCATAATAGACAGGGAGCAACGTGGGTCAACAAGCAGTAAGAAGACAAGTCAAGTGAGATATGGCTGGTTATATGATTCCTTTCTGAGAAGCCTCATTGTGCCTGCCATGCCCACAATCCCTTTCCGCAGAGGCCTTTACATATGAGATGCCATGCCTTGTACCATGCACGCCCCCCTCCACCATCCAGATCACGCTTGACTGGAGTAGTGGTGGGGTCCAGGTTCAAAGACAGTCGAAGATCAGCAGTCTTAGAGGTACGCTGGATCTATCCTGATTCATGGCTGGCTTCTCTGAGGCTGTTGGAATATGAGACATATGTAGACATACAGTAATGGTGGGCAACATGGAAACAGAGAGGTAAACAAAGAGAGGGCTCTAGGTGTGAAAGCTGTGTTGGAAAGATGAAGAGTCCCTTGACCATGGCCACGGCAGTAGAAGCGAAAGCAGGAAAATGTTTGTCGAGATTCTTGGTTTCAAAGGACAAAAACCCAACTTGAACTTGCTTAGGCACAAGGGGGAATTTATTGGCTAATACTGCTAGGATGATTGGGTATGCAGTGAGGTAGGATGAGACGCAAGACTTGAATCCGTTCAGAAATTACTGTCTTTATCTCGTACTTTTGCTCCCCTCAGAGTGTTTGCCTCATTGTCTCATATTGTCAATTCAGAGAGAGGGGCCAAGGCCACCTGAAGCTCTGACACTAAAAATCCCTGGGGAAAGGCTCTGATTGTTCCTGCTTAGGTCACATAACCATCACTGGACTAATCAGTGTGGCCAGGAGGTCTGGGTTCTGCGGTTGTCAGTTTCAGTAGAATTTCACAATGTACACAGAGAGAAAGAACAAAACTCCAAGAGAAAGAGGATAAATTTCCCCAAAGAAGGGAGAGAAACTCTGGTAGAGTAAACCATTGATATTTACTCTAGATGCCATAATATCAGAATGTTAGAGACGGAATCAGTAGACACCTACTTCTGAGCACACACACACTTCAGATTTGGTTGCAACATCAGAGCAACTGCTCATCTCCTAGGGCTACAGTTTTTCACATGTATCAGTCAGCTCTTACTATAATGAGCTGCATAACAAACAATCCAAAGATCTCAGTGGCTTACAACAACACATATTTATTTCTCATTCATGGGTCAGGAGTCAGTTGGGATACTCTTTGGGATATGAGTTGGATTCTGGTCTGCTCTGTGCATCTCCTCATTCTGGGACAAGTGCTATCTGAGACAGGTTCTTCATGATAAAGGTCAGAAGCACAAGGATCAAGCCAAACTGTGAAAGGATATTTTTAAGTGCCTGTGCTTCTAGTTGCACCATGACTACGAACATTCCATTATTCACGTCAACCATTAATAGACCAGAGGAGTTCCGCAGAGGTGAGGAAGAGAAAGTGAATACCTGCTGGAAAATAAGAAAATCCACCACAATCCTCTGTGGCAATAAAGGACCTTCTAAGAGGTCTGCTGAAATTACTTCTTGTACTTTCTTGTTTTCCTATATATTTATTTAACGGATGTATATCTCAGTTCAGAAATCCTAGTGTGCATAACATATAACTTTATTTCCTATAATGCAACTTAGTTCTGTTTTGAGCCCGCATTCAGCTGAGCGGCTGAAACTTAACCTCATTTAATTCAGAATTATCTCTCTCCAAGTTTTTCAAGACGGCATCTAAATCCTGGGGGCTTATGTATTATCAAAACACATCTGGAGAACATCTGGTCTTTGAGTCCTCTGTCTGCACAGACATCCACTGAAATGTTCGTCATTTTGTCTCAGAAGTCAGTCCATGCAAATGACCCCCGAGATGTCACTTCTATGGCTGCTTTACTCCCTTGGCCCTATGTTTTGGAACATGAGACTCATTCATGCTTCTGTGCCATGGTGGGCTCTCCAAGGTCAGGTATGATCAAAGTGGTGCCTGCCTAGGTGCATATAACTCCCCTGAGGTCTCTGCCTGAGGCAGGGTCACCACAGATTATTGCGTAGGCCATTCCACATCTCCAGTGGTTTCATTCACACGGGTGGCAGAGAGCAGGTACCCATCTCCTGGTCCTACAAATCTATCTTGGGTTTTGCTGCCTACTGGAAAAAGGGTATAAGGCCACAATCCTAAGGACTTGCTGTTTTCCAAATATTTAATCGTCCCCTAGTTTTCTCCCGTTGACATACCCAAAAGAATTTTCCAACTCTGAGGGAAACCCTAGTCTACTCAACAACCTCCCCCTGTGTCTTGCCTGTTCCCAACCGTGGCATTTTTCTGCCTAAGCTAAAGCTGGTCTCCACCTGCCCTGTCATCCTGCAAAACAAGGCCTAGGATTTTGGAAACCCAAACCGAGAAGGCTTCATTGTTTCAGTTTTCATCAGAGCTCGTCCCTTCCTTGAGGCAGTGAGCTTAAACCGGCCTAACTGCTTGGAAAGAAAAGGACTTGGGAGGAAACATCTCAAAAATGTTAGATTTATTACATTTACAGAGACACACTGATCATGTTGCAGTTCTTTGAAATTCGAAGGAAATAAAAACCCAAAACACACTGTCCTAAGTCATATTTGTTAGGCCTTCCATGGATTGTGAGACTCCTATTAAAATATGTTTTGTCTGGGGCGCCTGGGTGGCTCAGTCGGTTAAGCGTCCGACTTCGGCTCAGGTCATGATCTCACGGTCCGTGAGTTTGAGCCCCGCGTCGGGCTCTGTGCTGACAGCTCAGAGCCTGGAGCCTGTTTCAGACTCTGTGTCTCCCTCTCTCTGACCCTCCCCTGTTCATGCTCTCTCTCTGTCTCAAAAATAAATGTTAAAAAAGTTAAAAAGAAAATGTTTTGTCTGACACTGTGGAAAATCAGACTATTTTAAACTAAACGGCAAATCTGTTTACATTATGAAAATAAGGTTCAAGAGGAACTAGAAAGCCCACTATTTTCCTATGACAAGCTGGAAAAAGTTCCTTTCAGAACGGGGTGAAACACTGGCCTAAAAGCATTCCTCATTTTTCACTCCAGTTGCCAAACTTACCATGGCCCATCTTCTATGGGATCACACGGTGTCGAGATAATCAGGTGTTTGTCTGTTTGTTTGTTTTAAACAGGATGCCATTCTTTGCCGGACCCTTTGGAGATGTCTGATCAGCCAATGAGACTGTGACTCACGGTTTTCCCATGAACGACTCCCATGCTAAAACCTCGTCCTCCAGCCACCGCGGTTCTGTGTAAGCCCATCTCTGGCCGTGGCCAGCCAGGCCAGGCTGGATACCTGCTCCCAACTAGCCAGTCTCCTGGGAACTCGGGATTGAGACTGAAGAGTCTGTCTCTTGGCTGAACCTGCAGCTCCTGGGACGCAGAGAAAACTCGTTTGTGGAGAGAGAATGTGGAAGACGCCCTTGCTGAATCTGTCCTCCTAGTTTTGTAATTCCCAGATTCTTCTCTCCTAAGGCCATGTGTCTGGCCACTGCGATGTCTTCCAGGATTCTGAGATGGCACAAGCTTACAATAAAGCCCCCTCCCTGGTGAGCTTGAGCTCATCTGATTGTATTTCTCTTGTTTGCAACTATAGAACTTTAGCAAACACACTTTTCCTTTTGCTGAGCTCAGTTAAACCCAAACCTTATTTATATCAACAAAGGACTCAATTAAGCTGAGTGGGTAACAAACAGAATCAAGAAGAACGTGGATAACCACGAGCAGCTGATAGTTACTTTAAAGGAAAAGGGAACACAGTGGTGGCTACACATTGAGTCACAAAGCCCCCGTCTGTAATCTGTGCACATCAAACTGCCAGTGCAAAGTGTTGGCTTTTTTATATGAGAGCAGAATTGGAAACAGTTATGCCCTCAGCTAATGAACAGCGTGAACAAAGGAAGGGGAACGTTTACAGCCTGCGTGAAGCAGCTGAGCGTTTAGAGGTGGAAAGAATGCACAAGAGCAAAGTTTCTACTTCAAACCTAGGAGGGTTTTGTAGTGCTTATTATTTTAGGCTACCAGACTGCCTGCTTTCATGTATTGATATATTGACTCTGTAAAAAAAGAAATCATTAAAAATATAAGTTTGATCACATGTTCATAGCCATCTGCTTCTGGTGACTAAGTTGGGGGTGCAGAGTGCCAAGAAAGGATGTACCATCTTTTGTCAACCGAGGCAAAAATAAAAATCACAGATCAAAAATCGGAACTTGGGGGAAGCATCCGGATTTCTCAGATAAGTCAAAAAATATGCAAACTGCAGACCTCCTTTAAACCCTGGCATAATCCAACTTTTGGGGGGAGTTGTGTCTGCTCGCTAGATGACTTCAGACTGATGGATGAGGGTGCTATGGGAAGTGAGGTTTGAGGGCCCAGATCCAAGCTCTTGTACATCACTTGAAGAGAATTTCCCTTTCCCCTGCGCTCTCTCTGCTAAGGGATAAAACATTTTTAAAAACAGTCTATTCGAGTAGCCTTGAAATTTTGCCGGATTTGATTTGTAAAGCATTCCATTTAAAGTCCCCAGTTTCCTGGTAGAAGCCCCAAGAAAACACCTCCCCTAAAAAGAACCTTATACCATGATCGCATCTCACATTACTGGTCAGTAAGAGTGTCTGGCAATCAGCTTTTTATAGAGTGGGGAGAGAACCTCTCTTTTGAACCATATTTCTGGTTCTTTAAATTAACAGAACTTATTTTTCTTGAGGACGTTCTTAGAATGCAGCAGTAGAGCATTTTTTCATTCTTCAGCTTCAGAAGAAGCTTATTTAATTTCTTTTTTTAAAAGTTTTTTTAACGTTTATTTATTTTTGAGAGAGAGAGACAGAGCATGAAGAGGAGAGGGAGACACAGAATCCGAAGCAGGCTCCAGGCTCCGAGCCGTCAGCACAGAGCCCGATGCGGGACTTGAACTCACAAACTGCAAGATCATGACCTGAGCCAACTTAACCGACTGAGCCACCCAGATGCCCCAGAATTTATCTAATTTCTAATTCAACTAAGTCTGTCCTTGGCCCTTGATCTCACTTTCAGCTGTCAAATTTAGCTCTCTGTGATTGCTGTGGACAAGATGAGCTCTAGACAAAATTGGATGAAGGTAACATTTGTCATTGGCTCTTTTTCATCTCCCCCATTGGCACAATATTCCCTTTCGTCCCCCATTCCCGCCAAGGCACTCATGTTTCCTGGGTGATCCAGCTTCGATAGACCCAACTTCCTCTGTACTGTCCAGAAATCCCACTTCTGTACTTACCTATGAACAAAACCATATTCATTTTTGTTAACTGAAAATATATGATTATCGAACATAAATTATGTGCTGGCCTGTGGGGAAATAGGTTCTACTTACATAAATGGGTGAGAAAAAAGCTTAGGGTGGAAAGCTGCCACCACAAGGCGAAAGTGCCTGAGGTTAGCTAGTGAGATACTGTAATGGGATCATGAGTAACTTATTATATCACCTGCAGGAAATAACTTTCCATCTGATGCCTATATACTATTGCACTTTGATCACAAATGCCACTTGCCCCCCCCCCAAACCCTTTGCTTCTTACACATATGAGTTAATGATTACTGTCTGATTGTTTTCTCCATCTTCATGTGTGTAAGATCTTGTTTTCTTCATGTTCACCATGTGGGTTATATCTTGTGAGCTCAATAAATATGGAGATGAAACCCCTGTGTGGGGCTCTTGTCTCCTCCTGGACATTAGCCTCTCTCATATTCAATTCTGCATCTTCTCTCTTGCTGGACAAGAGAGAACTCCAGACTCAGTCTGCAAAATCAGCTATGTGTTAGACGTATGGATACAAAAGCAAATGCCATGGGCCCCTGTTTTCAGACTTCACAGTCTAAGCAATGCATACCAATGTACACATGGACAAAAGCAAAAGCAAGCACCTATCATAATGTGTACATAAGTAATAGAAATGTGACATAATCGAAGTTGATTAAAGCCCTTGGGAACTAGTGAGAAAGGCAGAATTGGAAATGAGGGGGAGATTCAGGAAGGGTTCAGGTCATCTGAATCAAATCCATTCCAAAAAAAGTGTGAGACAACACATTTTCAGATTGGGGGCATCTATATTTCATTATTTTAAATGAGAAAGTAAGAATGCATTTTCAGGCACAGAGGTGAACCATAGACCAGGCCCCAAGGATGACAATTGAGAAACATTCGAAATCCGGTTGACCCTGGAAGATCTGGGCGATACGGTCATTGTATCCATATTTCTTACAAGTTTAGGGGGTTGGATCACAGCCTAAAATGTAAAATGTTGATCCTTTCTTCTTATAAAAATAGCGTGCAATGAGATGGATATCTATTTTGAAGTGAGAACCGGAGAAAACTGGAAATGAGTGAACCACACTGGCATATTTATTGATCTGCTTTGGCTTAGTAGTTCATCCTTTGCAATATAGGTTTTCATAAAGAAGGATAGTAATATGATAGGTTTCTTCAAAAGTCTATTATGGAAATAGAAAACGACATTTTCTTCCTGGGAAGATTTAGCTTCCTGGGAAGATTTAGCTGCCAAATCTGTCAGGACATTGCTTTGTATACTGTACTTATTGAAGAACTTGATACATGCCATTACTGGTGTTAGCCGGTAATGCGGGAGTGAGGATGAGCCTGGAGAAGCACCAAAGGTCAAAGCAGTGAACATCCACCTTTTAAATTCACGTGCACAAAGGCCATCAAGGAAAAACACTCAGAAAGATGACATGACATCTTCTAAATTATGGTATTTAAATGCTATATATATCCTAGTGATTTGGGGTGTAGAATCCAGTTCTATTAGTTTATACATTTCAGCTACTGTCACAGAAAGACCCCAAGTAACAGTGGCTCAGACAAGAAAGAAGTTTCTGTGCATGCAGCACAGGGCTGATAGGATAGCTCTCTTGGGTCAGGAATGTAAGTTCCTTTTCTTTTACATTCAAATTCTTTGAACTTCATGTCTTCGTTAGTGAAATGGGAATAATGGCACCTCATCTTCCTTGTGATGGTGATAAGAGATAATGTATGTAGGATGCCTGGCACATAGTAGGATCTCACTATGCGTTCCTAACATTCACTCCCAGGCCTGCTGACTTCTGTGAATCCTGGGGGCCCCCTTTAAATAAGTGTATCATAAAACTGCACTACTCCCACTCTCTTAAACTCTACAGCCTTTCTGTTCCTCTCTCTTTTGCTGGAACTATTCTGTGTTTCACTTGATGTCACCTGCCCGTTTTGATGGGAAAGTGTCATCCTGTGGGGAAAAGGGTGCTGAGAGGCAATTCTGTTGGTGAACATCAGAGAAGGAGACCTCTGTGGATCTTAACCTAGAGTGGTGCTTCCAAACTTTCTTCCTTGCCATATATGCTCAAAAGATATATTTGACCTTGAAAGTCTAAGACACTGAAAGAAGTTCTAGGCAGCAGACATCTCTGACCTTCTGTGTCAGATGAAATTGCTCATGGAAAAGGCCCCAGGGACAGGCAGAGCTGTGGCTCAATACCCGAAAGGCCCAGGATTTTTCAACTCTACATTTCTAGATGGCTGGAAAAGCACGGTCCTTCTATGTGGGTTGGTAATGGTGCCTTTTATTTAAGAGGCTCTCCCCGGGAGGAGATCCAAACTTTATTTCTTTCCAGTCTGCTGGAGACCCAGCAGCCATTTAATCTAGGTTAGCCGCTGGGGGTTTGGACCTATTTGGGTATATCTGATGACCCGTGGGTGCCACGGGACAGCTACTTGCATGAGGTGATTTGCCTGTAGGGAGAGCGCTTCCAACCGGGAAGAGGACATTCATGTGGAGCTAGCTTCATAGCTCCATGGATTGGCTCGAGCCCCTGGGAACGTGTTTCTCAATCTTCTAAGATAAGGGCTACAGCAGTGAGGTGTTTCTCCAACAATGGACTCTGATCTACCTACGGGAAGTTGTTGAAAACACAGATGCCTGGGTTCCACTTAGACCTTCTGGATCAGAATCCCTGGTGGAAGGGCGTAGGAATCTGTACCCCAGATGATTCTTCCACCTACTGAAACCTTGCTGCTTAGAGTGCAGTACAGGGACATTCTCACCTGGGAGCTTGTAAGAAATGCAGCATCTCGGGCCCCACCCCAGAAACCCATCACAGTATGCCTCGCTAACAAGTTCTCTCAGGTGATTCTTAATGCACATTAGCTTTGAAAAGCACTGGCCTAATGGTTTGAGAAAGATTGAGCCCAAAGGATTCTTTTCCTAGCGGATTCTGTGATGGGAGGAGGAAGGCGAGGCACAAACAGTATTCTTTTGATGCCCAGGTGATGCAGCATGGAGCATAGAGTCTCTCTTCCAGGGAGCCCAGAATGATTCTGGTGCAGTGAGGACTCCAGGGAAGGTGGTATCAGTCTGCCATCTGCAGGGCTGGTGTCTTTGAATGCTCCCAGAGGCAGCACAGATATCCTGATAGGCATTGGCAGCGCTTACACCGGGAGGTGTCCTCAAATGGCTTCCCAGGGGGCAGATGCCTGGGGCCAGGGTTGGCGGGTAGGGAGGCTGGGACAGAGGAGGAAAGAGTGGCAAGTACCTCGTGTTGATGGTAGCTGAAGGCTTCTTCAAGAATGCCTGTGGAGCACCCGCTGCTGATTCTGAGAAGGAGCAGGCTGGGACTCTGGGGCTTTGAGGAGGGCTGACTGTGTGATATCAGTGTGGGCAAAGCCTGCTGAGTACTGCGAGGCTGGTAAGGCTGAAAGGAAGATCACATTTTAGTTTGTTCCACCAAATAAATGTAATTAGAGCAAGTACCTGAGAGGTTCTCAGTCAGGGGCAATTTTTAGAGTCCCAGGGGCATTTGGCAACATGTGGAGACATTGACATCTGGCAGGTAGAGGCCAGGCATACCGCTAAACGTCTATAATGCATAGGGCAGACCCTATAACAAAGGGTAATCCTGGCCAAGTGTCAATAGTGCCCAGGTAGAGATATACTAAATTCTATTCCAAAGATAGATTTATATATACATATACATTTTTATATATACATATATATGTGTGTGTATATATATATATATATATATATATATGACAGTATTTTCTATCAACTTTACAACCACTGTGGGTGATAGTTAAAGACTGACCGTTGAGGGTGGAGCTAGCAAAGGGAATATCCTACTGGCTGGCAACTCAGTTGACTAGAGCATCATTTGAGATGAACTGTTTTTTTTCTAGTACCTTTTCAGATATTGAAGGTAAACTGATCAACCTCAAAGAGCCAGGGGAGTCTTCTGGCCTCTTAAAAATAATGGACGCCGTGTTTGTCCCGTGTCCTCATTTGTCAGGTATTTCAGCACTATCCGTTCCGAAAAATAACGACGTGTGACTCAGCAGTAAGGCCACCGGTTCTTGCGGAGTGAGGACTACGTTATCAGAACCCGCCTCGCTGACTGCTCCCACTTTATCACACACCGTGCCTCTGGCCTAGGAGGGGTGAGGAAATGATTACCCATCACTTATCCACTTGCACCCAGCACTTGATCTTGATATCTGATCAATTCCGAGCTTAAAAACAAAGGACATGTATATAAAAATTACATTTTTGGAATAACCAGTGAATAGGTGTTTATTCCTATTATCAGAAGGCTACACTGAGAACTCATAGAATAAAGGAGAAATCTGATTCTAGGAAATCAGATGTCTGGACGGGGGAATGAAGACACTTTCTAGGGGCGGGGCTATTGATCTCAGTAAAAATCACTCAGTAGACACTGGAAAGTAAAAATCAAATTTATTTTGGAATATAAAATTTAAATGAGAAGCATGCTGTAGGTAAAGGAGTGCTGGATTCTAGATAAGACAGACTTTGGTGTGAATCCTGGCTCTGTAGCATAATAGCTGTATGACTATGGGCTTGTTTCTTACTCTGTTTGGGTTAAAAAGGGATAATGCTATTTACCTTATAGAATTGTGTATTGGTTAGCTATTGCTGTGTAACAAAAGCCACAAAAATCTCAGTGGCATAATACAATAAATCTTTATTAGGTCCTGCATCTGTGGAGCACTGGGGTCAGCTGGGCGTCAGCTAATCTAGGTTGGAGTTCTCTGAGAGCCTCATCCTCCTCCTGGGACCAGAGGTCTGCATGAGAATATTTTTCCTTTTATTTCAAGTCTCTGCTTGTATCACATCTAACACCCAACTGGCCAAAGCTTGTCACATGACTGAGTCCTAAGCCAAGGATAGAGGAAGTATATCAGCCCAATACAAAGCTGAAGTAAGTCATATAGGCAAACCCACCATTACTGGAGCAGGAAATATATACTTCCCACGAGAGTGAGGGGAAAGGAGTGAGTATCTCTGAACAATAATCTAATGTACCACAGGCTGTTAAAATGATTAAATGAATTTATGTCTTCAAACCACCTTGTATAATGTCTGGCACTGAAGTATTTCATAAATGTTGGCTCATTTCTCCTCCTCCAAACTCTGATCTTACAATGAAGAATGGGGAACATAAATTTAATTTCAGAGATACAGTCACTATTTTAAAAGAAACTTGAACTCTGTAGTATGATCAGTTGTGAGAGAAGGAATAAAAGGAAAAAGCACAGCTACTGAAGATAATAAAACAGAAAAGGAAGAAGGGGAGAAAGAAATAATATCTCTTAAAATTTTGAGATGGTAAAGTAGGGGATAAAGAAGTAATACACCCATAAATTAAAAAAAATATATAAACACAAATGTAGCTACAGAACAGAGGAACAATAAAAAGGAGGAAAAAATGATGTAAGAGACTCACCATGATACGAGGGGAGCTTTTTCAAAATCCGCGCACTATCGCTTTTTCCTCCCAAATTCTGAGCTACACGTTTTTCACATGGAATGGGCTAGGAAAAGGAGAGGTGTGTTCATAGTTTTATCACCTCCTGTCAAGGTTTTATGAAAGACTAATTAGTGTTTTAACCACTATTTACAAGGTCACTGAGTATGCTTTATCCTTGATATCTCAGAAGCTCTATTATTTCAGACTACCAAATAAGCAATCATTTTCTTGGAATGTGGTGTGAGAAAGAGAGAAATAATATCATGGTGATCAAATGAAATTGACTTGGGTTTTTCCAATGTTATGGCTTGGTCCATACAAAGAAAAGAATATTCTCAGCATAACCCATCTGATGGTTAAGTGTTTTGCATCATCAGACTGCTCAGTATTTTATGGTAGAGAAAAATCGTGTAGAAATTCTTTTCTAGAGTATAATAGAGACTTCAATATAATACTCTGCTTACCTTCTAGAATAAGAGAAGAAATGCTTTGGCCAAATTTGACTTGGTTAATAAGGAACAAAAGGAATCCCCCTGTTAAGATGAAAAGTGTTACTATTTAACCAGGCTCTCCTTGTAAAGAGCAATAGTAAATTGTCTTTTTATATTATATGCTTAGAGAAGCAAAGACCTAGAAATTCATCCCTCTTTATTTTTTGTATTGAAACTTGTTCGCTTCGTGCCTGCGCCATCTTGCTTTTGGTCACACTGCCAGTAGTCAACACACAGGAGGTGCTCAGAAATTGGGGCAAGGTCAGGAAAAGGCCATTTTGAAACGATAATTAGCAAAAGTCTGATTTATCGAGGATAGGAGTGCACACATGGAGAAGCAATCCCCTCCACATGCACATTCCTTAAAAAAAAAAAAAAAGTTTGTACTATTTGGAGAAATGAGAGTCTTCCTCCTTTCCTCCTTCCCTCCCCGCCTTCTTCCTTCCTTCCTTCCTTTCCTCTTAAAAAACCATCTAGGGTTTTATATAAAAAAGATAGGTTTGGGATGTAAAGATTTTGTTTTTAAGAATCTCTTGAATAGGTTGATATAAACTGGTAGCCTGAGGCTAAGAGTGACTTTTTATTTTTGTTTATTTATTAAAAAAAGTTTTTTAACGTTTATTTACTTTTGAGAGGAAGAGACAGAGCGTGAGGGGGAGAAGGACAGACAGAGAGGGAGACACGGAATCGGAAGCGGGCTCCAGGCTCTGAGCTGTCAGCACAGAGCCCGATGTGGGGCTTGAACCCACAAACCGTGAGATCGTGACCTGAGCTGAAGTCTGACGCTCAACCGACTGTGCCACCCAGGCGCCCCTGGGAGTGACTTTTTAAAACAACAACTAATTTTTAACTGAAGGGCTTCCTGGTCTCCACGGAATCTAGTGAGAGGAGGGCAGAATGCGAGAATTTCCTGGAATTTCTCTTCTCCCACCCTCTGCTCACTCCTGCTGACCTCTTTGCTCTTGCTCAAGCACTCGGAGCTTACTCATTCTCACGCGGAGGTCTTTCTACTTGCTCTGCCCTCAGCCTGGTAAGCATTTCTCCACCTGGACGTCTGCATGCCTTCCTTTCTCACGTGGCTTATTTAGGGATGCTTAAATATCCTCCGCCACAGAGATCTGCCCTACCCATCTTTGGTAAAATCGTTCCCGGCTTCCCCCATCCCGTAACTCGTCATTAATTTTCTTCGCGTCGGTTCCTACTAGCTGACGTCACACA
Organism: Panthera leo; assembly: GCF_018350215.1. Classification (NCBI taxonomy): domain Eukaryota; kingdom Metazoa; phylum Chordata; class Mammalia; order Carnivora; family Felidae; genus Panthera; species Panthera leo. The sequence goes on along the minus strand of NC_056687.1, from coordinate 146,836,153 downwards.
GTGCGCTTATTTTGCCAATTTGTTTCTTGTCTGTTCTTCACCAGAATGTAAGTCTATGAGGGCAGGGCCTCTGCTTTGCTCACTGCCGCATCCTCAGTGTCCAGGACAGTACTTGTGCGCAGAGTAGAAATTTTAACCAGTTCTGTTCAATGAGTGAATTCCTGTAGGGAGGAAAAGACATTCTTTTTGATTCTTCGCCAGAGTTGTACAAATGAAAATATCCCTAACATAGAGAAGGGCGTTTCTTTGACTACCACAGCTTTACGAAAAATTCATTTGAGGGGCACCTGGGTGGCTCAGCCAGTTAAGCGTCCGTTTGATTTCGGCTCAGGTCATGATCTCAACGGTTCATGAGATGGAGCCTCGCATTAGGCTCTGTGCCGACAGCGTGGAGCCTGCTCGGGATTCTCTCTCTCTGCCCCTCCTCCATGCTCTCTCTCTCTCTCTCTCTCCTTCAAAATAAATAAATAAACATGAAAGAACTCGTTTGAATATATGCATTCCTTCTTCTAAAAGCCAGTTGAATCTACTGGACGTGGAACACTGTGCTAGGTGTTGTATGCAGAATTGAACAGGCAGGGTCTCCGCCTCGAGCAATGATAGTTTAGAGGTGGAGGAGAGTCTCCCCACGTGGTTCTTAGGGGTGCCCTTCACATAGACATGACATCAATCATGTCTTCCTAAAGCTTTCAAGTGCACAACCTGTCCAACTGTACATAAGAACCCTCGGAGACAGCATTTCTCTTCTTTTCAGCTAAGTGGTGCTTGCTCCACAACCCAGATGTATGGGACTTGCATTCGTTCATTCATTCATTCATTCATTCAACAAACATTTGTTGAGCGTCTACAGCATATAAGAAAAGTGCCAGAAGCTGGGATACCAAAGTGATCCCAACATAGTGGGGAGCTAGACAAGTAAACAGGCAAATACAGCACACATAGCAAGTATACAGATGGGCTTCCAATCCCATCCTGGGAGACTGGAGAGATTCCTGCAAGTTTTCCTGAAGGGGATGCTCTCTAAGTAGGTTCTCTGCGGGTAGCCCGTAAACGGTTGCTACCTCTGGAATTGTAGCCGATTATATATTGGATTGATTAGCTTTATTTCCCGATGACAATGGTGGCCTCTCCAGGGAATGGAGCACGCCCAGGAGGTTACAGTGGGTGATACAGTCACAGCACTGGGGAAGCAGCAGGCTTTGGGCTCTGTCAGGGGCAGGAGAGGGTGTGCTTGCGGAGAGCGTGCGGGGTCAGGAAAGGGCTGCCCTAGCAGGCTGGCAGGAGGAGAGTAAACCAAAGCTGTGGTTGTGAGGAAACACGTTTGGAGAGAACAGGAGAGAACCACAGGGGGGGTAACAGGGGCGTGGAATAGGGGTGAGCGTGAGGAAGTCTGTCCAATGCTTTGTGCCTTAGGGTGAAATGGGAACAAAGGGAAGTCAATACATGCTGCGCATAAATAACCCCCCTCATCGTTTCTACAGTCATGCAAACGCCCTCATGGCAGCATTAATAGAATTCAAATTTCAAACACAGGAAAATAGGTCACCGGCATTTTTACCACCCCAACAAACGAGTACTTGCATTCTTGTGTCTCTCCAGGCCTGGCAGGAAAGAAAGCCTCTGGAATGTTTCTATCTCTGTAATCAGCGTGTTGGTGTGATTTTTACAGTCAGCCGATCTTGGAGTCAAGGCTTAGTTTGTCACCTCCAAGCTTGGTCGATGTCATGCGATGAACACCTGTACTCTGCCACGCCTTCGGCAAAGGCATGCTGGCTTTTACAAGGGGACCCAGAGAGGCAGCGGAAGGCGAAATGTGGAAGTGAGTGTAGCCAGCTGTGTTAGAGCAGGCGGAGTTGTGTGTAAGCACCTTGTCGGCTCTAGAGCCCTGGACCAAAAATAGGCATGTGGCAGAAATAAAGGACAAGGACCCAGATTACATTAAAGTGGTTGCAGTCTTCCTCCTTCACGAAATAGGAAGGATTCTTGCTTATTTGGTCAGTCCGGAATCTTCCTTTCTTATGTTCTGAAATGAGGAAAATGAACAAACAAACTAAAAAAGAAAAACAAAGATAACACCCCCCCCCAATCTACAGAATAAAGAAAACTACATCATAAAGCTACACAGTAAAAGAACTAAGGTGAACACAGAGCAGAGGACACCAGAAAATGGAATAGTTATGTTGCAAACCCCGTAATGACGTTAAAATGACATAGTGCTAGTAAATGTCTAAACAGGTTTTCTGGGAAAGAAAAAATAAAACAAAACAAAACACCATGTGCATATGTGCATACACACATAGATACATAAGTTTATCATAGATTTTACTGTGTAGCACCCAGTTTACAAATAGGACATATATACCCTTTATTATAAATTCTAGATAAACAATTGATTCTCACGGAATGCTTTTATTGATTTCTGCTGAACTCTTGCAGCCATTGCAATTGACAAATGAATATAGTTGTAACATAAATGTTGGTTAATATTTTCATTGATGTTAACAAGTTAGACATAAGAAAGTGAAACAAAAAAGAATATGTTTCCCTTTACACATTCATGAACGATGTGAGGGAGAGACTGCTGCCTCAGATAATAGTTTTTGAATACTGAAAGAATATTTTCTTAATTTGATTCAGTAGGCACAAGACACTTTAAAGTTTAATGTGTATCATTAGCATTTTTCCCATGACTTTCTGAAGTCTAGACATCCAATGAAACAAACAAACAAACAAAATCAAGCCCTGATTTGCAATGCTTGCTGATTTCCATGGTGCAAACACTCCCTTCGTGGCCGATTTTCAAGCTACCAATGTGACGTTGCTGAGCACAGAATTAGGAAGAAATGTCAAGAAGCACTGTTAGATAGTATTTCCACAATCCAGGTACAAATATGAAAGAAACCTCAAGAGTATAGATAGAGTAAAATGTTGTCAAATAATTAGGTGATAGATTTTTGAGTGTTTATTTCACAGCTTTGTTGAGGCGTACCTGACAATGAATTGCACATGCTTGAAGTATACAGTTCGATAGGTTTTGACACACGTATACACCTGTGAAACCATCATCAGCATCGAGATGATGAACATGTCCATCACTCCCCCAAATTTTCTTACGCCCCTGTGCAATCTCTCTGTCTCCATGGCTTCTTACCTCCACCCTCAGACAACCACTGATCTGCATTTTATCACTACAGATTAGTTTTCGATAAAAGGAGTCACGGACTGTGTACTCTTCTTCGATCTGGCTTCAGCGTCATTATTTTGAGATTCACTAGTGTTGTTGCATGTGTATTCCCCTTTTCCTCTGAGTATTGCGTATTTGCCACCTTTGTTTATAATCTATTTTGTTGTAAGCTTATATAATTTAATTTTTAATAATCAATGTGTTTAACAGCCAGCTGGCAAAATTCCTGAAAACTTAACAATTGTTTCTTTCAAGCTGGTGCAAGCTGGCTCTCACGTACTTCTAGTGGGCTGCGTGCATGAGTGCATGTGTCTGTGCCTGTGTGTGTGTGTGCGTGTGTGTGTGTGTGTGTGTGTGTGTGTGTGTGTGTGTGAATGTGCCTAGTTTTAGAGAAGGCTGAGAGACTTTGGGACAGCTGCAGGGTTTGGGAATAATTGGAAATGAATGAAGGGGAAGAGAGAATATCTAACAAGTTCTTCTGTGGTCCCTCTTTGGTGTTCTTTGAGAGAAACTGCTGTAAAATGCTACTTAAAAATTACTTTTTGATTGCTGGCTTGTTGTTTTAATTAATGCATGACTAGACAACAATACAGCTGGGCTTTGGGTATTTTACACAAGGGACTTTTATCATTGAGGGCTCCAAGAGAGACCTCCAAAAGCCAGAGTTCATAGGGGCAAACTGGTAGTAGAAAGGGATTTGGATTTAAAAAAAATTTTTTTTTAATGTTTATTTTTGAGAGGAGGGAACAAGAGAGAGAGGGAGACACAATCCAAAGCAGGCTCCAGGCTCCAAGCTGTCAGCACAGAGTCTGACACGGGGCTCGGACTCATGAAGTGCAAGGTCATGACCTGAGCTGAAGTCAGACTCTTAACCAACTGAGCCATCCAGGTGCCCTGAAAGGGATTTGGCTTTGATGATTGGGCACAAGGATGCTGAGACCTGGCAGCTCATATACCAGGAAGTCTTGGGCATCTCTTAAGTTCTCCTGGAATGCGTTGGATAGACAGGCGCGAGGGAGACGGCCTGGGTTTCATTGGTGATCACTGGCAGATTGTCCTCAGGGAGATACAATGTGGGATGTAATGCTCTCTGTGTAGCGCCCCTAACATACCCTCTGGGAGAGGTTGGGGGCTGAGGTGGGGGGTGTTTCATGCTTCTTCTATACTGTCACAAACAAAAAAGCTAGTAAGGGGAGCTGCACTAATGAAAATAGCTACTTATTGGGTGTTTGCTACATACCAGGCTCTCAGCTGAGGGCTTTAGATACTTTATCTAATTTAACATTCAGAACGACCCAGGGTGACCAATAGTATTATACCCATTTTACGGAGAAGTTAAGTCCTTTGACAGAGGTCACATCAGGAAGTGGTAGAGATAGGATTTGAATCTAGGTCTGTCTGGTTCTTCTGGTCTTAACCCCTACCGTGTACCGCCTTCTGGTTTGCTGAGCTGTTGGAAACTCAGAGTGCAAGGCTTTAAAACAAGAATTACAGGCCCGGCTGGCATAGGGCCTTTTCGGTGGTCAGCATCCCTGGCTGCTTGGAGAGTGTGCCTGGAGATGACACTGGAGTCCAATCATCTGGGACCTTTTGCACTTGCTTTGGAAATTTAGATCCTCTCCTAAGGGCAATGGGAGTACCATCGACAGATTTTAGTGTGCAGTAATGAGCTTAAGTATGCATTAGAGACAAATTGGTTGGAGAGTGGTTTGGCTAAAATATACGCTAAAGACACCGCAAAGTGCAAGGTAGAGGTACCTGTCCTCTCTCCTTTTTACAAATGTTTCCGACTATTATTTTGCAGATCAGGTACAGAGAAGAGAGGTAACTTGCTAAGGTCACACTCTTCCCAGGAAACTGTGTCAGGATCTAAGGCTATACTTTATGCAGTGAGGGAAGGATACACTGTCCTCTCAAATCTGAGGAAGAACAAAGGATTACTGAAAATGGGAATGATGGGAGTGGATAAGGAGAGAAAGGCCGCCGTAACAATGACATATCCAACGAGAGTGGCTTAAGTAAGTAAAAGTTTATTTATCTCCCTATAAACAGTTTAGAATGAGCTCTCTTGGGCTGGTAGGCTGGCTCTGCTGTACGGGAACATTCAGGGACCGTGCTACCTTCTGTCTTATCTTCCTGAATGTCCACAGGGCTGATACTGACTCATTTCCACTTTGGGGGTCTATCCTGGGGCAAGGGGAAAAAAAAGTGTCCAACTCAATCTTTTAGAAGACCCAGAAGTTGCATGCTTCATGTTTGTCACGTGACTTAACTGCAAGGGAAGCTGGAGAATGCAGCTTCTTCTTGGATGGTTATAGGCCTAGCTAACACATAGGGATTCCACTACTAAAAGGGAAGGAAAAATTAATACTGTATGATCTAAGTCTCTCATTACAATCGCTCCTAGGAAAGCCAAGTGGCAAAAACAACAAATTATGCCCACATAATAGACACTTACACAAAACAATTAATGAATACAATATTCTATAACAATTTTGAAACGTATCCTGTAGCAGATAGTGTTTCTGATAGACTGAGTGTATACATTTGGGGTCCTTGTATCTGTGCCAGTCCTCTGTAGCTCTCCTGGCATTTCAGCATCTTTGGAAGATGGCACAGTAGGAGTGGATGTTTCCCACAGCTGGGGCCTTTTCTAGAGTGGTCAACAATTGGTCATAATATTCTGCGTGTTCTCATGAGAGGTGGGAACCAACAGAGACTCACGCTAAAACTAAATGATTGATGCTGGCTGATGGGGCCAGCGATGGCTGGAGAGAATGTAGCATGGGCAACCACTCCTCAGCTTTAACTATTGATTACAATGGGGGAATTTTGGTGGGGTCTCCAGGAATCCAAAATTCTCAATAGGATGCAGAAATGTGAGGTTTTTTGCATGCAAGCTAATTTTTAAATGTTGGCTTAAATATTTTAATCCCGCTCTGTGGGCCAAAAAGAACATTCCTGTGACCTCAGATTGGGTTGTGGTCTCTGCTTTAATCTCTCAGGATCTATTTTCTCATTTGTAAAATGAAAGTGTACCCACCTCAAAGGGTTATAGGGAGAATGGAAAGAAATAGTGTATGTCCAAGGCAGGTAATCATTATTGCATCTGATTTTTTTTTTCCATAGTGAATCCACCCTAAAATTTGGGAAATTCTCAGATCCCATCCTAGTGGATAAGAAGTTCAGGGTGGACATTCCAAGGAAGACTAAGAGGGTAGAGTCTGCAAGATTTACTACAATTGGGTGTTCTGATTCAGGCCTTCAAAGCTGTCCTAATTTACACTTCTCAACTTTTCCTTTTAGAGGTGTTGTGGTCAAGAATTTGGGTCTAGCTAATCTGAGCAACCCATTTGGATTAGGGAGGAGAATAGTTAGATTTATCCTGTACTTATCCCTTGTTAGTTGTGTGACTTTGGCTGGGTTACTTAATATCCCTACGCCTTACTTTTCTTATTTTCATAATGAGAATAATAATAACTTACCTCATAAAATAATTGTCAGGACTCAGTTAGATAATATGTACAAAACCATTAGTGCGTATCGCCAGACGTATAGTTAGTATTCAATAAACATTAATCATAATTAACTACTTCGTCTTATCCAAGGAGAAGAGATATAAAATAGATTTCTTACTGTTCCAACATTTGGTAAAACTTATATTTTCAGGCAAACCACCTTTCTTAGTCAACAACCTGAGTTAGTTTTTTTCTCTGGGAGAACTGTGATAATGTAGTAGATAAAATCTTAGGAATATTGGTTGAATTGTCCTTTGTGCAACTCCCTACAGTAAAAGGATAGAGTCAGGTGTAAAGTGTTCTAAAACAACAAAGTGACCTTTAAAGAAAAGCAATTTATTCATAAAGTAAATCACCAAAGCAAAAGGGGGAAAGGTCTTCCTGTACATTGCCAGCACGAGATCTCCGGGCTGTTGCCGTGTTTTGCATCGTTTGTGTTGGTTACACGCTATGTAACCACATGAAGACTTTCTTATTTCAGAGCCGATGGGACTGTGAAAAGGGAATATTGCAATTTACGACAGTAAATGATACATGATCTGTTCTACAGAAAGCCCCATCGGCAATCGGGCGGATGCAAAGTGCAAATGCATAGTTCCAGAAAGGTGTCCACCGGCAGTTAAACTCCTTTTCAAAAATAGACAAATTCTTACAGGATTCGTTAAACTTATTGACCATCCTTATCTTTATTGCTATTCGTAGTAGTAACAATAGTAGTTACTGGTGTTTATTGGACCTTTCCTACGGACCCTCCATGGGCAAACTGGGTAACATGCTAAATTCTCTCAACAACTCTCTGAGTTAGGGGCTATTATTATTCCCACTTTTCAGATGAGGGAATTGATGCCTAGGAATGTTAACTAAGTTGCCCTGTTGTATTAGTTTGTAAGTGACGTGACTTGGCTTTTAACCTAGCATTTCACGGCTCCAACGTTCACGAGTCTGTGAGGGAACCAAAATTTCGATGAGTACAATGGAAAGAACAAAGACTTATTTTTGCAGCTTTCAGTCCTTTCCCAGAGAGTTTGTCCGAACCGAGTGCCTCGTCGTGGGGCTTTCTACAGACAAAGGAATCTGGTTGCTGGGGGCTGAGGGGAGGGGAGAAGGGAAGCCAGAGGTCCCAGATAGGCTAACAAGCGGTGGGAGATTTTGAAGCCCAACTCCGAATGCTCTGCAATTTTGGCAGCAGTGTTGACATCCCAGCTCCTTCTTTGGTATCCTGACCTATTTGTTCTGACCGAGGATGGCTTTTTTTGTCGATGTTGATGATCACTATTCTGGGATTCCTGGGAAGTTCCGCTTTCAAATACCCTGTTCCGTTGTTCTCATAAGCACATTCACACTTGTCAGACTAGGTTTGGGAACCGTGGTCGTGCAATTATGGGCACGGTTTTCAGAGCCCCTCAGCTCTGGTTCGTGGACTCCAGCTGGCAAGGTGGATCCTCTCACCGAGTACAGTCAGCCTCTTGTCAGGAGACAAGAACATCTTGGCGACAGCTCTGACAATCTCCCACTCTCCTGTGTGGAGAGGGAATGTTGTTTACGACTCTGTCTTGTTGGTTAATTTTACCTACAGGGTGATCGTACTTTGTGTTATTTAATAAGTAGTCTAAATCCCTTTCGTGATAATAATTTAACATATGCCCTTACTTCGATCACTTTTAAACACAATTGGTGGTTTGGGTGAATTTATATGTGATTACAGAATGTTGTCCTTGACTATGATAAGGGGAATTTTTGACAAAGCACCTGCTTCAGTTATGAAGCTGTTGATCTTGAATTGGACAAAAACAAATGAGGTATACACTCAAAAAAATAAGAGCAGAAATATTTTTCTCTATAATAGGCCGAGGGAAAAAAGAACCCAACAACTTTTGTTATAGTAAAAACAAAATGCTGTTTGTCTTTTTTATGTTGGGTTTGGAGCCCACCAGCCACATCGTGTTAGGTAGTGCTATGGGAAGAACAGTAGACACTGGGACGCCTGGAATCTAGTTCTGGCTTTGTCATTGTATCACCCAGAATTCTTTGGGTTGTAAGTGGCAGAAAGGGCAACTCAAGATCACTTCAACAGAAAGGGACCTCCCTTTCTTTTGTTTATGTAACCAAGATGTTCGGGGGTAGATCTGACCTTGGGTACCTCCAAGCTGTAAATTATGTCATGAAGCCTTAATTTCTTTCCATCTCCCAATTCAACTTTTTGGTTGTCTGCTTCATTCTCGGACCACAGAGGGCTCACCTCAGTTCTGTGATCTCCTCCCAGTCCGCAGATCAGAATGAAAAGGCAAGAAGGTACCATTCTTCAAATGAATCCCAAGTTTCATTCTGATTAGACAGGACTAGATCCCATGTTATTCCTAAAGCAATCACTGTGGTGCTTTGATCAACCATGTCTGGATGGAGCCACATCCAGACTCCATAAGACAGGGAAAGGTAGATGCCCAGATAAGAGTTGGGGCTGTTATCAGGAGAAGGGGGAATTTACGCTGGGGAGTGTCAGTACCACTTACCAACTGTGTGACCTTAGGAGGATAGCTAAACCTCTGTGAAAAGGGGAGTTAATAATGCCTGCTAAAAATGGATTAAGAAAAATTGAAAAAATGGATTAAAAATAATTTGTAGACTACATATACCAATTCTTGTGCTTTGTAAACTATACATTATTGTACAATTTTGTGTCATTAGTTTAAAAAGTTTTTTTAATGTTTATTTATTTTTGAGAGAGACAGAGACAGAATGTGAGTGGGTTAGGGGCAGAGAGAGAGGGAGACACAGAATCCGAAGCAGGCTCCAGGCTCCAAGCTGTCAGCACAGAGCCCGATGCAGGGCTCGAACTCACAAGCTGTGAGATCATGACCTGAGCCGAAGTCGGACGCTTAACCGTCTGAGCCACCCAGGTGCCCCTATGTTATTAGTTTTAGAAGTTTGTCTAGGATTTATACCTAGGAGTGAAATCGATGACTTATGCATAGACTATGCACATCTTCAACCTTACCAGGTGATACCAAGTTTCCTTCTACCATTAGCAGTGAATAAGAGTTCATGTTGTTCCACATTAAACACCCAGCAGGACATTTTTTTGGCTACTTTCCAACCCAGTAGGTATGAAGTGGTATCTCATTGTTATCACTTGCCGTTTCCTATTAACTAACAAACAGCATCGTTTCTCATATTTATTAACCATGTCATATTTGTTGGCTACATTCAGAGATGTACTTGTTCGTATATTTTGCCTGTTTTAAGTACTATGCTGTTTGTTTCCTTTCTCAACCATTCATAAGGCTTCTTGTAGTTTCAGGGTACTGATACTTTGCTGGTTATCTTATTGCAGAAATTTATTCTCAGTTTGTGGCTTGCCTTTTCACTTTTTTATGGTGTCATCTGATGAACATGAACTCATAATTTTAACAGCCCAATTTACCAATCAATCTCATCCTATGAGGCTTGTAATTTTTGTGCTCTGAATAAGAAATCTTTCTGCTCCCAGCCCTTAAAGTCATAAAGATATTCTCTTCTAAAAGTTTCAATGTTCTATCTCTTTTTGTTTTTTAAGTTTATTTATTTATTTTGAGACAGAGAGAGCATGAGCAGGGAAGGGGCATAGAGAAAGAGAGAAAGAGAATCCCAAGCAGGCCCCACACCACCAGCACGGAGCCTGATGTGGGGCTTTATCTCACAAACCATGAGATCATGACCTGTGCCCAGATCGAGAGTTGGGTGCTTAACCGACCGAGCCACCCAGACGCCCCTCATATTTGAATTCTTAATCTACTGGGACTGTATTGTATGTTGTAAGGTAGGTATTCAGTTTCAAATTTCCCACACGGACAACTGTCCCAACACCATTCATTCAATGACTGCCTTTCCCCATGGCTGTGAAATGTCACCTCTATGATACATCAGGTGTCCTTGTAGGTATGCATCTGTTTTAGGTTACCTGTCTTATTCCTCTGGCCTGTTTGTCCATCCCTGCATCAATAAAGGTCTTTTTTTTTTAACATAGGACTTTTAAAAGAAACGTCACATTACTCGTGATAGGATGTGGGTAGAGGGTGGCGTAGAGAATCAGTACTTTACTGCACCCAGTCGACTCTTCCCATGCTTCACCTCCTATCTCCACAGTGCTTTGCTGGTCTGGTTTCAGGAAGTTTTATTAAGTTCCGTCTAATAGATATCATTGCTAATCCCTGTTCTTGTTCACTCGTGTGTAACGATGGCATTTTTGTGTGTGTGGTTTTTATCCCTTGTGGTATTCAAATTAAATGAAATTGAGTTCAAAAATCTGAGAGATTTGGGAGAGTTTATGTATGTTTTTTTATCTGTAGAAAACTTGGAGAGTCTGTTGGAGAGAGGACCAACACTTTTGGCAAGAGTGAGTGTTCGGTAATCAGTAAAGCTGGGTAAGAAAGGGGCTGCTCGTAAGCTGGGGTTTCATTTAAACAGACCTTCCAAGGAAAAGGATCCCTGTGGCTCTTTTAGCCTATTCATACGATTAGTACTTGATGAAATATAATGGGAATGAAATAAAGGCAGATAGCAGTCAGCCAGACTGGATGTAGATTAAAAAAATATATATATATATTTGAATATGTTTTTTTGAATATAGCTTTTTAGCCTACAAATACATTTTTTTCTCTGTGAATAGGCTTAACTATCACAGGATGTACTACCTCAGTGTGATTTTATATTGACAATACAAAATAACATGATTCTTATCTTCATGCTTTAATTTTCTGGCCCTTCTCCGGTGGCTTTGACCACCTTTGTTGTTCCCCAAAGAAATTTCTTTGCCTGCAGCACTCCCAGAGAACAGGCTTGAGCAAAATTTCATGGAGAGGCAAATTCAAAAGGCTACCTGCTTGAAATGAGCTAACGCTGTTAGAAAAAATAGGGGAGTCAGATCCTAGGACTGCATGATTAAAATAGAAACTAAGCTGTTTAGCTCAGAGATCACGTCTTTTTAGGCTGTAGTATCTGGCAGACTGTGTATGTATGTGGTAGTTATTGATAATAATTCGAAGTATGAATTGAAGAATGTGTAAGAAAGCAGCTGTCCTAAGATGAACTGGGCCACAGCCCCAGTGAACAAATAGTGTCTGATTAATTAAAAACCCTCGTCCTTGTTAATATCACCATTCTCTTCAACAGAAGCCAGCCAAGGAAATATACAGCAAGGTTAAAGCCTGCACGTGCGATTCAGATATCAGCTGTGCTCTTGGCCTTTGACTTCTGCATCTGAACACATTGACTCCCAGCCAGCTTCGATGCAGAAGTCAGTCCTCGTCCGTTTCCGCGTCGGAATCCCCCCACCCAGGTGACTCTTGGCATCAGCAAGCAAAGAAGAATTGGTGCAAATGTTTTGCAGAGAAGGTGGAGGATTGGCATTTACGTTGTGTATCTCACAGCAGACTAGTTTGAAAGTTTTCCTTAATATTTCTAATTTCCCCAACCTTTTGGGCCCACCCCAAGGGCAGAACTTTCTCTCTGCCTCTTCCCAGGTACCTCCAACCATGCTGGGCTCTTTTCTCTATCCCTGACTTTATTTTTCTTTCCCTCACTCTTTCGAGTATCCTAGGTTCTCATGATCTCATGCATAGCAGGTTAGTCACCATATTTCATCATTTGGTCACACACTGGAGGCTCTTCTATCTACTCTAATGGGATTACTCATGCCTTCAGCAAGTGTTTATTGTGGCTTATCATGTGCCAAGAACTGTCCTAAGATCTGGAGATGGAGCGGTGAGCAAAACAGACAAAAATTCTTACTATCAAAGAGCTTACAGTGGAAGGAGCTGGACAGAAATAAATAAACAACAGAAATAAATAATAGTTACAAGGTATAACATGACAGAAGAATCAGAGAGAAGGTGGTTAGAGATGATGGTACAAGAAGATCCTGATCTCACCTCCTTGCATGGACACAACTCTGAAGTTCATGTGGAATAATTCCTTCTGAAAAGAACCTGAGAACTAGCAGAGCACTTGCTCTATGATAAAGCATAAAAAGGACCACACCTAGGTGGGTGGACAAGACAGAGACAGGCTCTCACCAAAAAAACTTACCCATGCACAGGGACCCCACAATTAGGAGGGATCTCAAAAAAATAAACAAACAAAAATATTTATAAGCAGAACTTCTCCCTAAAGGGCAAGGAGTTTGTACTTCATACCAAGTACATCAGGCCTCAGATTCTGCACCAGAAAGACAAGCCCCCAAAAGGTCTAGCTTTGAAAACCAATAGGAATTACATCTGGGGCGGGGGGGGGGGGCGGCATGTAGAGCTATAATGAATGATGATTCTGCTCTTTCAAAACTTGTGCACATGGGCACCTGGGTGGCTCAGTTGGTTAAGCATCCGACTCTTGATTTTGGCTCAGGGGATGATATCATGGTTTGTGGGATTGAGCCCCGTGTGGGGCTCTGTGCTGACAGGGCATAACCTCTTTGGGATTCTCTCTCTCCCTCTCTCTGTCTGCCTTCAGAGACACTCACGCAGCCCCGACAGAGCCAATGGGTGTGTGCGGCCCACATAAGGGATGCCCCTTGAACACCAAGCTCAGGCGGCCGGCAAGGACAGCATTTCTGGACCCCTTGGGTTTGAGAAAATTTTGGAGAGATATCTCAAGAGACAACCAAGAACTGGGGTAAGGTTTAAGAATAAGGCTCAGGGGTGTCTGGGGGACTCAGTCATTTAAGCATCTGACTCTTGGTTTCAGCTTGGGTCATGGTCTCATGGTTTTGTATTCAGGCCCCGTGTTGGGCTCTATGCGGGCATTGTGGAGCCTGCTTGGGATTCTCTCTCTCTCTCCCTCTCTCTCTGCCCCTCCCCCACTTGTGTTGTCTCTGTCTGTCTCAAAATAAATAAATAAACTTAAAAAAAAATAAGCTTCCTCTACACAGAGCCACTCCTTTAAAACAGGCAGCGACAGGTATTTCACATAATATACAGACACAAACACAGAGAGTCAAGCAAAATGAGGAAACAGAAATATGTTCCAAATGAAGGGATAAGGTAATATTTGAGGGGGAAAAAAACCCTTAATAAATTGGAGATAAGTGATTTACCTGATAAGGAGTCAAAGTAATTGTCATAAACATACTCACTGAACTTGGGAAAAGAGTAGATGAATACACAGAGAACCTGAACAAAGAGACAGAAAATATAAGAAAGTACTAAACAACTCAAAGAGCTTAAGAACACAATAACTGAACTGAAAAATACACTAGAGGAAATTGACAGCATACTAGATGATATGGAAGAATGACTCAGTGACATGGAAGACAGGGTCGTGGAAATCACCCAAACAGAATAGCAAAAAGATAAAAGAATTTTAGAAATGAGGAGAGTTTAAGGGATGTGCAGGACAATTTCAAGTGTACTAAATTTGCACTATAGGGTCCCAGAAGAAGAAAATACAGAAAGGGGCAGAAAACTTGTTTGCAGAAATAATGGCTGAAAAGTTCCCTTAACCTGAGGAAGGAAACAGAAATCCAAGTCCAGGAAACAAAGAAAGTCCCAAACAAAATGAACCCAAAGTGGTCCACACCAAGACACATCAAACCGAAATGTCAAAAGTTAAAGATAAAGGGAAAATCTTCAAACAAACAAACAAACAAAACCACAGCAAGAGAAAAACAACTGGTTACATACAAGGGAAGCTCCACATGACGATCAGCTGATTTTTTTCCACAGAAATTTGGCAGGCCAGAAAGTGCTGCCAGAAATATGTTCAAAGTGCTGAAAAGAAAAAAAAAAGAACTTCCAACCAGGAATACTCTGTCAAGATTATCATTCAGAATAGAAGGTGAGAGAAAGAATTTCGCAGACAAGCAAAAGCTAACAGAGTTCATCCCCATTAAACTGGCCTCACAAAAAACATTAAAGGGAATTCTGTAAGCTAAAAAAGAAAAAGTCACATTTAAATATAAGAAAATACATGAAAGAAAAAGAGATCACTGATAAAGGCAAATATACAGTGCAGAGAGTAGATCAACAACTTATAGAGGGAGGATTAAGGTTAAAGGATAAAAGTAGCAAAATTGACTATAACTACAATAATCAGATAAAGGAATAAAATAAACAAAATAAAAAGCCATAAAATATGATGTCAAAAACTTAAAATGTGAAGGGATCATAAAGATGTAGTGCTTTCAGAATGTGGTCAAACTTAAGTGACTACCAACTGAAAATAGACTGCTATATGTATACATTATTGTTCATGAACCTCATGGTAACCACAAACCAAAAACCTATAATAGATACATAAAAAATAAGAAAGGAATCTAAACACAACACTAAAGAGTGTCATCAAATCACAAGGGAAGAGAGCAAGAGAAGAAAGGAGCAGAGAAGAACTACAAAAACAACTAGAAAACAACAACAAAATGGCAATGCCTATCAATATTTACTGTAAATGTAAAAGGAGTAAATTTTCTAATCAAAAGACATAGGGTGCCTGAATGGATAAAAGACAAGACCCATCCATATGTAGCCTATAAGAGACTCACTTCAGCTCTAAAGACACTACAGACTGGTAGTGAAAAGATGGAAAAAAGATATTCCATGCAAATAAAAATGAAAAGAAAACTGAGGTAGCAATACTTATCTCAGACAAAATAAACTTAAAAAGATTTTTTTCTAACAGTTATTCACTTTTTTGAGAGACAGAGAGAGTGTGATGGGGAAGGGGCAGAGAGAAAGTGAGGAAGACACAGAATCTGAAGCAGGCTCCAGGCTCCGAGCTGTCAGCACAGAGCCTGACATGGGACTTGAAATCACAGACTGTGAGATCATGACCTGAGCCAAAGTTGATGCTTAACCGACTGAGCCACCCAGGCACCCCTCTGACAAAATAAACTTTAAAACAAAGACACAAAGAAAGGTATTACATAATGATAGGGGGGTCAATACAACAAAAGGATGTAACATTTCTAAGTATTTATGCACTCCTCTGAGGCGCTCCTAAACATATGAAACAAATGTTAACACACATAAAGGGAGATATTGATTGTAATACAATAATAATAATAGGGACTTTAATACTCCACTTACATCAATAGATAGGCCATCCAGAAAGAACATCAATAAGGAAACATTAGCCTTAAATGACACATTAGACCAGATAGACTTAGTAAATATAAACAGAACATTCTACCAAAAACACCAGAATAAACAATTTTTGTATGTGTACACAGAGCATTCTCTAATACAGATCACATGTTAGGCCATAAAACAAGAC
The DNA here is from genome assembly GCF_018350215.1 of Panthera leo. Classification (NCBI taxonomy): domain Eukaryota; kingdom Metazoa; phylum Chordata; class Mammalia; order Carnivora; family Felidae; genus Panthera; species Panthera leo. The sequence continues at coordinate 146,820,211 of NC_056687.1, read as the reverse complement.
TCAGTAAATTTAAGAGGATTGAAATCTTACCAAGCATCTTTTCTGACCACAATGGTATGAAACTAGAAATCAATTACAAGATAAAAATTGAAAGAAAATGAAAACATATGGAGATTAAACAACATGCTACTAAACAACCAATGGGTCAACAAAAAAATCAAAGGGGAATTAAAAAAATACCTTCAGACAAGTGAAAGTAGAAATGACATTCCAAGATCTATGAGATGCAGTTAAGATCGTTCTAAGAGGGAGGTTCATAGTGATACAGGCCTACCTCAAGAAACAAGACAAATCTCAAACAATCTCACTTTACACCTAAAGGAACTAGAAAAAGAACAAATGAAGTCCAAAGTTAGTAGAAGGAAGGAAAAGAAAGATCAGAGCAGAAAAAATTAAATAAAGACTAAAAAAAAAAAAAAACAATAGAAAAGATCAATGAAACTGAGAGCTGATTCTTTGAAAAGATAAACAAAACTGGCAAACTTTTAGCCAGATGCATCAAAAACAGTGGGCCAGAATAAATAAAATCAGAAATGAAAATGGAAAAGTTACAACTGAAATGGTAGAAACACATAGGATTATAAGAGATGAATATGAACAATTATACACCAACAAATTGGACAACCTACAAAGAATGGACAAATTCCCAGAAACACACAGTCTTCCAACATGAACCATGAAGAAACAGAAAATCTGAGTGCACTGATTACTAGTAATGAGATTGAATCAGCAATTTAAAAAATTTCAAAAAAAAAGAAAGGCCAACAAGATGGCTTCACTGGTGAATTCTACAAAACAGTCAAATTTTAATACCTATCCTTCTCAAACCACTCCAAAAAACTGAAGAGGAAAGAGTGCTTCCAAACTATTTTACAAGGCCAGCATTACTTTGATACTAAAACCAGATGAAGACACCACAAAACAAGAAATTATGGGCCGATATCCCTGATAAACATCAGTGTAAAAATTCCCAGTAAGATATAGCAAGCAAGATTCAACAATATATTAAAAGGGCCATACATCATGGTCAACTGGAATTTATTCCAAGGATGTAAGAATGGTTCAACATCTTGCAAATCAATCAATACGATACACCACATTAATAAGGGATTAAAATCATATGATCCTCTCAATAGATGCAGAAAAAGTATTTGACAAAATTCAACACCCATATATGATAACAACTCTCAATACAGTACGTATAGAGGGAATGTACCCGGACATAATAGAGACCATATGTGACCAACCCACAGCTAACATCATACTCAGTGGTGAACACTAAAAAAGCTTTTCCTCTAAGATTAAGACAAGGATGCCCAATCTTGTCACTTTTATTTGACATAGTATTGGAACTTCTAGCCATGGCAATTCGGTAAGAAAAAGAAAGAAAGGGCATCCAAGTCAGAAAGGAAAAAGTAAAACTGTCACTATTTGCAGATGATATAATATTGTATATGGATAACCCTAAAGACTCCATGAAAAAACTGTTAGAACTAATAAATTAATTCAGCAAACTTACAGGATACAAAAATAGTACACAGAAGTCTCTTGTATTTCTATTCGCTAATAAGGAACTATCAGAAAAAAACAACCCCATCACAACTGCATCAAAAAGAATACTTAGGAATAATTTTAGTTTTTATTCCACCAAGGAGGTGGAAGACCTGTACTTTCAAAAGTATAAGACGTTGCTGAAAGAAACTGAAGATGACACAAATGGAAAGCTACTTCATGCTCATGGATTGAAACAATTAATATTGTTAAAATGTCCATCTACCCAAAGCAATGACGTTTTCACAGAACTAGAACAAATAATCCTAAAATTTGTACGGAATCACAAAGACCCTCAATAAAAGCAGTCTTGAGAAAGAAGAACAAAGCTGGAGGTATCACACTTCCTAGTTCCAAATTATACTCCAAAACTGTAATAATCAAAATAGTGTGCTATTGACACCAAAACAGACATGTAGATTGATGGGACAGAATAGAGAGCCCAGAAATAAACCCACACACATGTGATTAATTAATCTATGAAAAAGGAAGCGAGAATATATTATGGGGAAAGGATACTGTCTTCAAGAAATAGTGTCGGGAAAACAGGGCAGCTACATGCAAAAGAATTAAACTGGACTACTTTCTTATACCACACACAAAAATAATCTCAAAATGGACTAAAGATTTTATTGTAAGATCTGAAACCATAAAACTTCTAGAAGAAAACCTAGGTGGTAAGCTCCTTGACATAAGTCTCCATGATATTTTTTTGGACCTGACTCCATAGGCAAGAGCAACAGAAGCAAAAATAAATGGGACTAAATCAAACTAAAAAGCTTTTAGACAATGAAGGAAACAATCAACAAATGAAAGGCAACCTACTGAATGGGAGAAAATATTTGGAAATCATATATCTGATAAGGGACTAATATCCAAACTATGTAAAGACCTCCTACAACAAACAATATGGTTACAAAATGGGCAGAAGATCTGAATAGAAAATTTTTCTGTTCATCTAAAGAAGATGTATAGATGGCCAACAGACTCATAAAAAGATGCTTAACATCTAATTGTCAGGGAAATGTAAATCAATACCAAAGAGATACCACCTCACACTTGTCAGGATGGCTATTAACAACAAAAACAAAAATGTTGGTGAGGATGTGGAGAAAAGGGAGACCTTGCACACTGTTGGTGGGAATGTAAATTGGTATGGAGGGTCCTCAAAAAATTAAAAATAGAACTACCATACAATTCAGCAATTCCACTTCTGGGTATTTATCTGAAGAAAATGAAAATGCTAACTTGAAAATTTTTATGTGCTCCCATGTTCATTGCAGCATTATTGATACTAGCCAAGATGTGGAAGAAAAAAAATCTAAGTTTCCATCGGTAGGCGAATGGATAAAAAAGATGGGGTATATATAATGAAATATTACTCAGTTGTAAGAAAGAATGAAATCTTACAATTTGTGACAACACGGATGGAACTTGAGGATGTTACGCTAAGCAAAATAAGTCAGAGAAAGACAAATACTGTATGATTTCACTCATATGTGGAATCTGGAAAACCAACCAAAACAAAACCAGACTTATGGATACAGAGAGCAAATTGATGGTTGCCGGGGGTGGGCAAAATGGGTGAAGGGGATTAAGAGGTACAAACTTCTTGTGATCAAATAAATAAGTCATGGGAATGTAGTGTACCGCACCAAGAATATAGACAATAGTATTGTAATAACTTTTCATGGTGACAGATGGTAACTAGACTTATTATGACAATCATTCTGTAATATACACAAATGTTGACTCACTATGTTGCACATCTGAAACTAACATAATACTGTATGTCTATTATGCTTCAATAATAAAAAAAAAGTATAACATGTCAGGTAGTGGTAAGAGCTATGTACAAAAATAAGGCAAAGAAGAGCTAAGGGATTCTGGAGAGGGGATTACAATTTTTAGTAGGGTGGTCAGGAAAGATTTTGCTGACAAGGTAACATTTGAGCACATTTCTGAAGGAGGTAAGGGAATGAATCTTGGATGTATTTGAGGAAAGAGCATTCTAGCTAAAAGGAACAGCAAGAGCATGAGCTCTGAGGCAGAAGTGTGCCCGGTTTGTTTCTGAGACATAGGTGTTACTGGCACCCCCCCGGACCAGGTTCTCGAGTGTCAATGTCAAAGAAATGAACGCTGAACTATAGAGAAAGAAAGCAGGCAGAGTTTATTGGAGATAGCTTGTACACCAGGGAGCCAACCAGAAAGAGGAATGTCATTCTCTGAAGGGGTAGAATGCAAGGCTTATAAAGACACTTTTCCAAAGAGTGAGAGGCTAGGAGTGGGGAAGCATCCTTCAGACCCATGGTCATGATCTTACTTTCCCTTTTACCTTACTTTTAGTGGACACCAGACAATCACAGGATGCCTTTCTCCATGGTTGATGTTCTTTTAGGGTTCCTGGAAAATAGAAATACTTGGGAAAGCAGGCTTTAAATTGCTACTTCTAATTTGCCCAGACAACCATTACTCCCTAATGGCTGTTATCTCTCATTTGTTCATTTTTCCAGAAGGGCTATTTGTCTCTAAGTGTATGGAAACTTTTAACCCTTGCCTCAGACCAGTGACTTTACAGGAGTTAAGTCCCTATACTGTCGCACTGGAAAACCATTGTGGCTACAGCTGGGTGAGCAAGGACAAGAGTTAATGGAGATGAGGTTGGAGAGATAATTGAGCAAGATCAGGAAAGGCCTTATCCTGTGAAGATTTTGGATTTTACATTGAGTGAGATAGGGAGACAGCCAGGGATTCAGGGCAAAGAAATGTCATGATCTGCATTATCTCCCTATGGTTACTGAGCTGAGAACAGATTATAGAAGGTAACTGGTTAGAAGGTTTATACTGTAATGCAGACCAGAAATATTTTATTTTATTTTATTTTATTTTATTTTATTTTATTTTATTTTATTTTATTTTATTTTATTTTATTTTTCTTTATTTTGAGAGAGAGAGAGAGAGAGAGAGCATGTGTGGGAGTAGGGGAGGGGCAGAGAACGAGGGAGAAAGAATCCCAAGCAGGCTCTGTGCTGTCAGCGCAGGGCCTGACACAGGGCTTGATCTCACAAATTGTAAGATCATGACTTGAGCCGAAATCAAGAGCCAAAGGCTCAACCAACTAAACTACCCAGGTGCCCCTCTGGATACATTTTAAAAGGAGTGTTAATACACTTTGTTGATAATTTGGATAGGTATATGGTGGTGGGGAGGAGGATTCTAAGGTTTTTGGCTTGAGTACCTAAAAGAATAGGTTTGTACTTTCAGAGATGGGGGAGACTCCGGGGGTGAGGTGGGGGAAACCAGGGATCTTATTTTGGACATAGTAATTTGAGATACCTATTAGAAATTCCAAAGGAGATGCTGACTAGGCCCTTGGGTATAAGATGCTGAAAGGAGAAAAGGGAGAGATCAAGACTGGCAATATAAATTTGAGAATTGTAAACATGTAAATAACAGTTAAAAGCGTGAGAGTTACTGAGATCCCCAAGGTGGCTGATAGAATCTGACGGCATGAGATTGAAAACGTGACAGAACATCTCATCTAAACAAATGAGGTGTTCCTCCCAAGCGGATGTCTCTCTACGTGTTATTCCGGCAAGGCTGAGGAAACGTACAACCCTGTATGATCTGACCCTAGATTGTCCCTGCTTGAACATTCCAGACACGCTGTCATTTTATGGCTTTGGCGCTTGCCTCTCCATCTACCTGAAAGGCTTTGTCTTGCTTGCTTCCTTCCTTCCTTCCTTCAGAGTTCTTGATGTCACCTTATATATTACTTCTCTCTCGCTGTGTAACAAGTTACTCCAAAACTTCGTGGCTGAAAACAACAAGAAACATTTATTATCTCACCTTTTCTGGAGGCCAGAAATTGGGAACAAACCTAGCTGCGTGGTTCTGGTTAACAGTTTCACGTGAGGTTGGAGTTTGGTCTTCACCTGGGACTTTGGCCATCTGCACGCCTTCCTGGGGCTGGAGGTCCGACTTCTAGGGTGGTTCATCCACATGTTGACAGATTAATCCTGTCGGTGGGCGGTCTCAGTTCCTCTCTACGGGGTCCTGTCTTAAGGCTGCTTGAATGTCATGACATGGCGGATGGCTTTGTCCCAGAGTGAGTGATCCAAAAAAGCAAAGTAGAAGCTCCCATGCCTTTTATGACCCACCTCAGAAGTCAAATACCTTAACTGCTGCTGTGCTTGACTGCACACATCCATCCCTGACTCCCTGTGGGAGGCGACTAGACAAGGGGGTGAATACCAGGAGCTGAGGCTCGCCGAGGGCTGTCTTAAAAGCTAGCTACCGCCATCTAGTCAGAGATGCCTTCTCGGACTGTCCTGGATATTATGGACTGGATATGTGTGTCCTCCCCCGACCCCTCCAAATTCAATGGATCCCTTATCCCCCAGTGTGGCTGTATTTGGAGTAAGGAAGTAATTAAGTTTAAGTGGGGCCCTAATCAGGTAGCACTAGTGTCCCTATAAGAAGAGACACCAGAGAGTTCACATCAAGGAAGGTCATGTGAGGACATAGAGAGAAAGTGGCTGGATGCAGGCCAGAAAGAGAGCCCTTATCAGTAACTGAATCGGCTGGAACCTTAATCTTGGACTTTTAACCTCCACGACTGTGAGAAAATAAGTTTCTGTTGATAAAGCCACCTGGTCTGTGGTATTTTATTATGACAGCCCAAGCAGACTGATATACTGTATTAAAGAGCAACCTCCTTCCTTAACACTTTCCATAGCCCTTATTCTGCTTTATTTTTTCCCGTAGTACTTAGCGCAACTGGACAGTTTCTCAATTTGTATGTGTGTTGTCTGTGTCCCCTTACTAGAGTATAAGCTTCCTGAGAGCAGGGAATTTGTCTGTTGGATGTACTGTTGTACCCTCAATTCTGGAAACAATGCCTGGCACCTAAGATGTACTCAAAATCATGTTGTTGAGTGATAAATGAATATATTGATGTTTGACCTTAACTTACCTCTCTTCGTCATCTCCCGGATGGCCAGGATTATTTTTTACTTTAGTTAAATTTGGTATTCATTATGTACCATCGCCGATTGTGAAATCAGGCATGAAAGAGAAATCTTCTAACAATCTTAATCTATTGCTTGTATTATTCATTGTAATAGGTTATTTGATGGTTAATACAATGAAACATAAGCCCATCTGAGGTAATTTTGAGGTTGTTCCTGCCTAAGCGATAAACTGTTAGAAACCTGGAATTCTTGGGGTGGTTTTTCCTGCCCAAGTGTGAGAATTCTGTGCCTTTGTAAAGAAGGTGGAAAGAACATGTAATGAGAAATCCTGATAAAATTGTGTGTGTGTGTGTGTGTGTGTGTGTGTGTGTGTGTGTGTTCGCATGTAATAATGAAAGAGACCGGAAAGATATACAAAACACACTTCTGTGTGTTCCATTTTTTTCCCATGCTCATGTATTTACTTCTGTAGTTAGAAATGAAAAAGTTATAAGAGATAAAATAAAACAAATAATGTTGAAGTAGGATAAACTCATTCATATCTGTTTTCTGCTTCTTAACTGTTTGGGTCACTTATTTAATCTTCTCTGAGTCTCAGCTTCCTGCTCTGCAGGTAGGAGACAATAACGTGTAACTTCAACCTTGACTTAGGTAGAAATATGTCATAGTGTTGGTTGTGTTGGCTTATTCTTGCAGCCTGCAGTAAGGTCCTGAAAGAATGGGACAAAGTTTAGTCCAAGCTGGCTCTTATAAAAGGAACCTTGCTGTGCAAAGTCCTTTCTGTTTGCAAAACTGAGGGCAGCCACATTGACCAAGGACGTTATTTCATTGCCAAGGACGGCAGTTGCTGCCAGTCTTTTCTGTCTGGATATAGAATATGCTAAGGACTGGGTTATTCTCTTTGTTTGTATCCAAAAAGGAGTCTACTGTGGCTACCTTATTTTCCTTCTATTATTGTTCTGTCGATGATGGCGTATTGGAGATATTCAAACCTATCATCACTGGACTTTGAGAAGTTACGCACGGACCTGATCTGGAGGAAGGCACGTTCCCCAGGGACATGAGACTTGGAGCTGGATGTAGTAATAGGGTGAGAATTCTGGTTATTTCTCTGGTAAAGCCCCTTGGCCCATAATAAATGCCGCTACCATCATCATCATGGATGTCAGTGCCACTGTTTTCTCTCCGTCTGCAGTAACACGGGTATCACCATTAATTTTTTTTCCCATCTGGGCTTGCTTAACACTTGTGGGCCTGAGGTTCCATAGAAGCATGGTCATATGTACAGCTGAGATTTTTTTTAAAAAGCTAGAGAGTCCGGAAATCAGCACACTTTCAGCCAACAGGGGGCCGGGAGAATCTAAGTCAGTAGGGATAGATTAGTCATAATGTGGTTATTGACGGGCTTAGACAATTCTAGTCAAATTTCGGTGGGAACACAGAGGATTCAGAATGGGAGATCAATACACAAGAAAACACTGCAAAGAGCTACCTTATAATGATTGGACGTCCTCTCTCTGGGCCTCTTTCCCACCTTCCTCAAGTGGGGCAGTACTGTAGTTCCCTCTTGGCATTTCCCCTGCCGGGCCCCCCCCTCTCTGGTGCCCAACCCCGTGTCTGTCTGGTTACCACTTTGCATCCCTTTTTCTGGCTTTCGGTTTTGGCCCACACGTTCCCACCCCCCACTTTCTTTTTTTTTTTTTTAATTTTTTTTTTTTTTTAACGTTTATTTATTTTTGAGACAGAGACAGAGCGTGAACAGGGGAGGGTCAGAGAGAGAGGGAGACACAGAATCTGAAACAGGCTCCAGGCTCTGAGCTGTCAGCACAGAGCCCGACGCGGGGCTCGAACTCACAGACCGTGAGATCATGACCTGAGCTGAAGTCGGACGCTTAACCGACTGAGCCACCCAGGCGCCCCACCCACCCCCCACTTTCATATGGGCTTGATGAACTCCTCATAGCTTTTAAAATCTGTTAACACATGCTGCCAAGAGAAATAGGTTGCAGGCTTAAGGGACTGCTATGGTCTGGACATTTGTGTTTCCCTCAAATTTGTAATTTGAAATCCTAACCCCTAGAGATGGTAGCAGTAGGAGGTGGGGTCTTTGGGAGGTGGGGTCAGGTCTCAGGGGTAGAGTCCTCGTGAGTGGGATAAATGCCTTTATAACAGAGGTCCCAGAGAGCTCCCCAGCCACTGTCACCATGTGAGGACACAGGGAGAGGGTGTTGCCTATGAACCAGGAAAGAGCCCTCACCAGGGAATGTGGCCGTGCTTGTGCCTTGATCTGGGAGTTGCCAGTCTCCAGAACTGTAAGAGATACATTTCTGTCATTGATAAGCTACGCAGGCTGCGGTGTTTTGTTATAGCAGCCCTTCCGGACTAAGACACTGACTGCGTAGGTGCCATCCCTTCATCTCATTGTCTTGGACCTGTGGTGCGGGGAGGATAGAATCCCTTTCCTTAGAAGGCCAAAACCAAGCATCTGTTACTCACTTAAACTCAGCCTAAAGTAACTTCCTCTATTTTGCTAGGTGAGACATAGCCATCCTCCTTGACTATTTAAAGTTAGAGTGGTTTTCTCGGGCCTACTTTCTGTCGTGGGAAGATTTATATTAGTTATTTAAGCTTGTGAAGACATTTCACACCCTATTTTGGATTTCTGAATTTTCTTTAAAAAAAAAAATCAAATGATCTGGGGTGCCTGGGTGGCTCAGTTGGTTGAATGCCCGAGTCTTTTTTTATTTTAATTTTAATTTTTATATCTTATCTTAGAGAGAGAGTGCAAGCAGAGGAGGGGTAGAAGGAGAGAGGGATAGAGAGAATCCCAAGCAGGCTCCACATGGTCAGCACAGAGCCCTATGTGGGGCTGGATCCCACGAACTGGGACATCATGACATGAACCGATATCAAGAGTTGGAGGCTTAATAGACTGAGCCACCCAGGCGCCCCAAGCATCCAACTCTCGATTTCGGCTCAGGTTTTTATCTCACAGTTTGTGAGTTTGAGCCCTGAGTTGGGCTGTGTGCTGACAGTGTGGAGCATGCTTGGAATTCTCTCTCTCTCTCTCTCTGCCTCTCCCATGCTCGTGCTCATTCCCCCTGTCTCTCAAAATAAATAAATAAACATTAAAAAAAAAATCAAAAAGTCTGGTAACACCGAACTTGCATTTCTGCGGGCCAGTGGCTGCCGTGGGAGAAGTCGTGGCTTCCGTCTATTTGTGGCAGGAGCCCTTCTGTTTAACCTAACCTCCACCTGGACAACTTCATACATTTGTGGTGTCTACCTGGCACCTAAAGGCATTTCAGTGGTTACCTCACTGTGAGAGGAAGTGCCCTGGAGATTCTCTTTGAACTCTGTCACCTTCTCACTGAAGTGGACTTTAGAACAAGGCTGGGCACAGAGATTGGTGAGAAGTGCATTAACTATGATGAAAGAGCTAAGGTCATTTTATTTAGAGGGCTCATTCGTTCATCTGTTCATTCATTCATTCTTATTGCCCTACTTTATCATTACCTATGGCTTTAATTCTTTAGATACCGTAAAAAATGCAAAGTACAAAAAAGGTAGATGTAAAAAGTACTGCCTCTTTCACTCAGATGTCCTACCAAAAGCTACCTCTTTTACTGTGTGTGTGTGTGTGTGTGTGTGTGTGTGTGTGTGTGTGTGTGTGAGAGAGATCCCTTTCAAGAAAGCCAAAGCCTATACATGTATACAGGCAATATATAATCTCCCTTCGTGTTATACCAAATAGTAGCAAACGGCAGACTGTACTGTGACTTTCCTTTTTTGCTTAATGATATATCTTGCAGATTATGCCATATAAGTATAGATTTGTTTCATCATTTCTAAAGCCCACATAGCATTTCATTTTATTCGTGTGCTATGATTTGTTTAAACTTATTGGTGGGCCTGTAGCTTGTTTTTAATCTTTTATGAATACAAACAATGCTGCAATGAACATCCTTGTACATATTTGGTTAAGGAAAATGTGCCAGCATTTCTGCTGATTTTAAGATGTGGAATGGCTTGGTCAAAAGGTATAAATAATAGTGTGCTTGAGTTGCACAGACTCAAGAGGAACAGACTGGGCACATCTCTTTCAAAAATCATGATCAAGGACAGCATGTTGGTAACTTGAAATTGGCCATAGTGAGAGCACTTATATCATGGAAATCTGCAAACACTACAAACTAGGACTTTTCCTTTCCCTTCTGGAGAGCTGGTTGTTAAACGCTGCAATACTGTATTAATTCTGACACTACCTAGAGTTAGTGCAGACTCCATTTTAAAGGGCACAGTCCCAACAAGACTGCCCTCACTTCAGATACCAGCTGTAAGTCTGGGGGTCCCCAGGCCACCCATACTTCTGAGCAACTGGCTATAAATCTGGGGGTCCCCACAACTCTCTTAGGTTTAATAATTTGCTAGACTGACTCCTAAAACTTAGGAAAGCACTTATCATTACAGTTTTATTGTGAAGGATGCAAATCAGGACCTGTCAAATAAAGAAACCTATTGATGAGTCTGGCAGGGGCTTGAATGCGGAGTTTTTGTGTCTTCTCTCTGTGGCTTCAGGACACATCACTCTTCTAGTACATTTGCGTATTCACCAGGAAGCTCATGGAGCTTCACGTGTCCAGAGTTGCCACTGGGCTTTCATTATGTAGGCCCATTTGATTGAATCATTGGCCGTGTGGTTGAACTCTGTCTCCAGGCTTGTACCTTCCTTCACCAGAGGTCAGGAAGTTGGGCTGGTGTCAGGTACCCCAAAGCCCCAGAAGGGGGCTCTTCCCAGGAACCTGGGACAAAGACCATTCAAATTTGTCCAGCACTTAATAGCACATCCCTGGGCATGAGCATTGAAAGTGTTGACAGAGTTTCTAAATTTTCCTCCAAAGAGATTGTACCAAATATGCAATCCCACCAGCAATGTATAAAAGTGTTTTTGGAGGGAAAGTTCTGACTGCGATTTATCATACCAGACAACTAGAGTTTGCCCGTATTTCTTTGAGACTGAGCATAGGAAACTCTAGGGAAGATACATTTATATTCTTGCGGAGATCTCAAATGAAACCCAATACTTGTGAATGTTTCTTACGGTTCTATGTTCCCACTATTTAGACAAACAGTTGTTGGTGAAATTTGCCAACTATTGATGGAAATAAAAAGACTTCAAATATCTCATCATTGGTCTTTAACTTTTCTATAATCCTTATCCTTTATCAGAAAATTTTTCTCCAAAGACTATCTTGTAAGTAGATTTCATGCATGATAAAACCTCACAAATTTGGGGGAAGGTCATTCTGAAATAGTGATTGAGTTGGAAAAGTCAATGTTTTGTAAATATTGTGCACTTTTACTGTTTTCTTACACATGACAATGCTAATTTGTTCCAAAGCATTGTCACATCCTTTTGGGTCATGCGTTAGTAGAAGAGATATGATACAAAATATATTGTCACTTAGTAAAGGTGACTATGAGCATTGAAGCTTGAAGAGTATGTTATTCATTTAAATTCTAAGTGACTGACACAGGTAAACTCCTTTAATCCTCTCAAAAGCTATATAAAATAAGTGGTAACACTATTTCTATTTTACCATGAGGAAACTGAGTCAGAGAAGTAACTTGGTCAAGGTCACACAGCTGGTAAGTGATGGCCTAATACTCGAGTCCAGAAAATCTGACTTCTCAAAAGTCTGATGTGCTCTCAGTGGCAACACCACACAGACTAAATTTGTATACAGAGAGAATAAAAATCACCAGTGAGGAGGAATTTTGATTTCCCAAATAAGCACTCGAGAATTGCTATCAAAGCCTCAAGGAGGCTAAGCATGGAGGCACAGTTGTGAGAGGGTGAGAATGGGGTGGCCACGTGGAGAGGTATAGTGTTGGCCTCGTGCTTTCCAGGGCCGGGCTCTGCGTAGAACTTTGTCCTTCACCTGCAGAACGTCCCCTCCATCAACTGAACACCTCATGGGGACCACACAGGAGCTGTGTCAACAGTTCTTTCTGGCACTGCTGGGCCTTCCACCGACAGCTGCCTGTGGATCTTCTGGCAAAAGGAGGCCCACCTCTATTCCGGGGTTTTGTGACACTTTATTGAAACAGCTAGGCCTAATGTTTGGATGGTTTTACCATCAACTCGGTTAAGCTGGGAACTGCACTTCCCAGAATCCCCTTCCCTCTGTGGTTCTTGGTTAGTCGGCCAAAGGAGGAACTTGCATGAAATGTGGGAGGCAGAAGTGAAGCCTTGGCCATCCCTTTCTGAAGGTCTTCTCAGAGTCAGATACAGTAAGAGCCCTAATCAGAGGAACTCTATCTGCACTCTGGCCAGATGCCCAGGGTCCCTTTTTACCTTTTCTCTGTACCTTCCCTTAGCTTCGGTTGATTTTTGTTTCCAAAGGCTCACACCTGCTACTCTTCTTCAGGGACCTGTTCTCAGGCTTCTAAAGCCAGTCGGAATTTCTGGGAGTTTTATGGACCCTAGGGAAGCCCTTAGAGAATGACTGATGGGTGCGCGGATCACAAAAGCTGAGGCCGAGCTTACACCCCAGAGCTCCCCTGGGGATTAGGTTTGAGTGATTGCCTGTGGCTTTACCTGTAATCTCACCTCTGCTTAGCTTCCCGCTCCATATATTAACTCTTTTAGAGGCCTCTCATAAGTCACTAATGCATCAATCCTCAGAGACTATGTTCAGAGAAACTAAGACCATGAGAATCTAAGAAAGAACACTGCTTCCAACCTGGTTTCATACGTGTTGCCAAATTCAAGCTACCTCCCTTTTCTGGGCAGGATCCTACTTTGAGTCTTTTGATCCCAATGAAATGGGGTCCATAAAGCCCAGGATACTGAAAGTAGATGAAGTCCCTCGCTCTGAAAGCAAGGGTAGATAAAGTCTCTGTCCCTTGCTAAAAAAAGTGAAAGATTGAGGCGTTATCAGTTTGTATCTAATCAGGGAAACAGAAACGACTCTAGGTTTTCGAGTAGAGAGTTTGTCGTAAAGGTGTGAGTAGAACCAGAGGAGAAAAAGTGGCAAGGCAAGATTTCCCAAAGATCAGTGATTGCAAGTGGCTACCCCTCCAGACCTGGAAGAGCAAAGGCAAAAGTCCCCACTGCTTAGAGTACACGATGTGTTTGTCAGAGTTGGCAGAAACCCAGGAGCTCGCACTTGCCCAAGGCTACCGCTGCCTCCTCAAAAACACAACCGGGCAAACTGGTGCAGCCGCTCTGGGAAACAGTGTCAAGATTCCTCAAAAAATTAAAACTAGAGCTGCCCTATGACCCAGCAGTAGCACTGCTATGAATTTACCCAAGGGATACAGGAGTGCTGATGCATAGGGGCACTTGTACCCCAATGTTTATAGCAGCACTTTCAACAATAGCTGAATTGTGGAAAGAGCCCAAATGTCCATCAAGTGATGAGTGGATAAAGAAGTTGTGGTTTATATATACAATGGACTACTACTTGGCAATGAGAAAGAATGAAATCCTGCCATTTGTAGCAACATGGATGGAACTGGAAGGTATTATGCTGAGTGATATAAGTCAGTCAGAGATGGACAGATATTGTATGTTTTCACTCATATGGATCTTGAGAAACTGGACAGAAGCCCATGGGGGAAAAGAAGGGGGAAAAATAGATACAAACAGAGAGGGAGGAAAGCAAATCACAAGAGACTCTTAAATACAGAGAGCAAAGGGTAGATGGGAGGTGGGGGAGAGGGAAAATGGGTGATGGGCATTGAGGAGGGCACCTGTTGGGGTGAGCCCTGGGTGTTGCGTGTAAGCCAATTTCACAGTAAATTATATTCGTAAAAAAAAATCCACAACCAGGTCAGGACGCCTGGGGTACTCAGTGGGTTGAGCGTCTGACTTCGGCTCAAGTCATGATCTTGAGATTTGTGAGTTCAAGCACCACGTCGTTGGGCTCTGTGCTGACAGCTCAGAGCCTAGAGCCTGCTTCTGATTCTGTGCATGTCTCTCTCTGCCCCTTCCCTGTTCATGCACGCACGCGCTCTCTCTCAAGAATAAACAAACATTAAAAAAAGAAAAACATAACCAGGTCTACAGCAAAAAGGCTTTTTCCTTCCCCTCACCTTCCAGACTCTTGCCAGTGCTTCCCATCGGTGACATTCAACAAGGTAGAAAGCAAGTCTGGGAAGTGTAGTTTGTAGACTTTCAGCTCTGGCAGCAGAAAAGAGGCTATGGAAGGGGAGTGTAGGGCTGAGGCACAATAGACACCATGTAGCACCTCACCCCAAAATTTTCTAGCCTCTTCCTGATGGTAAAAAGCATCTGAAAAGTCCCAAAGCTTCAGAACGGGTGTAGGATGACCTTCTTGGGATGAAGAGGTCAGAGAAAGGGCAAGAGAGAGAACAATGAATGGGACAGTGAGAGGCACTGCCTGCAGATGAAAAATATCCCTTTATAAACACCTAGGAGATGTGGGGCACGTGGGTGGCTCAGTCGGTTGAGCATCCAACTTGGGCTCGGGTCATGATCTCACAGTTCGCGAATTCAAGCCCTACATCGGGCTTGCTGCTGTCAGTACAGAGCCCGCTTTGGATCTCCTGTTCTCCTCTCTCTGCCCCTGCCCGGCTGGCGCTCTCCCCAAAACAGATAAATATTTAAAAAAAAAAAAAAAAAGGAACACCTGGAAGATGTTTAGGCAGGAGACCATTTGGCCCTTTTCACAATCTTATGGAGGGCAGAAGTTAAGGGCATAATTTTATCTTCTCTGGGACACTGGTGGCTAAGCTTTCCTCTAGACCCTGATAGAAACGTATGTACATCCCAGGAGCTAGCAAGCACGATTTCAAACACAAGTGAGCTTCACCGGGGGACTTGCAGACTTGGTGAGTTCTCTGGTTTGGTTGCAGAATGCAGTTCATCTCCTGGAATGGGCCCGAAGACCTTGGCATTTGCTGCTTCAGAATCAGAGTTACAGTCGGTTAATCCCAACTGCCTTTGAAAAACAGGAAAAAATCAGTGCCATGGCTCTTGGGCTCCATGCAAGGCATTCTTCCTTGGGTCTACTGTAAGTCAGAGAATTTTACGCTCAGTAGTAAGAAGGATAATTAAAACCCCCGTTATATTAGTGTTCTATTGCTGCAATCACAAATTATCACAACCTTAGAGGCTTAAAACAACACAATTGTATTGTCTTACATACAGTTCTGGATGGGTGCACTGTTCTAAAATTAAGGTGTCAGCAGGCTTGAGCTGCTGCTTCTGGGGACCCCCTGTGATCCTTGACTCCAGCCCCTTTTTCCAGCTTCAAAGCCAATGGCATAGCTCTTCCCTCTTCCCGCCCCCCTAACCTCTGCTTCTATCCTCTCTCTCCCTGTCTCTGACCTTGAGCCACCTACATCCCTGTGATAATGACCCTGTGATTACATTGGACTCACCTAGATAATCCAGGCTACTCTCCCCATTTCAAGAACCGTAACTTAATCACACCTGCAAAGTTCCTTTTACCATCTAAGGTAGCATACTCACAGTTCCAGGGATTAGGCCATTATTTAGCCACCCATTTCCACTGTCTGTAACTTACAGACAAATGGAGGGGAGGTGAAGAGCAAGCACTGAGTGTTGAGCTGGGTTATGATTCCACATTTAGTGAAAAAGGCAGCTTCCGTGTGGCTGTTGAAAATAAAAACTATTTGCAAATAAGTCAACCCAACTTTCCTTAACCCTTCACTATTTCAAGTAAACCATTTTTGGCCTGAGTTCCTTTTCCTTGAAAAGCACATTCAGAGCAGTTGCTACAGATGCCCCAAGTCCTGGGACGCAAGAAGTTCACGGGCAGAACACCAGCAGATCACGGGAAGGACAGAGCCGGTGTGAATTGAGAACCGGGCTTGAGATACACCCAGGGGTCAGTGTGAACACAGCCCGGGGACTCTGGACAGTTGGGGCTCAGGCTCGCACAGATGCCGGGCTTCGGAAATCTCCCACCAATGTGCTGGGGTGTGTGCCGTGCCTCACCAGAGTCCTAAAACCACCAATGCGGAGTTGTTCAATGGTGGTATCCATCCGAAACACCCTAGAGCTTGCTAATCACACAGGCGTCCTCCCCGACCTGCCACCCTCCAAGTTTCCGAATCAAAGCTCTGAGATGAAGCCCTGGGATTAACACGTTTAACACATGTTGAAGATTATTCTCACTAAAGTTTAAGAACGATTGCACTTCTGTCTTAGAAAACCCAAGGGCAGTTTTTGTGAAACAGAGAAGTGTGCCATACGAACCCAACCAAATGCCAACTGGGTAATTGCGATATTTATTACCATGACGCTAGGCTTTCAATATAGTCTCTTTCAGGGCTCATTCTAAATGTGTTCAATATACCTGAAATTGCAATAGGTGAGAGGTGACATTATCTATATCTATATCTATATCTATATCTATATCTATATCTATATCTATATCTGTATCTTTATCTATATCTTTATCTAGATATCTAGGTATGCATATATATGTATATCGTGACCTGCAAATAGAAATCCAAGCTTTGAGTAGAGCTGCTTGCTTCTGAAAGAACCCAAAAGGGGCTACAGCAGAGAGGAAATTCAAAATTTTTCTCTTTGTTTTCACATGCTTGCGTTTAACTTGAAATCCATTCAGTTCTCTCTTTGGCTGAGCTGATGTGGATTGCCCATGTTTCATCTAAACAGAGGCATTATCAGTTTTAAGGTGCACCATCATTTTATATATCACCGTAAAGGAAAAAAAGCCAATGAAACCATGACAATGATAAGACATACCCTCATTTCACAGATGTTAAAGTTCCTGAGGGGAGGGGACTTGCCGTGTTGAAAGGCAATGTTTCAAGATTGCTGCTTCCCGTGAAAGAGGAGGCTGTTATTTCTGGGATGAGATCAAGTTTCCCTCGAACTGTGTTTGCAGATTCTCTTCTCACTTGGCATCCGTGCATGCGAGAACAGAATCTAGTTCTGCGTTAGCACATATTTTGTATGACATCGATCTCTATCTGGCTAATTAAAAAACAAAATTTTATAGAATAAGAGCCAGTGATTATAGGAACCAAACTGAGAATCAGGAATAAGGGTACAGTTTGATGAGAAAATATAATAACAGAAAGAACACTGCCTCCTCTGTCCTCTGTATCATTTAAAGATGAACAGGATGAGCCAAGAAGAAAAAGGGGAAATACTGTCATATTTATTGTGGAATTAGCCAGGAAAGGTGTCTGCTCATGCTTTATGCTCTGAACCATCCTTTTAGACTATGGACCTTTAATGGGCAGATGTCGCCCTGGAAGCTTAATAAATAGCCCTGGAAGATGTGTCTTTTCCAACTCAGGCATTGATAAAACCAAGGTTGTTTTTTGTCCCTCATGAAGAGAAAGCTAGGTACTACTGTGTCTAAAGAACACCAGAGGGATTTAGGAGTCACATTTGCTATGCTATATGCTGTAAGGTGAGGCATGACTTTTATTCGGCCAAGACATGTACGACAAGCCAGTCGACTCTGAGACTTGAAATTAGAGCAACCACACTTGGAAACTGGATTTGCAACCCGCATTACTTGGTGGCAGTGATAAGATTTTCTTTCCAAGGCAAGAGGTGATTTGGTCAACGGTTCGTTTTTTCCTCTTCATAGGACACCTTGTGGCATATAAATCCTCCCTCCCCCCCCCCGCCCCGACACACATATTAAGCTTGAACATGCATATCTTGAACCACTTAGAACAGTGCTTCTCAACCTGGGTTGCACATTAGAATTATTGTGGGAAATTAGAAAAAAAGAAAAGGTAAGAACCCAAACCCAAAATAACCATGTGTAGGTCTCATTCCAGTGCAACTAATTAAGAATCTCTGGGGTTGGTAGGACCTGATTTTTTTTTTTTTTTTTTACTCTCAAGTGTTTATAATGAGCCGCTCAAATTGCGATCCCCTGCGGTTCTGCGCATGTCAGATGGAGACTTGGGTGTGGCCTGTGCTCGCACTGATGAGCTTCTTGGGAGAAGAGACTGGAACCTTGGATTGGAATAACCTTTGTCTTAGGGTCGGGTTCCCTACAGGCAGACGGTGAGATGAGCATCTGTGTGCAAGGGTTGCAATTAGAAAGTGCCCCCAGGAGAATCCTGGAATGATCCAGAAGGGCAGCGGGGTGTGGTCGCCGGTTTCCAAGGGTGGCTGCCTTCCCATCCTTTCCTCCTTGTTTGCATGTGCCACTCCGCTCTCCAAGATGGGGTCTGTTTCTCCCCCTATCAGAGCTGGCCTCCTGACCTGCCTTGACCAACAGATGGGGGAGAAGCAGTGCTGAGCCAATTCCAGGCTTCTCTTTTAAGAGGCCCAGCAACTTCTCGTCCATAAGGGTAGCCAGCCACGTAAGAAACTTGGCCACCCTGAGGTCACTGAGCTATGAAGAAATCCAAACTAGTGACATGGAGAGATCACACGGAGGAAAACTGAAGAACCCAGCCGACAGGGACATCTGATGCCAGTCACACCATCCCAGCCAAACCCCCAATTACTTGAGCCCTCCCAGCTGATGTCCCCAAGCATCCCCACTGTGCCTCGTCTGAATTCCTGACCAGGAGACGCATGAGCCAATAAAATGATCATAGTTTTGAACTTTGAGGTAGTTTATTACGCAGCAATAGACCACTGAAGTTTGGGCGTGTTTTTTACACAACAAGAGAAAACAATTTGGGGTTGTCGTGTACCACGTAACAGAAGGTTAGGGGTAGTAAGCAACAGGTAATGGAAACAGGAAGAAACCCAGCCCGGGTGAAATTAAGCAAAACCGTATGGAGGTTATCTCTAGCCCGATCCCATCGGGGAAACCTGAATTGTGTCTGAGTTACCTTGACCTTGGATTTTCATGTTCCCGGTTATTAGATAAGGATCAGCTTGGGGTACAGAGATGGTGGCATAAATTCTCAAGCTCCTCTGGCTTCCGCGGAGCACGGACAGGGTCAGTGACTCCTCAGAGTGCACATGGCCAGTAGCAATGCATTGCATCATCACATCAGACTATGTGGCAGTAAAGCTTGCCTGATGTTATTTATCAGTGTTTAACAGATTCCACATCCCAAGCAGAAACACTATGCAGGTATCTCCGGCATTAGGCTTAAGATAAAGCTTAAGTTGAATCGACTAAAGGGAATCGGGACTTTATGGAATAATAAAAATTATCAGAGGAATCTTTGTACATAGAGGAACAGGTAGGCGCAATTGTGTTTTTTTTTGCAAGATAGGAGAATAAACCCTGGAAGATAATGCAGGTGGAAGATGCTCGCGTAGCAAAGCACAGGAAAGTAGCGTTGTGACAACGCTGAACATGTCCTGCTGTTCAGAGAGGCATGAAGCAAGGAGACGCTAAATCGTGGGCAGGTGTGCTTGACAACTTCCTAATTTCTGACCCAGTTGAAGAAACGCCTGTGGTGTTTTTGTTAGTTAAATTAGAGCATAAATATTATCTTTTTTAAAAAAAATGGAACTTCGTTAGAATTCAATTACCGTTTTTATACAGAGAATTAATTTTCAAAAAAGTGTTTTAGGAAACCTGCTCTGGCAATGTTGGGAGGAAGATCTCATTTTCTAACAGCAAATTTTGACTGCCTCTGTCCTCTCCTTTTACGTTAACGCTTGAAAGCAGAAATAGTGTGTGTGGTGTTTTGTTTTGTTTTTTGTTTTTTTCACTCATAATATAAAGTGGTATGTCCTGTCACATTGTTTTCTAGATTCATGTTACGACGGAAAACAATTCTCTACTTGGTACGTAGTTTTAACACGCGGACGTTCATCCAGAACGAATGAGCTCTGCGAGCCATGGTTAAGAGCTGACCTCTTCTACCTGCTGGAACGCACAGTCTGGACCTCTGCTGGGCACACACAGATTTTTGCCGGGTAAGGTAGGTGTCTGCTTTTGATGGCGCCAAAAACGCTTAACCGCTTGGGTAACACTGGAGGCTCTGGGTGCGTATCTCCTCCAAACAGCTGCCGGTACCAAAGTCAAATTAGCCAAGGAATCAATTACCCTCCAGTGGCTGGTACAGAGCTACCATTGCTGGAGCTGCTGGGGGAAAAAAATCTCAGGTCAAGCCAGGCATCTGATGGCACGAAGGCACAGAATACACATCTATTTCCTGGGTAATTATTTCCCTTCTACAGTGTCCGGCCCAAAAGACACGGCCTCGGGTGGCCACAGGTTAGCAGCCCTTCCAGCACCCGGACATCTTTTCCTTTATTCAGATGTCTTCTCAGAAACCGGTGAAATTTTAATGGGAGACAATGTGTCTCCAGGGATTTCCAAGTGCTAGCTCATGGAGAGAGGTCTTCCGGGGTCACACACACGATCACCGCCTCCATCAGACCTAATGGTGATTGCTCGCTGCTGGGGGTGACTGGGATTTGCAAGTTGATTAAAACTGGAGACTTAGCGGCTGAAATAGAATTTCTCAGATACTTGCTGGAAACGGGCCAATGTCTTCGCTGGACTGAGCTCCATGTGGCGGATTATGTGTTCTTTGACAGAAAGCAGACCCACAAAAGGCAGAATCTGAGTGTCTTAATGATGAACCTTCCGAACAGGTGCTTTGTCGTTTGACGAGCCGAGCAAGAGGGGAAAGGATGGGATGTTCCTGTGTTTCCATTTCTTTGCACGAGGGTGTTCACCAAAGGGATGTCAGAGCCTATTCAGGGGTTTTATATTGGCATTGGACACCACAGTCTTGAAGTCACAAATGAATTCCTTGGGACTGGTTGCTAAGGAAAACAAAATCAAAGCAAGGATAACTCTATTTTCTTCTGGAAAAAAATTTCAAAGTAACATCACATTTTTTTCTTCACCTGAATCTTTTCTCTTACTATTTCATACTTCTTTTCTATGTATTTAATGATTTTTCTTGCTTAAAAACGTATCTGCCTCTCGTGGTGGGCCAGGATCTGATTAAACAGTGTTCCAGAAAGGATATCAGAGCTTGTGCTCTCAAACCAAAACCTTTGGAAAAGTTGCCAATGTTTTAAAGGATAGGCCTGAAAGAATTTTTAAAAATTATGCTGCTAGGGGCACCTGGGTGGCTCAGTTGGTTAGGCGGCCGACTTCGGCTCAGGTCATGATCTCGCAGTCCATGAGTTGGAGCCCCGCGTCGGGCTCTGTGCTGACAGCTCAGAGCCTGGAGCCTGTTTCAGATTCTGTGTCTCTCTCTCTCTGACCCTCCCCTGTTCATGCTCTGTCTCTCCCTGTCTCAAAAATAAATAAAACGTTAAAAAAAATAAAAAATAAATAAAAATTATGCTGCTACTCTCAACAATAGCCAAATTATGAATGTCCATCACCTGATGAATGGATAAAGAAATTGTGGTTTATATACACAATGGAGTACTATGTGGCAATGAGAAAGAATGAAATATGGCTCTTTGTAGCAACGTGGATGGAACTGGAGAGTGTGATGCTAAGTGAAATAAGCCATACAGAGAAGGACAGATACCATATGTTTTCACTCTTACGTGGATCCTGAGAAACTTAACAGGAACCCATGGGGGAGGGGAAGGAAAAAATAAAAAAGAGAGGTTAGAGTGGGAGAGAGCCAAAGCATAAGAGACTCTTAAAAACTGAGAACAAACTGAGGGTTGATGGGGGGTGGGAGGGAGGGGAGGGTAGGTGATGGGCATTGAAGAGGGCACCTTTTGGGATGAGCACTGGGTGTTGTATGGAAACCAATTTGACAATATATTTCATATATTTAAAAAAAAAGGAAAGCTAAAGTATATAAAAATACTTGAGGCCAGTGCAAATCTACAATAAAATAAATTACGTTAACACATAAAAAAAAAAATTATGCTACTAAAAACTGAAGAGGAGGACTGGAAAAAGACCCCTATCTGCTGCAACCTCTCCTAGAGAGCAATTTGGCAATATTGATCGATGGCTTTAAAAACATACATGTCCTTTGACCTAACACTTCTTCTAGAGCAGTCTTTAAAAAATAACCAAGGACGTGAGCAAAGATTTAGCTCCTCTTACGTTTGCTGCTGCCTGTCTAGCAAAAGAGTGTCTAGCAAAATCTTGTCTAGCAAACTCTTGGCAACAGCGTTCAAATTTGGAGAACTAGAAGAATGTGCATTTAGTAACAACGAAGGTGGAAATGTTTGCAGTGGTGGTCTCCACATGGTGGAATTATGTTTTTAGTTTGCTCATCTGTGTTTTCTTCTTTTTCTTCAATGAATATGTCGCTTATTTAAAAATATTTTCGAAAACCCCCTTTGAACCGTAAAAGAGTTTCAGTGTAGAAGCTCGTCTTCTGACATAAAAAAAAGTTCCCAAGAATAACAAATGTAAATAAGAGGGTGTTCAACTATATGTGGGACAATTCTACCTAAAAAAAAAAAAAGAGAAATCAATTTGCTCTCTTTGCCTCTTTCCTCTCTCTCCCTGACAACGCAAACACATATACACTCATATAGACATCTGGAGGCACATACACCAAAATATTACAGTGGCTTTCTGTTGGCAGAGATATATGTTAGCTTAATTCCTTCTCTTTGCTCATCTGTATAGTCTGTAATTTTTTTTTCAGCGGATGTGTAGTACTCGTATAGTTGGAAAAATAGAGCTTAGTTTCGTACGCAGTAGACAGGATGCCTGAAAGTGTGTATCCGGAGGGGGGGCGTGTGGTGGCTCTGTTCTCTGCCCTCTATGCCCCCTTCTGCCATTTGGGGCTCAGGTAGACCTGGGATTCTCTTGGTCTTAGGAAAAACGGAGGCTCTCCTTAACTGAGAAGTGATCTGGGGCAGGAAGCCGCAGAGGAACATTAGGCAGCCACTCAAGGTCTTTGGGGGTAGTATATACACCTGGTACTTAGAAGCAGGTAGACTAAGGGAAGTGATTTGTTGCCTGCCCCTCCAAAAATGGCACCCGATGCCTCCCTCTCGCAAGCCTTTCCTAGCTTGGCCTCCGCCTCACCCACATGGGGATGGGCAGCAGGGATGTGGCTTGTACAGGCGTGCTGATCTGTGAGAACCAGAAAGCTTTCCCCGGGCTCTCATAAAACAGAGTGCACTTAGAGCTATTTCCTCCAGTCATTTCTTCCCCTAGAGAAACTTGTGTAAGAGGGGGAGATGAGAGGGGAGTCAGAGCAGTGCTTCCCCAAACTCTCGCTTGGCAGATTGGCCGTGTAGGGGTGAGACGCAGGCTCCGGGGGTGCCAGCCACCTCTGGGTGTGCAAGACTCTGTCACACGCTAGCTGTGTGACCCTGGGCAAACGTTTAAGCCCTCTGGGTCTTGGTTTCCTCATTTGTCAAGTCTGGACGATAATGTTGTGATGACGAAGTTAGGTGATGCGTATACAGCACCTTGAACAGTCTGCCACTCGGCAAGCACTCAGCAAATACGCTGCGACTTCCACAAATGTTGCCATGTTGTTCCATATGTTCCATATGTTCCATATGTCTTTTTCTATTATTTTAATTAATTTTGGGGGGGGATAGATAACACACATACATGGCACAAATTCAAAATGTGAAAAACAAATACACAGCGATGTAACAGATGGAAGAAGGCACCCTCCTAAAGATGTCCGCATCCTAATATTTGGATCCCATGAATATGCTACATGGTGTAAGGGACTCTCAGATGTGATTAAGTTTATGAACTTTAAGATAAGATTTTCCTGGACTGTCTATTTTCCTGGACTAATCAAATGAGCCCTTAAAACGCAGAGAATTTTCTCAGGCCGGAATTGGAGATCTACTGCCAAAGAGGAAGGCCCAGAGATTCCAAGAGTGAGCGTGATTGGACCAAGTGTGGCAAGAGGGGACCGTCTGGAATGCAGCAGCCTGGAGGCTCCAGGACGGGCCTCTGGCTGACAGCCAGCAGGGAATCAGAGACTTCCGTCCTACAACCATCAGGACTTGAATTCAGCCAATGACCTACGTGAGCTGAAAAGCAGACTCTTCTCCACAGCTTCCAAGGGGGCAACAAGTCTGGCTGACACTTTAATTTCAGCCTCATGGAACCCTGAGTAAAGATATCAGTGGATCGAAACCAGACTTCTCACTATGTATTGTTTTGAGCCATGAAGTTTGTCATAATCCATAGAGAACTAATACAAGTGAAAAGTAACTTTCACTCCTACCCTATTCTCTCCCTTTCCTGTTCCTGGAGACAACCTCTGTCCTCCCTTTCCTGTTCCTGGAGACAACCTCCCTATGATTTGAAGGGAAAATCAAAAAAAGGGCTCTTCTCTGGGATATTTTAAACTGAGAGATCTTTGGGAAGATCAAAGGGTAGGAAGAATGATATTTCTTGTATGTTTTCTTAGGGAAATTTTTAATGCTGCATTGTGCCAAGTATAACACCATCCATGTGAAAGTGATAAATAAAATAGCTGAAGCATTTGAGGTATTTATGAATCTTTAAAGAAGAGAAAATCACAAGTACTTAGAAAATGTGGATAATTATGAACGTAATGGTGAACTAATAAATTTAAATGTATCATAAAGGAAA
Source organism: Panthera leo (assembly GCF_018350215.1). NCBI lineage: Eukaryota > Metazoa > Chordata > Mammalia > Carnivora > Felidae > Panthera > Panthera leo. Next base: position 146,795,205 of record NC_056687.1, on the reverse strand, counting down.
ACTCCCCGTGTGAAAATTTAAGAGATTGTCTTTTTAGAGCCATGAAAAAGCTTCTGAGTAGTTCAGTCATGTTCCTCCCAGAGCCAAAACCTCTAGAGAATGGGGAGAGAGAGAGTGGAAGAGAGGAAAGGAAGGACCATCAGTCAATTTGAAGAAGAGAATTACATAAACAGCAAAGACTTGTAAATATCGCCAATGGAATCCGAGCTGGGATCATTGCAAACAGGTCTGGCACAAGGTAGACAAAAGATGGTCCTTTAGATAGATTGGGGTCATTTTGTATGTCCCCACTTCTACCAATAATCAGTCTGCAGTTTTTCATTTCTCCCACTGACATTTGGAAAGTTGACAGTCTACCAGCTAATCTTTATATTTTTAACTTGGCTTTTTGGGGATTTTTTTTTTTCTGGTGTTGGTGGGCAAGGAGAGGTCAGGAAAGGAATATAATAGGTCATCCAATGAATTTGTAGGCATATTCTTTGGAAGAATGACTGAAGCTAACACAAATCACAGAAGGCTAAAAACTGACATGTTGAAAACTCATTGTATTTTACTTGAGCCCCCCGATTCATAATTGAGAAATCAATTTTAAAAATGCGTTATTAATATTTGGAGGAAATAAAGTATAATGACTCACCTGATGAATATTAGCCCTAGTAGGAACATTGTAAACATCCCTGCATCATATGGATAGTGGAAATACATAACACTCATTCAAGTCACATTACAAATAAGGCAAGGTGCAGCTTCCTCAGGACAAAAATATCAGAATATACAATGGTACCGTCAGAAGAGTTGTTTTTTTATTGTTAAACAGAACACAAAATAAAGAATCTCATTGCTTTGCTATAATTTTCTCAAGGGATTTCTCCCTAGAAGAATAAGACGTAACTCATAGACTTTTATTCCCACCCCACGAATATATCACAACATGTGAGATTACCCAGGAGTTCACTTCTATATTGTACATCCCCAAACTCGAAGTTATAGTTACATTTATTTCAAAGAAAGGCCAAAAGCAATCTCCTCTGAAGTCCTTCTGCCTGTTAACACACACCACAGAGCCCCAGGAATGATGCACCCCAAGTGGCCTCTTTCCCTAACCAAAGAATCTCTGGGAGCTGAGCGAGTGCTTTCTGTAGCCAAGGCCTTCCCCACCCCCCAAGTCTTTCTGCTCTTGGCTGAATAAGAAAGGTGTCTCAGCTAAGGTGGTTTTAATTGATGGAATGCCTTCAAGGTCAACAAAGAGAACTTGTTGTAATTTGCTTTGGCAGAAGAATGGGGACAAGTAGCACCAGTTGTCCCACCAACACTAAGGACCATACACTTTGGGCATGGAGTTGAGGTTGCTCATGACCTTCTTTGGTTGATCTCAAGTTCTCTTTGCATGGCTAATGAGGAAGACACCACATGTCATTAAAATAAACCCCAGAAGAAACAGGCAGCCTAATTATGAGAATTATATCTAAGAACATTTTTATCTCTTAGGACCACACGTCTTCAGAAGGCAAAACATTCATACTCATGCAGCTGTCCTACTTGTAATCATTTGGCTGAGAGTTTTCTGTAGCCAGCCTTGTCAGTTGGATCAAACTGCTTGCATCTGGTTGCCGGTTCAATTATTGCTGGTTAAACTAGTTTGTTGCTCATTTGTGAAAACCATGGGATCAAATCTTCTCGTTCTGGCTGAAGCATGACATTTAAGAAAAAGCAATGTACATTTTATCTTTATTTATTTTTAATGTTTGTTTATTTTTGAGAGACAGAGCATGAGCGGCAGAAGGGCAGAGAGAGAGGGAGACAGAATCCGAAGCAGGCTCCAGGCTCTGAACTGTCAGCACAGAACCTGACGCGCGGCTCGAGAGAGCCTCGAGATCATGACCTGAGCTGAAGTCAGACGCTTAACCGACTGAGCCAGCCAGGCGCCCCATTTTATCTTTAAATCTAAGAGTGATATTAACTATTGGTAACACTTGCTGTTATTTTTCTTTCTTTTTGCACCAATCTTGGAGGAAAGGTTGCAAATACCTTTGTCAAACGATTGACAAGAAGTTCCTCCTTGTTCCATTTATAAAGCGACAGTGTCCTTTCCTATCTCATTACCTTTTAAAGACTATCAAAAAGAAGGGTGCACTGTTCTTGACCGTGGGAAGGTCTAGTTCCCCCGGTCTTGGCAGGAGTCTGGGACCACCTACTTATATATAGACTCCAAAGGAGCTCTCTTCTGTGATGGTGGTAAACTAGTATCTAGCAAACAAGTAAACTTTGGGGTTTTCCATTTAAGCTTTTTTGGATTGAAAAGAGTCCTCAGCCGATTTCTCCATTTATTTGCCTCATCATCTGCCTAATGGAATCAGGTGGGTGGTTCAATGCCGAGCTTTGATGACTGTGAGGTGCCATGCCTGGTGGGGGCTTCGAGGACGGGAAGGGGGGGAGCTGACAACAGTGAGAATCTCTGTGGGGGGTGATCGGAGCTGCCATATGTTCTACTGAATATTCCACAAATCTCGGTCTCAGCTCCCAAGCCACTTCCTCGAGGAAGCCTTTTCTGACTCGCCCAAATTAAATGTCTTTCTTCTATATATATTCCAGAGACCCGTGTCCCTCTCCTTTTACTGTGCTCATCCGGTTTCCAAACATCTGTCTATCCTTCCTCAGAGACTGTGAGCTCCACGAAAGATGGGAACTGTGTCTGTAGCTCTACTGCCTACCATTTAATTGTGTGTAGACTGTATGCCCACCTTTTTTTTTTTTTTGAGTGTAGCACTTCCATGTTAGAAGCTGTGACTTTTTGCACGGGACAAGGCCATCTTGACGTCACGGCTTTGAGAAAATCTTCCACGTGACCCGTAGGCTTTCGTTTCAAGGTTCCTCCCAAGTTTCTTTGTGAATAAGCTCGTGCTAAGGAAACTGCAAATCTTCTCACGTTTGAGGGGAGGGCTTTATCTAAGACTTCATGGGAGCTTGCTCGTTTGGCCGGGTTGTTTGCGTGTACATCCTCTCCGAGGTGGACAGGGGCAAGCGCTTCATTGCCTCGTAGGTTGGTGCATTCTGCATGTGAAGTCATTTTTCAGCCCACGGATTCTTGGTAAACACTCGCTGAGTTTGGAAATCAGTGGGAGAGGAAGTGGTCATGTGGCTTAAGAAGCTTACCTTGGGGAAAGCACATTTGATCTCCCACATTCAGATCTTGACAAAAGGGTCTCAGACCCATAATAACAGTATTTCTATTTTTAATCCTGTTTTCCCATGAAGTTAACATTTAGTGGTTTGTAGTAGAATAATTTGGGGAACTTTAATTTGTGTCTCTTTGGGCTGAAAGCAAACTAAGGAAAATCAACTGCAACTCAGATAGTCTGCAGGTATAGTTCATTGCTTTAAAAGACTCAGGTTTCCTTCACCTTCCTTGGCAAAGGAATCATCTTCCAGGATTCCTCACCAGTCCCTATTGGGATTAAGTGCCTTCCTGTCCGGGAACTAGAGGATTCCTTTCCCTTCTGCAAGGCGTCTATGTATTTACAGTCCTCTGGCCCTTGCCCAGAGATCTTTAGGAATCACATGGCTGCCTTCTCCCATCTGTATTTTATAAATTCTACTGGTGAATTTTTGGAAAGAAAAGGTACGAGTTAGCATGGGTGGGAAGTAATTATAGTTTTCAGTCCCCAAATCTTTATCTCCTTCTAAGGGAGTGAAGAAAGAACTAAGACCTTTCTGATGGTTAAGATTGTAAACCTGTGGGTGCTCTTGGAAGCTGTGGGAAAAGAGAGGCTATACAAATGGAAATGAATCCCCCTCCCACCCCCATCTGTAATGCCTGGAAGACAACAGAGGAGGAGGAAGACAATTTTAGGAGCTTAAAGACATTTGTTCATCATTTGCATCTCCCAGGGTTTCAGGTAAGCTGACTGGATTTCATTTCAGACACTATGTAATGAAGCGCAACCTAATTTTAGGAGTTATTATTCATCAATCCATTAAGTCAGGAAGGTATTTAATACCCGCCCCGCCCCCCAACAATTTTCTAGGCTTCCTGTTTTAGTCACTTCGGATGATGAGCAAGCAGGGGAAACTTGACCTTGGAATGCAGGTTGTGATACATAGTGCGAGCATCCGGCTGCTCTGTGAGGCCAACACGTGGCCAGGGCCGTTGCTGCGAGCAACCAGGGGCCGCATCTGACCCTGGGCTGTCCATTTCTTCCCGTGCGATATTATTTGGTTTTCTAAATTGGAAACTATCAATTTCTTGCAGATAAGTAGTACTCACTTCTGCCACAGTTCTTTCCTTCTGCTGCGTACTGGCCAGGTCACAGGTAGAGGCTGTCAGCCTGAGTCCCTGTATGAAGTTGACCTGGAGGAACACCACTGCTGACCTGGGAGAGACGTGCAGCGTGAACAGGAAGTAAGCCTCTGAGACTTGGAGTCTTTTGTTACCACAGCACAACAGCCCTTCCTGACTGATACAGTAGTGAAAACATTTGAAGCCCAGTCAGGGGAAATCATTTTTGCCCCTGTCCCTCTTTGTCTGATTTCTTCTCACAGAGAGCAACCCTTATTACCCATACGTAATACGTTCGGGTACCCATACGTACCCATACGTAATACGTATGGTACCCATATGTAATACGTTCGGGTAATACGAGCGCAGGCTGACGAAAAAGCTATGAAGCTGCTCACTGAAAAATGAGATTTCTACGTAGTAATACCCTCCAATTAATTTCTGGAAAAGAGTTGGACAGAGAGTGGTTGCTCCCTGAGGGCCAAGATCATGCTGGTCTTTGCCATGGCTATATCTCTGGTGCTTAGCAAAGTACCTTGCCTATATAATTGGCTTTCGTAATTGGATAATGAATTCAGACTGGATAATGAATGAAATTGCACGTCTCTATTCTTTAAAAAATTTTTTTTTAACATTTATTCATTTTTTGAGAGTCAGAGAGAGCACAAGCAGGGGAGGGGCAGAGAGAGGGGGAGACCCAGAATCCGAAGCAGGCTCCAGGCTCTGAGCTGTTAGCACAGAGCCCGATGCGGGGCTCGAACTCATGAAATGCGAGATCACGACCTAAGCCGAAGTTAGGCGCTTAACCGACTGAGCCACCCAGGCGCCCTGCACATCTCTATTCTTACAGGTGACATGTAGCATTTTGGATGAAAACAAATTATGTGTAGGGTTTGAAAAGCAAGTAAAATCAAGTAAGGAACTGAGAGGCTAACATGGGTCTAAAGGAGGCTGCTAGGGTCACACCTGGTATCACAGTCCCATCTGTCACTCGGGGCTATGCCAAAAGCAGTGAGTGAAGCAGGCTGGGTCACATCAGCACAAAAATAGGCTTCCTCCCCTTTTTCTCAAAACATATGGTTCTCTTAGTCTGTCTTTAATTCCCCCACACTTTGAGATGGACGTATATGAGAAATATTTTTCTAACTTGACTATAGGAGAAACAAAGGCTCAGTTATGATGACAGTTCGTCACTCATGGTCAGCTTAGTTTCTAGGGGACAAAAGAAGATAACTTGGAGAGCACATGTCCCAGCAAAAGGAGTCAAGTAGGTCTCAGCTCCTACTGAGTGCTGCCATGTTGGAACATGGGCCCAGTTTTCTCAGAGCATCTTGATTTTTTTTTTTTAATATATTTTTTATGTTTTTATTTTATTTTTGAGAGAGAGAGAGAGATCACGAGCAGGGAAGGGGCAGGGAGAGAGGGAGACACAGAATCTGAAGCAGGCTCCAGGCTCTGAGCTGTCGGCCCAGAGCCCGACGTGGGGCTCGAACTCACAGAGGGTGAGATCATGACCTGAGCGGAAGTCAGACGCTTAACCGACTGAGCCACCCAGGCGTCCCCAGAGCATCTTGATTTTTAAGAGCAGCTGACAATCTGAATTTTGGTTTTGAATTTCCCAATTTTCAAACGTTGGCAAGTAAAAACTAATATTCAGTGCAGGATAATACCACGCAGGCCCAACAGCACACCTTTGCAGGGCAGACTTGACCCTAAGCCACCAATAACAACTTCTGAACTTGGTCTATTTTTATAAGCATGGCTTCTGGGATGAAAGCTTTAGAGTTTAAGATTGTATTTGCATAGGTGTGTGTGATTTTAGAAAACACCTGGAGGAAGAGCTGGTGCCAGCTTCCGTGGCCCCCGAACCACAGATTGGTGACTCATCACCCAAGCCACCACGAGGATAGCAGGAGCCTGCTATATGTCCTTTCAGAGTCTCTCCTTGATTCAGGCCAATGCCCTTTGACTTTGAATATTTCTGAGATTAAATCAGAGATTTGGGTACTGAATTATATATTTAGAGTCCCCTTGCTGAAATGAAACATTTTGTGTTTGTGCAAGGGTGTTTATTTCTTGTCTCTTTTTCTCCGATAACACTAGCAAATTTCCAATCTCCTCCCAGGGCAGGGATGAAGGCCTGCGTGAAGGTGCAAAGTGTTAGGAGTCCCAGAACAAGGGATGTTTTAGAAAAGCAGAGAGAGATCTGTGCATGAGGAGGCGTCCTTGTTGTTTTCAGCTTTTCTAAGATTAGAAAGGTGTGTACCACAAGAGTGACTACTGTTTGAAGACCTCTATGTACCCAATTGATGGAATTCGAAGGGGACGATTGTCTTGTTTATATCTACCCAGTAACACTGGAACACTTTTCCTATATTTTGGAAATTTCCTTCATTTTAAATCCTGCTCCCTGAAGGGAGAAGGCAGGTCTTGTGTCCCTGGCTCTCACCTTCCTGGTCCATCTCATATCTGTTGCCGGGTGATCTAGGCTCTGGGTGGCAGGTTTCCCCTGTTTGTCCTACTAAATCCACTCTCTACCTTTCTCTACTTGCCCTGCCACCCTTCCCCCACCCAGAATGCTGACCTGTATGGACCACATTGCCAAGGTTTCCTTGCCTCTGGCTTCTGATTGGGTTTAGCCAATGGGAGGCAATAAGAGGAGACTGAAGAGAGGAAGAAAAGAACAGTGGAACACTGATTTCCCCAGCTCCATCAATGCCAAGAAAGTGTTCTGACTCTTGCTACTGTTTCAGGAATAGAGAGTAGGAATGTCAGAGTTATGGACATAATTGATGACCTTGCCAATCTGGTGGGCAATACAGATGAGAAACTTCATACTGAAACCAAGTTTGTGAATATGGGGGACAGAAAGTCAACGTCTTGTGGGAAGACAACGGTGACTTTTTTGCCCCTTGTGGCTGTTGTGGTCATTGCAGTCTGGCCTAGCAACTAGGGGTAATTAAAGGACCACCAGCAGTGAACCTGCCAGTGATAGAGAAAAGATTAGCACCCTTTTGGTACATGAAAGCTGCTCTCAATAAATTCCTTCAAAGCTCTGCAATGAAACAAAACAAAACAAAACAGAACAACTATTTAGTATCTTTGCTATCTCTACCGGCTGTTCTAGAAATAGCTCCTTCCCCTTGGACCTTCAGATGTAGGTGCAGTAATGGTTTCCCCCTGTGGCTAGTCCTTGGGTACATCACCATCTCTTCCCACATCAAGATAAACTGTCTTCTTGTTTTTAAAAATTTTTTGAAAAGTTTATTTATGTATTCTGAGAGAGAAAGAGTGAGCAGAGGAGGGGCAGAGAGAGAGGGAGCGAGAGAGAATACCAAGCAGGCTCTGCAATGACAATGCAGAGCCTGACACAGGGCTTGAAGTCATGAACTGTGAGGTCATGACCTGAGCTGAAATCAAGAGTCGGATGCTTAACTGACTGAGCCACCCAGGCGCCCCGAGACAAACTGTCTTCGTAATAAAACCTCTACAATTATACTTTTAAATATGCCATCTCTCTCCTGCCTGGACCCCCACTGATTCACTCTGCCAATCAAACATGATTTTGCCAAACATTGCCCCAAAGCTGGTGACAGAAAAATGTTGGGATGGTGTGACTGTTAGTTTTCTATGCCAACTAGGCTGGGTCACGGTACCCAGATATTTGGTCAAACGTTATTCTGTGAGGGGTTTTTTTTTTTTTTTTTTTTTTTTTGATGAGATTAACATTTAAATTAGTGGACTTTGAATCAAGCAGATTTTCCTCTCCAGTATGAGACTCATCCAATCAGTTAAAGGCATGACTAAAATGAAAAACTGACCTACCCCAGGCGAGAGGGAAATCTGCCAACGGATTACCTTTGGACTTGAACTTGCGACTCTTCCTTTTCACCTTATCCCATCAGATTTGGGGCTTACCGAGACCCCACAATCACATGAGCCCATTTCTTAAACCAGTAACACACACACACACACACACACACACACACACACACACACACATGCACACACATACATTCTGTCTCTCTGTAGAACCCTGACTAATACACATGGTGAACTTGCTTTCTTTCTTTGGAGGTCAGACTGTGAGGTAGAATTCCTGGCATGGATGTGACAGTGGTTCAAACTGCGTAATTCTTGCTGGGTGGCAACCGTGGTGGCAACAGCTTCCTCACCAGCCTAGTTCCGCAGGGTGTTGGGAACCGTTTCTAGAAGCGCATTCACGCCTGGTTGTCCAGCCCTCCAAAGGATTTTGTGACCTGCCTAACATCCGGCTTTTGTTGCTTACAAGCATCAGCCATGACAGAAGCATAGATGAAGTTGGAGAAAGGTCAGATTATAAAAAAAGAAAAAGTTTTGTTTTTGTTTGTTGACTTAAAGAACAGTTATAAGATGTAGTTTCGTGGTATTAAAGCAATAAATTGTTCTTGCAATAAACAATAAATATACTGTCATTCAACTGTACTATTATTTCTTTCTTTAGAGTGTAATGTACTTTTCCAGACTGGCACAAATAATAAACTACGCAGGCATATTGATTGTTATTGTGCCCTCATTTAATTTCACTTCTGCGTGTCTCTGTGATCTTGATTCAGGCTGAAGAAGCAAATGTGATTGTGTTTGCAAGAGGCTGCATTCCGAGATGGTGTATGCATGTTGGTCTATGTTCCTTTTTCTCCTTCTCTATAGAAACATCAAGTTAAGCTTGCAGTTTCTGTGATATTTGTGGAAGGATTAATTTCTACAGAACAGAAGATTTAAAAATCTGCCTAAGGAATAGTCCTACTTGCTGGATAATACAACCAGTGGTTTTTATTTCTGATGTGCTTTAACTCTTTGGCTTTCGTGGGAATGCATGAAAGAGGAAATTTGTGAGAATATGTTGGTTTTCCTCTTATTATGTGGATTAGTAAACCAATGGCTTTATCCCTAAATGGAGCATTTTTGTGCAATGTCCTTCTCAGTGTAACAATTAGTTTTTTAAATATATAGACTTTATTTTGTTAAGAGCACTTAGGTTCACAGCCAAATTGAGTGGAAAGTACAGAGTGTTCCCGTATGCCCTCTGCCCCCACATAGGCGCCCCGTCTTCCACTTATCAACATCCTCCACCAGAGTGGTATATCTGTACAGCTGATGAACCAACATTGACACATCATTATCAGCAAGGACTGTAGTTTATATTAGGGTTCACTCTCTCTCTTGGATGTTCTATGGGTTTTGAGAAATGTATAATGACATGTATTCACCATTATACTATCGTACAGAATCATTTCACTGTCCTAAAAATCCTGTTTTCTTCCTCATCATCCCTCCTTTTCCCCAAACCCGGTGGCAACCACTGATCTTTATACTGTCTCCATGGTTTTGTCTTTTCCCGAAGGAATATACTGGGAATCACACAGTATCTAGCCTCTTCATGTTGGCGTCTTTCACTTAGTAATATGCCTTCAAGTTGCCTCCGTGTCTGTTCATAGTGTGAGAGCTTCTTTCTTTTTCCTGATGAATAATATGATATTGTACAGATGTAGCACAGTTTATTTATCCATTCACCTATTGAAAGACATCAATTTAAAACAATTTTTAAAGGAGATGGCATAGGGTCCACATTTAATTTTAATAGCTGCGTATATCATGTTAAGGCTAAACAACAGTTAGGAATAGGATAAGAGCACCAGCAAATTCATGAATTAAAACTTTTGTTTCCTTTTCTCATTTGAACTGTGTGATGACATTTATGTCTTTGCTGCTCCCTGAGCCACATATTTCTGAATACATTTTGCTTCAATTGCATTAATGAGAATTCTTTTTGCTGCCCATGCATTGCACTCCAGGGACCGCATAGGAGGGTCCTACTCCATTTATTCTTCCAGTCAATATCTAATAGGAAAACATAAACCTTTCTAGATACTCCAAACAGAGAGAGATTTAATGCAGAGAATTGGTTGTAAAAGTCTTAGAGTGGCTGGAGAAGCAACAGCAAGAAGGTGGTGTTGCTGGGGCGCCTGGATGGCTCAGTCGGTTGAGCATCTGACTTCGGCTCAGGTCATGATCTCGTGGTCTGTGGGTTCGAGCCCCGTGTCGGGCTCTGTGCTGACAGCTCAGAGCCTGGAGCCTGCTTCTGATTCTGTGTCTCCCTCTCTCTCTGCCCCTCCCCTGCTTGTGCTCTCTCTCTGTCTCTCAAAAATGAGTAAATGTAAAAAAAAAAAAAAAAAAAAAAGAAGAAGAAGAAAAAGGTGGTGTTGCTTAGGAGTCAGGAAGCTGATGCACCAAAAAAATGCAGCCTGGAAATACAGAACAAATGTCAGTGCCATACTCAGCGATATCAAAAAATCTGGAATTCTCATATCAGAAATTTAAAATAATTATAGTAGGGGCTCCTGGGTGGCTCAGTCAGTTAAACATTTGACTCTTGATTTCGGCGCAGGTCACGTTCTCATGGTTTGTAGGTTCGAGCCCCGCATATGCTGTCAGTGCAGACCCTCCTTGGGATTCTCTCTCTCCCCCTCTCTCTGCCCTTCCCCTACTCTCTCTCTCTCTCTAAAAATAAATAAACACTTAAAATAAAATAAAATAAAATAAATTATACTAAATATGCTAACAACACTAATGGAAAAAGTGGACAACATGCAAGAACAGATGGGTAATGTAAGCAGAGCTATAGAAGTGCTAAGAAAGCATCAAAACAAAGTGTTGGGAAAAAAAAAAACCCACGGAAACAAAGAATGCCTTTGATGGACTCCTAAGTAGACTGAATGTGGCTGAACAACAACAAAAATCAGTAAGCTTGGAGATATGTCAATATCTTTCCCAGGTGGGAAAGGAAAGAGAAAAAAGGAAGGAAAACAAATGGAAGAGAATATGCACATACCGTTGGACAATCACCAAAGGTGTAACATACACAAAATGAGAATATTAAAAGGAAAAGAGGGAAAGCAATAGAAGAAATATTTGAAACAGCAATGACTGAGGATTTCCCCGAATTAATGTCAGACTCCAGAATACAGATCCAGGAAGCTTAGAGAACAACAAGCAGGATATATGCCAGAAAAACTACACCTCAGCATATCATTGTCAAACTACAGAAGATCAAAGACGAAGAAAATCTTAAAAGAAGCCAGAGGAAGAAACCCACCTGACCAATCAAGAAACAACGATGAGACTTCTCTTCAAAAACAATGCAAACAAGAAGAAAATAGAGTGAAATATTTAAAGTGTTGAAAGAAAAAAGCCACCCACTTACAATTTTGTATCCAGTGAAATTTTCCTTGGAAAGTGAAGGAGAAATAAAGATGTTGAATGCAAGCAAAAATTGAGGCAACTGGTTGCCAGCAGATCTTCCTTGTAAGAAATGTTGAAAGGAGTTCTTTAGAGATAAGGAAATGATATAGGTAAGAAACTCAGCTTCACATAAAGAAAGGAAGAGTGTTAGAGGGGAAATTATAAAGGTAAAATAAAATTTTTATTTTTCTTATTCTTAATTGATATATCAGAGAGTAGTTTTTTCAGAGATAGTGACGATATTGGATGACTATAGTTACGATAAATAAAATGAACGGCAGTAACGTTGCAAAGCATGGGAAGAATTGGAAATACTCTATTATGTAGTTGCACACAGGTAAAGCAATACAGTGTTAATTTAACATGGACTTGGATTAGTTGTAAATGTGCATTGCAATTTTTTTTTTTTTAACTTGAGAGAGAGAGAGAGAGCGAGAGCGAGCAAGACCAGGCAGAGAGCCAGGGGAGGGAGAGAGAGAATCTCAAGCAGGCTCCATGCTTAGCATGGAGCCTGACACAGGCTTGATCCTACCACCCTGGGCTCATGACCTGAGCCCAAATCAAGAGTCAGATGCTCAATGGACTGAGCCACCCACCTGGCCCACTTGTTGCAAATTTTTAAAATTTAAAAAAATATATATAATTGATGTTCTAAGAGAGAAGAGAAAATGGAATCATAAAATTAAAACCAGAGGAGGCAGACAAAAAGGGGAAAGACAAGATAAAAAAGGAAACAAACAACAAAGGCAATAAATTAAGTTATAATGTGTAATAAGCAAAATTAAAAATACGGTATATATTAATCCAATTATATCAATAATCACTTCATTTTTTTAATCTTTATTTCTGAGACAGAGACAGAGCATAAGTGGGGGAGGGGCAGACAGAGAGGGAGACACAGAATCTGAGCTGTCAGCACAGAGCCTGATGCGGGGCTCGAACTCACAGACCGTGAGATCATGACCTGAGCCGAAGTCAGTTGCTCAACCGACTGAGCCACTCAGGCACCCCCACCAATAATCACTTTAAATGTGAATGGTCTAAATATACCAATTAAAAGACAGAGACTGTCAGAATGGATTAAAAAAAAAAAAAAGACCCAACTCTCTGTTATCTATAGGAAATCACTTTAAATATAATGAAACAGATAGATTAAAAACAAAGAAATAGAGAAAGCTATACCATGTTAATGCTAAAACAAAGCTGGGTAACTATATTAATTTCAGACAAAGCAGACTTCAGAGCAAGGAAAATTATTGCACACAGAACATTCACCGTGATAGACTATATCCTTGATCATAAAACAATCTTTAGCAAGTTTAAAAGAACTGAAATAATTCGAAGTATAAACTCTGACATTAATGGAATTAAACTAGAAATCAATAACAGAAGATACTTGAAACCCCCCCCCCCTGCCAATTTTAGAAATTAAATACACACTTGCCAATAATCTATGGGTCAAAGAAGAACTCTCAAGGTAAATTATTTTATTTATCTCAAGGTGAATATTCAATGAAAGTGAAAATACAATATATCAAAATTAGTGGGAGGTAGTGCAGGTAAAGCAGTATTTAGATGAAAATTTGTGACATTAAAGGCACATATTAAAAAGGATATAAATTCTCAAATATATAATCTAAGCTTCCACCTTAAGCAACCAGTAAAAGCAAAGCAAAGCAAAACAAAACAAAACAAAAAAACAGAAGTCACCAAAAATTCAAAGTGAGCTAAAGGAGGAAAATAATAATGATAAAAGCAGAAATGAATGAATTAAACAACGACAAAAAGAAAAATTAATGAAACAAAAAGATGATTATTTGAAAAGATCAGTAAAACTCATATACCTGCAGCTACAATGTGCAGGAAAAAAAGAGAAGATACAAATTACCAATATCAAGAATGAAATAGGGGATAGTACTACAGTCTTTGCAGACTTTAAAAGCATAATAAGAAAAAACTATGATCAACTCTATGCACACAAATTCAATAATAGATATGGACCACAATTTACCAAAACTAACCTGAATAGTCCTGAAATAGATCACCTGAATAGTCCTGTATCTATTAAAAAAATTGAATTGATATTTAGAAACCTTCAAAAAAAGAGAACTCTCATTCCACACGACTCTACTGGTGAATTCTGCCAGACACTTAATGAAGAAATAACACCATTTCAGCAAAATCTCTTCCAGAAAAACAGATGGAGAGGGAATACTTACAAATTTATTTTATGAGGCCAGCATTACTTTGATTCAAAAACCAGGCCAAGAGAGTACAAGAAAAGGAAACACAGACCACTAACGTTCACGATACGGGTGCAAAAATCTTTGGCAAAATATTAACAAATTGAGTCCAGCCATACATAAGAAGAGTAATACATCACAACCAGATGGGGTTTGTCCTGAGAATAGCAAGGCTGGTTTAGTATTAAAAAATCAATTTAATCTACGATATTAACAATAATAAAGAAGAAAAATCCTTTGGGTTGCCTAGGAAATTTTTCTGGGCTGGGCTGGGCTCCCTGAGGTATATGTGATCAGTGGTGGGTTGGGCAGACCCCTTTGCTGATCTTCGGTGCTTAAGGGCCAGCTGCACTGGAGGCTGTGGGATAAATTTGGCTGGGATTGCAAAAATGATTCGTTTTCTTCACACGGTCTCTCTAGTCGTCTCTTTTGTGGTGGTAGTGAGGATCCAAAAAAGAGAAGGGAATTGTGCACCTCGTGAGATTCAGACTTGGAACTGGATCGCTATCATTTTTATTGTATGTTATTGCCAAAGAGGTAACAAGATTCAAAAGTTATGAAAATTGATAGACTTTTTCATTGGAAGGCCTAAAAATCACTTTGCACAAGGTCATGGATACACGGAGAGATGGAGAATTTGGCCCATTTTTGGCAATCAAAATACACACAAAGGTACACTGAGGTATTTTCAAGAAAAGGGGGTTTGTTATAAAATGCATATTTCTAGGTTTTGTAGCCTAGAACTAGACAGAGAGACTCCATTTTTCTATGTCCTGTTAATTGGCGTGTTTTTCTTTTTCTGTCACATCTCTCCAGACCTCCAGTACGAATTCCTGAGTGAGAATCTGATAGGTCAGTTCCATCATGGACCACCCACCAAACTGTAGATTGATACCCACATTCCCTCAGCACTCACCATTCCAGTAATTGCCAACATTGTGGTACTCTAAGTATCTGTAATTCTGTGCCTGAGGGCTTTCCTTTTTTTTTTTTTTTAATGTTTATTTATTTATTTTGAGAGAGAGAGACAGAGCTAGCATTCGTGCATGCACACAAGCTGGGGAGGGGCTTTTGAGAGAGAGAGAGGGAGAGAGAGAATCCCAAGCATGCTCTGCACTGTCAGCTTGGAGCCTTACATGGGGCTCGATCTCACGAACCGCGACATCACAACCTGAGCCCAAATCAAGAGTTGGACACTTAACCAACTGAGCCACACGGGCGCCCCCTGAGGGCTTTCTTTTGACCCAACCTCTTAGGACAGTCTGGCAGTTCTGAGAAATTGTCCTAAGTCAATAGCAAATGGGAACTGGTGGAAATGGTAGATCATTTGCATTGATGGTACCAACTCTTTAACCCTCTCTGAATCCACGACTTTGTAGTTTCTCTCAGTATAGAGGGCATCTATTTCCCCATCACTTGAAACTGGGCTTCGTGTTTTATTGATCCGTAGGATGTTAGCAGACTTGATACAGAGGCTGGAGAAAGCTTTTGGTGTATTTCTGCTTTCTTCTCTATTCCTCTGTGATTGCCATGAGATCATGGCCAGGCTAGCCTGTCAGAAGATGAGACATATGGAGCAGCCAAGGCCTTTGTAGAACAGCTGATAGTCAAATGACCCCTGGGCATGTAAGGGAAAGCCTAGCTAAGATCGGCACAGCTAACTAGCCAATCCACAGCTGGACTGCAGACGCATGAGTGAGCTTAGCTGAGATCAGAAGAACCTGCCCAGCTGACCTGCGGATGCCTGAGCAGGATAAATGGTTGTATTTTAAGCTACTAAGTTCTCCTTGAACTACCAGCCTGGAGGGGCAGTGATTTAGGCAGGGAAGATTAAGTTCTTGACTTCTTTGGCAAGAGATAGACTCCAGCATTAGGCATTATTGAGAAGGGTGATTTTTCTAAATTCCTTTAGTTCTTTTTGTAGCGTAGCAAAAGTCAGCCTTCCTAGAGTTTCTCCTATTTAGTGAAGAAAGAAATATTTATTCCTATTAAGGCTTGGTCTTGAGGCTGGAGTTGAGAAGAAGGAGAATATGACACAATAGGAAGCCTGTCCCTTCTGGTGAGGTGGTTTAAGGGCAGAGGAGGCAGAAAGAGAAGGAGACACTGAGGCAGAAAAGAGAGCTCGTACAACCTGTGGGTCTTGATACTCTCTCTTGTGAAGATGGCATACACCCTTAGAGGAGACTAGGACTGAGGATATCACTAGGTCATTGCCATGAGGACATTTGTGTCCCCTACTCCTTAAACCCAAATGCCATTGGAAAGGAATGTTTGCAATATGTGTGTTGGGGGTGCATGCATGTAGGATTGGGGAATGCCATAAATAAGAGGACTGAACAGGATAGTGGTTACTTCTAGGGAAAGAAAAGGGGTGGAGATCAGGAAAGGGTACCCCAGGGATTTCTGGGGAGTGGGGAGTGGCTGTTTTCTACTTTTTGACTGAGTGGTTCTCATAAGAGGTGCTCATGGCCGTCTTTAGCATGCTTTCACGGTTGTGTAATGGCTGCTGGATGTCACGTAATATGCCTCTGCTCCACGCGGGATACAGCTGAATCTTTCCAAGGACTTTTCTGGAGGTCATAGCCAGCAAATTCCATTTATATCTCATTGACCAGGACTGGAGTCACATGGCCTAGTTGCAAGGAAATATAGCGAGGTTAGTATTTTTAAGGGGACACATTGTCAACCTAAAAAGCCCCAAACCCAAAACTAGGGTTCCATTAGTCAAGAAGAAGGAGCGAACAGATTTCAGGCAGGTATATAAGTTAGGGTAATGCTAGCTGCCTTAACAAGGAGACTCCGAATTCTGACGGCTTAACGCCACAGAATTTTATTTATAGGTTACTAAAAATCCAATATGGTTGTTCCTGGTCAGTGGGAAGCTTTCCATTTTGTTGATTTGCTGTGCTCTAGGACAGTGGAATCTTGTTCATCCATTAGGGAGATGGGAAAAAGGAGAGAAAGTACACAATATCTTAGCCACTGTGGCCTAGAAGTGCGATATATTACTTCTGCTCATTTTCTCTTGGTGAGAATAAGACACATGGGGGTATTAAACAACTTCCTGACTTAATTGATTAGTAAATAATAACTCCTAAAACTAGCTCTGCATTTCATTACGTAGTGTCTGAAATGAAATCCGGTCGGCTTACCTGAAATCCTGAGAAATGCAGATGATGAGTAAAGTCCTGTAAGCTCCTGACATCATCTTCCTCTCCCGTTGTCTTCCAGGCATTACATTTGGGGATGAAAAGGGCTCGAGCAAGTGATTCTGGGAAATGTAGTCCCTGCCACGGCATCTGCTTCCATTAACAACATTAGACCTGGAAAAGAACACCGCACTTTTTCTCAGTTTATTCTTTTTATTTACCCATACTGTATAGACTGGATACTTGTGTTTTAGAAACTTTTCACTGCAGTACAGTATACAATCAGAAGAGTGTATGTATCATAAATGTACAGCCCAACACATTTTCACAAACTTAATGGCTGGCTCCAGATCCCAAAACAGAACATAACTAGCACAGCAAAAAGAAGATGATGTTATTGGTATTGCTTATTAAGTGCCATATCCATCACCAGTGTAGTTTGGTTGCTGAGTTCTGATAATTTAAACAAACATCCCCGTATGTGACTGGCCACAGGACAAGGCACTGCTGGCTCCGGATTGGCTGAATTTCTTGTGATCTGTTGCATATTCATTAGACTGTGGGTAATGGAAACCACCTTAGCAGATGAACAATGCCGTGAATAATTTTAGCTTTGCCTAGTACATGAGAAGTTTTTTTGGTTCTAAGCAACCACTGGAGATGTAGCTTAATGAATCCTAGGAATGAAATGCCCTAAACAAAACACTTCTCCTGAAAATACAGCTGAAGTTTGTACGGGAGACTATATAAATGTGAATGAGGCAGGTAGGTATACAGGAGCCAGTCAAGTGTTTCACACGCTTGTGTTCATCTGGTAGGGTGTTTGTTATGGTTTGGCTTTAAGGCATAGCTTTGACAAGATCCCCCCAGATGCAGTGCTGGGTGGGCACCAGGTTTTGCTTTTGCTGAAAGCCTTTGAGTACGTATATGCCAGACGTCATGGCAAGTGCTGTTACAGCTGCAAGGAGGAGGCAGGTGCAGACTGGTGGTTATGAGCATTGGCTCTGACATGGGAAAGATGTAGGTTGAATTACTGGCCTTGCCACTTTTTAACCACTTTTACTTGGGCAAATCACCTAATCGCTCCTAGCTTTCTTTCTTTTACATTCATTTCCATGTTTAGTGAGATGTTTCTGTAGCCCAGACACTGGCTGAGGTCACACTAGACGCTGTACTTTAATAGTTGGATGAAAATAGCTTAAACCCCTTTAATAGTTTGTGTAAGGTCCAGTGCCCCATCTTCTGAAACCTGGCCCTCCCATGCTGCCATCCTGTGCATGCCATCTCACACATGCCCTTCCATGCACATACCCATGCAGGGACTGTGATGTGCTTCGCCCCAAAGCTTCTGATGCGCTTCGCCCCAGGTTTGGGAGGCAGAGACAACTTCATTCCGTTGACAGAGACAACGGAACATTGAATATTAGACATCCTTGTGCTTAGAAAAAGCTTTGCCCATTTCGATACCTTAGGTTCCAGCTGCTATCAAAATTGCTTGGCAAGGCCACCTGCTTGGTTGTGTAGTTTGTGCACTGCACAAAAGAATCTGGCCAAGGGAGGTGAGTGGGGGTAAAATCCAGCCTGTGATCTGCTTGTCAAGCTGTGAGCCCTACTGAAGGGCTGTGTTTAGCCAGAGGCGGTCCTTTTGTCTAATTAATCCACCCAGATTGGACACTTATATGTAAGTCACACAAGGGCCATGTCGTTTGGTCATTTTACTCTCTTTTATCCCTTTCTTTTCCCTTTCTGCTCTTTATATCCAAGGAGCAAAAACACATATTCCTTCTGTAAACTCACATTCCTTTAGCCTAAACCCTTGGGACCACACATTTGTTTTCTGAATTCAGAAATTTCAGAAAGTAGAAAGGTACACGTACCCTGTGTTATGTAACAACTCCAGCAGGGTCTGGGAAAGCACTGTGTAATTAAACACATTAATATTTTCCTGGCAAAATGCGTGAATATTCACACTAAGTAGGATGAATAAAGACTATAAAGAGTCAAGTCTTGCCACCAAGTGAGTTCACGTCAGGTCAGGTTCTGCCGCCATGGAGTTTTGAAAAAAAACTTTCAGTTTTCAGAGTCTTCTGGGTTTCAGAATCAGGGGTTATGGACCCTTGTTTGCTCATGCAGAGTCACTGGGGTCTCTCTGGTTTCTATACACCAACTTACAGTCTCATTGGCTAGATTAGGTTTTCAGACTGGTGGATCCCAAACTTTGTCACTCCTTAGAATAATCTGAGGAGATGGGGCGCCTGGGTGGCTCAGTTGGTTGAGGTGTCTGACTCTTGATTTTCAATTCAGGTGATGATCCCAGGGTCATGGGATTGAGCCCCAGGGTCATGGGATTGAGAGGGTTCTCTCTCTCTCTCTCTCTCTCTCTTTCCCACTCTCTCTCCCTCCCTCCCTCTGTTCCTCTCCCCAACTTGCACTTGTTCTGTCTCTCTCTAAAAAAAAAAAAAAAGGAATAATCTGAAGAGCTTTTAAAAACTCTGATTCCCAGGTTGTACCCCAAACCAATTAAATCAGAGGGCCTATGGGTAGGAGCTACTTTTTGAAGATCTGTAGGTGATTCCAATATAAAGTCTGGGACCCACTGGCTTTGGTGGAAAGGGGAAATCATTTGGGAGGATTCTGGGCCATGTCTCCTCATCACAGGGAGGGCTAAGCCGAGGCTGGGACAAGGGACTCAAAACCACCTCTTGCATCTGCCCCGATGCCTGGGGGTGAGTGAGGAGTTGAGGGAGACCACCACCAGCTTACTACCCTCGGGGAGGGTGCCGTGGCCCTGTGGTGGGACAATAGGTCACAGTAACAAATTTGGCTTGGGACAGTCCAAAGTGAGACTCTAATGGCCAAGCAGAAACCAGCCGGCAGAACCTGCTCAGTCTCCTTGCCTCTATAGCTTCCATCCTGTTTCAGGGTCAGTTCAGCTTCTGACCACTGAGGTTCATCTCTTATTATCTTCTGTGCTGGGACCCTCCAGCCGGGAAGGTGGGGCTGGGCTTCCCCCTGTTATCTTGCAGCTTTCTATTATGAGGGCTTATACCCATTCTGGTTCCACTTTGGATTCCTTGCGCTACTCATCGCACTTGATCCGATTTTGCCTTCTATGTCTCCACTCCAGCCTCATTCATTGGGCCGGCCTCCTAGAAGACCCCTTGAAAGTTAGAGAGCAGGCAGTATACGAGTGATCAAAATCACCCAGACTGCTGAAAGCCAGGCCAGCAGTTAGGGGTGAGGGGACCTCAAGACACATAGAGCAAAGAGAAGCAAGGGAAGAGACGTGTGATGTAGTTTGAACTATCATTTAGCAATTATTCACTCCTCTCTCCCTCACTTTCCCACCCTATTAATGCCGGGCTTGGCTGCATGGCTTTCTTTGTCTAGCGGAATTTTGGAGAGATGATAAGAACAGAGACCTTACGTGTGCTTGGGTTATTGGGCATACCCTCTTATGCTCTAGTGATCCACTCTAAGGGAAGAATGCCCAAGCATCTGTTGCCTTTTCAGCCTGAGACCTAGAATGAAGAAACCCGAGCCCAACTCACAGCTTGGAGCCAAACCAGCCAACCGGAAGCAGAGTGAGCCATCCCAGAGAATTGTGCGAGAAATATGTGTCTGTTGTTGTAGCCACTGAGTTTTGGGGTACTTTGTGATGTGGCATCGTTGTGGCAATAACTGATTAATCCTAGAGAAACTGAGGGCACAAAGGTCATTCCTGCCTCAGCAAGGAAGCCTCTCTGCGTTTCAGTCTGCACTTAGGGCCAGTTCTAGAGTGTAACTAGCCTAGAGCTGGTTGGTAGGTGAAAGCAGGTGAATCATGTTGGATTGCTAATAAGGAAGTCAGCCCTAGGTGGGAGTGGGGAAAGTGGCCAGGAGGACTAATTTTGATAGTTTCACATTCAGAATTTGTTGTAAGTGGGAATGAACTTGGGTAAGCAGCTCAGCAACTCCTTTTTATTAAAAAGTTAAGTATCTTGTTCGAAACCATGGCAAGCGGACAAGCTAGACCAGAAATCAATCAAACTCAGTCACTTCTCAGGAATAATCCCCCCCCCCCCCCCCGCTCCCCCACCCCGAGAGAACTATCCTCAATCCTTCTATTGTTGTTTTAGAGTGTCAGGGAATGACCTCTAGTGTGGTTGTGCCTTTTATGTTTGTCTTTATAGAAAGAAGTCTGACCTTAGCCTCCGGCGCAAGAATGGTAAATAAAAAAAGATTTAAATCAAACAGAACCTGAGAAGCACTCCAATCCTGTTCCTTTTTTTTCCTTCTTCTCAAATGAACTTGTCTTAGGCTAGACTGTTGGAAAATAAATGCACTATTGTTTAATTCAACATTAAAATACTGAATAAGCAAATGAAATTTTTCCTAATTAAATTTTACTATATTACACGGTGTGATGAAGGATAATTTGGATTCCACAAGATGTAGGTACCGGTGCATAGAAGGATTCTTATGACCAAAGAATTGGGGAAATGTTGGGTTAAACGACATTTAACACCTGCCTTTACTGCAGGATTTTCCAGAGCCTTTACTAAGCCTGTGAACACCTTGAGTCTCTAAGAATAAAACATTTCCCAAGTTTAGTTGACAGTGAAGCACCCCTCCCCCTCATCATCCCCCGGGAATAGTGGGGAAAATGCTTTAGGAGATGTTGTATTAGAGGCATATCTGGGTTTGTAATAATCTCTTCTTTGCTTCTAGCCCTGAAGCAATGACGTGATGGGTACCCTCCTGGAATGGAGATTATGGTTAGCCTCTGCCTGGTTTCCTAAATCTGTGGTCATCCCTTCATCAAGGGCTCTCTCTCTCTCTCCCTCTCTCTCTTTCTCTCCCTCTCTCTCTCTCTTCCCTGGGACTACTCCTTAGAATGCACCGAATGAATCTGGCAAGCTTGTTGATGTCTAGATATGTATAAATATGTAAATATTTCATCACTGCTGTCTTCCTCTCTACAATGCAATCTCCCTTGTGAAGGTATTTTTACTGACAGAGCTCAAATCTGCTGGCACCCCCCACATCTGTCACTGTCTTTCTCCTGGAATTTAATTGGCACGAGTGACTCGTGGGACCTTATTCGTTAGCATTCTAGAAGGGATTTTTTCTCCAAGGGTTCCTGTTCCTAATGTCTGATTTTTTCCCCATGGTTGACAAGAGGCACTTCAGCTTAGAAGGTCACACAGGACCCGCCATGTTCCCAATATCTCACCCCACTGGTATGTTATGATTCTGGATGGTTCTAGGTCCCTCAAGCCAATGTTTCTCTTATCACTGGGACATAGGAAGGCTTGCTGAGATTAGGGCAAGGGGCATATCGGTGGGGAAAGATAAAGGGGAAAATTGCAGGAAAAGAATTTTCTCCAACATAAATGGCATGCTTTCCAAGTTAAAAGGAGCACCACTTTTCAGGGGGTGGCTATCCACATCTTTCATACATAGTCCTGTGGAGTGAGGCCTGATAATTATAGTTTCTTAGCACTTCTTAGTGCATGTTGGGACCCAGAAGCTGAGACACAAGAATTCCAAGTAGTTTTATGAGAAAATAGTGAAGAAAAAAGATCACTTGCCTCAAAAAGAGAGAGCTGAAGAGTATGCTGATGTCAGATGGTGATCTTTGACTATAGGCTAGAGCTTTCCATGATTTGGGGGCATAACATCAAGAGCAGATTTGTGTTGATGTGAATCCAACTCCCAGACCACGTTTTGCATTTTATTTTCTTTGCTTTATTTATTAAAAAAAAAATTTTTTTTTTTTTTACTATTTATTTATTTAGAGAGAGACAGAGTGCCAGTGGAGAAGGGGCAGAGAGAGAGAGAATCCCAAGCAGGCTCTGCACAATCAGTGCACTGAGGCTGACGCGGGGCTCAAACTCACGAAACTGTTAGATCATGACCTGAGCTGAAGTCAGACACTTAACTGACTGAGCCACCCGGGCGCCCCGATTTTCTTTGCTTTAAAATTGCAGATAATTGTGTGACTTTTGAGCTAATTTTGAATTAATCATTTTGAGCTTTGGTTTTTTTAAGAACTCCCATTGAATCCCTGTAAGAGCGGATTATTAGAAAGGGAGTTGCCCTATGATTTGGAGACGTATGAGACTACCACACATGCCCACAAATGGCTCCACTTGGTCCGTTAGTATTCCTTGATATCAAGGGGTATCTCACAGCAGCTTTGGGTCTTTTAATCTGTGCAAGAGACCCATTTTCTGCTTGTCATAATGTTTAATTGTAGCAGGTAGCTTCCCCACCACAATTCTGAATAACCATTGAACTTAACTTTGATTTGCATTGTCCTCATTTTCCCATTTATTAGCAAGCATATTGGCTCTGCCAGAGTCATGTAATTATCTTTGTGTCTGCCAGATTAGGGCATATGGTGTATTATTTTGGGAAGGCAGATAATGCTCCCATTTGGAGCAGTATCCGGGCAGTGTGAACATGCCTTAGAAAAGGTTTCTGTATAAATTAATTTCCCCTCTCAACTGTGTAACGACAGTATATTAATTTTTTGCTCTTTGAGGCATGCAGACTTAACTCGGAGAGGATTTTATAATGGTCTCCCATGATACCATTGGTTTGGTAATTTGAATATCTTAGCCTGGAGATTTTTTTTTTTTTTTTTTTAAAGAAAGCAAGCTGACAATCCGGTGTGCCTCTTAGAAAAAAAGCCACTGAATCAACATTGTTGGGCCCAAAGAGCGAAAAGAGAATCGTAAGATGCTTTCTACCACTTTCAGAACATCGGATGCTGGGTCTGAGACTGTCCGTTGGAGGTAAAGACATCAAAGCATCCGTTCGTGGCTCTAGCTGGATTTCTCCAGAGGAGTCAAATGGCAGTCCACGGCTAGCATTTTGGAAACACAGAACTATGCCTTGAAGATACCTCAACTTGAAAAAAAAAAAAATGGCCAGGGACAATATTTTGAGGAAAAAATGGATTTTCTTCTTAATCCTTGCTCACTGAAGTGCTATGTTAAAGGCAGATGATGTCTTCTAGAGGTAACCAGCCTGCAGAAGTGACCTGCTTTTGTAGGTTTTCTTAAGGTCCTTTTCAGCTTAGGGGACCCTTCGTTCATCTGGAGTAGTTGACCTGGGAGAATGCCTCAGCCATCACTTTCTACACTTCCTGGTTTCTACCATCACCTCTGCCAAGAGTCACGGAGCAGGACCGTGAGCAGTTGTCGAACTCTGGCTCACATCAGAATCACCCAGAGGGCTTGTTCGCAGAGACTGCTTGGCCCCAAAGCCAGAGCTTCTGAATTTGTGGGGTGGAGAATTTGCATTTCTGCCAAGTTCACAGATGATACTGACATTTCTGGTCCGGTGACCACCTTTTCAAGACGTTCTGTTCACCGAAATACACACATAGGAGAACTGTGCCCTTAGAGTGAGGACAGCTTGGGAACTTTAATCTCTCTGTGATTTGGTGTCCTCACCCAAGAATGGGAATGATAATACCTACTTTGTACAGTTGTGAGGATTCAATGCAACGATACTCAAAAACTGTATGGAACGTGCCTGACGTGCAGTAAATACACCATATGAGTAACTATTATTATATTATTATTATTAGAGTAATACGCTTCGAATGATATGATTTAGACCCCGAGAGGACCTTAGAGCTAGTGTGTCTAACCCTTCACTCTGCTCTCTCTTTTTAGGAAAGAAAAGGGAGTCAGAGAAGTGGAATAACCCACCTAACGTTCCACCAAGAGCTGAAAGGTACAAATGGTGCCAGAATGCTTCTCTCCTAATTCTTACTTCAGCACTTTTTCTAAAACATCATGCTGATGACTCTGCCTTTGAAGACTTGTTCACAAATGATCATTCAGTTTATATTAAGGATGTTTTGCTCTTGTTCGGCTAATTTACGATCAGAGAGACTGGGAAAGCACAGGAACAACGTCATAATAAGAACTTAATTTGCTGTCTGGCTTGAGAACAAGCTCTTTGCACTCAGTCCATCGCCTCGTTCCACAGGGGCCCCGGGATAAGCGTGTTTGGTAGAAAGGCTCTGTATTTCACTCTGGATGTTATCATTCCAAAAGCCGTTCCCTCAGCCTGCTTAGAAATAGTAAATTTATTTTTGTTTCACTGGTGGTTGGACTTGTGTGGGGCAAAGTCAGTAGTCACAAAAAAATAGGAAAGATAACTAACTCCCTCTCTGACACGTCTTCAGAATAGTTCCTGAGTTTGCCTTTGGGCCCTAACCTCCTCCTCCAGGTATTGGTATCTAGGAAAGCCTTGATGTGCCCACTCATTCATTTGACAAATAATTATTAAGCACCTACTATAGGCCAGGTACTGTTAGATAACGGAAAGACCTTTGAACTTTTACATGTAGGTAGTTCTGGACCTGATTTATTTCATCTTTGGTTCCGTTTGCTTTTCTTTTTTTCTGGCTGTTGAGGGGCCACCTGGCATCAGGCAGGAGGCCATGGTGACCAGGTTCATGGTAGGTTCTGGAAGAATGAATGAAAGACAGAAAGAAACTCCAAGGGAGAGCCCAAATTCCCATCCTTGGACCAGCCTAGGTCCCAACTTCCTGAGTTTGGAGACTTCGGGAAGAATTTGACATTATTCATAATCTCCACTTCCACATCATCACCAGCACGCACATAAACACACACACCGCTTCAGTTTATTTTGAATGTTTACTCCCAAGGACTGTTCTGACCATTTAGGAGTGACTGGGTTGTTTGCAAGTGGACCTTTTCCACTTATGTTTTTTTTTTTTAATTTCTTTATTTTGAGAGAGGGGGAGAGAGAGAGAGAGAGAGGCAGGGAGAGAGAGAGAGGGAGAGAGAGAGAGAGAAAGAGAGAGAGAGAGAGAGAGAGAGAGAGAGAGAGAGAGAATCCCAAGCAAGCTCCACATGTCAGCCCAGAGCCCGATGCGGGGCTCGTACTCACGAACCATGAGATCATGCCTGGAGCTGAAATCAAGAGTCAGATGCTTAATCAACTGAGCCACCCACGTGACCCTCCACGTATGGTTTTTAACATACATTCCTCCATTTTAGAGGTTGAGCAAATCCCTGGGGCCAGCCAAAAGGCTGAACTCACAAGCAGCCTTCCTGAAAATGAGTCTGTGTTGGTTATTTGAACCATTAACGTAATAGCCAACAACGATGCACAGCTCTGTGTGCCACAGCTTGTTGTCACATGTGTTTGGGGGGCCAGGGAGACAGCTACACGGAAACATTGTCCAGCTTTGGGTCCTTGAATAGGTACTTTGGGGATAGGTAACTGTATGGATTTGTGAGCCATCATTATGTAGCTCGGAGGTTTTGGCTACAGATGACATCACCCTGGGCAGTGCATGGCTCCTTAAAAAGAATGAAGAAGATCCTATTCAGATAATCTCGACTGCTTGTAGGTGGTTAGGCTAATTTATTGCATGTTTCTCTGTAGAGAGATTTCGGAAATAACTCTGGTTGTAACCTATATTTGTTTTCTCTTTTTAAATTAAATGTTTTGTTTTAGAATAGTACAGATTTACAGTAAAGTTACAAAGATAGCAGAGAAAGTTCCCATATACCCCACAACCAGTTTCCCCTAACGTTTGCATCTCACATCACTACGGTGCGTTTGTCACAACTAAGGAACCGACATCAGTACGTCACTGTTAGCAAACCTCTACACTTTATTCTGATCTCATTAGTTTTTTCTTCTTTTTTTTTAATAAAAAAAATGTTTTGACATTTATTTATTTTTTGAGAGACAGAGTGAGACAGAGCACGAGTGGGGGAGGGGCAGAGAGGGAAGGAGACACAGAATCTGAAGCAGGCTCCAGGCTCTGAGCAAGTGTTCAGCACAGAGCCCAACGCGGGTCTCAAACCCATGAGCCGTGAGACCATGACCTGAGCTAAAGTCGGTCACTTAACCGACTGAGCCACCCAGGCGCCCATCTGGTTTTTTTTTTTTTTATGTTTATTTATTTTTGAGAGAGGGAGAGAGAGTGAAAGTGGGGGAGGGGCAGAGTGAGAGAGAGAGAGAGAGAGAGAGAGAGAGAGAGAGAGAATTCCAAGCAGGCTCTGTGCTGACAGCAGAGAGCCCAATGCAGGGAACCAACTCATGAACTGCAAGATCATGACCTGAGCCAAAGTCGGACGCTCAACTGACTGAGCCACTCAGGCTCCCCTCATTAGTTTTGTCCTAATGTCCTTTTTTGATCCCAGGATCCCATCTAGGACACCACACTACGTTTAGTTGTCACGTCTCCTTAGGCTCCTCTTGGTCGTGACGGTTCTCAGACATTCACACATTCCTTGTTTTGAGGAGTACTGATCAGATAATTTGTAGGATGTTCCTCAGCTTGGGTTTGTCTGCTATTTTTCTCATGGTTAGAAAATGCTTATGTTTTGGGGGGGCGGGTAATGGTGGGGAGGAAGACCAAGGAAATAAACTTGTCTTCTCATCACATGGTGTAAAGGGTACAGAGTTTCAGGATGACTTATCATTGATGATGTTAACCCTGATCACCTGGCCAGGGCAGTGCTTTGGGAAAGAACTTTTTTCTGCCCTTTACATAGTCCACTTGTTGGCAGCAAGCCACTAAAGACAGCCCACGCTCGGTGGATGGGGGCTAAGTTCTGCTTCCTTAAGGGAGAAGTATCTACACAACGCATTTGGAGTGTTTCTGTACAGGAAATTGCCTTTTCTCCCTCCCTTGTTTATTCATTCAATAATTCACTTAGTATGGCCTCATGGATATTTATTTTGCCTTTTGGACTTTAATTCAATGCTGCACTACTTTATTTTGTTTCTCCAATTGTTCCAGCTTTGGCCATTGGGAGTGCTTTCAGGTTGATTCTTACATCCCTCTGACACATCCTCGTTATTATCATTTTTTGAACGCTTTCTTACTCTCTGGGACTACACGTTGCTCCAAGATCAGCTCGTGTATTTCCTGCCCCAGTCCTAGAATCAGCTATATCTCCAAGGAACTCTGGTTTCTTTTATTAGAAAATGGTGTTAGAAGCCAAGATCTTTGCGCTGGCTGACTTGATGGTGCTTTCATAGAAACTCAGCTAGGGAACAATGAGTTAATTATCTGTGAAATTGATTAACAGTCCTATGGGACTCTTCTACGATTTGGCAAAGTCAATAATGAGGACTTTATTTTTGTTTAAATTTTTTTTAAAAAGTTTTTATTTATTTTTGAGACAGAGACAGAGCATGAGCAGGGGAGGGGCAGAGAGAGGGAGACACAGCATCTGAAGCAGGCTCCAGGCTCTGAGCTGTCAGCACAGAGCCTGATGCGGGGCTCGAACTCACAGACTGTGAGATCATGACCTGAGCTGAAGTCGGACGTTTAACCGACTGAGCCACCGAGGCGCCCCAATAATGAGGACTTTAGAACACACAAGGAGGAACTTCCCTTTAAGAGGAAGCTTTTGGGGGCGCCTGGGTGGCTCAATAGGGTAAGCGTCCAACTTTGGCTCAGGTCACGATCTCACGGCTCATGCGTTCGAGCCCCATGTCGGGCTCTGTGCTGACAGCTCAGAGCCTGGAGCCTGCTTCCGATTCTGTGTCTCCCTCTCTCTCTGCCCCTCCCCCACTTGTTCTCTCTCTCTCTCTCTCTCTCTCTCTCTCTCTCTCTGTCTCTCAAAAATAAACATTAAAATTTTTTTTTCAAAAGAGTAAGCTTTTGGGTATTAGGGTGTATGGTAGCTAGCTACTTGTTCTGTGTGGCAGGAAAAATTCTTTATTAAAGCAATATTTAAAAAAAATTTTTTTTAATGTTTATTTATTTTTGAGAGAGACAGAGACAGAGCTTGAGCGGGGGAGGGGCAGAGAGTGAGGGAGACACAGAATCGGAAACGGGCTCCAGGCTCTGAGCCATCAGCCCAGAGCCCGACGCGGGGCTCGAACTCACAGACCGCGAGATCATGACCTGAACTGAAGTCGGACGCCCAAGCAACTGAGACACCCAGGCGCCCCGAGCAATATTTTTAATGGAGGTATGTTATTTATTTATTTATTTTTCAGTGTTCTGGTCCTCAAAATCTTGACTGCAATTTTATGTTGGTCCATCTCATTCTTCTATCCCTTTATACCAGTACCTTCTGGGTCTCTTTATCTTGAGACTCAAAGCAAATTACAGAGGGATTCGTTGGGGAATAACTAAAGGCCTGTATGATTAAAGACTTATGTGACAACACCTTTCTCTCTACCCTACAGTTAACGACCATCGTCCAAGGTTATGGATCTCAGCTGATGGAGTCTAGGGTGAGCTGGAACGACAATTTACTTTTAAACAATTTCAAGGAAACTAACGTGTCATGTAGGGCATTTCTCTACTAAGGCCAGCACAGACATGTGCAACACTTGAGTGAATCTTAAAGATAAATATTGAGGCTTCACATTTTTTAAAAAACTTGTTAACGATAGAATGGCTATGGCTTGGGGTGCCTGGGTGGCTCAGTTGGTTAAGTGTCTGACTCTTGGTTTCGGCTCAGGTCACAATCTCGTGTTTCCTGAGTTCAAGCCAAGCCCAGCATTGGGCTCTGTGCTGGCAGTGCAGAGCCTGCTTGGGATTCTCTTTCTCCCTTTCTCTCTGTCCTGCTTGTGCTCACTTGCTCTCTCTCTAAATAAATAAACAAACTTAAAAAAAATGATAATAAAAAGAGGGGCTATGGCTCCATGCAATGGACAATTCAGGAGTAAAAAGAATTAAGCAGTGCTATATGCTATAGTGTTAAACCTCAAAAAGGTTGCACTTAGTGAAAAAAGCCAGATGAAAAGATCACATATTGTATGGTTCCAATTACAGAAAATATTGAATAGACAAATCTACAGAGACAGAGGCTGATAGTGAGAAAGGGCATTAACTGTAACTAGGTAGGAGGGATCTTCCTGGGGTAATGAAAATGTTCTAAAGCTGGATCATGGTGATGGTGGTAGAACTCAGTAAATTCAGTTAACTTATTAAAAATCACTGAATCGTTGGGGCGCCTGGGTGGCTCGGTCGGTTGGGCGTCCGACTTCGGCTCAGGTTATGATCTCACGGTTCGTGGGTTTGAGCCCCGCATCGGGCTCTGTGCAGACAGCTCGGAGCCTGGAGCCTGCTTCAGATTCTGTGTCTCCCTCTCTCTCTGCCCCTTCCCTGTTCATGCTCTGTCTCTCTCTGTCTCTCAAAAATGAATAAACGTTAAAAAAAAAAAAATCACTGCATTGTAAATTTAACAGGTGAAACTAATAGTATGAAATTACACATTAGTCAAGTTATTTACCAAAAAAACCAAAACAAAAAACGGGGGGTGGGGGGGGACTCCTGGGTGGCTCAGGTGGTTAAGCGACCGACTCTTGGTTTCGGCTCAGATCATGACCTCACAGTTTCTGAGACTGAGCTCCGTGTTGGGCTCTGTGCTGACACCGCAGAGCCTGCTTGGGATCTCTTTCCCTCCCCCTCTGTTTCTCCCCAACTTGTGCACGTGCTCTCTTTCTCTGTCAAAATAAATAAACAAAATTTTTAAAAAACAGGAAAAAGAAAGGTAAGGAAAAGAGACAGAAAATAGGGTATGCCACGCCACCCACCCCTGCCCTGACCGTTTTGGGGTGTGGGCTCAGCTGTTAGGGGGTGCTTGGTGGGAAGGCTTTAAAAGCACATCTGGTCCCTGCAACCTGCAAGAACCTAACTGAGCAGCACATGTGTCACTTACGGCAAAAAAAAAAAAAACCCCATACTTTATTTAAAATAATTATGAATTCTATACATCAGATTCTGATATTCCTTTCTCCCACATTCTCAAGAAGGAACTGGTGATAAATATGAATCAGATAAGACTAAGAATGACCTGCCTTCAGAAAGGGACTGGGACACTGCTTTTTAGACGTCAGTATGGGGAGAATCACCTGGTGCTCTCGTTGAAATGCAGACTTGGTTAAGTAGGTCTGGGGGTGCCACCTGAGATGCTTCATTTTAACAAGCTCCAGAGCGACACTCAGGCTGTTGTGGGTCCCAGGAACGTACTCTCAGTGGCAATGGACTGGAGCATAGTGGCGAAAGTTCAGGACGTTCAGAGGAGGGTGGATTCACATCTGGACTCTGCTACTCATTGTGCAAGTTGCTTGGGGTCTCAGTGGCTCCGTTTCTAGCTCGCGGAAAGTAGGACTAATAATGTATTAGCTCATAGGCTGTTGTAGGATTAAATGCATACAAAAGACCTAAGAATGGTTCTGGGCACACACAGTGCCCAAGACCGTTGTCAAATTAGTCATATGATTCCGATGGTGATCAGAATCCTTTGTGTTTCTGTAGATATTCTGCCCGCTGGAGACCCTTCGCTCTGTTTTGATTTGGTATTAGGTTATTTTCTTTCTTCTTTCTTTAGTACCAAAGCATTTATTTATTAATGTTTATAGAAAGTTGTTAGAGTTTGTTTACATGCTTTCAAAAGAGTCACTTTAAGTACCCAAGCTTTGCTTAAGAGGTTTGCTTTCCTCCTCCATTATCTGCAGAATGCCTGGCCCTAAATTATTCCTTATCCAGAAATGGCTTTTGTCTGGGTGGAGCTCAGCCTCTTCCGGCCTCTCTGTCCTGTTTGTGTTTTCTGTACTGTGGAGGAGTGAGGAAATTTTCAGCTGTTTCCATCCCCCCCCCCCCCCCTTTTTGGGAAGAATAATTTCCTGATCAGGGTTTGAGCTGAAAATGGAATTTTCCCTTTGTTGAGTAGAAAGGTCCTGGAAGCCAAGACAATTCCTGTAAAACAACATTAAACATCTCCACCCGCCATCCCCCACCCCTCCTGTGTAATAATTTTCAATATTGCCTCACATGTGAGAGCATTTGTACAGCAAGGCCAATGCTTTTGTCTTGATTAAATTGTTCTACCAAGTGGCATCTTGCATATGTCTCTAGGTCACATAGCGAGTTGATTATTAAGTAATTTTGTTTTCTGTAAGATATTTAGGTGGACTATCTTACACCATGTCCAAGACGGTGTGTGTATTCATGTGTTCGTGCTTTACTTAAAAGTACCCACAAGAGGCTAGATCGCCACAAGAAACAGAAGGAGGCACATGCCTCCTTCACGCTGGTGGCCAGAACTGGAGTGAAACCAAACTTGGAATGCCAAAGCCTGGCCCATACTGCTGAAATCCCCGTAGTGTTATTTTAGGTTCCGGAATGATTCACTCACACTTTAGGAAAAATATTGCTAGGGGATATTTTTCAAAAATCCATTTCCTTGAGGTATCATCGATATATCATCCGATGCATGCATTCCGCGTGTAAAACTCGTGAATCTTGACAAACGTGTGCACTGGTGTAATCATCACCATAGTCAAGACATAAAACATTTCTATCACTGCTGGGGGATTTTTCGTGCTGATACATTCCACTAGTAGGCAAAAGGCAAGGCCTACCCCCACGGGTAGGAATTGGGCTCCCCTAGCAGTGGTGAGGGGAGTCATGGTCTGGAGGCCTGATGGATTTGGTTTCACCACCCAGAAGATGATGTGATGGTAATGCACCACAGAAGTGAGCGAGGAACAAGAGGAAGAAGGAAGTGAGCTAGGAACTAGAGTTTTCCATGACAAGGTCCCAGGTGAAGGCTTTCCTTTTTTTCCTGTATTATCCTGAGTCATACTTAGTGCTCTGTGTCAGGTGTTACCGAATCTCTTACAAAAGTGCAGAATCTATGTTAGTAATTTTGGCAAGTGTCAAAGGGCAGACGGTAAAGGGAAACACCGCCAGCTTTGCATTACCCGTTGGCTGAGGGCAGCACGGCAGAGGCTGTACTCTATTCAGGATGAAAAGAGCCTTGGAGGTGCTGGAGTGACCAGGCACGGAGAAACGATGGTCACGATGGAGCTGAAAATGGTGGAGAGGGAGCATGTGATGAAAAACAGCAGCTGCAGCTGAGACTGACTCAGAGGCAGATGTGAGATGTGTTCAACCCTTAAAAATAGGCTGTCGGATTTAGCAAATAAAAACACAGGATGCCCAGTTAAGTTTGAATTTCAGATAAACAGCGGATAATTTTTAGTGTAAGTATGTCCCATGGAATATTTGGGACATACTTATCCTTAAAGAAAAAAATTCTGGTGTTTATCTGAAATTCAAATTTAACGGAGCCTCCTGTATTTTATCTGACAACATACCTTTAACGAAAAAAAGAACAACTGGCTTGCAATGTTAATCATTAAAATATATATACATACTTTTTTGGAGTAGGCTTCAGGGCCAGTGCAGAGCCCAAAACAGAGCCCAGTGTGGGGCTTGAATTCACAACCCTGAGATTAAGATCTGAGCTGAGATCAAGAGTCCAACGCTTAACCAACTGAGCCCCCCCAGGCACCCCCAATGTTAATCATTTAACCAAAATTATTAAAAGTTGATATACACGCACATATATATGGGTCACATCAGCTTTTCTTATTCTCTCCTCACAGTTAAAAAAAAATTCTATGAAAGTTTTATATGTATATACTAAAAAACAATTCAACTAGTTCTAAAACACTTATTACAAAAAAAGTGGCCCTCTGTTCAATACTTTTTCATTTTCTACCTTCAATCCCCAGAAATAATCACTTTCATTCCTTTTTATTTTATTTTATTATTTGAAAAAGTATTTATTTATTTTGAGAGAGAGAGAGAGTGTGAGTAGGGAAGGGGCAGAAAGAAAGAGTGAAGGAGAGAATATTCAGCAGGCTGACATGGGCCTCGATCCTGCGACCCTAAGATCATGACCTGAGCTGAGATCAAGAGTCAGTCGCTTGGGGCGCCTGGGTGGCTCAGTCGGTTGAGCGTCCGACTTCAGCCCGGGTCACGATCTCGCGGTCCGTGAGTTCGAGCCCCGCGTCGGGCTCTGGGCTGATGGCTCAGAGCCTGGAGCCTGCTTCCGATTCTGTGTCTCCCTCTCTCTCTGCCCCTCCCCCATTCATGCTCTCTCTGTCTCAAAAATAAATAAACGTTAAAAAAAAATTAAAAAAAAAAAAAAAAAAAAAAAAAAAAAAGAGTCAGTCGCTTAATGGACTGAGCCACCCAGGCATGACTCATTCCTTTTTGGAAATTATTTATGATATATGCTTCCACATGTCAGATAATATTCTTATGTTGTTACCTCTTAATTTTATTTTTTTATTTCCTGCTAGGCAGTTGAGAATTTCACTTATACTTTTCTCCTTAGTTTTCTTTTCACTTGTCTCTGTAGTCTACCCAATATATCACAATTCTTAGTTCGATAAAGAGTTGGAGTTTACACTGTTTCAATTCATAAATGTCATTCACTGCTGAGAAATGGAGTATATTATGGTTGCATTTTTATACAATTTTTGTTTTTCTTGGAGTTAATAGTTGCCTCCGTTTTTAATTTTTTTATTGACATATAATTTATAATTGACATATAACATTATATTAGTTACAGATCTACAATATAATGATTCAATATTGGTATATTGCAAAATGATCACACTATATTTTGCTAACATCCATCACCATATTTGGGTTGCAAATTTCTTTTTCTCATGATGAGAACTTTTAACATTTACTCTCTTACCAACTTTCAAATGCAACACAGTGTTATTAACTATGATCGCCATGTTGGAAGTTTGTACCTTTTGACTCCCTTAACCATTTTAACCACCCGCACCCACACCTCTGGCAACCACAGTTGCCTCTGTTTTTACTTCAGCTTTTGATAGACTTCTATTTTTTTTCCCCAAAATGCTCTCACTGATCTATTAAAGATAGCAACATTTTGTTTGCAAATGATTAAACACATCTGTTCCATTTTTTTTCATTCTGGAAATCTCTCCATAGCCTTCTATCTTCCTATTCCATCTGAAACGGTTGATCTCTAGGCTTCCACACTGTTATCATCATGAGTCTTCCCTTCACCACCTGTTTGGGAATTCCCTTCACTTTCTTCTTTTGTTAAATCTTTCTGGAACTCACATCTTCCTCTTTCTATTATTGAAACATTAAGTAGTTTCTTATCAAAAGTGTGCATGGGAGGTTTGTTTATTCAAACATTTTCATGTTAGCAAATGTCTTTATTTTCTTCTTGTACTTGATTGATGGTTAGACTTAGTAATAGAATTTTAGATTGCAAATAATTGCCCTCAGAAATTTGGAGGCATCCAGTGTTGCCATTCTTATTTCCAATATTTGCATATGACATATTTTCTCTCTCTCTGCAAGTGTTTAGAGTCTTCATTTATCCCAGCTGTTCAGATTTTTCCTGATGATATGACCTCAGTTGAGTCTCTTATTATTCACTGTATTTGTCACTTAGAGAACTGCAGACTTATGTCTTCAGTTATGGATTGTCTTCTTGTACCATGACCTTGATAATCTTACCCATTTTCTGCCTCTTTTGTTTAATTCTGGAATTCATATTAATATGATAATGGGCTTCCTGGATTATTTAATTTTGTTTTATTTTTCTTCCTATTTACTATGTCTTTGGAAAATTGTTCTACATTCTGTGTAAGTCTTATTATTCTACTTGCCAGGTAAGTTCATCGAATTTATCATCTAGCTTTTCCATTAAAATTTTAATTTCATTTAAATGTTAAATGATAGCCTTTTATTGTGTGTTGACTGATACTTTTTTACTAACATCTTATTCTTGTTTCACAAATGGAAATACCTTCACCTGGCTATCTAAAGATATATAGTATCGATCTTTTGAAAATTTCTGTTTCATTCATTGTTTCGGTTTCTTTTAGCTCCTCCTATTCTGTTTGTTTTCGTGTCTTTCATGCCAGAAAACTGCTGTAATAACTGGGCATCTTTGGGTTTTCCAGATATAACTGAGAGCAAGGCACTAGAAAGCAGGCTGGAAGCTATCTGTTGTGGGAGGAGGCCTTTGCACTGGTGGGCTTCATTGGAAGATGATAAGGTAATGAAGGGGCAGTTTGTTGGGGCTCCCCACATGTCTCAAAGGTCTTATATCCGTGTTGGTCAGCTTCCCTAGGGAAGAAACACCAGCTTCAGGCTGGGGTGAGATGAAGGGATGGTAGGTTGCCCGGCTCCTATTGTTTGGGGGCAGGTAGAAGAAGAAACAAGAAGTTCTTAGAGTTCTGTTTGTGGGTTTTAATTGCTCTGTTTTCAGTCCTCCCTCTAACTCCATTCCTTTGCTCTCTCCTCTTCTACTCTATTTGACCTTTTGGGTTAATACAATTTTTTATTCCTTTACTGGAATTTCAGTGGGATATGGCAAGGAAAAGGAGGAAACCATGAAGGAGAATCCACCTTTACTCAGAAGTCTGAGACAACTACTTTGCACAAACAATTTTCATTAATAAAGTCCCCTTAATTTCCATCTAAATAGGTTGTGTTGACTTTAGGAAGTGGAATGTATTCAGAACGCCTGGGTGGCTCAGTTGGTTAGGCATCCGACTTTGGCTGAGGTCACTTAATGGACTGACTCTGAGGTCATGATCTCACAGTTTGTGAGTTTGAGCCCCACATTGGGCTCTGTGCTGACAGCTCAGAGCCTGGAGCCTGCTTTGGATTCTGTGTCTCCTTCTTTCTCTGCCCATCCCTCACTTGTATTCTCTCTCTCTCTCTCTCTCTCTCTCTCTCTCTCTCTCTCTCTCACACACACACACACACACACACACACACACACACACACACACAAGAAGTGGAATGAATGGAATGTATTCTTCTCTTTTCCAACTAGAACCTGAGCCAAGTAGTATCCGGTTCTGTATTAGAACCCTGTGTGTACTGAGTTTGGTTTCTAAGTCCCATACTTCAAGGTCATCTAGGCTCATTTTAATGGAAAGAAAGAAAAAGGCCGGCCTGGAAACCACTCAAAATGCTGGTGCCAGGAAGTGGGATGATTAGATGTTCAAAGTCCCACTGAGTGCTAAATAGAGATTCTTTGACATTGGGTCCTTTAATCAAGTTTTGAAAAGTTCTGCTGAAGTGAACCTGTACCTTCATTATTAGGAAGTAAGATAGCATTTGAAGTACAATGTGGAAGCAGTGAAATATATCCAAGAATCCATGAAGCAAGTCTATTATCACACTTAATGGACTCAAATGTAAAGAATTTGATTGAAGTCTTTGGACAGCTGTGATTTCTAAATGTATTTGTGATAGCTAATGACATTCCCTGGTTATTATTAAGAATATTCCTAGTCCTCCCCAGCAGGAAGAGATTCTTAAGGATGCCTTGATGTATAATTAGGTGGGAATGCAGTTGTGTTTCTCTTTGAAGGTTCTGAGGCTAATCCTCTAGCCTGCCAACTGACCTTATTATAAAGCCATTATATTTATGGAAATAGGTGGAGCTTTTATGATCTCATATGAGTATGGAGAAAGCAGTAAACGGGAACATATTCCATTAGATTGGTGCAGCAATTTTGGAATGCCTGATTAGATGAAAAAAAATAATACTGTTTGTTGAGTGCCTACTATATGCTAGGTATTGTGTTAAAATATGAAATGCATTATCATTATTTACATCTTTGGAATAACCCCATAAGGAAGGAACTATGATCATATACATTATATAGATGAGAACACTGAGATCACAGAGGGAGTAGGTGGTGGAGACTTATTTTGAAAGGTTAGGCTGTGTAATGGATCATATAGGTACTCTTTCCAGTCCTGTAGGATCTGATTTTACTGTGTGTGTGTGTGTGTGTGTGTGTGTGTGTGTGTGTGTGTGCACGCACACACACACGCTTCATGGGGCTTCTGCTTCCAATTGTTACCACCATAGCTCTTTTTCAGAGGACTCTAGATAGGACACTGGAACCCACTTT
The DNA here is from genome assembly GCF_018350215.1 of Panthera leo. Classification (NCBI taxonomy): domain Eukaryota; kingdom Metazoa; phylum Chordata; class Mammalia; order Carnivora; family Felidae; genus Panthera; species Panthera leo. The sequence continues at coordinate 146,757,517 of NC_056687.1, read as the reverse complement.
GCCTGGATTGGCCTCCGGGGATTAGACTATAGTGCTCCTAAGCCCTTCTGAAGATCCTCCCTTCCTTAGTTTTTTCATCTTTCTCTCGCTTTCCCACCTTCCCTTACCGGTTTCTTCCTGGCAAAATTCCTTAGTAAATCACTTGTAGGTGAGTCCTTGTCTCAGGGACTACTTCTAGAAAACTTGGCCTAGGACAGAATGATTCTTTTACACTAACTAGTTGTGAGAACGTACTTACCAGCTGGGGTAGACATAGGGGAGACAACCCATGCCTGCTCTCCTCACTCTGACTTGTGACAGCCACACTATGTGTGTGTGTGTGTGTGTGTGTATATATATATGTATATATATATATATATATATATATATACATATATATATATATATGCAGAAATTTAAGACCCACATGATTTATTATTATTTTACTATTAAAAAATTTTTTTTTAATTTTACAGTTTACTTATTTTGAGAGAGACAGCAACAGTGCAAGTGGGGGAGGGTCAGAGAGGAGGGAGAGGGAGAATCCCAAGCAGGCTTTGTGCTGCCAGCGCAGAGCTGGATGCGAGGCTTGAGCTCACGAAACCACAAGATCATGACCTGAGCTGAAACCAAGAGACAGATGCTTAACTGACCGAGCCACCGGATGCCCCTAAGACCCACATGATTTAGATTCAACTTATGAGCGCCTGGGTGGCTCAGTCGGTTCGACGTCCGACTTCAGCTCAGGTCATAATCTCATAGCTTATGAGTTCCAGCCCCGCGTGGGGCTCTGTGCTGACAGCTCGGAGCCTGGAGCCCCCTTCGGATTCTGTGTCTCCCTCTCTCTCTGCCCCTCCTCGGCGCTCTCTCTCTCTCTCAACGATAAATAAACAATAAGAAAAAATTTTAGAGTCAACTTAAGACTTCAGCTTCATCTCCTGTCACAACCGTCCCTGCTTTTCCAGGCACACGGCCTTCTTTCTGTTCCTTGAATGTGCCAAACTCGTTACGGCCCCCAGGGCTTTGTACTTATCGTTCCTTTCTCATCATTTATGTCTCAGTTCAAATGACATTACCTTAGAAGAATCTTACCTGACCACTTTGCTTAAAGTAACAGACTACTCTCATATTGTTAAAAAGAAAATTACCTGATTCTGTTTTCTTTTCTAACATTCACCATCACACAGAATTGCCTCGCTGATTTGTTTGTTTACTTCTTCCTGGTCTCTTCCTCTCCATGCAAACGTTACTTCCATGAGATCAGGGACTGTTTCTGTGCTGTGCACTACTAATCCCTAGTGCCTAGGGCAGTGCCTGCCTCCTATCATGCTCAGGAAATACGTGTTGTTTGGCAAATAGGCAGCCTGCCCTGAAAGGGCAAAGTAAGATCCTGTCCTTTCTTTGCTTTTTTCACTCTTCCTCTCCAATCTGTTGTTTGTCAAGAATATCAGATGAAGAGAGGTAGAAATAGTTCAGAGCAAGTCTCAGTTGCCCTTTCTGAGGCTTGGTTCTAGAATATCTGACTCAGAACTTTTCTGCTGGCCTGGGGACATCTTCCTCCTCTCCCTTCCCTCCATGGTATTTTCTTTATTCACTCTATCCCCACTGTAGAACAGAAAGACGAGCTCTTATTCTCATGTCCTCACTCTGGCCCCTAACTCTGTCCCAGGAGGTGCTTCAATAACATTTTCATATTGTTAAGGAAATATTTTGGTTTGAAAGTCACACACCTTCACTTCGACACTTGAACTGCCAAAATATGGACCAACTGGCTGATTTGTTTTTGTTCATATTTCATAGTTTTTGAGAGCAGTGAAACCCCAGCATCAGGAGTGCCTGTTCACATAACTGTATGTGAAAGGGGACTAATACTGACCGCTAAACACCTGTTCCATTAGTGTACTTTAAAATGAGAAACAGCAAACCCATAACAATTCTTGGCTGGACCTGCACAGCTCTTGCGTATACACGTTTCTGGCATTTTGCAGTCGTGTCCGATTACTTTCTGTTTATTAATGTCACTGTTTCACTGTCAAGGCGTTTATGTCATCAGATCCTTTCTTCTGGAGAATTCGGGAGGGCTAACACGAGACCCAGAACGTCACAGATCAAACAGAGGAATGGGGCAATCTAGAGAAGGGGCCAGTTACAAGGCCTTGCCTGCAAACAGAGAGGAAGGAAAGAGGACGCGGAACAATAAACACAGATACTCCAAGCCTAGTTGTCAAGCCAACGATAGGACCGCATGGAAACAGAGTTTGTTGTTAAGCTAAGCCTGGAACATAGCACGGGAGGAGGGAGAGTACCACGGTCCACATCAAGATAAGGAAAACAACAACGAGAGGGAAAATGTATTATTTGGGGCTTTGGAAAATGTATGATTTAGGGCATTATGCTTTTCATTCATTGATTTATCAGGTATTTCTTGAACACTTACCTCAAGCTTCCCCTTGATGATGACCCTTGCTTATGTGTTGAACTATTTGTGTCTAGTTCACCAGCTTCCCCAGAAGGTACTGGCAGTTGAAATATTTTGCAGTGTAAAGAGTTTCTCTGACAGACAGACTTTGCAGGCTTCTAACTTCCTTTTGTTGACTTTTGATCTCTGGATGGAGAATTGAAGTGGAAATGGTTGTGAGAGAAGAGGGGAATGAGGTGTGTGTGGCTACAGTGTACTTGGGATATGAATGGACTGGACATCGGATAGGGTGGTAGAGACCGGGAGGCATCTATGTTGATTAATTCTGGCAAAAACTCAGGTGAGCCTCGGACGAGGAAAATTCACATCCTATGGTCCCGAGAGTCTTTCTGTATATATTTAGCAACGTGCACTCTTTCATAGCAGGGCTGTCCAAATGCAGGGTTGTTTTGAGAGCTTTTGATGGCTTTTGCCTGCCATTTCCTCCTGTTCTCTATCTTTAGGCATATAATAGAATCAAACTTTCTGGTCTCCTTGTGGTTGGGGGGACCATAGGGCGTATTTCCAGCCAATGACCCGAGATGAGAAGTGACCTGCGTCTTGTGAGTCACAGCATTTAATTACAGGTGTGAGACCCTCCTGAACGCTCTGCCATTGGCATCTGCCAACACTGAAATTGGTAGTTGCTTTGTCAGCCTGGATCCTGAGGATAAGAGATTTGGGGAGCAACATCTCCCCATCATCTGACACGTGATATATAGGGAATGTGAGTGAGACACAGCTTTGCTGTAGCCATCTACTAAGATTTGGGATTGTTACCGAGTAGCATCTAACCCATACATTCTTAAGGGGGAGGGAGGATATCACATACAAGGGATGCAACTTGGTTCCTGGGGTGGGTGAATATATATATGATATATATAGAATATATATATCATATATATATAACATATGTTATATATAATATATAATTATTATATTTATATAGTATATAATATATTTATATATTATACACATTAATATATATTATTATAGTATATATAAGAAACAGCATATCTGTGGTACAGAAATTTCATGGGGGGGCATTAAGAAAAAAATGTCCAAAAAGAAAGACTTCTTTGGAGGGTGATAAACGAAAAATAGGTCTCAAAAACTGATCTAGCTTATCCTGAGTGATACAGTTATGAAGCATATAATCACTGTCTTTTCTGTGTCCCTTTCCTGTATCCCTTTTACCCCCTCCTATGTCCTCTCTAGAACACTTCCAGTTACCAATTATAAGATGAATATATATTTGAAACGTTTTAGGACAAGCCTATTGCTAAATTTTCTGTTCCTTTGTCCCCCTAAGTACTTCTGCATTTTCCAGGCAGATTCTTGATTTTTGACTTGGAAACATACGTTCAGGTCACCCAGGGCCTTTATGGTCTCTTGATTTCTCTTGAGTAGAAGGGTTCTTAGAGTTTTCCTAATGTTCTTTTGTGGGAGATGAGGAAAGGAGAGCTAGGGTCAGCATGTGTGTGGGGAATTTCCAGAAGTTCATCTTGGTTTAAAGAACAGTAAAGGAAGAAGCACATTTAATCTTTCGGTTAAGACACTGAAGGCTGTCATTAACACTGGGCTAAAAGAATGATTTTGCATTGAAGGAGGGAATGCTGAACCCTAGCTCTAAATAAGCAGAGGACGTAGATGCCACGGGGGCACCCTTGGACAAAACACCTCCCCAACCAGAGAACATTTTCTCCTGTGGCATAAAGCAAATGAACCACATATAAGCAAGCCCTTGTCAGGCAAAGCTACTAAACAGTCCAATGAGAAGTAAGAGCCTATTTCTAGGGTGATTTTCTGGAAATAGGCCAGGGCTCTGAGGGACAGAAGGTGTGGTGGGGAGCATTCTAAGAAGCTAAAGCCTAGCCGGAGTGTGGGACCATACTGGTGCCCTTTTCGCTTCTCAGGTGATGCTCTGAGACTCGAGTTGACCCCCTTCGCACATAATCATGGTTCAGTAGGAATTTATTAACTGAATGCATGCATCACAGAATGCCTGTCATCAACTATAATGATTCCCAGGGTAAAACAGCTCTGCCCACTGTGAGGATGTTCTGTCCCGGAAGCAAGGGTAGAACAACAATCGGGGGAATGAGCATCCTGTACCCCCTTCCTTTTTCCCTCTCTTTGTGCACTGCTCCCGGCAAATAAGCATCTTTTCTATTCTTTTTTTTAACCTGCCAGGTGTTGAAGATTTAATTTGAATAGTCCCCACGTATGCCGACGTCAGCTACATTTGGGAGGCTTTCTGAAACAGCCTCCATTCTTTATCCTGTTATGCTACAAATCCTTGCTACCTGGGTCCGGGCCTACTGAATTAGAATCTGCATTTTATCAAGATCCCTAGGTGATTCACCTGCAAATGTTTGAGTGGAACTGCTGTAAATGACTATAAAGACAATGTTGTACCTTTTATAGGTAGGTAATAAAACCATATGAGAAAGGAGACTGGGTATATAAGTAATTGTTCATGAGCTAGACCAGAAAAGCACTGTGTGGAGGGATGCCCTCAGAGACCCCCTCTTCCTCCACCTAGTGGACCCCTCAGCAGTCCTTCCTTTGGGGTGAGATGCCTTGCTGGATGTCCTTTCCATGATGCTGACTGCATCAGAAAGAGAGCTGATCCGTGTCTTTATGATGACGATATAGTAAGAGGAAGATCTGCCCTTTTCTTGATTTTAAATCCACTCCCGCGTAACTGTTGTTTTTGAAAAGGTTACATACATACGTATCTAATAGGGTATTTCCTTCTTTTAAAAATTTTTTAATGTTTTATTTTATTTTTGAGAGACAGAGAGAGACAGAGCATGAGCAGGGGAAGGGCAGAGAGAGAGAGAGAGGAGACCCAGAATCCGAAGCAGGCTCCAGGCTCCGAGCTGTCAGCACAGAGCCCGACGCAGGGCTTGAACTCACAGACCGCGAGATCATGACTTGAGTCGAAGTTGGACGCTTAACCGGGTCACCCAGGCGCCCCTCTAATAGAGTATTTCTTAGGAAGAATTAAAGACTCCCCAACGTAAAGATACATGTTTTATTTGGAATCCATTTTACTCAGAACTTTTCCTTAACTGAATCGTTTATTACTTATCTGTGTCCAAGAACTCTTCAGGTACCAGGAGTCTTATTGTAGGAATTATAAATGCTTGCTATGAACCCAGGAAGTGCTATACTTTATAGTGTGCTGGTTCTCAAACTGGAATATGTCTTAGAATCTTTTGCAGAGCTCATTAAGAGCAGATGACTGAGCCCCACCTCTAGAGTTCCTGATTCAGTCAGTCAAGCAGGCCCCAAGAATTTGCATTTCTAACAATTCCTAGGTGACACTTATATTGCTGGTCCCAGCCATACTTGAGAACTGCTATTCTAGAGAAAATTCTTAGAAAATATTGGGCCTCTCTGATTAAAGTGAGTGATCTCTGTCTTGCCCGAGAGCCAGCTTCAGCCTTTGGCTTGATTTCATTTTGATTATTACATTTTTGTTTGTTACCAGGACTTTAATCCAGGAAATCAGATTTCTCTTGCGGGGGAAGTCTGATGGAGACTGTAAATTATCCCTCAAAATCTCTCCTCCCTTCGTCTCCAGTGGTAGAAGCCCTGCTATTTGGCGGGGCACATGGCTTCCCAGAATAGCCTTTTTACATGCAGGTGTGGCCATGCAACTAAGCTCTAGTCAGTTAGACATGAATGCAAACGATGAGTGCCAATTCCTGGGTCATGCCCTTTGAGGGAAAGGACATCTTCCATTTTCCTTTTTCCATCTTGCTGCCCTGAATGTGGATGTGGTGGGCACCATCTTGGACTGAGAGAACAAGCCCACCGGATATGTTAGAGAAGGAAGATGGAAGGAAACTGGGTGGCTGACACTCTGGAACTACCATGCCAATGCGTTCTGCCAGCAGCTGGACCATTAGGCTAGAAGTAATCCCCTTTCTTACTGAGGCCACTATTATTTTGAGTCCTTGACACGGAAACCCAGCTGATATTCTAACTAATGCCAGAGGATACTGTGACTATTCTCTTGACTGGAGAGAGCCTCTGAAGACTTTTCAAGATACAGAACCATGAAAGAGCTCGGAGGAGCAGTAGGAGAACTTATTCTTTGTTTTGTTGGGTTTTCCGTTTTTATGTGTTCAAAGGGAAAAAGTACCTACCCACTTCAAAAACGAATTACGAGAAAGGGTAAGGATGAAGTTGCCAGAGAACAAGGTCTTCAGAGGCTTAATAATCCAGATCAAACCTCACAGAAAATGGATCTGAGCGCAATATGTCTATTATCTATACTGTTTTCAAGCCAAGAGCAATGCTTACGGGGTAAACCTATAGAACTATCAGAGGAGGGGAAATATCACAGTCTCTGTGTATCTTTACTTGAGGAAGGAATTTGAAATAAAGTCTTTCACGATAGCTTTGTGGATAAAGAAAAATGAGGGTTGGAGTTCACTATGGTTAGAATCGTGTCTGGTTGATCAACTCTACCTTGAAAGTTGCTCAATGGTCCTATTCTAACTAAGGTTAGAGTTGCTCAATGGTCCTATTCTATCACTCAAGTTACTTTCGACTGCCAATCAGGTTAGAGTTGCTCAATGGTCCTATTCTATCACTCAAGTTACTTTCGACTGCCAATCAGGTTAGAGTTGCTCAATGGTCCTATTCTATCACTCAAGTTACTTTCGACTGCCAATCACAGAAAAACCAGCTAATAGTGCAGAAACCGTTATTTCTGACAAGAACGCTGAAGGTAAACGTAACAAGTATAAGGGAACGTGGTAAAAAAAGATGTGACTGCTGATTGACCTGTGAGCTGGAGCTGGGCACTTGGAGGCTCCTCCCCCCCCCCCCCCCCCCCCCCCCCCCCCCCCCCCCCCCCCCGCTTGGAAGGTGGGTTCGGCTTTCCTTTCCAGCTCACAGAGTTAGCTCCAAGGACATTGCCTTTGAGATGGTGATGTGGTGTTGAGAACACCTGCAGGGGCTACGTGACTGAGCCCAGGTAGGGCTTTGTGTGTAAATTCCCTTCACTGTTATTAAAATTGCCACCTACCAACACGGAGTGGCCTGCCTCTTTCTTCGGTATCTTCCTGCCCCCTGCATTCGGGGGCTGTTTCCAGATTATGCTAGAAAGTCCGGAGAGGGTTGTGAACCTACAATAGGCCAGTTCAGAAGTTCTTCCATCTTGGTCAGTTCCCTCTGCCTTCATGCTTGTTACTTCAGGGTCACAGGATGGCTGCTAAAGCGCCAGGCATCACAATCAAATTCAAAGGGAGAAGTAATGGAGTCATCAGTGTTAAGAGAGCACATCTCAGGTTGACCTTGTTTTTTGGTTTATTTTTATTTTTTAAAGCGAAATATTTCCCTATATTCCTTCCTCCTTGTAGGTGTTCCTTTATTTCTCACTAGCCACCACCAGCTAGAAGGAAAGCTGATGACAAACTGGGTTTCTGGCTTTCTTAGCCTCTATCATTGAAAGAGAGCAAGGAATAGAAAGTTGGGAGAAAGGGCTGTTGGATGAGTTGACAAGTTATACCTGCCACACCGGGAAAGAGGCCTTTAGGGCTAACTGTGGGGTCTTGTGGTGCTGACGTGAGGAGACCATTAGCAACCTGAAAAAAGGCAGGAAAATCATGACTACAGTGTTTCTAAATGACACCCGGTGAGGACAGTTAATATCTTGTATGACAGCATTTGTTTTCAAAAATTTTATTTTTTTCCCCAAAGATAAAAACTTCACGTGTACGTGAACTACCAGCTACCTAAGCACAGAAGCCTAGCGGGCTGGGCATCAGTTAATGTGAAAAAGCCACGGGGGTTTAAGTTGGTCTCTGACTCCGACATGAGTAAGAGAGAGAGAGAGAGAGAGAGAGAGAATCTGACTGAATTCACAGAAATAAATATCCACAAATTGTGAGTAACTTGGCTACAGCGAGGCTTCTTTTATTTTTTGATGATCTTATTTCTATTTCTAGGACTCATTTATTCATTCATTCAGGAGAGCTTCATTGACTGTATCCTGCGTGCAGGCCAATGCCTGGCGCTAGAGACACACGACGCAAAGAAGACAAACCACTAAATATGCAGAATGGCCCTGTAAGTAGAAAGTGGGATAATCCCACAAAAATGCAAAGTCAAGGAGACTTGGAAGCCGGACACATGGAGGTTTCCATTTGGCCTTGGTGATGCAGCAAGATTTCTCCGAGGAAGTGGTAATTCTGCTGCGGCTGGACAGACAGACATCCGCCAAGCAGATTCACGGGAGGAAGCAGGTACAAGCAGAGAAAATGGGCACTTCTGGAGGTGCCGACAGGGAGTGGAGCAGAGTAAATCCTGTGGGGCTTCCAGAGAGGATCAGAAGGGCAGGGGAGAGGCTAGGGCTGTGGGAGGCAGGAAGGTATCCGGAGACAAGGCCGCGAAATTGTGCCAAGGGGGTCATTCACAGCTTTGTGAGCCGCGATAAGGACGTTGGTCTTTATTTGAAAAGCATTGGATTGCATCCTTTTGCCCTCTAGAAGGACCCCCCTGGCTGGTGTGGACAGAATGAGCTGGAGGGGGCCAAACGGATGCAAAGGAACTGGTTAATGACTTATTGCACTGCTGGCAGCTGGGACTTTGGGGGAAAGAGGAGAGAGATTTAGGATTTGAAGATGGATTGGACGCGGAGTGAGGGGGCGGGAGGTTTCTAGACTGATTTCCTAATGTCCGGCCTTTGGACACCGAGCAGATGGCTTTGCGCTTCCAGTTCAAGGTGCGTGGGGGGAGGTCCGAGGGGCTCTGTGTGCCGCCCGTGGGGTTTACGGGCCTGGAGCTCAGCAGGAAGGTCTGGGTGGAGATGAAGGGCGCGGGGTGGGGGTGGGGGGAGAGGGTCAGGTGCTCACGGATGGGGAGGCGCGAGGGCGTGTGGGAGGTTGTCCAGGCAGAGATAGCGGCCAGGGCACGAAAGCAGGCCTGGCCCACACCTGGAGGAGCAGCCAGCCAAGTCTGAGATGAGGAGGCCGCCCTGCCTGGCACATGACCCCGTGGAGTGGGATGTGGGGGGTGGGAGGAAGAGCAGGAGGAGCCGGAAGGGCGTTGCGAGTCGGGGGGCGCAGTGGTCCCCGCGTGCGCTGGCCAGACTGCAGGCTTTACCTGCAGGAAGTTTGGGGGCCTGGGAGGAGCCCAGAGCCCCCCTCCTCTCGTCCTCACCCGAGAAATGAGAAAATACGTTCTCCCAAATTGGGTATGTTTAATGAGTCATGTTTAAAATTCCCTCTTCCCAATATTTAAATTGTGCGAGTTTAACCTTTGATCCACCTCGCTTTGTAAACCACTCAGCCGAAATTACTTTTTGGTGATTATTTTTTTCCCCTCGGTGAGCCCGTGGCCCTGAATAGAAAACAAGTTTCCAACCCCTCCGCTCCCGAGGTTTGCATTTCAAAAGAGCCCACAGCTGCCGGGGCGGGGCGCTGCAGTGGGTTTGCAGTGGGTCGTGTCTTTTCACTTCCTCTGCCGGAGGAATCGCCGGCAGGCCCGGCGCTAAAGGAGGACTGGGTGTTGACCTCGAGTTGGCCCCAATCCACTGTGCATTTCAAAGCAGATTAGGAGATACTTTGAACAAGCCCTTGCTGCACGTCAGGTGTCCTTCCCTGCGCCTTAGGTGGAACTGGAGACGAGCTCCATGAATTGTTAATGCTGATCTGAAACTGGGCTTTCCATAATGCCTGCCCCGTCCCTTCTCAGGGTGAAAATCACATTGCAAAGGAGGTCAAAACGCAGTTCTCGAAAGAGAACACCCCCCCCCGCCCCCCCGCGACGTGATCACTGACAGATTAGAGATGAGAAATTCGGGGACAAAGTACAAGTTTATTTGGTTATTTTTGTAGGCCGGCAATTTTTCATCCCAGGTGGGTGTGTACGAAATCTTGCCAGATAGATAGTGTCCTCCCTTTCTGGCTGCTGGGGATGATTTCTTATGGAGCGTTTCGTCTGGCGTCATTAATATTTTTAGTGGCCGTGGTCAGATTAATAGCTTTTGTTCGGCGGTGTAGAATTTTGTGTCCTAAGGCACTTTAAACACACCTACATGCATATACACACACGCACGACTTGGGCTGGCTAGACTTTTTATTTTCAATCTCAAACGCCTGCTTTGTGTCCTTGACTTTCCATAAATTCCCCTCCCCGTTACCCCTCCCCCTTCCTGCCAGGCCCACTCACCCAGTTTCTTAGGCCCGGGGTTTTCTTTCCTCCGCAACCTGCCTTCACCCTTCCTTGCCACGGGGAATTCTCTCCAGGCACAGTGACACCTGGGAGGGTGAGAAGGGAGAGAAGAGATGATCCACTGCATCTGGGAAATATTCCCCCGTGATACTTGCAATACTAACATTTCAGCCTCATGTCAGGGAGAGGATTGAAGCCACTCCTTGCAAGAAGGAGTTTCTCTTTCCAGTCTGAAAATCGCGTCAACAGAGAGCACATGGAAAAGATGGGAGCAACGCTGGAGAATCAGGCCTTCTCTATATAATACTGTCAGCACAGGAATCACAAAGTCATAGGGTTTAAACGGGCCTTCAGGTGTCATTGAGTTCAATCCCCTACCTCCAGGCACGGTAGGATCTGAATTATTTCAGACAGGTGGTTGTCTATATCTGATTTTAAATGGCCTTCAGGGAAAAAATTCCACAGCTTCTCTTGGTAACCGGTTCTAGTCTGTAATAACAGTGATGAAAATGAGGACGGTTTACTCTGGGATGTCTGATGGAATTACTGTCAGTTAGTGAAGAACCCATGGGCAGGACTGGTCCATTGCGCATCTGATTTGTCTAAGTTGATTCCTCTTTTCCAACGCTCTCATTTGAGCCTTCATTTTACCACCTTGACAGTCCAAAGGCCCTTTCTTTCTTGCTCCTAACGCAGTCCTCTCGTTGGATTTTAAAGTAGTTTCTTTTTGTTTGGGCCTTAGGGGAGAAAAGGCCAGCTGGCTCCTTTCTGCTCTGGGTTATCTTTTGTAGATGAAGAAATTGTTCTTGTTATTTCTGATTTGTCTAAACTTTGTACTTTACTACATACTCGATAGGATTGGCATTATTAATGGAAATCACAACAAAAAATTAAAACCAAGCTGCTCATGTTCTTGCCACGTTAGTGGCTCAGATATTTCATTCTTTGGGGTTTCTTCCTAGTACTTGTCCATGTGTATATAAAGCCTTTCGCATAACTTTTCTTAGATATACCTTCATGCTCTGTTTTTAAAAAATTTAACGTTATAGGTTAAGCATTTGCCTTTTCCTCAGAACTATTTTAGAAATCAGTGCATACAAGTCCTGTATTGGTTTTCCTGTCACTTCTATAAATAACTATTCTCTTCTTATTGGCCATTTAAATAATTTCCAAGTTTTAATAACAAAGTAAAGAAATTGATGTAAGGGCAAACAGAGCTCCCCAGCAAGCCCAAAAGAAGTTGGAAAGAGCAGCCACGGGCTTTTAAGTAGCTATTATAAATATCTTAAAGAATCTAGTGGAAGAGATAGGGAGTGTGGGAAACAAGTAGAGTTTCAGCAAAAACAAAAAACAACAACAAAACACCAAGGAAAATGTTAAAAGGAACCAAATGGAAATGCTAGAAGTGAAAAATATCTACCAGAATCGCTTTTAATACCTGTATTGGAAAGGATTGGCGAACATAGAGACAAGTTAACAGAGGTTATGCAAGCTGGAAACAGGAAGTAAGAATGAAAAACTGAAAAGTGTATCTGAGACCTTAGGAACACTATCGAATGATCTAGTAGAAGTACAGAAGGAGTCCTAGAAAGAGAGGAGACCGTGAACAGGCATAAGAAATATTTAAAGAGATAATGGCCACGAGTTTCTCCAAACTAATGAAAGAGAACAATCTATAGGTCCAAGAATCTCCATGAACCCCAAACATAATAAATTCAAAAGAAACCATAGGCAAACACAGTCAACTTTCGAAAAACAAAGAGAAAGAGAAAATTGTAAAATTAGCCTGATGAAAAAGACACAGTCCTTACAGAATGATGGCAGATTTCTCACCAGGAATAATGTGTATAATGCACATATGTCTATATACATACATATATAGTCTGTAAAAGATTATTGACCATTTAAAACATAGAAATAAAAATGTATCTTGGGACTATGACACACATATCAAGTTCACCAAGGCCAGGCGTTCACAACTAGATGGTTGTAAGTTTCCTAAATTATTCCTAACGTAGTTTGACATTATTTTACTGTGATAACTGAAGGTTCCAATTAAATCTCTAGGTCCATCCTTTAAAAGTAACACAAAGCATATCATTTCTTAATAGAAGGGATAAGGTGGAGTACAAAGAAAACAACAACAACAGAACAAAACTTGACTAGCCCAGAACATAGGAAATTAGGAAGAGGAAAAAGGAGAGAAAAGAAATAGGAAAAAATATGAAGATGCTACCTTAAATTCTACCATAGCAATAATGACATTGGATGTAAATGGACTAAATGTTCTACATAAAAGACAAAGAATCTCAGATTGTATAAAGGAGCAATATCCAATTATATGCTGTTTACATGAGGCGAACTTTATAAAAAAAAAAAAGGTTGATAGTGGGTGGACACAGATATACTATGTAAACAGTGAGCACAAGAAAGCTGGTCTGGTTTTGTTACTGTCAGAAAAATAGACCTCATTACAAGGAATACTACCAGAAATAAAGAGGGAAACTTCATAATGATGACGAAAGGGTCAATTCATCAGTAAGAGCGATCCTAAAAGCATATGCATCTAATGACAGAGCACTAAGATACTTGAAGCAAAATTGATGGCACTAAAAGGAGAAACAGACAAGTCTGCCATCATGAAGGTTATCCAAAACTCCTGTAAGGCCCTTTGTATTCTCAACTCACACATGCACATATGGACACTCCCACACTGATGGAAATCTCTGGGGCTTTTGCAGGTGGCTCATGCTTCTAGGGCTATGAAAGAAGAGGAACTTTGACCCTTGGCATGAGCAGGTGAGCCCTTCACTGCAGAACAGTCCTGGAAGGGGTCACCCATGTGGGAAGATATGACCACTCAGCCCTCCCATTTCCCAGCCATGAAGAACCTCCCATTTCCCCCCAGTGACGATGATCGATTGGTGTACCACCATGTAGAAAATGTGGGAAAACTCTGTTTTGTCATTTTGTTCTCCCTACCCTGCCTTGATTCTTTCTCACTGACTTATGTTCCAAGTGGAACATTCTATGGTGCTGAGCCAGTAGGGCCCTGACAATTCAGGGCTATTCTGTGGCAGCCCCTGGTGCCATATTGGGCCTGTTGTTGGCTACAGAGCTTTCCCCCAGGCCATCCTGGCAATGGTGTGCAGGTCTGAAGGTCCTGCTTGAAGGGATGAGTTTGTTCCAGCCCTTGGTGGTGCTACCCACTACCCGGGAGGTGGTGGTATGGTCTTTCTTGCCGACAAAACCGAACTTGTAGGGAGAAAGAGCCTGGCATAACTTTTTCTGCCCTCGACAAAGAAAAAGTAAAATTTCTGAGCTCAGGAGTATTAAAAGGGAGATTCTGAAGTGCTGGAATCCCAGTTGAAGGAGGCCAGCCTTGAGCCAAGTTATCAGGAATGCTGAGCCTGGAAGCAAATAAAAAAAGTGGAACACATTCCTTCTTGAGGTAAAAATAGACTTGTCAGTAAAACAGTAAAGTCAAGAGAAATCTAAATGTCTAAGGTGAGAGGTGATGAGGGTCACATCACAAGGATGCTTAGTTGCCAGAAGATGAATCAGAAGTCATTCAATACCAAGTGGCTGAAGCCAAGATAGCTATAAAGTTCTGTTAGGAGAGCAAAGAACAACTCAATGATGCCATTAAATAAAAGTGTGGATGAATATGTCCATCTTCCGGAAAGCACAAAACTACTTTCATAAGAATGAAAAGGATAGAAAGAGTAAAAAACTCTCCTCAGTGAACAGAAACAAATGGTTGAAGACTCTACAGCAGCGGTTTTCGAACGTTTTGATGTCAGAACCCTTTAAACTCTTAAAAATTATTGAGGACCCCAATACTTACGTGGGTTTATATCCATTGACATTTACTGTATCAGAAATTAAGATGGGGAAAATATAAGGATAGCGTTTATACATTATTGTATTTTTCATAATAATTGTACAATTATTTGTTACTTTTGTATTTATTATCACACATTTTAAAAATAAATTACATTTTACATTTTAAAAATAAATAACATTTATTTACATTTTACGTTTTAAAAAGAAAGAACAAATTCTAAAGAAAAATGGACAAAATTTTCCAAAAAAGAATGAGTGAGAATATTGGTATTATCCTTCATATTTACAATTTTTTAAAAAAAGTCTGACTTAATAGGGGCACCTGGCTGGCTTAGTCGGTTAAGTATTGACTTCAGCTCAGGTCATGATCTCACGGTTCGTGGATTCGAGCCCCATGTCAGGCTCTATGCTGACAGCTCGGAGCCTGGAGCCTGCTTCGGATTCTAGGTCTCCCTGTCCCTCTGCTCCTCCCCTGTTCATGTTGTCTTTCTCCCAAAAATAAATAAACATTAAAAAAAACCTTTTTTTAAGTCTGGCTTAATAGAAGATAGCTGGATTATATCTGTTTCCGCATTCAATATGTTGCAATATGTTGCCATACCTCAAGTACATGAAAAATCCTATCTGAAACAAATCCATAGTTGGAAAAAGGAGGAGTATGTTAACCACCTTTTAATAGATAATTGTGGATATTCTTTGTTATCCTACTAAAGCTTGACAATTGTTTGTTGAAGGGTAGTTCCAATGTGGAATGTGACATCATATCAGTGAAATTTTCATGCTCTGTTAGGTTAAAATTAATTAGTCTGTTTTGCACTTTGAATAGGTTTTTCTTTTTTTTTTTTTAAACCTCTGCACGATTTTGTGACATAGTGTATTGGCTCCTTGAAATATATTGGTTCACTGACTTATTTGAATCTTCCAAATGTTGACATATTTCATTATAAAATCTCAAAATGTTATGCTCATTAATAACACTGCTGATTTTATCAGGAAGGGCTCTTTAAGTATTGGGAAGCTGTCAAACTCATGTAACAGATACAATTTTTTCCAGAATTGTAATATTCATTTGAAACTTGAATCTTACCATTGACACAAAAATATTGTCAGGTGTTGTCCTGGAAGTGACAGGCTTACTTAATTTATTTTCAAGAAAATGTCTGCCAAATACCTAAATTTGTATCGTTTGTCTGTTTTTCTTTAAGTAGAATAGTGTTCTATGAAAAAAGTGACTAGTGGCTAGTTCAGCTTGTAACTCAGTCAGGTGTACACGTGCTTTCCTTCCTGGTAATCGTCACACTTCAGAATGAAGCAGAAGTCTTTTATGTGTTGTCCCCATTTTTTTTTTCGTGATATTAGAACACGAAATTTTAATAAAATTTATAGGTTTGTTTCTGCTTCATCAAGTTCATTCTTAAGTAGAGCTGACTTAAAAAAAATTATTTTGTGGGGGTACCTGGGTGGTTCAGTTGGTTTAAGCATCGGACTCTTGAGTTCAACTCAGGGCATGATCTCACAGTTCACGAGTTCAAGCCCCACGTTGGGCTCTGCACTGATGGTGCGGAGCCTGCTTGGGATACTCTGCCTCCGTCTCCCTCTGTCCCTCCCCTACTCGCTGTCTGTCTCCCTCTCTCATAATAAATAAATAAACATAAACAATTTTTTTAAATCTGAAATTGCAAGGTGGATAAAGAATACAATGACCACTAATACAGTTTGGGGCCTTGACCTTGATTCATATTAGAGGGTCACCAGTTTTACCCATCATTGGTTTTGCATCATTGGTGCAAACATCACCTGCAAAAAAGAGAATAATATCTTAGTATTATAAAGTCATAAGGTTCTAAAAGTTGTTTTGACCTCATAGCCTCCCTACAAGAGTCTTGGGGACCCTCCAGGGGTCCATGGATCATGTCAGAACCAGTGGTCTAAAGCATGGATGGAAAAAGTTCTACAGGAGAGGGAATGTCAGATCAACACTGACTAAATGGCTGCTGAAAATGGCAGCTTGGGCTGCTGTCCTTGGAAAAGATAGCATGGATGAAGGTCACCAGGAAATGGACATAAGGACAGAGTCAAAAATTGGACACCACTTAGGTTAATATGAGCTTTGAGGAAACTGTCCACATCTTTAATTTTTTTTAATTGGAAAAAAAAAAACTTTTTTTTTTTTTTTTTTTTTTTTTTTGAGAGAAAGAGAGATTGGGAGAGTGAGAACAGGGGGAGAGGGTGAGAGAAGAATCTTAAGCAGGCTCCACACTCAGCATGGAGCCTGACACGGGGCTTGATCCTGCGACCCTGGGATCATGACCTGAGCTGAAATCAAGAGTCAGATGCTCAGCCAAGCATCTCGGGTGCCCCTGGTCCACATCTTTAAAAGTAGGGCCTGATGGGACCCATCCTGAAGATGCTTTGGGTAATGTAGGTCGTCCTGATTCCTCTTTACCACCTGCACGTGAAGTTGGTGCAGGCTTTTTCTCTAAATCACATCATCCAGTTGAAGGTCCCATACTGGGAATGGACCCATGGGAGTATATTATGAGAGAAGAATAGCTGTCTCCTCCAAGAAACTTGTATGAAGTCCCCAAACTACTTCCCACAGGGGATTTTCCTGGTGCTTCATAACCTCCGCTAGTGCCGAGGAACATCTGCCTGCCAAGAAGTTTCCTGTGATTCATATATATATATATATATATATATATATATATATATATATATATATATAAATGTTTATTCATTTTTGACAGAGTGAATGTGTGAGTAGGGGAGGGGTAGAGAGGGGGGTGCAGAGGATCCAAAGCAGGCTCTGTGCTGACACCAGTAAGCTCGATGCGGGGCTTGAACTCGTGAACCGTGAGATTGTGACCGGAGCTGAGGTTGGATGCTTAACTGACTGAGCCCCTCGGGGGCCCCTTCTCTGTAACTTTTAACAAGAGCTGGATTTTACCCCTGCCGCAAAGGGATGAGTTCCCTAAGGATGAGTCAGCCTTCCAAAGAACCTCCTTCTGAAGGTCTAAACCAGGACAATCATATTAATAATGTTTCTGTCACTTTCTTAGAGACGTTTTGAATTCTTATTTAGTTTAACAGCTGTTGTTTAAGTGATTGTACATTTGTTCAAATTGAAGCTTGAAAGAATTATAATACTTAGGGTTGTATTTTGTAAGTAGTAGAGTTGTTTTATAAATTAGAATCTTATGAATGAATTATTTCCATTTTATTGTACTCTCTAGGTAGTAGCAGATTTGCATTTTGACTTGATTAATCAGTCCGCCACAACACCAACTATAATAGGCATTTTGCACGCATTTAAAACATTGAAGGCCAGTTTTCTTTGCTGAGAACTATGTTTTCTGTTATAAAGTATTGAGAACGTTGTGAAAGTTGTTTCAAGTTTCCTGAATAAATTTTCAGTGGTTTAAAAGAGTAGTAGATAAACGAATAAAATTGTATCAAAGAATGCTTTTTGTTTCAGGGTTGCAGCTGGGGTGAAAGAGCGTGAAGTGCCCATGTGTCTAAAGAAGGTGCCATATCACCCACGTGGTGCTTCCTAAAGGGAGATCCAAAAGACTAACTCTGTCCCCCATAGGTAGCTCTAGTCTATGTGTTTGGGAAGGCATCACTCACCTCTATTCTATACGTATGGGAAGGCAGAGGAACTGGGGATTTTCCTAGTGAGACTCTGGAGAGATGAAGGAGGGCTCTTTCTTCCCATTCCTCTCTCCCGACACCTTAAGCCAGATGAGGGGGGCCTCAACGGAACTCCTGGAGCCATGTCCCGTGTCTGGTCCATACCTAAAAATATCTAAAGGTGAGAGGCAAGTTATATCTTCCCTTGAGGTCAGAGCACGGGGAGGGTGGCCACAGGAGCAAAAGGCACTCTCAGTGGTGGTTGGAGAAGGGTGGCTCTTGGAAGCCACTGAGCTTGTTTTGAAGCATCCTGCCCAAGAGGTCTGCCTGTGCCAAGTCCTAACCCAAAAGCAAGAGTTTGTGCTCAACTGGGACAATGTAGTGGGAGGCCACTGAGTGGGGAGTTACCCTCCAAAAGGGATAAAGAGACAGGGTGACTAATATTTAGGTATCTCCCCCCTCCCTGCCCCCACAGCTCTGACCCCAGATTTATATTAGTCAAGTAAGACTTTTCACTCCCCTCTACCTCTCTTCCCCAGCCCCCATCCTAAACAGCGATCTGATAAGGGAAATAAAACAAAAAGTAGAAAAGGCTGTCTCCCTACCTCCCTGCCCACCACTGCCTCCCAATCTTTATCACAGGTTTCTAAGTTTAGATCAGACCAAGAGTTTTAAATTAAATGAGATTAAAGTTTTGATTCATATTTTATTAAACATTTTAATACCCCTAAATAAGACAGTTTTTTTTTATTTTTAATACTTTAAAGTGATTGAAAAGCTGTAGGCTCTACTTCAAATACCATCCAACAAAGAAACAAATGTTAAAAGAAGGAAGATATTTCAATATTTTACTCCCACTAGGTTTGGACTGTTAAATATCTTCATTATGATAATGATGAATATCCTTGGGCATGAATTTTTATTCTTCGTTGGAGCAGTTTCCTTAAGATGAATGCCCAGATGTGGAGTAATTGGTCAAAGGCTATGAACATCATTATGGTTTCAGATAAGCAATTGTTAAATTGACAACCCATATGTTTGCCAACATAAACTGCCACTAGCAACATAGGAAAAAATCAATTTCATGCCAAATTTCATTGAACTGTCACTACCCTTATGAGATGTCACAAGTCAAGGTCAAAAGAATATAATACAGAAAGTAGGATAGTACTCATAACTTCCGGTTTTCCCTTTGTACCTATGACTATTCTCTTTGGGAAAAAATACACGAATGTCCGTGTGGATTTTGTTTTGAAAAAACAAAAATATGTTTATATAGTACATACTCGTATTCACTTTGTTGTATCTTTCCATATCAACACAAGTTCTGCCTTAATGAATGTTCCAATATCTTGCAATAAAAACGATAATATACATTAAAAATTCAACATTAGGGAAAAAGTCACATTAAATTTCTCATAACTAATTAATTGATTGATTTTACAAACATTGTAGTCTTTTTTTTCCTTCCTCCCTCTTTCTTTATTATTGTATTTTGTATTGTACATTATTTTCAGGGTACCATGTTGTGCCATGTAGCATTCATTTATTTAATACATAGATACTGCATATATAGGCTTGAATTAAAAAGAAAAAATTGCATCTGCTCGCTGGAGTTTCCACCCTAGTGCAGTTCTCTTTCACGTTCTACTTTGTCTTCTCAAGTTTAATACTTAAACCCAAAAGTTTGGCCATTAATTAATAGCGATCTTCCTAGTAGCCAACACAAAGTGGGAAAATTAATGAGATACATAAGTTACAGTTGCTGAGGAAATGCAGTTATTCACAGTTGTAGGAATGGAGAGAATATTTCCTGTGGGTCTTCATTAAAGAGATACCTTATGATATAGAGAGCAGTGTTCTCAACATTATCTCATTAGCACAAACTGAATTCCATAGTGCTGTTTTCTATTATGTTTTTCAAAACAGATCAATGACCTAATGCCAAACACAATTCAGAAAAATGAGTTCTCTAAGGAGTATGTATCTTGTGGATCAGGCTTTCTGACTTAACCTAATGACATAATTTAGAGGGTCTACAGATGAGATTTCAGAATCTAGAAGAATATATTGACCACACATGTTTCCTGGAATCCTCCATTAACAATAATATCTTGTACAACAGAACTTTCTGTAAGAATTGGGTTAGCAGCTAGGGTGCCTGAGTGGCTCAGTTGGTTAAGCATCCGATTCAACTCAGGTCAGGATCTCATGGTTCATGGGTTTGGGCCCCACGTCAGGCTCTGTGCAGAGAGCTCAGAGCCTGGAGCCTGCTTCAGATTCTTTGTCTCCCTCTCTCTGCCCTCCCCTGCTCCTGCTCTGTCTCTCTCTCTCTCTCAAAAATAAACATTAAAAAAAAAAAAAAAAAAGAATAGGGTAGCAGGGTGGTTTTAGAGTATACTTCATGATGAGTGTAGATATTCTATGTCACTAATTTACAGTGTAAGGATACTTTAATAGCCTCTGCAATGTATCAAACACTGTACTAGGAAGTTGGTGTAGAGAGGTGGATCAGATATAACTCTACCCCACAATGCTCATAGTCTCAAAGGGAACCAAAATTTGTACACAAACATCTATGAGATACTAAATTTCAAGGGCCATAAAAAGAGTCCAGATAAAGGGCAATTCATTTATTCATTTAACAACCATTTATTTAGTGCCTAGTATTGCCAGGTATTGTGTTAAGTGTTGGTGATACAAAGTGATACAACAAGATGCCTACCAACAAAATTTTAGAAAATGAAAAAAAAAAGTATCATTTATAAAAGCAGCCAAAGTATCAAATACCTGTTAGTAAATCTAACAAACAGCATGAAATATCTTCACAAACATTGTGGACAGAAACTAAAAAGGACTGAATGAGTGGAAAGATATACTATATTCATGGATTGGAGGCATCAGTATTGTTAAGATGTCAATAGTCACCAAATTGATCTCAGTTTTATGCAGTCTCAATAAAAATTATGTTAGTTGCAAAGTCATCAAGTTGTATAGATTAAAATATCTATAGCTTTTTGTATGTAAACAATTGCATTAGAAACTTTTTTGGGGGGTGAAAATTGATCAGCTGATCCTAAAATTTATATGGAAATGCAAGAAACTTAGAAGGGCTGTCATAAGCAAATGGAGCCCCAAATATGACTGCACCTTGATCTCTGGAATCTGTGAATGTCATGTTACATAGCAAACGTAGGTATAATTAGGGCTATGGAATTTAAAATAGGGTGGTTATCCTGGATTATACGGATGGGCCCGATTCAATTATATGAGCTTTGAAAGCAAAGAACTTTTTTTGGCTGGAGACAGAAGAGAGGCAGCATGAAAACTGGAGAATTTGAAATATAAGAAGGCGTCGATGTGCCATTGCTGATTTAAATGTGGAGGAGGCTACATGATAAGGAATGAAAGTGGCCTTAAAGGGCTGACAGAGGCTCCCAGCTGACAGTGAGCAAGGAAACAGAGACCTCAGCATTATAGCCAAAAAGGACTGAATTCAGCTAAGAACGTGAATCAAATTGAAAGGAGGTTATCCCTGAGAGATTCCAAATAGAAGCCCAAGCTGACTGATGTCTTGGTCTTTGGCCTCATGAGGCCAAGAGTAGAGGAACCACCTGAGCCTGTTCAGACCTCTGATCTACAGAACTGTGAGACAAGGAATTTGTATTGTTTTAAGCTGCTGAGTCTGTGATAAATTGTTATGGCAGCAATAGAAAACTAATGCAATACCAAAGGTGATCTTAAGAACAAAACTGGAGGACTTACGCTCCGGAAATACAGATTCCTACCTTCTTGGCATCTATACTTTAATGCAATGAGACTTTAAGGAGGAGAGGGTTCTCCATGTATCAAAAATTGTCCTGAATCATGTCAGGTATTTGCTCAGTAGGGCGCTTTGCGGTCCCAGTTTCATCCCTTATAGGCACTGCTTATTTCCACTTTGCCAACATCACTGTTCCACATAGAATGTCTTTCTCCCCTTGTCCTACCTAAATGCCACTAATGATTCCAGGTTGTGAGCTCCATAAAAACAGTAACAAGAATAACAACAGTGCGGTGAAATTTCTTTGGATATTTTGTACTGCATTGATCATATTCTTTTTTGGTCTCTTACTCTATTCACAGTCAGAATCATAGAGTAAAGCACTTAGTTATTGTGTTTCATTGGTGTTAATGTAACCGATCTATTTTGTGGTATCCTTTTAGTCCTTCCCCTCATTTCTGAGAACTGTCCCTCTCTGAAGTTTCAGATGAAAGAATGGCTTCTGAGGCCATGTGTGTGTGTTATGACCATTTCCCTCTCTGACCAAAACTGATTGGGTTGAAATGGATCCCAGGCCCAGGATCTGAGCTGATTTGATTCTCTGGGGAAATCGAACCAATTGCCACAGACACAGGGGGTGGTTGTGTGTTACTTAGTGGCCTCCAATGTACATTACATCCTAAATAAGTGGGGTAAGTATCCTCACCCTTGTGCACTCCCCTCCCTGTGAACCTTGGTTTTAACCAAAAGAATGCAGCAGAAGTGATGCTATGCCAGTTTTACTACAATGAGCATGTATTCCGTGTCCTCATAATTAGAAAAGACATTCAAATGCAAAATGGAGCTCATGGCATCATAGGGTTGATATGAGACTTAAATGAACTTATATACATTATGTGCCTTGCCTGGTGCTTGCTGCATGCCTGATAGTTAATAGGGGTATAAAAATGTGAGCTGCATTTCCCAAGTAATTACTTGGAGACTAATGGCTTTCTGAATTATTCTTTAAGTAGTATGGTTATAGAATGCCCAATTCCCTTAGACTAAATATGGTTATGTGAGCCATGGCTGCTAAGGAATTGGATGAAGTCTGTGGCCTCGAAGAAATGCTATAAAACCTACAAAAAAACCACATAAGATCAGATGGGAGCCTAGCCTATATGAACATGAAAAACCAACTGAGTTGACCAGTTTATAGCTCATGGGTCAACCCATAACAAACTTAAAGACTGCTCACAGAAGTCTCTTTACCTTCCTGCTACCATGTGAGGAGACAAAGCCTTGCTTTTTCTGGAAGGTTCCCAAGCCTAGAACCAAAGTTCAGCTCTTTAATGCTGTTGTGTACCCTCTGCTTCCTGGTGGAGTTGTGTGTCAAGGGATAATAAGCCGAGAACTCACCATGAGCCAGATACTGGTCTAACTGCTTGATATGTATTTACTTGTTTCATTTTTCCAACATCGCTACTACAAATATTCTCATTAATAGATGAAGAAACTGAGTTAGGAGTGGTTAAACCCCTTTACTTTGTGCAACTAATTAGTAGCAGAGGACTTGACTCAGGCAGTCTAATCCAGAATTTGTGTTTTTACATTTGCATGATTTAGCTGTAGGATGAGAAATCTCAGCATGAGAACTCCTTGAAGTCACAAATTTCAGATATCCCCAAAACAATCATGGAACCTTGCTTTGTCACACTTAAAGATGAAGTTCATTTCTCAAAGTACTTTTAGTCTGCTCTTTTTGGGCCACTGAAAAGAACTGTATTTATGAACTTCATCCTCACTTTGTGGTGTTTCTTTGCCTCCTAGAACATAAAGATCAAGGATGTGGTGGGCCATTTTCTTGGCATATCTTTGGGCCAGAAGTGGCTCTTCTAGGAAGTCTCTCGGGGCCTATGATGGTGCTCTATCCTTTTAGGTTCCTGCACTTGAATATCTCCTTCTCCTAATTTCTCTCCCTGGTGTCCAGCCTTGGTAATTTCCACAAATTAGTTTCCCTAGTTCCCATTCTGATTAGCTAAAATACAGGCATGTTTTTGTATGTTGTTTACTTTCTTTTGTTCATATTCTTTCCTCTACTGCCTGACTTCCCCATTTTGCTGTTTTCTGTCCGTTTCTGACATTTTGAACATAATATCTATACTACCTCCTTCTATTCTTTTTTTTTTTTTTATTTGTTGTTCTATTCTTAATTTATATAAAATGACGCTTGCATGCACACCTGAAGAAATGGGCTATTTGTCACACACCATTTACCAAGGTTTTGCTTTTCCTACAATTACTTATTCTTGATGGGACATTCATTTATAACAGAAACTGGGCTTCTTTTATGACATTAAGATCTGAAGACTTGTGCTGATTTTCTCCAAATTCCCACTTCTTGGAGAAATCTGGAGTTTTTCATACTTTCAGTAGTTCAGTTCTACATGGGCAAAACTTGGGGACCAGAAGAGATACCTTTTGTTAGACACCAGGCAGATCAGTATTTTCCTATCATGTTTGCTCACAGAATGCAACCTAATCTTAAAATCCCTTAGGTATGTGCTGAGATCCCTGATGGGTTAAACTTCGATGGAGTGAGAAATTAATCAATTTCTGCCTCCGGTTTCTGTTAGTGCTACCAGACCATGTGGCCTCACGGAAGCTTCTAACTGATATACAGCAATAATATGCAGGAAGACAAAGGCATCTCCAGTGGGACCATGAGTGATCCTGGAGCATGAACAGCTTAAAATTCCAGATTGTGGTGTTGGTATTGGAATACCTGCTTGTCCTTTCAGGAAAGAGTACTCTTAAAACAGGTAATTTTTAAATACATAAATATATTTTTAAAATATTTATTTATCTTGAGAGAGAAAGCATACGTGAGCCAGTGGGGGAGGGCACATGAGCAGGGGCGGGTGAGCAAGGGCAGAGGAAGGTGGGGAAGGGTGAGGGAGGGGCAAGGAAGGGGCAAAGAGAGAGAGAGAGAGAGAGAGAAAGAGAGAGAGAGAGAGAGAGAGAGAGAAAGAGAGAGAAAGAGAGAATCCTAAGCAGGTTCCCTGCTGTCGACATGGGGTTCGATATCACGGACTGAGATCATGACCTGAGCCGAAATCAAGAGTCGGATGCTTAACTGACTGAGCCAACCAGGAACCCTTTAAAATAGGTAATTTGTTGGCAGGTGTCTTAGGTTGGGGTCCCTAGAAACAGAACTCAAGACAGAGATTTGGGTGCGTGTGACTTATTGAGGGAGTGCTCTTCAGGAATAACCTCTAAGGGAGGGGAAGAAGCAGGGCTGGGAAGGGGAAGGATTCAAACAAAGCCATCATTTCAGGAAAAAGTGTAGCTTGGCCTTGATTCATGTAGGCTTTGGGGCATAAAGAGTGCCACGAGGTTGTCTCACCCTGAGACAGGGGAGGGGCTGGGGATTATTATTATTAGTAGTAGTAGTATCATTTACCCCTTATTAGTCAGTTCTCTGCCATCATTCCCCTCCCCCTTTGGTTGTGTCAACTTATAGGCAGCTCCTGGCCAGCTGGCCCTCTTTAGCCAAGTGCAATTCTCTGGCAAAGGTTATTCAGGTAAGCTATTAATGGCAACATTTGCTGCAGCTGGGGGATGGATGGGCATGCCAGCTGGAAAAGGGTGTTGGCTGATTCAGTTCCTGGTGATGGCCCGCTTCCAGGCTAGGGAGGACATCTTCTAGCTGCAAGGTCAGATAATAAACTGGCAGAACTGGATCAAAACTTATGTCCACCTGTTTTCCTTTTAACCCCAGGGTAGGGTCATGGTCAGAGTAGGAATTTATAGGAGAGGTTCTGTTTTATTAAATACATGTGTGGGATCTCATTTTAGATTTTAGAGAGCCAGGCTACAGAATCACATCACAAACTTAAATGGGGGTCTTTACTGAATAGGGATGGGAAATCTTTTGGTTGAAGAAAAAATATAACTGAATTATTATATTTCCAAAGAAAAGGCAATCACAAAGGTCTATGTCCATAGCACTTTGGTTTTAGAGATTAAGTTTGCTCGGGAAATGAAGGACATTATTTAAATCATGCATTGATCATACTCTCAAATTAAGAGCCAGTAGAAGAATAAAAGGGAAAAAAAGGAAGATAGTTGATTAAGGTGAAGAGGGGAAAATTTTCTTTAGTAGAATGACTAAGATCTTAGCACGTAGTGTAGGCACAGAGGAAATGGAACATGAGACTTTGGAGGCCAGATTAAATGTATCTAAGAATGGATAGGAGAAGCACATCCATTTAGCTACCCCTTCTGGATGAAGGGATTGCTATATAACTGCCCTAAGACCAGAAAAGGTAAGTGATCTCAGGGAGGAGATGGGAATAGGTTCCCCAGGGTTTCCTGAAGTTTGGAAACGGTTGTGGGAATGCAGCTCTATGGAACTGCGGATAGATATTCCCTGACAAGAACAATTGGGTGTGTACCCCTAGAGGACCGAGACAGCCATGCAATATTCGAACAGGTGTGAACGAGGAGACCCGAGAAGCCAGGATGAAACGCTCACGACAGGGAGTCATGAACTGGAAGGTGGGATGGTTATCGTAGGTGGGGAAGTAGGAATTGCCCGTGCCCCCAGGGAACCTGCCAGGGAGATTTATGGAATTCGGATCCTCTCAAGAGAAGGCACAGGGCAAATAAAAACTACTAGAAGGGAGCCAGGCAAGATAAATAAACGAGGTCAGTCCTGAGTTGGCGATTGATCTGATGAGGTCACGCCTCCTGAGTGGGATTGGACAATTTAGGAAAGTGAGGGTAGATATTTGTTTCAAAATTGTATGCTTTGGAAAACTCTTCATTCCTTGACTTGGTATCAGGTACCCCGGGGGATCCTCAAGACAAACTCTAGAGGAGTAAGTTAGAAAGACAAATGTCTGGCCCAGAAAAAGCAATATGAAAGCAAACAGAATGAGGGCACTCAGTCAGCAAGCAGTTTCCGTCCTCTCAATAGGGAAGGCTGGAGGTCCCTTTAAGAAGCAGTGTGAATTGCCACCTTCTGAGCTGAGGCTTCTGATGGGAACAGAGGGACAGGGAACACCAGAGGCCCATCACACCCATGCAGAAAACAGATGGAACAGAAGGAAACATTAAAGGCTGGGATTTTCAAAAGCAGAAGAAAGATAGGGTCTCCAGGAGCATGCAATCTAGGGGCACGCTCTTACTGGGCCCCTGGACGCAGGCTCCAGAGCCATCCCTGGCAGCATCCTGAAGATGCCGAAGGTGAAACTGGGAAGAATCCATTGTGGCGAGGAGGTCGTGAAATAAACACAGAGCATTCAAATGAGAACAGACAAGTTACTTCCGGAGTTTGCTATAGCAAGGGAGTCAGCCACCATCACTTCTATTTGGCAGAAAGTCAAAGGCAAGCATAGGCTGGAAGAGACTTATAGGGAAGACTTCAAATGTGCTCTGATTGGAGGTTGTTGGCATGGAGAATCTGGAAGTAGGTGAATCAGAAGTCAGGCACCTTATGCACCTGATTTGGCTTCCTCTGTTGCTGAGCTGGAACTGAGAGCAAAAACTTGAGAAGCTGGCTTGACTGTCTGAGCTGATTGCTACAGAGGTGATGGGTCACGGTTCTATTTTCATCTATTCTCTGGCCATTGGCTGTTTGAATATTTGGTTTTTCAAGAGTGAAACTGCGCCAGGGAGCAGGTTTCATGGACTGATAACATTTTCATAGCAGGAAGACTGTGGCTGGGATTGGAAATGGCTATTTGCACACAGAAATGTAGAAGTGATGTCCTTATTTGAAACCCATTCTCAATACATCACTGGGATGTCAGGGATCAAAGGTTCAGAGGGGAATGGAAAAGATGAGGTTGTGAATATGCAAGAAGAGAAAGTAAGTTACCCACTGTAAGACCTGCTGGTTGGGAGTGTTGCCATGGCAAATTTCTAGTTTACCACTCTCCAAGAAGAGAACAAGCATGGCTGGATTCCTTCCCCGTCAGAAAAACATTGTGTCATAATTAACATCTTGATGTGTGATATTACCCATTTAATTCTAGGGTCACAGGTCATGGATATCGTATAGTATGACCAGCACTCAAGCAAGGCTAAGATCAAGAGGATTTTTTTTTCAGGCTTCCTTGTCCGCAGATGACACTGGGGATGTGCTATGTATTTTTATAAAAATAATAAAGATTAGACTAAATCCTGGTTTCTGGGTATGGCATTGTGAATAGAATAATTTTTCTAGGGTAGAGAGTTTGCTTGTATTTTTAAAATTTGGGGATGTATGGCTGACACTGAGATACTCTTGTGCCCAATTAACCCTTCAGATTGTTTAAAGCAGAGATGCATGAAGAATTTGGGTTGCATTAATGCAACTTTGGAGTCTGGAAGGAACTATTCCCATTCCAGTGGATAACAACCCAGGCTGAAGCACTGACAGAGCTCTGTCTTGAGCTGAGCAAGGTCCTTTGACTGAGATGGGGCAGAAAAATAACCTTGGGGAAGTTGATTTGGGGATTTTCTTTCTTTCTTTTTTTAATGTTTATTTTTGAGACAGAGTGCATGAGCAGGGAAGGGGCAGAAAGAGAGGGGGACACAGGATGTGAAGGAGGGCTCTGGGCTGACAGCAGCAAGCCCGATGCGGGCCTTGAACTCAGGAACCACGAGATCATGACCTGAGCTCGAAGTCAGACACTCAACTACTGAGCTACCCAGGCGCCCCTGGGGATTTTAATTCTTTAGAACTCTTACTAGAGAACTTTCTATTTAAGTTCCTTGGGCTTAAATTTTTTTTTTCTGATACTTTAATAATGGGAGGATGGTTATATTTAAATTTGACATGTTATTAATTATTGATCTTATATTATAAGGTATTATATTGTCATTTGATCTTATAACTTCTGCTGATCTATATTGGTTAACATGGCTGTGCATGAAACAGGAAAGTACAGCTAACAGGGAGGGAACTTCCAGTCTAGAACAGCAGGGATTTGGAGTAGTTATTTAATTTACTGTCCTTACCTATTTTCATGTCCTCCAGTGGTCCTAGGAGATTATACAAAAAAGTACTTTCTGGTGTCCAGGCAGTATTTTGTGCAAGTGAGAGAGTCTCAGGTCTCTTTAAATATTGTCGTGAGAGATTGGGAGAAGGGTTAGCAGGACTTAGTCTGGCAATGTTTATCTTGGAACTCACAAGAAGTGAGTAGGCTTTCCTAACGGTTTTGTTTTGGGAATACTCAATTGTAAAGGATGTAAGTTCTCCCTCTATCAATAAATAAATGATCTCGGGTTGGGATCCTCCAAAAGCAAGCCCCGAGACAAGGATTTGGGTGCAAGTGGTTTGCTGGGAAATCAGGTGCGGGAGTGGGGTAGACAGACTGGAAAAGCGGAGAAGCTAATAAAGACAGCATTCGGAGTAAGGACTGCTCTGGGCAACTGGGGCTCAGTCCTGCTGGCAAACCTCCGAAGTTTGCAGAACAGTCCTCCGAACTGTCCCACTCAGAGGTGAGGATGCTGGGATCCCCCCACCAGCCTCTGTTCCTCAGGTGTTGGGAACTGTTCTTGGGGTCATTAAGTTCTCAGTGTCCTGCCTAATTATGCTTCTGTGTCCAGAGAAGTGCAGGGATTTGAGATAGAAAATCATCACCGTGGATGGGAGCTCTCTTCTTCATTTAAAAAAAAAATTATGTTTTTAATTTCTTTTTTTATTCAAGTATAATTAACGTACAGTGTTATATTAGTTTCAGGTGTACAATATAATGATTGAATTCTATCTCTTAGTGCACATCACAGTGAATGTACTTGTAATCCCATTCACCTATTACCCATCCTCCCTCCCCCCCAGCTTCCCCTCTGGCAACCACCAGTTTGTTTTCTGTATTTAAGAGGGGTTTTTTAAATCTCTTTTTTTTTTGTTCATTTATTTGTTTTGTTTCTAAAATTACACATAAAAGTGAAATCATATAGTATTTGTTTTTCTCTGACTGACCTATTTTGCTTAGCAGGATATTTTCTAGGTCTATCCGTGTTTGCAAATGATAAGATCTCATTTTTTATGGCTGAGTAATATTCATATATATATATATATAGGTATATATATATACCTATACCTATATAGGTATATATATATATGTGTGTGTGTGTGTGTGTGTATATATATATATATATATATATATACACACACACATACATATACCTTGTCGTCTTTATCCATTCATCTATGAATGCATACTTGAGCTGTTTCTATATCTTGGCTATTGTAGATAATGCTGCAGTAAACGTAAGGGTGCAGATCTCTTTTCTTCTTAAGCTGCTGGTGGCTTTCAGGGTGGGTCAAAGGAATATGGGTGGATGCTAATGGAATCTACATAAGTCCACCCTCCACCCCAAAATTTAATAGGGTCTTTTCTGTAATTTAACAAGCTGATTCAAACATTCATTTGGAAGGAAAACTGCAGTAGAAAATCCAGGAAACTTTTGGGAACGCCTGGGTGGCTTAGTTGGTTAAGCGTCCGACTCTTGATTTGGGCTCAGGTCATGATCTCACGGTTTGTGAGATCGAGCCCCGCATCGGGCTCTGTGCTGACGGAGTGGATCAGGCTTGGGATTCTCTCTCTCCACCCTCTCTCTGCCCCTATCCCTCCTGGTCTCTCTCTCCAAATAAATAAATAAACTTAATTTTTAAAAATAATCCAGGAAACTTTTGAAACACAAAATAATGTAGGGGACCCATCCAGCAATTTTAAAAACATCCTATATAAAGCTATACTAGATAGAATTTTGGGATACTGGTGCAGAAAGAAAAAGCATTTTTTGGAACACAATAAAAAAACCCTGAAACTGACTAATATATGTAACAAAATTTAGTATACGATAAAAAAGTTTTCAGATCTATAGGGGAAAATGGTCTATTTAATAAATGGCAGCACAACTTGCTATCCATGTGGGGAAAAAATAAGCTATGTTCCTAGCTCACATCGTAAGCAAAATAATTTCACATGAATTAAAAATCCACATGTGTGCAAACAAAAACTCAGTGCACAACTGGAAGCATCAAAGGAAAAGATTGTTAACTTTGACGACATTAAACACAAAAACTTCCCTACATAAAAAGACATAATCAAATTTAAAAAGTGAGGTATAAATAGGGAGAAAATACTTGAAACACATCATAGATGAGAAGAATCAATATCCAGAATAAAGAACTTTACATCAGTAAGAAAAAGATAACCCACAAGAACAAGCAATTCAAGATTAATAAATATGAGTGTCCAATAAACATTCTCCACTTTACTAGGAATCAGGAAAATGCAAAAAGAGAGAGAGAGAGAGAGAGGGAGAGAGCTTCTTCTCCCCACTGTTGCTCATTCAACTGGTTCTCACCAGTCTCTTGAATTTTTGCCAGAATACTGAAGTTGAAGGAAAAGATATTTTCTTCCATACTGGTGCAAGTATAATTAGGTGACACATTTTTTAAAGGCATTACAAGGCAAAATGCCAATATCACCTACTTTAATAATTGTGCATACCCTTTGAACCAACAATTCCATTTCTAAGTATTTGTTCTAGTGAAAGATCTGACTTATGTGTAAAGAGACATAATGCATAAGGTTGTCTGTTGCAGCATTGTTAATAAACATTAAAACTGGAAACTACTTCAAACATCCACTAATTTAGGAATGGTTTATAAATGGTGGCATCTTTATACTATGGCATGCTCCATAGCAGTTAAATGAATATGGTAAATTTGTAGGGACGTACAAGAACAGGGCTGTCTGGGTGGCTCGGTAGGTTGAACTTCTGGCTCTTGATTTTGGCTCCAGTCATGATCTCATGGTTGTAGGACTGAGCCCTGTGTCGGGCTCTGCACTGGGTATGGAGCCTGCTTTGGACTCTCTCTCTCTCTCTCTCTCTCTCTCAAAAAGAAAAAAAAAAAAGAACTGGTGTCTAATGCACTGTGAAAAAAAAAGTTGTAGAACAATATATTTAATATTCACTCCCAAGGTCCACATTTTCTATATGTGTATATCAACTCTTAGAAAAAGGTCCAGAGTGATAGTCACCAAACATGTGGAGTGAGGGGAGAGAAACCGAGGGGGCTTTCACTCTATATGGGATGGATTCTTCTCACTGAGAATTTACTTATGTACTGAGTAATTAAATTTGTAATTTTAAATGTTTTGCTTCGGAGTTTAAAAATATAGCCTTATATTTTATTTATTTTTAAGATTTCCATGCTTGATGTGATGGAGTGTCACATAGGCTTGGGTGCAATTCCATTTTTGCTATTTAATTAGTTCTGTGCTATTAAATAACTACTGAAATCCTCTGGGACTGTCTTCCTATGTGCATAACAAGGGAAATATCACCTTCCTTACAGGGTTGCTGAGAGCATTAAGTGAGATAACATATGTAAAAGGACCCCAGACTGGCACATTACAGCTAATTAATAAATGTTCTGTTTTCCCCTTAGAGCATTGCTTTGCTACAGGACAAAAATGAAACATTTCATACTCATCCAACAGAGAGGTCCTTATTTGGAAAGCTTTGCTCTAATGATTTCAACTATATTCATTCATTTTTTTATTCATTCTCCACTGTCTTACATGTAACCACTTATCACTTATTTTGGAATTGTCCTGAATCCTTGATAATCACTTTGACAAAAGAGAAGTTGATATTGATCAATCTAATTTATCAAGTGTTTGTTTGATAGACATAGAAGCACTGTGTAGGGTATTATGGGTGAGGGAATGGAAGAAATAAATATTAGAAATACTTCTTGTCCAGAAGGAGCTTATAGTTTAACCAGGAAACCAAGATATGTACTAAAAAGGACTACCATATGAGGATGTAGACAAATAATGGCACAAAAAGTGCATACCAGATAAAGTATAGGTGAAGACCTATTACTCTCGAGGGTCAGAATAATGTCCATAACGGAGAAGCTGATTGCTGTATTTATAGTAAGAATGTGGCTGAAGATGTTGATTGCATTGTTTTCCCTTTTAGAAGAACCTGAAGGAGATATATTTTGTCTCAAAATTTTTTCAGGAATAGTGCTTCTCCTAAACAATTTTTAAAAAATTTCGTAGGCCCCTGGGGTGCCTGGGTGGCTCAGTCGGTTAAGTGTCCGACTTCAGCTCAGGTCGTGATCTCGCAGTGTGTGGGTTTGAGCCCCGCGTCGGGCTCTATGCTGACAGCTCAGAGCCTGGAGCCTGTTTCAGATTCTGTGTCTCCCTCTCTCTGACCCTCCCCCGTTCATGCTCTGTCTCTCTCTGTCTCAAAAATAAAGGTTAAAAAAAAAATTAAAAAAAATGTCATAGGCCCCCAAAATCTGGCAACTCAATGCCAGGTTCCCTAATGCTATAAGAGTGATAACAAAAAATGTGTGTGTGTGTGTGTGTGTGTGTGTGTGTGTGTGTGTGTGTGTGTGATTAGAGTTTTTTTCTGGCTGTGGAATGTAGTCTTCATACACTGCACACACAAAGTTCCATCTGTCTCAGTATCAAACTTTAGTTTGCTATCTCCCAATTGACATTCATTGGGCCATTTTTTTTATTAAAAAATTTTTATGAATATATTTATTGTCAAATTGGCTTACATACAACACCCAGTGCTCATCCCAAGTGCCCTCCTCAATGCCCATTTTCCCTCTCCCCCACGCCCCCCCATCCACCCTCATTTTGTTCTCAGTATTTAAGAGTCTCTTGTGGTTTGCCTCCCTCCCTCTGTGTAACTATTTTTTTTTTCCCCTTCCCTTACCCCATGGTCTTCTGTTCAGTACTCGACTAAGCTAGCTGCTTCTAGGTAATGGGGAACATGTGAAGACCAGTAAATCCTGTGAATATGTGAACCTATTACTGTGTTTTTTTTTTCCCAATGAAATGAATTCCTGGGTCAGAAGCAACGTTGTGTGTGGACACTATAATGATGAAGAAGGTATTCTGTAAGTTCCTGGATGGTGTTGCTACCATAAGCATTGAGAACAAAGAAGGCAAATTCATTTTGACAACAAATGTCTGTTACAATGAACCCATCGATGCCACCTTCATGATGGAAATAGTCCAACGAAAGCAGCCTGCTGCCTGGTGACTGGCTGGTTCCTCTAGGGACTGGTGACGCTGGATGCTATGTTTTCTATCCTGCTGATTTGTTTTTTGACAGTTTGAGGGTGATGTATCTAGGTGTGGATCTCTTTAAATTTATCCAACTTGGACTTCATTGATCTTGAATGTGTCAATGAATGTTTTACGTCAAATTTGGGAAGTCTTTGACTATTACTCTGCAAATTCTTTTTGCTCTTGTCTCTTCTTCTGGGACGGACTCCCCATCATGCATATACTAATATGTTTCATTATGTCTCACTGGTTTCTGAAATTCTGCTTTTTTTTTTTTTTTCATTCTTTTGCCTTTCTCTTTCTCAAACTGGATCGTCTTAATCAATTTATTTTCACATTCATTGATTATTTTTTTCTCGGGCCAAATCTGCCTTTGAGACACTCTCATGAAGTGTTCATTTCAGTTACTGAATTTTTTTAACTCCGGACTTTATTTGGTAATTTTTTGAAAATAATTTTAAATCTATTAGCACTCTGTTTGATGAGATGTCACTCTCATTCTTTTCTTTAGTTCTTTACATGTAATTTCTTTTTATTCTTTGAATGTATTTTTAAAAGCTGATCTAAAGTCTTTGTCTAGTAAGCCCAATGTCAGCTTTCCGTGAGGACAGTTTTATTGACTGTTTCTTCCCCCTTCCATTTGTAGGGCTACACTTTCTTGTCTCTTTGTATGTCTTATAACTGTTGTTGAAAACTAAACATTTGGGGGCTCCTGGGTGGCTCAGTCAGTTAAGCGTCCGGCTTTGGCTCAGGTCATGATCTCTCGGTCTGTGAGTTCGAGCCCCGCGATGGGCTCTGGGCTGACCGCTCAGAGCCCGGAGCCTGCTTCGGATGCTGTGTCTCCCTCTCTCTCTGCCCCTCCCCTACTCATGTTCTGTCTCTCTCTCAAAAATCATAAGTAAACGTTAAAAAAAATTTAAAAAATACAACAACATTTAAAATATTCCATGGCAGTTCTGGAAATTGGATTCTCCTCTTCCCCAGGGTTTGTAATATCTGTTGTTTGGTGTTTCTGTTGCTATCTTGCAGATGCTATTTGTTTGTTTACTGACTTTCCTGAACCAATTTGGTAAGGTCTGCATTCTTTGTCACGTGTGGCCTCTGAAGCCTCTGCTCGGTTAGCTTAGAGGTCAAAGGCACAGACGTCCTGCGTTGCTTTGAATGAACAAATCTCCCAGTCCTTGCAGAGGGACTTTGTGTACATGTTGGGGCACACATTCAATGCTCAGGCAGCCTTTTGAAAAAAATTTTTTTCACCTTAACCTTTACTTTCTACTTGAACACAGCCTCGAGGTAAGCCAGAGGTGAGAGCTTAGGGTTTGCTCAGTGGTTTTCTGGCCTCATGCACAGCCCTGGGCATATACAGAGCCCTGTGCATATATTCACAGCCTTCTAGATTCCTAGGAATGTGTCAGAGCTCTCCAAAGACCTTTATGAACTTTGCTTTACCTTTGAAGTTTTTTGGTCAGCTTGTTGTCTGTCCCAACTGTTATTGCCCCCTGAGGCGAGTGCGATATTCAACAATTGCTGCTGGTTCTGTTTGATAAATACCCCCGAGGAAAATGTTGTTCACACTGAGTGAACTCTGAGTTGGGTCCCATGAACACCTGCTAGCGAGAGTGTGCAGGGAACTGCCAGAGGGGTCAAATAATGATGATTCTCTGGAGTGGTGGTTTTGGGGAGCTCTAAAACTCTCTGTTTTCTCCAGTGACCGCTGAGTGGCTAGTTTTCACTATGATTGTGGAACTGTGGTTTTCAAGGCTACTTTGGAGCTGGGGGTGGGGGATGGGATAGGGCAATTTAAAATGCTACAAGGCTGGCTAGTCTTACCAAGATTCAGTTCTTTTTCTTGAATACACACTCCTTGGATTGCCGCAAGCCCTTGGTTAATTTCCAGAGTTTTGGAAAAGGTGATTTTCACGATTTTTCTGATTTCTCTTTGCATTTATGGAAAAGCAGATTTCCAGGGTCCTTATTCCATCCTTCCTGCTGCATCCCGCTTAACTGCGGTATCTTTGATTCTGCTTCTGCAATATTTGCTGGAATGTAAGTGCTAATATCTCTTCCTCAAACTTTTTCTCTTCAGTTTTCCAGGTGGTTTTTGTCCAATTGCCAGACCATGTGGTGACACCATTAGCCACCACCCAAGAATCGGGATAGGTCTTTCCTTCGTACCATCTCTTTGTCCAGGCAAAGTGGGTAATCAGATGTGTTACTTAAAAGTTTTGCCCAGGCAAAGGATTCTTCATCATTTTTCAGAGACTTCAGAGTGAATCAGTAATATTTCCTTCTGGCGTATGTCTCAGTATTGTGCGGACTATCTGTAAACCAGACCCAAGTTTTATCTTCTTCGGTCAAATGGTCACAGGAAACTTCCATGAGGCTGTAAGGTATGAACTAGGGGGTAAATGTCAATGCAGCGAGAGTGATTGCTATGGGAGTCTAAACCAGTGCAACGTACTTGTACGTAGGACCTGATTAAACCTGATCTTAGATAAACCACTCTCATCTGATGATGGGATCTGGTGATGCACCGTGCTGTGTACCTCCGACTTTATGGTTGATGGGTCAGATAATGGTGGCAAGTCAATGATGGGATGCTCAGACAACACGGTCACCTTACCCCCGGTTAGATGTTCAGTTTCTCATAGGTCATAGCAGGCAGCCACAATCTATTTCTTAAAATCGGAATAATTATTGACAGAAGAAGACATGATATCGTTCCAAATTCTATGGGTCTGTTCTCTAATTCACCTATGGGGGTTTTCCAGAAGTTCCATTAAGCATCCCTATTTGCCACAACACTCTGGGTACCATTATAACTGCTGGACCAGTTGCATTGCACCCTGGACTTATTGTACAGCCTTCTCTTGCTCCGGGCCCCTGAAAATGGTAGCAACTTGATTATTTGATAAATGGTACATGTAGTATATATTGCCTCCAAAATACAAAGCAGCCCAACAGTTGTGCTTTCTGCTTAGTGGTGGGTTATATAAAGTATAGCGATTTGTCTTTTACTTTAAAGGCAATACGCCACCATGCTCCAGACTACTGCACCCCTAGGAACTTCACTTAAGATGTAGGTTCCTGGTTCGATGGGTTTATCTTTCACCCTCTGACATGTCTGTGTCTTACCAAGACTCTTCCTGAATAGAAAGTACTTTTTATTTCCTAGGTTCAATTGGCAAGGCATCATCAGTGTGGGGGACCAGTGTGATACTCGGGAATGGCTGGGTGATCAGGGTCCCTCAGAGTAGGTAACGAGCAGGAGAGTTAATATAAGCCAGAAATATATACTTCTCCACATGCTGTATATACGTACCAGCTTACGTATTTTCTCATCCCCTTTTGAAATTTCTATGAATAAATGAGTGATTTCGAATGGGTAACACAGATGAGTAGTACAAAATTTAAAATATACTAAAGTATTCACAGGTAAAATTGCATTTCCCTGCTTTTCTCTACCCACGTCACTTAATTCCCCTTTCTAAGGACAACGACTATTTGTAATTTCTTATCTATCTACCCAATAACAAAGTCTTAAGAAAAATACACACACACACGTTTTGATATGTTTGTATGTATGTATGTTTGTGTATACATATACATACATACATATAGTGTATACATATACATACACAACCACATACATATGCACATACTACATTTATTATAATACAGATAACAGCATACCCTTCGTAATGTTTTACAATTTGTTTTTCATTGAACACTACATCCTGGAGATCATTCCACATCAGTTCTTGTAGAATTTCTTTAATAATAGCTGGAAAGTATCCATTCTGTGGATAGGCTTTAAATTATTTAATCATTTCTCAATTGATTTAGATCATTTCAATTTTTTTTCCCCTTAAGAGGAATGTTGAATATCTTTTCTGTATGTCTTTGTGCACATACATGCTTATATCTACAGGGTAAATTCCTACAAGTTCATTCATTTATTTTTAGTTTAATTTGACTCTTATTGAATATGTAAAGCCTTGCGCACATAAATGATTATATCTATAGGGTAAATTCCTAAAAGTTCATTTATTTCAAATTTAACTTCAACTCATATTACATATTCAAGCCTCCTTAAGACCTTTTTTGCAACATTATGAGGTACAAATAAATACATCAAATAAATGACAAGAATTGGATATTTTCTTAGCTTAGATGCTATTTCTGTAATATTTGCTGAATTGTACATGCCCAGCATGCACCTTAAAGTTATCTTACCAGAAGGTCCATGAAGAAAAGATTTGAACTTGGTAAAATGTTCACAATTTGTTAAACCAGTAAGGCAAGTTGCTAGGTGTCTTTCTTTAACCCGGTTAGATCTCTCCTGCACATTTTCTGCCTTGCTTAGTTAACTATTGTCGATGACTGTTTATATGCTACACCTGGAGACTTGCGTATTTGCCACAGAGACCATATGGCCCACAAAGTCTAAACTCTTTGTTATCCAGCTCTTTACGGAAAATGGTTGTCATCCCCTAGTCTGTATCACTGGCTCCTTTGCCCCCTTGGTCCCAGTTGGGTTCAGTCACTGGGGAGCATGGCAGGAGATTGAAGGGAAGGAGAGGGGAGTTGAGGACTTTATTCCTTTAGTTGCCTCCCTGTGTGGTTACCACGGGATGGGTCTCTTTCTGGATGGAAGGTCTCAGGCTTTCTCAAGGTCCCTCTCCAATCGGCCCTCTCTGCCTTCGGGTTCTGGTAATCTCACCCGATCCTTCAGGCCCAGGGATAACCCCTTCCTGCTGTCATCAGTCCTAGGGCCCTGCACTATCTCTCCAGGTTTCCTGAACCTTTGCCCATACCTATGCAAATAGCCCTTTATTAAACTCTTCTTAAATTACCTTAACTTAAGCACATCTTCTGTTCCTGCTGGGATTTTGACTGATACAGCAGATTACCATGTTCCATATATATATATATATATATATACATATATATATATATATATATATATATATATACACTCTTTGATCCTAATTTTATGGAAAAAAAGAAGATACTAAAAATAATTTTGCAAACATGGTTAACAGTGGTTATCTGTGCATAGTGAGATTATCGGTGACTTTTAGTATATGTTTCTTGCTTTTCATTAGATCTATATAATTAACTTAATATACTACTTTTGTTTTAAGGACAAAGCTAAATAAAAAATATAATGAGGGGCACCTGGGTGGCTCAGTTGGTTAGGCGATCGACTTCGGCTCAGGTCATGATCTCACAGTTCGTGAGTTCAAGCCCCGCGTCGGGCTCTGTGCTGACAGCTCAGAGCCTGGAGCCTGCTTCTGATTCTGTGTCTCCCCTCTCTCTACCCCTCCCCTGCTCATGCTCTGTGTCTCTCTGTCTCTCAATAATAAATAAACATTAAAAACAAAATAAAAAAAAGTAACGAAAAAATGTCCAGAAGTTTTGGCCTTAGCGTTAATTGGGTCAAACCCAGCTATACCCTAAAAAGTCAGCAACCAGTATTGCCTTTCCTGGAAAGCAATGTGCAGAAGGGAGAGGGAACTGACTTTAGAAGCAGGAAGCTAGCCATCTCCCTCAGGGTGTGGTCACGAAAATAGAAGACACACGTACACATACCCCTATGCATGTGCATGTTTGCACACACAGACACACACACTTTGAACTGCATAGAAACACTAGAACCTTTATTTCAGTTGTACACTAGTCCTGCATAGTGGATCCGTGCACGCCATGCCTGCAGCTAGAATGGTGCCCATGCCCAGTAAGACTGCCCAGTGGCTGTGCTCATGTCTGCGTGGTCTCCTAGTCCTTGCACCCTTGGCCATTGGTCTCCCACATACGCCAATATGCTGTCCAGCTGGCTCCTGAGGGACTTACAATGTGGCCTATGTGCTATTCCAGATTTAGCCATCTCCCTAGACTCCTATGACTCTTAAGTTTGGATCCCATGTGCAGGTTCCCAGACTCCCCCTGCACTCCTGTCGAGTTCTTCTTTGGGGTACTGGTGGCCAGGACAGCTCTGACCTACACTGATAGACTCCCTGAACTTGAGAGCCCCGGGAGCAGTGGTGGAAGAGATCTGTCTCTCTTCCTTTCCAGAAGACCTGAGAGCTCATGCAAGTTGGTCTCTGAGGCCAGGTCTGAATAAAAAGAGGCCTGCATTTGTCAGGCCACGAAAAGTCCTATTGTAACCTTTTTGTAGGTCCATGATCTCTGTCAAGAGTTGAGCTAAAAAGAGCTGAGCTTCCAAGTGTGGAGGTGGGCAGTTAAAACCCCAAGCCACAATGAAAGCCGCGGTCAGGCCTTTCATCACATACCGCGACAGTACAAAGCAAGAGGTGACACAAGTAACAGTGCCAGATCCCCCAACATGCTGCGTATGAAAAGTGTCCCCGGGCAAGGGTCAGGTGCATTAGCACAGACGTGGGGATCATCCCACTCCTGGGGAGCCCTGAACAAAGGCTTCTGCTGCTTTATGGACCTGGGGGCTGCAGGGAAAGAAGAGAAAGTAGGGTTAGGAGTGAAAAAGTACCGAATACTGAGTCAGGAAAGTGTCTTCAAGGCCCATTGGGTAAGGTGGTTGTGGCAGTGGTGCCTGAGAAAGGCATCGGTTGAGGGGCCCCAGTGATGAGGCCTCCAAATGGAGAGTCCTGGGCTAGGAATGAAGCTATGCCTCAACACATGGCTGGCTCCTGGTCCTTGACCGCAACTCCCTCCGGATGGAGCATCTAGGCTGGTGTGGGAGGGCAGCTTTCCGCCATGAGCCTGCCAGGGAAAGCCTCTGCCATGGCCTGTGGTCAGGTCTAAAAGATCACATACGGGATTTTCGACTGGAGGTGGACTCCTCGATGTCCGTTTGTCCTACACTGAGAAAACCGGGGAAGAACATGCCAGTGACTGCTGTCTGAGCAAAGAAGGTCACTCTGAGGTGTCTTGTTGATGTCTGCCTCTCTCCACACCAGAAGCAGATCCTGAGACGAGAATTCCAGAACAAGGAGTTTCTCTGGGGAGCGCAGGCAAACCACGGGGGTGTGGGCAAGTTAAACATGGCATGGTGCCAGGCGAAGTGGTTTTTCTGTGTCATGTCACTGTTATTCCCATTTTACAGAAGAGGAAACTAAAGCTTAAGGAGGTGAGGTGGCTTTCCCGAGACCCACAGCTGGTGAGCAGCAGAGTTTTTTTTTCTGGTGGCAAAGGCCGTCTTGTAACCACGGCGCTCAGCAATTTATGTCCCAAATAGGAAAGCAAAGATAAGATGCAAATGAAAAGCTAAAATAAGCACAATAAAGCTTTTTTTTTTTTTTTTTTTTCCCAGTGTAATGCTTTGGTTCGAAGTTGATTCTCTCTTATTTTATTTTTTTATTAAAAAAAACCAAACAAACCTGTTTATTCCTTTCCCAGTAGCTCTGGGAAGCTCGGAAATGCTGCGTACGAGCTTCTGGAGTATGTAGTCCCCCCAGGAGAACGCATTTTGCCAAAAGCCTGGACAGCACAGAGAAAGAATGGTAAAGGAACCCCGCTGGGCAGATAAAATGCTGATGACGGAGAACCAGAGGCAAAGAAATATTGAAAGAAAGTAAGAGAAAGAAATGAGGCCACTGAGAATATCCATGTATGTCTCCATGGAAAGTAAAATGCCTCGGATTTCTAGGACAGAATAGAACCACAGAAAGTGTCCAGTCATAACCTTCTTTCTAGGAACCTGCATCAGCACAGACAGAAGGCAGACCAGAGAAGTGCCATCACGCCATGGAGATCGCCCTGCATCACGTGGCCACATGCTGTTCTTATATGTGGGTAAGAGCTTACATTCAGGTAGGGGGGTTGGCAAAGTATCATCTAAAGTCCATTTCAATCTTCATTTCAGCTCTGTTGCCTAAGAACTTGCTATTTTTAAGCATTTGCTTGAGAGCTTCCTGATCTCCCTCCCAGTCCTCCCTTCCCTTGACTCTCTTGTTCTATTTCCTTCCCCTGACCCTTTGTAGACATTTTGAGGACTGCTTTCATTTTGTTTATATTTCCCATGGTTTCAGGTTCTGAATTATACACATGTTTTGCTTTTAATAATTTCCTGTTGCGTGATTGAGGCGTGACTGCTCAGAGGCATTTATGTTTTCTACTATTTGTGGAGCTTTTTCTGCTAATACAGAAGACAAATTTCTGGAGAGCGTCAGAAGGAAGAATTTAATTTAAGAAATATTTATTGAATGCTGGCTATGTGCAAGCAAGGACAGAGGCTTCAAGGAATTCCCAAACTAGTGGATGAGATAAAATGCATCACCAGGGGCACCTGGGTGGCTCAGATGGTTAAGCATCCAACTCTTGATTTCGGCGCAGGTCGTGATCTCACGGTTCGTGAGATCCCTGCTTGGGATTCTCTCTCTCTTTCCCTCTCTTCCCCTCCCCTGCTCTCTCTCTCTCAAAATGAATGAATGAATGAATGAATAAGCAAACAAACAAACAAACCAACATCTAAAAAATGCATCACCAAATAATCATTAGACTTAGGAAGGCAGCAAAGCTGAGATACAAAACCGAAAAGGCAGAGAAAAAGCAGAAGTTAATTTTTCAAAAAGAAAAAGCATGAAAATAGTCATCCTCCAACTTTTTTTTTCACACTTACAACACATATTAAACTTAACTATTACTTCTATTTTTGTAGTTTCTTTTTTTCTGTTGGGGGAACATCATCATCTTTTCAGAATCTAGGACATTTAAAAGTCCTTATCTGGCCACGATTATGAGGCACAGGGGTTCCTATAATAGTCCTTGCCTTACCTGCTCAGCATCTTACAGTTTGCACAGTGTCTCCAGAAATATCACGCATTTTAGCAGTTTTGTCAGAGAGGCAATGAAGGTGACATCCCCATTTCACAGATGGTAAAGTTGAGCCTTACCGTAGATGATTTCTTAGTAGGTAGTGAAAACTATGCAGCTTTTAAAAGATCAGACCGTAAAGAAAGGGCCAGCTGTGGTCCAAAGGCAGGACCAAATACCCTGGAAGTCACCATAAAGGTAAGAAGATGTGTTAGAAGCAAGCTTTAAGGAACAGCCAAGGTTTCAAAAGGGAAAGATGGGAAGAAGGTCTTGTCAGGCAGGGACAATCATACCAGCAGAGACAACTAGGTGGGAGGTTAGGGGGCTTGTTCAGGGCACCACATGTAGCCCAGTCGGCTCAGAGGTAAGTAAAAATGTAGGAAAAATCAAGAATAAGACCTAGCAAAGAAGTACCATTATGCCTTTTATTAAATTTTTTTTAGCGTTTATTCATTTTTGAGAGAGACAGCAAGAGAGGGGCAGAGAGCAAGGGGGATGGAGGCTCTAAAGCAGAATTTATGTTGACAGCAGAGATCCCAATGTGGGACTTGAACTCACGAACCGTGAGATCATGACCTGAGCCGAAGTCGGAGTTTCGACTGACCGAGCCACCCGGGTGCCCCCCATTATACCTTTTAAAATTGCCCTCTTCAGCCAGGTGACTTGCCTCTTGCCTTTGACCAGTGGTGTGGGTTAAGAGGAAAGGGCAGGCAGAGTGATTGGTGGAAGACAGTCCAGATCTCTTTTGGAATGGAGGTGAAGTGCTGTCTCTCCAAGCAGGCTCGCTGACTCTGCCTTCCTTCTGTTTTCATTCTAGTATCCCCCCCCTCCCCCACAGCCAGGAATTCTGTTAGTTCAGCATCTTCCCTGTGGTCTTAGAATTCCCTCTGCTTCTTTGCTCTGTAAATCACCACTGGTGGCTCTAAAGGCATTAAAAGAAAATCATGCCACCCTGTAATAAGGGTAAAGGAAGCCCCTGAATCCACTGAAAGGTTGTTTTTGTTTGATGAGATCGTAGCGTAAAGAGCATCAAGACCAGACTCTGAGTCACATCAGCTCCCTTGGCCTTTCCCAGTGAGTCAAAATCAAGGACACTAACGATCCTGTATATAGGTTTAGAGATAAACCAATTAAGGAAATATGCTAGCAGCTTCTGCTTTTCCATCTGCTCACTTACAATTAAGCCATTTACCTCGATTCATCCATCCATACATTCATGCAAACATTCTTCGGTTCAGTGGAAAGTCATTGAGAAACCACAGGGTATCAGAAAGGCTCTTTCAAGAACTGTCCAATTCAGTGTCTCAGTCACAGCTGCTTCTGAGATGCATTGCTGACAGACCTAGGATCTGAGAATCCCAGGACTGAGTTTTGGATGACATGTGTCCCCTTAAGACCTAGCGTTTCCAGCCACTTTCCATGTTGACTAGTACGTAAGGCTGGGTGCCTACTGCCCCCCATCGCTCCCCCCTGAACTCCCTATCTCCATCAAGTCTGGGGCATGTCCTGAACTCAGGGCACATCCCCTAGGACCTACCTTGACCTGGTTCACGAGTCAAGCCTTTCCCTCCTCTGCTCTGTGCTCCTCTGGATATTCCTACCATTCCTTGTTCCTAACTTGTGACAACAACTTGTCTGTGCATAAAACCATGTCTCCCATCACTGCTAACCAAATACAGCCCTCACAGAGGTGGTAGCCACGAAACAAAAATGTGTAACGTAGTAAAACGATAACCTTGGTCTTCATTTCTCAAAGTGGGCTGTCAAGCTAAAGAAAATTTCAAGTTCTTGGAAAGAATCATTAAGGAATGCTAGTTTCAGCGTGGTCACGTGTCCCCATTCTTCTTTGAGTCAGAACTGATGAAGTCTTTTGTGGTCTGGCTTCACTCTTCATTACAGAAACCTCGAACCTTGGAATCACCACAAGGCGTCTGTCTAGAGGAGCATATGATTCCTCCCTATCAGAACCAGACATGAACGCGCAGAGCCTGACGGTTCGAAGGAGTCATGAAAGGGAACCAATGAGACCTGGGAGCACTTCCAACATTTTGCTTTCTTAAAAATCCCCAGGTACGGATGGCTCCCG
Source organism: Panthera leo (assembly GCF_018350215.1). NCBI lineage: Eukaryota > Metazoa > Chordata > Mammalia > Carnivora > Felidae > Panthera > Panthera leo. The sequence goes on along the minus strand of NC_056687.1, from coordinate 146,712,677 downwards.
TCAGCAAATCTAACACATCATCCCCAAGAATGATTAGGGCCGACTTCAGAATCTGGCAGCCGACTCTGGCTGTGAGATTTAACTCCTCCCTAATGTCCCAGGGTCAAGGAACTCTCTCCTCCCTCGTGCAAAAGAAACTTCCAGGTGGTCCAATGAAGCCAAGATGAAACAGGAAATTTTCCAACCTAATTTTTTTGAAAGCCTTTTTTTTTTTTTTTAAACTGATATTTGCCTGCCAAGAGAAAGAAAAACATTGTTGTTTCCTTGCTTGTGGATCTGAACCATCTAGGAATGGACTGGGCAAATGAGGAAGGGGGAAGGAGCTAGGCCCGTCCTGTTAGCATTAAAGGACTTTTATTCGCTGCTGTTTTGCATTTGCCTCTCCTCCCCACACGGTGTGTTTTCCTCACAACAGCCAGAGTGCTCCTTTGAAAACTTGAGTCCTATCATGTCACAGCTTTGCTCAAAACTCTCCGGGGGACCTTCCACTTCCCTCAGAGTAAAATTCCAAATTCTCACCGGGGCTTACAGATTCCCGCCTAGAGGTTACTCCTCTGTTTTCTCTGTTACCAGGTTCCATCGTTACTCCTGACGGTCTGTTCTCTACACACTGGCTGTGTTGCCTGTGAAAATGTCTATCAGAACATGTCACTGTCCTGCTTAAAATCCTCCAGTGGACTCTGAAGCTCCCCAGAGTAGAAGCTCAAATCTTTATAGGACAAACATCTATTAGAGCTCATTCCTTTGCCCCTCTAAGAATTCTTCCTCTTCTGTGCCCTGCCTTATTATTTTTTCCATAGAATTTATCACCAATGAATACCCCGTTTTCTTGTTTATATGCTTTTTTTTTTTTTTTTGCTGTCTTATACTTACATGTAAGCTCCATCAGCTAAGAGATGTTTCTGATTCATGGGTGTAACTCTAGAATAACGTCAGGGACCTAATATTTGACTCAATAAATACGTAAGTCCATGGGAGTGATATACAGTCAGCTTTACCTGGTAGCTGCTTAGTTCTTTACTGGGAATCAGTAAGAGCAGGGTAATAATTTCTATTCATGCAATACTTCTTTCCAGTTAATTCTGTTTCATTTTTAAATCTGCACTTGTGCATTATGAGATAGCAATAATTTTGTCATCAATTCTGTATTTTATTTATATTTTGTCCCTATTACAGAGGTCAGGACTTCCAGGAGAACGATGCAGGTGATAGCATCCTGTTTGGGTCCTGGTCTTGAAGAGGATGCTTCTAGTGAGGGAGTTTTCAACTTTCACACTGTTGACATTTGGGGATGGATAAGCCTCGGTTGTGAGGGATGTCTGGAACATCATAGGCTGTTTAGCAGCATTCCTGGCTTCTACCTACTGGAGATCAGTAGGCAGATAGGTATCAGTAGCATCCTACCAGATATGACAATGAAAAATATCTCTAGCCATCACCAAATGTCCCCTGGGGATAAAAGTGTCCAAATTGAGCATTGCTTTAAGGTTGCACTGTTATGGCCGTTGCTTTTAGGCCCAATTTTCATGTGTCAGTAAAAGAGTAATTTCTTACTCTTTGTGGGATGAAAAATTAATATAAACTTTCTGGAAAGCATTTTGGCACTGAGTACCAAACATTAAAAAATGTTTCTTCCCTTTGACCCAATTATTTATTCTCTAGCAATTTATCCTAAGAAAGTAGTCAAAGGTGTGGACAAAGATTTATGTGCAGGGATGTCTGTTGCTGCATTATTTATTATTGTGAAAGAATTGAAAACAGCCTAACTGTCCAATAATAGGAATGGCTCAAGAAATTACAATATATCATAGGTTGGGGTATCTTTTCTCTATCAAAAACTATGATTTGAAGAATATTTAATGGCATAAAATAAGTCCTATATCTATTATGCACATATATATGTATATGTATATATGGTAATATCTTAGATCAATAGATATGTAACATCATGTGTATTAAACTCTATTATGTGCACATTCACCCGCACATACACGTACACGCACACAGAGTGTGATTTTAAGTGTAAGAAGAAAGAAACAAAAACATAAGTAAGTGATGGCTTTCTAGATTTACTTGCCTGGGGGAGGTGAGGATTTGGGGCACCTGTAGTGGAGACCAAATGGCTTTCATTAAGAATAAGATCATGAACTGGTGTGGCCTGAGTCTATGGCCTTTCTCAGGCTGGATCTGTTTAAACACCAATTATTATCTGTTCAAATAAATCTCAGTCTTGGAGTGGGAAGGAGCAGTTAGGAATTATTGGCCTTGTTGGTGTTTGTACTGGTACCCCAAATCCAGCTTGTTGGAATTGAAGGATCTGTTAAAAAATGTCTAAATAAAATTAACCTCTATAGGCACTATGTGTGTGTGTGTGTGTGTGTGTGTGTGTGTGTGAACAACTCGTTGCAATAACTTGATGAAATAAAAATGTAATTACAACTAAACACCATGAGAACCACTTTGGCTGTATGGCCTTTTTCTCAGAGATTTATAATAATTATACTGAACACAATTGTGTCCAGCTCGTGAATGCTCTTTTCTTCATGTGTGTTGAAGCACGTGAGAATTTTTTTTTTAACGTGATATTTAGTTGCAGAGAGTTTACTTCGGGATGTACAGGGGCTAATGACACAGCACTTTTGTTCGGGATAATTTTGCTTTGTAATAAGAAGCTTCCCCCAATTTAATGTCTTTTTGCCTTATTATGTGCTGGGTTTTTTTTTTTCTTTCTTTTGAGTTTACTCTCTATCTCAGTCATGTTACACAGCCATACCCTTTGGGGGTAGACATGTACCAGAGTAAGAGGACAGAAAGGGGTGCAACTCAAAGCTGAGAGGAGGTAGACATTCTCATAGCATCGTAACACATAGGCATTGTGGTTAAGAGGCTATTTCTCTCGATGGGTTGATATGTGTGATTGTTTTGAATAGTGGTTCCCAACCGACTGTTCCGTGCATCAGAATCAACTGAACAATTTGTTAAAACACAGATCGCTGGGCTCCCTCCCCAGAATGTTTGATTCAGTAGGTCTGGGTTGGTGGCCAAGAATTTGCATTTCCAATTTCTCAGGTGATGCTGATGCTCCTGGTCTGGGTTGACATTTCAGGAACCACTGGGCTTGAATCACATCAGCGATGGAAACTGCTTTCCTCCTCTCCCTCCTTCCCCTTCCACCCGAGTGGTTCAAAAGCTTCCTCTGGGTCCTCAGGTGATTGAAATAAATGACCAACGACCCAAAGTGAAGGTGGAGAGGAAGAGGAGGTGGCACCCTGGTGAGGAGCAGGCTGGAGAAGAAGGTTTAAGAGACAGGGATCCATGGGGCTAGACTTCTTCCTCAGCCTGAGAGAGGGGTGAGCACACGGAGACCCTAGAAGACAGAAAATTGGATGCAAGCTTGTCCCTCCCACGTTTGGGTAGGACGAGCTATGAACTGCTTGGCATTACTCTTCCAGGTGGACTCGATTTGTACCACAACAGGTGTTCTGTTCTGAATTTGAAGAAAAAACTGGCCCATTTCCCCAGGCACTGTGGGCGTCCTTGTTCTCAGTAATGGAATTCGTTATCACCCTTCCAATGTTGTTTATGGTAAAAGAGTTTCAGGTAAGGCTTGATTCTTAGAAGGAGGGAACCGTGATAACTATGTTTATAATCAGTACAGAGTTAGTGTTACAGAACTTTCAAAATCAAATAGTATCCTTCCCCCATTTAAAACCCTCCACTACAGTGGTTTTCAACCTCAGCTACATTGAGAATTACCTCCTTAGAGTTAAAAAATATCCCTAATGCTCTGGCCACACCTCACCTCCATGAAATTGGAATCTCTGTGCCCAAACAGCTTGGTTCAGAATAGGGGCGATCAGCTCAAATTCCTGTGGAAGCCAGGTGACCCAAACTCGTGAAGACCACTGGGCAGGGGCTGTGGCAAACGGGGAATACACAGGCTTCTCTAAAGGGGAAGCTGCCAGCACGACTTTGGGATCTTGAGTGGCCAAATCTCACAGATTTCAAGAGAAGCCAGAAATCTAGGTGTTTATTATGAACGTTCTGATTTGTCAAAGGTGGAGAAGTAAGGCAATCTTTGATCTAAAAAAAACCCAAAATTGCATCTTGGGGTAAAATTTAGCCTCACAGCCACCAGTTACTATTTTTCATAATGTCTACCTCTTTTCATGAAAAGTACTCGGTTTACGATGATATGCCCATTAGGTATTTTTTTACTTGTATGTTTTTAATGTACGTCTCCTTTTCTTGCCTATAAAAGTCTGTAGGAGCAGAAGCTGAGCTTGTTTTATTAACCTCTATATTGCTAGTGCTGGGCACATATTAGGAGAAAGGTACCTAGGTCTTGGTGGTGACTGTAGTTGGGACCTTGAGGCTCAGCGAGGGGTGGGGAGGTTCTTACACTCTGCTACTGTGTTTAGTTTTATTCAATTGCTTTGTCCTTTCAGTTATAAGCTTAGAGAAGGAAAGAGCGTGGAAGTGTGTCTGGATCCGCTTTGGACATTTTGTATTTTATAGCCATGAAATTGTGGAGATTTTTAATTGTTGGTTGCTTTTTGAGAATAAATACAGAAGTTCTATTCAGAAGGATTTCTGCATGCCACATGGAAAGGCTTTGATGATGCCTTGGCATTTGGGGAAATAAGCCTTCAAATGAATAAACAACTATTGCATGTGATTGGGCAGAATTTAAATGGCAACAAGGAAGGACCGAGGGAAAGCGATTCAGGTCTCTCCTGGCCCTTGTAATCATGTGACTACTTAATTGGATTTTCCTTCAGACATCTTCTATTGTCTTCTGCAGTTTGAATGAGAAGCAAACTCATCAAGTATATTCATGAATTATGAACGGTCCTGTTTTGGCTTCAGTTAAGGCTCTGGAAGAGAGAGCCGAGGAGAAGCATCCTGGGAGGCTCTGAGCGGGGAGGGAAAGGGTAAGCAACTGGTTCCAGCAGCTGGTCCTTCCAGGCCCCAGGGGGTATCTCTCCTCTGAGGCCTCCTGGCCTTGGTGTCTGTACCCGTCGTCCTGTGTCAAGCAAGTAGTGACTGCTCATGTTGGGGAGCTTCTCAGTCCTTTATCTGACTCTAAGGTATCTATAGGCCCACATGTTCTATACGTGACACTCTGGTACAATTCCTGATGTCCAGACCAATAGGTAGAGAACATAAACTATATATTTGTTATGATTGACCAGGAAAAGGAGGTTTATGGGAAAGGAGGATTGGAAATGTTTTACCCATCTCTGTGGTGTCCTCTGAGAGGTTTTTCTGCAGGAAAGAATTTTGGGCTGTCATCACTCCAGAAAGATCAGTAGAAAAGCCTGTGGGTCAAGGCAAACTAAGTGTAATAGGCCTACTGGAGTTGGGGTGAACACTGCCTTGACCGAATCTTAGTGACATCATAGAAGGGGCAGTCAGGGAGGGCATTTGTTGGGTTTAGACCTGGGCTGGATGATTTTAAATTTTTTTTTTTCAACGTTTTTTATTTATTTTTGGGACAGAGAGAGACAGAGCATGAACGGGGGAGGGGCAGAGAGAGAGGGAGACACAGAATCGGAAACAGGCTCCAGGCTCCGAGCCATCAGCCCAGAGCCCGACACAGGGTTCGAACTCACGGACCGCGAGATCGTGACCTGGCTGAAGTCGGACGCTTAACCGACTGCGCCACCCAGGCGCCCCCTGGGGTGGATGATTTTAAGGAGAGTCTTACAAGGCAAAGAACTAATCGGTATTGGCTAGAGTTTCTGACATTGTATTTTACATAATATAGAGGAGAAGGTCTTGAGGTGTGCGCGTTGCTGTGTCAGTTCTAAGTTTTCAAAAGTAAACTAACTGTTTCACAGTATTATCTCCTAGGTGCAACTGTTTCCTGAATCAGGTAATTAAATCTTTTTGCCCTGTCCCAGAATTGTTTAGAGCAAGGCCAGGAAAGCCTGCTGCTTTCGGTTCTCAGGGTAGGCGGAAAACCTGGCAGGTCTTTTGGAGACTCTAAAATTATAACCCAAGCCATTCGCAAATATCTTTTCTCTAACTGTTCTCACAATTAGGATCTGCACCGTTCGCGTGGTGGTGATTATTGAAATCTGACCTGAATTACTTAAATCCACTGGGGTTGAGCTAAGGTGACGATAGAATCCTGGGACAGAGAAGACTTCGTTTTCCGCTTTTCAAAACCACTGAAGTTTTCACAGCCTAAGTGAGTCAAGTATCTTTCAATGGGTGAAGTAGTCTATTTTGTTTCTGCTCAGTCAGAAATAATTTGACACTTGTATTTCCTCTTGAAAAGGGTTTGACCCTATGTTGCTGTATAAATGGTTCTTACCAGAATGGCAGTGTGTCCCAACAGGAGTTTATAAGTGTGATTGCTTCCTACTTTTGAGTAAAGCATTCCCTGCACCCCGTGTGTAAAGGGGCAAAGACCTTTCACGTAGAGAGTACAGTGGGTATAGTGGATCATTTGAACCATTAGCCATCGCATCCTTCCCCAAAGACGGCATGAAGACCGAATTGGAAATCATTTAAGTGTTAATAGTTTTATGCACCCATGATTTGTGAAATGCAGGCAGAGTAGAACTGAACAATAAGGAAACATGCCTGTGCCCACAGAAAGATAAATTATACAGTCAGCATCTGGAATTTAAATGCTATGTTTCCTCTTCAGATGCAAATAACAGTTAAGGGTGACAAGGGCATAGTAATCCTAATGTAATTTCCTTCTGGAAATGTGTCTTGAAAATGATGAAGCTATTTTCAGCTCAAAAGATGATTTTAAAAGAATTAAGTTAAAGGGCTACCAAAACCAAAGCAAGCCCAGCCAAACAGAGAGAATTAATTTGTTTTCTTTGGAAAAGGAACTCCTTGCTCTCTATGAGTTCTTAAGTTATCTTAGGAATATCAGCATTTTCTCCACAAATTATTATCAACATTATTATGTCATTTGTTGAGGAACCACAAGGTGACAGGCATAGTGCTGGACTCTTTAATTGCATTACCTCAGTCAGTTCTGTCAACCACTGTGTGAGGCAGGCATTATTACCCCTGTTTTACAGATGACAAATTTGAGCGTCAGAGGTATTGTTATTTTCATCACTCACTGTTTCTCCCCAAGACTCATGAGTCACTGAGTGTTAGAGTCAGAATGCAATTCAGAAACCATCCAGTTTTACAGATGAGGAAACTGAGGCACAGGGAAGGGAAATGACTTGAAGTAGAATCTTACTGTGGGTTGCACATGGTAATGCTCATTGCAATCGGATATTCACCTTCCATTTTAGGACAACGTTAGTAATTCCTTCCCCATCACCCATTATGGATTCAAGAAGGGATGATTAGGGCTAGTGAAATGTACTACTAGGCTTCCAGGAACAATTTCACTGACCCTTAAAGAACTACAAGGAGAGAAGGCAGCCATATTTCCATCAGCTTGAGAATGATGCTGGCACCCAGGAAGGCAGAGTGGAATGATAGAAAGCATTTGTATTCCTGATGACCTCATTGGACCTCTGATTTGATTAAACTTGAAGTACATCCTACCTCTAGGCTCTCTAGTTATATTAAAGGTCCATATAGTTATAATAAGTATAGAGTTATAATAGATTTCCTCATTACTTAATTCAGTTTGGGGCAGGATTTCTACTTGCTGCAGGAAGGGTATAAACGTTCAGCGTCCTTGCCCGTCTTCACCCCCACCCCTCCTATGCCTCTCCAAATCTGTGTGTTTAACACACACATTAAGCCCAACAAACTCAGTGAGGAGAAAAGCAAATTATTTTCTATGTGAGCCTGTAACAAAGAATTTGAGAAATTAAGAACACAATATATAGAAACAGGATAAAATATACACGAACCTAGAGGGCAATGGGAAGGGTAGATGAAGTTCCTGAAGGTACAGTTGGCTGGATGGCTTCTCAAAGATTAATTTTGAACAGAATCTTGAATGTGGGAATGGATTAGTACCTAGAGATTTAAAATAAAGAGCTAAGCTTCCGGGGCCATAATCATTTTTACAATTTGACTCGGCTGAGTGAATAACCAGACTACTGATATCTGTGCATCTGCAGGCAAGACATTTTTGAGATATTTAGACTTGGCCCACTCATTGTATCCAGAAGTTTGAGAAATGTAATGACACAATATGTTCATTTGCTTCTTTCTCCCTCACAAAATATGGCCTTTTGTACCAAAATAAGGTCTTTGTTTGAGTTCTGCCCGCAATATTGAACTCTTATGTATTTGCCTCCCTCTCACCTCCTTTGCAAGAGGTCAGGAGTTCTTAATTAGAGCAAGCATTCCTACTCACTTCCACCTGATTCGAAATCCAAGGGCGAATGAGGTCAAGGCACTGGGTTATCTGTTTGGTGGTGTTCTTTTGCATAGCCCAGTCTGGCTTTTCGTGTGACCACGGACCCCACAGGACCAACGGGATTGTGGCAGACTGTCTTCGGATTCAAAAGCATTCAGTGCCCATCCCTTGGGGGGAGGGATTCCCAGTCTGTTGGATTCAGGCAGGCCCGTGTGATTGGCTTTGGCCAGTAGAATATGAGCGGAAGTGATGTGTGTTACTTCTGGACAGAATCATGGAAATGGAAACTGAGATAGGGCCTCCATCAGCCTGGCTTCCTGAGAGATTACGGTGAGCAGAACTGTGGCCCGCCCACATGCGACGCGTTGTATGTGTGAGAAAGAAACTTTATTGTTTTAAGGCATAGAGATCTTGACCTTATCTGTTGCCACCGCTTAACCCAGCAAATCCTGACTGATACATTGGCTGAAGGGTGGAGTTATGGAATATGGCTGTTGTCGCTCACTGGAACTAATTTACAGACGGCACATACCTTAAAGATGGCCAGTGTTTTAGACGTGTTTGCAATTTTCAAAGGAAAGAGGAAAGAAAAGATGTGGAAAAAATGTTAGCCTTGAGAAAAAACTGAAAGACTGATGGAGAGTGGCAACGTAGTCCTGCCGTAGAAAAAATTAGGTTTATGTATCCGTTGCTCCGTGGGTTTTTCAACTGGGCACCTACAGCATCTGCAGGTAAAAAGTTTCCAATGAGATTCAGGCAGATACTCTGAGCTCTCTGTGGCCACAGCAAACCAACGTGGAAAGAAAGGTCTGCGTCTATTTTTCTTAATTTCTCTTAGAAGATTCCTGTATTATTTCTAGCCCTTTTTGCCCTTCCATGTGGGACATTAATGCTAAACATACGTCACACAGACACAAGTATGAGATCCATCTTTTCCAGTGCTGATTATTGTACAAAAGGAGTGATTCAGTCTTAAATATTTTGGACCCATGAATAAAAAACCCGCGCCTCATTTTCAGAGTACCTTCCATAGACGATAGGCTAGTGCAGACTCTATAATGTGCCTACTTAGTAAGTCATTTATCTTTAAAGGCTTCAGTTCCTTACCTGCAAAATGGGAATAATATCACCTGTCCCACCACATTATAGTTTTATCGAAGTGCCTTATGAATGGTAAATGATTTCCTGCACACATGACTGTTCGTTTCTGTTGATTGGTAAGTTATGGCTATTATCACGATCTGTGTAACGGTTGCTATCTGTGAAGCTAATTAATACACATTACTTATTAAATTGTCATAGCAAAATGCATTTTGCTGTAGTTAAGGGTGGGACTGGGGGATTATTTGCAATCCTCCCCTGCTTTCCTCTCTTCCGTCTCCTCGCTCCCCTGCTCCTTAGTTTCCTCCGCTCCCTTGTAAGGAGCCTTTAGAGCTTAGCTGGTTATGTGCCTTCCGTTGGGATGGGGGAGGGTGCTGAATAAGAGAGGAATGGAATTTTAAGCAGGTCAAATTCCTTTAAGTAGAAAAGGATGAGACTGGGAGGGATAATCTGAGAAGATGAGGAAACCAGCAGGCTTTGGGAGGCGGGGGAGTGGGCAGAGGCGGAGAGAGAGGGAGAGAGAGGGAGAGGAAAAGGAAGGGAAAAAGATACCACGTTGGGTAGCTTTGGGGAGAGATGAATAACAATTATTTTTTGGAAGTTCTGCTGTGTTGTGCCATGTAAAGCCCTAGTCTCCAGCTTCTCAAGAGACATTTCAAAATTCAGTTTGTCTTGTTCTAAAAAAATATCCTGTCGGCATTTTTATTCTTATCACATTACATTACACATATAGATTACTTTTGGAAGAATTGACAGTCTTCCCATACCAGGATGGAGTATGCATATTCATTTCTTCAACTTTTCCATACACCTCAGTTGAAGTCTCCTTCCCACAGCTTGCATATTTCTTGTTAATTTGAATCAATTCGGTACACATTTATTTCTTGATATTTCGTATTTCTGTGGCTCTTGTAAAAGGTGTCTTTTCTTCTGTGATATCTTCTAACGCTGGCTGTTTCTCCCTAAGAATACTGTCTGGTTTTTTGGTATCATTATTAGACATTCAACCGCTTTTCCTGCTTTTCATTGAAGCCATGATTTAGCTGATTCTCTTAGGCTTTGATGGCATACAATCATATTATCTGCAGATAATGGTAATTTCCCCTGCTCCTTTCTAATTTTTTACACCTTTGATTTCATTCTCTTAAAAAATTGAATTGGCTAGCACCTCTGCAACACTATGTTAAATAGCGTGGTCCCAGGGAACATCACTGACCGAGTCCCAACTTTATTGATAATATCTGTAGTGTCTCACTGATGCCGCCGTTTGGACTGAGATGTATGTCTATCAATAGACATGCTTGTCTCTATCTCTGTTTTTAAGGAAGTATTCATCTATTTCTGTGGAAATTAGGGTAACCAACTTGTCCCTTTGCCTGGGACTTCCCAGTGTTAGCACTGAAGAAGGCTCAGCGTCCCGGGGAACTCTGGTCACTTGAATTGATTTCATTCTTGAAATCAAGAATGGATGTGAAGTTTTGTTTTGTTCTGTTTTGTTTTTAATTGCCCCTATGTGCAAGGCATAGGTATTTATTCATGTTTATTTTGTCATTATTGACATATAGTTGATATCCAATGCTCTTCGTTTCCGGTATACAACATAGTGATTTGGTACTTCTGTACGTTATTCAGTGCTCACCATGGTGAGTGTCATCGCCATACAGTATTATCACAGCATTCTTGGCTCTGTTCCCTATGCTGTGCTTTTCTTCTCTGTGACTTATTTATGTTATGACTGGAAGTTTGTACCTCTTTATCCCCTTCACCTACATGAATGGATGTGAATCTTACATGACCACTTTTCAGCCTTCATGTGGATTCCTTGTGATTTTTCAATTTGACCGATTGATACGATTGTGTTTGTATGTTTTATATAGAGCTGTCTTTTCCCCTTGGCATGAAGTCCAATTAATCCCGCTGGATAACTTCCCTGATTTCTGGATTCTACTTGCTAATATTTTTTGTTAGGTATTTATGTCAATAGTTATAAGTGAGATTGGTCTGTGGTTTTCTTTTTTGTGTTATCTTAGTTGGGTTTGGGTACCAGTGTTGTGATTGCATAAAAAGGATTTGGAATCTTTATTTCTTTTTCTATATTCTGCAACATTTTAAGTAACACTGGTTTTGCTATTCCTTAAAGTTTTGGTAGGTTTTCCTTGTAAAACCACCTGGAGTTGGTGTTTTTGTGATGGTAGCTATTTGACAAGTTTTTTCTAGTTTTTTTTTTCCTTCCCCATAAAGCAATTGGTCTGTTTAAATTGTCTATCTCTTCGGGGTTCAGTTTTGGTAATTTATGTCTCGTTGGACAATCATCCATTCAGATTTTCAAATTATTTCATATTTAGGTTTTTACAAATATTTGAATAAAATGGATCAAAGGAGTTTCCTATGATTCTTTTAATATACTCTATACCTGGATATTTTTTCATTTTTTCATTTGTTATGCTTTGTGCCTTTATCCTTTAACTTAACCTGTTATTTTCTGTTGTATTAGAGGGTTTTTTTCCTTCCCCTCAAACAAATGCCTGACTGTTTCTCTCATCCATATTTATCTTTATATAGTTTTTCTGTTTCCTATTATATAATTAATTGATTTCTATTTTTATGGATTAGTTGTTTCCTTCTGCTTTACTTAGGCTTATTTTTTAACCCCTTGAGAGTGTATGTGTGATTCATTTCTCTTCCTCCTTTCTTATTTATAATGTGCTTAAGATTATGAATTTTTTGGGCGCCTGGGTGGCTCAGTTGGTTGAGCGTCCGACTTTGGCTCAGGTCATGATCTCACAGCTCGTGAGTTCAAGCCCCGCATCGGGCTCTGTGCTGACAGCTCAGAGCCAGGAGCTTGCTTCAGATTCTGTGTCTCCCTCTCTCTCTGCCCCTAACCCACTCACATTCTGTCTCTGCCTCTCTCAAAAATAAATAAACATTAAAAAATTTTTTTTTAAAAGATTATGATTTTTTTTTTTTTTTTTCCTGAGAACTCTTTAGCTGTAGCACATAGATTCTGGCATGTAGTGATTTCAAAGCCTTTGTCATTCATTTCTGGTTTAAATGCATTGTAATCAGAGAAGGTTACCCATAGAATTTCCACTTCAGGATATTTGGCCCCATTACCTCTGTCATCCTACAAGACACAGGGAAGTTCCCTAGCCAGCTCCTGTACCGCATCCCTGATCCAGAGAAAAGATTGTTAACCTCATCCCTCTGGGTTCACCGTGCACTTTGTGTTTCCAGCATCTTCCAGAACTCTGTTTAATTTTCTCTGCATTTGGCCACTCTTCCTCATATACTGTGGTTCAGCTTTACAGATGCTCCCTGCTTCTGTCAGCAGTGGAGTTCATGTTCTGTCTCTCTGCGTGTTGTTTTGGGTGATTCCCAAGAGAAAAGGGGGTCAGAAAGTTTTTTGTACCCTGCCATCTTATAACTAGCAGTCTCGGGCATGTTGTAACTCTAGATTGTTCTGCAGAGGATTTTGAAAAGTCATCTGTTCCACACTCGTGCCTCCGGGCACCCCATCAAACCATACTCTGGTGTCTCTGCCGAGCTTGGCCAGACAGGCTTTTTCAGTGTGTGCTCACTCTGAACCCAGACAAATCCGATGCAGCTCTCTCCGTTTATTCTACGAAACTAGTTGCTTTCCACTCCTTTTCTTTCATTTCTCCTCGGCTCCTCAGTGGACGAATGATGGTGGCAGACTAACTAGCAGGGGACAGAGCCTAATCCAAGGGCTTCTCTTCTGTTATCCGCTGCCCCACCCCAGCAACCGATCCTGCTGGAAAACGTCATTCTGGAAACTGTCCCTTTGGTGCGTTTGACAGCCACCGCTTACCTGTTCCTGTCTCCTCCTGGTTTTCACTTCCTCTGTCCACCCCTTCCGTGTCGTTGCTCCGCAGGCCTCTGTCTTCTGCCTCTTCTCTGTGCGGACGCTGCGTTCTACCTGGGTGGCCCCATCGTGTACAAGCCATGTACGTGCCTGAGTGGGACTCACCAGTGCCCCTGAGCTCACCGGGCAGGACCCTGCGCCACATGTGGGCTGCTGGTGAAAGTGGCACGACCAGCCACGTAGTCACCCAAGGCCAAATCCCGGGAGTCATCCTCCCTGTCACCGTGTCCTTTACCCCATCTTTCATCAGTCACGTGTCCCATCAACTCTGCCTCACAAACTCCTCTCCTTTCTCTTCCCGCCTCCGGACTTCCACCATCACTCCCCAATCCAGACCAGATTCAACTTCCTGCCAAAGGCTTTGTCTGTCCCCAGCTCCATCTTCCACCCTATGTCACAGTTACCTTTCGAAAACGGTCCCTTGTCCCTCCTGCACGCACCCCACCCCCCGCCACAGACCAGAGACCAGGCACCAGACAGGCAGAGGGGAGGTTGTATTGGGCACTATTATTAGACGGTGACCAAAGACGCTGGGTTTCCCGTCCTTGACCGTATGCTAACCTCCTGGAAATGAGGAGGTTAAATATGCTAACACTCCAGACAAACCAGCGGGGAACTAACTGCAGGTAAATCGTGTTTCTGTTGCTGAAGCAGAACGTGGGCTAGAAATAGAATAGTCTTGAGTTAGGGAAGAAACATGTAGAATTCTCACACACCTGAGATTCAAACACTGCGCTGGGTGTTTCTGTACGCTTGTCTTCACTTGATGACGAGGCCCTGAGGGTCTCGGTCTGACTCATCTGTGTGACCCTTGGGTCCAGCTCAGGGCCTGGAACATAGTAGATGGTCAGTAAACGCAGAGTCTTGATGGACATTTCCTACCTCACTGCTCAAGAGCTCCTGACCTGGGGCAGTGAGAGAACCCTGGAGAAACTTGTTTTTCCCCTTTCAGGGAAGGTTGGATTAGTACTGAGACAGGCCTCTAGGAAAAGGGGCTGCGGAGGGAGGGAGGGAGAGACCCGAACCGGACTGCTCTGACTGTAGGAATTCAAGCACCTCAGACAGGAGTGCAAGCTGGATCCTTTGCAGTGGGTCGGCTCTGGGGCCGGCAAAGAAGAATCTGGATAAAGCTGAGCAGGACTCACTCAAATTGTTTATTCTTCCTCATCGTGTAGGAGGGAAATTATCCTTGGCCGTGGACGTAACAGTGAAATGGAGCGTGGGGTCCTGGCTAATACTAATTCGATGCAGTGGACAGGCCTGAGGTGGCCTTGCCAGCAGCCAACAAGCTGTCCCTTGGCTTCTGGCAGCTTCTTTCCTTGGCCAAGCCAAGGAGAGCCCAGGGAGCTTCACTTTTCCTCAGGACCCCACACGCTCTGTTCCCTCCAGGGAGTGATGGGAGGGTTGGTATGACTTGGGTGTCCTCCTCCGAGAGCCTTCCTGGGTGGCTTCTGGACTTCCTAAGGGAGACGGAAGTGTTTGTTCACGATCCAGAAATTAAGGCTGAAAGCTCAGTCTTGCCCCGTATCCTATTTTTTTTTTTTTTTTTTGCTCTCCGTAAACCGGCCAATTTGTTTAAATGTTGTCCCCTTCCCAAACCTTAAAGTGGCATCCCTTGCATTTTCCGTGACTTGCTTTTCAATCTGCCTTTTATTTCCTATGTAGAAGGTTTGCAAAATATATGGGAAACAGTTTTAAAATACCAGGTTTCAGGCTGTGGACAGCATCCATAAACTTGCACTTCACCGAAGCAAATTGCCGGCCCTCTTTCCCCATGAGATATAGTTTAATGAACAAGGTACCTAATTACTCAGTGGCAACCCAGGGCAGTGGCAGGCCGACTTCCACAGGTAACTGAGATAACCTGTAATTGCCATGCGGTGAAAGTGCTCACCATCCCTCGCAGGCAGAGACCTGAGGCAGGGTATGCACCCTGTCCCTGTGGCATATCCCTGAGGCAGTGCCCACCCAGGCTGGTTATCAGGGTTGGCCACCAGTTGGCTTACAGCTGTCCCCGCTTCAGAGAATGGCTCCTGGTGGAACAGGAGTGACATCCGCTGGCCTCCACCCACCCATCTGTCATCCCATGATTGACTGACAAGGAGGTATAGAAGAGCGGCCCCCTCACTTCAGGCGGGGACCGACTCTGTGGTACATCTCATGCTCCGGCCCCCCCACCCCCCGCCCCGGGATCAGACTGAAGCAGGATGAAGTGGACACCATGTCCTTGCTTGACTTCTTCCCCTGCCCCATCCTGCTTCCTTCATTCCCTTTCTCCTGGGAGCACCCTCTCCCTCAACCACGGGAACCCCCCATCTTTCAAGATGGCTCTGGCTCAGGCCCCATCTTTCGAGAACCTGACCCAACATACCAATCGTATACTCTCCACCAGAAGAAGGAAGACAGTCCCCCAAAGCTTAAAGTGGTGGGGCCAACTAATCTAAGGGAAACCACAGAGATGATGAAGGATCAGGGCAACGCTTCCTCACTTTTCCCCTCTTATTTTTATTCAGCTGATCAGCCATGTTTGAGCAACTGATCCCTCACTGTTGGATATTTTAGCTGTTTTACTTTTGGCCGGTAAAAATAAGGCTGCAATGAATACTCTGCATTACCAATATGCATTTGCATCTCAGCTCTGATTCTTTAAAAAATTTATTTTTGCCTAGCTATGAACAGGGGAAATTGGTAAAACATGAAGGGTATGGGTGGTTTTCAAACTTTTTTTCTGTGCTTGCCATTGTTTTTTTAAATTATTGAAGTATGGGGCGCCTGGGTGGTTCAGTCCGTTAGGCATCCGACTTCGGCTCAGGTCATGATCTCACTGCTCGTGGGTTCGAGCCCCGCATCGGGCTCTGGGCTGACAGCTCAGAGCCTGGAGCCTGCTTCGGATTCCGTGTCTCTCCCTCTCTCTGCCCCTCCCATGCTCGTGCTCTGTCTCTTTCTGTCTCTTTCTGTCTCTCTCTGTCTCTCAAGAATGAATAAATGTTAAAAAATTTTTTTAAATCAATAAATAAATTCCTGAAGTGTAATTGACATAGTGTTATATTAGTTTCAGGTGTACAATATAGTGATCGAACTCTTGCCTACAGTACTGAATGCTCAAGACAAGTAGGTGGGCTCCTAGTCCCCTTTATCTGCTTCACCTGCCCCTCACCCACCTCTCCTCTGGTGACGACCTGTTTGTTCTCTATAGTTAAGCGTCTGGTTTTTTGTTTGTCTCTCTTTTCTTTTTTCTTTGTTCATTTGTTTTGTTTCTTCAATTCCACATTTGGGGGAGATCGTATGGTATTTGTCTTTCTCTGTGTGACTTATTTAACTTAGCCATATACTCTCTAGGTCCCATCCAGGTTGTTGCAGACGGCAAGATCTCCACCTTTTTTTTTTTAATCAAACTCCCAGTACATATTGTCAAATTTCTCCAGAAAGGGGCTCACAACTTGCTCTGTAATCCGAACGTCATGAGATAGGCCCGTTTCACAACTCGGCTGTTCTCGAGTGTTGGTGTTTAAAAGAGTTTACCACTTTTAGATTAAGGTGGTTTCTAGGTTTAATTTAATTTTCTTTGATTATACTTTTAGGTTGGATATTTTTCTCCTGCTTATTAGATATTTTCATTACTTTTCTTGTCAACTGTCTGTACATGTCATCACTCATTAGTCTGAAGGTCCATTTTTCTTCTATTTGTCCCTAATGGTAATAGTTCCATTTAATAAACTTCTATAAAGTACGGGGCATGGAGCTATGTGCTTTATGTGTGTTGTTTTATACAACTTTAATGTAATAATGATTTTACATATTTTTCATGTATTTTATGCAATTACGATCAGACCGGCTCATATGACTCCTTAATACAAATGAGAACATGTATCCATCACCTCAGATAGGAAACTACAGTCATGCTCCAGGCTCCATGATGTGGTGAATGGAAAGTGAGCTGGATTTTACCTCCTACTTGTTCCCTCAGCTACGCTGCTTTGTGCAGTGAACAATCTATATGACTGTACATGAGGTTCTGGATTCTTACAATACCTCGTCGTGGGAATTATTTTGTCTCTTTTGCACATGAAGAAATTGAAGCTTAGGTGGTGTTTACATTGACTTTTCTAAACTCGTACATCTGCAGAGTGAGCCAGGATTTGAACACAAGACTGGGTGATGCCAAAACCAGGATGCTAATCGCGGTGTTAGGCTGCCTTTATATATTGTGCCTTAAGTTAGTGGCAGAAAAATCTTTTTCTCGCTTTGCCTTTTCAATTAGTTTTTGAGGTATAGAAGATTTCAAAGTTTATGCAACCAAATTAAGCAATCAATCTCTTTTTGGTTTTGGTTTCGTGCCTAGAAAGTTACCATTTTATTTTCTTTTATTTTTTGAGAGAGAGAAAGGCAGAGACTCTCAAGCAGGCTGCACGCCCAGTGTGGAACCTGCACATAGCTCTGTATCAGGACCTTGAGATCATGACCTGAGCCCAAATCAAGAGTCAAGACACTTAACTGACTGAACCCCCCAGGCACCCAGATAGTAGGTTTACAAGTCCTTTCTTCACTTGCTACCCCAAATTAGGGGCAGCTTCAGCTAAAAACATCCAACGTGGTATTTCAAAGTCAGCGCAACATGGTTTAATGTTTCTGTAGGTTTCCTTTTAAGCGTTGTCCAGTTTTTGCCGGAACAGGTGCTCGGTCCCATGTTTTTCTTAGGAGCCACATTATACTGAGAAACTTACAAAGGTTTCCTTGTATGCTTGCGGAATATGTCATGTTAGGGAGAAACGCAGCTTTCCTTGACAACCTTAAATTCATAACCAACAAGGTTTAACACGGGAAAGAACTCTGTGGAGAGAATGGGGGTTGGATTAGTGTCCCTACATTTTGACTTATCTTTGAGGATCTCTTCTGCTTTGTACCAATGATACCTCCATGATGATTCTGAGAGTGAACGGGTCACCCTTCCAGCTCTCAATCGCACAGAAAAGCTGTTGTCTACATTTTCCTAGAGATGGTTCCAACTTTGAAACAATTTCACTAAATAATTTAGGTAAGGGAAAAAATACTTAGAATATATAAAATATAAAATAATCCAGCACATGAATTGTAGGCTTTTGATTCCACCAACGGTGGCCTGAGGGAGTTTCACATCCTCACGTGTGCAGGGAGGTAGCATGTGGCTCACACTTGCCTGGGTCCCGTGCGCTACTCCTGGCTTTGCCTCTCTGCGGAAGGTCCCATCTTAATAAAGCCTCACCCAGTTGGAGCTGCGAGATGTGCATCATGGCAAGTTTGTACTTCAAACTGGGACAACAACGTGCCCTTTACACTTCACCCAGGCCTGGGGGAAGGGGCAATGGTCTCACTCCATGGTTGTTTGTCCCATGAACACGTCAGACTGACCTCCCAGTTCCTTCCCCAAACCTTCCTTTTCTCCTGTTTCCTTGTACTCACTGAGGGGCAGCCACTTCCGTTCTAGATTCCTGCTGTCTCTTCACGCCTGTGCCCAACACTTGACTGATAATACTATCCACTGTCTTTCCAGTCCATCCTTGTTTCTGTAGCTCCACTCTCATGAACTTTGATCAGATCCTGGATGACTTCAAGAGCCTCCTAAATTGTCCTTTCTGCATCCAATTCCAATTTCGTGAAGAGCAATTTATTGAGCACCTATTTATGTGTTAGGTCCTATAGCAGAGAGGTAAACAAAATGGACACATTCCTGCCTTACTGGAATTTACTTTCAGGAAGGGAAGACATTCACTCTTTATTTTTGTTTTTTGGGGTTTTTTTTAGTTTATTTTTAAGTTATTTTGAGAGAGAGTACACGAGCAAGGGAAGGGCACAGAGAGAAAGAGAAAGAGAAGCCTAAGTAGGCTCTGTGCTGTCAGTGCAGAGCCTGGCACAGGGCTCGATCTCACAAACTGTGAGATCATGACCTCAGCTGAAATCGAGAGTCAAACACTTAACCGACTGAGCTACCCAGGCACCCCAACGTTCACTCATTTATTAAACCAATATTTGTTGGGCACTTTGTATGGACAAGACTTGTGGGCGAGAAGCTGTACATGGTAGTGAGTAAACAGATATGCCCTGACTTCACGGAGCTTAGATCCACTTGGAAAGAAATACATTGAATAAATATGTACACAAATACATGTAAAATTGCAAATTATGATTTAAAAAGTACATGGTACTATCGTAACTTATGAGGGCAGACCTACTCCAGATAGGCAGATTCAGATGATTGAAGATTCTTTGCTACTCCTCCCATTGAGATGTAGAATAGAACCTCTTCCCCAAAGCTGGATATCCCTAATTATTTCCTTCATCAGTGGTAGGAGTGGAAGTGATATTCTGGGACCTATGAGGTCAATTCATAAGAAGCATTGCAGCTGTCACTCAGGCCTCTTGGAAGACTCTCCCTGGGACTCTGGGCTATCACATAAAGTGGATGACCACTCCATCCTCATCATGTATAGCCATTTTGGTCCCATTAAGTCCAGACTCCGGGTCATTCCCACCAAGGCATCAAACATGTGAGGGAAACTGTATCTGGCCTTCTAGACCAGCCCATCCACCAGCCGAGTACAACTGAGTGACCTTAGGTGATGCTACAAGGGGCCAAAGAATCACCGGATGAGTCCTGCCCGACTCTTGACCCACAAAACTGTGTGATATAATACATGAGTGTCGTCTTAGGCCACTAAGTTTTGGGGTAGTTCGTTACACAGCAATAGATAACAAGAACGGACAGAATGGGGAGAAGGGGCACTCTGAGAATGTCAATTAAGTGGGGACCGAAAGTAGTTAGGGGGACAAAGAATAGGTGTAAGTGCATCCCGGTTCCCTGGGACACCTGGTCTTTGTCACCAGAATGCTTGAACTAGGACCCAGATTATTTCAGAGCTCGTTACGTTTGCACATGCTTTTCCTTCCGCTTGGAATATCCTCCTCACTTCTTCATCCAGCGTATTCCTTCTTTAAACTAGGCTCCACATCCAACAGGGGGCTCAAACTCACGACCCTGAGATTAAGAGTAGTCTGCTCTACCAACTGAGCCAGCCCAGTGCCCCAATCCAGAGTATTCCTATTTGTATCAGTTATCCACTGCCGTGCAAAAAATTACTCTACAATTCAGGGGCTTAAAGTATTACACATTTATTATCTGAGTTACTGAGGATCAGGAATGTGGAAACAGCCTGGCTGAGAAGCCCGGTCCAGGGTCTCTCTGAGGCTCTGGTCAAGTCGTCGGTGGGGACTGCAGTCATGTCAAGGCTCCACAGCAACTGGAGAAATGCTTCCACTTACATGGTTGCTGCAAGGGCTCCCTTCTTTGCTGACTGTTGACCTGATGTATGAGTTTTTAACACATGCACCTCTCCACGGGGCCGCTTGAATGTTTTCATGACATGGTATTTGGCTTCCTCAGAGCACAGTGATCCAAGAGAATGAGAGAGAGTGGCTTGTCCAAGATGGAAGCTGCAGTATTTATCACAGAGGTACAATGTAGGAGGCAACCATACACGGATGTTAGCATGAGGAAGTGGGGCCATCTTGGAAGCTGGCAACCACACTCCTTGTCCTTTCCGTTCATTTTGAGACCCCCCCTTGTCAGGGAAATTTTCCTAGTGCTCTCAGTCTGACTGGATGCTGCCTCCCTCTGGCCTTGCAGCCCCCGGAGTGTTCTCCTACCTTTGGGATGCGGTACGTAGGGTCACCACTGTTGGATTACATGTCTACCACTTTAGTTCGTCACTACCAATAACTTTGCCTTCCAAGGATGACTCTCTCCTCTCTCCACAGGGACATATACATTATATTCATTATATTTATTTAATGTAAAACCACAACACTATATTCATTTAGCGGGAGTCACACAAAAGCGAGCCAAACTAGAATTTATGCTGCATTTACTACGTTGTCAGTTACTATATCAAGGGCTAAACTGTCATCTCATTTGATGCTCATAACACTCCTGGGAACGTAGAATGGCTTTATCTTTATTTTTACTAATGAAAAAACTAAGGCCCAGAGAGGACAAGGTATTTATCCAGGACTGCATTGTTAGGAAGAGGCAGATCTGAGATTTGAACAAACAAAGCTTGTTTTTGTGCCATGCTCTTTGCCAATTTGCTGTCCTGTCCTGCGGACATTAGCTTGTACTTCTTTAATCAGAATTTGAGAAGAAGTTTTGCACAGGCTGGTCCTCTCCTGAAACACGGTCCCAAGAAGATTCAGACCAGAGATGGGTAAGGTCAGAAAGTGAGACAAAGGACTAATTTGGGGGCTAAATCTTCCTATGGAAGCTGCCTTGACCCTTCACAACCTTTTATGGGATTTAATGAAATATTGTGTAACGGCCCCAGGCTCCCAGCCTTATTTGCGTTTTTGCCAAATGCAAAACCTCACAAAGCCCTCCCCATCCCCCAGCTCTTCTCTCCTTGGATTTCTTTTGATTTTCTCCTCTTTCACGGAGTGCTGATTCCTTTTCCTTCCCCCAACCACGTTTCTGTCTCTCCTGCAGATTCTTACTACCTCTTTTTTTAGGAAAAGAAGGCAAAGATAAAATCAAGTGCAAGTTCCCCGCCGCAGAAAGGAAAACACTGCCACTGTCTACTACAGCAATGATGTTAAATACACATCCTATAAAAGTGAAGGCTGAGACAGCCCCTTCCTGCCAGGATCCCTGAGGCGCTTACAGCTACATCACCAGGGCTTTTAGGAACGAGGCCCCATTATAGGAGCCAATCCGTCACTGGCACTGGCACTTCGCGAACGTTCACAAGGACGGGTGCAGATGCAGGCAGGGTTGCTGGTCCTGGCCTTATTTCTACTTGTTCCAGCACCCGAGGCTGCTGTGTTTTTACTCATGGTGTATTCCTCTGCCTGGAACGCTCCCCCCGCCCCCTTTCCAGAACCTGCATTTATCCATCTTCTTTGTACCGACCACCAGACAGCCACTGTCTCCAGTCTACGGAAAGGCTATTTAACAGTGATGATGCCACACCTGAGAGCTGCAATTGAGGGGTGAATTATCGTAGATCTGTCAGCTTCCTGCTGTTGGCACGGCGACCGGCCAAGCCAAGCCACCATCGTCTCCTGCTTGAACTACTATCCTAACCTTCCAACCAGTCTCCCCACCTATACTCTCCCTGTGGTGGAGTCATCTTCTGAAACTGACTGGATTATGTCTCATCAAAGGCTCCTCCATACGTGGAGGACTAAATCCAAACATCTCCAATGGCATGCAAGACTCTCTACCAGCTAGCTCCTGCCCGCCGGCCAGGCTCACCGTTTCAGTTCCCGAGCCCGTGTAACAAATCACCCCTGTGTGTAGTGAATTAAACATCGACAGTAATTATCTTTTCTCACACACACGCATTTTGAACGGGGCTTGGTGGGCACGGTTCTCTTCTGCTCCTCTTGGCATTAGCTGGGGCAGCTTGGAGGCCAGGGGCTGGAATCACCTACCGTCTGACCTAATCTCATGTCTGTGGTTGATGATGACTAACCAGCTTAGACCTTGGCTGGTGCCATTGGCCGGAGTGCCTATGCATGGCCTCTGCATGTGGCTTGGGCTTTCTTACAGCACGGTGGCTGGGATCCAAGGGCAAATGTCCCGAGAGAGAGCCGGGCAGAAGTTATACCGCCTTTTCTAACTTAGCTTTGGCAATAAGACATGATCACTTCCACTGGATTCTCTTGGGCGGTCACAAAGGCTTGCCCAGTTTCAAGGTGTGCGTGTGTAGGGGTGGGGATAGACTTCGCCTCTTGATGGAATGTGGCCAAGGTTCTAGAAGAGCGTGTGGGACTGAAAGTGCTCTAGTCATGTTTTGAAAAATAGCATCTGCCTCACTCATGTGCAACAATTTCCCACCCAGCTCACTAAACTCCCTATACGCGTTCATTGACCAGCATTAAGTGGTTTTTGAAAGCACGTGCACTGTTAAGATCTCTTCCTGTCTCCCTGTACCCCCGGTGCGGCTGAAACTGGGGTTGAGGTACATGCAGCAGAGAGAGGGCAAGGGGCACTCCTTTGCCTCTCTGTCCCCACCGCCTCCTTTCGGGTTCTAGAATGCTCTGTGTGTACCACTGGGTGGAGGGGCCAGGGCAGTGGCAGAGTGGTCTCTATTCTCTGGCTGCCATTGGCGGTGAGGGTTGTTCCTGGTGACCTATGTTGATGGCGATCAGGTTCTCTTGGGATGCTGTCTACCTTCATGCCGCCCCCACACTGGTGAAAAGCCCTCACTCAGACACGGCCACTGCGTCTTCTTTTGTCGTTGCTTTCTGTAGTCTACACTCCAGCCCTCTCCAGATGGGTTGTGCCGGCAGCTGCCTGTGAGCCTCAGGGCTCTGTCTACTCTCTAACCCCAGTGACAATCACGTGGAGTCACAGAAACTTCTGCGGCCTCCCAACCCGAGAGCCCTCCAGACAAGAAGGCGCTGGTTTCTATGCTTATTTCCTGGGGAGGTTATCAGTGTCACCCAGGAATCCCCTCCGTCCCCATACCCTGGCCAGCAGGGATGCGAGTCTGGGTGCGTGGGTTTCTGCAGTCCAGGGGGCATCCAGCCACGGAGTGAAATGTGGCCCCGCTGCCCCCTCCCCCCCACCGTGAGGACACTCCCAATCTCCGTGAGGGGTCCCCAGGAGTCCCCCTCACTTGACTTGGGTGCAAGGAGAACCAGTTTAGTGGCTTTTTACTGAAACTTGCAACTCGAGGAGTTTCTTGTTCTTTTTAGAGTTTTGTCAGGGGATGGAATTCCTATTCTCTTTCCCTCCAGCTTTGATTCTGATCCTCTGATTCCCCCGGAGGTGGCGGGCGGGGTCATTCCCACGCTGCTGGGCTGTTAGTTCAGTAAGGCAGCCCGAAGTGACGTGGAAGGGGCATCTTCAGATGGGCCGTCTTGTACCTCCAGAGCATCCAGAGGACAGTACAGAAGACACTTACTGAATTACTTGCTTCCGTGCCTGCCTGTCTCATTAGACTCTAAACTCCTCGAAGGCCGGGGCCATGGCCGTCTGGTCCACCTCTCGGAATGTTCCCGCGTCTAACCCCCCGCTTGGCACGTAGCCCGTGTTTCAGTAAATGTTCGCTAAGCTGAATTCAAATAAAAGGAAACAGAACTCGGGACCACGAAGGATTTCTGATCTGCCTATCTCCAAGATTAATGGGCTTCATTTGCATGCAGCGGCAGCTTCTACTCTCCAACCTGCTACATTTTTCTTCTTTATTTGATATTTCCTAATGGACCCTCAGGCTTTGCTTCTTGCCTTCTTTGTCCCCTCGTTCCACAGTCTTTGGTTTGTGTGACGGTTTCTGCCCGTGCTACCCACATTTGCGGAGCCTTGCCTGGTCTGCCGAAGGACGATCAGCTCTATAACATCTGTTTCCTGGAATGTAGTGCATTTTAATTGCATCTTAAGAGCGGAGGCGTCCTGTACGGAGTTACCTTTGGGGAATTTGGTGTGGAGTACTATTGATTTATTTATAATTCATCGCCTACTCCCTTCTGACACACACACACACACACACACACACACACACACACACACAACAAAACCTGAAGCTGCTGCTGAACAATGAGATAGTATTTTAAAGAAAAAACAGTTCTGGCCCTGTATTTTAATTCTGGTTGTCTCCGACTCCCCGTGTGACCTTGGGCAACTCATTTGACCTTCACGGGCCTCGGTGTTCCTCATCTGTGTAATGGAGGGCTGAGCATGTCCCAGTGGGGGATGGGTGGGTGGCTAGATATGGATGAGGTGATGCCTACGGTTCCCTCTGGTACCACATTCTACGATCCTGAGCACGGATGTGTCAGAAACCTTGTTTGATATGCACAATTACAAGACAGTAAAGTACGAAATGGACGGTACAAACCCAGTAGGAGGGCTCGCTTGTGAAAAGTAACCTTTTTAGCTATTCTGCACCCTGGCATGTTTGTATTGATTGACAGAATGCTTCGGGAACCCACTAAATGCTGGCATTAGCAGCATCGCTAGCACATGTCAGGACTGGAACCCCTTGAATATGATCCGACTTTATTATTTTTCCTCTCTGTTTTTGTTTTTAATAATGATGACACACCACAGATAGACAAAGACATTTTAATAACTCTCTTTAGCAAAAATGTGTCCTGGCACCCGTGTCGTTGCTGATAGCTGAGATCAGCCACACCATTTTCAGAGATCATGCAGAGAGAAAGCCGACTTCGCCTCTAAAGCAAAGTTATGACTATAATTTTCTTCAATTGCAGTCTAGTCTCATTTGATTTGTGCTCAAGGGTGCTTCAATTGGATTGATTTCCACCAGTTGGAATATCTTACTGTAGCTGGAAGCCTGCAATGGAACTCACTCCAGTGATCCTGTTAGAAACCAAATGTATTTGGTATCCAGAGTGACCAAGGAGCCTGTCTGCAGGTCTGAGGAGAGTCAGGGGATGGGGGGTGGGGGGAGGGCGTCAACTTGAAATTGTATGGCACGTTACCCAGGCACAAGAAACCTCCAGGTGGGTTCACAGCTTCACCCTTTTGACAGTAATTCGCGGGCTCCCCATGTGTAATTTTCTTATTTCTTCTGACTGGGAAACCAGCAATGACCATTATGACGAGAGAAAAGCTGACACGAGCATTTGTCTGTAAGAAATCCCTATAATTAGGTACGTTAGTTAGTCAGCATTCTGCCTTGTTCTATTTTTATCTGAAGACCAGCATCCTCGCAAACATCTTTTCCACAAATTTCTGTGTTCTCTTTCTTGCCAAAAGTTTGCAAAGTCCATTTTAATCTGTGATTAAATCAAGAGGAATCTCCCACACTGTTCCCAAGCCCCTTGTATCTCTGGCAAGCAGAGAAGGTCATACATCAAATGCAGACAGTCCCTTAGCACCACACTGCTGCACCATCCAATGGGAAAGTGGGTGACCAGTTGAGCTGCTCTAAACCAGCATCTGCTGGATGCTTCCTTTTTTTCCCCGTCTTATTTTATAATAGAGAAAACAGATGCCAAAATGGATTTGTATTTATGAATCTTTTGTCACTTGTCAGGATTATTTTCCTGTTCATCTGAAGTTGTATAAATTCATCTAGAACATTAAGTTCTTAAATGTCGTCTTATTCCCTTGGATCTACTGTATAGGGTTTGCAAAAGAGAAAAAAAAAAAGAATTACGGTACATAGCAGAAAATGATTGATGAAAACATAGAGCCATGCAGGATATATATTTTAAGAAAAAGGTTTCCAAAGAGGAATCCATCATGGCAGAACTGTAAAGTGTATACTCTATCACAGAAGTTCTAGACTGTAAAATCAAGATGCCTATTTTTTTTTTCTCCTTTAAAAAATATTCTATTCAGGACATAAAACCACAAGCATTTTTCTTAATAGTGCTAGCTGATGAGAAAACTAACAAACAATAATAATAATAATAAAAAAAAAGCCCAACTTATTGCCTGTGCCGGTGGGGGTATAGAGAAAGGCAGGTGGAGAAAATTATTTTCTTAGATCCTGCATCAGGATAATCTGGCTTTTTTATATGAGTGGAGGAGAGGACTCAGAGAGAGGCAGACCTTGGTATTGGTGGGGGTAGGCTAGGTTATGCTGCAGTAACAAAGGACCCAACATCTCAATGGTTTACAACAGCCAAGATTTCGTTTTGTTTGTGCAACGTGACCATGACCACGGCTGTGGCTCTGTGCCGTGTCATCCTTGCCTTGGAATTCAGGCTGAACAAACAGCTTCTACGTGAGACGCTGCTGGTTGTTGAAGAAGAGGAGAAAGAGAACATGGTGAATTCCATACCGACTCTTAAAGCTTCTCTCTGCATGTGACACCTTTCCCTTCTGTCTGCATTTCACTGTCCAAAGCAGATAATTTGGCCATGCCAGAGATAATAGGGTATATGGCCCTTAGCAGGGAAGGTCCCAAGTAAGAGTGACCATTATTATTTTTTCAATTTTATTTTTTATTTTTTAAAATTTACATCCAAATTAGTTCGCATATAGTGCAACAGTGATTTCAGGAGTAGATTCCTTAGTGCCCCTGACCCATTTAGCCCATCCCCCCTCCCACAACCCTTCCAGTAACCCTCAGTTTGTCCTCCATATTTAGGAGTCTCTTCTGTTTTGTCCCCCTCCCTGTTTTTATATTATTTTTGTTCCCTTCCCTTACGTTCATCTGTTTTGTCTCTTAAAGACCTCATTTGAGTGAAGTCATAGGATTTTGTCTTCCTCTGACTAATTTTGCTTAGCATAATACCCTCCAGTTCCATCCATGTAGTTGCAAATGGCAAGATTTCATCCTTTTTGATTGCTGAGTAATACTCCATTGTATATATACACCACATCTTCTTTATCCATTCATCCGTCGAGGGACATTTGGGCTCTTTCCATACTTTGGCTATTGTTGATAGTGCTGCTATAAACATGGGGGTGCATGTGTCCCTTCGAAACAGCACACCTGTATCCCTTGGATAAATGCCTAATAGTGCAATTGCTGGGTCGTAGGGTAGTTCTATTTTTAGTTTTTTAGGAACCTCCATACTGTTTTCCAGAGTGACTGCAGCAGCTTGCATTCCCACCAACAATGCAAAAGGGATCCTCTTTCTCCGCATCCTCGCCAACGTCTGTTGTTGCCTGAGTTGTTCATGTGAGCCATTCTGACAGGTGTGAGGTGGTATCTCATTGTGGTTTGGATTTGTATTTCCCTGATGATGAGAGATGGTGAGCATTTTTTCATGTGTCGGTTGGCCATCTGGATGTCTTCTTGGAGAAGTGTCTATTCAAAGAGTGACCATTATATAGTCCATGAGTAATCATGAGAACGGCCTCCCAGAACTTGTAGAATGGGGTGGGTGATTGACAGGGGCTCCAGCTGATGCACTTTGAAATCTGGCCTGTGTTTTGTGCCAAGGCTATACTTCCCGTGGGCTGCTCCCCACCAAGGGCTGTGTGTGGTGGGGATACTAAGGCAGATCTGTCCCTGGGAGTCAGGGGACTCCTTTGCTAGCCAGCTTGGCTCAAGGACTCCTGGATAGCTTTGCCAAACCTTCCTTTGACCGCACGGTGATCTAGAATGCTTCCATCCCCAAATCCCTCCCTCTCTCCTTTCCTTGGGGTCACCCTTGCATCGCAGTCCGATACCGCTCTCAGCCTTCTCTAGCTCACTCTCTGTTTCCTTTCACACAGACATTTTGCCTAATCAAGCCCTTGAACTTTTCGTTGTTGCTCGGCAGAGTCCATCACAGAACACTCTACTGGAAGAAGAAACTTAGGAGGAAGAACAAAGGTGTTGAGTGGCTCATGAATCTCTGGCATTGTTTGAATCACTTGTGTTTATAAATAAATGTGGGTGTCTGGAATAATATCTATATCCAGATATGGATATGGGGGGGGGTATGTCCTATGTACTATTAGGATATGTCTAGATATAGACACAGATATTTCGATTCTGTACCAAATCAGTTGTGCAGAGTGCCTGTCCTGTTCATATTTCTTCTACAGATAATGGCCCCCGTCATGGCCTCCTGCTAAGGAAGTAACTCTTAACAGCCATGTGTTGCACCATGTAACTGCACCTCTGCCTAAAGGCACGTGGACCAGAGGTCTAGATCAAAAAGCAGCCAATAACAGACTGCCAATAGCCTATGCAGTGATGTTGTGTAAAAAGCTGTGTCGAAATACATGCAACAGTGATGGCGGGGATGGGGAAAAATCATTTATCTTGGGATTTAAACTAGAACTTGCCTTAGTTTACGCTCCCCCAGGAGCAGATGCTGAGACAGTAACTTGGGTATAAAAAGTTTATTCAGAAGGTGTGATGATTGATTTTGTGTTAACCTGACTGGCCTAAGGGATGCCTGGATAGCTGATCAAACATTATTTCTGGGTGTTTCTGTGAGGGGTTGTCTGGATGAGGTTAGCATTTGATTCAGTAGACTGAGTGAAGAGATCCACCCTCAGCAATAGGGGTGGGCATCATATGGTTCCTTGGGGGCTCAAACAGAACAAAAAGGCAAAAGAAGGTCAAATTCTTTCTTCTGGGGCTGGGATATTCATCTTCTCCTGCCCTTAGACATTGAAACCCCTGGTTCTCAGGCCTCTGGAATCTGACTGAATTATATCACTGGCTTTCTTGTTCTCTAGCTTACAGATGACAGACTGTGGGACTTCTTGGCCTCCATAACTGCATGAACAATTCCTATAATAAATTTCTTTTTCTTTTTCTTTTCTTTTCTTTTTCCTTTTCTTTCTTTCTCTTTCTTTCTTTCTTTCTTTCTTTCTTTCTTTCTTTCTCTCTTTTCTTTCTTTCATCTATCTACTTACCTACCTACCTATCCATCCCATTGGTTCTCTTTCTCTGCAGAACCCTGAATAACACAAGAGGTGATCACTAGTAGAGACTAGGGAAAGTGGGACATTTAGGAGAGAAAAATTAGTAAAGAGTTAATGAGTGGCTACCAGTGTGGGGCACCTGAAGCTCAGCCCTATTGAGAACCTTGGAGAAACCATAGGAGACTCATGTAGAAACCATCCTGCTGGACACAGAAGCTAGACAATTTACTCACTGAGTGCTGTCCCTCATCAGTTTCTACTTCAAAAGCATTAACTCCTTTACTCTTCTGGGTTGCAGCTGCCACAGCCGAGCAAGTTCCCATGGATCTCAGGTGGAGAAGTTGAAAGTTGCTTGAACTGGGAAGCTCAGCCTGCCGGAAATTTTCTACCACAGCTGCGGTCAACTTAAGGTTGACAGCATCCGCAAAGACTTCTAAGGAGAGGAACAGGAAAAGGAATAGAAAAGACAGAGAAAAGCATGAAACAGAAGGCGCTGTAAGTGAGCAAAAAATATCAAGAAGCTGATACTATGAGCAAGAAGCTGGGAGGTAGAAGACCTGAGGCAGAGAAAACATACATATTGAGGGGCTAGTGAGTTCATTGGTTGGTTAGTCATTGGACTATTTACCCAGAGATCGGGAGTAGCTATTTCTGCAGAGGGGCATTGACCCTTATTTCCTTCTCCATCCTCTACCTTGCAAGGCAACATCAGTGCTTCTTAGTAGATAAAATTTCTTACTGAACTTTGTATCACTCTGACTAGAGATTAAATCCCTAGTTCCAAGGATAGGATAGAAACTAGAAATAGATTCCCTCCCCCCCACCCCCCACAAATAAATCACTTTTAATGCAGATTCTCGGGGCGTGGGTGACACATAAGAAGCATTAATACCTCCTTCTGAGTTTCGGAGACCCAGCGGGGAAGAACGAGGAACGCTTGCCCAAAAAGGGAGCGTAAGGTGGTTATGGTTTCTCCCCATTCCTGCCTTGATGCTGTGGTGTGAGGCTCACTGGTGCCCTGCCTTTGCTAACGAGGGAGAAAGAGCCTTTTCCCAGCAGTCTCAGCAGGTGTAGCAGCAACACCATAGCCCTGGTGTGTGTCCTATTGGGTAGGCTGTCCGGCAAGACTGCTAGGAAGTCCTTGCTCTCTTTGGGGCCAGGTGGGTGTGGATCTCTTACCAAGGATAGCTGAGCATTCAAAACCCACACATCCCAGGCCCAAGTAAGCCACCGATCCTTTAAAAATACCTAGCTAAAATAAGTCATAGTTTTACATTTTAAGAGTAAAATTGGTTTCTAAAAGTAAACAGTTATATTATTGTCAAGGTGCGTCATTCAGCTTTATACTTAAGGTCTGTAAATTTCAACTACTTTAGGGGAGAGTTTGAGGACCGAAGGAAGTCTTGATCCAATGTGGTGTTTGTTTGGCAGGGGTAGGAGCTGCCCAGGACCCCTTCAAAGAGAGTGTCCTCCAAATTAATACAATGAAAATGTCCTATAAACTTTATCTACCATAAAGATATTATTTCTTGGCCACTGATGAACATGACACCAAGAAAACATTCCAATCCTCCCTTATGTATTCTCTTCCCCCATCAAAATGTACCTGTGCAGTGTCCCATTACCATGGTGCTTGTCTAAGGTGCTCAGTGGCTTCTGAACTTTCCTATACTGGCATTTTGCCCTTTTCGTGGAGAACCCTTGAGGATGCTGCCTTTCCTGGATTGGCTTCTCAGAGAAGCAGATGCCAAGATAAAGTTAGGAAAGCCAAGAGTTTACTGGGGAGTGATACCTGTGAGAGCAAAAGAATATGAGGCAGATTGCACAGTGGGAACATTCAGGCAGCAGTGCAGGTGGGATAAAGCCTGTGCCAACCCCGTGGAGAACCCCAGAGGAAAGACTGCCCATTTTAGGAGCACTGTGTTGGGTGGGAATGGCTAGCTCCTGTACCACTGTCTTGCTCGGTCATTGCCTGGGAACCACTCTGAGAAGAGCACGACCTTTGCCTGAAAGGGGAGACCTTTGCCTGAAGACATTATCAGCTGAAGGCTGTTGGTGGGCTGTGCTCCTTGAAGCCGGACAGTGAGTTCTTTCTCAGAGAGGGCTCTGAGTGATGCATCTCTATGTCTGCCTCGGCTGCCTTAACCAAAGGAAAGACTGTATAATGTGGACACTTTAAGGCATTTAAGGTGGGTGGAGGAGGGAGAAATCTTTAGTGTTTATAAATTATTTACTCAGGGCCTACTTTGTGCTGGCTGCTTTTACAAAGCATGTGTGTTCTGACACTTTGAGCAAAAGAAGAAAAGAGAGAGAGGAGATGGCTTTTTTGTTATTGTTGTTTCCTTCCCCGCTCCTTGTCTCCTTGTTGTCTATTGTCTGGCTGTCTTGCTTGGCAGAATATTTAACTCCTACATATCTTTCAAGGCTCAGATCAGGATTGTCATGTGACAAAATATTTGAAATTGGGACTCTCCCAGAAAGCCAGGGACTTATTTGAAAGCCTGTGCCTTCAAATGACCAGTGCTAACCAGCCTTGTGGCTTTTCTGTAGGTAGAAGAATTTTTTTTTTCTTTAATTTTTGTTTTTGTTTGGTCTTAACAGTGACTCTTTTTCACCTTCATCAAATTCATAGCTCACTGGGGCAAGGTGTCCCATTAGACACCTGTGGCCTGTCCTGGATCAAGTCTCCACATTTTTAGGAACAAATTCCTTACTCTATCTAGACACATATTGACATCTATCTTTCCTCCCTCCATAATAAAGAAAGATTCAGAGAGGACTTTTATTTTTAACAAGTTTTTAACAAGTATTTCTTTAAAAAATTATTCTTCTCTCTTTCCTTCTCTGGCATTTTCTCCAAAGATGGCTATAATAATCTCTCTCATTCTTTATGCTCTTCAAGAATCTTGCCATTCTTCCATTGAAAATGGAGTCTAGTTCACTTCCCTTAGCATCTGGGTGGGCTTGTAATTGCTCCCATCGATAGGAAGTAGCAAAAGTGATTGTTTGTGATTTTCGAGGCTAGATTACATTAAGACCTGCAGTTTCTTGTGTCTTTTGGGACACTCACAGTTGGAACCCAGCCACCATACTGTGAGGAAGTCCAAGCATCCCATGGAGAGGCTTATGTGGAGAGGGGCTGAGGCCCTGGGCCCATGCCCCCGGTAGGGCTCCAACCCCACTCCCACTTGCCAACCATGGAAGTGAGCTATCTTGAAAGGATTCCTTCAGGCCACAGTCTGACTGCTCAGGCTGATGCCACATGAAATAGAGATGAGCCTTCCTCACGGAGTCCTCTACATATTGTAGACAATGACTATTGCTATTTTAAGCCACTACATTTTGGGACTATTTGTTACTCAGCAATAGCAGCTAAAGCACCTTCACTTTGTGGCCTCCCTAAAGAGAATTTATTTCTGTCCCTTTAAGGACTGATATGACGGATAATTCCATTATATTGTACTGTGCAGTGATCTCAGGGAAAGATGACTCAGGAAATTAATTTCCAGATAGTTGTGATACAGACTCTCCAAAAATGCTGCTTTTTCAGAGCTGAGGATTCATGGCTCCTTTGGTTTTTCAGTTGACTGTTCTTGAGTCTGTAATTTCCCCCCTGGCCATTTTCACAGATGGATGAATCTTCACAAGGTTTGGATTTACACAATTCACCCAAATTTACCAGTGTGATCTTTCATGGTGCTTGTTTCCCAAGAACCTTTAGAAGTAAGTATTCCTATTTTTTATCTTACTGAGAATTATGTGAGGCTCTGACTTTGAGGAACACTCTCTTCTCCCCCTTGTCTTTATCCCCGGATTTTCCAAACCATGTTCTGTAGAACCCGATTCCCTAGAACATTATTGGTTTTTCGCAGAGAGGCAAATTAGTTTGGGAAACACCGGATACTTTATCATTCTTTTAGAGACTGATGATGCTCATTAGAATCCAAGAGTCTTGCAGTAAAGAAACTGATTTCAATTATTTATTTATTCAAACAGCGTTTATTGACCACCTATTCTGACTCAGGCTTTGTAGAGGCGCTGGGTGCATAGCAGTGAACAAATCTACACGGTCCTCCCTGAACAACAGCAACTCATTTGTAATTATAATCGTAGTGACTACTATGTAGAAGAAGAACCGTGCGCCACAGAAAGAATGGAAGGGGATCTGCATTAGATTGAGGGATGGGAAAAACATCTCTGAGACCGGGTGGAAGAGGTGTGTTAGCCAACTGAACAGTGCTCTAGACAGAAAACACAGCACATACAAAGGCCAAATCTGTCAATTCTCCTTTCCCTCTCAACTCCTGATCGCCCAGTCCCCAGTCCAGGTTGTTTGGAACATAAATCACACAGCCATTCTTCCCTTCGGAAGGGTAACTGTACTTTCTCAGGCTTAAACATTCTTAGTTTATCTTAGTTTTACTCATCTCTGGCCCCAAGTGCAGTTGGTGACCGAAGTTCTGAAATCTCTTTTTGTTAAAGCTTAGCAAATCTGATTTTCTTTTACTTAGAAAAAATTTTTTTAATGTTTAATTATTTTTGTTTTTTTTAAAAAATTTTTTAAATGTTTATATATTTTTGAGACAGAGGGAGACAGAACATGAGTTGGGGAGGGGCATAGAGAGAGGGAGACACAGAATCTGAAACAGGCTCCGGGCTCTGAGCTGTCAGCACAGAGCCCGATGCAGGGCTCGAACCCACAAACCGTGAGATCATGACCCGAGCCGAAGTCGGACGCTTAACTGACTGAGCCACCCAGGCGCCCCTGTTTAATTATTTTTGAAGGAGAGAGAGACAGAGTGTGAGCGGGGGAGGGGCAGAAAGAGAGGGAGACACAGAATCCGAAGCAGGCTCCAGGCTCTGAGCTGTCAGCACAGAGCCTGATGCAGGGCTCGAACTCAAGAGCCGTGAGATGATGACCTGAGCCGAGGTTGGATGCTCAACCGACTGAGCCACCCAGGCGCCCTAAGTTTAGCTAATTTTAAATGTAATTGAACTCCACATAGCTTAGATAGTGGGGCTTTGTTGGGGGTGGGGCGGGGGGCGATGGTGGTGGTAAGAAAACCCCAGGGGAACCTTCCTGGAATTTTTCCAGAGACAAATATCCCAGGAGAATGCTAGGATGTGCAGTCATCTTAGAGCAATGGAAAGACAAGTTCAGTGTATGCTCATGACCGACATTCCTACATTGGAGGGAGGAATGATGCCTGCGTCTTCCATATTTAGGCTTCACCAGGCCCGGTCCCTGTGCTACTGAAATGCCTGGTGTTCTTTCTCTATCTGGTAAATTCTTTCTTGCTTCAGTTTCAAACTCACCTCCTTCAGGAAACATGTTCAGGCAAGGTAGGGATAGGTGTGGACTCATGTTCTAATGTGCTTATCCTGAGGCCCATCTACCTGTGTTTTGACTCACTTTTCAGTGTTTGGGGTCCTGGGTTTTTGGGGTACAGGGGCCCTCCTTTGCTGTGTGAGGCAGAATGTAGAAAATGTCTCCTGTGCCCGAGAACAGCTAAAAGAAGCTGAGTGTCAAAGATCACAGAGTGAGTGAATATAGGTTCAGAACAGAGAGCTGTCTGGTCCAAGGTCTGGGTAAGTGATTTATTGCTGTTCTGATATTTATCCAAACGCCATGTACATTCTTGGGCGTCTGTTGACTTGTTGCCAATTTCCTGAGGCTGTTTTCCCAAGTGAGCCGGGGATACCCACAGGGGTATCTGAGATCATTCGGAAACGCATGCAGAGGCACAGGCTTTATTTTAGGGGTTACGTCTTTATTGTAATGAATGTTAGAAAAAAAAAAACCCACAATGAACATATGCAACTTGAGACCTGCCAGGTTCTATTTCTTAGTATAAGGTCATCCAGGTTAAAACCAAATGATTGATGGAAAGTCAACTTAGAGACGCATCACAAGTAAATGGGAGTATAGGCTGTGAGGGAAAAGTATCATAAGGGTGGTATGCAAATTGCGGAGTCCTAAGAGATTCAACACTCAGTCTAAAATGTTCCCCTTTTCAAGAGAACCGCTCTTCGATGGAGCGCGTGTGTTTATTTAGCACACATTTATCAAGATGAGTGTGATACGACTTTTGCCCTTGAGGAACTTACAGTAAAAACAGGCTCATAAACGAATGATCACGGTTCAGAAACAACAGCTAACATTTACTATAAACCAGTCATCTGCAGGTGCTTTGCCTGCCAGTCATCTCATCCGGTTTCACAGGAATGATTGGAAGTGGATTTGACTTTTGTATCCATTCTACAGACATGGAAACTGAGAGAGAGAGAGATGAAGTAACCCAGCTGGCTTTGGTGGAGCCAGGATTCAGAACCCAGGCACTGGAGCTTTGAAGCCGGGTTCTAGTAGCAAAGTATACACAGGCCCAGGAGAGAACAGGTGACTCAAGGACAAACTGGGAGAGCCGAGGAAGACCTGCTCAGAAAGGGGGGCGCTCAGGAGTGCTTGGGTGCCTTCAGTCAGTTAAGTGTCGAACTCTTTTGAATGATTTTTTTAAAATTTTTTATTTATTTTTGAGAGAGAGAGAGAGAGAGATAAGAGTGTAAGTTGGGGAGGAGCAGAGAGAGAGGGAGACACAGAATCTGAAGCAGGACCCAGGCGCCGAGCTGTCAGCACAGAGCCGGATGCCGGGCTCGAACTCATGAACCGTGAGATCGTGACCCGAGCTGAAGTTGGGCGCTTAACCGACTGAGCCACCCAGCTGCCCCAAGCGTCCAGCTCTTGATTTTGTCTCAGGTCATGATCTTGCAGTTTGTGGGATTAAGCCCCGTGTCGGGCTCTGTGCTGACAGTGTGGAGTCCGTCTCTCTCTCTCTCCCTCTTTCTCTGCCACTCCCCTGTTTGCACGTGTGAGTGCGCGTGCTCCCTCTCTCACTCAAAATACATAATTAAACTTAAAAAAAAAAAAAAGGGAGGCCTCAGGCTCTGAGAATTCTACATGGCGAAGACAATAGTTGCAACAGCAAGAAGATGGAAAAAGATGGATGGAGTTTGGGATAGGTATGAGTACTTCAGGGTGTAGTTGGAGTTTAGGAAGAATACTAGGATGAGTGGGAAATTAGTTTATGATTTAAGGGCCGCTGTGGTGAGAGGACCCAGGCTGATAAGTAGCTCAGGTTTTCCAGAAGCAGATCCTGAGCTGCGGATCTGGCCGCCAAGTGATGAATAAGGAAATGCTCCACGGAGAAATCAGCCAGGGGGTGAGGATGAGGGGACAGGGGAGAATCGGACAGAGGCCCGCAGAGTGGAGTTCAGGCTAGTCCTGCAGGAAGCTCCGGGACAGAAGTTCTGTCCCAGAGCTGTCCTTAGCCAAGGCTCCCACGCCCCAGAGTCGTTGGGTAGGAGCCAAAGATGGGGGCACATAAATTTCCAGGAGCTTCCAACTTTCTGTGCACAGGGACAAAGTAGACTCCAGTAGCCTGAGGGCAGTCTTCCAAAAAAAACGGTTTCCAGGTGCTGCCGTTTGGGGAAAAAAACAAACAAACACACACAAAACAAACTAAACAAAAAAACACATTGAAGGCAAGATTATCAAGTGGTAAAAATGGATCTGATTTGAAGAGACCTGGTTTGGGGGGGACACTAATGGTGTCTGCTATAATGAAGTTTGGAATCAAAAGACATCTTTCTGGAAAGGCCGTGTTGGGGACAAGGGAACTGACACAATGTTGTCCAGCTGGCATAGCTGACCCAATGGCCCCCAGTAAATCTTTTTTGCTAGAACCTATATTTTTCCTCCCAACGGCCTTTGATCGTATCTTTCCTCTCAAAATAATGTTCTCTCCTTTGTATTTAAGAATTGAAAACTTTTCATGAGTTTATCTTAATTCCTATAATAAAGTTGCCAGATAAAAATTCTATTATTAACTCACTTATAAAAACCTTAATGAAAACTGCGTTATAGAGGTGGTTCAACAACACATTGGTTAAGGTTATCTGATGAATTGTTTGTTTCATCTATCTAATATTTTTCAACTTACTGTTTTTTTCCCAGGAGATATGGCTCACATATCAGCCAGGAACCCTTCCTTTGCTTGTTGAGAAGTAACACAATGAAGATTCAAGGTGCTTTGTGTAGGGTGAGTAGGAACTGGCACTGGATACCCCCAACCTCTCTTCTAGCCTTTCCTCCTCGCTGCATATTCTACTCTGTACACCTTGTATTTGAACAATGGGACAAGGCAGCAGAGGGGCCAGTCTATGGTTTGGACCTCCCTGTCTTCACTTCAAATGATATAACCAATTGGTCAGAGCCCAACGTCTAGGTCTTTCCTCTTCTTATTGCGTGCATGTTAATTGTATGTTTCTGATTTTTTTAAGTAATAAAATGTTGGGGCAAAAGTAATTTCTACATATATGAATAAAATATATGTCATCTAGCAAAAAAAAAAAGGAATTAAAACTTTAAAAATTAATGTAATTCTATTGAACTCAAAGGGTTCAGACTTAAAGATCAATAGAGGATTATATAAATGCAGCATAAATGCTGTATGTAGGTTTACAGATAACTTCTGGAACTTGGCCCAATCCTGCTAAAACAAGATTGACTGGGGAGTCCTGGATTATCAGCTTACATGTAGACAATAGTTGAAGCCAAATCTTGTAGGACTGTTAAAGAAAGGGACAGTTTTCAAATAACGTTATCAAGTTTAACGTGTGTTAGCAATTCAAAGTTTCAGTCTAGTGTAATTCCATTCAATCTAGGCCTTTTGTCAAGGCCAGTGCTATCCAATGGCAATATAATAGGAGCCATAGGTCACTTAAAATTTTCTAGTAGCCATGTTTAAACAAAGTGAGAAGAAACAGGTGAAATTACTTTTACCAAGATAAAATTTAATCCAATATACCTAAAATATAATTTCCAAATGTCATCAATAAGAAAAGTTGTTAACGAGGTGTTTTACGTTTGTGGATGAAGTCTTTGAATCCAGTGTGTATTTTTGAGGTTTACAGCATATTCCAATTTGTAGTATTGGACAGCACACATCCAGGTATTTGAAAAAACATAGCTCAATGGCATCATATGCCAATTTAACTTACGCAAATTCAAATGTATGAGCATCCGCTCCCCATTTCCCTAGAAAAAAGAACAAGTCATTTAAGTAGTGTGGACTGCTCAGTTTATATTCCGCTCTGTGAGTTTCTTTCTTTCTTTCTTTCTTTCTTTCTTTCTTTCTTTCTTTCTTTCTTTCAAGTTTTATTTATTTTGAGAGACAGAGAATAAGCAGGAGGGGACAGAGAGAGAGAGAGAGAGAGAGAGAGAGAGAGATCGAATCCCAAGCAGGCTCCACGCTGTCAGCATAGAGCCTGGTGTGGGGCTCTATCTCTTGAACAATGAGATCATGACCTGAGCCGAGATCAAAGTCGGATGCTTAACTGACTGAGCCACCCAGGTGCCCCAACATTCTGCTCTGTAAGTTTCTATCCTGGGTGTGCTTTCACAGAGGTAAATTTGCTCTCTCCTACCTGACCTGAGTCCCCATCTGCCTCTTATGATATGCTTGTCATGCTACATTTAGTGTGTTCCTAGCGCTTAAAGATATTTATTATTTCTTACAACATAACCTCTGACGCAAGCCAGCTGCTTCATATGGCATTCATTTGAAAAATACTCATGAGTTCTATCACTGGAGGAAAATCTGCCTGTGATGGGCTCAGTGAGAGGTACCAGTTTGTTGATTTCCAATATGGAGCAAGTAAACTTGGCCGCAACAAATCTAGCCATCGAGATGCAAGAGAGAAAAACTCCTATAGTTTATGGGCAATTTGATGAAAATTTAAGGCTAATTTTGACTTTGTGAGTTTCACCTTATGGACAGAAAAGTCAAAGAGAAAGCTGTTAGTCCACTGCAGTAAAACGGGCCTTTCATTGCCTGGTCATCTGTTGAGCCCTCGTGATGGGCCAGACATGGTCTCCTTCTTACCCCGACTCCCAGTTCATGCACACTCAGGACCTATGAGTCCTATGAGTACCCGAGGGCACATCCCCAGCTGATGGATGGAATCGCATTCAGGGCCTCCTTCCCCGCTCCGTTGTCCCATATTCACTGTCCTTCTTGCTCAGAACTTTTCTTTAATTCAAAATTAGTTTTTCCTGTTTCATTCCCTCTGAACCCTGCTTCCTTTTCGCTGTAGAGAAGATGGCCATTTTGATGAAGAATCGGTCCTGTGGATGCCAATCCATGAATCTCTAAGGTAAGGTGTGTGTTGGGAGCACATGCCTGTACAAACAGAACTCCCTCTTCAAAGAAAAGACTTTGAAAGCAAGAATGAAGTTGGATAGCTCTTCAAATGGTTTCAAAATTGCCCCTGGAAAGAGATGATAGGGATCATATGACTGGGTCTCACTGTTAAATGCTGGTTGGTGCATGTAAGCAATAATGTTAAGGTCTTCCTGGCAATCCAACTTTGTGATTATAACAACTCTTTCCCTAGATTTGGCCTTCTCACATTTTCCTTGAACTTTCTGCCAAGTGTTTCCTCAGAATGTGGCATCACAGATGGGAGTTGCCTGGAAAAAGATCCTTTACCTTTTAAGGCTACTTATCTTCGAAGACACTAAAATAATAATTTGTGATAGCTTTGATAGAGTTTAAATGAATGAATAGATTTAGCATTTATGTTATTTGGAGTTTATAATTTCAGCTGTAAAGTGGGATTTTTATGGTTTTGTGGACTTAGGCAAAAGTAGATGTGCATCCAAGCTAATATAGATTTCAGCTTTTATGTATTAAAAATGGAAAATTTATAACATATTCATCAACTTGGGAAATTAAAATGGTATCTTTATCTTTATAAAAATTGAAAACCAGTCATTATATCTTGTAATAGAGATTAAATAAATAAAATAAGCTTCTAACATAACATAAATTTGACACTTTCATTATTTTTCTCTAAATGTGGTGCTTGTGACAGTTCACTTGGCACTAAGAGGATATTACTTTCGGTTAGTAATTAAATCTGGTTCTGAGAAATTTAGGTTCTCACTAGATTCTAAGTTTCTCAAGGTCAGCCCCAGGTCTCTGTCTTCCTGGCATCTAGCACATAGTAGGCCTACAGTATATATAGGTCTGTCAGGCCCCAAGAATTGTGACTTACAGAAGTGAAAAGTCTTGGGGGTATGATTCCTTAAATATGAGGAATGAGAAGACAAGGGAGGGCCCCACTGTCTCATAAGCACCTACTGTGTGCCAGGCATTCTGATTGTTGTAGTGACGCCACACTATGTCTGTGGTGCTGGCTCAGGGTCTACGGAGTTATCTGTATTCATTAAATACTCGTAGACCTTTAAAAACCAGGAACAGAACAAATCCCATTACGGTTAAGCCAGTTAGAAGGAGAAACCACACACAATTGAAGTATTTCTAGGTGCTTCTTGGTGGTTCCTTTATTTCAAGAACTTTCCAGGTCAGGGAATGACCTTGCATTGTTCCCAGGGTCCATGCTAATGGGATTAGCCTTGGAATAGTTTCTTGGTTATTATCCAAGCCTTCCTGGCTCATTTTAGAGTCGCGTTTGGCCCATGCAAGGTGAGGACAAGCCCTGCCCCAGAAGTTCAGCACAGGGTCATGGACTTTCTTCTTTCTAATATGTTCCAGGCTAAAGTTATCCAGCGAGTGACTTCTGTTGTAAGAAAACCAATATCACGTCCATCCTGAGTAAGTTTACACAGTTACCTAACCTCTCCACGTAAGTGAAAATTCTGGTATCTAACTTGGCAGTTGAGAGTGAAACGAGTTTATTAATCTGCACACTGCTGGCAGATGGTATCCGTTCTCCATTGTCAAAATGATGCCTTGTAACAAGTGACCACAAAACCTCAAGGGCATGTGACAATAAGTGTTTATTGTTCATGTGTTTGGGTCCGCTGGGGGTTGGCGAGATGGTTTGGCTGATCTAGGCTGGGCTTGAGCACATTTCCGCGGCTTGCCTAGCTGTCAGCTGGCCGATCTAGGCTGAGACATCCGGGGAACTTCCGCTTGAGCCCGCATGTCTCTCATTCTCTGTCTGGCCAGCTTGGGCACATTCCCGTGGAGGCAGCAGAGGTACAAGAGAACAAGCTTTAATGTGCAAGCCCATTGCAAGTGTCTGCTTATGAGACATCTGCTAACATCCCATAAGGCAAGAGCCAACATGAGCACGTGAATGATTTTGATTGAGTTTAGCATCAAAGAGTGAGATGGGTCACCCTGCCCATGGAGGAAGGCAAAGGCTCCCAAGCGAGCTATATGGCAAGAGGCATGGATACAATGAGGGGTAAAGATTTGGGGACATTCTGTAATATACCCCAACAAACACTGGATGGTTTTAAAGAACAGCTGGCAGGGGCACCTGGGTGGCTCAGTCGGTTGAGTGAGTCGGGTCATGATCTCATGGTTTGTGGGGTCGAGCCCCGATTGGGCTCTGCGCTGACAGTGTGGAGCCTGCTTGGGATTCTCTCTCTCCCTCTCTCTCTCTGCCCCTCCCCCACTCACACCCTCTCGCTCTCAAAATAATAAATAAAACTTTAAAAAAGAAAGGTGCTATCCAGCACCTGAACTTCTTCCCTACGTGTGGGGTATTGGTATATAGGTCTTGGTGAGAGGCAGAACCCCTCTCCTCTGAAGGAAATGAAAACAACTGGAGATACCTGGTTTCCCAGTGTTTCTGGCCTTTAGTGCACAACTCCATGATCTAGTCCCAGCTACCCCGGTATCTTTGTCTGGAGCCCTGAATCTGGAGCTGGGATACAAGGAAGGTGGTGGTGGTGGAGGCCACATACAGTTTCAGGACAGATGCGTTAGTGGTGGTTTCCTATGAGTGATGGCAGAATGATTGCATCAATGGTCCTAATTTGTCACCCTCCCCCCGCACCCCCCCGCCCCAGTATCAGGGCGTTTATTGTGTGGTTTTGCAGTTCCCTTACCAAAGAGGCAGAATCTATTTCCCTACTCCTTAAACTGAGGCTGGTCTTGTGATTTGCTTTGGCCGAATTTTTGATGGTGCTCCCAGTTCTGAGCCTCGGTCTCAAGAGACATTACATGCCTTGCAATTCCTTTGCTCCTCTCCATGAGAACCCACCTGGTCTAGACATGGTGGAGGATGAGGGACATGTGGAGCCAAGCAGAGTCACCACAGTCGTTCCTGGTGAGGCCAGCCTAGGAAAGCCAATAGTTGGCCAATGTGGAGCCTCACCAGTGGCCCTGCCAAGATTACAACGCTGCCTATGAGCCTCCGAATGACGCCAGGCACGTGTGCAACGAACATACGTTGTCATACGTGCCTGGGTGTTCGGGGTTGTTTGTTAGCCTTACTGCAGACACAGCTAACTGATACACTGTGTCCAGTGCTAGACTAGTTGTGTGGTGGGAGTTTGAGTAGTTCTGTCCGCCATCTTTGTCCGTGTCTATTTTCAGAGCCTGGTCCACCAGAATTCTTGGCAATTATGCGAGTTACCCAGGACCTTCTCAGCAAACTCCCTTTGTGCCTGCATCAGCCACAGCCCATTTCTGGTTCCTACACTTAAGAACTCTGTCTAGTAGGGTGCAAGTGTAGTGCTGGCTCTTATTATTATTCTCCCATTTCTGTTTCTGTTTGAACTGGCACTTATCTTCCTAAACTTGTTTCATTCACAAATTAAATAGCGTCTGACACTCCGTCTTCCTCGAAAAGCCTCTCCTGACTAATTGGGAAGTGCCAATTTCTTCTCCTATCTCGGGTGCCAGCAACTTCTCAGCCTTACTTGTCACTGCCTTCCACCATCCTCAGAGCAGCAGCGGGACAACTGCCGCTGTTCTCACATAGGCGATTCATCTGTCAGGGGTTTACAGAGTTGTCAGTGTTTGTTCGTGTCAACATCGCCTACTATAGAGCCCGAGTGCACGGTGGACACAGATGGTGTTGATTTAATTGATTTTTCGAACCGCACGTAGTCGTTCGCTTGATTCAGGTGAGTACATCAGCCTTTTGATGATGACGAACAATTCAGATATTGGGTGGAGACAGGCAGTTGGTGGCCAGACAAACTTGCTTTAAAGGAGGTTATCTGAACCGAGCTGTGTCTCCGGCTTCTCTCATCAGCATCTGAGAAGTCTCCTGGGAGCGATTGGCGTAATGGAAAAAATGGGAACCTTGGAGTCAAAGAGCCGAGTTTGTATCCTGGCTCGGTGCAGTAAGTGAATTACTCAGCCTCTCCAAGCTCAAGTCTCCTGAGCTCTTAAATGAGGACACAACAAATACCATCCCTGTTCATTGGTCAAAGTTGTGATAGTCAAAAGAAATACTGCTCGTGGACATGCTTTGCAAAATGTAAAGAACCGTACAAGAGCAAAGGAGTAATGACCGGTGCTAAGATATTGAACTTTCTTTTAGGAAAGGCCAGGAGGAGATAAGAAGTTAGCTCAAGCCCGTGGTCAGGTGGTTTACTGAGAAATAAATTCTCAGGCCCGGTCGGGAACCAGTAACCACTGGCCTGACCATATAAGGCTGGCAGGTAGAGATGTGGAGTCCATGTAGTGGAAATATTAGGGTATGGGGCAGGATAATAGCTAGCATGGTTCCCTGACTCTTCTGAAGTAAGACCAATAGAGAGCAGTGTTGATGAGTCCTCTAAGGGTAGTTATGGGAGTGATATTTAGAGAGGGCTTATGTCAGATAGGAATGGCCTTTGTCCAT
This sequence comes from Panthera leo, assembly GCF_018350215.1. Lineage (NCBI taxonomy): Eukaryota > Metazoa > Chordata > Mammalia > Carnivora > Felidae > Panthera > Panthera leo. Next base: position 146,668,403 of record NC_056687.1, on the reverse strand, counting down.
GAGCAACGTAGAATTGAAACGTAGTGGCGTATATCATTATTAAAGGTTTTATTTTTCTCACCCGAAGAGAAGTGCAAAGGTGGGCAGTTGAGGGCTGATGTGGTAATTCCATGAACAGAGACTCAGACTCCTAGAAATCCACTTTATCTATCGTTCTGGTGTGATGCTTCTCCCGCTTTGCATCGGAGCTCAAGCTAGTTGCCAAGATACCAGCCATCGTGTCGGTATCTCAAGCAGGAAGAATGGGAGAGGGTGCTTACCAGCGGAGTCATTCCCCTTTAAGGAATTTCTCAGAAAACACCATCTAATGACTTCTGTCCCCGGACAAGGAGGGCTGGTAGATGTGACTTTCTGGCGCATATTATTGACTCTAAATAGAATTGGGGTTCTATTAGCAATGGACAGGAGGGGGTGGGCAGTTTGTTGTCTCTGCCATTGGCTTCTTGTGCTCTGATGCCCCCATGTCACCATGCCCAGTCCTCGGAGGAGAGACGTATCATTTGGAAACAGGGTAGCATCCCTGGCTAAGAGTCTGGATCTGGAGACAGAGAGCCCTGGTTTCAGATTTGCCTCCATCACCTACTGTCCATGTGACCTCGAAGAATTTACTCAACTGTATTGAGCCCAGGTTTTCTTCTCCACAAAACGTGGAGGATAAAATTTCATATCTCGGGGTTTCGGTGCAAATTTAGTGGCTCTGCAGAGCCCTTAGCCCAGTGCGTGGCACCCAGCAATCACTCGAGAAAGGTCTCCGGAAAAGTGCATGAAGTGACTTATTGAGTGGCAAAATGTGGGTCATAGTCTCGTTCCACAATGGTGAGAAAAAGACATGTTTTTGACCAAGAGGGCGTATCAGACCTAGAGAATTGATTACTAGCAGCTGGCACCAGAATTCCTAGCCGGAAGGAAACTTTCTTTGTGCCGGAAACGAACTTGCTGAGCCCGGTGGGGACCCGGGTGCATCTGGAGAGTGAGGCCCTGCAGAAGACCTTGGAGAAGAGTGATGTGGGAACAGAGAGCATTGGGCGGGCCACCTATGAGCTCCTGGGGCCACCAAATGAAGCAGTTGGCCACCGCCTGCTGGCCAAAAGTATACGGCCCCTTGTCTGTTTTTTCTAGGGCCTGTGAGCCAAGAATGGTTTTAAACTTTCTGAATGTTGAAAAAAATCAAAATAATAATATTTCATGACTTGTGAAAATTCTATGAAATTCAAATTCCAGTGTTCATAAATAAAGTTTTATTGGAATGCAGCCACATCCATCTATTCATATTCTCTAGGGTTTCTTTTCTGCTGTGATGGCAGATTTGAGCAGTTGGGCAGAGACCGTATGGCCTGTGAGCTTAAAATATTTATTGTCTGGCCTTTTATAGACAAAGTTCGTGACCTTGGAAAAAAGCGAGATGTGGTCAGGCTGAAGAGTGTGGGAGGGGCAGCCGTCCCCTGGTGCTGGAGTGGCCGGAGGACCGTTTAAAAATGGACAAGCTCGGGACGCCTGGGTGGCTCAGTCGGTTAAGCGTCCGACTTCAGCTCAGGTCACGATCTCGTGGTCTGTGAGTTTGAGCCCTGTGTTGGGCTCTGGGCTGATGGTGCAGAGCCTGGAGCCTGCTTCCGATTCTGTGTCTCCCTCTCTCTCTGCCCCTCCCCCGTTCATGCTCTGTCTCTCTCTGTCTCAAAAATAAATAAATGTTAAAAAAAAATAAAAAAAAATAAAAATGGACAAGCTCAGGGTTTGTCCTGGGCTGACTGGTGTCCCCCCAAATTCATATGTTGAAGCACAGACCCTTGGTACCTCCGAGTGTGACTGTATCTGGAAATAGGTCCTTTAAAGAGGTAATTAAGTGGAAAATGTGGTCACTAGGGTGGCCCCTAATCCAATACAACCGGTGTCCTATAAGGACATAAGAACACAGACACACAGACAGAGGGAGACCATGTGAGGACGCACAGAGGAGTCAGTCGTCCGCAAGTCAAGGAGAGAGGCTTGGGAGAGGCAAACCCTGCTGACACCTTGATCTTGGACTCCTGGCCTCCACAATTAGGAGAAAACAAATTTCTGTTGCTTAACGCCATCCGGTCTGTGGTGTTTTGTTATGGTGGCCCTAGCACACTTTCACGGGGTTCCATCAAATCGTTTGGGTCCCTGAAATGTCATCTTTCCCCTCATCTTTCTCCCAGAGTCTGTCTTGTTTGTAAGAAGCTACAAGGTCTCGTGGGAGATTTTTAACTTATGGACATCGAGGGGGAGGCTAAATTCATGTGTGGGTCAGTCTGGTCAAGAGCTTTGAGATAATCCTCGGGAACACAGGAAGACAGAGGCGACTTTGAGCACCCACTTAAACCCTCTCCACGGAAGCCTGAGGTGGGGCTCTGGCTCCTTCCCGGGGTGCGGTTAAATACTTATCTTCCCATCATTACATGGTTAGAACAACAGTGACAGCAACAGACTCCAAATAAAACAAAGAAAACATGATTTTGAGAGCCATCTTGTACGAAGATTTCTCGCTCGCGAGTCTAAGTTGATAGGGGCTGTACTCTCCTAGACATCTCCCCACCCTGTCCTTCTAGCATAGTCCTTCCACGCTTGGGCACCACGTCTGGCCCAGAATCAAGGCCAGGTGGCCTGTTTTATGGGAGTGTTTGTTTTGGGAACGGCCAGCTCTCGGAGGACATGGGACACTATCTGCCACTCTCAGAGTCCTGTGATGGGGAGATTGAACGTCTGGGTGGCCGTTTCCCCACATGGCCACATTGTTCTTTGGCTTTTGACATGGTACCACCTTAAAGCTGCAGCCATGGATTGAAGCTTGATCTCCAGGCGCGATTTCCTATAGCTCGTCCACTGCTTTGGATGCCGCATCTCTTTGTTGGCTGTCTGTGCCCTGGAAGCAGGGCGAATGCTCCACCTGGAGCCCGGAAGAGGTGTGGCGGGAGGGTATGCAGCTGTTGTCACTTTAGGGTTAACATCTTAAAGTACTGCCATGGTCTGTCCCAAATGGAAAGGAGCCAGGATTAGGGGTAGCATCTGGTCAAGCTGGGGAGAAAACCTGCCTGTCATTTCAGGCAAAACGCCTCTGATGAGCAGGACCCCCTTCAGGAATGAAGGACTATTCCTCCAGCTTCTGGGAACGTCACTGGCAGATGGCCTCCAGCTGGAATTACCTCTACTGAAGAGGGCCACCTTGCCCAAGGACATTCTCTCCCCTAGGGCTGGGGCACGTCTAACGACTGATCACATGGGAGTCTAAAAGCCTGGGCCCTTTATCCATACTTGGGACTTCTCTGAAGGGCCATTCCTGCTCCAAAACGCTCCCTGGAGAGGGAGGGGGCTTTTTGTGTTTGATTTCATTTTCTGGTCTAACAAGGCAGTCATCGCCAGATGTTTGAAACAAAACACTCCTGAAAGAGAACATTTCAGTGTTCTGACCTTCCAATAACATGGGCAGTGGAGGAGGAGGAATGAATGAATCTTCTGTCTCTAAGAATTTGTAAAGCTTTCAGAGCATGTGTACAAATGGACTGCGTTTCAACCAAATGAAATGCAGCACACCCAAACTCACAAAATGGAAAAAAAACGAGGGGCCACGGTTTCTAATTCGATTTAAAGATTATAACTATATAATTATAATCCATATATGTATATATATGTATGTATTTCTCAAATGTTTGTTGATTTATTTATTTATTGGAAGGACTCACTTTTTTTCCAGCTTACTGAGATACAAATGATCTACAACCCTGTGTAAGTTTAAGGTATACACCTGCTTGGGATTCTCTCTCTCTCTCCCTCTCTCTCTGCCCCTCCCCCTCCCCTCAAAATAAATAAATACGCTTTAAAAATTCGTTAAAAAATGAGGCGCTAGGAGTGCCCCCAGCAACCGTCCGGTCCACATTCATCCAGCAAAGCGAGGCAGGCCCGCCTTCCCGCGTGGCCGGCTGTGGTCGCAGCTTGCTGGTTTCTCAGGTGTTGCTCTGGCTCTTTAAGTCAAACCCAGGCAAGTAAATCTAGTACCAGGGGTGGGAGGCTTCTGAATAATTAAAGGCTTTTCTCTTTGTTTCCTTGATCTATACGTTTCCACGAACACACCAGCTATTGTGTTAGCCTCCCGCTGTGGGAAAGACGCAACTCTGTGACTTTGGCAATTGTTGAAGAGCTGTGAAGGGAAAAACCGAGCAGAGATTTATTAGGCGATCTATCTCAGTTTTTAATAAACCAGGGAAGAAATGCTACGAGCCAAGGAACAGCACTGGGAAAAAACAAGCCAAGGCCGGAGACAAAAATAACCCACAGAAGAGATGCTTGCCCGTAGCAAACAGGATGCCACGGTGAGCCGCGAGCCCGGAGTGCTTTTCGAGGCTGGGCCTCCCTGGACAGGGGTTCCCAGGCTAAGTCTGGGAAGGTTTCCCTCTCGAACGACGCCAGAACGGGGCAGGCCCGGCCGACCGCCCCGCACACCCTGCCTGGCCTAAACCATCACGGTTCGTCCGCAGCTGGGGTGCTGGGGACCACGATCTGGTCGGCTTTCTTGCCGAGTTTCAGTGACCTCCGTGGGTCAGGTTTGCGAGCCGTCTCACTCCTGATCTGAGAGACTGAGCGTAACCACAACTGACCCTTAACACTTTCCGTGTTTACTCCCAGAATTCCTAGAATGGCCTGGAGGCGGTTCTTCTAGGGAAGGGGACTCCCACTTGTTCCTGATCCCTCCTCCGGGGTGAGAAGGCATGGAGGCGGTCTTTTGCACACTCAGGATGGTTCAGAGTAAAGGCCTCATCCTCCCTCAGTCAGTCGGGGACGATTCCAGTTTCCCGAGTTTGGATACCACTGAGAAGGGCATTTCCCGGACTGTCCTGGCGGCCCAGGGCACCCTCCCCCTTCTGCCTCCTGTCCTCTGGCCCCTGAATTTCAGAGTGACCCTGAATCTGCTTCCTGTCAGACTAGGTCTTCCACACAAGCAAACTACCCCCCCCCCCCCCACACACACACCATGCCTTAAAAAATTGCATGTGTGATAAGATGTACGTAACAGGAAATTGCATCTACGGTGCTTGTCCTCTTGTAACTGGCTCACCTCACTTCGCATGGTGTCTTCAAGGGGCACGTGTGCCTCTTTAGTTTTTGTTCCCGTTGCCACGGGCTCAGCGCCCTCCCCTCTCACCCCTCTCCCCTCCCCCCCCCCCCACCACCCCTACTCCTTGTTCCATGTGCTGTCCGTGACCCTCCTTCTCAGGTAAACCAGACCCTTAAACCAGTGGCAGAAAGTGGTCTCCATCTTCCACCGGACCCTTAGCCTAGAGCCGGGACCCCAGATCACATTCTTTCCAAGTGGTACCTTCGCAAGAATTGACTGCAAGGTCACATCCTGACAGGAGTTATGACAAGATGATCAAGAAAGAAGAGAGGAGGCCGTAAAACAAAGAGACTAGGAGACAAGAGGAAGGTAGTCCCAGGGCCACCCCCTGACTTTAATTGAAACCTGATGTCTTTAGGGCGCCCCCTCCCGCCGCCCTTTCCAGGGCTCCATTCGACCTCCCATATGCCAGGTACCACGGGGGCCGGTGGGGGGGTCCCTCTGACGCCTCTCCCACCTCCCCGAGCCAGCGAGCGTTCCTTTCCCACCTTTGCGAAATTGGCCAGGGCTTCCCACATCAGGAAACAACAGAACCAGAGCCGCAGAAATATCGGTGCCTTCCTGAGGTCTTTATGGGAAAACAGCAGGAAGGATGGGGGAGCGAGCGGCTGGAGCCGGCTGCGTGTAGGCCCTGAGCCGGTGCGGGGGGAGAAGCATTAGAAAACTCTATTACAAATATTACTTCTTTAATCTCTTCGTTTTCTTCCCGTCAGTAATGCGAGGGCTGATAGAGCTGGAAACCCACCGGTCCGGGGCTAAATGGGATTTTTGCCAGCCCCTACGGGTGGTTAATCAGGTGCGCTGGCTGGGAGAGAGCTGTTTCGAGGGGCCTGCTCAGGCTAAGAGTGACCCAGTTTTAATGGGAGAGTTGGACTCTGATTTTTCTGTTACTGTCCTCGATATGATTGGCCATTATTTCTAAGAGAAAGGTACTGCTGGCCGCCTCGTCGTAGGATGTCTCTGGAAGGGCTGTCTGCAGCTTAAATGTGGCCATTTCTTTCATGAGTTACTTGTCAGGTCATTTGCGAGGAGTTGAATCGGACTCTTAACAAACAAATAAGCTCTTTCCTCCTTGCTTCATCAAACACTCTCCTTGCTGGCCGTTGGTTTTTATTTGCATTGCCAGTCTTAGCTACCGAGCGATGAAATATTCTCACTGTGTTTGAAATAGCTGAGTTCAACGCCAGTGTTTATATGGCTCCCCGTTTTCCGGGGTTTTGTTTTGGTTCTGGGGGGTAGGGGTGGGAGAAACTGCCGCCACAGATCAAGGCCTTGCAGAAGCAGACTCCAGGGTGGTCTGGGCAGAGTTGGGAAGTCAAGAAGGAAGGCATAATTTGGTGCTCTGAACAGTGGTTTGCTCAGACCTCTGCTGCTTGGTGGAAGTGAGGTGGGTGAAGAAATAGTAAAATAGTTTTGGAATTCCGTTATCTTGAGAGGGTGTCTCATCCATCTGCCCCTTGCCCCCCTGGTTGACCTGCTTCCCCACGCTGCCTCCGTGAAAGGGATCTGTGGCCCCGCTGCCCCCCTTGGTAGGCTCTTTCCACGCAAAAGTCTCTGTTACCTGGAGAGGTTAACTTTTGCCTCAGTTCCCCCGTGCGGTGGCGCAGACCCTTATTTTTACTGGTTCCGTTTGAGGTGGAGGAACGCTCATCACCGCCCTCACGGAGCATTTACTCAGCCTCCCTTAGAAAATGAACGTTGTCGTCTTCTCCAAGCTTCCCAGTTTTCTTTACTGAAGCCTGGCATCCTTTGCCCACGTCTGCCTGGGAGACCTGATTCGTTAGGTACACATTTCAAAGGGGAGGCTTTGTGTTTGCCGACCCTCCCAGAGGAGGGACGCTTGGTGTCAGTAATCTTCTAATTCAAGGCCAGGGAGGGGGCTCGCCGGGGCGGGTCAGGGCAATGTGTGTGAATGAGCAGAGAGGTAAGTTAGGTGCAAGGTCTGCAGCTGGGCTGCCCAGCTGCTAGCTGGGCGACCTTGCCTAAATTATTGACCTCTCTGTGCCTCCGTGCCTCTGTGCAACAAAAAGGGATGATAACAGAATTTTTAACAGACTTTTTAAAAAGTGTCTATTTTTGAGAGAGAGAGAGAGAGAGAGAAAGACAGAGGATCCAAAGCAGGCTGAGCTGTCAGCACAGAGCCCGATGCGGGGCTCGAAACTCACAAACCATGAGATGGTGACCAGAGCTGAAATCAAGAATGTTATGCTTAACTGACTGAGCCCCCCAGGTGCTCCTTTAATAGACTTTTTGTAATGGGATTACAAGAGGTTACACTGTGTAAATGACTTAGCCCAGCACCTGGGATATGGCACACTTAATAAATGTTGCCTATTATTACAATTAACATCATGGTCATTACCATCTTCCCTCATTGACTGGACCGTGAGCTGCTTGAGGACTGGGGCCCTGACTTACCCGGAGCACAGCAGGTGCCGAAATGCTTGCTGAATGAGTGAACAGATGCTACTTAGTATAGTCTTTCCTTCTAGCCTTTTCTTTTTGGACAGATTCTTGATGTTCCCTTTTGTCTTCCTCCTTTGATCTTAAAGACAGCAGACCTCACAGGGTGTGGAGGCTTCTTCCTTTAAAAAAAAATTTTTATTATTATTTTTTTTAACGATTATTTTTGAGAGAGAGAGAGAGCACACAAGCAGGGGAGGGTCAGAGAGAGCAGGACAGAGGATCTGAAGCAGGCTCTGTGCTGACAGCAGAGAGCCTGATGCAGGGCTCGAACTCATGAGATCAAGACCTGAGCCAAGCTCAGAAGCTTAACCGACTGAGCCACCCCGGCGCCCCCGGAGTCTTCTTTCTCATTCTTTTCCTTTGGGCTCAGCCATATGATGACTTCAACTGATGGGTTGTCCTGAGGCTGGCAGCCTCTCGTGCAGTGGGGCTTGCCCACTCGTGCCACCGTCATTGGCACGAGAAGAGCCCCGCTCCCCTTCCAACCTGGGCCTCAGAATGGGCACGCGTGGGGCAGACCTGTGTCCGATCTGCGTCTGTGGATTGCGGCCTGATGGCAAAGTGCCCAGGTCAGCCCTGTCTCAACGTGAGGATTCGTAGCCAAGTAACAAACACATGAGAAATATGTACTTATTATCTACTGCACAGCAATAGCCAACGGAAGGAAATGTGAGCATAATTTGTACGTAGGCACGGTCCGAACGTAATACCACTTTATATTCACCTTTAATTCACTGCACGTTGTATCATCGTTGGGTTTCTCTATGTTGACACAAGTTTTAATAAATTTCACCTGGCAGCCAGATACTTTAGCAGATTCATCTAGAAAATAACAATATAGTAATATTAACTTGTACATTGAGTAATATTAACTTATATATTGTGTGTCAGGTACAATATCTTATATACATTTAACCCTTTCAACAATCCTACAAGGTCAGCCTAACTTCCCACCCCTTGTCTCAAAGCCACAGGTGCTGTGACACACATTTAGGAAGATGAACTCTGAGACCAGATGCCTGGGCTGAATCCTGTCTCTTCCACTTCTTGGCTGAGTGACCTTGGGAAAGTCACTGAACTTTTCATGCCCGTTTCTTCACCTGTAAGACTGATGATAATAATAGTATGTACCTTATAGGTTTGCAACTGTGAAGTGTTTTTTTTTTTTTTGATGTTCATTTATTTTTGAGAGAGAGACACAGCGTGAGTGGGGGAGGAGTGGAGAGAGTGGGAGACACGAAATCCGAAGCCGGCTCCAGGCTCTGAGCTGTCAGCACAGAGCCCCATGCAGGGCTCGAACTCACGAGCTATAAGATCATGACCTGAGCCAAAGTCGGATGCTGAAAAGACTGAGCTCCAACAACTGTGAAGTTTTAATGAGTGAATATACCTAAACATTCAGGCGAGTGCCTGGCCTATAGAATTTGGGCTAGCTATTATTATAGTGGAGGAAGCTGAATTTCAGCGAGGCTAACGGCTTCCCCAGAGTCACGCGATTAGTAAATTATAGTATATCAACTGTGTCACCTAACTAGGGTACTTTTCCGAGTCCCACATTATTGAGCAAGTGTGGGATATTCAGGTTTTCCTGGAAATTATAAAATAAAAATGCACAGAAAAATAAATTGATCTGGTCAGTGTTGGTAGTAAACTGTTAAGCACCATCCAGGGAAGCAGAGACTCTTGGCCAACGGACTTTGGATATTGAGGTTCACTGTCAAGTCCAATCTTAGGCAGAGAGAGAAATCAGGTTTCAGAGAGTTTAGTACTTGGCTTGCAGTCATGCGGGTGGTAAGGGACAGGGAAAGAATAACTTGGGTTTTCTGACTCCAACCCCGGGGGGGATTTTTCATGGAACCAGGTTGTTTTTCTAAAGACAATCAGTAATTGTTCATTTAAAGCAAGGAGGAGCGGTCCATTGAAGATTAATTTTGCTCTACAGCAGGGTGACCCATTTAAAACTTCAGCTAGGGTTTTGGTTTTCACTGTTTTAGCAAGAAGCTTTAAGTGGTTCCCTTCCTTGTGTTTGGGTTGCAGAATCAAAAGTGAGGTGGGATAATTATTCCTTTCTCCATCGTGAATAGACAGCCTTTTCTTCCTCCCAGACTCTTAAAGGAGGTCTGGTCTCTCCTTCGAGGTTAGCATTCCCTATTGTTTTGAAGGCAGAAAGCCAGCAAGTTCATATTCCAGGGTCAAAGAGGCGAAGCTGCCTGTGGAGTTCTTTGTTTTGGGGGCCTGAATCCCTCAGTCACTACCCCTGTGTCCTGTTGAACAGAAGGGGAGCGGAGTATAATTTTTGTACCTCCAGTGTCGAAAAGAAAGATGACGGGGGATTCCGGATGTGTAGCTGTGGCTCCTTGCAGGAAGAAAATGGAATAAATGATGGTTCTGGTTGGCAAGTGATGGGTGCCTGAAGCCATTTCTGACCTGGTTCCCCTGGCCGGAGTCACGGGAGGAACGGTTCCCTACAGGAGTCAAAGGGTGCAGGAGGGGCGTCTGGAGGTGGAGGTGCAGGACGGAGAACAGAGGCTTCCTTTCTTGGAAGCCGCCGTGCTGGGAGCTAGCCCATGCCTCAGGGTGGTGTCACCACCAATTGGCCAGTAGCATCTATTGGCGCTGGAGTACCGAAGGTCATGGTGAAGAGGTAAGATACCAGGGGTGGTAGATGGGTGGGTAGACCCTCGTGCTCTCTGGGTTGGTACGAAAGTTGGGCTCGCTCTTGTCGTCTAAGGTTTCTGACCTCGGGGTTTGTGTTTTGTATAATAGTTCACGGGGAGGCAGGTTCTCGAGGTGGGGGCGGGAGGAGATAATCAGAATCGCTTCCGATGTGGTAGTGGGGGCAGGCGGGGAGGGTGGCAAGGGCTTCTAATTGGACTTGAAGACAGAAGAGAGATGGGAAAATTATTTGGACTTGAGTGTTATGAAGCTCTCCAAACCAGTAACAGTCATAACCTCTAGGAGGTGTTTAAGAGAACATTAGCAATGTCCCTGTTTTTCCAATGGACAAAAATCAAGGGTGCATTGTTCTGATTGACCCATAATATTTCTGCAGTGCCCCCAGGGGACCAGTGGAGGAGCAAAGGATGTGAAATTTTAAGTGTGAATTGCTTGTATATTCAGACAAAAACTGCTAAACATTATTCATCTTGCAAAATATTTTTAAAATCGTGCAGAATATTTAGTGACGGAACAAAAAAATGTCAACGTAGTGCCAAATGGAAAAAGCAAGTTCACGACCAGGGTGTTCAGTGTGGTCTCCTTTTGCAACACGAAACGGATAGCTCTCTGCAGAGAAAAAGTCTGGAAAGATGTATTCCAACAAGACTCACCATGCTTGTTCTTTGTTCTGTGGGATAACGGGTGCTTTTTATTTCTTCGTTCTGCTTCTCGGCACTGAATATTTCCATGACAAGCATGTATTGCTTTTGTAATAAGAAAAAAGTGCAACATGGGTTTTTATTTTTAAAAACTGAAGGCAAATCTAAACAACAACAACAACAACAGCAACACCCTGCTGCCTTTGTGCTTCGGATGGCGATGGCGGAGAGTAGAGCTCTTTCATCTCATGGGGGTGTAGATGTGGGGGTGGGGGGGCGGATAATGACTCAGAGCCAGTGGAAATGCGGCCAGCCAGCGGAACAAGTTTCAAACAGGAAAGTGCTTGCGGGGTGACCTCTGGGGTCAGCTGCAGAGCTTACTGCAGATTCCACAAAGAAAAGAAAGAGGATCCAGAAGGGCGTGGGGTTGGGTCAGCTGGGCGGGTGTGTCCCACTTAAAAAACAAAGGTGCTTTGATGTGCTCCCCAGCAGGCTGGCACCTGAATGCGTGGCCCGCTCTCTCCTGCAGCCATTAGGGAGTTAGAAGCATCCACCTCCAAAGGGAAGATCCATCAGGAGGAAAGATTTCAGGTAATTTCCCCCTCCCTGTACAGAAGTGTGATTAAGCACGTGCTTGGAAGAGTGTTTTTTTTTTGTCTTTCCCTCACTGTAAATAGAGATGCTTTGTTTTTCTCTCATTCCCCGTGATGTTGATAATGACTTTCATAGACGCGTACTAACGTTCGGTGCTCACGTTGTGCTTCCCTTGCATCCATCAGGAGAGCGAAGTGTGTGGACTGTGCCTTTCGCGGCTCTGAGATGATGGGGAACTGCTGAGCTGGGGGCTTCTGGGCTGCACTGGAGCTCTGCTCTCCCAGGGCTCCTATGCAGCGTGTGGAGCCTTCCTGCCAGGCTCCTGTGGGCCCACGTGGGGGTGGCCTATTCCCCAACCCCCCTATGTTGGCTCAGTGAACTAAGGGCATGCTTTGAGAGAGGATGGGAGTCATGACAGGGCCAACCCTCCTACGAAGCCCTTTCATTATGGCACCGAGAGCTCAAGCTGGAAATTGGACGGTCAGTGGTTCGAATCCACGCTCTGCCATAGACTGATTGTGTGATCTCAGAAAATGTAATGCATTTCTCTGAGACTTAACTTGCGACATGTAGAAAACACAGATTACCGTCTTGTGTCTGGAGGTTGTATAGAAATATGTTACAATGCTGGTCTTCTCTGCGTTTCAGCTGAGGTGGGTGCGTTCCAGAGGGAGGTACTAGCTAGGCGGCCTAAGCGGGACTTTCAAGGAGATGCAGATCTACCCAAGAGAGTGAGCTTAGAAATGTGTGTGCCTCCCGCAGAACCTCACCTGGAGACACCTAAAGGTCAGAGGTGAAGGCTGCCTAGCTGCTCTGGGGGAAGGAATGATGTCGGCCTCCTGTGCCTCAAAGAAGCAGCCAAAGGCTGTGTGGGGAGGGAGGGAGGGGGCAGCAGCAAGGGAAAGAGGAAGTCCACGTGGAATGGCCTGCGGAAGGCTAGGGAGCTGTAGGGGTCACGCGGGGAGGGGGTGAGGCGGGGAAGCACGGTCCATGCTGAGGAAAAGAGGGCACATGATCCCGGTGACGGGCTGGGGTGAAGGAGTGGTGGTCCAGTTCCTGAAGAATCCACGAACTTGCCTCCACGAGGAAGACGATCTCAATAGCTTCCATAACGTGGAAACGATGCGCCATTGTGCCCAGGCCCAGCAGCTGAGCTCTTTCGCTCACCCCACCTCTCCCTCCCCTTCCTCCCACACCAACTCTGGAGGAGGAGATAGCCTCGCGAGAGGGGAGGAGGTGAGAATACCTGGACCGGGAAGACAGAAAAAGCCGACCACAGCCCCGACACACTACAGGTTTCGAGACCGTAGCGGGCCAGGATGGAGGAGGAAAGGAATTGGAATTTTAGACGAAATCTGAGCTTTTATTCTTCTGACGTGAGAGTCAACACAAAATGGAAGTTAGTCTATTTGGTGACTAGGAGTGATGGGAGGACTTTTTATTATGTGAAAATGACCACAGATATCATGGAATTCACTCAAGTTTCCTTGGAAGGACGGGATGAATCAGCCCCATAAAGTGGTTTGAAAGGTGCAGCGTTGAAGGAGAGGATAAAGCTCTTTTCTCATTGCCCCCTGAATTAGTCAGGGTTCTCTAGAGAAATAGAACCAATAGGATACCTATTTGTCATCTATCTATCTATCTATCTATCTATCATCTACCATCTATTGTGATTTTAAAATAAATTGGTTCTCATGATTATAGAGGCTGGCAAGTCCAAAATCTCCAGGGTGGGCTGGCAGCCTGGAGACCCAGGGAAGAGCTGATATTGCAGCTCAAGTCTAAAGGCCATCTGCTGGCAGAACTTCTTGCTCTGGGAAGATCAGCTTTTCTATTTTCGTCAACGCCCTTTGACTGATTAGATGAGGCCCACCCACGTTATGGAGGGATATCTGCGTTACTCAAATTCCACTGATTTAAATGTCAATCTCACCCCGAAACACCCTCACAGAAACATTCAGAATGTTGTTTGAGCAAATATCTGGGCACCATGGCCCAGTCAAGTTGACACAGAATTGACCATCACACTACTCTGAGTCCTGTGTATCCATATTATTGCTTTAGGTTACATTTATGGAAGTGAAATCTCATAGGACACGTTTCTAAAGTGAAAAGTTTATGTAAAATTATAAGATCTTTAAATATAAAGCCCAAGTACCTCCTAGGAAGTTTTCTTTAAAAAAGAAAATTTACAAATTCACTCTACTGTATGAGACTACATGATTCTACAATTCTCCATACCTTCATGACCCCTGGATATTATTTTTATGAACCTTAGGTACTATCTTTAAAAAAAAAAAAAGGATTTGCTAATGTGATAGTCAAAAACTGGTATTTTACTATTTGATTTTGCATTTGTAATTTTGGTTATTGTGAAATTTAACATTTATTAGGATGTTTACTGACCACTGTAGTTCTCCCTTGGCTCTTGACCTCTTCGTGGTTTGCCAAGTTTTCTATTAGCCACTTTCAGACGAGTTAAATTTAAATATATGTTTTCACCTGTTCCAGTCTTCAAAAGGAGAGGCAATGTTCCAAACAGCACTGATTTGCAGCTCAGCAAAAGGACAACCTTGTGAGCCCTGCATATACTTTTCCCACAGGGAAATCAGAGCCCATGAACATTCTCCTCCCGCTAGACCCTTTTCAGGTGTAACAGAACAACAGTAAGTGTGAGAAATAAACAATCTACAGACAGAAAGCTCTCAAGAAAAAAAGCAAAACCTATAATACAAAAATACCACCGTCACCCAGCTGCCTGTGGGATCTGCTCATCCTTTTGCATTGTGGCCTTAGGAGCGGAGGTGGGACAGATGGTCATTCTGTGGACCCCAGAGCCCACTGCTCCAGCCTTTTAGGGGTGAATTATTCGTATCACCTCAGGGCATCAAAGAAACAATTTTAGCATTGTCAACAGCATTTTCCGGCCCTGGCCCAACACTTTTAGAGAAAGATCTGACATTATTTTGCCATCAAACCAAGCTCAACTCCCTCTCTCAACAAAGGATAAGAAAGGTCATGGGAATAGCAGGTGTCTCACAGTCAATGCAATATGGCAGCGGGAGAGGGTACAATATGGTTCTTATTTTACCTACCCCCCGCCCCGAACCTTGGGCAGCTCTTGGAGTTATTGAAGGTCTAATAGCTCTCAAAACCCTCCCAACCCAACAGAGATGCAGCTTAGGTGGTCACTATTATTCTCTAATAAGCTAGGTTGCAAGAAAGAAAGAAACCAGAATCCTTGAAGTTTTGTACCTTGGTTATTTTAAGCCTTTTGGAGCCTGTTTCTAAGGGCTCTGTTTCCAGAAAATAATTAGCAGCAAATGGAAGCACTGCAGGAAAGCCTGGAGGACATTGGATGATGTTCATGGACAATTAACTAGGAAGAGTTTCTTGGAAAACTGGAACCAGCCTCTTGTACCTGTTCCATTTTCCTGGTTGTCTCCCGGTTGGGTGCTTGGAAGAGAAAAAATTGAAATTTGGCTTTCCTGGAGATTGGGAAGGGAGAGCACTAGTCATGGAATGGGAGAAGAAATATGGTATTTCTGTGATCTTCTCTCAGCAGCCATGGTTGTTCGGCTGCTCCCAGAGTCACATTCTACAGGGTCAGGCAGTTCAGTGTCTTAGTCTGCTTGAGCCACCATAACAAATATCATAGACTAGGTAGCTTAAACAATAGAAACTTGGGGCGCCTGGGTGGCCCAGTCAGTTAAGCCTCTGACTCTTGATTTTGGCTCAGATCGTGATCTCACGGTTCGTGAGTTCAAGCCCTGTGTCAGGCTCTGTGCTGACAGTGTGATGCCCGTTTGGGATTCTCTCACTCTCTCCCTCTCAAAACAAAGAAATAAAATTAAAAAAACCCCCAAAACCTAGAAACTTATTCTCTTCCTGTTTTGAAGGCTGGAAGTCTGAGATCAGGGTGCCAGAATGGTCAGATTCTGGTGAGAGCCCTCTTCCTGGTTTGCGGATGGCTGTCTTCTCACTGTGTCCTCACATGGGAGAGGGAGGTGGGAGGAGCTCTCTGGTGTCTTTTCTTATAGGGGATCTAATTCCATCATGAGGGCCCCGCCCTAATGACATCCTCTGAGCCTAATTATGTACGCCCCCTCCCCAAGGCCTGTCTCCAAATACCATCACACTGGGGGTTAGGGCTTTGACATGAATTTTGGACACAACTCAGTCCACAGCAGTGAAATTGATTGAAACAAGTTCGAGGTCCTGATGCCATGCTCCATTTCTCATCCTTCCTTCTCTCCCACATTTCCCGTCTGTTTTTTGTTCTTCTGTGTGTGGTGTTAGGTCCCGAGGCTTAGATACTGTCTGGTACCTTGTTAGCTAAGGTAAAACACTGAGGCTGTTGCTGTACGACTTCTCATCTTTCCTCATTATGAAAGCGATGTTGGCTATCTCTTTGAAACGTCTCAGTGTTTCTTTAGCATGGCCCACCACAGTTCAGTGCCATAAGCCAGGCCAAGTACTCTGGTGAGCAAAAAGAGAGCAACCTTAAGTTCTCCAGCCCATATGGGAACAACCTAGACACGAAGTGTTGCCAATGGCACGTAGTAGGTAAGTATCTGTGGGCCACGTAGTCTCTTGTAACTACTCAACTCTGCCATCACACCTTGAAAGCAGCTGTAGACCATATGGAAATGAATGGAGCATGGCTCTTTTCCACTGAAAATTATGTACGAAAAATGGGTAGTAGGCCAATCTGGCCCATGGATCATAGTCTGCTGACCCCCGAATTACACCCTGTCCCTCAGTTTCTTGCTCACTCTTTGCTCCCTTCTCTGCTCCAGCGTTGGCCTGTCAAATATCTTTTTGATTACCTTCATTTCCTTTGTCCTTACAACCAGTTTCTTTGTCTCTATTTTTTGAAACTTTCTGCTACTGGTTAGTTCCAGTAGTCCCCCTATTTGAGGAATGATCCCTAAAGCCTTAATCTGGTGTGGGGTTTGTGAGCTGGCCACTTGTCTGTGGGAGGCAAAGGCCAATCAGAACGAGATGATGACTGAATGTTTTTCTCTCTGTTTCAGACTATTTCGGGAATTTGGATGCCCTTTACAGTGCATTACATCCCCGGGGAGAATCTGGAGCCCATAGATCAATGGCCATCAGTCTAATCCTGGTTGCCAGGCACCTGTAGCTATGGTAATCCACTAGGCATCTTGATTTAGATCTTGATTGCACAAATCTCTTTGGATAGGAAGAAGATGGCAGGTTGCTAACGAGCTGAAGTTTGACTTATCCAGTGAACAAAGATCAACCATGGCTGCTGAACATCTCAATCCTAGAAAGACAGATAGCCTTCCTTCATGTGTCAGCCCTCCTCTCTGCAGGATATTGAAGGATGAGCAGCCTGACAGGTGTTACTTTTCCCATAATGAGTTTCATTCCTGGAGCCTCCTCTGCCAATACCTACTGGGTCCCAGCCACCATGGTGCTTTGTGCCTGGATTAGGGTCCCTGCTCCCACCTTTGCCTTCTCAATCCAGCAGAGAGTGTGATCCTTTCGAAACAAATCAAGGTATCATTCCTCTGTTCAAGGTCCTGTAGAGGATCTTCAGAGTAAAAACCCAAATCTGACAAAGGCCTCCAAGGCCCCAGATGATCTGCCCTCCTGCTCTTTTCCTGCCCCATTACTGTTCCAACTGGATCTTCTCCAACTTTCCCCGCCACTGGCCCCACTGTAGCCAAAGTCTTCTCAATATTACCCAGAGGCTCCGGGCACATTCCATCCCCTGCATGGTTTGTCATTTGTTGCTTTCAGGTTTCTGCTGAAGCTTCATGGGATCAATGAAGGCTTTGTGCTTCCTTTGTTTAAAATAACATACACTACCACCACCACAATACTGACACTCCCTAGTCCCCTTACCCTGAGTAATTTTTCTCTAGGGCACTAACACTGATATACTATGTACTTACCTATTTATCTGTGTATTATCTCTCTTCTCCACTAGAATGCAGAACACGCTGAGGGCAGGGATGTAGTCTAGCTGATACTTGGTTTTACCCTTAGGACCTAGAACTATATGTAATACAGAACAAACCCTCCTGTTATGTTATATATATATATATATATGTGTGTGTGTGTGTGTGTGTGTGTGTGTGTATTTTAATAGATGAATGGGTTACTAAATGTAACCTGCGGATTTTTTTTCTGTGTTACAAAAATTCTTCCCTTAATAAATAATCCATGTGCATGGATGTGACCACTTTTCAGGAGATATAAAGTAATAGGACTAACTGCTTCCAAATCAGTAGTAACATTCTTTTTTATACTGTGCACTTCTCCATGGCACTACATTTTACCTTATTTCTTTGCTCACAGAAATGAGTAAAATACTTATTAAATATTAATAGGGAATGAGCTAGGTTGGCCTTTCCTGGCATGCATTCCATGGAACATTAAATCCAGGGAGCTGCTCTATGGAAGGAGGGCACTCTTAACGTATCAGTTTGGGATGAACTCAAATCATGACAGCTAATAATTATAAAAATTGACATTGATTGGTTGTTACTGGGTGTCAGCCTCCGTGCCACATGCGTTACAAACTCACCTCTTTAATCCTGTTTGTCCCACCCAGTTATAACACACAGTAGCATATTAAAGGCCCTGAGAAGTCCTGCAGTAAAGAAACTTGTTTAATTTTCTTTAGCCCAGCATTCCCCAAATTTATTTGCTTACAGAGCCACTTATTTTTCAGCACCCCAGGGATGCTTATTAACACCTCATGCATCTATTGTCCTGCAAAACACAAATTGGAAAATGCTGCTTTAGATAAAGGAAATAAGTAGGAAAGCAGAATTATGGCAAAACAGATTATTGCAAGGAACTAAATAAGCATTGACCTTAAGGGTCTTTTAAATTAAGACAGCTATCTGCTGGATGCCAGGTGATAAGAAACGATAGCATCTTTTTAGGCCCAGTGGCATAATCTCCCTTTAATTGTCTGAGAAAATCAAACTGTGTTTCTGAGGATCAATATGTACCTAAGGAAAACTTTTCCATACTCATGGGATAGATTCTAAGATTTGACTGATCTAAACCTAATCCATTAAAAAAAATGTTGGTTTGGGGACGCCTGGGTTAGCGTCCGGCTTCAGCTCAGGTCACCATCTCATGTGCTGACAGCTCAGAGCCTGGAGCCTGCTTCGGGTCTGTGTCTCCCTCTCTCTCTCTGCCCTTCCCCCGGTCATGCTCTGTCTCTCTCGCTTTCACATTCAAAAATGTTTGTTTGGGTCATTAGGAAGGGGTCCTTTTTTTTTTTTTAATGTTTATTTATTTTTGAGAGAGAGACAGACAGAACGAGAGCAGGGGAGGGGCAGAGAGAGAGGGAGACACAGAATCCGAAGCAGGCTCCAGGCTCTGAGCTGTCAGCACAGAGCCCGACGGGGGCTCGAACTCACAAACCGTGAGGTCGTGACTTGAGCTGATGTCAGAAGCTTAACTGACTGAGCCACCAGGCGCCCCAGGAAGGGGTCCTTAACATTGTCAGGGTGGGTAAAAATTGTGTCACTTTGGAATAGAAACTACCTAATTTGAAAGTAAGTTGAAGAAGTGTCTGTATGTATGCACAAGTGTGGACATACGTACACGTACGTGCTTACGTATGTGTGTTGTCAGAGCTTTTTCTGGCTGTAGAATGTGGTCTGATGTCTTGCAATACTGGTCGAGGCCCAGAAGGACTCCTTGTCCGGTTCTGTAGTCTGTTGAGTGTGGGCAAGGGGCTGCGAGTGGAGATGAAAAGGAAGAGAGATTGTTCCCTAGCAGACAAAAGAGCCCCGAGAATGGGTCCTACTGTCTTGTCTATTAAGAAAGGCATTCTTCCATCTGGCAAAGTCTGTATTCCTCTGTGAGTCTATTCTTCCCAAACTAAGTTTCCCTGAATGGATTTTTACACCAAGACTTAATGATTCTTGCGACCATCATCTGTCATGATGATCCTTACAGTGATAATATGTTATTCGAGTTTCCTTGAGAAAGCCCCTGCTTTCTTGCTCTGACTGGGACACGAAGCATTCAAAGACAGTGAAGAAAGGCACGGGAAGAATAGGAACAAATTATGAATCTGGCACCATTTAACTCTCGCAAAAATCCACTGGAGTGCAAAAACGATTCTGTGCTTCCGTTTCGTCAAATAATCTCGTCTTCACTTTAAAAAGAAGAGGAAGTGACTTACGGACCGCTAGGGAAAAGTCTGAGCAGAAATTTCAAGTCTGAAACCACGGGGACCTCATTCACCGTTGTATGGGATACAGCGCAGAGCCCAGAGAGTCCTGTGCGTCAAGGGGCCTCGGGAGATGTTGAGAGAAGGGCTAAGGCAAGGAGGAAATGTCGAATTATTCAGGACATATGCTTCTGTGTCTGTGACGCTGGGGTGTGGCACAAAAGAGTTCAGGGTGGGAATGAGGAACAGGGTACAAAACAGGAAACACGTATCAGACCCAGCTGTGTGCCAGGCACCGTCGTGGATGCCTCGTGTCTTTTAACTCATTCAATCCTACAACCACCATAGGGGGCAGATTTCATTACCCTCGTTTTACAGAGGAGGGCCTGGGAACATAGGTAATTGGCGACCTGTGCCGGATCACACAGCTGATGGTGGAGCCAGGACTGAAACCGCGTGGACAAACTTGCGGGTCTGCGCTCCTGACCACTGGACGACACTGCCCGGGAAACGGCGCAAGGTTAAGGGCAAGGCTTGGAAGCCAGACCCTCTCTCCCATCACTTAGCCTCCTTAAGCCTTAGTTTTCTTACTTCTTACTTATTAGACGAGAACATTAATTCCCATCTCATGGGGGGTGGGTATGGGCTGAGAGGGGCAAGAGAGGGGTTACAAGGGGGCAGGAGGAACCTTTGGATGAGACAGACGTGTTCGTTCCCTCGATTGTGGTGATGGTTCCATAAGTGTCTACATATGTCAAAACTTAGCAAACTGCCCTCGTTATGCAGTGGGTGGCATTTCGTTCATACTTGGATCGAACTGTCCGCCAGCAAAACAGACTAATCCAGGATCAATCCAGCTTGTGCAGAGCTCCTACCAGTGCTTTCTAAACTGTGCATTGAGGGGACCCCGGGGCTGGAGGCTGAGGGCAGTGGTCGGGGCGGGTGGGGTGGGAATCAGGTGGGTCGAGCTCAGCCTCCAGCTCTCCTTCCACTGACCTCGGTCACTGGTGGGGCTTGGTTTTCCCCGGGGAGGTTGCACCCAAGGGAAAGGAAGAAGAGGGCCAGGGAAGGGCGTGGTGGGGGGTCCCCTACAACCTGCCTCGGAACCAAACATCGGCATCGCATCCTGTGTCAGATAAGCTCCCCCGGGGGAGCGCTCGTGCCCCTGGCAATGGAGACCACGCACGAGTGCCCACGCTCCTTGACAGCCGTTCCAAGGACTGGGACACAAAAGGGAGTCCACGCGGTGTCACGAAGAGGTTCTTCTCGGTGCTGCCTCAGGGATTTGTCAAAGTACAGCACCCCAAGGCCCCTTCCCTGGGACTGAGTCGGGGCATCTCCACGCCCCTGGGGTGCGTCCAGGGGCTGTGCCAGGAGGACGCTGGTAGACTGGGCAGAGGGCTGGCTGTGGGCTAAAGTGCCCTGGCTCCAAGCGTGGCTCCCCTGTCTGTGTGACCCTCAGGCAAGTCATTAGTCGTCATGGACAATAGCTCCCTGTGGGTTAGACAGCGTGAGGGGCTGAATTGTGAGCCCCCTCCGCCACTTCCTGTTTTGAAGTCCTAACCCCCAGTACCTCAGCATGCAACCCTATTTGGAGGTAAGATCTTTAAAGAGGTGATCGAGTTAAAATGAGGCCACCGGGATGGGCCCGAAGCCCATGTGACTGGTGTCCTCCTGAGAAGACGAGGGGAGAGCGCACAGATGTGTGCACAGAGGAGAGGCCATGGGAGGCCACAGAGAGAAGGCGGCCCTAACCCAAGTCAAAGACAGGGGTCTCAGAAGAGGCCAGCCCTGCCAACATCTTGAATTTGGACTTGCTAGCCTCCGGAATTGTGGGAAAATACATTCCTGTGGGCTAAGCCGCGCAGGCTGTGGGCTTTGCGACGGCAGGCCCGGCCCACTAATGGAGACGGGGACGCTGCGCCTAGTGCCTGGCACACAGCTGAGCCCCGCAAACGGGAGTCAGCATTGTTGTTATACTAACTGTTTGAACAGAATATGCAGGAAGCCCCGAGTACCCATCGCGGTGGCCGAGAGGAGATCGTGGTGTTTCACGTCTGGCTCGGGGCTGCTTTCCTGCAGGGATCGTTCTCCCGCTGTGCCCTGAAGGCTGGTGGGGGGGGGGGGGTGTCTGTGGGCACAGGCAGAGGGGGCAGCGCTTGGTATTGAGAAGCAGAGCGACTCTCTCTGTCCTGGTAGAGAGCTGGTGCCGTGCGCAAGCCTGTCAGGTTATTTATGGTGCTGTGGACGGCCGGCATCTGGGGAGTGGTGCCCAGATGCGAAAAACTCCAACCAAGTGGGAAGGTGCTAGCAAGGAATCTGGTCACTGAGCTTCTAGGAGGCATTCTGAGCTCCTGGGGGTAATGTAAGTAAGACGCCAGCGGAGGCCGTAGCCGGGAGGCAATGGGATGCGTTTGCCTACCTCGGAACGCTTTGGGGAGGTGTTCGGCGAGCCTCTCGCGAAGCTTCCTTTCCTTCTTCCCAGCCGGCCAGGGGCTCCCTCCTCCCACAGACGGTGCCTCCCTGGGTTGTGAGACGGAGCTCACGTTTCACTGGGCTTGCTGGCCGTCTGTCCCACTGGACCTGCGGACGCCGTGACGGCAGGGGATTTGCAGTTTCCGTCTCCGTCTCCTTGGGGGTGCTGAATACATGCTTGTTCGTTTGAGTTTCTGAATACAGGTCTCATACTATTAGCCAACACTTAACTCTAAGATGTTTGTTCACTCTGAGCCGGGCCCTGTTCTGTGCACCTCAAAGTTAGTAACTCATTGGGGCGCCTGGGTGGCTCTGTCGGTTGAGCGTCCGACTTCGGCTCAGGTCACGATCTCGCGGTCCGTGAGTTCGAGCCCCGCGTCAGGCTCTGGGCTGACAGCTCGGAGCCCGGAGCCTGTTTCGGATTCTGTGTCTCCCTCTCTCTCTGCCCCTCCCCTGCTCATGCTGTGTCTCTCTCTCAAAAATAAACATTAAAAAAGAATAATAACTCATTTAATTCTCTAACTGCCCCCTTTGAAGTCCCTGCTCTCAAGGCACGGGAGGGTCAGCGCTTACCCAGGGCCTCATGCCTCCTCGGAAGGAGGATTCAGACCCAGGCTATCTGGCTCCAGAATTCAGCCACAGGACATCCTGTCGCCACCCTGGGGTCAGTGGTCACTTTTGGCAATGCTTCCCATTCTCACCGAGGATTCTTAACCTTTTATATAACCTCCTGCATTCTGGTGATGTCTATGTGCTCTTTCCTGGAATGCCGCTTTTAACGACGTTAAAAACATAAAATGCGTAGGATTACAAAGGAAACCAATTATAGTGAAATACAGCTATTGAGATATTAAAAATATCCTAATGTGTTCATTTGCAAGATGATAATATACGCACCTCTTTATTAACATGTGAAATGACAAGAGCTAGCAGTAGGTTTAATAGCTACTGTGATTCCCAGTCATCAGTAGTATTTGGAGAGATCACAAAGTGAAATTTGGAGACATTCACAATAACGATAAAGCGATACTGAAGATGCCTGAGATTTCTGTTGGTGACAAAGTCACAGGCACTTCTCGCACGGTTATGGGTTGTTGTCTGCGTTCATACTAGAAGGAAAGGGCAAATTGCAGTGAGAAATTAGTAAAAATGAGAATGTATATTTTCTATCATCCAAATACACAGGTCTCCTCTAAATTCAAGAACTCTGTGTGGACTCCAGGTCAAGGACCGCAGTTCTGGACACTCTAGATGTGGACCAGCAGAATCAGCATCACCTGGAAGCTTGTCGAAAGAGAATGTCACCCCCACCCCAGACCCACGCATCGCAGTCTGTTCTTCAACAAGATCTCCGGGTAATCTGTGTGCACATAATGATTTGAGAGGCAAGGCAAAACAAAAACTTGACCAAGCCTGCTTGGGTCAGACCAGCTAAGAGCTGAGTAGTTGATCAGTATCAAAAAGGTATGATTGTAGGTGTGTTTCCTACCGTTCTCTCTGCTTTTTGTAACTTCCACCCCAGGGTGGGGGATAATTTCATTGATTGGTGACATTGGACAATGGCTACTGCTGGTATGTATAGCTTCTCGGTCTCCCCTTGGGATCACCCGCCCTTGGGCGGGTGTTTTATTCTCTTTACTTGCCTCCCCCGGGTGATGGGTGGATTGACAGGCGGGTTCTGTTCCTTGAAAGGGGTTAGTGGGAAGTTGTCTACTGTTTCACCTGTGACAGGGGGCACGTTAGTATGCTTCGCACGGAGGAATATTTTGGATCTTAGACCCAAGTCCAGTTCTCCAAGCCAGCTTCACCAGCATCAGAACGGAAATAGCAATTTAATTTTTTTCCCGGCCCTATTCCTTAATTGGTTCCACAATTTCTGAAGAAGGATTTAATTAATTAGTCCCCTCAAATCCTAACAATGCTGATTGTTGGGAAACATACAGCCAAGCGTATGAAAGTCTAAGAGTGCGTTTTTGTAATAACCTTGTTCCTGGATCATTTCTATGGTCCTGCTCTCGTTTTTTCCTTCTATTTCCCCCTTTCTTTGAATCTGTGTTCTCTCTCTGTTATGTTATCTTGTTCTGTTTTCTCTATCCTTATAAGCCTTTTAAAACCATTTTTAGAATAGGGTAGGGCACAGATTCATAAATAAAGACCTAACTATGAAAGCAAGTAAATATAAATCTCAGTAGGCACAGGCTAAACCTACGTGGGGGCCATTGCATTGCACAACTGTGGGGGATGCTATTCTTATTGTTTATGTAAATAGTGCTCTTTGAGCACCAACAGAGCACAAGGTGAATAGTGAAATTATGCAACGGTGGCTGTGGTCCAGGACTTTGGACAAATTTAGTCTCTGTAGACTAGTTGGCAATGCGTTACCGAAAAATGATGAAGAAGTTTCTAGTAACCAAGGGCATTTGGGGTAGGCTGTTCATTTGTAAAACTGTTCTTAAAACATTCCAAAAATGTTCTACACTCTCGGGATACATGGATGAATGGAGGTGGCCTCCTTCTTCACTTAGCTTAGAGTATTCGATGATTTGAAAGCCAGGAATTGGAACACGGCAGGGGGACAGGATCGGGACATTCTCCTGCCAAATGAGTCCAAATGCTTCCCATTGCAGGTAGAGTGCCTTACTTGGGCTCCTGTGAGCTGCACGGTCCAGCTGTCCCCACCTTTTTACCTGCCTTCCCCGCCACAGTCACTTCCCTGTTCACTAGGCTTCGGCCACGTGGGCTATTCCTTGGCTCCAACAACTGCCCAGACTCCGTTCATCCTCAAGGCTGTCGGCATATACTCCTCCCCCTGCCTGGAACACCCTGCCCTGCCAGCTTTACCAGTCCGGCGCCAGTCATCATCCTACAAGGCTGGACTCAAATGTCACTCTTTCGGAGAAGCCTTGGCTGGCTCCTCAGACCAGGCTCCCTTCCCAGCCCCTACCGTGTTGTGGATGGGTAGTTGTTCCCGTCATCATTTCTTTAGGGTCGTTTTTCCTACCAGACCGTAAGCTCCTGAGATCATGGGCTGTGCTCGTCCTGTTGATTACCACTTTATTGCCAGCTAGGCCTGCAGTGCCCAGCACAGAGTAGGGCTTCGTTGAATAATCTGCTGAATGAGTAAATGGAAAAAATGGAAAGAAGGCCCCTGGATACTACTGAAATGGTGGAAAACATATTGAATGAGGCAAATGTAAATGTGAAGCGGAACATGTTTATGTCATTTTTAAAAAGAAGGGAGAAGATGGGTTCCACTCATTGCCTGAACATGTTGAGAGGCCGTTGTACGCGAGTTGGGCCAGCTGTGGGGTTCACTGTAGGAGATGAGCAGCTCTCCCCTTTTCCAGAAATGCCAGGTGTTGGAAGATGGGTTAAAACTGCATAAAAAGAAGAAAAGTTGGACATGAACAATTTTCTGAATTTCGAGAATAATGAAATTTGGACAAGAAAGGCAGCATGTCCTAGTGGTGAGGAGTCAGACATTGGGTTCAAAGTCTTACTTTACTGCTTACTAGCTCTGTGACCTTGGGCAAATTACCTATCTTCTCTGTGTGTCATTAAAAGAGAGAGAGGGAGAGAGAGAGAGAGAGAGGCTCCTGGGTGGCTCAGTTGGTTAAGCGTCCTACTTCAGCTCAGGTCATGATCTCATGGTTTGTGGGTTCAAGCCCCACATCGGGTTCTGCACTGACAGCTCAGAGCCTGGAGCCTGCTTTGGATTCTGTGTCTCCCTCGCTCTCTGCCCTTCCCCCGCTCACACTTTGTCTCTCTCTCTGTCTCTCCCAAAAATAAATAAATAAACGTTATAAAAAAATAAAGGAGAGAGAAAGAGGATAATAATGGCACCCACATCATAGGCAGGGTGAATATGTAATTTATTATTTCACCCCAGACACTTTTGAGAACAAAGCGTGGGGGAACTATCAATAATTTTTGCTGGGATAATAGGAGTAAATTGGTACTACACCCCACACAGGAAGAGGTAGGTCATTCTACTCATGAAGTGTTAAAAGGATTAAAGAAATTAATGCATGTAACTTACTTAGAGGCATGCCTGACACACATTAGTGCTCAGTAAAGACTAGTTATTACCGTTAAGAAGCGATAGAATCTTCCTGGAGACTTTAGGAAAAGATGCACAGTTGATTATATGGGATGGAGCTTATAACTCAGGGTGCATTAGGATCTAATTGCTTGACTTTTGAGCCCTTCTTTCTTTTTAATCGTTAGTCGAAAATGAAGTACAGTACCCCTAGAAAAATGTACGTATAAGAACTGTGTAGCTTACTGAGTTACCACAAACTGAGCAATCCAGAAACCACCCTGTTACCATTACCCAGATCAAAAAGTAGAATATTGCAGACCTCCAGAAGTCCCCCTGTTATCCCTTCCCAGCCACCAACCCATTGCCTCCGCCCCAGGAATAACTAAAGTTTCCTGACTACCAACCAACTCCACAGACGAGGCTTGCCCACTTTTATTTATTTGTTCTATTGCTGATGGATATTTGGTTAACTTCCAGTTTCTGGGTATGATGAAAAATGCTGCTACAACCATTCCTATATTTTGGGGGCACGCAAGTGTGTATTCTGTCGGGTATATGGTCTGCCTGGGAGCGCGATCATTGAGCTACAGGGGGTGCGTTGTTCAGCTTTCGTAGATTCTGCCGAGCAGCTTCCCAAGGTTGTTGGGACAAATTCAGTCTTGCACCAGGGTTTATGAGAATTCTGGCTGCTCTCATTCTCACCACTGTTAGGCATTGTTGGTCTTTTTGATTTTAGTCATTCCGGAGGTTATCTCCTTCTGCATTTTTGTTTTTGTCTTTGTTTTTAAATGCTCACGAATTCTACCTGATTGTAACAACAGACTCCTCATTTTCTGAGAGTCTACTAAGTGTCTGGTTCTGAGCCGGTGCTTTGTAGCTAATACTTCATACAGTCCAGGCAAGAGCCCTCTGAGTGAAGTGTTCTTGTCCTCATGTTAGAGGTGAGGACCAGAGAGATCGAATCACTTTCTCAAGGCCACAGAGATGTTACATGGCAGGGCTCTGGTCTTGTTTGGTCAGGTTCAGTTTGATCCCGGAGCCCAAGCGCCCTTCTGACTATACAGTGGGGTTGACACCGCAGGGGCGAAGATGGAGGAGAAAAAATGGTGACATCGGTAGAACCGTAAGGACAAACTGAGTCCAGCAGCTGCCCTTGGGACTTCCTGTGTGCCAAGTTCTGGGGCTACAAGTGGTCTCCTGGTCTCACCACAGGGCACTGTGTGTGCTTCCCTCCCAAGCCTTTAGAGGTCTGTCCTTTCTTCGTTCCCAAGGGACAAACACCTTAAGAGTGCTGGGCCAGAAAGCTGGAATGAACACCCCGTCCTGGCCACAGATCGGCTTGTTCTGTTCTCCTCCTGCTTCTTTATGCAAGAGGACCCATCCTTTGTTTGAAGGGCTGCCTTGAGTTGCTCCCCATGGAGGGGGAGGAGGGGCTCGGGGCTCTTCCTTTGCCCAGGTGGTGCTGATCTCATTGCCCTGCCTCTGAGTACGAGTCCCATCGCCATCCGCGGCATCCGGAGGCTGGGATGCTGACCTCTGGGTAGAAGCTGCAAAAGTGGGGACCACGTTTGGGGGTGGCCCCCTTCCCTTGAGGTCTTCCTGAGGTTCCCCACGTTTCCTCCCCTGTCACAGATCTGGATCTCCTTGCAGCCACCTTCTCTGTCTCTGCCACGCTGACCTCTGCCATGTGCCCTGAGTACACTGTTCTATCACGTGTGACGGGAATATGGCTGAGCCACCTGGAGGCTTGCTTCCAACCTCCGAGCTCCCAGTCTACCCAGAGATCTGAAAAACTGGACACGTCTTTAATTTAGGTATTGGCAACCCTTCACATTGTAAAATAAACATAACTAGTAAAACCACCAAAACAAACAAGTCAGTGAATCATTTATACGGCAACCATTGCCTTGGTCAAGAAACAGAACGTTGCCAACCACCCCAGAGGCCCTCACGTGCCCTGCCCCGTCACCACCCCTCATCCTCCCCAAAGCACCCACTCCCTCACTCGTACAGCAATCACGTCCTCGTGTGACTGTGTGTGGTTTCATCACTGACGTGTGCATCCTTAGCCACTAGAGCAGATTTCTCTTTTTGACGATGCTGCAGGTGTTTACGTAGACAGTGAGATGCTCTACAGATCATCTCTCATTCTTTGCTTCCGCTGTCTCTCCCGCACGCTGGTTTTTTCCATTCTGCTTCTGCTTGCAAACTATATGCTGCCCTTAGGGCTCCCCGCCTCCCACAGCCACTGGCTTGTGTTTTCTGGTTTCCCATTTAGACTGCCTTTTTTTCCTTTGGGGAGCAGCCTTTGAAAATCCTGGTGAATACAGTTCTGTGTCTCCTACTCCTTGCCTCCTGCCTTTGTGTGTGCTTACAGTAACCTGTTTCCTCCTTGGCTCTTGGGAGACTCCATTTTGCCCTTCAAGGCCTAGGGCAAATGCCACTTTGTCCATGAGCCCTTTCCTAACTCGTTCCGCAGACTCATTTCACTTTCCTGTGTGTCCCCAAAGCCTCTCTTCGCCAACTGCATTTTCTGTGTTCCCTTGACTGTGTGGTAATACTGTGCTTGAATATCGGTCTGTCAGGTTGACCGGGTCGTGAGGTCATAGTAGGTGATCAATAAATGTCTCTTGAGAGAATAAGGACTATAAAGGCCTATGCAAATTCTCTATAATAAAGTTATTACACGGAGCGAGAGCTTACGGAAATAATAAACTGGGAGTGGGCAGAAGCAAGCTTATTTTTAGCTGCAATTGTCATGTAGCAAACCCACAGGATACATGAAAAACATGGTCAGAGAATGTGGGGAGAGGGGATGGTGGGGATGCTCCAAGGAGATGAAATAATGCTCTAAAGCAAGCACAAATTGTGAGCTAGGAGACGAATTTGTGGCTTTTTCCCTGTTACTTTTAATTAAATGACCTCTTATAGTTTAGTAGAATCCTTAAAATGTGTCAGCCACATCTTTTTTTTTTTTTTTTTTTACAACTAAAGCAGTACATGGATGATGGTTAACAAATATTCAAACAGTGAAAAGGGGCACGGAACATAAAGAATAAAGCTTTCTTCCCCACCATACCCTTAAACCACTTGTCTAATTTTCTGGACTCCTTTAAAGAAAATTCCTAAGTACTTTCTTCAACCGCCATAAAGCACTTCAAATATTTACTTGCCCTAGAAAGGGGGTGGTTCCGAGTGTGGACTTTGGCATCAGTCAGATATGGGTTCTAATCCGCTACTTACTTCCTGTTGACCTACCGGAGGCAAAATTCCTCCATAATCTTGAATTAAATTTTGATTTAACTACCCTGGAATCTTAAGGATGATAAAAGTTTACTTTTTCTTGGGGTGCCTGGGTGGCTCGTGGGTTCAGCCTCCGACTCTTGGTTTCGGCTCAGGTCACGGTCTTGGCAGTTCGTGGGTTCGAGCCCCACACTGGGCTCCGCACTGACAGTGTGGAGTCTGCTTGGGATTCTCTGTCTCCCTCTCTCTCTGCCTCTCCCCTGCTCACTCTCACTCGCTCTCTCAAAAGAAAGAAACACTTTTTTTTTTTAAATTTTTTACATTTATTTATTTTTGAGAAACAGAGTGAGACAAAGCGTGAGCAGGGGAAGGGCAGAGAGAGAAGGAGACACAGAATCCGAAGCAGGCTCCAGGCTCTGAGCAAGAGGTCAGTACAGAGCCTGATGCGGGGCTCGAAACCACGAACTGCGAGATCATGACCCGAGCCGAAGTCGGATGCTCAACCGACTGAGCCACCCAGGTGCCCCGAAACACTTTTTTAAAAAGTTTACTTTTTCTTTTTTCATGCCCCTTCTTCTTGATGTTGTTTTTGCTTAATCTCTTGGACGGAGAGTCAGAGAACCTGGATCTTATCTTATTTCAGTCGTTTAGTCTCTACATGATCTAAGGTGGGACCCTCAGCCCTTTCTCTGTGTGACCTTGGGCAGCCCCTAAGCTCTTTCGGTCTGAGCTTCTTCATGGGAAGGTAGGTGGTTTCTACTAGATGGGTCCTTCCAGCTCTAAAATCCCATGGCTCCGTAGTTCAGTGATGTGATGGATTTCATGAAGCCACTCTCTTGCTTTCCTCCATGACCTGGAGTACACACGCACCCAGGTCCTAAAGTCCTTCCTGGAGACTGGAGTCGCGTGCCTTTCCTTCCCTCGGAAGGCTGTCGTGGAATTAATGAATTAATACCAGTACCCCTTTGAACTCTCCAATATGGGAGAAGGGTGATGGGTAGAGAAACCGTTGCTTATTATTATTTTTAGAAAGAGCCTGAAGGGGGCTGTGACAGCACTGTCAGCAGTAGGCCTGCAGCTATCTACTTAACCGGAGCTTTCTTGTCTCAGCCATCCTGCCTGTTGATTGGAAATCGTGGGAGCACTCGGGAAAAGATGGTTCTGTGGCTCAGGGTGACAGAAGAACAGAAAACAAGTGGTCCTTCCAGAATATTTATGGGTCACTTTATGTTCCCCAGAGCGTGCAGGAAGGCATGTTGCAAAAATACATGTTTAAATCAATACTCGGGATATTTTTTGCAGGGCTCACTGTGATTTAGGCTTTTTAAATATATGTAATGCCGTATTTCTAGCACACTGGGAGGTAGAGAATCCACTTGGTTCTTTTATGTGAGGATGGTAAATCACAGAGCTGTAATAGAGATGTGAAATGGGCATTAAGTGAAAAACAAGCAGGCAGAGATGAACCCTTCTGAAGTGTCATAATCTATTTCAGTTTTCTAAATGAAATTGGGTTTTCCCGGTGAGCCTAAAATATAGTTTCTCATCTCTAGCTGATACAAGCTCTTCACAGTGGGAGGGGAGAGGGGTGTGTATGTGTGGAGGGGGCTGAGGAGTGGGGGAGACACCGAAAGTGGGGGGAGACTGGAGAGAAGAAAAGCGTCTTTTAGTAAATCTAATGCAATGTGAAGCTGGAAATAAAGCTGGCTCATCACAAGCTGCAGCAAAATTACTCCAAAGGACGTCTGCAGGCATTTCACAGAAAAGGAAATCCAAAGAGCCAGTAAAGCTTACGAAAAGGTGCTTGACATCACTAGTCCACAGGGACGTGTAAATTTTAACCACAACAAGATATCACGACATACCCGATAGAACGGCTAAAATTAAAAGGACTCACCACACCAAATATTCGTGAGATGCGCGTTGGTAAAATGACTTTGCACAACTATTTTTGGAGTATTGCTTGGAGGTAGATCAAAGCTAAACCTACGCCTATCTGATGGCCTAGAAATTCCACTACAAGGCATGTGTAAGACCTTTCATATCATCTTTATTCACAATAGCCTCAAACAGGAAACAAATGACCAGCAACAGTATAATAGATAAATGAAGTGTGCTATACTTACGTGCTACACAGCAAGAAGAAAGACCGCACGGCTGCTGTACGCAGCGATATGGATGACGCTCACCAATATAACGTTGAGTAAGCCAGATTCAAAAGAACCTTTATCTTGTGATTCCACTATACGAAATTCAGGAATAAGCAAAATTAATCTATGGTGATAGAAATAAGACCAGTGGTTACTTTGGGGAATGATTGGGAGGGGCATGAGGGAACCTTCTGGAGAGTTGGAAATGACCTATATCTCAATTTAATTGGTGGTGACACAGGTGTAAGCATATGTAAAAGTTTACTGGGCTTTATACACTATATTTGTGCTTCTTTGTCAATCAAATATGTCAATCAAAAAGGAAAAAAATCAAATCCATTTGGCTCTAAATTTCTGCAAATTAGATTCTACTGATACTTTCTGGGGAAAGGAGACTTGCCTGTGTCTTCCCATTATACTTTGAGCTCTTGAGGGTATTCAATGTCATTGCCAAATCCACAATGCTTCGGCACATGACACGCCCACTGAATAACTTCACTAAATATTTATGTCCTGGGTTCTGCCTTCGGTGGACCCCCCCCCCCCCCCCCCGCCCCAGGTTGAGGTGAAGTTCATGGCTTTTGACGTGTTCCTTCCTTTCAGGATATGAGTAGCTTTATTTCTCAAATCTTGTCCTTTCTTATGGCCTCCAGGAAAGGGCATGTTTTACACCGGAAGCGCATGGACTTTAGAATCAAATAAATTAAGCTCCTAGCTCTGCCACTCCCAGCTTTGCAATTCAGGTGATTTACTCTGTCTCTCTGGGTCTAAGATGAGGTCAATGACATTTACATTGCGGGCTTATGATACAGGTTACAATTATAGTTTTGGGAAGGCTGTTGACATAGCCTACCTAGTACCTAGAAGTAGGTGCTCAATCAGTGTTAATGATCTCACCTGTTGTTTTCTTTTCCGTAATCGGAATTAGCATACCTGAAGACCTGGCAGAATTTCCAGGAAGTGGCATTTCTCTGCTTTTCCACAGTTCACGTCCCAACCGTCCCAACCGTATGGACACTTCCACTCTGAAATTTGGTTGATTATCTGGCCTGTGTGACACAGAAACCAATTCCCAGCTGCCCTCTGAGAATTATCAAAACCTTTAACGGAGGTCAAAGAATCCCTTTAAGGTTATGGAGGGTAAGGAAATCTAGAAGTATTACTCTATCCTTCCATGTCTCTTCGTGCACTTCCTGAGAACTTTTATAACTGTCCACTTTAAAAGTTACTCCACATCATTTATTGGACGCTCTGGGGGCAGTCTATGAACTAAAATCGAATGCATAGAACATGCCCCAAATCTATCATGATGAGAAGATTTAAATGTACACTTATGCCAACTGAACTTCAAAATCCTTTCCCCATGATTTCCTCATGTTTCCCCAAAGACCAATAGGAGGTTGTTAAAATGAAATCAGGTCGAAGGAATGCGCTCCTAGTTTTAATTTGAGGGGAAAAAGAAACATTAAACCATATGTAATTATGAAGTCAATTGTCCTGAGTTTGGATGCTTTCATTCTAATGAAGGTTAAAATAGTTGAGTGTGGACAGTGAAGAAAATGAGAATCTCCTGTTAATGGTTCTTGAGAACTACCCAGTCTTGCTCAGGCCCAAACGGGAAAGAATAAAGTAAGACATGTCTTGTGAAAGTTGTTGGGCAAGGCACTGTTCTTCTCAACTTGGCTATTCTTTTCTCTCTTTTTTAAATTAAAAAAAAATGTTTTTATTTATTTTTGAGACAGAGAGAGACAGAGCCTGAGCAGGGGAGGGGCAGAGAGAGAGGGAGACACAGAATTCAAAGCAGGTTCTAGGCTCTGAGCGGTCAGCACAGAGCCTGATGCGGGGCTTGAACTCATGGACTATGAGATCATGACCTGAGCTGGAGTCGGACACTTAACCGACTGAGCCACCCAGGTGCCCCACAACTTGGCTATTCTTTTTTCTTAGCCAACTTTTTTCTTAGCCAACGATTGCATAGACAAGTATTTCCCAAATTCTTCCTTAAGGGCAACATGTCCTGCTACATGCTCCCATGGCATCCCATGGACAAGGAAGTTTGGGCATCCCAGAGCCTCCTTGGAGATTTACATTTACGTACATGCAATAAATTCCCCGTGTTGTTAAATCAGCTTTTCTACAAATGATTTGAATCCTCGAGTCCCATTTTGATTTAAGAGTAATGGCCTATGGAGTACAATGTGGAAGATCTTGGCACAGATATATGCTGTCAGTGACTAAAATCTAAAACTAAAAGTGTCTTTTCCCACAAATGTCACTATCGTACTTGGTTTTCTAGAGCTTTTATAGAGCCTATTAAATTAAAATTATGAACTTGCCCAATTTATATCCAATTATATTATCTCTACAACTTAAAGTCTATCATCAATCCCATATGAAACCTATTATTTTGCTCTCTCTATTCATTTTGATTAAACCTAATATTCAAGATTCAATTATGTAAATAAAGTAAGGCAGTGTTTACCAATCTTGTTTCCATTTGGAAACGTTCCCTTATTAGCACAGCCTCTAACGCCCATTTTGGGCATATAAATCCATTTTAGTGTGCATGCATCTTTTCTGGAATGCGCACTTCTCATCCTGATTTCTCATAAGGAGCATTCTGTGAACTCCCGGACATAGTAAGAGGATCACGGCCTTAGAGGCAGCCTGATGTAGGTTTGAGTTCAAGCTCCGAGCCAAGTCATTCTGAGTTGCTTAGTCTCAGTTTTCCCATCTTTCAAAAATATTTCTTTATTTGTGTATGCATGCGATAAAGAAATTTCTCATGATGTTCAATCAGTGCTTCTCCAAATGATTCGAATCCCAGAGTCCCATTTTGATTTCGAGTAATGGCCTATGGAGTACGGTGCGGAAAATCTTGGTATAGACACTTGTTGTCAATGACTGAAATCTGCAACTAAAAGCGTTATACACAATGTTACATTAGTTTCAGGTGTGCAACATAGTGATTCCACAACTCTATGCATTATGCTGTGTTTACAAGTGTAGCTACTGTCTGTCACCACACAAGGCTATTACTATACCATTGGCTATACTCCCTATGCTGTGCCTGTCATCCTTGTGACTCACTCATTCCAGAACTGGAAATCTGTATCTCCCACTCCCCTTCATCCGTCTTGTGCCCCCTGCCACCTTTAAAGTCTGGATATTAAAACTTACCTTAGATAGTTGGTGTAAGGATTCAAGGAGATTTTCTATCTTCTTTCTCTCTATCGATCTATCGATTTATCTAGTCTACTCTCCTCTCTCAGTTTTACATCATCCTCCATTGCACACAATTACTTTATAAATAGCTTCACTCTTTTTTTTTTCTGGTTGGAGTTGATGACCTAGAACGTGTGTTGTCTTTTCCTCTCATCCTAATTATCTACTGTTTAACGCACACATTGAATTGAGGTTTTCTTCCTGTATAAACAGCCATTATGAGTAGCCACTGACGTGGATATATGGATATATAACTGACAAAGCCAAGTTTAGATTTGTTTCCTGCCCTGAATATTATTTTTATAATTCTCTGGCTCTAATTTTTAAAAGTCACCTTGGTCCTGAAGTTGTAGGTGGATATTGACTGTCAGGTCTCTCTTCCATAGGTTGTCGGGTCATTGTCATCTGCAGCCGTTGTTTTCTCTGTGTCATACGCTGAAGATGTAGCTGATGAAGATTTGGTTCAGTTTCCGGAGGGAAAAATGAATATCCGAGGGCAGTAAAGGGACACATTTCAGATTTCAGATTCCAACCTACAGTTGCAAAGGAACGATATCGATGCTCGTCGGGGGCTTGTTCTGACTCACCCATTTTTTTTTCAGAAGAGAGCTCCAGACTGTAGCAGCGGCTTGGTTACCGAGCAAATTGTCTTGAAATAAGCTTTCAGTGGTGAGTTAGAGTCTGGCCGGATTCTTTGCCTCCTCTTTAAACATGCTCCATAGAGTGTTTGTTCTGCAGGAGGGTTGACTCAGACACTTTAAAGACCAGGAAAGTAAGTGGAGTGTGTGCATGCAGGCGTGTTTGAGACACGGGGGAGAATGCGGGCACGTGTGATGTATGTGTTTGTGTGCTCTCAAAAAGGCAGACAAACTTATCGAGGGTGGAAATTTGCAGCGCAAATTAAGGTTCTCAAGCTTCTTATTCTTTCAGTCTGTCTTTCAGAAGGCAGAGAAAGGCCCTCTTTCCTTTGTCAGAATCTGAATGGTGGGAATTTGCTAAGACAGGACATTTTCTTGAAGAAATACCCAAAATTGACTTCACAAATCTAGTCTGAGAGAGTTTTTTTTTTTTTTTGTTTTGTTTTTTTTGTATTCTTCTGGGTTGGCACCTAATGTTCCACTGTTTGCTGTAAGGATCAAAGCGACTATTATTTTTGAAAGTGGCTACTTTGTAACCAAGAAGTTGTCTGCCAACCCAGAAAACCTGGATACCAGCAGTATTTATCTGTGGAAAGATTATCATTAGAAAGAATTTTCTGAGAGTTCTTGAAATTCTCTTTATAATGATCTTTCCCTGAAGGACGAGGAAGGGAGAGCAAATACTGTTATTGTGTAAGTCATGAGGATTGTTCCATGAAAGCCACCTTGAATGGGTCAC
Organism: Panthera leo; assembly: GCF_018350215.1. Classification (NCBI taxonomy): domain Eukaryota; kingdom Metazoa; phylum Chordata; class Mammalia; order Carnivora; family Felidae; genus Panthera; species Panthera leo. The sequence continues at coordinate 146,632,216 of NC_056687.1, read as the reverse complement.
TTGATGTGATCACAAGAATGTTTTTGCCAATGGAGGAGAAAGTTGTAATGGTTGGGAAAACTACATAATATGAGAAAAGTGGCATAGGACATATGATGAGATAACTTGTGAAGTACAAATTTGAACTTGACCTTCAAAAAAAAAAATCAGCCTAGTAACGTGTCAGTGGCACACTTGTCCATCAACAGCTCTGTTTGTATAGTCTCAACACTCAGATTCTGATCTCTCAAACTCTTACACCTTGAAAAAGAACAAGAATTCTCTGGAAATTATTTGATTCCAACCTTGGATCAGGGTTTCTCAACTTCTGCACCACTGACATTGAGCCCAAATGTCAGTTTGTGGGGGCTGTCTTGTGCACCGTGGGATGTTTAGCGATATCCTTGACCTCTACCCTCTAGAAGCCCAAAGCACCCTTGGGGTGGGGGTAGACTTACCTCTGCTTGAAAACCACTATTTACTCTTGGGAGTCAGAGAAAATAGGGATAACTCTGGGTCATACTATGGTTACCAAGGAATAAGAAAGTTTCTAAGAACACCAGAGAAGTTCGTTTAAAAAGGTCATTACAGGGGCGCCTGGGTGGCGCAGTCGGTTAAGCGTCCGACTTCAGCCAGGTCACGATCTCGCGGTCCGTGAGTTCGAGCCCCGCGTCGGGCTCTGGGCTGATGGCTCGGAGCCTGGAGCCTGTTTCCGATTCTGTGTCTCCCTCGCTCTCTCTGCCCCTCCCCCGTTCATGCTCTGTCTCTCTCTGTCCCAAAAATAAATAAAAAAAAAACGTTGAAAAAAAAAAAAAAAAAAAAATTTAAAAAGGTCATTACAGGGACATAGCATATTATCAGTGTTAGCGATAATGGTAATAATAATAATAGCCAGTTGAAACTAGCTGGATTTGTAAGTACTCATTATAAAAATTTTGTTATTATACACCAATTTATTATCCCGTTCTCTTACTGATGGATGCTGGTTCCAGTTTGGGGCTATTACGAATAAAAATGTATGGCCATTATTGTACAAGTCTCTTTGTGATCTTTTCATTTATCTTGGGTTTTCATTTATCTTGGGTAAATATGTTGGAGTGGAATCTCTGAGTCACGGTGTAGGTGTGGGTTTAACTCTATAAGAAACCCCAATTAGTTTTCCGAGATGGTGGCAATATGTGTATGTTTTTGATACTGCCAACACACCGGGTCAGTATTTCATAAGGACACGGTGATAGGAGCGGTGTGTTGTTAAGGCGAAACTTAAAGAAACGTGGATTTGGGGAGAGAAAACCTAACCTCAGAAATGAAAGACCTGGCTGTAAGTGTCCCATAATTCCATTAGCAAAACCTTATGACAAAAATGTATTCAGCCTCGTCATCAGAATATTGCCAAATGAAATCCTATGCTCTGGCCAAAAGTGAACGGGTCATCAATCTGGCATCTGCCTTCTAAGCTTTTCTGAGATGGAGTTCATATCTTTCTGGGTCTCGTAAAATTACTAAAACGCTAGGAAATCTTTAAATGGTGTACAGTAAGATTACTGAAGCCCCAGGATGCCACAGAACTTGGAACTCTGAAAAGGATAGGCACTTGGGGGGAAAAAACATTAAATCCATGATTTTAGCATATTTAGAGCCATTTTTCTTTTTTGGTGAAAGAGTTTTAAGTAGCTTTGAAGTCATTGTATTTTTTGTTTGTTTTGTCTGTTTTTTAAGGCACTGAAAGCTTTCAGAGGAATCAGCCATACTAAATTTGTAATTGTAGTTTAAACTATATAAGGGAATTGAATTAATCAAACTTGTAATCAGTGACTAAATGCTTTTTGAAAAAAGGCTTTCAAAGTGTCTTTTATTAGATATATGAATGTAATCAATTGAGCATTAAACGTAATACAAATAGTGTGTGTTCCTTTTCACACATAAAAGCCCCACAGACATTAAAGAGAGAGCTTAACATGGTCTTAATTCCTGGAGTTCTTAAACTTTGTCTCACTGAGTAAGATAAAGCAGTTGAGTCAATAATAATTAGGCATTTACTCCTAAGGAGTGGGGTCTTTTTTTTTTTTTTAATTTTTTTTTTTTTAACGTTTATTTATTTTTGAGACAGAGAGAGACAGAGCATGAACGGGGGAAGGGCAGAGAGAGAGGGAGACACAGAATCGGAAGCAGGCTCCAGGCTCCGAGCTGTCAGCCCAGAGCCCGACGCGGGGCTCGAACTCACGGACCGGGAGACCGTGACCTGAGCTGAAGTCGGACGCTTAACCGACTGAGCCACCCAGGCGCCCCAAGGAGTGGGGTCTTAAGAGCTAATTAGCCAATGAGAAATAAGTTTCTCATTCTGATATAACAACCTTGAGGGAAATGGATGACTGTGGAGATTTTGTAAGCTATGCATATCTGGAATAATCTCTGTGGGCCAACATCGCGTGCCCATTGAGACCGTGGCCCAAGATGCTTCATTAAGTTGGTCCTGAAGGCCCACTACCCCCAACCAGAACTTTGAGACTCCCTCCCCCTTGGCCACAGGTGGGAATTACAGACAGATAGGACTGAGCGATTTCAGTTCTTTCTTCCTTGCTTCCTACATCCAGTGAATAGAACTCATTTCCTTTCGTAGAGACTGGAGTCCAGAAGGTGCCCATCACATCCCGTGTAGGAGAGTTAAGGATACTCGGGTCAGTTGTTTCCCTGGCCCTTGGTTCCTCTGGCTAACTTTGAGACCATTTGCGTCACATGCTCCCAGCACGCCAAGAAAAAGCTACCATCCACAAAATAAATAAGTAAATTCTAAATATTTTGGAGGAGTCAGCCAACTCGAAATGTCATTCAAGACATACTTCTAAAACGTTTTGTCAAGGAGCTCCAAGGACATTCCATTTCAGCCTTGGTGACAGCTGGCCATCCCTCTTTAGCAAACATAACTAGAGTGGAATTATAACTGAGAAAGCTTAAACAATCATTTGTACTGATCTCACCGGAAGGGAGGGGAGGTCTGTGCAGGATCGCGGAGTTCCTCCTTCCTCCCCTTTGAGCGGCACCTTTCAGGCTGACAAATGTAGCAGGATGATATTTTTTAAATGGCTCTGTTTTCACTTCACGTGATCCCCAGATGTTTCCAGTTATCCTTCCTCTCCCCCCCCTTCCCTTCCCCCAGATCAATAGCATTCTTTGCTTGAGGAGGAGGGTGGATACAGCATAGAACAAAGACATCATTGTTATCTTTGACTTTTAAGTGTTCTGAGAGTCCATGGCTGTAACAATAGTCTGAAAGCCAAGTTGATTTTGATTTGTGAGAACTAGGCACTTGACATAAAAGGGACTTTTATTCTGAGTCTCTGAGAGGACACAGCTGGAAGTAAGTTTACTTGGAGCCTGGAGGACTCAGATGTGAGAATTAACACCGGAGGATGAAAAGGTGTAAGATAGGACCTCAGAGAATCTTCCCCTCGTGAGAAGAGATCTGAATCCTAGCACTTGGTAGGGAGGTGGAGAGTGGAGGAGGACAGCAAGAAACCTGGTGGAAGTCCATGTTTCTCATACGGTGTTGGAACCCTGAGAACACGGTGGCTGGTGGTGTCACCAACATGGCTCCTTAAGCCCACCAATACCTCTGGCCAGTAGCCCCTTCATTAAAGTTCTTGAATTGTTGGCTGGAGGGTGTTTCCTACCGGGGCCCCGGTGCCTACAAGATCTGACGGGATGAGGGTTCAGTGAGAGTTACAGCCCCTCCAAAGGGAGAACTCACTCTCTAAGGGAGTTTGCTGAGTCATTTATTTAGTTGCTCAAAAGATGTGTGCTTAATTGATCCATTTTGGAGTGCTCGTTGTGTGGGAAAGGCAAGGTCATGGCCTTCCAAAATCCTATAAAGCAGAATTGCAGACGAGTGTCATGCATACAAACACCTGCCACGGGTGTCTTTGGTAGGGGCAAAGACAAAAATGTCAGCAATGCAGGCCTTATGGGTCCTCAAAGCGTGGAGTTTTCGGTGTTAGGGTGTTCGCCGGATTTTTGAGGAGAAATTTAATCCAAGGGAGCAAATGGAAGGCCACTGCCTGTGAACGTGCCGGTGAACACCGCACAATTCTACATCTATGGGAGTGGTGTCTCCCTCCCATCTCTGAAATTGTGCAGTGCCCAATCTACACAACCAAATACAATGGCCTTGGGCAAATGAAAACAGAAGCTGGGAGGGCTTCCCAGATCCATACTGGAAAAGATTAGGAACACTTTTTTTTACTCCAACGTGCAGATCTGATCATGTCACCTCTGCCCCTTAATCATGAAGTGCTTCCTAGTGTCATAGGGCTAATGCAGACTTCTTTTTTTTTTTTTAACTTTGTTTTATTTTGGCAAATAACACTTTTTTAAATTAAAAAAAAAATTAAGTAAGCTCTACACCCAATGTGGGGCTCTAACTCACAATCCCAAATTCAAGAGTCATATGTTCTACTGACCGAGCCAGCCAGGCCCCCCATGAAGACTTCTTAAAATGCTCCAGAATGCTCCGCGTGCTCTGACCTTACCTGACTCTCTAGTCTCAATTTGCATTGTGTTCTCTCTGTACTAGCGACACGTGCCGTCTTGGAATCCTCTGAACTCATCATGTGCTTTCCTGCCTTAAGAACTCTGCATGGTGTACTTCTTCTGTCAGGAAGCCCTTCCTCCCCCTTCTGGGCCTACCACTTTTTACTCTCCCTCCAGATCTTACTTTTTGGAGAGGTCTTCTCTGATCTACCTGACCAGTGGCATTTCTCCATCAGACACCCTCCTAGCACAGCGGCCCTGTCCTTCATAGACTGCTTGCAACTTGACATTTGCTTTCGTGATTATTTGGTGAATGTCTGTTTTCCTAGACGACTGTCGTAATAACGGTAACGCTAACATGTATTGGATGCTTTCTCTTGCTGGGCCCTCTTCTGAGGTCAGATTAACTCATTTGACCTTCACAGTGCCATTCACATTGACATTCGGAGTGAGGACGGTACTGTGGTCACCTACCCTATTTTATAGATGAGGAAACACGGAGAGGTTAACCCCCTTGGCCAAGGTTAAGGAGTCCAGAAGGATGGCGACCACATTTGTTTTGCTTGTCCTTGAGTACCCACTAGCCCCGTGCCCAACATAGCAAATGATCACAATTTCTTGGCTGCTTGAATAAAACGTGTTTGAGATGAATCTCAGAGAGCCCGTCCCGGGCGTGAGGCTCCCATGGTCCAGCAGGAGAGGGTTGAGAGAGAGATTGGGAAGCACAAGACAAAAGAATCCAGGAGAAAAGCTGTGAAAAAAGTGAGAAAAAAATATTCTTTTTATTGGCCTTGAGGCACGGTGACAGACCTGCGGGTTTTAGGGTGAAGTGCAAGGCCCAGCTGAATGCTTAACAGATGTCAGAAAAAGGGGTCGCTGGTAGTGACCGGTAGGGTCGCTGGGGAGCAGACCCCAGGTGGGTGCCCCAAACCTCACTCTCATGGACCAGAGGGCACCCGGGAAAAAGGAAGTTAGAGGTCACAGATGGTCCTCATTTCTTCTAGTTTATTTTAGTCTTTCTCCAAAAGATCAGACTTCACCAAAGGATATAATTGGAATCTTCCAGCCCAAGGGCATATTTCATGAGGAAAGAGCTATGGAAGGTCTGCACATTCACCTTGACTCACAGGAAAAGGGGAGGGTGAAGGGAATGCAATTATGATGGATTTTGCCGGGCACCAGGAAGCTGTCAGTAAATAATAAATCACGGAAATGCAGCTTTTCTCTGGGATCACCCAGGCGCATTTGGAAAACTTAGTCTTTAGCTAAGCTCTGAGTTTCTCACATTGGCTCATGTTGTCAGCACAAAGGGGTAGGGATGGGAGACAAAACTCAGTAACGAGTGTCTTTTCTGTTGGTGTAGAAGGAAGAACAATGGACGCGAAATCCTAGGACTCACTGTGGCCCTTGCCTTTCGTGTACCCTGTGACCTTGATCAAGATTTTCCTGTCCCTGGACCCCAGTGTCCACATTTGAACACTGAAGGGGTTGGAACGGCTGCTCCACTGTTAAGTTTCTGTGACGCTTGACGTGGCAGAGCATGTTGTCTATGGCTGATGCTGTTGGCAGTGGGGGCGGGGGGTGGTGGTGGAAGGAAAGGAGGGGCTGTCAGGGTTCGTCGCCTGAAGGATCTGGAGAAGGTTTTAGCATTCAAGTGCTCTGTGGGTCTGTAAGCGGATATGGTGACAGAAGTGAGCGTAAGGGTTTAATATGTAAACTATGCGGTGCATTTCACTCCTTAGCAAACTCAGCAGTTCTCCTGGGAGGCTTGGCTGTCACTTGTGGCTGCTGTTCCTGCAAGGGAAATCACACACGGTGGCAGGCATGCTGTCCCTCTTCGTGAACCTATTTGCTGATCAGCACCTGATACCAGAAGGGAGAAACGACCTTAAAAATCCCAGCTCTGTGATCATCTGCGCCCCGCAGCACTTTACGGGAAGCACTTCTCATTGTGGAGCTGAAGCCTATTCTAAAGTTGAAGATTACCCAGCGTCGCTAGAACGTTCTCCCAAAAAGCTGTCACGTCTCACAGATCCCTCTCTTGGGTTTGCTCCCGTCTCTCCCGGGAGAGAGCGAGGAACAGGATGCATTTCCCCCTCTTACGATGGGAGAACTGAAACAGCAGGGGCTATGACTTTGTCCAAGGTCAACCAACTAGCCTGAGGCAGGAGTGGGTCTCCCGGCCTAGTCCTTTTTGCCGTTACTTCCAACACACTACATTCGAGACAAGCTTGGCGTCGGCCTCCGTTTTTCCCCTTTTGATAGTGGAGGGAGACGTACTGAGGTACACTAGAGGTTCTCTGTTGAGGACAAGGTCAGACCATGAAACTCCACAAGGCGTACGCTCTGAAAGAACACCAGCTCCAGAATCTACCTTGATTAGACAACAGTGATGGTGAGTAGGATTGTCCAGCACCTACTGTGTGTCAGGGACTGTTCTCGCCTGTACCCACTCTGGTAATTCTCACAACCTCCTCAAGAGGTAGGTATTAATATTATCACCGCTGCGCGGACGATGAAACCGAGACTCAGAGAGGTCAAGTGGCCTCCCCAAGGTCACGCCTAGAGTGGTTTTGTATGGAGTCGACTCGGCCAAACTGGAACCACATTCTCAGAACCTTCTTCTTTCCACGGTCCTGATCTAATGTTGACCGGAAGAGAAATTTGCTTGGGATTTGCTAGGTGGATGCGACCGGTAGCCTTTTATTCCCTGAAGGGGGTTGGAGTGAGAGGCAGAGGTGGATGCCGAGATGCCGCCGGCAGGTGTGAGCTTTTCGTTGCAAATCTGCGTCCGGGTCTCCCGCCCGCCCTGCGGGTGCAGTTGCCCAACGGCAGCCCCACGACCGTGCCCGGAAACGGGACCACGTCTTCACGGACGCTCCTTCCAGCACTCCTCTATATAGGGCCCCGTTCCTGCGGCTGGAAATGCTGGACTTTTTCATTCGCGGCCCTGATTGGCCTGCCCAGGCCAGCGCTTCAGGAGGGCGGGTCAGCGACTGCATGGACCCTCACATGCCCAGCTCTCCCCACAGCGGTGGAAGGTGCTAGGCGTCTCCCAGTGTCTTCTATAATGCCATAGTGGATCTGCTTCCTTGACTGGATCTGGCTGCTACGTATGTCTGACAAAAGACCGAAGTAGGGGCGCCTGGGTGGCTCAGTCAGTTGAACATCCAGCATCAGTTCAGGTCATGATCTCACGGTTCGTTAGTTCGAGCCCCACGTCGGGCTCCAAAGAGCCTGCTTTGGATCCTCTGTCCCCTCTCTCTCTGTCCCTCCTCTGCTCACACTCTCTCAAAAATAAATGAAACATTAAAAAAAAAAAAAAAAAAAGACTGAGGTAGGTCCTGAACCCAAATCTGGCAGGCTCCGAAACTCGTGCTTGTAACTCCTTGCCCAGTAACTGGGAATGAGGGAACACAAAGGTCACCGGCCAACCCTTCTGACTGCATATAGTGAATCACAGAATTTTACACACAAACCACGACTTTAAACTCTTGGTGGGACTTTTTCCTTCCTCCTCACAATTTCTATCCCACTCAACACGTTGATGAAATGATTCTCAACAGGCTTCGAAAATAAAGCTAGCCGGCTCAAATCCCTATTGTGGTAGACACTGGCATAAAGTAGGGCTCCTCAGCGGCAGCACCGGGGACCTTGGGGACCAAATAACTTATTGTTGTGGAGGCCGTCCTCTGCATCGTATGGGGTGTCGCGGCAGCCTTGGCCTCCGCCCCGTAGATGACCACAGCACCCCCGAGTTGTGGTGATCAACACTGTGTCCGGACATCGCCCAGTGTCCCCAGGATGGCAAAATCACACCCAGGTGAGACTTTTCTAGGGCAACAAATCCCCTGGGTGCGTGGAGCCAGCATTTGGAACTAGAAGCCAGCGGTAGGCTCTTCTCGGGTGTCCAAGATAATGTCCCCTGGCACCTCTCCGTGGGGCAGACAGCTCCTCGGAGGTTCCCGCAGATCGTCTCATCCTGGGCCGGCTTGTCTTCCCCTCTGCGCGGCACCCTGGGAAACACTGCTCCCGCCTGTGGCCGCAAACCTTACTCTCCTCGGACCCCATGCTCGTCTCCCAGAGATGAAGCAAACTGGAACAAATATTAACACCTGTTAAGTCCGAGTGGTGGGTATTTGTGGCCTTTTACACTGTTTGCTGAGCTTTTATGAAATGTTTCATAATTTTAAGAGAAGGTCAAGGTATATGGAAGCACGGTGGCTAGCAATGCAGTAAAGCTGCGACTTTATCTTTTAGATAATAGTCATGAAGCCATTTCAAATCCTGCATAAACTTGTGATTCAGAGATCAGAATGGCCCTCCTTGTGAAATAAACAAATCCCAACTTGGCTTGGCGGTAAATCTTTTTTCTTCCCCTAGATTGGGCTGTTTCAGCATAGAAGCTCGTAGGGGTGGAAGGTGAGTGGTCCCAGCTTGCTCCTCTTGCCCTGTTCACCTGCCCTGCTGCCCAGAAATGAGGTTTCACATCCCAGTGCTGTTGGAGGGGGGGGGGGGGAGGAGAGGGAGGACAAAGGGGAACGGGCTAGTTCTCACTTAGCTGGGGAGCTTTGTGCTAGGACAGATCCTTAAAGCTTGCTTTCTCTCATGGTGACCTTTGTTTGTGGGCTTGGTAGGTGTTTTGTTTTGTTTCTGGGAGCCTGTCTTCTAGGATTCCCCTTGAGTCTGGTATTGCCGAGTGGTCCCTTGAGATTTCTCCTCCAGCTCCAGAGCATCTAGGGGAATGCCTCTAGCTTCCGGCTGCAGAGCCCCTCTTGGCTCCCCAGGCGGCCACACGTGGCAGGAGGTAAGACAACTTTCTAGTGGCTCGCTCACTCTCTCTCTCTCTCTCCCACTGATGTCTGGTGTCTCCTCAGTCCAGTGTTCTTCGAGGGGCACAAGTGATACCCCCAAGGGACGCTAAGAGCTGTACCAAAGGCAGTAGCCTGCCCTGGCCCTCTGCCTCTCTTCCCCCTCAATACCAAAGCCCTTGGATGTCTTCCCTGGGGGTTTTCTACTGGCGGTGGGTGGCTCTTCCTGCTTTCCTTATCTACTTTAGCATTCCTCCAACTCCTTCTCTGGTTTTTACTTCCCGAATTTCCTTACTTACCTCCAAGCCTCCAAGAATGAATGGAGCAGGAAACGGAGACTGGTGGTCAGAGCTGGGTTGTGTGGTATTGCATTTCTACCTGCTGCCTATTGCTTTCTGTCTCTGTATCTATCTCTTGGTCTAGCCTTTCTACGGAGATGTGTTTCAACATTGACGGAACGCTTCCAACACTGAGTATTGTATGCTAAGCAAGCTTATTGCGTGCATCATTCAAATTTACAAGTAAATAAACTGAAACTCCGAGAGGTTAAGCAACTTGGTCAAGGTCACGCGCTTCAGGGAATGGCAAGTCTCGTCAGCTGCGGAGCCCTTGTTCTCAGCTCGTATACAAGACAGGTAAATACTAGGTGGTGCCTTGGAGGAGTGAGGGGTGAGGCGGGCTGGGAGAGAAAAAAGCGTCATGTCTCCTTATGTTTCAAAACTCAAACCCTGCTTAAGACAGGCACCCATTTTTAGGTTCACATTTCTCAGCTTTTGTCCAGGCCACATGTGTTTGGGGGTACGCATATAAAAAAGTCAGGGCTGAAGAATTTAGCGTGAACACACGTACAGTCCTGTGAGGTCCTAGGGTTTATTCAGATGGGTTTGCTGTGTTCTAGAATCATGATTTCACGAGTGTATTAGTTTCCGAGGGCTGCTACAAGAAATCACCATGTACTTGGCTGGAAATGAGACAAATTTATTCTCTCGCAGTGTTGGAGGCCAGGATGGAGTTTTTAGTGGGCCCTACTCCTTCCGGGGTGCCAGGGGTGAATCCTTCCGGCCTTTCTGGCCTGTACTGGCTTGCGGCCATGTCACTTGGGTCTCTGCCTCTGCCTTTCCTGGCTCCCTTCCTCCCATGTTTCTGTGTCAGTCTTACTTTCTCTTGTCTTCCAATGCCCTGTGATTGGATTTAGGGCCCACTGGAATCTAGGATGATTTCCTCTTGGGATTTTAACCTTAATGACACCGGCAGACATCTTCTTCCAAAAGAGGATGTACGTGTTCTGAGGCTCCAGTGGGGGCGCCCTTCGGCTCACCACATAGGTTTATAGTGCTAGGCTAGCCGGGTGGTTCAGAATGCCTCAGTTTCTACACGATGGTACCCCTGCCGTCCGCTCTTTCACACATGATCTATCCAGAAGAATGAGAGTCTTGGGGAAGCCCAAACAGTCAGCGGGTGTTAAGCTGCCTTTATTCCTTTAGCAATACCCGTCTGTCGGTAAATAAGAGTCTAGATGCTTTACAGAACTAATGTGTCTTCTGAAAGTCCTCACACTCTTGGAGAAAAACTTGAGAGATGGGAAAATGGGGCTCAATATGTGTGAAAGAACTCCGTCTTCTTGAGGGGAAACCCAGGGTACACACTTCAGAGAGTATTACTATTATATAGAGACGTGAACACATAGCAACTAAGTGAAAAATCATCACTGCTAATACGCCCATCTCGGGGACTTGCTCCATTTCCCAGACAGTTTCGTGAAACTCTCTCTCCCTGAATTGCTTGAAAAGAATCGATACCGGCTGGAGAAATCATCACAGCCTCGGCCTGTACCAGCGGAGCCGGGAAGGAAGGACTGCTTAGTGAAGAGTCCAGCAAGCATAAACGAGTGCTTCCAACAGCCCTTGTGCACCTTTCCCTTGACCAAGTTCGACTCACACTTTACCCAGACAGGTCAAGTTTCAGTTTCGTGCGTCCAGCCCCAACCCAGTCATTGGGATCGATTTAAGTTTTGGTTTCCCGGGAAATGGTGTAGAGGTCTATTTGTTCAGCATTTGCCTTCTGGCAATGAAATGCAATCCCTTTAGCTCTGCAAACGCGCCCTCGCTGGCTGCCAGGCATGAGGCATTGGGCACAGGATGGGCCCTTCTCCGGGGACCGCTGTTGGGGATGGGGAGCCGGCCATGTAAACAATCCCAGGCGAGAGGGGTGTGCTCTTCTAGAAGACAGGGCACAGCTCCATGGCAACACACACGGGCCATAATTAATACCTTTCTAAACATTTTTCTTACTGAAAAAATAATTAATGTTTCTGTTAAAAAATATAGATATGAAAAATAAAAACTGCCTATAATCCGCATAGCATAGAAGTAGCAATGGGTAACCTTTGGTCTGTATATACACCTGTACCTTTGTATCTGTGCCTGTATTATTATAACTGCCTGTGCCTCTGGCTAGGTCTGCACCTTTATCTGTAGCTGGTTTTACATTGTGCTTGTATCCATCACTATATTTTATTTTATTATTTTTTAAATGTTTATTCTTTTTGAGACAGAGACAGACAGAGCATGAGCAGGGGAGGGGCAGAGAGAGACAGAAAGAGGGAGACACAGAACCTGAAGCAGGCTCCAGGCTCTGAGCTGTCAGTACAGAGCCCAACGCGGGGCTTGAACTCATGAATCGCGAGATCATGACCTGAGCTGCAGTTGGACGCTCAGCCGACTGAGCCACCCAGGCACCCCTACCTATCACTATGTTTTAATAACAAGATCATCCTCTTTAAAATGCACACATTTTCTGTTTTATGGTCTGCTTGTTTAGTCACCAGTGTATTGGAAACACACTTCCATGGTATTTGGTATGGTTCATCATTTTTGACAGCTATATATATTCTATCGTATAGGTAGAACTTGGTTACTCAAGCAATCTCTCGTTACTCTGAATTTAATAATCTTATAAGTAAATCTGTGCAGGAATCTATAATTTTGCTCTCAGAAAAAATTCTGAAATTGAAGTCTCAGGCTTGACATGAAGGTGTGCGTTTAGAGTTTTTGCCTTGGAGGCGCCTCGGGGAGAATGGAGGGAACAAGGAAAGTGTGACGTTGGACTTGGGGCTTCCCGGAGGAGCAGGCTGGGGCAGTCAGGTGGTGGAGGGGAAAGGTAGGGCTGTCTGAGAAGAGACGTAGGGGTGCCAGTGGGCAGGTGCAGGGATATTCGGGGAGCAGGGTCTGAGTGCCTAGAGCTGAGGGGTGCCACGGGCAGGGACTGTTGAGGCCAGAGGGTAAGGAGCCCGAAGGTAAAGTACGGTGGTAGCGGAACTATAGGGCACTGACATCATCCCTTGGGCCAGGGAGTCTCAAAGGAGAGGGGGAACAGGCACATGGATTCAGGTGTGCTGAATCTTCAGAACTTTCATCGCCAAGGGTACATTCCTTGCCCCTCCCTCCAAGGCCTGAGAGTTTTCTCTCTCTCTCCCCTCTCCAGTTGGTAGATAGGACTCCTGCTCTCGTGTTTTACCCCAACTCCTTTGAGAATCCGAGGCATGGCTCATAGGGATGGTGTGGAGGTAGGGAAAGGAGGCAGGAGTCCTTGTTAGGGGCAAGAGGGAACCGCTGGATGTTACGGGCAGTAAAGCGACAGATTCTGACTTGTGGCCCGCAGAATTCTTTCTGATGTGGTCTACACGGGGGCTTCTTGAATCATCTGTGGTGAGGGACTGGCTGCTGTTTTCTTTTCTACTATATTACAGACTGACATTTAAAAAAAATGTAATAAAGACGAGTTACTAGAAAAATGCAATAAAATACAAGCAACACTATCTATCTATCTATCTATCTATTTAGGGAATGTGTGTCCGAGTGAGTGGGGGGAAGGCAGAGAGACACAGACAGAGAGTGAATCTCAAGCAGGCTTCACACTCAGCAAAAAGCCTGACCGGGGCTGGATCTCATGATCCTGGACCTGAGCCGAAGTCGAGAGTCAGATGCTTAATAGACTGAGCCACCAGGTGCCCCTAAGTGTCACTTCTTAAACAATAGATTTGGGGTCCCCGGGTGGTTCAGTCAGCTGAGCGTCCGACTCTTGGTTTCAGCTCAGGTCACGATCTCATGGTTCGTGGGTTCGAGACCCACGTTGGGCTCCAATGCTGTTGTAGAGGGTCTGCTTGGGATTCTGTCTCTCTCTGCCTCTCCCCTGCTCATGCTCTCTCACTCTCTCAAAATAAATAAATTTAAAACAATTAAACATTAAATAGTAGATTCAACAGACGTAAATGAGCCCTGCCAAATTTGCTTACGGTGTCAAATGCTCCACTCAGTTTCTGTTCCTGCCTTATTGAAGACCTGTAATCAGCATTGTGTGGGTGGCCCCTTCCATGAACTGCACCTGGGGAGGTACAGGTGTAGCCTCTACTCTAGAGAACCGGTCAGAGGGAGAGAGACCAACCAGCAGGCTGCTTGCAAGATCGCGGGGGACGGAGAGCCTCAGGGCACCAGCTCAGGCAGGGACAGGCATATGAAAAAGAGGGGAAGATAATTAATATGTTTGGTCTTACCTCTCCCATTTGTTTTATGGCTAAAAAATTCTTTGTAGTTATTTTTCTTGTGTTCTATTTTATGCTTCCATTTTTTTCTTCTTTGCTTTTATTTCCCCCAACCATTTGGAAACTGCATGTTCTGTCTTTCAGCACTACATGTAGTTTTCATGAAATTAAAAAAAAAAAAAAACAACAACCCCAAACTGGCCCCTATAATTCTGCAAACATCAAAGGAAAATGTAAATTAAAACCAGAATGAGATATCTCATACCTGTTAGAATGGCCGTCATTAAAAAGAAGGAGGTAACAAATTCTGGCAAGGGTGTGGAGGAAAGGACCCTTGCACACTGTTGGTGGGGTTGTAAATGGGTGCCTCCACTGTGGAAAGCAGGATCGAGGATCCCCAAGAAATTAAAAATGGAGCTCTCCTATCATCCAGCAATTTCACTTTGGGGAATATATCCAAAGGAAATGAAAACACTAACTCAAGGAGATACCTGCACCCCGTGTTCATAGCAGCATCATTTACAATAGCCCAGGCCAATGTAAATGTCCATGATGGATGAATGGATAAAGAAATTGTGGTATATATATACCATGGAATGTTCTTCAGCCATGCAAAATGAGGAAATCCTACAATTTGTAATGACATCAATAGGCTTAAATTTTTTTTTAATGTTTATTTGTTTTTGAGAGAGAGACAGAGAGACAGAGTATGAGTGGGGAGGGGCAGAGAGAAAGGGAAACACAGAATCGGAAGCAGGCTCCAGGCTCTGAGCTGTCGGCACAGAGCCTGACGTGGGGCTCGATCCCATGAACCATGAGATCATGACCTGAGCTGACGTCGGACACTTAACTGACTGAGCTACCCAGATGCCCCACATGAATGGACTTTGAAAGCATTATGCTAAGTGAAATAAGTCAGAGAAAGACGATTATTGTATGATCTCATGTGTGGAATCTTAAAAAAAAAAAAAAACAAAAAAACCCCCCAAAACTCATAGAAAAAGAGATCAGACTTGTGGTTACCAGAGGTGGGGGCAGGGGGAATCGGAGAAAGGTTGTCGAAAGGTACAAGCTTAGGGGCGCCTGGATGGCTCAGTTGACTGAGCGTCCGACTTTGGCTCAGGTCCTGATCTCACAGTCCGTGAAGTTCAAGCCCCGCACCAGGCTCTGTGCTGACAGCTCAGAGCCTGGAGCCTGTTTCGGATTCGGTGTCTCCCTCTCTCTCTGTCCCTCCCCCACTCATTCTCTGTCTCTGTCTCTCTGTCAAAAATAAATAAACATTAAAAAACAAAGGTACAAGCTTCCAGATGTATGATAAATAAGCACTAGGGATATAACGTACAATATAATCACCATAGCAAACACTGCTGTAAGGTATACAGGAAAGTTAAGAGTAAATCTTAACAGGTCTCGCCACAAGGAGAACACGTTTGTTCTCTTTTCTTCTTTCCCTTCGTTGTTATCTGTGTGAGAAGTGGATGTTAGGTGCACCTGTGCCTCAAGCCCCCTTGCCTAGGCAGGAGGGGGAGGGGCCGCTCCAAGCTACTCCCGATTTCCCAGATTGGCTCTCAGGCTGGGGAAGGCTGGTAACTACTCTCAGCCTTGTCTGAATTAATCCTCTTTCCCAGGCGGAGCAGTGGAAGCCTCCATGTCCTGGGTTGGCTTTGCTCTGGAGCCATGATCTCTGCCTGTCCCCCTCTTGGCTGGAGTGCTCTCGGGCCACATAGCTTCCAGGACTTGTCCCCAGCCCCTCTGGTCAGATGGGGCCAGAAGGCTCTCTCCACAGTGACTGGAACCGTGACTCTGCACCTTGCCTGGGCGTGGGAAAACTGGCTCCGGGGCAGGCAAAGCTCCTTGTCTGAGGATCCAAGTGGGGCAGATCTGCACCCCACTGAGCTCCCCGGTCAGAGGCACCCCCGATTTGGAGCTGCAGATGAGCAAAGTCGTCGCTTGGGACTACGACTTGGGCACTGCAGGTATGAACTTGGTCGGCCAAGACCCCCCTTTTCCGTCACAGTCATTTTCCCTAGGGTTGCGTCCTGCGGATTCTCCTGCAGTCCCTGTGGGGTGAGATCAGAGGAGCGGCTCCTGAAAAGTGACCCGCAGTGCTGGAGAGGCTAGTGGTCCCCTCTGGGTTCTCTCAGGGAGACCTCTCGACATGGTGCTGCCGTGGTCTGGGGGAGGGGCAATGCGGTCAGTGTGGAAGTGCTTTTTGTCCCTTCCCATGTTGTCGGTCTCGGTCTCTGTGGGGCAGCAGGGTGCTTCAGCCTCGCCTCTGTGTTCTAGGATTCTTTCAGCAGTGTCTTGTTCTTGCAGAAATGTTTGTGGTCCTTGTGAGGGGGAGCGGAGTTAGGAAAGGCCCAGAGCGCCATCTTGGTGATGGCTCTCTCTGTAACCATGTGTAGAACATTTATTTGGATACAGCTCTGTGTTTATCTGAGTTCAGTGTTGACTGTTGGTGCTTTTTTTTTTTTTTTTTTTGAGTTCTTCATTTTAAGTCACCTCTTGGGATGCCTGATGAAAGCATTAAGTAATATTTTCACAGTAACTGGTAGTGTGTGTGATATGAGAAGAAAAGGAGCCGCTGACCTTCTGGAGTAGGCCGGCCTTACGGCGGGGCTTAGTGTTCTCCTGTTGGACATAAATGATTTTGCACAAAATGAGTTTCAGACCAGGTCACTCTCTGACTGTGATGGATCTAGACACTTCACGGTCATGTCTGAACACAAAACACGACCATCGTCCAAACCACAGAGATGGCCAGACATCTCCCTGTCCTGGCTAATATGAATGATTGCTGCTTCTTAACCAATTTCTTTAGCTTTGTCTGGACTTTCCTCCTTCTAGATAAGATTTATTAAGTTTCCCAATCACAGAATTAGCTCTGTTTCCTAAGAGCATCAATCCACAGTCAAGCCCTACATCCCCAAATCACTTAACACAAGTGCAAATCTTATCGCAAGTTTTTTTCTAATACCCTCTTCCTGAGACACTTGAAGGTTTTCTGGGCTGTATTCACTCTCACTGAGATGAGTAATAAACCCACTTGTTCCAGCATATTCATGGTGGTCTGAGGCTGCAGAACACTGACAGGCGGAGTGATTGCATTGATGGCTCCGCTAACTTGTGTCCGCCTCCTTTGCCGGGAACTTTGTAGTCCCCTCCCATTCTGACTCTGGCTCAGTCACGTGACTTGCCCTGACCCATGGCCTGGTAGCAAACTCGAATGCAAACAGAGGCTGGAAAGCACACGTGTGTCTGTTGCCTGTGTTGAATCCCTGCTACCACCATGAGATCAAGCTAGCATGACAGAGGACAAGACACATGGAGATAAGTGGACCCTGGTGTCCAGCTAAGGCCAAGGACATGTAAGGTAGCCTAGCTCAGATCAGCAGAATTCCCCACTCAACTCATAATCCTGCAAGCAAAAATAAATGTTTATTAGTATAGCTTACAAAGGTTTTGTGGTTGCTTGTTTTGCAGCATCATCGTGGCAATAAATAATGGGTACGGTTTCCCGTCTAAGAATATATTTCTGTTGACAACCTATTTGGTAGAGAATCCCTGGGTCATACACTTGGCTTCAAAACTTTATAGATTTGCTACATTGTCTTTTATTGTTAGGGTTTGATTTTTGTTTCTAGTTAAATTGTGATTTTCGTTTGGTGTCATCAATTATAAGTTGGGTCTCTTATCTCCATCCTATTTATCAATTTCTTCTTGGTCTTTCTAATCGCATTTTTCATTTTTTGGAACACTTTCCTTGTTTTGATCAGCTCCATTTTTATCTAAGGACCAAAACGCAGCCTCTTTTTTCTTTGACATCTTCTTTCCTCTCTTGTTTCATATGTTCTAGAACTTCTTAGATTGGGTTACCTGCAAAATGTGCTCTTGCTTTGCATTGGCAAGGAAACATGTTCCTCTTTTGAGTGATGCAGAACTTTTTAACTCTGTGTGTGTGTGTGTGTGTGTGTGTGTGTGTGTGTGTGTTTCTGGAACTTTCAAACGAATGGCCATATGAGTTCTTTCTCATCCCATCTTCTTATACTTGTGTGATGGCACATTCATCTTGGCATGTCTTCTCCAGTTGAAGTGTGAATGGATATGCACAGCTTTTAACCAAAATCCTAGTATTTTGCAAACATTTACCGGAGACAGTTTTTCTGGGTTATCTGCTTTTACCTTTTTCTTTCTGAATATGATACAGAAAAACATTTTTGAGTAATTTGAAGTAATGTGTAGTCCTTGCATTAGAAGCTGAATATGAACAACTCCTATTCTCAGTTTTTCTGGTTTCTCTCTTTGCCAATGGCTGCCTAAAATCCCAGGATGCAACACTCCACTTCCTGCCTACTTCTACTCTGGGCCAATGGAGTTACCGTCTCTGCAGGAGAGAGAGTTGTGTTATCCAATCTCGAAGCCATTAGCTGTATGGACAGAGACCTTGAGATAGGTCTAGTCCAAACCAAAATCTGCTGTGAGTGTAAAATATACACCAGATTTCAAACACATTGCACAAAAAAGAGAATGTAGAATATCTCACTTATATTTAAAAGCATTGACTGGGGCGCCTGGGTGGCTCAGTCGGTTAAGCCTCCGACTTCAGCTCAGGTCACGATCTCGCGTCCGTGAGTTCGAGCCCCGCGTCGGGCTCTGGGCTGATGGCTCAGAGCCTGGAGCCTGCTTCCGATTCTGTGTCTCCCTCTCTCTCTGCCCCTCCCCCGTTCATGCTCTGTCTCTCTCTGTCTCAAAAATAAATAAACGTTAAAAAAAATTTTTTTTAAAAGCATTGACTATATGCTGAAACGATAATATTTTGGATATATTAAAATAATCTGTTGTAACTGTCTTCACCTGTTTAATTTTCCTTTGTAAAAATGTGGCCACTAGAGAATTTTAAATTATTTATCTGGTATGCATTGTATTTCTATTGGACAGTAGCAATGCAAAGAGATACTGTATACAGTGTGTGTATATGTGTATATATATATATATATATATATATACACATATACACACACATACATACATACATACACACACACACAAAGATATAACACTGTATGTTAATTATACTTCAATAAAACAAACAAATGAATAAAAACCACAAAGCTACAGAGAAAGAGAGAGAGAGAGAGAGAGAGAGAAACTAATACACAATGGGGTAGAAATCTATGGTCACTTTAGGAAGCCATTTTCTGATCAGCACTGACCTTGTTCTCTGGCATGAGAATACATAGAGGCGGTGTGTAAACCCCTCTGCTCACCTTCTTCCTGTGGATCTTTGCCATTTTGCATTACAAGTAACGTAACAGAAATACAAAGGATTATAAGAAACTTCTGTGAACAATTATCTGCCACAAATTGGACACCCTTGAAGAAATGGATAAATTCCTGGAAACATACAACCCACCAAGACTGAACCATGAAGAAGTAGAAAATCTGAACAATCTGACTACTAGTAAGGAGATTGGACCAATAATCAGAAACCTCCTACCAAACAACAGTCCAAGACCAGATGGCGTCACTAATGAATTCCACCAAACATTTCAGGAATTAACACCAATCCTTCACAAACTATTTCAAAATGTAGAAGGGGGAGGAATACTGCCAAGCTCATTTTACAAGGCCAGCATTACTCTGATACCAGAACCAGACAAGGACTACAAGAAAAGAAAATTATAGGCCAATATCCCTGACGAACATAGATGCAGAATTTCTCAACAAAGTATTAGCAAGCAGAATTCAACAATACACTAAAAGGATCATGCACCAAGGAGTTATTCGAGGGAGGTAAGGATAGTATCCTTGCCATTTTGCGTCAAAGATCAAAGTAAGCGAAGTCTATCTATAGTCTTCGACCTAAGCCCTCTTATGTCATTTAAATTTTGCAAACTACTGGAAACTTAGGAACATCCGACGAGGAACATTTATTTCTCCCACAATAGAGGATTAGCTTGGGCTCTGATCTAGGTTGGACTTGGATGGGGCACCTTAGCTGAGGCTTCTTTGTTCCATACACCTCCCATTTCTAGTGGGCTAGCCTAGGCACGTTCTCACGGCAGTGGCAGAGGAAGCAGCGCGAGAACAAGCCTGATCTTACAAGCACTTTTTAAGTTTCTGCTCGTGTCTCACTTGCTGACATCCCATTTGCCCACACGGCAAACCCTGAATCCACGTGGGAGGGTACCGTGAAACTGCAAGGCAATGAGCCTGGATACAGAAAGGGAAAAGGAGTGGGGCTTGTCTCCCCATTGCGGGTAGAGGGGATTCTTCCAGAAGTCTGGGGAAGTACTGATTTGTCAAGTTTCCGATGACATTTCAATTTCGTCTCCATGGGAAGGGAGGGAACTGTCATGCCCCTCACTGTGTTGATCCAGAAGTACATTTTTAATTGCCCCTTAAACTATGCTTGGAACAAGCTCTATCATTGGACACCTAATAGACAATATTCTCTTCATTTAGATACATGTTGCAAGAAGTTTTCTTGTGATTGTTAAGTTAGTAAAGATAGTTTTTTTTTTTTTGCTATTACTATTAGTATTAACTTTTGTTATTATTATTCCTCACATAGAAAAACAGCATGCATATGTCACTATGGCCAAAAAGAAAACTGGAATTGTCCAGGTAGCGTCTATTTGTCAGGGGCGAGCTGGTGCACTGGGAGTGAGGGTAACAGTTCCTTTTTGGAGCAGCCAGATGGATAGAAGGAAACGTTCAGGCCAAATGTTTGCTTTCAGCCAGTCTGTCTGGCCATATTGAGAAGGGGTTACCAGCTAAAACATTTGCTATTGACTGTGGAGGATGATATGAACCGTGGAGTAGTTTTATTTGGAACCAGGCAGAAGAGATTTGCATCCCAACTTTGCAGCTCCCTGGTTGTGTCAAACTGAACAAGTTTTTCTACCTCTGACAGTCTCCTCCTTCCCTTATTTGTAAAAGGGCCAGCGGAATTTCTACCCAACAGGGTAGCTGAAAGTGTGATATGACGTAGCACGGCAGTTAGCAGAACACATGCTCAGGAAGCGGGATCTAAACTCTACTCTGTCTGTGTGGGACTGTTTGGGGGGATTCCCTAATTTCCTCCAACTCTGTCTTTCGTTGACAGTGGGAGTTATTTGGTGCAGCTGAAATATTTTCTAGCTGTATCTTTCACTTGTTTATACGTTAATTTATGTATACATTTTGCTCATTCCTTCATTCAACAAACCTTTGTTGATAGTCTCGCAGGTTGGGCTCTCCTGAAACAGATAGCGAGATGGAGGAAAGTATCTGTTAGGAACCAACATCTGGGAAGCTGAAAGGGAGGAAGCAGGATTGGGCAGAGGGAAAAGCCACACTGTGACCCAGGGCCAACAGGAAACTGCCAGGTGATCCTAGAACAGATGTTGCCTGTTTGAACACAGATGTGGCCTGTGGCCACATTTGGCCAAGATGGCTGTCTTTTTTTTTTTTTTTAATGTTTATTTATTTTGAGAGAGAGAGAGAGATAAAGCACGAGTGGGGGAGGGGCAGAGAGAGAGGGAGAGAGAGGGGATCCCAAGCAGGCTCTGTGGGGCTCGATCCCATGAACCGTGAGATCATGACCTGAGCTGAAATCAAGAGGCAGACACTCAACCGACTGAGCCACCCAGGTCCCCTGGTTGTGTTTTCATACCTCTGCCTTGCTCATTCACTGGATGAGGCCTACCCTGGGCAGGACCCAGGCCTCGGGCAGGGTAAGGTATAGCTGAAGCAGCCTCTGAAGGAGCTGACAGGAGAAAGCTGGGTCCTGAGGACACTGTGCGGAAAGACAGCAGATCCTTCCCTGAAGGGGGACTTGGGGGGCATATCTTTGTGTCCACCACTGCGGGATGTCATGGCCAGTCCCTGTGCCCAGGCCTGGGGCTACAGTGCCAAAAAGGGGGGACAAATTCTCCACCCTGTGGAGCTTCGAGCGAAGGCTGGTTTTGAGAGTTCTCACATGTCTTCATTTTTCAAATGAACAATCTTCTTTAGACAGATTGCCTCACCATGAAGCTGGGAGAATAGACTAATGTCTTCAGTTATTACTCAAGAGAGGAAGAAAGTAACAGATATCCCTGTTGATAGCAGCACAGATTCTGGGCCGTATGGAATCGTCTTCCACTCACTTTCTGCCGATTTCAGCAGTTCACCCAATACGGACCTTCTGTCATGCGCCAGGCACAGTGTTAGGTGCTAGGAGTACGATGAACAGTACTGGGTCTCATCAGAGAGAAGGACACATACAGATACCCTCAACACACAGTGAGAAGTTACAAGGTGGTAACATAAAGGGACTGCTAAAGGCACTCAGAGATACGACATTTTCCCCTGGTCAGGAGAAGCTTCTCAGAGAATAAGATACTTGAGCTGAGACTAGAAGAAAGAATATGAATCAGCCGGATAAATAAGGTCTCTGCTCCTAAGTAATTTCCTCTCTTCTTTTATCGGAAAAGAGGGCAAATCAGAAGTCTTGGACGTTTATAGAAAGTAATCATGCCTAGAGAATTGAGGATATTTAATGGGATAAATGGACATCTACGATCCTTAGATGAAGGTTCTTAAGAAGTTTTCCTTCAATTTTAAGCCTTGAAAGCTTAAAACGTTTTCCTGGAGAGCCAGAAAGCTGTATACTAGATGATGTTGGTTCTTTGTAAATGATTTCACTCTGTGTGTTAAGCAGCAATCATGCCTCTAAGAGGCTATATATATATACATACACACACACACACACACACACACATGTATATAAAATCAGTGCACATCTAAATGTTATGTGATGCATAGGTACTTCATTTAATTCGGGTTCTCCTGAGTTGTTTTCTCTTATCAGCAGCACCTTTGAATCTTCAAAGAGGCTGAATGGAGCATATGAATGTAAATGTGTGAGCCTGGTGCTCAGACCACAAGATGCCCCCCTCAGCCTGACTTCCGCTCAGTTCTCGGTGACTCTTGAGTCACATATATTAGGATTCTGAACATTAGGGTCCTTACAGAAGCGTATTACACAGAGGTCATGACTTACTTGCTAACATAAGTGCTGGAAAAACCTCACTCAAAAGGCCTGTTTGCAAACCTGGTGAGCATCAGACCCTGAGGCTTCTACATCAGTTAGCGAGTTTCCGTACCGATGGCTTGGACATAGGGGAATATCCAGTGTGTGGAGGGAGTTGAGATCCCAGCATGTCAGGTCTCATTAGAACTACCACCGTATCCATGGGGTGCCTGACGGGCTCAGCCGGTTAAGCATCCAACTTCGGCTCAGGTCATGATCTCACACTGTGGAGTTCGAGCCCCATGTCGGGCTCTGTGCTGACAGCTCAGAGCCTGGAACCTGCTTTGGATTCTGTGTCTCCCTCTCTCTCTGCCCCTCCCTCGCTTGCACTCTGTCTCTCTCTCTCTCTCTCTCTCTCTCAAAAATAAAATAAAAACATTTAAAAAATTAGAAAAAATAAATTAAAAAAAAGAACTACAACCCGATCCTGAGAATCTGCCCAGAGTAAGCTGTGCAGTGTGTAACCTGAGATCAACTGAATTCACTTTTCCCCTTAGGCTCTAGAGAAAACAGGTTTGCATTCTTATTTATCATGTTGTGGGAGGTCCATACTCCCTGCGTGGGGATTTCTCTAACTTTCTTTGGCTTTGCGTGTCTACTGGTCACTTCCTATTTCTGGTTTTTGCTGAATCCTTATTTTCTGCTTTTATTCTTGTCCTATATCAGCCTGAGTGTCAACCCAAATGAGAGTCAGTGGCTCTTTCCCCTTGAGTGTCTTTCTCTCCATCTTCTGCCAAATATCCCATCTATTAACTATGTGATCGCTTTCACTGGGGATTTGTTGTGAGATAACCAGTATTGAGACTATTGGATTTCTCTATTTAGAAGACCCTTGACCACTTCTGCTGCTGGAGTTCCAGATACCCCACCATAGCCTGAGGTTCTCCTTCCTCTTTGTCAGTCTCTAGACTGCTTTTCTTTCTCACCTGCTTCTGCGCCCAAGATTATGGGATTATTGTTCATACACACACACACACACACACATTTTTTTTTTCCTGCAGAATGATTTTGTTGTCACGTTCTTATTTCTTTCTCACACAGTAGGACTCAACTTTGGGTTGCACCTTTGAAACTATGGGTTAGGCACCATCCCTAAGACTTCTGATTTAATTGGTTTGGTGTGGGGCCTGGATATAGGTCCTTTTTTTAATTTTTTTATTTTTTTAAGTTTATTTATTTCAAGAGAGACAGAGCAAGTGGGGGAGGGGCAGAGAGAGAGAGAGAGAGAGAGAGAGAGAGAATCCCAAGCAGGCTCTGCACTGTCAGTGTGGAGCCTGATGCCAGGCTCGAAGTCACCAACTGTGAGATCATGACTTGAGCCACAACCAAGAGTCAGATGCTTAACTGACTGAGCCACCCAGGTGCCCCTGGATATGGATATAGGTCTTTTTAAAAAGGCACCCCCCATGGCTCAGTCAGTTGAGCATCCAACTTCGGCTCAGGTCATGATCTCGCGGTCCGTGAGTTCGTGCCCCGCGTCGGGCTCTGTGCCGACAGCTTGGAGCCTGGAGCCTACTTCGGATTCTGTGTCTCCCTCTCTCTCTGCCCCTCCCCCACTCACGCTCTGTCTCTCAAAATATGAATAAACGTTAAAAAAAGAAGCTAAAAAAGAAAAGTTTAAAAAGGCACCCCCCCAGCATGTTTCAAAATAGGCAGCCAGGATGCAAACCACTATAAACCTAACCCAAACCCATGTCTGCAGAAAGTCATGCGGCCTTACAGATCCTCTGCCATCAGTTAAAAAGCGTGTGCACGCACACCCACACACACAGCCCCTTCCTGCACGCGGACTGGTTAATTTAATCTTCATAACAACTTTTAAGGGAACTTTCAATATCCTCATCATACATATGCATATTAGGAGACTGAGGCCCAGGAACCTGCTCAGATTTACGTGGCCAGAAATAGTCGAGGCAGGATTTCAATCGAGGACTGTGAATTCCAGATTTTCTTTTTCTTTTTTCGTTTTAAATCCTGGGACTGCACCTTTTTAGCGCAAGGAGCTCAAGAACTACGCAAGTATGGGTTCGTTGATCCCTCCGTTTAGGTATCCCTGCTTCCCCCACGCATTCGTGCTACTCCAGATCCAGCAAAATGGTTGTCAGTTTGTATCAGGCATATGTGGTTCTTTCCCCCACAGGATCTCCTTCTGTCTAAAGCGCGGGATCTCCTCACTTATTCCTAGAAATGTTTCTTTTCAAATTTCCTTTGACAGTAGCTGACATCTATTGAGTGCTTACTACGTGTCAGACATACTGAAACACGCAGAGGCTATGTAACTTGGCCGAGATCGCATGGTTTAGTAAGAGCAGAGCCACACCGCGATCCTAGGGGCACTGCTCAAATCTGGATGAAATGCAGATTCTGACTGCAGGTCTGGGGGCAGGGCCTGAGAGCCTGCATTTCCAACAAGCTCCCGGGAGCTGCCTAGACCGCTCCATCCAAAGGCCATACTCTCAGTGGCCAGGCTTATACACGGGGTTGCTTGCTTTCCTGTTTTTCCTATTGACAACAGCTATGGCTTTTGCAAAGTGGCTGCATTTCTCATGCAATCTCGGAATTTTTTTTTTTTTTCTTGAGCCATAGGGCTCGGGGGCACACTTGTCCAAAGATCCAGGACTACTACAGGGTCGAAGATTACAGTTGACATTAATGAAATTAATTAATCGAAAGGCAGCCACCACTCAGAATTAAAAAATAAGATTCCCCTGGGAAGGGGCAGCAAGATCGAAACAACCATTACTCAGATTGAAAAAATAAAGTTCCCCTAAGAAGGGGCAGAAGAGATTGGTGTAGGCAAGGCGATTTAGTGTTGAAAGATAGGATGTTTGATGTTGAGTGGGGACAGTAGATGTTTTCAGTTCTGTCCTTTTGTCCCCTCTTCAGTCGATATGGGGAGAAATCTACTTTGGCTATCCCCAAGCTTCTGTGAAATGCAAACTGCGAGAGGAGATTGAAAGACAGCTTCTAACAGTCGCATAGCGTTTCACAGAAGCTTTTTTACTGAAGGCAATTTCTTCCACAATTTTTTTTTTTTTGGTTGCAGTTTTTTCATTTTGACGTTCGAGTTCACTCAAACTCTGTGACTAGAGCAAGGGGCGCTAAGTGCTTGGGGAACGCCCCTTATCACTGAAGCCTGCTGCTGCAGAGGAAAAGGGCAGGGCTGGGCACACTGGGCAGGGTGCAGACTGCCAGCCAGCACAGGGACAAGGTTTTCGTCACAGCATCGGGCAGACCTCTGATTCCCTCAGGAAAGCCACTAGTGCTGAGCGCGTGGTACACTACAGGGAACACTTAATGACAGAGGGAAGTTATGGGTTCAAGTTGACCGGGTAATCTAATCAATGCTGCTTACTCCAGACTCTAATTTACTTGTCTTACAACTCATTGAATTTGAAATATTATTGATTTTCGAGTAGATGGCTTCGCGGATACATAAGTACATTTTACCTTGGGGACCTCGGTCTGAGTTTCATCAGTGGATTTGCAGGTGAGAAAGCTCAGATCCCTTCATGGGGCAGTGTCGGTGGGAAAATCACACCAGACACACACTCCCGATGCAGATGATTGGCCGGAACCCCAGATTTCCTAATAGCTCATGCTGAATGGGCTATTTTCATGTTTCTGAAGAGGGTGTCTAGACAGCAGGGGACAGTGAATTGTACGACTTGGAGACCCCTTCTTAAGAGCAGGCACTTCTCCGAAATGTAATTTTGTTGTATTCTGCAAACCAAGAGATGCTACGAACCTTCTTTTTCTCCGGTACTAAAAACCATCCTGCTTGGTTTTCAGCAACCGATTCTGTTTTTGCCCCTCAACAGCCTGGACCAGATTTGATTCCTACAGAGTACCGGCAGTCCTCTAATGAAGTCTCTGCCTCAGCCTCTCACATGCTGGAATCTGACGAGCCAACAGCTCCTGTGAGCCCATCCCCACAGGCACAGGCTGAGGGTAATGATGGGCGCATCAGTGTGACGGTGGGACGGTCACATGAATCTCGCTCGTGCTGATCTTCACTCTCTGAGGTGGCACATTTTGTTTTTTCTTCTTTCAAAGGAAAGTATTTTATTACCTTAGGTAGAAAATCGGCATCATTTACCAGAACGAAGGATAAAACGAAGATAAATACAGTAAAAATATAAATGTAGTGGAAAAACAATGTCGTGCGACTATGAATGTGTCCAATGCTTGAAGGACGATCCATTTCTTTCTTTTTTTTAAAAGGTTTTTATTTAAATTTCAGTTAGTTGATATACAGTGCAGTATTAGCTTCAGGTGTAGAATACAGTGATTCAACACTTCCATACATACCCGGTGCTCATCGTGACGGGTTCACCCCTTCATCCCCATCACCTAACCCACCCCTCCACTCACCTGCCGTCTGGTAGCCATCAGTTTGTTCTCTATAGCTGGTTTTCCTCTCTCTTTTCTTCTAAGACACTTAAAAAATTTTTAAGAGCCCGACGCGGGGCTCGAACCCACAAACTGTGAGATCATGACCTGAGCCAGAGTCAGACGCTCAACCGACGGAGTCACCCAGGTGCCCCTCGATGGCACTTTTTAAAAGTAATGTTTTGAATAGGTGCCTGTTGACATGATTCAAAAACCTAAAATGATAAAAAGGCACCCAGTTAAAACATGTTCACTCCCCCCAGTAGGAAACCACACTGTTTAGTTTCTTGCCAAGCCTGCTAGAGTTTAAACATTTTAAAAACTTAAACAAATTTTTTTTAAGTTTATTTATTTATTTTGAGAGAGAGAGAGAGAGAGCACAAGTGGGAGAAGAACAGAGAGAGGGGGAAAGAATCCCAAGCAGTCTCCGTACGGTCGGCACAGAGACTGACACAGGACCCAAACCCATGAACCGTGACATCGTGACCTGAGCTGAAATCAAGAGTCGGGCGCTTAACTGACTGAGCCACCCAGGTGCCCCACATTTTGTGTATTTAGACAAGAACAAATGCAGAGTCTTATTTTTTTCATTTTTATAAAAGCGTATTACACATATTGTTCTGAAGCTTTTGTTTTGTTTTGTTAGTTCCTGGCATATTTAGGGGATTTTTCCCATATCAACACATAGAAAATACCTCATTTTATTTTATTTTTTTTTAAATTTTTTTTTTTTTCAACGTTTTTTATTTACTTTTGGGACAGAGAGAGACAGAGCATGAACGGGGGAGGGGCAGAGAGAGAGGGAGACACAGAATCGGAAACAGGCTCCAGGCTCCGAGCCATCAGCCCAGAGCCTGACGCGGGGCTCGAACTCACGGACCGCGAGATCGTGACCTGGCTGAAGTCGGACGCTTAACCGACTGCGCCACCCAGGCGCCCCGAAAATACCTCATTTTAAAAAGAGAGCTGGATGATTTCCATCATGAGTGTATACGTCATAATTTATCTAATCAGGCCTCTATTAACGGACCTTTGGATCCTTTTAAGCATTTTGCCCTTAGAAAAACCACTATGGTATCCTGCACATGTAGCCAAGTGCAAAATAAGTGTGTACATAAGTCGTTTGGAACTTGTGCAAGTATGTGCATAGGATATATGCTCCAGCGTGGAGAGCTGGGTCAAAGGGTACAGGATAGCTGTGTCAAATTGCCCTCTGTGGGTGTTTTGTGTGTTTACTCTCTAGCCAGCAGTGTGTAGGGACCTGAAGCTGGGAATTTTCATCCCCCTTGTCAAGTACTTATATTTCTAGATCAGAAACTGTATAGTCAGGGTTGCAAACAACAGAAGAGTCCACTTAACTTAAGACAGGAAGAGTTTATTGGAATAGATTGGAAAACTGGAGCACCGGCTTTGGGGAGATCAGGGAAGTGAAGCATGGCCAAGGACTTGCCACGGGACGGTCTCACGAAGATGGTGCCCCTAGGCCTCTGGCCACCAAGCATCTCTGTGGCACCAAGGATCTCAATCCCCAACTTTACCCTTTCTGTACGTACATACTGGACTTAATTTGGCTGCTAATAGGGTTATAAGGGTGAGGGAAAGTGCAGGGAGGCCCTAGAAATCTCTCTCTGCCTCCTAGCAAGAAGACCAACCTACCTCTTCATTTTTCTGACAATTGAGGGGGGCGGGCACTCAAAGGTATTTTCTTGGACCATTCAGAATCTGTGTTTAAAAGCTCTTGCGTCTGGGGGCGCCTGGGTGGCGCAGTCGGTTAAGCGTCCGACTTCAGCCAGGTCACGATCTCACGGTCCGTGAGTTCGAGCCCCGCGTCAGGCTCTGGGCTGATGGCTCAGAGCCTGGAGCCTGTTTCCGATTCTGTGTCTCCCTCTCTCTCTGTCCCTCCCCCGTTCATGCTCTGTCTCTCTCTGTCCCAAAAATAAATAAACGTTGAAAAAAAAAAATTAAAAAAAAAAAAAAAAAAAAAAAGCTCTTGCGTCTGAATTGGACCTAGTATCCACCACTGTCCCCAGGAGGGGATAAATGCATCATTTTACGACTCGGTCCATGAGTCCGCCTAGTTTATTGATCACCTTCTGCTAAGTAAGCGTATGCTTGGCCAAGGATTTGGAGTCAGGAATTCTTGCATCTAATTCTGTTTCAGCTCTTCCGATCGGTGGCTTAGCCTTGGGCAAGCCATTCTTCTTACGCCTGTTTTCTCGTCCACGGAGCAGGGATAATAATATTGACCTACTTTCCCAGGTTGTTGCAGGGATTCATTAATCGATAGCCGTAAAGAACTCTGAGAAGACCTTAGAACCCCCACACCTTTGTCTCCGAGTCTGCTTTCCCTTCCAGCACCGCTGCTCCTTGTCCTGTAATTTGTGTTGGCATGCGGAAGGGAACAGATGAAGGATTGGAGCACAAACGCGACTTGTTTGGCATATATGGAGACAGTGAACAGAGCCAACGTGGAAGGAAGGTAGTTAGCAGTTAGCAACTGTTGTTAAGGTTTCTGCGGTGCGGCATGCCATGGTTCTGGCGATCGGGGATCGCAAAAGCACAGATGCCCAAGTCCTCATTGCTTTCCCTGGTTGTCACCCTCATACATAAATAAATTAGCAGCCCGGTCCTTGACACCTGAACAGCTGTTGCGGAGGGTCTCAGATATTAATCACGCACTCCCTTCAATGGCATTGACCTTATGGTGAACACGCCTTGCTCTTGTTCTGGCAACAGTGTATGTGCACGTGTTGGGGAGGGAGAAGCTTTGATTTTTATCATTATCATAATCGTGACAGCAACACGTTTATGTTACATTAGAGTTTTCACAGCATTTTTACATCTGTGATCTCTGTTGAGCCTCAGCAATGTTTCAAGGTAGGCACAAATGGTTATATCCAGGGCTCTTGGGTGGCTCAGTCGGTTAAGCATCCATCTTGGGCTCAGGTCATCTCTGTGCTGACAGCTCGGAGCCTGGAGCCTTCTTCGGATTCTGTGTCTCCCTCTCTCTGTGCCCCTGCCCCACTCATGAGCTCGCACACGCTCTCTCTCTCTCTCTCTCAAAAATAAATAAACATTAAAAAAAATTTTAAATGGTTATCTCCACTGAAATGACAGAAAAACCCAATTTCACAGAGTTTACCAACCTAAGATTATACAGCTGCTAAGTGAAATCTTTTGCCTGGGAAGCCTGGCACTGTCTGTATTAAAACACTCTCTTTCTTTAAATGATAGATAACTGTTTTCACTTCTCCCCTCTGATGTCCAATTTAACCCACTCAAAAACGTTAAAATACGTACATCGATCCTTGATTAAATACTCACTCTCTGCCACATAAATGTGTTACGAGCAAAATATCGTCTAATCCCGGCACCTACTAGGTAGGTGTCCTTACCTTGCTTTAGAGAGGAGACAAACTGAAGCTCAGAGAGGTTAAAAACTTGCCTGAGGACACACAGACAGTCCAGGCATTTAACTGCAACTCAGTATTACAGATCTAGAAAATGCCAGCAGCTGGGACCCCAGTGATAGCCCCGCACGGGCAGAGGACCGCTTTTTACCGGTTTGATCGACCAAAGAGGAAGCTGCCCTTGGCCTCTAGCATCACGAATTGTTCCACTTCGGTTTATCTCATCTCATCCATTATATAGAGTTCACCTCTATAACGTTAACAGGAGAGCTGGACGCCCAGCACGACACAGGCAGCTGGGTGTCTGGGGAGGTACCACGAGCGTGTGGCGACAGGTGCACAGGTCAGGCTCTTGGGCTCCTGTCTTGATTCTGTTGTCTTCTGTGTCCGAAGGGTCCCCGCCCCCTCCTTTTCCCTGAGAGGCAGACACACCTGGGTCCTGGCCAGATCCTCCTGTATCACCTCCAATTTCCCTGCTGTCGGGCTGGGTGGTTCACAGGCGGCTTTCTGTTTCACTTCCTGCCCACAGTGTCTGGTTTCACACAGACGTCTTGTGTCTAATGTCTTTGTTTTCTGCCCCGGACTCCCCTGAGGTCAGGCATGCCTGAAGGATCTCAGCCAGCCCAGACACTGTGGGTGGATGGGGGAGGGGGGGCCATGGAGAACGTTCCACCATCTCTTTCTGTAAGAACTTAATTCGGGGAGGATTCGGTACCGGAAGGCCCGTGGAACTTCCCACAATGCGGCAGCAACCCGTCGTGACCCTCTTTTTACCTCTTTCCCCGTCTCCCCTCCTCTGCTCTCCTGGATCACCTCGGAAGTAAACTGCCTGCACCCAAGGTCTTGTCACGGGTTATGCTTTGGGGGGTGAAGCTAAACTAAGAAACCTTATTTCTTTAATAACAGCACGCAGGGTGTCAGTTACATACTCATGCTTCTAACCCGGGTGGAAAAATGGTGTGGTAATTATGGTCTAGGTTTGAATTCCGACTCCTGTGTGGCCTTGGGCAAGCTTTATAACTCCACGGAGCTTCCGTTCCTTATTTGTAAAAGGGGAATTGAAATAACACCTTCTTTCTGGGGTAAATTTCCGTGCGTATTAAATGCACGAGGCAGTGTCTGGGGTTCAGCGCGTGCCCAGTGATCATCTGAGGTTGATCTGGTTACCGTGCCCTTTGGTGGTTACCAACACAGGTCGTGAGTGGGAGAGATCCGTCCATATCCAAACTCCAGTTCAGTGGCCTGTGGCAAGTTTCTTGGCTTCGTCAGCCTTGGTTTCCTTGTCTACACAACAAAGCCAAGAAGACTGGCTGCCTCACGGTGTTGGAAGAGTCGATATTAGTTTAAGCAGCTGATACAAAGCCTGGTGCATAACAGTAGGTGCTCAGTAAAACATAGCTGTTACTGTTGAATCCTCCTGGTCCCCAGATGGATATCTTCCTCTATATTCTGTGTTTGCATAGATAACTCCTAACGGAATTATTGCACACTTCCCCGTCCCTCTCCCACGACAGTAAGCTTCTCAAGGGAAGGGGTTGCAAGTCATTTCTCCCCGGGGCACCTGATATTGAACCTTCGCACGCAGGCAAGACAGTCAGAGAAGGAGATGTGAGAGAGTCCGAAGAACCTCAGAAGCCATTGAGGCTCAGCTACCTCGATGGATGAAGGAGGAGTCTTTACCCACCAGTTTTGGGGGAAGTCAGAAGCCTTTTTAGGAGGCCCTTAAGGCCTTTTAGAGGTGGGATTGTCAGCCCAGCTTGGGTTTCCCTGGGAAAGAGATTCAGGGTAGGCAGAGGAACAGGCCCCCCCGGGGGCGGGGCATCTGGGCTGTGAGTGTGGGGGCTCCCTGTGTGACCGGATCCCTAACATGGAGTCCGGCAAGGATGAACAAGCCCTGGAGAGAATGGTGGGGAGGGGGGATGCTGCTGCTTTGGCCTCTTCTTAGGGCTGACGAGGGGGCTTGGCCTTTTCGCCCCCTGAGTAGCTGACCAGCAGCCCAGACTGGCCTGAGCTGGTGACCTGAGTGTTGGCCCTGGTTTGCCTCACGGATTGCAAGGGACACTTGGCTCCTCTTATCCTTTTTGGTCCCTGCTTCTCCTGCAGCACACGCCATCCCAGCTAATCCTTCTGCACTGGTTCTGGAAGAAACTGAGGGAATGGTGGAGGGCGATCGTGGAAGCCAGAGGGGGTTTCTCTGAGCCAGGGATCGGGGTGGCTGAGATCGCCTTCTGTCTTGGGGGCAGCCTGGGACCTTAGGTGGGGTAGCAGCTGAGGCTGCGTAGCTACTGCGCCTCTGGTCATGAGGCAGCATAGGCTGGAGCAGGGCTGACGGGCCATTTCATCCAAACACCTACACCGTGCAGGATTCCACTTAAGGGCTTCTTGTACAGCGACCAGAGGCTCACTCCCCCCAGAGATGTTTCCGACTAGATGGTCTACACTGCTCTCACCCCCATCTCCTAGAGCTGAACTCTCTTGGGTCTCTTCTGAACCATCTGGCCACTCTTGAGTTTTCTTTAGTGCATTCCTCCAACCCCTTAAAAAAATTTTTTTTTAAAATTCACTTGTGGTGGTGGAGGGGCAGAGAGAAAGGGAGACAGAGGATCCAAAGCCAGGCTCTGTGTTGACAGCAGAGAGCCCGATGTGGGGCTTGAACTCACAAACCGTGAGATCATGACCTGAGCCCAAGTTGGAGGCTTAACTGACTGAGCCACCTAGGCGCCCCTCCACCCCGCTTTTACATGTTGGTGTTGCTGAATCTTTTTTCTTGGCCTTATTTTCTTCTCACTGACTTTACCTGCCTCCTACAAATCCATGACCCCCAAGTCTATCGAAGCAGTCCTGTTTTCTCTTCCCTTTAGATGTCCCTCATGCCTCCAAACGTGGATGACCAAAATGGAATGCATGAACTCCTTCCCCAAACTGCCCCCTGCTCTGAATTCCCCAGTTTGGCGAATGGAATCACCTTTTACTCTGTTTACCCTGGCCCCAAAGCTGGGTGCTATCTTTCCTTCATCAGCCACTCTTTACACACACACACACACACACACACACACACACACACACACACGCCTCTTGTCTTCCCTGCTCTGTGCCCTAGGAGGTTGACTTCTGCCGCTACGTCGTCCAACATCTTTTGCCCTCTGGTTCTGGGTTGGGTTCAGCCACTGGGAGGTCGACAGGAGAAGTTGGTGTATTTATTCTTCCTGCTCCCTCCCTCCTGGGCTGTAGTTTGGCAGGAACTGTTTCTCCCGCTAAGTCTTGGCCCACCTTCTCTCTAGGGTTCAGTCCTTTCCAAGTCCCAACGACACTGCTTCCCCTTGCCCTTTCGGGTCTCGGGTGATAATAGCTTCCTGCTGTCGTTAATCCTGGTGTGTGATTGTTCCCTTAGGTGCTTATAACCCTGCCTACACCTCTCTGTGCATTGTCCCTTTCTAAAACTCCTATCAGCTGTATCTTTAAGCAGACTGGATGTTTCTTGCTGGAGCGCTTTCAGAAATACCAGGTCATGCCACCCCTATCTCTTTATAGTTCTCAGATCTAACCTTGACTGAGAGAGAAGAAGCTGGTTTTCTAAAAAGCAAGCCCCAAACAGTTCTGGGCGATGGCTCCAGCCACTTCCCTCATTATTTCTTCTGACCTGACTCACTAGTGGTTGTTCTCATCAGCACAACGTGGGCTTATTGGTACCATACCTTGGCTTTGTTTCCTGCCTCAGGTGGCGTGGATGGCCTTCAGGACTGTCCTTTGGGATTTTCAGACTTCAAGATTCTTCTAGGGTGTTCACAGCTCCTCATGAATGTTTGCGTTCTCTGCAATATACACGTTGTGTAATATACACATGCCGGCAAGGCTTTATGAATGTGTGGCCTGTTAATTGCAAAGGGCCCTGCACTTGAACTAATGCTGTGCTGTGGCTGTCTTAAAATTATTAATGGTTTTTGCACAACGCCCCACCTTTTCATTTTGCGCCGAGTCCTGCAAATGACGTAGCTGTTCCTGTGTACTATTTGGATGATTTAGGTAGTACGTGGACATGGTAATGAATGGTGCTGAATCACACAGGAAAAGAATCACTTCCTTTTCAGCTACCTTTCTTTCCTTCTGATTATATCAAGGAAAAGTTTCTAATTTGGTGCCAGTGTATTTTTGATGGCTTCCCTGCCACTTGCCATTCTCTTCTTTGTGATCGAGAGTGGGCCTCAGATTCCAGGCCTTCAGGGGGCCACATAATAACATAATTTTGTTTTCGTGGTTGTCTTCTATTTATGGCAAGTGGCACTACTTTTACGTTTATGAAAACAAAGTTTCCGTTAAAAATAAGTTTAAATTAAAAAAACGAAAAAGTTAAAAGCAAGGTGTTAAGTAAATAAGTGCAGAGGTGGCATTTGGAAATAACAGTGACTTTTAGGACTTGGTGAGAATAATTGAAGTCTGGAAACCTCTAGAGTAGGATAAAACCCATTCTTCCTTCTAGCATCCGCCCCTCAGCAGCACTTCCCACGCCGACTTGCCCTCGGAGCCGCCAGGAAAGGGCTATTCTGGCAATCAGTATGCAAACTGGGTAGAAAGAACTAATGCTACTCCCACTTAAAATCTTTGATTTCATTTAAATAGCTCTGATTGTAATACTTAAAAGTTAAACCCAGAAACGTGTCTAGGAGGGGCAGAATCAGAGGCAGACTGACTGCAAGGCCAAATCATGCATTGATTCGTTGCCAGACCGACACCATGCCTCCCCACTGGCCCAGGCATATCCGTGGAGACAGGAGGAATGGTAGGAGGCTCTGGAGGGGGCCAAAGTGGAAGGCACGTATTTCTCTGTAAACCTAAAATTGGAGCTCTTAAAGTCTCAGGCTTGGAATTTTCAGGGCTCAACTGTTGAGCTGAATTGGCCAGAGTTGGTCAATTTCCCAATGGCCAGTTCTTAGAGTTTCTGCATGGATGGGCCGCCTGAGTTGATGATGCATCTTCAGTCTGTGCACCTTTTTGTCCCTGCTTATGACATTTAAGGTGGAAAAACTTTCCCTACTGGCTACATTCTTCATCTTATTACACCCATCATTGATTTCATTGGCTGGCATTTAACAGAGAAGGCTTGTTAAACGAAGCTGTTATGCTTGTGGTTTTAGAGGCTGGCACAACAGACAGTTCCAGGGAGAGAAGAAGGGTGTGTGAATGGACAGAAATGCATTTCTACTCACAACATACACACTTCTAGGGAAAAAAAAAATCCCCACTAGCACGCAGCATCTCTGAGTGCATTTTGCAGTAGCAAACTCCTGATCCTACCACCCCTCTGGCCCGCGGCGGGTGATGTGAAATGCTTTCATTGCCTGGGAGAAGAGGTTTTGGTGCAAGTTCTTGGACCCATCCCCATGGCGTGCCTGGCAGCCGTAGATGTGGTCTAATTTCATCGCATTCCTCCCAGCTTCTGGGTAAGTCCGTCAATTACGGTCCCATCTTCTGCCCATATCTTCATGCTCAGCTTGGACAACCCAGTGCTGAAAACCCAAGTGCAGGGTGGAAGTTAATAGCAGTAATAATGATGATGACAGCATTAGATACCTTTTCCAGGCCTGACATGGATACCTTTAGCTAAGTCATTTTTAGCTCTTATAGCTAATTTGCAAGGCGAGTGTTGCCCTCACTTCACAGGGGAGCTGGTCCTTTGCCTGTTAATGCAAATATCCACTTCTAATCCTTCCCTTCTCTTGCTTTGCTTTGTATTTCAGGGAACTACCTTCCCCAGGCCTCCTTGCCGACTACTCTCCAGGTGGCATTAGCTGATAGGAGGTACTTGGGTGTGAGAGGAAGTAAGAATCTGTAATGCGGTCAGCTCTGCAGGGCCCCCCAGCCCTGGGGCCCTGATTAGTTACACCGCTGCTTCCTCCCTTGGTCTCCACTTATGGGGTCATAGCAGCTTCCTGCCCTTGTTACTCTCTGGGCGGCCTGTGTCCTTTTGTCTCCAGAGCCCTGAGAACTTTGGACTGGCCAACTCTCTGACTTAATCCCCCCCGTCCCATTTGAATGGCCTAGGCTGGTTTCTGGTTTCCTGGCTGGCAGTGGTTAGCAGACGTTTTCTATATAGGGCCAAATAGTAAATATTTTAGGCTATGTGGGCCGAAAGGCAAAACTGCGGTACTTAAATGTGGGTATTTATGTAATGAGAGCAGAAACGAATTTCCATAAATGACTTAACTTACAGGCCAAAAGCAGGTGCAGGCCAGATATGGCCAGCAGGCCGTAGGTTGCTGACCCCTGCAGGATGGCGGGGAGACTGAAACTTATTTCAAGTGAAGTGAAAAACCGTTGGACCATTACAAGGAGGAGATGGGATTGGAGAACTCTTGAGGAAATTGCACTGGCTGCTTTGTTGAGGCTAGCAGCAGGGGAGCAAGAAAGAATGCAAGGAAATCAATTAAAAAGCCACGGTTGCCATCCAGGCCAGAGCAGGGGGGTGACTTGTACAAGGGTGGTGGCATGGGGGTTGGAGCACAGCAGGTTAGACCGGGGTCACCTTCTCAGTCTTGGGGGGCTGAGTGACTGTCCTGCACTACGCATCTGATCATGTCGCTGAAAAAAGCCATCTCCACGTCCCGGATTGTCCACAGTGCAACTGGTGAACTCCACGGACTCCTAACCGTCTATTCCAAACCCTGAAATGGGGACACTGATAGAGGACAGGCTCAGGAAAGGCAGACAGCAGGTGGCACGGTCTGGGTTTCTGTGCGGCAGCAGGGAGGCGGGGGGATCAGCCATTAGTTTGGATTGCTTTGGAGAGGACAGGGGTTATGGTCACTGTGTGGTGCTTTCCCCGTCATTTTAGTCCACATTTCAGGCCCCGTAAGGCCGGGGTCTGTGGGATTAGCACCTGGCGCAGTGAAATTAAAAGATAAACGCATGCTTTCTTCTAGCACGCACACTGGCTGCAGAGGGTCATTGTCATTTTAAATCCCCATTTGCAGCAGAAGTTCTAAGGCACCTGCAGAGAATTCAGGGATCTAGCAACTCGGATGCAAAAAAGTATTATTTATTTTCACTAACACCGTAGCACACAAAGTTTGTTCACTAACAGACTTGGCACAATGATAAATGTATGTCGACTGAACAGTTCTACCAGATACTGCAGGTATTTTCATATACTGTAGCTATTGTTGTAGATATCCTGAAATACTCGTTACTTCTATAACCCTAAGTTATTACGCCCACAATTAGATCTCATTTAGTGGTTTATTTTTCTTTAATGTTTATTTATTTTGAGAGAGAGAGAGAGAGAGCATGAGCAGGGGGAAGGGCTGAGAGAGAGGAGAGAGAGAATCCCCTGCCCCAACGGGGGGCTCCATCTCACGAACCACGAGATCATACCCGGAGCTGAAATCAAGAGTCGGATGTCTAACCGACTGCGCCACCCAAGCGTCCCCTTATTTAATGTTTAAAAAAGAGGCACAACTATTACTACATCACCAATTTGGTTTCAAAAATATTTTGGTAGCTATATTTCAATATAATTGGCTTGTTTTGTAACCCTGCATATTTACTTTATGCCCTTAAAAAACGTTATCTGGAGAAAGAGCTCAGAGGCTTCACCAGACTTCCAAAGCCCGAAGCAGAGCCCATCCCCACCCCTAGTCACGGCTTCTGCTTACAAGCAATGTTAGTAGACGCTGTTGGTCCTGGTTGGGTGACAGGGGTAATGCAGAGTCCCTGAAACTTCTCTTTCCTCAAGCACCTAGTGTTTAGGAGGGAGCCGCCTGTGCTCCCAGGCTTCTCCAGCACAGAAGCACTTAGCTAATTGTGCTGAACTCAGGGCCAGACCTCAGGGGAGAGAAGCAGCCTGTCTAGACCCCTTTGGCAATCCATTATTCCCCAAAGCAGAAAGATTGATAGCTTCTGCACATCTTGGGCCAGCTAATAATTCTGCAGATGCTGCTTTAATTCCAAAGCACATAGCCACCCCAGCCTTTCATTTCAACCTCTCTTTCAAATGGGGGCGGGGGGAGATAAGGACGTGGCTCCCGGAAATGGAGCACACACGCGGTATGGGGATGATTTTAACAGTCGTGTAACTTGCTCCTGTCCATTTCCAGGCTCAGCCACTTCCGGCCACTGATTTGGATTTCCCCCCATCCTCTGGTTCCATTTCTCAGTTTTGCTTTTCAGCTCACACAGTCTCTTTATCTGCATGATCTGGAATTACATTTTCTCTGATCAGAAACCTCTCAAAATTTCTTGTCCTTCTCAGAACCTCTCTGGTCTTTGATGGGACTAGGGAAAATAGAGGCCTCTGGGTCTGAATGATGGAGTGAGGCGGGAAAGGAAGAGTTGATTATTGTTCTCCCTGCTAGTTGCTCAGAGACCCCTGCAACAACCATGAGGTTCTGGGAAGACTTTTTTTTTTTTTTTTTTTTTAAATCGAGTTTTCCCATGACATTGCCCAGAACTCATCCCTGAGAATACAACGAATTCCAAGCCCACCCTGAAAGCTCACAAGCTTAAATAACAAGTTTCTGGCAGGCTATGCTGTGATTCAAAGTGTTGGGTTTTCTTTCCCACTGTGGTTACAGAGAGCTCGCTGCTGACTTAGTCTCTATTCTCCTCCAGCGTCTCCAGGGCGCTGCCTTTCCGGGACTCAGAGAGAGTATTGCCAAGATGGTCCTACTGGGAGCTTCTTGGTGAGGTCATGCTGAGGCCTGGGGACAATGGGAGACCAAGGTAGCAGCAGATGAGCAAATGGGGACCTAGGGAGGTTAGGTGCCATGCCCTGGAGGTCCTTGGAGAGTGGGCAAAGGAATCAGATCTGGAACCCTAATCTCAAACTTTTCCCTTTTGTTGCCAGTCAGGTCCTTTGCGCATTTACAAAATTGGGTTGTCTTTTTATTTTTTGAGTTGTACGAGTTCTCTATGCATTCTGGACGTTAACCTCTTATTAGATCTATGGTTTGCAAATATTTTCTCTCATATTGTAGCTTCCTCTTTCACCCTATTGTTTCTTTGAGGACAAAACCAGGTTGTGTCGAACTTTCCTTATCCTAAGAAGCTTGGGGATCTTGTTTAAACTACATACTTCCAAGTCGTTCCCCTGGAAGCTCTGATTCAGGGGACATAGATCAGGATCCATGAGTCTATTTTTTTAAATAGGAGCCTCAAGTGATTCTCAAACCGAGCAAGTTTGGAACATTCTGGATTCTATTAAAATAGTTGCTCAGTGTGGCTACACAACGGAATCACTCGCGGAGCTTTAAAGAATATTGCTGCCTGGTCCTATTCCCAGAGTTTCTGAATTTATTGAGAGTAATTCATTTTCAGTAAATAGAGACCTTGGGATTGGAATTTTAAAACGCCTCCAGGGGACACTAATGGTCAGCCCAGGTTGAAGACCACTGCACCGTAAGCTCCTTCAGGCCGAGGACCCCGCTCCGGGCATGGTGCCTGGTGCAGTTTGGATCTGCTACACTCCAGCCTCACTTCCTTATTTTGAAAGTGATTCTTACGTTCCGTGTCCTCAAAAGTGGTTCTTCTCTCGTGAGGTTGAGAGCTTCGTAGACAAAACTGACATTTGTGGCCCAGAGTCTCCATGTCGTGATGGGGAAGTTGAAAAAAACCCAAGACAATACAGACTCTAAGTTTACTTCGTAACTGACCCAGGGAAGGTCTGCCCTTTGGTGGCAAGGTCTGAATGCTTCCTTCTCCAGGACTTACAGGCACTGCCGACTGAAACGGTTCACCGCTTGCATTTGCATTAGAAACTGAGCCTTTATCCCTGGACCACCGGCTGGTGGTCCTCACACAGCTACTTGCAATTATCCTGGGCCCTGGGAAACAGTCTGTTGGTGACAAAAAACTCTTCTCGAAGGTCATTAAACAACTGTTTTTTTTTTTTTAAGTTTATTTATTTTTGAGACAGAGAGAGACAGAGCATGAATGGGGGAGGGTCAGAGAGAGAGGGAGACACAGAATCGGAAGCAGGCTCCAGGCTCTGAGCAGTCAGCACAGAGCCCGACGCGGGGCTCGAACCCACGGACCGCGAGATCATGACCTGAGCCGAAGTCGGACGCTTAACCGACTGAGCCACCCAGGCGCCCCTAAACAACTGTTTTTAAACTATGTCTACACTGTATGTAAGGAGGTGAATGTGTGGTTTGGTGGGACTAGACCCCAAAAGAGGGCAAGAAAAGCTAACTGGAGAATTTCTGAATGAGCTCCCGTTCATCCCTCAAACAAACAAGCTAATTATTTGTTCGTAGAGGGAGTCTGATAAGAGACAAGAAAGAATGTGAGATTAAGATTCCAGACGTGATTCTTTGGCCTACGCTTCATGGGCCTCTTGGGCATGACATTGAACCCCTCTGGGTCTCAGCTTGCTTATCTGTAAAACGGAGCTCATCGGACCCACCCAGGCTGCAAGAGGATCCAATGGGGTTATTTCCTAACTGGGATGTAAACGAATGTTAGGCGCTTAATACTTACTTGGTGGTCATAAAGCCCGGAGGAGCACACAGCCATGAGGACGTGAAGTAGTACGTTGTACAAATGTTCTCTCCGTATGTGTTCACTAAGTTATGCCCAGACACCACGAGCCTCCCATTGGATGAACCAAGTGGAAAACACAGCATTATTTTTCCATTAGTTCTTTCAGATGACCAGTGCCTTCGTATCTCTCACCAGCCATATCTGAATCAAACGGAAAGGGAAATGGCCATCCCCATTTGCCCGTAACTAGAACACATGCGTGCTGGAGTGTTGGCAGTCCTCTTCCTCAGTAAAACATAAACCTGTTTATTTCCACTTGTGGACTCAAAGCCGTTCGTCCTGATTACTATAGAATATTTCTTCAGTTGGTAGGAATTATTCGTTAAGGGGTGGATAAGTTTGAGATCTTAGGATGGGACCGTCTGCCTTAGAGGCTGAGGGCAGGTGCCCTTGGGAGGGGGTGTGGGGCAGGAAGTGGAACTTTGTGGGGAGATGCATGAGAACCTCCCACACTTGTGTATCTGGAAGTAATGTTGATGTAGGAGTTGGTATGATAAAGGAGATAGTAGGAGACCTTTATTGAGCGCCTACTGTCTCCTAACACTGTGCTAGTGATTGCGTCTCATTTTCTCATTTGATTCTCACGGCAATCCTGCTGGAGGGGACTCATTTCCATTTTTACAGAGTCCAGGACATGTAAAGCCACTCGATCAAGGTCCCACAGCCTGAGTGGTTTGTTTGGCTCCAAAGCCACGTGCATTCTCCTTGAGTCCCGGGAAACCAAGCACAGTGACACTGAGTACAGATGGATACTGGAAAGCTATCAAAGGGAAAAGAAAAACACAAACACTTTTGTTTGATATATAAAATGGTGCTATCAAGAGTCATTTATGTCCCATTTATGCCTAATTAGCACATAGCACAATAATGATTATGATTAAATATCTGACAGATGAAGTTGGCTGCACATTTTATTTGATCAGAACAGAAAGCCCAGCGCATACAGGCTCCATCTTTGTCATTTCTTGTCCACGCAGCATGGTCCCTTGTTCATAACTTCACTAAATTCCGAGTGATGTTGGCCAGCAGTTCCAGTCCAGGGCCTGTAGCCCAGACATAAAACAAGGCAGAGGCACATCCAGCCATTGCATTAATGACCACAGAAGAATAATCCATTAATTTGCTAATTATTCCTCCCCGCTGTGTGCAGGTATCATTAGGAAAAACAAATACACTGAGACTTAAATGCCTCAAAGTTCCTGCTTTTGTGATTGCGTTTGCTTAGGTTGGTTTTTAAATTTTGTGATTATGATGAGTGTCGAGGTCCACAGCGAATGAGCAAATTAATTTTTTGTTCTTGGCGAGCGAGGAGAGATGGCTTAAATTTACAAAGGATCGGGCGAGGGAGGGATGCAGCTGGGCTGAAGCAGGAGGCAGGGCATGAAGCTTCAGGAAGCCTCATTCTGCCACTGTGCTCTGTGCGACTCTCACCTATGTGTGTTTTGCCATCCCTACTATGAGGGTAGTGATACCATTGACCTCATACGGGTTGTCTTAGGCCCCCAAAGCAAATGCTGAGACAAGAGTTTTGAGCGCCGGTAGTCTACTTTGGAGGTGATCTACGGAAGCACGGCGAAGGAGCTGGTGAAGAGCAGGTTACCGCTACGGGCAACCCGGGGGTCAACACAGAGTCAAACTAGGATTTGTATTCATTTACTACAGTGTGATTCATTACTCCAAAATTTAATGGCTTGAACAATTAATAACTTTCTATACTTACATTTCCTGTAGATTGGCGGCTTATCCGGGTGGTTCTGGCTCAGGATCTCTCATAAGGTGACAGGCAAGACC
The DNA here is from genome assembly GCF_018350215.1 of Panthera leo. Classification (NCBI taxonomy): domain Eukaryota; kingdom Metazoa; phylum Chordata; class Mammalia; order Carnivora; family Felidae; genus Panthera; species Panthera leo. Next base: position 146,589,175 of record NC_056687.1, on the reverse strand, counting down.
TTGGTTGAAGCTGCATTCATCTGAAGGCTTGAGTGGGGCTGGAGGATCCATTTACAAGGTGGCTTGACCATATGGCTGGCAAGTTGGTGATGGTTGTTGGCAGGAGACCTCAGTTCCTCGCTGTATGGACATCTCCACAAGCTGCTCGCGTGTTCTCGTGACAAGGTGCTGGCTTTCCCCAGAAGCAGCGATTCAAAGGCGAAATAGCATGTCTATGACCTCGGCTTAGAAGTCACATAGCAACCACCTCATCACATGCTGGTCATCACAAGTGAATCACTTAGTGCAGCCTGTGTCCCAGGGGAGGGGAATTAGACTCCCCCTTTGAAGGGATGTGTTTCAAAGGATTTGTTGACATATCTGTTGACATACTCTGGGTGACACTTGTAGAATACACTTTAAAATGTTCCTTTTTTCCTGACAGTGAAAGAAACTGGGTTGTTTCCCACCCAACTCCCATTGCTGCTACTTGAAGATGCTGGGTGGTGCCCTAGAGGCAAGAATGGGTGAGAGTAGGGGAGGGAAGTAGTCCTTCTGTTCTGCATGGAGTTAAAGAGATGTTCTCTGAGATGCCAGAGGGGCCAAAGGGCACTGCTGACAGGCCGTCCTGCCTCAGACTGATGCCAGTTCGGGGATCTGAGCTCTGCTTAAGCTCAGCTATTAACTCATTATTTCCATTGACCACAACTGGAAGCACCTGTGTTTTCTTGCCTTCCTCTTCTTCAGCTGGAAAGGAGACTGAGGCTCCTGCTCCGTTTCCTACATTCCTCTTGCTCGGACTAACAAGTGATTTCCAAACATCATGTAAATGGGAGGTATTTATAAACATGTACACACACACACTTGCATTCACAAAGACAAATTGCACCCCTCTCTGCGTTGCTATTTCTGGCACTAACCTTCATTTGTAATGCCATATTTATGTAGTTACAGTGCCACAGTGGTGGATCATGATTTCAAAATACAGTCATAATCACCCATCAGAGAAAAATGGGGGAGAAGATGGAAAACAAATGCAAAGCGATGAAAAAGTCTTCGTGCATGAGTTTTCCCACTGCCTCCTCTGCTCAGGTCTTGGGATGCTCCGCCTCCGGGTGTATGCGTGAGCATGTGCACGTGTGTGCACGTGTGTACGTGTCTACATTGTTCTGCTGTTGTAAGTCTGGCCCTGGGACCAGAGTATAAAGACCCACTGAAGAGCCTACCGCTTGCGGCTATTTTCGATACGCCAGATGAGGATCCAAATTACAATCCGCTACCCGAAGAGCGGCCCGGAGGCTTCGCGTGGGGCGAGGGCCAGCGCCTCGGCGGTTAGAGCGGCAGCGCCGCTAACGGGACCGGCTGGGAAGGACTCGGTGACACACCCGCGGGGGTCGTTTTATCCTTTGTGTTGCAAAAGCGTGGACGCTTGGCGGCTTGGCAGAGCTCGACTCCAGAAGCACTTTATGGAATGGTACAGTAGTGAACCCAGCGGGCGCCGGGGGCGGTCGGCCCGCGGCTTCTCGCCACGCCGGCCCCGAAAGCGCGACCCCCGGAGCCAAACAACTGGAGACACAAAGCCGCCGCCGCCGCCGCTCGCGAGCAGGTGCGGGAGGCCGGAGCCGTGTGGTGTGGGCTCAGCTTCCCCTCCTCCTCCTCTTTGACAGACGAGGCCGTGGGGTAAATGGAGGTTTCAGAGAGGACAAAATAAAACTGAATTCCGTCTCGCAAAAAAAAAAAAAAAAATAAAAAAAAAAAAAAAAAAAAAAAATCCGATTGGATTCTTCTTTTTAATTTTCTATGGTCTTAATGGGCAGGGGATCTTGGCCACAGAGTGTATTTGTTACGATACATGTACCCCGTTTGCCCCTCCCTCTAAAACAGAGGGGCTCCTGGGTTAATTCCCCAGGAACATATGTAATTGCTTTTCTAGGCTTGAGGAATACTCTTCCCCCTCCAGATTCTACCTGTCCCTCTATCCCTGCTTTCACAGCCCCTCTTCCTCCCGTTATCCTTTTGCAACATCCTGTGCCCCCATCACAGACTGGGATGCCTGCAAATTCAGTCGCATCCTGTTATCTCTGGGCCAGGCAGCGCACCAGCTAGGTGCCCAGGGGTCTGGGTCTCTTTCCGTCTGGGCCTCTCCTGCTTGCTGCATTCTTACAAACCCATTGAAATACTAAGTGAATCCTTTGCAGGGCCTGAAAAACCAAATTCTTTTCTTTTTCATTTCTGGCTTGGGGTGCAGTGAAGGCACAATACACTTTGCCAAATCTTAAAACCCGAAAGCGGTTTATGCATCTGATTTGCAGGCGGCCTTTTTCTTCTAGAAAGTTCCCCGGGGCTATTTCACAGAAAAATCCCACTCTGAATAATGTATTTGGAAACATCGGTGATAATATTCCTTTGTCACGTTACAATATGCCAGATTGGGGACAAAGACTTCAGAAAAAAGGGAGGGAGTATTTTAAGTGGTTATTATTAATTACTTTTTGGCTGGGGCCAGACAGCATTCACTCACTCATTACTTTGGATCAAAAGCTTCTAAGGACTATTAAGATCAAGCGTTTGACTCACCTTCCTTCTTCGGTCTTGTTCCTGTTCTTCAGTCTTGTTCTTGTTTGTCCCTGGCTATTGTGCTCCTTTGTGGGTTGGGAGTGAGAAGGAAATGCACAGAAAGGGTGGTGGTACCAGAATGTAAATGGGAAGTTCAATTTCTTCTGATTTCTTCATTCCAAGGCCACCGGAGTCAAGTCTATGAGCACCTCAACTGGTGTGTCCCCACAAGCAGCACTTCTTTTGGGTTGACAAGAAAGGATAGTCAGAGAGATCATTAGCCCACTTACATTCCGTTAGCTTTAACATTTCATTCTTGTAGCTTTATAGCCTTTGAACTCTTCTTTAAGGATCGCTGGAGGGAGATCTTCGTTTAAGAGACAGGATGAGGGAGGGAGTACGTCACGTGTGCCTTTTGGTCTGTGTTATTAGCAGCTGATTTCAAAACTAGAAAACAGGTCAGTTTCAGGAAACTCATTCACTTTCTTAATTGAAGTGATAACCTATTTTAGGGTAATTTAAAAAAATTAAATATGGATTCCTTTATGTATGTTTCTCCTTACTGATCTACAGTAAGGAGACCTGTTTTCACTAGGAATTTTTTACCCCCTGAGTACACCTCGTATTGTACCTTGTTTGGCTTCTGAAATCTTACCCGTGTTTAAATGCTGGCTAAGAATGTCCCATCTACCGTTTTTTTCCCATCACTGATAGCATTTTCCCTCATCTGTGGCAACTGCACATACTCTAATAAATTAACTTCGCAGGATTGCTGTGTTAGAGGTTGTGGTGGAGTCCAGCGAAGTGTAGCAAATTATTTTTATCTTCTGCTCCCTGTTAAGCAGGGGTTGTTATTCTATTATCTATGTTTTGAATCTCGCTGTTTGATCCTCAAAGCCTAATTGTAGCTTCTGTGCAGTTTTATGGTATTAGGGATGCCAGTTGCAGCTGTAAATTCCTCTGGCTGAGCCACATCCATTCACCACATCCTGAAAATACGTTCAGCTGTATCTTTCCCCTGCACACCTATATATTGTGGCCTGTAGAGATATTACTTCCAAATTCATTTCTCTTTCTCTTCCTCACAAACCCACCAACTGAATCGACAATCTGAATGGATGGCAGAGATAACATTGCCACTCCTCCCACGTCTTGCTGATCTTGTTTCTTACTTAGCTAGTGGAGTCAGCATCCTGGGAGGTCTGCAAAAGCCGGATCTCTCTTTTTCTAGTGCTACAACTAGATTCTGTAAGAGAGAAGAGCGCCATGGTGGGAGAGCTTGGGTTCTCAGATATTATTTCTGGCTGGCCATTTTGAGGTGACAAAGGAAGGCCTTGGTCATTATGCCTCCATGTGACAGGATGGTCAATACGTCTTTTGCAAATCTCATTCTGGAATGGGGGGGTGGAAACAAGGAAATTGGGAAGGTGCATTTCCATCAGCTCTGATGGCAAAATTCTAACCATTCTGCCTTGGTGTGAAAGATGGGAGGTGATGGGAAGAAAAGAAGAGTGAGTGTAAGAGAGTAAGCAAAGGGAGCGGCTTGTAATTGATCATACCTGGGGCAGGAACAGGGGGTTCATAGGGAGCAATCAGTTGCCTTACGTCTGCTTCATTCTCCTTTGGCTGTTGATTTGCTTTCTCCTAATTCCAGCTCACGACTCCTCATGGCGTCTAAAGCTATCTCATGACCTTCCTTGATACATATATTCAGTGTTCTCTTACCCATTTCCTGTTTCAAATATCCAAGAAAGAGAATCCGATTGGCCTAGCACATCTTTTCGCAGAAAACCACCCCAGAGGTTGGGGTCTGGCTGTTCTTGCCTTCGATTTACACCCCTGACTGTGGCCGGAATGGCAGGGCCACAGGGTAAGAAGAATAGATCCCCCCGCCGCCACCACCGCGCCTGAATGTTCTGCAGATTCGGTAGTTAAGCCCTTTCCGGGGGATGGTGGGTAGCAGCCCATGTCACCTCAGGTTTTCCTACACAGAAGATACACAGCATTTACATTCATAATTAATTATGTACCCTGCAAAACGCATGACAAAAGACCCCACAAACCAAGGGAACTAGCACATGACACTTGTAGGGTGCTTGCTGTTGATACTTGTGGTTCAAAAGGAAAGGCTTCTGTGTTAAAGTCCACAGCAGGGAACAGCAACAACAACAACAACAATGACAACTAAAACAAAAAATCCTCAAGAGTGATTTAACTCATGGAAACATATATAAACAGTCATGTATGCCCTTAGAAAATGAATAAAAGATCAAGGTTGGAATAACAGAACAAAGAGCCTTCTTTTTTTTCCTTTTTCTGCATGAGAAAAATCACCCAAGGACTAGAGATTTCAATATTCTCTTGTTTCTCAGATATGAATGCAAATATGTATAATACAAAAGTCAGAGGGAGGCTTGTGTGGCCCTTGAGATCTGTATAAATTTGCCTTCAGCCCCCAAATTCTGTGATCCGTGGATCTTTAAATCCTAGATTCCTGATACTTCCCAGGGTAGGGATACAGGTGGGATGGACAGTCGTGTCCTTTTGGCTTTCTCTACCCCTTGGTTTAAACCCTTGAATCTGCCCTCGTCCTGTAACATGTCTACTCTAGTAAGAAACTGCCTATTTGGGGAGGGTTTCCCAAGGGGTCATTGTGAAGGGTCTTATTGTACAATGTGAGGTCTTTGCAATCTCCTGGCCTTTTCCTCCTCCCCGCCCCCTCCTAGATTTCTCCAGATGGCAGGAGGCCTCCATTTCTCCTTCTTCTCTTTTGCAGAGCGACTCAACTTTCCTTCCAGATTTCTTCTCCCCTGTTTGTACCTCCAGTCCTGTGAAGAAACTAAACAGAATCGAAGGAGTGTCACTTAGTTTCTGTGCTTGTAAGGAGCCAGCTGGGGCTATAGCTAGGACATAGGTAACAAATAAGGTACTTATTTAAAAAACACACTTCAGTGTGAGACAAGAACTACCGCCCCCTTTTTTATCAATGAGAAAACTTGAATACTGGGTTAACTTGAGGTTACTATACAACTTGTAGGGCAATATGAAAGTTGGGATCCAGTAGGTTCCAGTAGATTCACGGGATGCTGTGAGCTTCACATACCTGCATTTCAGCAAGACCATTTATCAGTATGTAAACATCCTTGGTGAAGTAGGTGAATCTATGTGCCTGTATAATTGAGTGGATTTCTTTCTGGCTGAATGGCCATGGCCAGAGAGTGCTAACTAGTGAATCACTATCAAATGAAACAAAAGTAGAGTAAACTTCTGGCATTTCATTGTATCTAAGGACTCTCATTCCTTCCTGACAGCGCTGGGATTCTATTTGGGGGTATTGCCTCTCCTGCTGTGGGAAGTTTGGGTGGAGGGGAAACGCAGGTGGAATTCTTCTGTAACAGATGCTGAAGGTCTTGTCAGCCCGATCCTTCCTCCTACTGCCTGTTACAACCAGGAGCCAGTCACCATACTTGAGCTCAGCCAAGAGGACCTTGCCCCCACCCCCTGGACCCCTCAGCTCTTCCAATTTTGAATAGAGTGACATACACAAACAGATGATGGTTAGAGCTTATTTATTCCAGAGCCAGCCTCCCAGGGAAGACTGCTATGTTCCTGATTTTGGCCCTGTCTGGTTCTGTTGCTCCCAGGCGTGATTCTCTGACTTCTTTTAATTCATACCCTTTGCCTATTTTCGCAGAAATGTGTTTCTGTTAACGGCAACCAAATGACCTAAATGAGAACAGATTTCTCTAGTAGTCTGTCGAACTCTGTCTGCATCCCTTTGCCTCGTTTGCTATTATTGTCCATCGCCTGGGATAAAAATGTGGATGGCATCGGGGTCTGGAGTGGTCACCATAAATGGAAATGATGAATTAAAATAGGTGAAATATTACTAATAAGGATGATTGCAGCTTGGCGTGTTAGCTGCCAACATCTAACTGCACATCAACTTAGGTAAGGGTTAGGATCATGTGGTAGGGTAAAAATAACAGCCCCCATTTAGGCCTAGGTATTGAGATGCTCCAAGGAAGTTACCGCTGTCCCACAGGTGAGGAAACTGAGGTTTGAGGTGACTCAGCTAACACCTGATGGGATTCAAACACGAGTTCTGACTTTTCTGTAATGCTATATGTCGTAACCAAAACTGTAATCACCAGATTGCATCAGAGAAGGGTGCCGGTGAAGGGAGCTCTGGGTCCAAGGGCTACGGTAAGCTCGGGTGTGGTTTTAGGAGATGTGGGCCCTGGGGACGTTTTAACCCAGGAGCTGAGGCAGAGAAACCTGCTGCACACAATTAAAATCAAGATGGTGTTCACGCATCGCAAGATGACTCAAACATAGCAAAGATGTCCATTCTCCCTGAATTGATCTATAGGTTTAATACAAACCTTAAAAACATCCCAGCATGGTTTTTAATAGGCATAGGCAAGCTTATTACAAAATTTGCATGGTAATGTGCAGGACTTCAGAATAACAAATATATTTGAGGAGGCGGGGGAAGAAGAATGTGGGAGAAATTACTTTAACTAATGTCCAAGCTCACTATATAGTTTTAGTCACCAAGATAGTGTGGTCTTGGTAAAGGCATAGACACATGGATCAATGGGACAGAATAAAGAACTCAGTTATAAACCCACATAAGTATGCCTACCTGATTTTTTATAAAGTTGCAGAAGCAAGACAATGGGGGAAAAGACAGCTTTTTCAACAAATGGTTTTGGAGCAGTTGGACATCTATGGGCAAAAAAAAAAAAAAGAACCCCAACCTAAGCCTCATATCTTATACAAAAATTCATTTGAAATGGATCATATACTTAAATGTAAAACTATAAAACTTCTATAAAAAATGTAAGAGGAAAGTTTTAGGATTGTAGGGCTTGTGAAAAATTCTTCTGGTGTCCAGGAGCAAGTTGATACATAAAGTCCAATCCATAAAAGGCAAGATTGATAAGCTGAACATTATCAAAATTACAAACTTTTGCTCTGTTCAACTGTGTTAAGAGGATAAAAGCCCAAGCTACAGACTGGGAGGCAATATTTGCAAGCCACATATCTGACAAAGGACTAGCATCTAGAATATGTAGAAGAACTCTTAATATTCAACAGTAAAAATTAAACAAACAATCCAATTGGAAAATGAGCAACAGACGTGAACAGACATTTCATTGAAGAGACTATGCAGATGGCAAATGAGCATATGACAGTATATTAAATATTATTAGCTATTAGGGAAATGCAAATTAAATCCACAATGAAGTATAACTACGTACCTCTCAGGATGAGTAAAATAAAAACAACAGGAATTGCACCAAATGCTAGCAAGGGTGAAGAAAACTGGATCATTCATGCTTCGCTGTGAAACGCAAGATGGCATAGCCACTCTAGAACATAACTTGGTAATTTCTTCTAAAACCATGCATATACCTACTCTACAACCCAGAAGTGCACCCTTTCCTAGAGAAATGAAAACTTATACACCCATAAAAACCTAAGTGTGGGGGCACCTGGGTGGCTCTGTCGGGTAGGCATCCGACTTTGGCTCAGATCATGACCTCGCAGTTCATGGGTTCGAGCCCCGCATTGGGCTCTGTGCTGACAGCTCAGAGCCTGGATCCTGCTTCAGATTCTGTGTCTCCATCTCTCTGTCCCTCCCCCACTTGTGCCCTGTCTGTCTCTCTCTCTCAAAAATAAATAAACATTAAAAGAACTTTTTTAAATAAAAAAAAAAACAACTAAGTGAATGTTCATAGCAGCTCTATTTGCTATAGCCCTAAACTGCAAACAACCCAAACACGCTTCAGTGGGTGAACAGTTAGACAAAGAGTGGTGCATCCATACCGTAGAATATTATGCAGGAATAAAAAAGAACAGGTTATTGATTCTCACAAAAACCTATATGGCTTGCAAGTGAATTATGCCAAGTGAAAAAAGCCAGTCTCAAATGGTCGCACGGTATGATTCCATTTATAAAACATTCTTGAAATGAAAAAAAATCACACAGACGGAAATAAGTTGCCAGAGGTTGGCAGCGAGGGAGTTGGCTGTGGCTGTAGAAGGGTAGCATGAGGGGTCCTTGGGATGGAACTTCTGTATCTTGACTGTGCTTTTGGCCACACGAATCTACATATGTCAACAACTGCACGGAACTAAATACACCCACATATGCATGCAGTATGTGTGTGTGTATGTAAAACTGATGAAATCTGCATAAGGTTGAGAGATTTGAATCAATGTCAGTTTCCTAGTTGTTATTATATTGTATTTTGCAAATGTTACCATTGGGAAAACTGGGTTAAGTGTATACAGATACCTCTTTTTATTTCTTACGTGTGAATCTATAATTTCCTCAAAATACACAGTTAAAAGAAATCAAGGGCATAACTCTGAAATCCAGAGAGGACCCCAGTCAGTAGCTGGTGTAAAGCCAGCTCTCACCGATTCCCGGGCATAGGCCAATGACAGCCCCACCTGTACCCGAGGCCCATGTTTTCTCCGCATGATACTGTCTCCGAGTGACCTCCTGTTCCTCTATCCTAACAACTGGGCATCGTAGCATCTGGCACATAGGGTCTATTACAGCTTTCTGAATGAGTGAGATTTTTTTCTGATGTCTATTTTCTATGATATCTATTCAATAATTGCCTTTACTCAGTTTACAAGCCTTTTTCACTGCTATTATTTTATGATCACTATCACTTTAACATATTATATGCCTAAACTACAAAGCCAGATCACAAAGGGGGATATGGGGAGTGCAAGTTACCAATGACTTAACTGCTGAATTCCTGACTTTTAACTAATAGTTCAGAAACCCCAGACTGATAGTTGATGGAAGGTACGATCCACTGATAGTGGATGAAATTGTAATGGAAAAGAAAGAAATTACCATATAACACGGGTTGATCATGTCCTAGAGTATGTCCTAGAGCAAATAAATACTGAGATTCTCTTCAGTGGAGAAGAGAAAAGCTCTGTTTTCGCTTATTTACTTTCCAAAACAGAATGAAGACTTCTGAGGTAAGGACAAAATAACTCTAATTTTCTGAGTCACTACGGTAAAACAAAAGTTGACAATTGTTTGGCGTAAAAGTTCAAGGATTTCTCTTCCCATTTATCGTTCAGGATAGAAGTTAATTATAAAAATAGCTACTTGAGAATAGCACAACCACATAAACAAGAAGTCTTCGGTGTCCTTCCAAGATGTTAGAGTGGTTCCTACGTCCTGGGCCAGATTTTCTAACTAGGCATCCAAAGGAACAAGTCGGTTTATCTGCCAGATTTCCTCCTTAAATCTTGCAAGAGTACTGAGTTAGGCAGTGTTCAGCATTTAATGGAGTTCACTCATAGCATTAGTCTACTTACAGATATCCAGAATCTAAAGTCGTATCTGAAATCTTTTTAGAAAAGAGGAAATAAGAAAAGAATAAAGCCAAAGACTGGGTCCATGCTGTTTATTGCACATGAGGCTAGACTTGAGTGCCACTTCTAAAATAGCAAGGATGCTGTTGCTAACTGCATCCTGAGGAAGTTCTGGAGATAAGAAAGATCACCCAGAAGATTATGCCAAGCCGTGAGTAACTTCCTCAATGCTCCACCCTACCTTATGGTGTCATGTTAAGAATGAAAGCACAGTCGCTGGCATAAAGAAGGGGTTCATTCGTTGTTAACTGTTGTTCTCGTCATCATCATTATAGCCATTATTATTACTTTGACCATCAGTGTTTAGGAGTGAGGAGAGCATCATCAGATAGCCTTACCGCCCCTCTGCTTATTCTGGCTCCAGGAATGAGATCTCACAATGGTGGAGTTCTACCATCATCCTCTGACCTTCTCTCTTGATATGTGGAGGAACAAACGTAGCTTTCATGATCCTCAAACCAGAGGCAGATAAAGCATTATCACTCCCCCTTGCAGAAGCCTATGTGTTCAACAGTGTTAGGACCCCCTGGGTCTGGCTCTATCAGTCAAGCACACTAGTCTGTACTCATGCCCTTGGTATATTCTGTCACAGTGAAGTGGCTAATGGTATATCCTGACCCTTTGGTGTCTCTGAAAATTATTTCCTTACACAGCTAATATGATGGCTGCTTGACTTACAACAACATGCCTTGTTTTTCTTAATGGTGAACTCTATGTCAACATTTCTGGCTCTCTAATCTGCAGTGGGTAATGCTGACTTTGGCTCAGGAGCCAGATAAATTGCTCTAAACAATTTATACGCAGTCAGAGCAGATGCTACAATTTCATTATTTTGGACCATTATCAGCTCTACCCAGAACCCAATGCAGCCACTATCCCTTGCCAGATATGTCTCTATCTCATGGTGTCAAATTGGAGTGGCAGACACAGCTTTATTGATACTGCCTTCTGGAAATTTCCCACTTACCAATATGTTTGAGTCTTGGAAACATGATTTAGTTTATCCCAACAAAATCCTGTAACATCAAATGTGAGCAGAGGGCTTAAGATTAGGTTTTAAATGGCTCATTTCTGGTTCACTTTGAGATTGCTAAATGGATAATTCTGAAAAATTAACCATGGAAATCCATATTTTTTTTGACATGCCAGGTTGGGAAGTCATACCCACCATATTCCCTGGTCTGTCCTATCCAAAACCATTACTTCAATGGCCACTTGTAGGCTGTTCACTCCCCAAACTGTATCTCAAGCTCAGACTTCAAAGTGAACCCAAATCAGAATATGCAGCTGCATATACTATGTCTGGACTGGTCGGTGAAAGAAGAAGAAATGTAAATGTCTGATAAACATGAATATACTCAGCCTCCAATGGTTAGAGAAATGCATGTCAAAATGAGATGTCATTTTAACAAATGTATTAAAGTGATGAATATTTGTGGAAGAGTCAAGATCGAGGTCCCATATTCCTTAGCTGGTTTTGAGAATTAAAAAAAAAAAATGTTTATTTATTTATTTTAAGAGAAAGAGTAGACATGTGAGCAGGGGACGGGCAGAGACAGAGGGAGAAAGAATCCCAAGCAGGCTCCATGCTGTTAGCATGGAGCCTGACGCAGGGCTCGATCCCAAGAACCATGAGATCATGACCTAAGCTGAAACCAAGAGTTGGACTTTTAACCAACTGAGCCACCCAGGCACCCAGTTTTGAGAGATGTAAGCCTTGAATTGCACTCTCGTAACTTGATAGAAGGTCCTAGAAGACATGGAAATAATAGCCTATACTTTTCTGTGGGGTATGTCCACTGGACAAGCATTGTGTTAAGTGCAGGGGAGGGCAGGCAAGAGTCGTTTACGACACAATCCTTGACTTCAAGGACCTTGGAACGGAGCAACTGAATTCACAGACCAAAGGATTAGCAAAGACTGAAGGTGAAACTTTGTGTCATGCTATACCTTCCATAATGGAAGTTATGCAAAACAGATGGGATTAGATGAGATAATCAAAGGTATCCTCTTGAAGAATGGCATCCTTGAACTGGATCTTCAGTAAAGTTTGTGTAGACTTTCAGGGAGCAGAGGGAAGGCGCCGCAAGATAGGCTTCTACGTTAGCACAAGCAGAGAGGCAGGATGAGGAGAGCACATTTGGACACGGCAAGAACAAAAGCTTAACAAACATGGAGGCTCTTGAGAGGAAATGAAGAATAAGGTTATCCAGCTGAGGCTTGATTATGAAAACCCTCAAACGCCAGGAAGAGAAGTCCGGAATGAATAGAAGGCCATGAGCAAATGTTTGACCTCAGTAAACATATACTGCACACCTTTGTGTGTTCTCAAGAGGGTTCTGAGGAAACAGAAATGGATAGGATGTGGCCCCATCCTGAGGGGATGGACGTGTAGTCTTAGCTTAGTTGGGCAGGAGTGTACAGGACAGATGAAGAATGAAAAGACCTTAATTCTACCTCATTATAAAATACTATTACAACAATCGTATCATGAATATTACATTATAAATATATAATAAATATTACTCTAAATATCAGTAACGGTTACAATGAACTTTGATAAAACAAAGGCTGAGGCCAAATCAAACCAAAGCCAAGGGGGTGTTTAGCCACTCTTTTTAGGGATTGGGGGGAGTTTGTAACCCAATGGTTTCAGGTTTTGAGCTTCATTTGCGTCTTTGATAAAGGAGGAGAAGTTAAGGTTGCCATTATTTAGCAAATATATATTTTTGCAGTATAAATATGTCCTGTGCAACATTTGTTGTTTATCTGAAATTCCGTCTAACTGGGCACCCTGCATTTTGTCTTGGCAAGCCAGGAAAAGTCCTGTTTAACATCCTGTTACAGTTTTAACTGCTCACTTCTTATGGCAAAGTCAGTACAAGTTGAGTGCACCAGCTGGACATTCAGCAGGGGACATGGCCAGCTTTGGTTTGAGTGTATGTATTTGCTAAGTACTTGAAAAAGGCCCTCCATACCGCAGCAGTTGAATATCACACGAGAAAGTATCTGATCGCAGAAAATACCGTTAATGGGGAAAAACTCTATATAGGAAATCTTTTCCCAAATTGTAAGTTCCAGTACGTGTTCTTAGCAATAGGATTGTTTTTCTGGCCCAAGCAGAAAGAACCGAGCATAATAAAGAATAATCTCTGCCAGATTTGTTTATTCTATTTATTGTTCCTAAATGTCACTTATCCACTCCAATTGATGTACTTGATAGTGTATTGTTTTCGTTTCCAGAGGAAAGAGGATACAGGATGTGTGTTCTTCACAATTTTCTTGTTTTGGCATCAAAGATTCCAGCCAATTGACATTTCCTATCTCTGACATCCAGCAAAATCTACTTAGCTCCCCAACTGCATGTCAAAGTCAAGCAAAATCATCAGAGATTCCAGAAGATGGAGAAAGGTGTGGGGGATAAGTATTAATGAGTAGTCGTGGGGGGGTCTTTGACATCAATTTCATCCTCCCAGTGAGTTCATGGAATTCTTCTTCTTCTTTTACTACAGAGAGATTTGACTTTAGCTCTTTTTAGCTGTTTTGTTACTAACTCTTGAAAACTGGGGATGTGATTTCTAGCCTTGTACTTTGTGTGGTAAGATTCCATAGTCACAAAACCATTTGGAGCTTGGGTCATTTGTAAGAATTGGATTTTTGTTGACATACATAATAAATGTACAAAGGTATGGTTTAACCCAGGAAAATGCAAACCACAATACAAGGACACGTGGAAGTTACATGACATCGACAGGCGTCTCTTGGTGGCCAGCAACAAGGAATCTTTTACGAAAGCTCAAGTGAGAAGGGGTTTATTTCAGGGGACTCCAGAGGTATTTTGTAGGAGGTATAGCTGTTGCAACAAGAAAGCTTTGAGATATTCTTCTCTTCTACCCTCTCCATCCTCCCCTCCTTCCTCCTCCCTCCCTCTCCTTCTCTCCCTATTTTTCTATCAATAGTGAGAGGATGCACACACACACACACACACACACACACACACACACACCCCATATTACTGCAGCCATTTCAAAAGGAAGTCCCACCTTTGTTTACATGAACTAGAACGTTGGTATCTGAGTCTAACCTTCCATGAAACAGACTCACCTTTTAATCAAGTGTCCATCAGTAGGATGTAGGAAGGATCTCATGGTTCCCTGTCTCCTCAGCAGGGCTCTGGGCGTGGACATACGCAGAGATATGGACAGAACAGCCACGTCAAGTGACGTGATGACTGAGGTATTTTCTCTAGCATTTTTTCTTTTAATTACTCCTAACCTGAATGAGGGGCTGATATTGTAGCCTGATTTTGATGAACTTTTTTTTTTTTTTTTTTTTTTTTTGTATTTTTTCTCTCAAGTTCTGAATTCACTGAGTAAATCCTTCAGAACATTTGGCTTTGTGTTTTGTTTCATGGCTTAGATTTCTGCTGGAGCTAATCATACCACAGACAATATTGGGATGGAAGTATTGCCCCTAAGATCATTTTTCAAATGTCTAAGCCTTTCTTGGATTTTCAAGGTCATTTGTTTCATATAAACTACAGACCTAATTTTTTTACAGCTGACCATTTACTGAAGGCACGGAAGAAGGGAAATATGTATTTTCTGATGTATGACTGCTTGGCCCCAGCCAAAAGGGACAATGTCACTGATATTGTCACTGGTGATTGTGGTGGCATGGGGTGTGTCCAGCCATGGGTCAGTCATGCTGGTTGCCTCCTATTCTCTTCTTTGAAGCAGATATGATTTAGTGGCAATTCCATTATACATCCAAGACCCCCTTCAGCCCTCAAATGCTCATCTCACCAGGATAAGTTAAGACAGAACTTGATATAGCTCCCCATTAAGTGGAAGAAGGAGAAATCTCTTTAAATTAAACTCGCTAATCAAAGGCTTGAGGCTTAACAAAGGACATCTCTCAGAATAATTGGTTATAGCAATTGGGTTTTCTAGAGATAATTTTTTTGGCCTTCTCTCAAGTTATACTGTGCGTTGTGTAAGAATGGGAGTAGACAAGAGGGAGTAGAGATGGTCTTTTACAGGCTTCCAGTTAAGCTTTTAATTTACACTGGTTATCTATACCTGTGGATGCTCCCACATCATCATCTGGGAGATAGTGGAGGAAAAAAAATGGCATTCTATTTTCTGCACCCTCTTCTCCTTGAGATCTTGTATCTTCATTTAAAAGCAATCAGGCGGGCAGGTGAAGGGATTGGAAAAAGGATGGCTTTTAATAGCTTTTGAGACCAAGATTCCAGCTTCCTTCTTAAAGGCTGGCCCCACACTTCTGTGATACCCAATATGGTATTTTCAGTCCCACCTTGTGTGTGTTAAGAAGTTTTTACTTTTCAGATTCAAAATGCTTTAAAGAAAGACAGCAGGGTAGCTGGAGGTGGCATAAAGAGGAGAGAATATTCTTCAAAATCCACCCAGTTCATTCTATTAGTCAGTTACAATGTAGCCCTAGACTTAGGTCCCAGTCTACAAAGTCTAGGATAAAGAATTCCTTATGAAGAGCCATCTACAGGAAGTGTGCTGCCCACTTAGAAATTCTGGGTAGTTGTTTGAGTCTACCGCTTCCCCGTCTTCCTCTTCCAAAGGGCCTTAGGCTGGGTGGATGCCAGGGGGCTGGAGTCTTAATCTGGAAGGTGGGCCGGTCAGAGTCATAGAGAGAAGCCAAGTGTTATACACTCAGAATACTCTGTGTAGACACCAAATCCATGGGAACAGAGGCAGGTTCAAGACAACGATGTCAGTGCCAAGATCAGAGCGGCAGAAATTAAGGCCAAAGTAAGTGGAAAACATAGAGGGAAGGGGCACAGGATGGTGTGTAGAGAGGTGGGATGGTCATGGTCTCAGGGAGCTGGAGTTAGGGAGCTCAGCACTTATGTGTCACGTCAGAATATTCTAGGCCAGTGGTGCTCAGCTGCAGTGCCCTGATAATGTTGGCCTTTGACTCCTGGCAGCAAGCAGGATGGTGCAAGGAGCTATTAGGCATGCCCTGTGGAGGAGCCAAGAAGTTGACAGAGTCCCCTCTGCAGGGAGAGCATGGCCCTCCTTCACACTGTCCCACAATAGTTGGTTTACAAGAAAAAATTCCCTGGGATTGTGAGTGCTAGGTGTCCATGGGTCACTATACCTCTGGGATGCATCCATGAATCTCTTCAGCAGGAAAACAGAATGGGCTCCTTTTGTCATGGCAGTGGCTCTTGGAGGCACCTATGGGGAAAGGATGGCTGAGTATCTCTGCTTTGACAGCCCTTCTTTCGCCCAGCAAAGCACACAACTGTGTGTGTCCTGCCCCAACATCATAGCCATGATTTAAGGAGACAAAAAAATAGTATGTTTCTTGAGTCTTGAGGACTCCAGAAATCATGGACGTTTATTAAAATGCCCGACTCCTCACATCATGGGTGGGTGGAATTGGGGTGGTAACTGTGCCAGGCATGGACAACTGGGACAAAAAATTAGATTTTATGAGGCTGGTCCTACCAAAAGTAGAATGGGGGAGCAAGAAAGGAGGCCAAATCAGAGATGCCACGGGAAAGCCAAGGGCCAAACAGCAGAGATATCATACAGATCCACAAATGTGGAAGTCTAAGGAGGGACTGATGAGGTTAGGAACCAGGGAGAAGATCAGTTCATAAGTCAGAGCGAGACAAGGGTGGTGGTGGGGAAGCCAAGGGATAAGCTATCAGCTGTTAAGATAATCAGGAGTGTACTTTACTTAGTATACCATTCAGTCATTCAAGGAGCGTACATTCATACATTTATTCAACAAATACTTAAGTGCCTGGTACGTTCCAAGTTCCATGCCTACATCTTGGAATGCAGTAGTGATGGGACCCAGACACCAACACGGTGTGATAAATACTATGACTTGGAAGAGGTTTACGAGAACATGTGGGGAGAGCACCTGCATGGCGTTTGGGGAGAAAAAGGAAAAATCTCTCCTACTGGTAGAGAAGGCTGGGCTGAGGCTCAAGGACGAGGTGGAGTTGAGTGGAGGGTGCTTGCTCATTTGGGGCAAAAGGAACGGCGTATGCAAAGGCCGGGCAGCAAGAGAGAGCACAGTGCCTTGGGGAAGTCACATAATTTTTGGCCTGTTTAGAGCAGAGAGAGGGAGGGGCCGGGCGGGGGCAGGTAAGGGTTCAGGTAAAGGCAAGGAGAAGAACTCGAAGGGACTCCTAAGCCATGGTAAGGACTTTGGACCTTGGTCTAAAAGCCACGGAGAGCCACTGGAAGGGTCTGGAGCAAGACAAACCCCATCTGAGCTGTGCTGGGAAAGGCACTCTGGCTGCGGGCTGCATGATTCAGGGTCGAGATGGCAGTGTGCTGGACCTGGGAGGTGGCAGTGGAGCTGGAGAGAGGCCATGTGGAGAGGGACTTAGAATGTCAAAGAGGCAGGGCTTGTTGCCTGTCCTTGGCCTCAGATGTAAGGGAGGGAAGGAGGCAAAGATGACTCCGGGGGGGGGGGGGTGGTTCTGGATTGGACAGTGGAGGGCAGATGGTTACCAGTTGCCATTTGAGGCAAGTGAGAGGGGAAATGAGTGTGGCAGGGAGGGCGGGGGCTCAGTTTTGGATGTGTTGGGGTCAGGAGCTGCAGCGTCTGTCCAGGTGAGTGGGAACACTGCGCACAGGACCATGCAGGGGCTCACTGACAGTTAACGGTTCACGGGGTGATTTTTCTCTTTGGGGCGGCTGAGACATAAGGAGTCTGGGCTGAAATATGCCAGAGGGATATAGATAACCCTCAAGATCGAATCTCGAGGTACAGTCACAAGATTTAGCTTCTGAATGCCAAGAGACAAATGAAATCTACATCTCTCACCGCATGAATAGAATTCCACTTGCACCAACAGATCTCGTTTTACGAATTCCTTGATATGCTTCCCTAACGAAGCAGTTGCTTCGCGCTGGCTGTGTTTTGTGGAAATGTCTGCAGGGCACGCCCAGAAAATGGTGTACTTCACAAAAGACATGCCACCTCCCTGGGCTGGTGAACCCTTGCACCTCTGACTTCCTTCTCCTTAGGAGGAGTGGCCCTGTTATCAGGGCACCACCGCCCAACGCCTGCCTGCAACCCCAGAAGAGAGCCGTCTCTTGAGCTGCGGAATGTTTTCAGCCACAAGTCATGGATCATTATTCTAGCCGGGGCTTGCTGCTGCTCGTAGAATTTTTTATAGGTGGGAGCCCAGCTTATGTTCTGAATTAGAGCCTCTTGTCTGCCTGTGGCAAATTGCGGCATATGCTAGTGGAACTTCCCTCCTGGGTGATGCTTGAAATATTCAGGGTATTATTCGTTCAGGCATTCCACTACCCCTTTTCAACAACCCTTTCGCGATTACTTCAGCCTTCAAGTACAGAAATGTGTGTGTGTGTGTGTGTGTGTGCGCGCGTTTTGGATTGTCTCACACCAGAGGCATTTTCCGCCTTCTCATTAGAAATTTTCTCTTTGTCCAGAAGGAGAAAAACTTGTGAAGAACACACTTTATATTCAGTTAAAAAAAAAATGACCTGTGTAGGTATGCTTTGAAGGTTGGATTCTGGCATAATATATTTGTAAGTTTAAACTGTTAAAAAGAGAGAATAGCTTTGAATTTAAGCCAGCACCAGTGATACCTGCTAAGGAATAACTCCATTTAATAGCTTCAAGTTATGTAAAAGGTCTAGCTGCAAGGAGGGGGGGGGGATAGTGAAAGGTAATGGGGGTGGTTTAGGAGAGAAACACACTGTAGGAGGCAGATTAGTTTTGTGGGTTCATGCTCTAGGTGTCGAGCAATTATCGTCTTTCCTTCTAGCTCTGCATGGATCAGAAGAACTCTATTTATGGAGTCAGGAGGCAGGAAATGCTGTAGTAATGAATAGGTCGGGAGGGCTGAACATGCTAACTGGATGGGAAAGTTCTAGACATCAGGAGTTTCCTTTTCTAGACTAATTAAATTCTGTCGCAGGAGAAAAATGTTAGGAACTTTCACATGTGGTAAGACTAAGAGTTCTGGGTGGTTCTAGCAGTAAGAGAGTGGGGTGGAGTTATGCGGGCTCCTGGAAACAGAAGCGGAATTCAAATGATAGCTACTGAGGGAAGGCCTTCGAAGGTGTTCCATGAGCCTTTGGAGAAAGCCCAACCTTCCTAAAAAGACACATGAAGCTTTTATGGTTTGGCTCCTACTTGCATTTCCAGGCTTAATGCTTGCCTTCCTTGCCCATCCCTCACTCTAACACCTTATCCGTCTCCCCTTGTCCTCACCTCTGTGCTCTCACCACATCACAGTACTTGTTTCAAGAGTGACTTTCTTGGGATGCCTGGGTGGCTCAGCTGGTGAAGCGTCTGACTCTTGACTTCAGCTCAGGTCATGATCCCGGAGTTGTGGGATCGAGCCCCATGTTGGGCTCTGTGCCCAGCGTGGAGCCTGCTTGGGACTCTTTCTTTCCCTCTGCCCCTCTCTTCCCCTCACGCACTCTTGCTCTCTAAAAGAAAAAGAGAAAAGTGACTGTCTTAATCATGGGATGTCCTCAGCTCTAGGACAGAACATGAGCTTTATCTTCCACTTCCTCCATGCAGGGTTAGCTCTGCCTCAGCCTCCACCCCTCAGCATAGATGTCACTTTCTCTCAAAGGAAAGGAACTCCTTTCCTTTGTATCCACCTTTGATCCCCTGATTTACACCTTCTATAGCAATGACAGTTCTATATTGGAGTTGTATAATTACCCATCTCTCTGACAGTGTTGAAAGTTCCTTGAGGACCAGAGCCGTGTCCACCATCTTGATACTGTGTTTCCGATGTCTGGCACGTAGAAGGTGCTAGAATAACCTTTGCTGAATTGAATTGTCCAATGGACGAAACCTCTAGAGCAACGTGCTGGATTGTACAGAA
This sequence comes from Panthera leo, assembly GCF_018350215.1. NCBI lineage: Eukaryota > Metazoa > Chordata > Mammalia > Carnivora > Felidae > Panthera > Panthera leo. Next base: position 146,569,347 of record NC_056687.1, on the reverse strand, counting down.
TCGTCCGGATTTCTTCGATGCTTGCTCCGTCAGTGTAGCCCATTCAAAGAAACTTTGTGAAAGTAATAGGCAATATTTATCCTTAGCTTTGAAAGTTAAAGTATACCATTATGAAAGAGAGAATAGAATTGAATAAAAAAACACGTTATTTTCTGTATTTCAATGACTCATTCTAACTCACGTAAGACCAAATCTGATTCCTGCTGACGTTGGGAAGCTTATACTAATGAAACAAATAGGACTAGGAAATAAATGACCTTGCTGCTTTTTTGAGGGAAGTGATCTGATAGTTTGGTGACGAACCATAATGCTGGTTTTTTTTTTAACCTGTAATATGAAGATATTATGACTTGCTAAGTATAGTTCTTGGAAGAATCAAATGAGATAACGATTACAGAGAACTGGCTGTGACACCTGGCACATAGTCAAAACTAAATAAATAGTGACTTATAATGTACAGTGACAGATGTAGCTGCACTTGTGGTGAGTATAGCGTAATGTGCAAGCTCATTGAATCACTATGTTGTACGCCTGAAAGTGATATAACATTATGTGCCAACTATCCTCAAATAAAAAAATGGTGACTTCTCTGTTTATGGCACTGTCTCTAAGGGCCTGGCTTGATCCCTTCCGATAGGGGAGGTTTCTAAAGTAAAGCACGAGCTCACGACGTTCTGACTTCCTCGCTCACACTTCTGAGATTTTCTTCTGTGTGCACATGGACGGGCGTGCACGTGTGTGCACACACGTGTGTGCGTGTGTATGTGTGTGTACAATGCTCGTGCGCGTGCTTTCACTTCGTGGACGGTGTATAGTAGAGGTTAAACTTTCTAAAAACTTTTCCCTTGTAATTTGCATTTTCATCAACTTTCTGTTGACCTTACCGTGCAGTTCAAGGCATCACTTAGGTGTTACTGACACCTTCGAGCACATCTGCTCGGAACTGTGCTCGGAGGGTTGAAAATTTTGAGGGGGTGTGCTTAATGATATAGAGCTCTAAATAATAAATTAAAAGATAGTTTAAAGCCTTCGTTACAGCCATCTGTGTTAACTTCCCATTACAAATTGAAATAATCCATCTTGACACAAGTTTCATTTTTCCAAAGCACCTGTTCTAAAAGGCAATGTACTTTTTATGTAATCAGGATGGCAACACTTGGAAAATATTTCACTTTACTGGAAAGTCAGTTATGTTGCAAAATAATTTTTCTCCATGGAGGGGGGAGATAGATTCTCATATGTAATGGGGAACATCAATAACCAAACAAAAACACCAGATAACATATATAGAGATCACATACAGATTTTCTTTCCTTTCCCTTTCATTATTATTATTTTTTAAATAGGCTCTATGCCCAACATGGGTCTTGAACTCATGACTCTGAGATCAAGAGTCATATGTTCTACCGACTGAGCCAGCCAGGTGCCCTGCATTGTTATTGCTATTATTTTTTAAATTAGCACTGAGTCCCTTTGGTTTTCTTCTCACATTTACCAAAATCATTATTGAAGCAGAGGTGTGATCAGCTAACAACTATTAAATTCTGAAAAAAAAAACCCACAATAACAAAGATTCCATCATAAATCTTCTACAGAAATTGGAGCAATTTCCAACACAACCTTGAGAATTAGGCAGCTTATTTGTACAACCCATTTTCTTCCACACTGGCTACCCATTTAGCAAATAATTTGTGTAGTGTGGTCGCATGATATACTGGTATTTCCTTAATTTTTCTGCCAAGCCAAATAGAGTCAGGCACGTAATGATGTAGGTTTCTTTGCAGACAGACTTCAGTACAGACTAGAATAAGAGAATTCTAGTTCATAATGGCTGTACCATTTTCTAGGCATCATTTACTGTAACTGGGTAGCAAAAGAAATACTAGTGTGTCCTTAAAATAAGACAATTTGCTGGACCTGTCACAAGAAGTAGAAAGATTTCTCTTTCTTTCTGGTTTCTTTTTAACTACCTCCATAAAACAAAGGAATTGCCAGAAACCTCTGGATCCTTCCTCTCTCTTCATGAAAAGGACTGCTTAATTGAAGTTACCGGCCTTCTTTCCTTTTCCATTCAAAGATCACCTCTTCCCCCTTGCAGGGATTTCAGGGGAAAGATTTCTGCCTTCCAGGAGCCTTAGGGAATTATAATCATCTGTCTCCATGTATTATATACTCTCCTTTGAGTGGGTCCTTTGACCCACATTTGTGGGTCCATAAGATGCAAAACATACAGTATATGTACTTCACTACCTTTTAAATATAGATTCTTTGAAGACAAGATGGGAGTGTTCAAGGGTGGCAACAGGAGAAGCTGGTTTAAATAAATTTTGAGCAATCCCAAGACTCTGTAATGATGTCACTCGCACCATCTAAAGTATTGCTCTGAATGTCATGATTGCCAACTACCTTCCAACGTTTATTTCAGCTTCTCCCCCATTCTCAGGCAGTTTTTCATCCATTTAATGCCCTCCTCCTCGAAGGGGGGAAGTCCTGGAGGGCAGAGGGAGCTTGGTATTCTGCGGTGAACAAAGTTTGCTGTGGTCTGAATTTCAGATTGTTGAGTGGAGAGGTATGGGTGAGAAGAGGCTGGAAATCATGTCAACCCTGTGATCTGAAGAATGAGCCATTGAGCACTTTATGAATTAGTGATGTGTTAAGATTTTTTTTTAATTTTAATTTTTTTTTAATTTTAAAAATTTACATCCAAATTAGTTAGCATATAGTGCAACAATGATTTCAGGAATAGATTCCTTAATGCCCCTTACCCATTTAGCCCATCCCCCCCCAACAACCTCTCCAGCAACCCTCTGTTTTCCATATTGAAGAGTCTCTTATGTTTTGTCCCCCTCCCTGTTTTTATATTATTTTTGCTTCCCCCCCTCTGTTCTGTGTCTTAAAGTCCTCATATGAGTGAAGTCATATGATATTTGTCTTTCTCTGACCAATTTTGCCAACATAATAACCTCTAGTTCCATCCATGTAGTTGCAAATGGCAAGATTTCATTCTTTTTGATTGCCAAGTAATACTCCATTGTGTATATATATACCCCATCTTCTTTATCCATTTATCCATCGATGTATTTGGGCTCTTTCTATATTTTGGCTATTGTTGATAGTGCTGCTATAAATACTGGGGTGCATGTGCCCCTTCGAAACAGCACACCTGTATCCCTTGGATAAATACCTGTAGTGCAATTGCTGGGTCATAGGGTGGTTCTATTTTTAATTTTATGAGGAACCTCCATACTGTTTTCCAGAGTGGCCGCACCAGCTTGCATTGCCACCAACAATGCAAAAGAGATCCTCTTTCTCTGCATCCTCGCCAACATCTGTTGTTGCCTGAGTTGTTAATGTTAGCCATTCTGACAGGTGTGAGGTGGTATCTCATTGTGGTTTTGATTTGTATTTCCCTGATGATGAGTGATGGTGAGCATTTTTTCATGTGTCGGTTGGCCATCTGGATGTCTTCTTTGGAGAAGTGTCTATTCATGTCTTTTGCCCATTTCTTCACTGGATTATTTGTTTTTTGGGGTGTTGAGTTTGATGAGTTCTTTATACATTTTGGATACAAACCCTTTATCTGATCTGTTGTTTGCAAATATCTTCTCCCATTCCATCAGTTGCCTTTTAGTTTTGCTGATTGTTTCCTTCGCTGGGTAGAAGCTTTTTATTTTGATGAGGTCCCAGTAGTTCATTTTTGCTTTTGTTTTCCTTGCCTCTGGAGACGTGTTGAATAAGAACTTGCCATGGCCAAGATCAAAAAGGTTTTTGCCTGCTTTCCCCTTGAGGATTTTGATGCCTTTCTGTCTTACCTTTAGGTCTTTCATCCATTTTGAGTTTATTTTTGTGTATGGTGTAAGAAAGTAAGTGGTCCAGGCTCATTCTTCTGCATATCACTGTCCAGTTTTCCCAGCACCACTTGCTGAAGAGACTGTCTTTATTCCACTGGGTATTCTTTCCTGCTTTGTCAAAGATTAGTTGCCCATACATTTGTGGGTCCATTTCTTGGTTCTCTATTCTGTTGCATTGATCTGAATGTCTGTTCCTGTGCTAGTACCATACAGTCTTGATGATTACAGCTTTGTAAAACAGCTTGAAGTCCGGCATTGTGATGACTTCTGCTTTGGTTTTCTTTTTCAAGATTGCTTATGCTATTCAGGGTCTTTTCTGGTTCCACACAAATTTTAGGATTATTTGTTTTAGCTCTGTGAAGAATGCTGGTGTTATATTGATAGGGATTGCATTGACTATGTAGATTGCTTTGGGTAGTATCGACATTTTTAACAATATTTGTTTTTCCTATCCAGGTGCATGGAATACTTTTCCATTTTTTTGTGTGTCTTCTTCAATTTCTTTCATAAGCTTTCTATAGTTTTCAGTGTATAGATTTTTCACCTCTTTGGTTAGATTTATTCCTAGGTATTTTATGTTTTTTGGTGCAATTGTAAATGGGATCGATTCCTTGATTTCTCTTTCTGTTGCTACATTGTTGGTGTATAGGAATGCAACCGATTTCTGTGCATTGATATTATATCCTGCGACTTTGCTGAATTCATGGATCAGTTCTAGCAGTTTTTTGGTGAAATCTTTTGGGTTTTCCATACAGAGTATCATGTCATCTGTGAAGAGTGAAAGTTTGACTTCCTCCTGGCCAATTTTGAGGACTTTTATTTCTTTGTGTTGTCTGATTGCAGAGGCTAAGACTTCCAATACTATGTTGAATAACAGTGGTGAGAGTGGACATCCCTGTCTTGTTCCTGACCTGAGGGGGAAAGCTCTCAGTTTTTCCCCATTGGGGATGATATTAGCGTTGGGTCTTTCATATATGGTTTTTATGATCTCAAGGTATGATCCTTCTATCCCTACTTTCTTGAGGGTTTTTATCAAGAAAGGATGCTGTATTGTGTCAAATGCTTTTTCTGCATCTATGGAGAAGATTATATGGTTCTTATCCTTTCTTTTATTGATGTGATGAATGACATCAATTGATTTTTTTGCAGATATTGAACCAGACCTGCAACCCAGGTATAAATCCCACTTGGTTGTGGTGAATAATTTTGTTAATGTATTGTTGGATCCAGTTGGCTAATTTCTTGTTGAGGATTTTTACATCCATGTTCAGCAGGGAAATTGGTCTCTAGTTCTCCTTTTTAGTGGGGTCTCTGTCTGGTTTTGGAATCAAGGTAATGCTGGCTTCATAGAAAGAGTTTGGAAGTTTTCCTTCCATTTCTATTTTTTGGAACAGCTTCAAGAAAATAGGTATTAACTCTTCCTTAAATGTTTGATAGAATTCCCCTGGAAAGCCATCTGGCCCTGGACTGTTGTTTTTTGGGAGACTGTTGATTACTAATTTGATTTCTTTACTGGTTATGAGTCTGTTCAAATTTTCTATTTCTTCCTGTTTCAGTTTTGGTAGTTTAGATGTTTCTAGGAATTTGTCCATTTCTTCAAGATTTCCCATTTTATTGGCGTATAATTGCTCATAATATTCTCTTATCATTTTTTTTAACGTTTATTTATTTTTGAGACAGAGACAGAGCATGAACGGGGGAGGGTCAGAGAGAGGGAGACACAGAATCTGAAACAGGCTCCAGGCTCTGAGCTGTCAGCACAGAGCCCAACGCGGGGCTCAAACTCACGGACTGCGAGATCATGACCTGAGCCGAAGTCGGCCACTTAACCAACTGAGCCACCCAGGCGCCCCTCTTATTATTGTTTTTATTTCTGCTGTGTTGGTTGTGATTTCTCCCCTTTCATTCTTGATTTTATTTATTTGGGTCTTTTCCTTTTTCTTTTTGATCAAACTGGTTAGTGGTTTATCAATTTTGTTAATTCTTTCAAAAATTCAGCTTCTGGTTTCATTGGTCTACTGTTTTGTTTTTTGTTTTTTGGTTTTTGGTTTCGATAGCATTAATTTCTGCTCTAATCTTTGTTACTTCCTATCTTCTGCTGGTTTTGGGTTTTATTTGCTGTTCTTTTTCCAGCTATTTAAGGCGTAAGATTAGGTTGTGTATCTGAGATCTTTCTTCCTTCTTTAGGAAGGCCTGGATTACTATATACTTCCCTCTTATGTCCCAGAGGTTTGGGGTTGTGGTGTTATCATTTTCATTGGCTTCCATGAGCTTTTTAATTTCCTCTTTAACTTCCTGGTTAGCCCATTCATTATTTAGTAGAATGGTCTTTAGTCTCCAAGTATTTGTTACCTTTCCAATTTTTTTCTTGTGGTTGATTTCGAGTTTCATAGTGTTGTGGTCTGAAACTATGCACTGTATGATCTCAATCTTTTTGTACTTGTTGAGGGCTGATTTGTGTCCCAGTATGTGGTCTATTCTGGAGAATGTTCCATGTGCACTGGAGAAGAATGTATATTCTGCTGCTTTAGGATGAAATGTTCTGAATACATCTGTTAAGTCCATCTGGTCCAGTGTGCCATTCAAAGCCATTGTTTCCTTGTTGATTTTTTTATTAGATGATCTGTCCATTGCTGTGAGTGGGGTGTTGAAGTCCCCTACTATTATGGTATTATTATCAATGAGTTTATGTCTGTGATTAATTGATTTATGTAATTGGGTCCTTCCACATTTGGCACATAAATGTTTACAATTGTTAGGTCTTCTTGGTGGATAGACCCCTTAATTATGATATAATGCCCTTCTTCATGTCTTGATACAGTCTTTATTTTAAAGTCTAGATTATCTATATAAGTATGGCTACTCCAGCTTTCTTTTGTTGATCATTAGCATGATAGATGGTTTTCTATTCCCTTACTTTCAATCTGAAGGTGTCTAGGTCTAAAGTGGGTCTCTTGTAAACAGCATATAGATGGATCTTGTTTTCTTATCCATTCTGTTACCCTATGTCTTTTGACTGGAGCATTGAGTCCATTGACATTTAGAGTGAGTACTGAAAGATATGAATTTATTGCCATTATGATGCTTGTCGAGTTGGAGTTTCTGGTGGTGTTCTCTGGTCCTTTCTAGTCTTTGTTGCTTTTGGTCTTTATTTATTTGGGTTTTTTTTTCTTCGTCTTTTCTCCCCTCAGGGTGTTCCCCTTAAAATTTCTTGCAGGGCTGGTTTAGTGGTCAGAAACTCCTTTAATTTTTGTTTGTCTGGGAAACTTTTAATCTCTCCTCTTTTGAATGACAGCCTTGCTGGATAAAGAATTCTTGGCTGCATATTTTTCCAGTTCAGCACATTGAATATATCCTGCCATTCCTTTCTGGCCTGCCAAATTTCTGTGGATAGGTCTGCTGCAAACCTGATCTGTCTTCCCTTGTAGCTTAGGGACTTTTTTCCACTTGCTGCTTTCATGATTCTCTCCTTGCCTGAGTATTTTGTGAATTTGACTATGATATGCCTTGTTGATGGTCGGTTTTTGTTGAATCTAATGGGGGTACTCTGTGCTTCCTGGATTTTGATGTCTGTGTCTTTCCCCAGGTTAGGAAAGTTTTCCACTACGATTTGCTCACATAACCCTTCTACCCCTATTTCTCTCTCTTCCTTGTCTGGGACCCCTATGATTCTGATGTTGTTCCTTTTTAATGAGTCACTGATTTCTCTAATTCTTAAATCGTGCTCTTTTGCCTTAGTCTCCCTTTTGTTTTCCTGCTTCATTATTCTCCATAAGTTTGTCCTCTGTATCACTATTTCTCTGTTCTGCCTCATCCACCCTTGCCACCATGGCATCCATTTGAGATTGCAGCTCAGTTATACCATTTTTTATTTCATCCTGACTGGCTTTTACTTCTTTTATCTCTGCAGAAAGGGATTCTAATCTTTTTGACTCCAGCTAGTATTCTTATTATTGTGATTCTAAATTCTGGTTCAGACATCTTGCTTATATCTGTTGGTTAAGTCCCTGGCTGTCGTTTCTTCCTGCCCTTTCTTTTGGGGTGAATTCCTTTGTTTTGTCATTTTGAAGGGAGAAAATTAATTAATGAGGTAAAAAATTTAAAGTAAAAAATTAAAATTAAAAACCTATTAAAATTAAAAAATTGAAAACAAACATATACAAAATCAAGTAAATGATGCTAGATCCTAGGTGTGTTTTGGTCTGGGTGTTGAAAGGGGCTTGATAGATTAGAGAAAAAAGGGGAAAGAAAGAAAAAAAAGGAAATCATTTGAAAATTTGAAAAAATGAATACACTGAAGTAGAATAAAATGAAATGATGGAAGTAAAATAGAATTTGGAAAAATTTACACAAGTTAAAAAATATAGTTGAAAAAATTTAAAGAAAAATACTTTATTTTTATTTTTATTTTTATTTTTTTTTAACATTTATTTATTTTTGAGACAGAGAGAGAGAGACAGCATGAACAGGGGAGGGTCAGAGAAAGAGGGAGACACAGAATCTGAAGCAGGCTCCAGGCTCTGAGCTGTCAGCACAGAGCCCGACGTGGGGCTCGAACCCGTGGACCGCGAGATCATGACCTGAGCCGAAGTCGGACGCTTAACCGACTGAGCCACCCATGCGCCCCAAGAAAAATACTTTTAATAAAAATTGAAAAAAACAGATTTTTTCTCTTTCTGTATTCAATAAAAAGAAACAAAAAAGAGAAAAAAGAAAACAAAAGAAAATTGAATAGATAGACTGATCAGACTGAAATACGACTGAAATTTCTTCGTTTTCCCCTAGAAGTCAAACTGTGAAGCACTTTACAGTCCACAAACTAAGCAGTAGGAGGGACTTACGTTCCTGAAGAGCAAGGTTGGCCCAGTTGGGCGTGGCTTAGTGTCATGGCTCCATTTCCCACTAGATGGCGCTGCTTAGCTTACTGGGGTGGATTATTGTGGTGCTTGTAGGTGTGTATGCTCATGCGCAGGAGCAGTGAAAATGGCGGCACCCAGCTACCCAGTCTCTAGTATTGGAACTCTGTTCTCCCCACCAGCAATTGCTCACCCATCATTTGTCTTCTGCTTCTGTCCGCTCCCCGCTTTTACACCGTTTGTGACCAAGCCCCAGGCAGCACCTCCCTCCTGAGTTGTATCTCAGATGTGGCTGTGTTTCCCGACCCCTCACTTCTGAGGGACTGCGGCTTTGACCGCTCTGCCCCTCTGGGGGAGGGTCTCACCGAGCAGTGGCCCCCAGCCGGCCCCACCCAGGAATGTTCCCAGAACCGTGCTGCTGCCAAAGCCCAGAGACTGTGGCCGGGTGTCAGCCCCCCCAGAGAAAGTTCCCGAGATCATGTAGCAGCAGTGGTTCAGGGATTGTGGCAAATCACAACACACTTCTGGTGCCAGGCTTCACCCCCAGCGACCTTGTTCCAGCACCAGTAAGGTTTTTAATTTTAGAAGTGTCACAGTTAATTCTGGGTAGGGGGAATATAAATGTTCTTTTTATCATTCTTTGTACGTTTCTATATTTTCAAAAGTCTAACTCAAATGAAGTAAACAGAACTTACTCTGGCTATAGAATAGAGAAAGGGTTGGAAAAGATGCACTGCCTGTATCAGGTGAAAATTGGTGATAGTGATGCCTACAGGAGACAATGATATGTGTTAACTGTGGCAGTGCCCCAGTAGGCGTGGAGATTCACAAAGGGATTGAAGCACGTGTAGGAGGTAGAATTGGGATCGGATGTGGAGGGGGTGGGGTCGGGTGGGGTGAAGGAAACAGGTGTCCTTAATGTTTCTGGAAGTGTCAGCTGGGTGAGTGATGGTCCACACAGGAAGACAGGTAGAAAGTGATTATGTCCACTTGGGAGAGCTCGAAGGGTCTGTCAGTTATCTCAGGAAAGACGCCTTCCAGGCATTGGATGTCTGAGTCTGCAGTGCTGGAGGAGGTCCAGATTTGGGCACCATTGGTGTGTGGACGCCACAGGAGTGCATGAGACACTACGGGAGAGTGAGGGCAGGGTGAGGGCTAAAAGTTGGGACCATTTACAGGCACGGCAGTGTTAGAGGAAAGAGACTAAGAAGAAGTGGATGAAGAGCTTGTTTGATAAAGAAACAAGTCACCAATTGTGCCAGAAAGATCAAGTGAGATAATTCTGATAAACCATCTTTGATTGAATTTAGCAATAAGAAGGTTTCCGGGGAGAACAGTGGTGGTGGGATGGCAGGGCAAGTAGGCAGATTACAACGTTTTCAAGATTTATTAATAATAACAGCAGCTCTTTTGAGAGCTTGTCCTGTGCTAAGGTCTTTCCCAATATTGCCATATTTTATATAAATAATAACCTAATGAGTAGAACCGATACGAACTCCATCTTACCTGAGAAGAACATAGGTTAAATGCTGTGCCCAGGATCACACGAGTCAGGTGTCAGAAGAACATCTCTGACTCATTCTGCTTCAATCCAAGCCTATTGAGCTTATTGGCAAGGAGAAAGAGCGATGGGTGTAGGCTCTGCTTTCAGCAGCTGGAATGTGATGTGGGAGAGAGAGGAAGAGAGAACTGGAAGGGCCAGCCCATGGAGAAGAGGGGACTTGCTTGTCTGCTTTCAAGATGGGATAACCAGAAGTATACTTAAATGATGATGGAGAGGAAACTGGCAGAAAGGGAGAAGTTGCCGATCTGGAGAGAGAAGAGTTGCTGATCTGGAGAGAGGAGAGTTTATCCACAGGGTGGGTGTCCTGAGAAGGTAGCACAGGGTGGGGTGGGATCTAGAATATTCCATTCTCACTAACACTTAGTGACAGCAGTAGTCGTGATCCCAGGCAGGTGTGTTGGAAATACTAGGTTGTCGAGGGCGTTCTTGCCTGATGGCTTCTATTTTCTCTGGAGGAGGAGGTAAGAATGAAGACTTACATTCGCTGGTGCACAGAAGGGAGGGAGGGCAGACAAGAGCAATGGAGACAGGCAAGCCGATTGATGGAGGCAGGCAAGACTGCAGGCCCAGTGGGGGTCGGAGACCATGAGGCTGAAATGAAACAGATGTGGGGCAGAGGAAGGGTGAGAAAAGCCTAGCCTGGACCAGTGTTTGGGAAGCATTCGTTGAAAACAGGTAGATAGATAGATGGTGTTGAGTTTACACTGACCTTGTGTCTTCCCCTGATATTAATTTATTTTTAAAATTTAATCTACCACACCAGTGAGCTGTTAGTCCTTTTCTCATAAAAGGAGAGGAAAAAAAACAAACCCCTCATCGATGTGACTTGTGTGGAAGTTGAGATGTCAGAGAAATAGAAGGCCTCTGATAAGCTTATGTTCTATATTACCTTCCTCTGCTCCTTCAGTTCTAGAAGTCTCTCGAAACTGGGGGAAAGAGATAAGCGAGAGGGAGGAGGAGGAGGAAATGAGGATGGGGGAGAGATGAGGAGAGGGGGACCCTGGTGTCGCTTTGGGGTCCTGGGACACCAGTATTATAAAGAATTCCAATATTCCTTGAGCTCGCTGGCATTTCTTTATCTGGATTTTCATTTTGTGGAAATCCTCCCGGGTCCTGGCCGGTTCACACGGTGACTTTGTAGTTCACAGCAGTGACTGACAGCTTCACAAACCAGGCCTGATGTCTGACAGACAGCTACACGTCTGCCGCTAAGTGTTGGATCTGAACTTCTGCGCGGCTTTGCAATCCCCGGCATGGAGATGCCTCTTGGGCTCCTCAGTCTTTGCCTGACTCTCTTTCTTCCTGCTCTTCTCTGATTTCTGGACGGCGTTTCATGCATCATTTTCCTGACAGGAAGTGTTGAAGCCCAGGTGAAAATCCAGGTGCAGTGATTGGCCTTGATTTGAATGAACTGTGTTTTAGAATCAGGGCTGGGATGGCTTTGAGGGTGACCGCTCGAATCCCTCTTCCATGGAGATCTGCCCCTGTCCCTGGGAGAACAGAGTCACTTTGGTGGCCATGGACACATTACTTTTGGTGCTTTCAATCGAACACCTAATGGGTTATGTCACTATGCACAATTGGCCTTAAATCACAAGCTCTTTAACCAAGTCACAGAGGAGCTGAAAGATGAACAAGATTTTTAGACTAAATTGCCCTTCTTTTTGGTGAATTCTCGTGAGTGAGGGATTCCAATGTCCTAACTGGAATTCTATGACACTGAGCCAGGTTTCATGATGCAAACATTTATCCTCTTTGACAGTTGCATACAAATCAGTCTTTCATGTTATTCAGTTATCAGATAGTATTGAGTGCCTACCATGTTCCAGGCACTATTGTAAAGGGACTCTTCTCTTTCATGCCTTCTGTGGGCACACCTTTCTTCCTGTGATTAAGACCAAGTACTTGGAGGGAGGAATCAGAGCCCCTATTTATTGAACACCTTCTATGCTCCACACTATCATCACGTCTAGGCTCACCAAGAACACATTGGGGTAAGAAGTGTTACATCCATTTTGCAGATCTGGAAGTTGAGGCTTAAATGTGTGAAGTAATTTACCAGCAAATGGCCGGACAAATGGCAAATTGAACTCTTGTATATCCATCTTCAAAATTCATACTCTGTCTACTAGTTGAACTGTCAGAGGAGAAAAACAGAAAGGAAGTAAAGATTTCAATTTTCAAGGACTAAGATTATTTCCTCATACAATTGTATTTTAGCCCTAGGAGCAGCCATTTACTGTTTTATCCTAGATGGGGTCGCTCTAGGAGTTACTCTCTCAGCAATGAGCCTGCATGTGAGGTCACAGACTGGCTATAAAAATATTTACTTGGAAGGGTAAATATGAAGACCTCATTCACAAGGCAGGGCTAACCGGAGAGACCTTTGCTGCCATGGAAAGCTATGTAGGCTATAAATCATCACTCATTTTGTACTCATTCTCCCATCCACTTGATTATCATTAGTTGATGTTCAACAAGGAGCCAACAGCAAGAAGAGAGGGGGATATCTTAGTTAAATGCTCCTGGGGTCCCTTTGCCTATGTCATCTGTTAAGCCTCACACTTACTCTACAAGGTAGAGACGCAGGGCAGGGGAGGGGGATGCAGGAATTTACACAAGAGAACATTCAGGATTTGGACTCAAGTGTGCTGGGTTCCAAAGTCTTTACTTGTACTGCTCTTTTACTGCAATAAAGAGGGGATTTAAGGAATTTCTCGGGGTGGAGAAGGGAGTAAATGAGGGGCTCGATGTTGCCATAGCTGCAGACAGACCCCTTCCTCAATCTCCTGGACTTTTGCTGTCTTTCCTTTCATTTCAAAGGGGAGCTTATTTAGAACTGCGAACGCTGACTTCAGCTACATGCTACTTTCGTGAATTTCCTCAGTGGATATTGCAAGGCTCTCTAGGTCTTTCCCCAGGAACGTCAACATCTGGCAATGATACAAGGTGGAAGGAACACTGCGTTGGGAGTTGGGAGGCTCATTGGAGCCCTAGGTCTACTGAGTGGCTGTGCGTCCTTGGGAAAGACCCTCAAAGTCTTTTACACAAACTTCTCAGACTCTTACTTTCTTTGCATTTTAAATGGGTATCAGTGCAGATGCTGTATTCATTTACTCACTCAGTCGTTTAGTCATTGACTTATCTAATCTTTCATTCATCCATTTGTTCCTGTGCAGGACCATAGTCTAGCTGTGGCAGTTACAGAGGTACACAAGACAGACAGCATGACTGGTCTTAAGCAGCTTACATTCTATTGAGGAGACTGACCATGAACGATAGTTCACTCTATGAATGAGACAGTTTCAGATCGTTTTAAGTACCATAGAGAAAGGGAGAAAAAAACAAAACAAACAAACAAACAAAAACTAAACAGGGTCTTCAATAGAGAGGGATGGCACAAGGTAGAGAGGAGAGCAGGTTAGATTGGGTGGCTAGAGAGGGCTCTCCAAGAAGATTTCATATGAACTGGGATCATAATAAAAGAAGAGGCCAGTGGAGGTAAGGATGCCCAGGGAAGGAAGAGAACAAAGAAAAGAGAACTGGGGGCGCCTGGGTGGCTCACTTCATGAAGCATCTGACTTTTGATTTCGGCTCAGGTCATGATCTCATGGTTTGTGAGTTCTAGCCTCACACTGGGCTCTGTGCTGACAGTCCAGAGCCTGCTTGGGATCTTGCTGTCTCCTCTCTCTCTGCCCCTCCCTCCTCTCAAAATAAATGAATAAACATTAAAAATATATTTTAAAAAAAGGAAAAGGGAACTGAATGTAGTTGGAGTGTTTGAGGAACAGAGGGGACACCATGGATGACCAACCTCAGGACCCAGTGACAGAGTATGTGTGAAGATACCTTGTATATTCTAAATAATTATATGCAAACTGCCTATTAGTTTTATTTCCTTTCCTCCCACTCAACTTCCTTCCCTCCCTCCCTTCCGTGTGTCTTCTATGCCAGTGCTTCCCAAACTCTGATTAAAGACAAAACAATAGCAGTCTTATTTTATTTTATTTCCAATCTGTTGCGGACTGGCACTTTTGTAAAATGTCCCAGTCCTATTAAATAACTACAGAGCTTGCTTTCTTTTCTTTTTTATTTATTGTGTGAGAGAGAGAGAGCATGCATGAGTAGGGGCGAGGCAGAGAGAGGGGGAGAGAATCCCAAGAGGACTCCGCACTGTCCGTGCACAGTCCGATGTGAAGCTCAAACTCATGAACAGTGAGCCGAGATCAAGAGTCGGATGCTTGGCCGACAACTAAGCCCTCCAGGCTCCCCTCTAAATGCTGATTTTAACTCCTGCCCTTCCCTCTTAGTGGGCTGGTGAGGGCTGGTAGTGCATGGTTCATGGACCACACCTTGAATAGCACTTTCCTACGTGGCGGGCTTTCGTGGCCCAGTCCTGCACTCACAGGCTTGGTTACTGGGGGTCGCTGACCACTGAACAAACTCTGTGACCCCGTGTCATGACTGGCTTTGGTGCCGGGGAGCACAGAGGAGAGTGCGTTGTGTCCCGCCCAGTTGGGCCCCGCGAAGGTCCCCTGGAGGAAGGGGTGATGTTTACGAAGAATTGAGTTTGAAGGTTGAGTGGGAGTTTGCCATGTAGATGAGGAAGAGAGCAGAGAAACGGCATCCGTTACTTTGCCTACTTGTCGGTGTGTCATAGGAATAAGGAGCATTTCATTTCAGTGGGGCGTGGGGCTCAGAGGCATCCTCCAGGCACCGATGGCAGCAAATAATACTCTGGGCCTTAGCGTGTTATTCTCCGATCATGACAGACCCTCCAAACTCTCGGAGACGGGAGCCTGGAGGCCTGTGCAAAGAATCACTCTTCGTTTTTCCTGCTACTGCTATATAATAAAACAGCCCAATTAGCGCAGAGCCAGGGCGGCCCGGGGGGGAGACTTCACAGGGACTCCAGGAGGAGAACAACGACAGGCGGGCATTTCCCACCAGGTCTCAATTCCTTTTACTGAGTTTGAAAAGCCAGGGGGGAAGTGTCCAACAAGGATAGGATCCTTGCCAAGGTGAATTTCAGGCCGACTCGAACAGGCTTGAGTGAGAATGGCTGAGTCTTAAGTGGGGAAAGGACAAGGTTATTAAAGCTATCAAAGCGAGCCTTGGGTTATTTGTAACAGCCCAGGCTAGCTCCTCTGCACCCTGGAACGGAAGTGCCGAGAGTGGAGGGCCCTGCGCCCTGCCTGCTGCCATAACAGATAAATACGAATGTCACGTGCCCAAGAGCAGTAACGTTTGTCAGCGGTGACCTAGGGATTTTTCTGGTACCCCCACAGTTTGCTAGATTTTTCACCACTCGGGAGGTCTCAGTCCTGTTAGAAAGCAAAACAAAACAACTCCCCCCCAAACCCCAAATCCTAGAGACTCTTGGATCCTAAGGACAGAAAATAAGTCTCGCTTTGCGTTCATTTTCTGAACTACTGAAAATCAAACAGAGACTGTTGGGGAGACTTAACCAATGGAGTGTTCCTCTAGGTGAGGAAATGGGATTGCTCTGGGCTCTCTTTTGAATAGCTACTTTTGGTTTGGCAGACATAAGCTCATTATCCCTTCCTTGGATACTTTTTCTTGCCCTGTGATAAAAAAAAAAAAAAAAAAAAAAATTCTTGGAAATGTAAGATTTGAAAAGAGCCCAGCAGTCAATGAAAAGGATTGTATCTTATCACTCGGTCTCAGGCTCCATGGGCACCACAAGTTTCCCTGAGCTAGAATTGTTTCCTACAGAGGAACGCCTCGTTCGTGGCAATTTGAAGCCGGGTGGTTCAGGGCTTTGGACTTTGGAGTCATAGAGACTCAGCGTTTAATTTCGACCCTGCCACTTCATCCCCGGTGGACATGATTTCATCTCTCTGAATCTCTATTCCTCAGGTGTAACACGGGATAATGGTAGCACTTAGGAAGGGTCCTTGTTAAGCTTTAAATGACGTAGGGCAAGGGGGGTCCTCAGCTCAGTATGTGATTCATGGTAGGGAATGCTTTCAATTCATGCTAGATGCTATCAGCACACTATTCATTATTACCTTTGTGGCGGACTCACCACAAAGAGGGGTGGGGACCTGTCACTAAGTCTCTTCTCCGCTGACACCATTGCTGCATGTGACAATCAGGCTACTTTCCTTCTACTGATTGCCCTACTCCCCTCCATCAATCATACAACCAGTGTGTAGATGTCTTAACTCATTGGTCTGAGGCCGCCATGAGCTTATACCCTGGTGCTAGCTGCCGTGGCGGACATAGAAAATGGACTAAAAATGGCAGACAGCCGTTGATATTTACCGAACATCCATGTCGGGCCTCCTCCACTTCACCTTACTCTGTTATCTGCCCTGCAAAGTAGGTATATTATTCCCATTTCACAAATGAGGCAAGAGGTCCCGAGAGGTCGACCTGCCTAAGTTCCCACAGCAAGGAAGGGGAACAACTGGATTTGCACCCAGATCTTTGTACCTTCCGAAATAGCATTGTCGTATGGCAACACCCCGTTGCCTTTATCGAGCTCACCAGCTAGTTAGGTAAGAGAAAAGGCACATAATATGAGGCAGGGTGTAGACCAATAGAATGCTACAACGTTTGAATTGGGAGAGCAGTGGCAGAACGCGTTGACCACTTTGCCTGCCTCGTCTACACCCTCTTGCCCGAGATTGCGTATCCACGGCCACTGCTGGGTGAGCAGTGGGAAACGTGCCCGGGCCTAGTAGCCACAGCAGCCTAGATCAGGGGCGGGCCCTTGACCCAAGCTCATTCCATTATTTTAGGCATTAGTTGGAGTTGGGTGTTTGAATTAGGAGATCGTGTAGAGACAGGGATCATATACTAATATCCTCTTATTGTGTAACAAATTATCACAAAACTAGCAGATTCAAACAACACCCACTTAACTAGCTAGCAGTTATGTAGGTCACAAGTCCAAGCCGTGTGTGGTTGGGTTCCTACAAGGCTTACCGTCTTACAGGGCTGAAACTGTTCGCTGAGCCTTCTATGGAGGCTCTGGGGGAAGAATCTGCTTCCAAGTTTTTTGAGGCTGTTAGCCAAATTCAGTTTTCGTACGTGGTTGTAGAACTGAAGCTCTTGCTTCCTTGCTCATGGTTAACTGGGATTGGTTCTTGGTTCCTAGAGGCTACCGCCAATTCTTGCCATGTGGCACCGTCCACTTCCAAAACCAGCAATGGCGAAGCTCCTTCATGTTTAATCCTTCTCATACTTCTAATCGTTTTCTCAGGAAGAGCCCAGACCCTTTTAAGGTTCCCCTGATTAGGCTAGGTCCACCTGCATAGTACCCTTTACTTAAAGTCTGCTGTGCCATATAATATGACATAATGATAGAGTTGAAATCCGTCACATTCATAGTCTTGGCGATTATGCAGGTATGTACGTCAGGGAGTGGAGAATCTTGGGGGTCGTGTTAGAATTTTGCCTAACAGATATGTAACTCTCATATGCAAAGAGAGTAAAACAAAAAACTGGAAGGAAAAAGAAACTGAGAGAAAGACAGGGACAGAGACACAGAATGAAGAGACATGGAACAGCAGAGGCAGTGAGCAAAGGCAGCGCCAAAGCTGGGCCACCCTGGAAGAATGGACTCATGCATGCCATCTGGCGTCAGAGATTAGCTGTCCTTTTTTCCCCCCGACACAATTCCAGTTTCCAGGCAGACCCTGGTAAATTTCAACCTCCAGCCCTTCGATTCTGTGAAAGATCCTGGTGTGCCTGTAATTAATTCTCCTTTATACTTTTTTAAAAAAATTGTTTAATCTTTCTTTCTTTCTTTCTTTCTTTCTTTCTTTCTTTCTTTCTTTCTTTCTTTCTTCCTTTCTTTCTGTCTGTCTTTCTTTCTTGAGAGTGAGAGCAGGGGAGGAACAGAGAGAGAGGGAGACACAGAATCTGAAACAGGCTCCAGGCTCCGAGCTGTCAGCACAGAGCCCGACGCGGGGCTCGAACTCCCAAACCATGAGATCATGACCTGAGCTGAAGTCGGACACTTAACCGACTGAGCCACCCAGGCACCCCAATTCTCCTTTATCCTTATCCAAACTTGAGTAAGCTTCTGTTTTCTATAACTGAGTGAATACGAATCTTTATCCATAATTAGAAACAATCTCAATCAATTCAGAGACATCTAGCTTCCTCTGGTTTTGGATACATGCTGCCTGTGCCCCTCTCAGACCAGGATAGTCTTCTCATCTCAAGATACTTGGTTACATCTACAAACTTCCTTTTGCCAGGTAAGGTACTGTATTCACAGGTTGCAGGGATTGGGACCCGAGCATCTCTGGTTGTGGTTAGGGTGATTCAGCTCACCAGAGTAGGTGTGCATTGTTGAGTCAAATGACTTGAGTTCAGATCTCAACCCTGACATTTCCTGGAGTCATGACCTCAGACAAATTAGCCTCTCTGCACCTCAACTATTAAATGGGGACAAAAATAAGAACGTATACATTGCATCATTATCATAAGGATCAAAAGAGGTAATTAATGAAAAGTATTTATTCCAGAATACAGTAAACATTCAACAAATGTTGGTTGCTATTGTTTACATTGATGTTATTTAGGGCCATTTTCATCTGCTGCTAGGAGTTCTTCTGTGTTTCTCCGGGAGCTTCCTCCATCTCACCCTTTGTCCCTATGGTTCAGGTGGGGCTGAATTTACTCCTAGCCTCAGGGCTGGGTGTGGAACCTGGCGTACCTCACCAATATGATTTCCTTGCCTTGGTCCCTGGGATGAATTCAAGGATGGATATGGGAGCCAAACTGGTTCAGGCAGCATCAATCTCTGACTTTTCTAGGAATGACCAGGAAGGAAATATTTCCATGGCTTCCCTGAGAGCAGAATGTGTGAAGCACTAGCTAATGGCACTCTTTTTCTTCCTCCTCCTCCTTCTCCTCCTCTTTCTCCTTCTCCTTCTCCTTCTCCTTCTCCATTCTTCTCTTCCTCCCCCTCCCTTCTTCTGCTTTGCCTCCTCCTCCTCCCTCACCCTACTCCTCTTCCTTCTTCTTCTTTTCCTTCTTCCCATTCCCCTTCTTCACTTTCTCTTTCTGCTTCTTCCCCTTCTACTACTCCTCTTCCTCATTCTCCTTCTCCTCCTCCCTCCTCTTTCCTCCTCCTCCCCCCTTCCTCCTTCTCCTCCTTCTTCTTCCCCCTCTCCTTCCCTTTCTTCTCCTTCTTCCTCTTCTTCCCCTTCCTCCTCCTCCCCCTCCCCCACCCTCCTCCTCTTTCTCCTTTTCCTTCTTCCTTTTCTTCTTCCCATTCCCCTTCTCCTTCTTCACTTTCTCCTTCTTCCCCTTCTACTACTCCTCTTCCTCATTCTCCTTCTCCTCCTTCCTCCTCTTCCTTCCTCCTTTCTCCCGCTCCTCCTCCTCCTTTTTCTTCTTCCCATTCCCCTTCTCCTTCTTCTCCTTCCCCTTCTTTCCCTTTTCCTCCTCCTCCCCTTCTTCCCTCTCCTCCCCCTCCTCTTCTTCTCCTTCTTCCTTTTCTTCTTCCCATTTCCTTTCTTCTCCTACTCCTCCTTCTTTTCCTCCCCATTCCCCTTCTCCTTCCCTTTCTCCTTCCCCTTTATCCCCTTCTCCTTCCCCTTCTTCCTCTTTTTCCCCTTCCTCCTCCTTCCTCTTCTTCTTCCTCATCATCTCCTCCTCCTCCTCCTCCTCCTCCTCCTCCTCCTCCTCCTCCTCCTCCATCTCTTCCTCCTCCTCCTTCTTCACTGTAGAGCCAGCCTGGAGGATAGAAAGCAGAATAAAAAGAAGAATGTTGAAATCTGGGGTTGAGCCTCATGTCCAACTGATCCTGAAACCAGTACTTTTGTGGCCTTTCCAATTATGTGAGCCAGAAAGTCCCTTTCTTGCTGAAGCCAATTTAAATTAGGTTTTCTGTCATTTTTAATCTGAAAGATTTCCAGACAGAGTCATGGGTATTGGGGATCTTTTTTTTTTCTCTTACAGGAATAGAAATTTGTTGGCCATTTGTTGATATGAGAAGACTCACAAGAACCCAGAAACCCCAGCCATTTGTCTGAGTCCCCAAAATATTCCTGGGGAATAGTGAGGGCCCCTAATGTTCTCCCTCATGATTCACCATTATGGTGATGACAATGATGGTAACTTACCAGATGCCTCCTGTATAACATCCACGAGGATAAATCATTTGTACTTCTTGCAACAATCGTGCAAGGCAAAGGTTATTTTACAGACAAGGAAGTGGAACACAAGTAGGTAAGGTAAAATTTCCAAGGCCAAATCACTAGTGATAGGCAGAAGTAGAAGTTAAACATGGGTCCTCTGGATTCAAAGAATGTCTTCTTTATCCTCTGCTGCAATAGCTCCCAGAGGCAATCAGAGATGAGACCCCACAATCAAGAATTAAGTGATTCTGTGGTGAGCACAGCATAAGGTGTAGATGTGTTGAATCACTCTATTGTACATCTGAAAGTAATGTAACATTGTGTGTCAGTTATACTTTGATTTTAAAAAGTTAGCATAGATAAGTGGAAAAAAAATAAGTGATTCTATTTGCTATAGCCACGGCCACTTGGCCTTTGTAGAGATTGGGATTCTCTTTCTCTTTTGTTATGCTCTGCTCTCAGAAGATGCCACCAACACCTGGATTCAGAGAACAACCCCACTTTGCCTGGGTTCATCCATCTCCCCTCCTTCCACGTCTTCCCATGCTTCACTTAAATCTCCTTATGCACTGTATTTGTATCCAGGGGATATTTTTCAGTGTTCAAATTAGGCATTATATGGTGTTAGCATTCTTTTACCCCCTGGATTTATCATTCTTTTCTTTTTCTTACTGTATGTCTAAAGTGAGACATGAGGTATAATGTAAAGCAAACAGAAAGTAGTTACTGCTTTTTGAGTCTCTGCACCCTAATAGATAATGATAGCAATGGACCAGTGAATGACCAACGTAAAACAAACGCATCCACACGCACATAAGAATGAAATGTTGTGTTGTTATGACGAATCAAGGTTGGCCACCAGATATATCTGGATCTGAGCTTTACACCCACCGTTTTGTAACTCTGGGCAGGTTACTTAATCATCTACCTCCCAGGTTACTTAAAATTGAGAATGATAATAATTTCTCCTAGGGTCGCTGTGCAGATGGTAGTTATTATGTGGGAGGATTATAAATGTTGGGTGGCAATGATAAATGGTAAGCACTTAGCCTGGTGCCTGACTCATAATGAGAATGCACCAATATTATCTATTTTTATTAGTGTATGTATATATAAAGGAAAGTAAAATATTCATGATATATGTACCTGCTAATATACACAAGATGTGGAATCAGATTTGCAAAAGAATGATGGTGGCTGAAATAGATGTGTCTGGTTATTGTGGTTTGGCCCTACAGACCAGACATCTCTTTAGAAAGGATGCTTTTCATGAGAAAAACTAAATCTAAGACATTCAGACCTGAGGGACCAGGAGCCACAGGTTTTGACACGTGGTCTCTGGGTGTAATCAGGATGAAGCAGCATCTCATCAGTCCTTATTAGGACCACTCACCAACTCTCAGGGGCACCAACAGGACAGAGTCACTCTAAGAAGAGCAAGACCCATTCCTGGTCCAGGAATAAGAGCTGATGCCCAGGTGCCCCTGGTCTCAGTAAAGAGAACAAGGGAGGAAGTACTGTCATGGGTAAAGACAAAACCCACACAAATTTCACACCCACTCATTTGCTGACTTTTATGTCTCCCCTTGGTCTTTAAGATATTGGCATAATCCTGATTCTCCTTTTCTGAGAGTTGCCACTGAATCGGTGCACCCTTGAAGCCCTGTCTCTACTGACCTGGCCCCACCTCCTGGCTACCATTGATTGGACAGTGGGACCTATCAATCCTTCTCCCAGGATTATGGAATCTGGGATGTGTAGTTACTACTGAGTCTTCTGAACTGAGGACTTAGAAACTCAAGAGCTTGGAACAGCTGTATGTGGACAGTGAAGAAAACAAGTCTGGAGAGATGAGTGAGGTAGATGTAGAAAGAAGTAGAAATGAGAGAATGAGAGGCAGAGGGAAAGGGAGAGGGAGAGGGAGAGAAGAGTTCATTCCTGGCAAGTGTTCAGTGCTGGTTTCTGCTACCTCCATGCCCCCAAAAGTTCTTCAATATTTTTGAGTCCTAATAAATACTACCCCCCTTCTCTCTCTCTCTCTCTCTCTCTCTCTCTCTCTCTCTCTCTTTCTCTTTGGCTAATACTAGTTTGAGAGCTGTTTTGTTATTTATTTTTGAAAGTATATAGAACAGATAATGCCCAACTTTCCGACTATCTCTTTATAGTCCCTTTTAAAAATGAAACTTATGGATTTCATTAAATATTTCTGTTCAATTAAGGATGCCATATACAAAGTTAACAAACACCTATCATATTGAAAGAAAATGTTTGTGGGGCACCTGGGTGGCTCAGTCGATTAAGCATCTGACTTTGGCTTAGGTCATGATCTCATGGTTCGTGAGTTTGAGCCCTGTGTTGGGCTCTGGGCTGACAGCTCAGAGCCTGGAGCCTGCTTCAGATTCTGTGTCTCCCTCTCTCTGCCTCTGCCCTTTCCCTGCTCATGCTCTCTCTCTCTCTCTCTCTCTCTCTCTCTCTCTCTCTCTCTCTCTCTCTCTCTCTCTTTCACACACACACACACACACACACACACACACACACACACACACAAATAAATAAACATTAAAAAAATTTATAATGTTTAAACTGACAAGTGACAATTTCTATACTATATAAGGAACTTTACAAAATGAACCAGAAGAAACCCAATGCTCCCGCTAAAAAAAATAAGGAAAAGATATGAACAGGCAATTTATAGAAGAGGAAAATCCAAATGTCTATGAAGGCTATGAAGAATACTCAAACCCATTGGTAATCAAAGCAAGTACAAGTTATTACCTGATGCCTGTTAGGTAGGAAAAATATAGAAAATCTGGACAAGAAGGACAGTTGGTGGGCATGTAGACCTGTGCAGCCATTTGAGAATATGCTGCATTTTTGAGTATAGGAAATCTACACATACTCCATGTCCCAGCAGTCTGCTCTGGGGGATATAGCCCAGAGAATTCCCACACTGGTCTGTAAGGGGGTTGTGGAGGCACTATTATTGCCTCTAAAGAACAGAACTGTTTGCAGAGATGAAGGCTTGGAAGCAAGTCCACCCCTTGGGGAAATGCATGGGCAAAACGTAATCTGTGCACACATATGACACTCAACAGTTAAAAGAAATGACTTCTGCTGCCCATGGCCATGAGGATGGACATTAAAAAGCTAGTGATTAGCAGAAATTGGAAGAAACAGAATGAGATGTGTAGCATAATCTATCAACATATAATAAAAACAGCAAACAACAGTGTCTATTCACATGTACCTTCAAAAGATGAAAGTAGTTGCGGATGGGGAAGGGGACAGGAAACAAAAAGACAATAACAGGTAATAAGTACATAAGGAAATGAAATAAGAGAAGAGCCTTATATAAACCGATCACGGTAATGTTCCAGTGACCAAGGGATATGTTTAACGCCAGCCTTTTCACAGAAACCGACATTTTTAAAATGTGGGGTAATACCAGTGGTTCTTAGTTTACCTAAAAGCCATAGGTTGTGAAAGTGGAGAGAAAAATGATGTAAAGGCCCCTAAGCAGCATGCGCTGTGTGTTCTTCACGACCCTGTTTTCTACCAGATGACTGTGGGTGATTCAGACGGATTTGGAGGTTTTGTTACGTTCTCGTCTTCCTCTCCCATCCACTGTTTCCTGGCTTTGAATTGGAAGGATTTATTACAGTTACAAGATTCTATCTTCTCCTTTTCTCTGTTCAATTCAATTCTGTTTAATTTAAGCCTTGCTTTCTCTTTCTCCGGGTTGTTTTGGATTCAAACTCACTGCCAAAGCGCTGCCAGATCACTTCCCCTTGGCAGGGCTCACAAAGTCAGGTTTGGCACAGCTCTCCGTGTGGAGATGTTTAGTGTGGCATTGTCTCTCGGCTGACCACAGTGACGTCATGGGTGGCCTCGATGTGTTCCTGCAAGACAGATGTGCCGTGTAGCATGGATCTGAAATCACCATGCAAAGTCGAATGTGTCCACTGGGCATAGGATAGCGGTGGTATTGATTGTGGTTCCTAGCTTGGGGCACAGCTGGCCCATGAGATTGTTCACAGCTCCCAAGCATGTTGGACAGTTCTCTTGGCTGATTACACAAAGCTCTATTCTATGTAGTGCTTAAGTTGTTTTCTCCTTGATTTTTTGAAAGGACTCCCACTCCCCTCGTATTATGAGCTGATTTGATGACCCAGTCTTACTGATGGAAATAATAAGCAACTATCTGTTCTTCCTGGATTGCTCAACTGAAATGCTTAAATATTTGCCTGACAAACATGTTGAGATCAGTTGCCCCTTTTTTACTGGTATCTATTTACAGATAGTGATTTTAATGGTTGGATTTTATAGTCTTTGCTGTAGTTAGATGATTTTTCTGGTCTTGGCCAATAAAGTGCTGTTGGATAAGATCCTGTCTCATTGGAAACATTCCAAAAACCTCAATGAACAATTTGTAGCCACACACACACACACACACACACACACACACACACACACAAACACACCAGGAGAAGGGAGAGAGAGAGAGAAAATGAAGGTCAAAGTAGACTGAGAACCACATCACCTGTAGTCAGGGGAATATGTAATGATCATCATTTTCCTCAGGAGGATGACTCATGATCCACCCCAGGTTCTTTCTTGGCCCGTGTGATAAGGGATGTGGCAGGTAGAAAATAAACCTTGCTCCTACTTCAATCAGTTTTGTCTCTATTTCTTGTAGGCACCAGCCTTCCCAGGCTTGATTGCTGAAGAAACTAAAGCTATAAATTAGGTCTAATGTTCTATTATTTCTATTTTTGTTGGGCCACAGTAAAGTTGGTAAGTGAAACCAATTTCCTTAGAAAACAAAATGAATCAATACATGCTAAAACATGGATGGATCTCAGAAACATGTTAAACAAAGGAAGCCAGATATAAAAGACCATATATTATATGATTCCATTTATGTGAAATGTCCCCAAAAGGTAATCAATAAGGAGAGAAAGTAGATTAGTGGTGGCCTAGGGCTGGGGATAGGAACAAGGAATGACTGTTGATAGATAGGAGAGATATTTTCTTGAGGTGATGGCAATGTCCTAATACCAGATTCTGGTGATGGTTGCACAATCCTGCAAATTTACTAAGAATCATTGAATTGCATACTTAAAACAGGTGAAATTTATGGTAAGTAAAGTACACCTCAGTGTACGTCTATTAAAAAAGAAGAGATCCGTGCCAAAGGAAGCCATAGGCTATCATTTGTCATTGTACAGTTAGCACTATAAACCAACTCTTCTTTTTTTGCTTTCTCGCCTGAAGGGAAGTGGATAGCTAGTATCAGGAGACAATCCCTTCCTGCTGGTCTATGTAGACACTACGCAAAATACCATCCGGCAACTACTTTAGAGCTGAAGGGATCGATAATCCTAGGTCTTGTCATGACGCTGGTCAGAGATATGCCCACTCGGTGCTGGGTAATGTTCCTGTGCCTGTATCACTGCCTCATCATGGGGCTCTTAATCTTCTCAACTCATGGTCTGCTATCCATGGAAAATGGTCTCTCTAGGATGTTGGGATCACCACTTATTTTGTGTGCATTTTATTTTGTTTTTAAAATTTTAAACATTTATTGATTGATTGACTGAGAGAGAGACAGAGAGACAGAGAGACAGAGCATGAGCAGGGGAGGGTCACAGAGAGAGGGAGAGAATCCCAAGCAGGCTCTGTGCTTCCAGCGTAGGGTCTGACACGGGACTCAGTCTCACAAACTGCAGGTTCGTGACCTGAGCTGAAACTGAGTGGGATGCTCAACCTACTGAGCCACCTAGGCGCCCCAGTACAGCGTGCGATTTTAACCTTATTCTTCACCACATTATGGTAAAGTGGTTTCTTAGATGTCTGTATCCCACTCAGGACAGAAGCTCTTCCAGGATGGGACACTGTGTGGTGTTCATCTCTGTGCCCCTGAGGCTTGACATATAGTGGCATACAATGGCTGCTTAATACCTTTGTACTGCTCTCAGATGACTCGGTTTGCCCCAGAGTTGCTACCTTGTGGGAGGGGATGATAAAGCTGACTTACGTTTGGAGGCTTCGGGGATGGCGCAAAGTCAAGTTGACCAACTTTTGCAGTATCAGCTTTCTTTCCCACAGCAACGCTGCTTAAAAAAGCACGGCAGCTCAGTGGCTGAAAAGAAGAGTCAGGTATTCTTGTTCGTGTGTCTGTGTGTTGGCTGAGGGTTGGCTGATCTAAGCTTTGTTCATATGAACTTGGCTCGAAACTGTGGGTAAGGCCGAGCTATTGCCCACATTTTTCTCATCCTCCTTGGACCAGTGAGCTACCTGATACGTGTTCTTTCCGTGGCTGGATAGTAAGAGTATGAGTGGAAGCATGTGATGATGCATTTAAGATCTGTGCTTGGAACTGTTATGACACCACCTATATCCCATGGTCTAAAGTAAGTCACGTGGCTAGGTCTCACATCAGTGTATGGGACAGTGAACTCTGTCTTTAACGGGAAGAAATACAAAATCACCAGGCAGAAAGTATACGATGGAGAATTAGAAATAATCTTAATGCAATAGGCTTACTTGTAAAAGCTTTTCCCAGTAAAGCCGGGTTGGGATACCGGCCCGCAGAAAATGCACAAGAGTGTGTGGAGACCTGAGGAATGAGGAGTAACCGATGCTGTGTCCCCTGGGATTTCCCAAAAGACCCACTTGTAGCTCCTAGTTGTGAACATCGCTGCTCTTTCATTTTAGCGGAATTTGGCTTGCTAATCCCTTCTGTAGGCACAAGGTCGAGAAACAGTTCTTCTAATCAGAGGCCCTACCAGAGCTTTGGGTGGCTTAAAAAGGAGAGGTTGAATGAAAAAGTCGAAGAGCCACACACTCAGCTCATCACTTTCATTTGAGAAATTATTGCTCTCACCTGCCAAAGACCCTGTAATCCAAAGGGAACACTTGAGAGGAAGGTGAAATTGTCCCCGGTGCTAGTGGAGATAGAATAATGACGAATTTTCTGAAAGGCCTCTGTTTCTTGAGGTCACCAACATAGTGGAATCATTTAGTTTTGACCAGCCGTGTTTACAGGTGGTGCCTGTTACTTTGTTTTCCAGCACCTTCCTCCCCCTGCAGTGAAACGCCTTGGGGAAGAGTTACTGACCGACTGACCACAGAAGCGACTCGGAAAGCCTGAGGCCCGTTGTCAAATTGCACCAATTTACTGCGGTCCCCGACTTAACCGTGGTTCAACTTAGGATTTTTGTGGCTTTAGAATGGTACAGAAGCAATGCGCGTTCCTTAGAAAGTGTACTTGAACTGTGAACGGGGAGCCTCTCCTGGGTTGGCAACGTGTGGTGGGTGGGTCCCCTGTCACGGTGCTGGGCAGTTAGCCGAAGCTCCAGGTCAACCACGGATGCTGAGGCCAGTACACGGACAACCCTTCTGTCCCCAGACAGCCATTCTGTGTGTCAGTTTCAGTGCAGTGTCCAATCAATTGCACGAGCTAGTCAACGCTTGACTATGAAATAGGCCCCGCGGCAGATGAGTTTGCCCAACTGTAGGCTCATTAATATAAGTGTTCTGAGCACATGGAAGTTCAGCTAGGCCATGCTATGATGTCTGGAGGGTTAGGTGTATTCAACGCATTTTCAACTTACAGTATTTTCAACTTATGATGGGTCTATTGAGACGTAACCCCCCGCTGCGAGTTGGGGAAGATCCACGTAACCAAATATAGCAAACACATGACGAAACACCTCCCAGGTGCCAGGGCCCTTGATCCTGATGTCTTTTCCTTTCTTTCTATGTTGGCTTTGGAAAATAAGTGTAGTATTTCTGCTCCTTTTTTTTTTTTGTTCACCTGGACAACACTTATTTTCTTATTCATTTGTTTGTTCCACACTTTATGTTAAGTGTTTACCATGTAGCAGCAGCAGGCTACGTTCTCACTAAGGAGACCAACCATCTCATTTTGCCTAGGACTGAGGGGTGTCCCAGGATGCAGGTCTTTGAGTTTTAAAACTGGGACAAGTTAGTCATCTTGGTTCTGAGGTACTGTGGGGGGCACCTCAGTCTGCACCCTCAGGCAGCTGACATTTTAACCAGAAGGAACATCTGCCCGAGTTACACAAAGAAAATAACGCAAGTTGTGATCAGTGCTCTGAAGAAAGAAGTCAAGGGGTTGAAAGTAGAAAATAACCGAGGGAAACCTACTTTTTGGGTGGTGGCCCAGAAGAGGAGACATCTAAGCTTAGGTGTGAAAGGAGCTTTGGAGCTTGTCAGGTGAACGGGTTGGGGGAGAACATTCAGAGGGAACAAGATGACCCAGGGTGCTGAGGTGGCAGTGAGCTTGGTGTATTTCAGAAGCTAATGAGGCATTGGGCTGAAGCGGGGAGAACCAGGAAAAGGAGCTTAGGGAGAGGTTGGAGAGAGGGTAGGGCCTTGTGGGCTGTGATAGGAAGTTTGGATTTAAAAAGAAAATTTATTGAAGCTTAAGACACATACAAAAAAGTACACGAACCATAAACCTGACATCTAATGGCATTCATTAGTTTGGCCTGCTTTTGAACTCAGTACAAACAAATCATAGAGTTAGCTCTTTTTTGTTGCCTTTTGCTCAACAGTATGATCTTGAGATTTAACCATATTTTTCTGGTGACTGAAATCACTTTTATTGCTGTTGAATATTTTGTTGCGTGACTATACCAGACTTATTTATTCACCTACTATTAATGGACATTTGGTTACTTTCCAATTTGGGCATGTTTCGGAAAAGTGCTAGCTAATGGGGCTAATAATCTAGTACAATTTTGTACCTGTCTTACGAGGTACAAAATTGTACTAGATTATTAGCCCCATTAGCTAGCGCATATACATATATATATGTGTGTGTGTGTGTGTGTGTGTGTGTGTGTATACACACACACATATGTATGTATGTATGTATGTATTTCTGAGGAGTGTGTGTATATACCTCAGGGTAGGCTTGCTGGGGCATAGGGTAGGCATATGTTGGACTTTAACAGATACTGCCAAGCACTTTTCCAGCCATCTTGTACCAACCTACGCTCTCACCAGAAATGTGTGAGCATTCCAGTTGCTTCAATCCCCCTCCAGCCCTTGGTATTATTATTCCACCTGCCTTGTTCATTTTAGCCATCCCAACGGGTGTAGTTGTGTTGCATTGCACCTGCAGTTAGTCGCTGGTGACTCATGAGGCTGAGCCCCTTCTCATATTTACATTGGCCATCTGGATATTTTCTTTTGTCCACCATTTGTTCAGGTATTTGGCTCATCCTTCTATCGAGTAGTCTCTGTTTTTCTTATCGATTTGTCTGAGGTCTTGCACAGTCCAGCTATGAGTCTTTTGTCCGATATATGTTTTGCAGATACCTTCGGTCACTTAGTGGGTTGCCTTTTGACTTCTCTTTAGTGAATAAAAGTTACTCATTTCAAAGTAATGAAATTTATCTTATTTTCCCTTGCCGGGTAGTGTTTATTTTTGTGTCCTTTAAAAGACATCTTTGCAGATTCCAAGTCAAGTGTTTGGAGTTGTATCTGATACGCAGTTAGGGTCCATTGATAGGTGTGAGCAGGAAAGTGATGTGACCCGGTTTCCATTTGTAGAAGTGCGTGTGTATTGTTACCTAGCAGTTAGAACAGAGGGGAAGGAGAGGACGAAGGGGTCAGTGCCGTCCGTGTGGGGTCAGCTGCATCAGCTGGGACATGGTGATGTTTCAGAATTGACGGGATTCGCGTACGGATTGCCTGGGGGGGGGGTGGTGGGTGTGGAGGAAAAGAGAGAAATCGGAGGTGATCCTGAGGTTGTGGTTTAGAACTGAAGTGGGTAGTAATGCCATCTACTGAGAGGTGGCAATTGAAGGCACATCGGGATGATAGGGAAAGGAGTTTCTTCTAAAGCGAGATACATTTTCATGAGATGCCTTCTGTGCATGTTCACTTTGAGATGTCTCTGAAGCACCGTCTGGAGGTATCTTAGATACGTGAGTGTGATCTCAGACTCGTGTCAGGAGTGTATTGCATGTGTGCAGGGAGTGGCACACTGTAGGCAGGGGATCTGAATTCAAAGGTCCTTAGGCCTTTCCTGATTTCTCCAGAGGGAAAATTGATCCCTCTTTCCTTTATATGCTTCTGTATTCTGTACAGATTTCTGTCATGTTATCTGTGTTTCCCTTCATTCCTTCCTTCCTTCCCTCCTTCCTCCCTTCCTTCCCTCCTTCCTCCTTCCCTCCCTCCGTCCTTCCTTCCTTCCTTCCTTCCTTCCTTCCTTCTTTCTTTCTTCCAACTCCATCTCACTTAATTAGTCTGGGAGTTCATTGAGAGCAAGGTATCTGGTAAAGTGTCTCTACTTTGCATGAGTCATTCATTTTTGTTAACCAGATGAATGAGTTTCCTTAAAAAAGAAAAACACAAACCCCGCACCACCCCCCCCCAAAAAAAAGACTCTGAAACCAAAACCCACCAATCAACCAGCATTCACAAAATGTTCTACAAATTCCAGTAATAAGTCAATAAGATAAAGAAAAGCCTCAATACTTGAGCAGATAGAACAAAGATTGTTTCCAGGATATTCAGGTTACCTCCTGACAGTGAGTAATGAAATGATTTTGAGCTTTGTGCCTCGATGCACTGGACCCATCTGATGGCATGTTTATTGAAACAGACTGCCTGCTCTGTGTCAGGGTCAGTAAGAAGATGCAAATTTCCATCACAAAGCGGAGCTGAAAAAATGCAGAAATAATTGGGGCAGAGAAGGGAATTAACACCTTTTTTCCAATATCCTCCTTCCTATGCCTTCAGCAGCCCCCAGAGCTGGTTCTTTTTGGAGGCAAGAGGAAGTCATAATGCTCTACATGAAAGCCATGCTTGTTCTCCAGGCTGGTTGTCAGTATTAGGATCCAAACTACCTCACAGCTCTGCTGAAGCTGGTTTCAGTGCTTCTCAGGGAAGCACGAAGCTTAGAGGATGCAGAGAAGAGCAAAGTTGCAGTATGGTGAACTTATCTACCCAGAGTTTTGAAACTCTGCATCTTGGGGCGCCTGGGTGGCTCAGTCGGTTGGGCGGCCATCTACAGCTCAGGTCATGATCTCACGGTCTGTGAATTCGAGACCCGCATCGGGCTCTGTGCTGGCAGCTCAGAGCCTGGAGCCTGCTTCGGATTCTGTGTCTCCCTCTCTCTCTGCCCCTTCCCTGCTCATGCTCTCTGTCTCTCTCTCTCTCAAATAATAAACATTAAAAAAAGGATTTAAAAAAAATTTTTTTAAAGGAATTCTGCATCTCTTTGTCTGGACAAGTGGTACCCAATAAACATGTAATATGAGCTACATATGTAATTTAAAAATTTTTAGTCATCATATTAAAATTGGCAACAAGAAACAGGGGAAATTAACTTTCACAGTGTATTTTATGTAACCCAAGATATTGTAATTGTTCACATTTTAACCTGCCATATAAAAATCACTAATGAATATCTAATCTTTTTTTTTTTTTTTGGTATGAAGTCCTCAGAATCAAATATGTATCTTTGTTCCAAAAAGCCACATTTCAAGGGTTCAATAGCCACATGTGGTGAGTAGGTACCATATTGGATGGCATAGATCCAGACTTAAAAACCAGGGGCACCTGGCTGGCACAGTCAGTGGAATGTCCAACTTTGGCTCAGGTCATGATCTCCCAGTTCGTGAGTTTGAGCCCCACACAGGGCTCACTGCTGTCAGTGTGGAGCCTGCTTTGGATCCTCTGTTCCCTTCTCTGTACCCCTGCCCCGCTTGTGCTCTCTCTCTCAAAAATAAATAGACACTAAAAAAATAGTCTGTTTCTCCATTTGTCTCTCTCTTTAAAACAACAACAACAACAACAACAACAACTGTTGGAGTTCTTATTGTTTCTCAGAGTTCTGGCTTTGGTCTGACTTCTGTAGAGCTTTCTGAGATCCGGGGCATCGTTCTCTGCTCGCCTTACTCCCCAAACCACCCTGGAGCTCCAACTTGACCTCCTCTCTCCTTAGAGCTGCTATCACTCACTCAGTTCCTTGCTTTCTGTTCCTCCTGAAGCCATCTGTGGATGAGACCCAGGCCTGTTCTCTGCCTTTCTCCATTGCCCGATTCGGCCCAGAAGTGCCTTCCACATTGGACTTTCCCGGTAATATTATGCAAAAACAGGAGATAAAATAACAAATGTGGGGGAAATACGACATTGAGGGAAAGCTTCAAAATCCTTCAAATCTTTCCCTGTGCAATGGCTGACTTTTCAGTGAGGCGGAAGCTGGAAACCCTAGCTGTTCTGTTTCCCTCCACGGAGGGCTTTCGGCATTTGTTTCGAAGGACGAGGCCCACCAAGCCCCCGCTCCTACAGCTCCCACCATCAGCTAAGGCCAAAAGGTAGCTTCCTACTAATGGCCTGTCTTCCTGGCCATCTGCTTAAAGACACACAAAGCGAGATCGACAAGCAGACGATCTCTGAAGGTCTCTGAACCGACTGATAGCCCTCTCACTGAATCTCTGCCTCGACCAGGAGTTATCAGGCACCTTTAGTTTTTTTCCTCCTACAGGACAAGCTGAAGATGAATGATCATGTGGCTTGAAAGGGGGCACGAGGTTATGATGAACTGCAGGGTGGATGTTAATGGCCCTGGGCTGGGGTGGCAAAAGGAATCGGCTCCATTAGCTTGTTAAAAAGGACTTTTAAAGAGGAAATAAAGAGTGAAACCAATGTATTTCCATGCCAACAAAGATGAAGGAGCACCCACTGAAGATACCTTGCACGTCTTGCGTACCGCTGCAGACATTAGCGGCCGGGCTCACCTACAAGCCGGCATGCCCAGCGTGGTGACAGCTCTGTGTCCCGGAGGCCCACTCTGTCCTCTTCTCCCAGCTGCGGTGAAACGCTTGACAGGCCCAGCCCAGGGGGATTCTTTCTCGGTGACTCCCTCAGACAGGTCTCACCTTTGGGAGGTAATCTCTGTGAATTGTGCAGTTGCCCGGGATTTAGGAGCAATGAAGTAAGTGACGTGGCAGCTAAGGTCCCACACTGAGTCAAAAGGTCTGCCTGAAACCAGCTGCAGGTTGTCAAGAGAGGGCTGATGAGCAAACTTTGGTCATTTCATTAGACATTCATACACGGTAAGAATATACTCTAAAGTCTTTCTCTGAAGACCCTCGGTGGCCTGAGTTATCAATCATTACCTGTCTTGGCCACACAGACTGTCTGGGTATTAATGAATGATTTTTAGGCAGCCATTCTAGGCCCGTGTTAGGTATCTTAATGTGGAGGTCTATCGGAATACTTTATCCTTCGCAGTGTAATCAAGGGCTGTTGGGAGGTCCATACTCCTAACTGGTTCGAATGAATGTCTGAGCACTCCGATAAATGAATGTGAATACCCTGGTCATTATGAAAAATGTTATTCCTATTGTAGGCAATTAAGATATATTAAGTCCTTTTCGTGTAAGAAATGCGCAGAGCAGAACCAAGGTGGGTTATTCACAGAGTTGGGTGCTAAAACTTCCCTTTTATTTTAAAGGAAGACGGGAGACTCGGAATTCATTGGATGATAAATCCAGTCTATGATTTAGATGAAGGTTTTCACTGCCAACCCCGTGGTAGATGTTCTCATTGCCTCATGCCCAAATTACTGGAGAAGACTTTTTTTAGATGAGACTGTTGGAGCTCATCCAGAAGTCTTTCTTACTTCTTCCTTGGTAGCACATCTCTCCTTCTATTCACGTATCTGCTGTCATTGTGCCCTGGGATGCGAGTCACGATTGGCCTACATGCGTGGCGTTAAGCTGATTCCACTTTGTGATTACTTTAGGGTTAGGCGTGGACACGTGACCCCACCGTGGCCAATGCTCTGCAAGAAGATGCTGTGGGACCTCTGGGAAGTATTTTCTTCTTTGATAAAGTGAGAGACATGTCTGGAGCCTCCGTCTTGGGGAAGAAACCCTAGGCTGAAAGTCTACACACTTTGCCTCCTTAAGAAACCCATCCTGAGAAAAATATGTAAGTTCAAGGAGTTTATTTGGGGAGCACCTTAGGAGACATCAGTAGGAAAGTGGGGAAGTGATAGGGACAGGAAGGAGGTCAACAGAGTGTGTGTTGTGAGCCAACCTGCCCCTCCTGGGCCCTCTGGGAGAATGTGGAGCACACGCTTCAGAGCTGTCCCAGCCAAGAGGTGAGGAAACCCAAGTGTTCGTTCATCAACTCCTATGAGGCATTGTTTGAGCAGTGCTATCAACGTGTTAGCTCCCTAGTACTTACTGCCTGCCCTGCCCACAGATGGGATCACTCCCGGGGCCAGAGAGAGCCTGCAGGCAGAGAGCAGCGGGTACTGGCCGTGGGAAACCTTTGGATCCGGGTGCATTGGACACGTGTGTTCTCAGGGATGTGGGCGGACTGTGGCAATTTCCGCTAGGCTGCATACTTAACGAACCCTAGCACCGTTTTCCTCCAGATATTTTTTTGCGCGAGTCAATAAACTCCTATTATTTAAGGCATTTTCAGAAAGGTGCTCTCTTACTTAGGAACAAGGCTGATATTCAGCCTGTAGGCACTGGTATAGCAGTAGGAGTTATTTACAGCCAACATCCATTCTGATGGCTCTGTCACCTGCTGTAACTGGTCAGTACCAATGCTGTGCCACTTAAAAACCATGTCAAGTGGCACCCCTGTTTTATAGAAGAAGCATCTAATCACATGCCTCCCACTCAATCTTCTTTCTGCGAGGTTCTTCATTCCCTAATTTATCCACAGTTTAATGACCGACTAGCAAATCTTCTTAGAACACCATTGTCATTATATCACACTCTTTCTTGAGAATCCATAACCCAGAGATAAAATTTCTTAATATGATATTCACAGTCTTCTGGTTCCTACCTACCTGTCTAATTCTATTACCCACTACTCTCATACATAAATCTATAAAACAGTAATAAAGTAATAGTAATAATAATAGTGATATTAATAATACAACTTAATAATACGTTTATACATAATACATTTATTGAGTGCTTGCTCTGTGCCAGCCATTATGTCAAGTGGTTCATATGCATCGTCTCATATAATTTCCAGAACAACCCCAAAGGGTGGCCAGTATCATCAAAACCACTTTAAAGATGCGGAAACTGTGGTCTGAAGAAGTCACACGTTAAAAAGAAGCAGAATCTAGGCACTTCTAAATAGAGACTCTGTGCCACAATTCATCCCCATCTGGACTCCATGCTTCTGTGGGCATATTCGCACATTTTAAAATGTGACCAGAGCCTTAGTATACTTTCTCACACAAAGCAAGTACCCAAAGTGGTATTTGCTGAATAAATGTTTCCCAAGGCTTCATCGGAGAGACTGTCTGACGCTATGACTTTTTTCCTGAATCTCTCTCTGCCCATGTCTTCCGTGACATCACTTTGCAAAAAAGGAGGAAGTTATCTCAAGACTGTAAGGGAAATAATATAAATCAGAACTCACTGATTTAAATATTTATTGAGGGCATGTCGAGAAAAAGAGATTTCCATACATTGCTAGGAGGGATATGAACTGGTTCTGCCTTTTCAGAAAGCCGTTTTGGTATGTTCTATTAAGATGAAAAAATGTTTATTTCCTTGGACCCAACATTTACAAACTATAGGACTCTGTCCGATAGAAACAAAAGCACCAGGAGGTGTACGTAAAAATGCTTTTTCTGCACTATAGTTTTTAGTGGGAAAAAATAGGTGAATGTCCATCCATAATGGGATGGTTGCATAAATGATGGTTCATAATCATACTGTGAAATCTTAGGCAGACATTTAAAAAGTCACGTTAAAGCTCTTCAAGATGATGTTGAGGAATCAGCTCAAGGTAATGTTGTGTGAGAAATGCTACACGCAGAAAAGATTCATATAGTCTTGTTTTTGTAAAGTAAATAGTCCCCCCAGACTGGTATGTATGTGTGTGTCTGTGTCTGGAAAGGAGTGAATGAGTACAGAGAAGAATAGGAAACAGAAAGTGCTGGTAGCATGGATTACCTGGCAGCGGGATAAGGCTGTGGTGCAGAGCCACTTCTGAGAGAGGGGGAAAGAAGCTACTGATCAAAGAAAGAAAGAAAGAAAGAAAAGAGAAAGAAAGAAAAAGAAAGAGAAAGAAAGAAAGAGAAAAAGAAGAAGGAAGGAAGAGAAAGAAAGAAAGAGAAAGAAAGAAAGAAAGAAAGAAACGAAGGAAGAAAGAAAGAAAAAAGAAAGAGAGAGAAAGAAAGAAAGCAAAAGAAAGAAAGAAAGAAAGAAAGAAAAAGGAAGGAAGGAACAAAGAGAAAGAAGGAAAGAAAGAAAGAAAGAAGGAAAGAAAGAAAGAGAAAAGGAAAGGAAGGAACAAAGAGAAAGAAGGAAAGAAAGAAGGAAAGAGAGAGAAAGAGAAAGAAAGAAAGAAAAAGGAAGGAAGGAACAAAGAGAAAGAAGAAGGAAAAAAAGAAAGAAAGAAAAGAAAGAAAAAGAAAAGCACAGCAGTGAAGAAAATGATCGCATGTATCTGTCTAGGCAAAATTAAGTACGTGTGGGTATGCATGTAAATACATTAAATTAGAAGTAAGAAAAGAAAAGAATAAAATAGGTGGCAACAGAATTCCTACTTTAACCCCAACGTATTTTGCAAACTCATTCAGATATTGTACCTGCAAACAAGGAAGATCTGCTCCCACCCTTTTAAGACTGGTGACGGCAGCTGCCTTTTTCCACAGAAAAGTCCAGATTTCCCCTGTCTTGGTCTTGTGATCACATCCATCTTCCTATCCTTCCAGAATGTTGACAGACTTGGCGGGCATCACTGTGCTTTCAGGAGGCTGGATGCCCTCCTATAATTTTGTTCTTCTCCCGGGAGGATGTCGCTCATCCGTAGGCAATCAGGTATTCAGTAACTATTAACCTGAAGAGGCAGGTTTTTTTCTTTCTTTCTGGCTTTCATGTCCCTTCCCTGATCCCTCTAGGTCACTTTCAGTCACTTTACAATTTCACACACGTTCACATTCTGACTAATTGATGCTCACGCTGAGATTTCTCCCTTGAATACAGTAAAGCCCACATTCCTGCCTTGGATTCCTACCATGAATACCCTCCACTAACAAAAAGGTAGTTGAAAAATATAGACCCCAACTCCAGTTTCAGCAAAACCAAAAGAGAACAAAAATTTCAAACTGCAAAACTGATGGAAGCAGCAGGTCCAAACAAAGTGGTGCCCAAGACGCCTAGAGCACCACCACATTTAAGAGCTGGGAATTCACCAGAAATAAGTCACCCCTGGGAGGCGAGAGGGGGTGAAAAATTCATATCGCTGCCGTTGCCAGAACTTCCCTGTGCTAGACACGTTTCGGGAGACAGAGAGGATGAGGGTAAATGAGCAGCCACATAGGCAGGCCGTGCTTGCAGGAAGCTGTCTGTTCTTCCTGGCAGTGGAAGAGAGAAAAGTCTTTGCATTGCAAAAGACTCTATGGTTGTCCATCCCCATTAGGATAATGGGGGAGGGAAAGAATAATCAAACACACACACACATGCACGCACACGGACACCACATTCAAGTACGCCTGGAACAGGAAACGTACACGACACAGACTTCTTTTTTTAATTTTTACTGATTTATTTATTTTGAGAGAGAGAGAGAGAGAGCGAATCCTAAGCAGGCTCTGTGTTGTCAGTGCAGAGCCCGATGCCAGGCTCGAACCCTCGAACCGTGAGATCATGACCTGAGTTGAAACCAATAGTCAGATGCTTAACTGACTGAGCCGCCCCGGCGCCCCACGACACAGATTTCTTACACATGGTTGTTAGAGAAAGTACTCTTTCCATGGTGAGTAGTAAAATATGTAAAAGGATCCATGCAGGGAATAAGCCAGAAAAAGCGATGGAAAACAATACAAAATGGTGGCAGAGAAAGACACTTGTTCAGAAAAAAAAAGTTACTATCAAAAAAATAAAAACCACAACCATTTTTCTACCTCAGATTAAGTAAATGTAATCCTATCAACTTTATGGAGCCAGAACATAAAGCAGAAGTGTACAAGGTCAGGGTCACCTGGGTGGCTCAGTTGGTTGAGTGCCTGACTTCAGTTCAGGTCATGATCTCATGGTTCTTGAGTTTGAGCCCCGCGTCCAGGCTCATAGCCTGAAGCCTGCTTCGAATTCTGTGTCTCCCTCTTCCTCTCCCTCCCTCTCTCTCTTCCTTTACTCACTCTCTCTCTCTCTCTCTCTCAGAAACAAACATTAAAAAAATAATTTAAAAAATTTTTAAAAAAAGGTGTACAAGCTCAGAGAAAAGATAGTAAGAATATGGGAAGTTGTCAGATAGGACTTCAGTAAAAAACATGAAAAAAAACTCCATTAAATAGTAATCTATCACATAAATGAATAATAGGTATCTATTAAAGAAAATTAAACAGTTGATTAAATCAGATGATGGAGGTATAGGAGGGGAGGAGAAAGAGAAAATATATTAAATCTATCATTGTTTACAGTAAGGCATTAAATTTTTTTTCAACATTCATTTATTTTTGAGACAGGGAGAGACAGAGCATGAACAGGGGAGGGTCAGAGAGAGGGAGACACAGAATCCGAAACAGGCTCCAGGCTCTGAGCTGTCAGCACAGAGCCCGACGCGGGGCTCGAACTCACGGACCGCGAGATCATGACCTGAGCCGAAGTCGGCCGCTTAACCGACTGAGCCACCCAGGCGCCCCATTTACCGTATGGAATTAACAGATACTGTATAAGTTACGGTCATAAAAATAACCACTACAGCAAAAATATGCATGCTACTAAAGGTTAGAGGAAACACAAACTATAAAGCAAAAGATATGGTAAAGAACGTTTTGAAACTAGAAAAGGAGAGCCTAACATAAAATAGTAGGACAAACATAGTTATCATGTCAGTTGTTATAAATAAGCTAAAATCTGCAGGGGGGAAGAAGTCTCTCATATCTGGATCATGGAGACATATCCTAATAAGATATATCCTGGACTTCAGCGATAAAAAATGAATCCTCTGGGAAGTCACCTAAAAGAGGAAAAAAATCAACTGGCCACAGACTTTCCCCCAGCAACAGTCAATGCTCCAAGACAGCAGAGTAATAGCTAGGAAATACTCCAGGAACGAAATGCGATCCAAAGATTTGATCCTCCTCATCAAAGTTGTTCAGGGATAAAGATCACAGACAAATGTAAAGAGAAAGCAACGCGGAAATTGTTTTTCCTGCCTGCCTTTCTTGAGATGCCTACTACGAGCGCTTGCAAACTATGGCCTGTGGGCCAAACCCAGTGAGCCCCTGTTTTTTCAAATAAAAGTTTCTTATGAGGGGCCTGGGGGGGCTCAGTCGGTTAAGCGTCTGACTTCAGCTCAGGTCATGATCTCACAATGGATGAGTTCAAGCCCTGCGTCAGGCTCTGCACTGACAGTGCGGAGCCTACTGGGGATTCTCTCTCTCCCTCTCTCTCTCTCTGTCTCTCTCTCTTTCTCGGTCTCTCAAAATAAATAAATAAACTTAAAATATATATAAAGGTTTGTTGTAATGCCACTGTGCTCATTCATTTCCATACCGTCTGTGGCTACTTTTGTGCTCCAACAGCAGAGTGGAGTAGAGCTAAAATATCGAAAGCTTCACTGGCCTCGGCACTAGACTGTAAGCTCTTTAAAGGCAGGTGTCTTCCTTCATTCTTGGCACTTTCTCTTGGCGTATGGGAAATGCTCCGTATGGATTTGCCCAATGCACGAAGGCCTCAGTTCTCTTGTTCTTTTCCCTGGAATGCACTCATATCCTCTGTCTTCTGGGTCTTCCTATCATTCCCCAAACAGACCCTTGGTAATAGAGGCATAAGAAGGGTCAATAACTTTGCAGGAAAAGTCTGCCAGAAAGCTGCCAAGAGTTAACAGACTGACAGTGAGTTAGTCTTTCTGCGGGTTTGCTTCACTGAATTTCATGTAGCTTCGAGTCCTGCTAAGAAAGCCTTTTATTTGTGCAATGATCTACAGATAACAATCTACTTAATCTTTTGTCCTTTCTCTGCCCAACTCCCATTAAAATGTGTTCAGTTCTCTTATAAAAACAAAGTTCTAAGGGAAGAAGGGCTATATTTAGCAGGGATAGAAATTAAACCAAAGGATTGCTTGTGAAATCAATCCTATTTCTCTCTTCTCTCTCCTCAGAGCTTTTCTGTCCCTTTTGTCCACCCCCCCCCCCTTTATTCATGCTGGGCTCGCTTAGAATCCTAAGAAGGTTCCAAGCACGGGGGAAAATGGGTATCGGCCAGGACACCTGAATTTTCCAAGAGGCAGTCACAGTGGTGGTTGAGAATGGAGGTTCTAGACTCAAAAAGCTCAGTTTAAAGTCTTCCTTTGTCCCTTATAAGCCGAGTGGCCTTGGATGTGTTAACTCTCAGGCCTCCGCGACCACGTCTGCAAAATGCGTATCTGAATACGCACCCCTGTGAACCTACTTCACAGGCTTAGGGGAAAATGAAATGTTTCAGTACAGAAAACGCATTGCTACTCGTGCTTGGTACCCACGAAGCATTCATGAGTGCCAGCTAGTGTTACTGCTGCTGGGTCCATCCTTCGGTCTTTGCTGTTAAGGGAACAATTAGCTAAGGGATTGGCGTGCAAGGTGCTATCTGCTGTAGAGCCGCAAGGAAGACACTGGATGAGAGGAATGTGCGAGGCTCTCGGGCTCCTAGCATCGAGGGTTTTCTTTCCCTCAATCTCTGCGAGGCAAGGCCTGCCTGCTCCGGGCACCGCGATGGCTCCACGTGGTGCTGGCTCTGCGTGGTTTGGGGCCAGGGTTTCTTCAGGAATTCCACTCGCGGGCGACGGTTCAGTGACGATGGCAACGATGATCCCCTCCTGTTCCAGGAAGAAGGAGTTTCTGGGTTTTGTTATTTTTGGAAAGCTTGTGGGTGCGCCTCATTGCTGGTTAAACAGATGAGGCTGTCGCTTGCTAGGAGATTTCCCTTCGTGGGGGGGTGGGGGGGCTTCCAAGAAGGGAGGCATAATGCCGCTTGAAATATGATGTGCCTTAAGGAATCGCTTTAGTGCCACTGCCCCAGCTAAGAGTCACCTCCGAAGCCACACTAAAATTGGAACGATGTTACAATGACTATCTATATGCAGGCTTTAAAGCCCTGGAACAACACGCTACAAAAGACCAATCGTAAATTCGGATACAAATGTGAAATCTCTGCTTTCTAGGGAGAGGGTAGTAACTTTCAGACCCTGAGCCCCAAGCAAGTGGCCTTTATTTTGGTTTTGTCTGGTTTCTTCTATACGGGTGAAAAAGGTTTCCTGGGCTCCCTAAGCATCCCTGGCTGGGTCCAGAAAGCAAAGCGGCAAGGACAGGCTAGCAAGAGAAATGCATATCCATTTATTTAATAGAAGTGTGATGCCACGTGGAACCTTCCCAAGGGAATGAGACCAATGGCAACTGTTAGAGCTGAGAATTGCTCAGCGGGCGTGCTGGAGGGTGGGCGGCCGTGGGGGGATGTGACAGGTCACAGAGGAGGAGGCGAGCGTAGTGACCGGGGGAGACTGAGCAGGGCCCTTTGTTAGGATTCTTCACGGTGTCCCTTTGTCTTGAGAGATAAGGGTGCTCCTTTCCTCCGGGTACAGAGAAGACCCCTCATGGGAGGGCTTCGTGACCTGTTTCAGAGAAGAAGGGGGAGAAGAGAGGGTAGATCTTCCTGCTTCTGCTGTTTGCTGAGACTCCTTCAGCTTAAAATATTCCATATGTCAAGGTGCCTTATTTGGAGGTATCATGCCTGAGCCCCATCATGTCCTCACATTCTATCCCTGTTCTGCTGGCCTTCCTTGGAGAATTCCAAGCCTCCCGAGCATGCTGGCCTGCCACTTCTTTTTGGTCTCCCAGCCTCTTGCGATTTGTCACAACTTTCTAGACTTGGATGATGCCCTTAGTTTGTGTTCCCTTTCTGCACAGCCCCTCCCCGCCCCACAGTGTTTCTGGAGACGTTTGGGTGCAGCAAAATACTGGCCTTTACTCTGCTAATTACATATATGAATGGCCATTGTCTCTTTCCTTGGGGTTGGAATATTTTTCTTTCAAGAAAAGGAAGATTTTTATCTCCCTCTTTTCCCCAGTAACTTGTCAGTAACGGCAGAAGTAAGACAATGAAGATGATGATGTTAATGCCAACATCACTTCCTCTCGTGCCATTCCCACAACCACCCTGTCAGAAGGTTTTTATGTTCTTTCATATTTAACTAATTTATATACATAAATTATGTATAAATTATATAAAGTATAATTTATTAATAATAAATATTACTTAATATTTAATGTTATTATACTCCTTTTACACACAAGGAGATCGGAACTAAGAGAATTGGAGTCGTTTGCCCAAGATCACATCACTAACATGCCTTGGAGCTGGGACTGAAACCCAAAGCCAGCTATCTACAGAGCCCCAACTTCTAACCACCAAGAAAATAAAAAGTAAATATTTACAAATATAATTTTAAAAGATCCGTTGGGCCATGGTCTAATGCAAATTATAATTGCTTGGAAGTGGGGCACGTGGGTGGCTCAGTCAGTTGAGCATCCGACTTCGGCTCAGGTCATGATCTCGCGGTCTTTGGGTTCGAGCCCCGCGTCGGGCTCTGTGCTGACAGCTCGGAGCCTGGAGCCTGCTTCGGATTCTGTGTCTCCCTCTCTCTCTGCCCCTCCCTCACTCACGCTCTGTCTCTCTCTCCCCCAAATAAATAAACATTTAAAAAATAATGCTTAGAGGGGCTACAGACTGGAAAGAACTTTAGGGATTCCTTTAATCCACACCCTGAAACTACTCTTTCCTACAACTAGACCACGGGTTCTTTAATAATTACTTAGAATTCTTAAATGTGTGTCAGATTGAAGAATTTCATTAATCTTCGAATACTTGTTGTTTTCTATTAGATTTTTTTATTAAAAAACCAAAACCCAAGTTTTATTTATTTAAAAAAATTTTTTTAATGTTTATTTATTTTTGAGAGAGACAGAGACAGAATGCGAGTGGGTTAGGGGCAGAGAGAGAGGGAGACACAGAATCTGAAGCAGGCTCCAGGCTCCGAGCTGTCAGCACAGAGCCCAACGCAGGGCTTGAACTCACAAGCTGTGAGATGATTCCCTGAGCCGAAGTCGGACGCTCAACCGACTGAGCCACCCAGGCACTCCCAAAAACCCAAGTTTTAATTTTCATTTAACTGCAGTTAACGACCCCATTATAATTTCTACTCCTCTAAATTGTGTATTAGCAGTAACATTTTTAACTCCTTGATGGTTTTAGGATACTGGCCATATATGTGGGATTTGCATGAATGAGCACAAAAATAAGAATATTTAAAAGATGCATTTTCTGGCTTCTGTGTTGTCAACATTTGGAGTAATGGTTTATTTCCCACCACCTTGTAATATGTTTTGTATTCTGTACATTAGCTCATAAACATAGTACAGGCAGCATGATTGATACGGACACTGTCTGGGAGACTCAGAAAGGAAAGAAGAATGAATCTCGTCTTTGCTTGGAACTTGGGGTCGTTATTGAGGATGGAGGTCTGGTACATGAGTCTTCCTGGGCATCCAGGAACAAACTGTTGAGGTGTTTTCCATAATTCACTTACACCCTGGAGCCAGGGGTCTTGATGAGTCAGCCACTCATCTTGGAAAATGTTCATGATGACCCCACCCAGTCACTCCTTCGATGTTATCTATTATGCTGGAAGACTGAAAAGAAATCATTAACTCCTTGACCTTGACAAGGAGGACATACATTATCTGTTCTGTAAGGCTCTGTAAGGCACCGGTGTAGGTCCTGGGAAAAAGAGGAGCAGGAAAAGAAGTTTTTCATGGGGTCCCTTTAGTTTCCCCATCTCAAGTCCTTTCCCGGGCCCTGTTTCCATGTTGGGGATTGGTGGTGGTGTGCACAGGGACTTCTCTTGGCCAGGCCACAGTAACATGTCTTGGCGACTGCTGATGTGTTCAGGTGCACATGTTTGTTGGTCTCGTTTTGTGTAGTAAAGGCTATTGCTAATGGAAATCTCGGAAGTCAGAGCTGCAAAATTGGTGGGCACA
Organism: Panthera leo; assembly: GCF_018350215.1. Classification (NCBI taxonomy): domain Eukaryota; kingdom Metazoa; phylum Chordata; class Mammalia; order Carnivora; family Felidae; genus Panthera; species Panthera leo. The sequence continues at coordinate 146,524,903 of NC_056687.1, read as the reverse complement.
GGTCAAACTCTTAAAAGCCGTTAGAGTGCTCAACAACTAATTCTGAAAATCTTGTGTTAAGGTAAGTTGGTCTTGAAATGGGCTAGGTTGACACCACATCACCCACCAACCTCCAGAAAATTTCTGTGCAACCCGAGTACACTGTAGAACATTGCACAATCCCCAGCCCAGCGGCACATCCCTTTAGGTGTTCCTTGTGCTCCCAGAGACCCAAAGGTTTAGCTAGAAGAGATGGGATCCTGAAGTTAAGCTGTTAAGTTGTGCCACCTTCTGGCACACCTGCTTATGTCTAAGAACTATAATCCCAGAAGCTATAAATATCGACAACAGTGGCAAAATCTTACTGAAAACAACCTATAATTATGGTTAATTATGGTGGCCATTATGGAGAATATTCCAATAAGATAAGATCATTTAAGAAGTAGACCTGAAAGCAAGGGTTACCAAAGTAAGCAGAATGGGATATCTATTTTCTTTTCTTTTTTTGGTAATGTTTATTCGTATTTGAAAAAGAGAGGGAGAGACCGAGCATGAGTGGGGGAGGGGTAGAGAGACAGAGACAGAGATCGAATCCGAAGCAGGCTCCAGGCTCTGAGCACAGAGGGCTCAAACTCATGAGCAGTGAGATCATGACCTGAGCCAAAGTTGGACTTTAACCAACTGAACCACCCAGGTGCCCCAGGGCTCCCTATTTTAATTGGCATTCAGGGACCTCCAAAAGATTTCAAAATTCTACAATAATTTCACTGAAAGACTCATTGCAAAGACTATTGAAACGTTAAAGAAATAAAAGGTGCTTAAAACAAAAGACTATTAAGACTGAGGCACAAGACTGATGTAACTCCTTCTGTTCCCCTCTATTCTGTATTTGAGTACTCATGCCCGTAATTCTCTGAACTGCCTTTGCACTCTGAAGAGACTATTTTTTAAAAATATTTATTTATTTATTTTGAGAGAAAGAGAGAGAGCAGGGGAAGGATAGAGAGAGAGGGAGAGAGAGAGAGAATCCCAAGCAGGCTCTGTGCTGTCAGTGCAGAGCCGAACTGGTTCTCCATCTCACGAACCGCAAGATCATGACCTGAGCTGAAACCAAGAGTCAGCGGCTTAAGGGACTGAGCCACCCAGTGCTCCTGAAGAGACTATTAAACAGTTACCTTTTAAAATAAGACTAACCAAAGCTTCAGGTGTGCCTCTTCAGCTATCTTCCCCTCTTGGGATAAAGGCTGAACCAAAGACCATAGTTAAAACATTTCCTAAACCGAGAGAAGATCCTCAAAGTTTTTGTAGGTGGATTACCTCCTAAGATGAGTGGTTTGATAGAAAAGGCAGAAAATAGAGTGGGAGGCCAGAATCCTGACTGGACACGTGATCATAGCAGAGCACTTTGAAAGGACTTTGGAACTAGACAAAATTATGAACAAATTCTGCCCGTGGCCTTCCAGATACCCCCATATCTACCCTCAAAAGAGGGCCTTTGTATGGGCCCCTCTAAGGGATGATGAAACTCTGAGGGATTTTCTGTTAAGCTGCTATGTTATTCCCTTAAACAGCCAAGGGTAAGTAAAATTAACATTAATGGTGAGCCTTGCCAAATTTTGGTAAATACTGGAGCTAAACTCTCCCTGTTCAAAAAAAAATTTTTTTTTAACATTTCTTTGTTTTTGAGAGAGAGAGAGAGAGAGAGAGACAGAACATGAGTTGGGAAGGGGCAGAGAGAGAGGGAGACAGAATCCAAAGCAGGTTCCAGGCTCCGAGCTGTCAGCACAGAGCCCGAAGAGGGGCTTGAATTCACCGGGTGTGTGAGCATGACTTGAGCCGATGTTGGACACTTAACTGACTGAGCCACCCAGGCATACCTCCCTCTCTCTCTCTCGCTTTAATAGATTTATTTTGAGGGAGGGTAGGGGCAGAGAGAGGGAGAGAGAGAATCCCAAGCAGGCTCCATGCTGTCGGTGCAGAGCCTAGTCTCATGCAGGCTTCATCTCATGAATTGCAAGATGGGGACCTGAGCCCAAATCAAGAGTGGGACATTTAACTGGCTGAGCCACCTAGGCACCCCTACACTCTCCACTTTAAACCCAGTTGGAGCTTGCAGATGGGATCCTGGGAAAATTGGCAGAAGCCATCTAAGGGTGAGAATTCTTACCAAAGTCAACTGTCTCGCATCTCTGTAGTACCCAATGGAGAGAGAGAAGAACATTTTAGCACCTTCTTTGGGGATACCCCTTGAGACCCAGGGATTGTTCGATCTTGCCAGTGATACTTACTGTGTGTCCTGGCTGAAACCTGACAGGATATTTAGAAGTATTTTTTAAGTAGCTCTATGGTCAGAGGTTGGCCAGATTAGAAGATAGTATATAGAGCCTGATGGGAACGTTTTTTTAAGGTCTTCTTTTACTAAGCTAAATTGGAACTATCAGAGGAAAAGAAAAACATTTTGAAACTTTCCTGAATAGATTTAGTAAAACATACCAAAGACAAACAGCTCTAAATCCAGAGCATAGACATTTTTTTATTTCCATTTTAGTTGGAAATCCTCTTCCTGATAGAAAAGAGCAAATTGAAGGTAAGGTGGTTGGATGAGTGGATTCACCTGTGATAGCATTTAAATTGTAATTCTTTGAGAAATTAAACTCAACTCTCCTTATCATGCATGTCTTTGCAAAACCAGAAATGTGGCTTCAGAAATAACTGAAAGTCCACTTCTCCTTTTTACCAATCCCCAAACATTCCCCATTTATCTAACATGGCTTGTAAATATTATAAAACTTCTGGCCTTAGGGAACAAAAGTCTTTCTTGGAGGAACTTGAATTTTTCCCCTGTGCCCTTGAGAGGTAAATGTTTTACTTGGTTTTCTCTAGGAACTCTTATCTAGACCATTCCCAATTCCTAAGACTGAAGGAAAAAGGTTGGATGTGGGGAGCTTTTTAAAAATACAAAACCTCTTGGAAGCTCCCTTACCCAAAATCTGGTCCTATCAGCTTCTATAAGATTACTTGTCAAGGTCAAATGTAATTTTTTTTTTTCTTTTTTTCTTTTTTTTTTTTTTAAGGATCAGACTTTGTGGTCTTACTGAAAGTTTACATTTTAGTATTCTAGATGTTTCCTACATGGTCTATCTCCTCAGTCATTGTCCATGGGACCCCGAGTAGCTGTAGGAACGTGCAGGTTGGCCCTATCTCTGACGTGGAAAAGGAATGTGCATCATGAGGCAGAACCCTATATCCATGTTAGACAAACAGAAACCTTAAGTGTCTTCCCCACAAATATTAGTACAAAAAGCTTTTGACATCTGAGCAGGTAAACTTAACTTATTCCAACTATTTTTTTTGTAAGCTAGTGAGTCTTACCCTTCTCATGGCTAAAACTTTAGAATGAAAACTAAAGGGTCTCTGTTTGCATTTGTATGTTTATTTGTGTGTGTGTGTGTGTGTGTGTGTGTGTGTGTGTGTGTGTGTGTATGTGTGTGTGTGGGGGTGGATGTGTATGTGTGTTGTAGATGTATGGTACTTTCTAGATAGTATTGCCAAAGTTAATTTGTAAAAAAAAAAAAAAAGCTTAATTGGCGTAAAGAAAATTAAGTGTTTGTATGAATTAAGTATTCCTAAGACTCTCAGAAACATAACAGAAACTAGCCCAAATATTTTTCCAGTTCATGTGACCCAAGACTACCTTTGGTAAATAAAAGTTAGTTTAAGTTTTTTGTTGCTGTTGTTTAGTTAAAATAGGCATGTTTTCAGAGTTATCAGCATTTAGTATAAGAGTTCTATTCTGGGTTTACTAGAGGTCAAATAAGTTCTCACTATCTTTTACAAAATTTGTCAGCAAAAAAAAAAAATAGCTTGGGAGGGTGGCTGACTTTGTCTAATGTCTCCTGGAGTTTTGTTCAGTAATCAAAACATAATTGTTAAGAACAAGTGAATTAAATAGGTGTAAGGATCTATTTAGTAAGAGGCAAAGAGTTGAAGCATAAGAGTTTTCTAGGTGACCTTTTCAGCAATAATTATGTTGTATAGTATGCCTACTTAAAAAACAGATTCCAAAATCTTTTCGGTTACTTGACACTTAAAATTTTGCTAAATTAAATTAGATAATGAGTTAAACTCATTGAATATCTAGATCATTTCCAAATAAAAGAAAATAGTGACATATTAATTACTGAACATATGTTTACCTACTTTTGGTTTCACTTTACAAAGGAACTAAAGTATTTGGGTCTATTAGTAAAGGTGTTTTGTGCTGTACTGAAAAATTGTACTGCAAGGAAGCATATGCTTTGAGAAATTAAGAAATGTATTCATAAATTTACCAATGTGAAGAATACTGGTGTAACAGTTTGCAATAGTTAACTCCTTTATTTTCACCAAAAATTAAGGCTTTTAAGGGTTAAGAAATTTAAAATATGGGAACTATTAGAAATAATAAGGACAGCATCTTGATATGCAAGGAAGGTAGGATGTGTGTTTTTGGTGAAAGAAAGTATGAAGAATGGAAATCCATTTTTGTTGAGGGAAAAGAAAGTAATTTTATCATACAAGTGAGGCTGGTTATTTCAGAATAGGAAAGAGGAAAAACATAGGACAAAATCTGAATGTAAGAAAGAAAGTTGTAGCAGGTTTGTTGCAAAAGGAATCTTGAGAAAAGAATTTTATGCATGGGCAAGCTGGCTGAGATTAAAATAAATTTATTGGAGTAACAAAAATGAGTTTTTATATCAAATCTAAACTGGCACAGTGTTAGAATTTGGTTTTCTGTCTGTTAAAAGGACAACATTTTTTTTTTTTTTTGACTATTGGTCTGCTCTTGATAAACAATTGTAAAGGATTTTACCTTTTGTTTTTGTTTTACTTTTAAAACTTTATTTAAATCCAAGTTAGTTAACATGTTGTGTAATAATGGTTTCAGGAGTAAAATTTGGTGATTCATCGCTTACATACAACACCCAGTGCTCATCCCAGCAAGTGCCCTTCTTAATGCCCATCACCCATTTAGCCCCTCCCCCACCCACCTCCCCTCCAGCATCCCTCAGTTTGTTCTCTGTATATAAGAGTCTCTTATGGTTTGCCTCCCTCTCTGTTTTTATATTATTTTTCCTTTTTTTTCCTTTTAAGTAATCTGCCTAGAAAACAAAGATTTTGTGTCTTATCAAAACAATTTCCTATATTCCATGCTGTCTTTATTAGTTTCTTTGGTTACTTAAGAAAACTGAAACTTGACTGTTAAAACAACTAGGTTTTGTTTTGTTTTATTTTGTACAACTATGTTAACTTTCTGTATTTGCCTGTGACGTCTTTGTCACTTTGGTCAAATGGATAATTAAGTATTGTTTCACAGTGACCCATGATCCTATTTGACCAAGAGTTTTAGACACACACACACACACACACACACACACACACACACACACACACACACATATATATATATATATATATTTATTTATTTATAAAATATAAAATATATATTTTAGAGAGAGAGCAAGCAGGGGAGAGAGGCAGAGGGGCAGAGGGGGAGAGAGAGAGAGAGAGAGAGAGAGAGAGAGAGAGAGAGAGAGAATGAATCTTAAGCAGACTCCATGCTCAGTGCAGAGCCCCACTAAGGGCTAGATCCCATGACCCTGGGATCATGACCTGAGCCACAATCAAGAGTCAGATGCTCAACTGACTGAGCCACCCAGGCACCCCAAAACCTTTTGATACTATTGACAAAATTCCCAAATACCCCAATTCTAAGTGAAGTCCTTTTGGCTTGGAAGTAACTTTGGGATTTTTGCCAGAGGGGCCCTAGAAAATCACAAAAGATTTGTCTTTTTCTCCCTATAAAAAGAGAAATGTTGGGATGCCTGGGTGGCTCAGTCAGTTAAGTGTCCGACTTTGGTTCAGGTCATGATCTCTGGTTTGTGGCTTCAAGCCTGGCATTGGGCTCCATGCTGACAGCTCAGAGCCTGAAGCCTGCTTCAGATTCTGTGTCTCCCTCTCTCTCTGCCCCTCTCCTGCTCATGCTCTCTCTTTCTCAAAAATAAAATAAAGTAATAAATAAATAAACAAAAAAGAGAAATGTTAAACAAAATAAGCATATTTGATATGTTAAGTTACGTGGGAAGCATTGTCAAATAAAAAGTAACACTACGCCTTCTTTATGTTGTATTTGTAGAGGTATACATAATAGATGTTCCAGAAATCATGTGGAATTCCTGGAAGTCTAATATGAATGTGATCAGTCAGAATTCCAGTTATTATTTTAAAATCTTGTAGATCACAAAAATAACTACAATTCCCTATCAAATGAACTGTCATCAGATCTTTAACAATAGACATTTTTCAGTCTTTGTCATTTTAAGAGAGTTCTTGTTTAACTCTGATACTTTTGCAAAAGTGTTCCTGTAAAAGCGTTTCATCTCCAAGGAAATTCATGGAAAGGACTTTGGCAAGTACAAGTTTCTGATAACTTTAAGATCATAAGAATAACTGGGTAAAAATTTCCAGAACTAGGGGAAAAATAGATTCAAGAAGAACGAGGGTCCATTATATGGGCCTGAATGAATTGAGGAGGATTACAATTTTTTATGGCTTTTTGTTTGAAATATTGCTGGTTCCTTAACGTTTTTTTCTTCCCCAGGTTTTAGGAAACCTTTTCTCCTAAAAAATCTATGACTTCCAGCAACATGGGAAAGAACATCTTTGTAAACAAAGATGAAACATGTACTTTTTCTCCCTACCTGGTCCCTTCAGAATTCAGAAACTCTTAAGTATTCTTTTCATGGTGATATAGTTAGTTATTTGCATAAGTTCAATAAAAATCTATTCTCCTTGTAATAGGACACATTGGCTATATTGCCAAGGCTTTGACTGAAATGTTATATTCGAGAGAGATGTGTATAGATTCAGATATGACCAGGCAGCTTGTTAAACTGGTAAAAAAAACCAAAAAACAAAAACAAACATTGGTCTACTGTCCTGTTTATAGAGTTCCCAGCAGTCTTACTAGGTGAGCAAGGAAGATCACTTCCTGTCAAGCCCACGAACCTCAGGGTATTTGGGGGACCACAGGAAGAGAGGAATTTACCCAAACTGTAGGTATTATAAATAAAATCTAATGGAGAATCCTTGGCTTGGCTTCCTGGCCTCAGAGGCTTTTAAGAATTCAAAATGAGATTCCTTATAAAAAGTTCCAGCAAAACAGTCTTAAAAAAGAGCTTGTATCATTATTCTTGTTGTACTTCTGTAAGTAATCTGACCAAGTTTAATACAAACAAATTAGTTTTACTGTGATTATCTTGGTTAAAAAAATGGGGAGATGTAAGAGAGAAAAATCATGTGTGCACCATATAGATACTAGATTTTAGTCCTGTTAATTGTCTTTGAGGGGTTCTTAATCACCTGTGAACTGGACTAGATTCTGAATTCTTATCGTTTCCTTGAGTATCTGGCAACCACTCTCCAAACTAACATTTCTGATTTTCTCCCACCCTTCTGATTTGGAATCACTAAGAACAAAGTCTGCCTTTGAATCTCCTTGGAAGGGGCTCTACAAGCCTTCTTCACTATCCAGATAGCAGCCAAACTTTAGGGACTTGAACCTTGGACCCACATCTCCCAATTAAAAAGGGCACCTTCAGAGTCCAGGAACTACAGACCAGCTACAGTGCTCAAAATCAAACTGATGAGAAAGACAAGTAGCTGACATCGAGGTAGGTCGCTTCTGCCCAAGACACTGGATCAAGACTTCTAGTTTAATCCAACGGGAAACCCTTTCTTCTTTTCTATCTTTCTTTCACTCTGGCCTGGGCATGGAATGATACCACCATCGTCAATACCCAGGCCATTGCTAAGCAGGTGGGATGGGGGTGTGGTAACCTTGCAGACTGCTGATTTGTCATCAAAAGCTCTGACCTGTCCATGGTGCTAGAAGTAGAATAACCTTAGCAGGACTGGTTTGTGCTCTGACAGGATTTATCTTTGTCTGTGGTGGCTGTCACCTCCTTGGGCCTTTGGATGCCCAGATAGCTGGCACACAGCTGGGCAGTGCCCCTAGTTGTTCACAGACACCTCATTGGTTGACTTTCCTGAATTTACATTAAGTTAGAAAGGACGTACCAGGAGGCTTTCATCATTCAGGATTTGCTTCCTTTGGAGGTCCCTGTTTCCCCAGGTAGGAGTGAATACAAATGAGGCTCTGATAAAGAAACTCTGGAAAGTATTGCAGAATCTGCTGCCATAGCAATAGTTACCAACAGAGATCCTTAGACTCACTGGCTAAAGCTGTTTTTGTTAATGGAATGGCCTTTGATTATCTTTTATCTGAGCAATGAGGTGTCTGTGCTGCAGCCAACACCACAGCTGTACCTGGATTAGCATTTCTGGGAAAGTTGAAACTCAGCTAAATAAGATCACTGAACAAGCCACTTGGCTTAAGAAAGTTACTCCTTCAATAGGGTATTTCTTTGACTTATTTGCTTTTGATTGGTTTGGGTCTTGGGGACCATGGCTCTGAAGTGCACTCCAGACATTGGGAATTGCCCAATTATCCTCCTTACAGTAATCATAACAGTCTCCTTGGCATGCTGTGTTTTCTCAAAAGCTTTAAACACATGTTTGCAACCACTAACCACCAAGCAAATGACCTCCCTACGACTAGACTGTCAAAAAAGGAACAAAGAGAAAGACCAACTTAAAATGTGAACCTGAAGTCATGATCTGTAAACACCACAGAGATTTAACCAAAAAAATCATGACCTGTGAATACCATATAGAACCAACAAAAATTGTGAGAACTACAGTGTGGTGGCTGAAAGCAGCACTGATGCTTCACATTGTGATCCCATCTCTTGGTTGAGCTTAGAGTCTGATCAAAAGGGGACAATTGTTAGAGAGAGAGAGGGAGGGAGGGAGAGGGAGAGAGAGAGACGGAGACAGAGAGAGAATAGGTCCAAAATGGAGTCAATTGTGCCAAGCTCTCCTCACCAAACCGAGACTTAATAACTAACCTAATTTCAGTTTCAGCTTCTCCGAGCTTTGTGAATCTTAACCAGTCAGTCTGGAATTACCTGGTCAGCACTAGTGAAGTAATCTGCTTGGTAGACCCCCACCAGCCCCTAAAGGATGACCTTGGCTGAAACAATCCACTCTTTACTAGTGACTTCCTTGTCCTGCCCCTTCTGGCTTCCATTTTGTACAACTCTCTTGGAGCTCCTTTTTATTTGTCAGATGGGACGCTGCTCCATTTATTAATCATTGAAAAGAGCCAATTAGATCTTGAAATTTACTTATTTGAATTTTGGTTTTTTTTAAGACGCTAAAGACAAATACACATGTTTGTGGGGGGGAAGTCCAGTTATGGAAGGTTATTAGTGAAAACACAGTCAACAAAGGTAAGGTTTGTTACGCAGATTTCAGTCCCTGCCTTCTCCACTGACGATAGTTCCATAATTCCTTGTGATTTCAAGTCATTCTTTTCTTCTAGCTAGGGGGACTCTCAAACATGGAGATTCCCTTTATAAAAGTAAATTTCCCACGAGGAGGGTAACTCTACCACGTTTTCAGAGCTCCTTCTGTGTCTGCAGTTTCTTGAAAATAATCAGCCCAAAATAATCTTTACGTCAAGGAGGAAATATTTTAGGGTAGCAGTTCTGCCTCTGCTGCCTTCAATTCATAAATGGAATCATATCGTATAGATTTTTGTGTGTGTGTTGCTTCTTCTGTTTATTGAATTTGTAAGATTCATCTATGTCGTCCTGGATAGCAAGAGTTTGTTCTTTTACTTGCTGAGTAGTCTGCTACTCATAATATACCATTATGAGAATATTTCAACCATATCACTCTACTGGTGATGGACAACTGGTTTATTTCCAATTTGTATCCATTTTGAATAAAGCTGCTGTCTGCATTATTGTGTAAGTCTTCAGTTGGACATATACACTCATTTCTCTAGGGTATGTAGGTACATACTCAGAGCTGAAACTGCTGGGTCATAGTGGTAGTTTTAGGAAGAGCCACCGTGTCATCTTCCAACCTGATGGTGCCAATTGACACTCCCCCCCCCACCCACAGCAATCAGAGTTCCATTCGTTCCAGATCCTCACCGACACATGGTATTCTTTGATTAAATGTAAAGGCTATTATTTATTTTTTCAGTCTTCCATTCACTCTTTTTTTTAAACATATTTTTTTAAGTTTATTTATTTTTGAGAGAGAGAGAGAGCATAAGTGGGGGAGGGTCAGAGAGAGGGGAGCACAGAATCGGAAGCAGTTTCCAGGCTCTGAGCTATCAGCACAGAGCCCGACGCGGGGCTCAAACTCGCAGACCGCGAGATCATGACCTGAGTCGAAGTCGGACGCTTAACCGACTGAGCCACCCAGGTGCCCCTTCCATTTACTCTTAATAAAAATATTTATTGAGCCCTTATAGCATAGCAGGCATTACGTGAAGTAGTATGGTATGTGTGGAGTGGTATGGTGGAGTATAGCCCTTAGGTTAAAGCAGTGTGTGCTATGGACAAGACACTGTTTCTGCTGTCACAGGCCTCATACTCAAGTTAGGGACCCACAGACTGGTGCAACACATATTCTATGCGCATGTACAATGTAGCCAGCCTTTTCAATGAAGAGGACTATTGTTTCACACACCTGACATCCAGAGACAACAAAGCCTCCTTGATTGGTGGAGCCAGCAGCTTGATGGTCACACCGAGGTCTCAGTTTCTTTCTAGATCCCTACTCTGGTTTCTAAGGTATCATTTTCTTCCCAAGTCTGGTTCCCCTCATGGTTTAAAGATGGCCGTTATAGGCATCGTGATTCTGGGGCTCCTGTTCAGTTCCGGTGCAACAGAGAGGATTTGTGTCCCAGCATTCTGATCAGGTCCTGAGATCGACCCTGTGTTTGAAAGAGGGGAGGATTGAGTTTACTCTGGGGTGGGGAGGGGAGAGCTGGGGGAAGGAGGCAAGAAGAGAGGTGGCTACCCAAATAAAATCTGGGTGCTATTAAAAAGGGAAAGATGGGAAGTGTATTGGGTGGGCAATCAATTGTGTCCATTATAAGCAAGAAGTCTTGACTTCTGAGTTTCTGGACTTTGAGACACCCCTTGCCCAGGTTCTAGACCAGCACTAGGGATTCTGATTCAGTGGATCTGCATTTCAACACATCTCCCCTGCTGATTCCGGTAATGAGCCCCTTTTGAGAACCACAAGAGTGTATGACATTAGAAATTTTAAAAATATTGTTTGTGAATTCTTTTCCCTGATAGCAATAGTACATGTTCATAACGTAAAATTTAGAAAATACAAAACATACAATAACAAATTCAAAAGAATTTTTTCCCCCTCGCACGGGGAATATGTGTATTTCCTAACTAAGTATAGTGTTTGTTAAGCGCAAGTATTGAGCCTGAGCTTTGAAAAATCTATTGTGCTCCTTTATGATGAATGCTTTACATTTCATTAGAATTCTTCTACATCTTCAGAGCAATTTTGGGATCCTCGCCAACAGCTAATGGTCCCTCTGTACTGTTAGCACATGGGGACAGAAGAGCTTTGTCATGTCATCACCAAGACTGGCTTTATGGAGAGAGTCGTTAATCAAGGCAAGCAGGACACTTTGCAAATATCCAGGCCTGCAGAAGATGACCATATCAATTGAAGACACTTGGGTCTGGGCGAATCTGGATGTGACTCAGCCTTCCCCTGCAAGTGACTGGGCTTCAGCAATGACATTACTTGAAGGACTTCTCTGTGGTTTAGGCTTTATCTTTGTATTTGCATGCCTTGTTGAAGATTGGCTTCTGGTCCCACAGTTGCAGGTTCAACTGCATACCTGACCTTTGGTCTGGAGGGACATTTGCCACTCCCAGCTCTGTGGACAACCCACCACTCTTGCCTTTCCAGGACTGTGTTCACACCCTGTTGGAAGGGAGTTTAATAAATGCAGGGAAGAATTTGTAGTTGTGTTGGTTTTTCAAAGGAGCAGATAATGGTAGCATAAAATGCTCCAAAGTCCTACAACTTTCAAAGTCTTAAGAAAGATTTCTGGAAGTCATTTTACAGTCATAGAGTAGATCTTTCTTTCTTTCTTTTCTTTCTTTCTTTCTTTCTTTCTGTCCATTTTGTTTGTGCTGTAGATTCTTCTGAGAATCCTAGGAATGCTATGAATCCTTTGCCTATCTATCTATCTATCTATCTATATCTATCTATCTATCTATCTATCTATCTAATATCAATGTAATTTTTGGCCTATCTCTGGACAGGTTAATAGAGCCCAGGCTGAGAAATGTCATCCCTTGGATGGGTAGATAAAAAAGTGGACTCCTGTGTTAGGCTACCATAATTTATTTGCCTGCTCTGTTACTTGTATGATCTTTAGCAAGCTACTTAATTTCTGTTCCTCAATGTCATTGCCTACAAAATGGGGATAATATGACAACCTACTTCTTTTTTTTTTAATGTTTATTTATTTTTGAGAGAGCCCAAGCAGAGGAGGGGCAGAGAGAGGGGGACAGAGGATCCAAAGCGGGCTCTGCACTGACAGTAGCGAGCCTGATGTGGGGCTCAAACTCATGAACTGTGAGATCACGACCAGAGCTGAAGTTGGATGCTCAACCGACTGAGCCACCCAGGTGACCCAAGGACCTACTTCTTAAAGCTGTTGTGAGCAATAAGTGAGACAAAGGTATAATCGGCCATAGAGGATGGTGCTGGAGATAGATACAAGGTGCAGGGAGGAACTAGATTTGAAACTCACTATAATACTTGATCTCATTCACTGGTTTTTGTGGCAGCAGGCTGGCTCCGAGGACCCGGAGGGGGTCCCACACAACCAGCCAAGAGGGTTACTTGCTGCATGGGAGCAGAATGGAAACCAAATGCCAGCCAGCAGGAGGTGAAAGCAGAGTTTATAGAAGGTAGAGAGAGAATGACAGAGTGTCTAGAAGACTCAGGAAGGAAAGGAGAAAGCTTCATCGGTATTTGGGGTCTGGGGTTTTGATTGAGGGTGGTGGTCTCGTGTATGTGTCCTCTCAGGCATCCAGGAACCGGCTAGAACAAAGGCAAGGGCCCAGGTGTTATTCCTCAGAGCCAGGAGGTCTTGACATCAGGCTGTCTAGTGCCGCGATCTGAAACACACACATGATGGCTTCATGCGGTCGTTGTCAGCCGGTCCTTCCTTAGATGTGATCTAGTCTAAAGATATCGTTAATTCCTTGTCCCTTACAAGGGGGACATACCCTATTTGCATTACGAGGCATGTGTAAAGTGGGGTGGGGGTGCAGGTCCTAGCAAGAAGAGAGGCAGGAAAAAGAGCAAAAAGAAGATTTTTATGGAGTCCTCCGGTTTCCCTGTCTCAGTTTAAAGGAGGTTGTTGCAGGTACTGTCTACTAGATCACCTAGCATCCTCTTTAGATGAGGTTTGGTTTACTGCTCTGCGGTGGGGAACCATGGCAGGGTTTGAGGTAGGGAAGTGGTTTGTTCAGCTTTTTAGTATTTCATTTCCTTTGCATTAGGTGCAGACATTGCACAGAACAGAAACAGAGAGGCCACCTAGGGGGAGAGCTCTAATCCAGGAAGATATTTTGGGCACATACCAGGGGACGCACTGGGGGACGTGAGCAAGAATGTTAAAGAAAGAGCCACGTCACCGATGGATACGGAAGGTAAAGGAGAGAGAGGTGTAGAGGATACCACTGGAGTTTCTGTCTTGGGTGAGCGTAAGGTTTAATACCATCTGTCCAGAAAGCCACAAGTGCTTTGCTTTTATTCTGATTTAGAATAATAATAACAAGAACTTTGATTCTGAATGCCAGAATGTGAGGGATCTATGGATGGTAACTTAGAGATGCCTGGAGGGAAAAGGACATAGAAAGGGGATTGGGATCTCTTTACGTGTGGGAGTTATTGACATAAGACAGTACTCGAAGCCTTTGAGAACTTGGAACAGGAGAATAGGAACAAGAGGAGAGGCCAGAAACGCATCAGAATTTATTGGGCAAAGCCAAGCAATTGGTAAAAGAGGAAATGAGCCAGAGGCAAGGAGGAAATCTGTGATATAGGTCACAGACTCCAAAAAAAGGGAGACAGGCAGGGCACGTGCGGTAAAATCACGTGACCCTAAAAGGTCGTGTGCGCCCAGGACCAGAAGGCACTGGATATTTGGTTGTATTAGCGTGTTGGGGAAACCTCACCATTGTGAGCTGACGATGGAGAGGGGTTCGGCAACTGAGAGTCATGGATGCAGATGATTTTCCCGGTCTTTGGGTTCACAAATCAAGGTGGGGTGGTGTTCAGAGGAGAATTTGGGGGAGGGGATTGTTCGGGGATGAGGAAAATATTAATGGGTAAAGTCTCGGATTTCTCCTGATGATTCGACCTACAATTCATGAGACTGGGTGTTCGATTCGCCGCTCAAAGGACTGCTACTCTGCTGCTGCTGTGTTGACCGGTTCTCCAGCATCCATTTCTCAGAGGTATATGAACACTGCCCCCTGGAGTTGTACAAAGCAGCCACGGTGGCCACGACTTGTAATTAGCTTTAAGCCTAGCATGTCCCACGCTTCTGGCCGCAGGGATGATTAGGGGGTGGGCGCACGTCCAAGTCAGGCTAATCAGAGCTAAAGACACGTGGAGTCATTTAAACTCTCAGGGCTGCGATCTAATTATTTCCAGGTTTGTACCAGGAAACATATATCCTAAATGCTATTTACACTCATTTTGCGACCATGAAGGCGGAAAACCCCTTGAGGAGCTGGAGAACAGAAGAGAAAACAGGTCCTGATACACTGAGCACACACGTCTGCCTTCCCCCTGCCTCCGGACATTGGGCTAGTATATTCCTTCCATTGTTTAGGCAGAGTTGGGTTGTTTCTTTTATGTAGCTAAAAACATTTTGTCCAATGCACCCTCCCATTTCTTTGAACACATCTGAGAGATAAAAGTTGAAATATCCCCCCTCTCCTTTTTTTTTACTCAGCAGTTTACAGGGATGTTTCACATCCATGGTCTCATCTGATCCTGACAAATACTGTGCATTTTATAATTGAAGGTCTTGAGTGAACAAGTGGGAACTAGAATTCACTTCTCTGACTCTTATTCATTACATCACCATGTAAATCCCTTTTAAATATAGTCAGCTGAATATACAATTAGTAGTTTCTTATTTCTCTGCTAGTTCTGCCTCAGTGGTGTGTTTATACTTTATGTATTATTCTAAATCACTGAAGCCCTTTACAAAGGCTGTGGCCTTTGCTGAATAATCCATGCCTTTGTATGAAAAGGTATAAAATATTAATGAGTTAGTAAAAATCACAAAGCTTCTTTAAATGCTTTTACCCAAACGGGCTCAGTTGGGTTATAGTCCAGAGTCTTGAAGGAACTCACAGGTTTTTATTTCACATTTTAAAAGTATTGCTATAATCATTGTCTTTACTTCTGAAAATTTTTGGAGAATGGGAGAGGCACAAGAAGGGGAAAGCTGGGGAAAATATGACCTGGTTTTCAAAAGGGAGATACAAGGAATTACATACTTACCGGTTAAAATAAAAAACCTTAAACAATTTTAGAGGATAATCAAGAAGTTCTCCATTTGTGGGGACTTGGCAAAGAATTTGACAATTACTGTTGTAAATCCTGTCAACCTAACTTGGTCACTGATAACAAGCCAGTCATATCAATATCAATACCTTCTTAACTGTATGGTTGCTGTTCTTTTTTTATGACTATTAAAATTTTTTTTTCAATGTTTATTTTTGAGAGACAGAGAGAGACAGAGTTTGAGTGGGTGAGGGGCAGGGAAAGAGGGAGACACAGAATCCAAAGCAGGCTTCAGGCTCTGAGCTGTCAGCACAGAGCCCGACACAGGGCTCGAACTCACGAACTGTGAGATCATGACCTGAGGCAGTGTCAGACACCCAAGCGACTGATCCACTCAGGCGCTCCTCAATGTTATGTTTTTAAGAACTATTTATGTATACTTGGTAATCTACCTTATTGCTCCTGACTATTACAGTTTTCATAGCATTCTATCACATGCATTTGTTGCCTTTTACTTACATGTTCTTCTAGAGATGAATCTTGCTTTCCCATGTAATGCAGAAATAAACATCCCTGCACATGTCTCCATATGGATTTGCATGACAGGTTCTCTGGAGTGTATTCCCAGAAATGAATACCGCCCAATTGCTCATTACTTTGTCTGGACTAAGTAACCTTTATGCATTTGAGAGTAGCCAGCTTTCTATTATTGTCAATACTAGACAATTCAATACAAAATTGAATCTTATTATCTTTTAGCATTTCTCTGATTAATAGTGAGATTGAGTATCTCTTCATTTTTCTCTAAGTCATTTGCGTATCCCAGTTTTTGAAGTTCTGAATCATTGTTATGGACTGAATGCTTATGTCCCCCAAGAATTCATATGTTGAAATCTAATCCCCTGTGTGACGGTATTTAGAGGTGGAGACTTTGGGAGATAATTAGGTCATAATGGTTCACAGCCCTCACCAATGGGATTAGTGGCCTTACAAGAGGTCGGGGAGCTAGCCAGTTCTCTTTCCACCATGTGAAGATATAATCCTGAGGAGGATTATATCTTTGCACCAGAGCCTAACCACACTGACATTGTGATCTCGGACTTCCAGCCTCCCGAACTGAGAGCAAGAATTTTCTGTTGTTTATGAGCCACCCCGTTTATGGCACTTTGTTATAGCAGCCCGAACTAAGACACATATCCTTAGCCCATTTTTCTTTTCTTTCTTTTGCTGATTTTCCAAAATTCCTTAGTCGTTCTAGATATTAATCTCCTGTGGGTTATGGATGACTCAAATATCTTCTCAGTCCATCACCTGTCTGACAATTTTGTGTCCTTTGTTAGAGAAATTTTTTCTAATTTTGATGTGGTCAAATCAATCAATTCTCCCTCTTACACTTTATACTTTTGGGATCATGCATAAGAAATCCTTTCTCACCCCAAGTTCTCAGAGATATTTTCATATATTTTCTCCTCTTACCTTTATCGTTTTACCTTTTTCAATTTAGGTATATGTATATGTATATATATATGTATATGTATATGTTGTGATATGGGTTTCAACTTCATTTTTCTCCAACTGATGAGAAAATTTTCTTAAGTCTATTTACTAAATAATCCAATCATTTCCTAATTTGAGATGCCAACTCTGTTGTGTACACACACACACAAACACACACACACACACACACACACACATCTGAAAATATACATATTCATCTTTGGTCCCATTTTTTAGACTCTTACATATTGATCTGTTTTTCTCTTCTTGAGCTCATAACACATCTTAATAATAATGTGGTTTTGAACTACATCTTGCTGTTGGGGTAAGTCGTCCATCTTTGCACTTATTTGTAAAAATTGTCTCTTTTTTTCTAGAAATTTCTGTCATAAAATTTAAAATTCAGCTTGTCAAACTTTTTCGAAAGTACTATTGAGCACTAAAATTAACTCAAAATGGACCATAAAAGTCAAATTCAGAGCTAAAATCAAAATGAAAAACTTTTGTGCATCAAAGACACCAATAAAAAAATTAATAGATAAGCATCAGACTGGAAGAAAATATTCACAAAATAGATATCTGACAAAGGACTTGTGTTTAGGGTATAATTGTTCCTAAAATTTAATAACAAAAGGCAAACAATTTTAAAAATGGGCAAAAATTTGAATAGACCCACCACAAAAAAAGAGATTGAACTGCCAATAAGCACATGGAAAAATGTTCAACATAATTGTTTACCAGAGAAATGCAAAAAATGACCATGAAATACCATTATACACCACTGGAATGGCTAAAATTAAAATAACTGACCATAACAAGTGTTGGCAAGGACGTGGAGTAACCGCAAATTGTTCGTGGGAGTGTAAAATCACCATTTTAGACAAGATCTGAGAATTTCTTGCAAAACTAAACTCTTAACTAAAAATAACCTTATGGCACAAAAATTTCACTCTGTGGTATTTACCCAAGAGAAATGAAACATGTTCACACGAAACTTTTATAAGAATGTTCAGTTTGGGACATAATTGCCCCAAACTGAAAACAGTCCCCCATCAATAAGAGAATGGATAAGCAAATTGTGGTGTAATTATGCAATGGAATGCAATTCAACAATAAAAAGGAATAGACTATTGATACAGGCAACAACATGGATGATTCTGAGAACAAAGGAATGTATTTTGCATGGTTCTATTTATATAAAGTTGTAGAACAGAGAATTCTTTTTTTTTTTTTTTTTGATGGGAAAAAAATGAGAAGAGCTGTTGACTGTGGTGGGGAGTAGGGGTTGACAAGGGAGGGTGATGCTCTATATCTTGGTAAGCATCTGGTTACAGATGTGTATATATTTGTCAAATTAGTGCATGTGCATTTAAGATTTGTGCATTCATTGCATGCATCAAATGTAATAATGTGCATTTTACCCTGAAAGGGAAAGAACTAGAAGGAAATATTGAATTTTAGTTAATGATGTGCACTCGAACATATTAAGGGGGGGAAGTACACTGATGTTTGCAATGACTAAGATGGGTTGATGGATAGAGACAGATGGATAGATGTGTCTTAAAGCAATTCTCGTGGAATGTTAACATTAGAATCTAGGTGGTGGGTATATGTGGGTTTGCTGTAAAATTTTTTCAACGTGGCAGTTCTAATAATTTGGTCATCGTATTAGGGTTCTCTAGAGAAACAGAACCAATAGGAGATTAGGATGTTTTCTTGTAAGGAATTGGCTCAGATGATTGTAGAGGTTGAAAAGTCCTAAAATTTGCTGTCTACAAGCTGGAGACTGAGGAAAGCCAGTGGTACAGTACTGGTCCAAGTCTGAAGGCCTTAGAACAATGAGTGCTGATAATGTCATTCCCATTCCAAGGGCAAGAGAACACGAATATCTCAATTCAGTCAGGCAGAGGGAAAAAAGGAGAGAGAAACAAACTTTTCCTACACCTTCTTGTCCTATTTGGGCCCTCCATGGGTTGGAAGACGCCAACCCACACAGAGGATGGCGATTTGCTTTACTCACTCCACCAGTTCACATGCTAATCTCTTCCAGAAAACACCTTTACAGACACACCAGAAATAACGTGTAACCAGATATCTGGCCATTCCGTGGCTCAATCAAGCTGACACACAAAATTAACCATCACAATTACTCTCTTGGATTTTCTATGTCATTGATCACATAATTTTCAAACAATGACTACCTGTTTTCTTCCTTCCCCATCTTCGAGCACCTCTAATACTATGTTGAATCATAATGATGATAGCATACGGGGTGGATGCTGTGGACTAGTTTGCTAAACATCTTTCCAACTTCATTTTGCTGTGTTTAATGGAGGAGAGTGCAAGGAATGATGCATTCATTTTTCTGTTGTGTATTGTAGACAGATTGCATGGTCCTGGAGACAGTATTGCTGCAGAAGCTTCCTGGTTCAATAGGTAGCTTCCAAATAATTTCTCCCTCTCATTTTATTTATTAAAAAAACTTTTAATGCTTATTTCCTTATTTTTGAGAGAGAGCAATTATGAGCAAGGGAGGGACAGAGAGAGGGAGACAGAGAATCCAAAGCAGGCTCTGCACCTACAGCAGAGAACTGTGAGATCATGACCTGAACTGAAGTCGGACACTTTACGGACTGAGCCACCCAAGCTCCCCTTATCTCTCATTTTAAATAAAAAATTGTAATCTAATATTTGGTATACACATAATAAAAATGTATAACATATATGTAAGTTATGATGCATAACAATAAATGGAACACGTGTAGTATACCCACAGCCCAGCTTAAGAATTAGAATATTATTAACAGTATGGAGTCTGCCTGTATATACTTCCATGTCCCCTCACTGTGCCACATCACCCACCTCAGAGGTAACCATTCTCTTGATTTTTTTTTATAAGACCCTTTGCTCTTTAGATACTCTCATCACAGTTGGGTATGAGCTGTTTGTCTCTTTCTCGTTCTTGCTTTTTTTCTCTCTCGATACTATGTTTCTAAGATTCATTCCAAGTTAGAGCTATAGTTCACTCAATGGGTAATGCTTTAAAATATTCATTGGTGTGAATATTCCATAATTTATTTACCCATTCTCCTCTTGACGACATTGCCAACTATTCTCTTCTTTGCTACAAACCTGTTATGAGCATTCTAGTAACTGTATCCCGGTACCTTTTGGCAAGAGTTTCCCTAAGGTGTACTGAAGCAAGGCATAACTGTCTTTGGATACGTGAATGCTCAAATTTATAAGAGAGGGCCAGTTGCTTGCAACAGTTGCTCTGACAGTTTACCCTCCCAGCAGAAGTACAGAAAAGTTTCCATCAACTCATATCCCTCAGGGCACACTATTATCAGAGTATATCAGAGTATTCTGATTTTTTGCTTATCTAGTGTATTTAATATGATACTTTAGTATGATCTTAATTTGTATTTCCTTTATTGGTAATATAGTAGGTCATCTTTTCTTGTGGTTATTTGCTATCTGTAATCTTTTCTGTGTGAAACACCAGTTCATGTCTTTTGCCCATTTTTAATTTTTTCAGCTGTTTTTTGAATCGATTTGAAGAATTCTTCTATATTCTAGGAATTAGTCCTTTGTTATATGTATTTTGAACTATATTTTCCTATTTTGTGATGTCTTGATGCACTTTATCATGTTTTTCAATGAACAGATATAAATTTTAATGTAGGATTTATCAATCCTATTATGTTTAGTGATTTTTGTCATTTGTTTAAGAAATCCTTTTCTACCCTTGGGTTATAAAGATACTCTATGAATAAAATGGACTGAACATTTTCATGTTCTTTTTGAATTTTGGATCAGAGTTACTCTCCTTAAGTAGATAGGCTGTTAAAAATATTTTGTTTTATTCTCTGGAAGAGTTTGTATATTTTGGAATGAAATGTTTTTTTGAAAATTTGACAGAATCTTCCTGAAAATAAAACCTTGCCTGTGGGAAGATCTTCCATTACTGATTCTATTTCCTTAATGGTTTTGGACTGGGCAGGCTCTTTTTCTTCTTGAATCAATACTGTAAAATTATACTTTTCTAGGAAGTTGTCCATTTTATCTGTTGTCAAGTTCATGAGCATAAAGTTTGCTCACAATGTTTTATTCTTTTTAATCTGGTGAATCTGCTTATATGTCTTTCTTTTCATTCTTCTTATTTATTTTTGCCCCTCCCCCTTTTCCCTGGTGCTTGATGTCACTAGGCTTTTGTCCACCTCAAAAGCCTCTTCAAAGAACCAACCTTCAGCTTTTGATCCTGTTCTTTGGTCTATTCTTGTTTTATCTTCCTCTTCCTCTTATTTTTTGGATTTGTTTTGTTGTCCTTTTCTAAATTCTTAAGTTGGATGTCTAGCAAATTATCCTCCAGGCTTTTCCCTCACTGTAAGCATTTAGAACTATGCATTTCCTCCCAAGTATCAGTTTTGTTTTGATCCACAAGTTTTGATAGTATTGCCTTGTAATTTAGCTACACATATTTTTAAAATTTCCATTATGATTTTGTTATCCTCTGCATTTATCTTTGATTTCTGTTTCATAAATGTCTGCTCTTTTCTTCATCCTTTTCTTCCTCTATTTGGAGTTATTCTGCATTTTCTTTCTAACTTCTCACGCTGACAATTAGGTCCATAAATTTCACTCTCTACTTCTATTATAAGCATTCAAGGCTATATATTTCTCTCTAAATACCACTTTTGCAGGTTCCCATAAATTCTGTCCAGGATTTCTTTACATTCCAAATTCTTACTGTATAAATTCTTGCTATGTGAATACAATAAGCAGATACTTTATATGTATATTTTAAGATAGATCTGGAGATCTTCATGTTTCTTCATCTGCAAAAAGGGGTTTGTACCAGCTTCTTTCAGTTCCAAAAGACAAACTCACTCCCAACCTATCTCACAAAAAGGGATTGTGTTTGCTAATGAGATTAAAAAGGCCAGGGATATGAATATTTTAAGAGTGTCTTTAGGATGGCTTAACCAAGGTAAAGAAAGTGTCCAGGTTCTACTTTATGTTCTCATGTCTGTGATTCCTCTTTGCCGTATGCGATCTCAAACAGACTTCCTCTAGGAAGATCATCGTAGTAGCTTCAATCCAGAAGTAAAAGAGCCAACTTGCAATATCGCAGTGACAAACATGAGGACGAAAACCACAAAATAAGGACATTCAAAATGAAAGCAGCATAGACACCTAATTGTATCATGGGACTGCTAGATGACTGTGCTTCTTGGTGAATTTAAATACTCACTTTTTTTTTTTTTTTTTTTTTGAGAGAGAGTAAGCATGAGTGGGGGAAGGGCAGAAAGAGGGGAGAGAGAGAATACCTAGTACGTTCCGTGCTGTCAGTGCAGAGCCCCACACAGGCTCAATCTCATGAACCATGAGATCATGACCTGAAATCATGGAAATCAAGAGTCGGTGGCTTAACCAACCGAGCCACCCTGGTGCCCCTAAAATGCTCACTTTCTAAAAGTTACTACATGTAAGATTTTCTGTTACTTATTGCCAAATACAGTCCTAACTGAAAGAATTTAAGAGGCACATAATACAGAGACTGAGTCAAACAAACTGTCTCAATCATGGCTCACTGGATCATAGCTATTACCGCTTCATTGCTCCCCAGGAGGTGATATTTGCTTGAAGCAAATGGACTAGGCTTATCAAACCATACTGAGTGGATGCTATCGGTATTTTATTTTTAAGAATTCCAGAAGGTCAGATATTTTTTTCCTGAAATCAGGTATCTGCCTGGGAAAGGGAAACAGGATTTAGGAATATAATTGATGAATGCTGTTTAGAACTTCCTCCCTGCTGAAGTGGCCGTGTCCCTGTGTGAGTGGGCATAAATGGGGTTGGGGAAAATCAATGGCTAATTCTGTTTGTCTGGCCTCTAGGTCATTTCAATTGTGGTCCATAAGGCACAGGGAAGACAGCCTAAAGAGAATTCAGGGTGGCCACGGCTTACAGAGTTTCCTGCTCTACAGCTAATTAACGATTCTGTAGTTCATATGAATGAGAGATTCTATACTGATCACACAGCTGTAATTGAGTACTTCACTGTCTTTTCTGTGCAAAAATGGCTGTGTTCATCTCATCAAGTGGAATAAGATGATTACCTTGCACTGTTGTGGCATAATAGGTATCCCATCAATAAAACATGATTTCACATCTTTCAAGGGGAGCTAAAGCACTAACGTTTATTTCAAAATGAATGGGAGGTACTTATAAAGCCTTTCGATATAAAATCCTCTAGGCCATTTAAATGAGAAGAGTGGCATTTCTAAATTTACCTTTTGATAAGTTATAGCTAACATAAGGCTGAGACAAATAATAGCTTAGTTAAAAGGAGCAGAAAAAATATTGAACTAGAAATCTCCCCCCCTCCTTGCTTACATTGATTGTGAAATGGCTGCAACTTCTTACCTCTTCAGTCTCCATGCCTTTTGTCCAGGACAAGGTGACCTTATCACCTCTCTCAGCAGGGTGGAGTCTGGAGCCTGCCTAGAGGCACTGTTAAATATAGCCCCCAAATTCTTTAGCATTCCTTTCACTGAGAGATTGACCTAGGCTCCCTCCCCTTGAATCTGAGTGGTAACTTCTTTTTTTCTTAATTTTTGTTTATTTATTTTTGAGAGAGACAGGATGTGAGCAGGGAAGGGGCAGAGAGAGAGGGAGGCGCAGAATCCTAAGTAGGCTCCAGGCTCTGAGCTGTGAGCACAGACAACTCATCAACCGTGAGATCATGACCTAAGCTGAAGTCAGATGCTTAACCGACTGATCCACCTGGGTGCCCCATGAATCTGAGCGGTAACTTCTTGAAATAAGGAACAATGTACAAATAGTGTTCTACCAGTTTCTGGACCAAGCCTCAAGACACTTGCGGTTTCCTATTTCTTGGAATGCTTGCTCTTGGGAACCGGTCACCATGTTATCAGGTAGCTAATCTGCCCTCTAAGAGTCTCATAGGGAGAACTGCCAGCCATGTGACTGAGCCATCTTGGACGTGGGTCCTCCAGCCCTTGTCGAGCTGGCTGGTTGACATCTGATAGAGCAGACGTAAATTGTCCCCACTGTGCCCTGACCAGATGGCAGATATGGGAGCAAAATAATGATTGTTTTAAGCTGCTATGTTTTGAGGTGGTTTGTTAAATAGAAGTAGATAGCTGGAATATTGCCCTTGAAGGTGAACTGCCTACATGTTCTGCTTTGGCAAATAAAATGTAGAGGAAGGAAAATGTAGAGGAAGCAATGTGCCAGTTCAGACCATACAGCTATATGTAAAAGGTGTTGGGAGCTTCTGTTCCATCTTGGTACTCTGCCTTTGGAGCCTACTGGAAGAAGAGAGGCATGGCCAGCTGCTGTTGTCCCAGCCAGCAGCCAGCCTACCCCCAGAAATGTGAGACCATCCTAAACTAGTCAGCCTCTCATTAACTGACCACAGATGCATGAGCAAGCTAGTCAAGATCCACCAAGCCTGGCCCAGACTAGAATATCCTGAATGTTTCTCTTATTATAATAATCTTGGCCTTTATCACGAATGGGATGTTGTGGAGAAGCAGCAGATCACCCCTGTGCGTCCTTCTCTGTACCTAACAAGTTGGGAATAAACTCCAACCATGATACATGTCTCTTAGGGAGTGATATTAGGATACCTTCAAGAATAGAAGACAAGGTAAGGAAAAAGGATGTTTGGGGATGGCAAACTGAAGTAATAACCGAAAATAAAGTTCATTAACCCAAGGATGAATTTCAAAAATGGAATACACAGTCAATGGAATACAATTTGGCATTGAACATGAATGAACTAAAACTACGTGTATTAATGCAAAATCTCACGAACATAATGTTGACTGAAAAAAGCAGCTTGAGTTGCAAACCAAAGTATTTCTCTACTAGGCATCTGAAGTTTTACAGCAACTGGCCGTGAACTTGGACACTGATATTTGAGAAAGCTGCGCTGGAGAACATGATGATCATAGCTTACTCGATAGTCGAAATAAGGATCTCTTCAGTTATGTAAGAGCATTTTCAAAGTTTGATTAAATTTATTCATATAAAAATAAGATCTAATAAAGCCTGACGAATAATCTATCACCATCAATGAGCTATTGATATTTTAGTAGACAAGAATTCTTGCCTACTATGGCAAGACAAGTATGGCATGCACATATATACACCTATCCATGCTGTTAGACTTCAGCTTCAGTTTCATGGGCTTTGTGAATATTAGGCAGAATTTGGTCACATAGTAAGATTTACAGAAATCGTACTTAGTGTACTTATTTAGTATATTCAGAATATACTTGTCCCTGACTCCCAAGGACTCAGGCTTTGCTTGCAGGCAATGGTTTACTTGTAACTCAATCAGTGCCTCTGGGAACTGGAGGACAACAGGGCAAATGCCTAATTATTCTGACACAGTCTGAAATTTGCATTACAGAGGCAGCTTGATTCATGCTTACCTGCAAATAGCTCCTGAAATTGTGACTTTTTCTCTGCCTGAAAGCTCCAGAGATCTTCAAGGTCTGTGATTACATCAGCTCAGGGAAACATCATCACTGTGGGAAACGAGTCCCATTCCTGCTTGCCACCTTCCACATCTGGTCTGTGACTGGATGCCAGCCCTTCTGAGAACGGATCAGCAATGCTGTTTCCTCCTCTGCAGTGTTGCATTTGCTGTCGATTGGATTAAATTACTGCTTCCCTGTTGGGGGTGTATTCTTGCACCATATTTGACACACGACTTTGCAGTGGTTCCCCTGTAGAAGGACTACTGGGCTGCTGGACTGTGGAACTATGTGAAGACCAAGCAAGCAAGCAAGCAAGCAAAGGTTATTGTTCAGAACTTGTTGGAGCAAAGGAGTCAGCCCACATTACTTGCATTTTGGCAGGTGAAAATTCTACCACCGAACCACCCACGCCATCGCTTGCATTTTGGAAAAGACTTAAAGCAGACAAGAGAGTAGGAAAGCTTAGCAGGGAGGCTTCAGGTATGCTCTGATTGGAGGCAGTTGGCATGAAGAAGCAGGATATTGCCTTTGACTGGTTGGGGGTGTATATTTGGCTTTCTCCAGTTGGTCCTAAGTTGGAGACAAGGATGATAATCTGGGAAGTTGGCAGTTATTGATCCAGTCCTAGACATTTCAGGCTGATCGTTTACGGAAATTGTTTGGCTTCCTCGATCATTACCGGAGATGGTGGTCTGACTTCCTACAAGTCTGACTTATAAACTGGCTGACTTCCCCGGGTTGGTTACTATAGACAATGGGTTGGTTTCCTGGGCTGGTTCCTGCAAGTCATGGATAAGTGTTATTTTTATTTATGGTCTGGCCACTGCCCATTTGTATATTTAGTTTCTCAGTACAGAATGTTGCACGTGAACATGTACTTCACAGAGGTTGAGCTCTATTCAAATAATAAATTGCAAGTCAAGTACAAGTACATTATCTCAGAAAATTAAATAATCCTTTGTGTAGGCCCACTAAACAAAATCCTGGTATAACACTGAAAAGAATCCCACTTCCCCTTTACTCTATTTCTAAGTTTTGGATAATTTTTCCTTAACATTGTATAATAGGGAAGGACAGATACAGGAAGTTATGAGTAATCCTACAGTTTTGGAAAAGGTAGGAACTATACAAGAATTGAACAGAAGCATGGTAATTATATCAGCAAAAATTTAATCCAGGAGGGAAAGGCAATAATAGATCTATGTCAGTTATGGGTTGAGCAGCATTCTCTAATCTGCTTTACCTAGTATAAAACTTGTATTTAAAAACCTTTGGTAGGCCTGACTGGCTCAGCTGGTTAAGCGTCCAACTCTTGATTTCAGCGCAGGTCATGATCTCACGGTTCCTGGGATCAAGCCTGCGGTCGAGGCTCTCTGCTGTGCCGTCAGCACAGAGCCTGGGGTTCTTTCTCTCTCCCTGTCCCCCACTTGTGCATGCCCATGTGACACCTCTCTCTCAATTAATTAATTAATTAACAGACACTTTAAAAACTAATAAAAATAAAAACTTTTGTCCAGGGATGTCTGGGTGGCTCAGTCGCTTAAGCTTCTGATTCTTGATTTCAGCTCAGGTCATGATCTCATGGTTCATGGCATCGAGCCCCATGTTGGGCTCTGTTCTAGGCATGGAGCTGCTTGAGATTCTTTCCCTCCCTCTCTCTCTACCCCGCTCCTCATGTTCTCTCTTTTTCTCAAAACAAAATGAATAAACAAACATAAATATTAAACACTTTTGTCTGACTTACTCATGTACTCTATTTCTCAGTTGGTTCACAATCCAAGAGTTGAAGACACAGATGTTGTCTACTTCCCTCCTCACATCTCAACATCAATTACTTTTTGCAAAATATCATTCGATAAACTAGATAAATAGGATCTATCTCACGGACTCTCTTGATCAACGATGCAAGAGAAACTGGGTATACGCATTTCTTTGGACTTGAAATACCCCTTTGCCCCCTAACAGAGCAGCATCTGGGGTGTTCGTACTTTGCTCTGGAATTTTTTAAATCAAACTTCCAGAATTCTCAAATTCCTGACCAGCAGGCAGCTAGAACCTACTAATTCATGTGTGTTTGATAATGAGACACATTTCTGCCCATCCCCCCCAAACCTCTAAAATAGACAGCATTGCACGCCATCTTTTGGGTGTCTCTGTCTTTACCTCCTTATAAACTTGTTAATTCTGGTATGCGTCCAATTATGCACCAGTATTTCACAAGAGAGTGAGGTGGTGTTATTAATAAGAAAAATTCTTCCAAATATAAATATTGACTTAAATACGAATTCAGTGAACTAACTGGCTTCAACCATGAGAAAAAAAATCTACATTTATACTTTGAATTTTATTTGAACTGAATTTTCTCAAATATTTTAAATTACTATGCAGTCTACTCAAGTTATTATGTAGTGTACTAATCCCTACAGTGTGATTTGTGGCCAAAAGATCGGTCACCTGATTGTCCACTAGATGTCAGTGCATTCCCATCCTGAAATTATTGGGAGAGTATCCATCTGGTGACAAAAAAAAAAAAAAAAAAAAAAAATCTGTTTACATGAGAGATCATCACATCCTGCCTCTCTCTTACTGGTATGAGAGATACCACAGCCGGGTCAACTTTCCATTCTTTTTCATAGAGGACAGGCTCAGATCCCTTTCATCTTTGGGTATTGACATCTGCAAGCTCTGTTTTCAGTAGTCATTTTCTTTTCCCCTTGTTAAACATGGCCATCTTCCATCGAAGAGAGTAAACAATGCTTTGTTTCGCTGTGTTAAATTAATGACACAGAACTGAATGCCAGGATCAGATGACACACAAATAGATGTTTCTGTCCATCATCTGACTCATTCGTAATGACCCCCAGAGTGGACAGTTGTACACGCAGTTATTACAGCCATACTGGCTACTGTCACTTTATCTGTAAACCACTGAGACTCAAGGGAATCCTCCTACCACAGGCTCTGAGTTTCTTTAAAATGCACAATATGGGTAGTAGAAGAGAATCATATGCCCTTGGCTTCACACGAGCAAGTATTTGAATCAGGATGCTCTTGGTGAAGTCTCAGATGCATTCATTTAGTTGATAACTATGGTTTCAGAAGCTCTTTGCGTGGGAACAATTCAGATTGGCAGTCTCTGAATTCCATCCAGTTGAGTTAAAGCTGCATTTGCTCAAGTATGTTCTGAAGCACGCTGGTCCCGTAGGACGTGAATAGATGGTGGAAAAGGTCTAAGAGAGCGTACTAAGAAGATTCTGAGAAATACTCTGGGAACACCCAAATTAAACATATTTCTCGGATGCAGGACTTCCTAGCACCATTAGTATTCTTGGGGTAGATTATGACTATCCAAGAAGAGGCCATAGGTACTCAGGGTTTGACTCCTTTTTTAACCTTAGAATAATTATGTTACAGATTATTTTACCAAACAAGTTGATCCTCAAATGTGAAAAAAGACTAAAAGTCTTTTGCACTACAGTTAGACAACTTGTCTCATATTCACCTTCCATTCTTTCTTTTGCTTTCCTTTCTCATCTTACATTGCCGACACAGAGTACGTCAGACACCGCGTGAAAACAATGTGATAGTGTGGATGCCACACAAAAGACAAAGGGATTACTAGGGCTTCATGTTTTCAGTAATGTGTAGTAATCTTCGCATCTTGATACGTTTTACACTTAGAACGTGTCAAAGTCAGCAAACGGTCTGAAAAAGGCATTGGGCATGGCCATTGGCCCCATGTTTCGTGAGGGAAGGAAATATTTTTCTCTGCATTCAAAAGAACACTTTCAATTTGTTTTGAAGTCTTTCAGTGAGGGATTGACAAGAAAGGTTTAGCCAACAGCAATTTATTAGGCAGATTTGGAGTTGTTGGACTGGCAGAGGCAAGCATTGGAACAGAATTAAGTATCTAAAGAGAGTGCCTTAAAAACACACACACACACACACACACACACACACACACACACACACACACACACATGCGGAGGGATATTAGAGGCAAGATCCCGGGGCACAAATGCAGAGAAAATTGAAAGCACGCAATGGGAAGTACAGTGTCCATTGAAAAGCGGGGCCTGAATGCTGAGAAGGGGGCTCTCAGTTTGATACTTCCTTGCATGAGCAATAGGAAACTTCTTAAAATGCTCCCTGACATTTGAACAAGGCAAACCTCAGGCTGCCAAATATGGATGAAACGATGCCAAAGCTGAGCTTCATCTCCCCTGGGAAATACTTGCACGGTGGGGACCATCTGCTCTCTGATCTGTCAATTTGCTCCTCGAGTCATGTCCTGGGGATTGAGGACTCCTTCCTTTCCAGACGTCCTTGCTCATCTCTTCTAACAGATTTCTAGTGTTTTCTCATAAAATTGCAGAGAAGGCCGGGGGCGGGGTGTGGAGAAGGAGAAAGTCACAATATTGTCTTTGAGAGAATGTTTAGAAGATGTTTAACTCAAGAGAGTGAACTGTATCAGGTAGAGGAACAAAAGGGTCATGGGCTGTGATTGATAAATGTAAGGCTTTAATATCATCAATGTGCGGCTTCACTGAAGCACCTTGAGATGCAAAATAAAATCACTTTTTAAAAAAATTCTGGAAATTACACATATGGAAAGTTGAATGTAAGTGTAAATCTTAAAAAAATTTTTTTTTAACATTTATTTATTTTTGTAAGAGAGAGAGAGACAGAGAGAGACAGAGTGTGAGCGGGGGAAGGGCAGAGAGAGAGGGAGACACAGAATCTGAAGCAGCCTCCACCCAGGCTCCAAGCTGTCAGCACAGAGCCCGACGCGGGGCTCGAATCCAAGAACCGTGAGATCATGACCTGAGCCGAAGTCAGACGCTTAACCAACTGAGCCAACCAGGTGCCCCGAACGTAAGTGTAAATATGGATGAAATTTCACAAAGCGAATGTACCTTTTTAACCAGCACCCAAAGCAGGAAACAAAACCTTACCAGGTTCCCCAAGTGCTTCCGGCTCCCTTTCTACTCATTACTCCCTGCAAAGAGCAGCCACCAGCCAATTTGTAACAGCAGAGATTTGGTTTGCCTGTTTTCGAACTTCATTAATCTGCACTTAATTTAAATGAAATCTTACAATATGTGCTCCTTTGTATATGTTCTCTTTCACTCCACGCTGTATCTGTAAGGTTCATCCGTATCGTTCATATGGTTGTAGAATGCTCTTTCCCATTAATGTAGAGAATTTCATCCTGTAAGTTATTATTATTATTATTTTTTTACCATTGATTTATTTTTCTACTGTTGAAGGACGTTGCAATAGTTTTCAGTCTTGGGTGATTGAGACAGTGCTGCTGTGATCATTTTTGAACATGATTTTTGGAGAATGTAAGGATAGGTCACATTTCACTACATGTTTACATCTATTGGCACAGAACCGACAGAGTCTGATTTAAAAAATCTGCCCTTGCTTCTCTGAGATACCATTGCCTAGGTAAGTTCAAAGACATCAAAGCTCAGTCCTATCACCTTGCAAAGGAACAGCAGAATGTGTAGCATGTCTATATAATCCTGCTCAGAGCAGCTTTTTGAGATGCTGTCTGCTGCCGTATGTCCCACATGGTCCATCTGGCCACAGGAGACAAGATCTTTCCATCACAGGGTCACAAATACACAGGCTGATCACAAGTGAGTTTGCTCGCA
Organism: Panthera leo; assembly: GCF_018350215.1. Classification (NCBI taxonomy): domain Eukaryota; kingdom Metazoa; phylum Chordata; class Mammalia; order Carnivora; family Felidae; genus Panthera; species Panthera leo. The sequence continues at coordinate 146,493,714 of NC_056687.1, read as the reverse complement.
GGAGTACATCTTGCCATATGTATACAACTCCCTCAGCCCCCAGCCCCACCTCCACGCCCTGCCCATGAGCCAGGACTTTGGAATCCTGAGCCTGCTTTGGAATCTGAATCTCAGTTTAGATTCCTCACTCTTATGGTGACTCCTCTCAGAGTTTTCTGATTTTTCCCCGCTACCTGGCCTCTGCCAGGCCTACTGAGGGCCATTAAATGAGTCTATATAACTTGGAACTTAAAAGGAAGGGGGTCTTGAGCTTGCTTGTATTTCTTCCAGAAGGCTTCGCAAGTTCCCTGTCAGTTACTGGATTCAAATAGACACGTGATAGGGAGACACCACCTGAGTCCTTCTGCCATTATCTCTAAGCTCTGGGACTTTGCAAAGCTAAAACATTTTTTCTCTTTTTTTTTAAATAAAATTTATTGTCAAATTGGCTAACATACAGTGTGTGAAGTGTGCTCTTGGTTTCTGGGGTAGATTCCCGTGGTTCATCGCTTACATACAACACCCAATGTTCATCCCAACAAGTGCCCCCTCAACACCCATCACCCACTTTCCCCTCTCCCCCAACCCCCATCCACCTCAGTTTATTCTCTGTGTTTATGAGTCTCTATGGTTTGCCTCTCTCCCTCTCTGTAACTTTTTTTCCCCCTTCCCCTTCCCCATGGTCTTCTGTGAAGTTTCTCAAGATCCACATATGAGTGAAAACATATGATATCTGTCCATCTCTGACTGACTTATTTCATTCAGCACAATACCTTCCTGTTGCTAAAACATTTTCTAGCCAAACAATGGGTACCTACTTTCATTTGTATAACAAAATGGAAAAAAGAATGTCTTCTCTGTGATGACCTAATATTGGAATGATAAAAGCAATTTGCAAAAGGATATATACAATGTAATATCATTTGTGTAAAATTTAAAACCCCAAGAAACATTGCCCCATCTTATTGGAAAAAAAGTTAAAAATAGGTCTAAGAATGAAACAGAATGAAACCGTCTCAGGATGTGGTGACCTTTGGATAGGGAGGGTCATGGTGAGGTTTGGGGAAAGGAGAGGAGACCTTAACTGCATCTGGGACTTTTTTTTTCCAGAATGATCCAAAGCAAATATAGCAAAATGTTCATGTCTCTTAAATCCTGACAGTAGACCCATGGGTGGCTGTTCTATTATTTTCTGAACTTTAGTTTATGTTTGAAAAATATCACAATTTTTTTTTTTTTTTAAATTTTTTTTTTTTCAACGTTTTTTATTTATTTTTGGGACAGAGAGAGACAGAGCATGAACGGGGGAGGGGCAGAGAGAGAGGGAGACACAGAATCGGAAACAGGCTCCAGGCTCCGAGCCATCAGCCCAGAGCCTGACGCGGGGCTCGAACTCACGGACCGCGAGATCGTGACCTGGCTGAAGTCGGACGCTTAACCGACTGCGCCACCCAGGCGCCCCAAAATATCACAATTTTTAAATTAAGTTTTAAAAAGTTTTTCTTCTGGGGCACCTGGGTGGCTCAGTCGGTTAAGCATCCGACTTCGGCTCAGGTCATGATCTTGCGGTTCCTGGGTTTGAGCCCCTCATCGGGCTCTGTGCTGGCAGCTTGGAGCCCGGAACCTGCTTCTGATTCTGTGTCTCCCTCTCTCTCTGCCCCTCCCCTGCTCATGCTGTCTCTCTCTGTCTCTCAAAAATAAATAAATATAAAAAAAATTTTTTTTTAAGTTTTTCCTCATCGACACTTCTCAGATGCTAAACTGAAAATGTGAAGTTGAAAAGCAAGACACAAAACCATATAGGCAGTATGATCTCTTATCATGTGCCCAAAAATGAAGAGAAAGGAAAGTGAAAAACAAATCATAATAAAATGTTAACAGTTGTTTTCCAGTTGGTGTGGAGAGTGGGTGGTGTGTGTGTGTGTGTGTGTGTGTGTGTGTGTGTTAAGGATAGTAGATGTATGTGTTCTTTATATGTCCCCTCATTTTCCTAATCATCGAAGGGACCCAGAGTACCCCAATGTGGCATAAAAATTATTTTGAGCTGAAGACATTTGAGAATCAACAGATACAGAAGGAAGTTCTGACCCCCTCTTATCTGCCTAAAAGCAGAACCTTCCAAAAAAATTCAACTGCCGTCACCTTCAGAGGAGTTTTCCCACAATGCGGGGAGATGAGAAGTTGGAAGATGAGAAATTGCAAAAGCAGACATTGTCACAAAACTGTCATACCTCCCAACTACCCCCCTAAAGGCCCATCTAGCTTTCCGAAAGTCATTCATTTTTCCATAAGTGCCCTCCCCTCCCCCTTCTCCTATTGAGATGGTAGGTAAGCCCCACATTCTAACCTCTTCTTTGAGCCATGCTTCTGTAGGCTCCTGGGCACTTACACAAATAAACTTGGTCTTTTCTCCTGTTGATTTGTCTTTTGCCAGTCTAATTTGCAAGCCCTCAATTACTGAACGTGTGTGGGTAAAGGAAATATTTTTCCTCCTGACATTATCTACCGAATTATTTACCTAATTATCTAACTTGGATAAATGAGGGGCTGGAGAGGAGTGGAATGTGATAAAGAGAGACAGAAAATCTGGGCCAGAACCAGTGCGTACTTGGGCTGGATATCGATTCCCTGCGGCCCCTTGCCCTGCCCGTGGGAACTGGAAGTTCACCGCCGTTTCCTTCCACCTTGCTTGGGAGGTGGGGGGTCGGGGGCACCAGCTTTGCTCTCTCAGGCGGTAGGTTCTAACAATTTTCTTGCATGAAAGCCGGGTCTCAGCTCTGGTTGTTCCAAGCTGCAATGGTGTTTCGAAGAGATCAAAAAGCAGCCCGGCTGTCTCAACAAAGGAATTTCCTTGAACAATTTTCCGGGGCTGGTAGGGGCTGATAATCCTGTTTAAAGAAGGCCTGCCATTATTTGGGTCTTGGCATCAGACCTGTGCCTCCTAAATTGCAAAAAGTTGCTTGTCAGAAGAGGGAGCCAGGTTGAGAATAGGACCGGCAGGCTGCGAGTAGTCGCTGCTACCATTGCATTTTAGGGTCTCTCCACCAGGTTTCTGCTTTCCGGAATCTTCCTTCCATCTGTCAATGAAATCATACCCACCAGGATTCGGCTTTCTGGAATCTCCCTTCCATCTGTCAGTGAAATCATTCCCATTTCTTATCCCCTAGCAATGCTTCTCTCACCTTTTGTGCCTACAGATTGCCTGGGGATATAGTTAAAGTGTAAATTATGCCACAGCAGGTCTGGGGTGAAGCCCGAGAATCTGCAGTTCTAACCAGCTCTCGGGTGATCCTGAAGTTTCTGGTTCATGAATACACCTGGAGCTAAGCGCCTATAGATGTTCTCAGTTTTGGCAAAGAATACTTAACGGCATCATTTTGGTTAACTGCCAGAGAAAGAAAATCTCTACTGGAACCTATGCTATGCCAGGCACTGTTAACACATTTAATGCTCATATCTGTTTCTTGCCCCAGTCTTGGCTTAAGCAGAGCCGCATGTGATTACCTTCTGCCCCAGCTTCCAATTTCTCTTTACTGGATGGTGAATCGTCTTTCAAGACCCAGTCCAGCAATCCTGGTATTCAACAGATCCTTTCCTGCAAGGAAGTAAATATAACCTCATTCATTCTGTCTCCTGACTCCCTACCAGTGTCTCACAGTTATACGTAGGCATTGTAGATGAAGGATAAACTTTTCCTTCACTCTCTTAGGTTAAGTGACTGGGGGTTGCAGATTAAACTTGCAAAAGACCGATTAACAGGAGAAAAAGCGTCAGCATTTTATTAAATGTTATGGGCATGGGGGTCCCCCCCAAAAAAATCTTAATTAATTTGATTTGGTAATCATTTCACAACGTATATGCATAGCAAATCATCACACTTTATGCCTTAAGTGTAGACAATTTTTATTTGGCAATTATTCCTCAATGAAGCTTTAAAAAAGATGCTCTCAAGGAAATATTGTTCATTTTGGTAGTTGTGATATTGATATTGGGGTTAATGTAAAAAATGTCCATAGGTATTAGAGATGTGAGGGGGCACAGAATGTCCACCCTGAAATGTGCCACTTTAGCAGACTGATTATCGTGAATTAGAGATACTTGGGAAACAGCCATTGCAAGAACACTCTGACTCTCCTTTGTCCCCCTGAAAGCAGGAGATAAATCTCCCATGTGAAAGGTCCCCTCCCTGCACAGGGAGGTAGAACTACTTTTCATCATCAGAGACAGGAAATTTAGAGCTGAGAAGGCTCTATAAACACATCTTGTTACTTCTTCATCAATATCTTGTACAAAGCCCAAACTCCTTTGTCTTGTCAACTCTTCATAGATGTATGTTTCTTTGTCTATAAGACAGCTTCCTGCTCTGGGCATTTCTTCGAGTTTCATATTTTTATGGGGCTCCCATACATACAAAATTAAATCTGTTTCTTTCCTGTTAATCTGTCTTTTTATTATGGGGGTCTCAGCCAAAAACCTAGACAGGATGAGGAAAAATTATCTTCTCTTCCCACAGCTGCATCTGGAAATCTTTAGAATAAAATGGCATAATATCAGAGATTTTCTTTAAAATAGTGCAACAGAACAGGGGCACCTGGGTGGCTCAGTAGGTGAAGGGTCTGACTTCGGCTCAGGTCATGATCTCTCAGTTCATGAGTTCAAGCCCCGCATCAGGCTCTGTGCTGACAGCTCAGAGCCTAGAGCCTGCTTCCGATTCTGTGTCCCTCTCTCTCTCTCTGCCCCTCCCCTGCTCGTTCTCTCACTCTCTCTCTCTCTCTCTCTCTCTCTCAAGAATAAATAAAACATTTAAAAATTTTTTAAAATAAAATAGTGCAACAGAACAAAGGAGAATGAAAGCACAGAAATATTAATAATTCGAAGGTTTGGCAGATGGCCATATGAGGGTTCATCACACCATTTTCTGTACTTTTATGTATTTTTGAAAACTGTCATGATAAGAAGTTGAAGAAACAAAGCGAAAGAAAACTGCTCAACCCTAACAATCAAACTCCTGAGCATAAAACCCAAAGAAGTTCTCACTCAGGACTTCTATACGGTTATTCCCTGCAACCTGGTTCGTAGTAGCAGGAGCTAGAGTTGAACACAAGCTACCTGCCCATCTCGGGGGGGAACGTGTGAGGAAAAGGGAGGGCAGTATTTGGGGATACACCAATCAGCAGCAACAACAGTCTGTGGGATGCACCTACAGCAATCTGGACAGACCTTAAAAATAGAGTGCTAAGATAAAAAGTAAGAAGCAGAAATATAATATATATAATAAATATTATATATGTAATATATATAATAAATATAATATATATAATATATAATAAATATTATATATAATAAATATTATATATATAATAAATATTATATATATAATAAATATATATATAATAAATATATATAATAAATATTATATATATAATAAATATTATATATATAAAATATATAATAAATATATAATATATAATAAATATTATATAATATATAATAAATATTATATATAATATATACATAATATATATTAGATACATTATAAGTTAAATATATTTTTATTTAGCATATATAATGTATACATAAATTCATACAAAATCTCATGACGTATTTTCCAAAGACACTTTAAAATTCTAGAAAATATATCCAATGCATTGACATGGCTGCTTAGAGTGGGGAGGGGGTTGGTGATGGCTCTGGGAATGAAAGAGAGCCACTGAATAAAACAGGAAAATGGCCTCCGTGGAGTAATAATGTTAGGGTGCTGAACTTAGGAGTATAACCACTTCCACTTTTCATGCTTCAGGTCCAAAAGACACAAAAACGTCCCATGCAGGACGTTCCCTAAATCAAATGGGAAATAAGGGGAGAGGGTAGGAATTTCCATGTGTTTTCCAAGTCTTTTCAAGTGATTCTGAAACGCTAAAAATCTAATCTGTCTTAAGAGGGACTAGGGCACCTGGGTGGTTCAGTTAAGCGTCCGACTGTTGATTTTGGCTAAGGTCATGGTCTCATGGTTCATAGGATTAAGATGCACGTTGGGCTCTGCGTGGACACCTTGGAACCTGCTTGGAATTCTCTCTTTCCCTCTCTTTCTGCCCTTCCCTGCTTGTGCTTTTTTTCTCTCTCTCTCTCTCTTTCAAAATAAATAAGTAAACTTTAAAAAACAAATACCGTTTGTTTTGTTTTGTTTTTTTAAAAAAAGAGGGACCATCTGAGTCTAGGTCACCAGGTTAGGCCAGGAACAGCAGAACACAAGCTCCCCGGAAGGGCAAGCAAAATTCCTCCTACTGCCAAATCTCTGTGTGTATGTAAATATGAATCAGCTTCAAGTACTATGTAAATGGTAATTACTCCTGGCAAACGTAATTTCCTATTTACCTCTTAGTAAATGTCCTTTTCAATCCACCTGTGAAGGGAGGGAAAGAATCTGTTGTTCTTCTCACCTTTGTTAGGTATAATAAGCATTAGGCCTATCACAAATATAAAAGAAGAAAATATAATATCCAGTGTCGGTAAGATACAGAGGAACAGGCAGCTTCAGACACCGTAGGTGGGAATGTGACCCAATAGAGATAATAAATCCCATCTGAAAATTTCACCTTAGGAATTTGTCCTCCAGAAAGAGTCTTATGAATGGGCAAGAAACATGTATAAGAATGGCCATTTCCACACTGATTGTCATTGAAAACAGAAAGGGAGCAACCCAAACATCCTGAACATGCTATTGTTATGGTGTATCAATAACTATTCAAAAGAATGAGAATCTATACAAACTAGTGTAGAAACATCTAAGATGTAATATTTCCAAGAGACAATGTCGAAAGAAAAAAATTGGGGAGACTAGTATGTCTAATACGAACATGTGTTCTGTTTTCTTTTTTTTTTTTTTTAAGTTTATTTACTTATTTTGAGAGAGCGGGAGCACAGCGGGGGAGAGGCAGAGAAAGAGGGAGAGAGAGAGAGAATCCCAAGCAGGCTCTGTGCTGTCAGCATGTAGCCCAACACGGGGCTCAAACTCACAAACTGAGATCGTGACCTGAACCGAAATCAGGAGTCGGCCTCTCAACTGACCGAGCCACCCAGGTGCCCCAACAAGTTTTGTTTTCTAAAGAAGGAAATGAAAATAAAGTACTTCAGCATATGTAAAGAAAAACCAAATTGAATGCATATACTCTGAACAGCGTACAACAATAATCTTTATGGTATGAGAATGGAGAAGAAGTTCCATTATTTTGCAAGTATTCCAAGTTCCAAGTAGTATGTATTTATGAAGTAGCTGTATGTCAACAGCTGCATTGTATTTATGATTTGAAAGAAAACAACAATGAAGGGGCTGGAAGTCTAAAACTAAAATGGTCTCCATTCTCCTGTACTAAGTATTATAGGACTTGAGGCAACAGGCTCTAAGAACAGCATGTTTTGATTAATTAGACATTTTGTGGTCAAGGAGGTTTACTCATAGGAACCAACTGGCTTATCATACAAGCAAAATGAAACTGTTTCCCCTAAAAGCAAGGAAAAACTATACCAGCAAGAAATCCCAGCCAGACCACGGTTTATCCATAGAAGGTCTTCAAGAGACTAGAAGCAGCTCTGAAACCCAAAAGCAACTGGTTTTCATAATAAGATCTATAATCTTTTGAGCTAATTATTTTCTTCGATGTACCCTCCGCTGAAGAGCAGTATAGATTTCTTGAATAAACTATGAAATGGCTCTTAAAGCAATCCCCTCCCCCCTCCCCCAGCACAACACCGATAAGCCAGGAGGGAAATCAAAGCCGGAAGGGAAACCCCCTTCCGATGGGAAGGAACTGTGGACACTTCAATTGCAGTTACGTGGGGGGGGGGGGGGGGGGGGGGGGGGGGAGGAGGGCGGGGAGGGGCACGTCAACACACAAACTGTGACAAGTTGGATTCCCTGGCCTCTCCAGGGGAGGCTGCACCCCTTCTGTAGGAAACTACAGAGCATGTGTCATCCGGGTCAGGCGGTACAGTGAGGGAAGGTGCGTTCACAGCCCGGGGCTCGGTTCCCTTGAGTTTCCAGGGAACCAACAGCATTATGAGGTCTTGGAAAGCTCTGCCAGAGAGACAGAAGAGGGTAGCCATGAAGGGAGCCGACATCTGGGATTCTGGAGATGCAGAGCAAGTCTTGACTGCCTTGCCAACTAGCTGGTCACTTGAGCAAGTCAGTTGCCTTTTTAGGCCTCAGTTTCCTTATTTGAAAAATAAGACACATAATTGTATAAACGCAGTTCGATCGTTTGTCAAGTGAGGTGGTTACGAGGATTAAATAAGTGTTCAGCGTAACACCCAATTGTATAAATGCAGTTCGATCGTTTGTCAAGTAAGATGGTTACGAGGATTAAATAAGTGTTCAGCATAACACCCAATAGGTAGTTAGTATTTGATGTCTAACCATCGTTGATGGTTGATGTTAACCATCGTTGTTGATGAAATGAGATATATTCTGCAGACAGTATTCTTTTAGATGGTATATTGCTTCTCTATTTCTGTGTAACAGATTGTAATTGACTGTTGAACAATGACGGGTTAAGGACACCGTAAGCCCCTGCACAGTTGAAAAGTCACGTATAACTTTGACACCCCCAAATCTTAACTACTAATAGCCTGCTGTTGAGCGGAAGCCTTACCGATAGCATAAACAGTCAATGAACACATATTTTTTATGTTCTGTGTATCATATGCTATATTCTTACAATAAGGTAAGCTAGAGAAAAAACTGTATTAAGAAAATCATATGAGGAAATACATTTATAGGACTGTACTGTGTTTATTGAAAAACACCCATGTGTAAGTGGACCCGTGCAGTTGAAACCCGTGTTGTTCAAGCATCAGCTGTAATCAAAATCATAATATTAACCAACAATTATTGAGTGTCGTGTGTGTGCCGGGATTGTACTAAATCTTTTATTCATAGTAGGTCATTTAATCCAGCCCGGCAGGGGCAGAGGAGTGCTATTATCATCCCATTTTCCAGATGAGGCAACTGAGACACCGAGAAATTAAGCATAGCTCAAAGATCACAGAGAACAAAATTAGAGATTGGATTTCTGCATGAGCAGAAATCTAGAGCCCATGTTGTTGACTTCTACATGTGTAAGTCTGGGCTCAATCAGGGGAGCAGAACCGTCCTGAGGATTAGGAAATCAAGGATTTATTTTAAAAACAATTAGACTTTGCCCGGTTGTGGGAAGAGCTGGAGAAGTAAAGGTCCACAAATAAAAGTTGAAGGATCAGACTAGGACCCACCCGCCTGACCTCATTTTAACCTTAATAACCTCTTTAAAGGCCCTATCTCCAAATATTCTGAGATACTGGGGCTTAGGCATTCACCATATAGATTTTAAGGGGACACAATCAGTCCATCACAGAGCTTGGTGTGGGTGAGTCAGAGTTTTCGGGAAAATGCAGCGCACGCTCATCCGGCTGCTGGAGTGGAGCCACAAGGGAGCTGATGTAGAAGCTCACGGAAGTCGTCGACTCTCAGTGACCCTCATCTTGTAAGCAACCAGTGGCCGTGAGCCTGAGCTCACTGTTGCTCATCAGCACCGGCAGGACAAAAGGAAAGTTGGATGTGTCGCAAAGAAACTCAAGGACGAACTGGACCCCAAGAGGACCTCAGTATCCCCCTCGTAATACCTCCTGCCAACACTGAACTTCAGAGCACGATGGCTGCTGCTTCACTTTCACGTCCGTTTCCCAGGCAATTTCACTTTCGGCAACTTGAACCCAGACCATACAAGAAAAGAGGTTCTGGGAAATATAGTTCCACATAACTAAGTTGCTGAAAGAACCATAGGGCACATTCTAGAACACTGTATCTCTGGATGTCAAGCTGCCTCTGCAAAGAGAGAGTCTCTAAAATCACTTTTGTTTGGAAATGCTCTGTATTTGAGTTTCCACTGGCCGGCCTCTTAAACACTCTTGTGGCCCATGAAACCCGCAAAGAAGCCCTTTGCAACCAGAACCAGAAAGAATTATCAATTCGTGTTTGCATACAGCAAGGGGAAATAAGTTTTATTAAGTGTTTATTGTATGTCAGGCACAGTGCTAAGATCTTTTTATGTATTGTGCCATTTAATTTAATTGCTAGTCTAAACAGTGTTATTGGCGTGCCTGATTTGCAGAAGAGGGAACACAGACCCAGAGGGACAAAGCATTTTTCTCATAATCATATAGTTAGTAATAATAAAAATAATAACTTATTTTTGCTGAACGCTCACTATGTGCCTGGCGCTGTAATTTAGAGGCAAATTAGCATTTTATATGACCACAACACTTGAGTCGGAGGCTGTTGTTATTCCTGCTTTACCTTGGAAGATAATGAGGCACAGAATATTTCAATCCCTGTCCAAGGTCATCTAGCTACTCACCGGTAAGGCCACCTGTGGCAGAGATAGGAGTGCTCGGTAAACATTGCATTTGCTCTCTGATACCTCCCAGGGTTGGTTAGTTCGTTGTGGACATGTGACTCCCCATGGGCTCCATGTGGCAGTGGGCTCTAAGCAGCAGTGATGTGTGAATGGCTAGGCATTGCGACATAGCATCAAGGCTACCGCTGACCTCCTGACCACATGCAGAAGGAGGGTCACGTGCTTTGAGACCTCGCCTTACCCTGGGTAGCTGAAACCGGGGAAAATAAAACCAAGGAGAAGGGAGAACTCTTGTAAAATCGGGACCCTTGGGAAAATGAGAAAGGCCCTTCGGTGTCCATAAGGGAAAGCCCCTTACCTCCTGGTCATTCTTTAATGACCTCCTGGTCATTCTTTTAGGTCAGGGATTGGCAAACTTTGTCTGTAAAAGGGCCAGTGAGCAAATATTTTAGGCACTGTGGAAACAGGGTGTATGTGAAGTTTTCATATTCTCTCTTCTCTTACTTCAGGACCTAAGGGTGTTCCATAGGGTGGAGGCTCTATCAGCATGGGTCCCTGAGTACCTGTGTGGAGCAGAGTCACCTCCTCAAACATACAACATAAGCAAGAAGTTGATCTTTTTCTTTTACGTGGAGATTGGTTCATTTGTGGGCCGTGTGGTCTCTGTTGCACATACTCAATTCTGCTGTGGTCTGTTGGTTACTCTAGCATAACTGGCCCATCTTGACCGAAACAACCCATGCTGGTCTAACTGTGGAGCTCCCAATCTTCTTTTAGCCACCAAGCTATGCCATCTCTGCCGAGTGGCAGGGCTGGGAATGAAGACCCGAGTGCAAAATAATGTACGCGATTGCCCTTCAGAAGTAAGGAAGCAAAGACGGACATAAGATATCTAGGTATCGTGGTGAATCCCATCTGACCGCAAGCATTGGACTTACCAAAGTCAGTCATGGCAATCGATGATAATTCCCCTTGGCAGGATTTCAAGGGATCTTTGTAATACTTCACCAAAGAAGCAGGGCTATCTTCTCTAAGAGGAGGGGAAAGAGGAAGGGAGAGCAGATTAAAATATAGCAGGTGACTGGAACACAGACACACTCTCAGTCACTCATTTGCTCATCCAACTGCGTTTTGTTAATGGCTGCTCTGGCCGTACAACAGCTGAGTTGAGGATTTGCAACAGAGACCACATGGCCCACAGTGCCTAAAATATTTGCTCACTGGCCCTTTAACAGACAAAGTTTGCCAATCCCTGACCTAAAAGAATGACCAGGAGGTCATTAAAGAATGACCAGGAGGTAAGGGGCTTTCCCTTATGGACACCGAAGGGCCTTTCTCATTTTCCCAAGGGTCCCGATTTTACAAGAGTTCTCCCTTCTCCTTGGTTTTATTTTCCCCGGTTTCAGCTACCCAGGGTAAGGCGAGGTCTCAAAGCACGTGACCCTCCTTCTGCATGTGGTCAGGAGGTCAGCGGTAGCCTTGATGCTATGTCGCAATGCCTACGCCATTCACCTCACTTCATCTCGTCACACTGGCATTTTATCATCTCGCATCACCACAAGAAGGGTGAGTACGGCACAAAAAGATATTTAGAGAGAGAGAGAGAGTAAGAGAGAGACCACCGTCACATTAACTTTCATTACAGTACATTGTTATAATTGTTGTATTTTATTATTGTTAATCACTTGCTGTGTCTAATTTATAAATTTTACCCCAGGTATGTATGCATAGGAAAATACAGTCTATATGGGGTTGGGTACTAGCCGTGGTCTGAGGCATCCACTGGGGGTCTTGGAACATAACCCCTGTAGATAAGGGGGGGAGTGTTGTAGTCTGAAAATTCCCTCCTTAATCACATTTTCAAGTTAAATTAAGGCCTCAAAGGGCCCCATAAAAATGCAAATGAATGATCTAACTCATTACCCCAGTTAACACCTTTGGCACTAATTCCTTTTGCAGTCTTATATGTCTCCAGCACATCTCTGAACTGTGAAGGAGGGAGGGCGGGGAGGCAAGAGATGGGGATGGGCCAGGGGCAAGGTTGAGAGGCTTCCGTCCAACCCCTGGTCAGTGTGACAAATGGAGTCAATCAACGTCCCTTGCGTCAGAGTTTGGGCTCCATGTAGAGCATTCATAATCACTCTTCTGTGAGCGGATCCAACTAAATTGCCAATCTCTGCTCTTAGGGTTTGGGGGATGAGGGGCGACGGCATCGCTCTGATTTGGGGAAACGCAAAGGCACGGCCCTCATGAACAATTTAACATCAGCGCTTGTGAGTACTTCTCTGCTCTTAAGTTCCGGTCACGCATTGTTGCCCCACCTGGAGTCTCCTACTGTATTTTCTGATTGGCTAAACGTTATGCGTCTGTCAAGGCTCAGGTTAGGCTGGTCTCCTCTAGGAAGCCTTCCCTTATTGGCCAAGAATGGGCTGCGTCTTCCCTTAGCCCCATATACTATTCCCATTACCGGTACTTCCCAGGCAAATGGGGGTCCTGCCTTGGGTCCTGTGCTCTTGAGGATTCCTTTCAGGGTTCTTGTGGCCTGTGCTCCTTCCGTGAAGTGAAGAGTCTTGGCCCTGTTTCTAGATCGTTCTCTGAATAGCCAGGACCCTGACATTTCTATCCCAAATGGCCTTAGTCCATTGCCATTTGCCTACAGAACGTCTTCCCCAGATTCTTTTTACAGAGGATAGATAGCTTAGCACCCCTCGTTCTAGAAAATGGCCACAGGGCAGCTACTCGGGTCGGGGGTGATGGTGGATCCAGTTTGGACACATTGGTGTTGAATCCTTACTGTGTAGGATGGAGCCTGGGGTGAGGAGGGAAGGGAGGCAGGTTTCATAGTCTCTGCAAATGGTAGCAGTGGGCCTGGCCATCACAGCACTTACTCTGTGATATCACTCTGATTCATGTGCCATTAGACTGTGAACAAATTGGGGGCAGACACTGGTCTCAGTTCTCAGCTGGGTAAATTGCCAGGTGCCTTGTTAATTGTTGCAGTGGAGAGAAGCACCTGGAAATGGGGCTATGCTGCAGCTCTTGTGTCTTCCCGTCTGGAGAAATAGTTTTGTGAAGGCTGAAAGTTCACCCAGACTCTCTGCAGAACTCCCTTGCTTGGAGGTGCCTGGGCTTGAAATGAATAAGGAAGCCTTCCTGGCAGGGTCTCCTCTACCACCTGACCTATTTCTAAAGAGTGGAGCTTTGTTTAGAGAATTGGTGAACTAAATTGACCTTGCAAAACTGTAATGAGACCACGCGGCCTAAGAAGACTTGAACTGTGAAGTCTTAGTGGTGAGTTGGGGAGAGACATGGATGAACTATGAATGAATCAGGCGGAGACCTGCCCCAGCCAGCAGGGATGTTTCCATTGCACGGGAACAGAATGCTGATTTGACTTGTTTATCTATTCAGGACCTTGGCAGTTCGGTGCTGTTCAACACCTGATTTTAAAAATGGATTTATTGAACCCCCATTATGTTAAATATTCCAGAATTATGTGAGCCACTTGAAATTAAACACAGTGGAAATCGTTATACAGTGGAAATTGACAAACGCTGCAAATTAGGGCTCCCTTCCCCATTCTCCCCACCCCCGACCCCTGACCCAGCTGATTCACCAGCGCACCACTGCCGACCCTGCAGAAAACCTCTTCTTCTCAGGAGTGCAAGAGTCAGATACAAAAACACACGATTTCTTTACATCTTTATTTTTTAAATCATAAAAGTATATACATGCTTGTTACAACAAATTCAAAAGAACTGAGTGTATGAAATATAAAATAACAGTTCTCTCTCTTCCAATCCCAAATCCCCTCTCCTACAGAAGTAACTTTGGAGTGTAGCCTTCTAGAAGTTTTCTACAGTTACACAAACACATAGAAACAACATTTTTTTTTTTTTTGGATTAATGGATTGAAGCCGCACACACATGTTTTTTAATACGAATTTTTTTTTTCTACAGGAACATATTGTGGATATTTGTTCAAGTTAGATCATACAGATCTATATCATTCATTTTAGTGACTAAGGGTACACCACAGTCCTGTCTTCTTAATGGCCAGTTAGCTCTTTTCCATTTGTTTTCCATTTTATTTTTTGCTTCTACAAATAACGCTCTATTAATCATGCTGTGCATGTATGTGTATGTGTGTGTATTTCTATGCACATGAGGGATTCTTTCTTTTTTTATTAAGTTTATGTATTTATTTTGAGAGAGAGAATGCAAGTGGAGGGAGGGGCAGAGAGAGAGAGAGAGAAAGAGAGAGAGAGAAAATCCCTGCACTAACAGTGAGCAGCCTGCTTGGGATTCTCTGTCTCTCTCTCTCTCTCTCTCTGGCCCTCCCCTGCTTGCTCTCTATCTCTCTCTCTCAAAAATAAATAAATAAACATTTTTTAAAAGTTATATTTTGTTGTTTTAACTTGCATTTCCTTATTCGCAAGACCAAGTGTCTGGTTTTACATTTGTATTTCTCCTTTTGTGGGTTACCAATTCATCTTTGCTCATTTTTCTATTGAGTTATTCATTTTAGAAATCAATGTGTAGGAGCTTTCTAAATAAAATGCATTTTAGCCTTTAGTCTGTAACACGCACTGCAAACATTAGCTTCAAGTTTATGTCTTTTGACTTTGTATTATTTTTATATACACATATGTACACACATATGTGTATATATGTGTGTACATATGTGTATCCACATACACATATATACATGTTTATATATGTTTTATATAAACATATATATATGTTTATATACACAGAAGGTCTATAAAATTAAACCACCCAGGGGGTGGTTTTGTGTTTATACTCATGAGGGCTATCCATACCCCAAAGTAGGAAAACACGATCTTATGTTTTTCCTAATACTTTCTATTTTTCTTTTACATCTAAGTTTTATTTGATTGCTTGTTTTTATCTATTCAGAATTTGTTTTTGTGTCTGATGTGAGATAAGGATGGAAAAGATATATGAAGAAGTATGCTTTTTACAGTAATGCTTGCAACAGCAAAAAAAAACCTGGAAGTAAGTCTATGTCTCTTACTAGAAGAGTAATTACAAATATAGGCCATTAGACACCTCCTAAGAAGGAATAGTTAGGTCTGTGTCTGTCGACATGGAAGGATGTCTTGTTGTGTTAGGAGAGGATACATTTCAAAGAACTGTACCTGGTATGCACTATGAGTGTTTATGCTTAAGGCCACGTAGATTTTGTTCTAACTCCATAGACTGTAGCGTGATTGGCATCCCTGAGATTGTGCGATGCAGAAGTCCTGTTGGCTGCACTGATATAGGTGATGCATATTCTGCTGATCTCTGGTGAGTCCCCCTTTCCTCTTTTGATATACCCTTGGACTAACTTACTTACTTTCTTTCTCTCTCTCTCTCTCTCCCTCCCTCCCTTCCCCTCCCTCCCTTCCCTCCCTCTGTCCCTTTCTTTCTTTCTTTCTTTCTTTCTTTCTTTCTTTCTTTCTTTCTTTCTTTCTTTCTTCTTTCAGAGGGAGCAAGGGAGCAGAGAGAGGGGCAAAGGAAGGAGAGAGACAATCCTAAGCAGGCACTATGCTCAGCACAGAGCCCAATGCAGGAATTGATCCCATGAACGTGGGATCATGACCTGAGCCAAAATTAAGAGGTGGATCCTCAACCAACTGCGTCACCCAGGCACTTTGAGGGTTCTCTTTCTTGGTGGTCCCCCAAATGGATTTTCAAGACAGCTCTAGGTAGGTCATCTAGTAGGGGCACAGGAGGAAGGCAGACTTGCCCACTAAACACCAGTAGTACAGACCACATCCGCTAGAGCCTCTGTCCCCACTTTGCCAGTCTGGGATCCCACAGCCAGGTTTCTGTTCCTGACATCTTCCGCCAGAATCACTCACTATTCTGTAAATCCTGATTCATCCAGGAGGCACAGATGAGAAAGAAATACTTGTGGTTAGTCATTGAGTTTTGGGGTGGTTTCTTATGCAGCATCGTTGTGACAATAGCTGATTGATTTTCTCCTTATTCTATGAAAATAAAATCCTAATTTTATTGGGGCAAGATTGAGCCCAACTAAAAAGAATACATTTTTAAGCTTTCTTAAGTGCTTGATGTATCTGTGTGACCAAGTTTGGCCAATGAGATAAAGTGCTGGATCAGATTTCTGGGAAAAAAAACAAAAAACGCCCAACTTTGCTGAGAGATACACCCCTTTTGCCCTTCTCTCTTTTCTTCTTCCTGCTTCCAGTTTCACAGAGGAAAACCAGAGAATCAGTGGCCCCCTTTGGATCATGAAGTGCTTTGGGATAGAAGCCAAGTTCTAGGGTAGTGAAGGAGAAAGGCAAGAGCCTGGTCCCCGATGCCTGTGAAGCCACCATAACAGTCCAGATTGCCTGCCTCCAGATTTCCCTTGCTTGAGAAAAAAGAAGCTTCTATCTTCGTTAAGCCACTCCTAATCCTAACAGATTATGTCGTATAATGTTGAATGGGAATGCCAACTATAACTGTCTATCTACACTTTCATTGTAAATATATTAAAATAGAATATACATAATAGCAAAGACTAGAAAGGACCAGAGCTAAATGATAAGTTTGACTTGATTATGTGAAGGGAAATGTTTGCCAAGTGATGAATGGTTAGAGTCAGCCTGGATGAAAAGGCAGTGTGCCAGGCAGGAAAAATAGCTTTGGCTTCTGGTTCTAGCTGGGAGCAAATACAGGAGGTGTCACCATGGGCACATCACTTAATTTCTCCAAGCCTCAGTTTCCTCTTTTGCAGAATGGGGTTTGGGACAGAGGGACGCTTAACTCCAGTGTTTGGTGCACTTGTTTCTTGTAATAATCAGCCTACTTCCTTCACATCTAATACATGAGGACATCTTTTCTTCCCCCCTCCCCCAAAGGTAACTGGAAGAACAGTTAAAAAATTATATATTCACTAACTTCACAATGCAATTCCACGTTTTATGTCATCGGATTATTTGGCCCCATTTATCCCACAGTGTAGAGTTATCCTGTGACAATACCTACAGATGACCATCTCTCAGGGTTGCCCCAAGAATCACGTGAGCATCTATGACTACTTCGAAAACCGTAAAAGCTTCTGGGAACGCTAGGTGTGTTCACTGAGGGAGGAAAAATGTGAAATGACAGCCATCAGGGTGACAGAAATAACCCTGGGGCACAAAAGCCAGTGGCCAAGAGATGATGCAGGCAGACATAACTGGTAGACAAACATGACCATAATTACATGTCCTCTCTAGACCTTACCTCCTGAATATGGTCTTTGGGAAAACTGTGATGGAGACATCTTTGGTCCAAAACAAAGAAATGGAAACAAAAGCAAAGAAAGACACAAACAAACAAAAAAAACCCCAAACAACAACAACAAAACGGGTATGTACACAGGATTACCCAAGTTTAATTCCTTTGCCAGCTAAACCCATTAAAGTGTAATTGTTATTGTCACTGACTCCAATGTATTATTAAGAACAAGGAATTATTATGATGATTGTTCCTGTTGCAATTATACAGTAAATTGGCTCTTTTAAAGCAATTTGAGAGCATTAAATAATTTTCCTGTAGGAGCGGCCCCCAAGGCGGGGTGCAGTCGCGTTGCTGTGCCTGACCACGGACACATGGGAAACCCTGCCTCAGCTGTATTCTACACTTGCCCCGCCCCCTGTATGAAACCAGGCTGACAGTACTGGGCTGATCATTCCCGTTCGCTGACTCACATGTGTTCATTCATTTCTGTATACTTGTTTGAGTGCTTACCATCTGCTAGGTGCTCACTCCAGCAGCGAACAGGACTGTAAGGGCCGTTGGCTTCTTGCCCACATTTCCTGAAACTTCAGCCTAGCCTGTGAGCTTTCCAACTACCAGCACCAGTGTGTCTTTTCCTGAGGGTATTCTCCAAGGTGATGAGAAATCACGTACCCCCACCAGCCACCCTCGAACAATGACTGATAAGAGTTAGTGTATAAATACCCCTCTTCTCTCCCCTTTCTGAGGGGAAACCCCTGTAGCATGTGTTTTACAGTTTCCCAGAGTTACCCCCTGGGGTTAAAAATCATTTGCCCAGGGTGGCAGTGATTTGATAAATACAACCCTTAGTCACTGCTTTCCCTTCTCTGTCCCATTGCCCTACTGGGACTACCTGGGATCCCTTTGCAAAATAAAAGGCTTACTTCTAATCCTTGTCTTAGAGTCTGCTTTTGGGGGAATCCTTGAAGACATAACCCTTGACTTCAAGGTGGTATGGAAGAAGGAGTGCAGATTCAGGTGCCTATAGGGGCCAGGCAGGTGTGGTAAATGATGTTCCTCCCCTGAGCGTACCCTACTACTAATAGATGCAGTATTCAAGAGCTCTGCCTAAAGACTTTAGCTTACTAGCTATTCTTTCCTCCCAAGATATAGTCCTTGCGTCCCAGGGGGCCTCAGGAGGAATGATTGCCACCAGGTGGTGACCGAATGCATGACAGTACCTTCAATAACCCATTCACTCATTCATTTGCCACCCATCAAGTTATCTAGTAACCACCTGTGGATCCATCAAGTCATTTACTTACCACACATCCAGGTACCTGCCATCCACTCAGTATTCTCTTATTCATCAATCCATATATATATATATATATATATATATATATATATATATATATATATTCATCAATCCCTCAAAGCCATCTTGAGAGTGAAAACCTCTGATGGATGCCGTGGTTTGCCACAGAGAGCCCCCGGTGCAGGACCAAGGCACTAATTTACTGCACTACTGGGGGGTAGTGGTGGCTGATGACCCATAGCACCCACTCCTCAGGGGCCTGACGGGTGAGGCTGAAGGCACAGAGTCCCAACTCTTTTTACCACAAATTGGATCTCTCTTAAGGTCCATCCCAGCTCCAGAGCCTCCTGTGGGGTTAGTTGAGATCTCAGCTGCAATTACAATACAGTTTACATTTTCCCTGGTCCAATTTGTTCTTCTCACTCTTAGGGAACGCTTCTCAATCAACCTTCTACATGCAAATATCAGAGATGCAGGGTCTAAGATAACCTTATCCAGCTTTGTCAAGTCTTCTCAGATCCTCCCAGCCCCTGCCCCGACAGGTTAGAATGAAACGGACTCAATCAGGTTATCACCTCCTCCTCTATGTACCCAAGGTACTCTGTTCATACGGTGCATCTGTTGGGTTCGGTTAGGAAGACAAAGCTACTATTCATGTTATGGAATATCTTAGTCTGTTGGAGCTGCTGTAACAAAATACTACACACCGGGTGACTTACAAACAACAGAAATCTGTTTCTCACAGTTCCGGAGGCTGGGAAGTCCAAGATCAAGATGCCAGCGTGGTTAGGTGAGGGCCCTCTTCCAGGTCACAGAATTCTTGTTGTATCTTCACATCGGGGAAAGGGGTTGGGAGCTAGGCGGTAGCTCTTTTGTAAGAGCACTGATCCTACTCATGAGGGCTCTGCTCTAATGACCTTATCACCTTCCAAAGGCATCACCTTCTAACACCATCCCTTTGGGTATAAGGGTTCCAACATATGAATTTTGGGGGTGAGGAGGACACAAGCATTTGGATCATAGCATGAAAATATGGGATTCAATACAGAACCTTTTTCTTACAGAAAAATGGAAGGCGTCAAGGAGGTGAAGGTCTGGAAGCGAGGAGTCAGAGCAACAGATGAATAGTAACTTCTCAGGTTTGCCTGAAGCACAGGCTTGAGTACAGAGCTGGAATTTGCAGGGAAATCTGAGATGCTCTGTGTGGCTGGCTGCTGACGTGTGACCCCAAAGGAGATACTCGTGGAGAGCAGTGTAGAACTTGCTACCTGTGTGAAAGCTATTGTCCTCACGGAATCTGTCATTTTGACAAGATGCAATCTGTTGCCTGTGGTCAACTTGGGGTCATGGTGGTCAGCAGGACTGGCAGTTGAGAATAGGAGGTGGGTGCAGTTAAGGGGCCCTCTGGGCCTATCTCTGTTTCTCTTCATGTTTGACATCACAACCTCCTAACGTAATGGCCTCTGCTTTTCTTTCGCTTTCCAATTCTCATATGGGTTCCTTCTAGTCAACTCTAACGGAGAGGCATAAGGAAAGGTGATTCTAAGAGATGTGGTTCCCAACCACGGATGAAAGTGGTCCTGCCAACTTGCCAACATACATTCTAAGCACATATAAAATTAAGACATGTACCATATTGCCTCATCGTTGGATTTTTCTGCCTTGAGGCTCCGTCTGGATCAAGAGGTAGACCAACTAAGACTGTGAGCCGAATCCTTCCCACTGCCTGTTCTTGTAAATAAAGTTTTATTGGAACAAAGATACACCCGTTCACTGTTCATGGCTGCTTTCTCTCTAGCATGGCAGAGTTGAGTAGTAGTGCCCAAGAGGATATGGCTACCAAGTCTAAAGCATTTACTAACTGGCCCTTTATACGAAATGTTTGCCAACCCCTGCTCTGGGCTGTGGGACCAGTGAAGGCAGGGGTTGTCCTACTTATTTTTGTGTCCCTGTTGTCAGTGTCTCACACACTGTATGGAAGAGTCTGATGAATATTTGTGAAGTGATTGAGTGAATTTTGGACATAAAACATAAACTCATACAACTATTAACATAGGAGTTGATACATTAAGAAATACAAGTAGATACAGCTGTTGGAGAAACCAAAAATTTTGTTCTTTGGGGCCGAATATGTGAGTTGTTATCACATAGTATGTAGGAGGTATCAGAAAATTCTGGGTGGATTTGATGAAGGTACTAAGTTCCCCAGAAGAGTAAGGAAATAAATTAGAAATGAGAAGCCTTGGGTTTTAGACCTGGATCTGCCATTTTGTAGCCCTGTGATCTAAACAAGTTACTGAGGGCTTTCTGATCCCCTTTCTCAGCTATGGGTTAAGTATTAAGAATACTGGCTTAGCCAGACTCAGAGGGTTTTTGTGGCAAGCTAATGACATGATGGTGTGGAATGCTCTGGAAACTGTAAAGCAATACCCAACTAAAAGGGATTACTTTGCAGTCAGAAATAATTTTCAAAATTGACATGGAACACTGCGTTTGTGAAGCTCAAGTTCTATTTGTGTTTTCCCAGGGGTCTCATACCTTGAAGGCTTGGTTGAGTCTACAGGACCTATGACCGTGCCCCTACGTGGGCTACGATGCCTCAGAGGCCAGAATATAGGGTGGGATGTTGATGGAAAATGGCCTTTTCCTTCTAAAAATTCTCCAGGTCTTCAAATTCGCTCTGGCAATGGGCTGCATCTTTTTATAGAACAGCATCTGACGTGTCAGCAATCTCTAGGTAGTTTATTGATTTAACATTTCTTCAGAGATGCTAAGAAATATGTGGTCTGCTGACAGCAATGGGGAGCTGCGCCTTAAAAGGGGGATCTGATGGCTTGTTCCCAGCTGTCCTGGCTCAGAGCCTCTGCAATCACTGATTTTCAGAAAATTGTTTTAAATAGAGTTTCTGTTCCATTTTGAGCAGCCTCTCTTTGCTTCCTCATTTCCCAACAGTCAATGGGGATTGCGGTGATTTTGCGTGGTATCTCACACACTGTTGCTGAATGGAGTCATTTCATGTTGAAATGACCAAAGTGGCAGAGAAATCTGCTTTGGTCAAAAGCTGAAGTTCACTGTGTCAAAACAATCAGATTCCAGAAATGATTTGCAAAAATCCATTTCTTTATTGTTTTGGAGCACAGAGACAATGGGATCTGTGGAGCACGTCCCCGAACAAGAGTCTCAAAGGCCGGGCAGGAAGGGATTCTAGAAAGTAAAAGGAAAGAATTCACCTTAGAATGAATTCCCCTGGGGTGGAGGGCCCACTCCTGCCCAGGAGTCTCCTGCCTCCCTCTTTACTCCCCTCGTATCTCCCCACTTCCAAGGGAGGGCACTTTCCTGATCTGGTTGGGTTGGATTTAACTTGTGGTTGGGCCACTGTGACTTAAAGGTCAACAAAGGCTTCTGGATTTGTTTCTTTCCTTTTATCTTGTGTCTCCAAAAGCATGGGTTTGGTCAAGGTGTTTATTCTCCCAAGTATCCCTTCTCTCCCCTCTTGTCTGATCCCAAATATTTAGGTTTGGGGGAGAAGTAGGAGGTTAAGATGACCAACTTGTCCTGGTTGGCCCCGGAAATCCTGGTTTTAGCACCAAAGTCTAATACCTCGAGAACCCCCTCAGTCTCAAGTAAACAGACACAGTTGTTCACCCTGGACCCCATTTCGTCCTCCAGACTAAGCTGCATATTCCAATTCAACTGTTACCGGGGTACCTTGTGTTGGGGATTTTGGAGGCTGCCTCAGGTATTAATTAAGTACTACTTAAGGAAAAAATTTTTTTGAAATTCTCATTTGGCTTTTTTCCCTTGTACCTGTTCTCTTTTTCTGGAATCCCCTGAAGAGAAGAGGTGAAGGGCAGGATGGGTCCCCTGCTATAATGGCTCTAAAAATGACTCTCGGCATCTACAATGGCAGTGTTTTATAGACACAGACAAGGAGCCTGCGGTAAGAGGCCTGGGGAGGAAGAAAAGCAAAGAAGTTTGTGGGGACCAAAGAAGAGGGAAAGGGAAATAAAGATTTAAAAAAAAAAAAACTTTTTAAAATGTTTATTTGTTTTTGAGAGAGAGAGAGGGACACACACACAGAGTGCAAGTGGGGGAGGGGCAGAGAGAGAGGGAGACACAGAATCGGAAGCAGGATCCAGACTCTGAGCTGTCAGGACAGAGCCCGACGCGGGGCTCGAATTCACAAACCGTGAGATCATGACCTAAGGATGCTTAACCAACTGAGTCACCCAGGTGCCCCAAGAAAATAAAGATTTTTAAGAAAATGGGCCAATTCTCTAAAAGGGTCTCATTTTGAAGGCCATATATTTAGGTCAACACTACTGAGATTCCACGTTGTGTGGGGCCCCAAGACACTTGGGTGAGTGAGACACAGCCCTGCTTCTAGGAACGCCTCATCCTGCTTTCCTGGCCACTGTCTGGGGTGTGAGTTCCACTCCAACCTTGGGCAACTGGGAGGGTAGCATTGGGGTAGCTCCAACTGGAAATCCACACTGAGGCCTCTTGTCCCAACTGTGACCATGTCAGGAGAGACCCACTGGGTTTCTAGAGTTCTAGTGAAGCGAAAATGCCACACGGTTTCTTGGCCTGGTATGAACGATGTTTGTCATTCAGCACAAACGGGCATTGATCTCTTGTAGAAGCCAGATCTCAGGGAGGTTCAATGTCCTTGGCAGGCTACTAAATCTAGGATGATCTGCTTGCCTTATGGCCAAGGGCCCAAATTTCGGGTCCTCCATTCACAGGAGAATTCTGGAAAATTGCTTAATCCTGCCTGGTCTCTTCTGGGGTCACCTTAGGTAGCAAACGGAATGCTGTCTTTTTCATTAGGAGTTTGGTTATCATTACTTGCTAGGTATATCTTACAAAAATCCAAACATTTTATTCTTTTGAAAAACTAACAACTTTGGCAAACTCCGGGCCCCGTTCTTTGAGTAACAACAGGTAGCTGGAGTTGGGTGGGGACGGTCTCCTTTAGAGAGAGCATGGCGTTCCGAGTCCCCAAAGCCACCTCACCCACTGCTGTCTCGCTCATATCGTACGCTGGCCATTTCTCATTTATATGGTCCCGTGGAACCCGTGCATCATTGATTCTCTGAGCCCTCAGTTAGAGTCTATAAGCATGGTGCCCTCTTCCATAGTGACCACCTCCTTCCTCCTCTTTGCCTCTCCCTCTTCCTTCCTTCCATTTCTACCCTGGCCTCTCTCCTCCCTCATCATCTCCCTGCCTGGCAATAGAACTTTACATAGAAGCGTGCATCACCTGCAATGTACATAGACCAAGCACCCAAATACAATGTCCGACCATCTAAATCAGCAGATCTCAAAGTGCGGCAGCAGCTCTTGGACTTTCATTATAAATCCGAATTCTGAGGCCCCTGCTAGATCTCCTAAATCAAAACCTCTGGCAACGAGACCCAGGAGTCTCTGTCTTAACCAGCTTTCCAGGTGAATCTGTGACACGTGCGTCTCATACTCACTGGTCTACACGTGAAGGCGCCCATTTGCTGAAAATAAAATCTGAGCCGGGGGAAGGCAGTTTACTTCTCTGGCTCTCAGCTGAGCATAACGTAAAACCCCCTCCTCGCTCTTTCTCCATATGCAGTGTGGGGAAGTGAAAGAAATGTCTGTTTGCAGTCCCGAAATCACCATTTTGTGAGGTGTCTGAAGGCCTTTTAGCTGCAGTCCTGCTCACTCTCAGTTTTATGAGGCGTCTACTGGTGTCTAGGACGCTCCCTTCCCTGTCGCGGGCAAAAGGAAGGGAAGAAGTAAAAGTCCTCCCTCATGCGTGGTCCTCCAAACGCAGGGTTCAGTCCCTGAGGGTTCTGCAGGTGCCCCTCTGAGACCAAAGCCCAGGAAGCGATTTCCCCTCAGCACTCTGACCATGGCACCAGGGAAAAGCGGGGCTCGGATTCTGGGATAGTGGAGAAGAGGCGATGCGTCATGGGTGATGATGTGATTCATGCAAGACCTTGACCTGACATGATACGAGTGGACCGTGCCGTTGATTCAACACCTGGGTTGAGTCAGCTGAACTGTGTCACTTCCTTCACGCTTCTTCTTATACGCCAGAAATGGAGTCACAGGGCAGGTAAGGACTATGTCATAGAGCCACTAGGGGGCCATTCATTCATTCACCCTATTATTTGATATGCCCTATTAAGCTACATCTGAGTGCCAGACAATGTGTGTGTGTGTGGGGGGGGGGGTGGTGGTGTGGGTGTATGTTATGAGTTTCTTTTCTGTCATGTTCCAAATAATAAATAGTTTTGCTACTTCTGCAATTTCATTCATTAATTAAGTTAATTTTATTCATAATGTTGGGGACGTAAGAAATGGATGCAAATGAATGCTAATTTCTGAGTTAATATTGAGAGCTAAGTTCCTTGCTAATTTTTAAGGGAAGGATTGCCGTAGTGGTTTTGGAATTCAGAAACAGAAGCTTCTGTTCTCCCCCCACCTTTCTCGTTTAAGCAGGGTAGGCTCCCACCCTGAGAATGAAGTTTCCGAAGTCTCGACGACTTCTGTCCTAGTTTTATTCTGTCTCTTGAGAAGTATTCATTAGGTGCTGGAAATGTTGCCTGGTGCTTTCCTCCCTTATGACTCTTTTTCGGTCCTAGATCTGAGAATTGATGATAATGGATTCTCTTCTTTCTCTTCCAATTCAGCTTTTTGTTCTTTGCTCTTTTGCTTTGCGCTCACACCTGGTAACACAGGATGGCACTCCGAGAGAGGGAAAGGTGCCTGGGGGAATGTGTGTGTTTCGGACCTCGCCTTCTGCTGGCTTCATCCGTCACACATGTTTCTCTGTTAGCTTCAGGCCCAAGGGGAGGAATTCTGATGGAGAACGGCGAAGTGGAAAACTTTACTTACCTACAGACAGCAACGACCTCCTATGATGTGTTCTTTTGGGATTTGGCAGTGAGGTGTTTGTTTCAATGGAGGAGTTTCACTCCAGATGAAATTCCACCTGCTTCCTCTGAATGCCTCCACACAATAGGAGCCTTTTGCCTTCATTGGGGGGGTGGGGGGTGGGAGGTGTTCTATTTTTGCCGGGGAGCAAACGCTCCTGGGTCCGGTTCTTTGGTGAGTTCACAGCCTCCGCTGTGAAATAGGAAGGATGCTGAAACAGGTTGCTGGTGGCTATATCCAGGAATTTCTATTCTGGACCAGACTCCTTGGCCGAACCCATAAGACGTTTGGGGATCTAGCCTTTGCAGCCCTACCGGTCCTGTCTCTTACAGTGCCTGCCTCCCCTTTCAGACTTCCCCCTGGCCCGGCCATACAGAAGCTCCTCGCCATTCCCCGAACACTCCATACTGGTTGGTCCCTTTGGGCCTTCGCACGCTTGCTCTCTGGGCCCGTTTACGTGGGGAAACATGTGACCATCTTTCAATACCCAGGTCGAGCCTCAACCCCTGTATCGAGCCCAGCAGAGGCTTGTCCCTTTCACCTCACACCACCCCTAGGTAGAGCTGCTGTTGTTTCCTTAAGTTCTATTTGTACCTACGTTGCTGTGGTTATGATACCATTTTGTAGTTCTTGTTTTCTCACATAATAGGATACTCTCAGTGCTTAAACGCAGAGATTCTGAAGCAAGACTGCCTAGGCTCAGTCCCACTTCTATCACTTACTAGCTGTGTAATCTTGGGCAAGTTACCCGGTCTCTAAATGTGAGTTTCCCCATCTCTGAAATGAGGGGAATAATGATCCTACGTGCTTCACACGTTGGTGTTAAGGAGCAAGTGAATTGTCATTATTCCTCTTTCTCCTCCTGCCTTTTTACACCTCATTTCTTTTTTTTTTATGTTTATTTATTTATTTTGAGTGGGGGGGGGCAGAGAAAGACAGAGGGAGGGAATCCCAAGCGGGCCCCATGCTTAGCACAGAGTCTAATGTGGGGCTCAATCTCATGACTGTGAGATCATCACCTGAGCCCAAATCAAGAGCTGGATATGCTCCACCAACTGAGCCACCCAAGTGCCCCTATATACCTCATTTCTATGCCTAGTATTTTTCCCCTGTATACAAACTGCCCTCGGGGATGGTAGAAGCAGTGTAGGATCATTGATTTTTTCATTTTACGTTTCTTTTTTTCTTTCTGGATTGAGGTAGAGAGAGGGAGAGAGTGAGATGGGGAGGAGGGGAGGGAGGAGAGAGAACCTTAGGCAGGTTCCATGCCCAGTGCAGCGTCTGACATGTGGCCTGATCTCAGACTGTGAGATCATGACCCGAGCTGGAATCAAGGGTCTGAAGGTTAATCGACTGAATCCCCTCCAGGTGCCCCTAGTTTTAAATTTCCTAAATAAGCTTCTGTAAATTTATAGCAGAAATAATAGTGCGGAATGCTGACTTCTCAAAATGCTACCTAAGACAACCTGTTGATGAAGCACATCTGAATTTATTGCTTATTACAATAAGAGAGATAATTACCTTGACAATCGTTTTTTTTTAATGTTTGTTTGTTTATCTGGGGGGGGGGGAGAGAAAGGGAGAGGGAATCCCAAGCAGGCTCTGTGCTGTCAGCGCAGAACTTGACATGGGGCTCAGTCTCACGAACCATGAGATCATGGTCTGAGCTGAAATCGAGAGTCAGACGCTTAACCACCTGAGCCACCCAGGTGTGCCACCCTGACAGGGTCTTAATACCATCTCAGAAAGCTGTGGGTAAAGTCGGAATATTTATGATTCCGTGATAAGTAGGCAAAGTTCATGATGAAGTAGTTTGGGACTGGTTGACACAACAAGGTGAGAATTTCAAGGCAAGGGGTTCAAAACTGGTCTTCATTACTGATGAGCCTAGTTGACTAATCTGTTGCTGTCTGTTGAGAACTTTCAGGAAATCTCTGAAATGAACAATAAAAGGTATTCAGCATTTCATCTTCCTGGGCAAGAGAATCCTGGAATAGCCATGTTAACATAGACAGTAAGTTGGATGGGCATAGGTGACTTTGGTTCTCAAGACTTTGAAAGACACAATAGATTTTATTTTCAACAGACAGACTTTGTTGGGGTAGGTGTCATGACATCCCACATGGCTAAGCGGCAAGCCTAAACCATGATGGTTGGAGGATTTTGAGAATACAGTACTTACACAATAGAGGCGGGAAAATATGGGGTGACATAGGAGTCTTGGAATGCCACACAAGAGGGGAAACCATCTAGCAAGAGGAAGAAATTAGAAAGGAATGATACTGAGCTTAAACACTGTTGTCTCTCAAAGATGCCTAGTGCATCTTCCTTAGGAGGTGGGAATGATGGAGACCCTCAGCCATTTGGGAATCTGAGGGTCCGGGGGACTAGAATTCTATTTCTCACCTGGAACCAGGCAGCTTTTTGTCTCATGTCAACAAGAGGCAACCACCTGTCGGGAAGAAGGGCTGGGAGGTAGCTCTCCTACCTCCCATGTCGGGGGTGGGGGACAAGGAAGCTGGCAGAGAGCTGAGAGCTGGCAGGATAGCCAGGGCATCGCTGTGGCACTAAGTGAGGGCACTTCGTAAGGAAGCTGTGGATTGCTTATCCCAGGCCAGACACCGAGTGGCGAACATAGCCAAGTGTCAGAGCATCGTCCACGGAGAGAGGAAGTGAAGCTTCTGGATCGATTGCCGAGCGTTGCTTCTGCCAGCAGAGTAAGTGGTGAGGTGCAGCGGCAAATGTTGTGTTCCAGTTATCTGTTAACCACACACAAAAAATCCGCCTTGAAATGTTGGCTTAACTGTAAACCCGTAACAACCATTAGTTTCGCTCACAAATCTGGGGCAGCGGGCAGCGGGTAGCTGGGCTCAGCTCAGCCATTCTTGCTCGGGGTCTCTGACACAGCTTGCAGATGGTAGCTGGGGCCAGGGTTGCCTTAAATATGAATTGGCTTGTTTTAAACTCCTGGGCTGCAAAGGCAAACAGCTGAGAGCAGGCCCAGTGAGGACTGCCCAAGCTTCTGTCTCTTTCCATGGAGCTGTCCCCAGTCCCAGACTTCTTACATGGTGGCAGTTCCTCAGAGGAAAGAAGGTGCTGGAGAACACCTTCACGGACCCAAGTGGAAAAGGTGGTAAGAACACAAGAGGTGTTTTGATCACCGCACAGAGAAAATTCTCTGGAAGAAAACCCATGATCTTTTCATCTAAACGTGTTATCGATGAATGGGGACGAGGCTGGTGGCTGTTGAGGCAGGAACCTGACCCATACTTCAAGGGAAGGAATTTGGAACCAAATTGCAAAGTGAAGGCAATCACAGAGGGAGCGCTCGAGTGAGTTTGTGTGCAGATTCATGGGACCGAACGTATGATCAACAGCAGCTCTGGAAGGCACAGGAACACGTGAGGGAGGGCTTGTTTGGAAACACAGAGTAAAAAGAAATCTATGTGAGCCGATGAGAGAATTGGAGTGAAAAGAAAACCCTTAGTCTGCAGAGTAAAAATGTTCTGAGTAACAAGCAGCATTAAGGAAAAAAGCAGTATAATTCAGTATATCCTGGTATAATTCCTGAACTTAAAGGGTAGAGAGAAAAAATCCTCTATGCTGCAAGATAGAAAAAAAAAGTTATGCAGGATAAAGAATCACTGTCATTTGACTGTATTTTGGCAACACTGCATATGAGAAGAGAGTAGAACGATGTCTATATACATTTCTAAGAGGAAAGATCTGTGCCTGCAGAATCTTCTATGAAGCCAGGATATTATTCACCTGCCAGGGGGAAAGATTGAAATCTCTGGATTTGCAATAAGTCTGAAAAAGTACCTACGAGTAAAACAACTGACAAAGAGCTCTAAATGAGCAGCCCCCAGAGTGATAAGCCATGGACAATGATAGAATGAACGGGAATGTGTGACGTGAGTTCTACGTGGAGATTCTGAGGTAGAGAATGCCTTCTGCCTGGGTGATAATCTGTAAGTCAAAATATCAAAATGTCCTCATCAACCTGGGAAAAGGGAAAAAGAAGGAACAGTTGACAGGTCTTAACGTAAGGGGTATAAGGAGGAAGCGAGAGAAGAATCCGGGCTGGCTTCGCGGCCGGCGATTTGTATGAGGTCCCCTGCTCAGAAGGGCTGATGCTTGATTCAATACTCTGCTGTTGCTGTCTTGCAATTATTAATAATTTGGAGCAAGGGGCCCTGCATGATCATTTCACAGTAGGGCCCGAAAATGACACAGCCGATCCTGAATAGAGATGGTTAACGGACTAGATTTAAATCCCGAATTGACCATGTTCAAGTCCAGGAGATTCAGAGTTACTTTTGAGTGGAAAAGAAGAAGATATTTTTCCTGGTCAGCAGTGATGGCTTGGAAACTTGGTTAAATTAAGAAACAGAGAAAAAAAGTTAGATGTTTGCACCCCAGCTCCTATGACGTTTATAGCCGATCACATGCAGGCTCTTTGAGGGCAGAGGCGCCAACGTCAGCATCTGTGTCGCCTCACGGGCCTTCTCCCGGAGAAGCCAGATAAGGGCGGTCTGCAGAAGCCCCCTGCCATCTTGCACCACAAACCACACAGACTGCATTGTGTGATCGATTTTGAAAAATGAAAGTCTTCTCAAGTTAAAGCGTTCTCTGTATCGAGGGCCAATCATTTCTGAGGTTTTATTTGCAGTGAAAAGATTTCAAAACTTCCAGGCACTCTGCTGAAGGTGGCCAGGAGACACAGGATAAATAAGCCAGGGCGGCAGACCATTCACAATTTAGTAAGAGCTAGTCGCCTCTCTTAAGGCCCCTCTTTTCCATCTCTAGGACGGAATGGCTTCGGCGTGTCCTCCCTCAGCAGCTTTCTAAGTTTCGCCTTGTTGTAAATATTCCCGTCCAACTTGAAGGAATCTACTGCATCGCGCCTGTCAAAGTGGGCACCTGTGGATTTCTCTATCCAGCTTCCATGTGCTTTTCTGGTACCGATCCTGCTTTTGTTCTGGGAATCCTTCCTTACCCGGGACCAGAGGAATCTGTTCTCTGCTCCCCTAGCCCTGTGACTGTCCGGTAACTGGGTGGCCATACTCTCTGTCATCCAAACTGAAATGCTTTCAGTGAAAGGGGGCACTATTAACAATTATGCTGGGACAACAGGGAGACAGGGACTCTTCCAGAAACACCTGGATATGTGGTTCCCCCAGTTCAGAGGGGCCACCTAAGCCAAGGCCTTCGGAGCAGAATGAGCTTCTGGGAATGCCTGGAAAAGGAGCAGCATTCTCCCCAGAGACTATTAGAAGAGATGAGCACTTTCTCTGCCTGATGCCACGTGAGGGCGTCGGGCTGGAAATTGCTACAGTCTGTGTTGTCATCTGCTCCCTACGGGTGACAAAGCCAACACACAGAGGAGGGCAGAAGGAAGGGGGGATTCCCAGGGAACCAGAGCTGGAGCCGCCATGACACTGGCCCCCAATTTCCTCCACACCCTGTCCACAGGAGAGTACATTTCCGTCCCACCTTCTCCTCCACACCGAAGCCTTCCCGTAGCCCTGCCCCACCCTGACCCCTGAGCTGAGCTCTTAGGTGATGTATTGATTTTCCCACGGAATATTTCCTTTGGAAAGTCCCAGCATTATGTCCTAATAGATCACAAAGCTGTCCGTACACCAGCTCTGTGCCCTAAAATTCTATTTTTATCATTTTGTCATCTGTTGGGTACCCGTTTTACCCCATTCATTCAATTTAGAACTTGGTGTCCTCATTCTCACAGATCTTCCTCTACTGCCTGAGTTGCACAGGTTCATTTTCTCCTTGACATCCATCTGAAATTCTTCCAGAACTTCTTGGAGATATTTCTTCCCTTCCGAGCTTCCTCCTGACTCGAAGCTTTGGATTGTGCTGGGTTGTGTCAGAGCCTCACCGCTAGCCTTCTGGCTTCCAGAATCTCCTCCTCCTCTAATGCAAGGACCCGTAATACTTTTTGTGGCATTTCCTTTTTGGTGTCCCATCGGTGTCACTTAAGGGTTCCACCAAATAAGGATTTTAGATGCCCAAAGTAGAATACTTAGGATTACAAAGTCAACCAATTATATTAAAATATAGCCACTGAAATATAAGCCCCATGCAAACATCTACTATAGTACTATCTGTGTTTCTCTAATGTCTCAGACAATAAGATCCAGTGGCAGGTTCGGTAACAACTGTAATTTTAAAGCTGTAAGGAGCATAAATGATATTTTTATATATCTGCAACAGTTGTACTGGGATATGAAGATAGCCATAACTTTTGCGCTGGCAAATATACAAGTAATAATGATACTCCTGCCATCTGGTACCTACCTTCGAAGTAGAAGAAAATGCCACATTCCCGTCAAAGATTAGTATCAGCAAAAGGGTTAATTTTTTTTCCACCTAGGTACGGGGATCCCAGGTTAGAAGCCTCCGCTTTAATCAGTCCTGCGTGGCGCTGCCAGGTCAGTGTTTTGCACACAATCTTTTCACTGTGTCACTTCTTCCTTCGACCTGCTCTGATGGTCTGTTGCTTATTGGACCAAAATCAAATTACTGAGCTTGGCGTTCAGGAGAATTTCATAATACTTGCTACCCTACCTGTCCAGACTTTTCTGGTGCCATCACTCACCTTGGATTCTGCTCCCTAGCTGGGTGATTTCTTTGCTATCTTGAAACACAGGACGGACACACCTCTATGTTTTACCCAGGAAAGAAATATCATTTGCTTAAGCAAAAAAGGATTCAAGCATGGAAAGAAGCACAAATAATGCTTCCTGGTGGCTTTCAGAGCCTCTTGATTCTTCTTTTCTTGGCACCGGTCTTTAATTTCAGGTAAGATCTCTCGTTTTATGGAAAGATAGGGTTGGAAATCCAGGCTTTCTTACATTTTTTTTTTCAGCCTACCAATCCTAATTGAAAGAGATTCTCATTCTACATGGTACCAAGAAAAGCCCTCGGAGTTCCCAGATGGGATGAAGTTTGGGTCCCTTCGCTTTCCTTGAATTGACGACCGCAGTCACGGAGCTAGAATATGCTGACTGAACGGGCCTGGGTAATGTGCCAGTCTTGGGGCTGGTGATGATGTCAGCAGACTCAAATCACATGGAAAGAACAGGGAAGGGCATTCACCTCAAAGAAAACTCACGTTATTGTTATCAGCAGGATGGTTCTTATAACGGGCAGACAAAAACAATATATAATCTGCTCCTTTTTTAAAGACTGGGTTCTAACTCTTTCCGTAAAAATATGTTCTTCCCCCTCATGTTTCCCTAGGCAAATCCCTTCCTTCATTCGAGAAGGGTAGGTAGGTGGGATAATTAATATCACTGAGCAGCTACTGTGTGCCAAGGGCTTTATATCCATGTTACAGGATTTAAAATGCATAGTCACAGCTTGCAAGAACAGCAGCGGAATTCAATTTATTGCTCCATAATCAAACTCAACTTGTTCTTTGTGGTGGGGGGAAATATTTGTCACATCAAGATCACTCAGATTCTTCTGGCTTAAAATTTAATTTCTTTTGGCGTCAGTCCTCAATCAATTCGGGCTTTAAACTAGGTTGATGCGAAGTCGAAATTCCCTTTCAAGGTTGATCTCCCTTCTTCGGGGTTCGGTCTCCCCCCTCTGTCTCCAGGATGCTGCCCGAGTGCAAGGGAAAGCTTGGACAGTAGCATCACAGCCTCAGGGCGAGGGTGTAACCCATTGGCTGTCCCCACGGGCCTCCGCTGAGCCCACACATTCTCCATCATGGGGAGTGGCCCTTAATTCCTGCTGCGTGCTGGCTGTGTTGACTGCTGTCCGTGGACCGAGTCGTGGACTGCAGTCATGATGTCTGTGGACTTGACCTCCTCCTCCTCCTCCTCGTGACCCCAGACCCCTCTCAGCACAGGGATCCTTCAGCGTTGTGCCGGGTCCCTCCGCCGGAGCAGGAAGAATTATGGATCTCTATGGGAACCGCAAATACTGTCTCAGGTGTTCTTGCTGACTCTCCTGTGGGGTCCCAAGGGGTTTTCCTCCCAGAACTATTGATGTGAGTTGAGGTAGAAGCCTCTTCATGTTTAACGTGCCCGGAATTCACCACATCTGGCTTTTCTAGTATCTCACGCACATCTCTGAACCACTCTCCCTGTGGGACAGGAGGACCACACCTTACCTGTAATCTTGCCCTCTTCCCCGTGCCCCGAGGCTTTCATCTCCTCCCTGTGGGGTGGCTGAGCTTCTCTTAGGCCGCATCCTCTACCTTCATCTTCAAAAGTTTATAAGCTTTTGACCTTCAGAGGCAGCAATCTCTTTTTTCCCTTTGCTCTCCAAAAGTCACAAATTTTACAAAATGAAAGTCAGAGCTTTCACATATCTCCCAATATTGCTTGGGGAGTCTATTCGGAACGTCCAAAGCCGGCCACCTGGCGTTCTGTCCTGATCTGAGTTCTGTTGTCCTCCTGAAGCAGCGGACGCGTCGCCCTCCAGGCTGGAGAGCAACAGCTCTACGAAAACCACCCGTATGAGTCTCTTGCTGCTGCTCTAATAAGCGGCCACAAGTGTCGCGACTTAGTCATGACTCTTTGTTGTCTTGCAGGTCTGAAGACAAGGGGCCTGAAGTGGTTTTTTATTAGACTAGAGTGTCGGCTGTCTGCAGGGCTGTATTCCTTCTAGAGGCTGTAGGGGAGCATCTTTTTCCCTAAGTGCATCAGCTTCCACGGGCCGTCTGGACTCTCTAGTCTGTGGCCCCGCCTTCCTCCAACCTCTGTTTCTGTCTTCACATCTCCTTCTCAGACTCTGCCCTCCTGCCTCCCCCTTATGGGGACCTCTGTGATTACATTGGGGTCACATGGAACGCTCAGGATGATTTCCCGGCTCAAGACCCTTAACTCGATTACCTCTTTAAAGCTCCTTTTACCATTTAAGGTAACGTAGTCACAGATTTCAGGGATTAGGATGTGGGCATCTTTGGGGGGGGCGGGGGAGTGGTTATCATTCTTCAGCCTTCCACGCTACCCAAAATGAAAAAAATAGATTAAGAATATCGCAAGATATTACCTTGCTCTATGTTCTAATTCCTTATATTCCTAAGAACCCTAGGAGTCGAGTGCTATTATTCTCATTTGACAGAAGAGGAAATTAAAGTTAGGTGTGGGCCGGTAATTGTCTGACTCCAAAGCCAGTATTTTCTCCACTACCTCACAAAGAGTCTTTCTTCCCTAATAAGGCTACCCCAGCCCACACCAAATTTTCCTTTAACCCAAACTACCATAGCACGTTTCATTCCACTTGATTGTATACTATTTAGAGTATTCAGAGTATAGTGTAGTGTGTGTGTGTGTGTGTGTGTGTGTGTGTGTGTGTGCGTGTGCACTCATCTTGCCAGACAAAATTATAAATACCTAAGCTGGGATGAGATCTATTGCCTCTTTCGAGCCACCATGGGGGAGCCACACAGTGAATATGTCATAAAACCCTGGTGATTTGATGGTTGCTGCTAGAATCTGTATCAGCTATCCAGTCAGCTAGCTGAAGTTTATTGAGTTCCCATGGTATGGGATGCCCTGGGCCCACTTGAGAGGCAGAAGTAAAAACATATTCCCTGGACTGAAGATATTCTCAGTCTGATTCTAAAAACAGTACCGGGCTCCTGGGTGGCTCAGTTGGTTGAGCATCTGGCTCTTGATTTCAGCTCGGGTCATGATCCCAGGGTTGTGGGATCGAGCCCCGCACTGGACTCTGCACTGAGCATGGGGCCTGCTTGAGATTCTCTCTGTCTCTCTGCCCCTCTCCCCTCCTTGAGTGCGCACGCGCTCTCTCTCTCTCTCTCTCTCTCAAATAAAAAATAATTTTTTAAAGTTTAAACATAGTTAACTATTAACCATTTATAAATTTAAATTTAAAAATACATTCCAGACCATGGGCCACATCCTGACAGACACTATATATCAGTTATTAAATCCTTACCAAATCCTGAAATTTAGAGGCGAGCTTTTTTACTTTTTGGCCCCTTTGCTTCTCTTTCTGTGATTTTCTCCTCGTTTCTCAGGCCATTCTCACGGACAGTGGCACCCTAGGTTTGGATTAGCAAAATGGGAGGGCCGTTTGGTGGCTCTATTCACAAAAAGATAGATACATGAAGCCTGGCACGATACCAGGAGAGGAAACTGTCGAACCTGATCATTAAGGACCTTGGGGTTTTAGGTAATTCAGTAGTTAGGTTTTCCTAGGTCCCTAAAAATTCTTGTCAGGGACTATTGGTCATGACCCCTGGCTTCTGTAATTGGTATGGTTAATGGTACTGGCAGAACTAGAAATGACTTTGGGGCCAAGAGCATGGCTACCTACCAAGTCCAAGTGTATGGCTGACCGATGAGTCCTGCCAGTGAGTCTCAGAAGCCTCCAAACTGCTTTCACCCTTGGTCACATTACTGTTTTCTCCACTTCCAGCCACCGTCTTGTCTTTGATGCAATGAGGTGGATGTGTGCAGGAAAAGAGAAATTGAAAAGAAAATAGAAATGCTATCAACTCTTGTTGGAGCCCTCCGAGGGTGAGGCATTTGGTGGGGGGCTTTATGTATCGTATCTCATTCATTCTTTCTAAATAACACTAAAACTCTAAGTACAATTGTCCCCATTTTACAGATGGGAAAATGGATCTCATAGAGGTTAAGTGGACTGAGGTAAAACAGCGAGGATATGGTGAACGGCATTTTCATATCCTGGTCTCTTGGTTTCTCCAAAGCCTGCATTACTCTGGTTCAAAAATATACCACGGGGGCCGGAGGCACTGAAGGATGATCCTACCAGTGTTCCCTTCAGTTTCCTAAACTATATTCCTTGGACCAATGGTCTGTGACGCATCGGTAACATCAACACCCTTCCTCTCTCCCCAAATAACAGGTTCTGTGGTCAAATAACTTTTGGAAAAGCCACTCTTAGTAGCCCGGTCTTGGAGAGTTATCACGCGTTAGCATATGGAAGACCTAAAAACCTCCAACAATGAAGACTACTTAGGTCAAGCCCACCTTTTCCACATGTATTTCACACTCCTAATGTTGTCTTTACGAGAACCGTTGCTTCAGCTTCCGGGGGAACACCACCTTGGCACCCAGCCAGTGCCCAGCTTTGAAGGGGATGCAAGAGAGGTAGAAAGAGGAAGAGACAAAGCCAAAGAGAAAAAAAACCGTTTACCGTTTCCTCCTTTGGAAACAGGCAGAGGCCCAAAGGCCGTGAAAAGTCCCACTATTTCCTGCACGCTCCTTAGGGCCGAAGCACGCGGGTCCCTCACTGCTGACGGAATCCTTACGGCGATTGCGACCACTAAGGAGTGACCTCTCCTGAGTGTCGGTCAGCTGATGCCACTAAGACACTGCAGTAACACCACTAGCCTGAGTTTCTGGGTCGAGCAGAGCCAAGGAGTCGGGGAGCAGCCTCTCCCCTTACTCTCTGGATCCCTGTGCGTTTGCCTTCAGCGAATACACCTCGAGATACAATTTTAAATTACAAAACAAGAAAGGGCGTTGGATTAATGCATCATGGCTGCTTTACTACCTGCAGCAAAACCGACTTTCCAAGCTACCCATCCGATCTTGCACAGGAAATGGCACAAAACCCCGGGCTGGAGTTCTCACCACTCGGTTAGGTAGCTCACTGGCAGTCTGAAGTCAAGGGCTGAGGAGTCTGCGTAGGAGCAAGCAAAGGCTGGGCTTCTAAAAGCACCTGCCCCTCATCTCCTGGGCTAACAGGCTGCCCTGTTCCTGCAGGACTGTTTTCTCGGATTTCATTGCGCCTTGCTGCAGGATTTTGAGTTGAAAATGCTAGGCGGTTAATTATACAGCTAATGAGCTCTGGGGAGTTGGCTTTCAGACTCCCTCACTCTAGGTGACAAGTGGAAAAAGGGCCACCTAACATCTTCTGCCCTTGGGGAGCGAGTTAAACAGAGCCAGAGTCGGATTTTGAAATGCAGCACGTTCATGAGAGGAGCGTCTGGAGTTCTTGGATTTCTTGCGTCAGGTGTATGGGTAGTGCCTTTCTCTCTTGCTGGAAAGATCTCTGTGGAGAGTGGGTTTCCCTGCCTTGCTTATATTCTTTTACAGGCTGCTGTGCGGCAGTACAGCTATACCTGAAGGGGAGAAAAGAGGTGACATTTTGCTAGCGTCCCTTCCTCTGGGGCTTCTGATGGGTCCTGCAAGCCCTGCAGAAAGTCCAAGGCCACCCGTTGGGTCCATATCCCACCAAGCAGATGTTCAGTGTAATTTACTTTTAAGCATCCTTTCTTAGGAAGCTACCAGAAGCAATTTTCCACGAGGAATGAGAAACCAAGGCAGGGGAAGGTTTGGCGGTAAGGAAACTGAGAATCCCACAGAGGACTGTGGTGTCGGAGAGCCCCTGCGTGAGCGTGAAGGGAAGCCCTGGGGATGACAGCTGTACGGCAGACCTAGGGCCCTGGACTCTAACATGAGAGCTTAAAAAATAGTTAAAAAAAAAAAAATCGAACTGCTAGATCACTGGATATGTTTCCCTGGGGAAACATGAATTGAGATGCTATAGGACGGTGTAGAACACCTAGCAATAGCTATAGAGAAAAGTAAGTGAAAAAAAGTAAGTCAACAATTAAATCCAGATAAAATGGAAAGTTTTACAAGAAGGGAAACGTTACTGGTATACGACTCAGCTTGGCAGTGACTAAGTATTACACAGTTATCATGTTATAATAGAAGTATAATGAGATGTAGGACCTGTAAGCAGAGGGATAAGTTTATAAGAAAGCTAAATAATTACCTATTATTATAAGTCATCGGTAGATAATTTCTAAAACTGGCAAGTGAAGAAATAGCAATAAAATATACTCTTTGCATAGCTGCGGAAAACAGAAACATGAAATAACAATGAGTTAAACTGGGCGAACATTTTTATTTCTCTCTTACTCAGTGTAACTAAACAGTCCAGGATTGTGGTGATAGTTTGTTCCATAATAGCCTCAGTGTAACCCAGTGTCCTACGCTGTGGTTCTGATGAGGCCGGCTTCCATTCCCAAGTTAACCTCATGGTTCAATGTGGCTGCCTAGGTTCCAGCCATGATGTCTGCATTCCAGCCATCCAGAAGAACGAAAGAATGAAGGAGAAAGCAGTCAAAGGATATGTGTCAGCTGTATTTTAAGGAAGATTCCTGAAAGTTGCAAATAATACTTTTACATCCCTTAGACCTGGATTTAATTGCATTACTATATATCATTGAAAGGGGGGACTTGAAAAAATACTTTTTATTCTGGAAATCATGAACTCAGCTAAGAATTGGAGTTTGTGTTTCTATGGGAGAATGGGAGAACAGATATGGAAAAACGGGCCGTTTCTTCCACACATATTGTTTAGAAACGTGGGAGTAAATTCCAGGAGAAATATCTAAATTTATTGAAATTAGTTACTGGTTGGAGAATGAAGCTTTTGAATGCAGAGGGGTGATGCATAATCTTGCAATGCTTTGTTACAAAATTTTGGTACCTTTATCTTTTAACTCTTTAAGAAATTATATGAATGTATTATATTGATAAAAAAGTTAAACCATAGGGGGTCTGGCATGGGATGTGATAGCAGGCTGTGCAGGTTGGGAGTATATTTCTCTCCATTTTCCCCTCATATTTATTTCCTACTCATTTCTAAACATAAAGCAAATCTGGCATTCTTTTTTTTTTTTTTTAATGTTTATTTTTGAGAAAGAGAGACAGACAGACAGAGGGAGACAGAGCATGGGTAGGGGAGGGTCAGAGAGAGAGGGAGACACAGAATCTGAAGCAGGCTCCAGGCTCTGAGCTGTCAGCACAGAGCCCGACGCGGGGCTCGAACTCACGGACCGTGAGATCGTGACCTGAGCTGAAGTCGGACGCTTAACCGACTGAGCCACCCAGGCGCCCCGTGAATCTGGCATTCTTAAGCCTCATTGCAAATTGAAAAATTATGATTCCAAATTACAGAGAGAGAATAATTGGGCTTATGCAGTCTTCCCTGTATCTACTCTACTTTTCTTGCTTTCCTGTGAATACAAAGAAAATCTTCCCAGTAGACATCAAAAGCAATCATAATGGCAATAAACCAGTGACACATCTCAGAAGCT
Source organism: Panthera leo (assembly GCF_018350215.1). NCBI lineage: Eukaryota > Metazoa > Chordata > Mammalia > Carnivora > Felidae > Panthera > Panthera leo. The sequence goes on along the minus strand of NC_056687.1, from coordinate 146,453,813 downwards.
TAAATAAGATCTGTTTGCTCCCAGGGTGTTAGACACCTCCTTTTGGGAAGCTAGGCATCTTTCTACTGTGACTTTCCTCTTAATTCATAGTCTCTTAAACTGTAAAAAACAGTGATGTTTAATCTGGAGATTTTGATTTCACCAGTCCAGGTAATAGCTCCTGCCAGATTTATCCTCTCAACTTCTTTGCTGGTAAATATTGTCCCCTTTCCAAATTCATATCCACCCCTGCCTTAGAGAATGTCCCTTCGATTCCAGCTTTCTTGTCTCAGTGAATGGAAGCGCATGATGTGAATGCTCAATTCATCTACTGTGTGAAAATGATCCACAGCCACAGAGAAGAAAATAGAGTGTTAGATGGGAGAAAGAAACACAGTGCAAGTCCCAAGCTAGTGCCTGGGGCGTAATGATCGAGATGATATCAATAAAATTATTAGCTCGTGTAATCATCATTTAATTGACGCTCAATTTACTGTAGCTGGATTTACCAAATACTAGGTTGGATTTTTTTGGTAGGTCATCTCTGATATTCGCCAACTCTGCACGGCGGGTATTACCATCACCCTGACGTTACAGATAAAGAAATAGCTCAGAGATGCGTCATATCTATGCCAAGGTTTAACAATGGGTCAGTGGGGCTTGGGGGTTAACTCAGGACTGTCTGACTTCAGAGTCCTTGCTCTCTACATAGCACCAGACTGTGAATTCCTGGTTGGCTGCCCCATCCTAGGTCTTGGAGCCCAGTATTTTGCGAACATGTCTTAAGGGCTGCGCTAGCTTCAACCAAGAACACACAACTGGACCGCATAGAATTCATAGTAGTCACTTTCCCTCTCAGAAGTGCCCTGGTTTGGATGGTAAACTATTTGATTATTGTAGCGGATGCTGGCAGAGCCCCATTCACATCCTCTCAGTTGCCATCTCAGGGTGCACCTCGGAGGCACCTGCATTTCTTTCCTTTGGAGCTTTCTCTTGTCATTGACCTTGCCAACAGCTGGGGAGTTCATGTCACCTGGCAGCTCTCTCTAGCAACGAAGACTGACAGCTGGTGTATCAATACCCCAACTCCCTCGCCCCTTGGGTGGGATCATTGATAAGTGTGTGTCCCATCCTGGCTCTACCACTCTCCACGGGATCAGGCTACAGTTGTCCACAGGGATAACTGGTGGGGAGGGGAAGACAGGGCAGGCGAAGGAGGGCAGATACGCAGGGGGGGTGGGAGACGAAATGAGGGGTGGACTTTGGTCCCCGGCGATGATAAGATCAGGCCAACGCAGGAAAAGGATCACAGTCAGCGGGGAACGGAGCGCCATCCCGGGTATTTGAGCAGGGCAGGGAACCGTCGGATGCACTATTCTCGGAGGCTGTGTCTGGCCGGGAGCAGGCAGATAGGACGGGGAAGGAGGGTGCTGAGTCAGAGGAAGAGAGGAAGGCTGAACCTAACGTGGGGGGAAAAATGCAATGAGGATGGTGGACCGTGAGTCATTTCAAAGGAGAATCGGTCATATTTAGTGGCTGACTGGCAACAAAGGACGGGCGAGATGAGTCAGTGGTGACTTGCTCTCTTCGGCCCACAAGCCCTCCGCCTCGAGCTGTGAGCAGCACTAATGACAGGCTGCTGAGGCTGACAGAAGCCAATTCCCTCCGATGCTAAAGCACACTCGGTTTCTGGCTCTCTCCGCTTCTCCTTCCGAAGGCCACGCCGAGCTCCTTTTGAATGGCAGCTCCTCTCTCGAGTGCACTTTTCTTTAATTAACTGAACCGGTGGTGAAGAGCTGAGGCTGGGGTCAGACTGAGCAGGACTCAATCTTACTACTGAGGTCCTGAGCAAGCTTTGTGTTGTCCTGAGCCTCGGTTTCCTTAGCTTCTCAACGTGGACAATAGGAGTTTTTCCTTTATGAGGGTGCTTGGAGGACTGAACCAGAGGATACGTGGACGGGGTCATCACGGCGCATGGCACCCCAGTCAGTGCTCAGAAGATGATGTTGATTGTTCCTATCAAAGTAGGATGAATTGTCTCACCCTGCAGTGGCCATAAGAAAAGAGGACTATTAAAGAAACAAAATCGATATCGATATCAATGTCTGCATCTCTGTTGTGAGAAGTAATTTTCCCCCCACTCTTTTAGGTTCTTGGCTGAGAACCCCATGTAATACAAGGCGGATTGGCAGGAGAAAACGAAACAGAACTTTAAGAGCATGTGTACTGCCTGTCTACCTGGGAAAGACCCAGGAAAACTGAGTGGCTCCCTGAAGTGGCCCAAGCCACCGCCTTAAATACCACCCTCCAGCTAAAGGCAAAAGAAGATGGGGGCCTGGGGAGGCCACCAGGAAAAGCACAGTAAACAAGGGTAAGTTTGTTATGCAGATTGAAGTCCTTGCTTCTCTAGGGATAAGAGTTTCTAGAGATTTAGTGTCGTCCTTCCCTTCCTGGTACAGAGACGGAGACACTCTTGCACAAAGAGATTTCCCTTGTAGGTATGAATGGCCATCACAAAAGAATAACTTCTATTTGGTTTTCAGATCTTCATCTATGTCTGCTGTTGCTTAAAAATAATCAGCCTAAAATAATTTTCATAGCAAGGAGGCACATTTGGGAATGGTACGTTCTGTTCCCCTTCACTATCTATCCGTCTGAGGCCTAGAAACAGGTAATACTGTTCAGGATTCTGCAGGAAGCTTGGCATTAGGATTGTGGATGAAGAAATAATCTTCTCAGCTCTGGACAAATTTTTTTCTTCTCTCGGTAGCTACAATATTGGGGGAGTTTCTATTCTATTCTTTGTGCCAGAGATCATATCCCATTTCATGGATGGCTTTAGGTCAATAAGTAGGTCTATTTTTCGCTCTTCAAAAGGCTCCCAAACACAATTGATTTCAAACAAAAGTCACCACCCACTTCGCCTCCCTTTCATGCTCCTGACCATGAAAACGGTCCTGCACACACACAACTCCTGCCCCGCTCAGTGGGGAGGATGGCGGTGTGAATCCTTAAACACAGACCTGAGCTAAATAGGCACAATTGTCTTGTCTGGCAAGGATGACAAAGGGAACACACCCTCTTTCATTCCGTTCTGAAGTCCGTGCTGGCTGATTCCTCAGCTGGCCAGTTCACAATGCAGTGTTTCAGAGAGTGGTTATTTAGTTTGAAAAAGCCTCTGAATTGACTAGGATGTCTTCATGTGGCATTTTTCTTGGGCTCCCTGGGTATGCCTGAGGCTTTCTTGTTAATCCGGGACCGATTCAGAGGTAAGCCGTTTACGGGGCCTTCACACCTGTCCTCACACCTGCCTCCACACTGTGCACACCCCCCAGGGCGGCTAGTGAGGCTGGACGGGTGTGCACAGCCCCTCGGGTTTCCTCTCCTCATCAGAGGCAGCCATAGGGCTGCGGCTCTCAAACTTGACCTCCTGGGACGAAACGTCTCCCATAGGATCAAACTGCGTGATTTCAGATACTTAACAGAAATCCCCAAATGCTGGAAAGGCCTCTCCTAAATCTCCTCCGTATCAAAATGGCAAAGCCCTGGGACTGCTCATCTCGGTTTTCAGGGACTTAGGCCCTCAGGTGAACTGGGGAAGAGCAGATTTCATTAATCCACCCCGTGTGCTTTCTTCAGAGCAGGACTCCAACCACCGAGGGCAAAACCATACCGCACACGTAGCCGCCCGGGCGAGGTTTCCAGTGGGCGGAGATGAGGACTTTGGAGAGGACGAGCCACACATCTTTTCATAAAGGCTGAAATGTTAAACTGCAAAAGAGGAAAAAAAATCATTTTGTTTCAGCTGGGTGCTAGCACTGGGTAATTATAGAGCAGAACGATTTGAGGATTTGGTTTCCTTCTCTAGAAAATTACTGGAAAACTACTGAGTGTGGAGGCATGCTGTAGGCCAGTGTAGCATAGGGAGGCGCCTTACAGTGGTACTTCCTCTGGGACACCACGGTTTTGAGGTAACCTCGTGTGGTAGGCATTCCTGGTCTCCCCAGCCCCTTCCTTTAGGAGACCAGCCTACCTCACCCCCGCAGCTGCTGTGGGTGTTGGTGGCACAGCTGTCCTCTTCTCCACAGAAGGTCTCTCCTTGGTTGTTGCTGCCATTATGATAGGGAAAAGATAGGATCATATAGGCAGAGAGGGAAAGATCAGGACCTCAGGTCGCTGGGTGGGGGAAAACACAGATGTGGGAACAATGCTGGGAGCGTCTGACCACAGGAAACCCCCTTGGGCGTAAGGTTCCTCTTAAGAATATAACAGACACCTCGTACTCCCCCTCAGGGTCCCCTCAGGCATTGGACAATCAAAATACCTAACTAAAATAAGTAAACCATAAAACTTATGTTACACGAGGGACAGTATGACCATAGTCTGACTCTTCACACAATGGAGTGGAGCCAGTCGGGAACGGACAACCCCAGCATTCAAGCCAATGAAGGTAGAACCCGGAAGGAATAAGGAGGGAGGTAAGGGCGGGGGCAAAACCTTACAAAACAGAGGCCGTTGTCTACTGTCAGGGGTATTCACCTTCGAATGCCCCTTCTCCATAAAGAGAGCTTTCATACTATTCTCCCTTTCTAATCTTATACTCTAATAAATTTTGCCCACTCCTCATTTTATTTTGTGTCTACCCCTTCTTTCTTCAAAGCGGTGAGACTATCAATCCCGGCTGTTGAGGTAAAAAAGTAACCTGCAGCAGCATGCCCAGTGATGATGGGTGATCAGACCCACCACCTCACCCCCTCCCACCAGGGAGCCCCTGGCAACAAATGACTGTCACTGAGGGTAAAAATCCCAGCTTCTCGGTAGGACAACCATGGTGCAGTTTCCTTCCCAGAGCTCTCTGTGGGATTGGCTGGGACTACGCTTCGTCTAAAACCACACTTTTGCTTAGACTTTTCGCCTGCCTTATCCTGTGTCCCTCATTTCCCTACGAGTTTCACCTGAGAGTGCTCCCTCATTAAATCCAGGCCTAAGAATCCCTGCCTCAGGCTCTGCATTTGCAGAACCCCACATAAGACACCTGGCTTATCCAGGAGGCAACCTGAGAGCTGACTGGCTTCTTTGTCAGAGGTCATGTGAAGCACCACCCTCCATTCTCTCTCCCACAAGGCCCTCTGCGTAGATTTCAGCTAAATTGTGGCCACATAGAGGCTCCTCATAGGATGGCTCTCTGGGTTGCCTGAGTATGATCTTCTTCAGTAAAAAATAAAAGCAACAAACCTTCACTGCCTATGCACTAGATTTCAGTTGGACTTTTTCATAAGAATGCTTAGTCAGTATGGCACGGGATTCTTAGAATTTTTCTACTACTTAGAAAGTGACTCTCCTCCCCCAATATACTTCCACAATTATCTAACTACTCTAGAAAATTACAATTTTGATGTTCGCTCCATGTGTTTCAGTTCTTTCTGCCAAAATCATGTCTTTGAAACTCTTGAGTTTCCTCTTAGAACTCATTATCCTAGTTTCTGTAAGTGTATGAGAGCACCCTTTCCTTTCCAAAAAATCTATCCACACAAACGTTTCAAAAAATGAACACGTTTTATTTCGTTTCCTGTAAGGCTTTTATTCCAAGTGGTTTAATTTAACACGAGTGAGAGGGAACTTGAGTGCACGAGTGGAAAATCCTGGTGGAAATGTAAACATTCAAGGGGCAGTGGCTTTCTCCAGTTTTATGCCTTCCGTATTATTCCGTCGCTTGCTCAAAAGGAAATGTTTAGATTGGGCTCCTGCAGGAGCACACCCTGAGAGAAGAACTCATGTGCAAATGACTTATTAAGGAAGTCCTATGATGAGAAACAGTAAGGCAGTGGGAACAGAAGTGCAGGGAGGAGAAGTCAAACAGGTGACAGGAAGAGTCAAGTCCCACAGAGGGCAGCTTCATCTCAATGCTCAGGGGACCTCAGAGTTTTATATTTAGGGGTGAACAGGGCTGAGCTCCAGTCTCCTCACCCACCAGTCACTGATCGAGGGCTTCATAGCCAAGGGCAGAGTGGAAACTGACATTTCTGCTTTTTTTTTGTACGTGGGCCAAACAGCTCCAGCAGCCTGAGTAGGCGTCCGACATCAGTCATAGGTTCGGTGTGTTCAAAGTCAACTGAACCAGAACCCGGGAGAGAGACACAGAGAAACAATAAAAGGACTCGAGGAGATCCGGGTGCAGGCATGAGAGAGTCCATCTCAGGGAGGAAAATATACAGAAAGGTAGGGTGTTTGGCCCAAGAAGATCTTAACTTGAGGCATTTAAGCCAAAGAATGTGCTCTGTGCTGCACGCCAGCTTCTGGATGTCCCAGCCCGCCCTGCTTGCTTTATGGTGACGATGGCCAAACTCCTTCCGGGTCTGGTGTCAGCTCTCAGTTAATCGGGTTTCTCTACGGTCAGTTGTGGGTGGACAAATCACACCTATTGTAGGCATGGAGACTTGTGACCGTGGTTGAGTGTCCCTGCGAGAGGCTGAAGATTCACGAAGCTGTGAACCAAAGGAACCAGGTCATTCCATCCTTAAATGTGCCGCTTTGGCATATTGATTCTTTTAAGCTGAAGGCACTTGAGAAACAGCAGAAAGAGGAAGGGCTCTCTGCCCTCACCTTTTCTACTGAAAAGCAGACATAGAATTTCCTGCGAGGAAGGCGCCCTTCCTGTACCAGGAAGATAAGAACACTCTTATCACCAGATCCTGGGCCAATACCAAAATGGGCCTGTACAAGCAAATTTACCAAAATAACCCTTCCCTTCCCTTAATTGCCCCCATATACTTCCTGGTCACCTCCCCACAATTTACTGCCCCAGCCTGAGCCCCTCTGTCTGGTGACATCCCCTCAACTTAACTGTTCTCAATGTAAAAAGAGCTATAAGCTTTTGAGTCTAATGGCTTCTTAAATTCTTCATTTTCCTTCTGAATGCTCCCCTGGACACATAAAATATTAAGTCAATTTGTAGGATATCCGGGGTGCCTGGGTGGCCCAGTCGGTTGGGCGTCCAGCTCTTGATTTCTTCAGCTCCGATCATGATCTCAAGGTTCGCGGCATCCGGCCCACATCACGCGCTCTCTCCCTCTCTCAAAATACATAAATAAACATTAAAAAATATATAAGATATCTGATTAAGTGTTTTTTAATGTTTACTTATTTTGAGAGAGAGACAGAGGGTGGGGCTGGGGGAGGGACGGAGAGAAAGGGAGAGAGAGAATCCCAAAAAGGCCTTGCGCGGAAGGCCCGATGCGGTGCTGGACCAGATTCAAATTCCAAATAAACAATAAATTACTTTTCGTATAAATAGGTCCTAAATGTTGTGGCATGCAAATAATTATTTATTAATTAAGTATGTCCCGTGCAATACTTAGGACACAATCTTACAAAAACAATTTGTCTTTCATCTAAAAGGTATCTTTAACTGGGAGTCCTGTATTTTACCTGGCAACCTCAGGTCTAACACTTCCCATCGGGGCGGCTTACATGGGTGGTATGGCTTTGCCCTAAGTGGAATGAGTCCTGCTCTGAAGAAGGCAGATGGGGTGGAGATCTGCGCTCACCTGTTAGCAGCACAGCCCCACTGCCTCTCCCTTCTACATATTCAGAAGGCTGGGGGAGGAGAGAGTCCTTCGGGGCAGTCTTGTGGAGAGAGCATTCTGGGGAGCGAGGCTGTCTCCTTCCCTCCCCACAGAGGAGGGAGGGAGGGTTGTGCTTTTCTGTCTAAAGCAAGAAGGATGCAAACCCTCCAGTGCACTTGCAAAGATTGGAGGTACACGCCCCGCAAGGACAGGAGATGTTGGTTTTCAAGTTGGATAGAATCTCGCTGATGAGCCCCGTGCCCACTGAGCAGGGGAAAGGGAGTAGGGAGCAGAGGGCGGGGCTTCCACCATTTGGCAAAGACGAGCCCACGCAGCCAGGGGATGCTGCGCAAGGTAGCTGGGCTTGAGCTGGTGTTCTGATACACCCCCCTCGAGGGACGCGTGCTAGGCAAGGGGACATGGTAACAGCAGGGGCCATGCGGAATGGCACTGGGCAGAGGCGGGGGAGTTGTGGTAGGGTGGAGAGGGAGCTGGACTCCCCCGCTTCAGGGGACTGTGGGGGAGGGAGGAGTCACAAGGTTCCGTGATAACCCACCCCTGTGCCAGCCAGCACTTGGAGCCCTAACACACTCAGCTCCTGAGGGCTGGAAGGTGAAGGCCGGAGGGGCAGCCACAGCCAGCGGGAAGAGCGGACCTCAATGGCCAAGAAGGTAATGGAGTTTCTGTTCTCCCTGCCTCCTCTTGCTCCCTGTGTTCCTCCTTGGAAGAGGTGGAGCCTAGGACAGAGGGGGAGTGGCGTGTGTAAACCACACCCACACCCACACACTGTGTCTTCATTCAAAAGTCCAACTGGGCGTGGGGGATGGAGAGCTTTGAATGGCACGTAAGATTGAAATTTAAAACTCGTCCAAACCAATTTTAATAATGAAACTTGACTAAGTACTTTGGAATGTCCCCAAGATGTTAAGAGAAAATGTGGATTTGATAAAGTGGGGATAAAAGCAGAGATAAGAAAAAAAACTCTTTTAGGCCTAACTCCAATGAGTATAAAAATGCTCCTAAACCAATGCCATCTAGCAAAGCAGAATCCTTAGGAGGGCAGATTCACCTGGTGGTGTGACAGCTGGGCCTCTGGGAGGGTAGAGCGTCGATGAGCGTGCTGGGCGAGCAGGGCAGGGAGAAGGGCACGCTTGCCAGGCTGGAGACACGCGGAGAGTTCTCCTTCTGGAAGGCACACTGCCAGGCCCAGCCTCATGCACTAACCAGGGAGGGGAAGATCTCCCTGAGACCACCCCTCAGACTGAGCCTGGGTCTGGCTTTGGAAGTGTGTGAATAACGGAACGGACATGGTTGACTTTTAAATGAGGGTTCTAGACAATAAAAGTGTAAGTTGGTAAACTGGACCAGTTATCCTTTAAACCATCTCTCTTTGGTACTGGAATAATCTCTGCTTATATTCAATACCACGGAGTATAGGCACATAAACATACATTCACGTAAACATGCCTTCAGTATGATGGATTCCATGATTGTCTTCCAGTTCGGATTGCATTCTTACGAATAAAAGTTCCTCGGTGAAAACTCAGCCGACAGTTGTGCTGATGATGTACGAGGGAGGGTTGGACCCCGTTCACATTTCCACGCTTGCGTCTGCCCCGCAGGGTTTAGCCAGGTAAGAACTTGCATATGTCGGTGAAATGGGAGGCCTGACGCATGGGTTGCTGCTTGTCGCGGATCTGATAAAGAAGGGAGGGCTCATTTTTTCCATAGTCGATTCCAGCTGACAATCTTTGCTCTAAGCTCTACTTTCTTTGGTCCCTTTCACCATGTCAGACACAATGCGTTGCCTCTTTTTTTCCCCCGAAGAAGCTGCCAGAACTATTTTCCAGCTTGCTAATCCACGATTTTTAAAATGATGGATAATATACTCCCATCGATCTTGCAAATAGTAGTTTGCAATAACTAGCCCTTTCCCGTACACTGTAATCACTCAGGTCAAAATGGACGATCACAAGTGTGCAAAGTCTGAAGGAAAAGAGGCGCGATTTAAAAATCATAGTTGTACTGAGTGTCGAGGTTGAGCAGTTAGCAAAATTTTCTTTTTTTCCTGGCTGCCTTGTTAGGTCGGGTGATTTTTAGGAGAGGATTATCGTTAAATAACCTCTATTTCGTGTAGCGTGGTGCCCTCGAGAAAATTATTTAACCTCTTTGCAACTTAGTTGTATCCTGTTTAATGAGGATAATGATAGCATTTACCTCTTAGAGTCGTTAAGGTTAAATGGCCTTCTATAAATCTTTATCTAGGTACAAGTGTAAGTCTAGATACAGATATAGTTACATCGATATAGGTAGAATCTTAGACCTGTTCCCAGCGCATAGGAAACTCTTTCTTTTTTTAATGTCTGTTTATTTTTGAGAGAGATAGAATGGGTGTAAGTAGGGGGGGGTGCAGAAAGAGAGGGGGACAGAGGATCCAAAGCGGGCTCCATGCTGACCGCAGAGAGCCGGATATGGGGCTCAAACTCCCAAACCATGAGATCATGACCTGAGCTGAAGTTGGAAGTTTAACCAACTGAGCCACCCAGGTGCCCTCCTACGCAACTTTTAATAAATAGTATTTTTGGTAGGACTGCTTCCATGACTATTATTGTTTTCAGTTTTCAAGATAGTTAGAGGGCCTTATGGCATAGTAGTACGAGCACACACAAGTTTTAGAGAAAGTGAATTCTGAAGCTAAGGCTCTGTGCCACTTACTGCGAGACCTTGGGTGAGGTAAAGGAGCCCAGGAGTTGTATCGCCAGATGGGTGAAACAATACTCCCCGTACAGGATCTTTGAGAAGGAAAGTGAGGACTGAATAAGATGATGTATACAAGGTATACAATGCAGGTCTCAGTACATGTCAGCTTCTTCTTCCATTTTTAGAGGGCCAGTAAGAGACACTGGGTTTTGCATCTTTACAGCTGTTTCTTTGTCCTTGACGCCTTTCACTCTCCTCCTCCCCTGTTTTGATAAAATGAGATCAAATCCATGATTCCCTTGGACCCCATCCTACCTAATTCTTCTGGGGAAGGATTAACATATCACTAACCCTCCAATCATGGAGTTGGAGTGACCATCTTTGCTCTCTGGACCATTGAGTCTGGCTAATTAATTTCACTGAACATTATGTGCCCAGGTAAACATGTGGGGGTGACTCTCAGAACCTTGTCCTGGAATAGGATAGTCCCAGCCACCGCCTCATCCGACCCCACATGGTTTGAACTCAGGGGCCTCCCCGACCTTAGGAAGCACATGTGACACCTGCTAAGTAAGCTCAGCCATAGAGCCACCTTCTCTGCTGGAGGAGTCCTGAGCATATGAAGGGGGATCAGATGACCTCGGTGGGTCTTTCACCATGGCTCCACACTGGAATCACCCTGGGAGATTCGAAAAATTCCTGTGCCCAGGCTGCGTGCCAGAACAATTAAATCAGAGTTAAAAAAAAAAAATCCATGTGCTTTTGATGTGCAGTTAAGACTGAGAACAACCATCATAGGCAACTCCACTCAGACCTTCACATGCCAGGGGAATGCTTTTGTAGATAACATGACCATTACTTCTCAAATATAATGGAACTTCATAATTCTAGTTAACACGCACTACCATGTACTGGCTTTTTGTGCCACTCAAGTATTTTTAAATTCTAACAAATTTTATGGTGGCATTAGTTTTCATAGAATAAGAATGCATGCCTTTTAAACGCATAATTCGATGACTTTCAACAAATACATCTACACACTGAACACTTGGCAGAATATGCCACCCCCAAATTTGTCACTTTGGTCCAAGTGTTATTTTGAGTTAGAGGCACTTGAAAAACGGCAAATACAAGAAAAACACCCTAATCTTCTTTCTGTGTCTTAAAAGCAAGAGATGAGATTCCCACGTGAGAGGTGTTCTCCCAGCTCCAGAAGCAAAGTAAATTTTTCTTACCAAGATGAGATGTGGAGGCCTAGAGAATTCTATACAAACAGACATTGTTAAAATTACTCTTCTTTTCCTCTGGCCTCCCCACATAGTTGAGTTGCTTTTCCATAATTGCTTCTCTTTGTTCAACCTACTGTAAAAGCCTACAGATTTTGCCACTTCTTTGGGTCTTCGTTCCTTGTGAGGGTTCCCGTGTCAGGTAAAGCTTCTCTAAATTTGTATGCTTTTCTCCTGTTAATCTGTCTTATGTCAATTTAATTCTCATGTCTAACTGAAAAACCCTAAGGTGGTAGGTAGAGGTAATCAGTTGCCTCCCTTACAATGCAGATGTAACTACCACCACAATCAAGACATAGGACGCTTCCAGAAAGTTCTCTTGTGCCCTCCTTTGGAGTCAACCCTCCTGCTCTTCCAACCCTCTGTCTCAGGAAGCCAATGATTTGCTTCCTGTTGTCATAGATTAGTTTTGGGATTATACTCTATGCACTCTTTCGTGTCTGGCTTTTTTTGCACGAATAACGTGCTTGAGATTCATCCATGTTGTTGTATGTATCAATAGTTCATTCTTTTTATTGCTAAGCAGTAATCCGGTCTTTGAATATACTACCACTTGTCTATCCATTCACCTAATTCTGGTACCAATTTTTCTGGTACTTCTTTCTGCATTTTTTTCTCCTATAGCTAGTTTATAGTGAAAACAGGGAAGATGATATTTCACCAGAACCCCGATTTTTCTATGAATTCCTGGGTTGGGTTCACGTAACATACTTAGTAGTGATTGGGCACCTAGTCAAATTGTTCTTCCTGACATAAAATGGAAATACCCAGCCATACCATCTGTTTTCCTAAGCTCCCAGAGCTGTTGGTTTATGTGAACTCATAGACACTGCTCACCCCAGGCGGTTTCATTGATTCTGGGTTGCTATCTATTGCATTATAGTCAAGCTCAGTTATTCACTCAAAGCTTAAGTGACTCATTTAATAATCTTTCTTTGGCTACCTACACTTAACTTTTGTGTTTTAGGATATCATAATGAAATGGATAAGTTCAGCTAAGTAGCTGATTCATAAAGCCCTTAAAACATCACCAAGCTGCCAGTTATTCCCCAGAGTTATTTTGTAAAGCAAGCTCGTCACACACACACACACACACACACACACACACTAGATGTGTACGTAGGAAATATATCTTAGATGTATACATGTCTATATGTATCCTTTTCACTTTATATTAGAAAATAAAGACTATGCTATGCCAATAAAGCCTCTTGTAACTACTTTTTACTGGCTGCATACTAATTGTTTGTGTGGATGTACCATAATTAAGTTAATTATTTCCCTATAATTAAAATTTTAGGTTGTTTCCAATTTCTTCTCTACTATAAAAATACTTCAAAGACCATGTGTGGACACGTACCATTTTCTATATTGCCTTCTTTGTCTTCTTAACCACTGGTTTTTGAGTTTTTAAAAAAGCACTTCATGCCATGACCTTGAATTTTCTTCCTTTCCCTCCACAGTGAATAGATGTCTGTGGTCGGTCACTGATACAAATATTCATTTCTAGGAAGGTTCCTGGTGTCTAGGAACTCTGAAGAAAGTCCATTGGCCTTTCAGTGCTCTTGGATTTAATGTTACAAAGACCATTACTTTTCAAATTTCTTAGCAAGCCCTCTGCCGTTAACCTGAAGCTCATCAATGCTAAGGGTAATATCCCATATCACAAATATCAATGTTGTCTAAGGGAGTTCTAGTTCAGGTCATAGTACAATAAGATGTGGAACTGGGTGCTGGGAAAAAAATCAACATTCTAGAAAAATCCACAAGGATATTCAATAAAAAGTGATTTTTCATTCTATAAAATTCCAAAGATCTGACCATTTTGTTTGTAGTAGGTGAATTTATTTTACCCATATTTAGAAGTCCAGTATTTGTTTTATAGTATTAAGCAAACAGGAAACTGAAAACAATGCATAGGATATTTGTGCTCCTTGTTTTAGCTGATCATGAGCAGACCTCTCCAATGATAATATAAATTTGTTCACAAGTCTTGTTCAGTTGCCTCTAGCAGAGTGTTTCTGAGGGCCTTGGGCAGGTGGAGACAATAACTGTCACAAATGAATTTGCCTACTATGTTTATGGTCTAGGAAACATTCTCTGGCATTGGTCAAGGTAAAATAGCATTTTTTTTCTAATCTAATAAATTATCATTTATTCTTATATCCTTCCCTTTTTTGTCACACTCTGCTGGGATGAATCATTTCTGTGGAGATGAGGAGAAATGTGGGGCTAGGGGCTAGGAAACCACTAGAAATATTTATTCTCTTGGCTTGTAATTATTTATATATTATGAAATGTAAGGAGATTAAACATGTTTCCCAGACCCAAAGGATGTCCCTTGGAGACCTGGAGGGTGGGAAATTCCTTCCAGGAAACTGCTAGAGAAGGCAATTCCCTAATTCTGCGTATAAACTGACATAAATCCTAGGTTCCTCCTCAAGGAGTAAGTACATGGGTAGAATAGACCCAAAGAAACAAAGCAAAGCCTCTCAGGCCTGGACGCAGTATAAATCCCTGAGTCCCAGATCAATCACGAGTGAGTCAGACCCCAAAAACACAATGAAGTCTTTGAAAAGTCAGCCGACACTGAAACCGCCATACACAGAAGGTGAGGAAGAACCTGCAGTCTAAACTTGAGTTGGATTGCTTTGCTATAACATCTGTAGCACACCCCTTCCGCTGTCCCCTGAAAATATGAATAGGGCCCACAGTCTTAAACATAACATTCAAAATGTCCAGATATGATCCAATCCAAAATGACTCCACAAAAATGGGCCAGAAAGATTTGCCAAACTTTAAAGAAGACGATCAGATGTCAAACATAAAATTACCCAGAAATTAGAATCATCAGACTTTCAAACAGTTATAACCATACTCAGTGAGGTAAAGCCAAACACACTCGAAATGAGTGGAAAGAAAAAAGATCTCAGCATAAAATAAGAAGCTATACAAAGAAGCTAACATAAAGTTGTGACGTGAAAGGCATAGTATTTGAAATTAAAAACATTCACCTGGGGCGCCTGGGGGGCTCAGTCAGTTGAGCATCCGACTTCAGCTCAGGTCATGATCTCGCGGTCTGTGAGTTCGAGCCCCGTGTCGGGCTCTGTGCTGACAGCTCAGAGCCTGGAGCTTGCTTCGGATTCTGTGTCTCCCTCGCTCTCTGCCCCTCCCCCACTCATGCTCTGTCTCTCTCTCTCTCTGTCAAAAATAAACGTTAAAAAAAGTTTTTTAATTAAAAATTAAAAAAAAGAATGTCCTTCAAAAATGGACGCAAAATAAAGACATTTTCAAATGAAGAAGAGGAGAATTTGTTGCCAGAGACTTGGCCATAGGAATGCTAGAAGAAGTTCTTTAGATGAAAAGGAAATGATACAGAGGGAAGCTTGGAATTTCAGGAATGAAAGAAGAGCAACAAAAATAGTAAATATCTGGGGAAATATAAGACTATTTTTGTCTCCTTAATTATCGACAGCAAATGTTACAACATCTGGTTTATGTACAAGGTATATGGATGCAATACATACATATGACTACTATAGCATAGAAGAGAGAGGATAAAGTGAACTTTATGTTGTAAAGATTATTTTATGGAGGTTGTTAAATATTAATACTAAATTCACTGTGAGAAAATATGTATGTACACTTTAATCTTTAGTCAACTGTAACAAAAAATAATGCAAAGAGGTGTAGCTGAAGAGCAAATAGATGAATAAAAGTGTGCATTAAAATATGTCAATAATCTCTTTAAAAGGTAGGAAAACGGAAACAGAGACACAAAAAACATAAGGGACAAACAGAAAATAATAATAAAAATGTAGCTCCAAATCAAACCCTATCAATAATCACATTAACCACAAATGGTCTAAGCACATTGAATAGATAATAATTGTCAGATTGGACAAGCAAAAAGCCAACAGAAAATGAAGACCCAGCTTTTAGCTATGCACGAGTGTCCTACTGCAAATAGGATGATATGAAATCGGTTAAAAGTAAATCATGGAAAAAATATGCTATGAAAATATTAATAAAAAGAAAGCTAGAGTGACTGTATTAATATCAAACATCATAGACTTCACAACCAGAAAAATTACTAGGGATAAAGAGGGACATTACGTGATGATACAATGACAAATCTACTAAAAAGAAGCAACCCTAAATACATACGTCCTTAAAATCAGAGCCTCAAAACACATGAGACAAAAACGAATGGAACTGAGATGAAAAGCAGACAAATCCATACAAACCACTGAGAGGTCACCCTGAAGGACTTCAACTTGACCTCAATTACAGGTGAGCTATAGCACACGTGAAAAGATCTTAACATCGCTAGTAATTTAAGAAATGAAAATGAAAATCATGGGATACCACTATACACTTATACAAATTTCTAAAATTAAAAAAAAAAAAATAGGACTGACAATATTATCGAGTATAAGGTGCCGGTAAGGATACGGAGCACCTGAAATCCTAAGACATTGCTGGTAGGAATGAAAAGTCGTGCAGCCACTTTAGAAAGTAGTTTGGTTGGCAGTTTCTTATAAGGCAAACTTATCTTTACATTTGACCTGAAAATCTGCGCCCCACCCCCTGCAAATCTGCGAATGAATGATCATAGCAGTTTTGTTCAAACTTTACAAAACTTGGGAACAACCCGGATGCACTTCAGCTGGTGAATGGGTAAACAAATGTGGTCTAATCGTATTCAGCAGTAAGAAGGAGCAAAATACTGAAGCAATCACCGGTGTAGATGAATCTTGAATGTATTATGCAAAGTGGAAGAAGCCTTTCTTCCATACAAAAGGCTACATACAATCTCATTTATGTGATATTCCAGGGTAAACCTACAGGACCAGAGAACAAATTATTAGTTGCTAGGGATTAAAGGAGGGGAGGGTTTGCGTATAGAGGAGAAGCATGGAGGAATATTTGGAGGTAATGAAGCTCTTCTGAACCTGAGTGTCTTGATGTTTATACAACTCTAGGTATTTGTCAAAACCCATAGAACGGTATGTTCCACAAAAAGTGAATTTAACTGTGTGCAAATTTAAAACATTTCTGCTGCCCTCAACCATACCCCCAGCCTTCCTCTCCACCCATGTTTTCTTGCGAATCCTCTGTAAGCAGGAAACTGGGACAGGGACAGGAAGAGTTGTTGAAGTCATGCATGAGTCACTGGCCTCATCACACAACTGCTGTGTGTTCGCATACCCGCAGGACACTTTATTAGGGCGATGTGCAGTTGAAAGTCTGTCTGCAGCCCATTTGCTGATTTTGCTATCCTGTGTTATTTTGAGGAAGCAGAAAAGAGAGTTAGAGGTTGCAGGGTGAAGAGAGAGGGCAGCCGCAGAATGTCCTGCACCTCTACTTTTGTTGCGACAAGGAGAAATGAGTTGGCCATGAGCATGGCTGAATTGTTTTTCTGCTACTCATGCGCGCGAAGGAATACTGGCCAGATAAGAATATCCTAGTAGAAAGAGGCTATGTGTACTGGCTATATGAAAGGGACTTTGAACAAGAAGAAGAAGTAAGTAACAATCCAATGGTTTCTAGCTCCTATCAACTGGCAATACAATGGCAGGGTGACAAAAATCAATTAATCAGAGGTGCACGGATGAAGGAAAGTCAAGGGATTTATTCTATTTGTCTAGGTACCTATTAAACTCCCAAGTCAAGAAGCTCTATAGGCAATTACCTTCTGGATTTTGGATTTTAAGAAGGATTGGGCAAGAGCAGAGATGAAGGATGACTAAACTTTCAGCACCATGCCACTATGGCAGCCTTCAGACGGGAGTGAGCCTCCCTCAGCCACACTGATCTTAATCCTTTCCGGGTTCCCCTCCTCCACCTTGGTCCCTCTTAGTGCCGGATGAGAAAACTCAGAAGGCTGGTCAAGGGGCTGGGACACAAGATACTTGTATCACAACTCTCCTTTCCTCATAGTTCTATCTACGCCCACATTTTTTGTTTTTTCAACTGCTCCCTGGCATAGGGAGGACTTGTAGTCCAGGATCTAGTCCCAGATTTAGCAAGTGTTTCTTAGGGCAAAGGTCGTTACAGGATTGATTTGACCTTGGGAGTAGTTGGGAGGCAATGTCAGGTATCCAAACCCGATGTGCTTTGACTTTTAGGATCCAGGATAACACACTGATGACATTAGTTTATCCAGCAAATCCCAATTTTGAAAGCAAGAATTAAAGTGCACGGAGTGCCCACAACGTGCCAGGACTAGGTTAGCTCTGGATCCACTCTGGCTTGTAGAAGTCCCACAAGGACAAAAAGAAAGGATTATGATAAGGTGGAAACTTAGAAAGGTAAAGCAACTATTAAATGTTATATATCTAGTAATATTAATTCTATTTATTTATTTATTTTAAATATAATTTATTGTCAAGTTAGCTAACATACAGTGCATACAGTGTATTCTTGGCTTCGGGAGTAGATTCCCATGATTCATCACTTACATACAACACCCAGTGCTCATCCCAACAAGTGCCCTCTTCGATGCCCATCACCCATTTTGCCCTCCTCCCTGGCCACCCCCCCAACAAGCCTCAGTTTGTTCTCTGCATTTAAGAGTCTCTTATGGTTTGTCTTCCTCTCTGTTTGAAACGAATTTTCTCCCCTTTCCTTCCTCCATGGTCTTCTGTTAAGTTAATTCTGGGATTCTTTCTTACTTTACAAAATATGCTCTTTCTGTTTCTCTACCGAGTAACACGACTGAAGCCTCAGGTCTCCTTTATTAATCTGTTTCAAACATTTACTTTCCTCTACTGACCGCCTCTGATCTGGCTCTCTCCGGCCTTTCACCTGATTTCTTGGCCGAGGGAAGCTGAGGGTGCCGAGGCTTTCCTAAAGGTCTGGGTATGAAGGGTCTCACCAAATGCCAAGACAGTTTGTGTTTGTTCGGCTGGGCAGCAGATAGAGTAAATGTTTTGCACTTACGGAATAATATGCACCTTAAACATATGTGAATGGGTTTCCCCCAGGAAGAGAAGCTGAGTAAATAACTAATTCTCACCTGCCATCTCTCATTAACTTTGGGGTAGCCACCATGCCCTCACAATTCACAATTCCATCGCTCAGTTTCTGTGCCCAAGGATTACTTTTTCTGCACACACCTGGGACTCTTTGCCCAAGGCTCTCTTTGGTGGTGGGAGCAAACTCAGCCTGCGCTGCAAGAGGCTGGAAGCACTGAAGATTTCATGCCCTCCTAGTGAGCCCCGTACCGATTATGGACCAAGGTTGGAGGATAAATATCCCAAGTGCTTCTTCGCTTGGATGAGACACTCTGAAACGTCTGTGACAAGTCTCCCAGAGGAACCCCAGGGGAATGAGCCCCATTAACTCACAGCAATATTGAGCTGATTAATGCATCTTCTGTTAGTTTCTTTTGCTTGCCTTTCTTGCTTCCCTACTCCACGACCGATGCTTTCTGGGATCACCACCTGAATAAATTACATGCATCCAATCCTTGTCTCACGGTATGCTTAGTGAGAATCCCCCTAAAGACACATTTAAAAGAATGGTGGCATTTCTCACACTCCTATGTTCTCTGCTTACGGTTGAAATCATGTATGTTAAATATACATACAATGGGGACTACTGTCTAAGCAGAATCTCGTCTTAGTTGCAAGTCATGTTTCTCTCCTGAAAACGTCATCTTCCTTACTTTCTAGACACATAAAGCCATGTACATGGCCCCGCCCATATGGTACAAATTCCCCTCTGCTTTTGTTCTTTAATGCTTTTGGGGTTAATAACCTCCGTTGGTTCACCTGATTCCAGGGAACTCTTTCCAATTGTTTGAAATGGTTCAATGGGGGAACTGTGTGCTCTCTCCTTCCTCCCATTATGCTATTGCTAAATGGACCTAACAGAGCCACAGACTTGGGCTGATTGTCGCTGAGCATTCGGAACTGAAGCAGACGGGCGGTGGTGGGTATGAGTGAGAAGTGATGTGGTATCCCTCTCTAGGGAAGGAAATGACTGGATATAGTTGAGTCTACCTTTCTGTGGGTGCAGGGCTCCACCTCGTGAACCATGAGATCATGACCTGAGCCAAAATCGAGAGTTGGACCCTTTTAGCCTTGTAAGACTCATTTGGAACTTGTGAAACTCAAGAACGGGAAGAGCATAAATTTGTGTCCTCTAAAGCCACTACATTTGTGGTCATCTGTTATAGCGGCAATAGGAAATAGTGAATGCAAGGTCCCAAAACTGCCGAAGCAGCTTGACAAGTTGTACCAGACGGTTGATGAACTGTCACGTGACTCGTGTGGAGATGTTGTTTTTGCTCTTGCCCCTAGTTCCAATTTGTACATTTCTGTCACTGGCGAAGGCTTATGGTGGGTATTCACAGATACGGCCAACAACATGACAGAGGCTGGACTGGTTGGCTAAGGGAGAAGAGATGATAAGGCTCATGCCTAAAGGCGAAAGAGGTCCCACTTCTGGTCCATGCAAAACAGCGATGGACCATGTGGCAGCTCACCTGGTCATGACCACGGAACCCCAGGGGCT
The DNA here is from genome assembly GCF_018350215.1 of Panthera leo. NCBI lineage: Eukaryota > Metazoa > Chordata > Mammalia > Carnivora > Felidae > Panthera > Panthera leo. Next base: position 146,433,760 of record NC_056687.1, on the reverse strand, counting down.
GAGGTGGGAAAGCAGACAACCCAGCTCTGAGGCGTTAGTTTTAGGAACCCAGCAGAAGGTGTCTGGCATGATTCAAAGTTCCTCTGCAGTCATCCTTTGCCGGCAATTTTTAGATTTCTAAATATGAATGAGTTCCATATGAAAGCTAGATTTCATTGGGTGGGCACGGAGGGTAGGAGGGTGGATGCAATTTGGCTGACTCTCTCCAACCTATTTTAGACTCCATTATTTCTCCGAACTCCTCTTGGAAGCACGAGTGGTAGCCACCGCATTGCCAGAGAGTTTGCTGTGTGCCAGGAACCTTATATATTATCTAAATCAATGCGATAATTCTGTGAGGGGAATGTCATGCAGCCCTGTTTCTAGATAACTCAGGCTCAAACAGCTTAAGCACACGTCTGGATTACACAGCTCGAACGTAGTCGAGCTGAGATTCAAACCTGGGCCTTTGGGACATGAAAGTCTGACCTTGACTGACACGCCACACTGCCTCTCCCAGCTCAGGTATCCTGAAATGGCAGGCGTGCTCTGCCTTTTCCTCTAGTTCTTTTTCTTCTGCCCCAAATCCCACCCTTCTATGAGCACTGGAGACCCCTAAGGCGGAGGGATCAGAGGGCATAGGCACACTTTGTGCTCATCCAAATCGTCCCATTTCTTCCTCCTTCATGCACAGACCATTTACACGCCGTTAAGAGAGTTCCACGCAAGTAGAACGAGGAGCTATTTTATTTCAAACCGTCCTCAGTCACAGCTGTGAATAATAACAGCTAACACGTCTACGGCCACCACCAAAACCAGCCAATAACGCGCATGAATCACGGTGTGTAAATTTTTGCACAGCTCATTCGTACATGGGCTTTTTGTTGTCACAGCAGCTCTTAAGGCAGGTAATGCCATCGCCTTTTATAGAGAAGAACACCAGGGCTCAAAGAGGTCATACAAACAGAAAGTCCCCCGATCACTTCATTCCAAATCCACCTCCCAGTCAATCAGTGAGAATCTGTTGAGCATCACAAAGCATCCTCAGCGTGTTTGAAGCCTTGGTCACCACTGCCTGGGTCGGCCTTTGATGGTGTTAGGGTGGTTTTGTACCCATTCGGTTGGCTGCTTTTAGCCAGAAATTGTCACTTTCGTGTGGTGACAGTTCACAGTCGCCTCTGCCTTCACGGGAAATCGATGTCCTTTCAGAATTCTTCTTCCACCTGAAGAACAGAGCAGCCTCTCTTTCAGCTCCGCTGCCCCCGTTTGCATTAGGGCACCAGGCTGCATCGAATGCGGGCGGCCTGTTTTATCCATTCATTCAATAAATGTTTATCAAGGATTTACGATGCCCTGGGCACTTTATTAGGTGATGAGAATGTAAAGATGAGCAAGACAAACATGGAACTAACAACGTAGTAGGAGAGAAAGGCAGCTAAATTATCAAGGGACATAAAGGGTTGGGTCTGCTCTCCAGCTGCCCAGCTGAGCACAGCTTTTGGAAACGATACCTGGGATCTCATTTATGGGTATGACTGAGTGACAACATGGGAGAGGTCAATGCCATTAAAAGAAGAGTGTATTACTTACAGTTTCCAGGAGGAGGGGGTATGGTATGTCACGAAGGGCCACACAGGGAAGGAGCAGGGTCAGTCGGCAGGCAGAGGGAGCGAGCGTAGGTGAGAATCTTTAATACTATGGCCGTGAAAAGTCATGAGGTGGGGACATCCTCTAAGTGGGTAGGAGCAAAATGCAATATTGGGGTTTGGCGTGAGAGGGTTCATAATATGTTATCTATGTAATCTGCAATAACACAGGGGTCATACGGATGTAAACAGCTTCAGCCATTAGCTTGGTCCATGTCAAAACATCAATTACGGAAAATCAGGACTTACTATTACAGCAGGGTTGATCAGCAGGCCCCCTGAAGGTATTTGAGAAATGGGTGCCATGGTCGTACCGCCACTGACAGTTTGGGGTTACTACACAACCACAGCTGACCAATAGAGTAACCTCGATAGTTGCAAAGAATTGAGCTTCACAAGAAAATGGTCCAGGAAAATTAATGCCTTGACTTCACTCTCTTCTCTCCCTTCAAGAGCCTTCCAGAGGCTAGAAGGCAAAAAAAAAAAAAAAAAAAAAAAGACCATTAATGTAGTCCATATAGATTAGTCCCCTGGGGCAGAAAATAGGGCGGTGCAGGGGGAAACTACTGAGCTCAGAGACCAAAAAGATAAGCAAAAGTGAGCTGTGAAGGGAGTAAGTTCTAGGCTAACAGTGCAGCATGTGCAAAGGCCCTTGGGTGGAAGGCAGCATGCTGTCTTGGGAGAATGGGCTGGTGTGACAGGAAGACAGAGAACAACGGCGAGACGGGTCAATAACAAGAGTGGAGAGGTAGGTAAGGACCTTTCCTGGCACCTCCTTATAGGCCGTGTGAATTATTTTGCCCACTATCTTAAAAGGGTTCTCAGCCAGGATAGTGGATGACATCATGTTCTCTATGTTTTTAAAACAGCCACTCCGGTTGCTGGACTGATAATGGATGGGAGGGAGGGGAGAAAACATGAGGAGGCCAGCTAGGAGGCCCTTGAAGCGTATGTGCTGGGCTGTAGCTGCTCAGCCAGGCAGCTGCGGGCATCAGCTCCCTGTGGCATAAAGGAATCCCGAGAGCCAGGGAGGGGCCGTTGGACAAAGCCAGGACAGGGCTGCCAAGAACCATCTCACGCAGCAGGGCAGAAGCTGGTTGGCCCCCGTGGCCTGGACAAGGAAGCAGTCTTCTCCAGCTGGAAAGACTTGAGTCAAGGTGTTTCTGTGTCAAACAGTTTCACAGAAAGTCACCACGTAACCAGGAGGAATGCTGTGTCTCTGGGAAGCGCACCTGCTCCCAGGGGCCCCACAGGGAGGACTTGGCTTTCCTTCCTGGGCTTGTTTGAAGGATGCTTTTCATTCGGTCTTTCTCCTGGGCTCCTGGGAGGAACGCAGAGCAGAGGGAAGTTTCCGGGAGCCTGGAGATGAAACACACAGGACACATTTCTTCACCTCCCCCCATCCCCATCCCCAGTCGCTGCTGCTGTCTGATTGCTCCCTGATGGGATGTCATGGGCCTTCTGATAATTGTCTGACCACTGACCCCAGGGAGGGAGGGCAGAAGCAGAGAAACGTGCTTGCACCCGACCTCTCACTTCCCCGTTTCTCTCTCCTGGCACCTTTTGGGCACCTCACTCTCCTCACCTTTCCTCTTTTCTCTTTCTTCCCTGCTCTGTTTGCCTCCAAAGTGATAACCCATTTCTCTCCAATTTCCTGACCGCGATACTCATTTCTGTCAGGCCCGAGAGAGGACCAAATTAATGCAATCCTTTGTCAATAAAGAAAGGACATTTGTTAAATAGAAATCGTGCTTAAAGACAACAGAGAGCATCCCTCAAGGCCAAGCGTTCGGAAGAACAAAGGAATTACTCTGAGGAATGTTTAGAGTGGGGGGATTTGTATCAGGCATCAATATGTTCTGTCTGTAGAGACTCCCCGCTTCATGGGACAGACGGAAGAAGCAGAATTTGCAGGTGAAGCGCCCGGAGTCTGGAGCCAGATGGATCTTGCCTGTGCCATGGACTAACTGTGTGGCCTTGGGAAGGTTACTCAACCTCTCTGCCTCCACTTCCTCATCCACAAAATGGGAAGATTTATACAATCTGCTTATATCACTTTATCATAATAAGTGAATATCATGTTCAAAATAATGGGAGGAATATAGCAAGCATTTATAAATATTTGTTGCTATTATTAGCCTAAAATGACGTCAGTAACATAAATTTGCGCACAGCAAAGAGTTAATCTCACTTTATGAATTACAAGACTCGGGAGGTTCCTTTCAGAAATAAATAGCATTTTTTTTTAATTTTTTTTTTTAACGTTTATTTATTTTTGAGACAGAGAGACACACAGCATGAACGGGGGAGGGGCAGAGAGAGAGGGAGACACAGAATCGGAAACAGGCTCCAGGCTCTGAGCCATCAGCCCAGAGCCTGATGCGGGGCTCGAACTCACGGACCGCGAGATCGTGACCTGAGCTGAAGTCGGACGCTTAACCCACTGAGCCACCCAGGCGCCCCTGTTATTTTTTTCAGGTCACACATTCAAAAGAAAGATTTATAGTTGGGGTAAAATAGAAGCCCCAAATAAGAATGGAAATCCTACCATTGTTCCATATAATAGTCGAAAGGTTTCAAATGAAATAGAAATAATGATGGCAATAATGACAATTTACTTAAACAGAACAAGTAGCTCCCCTCCCCCCCGCCCCCCGGCCACTGTCACTGAACATTTCATCTTTCTGGTCACCTCCTGAAATCGTCTCCAGAATCAAAAAATGTGTATCTTCTTGGCTACTATAGCTTCAGTCGCCATCCTGCCTAGAAATATTGCCTTTCAGGAGTGATTTAGTTATTTAGAGAGTAGCTTGAAATACAGCACAGGTGATAGGAATCTTTAAGGGCACAGTCTGGGTCTTGTTCATCTAGATGTTTTCTGAGCCCATCACAGAAGCTTGTTATACAATACTGTTAGATGGATATTCAATATTCTGCGGCTGGTGAGTGAATGACAACTAAAATATTAAATGAATACGAATACTTGGGGGCAGTATACTTAGCAAACACACACACACACACACACACACACACACACACACAGAGTGATAGCTAGTGATTATTAGATGCAATTGCTATGTTAAGGACTGTACCTTCACTACAACCAGGTAGGTAATATCTCATCCCCATTGTATAGATGAGGAAACTGAGTTTATAGAAGTTAAATAAGTTCTCATTAAAGTCAGAAGAATTGAACCATGGGGTGCCTGGGTGTCTCAGTCGGTTAAGTGTCTGACTTCAGCTCAGATCATGATCTCACCATTCGTGAGTTTGAGCCCCATGTCAGGCTCTGTGCTGACGGCTCAGAGCCTGGAGCCTGCTTCGGATTCTGTGTCTCCCTCTCTCTGCCCCTCCCCTGCTCATGCTTTGTCTTTCTCTGTCTCTCAAAAATAAATAAACATTGAAAAAAAAATTTTTTTTTAAAGTCATAAGAATTGAGCCAAAATTTCACACCCAAATCACCTCCAACGTTTGACAATTACATTATAAAATGAGGGGTGCCTGGCTGGCTCAGTTGGCAGAGTGTGAGGCTGTTGATCTCTGGGTCATGAGTTAGAGCCCCACATTGGGTGTGGAGCTACTTAAAAAAATAATAAAATTTACAGAAATAAATAAGGGTGCCTGGGTGGCTCAGTCGGTTAAGTGTTCCACTTTGGCTCGGGTCATGACCTCACAGTTCATGAGTTCTAGCCCCGTGTCAGGCTCTGTGCTGACAGCTCAGAGCCTGGAGTCTGCTTTGGATTCTGTGCTTCCCTCTCTCTCTGCCTCTCCCCCAAGTCATTCTCTCTCTCTCTTTCTTTCAAAAATAAACATTTCAATCAATCAATCAATCAATCAAAATGGAAGGAGGGTGATTTTTATTTATTTATTTTAGTTTATTTATTTTGAGAGAGACAGAGAAAGCCAGCAGGGGACAGACAGAGAGAGAGGGAGGGAGAGGGAGAATTCCAAGCAGGCTCTGCTCTGACAGCCCTGATGCTGGGCTGGAACTCACGAACTGTGAGAACACGATCTGAGCGGAAACCAGGAGTCAGACGCTTAGCGGACTGAGCCACTCAAGTGCCCCAGGGGGGTGATTTTTAAGTGAAGTGTTGCTAAAGTTACCTGAGAACACATCTAAGTGTATCTTTGGTAAAAGACGTTTTGTAACAGTATATGGATTAGCTATTGCTGCATAACAAAGCCCTTCAAAACTCAGTGACTTTAAGAAGAGGTAATTTTTTTTTTTATTATTCCTGCATTTGTGGGTCAGCCAGGGTTTTAGGTGGGGCTGGGATGGACAGTTCTACTTTGCCCTGTGGGTGTGCAGCTGCCTGGACGGTTAAGCCTCAGGCTGCCGTGGCTGGGGTCGCTATGCTGCACGTGGATCTCATCTTCCTCGGGGGCACAAGCAGCCAGACCATGCTCCCTTCTCCTGGCGACAGCACACCTGCTGAGGGGAAAGACTTACTGGGCAAGTCCCTGTCTGTGTCACATTAGGCAAGTTACCTGGCCAGACTCAAAGTCAAGAGGTGAGCAGGTTTACTGTTCCAGTGGAGGTGGGGGGTAACTGCCAAGTCTATGGCATATCGCTCACACTTTAACTGGGCGTGCAGAAGTACTATGAGTGATATAGAATAAAGGATTTATTAGAGGGATTACACCTTATGCAGTCGTGGGAGCTATTTAAAAAGTCACCGTAAGGCTGTTGCCTCTGTATCTGAGGCTGGGACTGGGGTAATCAGGGCCAGTTGTTGGGAAGGGCCAGTGGTTGGGACACAATGTGGCGAGAGCAAGAGCCCCCTGGAACCCACGTCGGTCTCTGTTTTCAAATATGCAGACATGGGTGGCCTGCAGGAGAAGCTGGTGCTCCGCTGATGTGTCTGGCCAGGTGCACACATACCCGGCTCAAGAGCTACGGAAGGTGGAGGAAAATCTCCAGCAGGAGCTGGAGGCTCTGTGGGGCAGGTGCCACGCCATGTCAACATGGAGAGCCAACAGGTCAACAAGAACACACAGGAGTTTCAACAGGGCCAACCCACACCCCAACCTTCAATACATTAAAAAAAAAAATAGCGGCCGCTTTCCTTCCCTTTTCCGAAACTCACAGAAATTTTCTTCTGGCAAACTTAACGCAGGACTAGACAGAGAAGAGTATGTTGGGAAATGTAGTTTCAGCTTAGCTATGATGACAAAACCAAGGTACGACATGTGGAAAAGGGCATGGTTTCAGGAAGAGATAACATATCAGGGTCCAGGATGCAAATGACCACACGTAATAACATAGAGAAACTGACTCAGTGCATGTGAGGAGTAATTGTCTGCCACAACCAGTTCCTGCTTATTGAAATGGAAGCGTGCAATGGCCTTCATCAGCTTTATGAGTTGTACTTCGTTCCTCTCTGGAGAAAAGCAATCCACGTGGATTGTAGCGGGGCTGCTAGACCGAAGAGGACAAGTTGGCGGTAAAAATGTAAGACGTATGCCCACAGGTAGAAGGTGATACTGCTGTTGACAATCCCTGTGATGCCAGCGGACTAGGTCATGTCCTCACTGTGAGTAAAGAGGAAATGAAGGCCACCTCGTTTACGTCTCTCCTTGGCGAGAGTGACACAAAAGCAGCTGGAGAAAGCGAGGCAGCCAAACAGTAAATGACCAAGGGGCAATCAGGCATTGAAGAAAGAGCCCTGGATTAGGGGTCTGGAGAGCTGGGTCCCATTTCTGACGGGCCACAACTGGTTGGACCACTCTAAGGATGTATTATTGCAACTCAGTTTCCTCATCTGTGGGTGGAAATGTTGGACCAAATAAATGTCTGGCTGCCTTCTAGGTACTATGATCCAAGCAAGCCCTTACATGACCCCGGTGACTTCTGCTAACCTACAGGCCACCACGTTTCTCTGTCTCCTGTTTGCAACTGTGCGTTTAGACTTTGGGCGAGGGACAGAGGTACCCAAATTAGATACTCAACTACTGGATTCTCTTGTTCAAAAAGCTGCTATATAACTTTGGTTAATACAATTTACCTTGTTTGCGTCTCAGTTTCTCCTTTCTCTTTTCCTGTCTCAAAGAGGTATAGGTATGTGAATTCCACTCTGCTGCTTGGAATAAATCAACTTTTCAAAACAAGGAATTGTGCCAGTTTTTTTTTCTTCTTGGCATCAGAAGGAACAAAAGGAGGGTGAGAGATGAAGGATGGTTATATGGTGTTAGGGGTGGAAAGGGGTTGAGTTGAATGTTGGGAGGGAAATGGAGGAAAATAAATCCCTGCAAAACCCAACAGCCCTGTGATTCACAAGCAAAAATTGTTTCTGAATTGGAGCAGAGAGTGGTGCCCATGTGACGGTGTGTTTCCCCAACTGGGATTATTTTTTTAATTGGAAGTTTTTAAGATCAAAGGATGCCTATACATCCCAGCTCTAAATTAGGAATTGAAAGCTGTAAAATCCAGGATCTCCTAATTAACTCCTGCTCCAAAGGATCATCATGGCATATGAATAAAATGTACGGTATTAATTGTACAATATTCAATGAGCAGAAACATCTCCAAGTAGCCCTGGGAGTTATCCTACTTCTCCTGGGAGCAGAACCTCCTTTTTCCTAGTGGAAGAAGCTACATCTAAGATCAGCTGTCTAACTCTACAGGATCAGGATTTTTGATCATCTCACAGACCAAATTTCCCACAGGATGAGAGGGGCTGGCTGTCTCAGAGAATTCTTATAAACAGCTGCATCCCAAATCCAGACTGCTTGGCGATAAGCACTCTTTACCTCCTTCCCCGCTACTCTGGCGACGTGAAAATGGAGAGCTGACAAGAGGGAAGGGCTGCTTCCTCTGGAGCAAAGCCCACACTGTGTCTAGAAGATGTCACAGATGTATTTGTTAGGTCATCCAGAAAGTATACACTGAGACACAGTTATAAGGGCAAGATACTTATTGGGGATAAGGTCTGAGAGATAAGTGGAGGGGAGTCAGCGGGGAAAGCTCAGACCACACCCTGGACCAGACTCCTGTGTCAAGAGGGGTGGAAGGTGTCAGGTTTGGGGGGGGGGGAAGAACCTCAGGCAGGTGCATTGTACTCAGCAGTGGAATGAAGGGCTTAACATCGTATGCAAAAAGGAAGCCCCTCTTAGGTTTTCACCAGGCTTAAATGGAATTAGCTTTGTAGTTTTTATAATCTTCTTCACAAAAGGATGCGATTTCAGTTTCATTGGCGATTCTAGGTGCTTTTAGAGTCCTATCTACTTTCAAACAGCAATCTGTCATCTTCTCCCAAACTCAACATGAGTTCCCTCGTCTGGTTTGTAAGCTTGGTGAATAATCTTTACTTTATCGTATTTGTAATTTCTGAATGGTGGTGGGAGGCTGGTCCTTGAAGGCTCATCTTGCTTCAGAAGTACTATAAATCCCTATACAGTTGGGTCCAAATGAACTCTGTGATATACCACGGATTTAAATTGTGATGCCCAATGAACAAATGAGGTGACCTATGATGGGAGCTTTGGAAGCCATGTAAAGAAATTCCTTTTGATTCAGCAATGTCATTCATGCATAGGCCCCCAGGGATCTTGTATGTGTGCATAAGAAGAATTGTTGTGAGCGTCCCCTGATGAGGCTCTGAGATACTTTTGGCCAGCCCAGTGGAAGGGGCCAGGACAAGCTTGCCTATAGAGGGGTTCCACGCTGGGCAAAAGTGGCCAGGCCCTACTACCTATGTAATGCCCAGTCATTGGCTGGAGGCTGCTTGAGGACAGCGTGGCCTTACTGTAGATTCTGGAGGCCCTCAAAGAGGAAGCTGTCAGCCAGCTGCACTCCTCATGGCAAATCACTCTTGAATGAGGTCTGAGAGGTGGCCCTCCCTGGCTGCCTCACTGGCCCTGGCGTGCCTTTCGATGGGATAACGAAAGATGGAGTACACCATGAACTTCCTTATTGCTGACCCTGCCTTTGTGAGCTTTGCCTTTCTTCAATGAGATATATTCCTTAATCTTCACGACGTGACCTTGTAGAATTAGTCCCGATATTTGGTGCGTAAACGGGAGGCCCATCCACGTATAATGATGTGATTAGCCCAAGTAGGAAGGCCACGGGTCCTCAATTCCTTGCTCTCCAGAGGACACCGCGGTGTCTGGGTAGGAGAAGCCCCTCAAGTGCATGGTTGTGACTACAGCACCAGTGGTCCGCTGGGCCTCTTGGGCTTTCAAACCACTCCAACCGCTCACAGAAAGTGATACTCAATATGCCCTAATTGAATTAAATAACAGGTTTAGTTTTCAGCAGTCGCCAAGACGGTCATCTTCAATGAAATGACATCTCTTTAAGGTACAGTTTGTACAAAAATCTATAAGAGCGATAGAGTGGGTGGGTTTCCATCACGTTGAGAAAGGAGGCGCCACCCGTGCTCTTTGGAGTAGACAAGACTTTTAAAAACAGTTTCAGGACCAAAGGGCTGTACAGATGCTGGAACCCTGCACTAGATGTTGTCGGACAACCTTATTGCCTGTCCCATCCTTCTAACTCTCCTCTGTACTTCAGGGTCTAGAAGTCTAGGAGCTGGATTTCTTAGACCTCTTGCTTCCAGCCCCATGGATGTCATTTACATTCTGTCAATGAAAGGCACTCACACAAAGGTGGGGTAGAGGTAGACGCCATTTCTCCTTCCTTTAGTATGGACAGCAGATGGACCCGGGCTTTGTATATATGCAATTTAATCTTCTCAGTGGCTTCTGAGTTTTTCTGGTCTTCACCTGACTCCAGGCTACAGAGCAGCTGGGAAGTTAGCAGTGAGGTCCACGTCACTGACCCCTGCATGACAGCAGCGTTTCTCCGTCTTACAAGGCTGTAACTGTAGTCGTGAAGCTGAAGGCTAACACCTGTTTCCTGCCTTTACCTTCGCCAGCCCTTCCCACAGTTTTGTGATCACCAAATTGTATTAAAGCCCCATTTTCTTTGAAACACTGGAGCTTGGTTTCAGTTTTTCTGAACGATAGCAGCCTGTGCATGATACTTTCCCCCAGTTCTCCATGTTTATGGCGACCATCTTCGGAAATTTCACGGAACGCTAAATCTTAAGCAACCATTTAATTCCGGGGCGGCCGTGACCGTGAGGACGCTTCTTCCTTATATCGAGCCCAGTTCTTCCTACTTGTCATTCTCCTTTGATGCGGTTCTATCATTTGTGACCATTCAGAATTAATGTGACCCCTTTCCCACATGGCAATCATTCATATTTTGAAACAGCTTTTTATTTCCTTCTACCTGCCAACCTCCTGCCCGATATTCTCTTCTCTAACCAGTGTGACCTTAGTTTCTCTGTGATTTTCTCATATCTATCGCCTTCTAAGAGTGAATTGTCCAGTAAATCATTTGACTGTTATTTTTTTTCTTTTTTAATGTTTATTTATTTTTGAGAGAGAGAGAGAGACAGAGCATGAGCGGGGGAGGGACAGAGACAGAGGGAGACACAGAACCCGAAGCAGGCTCCAGGCTCTGAGCTGTCAGCACAGAGCCCGAGGTGGGACTCGAACCCATGAACTGTGAGATCATGACTTGAGATCATGATGCTTAGCTGACTGAGCCACCCAGGTGCCCCTCATTTGACTCTTATTTCTCTAGTTAAAATATTCCCCCACATATTTTAGCCAATGCTTGATACTTTCAAGTGGAAACAAAGTCAATAATAAGTGGCCCATAAAAAAATTAATTAAAAGGGTAGGTTTGGGGGGAAAACATACTGTAAGGAAGACAGCAAAGGGTAGTATCTATGATATATAAAGAGTTCTTACAAATCGACAACAAAAAACAATTTGAAAAAAATTCCAAATATATGCCTCAATAGTTAATGGAAGATGTAACCCAAATGGCTGATAAACATACAGTATATTCTCAAATTCAACTAATAGGGAAGGAAAATACAAGTAACACAGAAATCTTTTTTCATGCTCATCAGACTGAGAAAATGATTGAAAAACTGATGAAAGTAATTTCTAGCGGGAACATGGCTAAAATTTCCCATGCTTTTATGATGCCAAAATAGAGTGTTAATACATTTTCTGAACATGCATTCTGGCAATGCCCATGAAAATGAAAATTACATAGGCCTCTGACCCTGAAGTTTCAATCCTGGGAACACATCCCCAGAAATACAATGCATATTGGTTTTACAGAACTTACGCCTTTCACAAAAATTAACTCAAAATATGCCTTTGATCTAAATGTAAAACTATATCATCTTTAGAAGATAATATGGGGGAAATATCAGAGATGTTGTGTTTGGTGGTGAGTTCTTAGTTGCAACAACAGAAGTATAATCCATTCAAGAAAAAATTGATAAGCTAGACTTCACTAAAATTAAAAAGTTCTGCTCTCTGAAAGACACTGTGAAGAGAATGAAGAGGCAAGCCATAGATTGGGAGAAAATATGGAGAAAATATAATACCCAATAAAGGACCTGTATCCAAATACATCCCTAACGAAGGAAATATAAAGATTCCTTAAAATTGTAAGAAATAGGGATGCCTGGTTGAGCATCCAACTCTCAATTTAGGTGCGGGTCATGATCTCAGGGTTGGAGGATTGAGTCCTGCATTGGGCTGGGCATGGAACCTGCTTCAGATTCCCCACATCCCCCCCTCCCTCTGCCTTTCTCCAGCTTACACGCATATGCTCGCTCTGTCTCTCTCAAAACCAAAAAGAAAACAAACCAAAAGAAAACCCAAAACAGTAGGAAACAAACCACCCAATCAAAAAATAAGCGGAAAGTACTGAAAACACAAAATGTCTAATCTACACCATGGACCTTTGTTAATAATATATCAGTATTGGTGGGGTGCCTGGGCGGCTCAGTGAGTTAAGCGTCAGACTTCAGCTCAGGTCATGATCTCATGGTTTGTGAGTTCGAGCCCCGCATTGAGGCTCTGTGCTGACAGCTCACAGCCTGGAGGCTGCTTCAGACTCTGTGTCTCCTTCTCTCTCTCTCTGCCGCTCCCCCACTCATGTTCTCTCTCTCTCCTCTCTCTCAAAAATAAATAAACATTAAAAACATTTTTAAATATATCAGTATTGGTTCATGAATTGTAACAAAGGTACTACAATAATGCAAGATGTTAACAATGGGGAAACTGTATATGAGCAGGAGGTGTGTGGGAACTGTGTGTTATCTCTTCAATTTTTCTGTAGACCTTTGTTTTAATGCATGTGTATAATTTTATTCGTTATTCAATTATGTATAAATGTGATTAGGTGTATTATATGGTACACATGATATAGCATGTGTAACATTCATATATCACATACATAATGAGAAAGGAAAAGTAATCATCAGCTATGTAGTTCCATTGACTCCGATCTCTAGATGGGTGCGTTGAATTCTTCTCAGGTGAAGGTGAAGTCTGTGTCCATCCCAATCTGACACTGCAGCTCATCCTCCCTCGGGTGAGCTGGCGGTATGTTAGCCTCTGCAGTGCTTTAATGGCCATATTTCCGTTACACTTTTGGCCCTTGACAACGTCTGCCCAGCTTTATTCTTTGATGCTTCGTGAGGTCAGTCTCCTCTTACTGAGCGGACCGGTGGTGGTGAATTCCTACTGTGTGCGGGCACCCTTCCGGGCATGTTACCCGTGCCAGCTCATTTTGTCCTCACAGCCGTCCTACAGGGTAGATAATACCTCAGCTCCACTTTCCAGAGGAGGGTGCGGAAACCGGAGAGCTCGCTCGAGGCCACGGATTGAACCAGTAAAACTGCCACACTGGGACCAGCACCAGAGTTTGGTTTCCCAGGATACTCAAGGTTCTCGATCTTCACAAGGACCTGGGGGTACTTGGTAAGAATACAGTAACTGATCCTCCTTCAGAGAAGATTCATCAGGGTTGGGGGGGGGGGGAGGGAGCAGAGGGGTGTTGTGGTAGGTCTAGAAATCTGAGAGGTTCACGGATTCCCCAGGTGATAGCAATGTATGAGTCAGGGAGCATTCTTTGAGAAACTCGGAACCTTAATAAAAGAGAAGAAATGGGCACTAACGAAAAAGCAAAAACACACAGGTGAGAATTGTGGCTGCGTGCTCAGCCTGAGAAGCATTAATATCAGAAAACAGAAACTGGATTTACAGAAGTCAGTGGAACGTGGCATTTAAATCGCACAGCGACGAAATGCCCCCCGTGGCTGAAAGCTATGAACCTGCTAATGAGGCTGCTTAAACCCAGGAGGCAACATTAGTGTTGAAGGGCCGGGAGAGGACGGGCCGGGGGGACGGCACAGCTCAGCCATCCGTCAGGTGGCCGGTTTTCCTGTCGTAGTAACAGTTGCTGAGGGTTCGGACACTGTAGCTGCTCAGGAGTCACCCTCCCCCGGGGCCTCCAGGACACCCAGGCGGCAGCGACCATTTCGGGCAGCCCCCCCGTCAACTTGGAGGTAACGAGGTTTCTATTTTGTGACTGGGCACTAGAGAGCAGGGGAGCGTGTGTGTGGTCTCTGCAGGGCGCCCCTCTGGGCAGTAGGCAGGCAGCCAGCTGGACGCCGACGTGCAGCGGGCCAGAGGGGGTCCCAGGGCGCCCCTTCGAGGGAGCAAAGTGGTGGCTGAGCCAACAGGGGGCAGCGTCCAGGCCAGAGGCCTGGGAGTTCACCTGATTCCATCTGTTCTTGTTTGCTCTCTACAGCAAGCTCTCGTTGGCCCAAGTTCCTCAACCTCTTACTGGGAACCGGGGCCTTCTAGAAATCCGAAGAGCAGTGGCACTTATAAAACCCCAGATACCCGGGTGTGGGGGGGGTGGGGGGTGGGTAGCTTATTCCGAGTAAATCCGAATCTCCCGTGACCCAGGCAGCAGAACGATTTAAAACTCTCCAGGTGTTACCGATGCGCATCCAAATTTGGGAGCAAGTCAGCTGTGTAGGAGTCTTGCCCGAGACAGTTCTAGCTACTCATTTTTAAAACAGGAGACGGTTAGCTAATATTCAACAGAAGAAATAGTGTTGGTAGTTAAATCACATCTGACTTTAAAGGAGAAACAGTCCTATTTCAACGGTCGGCTGCGGGGCGCCTGGGTGGCTCAGTCGGTTGAGCATCCAAGCTGGGCTCGGGTGGTGATTTGACAGCTCATGAGTTCGAGCCCCGGGTCAGGCTCTGGGCTGACCGCTCAGAGCCTGGAGCCTGCTAGGGATTCTGGGCCTCCCTCTCCCTCTGCCCCTCCCCGACTCGTGCTCAGTCTCTCTCTGTCTCTCAGAAATACATAAAACATCAAAAAAAAAAAATAAATAAAAAAAAAGGTTGTAATCCACCTGGCTGTTCACTGTAATTAACTTGCTGAATTAAAAAGAAAATGGCAGGATACACCCCAAAACAATGAAACAGGAATCTCAAGGTCCGGGGCTTGGATGTGCCTCGTTTTTTGAAGTACCCCAGGTGGTTTCCCAGGTGATATCAATCAAGGCTGGAAACCATATTGATCAGGACGTACTCCTCCTAGGAGTTCTTTTTATTATTTTTTAAAAATTTTAAAAGTTTATTTCTTGAGAGAGAGTGAGAGAGAGAGCCACAAGGGGGGGGGGGGGAGCAGAGAAAGAGGGAGAGAGAAAAGTCCCAAGCAGGCTCCACACTGCCAGCGCAGAGCCCAATGCGGGGCTTGAACTCATGAACTGCTAGATCATGGTCTGAGCTGAAACTGAGTCAGATGCTTAACCGACTGAGCCACCCAGGCACCCCGACTCCTCCTGGCAGTTCTACTGAGTTTCGTGCTGCTGAAGGAGCAGGTGGTCCTGTGGGTGATCCAGCCGGCTTTGCAAATGTGAAAGGAAGGCTCCCCAGGACCTTGCATCCCCCAGCGGGACTACACACAATAAAAGTACCACCTGCTATTGGCTAAGTACCTCCAGATGTCCTGGAGCAAAACTGGATACAAAATTGTAAGATGGTTTCTTTTTCACTTTGCTCCTTTCACGCGGCCTATGTTTTGTCCCCTGGCTTGAGTTTTTCTGATTAAGAAGTCTCCAGTAAGTCTCCCCTTTCCCCTTTGATGTCATTTCTCTTTTGTTCTCAACTGCTTGTAAGATCTTTCTCTGTTTTCCATTTCCAGCAGTTTGACTCTGAAGTGCTTAGGTGGAGTTTTCTTTGTCTTTCTTTTCTGAGGGTTCTCGGAGCTTCCTGTACGGGGTTCGTAAGTGGCTTGGTGTCGTCTATCAGTTTTGGAAGATTCTCAGCCTTTATCTCTTCAAATATTTCTTTGGCCCCGTTCACTCTCTCCTCACCTTCTGAGACTCCAGCTGCATGCAGGTTAGAACATTTGGTATTGGTTTATAGATGTTAGGTTGCTCTTTCTACTTTTTCAATGTCTTTTCTCCATGGGGTTCAGTCTGGTCATTTCTCTTGACCTATTCGAGTGGTAGCAGCAATTATTTCTTGGGACTTTTCACATTCTGAGTAGGAGTCGGGATATCTTCCCTGAGTGACATTACAAGCCCCATTTTATTTTGTAAGGTTTATTTATTTATTTTTGAGAGAGAGAGAGAGAGAGAGAGGAGAGAACAAGCACGGATAGAATAGAGAGAGAGAGAGGAAGAAAGAAAACCCAAGCAATCTCCCCACTGTCAGCCCAGGACCTGATGCAGGGCTCGATCTCATGAACTGCAAGATCATGACCTGAGCTGAAATCAAGAGTCGGACGCTTAACCACCTGAGCCACCCAGGCGCCCCGATACAAAGCCTTTCTTAGGGAAGCATCCCTCTATGTTTTCTCCCCTAAACCCTGAGGCCCAACTCTCACAAATTCCCACTGAGCAGAAGGAATGGACTAGGACTGCCATTCTGTGAAACCAACTTGTCTTTTGACATTTTCTCTTTCCCATAGCTCCTCCTATCCCTTTGCAGTGTGAATTCTCGGTCATTAGAGATTCATTTATTCATTTCCTCAGCAAAGCTTTGAGTTTCTGCTCTGCACCTTGGTGTTCTGAGGCTCCTGGAGCACCCAGGCTTGTGCCCTGCTCCCTGGAGGCCCTCAAGGAGGTGGCGGGACTCCAGCAGGGAAGGTTGAAGATGCCTCCCAGGGGACTGGGCCGCAGGCTCAGGAGCCCCCTGCTTCTCCAAGAATTCCTAAACCCCGAATGTATCAGGGAAGTGATGGAACAATTGGATTCCAAGGTGATGTGTCCGGGACAATGGCCATAATCAATACAGACGCACAAACAGTAGCAAAAACAAACTCTTAGAGCTTGTTATATGCCAGGCACTGTTTTTTTTTGCATTTTACACATTTCGAGTCATGCCATTGTCTCAACATCCCTACAAGGCAGAGACTATTATTCCCGCTATACAGATGAGGAAGTTGAGGCAGAGAGAGGGTGAGTAGTTCCCATGAGTGCTCACAGCTCATAAGTAGCAGAGGCAGGATTTGATCTCAAGGGGTCTTACTCCAGGCTTTCAACGTAATGCCTTGGCATCATGTAGGACCTCTGCAAAACCTCTGGGGAGTGGGGAGCTTTCTAGCATGACTGAGGTTGATATTTCTGCCAGCTCAGCAAGGCGAGGGCTTAGCGGCAGTGTTAAGAGTAGTCAGTTCTACTGGAGGAATACTAAGGATCGTCATAACCACCAGGGGGGATGAGAAGGTCTCCGATCTCCTGGAGGGGACTAGGCGGTGTTGATAGCTGCTTCTCTGGTCTAGGCAACTCGAACCTAGACTCTGCCAAGGCAAGGTCTCAGGGTCAGAATGGAAGCCCTTGTTCCAGCCAGTAAAGGTGACAGTGAGAGGACCATAAGAAATGTCAGCCTATTGTGGGTACAAGTTGCTGGCTGTGATTCCAAAGACAGATGTGGTTCCAGCAAGACCGAGTGACAGGGTTGGGGAGAGGCAGGAGTGGATGGAGCTTGGAGAGAATTCCTGGAGACCTTGGAACAGAGGGAAAGGAGACTTTTACTGCATGCTTACAAGGCCAGAGGAAGGAAGAGGGCTGTTAAGAGTGCAGAGATAGTTTGGACAGACAAGAGACAGCTTCCCTTCCAAAAGTCTGGAGGAGGAAGTGGGGTTTTGACAACAGGAGCCAGAGAACAGGCACAGAACAGAAGCCCAGGTAGAAGAAGGTAGCTGGAAGGAGGTGGGGGAGAGGAGTCGCTGGGGCGTCTTAGGCCAGTATTCCCCCCCGCCCCCGGGGAACTGAGAGGATGCTGACCTTGCCAGCAACGAAAAAGGCCTGTGGGCTAATGAATCAGTTCCATCTGACCCACTGGGCCCCCGATCTGAAGTGAAGTCCACGGAGAAGCAGCCAAATTAAAAAATACTCCTCGGCTTGGTCACAAATCTTAAATCTGGGGATATACCCAGCGGTCCCACTGTGATACTAAAGCTCAATTATACATTGAGTCCTAAGCCTGGAATACTATGATTTTTCTGTCTCAGACAGGTGTTCATTAAAGGTCACTCGGCAACCCCTGAAACACAGTCTTTGACACCGTAATAGCTGAGAGCTTGAACCCCTTTCTTCTGTCATTGCTCTGGATTTTGGCTTCCGGCTCAAAGTTGAGGAGGTAGACAAAATGACTTTGTTTTCTCCCATGGTGCTTGGTAGTTAGTTTTTTTTTTTTTTCATTATAAAAGTGATAGATGGTTATTAAAAATGTGGAGAAAATATAGAAAAATGGAAGCATAAAAGCATTCCCAGTCCAGTTTACCCACCAAGTGTAGATATTAATGTTTCAATATTTTCCTGCCAGTCTGGTCTTCTATGTGGAGGGATTTTTCTAACTTACTTAAGATCACACTGGATACATGATTATCTAGCTTGAATTTTTTTATTTGACATGATGCCATGGCATTTTCCAGTTGAGCACCCTTTAACTTCTAACTGAAAAAATTTCAAACCACAGTAAACTGTCAAGACAATTGAAATTCAAGAAATACTGCAATGAACACCCATTTATCGTCCACCCAGTTTTACCAGTTGTTACTATTTTGCCACATTTGTATTATCTCCCCTCTCGTACATATTCAATATTAATAATATTACTATTTTCTTCTGAATCATTTGAGATCAAGTCAAAGATCTTATGATCCTTTATTCCTCAGTATTTCAAGAGTATCTCCTAAGACCAAGGCCACTCTTTTATAATCACAACAAAATGATCAACTTTAGGGCATTTAATATTGATACGATAGAATTATCTAATTTGAATTATCTTACTCAAATTATGCCAATTTTGCTTCAAACGATGTCTTATAGAGCAATATTTTTTCCAAACTAGATTCTATCCAGGGTAATCTATTAAACGTAGCAGACATATCTCCTGAGTTTCCTTTCATCTTAAAGGGCTCCTCAGAAGCATACTGGGTGCAATCTGGAACCAGGCAGTACTCAGAGAGCAGAGATATGAGGGGAGATAATGCAGGCCATTCCCGGTTGGTAGGTGGCAGAATGAATGAACAAGGGACCTTATACACAAGGCGTGCCTTGGCCATCTGAAAGACAAGTGGAGCCCCACACCAGCCCGCCAAACCTTAAAAGCGCGTAAAGAATCCTTAACTGGTTTCAGTCACGTATACCGTGCAGGTGTTCTCAACAGCACATCACCATCTCAAGGCGATGTCCTTGGACCAGTCTCTGGGAGCAGGAAAGGCGAGTGGAACCCACATTCCAAGGACAGGGGCAGAAGCGAGGAGCTCCTGGTGCCCACATACGGCTCACAGGTCAACCGGCGGTCATGTCCCCTCGACGCCCTTCCACAACAGCTCCTCAGTTGACTTTTGATTCGTATGAATGAACGTTTTGCAGAGTAGGGGCTTGTGGTTTAATAGCATGACCCTCGGTTGATACTTGTATCTATGCCTGAGAGCCCACTAGGTGCACTGAGTATAGTTTACCTAAAGATCTCAGCATAAACTTTCCAGTGGCTTTCCACTATAAATAAAGTCATGGTGAACTTTTACGTAAAGCACTGAAGGGAAAGTTTCTTTAAGGGAGGGTCTCTGGGGTGAAATTCCAGGGTCAAGGAGTGTGGACATTTGGAAAGTCCTGACGCCTTATGAAACTGCTTTCCACACGAGTTGTGCTGGCCCATCATGGTGCTTGGAGACGGCTGCCTGGGATTCTTGTTTGAGAGGAGCTCTGTCTGTGTATTTCTCTGTAAGTTACGTGGGATGATCGTGCACAGAGCTGGGAAGAACTTGCATGAGCTCACTGAGACCAGAAGTTGGGAACCCAGACACCTCTGGGGTCCTCAGGAACCACCAATGAGTGAAAAGGGCTCGTAGGGATTGGTGAGCGACACAGCTTCCACAGGATGCAGGTGCCCCTCACCTCCAGCTAATTATTGCCAACCTTTGCGGAAAAACTGGTGCCGACTCACAGCTTCCAAATTTTCAACAGAGGCAGGAGATCTCGATTTTTGTGTACAACGTGCCATTTTGAAACGTTGCCGGTTAATTAAAACGTTTTTTTAGACCTTGTGTAAGTGAAACAAAACACATCTGTGAGATGGCTGTGCCTTGGAAACTACCAGTTCATGGCTGTGCTCTAGATCTTTCTTAAAACCTCCACGCTGTTCAATATTTCTTTTCTTCTTGGCATCCTCTTGACTTGATTTCCAGGCACCAGATTTTCAGGGTTCCTCCCTTAACCTCAGCCCACGGCACTGTGCTTTATCTTTTGTGTGTATCCTTAATGCTCGAAAGTTGCCCCCGAACTCTAGTATCAGTCTTGTTGTTGAGCTTCTTGATATGGTGACACATCGGACGGAGGCATTAGGATGTGTCTGTCTTCTCGGTTTACCCAGAGTCATGTGTGGTCAGGAGGATCTAAGACTTGGATTTGGTTCTCTTGAACCCATGTGTGGCAGAGATATTTGCTGCTAGGTTAGTTGATAGGCTTCTGCTCCTTCACAGCCCTCACTTCCCTCGCAGGGTGTCTGGGTCATGTGACTAGTTCTGACCAATGGTCTATGAGTACAAGTGATGCGTGTCACTTCCCCGGGGAAGCACCTACCGCCAGTGTGCATCCCCTCCTGTGCCCACTCCCAGCTCTCCTCCCCTTCGTCTGTGACTGCAGATGGCGTTGTTGAATCTCCGCACGGAGGGTGGCTGCCGGGGGCCTGGTTAAGGATTGTAACACAAAGGATTTACAGATGAGCCATGATCCTGTTTGACACGTGCAGGAAATGGGTGAAGTGTGTGTTCTCTCTAAGTCAGGGTCTACCCTGCAGAATAGGCATGGAGAGAGAAGAAAATGTTCCCAATGTTATCATTCCTTTTCGGAATTTCGTTGTTAATATTCAAAATAACTTCTGGGGGGGCACCCGAGGGGCTCAGTCCGTTAAGCATCCGACTCTTGGTTTCCGATCAGGTTATGATCTCACGGTTTGTGAGTTCGAGCCCCACACCCGGCTCCGTGATGACCGTGTGGAGTCTGCTTTGGGTTCTCTGTCTCCTCTCTCTGCCCCTCCCCCGCTCATGCACTCGCTCTCTCTTTCTCTCTCTCTTTCAAAAATAAACATTAAAAAAATAATAACTCCTTGAATTGAACGAGGAATAAACATCTAAATTCTACAGAAAAGGAAACTGAGGCTAAGGGTTTGTCTGATTCCAAAGCATGTTATTTTTTCTGTTGTACCCTCCTGAGCAGAAATTGGATGGGTGCAGAACATAGGCACTAGTAGAACTAATTAGTAGAGAATTAGAGACATCCTTCTTCATTCGAAGAAAATCCCAGGGCGAAGGCTACCGTTACTTTCACTTGTTTTTAATTATGAAGGTAAAAGACAGTACATGAGGAGAAGAAATGAGAGCAATACAAAGCTGCAAAAGCCACGCTTTTCACTTGCTCTAGAAATTCCAGTTCTTTCCTCAGATGATGTTCCTGGGAGTCAGGAGAGTGAAGCCCTCCATTGCTTCCAACAAAGTAGAAAACCCAACATTTTACTTCCGATAATGTATTTTCTAACCATAGGTGACTAACATGTCCGTGCTTTGCAAAATCGTCATTTGATTTTTGTTTTCCTCTCTCAAAGATCAGACTCTCCACCTTTGTCAACTTTTGTTAAGTTACATTTTTCTAACTTATTCTGAGAACGATACAGTTGACAGCTGCAGCTTTCCTCGGCTGTTTTGTTCAGTCTTAGGTTGAGAGGGGGGATAGTCGAAAACACATTTCCCTTCTTTCCCTTCGAGCTCAGCACACCTCGAAAGTTCTTTCCCGGGGAACGAGTTTGCGATGCTCAAGAGGGCTGCACG
This sequence comes from Panthera leo, assembly GCF_018350215.1. NCBI lineage: Eukaryota > Metazoa > Chordata > Mammalia > Carnivora > Felidae > Panthera > Panthera leo. The sequence goes on along the minus strand of NC_056687.1, from coordinate 146,411,950 downwards.
CATCAGTCAGGGTAGCTGGAGGACGCCCAGCAGGACGGGCTCAGAGGCGTATTAGAGCAGCACCATTTCCATACGAGGGTTTCCTATCGCTGTGAGTGGACTCCACGCCAGCTGGGAGCTTAGATCCCATTCAGGGACATTGTGTCATTGGGATGCAGATGCACTAGAGGCTCAGCAGACCCCCGTACGTACTGGAAGTTGAGGTATAGGCTGCCATCTTGCATTTCTCTGACAGCACAGATCGCTAGTTCGTGTGGAACCGAAACAAGAGCCTGTGTGTTTGCAAGGCAAGGAGGTTTGCAGATCTCATTTTAAGGGTACCTGTGTCTCTTCCCTGGCTTGGATTTGCAACAATTCCGACAGATTTGATGGTTGGGGGGCAACCATCCTCAACCTCTCCTGTTACTTCTGTGGGAAGAACACACTTCACTGTCCCAGGGGTGTTGGGTTGGGCCACATGACCTGATACAGCTCAAGAGGGTGGCAGTTGCAACATGCAAGTTCCAAGCCTCATCCTGAAGAGGCATCCTAGTTCCCCTTGTCCATCCACTATTGTTGCGGAAAAAGACAAGTCCCAGGTAGCCTGCTGGTCCCGTCATGACATTGGACAAGCTGCTTCACCTCTGCAGAAGTCGGTTTTCTCACCGGCTGAATGGGAATAACGGTTGTGTCCATTACGTGGTTGTTGTTAGGATCAGATGAGAGAATGCTTGCCAGAGGCCCAGAGCTGTAAATACTTACAGAATGTTGGTTACCATCTTCTCGCCCCATTGAGATTTGTCAAGGTAATAATTAATTGCATCCGTCTTCTCACCCATTTCTGATCCAACTTAGGAGAGCACTGGAGATCAAGAAGGCACAGTGATCCATAAGGCAGACTCTAGGAGCAAGGGGCCCGGCTGTGACCTGGGACTAGTTACCTAACATTTCCCTGTCTCCGTTTCATCAGTGGGTTAGTGGGATGAATAATAGCACCCACCTTGTGTTAGTTTCCTACTGTTGCTGTAACAAATTACCACAAACTCGGTGGTTAAAACAACACACACTGATTAGCCTATAGTTTCATGAGTCAGAAGTCTGAAATGGGCCTTCCTGAGCTGAACTCAAGGTGTTGGTGGGAGCTCTGTTCCTTTCGGGAGGCTCTAGGGGAGAATCGACTGTCTTGCCTTTTCCAGCTTCTGGAGGTCACCTGTACTCCTTGGCTCATGCATGGTCCCTTCCTCTGTTTTGAAAGCCAAGCCTTTCTCATGCTGTTTCAACTAAGTCTTATGCTTCCTTCTTCCTTTTTAAAGGACCCTTATGAGTATACCCGGCCCACCTGGATAATCTGGGATAATCTGATTCACAACTTTAATTCCTTAATTTTCCCGTTGTTGTGTATCCATCACCATATTGCCTAGTTTCAGGGCTTAGGGTGTGGACATCTTTGTGAGGCCTACCATCTACCTCACAGGGTTTTATGATGCTTAAGTGAATTAATGTATGTAAGCCATTTGGAACAGAGTCTCACACATCTTGAGCATTATATAAGAGTCGGCTATTGATATTTTTCAAGCAAAAGTCAAGAATATCAGAATTGTTACAGGGCTAGATTTGAGTGTAAGATACAGACAAGGGGCCAGATGGGTTTCCCATACGTTCTCCTTTGAATTGAACTTACACATCTGGTCGTAGGTCAAACCCCTGCACATCTTCAGACCTTTCCTGGCAGGAGTGGGTCCTCCCTACGGGGCAAACCGCATGGAGAGAAGGGCAGGTGAGGAGACAGCGAGAGACCCGGAAGATTTCATGCAGCTGCAATGATGCTCTCCTCGTCTCCATAACCGGACACGGCACCTCTCCTCTTGTGAGGAGGAGCCCAGAGAGATACTTCTCGGGGAGGAGAAGAGCTTATGCTATGGGCCACCAGGAATTCAGGGAGAGGAAGAAAATGTTTTTCCCACGGAGCCTATGGTCCATGAGGCCCGGTGGGAAAGACTCGCTCTCTGCTCCGTATCTCTTTACCCGGTTGGTCAGGACTGAACCTGCTCTTGCTCCTTTTAGATGAGATAAAAGCTTTCATCGGAGTCCTTTCACTTAAGTTGGCTTCTCCTGAGGTAGCCGTCCTAGCCTGCAAAAGTGCCCAAACGTAGCTATGGCCGCACATCAGCTGCCGCGTAGCCTAGGTTTAAATGGAGGTGCTTGATGGGGCGCCTGGGTGGCGCAGTCGGTTAAGCGTCCGACTTCAGCCAGGTCACGATCTCGCGGTCCGTGAGTTCGAGCCCCGCGTCAGGCTCTGGGCTGATGGCTCGGAGCCTGGAGCCTGTTTCCGATTCTGTGTCTCCCTCTCTCTCTGCCCCTCCCCCGTTCATGCTCTGTCTCTCTCTGTCCCAAAAATAAATAAAAAACGTTGAAAAAAAAATTAAAAAAAAAAAAAATAAATGGAGGTGCTTGAGACCATGTGCACCCACACGCACAAACATAGGTATTATATATACAATATATAACATCAAAATCTGGACTGCTTTCGACATGGCACCCCCACCCCCATCCCCTTACCTGCACAAAGAAGAGGTCGTGTAAGGACACAAGGAGCAGCTGGCTTCCAGGAAGAGAGTCCTCATCAGAAGCCAACCACGGTGTCACCTTGATCTTGGACTTCTCGCCTCCAGAGCTGTAAGGAAATAAGATTCTGTTGTTGAGGCCGCCTAGTCTGTGGTATTTTGTTACGGCAGCCTGAGTAGACAAAGACAGTAGCTAAGGCTTTTTTCCCTTGGTGTTTGTCCGGTAAACCTCTACGGCAGCTTTGCCCTTCGGCCCCGGTTGTGACATGTGTTCTCTTCTGGGCAGAAGCTCTGAAGGCTAGTGCACGGTTCACCGTTTCCTCTTCACCCTGCCAGGGCAACTGTGGAAGCCCGTGTGGAGAAGCGGCTTACGTCTGCCTTGGGTCCTGAGTGACCGGACGAGCAGAGCGCCTTCCGGGTCACATGTGTGGCGTGAGACAGGGAGAGGTTTGTGGTGTTATGCCCCTGAGTGTTGGGATACTTGTTTCTACAGCGCTACATGGCCTGTTCTGACCGATCTCCTGTCTCCAGGACGTCCCTGCAGAGCACAGATAACAAAGGAGTTAATCGTGGCTTTCTATTCCGAAGCCTAAAGCCCAGGAATGCAAACAATGCATTTGAGATACCAGCTGGAGATACAAGACCTCCTCTGGACCTAGAGAAAAGCCATATGGAAAACTGGAGGAAGCAAAGAGCTCAGACCCCAGTGTATCCCTGGGTCCACGTTCCCTGCCCCTGCCTCTCCGAGGTGGGCGGTTTCTCTCGCAAACCCGTAGATGCTTTTGGAGATGTAAGAGCTGGTGGGATTCGGGTCCCGTCTAGAAAAACTCCACGCATACTCAATGAGGAGCAGATAAGGTCTTTGAAATGTGTCTACAGCTGCATCGCTTCATGGAGTCGTCTCCCATTCACTGACAGGAGGTCAAGAGAAGGGACCCATGTGCCTAACACAGGGGCGTGGAGGAGAGGCCTCACTGGCCCCTTCTGTCTGGGAATGGGGGAGAGTATGGCGGTGCTCACTCGTGGTCTAAGACCCGCTGAGCACGCAAGGCATCTCCTGCTCTGTTCCTGACTACCTCCCCTGCCACATTCCCCATCATTTGCCTTCATTTCAGCCCCAGTAAGTTACTTACGCTTCCCTAAATCTCCTCAGCTACTCTATGCCTTTGTGTCGTAGCCTTTGCTCTCCCTTCTACCTGACATTCTCTTCCTGTCCCTTATTGGACTGATTCATCCCTTGAGGTTCACTTGACTTGCCGCCTCCTCTGGGAAACATTTCCTATTTCATCAATGCCATTAGTCATTTTTCCTTTATCTACTGATGTGCCTAACACTTCCTGCTACTTAACAAAATTTCAACAAATCTTTCCGAAATACTAGCTGTGAGCCAGGTGTTGTGATCCCCAGAGTGAATACTGGCGAACAGAGCAAATAGGGTTCTGCCTCAAGGGGTCCCCATTTCAGGTACTATTTCGGCATGACAAATCTCCCCCAAACTTAGCAGTGTAGAGCAACCAACCATCTTATCTCATGTGGCTTCTGTGGTCAGGAATTCAGGAAAGGCTCCAGCTGGGTACTTTTAGCTTGGGGTCCTCGTGGAGTTGCGGTTAAATGGTGACCGCAGCTGGAACAACAGAGGAGGGCAGAGTGTGGGGACACGTCAGTTTGCCAAGCATCTGTCTCCTTTAACGTGGGCTCAGAGCCTCTCCGTATGGTCTCTCTGCATGGGCTAGTTTGGGCTTCCTCTCAGCATGCCATCCTCAGGGCAGTCCGACTGCTTCCATGGCATCTGAAGACCCCCAGAGAGAGTATTCCAGAAGGCAAGGCAGAGGTTACATTGCCTTTTGGGACTTAGCTTCAGAAATTGCACTGTCACTTTTCTTGCATTGTCTTAGAAGGGAATCACCAGCCTGATCAGATTTAACAACGGGGGAATTAGGCTCTACCTCTTGATGGGAGGATAAAAAGTTCTAGAAGAGCACGTGGCACAGGAGAAGTCATTACAATCAGTTTTGGAAAATAAAGACTGCCATGGTTTCCTCTAGTATTTGCCAAACTTGAATGCAAGCCCACCTCCCTCTCTAGACCATAAGCTTGTTGAAGGCATGAATTAGGTCTTATTATTTATTCTTAGAACTCAGCACAGCATCTGGAAGAGAGAAGTCACTCAGTATATATGGAATTAATCAATGAGTTCTCCGTTTTTTTCTCCTCCAGGTTCAGAGAATCCTGAATTCTATGAACAGAAATTATTATCTATTATTTTAATTAAGATAATGAATACTTCTGCAAGGGTTATTTCTCAAAATAACAAATTTTCTAAGTATCCAGTAGGCTTTTTTTTTTTTTTTTTTAGCTATCAAAGTCAAATTTCTAAAAGTTGCATAGAAACTTGACATGGACACAAAATTGATTTTTTTTTTTCACATAGTCCTTCTAAGTACTTTGGTTCCTCATGCTGAAACATCTCCACCTTGAGGACTCTGTCTGCCAGATGAAGACTGGCAGCATCCTTTGTTTGTTTGGTTTTTTTTTAAGTTTCTTTATTTATTTTGAGAATTAGAGAGTGTGAGTGGGGGGAGGGGTAGAGAAAGGGAGAAAGAGAATCCCAAACAAGCTCTGTGCTGTGAGCACAGAGCCCGACATGGGGCTCGATCCCACGAACCGTGAGATCATGACCCACGCCGAAATCAAGAGTTGGATGCTTAACCAACTGAGCCACCCAGGCGCCTCATATCAGCATCCTTTGAAGGGTTAAAATTTTAATAGAACCTAGGCTTCCCCAGGGCGATGCGGGTCTAGATACTCTGCTGTATTGAAACCCAGACTTGACTTTCCCCAGGATCACATAGCTCCTTACCTCGGAAGCCACAAGACTCTTCCCCTTCTCTCTGAATGGCACCCTAGCAACCAGCACACCCTGAAGATTTGCTGGAGCTGCTTCACTAGAGAACAAATCTGAGATGTCCCTAAACACAGTTTGCAGTCGCAATTAGACTGAAGGGCGCTGGCCAGTGCATTGTGGCATATGTCCGTTTCGCTCAGCTCCTTCCACACATCCGGGACGCTGGGTGAAGGCTCCTCCCATCTCATTTCGAAAAAATTTTAGGCAGGATGAAGTAGGACCAATACCAGATGCTTGTGTGGTGACACAGAAAATAGGAGCCATTTGCCAAACTTCCTTAGGTAGCTTTTTCGTTTCCTTGTCCCATTCATGTCTTGTTTACGGTAGTCAGTTGACTTGTATTTATGATCGTATATTACATGTATATTATTATGACCATGAACAGTTACCTTAGTTATAAACATTGATGATAGCTTCTATTATTTCTATTATTAAGGTCTTATCCTAAACACTTTACCCACCTCAGCTGATGCTGAAACGCTGCTATGTTAATACTCTCTTCCCCATGTGGGAGGTTCAGAGAGGTTAAAATTTTACCCAAGGTAACAGAAGCAGCAGAGCGGGGTTCGAACACTCTCGTGCCTGATTCCAGTGTTTTTAAGAGCCTGGAGCTTTTCTCTGACTCGAGAGGTAATCGTAAGGAGCGGAGGAAGTTCCGACAGTACTTGTATGTGCAACCTCTGTCCCCACGGGCTCTACTCTGGCCACCAGCTCCCCCTCAGGGCTTCTCTGCCTCTATGACAGTCTTGTTGCCTAGAAGAGGGTGTCGAGGTGGCTCCCCCTTGTGAGCCCAGCTGTTACTGCGGTGGAGGTTGGTAGCTGCAGGTGGCCCAGCTGGTTTGTGGTCCCTTGGCCATTTCTTGGGGGTCCTGAGGACGGGAGGTGCAGCATTGTCGGCTGTAAGGAGTGTGAGGTTTTGAGAGAGAGGACTGTGCAGTGAGTCTTCGTTCGTCTGCCTGCTGGTTGCATGATCCCGGGCAAACCTGACCCTCGGTTCGCTCATTTGAAACAGGACTTAATGATACCTGTCTTGCCTTCCTCTCTGGTCACTGTGGGAATCAAATGACTTAACCTTGGGGGAGATTGCTCCGTGAAGTGTAAAATTTGACAAAATGTTGGTCATTTTTATCAGGGATGATCAGCAGGGTTGGTGTCCCTCAGGGACAAGGCTGCCACAAAGGAAGGGGATTGCACAGTGGAGGAGGGGTAGATCGGTTCCTGAAGACTGCAGCGGCTGGGAAGGATTTTTGAGATGTGCTATTTGGTTGCAGTTGTTACTGTTGGGACAGGGCGGGATAGTGAGGCTGGACTGATGCACCAGGGATGAAAAAGCAAAGCTATTAAGACAGTAAGATCTTGCCAATTGTATATGAGAATGGAAAAAAAAAAAAAAAAAAAAAAAAACATCTTTGCCAAAGTACATGTCAGGCCTTCATTTATTCCTTCAACAAAATGTTTTTAGATGCCTGCTCTGTGCATAGCCCATGAGTTACTAGAACGGAATATTTAGATACCTGTTGACATAAAATTAATTTGATTAACTGTAGAAATAAAGTGTTTAGACGGATACTTAGAAAATTAAGATAAATACGGGATTTTACTTTAAGTTTGCCGACTTCACAAGTTCCCAAGACATTCCGTTTCTTGCATTTGTGCACCACGCAGAGGACAGTTCAGAGGAGGAAGCATGATGTGGCACGGTAAAGTTGTTTGTGGTGTCTGTTGTTTGTCTGTCGGTTATGCCCTGGCTCTTGACCTTGGCACTTCTCCTCCTCAAACTTCAATTTTCCTATCTGAACAGTGCGGGTGATGATACTTTGTGGCCATCAGGGGACCGGATGGGACTTCCGTACCACGTTTGGTAAGCGATGAGCAGTCAACAAATGTTAGCGTCCTTTCTTGTGAAGGCTGGTGGCTTCTCGTGGTATCAGTAACCCTTGACCATAATCAATGCCATTCGATTCTTCTCTTCTTGGAGTTCCCGACACCCTTGTCCTCATTGGCCCCCCTGGGGTGGTAACCACGAGGCTGACTTCTCTTTTGAGCAGGAGCCATTGACGACAGTGTGCCCTTCCCATGTGACTGCTCAGAACTTAGGTACAAATTCAGTACCGGTTTCTACCGCACGGGGAGTTTCATTCTGCAATCTTAGATGGGTCTGTGACACCTAAAGGCCAGTGTGCCTGAAAGTCTTAATCAGATCTGTTCTCCTCTTGGAGAGAAAGCTCCTGTTTCAGACAAAGGCCAAAGCCCAGGAACCCTCCACATTTCTGAGTCAGGGCTTCTGTGGTGTATAAGCCAGAGGCTCTTTCTTCTGTCTGCCTGCCTGTCATGTCTTTGTAGCTTCAAGAGCTTTTCACCTCGCATCTCACTGATTTTTATGAACAAGGTAGTGATCTAGCTGCATCATCTGTCACCTACTGATCCCAGGATTTAAGCCATGAATATGGCTGGCTGTAAAAATATCTGCTTTCCCTGTATTAGGGTAGGCTAACTGCCGTAGCACACAATCCCCGGATTTGGGTGGCTTGGCACAATTGTTTATGTCTTGCCAATGGAAAGTCCAGTTGGGTGTTCCTGGACAGCAAGCAGCCTTCCAAGTGGTCATATCGGGATCCAGTCCTGTGGTTTTGTCTGTAGGGTATATGGCTGTGTCCTTAGGGCCCTACTCATGTCCCTTTGGCCCCTTCTATTTCCTACCAATTCAAGTTCAGCTTCCACAACCACCACCTGAACCTCTTTCCAGAGGCTCTCTCTGGCCCCCCTGAGCTTGCTCTGCCCACATGTGTCAAAGTACCAGAAGTGTCCCCAAACTAATTCGTATTCCTCAAACAATGACTTATGAGGATTAGTATATAAATACCCCAGCTCCCTTGATCCTTAGGTGGGATAACTCAGGGGAGAGAAGGGGAAGAGCCCTATGCTGTTTACCATAGGGTTAAGCTGCCTCGTCCACAGGGGTAACTTATAAGATAGCATACTTTTTTAAATTGGTTTTCTTCTTTCCCTACTTCCTCTCTCCACTCTCTTGATGTTTCCTGAGATCACCTTCCAAATTAACTACTTTCTGGAATGATCAAGTGAACTTTACTGGCTCAGGTAACTAAAAGGCACATGGTTAGAACTGGTTTCAGACATGACTGGATTCAGGGTTCAAACAATGTCTATTGTATATGGTTTCTCTCATCTTTGCTCTCTGCCTTCTGATATACTGGCTTTCTTCTCAATATCCAAGTTGTAGGAAGATGGCTGCAGTGGCTTCAAACTGAATGTTTTCTCCCTTTTAAGTTGAAAGAGGAAGAGAATAAAACATTTTTCCAAGTTGAAAAGAAGAAGAAGGAGAAGGAGAAGGAGAAGGAGAAGGAGAAGAAGAAGAAGAAGAAGAAGAAGAAGAAGAAGAAGAAGAAGAAGAAGAATCTGATTCTTTCCCATTGGTTCTGATTGCTTGATGTGCCCATCCGCGAACCAATCACAGTGGAAGTGATTATAATGTGTGATTGGCTTAACCTGGTCACGTGCCGGCAGGCTAGTAGGACTGCCCTACATAACCTCATGGGCTGATGTGAGGGAGATGCGATCATCCCAAAAAAGTAGGCTGTTGTTGGCAGGTGGGATGGATGCTAGAGGGGCCGAGAGCACATGTCTCTGAAAATCCCTTTTTCCTCTGACAGTCTCTGGTTTCTAACTATGGTCTGTGCTTTTGCTAAAATGTTCTGCGAGGTTTAAACGGGGGATAATGTGGACGGTGTATTGGCTTTGGAATCAGGAGTCCTGGGTTCTTGTCCTCCCGCACCAGCTGTAACTGAGTGAGTTCCTTCTCTTCTCAGATCCTCAGAAGGGGAGGATCTATAAAATGAGACATTTGGACACAATCTCTTCTAAGACCTTTCCCAGTTCAAACATGCCATGATTCTCTGATGCCCCTATTGTTCAGTCAAATGCCCATCTAGAAGGGAGAGGCAGCCAAACAGTTTCCCAACTGGAACCAAAACTTTAGAAATATAAGATGTTCATGTAAATTCCTTTCTGTATACTGTATACTTTCTTGTATTTAACAGAACACCAAAGGGTTATACTTTAACGTTTTCATTGCCCTCCTGGTTAATCTCGCAATGAAATTATCCTGTTGCATTTGGGACCATGTCCCGTATTTCCATAACAACAGACTGGATAAGCCTTAGATACAGAAAAGTAATTATTGTTAATATAAAATCTACTGGAAACCCATTCTTCTGAACACTTTGCCCTTCCTTTAAAAAAGTATTTTCTTGAGAACAGTTTAATCCATCTGATCATGATTTAGTTTCTATTGACTCATCATTTTTCCTCAGCAGAAGTGATTTAACTTCCAAAAAGTATTTAAGAAGTAACTTCGACATTCTTTTTTGCCAGCAAATAGAAAATCACATTTATTTATTTATTTATTTATTTTTTTACCCTAGAACAAATGGATTTTAAACTTAAGTTTCTAGCCCAAAGCTATGAATGCTTCGGCTTTGGTCTTGGGTTTAAACAGAGCAAAAGGTCTTCTTAACTTGGCTCAGAAAGTAGGCAAAGGTAATTTCCACCTGGCACGCCCCAGGACTGTTAACAGTTATTTATGAGGTATCTGTTCTGATGGGTGGGTTCTCCCGCCATATTTAGAACATCATCGCTCGGGAACTTGGCCGTCTTCGTACTTGGAAAACCTCGTGGTGTTTCCTTCTTTATCATGTCTGGATGCAGCGTGGCCCTTGTTGGCAGAGACCTCTCCTGCCACTCTCGCCGGTTATGTAGGAGCAAGAACTCCGTACGCCCTTGCCTACTTAGCTCTGCTCAGGAAATGAACATGCGAAGGTCACTGGGAAACATGGTGGCGAAGAGACTGGGGAAAGAGAACTAAGCTGAGGCACAGAGGTCTAGGATCTGGCCTTGCTCTGATATTATCTGACTGTCGGATCCTGTGCAAGCCACTGACCCCATTGCTGCCTTAGCGTCAATGCACTCACAGCACAGCTGTAAATGAGAGCGTTGGGCCACATCAGTGGTCCTCAGCCTCTGTATTGAGAATGAGCCCCAAGTGGTTATTAGTATGGTTGGATGCACATTTCAGTACTTCCGCGTGGATTTGCAAGACATTGTTTTGTTCCTCCAAGTGAACTTTTTTGGACAGAATCTATTTGCTAAACATGACTACAACGATGTTTCTGGTTCCATATACAGTATCAGGACTTACTCTTCCTCCATCAAGAGGTGGAGTCTCTGTCTCCTCCTTGCGGCCCGAGGCAGACTTTTGTGACTGTCTCAACTTTCTGAGTGACTTCTGAGCCCCAGTCCTCAAAGTGGAACACCTTTGCCTGGCTCTCTCACTCCAGTTTCTGCGCTGCAGAGACCACGTGGAGACAGAGAGGTCCCAGGAGCCCCAGCCCTGCCAGCTGCCAGCTGTTGGAGTCCCGCAGCCTGGGTACCAGTCACACGAGTGAGCCAGCCTTCTGATGACTCCAGTTCTAGCCATTATCTGCCTGCAACTACATGACAGATGCAAATGCCAACCACCTTGCCGAGGCCAGCAAACTCCCAGGTGGGTATGGGTAAAAGCGAGATCATTGGTGTTGCTTCAAGCCACTAGTTTGGGGTGGCTTTTTAGGCAGAATGTATGACTGAACAACGGCTACCAAGTTCCCGTCCCACTGGGTGATAGGAATAGGGCTTAGCCATTTCATCCATGCTATTCTTTCCATGGAATTGTCTGAGTTGGGAGCCATTACGTTGTCATGCTGTCAGGGGGTTATCTGGTCATGCTGCCCTTGAGGTCGCCATCTACATAGTCTGTGTCCACTGGGGTTCCTTGTTCCTGCCTAGTCTGCACTGGTCACTTTGTTCTTTCCTTCTTCGTGAACATAAGAGCTCTCTAGTCTATTAACTTTTGAAACCGTATCTGTGCTACACTCAGGCTCAGGGGACACATTTAACCGGGCTTCTGGAAACTCCATAGCATCGTGCCTCTTGAGTGCAGAAGGTCATTTTTGCTGTTCCTGCCATGCGGTGTGGCACAAGAGTGTCTGCGGGACTCTTCCAGATGGGCTCCGAAGCCAGTATTTTTCAGATTTTCAGGTTGCATCCCCTGGATGAGTCCTTAAATCAATCCGGTAGCTTGTAACCAGCATTAAAACGAATTTTAAAAGGGCAGAATAGAATTGAAAGGAATCTATCAGAGTAGTTAAGGGAGCTATGATGGTTAGTTTTATATGTCACCTTAGCTAGACCACGGTGCCAAGACACCTGGTCAATAATGGATGTTGCTGTGAAGGTAGTTTTAGATGAGATTATCACTCAAATAATTAGACTTTGAGCAAAGCAGATTACCCCCCCCCCACCTGGTGGGCCTTATCCAATCAGTTGAAGACCTTCAGAAGAAGACTGACTTCCTCTGAAGAAGAGGGAATCCTGCCAGCAGACAGTTTTTGGATTCAAACTGCAATGTCAACTGGGCCTACCCTGCAGATTTGATACACACACACACACACACACACACAAACACACACACACACACTCTATTAGTTCCATTTCTCTAGAGCACCTTGACTAATACAGTAGCTGTTCTTTCATGAATTTGTGCTTTTAATTATATATATATATATATATTTTTTTTCAGTGTATATATATGTTCAGTGTATATATATATGTTCAGTATATATATATATAGGGTATATTTTCAGTGTGTGTATATATATATGTGTATATACTGTGTGTGTGTATAATTATGTGTATGTATGTATGTGTATATATACACATACATACATACACATACTGAATTGTTGCCTAATACATGTTTCTTACTATGAATCACGGTAAAAATGTTTGGCAGATACCATCTCTGAGGCATATTCTCAGACGTTTCTTTTCGCTTCTTTTCATGGTGGGATCTTGTCATCTTGTTAGGATCTTCCCAGGGCTGTTGGCTCTCCAAACATCTCCAGGTTTGGTTTTATTTCGTTTTCTTTTCTTTTTCCTTTTTCTTTTTCTTTTCTTTTCTTTTCTTTTCCTTTTCCTTTTCCTTTTCCTTTTCCTTTTCCTTTTCCTTTTCCTTTTCCCTTCCTTTTCCTTTTCCTTTTCCTTTCCCTTTCCCTTTTCCTTTCCCTTTCTACCATCCCCTCACTCCCTTTCCAGATTTCAGCCGGCAGGGACATGATAGGGATCCAGGTGGTGGGAGGGGGATTAAGACACAGGATTCCTTGTCTGGTTCATCCCTTCTTCTGACATTACCTCCCCCCAACCCCCTCTCTCTCTCCTCATTCCTTATGTCTCGAGGAACCTTTTCAAACTGAGTATGATTGGTTTCCCACAAGTTGTTGGCAGAGTGCCTGGGACAAAGGACTTTTCCCCTTGAGCTTCAGGTTTTATCATCCGTCTCATGGGGAAACGAGTGTGTACCTCATGCTATTATGGTACAACTGAACGGAAAAGAACATGGTCTGACACATCTCATATATTCACCGTATCTCAGTTTCCCTTTCTTCCTCACCCGCGACATAAGTTGATGTGTTGGCATCCTCTCAAGACAGATTCTTCTGGCTGGGAACCCCATCTGATTCTTTCACTTCTGTAGCACATAACAAGTACTCAGTATTATTGAACTAAAATTCCCAGCCCAAATATCCAGTACTTCCTTGGCCTTTTGACTCTTGTTTGTTGATTGAGGAACTCTGAGCCTGCCAGATCGGGGATTGTGCTAACCTCCCGTGGGTAAAATACACACAGACCGACTGATGTTAAACACGTATCACACAGATAATACCAAGTGAAGACACTACCCAATTGGAAGTGACTCTTAGTTCCCCTGGAATGCCTCTCTATTAGGGCCCTCTCTTCCAAGACTGCTAGAAGGACAGAGGAGAATGAAACAGGAAGCAGATGTTACGGGAATCTCCTTGGCATCGAGCAGGAGACTTGATTGTCCCCAGTGGATACTTGCACATCGTGAGGGGGGCAATATTTCTAGTAACTGCATACAAATTCAGCAAGCGTTCTCTCTAGGTATTAAAATAAAAGCCTTATTCTTTTCCAGTTTAGTTGGGAGTCATAATTCAGACCGATAGATGAAGGCTGGTTGCCTGAAGACAGCTGACCTCTCAAGTCCTCTTAGCAGACCCACACCAAAGTGGGCTTTGTGTACATAATGACATGGGGAGAAAATAATACCTTTCTGCCTGTTGCTGGTTGGCACCGGCCCTTCTCTCCTGGGAAGGCTTGTTTCTGCCTATTTAAACTATAAAGTGGTCAGTCATGAATGTCATCTAAATTTGCGTTCAATGCTGACCACATTGCCAGTGTTCAATAAATGAAAAATAACATTCCATTTTGGAGCATTGGTCTGTGACCTAGAACTCAAGTAGTCACTGGCTTTGCTGCTTTTACCATCCCACTGCCATTCACAATAAAAAAGTGAAATAATTAATATAATAATCCCATTCAAAATTATACCCATTGGCTTAAATAGCTTTTCCATATTTAGAAATGCTTTGGGTAAATGCAGTTATTTAATAGTTTAAAGCTAGTTTCATTTGGATAATAGAGCATTGTTCAACGATGAAATGACTAAGTACCCTTTTCACGTGCCCTGCGAGAAACACAATAAATAGAATGTTGTGCTTATATGGTATCAGTTTTCCTGAGCTGTCAGTTCAAAGCAAGCTACGTGCATTTCATTAATCTCAGCATCCCTGGGTTGACACAATAATCCTGCTTTCTGGAGTAGTTCCCTCTGTCTTTCTCCATTGACCTTTCCTCCTCATTCCTGACTGTCCTCCAGCCCCCCACTTCCCACAACTAACTCTCCTACTTTTTCTCTACTCGCTTTCCTCCTATCCTCCTTTGCCGTTTTCTTTTTGGAACGGTCACCTCCTTTATTATGTTTTTAAATGTTTATTTACTTTTGAGAGAGACAGACAGAGTGTGCGTGGGGGAGGGGCAGAGAGAGGGAGACACAGAATCTGAAGCAGGCTCCAGGCTCTGAGCTGTCAGCACAGAGACTGATGCGGGGCTTGAACTCACGAACTGTGAGAACATGACCTGAGCCGAAGTCAGACTCTTTTTTTTTTTAATTTATTTTTTTTTTCATTTTTTTCTTTTTTTCTTTTTTTTTTTTTTTTTTAGTTTTTAAAATTGACATCCAAATTAGTTAGCATATAGTGCAACAATGATTTCAGGAGTAGATTCCTTAGTGCCCCTTACCCATTTAGCCCATCCCCCCCTCCCACAACCCCTCCAGTAACCCTCTGTTTGTTCTCCATGTTTAAGAGTCTCTTCTGTTTTGTCTCCCTCCCTGTTTTTATATTATTTTTGTTTCCCTTCCCTTATGTTCATCTGTTTTGTTTCTTAAAGTCCTCATATGAGTGAAGTCATATGATTTTTGTCTTTCTCTGACTAATTTCACTTAGCATAATACCCTCCGGTTCCATCCACGTAGTTGCCAATGGCAAGATTTCATTCTTTTTGAATGCCAAGTAATACTCCATTGTATATATATACCACACCTTCTTTGTCCATTCATCCATCGATGGGCATTTGGGCTCTTTCCATACTTTGGCTCTTGTCGATAGTGCTGCCATAGACATGGGGGTGCATGTGTCCCTTCGAAACAGCACACCTGTATCCCTTGGATAAATGCCTAGTGGTGCAATTGCTGCGTTGTTGGGTAGTTCTATTTTTAATTTTTTGAGGAACCTCCATATTGTTTTCCAGAGTAGCTGCACCAGCTTGCATTCCCACCAATAATGCAAAAGAGATCCTCTTTCTCCAAATCCTCACCAACATCTGTTGTTGCCTGAGTTGTTAATGTTAGCCATTCTGCCGAAGTCAGACTCCTGACTGAGCCACCCAGGCACCCCAGCTGCCTCCTTTAATAGGGTTTGATTTACTGGGCAGGTCCCATGCCAGCACCTCAGCTGAGGACTACCAGGGAACTAGGCATTGGTTTCTGGTTGTCAGCTTTCATAGCTACGCTACCCATCGGAATGTATAAATCATATATAGGTCAGGTAAGGAAGAAGGTCCCATCGGTGTTGCTTGTTATAGAAAAAGGAAGTTTAGCATAAGAACCTAAACATATACTAGCACATATATTTATAGCAAAAAAAAAAAAAATGATCATTACAATACAGAAAGAGATTTAAAGAAACACAGCCCTGAATACAGACTGACATGGTCTTTTCAAAAACCTGCTGGGATTTATCCCTTCCCAGCCTACCTTTGATTGTGTTTTCAAAGTTTGCCATAATCTTTCTCCAGTGCTCTTTGCAAGGTTCACGCTCCATCCCTGTGCCATCATGGCTTCTGAAGGATTGTCCACAGTCAAAAGACCTGTTTGATTATGAGGATTTGTCATTTGGGCTCTATTCCTCATGTTTCTGCTGTTTTCTTGTGACTTCTGGGCACCAGATACCCTTCCCTCCATTATTTTGCTTTATCGGAGGGATGACATTCAATCCCTCCTTGAGCTGTGGTCGCTACTCACTGCCTACAAAGGTGTTTGGCCTTCACAGGGGCCTCTTGCCAAAGTTTCATATTTCTGAGACCAAATTCTGCCACGCTGCTCTGCTTGTCCCTTGTACATGTGTACACGGGTCCACATGTCCACATGTATGTATATTCCCATATCACATTTTTAGCATGCACATACACAACTTTGTATTTTTCCCCAGGAGGGAGACTGTTCCCCCCCATCAGCATCAACATACTGAGGCACTGGCTTTGTTTTTAAAATGGTCTAGTATAGAAGGGCTAATGTCCATCCATTTTATTAAATTTTTTTTTTAATTTTTTTTTTTAACGTTTATTTATTTTTGGGACAGAGAGAGACAGAGCATGAACGGGGGAGGGGCAGAGAGAGAGGGAGACACAGAATCAGAAGCAGGCTCCATGCTCTGAGCCATCAGCCCAGAGCCCGACGCGGGGCTCGAACTCACGGGCCGTGAGATCGTGACCTGAGCTGAAGTCGGACGCTCAACTTGACTGAGCCACCCAGGTGCCCCTGTCCATCCATTTTAAAGAACAGCAAACACATTTGCTTCCTTCCTCAAATTTCTTAAAGGGGCACTGCTCCCAAGCATTAAAACAAAACAAAAACCAGTTACGTTGGGGTTTCCTATCACATATTTTTAAAAAGAACAAAAGAGGGGCCCCTGGGTGGCTCAGTCGGTTAAGTGTCTGACTTCGGCTCAGGTCATGATCTCGCGGTCTGTGAGTTCGAGCCCCGCGTCGGGCTCTGTGCTGACAGTTCGGAGCCTGGAGCCCATTTCAGATTCTGTGGTCTCCCTCTCTCTCTGACCCTCCCCCAGTCATGCTCTGTCTCTCTCTGTCTCAAAAATAAATAAACGTTAAAAAAATTTTTTTTTAAAAAAAACAAAAAAATATATATTGAGCTACATCACGGGAATACAAAATATTGGCTTACAAATTTGTGAATCTTTCTTCTCCCTTCCTCTACCATCCATGAAGATGCTGTGGTGGGACTTCCTCAGTTGTACGGAATCCCATGTATTCGTTAGGATGTCTTTGTTTACAAGGGGGAGATACCTGATTCACACGGGCTTGAACAAAATCTGTTATCTCGCATTTCTGGAGCTCTGTGGGTAGGCTGGGCTCCAGGGTAGGACACTCAGGGCTCCAGCACCATCCCTCTGGGATCTTCTCTGCCCTGTTGCAGACCGACTCTCACTGTTACAAGGTGGTTATCAATAGTGACAGTGGCAATTGCTTCTTTGGTGAAGGGTGAAGGTGAGATGAAAGTTCTACTTATAGTACCACAGAGGTGAGGCAAAAAGAAATACCAGGTGGTGGAGAGGCTAAGAGGACTGGCCCAATAAAGTCCTGGGCCAGAGAGGGGATGGGAAGGGAGAGAAGAGAAGCAGCACAGATTGAGTTAGAAAGAGAATTTCCTGGACTTAGAATGGAAGAGGAAGGGCACTTTTGGGCATCAGCCACGCACGTGTAAGATATTGACAGCAAGAGAAATGGGAAGGAAAATCTGAAAGAAGTTTAGCTCTGTCATAAATATACACTCCTTTGGTGTTTTCATGAATGACTGTAAATTAAGATTTACATGGATTTTCAGTTATTTTGGTTGCTGGAAGACGACAGATTCTAAGGGTTGGTTTGCTCAGCACTTCTTTTGCCATTCTCTATTAGAGAAAGGTGAATCATGATTTGTCATCCAAATAGGGACATTGGAGGCTAAAAGGGGACCCTAGTAATGATTATGCTGGTACTGCCTGTGTAAACCAGGACTACCCCAGGCAAAATAAGATTCATGCCAATATTTGATACAAAATTTTAGTCAGAAATGCTGCGATAAAAATGGAAAGTGAGGTACGCAAGCACCTAGCCTCATTTGCAGCGATGGTGGTCGGGCTTCAGAGTTGTGATCTATGATTTGGTGGCAGGAATCCCTGAGGAGGACTTACCTTCCTTACTAAATTGACACTAGGTTGAACAATGGCTCTGTCCCCCTCCTCCTGCTTGGACTACATGCATCTGAAGATGCATCAGCCATTGTGCGAGTATTAGGGTGGAAGCCGGTGGCCAGGTTGGTGAAGAAAAAGATGGAGGGAACTGGGATAGTGATGATTTCATGGGCCTGCTGAACAGGCCCGGTCTGCTCACCTCCAGACTTCTTATAAGAGGAAAAAAAATAACCCTAACTTGTTTAGGTCAATCTAATAGGATTTCTGTACCTCAGACCCAAGTACAAATTCTGCTGATACGTGGATTTTTTTTTTTTAATGTTAGCTTGTATTTAGATGGAGCCATTGGGGTGCCTGGCTGGCTCAGTCAGTAGAGCACGCAACTCTAGATCTCAGGGTCATGAGTTCGAGCCCCACGTTGGGTGCAGAGATTACTAAAATTAAATCTTAAAAAGAGACATAGAGCCATAATGTAAGAATGCTTATATGGCAAACACATTAATTCCTTTTCTGTAGTAAATAAACTACATTGGTTGAGAAGACATTCTAAGTATTTTTTTTGGTAGTGTTTTATTAAATTATAGACATTTTCAAACACACACACAAATACACAGAATAGTAGAATAAACCCTGATATGCCCATAACCAAACTTCAGTAATTATTGTTTTATTATTATTGTGGGTTTGTTTCTGTGTTAAGCAAATTAACATTCTAGTGAAGGATACATATTATAAATGGGGTAATACCCTCTCTTATGTACAACTGGAGAGACAGAAAGAAAATTTGTAGATAATTTGCTACAGTAACAAGGAACCATCATCAGAAGTGAGCGTTTGATTCACAGATTATTGGCTCTAGGTAATGCTGGGCCATGTGAAATCTTGGCTAAAAACCAAACATTTTCACAGGATTTGTCCCAGCATGAAGAAAGTAAGGCATAGACTGAAAAGACCAGAGGTCATTACTAGTCATGTGAGCTTAGACACCTTACTTAATCCCTCCAGGTCTCAGATTATTTACCTGTAGAATGGAGATAATATTCACCTCACAGGGCACTTGTGAGAGTTAAAATAAGGTAATAGTCATAAAGTTGTTTATGTAGTAGTTGATATTTAGTAAATGTTCAATGGCTGATCAGTATTGCTGATTAATTGGCATGAGTTTCTTTTTTCTTCTAAGCCAGGGCAGGGGGGTGAGTGGGGATGCTGTAGAATGACAGGAAGCATAAAAATGTCTAGTTCTATAAGCTTCATAAAATGACACATATAGGAGAGGTCGATAATCAAAGACTCCATTTTCCATACTTGGGAGACTTAAGTTGCTTCTACCAAATAGAGAGAAGTTATTACTGTGGATAAAGATAGTTAACTTGTTGCAGGTATATTTGTTCCAGGGTCCAGAGGTGGTTAGTCAGCTATAGCAGTGAGTGCCTGGGGAGATGCTGAGTTCTCAGATCAGAAAAAAAAAGTTTCATATAATTGGATCCTGAAAATTAAAATTTAGAAATATGTAAAAAGAATCATTTTGGTTTGGGTATTTTCACACAAACTATGAGTCAAAAACCTCCAAATTAAATCTGCCAGAGTTCTTTGGTTATTCAATCTCATGTTTTCAAGAATAAGATATATGTCTCCTATTCATGGTAATAAGGAGAGAAGGAAAAAGAATTTTCACAGGAAGTTCATGTGTGCTCAAACAGCAGACCTCATATTTGTGCCAAGTGCATTTCTTATGGATTGGAAGGGTATCTTAGGTGTGGGTTTCTAGAAACAAGAGACTGAGACAGGAGCTTGGCTGTGTGTTGAGGTTGTGCCCTCAGTGGACAAAGAGTAAAAGAAGCAAGAGAAAGAATAAAAGATGATAAGCAAGGATGTGGTCTCATCTGGAGTCTGATGTCTTTGATCCCACAGAGAGCTCTGGAGTGTGAAGTGTCTCACAGAGTTGAGCCCATCTTGAGGCAAGAGGACTGGACTTTTGTACCTACAAGTCAGCCAGTTAATGTTTGTGGGGTGTCCCCAGTTGGGAGAGAAAGGCAAAATCTTTCATATGGGCTCTCTTTTGTCTGAGGGCAATTCTCCAGAGGAGGGGGTAGCTATGAGCCATTAGCAGCTATCATTCACTCCAGCTGGGGCAGGTGCACTGGTATAATAAAAAAGGCACCAATGGTATCTGTTACAGATAATGCCTTCATTTGAAGTCAGCTATGTTCCTCTTCATGCTGCTTTGACTAAATTTACTTGGAACAGAGAGTTTAAAGAGGAGGTTCTCTAAATAGGATGTTCATTGTTTCTCAAGTTCAACTAACATACGGACGCTCTCCTAAGAGGGGAAAGTTTTCTTAGTTTCCAACACCGGCTTAAATTGTTTTTAATAACTACTTAAATATACATAAACCTAAAAGTTTCAATAAACTTCTTATGCTCACATTTATTAAAAAGGCATGAAATCATAACAAATTACAAATTAAAATTTAAAAAGTCTAAGACCATTAAGAATCCAAGCAACATAAATTCAGTGTGATGGGTGATAGTGTTTTGCCGAAACTAAGTTCCCATTTCAAGATAAATAGAGACTGTGCATTCCCAGATTGTCTGCCCTGCTCCACACAGCCTATGTTACAAGATGCTGTGTTGAACGACCAACTTCTCACCATTCCTCTGTAATAGAACTTCTGCAAACCCTAATTTGTAGAGGTCATGAGGTTCTCTAACCTTCATTGGGCAGGAAGGAATTATTTAGCGTTTACATATACTTGGTCTCTACTATTGTTCTTAGCTCGCAATAATGAAAGGCATTCATCTTGGCACCGCTGTGATGATAAACCAAAATGCAAACACAGGCACTTAAATGCTGTAGCCATCCTCAGGAAGCAAATCATCTGTAACATACACAGTTTCATTGAAATGAAAGTGTAATATTGTTTAATTAAATTTTTTTGAGAGTGAGAGTGCCCACGTGCGTGTGCAGGCGAGCACACACGCGCGCACACACACACACACACACACACACGCAGAAAAGAGTGAGTGGGGGAGGGGCATAGAGAGAGAGGGAGAGAGACAGAATCCCAGGCAGGCTCCCCAATGTCAGCACAGAGCTGTACGCAGGGCTCGGTTTCATGGCCCTGAGATCATGACCTGAGCCAAAATCGACAGTTGGATACTTAACTGACTCAACCACGCAGGCACCCCAAAATGAAAGTATAATAATTAGGGTTCATTTAAAATACTCTCTTAGAGCACTGAGAGGCCCAGAGAATGTGTCTGCACATTCTTTGATAGGAGGCCGTAGCTCTGTCCCACGAAATGGGAACCTGTGCAGGGTGCATTTGCCCATGAGAGGACATTTGGAATTTTGACTCCTGCTGGTTGGGGCAAGAGGATGGGCATGAGGAAGGCCCACAGGTTGGAGGGTGAGCCATTGGCAATCTGAAAGGCCACTGAGTGGGGTTTGTGCCCCATATCTCATTACAACACTAATGATTTAATTTAGTAATGTTGACCATGACTATCAGGTGGTTCTGCGTATAGGGGCTACTCCTTATGCTAGGTGAACCTCCTGCCCTTGCCACTGACTGAACACAGCGAAAGCTGCAAGGAGCCCTGGGCTCTGCTTGGGAGGGTGCAGCAAGTGAGTTGGGACTCTGGAGTTAATGGCGCACCTGAGGGATTATGAGCATCGCCATGTTGCTGCAGACTGTCTCTACTGGGAAACTCAGGGACCAGAGTGCCTGCCACTGCCCAGGAAGGTTCCTGACTTCCTCACCTCCCCTTGCTGCCTTACACCAAGCCACATTCCCTTCGGCAACCTGAGCACCACCTGAGCAAAATGCGTAATGAAGACAATGAAAAGGTAGGAGATTATCTGCTGTCATCACTTGCGTAGAATCTGCCCCCTAATCCAGGAACAAGACCTGCACTGAATCAGAGAGCCCAGTGTGAGCCAGGGTGGATTAAGTAGAGTCTTGGGTGGAGGGAAAGCCTTAAAACCCCCTGTTTCGACATAGAGGTCAAAGCAAAAAGGAAAACCAGCTGGGCAGCTGCAGGAGCACAGTGGCTGGTTCAGTCTGGTCCAGATCATCCCCTAATTGAACAGCGGGAAAAAAAAACATTCAGAGGAGAGACTTGCTTAAGTCTCATTTACTGAACAAATAGTTAGCGATCAGTGTCCCCCGGAGGCTGGACAGTCAGTCTGCGATGTGCCAGATACACAGCAGACAGGCATGAGTAGTCCCTGCCCTCAGAGGGCACTGGGTTCGAAAGGGAGATGGAAGGTGACCGGACGGTTGGATGCAGTGGGTCAGTGCCTTGAAAGGGGCGGCACAGAGGCCACACAGGCACGCAGAACAGTCGCCTGATCCGGCCGGGCACAGTCAGAAGCAGCTCCCTAGAGGAAGAGATGGCGAAGCAGGCAGTGAGCACAAGTTCCGGGACTAGAGGGGCAGGCAAGCCATCCCAGGAAGATACTGCTGGCTCTACCTTCATGGTTTTTTGACGCCATTGATTGAAAGAGGACTGGAAACAGTCTGGACCAGTTTCCTCTGCTTCAACGCATTGTACACATATGACCAGGATGCTTCCTGGATCCTTCTTCACGGGAACGTGTGACTTCGAGTTTTCTTCCACATAAATCTAACCCTCTGACAGTCTCCAAGGCCATCATCATCCCACCTCTCCTACCGACCAGCTCCCAGCACCCACCTTCCATTCATTCAAATCACAGGCATTAAAACGATCCTACTTGGTAGTGATCACAGGCATTCGTTTGGGAATGACCGAACACACATGGTAGGATGTGGTGTAGACCAAAAGAACCTTGCTACTCAACGTGTGATCCCTGGACCGGTACCAGCATCACCTGGGAGTTTGTTATAAAGTGCAAATTCCAGAGCTCCAACCCAGACCTATTGAAGCAGAACTTGAAGGTCAAGATCCTCAGGTGATTCTGGTGCATTTTAAATTGGGAAATGGTTCTAAAGAGATAGTGTGAGTCTAATTCTAAGTGACATACAAATGACAGCAGCTTTATTTGTAAGCATAACATCACCATGATCGCTTATCTTAAAAACTCAACAATTTGTACTGATAAAGTTTTTCTGATTTTTGCTGGTTGATTAATTTTGGCAATTAATTTGCATAATACTGGCATTCTTACTATCTTTTAAAATCGTGCGCAGGATTCATAAAGTGATTTTTAGAGTTTTAGAGTTATTTTGAGAGAGCGAGAGTGTGAGCAGGGAAGGGGCAGAGAGAGAGGGAAGGTGGAGAGATAGAGAAAGAGAGAGAGGAACATAGAGAGAGGGAGAGAAAGTGCAGTATTTTTTTGTCTCAAAGAAAGCATTTCAGGTTTATCTATGTCTTCTTTGGTTTTATCTTGTACTTGTGATACTCCAAAGCAGAGTTACCTGTTCCAGTTTCAAAACTGTCAGATTTATATCCCTCTTGTTCAGAAAGCCTTTGAACTAGATAAGAATTATTCTTGTGAATGAAGCTTTACTTTATCAATTGTCATTTTCCTCCTCTTCTGGAGGATTCTGGAGCTTTAGAAAAATGCTTTCTCAACAAGAAAGCTTTGTTCGATATGAAATTTGAATGCAGCAGAGAGCTCTTTAAATATGCCATCAATATGCAAATAATTTCCAGATTTATTTAAATTCCAAAACAATGGTTGTTACATCAGTGAAAATGCCTGAATTTTTAGTAACACATATACGAACACCAAAATAGCAAAACCAAGAGGGTAATCAATAATGACTGTAACGATTAGCAATACTGACAGATCAGGCAAAGGTCATTGTCAACAGACCTACTGCCATAGAAGAACAAGAGATCATTGAAGAAATGACATCATGGAAACGGTCTCTCTTCCAGCTTTTACTATGCAAAAATTTTCCATTCATTCGCACTGGCTTGGAATAAAATTTTTGAGACAAATCACTCTAATTTTGAATTCAAGTCTGAGATGCCTAGAGCAGTGACATATGCCTGTGCTTGCTAGGGGGAAATCTGCTAGGAAAAATAATTTATCTTCAATCCAAACTTCATTGATTTGTATTTTAACAAACTTCAAGGAGGCTAGTACATGCAGCAACCAAACTTGCATTAAGTGTTTTTTAATATAGGAAGTGTTTATAAAAGCTTACATTTTTGCTCCTTTCGTGGATTTGTTGTGATTTGTGTATTTTTGTGGAATCAAATGGTTTTCCAGAAATAGGACCTAATGTATCCCATTTTATCTGTAGGAAATAAGAGCTTAACTTAAAACGGCATGACTTGTAGCTTTCTTCCAGGGTAAAATTTAGCCTTGAGTTGAAGGTCTTTGAAGGTCACCCGCGTAATGGGGTACTGATACAAACCTTGTCTTCATACAGTTGCAGAGAAAACCCTTGGAGTGGCTAGGAGAAATCTGGATTTCTTTTCTTCCAAGCCCTGTTGGTCTTTCTGTGTCCCATGGGGGGGGGGGGGGGGGAAACTGAGGCAGAATAACTAAAGGTATCCATCCAGTAGCCGTGTGTGGTTTTGAATCCCAGATCTGCTCCTTACTAGCTGCATGGTGTTGGGCGTGTCTGTAAACTCTCTGTGCCTTGTTTGCTTATCTGTAAAATGGGGAGGAACATGACAAGATTTCCCTCGCAGGAGGGTGATGTGGATAAAATGAGTGTATCTAGAGCATTTACAACAATGCAGACTATACTTTAAAGGCTGTATTTGATACTATTATCATTATAGTAGTCAGGAGATGGTGACTAAACCTCCATTCCCTTTCTCTGTCCCCAGGAAGAACTGAGGAAAAAGCAGGAATTTCTCTTCTATATCTTTAGAAGCAACAAGGACGTCAGCGTTAAAGTCACACAGACCTAGGTTCAAGTTCCCTCTCTCCTCAGCTCTTCAAACCAGGGTATCTTATGTTCACTCAGCTTCAGTGTCCTCATTTAGAGGGGACAATAATATCTACTTCAGGAGAACTTTAGAGATATTAAAAGAAGTCAATATACTTAAGGGATACAGCACTTACCTGGCTGGGTGGTCAAAAAGGTCAATAAATGCCAATTTCTCTCCCTTTCTGTCATCACCTACACAATCCATGACCCTATGTTGTTTGTATTTTTTTTTTTTTTTTGCTACTGCAAATAACCTTATGTCACTTTCCAATTTCCTTTTGCTCTTCCTTCATCCAGCCCTTTAAATCTGAGTTCTTTTCTGGGCAGGCATGGGTATCAATTCAACTGGGGCGTTAGCTAGTCAATAAGGTATATCTTCCAGGAGCAATCCCTTAATCCTTCCAAGGAACAGAGGGAGAGGGAGAGACAGAGACAGAGGGAGATAAAAGAGAGGAATTGGCTGGTTCATGTGGTCACAGAGGCCAAGAAGTCCAGTGATCAGCCTAATGTCTGCAAGCTGGAGAAAGAGGAAGGCAGGAACTGTATATCAGAGGGTCGGTGAAATTTGCCACTCAAGCTGAAGAAAAGAGGGAGAGAATTCACCCTTTCTCTGCCCTTTGTTTATCTGGGCTCTTAGGGATTGCATGATGCCTGCCCACATAGGTGAGGGAGGACATTCTTAGCCTACTGGTTCAAACGCTAATGTCTTCCAGCAACCCCCTTACGGACACACAGAGAAATGTCTCACTACCTATGTGGGCATCCCTTAGCCCAGTCAAGTTGACATATAAAATTAGCATCACGAGAGGATAAGCCAGAGCAAAACTTAAGGGCCAAAATCTGAAGGACTTGGCAGCCACACAGATGAAGGAAAAGGAGAGGGTAGCGATAGGTGGGTTGGAGAGTAAAGGAAACCAAAGAAGCAAAGGGAAACCCTTGTTTCTGGTTTGGATGCCTGAGTCACTGGTGGAAAGACAGGTTTTAGTAAGGGGATTTCAGAGATGTTGAAAGGGAGTTAAGCTCATAACTGAAAACCAATAGAGCTGTTCACTTTATTTTTAAGTCAGAATAATTCTGGTGCTTGAGGGTTGTCCTTAAATGAGTTCACAAACTACATATGCAAGAAAAAAAAAACAATATAAAAGCCTCACAATTTTATTTGCATTTTGACTATCCCTCCCTTCTCTTCAGTCCATTTGGAAGTTCCCATTGGCTTCTCCAAAGTTCTAACCTGTGCTAGGGGTTGTAATCCCATGTAGGCTGCTTAGGGCCAAGGCACTGGGAGTGAGTGGGGATGGTCTACCTATGAAGATGCATCTCGGACATCAGTCTACACTCGGGAGGGCCGGGGTGTCCTTTTCTCTTGAACTCACAGTCCTCTCTGCCTGGAGGTCTCAGATGAATAACATGGAATTCTGAGGAAAGCCTGGAATCTTACCTGCCCTGACTTTCCTCATACCTCCTCCCTGGGGTTTTGTCTTGATCTCTCCCAGAAGATGCAGAACGTCTTTTTCTGGGGGATCTTAAAGTCCTCACGTCACATCTTGTCCCTTACTTAATTCTCTCAAGACAGTCTCCCTCTCTTCAGTACTTTTCCTTAAACTCTCTTAGTGTTTGACTAACAAAGTTTAGAATTTTGGAAACCAAAGTCTGAAAAACTGGTTTTCACCATCTAAGGGATTTCCACCTTGAGGCATTAGATTTCTCCCTTGAGGCAATTCTCAAAGCTCCATTACCTTGAATGGGAGCAGGGGACCTGGGAAGAGAGCAATACTGAAGAAAAAGATCAGGTACTATCTTAAAACAAAAGAAAAAAAACTCACCTCACCAAAAATAAAATAAGCAATGGGAGAAGAATTTTCTTGTCCTCTTTGGGGAAAGCCATTGGCTGAAGGAGGGAGAGCAAAGGCATAGAAAACAAAAAGCATTTGGAGTAAATAATTGTAGATATTGATAGTGGAGCCTTTGAAGTTAATAAATTGCATGACTG
Source organism: Panthera leo (assembly GCF_018350215.1). Taxonomy (NCBI): domain Eukaryota; kingdom Metazoa; phylum Chordata; class Mammalia; order Carnivora; family Felidae; genus Panthera; species Panthera leo. The sequence continues at coordinate 146,385,191 of NC_056687.1, read as the reverse complement.
TCTGTATGGGAGGGCTAGTTTTTTTTTGTTTGTTTGTGTTTTGGTCCCAGCTCTTATTTTTGTAGTTTCAGGCATGTATCTTGGAGTCTTTCCGAAGGTATCTGACCAGTGGGCTCATGGGATTGTAGAAAATGAAACAATATAATAAATTAGGGTCAATCAGAGACTTGGCAAAAGTTAAGTAAAACGATGCTACATTTTCTTCAAAAGAAAAAAAGACTGTTTCTATTGCATTAAGGTATGAAAATGGAGAACTTTCTGGCAACTGATGAGATATCGTGTCACCAAATGTATCCTTACTGCTTGTTTGTTTTATATTTTTGCTCTTAAGATTTTCATTTTGGTAATTAAGGCTTAGAGGGGCATTAACCTCATTTATATAGTTTGTTCATCCAGAAACCAGCGGATCGAATGTTTTATTCCATCTCTTGAACACTCTGGACAATTACAATTCTAGGACCGCAGTTAGTGTTTTCTCACTGGAGAGCGAACCCTCGCATTTACTTAAATCCCTTTCCCCATAGTCTCCTGAGAGGAGGAGAAAGTGGAAATTCGAGTCACAGGGAGGTGTGTATTCACACTGTCTTTATGAAGTCACAGTGGAAGCCATTTACATTTGGACTTGAATCATAGAAAAGATGTGGAGTGGAGCCAAGGGACCAGGTTCCAGTCTTATTTCCGCCTCTCATTAGCATGCTACGATTAGTCACATCTCTACACTTCCCTGGCATCTGCTCCTCCATGTGTACGATGGCGCATTTGGCTTGGGTCAAAGGACAGACACGCAAGGAGCTGCCTGGGCAGGACAGGTAGTGAATGCAAAAAGTGTACATGACTGCCTATCACAGCATCACCACTTATTTTCCTCACGCTCCCGGAAACAACTGTTGAAATTTCAGGCTCTTTTTACAGATCGTTAAGCCTTCCCTCAGCATCCTTTCCACACGCTAGCCACGCTTCTTCTCATGGTTGGTTTTCCTAATGGCAGATTAAGTTGTATTCTTTTGCTACAGACACGCTTTGTTGGCATAGTAAACCCAGAAATCCTCTTAATGTTCGAGAAAATATGTCTGGATGACATTTTCCTTAAAACACATGGCTCTTTGGTTTGGTTTTCCATTTTGGAAAAAGTCTCTGGTGTGAGGATACAATTTTCTTTCGGTTTTATCCTACTACAGGAGTAGCCTGTGGTGTTAATGGGATAATACCTGCCAGTTGACACTTAGCCTCAGGATGGGGAGTAATAGAGAGCGGTGGGGACTGTGGCAAATGGACAACAGCGGGCAGGGGCCCCTGCCCTTTCCACAGCAGGCACCTGCCCCTCAGCACAGTTGATTGTTGGCCTCTGAGAATGAGTCCAGTACAGGCGTGTCTCCCGAGGTTTTGTCAAAGCTGTAAATTCTGATTATTATGCATGGAATTTTCCTGAATTTTATATGTTGGCAACTGAATTGAAACAAGTCTCAATGGTAGCAACACTGAGTATTCTCAATAGATCAGGCTAAACCAAAAAACAAACAAACAAACAAGCTAGATCGCATGCATTAAAAGGTTTAAGACTTTGGGCCAAATGACCCTGAAGTTCTTTTTTCCCTGGAACTTGCTTTGTCACAACACACATTTATATGTGATACATTCTATGCATATATTTTAAGGCACTATATACGTGTCCTAACTCATTTAATCTTGCCAACAACTTTAAAAAGTAGGTGCTATTATTATCTTTGTTTTACTTCATTTACAATTATGATTTCATATCAATTCTCTTTATTTATTCACTTATTTTTAATTGAGTTTTGAAAATTTAATTCCATTGTAGTTAACATACAGTGTTATATTAGTTTCAGATATACAATATAGTAATTTGACAATTCTATACGTAACTCAGCGCTCATCATAAGTGTACTCTTAATCCCCTTCACGTATTTCACTCACCCCCCACCCACCTTCCCTCTGGTAACCATTGATTTGGTGTCTATAGTTAAGAGTCTGTTTCTTGATCTGTCTCTCTCTCTCTCTCTCTCTCTCTCTTTTTTTCCTTTGCTCATTTATTTTGTGTCTTGAATTCGACATATGAGTGAAATCATATGGTATTTGTCTTTCTCTGACTGCCTTATTTTGCTTAGCGTAATCCTCTCTAGCTCCATCCGTGTTGTTGCGAATGGCAAGATTTCATTCTTTTTTTTTAAGTTTATTTCTTTATTTTAGAGAAAGAGAAGGAGGGAAGGGCAGAGAGAGAGGGAGAAGATAGAATGCCAAGGAGGCTCTGCACTGTCAGCACAGAGCCTCATGTGGGGCTCCATCCCACGAACCACGAGATCATGACCCGAGCCCAAATCAAGAGTTGGACACTTAACCAACGGAGCCACACAGGTGCCCCAGATTTCATTCTTTTTTATGGTTCAGCAATATTCCATTGTATATATATATATATATATACCTCATCTTCTTTGTCCACTCACCTATTGATGGACTCAGGCTGCTTCCATAATTTGGCTAAATAAGGCTGCGATAAATGCAAGGGTGCATATATCCCTTTCAATTAGTGTTTTGTATTCTTTGCGTAACTACTTACTAGCATAATTACTGGATTGTAGGGTAGTTCTATTCTTAATATTTTGAAGTAACTCCATACTGTTTTCCACAGGCTGCACCAGTTTGCAATCCCACCAACTGTGCATGAGGGTTCCTCTTCCTCCATATCCTCGCCAACACCTGTTGTTTCGTGTGTTTTTGATTTTAGCCATTCTGACAGGTGGGAGGTGTTATCTCACTGTAGTTTTTATTTGCGTTTCCCTGATAACGAGCGGTGGTCAGCATCTTTTCATGTGTCTGTTGGCCTTCTGTAGGTCTTCTTTGGAAAGATGTCTGTTCATGTCTTCTGCCCATTTTTAAATGGATTATTTGTGTTTTGGGTATTGAGTTGTATGAGTTCTTTAAATATTTTGGATACTAACTCTTTTCTTCATAAACAGACTATTATTTTGAGAGAGAGAGAGAGAGAGAGAAAAGAGAGAGCATGTGATGGCAGAGTGAAAGGGAGAGAGAGAATCTTAAGCAGGCTCCACCCTGAGTGTGGAGCCTGATGTGGGCTCCATGTCATGACCATGCGATCATGACCTGAGCTGAAATCAAGAGCCAGAAGCTTAACCAAATGGGTCACCCAGGCGCCCCATGGATATTAACTCTTTATCCGATATGTCATTTGCAAATATCTTCTCCTATTCAGTAGGTTGTCTTTTAGTTTTGTTGATTGTTTCCTTCGCTGTGCAGAAGATTTTTATTTCGATGCAGTCCCAATAGTTTAGTTTTGCTTTTATTTTCCTTGCCTCAGGAGACACATCTAGAAAAATGTTGCCATCGTCTATGTTGGAGAAATTTTTTAATTTTTTTAAATTTTTTAAATGTTTATTTATTTTCAAGAGCAAGAGAGACAGAGCGTGAGCAGGGGAGGGGCAGACACGGAATCCAAAGCAGGCTCTAAGCCATCAGCACAAAGCCTGATGTAGGGCTCAAACTCACAGAACATGAGATCATGACCTAAGCCGAAGTCGGACACTTAACCGACTGAGCCACCAGGTGCCCCATATGTTGGAGAAATTTTTGCTTGTGCTCTCTTCTAGTATTTTTATGGTTACAGGTCTCACATTTAGGTCTTTAATTCATTTTGAGTTTATTTGTGTGTATGGTGTAAGAAAACAGTCCAGTTTCATTCTTTTGTGTATAGCTATCCAGCTTTCTCAATATGATTTGTTGAAGATTTGTTTTTCCCATTGCATATTCTTGCCTCTTTTGTTGAAGATTAATTGGCCATATACTCATAGGTTTGTTTCTGAGTTTTCTGTCCTATTGATCTGTATGTCTATACGTCCATACTGTTTTGAACACTTCAGTTTCATGGTATAACTTGAAACCTCCAGCCTTGTTTTTCTTTTTCAAGATTGTTTTGGGGGCACCTGGGTGGCTCAGTCGGTTAAGCGTCTGACTCTTGATTTTCACTCAGATTATCATCTCACAGTTCATGAGTTTGAGCCCTGTGTTGGGCTCCATGCTGACAGTGTGGAGCCTGCTTGGGATTTTCTCTCCCTCTCTCTCTGCCCCTTTCCCACTCATGCTCTCTCTCTCTTAAAATTAATAAACTTAAAAAAAAAAAAAAGGAAAGATTGTTGTGGCTAATCAGGGTCTTTTGTGGTTCCATACAAATGTTAGAATTATTCTAGTTCTGTGAAAAATGCTCTTGGTATTTGGATAGGGATTATACTAAATCTGTAGATTGCTTTGGGTAGTATGGGTATTTTAACAATATTTGTTCTTTCAATCCATTGGCATGGAATATCTTTCCATTTGTACTGTCTTCAATTTCTTTCATCAATGTTTTATAGTTTTCAGAGTACAGGTCTTTCACCTCCTTGGTTAGGTTTATTCCTAGGTATTTTCTTGTTTGTGGTGCAATTGTAAATGGGATTGCTTTTTAAATTTCTTTCTTCCTTTCTTTCTTTCTTTCTTTCTTTCTTTCTTTCTTTCTTTCTTTCTTTTTCTCTTTCTCTCTTTCTCTTTCTCTTTCTTTCTTTTGCTTCTTTATTAGTGTATAGAAATGAAATGGGTTTCTGTACATTGATTGTGTAGTCTGCTAACTTACCGAAATCATTTGTCAGTTCTAGTAGTTTTGTAGTAGAGTCTTTAGGGTTTTCTATATATAGTATCAATTCACCTGCAAATAATGTAAGTTTAACTTCTTCTTTACTGATTTGCATGTCTTTTATTTCTTTTTCTTGCCTGATTTCTGTGGCTAAGACTTCCAGTACTATGTTGAGTAAAAGTGGTGACAGTGGACATCCTTGTCTTATTCCTGATCTCCGGGGGAAAACTCTCAGTTTTTCACAATTGAGTATGATGTTCACTGTGGATTTTTCATATATGGCCTTTATTATGTTGAGACATGTTCCTTCCAAACTCACTTTTTTGAGGGTTTTACCATGAATGGATGTTGTACTGCATCAAATGCTTTTTCTGCATCTATTGAAATGGTCGTATGGCTTTTATCCTTTCTCTTGTTCATGTGATGTATCACATTGATTGATTTACAAGTATTCAACAACTCTTGCATCCTGGGAATGAATCCCTCTTGATCATGGTGAATGATTTTTTTTTAATGTATTGTTGAATTTGGTTTGCTATACTTCGTTGAGGACTTTTGCATCTGTGTTCATCAGAGATATTGGCCTGTATGTAGTTCTCTTTTTTTGTAGTGTCTTTATCTGGTTTTGGCATCAGAGTAATGCAGACCTCATAGAATAAATTTGGAAGGTTTTCTTCCTCTTCTATTTTTTGAAATAGCTTGGGAAGAATAGTATTAACTTTTTTTAAATGTGTGGTAGAATTTAAAAAAATAAAAAACTAAAATAAATGTTTGGTAGAATTCACCTGTAAAGGCATTTGGTTGTGGACTTTTGTTTGTTAGAATTTTTTGATTACTGATTCAATTTCATCACTGGTAATCAGTCTATTCAAATTTTCTATTTCTTCCTGGCTCAATTTTGGGAGGTTATATGTTTCTAGGAATTTATACATTTCTTCTAGGTTGTCCAATTTGTTGGCATGTAATTTTTCATAATATTTTCTTGTATTCTTTGTATTTCTTCAGTGTTGGTTATTTCTCTTCTTTCATTTCTGATTTTGTTGATTTGAATCATCTCTCTCTTCTTTTTTGATGGTTCTTGCTGAAGGTTTACCAATTTTGTTGATCTTTCAAAGTACCAGATCCTGGTTTCATTGATCAGTTCTGTTGATTTTTTAGTTTTTATTTCATTTGTCTCTTCTCTAATCTTTATTATTTCCTTTGTTCTATTGGTTTTTGCTTTGTTTGTTCTTCTTTTTCTAGCTCCTTTGAGTGTAAGGTTAGGTTGTTTATTTGACATTTTTCTTGCTTCTTGAGGTAGAACTGTATTGCGATAAACTTCCCTCTTAGAACGGCTTTTGCTGCATCCCAAAGATTTTGGACTGTTATGTTTTCATTTTCATTTGTCTCCATGTATTTTTTTACTTCCTCTTTTATTTCTTGGTTGACCCATTCATTGTTTAGTAGCATGTTATTTGACCTCCATGTACCTGTGCTCTTTCCAGATTTTTTCTTGTGATTGATTTCTCATTTCATAATATTATGGTCAGAAAAGATGCATGGAATGACTTCTATATTTTTAAAGATTGTTGTGACATGTTTTATGGCCTAATATGTGATTTATTCTGGAGAATGTTCCATATGTTCTTGAAAGAATGTGTATCCTGCGTTTAAGAAAAAAAATTTTTTAAACTTTGTTTATTTTTGAGAAAGAGAGAGACAGAGTGTGGGCAGGGGAGGGGAAGAGAGAGGGAGACACAGAATCTGAAGCAGGGCCCAGGCTCGGAGCTGTCAGCACAGAGCCTGATGTAGGGCTTGAAATCATGAACTGTGAGATCATGACCTGAGTCAAAGTCAGCTGCTTAACCAACTGAGCTACCTAGGTGCCTATATCCTGCTGTTTTAGGATGGAATGTTCTGAATATATCTGTTAAATCCACCTGGTCCGATGTGTCATTCAAGGCTACGGTTTCCTTGTTTATTTTCTGTTTGGATGATCTATCCATCGATGTAAGTGCCATGTTAAGATTCTCTACTATTATTGTATTACCATCAATTACTTTTTTTATGTTTGTTATTAACTGCTTTAAGTCCTTCCATGTTGAGTGTATAAATATTTACAATTGTTATGTCTTCTTGTTGGATTGTCCCCTTAATGATTATATAGTGCCATTTGTCTCTTGCTATGGTCTTTGTTTTAAAGTCTATTTTGTCCAGTATAAGTATTGCTACCTGGCTTTCTTTTCACTTCCATTTGTGTGATAAATGCTCTTCCATCCCTTCACTTTCAATCTGCGTGTGTCTTCAGGACTGAAATGAATCTCTTGTAGACAGCATATAGATGGGTCTTGATTTTTTTATCCATTCTTTCACCCTATGTCTTTTGATTGGAGTATTTAATTCATGGACATTCAAAGTAATTATTGATAGGCCTGTATTTATTTCCATTTTGTTACTTGTTTTATGCTTGTTTCGTAGTTTTTTTCTGTTCTTTTCTTCTCTTGCTCTCTTTTCTGATGATTAGTTGGCTTTCTTTAGTGATATACTTGGATATTTTCTCTTTATTTTTTGCATATCTATCACTGGTTTTTGATTTGTGTTTACCATTTGGTTTGTATATAACATTTTCTGTATATAGCAGTCTATATTTAGTTGATGGTCATTTAAATTTGAACCCATCTTTTACTCCTCTTCTGCCCACAATTTAGGTATATGGCGTCATACTTTATATCCTTATATTTTGAGAGCCTCTTGATTGGTTTCTACAAATATACTTATTTTTACTGCTTTAGTGCTTCCTTTCCTTACTCCTGCTTATGGTCTTTCCTTTCCAGTCAGAGTCCCCTTTAACATTTCTTGTAAGGCTGGTCTAGTGGTCATGAATTCCTCTAAATTTTGTGTGTCTGGGAAATTCTTTATGTTTCTTTCTATTCTGAGTGGTAGACTTTCTGGATAGAGTATTCTTGGTTGCAGATTTTTTTCCTTTCAGCATTTTGAATATTTTATGCCATTCCCTTCTGGCCTGCAAAGTTTCTGCTAAAAAATCAGTTTACGGCCTTATGGAGTTTCCTTTGTATGTAACTGCTTCCTTTTCTCTTGCTGCTTTTAAAATTCTCTCTTTATCACTACATTTTGGCATCTTAATTACTATGTATCTTGGTGTGGACCTTTTGGGTTGATTTTGTTGGGAGATCTCTGTGCCTTCTTGATCTGGATTTCTGTTTCCTTCCCCAGATTCTGAAAGTTTTCAGCTATTATTTCTTGAAATAAATTTTCTGCCCCTTGTCTTTCTCTTCTTCTTTTGGGATTCCTATGATGTGAATGTTATTATACTTGAGAGTGGGGCGCTTGGGTGGCTCAGTTGATTAAGTGTCTGACTTTGACTCCAGTCATAATTTCATGGTTCATGGGTTTGAGCCCTGTGTTGGGCTCTGTGCTGACAGCTCAGTCTGGAGCCTGCTTCAGATTCTGTGTCTCCCTCTCTCTCCCCCTCCCTGCTTGCACTGTATCTCTCCTGTCTCTCAAAAATGAATAAATGTTTTTTAAAAAAATTATTACACCTGATGATATTGCTAATTTCCTTGAGTGTATTCTCATTTTGCATATTTTTTTTCTCTCACCTGCTCACCTTTCCATTACTTTGTCCTTCAGGTCACTGATTGATTCTTCTGCTTCATCTACTCTATTATTTATTCCACCGAGTGCATTTTTAATTTCATTTATTGTGTTCTTCATCTCTGATTGGTTCTTTCTTATCTCTTTGTTGAGGGTCTAACTGCTGTCCTCCCCTTTTTCCTCAAGTTTAGTGAGCATCTTTATGATCATTACTTTAAATTTTCTATGAAGCATATTACTTCTCTCCATTCCACTCAGGTCTCTTGCTGTGGTTTTGTCTGTTCTTTCATTTGGGACATATTCCTCTGTGTCCTAATTTTGTCTAACTCTCTGTGTCTGTTTCTGTGTTTTGGGCAAGATAGCTACCATCTCCTGCCCTTGAAAATAATGGCCTTTGAGGAAGAGGTCCTATAGTGCCCTGCAGTGCTGTGTTCCCTGTTCAGCAGAACCCAGTACCTCAGGAGTGTTTCCTTTGCATGACGTGTGCACCCTGTTGCGGCCCCTGGGCTGCTTTTCCCTTCAGTCCTGTTATCTGCATTGGCTCTCTTTGCCTGTGGTGAGCAGCGTTTGCTTCTTGTGTTGTCAGTGGGCCAGTTAGTGGACGCTTTTGGCTTGAGTTGATTCAGACCAGGCGTTTGACTGAAATGTGGTAGCATGGAACTGGAGGTACTTTCCCTGTGTTGTCCCCTGAGTAGCTTTCCTTGGTGGGCAGGGCCTGCAGTCAGACCAGTTTTCTGCACCCAGGCCACTGCTGGTTCTTCCTTCTGACCGGTGTGTGTGTGTGGTGGTGGTGGACTTTTCCTCTCTCCAGGGAAGGAGTCACTTTGGAGTGGTACTGGCCACTGTGGGGGCTGTTTGCACACTGCCGGGCCTGCAGCACCACCCTGTATAAACTCTGGCCAAGAGCCTATTGGAGGGGGCAGGTCCCAAGAAGCACAGTGGCAGGGGGATGCTGTGTTTTGAACTGCCATTCCTGGTTCCTTTGCAGGAGGGCTCCTGCAGTGCCTGGACTGAGGCACCATTTGGATGGGTCTGGGGAAGCACAGCAGAGGGTGTTATGCGGGGGGGGGCTAGCAAGCTTTGGGTGCATTCATTCCTCTGCAAGAAGGGCCCTGCATCACCTGGACGGATGTCCAAAGGGGTGGATTGGCAGAAGCACGGTGGAGGTGAGGGGTGGGCACAGCAGTGCTAAAAACTTAGTGAGTCCTGCAGGTGGCAGGGTGTTTACGCTGGGGGGTGGGGAGGGAAATGGTGCCTTCCAGTTCCTTTGTTCCTGGAGGAGTTCCCCATGATTTCTGTCCTTCTAGGACACTGAGATTAGTAAGTAACACTGCCTCTCATATGCCCCAGGCACCTTTCAAACTGCTGCTTCTATGCTGTATCTTCATGGGCTATTTGTTGTGCCGTCTCTTTAAGGGCAGACACTCGGTTTTTTTCCCCCCCTCCCAGCTCTCCCAGAACTGAGCCTGCTGAATTTTTTAAATTCCAGATTTTAAGTCCTGCTGGTTGTAAGGACTCATGAAGTTCAGCCCCTCTGGTTTTCAAAGCCAAATGTTATAGAGATTCATCTTCCCTGTGCAGGCTCCCCAGTGTGGAAGTCTGTTTCTTTCCCCTCCCCATGCCTGCAGCACCCTCCCTCCTGTGGGCGGTCCTCTGATTCCCTTTAGTTCCTGACACTATCTCTGCCCCTCCTGCTCTCTTCAGTGTGGCCACTTCTCTACATTTAGTTGTGGGGTTTATTCTGCAAGTCTCTGCGTCATTTTCTGGGTTATTTACACTGATGAGAATGTTATCTATTTGAATCCATGGGAGGAATGAGCCAAGGGTCCTTCTATACCACCATCTTCCCTGGAAGTCCTTACCTCATTTATTTTTATCTTTCATTTCATTTCATTTCATTTCATTTCATTTCATTTCATTTCATTTCATTTCGTTGAGTCACTTGCCTAATGTCACAGAGCAAATAAGTCATAAAGCCAGAATTCAACACTGGCCCTCTAACACCATAGCCCAGAAATATCTCTTTATGCAGGTAAAATTATATTTCTTATATTAAAAAAACACCTTTTTACCAGGGGTGCCTGGGTGGCTCAGTCGGTTAAGCGTCAGACTCTTGATTTCAGCTCAGGTAATGATCTCCCGGTTTGTGGGTTCAAGCCCCAGTGGTGCAGAACCTGCTTGGGATTCTCTCTCTTCCCTCTTTCTCTGCCTCTCTCTCTGCTCCTTCCTTGCACATGCATTTTTTTTTCTCTCTCTCTCAAAATAAATACAGTTAAAAAAATGCCTCTTTAACAAACAGTTTATTTTGTCAACAAAATTTGTTGTTGACAATAAGCATACTTATTTGGATTTGTATGAAATGAGGAGTTTGGATTATTTTTATTTTGTATGCAAGGGGAAAGATGGGCTTATCAGGTGACCAAATATTAGTGCCGGTTAGATCAACATACTGCCTGCATTAGCAAGATTGAAGAGAATGAGATGCTAGTTAGGATCAGTTTCTTCCAATCAGATCTAATATGTAAATAAGTGGCTGCCCTTTGATTGGTTACTGATGATCCTCGGAGGAAGTGATTAATGTTTTGCTTTTCTGGCTGCCTCCATACCCAAAGAATGTTAATACAAATGGAAATTTGGTCATATATTTAAGCAACCTGTCACAGCAAAGAGATTTCCAGAGCTTTTTGGTTAAAGAGGTTTTTGAATGTATGTATGAGCAATATATGGGCTGACTTTTTACTTCAGCAAATATAAAGATGTATTATCCCTTGAGGTTTGTTATTAACCTCAGTTTCACCTCTGTTAATATTTACTCCGCAGGTCAATAAATCTTGATATTCACTTCAACAGAAGCCAATATCTTCAGATTATGAGTTATTAATCTTAGCCAAACTGAAAAATTGTGTGAATATTTTTCTTTTACTAGAGAAAATGAGGGCTTTTTTGGTTTCCTTTTTCTTCAGGCTTTCTTAAGGAAGAAGCTTAGTTGTTATCTGAACCTCCAAACTGCTTTTTCAGATTTAGTGTTTGGAGTGGAGGGTATGAATTGGTTACAAAATAAAATTCAACTGAATAAAATGTAAAGATCTTTTTAGTTTTATTCAACAATTTATGAATCCCACCTAGCAGATAGAAAGGGGCTCCAAAAATGTATACAAAATGGAAGACTTTTATAGGCAGAAAGGGGTGAGACAAAGAATGGATCCTTTGTGGCAAGCTCCCCTTCCTTTGGAGGAAGCTGGGGGGCGGGGGTCTCTCAGGCAGATTACCTCACTAATGCTGACCAGGTAATTCCAGATAAACTGGTGGAAGGTAACATTCCTGGGAGAGGCTGAAACTACAGTTAGGTTAGGTATTAAGTCTTGGTTTGCTGACTTGGGTCTTAGCACAAGTGGCTCCATTTTGGATTCTTTCTTTCTTTCTTTCTTTCTTTCTTTCTTTCTTTCTTTCACAAGTCTTAATGCAAGTTTTAGAAACTCTCCTATTGAAAGGATTGCAAGGCGGCAGGAATTAAATAAATCTTATTTTAAATCCACCTGTGAAATATTCTGATTTTAAGGGGAACTTAGAAAAGATTATAGCCAAATCCCTGCTGCCCGCCTTTGTGTCATTTACTGACGTTGCTTGATGTGAGCCATGCCAAATGTGATGCATTTCTAGGTCCTGGCAGCAAAATGCTGTGCAGTAGAGAAGGACCGCTGCAGCTGGCCCAACTCGGGATAAAAAATAGCAAATGTGAAAAGACACAGGTGAGTGCATGGGCTTTCCAACAGCGTAGATGTTGCGAGTGAAGTGTGAAATAGAAGCAATTAGCTTGCCGTTTCAAAGGAATGTTTCTAGTCCTAGTCTGGTAATCTGGAGAATCACACCTATAATCATAGAGAAATTCAAGACAAAAGGAGATGAAAAACTAATGGAAGAAGTTGGAGGTCATCCGACCTTACGGCTAGTGGATGCTGCTCATGGAAACGGAGATATGTAGGATTAGGAAATAACTGTGTAGAGGGTGAGAAAGCGTCTTCCCAAACGCTGATAAAGGGACATTTTTAAAGATTTTGTAACATGTTTAGTGGAGGGGGGAAGGGCGGGGGACCAGGGAGAAGGTGGAGGGGAGTTCCGAAATGTGGTGGGAACTCTGGTCAGACAGACCAAGCCTGCAGAACCCTGTTTCTCAAAGTGTGGTCCTAGAACTAGCAGCTTTCGCATCACCCAGGGACTGATTAGAAATGCAAATTATCGGGGCGCCTGGGTGGCGTAGACGGTTAAGCGTCCGACTTCAGCCAGGTCACGATCTCGCAGTCCGTGAGTTCGAGCCCCGCGTCAGGCTCTGGGCTGATGGCTCGGAGCCTGGAGCCTGTTTCCGATTCTGTGCCTCCCTCTCTCTTTGCCCCTCCCCGTTCATGCTCTGTCTCTCTCTGTCCCAAAAATAAATAAAAAACGTTGAAAAAAATTTAAAAAAAAAAAAAGAAATGCAAATTATCAACCCCGTCCCAGAGCTATTGGATCGGAAACTCTGGAGGTGGAGTCCAGCAATTTGTAGTTTAAGGAGCTCTCTAGGTGATTGTGAAACACCTCAAACCTGAGAACCACTGTGCTAGGGCGCAGAGTTTTTAACCTTATCTGTACATTGCAATTCTTTGGGGAGTTTCAAAGATAATGATATGCCTGGGTTTTGCCTCTGGAGGTTCTGATTTAATTGCTCTGGGGTACGGCCCGGACATCAGGATGTTTTGCAGCTTCATAGATGATTTTAATGGGTAGCCAGGGCTGAAAATTACTCTAGGGCAAGTTCTCATCCTAAATTGCTTTTTCAAATCTAATTCTCTCCTTTCATATCAAATAGAATGCTTCCTTTGCTGTCCTGAAACAAAATTTATATGAATATTATTACTCATGCACATATTTTTAACTGAAATATAAAGGAGGAAGAACAGAAAAGTAATTTATGATAATATGCATTTCAAACATTTTAATTTGTGGGTCTGACCACACTTAGAGTGAAGCAGGCAGATGCTTGCGTTGAGGTGTTATCAACATGACAATTCCAAATGCAGATTGATCCCGGTGCGTTGAACTGGTAACTCAAACACCATGGACGACACTACTGGGAGTGACATAACTTGCCGAAAAGAACGAATCTTGGTAAAATTTCTAAAAAAAACAATGACCGGTTTTCCATTTTGCTGAGCCTTGGGTCAAAGCATGTACTTAAAGGGACGGTGACTTATTGTAGCGGATGCCATGGCTCCCCACAAAGATCCCCCTCCAGAACAGAAGCACTTACTTCCTCAGCTGCTGTGAATGCCGATTGCTGACGGCCCTCAGTTGATATGTCTCTTTGGGACTTTCCCTCAGCTGAAGAGCACCGCCTTGCCCAAGATCTCCCCAACATAGTACATCCTTCTCAGGCACAGGCTTCATTCAATGACTGGTCAAGGCTGGGTTATGAGTGAAGTGGATCTCCTGCCTGAATTCGGGGCAATTCTGAAGGTCTGGAGATTGAATCAGATCGACTGAGACCTTTGCTATAACTCCATTATAGCTCAGCTTCTTTCTCCGCCCAACCCTGTTCCCCTTGACCCCTCCGGGCTGATGGTTCTGAGAATACTCTCTGATAAGCCTCCTGCTGAAGGTATCCATTTTAGAGCCAACTGCCAGTGCGACCCACCAGTGACCACTAAAACCACCCGTTTCAGTGAAAGCCTGACTCCTTTAGTAGTCAGTTGGGTTACAGTTACCTGAAAAGATTTTTGTTAAATATTTTTATCCCATCCAGAAAGGATACCCCTTCATTGAGACAGATGGTGAAAGAGCCAGAATTGCATTTGCGGGAGTGACTTCTGGGAGCATGAAGCAAGCTGGCAGAGGAGAAAGGAAAACTCAGGTAGTGAGTCCCAGAAATGGCACTGGTGCTGGAGTCGCAAGTGTTCAGAACAAATCCCTGGAAATTGAGCTGGTAGAGACTCCACTAAATTCAGAGACAGGGCAGCCTCCAGCAAAAAAAAAATGTAAATTAGTCAACATTTGTTTTGCTTTTCCCCCGGTACCCTTTTCTCTCCATGGAGTCTGTAGCTGTGAGAACCTACTCTTTGGAAAAGATCTGATAAGCTATTTACCCCTTAGAGTGACTCTAAGTCAACAGTTTTGGTTTTTTGTCTTCCAGGGTTGTTTGCATTTGAAGTATTTTTATGGAATAAAAGTTGTGGTCTTTGGTTAAAAGGAATTTCAAGAAACTATCCTTCATTAGACAGATTGAAAATAGGAGCCAGGGAGCCTTTCCTCTTCCCACCCACTCACAATCCGTTCTCATTGGGGAATTTTTTAGGGTCAGAGAAGGGCGAGAATGGGGTACCCCAGCAGGAAAGTCTGTGAGCTCTTTGGAGATGGGTCACGCATGAATTGTATTTCCCATATCCTTGGAATTTGATATGTAGAGTTACAAAGCAAAGCTTCCTAGTCTTGGTTTTAAAGATAGAGTAAATTCGGAAATCTTCCATAGTCTGGATATATGCTTAGGATAATGAGTGTGGCTTTTGAAAGGATACTACCAAAATGTGAGAAAACCTCTCTAAATTTTATTTGTCTGTGAAGTCTTTACAAAGTGATGTAGTCTTGGCCAAGTAATTTTGTGTCTCTGGACTTCAATTCCTTTTCCATGACACAGATTATTATTTAGATTGCTCCCATGAGATTCCTTCTCACCCTCCTCTTTAATCACCTTAATGAAATAGAAGAAGAAATGTAAAAGTGAAAACAATGAGGACAACGTTAAGAACTCTCTGCAATCCTTTTTAGCGGCCCTGGCATTCATTCATTCATACCACAAACATTGACTGTCCACACTGTGCTAAGTCTTGGCCTGGGTTCAGAAGCCGAACGCATAAAGAGGTGCAAGCTTATGTCCTTGCTGCCAGTGTAGCGACATCATCCTTGATCTGCTGACCCTTAGGGCCTGACTTTATTTACTGCTCACATTAGTTCTATCCTTGGCCATGAATTAACCATGACTTTGCGTCTTAAATGCAGCGTGCGTGAAAGCCCTCTGTCGTTGGCCAGGGTGTTGTTTGCATAATGTATTGACCGTGCATGTTTAAACAACACCTAGGCGGATCATTAATACCAGGTACAGTTACTGAAATGAAGCTCCTGAGAATTTCTTCCCTTTGTAGTCTGAATTCTTGCCAATTTCTGAGCCGTTCCTGAAAGCAAATGGCTGGTGTTCTTTTTACCTCTCTTTTTGAGTCCTTTCAACCATACAACTAGTTAGAAGTAATTCAGCTAGGCTTTCTGAGCCATGAATGTAATATTTTCTAATGAAATGAAGCAAAATCTGAGGAAAACACCATCATTAGGAAACCACAATTTGCTGAGACAGGATGTTCTTTATCAATAAAACAATTTAATATGGTTACCATTAAATGTCGTAGTTCTATGGCAAGCGCAAGGTGACAGGGTTAGCGGGCAAAACCTTCAGTTGTACAGAGCGAAATTTCCTTATGGGGGTCGTAGGGAATGTCATCTCTCGGGGCCTTACCTTCCTTATGTATAAAATGATTTTGTTTGGGTCTAAAACAAATTAGGATAGGATAGGAGAAAAATGTTTAACCGGTAACATGTTTTAAGCCCAGTAAATATGTATGTGGTTTATCTCAATAAATACATATATGGAAACAGATTCTCAAGAGTTTTTACGAGTACAGAGGCCATGATCACACAGATTTGTGGGTGAACAGTCAAGAGACATGGACATTCCAGAAAAAATACATGACTATAACCTACCAAGTGATAGCAAATACATATTGTGACCTCAACAAGGGCCAGGCTACATGAGACACTTTCGGTCAGTAACATCACCGAACGTTGGCAAGAAATACGTGCTTTTGATAATTTGAAAATAAACATCTTCCACTTATATTTTCGAACGGTACTTCTCATTCTCTTTGGGAAGCATCAGGTTTTTGTTGTTGTTGTTGTTACTTTCCCAACCGCCATGAACCCATATTTTTGTAAACACAATAAAAATGAATTCCCAGAAAAATGAAATGAAAATTTAAAAATAAAATCTCCATTGTTTATTTTTAGATTTGGCAGACAGGTAATTACTGTATCTAATTGTATAAAGATGTCTAAATGTTTCCTCTCAATGATCTCTTTGTAGATTAGTTACAAAAATGCTTGCACACCATGATTGGTTTACCACCACACAGGGAACAACAATGGTGGTGAGGACTCAAGGACTTCCAATAAAAGGCTGATATCTGGAATTGCTTCCACATCATCACTTTTGTGGTGGTAGCTTCATTTAAATGGGTGTTTATGTCGGCCACATATTAGTATGTAAACATTTTTTTTTTAAATTTTTTTTCAACGTTTTTAATTTATTTTTGGGACAGAGAGAGACAGAGCATGAATGGGGTAGGGGCAGAGAGAGAGGGAGACACAGAATCGGAAACAGGCTCCAGGCTCCGAGCCATCAGCCCAGAGCCTGACGCTGGGCTCGAACTCACGGACCGCGAGATCGCGACCTGGCCAAAGTCGGACGCTTAACCGACTGCGCCACCCAGGCGCCCCAGTACGTAAACATTTTTTAACAAAAGCAAAATTTCTGAAGTCCAGAGGATCAATTCAATTCAAATCATATTCTTAGCCTCTTTATAAGGCACTATGATGGCCCTATGATGAAGAGAAAAATGAAGGAGACCGTTCTTTGCCCTCATGGGCCTTAGAGTCAAATAAGAGAGTGTTTTCCCAACTTTTTGACAGAAATCCAGTGTTAGAAATACTATTTATATCACAAGCCAATACGTGGATACACATATGAAACAAAAGTAGCACAAAATAAATATTTGCCTCTTTTATAGAATTAATTTGGCATTTCCTATCTTATTCTATTTCTATTTTGTTTCTATTTTATTCTATTTCTAATCTATTTCTCTTCCACATTTTAAAAATTATGATGATGAAACAGTAACGATTTCATGACCCACTAATGGCGTGCGACCCAGAATTTGAAAACTCTGAAATAGGGGCAGGTGACAAGTATAAAGGTACCTCTAGTTCAAGGAAGAATGTGCCACCAACAGAAATTTAAACTGAAATCCCACAAAATATCAAAGGAATTATGCTGCTTGGAACTTAAGGAAAAGGAGAGCTTAGTAGGTGGGAGAGTCAGCAGAACTAAGGATATAAGGTCAGGTTCATGGTTGGAACTCAGCAGACATTCTTGGCACTATGTTTCATGCTTCTGCTCTGAAAACCAAGAGGGTCTTCAGGGTGAAATGCTTCTGGTTGGTTTGATGAGCTACCTTTACTCAAAATTCTTTGGCCAACAAATATGTGTTGAGGGTCTTCTGTGTGTCTCTCACTGTTCTAGGCTTGGCATACAGCCATGAACAAGGCAGATACAGATCCCTTTGTCCACACGGAGCTGGTGTTCTAGGTAGGGAGAAAGAATAAGCAAGGCAGATGAGTAAAGGTACTCACTGTACAACTGTGTGCAACTGTGAACACTATGTGCAAAGGAGAAAGAAAGGAAGAAAGAAATAAAGAAAGAAAAGAGAGAAAGAAAAGAGAAAGAAAGAAAGAAAGAAAGAAAGAAAAAAGAAAGAAAGAAAGAAAGAAAGAAAGAGAAAGAAAGAAAGAAAGAAAGAAAGAAAGAAAGAAAGAAAGAAAAGAAAAAATGGTAGAATGGAAGAAAAGAGAATCTAGAGTGTCAGGGTCAGGGAGTGGTTGAGGTATGAAATAGGGGAAGGTCAACCTCATTGAGGAGGTGAGATTTGAACAAAGACTTAAAGGAGGTGAAGGGGTATGCCAAGGGGATAAGGAGGAAAGGGCATTTTAGGCAGGGGACCGAGTGGCACAGAGCCCCTCAGGCAGAAAAGCCTTGTCTGTTCCAGGAACAGCAGGCAGACCCTGTGTGGCTCAGGCAAGTGACAAGGGAGAGCTCGGTAGGAGGTGAGGTCCTCAAAGCCTTGGAGGCCATTGTGAAGATTTTGGCCTTTACTGTCAGACAAATGGGAAGCCGCTGGAGGCTTTTGGGCAGAGGAAGATGATTTGAGTAATGTTTTTAAAAGTGTCACTTGGCTGTTTTGCTGGAAGTAGACTACAGGGGCCACAGGTGGAGGGAGTGGATATTGCAATAGCCCAGGAGAAAGAAGATGGCGGTTCGTGCCGTGACAGTAATGGTGGACACAGTGAGAAGTCGTCAGGTTATGACTATATCTTAAAGGTGGAACCCAAAGGGTTTTCTGGCAGGTTGGCTGTGGGCATGAGAAAATGAGAAAAGTTCCCAATTGTCCTGTGGAAGGATTGGATAGTTGGGAGAATGGAGTCGCTGTCAACAGAGAGGGGGTGTGCATGATGCAAATATTTTAAGGATTCAGTTTTGGACATCTTGAGCTTGCAGTATCTATTAGACTTCCAAGTGGAGGCCTTGTATGAATTTGGAGCTCAGTTTGGGCTGGAAATCGAAGCGAGAAATGTAAAGTTGGGATTTACGTTTTCATATCTTTTCTCTCATTCCTCACGATCACTACTCTCATTGTTATTCTACTTAGTAATAGAAGTGGAGAGAAGTAGAGGAGGAATCTTGTTTGCTTTGACCCCAGCTTCCTAAAATTGGCAGTTTGATGTGAGAAGTAACAGCTATTTTGACAAGAGTCGCTTTTCTGTAAAAGACCTGTCTTGATATCGGATCACGGAAAGGCAAATGAGAATTATTGCATAGCCACACTTTATGTTACAGAGGCATCACCGAAAGCATCTGGTAATTCAAAATTTATGTCATTCAAGTCATCCTGGCCAAGAGTGACAAGTATTTTGGTTTACCAGCTACCGTGGTAGCTCTGTGTGCCAATAGTGTAAATATAGTTTATAACTCCTGTCCCCATCTGTGCAGAAGAAGCTCTCCTTGCACACCACCGCTGCACTCTGAGCACTTCTGACCCCAGCTGGGTGGGTTTCCCCCACAACGAGCGACACCAGCCGGTGTCCCACAAGTCAATTCCATTCTGACACTAGCTAGAGTTAGTGCAGGCCCCACGGGTTAAGGGCTCAGCCCCACAAGACCGTCCTCCCCCACCCCAACTGTCAGTTGTATGTCCCACTTTGTCACCTCTGCTTCTGACCCACTGGCTGCATACTGGACGTTCCTGCAACTCTCTCCTCAGGTTCTATCGTTTGCTCGAACAGGTCACAAAATCCAGGGAAACCCATACTTACATTTGCTGGTTTGTTATATAATGAAGAAAATGATAAAGGGTACAAAGGAACAACCACATGAAGAGATACATGGGGTGATCAGGTCTAGAAGGATCCTGAACACAGGAGTTCTTGTCCCTGTGGAGTTGGGGTGCGCCCGCCAAGGCTCCTCATGGCCCAGTCTCTCTGGTGACCAGACTCCATCCGGGAGTCTGCCGAGAGTTAACCTCCTTAGAACAACAGACCCTGCTTTCACCCAGGAACTTACAACGGATTTAGGAACTCTATGTCAGGAATTGGGGTCAAAGAGTAAATATTAGTACAAAAGAGGCTACTAATGCTCTTACCGCTTAGGAAATTTACAATGGTATTAGGAGCTCTGTGCCAGGAACCAGGGCCAGAGATCAATGTATATATTTTCTATTATCTCACACCATCCTTTGAAACATCACATTTCCTTGCGTTTTATATGAAGAAATTAGCCCTTTTAAAAATTCCAAGTGCATTAAGATTTTCATAATATTTTTTAAATTCAAATCCATATAAAATGAGCTCGTTTCGTACGCATTAGGAAGAGGTTTAGCCCAATCTGTGGAGCAGACAATGCTTGGTATCCCTTGATCTCTATTCTCTCTCTTTCTCTCTAAGTACTAGAAGCTCGGGTTTCTTAGCTTGGCGTTTGGTTGCCTAAAATAAGGATAATGTTTCCCAGTCCTCCTTGCAGCTAGAAATGGCCACATGACTAAGTTTTGGCTAATGGGATGAGGATAGAAATGATGTCTACGATTTGCACATTAGGCTTACCTTTCTCTCTTCCTCCATCCTGTTCGGATTATGGCCTTGGAAGTCAGCTATTTGGATCCATTCGGAAAAGGGAAACGTGGGAATGGCAGAACAAGAAGATGGAAGGAACCGAGGTCCCACAGTGGTGCTCTAGAGCCGGGCCTGCTGCAATAGCCCTATGCTGCCTACCTCCGATCTGCTTCACGAAAAGAGACAGAGCTTCAGTGGTTTTGTTGAAACTACTGTTGGTTGGAGTCTTTAGAACATGCGCCTGATATTCTAATTAATGAAAGTAAGTAAAATATTCACTTCTCCAAATTGTGAAAAGATGCAGAGAGCATTTGCCTGGGGCAGCATGGCTTAGCAAAAAAGGCACTGACTTCGGTGTGGCCTCAGACAGCCTGGATTTGAATTTCAGCCTCTCCCTCTAGCAGCCGCATGACCTTGACAAAGTTATTCGCATCCTTTGATACTCAATACTTATCAATTGGACAATATAAAAGAAAACAGAGGTAAGATACCTAACACGGGCCTCCATAGAATTAAACGGGGTAATGCAAAAAAAGTCCTTCAACCAAATAGGCATATAAGAAATATTCAGTCTTGCCCTCGTTTCTTCTTACTGTCTGTTCTATACCTAAAGGTCTAGTGAGTATTTCGAACGCAGTGTGTCCAAACTGAGCTTCCCTCTCCCTCGCAGATTTGCTCCACCCATAGGTTTCTTTCTTTCTTTTTTGTTTTTAAGTTTTATTTATTTATTTTGAAACAGGGAGCGTGGGTGAGTGTGAGCAGGGGGAGGGGCAGGCAGGGGTTGGGTGGTGGGGAGAGAATCCCAAGCTGATAGCACGGAGCCTGCTGCAGGGCTTGATCTCACGTCCATGAGATCATGACCTGAGTCAAAATCAAGAGTCAGATGCTCAACCAACTGAGCTCCCCAGGTGCCCCCCCCCCCCATCGGTTTGTTCATCTCACTTTATGGTGATTCCATCTCCCATTTCTTCAAAGTCAAAAATCTTCAGAGTCATCTGATATACCTCTCTCTTTCCAATAAACCACATGAATTTATCAGAAGATTTGGAGGATTCTATCTTCAAAATAGATCTAGAATCTGACTTTCTCACGGTATCTACCACAACCACCCTGGTCTGAGCCACCGACTGCTAGCTACAGCCCAACTACTAAGAATTTTCCAGACATCAGCCTAGTAATAGGGGCTATGTGGGAGTTTACCCATCAGATATCGAGGAATTTGTTACGTTAAGGATGATTTTAGTTCAATTGTCCCTACATATGTGTTTGAGTGTCTGAGGATTGTACAGCACAGTTTTGCCTTATAATTCAATTTACAGCACTTTGCAAATGCTCTGTTTTGCCGAAACACGAGTGGACGCTAAGTGGGATGGATTTTTATTGCACTCTTGGCACACTCTGCACTTTGTAAATTAATTAGCCCTTTTCAGTTTTGTTTTTAAGAAGTAATTGTTTGCAGCTGTCTGCTGCAGTACTTATCTCCCTTCTAAAGGCTTCATTTTGATGCTTTTTATAAGAAAACTGGCTGGGATGAGGGCAGATTCTGTATTCTGCCATTTATCCAACCTAAGGAGATTTCTAAAAGAATCAGAGTGAGACATTCTTTTGGGATCAGAATGGAACTTTAGTTCCCTCTCTTTCCTTTTATTCATTTCTCACTCCAGCAAGAGGAGCGATTCCGGCTAGGTCATATCACCTCTGGAGCCTCAACCATTGATCAAGTGAATTTAAACAGTGTCTTAAATAAATCACCAAGGTTCTACTTAGTTTCTTTGGCAAGAGTCAAATTCTAATGCAACTCATTAGGAATATCCTATAATTCATCTAATGCATCCAGCGGATGGAACCATCACTTGCAAGTTTTGTTAATTTCTATCTCCTCTTCCTCAGTGATCAGTTGTTTTCTCAGTGTCCCACCAGGAAAGACAAGCCTTTCTGTATCATTGATGAACTTTATTGCTGGGATGGGACTTCTCAAAACATCAGGTCGTCTAATTCTCCAGAAGAAAGAAAGACGAAGGAAGGCAGAGGGATGGTAAGGTAGATTCTAAGGTGCCCTCTGGGGAGGCAACAACCGTTCGGAGACCTCGAGACTCCTGAGAGATAAGAGCTTTAATTGCTTTTCCTGAAAATACTTTGCACACAATGTCAAATAATCTCGTTTCCTTTTAGAAATGCCTCTTAAAAGAAAAGAACAGAATTAGCCACAATCTGATGACATCAAAACAACAGGGACCCTGGAATCAAATAGATCTGGGTGCATGTCTAGGTCTTGGGCACAGTTCTATCACCTCTTGGAGTCTCAAATTTCTAATCTTTAACTTAGAACAATGGTAGCCAATTCGGTGTGACTTTTAGTATTAAGAAGATGATATGTATAAAGTAGGTGTGGCATCGTAGGTTTTCAGCAAATGTTAATGGTCTCTATAGATAGGAGAATTTTTTAGGTGGAAGTTATTATCTTCCAGAAATACTGCAAGAGTGAACCTCCAGAATTGTTCAAATTGGGAAATACATCATACTATAAGAGTATATGAATCATCTAGGTACAGTTTCAAAAACAGGGGCAAAATGAATCAATACGGTATATACTCTCGTGTCTGGCTTCTTTCGCTCAGCATCATGTTTTTGAGATTGATCTATATTGTTGCGCGTATCAAGGGTAGCACTCAACTCGCCAGTTGAGTGCTTTGTGATGAAATATTTCAAGTATTTTTCAAGCCGTTGCTGGTACCATATCTGCCAATTTCCCATCCACCAAAGCACGTTACATGGTCATGTGCAAAATCTAAGTGCCTGAAAGTACCATCTAGTGGATGAAATGGGGAGGGAGGGCAAAATGAGTGGTTTTTAACGTACCTGTGTGGGGAAAAACAGCTTTCTAAAAATCTCAAAACATCCCATTTAACAGCTTGCCCTGGTTCAAACAGAAGGTAAGAGGCAGGGCCTTGCATTTCAGTGTGAATACTTCCATAACCTGTGCTCTTTCCACCACATCGCCGATGGCAACTCATTTTGAGATTGTAGAAGCGAAACAATGTGAAAGAAAAGACAGTCTAATAGGCCTTAGCAAAAAAATTTAACAGCCTCGCCTGAAATCCCTAACCTAATTACTGGTGGCTGATGATAAAAAAAAGAAAGTTAAAAAGTGACAGAAGAGAAAAG
Organism: Panthera leo; assembly: GCF_018350215.1. Lineage (NCBI taxonomy): Eukaryota > Metazoa > Chordata > Mammalia > Carnivora > Felidae > Panthera > Panthera leo. Next base: position 146,361,781 of record NC_056687.1, on the reverse strand, counting down.
AATTTTTTCCCGCACTCTCCCATCTCCTTTGCCAGTACAAAACAATCCACCAAGATAGCATGTGCTAAAATTTTGTTTAATTATCTAGGAGTTTGATGAGAGAGAGTGTGTTTCATAATTTATAAGCCAATTCTTGTTTAGCCAAATTAGGTCTTTAATTCTTGCATATTATAGCAACTATAAAATACAATTACATGTTACATAGGAAACAAACCCATAAAACAAAATGAACCAATCAATATAGCTCCATTCCCCCATAGAATTCTGTGTGGTATTTTAATGAGCCAAACTCCAAAACTAAAAATCAATATCCATTATGATCCTTTTAGAAAGGAATAGTGGTCGCATCTTGTTACCATGAGTGTTAGCCACAGAAAGTTCCCTCTAGCCTGTTTCTCCAAGGCCTAGCGGCCGCCCATGGCAATAGCTTGGTTGATCTCATTACAGCGACATTTGCTACTACAAATAATTTAGCAGGTGCACATTTATCTATGTCAAGATCTTTCACTTTGATAGAGAGGAAGGATGAAGTTGGTGGAAAGACAGGCTCAGCTCTCTGACTCACAAACTTGGGGCCTCTCCAGAGGGTGGGAGGAGGGTAAAACTTAACCCTCAGGCTCAAATGTAACAGTGACTCTGGAAGGGTGACCTTGGAGAACCAGGGTATTTTACTAGGAAAACACAGCAGCAAAGGTTCAGGTTATCAAATATAAGGGGCAGGAAATTCTCTGGTGATCCTTCTATTTGAGGGAAAGACAAGCAGGGAGAAAGGGAAAAGAAACGGGGAGGAAAAGAAAGGGAGGGAGGGAGGAAGGGAGGTAGAGAAGAAGGAAGGGAGGGAGAGAGGGAGGATGAAGAGAAGGCAAAGAGAAAACTACAATTTGTATTTGTCTCCTAGAGGAAATGTGCCTGAGGGGTTAAGGATCTGGTCAGTGCATCTGAACTTATCTGGGCCTTGGAAAATAAAATCTAGCTCCCATTCATCACTTGCTAAGTGCTCAGGCTCTAGAACTTTGTGCGGCAAGGGAAATAGTGCTTCTGTACTGTCCAATATGGTAGCCACCAATCACCCATAGCGCTCAAGCACCTGAAATGCAACCAGTGCAACCAAGGAAATGAATTTTAATTTTACTTAATTTCAATTAATTTCAGTAGAAATAGCCCCATGTGGCTAGTGGTTACCCTATTAGACAACACAACACAACTCTATATTAAGGCTTTATGTGTGTTAACTCCTTTAATCCTTACAATAACTATTGCCATGTCCATTTTGTACATGGGGAAGTGAGGCACAGAGAGGTTAGCAACTTGCTTAAAGTCATGTAGCTAGTAAGCATCAGAGCCAGGAATCACAGCGATTATGCTTTATACTGATCTTCAGTCCCAAATGAAGCAGATTTTATAGGACAAGACAAAGCTTTCTTTTATGATGACAAAAGTGGACCCAACAGACAGGTGTAAGATCTTTGGGATTTGAATACAAAGAGTCAGGAAGGTCCTAGGCTACCATCCATGGAAAGCTCTTTTGGAGCCCTACCTGCCACTGGCTTCTTTATGATCACAACTGGCCACTTTGAATAGATTGGGTGCAGCCTTTCCCCAGTGTGTTTCTTAGAATACCAGTCTTTCAAGAATAAAAATGTGGTGGTGGAGGAATGGGGAATACACGATCAACAACAGAGAAAAACTACTCTCTTTGAGGCATGTAATGCATGCAATCATCTGAAGGTTCTGATTCCAAACTTATTTTTTTGCCTTTATCTAGCATTTCCCTCATTTATTTGACCACTAAAACATTTTGGGGGTCGGTAGGTAATACGGTGATTGGCCGAACATACACTGGACGAGGCTGAAGCATAATAACTCTGAATTCTACCTTGGACCTAAAGGACCCGAATTCTACCTTGCACGTCCTAGCAGATGTGCAGGAATATATGTACATATTCATACATATACAGCAATATTCTGCCTCTTTTCCAAGTAGGTGATGGAAGGCCACTGGTATAAAAATTTAACTCACCCCATAGTAATCATATATTATGTAATTTATATATATATATATACACACACACACACATACATAACACACACACATATATATACACACACATATATATTCCTATATGTAGGAGTAGAAATTTATTTTAACAAATTGGCTCACATGATTATGCAGGCTGAGAAATCCCAAGCTGAAGACATAGGACAGCCAGTGGTGCAGGTATACTAGGAGTATAAGGGCTTGAAAACAAGGAGAGTCAGCGGTGTAAGTTCTAGTTCAAAACCAAGAGGAGATTGATGTCACAGCTCAAACAGGCAGGCGGGGTTCCTTCTTGTGCAACATTTTTGTTCTATTTAGGTCTTCCACTGATTAGATGTGGCCCACTCACGCTAGAGAGTCTGCTTTACTTAGTCTACTCATTTGAATGTTAATCTTATTTAGAAACACCCTCACAGACACACCCAGAAGAATATTTGACCAAAGGTCCGGGTACCACACGTGTCAGTCAAGTCAACACATAAAATTAACCATCGCACACAGGATAAACAGTTTGTACGTTACATTGTCTTCAATCTCCAGATGTAGGTACAGATAAAATGCATGTAAATTTAAAGCAATGGGCCAAAATAGTCATCTGAAAAAGGTATAATGAATAGATTGTTTTCTCTATGTTTCCGGGCTTTGGGGATATTCCGTAGTACATTTATAATTGGACATATTGTTTTAAATTTAGGAGCACTTTCTTTGAAAAGGTATCTAGAGGTTGAAGGAGAATATGTTGAACATATTATTCGAAGATGAAGCTAATGTTTTCTTTAAAGATAAGTTTATTTTTTGTGTCCCGACTCTACAGACACCTAATATGCTTCTTCTTTCCTGAGCTCCCTCACAGCCTCGCTGTCATTACATTCTCTGCCTGATAGTTTTTTGTTGTTGTTGTTGTTCTTTCTTCCCCATCTGTCAAAACTTGCTCCAGGGGAAATAATCTGATAACTACATTAACTTGTTCATTGAGACCCTCAACAGGCATCTGTTGGAATTTCAGCCAGTGCCTGGTTCTATCACTCGCTGGGGTCTAGAGAAGAGTCAGACCTCGCCAACCTTAGTGGCCCAGTAGGGGCACACCCAATATGGTCAGGGAGAAGGGGTATCAGGCAAGGCTGCCCCAGTGGCCCAGAAGATGAGAAATGGAAAAGAGTCAAGGCTTTCAGTAGAGGACAGATCACAACTGCTCAAAGATTTCTAACTAGGATTTCCAGGGAATGCCAGCCTGGGCACATTTGGGTGAATTCCTTGGGTGCACCTGGCATCCTGCATGCCTCTGCTGGCCCAGCAAGCCCAGGGTAGAGAAGGGAGAGCGTGGGACTCAGGGCACTGGTCATACCAGGGGTAGACCCCGACTTGCTCAGCTCACTGAGAACCTCTAGAGAACTGCCTATGGGGAGATACAGCTTCTGATGCTCTCACAGGGAAACCCAATCCAGTTTTCTTGCCAACACAGGACAATCATAGAATCTATTATCCAAACCATAGAATCTATTCCCAAACACTTTGGGAATCAGAGGAGGAGCTCTTAATAATTCTACCATGACAATGTTCATCATTACCCAGGACTATCCTGGGGAAATTGGATATATGGTCACTCCGCCTTGGGTTGAGTTAGATTTTTATACCAGTAGCCTTCCATTATCTACTTGGAAAAGAAGCAGTGTCTGAAAATAGTAGAGTTCAATTTGTTTTCAAATAAGGCATGTCGAATTCCCAGGGAAGCTACTAAAATACAGGTTCCTAAGTCCTAACACTAGAGATTCAGATTCAATATGTCTGGTATGGTACCTTGAAATGGACATCTTAAACTTCCCATGTGGTGGCCTGAGGTTCACATCCTGACAACCACCGGCCCTTGGGATTAGCACTGGGTGTGGATCTGGAGCTTTTGTATCCCTAGCTGTGTAATCTTGGGAACATAACCTTTCTAGTCCTTCATTTCTTCAACATAAAATGGACTAAACATCCACCTCATTGAATATTTTGTCAACTGGAAGAAACGTTGCCAAAGTGCTCGACACAAAGTCTGGTACATCATAAGCACTCACTAAATGGTAGATGTTATATGATGTCAAAAAAATGAAATGGCAGTTTCTGTAGATCAAAAACTCCATCTGCAGTGATATCAAATGGTTCAATCTAATAATTTAAGCAAATATTCTGAAGGCTTCTTGAAGTTTGTTGTACTGGGCATTTGTCCTTGAGTGGTTAGTAGGTGGCACACCTGGAAGATTCTTTGAGAGCAGTAGGAGGAACTCTAAAGTGCAGAGTGGAATGGTGCTTCTGGCTGAAGATCTCAGCCCGGTGGACTGGTCTAGAGTAGCATTTCTCGAATTTCCACAGATGCACAAATCCCCTGGGGCCCTCGTTAAAATGCAGATTCAAACCCTGGTTTGGCCTGCGCTTCTACAATTTTAACAAGCTCTCAGGTAATACTGATGCTGATGTTGATGGTCCAGGGACCCCACTCTGAGAAGCAAGAGTCTAAGAAGCGTCAAGGGAGATCAATTTTTAAAGCTATCCCCAGGGGTCTTGACTCTCTAGTGAATAAAATGAAGTGTTCATCTTCCTAAAATGAATGATACGAGGGAACATCTCTGGGGCATCAGGGTGCCCTGAAGTTAATTGCTTTTTTGATAGCATTTTAAGCAAAATTACTGTGCATTCATCTTCACGCAAATCCAGGAATTTGAATATATCCATTTTTCTGATAGATGAAGCAACTTCCTTCTTTTTTTATTACTATGCAGAGAAGCGCAGAATTTTAGAGCTTAAGTGCATTTATTCATTCATCAACTATATCTTTAGCATCAACCACGTGCTCTGCACTCTGCTAGATTCTGTGATAGAGAGAGAAAAGCAGAAAGGGATCAGAAAGAAGGTTCCGGGGCTGGTTAAGATGCAACTGGGACCAGATCACAGAGTTCTTGAGCCAGCGTTTCTTCCTTCCTACCAGGTCGTGCCATAAGGGCGGCAAAGTGATATGGCAACATCATTCTAGATGGCGGGGTTTGGAGGATGAAACTGCAAGCCCAAATTCTGTTTTTCCCATTATTTCTCACTGGGTACGTTGGAGGAATCGTCTCTCATAGAAGAAAACAGACAAGAGTTAAGTACATTTTCATCTATGGCATCAGTTCTCCCAGCTGTAAGATGAGAAGGTGGTTGAGATCATTTATACAGCCACTTTTGACTACGGAATTCTGTAATTCAAAGCAGGGGTGGGAATTTTGGTTTCTGTCTACATCTCCTCTTTGATCCTTTGGGCCGCTGTTCAACTTGGGACTTCGTTCGGTTTGTCCACCCACAGCATAAAAGCACCATGCTCTCTCCAGGAGAGTGAACATCTAAGAGTAAAGGAGAATGGATTCCGTAGTCTAGCTGCTTTGTTGCTCCAGAGAGGTTTCAAGCTAAGGCCATGAATCATGCTCCCCACCTACTGAACTGTATCTAAATACGGATTTAAATTCATGGGTCTGTGTCTAGATTGATGTACTCTGTAACGGAGAGGTCGTGTACGACGGCCCACTCCATAAACAATGGGGAAGGACCAGAGCCTAATTAACTGCTTATGGTAGGTGTCCCAGGCCCGAGCATTTAGTGTGGCCCGTTTCTTTGAGTACAGTATGGAGATTCTGGCTTATTAGGCAAACTGTGTGCCATTCTGGGTCTCTGAAGGATCACATAGTTCCATCTGTTCCATCCATTTTTTCATCCCCACAGGAGACCAATTGCTTACTTGACTCGTTGGCCTGTGACAAAGCCAGCCAGGGCCCTTGTCTTTTTGGTGGTCCAGAATGAAATGTCCTTTGTTGATTCAGATCTGCATTGGTCCATCACCTCTTATCTCAACTTCTTATACCTGTGTTATTTTATCTAAAGGTATCTAACTTTCCCAGAAGCCTGCATAGATAGATAGATAGATAGATAGATAGATAGATAGATAGATAGATGTAATACAATTGCCATTTCTCTTTTGTACCAACCCTACTTTGAGAGAAGACCTTGAACAAGACTGCAGGAAACGTTCTGTCTCCTTAGTGCAGGGTTGTTCATCACACATGGATTTTGACTGTGAAATGAGCCCCCTCCAAACCATGTAGTGAGCTTATGCGTGAGGCCATGGGCCTTGTTCCAGCCGGAACTGGCATGCGGGGACTCTGTTCGTTAGAAGTTATCAGGTGGCCGAAAATACTTAACTCTGTTAAGACTCCGATAGCGCTCAGGGAGCCTGGGTAGCACTTTTGATTTATAAATGTCTAGAGACTGGTGATCATTTACCATGTGGCTCTCTGTACCATGAGCATCAAATAGTCTTAGCTTCAGAATGCGCCTCCTTATTCATCTGATTCCAAATCTTCCATGTGATACTGAAGTCTTTCTGTCTCTGTCACATTGTAGGCCAAGCTGACCTCTTTCCAGCAGGGCCCACCCCCAACCCCCAGTGCCGCCCCCCCGGCCCCGCACCCCGGCTGGTGTCTGAAACATGCTTGAATTGTACCGGGTGTATTTCCACTACTCCGTCATTTTTTTTTTTTTTTAATTTTTTTTTTTTTAACGTTTATTTTTGAGACAGAGAGAGACAGAGCATGAACGGGGGAGGGGCAGAGAGAGAGGGAGACACAGAATCCGAAACAGGCTCCAGGCTCTGAGCCGTCAGCACAGAGCCCGACGCGGGGCTCGAACTCACGGACCGCGAGATCGTGACCTGAGCCAAAGTCGGCCGCCGAACCGACTGAGCCACCCAGGTGCCCCTACTCCATCATTTCTACCATCCTTTACCCCCTCCTTCAAACCTTTGCATGCAGATCAACTCCTCTTCTATTTGTTTGCTCCCCTCTGGTCTCAAACGCTTGTTTCCAGCTCCCGGTGTGAATGTCCTTTTCTAGCCTCTGCTAGATTCGGTAAACCTACTGACCCCACTTCTGGCAGCCTGGGTTTCATGCTCGTTAAATTGTTTTCTACTTTCAACTTTTAGCTTTGCCCAGCCCTCTGGCCTTTCTGGTTCTCATGGAGACTTCCTGCTCCAGCCACTGGTCCCTAATTGGCACTCTTAGCCGATTTCTGGATATACTCAGTCACAGGGATCCGATGCCTTCCTATATCAACCTCCTAAAAATGCTCTCACAGTCCCTGCTTAATATTTCAGTGGTAGAAAATTTATTCCACCTTAAGACAATACAACACCTTTACAATATCTCCCTTCACTGGACCAACATCTGTCACCATTTTACTCTTTTTCATAACCTGACCTAGCTCCAACCCTCTGTCCACATAGAACAATTCTAGACCCTCACCCCCACCCCAAATATTCTTGGGCGGATGTGGCAGATTGTATTTTGTAATAATTACCGCAACAACTTTTCTGGTCCCGTCGGCTCTCCCAGAATCCCCCCCCCCCACCCCCGCCCTCTTCAAGAGGTAGAGTCTATGTATCTGCCCCTTGGAAACAGGCAGATCTTTGTGACTGACTTGACAATCTGAATGCGGGGGAAGTCGCACTGTAGCTTGTTGGCTGAGTAAGAGAAAGCAAATACAGCCATCACGAGACTTTGTCTGTCATTTGGATCTTTACCTTTGAAGCCCTGTACCACCATCTAAGGAGTCCGGTTGCCCAGAAGCCACCGTGCCGGAGAGACCACGTGAAGAAACCATCTAGAAGAGAGGCAGATGCTTGAGGAGCCCCAGCTGTTGGTGTCTTCCCAACTCAGACACCAGACACGAGCAAAGAAGCTGTTGAGAGGCTTCCAGCTCCCACCACCGTCCGACTGCAACCACTTGAGAAACCTTGAAGATCACTTAGAGCATCCCAGTCGGCTCCCAGGACCACGAGAGAGAATAGTATTAAATGACTATTACTGTGTGAAGCCAGTGTTTTGGAGTGGTTTGTTATGCAGCGAGAGATAACCAAAACAGCGGATACCATGAAACTCTTTTCAAGCTGAAGTCAGTCTTTCAGCAAACATTTATTAAGCACCTAGTGTGACAGGCTGAATTGCCTGTTTTTTTTTTTTTTTTTCTTTCTTAAAAAACATTTTTTTTTCAGTGTTTATTTTTGAGAGAGAGACAGAGACTGAGACAGAGCATGAGTAGGGTAGGGGCAGAGAAAGAGGAAGACACAGAATCCGAAGCAGGATCCAGGCTCTGAGCTGTCAGCACAGAGCCCGATGTGGGGCTTGAACCCAGGAGACATTAGATCATGACCTGAGCCAAAGTCAAAAGCTCAACTGATTGAGCCACCCAAGTACCCCTCTTTTTTTTTTTTTTTTTAAGTGAACATTACCCACAACACAGGGCTCGAACTCACAACCCTGAGATCAAGAGTTGCATGCTCCACCAACTGAGCCAGCCAGGTGCCCTAAGTTGCCTGTTCTTACCTGGGCTTCATTGACATGCTTGATGTGGTTCTCTCACTGTCCTGATCAATGACATTGGCTAAAGTTCTGGACACAGGCTACATTTTTTGGTGATATTCTTCCAAAGCATGGCAACAGGAAGCAAACCCTACATTTAGCATTCTGCTGGGCCAGCCCAGATATTCTGAGAACAAGCCCATTTGTTCCTAAGCTACACCAACACAGTGGGCATTCCACGGGCATCCCAGCTCTGATGTCACCAGCTGCACGACCTCAGCCAAGTCGCTGAACCACTCTGGACCCCAGTGGCCCCATGCAGGAAATGAGGTTATTAGCATTCACATGGAAAGGATAATGTGGTGATTAAATGAGCTAATGTATGTCACATACCTGGCCTGATGCCTCACGATAGCAAATGCTTACTACATAGTAGACGCAGTTATTGTTTTCAGTCCCTTCTTCTCTTCTGAAAAAGTAATTGTTTTAATGTACCCTAAAATCAAATTAGCAGATCGAATTAGCTCTGGCAGCCACTTACATTATTGATTCATATGGAATTTACAGTAAGGGAAAATCTTTAAGGCAGTGCTTCTCAAACCAAGGCAGGATGATGACAGAATCCAGAGGCAAGGGTCCCAGCCGTCTGTATCCTACAAGCGTGCAAGTGTCCTTGGTCCACGGACATGTCTTTTCCTTACGTACTTTTTTTTTTTAAAATCAGCCACAAGCTTTAGCCTTTCCCTCATCTTGGCTTTCCTCGTTGACTAATAATAAACACTGTTAACTTTCAGCCTGCTAACACTGGCTTTGTGATACCGTGTTGAGAGATCTTTAGGTAATAATTCTGTCATCAGAAGTATTCAAAGATAGTCCTTTGGACTTTATATCTTCTTCAATATGACGGACACATCTTGTATATCTTCATGTGTCATCGATGAAAAACAACAGCATGTGGAACAGGAGTCCTTCAACCTTCCACTAAAGAGATGCCTGCAGCCTGACGTAGACTCCTAATCCAACCCTCCGAGGGACGCACGTTCAACCAGTCATAAATCCACTTGCCGTGCTATCGCCTGATCCACAATTTCCCCCTTTTTCTAAAGATCACGAGAGACTTTGACAAATGTCCTGCTGAATCCTGGGGCCTTATATCTACAGGATCCCTCTGACAGGCCTGTCAAGAAGCCATAATAAAAAGGAAAAGGGTCTTGAACGACCCACCCTTAGCAGAGCGTGGTGATCTCAGCTTTCTTGTTCTTTGTCTTCTTCTTCTTTTTTAGTTTTTAGTTTAACTTTGGCCATTTCAGTAATATGTCCTAGAATCTTACCTGGTATTGAAATTGGCATCAGCAGTTCACCAAATCTACTCATTTTGAAGAGAACTTAAAGGAGCTACTGCCCTCTCTGAACATTTGTCTCCCTCCTTCCCTCCCTTCCTTTCTTCCTCTTTTCTTCTTTCCTCCTTCTTCTTGTTTTTTAAGTTTATTTATTTTTGAGAGAGAGTGTGAGAGAGAGAGCAGGGGAGGGGCAGAGAGAGAGAGAGAGAGAGAGAGAGAGAATCCCAAGCAGGCTCCACACTGTCCTCACGGAGCATGACACAGGACTCAGACCCACAAACCATGAGATCATGACCTGAGCTGAAACCAAGATTTGGACACTTAACCGACTGAGCCACACAGGCGCCTCTTCTTTCCTTCTTCTTTCCTTCCCTCATTCCTTCCTTCCTTGATGCCTTCCTTTTCTTCCCTTCCTTCCTTCCTTCATCTCTCTCTCGCTCGCTCCCTTTCTCTCTTTCTTTCTTTCTTTCTTTCTTTCTTTCTTTCTTTCTTTCGCTTCTTCCTTCTCTCCTCTCTCTTTCCTTGCTTATGTATTTATTTACAACCTTGAATTTGGAAAATTTTAAACATACAGAAAAGCAGGGAAACTAGTGTAATACCCCCCCCCTCACACACACACACACACACACACACATTCCCATCAGCAGCTTCAAGCCTTCTTCCTGTGGCCAAGCTATTATTTTCTGTGCCCCATCCACTCCTCACCTAGCCATCACTGGATTACTTTGAATGGTATCAGATCACTTCACTGTAAATATTTCAGTACATATATCCCAAAGCAGGGTTGTTTGCTTTAAGAAAACATAATCATGATACCATTTTAAATTAAAAAATTCCTTAATATCATCAAATATCCAGTTAGTAGTAAAATTTTCTAGGCTGTCCCATAAACATTAATCTTTTTTTTCTTTTTACAGTTTGTTTGAATCAGGATCCTAACAATGTCCTCATTTGGTCCATGGGTCTTAGAAGTCTCTTAAGAGACTTTTAAGTCTTCCCTCTTATTTTCTCTTTGCATAACTTTGTTGAAGAAATCAGGTCACTTGTCCTGTAGAAGTTCTCACATTCTGAATTTTTTGCACCCCATCAGTGTTTAACATGTTCCTCTGGTCCCCCATATTTCCTTTAAATTGGTAGTTAGATTTAGAGGTCTGCCCTGATTCAAGCACGATCTTTAGCAAGAATATTCCATAGATGGTCCTAGGTACTTCCCATCACCACACACTGAATTCCTAGTTGTCTTGCTTTATATCATATTATAATCTTTTCTAAATGTTTATTTGAGAGAGAGAGAATATGAGTGGGGGAAGGTCAGAGAGAGAGAGAGAGAGATGGAGACACAGAATCTGAAGCAGGCTCCAGGCTCGGCACAGAGCGGGGCTCAAACTCATGAACGAGGAGATCATGAACTGAGCCAAAGTCGGATGCTTAACCCACTGAGCCCCCCAGGCACTCCTATCGTATCAGAATCTTCAAGGAGATTTTCTCCCTTCTGAAAACCTGCACTATGTTATATATTCGCATTTACAATTATATTTGTAAATCTCACACACCTAGATCTCGGAATGACCTCTGACCACACTTCAGGGTTTTACTTCCAGGTTGTTCTCGGGTCCTTGAGTGCAATTGTCTGTATCAGGATTTTTGATCTTATGGGGAGAGCCCCGCTAAGTGCTCTCGATTCTTGCTACTCAAAGGTCCACAGGCCAGCAGTGTTGGTATCATGTAGGAGTTTGTTAGACCTGCAGAATCTCCAGCCCTACCCAGAGCTGCTGAATCACAATCTGCAGTTTGATAAGGTCCCCAGTGATCCATAGACACATGAGTAACATTTTAGAAGTTGCGTACTAACACACTGGACCCTCCCGCATACGTGCTAAACAAAACACCTAAGTCCTCGAGGCTTTAGGCATCGCTGGTAGATTTCAGTCTAGGGGTGGGACTCACTTTCCATTGTGACATAACGTGACTCTCTGTGGACCGGAAAGTCTATCGTTTGTCTCACTCATTGTTCCTCTCTCCTCCCCACAGTTCTCCCTATTAGCTGACATCTTTTCTTGGTTTCAAACGTCAGCGTTCATGAGTCTTAACATTCCGAACCTCTCTGGAAATAAAGACGAGAGAGCTTTTCACATTACCAGCGTGGTATAGAAGGGGAGACACCAAACTGTGTGCACGGAAGCTGCCATTAATTGAGTGACTTTGAGAAAGTCAACGTAAGGTTTTTGGGCCCACACATCCTCACGTAGAGAAAGAAGGGGATGACCTACGCGCTCTCTATGGCCTCTATGTTAATTGTGGTGATTTCAAGAGAGGCCGAATAAGGAGATGCCAGCACATAAACTCGAGAGCCCGACTGCTGGTTCTGCCACTTACCAGCTTCACGTCCTTGGTCAAACTAGATAATGCTCGATGCCTCGGCTCTTCATGGGGAAAATAGGGATAAGGTTTGTGCCTACCTCCTATGCCCGTTAACACAATTAAATAATTATTTGTTAGGTGGTTAGAGTAATACCAACCCATAGAAAGTGCCATATAAACATTTCTTAATTTTTAAAAAAGTAGCGGGTCCCGTGATCATTTGCTCATAGTCCCTCTGGAAAGAAAGCGTCACCCTTCCTGTCTCCTCAGCAGCAGAGGCAGAGAGGCAAGTCACAACTAAGGATTGTCAGGCCACGGAGCAGCTCTACACATTTCTTGAGCTCTTCCTGGGTGCTAGATCCTGGGGAGAAAGCCAAGCATTGTCTCTTCTCATGGAGCACACAGCCAGCGGAGGAAGCAGCTGCTGAGGGGTCCACCTTTCCTTGCCTCCCCCTTTACACCTCTTTCACTCGCGATCCCTACCCACTCTCCGAAATAGTCACTGCCATCTGGCGTTCAGATACCATGCTTATGACTTATATTCTGCCCCTGGATGTGATCTTGTTCACAGAGTCTCCCAAGCTCCATCTCGTAGAGGCTCCGATTTTAGTTCCCGAGCCACAGAATCTGAGCCCATGATACTTCAGACTCTCCCGGCTCGCCGCGCTGGGGGAGAGATAGTTATTAGACCTTCCCAGCAATAACAGAACTAATTCTGAGATGGTATGGGAGTTACCTATTATTCATAAAAAGGAAAATAAAAAACCACCACACTTAGAGATTCAGAACAGCAGTCACGTCTTTAGCTTATGACTCTACGGGTCAACAATTTACCTGAGGCTTAGTCGGGTAATCTGGTCTTGTCAGGGCTCCTTTGTGCGCCGTGCTAGCTGCAGGCCAGGTGGACAGGTTTGCTGCCGTTGGCTGGGTTTTCTCATATCTTTCAGGCTTTAATTTCAACAACTGGGTTCACTCAGCCCTGGTCCACATGCCTTTCTTCCTCCAGAAGGTCAGCTTGGGCTTAGTCTCACGATGGAGTCAGATGCCAAGGAAGTGTGGGGAAGAGGGAGAAGGCAGGGTTCCTGAGGCCCGGGCTCAGAAACACCAGAGTGTCACCTCTGCCACATCTTATTTGTCAAAGCCGGGCACAACACTCAAAAGAGAGGTGAAATCAACTTTATTTCTCGATGGGAGGAAAGCCACAATGCAAAGGGCATGCATATAGGGAGGGGGAAAGGGTGGTGGCCATTCTGGCGAACAATGTGCCATGAGTGGTTTACGTGTAGTCCTATTTGAGAACAGGGGGCTGGGAGTAAATACTTCTCGTGGTGTTCTACTGCCTTCTGTCTGCATCTAAGTAAATGACTGACCTGTCAGCCCACACGGGACCAATCACTCTGAGAATGATGAAATCACTTGAGAATGAACCATTCTGAAAGTTCATATGTGCAGAACCAAGGTGGGAGAGTTTCTGAAGCTGAGGGCTCAAAGCTGAAAATCCTCATCCTGCCCTCTCCAGGAGATCGCAGACAACGGTTAGGGGAGAGACACAAGACACGTCGTTTTGCCTTGCTCTTTGAATGATTTTAAGCAAGTCACAGGGACTCCCCTGTGAGAGGTCCCCAGGCAGCCCACCTCCCTTCGTGTGTTATTTCCTCCTCACATCACATGCTTGTCAAAGCATCGCAGTATTACAGACAAATGGGCTGTTGAAAGGCATGCAAAGCAGCATTTTATATTTTGATGCACCGAGAGTCACCGTGAACATCATACAAGCCATTTCATTCTGAAATCAACTCTTGTGAAGCTTGTTTCATTGCTGTTCAAAATTCAATTGCCCTCCTTATGAAGGTACCTTCTCCCTGGAATGTTTTTTGGCCCCATTTAGCGTAGGGGGGACTTGTTCACTGGAGGAATGCATTATGCCCTGAGACAAAAACCCCGCCAGGCTTCTAGGGAATTGATTCTGCCCAGAAGCCTCCCTATTGCAATATTTTTGTTGTGACTGTCTATTTGACGCCTCCCAGTTGAGTGCAATGGCCATTTTGTTATTTTTTACTCCAGTTTAGTGGAAACGTGTGCAAATGATTCTGTTCACTTCTTTTTTTTCCTATTCCACCTCCTACCCCCACCCAGGAAGCAGGTGGATTTCATCCTGGGTGTGACTTTTCCTTTACCTGTAAAAGGAAATGTCATTACATATTGGCTCACTTTTGGTTTTGTGGATTTTTTAAATACCTTTTATTGATCAAAGTTGACAAGCGTCTGTCTTTAGGCTTCATGTTACTGCCTTATGTGCCTTCTGGGCGCGAAAAGGTACAGGACTTCCTTAGAGACAGGACGTGGTGTGATGGTTTGGAGCTTGGTTTGGGTGCCCAGAGGCTTGATTTCATATCCCAGCACTGCTATTTATGGGCAGTGCGACCTTGGAGAGTCCCTTCGCGTCGCTAAGCTTCAGTGTCCTTATATGGAAACAGGGATGGTGTCTACTCATTGGATAGTTGCAGTGATTTATGAGATGATGCACAGGAGATGCTGAGCATGGGCCCTGGTATATAACGGGAGCTCACCAAATGTTAACTATGGCTTGATGTCATTTCCGTTGTGGTGGTGGTGACGGTGGTGGGGTTCTTCCCTTCTGTGTTTCAGTGAGGTCACTGGTTAGAACAGAGGCTCAGCCAGGAGCACCTAAAACCATGTTTCTGGATGATCAGTTGATCAACTCAATCTAATCTAGATGATAAAATGCCATGCAAGTGGCTAAAAGAGAGACAGAGAATATATTTCCTTCCTTTCCCTTTCTTTCCTCTCTTCATCCTTCCTTCTTCCCTCCCTCCCTGTCTTCTTTTCTCTCTTCTTCCCTCTCATTCTGTCTCACCCCCTGCAGTATTCATTAAGTGCCTACCCCGCAACACAGCACTGGGTACCCGGATGCATACAAATGTAACATGGTCGCTGCTTCCAATCCCTGTGGGGAGATGCAAGGAATCAACCATTACCGCCCAGTGCTGCAGGGGAGCACAGTGAAAGCCCAGGTCCTTGAGCTTGACACAGGGTGTGGGGAAGAGTTAATGCTAAAACCAAAGATGGAAGGTGAGTAGAACCTATCCAGGTAACTGGAGTGAAGGGTGGCCTTATGGGTAATAGAAGAAGACTCAAGACAGGAAGCAAAGGGCATTTAGGAAAGACATACAACATGCCCTGTTTGAGGCCAGAGGAGGCCAGGGAGCTACGTCTACAAAGGTGCTGGCCTGCTTTACCCCCAGGTGGATCAGAACTGCCCCCAAATCTGAGTCCTGGTGACATAGACATTCCCCACCCAGAAGAAGCTCATACTCTTGACTGACTAGGGAGGCAGGTTCAGAAGTAGTGGTAATGGGTCATGGAATGTGGACCGTCAGAGATGAGCCTGATGGTCCTAGCAGCTCAGATGGAGAAGGAAAGGGAAAGAGGTGAAGGTCAGAGGAGGGAGAAGCAGCCCCCAAATGCACCAGCTTCCAAGAGAGTAGGCTGAGGCTGAGTTCTGAGGCACAGGGACCTGAAAGGCAGGAGAAAAAGCAGGCAAATCAAATACAGAGTGTTTCTGAGTCTGCAACCAGGAGGTGGCCCACAGCAACTTTGGAAAAGTGCCACCCCTGCTCCTGGCTTGGTTGGGAATTTGAGATTCTTTAAAAGGGTTAAAGTGCACTGAAGGCTCACAACCAGGTGGATGGAAAAAGTGCTTTTAAAATGAAAGCACTTGAGGGCAAAAGTGCTGGGTCTTTTCAATTTTTTATTTACCTAGCATGAGGTATAGAACCGGGAACAGCAGGTATTCATCTAATGCTAAGGGAAGAATGAAAAAAAAAAAAAAAAGAAAAAAGAAAAACCCTAATGATCTGCAAAGATTTATTTTGTGCCTACATGAGATGCCATGGAAGGAAGGGAAAAGGCTTTGGATCCATACATAGGAGCTTAAATCTCAAGTGGAATGCATACCAGCCATGTGATACCAGGCAAATTATTTGACATCTCGGAGCCTCAGTTTCCTTATCTCTAAGACAGGAATGATGATCCTGACCTTCCAGGGCTTTTCTGAGCATTAAACATGAGATTTGTTTGTAAAGTGCCCAGCATTGGGTACTCCTAGAGTGACAGCTTGGGTTTTTTATATTAGCCATAGAGCCATGCGGTTAATAGAAAAAAAAAAAAAAAAATCTGAGTTGTCAGTCTTCGGGCCGGCAACTTCTTTTGCCTTAAATTGAAAACCATTTAAAGAGTTCAAGATCAACCTTAGAAAAAGAGATTTAAAGGGCATAACCTATTTAAGTATCTTAAAAAAAAAAAAAACAAAACAAAAAACCTTCTTCAAAGAGCTCACACATTTAGGGAACTCTCAACTTTTAAGATTTAGGTATTTTGCATTCCTTAGCCAGTCTATTAGTTAGGGTCCTATCAGACGACAGAACAAGAGAAGTCTAACAGGCAAAGTTATCAACAGGGGAATGGAGTATTAGAAAATTGACTAAGAGGAGAGAAAAAAGAACTCCTAAGGATACCTTGGGGCTGAGGAGGGGTACCTGAGGACGGAACAAACTTGGGAGGGGAGTATTCTCCTCAAGGCTGGGATTCAGACCTCGTTGGCAAGGCTGTGGTTGAAACCCACGGGATGGTAGAGAAGTTGGCTGTTCTGTGATGTCAAAGTCAGCGGATGAGGCTGAGGCTGGCGGGTAGAGAGCCATCTGCTGGGCTGCAAAGCAAGCTCACCAGGAAGCTTCCAAGAGTCGTGGGGGTGGGTGCCATTGACTTTCTAAAAAGCCAGCTGGGACACCCGATGGATTTGCTAGAAGGGTTCTGAGACGCTACCTAAAATTGTGGTGGGGATACTGTTGCCACGTTGGGAAGAAGCTGTCATCAGGGAATTACCAGAAAATGAGCTGGCTGCCTGGGGAACTCCTTCGCCATCCTTTGGAGGGCTGCTAAACTCTCTGTGAGCAGGTGACTCTTGTTACGGGCTATGGGGACACTGCCACAAAAAACCACCCACTTGGGGGGAACACGACGAGGCCAACCAAAGGGAGACACCAGAACCTCTTCCTTCTCTAGCATTATTTCAGTGCCCTCTACTGACGAGCCTTCACATCATCCTGGCCATCACAGGAAAATTTTCCTGAGGTCCACTTCCCTTATGACAGGGCAGGCAAAATGGGTGACTTTGGAGGTGAGAGGCAGTGTATTGATGACTGGCATAGCCACGTGGGAGGCAAAAGAGATCCTTGAGAATTCAGCCCCATGTGCTTTGTCTTCTCCAGAAAAGAAAGGATGGGTTTGTGCCACATGATATATCTACATCTTCCTGGGTCTCCAAAGAGAATGATCAGAAGCTGCTTATAAAATTTCTATAACTTGAATGAATCGTTCTTATGAGACGATAAAATTAACAGAGCTAGTATAGAGCACAATTTTTGTATTAAAATTATTTACACGGTTTTATCTACGGTTTACGGATAAGTGTCAGAAAAACTATGCGTCTAAGCAAATGATTGCAATTGGAATTTTTAGACTTAATGAACTGTAGCAAAAATTTACTTCCCAGAAACAACATTTTAATTTTTAAAACGGTAGTATAGAAACCTCAAATGCTATCTTAATGCAGTAACACATCTGGAAAGCCTTCTTTGGTTTTGCTCAGTCCCTCCTGACTGACCAATATTTATTGCCCAATTGTCTTAACATTGATTCCCCAGAAACGTGCAAGTGATTTATTAAGGAAGTGACTCTCAGTGAAGATGAGTGAGAGAGTGGGCTCACAGGACAGAGAAGGGAAGGAAGACAAGCAGAGGTGTGATCCCAGGCAAAGTCCCACAGAATGTGGCCCCTCAGAACCTAATTTTGGCCTGGTCCCACAGAGAGCTCTGGGTTACGTCACACTTCAGAGTTGTCAATCTCTGAGGCAGGGGAGCCGGGGCATTTATTCTCCTCCACCCGTAGGAGCACTTCTCATTCCCCGTTCATGCAGCAAAGTGGGTTCCGGTAGGTTGAGGTGAGTGCTCAGAAATAAAAGGACTGGAGGTGAAAGCACACGAGTGTCCCAGGGAGGGGGTGGGCACGGGCACAGGCACACACGTGCTACAATAAGTAAATCTGCATATCTCCAGATTTGAGGGAATTTGGGCAGAGTGTGAGATTCGCCTCCCCCCCCACCACTGTATCTTTGGTCTCCATTCCTTCCTGACTAGCTTTAGCATAAAGCTATCGGCCTTGGAGAGCCGGTGGGTGTGATAAGGACTTTTAGATTCAATTCGACACAGGGAAATGTGTACAAATGTGGTAAATACAATAGGGAGAGTCAATGAGAAATCAGGTAACTCAATAAGAAACGGACTGAAAACTGTGTATTATGTACAGGAGGTAGGCAGTAATTGTTAACTTAGAGATTTCCGTAGAGTGGTAGAAAGCAGCGGATAGTAGTTGGGAAATTACAACTGGTTATGTGGACTCCTGCAACGGAGATAACTGTTCACCTCCCCAATATCCATTCTTCCTTTTTACAAGAGAACCTCAGTATTGTTAAAGGAAACAAAAAGTCCTGATTTAAAAACAAGAAATGAAACAAAACAAAACAAAACTCTGTCACTCTCCCTTGAATTTAAGGGTGATCTAAGTTCTGGTCAATAAGATGTAAGCCGTTGTTGGAGAGTGTTTTGAGGAAAGCTCCTTGATCCAAGGGGCGACTCAGATAACATGAAACTTTTGCCTCTTGCTTATCCATCTCTGTCTTCCTTCCTCAAACCAGGAGGTGATCCTGAAGGGGATTCAGCTACTTGGGGACCGTGCGGTGCCTAGGACATGTGAAGGATGACCGAGGGGGGAGAGAGAAGGTGCCTGGGTTCCCAGTGATATTGTGGAGTTGCTGTATCAGTCCAGAAACTCACTGCTCCAAATTTATCATTCCGTGAGAAACAGAAAACCCTTAATTGGTTTAAGCCATCTTGGGTTCTCTGTGCTAGTAACACAACACAATTTCTTCACGGTATTATTTTGCAAGAACCTTCGCACGGAAAGAAAAAAGCGGTGTGTTGTTACTAGAGGTAGGCAGAAGGTCAAAGGGGAAGTCTTGGTTTGGATTTGCCCAGAAGCTGACTTTGAAGTCATCTGCTTGGGAGGGAATCCTGGAAAATATTTCTGGGGAAGTACTCAAGTGAGATGGAGAAAAAAGGAAGCACTGAAAAAGAATGTATTTTTCAAGCAAGTTAGTATCAGGGGCAACTGGAGTTTTATCCTATCAGAGAAGTCCCAGGAACAATATAGAACACGTGCTTTAGAGTCCTTCCTACCTCATGGGTTAGGAAGCTGGGCCATGTATACACCAATTACTATTGATCACTGATAAAAGTCTGCTCTGAGCCTCGATGAGAAGGGAACAGCTGTAGAATAGATGGTCCATGTTTAGAGGTGGGAGGGGGAGAAAGAAGGATGGAGGCGGGTGTAGATACTTCCTTAGGCTGAGGGTTGGGACACTGAGGTCTACCCCATGTCATGATTTCAAATTATTAACGTACCATGCAGTCACCTTTTTAATGAGTGAGGGAACTGAGTATTTAGTAGGTAACTTGAGGCAAGTTCTGAAGGTTTAAAATAACCAGTCAGGAGAATGAGAAGAGAAGCTGACCACCGGTCCTGCTGCATTGTACAACCCCAAGGGCACGGTTCCCATCATGACGTGCGGCATGATAGTCCGCTGCTCATCGCGGGAATGGTTTGAAAAGCAACACAGCTAGTCCAGCCGAAACTGAACATCAAAAAATTTTAATGGCACTAAGGTTTACGTGTGGTGGCGTTTACTTCAGCGGGGCTCACGCTTATAAGTAGGCTGGTTGGATTGATTCACAGTAGGAGATTTTCAAACAGAGTTAGTAAAAAGACAGGAGCAAGAGAGTTTAGCGTCTTCGAAGACTGATTGAATTAATGGATCCTGGAGTCAGGCAGACTGGTAAGAAAGCGGTCAAGGTGTTGGGGGTGTTTGTGAAATGAATGAACAAGGGTAGGGGAGCAAAAACCGAGGAAGATGGAAGCAGAGGAGGTTGTAGACAGAGATTTAAAAAAAAAAGGCTGATGATGTTAAATAGGGTTCAATCCTATTTGAGAAATATGGTCCAGGAAGAGTGACCCTGTTATTGGATTGATGGGGTTGGGTGCAAGTAAAGAGACAGTCAAAATGGTAAGGACCCTGGGACTTGCCGGTTGGGGAAGGCACAGCATGTATATGAACACATCCCTCTCCTCACCTGTGGCAGACATGACCAATCCATCACGGCACTGATGGCCTCATGATTCTTCTCACAACCAGTCTGACGTGGCACCATGGCTTCATGATCCTTTTCAAACAGCAGTGCTCATTGCCGTGTAGTTATCCCACAACTTGGGGAATTTTGTACGGAAGGTGACACGCGCTGATTTGGACTGTGACCTGCTGCTTGTACAAAGTTCATTATGATGGAAACCGGCTGGACTGGCATCTGGAAGCTTAGGTCCTTCTCATGTCTATTCCTAGCTAAGTGACCTGCATAGGTGACTTCGTTGCTCTGTATACTGCAAATCAGGGGTATTTACACCTACTTTGCCTACCCACTGGGAAGTCGTAAAGAGACTGCTCTTAGAGGAAAGTCAAAGATGCTATACAGATATTTGTCATCGAAGTCATTAGTGTGTCGAAAGCTAAAAGCAGTGGCAAAAAATGGAGTAAATATGGGACCCATTGAAGAAGACAATCTATAGATTCAAAGTACAAGGGTAGGTTCTGTGTTTTGTTTTTCCTCATCTGCACTTTCTAGGTATTTTTAAATTCAAGCTAAAGCATTCATCCAATGACTCTCTCTGTACTAAAGAAAAAAGAAAAACCAAAAGCTTGGTTGTTTAGGGGTGCCTGGGTGGCTCATTAGGCTAAGCGTCTGACTCTTGATTTCAGCTCAGGTCGTGATCCCAGGGTCATTAGATGGAGCCCCGGGCTGGGCTCCGTGCTCGGCATGGAGCCTGCTTCAGATTCTCTCTCTCTCTCCCTCTGCCCTTCCCCCATTCTCTCTCTTCCTCCCCCTCTGCCCCTCCCCCTAACATGTACTCGCTCTCTCTCTCAAAAAAAAATTTTTTTTAATTCAAAACCAGTTATTTAAAGAACTGTTTAAAAGAAAGTTGGCAGCTAGAGGGATTATATAATCTTAAACAATATTGCCCCATCATGCAGAACTCTGATATTTCCTGCTCCTTAGTTTCCTACAAGCTTCCAGGCTGCGGCAGAGACCCGGAATCCTATCCCGTTGCTCACAGCCAAGTGTAAATTAGACCTGTTGCATTTTATGGTTTGGCCCTGTTTGACCATTCCCATGTCAACCTGACCGCTCTCTATTCTATTTTTCCAAGGAGAAAGCGAAATGTTATTATTCACGCCTCTCCTGCCGGAACTCACCAACAGGCGGAACTTCTTCCCCCTGCACTGTGAAAGCGTTCCAACGCCATGCTGATTTTTCCCCCTGTGGTCAAAACAGAAACTTGTTTGTTTTCTCTCAAATTTATTTGGAAAGGATGTTGTTACAGCGGTGCTGTTTGAATTATTATAGCTAACCTTTTCCAGTGTACATGTCCAGAGGCATAATTGGATTCCCAAAATGAACTCCATTGACAACAGCTGCAGAGGGATGCTTCGACTTGTTTATTCTTAAAATTAATGCTGCTTTCATTCGCGCGCGCTCTCTCTCTCTCTCTCTCTCAAAAATCCACTAAGTAAGCCGGACTTAGTGAAGGGCAGATTTGTTAATATTTCCAAAAAAATAATAACTACAGGAGTAGAGATCTGGTACCAAAACTGACCCCAGGACCTGCCTCTCTCCCCTTCCCTTTTCACAGTATGTTTATTTGGACAGTGTGTTCAGTCGGGTGGGAGAGTCCCTAGATTTCTCATTGTACTTAGCAATCTCTTGTGACCCCTTAGATCAAATTTAGTGGCATCAAACTCTAGTAGCCACTTCTGCTCCTGGAGTATCATTATTCTTACAAATTGTACATCATTATGCTTTTATGGGAGGGCTATTATACCTTGTAAATAGCACAAGCCCAGCAGCTATGAGCCAGCAGGCTGCACAGGGCACTGCCCGCTGAGTGGACAGACGCTCAAGAGAAAACCAGCTCTTTCCTGAAGTGCACATACCTGGTTGCTGCGGGACAAGTGCCAGTGACTTCGGGAGGTTGAGTATTTGGGGTAGAAGAGGCCCTGGTCTGGAAGGCAGGCGGGTATGGTCTGCATCCCGGCTCTGCCACCGATGAGCTTCAGCATGTGTCTGACCTCTGCGGTTTTGCTTCTTGAGCTTTAAACAATTTTCTTAACGTTTATTTATTTTTGAGAGAGAGAGAGAGAGAGAGAACGGGCATGAGTGGGGGAGGGGCAGAGAGAGATGAAGACAGAATCCGAAGTCGACTCCAGGCTCTGAGTTGTCAGCACAGAGCCTGACACAGGGCTCGAACCCGCAAACCATGAGATGATGACCTGAACCATGATCTAAGCGGAAGTTGGATGCTCACCTGACTGAGCCACTCAGGCACCCCTTGCTTCTTGAGCTTTAAAAGGGAGATGATAGTCCAGCCTCATGGGGACGTGAAGTGTTACAGCCATTTTGGAAACCAGTCTGGCAGCATCTATTGAAATTAAAAATACGCACATCCTTCAAACCAGAAACCTCATTTCTGGAATCTGTCCCTAGAAATAAAAGCTCCAGTGCACAAGGCCGTGTGTACTCGGGTGTTTGTACAGATGAATGAATTGGAACATCTATACCCTGGAACATTGTACAGCCCTGAGGATGAATGAGTGACTTTTCACGGAGATATTTTCATAAGGTTTGCTTGAAGAAGAAAAATTAAATGCAGGAAGAAGTAAATCATATATGTGATTTAGGTACATTTAAAAAGCCCTTATATATGTTTGTAAGCATGAATGTAAATTAATGCATATGTCTGTTTATAATCGATATGGTTTTGGAAAGATATGGAGATGGAAATATGCATGCATGGATTACCTTGGGGGAGGGGAGAGTTATGTGAAGATGTGAGAATGAAAAACAGAGTAGGGAGTTAAGAAAAAAGGGGAAAGAAAAGACCCCACTAAACAGTGTCTATGATCTGTTGTGGGCTGAATGTATGTCCCCCAAAATTCGTATGTTGAAGCCCTAACCCGCAATACCTAAGAATGTGACTGTATTTGGAGGTGAGGCCTTTCAAGAGGTAAGTAAAGTTAAGTGAGGTAATTGAGACGGGCCCCAATCCAATATGACTGGTGTCCTATGTGTAGGGGAACCGAGGGCACAGACACACACAGAAGGAAGATTAGGTGCAGGCAGTGGAAGGAGGCAGCCATCTTTATAAGCTAAGGAGAGAGGCATCGGGAGAGGTCAGCCCTGCTAACACCTTTTGGACTCCAGCCTCCAGAACCGTGAGGAAATAAATTTCTGTTGTTTCAGCCACCCAGTCTGTGGAACTTTGTTACAGAAGCCCTACCCAACCAATGTATTATCACGCCTGAACATTTCCATGTAGTTATTTTTATGTGTAGGTGTGGCTATAACTAAATTAAATATATGGAAAAATGCCTGCTTCCCATATGAATTATCAAGTTCTCAGTAAATACCAACTATTATCATTGTTATTATTACTATTATTATCAATTTCACCCCACAGTATGCAGCTAATATTTTCGTTATCACTGTTTTACTTAGAAATTCCTAATTTTGATTGGTATGATAGTTTATAGAGATTTTTCATTTTTAGATTGAAGTATCTGTTTGGTTTTACTTTTTATTGATTTTATGTACTTGTAGTTTTATTGTAATGGGATCAGAGAATGCTGTTCATACTCTTTTACTTTATAGAATTTATTGTGGCTTACATGTAAACTAACATAGCACTTTTTCCACATATGCCTGAGCAGATGTCTTTTTAATGACTAGGATGCAAAGCCTAGTACGTATTCACAGGATCTACATTACTGTTGTGTGTTTTAAGGTCACTCTTACTTATGTTTGTCCACTTGACTCTGTGTACATTTCATTATATGTTTTTGTGAGTTTTTTTTTTCCCCTTGTAGGTAGTCTGGTTTTACTCTAAAAAAACTCCTTTTTTGACATTTAGAAAGGGTTTATATTTTTGTTCTAGTATTTACCTAGAAATACCTTTTATATGTTTGTAATTTTATCTTTTCCTTACTTAGGCTTCTACTATTTGACTTGTCATCTTTCAGTGATGCTCTTAGTATCTCACCTATTATCTATGTGACAATAAATGAGCTCATTCTGTTTTGCCCTGTCTCCCTCCCTTTCTCTCCCATTTTTTTAGTTGTGCTGTTATAACTCTATCAAAACATTTAACATTTACAAGCTATTTTCCTACCCTTACTACTAGGTTTGTTTTTGTCTCAGATCTTACAAATATTTTTGTAATGTGTGTGTGTGTGTGTGTGTGTGTGTGTGTGCATTGTGTGTATAGATATACATAACATACAATAGATACATATTAGAACATACATACATATAAAATAACATACCATAATAACATATTAAAACACATCTGCACATAACATATCCAAAATTTTGACATTTTCCTAATTATCTCTTCATCATCTTCTAGTAGATTTTTCAAGAACTTATGAATACAGGGGCGCCTGGGTGGCTCAGTTGGTTAAGCGTTTGACTTCAACTCAGGTCATGATCTCACGGTTTGTGAGTTTGAGCCCCGCGTCGGGCTCTGTGCTGACAGCTCAGAGCCTGGAGCCTGCTTTGGATTCTGTGTCTCCTCCTCTCTCTGCCCCTCCCATGCTCATGCTCTGTCTCTCAATAATAAATAAACATTAAAAATATTTTAAAAAAAGGACGTATGAATACAATATTCCGTAAGTTCCTATGCATTTAAACTTGTTTTATGCTGTATTGTACCAGCATTTAAACTGATTCTAGAACTTTTTCTGGGTTAATAAAAAGTCCTTGATTCATACTTTATTTCTTTGAGTTTTAAGAAAATGTTGTTCCAGGATTTTTTTGTTTTTTGTTTTTTTTGGTTTTTTTTGTTTTTTTTTTGCTTTGCATGTTGATGTTGAGAAGTCTTAGATCTAATTTTCTGTTCTTTGTAAGTGACTTGGCCATTGTAATGAAAAGCTCATGTTATTTTTTCTGTATCTCTTAAAGTCTAAAACTTTTTCTAGGTTATGGCTTGGAGTTGACCATCCTGGGCATATGGTGGACCTTTTCAATATGTAGATTCCAGAATTTCTTTTCTTCTGGAAAGTTTTCTTAGATTACACTTTTAAATATTAGTTGTATCCCATGGTTTTGCTTTTCTCCATCACAGATTCAACTTATGGTTATTCTGAGAATACTTAACACTTTGTCTCTGATCCTTTGTTTCACTTTGTTTATCTAAACTGTTTTCATTCATCTCCTCAATGTTTCTTAATTCATTTTCAATCAAGTTGACTTTCCCTTGGGGCTTTGCAATTTATTCTCCATTTCTGAAATAGGGTTCTTTCCTATTAAAGTTATTTCCTAAGTGTGGGCGTCTGCTTCACATATTCCTATTTTCTGCCTAGTTTCTTCTATTTTTCTTATTTGAGATGTTCCTTCATATCTGCAAATACCTGTTAATGGCATGTAACTCATGTTGAAATGTATGTAGCGTGGCCCTGCTTTTCTTTTCTTAGAGTGTTCTCTTTGATTCCCATTTTCATCATCTTATAATCGATTTATATGGATGTTGTCTGTGTTCTGTTTTTCAATGTCTTGAATTTAACTGGGTGATCAATAAAAAATGTAGCTATCAAAAGTTTTGGTGATTCAGTAGGTTTCTTCCTTTAAGAGTGCCTTCTTCTGCCCGGGCAGTGAAGTAAGTTCATGTTCTTCAGTATGTGGTATCTTTTGAAGAGGAGGAGGGCTGACCTGTATTTTGATTCTGTTGTGCTCATTTGTTCCCTAAGTATCTTAATTTCTAACCCTTGTTTCGTTCTTCCTTCTAGGACACTTTCCTATTCCAAGTTGCCTACCTTTTGCCTAGAAAGACTTCTTTATGAAGACTGCCGCTTCTAGTGCTGTACATTCTAAGACTGTACCTCTAGATTCTTCCAGAGCTAGGTTCCTGTGTTGTACCAGGTAAGAAAATGACCTGAGAGTGAGTTTATTTGTTATCTGGCAGCATTAGAACCCTGAAGTATTCTCCAGGTTAGGGAGCATTAGTGTCTATATAATAATGACTATTTGCGATCCTTGAATATGGTTTGTCCATCTGTTAATGGAGGTATTTAGTCATTGATCTCAGTGAAGTTCTGTAGATTTTAGTGTAAAGGTACACACCTGTGCACATCTTGTAGTAGATTTATTTTATTCTGGTGGTTGTGTTCTTCTTATAAGTAGTATACAGTTAGTGTTTGTTTATTCAGTTGAACAATCCAAATCATTATTTAGAGTATTTAGTCTTTTTACGTTTAACGTAATTACTGATATAATGGGATTTAAATATACTATCTTCAGTGATTATTTATTTTGACCCAATGTTGTCTCTTCTTTCTTGCTTTTTTTATATTAATACAAATTTTAAATTATTTTATGATATCATTGCTTACTTGGGGGGCTAATTGTTTTAAGTTGGAGGTTTTGGCTATTAACTGCAAATTATCATTATTTTTCAATTACAAGTACACACTTGATATCTAACATCAATGAATCTCAGTAAAAATAATAGATTTTTGTTTGTTTTGTCTTTGTATTTTGAAAACATTTTTTTGCTCATTTTAGTTTGTTTTTAAGATGGCAGGAGATCAACACAGATTTGGTGAGAGAAGCGGCAGGGGTGAATGTTACAAGTAAGGAGATTTGAGAGGGAGATTGTTGCATGCTGGGCAAGGTGTTCTCATCTCTTTGTAGCTTCTTCAAGACTTTAGTCAGGTTTTGCTTTGTAATTGGATCTGTTTCTTTTGTGTGTTGAGATTGGTCATGAGGCAGATCGATTTCTTTACATTTTGGGAACTTGCCCAGGGCTGCGTACCAGACAGGGGCCAGCTAGAAAACAGAGCCTGTTCTGGGTAGTTGGGTGGAAGGAAATTACTATAATGACCTAGTAACTAAAGTATTAGAAGAACTCAAGAAACGGAGGAAGAAGGTAAGGAAACTCAAAGAATAGCAACTGCAGGAAGCCGCTTCTATCTTTGGGGGCAGTGGGCCAAAGGAAGGAGGCATTGTTACCAGATTCCAGGAGCTGTGGCCACCTGGTGGGTGCCGTATCCATCTTAGGGTCTGTGTGACAGGAACTGGAACCACACAGCTGCTGCTGGACACACAACCCAAAGCCAAGAAAGAAGGGATGCAAAATCTCTTGGTATCTTCTTCCAACCACATTTCCATCTCCCGTCAGGGCCTCCCACTGATGAAGCCAAGTGAAAGCCGAGAGGCGGGAGCACCCAGGACATGAGGTTTCCCAGAGTCAGTCCTCTGTAATTCAAAGCAAATGAAGGGAATGAGGGAGAGCGAATGTAAGGGCACAAGGCAAATGCCTGGTGCGGCACGTATTGTGATCACATCTTTCTTAAACGTGTTGGATGACTTCCGGGCACAAGGAGGCTATACCTGGGTGGCTTCAGCTCTCCGGCTGATGCCTAAGCTTGTGACACTAGGAATAAATGAGGGGTGTGGTCTGTGACCAGTCCTGGCCCGGCTCTGAGGGATGTCCTGTTCTGGGTTAAGAATTGTTTTATCCCCACCTATTCGAATCTTCTAGGTGGGGGTGTATTTGAGGAGATGGAGTCATTCTTACATGCCCAGAATGTAAGTTTTTTATGGGGTCCTCTCAGGGGAGGGACAACCTCCCCAGGGAAGTTTTCTGATGCTGAAGATCTAACTCAATTCAGCCTCTCCTTGTGCATACCCATTCTCAACTTCAGCCTCTGGCAGTAAACCTTCATCTCCATTTTTCTTTCAACTCCGCTATAGAGTTGCGCATGCCCGGCGACTCCGCCATCTTGAAGGGAGTTTTGTCACGATGGCTCAAGAGTGGCCATAGTCACTGGTGTTCCCTTGCCTGGCACTTACCATTACCCCCTATTCTAAGCAGTGAAAACGCAGGATGCTAGCTGCCACCCCAATCTCATCCTTGGCATCAAAGCAAATGAAGGGAATCCTAATCATTTTTCCCAAACGGAGAAGTAGGAAGGCACAAGGAGGAAGAGCAAGTTCATAACTTCGGCATAAGCCGAAGTTAAACCTAGGGAGAAGCTCTTGGCCAACTCTGCCTTTACTTTTTCATGTCATCTTGTTAAATAGTCGACAATGTTTAACAATATTCTTATTAACTATTTGTTGACTATTTAACAACAGTGAAATGACTATTAAATGAAGTAACCTACACAAGAGACTGAGAAGTAAGTAAGAGATGGGGTGCGGCAGACGCAGAAGGGGGTGATGTCCTGTAAGGTAAAGGAAACAAGTTTTAATAAGAATAGTCAATACTGCCAAATATTGTGGAGAGATAAAGGGATAGAAGTACCTAAAAGTACCCACTGGGTGTGGCGACGGGGAGGTCATTGGCAAGCTTGGCAAAAACCACGTCCAGTGACGTGCTGGCAGCCTCAAGAGTGAGTGGTGAGTGGAAAAGAAGAGGAAACAGTGAGTATGGCCAAGTCCTGACAAGTTTACTAGCAGAACGGTGAGTGGGGAAGTGTGGTAGTAAGGAAAGCGTTTCTTTTAAAAGTGATAAGGCCTTGAGTGTCTTCATATTCTAATGGGAAGGAGCCAATAGGTTGGGAAAGTTTAAAGATGCAGGTGGGATTAGGAATAGTCAATAGTAAGATTTACAAGAAAAGTAAGTCTATTTTTTCTCTCACAAGGTAAGGCCTCTCCTCTTTTTGGTAAGTGCTTAGTCAGAGCCTACCCTGTGCCCATATTCTGCTGGGTCCTGCGAGCCATGATGAGCCAAGGCTGACATGGTTGTTGTGGCCCATGAGAAGCTTAGAAGCTATCAGGGACATAGTCCTTAATCAAAGGATCACATCCCAGATTGTAAAAATATACCAGCACCGTGATGTGCGAGAGATGCATTGATCTGCATAGTTTTGTGCTTTTGTTTAATTGCAAACTCAGCAATCATGGAGAAGCACGGAGAAAAGCCAAGGGGAAAGTACAGAAGGGAGTCTTTGGGTGCCTGACTATGGGGCAAAGATATTTCATAGGTTAGGGAACATGAGAGAATTCCTCCTGGTGCCTGAGTTTGTCTAAGTGGAACTGAGCCTCAGACAGTCATCGCTTTGATACTAGACCGTTGGGCCTGTCTGACCTACCAGCTGAGAATTCAGCTTGCTACCTTTCTCATACGCCTCCACGGCCACCAGTGTCTTTCCATGGGGAACTTGGCTCTGAGCGCTGCTGACTCTGGGGACAAACTCCTACCTGATAGAGAATATGATTCTACTAATCTCATTTGTATTTATCAGGTATTTAAAGATAACAGTAAAAAATAAAAATAGACCTCCAAACTCTAGCTAAGGGATGAACTTTACCTTGCTTTGTAGAACTTTGAGATTCTGTAGGTTGTGTGCTCCTGGCTCTTTTTCTGTCTTAATCTGTTTGAGAAAAAAAAAAAAAAGATCAAGAGTTCAAAGATCTAGATCCTAATTTGTGCCCTGACTCTAACTTGTGAATTTGTTCACTTCATCAGTTTTCCCTTCGCTGGATTAGATGAGCGTTCAGCTGCCTGATCCTACCTATTAATTTTAAGAGGAATTTACAAAATGTACAATTTGCTTTTCGAAAAATTCTGAGTATGAGGCACCTCCTATATGTCACAATAATTAGGTAGGTTGACTAAGTGCCGTTTTAATTACCAAATTTGTAATAATCAGCCATAATTTTCAGGATTCTCCACCCTCCCATTGGGTTCCTCTACCCTTGACCTATTCTTACCTTAGCATGTCATTTGCACTTGACTCCCCCACATTTCTGCCTCTTTATTTAATACTGTGACTCTTCTTGTCCCTCTTTGATTAATGAGTTTACAGGTGCAAGCTTCAGCTGACTCTTCTGAAACAGAGCCATCTATTTATAAAATTAGATGCCTCATAATTTGAAAACAAAGGTGAGAACTTATTTCTTTTACCTAGAGATTCTCAAAAAAGCTTAGCATCACAGATCAGGAACTATTAGGGTTAGATGAGAGATTCAGTCAGATGGATAAGCTCCTTGACAATTGGTCATCTGGGTTGAGTTTATGCCCTTCTAAAAGGTAGTCTCAGAAAGCTTGCAACTTGCCATAGGGATTACCCTACGATGAGAATACTGAACATGAGAGGCTGCTTCACAATTTTTTCCAGTTGAACAGCAGACCATGATATGAAAAGAGGCAATCCTGCATGGGTGGACTGAAGAAATGAGTAGTCTGCCGGGCCACCAAGTAGATAATGGCTGACTTAGGAAACTTTCTAGAAAGACTGTGAGAAGTTGGTGTCCGTCTCAGGTCTAATCCTTTCCCTCCCTCGACATATGCGGACACAACACACACACACACACACACACACACACACGCACATGCATTAGAACTACAAACCATTAACCATTGGCTTCTACAGGTCTACAGGACAAGCTAAGTAGAAAGTTGGCTGAGCTGCTGGAAGACCCCAGTGGTCTATTAACCTGAGGGCCTTCTAAATACAAACCACTCTTCTGGATGCATTCCACCCCTAGCGAGTGTTTCCTTGCTGGCTAAGGAGAAAGCAAGACTTTCTGTTTTGACAATCTGAAGCCTATCTACCAAACTTAATCAGAGGGATAGGTAACAATCAGCTTCCAGAGCAGGAACTTTGTCTCCCCCTCGTACCCATCACCAAGCTTCAGCATTGCAATTTTTTTTGCTGTATGGGTTTCATCTATCTACTGCCCATTTTTTTCCTGGACTATTTTAAAGTAAATCCCACAGTCATATAATTTTACCTGCAAATATATATGTATTGCTAGAAGATAGGAACTATTTTTTAATAGTACCCAGCGGTTGTTATCATACAAAAAATTGATAATGTTTTATTAATATCATGTAATACCAAGTCCTTATTCAATTTTCCCAAATTGCATCAAATGTTCCTTTGCAAAATTGCTTTATTCCAATCAAGATCCATACAAGACCACACCCTCCTCCCTTCTTCCATTCTTCTGCTGGACTCCTCATGGTTACAACACGGGTAAGCCAAAAGGGAGCAAGAGGAAATTGTTGATGCAATCCAAACAGGTCAGTCTCTAGGGGCAGAGAACAGGGGGAAGACAGATGGAGGAAGGTGGATGTGCAGAAGAAAATAGGAAACCCACCATGCCTCAGAGCACAAAACAGGGCTGTGTGTTCGGGGAGGAACATGATGTGTGCATGAGGGGGCTGCAGGGAGACCAAGTTTCTGCTACATCAGGAAACTTCACCCACTTCTCCAGCTGGAAGAACGGAATGGATCCTGTTGGTCACTCTAGGCGACATGCAACAGAGGAGAAGTGAGGCTCCAACCAAGGTCTTTTTTACTACCACATTTCCTGAATACTAAGATTCTGTCAATTGTAAAAGGTGCTGTCATTTTAACAGCAGTCTCTCAAGTGCAAGAAGGAAGAAGGAAAGAGGAAGGAAGGAAGGAAGGAAGGAAGGAAGGAAGGAAGGAAGAAAAACACATATTGCATGAATTATAGCCATCACTGGTACTTGGATATCCCCATTTTGAGACATTAAAATGTGAAAACGAAATAAATCAGACCAAGCATAGTTTCCGAGAGCAGCGAAACTATTCTGTATGATACTGTAATGGTGGATACTTAATGATGTAGTTGTCAAATAATCAAATAATGATATAGTTGTCAAAATCCAAAGAATGTACAACAGGAAGAGAGAACGTAATGTAAACTATGGACTTTAGTTAGTAATAGGGTACCGATATTGGCTCATCAATTGTAACAAATGGACCACACCATCACAAGATGTTAATAACAGGGAAAACTGTATGTGCGTGCGTGCGTGTGTGTGTGTGTGTGTGTGTGCGCATGAGAGAGAGAGAGAGAGAGGAGGTGGTGGAGAAAGGACATGTGGTGGGGGGGGGATCTTCCTCTGCTCAAAGTACTTTCTGTAAACATAAAACTACTCTAAAACATAGTCAATTTTTTTTTTTAAAAAAGAAGTATGTGTTAGACTAAAGGAAGTATAGTTATTACACCAATCTTAAATGCTCCCTACTGGTCAGAGTGTGGTGGGTGTGGTGGGAATAATCTTAACCCAGGCAAACAGGCAAAGTTAACCAGAACATGAGTGTCTCTGTTAATTAATTAATTGCATTAATTAATGCAATTCCAAAACACACCGTCTCCGAGTTACACAAGGCAAAACATAAAAACAGAGGCAGATATTTCTTTTCTCTTTTGAGACCTTAATTCTGCTTTAAAAAATAATGACAGAAGAAATAATCATTTGCCATACTGATGAATATGTAGTTTTCCTTAATATTAGAATCTAAGGCAGGATCATAATTGGCTACAATGCAGACAAACTGAGGGATATCAGTGGTGCAGGGTCCTTCAGCCCTGGAAAGCTGCTGACAGATTATTCAGTTCATTCTTTGGTCCTCTGGGTTGGCAGCTCTCAGTGTCTTTCTTTGAATAGAATTCAATGAACAGAATGGATAAAATAATTGGGCTGCAAGGTGTAACGATTTGACAGCCAGTTAAAAAGCTAGCCTTACACAGAAGGGGTGGCCCTCTTTTTATCTGCTCTAGTCTCCAAAGATGGCCTCCGTATGCATGGCCTCTGTATGCATGCCCTGAAGCGATCCCCTCCCAGTGAACCTGGGCCAGCCCTGTGATTTCACTTTTGACTATAGAATGTAGCAGAAGGTCCAAAGCTTTGCAGCTTCTTGAAATGTTGATGCTGAGGGCAGCCAGCCACCATCTACTCTCCTCAGACCTGACTCAAGTGCTCCTTGGGGATATACTTCAGAGTAAGATGATCTCTGCACCAAACGCTACACTTAGTGATGGAAAACGATGTTTTTTTATGGGTCAGTTTGTTGGCCAGTCTCAGCTGGCCAGTTTTTGCCTGGGGACCCTCATGGGGTCACAGTCAAATTTGGAAGTTAAGGCTGGAGTCATCTGAAGGCTCAACAGCACCAGCTGCACAAGATGGCTTCCTCAAGCACATGTCCGGGCACCTCACTATGGTGGCTGGAAGAAAGGCTGGCCAGGCATCTCTGTTTCCCCACGCTGCCTTTCTGGTGGCTAGTGTGGGCATCTTCACAGCATGGACATTTCAGGGGAGCCAAGCCTGGACTGATATTCCCAGAGCCCCAAGAGGAAGCTATAAGACTTCTTTTGACCTAGCCTCGGGAGTCCTGTCTGCCACATTCTAGAGTCAAAATGGGTCCTCTTTGGAGACTAGTAGCTATTTGAGTGCTACTATTTTTCTGTGGAAGTGTATTTTTTTGTTTGTTTCCAACAATTCCCCAGGTTCCCTTTAAGTAGCAGGTTCAGATAATAATAACAAAGTGACTATTCCCAAGGGCTTGCAATGTGCCAGGCACTGACTGCCCTACAGGTTTTATCTCTCCCAGTATCCTCTGAGTTACCAGATATTTGTCTCAGTTTTGCAGATGGCGCAACAGCATAGAAAATAACTTGTTGAAGGTCACGGGGCTAGTCAGGGGTGGGCCCTACATACAGTCCACGGCATAAATGTTCTGATTTCTAGCCACCTAGATGATGTGTTAAATTCTAAACATTTCTAATGCTTTTGTCTACACCATATGAGAAGCCAAGAGAACCTGGACACAGATGGAAAAAAGGAAGAGTGAAAAAGGAAGATGTTGGAAATCGCGACCAGAAAAAAAAAATTTTTTTTCCATGCATCTTCCTTAGGAGGGCACGTATAATTCTCTGTGATGACCCCTGCCTAACACCCCTTCCCCCACCTTATTCCTATTTTATGCTTCACTGTGCTTTTAGTCAGTGATTCTTAAACCTGGCTTCACTTTAGAATCCCCTTGGAAAATTTAAAAATTCCTGATGGCCCAGCCAGCCCTCAGACCAATTAAATCAAAATGTTTGGGATAGAGCTGAGGTTTCTGTATTTTATAATTCTCCCAATCCCACAGGAACCCAGCATAGGGTCAAATAACATAAACCCTGCTCTGGTTATCAAGAACAGTTCGTATTTCACCAAAAACACCAAGATGTTCAATATTGCTACCTTTTGCTTTTGCCACCCATTTTTCTTGGCAAAAGCTCATCATTCAATACCCAGAGTGTCAGATCCCCCTTCTTCAAAAGGGACATACCACACTTCCCAATGCCTGTCACATGTCAGTCGTAACAGCATGAAAAACGCATTATTTCGCTGGTTTACTTGCCTGGCCCCTTGCCTCTCCTCCTACCACCCACTGTCATAATCCTCTTTAG
Source organism: Panthera leo (assembly GCF_018350215.1). Lineage (NCBI taxonomy): Eukaryota > Metazoa > Chordata > Mammalia > Carnivora > Felidae > Panthera > Panthera leo. The sequence goes on along the minus strand of NC_056687.1, from coordinate 146,327,220 downwards.
GGCAGGGAACATATTTTACTCGATTCCTAGCACAGTGCCAGGCACATAATAGGGCCATGATAAATGTTTAATGACTGATGACTGATGAATGAATGAATGAAGGAATAGATGGATGAAAGAATGAATAAATGAATGAATGAAATTTAAAATCTGCTACTTTCAGTGGTTTATTCCACGGCTTGGTTTCAGGGCATAAAATTACTTGCTGAGAGTGTATAAAGAATATCAGAACTGCCTTTACGTAAACATTAGGTGTTATCCCTTACAACTGACCAAGCGTTGCTTATCAGACAGCAATGCAGTCAAACCCAGTAACTTACCCATAAGGACATGGTTGAGAAAAATGTGAAAGGACTGTTCTTAAACACAAGGAAGATATCAGTGGTAATGGGTAGTATAAAGTAGACAGGTTTATCAGAGTCCTGGCGAGAAACCAATGCCACGTTCACGCTGGAACAATTAAGAGTTTAACAAAGCGATTATGTCAATGGCGCCAGCAGGTATAAGGGAAACCAATGAAGGATGATATAATATCCTTGGGCTGGCAACATGGGAGCTCTTGACCTGCCTGAAGAGGCAAAGGGAAGAGAGCAGTTCTTGGAACTCAAAGAGAATAGCTGTTTGGTGAGGGCCATGTGTCAGGAACCACCATGGGTGGGGAGACACAAGTGGCTTGTAGGAACCGACAGAGAGGGACCGTCGGACCTCACGTTTCCCCTCTCTCTGACCTCCTGCCAAAGCCTCTCATTGGTTGACTCCAGCTCAGCACTGGAGGGCAAGAAAGCCCAATGAGACAGTCCATATAGGTCAGTCTCCCAGGTCACAAAGCAAGGTGGAGAGGGGATCTGGGAAAATACCCAGCACAGTAAGACGGGTCAGTCCTTGGTGACCGTGCACACCTCTTCCACTGGCCTTTCTCCCCTGACAGGTTGCTCAGGCCCACGCTCCTTTCACATGATTAATGGTGTTACTGATGAGGGAGCATAACCCAAGATGACAGCAAAGTACAAGCTAGCACACCCCCAGATGGAGCATGTGTGATATTTCTCGGACACTCCTGGTTACCCAAGAACAAAGGAAAGGGGTTTAAATGCTTGCCATGGTGATGTGGGAAACTAAGGCATATGAAAAATTCCCTTACTCCCTACAGCCCATTGACAAGTCCTTGAAACAGTCAGAGTGACCTCCCTCTAGGAGTTCGGCTGCCCTGAAGATGATACTTTGTTAGGGGCAAAAAGGAATCTGGGCTTAACATTATCCGGAACCCCCCCCCCCCCCCCCACTCCCCAGGATCCTGTAAGTCCACTTGAACATGTAAAAATTCCTTTGGAAACTTCCTTTATCTCAAGTCCCCCAAGATATGTGCTGGGACTCATACTCCAAGCTTATGGCCCCTGATGTACATCTGAAGGGTCTCATGACTGAGGTCTTAACAACCGGTAAGAAATGGTGTTTCCCTTGCTTCCAAAATTCCTTAGAAACTTACGCTGTCCCTAACCCCCTCCCAACCTAAGGGTATATAATCAGTTACTGGTCACAACCCCAGTGCAGCTCTTTCTGTCCATGAGTCCTGTCCTTGTGCTTTGATGGAGTCACCTTTTTTTGCACCAGTGACATCTCTGGGAGTTTTCCTGGCCTTCGGCTCTGAGCCCCACCATCGTCCCAAGATCCCATCATTACTACGTCTTACTGGAGACTTTTCAGGGGCACAATCTTGTCTTGAACCTTTTATTTACTTTTTCTTAAACACATCTAACATTTTGGAGGTTTTCTAAGGAGTGTTCGTATTCCCAGTTACAAAGGAGATAGAGCATAAACAGAAGGGAAAATCACAAAGCTTCAATATACACTACAAAATTTAGCAAAGCAAGTGCTCTGAAGTCTATAATGCATGACAGATTTGGCCTCTTTATTTCTTTTCCTCAGTGGATTAGTTTTGGTCCTCCTTAGACCTTAAATTCCCTAGGGCCAGAAATTTCTGGCAGGAAGGTGCTAGCTGTTTCCAACGTCTTTTGCTTTCTAGAAAGTTCTAGGTCTATTATCTTATGCATGGCTTATAGGAAGGGTCACAAATGCAAAGGCATATAAGGGCTGATAGGAATTTAAATAAATTGGGTTGAGTGGAGACTCTGACACTTACTATATGCCAGGCACTAAGTGTTTTATATTTATCATCTTCTTCGCTCATTACAATTCAAAGAGATAGGCGTAATCATTGTCTCTGTTTTTGGGATGAGGAAATTGAGACATGGAATACATTTCCTATATAAAGGGAGCAGTGGGTCCTTGGCTCCTCTTGTAATCAGGTGGCAATATGGGTCATGACCCTGAATTTTTTTTTTAAGAGCTTGAAATCCGAATTTAACGTGAGCTCTCTTAATTAAGAAAAAAAATGGCAACTGTTTAGACATTTTTCAAAAATACCGTGCAGGCCAAAGAAAGTAACTGTGGGTCAGTTATGGCTTTAGACAACCCATTTGCAACCTCAGGTCAATGATTCTAGAAGCCTTGTAAGCAGCAAAGCTCAAAGGTTTTACATCAAAAATACAGAAAACCCTGATAAATTCGCATGAATCCATGGGAATAACAGCAGTTGCCCCTCTAGGTCACTGCTTTTCCTCAGCAGGAGGCTCCAGGACACCTGCCTCCCACCCCCGCCCTTGCCATCCAGGAAAGACTTGAAAGGCGGTGCTCATCCTTAATTAACTACAGTTGCCCAGAAAAAAAAATAAAAATAAAAATAAGCAAGTGAGTTTCATTTGCATTGCCCGCAGGAGGCCAGACACCTGGCTTCTCCTTTTCAATTACCCTTTTTTACATAGACTTGCCTGGAGGAATCTAATTTCACCTCCAATCATTTTTTCCATTACTTTTATTTAGGAAAATAAATAGCCATCCCTTGTGCTGAGTACTCAAGTCGAAATTGTAGAACCACTACCCAATCGGAAGAAAAGGTTTGGTTTGCTGAGCCCATTGAGATTTCCAGCTCTTGTTTTTCATAAAGTCAGGTTTGAAAACAACACACACACTCACACACCAAAAAGTAGCTACAGATCTCTGAAAATTAGTTCCTGTGTATACACTTGTATCTCTTTTCAAAGAGCTTTCCCCCCAAAGAAAACACCAGCAGCAATTAAAGTCGACAAATGACTCATTTGGGGGAACGCAGTTGAGAGTCAAGGGTTTTTTGGATGCAAAAGTTATTTTAAAAATCTTCACAATCAGCTCTAATTAATTGGCAGCCCTTTTTCTTCTCCTTGTGCTCTCTCGCGAGGGTTTCAAGAGACCTCTTGGCCATCTTGACCTCCCACGTGTGGGCAGAGGTGGGAACAAGGCACAGCCTCATGCCGGGCTTCACCCTACACAACGATGGTTCTGGAAATGTTGTCCTTGTACCCACTTGCACCAGAATTACCTGGGAAGAGGAGGTGTAGTCTACAATGCAGCGTTTGGGCTCCCCCGCCCCAGACCAGCTCTATCAGAATCTCTGCCCTTTTAGCAGGGGAAATTGGCATTTTAGCAAGCTTCCTTGGGGATTGGTGGGCAAACTATAAACTGGGAGCTATTATGACAGAGGCGTCAGGTAAAAACAATGGATGCTCACATTTCGTGTACATTTCCAGCCCATTCCTGCCTCACCAATACTGCTGGGGAAGGTCACTGAGAAGACAGGACCACCAGTTGACCCGACCCCAGGCCCTTTGAACTCCTCACCCCCACCCCCGTCCTCGGAACGTGGCTGTGGCTTGCTTTTCCAGCTAGGACACAGGATGCAACCTTGAGATGGTGACGTGCTGTTGAGAACCAGGGCAAAGTCTATGTGACTGAACCCAGGTAAGGCCTCCAAGTAAACTTTAAGATCTGGCGGGCAGGTGCGGGGATGTGGTGTTGAGCTGCCGCCCAAGACAACCCTCGGGTGTAAGTTCCCTTCGCCTCATTGAACCTGCCACCTACCAACCGGGAGAGGCCCGCCTCTTTTTATCACCCCTCCCTACCCTCCAGGTGCGGGGACCAGTTTCCGATTCCACCTGGGAAGTTCCTGAGGGGGTTGGGAAGCAAGAAATGCCCCCTTTGAAGTAGATACTATCATTCTCATATTTAAGAAGAGGAAACTGAGGCACAGAGAGATTTAATAAATTTCCCAAGATCGTATATAATGAGGGAGCGTGGGGCAAGCTGAGGGAAAAGTGCAGGCTAAGAGCAACCCTCGCCCCCAGTGGGACATGTATGATATTCTTCGGAATATCCTGGCTCCCCCAAAATGGGAAAGGACAAAAAACAAATGGTTAAACGCAAGAGTCTCCACCAGTTTACCAGAAAAAGGCAATCCCATCAGAGCCTAAAGTCCAGGAACCTCTACTCTCTTAATGTTAATGCTTTGCTAGAGGGAAAAATATCCTTAGCTTGACAACAGCTAGGCCTCCAGTAAGTCTTTAGCATATGGAAGTCTGTTTGGAAACTCCCTCCGGACTTTATCTCCCCGGACACCATAAAATGGTCACCCCCCACACCATGGGTCCTGTCCCCATGCTTTCATAAAATCACCTTTTTGCACCAAAGATGTCTTCATGAATTCTTTCTTGGCTGTTGGCTCTGGACCCCACGAACCAGTCCCCCATCACCCCAAAACATCATGAATATATACACCTGGTTAGCTGCAGAGATGAGAGCTGAGCTCCAACAATTTGGCTTCAGAGGCCACTCTTCATGATTACTTCGGAGCCCTTCTCCCATGGTGGTCCCCGGGGCTGCTGGTTTAAAATGGAGGTTCTGGGGCCTCTGTTCCAGAGATGCTGATTTGGTGGGTCCCGGGTAAGGCACATCAGCCTGCTGGGGCTTAGCAAGTATCCTGGGGAGCGCGTCCCTGCCCCCTGCGGCCACACCTTCCCATAGCAGATTTGTCATAAGGCAGTCCCCCCTCCCAGACAAGGGCTCCTCTTGGAGCGTGACCCAGAGCCCCTCCCTCTTGTACCGTCAGCCTGTGTCTTCTTACTTGGTGCTTCCCTCTCCCTGCAAATATGCTCAAGACATCCCCAGTCTGAGACGCGTGGCATAGCCACAACCCAATCACAGGTTACCTGACCCCTCTAACTGCCCTCCTTGGTTTCCACATCAAACCTTTAGAATTAACAGTCCACCTTGCCGGGTCCACCCTCCGTCCCCTGCCCAGCCTACCAGCTCTGGCTTCCAGCATCACACCTGTGATGGGGCTCTAATGAAGGTCTCAGGTGGCCTCTCACAAGTTCTAGCACCTCCTCTGGACACTGCATCAGGGCTCACCCCTTCCTGACACCCCCTCCCTCTGAGCTGTTATTGCCCGGTTCTCCAAGGGTCTTTCTGCTCTTCCTGGATCCTCTCTTCTCTTTAAATTCAGGGGCTTCCCGAATTTCTGTGCCGGGACTTTCTTTTCTCCCTCCTCTGCCAATGTCAGCCTTTCCCATGGCTTCATCAATCTTTGATGAAATCCCTGTCTTAATATCTCTTTCTCAATCTCTTGTTCTTTGGAAGTCTTGTACTTTACTTTTAAGCATCTTTTGGATAAACCTATTTGAAGTCCCCACAGTTGTTCCAAACTTATCCCAAACAACTCGTTATTTGTGTATCTTCCCCAAACACGCTTTTAGCTCTTTTTTTTTTATTTCTGTGAATAGTTTCATCACCTACCCAATTTCCCAAGTCAGAAGGTTGATTCGTCCTCAACTCCCTACCCCCACATTTCATGCAAGTCTTGAACTTTCTAGAAAGTGCCTCCCTGCTGCTTCAGTTCAGGTTGGAAAATGATCTCAGAACTGATCTGTCTGTGGTTCTTCCTTCCTCGTCTGTCTTTAATGTGTCACCAGATTGGACTCCCAGAGAAACAAAGTTGAAAATACATCTCTGTTGTATCCACATTCAACGTACGAGCTGGGGTCTGAACCCCTTGACTTGAAGATACGATTTCATGCCAGACCCTTACCACTCCTGGCACCCCACTCTGCTCCGGCCACCCTCCACTGCTGTTCACTTCAGCCTCCAGGCTCTTGATTTGCACAAGCGGACTCCTCTGACTAATGCCTTTTCTTCTTTTCTTCATTTCGTTAAACTCTGCCATATTTTCTCAACCCAGTTGAATGCCATCTCGTCTGGGAAGCCCCGGGGCCCCCAAGCAGAGACCAAGTGACTTATGCTCTGGCTGCTCCAGGATTGGATTCACCTAGTGCATCTGAATTACCTTCTTACCCATCTGTCCTCATCCCTCAGCACAGAGCATCGCAGGGAAAGACCACTGATGTGTCGGATCTGTCCCTCTAGCCTCAGAGCCTGCACGCAGTGGATCCTCACCGAGTGTTATTCTAACAGATGGCAATTGCTCCCTGGCACTCAGAGCGCAATCAATGTCACAGTTACTTATCTTCCTAAGCTCCATTAGGTTTGGCTCGAACACTCACTCGCCAGTGGAAATCTTGTGCAGGGGAATTTTGAGCCTTACAAGACCCAGTAATTGATGATGGGCGAGGGTCCTGCACACTGGCTGGTCAGGATCATCATTGCCCAGGCAGACTGGAATCGTAGCTGTGCTTGCAATGGAATAGTCGGGAAGGTTAGGCCCACGCAATCAGTCCCCATCTACAGAGGTGCCTATGCTGATGGCCCCCTCTGACGCCTGCCTATCTCCAAGGCTCAGGACCCAGGCCATGACCTAGTTACTAGAAGCATTTGAACCCCTGACATGCCTTTGCCCAGGCTTGGGGAGTCCTTGGCCTCATCTCTTTCCACCCTCGAAGGTCAAGTTCTCTGTCCTCTTTGTCGCTCCAAATACCCAGATTCGTTGCTTGGTAGGCCTAGCCCGGTCACTGACAACTTATGTGCCCACATGCACCAGGAGGTGGCTGTGTTAGGGGACAGCAGAAGGCCGCTACGGATGGTGGCTGCTTTTCAGTTGCAGCTGATTGAGGGAGGGCAGCCCATCGTGGTCAAAGAGTTCTTCCTAGTTTTTCAAGAGATGCTAGGAATGGAATTTTTGTGAGAAAAAAATTTAGTAATTTTTATTTTTTTTTAATTTGTGTTTTTTAAGTTTATTTTGAGAGAGGGAGAAGGAAAGAGAGAGGAGAGAGGGAGGGAGAGAGAGAGAGAGGGAGAGAGAGAGAATCCCAAGCAGGATCCACACTGAGTGCAGAGTCCGAATCGGGGCTCAAGCCCACGAACTGTGAGATCGTGATCAAGAGTCAGACACTTGACTGACTGAGCCACCCAGGCACCCCCGGTAATTGATTTTTAAAACCATCACGGTGGGAACCAAATAAAACTTGCTTACAGGCCAGATTCAGTTGGTGGCTGGGCAGCTTGTGACCTGTAACCCACGCCTTTCTGCCGTAAGAATTTTATGATTTGTCTGTATGGTAGCCCTCCCCTCCTAGCAAATTTTCTGACCTGGGAAACACACTTGCCCTCCCTGGAAGTTTAGAGCCTAGTGCTGGCTGCTGCTCTCCGTGGCAGGGGTGGAGATGCTGTGGACTTTTCCGTGGTAGGCTCTAGGAGCAAAGACATAAAACATAAAGGCTAGTTAGTTTCTTAATAAGTTGCCTTATGATGTTCGACTGTTATGGCAGAGAGACGAAGGACAGTCCAAATTTATACCCTTTCTTCTAAAGACCGCTTCTGTATTTTAACAGTGACCTTCGGTATCAGTGTGTTGTTTTTTAAAGTATATTTATTTATTTTTAGAGAGAGAGCGTGAGTGAGTGCAAGCAGGAGAGGGGCAGAGAGGGCAGGAGGGGGGCGGGGAGAAAGAGAATCCCAAGCAGGTTCTGTGCTATCAGCGCAGGTCCCAGTCTTAAAACTGGTGCGATCACGACCTAAGCTGAAATCAAGAGTCGGACGCTTAACTGTGCCACCCACATGCCCCTGGATCAGTGTGTTTGAAGCTATCTGTGGGGAAGGACCATTTTTTTTTTTTACTCTGGCATGAATTAATAGTAAAATATGATAATAAATTACTAGAAAAAAACCATGACATAAAAAGACATACACAATGCAAGGCCCCAATTTTATTTTTATATTATTAGACACAACAGACATAAAATCAGCCTGCCACCTTGCTATGAAGCAGTGGTTCTCACTCAGTTGGGAGCGTTTTGTCTGATGGGGACATTTGTCACCGTCTGGGGACATTTTTGGCTGTTGAAACTGGGTAGAGGGGTAGCATTCAATGGGTAGATGCCAGGGATGCCGCGGAACATGCCAGAACGCCCATGACAACCCCACAGCAGTCACCAGGCCCAAGAAGTCAATAGTGCCAAGGTTGTGTGTATGATAGTTCCTAAATGACTCCCTCATGTTCTGTCTTTACCTTTTTGTGGACCAGTTATGAGCCCTTCCCTGACTGGCACTGGTCTATAGACCACACTCCGAGAAGTACCATTCCAGAGGTTTCGCCAACACCTTTCTGACCAAACCCCAAATATAAGCCGATGGTGGGATTTCCAGAAAACTTAGTGTGCTATCTAGGGGTTCTCATAGCAGACGGTTAAAAACATATCTGAGATTAAGCCATCAACTTCCATTATGGTGCTTTTCAGATGACATATCGTCCTGTCTCGGGACAGAGGCATAGCTGAGCAAGAGTCTCAATTGTGTCAGGTGTATCTGCACCTTTCTTGTTTAAGTCGTGTGTACATGGGGAGAAATAGAATGGTGTTCTTAACCTTCTAGACTTGAAAAAATTAAAAACAAAACACCAAAAAACCCTTGAAAAGAGGTAAACAGGCGACCGATTGGTAGTCAAGTCAGTATCAAGTGTCTTCATTGTGTCCTGGCTACAAGAATCATTGTGCAATATCAAATGGCTTTTAATATCTCAAGGTCATCCTCAAAGACCCTCCCAAGATCCAGTGAGGCGGATGTTTCCTTACAATGCCAAATCCAGATGAAATCAAACATGGAAGTTTTCCTACGTATTGCAGAAGGGAAGAGCTTTTGGAATCCACAGATTTGAATCCCAGCTCTGTGGCTTACTAACTGTGTAGCCTTAGACAAGTACCTAATTTTAAATTTATAAAATGGAAGTAGTAATAATTGCTTCTCCGGATTACATGCCAAGTACTCAGCACAGCTTGCTTCAATGGGACACTGGAGTTGGTATTTATCCTTTTTTTTGGCTCTCCTGCATCTATCCCTCCTTCCTATGTGTGTGGGGGTCCCTTTGTTGAGTATGGTAACAATTGGGGCACCTGGGGAAGCCAAAGAGAGAAGATTGACCCAGTTGACTGCTGGAAATTTTCTTATTGGAATAGATCCTCAGAATGTTCTTTCTTCTCTTCTATGTCCTATCCAGCAAAAGGCATGCCTTTCACCTTCAGTTAATTTGGTCCAGTGGCCAACTCTGCACTGCAGAGATATTTCTTTTTCTTTTCTCTGAATGTAAATTTCTAATTCCTTGGAGGATTCCTGGGGGAATCTGTTGTTGAGATGAAATCAGTTTCCAGCAAAGTGTTTGTAATATAGTAGTTGCTCAATAAAAGCTGAATGGATCTGTGAATTGATGAATGCTTTTCTCACAGCCAGTGTGCCTGGGACATTGATTGCCAAGGTCTTTCTTAAGAGCCATTTTTATGTCCTGCCTTGTTATGGAAAGTAGAAGCTTCTTTGTGAAGGAATTATGACTGGCTAAGTGCAGTCTGTTTCCTACAACACCAACTGCCCTATCTTTTTACCCTCTAAGGGCCAATTTTTTTCTGAAAGGTTTTGGTGAAGAGCTCTTATTACAGATCATGGCAAGTGTTTTTGCTAACCAGGGGAATCCAGTGTAGAAATTGGGCACAGGCTCTGTAATCATAGAAACTACATTCCAATCATGATTCTGAAACTCTTCACTTCTGTGTTTGCAGGCAAGTTACTGAAGCTGAGCCTTTACTTGCCCATCTGTAAAAAGGGGACAATGATAATTTCTGTTCTTATAAGGATTATAGGAGGGGATGTATGAAAAGCATTTAGCAGAGTGCCTAGTTCATAGTACATGTTTAAAGATGATAGCAACCAATATTAGTGAAAAGGGTCGCTTCTGGTTGGAAACATTTATTTTGGAGAGAGCAAGAGAGACAGAGCACCGGTGGGGAAGGGGCAAAGAGAGAGAGACACACAGAATCCAAAGCAGGCTCCAGGCTCTGAGCTGTCAGCACAGGCCCAACACGGGGCTCAAACTCAAGAACTGTGAGATCATGACCTGAACCAAAGTCAGAGGCTTAACCAACTGAGCCACCCGGGAACCCTTGGCTGGAAACTTTTAATCCTTCAAGGAGAAGTAGCTATCTTCTCGGAGGTAGCTTCTTGACGCCCTATATCTTTCATAGAACATAAAATATTTAAGAAAGGTTAGCTGGTTCTAAGCCTGTCTTACCTGCACTAAAGTATTCTGAGGGCAAGATTTTTCCTTAAGTTACTAGTAACTGGTACAGGGAGAAGTACCCAGTACTTGAAGAATAAAAGCACAAAAGAATATGACACAATGCCTTCATTTAAGATTCAATAGGACCATCTACAAGCCAGGAAGAGAGCTCTCACCAGAAATTAATCCACTGGCACCTTGATCTTGGGTTTCCCAGACTATAGACTGAGAAAATAAATCTCTGTTGTGTCAGTCAAATGAATGAGTGAATGAATGAATGAATGAATAAGTAAATAAATGAGAGCACTGAGATAAGCCAGTAAGAGGTAAGCTCAAAGAGCAGTTTCTGGTTTTCAGTCTAAGCATTCTGAATGGTATATTTGCTGGTGGGGTAGAGGGAGAGGAGGGTGAGGGAGGGCTTCTTGCCCAGGTGTGTAAATTGACGTTTCTGCAATCCACTGCGGCCCAGCTGGTCCCGGTTTGTCTCGTACAGAGAGACGTATAATTTAGCAGTGGCTGACACTGGTCACTGATCCGAGCTGGAGTACACAAGGTTCGCTTATTACAATGCTAAAAACAAAAAGAAAATTCGCCAGAGCGTAAATACACGTCCTTCGGTATTTTTTAAGTTTATTTGTATTATGAGAGAGAGATAGAGAGGAAGAGAGAGAATCCCAAGCAGGTTGTGCAGTCAGTGCAGAGCCCGATGTGGGATCAAATTCACAAACTGTGAGATCATGACCCGAGCCGGAGTCAACAGTCCAATGCTCAACCGGCTGAGCCACCCGAGTGCCCAATGTCCTTCACTGGTTTTTGAATCAAGCTACCAAAGGTTAATTCCTGAAGTTCTTATTTATGTTTCCATCACTAGATCTCAGTCCTTTTTCTGCTGAAACTGGATACAAGACAGTAGACGGAGGAGAGGGTCTCAGGAACTTGATAAAATTTGTCTGCATTGTCTTTACTATTTCTAATGAGTCTAGTTGTAGGTATATTAGGAATAACCACTTCTTACTTGAGAGCAAAGATCTGCCCTGTCTTCACTGATAGGGACTTAAACTCTTGCTAGCCTGGAAAGAATTTACCTGCTAAGGGTGGATACGAGGCTCTGTGCAAAAATAAACCAGGACTTTTTTTTTTTAAGCCCGTTGAAATATCTAGATAACAAATGCAATTCCCTAATGTAGTTGTCATAAATATGCTTTGAAATGGCATTAACTGATTTTGCTCCTATCCTATCAACAGCCTAAGTTAAAAGCTCCTGAGGGAATTTAACTTTAACCATAAAGCTTGTTAGAAGGATGACAAAAAAGCCGCATCCACTGATTAAATTTAAATTTACAATAGGAACATGGCCGCAACCCAACTTTATGGCCTGGCTGAAAGAACCAGAGTGTTGAGAAAATTGCAGCCTCAAGACCAAACAAATACCAGGCCTTTCTAATTCACCACCTCCTTTGGCTCACTAGCCCTTGGCCTTTCCCTTCTCCAAACTGGAATTTTGCAGAGGCAAGAGAGGCTGAAATCCGATAGGGGAAAAGGGATTCGCTTGTAGAACTCTGAAATGTCAAGGCAGTACTGAATGAATGGGTAGCAGACGGAGCTCACGGCAGCGGCCCTAAAATAGGTTCCCTGAGCTGGTGGCCTGGAGCAGGCCACATATTTAGCTGAGGGCTTCTGGGGCCAGATCGGACGCTGTGAGGTGGTTACTCCCAAACGCCGGCCTCTGGAAAAGTCACAAGCCAAGGCTCACTCACCTGCCTTGCCTAGGAGAGCTGCTCTCTGCCTATTTCTTCCCAGGCAAATCACCCACATTCCTGCACGCTGTTCCCCACCCCTTCCCAGCGAGGGCAGAGGGACCCCCGGCAAGGGTCAAGTCGTTGGCATGCAGCCAGCCGCCCACCAAGTATTAATAGAGAGCCTTGGGCTGCAGGAGCCTGGCACTGGGGCCTCGGGTTGCAAAGTGAAAGGAGCGCCAGGAGTGTGTCCTCATCTCTCCCTCCGCCCTGGCGCGCGCCCAGCTGCCGCCGGGTGCACCTGCGGGGCCCCAAGGGGGGCGCTGCCTCAGCAACTGCAGCCGCTGCCTAGACTGCGGGAGCCGCGCGGGGGACAACCCGGAGTCGGGGAGCAGCGATGAGCAGCGACTCGGACCGCGAGTGCCCGCTGGACGGTAACGACTGGCCTCCGCGTGGCTGCGATTTTAGCCCCTAACCGCTTCCCTCGCGGGCTTTTGTCTCCGGGATGCTGGGTGACCTGGGGATTGAGGAGGAGGGGTTATTTCTCTGTAAGGCGGCTGGGCTGGGTAGGAAGTCCCCATCTTCATGGATTATTTTGCATCCTTTTCTGTACCTTTCAGGGTTAATTTTAGAATTTAAACAAGTTAACTTTTATACAGCGCAGAGGACTGCGCTCGCAACATAATGGGCACCGTGCAGGTTTGTGAAATGAAATGCATGTCGGGGTTTCACTGCTTGGCGCGCTGCTGCGGGGATCCTTAGACCCCGTGAAAGTCCCTTTCCTGAAGAAAGACGATTTTGCTTCCACTTGGGACGTGCACAGCATCACCCCCGCCCTCCCACCTCCACCCTGCTACTCTTAGCAACTGGCCTGAAAAGAGGCTGCCTTGATCTTACAGAGAGAGTGATGCCCTGATGCACTTGGGCTGGGAGCCTGCGGGTGGGGGACTGGACGTTAGTTGTTTAGGGAAGGTGTTGGGCCGCAGAATTCCCCAAACTGATTTTATAACGCGGATGCCATTTAGTTCTACTGTAAAATAATGGTTACTGGCTTTTGCGAGGGAAGGGTCTTAGACTGCTTTGAACGTGCGATGAAATATTCCGAACCCGTCTCCCGTGAGGTTTCACCCATCTGTACACATTTGGATGTTTGCTAAAGATTTCAGGGTAGACTCCTTACCTACCTCCGTGAACCCCCCCTCCCCCCCCCCCCCCAAAGATTCCCTGCTTTGAAAGGTCATTCCTATTGTTATTCAGGCATTTTCACTAACTAGTTAGTTGCTGACCTTTTAGGAGGAGCGCTCCTCCAGGAATAACTCCCCTTTGCATCAGTATCCTTTCGGGTTGTACTGAACGAGGCTTAATGAAGCTGTGTTAAGTTGAAGCTCTCTGGGGGCTTGGGCACAACAGGTGCGTCAGGTACCCCGGCTTGGGGTCCCTGCGGATCATTTTCAGGGTGGGGAATTTTGCACAGTATTTGGCAAGACAAGAGCCATTGTACGACAAGAAATCTTCTTCGTTCATTCCTTTTATTGTCCCTAAAAAGTTCCCAGCATAACTGTCTTGATCCTATTCAAACAAAAAACATTTTTTTTAAAGTTGCATTGTTATTGTGTTTCATTATATGGTATGAAAAAACTAGTGCTATCAACTTCTGGAGCTTTTTGTAAAATTACTATTTTTGTGTTTCTAGGGTCAGCACACTCTGTAATTTAAGACATCTAGCTATTGGAGAACTGATTGAAAACTATAAAGTAGATTGTTGATCAGAAAAAAAAAAAAATTCCCAGTTATATGGCAGGCTTCTTCATGTGAGGCAAGGATAAGCCGGATAATTGTATGGGACAGCCTTAGCCCTGCACTGTTTTGTTTGTTTGGTTTTCTGTTTTTAATCGTAATTCTTTCAAAGCCATACGCCCTTTAGAAGTCTGATAGGAACTTAAAAAAAAAAAAAGTATCTATTCTTCCTAAATTAAAGACGTGTCCTTGTAATTGGGCACGTCTTGTGATGACTTCAATAATTAGCCATGTTTGAATAGTGAAGTGTGAAGTTTAACCTGACATTTGAATTCCGGAGAATGCCAGAAGGCCCAGGCTGTGCGCCGGGTCATCTTGGAACAGGTGATAAGGCGACATGTCTAATAGCAACCAATTGTGCCAAAAGTTGCCTATGACATCCTAAAAAAAAGCACAGGATAGATATGTCAAACTTAGTAAATTTCTAAGTATGTGTGACAAGATCGTGTAAGGTGACATTTGATGAGTATGTTAAATGATACGCCTTGTGTTAAACCCTCTTGTTGACTATCTGTTACAGCCCTATACATTATGGAAGAACATCACAGGGAATCCTGTTACAGATAAAGAATTCCTCATGCTTAAATACGGTTTATGATCTTGTCATAGCACATCCAATTAATTATATGATATTGAAATTTTAATTCCATTAACAATTAAGAATTCTTTGGACTCACATAATATTCCTCCCCCCAACCCGTGGTTTGAAATAATAACACAAACCTTCCACATAAATCGTCCTGCAAACTCATCCTTTTTATTTTATTCAGCTTTGCTTCTTGTTGAAACACTCTTAAAATGGAAGCAAATTTCAAGTTTTAATGGGGAGGGGTAGATATTTTTTTCTCTTGAAAAGCTGACCTTTAAATACTGTTGTAAGTCTGGTATGTTGTAATAAGATTGAAACCGTGATATCCAGGAACAAAATTTTTCTGTAATTTGTTTGGTGCCCTCTTTATAACTCAAAGATAATGACAAAAGATACTGATTTCCCGCCGTGTTGTCATGTTGAATACACTGCTTTGTTGCAAATCATAGTTAAGCTAACTTTTGATCTCCCCTCTGCCCTTGGCTTCCCCTGCTTTGTTATATAAAGACGTTATGACAGTTTATGAATACCTAATTTGTAAGTGTCCCCTAATTGTTTTGCATAAGCAGTTGAGGTGCTTTCAAGTGCGTGAAAGTTGAGTGTCTTTTGTTTATCTTTTTCTTTCCAGAGTTAGGTCCGGGAACAAGAACCTTTGTAAAGAGGGATAGCCGCCCCCTTCCCCCCCTCCGCCTCTCCCGGCCATTTAAAAAGTCACCGCTCTTTGGGAAAGGAAGAATGAATGAGTAACCTTTAACCTGATATATTTATATACTTTGCAAAAACTATAATGTTGCTTCCACACTATCCCGGAGAACAGGATGCTATTGTTTTGTTTTTCATGTCTCACTGCTGCTTCAGTTTTCTGAGAAGTGGGATCCTGGGCCTCTTGACCTTACTTTTGAGATTTTCCCTTGCAGGCGTTCTGGTAACCTTGCTGAGTATCCCTGTGACCCCATCCCCTCCCTGCTTTCCAGCCCTGACATACTTCTCTAGAAGTCTAAATCTCTTGATTCCAGTCTAAATCAATGTCTTTTGGTACACCTGTTCCATAGTGCAGAGGGTGGTAGGATGGAAATGGAAATGGGAAAATGCCTCAAAGAAAATAATATCTCAAAAGTGAAACCCACATTAAATTTATGCACAACACGCATGGATTCTGGCACAGTCCCTTTTTCTCCTCTCCCCACTTTCCTTTCACCTTGAGCTTCTCATGATCACGGAGACACGGGATCTCCATGGTGTTTGGTTCTGTGCCCATTAAACTTCTTTTTGGATTATGAGGGACTGAGTATGTAAAACATCTATTATTTTGTCCCCTTGCAATCACCACACAGGTGAAGACATAAAATTTTGCCATCCTCCGGGGAGCACGTGTCCTATGTGCTCCCTTTTAACCACAGCCCCTCCCCTCCCCTATAAGTAACTACTACCCTGACTTGGGTAGTAATTACTTTCTTGCACTTTTTATAGTTTAACCATCTAATTATGCATTCCTCGACATAACAGTTTAGTCTTACCCATTAAGAAAACCTGTGATACGTCTTTTAATTTATAGATTCACCCTCCTGGCCTTTTCCATTCTTATAGTTTATCTGTTAAAAAGCCTGGGTTATTGGCCTATAGACTTTTCCACAGTCTGGATTTTGCTGCTTTTGTGCTGGTGGTTCAGTGTTTTCCTTGAAGATCACTTTATTTTGAGCACTATTTTATACCACCCAGCCCTTCCTCCTTCTACATCTTCTGGGTTAAATTACATTTCTTAGTTTAATCTTTGACTTCTAGAAAGAGCCATGATGTCATTTTATCTATTAGGCTTTTTATTAGTAGGCAATAAAAGATTTTATTGAGCTTCTATTATGCGGCCCTCATTTCTTACATTAATTTCATAATTAATTTCAGTAAGTTGATTGAAAATGATGCTCTCATTAACTAATTATTTCAAGTACTAGTAATTTGGGAGTATTATGGGCAGTCTCACAAACATATATGTATATATATGTATGTGTATATTATATATATATATTTTAATGTTTATTTATTTTTGAGAGAGAGAGAGAGAGACAGAGCGTGAGAGAAGGAGGGGCAGAGAGAGAGGAAGACACAGAATTTGAAGCAGACTCCAGCTTCTGAGCTGTCAGCACAGAGCCCAATGCGAAGCTCAAACTCATGAGCCTTGAGATCATGACCTGAGCCGAAGTCGAACGCTTAACTGATTGAGCCACCAGACACCCCACAAACTTTTATATTTTAAGCCCTTTTTTGATCTGTTTTCAGAATTTTTCACATTTCTTCTATGTTATTTTTGGTTTCATAAGTAATATTCAGGCAATTATTTCTTCTTCCTACCATTAGTAAGAGTAAAATGTTGGAGTGTTTTCCACGTTTGGCAATAGGGTTTAGTTTGAAAAAATGTTTATGTTAGGTTGCTTAAATCGTAGTAGATTGCAGGATAGTTTGTACAGCAAGAACACATTTTGTTGAAAAATAATAATTCATTTATACATATGAAACCGGAGCTGAAAGAACTTACACTTGGGGATTAAAAGTAGTTGTATACAAGGGGCACCTGGGTGGCTCAGTCGGTTGAGTCACTGACTCTTGATTTCTGCTCAGGTCATGGTCCCAGAGTCATGAGATCAAGCCCCATGTGGGGCTCCATGCTGAGTGTGGAGCCTGCTTTAGATTCTCTCTTTCTCTCCCTCTAGCCCTCTACCCTACTTTCTCTCTCCCTCTCTCTAAAATATAAAATAAAATAAAATAAAATAAAATAAAATAAAATAAAAACAATAGTTGTATACAATTGGGCAGGTAATGAATTTTTCCTTAGGTTCTTCTGCTTGTCTGTATTTTCTGAAGAGCATCTTCATTGCTTCTGACAGACAAAAAGAAAAAAAATAATTTGATAGGGAAGTGGGCTGGGAATGGGGTTTTTGTTTTGCTTACATGTTTTTCTCATTCATTTTAGGCCAGGCTTTCCAGTTGTATTTGTCTGGTTTGCTTTTTATTTTCTTACACAAGCATGATTGTCATTTCTATTGTTCAAACAAATCCTTATATTGGAATCTAAATGTGTTCTTATTAATCCCAAGTTACTGAATATTCAAGTTGTTTCAACTTTTTTTTTAATCACAAATATAATAGAAGAGAAATAATTGGCCGGAAATTAAGTAAAAATATAGAAGCAAAAGAAAAAAGAAAGGGAACTCTACAAATCTACCAAAGGATTAACAATGTTTTAAGGCATAATATAGAGTTGAAAATTTGCATAGAAATGCATCAGGATTAGCAATTCTTGAAAATCCAATGGTCAGAAATACTTATTATTTTTTTTTTTTTTTACAAATCGTCATCCTGACTAATTTGCACTTGGTTATGGCAGTGATGGGGAAGGACAGGGTTTGAGCTTTGCTTTTTATAGACCAAAACTTAGTTTCTGACTCTAATAACAGTGAGGCCCCTTTCAGGGCAACTTAATTTATAGATTCCCCAGTACAATGGAGATGTTAACAAATAACATTACTAATAACCTCATGGGGTTTTGTGAGAATGTACGTAAAGTACCTGGCATGTTTAAGATTAGTATGTCCCGTCTTCCTCCCTCATTAAACGTTTACCATATTGAAATGTATGGATAAATATGCCTGGAATTCTATGGGGAGTATGTTTTAAAATAAGATATAGCTTAGATAGAAACTTCAAAGCAAATAACAAATGCACTGTAGTATAAAGAAAGAAGACCTTGATCTTTATCACTCCTAATAGAGTAATTGAAAAAGGGACAGTGGTATATACATATATATATATATATATATATATATATATATACACACACATATAATTATTATTATATTATAATAATTATAATTATATATATATAATTTTTTAAAGGTTTATTTTTGAGAGAGTGTGTGTGCATGCAAGTGGGGGAGGGGCAGAGAGAGAGGGATCTAAAGCAGGAGGCTCTGCTGTGACAGTGTAGAGCCTGATTTGAGACTCGAACTCACACACTCTGATATGACCTGAGCCAAAGTCAGCTCAGCCAACTGAGCCATCCAAGCTCCCAGGACAGTGATTTTTTAAATAGTCTTCCTGGGGTGCCTGGGTGGCTCAGTCGGTTAAGCGGCCGACTTCGGCTCAGGTCACGATCTCGCGGTCTGTGAGTTCGAGCCCCGCGTCGGGCTCTGGGCTGATGGCTCAGAGCCTGGAGCCTGCTTCCGATTCTGTGTCTCCCTCTCTCTCTGCCCCTCCCCCGTTCATGCTCTGTCTCTCTCTGTCTCAAAAATAAATAAAACGTTAAAAAAAGAAATTAAAAAAAATAAAAAATAAATTAAAAAAATAGTCTTCCTACTCAGAACTGAAACAGCAGAGATAGAGAATACAATAGAAAAATATGGGAGACAGATTTTTGTTTTTTGTGTTTTTTTTTTTTGCCACTGATTACATTATGATCATTGAGCTCAACATTTTCCTGGGTCTGTGCAAGGACAGAGCCTTTGGTGGATTTAGGGAACTAAAGTCGGTTTGCTTCCATTGCCATCACTGCTGTAAGGGCCATCCCTTCAACAGAAGTTGCATATTTGAACATGAAATGAATCAGAGACCTCCAATGTGGGTTTTCACCTGATACTGCTTTTATGAACAATATATCACAAAATTCTCATGCAATGGAGTTATACAGAGCAGGTTTTTTCCCTGCCTTAGCTGAGCTTCATTTTAAGTCCTGCATATGGTTTACATACTTAAAGTTGTCTTGTCTATGGCCTCTGTGGTTGGGGCCCTTTGAGCTGGGGATAAATCCCAACAAGTGTTGGTCCCAACTCAAGAGGGCACCATGGAATGCATCTTTGCTGTTCTCTTTTTGTTATTGTTGGTGGAATGGTTAAATTTTGTGGACTAAGACTTGAAAACGTGGATTTGGGTGAGCAAATAGGATATTTAGAGTTGAAGGATTTAGATCAATGGGATATCAGCTGTCTATTTTACAGGTGGCTGTCTCACTGATAATCTCTTTAAAAGGCATACACTTGAAATTTGTATTAAAAGAAACTTTTAAGATTTACAATAGCATCAGAAAGAATACATAAAGATAAACCTAACCAGGGAGGTAAAAAGCTTCTACACTGAAAACTGCAAACATTACTGAAAGAAATTAAAGATGACACAGATAAATGAAAAGACATACCGGGTTCCTTGATATGGTTAAGATGTCTATACTATCCAAAGTGAACTACAGATTCAAAACAATGCTCATCAAAATTCCAAGAATATTTTCTGCAGAAACAAACAAACAAACAAAATCTTAAAATTCATATAGAATCTCAAGGGACCCTAAATAGCCAACACAATTTTGAAAAGTAGCAACCCGAGAGGACTCACACTTCCTGATTTCAAAACATATTGCAAAGTCATACTAATTGAAACAGTGTGGTACTTACATAAAGAAGGATAGATAGACCAATGGATTAGAATACAGAGCCACGAGATAAGCCCCTATGTATGTGGTCAAATGATTTGCAACAAGGGTGACAAGACCACTCAATGGGGAAAGGACAATGTCTTCAACAAATGGTGTTGAGAAAACTGTACATCCACATGCAAAAGAATAAGGTTGGATCCTTACTTTATACACTACACAAAATTGACTGAAAAATGGATTGAAAGCCTGAACTGAAGACCCAAAACTACAAAATTCCTAGGAGAAAACATAGGAGAAATCCTTACAATGTTTGATTTGGCAATGGTTTCCTGGATATGACACAAAAAGCAGAGGCAACAAAAGCAAAACTAGACAAGTGAGACTCCATTAATCTAAAATACCTTTGTGCATCAGAGGACACAAACAACAGAATGGAAAAACAACCTGTGAAATGGGAGAAAATATTTGCAGATCCTGTATCTGATAAGGAGTTAATATATAGACTATATAAAGAACTCCTACAACTCAATTACAAAAAATCAAATAAGTCAGGTAAAACTTAGGCCAAAGACTTGAACAAATATTTCTTCAAAGATGACACACAAATGACCAAAAAGTCTATGAAAAGACGCTCGGCATCATGAATCATCAGAGAAATGCAAACCAAAACCACAATGAGCGATCACCCACACTCACTGGGATGACTACTATTAGAAAATAAAAATAAAATAGAAAATAACAAGTGTTGGAAGGATGTGGAGAAATTGGAACTCTTGTAGGCTATTGGCAGGATTGTGGAATGGGGCCACTGGTATGAAAAACAGTAGAGAGGTTCCTCAACAAAGTAAAAATAGAACTATTATGTTATCCAGAATTCCTATTTCTGGATCAATATGCAAAAGAACTGAAAACATGGTCTTAAAAAGATACTTGTGCACCTGCATTCACAGCAGCACTGTTCACAATAGCCAAGAGGTGCAAGCAACCCAAATGTCCATCAATGGATGAGTAGACAGACAAATGTAGTTTATACATACAATACAATATTATTCAGACTTAAAAAAGATAGAAATACCATCACTGGCTACCACATGGATGCACCTTGAGGACATGGTGTTAAATGAAATAAGCCAGACATAAAATTTTATGATCAGACAAATACTGTATGATCCCACTTAAATGAGGTAATGAAAGTAATCAAATTCATAAAACATAAAGTAGAATGGTGGTTACCAAGGTGTGGGGGAATCCAGGGAGAAGGAAAAGTCTTTACTTGTTATATAGTTTCAGTTTTGCAAGATGAAAAAGTTCTGGAGATCTGTTTCACAACCATATGAATACAGTATACTTCAACAGAGTGAGTTGCACACTTAAAAATAGTTAAAATGGTAAATTTTAGCTTATGTGCTTTTTACCACAATAAAAAAAAAGAACACCTAATTTAAAAGCAAAGGAAGCAGACTTTTAAGAATAGAAAAATTTGTGAAATAATTTTAAAACTTACTTGCCTCCCTCAACAGATTTAACCGTCTTTTGTGTATATTGGCAATGCCATTGGGAGGCCAGAACCATATAGCATTTCTAAGAGTTGAGATGTATCCGCCATATTTGTCCCTTCATTGAATGATGGGCAGATTGCTGTTTTTGAAT
This sequence comes from Panthera leo, assembly GCF_018350215.1. Lineage (NCBI taxonomy): Eukaryota > Metazoa > Chordata > Mammalia > Carnivora > Felidae > Panthera > Panthera leo. The sequence continues at coordinate 146,305,669 of NC_056687.1, read as the reverse complement.
TCTTGTAACTTTTATAGTTTGTCTCCTTCATCATGATCTCCCATGAGTGTCAGAGAAAGAGTAATTTCTTTCTTCTCATAAATCCTAGTAGCATCGTTAGCCGCCACTTGCCACATTTCCTCCAATTTATTGCTTTCGACAGCTTTGGCTATTGTCCCATATTCCTGGTTTTCTAGCCCACGAAAGGTTGGTATCGCACCCGATGTAAGGTTGATTGCCTCCGGATGAAATGTGAATAGGTTTATATAAGAGGAGGTCTAAGTACTACACTAACATTTTTCTACTTATTTATTTTGCACTCCTTTGTATTTTTGTGTGCGTTCTGGATATTTGATGTTGCCAGATAAGACGCTTCCTAATAGAGTGTATGTAGGTGAAAACGTATTTTTATGTACACATATGCATGCATAATTATAGTTCATGCTCACGATTTGGAGAAACCAATAACGTTTTATTGCTCAAGAGATACACATGTAAACAGATTTGGCAAGTAAGTCCCGGCTTAAAGGAAAATTATAGCTTTCTACTCACTGAACTGTACTGGGAGTATGATAGATCCCTCACCCTTCTGGAGGGGACAATGCCTGCATATGCTCTCCTAGCTTGCTCTGTTTCTATCGCTCACACAGTCAGTGCTACTAAGAAGTCCATAGCAGAGCCTACAGAAGGGTGCACTCTTTTATGCTGCCCATGATTTTTTAAAAGCTTTATTGAGGTATGGTTTACATATCATAAAATTCACCTGTTTGAATGTGCAGTTCAATTTTTAGCAAATTTACAGAGTTGTGTAACGCTCAGCACAGTCCAATTTATCATATGCATATGATATTTCAAAAAAACATTACCATGCTTCTTTTTCCTGCTGTTTCTGAGTACCTGCTCTTCTCTGCAAATGGCTGTCTGCTTAAGAGGGAGTATGATCCTTACAGGTAGAATGCAAAGAGAAAGATAATTACTATTTAGATTCCAGTGGCCAAAATCAGAGTTTCAAAGGAAAACAATAGTTTTACAACTCAGGCTATTGCCTTGATATAGGGCTCCCTAAATTCCTTTATTTCCCCTTTAACATGACCTACTAGGCTTGAAGACAAAATCGTGGAGGTATCGTACAGAGAAGATACCTTTGTGTACCTTTAAAGCTAAGATCAAAAAGGGAATATTTAAAGTAAGAAAAGTCAGTGTAGAATCTCCACTCCTGATATGAGGTGATAATGGGGAGGGAAAAAGAGATTGAAGCAAGGGAGGCAAATGTTGAAAGACATAGCATCTCTTCCTTATTACTTGGGATCAAAGCCAAGGAGCAGGGAGGGGCGTAGATCATTTATATGGTAGGTTTATGGAAACACGGCCAACAACAGAAATCTTTCCCAACTTCTCTTGGGGAAGGCTGCCTTGCAATCTCTTCAACGCAAAAGGGATGGCTCACTGAAATTGGACAAGGAGGGAGAGGCTTGATTTAGCCTTTGAAGGGGTGGAGGTAACTCAGAAAGACCCTCTTGTCCTCAGAGGAAGGTAGTTGAATCAAGGACCCTTGATCCTCCCAAGGGTCCCTCTCTGATGAAGATGAAATCATAGGACGATCTCTGTTGGGGAGGTTATGGAGGATGTGGCATAAATCCAGAGGGTCTATACCATCATTGACAGCCAAGGCGAGGTGACCTTAGTCGTGAAGCACCTCCCCTATCTAACCAATGGAGAGAGAGAGAGAGAGAGAGAGAGACACCATGAATATGCCTCAGCCGTGACTGCCAGGTGAGAAAGGGTGTAGAAACTAAGATTTCCCAGAGACAAGGGTGCTGGTGGACACTATACTGATCCAAGGCCCCTACCGGTCTTCCTCCATCTTGAGGTTGGATAACTTGCTTTTCTGCTTATGTGCCTACAAGCCATCATGAAGAGTATTAGGAGAAGGGGAAATGGTGATCTAAGAGATGGAGCATTTTTACACAGTAAAACTGAGCATTGTCTAAAGAGACTGTTTAACTTATCACATATGACCAAATTTTAACCAGACTGGGCTAAATAAGGTACATTTTGTTACCTCTTTTTGGCAATGGGGACTCAGGGGGAAGACAAAATTAATTAGAGACCAAAATATATTTATATTTTCTCCGTATACCTGTGTGTCATAAACAACCTTGGGGCCACAAACAACCTTGAAACAAATGAAATTGGCTGCTTCAGCCACTGCCATCGACACCAGCCCCGTCTTTGCGGAGTGCAGTTGCCAAGGGTGAACATGCACAAAGCTGGGCCTCAGGTCTGCTGATGGAGCTCCCGTGGTAAGTGAGGCTTAGCGGAAAAGTCCTCCATTTTTTTTAAGAGGGAAAAACAATGGGTATCGGATGTCAGTCAAGTCACATTGTAATTCAAAGCTGAAGTATCACTTTATTCATTCATTCATTCATGCCTACAACTCGTAAAAGCAAAATAATAAAGAGGGACTTTTGCCAGGAAACAGCTTTGCTGAGCCTCAAGTGGTCCCCGTGGCCCTAAAGACCACATTCTTCATCATTTCCTCCAGTGAGCTGCCATCATGGGGTCCTGACACGTTTTAGGAATTCACAGTAGTGCAGATCATTGATGAAGACTCTTAGCAATTCTGGAATGTGATTTGTGTTCATTATGTGAATGAGATTTTAACTGAAAAATGGGCTTTCGCCATAGAATCACGGACAGTTAGAGTAGCCAGGCATCTTGTAGAGGGTCATTTAACTGACGGCATCATTTAACCAGAGAGTAAAGTACTATTTGCAGTCAAAGAACTATGTAGGGCTAGAGTCGGGGCTGGGCTCTCCCATCCCAAGTTCTATAATGTTCTGTCCGTGCCTATTGTCAGAGCAGATAATTAAAAGTAAGAAATCAACCCTGTAAAATACAGATTAAATCACCGTTAAATTTTATGTTAGTTTCCACCAGCATCTGAAGTACAGTGCTAAGAATTTCAGCATTCAGGAGCTTCTTAATGGGAAATATTATAGAGCAGCTATCTAAATATTCAAATCTGTTTTGATGATTAAGCTGCAGCATTGGCAAATTTTAAATTTCTACACTCCAATTTTGCCTGTTAAATATATTGCTAAGTCCTTTTGTTTGAGTTTCTTGCTGATAAGACTATTCCCAATTCAGCACTCTGGATATTGTGTTGTTTGATCTCCTAATGCTTTGCACTGACTTTCAAAATCAATAGAGACTTAGTTGGTATTTTATGACATATCTTATCTGTTCTTTCAAATGCTATGTGGGCCAAAAAATATATCCAGGGAACATATTTTCTTCATATGCACTTTCATCATGGTATATTCTGTTATGCCATCAGCTCAGTTTTGTTTCAGTACCTAATTTGTATGAAGCAATGATAGAGAAGAAAGAAAATCCATAAAAAATTGAATTTCCTGATACTTGTTGGTGGCCTTATTTTTCAAGTTGATGGCACAACAAAAGAGAATTTCAGAAAGTAATTGTGGAACATACGTATGATGACAGTTTTGTCCAGAAGTGTTCAATACAATATGTCAGTTTAGCAGTTAATTGTTCTTTTATTGTTTCACGTGTATTCGTCCAGTCTCCCTGGTGAGAGAGGCAGCGTGGTTTAGTGAAAAGAGAGGAGACATTGCAATCAATCATAGTTTGAATACCAGCTCTGTTATTTACTATACCAGCTCTGTGACCTCCCCAAAGTTAATGAACTTCTCTGATCCTCATTTTCATATTTGTACAGTTGGGAATGATACTTGCCACACAAGATGTCATAAAGAGTTGCGTAAACACGTGTTAATGTCCAGTGCGGTGTCTGTCTGGTCCATGGGCATTCAAAACATGGTAATCATTTGTCTTGATTTGAGTTTTTCAGAAGCAGACCTAAGTCAAGGGTAAAAGATCAAGTAGTTACTTTGGAAGGTGGTTTCAGAGCTAGCCAACAGAGAATACACGATAAAGCAAAGTAGCCCTGTGAGTAATTGAAGCTTAATTCTACTGGGGAACTCGGGGTGTTAGTGAAGAATACACACCTCAGAGTCATCCCCTATGAAAGACAAACGAGCTGGATATTTAGACATTAATTTCTATTGGTGATTGGTGGGAGATGCTGAGGTATGGGTATTCGTTTTTCAGAACTTCAGGCTTGCCACATAAGTGGGCAGAGAAGGTTTTGCCAAGATAGAAAGGCTGCAGGCAAAGGGATAAAGACAGTTGACTTGGAAGGGATTGCTTGAGCACAGGTCCGCCCCTGAAGAACCACTCTACTCCATTTTTGTTAACTATCACAACATTTCCTTAGTGAAGAATTTTGTTTTCCTAGTTCCCTACCGTTGGTATGCTGAAACCAATTCCTACCAGCTCGTGAGAGTGTTAAATATTCAGAAATGTTGTAAACGAATTATCAGATTGTTAGTAGCTTGAGATTAGCCTGACGGGAGTCTTTACACCAGAAAGCTAGACAAGTGATGTCAGTCAGGGCCTTTTTCTTCAGAAACCAGTTTACTGGCGCACCACTGTCCCCGTCCCTCTTCTCCCAGTGGATGGAGAATAGGAGTTACGTGCAGAGGCTCAGGAGTCAGACCTGAGTTCAAGTCTGAGCTCTGAAACCTTTTGGCTGTGTAGCTATGGGCAAGTTACCCAACTTCTGTGATCCTCAGCATCCTTGCCTATAAAACAGCATGTGTGTAACTTGTATGGGTAGGGTGAAGATGAGTCACAATAACATATTGTGCGTAAGGAGTACTCTGGCATAACGTGCTTATTATCGAAATTAAACCTTACCCAATTATGGGAGAGGCTGAGGAAGAAAAATTCCGTGAAGAGGCAAGAGGGTTTCTCTGGAAATCAGATAAAAGTCAAGTCACTAATCAGCCCCCCTGAAGCACTGGCGAGAGAGGGCAAGTTAGAGCTTATAGAGGAGCCTGGGAACGCAGGCGGGTGCAGTTGCCAAAGTGTGACCGTGCGCGGAGCTGGAGAAAGAAAGCTGTTTCTCTGTGTAGCTTCCATCCCTGAGAATCAAGAAGCAAGCATTCAGATGAGAAGAGAAGAGACAAGGACAAGCCAATATGTGCTGGGATGTCGGCAACCACTCACCACGGTATCTGACATCAAAGACTGTCCGAGAGGCCGGGCCACTGCTTCTCTTCTGTCTGAGCGCAGATCCAAGAGCCGTAGAGAATAATGGACTAGGAGACCACCCCAGCGGGCAGAATCGGACCCCCGTGCAACAGGCGCAATATGTCCTTGGCTAGATTTCAGAACTGCTGTGGACCAGTGGCCGGCTCTGTGCCTTCCGTTCTTTCCTGGGAGTGTCTATGGTGGTAATCGTATTCTTGCTATTTTATGTTGAGTGTGGTGTCTGAGACTCTGTGTGTTTAGTTTATGGGTCCCTGAACCAAGAGCAGCTGCAACTGAATAGCCTTTTATGTTTGTAGACTTGACACAAATCAGAAGCGATCCTGGACTACAAGCGTGTTTCTATAATAGGACAAGATTTGGGCAGGTTTGGGGATGGGAATAAGTGTATTTTGTGGGTGGAAGGAGTATGAATAATTTTTGGTAAGAGGGTAGACTCTAGTAGATTGAAAAAAAAATGGCTTCACATTCCTTTATTCCTTCCTAGTATTCGTATCACTTTGCAAGGCGACATTGCCTTCTGTCGTCAAGAGGTGAGCTTTTTTTCTGGTGACTTGCTTTGATCAACACAGTGTGGCAGAGGTGATGTTGTGTGACATACAGTCCAAGGCCTCAAGAGGCTTTGTAGCTTTTGCTTTCACCATCTTCAAACCTACTGTCACCTTGTGAGGAATATCAGTCTAATCTCTTTGAAAATGAAAGCCTATGTCGAGAGAGAGGTCCAGCTATCCTAGGCTTTCCAGATGGGCTCAACTCCCAGCCACTGCACAAGCTGATCCAGTTGTGTGAGTAAGCCCAGGCAAGACCAGCAGAATCACCGAGACAAGCCACAGCATCACGAGAAACAATACATCATTGTTGTTTTAAACTTCTAAGTCTTGGGGTATTTGTTACACAACTGTAGATAACTGATACCTCCTCCCAATTAATTATTTTTGTGTGTCACTTAACCAGAGTGAGTTTTAGTTGTTTGTATCTTCACAGGGTTGCTGTGTGGGATAAATATGCTATTATTTGTAAAGGGCTTAACCCAAACCTGGCACGTAGGAAGTGCTAGATAAATGGTAGCTACTATTCTATGAAATAAGTTCCAGATGTTTATGAGAGGTGAAGTATGGACAGCCCTTACAGGCTCTGGTAGACCTATAGAAGGAGGTACATGACCATGAAACAATACGTGTGCCCCTAAATCTCAATTTTCTCAAAGTCAAAATGAGGATATTTGCTAAATGATCTATAAGTGATGGTCAGGCTCTAAGATCCCATGTTCCTATGCAAGATTGGCCCCAAACCCACTTTGGCACATATTCTGGATGGACCCAAATTCAAGCCTCACTGGGTCTCAGCTGTGGACGCACCCATGCCAACGTCTTTCTGATCTGTTATGCAGTGTTCTACGGGCGCTTCATTTGTCAACATCAGAGCAGCGATGAGATGTGTGGGCATCCCCCTGGGCAGCCATGTTTGCCACTTCAGGGGCACCATCTACAATGTAGTTTATGTGACTGTGGTGGCTCCCAAGAAGGTTAAATTTTTTGGAATATTTTCTCTGATTTTATATGGGGTAAGGCTGATTCTGTGTAGCATAAAGGATGAGAAGGAAGGTGCTGGGGGCAGCCTCACCTTCTTTTCTACTTCACTGAGCAGTTCATCTCTGTCCCTATGTTTGCATACTCTGGTCGGCAATGTGTTCGCCCTGCAAGGGCCAGAGTCCTCTCTCCTTAGGAGGCAGTTTAGATCATCTGATTTTCCTTAAAGATGCTTCTTGGAAAGGTCTTACTGCCATTCCAACAGCTTCGTGGTATGTTCCTTCCCATCACTTGTAATAGCCTCCATAAAGGAGTTTTGCTAAGTACAGTTTTCTCCATTTGAGGTTGGCCTCATGTGAATGTCACAGCATGTGTGTTGAGGTGCTAAGGAGCTGAGAGTTACTGTCTCTGCTCATCTAGAAGATGATCTGCCAAAGGCCTAGGCTAGAAGGCAGAACCCTGGGCACAGATGAGCTTCACATCGGAGTTAATCAACAGATCATGCAAATGAGGCACCCATTTATAGCATTTATTTAAATTTTCATTTAAATTGCTGGTTAAATGGAATACATTTAAAATTCTGAAGTCAACACTTGAGCAAATTGGTTTTAAAACTATATATTAAATTGCCGCACATTGCAATTTAATGCATAGTTCCAAGATAATTGCTTATTGCTTTAGGAGTACAAAATATATGTCCAAATTGTTTAGTGTGGCTGATGAGACACAAGAAGCAGTATCTTCTCGTTTGCCTTTTCTTAAAAAAAAGAAAGGTAGAGTGTGGTAATTATCAACGTTATGTCGGACTGAACTCAGGGTATCTGGCTTTGAATTCTGCCTCTACCACTTATTAGCTGTCTGATTTGGGCAGTCCTCTTAATTCCCTCTGGCCTCAGTTACTCTATCTGTGAAATGGAGTTAAGAAAGATATTTTCATCATAGGCTTATTGGGAGGATTACATGAAGTGATCTGTACAAGGTGCCTGGCTCAGTACCTGATCCTCTGTAAATATCCGGTGAATCTTAACTCCTGTTTTTTTTTTTTTTAAATAAGGGCCATTATATTTTTATTTCCTGAATGGCATCTACTACTAGAAAAGATAAATCACACAGGTGGCATCATCTGTGGCTTGCGTTATATTTCTTTTTGGCAATATCGTTCTGAACTCTTTGCAAAGACAGTACTCGTTGACCTCAATCATCCAGACTTGTTCTTGAGAGGAATATTTTTAAAAAGAGAAAAAAAAAAACACCATATTTGCTTTCTGAGAGTATCTGGGTGATCCCTAAATTTTGGAGAAAAAGATAAAAAGAGATGAGGAATTCTGAGGGTCCGTAGAGTATACTAAGGTGTGTCTAATTGGATTTAACTTTCCTTACTTGGAAATGGCTACAGAAACCAAATTATTCAGAGTATGAGTTATGGTTCTCTGGTGTCACAGAAAACAGCATGAGTCTAGATCACTTTTAGGGCGAATTCAGTGGAAGGATCTTGGAATTCACTGATTTGGAGAGAGAGGTAAATAATTAGACCTTTGAAAAGATAGGAGCCCAGACAACTCTGGAGATTGGAAATACTTGGTACCTGGAGATACCCACCAAAGAGCATAACCTTAATGGACAATCATGCCAAGACTGTGTCTGGGGGTGGGTGGGAGGGTCGTTCCAGTTGGGATGCTGGTTAAGCCCCAAATGCCCTAAGCAAACAAGGAAACTAAAAATGGGCATTCTCGCTACTTAGCCTTATGTCAACAAGGCTAATTTACAGACACAGCAGTGAGTTAAATCTCAGGTTTCACAAGTATGTGTAGACAAGAAGCAACATGGAGAGTCAAGGAGGACAAAGAGTCAAAATGGCACAGGGTGAAAAATGACTACGAGGGTGGCAGTGGCTAATGAAGGAGAGGGACACACAGTGAGCAGTGTTCCTAGTGTACATATTGCACCTTGGTCCCAGAGTCCCCACTGAGCCAGATGAAAGCGTCTCTTCCATAGCCAAGTTCACCAGTCTGGGGCTGGAGGATGGGGCTGAAATGTACTATGTGGATATAATAGATTCAATTTTCTCATAGAGCCTGACTACCTTCAAATCCTTGCAAGCTGAAATTGTACCCATCAGAAAAGTTCATAAGGCATAGAGGTGGGATGGTGGGTGGGTGAGGGTGGTTTTAAGAGCTGCTTATCAATATGACAAGCTAAGATATACAGTAGCAGCACATATAGCTTGTCAAGTAATGTTTACTCAAGCGATAGAAATAAATGACTCTGGAAAACCCACTGTCTTGGAAATCTCAGAAGGTTACCTAATTCCTGGCCTCATGTCCAGTGAGAAAGGAAGGCATTTTTGAAATTAAAGTAAATTATCAATATCCATTATCAAAAAAATGGGTATAGAGATCATATACCTCAACATCATACAAGCCATAAATGACAAGCCCACAGCTAATATCATCCTCAATGGTAAAAAGCTGAAAGTCTTTCTCCTAAGATCAGGAACAAGACACGGATGCCCACTCTCACTGCTCTTAGTCAACATAGTATTGGAAATCCTAGCCAGACCAATTAGGCAAGAAGAAGAAATTAAGGCATACAAATGGAAACAGAAATCAAACTGTCACTATTTACAAATGACATGATATTATAAATAGAAAACCCTAAGGGCTCCATCAAAAAATTGAGTTGTTAGAACAAATCAACAAATTTAGTAAAGTTGTAGGATACAAAATCAATACATAAAAATCTACTGCATTTCTATACACTAAAAGTGTCCTCTCAGAAAGAGAAACAAAATAATTCTATTTGTTTTTATTTTGTTTAAAAATTTTTTTTAATGTTTATTTTTGAGAGACAGAGAGTGTGAGTGGGGGAGGGGCATAGAGAGAGAGAAAGACACAGAATCTGAAGAGGCTCCAGGCTCTGAGCTGTCAGCACAGAGCCCGATGCCAGGCTAGAACTCACAAGCCATGAGATCATGACCTGAGCCAAAGTCGGACATTTAACCGACTGAGCCACCCAGGCGCCCCCAAAACAATTCTGTTTGTAATTTCATCAAAAAGAATTAAAAACCAGGGATAAATTCAATCAAGCAGATGAACGACATATACATTGAAACTACAAGACATGAAGGCAAGAAATTGAAGAAGACACAGAAATGGAAAGGTATTCCATGTTCCTGGATTGGAAGAATTAATATTGTTAAAATGTCCAAGCTACCCAAGACAATGCACAAATTCAATGCAATCACTATCAAAATCCAGTGGCATATTTCCAAAGAAATAGAACAAATAATTCTAAAATCTATGTGGAGCCCCCCCACCCCATAACGCCAAAGCAACTTTGAGAAATAAGAAGTTGGAGGCATCACACTCCATGATTTCAAACTATATTTCAAAGCTATAGTAATCAATATAGTATACCATTGGCATTAAAACAGACACATAGATCAATGTAACAGAATAAAGCCCATAAATAAACACATATGTGGTCTATTAATTTATGACGAAGGCATGAAGAATATACATTGGGGAAAGGACAGTCTATTTAATGAATGGTGTTGGGAAAACTGAATAATCACATGCAAAAGAATGAAACTGGACTATCTTACACCATACACAAAAATTAACTCAAAATGGATTAAAAACCTGAACATAAGACCTGAAACCAGAAAGCTCCTAGAAGAAAACAAAGGCAGTAAGCTCCTTGACATAAGTCTTGGAGATGATTTTTTTTAGTCATCTGAAACCAAAAAGCAAGAGCAACCAAAGTAAATATAAATAACTGGGATTACATCATACAAGCTTCTGCATAGCAAAGGAAACCATCAACAAAATGAAAGAATAACCCACTGAATAGGAGAAAATATTTGCCGGTCATATGTCTGATAAGGAACTAATATCCAAAATACATAAAGAACTCATAGTTCATACAGAAGAACTCAAACAATCTGATTAAAAAATGGGCAGAAGATCTGAGTAGACATTTTCCCAAAGAAGACATATAGATGTACATGAAAAGCACTTGTACATGTACAAGTACATGAAAAGGAGCTCAACATCATTAATCATCAGAGAAATGCAAATGACAATCACAGCGAGATACCCCCTCATACGTGTTAGAATGGCTAATATCAAAAAGACTAGAAATAACAAATGTTGGCAAAGATGTGGAGAAAAAGAAATGTTTGTGCACTGTTGGCGGGAATGTAAATTGGTGCAGCCACCGGGGAAAACAGTATGAAGATACCTCAAAAAACTAAAAATAGAATTATCATATGATCCAGCAGTTCCACTTTTGGGTATTTATCTGAAGAAAATGAAAAAGATTTGCATCCCTATGTTTATTGCAGCATTATTTATAGTAGTCAAGATATGGAAGGAACCCAGATGTTCGTCGATGGATGACTGAATAAAGACATTGTGGTTATGTGTGCATACATATAGAGTGGAACGTCCTTCAGCCCTAAAAAAGAATGAAAGCTTGCCGTTTGACGTGACATGGATGGACCTCAAGGGCATTATGCTAAGTGAAATAAGTCAGACAGAGAAAGGCAAATACTGTATGGGTTCTCTTAGATGTAGAATCTTAAGACGAAACAAAACAAAAAACCACCCATAAAGACGCAGACTCATAGACGCAGAGAACAGATGGGTGGCTGCCAGAGATGGGGAGTCAGGGTAGGAGAAATGGACGAAGGGGGTCAAAAGGCAAAAAGAAAACAAACCGAAACAAATAAATAACAACAACTAAGGCCTGTCTGAGTAGCCGAACAGCCTGGGCTGCTGTTTACAGTTGTGCAGGTTGTACCCTGCACACTCTATGGGGCACCATTTATACCACCGTCTAGAAGAAAAATAAAATTATAAGTGAATAAATAAATAAATAAATAGGGTTTATGGGACACCATGCATTTATTGGCTATTGGTGGGGCTCTGACAGCTATTTTTTTTTGGGTGCTTTAGACTCCTTTGTGAGGAACTTGTCCTCTCAGAAAATGGATGGTGTTTAAGCACCCACCTCTTCTGTTGAAGGGGATGCCTTTGTGTTTCAACAGAATCTGAATCATTTGACTAGCATCCGAGATGCTAACACAACAGGATCTCATAAAACAAAACCCTAGGTGATGGGAACATGTCACCTCCAAAAAATGTTATATGTTCGCCAGCGCTTTGCAAGAGAGGAACTGATGCATGGATGCACAAAATGATTTTTTTCTCGCCTTATTCTGTCACCTTATCATCCAAAGGTCATTAGAACATAGATTTCCTGGAGAATAGGAAACTACCCTGTCTTTGGACAGCTTTAGGACTCATTAGAAAGACACAGGATTCCTGGCTTCAAGTTTACAGCAGCACTATTATGGGGAGAGGTTGAAATAAATACAAACCTACCATTCTGTCCACTGCCTAGTTCATGTTCTCCCTCTCCCTGGCCTGGAGTATCACCATCCTATCTCCCCACCTCCAATTCTTGACCTGCCATCTGACCTCTACACCTGTTAAATCTTTCTAAAGCCCTCTTCTTATCCCGTCATAGATAAGGCTTCCTACTGCCCACCAAGTAACACCTAAATTCTTTCTATTCAAGTTACTGCAAGATCAGTCCCCATGCCACCCTCCCAACACTCACTTCCCCCATTTATAGACCTTGCCTCTTGGACAAACAAATTGTTGGGATTTCCTGGACACCAACATACACATTCATTGTTTTTCGTTTTTTGGTTTTTACCTGGTTCGCGTTGCCTTTTTATCGTGAATGTTTTTGCCATGACGTTTGTTTCTACCCCCATCACAACCAATTCGTACTAATGAGAAATAAATCTTGGTTCCCTAAGCCTGCCCCGCCCACATTCTTGACTAACTTGCCCTTTTCCAGTGGTCTCCGTGTCAGCCCAGGGCTCCACCGTTTGCCTGGTGGCACAGGTGCCAAACCCAAGAGTCACCTTAGATCCTACTGTTTTATTTACCCCCTACGTTCAATTCACCAGCAAGTCCTCTTGGCTTTCCCACCAAAATGTCTCCCGTAGCACAGCACTTCTCTGCATCTCCACTGCTACCTTCACATCAAAGCTTCAGTTCTCTGTTGCCTGGACCTTCCACAGGATTTCCTCAGTAATCTACGTCCACATGCGCCTCTGCATGGAATCAGACTAATCTTCTATAAATGTAAATCCCATCATGTTACTCCTCTGTTTAAAACCCTTAAGCGGCTTCGTGTCGCTTTTAGAATAAAACACCTTACCTGATCTGCTCCCTGTCGGTCTTTCCAAAGCTCACTTGGTTCCTTCTTTTCCCTTTTCCTCCCACTTAGGCTGCACAGTCCTTTTCTGTTTCTTTCAGGGGCCAATTTACAGATTATTTGCCTTTTCTGTTCCTTCCTGCTAGGCTGTTCTCTTGCCACATCTTTTTTACATCTGGTTCCCTAAAACACGTCAGTACAAATGTCTCTGCCTTAGAAATAGTTTCCCAGGACCAGATCTAAAATAGCTTCTTCTCCTTATTCTATTGAGTCATTCAAGTAATTTCCTTTAGAGCATTTATTAGAGCCTGCAATTATTTTAATTGGCTATCTGTTTGCCTTTTTATTGACTACATCTCCTGTCTACCCAAGTAAATGTCAATTTGTGTCTTCTTGTTCGTCTTGAACATGACGGGCACTAAGTAAGTATTTGCTGAATGGTTGAATGAACGGTCATCCTAACTACCGTCTAAGCCAGGTGGCCTTTCTGCTTCGCACATTCGGAAGCTCTTCTTTGGAATTTCAGTGTGCTTTGTCTGACCTCGAGCTTCACACTTTATACCCTCTGGATGGGATTCTAGGTATTCGTAAACATGTCTAATTTTCCTTACGAGATTTTGAGGTTACCATCTGTGTGTCTGATTCATCTCTGAGTTCCCCCACCGTGCCTATCCCAATGTCTTGCACACAATATTCAGTAAATATTTCACAAAGTGTAAATATAAGCAATATTGATTCACTGTGGATTTCAGCTAATTTCTTAATTTCTTTCTTTCTCTCTGCCTATGGATAGCCACCCCTCTTTAGCTGAATAATATTGTAAGCATAGTTTTGCCTTTTACTCCTATGTCGTCATATTTGTGGGTCGCACTGTGGAAATCATTCAGTTCCTAAAAAGGCTCTGTGATTCTGCAGCATCGCAGAGGTAGATTCAGAAGCTAAATCCCTACATTCGTTACTATTACCCAAATCTCCAGAGGTTTTGTGACCAATGCCTTGTATTGTTGTTATTTATTAATCTTTGTTTATTTTCTATAGTCTTTTTAATCGTAGGTTGCCCATAGTTACCCTCTCATTGATATGTTGTTTTAAGACAACAAAATGGCTTAAAAACGGGCATGAAATTTGAAAGGGATGCAAACAATTTACGAGCCCAGCAGTACCACCCAGGTACATCAAGTTAAATTGGGCATCCGCTCTTTTAAGATTAGAAGAGACACCGGAAGTAGAAAACTCCAGAACAGAAGGGTGTTTCTTCAGCTTGCTCTTTCAGCCGTACTTTCCTTCACTCTGTCTCCCTAAATATTCTCTTTTCAGATGTTTAGCAACTTGAGGACAGAAACTCTGTGTTTCTTATCTCTGTATCCCTAGGCACCAAGTTGGTGCTTGGTAATTGTCCCTTATTAATTTATTAATTAATGCTATCCTCTTTTGCAGGCGTTGATTTTCATGCCCATCTTGGACCGGCCTATTGGGCTTTCCAGGTCCCGACTCTCAGACCTCCCTTGGTCCCCATTGTCTTTTGCACAAGTTTTTGGAAGCGTTCCTTGGCTCCCACCCAGATGCCTGGATTCCTCTTTTGATCTATTGTTCCTCCTTCCTATCCTTTGGAAGCAAGCATTATTTTCCTATTGCTAATTTTCTCTTAATGATTAAAGAGTCTTGGATGGGACTCTTGGCTCTAACTGGCAGACTTTCTGATAAAGACCTAAGGCTATTAATTCTAACTTTTACCTGAGCCAACAGTGGAATGTGGGTGCCAAAAAAGAGTTCATATAGACTCAGTCACATTAATAGTTACTATTTCTTGTTATCTTTAGACTGTTCCTGGCACTTTGCTCAGCACCTTACATGCTTTGCCACATTTAACCCTTCCAGTGACTCCTTAAAATAGACATGTCTATTTCCTCCCTTCACCAGATAAAAAATCTGAATCACATGGAATGTAAATAACATGGATGAAGTCACAGGAGCACAATTAGAATTTGGACCAGGATCTGCCTGGTTCCAAAGCTTAAGCTTTGGTATCAGCTAGGGTGCTCATGGGAGCCTTATTAATGGAATCATGGTGACCAGAGCACGGGAAATATGAATTCACTCTATTTAAATTAAAAAAAAATTAATGTTTATTTATTTTTGAGAGAGGGATAGAGAGAGACAGAGCATGAGTGGGGGAGGGGCAGAGAGAGAGGGAGACACAGAATCTGAAGCAGGCTCCAGGCTCTGAGCTGTCGCACAGAGCCCAGCGTGGGGCTCGATCTCATGAACTGTGAGATCATGACCTGAACCAAAGTCAGATGCTTAACCAACTCAGCCACCCAGGCGCCCCTGAATTCACTGTATTCTAGAGTTGGGGATACCACACCTGGATTTTTGTGCTATGCCTCCTTTTATAAGATAGAAATAAACTGACCCAGACTCGTGACCATGGGCTATCAGAAACCATTGAAGAAACTGGAGTAGTTCTAACTAGAAAAAAAAAAGAGAGAGAGAGAGAGAGAGATTTAGATGATAGTTGAAAGAAGTCTCCCCGTATTTGGCTCAGAGCCCTGTGGAAGAGAAATTAGACATGTACCCACTTACTGCCAAAGCCTGTGGAAATGACACAGATGCGTACGTGAAGTCACGCTGAGAGGAATTTTTGTGACCATTCCAGCTGTCAGTGGGGTGCCACTCTACGTGATGCAGTTTTAAAATTATGATTATTCATTATACCGATACTCAAGGAGAAGACACGTCCTCTAATTCAGAAGTTTCCCCCGATACCTCGACTTCTCTTACAACCCTGAGCCTTAACCACGAATGTCGGCATAGTTTATATTCAAAACATCTTATGAGGGTCCTTCTCGTGCCATTGGACACCTACTGTCTTCTGGTTGGTTATTCAGTACTCTGAGGCTCTCAGTTAACTGGGGACAGGAATTGAGTCTACTTTATCTTGCTGTCATTACTACCTCCCTGACATGGCCTTACAAACTGTAGATGCCTGCGGAACAGAATCTTGTTGGTCCTCCCCAGAGCTTCAGTATGTTATTTACCCCGGTTTCACCATTTACTAGCTCTGTGACGCTGGGCAAGCCAGTTAAACCGTCTGGTCTCAGTTTCCTCAGCCGTAACACGGAATACATAACTGGAGTTTTTGCGACCGTTAAATTTGTTAAATCTGTAAAACTTCGAGAACAGAGCTGGACACGTAGCCTGTAGACATGTCTCGTGTGGCTGTAAATTTTGAGGACCTAATCTCCCCGTGAGACTTGGAGGTCCTTGAAGAAATGATCCCCTTCGCGTGTTTGGCCCCTAAACTGGGGCCTGTGTGGTGGCCTGTGTGGCAGGTGATGGCTACATGCTTGTTGAAATGAATGCCTAAGTATTAGAGAGAGCCTAGACAACTAAAGCTGTTAGATTTTGGGAGGACCTTAGCGGTCACCAGAACAGTGAATTGTAAGTCCAGCTGGACATTAGTGTGTTTCAGCAGCGTTAGTATAAGTTAGAGGGCTTGCTGAATTCCAGATTTTGAACGCAGCCTAGAACAAAATCGTTTGAGTAGCAACTTAGGCATCTGAATCTTACTCAGCTTTTCTGGTAGCCAGCCCAGCACTTTCCTTTGTGTCCTATTTTGTGGATAAGGAAACTGAGACACAAAGAGGTTGTACTCTCCCAGGATCGGGGAGCTTGGGAGAGATCAAGTGAGACTAGAACTCAGCTAACCTGACATCGTGGCCACTGGGTTGTGCAGGGGATCTTTGGATTGTATGAAGGGATTGCTTAAGATGACTTCCCAGACGTCTCTGCCGTCAGCCAGGCGGTCCTCAGAGTTACTGAGTGCCTACCCGTGCTAGCTGCCGAACGGGTTTCTGACGTGACCAGGAAAATGAGACACGCATCCTTTTCCTGTAGGATTTTACAGTCTGGTGCAAGAAATCAAACCGCTGCACAGAAACCACAGTGCAAGCTGGAGAGTGACAAGGCAGGAGGTGTGGAGAGCTGCCCGCTCAGTGGGGGCTGAACTGCATGACCGCCATCTTGTGTCCTGAACATTCTGGCAGGAAGTACTGCTGTGTTTATGGGGCAACCCCCCACTCTGTGGCCCCTCTTTCTACTCTTCCACTGTGGCCCCTTGGTCTAGAGTTCATTACCTTGTCATTTGACCACGCTGAGGAGATTTTCCCTTTCTACTATTGTAGCTTACTGTCACAGGGAGTTTCACTTCTCCTCCGTGCACTTATGTATTTAATAAGTATTATTGGTTGCCTGTTACTGTTAGCTAAAATTTATTGAGCCAGCTAATATTAATGACTTTTTTTTTTTTTGCGTGCCCACTACCTAGCAGGCACTGTTTTAAGTCTTCGTCTGTGTTAATTTACTTAATCCTGCGTCAAAGGAAGAGGCCACTGCTCAAGAACTGAAACAGTATTTGAAGTTGAATGTATTGGTTGCTCACCAAGGAAATCTGTGCATCTCTTTGAACAAAGCAAACATTGATCTCATACAGAGCTTTGGGAGGCATGGGATTGGAGAGCCGGTGGACCTTCACAAGTCAGAGTTTAAGGGGTCGACTGCCTTTCACATTTGGAAGTGTGGTTCTTAGGGTGAGGCTGGATGGACTGACTTTCAGAAGTCAAATTCCTACAAGAAAAGGAAGGTACAGCTCAGTTTCCTGTTGAACCTCCTCCCTGTTCTTCTTCCTGTTCCTCCCGTGTCTTCTGTAGGCCATGGATTGTATGACTTGTATTCTATATCTACCCCGTCCCCAGCCAAAGTTGTCTCCCGCTCAGTTAGTCAGGTGACTTACAATGGCATCTCAGAGAAGGGGACATTATCATTGGTTGGTTGAAGGGTCAAGGAGAGCTTCTTCTATGTAATAGCCAACAAAGGCTTATCAGACTCCTATAAATTGCCAGGTGCTTTCGAGGTGCTACAGAAACACAAGTGAAACCAACAGACAGAAGCTTATACAGCCAAACCTCTGTTGGAGAGACAGATACTTAGACAAATAAGTAAATAAGTTTATATTATATGTCACATCATGGTCACTAATTTTGAGTCAAATAAAGCAGAGAAAGAAGGTGGAGGTGAGAAGTGGCTACAGTTTGAAATCAGGTCGTCAAGAAGGCCTCTTTGAGAAACTCATGTTTAAGAAAAGAGTGAAGAATAGTGAAGAGGCCAAGGTGGATGGAACTTGGGGAGCTTGGAGGACAGTAGTAATAGATGAGGTTTGAAGTCCAGGAGATGATGGGGACAGGAGATCATTTAGGGCCTTAGAGCTCATTATAAGGACTTTGACTTTTTGGTTGATGAGATACAGAGCCATTGGATGGTTTAAGTCAGCCTTGATCTGACATATCGATTCAAGGGGAACATAAGAGCTACTATGTTGAGCATAGTCCATACGACATGCAGGACAAAGGTGAGAGCCAAGGGTTAGCTGGGAGGCTACTGCACTAATCCAAGCTTTTGATGGTGGTCTGGACTAAGGTGGTAGGGGAAGGGGTGATGAAAAACAGTCATATTTTGGATTTATTCTTCATGGAAGATTCTTCCCATTGAAAGACTTCATTATTAACCACTATACACACTAGCAGTTAGATTGGAAATCCTGAGTACATATCCCAGAAGATCACAGTTTGACCTACTTACACAACCTGGGAAAAAGCATGGGGAAGAAGAGGCACATTGTCACATCTGGCAATAGAATTAGAATGTATATATCAAGAAAAGAAGCATAATCTGTCTCCAGTTCTTTATAGTTTTTATAGATTTTCTCACAGATAATTGCATGAAATATGGGGATTTCTTTGCTGTGGAGACAGAGATGACTTTAGTTTCAATTTCACTGCTTTTCTGGTTGCAAGTGGGTGTTTGACATTTTGTGTGTGTGTGTGAGAGAGAGAAACAGAGAGAGAGAGGGGAGAGAGAGAGAGAGAGAGAGAGAGAGAGATTGATTCTGAGAGGGCTACAGAGTGACTGCTATTCCCTGAACGATAAAAACCTGAAATCCTACTAATGAGGTTAAAAAAAACTAACTTTTTCTCTCTGCCTAATAATAGCCCTGCCTACTGACATAACCAGGGTTCCCTGAATAATCGCCCTCTTTTCCAGTTTATTTTTAGAACCTAAAATTGGGAGGGAGGAAAGTGCCTTTAGGTGTTACAGGCTTCCCATCTGAAAGCTCAAACCCCGGGCTTCCACATTTGGCCCTGAGCCATGTTGAATGCACCCTTTCAAGTGAAAGATAAGTCAAAGTGAAGGGTGGAACTGAAATCCATCCTTGGAGCTCTGGATGGTTTACCCTTCAGCATGAGGTTAAAAGATTGATCCTCTGCTGCAGAACCCGGCTTTCCCAAATTGGGGAATCTGCCTGTGCCATTTTTATCTGCCTCCATGGACACCAATTGGGTTTGCCGGTAACAGAAGTAAAGCCACAGAATTTTACCAAAATGTACTACTTTGAGGAAAAGACAGACTTTAAGGCATAATAAATGTTAATACTGTTATGCTTTTTATGCTTTAGTAAGCATAAAAATATTTGAAACGCTTATGGGCCACTGGCATGTTTAAGGTAGACTTACAAAGTACAAGCAAGGCACTGTTCTGGGTGTGGTGCTGAAAAATAGTTTTAAAACTTGTTTCTGGAAATTTCCACAATGTACAATACAGGAGGAAAGAGAGACCCTGATTAGAGAAAGAATAAAATTGAATCAAAGCTTGTAGCAGATATTGGTGGAATATTTGGATGAAGTTGCCAGAATTATTTTTGTGGAGGGCTATTTTGGGTAGGCAGTAACCTTTATTCTCAGATATAGATTTCCATGTTGACTTTTAACCTTTAGTCACTGACTGGCAGTTGTACCTTCCTGAAAATGTTCTGTTCCATCCTTCTGCCTGTGCCCAAACTGAAAGTTTGAAAAATTTAAGGGTATCAAATGTGGGTTTACACCAACCATCATGCATCTCACTTGTCTTTTCTTCTTCTTCCATAAAAAAGTGGCTGAGTATATGTAAGGAGGGGCCCTCAGGGACAAAAGCAGTGTCTTTAATATAGAGGGTCATTTATTTTTTTTTTTATTTATTTTTTTAGACTTTCTTTTTTATTTTTTTGAATTTTTTTTCCAATATATGAAATTTATTGTCAAATTGGTTTCCATACAACACCCAGTGCTCATCCCAAAAGGTGCCCTCCTCAATACCCATCACCCACCCTCCCTTCCCTCCCACCCCCCCATCAACCCTCAGTTTGTTCTCAGTTTTTAAGAGTCTCTTATGCTTTGGCTCTCTCCCACTCTAACCTCTTTTTTTTTTTTTCTTCCCCTCCCCCATGGGTTTCTGTTAAGTTTCTCAGGATCCAAGCATGAGCTTCAAGTGTAAAGTTAAGAGAGGTGACCTAGACATCATTTTTTCTTCAGGAATGACTTATTCCTACAAAAGGAATATATGGCAGTCCTTAACAAATTACAGAAGAGTGTATGTGCACAAAAGAGACATGGGCTTGTGTCTACAATCATCTTTTTGTACATGTGTTTGAAAGGTGTTTGCAAGAGTGAGTAAAGTAGGTTGAATTTACATTTCTTGAGCTCCTCCGCACTCCCTGATGCTAAACAAGATGCTGCAGGAATGGAAAATAGAACTTTCTTTCCTTAACTCTATTATGCCATTGGGAACTATAAAAAACGGTCAGCTTCAACGCCCCACATGTATTAACAGAGATATGGGGCGCCTGGGTGGCTCAGTCGGTTGAGCATCCAACTTTGGCTCAGGTCATGTTCTCGCGGTTCATGGGTTCGAGCCCCGCTTCGGGCTCTGTGCTGACAGCTCAGAGCTCAGAGCCTGGAGCCTGCTTCCGATTCTGTGTCTCCCTCTCTCTCTGCCCCTCCCCCACTCACATTCTGTCTTTCTCAAAAATAAATAAAAGCATTGAAAAAAAGAGATACACCATTCGAAGCTGGGGTAGTGATCCATTTTCCCCCTTGTGTTTTGTTGTGATCTGATTAGATTCCATCTCAGACATGATCTGTTTGTGTGCTTGCAGGAGACCCCCATCAACAAGAGATGGTTCCAAGTAAGAAGAGTGCTGTTCTCGTGGATGGGGTTGTACTGAACGGCCCCACAACAGACGCAAAAGCAGGAGAAAAATTTGTGGAAGAGGCCTGTAGGCTAATCATGGAAGAGGTGGTTTTGAAGGCTACGGATGTCAGTGAGAAGGTAAAAATAAACGACACCTGTCAGAAATCTGAGGAATGGGAAAGATAGGTTCTTTCCCAATCTGGTGGTTCGATGTAAGGGAAAATGGGAAGCTCATGCTATTATTTCCTTCCTACCTTTGTTTCAAGGGGATCCCGGGAAACAAAGTGTGAGCCCCACCCCCTTCCCCCCAGCATCTACTTTCCTAGGAGGGTTGGCACCTAACTTTGGCAGCCATCTTTTTCTTGGGAGACTGGCTGAGACCTCAGACCTTGACCATGAGGGCATGAAACACAGGAATGAAGCTTCTGTGCTGTAACCGTGTTGATTATAAATAACCTGATGATCTGATTTATACACGCCCTAAAAAATACTCTGCTCTCCATTGTCATGGGCACATTCTTTTTGTTACTGGTAAAACACAAGCAGAATGGGGAAAAGGGTATGAAAAGTTTTAAAATTTATCTAAAGGTCCTTCTCAGGAGCTTGTCTGAGCTCAACTGGAAATCTTGGTTAAGTCTGACTTCTGACTGGCACCAGTTACTGGGCCTAGGTTTCAAATTCAGGCTCCAATTCAGATTCAAATTGATACTTCAATTATTACTAATAATATCTACTCTTAGGAGTGTTTACTGTGTGCCAGGTGATGTTCTCAGGACTATTCCATATGAATTTGTGCATTTAATCCTTACAAAAACACTAAGAAGCAGGGGCTATGTGTTAACTCTCTTTTAAGGATGAGGAAAAAAGTGAGGCACAGGAGGTCAAGTCCTCTGCCCAAGGTCACGTGTTAGTAGGCATTAGAGGTGGCACGAAAATCCACGCAGCCTGGCGTCTGTGCTTTGAACTTCTCCTCTGTGTGTCTCTTATAATTGCTCAATTATCCTTTATCACATTGATTATCTTTCCTATTGGAGTCGAATTATCAATGAATAGATGTATTCTTATTCATTGATAGGTTGGGATTCTTATTCCAATTCTATTAGTCAAAAATAAATATCGTTTAAAAAAGATTTTGAATGTGGAACGGGATTTATTCTGAATTTTTGATCACACGCATTTGGGAAAACTAATAGGAATAAAGGTGAAAGTGTCTCGTGAACTTAGAATAGCTACATTCCAGGCAAAATCACTGATGGTATTTCTTGCTTACATATTTATAATTGCATATTTTCTGGTCTTATCTGTACTTGTGAAATATTTTGGACCGGCTTCACTTTGGAGCGCACTGCTTTGCTGGTAAGCTTTTTTCCTTTTTAATTGGCCTCTATTCAGTCATTAAATATTAACTGAGTATTAGCTACGGGTAAGCCATTATATTTGGCCCTGGGGGATATAAAGACAAATAAGATAAAAGCTCAGCTTTGAACAGAATTTATAGTCTAATTGGAAGGGTGAGTTTTCACTGGACAAGAGAACAGGGGGTCCCAGTAAGAATGTGATAAATGTGTGTGATTGGGGCTGACTTCGGGGATTTCACAGAGGAGTGGGCAGTCTGAGCTTTGATGTGGGTTGTGAAGGTCAAGTAAGATTTTGAAGGGCAGAGAGAAGCCGACCCATGTGTGCTGAAGAAAGCGGGAAGGCAAAGAATGGAAAGAGCATTGCAAAAGGGAAATTTTGCCCAGAAAGAAGGGCGCATGTAGGGGACTAATGGGAGATAAGACAAGAAGGGGAGACTTAAGATCCTAAGTTATCAGTTAAGGAACCACAAGTTGATTGCAGTACAGTCACTGTGCAGTCTCTCCATGTGAAGTTGGGTTGAAAGCTATGTTGAAGTTGGGTTGAAAGCTATGTTGAATTTGGGAGAAGGAGGTGGAATTTTTATGTCGTGAATCTAGTCTACTTTCTCAGAGATCCAACAAGGCACCTTTGAAAGGTGACCTTCAGATACATCCCCACACTTTGTGAGTTGATTACTTCTAGTGTCTTCTCTTACAGACATTAAAAAAAAATTGAGTTATAGGGACGCCTGGGTGGCTCAGTCAGCTAAGCACCCGGCTCTCGACTTCAGCTTGGATCATGATCTCACAGTTTATGGGTTCGAGCCCTACACTGGGCTCTGTGCTGACAGTGTGGAGCCTGCTTGGGATTCTGTCTCCCTCTCTCTCTGCCCCTCCCCTGCTCGCTCTCTATCTCTGTCTCAAAATAAATAAAAGTTAAAAAAAAAACTTAAAAAATTAACTTACAATTTACTTTTAGTAACATTTGCTCCTTTCGGTGTGTGGTTATATGAGTTTGATAAGTCATGTAACTACACCGCAATCAAGATATAGAACAGTTCCATCACCCCCTCTACAATCAACCCTGGGACCATCTATAGTCAACCCTGCCCCTCGCCTTAGCCCCTGACAGCTGCTGACCTGTTTTCTGTGCCCGTATTTTTTTTTTCTTTTGCCTTTTCCAGAATGTCAGATAGGTGGGATTCTGTCACAAGAGGCTTTTTGAGGCTTGCAATTTTCCCCTCAGCAAAATGCATCTGAGATTTATTCATGTTGTTGTGTATACAGGGATGCCTCATTTCACTTTAGTGTCCTTTGCCAATATTATGTTTTCTACAAGTTGGGGGGTCTGTGGCAACCCTCCATCTACTAGGTCTATTGGTGCCATTTTCCAACAGCATTTGCTCACTTCGTGTCTCTGTGTTGCATTTTGGTAATTCTCACATTATTTCAAACTTTTTCATTATTACATCTGTTATATATTATAACAAATTCTAAAATATTGGAATATTTTTTATATTTCTTACGATCAGGGATCTCTGATGTTGCTGTTGTGGTTGTGTTGAGGCACCACAAACCACACCCATATGACAGTGAATTTAACTGTTTGTATTCTGACTGTTCTGCCCATTGGCAGTTAGTTCCCGGGTTTCTCCACCCTGTCCTTGGGCCTCCCTATTTGGAGACACAACAGTATTGAAATAAGACCACTGAATAACCCTGAAATGGCCTCTGGGTATTCACATGAAAGGAACAGGTGCATGTCTCTCACTTTAAATCAAAAGCTAAGGGGCGCCTGGGTGGCTCAGTCTGTTAAGCGTCCGACTTCAGCTCCCGTCATGATCTCACGGTTCGTGGGTTAGAGCCCCGTGTCAGGCTCTGTGCTGACAGCCCAGAGCCTGGAGCCTGCTTCGGATTCTGTGTCTCCCTCTTGCTCTCTGCCCCTCTGCCGCTTGTGCTCTGTCTCTCTGTGTCTCTCCAAAATAAATAAAAATGTTAAAAAAAATTTTTTTTAATCAAAAGCTAGGGATGATTCAGCTTAGTGAGGAAGGCATTTTGAAAGCCAAGATAGGCCAAAAGCTAGGCACTTTGCATCCGTTAGCCACATCGTGGCTCCAAAAGGAAAAGTTCTCGAAGAAAATTAAAAAGTGCTACTCCAATGAACACATGAATGATGGGAAAGTAAAACAACCTTACTGCTGATATGGAGAAAGCATTAGTGGTCTGGGTAGAAGACCAAACCAGCCACAACGTTATCTCTTAAGCCAAAGGCTGATCCAGAGCAAGGCCCTAACTCTCCTCCGTTCTAGGAAGGCTGAGAGAGGTGAGCGAGCTGCAGAAGAAGAGTTTGAAGCTAGCAGAGAATGGTTCGTGAGGTGTAAGGGAAGAAGCCGATTCTGTAACAAAAAAGTTCAGGGTGAAGCAGCCAGTGCTGACGCAGAAACTACAGCAGGTTATCCAAAAGACCTACACTAAACACAGATTTTCAATGCAGATGAAACAGCCTTCTATCGGAAGATGCCACCTAGGACTTTTAAGCTGGAGAGGAGAGGCCAGGCCCGGCTTCAAAGCTTCAAAGGGCAGGCTGACTGTCTTGTTAGGGGCTAATACAGCTGGTGACTCGAAGCGAGTGCTCACTGACCATTCTGGAAATCCCAGGGCCCTTAAGGACGTTGCTAAATCTCCCGTGCCTGTGCTCCGTAAATGGGACAACGAAGCCTGGATGACAGCACCTCTGTTTATAACATAGTTTACTCGATATTTTCAGCCCAAAGTTGAGACCTACTGCTCAGAAGAGAGATTCCTTTCAAAATATCACTGCTCATTCATAATGCACATAGTGTCACCCAAGAGCTCTGATAGAGATGTGCAAGATGAATGGTCCCATGCCTGCTAACATAACACCCATTCTGCAGTCCGTGGATCAAGGAGTGATTTCAACTTTCAGGTCATATTATTTAAGAAATATATTTTGCAAGGTTATAGCTACCACAGATAGTGATTCTTCTGATAGATATGGGCAAAATAATTTAAAAAAAAAAAGCATTCTGGAAAGGATTTGCCATTCCAGATGCCATAAATAACATTTGTGAAACATGGGAAGAAGTCAAAATATCAACCTTAAGAGGAGTTTGAAAGAAGGTGATTCCAACCGTCATGGATGGCTTGGACGGTTTAAGTCTTTGGTGGGGTTAGTAACTGCAGATGTGGAAACAGCAAGAGAACCAGAATTAGAAGCGGAGCCCGAAGAGGGGACTGCATGGCTGCAATCTCATGATACAACTTGCACGGATGAGGAGTTGCTTCTTATGAATGGGCAGAGAAAGTGGTTTCTTGAGATGAATCTACTGCTGGGGAAGATGCTGTGAAGGCTGTTAAAACGGCAACAAAGGATTTGGAATAAGACATTAGCTTCGTTGACAAAGACGTGGCAAGGGTCTGTGAGGATTGACCTTGATTCTGGAAAAGGTCCTACCGTGGGCAAGATGCTGAGAGCATCACATGCTACCGAGAAACCGTTCATGAAAGGAAGAGCCGGTTGATGCAGCAAACTTTATTGTTGTCTTATTTGAAGAAATTGCCACACAGCCGCCCCAGCCTTGAGCAGCGACCGTCTCGATCAGACAGCAGCCATCAACGCTGAGGCAAGGCCCTGTGCCCCATGATGGTTTGCGTCTTTTAGCAATAAAGTAGTGTTGCTCCATAATCTCCTCAGGGGCTTCCTGGGTGAAATCTGAAACTGGCTCCTGGCAAAGGGCAGGGAGAGACCAAAGAAACGAACAGGCCGCTCCAGGTTGGTGGTGGCAGTTTTAATGAGCAAAGGGAACTTACATAGACTTGTCTTGGCGGCAGCAAGATGGGTGGATCCCTGAGCCTGCCTGCCTTATCTACAAAGTTTATATACATAGAGATAGATAGAGGCCTCAACTGGGTTCAGCCAAATACACTGTGCGACTATTGTCAACACCACGTCATCTCAAGATTGTGTCCTCAGAGCCGAAAATGCGACTTGAACCCACATTCCAAGGACGGGGAGGGGGTGAGTAGCCTCCAAGTGCCCGGGTCCAGCTTGTGGGTCACCTGGGTGGTCACCTCTTCTCAATGACCTCCCCCAACAAGTGTTTTTTAATTACGGTGCGGACATTTTTTTGAGACATGATGCTATCGCACACTTAATAGTCTATATATAAAGGACAGTGTAAACATCCCTGTTATAGGCACTGGGAAACCAAAAGTGTGTTGGACTCACTTTATTCTGATAGTCACTTTATTGAGGTGGTCTGGAGCCAAACCTGCAGTGTCTCTGAGATACGCTTGTATCAATAGTCATTCCTTTTGATGGTCTCACTTTTGATTGAACTCTGCCTATTATGGTTCTCACATCAGACTTTAATTTCATACCTCTTGTACAACTTAGCATTTCCTCCTTCTTTCCCCAACCTCCCACCTCCCAGTCTCCTGACTTCCTGGCTACTCCCTTGTCTCTCTCCTCCTCTCCACAGCCTAACTTTTTAAAGAGTGTCTACACTCCCTCCCTCCCTCTCTTTCCTCACCTCCCACACCCTCACTCCATGGCAATCTGGCCTTCACTCCCACCTCTCTAAGCCAAACTGGTATTGCCAAGAACACCTCCTTGTTGATAAATCCCATGAGCACTTCTCGATCTTTATCAAATTCGGCCTCGCAGTAGGATTCGATAGTGATGACCATCTTCTCCTCACAACGTTCTTTTTTCCTTTGTTTTAGCAGCACTAAACTCTTCTCAGATTGTCCCTGCTTCTCTGGTTTGTCTTCCACCTCACAAGTGAGCTTCTCTCCCTTTGCCTGTATCTTAAGTGTTGTTGGTGCCCAGGTGAGATCCCGTGCCTTTCTTCTTAGCGGTAGGTTCTCTCTGAGCCATGTTATCCATATTGTATTTTCATAGTATATGCCCAGAACTGCGTTTCTTGTCTTTCACAAGAGCTTCAGGTCAACTGCTGCACTCCCTTTGGAGGTCCTGAGAGGCCTCAGACTAAATACGCTCGAACCTCATCATCCCCACCCCACATCCCACCAGATTCTCCACCCGCCTCCCCCACCCCACCATCACCACCTTCAACCCATGCACGCAAGCTACAGACCTGAGGGTTGTCCTTGGCCCATTCTTCTCCCTCATCCTTACTGTGTAATTGACTTCTGCGTTCTATTGCTTCTGCATTTTAAATATCTGTGGAAATACTTCATTCCACTGGCATCCACCTCATCCAGAATACCACCTTCTCTTGCCTGGTTTAATACAGTAACCCCTCATTTCCAATTTCACATGGAATCGTCACATAGCAACTAAAGCTATTGTCCAAAACACAAATATGTTCATAGCGTTCCCCTGTCCCAAACATTTCAGCGTCTGCCTTCGAGCCAAGTTCGAACTCTGTGACATGCCAGAGAAAATCCGTCATGATCAGAGTCTTGTTTATCCCATTCAGTCATTCATTAATCCTTTTGTTCATCACGTCTTTATGGAGCACTTCTTACGTGGTGGGCACTGTGTTAGCTACTTGGGAGCAGCGAGCACAGATGGACATCTCTGCTCTTGTGGACATTATGTGGGACATAATAAATGAATTACATGGTAGGTTGAAAGGTGGCAAGTGCTATGGAAAAAGGAAGAGCAGAAAAAGTTGGGGGGGGGGGCTGACAGAGATGGGACAGGGTGCAGCTCGTGATGTTAAATAAGGGAATTGGGATTGCTATCATTGAGAAAGTGACTTTGAGCAAAGCTCTGAAAGAACAGAGGAGGTTAGCCGTGAGGACATTTGAGACATGAGCATCCAGGCAGAGGGCACAGCCAGTGGGAAGACTCCAAGGTGGGGGTGTTCGTGGTCTTATTTAAGGAAGAGCACGTTAGCAGGGCAGAGCCAACCAGGAGGAAAGCAGATCATACAGGATCATTTTAAGTCATTATGAGGACTTTGGCTTTACCTTGAAAGAAGTGAACCCCTGAGATAGGTCAGCAGAGGAACGACCATAGCTTCCATTCAAGAGGATCATTCTGGATTCTGGCTGCTAGGCTGATGGACTGTATGGGACAAGGATAGGGGTACAAGCAGAGAGACTAGCTAGGAAGTTATCGTGGCGTGCCAGCTTCCCTTCTTGGCCTCTCCTTCCTCAAACTCCATGCTCTAGCCACACCAAACTAACTTCACTCTTGAGATGTGCCCCTTATCTTTTAGCCTTTATGACTTCCGTTACTTCCACCTAGAGTGCCCCTTGCCTCACCCCGCTGCCTAATCTTTGCTTGGTTATACATCGGTTCCCCCAGGAAGTCTTTGACCTTCCAAATCCAAGACGGGGCCCCTCATTTGTTCCAATGACATCTGGGCCACTCTCACAGCCTTTCACGCTGAACTGTGGTGGCACATTTAAATCTCGGTCTCTCCCACCTGTCTGGGAGCTGCAGGAGGGTAGGGTCCATGATGGTAACGTCCTGTTCGTACCTGGCTCCGGTGGGTGCTCAGTTAACTGCCATTGCTGAATGTCTAGGTTTGCGAGTGGCGGCCTCCTGAACAGCTGAAGCAGCTTCTGGATTTGGACATGAGAAACACAGGAGAGCCACACCACAGGCTGTTGGAGCTCTGCCGGGATGTCATCCGCTACAGCGTCAAAACTAGTAAGACCTTTCGTTTGCTTCCTTCGTCCGTACCCCTGATAAGTTCTTATATTTTCTTAAGCACGTATTTACCTCACAGTAAAGCTGAGGATGACAGTGTTTATGAGATAAGAAAGCTAGATCAAAAAAGAGTGGTTCTGATATGTTTGCGATGGGCCATTTAATCCCTAAGACAGATTTTTTTTTTTTTTTGTAAGGCCAAAGATAAATCGATGGAAAAACCGTTGGTGTTAGTGATCATATAGAAATATCATCTGGGGCGCCTGGGTGGCGCAGTCGGTTAAGCTTCCGACTTCAGCCAGGTCACGATCTCGCGGTCCGTGAGTTCGAGCCCCGCGTCAGGCTCTGGGCTGATGGCTCGGAGCCTGGAGCCTGTTTCCGATTCTGTGTCTCCCTCTCTCTCTGCCCCTCCCCCGTTCATGCTCTGTCTCTCTCTATCCCAAAAATAAATAAAAAACGTTGAAAAAAAAAAATTAAAAAAAAAAAAAAAAAAAAAAGAAATATCATCTGTTCCTTGGCCATCCCA
This sequence comes from Panthera leo, assembly GCF_018350215.1. Classification (NCBI taxonomy): domain Eukaryota; kingdom Metazoa; phylum Chordata; class Mammalia; order Carnivora; family Felidae; genus Panthera; species Panthera leo. Next base: position 146,276,218 of record NC_056687.1, on the reverse strand, counting down.
TCCCCCGTTTATAATCATTGCTTATGTTGGTCCAAACTGCCAAAGGTCAGTTTGATATTAGAATTTGTGAAGGGGTTTTAAATCCGAAAGGCCCAGAATATGCAAAAAGAAAAAAAAAATGCTAAGGAGGGTGTCCTTGCTATAAACAGGAATAGACGTGGAAGATACTGATGGACTCTTGGCAGTTGGTACTTGCCCAATTATTTCATCAAATCTAGCACAAATCTAGCAGGATCAAAACATGAAAACCCTTACGATGGTGTAAAAAAAAAAAACAAAAAAAAACGAACACATGGTAAGTTTCTGCCGTGATAGCTTCACAAGAAGACTTAACAACTATGATCTTTTGTAAATGCAGTAGCATGGTATTCGCCTTGGGCAGAAGTGCGATTCTAACTGTTAATATCCCATACACCCAGTGAGCAAGTTCCAAAGGTAAGAAAGTAACTTTCCCAAATATGCATTTCTCCGTGGGCTGTAAAGGTAATCTAGTGCTTAAGACCATACAGGCATTATGCTTGGTGAATTCTGACACTGAACTAAATTTAGTGGAAAGAACATAATAAAATCCTGGCTAAAAATAATTGCTTTATATTCCCTTGGGAAAGTCTGGTGTATGTATCAAAAACCCAGTTAGCATTTCAAAAGAAGAGATACATATCTTATTATTATAGTGCATGTCAGAAGTGGAGAATGACATTTAATGCAGTCGATTTTTCAGTTTACTGGATATTTTCCATAATGTTACCATGGAAATCAATCATAAATTAACGCGGAACTAAAAAAAAATCTTATTAAAATTACTTGTAGCAATGTCTGGTTTCCTCTGCCCGAGTAGAGGAAGTTTTCCACATATTATTTTTAAAAAACCATTTTCTTGGACTTTTGTTTTTTATCGAACCCCCAGTTTAAAGAGGGGAAAAAAAAAAAAAAGAAAACCTAAAACCAAACGCCGAGCGTTGTAATGAGAAGCCACTAACTAAAAAAGTTCCCAAATACTCAAATTTAGAAATAGACCTCCTGCCTCTTTGTTCTTTGTCATGCTGGGCTTCCTATGATTGAGAATGTCAAGTCAGTTAGCCTGGTGTGTGGTGTGAATATTCACACTGTGTAAAGCCAAGAACCTTTATGAGACCTTTTATAGGAGGGGGAAAAAAATAGAAAGTTGGAACTGGAGTTGAGTCTTAAAGGCTACTGCCTTTGAAGTAAGTTGAATTAGAAAGTTTATGTAAGCCGCATGATGACTCACATCTTAGTCCATCTACATAAGCCAGTTGCACTACGAAAAACGGTCTAATCTGAAAAATGAAAAGTCACTCCCCACCGGTAGCCCAGCGTGAACCCTGTTGGCGAGTGAAATGCGTTTAAAGATAGGGAAGTTAATATCAACATTTTCAGAAGACAAAGGCAGCAGGCTTTGATACCTGGACAAAGAGTTCAAATAATCCAGTTCTCCAGGGTTCTGGTTTGGATCTGGGGTGTTAGACAAAAGGGAGCAGATAAACCAGAGGTCTCGAGGTAGTGCCCAAGTTTTGCTTAGAAACATATTATTGTTCAGTAGAAATGGTTATGAGGTGGGTCTTCAACAAGTGTCTCCCTTGTACACAATTAGAATTTGAATTCTTTTTAAAGCTGTTGCATAATTTACATTCAGTAAAGTAGACAGATCTGAAGTGCTTAGCTTCATGTATTTGTACCTATCTGTGCATGAGTAACCATCACCCAGAGCAAGATAGAGACCATTTCTGGCACTCCGGGGGCTCCCTCAAGGCCCTTCCTAGACAGTATAACCTTCGCAAAGGTACCCAGAATTCTAACCTCAGTCTCCGTAGATCTGCTTTGTCTGATATTGAATGACATCTAAGTGGAATCATGCAGTGTATATTCTTTTGTATCTGGCTGCTTTTCCTGTCTGAAAGATTCATTTATGTTACTGCTGTATAGATAGTATTGGTCTTTTTTATCGCTGTGTAGATGAACACTCTGTTTAAATTTACAGACCATCCCAGATTTTTCAACCAGTTGTATGCTGGACTTGATTACTACTCCTTGGTGGCCCGATTTATGACAGAAGCCTTAAACCCAAGTGTGTAAGTGCCATTTTACTGAACTCTTACACAGAGCATGCATTAGAGATGTTTTTTAAGTAGGTGAAGTTTTATTTTGTGAATTTCTATTTAATGGTTTCATTTGTACAGTGTCATCATAAATAATGGAATGATACTTAGCAGTATTTTAAAGAGCCGTTTGATTTGATAGTGGGACTGTGAGATGGTTAATGCAGGCATGGTTATCTCCACCTACCAAATGAGAAAATTGATAAAGCAACTTGTCATTCATTCCTGCATGAAAAGTCATGTCTCTGCCAAGTGCTGGAGGGATACGTTGAATAAAAACAAACCTTGACTTTGCCTTCACGAAGCAAAAAGTCTAGTGAGATAGAGATGCTCCATGCAAATTGATCAAAATTATCCACACAAATTGATCTAAACCTTTAATTCACATATGAAGAAGACGTGCATGATGCTATAAATATAAGTGGACAATTTTGTTAGTTGGGAGCTCAGGAAAGTCTTTGAGGAAATGACGACGAAGAGTTGAAGAATGAGTATAAGTTAACTAGGTGAAAAGAGGAAGGATGAATTTCAAACAGAGGAGCAGCATGTACAAAGGCCCTGTGGCAAGAGACAGCGTGATGTACCTTATAAACTGAAAGATCTTTGCAGGTGTGGCTGAATAAGCTATGGGGAGTGTGATGGAGAATGTGATTGGAGAAATGGATAGAAACCAGATATGCAGGACCCAGTGGGCCATGTTTATGAGTTATCCTAAGTACAAAGGAAAGGCTGTAAAGGTTTCTAGATCATGAGGGACCATTTGCTTATTGAAAAGATCACTGGAAATATGGAGAGTGGATCGAGGGGACCAATCGGGAGGGAATTATCTTAGGCGAGAGAGGACAGTAGCTTGGACTTAGACAGAAGTGATAAGAATAGAGAGAAAAACATGTGTTTAGAAGATAAAACAGAAAGGCCTGGGTAATATATCAGAACTTGGGAATGAGGACAAGAAGGAGGTTTATAAAATGTTGCCTGGGTTTCTGGCTTTTGTAGCTGGGTTGACTGTCATTTTATTCATTGACACAAGAAGCATTAGAAGAGGGGACTGGTTTTCAAAGATATGGTAAAAAAAAGGCAAGAGCAAGAATTTAATTTTCAGTTGTGAGCAATTGAGTTTACAGTGACTTTGAGATATCCAAGAGTATGTATCAACCAAGCTGATATCTCTATGAAAGGGATCAGTTTAGAAGTTGTGGTGAATGATGATAATTGAAATGGTAGGCGTGGATGGGATTCCTGAAGTCAGTAAAGCTCAAATCTTTCTGTTCATTAGAATCAACCTGGGACATTTCCAAAAAATGTATTGAGGCCCAGGTCCCAACCCAGACCAATTAAATCTGAATTTCTGTGGCTATGTCCCAATCACCGGTATATTTTCAAAGCCAAACAAATGATTTTGATGAGCAGGATGAAAACACTTTGAATAAAAACAAATCAGGAGATGGAGAAGCAGTGTCTGCAGGACAGAGTATAGAGTGAGGATAGAACACAGGACTGAGCCTTGAGGACATCTAATATTTTACCATCAGGAGGAGGAAGGCTAGCCTACTATGGAGAGAGAGAGAGAGAGAGAGAGGGGGGAAGGAGAAAATCAAACAGGAAGGCATGGAAGCCATGGAGGAGAGTGTGTCTAGAATCATATGCTGTTGAATACTGACTGAAGACAGAGGTTCAAAATTGTCCCCAGAACTGGCAGCATGGATGTCATTGGTGACTTCAGTTAGAGAAGGTTTTGTGGCATAATGCGAGATGATACCAGCTCACAGTGAGTAGAACAGTTAAGTGGTAGATAGGCCAGAAGAGAGAGTTAAATTACCCAACTCTGTGAACCTTTCCTTGTGGATCTTGGGTTTTCTACCTTCCTTCCTGGGTTCTTTCAGTTGAAACACTGAGAGGTTTACAAAACGTTCAATCGCTGCTAAGCTGAACAATCCCCTCGAAATGTGAGGTCCTGAGAGCATCCCATGATGTCTTCTTCTCCTCTTCCATGCCTGTTCTCAGGTTCAAAGTTTGGCTGGCTTTCAAAGGCAGCCTTAAAATTAATATTTTTAAAAAAGTGGATGATTATCTCACCATTTTTCAGGTACACATAAACGTATATACTTTTCCCCACACTTTTGCTATGTGTAAACTGGTTGCCTAGCATAGTTGAAAATAGAACTTGGATTGTTTGCAAGATGACATGATGTCTGGAGAGTGCTTGGCACATAGGGAGGTGATACATTGTGGTGTTCTGTTTTGTTGTTTCGTTTCATTTCGTATTTTTGTTTTGCCCTGTTTCCAACGTTTTCCCTTCCAGATGTTAAAATATTTGCATTAAACCCTGTGACTGTAAGTCTAAGTGTGTCTGTTTAACGTACATATTTAGAGTACCCATTTATTCAGATACACTTTAATGTACTGGCCCGATTGTCAGAGAAGGAGAATATAGACAGTCTCCGTCAGGTTATCTGGAGAAAGAAATGACTCAAACATCACAAAACAAGACATGGTAATCTTCCCAGGTTGGTTCTCGGGGAAACTGCTCTAGATGGAACTGAGCGAGCAGGATGTGTATTAAGGAATGCCTTTGGGATCAACATGGGTGAGGGGAGGGGAAGGCAGCAGGAGTGGAGGGAGACAGGAGTCCAGCTGTCATGCAGGCTCAGTGACAACCTTGGCCGACTCCATGGAGATCTCTGGAGCTACAATGGCCCTTTAGAGTGGTCTGGGGTTGGGTCCACGTGACCGTTACACCTCCAGCTAGCCCAGTCATAAGAGGAAAGGTTGTGACCTTGGGAAAGGTGGCTCCCTGAAGCTGATGCAGTTCCCAAGGGGCTAACTTAGTTTCTCTGGCAATAGCAGCTCAGCCCAGAGCAACAAACCCTCCAGTGACAGGGGATTTGGGTAGTGCTTTGCAATAAAATCACCACCTAATAAGAGATGCCCCGCAGAGTACTTCCCATCTGCACAAACACAGGAATGTAAGAGAGGAAACCCTAGCTCAAGATTCGTAGTTTCCATGTAGAATATCTAGAGCTGACTGTTAGGGTACTCATGGTTGTAATCTAGTAACACCTGGTTACCATGACAATGGTTTTTCTTTAACCGGCATCCAAAGCAGCATCCAGAGAATAAAGTGGCCACTGCTCATAGCTAATGTAAAAACTCTAGATGCACTGCCTTTATCTCTCCCTTCCCGTAAATTAAGACTTCTGAAGTAGCTTGCATATCCCTAAGGCCACCAGCTATTGGCATTTATCAAATCATGACCAGCGCTATCACTGACTGCACATGTCTCTATTTCCAATGGGATAAATGGCCCAAGACTCTACAGAGGCTCCACCCACAGGTCCATAGCCACTTGGTTTAATAAAACTCTGTGTGCATTTCTCGGGACACCAAAGGGATGGTTTGACTCTAGTCATAGAAGTGAAGTGTTTTTTATATCTATCTAGTTATACGTATGAGGTGTCCCCAGTGTTTCTGTTAGTGGAAGAAGCGGTTCTGAAGAAAATGATTGAATTTATTGGCTGGAAAGAAGGGGATGGAATATTTAACCCAGGTAAGTACAGCTAGTTATTGCCATCTCCTTTCCATTGCAAACATGTAAACATTTATTTATGTATTACGTGAGGAACAACTCCTTGAAGATTTACATATTCCAAAAGGTTGGATATTAATAATGCTATTTGTTGAGAATCTAGCGTGTTCCTCTTCCCGGAGTGACAACATTTTGCATAAATGCTAAATAACTGACGTAAATTTTAAACAAATAAGATATCTACCATTTAGGATTTATATCTAACAAATGAATTTATCTGCTCCTGGGAATTTGGAAGGGCTAGAAGTTTTTCAGTCAATTTTACTTGAGAAGATTTCTGAATCACATTTTGTTTATCCTACGGTCCTTTATTGGGACCGTAGATGAGCATGTATTATCATTTTATTAATCAGGTGACAGAATATTATTAACTATGAAGACTTGGGTACTGGCCCTCGTCCTTCGATTGAAACTCTTAGTTTGGAAAAACTCTGGCATGAGAGAATAGAGCCAAACGCCAGTCTTTGCTGAGGTTGGAAATTGCTGGAACTGGAGGTTAGGAAGTGTGTAGGAGTGATGTGTGGGACGCGGCACTCAGAAGACTCTTCCGGAGATTTGTCATTAGACTAGAACAGCTACGGCCATTCATGTCTTGCACGGTGGTTGGCACTTAGGGAGCTATACTTTCATGCTATAAATATGCCATTTCAATTTTGTTTTTGCAGGTGGTTCAGTGTCCAATATGTATGCAATGAATTTAGCTAGATACAAATACTGTCCCGATATTAAGGAAAAGGGGCTGTCTGGGTTGCCAAGATTAATCCTTTTCACGTCGGCAGAGGTAAAAAAATTATTTTTGATATCAGTTACAGATTTTCTGAGAATGCATTATTTAAGAGGGTTTGGTGTGTTTGGGGCGTCTGATATGCTTTTATCCTATCCATGTGTGACTAATATGCCTAAGTCTAACATCATATTTTCTTCCAAAGGAAATTCTGACGGGTTGGATATCGTAACCCCTGGCCACTCAGTTTTGTACATCACCTTGATTTAAAATTTACAGTCTATCACATTTTTCTTTGAGAAAGGAGAACATTCAATTTGAAAGCGCTATCTCTTTCTGTGAATCTCTCCTTCGAGTGTCTTATTTATTAGAACTTATCAGCTATGTCAGAAGACTCGCGTCTCCTTGTAAAACTGATGGCTTTGAATGGCTAACACAAAGGCTTTTCAAGAGGATAGGGAGGTGTTCAGAAACAGTGACCATCATACACACACACACACACACACACACACACACACACACGCTTTCGTGTTGCCACAGTGCCCTATCTCCTTTTACTCTCCACCAAAGTAGGAGGTCCGATTTTAAGTAAGTGCTTTGGCTTTGAGCTAAGCTGCCTGGATTCAATTCCTGTCTCCACTACTAACTATCCGAGTGACCTTGGTAAGTCGATTAACTCCTCCATGCCTCAGTCTCCTAATTTGTTAAAATAAGCATCAGTTAGCTGTTGTATGCACCGAATTATCCCAAAGTCCAGTGGTGTAGAACTATAGCTATCTCTCAGTGCTTATGAGCCTTGAGATAGGCCAGTTCTGCAGCTCTTGGCTGAGCTCTCTTATCTGGCTGCCCAATGGCTGATCCAGGAGTGGGCTTGACAGGGGCAACTCCAGTGAGTTCTCTCTGCTCCACGTGTCTCATCCTCCAGCAGGCTAGTCCAGGTGTGTTGTCACGACCGGGGTGCAGGTGAAAACAGCCTGGAAACCCACCAGGCCTCTTGAGTCTAGGCTCAGAACTGGCACATTTTCGTTGGTCTAACTATGTGACGGGAAGGAACCCAGATCCAAGAAGTGGAAAAACAGACTCTGTCTCTTAAGGGGCCTCGATGCAAGGTCATCTGGCAAAGGGCATGAGTACAGGGAGAGGCGAACAATTCGGGGCCATCGTAGCAAGCCAGCAGGCACAGGAGCTCAGCAGTCACAGATGAGTGGGGTGTGCCAGGGATCGAATGAGTTAATGCATGTGAAGTAGGATCCGGCACATCACAGATACACAGAGGTGCTAGATTTATTAGTAGGAGGAGAATCACCTAGCTACAGTAATGTGGGTAGAATACCTAGCTACAGTAATGTGGCAAAGCTGAAGTACCATGTTATCTGAAAGGGATTCTTATTTTCCTTTTCTCTTTTTGTGCGATTCCAGTGGGTGCCTCTGTCCGTCCCACCACTGCCTCTTCCCCGCATCCCTGGCCGGAAGAGTTTAGCTTCTGTTCCTTCTGTGATAATCCAAGGTCTCTTGTCAACCACACGAGGCGGGCAAAATCTATGAGTTCTCTGTTATTTCCGGCTGGGCTTTCCCGTATCTGTTATTTTCTTTTGAGAGCATGAGTTATTAGGGTAGGAGAACCCCCATGTTTTCCTCCGTGTCTGTCTAACCTTTGTTCTGATTGGTTCAGTGCAAAGTGGGCAGCAAGTGTGGGAAGTGTCTGGAAGGAATCATCTAATCTGAGATTCTTAACTCAGCCACCTGAGGCCCTTCCCAAAACCTTCTTGCGGTGAAGCCAGTGAAGAATGTTTGCGAATATAGTCATCTGGGGAAAATACTTGGTTCTTTGGGATTATTATGGAGTAGAGTTCCCCTCTCTGGGTTCCAAACTTCGGTATTTCCGTTGAAGGAAGCCAGCATATGGGAAATGCAAAGTCCATTCTGCGTTTGAATGGCCACTTCCACGCCTGTAAAAGCAGATTCATAGAGCCCCTGCTATCAGCTCAGGGCTTTTACTCTTGCCTTCTTGATTCTTTGGTTTTACTAGAGGTCTTTTCTGGAATAATTGTTCTGGAAAAGGGGAAGGAATTCTACTGTGGAAGCCTAGAATAGAGATCATACCTGCAAGAGGTCAGTGACACAGGTGTAGCTAGCAGATTGGGAGTGAAAAGGTAGTGAGACCTCATGCAGCTGGGAAACCAGAACGAGTATGTTTTTAAAAATCTCTGCTGGAGCTATCTATGCAAAAAGAGGTAAAATATATGCCCTGGCTGAAATATATGCCAGCAGAAGATGGAACCAGAAACCCAAGAACTAGAGCCACGTCTTAGTTTACTCCGGCTGCTGTAACAAAATATCATAGACCAGGTGGCTTAAACAACAGACATTTATTGCTCACAGTTCTGGAGGCTGGGAAGTCCAAGATCAAAGTGGTGGTAGATTTAGTATCTGGTGAGAGCCTGCTTCCTGGTTTGGGGACCACCGTGCGCTCATGTGGCCTTTCTTCAGCTTATGCTTGTGGACAGAGGGAGATGTCTCTGTCTTCTCTTCCTATGAGAGTCTCACGCTTGTGATTTTATCCAAACCTCATCCCATCACAGTGGGGGGTTAGGGGTTAAACACATGAATTTTGAGGGGACACAAACACTCAGCTCACAACAACGTGAATTCTAAAGGAAAACTCCATAGCTTTGAACACACCATAGCTCCAAATGTATATTTTCATTCCATCCATCCAGACCCTACCTTGCGGCTCATTCCTTTCCCTGCTTCTGCCAGAGAGCCTGAAGTCATAGTATTGCATTATTTTAATTCATGTTTTGGTGATCACCTTCAAAGCAATCCATTAGTTAAAAAAAAAACCAAGAATTAAAGAAGGCTGTGTTTCCTCAATGGTCTTAAACCCTGTGTTATAGTCTTTTTGCTATATCTCTCTTGCTTACTTTTAGGTGTTGGCCCTTGGCCCGGTGATTATTTGATTATTTGTGAGTATAAGCAATATTAGGTGGTCTTCTTTTTCCAGTTTTTACGAGGCCTTCGGGGTGACCACTCCATCTCTGTCTTGCACCATCGGATGTAGATTATAGGCACGCTCCACTGAAGGTGTTTTTGCATACTGGAGCTTTTGACCGCGATCCGATTGTTGATGTGGACCTAGAACATCATAACAGAGACACCTGCACTGTCAGTGTATCCACAGCCGCCTCTGCAGGCTGAACAGGAACCAAAGAGAGGGGACACTTGGAGAAAAGTAACAAAAGTCATAAATCTATGGCTTGATTAGCAGTGAGATATGAATTCCCCTGAAGTTACAGAAATCATAGGTTTGGAATTCAAGTCATCGTGGGAATCAGCATCAAGCAGCGATCGTTGTCTGCTACTAAAAAGTGAGGGGAGGAAAGAAACTCTCCCCTCCCAGCCCAGCCAGCCGTTGGCCTAGCTCCTCTCTGGCAGGATGGAGACTGGGGTGGGGTGAGAGAGGCCAGGTGCACTTCTCAGGGTCGTGCCTCCTCACCACCTCATTCACTGCCCTCTCCGTGGCCCTTCTCTCTAGGCAAGTGTGACCTGAGTTTGAATGTTACTTCAGGTGTTCTCCACAGGCGAGCAGGTGCTTCCTACGATGTCAGGCTGGGTTCCGACCCTGCTTTAGGAATTGAGCCAGCTGTGTGCTCTTGGAGAAGTCCTTGTACAACATCCCTCTCCCTCATTCCCCAACACATGACCTGCACAGACCCCACCGCCTGGAGCTCATTTGAGCATCGGATTCGTCAGCACCAGGAGGGAGTCCAATTGTCCAGAACACCATCTATGGGAGGGGAAAGCGGTGCTTCACCGAGAAGCCCAAGGTCACAGAAAAAATCCTTTCTGGAATCAGAAAGGAAAACGTCAGTGCAATCCTGTCTTTCATGTAGACACTTGCTGTTTTATCTTGATAGAAATAAAAGCCCACTGAGATTTTTGTGTCTTCTGTAGGACGAATGAAACCTGAGGGCAGATTGGGTCTTAGAATGGCTGACTGACTTCTTTTGCCGGAGACGGGAGCAGCCACCATTTGTTTCTAAATGCAGCCGTTACTTCCAAACTCCAACCTTCTAGGTTTTTCCTTTCCTTGAAACTACTAAGCACGTCTAAAGCATTGCCTTCCTTTTTTTTCCCCCCTTCCAGGGCTCTTTGCTTCCTCTGATGCTTTCAGATGTTTAGACTTCAGTTTCGCAGACATTTTTTTTCAATCTGTCCCTATCCATCTGAGAATGACATTGGACTATACTTTGCCCTGAAGCACCTGAAGATAGCTCCACTGAAGCTATTCTCTCTCTGATTACCGGTTTTTTACTCAGCAGATCCATTACTTTGGGACATTTTGCTATTTCTTAGGCCAAAGCAATGGGATTTTCCTTATTGGCAGATGTCCGTGGGCTAGGCTACACTTTATTATTACGAGATCAATAATTGTTTGGTTGCCAGAGCCCAAGTCTCTGGTGAGAAATAATTCACCTTGGCTGTGTGTCACCTTAGCTGTGGTGGGCTGATGTAGCAAGTAGAGAATTAATTACATTTTCATATACATTATTACTCCTCAATATGCATATGTTCTTGTAACAATTTGAAATGAATGCATCCTACAGGCACTTGGCTGTGTCCTATTTGATACTTGGAAATTAATTATTTAGGCTGGTTTCATTTTTCCTGATGGTGTTACTTCTGCATTTATTTTTACAGAGTTAAAAAAAAGAGCTTCCAATAAAACTCTCTTGACAAAGGAAGAAAAAACTTACCACATTTGAGGGAATATATCAAGTTAAGTGTGAAGGCATGACTACTCTTTTAATGTATTCATACCTACAAATTAAATTACTAAGGGTTTTTGGTACAATAATGTCCTTTCGCACCTTCATTTTTTCTGGCATGAAACAGAATTAATTGACCACCTGTCCACACTAATGTATAAAGAGTGACATCTCCAATGTTTGAATGCTAATTATTTTATAGGCTTTATGTAGTAGGAAAAAAAGTCCCAACAATCTAAAGCAAATACTACCATTTCCAGTAGGAAATAGGTCAGACCTAATTTTAGAGCCACATTTGAGCCTCATTCACACCAGGGCTGCAGAAAGTAGTGTGTCCATAAATTACTATTACTTTCGTTATTGTGGTTTTAGCCGCGTTCCTGATTGCCTAATTTTGATCTTACGTTTGATACTGAGCCAGATTCGTCAAGGGTCTGATCTGCAGTTTATAAGCCATTGTTTGCTTTTGAGAACAATTAAATTCTGCTGTGGTTTGTGATTGTAGTTATGGAAGCAGAGTCTTGCTCCCTCCTTGGAGGGTTTTGAGTCAGCAGTGGACTAGATTCTGTTTCCATTAATGTTGAGTCTTATTATAGCGTCAAGAGAAACTTCTCTCGATGTTATGGAAAAACAACAGCCTCCAGTGACCAAGTTTGTTCCATATGTCAGGTTCTGTGTTAAGCCCTTTACATGTATTTATTTCTATGAAAAACAAATGAATTCGCATTGACACACCCACTTTAAATTAGCAAACTGAGGCTTGGAGAGTGTACATTATTTTCTCAAGATTCCATAGCTGTAATTGGAATTAAATCCTAGTTTCTCTGATCCCAACCAAAGTCGATGTTTTCAACCACTGTATTAAGGAGCTCATTTAAGTGACTACTTTCTTTTTTCTTTTATGGAATCATGTTCCAAGGATTGGGCTCAGCCATATGACTTGAGATAATAGGCAATAGTTTTTTCATGCTGTGTGTTCATGTTTTCCTTTTTCTCCCTTGTCCCTTTTGATTTAGTGTCATTACTCTATGAAGAAAGCAGCCTCCTTTCTTGGGATTGGTACAGAGAATGTTTGCTTTGTGGAAACAGATGGAAGGTAATGGGGACAGGATCCGGAAGCCTGGTGGGCGGAGGGGGAATTCATACTTTTTAAAAAAGCAGTACCGATGTCTGTTCACTACTAAACATAACTGAACGTCTCAAATCTGTGTCTCTTAGAGGTAAAATGATACCTGAGGAACTGGAGAAGCAAATCTGGCAAGCCAGAAAAGAGGTGAGAGGGGAGAAAAAGAGGGAAGGAGAACGTAGGCATGTGTCTGGATACAAAGGAGAGAATTGCAGCAGCCAGACCCGTTTCTGTGTGTGGGAGAGAGAAGAGAGCTGGTTCTGGTTAGCACTAAAATAGGGAAACTCATTTACAGATGTTCTATTTCCAGGTGCTTGGCTGTCCATGTTCTGTGCAGTTTCTCAGATGTTCTCATTCCCAGGTGGCTGGAGCCTACTAAAACACTGACATCACCATATTCTGGATTCTTGCCTTGAATTAGCCTTCAAAGAAGAGCCCAGCCTCTCCAGCAGGACCCCTGTAGCCACTCTCCTACCTAACTACTGCCTGAGAATTCTATAGGCCAGACCAGGTGTCTCTGGGTTGCAGTCAGAATGATTTTGATTTCTTGAGCAATCTGCCCTCCCAGGTTGCTTCCACGCAAAGCCCATGGCATACTCATCACCTTATTTTGGGTATGGGCCTAGTATTTCAGCTCTGGCAGAATGTCCTCCCTTCCTTAGCTGCCAGAATATATTAAAGCTGACATACCCATTGCTGGGAAGGCAAGGCCTGGCCCCCTCACCTGCCATATTCCAGCTAAGGCTGGCCCTGACACCTGCTTTTTGGGGGCGTGGTTGTCTTGGTGGCCGCCATCTTGCTTCTTGGACCCAAAGCCTGCTGGGTTAGGTGCACCTGCTTCATTGCTTCCCTCCCATCCCACCACATCTCTCGCCGCTCTTGGAGCTTCAGACTATTCCCCTGTGTTTCCAGTACATAGTGCTGGCATCAGGTTTGCAACTGTTGTAGCTGCTGAAAACCAGAAAGGCCAGCCTTGAGCTGGGATAGAAGGATCTCCTTATACGAGTTCACACTCTAAGAAGGATAGGCTCTTTATTTTACTTTTTTTTTTTTGTACAAATCTTTATTTGTACTTTTTATTTTAATGCTTTTTTGTTATTTTACTCTTCACATTTTTAATTTTTCCTAAAAACCACCTTATCACCAGAACATGCTTGCTCATTGCATTTGGGTTGAAATTCTGTACTTAAAAATTCTGCCTTTACTACAGGTGTTCTGGCTTTAGTTGTGTGTCCTTAGATCTATATTTATCTTTTTTTTTAACATTTTGATGACAAGTGGGCTTGATAGCTGTCTGGTGAGACAGATTATCAGATTTCATTCACTCTCAGGTAAAATTCTATATGACAACCTGCTTGTTCTGCTGTGAACCACAGATATTGTGTTCTAATTTTATCCTTTTTCCCCCTAGTTTTATCTTTTTCTACATACTCCTATCAAAGAGAACTTTGTTTATGTCGTTAATGCTTTTCTGGGGGCGGGGGGGCGCGGAAAATCGATTGTGCTTTCCGTATGGTTCATAGAATTCCTTCCTTCCTCCTTCCCCACTCTCTTTTCACTCTTTCTTTCTTTCTTGAATTTTAAACTTTTTATTATGGAAAATTTCAAATATATAAAACCTAATATAATGAGCCTCTCTATACCCATCATGCAACTTTGAAATTGTTAGCTTCTGCTCTGTTCTGTCTACACCCCACCCCCTTCCACTACCACTAGATTAGTTTGAAGCCAGTCTCACACATCGTATCATTTGATCTATAAATAGTTCAGTATATCTGTAAAAGGTATATACTCTCTCTTTATTAAAAAAGAACACACACATACCATTACAAGAAATAATTTCTTAATATCATCAAATTTTTACTCTATATTAAAATTTCTCCTATTGCATTTTTTAAATAGTTGGCATGTTTGAATAAGGATTCAAGGTCCATATGTTGCATTTGGTTGATTCATCACACAAATCTTTTCTTTTTTTTTTTTTAATTTTTTTTTAATGTTTATTTATTTTTGAGACAGAGACAGAGCATGAATGGGGGAGGGGCAGAGAGAGAGGGAGACACAGAATCGGAAGCAGGCTCCAGGCTCCGAGCCATCAGCCCAGAGCCCGACGCGGGGCTAGAACTCACGAACCGCGAGATCGTGACCTGAGCTGAAGTCGGACGCTCAACCAACTGAGCCACCCAGGCGCCCCCACACAAATCTTTTCTAATCTGTAGCTTACCCCGCCTCCTTTTTTCTCTCCCTGCAATTGATCTGTTGAAGAAACCAAGTTTTTTATCCTGTAGAGTTTTCCACATTGTGGTTTTTGTCGATCACATCAAGAATTTGAGAATCTAAGTGTTCCCTTCCCTATACAATCCATCTGTTCTCTATATTCCCTGTAACTTGACAGTGAGATTTTGAGAGTCAGTGAGACTTAGGTTGGAATTTTTACCAGGAAGGCTTCTTCACAGGTGGCGTTTTGTCCTTCAGTCGGGACACATCTCCTGTCTCTTTTTGTGCTGCCATTGATCCGTGGGCTCTGGTATTATTGGTCCATCAGTTACAGACGTCTGCTTCGGCTTCTCACCCCATGAATTCTGCTGCCATGGATGATCTCTGTCCATACCTGTTATTTCCTTAGGTGATGTTCTAATTCATTCCCTTGTTCCTCCTTCATTTAATGGCAGGCTTACTACCATAAAGAAAACCTTCCCTCACTCCTGTTTGGTTTCCCAAGAGGAACCGTTGGCACAGTGAGGGCAGGATAAATGTTTTATTCTTTCTCCTTATTTACCAGTTTTCATATTAATGAGTTAGTTGCCTAGCATCCGTTAAAGATAGCCAAAGCGACTTTTCTTCTTTAATATCATGAAGGATGCATGCTCTAGCATATTTGATGGGTTTTATTCTGCTTCAGTCATTAGTACTTTCATTGTTCAAATTTTTGTTTGTTTTGACAATGAAAGTACGTGAAAATTGACATATCCTGAAGTTGAGAACTTGAAAAGACGAGTTTTGAAAAAGTGAAAATCGCTTTAGGGACACTTAAAAGTAGGGCGATGGGGTGAGAGTGGGTATGTTTCCTCAGTTTTCTTTCAAGTTAGTTAAAACTTGAGTCTAGATTCACCGAGGACAAACCTTGTGTCTGTTCTGAGATAATACCTGGCGATTAGCTTCGTTTTCCAGTAGCTTCAGACCTTGCTCTTCTGTTTCAAGCTTTTAACTCGTGTTGCTACAGATGTGGGGCCAGTGCATCAGTTTTTTTTCTGCTGGGATTCAGTTCCCCAGCCCACCACAATCCATTAAAAATCTGTTGAGCAGTGACCTTTATTTGACGCCATTACAAAGATGCCGAAAACCACAGGAGCATCAGAAGTTCTTATGAAAAGATCAAACTCGTATAACCACTGGATATTCGAAGGTGCTTTTGTGTATGAGTGTTTTCAGTGACAAACTTTTGTAGGGAATACACCTCATCAGCAGCACGCAATCAATCCTGTTCCCACTGAATTTTCTCACTGATAGCATGAGATATGAGAAAGGGAAAAAAAATGGAAGGTTAAATCCAGATTGCAAAAGTTTAATTTCTGGGCCTGGTATTTATAGCTAGGTTGTTAAAAAGGTGCGGAAAACTCATTAATAGGCTATAATAGCCTGCAAAGGTATTTTTTCACAACTGTTCAGGGTGTCATAGGGTTTATAAGGAACAGTCCAAACATGAAAGGCACCTTAAGTGCTTTTAGGAAATTACTTTTTCTCTTAATGATTGATGTAAATCTGGTCTCATTTTATTTAGGTCACCGACATGATAAAGACGTAATCTGTTGGTAGTTGATCGCAGGGAAGAATTCCTAAAGCCTATGGTTCCCCAGGGTCTCTATCCCCTACTGGCCCTGCTCTAACAGGTTTGGATGGACTGGATTCCGTGTGTCACCAGTGTCTCCCCAGATGGCCAATGGAGTCACTGTGTACCATCACTTTGTTTCCCGTGCATCTCAATTTAAAGAGGTGGACCAAGTGTCTTTGCTCTGCTTCTCTTTCCACTGAGAAGTAACGTCCTTCTGTCAAAGGTCAGCTAAATGGGAATGAGTCAGGTTCAACCGGAACACCACCTGACATTAAATGGGACGTAAGAACAACTGAACTTCAAGATAAAACAGAGAAAACTAGGACTCCGTCCTAAAGGGAGGTAAAATGACTTTTATAGGCAGTAAACGTTCTTGTCACTTGTTCCCCAGGAGCTCTAGAATCTTCGGATTCTCCCTGCTTCCTCCACCCCTACTTCTGTGTGCAAATTTTCCCTCCCAAGTCACTTCCACAGTGAGCAGAGCCTCTTTGCTGACATACGGGGATGGATCTATGAGGTCAACAACCTCATGTGCTTCCCTCTATCTGGCTGCTCTGAAGTTCCTTATGGGGCCAGGGCATCTGGCTTGCTTGGCTACAATTGCCATTCATCTCTGCGTGTGTTCCCACAGTCTCCCTCCCCCACCCCATTTCCCTCTGGCACCTGTTCGCTCTACAAGATGTAGCCACGGGCTGTATGAAGAGGCATAATCGCGGTAGGAGTGATGCAGGTTCTCTTTTCTAGCACTTTCTAATGGATTTCTCTGTGGGGCACCCATCTTGGCAAGTGTCGCCCAGTGAGGTTACTTTATCCCCTCGGATACCACTTTGTACCTGAGCACACACTCTTTGTTTTGTAGCTCTGCTTACTTTGCAAAGTGACAGGCAGACGGGCCTCCACGGTTTGCCCCTGGAGCTGCTTGTTTTCCAGTCGTCCTCCTGGTTATTTTGTGGAGGCGCAACCACGCGGGCACCCAGGCCCCAGTGACATGCCCCCAAAAGGAGTTAGCGATCGCATAGAACGCCAGCCTGCCACTGGGCAGAGCATCCTCACTTTCCGTGTGGGAAATCTGAGAGCGTAGAATACTACGGAAAGAAAATGAGAATAAAAAGGGTTACGATGAGTATCAAGTTGGGACCAAGGACTCTTGCTGTCACAGCATTGTCCCAGTTTCCCTGACCTCTCTGAGATGAGATTGCGGAGGAGTTGAAAAGCACTCTGCAGGAGTGGTCACCTCCGACGGAAGCCCGTAGATCTCTGGATGTATAACCGTTCTGTTTACCAACCTGCTACAGGACAAACATAGTGGTGATGGTGACAGTTCTTGTCTGTGGGTCCTCCTCACAGGGAGCAGCTCCGTTTCTCGTCTGTGCCACCTCTGGTACCACCGTGCTGGGAGCCTTTGATCCTCTGGATGAAATAGCGGACATCTGTGAGAGGCACGGCCTCTGGCTTCATGTGGATGTAAGTGCATTTGTCTGTACCCATTGGTTCGACTTCCTCGTCTGTTCGCCGCTGCGGTGGGATGTCTTTCATGTTCTCAGAAACTAGACGTGAGGTCCCAGCTACTTTCATTTGTGTATTTCTTTCTTTAAAAAAATTTTTTTTAACGTTTATTTATTTTTGAGAGAGAGAGAGAGAGAGAGAGAGACAGAGTGTGAGCGGGGGAGCGGGGGGAGCAGAGAGAGAGAGAGAGAGAGGGAGACACAGAATCCGAAGCACGCTCCAGGCTCTGAGCTGTCAGCACAGAGCTCGACGAGGGGCTCGAACTCATGAACCGCGAGATCCTGACCTGAGCCGAAGTCGGACGCTTAACCGACTGAGCTCCCCAGGAGCCCCAAGCGTATATTTCTAATTAGGGGAAATACATATGTCATTTTCCATAAGGTAATAAAGAAGAAGATGCCAAGACTTGGTGTAAATTTTGGTTTTGCTTTCCAGATTCTATTTTATTTCCTCTTCTCCCGTGAACCATTTCCTCTGGTCCCTTCAATCTAGTACTGTCATGATGCGGGTGTGGTATGAGGGGCACAGTGAACTACAGAATCAAGAGACTTTGACTTTGGGTTCTAACTGGTCTCTTCTTCATTGTGACCTCACCCGTTTGGGCTTTGGTTTCATTTATAAAGAGGGAGATAGCTGATGTGGTCTGTGAGGTATCTTCTAGCTCTAAAATGACATGATTCCAATCAGCTGGAAAATGCAAAAAGCTGCATTACATAATTGCCTGCTATAATTACAGCAGGTTTTGTCTGGATCCCTCGTAGATAATTATTTGAGAGGGACTGAGATAACTTGCATTCTTCATAATTTCCTAACTTAAAGAATGGACTTTTTTTTTTCTAATTAATTTTGTAAGTCCTGGGGCTCTTCCTAATACATTTTCCCTTAATTAAAGGTAACTCTTTAAATTCTACTGATCCAGGGTTAATAATTTGAATTCGGCCGGTTCTGAATGCTTGTCGAGCTTTTGGTTTTCCTTTTCTTTTTATAAAACGAGGAGTTAATTAGTTTGATTCAACCTAATAGAAGGGATGGTTGAACATACTGATGACACCATAGGGAACTTTCTTCTGGCAAGTGAGTGATTCATATCCTCCTTAGCAGAAAAATAAAGCACGCTATTTTTGACTTTCTGAACGGAAGGTAACTAAGCATTTGGGGGATATACCTACACACAATTTTATAGTTTGTATGATTTTATGCTTTCAAAGTACAGTGCCTGGGTTACAGAGAGAATTTTTCAGCAGCTCAAGGCTTTCATTAAGCATATGCTAATATTTGGTAAAAGCAGCAGTGATGTAAATCTCGCTAGAGTCACCGGCCCTATTAGTATGCCGATGGCAATGCTTCAGGTAGATTATTTGTGACTTTAAGTGGGATTGTCGCATTTGTACTTGTTCACATTTCAGCTTTTATCTTATTGATTTTTATAGACTTAGGAGCATAATAATACATTCCGTCCTAAAAGATAATATGAAGTGAGTACTCTGTGACTGTGGAAATACGGGGAAAAAAATCAAGTATATCAGCAGTTATACTTAAAAATTCCATTCTCATAAAAGAAACATCAAATATGGATTATGTAGTTTAGGGAAAGCAGAGCAGGTACAGCAGTTTCTAAATTGGGAGTGAGATTAAAGACTTAAGAGAGGCTCAGAGAGAATTGTGATTTATAAGTATGAATGAAAACCTCCCTAGATTTTCAAAAAAAAGAAAAAAAAAAGAAAAAAAAGAAGGTTGACATTTTTTTTTAATTTTTTTTTAGCGTTTATTTATTTTTGAGACAGAGAGACAGAGCATGACCAGGGGAGGGGCAGAGAGAGAGGGAGACACAGAATCTGAAACAGGCTCCAGGCTCTGAGTTGTCAGCACAGAGCCCGATGCGGGACTCGAACTCACAGACTGTGAGACCATGACCTGAGCCGAAGTCGGACGCTTAACCGACTGAGCCACCCAGGCACCCCGAAGGTTGACATTTTTTAAGGAAACACTCTTATAAGAGTCTTTAAGCCACACAAATTGTTTGATTTGCACCTAGTAGACATCTAGCGGTATTAGACAAGTTGGACTACGGTTTATCTGACCTGTTAACGAGATTAGCTCCCACACTGAGACAGTGGTCACTCATGCTTTAATATCCCAGGCTGGGAGTACCCTGGGTGGTCAGTGGGTTAAGCGTCCCACTCTTGGTTTCAGCTCAGGCTGTGATCTTGCGGGTCATGAGTTTGAGTCCTGCACCGGGCTCTGTGCTGACAGTGCAGAGCCTGCTTGGGATTCTCTCTTTCCCTCTCTCTCTGCCCCTTCCCCACTATCACTGTTTTTCTCTCTCTCTCTCAAAATAAATAAATAAACTTTAAAAATATTGCAGGCTGGATGTAATGGAATACTACATTATATCGTTATAATAATCATATTGAATCTGTTGATAAAATTTTATAAAGGGGGGGGGTGCCTGGTTAGCTCAGTCTGCTAAGCATCTGACTCTCGATTTCAACTAAGGTCGTGATCTCATGGTTTGTAGGATTGAGCCCCGCATCGAGCTCTGCACTGACAGCACGGTGCCTGCTTGGGATTCTCTCTCTTTCTGCCCCTCTCCCTCCCTCTCTCTCTCTCTTTCAAAATAAATAAGGTTTTAAAAAAACTTAAAAAGAACTGTAAAGAATTTTTGCATTTTTTAAATGTTTGTTTATTTTTGAGAGTGGGGGGAGGGGCAGAGAGAGAGAGGGGGACAGAATCTGAAGCAGGCTCCAGGCTCTGAGCTGTCAGCACAGAGCCTGACACGGGGCTTGAACTCACAAATGGTGAGATCATGACCTGAGCAGAGGTCAGATGCCCAACCGACTGAGCCACCCAGGTGCCCCTAAAACAATTTTTTTTTAAATAAAGGAGCATGTAGCTGATCTCGAAGAAACCTCATATACCATGGATAGTTTATTAAGTTTAAAGATAAAAATTAGCACAATTGCAGTAATTACTTTGGCCTGTCTGAAATTTTCTGGAAAATATTTTTTTAAACCCTAGAAAATACTAAAAACAGTCATCCACTCTCTTTCTTTTTTACAAATGTAATTATTGCCCTTCGGGGTTTTCCATACAACCTCCTTGCCCTGCATAGATGACATATGTGGCTAATTCCAAGATCTACTTACTTTGTTTCCATTTTAATGCGTCTGAAGTTGGTACGTTGATGTCATTTTTTTTTCTTTCCTGGTGGCACACAAAAGATGGTGACTCTTACCTTCGGTAGTGCCTTACATTTGGTTAATTATAGTGTATTTTTACACAACTGCTTAAGGAAAACTTCCGCGTTTTGGCAGTTTGTATCTCTGGCACTATCCTTCCTCCAGGACGGCAAATGCTGCTGTACCCTCTGCCTCAGACTAGAAGAACCGTCTGGTCTGGCCCTTCTCTGAGGCAGAGGCCCTGGATACTGCATGATTTCCCATCCCAGCCAAGCGTGCTGGGGTGTCTTACCCACTCTTCATTCTCAATCCCAGGGGAGGTAGTAAATACGTACGTATTTAACATCAGGGGCTTTAGAAGCTGCCGGATCTCAATTCTGCCCTTGCCTCCACCTCCCTGTCCAGATTGGTCTTGCTATTAATTTCTTAACTAATTAATCAAAGAGAATAACATACACGGATGCTGATGCATAGGGGCACATATACCACAATGTTTATAGCAGTGCTTTCAACAATAGCCAAACTATGGAAAGAGCCTGAATGTCCATCCACTGATAAATGGATAAAGAAGATGGGGTTTATATATGCAATGGAATACTACTTGGCGATGAGAAAGGATGAAATCCTGCCATTTGCAGCCACGTGGATGGAACTGGAGGGTATTATGCTAAGTGAAATAAGTCAGAGAAAGGCAGATATCATATGTTTTCACTCATATGTGGAACTTGAGAAACTTAACAGAAGACCATGGGGGAAGGGAAGGGGTAAAAATAGTTTCAAACAGAGAGGGAGGCCAGCCATAAGAGACTCTTAAATACAGAGGACAAACTGGGGCGGGGCGGGGGGGGGGGGGAGTAGGACAGTGCCCGGAGGGGTGTTGTTCTTCTCCCGGCAGCTCTTTTGAGGACTAAGCCTGAGGAGGAGCTGTTCCGGCCCTGCCAAGCCACTCTGAACCATGGAGCTAACGCCTTGAAAGAGTTCATGTGATTTTCTTTTTATTTATTTTGAGGAAAGCAGAGAGAGAGCACAAGTGGGGGAGGGACAGAGAGGGAGGGAGAGAGAGAGAGAGAGAGAGAGCAGTCTCCACACCGTCAGCACAGAGCCCAACGTGGGGCTCAAACTCACGAACTGTGAGATCATGACCTGAGCTGCAGTCCGATGCTTAGCTGACTGAGCCTCCCAGGTGCTCGAAGTTCATGTGATTTTCAAACTTCCTTGCCCCTCACTAGGATTGTGAGAATTTGTTTAATTTTGGGGGAGGAAAAGGAGGCAGAGGGTGGTGCAGGAGACGGGAAGGTGTTCGAATGTGGTGTGTGAGGCTCCCGAACTCACCTCCTTCCATCACCCTCAGCTCCGCACACTGTCTTCTACCATTTGGCCCTAAGCCAGGATGTTATCCTGAAGCAGGAATGGGCTTTGGCTCCCAGATCTCACCTACCACCTCTGAACCTTAGTTTTTCCATTAAAAATTTTGAGGTAATAATGGCTCCATTCTCAATGCAGTGTTGTGTGGTCTAGATAACCATGGAGGGCATTCAACATGGCCCAAGTTGGTGCCCTCATACTCCCTCACAACCATTACCCTTCCATACTCTGCAAATTAAAACTTCGAAGTCTGCTCAATTTCAAGGACCAGACTGACTTCCTTATTTCTCATGTGGATTCTTCCTCTCCCCGCCCTCCCGCCGCCCCTCAGCATCCCCCCTACTCCTGGCTCCAGACTTCCCGTCTGTGGGGTTTCCTTCCATTTCCCAGTCTCAGCTGTCTTCTCCTTCGCTCATAATGTTTATGTCTCCTGTGGACATCTTCCCTAAGTCCCAGGCTTCCTTTCTCCCACTCTTCAAACATTTTTGATTTGCAAATACTTCTGAAAACTGTTTGGCTGAAAAGATCTAATGAATGGGTTCCACCTAGCCCTTCCTAGTTGGCTTTGAGTTCCTGTGTACCCCTCTACCCACCCTGTCAACTGTGCTCTTTATTATTCAGAATGCCAGCCCTCAGCCCGTACCTCATTATCAACCCTGGCATGTTGTGTGTGGGAGAATGCCAGCATTGCAAAGGATATTGTCTATTTTCCTCTTAAATACAGAGGACAAACCTGTGGTTGCCAGACGGGAGGTGGGGAGGGGCGGGTGGGGGTGAAATGGGTGAAGGGAATTAAGAGGCACAAAATTCCAGTTATAAAATAAATAAATCACAGAGATGAAAAGTACAGCATCAGGAATATAGTCAATAATACTGTAATAACGACGTATGGTGACAGATGGTAACTATACTTGTCGTGGTGATCACTGAGAAATACATAGAATTGTCAAATCACTGCGTTGTACCCCTGAAACGAATGTAACGTCGTGTGGCAACTATGCTTCAGTAATGACACTAAAGAATAAAAACATTTCTTCACTGGATTATTTGTTTTTTGGGTGTTGAGTTTGGTAAGTTCTTCATAGATTTTGGATACTAACCCTTTATCTGATATGTCATTTGCAAGTGTATGTTATTTGCAAGTATTTTCCCATTTCGTTGGTTGCCTTTTAGTTTTGTTGATTGTTTCTTTTGCTGTGTAGAAGCTTTTTATCTTTTTTTAAATTTTTAAATGTTTATTTATTATTGAGAGAGAGAGAGAGAGAGAGAGAGAGAGAGCAAGAGAGGGGGAGGGGCAGAGAGAGAGGGAGACATAGGATCTGAAGCAGGATCCAGGCTCTGAGCTGTGAGCACAGCTGTGGGGCTCGAACTCGCAAACTGCAAGATCATGACCTGAGCCAAAGTCGGATGCTTAACCGACTGAGCCACCAGGCGCCCCATAGAAACGTTTTATCTTGAAGAGGTTCCAATAGTTCATTTTTTGCTTTTAATTCCCTTGCCTTTGGAGATGTGTGGTGGGGGAGAGGGGAAAACGGGTGATGGGCATTGAGGAGGGCACTCTTGGGATGAGCACTGGATGTTGTATGGAAACCATACAGGTTGTCACTCAGGGTTTTCTGTGACAGAGGACTGACAGACGAATGGCATTGAAATAACGTGTTGTGGTTCTATAAATATCTCCACAGGCTTCGTGGGGCGGTTCAGCTTTGATGTCAAGGAAGCACCGCAAGCTCCTGAGAGGCATCCACAGGTAAATGTGGTTTTTCCAGGCCCGGGGCACCTCGCATTCAGGCAAGTGCATCTGCCTGGATCTTGCACACTCAAGGGACTATGAAAACAGAGACAAAGTCACCGCTTTACTGGAAAGGAAACCAACCCAAACCCCAAACTCCCCCAACTGCTCCAACAAGGCAGCCTGTTGAACACCTGGGTGTGAGTATCACGTGCTACTAATGATCGTAATCTTGCCGCCAGAAGCTACTTATTCCCTCCTTCCCTGTCCGTTTGGTTTTCCGCAACAGAGCCGACTCCGTGGCCTGGAACCCCCACAAGATGCTGATGGCTGGAATTCAGTGCTGCGCTCTCCTCGTAAAAGACAGATCCGTGAGTTTTCCTTTTCCCTCTTAGGGTCTTGGGGCATTAGGGAAGGTGAAACCACCGTGTTTTCGGAGGCCTCGCTCTTGCTTACGTTTCGTTGCTTTGAACTGGATACAGTGGAAGGTCTTTGGTAAATGGTGGTGGCGTGAAAAGGAAAACTACAGAGGCTCAGATTAAAAAAAAAAAAAAGTCTAGTGTTTCTGCTCAGGTGATTTTGGGGCTTAGCTTTAGGTGTCATATAATTTCATTAGTCACAGCAAAATGGTCTCTCTTGCCCTCATTGGGATTATATTTTAAACCTCAGTTTTAAACATGGCCAAGATTTTGTTCTCCTTGATTAAGCCTGGGATTGAAGTTATCTTGAAACTTCTGCTCGCTGAGAAAGCGGAACAGATGTGTGTCATACATTAAATTGAATGCTTAATATGCTTAGCTAGGGTTTAACAGCGCATGCATACGGGAAGATGTTAGTTCCGTGCTGATCACCGAACACTGATTTATTATGTTCTTTCGGAACATTTTGCGTGTGTGTGTGTGTGTGTGTGTGTGTGTGGTGGGGGACGGGGGGGGGGGGTGTTGTTAGACGCTAGTCTGGATCCCAGCGGGCCAGGTTGCAACGGCGCTGCGGAGGTCCCCCCTGGCCACACGTATAAACCCTGTGTTTTTCCGCGGGTAAAATAAGGATTCTTGTGGGAAGTGGCCCAGGCTGGGAAATGCCGCTTCATTCTTAGAAATGCCTCCTCAAGATATGTGTGCAGCATGTGGGTGATCTTTCTCAGCCATCTGTTTACATTTTTTTTTTTCCTTAGGGGGACTCCCTTTGCCAATGCTAAAGTCATTTTCTCTTTTTAAGGAATTTTATTTCAAAGGAAAACCATATTTAAAGTTGAAACCCAGTCTTGCTTGTGCACTTACAACTCTCTTTCAAGATGAATTGTGACATTTGTATGTCCGCACTCTTTGTGTTTGGAGATGACCGAACAGAATAGTGTAGTAGGGGCCAAGGGCAGGCCCACCTAAAATGTGCCCCAGTGGCATATTGATTATTTTGAATTGAAGCCACTTGGGAATCAGTCAGGGCAAAGACACTCAGGTCCCCTCTGGCCTCCTGAAAACAGAAGACAAATCTCCCACCTGAAAGGTGCCCTCCCTGTAGAAAGAAGTAACAAGACATCCTGACCACCAGAGACAGGAATTGTAAAGCTGAGAAGGCTGTACAAACAAATTGTTACTTTTCTTTTTACTAATCTACTACTCCAACTCAAATTCCACTTAGAATTCCTAACCAGTTAAAATTTCCAAACACGTTTTCTTTATCGTGTCAAGGCTTCACAAATGTATTGTCTCATTGTCTAAAATGTGTAAAAACCGCCTTCGTCATTTGTTTGGGTCTCGATCTCATTCTTCGGCCTCCATGTGCCCATAATAAGACTTTGGTTTTTCTCTCTTGTTAATCTGCCTTCATGGGAATTTAATTCTTTTTTTAAAAAAAATTTTAACGTTTATTTATTTTTGAGAGTGTGAGAGAGACACAGTGCACAGCAGGGGAGGGGCAGAGAGACAAGGAGACAGAATCTGTAGCAGGCTCCAGGCTCTGAGCTGTCGGCACAGAGCCTGACGTGGGGCTTAACCTCACGAACTGTGATATCATGACCTGAGCCAAAGTCGGACCCTTAACCGACTGAGCCGCTCAGGTGCCCCTAAATGGGAAATTTAATTTAGAGTCCAGTTAGAAGAACCTAGGACAAAGTACAATTTCTTCCTCCCTTTCAGTATCCATCAGAAGCTACAGAAACCGATTCTGCATGTGGAAATAGAGATACTCTCAGAACTATGAATTTATTGCCTACTATTTTATTAGGTTGTCTACTGTCGGTTGTATTTCACACCATTTTTTGTTTTGCATTTAACTTCTCAAGTTATTATTTCGTTTTATAACTGAAAGGTAGTTTAAGATTATCATTCATGAACCAAGGAACATCCTCGGCTTGCCTGTGGTACGTATTTAGGACATGACAGAGTTAGGAATAAACCCAGGTTTTCCTTTGCTCTAGACATAAGAACAAAAATATACTAAGCATCCTTTCTGTGCCTGGCATTCTACATCTGCCTTCTCCCCAGTCCGCCAATCTGAATGACATCCTTATCTGTTGGCGTGACACTTTCGGGAGTGGAAAAGTTAGACCAAAAATTTGATGACTGCTCTTTTAAATAACTTTCTGGCTTTTATACATTTTTCTTGTCGAATGATGTTTTAGCCAAGAATTGATTTGCATTTATGTACTTGATGCAATTCAAAATTTTCTGCATCGTCTAACTCTATTAAAGGGGTGACAATTTTATTTTATTTTTGTAAAGAATTCATTCCTGGATCTCAATAAAAAACAATACCCATGTCGACTTCCATGGCAGGAATTAAAAAGTTGCGGAAATTGTATTTTTTGTGCAAAGAATTGAATGTTATTAAAAGTTGCCTTTTTTACTGATTTTTTTTAAGTTTATTTATTTACTTTTGAGAGGGAGAGAGAGAGAAAGAGAGAGAACGAACAAGCGGGGGAGGGGCAGAGAGAGGGAGACACAGAATCTGAAGTTGGCTCCAGGTTCTGAGCTGTCAGCACAGAGCCTGATGGCAGGGCTTGAACTCAAGAACCTCGAGATCATGACCTGGGCCAAAGTCGGACACTTAACCGACTGAGCCACCCAGGTGCCCCAAAAGTTTTAAGCTTCTTTTAAAAATAAAAGATTGTTTTTATGATTTTATTATTATTATTACTATTACTTTTTTTTTTTGAGAGAGAGAGAGAGAGAACACCAGTTGGGGAGGGGCAAAGGGAGAGGGAGAGAGACTTTTAAGCAGGGTCCATGCTCAGTGGAGACCCCAACACGGGGCTCAATTCCACAACCCTGAGATCACAACCTGAGCCAAAATCAAGAGTCAGACATTCAACTGACTGAGCCACACTGGCGCCCCTTCACATAAAGGATTGTTTTTAAATTAACTGGAATGGAGAGCGGAACCATGAGAGCTGAGAGAGGACAATCAGCGTAAGCAAGTTTTGCGTTGGCAGTTTTCTGTCCCTTTTGCACCTATTTTCTGCCTCTGTTCTCTTTTGTATTTATTCATTCATTATTCAGCCAATGCTAACTGACTTCCTGGGTAGGCCAGGTGCTGTGCTAATTTGGGGCTTATAAAACAGGCACATTCCCTGTAGTCAAAGAGCTTATAATCTTACCGAGAAGATGATGAACAAAATGTTCATATTTAATTCTTTTATTATTATTTTAGTAAACGCTCCGAAGAACGTGTCAGACACTGTTGATCATATATACTATAGCCATTCCAACCGCCTTCCTTTCTCCTTCCCGAACTATCTAAGCAGTCTCCCTTGCAGTAAGAGCTACAATATGACACAGCTGTGGTCGGTACAGGATAGAGGAAGGTGTGAGGACTGTTGAGAACTGTTTTACCTGCAGCTGGGGGTGATACACACAAGAGGAAAGCATCCTTTGCCCTTTTCTACCTTGAATGAAGTTGGGTCAGGGCATGATGTGTGGAGTTCTGATAGCCTCCTTGCAGCCATACGACGATGACCCTCAGTCAAAAAGTGTTGTGCTGATGCTGGAAGTGATTACTTTGCAACCGTTTTGTGATACGAGGTCATTTATTGTCCTTATTGCTGAAATCACTTCCACTGGGTGATCTGTCCCTTGTAGCCAAATGCACTCCTATCTGATACAGAAAAGAGTATGGCACTCAGAGAATGTATATCAGGGAGAACTGAGATGTTTCGGCTGGAAGAAACAGAACATACACATTTTTTTTTTTTTTTAAGAAAGGAAGGAATTGTAAGAAAGGAACCCAAGCAGGCTCCATGCTGTCAGCACAGAGCCCGACACGGGGATCGGTTTCACAAACTGTGAGATCATGACCTGAGCCAAAATCAAGAGTCATATGCTCAACCGACTGAGCCGCCCAGGTGTCCCCAGAACAGAGAAAGAATTTTAAAACCAGAGAGTAATCTGAATAAATTTTCATTTAAGACCGTGAATTGGAGGTAGGCAAGAGTGGAGGCAAGAATATGAAGGTTGCAGTGTCCAAGGAAGAGTTGATGGCAGGGGAGATGGAAAAATGTGATGAAATTTAAGATATACTTTATCTGTCCACCAACCAGATAGGGTTGAATCACCAGTTATATGAGGGAGATGAAGAACAGGTGTCATGGTTGACTCTGTTGACTAGTGATGCAGCAACTGAGTGAAGGTTCATGCGTAGGCAGATGGAGATTGCTAGAGGATGAGAAGATTTGAGAGTGAAGTATCTTGATTTTTGGCATTGGCTACATTAAATTTGGGATTCCTATGAAGTTTTCGAGTGAAGATGTCACGTAGGCAGTTGACATGTAGATGCAGAGCTAGGATGAGGGGGTCTGGGCTGCAAAAGTATATTGGGAATTGCTGCTACGTAGATGTTCTCTAAGGTCACAGGAGTGGAATGGATTGTCTTGGGAAGAACTTGGAACCGAGAAGAGAAGAAGATGTAGAATTTAGCCCTGAGGAACTTCAGAGTCCGTGAAAGCTGAAGTTGGAATGGCTGGGGAGGTAGGAGGAACATCAGGAAAGCGGGATGCTAATAAAATTCTCTTTGAGAGAAGCGTATTATGAGGAATGTTCATGACCGCCATCCTTTGTGTTGAAGCTCAAATGTAACTTCCTTAAAGAAGAGATCCCAGACTCACCAGGTGGACCGGCATCTTCCCATTCTTCTTTCTCAGACCCCGTCCCCTTCCCGTAAGTGCTCATCATGATGGGTAATTAAGATTTCTCATGTATTCACTTTCCCTCCCTCTAGAACATAAGCTGTGTGAGGATATAGACTAGGTCATTGTATTTGCCACTGTATTCCCAGTGCCTAGCAAGTATACACTAAACAAGGGTGAAATTAGAATTCACTGAAAAATTGACTGCTTAAATATATTAAAAATCCTCAAAAATACTTGCTATCATGTCAGCAATAACTAGGGGTTTCCAATTTCTCCCCTACCCCAAATCGTTCCTTTCGAACGCTCTGAGATAACAATGATGAAAATGGCAGTTGATGAGTTTTATTGCCTAGGTCCTAACACGAGGCTGGAGTGTGCCTCCAGCAGTAATTGATGAATAGCGATTTTAATTTGGACTCACTCCTCCAGCTAATGGAAGGGGATAACTCTAGTTAAAAGAAAGCAAATTACTTAGTGAATATACTTCTGTTAAGGGAAAAACGAATTCCCTAATTTGTACCCTCCGAGCCCTGACATTCACAACGCTGTTTTCCTGATTGACTAACTGTGGTGTTTGCATTTTTAATGTCCTGTATTAGTAAAGAAGATGGCTTCCAAAACAAAGCAGAGCTGCTGTTCTCTGAATTGTACTATCACTAGTCGCCTTTGCATCATAGGGATAAAAAGAAAATCAGATGTTAAAAAAAAAAAAAAAAGAACCCTGTGATTATAAATAGGTTGACTTCAGATGTAAATGCTGGCACTACATGGCTGTTTTGGATCAAAGGCAATTTTGATGCTTTGATCTAAAAGAAAAGGCAATATATTCTAAGAATCAGTTGCATAGATGGAGAAAAATCTCAATGTTGGCTTTTTAATTTTTAGTGCTTATTAGAAGGACTGTTTAGTTTAAAGGTGGGGGGAACCCTAATAGATACATGAGATGAGAAAATACCAATCAGATGAAT
This sequence comes from Panthera leo, assembly GCF_018350215.1. Lineage (NCBI taxonomy): Eukaryota > Metazoa > Chordata > Mammalia > Carnivora > Felidae > Panthera > Panthera leo. The sequence continues at coordinate 146,246,189 of NC_056687.1, read as the reverse complement.
TTTTGAGCATGGATGTTTTCTCTCCATTTCTACCTACCGTTATCAACCAATATTAACTCACAGGGATTTCCTGTTTCATCAAACAATTTAAGGGGCACTTTTTTTTAATTTAATTGTCTTTAGAAAGACTATGTTTGTCTTGTGGATTTTTTTATGATGTCTGTTTTTATATGTTTATTTCAGAAGCAATTAATATGCATCATAGACAAATCAGAAAATTCAGATATGGAGAAAAATGAAGAAAAAGAGACAATTCAGATAACTGCATGCCCACTTATGTATGTTCTTCTGCATATATGCATTTAAATAAATAAATGTGGGGGCGCCTGGGTGGCTCAGTCGGTTGGGCGACCGACTTCGGCTCAGGTCATGATCTCGCGGTCTGTGAGTTCGAGCCCCGCGTTGGGCTCTGTGCTGACAGCTCAGAGCCTGGAGCCTGTTTCGGATTCTGTGTCTCCCTCTCGCTGACCCTCCCCTGTTCATGCTCTGTCTCTCTCTGTCTCAAAAATAAATAAAACGTTAAGAAAAATTAAAATAAATAAATAAATAAATAAATAAATAAATGTGTGTGTATACACACACACACAGGTGCACATACCTAATCTAAAAAGATTATAACAGGGATGCCTAGGTGGCCTGAGTTGGTTAAGCATCTGACTCTTGATTTTGGCTCAGGTCATGATCTCCATGATCTCATGGTTGTGAGATAAAGACCTGCATCAGGCTGCATAAGATTCTCTCTCCCTCTCCCTCTACTCCTCCTCTGCTCATGTGCACACATTCTCTCACTCTCTCTCAAAAAAATAAAAATAAATCAAAATAAATAAATTATAACATATTTTTCTTTTAGCATGCTATTTTCGCTTAACCAATTGCTTTTTAGTTAACCAATATTCTTTCTATACGTTTTTAACAGCTGCATAGTATTCTATCATTTTGATATATTATAATTAACTTGACCATCTCGTTATTGCTGACCAGTTAGGTTGTTTTCGTATACGTGCTGCTGATGTAAGCACTCAATTAGGTTGTTTCAATGTTTGGCTGTTAGAGATTTGGCTGTCATCTTTGAGGGCTAAATCTTTGTGTAAATCCTATATTCTTTCCTTATAAAAAATTCCTAGAAGTAGAAGACCCATGATGATCTTTCATGATGTTTTTTTATACTTATGTCCGAATTTTCCTTCTAAAATATTGCTTACCTTCTCACTAGTAGAGTATGAGTGTGTGTGTGTGTGTGTGTGTGTGTGTGTGTGTGTTAACCTTTGACATCACAGGGGTTTTTAGCTTTGTCAATTTAGCAGGTAAGCCATGTGTATACCCACACTTACAGACACGTTTTCCTTCTAGTGTTATTTATTGACATAGCTCTTTCTGAGGGATCTTTTTTAGACAGAGGTATTGACATGCAGCTGTGGGCTATACCTAGGTTTCAAATGTGAGGCCGATAAGTTTGCAGTTCTTCATTCTAGAGGAAGATCAGAATCCTCCTCTATTCTTTAGGAGAATAGTTATTCTCTTTACACTCTTTAGGAGTCCTGGTTATTCATTAGGAGAAGGAGTAGCAAGAAGAAGAGTATAGGAAATTCATTCAATACACACTCATGAAAGGTCCATTACGGGCCCAGTCCTACGATGCAAAGAGAAAACAAGGAAAAGGAGCCCAATATCATCTCCCAATATGGTCCCCCAGAAGAAGGCAGAGATTTTCACTGGAATACTATACCTGAGAAATGTGTTACCTTTTCTTTTTTTTACAGTTTTTAAAAATGTTTATTCATTTTTGAGAGACAGAGTGCGAGTGAGGGAGGGGCAGAGAGAGAGGGAGACACAGAATCCAAAGCAGGCTCCAGGCTCTGAGCCGTCAGCACAGAGCCCGATGCAGGGCTCAAACTCACAAACCGCGAGATCATGACCTGAGCTGAAGTCGGACGCTCAACTGACTGAGCCACCGAGGTGCCCCAGAAATGTGTTACCTTTTAGCCCCATTTAGATTTTTATTCTGGGTGGTAACTGATATTGCAAATGACAATTACTATATGCCGTTTTTTAAACAAAATTGTGCAAGAAAAGAAAGAAGGAAGGGAAAGTAGATTTATTAGAGAAACTGGAACACACGGTGTCAGATTCGTGAGGACTTCTTTGTTAGCCCTTGTTTTTCTTCATGGAGTTCCTATGGAAGTGCCATTAGATGGTTTGAAAATACTAAACAATCTGATGATCAAAGAAGTTCTTATTTTCACGCCAGGGAGCACTCACACTTCCCCCTACACAGGCACATTGTAAGTTTCCTTGGAATGACAGCCTCCTGAGTAATGTGGCAGAAAAAGAGGAAGGTAGGTGTTTCAAACTGATGACAAAAAAGAAGCATTTTGCTTGTAGGAGAGACATCAGTCTCCTGGGCTTCATGCTGCCAAAATTACAATCCATGTCTTAGATCTTCCTGCACGAACAGAGAAAATTTTTAGTTTTTAGCAAGGTTGAGATGGCCTAAAACTGGCAGAACTCCTCAAATTCATGGTTGCTAAATCGCCCTTTCCTTTTTAAATTCTTGGCTTTTTTTTTAAATTGTAATAAACAAAAATTGATTTTCTTTTCATGAGGCTTTTGGAAATTTGTGCACGTGCACGTATATATGTGTGCATCACGTCAAAAATAAAAAAAGGCTCACATGCTTTCAGTCAGTCGTGACAAGCCCCTTTATCATGTCTGTTTTCCTTTTCCCTGAGGTAAAGGGAGATAGTGATTAATGTTAAAGTTGCACATACTCAAAATCCACTATGTCTTTTTCCACTGAATAAACCAGTAATTGGGTTTTAGGGTTTATGGTTGGCACTGCATTTGTCATTGGTTTTAACAAAGGATTTGCACTTTGTTTTGGATCTGTGCTCCTTTTAGCCTAATATATTAGTGCCTTTGTGAACTGTGGCTCCAAGGGATAAGTTAGTGCATCATTGCGGTTATCCTACCCGATTTCCGTCAGTGGTTACCAACTTGTCGTAAATGGGCCCTAGTCCCAACGCAGAACCCTTTTCGTGGTTTTTGGAATCAGTATACAGCAGACCGAACTAGGAGGGCAGAAGGGATCTTATTCATTGCTATGGTCCCACTGCTTAGTACAAAGCTTGACATTCAATGCTCAGCGAAATGTTTCCTGAAGTGAACTTACTTTGTGTCTTTTTCCAATACCATCAAATGGTGATGTGTTTTAAATCTGTTACCTGCAGTGTGAAGTACTATGTCCTTTATCATCACCACCTGATCTCTTTCAAGTCTTAAAAAGTGCCCCTTCCTGCCAATATGTTGCAATTTTGACGGGGTGTAGAAACTGTTTGCCTTATCCATATGGCTTGATATATCCATTACCTCCTCGCATCCCCTTTCATGTTGGCACTTGAAAAAAAGTCTTTACTCTAAACTGTGCCAACATTTGGCCTTTTATCTACATGCCTCAGAGACCAATAATAAATCAGTGACTCATGCTTTCCTTTTTCAGAAACCATATTGTCTTTCCCCTAGGAAGTTATTTTCGTTTTAGTGTCTAATGATGCTGTTCTTTATTGGCGACTGGACAAGCGGAAGAGATACTTGCTTTTCTAAGGCTCCCTGGGTCCTCTCTTGACCCCTTCTAATGAACAGAATGACATTCACAATCTGCCTGTTTGCAGTGTTGGATCCAGTATCTTGGCCAACAGCTTCCCAATTTCATCCTTGAGTTCCTTCAGACCTTTGGGTGACTGCCACCTGGTCCTACTGATTAAGCTACATTAATTTCGTCCGTTTGACTTAGATGAGTTGGGGTGTTGGCCACTATTGGACTTAATACCTTCTGCCTGTCTATTTCTGGAGAAGCCTCAGAGTGTGGGAATCTCTCTGATATCCTTCCAGGTAAAGACTTCATTCTTCATAACAGCCATCCCGTTTCAGTAGGGGACCCCAACCTTTGCTTCTCTGCCAGTCATCATAGAAGACTTTCAGATTTGCTAAAATGATAAAAAGTGGGGGCAGGAGTGGGGGAGAAAGTCTACCCTTGTGTCCCAGCAGTTGAAAATATCCCGGAAGGAGGATTCTATTTACAGATTGCTTTTTTTTTGTATCCTACCTTACAACAAAACTGATGAAGGTCTCATTATATCGGAGGGTTCTGTAAGCTAAAATCTAAGAAAAATGAGATACCTAGAGTAAAAGGGCACAAAAGGAAACGTGGAATGAAGCTAATGGAAAAATTCTTGCCGTAATTAGCATGCTAGATCTGCCTCAGGTGGATAGAATTTGGTTTTCACATTTTTAAAGGATTCCAAGCATCTGCCATTTTTTTGCCTTTTATTTTTTATGAACTCACCGCAACAGGCTTTCTCTTTTATTTCTACTCCCTGGTATGACACGGGAGGCCCTTTTGACTTCTTAGAAAAAATTGTTCCGTTTGTTTTCCTTTGCACAATTCTAATTGTCATATGTGTTGTTTTCCAAGGAAGATATTTGAAAACATACCTGACATTCCTAGTTAGGCTTTCCAGCTTTGTTGTTTCAAGGACAGAAAATTTCAGGGAGTCAGTTTTCTTCTGGGTTCTTCTTCCATGGCAATTCCAAATGTTAATACGAGTACATGTGAACAGAATTATTCTGATTTCGTAGAAACTCAGGGGTGGCAAATGTAGATTTATTTTTCGTAGGCTTTTAGGAATTGTATGTAAACCCTACTTTGTAGGAAAATTGTTAACAGCAATAATAAATTAATTGTAGAATTAATTAATTTCCCTGAATAGAAAAAGGGAAACTCTGTAAAATAGTCACCATATCTTTAAATTCAAGGTGTATATAACTTATGTATGCAAACACTTATGCATACACATTCACACAGCAAATATACCTGCCCTTAAGTCATTATGATATTGATGAACAATTATAATTTAGGGAGTTTTGTTAATTGCAAAAGTAACTCAATAACCTCTCTGATAGCTCATTCCGAGGGCTTTTGTTGGCGGGGGGTGGGGGGGGGTGGGGGGGGGTTGGAAGATGTTGGTCGTTTTTTCTTTTTTAGTTTTTTTTTTTTAAAGATACATTCAAAGAATATAACTAGAAGCACAGAGGTCCCCCATGTACTCTTTCTTGTTATTGGCTTTTGCTTTGTTTTTAGTTCTTCTCTGTAGTATGGATCCTCAAATAATATAGTTTATTTTTACCTTTCTGAAGGAATCGTGTATATATTTTTTGCTTGGCTTTGTTGTTGTTGCTCAGATTTACCTTATGTCTGTAAGATTCATCTGTGTTTTGACGCAATCTGATGATTATTCATTTTCACTGCTGTATAGTTTTCCATATGATTATAGCACAATTTGTTTATCTTTGCTGCAGTGATGGACACTTGGGTTATTACAACTTTGGGCTTTTACAAAAATTGGCTATGAACATTTTTGTGCACATATCTTCATTGCTTGCTGTATCTCCAAGATTCCATCTGGCCTAATTTTCCTTTTTCTTGAAGACCTAATTTAGGAATTTCTTAGTGGATCCAAAGGCAGCATATCCTGTTAGGCTTTGCTTCTTTGAAAATGGCTTTATTTCATTTTTTTCTGGAAGTAGAATTCTGACAGTAATTTGCTTTTGGTACTTTAATGATTTTTTTCCTTTTCTTTCCCCCTTTTGTGTGTTAGAAAGTTAACTAACTCATTTTTTTGATGACAAAATTACTTTTTATTTTGGCTTCCTTTAAGATTTTCAAGTATTCTTTAATTTTCCATTTATCTATGGTGTTGTAAATATGGATTCTGTGTGGTTTATCTTGCTTTGGCTTTATTGGGCTTATTAAATCTGTGGAATGATATTTTTCCAAATTTTGAAGACTATTCACTTAATTATTAACTCCCTCCTTTTCTTTCTCTTTCTGATGGACTGTCCAATTAAATGTATTTGATATCTTCTCACTGTTTCTTTCTCTATTTTGTATGTTTCATAATTTTTTCTTTCCACACTTTGTTGTGGATAATTTTGATAATCTTTGTTGAAATTCATGAATTCTGTCTTCAGCTATATCTAATCCAGTTTTCTTTTAATTGAGTCTTTTTCACATATATAATGCCTCTAGGTTCTTGCTGACATTTGTAAGATCAGCCTCTATCTCCATGACCATTGCACGCCTAGATTTACACCTAGTCTACCTCTGTTAACTCTGATATCTAAATTCCCTTGAACGCTATTCCCATTGATTCTTGTATCTGTGACTCCTGGCTCTCTATCTAGAGAGACACCTTGTAATGTTTGATGGTTTACGGAATATTTTTGTTTGAAAGATTACCTTTAGGAATAATTTAAAATATGGAGTGGAGTTACCTACCTTGGGAGAGAAGATTTTATTTTCATTCTTCTGGGCATCCGGGGGAATTAGCAGCCCAGGACCAAAGCTTGAAGTTTTTCTCGATCTCTAGAGTATATACCCTACCGCCATTTCAGGGTGGAGATCTTTGAATCCTAAACAAGAGGAAGAATTGCTTTACTGCCCTTAGTGATGCTGAACACCTTTGAACTCTGTTTCCTGAAGTATTTGGAGTGCCTGTTTCCACACATGGTGGCCACTATCTCTGTTCCCTCACTTTACCCTTCTGGTTCCTGTATTAGCTATCCTCCCTCAGTCTGAAAATGTCCCTGGGGTAGAGACATTTCTGGCTGAACTTCTTGAGCTCCCTTCCTCTCCATGGACCTTCCAGAAGTTTATTTCTGTCTTGGTAGGTCTGTGATGCTTTTCTTTAGATGCAGTTTTTATGCTTTGTTTCAGCATATTTTGTTTCTTACAGTAGGAGCATTTCCAATTGATCTAGTCCTTTATTATTAGAATTTGGCTTTTTTAATAATCAACTGCTATTCAGCATCACCGGCGGGAATAAGCATTTGTTAGTTTATTCATCCTTTCATTCAACCCGCAAAAATGTACTGCCTCCTATGTGTTAGATGAGTAAGGCATCATCCCTACCCTATGTGAACTCAAAGGCTAGTACGGGAAACAGATTTTAAGCAAATAACTGAAATATAATACATAATGTATGTAATAGAGTTATGTAATGGAGTAAAAAGCAGATGTTTAGGGAATGCAGATCAGGTAAGAGAACAACCCCTGCTGAAAAGGCTGGTGTGGAAAAGTTAGTTGCAGCAGACGTGACTTAACAGTCGTTGGTAGTTTCTTTCCATTTTTAAAGCAATCTAGATCATGCTAGCACAGTCAGGCATAATGAGGAACATAAAAATTGCTTAGAACCCACTAGCCAAAGTTAAATCATTAAAAAATTTTTTGGTAGATGAATATTATGTATTCATATCTATGTCGAGGCTGATGGAGATGAATTTATTTTGCTTCTGTAACCAGCATCTTCCTTTCTTTGCCCATCCCTACCCCTTTCTTTGATATAAGAAACAGAGGCGGTTAGGCTTATCGAGTCTTAAGAAAATTTGCTTCTTAAAGGATGGTTACCATGATTGTGGAAGCGGCTAATTTGGCATCTTAAGTCCAGCTCAGAAGTGTGCATTTATGGACTTCTGTATATGTTTTAAGAAGATTCTCTTCCATTGCAGAATATATAGTATCCCTTCCCCCCATCCCATCCACACACCTCTTGTAATCACAACTGCTTATGTTATCAGTGACTTTGTTGGGAAGACAGGGAAGCTAAACTTGCTGGTGTTACCATCATCTTCCACCGGGTGATGTTGGTATTTGGAAATCTCCTTCAGCCACCTATTCTTTTGATACTCTGTTGACAACTTTTTGTGACACTCAGCATCTGTTCATTGACAGAAGAAAGTTGTCAGAGAAACCAGATTTTCATGAGAGCAGGTCACCCCATTGGAGGCACCAGATGAAACCCAATGCTGGACAAAGCCTACTTATCAAGTAGGGGAACTGGGAAGTTGTCCCAGCTGAAAACAAAGTCTTTAAAACATAGGGAATTACAGAGTTATACCAGTGCATAAACTGGAGAGGAAAGGCAGAAAATGTTAATTAAGGGTCTGAAAGATAGGATGAAGCAAGGATTTAACTTGATCCCATTTCTGGAGGAACCCATTTATTGGATCGAACTGTTATTGATTGTTTGCCAAGTCCGTATTGCTATAATTATTATAACTTAAAAATATGTTTTGTCTAGTGGGGCAGGTCTTCATTCACTCTGTAAGAAAAGGATCTATTCTCATCTGTTTATTCTTCCAAATGGATTTTGGAAACACTTTTTTAATGTAAAAACCTTCCACTGAGATTTTATTTAGGATTATATTAAACCTATGGATTAATTTGAGATATAACATCTTCGCAAAATTTTAGCCTTTCCTCTAGGAACATGGTACATCTTTCCATTTAACCATATTTCTTTTATTTCACACCCAGATTCTTTTTTAAATTTTTACTATGGAAAATTTCAAACATATACAAGAGCAGAGATGAACCCATATGTACTGATTGCATGACTTTAATAAGGATCAATTCATGGCTAATTTAGTTTCATACTCAACACTTCCTACTCTTTTCTATATAGTTGGGGGGAAAAAACAACTACAGATATTATATCATAGAATTTTGATGGATTTTCTCATAGAGGACTTGAATATGTTTTCCTATTAATGTTATTTATAAATTTTTATATTTGTTAATATATATAAAATTTAAAAAAATCTTCTAACTGCAAATGCTGCTATGAAGGCAGACTTTTAAATATTTATTACTACTTTACCGTATTTCTTATTACTTCTGAAGGGGTTAAAGCTATTCTCATATATTCTCTAAATATACTATTATATCAGTATATAACTGTAATTTTGCTTTTTTTTCTAATATGTAAGCTTCATATCAGTTATCAGCAATTATAATGTACTGATAGAATTTCCAAAAATATATTCAGTAATATCAGTAAATAGAAGGCATTTTTGTCTTCTTTGTGATTTTGTTAAAGATGTCTTAAAATATACATTCTTTGTAAATCCTCTTGAGAAATAATATAAAAATGAGTATTGAATTTTACCATTTTCTCTTTTATTATCTAATAAGGTAGTTCTATCATGTTACTCCTTAAACAAAATTAAATGTGCCTTAATAGATTTTCTACATTACTAATTTAACTCATTCTACTGTGGTAATTTGCTTTAATGTATTGATGGATTTGTATATTTAGATTTTTGGTTCTGTCTACATATGATCGATCTACTCTATGTGTGCGTGTGTGTGAGATCTTGGTTAGATTGTTTTTTTGAGTGGATTTTAAACTGTCTTCATTTTAGAATAATTACAATAACACGGACATCAAGTTTTTAAGAAGTGTTCAGAAAAGTCAATCATAAAACTTTTCAGAAATTTTGAGGGAGATAATTCTTTGATCTAATGTTAATTTTTCCCATTTTTATCGAACTACTAAGAATTTCCTGCTCTCCTGATCAATTTCAAGAACTTACATTAAAAAAAAATATTTACTACATTTTATTGAGCTTTTCAAATATGTTAGCAGAATATATGTCATCCGTTTACATTTATCATTTTCATTTAAATTTTGCCTTATATTCTTGTCTGAAATCTTAATTTAAAAAAAATTTTTTCTTGATTTAGTTTCTCTTCTCTCCATAAGGAATGACTAATTGCATTTATTTATTTAGAAAAAAAATTTTTTTTTGACGTTTATTTTATTTTTGAGATAGAGAGAGACAGAGCATGAACGGGGGAGGGGCAGAGAGAGAGGGAGACACAGAATCTGAAACAGGCTCCAGGCTCCCAGCTGTCAGCACAGAGCCTGACATGGGGCTCGAACCCACAGACTGCGAGATCATGACCTGAGCCGAGGTCAGACGCTTAACCGACTGAGCCACCCAGGTGCCCCTAATTGCATTTATTTTTTGATTCACATATTTATTAAATTTATTCAATTATTCACTGAATTGTTACACATTTTCTCCTGCTTCTTTACACTTTTGTTCTATAAGAATGTTATTTTACATTTGAGGGCAATTTCGCTTCTGTTCCTTAGGTTTTGTTTTGGAGTGTTCTCATTGAAATTATTTTCTAATTAATCCATAATAACTGTGGATTCACTCTTCTAGCCCAGAATGGTTTGTGAAAGAGACTTTAACCTCCCAAGTGCTTAAGATATGTTATGAAATTCTGATTTGTTTTACTGTAGTCAGACAATGACTAAAATGAAAGCAGAGATCAAGAGTGACAAATTTTTACCTTTTCAACTTCAAAAGTTCCTTTTTTTTCTTTTGACTTTGAATTTGAGAGCAAGCGCAAGTGAGAGAGAGAAAGAGATCGTGAGCAGGGGAGAGAAGAAGGGGGAGAGAGAGAATCTTAATCTTAGTGTGGAGCCTGATGTGGGGCTCCCTCCCACAACCGTAGCATCATGACCTAAGCTGAAACCAAGAGTTGGATACCTAACCAACTGGGCCACCCAAGCACCCGCCAATAATTACTCTTGCAAGGATGTCTTATCACCCAGAATCCATTTTTAGTTTGCACTTTCTTTCTCAAGTAGACAGACAGTCCTCAGGGCTTGGGGTGGGGAGAAAAGTGTTTGAAGAGGAACCAAGTATTAAATATGAATATGCAAGCCCAAGAGGACCAAGGAAGAATAGAACTTCTCTATAAATACAGGATATATAAGGGCCTTTCCTCTCTTGGCTCAAGTTCTTGGTGAGAGATAGAGAGTTGGGAAGGGAAGCCTTTTCTCTCCTCTGTTCCTCATGTCAGTCTGGAAAGCAGAAATTAAGTAGATATGATGGGGGTACATATTAAGGTATAAGAGTACCTAAGATAGCCCCCTATAACTTTTGGAGTAGCTGGCAAGGAGCTCATCCAAAAATGACTAAAAATGAAGAAGAAGGTGCAAGGAAGTCTGGAAATAAGGGCAAGAGCAAGGAGCATGACTGCGATCTGACAGCTGGAGGCCATGGCCGGTCTTTGGATGGAAGCAGGAAGATGGAAAGATCATCTGGGGATAAGTTAGAGATGGGGCAAGTGGTCCGCAAAAGGACAGCAGTGACCACGCTGGGGAATCAGGTTCACTCCCCAGCTTCAGTATAGGGTTGCCAGATTTAGCAAATGAAAATTCAGGATGCTCAGTTAAGTTGGAATCTCAGACAAACAACAGATAATATTTTAGTATAAGTATATCCCAAATATTGCATGGGATATACTTTTACTGAAAATTTTGGTTGTTATGAATTTACGTGAGGTTTTTACCTAATTCCAATTTAGTAGGATGTTTTGTATTTTATCTGGCGACCATCCTCAGTGGCATTTGTGAATATCCCAACAATGTTGAATAAACAGCAAGAGGAAGAAAACTCTCAGAGGGAGAAGTCTTGATTGCGCATATTTTATGTCAGAATGGTCTGAGAAATCACTCGGAGTTTTGAGGTTTTCTGGAAGTGACCATATTAAATGTTCTGCATTAGAAATAAATATAGGTCCAAATCAAAAACGTTTTCAGTTAAAGAAAAATAAATTACCATTTTTGCACATCCAAAGTGATGCAATTTTGAAATTCATAACAATGTCGTTTTTGAGTTCCAATGACAGGTGAAATATGGTACTTCACAGTAGGATGCTTCTATCTCAGTCCAAGAGACCAGCATGAGCTAAATTAGGATCTTTCTCAGCGTTAATTCCACATACCTAGTCTTCTCCATCTCTGGTCCAATCAGCTAGGACCAGGGCGGAATGGTGTGGTGTGACCATCTCTATGGGTGAGAAGGGAAGTAAGGGGTCATTATGGACTGAACAAAGAACCTACATTGTGTCTATGATAAATGTCTCCCATCTCTAACTGTGACAACCTACTAATGGATTGTTGACCTCTAAACCTGGTCCTGAAACTGAAAAGAAACAAGGAAGATGGATTGTATCTTCCCCATTTCTGGCTCTGCAGCTGTTGTCAGAAAAAAGTTCCTGGCTTCTTTTTTATAAGGCTACTCTCTTCTCAGTACATTTCATTATGCCCTTGTCACGGAGTAGCACATGTCACTATTATATGTCCTTTGGATCTTATCTTGACATATTATTCCTCTGTTTTATTACCAGTTTTAGACAGCACCATAGTGCAGATTAAACCCTCGACATCCAGTTACAGAAATACCGATGCATTCATTTAGAGGACTGTCAGAATCTTTCTGCCATTTCAATATCCACCTTGCCAGAGATGTAGTGAAATGCAATGAAATACATAGCTTTTTATGGAGCTAGTGAGAACCAGGAATTTATATATAATAAGGAAAAGATTGTTTTCTACTTGTGAGGTAGCATCAGCAAGCATTAGAAGGTTGGTCTCTCTAAGAGGTTTTATTTCCCAGTTATGAAAATTATAGGGCCCCCTTCACTTAAAGGTTTCAGTTGAAATCCAAGAGGAAAATCACCAGGGGCGTGCAGTTATCTATCTGTCTCCTTAATTTAACAAGATTGTGTTTGGGGAAATGACTCACTCATGATTGGTGGTGAGGTTAATTTCATGGAGCCATGAGTCGTAAGTGTACTCTCGAGCCTGGTATTGGGTTTCCAGTTTAACAATGAATTAATGTGAACCCATGGGGTTTATCTTTCCCTGCACGGGATTCCCCCCGCAATGCCTCTATTGCTACAAGCATTCTTGGGAAAGGCCATCACTTATATTCAAGGCATTTATCATAATTATTTAGAATAAAAAACGATATTCATCAGTGCCAGCTAGATGAGATCATAGGGAAGACATATTGTTTCTTATTGCTGTGCCAGTTTTATGGGTTTTGAGAAGCAGGAGAGGAGGAACATAGCTGTGGTTTATTTTAGGTCATTGTGCACCTGGGCACTGTCCCTGTCAGCCCACAGGGCCCTTCTAGAGGGTACCCTGAGCAGTGTTAGGTTTGAGGGGTGTGATAGGATATGGGGCAGGAGGATGGGTGAAGCCTTCCCTCACGATGCTGTTCGTTCACAGTTACTCTCTGATTTCTGACAAGTTCTAAATAATCAGAAAGTGCAAACGTATGGTCTGGAGTTGAGCGAGGCAATGTCCTGGCAGTGACAGGTGTCTGAGACCGGGGAAGGACGTGTTGAGAGATGGGGCTCGGGAACAATATCAAGTTTGGATGGCTTTGGACATCACGTTAAGAATACATTCATTTTCCCACTGTGTGGAAACCACTCTCTTCTCTGCTGCCCTGAGTCCTGTGTTCTCTCTCACAACATTCTGCTCAAGCATCAACTTTCCCAGGGGGGCTTCTTGCTTTACTGTCTGCTTCAAGGTCTCTTCTCTATCCCAGCATTTGTTCAGCGTGTATTGCAAGGTCCTCTGTGATCTAACCATGAGCTTGTCACCCACACTGAACTGGAGGCTCCTTAACTGTTCTCATGCCCCATATAGGCCTGGGCAAGTGTGATGGAGAGATAGATGAGTAGATAAATTTAATCCCCATAGCAATCCCACGAGGTAGGGACTGTCATTCTGACCACTGGACAGATTAGGAAACTGAGTACGGAAACCATAAATATCATGCCCAAAGCTACCAAGCTGATAAGGGATGGCACCAGGATTCAGAACCAGTCAGGCTCATTCCACAATCCATGGTTTTAATCACACGGCCTCTATGTTCCTCAGTCGAGGTGACAGGTGATGGATCAACCTCATACCCTGCCTGAAACTGTGATTTTTTTAAAGCCGCAATGATGTACAGAAATAGAAAATATTGATTTGGGAAGATAAGATTTGCCTGTTTAATCCTCTTAGAACCAATACAAAGTGAAATACTATCGCTAATGATTTTGCTTATTCTAACTCCGTTCACATGACCAGGCAGGCTGGTTAAGCTGACCTGTAAATCACTTCCTAACTCTATTTGGTGCCCAGACCCGGCATGTAGGTTTTTCTCATTTACTTTTTCTGTTTCAGCGTAGCGCTCTGTAGATAGAGTCACTCTCCCCTAGGATTTGCAGTCACCGCTGTTCTAAATACCCCAGTCCAATACCCTTCGAGACACTTGCAGTTTATCAAACAAGGATTGGGTTTGGAAAATATAATTCTCCTACCTAGAGACCCATTGAGCCAGAGAATCCTAGAAGTCCTCTCATCTCCCTGCTTCTGACCCAGCAGAGAGCCCTTCTCTCTGCCTTGCATCCCTCCCTCCTTTCCTGCTCTTTGACCAATTGTAGTTTCTACTTGTTTGCATATGAGGTGCCAGTTTGATATTTATAGATCTTCCTGCTGCATTATTTCAGGAAAGACCTATTATAAATGACAAAATACAACCTTAAAATAAAATAGAAAATGAACCCAGATGTAACCAGTTTTATCACAGAATATATATATTTTTTCTTCTTGAGGTGTGGGGGAAACAAAAGAAATTGTAAATTGTAAGCCAATATGAGTCTGGATCATCAAATGCCATTCCTTATGGAAATTGCATGAAACGTTTCTCCAAAGCAAAAAGGAAAATAAACCATGACAGTTTTGATTTATTTTAAATTAAATATTCTTTTTTTAGAAGTTACGTATTCTCTGTTATAAAACAGATTAAAAACTTGCCTCAATGAAAATGAAAGACAATGGATTGGAGCTTTCATATAAATGTTTAGCTCTTTTTACGTTTACACATTGGAAATGGTTGCCTTATTGAGTGTATCTCCTCATTGGTTATGTCTTAAAACAAGGGTCTGCCGATTATGGCCCTTGGGCTAAATCCAGCTTGACGCCTGTTTTTATAAATAAAGTTTTCTTGGAACACAACCATACCCATTTATTTTAGTACCCTATGTGGCTTTTTTTGTGCTACAACTTGCTGAAGTTGAGTAGTTGTGGCAGAGATTGTGTGTCTTACAAAGCTGAGAATATTTACTCTCTGGCCCTTTACAGAAATTGTTTGCCGACCCCTGTTTTAGAATACCCAAAAGAGAGGGCTCTGCCTTCCTTAGTGTCTGAGACCACAGTTTGAACTAGGGAATTCTGGGATTGAAGACGATTTCTCCGTGGGAAAATCCATTTATAGACCTTGAAACTCAGTAAGATCTGTGTTCAAATTCTGCCTTTGTTTGGGACTGCCCTGCATGCCTTTGGCAAGTTGCTTAGCTTTTCTGAACCTCAATTATGTTATCTATAAAATGGAGACACTTTTTCTCTTATGAAGAACAACTCTAGCGTTAAATGGGGTAATGTTCCGGCAGGGTGCAGTGTGTTGCCGGCCATACAGTGGACAGTCAGCGAATACAGTTTTTTCCCCTAGTTACATCCAAATTGAGGAGTGAGCTGCATGGAACACACTGATTCTTCTGTCTGGACAAATGTCCATTCGTGTAGTGAAAACATTCTTATTTTCTTTTAATTTTTTAAATGTTTTATTATCCACATTCGAGACAGAGGGAGACGGCATGAGCAGGGGAGGGGCAGAGAGGGACGACAGGGGGAGACGCAGAATTCGAAGCAGCCTCCAGCCTCCAAATGTCAGCACGGAACCCGATGTGGGGCTTAAACCCACGATCTGTGAGGTCATGACCTGAGCTGAAGTCAGATGCTTAACTCACTGAGCCACCCAGGCGCCCCAATTCCTTGTTCTCTTAGCACATTTCTCTCTTTTATCATGTCTTTGGGGAAAAAACATGCTTTTGTCTGCTAGATCTTGCGTCCTATTAGAAGGTTTTGCCAAGCACTTCCTGATTCATTTTAAACTATGATTTAAGGCCAGTTTTGAGTAGCATTGCCCATGGTCATGGTAATTACCAATGATTTCCAACAACAGTTTGATGGGATTTATGCAATGAAGAGCAGGAAACTTGTGTTTCAGAAATTGCCTTGCTGCACCGCACTTCTCCCCTGTATAACATCAATTTCTTACCTACACTCCAGGCCTCAGAGGCCAGACCTCTCGAGAATGTTCCAACTCCAAGAAACGTAGGCCGGCGGCCTTGCCGCTGAACGTGTAAAATTCCACCTGAGAAGGAACCGGGCCCTCGTTAACAGCATCACAATCAGCTGGAGACACAGATCGATTTTTTTATTTATTTATTTTTATTTTTTGCTAAATACCGCGCTCCTGGTGTGGAGTACTTTTCTAGCCTCGGCCCCCAGGAGCACACTTGCTTTAGATCCGTTTTGGCCGAAATGAAAGACACCATTTCTCTACGGACCCGACCACCTATCTGGGAGAGATGCCAAGCCAGCCATCCAGACTGGAGAAACAGGTCTTGTGTTAATAAGTGTTTCTCCAGACCTTCACTTACCCATTATGGCACAAATACTTATCCCCGGGAGGAGGGCTGCCTTGCAATATCATTATCCTCAATTTATAGGTGAATGAAAAAGTGATCTGATGGAGCAAAGTGGAGTACCTGCCAGTTAGAGTAAATACTCGGCGCTCAGACGCAGCATTTGGCCCCTGGGCACTCTTGCGGTGTGCACGTGACCGGGCGGGCTGAGAAACCGGCGGGGAGTCTCTGCCCTTCGCCCTCCGTCCGGCATGACTTCTGTGTACAGATACCACGGCAGTTGCACTGTGCTTCCCCACGGCGTTTCCCCTGGCCTTGACTTCTCTCTTCCTCCTTTCCCTTCCCCACTCCCTCATCCCTCTTTTTCTCCTCTTCTTCCCTCTCTCCTCATCCTACCACATTGTGTTTTCATAAGCTGCCTTCTTCCCCCTCCCCCGCTTTGGTTAAGAGTCCAGTATTATTCATATCCACCTATGTTTTCTTTACTTAGGTGCCCAGAATAAAGCCATTCCTCATTTGTATTCACACAGAAATACAACTGTGATAATGGACACGATTAGCACGAAAAGTAGTCAGATAATCATCTGGGTTTATACAGCCTTATAAAAACTCAACACCTCAGAGTTCTCTGGACTCTGTATCAATGTAATGCTGACTGAATATTCCAGATCAAGAGTTTTCAACATAAGGTCCAGACCCATCAGAACCATGGTTTTCAATCCTGGCTGCACATTAGGATCATCTGAGAAGCTTTAAAAAAAATGCCATCACCCTTACCCCACACCAGGAATTCTGACTTTTTGGTCTGGAGTAAGGATCTTGCATTGGTACTTAAAAAAAAAAAATCTCTTTAGATAATTCTAATATTAGCTACGGTTAAGGACCACCGTACTAATTGGTTTCGAGTTATATAGTCAATTGTAAGTCACCTCAGCTTTTTATTTTCCTTTTTAATGAATAGTCAGGATAGAATAGAGTAGAAAATACGAGTATGTTGTTCAGGTGGTAGTGATGGGTACTATTCCATCAAATTCATGTTTCAGTTTCATGGATATCAGGGTGGAGACTGTCACCACCTAAATACAGTTGCTTGACTGTGGGCTATAATCAGAGTTTGAAAACCACTGCTTTAGATTATATTTAACAGAAAAGTATGTTGATAGCTGCCTGGGGAAGATCAGAAAATCTTCATCTGTCCTAAGAGAGAAGCCCGATTGCACTATTTTTAAATGCTTGTAGGGCATGCAGAGGCATTGCCAAGTTATCTCTGGACTATCAAATGTTTCTTACCTATTTATAGAAGCACTTACACATTCTCTAAGACACTGAGCCCAACTTTCTGCTCTCCTGTAGTCACCCTCGCTGCTTAAAATTGTTAAGTTGCATTTCTTAAAAAAAAAAAATGTTTTAGCTCAGTCTCTCCTCATTTTTAAACCAGCTCATTCTGACCCTTAGTTAGGGATATTTACAAAAGAGTTGCAGCTCATTAGCAAATATAGAATCTTCAATCTGCCACTGAAGTACTCTTATCAGTTCTCTGAAAAATGCCCATCAGGCCTGCAGGCCTAGCACTTAACAAAACTTTCCGGAATCTTCCAGGAGGCTTTCTGGAAGGAGAAGTGGCCTTTGGTATTAACACTTAGTGCCCAAACATTCCAGGGTAATCAGTGGTTTTCGCATATGATATCAAAGTGATTTGGCCCCGCTGGTCTTACAGAGTTCACATGATAATAACGTAGGAGCCTGTCAAGGAAAGTAGGGAGTTTCTGGCCTCACTGGCCCCGCTCATGCGTGAATGGACACCCTTGTGGTTGGCAGGACAGCAGGCTCAAATGTGTCACCACGTGGCAGTAGAAGGGGGACAGGTTGTTCACCAGATCTTCGGGAATTCAAGCACAAGCATCTGAAATATGAGCGAACTTCCATACCTAACATCTTCCAGAAAACACACATGACAGAGGGGAGTAAGAATTGGAGAATTAACTGAAGACCTAAGCAGAGGTTGATGTGGGGGTGATACTAACATTTGGGAATGGATAAGAAAGAGGGCTGAATCAATTGCTCAAAAAATGATTCAGAGCTGCCAAGAGAGGCCCCTAAGTTGGGGTGTGAACCTTCTGCAACGACCGAGGTGGCCAGTGAAGCACGATGTGTCTGAAACTAACCACTAAATGGCAAAAGAAAAATGCAAATAAGAACTCTGATCTGGTGGGGAATTTAGAAAAATTCCAAATGGAATTTTGTGATGGCTGCTCATTAAGTAGAGTAAGTTTTCTCTCAAGCAAGATGCAGCACCAGATGATTTTAACAATTTTCTGCTCTGACAGCCAGCGAAAAAGCTACAGGTAACAGAAAGACAATGAAGTAAATAAATCCCAAAAAAGAGGGACCCAAGGCATACCATGAGAAAAATGAAAGATGTCTATCCAAAGAATCTGCGAAGAGAAGCGTACCTGCTTTGGATTATAGATGAACGTGAATGGGGCAAAATGCAGAAACACTGTATGTAGAAGCCCAGAAAGTGGAGGCCTAGCGGATTAAAGTTCAAGGCCAATTTCCAATAATGCACAGACTTTACAGCAGAGCTGAACGTGTGAAACACACTGCCTGTCAGTCAGTAACTGCCCGAGACTAGGGGAATCTGATGGACGGTGCGCAGAGGGACAGAGTCAGGACTCCAGTGACGGTAAATGCACGATTTTCACGTTGCCAGTGATTTTGATGGCCAGGTCTCATTCCTACCATAAAGACTGGCAAAATGCTCTATACCCATGAAAGTCAGAAAGGGAATATTTGTGGGATTGAAGAACAGAGAAAGTCAAAAGTAGTGGACGGACATTGCATTGGAAGATGTGAACATAAAGGGTTATGGTCTCACTTTCCTACATGGTACATCAAAAACTAAACAAAAATGTCAAAGATTCCTGAAAGTGCTGTGCCAGTACAAGAACCTTCATGCATTAGAGGAGAAACTTAATGGTCTTCTCGTTTCCATGGGTTTTAAACACACCTGTATAAACATAACATAAACATAAAGTACAGGTTGACCTATACTTTAAGACGCGAAAACTCATTTCGAAATAATATCCTTATATTATTCTTCTCCCTTCCTTCCTTGCTTCCTACCTCCCTTCCTTCCTCCCCTCTCCACTCCCTTATGTCTCTTTTTCACTTGTAAAGATCCACAGCATCTATGAGAGCCATCAAGAGTCCTAGTTTAAGCAAGGTCAGGCTTACCTCCACTTGGAGGTAATTCTTCCTATTACTCTAACATTTCTTTTAATAGCCTTAACATAGTCTGTCACTTGGTTTTCTATATCTGCTGGCCAAGACTTACCATTAAACACGGGAGGTGGGTGAGAGGTATAATATGCTCATTTCATAAGCAGCAATACTGTCTAGAACTGGCGTGTCGTTCTTCAACTTGCTTGGGGCGAGAAGTAAATCAAAGGACCGTCGGGAAGGGTTGGGGGTATGGGAATATGTAGGAAGAAGGGAGTGATGAGCAGGATTTTGGCCAAAAGATTGAGAGGTGTCCCCAGTTAACATTATTTCCTTAGATTTTCATAATATTCCTGTAAGGTGGGCAGAGCAAGTATCATTATCTCCATTACATTGATGGGAAAAATGAAGCCCAAAATGTTAAGTGACTTGCTTTGAGCGCTGACACCCAAGTGACTAAATCAAAAGCAGACTCTACATCTGCTGATTCTCACTTTATTCTGCCAGATCAATAATGAAGTTTAGGTTGAAGTATCTGTATAAGCCCGTGAAAATTCTGTGACCAGTCATTCTTACTGTGGCACTTAGGATCCGTGGTGACTTGGCTACTCTGTACCTTTCCAGCCTTACTAACTCTGCCCTACCCCATTAATTAGCCCCAGTAAGACTGAATTCATTCCATCTTCTCTTCTACCCAGCTCCTCCCCATCTTTCAGCTCTCAGTGACCTATTTCTTCTGGCGAAGAGCCCTATCTAACATCTCTGAGTTAGTGAAAGTTGACCATCCTTCATGCTCTGTAGACTTTGTTCTTACCCCTCTTCCGGCCCCATTCTGTAACTGCCTGCTTTTCTATTCCTATCTCCATCTTCAACTTCTTAGGGATAGTGGTTTTCTCCCATCCAAGTACTAACCAGGCCGGACCCTGCTTAACTTCTGAGATCAGACGAGATCGGGCGTGTTCAGGGTGGTATGGCCGTAGACTGGGGATAGTGGTTTTCTTATTTACCATTACATCCCCAGTGCCTAGCATAGCTTTTGGCATATACTAAGCCTCTCAAATGTTTGTTCACTCAAGCCATAAAGCTAAGATGAGAAGAGATCATTTTTAAAATTCACCATTACGTTTTAGTTTACAACCAAACCTTTCTGCTATTCATAACCTAAATTTAGTTTTGCACATCCAGTCAACAAATGTTAACCAAGATGCTTAGTACCTCCATGGGGTTGTATGCCCAGGCTTCTCATAGTGCTTGTTAGGCAACAAGTACTCAGTACATAATTTCGTAATGAATTAGTTAGTACAAAATTATTAATATGCCGATTTCCTAAGGCATTTAGTCGATGTCTTGCATGTAAATAATGATATGGGACAGAATATGGAAAGAGCCATACGGGAAGAATTTGGGATAGTTTTCGTTGGCTGAGCTGAAAAACATGATTGCAAGCAGTGAGGACATAAGTAGGCCCATGTGGTCATTGACTTCTGGGAAAGAGACAACAGCATTTGATCTAGCCTGTGGAAATAAAAAATGGTCTGACTCAGCTCGACAAGAAAAATGTGTCGATCCATTATGTATTTGTAGTGATGCCCTTAAACATCACCAGCGTCACAAGTACTTAGATGAACACCAGAATAGACAAGACACTACCATTAGTAAGACAGAAGTCCTATTTATGGGGAAAAAAGCAAGGGTCTGCAATGGGATTATAGTTGTTTTGATCTCCATTTCAGTGTGTTCTCGATGGGCTGTTTTCCTTTTCACCAGCCTCTTCAGGACTTTTTTTTTTTTTTTTTTAGTTTATTTGTTTATTTTGAGAGAGCGAGAGAGAGCACAAACCGGGGAGGGGCAGAGGGAGAGAGAGAATCCCTAGCAGCCTCCACACTCAGCATGGAGCCCAGGGCGGGGCTCTACCCCACACCATGAGATCACGATCTGAGCCAATATCAAGAGTCGGATGCTTAACTGACTGGGTCACTCAGGTGCCCTCTTTCAGGACTCTCAATGAACATTTATGGGGCACTCTCTTGCACATGTATTTAAGGGCCCACTGTAGAAAGACTAGAGTGTAATGGATGCAGCGTTCAGGCCCTTAATCCCAGCAGCCTTGGTTTGACATCCAGCCTCACTACCTGGTAGCTATATGATCTTACGTAATTCACTGAACCTCGCCACGTTAGAGTTTTGTCACATGTACAATGGCATTGACAAAAATAATAGAACTTACATCATTGGATTGTTCTGAGATATCAATGAGTTCATGCATATCCAGTGGCTGACCCATAGTAAGAACTCCATTAATGCTGGCTCTGGTCAGTACTATTACCTACTAGGTTCTGTACAGTGAAAAGGCAAGATGTGGTTTCTGTACTCACGCAGCGTGCTTGTCATTTGCTTGTTTCTCTTTACTGTATAATTCATTCTTCAGCCTTCTTCTGCTTTGCTCTGAAAGGGGCGTGCCTCCTACAAATCACATTTCCCAGGCTCCCTCACCAATTGGCTTCCTGTTAAGTTTGGGCAACGGGACGTTCAGACAAGAGATTGAGATTGAGGGGGAGGGCAGCAGTCCCTCTCTGCTTTAGGGGCATCACCAGCAGAGGCTGTCTCTTCTCCATTCTCTCCCAACAGAGCCTCCCTGGGCACTCACAGGTCCTACTGGAAGCCCCCATTCCCAGGCTTCTTCCCAGCTTTCTGCCAGGGAATGAGACCAGTACAAAAGAGAATAAGAAGAGAAAGACAGATTCCAGATTTGATCCTGGATCCACCTGTGCCTGAAGATTATATGTGCCTGGAGTTTTAAATATATGAGCCTATAAAAAATTCTCCTTTTTGCTTAAACTACTTTGGTTGCATTTCTTGTACCTCCCACTGTGTGAGTGCCAGTACAATATCTACTAATTCCTGAGAACTGTTTGAGATGATATCACAATATAAAGCAATTGGTATTCTCATTGCTTCTGTGTCTCTGGAAATCCTAGAACTAGTATTTATTGTCCTGCTAGTGTTAAGATTATAAAGATGAGCAAGATAAACAGGGTGCTTCTCTTTGATAGCACAATAATGACTAATTAAGTGTTTTCAGAAACACTAACTTTTACCCTACTTGTTCCAAAACGTTCTTTTCTCTGGAGATCTGAAACATCTTGCCTTAGTAGATGTGCATCTTAAAACTAAATGCATCGCATCCATTGTAACACAAGGATATAAACTAAAATGCAAAGCAGGAACTTCATGGTGAAAGTTTTCATTTATTTTCGATAAAGGAAATCCCAAGCCTCCAGTTGTGCTTTATGAAACCTTCCCAGGGCAGGAGGATTTTTCAGTGCAATGAAATTAATGGTGTCATGACTGTAGGACAATCACTCATTCTGGTCTATGATGTTTTTGGCTCTTCTCTTCTCCATTTGCCTATGATGATGCAATTTGTCTCCTGATAATGGATGGGCTTCCTCTCCCTTCCAGTCACCAGTTAGGCACTGAAACTTGCCCAAGACATGTCCAAAGTTGATCTGCTTGGGGGATTTCTTGGAGTCTTTCATGGTTGATGAAAGCAAATTTATAGTCACGATGCAAGTACAAGAGTGTGTGTGCGTGCTTTGTCCTTAAAATGTATGCAGTGGCCTTTTAATGTTGGAATATATGGTCAGGCTGCAGTTGCTATGGAAACAACAAATTTTCTGACCTTTGAGGGTAGGGAGATACAGTGGTAAGGGCTGTGATCAAAGCTGAGGATTGCTGAGAGAATTAAAGTAAAGAATAAAAAGCAAGGGGCCCTTTATACCTTAATGTTCAGATCAGAGCAATCTGTTCTTCTGTGTCTACCAACAGTATCCACCAGAGCAAGACTGAAGACTTCCTAGTATTCTTTTAGTTATTATTTTATGTTGTTTATTTTGGATAATAACAACAATTTTGGTTGAGTGGGAATTTTGGAGTTCTTGATTATAGTTGGTCTATAATTTTTTACATAACATAAAATCATGGTTTCTGGTAATGGAACACCTATATCCAGATCAGTGGCCACACGATACAACGTTACCATTGTAACATGCAAATGCATGGTTTCGTTTGGAATGTACCAAGTTGATTAGTCAAACGAATACACTCTCTGTTCAGAAGAGATCATTTCTAGGACCAGTGGGGTGTTTCTCTGTAGCTTCCTGTACGGTATTGATCCTTTTGTATTATTAAGATTTAGAAGATGTGCCTGCCAAATGAGAAGTTCATGTATCTGGGTTTATTCTGTTTATACTACGTGTCAGGGGAATGTGAGGGAAATATGGAATATGGGGAGGGGCATCATCACCCTAATTGCTTAGGGAGGGTCTTCTATGCCCAATACAGTGTTAAACTCTGTGGATGTGGGCATGAATAGGAAATGATTCCTGCCCTCTAGAACGTGCTTGGCCACACAAGGAGAGAATATATGCAGACTGCATATTGAGTAGGGGCACCGCAGGAGCAAAGCCAGCAACCGGAGGCAAACATAAAAGGAAGAAGTGAGTCCAATGGGATGGGCAGAAAAGAAGCTGAAGGGAAAGCATAACTTGAGATGGGACCCAAAGGAAGGGCAGACCTAGATAAAGAGGAAAGACTCTGTTCGGTGTTAGTAAACTTCAGAACTTGTAAATACGCTGAATGTATTTTTGAATGTGTCAAATACTATGTTAAAATAGAGATAGGGTCAAGCAAGTGATGGGAGCAAAGACACAGATGAGACATGATCTAGTGGTCAAAGGACATTGAGTAGCTTGGCTGTGTTGGGGAAGCAGAGGGTTTTACTAAGTATTCTGTAGGAATGAAGATACTCAGAGATGCATAGGGCATGGTGAAGGGATGGGTTAGGAAATCTGGGATTCTGTGGACACCAGATGACTTGGAAGGTAACCAGGATTAAACTCTACAAATTTGAGGTCAGGACGAAGAATTTAGAATGGTAATAAATAGGGTAAATTGTCACCCACTGCTTAAAGAGAAGTAACCAGTCAGTAAATGCAGATCGAATTTGGTTGCAAAATAAAACCCATGCAGGACCAACCCCCCAAAACCCTTTGCAATTGCAGCTGATATGGGTGATAGTTATAACTTGCTGGCTGCCGTTGAACTCTCCCATAGCTCCTTCATCAGGTTTTTTATCCCTGGGTTGTTGTCACTTTTGGCCTTGTCAATATGAATATGACTTTAAAGGAAGAGGCTATAAATGCCTATTTGTTTTGCCTATGATATTATACAAAGTATATACAATATGTTAGGTATTTTTTTCCCAGTATGGAGCTTTGAGTGAGTTACCAACTGATATTTTTCATCTTGAGAACTTGACCCACTTTGATATTGTAGGATTACTTGGTCATTGCCAAGCTTTCCCATAATCATCAGTGAGATTGTGAAGATGGACTGAGCAATTCTCAACTCTGAGGGGTTTTTTTTTCCCAAACAAAATAGGTAACCTGTGTCTCAAAGTTAATACACACATAGACTGCTTCCCACGCAGGGCGGTCACAGAGCAAGAACAAATGCTTTTGGCACAAGGTAGTAGAATATCACACAGGTTTTGTTTGTGGGTGTGTGTTTTTGAAATAAAGTGTATTCTAAAAATTGACAGTCTTACAGTCTTTTCTTTCTTCTTTCTTTCTTCCTTCTTTTCTTTCTTTTTCTTCTTTTCTTTTTTCAAAAGGACCTTCTCAAGAAATGCTACTCTGCCAAGGCATCTTACCTCTTCCAGCAGGATAAATTCTATGATGTCAGCTATGACACAGGAGACAAGTCTATCCAATGCAGCAGGAGACCAGATGCATTCAAGTTCTGGATGACTTGGAAGGCCCTGGGAACATTAGGCCTTGAGGAAAGAGTTAATCGTGCACTTGCTTTATCTAGGTACTTGCCCGTGTGTGTGTGTGTGTGTGTGTGTGTGTGTGTGTGTGCGCGTGCGCCCATGCATGTCTGTAAAAAAGACTCTATGAAAATGACATTTGTGAGATCTACACATGGTCTTTCTTCTGTGCATTTCTTCTTTCATATAATGGCCATTTTTTCAGTATCTACTGTGTGTTAGGAATGGTGAACAAAACCGTCCTACCCCTGCCCTCTGGGGTGCCAGCCTAGTAACAGATACCTTTAAGTGACAAACCTGACCAAATAAAGGTGAACCTACTTTTCGGTAAGGAGAGGTATGTGGTGCTCCAAGAGCATTCAGGTGGCTTCCCTAGTGTTCTTGAGGGGCTTTGGCAGAGGCTTCCTGGAGGAAGTGACATTTAACTAAGACCCGGTGAAGAAAGGGAAGGAGAATGGTGTGGGCAGAGGGAGGACCAAGCCCAAATCATGGTGACTTGAGAGACCTGAACAGTAGGTCTGTGAGAACGTGGGGCTGGAGTAGAGGCAAGAAGGTAAAGGTATCTGGAAGTGCTGTGGTTACCTGTCTCGTCATAACATCAGAGACAAAGCTTTTGAAGACACTTCCAAAGGCATTAGACAAGCTCTCGAGAGACAGGTGGTGGACATTTGCCACTCAAGACTCTTCTGCTAAGCTTGGATCAGTGGGTGCAAATGGGCAGGCCACAGCCAAATTTAGTTTTAAATGTGATTGGTTGAGCCCCAACTGCATAGACTTAATCTTCTTGGTGTTAAAAAAAAAAAACTCAAACATTTAAAGACTTAAAATATTTAAAAATAGGGAGATTTGTCAAAAATCTGGATTTTTGGCTTCTCTCGAAAGATCTGAATGCTCTCAGTCCCACATGGTGACAAACCACTGAACATGTTGATGCCTGTCTAGAGACTCACATTCCCCCTACTTCCTTCTGTGTTTTTGCAGACAACCTGGACTCAAAACCTAGGTCTACCATTTACAAACTAGGTGACCTGGGCAGGTTTCTTAACCTCTCTGTGCCTCGGTTCGCCCCACGAAAATGGAGATAACAGTCGTATGTGTTCAAATAGTTGTTGTGATGATTAAATGAATTGACATATGTTAAACCCTTAGAATGTGCCTGGCATAAGCTACAGGCTATATGAGTTTTGGTTATTTATACCTGCTTGACCACTATAGGCACTGGAGTTTGTGATCTCTGGTTTGGATGATCTCTCCTTCATATTTCTTGCTCACATTTCACATGCAAAATCCAGAAGTCTCACTTAGAGATTTAAAACAGTTTCCTCTTTCTTTTTTATTTTTTAATTTTTAGCATTTATTTATTTTTGAGAAACACAGAGACAGAGCATGAGACAGGGAGGGGCAGAAAGAGAGGGAGACACAGAATCCGAAACAGGCTCCAGGCTCCGAGCTGTCAGCACAGACCCCTATGCGAGGCTTGAACCCCTGAAGGGTGAGATCATGACCTGAGCCAAAGTCGGATGCTTAATTGACTGAGGCCCCCAGGCATCAGTTTCCTCTTTCTATACTGGGATTGTATGGGTGCTCTGTGCAATAACTGTCTGAAAAATCAGTGTCTTAAAACAATTATTTTTTCAAGTTTATTTTTATTTATTTTGAGAGAGAAATAAAGAACAACAGGGGAGGGACAGAGAGAGAGGGAGACAGAATCCCTTGCAGGCTCCGCCCTATCAGCACAGATCCCCATGCGGGGCTTGAACACAAACCATGAAATCATGGCCTGAGCCAAAATCAAGACTCGGAGGCTTAACCGACTGATCCAGATGCCCCCAAACAGCAATTATTTATTCTCATACATCTGCAGTTGGCTGGAGTGGCTTTATCTCATACTATGGTGGCTGTGGGGGTTGGTGGAGGGTCTCAGTCTACTCCCTACATGCTTTGCAGCCTCCTTGGATTAACAGGTGAGCCAGAGTATGTTCAGAGTGTCATCTGATGGAGATGACCGAAGGCCAAGAAGGCCCCATTATGCAAGCTGACTTCAAAGTTCCATTTATATCCTATCTACTGGCATTCCAATGGCCAAAGTAAATCACATGGCCAAACTCGATGTTGAGAGTCAGGGAATACAATCTGCCTTTTAGCAGGAAGAACGGCAAAGTTACATGGTGTTGACCTTGAAAATAAAACAGCCAGTTTTTTACCAGAAAAATAGCCTATTTGGGAATGACAGAGGAATTGCAATTCAGGACATGCAAACCATGGCAAAACATAGGCAAGTTTGGAGAACAAAGGGGAGAAGTTTGCGTATATAGAGGAACGGGGGAAGTTGAGAGGGGTTGCTTTGGACATGGGTCCATTGGCGGAGACAGGAAGTGATGGTTTCTCATTGGCTGAGTAGTATGGCTTCTCATTGGCTGGGGCTGTTGCTAGACAAGGAGAAAATCTTCCGCCTATTTGCTGTGGTAGTAAAATAGGCTTCTTCCTGTTGGAAAACGCAAGGTAGCCTTTTCCTGTTGAAGTCTTCAATTGATGTCTAGTTTGTAGGGCATGACAGCCCCATCTGCAGGGCTTCCTGACTCCATTTCAAATGAGATTTCCTTTATACTCTTTCATAATGGCTTGGTAATAAGGACAGATAAAGTGATGGCTTTGGCACTTTCAGAAGATTGTTAGAAGTCAGCAAATCTAGTGATTACGGTTTAAGAAGTAGTTTGAAAATCTATAAATATTGTATCATTTAGGACTCTGGTGGTGGTAAGCAACAGAAACCATACTTCAAGATATTATAAACAAAGAAAGGTAATTTATTATCTCATGTGCCTTATGAGCTAGTGTAATGATGACTTCTGTAATGACTTTATCTAGGAGCTTAAACAATATCACCTTAATCATTCTCCATCTTTCAGATTTGCTCTCTTTTATGTTGGTTTATTCCTGTGTTGGAAGGTGGCTGCCAGGAGTGTAAGATCTGTGTCCTCCCCGGTTCAAGTTCAAGGTCAAAAGGAGAGTGTGCTCCTCTCTTAATCCCAAAGGAAGTTTTCTCTATATCTGAATGAGGCAAATGTCCATCCCTAATCCGTTGCTGTCGCCAGGGAAATGTGATACTCTCACTGGTCATGCCCTCCCTTGGCACTGGAGTGACGTCAATTCCTTCTATAAAATATGTGCTGAAACTAGGTGAAGAATATGCCTTTATTAGAAGTAGGGTTAGGGGCACCTGGGTGGCTCAGTTGATTAAGTGTCTGATTCTTGATTTCAGCTCAGGTCATGATCTCATGGCCATGCGTTTGAGCCCTACATCAGGCTCTGCACTGGCAGTGTGGAGCCTGCTTGGGATTCTCTCTTTCCCTCTCTCTGTGCCCTCCTCTGCTCATGCTCTCTCTCTCTCAAAATAAATAAACATTAAAAAAAGAAAGAAGTAGGGTTAATGTACCTCTATCAGAATTAGTGAGATAACTACCCAATGGTGAAAAAAAATGAAAACGTCTACCATAAATATTCATAGTTTCTGTTCACTTAAAAGTTCAGAAAGCTCTATTTCCTTTTTTGCTTTTGTATTTTCTCAACTAAATTGTGGTAGAATCTCTGCATTATTCCATCTGAGCTGCTAAGGAATTCATTGACAGGTGTCTTGAAAGAAGGCTAGATATAAATATTTGATGATCATATTTGTTATAAAGTTAACATTCAGCTCAGGGTGGAATTTAATTTATAGTCTAAGGATACTTTCTAATTTTTGCAGAGAAATATCACAGGAGGATAAATGTTAACACTTCAATTCAATTCAACAAACACTTATTGTTTGTAAATGTTTGTCAAGTTGAATTGAATTGAATTAACATTTCAGTGAGCATCACTGCAGATGCTGTGACCTGTATCTAAATATTTGAGAAATAATCCCTCCTCTATCATGCTGCTATTCATCACAGTTTTTTTTTTTCTTTTTTTGCCTTAACATTCCACATTCTTCATAAATCCAACCCTCTATTCCCGGGGTGGGCAAAAGTCATCCTGTTCTACCCCCAATGCCAGCAAACACTGAGTCCTTCTATTTTTATTTAATTTTTCACTGAGTTCTTTTAGACGTGTCACTTGTAGTGAATAGGAAATTATGGAGAGTTTCTTTAGGATGAAGAATTATATGAAGTTGGCAATGTAAGTCTTTATTTCTGTGATTTTATTTGTTTTCAGATTGGCTAATTGGTTTGTGGTTCTGCTCTTGAGGAAAGAAGGAACTTTATCTCCGTTCTGGGGTCCGTTCTGTTTGAGCCCACATTCAGTGGTATACGGGTAACCTGGCTCTCAGCAGGAGCAAACAAAAGTCCAAGTCTAAAACGTCGGCAGTTCCCGTGGTGTAAATATGCCCATGGTGTCAAATTGCCAGCTGTCAACAATTCGTGAATATTTAACAATTGGCTCTTAACAGCCAGTCCATCCTAGCCCTACAACACCATCGATTAAGTAAGCCAGTATAATCAGTTCAAAGCACCGACTCTTGAGAGTTAAAACATCATTTATGGTCAAGCTCACTGACCCTAGGCCACTTGCTTTAGAGTTTACCTAATAAAAACCATTCTTACCCGTGTCCAGAAGGCCATAGCCTGGCATAATGTCTATAATTTCAGAACAACATTGTTTTGTTTCCAAGAAGTACAATTTCCTTCAGCAGATAAGAATTAGCAAAGTAAAGGGGCGCCTGGGTGTCTCAGTCGGTT
This sequence comes from Panthera leo, assembly GCF_018350215.1. Taxonomy (NCBI): domain Eukaryota; kingdom Metazoa; phylum Chordata; class Mammalia; order Carnivora; family Felidae; genus Panthera; species Panthera leo. Next base: position 146,216,230 of record NC_056687.1, on the reverse strand, counting down.
AAGCGTCCGACTTCGGCTCAGGTCATGATCTCGCGGTGGTCCGTGAGTTCGAGCTCCGCGTCGGGCTCTGTGCTGACAGCTCAGAGCCTGGAGCCTGTTTCGGATTCTGTGTCCCCCTCTCTCTGACCCTCCCCTGTTCATGCTCTGTCTCTCTCTGTCTCAAAAATAAATAAACGTTAAAAAAAAATTAAAAAAAAAAAGAATTAGAAGAGGATTGTGTTACTATTTGGTGTGCATACCTATTATCAATAGCCCGTTGTAGCCAAGATACCTATTTCCCTAGATCCTTGGTCAGGTCTCTCACATACTGGAAAGGCTAGGCAACTCTTTCCCCCTGACATGTTGCAGGAAGGGCTACTTCAACTCCATAGAAGCAATATTGCCACGTTCCTGAATCTAAACGGAGCTTAGTTTTGAAATTTGTATATTGACCTCAAGATTTAAGGACCGGAGTTTGATGGAACAATGGATTGCCATTACCCTGATGGGATAGCTTGCTTTCGCTTCCCTTGGGAAAGCAAGAGCAAACATTTTCCAGAGGACGATGATTCTTATTTAATGAGTTGTCAGAATGTGGGAAAAAGGGAAAAATTAGCGCCTGGAAGATTTCTAAGGCCTTTCCTAATTTCCATGTGACCCTTGTCATTCCAGTAGACAAGAGAACTCTTATCTCAAGAAATAGTAATGACTAAAAACCTGCTTGCTCCTTGGATTGTTTGAAAAGCAGTGACATTGGGAACCTACAGTAATGTGCGATTATTAGGCCTCACTGAGACTCAGAGGACTGAGGTTTAAAATCACCACCTCAGGCACAAGGCAGGTGACTGTGCATCCCTGATATTTGCCTAGAAGAGCTGAAAATGTTTCACGATACCCAGGGCTACCCGTTGCGGAGGGCACCTTCCAGGCCTTTGTTAAGGCCCTCAGTTTAAATGGATATTCAGTAAGAGGTAATTTTTAAAGCGAGTCTGGAAAAGTCATGTGTGTAAATCTTTTCAACAACAACAAACAGCCAAGAATTCCCATTCGGCTCCTTTGTTAGATCTCCAGTGTATCATTTATCTATTCCCTTGACACACAATCTCTGTAATCTCTCAAATGGCATTCATTTCACTGACTTGCATGAATACTGAGGGATTTATTGTTTTCAGTATGGAAAAGGTGAGCAGTTACACAATGGCACCTCTGTGCTGGTATATTTCTCTAGGTGATGAGAGGGTGACAGTCTACAAGGCTATAGAAGGGCCAGTGTTTTCATCTTTTTCTTTATATTGGTAATTTTTTTAAAAATCACAATTGCAGTAGAACGTAGCATGTATGTAGGTGTCTGTGATGAATCACACAAGCCATGCAATATGTTCTAATATATGCAGAGCATATAGAGAGCAGATGGGGAACCTCTCGGGAGTTCTGGGAGACTCGGTGCATCGGAAAAAAAAATTTCAAATGAGGAGGTGAGACTGGGAGAGAAAGTTGGTCCAGAGAGTTCCAGGGAGACTGAGTAGCTGAGAAAGAGACTGGAAAGGCTGTTTCTGGAAAGAATGTCCTGCGAAAGGACAAGTTCAATGCAAAAATATCAGACAGACTTATTGAACAAATCAGAGAATTGAGGGCCTTCAAATGTCAGAAGCATGTTTGTAAGCATATTTGTAAGGGAAGTGTTTGGGAACAAGAACATCATTAATGGATGCTTCAAAATCAAGCCAGAATATTAATACAATGAGGTTTTTTTTTACCCAGTAGGATCGGTGAAAATTCTTGCTGGTGTGTGTGTGTGTGTTTTTCCCCTCCCTTCTCTCTTTTTTTTTTGTTAAGATTAGTGGGAAGCACAGTGATGAGTTTTTATAAGCTATTGTTGTTTTTTGAATCCATTTACCCGGATTCCTTTTGGTGGAAGGGGTTTATGGTTCCTGCATTATGTCCCCAAACTCAATGTACAGCTTTTTTCTGGTTTGCATCAGATAAGACTAGGTTTTTTTTTTTTTTGAAATGTATTTTATCTTTAGTCTGTTTCCATGTATTGAAAAGAGAAATTGTGAGGAACAAATCATCCCTATGAATGTAGGCAGAAGTGACTCAAACCTTATTTGGATTCCCTCCCCAAAACCCATTTAATTTAAGTATTTATTTAAGAAGAGGATAGAGTACCCTATAGATGAGGCACTTCTAAACTAGCATTTCTGAAACTGTACTCGGTAGAATAATAGACTTCCAGAAGATTTTAATAAATGTTCTTCCAAAAAACGTTTTCATGGTCAAATATGTTTGGGAAATGCTAACTCCTCTCTTGGAGATTCAGTGTTCATTAGCGCATTAAAGACTCTGAGGGGGCCTGTAATATAGAAACATTTTTTAGCTTGACTTTTAACATTTTTAACATGCAGACACTGTTCATTGTTCACCCAACAGCCAGTCTCCCTTTTTCTTTCTTGCTAACAGAATCTTGATTTTATTTAGGTAGCAATAGTCTTGCTGGGAACATCGGTCTAACCCAATCTCCACTTCCTGTAGTTAGTTTCGGGGTAAATATAGGACTCTGCCTCAGTCAAGAAGCTATAGAAAGAATTCTTTGAAGGCTTCTGGGGGAAATAGTGTTAGCTAAATAGAGACAAATGAAGAGAAAATGCTTTTGCTCCAGTCCCCTCTCTTCCCTCTTGGACACCATTGTACAAGGATGTGACGTGTGGAGTGTGGCACACATCTTGTGGACACGAGACAATCAGCACTCTGAGCGTGGCGGGCTGAAATGATAGAAACGATAGAAAACGCCTGGTTTTTGATGCCAGTATTGAACCATCCAACCAGCCGATAAATGTCTTTATGAATTAAGCCAAGTCCCTTTCCATTGTAGACAAAAGTAATCTAACTGGCATGCCCAGCATTGCTCACGTTTATTTGGCGACCGAACTCTTTTATGTGGGAGACATATTTACACGGTTTGGCATGGAGCATAGTTGGGGGACTCGAGCGTAAGCCTTTGTTGATGTTTATAATAGCAACTCTTCACCCGAATCACCTGCACTCTCAACTCAGAGTGTTACCCTGGGCTTTCCAGGCTCTGAGAGCAGCTGCAGTGGGGACGCTAACCCTGACACAAAGTCTGGGTCCCCATGGTTAGCCAAAAAGCAGAGTTGTAACTGAAATGATCCCGGTCTGTTTTAGGATGCCTTTCTCTTGAGAGCAGCTGTAGCCTGTTTGACAGACATAGCTAAAATGGAGACTTTTGTGTAAGTTTCTTATAGTCATCACGTGTTAGGGAAGGATTTTGTCCCCCTAGTTCCACACCTCCATTATATACAGGAGGACACTGAGGCAGGCTTGGGGAGGCTAAGGGATTTGCCAAAAGTCACAAAATTGATGGTCTGCACAACTAGAATCTTGTAGAGTCTGTCCCGGGATTTCTAGAGATGCAAAGTTTTTCCCTAGCTTTGAGGTGTCCAGAATTAGTGTGGGCTTCCTCAGGGTGAAGTGTGGCATTGCTCCAGAGTTCACATATTGCCTATAAACATTTGTCTGAGGAGCTGCGGAAAGTATGGTTCAGAAGCTTTCCTTATGTAGATAGAGATTGCATGTGTCTGTCTATATGTTTTGTACTTTGCATTTTTGTTTATTAAGTTCCCTTTTAAGAATTTGACAAGTAACCACATCCAAGAAACTTTGCAAAGAAATATAAAAAGAGAGCTACTAATCTCTCTCTTCCCCATTGCGTCCTGTTTGTTCCTTCCTCGGGTAAATACTAACGATATATGGTGTACCCTTTCTTTCTTTACTCTGTTAAAAACGTGTGTGTGTGTGTGTGTGTGTGTGTGTGTGTGTGTGTGTGTGTGTGCGCGCGTGTGCGCATGCATGCATGCATGTGGATAGGAATTACTTTTGCATTCTTTTTACAATTTCTTAAAAAGCAAAATTGTGTTATCCGTATTTCTCAGTACCTTACTTTTATCTCTTGCTAATACATCATAAACATCCCTGTGGTTTAATTAAAGTAGATATAACCTATTCTTTTTAATGTCTGCATCATGTTCTATTGTATTGCTATAATACATTTTATTTGACCATTTCCCAATTTCTGGATATTACTCTTGTTTCTGGTTATTTTGTATTAAACACACACACACACACACGTACATGTAGATTTAGACAAAATTAACGTGTATGATTTTAACTTTTTTACAACAGCCTTTGAGATTCGAAACGTAAATTGTGTTATTTCAGTTTTTTTGAGATTTAGGCCCAAGAAAAACATTTTTGTTGTCCTCAAGTATTAGTTGAATATGTGTAGTTTAGTTTAGCGACATGCTCATATTCCATACAATTGTACCGTATAATTCTCTATGATGCGTGGACCGTAAGTTTCAAAGCCAGTCCTCATTGCTGGGTGTCGTGTTCTTGTTTGTTTGTTTGCTTCTTTCTTTCCTCCTTTCTTTCTCTATTACATATAAAATCACGGTAAATATTCTGGCAAGTACATTTTTGTCATTCCTTACACTTTACCCCCAAATTTGAAATACTGGGACAAGGGTTATAAACTTTTCCAGACTTATAATCAAATCACTAATATTTAAGGCCAATTATTTCAAAGTGTTCCCCTTTTTATTGACAGTAGCCAAGCCCAGGGGGAGAGGTGTCTGTGTGGATTTACTCAAAGTCGTTTTTGTCTTTTCTCGGTCATACTCCATATCTCATGTATCTGTGCCCTTTGCTTATGGTCTGATAGTTCTCTTTTCCCTAACATTTGAGATAACTTCATAGACATTCTATCAGTGGCTGCAGCCCACTTACTTTTAACATGATACTAATGATCACTTCTCCTTTCCTCGGTTCTGGCCTGGGAAAAGGTAATGTTGAGCTTCCTTAATTTTAAATGAGCTTATAGGTGGGATTACGCACCAAAAGCCAGCTGGGTAATTTAAGTACCTATACTAAATCCCCATCTAGAATATAAATGTGTAACTCACGTGGTCAGAGATGTATCTCTGATATACTGTAGGTGGTTTTCATAGTGGGGTAGAAGTCTGATGCTGACATGTGAGATAGACATCACCTTATTAAAAAGATGTACTTTTTTGCTTGGGCCCCAGAGGCCTGCAGTAGGTTCAGGAATATGTGTTTAAATCCGTGTCTGTTCCTATCCCTATGCCTTTCCTTATTTCTAAGCCTTGTCTCTGCATCAGAAATAGCAGTTTGTGTGTGTGTGTCAGTTGTGTTCATGGAGTTTTTAGATTCCAAATTATAAATATTATTGTGACTTTCATTTTTAGATACCTTGTAGAAGAAATCAAGAAAAGAGAAGGATTCAAGCTACTGCTGGAAGTAAGTGATTACGGAATTGTGCTCGTGATTTTGTCAGTCAACAGTGATGAAGGTGGTAATTTTCTAATCTGTTATATTTCACTGGTTTTTGTGTTGCAGACTTAGAAACAAGTCATTAGCTTAATTCATGGAGTCCATTATGTTAATTTACTCTATTAGTGAGTATTTTTCCTTTGTTAGATTCACAAAGAGCACACTTGCCTTTAAGTATTGAAAATTAAAGTGCTCAATAATAATTACCAAGGATAATACTGAATAAATATATAAATTGCATGATGATTGTACTATGAATATTCAACTGTGCTATAGTGGTGCCTGCATGTGAAAAATCAATTAAGTGAATGTACGATAATGCATTTAGTTTTGTCTTTTTATAAAATAAGGAAAGCATATTAGCTTTGGAGCAATGGGAAAATAAGTCATTTTGTGTTGTGGACTGCTTGCTATATATAAGAAGTAAAGTGGTTGCAAAAGTAGAGAATATTGTTTTTTTTCCTAAAACATATGGTTAGAAAATATGAAGAGTGTTATTTAATTCTGATTTTTAAGAAATATGAAGTATAAAGTTCTCTCAGATCTTCTAATAGCACGTATTATATAGCAATTTTAACCTAATGTAGAAATCCCCTAGAGATTACAGCCTAGGAACCTATATTATATGTAAGCAATCTGGCTGCCATTGGTATTCATTTATTCAGCAAGATTTCTTGAGCAATTACTATGTGCTAGGCATAGTTCTAGGCATGGGAGGATAAAACAGGGAAATCCCTCTCTCTGGGAGTATTTATACTCAAAATGGTAAATGACAGGCAATAAACAAGCAAATTAATACCTAACAAGCATCAGGTAGTGAGACCTCTTAAGAAAACAATAAGGCAGGTTCATGAAAGATAATCCAGTATACAAATAAATAGTTACAGATGTAGCAAGTTCTGTAATAGAAACAGATGTTGGTGAGGATTGCTGAGAAAGGGAAACCCTTTTACACTGTTGGTGGGAATGCAAACTGGTTCAGCCACTCTGAAAAACAGTATGGAGGTTCCTCAAAACATTAAAAATAGAACTATCTATGACCCAGCAATTGCACTACTAGGAATTTATCCAAAGGATACAAAAATACTGATTCAAAGGGGCACATGCTCCCCAGTGTTTATAGCAGTGTTACCAACAATAGCCAAATTATGGAAGAAGCCCAAGTGTTCATTGACTGATGAATGGATAAAGAAGATTTGGTATATATGTATACACACACACACACACACACACACACACACACACACGTGTGTGTGTATGTGTTTGTATAATGGAATACTACCCAGTAATGAAAAAGAATGAAATCTTGCCATTTGCAACAATGTACAGAGGGTATTATGTTAAGGAAAATAAGTCAGAGAAAGATAGATATCGTATGATTTCACTCATGCGTGGAATTTGAGAAACTCAACAGATGAACACAGGAGAAGGGAAGGAAAAAAAGAGAAAAACGGAGAGGGAGGCAAACCATAAGAGACTCCTAACTACAGAGAACAAACTGAGGGCTGCTGGAGGGGAGGTGGGGGGAAGGATGGGTTAAGTGGATGATGGGCATTAAGGAGGGCACTTGTTGGGATGAGCACTGGGTGTCATATGTAAGAGATGAATCACTGGGTTCTACTCCTGAAGCCGAGACTATGCTGTATGTTAAGTAACTTGTTTTTTTTTTAAAGGAGGGTGGAATGCCGGAATGAGGATGTCGGTGGGGGGTGGCTTGTTTGGTTTTGGTCATGCAGGTAGGGCCCTCTGAGGTCATCTTCTACCTGAGACCTGATTGATGGTAAACAGCATGCCATGCAGCTAGCTGTCTGAGCGAAAGGCATTCTAGGTAGAATCCATAAACAACTACAAAGGCTTAATGCTACAAGGAGTTCGAAGTGTTTAAGGAACCAGAAGAAGGCACATTAAGAAAGGGGGGTGTAGGAGGTGATACGGTTGGAGAGGTGGGCAGAGACCAGATCAGGTAGAGTCAGGTAGGGCCTGGTAAGACCTTTGGCTTTTATTCGAAGTGTAATCATCAGAGAAGTTTTAAGCAGACAGGAGTCTGAATTCCATTTTAAAAGATGGTCCTGGATGTCTTGGGAAGAGAGGAATGGGGTGGGAGGGGGTGAAGGAAAGCCAAGGAAGGGATGAACGAGACAAGCTGGGACGCTGCTGCAGTAGCAGAGGTGAGGTATGATGATGGCCCTCCCAATAAGCTGCAGAAACACTGCTCCAGAGACTCCTGACTGTGGCTTCTGCCACTATCCGCAAGAGTTCAAAGTTCCTGAAAAATGGGGATAGGAAAGAACTTGCAAAGACAGCGAGAGAATCCATATTTAAATGGCTTTCTGGGGATACTTGAGAGAAGCAAAAAGGCCAATTTGGAATGTGGGATATTCCACAGGGCAGCTGTCCCGGTTTCCTCAGCAGGTTAGTGGGGTGAAGGAAAATAAAGGAGAAGGTAGTGATGATCACCTCAGGTTCAAAGAGACAGAAGAGGCCTGATAACCACATGCGGCAGAGGGAGCCGTTGCCTAGTTTGAACACTTGTACAAAGTAAAGTTTCAAACAGTTGGGAAGCTTCTAATGTGAACTGGCTATTGGATAATACCAAAGAATTATCAATAATTTTGCTAGGTGTGATAATGGCATGATTACATGAGAAAACATCTATATTTTTAAGAGATGCATATATAAGCACATAGGCGCAAAACAACAGCTGTAGGATTGGTTGCGGGTTGAGTCTGAGTCACTTTTTTTAAAAAAAAATATTCTTGAGTTTAACTTGCCTTCTTTACTTCCTTGAGGTTGAGTTTTACTCTTTATTTTTACAATTTTGAACTGCCTTCTCTATTTCTCTGGTTGTGGGAGCTCTGGTGCTTATGGAAAGTCCTGTGCACCTTGGAACTGAAGTCTTTTGATAGAGCTAAAAGAAAACGTGAAAAAAAGACGGATTGTCTTAAACGTTATGTATATATTCCTCCTAAAGGCTTAAAAGTTAAGGGAGGAAACTCTCACCATCATTTTAGGGAATTGCAAACATTCAACTTGTAAGGCAAGTGAAGGTGGGTTTTAATCATTAGGCAGACTTCTGCCCTGAATATCTTAGCAATGGGAACCAGATGGCCCCAGAGCAGTGAAGGTGGCTTTCTAAAAGCACTCCAGCCTTCCCACTTACAAGGGGTTTTGTATGTGATACGCATTTGCCTCTTTTCTCTGTGTTCCATTTGGAGAAATAATGTAAAATTAGACCTTGAATCTCATATATATATATAAGTGTCAAGGCAGTTATCCTTTTTGTTAACAAATGCTTAGTTTGGATTGATTAGATATAACCCTACCATAGACTTAAGAGAGATGTGATTGGAGTATAGTCTGTGAAACTGAAAGTCTATCACTTTAGGAAAAATGCAAGTCTATATATATATAGATAATATATATATATATATAATTATATATATATATATAATTTTATATATTATATATATTAATATATAATATATATAGAGATAATATATATATATAATCTATATATATATATATATATATATATAATTTTACTTACACACATATATATTCACTTTTTAGCAGATAGCAGTGAGAATGTTAAGTGGAATATTGAAAACAGTCAATGAACACAACAAAACAGAATATCCAGTATTTGAATACCTTTTCCTGAAAAGAACAAAAATAGTGCGTATCTTCTTGAAGATGATTTAAAGTTATCATTTCAAATGAATTCTGCATTATTCATAGGCCCCTGAAAATAATCTTTCTGTTTTTCTGTGTTGGATCTAAGATCTAATAAATGTTTTCCTAGAGGTATAGTCATTCATATACTATCATTCACATATTTTATTTTGATCTCTTGGGAGAGTCCTAATTATTCAACTTTTTGTTTTTCTCTTCCTGAGTTCTACATTAGGAAGAGTTAGTTTGGCTCCATAGACTTTCCAGGGTGTAAAGGATCTTCAAGGACATCCAGTCAACTTCCTGCTGGAGGCAGGACACCTCTCTTGATGGTAACCAGTAACCGTAACAGGATGTCAACCTCTTCCTGAACACTTCCTGTGTCAGATAATTCACAGCTCAGTTCTCTTCCCCAGAGCTCTAATTATTCATATTCTATTATTTATTGACCCCTGCTATTAATATGTATCAAGTACATGCAATTTATAGTTATCTTCTTATATATTTTTATTTAGAAGACAGCACCCTTCTAATCGCAAAAATCTGATGCACATTGTTTAGTCTTCATCTCCTTGGACTTAGGTAGCGTTTGACACCATTATCTACTCCCTCTCTCTTGAAATTCTCTTCCTTCTTGGTTTCTTTGAATTTCTCTCCCAGTTTTTCTCCATTACCTGTAACTTTTTCTTCTCAGTCTCTATGTGGCAAAGGTCTCTTCATCTGGGTACCCCGTGAAATATTCTTTTCTGTTCTTCCATCTTAAGGTCTTCATGGTGTCCACTTACTCTCGCTGAAATGTTTCATCCATTTCTAGAACTTTGTTGTCAACAGCTTCAATAATGTATCCATCCTTGACTTGCCTCCTAAACTCTAGTCACTGGTACATTCGGTATGTTGTGAAATTTTCGGTTAGACTCCCACAGGCACCTCAAATCCAACATTTCTAAACCTGTAGTGTAGCCATTTTCGTTACCAAAATACTACATTCTTCTTTCAGTCATTAGAACTATGATCAGTCCATCTCTACATGGGAGCCACACTGTGGTCTTTCTAAAATGAAATCTGCTCCTGAAATCAAAAGTCTCCCATGATTCCACATCTCTTCTAGAATCAAGCCAAAGCCCTCCAACATGGCAGATGAGGAAGCCCTTCATGAAATGACTCTCATTTCCATGCCCATTTTCACCTCTCTTCAGTACACCCTGTCCTCTGTTCATTCCAAGTTCTTTGCCATCCCCCTGAATACACGGGCTTCTACATGTGCACTATTCCTGTTGCCAGAAATGTTTCTTGTATTACGAGAAATTTCGTCTTTTGTAATGCTCATTCCATTGCAGTTTAATTGCCTGTATGTAGCTCCATTACTCGTCACTGAGTTCCTAGAGATAAGCATATAGTGTAGTCATTTTTCTCATCTTAATGTCTGGTTCAGTATCTAGAACATAGAAAATTCTGTTAATTGAATTAGACATTTCAGTTACCCTTCTTGGGGCAGGCTATAATTCTTTAACATTCCCCTTCAAATATTGTATGCAAAAATAGTGATGTGTCCCACCTAGTACAGATTTTAATGTGGCTACTCATCCACTTGATGAGGACATCTTGTTCTACCTATATAGCCCCAGATAATAGCCACTATTCTAATAGAGTGCCTGGTGTATGGCCGTATATAGTAGTAAATGTTGGAAATAATCTCTGTGCTATCTAACCAATTCTGTGAAGCGGACCATATGATCTCCATTTCATAGATTAGGAAGCTGAGATTAGAGTTCAACCCCTGTCCAAACAAAGACCTGGTGAAGCTGAGATCCAAACCATATCCTTGTGACTCTAAAACCAAGGCTGTTTGTGCTACTCAGTGCTGCCTTTGAAATTTTTCAGTAGTCTAATCAGATATTTAAAATAAAAAAGCTTGAAGTCACTTGAAATCCACCATGGCCCTTTTCTCCATTCTATACTTGCACGATTATTTCATTCTGTCTGCCAGAGTCTGCATTTCTACTTATTAAAATGCCTAGTGCTAGCTTTGCTTTTTATTATTATTATTATTATTATTATTATTATTATTATTATGATCTAATGACACTGTAAGCAAAGGAGATGAATTTCTTTTGACACGACTCAGTTTTAGAGGATGCAAGCTACTACATCTTGGTGACCCTCGACTTATTTCCCCAAGGGGTCTCATGTCATTTGCTCAATAATAAAGTCCCTGCTTCATTTCTTAGAATATATCTATTTTTTTCTCTTTGAAAATCAGGGTAGGATGTATCCATCTTTCCTTTAGTGACATTTCTGTACTTCTCCATGAATTTTTAAAGGTTGTGACAATGTTTTTCACTGCTACATGTGTTTTTGTACCCTTCGCTCTCATTTGTCTGGTCTAGACACTTGGATTCCCTTTTTATGTCTTCTCAATTTTATGGTGTTAGAGTACATAGACTAAAGTGTTCCTAAGACACTCGAGAGGTCAGGCTTTCCTATATATAGGCAATGAAGTGCCATGTGAATGGTTCTACTCTGAAAATACTCATTACTGCTTTGCAGCCTCTTGAAAAAAGTCACTATATCAAATACAAGCTAGAAAGGCAAAGAGACAGGAAAAACTCAAATGTGTGCCTCGTGAATATTCAAAAGGATATTTTTTCCAAATCTTAATAGTTTTGGAAATGATGACAGTAAAGGTATTCCACCAAATGGAGATCAAATATCTTCCAATCAAATGAACTGTCAAAAAGGCTTCACAAGTTTTCAAATGTCACAGCACTAAACCACACCATTATAAAAGAGACTGGGCAAAAATCACAGGTATGTCACTTCTAAAATATTTAAACAGAGGGGTGCCTGGGTAGCTCAGTTGGTTAAGTGTCCGACTCTTGATTTCAGCTCGGGTCACGATCTCATCGTTAATGAGTTCGAGCCCCGCACCTCATCAGGCTCTGCGCTGACAGTGCAGAGCCTGCTTGGGATTCTCCCTCTCTTTCTGTCCCTCCCCTGCTTGCTTGCTCTCTCTCTCTCTCTCAAAATAAATACATAAATTAAAAAAAAAATTAAAAATACATTGAAACAGAAACTTACTAAAGGAAGCAAATTTAAAAGGTGATTTAAAAGGTCTAAGTCCTAACGTATACAACATAGAGCAGATACGGAAGCAAGTAGAAACTACCACAAAATGATTTATAATGTCTCCGTGCAAATGAAAAGCAATAACTTAATGATGTATTAGTCAGGGTCCAATAAGAAGACAAAAACTGCACAGTAATTTGAAGTGGGAAAGTGCAGTCTAAAGAATTATTGTGCTTGCTTCAGCAGCCCATATACTGAAATGGGGACGAGACAGAGATGATGAGCATGGCCCCTGTGCGAGGATGACACACGAATTTGTGAGGCATTTCATATCAGAAGGAGAAGGAGAGGGGGAGGAGGAGAATTATTATTATTATTATTATTATTATTATTATTATTATTATTAACAGGGGATTGCCTCATCAGGGAAAGAGAGAACCCTAAAAAATAAAGAAATAGCAGAGGTAGAAAACACGCACCACTCTTAGAACCCGGGATACAGCACCCAAGCAAGAGGCCGTCCTCCCCGGGCTGAGATCCAGTGGTAGTTGGAGGAGGCACAGAGTGCTAGAGAAAGCCTCTGAGCAGCACCTTGAAGCTCACTCAGGCTTCACAGGGGTGCCTCGCTGGCAGCACTGCCCTGTGAGACCACCTGAGGGGAGTGTGCCAGAAAAAGCCATTTAGGGCCCCTACCAGTCTGCTGTGAAACCATCTGACGAGGTGGTGCCAGGGGGAAGTTGGCAGGGGGTCCACTTGTGGCTGGACACCAGCGCTGCTCAAAAACCCACACGTCCTGCGGGGGATCCATGAGGTTAGCACACCGGAACCGGAAGAGATACCTCTTCTTTCTCAGCGTCCCTCCAGCACCCTCTGCTGATAAAGTCTCAGATTGGACCAGATGGCAAGGAGAAATATTTATAGAGTCCACTTCCATTGTTATAGGGGGACAGACAAAGTGTGGATTTGAGCTGAGAAGCAGGAAATTATTTCTGGGGAAAAAAATCGTCATTAATGTAAAAGACGTGAATTCCTAGAACCCGATGACAGATGATAACTATATTTTCTTTTACCTTCTGATCAACTATAGTTACTTTATTTGAAAAGATGTATTCACATTCAAGGGAGTAAAGAATTTTGAAGGACATTTCTTTCCTAGAGATACCAAATCAGTTATATCAGAAACCCAAGTATAAATTGTATGGATTTGTAAAGACTGTTGTAATCTCATGATAAATGTTTGCAGAAACTGAGTTGAATTAAATAGTACTCCATTTTGAACTACTCTATATTTTGAAGATTTGTGGCTCTTTTTTTTTTTTTTTTTGGTCAAATCCAATAAGCATGTTACAAATTTCAAAGGTGAAAGGGCTTAGCTTGTTGAGCTGGGGATGTTTCTGGGCATTCACTTTTGATTTAAAATCCACTAGAATCCGAACTCTCTTTAACACTGGTCTTGTGATCTTAAGATATAAGATGATAGCTATTCCATCTTTCTGAAATACTTGCAAACTTCATCCTGATACTAGAGTATAACTCTGATGGTTACTGAGAACTGTTACAACATTGGCTATTGCCTACAAACCGTGTTTGTGTGGAAAAATGGAAATCATTTCAAATACTGTCACTGCTAAGAGTCTGCTGGGCAGGTAGTCATGTCTTATAATCTTTCCTGAATATCTAATCTTCCCTGTGTATCTAATTTGTAAACCCCCAACATAACTTCCCACATCACCTGGTCACTGAATACAAGTCTTGTGATTGCCATTGACATGTACTACGTTTTTGTCCTGTGAGGATGAAGTGTGTGATGGAGAAGGTCTCGTCTATGTGACAAGAGCTAGACTAAAGCCTGTTCTGGCAGGTTATCCCATGTTTAACCAAAACCGATTACTGGAGATGATGATTTGGCTCTGGCCTCTCTAGTTCAGAGTTTCTCAAACATATACCATGCGCGACTTACTTCAGAATCACCTGAGATGCTTTGTAAAATACCAATTCTCCAGCCTTTTCTATGCTGGACTAAATCAGACACTGGGCATTCTGAGCACAGGGACTGAGAATCTCTGTTTTGAAAAAGGCCGACTCCTATCCTTACAGTACTTGGGACTGGCACTGATATTTCAGATATTTCATCAAGATGATGCTCTTTTTCTCAAAGCGGTATAGGCAAGGGTCACAGCCGGGCTGGTTAAGTGAGGTCCAAGTATGTCCTATGTCATCAACTCATAGGTAACTGGGGATTTTGCATCTGTCAGGTTTAGCAGGTAATGGAAGACAGATTTACCTTAAATAGCTCTACCTTAAATAGAGAAGGAATTATTAGAAGGATATGGTGGTATAAGGAATAAGCTGAGGATCAGAGTTGAAGAGGGAGGGACCAGGGCATCTCTGGGCACATGAGTGTCAGGTGCTAACTGATGATCAGAGCTTGGTTGGAGCAGCTTCAAACTTTATTATGTTTTTTCCCAGTTTTGTGCTCATCCCTTACCTGGAGGAAAGAGCATCCCCTTTTTCTTCTCAGTTGGGTGCACCCAACTGAGAAGAAAATCTCCCAACAGGCTGTTATCAGAAGTGAGGCAGAATGATTTGATATCAACATAATACACACATGACAACTCTTAGAAGAAGTAACTAAGCTTAATTACAGTATAAGATTAATTTTAAGTTAAAATAACTTTCAAATTTTTTAAACCCCCAGCCTGAATATGCCAACATTTGCTTTTGGTACATTCCGCCGAGCCTTCGAGAGATGGAAGAAGGACCTGAGTTCTGGGAAAAACTTAATGTGGTAAGTAATACGTAAAATTGCATTTCTCCTTTTGATGAAATGATTCCATGCCCATTGTCTGTTGATCCTATAAATAATTCTGTGCTTGTAAGACCTCCTGAAGATGTAGAGAAGTAGCTCCTGGTATATTACAAGCTAATGACATACCAAACAGTATAAACGTTGTTTACGCTTAACAAATTAACATACTTGACCTACACACAAACTCAAAATAAAGTGCCGTTTGCAAGATCGTTCTAAGATTTGTGAAAAGTTCTCACTCACAGTGTATTTCTGAAAGTATGATCTGATAACAGAACACAAGGGAAAATCGTATGATGAATGGCTTCTTTCCTCCAACTCTGCCAGCACATGTCTGTGTTGGCGTCACCTCTCTTGGAGATAATGTTAAAAGTCTAAATCCGGTACCCTTTGTGAGTGTGAAACCTTCTGTTCTTTCCACCAACAAAAGCATCTTATGCCCAAGGGGCTCGTGTGATAAAAAATGAAGAGATGCCAGCAGTGGGTTTCAACTGATCATAGAACAAAATGTGCTTGAAAGTGTCTCCACACAGTTGGTGAGGGCGGACAGTCCTGAGTGAGAAGAAGCCCCCGGACTCTAGAGAGAGACTCCTTGTGTCTCACCTGCCCCTCTCCTAGCATGGTCCTGCCGGTTAAATTCCTGCCTCCAAATTAGATTTTGAAGAACAGGGAAGTCCTGAGTCAACACTACATGCTCCCCCTCCTGTGCTGCATAGACATCATGTGTAGGGATGTGAACCAATGAGTTGCCCCGAGGCCATGACAGATAGAATAGAGTTCACAACGGGTTGCAACCATCGAAGTTGGGTAATTTGGGTGATGGTCTACCCCTGGGATCTTCTCCCTCAAGCTCAGCTACCTCCATGACCCTGGTTAGTAAAACCGCTGACTTGCAAACCCCTCCCTACCTTCAGTGGGAAAATCGGTGTTACTATTAATAGCTTTTATAGGCAATAGCGCTTCTTCTTCCCAGTCAGGCAAGCAACAAACCTTTATGGAGCACTTGCTGTGCCGTGCACTGGAGATACAAATATCAAAAAGACTTGGTTCCGAGACAAATGAGTAAAGAGATGATCGCAAGGTAACTAGTGAGGACCCGGATGGAGATAAACCCTGTTTGCACTGAGAGCAGAGAGAGAGGATATCTACCTCACTGGGTGATGCTAGAGCTAAGTCTTGAACAATCAGTAGAAGCCAGTTAGGGGACGGTTGTAAAGAAGCAGGGTCCAGGAAGAATCGCAGCATGATGATCCAGAGACTTAAGAAGAAAAGGTGTGATTCAAGTATGACAGAGGTGCAAAGGGGCCATCTTGGGGTACTTGTCTTTCATGACAAGGAGCTTGGAACTTGTGGCTAATGAAGAAGAAGAGGGAGGGCCATAGCCTTTAAGCCATAACCACAGATAACCTCACCTACAGCATCTCCTCTTAGCTGCAAGTTATTCTCTGTTTTTTTTTCATGGCTCATTAAACCTCCTACACTGTAGCATAATATGTACCCAATACATACATATTCTACCCCTTGTCAAACCTGAGATCAGGCAGTAGAGATGGGGAGAGAGGGGTGATGTTCTCTGTGCCTTTGCCTAGAAAAGCCCGCCCTTACCCATTTCAGGCCGTTCACATAGTCCTTGGGCTTTGTCTTGCATTTTTGTCACACAAGGCAAATAGAAGAGTGCTAAAGAATGCATTTCAGATGCTAAGTAACCCATAAAAGGAAAAGAGAACTGGACAATGTGAGAATTTAACAGTGAGGTTTCTAGGGACATTTTCTACTTTGATGGAATACAACTGACACTTTTTGGTGGTGTGGGGGAATAATTGCTCAGGGTTGAGAAAGATGTGGTTACCGTTTTCCTCACTTTTCCATTGTTAAGAAAAGCAACCAAGGATGTGATATTTGTGTTTTGCTGACTCATTACAGTTCAAGACATGGATCAGGAAAACTAAATAGCCCCATTATACTTGGGGATATTGTTGACTCACTCTTCCTTTATTTAAAGCAACAATCATATTACCTATTCTCAGAAACAGTTGAAATCAAGAATGGATATACATGCTAAAGTCAGATAATCAGCATGTAATATACTTTTAATCTTAACTGGAAATTGAATATTAATTGGGACATTCTTTTCTATGCCTAGTATTTTGTAGCGCTGATTCTCTTCTGGTTAATATCTATGATTCTCTATTCCTTCATTTTGCAGTGTTTTTTTTTTCTATTTAGTACCATGGTTTTCTTGCCCAGTCTAATAGCATACTATTTTAATTGGTAGGGTTGCTTCTGATTAGTAAATGTGACTGGTGCTGACACATAATCATTGGTTCACAGGTTCTTAGTTTCCTTTTATTGTCTCTCTTTGTGTGGGTGTGCATGGATTTGGCAAGGAAGGGACACACACACACACACATATATATATACGTATATATATACGTATATATATATGCGCACTTGATCTTTGTAGTTTTCTGCTTACTGTAGTATGAGAATGCAAGTATATGATTTATAACCTGGAGTGTACTTGAAGCACACTTAAAATTTATTTGGGGGTTTATCTTGGATGCAGAATCACAAACAAATAAATAAGCCAAATAAGGCTTTGCCCCTCCAGTTCAGGCTATTGTCAGGTTGGGCTGTCAGATCACAGAATCAGTGGTGTGATAAGTCTTTCCTTTGGCAGCAGGAGCGGGAGAGGGGTTACTTGGTGATGAATCGGGAGTTTCGGAGCATGTAAGCGTGTGTCTGTGTGTGTGCTTGCAAATGTGTGTGCATGTGTGTGAGGCTACTTTTGAGGGCTCAGTCACTCTGACACCATATTCAATCACTGAGTTCTAGTCACTTCCTTTTTAAGATGCCTTCTGTGAAATGTTCTTCTTTCTGATGCTTGCAGGCATTGTGATATTGTAGGTGTGCGTTATTTCCCTGCCCAGATTGCGTTTGCCTCCTTTATGGTCTCTTTGTCTCTTGCCATCTCTTTTCCCCATTTGTTTTCTTGGCTCTCTGCGTATCCATACCTCCAGCTCTGTGTCATCATGTTGCTCTCCTGCCGGAAGCCTCTAATGGCTTCCTGTGCTTTGCAGTAGCAATATTCACCCCTAGAGACCCGATGACCCCTGCTTATAATAAATATTGTCAATGTCCCCTTTGCTCTCCTAAAATGAGACCAATACCTACACCTGACTTGATAAAAGGTAACACGACACCTTGCGTGTAATATGAAGGAGAGCTAATCTTCATAATACAGATACATATTTCACTACAACATGCATGGGCGTGACTGCACTAGAAGACAGGAGGAAGTGAGTGGTATGATTCTCACACATGCTCTTAGAATCACAGCGATTGTAAGCCATATACAAATGCAGACTTTTGTACGTAGGTGACGTTGCTGATGCAAAAAGCAGGTGTGGTGTGGTATTAGTGAAATAATTTTCCAAAACGGTGCACAACTCTTAGTAAAGCTTTGAAGAAAACCTGTTTCCCTTGATTTACCCGAGTAATAAAAAAACCTTAGCGTTTCTTAAAAATGGGCACAGAATCTTTTGCATTTGTATGTAAAACAGAGTTAGGGTATGGGCTTGGAGCCTTGTAACCGGGCTTCTCACCTGCTACATTTCCGGGAGGACGTTTGAAAGTTGGGCAGGACACAGGACAGTGCTCCTTATTGCTCAGGACCACTCTACACATTGTAGAGCTAGCAGCCTCTCTGGTCCTCACTAAACACCAGTAGAAGTCTCCACCCATCTTGAAAACCAAAACATCTGGGGCGCCTGGGTGGCTCAGTCGGTTAAGCGTCCGACTTCAGCTCAGGTCACGATCTCGCGGTCCGTGAGTTCGAGCCCCGCGTCGGGCTCTGGGCTGATGGCTCAGAGCCTGGGGCCTGCTTCCGATTCTGTGTCTCCCTCTCTCTCTGCCCCTCCCCCGTTCATGCTCTGTCTCTCTCTGTCTCAAAAATAAATAAACATTAAAAAAAATTAAAAAAAAAAAAAAGAAAACCAAAACATCTGCCCAGATTTCCAAAACATTCCCTACAAGTATACTGCCATTCCCTTGAGAGTGACTGGTCCATAGGATAAAATCTAGACCATTCTGCTTGCCATCCAAAGGCCTTCATGTCCAAACTTCAAGTATTAAAACAAGAAATGTAAAAGAATCTAAGTATTCAACTATAGGGAATTGGTTAAATTTTAGTACCTAATTTATATGCAAATTTCTAGTATATAGACACTTAAAATTCTGTTCCAAAATAACGTATTCATAATTTATTATTAACTGAAAAAAATGAGTTATACAAACAGCCACTATAGTATAATATCAATTTTGAAAAACCATATGTGTGTATATATATATATGTATATATGTGTGTATATATATATATGTATATATATATATATATATACATATATATATACACACACACACACACATAGATACTTATATACATATAAAATGTTGTATATATGGTTAGATAAGGGGAAGATAACAGGCACCAAAATATTTTAGAGATATTTATAGGTGTTTTTTTCTCTTTAGTATTCCTCTGAAATGTCTTAATTTTCTCCATTAACATATAATTTTTGTGAAAATCATAATAAGAGTGGGGCCCCTGGGTGGCTCAGTCAGTTAGGCATCCGACTCTTGATTTTGGCTCAGGTCATGATCTCACCGTTAGGCTAGTGAGATCGAGCCCCATGTCAGTCTCTGCACTGGCAGTGCAGAGCCTGCTTGGGATTCTCTCTCTCCCTCTCTCTCTGCCCCCTCCTCTGCGCTCTCTCTCAAAAATAAATAAACATGAAAAAAATTTTTTAAAAAATCATAATAAGAGACAATAATAATAAACCTAAGTATAGAGTAATTGACCTAGTGAAGCCATCGGGTTCCTTGCTTGCTTACCTACACAAAGGCTATCTAGGAATTGACCGCAATCTGCTAACAGTTAAAAACATCGAAAATAAACTGAGCATTCATTCACCCCAATATGTTTTTATTCTTTTAAAATCATCTACATGTATTACTTTTAAATATAGTATGCACATTTAAAGATACACATCATCATTTTTAAGGATGAATTGTAAATTTTCAATTATGTAGAGATGTTCTAATCTCTTCTCCTTACATCACAGGGGATTGTCTTGTTTGGAGAGCATGATTATACAATATTCAGTCAATTAGTTTGCAAACTATTTTCTCTCGTGACTTGTTCCCAGATGTAGTATGTCATTTGTCTTCCCTTCCCATCTCTATCTCTGTCCTTACTAAAACACCCACACCATCTGCACTGATTTTAAGTTCAGGGGCATTGCCAGTGGTCTAAGTTGAGTTCTTCGAAAGGCTTTCCAGGGCTCCCCGGGAGCTTCCAGCATCGTAGCAGAGTTATACTCTGCTCTCTAAAGCGACTGTCTAAAATAAGTTTATGTCTGTTTGTTTCTTCGGAAGCTTCACCCTAGTGAACAGATGTGGAGGGCAAGGGAGTTGGGCAAGGCTGCAGAAGCCCGAGACCCAGAGAATGTAATTGAAAATCCCATCAGTTTGCTTTGCCTCATCATTACTCAATGTTCTAATGCAGATTTCCTCTTTGGTCAACATTTCATAAATAATTCTGCATTGCGCCAGCCAAATTTACATTCTTAAAAGTAATTAACAAGTTGTCTTTTTGTACTCACGCATGGTCATTTCAACCTTTATTTTTGTTTGCTGACCTGCAGATTTGTGACTAATGTTAGCCATTTATTACCGGCTCCTTTCTCCTCAACAGTAGAAGAGAAATAAATCTTTTAGAACCTATTTGATGGGTGTGTTGTTTTATTGCTTATTTGATGATACCACTTGATATGATATTCCAGATATCTTTAGAGGGAATCGAGTATTCTCCCTGGCAGGTTTCTGATGAACAACACTTGAAGGAACTGCATAGTCTGGGTGGGGTGATGTGTTTCTATGGAAGCCTCACAGTGAGACACCGCAAAGGCCACTTCCTAGGTAGGCAGGCAGGGCTTCAGGCACCCCCCTGGGTGCGCTGCATTTAATTCCTGTGTGTGTGTGTGTGTGTGTGTGTGTGTGTGTGTGTGTGTGTTCATGTATGTATGCATGTAAGAGTTTGTATACATTTTGAGAGCTTCTGTATATTTTTGAGGATGCTGATCCTAATTTTCTTTCCATCACCATCTGTGACATTGGTATATCCAATCACTCGTTTTTAGATCATGAACTAAAAACACCCGTTTCTTTAAAGATGCAACAGTGTTTTGTTTTTAATGTTCAGGATGAGTTTCTATTTTAACAATGGGATATAGAATTTACAATATATTCTTCAAAACTCCTGTTTCCTAGTGGATAGAACTCATCTTAAAGCTGCGCTTTGTTTACAGTTTATATTTAAGGAGAATCTAATATAGACGTGCCCTTTAAGTGAAGTATTTCTCAATGTGACTTGAGAGACTCTTTCTGATAGTGGCTGGGATGTGGATTTTGGAAAAGCTTAACTCATGAATTTCCCATGTCTTGTAGGTAATGTGTTCTCTTTCCCTAAACTATTAAGACCCGAGATACAATCCTGTCCTATGTATTCTCTCAGGTAGAGCTGTTTTATCTACAGTTTGTCAGATACCCTACTAGCTGAAGTCAGATTGTTCTTTGTCATTCTGAGTAAAGGGTCAGGGCACCACAAGGTGGTGGTTACGGGTTAGGGCACCACAAGGAGCCACTTAGATATGTCCCGCGTAAGCATGGCCTTCTTCAGAAATCAGCTGGTGAGGGTGGGGTGTCCCTTCTGCTAAAGGACGTTGGATGCTCTGAATGTTTTATGGGTTTATGCTCATTGCTTTTCCCTAGTTTAAATCACAGTCTTTCTAGATAGCTGTACTCCACTGTATTTATAAAATTGCAACCAGCAAAAGATTGTTTTTTAATTTTTTTCAGTTTATTTATTTATTTTGAGAGAGAAAGCATGAGCAGGGGAGAGGCAGATTGAGAGAGAGAGAGAGAGAGAGAAAGAGAGAGAGAGAGAGAAAGAATCCAAAGCAGGCTCTACACTATTAGCGTGGAACCCGATGCGGGGCTTGACCTCACGAACTGTGAGATCATGACCTGAGCCGAAACCAAGAGTCGGACGCTTAACCGACTGAGCCACCCAGGCGCCCTCCAGCAAAAGATTCGAACAACATTCCTGTTGGATATTCTTGTGCAACAGGGGAGTTCACAGTGAGTTCTCCTTCGGAACACACAGAACACATTTTTAAAATTGTTGTGTTATTAATTTATATTAACTTATATTGCATTTAGATCTTGTGGACTTAAAACATTATCTTCAGACCCATCCAGAGGATTTTTCATGGATAGTAACCTGAGCTCCCCGGGAAAGCCAGACAAGTGCAGAAGACCTCATTAGAAAATTATTTTTTCTTTCCTTTTATTTTTCTGTCCGGAGTTTAGCAGGTTCCCCTCTTGTTTCTGTTGGACTCTTCTCATTTACCGTGGAAAAAGCTCTGAGCTTGGACTGTCTGTTGAAAATTAAAATTGAGCAAAATTAAGCTGGGCGTCTCTGCACGCTGAGGCTGAGCTCATGGGCTGAGGTCAGGACAAAGATGGGTTCTGAGTGGGGAACGTGTGTGTGTGGCCTCCTGTAGCCTGTTCACACCAGTGTATGCCTGCTCACTGGGACTGGCTGATCCACTGGGTGCTCTTTTTTTTTTTTTTTTTAATGTTTATTTTTGAGAAGGGGCAGAGAGGCAGAGAGAGGGAGACACAGAATCCGAAGCAGGCCCCAGGCTCTGAGCTGTCAGCACAGAACCAGACGCAGGGCTCGAACTCACGGACCGCGAGATCATGACCTGAGCCCAAGTTGGATGCTCAACCGACTGAGCCACCCAGGCGCCCCTCCACTGGGCACTCTCAACAGCAGTGATGGAAACTGAGGCCCAACAGTGGAGCTAAAGCTGCATTTCCACAAATATCTCTTTGTACCTTGGGTTTGCTGTTCCTCACACAAGCATGGGCATACTGTGCTGTATGCCAGGGCTACCCCTGGCCTCATCTGTCACAATTGCATAGGAACCAAGTCGGTACCTGAAATATGCTGAAATATGTCTTTAGTCTGTGCTCAAATCTTAAGGCCATCTGAAATAATTCTGAATTTCCAGATAAATCAGTATGAGCAGTGAGGAAAGGCAGACGCTTAGTCTTAATCAGTCTGGAGCACAATCCTGTATCCTGAGTATGATTGTATTTAGTTTACTCAGAGGTTAAAGCTCAAATGCTTATAGAAGCTAGACAGGTAGCATAAATAAGGGAGGCGGACTGGGCATAATACTCTAGGGCATGGTGGGGACTGTGATAAAGCAGAGAAGGGCGGCCTCAGCTAAGGGAGCAGCCCCTACTCCGCAAATAATGGCGGCTGCCACGCAGGGCTGTGTCCCAGGCCTTATTTTTCTTTATTTCTTTTTTTTTAAATATAATTTATTGACAAACTGGTTTCCATACAACACTCAGTGCCAGGTCTTATTTTTCAAGAGATGCTACATATACAGGTGCTGACGTGAACTATCCTTTGCTCTTGATATTTTCAATGTTGGCCAATGACTTACAAATTTCCAACGTACCTTTGTCAGTGGGGTCTGGCCTTCTGGCTTTTAGTTTGCAACTCTTCCCTAAGTTCACCAGGTCTTAATGACCTGTTTCTGTGCATGAGACACTGGGAGCTCCTTGGAGGGGGACGTATCCCTTCTTTGTGTTGGTTCCTCCATGGCACCTACCATGATGGTGAATCCTCAACCCACCGTCGGCTACGAGGGCTGCCCGAGGGCTGTGTCATCTACCGGAAAAAGAACGCGCACGGTCACGTGATGTCAGACTTGTAAACACGGGGGTTTTAAAAACGGTAACCTTGAGGCAAATGTGGCAGCACACTTAGGGTATATGGGTGGCTTCTGTTCTTGTGTTCTTCTCCTTTCCTGATCCTGAGAAAGGCGTAGCACCCCTGGGGTCCATGCCTCCTTTGAGGCTTGCGTAGCCCTGATGGTATCTGTCTTCCTAGGTTTTCTGAAAGCCTCAGCTGGCCAGTGAACCCCTAGAGGAAGGCAAGAAGTTTAGAGGCAGAGATGCAGGCCTAGGAGAGCAAGGGGCTAAAAGGAGAGGTGGTGGGGGCATCCCCAGATAGGGATGACTCCCGGCTCCCCTCTGTAAGGTGGTGTGTGTGTGTGTGTGTTCATTCCAGGTGTTGGAATGTCTGCTCATTTCTAACAGGGAAGGAAATGGCCCTGCCACAGCGTATCAGGGGATCACGTTGGTTCGGGTCGTAAGCATTTCATGTACTGGACCAGTCACCTAAGCACTAACACTGAACCTCCCGGGGACCTCTGGGGGCTGTGGGAGCCATAATCATGACGGAGGCTGACTTTTAATCAGGCTTGTAGGATCTCCACTTGAGGCTGGATTTAATTTTATTCAAAGGATGTAAAGTACTGTGACATTTCATGCACACCTGAGTTTCTGGAGCAAAATTCATACCCACAACACAACCATTAAAGAAATTGCTCCGGACCCAATGCAGTATTTATGGTTGCAAAACAAAGAATGGACCCAGAGCTGAAAGAAAAAAAAATTTTTTTTTTTCCGGAAGATCCTTAAACTCCCTTTGCCAGACCAGACCTGCCCCCTGGTGGCATTTTTGCTCATTTTTTCCTTTACTAGCTGGGAAGTGCCACAGTAGCCCCTGACTGAAGCAATGCTTTTAACAAGATGGTACAGGATTTCAGCCTCCGTGGTGTCAGGGCTCCCGGAGTCTGCCAAACCCAGAAAGGCTCACCTGAAGGAGAAAGTCTAGAAGGATCAAATTGATCCTTGTCTTCACTTCAAACATGTTTCTGTTGGTCTCTCTTCACCTCGACTCCAGAGGAAGGACTTGCCTATTTGCACAGCAGACTCCTTTTACCTTTGGGTCCTGCTTCTGGGGCGTCATCCCAGACAGTCTCTCTTCCCCGTGGCGTCCCTTCTGTTCCACCCCCTTCTCTCCCTGCTCGTTCTCTCTCCTTCTCATATTCGCATCCTTTCTTTTTCTCTGTTGTATTGCTGCCCTCCATCAATACACACATCCAGGCTCTGACAGCCTTGGAGGAAATCATTCTATGATTTGCTTTTAGCAAATTGCTTCCCTTCAAATTACTTCCTGTCTCTTTCTCCATCCCTTTGGACTAAACTGCTGAGAAGAAAAACTTAAAGTGTCTTAGCCCATGGAACACCCTGTGTCATAGCTTATGAAACCATCCCCGTGATTTTGGGCATTCAGCTTGCCTCCAGCGCGTTGCTGTTGTAAATGACAATGGATGAACACGTCTGTGCTCATACTGCCCACTTTTGCTTTCATTATGTCCAGAAGATAAAGTGCCCCGTATGTAATTGCTGATTATGAAAACCAATGTGGTTTTGAGCCAGACTCTGGCTGTGTGTTGTGATACTGACTTTTAAGAAGGTTGTAACCACTTACAATGCCACCAGCAAGGAATGCGTTCCCAGGCACAATCCAACCATGGCAACATTGGATGCTGCCGATGGGCGGTGGCGGGGGGGGGGGAATTCTACTCAGAGAAGGGTGAGAAATAATATCTCACATTTGCTGTACCTTTTATTGTATTGTTGGTGGGCTGAACCATTTTCTGTTTTTTTTTTTTTTCTTCACCGATTATGCTTCCCTGTGTGTTTGTTGTTTTTTCCCCCCATATTTTCCATATTTTGAGGTCTGATGTTTTCCTTATGAATTTGAATAAGAACATATATAGTGTGAGTTTAAGGCCCTCTTTGTCAGATAGAATGCAAATATTGTCCTCAGTATAATGTCCTTTTTATTTTAGTCTTGCTGTTTTTTCATTGTACAGAAGTTTTAAATTTTTTATGTATTCAAATCTGTCAGTCTTTTCCTTCATGATTTATTCCACTGCTTCAAAGCTGAAGTTACTGTCTTTCACAAATCTGATAAATATTCTATCCCATCTCCTGCTGGTTTTTCTGTCATTCAATTTTTTTGTATTTAACTCCTTAATCCAGGTGGAGGTTATTTTTGTATATTGTGTAAACTATGAATCTAACTTGGAAAGTTCCCCAAATGGTTATCTACTTATTCCAGTTTGACTTACTAAGTAATTCTTCTTAGCATTTTTCATTATGGAAGCTTGTGTTATCAAGGGTTACATTTTTTTAAAAATTTTTTTTAATGTTTATTTATTTTTGAGACAGAGAGAGAGCATGAGCAGGGGAGGGGCAGAGAGAAAGGGAGACACAGAATCTGAAACAGGCTTCAGGCTCTGAGCCGTCAGCACAGAGCCCGACGCGGGGCTCGAACTCACGAACTGTGAGATCATGACCTGAGCCGAAGTCGGACGCTTAACCGACTGAACCACCCAGGCACCCCAAGGGTTACATTTTTAAAAACACTTTCTTCTATTTCTGGATTTTCCAACCTGTTGTATTGATCTGTGTTTCTGTTTTTGAGCCAGGGACAAAGGTTTTAGGTGGCATTGCTTCCTAATGGGCACCCAAAGCTGCTAAAACTCCATCATTCTGGTTCTTGTTTAAAACAGCATTCTTCAGGGGCCCCTAGGTGCCTCAGTCGGTGAAGCGTCCGGCTCTTTGCTTAGGTTCAAGTCAGGATCTCACCGTTCGTGAGTTTGAGCCCCCTGTTGGGCTCTGCACCTGCTTGACATTCTTTGTCTCCTTCTTTCTCTCTGCCCCTCCCCTACTGTCTCTATCTTAAAAATAAATAAACATTTAAAACATAGCATTCTTGAATGCTGTGTTTTAAATGTTTTCGTATGAGTTAAGCATCTGACTCTTGGTTTTGGCTCAGGTGACCATCTCACTGGTTGTGGGTTTGAGCCCCATATCAGGCTCTGCACTGTCAGTGCAGAATCTGCTTGGGAGCCCCCCCCCCCCTCGCTCTCGCTCTCGCTCTCGCTCTCTCTCTCTCTCTCTCTCTCTCTCCCTCCCTCCCTCCCCCTCTTCTTTCTGCCCTTCACATCTCTCTCTCTCTCTCAAAATAAATAAACATAAAAAAGGCGGGGGGCACCTGGGTGGCTCAGTCTCAGTAGGTTCAATGTTTTCATACATATTTCAGAACCCTTTTTTAGTAAAAAAAGACAGCTTGTTAGGATTTTTATTGGAGCTTATATCACTAGATCTGGAGCTAAATAAATAACGCCTTTGTTGCTCACTGGCCGTGTAACCACGGACAAGTTATTTAAAGTCCCTTTACCTCTTATCTTCCATCGATGGCATGGGGATGATGAAAATATCCACCTTAAAGGATTTTGACAGGGATTGAATGGCATGACTCAGGTACAGTCTGGCACAGAGTAAGTGCTTATTGAACATTACTTTTCATTATTAATCCTGTTACCCCATGTTTGAAGTATGAGCCTCGAATGCCTTCTTCGTGCCTTTCTGTTTGCCCCTTTCCAAATTGGCGGCTACACTCTTATCATAATAAACTTTCTAAAATACAACTCTGATCATCACGTCGCTCCTTCATGCTTTCTTTGTTCCAGAGGGCGAGGGTCCATAATCATTCAGGGACCTCAGTGATCCAATCTGTTTCAGCCTCCTTGCATGGTCCCCAGCTCATCCTCCTCATGTACCCTGCTCTCCAGCCAACTGGACCACCTGCTCCTGTGTTCACTGGGGAAGCCAGCCTATATCACTGTCGCTAAGCACATGGGCTCAGCACTCAAAAGCTCAGGTTCAAACCTGGCTTCATCATTCTTTGCGTGTACCTTCTGGTAGAGGACATTGCCACCCCATGCCTCAGTTTCCTCATCTATAAAATCACACTGATGATGATAGGTTATGGCTTTGCGTAGATTAAATGAGATAGTGCATGCAAGCCATTTTCACCGTGCTGAGTAGGACCGGCTACCTCATTAGCAGAGCCCAGTGCAAAATGAAAATATAAGCCCCCCCCCCGACTTTTTTTTTTCCAGAAATTGTCAAGAATTTCAAGGCCGTGACACTAGGGAATTAAACTAAGTATGAGGCCTTTCTCTAGTCTGGGGTACCAGGTGACTGCACAGGCCACAGAGCTTTGAAGCCAGCCCCAGTCCACAGTATTTGATGACGGCAGGGAATGTTAGCATTCTGACCGCCTTGTGTTTTCTCAAGCTGCTCCCTCTGTCCCTGGTGTCTTGCTCCTTTGGCCTCCCGCCTCCCCACCCCCCACCCCGTGGCTTACCTTATGTGCAGTCTCCTCCCCGAAGCCCCCGAGATACACACTTGTTTCCTCCTTTGAGAGACTGTGGCTATGATCTAGTCTTGTCTAGGCCTCTTACAGCCTTCAGCCTGGTACACGGGGAAATTTTGTGCGTGACTCCCTCTTAAGATCAGGCTGTCGGCCCCCCAGCTTGCACTGGAAGCGTTTCCTGGCACTCGAGTGTAAGTACCCTTCCCAAACACGCAGACGATGCTTGGCTATACTATCTCGGCAGTTACTCTCCGATAGAAACCTTTTCGGTGGTTGGAGGTGGTGGTGGTAAGCTTGGGAAGAGAAGAGCAGGCCATGAGAAGTTACCCGCAGGGGGGAATGGCTGATGAACCTTAACCTGGGGATGACGCATCGAAACCTTCCATCAGGGGCGCCGCCTGGGCGGCTCAGGCGGTTAAACGTCTGACGTCCGCTCAGGTCATGATCTCACCATTTGTGGCTTCAAACCCAGCTCGGAGCCTGGAGCCTGCTTCAGGTTCTGTGTCTGCCTCTCCCCCCCTCGCTCTCCGTTGGTCTGTGTCTCTGTCTCTCTCTCAAAAATAAAAATAAAAAACATAAAAAAAAAAAGAAACCCTCTGTTATCAACTAAGATTTCCTCATTTGTTTTTAATTTTTAAAAACAAATTTAATGTTTACTTAAGGCCTGGCAAGTAGAGAGCCCGGTGCAAAATAACAGCGATAAGCCTCTTATTCCAAAATTATCAAGAATTCTAATGTGGTGACAGCACAATATGAAACCAAGCATGAGGCTCTTCTAAGCACAGGGCCCCGTACAGCTGTATAGGTTGCACACCCATCAAGCCAGCTCTGGTACTGTACTGAGTGTTAATAACGGGGGTGATTGTTTATATTCTTATTGCTTTGCATTTTTCTCACATGGCTACTATCGCAGGGGGAGATGCACAATAAATGTTTGCTGAATGAACGGATCAGTGAATAAAGGCATGGACTAACGTGTCACCCTTTGGAGTGACTTATTTCTATGCCTACAGTGGTTTGCTAGAGACATAGTTATTCTCGCCTTCTTTGCCCATCGGTGAGCCCCTAGAGGATTTTAAAACATCAACTGCGTTTCCAGAGACTGTGATTGGGCTTTGTCTGGAGTCATGTCCTGGGAGCATCTTTCTTACTTGGCTTCTGATGGCGCAGGAGGGACTAAGAGCCCTCAGATCTATGAATGATCCGTGTGGGGTTTTCTCAGCACAAAGGCATCGCGTCTTGATAAGGAAGACATTGCAGGGAGCGAGAAGCATTCTAGGGGAGATGAACATTTTAGTCGGTCTTCTCATTTTGTCGTGGAAGTCAGCTTCTCTGGCTCCGCGGAAGTCGACAGAGTTGGTGCTGAGAGTTGCTGTCTAGTTGTGTCCTGCCGGCCAAGTTGTCATCCGTTCAGAATGCAGAAAAAGATTTTTGAGGTCCGCATTTACAGGTCTGACTGCCGATGGCGAAGCCTCTCTCGACTTCAGTTCCGACTTTTCTGACTGTCTATCTTGGCATCATGCTCTGCTTCTGATGGAAGTGTCTTCCTATCTAGGATGTCTTAGAAAGGATAGCACCCCACTCTTTCGGGGGCGGGGATGGTTCCAATGCCGGAGGTACAGTAGCAGATCTTGCTTTCATCAGTTGTACCATCACCTGCCTAACTCTGAATGGAGATGGTCTTTCCGTCTGCCTCCTGGGGGAGCCAATTGCCAGGTGGTACTAAGGTGGGCCAGAATATTGTAGCTGGAGAATTGGGTCCTAACCATGTCTGCTGAGGACGTTAGCCATGCGGGACTGTAAGACGACAATCAGGGAGTCAGAATTCTCATTTGAATCTGCTCATTCATTCAAAAATGGGTATTGAGCACCTACTCGGAGCCCAGCACTCATCTGGGGGCTTAGACTGCCCGCTTCTTTTTCATTCAGTCCTTTCTGGAATTAACATGCTGATCAAGGGGTGTAGGAAAATGATAATTAGAGACTGAGGGTTTCGTGAAGGATAACAGGACAGATTAAAAAATGATTAAAACAGAAATGCTCCTCAGTTTGTACAAGAGAAAACTCAGCTTGGACTTTGGTTCCTAATGCTGTGGTCCTGTGGTTTTATTTTTCTTACACTCATACATTGTGAGTGTAATCTAACAGAAATGTTGCAAAAGTGAGTTATGATTTCTGTTATAGTCTAAACACCGGAATCTATCAGACCATGTCTTGGAAACTAGCTTCTGCTGTGTATCTTCTTACAGTTTGAACAGAGAAAATGCCTTGGATCTAAAAATCTCATCTATAACTCTATTAAGACATTTTTTCCTCCCCCTTCATATCCTTAGTTATTATGTAAGAGAACTAAATTTTGAAAATTTCTTTAAGCAGTTTATTTTTTATTTTTGGATATGAAGGTTAACTTTAAAATGGCTTTACTAATTACTTTATTAAAGATAAATATGAACATTAAATATAAATATACATGCATATGTTAAATAGAAATTTACATCTTTGTAAAATACTTATTATATTAAAATTGTCTATGCTGTTATCATAAAAGTAATATTGAACAAAATATTTTATTACCTGATATCTTCATTCAGGGGTTTAAAATTAACTTAATAGGAATACCCTATTAAATTTTGGTTCTTTTTATAACAAAAAAAATTAATGGAAAGATACTTTCTTTTGTATCATTGAACTTTTTTATGAAGCTATATTTTCCAAATACAGATAGCCACATTCTACATCATTTCTAAAAAGGTATTTTCTGATACCTGCACTTTTCTTCATTTTATAGGTCTATTAACTTTGTCACATAATTTAAAAATTTCTTGTCAAAAGCTGATTAAAGATTTTATATATATATATATATATATATATATATATATATATATATATATATATGTGTGTGTGTGTGTGTATGTATATATGGTTCATATATATAAGATACCACACAAACACACAGACATATAAACAAACATGCACACACATATCTAATTTGTGTATGTTCTTAAAAAATTTTTTTTAATGTTTATTTATTTTTGAAAGAGAGACAGAGAGCAAGTGGGGTAGGGGCAGAGAGAGAGGGAGACACAGAATCCGAAGCAGGTTCCAGGCTCTGGGCCGTCAGCCCAGGGCCCGACACTGAGCTCAAACCCACGAACTGTGTGATCATGACCTGAGCCGAAGCAAGACGCTTAACTGACTGAGCCACCCAGACGCCCCTATATGTGTATGTTTTTTTAATGTAAGTCAGGGGATGGAAAGGACTCAGGTATGCTTCGTGTATTTTTTTTTATGTAATGGCAATTCAGAAAAATCACATGAAAACTTTGAATATTGCTTTCCAAAGGAGCCTTGTATTGAAGTACTGGGTAGAAAAAGGAGCAATTTTTTTTTTTATCTTAAATATATTTAAATCACAGGAAAAAAAAAAAAACAGCTGGAACTGGTACGTTGTATTTTTTCCCTCTATTTAAACAATCAGCCAGTCAGCTTTTTTTTTTTTTTTTAACTGAACTATAGTTGACACACATTACGTTCGTCTCAGACGTATGACAGTGATTGCACCACTCTGTGTTAGAGTGTTCTGCCATTTCTGTTTCTCTCCCACCTTAAACCCTTACCGAGTCCCTCAATCTTTGTATAGCACACTACGAGTATCACTACCATATGTCACCACACGACACTCTTACAATACTATTGACTGTGTTCCCTATGCTGTAACTTTCATCCCTGTACCTCCCGATCCCCCTCACCCATTTTGACCAGCCTCCACCCCCTCCTCTCTGGCAACCACTAGTTTCTTCCCTGTAATCCTTGGTCCCTTCCTGCCTTTTGGTTTTTTTGTTTTGTTTTTTAGATTCCACATAGAAGTCAAATCATGTGGTATTTGTCTTTTCTCAATCTGACTTATTTCACTTACTATAATGCCCCCTACATCCATGTCATAGACTCTTAAGTCTAAAGTTCTCTCTCGTCTGGCAAAAGAGCGGACGCAGGATTAAAGCGAGAGATGGCTAATGTCCGGGAAAAGACAAGAGCCCCGAGTTAAGGGTCCTTGCCCCGTTTTTATTAGGATCAGAAGGCTTACAAATATGGCGATGGACATGCACAAAGGGACAATGAATCTGTGAACATTAACTTGTGGACGTGAGGGAAAGGGGGTCTTGAGGATATTTGTGGATAGCGGTATGGGTTAATACAAAACAAGATCCCGGGCAACGGGGAGTTGGGAGGAAGGTTGTTTACAGAGGCAGCACCTCTGTTTATCTCAGCCTCAGGGATAAATCTGGGGAAATAACCTCAGGATTGACAAGGCACCTTTTCTTTTGTTAATCATCTCCGCTCTGGGCTGCTTTGCCTGCAGCTCAGTGGTCCATAGTCCAATTCACCAATTTACCTAAACTGGCCCTATCCTCCTGTGAAAGCAGCTTTTCTGCCATAGGACTAAATTGGGGTGCTCCCATCCTGAACATCTAATCTTGTTAATTTCACATACCTATGTATTGGGCACCTTTGCGCTGTTTCTACTTCAGGCCTTTGCCTCTCCCTCTCTATTCTGGGGGCCCTGCACCCCCCTATTCTTGCAGTGCCAATCTGGTTTACCCAAACTCAGGTGTGAGCATTTTATGACTTTGTATCTCTTTATGCCTTGTCAACTCCTTGGCGTAAGTCCGGGGGATTCCTAAGCTTAGCCCTCACACATCCATCCGTGTTGTCGCAAATGGCGAGATCTCATTTTTTTCACGGCTGAGTAATATACCCTCCTACACACATACCACATCTTTATCCATGCATCTGTTGATGGATGCTTAGGTTGCTTCCGTAACTTGGCTATTGTAAATAATGCAATTAACAAAGGGGTGCATTTATCCTTTCCAGTTAGTGTTTTTGTATTCTTTGGGTATTCCTGGATCATATGTATTTCTATTTTTAATGTTTTGAGGAACCTCCATCCTGTCTTCCACAGTGGCTGCCCCACTTTGCATTCCCCCCAACACTGTGTGAGGGCTTCTTTTTTACCACATCCTCGCCAGCACAAATTATTTCTTACAAAAGGAAGCTATTTTAAGTGTATGTCCTCACTTCTCTGTTCTTACCTAGATGACTGCTCCAGACATCTCAGAACTATCTGCTTGCTTCTAGCATTGCCTGTACATCTCACCCTGCCCATTACCATTTGAGGGCCATACACACAGCCCACGGATCATTTTGTTCCACTGTGTAAAGAGCTTCCCATTACCTTCTCTATAAAATGCGGGCTCCTAAGCAGGACAGTCAAGATACTTGGTGACACAGCTGTGCCTCCTTCTGCACCCACACCAGACCCCTAAGAGTGCTGTGCTCAGTCTCATCTGCCTCTTTTGTACCTTAGTTCCAGATGCTCTCTTTTCGTAGAATCTCATTCTTCCCATGGCCCCACCTTCCCCGGTATTATGTATGTATACATCTTTGGTGTATGTATGTCCGTATATACAAATTTTATATTACATGTAATATAAAATACAACAGTTGGTGTGCTATCCAGTTTAAATACTGCCTTAAAAATATTAACCTTAGTTTTGACCCCAATTGGTGTGTGAGGGAGGGTGCTATCTTATGGGTATAGTATAGAGTAACTGTTCCTGTATGGTTTTTCAGCTTAATGTTCATGCAGTAAAGTCATTTTCCCTCTGCCCATTCTCCCGCACCCCATACATATTTCTGAAAATCTCCTTCCAATCCCTATTATTATGGTCTGCTAAATATTGGTATTTTGAAATAAATAAAGTTTGGTCTTGACTCAAAGATTTTTTTGGGTAAAGAACTAGGGGCAACTAGTTAGGAAGAAAGTCAGGAAGAGGGCTTAACCAATTTCCATTTGCACAAGAGACTTGAATAGCTTAGGAGCTAAAATATACCATGCAGTAAAAATAAACATATAAAACCCCAGACTCTGCAGTTAATGGAATGTGAAAATGTGTGTGCGCGAATGACACTCAGTGCCTGGAAGAAACCGTAGCCACTTACTTTGTCAATAAACTCCACATACGCTCCGTAAACAAGTCGTCACTCATTCCTAGAATTTGCCAAATAAATATTCTCTGAGTCCATTTTAACCCAGCAACTTGGTAAGGGGCCCTGATAGTTTCTAGCTACCTTCTTCCTGGAGGCTGTGCTCAGAATTCTCATTGCTAACCATGATACGACATTTCTCAGTAATGTACAAGGGGATGGAAATTCAGCCAGATATGAAGGAAACCTGAAATTTTATTAAATGAGTAAATATGGCAGATGCTGCGAGACTTACACCCAGGGTCTCCTCAGAGGTCCTTCGTTAAATGCCTGTATAAAAACTGGTAGTGTGATACTCTCTTGAAATGAAAAAGAAATCTAGCTGCAAAAATTTTATGGGCTCTGTTCTGCTTGGTAAATTGTAATCCTTGTTTTGCCAATCTGAGTTGATACTACTTACATTTTTTTCTTAGCCATTGGTTTTTGAGTGGGACAGCACAGGATGGGACCGCCTTTAATTTTGATAATCAAAGTGGGAATGGCTGCGGTTTTCCTATGTGCTTTCTCCCCCACCAGAACCCTCACCGAGTCCCTCGGTCTTTGTACAGATGAGGCTCCACCACCTGTCTGTCACCGCTCTGCTCCTAATTCAAGAAAAATGCATATGATAAAAATTCTGAAATTAGAGAACACATTCAGGGCAAAGTCATGTCACCAAAGTCACTCTTTGCTTTACAAAATTATTCCCAATCTTATACCTTTACCTGAGAGGCTCCATGGATCTAAATAACTCCCTTTGAGTACGTATCAAAGCCGCATATATCTTACCGGCAAGGTATTTGGAGTGTGCTTCGGTGAGAGACAGATAACTATTTAAGCCTGAGGTTTTTTGTGGATGGATGGCCAGGAGACAGATGGTCAAGAAAAGAGAGGGGAAAGAGCAGAGTAAGTTAGAAGAAGTTGCTGCCCGTGGTTTTGGGAATAGCACGTGAGAGGTATTTGGGGAATGCCCACTGGACACAGCCGGCGGGCAGCTAGAACTCAGTGGCTATGACCCAAGGAAACCTTCACGACTGGGGATAGAGTGTGAGAGTTTTCCCCAGGGAGTGATACAGGTCCCTGAAAATGATACTTAAAAGACAGAAGAGGACTTAATGTTAAGAGAAGCAACATTTTGAGTAGTATCTATTGATAGCACACAAGGAGAGTGAGGGTGGTAAGGTACAGTGAGAAAGTAGCTAGAGCCCTAGTAATGCATATTGTTCCGGAAATGAAGGAGGAGAGGCTTGAGAAGGGTGTTAGAGGAAGGGGATGTGTTCCAGGGAGGAATTAAACTTCATGCAAGATGCACTTTCTTTTTCTAGTGTATCCAATCGTCTTTGAAAGGGAGAATTTCCTTTTTGCCTTCCCAGGAACATGACTTATTGCTACGAAAATACTGTGTAACAAATAATCACAGACCTTACTGATATAAAACAGTAGGCATTTCACGCATCTACAGATCAGTGGGGGCAGGGGGAGATGTTAGGTGGCTAATTTCGGCTCTCTTCAGCTGGGGCCGGCTCTGCTCCGGGAGTCTCTTATTCTCTTCCCTGCATCAGTGGATTATCTGGGGCATGTCCTTATGGCAATGACAGAGGCCCAAGAGCACAAGCCCAACTTCACAAGAACAGTTTCAGGAGTCTCTGTCCCATCATGTCTGCTAGCGTAGGGTTGACAAAGTCACATAACTGAACCCAATATTAAAAATGGGTTACACGCCACCTCAGTGTAAATCCATGTCAAACCATATGGCCCAAATCAGTCTCAATGGGTCAGGGAAATGTGTTACTCCTATGGAAGCGAGGAGGTAAGAATAGATATTTCTTTCTTTCCAATTTTATTTACATTCAAATTAGTTAACATTCAGTGTAATAATGGTTTCAGGACTAGACTTTAGTGATTCATCACTTACATATAGCACCCAGTGCTCCTCCCAACTAGTGCCCTCCTAAATGCCCATCACCCATTTGGCCCATCCCCCATCCAACGCCCCTCCAGCAACCCTCAGTTTGTTCTCTGTATTTAAGAGTCTCTTATGGGGGCGCCTGGGTGGCGCAGTCGGTTAAGCGTCCGACTTCAGCCAGGTCACGATCTCGCGGTCCGTGAGTTCGAGCCCCGCGTCAGGCTCTGGGCTGATGGCTCAGAGCCTGGAGCCTGATTCCGATTCTGTGTCTCCCTCTCTCTCTGCCCCTCCCCCGTTCATGCTCTGTCTCTCTCTGTCCCAAAAATAAATAAAAAAAAAAAAAAAAAAAAAAGTTGGAAAAAAAGAGTCTCTTATGGTTTGCCTCCCTCTCTGTTTTTATCTTATTTTTCCTTCCCTTCCCCTATGTTCATCTGTTGTGTCTCTTAAATTCCACTGATGAGTCAAGTCTTAAGGTATTATGAGGAAATATTTCTGAAGAGTTACCTCATCTATCACAAACATGGATGGTTACTTTGAATTTAGCAATTTAGACATAATTTAACAAGAGATAGAATATGGAAGAATAAAATGCAGCGATCATTCAAAATCAGTCTTTTGCCCTGCCACAGTGTTATTGTGGGAACCTGCCTCAGTTCAGTTCAGCACATGTTTTGCAAAGCACTACGGGAAAAATCAAAGATGAAAATGAGATCACATCTTCTTTCAGGCAGCTTTCAATTGGAAGAAGAGAGAAACCTGTCTAAAAATTGCTGTAATGAAAAGTCAGGTGTAACAAGAATTACGGGCAGAGCAAAGTACTTTGGGTACAGAAAGAAGGGCAGGAAGAATTCCTCTTCTAAGTGATTGCTTAGGGGTCAAGTGCATGTCATAGAATATACTCTGGCTAATTTAACAAGAAAAGAATTTCTAGAGAATCAAAGACGTAATCACTGGAGGGCTAAAAAGACACATGTTCAAAGCCATGCCCCAGAGCCAGGCTGCCTCGGGTGCTGCTGCCCCTGCCCCTGTCTGAAGTAGCCTGCTGAACTGTGAATCTGCCACGAGAGATGCCCCACACTGGAACCAGCTGCCTGTACTGTGATCTGCCCGGCAAAAACAGATCCCTGTCACTAGACCCCTTCTCCCACTGAAATCATGGCTCATACAGGTGCACCTGATGGGCTAACCCTCAGTCACACCAGACACCTTAGCTGCAAGGGGGCCTTGGGAATGCATCAGCCTCTGCAGTATAGGAAGGGACTTTATTTGGAAGGGTTGTATTGATGCTGAGTCCCTGCTGTCCTCTACAGGAAGCTTAGGGAAGACTCCCATCGAGAGGCAAGCATCTGTCCTGGTTCTTAGAAAGCGCTGCCTTAGGGCAGGGATGGCCTAGGATTCTACTTATGAAAGTGCTTTACAATTTGTACAGCATCAAAGCATCAAAATAAATAAAAACTTAAAAAAACAATTGGAAAGCAGCAAATCTAAAGAAGGCTTGCTTTGTTGACATGCGATGCAGCCCTCCTGAAAGGGGTCATCGTGGAGATCTTTTTTTCTCAGTAATGAGAGTCTATGAGTAGTTTCAACTCTCTCCCTCTGCCAAATCGGTGTGTTATTCGAAGGGGCTGTATTTATTATTTCGTAACATGTTTTGAGCATTTGCTGTATTCCCTTACAGTGTGCTAAGCCCAGTACGTACATAATTGTATTTAGTTCTACGAAGCAGATTCTATTATTCCCCTCAGAGAGGGTCAGTTAGTTGCCCAACATCTCATGTTAATTAGCTAGTCAGTTAGTTAGTGGCAGAACCGGTCTGATCCTTTAGAATCTTTAGCCTTTAGTTCTTAAGCCCAGGCATTGTGGTTCTCCGTAAAGGGAAGGAAGGGGGCGGGATGGAAGGAAAAGCATAGGTAACGGAGAGCTGACAAAAGGCAGAGCTGGGAGAGGCTTCAAAGAGTGGCCAGGAGAAACATCATCAGCCTAGGAGGGGCTGTGCAGGGAGGTGGACCAAGCCCTGCCAAGGAAAGGAACTAAGAAAGGTGAGACATTTGGTCCATGTAACTGTATGTGTGACAACACTTGGCAGATTGTGACATGGTGTACAAGCAGTAGCTTCAAAAGCAAAGAATGTGGGAGGGAGCCAAACTTTAGGGTTCAGATGGTTCTTGGGTATCATCCAGACCTCGTCTTGCTCTCGGCTCTGCCAATAAGTAGCTATAACTGGCTGTTGGGACAAGTTACTGTGTCCCAGCCTCATGGGTAGAATGGATTTAATAACACCTGACTCATGGAATTGTTGAGAAGACAACTCTGAGACTGTGAATAAACACTAGGATGCACAGTATGGAAAAACACGCTCAATAAATGATATTGCAGCATTGTTGATGGGCACTCGGCCTTCCCATCTTAAGCTCAGACGCTATTTCTTAGTTTTTGCTGATCTGCTGATAGTTTGGATACATTTGCTGCTGGTGTATTCTATTAATAGGAGGAAAGAAGGAAGTCTGGGCATCCAGAAGGTATACTGTAAACAGAGAACCCTTGAAGCGAGGGTGGCAATATATTTGCACAAGTTGTAGCATTTCTTCAAGTTCTCCTGTTGTGACTCTGATCTATTAGTCATGAGAAATATTTGGATGATTGGATTTCTAGGACATCATCCTGTGCTCATGCACACTCTGTGGAGGGGTTAAGCCCTGACAGAGAAACAAAATGCAAACAACAAAGCAGAAATAAAGGGAAACATTAATGCATGAGCCTATAATTATCCTCAGAATATTCAGTAATGGTATAACATTCGTCCTGGTTGTACATGGCAGGCGCTCTGTGAACAGAGACTACATGGGCACAGAAGGCATTGATGGGTTACCCTTTCATTTCTTCTACAATTATCTTTCTACTCTCTGTGCAATTTCTCCTGAGCATTTATGGTTTTTATAGACTTCTGGTGATCTACCCTCTGATCTATTCCCTTTTCCACTTTTGCTAACTAATCCCTTCCTGCTTTCCTGTATCAGCTGATTTTTAAATGTCAGGTTGGGTAGGTTGATTTCAGAAGCTATATTTAAAAAGAGACCTGCCTGCATATTCGGCTCTTTATTGGGGCAGCATACTTAAAGAGGGATTGGATAGGATCCGGGAAGCCATTTCTGTCTTTCTTTTTGGATCACGTCTTGGAAGCAGAAACACAGCCGTTCACACTGTGTTCTGTGATTTAAGGGCAGTCTTTTTGCTGAGAGCAGAAGCTTTCAGCCTTCATTCTGAGGTCAGCTAGGAACTGTGGCTCCCACCACCCTGGAGATGCTGAAGGAAGCTGAAGGGAAAAGCTGAAAGATAAAATTGTCATTGATTTCCAAGACCTCATACAGCCTGCCTATGTTAGCTTTTCTTTCTGGACATTTCCCCAGGGACTCTTAATTGGAGGCTACAACGCTGTGTCAGTTAGCTATTGCTACATTACAAACCAGCCCCCAAACCCAGTGGTTGAAAATATTCATTTTTTTTTTATCACTCTTCATGAACCTACAGATGATCTAGATGGTTCTGCTGGTCCTGGCTGAGCTCAGTGTTATGCCTACAGTGAGCTTTGGGTCAGGTAGTCAGCTCTGCTGCTCATGGTTGTGTTTGCTGCCATAGGCTGGGTTGGATAACCGAGCCACGTTCTGCATGGTGTTCAGTCCTCCACCAGGCTATTCTGGGCTCATTCTCCTGGCAGTGGTAGGGGTTCCAAGACAGCAAACAGGAATTTGAAAGACTACCTGAGGCCTTGCCTTGGAACTAGCGCACCATCCCTTCTGCTGTTTCTTATAAACCAGAGCAAATCGCAAGACCAGCCAGATCAGAGAGGAGGCATCGTAGATGAATAGACTCAGGACAGGAGGGACTTCAAAGTCCATTAAAGACTGGCAGAGGTACAGAGAATTAGTGTTATGTTTGCAATCATTCTACAAAGACACTTTTCTATCTAGCATACTTCACAGAGTGTTTTAAGGCTTGACAAGTGTTTCCACATCCACAGTCTCACCCGATTTGCCTATGAATCCTTCCTATAAAGTCAAGTTTATTCTTATGACCATCCCCATTTTAAGAAAATGGAGGCTCTGATCAGCTAATTAGGTAGCTAACTAGCTAGAGGTTGCTTAAATTTAGTTTTTATTATCACCAAGCTCCATATTGTTTTCATGGGCTACAGAAAGATGATTATGTCAAAGGATGAGGTGAAAAGCGTCCAGCTTCGGCTCAGGTCATGATCTCACGGTTCAAGAGTTGAGGCCCCAAGTCGGGCTCTGTGCTGACAGCTGGGAGCCTGGAGCCTGCTTCGGATTCTGTGTCTCCCTGTCTCTCTGCCCCTCTCCCTCTCATGCTCTGTCTCTCAAAAATAAACAAACAAACAAAAAGTTTTACTCTGTGAAAAATTGTAAATTGTTTATAGCGGTGATCTTCTTCCAAGGGCTGGATTGGAACTGTCTTCTTTTACTGTTGCTATTTAATAACGAGAAGAAACACCCAGATTCTTTAACAAACCAGGCTGGTGGTTTCAGCATGGAACATCTCTGTGTACTGCTTTCAAGTCAATAAATAATTATTATCTCCTATTATATACAGGACAAACCTAGTTGGGATATAATTTACAGTAAGGTAAGGGCTAGTCCTTGGTATAAATATGAATCCTCAAGTTATCCGGCTAGGTCAAACAGTATTCTTCCTGCAGGGAATCCTTTTCAGAGATGCTGTAATGTTAAAGGGGTTCCCATTTTGTCTGCTTTCTCTTGGTTTCTTGATATTTGACCATCTTATTAGCTGCAGAAAAAAAAATTTAATTCTTTCCAAGCATGCGAGAGACTTTTTTTTTTTTTTAGGAAAAAATATAGAAAGAAAAGAAAAAGAACCCAGTGCCCCCCCAGTGTTGCTCCTTCATAGCAGAGCTAAGATTCATTTTTAGAAAAACATGCTGGTAATTACATCTTCTACATTTGCCAGTTTATCTCTGTTAAACACAGTAAACATCTCACTGCTTAATTTGCTCTGTCAACCACGGCTTTTCCAAAAACTAGAGCTCTCAGGCAGTTGAGATTTTATGTCTGCAGTATAATTTCACAGGCAGGTTTTTTTTTTTCTCCCTAATTTTGTATTCTTGGCTCATTTACAGTCAAATATCTTCCACTCCATGAAGCTTAAATATTTAGCCATTGAGGTAATACACTCTTTATCATCTGTCAGCTTAGCTGTAGAATCTGGACTTCATGTTCTTGACATTCCCAGGCTCGTGTAGAATCAAAAAGTTTGTCATTGGCATTCCTATGGAGTTATCCTTTTCCATATCCCTCTAGGATTTAGGCTTTATTATGCTTCTCATTGTGGCTGAATCTACTCTCAAAGTACAGTCACAACACCCTCTATTTTCTTTCCTGAAGGGGTCTGTCAGATGATCTGATTTGATAACTTGTATTTCATTAGTTGGACAAACTTATCGTTTGTTCCCCAAGAGGCCAGCATGTAGGGCCCTCTTTACATATCTTGATAAAAACAAATGGTGGACTTTGTGCCCATGGCACTATACTGAAATTGTCACCCAGGGAGGAAGCAAACATAGACAGAGTCCTACTTTAAAGGCAAACCCGTATACCTTCTTTTCTCTTTTTATTGAGAGGATCTTTACTTCTCTGAAGTCCGCATATCAACCTGATGGCTCGTCACAGGAAGCTCTGTGTCGATAATTGAGTTTATGACTTGAAGATAGAAGGTATAGAATAAAACTGGTGATGCAGCTGTCCCTCAGTCCCCCTGGAGAAATCCTGTGGGTGGCCATGACTTTTAGTGTGCTCTTAACGGAATAATAATGTCATTTCAAATAATTGCTTCCTCTTCTCTAATTAGTCAAGGTTCTAGTTACGTTTTTCACAGGGCCCACTAAAATTAGGTGCCGAGTGAGGAACCTCATAAGTGGATTAAAATGTATAAGGAAACTTCCATTTGATGAATTAGCTAAAGCCTTTACAGGTTTAATTGTTAAGAAGCAAATGAGTGGGAGTTTATATTTGGGCTACTAGATTCACGTTGGTTTCCTCATAACATTACCCAAATGTCAGCCGGGGCCTTTTGTAAGCCTCATCCCACAGGTAAATACAGGGTTAGGAGGGTGCGTTTAAGTATTGTCAAGGAAAAGGACTAACATGTTGTCCTTTAAGGTCTGTTGGTCTTCGGTTGTTCTGTTGGACAAGCTCAGTGGGGGTGGGTGGGCAAAAGGGTCTCCCATTAGTCACCCTTCTATAAGAAACCATCCTTTCTTGAAAGCAGTAGTTTGGTTTCTTTGCAAAAATGACGACCTGAGAGAGGATTACATTTTCTTTTCCCTTAAAATTAAAATCAAGAAAGTTTAAAAATAAACACTAAGCAACCCCCCCGCCCCATGACCGAGATAAATATGCAAAATACTGTATGCAAACCTGTCACTGGTGTTTTTAAAGATGTATTGGAACTAGGAAGGCTGCTTTTGAGGAAGGACTTCTGAATTGAAGGAATAAATGCCAGGGAAAGAAAGGCTGTTGTGTATAGAGCACGTAATGTAAATTGGGCTGTCTCCACTCACGCGGTGTGAAGGCAATTTTCTTCTGCTTGCATGCAGTCATGGGTGGGGTCTTTCGAATGCGGTTAATATTCCACAAGGTAACTTAGCAGATTGATACCACAGAGGCAGCAAATCGCTGTCTCACCAGTAGGATGAATTAGTGAATTTGTTGTTGGCAGTTGTTTGTAAAGGGCAATTGGTTTAAGATGCCTATTATACTTTACTTTATAATCTAAATATACCTAAAATTTAATGCTTCATTAATATGTACTGATGGGGCGTCTGGGTGGCTCAGTCGGTTGAGAGTCCGACTTCGGCTCAGGTCACGATCTCACGGTCCGTGAGTTCGAGCCCCACGTCGGGCTCTGGGCTGATGGCTCAGAGCCCGGAGCCTGTTTGCGATTCTGTGTCTCCCTCTCTCTCTGCCCCTCCC
This sequence comes from Panthera leo, assembly GCF_018350215.1. Taxonomy (NCBI): domain Eukaryota; kingdom Metazoa; phylum Chordata; class Mammalia; order Carnivora; family Felidae; genus Panthera; species Panthera leo. The sequence continues at coordinate 146,173,181 of NC_056687.1, read as the reverse complement.
CCGTTCATGCTCTGTCTCTCTCTGTCTCAAAGATGGATAAACGTTAAAAAAAAAAAATATATGTACTGATAATGGAGTGTTCTCAACTGATTGAGGTTGTTGAGAATGAAGATTCTTAGTTTTCAACTGAGTTCAAGTTCAGTTCAGAGTAGTAGTTCCCAGTTTGTCGTCACCCAGTTACACTGGTTTGACTTCCATCGACTTTTGTTAGCGGTTACTTTTTTGATACATTAGGAAATAATTATCCTATTAAAAGTTGAATAGAACAAACACTGGTATCCAAAGAGTTGGATCATTTTAAGATATCGTTGTAGAGGAGGAAAAATGATTTTCCTTCTACCTTTCTAGGTTCTTGGCTGAGACACCCTTACAATAAAGGCATTAACAGGACTAAAACAAGCAGAAGTTTAGTAACATGTATACCTCCTGTATATGTGAGAGAGACCCAGGGAAACTGAGTAACTCCCTGCAATGGCCCAAGCCATCACTTTAAATACCATCGTCAGCTAAAGATCAAAGGTGTTTGGGAAGCAGGGAGACCAGTTTTGGGAGGTTATCAGGAAAAGCACAGTAAACAAGGGTAAGGTTGTTATACAGATTTAAGTCCTTGCTTTACTATTGATAAGAGTTCTAGAGATTTAGAATCACCTTTCTTTTCCTGCTAAAGAGAGGGAGACACCCTTACAAATGGAGATTTCCCTTTAAGCTGTAAAACATCATTTAGGGGCAGAGAGAGAGAGAGAGACACAGAATCCAAAGCAGGCTCCAGGCTCTGAGCTGTCAGCAGAGACCCTGACGCTGGGCTCAAAGTCACGAGCCGTGAGATCATGACCCGAGCCAAAGTAGGACGCTTAACCAACTGAGCCACCCAGGCGCCCCAACAAAAGGTAACTTCTAAAGCCTACTGGTTTTCCTATGTCTGCTGTTTTTTGGTTTTGATTTTTAAAAAATAATCAGCCTGAACGAACTCCTATGCTAAAAGAGGCATATTTTGGGGTGGCAAATTCTACCCCCCTTCATAATTGACATCTTTTAAGCACTAACAAACCAATCTTTGGATTCCAACACTCTCTAGAAGCCCCAGGTGAATTGAGAGATGGGGGAAGTTTCTTCTAGAACAATCCATGCTGCCCTTTCACTTTGGTCGTCTTGCTGTGGCGTTTGCTCCACAGATCACTTTCCTGCCGCTGTCAGATGTTTAAGGGGAAGAGGTTGAGAGAGAGAGGACAGGGAAGGAGTCACTTAGGACTCCTCCAGGCTGGGTTTCTGAGTGGTTCTGGTGATTTAAGAGGCAAATCGTGTCCCATGTCCTCCTCATCTCCAGGGCTACAGTAAATTTATGTTAGCTATTGTAACCATTGGGTGCAGGGCATTATGTAAAAGCTGAGGTTGGCTGGGACACAGATTTCACTGTTGTTCCCGTCATCTTTTACCACAAATTTCTACACCTCCATGTAGAGAGCTCCACTTAAATGGATTTTGTGCTTAAACTGCCGCTTGTGACTGTCAGCCAGGCAGAGGTAGGCCCTATCGTGTCTGAAATGAAAGAAACTGAGGCTTTGTCTCGTGCCAGCCTGGGCTAGTACTCAGTTTGTGAATCTGCCTCCATTGAATTTTAAAAGCAGGAAAAAAGCCATTGGTAATAACCCCGAAATTACCCGAGAAAGCCTGGTGGGCAGCGCCACATCGGGGTGGCATCTTTGCTCAAGCTTCTCAGTGAAGTGCTCAGTCAGGTCCCTTTTTGTGTGTCGAGTGACAAACCACAACCGCGCTTTAATGAAATGGGTTTCAGCAGCCGGGCTGGGTGGCCTTTGGAAAGCCTTCTGCCTGCTGTGTTTAATTTCAGAATCTCGGCCTATCTTATTCTGACGGCCATCCGTAAGCCTCCCTTTTTTTTCTCTTTTCATCCTTGGCCTCATTACCCTTTGCCATTCACTTGTTGGAAAGACAGGGGAACAAAATTGGTTGGGGATAGAGTGGAAAGCTGGATTTAGCCTTGCCACTTAATCCTACTCCAGCCTTTGACAAAAAAAAAAAAAAAAAAAAAAAAAAAAAAAAAAGCCTGTGAAAGGGTTCCATACATAGGGCTTTCCTCTAAAAGTATGAGCTGTGAAATGGTAAGACCATTGGGGGGCGCCAGTGCAACAGAAATCTAATTGAGTTTCTCAGTCCATCTGTCTGTGTCTATGGGACACCAAGGGAGTAAAAATAGACTGGGGAGGGGCAGAAGATAATCCCTCAAATCATCTGTCTTTAAGTTTTCCTATTAGCCTATAATACCGCCATTCAAAATCTGGAGGGCTTTTTTTTTTTTTTTTTTCTCTCCGTTCTGCTTGGTTTATTCGGTTTGCCAAAGAAAGAGCTTTTTACTTCTTTGTCTACCAAACACACATCCTTTTACATCTGTATCTTGTATTGGAGGTGATGTCCTGTGTCTTCCAGAAACATGTAAAATATATAATGTCCTGTTTATTATAGACCCTAGCAGGTCCTGATGCGTGCTGAAAATTAAAAGAAAAAAATGAGCTTCTAAGTCAGGCAAATGAATTGGCACTTATTTTGAGTCTGCTGAAGAGAAATTAGTTTGAAGAAGACACTAACTTAAATCAAGCAATAAGAAACCACAGAACAAATTGCAAATATGCATGTGTACATAGTGTGTGTGTGTGTGTGTGTGTGTGCGCGTGTGTGCGCGTTGTTACTATTGGCAGTAGTTGTAGCACTTGTGGCCGGTGATTGGCATCAGGGGGAAAGGGATGGAGAGGTGGGAATTTTGATCCTTAGGCTTTTGCATCATTTGGAAGCAAATTGGGAGCCTCTCAATGGCCACTGTGACCTCTCATGCAGCATCACCTTTGGAATGTCGCTTGGGTATCTCAGTGGGCCTGGCCTTCTGGAGGCCCGAGCAGAGGGGGACAGGCAGTGCTCATGGTGCTCCTGCATCCACTCACACAGCATTTACGACCTAGACTATCGGTATGTGTCTGGTGACCAGAGAACGTATTGCCTAACTCAGGACACTTTTGAAAGCGAAGTGGATGCTATTAATAATTATACCAGAAAAAAAAAAGACATACATAAAATCAGCACTCCTCTGAGCAAACGGGCATCCCTAGTTATGTGCTCTTTTTTCTTGTAATTTTAACTCCTTCTTTCCCGTTCGTGAAAGCATGTCAGAGCAGGAGTCAGAGGGATGTTATATGCGGGTAATCTGAAATGCTCTTAACTTGCTTTGAAGGAGAAGGAGGAAGAGGAGGATTCCTGTCCTTTACCCTGAAAAATAATAGGTTGCCTACATACCACACAGCTGATTGAGTGCCAGCAATCAATCTGGACTCTTGTCAAAAGGCTGAAGAAATCTCCTACCCAAAGCCTTTTTCTCCATCATCCCTGATTGCTGGCGATAAAACACTCTGACTTAACTCTCCGTCACAGTTTGTCCTTCAGTTATGGTATTTAGCCCACTTTGCTTCATGTGATAGTCATTTTCATGTTTTCTGACCCCTCCCCGAGAGGGAATATGTTTTTCTAGCCATTCACTGTAAGAGTCCCTCAGTGGCTTGTCTGCGTGAGGAGCTGACCTAGACCCAGTGACAAAGGGTGGGCTGTGCCATTGTCCTAAACCACTGAGTAGGGGCATCCCTCACTCCCCATTCTGCCTGCCCGCAGGTGCTTTCCTGGTATTGTCATGCAGATCGAGAATTTGTTGCCCGCTCAAAACCTTCCCTTCCTATTAGTTTTGGGGGCCACAAATAAATATAAGGGAAGCACAGTTGAAATGTTCAAAAACTGCTCTGTTCTCTAAGTTCAAAGTAAGTCCAATTGGCTGAAAGTGTTGGCTTCTAGAAGAAATGTTCCCAGAGTCACCTGTTGCCCAAAATAAGCATGGGTTAGTTGGTGCGTGGCTGGATTAAGATAATAGCTATTTAGCCATCTGTCAAACAGTGGAAGACCTGGAAGGGGAAAGTGAGAGAGCCATCCAGCATTCTGGACAGTCTTCTTTTCTTCTGATTAGAGAGAGAAGTCCAAGATTCTGAGGGAAGGTCCATATCTTCCCAATGGCCTCTCATGGAGGCTTGGAGACCTGTCGGAGGCTTTATTTCTTCGCCTGAAAAGGAGAAGCCAACAACATGAGCAACATGAATACAACATTTGTTTCCATTGAGAGTAGCTAGAATCAGTTACTCCTAGAAACTGATGTCCCCCTTGCGATCTGACCATGTAACTTCAGAGCAACTGCTGGAAATGAGAGAGCAAGCTTCCCGTCATGAATGGGAAATGAGGGTTTTTTTTTAAGACAGAGTAGATGAATGAAGAATCGTTAGTCACTATTGATAGTTATAATAAAAGTATCACAATATTGAGCTCGGGAGGTTTGTTGTTGTTTTGCTTTATTTCTCCTCCCCCACCCCCATGGGAAGCTTAGAAGCAGTGACATAACATTTATTCAATGCCAAGAGCATGGCTTTATATAGAAGAATTCAAAATATAATAGCTGAATTATATTCAACTCTCTTCCCCGGTTAAAAATTCTAGCTGCCAATTTTAGTTATTGAACAATGTTACATTTATTGAGTGCTTTTTGTGTGCAGTGCACTGTGAAATAGGTACTGTTAGTACTGATTTTCTGGCGATAAAAGCTGTTGAGTTCTAGAAAAAAGACTTAATATTTTTGATAGCTAAAGCCTCTACATATATACTGTTTAACTGAAAAACACTGCAGGTGATAGATGCATGTTTGAAAATCTGGTGCCCTGGCATCATTCTTTCCAAACCCTTTGGGGCCATTCCCAGATGCTGACTTTCTGGCAGAAGTAGGCTATTGATTGACCTGACTCCATGAGGCATTTCTTAGGCTCTTACCTTGGTCAATGGGAAAGTGCAAAGAGAGGAAACTATCCATTGTATCTCAAGAGGCAGGTGGGATAATCAGTCGAATCTGGTCTTTGCCACAGTCACTGGTCATTCTGTTTTGCTTTTGCCCTAACTTAAAAAAAAATCACACCATTGTTCATTTCAGAACCATTTAAAATAGTCCGACAGAAAGTATTTAATCAATGGAAACATAATTTGGCTTGGGATTTTTCTTTCTGTGTTCATGCACTTCCTCAAATCCTTCACTAGATGGTGTCCCAAATCAATCCATAGTCTAGACACCATTGCTTTGGTCCTGGAAGAAGGGGAAAAACACAAAGCTCTCTGCGACTGACCTAACTCCCTTCCTCTGCCTTCAAGAATGATTGGACCTTTCCCCACTATCTGATAAGTGGTTAGGTCTGCGTACTGTTGCACTTCTGCAGGTACGGACCTGTCAATGTGTTGGGGGTGACTCTGACTAGAAGCATTTTCTGTGGCCCCGGAGATCTAGCTGGTGCTGTGAATGAGGAACAAACTCATTTTAACTCCCTGAAGACAGTTCAAACCACAGGCCCCAATCCTGACAGGAACTGAAATCCAGATTTGATGAGTGGGTGGACAGTTGAGTAATGAAGAGAAAATACAGACTATGGTAGACCAGTGGAAACGTATAATCCTCATGCCCTCCTATGTAAATCTTTGGTCCATGTTCCCTCAGATGTGGCTATGACTAGAGTCTTCAAAGGAAATGATAAATTACTGTTGTTTTTTTAAAAAAATAACAAGACATTCATTTGATTCACAAAAGATATTGGGGTCTATGTTTCAAAAAGAAACGATTTGAGGATTCTGTAAAAACTGTCCAATAAGCTGTATATATAGATATGAATCCATCCTTCTCCAGAATTATTGTGTTTATTATTTTTTTAATTTAGTTATTTAAATTCAACTTAGTTAACACACAGTATAATATTGGTTTCAGGAGTAGAACCCAGTGATTCATCACTTACATAGAACACCCAGCGCTCATCCCAACGAGTGGCCTTCTTAATGCCCATCGCCCATTTAGCTCATCTCCCACCCATGTCCCCTCTAGCAACCCTCAGTTTGTTTTCTGTATTTAAGAATCTCCTGTGGTTTGCCTCCCTTTCTGTTTCTATCTTATTACTGTGTTTAGTTTCAGACTGTACTTAGTTCCACAGTTCTCTCCCTCCCCTTCTTCTCCTTGCTTGATTATTCAGATAGCAAAACATGCCATCATTTTGACAGCTATATAGGCAGTTGATTCATTATTGTCAGTAGTCAAGGAGACTGAATTTTTTCATAATACGTTTTGAGGTCTGAGCCAGCTGTGTGAGAAAAAAAGAACTTTTAGACAGCCCAGTAGGTTGGATGCTGAAATCCTTGGGAGGGAACAATGGCTGGGTTCCACTTGTGATCATTTGGTTGTCAACATAAACAGAGCAGAGCCCGAGTCTGACTGGTCTGATGATATGCTTTATGTGGAAGGCTTGGCAGGCCTACGGTAATGAATATCACCTGAGGGGCAAAGAGAAAAATGGCGGAACCTGAAAGGCGCCATGTTTTAGAGACATCCGTATATAGTTGCTGTAATGTTACATGGTGCACAAAGGCCTGTGAGGATGAAGGATGGAAAATTCCTGACCTGAATTGCTTTCTTTCACAGAGGGATTTTTCAGTATACTGCTGCCCTTTCAATTTTTATTTTATTTTATTTTATTTTATTTTATTTTATTTTATATTTTATTTTATTTTATTTTATTCTTTTAGAGAGAGAGAAAGAGAGAGAGAGAGAGCAGGAGAGGGGCAGAGAGAGAGGAAGAGTGAGAATCTCAAGCAGGCTCCACACTGTCAGCACAAAGCCCCACATGGGGCCCAAACCCACGAACCGTGAGATCATGACCTGAGCTGAAATCAAGAGTCGGACACTTAACCGACTGAGCCACCCAGGTGCCCCACTTCTGCCCTTTAAACACTCAAACACACTGTTTCAGTTTTGCTCCCCTGCATTGATTTCCCTCAGAAACACTAAAATACCACACTGATTTTGTAGAAAAGGATTTTTGTACATGTGATAGATCTGGCTCATTTTTTCAAATACGCCGATGGTGATTTTTATGGACGATTATATGGATGACAGGTTTTTTTTTGTTTCGTATCCCCAAATTATACTTGAGTTTTATTTGTTGATGTTCCTCAGTGTGAGATGATCAATGACACAGGATTAGATGCTGTTGTCGTCTGAGAGAAAAGTACAAAGTAGGAAGAGAAAGAAGCTTCTCCGAGGGAGTGATAGCCCACCCTTCAGCTCATTGCCCAATGAGATATGCCCCTGGTGTCATTTTCTGTGCCTCGATTTAAATACTGAGAGTGGGGACTATTTGCATTTCTCATGATCTGTCTCTTCCTTTACTTGGCTTTACATGAAAATCATAGGGAAATTTTGGTAAAAATCAGTTTTCCAGGCTCAATAGTTTTTCTTATTTTTAAACTTAAAAACTTTTTTATTTAAAAAAAAAATTTTAATGTTTATTTTTGAGAGTGAGAGAGAGCATGAGCGGGGGAGGGGCAGAGAGAGAGAGACACACAAACACACACACACACACACAATCCGAAGCTGGCTCCAGGCTCTGAGCTGTCAGTACAGAGCCCCATGCAGGGCTCAAACTCACAAACTGCAAGATCACAACCTGAGGCGAAGTCGAATGCTCAAACGATTGAGCCACTCAGGCGCCCCTAAACTTTAAAAAATTGAATTTAGTTTTGTTTTAGAGAGAGAAAACGTGCGTGCAAAAGAGAGTGAGTGGGTAGAAGGGCAGAGGGGGAGGGAGAGAAAGAGAGAGAATCTTATGCAAGTTCCATGCTCAGCATGGAGCCCAACTTGGGGCTTGATCCCATGACCCTGGGATCATCACCTGAGCCAAAATCAGGAATCTGCTGCTCAACTGACTGAACCACCCAGGTCCCCTCCAGGCTTAATTTCTTAAAGAATGGAGGTTTACTAGGTATACAGAGAGTGGTACCCTAAAATCTGTACTTTTAACAAGCACCTCCAGATGATTCTGAGGCAATTTTTGCATGTTCTAGTCACACGAGGCAGGGTGATTTAGGCCCTGGTGCAAAGGCTACTGTCTCCACCCACCACTATACTTGAATTATATTAACATGAGGAGTAAATGGATATTAAGTCATTTTCCTGTCATCTCCCTTAAGTCATCTCCCTTCCCCATGTTTTTTCAAGCATACAACTATGCTGTCAGCTCAGAGCAGTTTCATTTACCTTAAAAATTTCGCCTACTAGGGCGTCTGGGTGGCTCAGTCGGTTGCGCATGGCTCAGATCATAATCTCATGGTCCGTGAGTTCAAGCCCCACATTCGGCTCTCTGCTGTCAGTGCAGAGCCTGCTTCAGATCTTCTGTCCCCCTCTCTTTCTGCCCACCCCCCCCGTCAAAAATAAATAAACATTAAAAAAAATCTCCCCTACTCTGTGAATAAGGTAGAAGTCTCCATAAGCATATACCCCAATTTTACAGAAGAATATTTCTACCTTTCTTTTTTATACTGCTTCAGGAGGAAGGTGTTTATACCTGCCTTGGTGTCTTAGGAGCGACTGTGATAGATATGATACGTGTCAGGTTATCCACCTCATGGACAGAACAGACACCGTGTGGTTGTTAATGATATTGGTCATTATTTTGGCAGTAGAAGAAGTAGGAAGAACGGAGGAGAGGTGATTTTAGTATTTGGAAACAGGATGAACTCCAAGAGGAGAATTGGAAGATAAATTTAAAATGTTAAATCAGGCAGAAAGTGTCCTTAAAAAAAAGTAATACTTTTCTCTGGTGGCCTTTAAATTTATAGGGAGAAAAAGTGGTTCAATTATCTCAACAATTGTCACTCTAGCCCACGCGCCAAAGATAGTAAATATTGGCCATCAGCTCCTGAGCACATTTGACTCTGATTATTTATGATTAAAGACATTTAAAGAACATAGAGAACCATATTAAGATTCATTGCTTTTTAAAAGAAAACTTGACCTCCTAGTCTGAGTTCAATAAATGATAAAATGGATGTATTTTTATTTGAGCAGATGGCACTGAGATTTTGGTTTCTACCCTTGTAGGACAGAGCTCTAATGCAAGACGTTAGGAATTGTATGACTTTGGTATAAAACACAGAATTATTAGCTGTCACTCAAAATATACACCTGAATTGGGAAGAAAGCATTTCTATGTCAGGTCAATATAATTGGAAGTCTAATTAATGGACATGTAAATCACGGCATGTATTAATAGTTATTCTTGGTTATCGTAAGTGTATCTCATCAAACCAATAGCTCAGCAGATGTCTCTGTTTCACCTCATTACTGTTGGACCTCACTCATTAACTTGGCATGCATTAAATAGCCCTTCAGTGGGAATCCACTCGGAGTGGACAAAGATGAAAAAAGAGAGATGAAAGATGAAAGAAACTGAAATTCATTGAGTGCCTGGTCACTGGTACTTTATATGTCATCTTAATTAATTCCTACAAAAACCTTGTGAAGTGGTTATACCATCTGTCTTTAAATATGGGAAAGCCAACAAATTATCAGTGTCCTTCAGTGACCACTGGGTAGCTTTTAGTGTTAAAACAATATAAACCTGATTGTAAAACATTAGGTTTAACATGTTTTTATTTCTTTATATGTGTGTGGTTTTTTTTTTAAGTTTTCTTATGCTATAGCAGGGGTTGGCCTGCAGACCAAATTCAGCCCATTGCCTATTTCTATAAATAAAGTTTCACTGGAACACAGCCACCCTCATGGGTTTTCTGTTATCCGTGGTTACTTTCACTTACAACCTGAGTAGTCATGACAGAAACTATATAGCCTCCAAAACCTAAACTATTTACCGTCTGGCCCTTTACGGAAAACATTTGCCAACCCCTGTGCTGGAGATTGACGCCATCTTTCTATCTGACCAAACCACTTTTATGATGGTAGATACTCATCGAACAGTAGCTTAGAATCATCCAGCAGTTGCCTGGACTTTGCCTACGGAAATCTAAGTGCGTAGTATCCTCAGGGTGTGAGGGCTTTAGTGCCATGTCTAATGCAGGGAAAACTAGAGCCAAACAAGGATTACCTGGGTTCCTCTAAAGCAGGATTCATCCTGGATCTAACCTAATGCACCTTAGTTTGAGCTGTACTCCTTAGGTTTCACTTAGTTGTACTATAGCAATGAGTGAGCGCCCCCTCCCAGTCTCCCAGTCATCCGTCCTCCTGCCCATCACTTAGGTAACCAGAGTGTGCTGTGAAATCTCCCAGTTACTGCTTCCTGTGAGCACTTCACAGGCCCACTCCTCGTCCGGGTGGCTTATTGTTCCGTGTTTTGTCCTAGCAACCCGGACTCAGCTCGTCTCCTACACGTGTGTTTCTGCTTTTCTTTCTGGGGCGAGGGCCCGCGACTTGACAAATAATCAGCGGTGAGTAAGAGCAGGTCCAGTCAACGGATTTTGATTTACTTGCATCAATAGGTCCGCACCGTTCTGAGGCACTTAAGTTATTCCACAGCCTTGCCTTCCTTCCATTTGTCGGGGTGATAAAATAGAAAGTAAAGTCACCTAAAAAGCTGGCCATGTGATAGGAGTTTCAATTTCCTGTTTAAAGAAAGCTGACCCTTTTGTGGGCCTGCAGGTGAAAGTTGCCTGTTAAATGCAGATCGGGTCTGGCTCTTCTGCCTGGAGGTCAGCGGAGTAGAACCAGATATTAAAGATACTTCCCCAAACTGGGTCAGGACAGCGTTCAAAGACGGGAGGATTATTTCAGGTTGCTGCACAGTAATCCACTCACACAGGTTGAAGAACTTAATTTATGTCGTGGTTTCGGAGCCCCCGAACCTGTCTGATTGATTAGCCAGCCTCGCACACGGTGTTGCCGCACACATTCCGTTTTTACTGCTCCATTCAGCAGAACGCCCGTCATTTCAAAAGCTAAGCAAATGCGGGCTTTAAAAAAGCAATTTCATCATCTTCTCCCTGTCTCTGGCCAAGTCAATTACGAAAGTATTCCAAAATTATTTCTCCCACTTAAAATGAAGCAAGAGAAAAAAAAAAAAAAAAAACAACCAAAACACAAAAAACATAGGCTGAATGACCAAAATTAATGTTAAGCCTTGCAGGTAGTCTCACGGTTGTGTCCTTTGTTTGCTTGTATGATGTCTTCGATTAATATCTACCGAACATGAAAAGCCTTCCCATTAGGCTCACTAACAAATTAGGAACATCTGCCCCTCGCTGCTGCGCGTCGATGTTGTTCTGGGAGTGCTAACCACTGTGATAACCAGAAAAAGACATGGGCTTTAAAATATTTCAGAGGGGAAGACTCAAATGTGTTCGTTTTAGATTGTGCGATTCTGTATCTATAACACCCAAGGACATCAAATAAAAAGCTTTGAGAAATTGGCTACCATAGACGTACGAAGTTGAATATCTAAAGAAGCTTTTCCTTGCACAAAGAGTAAGAACCTAGGAGCTGGAGAATTGAAATTTATATCAGAAGGGAGCCTTTTAGAATAATTTTTCTCAACCACAATAGCAAAAAATACATTAAGTCTCTAAGAGTTAAATAATTATAGTACCTATCGAAGAAAACTGCAAAAGTACGAAACTTTAAGGACACCCCCCCAAAACTTTAATGTTCCCAGTAACAATTTCTGTTTTACAAATTATGCCACATGAAGCAGCTTTAAACAGCCATTTTATTATGCTCATGGCTTTCGGAGGTTAAGAATTCAGACAGAGCACAGAGGGGATGGGATGTCGGGAGCCTCATCTGGGAGGACTAAAATAGCTGAGGGTGATTCGGTGGCTGGAGCTGGAATATTCTGGAAACATATTCACTCATACTTGATGGTTAATGCCGGCCCTTGGCTGGGAACTCATTTGGGCCTGTCAGAGCCCTACCTGACGCCTCTCCGGGTGGCTTGGGGTTCATCATAGGGGGTGGGCTCAGGATAGTTAGACTTCAAGAAGCCAGGGTCCCTGAGAATCAGCTGGACACTGCTGTACCTCTCCTAACCTCACCTTGGAGGTGTGCAACATCTACCACATTACTGGTGCCTAGCCTGCCACCAATCCTCTCCAGGTCGGGAAATCTCTTTGAGAGGAATGCCAAAAACCATGCAGCCATATTTAAAAAAAACAAAAACAAAACTACCTCATTTAGAAACTGAAAAACACCAAAACTCTACATAAGAAGATTGACTTTTCCCTAATTCATATGCAGCGTGAATATAATTCTAATCATAATCATGGAAAGGTTTTTGTTTTTGTTTTTAACTTGTCACAGTGTTTTTCAATATCATCTAAGAGAGCAGGTGGGTAGTATTAGGTAAGAACATTTTGAGAAGGGTGAATGCTGAAAGGGGCGTTTGATATTTTATGGACTGAAATAAGTAAAACAGCTTGATTATTCTAAGAATAGACATATCAATCTTACAGAATAGAAAGCTCAGACCTAAGTATTCATACGTATTCCCAATACATGCTGGGGAAAGGCAGGCTTGTTCCTTCAGTGATGTTGAGACTCCTGGTTAAATACAAGGAGTGCATTTCTAACGTATGTAAGGTGCAAATGGAACGTTCAAATGGATTAAAGGTTTTAAGCATCACAATCAAATCAGAAAACCATATTTATTTAACTGGCCTAGGGTAAAACGAGTGTTGGAAAAAAAATACAGATGTAGTTGATAGGTCTGACTGTATACATAATAAAACTGTACATGAAATAACCAAAACAATTAAAAGCACGTAAACAACTTGCACCATGTGAAGCAATCAGATAGTTGATGTTCTTAGTAATAAAATGTTCTTCTAAATCAGTGAAAGACGATCACACAAAACGGTCAAGGAACACGAACAAGTGGTTTACAAATGGAAGCCATTCAAATGGCAAATGGATAAGTTGAAACTCTGGGGTGATTATGGGAGAGTAAAAGCACAGGAATGGAATGATGATCACGTGGGAGAAACAAACCGGCCCTTAGATGGGAGGTGATATAGCTCCGTAGTGCAGCTGTACTAGGATATACTTGAGGTTCAGTTATGTGAAACGGCCAATAATTATTCACTGTTGCTACATTTGGACACAGCTTGGCCGTGTGTGACATATCCTCAACTCTGCAACCTGTTTCTCTGTGACTTTCCTCAGTTTCCCCAACTTGGTCAAGAATGTCAACCAAGAGCCCCCCTCGCCCCTTAGACTCAGCATGTAACGAGGCATCCCTTTAGCTAACATCTTGAGGGGTATTTTTTGGATATCTCAAAACGGTCAGTCTTGAATAATAATAACAAATACATTGCCAATCAAGTTCAAACTTGTTTTTTTGTTTTGTTTTGTTTTGTTTTTACCTGGCGGAGCCCTTGTTGTCCCACAAACTCTCACATAGAACTCTAATATATTAAAGACAGCTAAGGTGGGGCTTGCTTTAGGCCAAGAAGGGCCCTGTCTGCTCTGGGCCTTCTTCCTGCCCCTCTGGCATCCCTGCTCCCCTTCTGCAGCCCTCTCTAGCCTGTAGCCCCCTGGAACCAACCGAACCACCATGACTTTGAGGAAGAGGCAACGTCCAATTTTAAGCACTTGAAGAGTGTTGAGTGAGCTCCATAAGGAAGAATGCATAATCACTTTTGTTAATTTGCACAAAATGTGCAAACCTAAAGCATTTTGTTACTTAAGTAAGCGGTCTGGATTGCTGTTAAAAGCTGTTGCTTGCTATTTACAGCACTAATTGTAAAAAAAAAAAAAAATCCTTTAGGAGCATTTATAAAGATTTCAGCAAGGAACATAACACTTATTTTCTCAATATTTTTATGAGTAATACAGGAACAATAATTATTTTTAAATACCCTCATGGTAGCTCTCTTTGATTTAATAAAGAAAGAAAGAAAGAAAAGTGAGGTACATAAAACATCTGTCTTTAAAAGTTCGGGTTTTGCCTCTGAGGTCGAAACACCAGGCATTTTAGGATACACTAGAGCTTGGTAAATTAAGTGCGGTGAAATGATATGCAAAGCACTTATAAATAGACATGCAAAGACAAGCCATAGGAAGAGGTGAGAGTGTATCTTGGGTGTGTAGCTAACTTGGGGGTGGTCAGTGGACAGCTGTATTCTACCAAACCAGAAAAGGTCAGAAAGACAATTTGGACTTCAATTTACTCCAGAAGCAAATATCAGTGCAAACAAAACAAAACAACCTCTAAGCGAGATGAGGATACAGGGGAGTGGCTGCAGGTAGGTGGGTTCGGGCCAGTGAGCACCTCACCGAGGCATAATTCGGACGTGTCGGCAGGCTGGGCAGAGTAGGATGTCTCTCAGTTCAGAGCAGCGTAACATCATGGGATCACTTCCTGTTTTACTCCCTGCCTGTCAGGCCCAGAATCTACTCTAAAAGCCCATAATTCTGCAATTCAGGAAGCTTAGCCTCCTGAGCCTAAATGCAGGTTCTGCACCTTAAAATAATCGCTGTGCCAACACAGGACCGCCTCCCACATCTGTGCCTGTGCTGCCGCTGGGTAGGGGTTTGGCATTTATGCCTCAAACAGCCTCACTGGCAGTTAGAGGCTTGTTGGTAATGGCTGAGTCAGAAGACAGAATTTCAGCTGCCAGTTGCCCTTTGCCAGTTGTCCTTTGCCAGTTGTCCAAGGGGAAAAGACTTCTCAGGGAAAGTTACCCTGGGAAAACCTGTTGGGAAAGGAATCAGACTCTCATCCACTTTAGAAGGCGTACTGGGCGCTCCTTACCTCATGAGTGTGTGGGAAGGATATGAATGTGCCTCCCTGTCGCAAAAAGCTGGTGAGTCTGAGCCCCTGGCTCTAGAAGGCAGTCGTGCTGGAACTAGCTGGAGGCTTCCAAGCTGTGTCCCTGCCCTGCCAGATGCAGCATTTAGAAATATGGACCGCCGCCCAGAGGACCTAGGGAGAAACCTGGACGATACTCATTTTATCCTCTCGCATGGGGTGATACTCTTGGAGTATGTTAAGAATCTTTGGGCCATCCCTTCACAATGTATATGTACAGCAGAAAGTCACATTGTACACTGTAATTACACACAGTTTTTCATTGTCAATTATACCTCAGTAAAGCAGGAAAAAATTAAAATAAAAAGGGCCTAAGGGAGCCAACAGAAAGTACTGTTGGCCTCTGAAGATCCCATTCCCTTTGCCGAGTCATCAGTTGAGTCCTGTGTTCTGGACCAAAGCAAGGGTCAGAACTCTTGAGAGAAACCAAAAGGACCCGGAGGTGTCAAGATAGAGTGTGGGAGGTATCCCTGGAGCACAAGGGGCTCATGATCCATGTTTCTCAACAGGGGCATCGTTGGCATTTTGGGCAACGTGACTCTTCCTTGGGCAGGTTTAGTTGAAGCACTGGGAGGTGTTGAGCACCCTTGACCTTCAGACGTGAAATGCAGAGAGTCTTGGCAAGCAATCCAAAACACTTAGACACAAAAGCCCCTAGCGAGGTGATAGGACCCCAGGGCGGCTGTCATTTTAAGGAAAGAATTACCGAATAACTTGTCAAATTAAGGAACAAGACAGGGATCTCCCAAAATGGGCGAAAAGTTGGGGGTTGGCCCACAACAGTTACCGAGCAGCTATTAGCTCTCATGGCTCCTGTGACACAATTGAGGATTAAGTTTTTGCTTTATAGAGTGTGTAAAACGTTTATTGTGTCCATTCTTCAGCTAACGCTTTCAGTTCAGTTTGGTTTATTTTTATGACTGTTCATTTCAGCTGCCTTGAATATATGACTGACATTAGGTTTATTGGAATTGCCGTCATTGTCATTTCCACGTTGTAAACACCAAATGTGAAGCTAACTGTGTCCTTCGGCCTTTCCAGGATTCTAAACTCTGTTTTCGTGGCTTAGCTCCTCTGTATCGGAAAGGGCATGAACAGGACAGTGCTTTGAAGTCGAAACACTTTTTCATTTTGTGCAAGTCTGATTTTGAGATATACTCTGGAGGAAAATAGGGATAAAAATCCATATTTGAAAAAAGGTACGTCCACTCTAAGTGTGGCCTATTTCTCTATGTTCTGCCAAGCTGAAATGATCCTTTAGATGCATCTGATTTCATGGGCTATCGGCCATCAATTTTACATAATTTAAGCTTGGGAGACTTATACCGATGTAACTCAGATCTAAATTATAGGGGGGCAGATACCAGGGGAATGAGTGAGTGTTGTGTGCAGGAGTAAGAAGAGAATTGGACAGGTAAGGAATGGCAGAAAATATATGGAAAGAGGCAAGTTGATTCTCCTAGCAATCAAGACAAAGAGCTTTATTGTTTCCTGGGCCACGGTTAAGTGTTCTGAACACTTTATCAGGCTTTACGATTAATAGAAAAGTTGGCCAGCAATTTCTTTGAAGGAGACTGGCTTATTATTTCTTTATTTTTTTATTTTTCAGGATCACAGTATCCCCTGCCAGCTAAGTCTTATTTTATTATAAAATTGACAAAAGAAATTCAGGAAGGGGAGATTCCCAATCTCCTCTCCCCTCCTCTCTTAAAGTTGTTTTTCTGGTCCCAAACATCTCTCACCTCTCATCCCATCATCACCTCTCCCGGGGTCCTAGGTAAAGGACTGTCATTCGCCGTGTTCTCAAACTTGCGTCACGATAACAAGCATTTGAAGTGCCTGGTAAATATGAAGACGACCAGGTCTAACACACTGAGATTCAAATTCAGATGCTCTGGATTGGGACCCCCTGATCCAGTTGATTTGTATCTCCAGACACATTTGGGGAACACCTAATACTTCTCTTTGGTCTTCCTTTGATAAAAATATAAGTGGTGGGACAGCACAAGGAGACCGTACAATTTTGGGCACAAGCTCATGGATATGGGGACAGATGACCTTTTCAGTTTACGACTTTTCCACGTGTCCAAGGAAGAAGTAAATTTTTACTTGGAAAGTATTTCTGCTTCCTGCAAAATACTTAGACGACACGTGGAAATTTCTAACATACAATAGAAACTCATCCCTGCCCACAATACATTTCAGTGGAAAGCTTTTTTCCCTGCCCACTGCCCACCCCCACCACCAAACTGCCAAGATGCTCAACTACTGTGTTACTTTTTAAAAGAAAAAGAAGTTTACTTTGCTAAGTGTTGGGAAAAACTTGGAACTTAAATGGAAGATTAATACGGAAGTGGCATACATGAGGTGCGAGATTTAATTTCTAAAACTCCTAACTCACAACATCTCAGAATTACTTAAATACAGTTTAGATGCTTTGGGGAGAAAGAATAAATGATAAATCGTGTTTTCACATAACTTTCAAATGCTCATCTCTCAAGAGAGGATAATGAAAGAATGTGATAAAAGACCAGGTATGAATGTAAATTGATTAAAAACAGATTCATTTTAAGAAACTAATAATACTAGTGTCTAGAAGGTGCCAGATTCTATTCTTGGTGCATTTCGTATGTATTATTTCATTCAGTCCACCTGACAATCCTACAAGGGATTATCAGGTCTTGACAGAAGAAGGTGAGTCCCAGAGGAGTCAAATGTTGGTCCAAAGCCACATCGAATTTCAGGAATTAGGTCCCGGGTCAGTCTAAACTAGCCTCTTGGTTTATGTATGGTTATTCTAAACCTATAACTCAGCATCTAGACTCACTTATGATAATGAAAGGCACGTATTGATAATTACAGGCATAAATTGATCTGTCCTGAGGAAACAGGAAAAGTGGTCACTCAGTAAACTCCAGTTTATTTAGCCATCAGGAAAAATTAGGGCGGGGACAGAGGAATTGTACAGGGATATATAAAAATATTTGCTGTTTTTTAAAAATCGCCTCAACATGCAAAAGAGAAAGTGGAAAATCAGACATCAAACAAAAGATTATGTTAGCTCAGTCACCCACAACTCACCTGAAATCTTCCATTATCATGTGTGAATCACATTTAATAAGCACGGTGGGTACATTTAAATGTTTGATCTAATGTGCTGTAGAGCCTCTATAAAAACTTTGAGCCAGTCGGTTTCCATTAGGCCGCACTGCTCACCATGAAGAAAAACTTCAAGTGCCACTGTGTCCAAAATAGTTTTATCTTGGGCACCCGAAAGTGGTTACCATGACCCTTCTCATTTCAGGGCTACGGGGAAATTACGTGATTTGCTTAAGGACATGCAGTGAGTGACAGAACTGGAAAGAAACATCCCAATTTAGACCTCCGTTTCCTTTCTAGAGTTTGTGCTCTAGACTTTGTTTGAATAAGAGTATTAATCTTCATCATGTGCCGTCTGTTCGCATTACATGCTGCACTATAGTATCATATTCCATATTTTATCAGTTGAATGAAGGGACACTATCCTATTATCATCTCCTGCCTAGAGATGAGGAAACTGGGCTTTGGGAATTAAAGTTATTTGCCTAATCTCTTAGAGCTCCGTGTCTCCTTAGAGCCTCTCTTATTTTTTTTTTTTAATTTTTTTTTAGTTTTTTTTTTTAACTTATTTTTGACAGAGTGCGAGCTGGGCAGGGGCAGAGAGAGAGGGAGACACAGAATCCGAAGCAGGCTCCAGGCTCTGAGCTGTGAGCACAGAGCCTGACACGGGGCTCGAACTCACGAACCGTGAGATCGTGACCTGGGCCGAAGTTGGACGCTCAACCGACTGAGCCACCCAGGCGCCCCAAGCCTCTTTTATTTTTAAAGGAATTCATTTATTAATTTAAAAATTTACATACAGATAGAGCTCACCTCTGAAAGTATATAGTTCTATGGGTTTTGACAAGTGTATAACGTTAGTTACTGGCAAGGCTTTGTATTGGAACCCAGATTATTTGAGAAGAAAGTATAAAGCAAGTTACTTTTCGGGATTGGTCAGGGATAACTGCTGGAAGAAAGTCAGAGTGACAAAGCCTGTCCACCCATCTGTGGTACTGGTTTCATGCTCTGCTGGAGAAGGACAGTCAAGAAGACTGTTGGCGTTTCCTGACTCAATGTAGAATTTCTGAAAACAAAACAAAACAAAAGACAAAGAAAAAAGCCAATGAATATAACTTTCTATGCGCTTTTTCCTTTGAAAGGGTAGATTTTACATATCATCACGTATCTTTCCATTTTGACCAGGGAGTCGGTTCATATGTCCACAACCAAATCTAGTTCATCACCTATTGATTTATAGCCCAGGAACTACGAATGGCTTTAACATTTTGAACTGGTTGAAAGGTCATCACGAGCAGCTTAGTATTTCCTGATATGTGAAAACCGTATGTTAAATTTCATTGCCCCTAAATAAAGTTTTAACAGAACACAGCGTTGCTCATTTGTTTACATATTGTCTAGAGCTGCTTCCATGCTAGTGATGGGGGAGTTGAGTATTTGCAACAGAGATTGCACGGCTAACAAAACCTAAAATAGTTACTAGCTAACCCTTTAAAGAAAAAAGTTCGTCTCTCAGATCTAAAATAACTAACATTCAAGTATAGCAGCTGAACATTAGCCTCCATTTTATTCCTTTCTTAGTGTTTCTTTGCTTAACCCTGTATGGAGACGTGTGGTCTCGGTATGTCCATAAACTGTTGTGGGGAATACAGAAGAGGCCAAGGAGGTATGGAGTTTAGTGTAGATAGAGGGAAATTTAAAACTGTTTCAAGTGACTTTTTCTTTCTTTCTTTCTTTCTTTCTTTTTTTAATGTCTGTTTCTGAGAGAGGGAGAGGAACACAGCATGAGCGAGGGAGGGGCTGGGAGGGAGGGAGACACCGAATCCAAAGCAGGCTCCAGGCTCTGAGCTGTCAGCACAGAGCCTGATGCGGAGCTCGAACCCACAAACCATGAGATCATGACCTGAGCCAAAGTCGGACGCCCAACCGACTGAGCTACCCAGGTGCCCCTCAAGTGACTTTTTGTAGAGAGAAAAATATTGTAGATAATTTTCCGCATTTGACATAAGTTTCTTTCAGGCAAGGTAATCTTAGAACAAGATGTTAATTACAATACTAGTCTCATAATTTACTCTTCAGTTTATTAGCTTGCCTGCCCACTGTATGTTCTACCCACAATATCTGCAAATTATTGTGAGTTTAGCCTCCTACCTCCAAAGAATCTTTGCTTCCTTGGAGAAAATGGAATGTAGGTTAATTAAATTGAAATTGAGACAATAGCTCTAAAAATCTGGAGTTTGAGGAGCATTGATTTGTTCATGGTTTGTGGGAGAATTTAGCAAAACTACAAGTCTGTCTGGATTTATTAGAAGCTCTGGGTCATATTGTTGTCTAGAGTCAGAGTAGAAGCTTATAGTATTTGTCCCTCATATTAGCTGCAAAAGCATCATCTCTTTTAATTATGGATTTGTCTTCACAGCCACCCTAGGTGTTGTGATGCTGCGTATTCTACAGGTGAAAAAAATGTGACTTGATTTCACCTGCATAGGCATACGTGGGTCCTGAAGTTTAGACCGTTTTGAGCCATTTACTATGATAATCTTTGCACGAGCTTTTGAAACACTGATGTAGAGGTTTCATGATTGGGTCCATGGTTTCACTGAAATGCCATTATGACTGAAGCAGGCCCAAGATTTAACAACTGGGAAATGATTTAGGTAAACTAAGGCATAGTGTTGTGATGGAATACAAGACAGCATTCAAAATGGCACGGAGACCATGGCAAGAGGCATAAATAAACATGCAAAATAACATCAAGATTCATAACTAACATAATCTATACCCATAAGGAGCCAAGGGAGTTAAAACAGAG
Organism: Panthera leo; assembly: GCF_018350215.1. NCBI lineage: Eukaryota > Metazoa > Chordata > Mammalia > Carnivora > Felidae > Panthera > Panthera leo. Next base: position 146,152,553 of record NC_056687.1, on the reverse strand, counting down.
CAGCAGAGACTTCAAAAGTTCATCTCTAGCCCTTTGCAGATCCATGAACTGAATATTCCCAGTCTGTGATAAGAAAAATATGGAACTCAAGAGCTCCTGCTTAGAAACTTTGACGACACGTTAACAGATTAACTTTACTGTTGAATTAAAAAAAAAAAATTTAATGGGGCTTGTAGTTATTCTGTCTTTTACCACATTTTTATTTAGTAATTCATTTTCAATCAATAGTTCGCATTTGTTGCATTTCACAAAAGTATTTCTGCAATGCATTGGAAAAAATAAACCTCCTCCTCGCAGAGTTTGAGAGACACTTTGTGTATCGAAATGTGTTACTGTCAACCTTAAATATGTTACAAATTTTTAAGAAGAAATACCACTTAATGGACATGAAATTTTATTTTCTTGAAAGGCTATGCTAGTGTCTGGTCAGTTACTTGTTATCAAATTACTGTAGTTGGCCAGAATGAGAGAGTTTCGTTTTCTATTTTTCCCTTGGGTTTAAGCAACTTTTAAGTATCAAATGCTATTTTATGCTGCAGGACTGTGACAACAGAATTCTGCTTAAATGACTAAATCATTGCTGGAACATAATTTAAGGTGGCGGGGGTGGGGGGACAGCAATCCTACAGAAACGTGTCGATTAAGTTTCTGTGCAACCAAATAGAAATGTCAGGATCTTCTTCCACTTAAGATGCAGGGACCAGGGCACTGAGGCATGCGAAAAGAATTTGATTTACAATTTGAAGGAAAACCAGCAGTAAAATAATTGAGAGCTGGAAAGCAATCTCACTCCTACCAAATTGCTTTCCTCCATGCATGCTCCATTTAGGGGCGATATGCAGATACTTATATTTAGTTTGTGCATATTTTCTTTCCCCTGTGAATATCCCATCCTGTCGGATTAGGACTATTTCTCTGCTTCGATCAGCAAAAGAGAATATCCAGGTTATCCAGCATTGGGTTGTGCGTGGAGTTTTATAAATAGAAAATAGGTGATTTTTTTTTTAGGTGCAAATATGATAAGCTGGCTGTTAATGAGACCATTCTTGGTCTCTAAATTGCAAAACACAGGTTCCTTTCAAATAAGCTTTAATGTGAGTTTGTGGGAATCAGATACGTGAAAGCACATTGGAGATTGTGAAGAGTTGGTAAAATATTTGTTGGCAACAAGGGTAAACCAGTCCCACTGCTACAATTATAATTTGCGACAGAGATTTAGTGAGTATCGGCCCTGGTGTGGCTTATGGCTTGCTTTTCCCCACAAAGCGTTCATAGATAAAGGAGATCTTCCCTTCTTGCCTAAGAGTGATTAATCGCCTCTAGGAATTAATCATATATGCATGGGCACATAAATAAAATAAGTGTTGTACTGCTAAACCCTTGCTTAGTTTGTTCTCTGAGTCACATAGATATGTAGTCATTTATTTATAATTTTGAACATCAGTGGCAAAAGGTGGCTTAGAAGTTTGGTTCCCATGTATATGTGTCTTTAGCCATGGAGGCCCATTCTACAATGGCAAGAATTGTAAAGACCCAAAATATCTTTATATTAAAAGAGCCGACGGGTCCTCTTTTATCTTTCTTGCACACATTAGAGAATATTTTTGGTTTGCTCACAAGAAAGGCAAAACTGACAGATTCATTTTGATAATTGCCTCGTGTGAGCCTCTGACACTTTATGAGCTGGGATCCAAATTCTAATGCTCTCCAAAGGGAAGGCATAAAATATTCCTGGGAAGGGGGAAATAGGGTTATTGAAAAGTAAACAGGAATAGACAATGAAGACTAGGCTTGAGCCAAGAACATGCCTGTTTTAAATTTAAAATTGGCTATAGTCCAGAGCCTGTTATATGCCCCTGGGTACCAAGAGGAAGAAAGAGATGAATATGAAAGGAATTTTTATTTTAAAAAAAGTCGGCAGAACCACAATCCATAAGCTCTAAAACTGATAGTCTGTGACTCTCCTGGCCAGATATTTGTGTTATGTGACCCACGTCTTCCTATAGTTATCAGCAATGGTGCTATTGTATTTTTCCCTCATACCTTCCATTTACATCAAGAGGCCACTTGTTTGAAATAAAACTAAATGTACCTTTGTCATGAACCTGAGTCAAACCATGGTTCCTCGTTGCTTTGTGACAAAACAGGAAGGTTTTTGAGAGCACTAAATGACAAACGGTGGGTTAAAAAGTGTAATGTACATGTGCTTGTGCACACACGTGTGCACACACACACATACCTACATGCACATGCACGCATTCACATCCACAGTCACACAAGAAACCCTCCTACCCAAGGTGGTGAGGATTGGTCAGTTACAGCAAATACTCCTACAAGAAAATGTGATGCATACATGACTTAAACATTTTAACTTAAAATATATCTATGTGTATTTATTTCCCCCATCTTTTGGTGGGAGGCTGCTGTTTTCTTTTCCCTGTCAAATGAGGATTTTTTCTAAAAGCTTTCCAAAAGTAAGTGAGGTTTTTCTTGAGTCGGGATCCGATGATCAAAGGGCCTTTACCATTCTTACATTAACTACAGGAGGCATCTGTCCTGTCCAGCCGCTGTTTCTGTAAGCAGAGTGAGGGTGTGGCCGCTGTGTGGCCATCTGTGTGCAGAATCAGTCTAGACTCTAGATTCTGCTTGAAGGCTTTTCCAGTTCTGTTCCTGCACCTGACTTGCGGGGATGTTTAGCAACCCTCCCCCCCCCCCCCAACTTCATCCAGCCTTTCCAAAGGATTCAAATTAGTTTTTATGGAAAGCACTCTCTTTTTTTGCATTCACCTTTCATCTGCTTATATATCATTTCACAAGATTTTTATAATTCCAATAACAAATGATACTTAAATACAGAGCTTGGCAAGAAAACTCAGTGGATGCTTGGAGCATTCATATTTAAGAGTTTCAAACAGATATACGTAGAGCATAGGTATGTAGAGTGTTCCCTACTTGCGTCCTTTTAGCATCCACTGAACATTTGTCACTAAATTTTGCAGAGATTGGAGATGATGTTTATTTAACCCTGCTTTCCTAATCTCTAAAGAGCTCAGATAAAATTTGTGACATACTTCCAGCAATCTGTAGAACTTGATCGTTCATATTTTTTCACTAACTTGACCTCTGACTTCATCTTCTTTTTCTATATTTTTTTCTTTCAGGCTTATAGATTTTCTTTTCATGTCTCATTATACGGTGAGAGAACACCAATACTTTGCTAGAATGGCAATGTGGTTGTGCTTAATGGATGTTTGTTTTTTCTGTCGTAGGCTTAGAGTAGTCCACGTTATGCAAGATTTAGGTTCTAAAATTAGCACATACGGGGGAAAAGTACTGAGTTAAAATTATCCTTACACACCCCTGGAAGGCTCTGTGGGTGAGTCTAACACATCCTGCCAATAGAGGTCTAAAACCCCCAATTTTTCCATAAGCTTTGCAATAGCTCAAGATGATGTTGAATGTTAGATAAAGTAGTTTGGCTTGTTTTCAGGGGGATATCTGACAAAACATAGGTATGTTTAAAAAGACTAGAATGGTGTGGGATGTTCATACCCTGAAATAGGCTTGCGGGAACAGAGAATTTTGCCCCTAACCTAAGGAATTTCAAAGCACATCATGCTTGGTGTTATTTGTGTATGCTTTCTTCCCTTCTGAATTAAGTAAGTCTCATCTTTCTGAGGAGATGAGAACATAAACTCATTATATTTTCATCATGTGTTCATGTAGACGCACTCAAATTTTGAAACAGTTAAAAGGAAAACGGAAAACCTTTGCTTGCCTTTCCAAGCCAGGAAGAGTGCGCTCTTTTAAATTGTTTGACTTGGTATTTCAAAGAGCAGCTTTGCTCTTTTAAAAGTTTATAACCTAGTTCTTGGGTGGTCACACTACCAATATGAAAATGGGCTGATTTTTCCATTTGGTTCTTAAATTGGACTAATTTCTTCAAACATTAAACTTTTAGAAAAATTTGTATAGTTGGATTATCAGGTCCCATTTTCCCTGTGTTACCTGGAAATCTTTAAAATAGGGGCTTCCTGTTTTATTCCTGGCTTTACACCTCTTAATAAAAGAGTGTTTATGTTTCACGCATACTATTAATAAACTAATAAGATATTAGTCTTCAAAGCAGAACCGTGCATAATATCTGTATTCGTGTTTTCCTTTGTAGACTATCAATGCAAGACTGTTATTGTGTGTGTGTGTGTGTGTGTGTGTGTGTGTGTGTGTGTGTGTGTGTGTGTGTTTTCCCACCCAAGGCTAATTTTCTTTATTTAAGATGCCTGAACTGGAGGGGCATTTGGGTGGCTCAGTCAGTTAAGCATCCCAAACTTGATTTTGGCTCAGGTCATGATCTCAGGGTTTGTGAGTTTGAACCCCTCATCAGGCTCCACACTGACTGTCTGTAGCCTGCTTGGGATTCTTTCTGTCTCCTCCTCCCCCCTCACTCTCTTTTTCTCTCTCTCTCTCAAACTTAAATAAAACTTAAAAAAATAAAAACATGCCTGAACTGGAAGAGTTTTTAGTTCAGACAAAGTTGGGAATGTGACATTTGATACAGACATTTGAATCTGTGCTCTCTGGGGACACTGGGTTGTTTTGAAAGAGACAGCAGTGCCAAAGATTTAGGGTTCAGAGTGTGGGCTTAGGTGAGGCTACCTTCTCTTTCACTGACTTTTTCTGAACATGGGACCTCAGACTGTCTGATCACCTTGTACCTCAATTTCCTCATCCAAAAATGGGGATATCTGTATCTCCCTCGTGAAGTCACTGTGAAGGTTAAATGAATTAACTGATCTAAAGCCATTGGATCAGCCTTCATATGCTGTAAGTTCTCAGTAGATCATTATGAACGTTGACCTTGTGCGCAAGGGAACGGGGTCCACAGTGGATGCCAGTGAGTATCAGATGCCTGGTTGGAATGCAGCAGGAATGCGCTCTGTCTTTCACCGCCTCCCTCCTCTCGCCCGTGCAGGTGGCCCCAACCATTAAGGAGCGGATGATGAAGAAGGGAAGCCTGATGCTGGGCTACCAGCCCCACCGGGGGAAGGTCAACTTCTTCCGCCAGGTGGTGATCAGCCCTCAAGTGAGCCGGGAGGACATGGACTTCCTCCTGGACGAGATAGACCTACTGGGGAGAGACATGTAGCTGTGGCTTTTGGTTCCCCAGAGGCACGGGTCCTGTCCTGGGGAGGCTTTCAGATCCAGGGCATCTGGGGACACGGAGACTGTGGCCCTTCTGGTGAGAAATAGGAAAGGTGGCCTGGTCTGGCCTGTCAAAGCAGAAATGCTAAGCAAATAGTGTTAAGGACTCTTTAGCTGCCTGGGCACTAGTGTTGCTAGAAAGGAGGAAGTGAAAAAATGGATTTGCTCAAAAGTTGTCTTTAGGACACAGCCTCGAAGAGAGTTTATTTAGTAAGTACCACACAGGGAGGGCCTGGGTTCTAAGCTTCGATTGCCCTTTTCAAGAACATGTAAATTAATAGTTGAAAGCAGTGGTTCTCGAATTGGTGGTCCCTCCACTGGCAGCATCAACATTGCCATGGAACTTGTTAGAAATACAGGTTCTCAGCCCCGCCCAGACCTACCGAATCAGACCCTTTATATTTCAAGTGCGACTCAACATTCTATATTTGAAGTAGCTTTCCAGGTGATTCTGAGGCAAGGCAAAATCTGAAACCAGCGGCTTAGCGCAACCTTGTGAAGACTGAATAATAACTCCGATGTTTTGCCAGCAAAGAGATAGCTAATATTTCAGCGACCCCTGAGTCAGTTTGAAAATACGGCCATGGCATCTGTAGCACAAGTGTTTAGGGGCATCAGAAGTATATATATTTTTGAACAGAGGAACTGTTTAAGATGTTTACTTTACAAAGATGTATCTTTTATGCAGCTGAATGTTTATTCTCAAAAGTTAAAATTAACCGTTATCTATTCTAAATTACTTAAATTAGAGATAAGGATAAGGACAGACACTTTGTAGCATGGCCTTTTTAATGAAAGCAATGGTACTAATTCACTTCCCAAAGCACTTGTGCCATTAGCTTGGAGTAGACATTAGATACAGATGTCTCCAGCTATGTATCTCTCTCGGCGTGAGGGGCCCATTTCTTATCTTATTCTCTGCATATAGGAAATAACCAGAATGAAGTCCAGGGTTATACAACATTCCCTTTATCAAGCTTTGAAACGTCAGTGTAGACTATTAAGTGGTTTATATTAGGCAGAGAATCTGGGAATTGTAGGCCTTTTCAGTGCAGACACCTCCTCTGTTCCTCTTGGGAGCGAGTGATTGTAATTCTGTCTCTGATCCTGGTCCTGGGTTTCTAGGAGAATTCTATTTGACTAAGAAATAAACAGAATTCAGAGGTGTGGGTGCGGAGTTCCACAGGTAAGGTTGTGAATCTGATTAGAACTCTGATTTGGGAGGCAAAAAAGATTGAAGAGTATTAGACTTCGCATATTCAATAAGCTTCCATTCGATATCGTCAACTGTGTTGATTACATTTTGAAGAGTAAAAAGCAGATGTGTACTATTGCTCTATTCCATGTTTTCGCTTCAGGGTGTGTGCTTTCTCAATATCTCCATCAGTCAAAGAATATTTTAATCTTTCTCTGAATCACTTTATTCTCTGGTGATAACTGTGTGTGTGTGTGTGTGTGTGTGTGTGTGTGTGTGTGTGCGCGCACATGTGTGTTTTACATATCTTGTTGCTTCTTTGTTTTAATGTCTACATAAAATGTTCCTGAAATTGATATTTGCAATAACTCAGGTCTCATGAAATAAAAAGCAACATTAGCGCCCACTGAATGTTACCGACTTTTCTATTCCTGTCATCTCCTCTTTACTGGGTTTTCTCAATGCATTTTAGAAGTGAATTGAGTTCCGCCGGGATTTTAGCTAAATGATTGAATGAGTCGGTTGGAAGCTGTCTGTTTTTTAGCCAACACCTTGAGTAAAATGGAAAAAGCAGTTATGGCAAAGTGGGGATTTGCCTCTTGTTTTGTCTTCTATCGGGAACCCGATAGCCATGGCTCAGCTCCCGTTGGACCTTTTCTTGAGAGATGATAGTTCCTTGATCAATGAAAAGAATAACTGTTACCAGATACTTTAAAAAGTCCATTCTTTGATCCTTCACATATTCAGATACACCACCCCCAATCATGTATTTGACTGAATGGTCAAGAATAATTTTCCAACAAAAGGTTAATTGTAATTCATTCACTCCTTGAACATATAGATGGTGTGCCTAGTATATCCTGGGCAACTATCTAGGTGCCAGGGATATGCAGTGAATGAGACAAAGTGCCCGCTCCTCTGAGGCTTTCAGTCTAGTTGAGGCAGACAGCAAGTAAATATGTGACAAGTCAGGTGGTAATAAGAATTTTGAAGAAAAATTAAGGAGAAGAGAGGGGAAGAGTATGGAGAGGAGAGAAGCGTGTGCTATTGGAGAAAAGTTGGTTGGGGTAGGGCCTCTCTAATAAGGTGACATTTGAGGGGAGACTAAGGAAGTGAGGGAGGGGACCATCTGGGTGTCTGGGGGAAGGGTATTCTAGATTGAGGATATGGTCAGTGAAAGGCCTGAGGAGCAATATTCTTAGTATGTTCAAGGACCACTGTGGAGGTAAGCGAGGCTGAAGCAGAGGGAATCATGGAGTGAGTGGTAGATGATTACATCACAGAAGTATCTGGGAGTCAGTACACTGGGCCCTGTGGGTGGGGACTTAGATTCAGGCAGAAATAACATTGGACAATCTGAACAGGGTATTGATGTGATTCAACTTCTATTTTAGAAGGGTCACTTTTTTTTTAATTGGGGGGGGGGAGGGAAGGGCAGAGGGAGAGTGAGAGAGAGACAGAATCTTAAGCAGGCTCCACTGTCAGCATGGAGCCTGATCCGGGGCTTGATCCCATGACCCTGGGATCATGAACTGAGCTGAAATCAAGAGTCAGAGATTCAACCAACTGAGCCACCCTAGGTGCCCCTAGAAGGATCACTTTGATTACCGTTTGGAGAATAGGATGTCTGTGGTCAGGCGTGGATTCGGGGAGACCAAACAGGAGGCAACCACAAGAGTTCAAACAAGAAATGATGATCGTTTATACTAGTCGCAATGAGGGAAGTGACGAAAAGGGGTCTGACCCTGGAGGCATTTGCAGGTAGAATTGGTAAGGTTGGCTGATGGAGTGGAGTATTCCAGGAGAAATGGGGGATTCAGGAGAGTTTCATACACTTTTAGTCTGGGCAACTATAAGAAAGGAATTGCCATCTGCTGAGAGAAGGACTCTGAGGAGAGTAGTTTAACCTGTTTGGGGTCATGTAAAATTTGAGGTGTCTATGCCAGACAAGCAGATCTGATGTAAGGAATTACTTTTGAGTCTCAATTTCAGGGGGGAAGTTGGGGCTAAAGCTACAAGTTTGAGAACCACCAGCATAGGGATGTTAATTCAAATTATGGGACTGGGTGAGATCATCTAAAGGTGTAGATCAGAGATATAAAAGGAGAGGCAGGGCAAGGACTGAGCCCTGGGACTTGAGCACAAGATGGAGAGGACCAGCGATGAAGACTGAAAAGGAGCAGCCAGTGAGGTAGAGGAAGAACCAAGAGAGTGGTCACCCCCTGGCCAAGTAAAGAAACATTTTGGGGGGAGGAGGGAATGCCCCACCATATCAAATGCTGGGGATGGGTCGAGTGAAAACAGATTTCCTTTAGAATTGGCAATCTATTCATTATTACCGGCCATTGTTAAAATGTCTCACTGAAATTTTATTTGCTAAAAATAAGCATTTAAAGTATAATTTTCAGTATTTCCTTTAGCAGTTAGTAGACTTGATTCAGTTGGTTGAAAACTGTTCAACTGGTTGGCATAGACACTTTAAAATTCCTGTTTGGGCTTTTGACATTTAACAATAGTTCTTTATTAAAAAAAGATCTGGTAACATAAAGGGATTTGAACTTCAAGAAGTATCTCGTTGCTCACTGGATCAAAGAGGATGAGATTTAGTAGCATGCACATGAAACCCCAATTAATTGTGGTTTCATTGGAGGGGTTTATTTTTCTCTATTCAAAGGAGGTTCCAACATAGATAACCTGGAGTTGGTATCTTACCTTGGGTTACCCAGTAAGAAGACACAGATAAGGATTTGAGAGCAAGAAGCCTGATCACTTGGTGAGCCCAGGAAGCACTGTTTGGGAGCCAGTGGAGTGAAGAAGGAAACCAGTATAGTGAATGTTAGTGAGCAAATTAATGCTGTGACGACTGTCCATGACCTCTGGGAAAGAGTGTAGAACGTACCTCAGAGGTGTTCCATCCGAGGGGTAAAGAAGATGGGGTATTTAATGCATTGGGGAATTAATTGAATGAGAGCTTATCCCAGGAGTATTAGCTCCCTGACCATCCTGATCATACTTCCATGACCCTAAGAGGTTTTCAAGCAGAGAATACAGGTGCTTACCACCCAAGCCTTGAGCGGGACTGGTGAATGTTGGGGAGACTTGGGAGGGGTGCTGACGGCTGGATGGTACCTCCACCCTAGTGTCAGGGACCCCAGATCCTTCCATATTTTCACTCTGCCACCCTTAGAGATGGATTCATTCATCAAGTTTTACTCATGGGTGTAATTTGTGCACTGTGGTTCCAGCCATCTTCTCCAACTTTCAAGTTGGAGCAGCAAGAAGCAGAAAGAAACTTTCCCAGGAGCTGCCCACCCCCCGCCCCTCTTCATGTGACACACTTTCTCTTCGGGAAAGAATGGGAAATACAGTATTTTTCGTCTGCTTGTTTTTGTGGGTGTTTTAAAGCTCTACCTATGTTGATGCCCACAACCATATAAGTAGTTCTGTTAGTAGTGAAGAAAAATACGAGGACGGGTACTGACAGGCAACTTGTGGGTTTTGCCACTGTGACACATGCAGTGGCACCAGTTCTGAAAGCATTATTTTTCCAGAGAGCTCGGAAATAAACCTAGGTTGATAAGGTTTGATTCCATTTTAACTGGAATCTGGTCTGGTTGGTCCAAGCTAAGCAGAGTCAGCCTTGCCCCGCTCACATTTACCTAATCCAACCGGAAATAGATTGATACAACTTGAAATGTCCTAATCCCCTTAACTCAATTAGAGCCAATTTTGAACTGGGAAAAAAAAAAAAATTTTTTTTTTTAGATTCAATTTAACCTCTTCAGGACCAGTTTTATTTCTCTTAATCTAAACCGGTCTGAACTCACCTAATATAATCAGAGCTGGCCTGATTCCAGTTTGAAGCAATTTTATGTCTCTCTACTTTGATCACATTCCATTTGAGCTAGCTTGATCTTGTGGGAATTCATTCCAGCAAATTAGAAATGGTTTGATTTTGTTTTGATTTGTTTGAGATTTATTTTACATGGTTTAGTTCAAGAAAAATTGGATTACACTTGCTTAATCCAACGGGATGCATTAAAAAAGCCCCCTTTTCAGGAAGCCCCTGGCTTTAGGGAACCCATTCAAATAGCAGCATTACAGTAAGGGACACCTGACCAGCTCTTCAGAGAAAAATAATCTCACAGCACAAAGGACAACCCCAGGTTCAATTGGAATCACACATGGGGAAAAATGAGACCTCTCCATCTCTATTCTATTTTCCACTCCCTTCTTTCCTGGCATGAGACTGGTTACGTGAAGCACCCTGACCCTGAAAATGAAGGCCCATGTGGGGACAGGTGTAGGTGGAGCACCGTAGCTAAAAATTAGAAAAAATGTCTTCACTTTCTGTAGCTATATGGAGAGGAAAGAGTCATTGTGGACCAATCCTAGCAATCTGACTATGCCTGGCATCCCACAGTTACTTGGCGAACAAAAGCACCGAGAACCAGCTTGGTCTCAGAGGGCAATAATTATCTCATACTGTCATGGCACCTTTCTCAAATTAGATTAGGAATTTTTATTTTTTTTTTTTTTAGATTAGGAATTTTCCTGTCTCCTTTTTGCCTTTGAAGTTGGAAGGCAGCAGTAGAGAGGGTCTTTTGACTTGAAATATTAAGAAATGTTTAGGGGCTTCTGAGTGGCCCAGTTGGTCGAGTGTCCGACTTTGGCTCAGGTCGTGATCTCGTGGTTCATGAGCTTGAGCCCCGCATCAGGCTCTGTGCTGATAGCTCGGAGCCTGGAGCCTGCTTCAGATTCTGTGTCTCCCTCTCTCTGTCCCTCTCCCACTCACGCTCTGTCTCTCAAAAATGAATAAATGTTAAAAAAAAAATTCAAAAATAAGAAATGTTTATAGGGACCAGAGTGGAGGTGAAAATAAATATTTTCTGAGTATTTGGTCATTGCTTTGTTTCTCGGACCTTTTTGAGTTCCTGGACCACTGTGCTAATGCTTACTCGACACCTCCACTAGGGTGTCTCACTCAAACTCAGCAAGCCCAAAACTGACTCATGATTTCCTACCCCAACCCTACATTCATCTTCAAACCTGTTTTTTCATCTGTGTTTCCATTTCAGTGAATGACACAACTTCCTATCTAGTGTAGCAAACCAAAATGTACAATTCAGGCTTGATACCTTGGGGGTCTCTCTCCCCCCCGCTGTCCAATGACTTAGCAAGCCTTCTTGGGTTTCCCTCCAAGACATGTCCCCTATCCGTCCGTTTATCCAAGATGTCCAAATTCCAGACATCTTTCACCTCTCCTCCGGACTATAGCAATAACCTCCTTGGTGTATCCATGCATTGGTTCTGGGCTCTGTCTAATCTACTTAACCAAACTGCAACTAGATTAGAACACGAAACTGGTCCTATCTCTCACTTTCTGTTTGGTCTTAGGGTTGACAACTACCAACTCTGCCAGAGACCTTTAGAAAACCTGTTGATCAAGCAAAGCTAAGTTTATTGGCTCTGTCGAGTACAGGGAACACTGCCTTGCAAGAGTCTTAGTGGTATCTCAGAAGGGAGAAGTTGGAGGATGGTATTTACAAGCTTCAGGTCTGTGCTCCGATGGCTCTTCCAAGGCAGACTGATTGGGATACAGTTAATCACGGGATCATATAGGCTTGGTGGGCACAGCAAGGTGAGATACTTGATGTAAGTCTTGATAAATACACTGTTGTGTGATAAGCAAGCTGTTTCTGCAGGGAGCACTCTTTTGTCCTGATGGGAGAGATGGCTCAAATGTTTGTCTGGATAAATTAGTTGGCAGGGTTTCCTAAAGCAAACAGGGAAGTTATTCTCTGATTTACAACCTTAACTTTCTGAGCGAGAATCTCCTGAAACGAACATTTAAATCATGCTGACGATAGTCATCTTGGTTCTCGGTCCTGGTGGTTAAGCTACATGGAAGCAAGTGATTTCAGTTCTCGGGATAAAGATCAAGTTCTGGCAGCGGCTGCCAAGGCTGCTGTTCCTCCCTTCTCCTAACTGAATTTCTGCACACAGTTCAGATCTCAGCTTGATTCTCAGTTTCTTAGAATAACGTCTCTCCCTGCCCGAAAGGGGATCTGCATCAATATAAATAATTTTCTTTTTTTTAATTTTTAATGTTTATTTGAGAGAGAGAGAGAAAGAGGAAGATAGATCATGAGTTGGGGAGGAGCAGAGAGAGACAGAGAAACAGAATCCAAATCAGGCTCCAGGCTCTGAGCTGTCAGCACAGAGCCCGATGCAGGGCTCAAACTCATGAACTGAGAGATCATGACCTGAGCTGAAGTCAGACACCCAAACAACTGAGCCACCTAGGCTCCCCTTCTCTATAATTTTCTTAAACTGAATGTATCACTATTTGTAATCATGTATTTCTGTATACTTTAAAAATTAGACTATGATATACAGAAGGGGATTGGGACATAGTAATTGCTCAATAAATAATTGTGGCAGTAAGGAAGGTTGGCAGGTAAGTGCAATAATATGCTTTCGGAGATAACTTTTTTATTTAGGGGATGTTTGGATACCTAAGTGTAAAACAATTAACCTATGCCTTAGAGAAAACTCTTAAGTCACCCGTTAATCTTAAAACACATTGCTTTGAGGGACACCTGGGTGGCTCAGTTGAACGTCCTGCTTTGGCTCAGGTCATGATCTCGAGGTTTGTGAGTTTGAGCCCCACATCGGGCTCCCTGCTGTCAGCACAGAGCCCGCTTTACATCCTCTGTCCTCCTCTCTCTTTTCCTCCTCCCCCGCTTGCGTGCACACTCTCTCTCAAAAATAAACATTTTAAAAGATTTAAAAATTAAAAAAACCCACGTGCTATGAATTGAAATGTCAGTGTGTTACTGACACACACAGCGTGTAACCGAAATGTGTTAGCGTATGTGCTCCTCCAGAAAAGGAGCCAAGTTTCCTCTTAAAAATAAACTTAGACTTGACTTATCTCAGAAAAACTTTCGTATTGGAATAAGAATAGTTTTGATTTCTAGATATTTTCTCACAAGAGTGAGAGACTAAAGCCACATCTACCTTAAGGCATCACAAGTTATGGTTTGGTTAATATTTCCCTAACGCTGCCTAATACCAGCTCACGTTAGCAATATTCTGCAATTCTGCCCGATTGCCGAGAACAATGTAGGATACAAAGAGTTACCAACTGTCCCTCAAGTGAATGGTGAGTCCCGAACAATTTTTATTCTGTTATCTGGATGGAGGCTTTAAGGTTTCTTGGGCTACATCGTATTCTGCTGGAGACCAAAGGGCCAGAAGGATGTTACACCATTCTGGAAACACAGCTGTTCTCTCTGCAAGGGGGGGCGTCTCTTGCTGCAGGTAGGCTGGGTGAGGAAGAAGATGAGCGATGGGGGTTGAGCTTTAGGGGACACTTTATTACCTCCTCCTCTACCTGCTTTTAGAATAGGACCCTATTATCACAGTGGGGAACCCATGCAAGTACAAAAATATACCTTTCATATCATACCTAAATCAACATGTGAGTTGGGGTTTTAGGTGAATGATTAGGTCAAGTGTTCAAAGACCCAAACACGTGTTTCCCTAAGGTCTCTCAGACTTGGGTCCACTAGAGAGGAATCTTCTTATCCCGAGACCTACAGCCACAACTGAGTGTTTACTGCCTGTTGCCCTGGAACCTGTGGACCAATTCTGGGATTTCTCATATCCTTAGGGAAGAAAGACACATCCCAACCTGCAGGGCTTCCAGGGAGGTTGTGCACACATGTTATAGACACTTGCTGGTCTACCAGGTGAGAGCATTCAGGTTCCTCTTATTCTTGTGTGAAAATTGTAAAAATTCTTCGGTATCTGTAAGGTCTGGATGCCCATTATAGTTGTAGCCACATAGTAAAGTCTAGGTAGGGGCGCCTGGGGGGCTCAGTGGGTTAAGTGTCTGACTCCTGATTTTGGCTCCGGTCATGATCTCAAGAACCGTGAGATCAGGCTCTGCACTGATTGCACAAGAGCCTGCTTGGGATTCCTTCTCTCCCTCTCTCTCTGCCCCTCCCCTGTTCGTGCCTGCTTGCTTTCTCTCTCTCTTTGTCTCTCTCTCCCTCAAAAATAGATAAACTTAAAAAAAAATAAAAATAAAGTCTAGGTGGGAATTTCTGCAACACATCTCCTAATGGGAGCAATCAAGGACGAAGAGCTAGATGATCCTGGAGACTACCCATAAGACCGTGTGTGTGTGTGTGTGTGTGTGTGTGTGTGTGTGTGTGGTTATAGACCAGGGCTCAGTTTTAGGTTGAAGGCATGTGGTTAGTTATAGGGCTCGGACTGGCTTGACCAGGATGCTGGTCAGCTGCTGTCAGCAGGTCTGGGTTGTCTAAATCCACAAAGGGAATAGGATATTTTTAACTGGAATGCAGTGATTTAGCAGAATCCCCATGCTCTACACCTTGGGGAAAGCATGGATTGAATCCCGGAGAGGTCAAGCCGAAATAACAAAATCCAGATACCAACGACGGGGAGTAAGGTAGACTTAACAGAGCCTGACAGAGCTGTGAAAGCCTGACTTCTAAATGAGATCAAATTGGTACCAACGTTCCTGACTGAATACTAGCTGATGTTTGAATTGCACCCTTCCAAGTCAGTGGTTCCGCATATGTGATGTGTGTGCAGATTACACTACCCTGAAGGGCCAAAGTCAGGGTGCACTATTATGAATGAAGGCATTTGTGGAAGATTAATGCAAGTCTTTGATTTTGAGTAGATGCTTAAATGGTTGTCGTTACCAGGGAAATTTGAAGAGGGGCTAGTTTGGCAGACAAGTGGGTGAATCTGATTTTTGATACGTAGCTTGCAATAACAGGGATGTATTACAATTCAGAAAATGGAAACAAGCTAACAATCATAAATTGCCATCATTTATGAAAACTGAAGAAAAACTGGGTTACCAGCCCCTGTGTCAACCCACCTTCTAAAAAGTGCCTGGTAATTAGAGACCAAGGACTGGCATTTGTGCTGCTGTGGCCGATCTCAAATTCCATGCTGAGTGTTGTGTAATGCTGCTTGCTGTAGTGATCATTGAATGGCTTCACGTCTTGGGCCTCATCCTATCTAAATGGATTGCCTTTGGTTCTTATTTTCAAAAGAAGAAAAGATCCAATGAATATTCATCGAAGATTTTGCTGAATTGACAACAGGAGCTGTGTGTTTGGATGACTTTGGACTCCATTGTGAGTTTGATTGAGTGCTAATGACTTTCCCTAATTTGAAGAGTAATTATCCCTGAAATCTCTTGTCTGTCTTTTCTGTCTAAAATAACCATTAAATCCTGAAGATAAAACAAATACTCAGCAACGGTTACTCTCAATGATAGGAGTCAAGTGTATTCTAGACTTAGTTAGATTCCATATCAACTTCCTTCTTGGTGAAAATTTGACCCCGGTGAGTTTTGGTGCTGAAGTACAGCATCAGGTTCACCTGGTTCAAGGAACCAGATGTACTCGTCCATAAGGAACAACCAAACAACTGAACAAAACACAACTGAACAAAACATGTGAGAGGGAGACAGAATCCAAGCAGGCTCTGCACTGTTAGTGCAGAGACCGATGTGGGGCTTGAGCTCATGAACCACAAGATCATGACCTGAGCCGAGATCAAGAGTCAGATGCTTAACTGACTGAGCCACCTAGGTGCCTGGAGAGTGAGCCTTTTGAAGAGATACTTGTCCAGCCCAGCCTGGGGGCCAGCCAACCTACAGCGGTTAATCACATGGTTGCCATCTTCTTGATGAGTTTCACCTCCTCATCTAAGAAGTGGTTCTCCAGGAAGTCCCAGAGATGCAGGTCTTTGTGGGCAGAACCCAGGGC
The DNA here is from genome assembly GCF_018350215.1 of Panthera leo. NCBI lineage: Eukaryota > Metazoa > Chordata > Mammalia > Carnivora > Felidae > Panthera > Panthera leo. The sequence goes on along the minus strand of NC_056687.1, from coordinate 146,136,335 downwards.
AGGCAGATCCAAAAGGCAGGCAAAAGATCCAGTCCAGATTCTTCTCCAGGACCATGGTGACCTCCATGGCATCCAAAGTGTTATGCCACTTATTCTGGGACAGCTTCTGCATGTCCTGAAAGAGAGGGTACAGCAGCCGTGCTGGTTTTGCATCTTTAAGACCCCAGGCCCTCATGCTTCTTTTCTCCAAACTCAAGGAAGAGGCTAATACCCTCCTGATCCACATCATGGCAGATGAAATAGAAGGCCAGAGAGAGGTAGGTATAGAAAGCTTTCAGATGGAGGCTGACCAAGCAGTTGATAGGGATGGTCTCCACCTCAGTGGATTAATTCTGAGCAATCTGGGAATTCACGGTTGATTGGCAATATCCTAGGAGCTAAGCTCAAAAACTGGTGTTGGCTGGTCTGGAGGGTAGAGGATGGCTCAGAAGATGGTCCCCGGAGATTGTGACTAGAAAAGAGGCTAGAGAATGGTAGGACATTGCTAGAAGGGGTGTCCCTGGGTCTGTTCTGTCCAAACACCATGGAAACAAGAGGCAGATCCATGGGACCACTGGGCACACTGCCCATACAGAGATTTTTTTTTTTTTACAGTATGGTACTGTAAATGTATTTTCTCTTCCTTATGATTTTCTTTTTTTTTTAACTTATTTTTAATGTGTATTTTTGAGATAGAGACAGAGATAGAGTGTGAATGGGGGAAGGGTAGAAAGAGAGGGAAACACAGAATCCGAAGCAGACTCCAAGCTCTGAGCTGTCAGCACAGAACCCAATGTGGGGCTCAAACTCAAAAACTGTGAGATCATGACCTGAGCCGAAGTTGGATGCTTACCCGACTGAGCCACCCAGGTGCCCCTTCCTTATGACTTTCTTAACATTTTCTTTTCTCCACCTCACTTTTTTGTAAGAATACAGTCTATAATGCATATACAAAGTGTGTATTAATTGTTATGGGTAAGGCTTCTGATCCGCAGTAGGCTCTTATTAGCTAGGTTTTAGGGGATTCAGACGTTATAGGGGGACTTTTGACTGCGGGGTTTGGCAGGTCTAATCCCTGTGTTGTTCAAAGGTCAAGCATATTGAATAGGCAAGAGCTGCAGAGATTCAAAATTCTGGAGATCCACAAAGGTTTTGTCTCCCTTGAATATTTTAACAGAGTACCGATCAGCATGTGTCTGTGAAGAAATGACCTGTGGCTGGAAGCAGAACCCTCTTAAGGGACTGGAGGAAACAGTAACCCGTGCTTTGACAGGGCCTGAAATAGTAATGCCTCCTCCCATCAGCCACACTGGAAAACCTTACGACTCACAGGACACTGAGTAAAATACTCAGAAGGGCCTTGCCTCAATGATGAAACAAAATTAGTCCTACATTCAGACATCCGGATTGTTTCCTGCTTTCTTTGTTGTCTTTTTAACATTTTTAACCTTTAACCTACCAGGCTTCTCCACTACGAAGTTACTCTTTTCTTCCTTTTCATATACTATTCTTTAAAAGGGAGTTACTTAATCCAAGGCACTCTCAAATGGATGAGAATTAACTCTGATTTCTGGAAAAAGGCGTGTCAAAGAATTTGTAGATACATGTTAAAGACACCCGGGGTAATTACTAAATATTTGGGGGGGGGGGGAAGATATGTTAAGGCTATGTAAATATCTTAAATATCTTTCTCCTTAAAGTTTTACCCACAGGTTTGATCATTCATTAGAGCATATTGCCTTATGGGAATTATTACTTTGGTGTTCTAACAGTGATCTTCTATTTCCCTCACGCCTTCTATATTTACTAAGTGGGATTATTTTGTAAGAAAGTCTTGTCTCTTTTCCTCCTTACGTATTTATTTAGTCACTTACTTATGTCAGCATGGACTCACAGATACTCATTTTCTCTCAGTCATAATCTAGCACCATTGCTATTTGTTTTGGTGCTCGGATTGTTCCAGTTTAGACCATTGGGAGCTTTTACAGGTTGGTTCCTATGTCCTTTTGACATGTTCCCATCTCTTTTTCTTAAGCACTTTATTCCCTTCAGCACAACCAGATGCTCTAGGCTTATCTTTCATTGCTCATATCTAGAGATAGCCGTTTCTCCATGAAGTCCTGGCTCCTTTCTTTGGAAAATGGTAGAAGCCAATGTGTAGACGCTAAGGGTGCTGGTTGTAATTGGGCTGTCATTGCACCTAGGCCATCTCAGAAGACAGAGCTAGGAAATATATGCATGTACCCACCCTAACCCAAGTACACGCACACACACAATTTATATATATTACCTATACACACATGCATAATGCATATGCGTACGTGTGTGTGTGTGTGAACATGAATTCACACTGTTATCACCAATTCTAATCCAACACTGCAGGGTTCTTTCTAGCATTCCCTGACGTGCTTATTTATAACCTATTTCTCTAACAGTAAGACATCTGGCTCTCTTTATTTATAATATATTTACTTATTTGTTCAACTGTACTCTACACATAAATTAATCTCAAGATTGCTAACCTGCATTATTGTGCCCCTGAGAGAAACAAACGTACCAACTGGAGTATGGTATTTGTGGACTGTTTTCTTTTTTTCTTTAGCTTTACAGTATCCAGCCAAAAAATTATTCTTCAAAGTCACTTAAGTTAGCTCCTTTTTTTCTCCATCTCCTTCCGTGAGGTTATGTTGCATAGTTGCAAGACTGTTAGATTTATTTGTCATAGTCGACATTCCCTTCTCGTTGCTGCAAAAAAAAAAAAAATCTCTCTTTGCCCAAACTTTCGATAGACACTCTGAGCCCCTCAAGTAGGCTTTGACTTTGGACTTAGGTTTACAGAGAATTCCCCAACTTGATAGCTGACCAAGTTCTTCATCCCCTACCTTTGATATCTAAGTCTTGATCTGCTGTTAGCAAGAATTTTGTTAGGTCAGGAGGCAAGAATCATGCTACCCTTGATGTCTGCACTTAGTAATTTTCTGTCCACTGACCCCCTCACTCTGCTCATTGGCTATAAATCCATAGCTACCTTTCAATTCAAAGTTGAACCTAATATTTCCCTTTTTGAAATATTCTTATTGCCATAGTCTTGAATAAAGTCTTCCTTACCATTTTAACAAGGATCAGAATAATTTCTTCTTTATTGTTATCCTGACATCCTACTTGAGTTTAAAATTTGCATATTGTAAATTTCTCCCTTTGTAGTTTACTTTTCTATGGGTTTTGAAAAAATAAATATAGTCAAATATCTGAAACTATAATAGAATTCCACCACCCTAAAAATTTATTTGTGTAGTCCCCTTCTTATCAGTTCCTCTACCTGCAAATTTCAGCAACCAGTAATCTCATATTATTCCCTTTTCCATAATGTTGTATAAATGGAATTATATGAATGTTGCATTTAGAGTCTAGCAACTTTTATCTGGCAAAATGCACTGAAGATTCACTCATGTTGCTATGTTAACCAATAGTTCATGCATTTTTATTGCTGAGTAGTAGTCCTTGGTATGCATATACCATTGTTTGTTAACCCATTTATCTGTTGAAAGATCTCTGGGTTATTTCCAGTTTGGGGAAATTATGAATAAAGCCTCTATAAATATTGTGTACAGGTTTTTGTGTGAACATAAATTTTCCATTTACTTGAGTAAATGCTTACGAGGGGATTGCTGGGTAATATGCTAAGTATATGTTTAACTTTACAAGAAACTCCTAAATTATTTTCCAAAGTGACTATACCATTTCACATTCCACTAGCAATGTGTACAACTTTCTGTTCTCAATAGTCTTACTAGCACTTAGTGATATCAGTTGTGTATTTGTGTAAATGAGGAGAAAAATATTTCCCCTACCCTCTTATGTTCAGTACTGGAACCTGTGAATTAAATTGAAAAGAGATTAGCAGGAGAAAAGTTTATTTTGCATGCATGTGGAGGCTTCATAGAAAAGAAGTAGTTTGACCCAGAGGTCTATAGACAATTTTAACAAAGGGTGATAAAGTGTGGAGAAGAGATTAGACAAAGGAAAAGGAAGTTTGGACTTCCTGGGGAGGGAAGGATAAATGGCTGGAAGGCGACTACAAAATGTACAGTAAATAAGGATTATTCAGTGAATTTTGTTACACAGACTCAAATCTTTTCAGTTGATATATTTCCTTTACAAAAGGGAAAATTATGCCCTTCTTCTGGCAGAAAGTAAAAGGTCGGAGAATTCCCCCTATGTTTATTTCTTAATTACCTTCAGCTCAAAATTACCCTTATGCCAAAGTGGCATATTTTGGGGTGGCATATTTTGATCCCTTCAGTTAGCTATTTCAATGCTTATATAGTGATGTCTCTTTGAGGTTTTAATTTACATTTCCCTAATGACTGATAATGTTGAGCTTTTTTATATGCTTATATATCATCCATCTATTCTATTTGGTGAATTTCCGATTCAGTTTTTTGCCCAGTTTTTAGAGTGTTTTGTAGTTGTTGTTGTTTTGTTTTCTTATTGTTGAGCGTTAAGTATTCTTTACATGTTCTGAATACAAGTTGTCTCTCATAAATATTATTTAAAATTATTTTCTCCATACTCTCAGTTTATCTTTTCATTTTCTTACCAATAACTTTCAGAAAACAAAAGTTTAAACTCTGACCAACTGCAATTTGTCCATTTTTCCTCTATGGGTCATGCCTTTGGTATCACGTCTAAAGAAATTCAGTGTCAAACTTAAAGTCACACAGATTTTTTCTCCTAGAACTTTTATAATTTTACTTTTACATTTATGATCCATTTTGAGTTAATTTTTCTATAACCTGTGTGGTATATATTGAAGTTTATTTATGTTGCATAACGACATCCAGTCTTTCTAATACCATTTGTTGAAAGGACTATCTTTTCTCCATTGAATTGCCTTGGTACATTTGTTAGGGCAAACACGAATATAAATAAATAAATTCTCCCTCATACCAAAAGGGGAAGAGAACTTGTTGCTCTCCTTTCCCTTTAGCCTTTCCTTTAGAAAATATGAAATTATAAATGCTCTGTTTTCTTTGAAATGCATTTTAGTCCTTTTAAAAGCTAAATGAGCCTCTTGCCAGTTTTATGTTCCAGAGATTTCTTTCTTGAGAAGCATGGGCTATCTCTTTGAAATGCAAAGATCAAGAAGGATGACCTTGTCTCCCTGCCTCTGTGGGAGTTTCAGCTTCAGTGCTTGACTTCAAGTTGTACATTTCTGTTTGTCACAGAGATATGAGAAGTTTTATTTTTCCTCTTTGATAAAGACAATTAACATGTATGTAACGAATTGTATCTGCTTTGCTATATAAAGAGATGTGATTTCTTTCTGTCTTTATAATCTCTTTAGATGTGTCTTACACTCTGAGTTAATGCTTATTCAATAATAAAACTGTTTTTTTTTTTTTTTTCCCTCTTCTACCTTTGTGGATAGGTTTGTACGGGCTGGCAAGAGATTTTATTTATATTATTAGATTTCCCCGCCAATTATCAAGAATCAGTTGCCTATATTTGTGTAGTCTATTTCTGGGCTGTTTATTCTGATGACGATAGCTTTATAGTATGTCTTCAAAATAGACAGTCTACCCTTCAACCTAGTTTGTTTTCACAATTGTTTGGGTCGTCCTGGTTCCTTTGCATTTCTATATAAATTTTAGAATCTTCTTGCTGATGTTTACTGAAAAGGGGAGGGGGGGCACTAGGATTTTGATTGGGTTGTGTGGAATCTACAGATCAAATTGGGGAGTACTGATATCTTAATGATACTGAGTCTGCCGATTCATGATCCCAGTATAGTGCTCCAATTATTTTTGTCTTGTAGGGAGCAAATGTTGGTATTTCAAGATATACCTCTTTGGCATATTGATTATTTTTAGCTGGTTATTTTTAAGCAACTGTAGACACAAGCGAAGCTCTGGGAACCAAATAGAAGTTACCTTTTTTTATAAGAGACATTTACATGGATAAGGGAAATCTTCACTTGTAAGGGTGTCTCCCTCTGTACCAGGAAGAGGGGGATGACTCTAAATCTAGAAACCCTGATCTGTGGGAAAGGCAAGGACTTAATCTGCACAGTATCCTTACCTGTGTTTACTGTGCTTCTCTTGGTGACCTCTCATAACTGACTTCCCACCCCCAACGTCGTCATCTTTTGTCTTTAGCTGGAGATGGTATCTAAGGTGATTGTCTCAGTCATTTTGAGGGGTTATTCAGTTTTCCTGGGTCTTTCCTGTGAATACAGGAGATATCAATGTTGTTAAACTTCTGTTTGATTTTCCCGTTAGTCTGTTTTGTGTCCGTTTGATTCTTAGACCAGCTAGAGGAATGTTGAAGGACAGAGTAAAATGTTTTCCTCCTCACCAGTCTTTTGTATTCCTTTTATCAATTTATTATAGTTTTTAGCATACAGATCCTGCACGTATCTTGTTAGCATTTAAACTGGTAGACCTTTTCTCACCTTGGGGGAGGGGGTCATAATTACGCTAATTTCTCCTTAATCTATTTCTCACTAGTTATGCTCAGTCTGTATATTTTCTGATGAATTTCATACTTTAAATTATTTTACTTCTTTTAATTAATTTTGATATCATTTCTTTTCTAATAAAAATAGATCAATACTGTCTACTCAGCCTTTTGTAATTGGAAAAAAATTGGAAAAAAAACCCCAAAACCCAGGGTATTTGAGCAAGGTAAATGAAAAGATTGCGGTATATTTATGTGTATTAAACAATAAACTGAAGCATATTAAAATTTTGAAGTTTATTTGAACAAGTATCATTTTGAACTGGGCAGCCCCAAATAAAAAGTAGTTAGGAGTGCTCTACCAACGAGGGCTAGAGGTAAGATTTTTATAGAGAAGACACAGAAGCAGAAAAGGGAATTATTTGATTGGCTACAGCTTAAGTGATTGCATTATTTAGGAAACACTGGTTTGCTGTTTATGATTGGTTGTTCTTTTTAACCTTGAGGCATTTATAGGAATTAACTCTGGGTTAAGTTTTGGTTTGCCTACTAGACTACCAAGGCATTTCAGCCACCTCAATCTGATGGCATCTTTGTTTGATTACTTTAACATGTGATAAACACTACACGATTGATATGTATCCACATAGATGGATTTCAAAAACATAATCTTAAGTAAAGAAAATAAGGAAGTAGAACAACACATATACAGTTCCACTTCTGGAAATTAAAAATTATACACAGAAGATAACACTCGATTACAGGTACATGCATAGATGGGAAAGAGCCACATTTAAGCCGTAATAGAGGGGGACCTGGGAAGATCGGTAGGAACAGGGATTAGGAACTAAGGACAGCTACCAAGATTGTGGTGACGTTTATAGTATTTTGTTTCTTTTTCAAATGAAAGGCTAAATTCTGAATGAAATTCAGAACAAGTGCATTTATGAAGTCTGGATATATGGTATAGGCCTGGGTATATGCTGAATTATTAATATTTTCCTAATAAAAAAATGAATGAGAACAAAAACAGCATGAAGAAAACACCACCAACAACAAATAACAAGCCATAATGTTAACGAAAATTCTGGGAATTGAGAAGTATTAACACTAATTAGAAGTAACATTATCTACAGCAGCCTTGCACTGAAACTTGGATAATGGAGCAAAATAGTACAGAAGTAGTTTCTATTACAAGGACAAATATACTGGATCCTGATGGAAATAACACAAATCAATCATAAATGAGTTTCTTGCCCTCACCTCCACATTAAATGATCTTGGGGTATCTCTTGAGCAGTTAGAAAAAATATAATCTTTCCGGAGCACCTGCGTGGCTAGCAGTTAAGCATCTGACTCTTGGTTTCGGCTCAGGTCATGATCTCACAGTTTGTGAGTTTGAGCCCCACATCAGGCTCTTTGCTGACAGCCTGTTTGGGATTCTCTGTCTCCCTGTCTTTTTGTCCCTTCCCCCACTTGTGCTCTCTCTCTCTCTCTCTCTCAAATAAATAAACATTAAAAAAAATTCTAAGGGAAAATATAAATAATCTTCCCTCAAGCCCACACCATACACCTAAATACATTCTAAAGAAAGTAAATAATTACTAAAAGATAATGTCACAGAAAATCTTTAAGAAAATAGCGTTGGTTCTTTGTTGGCTTTTTGGAAAGATGGTTTGCTTTCTAAATATGAAGGCAGGAGAATTCATAAGGAAATAGAGTGAATGATTTAACTCTATACAAATTTTAAAATTTGTATACATTAAATACACATTAGCAAAATCAAGAGGGAAATAAAAGCTGGAAAAGGACGGCAAATACTATAATTTTTAAAATCATTTAGGTGTAATAGATAAATATGTAAAGGGCATGACAGATAATTTTCTCTTTTTTTTTTTTTTTTTTTTTTTTGGATTTGTCCCTTAGTTTTTTTGTTTGTTTTGTTTTGTTTTTAATTTACATCCAAGTTAGTTAGCATATAGTGCAACAGAGATTTCAGGAGTAGATTCCTTAATGCCCCTTACCCATTTGGCCCATCCCCCCTCCCATAATACCTCCAGTAACCCTCTGTTTGTTCTCCACATTTAAGAGTCTCTCATGTTTTGTTTCCCTCCCCACGACAGATAATTGTCAATGATAAAAGTATAATCTCTAAACAGACATATGAAAAAAATTCAACCTTTTATCAATAAAAGAAATGCAAATATCAATGATGATGTATAATCACAGAATATTAAATTAACAAAAAATGATAATATGTAAAGCTGGTGAATGTGCTGTTAAACACATGTTCTTGAGTACTGTTGGTGGGAATATAGACAGACACAATTACTCTGGGAAATATTTTCGACAGAGATGACAAGACCCATGAAAATATTCATAACTTCTTGTAATCTATTTTATTTTTATTAAAATTTTTTTTAACATTTATTTATTTTTGAGAGACAGAGACAGAGCATGAGCAGGGGAGGGGGAGAAAGAGAGAGAAATACAGAATCTGAAGCAGGCTCCAGGCTCTGAACTATTTGTTAGCACAGAGCCTGATGCGGGGCTTGAATTCACGAACCACAAGACCATGAACCGAGCAGAAGTCAGACGCTCAACCGACTGAGCTACCCAGGTGCCCCAGTTCTTATAAACTATTTTAAAGAAATGGAAAATATACGAATGCTAACTTATATAAAGATATTCATTGTACCAATATTCATAATGCTTAAAAATGGCAATGCAAGAATGGGAAATTCATGAGTACAGGTAGATGTGAAAGACACACAAAAAAATTTAAAACAGGGTAAAAGTATGTTTTCCATGATTCTTTTCCACTTCACATTAGGTCATGCATAGCGGTCTACATAACATGATTCTCCTCTGACTGTAATGTACTCAATCACTTCTATAATATTGACTGTTAAATTTTGAATGTCCAATGTTTGAATTTAAACTGAGGATTAGCCTTTTAAGAAATCACATTTAGTATCAATTACTGAAGATTTATAACTTGTGAATGATTTAATGTCTTTACACAGTGCTAGAGTATGAATGATTTAGTTTCCTAACACAGTATCTTTATTGTTAATACATTACTTGTCTCCTAAAACAAAACCGCAAGGTATTGCCTGCATTAACAGCTTTTTCCTGTCCTGTGTGTGCCAACAGCAATGATATTCCTTCCAGTAATCATGACTCAGCATAGTCCACCGGGAAGCTAGAGTGAGGAGGCATTCTAACCAAACCAGTTGTGTTCCAGAAGTAGGGTCTTATCTAATATCCCAACCAGGAAAAGCGGAAGAAAGTATATTGCTTCCCGAGTTTGGAAGATTCTCAGCGGATTCCATTCAGTCCCAAACAAGTTCAGGTGTGGAGGCTGAGCAGCTGGGATTTCAGCTAACTACCACCACCATTATCTTTCTAGGCATCCAGTGCCTTCCACTCCAACCTGAAGGGCTCCTGAGTGCCCTGGGAGTTGTAGTCTGCACTTGACTTTAAAATACTTTAGTACGTACATTCGAGATACATATATTACGTAAAATAACTTGAACATATATTCCTAGGATGGATGGCTGCTCCAATCTCAATAAGTATTACAAGGATGATTAATTCATATGTAATTAAATGTCACACTTCACAGACTGACTACAAGCATTTCCCCTACCGTTATTTCACGAGAGCAGAGGTTTTGTTAGTTATCATAATGGATGTACAAATGAGTGTTCGTTGGTGAAATGGTGGTGTTCAAGATGTGTGAATAGACTAAAAATATTCTGAGGCTTTTCCCTGTCTTCCTGTGAACAAAAATCCAACTGGCTCAGAAGTCTAGCTCCTTCACACTGTTATTTGAAGTAGGCTTCTAAAACAGTGTTCAGGTATTGATTTTGAAAATTCTGGTTGTTGGGTATCATTATAAAGGTGCTACACTCCCCCCCCCCCGCCCCCAACACACACCTCTGGAATGTTGCCAAGTATGGCGACAGCACTAAGAAGAGAGATCTGGGACTTTTTTTTTGAGGCCGTGGAGCAGTTTGTGACTCCTTTTGTGCCATCTGAGACTTGCTTTCATTAAAATCTGCTGGTAAGATTGTTGGGGAAACCTGTAGCCTCAATAAGCTGTTAACCATCAGAAGCTACTGATAGCCAACAGAGTCTGGTAATTATGGCTGGCAAAATTACTCAGGTTAAGTCGCAACAAATGAGGCCTAGGAAAAGGCTCTTGGGGGCCCTGGGGCCACTCCTTGTTGAGGTTCAGAGGCCAATAGACTGCTATGGATAGGAGCTTCTCACCAGATTCTTAATGTGAAAGACTATTGATATAATTCCTTGGCACAGAAGGCATGAAGTACTCACTAGAGTAGACCCTAGAGGTTCTAGAATTTCTGACTCTGTATCCATGCTGTTCCATAGGCGGACAAAATGTCACACTAATGGGGACTGGGTGTCTTTAAATCATTCAGTCTCTCAACTTCGGTCTGTGTGGTTCCTCCAAGATCTCTAGCACACTGGTCCCAGGCCCGGACATCTATTCTCCTCATTGTTCTTTTGTCTCCCCTAGACTGGGGAATTTTGACTACACTTGGTGGTATAATGACAAGAAGTTTTGTTCTGCTGATACCTGTCTTCCTCTTTGCTTTGAGTCCACCGTAAGCTTTTGAAATTTGAAATTGCCTTTTCTTCTCTTCAGCTTCAATAATCATACCCTGAAATCATGCTTCGCTATATCATGCCCCATGATCTAGCGTGAATGGGATGGGCATACAAAGAAATATCATGAATAAGAAACTTACTGGTATGTGTGTATATATGTATATATGGATAAGGTTTGGGAGATATCTCCCAACATATGTAAATATAGATAGATAGTTCTCCATATATATATATATATTTTTTTTTCTTCTCCCAAACTTTATCCAAAACCTCTGGAGTCAGACTGATTTAGAAATCTAGACTTTTGAGCAATTTTAGAAAGATAATAAGATGAATGTTATGTGACACCCTAAAGCATAGTACAGGTGACAGTCCCAAAATCAAACATTAATATTTCTGCCACACAACATAAATATTTACCCTAAATGGGATAAATAATGACTGTAAGTCAGGTTTAGAAACCAAATGAGTTAGGAAATTTACTCATATGTTTCAGAGGTTTCGGATTTGAAACGGCAAATAAGGGATTATGGACCTGTATGGTCTCATCCCAACAGTAAATACCAGATCCAACATTTTGTTTTCTTTTTGGTATTTCTTCTATGCTATCAGCCATGAAAGAGGCTGTTCTCCCTCAGACCCAGGAGGTTTAGGAAATGGTTGAACACAGACTCAAGAAAACTATCAGATGGAAGTTTGAGTCCCTTTATTATACTGGAGGATATACAATGCATATAAATAAGGCTGATATATTCTTCTGTGTCAAGATGTGAACATCCACTCTTCTTATGGAAAAATAATCAATTGGTTCTTCACTTTGTGTGTTTTTTTTTTTCTTTCTTCTTCTTTGCTTTCTCTGAAGCATCAGAAGAATGGAATGCAAATATTTTCTTCTCCAGGGAAAGTTTGAAGATTACATGAACTAGTTATTTGGTTGCTAATGATTCAGACTCCCAAGTTGATAGGCCATCCAAATCTAGTAACAAATGGGCAGGAGCGGAGCTTGGATAGAGGAAACATGGAGGATAGAGAAGTCCTAGCTCCTGAAGGAATGACAGTTATGTTAGTCTCTGGAGCTGAGGACCGGAACCTGAGGATATGGTAGGTTTTAAGGGAGTAGCCCAGGTGTGCCAGGAAGCAAATCTAGACCCATGGCACTCAAGCTCTCCCAAGAAAAATGCCAAGTCCCCAGCAAGGCAAGGGACCAGAGGAAAGACAGACCTGAACAAACCCAGCAAATGGGATAATGGGCATCTTAGAAGTAAATCAGGCTTCACTGATAACTGGGAACCAGGACTATCCAACCCCTTGCTCCTTGTTCTTATTGCAGGAAGCCTGAAACAATGGTAAAACTCCAGGAGTTAGCGGGGAGAATAGCCCCCCCCCCCAATAAGGGCTGGATTTCCTGCCAGTCCAGCAGGATAGGGGCTCAGAATCAAAGTTAGGTTTCTTATTTATAGAAAAATAAGACACAGGACATGTCTGGCACACCCAAGTTTGTAATCTTGAGATTTATAGCCACTATAGTTGAATTAGGAGATTAACTTTTACTACTACATAGCATGTTTAGTTATAATGGGAACTGATGCCTCTTAAAAATAAGATTCCAGAATGTCCTTCTGGCTTATTTAATTCTGGGGAAAAGTTTCCCCACACATAACACATACACAGGCACATAAACACTACATGAAGAAAACAACTCTAAAAATATGGAGAAGACTAGGAAGTCTATTAGAATGGAAACTTTTCTCTCTTTTCCCCCTAATTTTATGTAATATGGTTCTTTTGTGATATAAAGGAAAGGAAATATTTTTGAATATACAAATATTAATGTGAGTCTATTAAGATAAATAAAGGAAAGTACTTCATAAACTGAGAATTTTAAGAGGAATCTTAGAGATAATGTAGTTCCATTTTACAGATGAGAGACTAAGACCCACATACAGTAAAGTACCTGTGGTAGTTTTTAGGCATTGCCTAAAATTGTCACTTCTCACATTGAGAGGTTTGAGACCCTCCCCTTGCTTTGATTTCGAGTTACTTGCAACTGCTTGGTTCAAGAGTATGGGAGAAGTGATGTTATAAGATTTCCAAGAAGATGCCATAAATGTCCATGCAGTTTCTGCCTGGTTCTCTTGGCCCATTCACCCTACAGGGAGCCGGCTGCCGTGTAAGAACACTAGTGCCCTGATACCCCCAGGTGGAAAGGCCACCTGGTGGAGGTGTGCTAGATGATGGTCCCAGCTGAGCTCCCAGCCAATAACCAGCTTTAACTGCCAAGTGAGGTATCTTAGCCGTCCAGCTCAACTGAGCCATCAGATGATTCTAATGAGGCATGAGTCTAATGGGATCTAATGATCTAATGATCCCATGAGTCAACATGGGAGTTCAATGGCAGAAGAGACCCCAAGGGAGCTCTGTCCAGCCCCAGCTTTCCTCAAGTTTCTGATCCACAAAATTTAAGTAAAATGGTTGATTTAAGCCATTAGGTCTTACAGTCACTTGCTATGCTAGAATAATTACTAGAATACCCAAGGTCATGGAGGTAAGGGACTAAGAAATAGGCTAGAACCTGACTTGTCATTCTCATCCTTTCTGATTTCAAAGGAATGAGATGGGGCATTGGAACAAGGCAACTGAATATTTTCAATTGTCACAGTTTATTTCTAAGTTTGGCACTGGTGTGAAATTCCATAATATTGTTGGAGAACCATGAATCGCTCCCTACGTGGTAGCAGGGGCTGTTAAACACAGGGTGGCATCCAAGGGAGGTATAGTGGGTGGGGAAAGGGTTGCCAACTTCACCTCATTCTCATACTTCTGGAGGACAAAATTCCTAACTGCTAGAAAAATGATAGGTGTATAAAAAGGATATGAAGTCACTGAGATAAACAGTAATCCTTAAGTGATATTTTAATTACCGTACAGTATAAACATACCGTGTGTGTGTGTGTGTGTGTGTGTGTGTGCGCGCACACACGGCATATGTGTGTGTGTGTTAAGATAGAAAATGAAACAAATGAAATTTGTGAATCTGTCAGGGTCATCTTTAGGAATGCTTCAAGTGACCAAAAGGAGAGTGTTGGACTTGAGATCTTCTCATCTTGGCAAGAATTGATATCAGAGGAATTGGCTAATGCTCTGTATTGGGTTGAATGATGGTCCCCCCACCCCGCCCCCTGCAAATGTATCCATGTCCTGATCCCCAGAACCTGTGAATGTGACGTTATTTGGAAAAAGGGTCTTTGCAGATGGAATTTAGTTAAGAATCACGAGATGAGATCATCCTGGATTACCTAGGTGGGCTGTAACTCAAATGAAAACAATACTTACAAGACACACACAGAGAAGCAAATAAAAAGGTAATGTGAAGACTGAGGCCCACTTGAGTGTCGTGGCCAAAAGCCAAGAACTGCCATGAAATGCCTGGGGCCAATGGGATCTGGACACATCAAGCAGTAGTCCTAACTATTCCCTAGAGACTTCAGAGGGAACGAGGTCCTGCTGACACCTCGATTGTGGACTTCTAGACTCCAGAACTGTGGAAGAATACATTTCTGTTGGTTCAGATTGTGCTCATTCGTTACAGCAGCCCTAGGGAACTAACACAAGCTCCTTGAGAGAGAGTTCTAAGGGAACTGAAGGAGCAAGTCCACCCTGTCAGGGATAGCCATGGTGGCTGGAGCATTTCATACATGGCAGATAAGGGACAGCACTCAGGCTCTTGCTAAGCAGGTCTCTGCAAAATCTAGGCATTTTTGGCCTCAGGCTATTTCACTCCAACAGCCATTACCAATTAGGACCTCCTGAGCGCGTGCTGTTTATTTGAATGTCTGTGTCTTCTGTCGGATTGTGAACTTCCAAAGGCCAAGAGGCTTATTTTCTTCCTTCAGTGAAAATTATTGAACAACTGTTATGTGCTCCACTCTGGGCTAGATGCTGGTATAAAACGCTGAGTAGCAACACATAGTTTTTGCTTTCAAGCTGCAAGCAGACCTCGGGTGGTACACTATTCTGCATTCAACTAACGTATGTTGAATGAAGGAAATAAATATGGACAAAACAGCTTGCCGGAGTGGATGGTTTGCACTTGGGAGAGACTGGGTGTAAACTGTAAACTTGCATAAGATACTTATTTCCATTTCCTTAACTGCAAAATGGAAAAAAATAATTCCCCCCTTCCAGGATTGCTGGCATGATGATCGTATACATATATAATGTTATTAACAAAAGAGAATCTAATGTTCCAGCAAAATCTCAGTGTATCTCTCCATGTCCAAAAAAGGCAATAAATTCCTTCTTGCATCAATACTATCCAGGACTTTTCCCATGCATTTTTACTTATCATGTCATTTGATTTGTCTCCAGCTTTCTAATGTGGGCAGGACAGGGAAGAGTCTCAGGTGAGTCTCAAGAGCAAGACACCAAAGTCATGGACAAACAGGGCGGTGGCTGGTGAAGCCAGACTAGACCCCAGGCTTTCCTGCCTCCCAGAGCCCTGTATTTACCACCACAGCCATGCCAGGCTGAGTGAAAATCTCTTCAACCATATGGGGTGGTCTGCTCATAGTTACAGATGTAAATAGGGCTCATCTTCCTCAAGAGTCCATTTTGCCCCCAAATTTGGGGCACAGCATGTCTGGGAAATATTATGACAGAGCTTCATTTTAAAGCAGAATGCAAAAAAAAAAAAAAAAAAAAAAAATGATCATCAGCCTAACAACTAGTTCTTATGTGCACCAGGCTCTGTTCTTTTTTTATTATGATTAAATATAATTTATTGTCAAATTGGTTTCCATACAACACCCAGTGCTCATCCCAACAGGTGCCCTCCTCAATGCCCATCACCCACTTTCCCCTCTCCCCCACCCCCCATCAACCGTCGGCTTGTTCTCAGTATTTAAGAGTCTCTTGTGGTTTGCCTCCCTCCCTCTCTGTAACTCTTTTTTTCCCCCTTCCCCTACCCCCTGGTCTTCTGTTAAGTTTCTCAGGATCCACATATGAGTGAAAACATGGTATCTGTCTTTCTCTGCCTGACTTATTTCACTTAGCATAACATTCTCCAGTTCTATCCACGTTGCTGCAAATGGCCGGATTTCATTCTTTCTCATTGCCAAGTAGTATTCCATTGTATATATAAACCACATATTCTTTATCCATTTGTCAGTTGATGGACATTTAGGCTCTTTCCATAATTTGGCTATTGTTGAAAGTGCTGCTGTAAACATTGAGGTACAAGTGCCCCTATGCATCAGCACTCCTGTATCCCTTGGGTAGATTCCTAGCGGTGCTATTGCTGGGTCATAGGGTAGATCTATTTTTAATTTTTTGAGGAACCTCCACACTGTTTTCCAGAGAGGCTGCACCAGTTTGCATTCCCACCAACAGTGCAAGAGGGTTCCCGTTTCTCCACATCCTCGCCAGCATCTATAGTCTCCTGATTTGTTCATTTTAGCCACTCTGACTGGCGTGAGGTGGTATCTCAGTGTGGTTTTGATTTGTATTTCCCTGATAAGGAGCGATGTTGAGCATGTTTTCATGTGCCTGTTGACCATCTGGATGTCTTCTTTAGAGAAGTGTTTATTCATGTCTTCTGCCCATTTCTTCACTGGATTATTTGTTTTTCGGGTGTGGAGTTTGGTGAGTTCTTTTAGATTTTGGATACTAGCCCTTTATCTGATATGTCATTTGCAAATATTTTTCCCATTCCATCGGTTACCTTTTAGTTTTGTTGATTGTTTCCTTTGCAGTGCAGAAGCTTTCTATCTTGATGAGGTCCCAATAGTTTATTTTTGCTTTTAATTCCCTTGCTTTGGAGATGTGTCAAGTAAGAAACTGCTGAGGCTGAGGTCAGAGAGGTCTTTTCCTGCTTTCTCCTCTAGGGTTTTGATGGTTTCCTGTCTCACATTCAGGTCCTTCATCAATTTTGAGTTTATCTTTGTGAATCGTGTAAGAAAGTGGTCTAGTTTCATCCTTCTGCATGTTGCTGTCCAGTTCTCCCAGCACCATTTGTTAAAGAGACTGTCTTTTTTCCATTGGATATTCTTTCCTGCTTCGTCAAGGATTAGTTGGCCATACATTTGTGGATCCACTTCTGGAGTCTCTCTTCTATTCCATTGGTCTATGTGTCTGTTTTTGTGCCAATACCATACTGTCTTGATGATTACAGCTTTGTAGTAGAGGCTAAAGTCTGGGATTGTGATGCCTCCCACTTCGGTTTTCTTCTTCAATATTACTTTGGCTATTGGGGGTCTTTTGTGGTTCCATACAAATTTTAGGATTGCTTGTTCTAGCTTTGAGAAGAATGCTGGTGCAATTTTGAGTGGGATTGCATTGAATGTGTAGATTGCTTTGGGTAGTATTGACATTTTAACAATATTTATTCTTCCAACCCATGAGCACAGAATGTTTTTCCACTTCTTTGTATCTTCTTCAATTTCCTTCATAAGCTTTCTATAGTTTTCAGCATACAGATATTTTACATCTTGGTTAGGTTTATTCCTACGTATTTTATGATTCTTGGTGCAATTGTGAATGGGATCAGTTTCTTTATTTCTCTTTCTGTTGCTTCATTATTGGTGTATAAGAATGCAACCGATTTCTGTACATTAATTTTGTATCCTGCAACTTTGCTGCATTCATGTATCATTCTAGCAGACTTTTGTTGAAGTCTGTCGGGTTTTCCATGTAGAGTATCATGTCAGCTGCAAAAAGTGAAAGTTTGACTTCACCTTTGCTAATTTTGATGCCTTTGATTTCCTTTTGTTGTCTGATTGCTGACGCTAGGACTTCCAACACTATTTTAAACAACAGCGGTGAGAGAGGATGTCCCTGTCGTGTTCCTGATCTCAGGGGGGAAAGCTCTCAGTTTTTCCTCATTGAGGATGATATTAGCTGTGGGCTTTTCATAAATGGCTTTTATGATGCTTAAGTATGTTCCTTCTATCCCGACTTTCTCGAGGGTTTTTATTAAGAAAGGATGCTGTATTTTGTCAAATGCTTTTTCTGCATCTATTGAAAGGATATGGTTCTTTTCTTTCATTCATGTGATGTATCACATTGATTGATTTGTGAATATTGAACCAGCCCTGCAACACCAGGCTCTGTTCTAACCACTTTTAAAACAGAAGCGCTACTCTCATGGCAACCCTTACTGCTCTCCCAGGAAGGTCCTATCGTCAACCCCATTTTACATGGAAAGAAGCCGAAGGAATACAGTGGTTAAGAGGCTGGCACCAAGTTGTGTAGGTGGTTGGTGGCAGAGTTAGGATTTGAACCAAGGGAGTCTGGCTCTCGAGGGCCCAATTTTAATGATTTTGTTATGAATACTTAGACAAAACATGAAAATTCAAAGGCATTTTATCTTTTTTGATGACCCAATGGCATCAGGGCTATAGTCATTCTGTCATTTGCTATTGTGGGCATGGGTGGAGAGAAGGCTCTGAGGACATTTTCAGAAGCTGTGTACTTCACAGGCTGCATACAGAAGAGATTTTTAAGGACCACTTTGTGTGTGTGTGTGTGCGTGCGCACGTGCACTCATGTGCATAGAGTGAAAGAGAGCAAGCATTTCAGTGTGTACAATTTCAGCTTAATTAGAATAGGAAGACTCTTAAGGTATTTTTAAATGCAGCAAAGATCTGGAGGTGTGCTAGAATGAAATTACGCTGTGCGAGGCTGACTGGCAGGCCATGTATTACGGGAAAGTTCACAATCTTGTCTTTATCAGCATGGTTTGCAAAACAGGCCCGAAAAGCCACGGCCCCAAACCCATCATCTGGAGCTATAATTATTCAAGTTAAAAAAAAAAAAGGAATTGGAAATGTGATTAGCAATGATTAGAAGGCCTATTTCAGGAAGAAAATGAACAGAACGAGAGACACCAACGGCGGTGAGTTTGGTGAAAAAGGACGGACGCACTGGTTTAAATGAAGTTTCCTGTCACCTAGGGGAGGGATTTCCCTCAGGACCGTGCCGTTAGCGAGTGTCGTTTGCAAAGAGGGCTTACAACAAAGCCCCCACCCCAAAACAGAAGCTCGTGGGCTCTGAGAGTGCCTGCATCCAAAAGCTGGGGACTGGCACAAGAGACCATGGGTCTGCTGAGGGCGCTTGGGGACTTTCGGCCAACCAGGAAAGCGCCTGACCTTGCAGTAACAAGAACTGAAATAACCCCAGCAAAACGGAGCCTGCGAAGGGGGTCAGAAGACCTTGGCTCCTGTTTTGGCCGAAGCTCTTGGACTGAAGCCCAGAGTCCATGTAACTTTGAGGAATGGCTTTCTCTCCCTTGGCTCCCTTATGGCCAACCCCTTGCCCTCCAAACTGCACCTTACTCTTCCATAGTTTAGGCTAACAAATCAGACCTTGGAGCATGCCAGAGGTTCCGAACCCCTTTCTCTTTTACGCCACCTCTCTTTCGTGTTCGAGATGGGAGGATGGGCTCTGGAATCTCATTGCTTCAGTTCGAATCCTGGCCTAAGGATCGCTAACTGTGGAACTCTCCGGAATACTTCACTCTCTGCCTCAGTTTCCTCATCGCTAACATGGAGGTAAGGCTCCCTCGCAGGTTTGGGGCGAAGATCAAAGCAGATAAAGAAGGTAGAAGAGAGAACAGGGTTTGGTGCTTCTGAGTACTCAATACATGTTAGTGATTAATATGGATTGATATTTGTGAAACCCGAGGCTTAAAGTGTTAATTTTTTCCGCTGTGTGTTAAAATAAGAACAGTATAGGGGCTCCTGGGGGTCTTAGTTGGTGAAGCATCTGACTCTTGCTTTCGGCTCAGGTCGTGATCTCACAGTTTGTCATCCGGCTACGCGCTGACAGTGCGGAGCCTGCTTGGGATTCTCTCTCTCCCCCTTTCTCTGCCCCTCCCCGCCTGCTCTTGTCTCTCAAAATAAACTTAAAAAAATTTTTTTAATTAAATAAGAACAGGCCCACTAAAACCATATTTTTAAGGGTTGTCACAATCTAGAATCATCTGAAGTACCAGTGTCCGTGCCACACGTTAGGCAACGCTGTCCACACATATTCATTCATCTTCCAGTTCTCATCAAGGCTTTAGATGACATTTATCATGTGGGTGGAGAGTCAGTGGATTACATAGATGAAGCAGCATTTTCCTTATCGCCACTGAGCAATCAACTCCACGGGCAGGGGAGATGAGAACAGTGACCATGCTATGTACGTGGAGTAGAACATTTCATCATGGTATGGCCCTCTTGTTCCAACGTACAAGCCAGTTCCCTCAGGAGACAGTATGACGTGGAGAAAAGAACCAAGAATTATTCCAAATTCTTCCAAATTCTAAGACAACTTGGCCCGTCACCCAGATTCTACCCCTGTGAAACCCTAGGCTTCTTTCTTAAGTTCTGTCAGGATGATTTCTCATCTGTAGAGGGGACATACTATCTACCTCAGGGCGCGGGTGGGGGATTCAATTTGATGAGATGGGAGGTACTCAGGGAATGGGAGCTCTCCTCAGATTATCCACATACAGGCCGTGGAGCACGTGCCCAGGTCTCTTCAGTGGTGTTAATGCTCTCTAGGGTCTACCCCAAAATCTACCTCATTGGGAAAGCAGCCGTTGGCCTACTAAACCAATTTAGTATTGGCCAGTATGCACTGCAGGCTTTCCAAGTTCAAGACACAACTCCAAAAGCTTTTGCGTGTATTCCTATCACAATGGTATATTGTATAGGATGAGGTCTGTAAAATCCTATTTTACATATGAAGCTGAAGCATGAAGCATATAATTACGCAGGTCACAAAGCTGATAAATGGAGGAGCAGGTAACCACTAAAATTGTCGAGCTACTAGTTAACATAGGACTATAACTCATGCCCACAGGACTATAGGACCACATCATCTAGTTCAGTGATTCCAAGAGTGATTTTGTTCCCTAGGGGACATTTGGCAATGTTTGGCAACATTTTTCGTTGTCACAGCTGGGAGGTGGGGGCGAGGGATGCGGTCTACAATGTACAGGACAGGCCCACTCCCCAAAGAACTATCTGATCAAAACATCAGTAGTGCTGAGGTTTAGAAACCCAACGTAGGGGGCAGGCACCTGGGTGGCCCTGTCAGTTGAGCAACTGACTTCAACTCAGGTCATGATCTCGCGGTTCATGGGTTCGAGCCCCACATTGGGCCGTGTGCTGACAGCTCAGAGCCTGGAGCCTGCTTTTGGTTCTGTGTCTCCCTCCCTCTCTGCCCCTCCCCTGCTCATGCTCTCTCTCTCTCTCAAAAATAAACATTAAAAAAATAAAGGAAGCCCAATATTTAGAACTGTAACTAGAACTCAGTTAATAACTTAGAAGAAGCCATTGAATCCCTGAGATTTCAAAACTGGAAGGCCAAAGGTTGGGCAGCAAATCACAGACATTGTTACCAGAAATCCTTCCAGCAAGGACCTAGAGCCAACTGCCTAAGGCATAGTCATCTGGTGATGAAGATAAACTGACTAAAAGCCCTAAGTAAGATGCTGTGGATGAGTAGAAAGGAAGAGGGAGGAAGCATAAGTGACAATAGTCAAAAAGATAGTCAAGGGCCTGCTATGCGAGGGAAGGAGCCTAGAAGACAAAGTCATGTGAATGGAGCCAGTTTCTGGGACAGGCAAGATGATAGCCAGGAGACGTAGAGACTTCATGTCCTGGCCACCAATGACATTTGGTGCATCTGTTGTGATGGAACTTTTGTGATTGCTTTTTTAAAAAAAGGACTTGAGACTGCCACTTGAAGACGACAACAATTGGAAAATTTGTGACTTTTCCCACAATAACCGAGTGTGGTTAAATGGCTTAATCACGATGAACAGGAGCAAAAGGTAGGAAGCTGACCTGAGTATTTTTGCTTTATTCCATCTAATAAACATTTTATTTATATAAAAGACAAACGATGCATAGAATGAAAATAAGTGCTTGAGACATTTGATATAAAGAGTATATAGCATTCACATTCCTATTTTAATACATGAGTACTGAAGTGTTCCATAAAAGAATAAAACTTTCCCTTTATGTATAGTAGTAAAAAAAAAAAAAATCAGTATTTTTAGGAACTACAGAATGTTATTCCTTGGTCTTTTTCTTGACAAGGAAAAAAAAAAAAAAAAGCCACAGTATCATCTGACACTACATTCCAGTTTATGCTGATGACCACCCAGAAGTGATAAAGCTCTTTTGAATCTTGGAAAATCCCATTAATGGACCAGTATTCTAGAAATTCACCACTAGAGGTCAATGAGCAACAGCTATTGGGACAGCATCTAAGCCCTAAGGTGCAAAGGAATTTCCGGGCACTTCCAAGGTGCTGCAGACAGACTGTCCCGAACTCTCTCAGCCCACCCCCACTGAGAAGGGTGCCTACAAGGTTCATCTAATCCCAAATCTCAGCCTATCTGCTAAAACTTCAATGAGAGGAGACCTTCCAAAATCCAAATGGAACTGATTTGCTCACTGCCAGTCCTAATATTCCTATTTGGCTGAAAATAGGTAGCTTCAACAACATTAAAAAAGAGATTATTTGCAGCATTAACATTTGTTTGTGGATTAACAAATTCCTATGGAGTATTAAAGCTCATTCTTTGTTCTTGCCCATTCGGACACAGACTTCCTAAATGCAAAAGGGACTGTGTCCCACATTCAAGTCCTTGCTAGCAAATCCTGCAAAGGGCGGGGAAGGCTGGTATGGTGGAAAGACTGATAACCCTGGCAAAAGCTTCTAGGTAAGAGCTCCCCTCCGTAATGCGCAGGGGAAAGCTCTTAACATATAGGCAAAATAGATTTGGCTTAACTGGGACCACTTGAGGGGGCCCCCTTCAGTCCAGAAAAACCCACCAACTTCAAATCTTAACACCAGACCAGGAAGAGAGAGGCAATCAAACTCCTATGATCTAGCCGGAGAATGGCTGACGTAACGCACATTTCTTACAAGGGGCCTTGGTTACGGGCAGGTTTAATTCCTAGCCTGGGATGGGGTGGGCAGTGGAAAATGCCAACGTTTACAGCGAGAAGTGAAGCAGCATTAAAAAAGTGTGTCCACACCTTTGTCTTGTGAATAATGTGGACTGGGGAGAACTGGAAACCATCTGCTATCTGTCTTCACTTGGGAGGATCCAGATTTTCTGTTTTGCAAAATCTCCAAATATTTAAAAAGTGGCTCAATTTTGTTCGACGCTGTGCTGGCCAAGCAAAACACATGTTCAGAGTGCCTGAGGAAACAGCTCTGACCATGGCGGTGTCGTGCAGCTCGAATCCTTCTGACTAGGCCAACATGTACTGGAGCATCCAGGAGCCCAGAGAGATGGAAACTCTCAGCGTTTGCACAGAAAGCTAGAGACTCAAACCGAGCCTGATGAGAAAATGAACACAACGAACCCTTGACAGGAGACGTATTCCCTTTAAGGAAAGGGAATCTGGGTGGCAGGAGAGAAGAGTAACATAGATATGGCAGGGGGATTAACAAACAGAAAGAACGATCTGTCTTTAGTAGAATATGCGGCCACTTCCTAAGTGGGGAAATCTGTTCTGATTTTTGTGCCCGTGAAGCCTGGGAAGCTAAAAGCTCTTGGAGATGGGACAGGGTTTCTGAGCTGGTCGAGGAAGGTGACTCACAAACCGGTCGTGGGCTTGAAGCTCAAGTGAGAAGTCCAGGAGACCCAGTCTCCCAGGATCTGGTCCCCAAACGGCGTGACTCTAATTAGCTCCATGGCCAGAAAAGGAGCTAATTCCACGTGCACGGAGTTATTGGTTTGCAAAAGCAAGTGCAGCGTGGCCACGGCTGGCTCGGAGCCTCGGAGCCCCTCTCCTGATGCAGAGCCCCCACCTTGTGTAGTCAGAGAACCAGCGCACGTGTGATTGTCAAATGCTAATGCTGTCACGGATCCCTTCCTTCTGTGCCTGGTTCCGGAGCGCTCCAAACAAACCAATTTCCTGGGATGTTTGATCTTTTTTCCTTGTCTCTTTCCAGAGTATGGCTGTATATATATATAGATATAGACATATATAGATATATATAAAACATAGCTATTCCATATTTATATACAGGCATTAATAAAGTGCACGTTATTGGCTATTGTAAAAATCAATCTCATTTCCTGAGGAAGTGCTAACACAGCTTATCCTATGACAATGTCAAAGGCGTAGAATGCTTCATGATACCCACTCCCTGCCGCTGGTGTTTCTGCTCACGCCCACAGCTCACGGGGAGGGGAGTGGCCCCCGGGGCCTCCAGGAAGCATTGGTTCAGGGTCAGGGGCAGCTTCCCGCCGCCTCTGTTCTTTGGTGACAGGGGCAGCCTCTTTAGATCAGCGCAGCCTGCCCCGAGAGAGCTATTTGGTAGTGTTCAACGAGCCATCTTCGGGAATCTTCTCCTCGGAGCAGCTCCTCCCCGAGAGCCTGTCCAGGTGCTGCAGGTCACTGAAGCGCTCCGCCACGCACTGGGCCGTGAGCCGGGCCTCCGGGTCATGGTCCCAGCACTCGGTCAGAGTCTCGCACACCATCTGGATGCCCTGCGGTGGGAGAGAAGTCACGGAAGTCACAGTCACGCGGAGCTGCTGGTCTGGGGGGCTCCTGCTGACCTCGCCCCTGCGGTGCTGGCCCCACGTCCCGACTGAGCACCCACGAGGCGGGGCCGGCCACTCGCCTGTGGAACAAAGGGGTGTGCGCTGTCCTGGAAGCCTGCTCTACCCATCCGCTCCTGCGCCATGGGATCACGACAGGTCGTGAGATGGAGAGCCAGCACGTCTGATCGCGACAAGGACTCTCCAGGAGGCCTCTGAGGTGCAGTAGCATCCCGGGTACCGGAAAATTCCCATGAAGTGGCCCCTGATACCCTGTCACGCCTTCCTATTTCTTTAGAGCAGTTTTTGGCCTTATTGTTTAGGGTGGTCTTAGGTTCATAGCAAAACTAAGCGGAAAGCACAGAGGGTTTCCGAACACCTCCTCCCCTGACACATATAGCGTCCCCCACTACGGACATCTCGCATCGTGTGGTCCATTTATTCCAGTCAAGGAACCAACACGGACACATCGCTACCAACCGAAGTCCATGGTTTATACCGGGGGACGCGCTAGGGGTTCTGCCGGATGTACAACAGCATGGAGGCATATGGTTATAGCCCACCGAGTAAGTTCCCTGCTCTAAAAGTCCTCTGTACCCCACCACCCCTCCTTCCTCTTTCCCTGAGCCCCTGGAGACCACTGATCTTCCTGCGTCTATGGTTTTGCCTTTTGAGAGCATCTTATAGTTGGAATCACAGACACCTTTCTATTTAAACAGGGTTAAATACCCCAGTCAGAGTGAAGTCCAAACCTTGGGCTGGTTTCCTCCTGTGAAGTCCCACGTTCTCTGGACAGCTTCCGGCAGCTGCCAAGGATGACCCCTCGTGCCCCGCTCCTCCCAGAGACATCAGGCTGCACCCTAGGAAGCAGCTGTCTTTGTAAGTCAGCCGTGCTAGACTCCAGGCTCTGTCAGAAGGTTCCGTCCAGCCCCATAAAGACGCCGTTCAAAAGGGCCATTCAGGGGCGCCTGGGTGGCTCAGCTGGCTAAGCGTCCGACTTGGGCTCAGATCATGATCTCACAGTCCGTGAGTTCAAGCCCCGCGTCGGGCTCTGTGCAGACAGCTCGGAGCCCGCTTCAGATTCAGTGTCTCCCTCTCTCTCTGTCCCTCCCCCACTCGCACTCTGTCTGTATCAAAAACTTAAAAAAAAAATTTTTTTAAAAAGGAGGGGGTGGCATTCAGGAAATGCTGCCCAGTACGGTGACAAGGGTCTTCTCTCAGGGGTGTAATTTTTATTTTGCAGTGCAAACACGTTCATCATTTCAAGTCCTTTTTGGCAACCAAGCAGGCAGGGGTTAAACAGAGAGGCAGACGTAGGGCGTGCGTCCGGCAGTTAGAGGCTCCCCATGGTCACTGGTGATCTTTGATACAAGTGGCCCAGGAGGGACGGATATACCCCAGCACCTGCCCCGAGAACCGGCACGTTGCTGTTGAACATCCACCACAGGTAACTTTCCCAACACACCTAGGAGCCTCTCCCTCCCTTCCTGCCCTGTGAGTGAATTCATGATGTTGAATTAATTGTAAAATTCACCTAATTGACGGTATTGATTGATGGCCTGTTAAGAGTGGAGTGGTACTGTTGGTACACAAGTAACATTTATTTTATTCTGGCCCTGTAATTACAGGCAGTAAATTAAATTAAATATTAAGCATTAACGTGAAATCAATAGGGCAACAAATCTCATTAAGAGAAAAAATGTATTATGCAAATTCTTTCCAGAATTTTATCATCATGAATAATGGCTTCATTACAAGAACCATACAGCAGAGGAGGCAACGGGGTTTGAAAGAAATAACCCCAGTGCCTGCTGACTTCGGAAGGAACCCAAAACAGCCTTGCGTTTTCAGCCAAAGAGGGTTTGCCCGAAACCCCGGGGAAGCCCTGGGCTACCATGGCCTGGTTCAAGCTCTACGCCGACTTTATTAGGGACTGTCTGCTGAAGTGGCTCCGGGCCAGGATTGGCACCGACCAGGCTTCCGGCTCCATCTGTCTTCCTGATTGTGCGTGATCTGTTGTCTCTGTTGCTTATCTCAATTTGCCTTGCCCTTCGGAAAACCTATGACTTAGCCCAGCCTTCACTGGATAAGGGAATTCTTCCAAAGGAGGCCATCAGAGGGTCTACCCAGGAGAAAGATCAGCTCTGTCCGTGAGACAGGAGCACACGGCTCCCTCTCGTCCTTCCTTCACCCTCTCTCCCGAGTATGTCGCACAGCTCTCTTGCCCTGGCAACCTATCACTCACTTTCTTCTGCTTCTCTGACCACCGCTCTCGTCAAGATGCCCCCAAACAAAGAATTTGGAGAGTTCACCCCGAAAGTCCAGAACCGCTGCCCTTCCACAGATGCCCTTGCCTACCATCTCTCAGAAAAAGAAAAGAAACAGCAACAGCCCTGAGGATGCTCCCCACAGACAGATTTCCTATTTGTTCACTTGGACCTTCCTACTTCTCCCGGCTTTCTTTTATGGCAGAGCTGGTGTCCTTCCAGACCCAGTGTGCGCGGCCGGCACACGGCCATGAGCACACGGCACCCGCCCCCCCAGTCCCACTGGGGGACAGACTCTGCTTACTTCTCACTCTTAGAGCGGAAGATTCCCAGGAGACGGTATTTGGAACCCAGAAGGGAACAAAACATAAACACGCTACGTAAAGGCTTGGGGGGTGAGGGGCAGAGGCTGCCAACAAAATATTTTAACGCCAGACCCAAGCGGGCTTGCGTAACGGGACGACGGCCTGCAAAGGATTACTGGAGCGCCCTCTTTGAATGGTGTGTCTGCCGCGTGAGTCCACTTCAGTGACATTTT
This sequence comes from Panthera leo, assembly GCF_018350215.1. Classification (NCBI taxonomy): domain Eukaryota; kingdom Metazoa; phylum Chordata; class Mammalia; order Carnivora; family Felidae; genus Panthera; species Panthera leo. Next base: position 146,108,899 of record NC_056687.1, on the reverse strand, counting down.
CTCTAGAAACAAAACCTAACAGGATCGTGGAGCACCAAGCGGCCCGGCCTCCGACTGAAGCCCAATATCCTAACATTCTCTCCTCTACTAGAGGCCACTTCAGACAAATCTGCTTCTCCCTTCGGAACAGCAACTCCTTACCTGGTGGTTGAGCCAGGAACTGGGAATTTCTGGTCGTCCTCGGTCTCTCAGCACATTGTCCTTCATGCTCTCAACACAGGGGTGCTCCCGCACCTTGGAACCAAATGGAGGCTCGTACTCTTTCACCTCTGTTAAAGAGAGCAGGTGAGCAAGGCCGCTGAGAAGGGCGTGGGCAGCTTGGGGACAAGAACAAGGTGAGCAGCCTGGCCGAGTACCCTGAGCCACTGAGCATCGAAATGTATCTGTGATTCCTCTGAGAGCAATGCTTAAAGAAGAGTGGATCAAAATAAGAAAGAAGGAGTAGTTGTGGAAAGAGCCAGAGAAATGATGGATGATTGTCAAGCTCTTGCTACATGCCAGGGACTGTGCTAATGGCTGCGGACGGTGAAGAATGGGACCAACAAGGTCACTCAGCGTACATTTTCATGCGGGCATTCTCAGGGGGATGATGTTGCCCCAAGAGGGCAACACTGGTTCTTGGGAGGTGGAGAAGTCTTACACATCACCATGGTTTGTAGCCCTACAAAGGTCCCTGGGACCCACACAGGTTTAATAGGTGGTGGCCAACTTCATGGGGATACCCAGCCTAAAAATGAATGAAATGCTCACACAAGTTACAAAGTGGATGAACCTCAAGCATGTTATGTTAAGTGAAAGAAGGCAATCACGAAAGGAGAAATATCATCTGATTCCATTTACATGAGGCACCTAAAATGGACTAATTCATAGAGACAGAAGGTAGACGGGTGGTTGCTGGGGACTGGGAGGGTGCGTGTGTGTGGGAGAGAGATGGAGGGTTATTGTTTAATGGGTACAGAGTTTCAGTTGGGGGAGATGAGAAAGTTCTGGAAATAGGTAATGGGGATGGTTAAACATCACTGTGAATGTACTTAACGCTAGTGAATTCTACACTTAAAAATGATTCAGACAGTGAATTTTAGATTATGTATGTTCTTCCAGGAAGGAAAATCACTGATGCAGAGTAAGGATTAAGGAAAAAAAAAACTGTTGGGGTGCCTGGCTGGCCCAGTCAGTAAAGCATGCGACTCTTGATATGAGGGTCATAGTTCAAACCCCACTTTAAGTGTGGAGCCTACTTAAAATTAAAACACGCACACACACACACACACACACACACACACACGAGAAGAAAAAAACAAAAAATGTCTATAAAGACTCCTAAGGCCAGCAATGATGACAAAAACATTGAGCAATGCTGTTTAGTGGGATCGCAGAGGAGAGAGATTGACAACACATCAACAAACAAAATTTAAAAAGGTAATTTTCCTTTAGTGGTACATGTGACAAAGACGATCAGAGAGGATGCTGTACTCCTTCCCTAGGGCTTCAGATTTCAACTAAAGTGAATCTCTTTATAGAAACTTCCTTGAATATCCTTCAAGACATTCCTGGCTAGATGTCCTGGGCAGAGCTCTATGTTAGCATGTATCATATTTTGCTATAGTCAAATTTATTGGTCTCATCTAACAAGATTGTGTGCATCTGAGAGTAGGTTCAGACTCCCTTTGGTCATCCTTGTATTCCCAGCACCCCTGGTAGGGCCTCCTCTACAAGAGGCTCTCAATTAATACTTTGTTGAGGGATGGATGGATGGATGAATCTTAGATCCCGTCCAAAGTGGCAATGCCTAAACTCTAAGTGAATACTAAAACAACGCAGTAAGTGGGTGGGGATCCCCTACATGTCAGTATGGCACAGGACAGCCTAAAAGACTGAAAACACTCCTGTACTAAAACATATCTGGGGGCACCTGGGTAGCTCAGTGGGTTAAGCATCTGACTTCAGCTCAGGTCATGATCTCGTGGCCTGTGAGTTCGAGCCCTGCGTCGGGCTCTGTGCTGACAGCTCGGAGCCTGGGGGAGCCTGCTTTTGGTTCGGTGTCTCCCCTCTCTCTGCCCCTCCCCCACTCGTACTCTCTCTCAAAAAAATGAATAAATGTCAAAAAATAAAAATAAGTAAAACATGTCTGTGCTGGAAATGGAGGATGGGCTGGATCCAACATTTTCCCTACAGAAACCAGGACCTTGGGCTTTTAGCAAAATAATCTTGTTTAATGAGTAAACCTTTCAATAAGTTGCCCTTCCAGGCTAAGAACTGAAGAAGCTTTTGAGGCAAATGACATTTTGAAAATGGATTGCCTGTTCTTATTTGTTTGTTTTCTCCCCTTTCCCAGAACCCCACTTGCAGATTCATCTTCTGTGGCACCCCCTCTAGCCCCCAAATAGAAGATCTTTTTTCAGGAAATTTGTGATGAAGGCTTCCCATCACATTGAGGTGAGCACAGACCATCCTTTGGTGTGTCCACTTTTGCCCCTCCAGTGCCACAGCACTTAACCCTTCCTGCTCTCGAGGTGAGATCTGAATTTTGACCTGCATAATACTTCTTTCTTCCATTCCCTCATCTTCTTCTACAGACTGTACATTCCTAAGGCCCAAGGCAGAGGCTGAGTCTAGTGTCCTCTGATTCTCTGCTCAGTGCTAAAAACTGTGCCATATACATAGCAGGCATGCGACAGATATGAGTTGGGTCGAATTCTAGAAGCCGAGGACTGGTAATCAGAGCTGGTTCTCAGTACAGTTTACTCTGATCTAAATATTGTCTTCTATAAAAGGAAGGGGCTGAAGTGGATGACCTCCCTGTCGCCCTCCGGATTATCTTGTAATCCAACCTAGTCAAATAATATGATGCCCTCTTACTTCCATGTCTTGAGGTATGCATATTCTAATACAATATAATGGGATAGGATTTGTATATGATATAAAGTGTTCCTTAGATAATGTATCAGTCCACACACTCTCCATTTCCAACTGTTTTGGCTGCCATAGCTAGCATTGTTGGCTCCCTGGCTCTATACCTTAACCAAGCCAAGAGCACCAGCCCCCAGCTACCACAGGTGTTGAGTCCTAAGAGACCACAACTTCACCCTCCTCTGGAGGATTGCCCTTCGCTGATGAGAGCTGCCTGGCCTAGAGATTTCCAGAAAGCCTCACCCTGAGAGACAGCCGGCAGCCAATGATAAATTAACGTGGGAGTATTAATAGTCTAACCCTCTTGCCTCTGCAGGGAGATAACCATGGTACAATTCATACTCTAGAGTTCCCCATGAGATGAGGCTGAGGCTAGACCTCTCCTGAAACTACAGGCTTACTGCGGTTCTCCCCTTCCCTTACTCCCTTCTCCTGAGACCTCATCCGCAGTAAACCACTGCACAAAACTCTTTGTTTTAGATTAGTTCTAGGAAAGCCAGCCTAAGACAGCAGTCAAAGAAGTGTTTTCTCTTCAGGTCGATCTCTCAGCTAAACTGCACCACCGGACCCTGGTTGCAAAGTCACCCTGAGGAAGCCTTGACAGGGCTTCTTCCTGAGAAAGTGAATGTACTAACCCATCAACAATTCCCACAGCACAGGGCTCACAAAGGGGCCGGGGATGACTGCAGTCAGGGAAGGAAACTGGGCGGGATCAGAATCAATCCCAGGTGTTGAGCTCATGGCTAAGATTCCTAGAGAACAAAGAAAAAAAAATCTCCAGAGTTGAGGTTGTCATAACCCAGGGCCAATTTATTTAATTTCCAGTTCTAATCTTCAAAGTTCCACAAACCACACTAATTTTGTAAGTTCTGTGGGGACTAACGCAGGTTTCCATGGGGAATGGGGGCGAGCTGACGATGGCAGAGGGCATTAGGCATGGGCTTGTTTTCTGCTTAAAGAAAAAGTAATGAATGCCCCTTTGGAAAAGAAGACAAAGGCAACAGTCCTTTCCCAGAGTGAAGAGATATTTAACTGGATTACTTCCTATTTTTCCTAAAGCCTTGGGAAGCTGTGAGATTTGTCAGACTCCCTGGTATCCCTGAGGGGTAGGAGTCTGTGACTTGTGGGAGATAACGTAGGCAGGTGAGGTCAAGGGCAGTCTGAAGGTGGCTGGCAAAGGAATGGATTCTCTGAGCTGAACTGGGAGAGTGTGACTCTATGAATCTCCTTTTAAGTTTAAATTAGACAAGTCTGGGGGCGCCTGGGTGGCTCAGTCGGTTGAGCGTCCGACTTCAGCTCAGGTCATGATCTCGCGGTCCGTGAGTTCGAGCCCCGCATCGGACTCTGTGCTGACAGCTCAGAGCCTGGAGCCTGTTTCTGATTCTGTGTCTCCCTCCCTCCCTCTCTCTCTCTCTCTCTCTCTCTGCCCCTCCCCTGCTCATGCTCTGTCTCTGTCTCAAAAATAAATAAAAACATTTTAGATAAATAAATAAATAAATAAATAAGACAAGTCTGGGGCACCTGGGTGGCTTAGTTAAGCGTCTGACTTAGCTCTGGTCATGATCTCACAGTTTGTGAGTTCGAGCCCCGCACTAGGCTCGCTGCTGTCAGCGCAGAGCCGGCTTCGTGTCCTCTGTCCCCCTCTCTCTCTGCCCCTCCCCCACTTGCACGTTCTCTCTCAAAGATAAACACTAAAAAAAGAAAAATAGACAAGTCTGGGTGACCATGCTGTGACCCACACTGGCACACCCCCATCCCTTAATAACGAGGTAGTCTTTCCAGTGAGGAAACGGGACTTAAAGTATATGCATGTTAAAAAAAAATAAAACTAAAGTGTATGCATATTTTCAGCTGACTTTTCTTCAACTCCCGGTGACTGTCATATTTACATAACATACATTTTTCAAAACAGCTAAGCGGGCTTTTTGTCTTGAGGATTTTTGCAATTCCTCTTTCTTTGCTTTTCGCCCTCAGTTTAAACGTACACACTCCCACCCGTTTTTTAAATCATGCCCTATAACAGGTAAAGATGACCTGTGCTTGGCAGCATGTGTCCCTCTGCTTCTCAGTCACCGGCTTGAATCTCTGATCGTGGAGACCACTGTCTGCCAACATTCTTTTCCTTTTCTTCCCTTCTGTGGCTGTGAAGGCAATGCCTTCTCAGGTCTCTACTCAGGTTGTGGAGGATGACCGCCGACAGACATTGTAAGAGAGGCTGTTTCTTTCTTCCTGGAGGCCAGGTGCTAACTGCTCCTCGGGTCTGGTCTGCTCAGAGGCCCTCAGGATACCGTGCATATTTTCTTTGCTTCAGCAGGAGGAGGCGGCCACAGAGACCGAGGTGGAGGCCTAAGCCCTGGGGCAGGTGGTTGAGGGCAGGAAGCCTCTGTCAGCCAGTTGGGCACCGATGGTCCTTCCTGGGATGAAACCTCAAGCACTGAAACCCAGACGGTCCGGGGACTCGAGCAGACGTGGTGACTGGCCAAACCAGAGGTTGGTTTTCAGCTCCAACTTTCTCCCATGGTTTCAGGCAACTAGGGGCTGAGCTGCTTCATCCACTCTGGCAAAATTGCTCGGTCCAGGTTACATGTCTTTTATCCCCGTCTGTTTATCTTTTGTCCTTATCTGTTGTTCATGTTCGTGCTTAAAATGCTTTTATTTTAGAAAATGCATGTGTTTAAAACTCCAAAATTACTAAGTAGACGGATATAGGCAAAAGCAAATCTTTGTCCCACTCCTCATCCTTAGTCTCACAAAAGTGGCTTAGGTGCAATGCTGGGATTAAAAGTGATAAAGGGCATCTGGGTGGCTCCGTCGGTTAAGCATGTGACTCTCGATCTTGGCTCAGGTCATGACCTCACGGTGGGTGAGTTCAGGCCCCGAGTCTGGCTCCATGCTGACAGCACAGAACCTGCTTGGGATTCTCTCTCTCCCTCCGTCTCTGCCCCTCCCTGCTCACGCAAATGCTCTCTCTCTCAAAAACAAACTTCCCAAAAAAGTGATTTAAATTTGCCCCTTACTGTTTACGATGAGTGCTTCTCAATCTATCTCTTTTTGATAAAAGACTAGATAGATGTTTTGCCCCCCTCCCCCCAATTCACTGGGGACTGAAGCTTAGGTAAAACACTGTAGAAAATTACAGGAAGAAGGAATGCCATTTGGGGGTCCTGGGCAACCCCAGACCACTATCAGAGTCACTGCACCCCCGCTCTGTCCTCATCATGTCGCAAATCTGGAACAACCCGTCCGAGGGCCAGCACCCTCTGCAGCCCATGCTCTCAGCAGGACTGTTGTACGTGTTTTGCAAGGAATAGGAGTTGTGTCTTGACAGAGGAGCTGAATGCAAGTTATTAAACATACTTTCAACATTTCAAATGAGTCAGACAGAGAATGCTGAAGAAGAGTCTTGAGAGATGGGATCCAACAGTTCATTTTCCAGTCGTGAAAACCGAGGCCAGAGAGCACGCTGGATTCCGGGAAGAACGCTCAGAATCGCGGGCTCTATTACTGTTCCTCTGATGAACTGGCTTTGCCTTTTTAGGAAGCCTGCATGCTTTCTCCTCTCTACTAAGCGTTTCGGTGAGTTCTTTCTCCCCCCGCTGGCCAGAACAAGCCCAGCTGGGGCAGCCCCAGGTGGGAACGTGCCTGTCACAAATGTGACAAACGTGTCCCTCCCTGCCTTGGCCGGCCCCTCCGCACCGCATGGCTCCGAGAAGGGGAACCTTACGGACATCTGTCGGACGGTTACGGTGTGTAATTTCTAAACGAGTTACACAAAAGAACAAAAGAGCCAACGAGAAAACCCCTCACTGATGGCAACGAGCAGCCTTCTCCCTAACTGCTTTTATTGACCAGCATGAAACCCAAACGCTGGTCCATTCTGGGTTTTGGCGAAACAGGTGGGCTGGTGGTGGTAGAGGTGGGGGAAGAGGAGCCCCTCACAACCTGTGCCGCGAGCACCAGATCAGGGCGGTGTTGGCCGCGGCGTTAACGCGTGATTTTCTGGAGGTGCCGTCTGTGCACCTGATCAAACGATGCCACGGCTCAGGCCTCCCTTCTGCAAGGAACTGTCATCACGCCAGTCAAGGGGGGAGCGGGCTCCCCGTACCGTTACTCCATATACTGCCAGAAGGCCGCCGGCCACATGGCTGTCCACGCCCGCTGGCCCAACACAGGTGGAACCTGCTGGGCAGGTTGTGTTCGCCCTTCCGACTCGCCCCGGGAGCGACCTTGAACCCACGATGGATGGGGTTTGGGAGGAAAACAGCCGGCTTGCCCGTGGGTCGGATGGTGTGCTCCCGGGGCGTGCGTGCGTGTGTGTGTGTGTGTGTATGTGTTCGTGTGTGTGTCTGCTCCCGGAGTCCCCGGCAGGACTGTGTTCCAGCTGCCCGCAGCGATGGCCTGCTTGATGACCCGCCCTTTCCCGGCTTCCTCCCCTTTCCTGACTCGCTTCTGCCTTCGCTTACTGGCATTTCCTGGGATCTCTTCCCAAATAAACCACTCAGGCTCCATTCCTGTTCCAGGCTCTGAGGCAACCAACCCCAGGCAGACGTCCCCATGACAGAACTATTCACTGGGACCCAGTCTCTGTCCCACCCTCAGGCTGCTTCCCAGGCCGGGCGCCCCAGGGCCCAACACGACACCTCCACCTCGGGATCTCCCCGGCTGCCTCAAAAAACATCTTGTCTGCGGAACTTCTTTATCGCGCGTATGGCTTGCTCTCCTTTCTGGCTCCCCTCTCCCAGGCTTTCCCCAGAGTCTTTCCACTGATGGAAGCCATCCCTCCCAGATCCTGGCAGCTTCCTCTCATGTCTCTCAGGAGGCTCTTAAGAGAAACACCACCCTTGCCGCTCCCCCCACCCCCCCGGATTTTGCACACGCAGAGGGCAAGTCTCTGGGACACGATGCTCTTCCTCCGGAAGTCGGCATCTGGCAGTTCCAACTTCATAGAGCAGGCTGACACTGGTCCTCGAGGCAGCACCCCTGAGTTTTGCATCTGCTTCTAAATGATGCTCCCCTGAAACCCAGGAAAACTTCGAGCGCCTCTTATCCTCTCTTCAGCCCTCCTCCCCCACCCCTCTTCGTCGTCGTTGTTGTTTTTCTCTTTTGCCTTTCTTTTTGACTCATGTGACTTTCTGTCTTCCAGGCCTGTGGCGGGCAGACAGGATGCTTAAGAGCTGCGTCTCTCCCCTCGTTAAACGCCCGCTCCGCGGGCTGCCGTGTGTCAGTTTCTATTCAAAGACCTCAGTGGCCAGGGATTTATTTGGAAGTTGGTTTTCTGGTGGGTCCGTTTTGGCTGGGGGTGATGTGAATATTGTGTCTGCTGTGCTCGCCAGAGGGGGGCCCCCCGAAAGGGTCCCCGCCGTCCTCCGCCTCCCACGCACCGCAAACGCTTGCATGAACACCAAATAAACCAAAAGCCGGACAGAGATTTCTTTGTAAAGCAGGGCCCGTCTCCGGGTCTGTCCTTGCTGAAGGACGATTTCACGACTTTCCTCCTTTCTAAGACAGTCACAGACCAATCACCTCCTGCGATCTGGCTCCTTCTTCAAACAACTCTGAAAGACCTGTTTTCCTGACTTCTGTGTTCTTTCAGGTGATCCGAGTGTCCGAGATGATGCTCTCTGCCATGATCTGTCCCTGACTCTTTATTTTGCTTTCTAAATTCATATCTGCCTACTCCCACCCCGGTGCTGTAATCACATATCTGTTTTCTCATTACCCCTCTTTCTACAATATTAGTTCTTCACAGACTCCTTGTCTCTGGAGGACAGAGAGGGCATTTTTTCTGTTTGTTTTTTTTTGCCCCCCACTGCTGTGTCCTTAGCATTTGAATAATGCCTGCCTTGCAACTGGTACTCAATAAATATTTGTTAACAGAAGGAATGAACGAATAAACAGATCTTCAGAGAAATAAGGATAAAGAAGTTATCTCAGACTTTAAGGCACTGAGTCTGTAACATGCTCAGAAATTAAGAGCTTTAGGAATCTGTTAATAGAGGTGCACCCAGAGGAGGCAGGAAAGTCCATCCCTGGAGACTTTCACGAGTGAGGCCATCACTGAACGTTCCTCAAGTGTGACAGTCTTGCTGGCTACTTCCAGAAAGACACTGAATTAGAGGCCAGGATGCACAAGGTAGCACTGGCTGCCCAATCCGTGATGTCCTTTCTTTACGATGTCCTCCACTGGTCAGGCCAGCAGTGTCGTGGCCACACGGCTTTCCCACTTCCCGAAGCCTCAGTTTTCCCATCTGTAAAATGCAGCATTTAATACCAGCGCCTGAGAGTGCTCGGTAGGCTGGATGAGCTGACCCACGAAGCAAGTGCCCAGGGAACGGTGGCTACTACTGCTTCGTGGCTTTCTTCATGATCACAGCTGCTTCCACCAGGATGCCTTTCCACTTGGACCACCCTCTTCCATGATTGCAGCCCACCTCTCGAGCTCCTCCGTGTGAAGGGGGCTGTACCAGTTGGCTTCGGAAGAGTGCTATGATCAACTGTTGCCATTCTGTCATCTGATAAGAAAGACTTGACTGGTCCAGTGGGGTGGTAGTGCTCTTTCTCTGTTCCCCTCGAGCCGCCTCGCAGAGAGAGGCTGATAAAGAAGCAACTCAAGAGGACAGTCCTAAGTCTTACGCATCCTTCCAGAGCCCTCCCTGCCCGACCCTACTGTCTCGCTCCCCTCAGCTGACGTGGGCTTTTGGGGCCCCGTGTCCTTGCCTCACCTTCGTGCAGCACTGGTCACAACTGACCTGCACTTGCGTGTTTAGAAGTCTACTTCGGCCCCAGTCAATAGCACGAGACAAAGCCTAGGGTTGAGACCTAAAAGGCATTCATAGAAGACGTGCCGTGTGGAATGACAGTGCTATGGGGAGATGAGGCTAGAAAGGCGAGCGAGGGCCAGGCTTAGCATTCACGTAAGAGTCTGGGCTCAACCGTAAGAACAGAATGGCGTCCCTTAACGGCAGGACAGCTGGGGTTTCACATTCCCTACAAGACTGTCCCCTAATGGTTAGCATCCTCCCGCATGCAGTTAGATGCCTGCTACTCAGAATAAAACTGGATGGAATGGAATATTAGTTGACCTATGTGGCAAAATACAATCTCAATCTCTAATTCGCCATACCAAGTTAAGCTTCAGATTCCGCATTTCCTTTTTTGAAATCAGATGGTCAATAGAAGATAGTAATTACACACATTGCATTTCAAGTGAGAGAAAAGAAGGTTTAAGCTTAAGGAAAGCTTTTTCTACATCCCACCCTCTTTCTTAGACCTTCAAAATTAAAGCCTAACATCAACTGGGGGGAATTATAATTGATTTCATTTCTAAGGCAAGAAACTGATGAATTTGTAAATATTTTTGAAAGTAAAGAAGAAAAAAAAAAAAGTCTGTCTCATCAGTCAAGCTTCCTGAGGGCAAGACCTGTCCTTCTACCTGTGTCTCTACAACAGCTGGGAGGGAATGTGTCTATCTGCCGACTCTATGTTCTTTCCATGGGACTCCTGAAATACAGAAGAAAAGTCTGTGAGAAGCACCTGGGTGGCTCAGTCAGTTGAGCATCCGACTTTGGCTCAGGTCATCATGATCTCATGGTTTGTGAGTTCAAGCCCTGCATCGGACTCTGTGCTGACATCACAGATCCCGCTTAAAATTCTCTCTCCCTCTCTCTGTGCCCCTCCCCTGCTCGTGCTCTCATGTTCTCTCTTTCTCTCTCTCAAAATAAGAAAACTTGAAAAATATTTAAAAAAAGGAAAGGTCTCTGTAATTAAGATGAAGCGAAGAATCTGTCTTTAATGTTTTTAAGATACATTCCACCCCCTTCGAAAAAAACAAAAAACGAAAAACCTCTAAACCAAAAAAAACCCAAAAAAATCCACGATGCTTTCCAAAAGAAGGTAAAGAAAAGGGCTTAATACGTGAGTTCACACACTAAATCAAGTGAAGGGCTTTCAGCTGGATCCAAGTGAGGAGAGATAAATAACTTGAGTTTCTGCAGCCTGAGCGGAGATGAGAGACGCAGGACTGTGGGCTTAAGATCAAACAAAATGAGAACCGGGATGGCCTCTTTCCGGTTCCCCAAAACCCATCCGTTCTTATCCTAAAGGTTATGAAAGGTTTTCTGAGACTAGCTGAGCAAATGAGATCCTGTTCCTTCCTTGGGAAAACTTGTTTATACTGTATCCATTTTTAGACCTCGTAAAAGTTGGTGAACTCAGTTCTTCCCCATTAGCCCGAATTCTTCCACACTCAGCAAATATCAACAGGAAAGGGCTTCAGTCATTGATAACAATGGAAGCAGAGAGTTCACATAGGGCCTTAATAAGCCGGCTGCGCTGACAGAGGGAAAGACAGAGACACAATCTCCAGCTCATGTTTATAGAATAACGGGTTTGAAAGGATAGAAAAGATACCGAAATCTAGGTAAATTTATTCTGACGGTGACAACAGCACCACCGTCTCTTACACAACTCATACTGGTCGAAGGATTCGTTTTGGAACTGTCAAAGCTTTCAAGCAGAAAATTATTCTCAGGGGCTGAAACTTGGTTAAACAAATTTCACTGCGCAAGGAAAAACCAAGTTAGTTTTGGATGTGCCACGGGGGGAAGGCAGGCAGCAGAAAATAACGGGGTCGGCCAGACAGGAAGTGCCGTCCCCACACAGGGACCCAGGCAAATAGGTGATGGGTTTCAAAACCTTCAAATATAAAAACAAACAAAAATCCGATATTTTTCCTAACGACATGATCTATTTGATAAACAGGAGTAATTCTTATAAATATTACTAGTGTTCATCTCTTGCCAGATATTTAAATATCCGTGGAGAGGTGTCAAGAGAAAAGTAATTATACTGTAGAGAAGGGGATAGAAAGCCTTCTGCTCCAAACATGGTTTTCAGCTGAAAAATCTAGGCTTCTTAGCACAATTCTCAGTCATTCTGGAATGGCTGTGTACTAACCGATCTCAGCTAGCTCTCACTGTGGGGTTAACTCTGTCGTACCCCCGGAATCACGCTTGAAGCGAACAACGTGACATCATTTTGAAGACACGTCTACCCTCACAGTATGGGGGTGGTCCATACATACCTCCCACCGCATTACAGCGAGATGTCATTTCCCAGAGGACCAGAGCCATGGAGTAGACATCCGTCTGCTTAAAGGATTCAACATTCTCCAAATTCATCCTGGACTCTAGGACTTCTGGAGCCATGTATCTTGCAGTTCCCACCTAAAGCAAAAATAGACATTGAGGCCCATCGTGAAATCCAGCTGCATTTTTATTCTAAAAATATAGCTGATGTTTGTTCTCTACACATGCAGATGATCTTTGAAAAGCACACCGCTCTTTTAAATAATGAGACTGGTACAGAAAGGGACAGCCTCTGAAATTATTTTTAAAAATAGTTTTTCTCTCCCTGAAAACACTTTTAAAAATATAAACAAAGCACGCCAAAATAAGGAAATGTCAAACCCCAGGGCTGCTTTCTCTCCCTTCATGATATATGTCATTGTATTATACAATAACATCCTCACAGATAACTGGGGAGACGACATCTGTGATATGTTAGAACTTTATTTTTGCTTTTGCAAATAACTATTTTCTCATTCCTGAAACACCAAGATTTATGGTGAAAGTAAGAATAATTGCCATTAGTTTCTGTCACTTAAGGACGGCCTCAATATTCTTTGTTTACTCCGTGGTACGTTCTAGTGTGCCAAGAATGTAGTGTACCTTCATAAAATCTCTACTGAACTAAGCTGCGTGAAAGTATTTCTATAGTAGAAGGCCAAATCTAGATCATTTTATAATTTTGATGAGCATGCTATGCAGTTTTCTTTGGACAATGGCTGATAATGCAAAAACAGTGGTATACACAGGAAAAAAGGAGAAAGATATTTCTAGGGAAGCAATCACTTAAATGTCTGATTTTGCAGTATCTATAGCTCAACTAAATAACAATGAAGTCCTTACCTTTTCAAGAATCTAGGGCAGGTCACGTGAATTGATATGACTATCCCAAGGAATGTTTCTTAATCGTATGTATCAGAGGGAATTCTTCTTTTCAATAGGTCATTGCATGACTCACTACCCTGCCATATTAATCTGTCCATGTTGCATTCCATATGTTTACCTCAACAATGCCTGTGCAGCCACGGACCCAAGAGGCCAGACCAAAGAGCAACTGAATGCTTCAGAAGCACATACCCCCACTTTCTCGGAGGAAACAACGGTGCTTTCCAGACTCTACTATAATCCACATCGAGCTTCCAGTGTGTGAAAACACGGAGCGCCGTCATTCGTGAAGGATGGCTTGGTAATTTCTAGTGACTTTCCAATACCTCCTTACCCAAAAAGGTTTCTATTTTCACCTATGAGATGCTTCAAAAAAACCGTAGAATTGTATATTCACTCAGTCTGTCAACTCACTCAGTAAGTATCTATTGGTCACTTTCACCGTTCAAGGCTTTGTGCTAGATATGACCAAATGGATGTGCTTTTGGGCTTCAAGGAGGTTGCCTTCTAGAATGGTAAAAAGAAAACAACGTGGCCACCAATAGTACCGAGTAGGAAGTGCTCAGCAGAAGAGTAAGAGAGGGGAAAAAATAGAGGCAAAGCACTAAGGGCGTTAGAAGCAATGAAATGTACTCTGCAAACAGGAGGAAAATGAAGACCGACTCAAGGAGAAGAATGTCTGTCTTGAATTGGAAGAGGTCTGCAGAAACAGGAGGAGAAATGCTGTCCATTAGTAACGACACCCTGGCAGAAGACAGTGGGGCATTTCCAGGGCCAACTCCCGACCTCTGCTACATTCCCTTGAGAGGTGTGCAGAGCACAGGGCCATTGGAGACAAAAGACACGGGAGATGGATGGAGACGTAGGGCGGGGATCCTACAAGTAAGGGGATCCAGGTCTAACTTACCTGCCCGCTGTTGGCCAGGTCATCCACAGACAGGGTCGGGTCCAGACGCAGGGAAAGCCCAAAGTCACACAGGCAGCAGGTCAGATCGTTCTTGACGAGGATATTGGAGCTCTTGAGGTCCCTGTGCACGATGGGCATCTTGGGCCTCCCGCACAGGGTGTGGTCGCTGTGCAGGTGGGCAATGCCCCGGGCGAGGGAGCTGCCCAGCGTGCGCAGGTCCTCCCAGCTGATGACGTGCCGCGTCAGGTACTCCTGCAGGTTGCCCTTGGCGTGGAAGGCCGTGATCAGCCAGTACTGCTTCCCCAGCTCCGTCTTGCGCTCCTCGGCTGTCAGGAACTGCAGTATGTTCTCGTGCTTCAGGTTGATGTCTGAGAAAATGTCCTTCTCCGTCTTCCAGGAGGCGTACTCCTCGTAAGGGAAGATCTTGACCGCCACAGTCTCGAACTGTTCAGAAGTGTTCTGCTTCAGCTTGGCCTTGTAGACCTCGGCGAAGCGGCCTTTCCCCACCAGGGTGTCCAGCTCAATGGGCAGCAGCTCTGTGTTGTGGTTGATGTTGTTGGCGCAGGTAGAGCTGATGTCAGAGCGGTCGTCTTCCAGGATGATGGCGAGGTGCTCGCTGAACTCCATGAGCTTTCGCGGCTTGCTGGTCTCCCAGGATGGGCTCAGCTTCTGCTGCCGGTGAACACGGTAGCAGTAGAAGATGATGATGACAGCTATGGCGATCCCCAGCGGGGGCAGGAGGCTGACGCCTGTCACTTGGAATATGACCAACAACAGGTCAGGGTTGTTGGTGGCGTATTCTGATGTGGAAACAAAACAAGGGAGAGAAGAAGTTGGGTTCAGCGGGTATACACAGTCAGGGAGCAGGCCCACGCCTTAGGCATCTAGAGGGTTTGACACCCGCATTATTTTTGTGGATAATATATCGTGACTTTTTGTTCCAGGGATGGGTGCACCTGCGCAGTCTTCCCCGCCTCTGGCCACCTATTCAATGTCTCCCATTCATCCCTCAAACTTCAGCTTCGATGTCACCCTCTAAAGGAAATCTAGGAAAATGTGGGAAAACGTTTTGTTTTATATATTCTCATGACGCTCTACATTTTTCCTATGCGACAACTTAGCACAATTTGAATTAAATAGCTATGATTTTGGTTACTGGTTTCACATCTGCCTTTCTCTACTTCCCCCACCCTCAGCGGACTGAGAACTCCATGCCGGCAGGGGCCGTGTCTTTCTCCGGTACTATTGTAAACAGTGCCTAACACACATCAGGTCCTCGGCAAGTGCTCACTAAACGGACAAAGCATTTACTGGGTGTTAACTAAGCCCAAGGCTGAGCAGGAGGCTTCGGTAATATAGGAAGAATGACCGCTCCTGCCTCCAAAAAGTTTGTGTATGTGGTATCTGGTGAAAACGAAGAGACCGCTACACCTCCACCAGAGTCTTTGTTCTTTTCTAAACTCTAGCTTGTCCTGTTCTGACCGACACCCAGGCCACCCTTAAACATAGGTGGTGGGGAGAGAAATCGATGCAAAGGGTCTTTCTGGAAGGCAGGTACCTTATACCCACCCAACATCCCTCTTTTGAGCGTGCATTTTCCTAGAATAGGAATTCTTACTAGCAACAGTGGAAATAGTCTTTTTAAAAAAAAAATTAATGTTTATTTTGAGAGAGAAAGAGAGAGCAGGGAAAGGGCAGAGAGGGAGGGAGAGAGAAGATCCCAAGCAGACTGGTGCTGTCATTGCAGAGCCCGATGCGGGGCTCAAACTCACGAACTGTGAGATCACAACCTGAGCCAAAATCGAGAGTTGGACCCAGGCGCCCCACAACAGTGGAAATATTACTACAAAGGTGAGAAGAGTAAAAAGAAAGGCAGGCATTTTTCTAGCTTGGACCACTGAAGCATGCCTGGGGATTGCTGGAGGGGAGTCCTTAGCACCAGCTATCTGACCACATACAATGTCTTGTATGTCAAGCTTTGGGTCATGTGCTAGCCTGGCCTGGCTCTGGGAAGAAGAGCATAGAAACAGTCAGTGGCAGAAGACAGAGAAAGGCAGTCATGGTTCAGCGAGAGCTTTGTGTTAGCTTGTCTCCACTGGACGAGAATGCCAGAATTCTACTGGTTTTATACGTCGTTCATTTCCCCTCAAAGGTACCTGTGAAGAAGCAGTCCTCATGATCAGAGACTAGATTCACTCATTGAACACAGCACTGTTGGATGCCACTGTGGGTATGGCATTGCCCTCAAAGAGGTTATAACCCAGGAGAGGATTAGGGCACGTGTACAAATGCATAGAGATAATACAGCGAGCAGGGACGGGGCTAAATGTGTGCTACAGTCTATGTGTTGGCAGAATATAGAAAAGCTTGGAGAAACAGGGAACCACAGTGGCAAGGACTACCTTTGAACTGGTCAACGAAAAATGGGAAAAAGTGAGTGGTGACCAGAAGAAATGTTCTGTTAAAAAATAAGAATGTATGATTTGAGGAAGAGTAGTTTTCCCAAACCAATAGCTCCACTCAAGGAAACAGAAAGAAAAAAGGTTGGGTAGGTGACACGGAACCGGAGAGCATGTCATAGAGAGTATGCATAGTTGTTCGAATGGCAGTTTTCACCTACTGTATGCGTTTGATGAGAATACAGTGATAAGAATACAGTCCAGGTACGAGGGAGAGAACCATTACCTTTCAAAGAGAATCCGTCACCTAAATCATGTCTGGTATCGTCAGTCAACAAAGCTCAGTGAGAAAGGAAGCTTGTAGCAAGCCAGTTGGGAGTGGTTAGGTTTCACATGATGTACCGCTGAGTCTTGAGGTCAGTTCTGAGTGGGAACACCAACTTCAACTGCCTGTATGTTCTAGATGAAAACTTCAGATCTTAAGGAGATGCCACAAAACGCTGGAAGAGCAACCCCCACACATCTGAATTTCAGCAACCAAGAGGGGGAAAAAAAAGTCACTCTTTTGGGGAAAGGTCTCTTGGTGCATTAAAAAAAAAATTTTTTTTTAACATTTATTTATTTTTGAGACAATGCGACAGAGTGCAAGCAGAGGAGGGGCAGACAGAGGGAGACAGAGAATCCGAAGCGGGCTCCAGGCTCTGAGCTATCAGCCCAGAGTCCGACGCGGGGCTCGAACTCATGGACTGTGAGATCATGACCTGAGCTGAAGTTGGACGCTTAACCGAGCGAGCCACTCAGGCGCCCCTAGTGCATTTTTAAAAAAAGAATAGGAAAAGGGAAACAATATGGCAATTGACTCTTGCAAACCCAAATTCTTGCTCACACTGGAAGGCATGAATAGGACAAAGGACAGGTGAGACACCGTAAGTGACAATGGCACAAGGCAGTGGCAGAGAGGGCTGGAACTGCAAACGAAGAGAGTTCCTGTGGAGTAAGTACAGACTGTCCCCATCTTTCAACAAAGTATGAGCCTGGAGAGCAAGGTTAAGGAGGGGGGGCAGATGAAGGAATAGAGCAGAAAACAACATTCCCTCCTGGTAACTCTGCCTCTATTATCTGAAGTATCCCATGAATGTGTCTGCTTCAAGCACCCACTTGTCTGTAACTACACGATGCCTCATGATCATAGATCGGTTTGATCCCTGCATTGCTGGTCTCCCCCAAGAGAAAGTAAGCTCTTTATGGGTAAACCTGTGTATCGATTGCCATCCTTATACCCAGTGCCAGGCTGAGGAAGGGGCAGTTACACTACTCAGCAAGTGTTCGCTATAGAAGCTGGATGGATGGTGACTTCACAGGACAACAGCCCTCACACGTTTTCCATGCTGCAGCAGGGGCTGGCAAACCACAGCCCAAGGCTTATTTTTGTACAGCCCTGTGGGCTACAAACATTTGTTGCTTTATTTGTTTGTGAAAGAGTTGCTTAGAAAAAGAAAGAGACTAACAAGTGCGTGCAGCGGAGATGATATCTGGCCCAGAAAGCCTGAAATACTCCCTACCTCGCTCTATATAGACTAAGTCTGCAGGCCCCTCTTGTGTGGGTGTTTTTTTTTTTAAACAACCTGTAACACATTGGCAGAATTTGGGGAGAGTTCACTTTGGTCCAAGGTGAATATATTCTGTTTCTATTGGGGCAGCAATACAATTATAAAATATATAAATATAAATTAATATATAAATTATAAAATATATAATTATATATATATAAATATATTAAAATATGAAATATAAATATAAAATTTTTAGAATATTTTAGAAAATATTTTAAAATATTCTATTTTATTAAATATTTTACTAAAATATTTTGAAATATTTTAGAAAATATAAAATATTACAAAAACAATTTTTTAAATGTTTATTGTATGAGAGAGATAGAGAGCAAGTGGGCACGAGGAGGGGAGGAGCAGAGAGAGAGGGAGACAAAGAATCTGAAGCAGGTTCCAGGCTCTGAACTGTCAGCACACAGCCCAATGCAGGGCTCATGAACCGAGAGATCATGACCTGAGCTGAAGTTGGCACTTAACTGACTGAGCCACCCAGGTGCCCCTAAGATACTTTTTATAAAATATAAAAATATAAATACTGCATATTTACTTGGCTGTGTCTTCAATTCATTAAAGTATGCAAAACATTCAAATGAACTGTTTATTTATTGCTGATGATTTTTTATAATTCCTGGCCATAGATGAAAAGGATCTTCCTTGCTAATTTCTATTCTTTTCCAGGCTAAGGGAAACACAAAAACAGAAATCCCCTGAAATTTATGTGTGAAGAAGATTCTAGAAATCCCCAACCGCGCCCCCCCCCGCCCCCCAGTTCAGTGTCAGAAACCAAAAGTTTTACTTTCCCCTCAAATTTCCTGTGATTTCTTTTTGAAAACCTACATGTAAAAATTTGATGGGGCGGGAATGACTGAATAACATCTGTCAATCTTGAAACTTCAAAGAGGTGGTGGAAAACCCTAACAATAGCAAACAGGGTTAAAAGGGAGCTCTGGGATGTGGTTTTATCTAAATAGGAGCCACCCACACCCTCTCGGTATTAACCCTTGGGCTGCTACAAAAGCAGATTCAGGTATAGGCACAAGCTGGCATTTCCTTTACTCAGAGAGTACCAGGAGATGGTATTTCTTTTCACCAACCCTCAATTACGCAAGAACTAAGATATTGAATACTTAGTATGAGCCTGGCTATGTGCTAACTTATATATATATACACACACACACACACACACATATATATACATATATATATATACATATATGTGTATATATGTATATATATGTATATATATGTATATATAATATAAAATATTATATAATATATAATATATATATTATATAATTTTTTTAATGTTTGTTTTTTGAGAGACAGAGCGTGAATGGGGGAGGCGGAGAAAGAGAGACACAGAATCTCAAGCAGGCTCCAGGCTCTGAGCTGTCAGCACAGAGCCCGACGCGGGGCTCGAACCCACAAACCATGAGACCACGGCCTGAGCCCAAGTTGGAAGCTCAACCAACTGAGCTACCCAGGCGCCCCAATTTTATATCATATTTTTTTTAATCTACAGAAAAACCCTAGGAGGTAGATATGACTATTATTATAAGCCCCATTATACAGATAGGGAAGCTAAGGGTTATATGGATTAAATGATTTCCCAAGATCATAAATTGAGGCAGCAGCAAAGCTACTATGTGAAACGAACGGTCTGATGGGAGCCCCACCATGTTGTCTCTACACTTCATATTGGTGAAAGCCAATGAAGAATGAATTTATAAAACCCCTTAGCTTGATAAACTGGTTGCCTTCAATGGGCACTAGGCGATTTTATAAACATCTATTAAGTGATATTAGCAGTTCTTAGATAACACATCCCAAACGGCATGTTCTAGGTGTGCAGGTGATTCTCTTTGGTTTTTAACTAAGAACCACAGTTGAGTAGTGTCCCCATGAATAGGTGTCTTTTCCCTGCCTGGGAAGAAAAGTCTTACATGAGGGAGAACCTAAAATCTCTTTTGTCAGAGTCTACCCCAGGGCCTTTGACAACATAGGACGCTCAAGATGTAACTGCCGAACCACTGGAATTTCTACATAATAAGCTGTTGCCTGGATGTCAGGTAACTAGTGCCCTGACAATCACATTACGCTCCCTTGTCACGTACCATCCAGTTAGACACAGGTGTTCTCTACTTCTTAAACGTTCCTGTTAAGTCACTGGCTTTTTACACAAGATCTACACTAGTAACTGTTTATGCTAACTGAAAGAAATCCAGAGAGTATTCTGACTTCTATGAAAGAAGGCAAAAAGAGAAAACGGCATCCAGTGTTTGTTTTGCAGTGAGCTGTTGTAGAGGAGGCACCCCCCCCCCCGACCCCCACCCCAGCAGCGAGACCAGCCCTGCCAAGCCCCTTCCCTGGGAACCACACTCAGCAGCTCAGCATCAGGCCGCCATAGCTTCGAACTCTGTGAACATCTGCGCTTTATCTCAATTTACTTTGTGCATCTGTTAGCAAGATGTGTCCCACAGTATCAGAAAAGCCTAAAAAGTGATTATTTGCGGGAATGTGGGAATGCTCAAAAATGTTTCCAAATAAATGAATGGTAATTGCTTCTTTGCTTTACGTCATTTTGGCTTACGAAAGGTTTCATTGGAATGCTCTGCTTTTGGGTGGTGGAGGAAACCATATACTTCTGGGAGGGGAGGAGTACAAATATGAGAATTTCTTTAAGATTCATAAAAAATAAGTCTCTACACTCTAATAGAAAAGTTATTAGCCTGGGCTCCATGGATAGAATTCAGTAGATCTGTGAATTTAAATGGGAAGAAATCACATCTTTTTATTTTCTCCAACTATTGGCTAAAGTAACATTTCCTACGAGTAGCTGCAGCTATGACTTTGTTACCAGTAGAAACCACAGGTATTTTCATGCCATGTTACATTTATCACAAGATGTCTTTGTCTATCATTTATACTCATCACTTAATATACTTCAGTGTCTTAGATCTGATGCTAGATCTTGTTAAAGCATTATTACAGAAGCACATATTGCTGTATCACAAATGTAGTTTTTAAAACATTTGACAATTATATTTCAATATCATTAATTTTCCTTGGAATCCTGCATATTATATCTTATGCATTTAAAAACATCCTTTTGAGAAGGGGTCCACTGGGTTCACCAGACTTCCAAGAAGTCTATGGACTTTTGTCCGTGGCACATGCACAAAAAAAGCGAGGAGCCCATGGCAGAGGGAAGTCACTGGAGCGCCAGTATCTGCCAGGATTTCCTAGAGCAGTGATTCTGAGATTCGGCTGTTTCTCCAGGAAGTTACTAAGGGAGGAAGCTGGTGCCAGTGACAGATCCTAACTCTGAATTCCATCAGAGCTGCTGTCTCCCTTGCCCCGCATGAAGGGAGGTCTGCAATGGATAACGGTGGGAAGCCCTCCACTGAGATCCCAACAATAAAGAAAATGATCATAAAATGTGCTTTATTGAACTAGGCACTGAGCAATTCACTTTATAAGCACCATTTCACTTTATTTCTCCAACAACCAAGTCAGGTTCCCTAATAGCCCTGTTTTACAGACGAGGTTATTGAGCCTCGGTTGGTTCTACAACATTCTTTTAGCTTACCTAGAAAACTAAGTAAAAGTTGTCCCTAGTATCAAGTTTCCTGCCAATTTTCTCTGGCACAGCCAAAGCGGAAGTATAGTTATTAAAGAGACACGTTTTTTGCTCACCATCATAATGCTCACAGCTAGACACAAAGATAAGGAGACAAGTCAGGTTTGTTGAGTGAATGAATGAATGTATCTGATGAATCAACCGGATGAGGAATATTTCTGCAAAGCTGACTGCCTCTTCTCCAGAGGCCAAATTCCGTGAGTGAGCCAGACCTGACTCTGCTCACATACAGTCTCCCTGTAATTTGTGCCTGGCATGTGGGGACTGTTAGCTTGAGTACCTGGAATGTGGTGTGAAAGAACGAGCACTAGATTAGAGATCAGGAGACTGAGATTATATTCCTGTATCTGTCATTAATCACCCATGAAATCCGAGGCAAGTCATTTCACCTCACAAGGACTCAGTTTCCTATGAAAGCTATGGTTCTTGGTTCCCACTTGAGGAAAAAAGAAATGCCTCATCAATAGAAGGCTTCCAACAGAAGACATCTCGGCTTCTTGGCAAAATGGCCAATTCTAGGTCTGGGACTGGAAATAATAAGTTTGGAATATTTTGTTATACCACATAACAAGGAGGTGATCAAAGACTACTAAGGTCATGACCAAAGGACTCAGAAGCCATCATGAAGAGACTCTCTGACCAAGACAGGATAATGAAGATTTTTAAAAAGCAACACACTGGGACTCAATTAAGTACGTTTCAACTTATAAGAATGATTGACAAATAAATTTATCAAATTCTGAGGGCAACAGGATGTCAACTCATTATACTGAAAACTAGAACATGAAGAGAAACATCAAGCATGCATCTTGCCACTTCCATCAGACCATAGCACTGGATAACCAAAGAGTTGAATAAAGCATCTCCTTGTTAAATTATTCTAGCGAGTAAGTGCAAATGAGTTGGAAGAAACAGATTATCCTTTTTTTAACCCTTCATGAATTAAATGGATCTAGGCAACAAGCATCCACGCCAACCAATGTAACAACATCAGAGATGGTCGGACATCATCACCCCTGATGGAGGAGAATAACTGTACCTATAGACTTGCCAAAGAGATCTAAGTGGGGTCTGATGAAACCTCCAGATCCAGCTGCCAATTTTCAAACAATACAGCGAATCGAGAAATGCCGCGGATTGCACCATGAATGCCACCAGCAAAATCCGGACTGTAAAATAGTACAGGTCAACGTGGTTCTTCAATAGATACAATGTAGGGGAAAAAGGAACTGGGGAGAGCAGATTAAAAAAAAAGAACCTGTAGGTATATCAAATTACCAAAATAATAATAATAATAATAATAATAAGAAGAAGAAGAAGAAGAAGAAGAAGAAGAAGAAGAAGAAGAAGAAGAAGAAGAAGAAGAAGAAGAATAGGTAGGACTATGCTAGTGTTTGCCAGATGCAAACGTGGATGATAAAGCTATTTAAGAAAACACAAGTAAGTGATAATTATAAAAGAAAAATAGCGGTTACTTTGGAGGGAAGGAGGGATCTATGATTGAGGTGAAGAACACATAGAACCTGTAGGATATCTGGAAAAATTATTTATTTTTGGCCTGGGCAGGGGTTATAAGAATGTTAGCCCCATTTGCTAAGCAGGACATTTGTTTTATGTGCTTTTCTGTGTTTGTATTTTATTTTATTTTGCAAGATTCTTTCTCTTTTCAAAAGAGAGAAATCAGAAGAATAACTCTGGATGCCACACCTTGCTCCTGGGCTAAGTAAATTATTTTGGATGCTATTAGGGGAAAAGAAAAGGGAAGATAAAACTCTTTTTTTTTTTTTTTTGAGCACTTACTATGTGCCAAAAATTTCAGATACGTAATCTCATTTGATATTCAGAACACCCCTTCAAGTATTCACCCCATCTTAGGGGTGAAGAAATTAAATTCCTTGTCCAAATATACCATAATATATTTATCCATTCTACCACTATTGGTCCTTTTGAGCTATGACTGATGTTGCCAGAAACATTCTTGTAATGTAGAGGGAGAGAGGGAAAGGAGGAAGGAAGGGAACTTGAGAGTTATGATGAATCACTCAAGGGCAAATAGGGGAGCCTGTTTCTCTCAACTTTGAGTGACCCTAAAGCCTTTGTTCTTTGCATGCCACCAAACTGTCTCCCTAGAAATGAACCCGGAGGTCTCTTTAATAATTCTGAAAATTTCCAACCAAATGCGCCCCACATACAGAGCCCAGACTTAGTTGCAAATAAGGAACCATTTGCAAATGTCAGAGCCTTGATGATAAATATTTTTTAAAGACAAATGTCAAAGATAAATGTTAGTATGCCATAAAAAAATACAAACTGGCAGAAAACCTCAAGGGGAAATTTCATGGTATACATTCCTTTGGAGTGATTTAAAAGTAAACAAGTTGCCTAGTAACACACACACACACACACACACACACACACACACACACACACACACACTAATGAAAACAGGTTGTCCCAGCCTCTTTCAAGTCCTTTGTTATGCCCCAATCGAACACTGGTTACTAAAAGGAACTTAAAAGTAAACTTCTGTAATTCACAGTTTCAAAAGAAAAATCAAACCGTAACAGAGACAATAAATAAGACCAATATAGTAAAAAAGCCACAGGTGGGTCAGTTAATGTGTCTGGAGAAAAGCCAAATCACCATAGATGAATTTGAGAGATGGGCTCCTATTTTAATATTTGAAGTAGTTTTGGCAATTCCTCCACTTAATGAGGGAGTTTCAGGCACAACTTTACCAAGAAACTAATTTATCCAAGCAATACAAAGGGATAAGGATGATTGTTCCACACACTCCTTGCTGCATGGGCTCACTAATGAACACCACAGCACAACCCGGAGATTCTTGAAGCTGGTGGTAACAGTCTAACCGCTAAGCTTTCACACGCCAATACCGTCTAAAGCAACAGGATATACATGCAACTGGCCCAGATCCAAAGAAGGAAACTGCTGAAGAGAGAGAGGCCTGTGGGGGGAGGGAGAACTTCCTGTCTTAAGTCATTCTGTTCACTATAATGGTGACAAGCCCAGCACGCGTTTACTAAGCTTCTACTTAATGCCAAACACTATGTTTTATACCACAAATTATGTTGAATCCTGCAGCCACACTGCTAGTTATGTAGTATTTATTTCCATTTCGCAGAAGCGGGAACTGGGGAAATGTACAGGAAGTGAGCTGGGATCAAAGCAGAGGAGCTCTGATGGCAGGTAGTGGTGCACATGGAGGGGTGGGCTTCCCGAAGAGGGATGCTCCTGGCAGCTCTGGGGACCTTCAGCCAACACAGGGTTCAACACAGAGAAGAGGGCACGAGCCCTAGGAAGAGCCTAGAAAGAGGATGATGTTAGAGAACCGAAGGAAAGAATAGTGAACATAACGATTGAAATCGTGAAGCAGGAATAAAGACACAAGGGGCAGGAATCAACAACACCCTAAATTGGTTGTGGATACTGACTAATACAGTATGCAAGCCTCTGTGCAGCTGTTAAGGCAATAAGGCAAAGGCACAGAGGGGGTGTAATTACAAGCACAGCGAAGATTCAAAGGAGCATGAGACCTTTTTGCTAATAAATTTAAACACTTAGACAACAATGGTCATAAGTCCTGAAAATAATATATGTGTAATTTACCGAGACCGACCCAAGAAAAACTATGAGACTTGGATAATCTCGTAAATATTAAAGAAACTGAATGAGTAATTCAAAATTTTCCTAATTTCTTAATTTTTTCTCTCTCTTCTTTTGTAGCCTTTCACTATCAAATTAGCTTCCCTGGTATTAACATGTCTGAATACACATCTCAGAATTTGATTTTTCCAGAACTGCCAACCCCCTCCCCACCCCAAACTTTCCTACAATAAAAACACCAGTAGAATCCTTACAGAAATGTTTGGTTTGAATCTAATCCATCTCAAGGAAATGAAACACTATCTCTAAGAGACAGATGCACCCCAGTGTTTATTGCAACATTATGTACATTATTTAATGTTCCAAGACGTGGAAACAACCGAAGTGTCCATCAGTGGATGAATTTATAAAGAAAACACGATATATCTATATAAATATATAAATACACACTCAGTAGGATACTATTAAGCCATAAAAAGAAGGACATC
This sequence comes from Panthera leo, assembly GCF_018350215.1. Classification (NCBI taxonomy): domain Eukaryota; kingdom Metazoa; phylum Chordata; class Mammalia; order Carnivora; family Felidae; genus Panthera; species Panthera leo. The sequence continues at coordinate 146,083,311 of NC_056687.1, read as the reverse complement.
TTGCCATTTATGGCAACATGGATGGCCCCTAAGTGCATTGTGCTCGGTGAAAGAAGTCTGACAGAGAACAATCAGTACTTTATCGTTTCAGTTACATGTGGAATTAAAGAAACAAAACAAAACTAAACCCACAGATGCAGAGAACACACTGGTGGTTGCCAGAAGTGGGAGGTATGAGGTAGGATAAATGAGTGAAGGTGGTCAAGAGGTACAAAGCTGCAGTTATAAAATATGTCTGGAGGATATAATGTACACCCTAGTGACTCTAGTTACAAATACTGCACTGCATATTTGAAAGTTGCTAAGAGAGTAAATCTTAAAGTTCTCATCACAAGAAAAATATGCTTGTAACCATGTGCCGTGAGGAATGTTAACTAGACTTACTGTCATGATCACTTTGCAATATATACATACAATGAATCATTATGATGTACACCTGAAACCAATATAATGTCAAGTGTCAATTATATCTCCATCAGCAAAAAGAATCTCATCAAGCAGGAACCATCAGACAAATCCAGAATAAAATAAACGGGTCAGCCTGTTCCAAGTCAATGTCATGAAAAACAAGAAACAGGTGTCTGAGGTAAAACAACTACATGCAATGTGCGGTCCTTGCCTGGATCCTGAATTTAAGCAACAGCAGCAACACCACAGCTTTGGGGAAACTTGAATATTGACTACCATAGACCCATACGCACGCACGCGCACACACACACACAGAAACGAGGAAGTAGTAAAATGTTAACACAGGGTAAATACTGAGGAAGGGACAGAGTATACGAGTGTACATTATGGCATCCTTTCAACTTTTCTACAAGTTTAAATTTTGTTTAAATAAGAGGTGGGGGAAGGGTGCCTGGGTGACCCTGTCAGTTAAGCGTCTGACTTTGGCTCAGGTCATGATCTCACGGTTGGTGAGTTCGAAGCCCGCATCGGGCTGTCTGGTGTCAGCACAGAGCCCGTTTCAGATCCTCTGTCTCCCTCTCTATCTGCCTCTCTCTCTCTCAAAAATAAATAAAACATTTAAAAAAAAAAAGGAAAAATATGAAGTAGAGGAAAAAAGTAACCGAAAATATTTGAGCAACAGTGTTCCCCCCCCCCCCGACAAAGCCCTAAACCCATACCAGTCCTAGCTGAACCAAACTTGTGAGGAACAGACCCATTCAATATCACACAAACGCTTGCAGAGAACAGAAAAGACTGTACCATGGTTCAATTCATTCCATGAAAACAGAACAACGAAAAGCAAACAAGGAGAGTATGAGAAAAGAGAATTACAGAACAATCTCACTCACATACTGTGATTTAAGCAAATAATTCCAACTAAACAGCAAGCCAAATCCATTAAAGGATATAAAAAGATAAGAGGGGCACCTGGGTGGCTAAGACAACTGAGCATCTGATTCTTGGTGTTGGTTCAGGTCATGATCCCAAGGTCATGGGATCGAGTCCCACCTTGGGCTTCGTAAGCTGCTTAAGATTCTCCCTCTCTCTCCCTCTGCCCCTCTCCCCTGCTTGGGCTTGCTCTCTCTCTCTCTCTAAACTGAAATAAAAATAAATAGAAAGATAAGACAGCAGGACCAGGTTACCAGGAGAGCATGTTTTAGCACGAGAAACAAACAAAACCACCTACTGTCATTTACCACATTAATAAATTACAGCAGAAAAACTACATCATCAATTCAGTGGACACAGAGGAAGTATATGATGACGCTGAACACCTTGATAAGGAAAACATACCAATGGTCTTCAGCAAACTTGATTCTAACGGGGAAATGGTAGATGCATTTCTTTTAAAAACAGGAACAGGATGCCAACCACAGCTCTCTCTACCGAGGAGCATGAACTGGAGATCTGAACCAGCACAGTGAAACAAAATGGAGGAATCTGTGTTACAAGATAAAGAATTTTTATAAATCTACAGGCTCATCTAGCTCAGTCCTTTACACCTGGGCTCAGTGACTCTTGGTGTCCAGGTGTCCCCATGCTAGTTTAATCTGCTCTACAACCAGATGCATGGACATGTAGCTTCTTTTCTCATGAAATAACATACACGCAAACAATGCTGTAGGTATCGGGAAGGACAAGCGGTTCATGGTATGAAAAGGACTCTTTCTTCCAGTCAAGAAACCATTATTTCCAAACAGACCCACACAAAGTACATTTTGTTGAAACAGCTTATTTGGGGATTTTTATCCCAAGTCTCCCAATGTAACCCAGAATCACCTTTGCCACGCCCTTTGCTGCCTGGGATTTAAGGTCCCTTTTCTTCCCTTAAACTATTTAGCAGTATCTCCTACAGCAGCCGCCGCGTGTAAAATCCTGAAGTCCCTGCTGCTTTGGGAAGGGGAGTTCTTGGAGTGTTCCAGGATGAAGCGATGGACGAGTAGCTTTCATGCTACTTTACCTTCTAGACACCACACTGACCTGGGATCCAGTGCCATGACTTTTACGATGGCACTGAAAAGCTGACTTTGTTTGCAATCTGCAGGGGGTGTGGGGGGTGGGGCGGAAACTAGCTCTAGATTCAAACTGGTAACATTTCACCAGGCAACAGAAAGCTCCCAAAACAAAGTAGATCCCGAGCCTGAAAAATTTACATGAAAAGCAGCATAACTGGGTTTTTAAAAACTCTGGAACCTGATTTTATTTTATTTTTTTTAAATTTTTTTTAACGTTTATTTATTTTTGAGACAGAGAGAGACAGAGCATGAACGGGGGAGGGTCAGAGAGAGGGAGACACAGAATCCAAAACAAGCTCCAGGCTCTGAGCTGGCAGCACAGAGCCCGACATGGGGCTCGAACTCACGGACCGCGAGATCATGACCTGAGCCGAAGTCGGCCGCTTAACCGACTGAGCCACCCAGGCGCCCCTGGAACCTGATTTTAGAGCCAGCTTTGTTTCTTTCTGCCTCCTCACCTGCAGAATGAAGACAACCCAGAAATAACCCCACTAGGTTCTTTATAAGACTCACAAGAGATTTCTGTCAATCTCATAAGTATCTGTCAAGCTCTTTAAGTTAGGTAAAAAAAAAAAAAAACATTCGATAAATATGTTTGTATTATTTTGTGATAAACTCTAGCAAAAAAATAATAGTTCTCATTAGTAACATATTTCATAGGTTTCCAACCAGAAAAAAAAAATCCCCATCTGGTAAAGAAGCATTAAAATTTCATTAGGTTTGTGGTTTGACTGCAGTTTTGCCTGGCTTCTCTTTGTATCATGTCCTATGATAATGCTGCTTTTAGAGAACCCATTTCCCCCATGACTATCTGAGCTGTAAGATTCTCTTTCTTGAGAAAGTAAAGCAATATACCCTTGTCAGAAATGAGTTTAAGAGAGCGTATGCTGACGAGTTTGAAGTACAATAGCAAAAAGAAGGTGGAAGGCTTATTTAGGGAAGTCAGAAGATAGTCTGGCTGTACTGGGAAAATGGAGGCATGCGCATTTTGGTTTGGATGTTGTCCTCCCAGGGACATAACTCGGTTGAACCATATGTCTAAGGAAGTTGGACCCGGTTACAATAAAGAAAAGGATGGAAGTGAACCAAAAATACGGATGTCTCCTCTTCATTCACTGAATACGTTTCGTGCATGTTCATTCAATATGCAAAGGAAGCATTACTGAACCACAGCACTCTCCAGGCACAGACGCGCCAGGGTCCCCAGAGAACAAGATAAGGGACTGCATAAGAAGCAACACAGATTGCATCTCTTTATTTGTTACATTGCATATCCGTACAGCTTTCCTCTGTTTTGCCCCATCACACACACCAAGCCACCATATTTTACAGACACACACACACACACACACACACACACACTTCCTAACTGAGGAGTTCTAATATCTTACCAGCATTTTCTGTATCCAAAAAAAAAAAAAAAAAAAATCTGGTGGCATGATACAGAAAGACTCTCTTGGCTCTCTGCGGCTCAAAGCGTGTTCCCAGTTGTACCCCTGAAACTAACATAACACTGTATGTCAACCATACTCAAATAAAACAACGACAACAACAAAGTGTGTCCCCCAGACTAGCAGCCAGGGCAGGCGTCACCTGGGGACTTATCTGAAATGCAGAATCTCAGGCCTGTCCTAAATTCCTGAATCAGAACCTGCATCTTACAAAGTTCCCTCCTGCTTCATTTACACAGTAGACTTTGAGAAGTGGGGCTTCAGCAAACATGGAATAAGTCTTGGTCCTCTGCCACAGAGAGGTTTCCCTCTCCCATAGCAAATTCGTAAAGGACCTGTTTGCAAAGCCCTCGTAGAACTGTATTCAGTGCTAGCCAGTGAGAAAAGGGTCTCTGAGAATTTACTAGTGAAATCAGCTGCTGCAGGAGATAGGATTCTTCATTCATTGTCTCAGTAAAAAGCAAACAACTAGATTCAGGCAAACAAAAAGAAATCATTCTAATTAAACAAAAGAAGGACAGTGAGCTCACTGGGCACAGACGATTGAATTTAACTTCTAGAATATTGACAGGACTGTTTGACATTCTGGACAGACTCTGAGGATAATTCTTCCTAAAATAATGGAAGATGTCTTCCCTCCAGGCCACGTGGTTGTTTTATTCCGATGACACATATTTCAAAACTAAGCCATTCCCTAGCCCTTGCACCCCTTCTGTGGTCTCCCTTACATTGTTTCCTTCCACCTCTCTCCCCAACAAAAGGGCCTTATTGGTAGTCTAGTTGGGTATGACCACCTCTTCTGGAATATTCTCGAGAGGTAGAGATAAAACCTCTAGTCAAAATGTTATAACAGAGAGACCCCACTCCTCTGTAAATCATTCCATAATCTAATGCCAATAGATCCAGCTGTAGATCTATTAGGATAAAGTCTGAACACTGGGATAGTTTATTATTTATTCTTTATATTAAGCTTATTCTTTGTATTAAATCAAATGTGGCCATTTTTTACTGGTTTTCATGCTGTTCTCTAGAGTAAAAGACGACAAAATGGCTTCTTCTTCTATGGGACAGATGACAGCTCTTAAACTCTTGGTAAGTATGTCACCCATTTCCCTAAATCATTTCTTTTTCAGGTTGAACATCTCCGTTTCCTTCAATTGCTCTTCAAAAGATCTATGTGTCAGACTCTAAAGTCGGCCTGCTCAACATATGGCAGGCACCCAATAAGTGCCAGGTCCGTTTTCTAAGTGTGAAGTGATGTATTCTCTGAAATCATTCTTGTTATTCATGATTCTCCATGTTTCTCTAGACCCAGCCACAATACTTGGAATGTTATCTGTGTCGCAAAGTTTAACTGGGACTCTCATGCCCCTTCCTACGAGCACAGTTGAAGACTCGTTGGTTAGTTGGTTCTATGGTTTTGTTTTGATGCTCTCGGTCAGATCAGCCTGAATTTAATGTGACCTTAACTCACCTGTAAACCCTGGGGTCTTTATCACATGAACAGATGCCAAGCCAGCTTTTGGTAAGCTACTTTTCTGCAATCAATCGCCTGGACCCATATGCCTGATTTTACATGGATCTGTTAAGTTTCATTATTACTGGCCATCCATCCCAGGCAACTAAAACCCTGATTCTGTTTCTGCCATGGTAGATAGGCACTCCTTCCACCATGCTCATCGTCCTTCCCGTCCCTCCTTGGGATACAGATTCCTGCTACTTCTGTTGCTGTGGCTTTAGGAGGGCAACCAACATTAACAGAGAGCCTAAGTCATGCCGGGCTTTGCCCAAGAAATGATCACCTATCGTATGAATGCCTATTTCTCCCCGGGCAGAGCCTCAACCTGACAGATGTTCTATGGGGCCACATTTTTCTTCGTGTTAGTCTTCCGACCACTTTGGAAAAGCATGTTAATTATTCACACTATCAATCCCCCTTCGGTCACTTGAAACACAACTTGCCCCTTTTTCTGGCTTTTTCCACGTGAACCACAGCTTGTTGCAGTTCCTCCCACCTGAGGGTCTCCACCTCCTCCAAATGTGCACACCTCCCCACCTCCCGCCCCACCTTGTCTTTGCTGGGGCAGTGGTACCCCAGTTTTCCATCCTACCTTCCAGTCACACTTCGAGGTTTCAAAGGATACCGTACAAGTTCACCAGTTCTAACACCTCGGATGCCTCCACCCAGGAACGCGCTTGGCCTTGTTCGGGAGTAGCTGCTTGTAAGTTACAGAGAGCACGGTATTACCCTGTGTTAGAGAACCCTCCTGTTCCTCAGGGATGTGGTAATACAGGTATTTTGTTTGGTTGTTTTTCTCCTCCTCTAACCTACAAGGCTGCATTTTAGCTACTTCCTGTGGTGGTTGCCATTCTCTAATTGTTACCATTCTTTTCCAGGTTATATGAGGTACATGATGAAAAATAGAAAAATATTTGGCAGAACAAACTGTCTTGAGTTCAGTGGTTCCCAACACTGGCTGCATATTAGAATATCTTAGGGAGTTGTGTTGTTTGTTTTTTTTTTTTTTTAATCCTGATACCAGGACTCAGACCAATTAAGTCTGAAACTACAGGGCTAAGACCCAGTTAATGAGTGGTGTTTAAAGCCTCTCAGGTGTTTCCAAAGTGCAGCCAAAGCAGAGAACGACTTCAGCTGGATGGGAGAAATAGGTATTCTGAATAGGATGGGACCTGGAAAAAGAAGGAATGGAAGGAGTTAATGCCTACATTTAGGATCAATTGGATTTTTTTTAAACTGTATTTTTTAAATTTATGTTGAGAGAGACAGAGAACAAGCAGGGGAGGGGCAGAGAGAGAGAGGGAGAGAAAGAATCCCAAGTAGGCTCAGTGCTGTCAGCGTGGAGCCTGATGTGGGGCTTGAACTCACAAACCGTGAGATCATCACGTGAGCCAAAGTCAAGAGTTGAACCCTTAACCAACCGAGCCACCCAGGTGCTCTGGATCAATCGTTCTTGACAATGGAACATGCTATATCCTAATGAGGCAATGCGAGGTACATTTTTTTTTTTTTAAGTAAAAACATGAGTTATGTCCTTAAAATGATGAAATGTTACAATGGATGGACCCCACTCCTCTGTAAATCATAACACAATCTAATCCCAATAGATCTAGCTTAGATCTAGGATAAGGTCTAAACACTGGGATATTTAAAAATTTATTCCTCACATGAAGTCAAAGTGGACTTCCTGTACACCCACGTATTGGTTTTCATACTGTTCTCTAAAGCAAAAGATAAAAAAAAAAAAAAAAAAGGTTCGTTCTTAATGAATGTATAATGATTGCTGGTAAATTTGATATTAACATAATTAGCACCATGCAGGAGTGATTTCAGGATCAGAAAAGATTTTACAAAGTCTTGTCAGCCAGATGTCCAACTGGTGGTAAATACAGCCTCTGGAGTTTAGTATGAGCGGAAATGAAAGTCAATTTCATGGTGGTTAGCTAGCTTCCTGGTGTTTTTCCACTGGTGGGGCGCTGAGACACTTGTAAAATAGCCAAAGGGTCTCTGTGGACCCTTTTCACGGTCACCCATCCATGTGTTGTTTGTACAGCACAAGGAGGTGGTCATGGGGGTGATGATAGACTACAGATGTCCCACCTCATTGGACCAAATGTTTAACTGGTCACTCACATCCAAGTGGATGGGATTCGAGATTCCACTCTGCCATGATTCACAGTGGAATGAGGTTCCAGTGTAGACAGATTCACAACCAGCAACCACATCTAACCTCAGAGCATCTTTGTTTACTTTGCTGCTTAGGGGAAAAAAAAAAAAAAAAAAAAAAAAAATCTACAAAGGCGAGTTGCTTTGCCCGGAGATGCCACAAATACATTCTAAGCTGCACTTGACTGAGTCACAATGCCCTCTGGCATGTACGATCTTTATTATTTCCTTGGCCAGACATAGGCCGTATTCACAGATTCAGAGGATGCTTTCTAACCTAGCTCATTCATAACCAAAGGCTCCTTCAGCACTGAATCATCACCTCAAATAACTGACTTCTCTTCCCAGGAATGAAACCAGTGAGTTTAATCCATAATTTTCTTCCTCTTCTAACAACTCTTCACAACCATATTTCCACACTTAACTTTTTTCTCCTACAATGAGACCAGAAAGTAAATCTGGTTTGCTTCTCCTGCAACAAAAACGCACAGCTGGCGAGCCAGCTATTTTGAGTAGCGACTGCACAGTTCAAAGGCAGCACACCCAGAACTCACGGAGCTGCCAAAGCCCCTTTATTCTTCTCATTTCTTCCACGTGAGAACGAAGAGTTTCCCCAAGAAGCCAGCCCCGTGATGCTGGGACGGAACAAACACAAAGTGGGATTTAAGGGAAAGGGGGCGGTGCTCCCAGGTCCTCTCCGACTCAGAAACCGATACGAGTCAATAAAGTGCACGAGGCATGGGATCGATACACGGAGTGCGTGTGCTGGATGGCGCGAGGCCATGTTATTAAGGTCACAATAGGTCCGGGGGGAACCAGCTGGCTGAGATGTTCTGCTAGCAAGTTAAACACAGACAGGAAACCGCGTGTCTGATACTGTAAAAAAATCATTTGTCTTCCTGCCAGAGTTAGGCTTGCAAACCGAAGAGGCTGTTTTCATTTAAAAGAAATTCTACAATGAGAGAGGAAGGAATGGAACTCTGTGGCTACCGGGAGCCCTGGTCTCTCTTCTCTCAGCCTCTCAGGTTCAAGGGCATGCTAACTGCAAAAGTCTGCACGTAGCTGGCACGTCAGCAATGAGACAACACACTGGGTGGCAGCCTGTATCGGACGGTCTGTTTCTCTGTTTAACCACATCGGTTGAACTCTGAGTCAGAAGTGGTTTCTAGAGTCCTCGTTTCTAAGTTGATGACAAATAATTGATGTGTTTACTGATAGTCCCATCCTGTTTAACAACAACAACAACAAAAATCTCATGTCACCTACAGATAGAGACAGTAGGGAAAGAAGACAACAAAAGTAAAAGGCGGGTTGTGGAATGAAGGTAAACAGAAGATAAATGTGGAATACAGGCAGGCAGGGGTGGTGTCAGTAGCCACATTACTTGCTAGGCGCTCAACTCAGTTGGTACTGAAGGGGGGTGTACGAAAAACACGCTCTCCATCGGGGGTTGAAGTCTGTTTCTGTAAATGAAGTGTTACTGGAACACAGCTGCATCCACTTGCTTACAGGCTGTCTCTAGCTGCTTCCACGGCAGGGCTGAGCAGCCGCAGGAGGCAGACTCTGTGGCCCAGAAAGCCAAAAACTATTTCCCAACTGGTCCTTTAGCAAAAAAGTTTGCTGACCTCTGTTCTATATGCTTCAAAGTGTCCATAAGATCAGACACAAACGGGGGCCCAGAGGGGAACGATCTTTCTAAGGCAGAGAGCTGAGAGAAATTTCTCCCGGCTTCCTCCTGAAGATTCCACCACAATGCAGGGAACAGTTTCCCCAACAGCATTCCTTACCGTGAACACATCACCCTGATTTCAGTGCACAAAGCTCCTTGATCATCTGGCTGAATCCAACGATAAGTAATAGTCAATATTTACAGACAACGTTTATTGAAGACTTGCTCTGATCCAGGTACTATTCTAAGTCCCTTAAGTGAATGAAGTAATTTATCCTCACACTTATCCTGGGCATAGAAAACACTATTTCTATCCCTATTTTTCAGAGGGGAACGCCGAGGCGAAGTAGTCCACTCAAGGGACAGTTTATAAGTCGCTTAGTTGGGATGTAAACTCGGATCATCTTACTGGGCGGAACCATGAGCTTCTCAAGAGATGGGCATCCTGCTGGCCATTCTTTACGTGATAAACGTTTCTCACAAACCCATGAACAGTGGAAGCCTGAGGTTGTACTTCTTGCCAAGGACTTGCTGAATGGTGACTGTGTATTGCGGTTCAGTGACCAGTCATGTGCCCACAGAACAGGCAGCCCCTTATGTGAAGGGTGCAAACTTCCACGGGTGTAAGCCTGATTTAAAAAGCATACACGACCCACCCCACCCCCAACCAGACCTGACTGTGGAAGGGTGAGGGCACTCCCTGAAGAAGAGACGAGATTCTCTGATTCTCTGTGGGTAAAAGCTGGAGAACCAATGGTGGGATCTTGGGAAATGCATGCTACTCTCTGGAGACCCATTTCTTTGGGAGTAAAATGAAAAGTGTAGATAAGCTTCTTTCATGGGACTCATTTCAGCCTAAAAAAAATGTGACTCAAAAAAAATAGGAGAGGACAAGCACTGGCAAGGAAGGAGAGAAAAGGAAAATGTTGGGACTGCTGGTGGGAAGGTAGCAGCCACTATGGAAAACAGTACGGTGGTTCCTCAAAAAATTAAAAATAGAAATACCATACTATCCAGCAACCTGACTTTGGGGTAAATAACCCAAGGAAATAAAAACAGGCTCTCAAAGACATATCTATACTCCCATATTCACTGCAGGATAAATCCATAATGGCTGAGATATAGAAATAACCTGAGTGTTCATTAATGGGTGACTCAATAAAGAAGATGTGGAATATATCCATATACAGCCATAAGAAGAGAATTCTGCCATTCACAACAACATGGATGGACCTTGAAGGCATTAAGCTAAGTAAAAAAAAAAAGAAAAAAAAGCCAGGCAGAGAAAGACAAATACCGCATGTCATCACTTCTTATGTGGACTCTTAAAAAAAAAAAGTCAAGGGGCGCCTGGGTGGCTTGGTCGGTTAAGCATTCGACTTCGGCTCAGGTCATGATCTCGCGGTCCGTGAGTTCGAGCCCCGTGTCGGGCTCTGTGCTGACAGCTCGGAGCCTGGAGCCTGTTTCGGATTCTGTGTCTCCCTCTCTCTCTGCCCCTCCCCTGTTCATGCTCTGTCTCTCTCTGTCTCAAAAATAAATAAACGTTAAAAAAAAAAAAAAACTTAAAAAAAAAAAAAGTCAAACTCATAAACAGTAGAAAAGTGGTTGCCAGGGCCTGGAGGGTCAGAGAAATGGAGAGAGGTTGATAAAAGGGTACACATTTTCAGCTACAAAGTGAGTAAGGTCAGAGGATCTAATGTAAAACACAGTGAGTAGAGTTGAAAATGCGGTCTTGAATAATCGGAACTTGCAAGTAGCGTTTAAATGTTCTCACATACACACAAATAGGTGGGGTGATGGATGTGTTTAACTAGATGAGAGGAATCCTTTCATAATGTATGTGTCTATTCTAAATGTCTTACAGTTCTATTTGTCTATAATGCCTCAGTAAAGCTGAAAAAAAAAAAATGATAGCAGAAAAAAAAAATAGGACTCTGGGAAACAAGACAACATCCCTGCAAGTGGACAAGTTAGCCCACGTGGCCAACCGACAGTAGACTCTCAACCTGAGGCAGTGATCACGGCTGCTATTGTTCTAACTGTTCTATGAATTACCACGGACTGGGCCTCGGACAAGGCTTCTTCAGCTTTCTGGCTCTTCAGTTAAGGAAGGCGTTGGGTCTCTGGCCTTAAAACCAAACTTTTCAAAGTTCACGACTTGAGTTTAATGCCAATTCCCTTTCCTGCAGAGCCCATTTCTAGAATGAGCAGCTCAGCTCCAAGTCAGGAGGAAAGGTGGGATGGCCAGGAGCCCAGTCACCTGGGAGCAGGAAGTTCCTATAAGTCACTTTCTTGTTTTTCACGTACCCAACTCTGGCAGATGACCATAACAAACAACTGAAGAACAAACTGATTCAGGCAAACTCTTTGTAACGTTACTCTATTACTTGTCCAGGGCTCCCCGGGGCTATTAAACATCTCCTCTGTAGACCCAATGGAGAACAACGTCTTAAAAGCATTCCTAAACGTCTTCTTGCTTTGGGAAGTATTAGGGGACAAATCCCGCAGACAAATTAGCATAAACATTATCATGCAAACGAAAGAAATGTTACCTAAAAGGAGCCTGATATCTACATGCAGACGCTAGCACAAAGTCTGTACACTTGATGTACAAGACATCAGGTGTGTAAGAAGGTGTATCAAGAAATGAACTCTGGGGAGCCTGGATGGCTCAGTCGGTTGAGCATCCGACTTCAGCTCAGGTCACGATCTCGCGGTCCGTGAGTTCGAGCCCCGCATCAGGCTCTGGGCTGACGGCCCAGAGCCTGGAGCCTGCTTCCGGTTCTGTGTCTCCCTCTCTCTCTGCCCCTCCCCCGTTCATGCTCTGTCTCTCTCTGTCTCAAAAATAAATAAATGTTAAAAAAAAAAAATTAAAAAAAAAAAAAGAAATGAACTTTACCATCACTGTTGAAAAACACTCACATTTCCCTGGGGAGTTCCGTTACGCGATTCATGAATGGACCGAGTACAGTATATTTAGCTCATTTCCAAAGAACCAGGTTTAAGACCAAATGCACTCCTCTTGGGTTGATTAGCTCAGCAAGTTGCCAGCATGAACTTAACGAGACCCATCTCCGGTGCCGTGCCTAGCTGGGTGAGTTCACACCAGTGCTTTTCACACTTCAGCGTGCAAACAAATCACCAAGGACACGGTTCCAGGGCAGATGCTGATGCAATAGGTCCCGCAGGCTGTGTACATCTAGCAAGCTCCCTGGTAATGCTGGTGTGCCAACACTCCGTGTATGAAAGGTTTCCACCATGCAGGAGAGCTGTGCTCCTTGGCACGGGGTTCTCCTTTCCCAGGGAGGAAGGAGTAAAACAGAAGGTACCTACTGTGCGCTGGCTACTGAGCTGGGCCCTCCCGGCACCACCTGTAACTCCCAGCCACCCCAGGCCACAGGCCCCCCCACTATCAGCACTAGGCGGTCAACAGTGGCGGGCCATTCAGTGAGACGGGCACGTGGCCCCAAGCAAGCGTTCAGCTGGAAAAAAGAAGAGGGGGTGAATCCCTGTAGCAAGGACAGAGTGTGATTACCCTCATCACTAATCTGAAAGGCACTTGTGAGTCTTCCTAGTTTTATTTAGCTGCCTCCTGCTGTGATTCTGAGTCAAAATAGGAACAACGTGCCTAATTTGTAATATTATCCTGCGATGTCAGGGCTGTGGTTAGCTTTGAGATTAGAAATCCTAGACCCAATACGCTCCCCTTCCTCTGTGAAGGCATGCGGATGATGAGGCTCAGAGTCCAGCAAAGCAAGCCCCCCCGTGTATGCGAGAGGGGTCTCAATGCTCTGCCGGCATGCCATGGTCAAAACCCGACCGCACGACCTCAGTGCCGGAGGAGACCTAGGCACCGCACAGTCCTGGCCCATGTCTTAACCAAAAGTGCCAAATCCTGTACAAAAAGCCCAACGAACTCCAGCAGCGAGGAGTGACTCCCCACGCTGTACTGGGCACTGACGTAAGGGCTCCGCACGCACGCATCTATTCAATTCTGACAACATCACAACACCGCCCCAGCCCCCAACCCTGCCCTTTAATTTCCATTTCATACCCAAGAGGACTGAAGCAGGGAGACATCAGGTAACTGGCCCAAGGTGGCAAAGCTCATAAGTAGTAGAACAGGCCATGGATGCAGGGAACCCACCTCGGGCTCCCACTCTTAACCAATTACACTACACTGTTTCTCTTTCCTAAAACAGCAAAAAAATCATCTCCTTGCTCTGAGCGCTGCAAATTGAGTGTCTTCACTGCGCTTGGAAACCGTTTATGGAATGAATAAAGCCGAGTGGTTGCGTTTGATTCTTAAAGGTTCAGTGGGAGATCGATCACCGCATAATGTCTCTGCAAAGTGGATGTGTCCTCTGCAAGTGAACAGGACAGCTGTTTGCTCAGGGTTCCCTCCTCCCACATTCTATGCTCGGTCCTGGAGCCTCACAGGTCTCCTCTGACTAGCAGCTGTCACGAGGCCATCAAGAAGGACTAACACAACCACCCGCTCTTCTAGCTGGAATCTTCGGTCTGGGGGAGTCCAGGGGCGGACTGGGACTTCTCGGAATTCTACACAACACCTTTTAGCAAGAGAGAATCTTTCAGAGACAGGATTCATTCTTGCTGAATGTCAGCTATCACGGCTAATAGCCCTGGAAATAAGATCTACATTTCAAAGGAAAACCATGTGGCTTACCTTTTGCCCTTAAATATTTAAGAACAATGGAAGATGTGAGTAATTATCACTCACAGCGTTTGCAGATCAGAAATCTGGCAACAAGAACAGAGCACCGTACGAATAAAAATACAGCATAAAACACTTGATAGTGTTTGTGTTTGACATCTTATTTGACGTGGAATGGAGAAATAAAAATTGCTTCAAGACATTTCATTCCTCAGCATAAGAAAGAGATGGTGGCAGTAAGAAGGGATGTGGATCCCCAAATGTTGCTAATTATGTGGCGTTTTACATGGAGGAATTATCCCACTGCAGAGAAGGGAGATGCCTAAAAGGCAAACACTCCCTGGAGCATTTTTAAGAGACTTTGAAGTCATCCAGACAATCCAGTCATCAGCTGTGCTGGATTTCCTGAGTTGTAAATGAGAAACTGCCTTTATGCTGATTATCTTACCTCATAAGGAAAGAAATAGTCTGATAACGAATAAGAGGGAAAGTACAGACATGGGCCCATGATGATCACCTGAGTCGAAATATACTGCAAACTGAAGTCATTAATATCTTCTTCTTTTTTTTTTTTTAAGAAGAATTTTGGCCCCTCTTTTTTTTTTTAATGTTTATTTATTTTTGAGAGAGAGAGAGAGACAGAGAGAATGAGAACACAGGCTGGGGTGGGGCAGAGACAGAGAGGGAGACAGAGGATCCAAAGCAGCCTCTGGGCTGTCAGTGCAGAGTCGGATGTGGGGCTCCAACCCATGAACTGTGAGATCATGACCTGGGCCAAAGTTAGATACCTAACTGACTGAGCCACCTAGGCGCCCCTGAAGTCATTAATATCTTAAAAGCTTATAGTAATACAACTATGTATTCAACTTTGAGGCCATTTACTAACTTTTGTCCCTTCTGGACAGAATAAACTCTTCCACTGTGGATAAACCAGTTTGCAAAAGGAGAGAAAAGTTTCATCGATGGCAGTAAACTTGTTTGGATATTCTACTATTAGAGATTAATCCCTTAACCTTAGACTGGGAGTTCTTTGAAAAGGTGAACTACTTGGGGAAGGTTAATGTGTTAAGTCAGTATATCAGGTGTTACCACGCTTTAGTGTGATTTAACACAGTTATATCTTCCCACCTAACTCAAATTACACAAGAAAAATGAGACAAACGGATTATAGGATGAGAAAATAGGAGGGAGGGGTGATTTTCGAAAGTGTTGTGCTGACAAGATGAACGTGTCTGACTCTGTACAGAGAATCTGGAATAGGTAAGGGGTTAGACAAGAAGAGGGCAACGGGAGGAGGCGAAAGACACAGAGAGAGAAAAAGGTGGGTCAGCAGTGCTCATGAGCACCATACACAAAGCATGAGACCTCGTTTTCCATCGCTGGGGTATACATAGCAGCAGGGATGCTGCGTAAACCCACAACTTGTGTTCTAAAAGGATTTTTTGGGGCGCCTGGGTGGCGCAGTCGGTTGGGCGTCCGACTTCAGCCAGGTCACGATCTCGCGGTCCGTGAGTTCGAGCCCCGCGTCAGGCTCTAGGCTGATGGCTCAGAGCCTGGAGCCTGTTTCCAATTCTGTGTCTCCCTCTCTCTCTGCCCCTCCCCCGTTCATGCTCTGTCTCTCTCTGTCCCAAAAATAAATAAATGTTGAAAAAAAAAATTAAAAAAAAAATAAATAAAATAAAAAATAAAAAAATAAAAGGATTTTTTATTGAATCAGACCTCCTTGGGGCTGAAATCTATCTTACAGAAATATTAGCACAAATGTACAAGACGTTTTTGCAACGATATTCAATGTAGGATTAAGTGGAAAAACGGAGACAGCTAAATAATCTACCAACAGGGAATGGTTAAATCAGTCATAGAAGATAATCCACATTATGGAACTTCTAGACAATAATTAAAAGGCATGCAGTATATCCATATGTATTGTCTTATTTAAAAGGAGAAGTAAGGGGGCTGGGTGAAAAAATACTGTCAAATAATATTTATAGTATGATCAACTATTTGCACTGAAAGGTGAATGAGGGTATGGGATGGATAGTTGGATGGATGGATGGATGGATGGATGGACGGACAGACAGATGCATGGATTGAAGGAAGGAAGGAAGAGAGAGGGGGAGGAAATAGGGAAACAGAGGAGATAAGGAAGGATAATATGAATGGATGACAGAGACAAGTATGCATCCAACAAACTATTCATATTGATTATCTACTGGGTTGGGAGTGAGGAGAGGAAACTTACGGACTTCCATTTGAAATTTTTACAGGCTGTGGATTGTCTGAATTTTTGATAAGGAACACATACTATTTTTGTGGTTAAAAATCACTGAATAGTGGTTTAAACTGAAGGAATAGTGTGTGCTCTCTTTTTAAGCTGAGTGAATGTTGAACTTCAAAGATGGAGGCAAGACTCTAATCTCATCTTTCCCTATAAACCCTGGGTCATTATTTTCTGTCTGCATTTCAGCTCTCCTCAGAGACGGGGCATTAGTAAGCACCCTTCAGACAAATCCTGAGAACAGGTACGCAAAACTTCTTGTCTTAATTCAAAGTAAGTCTTCAAAGTAAGACAGCCTCCTCCAATCTCTAGACCAGTAGTTCTCATATTTCAGCGGCATCAGAATCACCTGGGGGGCTTATTCAAACACAGATCGCGGGGCCTGCACCCAGCGTTTCTACTTCCATAGTCTGGGGTGGGGACCCGGAATCTGCGTCGCTGACAGGTTTTCAGGTGACGCCGCCGCGGCTGCTCCAGGGACCGCACGGAGAGCCACTGCTGTCGGGGAAGAAACTGGTTGCAGGCCAAGAAGAATGTGGGCCCTATGAGCCAGACTGGCTCTGGGCCAGGACCAGCCCTGTTACTCCTTAAGCACCTCGTCCCGCCAGGTGCCTGGTTCCTAATCCACAGAGCGTAAGCTCCCTGTCTAGTCCCAGAAGGATGGAGCCTGAGACTCTGGACACAGAGGAAGCGGGGCTCCAGACACTCAGGGGAAGAAGACTCACCTTCTGAGAAGATGATGTAGTCATTGCATTCATCGGTGCTGCAGGAACACATAAAGAAAGTCTCGCCCAACACCTTTTTTTCCTTCATAATACACTTGGGAGAAGCAGAGTCTTCAAGAGCAATTCCATGGTAGGTAACCTTGGGGTCATGGCAAAGCGTCTCTAGGGTTATGTTCTCATCGTTCTTTCTCCTAGGGTGCAAAGGAGAGAAAAAAGAGGACGGATAAATACGGTCTTCTGGGCACAAAAGCAATCTGGCCTGTGTTGCCTTCACAAAGTTGTTCTAACAATGGCAGCTGGTTCCTGTTCTCCAGCATTAACAGGCTGTCCTCCAGTCCCCTGTGCTTTTTCTACTCATTTTGGTTTTTCCATTGCGTAGTCTCAAAACCCATTTATGTCCGTAAACACGAAGGCTCTCCTTGGAGGCTGTCCTGCTGGAGAATTGTACACATTATGTCTTAATTAAATCAGTAGAAAGGAAGGCACGGTAAACGGAAGATTGCTAGGGACTCAGGATTAAACCTTCCATCCTGAATGCACCACCGGGCTCATGCCGTATCCCCAGTTTATCTGGCAGGATGAGGGTCATGTCTAGCTTCTACAATGTTCTCACTGGGCCCCAGAGCACTATGAGCGAGGGCGTGTTCCATGTCAGCTGATTGCTGGGCTGAGCAAACGGAACAAACTTCCTAGAGGAAGGACTGGCAGTTTCCCGACTCACAGAAAGGGACAGAAGAGGGGGAAAAAAAAAAAAAGAAAACACACGGGAAAGAACTGCAAGGTGTTCTTCATGTACAGTTCGGTGAAATAGTTTATGCTGTCTTAAACAAATTACTTCTACATTTAGTATCCCTTCACATCACATATTTGAAGCCTAACTCAGCGAAGGGCTCAGAGAATCTCCCACGTGGCATTTTACTTAGGCCCTAGAAAATGCTCAGCTGGCTGTATGTGTACATTACATTTAAAAGTGACATGATTAGGGGCGCCTGGGTGGCTTGGTCGGTTGGGCGTCCGACTTCAGCTCAGGTCATGATCTCACGGTCCGTGAGTTCGAGCCCCGCGTCGGGCTCTGTGCTGACAGCTCAGAGCCTGGAGCCTGCTTCCAATTCTGTGTCTCCCTCTCTCTCTGCTCCTCCCCAGTTCATGCTCTGTCTCTCTCTGTCTCAAAAATAAATAAACATTAAAAAAAATTTAAAAAAAATAAAAAAAATAAAAGTGACATGATTAATGTCCACTGTTATAATTGCAAAAGCCAAAATAAAACTCTGGCATCCTTGAAAATGTGCATCATTCTCTGCCTGTTTCAATCTGCTCCTCATAAAGTTGCCATCTTGGAGGACTCTGTCCAACACCAAGGTTGGTTTGACCTCTTTCCTCCCATCTCTGACCTCTTCAGATGCAAAATACGTGTGGTCTTGAAAGGTAGTCTCTATATCTGGAGCGGGGGTTGTCTAGGGAAGGGTCTAGGGAAGGCCTCAATGACCATCAATTTGCAAATATAATCTCTCATGGGAAGGATTCTGAATGCGTGCGACTGAGTGCACACGCGTGCCCACATGCCCACACACACTCACCAGCTGCTCCCCTCCCGGCAACAAGCTCACTGCTTGCAGCAAGGCAAATGGGAGGCAGGTTGGAAGCAAGAAGCAGCTAAGGTACAGCCCTCACCTGGAAAACAGGTAGGCCATGTCCACAGGGGAAGAGCAACTTTAACAGTACCACCGCTAGGGTGTTAAATTCCAGGACACTAATGGACAATATGTCAACAAGGATAAGAAGAGCAGAAGTAAGGGTACAGATAGAACGGTCCAACCAGGAATACAGACAGCTTGTCTGGCATCCACGCAACCTACGGTTGGCTCCCGCAAAGGCAAACGGGCCCTTGGCGAGAGAGCTCAAGGTTCTGGAACTAACACTCCAGCAGGCACAAGAGAAGCACGCCCTTGCTGAGCAGGTCCCTCCTGGTAAAGGAAATGCCACAATTGGAATCCTTACTCTAGGGTGGCTAGCAGGGAACAAAGTGAAACCCAACTTGGCATGATCACACAACGAACCATGCATATTTAAAAAACCCACTTATCCTTCACCCCAAAGCTACTGAAGGTCTTGGCAAAAATGGCAGGCATGAAGCAAGAGCACCTCCCTCCCTGCCCCCACCGCGAGGGGGTGTGTGTGTTGTGTGCATGCCCAGAGATGGTTGCTTTTTGGTTCGGGTAACAAACTGAAGGCTGAGTCTGCTGAGCCCCCCAAGTAAAAGTATGGTGTCTCTTCCTTGTGAAGCTTCTAGAGCCCAAGGAATGGAATGAGGAAGGAACTGTGGGCCGTGAAGGGAAGCTGCTGTATAATCCCTGGGCAGCTCTCTGAGCCTCTTGCCTGCCATCTCCTCGCTGCTTAGAGAACTAAAATTGCAGAGAGGAAATTCAATTAGAATACTTGAGTCTGGGGAAAGTCCTTAACTGCTTTCTCCACTCACTCCTGTAACAGTGCTCCCTGGCAGGCAAAGCCAACTCTGAAAAACATCTTTAGATACAGTTGAGCATAGGAAGGGAGAATACGATGGAATAAATACAGACTTCTTTGTGCTGAAACATTTGCTCTGAGCCATTAAAGGGGTTTGTCAACATCCACTCAAAAAAAGAAACACAATAATGAAATTAACTTTGGGTCCAAATTATTTTTATCCTTGGCAAGAACGTACGCGTCTGACACGGTATGGGGGCGCAGCTGACATCAGTTAAATGAACAAATGAGTCAATGAATGAATGAAAAGAACACCACGACGAAAAAGGCACTGGCATGCACGAGCAGGGGTAGAGCCTTTCCATTTCCACATCTGGCTGTTAGCTGGGCTTCCCTGGAAATAGACCTTAAGGCGAGATTTCTGTGGAGAGTTTCTGGAGAGGCACCTGTAAGGGATGAAGGAAGGAGCACTTCCCACAGCAGGAGCTGAGCCACAATGCAGGTCACAGCAAATGACTCCCTGATCCCTCGGAAGATGTAAAGCTAAGATGGCCAGTCAGGGCGGTCCCAAAGGAGGCAACGTGGCCAGGCATTTTGGACCCTGGCGTCAATCGGTCACGGAAGGCTGGCTGCCTATGGGGAGGGGCAAACTTGAGCAGAGGCCAAGTGAGGGCAGAAGCTCCAGTCAGTGGAGGGAGGGAAATTAGCTGGAGGGACTCGGGTGATCCCTCAGCGGCTACTGGTGCCAGCAGCTGAGGGGGTGAGGGCTTCGGTGCGGAGGAGGGTGGGCAAGATGTGCGAGAGCACCTCTCACTTCCCTTTCCCTTTACCGACACTCCACCCCCACGGGAGTATTTGTCTTTGCTGAGACAGGTAGAAAAACAACACTCGCTGTATTAACTCTTCATGGTGGGCACACTGAGGAAACAGGGAGGTCTCCTCCCCGCTACATGCTCACATCCTCTGAGACAGCGAGTAACGCCTCGTTCCAGAGATTGGAATTTCACAGCGACTCAATTCACGTGCCATCAGTGGGGCTTGGACCACAGGTCAAAATATCTATCAGATGAGCCTGTCTGGGGTCGCAGAAGTAAACTCTCACGTCACGGTGGAGATTTAAGTAAAGGTGATCAGCAGAGACCAGATGCCAAGGAGGAAGCTTTGAGGCCATAACAATCTGGTGCCTCAATCTTTCCTGCGTTAGACTCGATGGGTGGTCCCCCAGCCTCCCCTGCACTTTGACTCCTCAGACGAGGAAGCCTGTTTTGCTGGTAGGAAACCACAAGTGTGAAAATGTTCACACTTACACTGCAGGCCGATCCCTTGTTCATTTGACGGATCCTCCTTCTGCCCTTCAGAATTATGGAGAACGAGTTTATTATAGTTTCCCCTTGAGCGGCCATCCAACGTCTCTCAACAGAACCCATGTCTTCTCTTTACTGGACTCACCACGTCTGATTGTGAGGAACAGCTGACACATCACAAGCTTCCTAAGCCCGCAAGCGTACCGGCCCCTCTTCCTCTGAACACGATCTTTGTCAAAACCCCTTTCGCAAAGACGGTGCTCAGAACTGGACCTGATGAGGTTGGCAGGTAGAGCAAGCCTTCACGACAGCTACTGGCTGTTAACATTCTTGGAGTTCTTAAGAAACTCGTTCATCCCCTGGTATGTATCGAAATTTGCAAGCTTTTCAGATCTATCATCAAGGCTAACCGTATGTGGTCTGGAGAAAGTCTCAAAAGACTTTTTCTCCAAAAGGCGGTGGGGTGGGTGGTGGGGGGCGGTACAGGGAGACATTTGGGTTTATCTTCTCATTCGCCGGGATGCCGGGGTGGCTCAGTCGGTTAAGCGGCCAGCTTCGGCTCAGGTCATGATCTCACACGGTCTGTGAGTGCGAGCCCCGCGTCGGGCTCTGTGCTGATGGCTCAGAGCCTGGAGCCTGCTTTGGATTCTGTGTCCCCCACTGCTCTCTGCCCCTCCCCCACTCGTGCTCGGTTTCGCTCTCTCAAAAATAAATAAATGTTAAAAAAAACTAAGAAAATAGATAGATAGATAGATAGATACAGATATTCTCATTTGCCAACTGCCCAGGAAACACATAGGTTACTTAAGAAAAAATTGGCTGACAAATTTAAAACATCAGAGTAAGTCTGCAAATGCTATATTTCATTAATGAACTTATACATTTTATAAAAGAGGACTCTTTTAATCTCTATTTTCCTTTTAGCTCTTGCTCTTACTCCCAATCCCAAACCATGAATGAATCAAAGGATTTATGAGCACCGTGTGTGTGTGTGTGTGTGTGTGTGTGTGTGTGTGCGCGTGTGTGTGTGTGCGTTGAAGGGGGAATGAGAATGAGAGAGAGAGAGAGAGAGAGAGAGAGAGAGAGAGAGAATATGAAGGGAATGTGATCTAAGAAACAAGCAGTTCTGATCCCAGAGCAAGATGGATTATGTAGCCCAGTGGTGCTGTGAGTAACATGGCCAGGACTCCTGACTAATGAATGGGCTGTTTTTCTGGTTCTCCTAAGAACTTCCCTGTTTTTGACAAGGTCTTGCCTCTACACAGCCACCTTGCATCCCCTCTCCTTCCATAAAACAAGACTGACATTGCCTCACAGAAACAAAGCTCCTGGTATCACTCTGGGGTACCGAGCGGGAGGTTGTCAGTTAAAACGATAAGTGGCAGATGTTTCTCCTTCATACAAGGAAGGGGTCCCAGACTTATTGTAAATATTTAAGGCCATCTTATACACTGTCACACCCACACGTAAACAGATCCACAGCGGTGTGTATGTATCTGAAAACATACAGAATATCTCTGGAAGGGAGGCTGCCTGAGGGAAAGGGACAAGTCAGGGGGCCAGGGGACACCCTGACTTTACGCACGGCAGCGCGTATCACTTAGAAAAGAGAGAAAAGGCAGATGTTTAGAGGCCACCTTACCAGACGGCCAGACAGACTTCGTGTGGCCTCTCGCAGATAGACGTGATGCTGCAGTTGCTCAGGCAGGATTTCTGGCTGTCACAGGTGGAAGATCTCACATCACAAAATTTGCACAATTGCGGAAACTTGATGATACCATTGTTGTCGGTGACCATCATGCCATTGTTAACTGGGGAGGGAAAAGCAAGACACGTTAAATGAGTATCTAACTGCTAGGCAGCCTGCCAGCGAACCCCTGATGATGTGTTGCAATTTCGAATGAAATAAAAGAATGCCTTTATGTCAGATCAGAATTTCCTTCACACAGGCGATTCGTAATGAAAGCCATTTCGGGGTGGTGGTGGCCGGGGTGGGGGGACGTCTGAGTAACTTCTTGATTTTGTCAGTGGTTACCTAAGGCACTCGATCTACAAACAATCATTCCATCCAGAAACAGCGAACTGATCAGTCTACTGCATAGTTCTGGGTGCTGGAAGCACAGAGAACACTACCTTAAGGAAACCATCATTTAGCTGAGTAGATAGACAAGGAAACAAATGAGGGTAGGGTAACCCAAAATAGAAACACAGAAGATACAGGATCCTAATGAGGGCCACCACTTAGATGGGTCGAGAGAGGTCACAATGGAGCAGAGTTGTGCGATACAAAAGCGTGTTGGCCAACTCAGAGGACACACTGTAGGTGAGGCAGGACACTGCCGTCGTTCTCCTCACCTGCATGGGAAGAGCTACAAGGGCGTTCTTTGCAAGAGACTGGTTCTAACTTCTCCCCATTGCCTTGAAGGAAATCAGTTAATCGACCAACACGGACGGTCTCTGAGATAGAATCCCCAAAATTGGCAAGGCTCCAGGCGCCGGATTCCTGCAGGTGAGTGAAAGGTGAGTTCTACCTCAAGAATCCACCACCCGCTACCTCTCTGACTTTAGCCACTGCCACACCCCACCAGCCCCTTTACTCCTTACTCATTACCTTTTAAGACACACAGGCCTTCCCCGGAAGAAGCCAAGTTCCTTCCTCCCCAGAGCCTTTCACTTGCTATTCCCTTTGTCTGGCTTTTTGTCACCTTCCTGGTCTCCAGTTAATGTGACCTCTTCATCCTAAAGCGACCCACAAGTAACTACCACAGAATTCTGTTGTTATCTCCTGCACAACTATCTCAGTCACTTACTTGCTTACAATCTATCCACCAAGATGCAAGCTCCGTGAGCTTTCATCTGCCCTGTTTACACACTGTATCTCTAGTGCCAAGAAGACGACCTGCTACATAGAAGGTATCCAAAGTATTTGTCAGATGACTACGTGAAGAATGAATACACAAAGGACTAACTATAAGAAGTTCACATTTGGCTCTGTGTTATCAAGTGGGAAAGGATACATAACTTCTTCCTTCAGACTGGGGGGTGGTGGGTGTGATTATACATGCGATATTCATTCACAGTCATCAATAACATATTGAAGACAGACCGTTCTTTGCAAGACACATGCTGCATGTTAACAGACCATTAAAAAGGGGATAACACTACCTTCCCCTTATTTTTCCTGCATGAGATCCATTTCTCCTGGCAAAAGTGGAAGTTCAATGGATGAGTTTGAGAGTCAGGAGAAGGAAAACAAGGCTACTGCAGGTTGGGGGAGGAGGGCGCCTGGGTGGCTCAGTCGGTTAAGCGTCTGACTTCAGCTCCGGTCATGATCTCACAGTTCGTGAGTTCGAGCCCCACATCCGGCTCTGTGCTGAGAGCCTGGAGCTTGGAGCCTGCTTCAGATTCTGTGTCTCCCTCTCTCTCTGCCCCTTCCCCACTTGTTCTCCCTCCCTCTTTCTCTCTGTCTCTCAAAAATAAATAACATTAAAAAAAAATAAAAAATAAAGACAAGGCTACTAGGCATTTGGTCAACAAACATGAACTCAGAGACACTCATCAACCGGACTAAGAAAGATTAGGTGCCTAGACCACCTGTAGCACCATAACAGTCACTGGCCGTTAGGAAGCTGGGAGGTACGTTTCTCCCAGGGATCGCCCTTGGAAAGGCCTGAGGAGAGCCTCCCCATCTCCTCCCCGTGTCAAGCATGCTCCTGCCTAAAGCCAGAGGAACGACTTCATCACCCACCCCCTGTCTCTCCCTGTCCCGTGAATTTCAGATTTCTGTCATCCACACTTTGCCACGAAACCCTCTTCATCACTTGGGCATAGCACCTGTTTCCTGGGTCTCTAAAAATACAAACATATATAAATTTAAGATTTGCTTTCTTGTGGTAACATTAAATATAGAAGAAGAAGAAGAAAAAAAAAAAAAAAAAAACCAAACCCATTCATCCCTCTCAGGCCTCAAGTTCATTTCAGGAAGTATATTTTTAGGCAACAAACTATTTTGAAATTTGTCTCCCAGACCCAGAGCTCTATGCTAAGCTAAAAATACAGGCTAAAATGCTTTCTGAACCTTGTGTTCAATTTGGGACTAACACGACAATGAATATATATATTTGCAATAGTTAGATTTGGATCTATTTATGAAATAACTAACTTAACCCTTTAGATTTCCCTATAAGACATTTGTAAAACAACAAAAAGCTGGGGCATGTTGTATTTATGTGATATATATATATTTTTTTTTTGGTATAGAGTATGTTTGAGACAGACAAACATGCATTTGCCAGAAGCTTTGTTCTTTTTAAATATAAAATGAAGCCTCCATGAAATGGAATTAAGCCTTCTAGCATTTTAGGATTTTAGCCTGTATTAGCGGTTACCGACTTTGAGGGCATGTTAGAATCGATCACCTACGGAGCTTTTCAAAGATAATGGGGCCCAGGTCCCACCTCCAGATACACTGATTTAATTATGCTGGAAGGCAGCCTGAGCATAAGGATTTTAAGAAGCTGCCTGGATGATTCTAACGTGCACCCAAGGCAGAGAATCCTGACCTAGAATTAACTGAAAACAACATGACCGGCGCAAAACAAAACAAACAACCCTCCCACCAAACACGCACACACACTTGCGCACACACACACACTTGCGCACACACACACGCACACACATACACACGCGCGCACGCACACACGCACACACACACACACACACACACACACACACACAACTTCTGTGACCGTAATGGAGCAGCCCCTCCATAAAGCCGGGAGTACCAGCCCCTAAAAGGAGTCCTTCTCAGGGATGGCTAGTGCTTTTCTAACACAAGCTAAGAAGTGTGAGAAAAGTCAGGAGAGGAGTGCAAACAGTGAGTCCACTGTTGGAAGCCACCAGGGCAGCCGCAGACCTGTTGACAAGTAGAAGGGCTTTAAGATCTGATGCCTACAAAGCACAATCAACAGTGAAGACACCAAAGAGGGCCATCAAAGAAGAGAAAGGCTAGAGAAGGGCCGCCAAGCCACGCAGCTCTGGGGGTGGCATTCCGACCGCAGTCTGTGCAAACGGGGCCCCTGGAGACAAGCAGGTCTACAAAGCCGGCTGCCTACGGCAAGACCCAGAAAGGGAAGGCCTTTGCAATGAACCCTGGGAAAAAGGCAAACAGCCAGCTTCACTCCCTACTTGGAGGTACAGGGGTGTGTGTGTGTGTGTGTGTGTGTGTGTGTGTGTGTGTGTGTCTGTCTGGGGGGAAGGGACAGTTTACAGTGGGGATTCATACACATCAAACACCTACTGTGCACCAAAGGATGTAAGTTATCACATATCGCGTCGTAAGTACCCAGTGAAGAGGCCTCATCTTTCTCTTTATTATTGTAAAAGCGACCACTGCTAAGGTGAACAGACTTTTTAAGCTTGAGCAGCTGTTTTTTATGTTTTTGTTTTTCTGAAAAATTTGAAAGCCTTTACCCGGGGCATATTCACTATAATTTCTTGCCCTCCCTTCTCCAGCCAGCCACTCCCTATTCACTGACCTCAGGAGGCTCCCTACCTTGACAACTCCAGCCAGCCAGTAAGCATCAGCCTCTGCTTTAAGCCAGTGTTTTCCCTTGTGAATACGTGTGCTGGTGGCATAGAGCGAAATGTAAGGGGCAAAGCTTCTCTTAAGCTTTGTTCGAGGTCATCTAGTTTTGCTAAAAACTTTATGAAGTCACTCTGAAGAGATGGGGGAGACATACTTAGGAAGTTTTGGTTATCATTTCAGAGGGCTGACTTACAGACTCCCTGAAGACCCACAAGCCCCCACCGCCGAAGATTCCAAGGACTAGCCCAGAGTCCTCAAGAATCACCGATAGCACCCTAAGTAGCACACCGCTAATCAGAGTTGGGGGGGGCTCCTGGGGGGGGGGGGGTGCAGGAAGGGCCCTAGTGGCTATTCACCGCGTGCATGATTCCATCTGTGCATTCCAATCAACAGAAGAAGTTACCATTGCAACCTCAGGTATCAAACATCTTATGTTTGTGAATACGTGTTTGTGAAGCCAAAGTAATGAAAGGTGAGTGGATCTATGTGAATCGCCAGGGACAAAGATATTACCCTAAACACCACAACAAAAGCCACCTAATTAACCCCACAGTAGACCCTAACCAACTTCCAAATTACTTCCAATTCGGGTTAAATTACCCTCCTGCATCTTTAGTTAATATGTTCTCATATTAGTGAACATTTTTAGTGTCTCTATGCCCTCTGTGCACAGATGACCATCTTCAGGGAATTTTCTACCCATACCAGGCAAATCAGCTATTCATAATGTCCCCCAGAAAGAGGTTCCAATAAGAACATCTCTCACCTAGAAAGTCATTCGCTAAAGGAAGTGAGCCTGGGTAGCCTCCTTCAGCATATGATGGGGTCACATGGCACGCCGCATTTCACTTCTCTTCAAACAAACCCATGAGTAATACCAAGACCTTCAGTCTAGGTCATACTGCCTTCCTCATTTTAGGGCACATTTTCCCCAAACTCATTGCCTGGAGACACAAGTTCCAGGTCTTGAGAATATGAATTGAGTAAAAGCTTAGCTGTGTCTATTTCTGGAACAACACTGTTGTCTTTGAAGGTTAGTGACGAGCAGCCTAATAAGGCTTAGACTTATTCCAGATAAATATTAGATATGACTATCGGACAGGAATTCTTAGTCCGTTATCTTTGGAATGATGTCAACTATTAACTGAAGTACTAGGTGAAATCTCAAGATTCTACACAGAATCTTAAACACTTTGCCAGAAATGCACTCCCATATGTTTGAATTCGTGCATCTATCTCTTGTTGCCTAGTGATGTGTTTTGGGGGGCACCTAAGAATGAATTCGTTCTACAAACACCTGTGAAGGTCTTGTTTAGTGCTATTTATTTCAGAGCAGGACCACTAAAATTGATACAATTACCTGCAGCATCTCAAAGAATAATCCATGGCAACAGGTGAACACAACTCCACATGCTTCTGAGAAGTGCTTCTCAGATGTTACGAGGGGCACAAAGATTTGGGGAATATGTTTAAACCCCCAGGTGTGGGATACTGTATTGGCTCATGCAATTGTGGGGCTTGCAAGTCCAAAATTTAGAGGGCAGGCCAGGGCTTGGAAACCCAGGCAAGAATGAATGCTACAGCACTGAGACAGAACTTCTTCTCGGGGAAACCTCTTCTGCTCCCAAGGCCTTCCAACTGGTTGGATGAGGCCCAATCACATTACCCAGGGTAATGTGACTGGACTTAGAGTCAACTGATTACAGTTGTTAATCACATCTGCAAAGTACCTCCACAGCAACACCCGGGTTAATGTTTGATTGAAGAGCTGGGCCCTGTAACCTAGCCAAGTACTCATTAAACTGAGCATTACAGGTAAAGCTGAGACCGTTCCCAGATTCTGCTGATGCCGCTGGTTCACGTGTTGAGGAGGAAGGCTAGGGGGAACCCAGTTTTGGCCTGGCCATTATTTCCCCTTCTCCACTCATACTGGATCCAGCAAAATTAAATGCCGTTCCTCACCTTTTTTACAGGCGTGTCTCATCTTACAGTTCTTTCCATCTGCTTTTCTCTTGAGTCTGGCCTCTTAAACGATCACAGGCCCAGAGGCTCTGATCACCATATGGGCCCAGAATTGAAAGACTTGTTCTCTGAAAGAAGGTTTTTAATTGCAGTTGGCATTTCGGAGTCAGACACTGAGGCGACCATCTGGCAGACAGCCGCCATGGTCTGTGATGCTGGCAACAAATGCCCCACGGCCCCCGAGACCAGGTGGGACAAGTGTATTGGCCCGTCACACACGTCCTCCCTCCAGAACAAAGCAGCAAGTCAAGCAGCCTCAGAGCAGGCCCTTCATAACTCTTCATGGAAGAAATACATTTCCAAGGGAAGAAAATACTTTGGCCTATGACTAGAAACAAACAAATAACACCTCGTGATTAAGTCGAAGATATTTTAGGAATATTTTTCTTCTCTACAGCATAGCTGGAAATCGTAACACAACACAATACCTTCTATTTTAGTTTAAAAAAAAATTTTTTTTAACGTTTATTTATTTTTGAGACAGAGAGAGACAGAGCATGAACGGGGGAGGGGCAGAGAGAGAGGGAGACACAGAATCGGAAACAGGCTCCAGGCTCTGAGCCATCAGCCCAGAGCCTGACGCGGGGCTCGAACTCATGGACCGCGAGATCGTGACCTGAGCCGAAGTCGGACACTTAACCGACTGAGCCACCCAGGCGCCCCCTATTTTAGTTTTAAAAGTATTTTAACCGCCATTTCCTAAGTAATGGTAAATATCTGGAGAGCAGGGGAGGTGGGCTCTTCTTCAAGTGATAGTCCTGCACGGTCTCTGAAGGACCAGGATGAGTCCTAGAGAAACCATCACTTAGTTAACTTGGAGACCAGAGTATGGGCAGGAAAGAAACAGAGACAAGTGGCCTGAATACATCAATTCTTTTCGTGCAAATGTTCTATGATAATACTTTTAAAAAACCTTCCAAGGATGACCGAAACAATACTCGAAAATCTCTCTGAAATGGCGGAAAAATCATTCTGGTCAAAAACGTAATAAGAAAAGATGTATCCTTTCACATTGAAATTGCCTACCACATGGCCAACCTTTAAGGATCTGTCAAGCGTCTGTGATATTCTCCACATCCCAAGAGATTTAAAACAAACATCTGCCCTCCTGGGGCTTACCTTCTAGTTGGAGAAGCAAAATTATCAAATGTAACTGACTTGTCTTTAAATGCAGGCATGAGGTCAAAAAAAGGAGAGAGACTGGCACAAGAATACCCAGTTTTATGGGGGATGGGGGATGGGGGGTGGGGGGTGGGGATCAGTCCTTGAAGAATGGGTGGCTTTGGCAAGGGAAGGACAAAAAGGCACTCTGCGGGGCGCCTGGGTGGCTCAGTCGGTTAAGCGTCTGACTTCGCCTCAGATCATGATCTCATGGTCCTTGAGGTCGAGCCCTGTGTTGGGCTCTGTGCTGACAGCTCGGAGCCTGGAGCCTGCTTCGGATTCAGTGTCTCCCTCTCTCTCTGTCCCTCCCCCGCTTGCACTCTGTTTCTCCTTCTCTCTCTCTTTCTCAAAAATAAATAAATATTAAAAAAAATTTTAGGGGCGCCTGGGTGGCTCAGTCGGTTAAGTGGCCGATTTCGGCTCAGTCCATGATCTCACTGTTCGTGGGTTTGAGCCTCGCATCGGGCTCTGTGCTCACAGCTCAGAGCCTGGAGCCTGTTTCAGATTCTGTGTCTCCCTCTTTCTCTCTCCTCCCCCACTCATGCTCTGTCTCTCTGTTCTCAAAAATAAATAAACGTTAAAAAAAATTTTTTTTAATTTAAATAAAGGCACTCTGGGCTGAGCAAATAGCTCAGACCAGGAGAGTCTGAGCAGAGATGAGATCTCTGAAGACAGAGAGTCATTCATCAAATAGGCATCCTGCATTTGAGTGGCACATGCATGTTCTGGTGTGTATGCTATTCACAGGACTGGCTCGATCAAGTGAGATTTACAAAAGGCAAGGAGAGTTGGGAAGGCAGAGCAAAAGCCCCGGGACCAGAAGCACAGGAGGCAAGAACTGAATCTCAGACGTAGTCTGCCTCCTCTCATAATAGAAATATTCTAATCTAGGAATGAACTGAAGAAACTCCAGGCCTGGTTTAATGAATCTGGACAGTTGTCAAGCATCCTAATAAAACTCCAGCCTAAATTCACTAAAAAGTAGGTAACTGTGAATAAATCGGAGAGGAGGGGTGTGTGTGTGTGTGTGTGTGTGTGTGTGTGTGTGCGCGCGCGTGCCTGTGTGTGTGCGTGTGTGTTCCCTCCCTTTTTGACTTGTTCAGTGGAGGAAGTTAGCTTTGAAGGTTTGGGTTTCTTTATTTTTTTTTTCTTTAGCCTTTTTGGCTAAAATGAGTCGAATTGTTCACTATGGATTGCTTCAAGGAAACTGCATAAACCAATGTAGGAACTTGTATTCACCAAACAAATAAATGAAGGGATTAAGCTATGTTTCAAAGGGATTAATCCAATAGGGCATTTTACATTGAAAACTTGACTGTACCTCTAAAGGAGGATTTTTAAATTCTGATTTACAGGGAGCTTTTTAAAAGCCACATATAGACTAAAACAAGTTGCCGCTGAATGGAAAAGTGATTGGCATTGTCTAGTGACAAACATAAAATAACTGAGCTGGAGTTTGATTGCCAACTTCTCAACTGAACACTCCCCAACCCCTATAGTTCCAAATAGCTCCCAATATGCACACTCTGTTTTCTTGCTTAGCCCTGAATTTCTTGGATCACTGAGGATGAAGTGCAGCTTGAGTTCTCCGAAAACACTTGCTGCATTTGCTTTTTTTTTTGGGGGGGGGGGGGTGGTGGCGGGTATATGTCCCAGAATCAGGCCACATATCAGGTGACAAAACCCACACATTTTAAATGACTCTTGCAGATGGAAATATCTATATTACTGCCAAAGGCAGTATTTCCGAATACTAGAATTTTTGCCACAAAGAGCTGAAAAACTCTTAGCTCTCTCAATCATCTTCTTTAATGTTTAACGGGGATCTAGTAGAAAAACAGCCCCCAGAAAGCTGGGCAGGGGTGAGCAGTTGGCAACAAATGCCACTGTCCACACATGGCAATTTTAGTTTACCATTGAGAAAGCTGATTTTCACAGTGTGTTTATCTGGCAAATTCTTAACTCTAGAGACTTTGAAATGAGCCAACACCAGGAGAATGCAGGGGCTGGGGTTGAGGAAAAGAGGAAAGCAGTTGAATCAATTAAGCCACAACAATGCAAATGGGATACTATACCAAGTGAAGGAGTACAACTTGACACCATTTCACATACTGTCAAAATAACTATTCTGCTGGGAAATGCTTTCAAGTTAGTTGGTGCTTTATGTAAAGTAATAGTAACTGAGAAAACAATTCTCCCTCAGTTGATGTGGCTTGGATGGTATACCGTGACAACAAGCAAAAGCACCCAGAGATTATTGCAAATAAATATGATTAACTCTCTTGGTGACAGTCAAAACAGCATTGGTAAATAGCCTGGCAGAGGCACCATAGTGAGCACAGGATTTATGGAGTGCTATAGCATTCCAACTCAACTCAAATAATTACCAGAAAAATTAGCCGACATAAGCAAACGTGCATTACCTATCTGCTTTGCGAGCGGATATAAAAGCCTTACGGGGGCGCCTGGGTGGCTCAGTCGGTTAAGCGTCCGACTTCGGCTCAGGTCATGATCTCACGGTTTGTGGGTTCGAGCCCCGTGTCGGGCTCGGTGCTGACGGCTCAGAGCCTGGAGCCTGCTTCGAATTCTGGGTCTCCCTCTCTGTCTCTTTGCCCCTCCCCCACTCATTCTCTGTCTCTCTCTCCTTCAAAAATAAATAAACATTAAAAAAATTTTAAAAAAAGAACTCTTATGGAAACGGTGGACATTATGAGACATAACCCTTTCTTTTCAAGATGCTTACAGTCCTGTAGGGAACCAAAAAAAAAAAAGTACTTGTATGATTTTTATCAAAAAAACTTTGGAAATGGAAAGGCTCTTCAGTTTTGTGAAGTATGTGAAAATACTGGTCAAAGCAGATGATTCAGAGGCTCATGCTCTGGAAAAGGGCTGGAAATACGATAGCACTCAGGTGAAGCACTTCTTTAAGGGGTGAGGTTCGAGATGCTTGGTTTCTGACACCCAAATAAGCTGGGAGTAGACCAGACTGACAGACATTAAAGCAGGGATTGCATGAGCCACATAGAGTCCACAGATGTGTTCCGTTTGGCCTAAACTCTTTTCTTTTTAAAAAGTGAACCAAGTGAGGCTCTTAGGTAGCTCAGTAGGTTAAGTGTCTGACTCTTGATTTCAGCTCAGGTTATGATCTCATGGTTCACGGGTTCAAGTCCATGCTGTGCTTGACAGCGTGGAGCCTGCCTGGGATTCTCTCTCTCCCTCTTTCTCTGTCCCTTCCTCACTCTCTGTCTCTCTCAAAAGAAACAAACAAACAAAAGAAATGTGAACCAAGTTTTCTTTTAAAAAAAATTTTTTTAACGTTTATTTATTTTTGAGACAGAGAGAGACAGAGCATGAATGGGGAAGGGTCAGAGAGAGGGAGACACAGAATCTGAAACAGGCTCCAGGCTCTGAGCTGTCAGCACAGAGCCCGACATGGGGCTCGAACTCACAGACTGCGAGATCATGACCTGAGCCGAAGTCGGACGCTTAACTGACTGAGCCACCCAGGCGCCCCCCAGGTTTTCAAATTAGGATATTTCACAGGAAAAGCTGGATTTCCAACTCTAACTAAGACAATTAAAAGATGGCGTGCCTGGGTGGCTCAGCTGGTTGAACATCCTACTCTTGCTTTCAGCTCAGGTCATGATCCCAGGGTCATGGGATCGAGCCCCCACATCCAGCTCAACGCTGAGCATGGAGGCTGCTTAAGATTCTCTCTCTTGCTCTCCACCTCTGCTCCTCTCCCTCACTTGTTCTCTCTCAAATAAATAAAATGAAAAAAAAAAAGAAAATTAAAAAGATGTGGCAACAGTGGACCTACAGAGTTGCCATGACAACAGTCAGACGTTAGCTAGTGAGGGGTGGTAGTCCCTTGAGGTGGTTCGAGTACCCACTGGCTGGCTTGCCACTCACTGCTGCTCCCTCACGACTCCTACCCCCTGCCCGGCCCCTGCGGCCACCTGAAGTTTTACCATTAATGATTTTTTTAACATATCTGTTCAACTCTAACATTAGAGGTTTAACTGGAAGGCCAAAAACTAACGTATAATTCTCTAATATGGTCATTTTCCAATGTGTATTTGATTCATTAACGTGGACACTCACGTTTCAAGAAAAGGAAAATTTTCTACTTTAGAAATCGGAACTGTATGGGAGAATAATAATAATACTAGTTATTTCTACACCATTTATTGAACGCAGATCAAATGCCTAGTCCAGTACCAAGAGTGAGGATTATTTCGTTTGCTCATCACAACCACCATGGCATTTTGTCATCACCATTTCACAGATGGGGAAATTAAGGGTCAAAGAGGTGAAATGACTATTCAAGGTCAATGAGACACAGCTAATGAGAAACAAAGCCACAAGTCACATGAAAACCCTCAGCCTCCCCGACACTAGCAGTGTGACAGATGTACCCATTGTAAAGGTTCCCGAGAAGCACTTAACAGTCCCTCCAGCAGAAGGCAAAGATACTGAGTGTGGCCAGAAGTAGCAGAGGGGGTCATGTAGGGCCAGGGGAGCAGCACGTTTCTTAGAAAAGAGCTTTGGTTCTTCGTAATTCCTTTGCTTATTTTAGGAGACATATAGAATCACAGTCAGCTTGTGAAGTCCAAGGGTTTTAAGGTCAAAGACTTCAGAGTTCAGGATCTGCCACTATTAAGGCTGTAGGACCAAGGCAAGCCACTTCTTGAAACCCCCTTCTCGGGGCGCCTGGGTGGCGCAGTCGGTTAAGCGTCCGACTTCAGCCAGGTCACGATCTTGCGGTCCGTGAGTTCGAGCCCCGCGTCAGGCTCTGGGCTGATGGCTCGGAGCCTGGAGCCTGTTTCCGATTCTGTGTTTCCCTCTCTCTCTGCCCCTCCCCCGTTCATGCTCTGTCTCTCTCTGTCCCAAAAATAAATAAAAAACGTTGAAAAAAAAAAAATTTAGAAACCCCCTTCTCTTGGTCAATGAAATGGTACTCTCTAGGGTCAGGATGAAGTGAAAACACGCTTGAAGTACATGAGAAAATCATCTGGACAATAAAAAGTGCCACACAAGCACTCTGGTTAGAAAAGTAGCACGGCATGCAAACACTCTCTCACAAACGAAAATTACAGGAAAGGCACAAGATAATTAAAAGTCTGGTAAATCTAGGCCTCCTCATCACCAGAATGCAGCAGTCTGATGACCTCTACAAAACATTTCAGGAAATTTGAGCGAATAGACAAATTGAAATACGGTAACGTTTTGTTACCAGCGACCTGGAGCCAAAGCTTCCAAGAGATCTAACGGAATCAATCACTGTTTGATAACAAAGCTCCCAAGAGTGCTTTGGATCTTTAAACACCCTTCTAGAACCAAACCATCTGGTTTTAAAATACTGTTCAGAACCAGCTTAGGTCTGGCAACTAGGTAGTAACTGGAGGATCGAGTTCGATTTTCAAATCCTCTGCTGACCCTTGCGCCACATTCAACATGAAGAGCTGATCTCCCTTGGCTTTGAGGCACTTCGTGTGTCATTTGGCAACATGCTAATAAAATTAGTGAATTTGACGGGCAGCCATGGGGAGGCAATGAGGCGCCTTAAGATTATGGAATTCTGAAATGTTGAAATGAAGTTATGTTTGGCCTTCTTTCTCAAGGAAAAACCCAGCACAATGTGATTCACAGCTGATGAGGAACATGGAGAGGAATATAAGCAACAATTTTCCTAGATTTGTAAGTATCTATCTAGTTAAGAAGCGTTCTGTGTCATTCAGATACACGGAAAGCAATATTCCTTAATCTCTTTTCCTCGAAGCCGTTTCCTCATGTACAAATTAATTATGTGACATTGCTATACAGTTTCCCCTCGAGGAGAATTCACGCTGGGAGTAGACGCGGGTTGCAGCAGAGAAGACACTGAACTAACTGTGCGCCTGGCTTTGCGTTCTTGGGCAACTACCCAACCACACTGTGCCCATCCTCTGACCGGTCAAATAGGTGGGCCGAACACGACGATCTTTAAGTCCCTTTCGTTTTGGAAAACACTCACAGTTCAACCCCCAAGAGTCAAGAAACCTGAATAACTCAGACGTGCCTCAGCACTGACCTGGCAGTCCTGGTTAAGCAGAATGAGATGCTATGTTTCAGCTTATAAGAAAAAACGGCTTCAGGACTATCAAGCGGTGTGATTTCAGTTTTGCTGTCTCTGCTCCTTGAGAAACCACACTCTCTGCAACTTTGGGAGGTCCACATCCCCCACTAATACTCAGGCTTAACCCCGATCACTGAAGCTGATCCATCTTGCAGGAACAAACATTTGTGCATCCCGAGGTTAGAAGGAAGGAAAATTATGTCAGATGACAAAGGATCACTTTCCATTCAGCCCGTGTAGGCATTTCCTCTAATTTTATGGGGGATGTGGAGGAAATTCTGGCTTACAGCACAGACATTCACTCTAACCATTTAAAAAAAACAACCTTCAGCATTAGAAACATCTCTGTTTACTCTGAATCCATTTCTGGGCTCAGCTTGAATGATAAGTAATAATAACATGTATAATTGTACAAAAACATCCCATTACTTGATCTATGCCTTGACTGTGTCTGGCAAGTGGCTATGAGAGATTAGATTATTGCTTCCATTTTACAGAAGAGGGAACTGTTTAAGTAGCTTGCTGAGGCTGGCAGGCAGCAGGATATCAGCATCATGAGGTCAGGGACTATCATCTGTCTTGTTCCAAGACGGACAGCCTCGGCCCAGGGTCTGTCACAGAACAGGGCTCAATAATGTGGAATTAAAAGCCAAAATTCAAAACCAAGCTCCTTCTACTAGGCCATCTATTTGAGGCTGAATTTTCCCTCAAATGAAAATTAAGGCAAAGAAACATGGTCGATTTTAAGAAAATGAAAGTAACAACCAGTTCTGGTATAGTTTCAGCATTATGTTTAAAACTGTGACCCCCTTGTAAAACATTCTGGGGAGGCTCTTCATTGACTAGCAGCTGCCAAACTGCCTTCGACTAGTTGGCACGAGAAAACTAAAGGGTGCGTTCGGATTCACTTTGGTTTCTAAGATAACAACAAACACTTTGAAGCCTCCCTTCATATTTTTCAAGGAGAGGAAGTGAAATAAAAAAAAAAAAAAAAGAAAGAAATACGTTTTAAGCACTGGGAAGCCTTCAAGGAGGGACATCACAGGGTAGGAAATTTGAAATGAATTCTGAGAATCTGCTCTTGAACCGAGCAACTCTGTTGCTTTCTCGCAATACAGTTGGATGAGAAGGTGTGGGGAGGGTTTATGCCTTTCCTGGGTATTCCTCACCCTTGTCATTAATGCCATTCACAGTAAACAGCATACAGGGCTCTCGTAAGGTAAGTAGCTGTGATCTGTATGATGCTGTCCTCCGATAGGTAACAAGCCCACTGCAGTTGGTGAGAAGAGAGAACAGCCATTTACCAGAGGATATTGTTTTCACTGTTGTCAACAGGCTGTGGCAGAGTCAAGATAGATCCCAGCAGTCATTTCAGTACAGAAAATGAGAACCACGCCCACAGTCCTTGAGGGCTCTTCCCACTGAGTACTGGAATACAGCGGGCTCCTTCCATCTATGGGGACGGCCATATTTGCATACGGCAATAACATTTACTGCTAGGGCTAAGTGTGGAACAAGTAACTTCCACTTTGAAATGTTCTGAATTATCTTTGACTGGGAGATCAAATTACGACACCTTTTAGTTCTTTAGAAGACTTTTTGTGCCAACTCCCATAGGCAGCTAACTTCTGCACCTTGGATTTGCCCTCGCCCGCCCCCCAACTCAAATAATCTTATTCATTAAACCTAACTAGTGCTGGAAACTACCTAATGGAGTGAGCGGCAAGATGTGTAAAATGCTGCATGGCCCCAGTGGTGACCGAGAAAGCACATTTTGACTACATTTCACCGACTCTCAACCATTTCAGTCTAATCTTTTTACCAACACCAATGGGGTTGTGGACTGGCTTCATTTCTTGAGGAGTCCAATGTAAAAATGTGTGTCTATAAGTGTAAAAAAAAAAAAAGAGAGAGAGAGAGAGAGAAAGAGAGACCAGCAAAGATGAGAGACCACGGGGAAACCGAGAGGGTGTGAAGAGATAACAAGCACGCTCTGGTTTTAGGGCATTTGGACATACTATTCCCTCCACCTAGAACATTCTGAAGATAGATGCCTTTTTCAGATAGGAATATGGTAGCCCTTTTCTAAAATTACACTCAGCCATCAGCCTCTGCTCCTTACTCTGCACTTATTTTCCCAACATATTAGTAAAATCCTGTTTCTAGCTGGAGCATAATGGTCTTTGTTTAGTTCACTGCTGTCCTCTAGAATCTTCAACGCTGCCTGGCACGTAGTAGCTGGCATGCAATAAACACTTGTTTCCACTTTTCCATTTCCCTGCATCCTGCAACACCAAGTTTCACATCCCTTCCTTAGGTTCCCGGAGAAAAGTTCTACTGTTTCTGACAAATTCCTCTTATTTGTTAAAAAGTAAATGAATGCGTATTTGTAGCTGTGGGACAAGGAATAAAGATACACTCACAGAGGAAAGAAGACAATAGAAAAAAAAAATTGGCATGTTGAACCCAGAACCCAGGTGCGGAGAGTGTGAATCGTCTGTGCAGTGTCTAAAACAATAAAAAATAAAAAGCTCAAGATTTCAGTAATCAAAGTTAGCAGTATAAAGAAGTTAGTTCAGAGGTCAAGAGAGTTTCCTTCCTGGGAAGAGCTCGTTCATGAAGGTAGAGGACCACGGGGCACCCAAGACAAGATGCTCTTGTCAAGGCACGTTGTTCTGAAGTCGAGGGCTCAGTCTGGAGCTGCGCTGTGTAATATGGTAGTCAGAAGTCCACGCGGCTTTCTAAATTTAAATTTAAATAACTAAACTAACACACGTAAATAACTGAAGCTAAATAAAATCATATATTCACTTTCAAGTAGCACTAGCCATTTTCAAGTGCTTCATAGCCACATGTTGCCAGGATAGATCCAGAACATTTTCATCACAGCATAAAGTTCTATTGGACAAACACTGATCTGAAGAAATCCTAACAGACCTGGGCTCCTCAGCTTCCAGGGAGCTCTGAAATCAGAAGCTACAAGGGACATGGAAGGAGAAGTAGGGCAGAGCCAGAAAAGAAGTCCCAGGGGGAAGAGACTGGCTTGGACGTCGTTTGTAATTAATGGTCCACCCTGACTTCCTTTTTTTTTTTTTTTAAGCTTATTTTATTTATTTTGAGAGAGAGAGAGAGAGAGAGAGGGAGAGAGAGAGAACACACGGGAGAGGGAGAGAGAGAATCCCAAGCAGGCTCTGCTTTATCAGTGCAGAGCCCAATGCGGGGCTCGAACTCACTAACTGTGAGATCATGACCTGAGTGGAAATAGGAGTCGGATGCTTAACCAATGGAGCTACCCAGGTGCCCCAACATTCCATCCCGACTTCTTAAGGGACATGTTATATATGAAATGATTGGCTATCTGTAGTATTACTGCTGAGGTAGGGACAGGAGACAATTAGGGACAGGGACTAGATCTCCTCAGTAAACCCATAAGCCATGAGTGGCAGCAACAGAAGGTCCCAGAAGTGAGAAAAATGGACCAAACTAGGTTTGCAACAAGCTGAAACCTGTAGAGGCTCAAGTCAGCTGGCACGACCTCTCAAAATGCAAATCCCTGTGCCTAAGATAAAAGACTGTTTAAAAAAAAAAAAAAGTGAGGCTCATCTGACTCCTAAGGTATCAAGTAATTCTTATTAAGCCCCATTTCAATGACTGAAACATAATGCAGAGCCGAGGCGCACAGATTGAGTTTCCAGTCAAAGCCTACATAAGCCTAAAGCAAGGAAATTAACATTTTAGAAAAAATACTGGCTTCTTTTCCAAGGTTTTTTGGAGGGTTTAAGTCACGGCATGCCAAGTAAGGCTGAGTTTCTAGAAGAACGTAGCAGAGAGGTGACCGATGGCGGAGAGAATTTATTCACAGGGGAAAATCCCAATGCCCTCAGGGAAAGCCACCTTGCTAGACTCTTCTGATGGAAGCTAAATCTAATTAAAAGCATTCCTCCAGGGCAAGTTTTCTCCTTGGAGATTTCTACCTGCCTCTTTAACTTCTCTTTATCCAGTATTTCCAGGAGGAGTTTGAATGTTTCATAATCCCTACCGCTCCACAGGCATTGACGTTAAGCACATTTTTTTCTCCCACAAAATAATACTATTTTTATAGCCCTTTTAAGATTAAAACTAAAAA
The DNA here is from genome assembly GCF_018350215.1 of Panthera leo. NCBI lineage: Eukaryota > Metazoa > Chordata > Mammalia > Carnivora > Felidae > Panthera > Panthera leo. The sequence continues at coordinate 146,043,582 of NC_056687.1, read as the reverse complement.
CACAGATGATAAAAGAGGCCCCGGCTGGATCCTCCTAGAACAAAGTATTATAATTAAAGCGTACTACACTAAAGAGTATTTTCGTAAACATTAGAATATCATATATCCAAGACAGAAACAGCCTACAATTCCAAAGTACAGGACTGGAAAGGTATAAATAATGTAATCTGCCTATGATTATAGGTGCTAAGAAATTATCTGATTGTGCTTCATCAGAGGACTTGAAGGGAATGAGGATTTTAAGGATATTCTATAACTGTTCTGTCCATGATGGAAGCCAATAGCCACAGGCGGTCATTTACATTTAAGTGTAACTGAGATAAAATAATATTTAAAACCCAGTTCCTTAGCTGCACTGACCACACTTGAAGGCACAGGTGGCTAATGGTTAGCACAGTGGCGAGCACAGACATTAGACATTGTCACCACCGCAGAAAGTTCCAGCAAACAAGTGCTTGCTCTCTAAGAGGGCTATACAATTTGTCCCAATGTTGTCATGGTGATTATGAAGTAAAAAGCTCCCTAAATACCACATTTCTGAGCTATTGGCATCGTTCTCCACTCTAGTAAATTCCTTGCAGTGGTTTATATACGTTGTCCAATCAATCCAACCTCCCTAGTCTCAAGCCCATTAAAATGGCATTAGATATAATAAAAGTATTCCATCGAGGCTCTACCCAACTGAAACTCTAAATTCTTCAGATTTCTAAAAGTATGAGGCATATGTTTGAGATACTTGGGGTGTGAACACGTCAGGAAAGCATCTATAAGTGAGGTCTGGCAAAAGAAAGTGCCCCCTTGCAATTAATGAATCTGTGCCCCTGTTTGGTTTGTTCATACCTCATTCCAGAAGAGTCGGCAGACTACTTTGTATGGAGCGAGATCAGCACAGAACCTAAAGATAAGGTGGAGACAGTCGAGGTTCTGCGATGCTTAAGAGCTTCCGCCTATATCTTCTGAGGTCCAACGAAAGAACTGTTCTTTTTTTTAAAAAAACCATTAAGTGCCGGTGATGACACCCTAGCCCTGATGTGGGATCAGAATCCAGAAGGGTGCAGGTGCTGACCAGGTGCACAGGCAGGTTGGGATGGGTTCCGCTGCCCTCTGCTAGCTGCAGAGGCATCAGAGGAAAAGAGAAGAAAGGCATTCACAGCCTTCCCGTCACAAACGTCTGGCCTGGGGATGGTTCGATTACGTCCCTGCTTACAATCTGCCAGTGCCTCGGAGACTTAAGCCCAACTACGTGGCCTGGCATTTAAGGCCCCGATGATCTGAGTATCCTTCTGCTGAACGACGTCTTATCAGAACCCCTATGATATGTTCACCCTTTCTTCCTTCTCCACCCCCAGCGTGTCCACCTCCGCATAAGATCTACCATCCCCAACGTGGTCTGCCCAGGCCTCAGAGAGAGGGCAGCGCCTCTCCCAGCAGCTGGAAAGGAACTCAGAGAATGGCCTCTCCAAGGACACCTGGCATCTGACACCCTCCCCAAGGAGAGGCCCAACTCAGTGAGTGTGCCGACTGTCCGCTCTGGAGGGTGGAGTCGCTCGGGAGAACAGGAAGAGTCCTGGGTGTGGTTGCTGGGTATACACTGCAAGCAGGCATCCCCCCAGCTTCCCTTGGTTCCCTTGAAGCAGGTGCACGAATACAACCACTGAGGAGGGCCCAGCGCTCCGATTCCTTCGGCCTTGGTTTTTAACCACCTGTACGGTGAGACAGGCTTTTGGATGGGTGTGTGTTTAACCCCACTCTGCCGATGAGTTTCCAGAAGTAAAGGGATTTTGATTCTCCCCTCATTCTCCAACAAAGCCTTGCCCTTATTTGTTAATACTGGATTTAGAGTCAGGAGTCATAAATGGTACTACTTTGTGGCGGGACATTAAGTGAACGCCTCGACGTCTCTGTGCAAATTCTCCATTTGTAGAAATCAGTCTGTCTCAACCTGGGTTCCACAACAGAATCATCGGGGGATCTTTTAAAACAATTATCGATGCTCGGGCCCTCCACCAGGGCGAATGCATCAGAACTTCAGGCGTTTGGCTCAGGCACTGGGATTATTTTAAAAGCTCCCCATATGATTCTAATGTGCAGCCGGAAGTAAAAAAAGTAAATACAGCTCAGGAAAGGATTTATTGTGTATGGAGTGAAGAGCTAAACAGGAACAAGCTCAGGGGTTAGAGATAGCAAGGCAGTCCGCGAGAGAGGAGGGCCTGCCTGCAAACCATGCCTCTCAACTTGGCCTGGCTGCGGGGAAAGTCGCAAACTGCATTATTAACAGAACATTTTTATCAACACACACGGGTTGGGTCAGACCCAACCCAAGTGATTTTCTTATGTGACTCAAACTCCAGTAATGTTTTGGGATAGGGCAGGGATCGTAAACATAATCGGTCCCAAGGCATTTGGTTGCTGTTGTACAAATTCTCGCTTGGAAGGTCATTTTTATTTATTTTTTGTTTTTCTTTTTTTAATGTTTATTTATTTGTTTTGAGAGAGAGAGAGAGAGAGCACGAGCAGGGGAGGGGGGAGAGAGGGAATTGTAAGCAGGCTCCACACTGTCAGCAGAGAGCCCCACGCCGGGCTTAAACTCACAAACCGTGAGATTGTGATCTGAGCCAAAATCAAGAGTCAGACCCTCAATCAACTGAGTCATCCGAGCCAACTGAGCCAGGCACCCCTGGAAGGTCATTTTAGGTTAAGTTTTTAGTAGGGATTTTACATATTCCTATGTTTTTAAAGGGTGGAAATCCTTGGTCAATCACCAAGAGCATGAGTTTGAAGGGAGATCTGTTTGAAGACCTAAGGGGCAGGTTTCCGGAGAAAGCTGAATTTCTAAAGGGCTTTGACTCCACAAGGCAAAATGAATAATGACTTCAAAAAGTCCAACATAAGAAAGTGTTATCTCCTTTCAGATGCACTACCAAAGGAGTTAATAAGATAAATAGCTCCTAGATCAGAGTTCGCGGTTGTGGACAAGTTTTTCCTTCAGATAATCACAAAGCTAAACAGATAGAACACACAAAAAAATAAGTTTTAAGTCAATATAGTCCTACAGCTTAACTTCTCTTCCTTGTCTCTGTGGTATATTTTCTTTCTTATTCCATTTAACAGATATATACTGAGTACTATCTCACCAGATCTGAAGAAGGATCGCCTCTGAAATGTTCAAAATTTGAATATTCTTCTAAATACAGTTACATCTGCCTTAACAGGAATCGGTATGCACAAATTACCATTTTTAAAAGGATTATATAATAGGTAGTATTCTAGAAGATTTACTATGAAATCCCTTTTAAACAAGAAGTACATGAAAAGTAACACTGAAATCCATTCTAATTTGAAGAAGATCTGATTCTAATATAAATTCATGAACCCAGTCATTACTTAAGGAAGATCATCTTTTCTAGGAAATTTTCCCAGAGATGGAAAGATCAGAATAATCCTTAGTCTCAAGTCCACTGGAAAAAAAAAAAAAAAAAAAAAAAAAAAGAAGAATGGTAGAAAAGAAGAGAAAGAAGTCCATACTATAGTGTGGGAGCTGATTTGATTTGTTTCCTTAACCAAAATTAAGTAAAACGACATCATGACTCAACTTCTCTTTTTATGTTGTGGGGGAAATGACATTTCTAGAACAAATTGCAGGCAAGCAGGAGTGTCCGTTAGCTTTGTGTAGCTTGCAAGCTGAGTGCAGTTTCTGCCAATCAAGGTCATTCTTTACCATATCCTTTGAAAATGTCAGTCAAATAGGTCGGCTTTGCTACTCCTCAAGATAGAAGCTACTGTATACAAAAGTAATTTATTGTTTTCCTTTTATTTATGTATTTATTTATTTAAATAGTTTATTGTCAAGTTGGCTCACATACAGTGTATAGAGTGTGCTCTTGGTTTTAGGGTACAAAAGTAATTTAGGGTATCCAGAATACTGGATGCCTGTGTTTCTTGTGTTCTGCCAGTCAAAACAATCTTGTTCTTCTCCGTATCTTTACTCAGACATTCATCTCTAAGAAGTTCTGGGAAAGGAAGCCAAGGACAATACTTGACCTCTATGCCTATATGGTGAAGACACACCCTTCCTGTGTGATTATGGGAAGCATCCCGAAACTCTGAAGACGAGCACAACTACAAGACTGTGGCAAAGCCATAGTCTTTTATAAATGGCGACATGTGCCTACTGGCAATGGTGATATAACCCTCGGGAAGGCAGACTGCATGGTGTTTAAGAGAAAAACTGCCCTACAAGAAAAGGAGAACAAGAAAAATAACTCATTATATAGCTTCAGCTCTAGGAAGACCGGTGACAAAACCCTCAAAGAAGTGTATCTTGAAGGAGGGTATTCGCCGGTCCCAAATATGGTTTCCAATTTTTGAGGCAAAGAACAAGGCTTCTGATGTCAATCCTACGATCCCGTCTTCCTCAATTTGGCTACTGAAAGATAAAAATATGATAGGACCATAGCGTTTGTCTCACATTTTCTTAGAAATTAAGCAGCCAGGGGTACGATGACTAAAAGATGGTAAAATGACAAAAACACACACTTGTGATGCTTTACAAGGCCTTAGATGGTTTCATCTTTCTGGGCTTCCATTTCCATATTATTGGTAAAACAGGGTAATTATACCCACTCAGAGGGTCGTTTCCAAAATGAAATATGATATCCAGGTGAAACTCTTTTACAGATAATAAAGCACTCTATTAACATAAGGGATTATTTGAAAATCATTATAACCAGACATGGTCAATATGTTTTCTTCAAAGTTATCAGACTAGACTCTTTTCCCCACTGGTACTCTTTCCCCCGTAAGTCTCAGAACTCATAAAGTTATTCAAATCACTGCTCTTTTCTGTTTTCCTGACACTAGGTTTTTTATCTGCCTGGACAAGCTGGCAAATGACTATTTTTACGATGTTTGTTGTGCTTTTCATCTTCATTTAACAGCTATTTGAACAACAAAAGACATTTTCTGTGTTCCCAAGAGATATGCACCAGGGAGGGCTGTGGGCAGAAATGTTCACCACAAGCAGGACGTTCTACCGCAGCCCTGGTCACTGCTGATAAAGGTCACACGAGTGGCTTTCAACCAGCACAATCATCAGCTGCTCACTCTGATCCCTTCATTTTCCCCTAACTTCAAAGACACTTCAATTCAGAGAGCACGAGTGCCAAGGTGGCCTCTATGGTCACTTTGTGTAACAAGGGAAGTAGATTTAAGATCAGGGACACAGGATCAATCAGACATTCAGGGGCTCCCTCTAAATACTCCTTTATTATTATTATTATTATTATTATTATTATTATTAACTGACGTATACTCAACATACAATATTGTATTAGTTTCAGGTGTACAACACAGTGATTTGACAATTATATACATTATCAAATGCTCACCGTAACTCACTTTCACATACGTTTTATTAAAGTACTGATTGTAATCAAAACAGTACTTTGTATCAGAGCTCACGGTGAAGATTCCCTTCCCAGAACTTAAAGATGAATTACAGAACTCTCTATGAAAAGAGAGAGAGAAGAAGAAAGCTGTTTTGATTAGCAGAAGATGACTAACAGAGGCATCTAACATTTAGTCAATTGCTTTTAAGAGGAGTTATACCTTGAGAAGTAACAAAGCCAGTGAGCTCCGAACAGAGTTAACTGTAGCTCCAACAGTTATCCAACAAGTAAATATGAAACTAGTAGGAAACTAGATTCCTTCCTTGGCCCTGAAGATAAGTATTTCATTAATAAACTGGTAACAGGAGACGCTCTGAGTTTGACAAAATGCTTTGCACAGTGCTGCATAACCGATTATATAATTGCCACAAACATCCTCACCAACTTCATCGTCAAAATCTTGAAAGATAAAAGGTTTTCAGCAGTTTTGAAAGCTAACCAACATCCATCAAATTAAAACCATTTCCTGTAAGTGCGACGGAATATTAAGACATAAAATTCTTATTTCATCCCCCTTTCTCCCTAGATAGAACAGAAAGGGCATTGCTAGCCATGCCTAATGTTATGAACTCATGGGTAGCTCCAAAATTTCCCTGGAGGAGGGGGGTCTATGGGTGACAATCCAGCTGGAAGAGAGCTAGGGGCCATGTCTACAGCCTTTCCAGAAGGTACAGCCAGGAGTCATCTTTGCAATATGGGATGTCCTCCCTTGGGCAGGTGGAAGGGTGTTTTCGGACACTCTCCATTGCACTAAGACTCCTTCATTCAACTGTCCCTTCCCCAACTATCCCAATGGCAGGAGATAACCCACCATTCATAAAAATGAAAGGCAGGAGTGGCAAAAATAAATAAATAAATAAAAACCTGTCCTGAGTCTGATGGTATTATGATTTCCTTTATGACTTTTTCTGGCTTCTATAGTCACAACACGTTGGGCCCTCTACAAAAGATTCACACACAAGAGGATAAATGAACCAAAGGCGGTCGGTGACGGACGGAAAAACAACAGGCTATAACACCCACAGACTACAGCTCCCCCAAGTTCACAGAAACTAAAGACCGAAGACAGGGGATCCTCCACTGCAAAGAGCAACTTACACGCATCAGATGGTTTAAAATTTCCCACAAGCCCAAGGTTCCCTCAAGGTGGCAATAAATGACAAGACCACTGATGACACGCTTGGTGGTGAAAGGGTCAACAGTCTAGAAAAAAATATTTAAATTTATATAAAAAATATCTATAGTTAATATTATAGATATAGATCTATCTCCATCCCATCTTGGATTTATAAGCAGTTTCCCTGGTCTTTAAAAGTAATAAATTCTAAACAGCAACTACCTTTCTCAGTGAGAATACACACTGAGTGCCAGGAAAAATCAGACAGAAGGTTCTCCCTCAAAGAATTTTCATTCTAATAAGGGGCACATAATAGAGCCAAGAGTAGCTTGGCCACCAAAGCCACCTGAGTGTGGAAGCCAGGCCTGTTAGAGAGGCTGCAAAGAGGAGAAAGAAAGGAGATCTGACGGGATAATAAACTGAAAACCCAACAGAGGGAGTGGCATTTGGTCAGGCATTATTTCAGCATGGTGGAGGTGTTGTAGGACATGGGTAGAGAATGGGAAAACGTGGGGGAGCAGAAGAGTCAAACATAGAAAATCTAAAAGCAAAAGGATGTGTGAGGAGACCCAGTCTGAATGGAACCAGGGTCCATAGCATGCTTGAGAGAAGAAGGGGAAATGGGGGGAGAGGACTGGCCTCATTCACGCATGCAATCATCAAACCCATCCTGTGAGTCTTAGGAACCATCAGTGAGTCTTAGGAACCAAGGATACTGATGCAGCGCCTGACCTCAAACAGAAAGCAAGGGCCGTGTAATCAATCCCCGAGATCAACAGAGAAGATCCATGGAAGGCTTTCTAGCAGGGGTCACCTGTTCAAAATGAAGTCTGTGGAGAAGATTTAACTGATGGCCATGTGTATTTATTAAAGAGAAAAGGGACAGAAGGTGTCCATGGGCAGAAACCACTGAGCTTCTTACAGACGGCAAGGTAAGAGTTCAGATTTTCATTATGGTAGCAGGATTTAAGAGCAAATATGAAAGCAAATGGTTATGCATTTCATGTAATTTGGTTCCTGTTGTAAATAAACATCTGCTTAAGAGATTCGAGGTATTAAGATTTACAGTTATTCTGCTGAATAAGTTGACATTTGATATAAAAGGCAGCAACATGAGATACAAGTTTCAATGGAAAGTTTTTTCAGTTTTTTGTTTATTTTGGTTTTTGCCAAATACAGTTAAATTGTCAAGAAGAAGAAAAAAGTCAGAAGATAAAGTTATTTGAAAAAAATAAGATCAGGAAGAGGTATGAGAATTGGTTGTTGTTGTAACTGCTAGTGACCCAAAATTCTTAAAGATGAAAGTAACCAAGGTGCAAAAAAACCTGCCTTATGGTAAATAAAATACAGTCACCAATCACAGAAAAAGCCCATGGTGGTGCTTAGAACATCTAAAATAAATGTTGATGGATTCAAGAAAAATTTAGTGAGTTCTCACTCAGCATCAACCAAATAAGTTTCTCAAGGCAAAAGATTTTTTTTTTTTTTTTTAATGTTGAAGAGGAGAACCATGTCCCGAAAAACCGGGCATTTATTCATTACTTTACTGGGGACATACTTTATATACAGCACAGTGCTACCCACTTTCAGAAATGCCAAGGTATGATAGCTCTTAATTAAGGCCTACAAATGTCAAGGTAGTCTGTGATTAAAAGCCTAATGAGTAAACGTGATAAATGCCATGAGTTCAGCAGAGAAATGGATCCCTAGGATCTTGGTTGCTGGTCAAGGGTAGAGCCATGGAAGACGCTTTGGGTAAACAGGGTGAAACTGACTCAGTAATTGACCTGAAGCGCTGTCAGAGCATTCGCCTCTACTAGCCTCGAGCATTAGTTACATACGGTTTAAAGGGGGCCTTGTAGCTAGGGAGGACTCAAAACACCCTCCGAAAACCAGGAGCTACTACTCCCCTGGAATCCTTCTCCTCCTCAGTGGCAGAAGCAAGTCTGATCTGATCTCCCAAAATCACTGTAGATCCTTTGACTCCTCTGTGCAAAATGCTTTAATGCTACTGGAGCAGGACTTCTCAAGTATGTACATGAATCACCCCGGGATCTTGTTAAAATGCAGATTCTGGACCACGCGTTGAGTAGCCAGGTATCAGAACATCTTCAGTTGCTGTTATCAGGGGATGATGTAAAAGCAATGTTTTGGTGTCAGAATGCTTGAGCTCAAGATCTGAACCTCAACCTGTATTATAACACATGAAAAGTAGATGTTAAATGAGGTTCCTGAAGGGGTGAGCAACTAGGACAAGCAGGGCTTGCTGGAGGTGATGGAAAAACAGAAAATAGCAAAAAAGGAAAAGACTGGTTGGCCTGTGGCTCCTTGCAGTAAATAAACAGGTGATAAGAGGCAATAAAAATTATATGGTTAATTATAATAGAAATGATAAGAATAAGAGAGTGCTCAGGATGGGCTGAGACTGTTAGAAAGTATTTTACAACAATAGGATTTAAGGGATTCCACAATGTGACCGTGGGTTGTTTTTTTTTTTTCCTTTTCACATATTTGAGGTCAAATTTTATCAACATTTTCCCCCAATCCTATGGGTTTTGGGGAACAACATATAAAAGTGAGATGTAGTAATAAGATAGCCATTCAAAGGAATAGTTAGAAGATTCCTCTTTTGTGCTAACTGGTGTCTGCAGACACTACAGAAATGCAATTACGGGGCTCATAGCTACTCTTCTGCCTAAAAAAAGCAGTCTGCAATCTGCCAATCTGTAGCAAATTCTGTCTTTTCTGAGACTATCTTAAGAAAAGTGGTAGAGAAATCTTTGAAAGGCAGGAGAAGACTAAATATATTCAGACGAGTTTCCTTTCTCTTCCCAAAAAACCCATAGAAGCTCCTTTAGGACGTTCTTTTCCTAGACACGGCAAAGCATTTCATAATTCTCTTCCTCAGGAAAAGCCTTCCCAGACACTGTAACCAATTCAGGGGAAAGGGGGAATGAGAACGCCATAATTAACCAAAGAGAAATGGTATTACCACCAAAACCAAGTCAGTCTTTTCTTCAGCAAGGAAGAAGTGCTAGGTTCAAGTAAACATGCTATTTAGTCAGGGTGTATGCTCAGGCACCTGTACCAAGAAATTTTCAAAATAACTATGGTTTCTTTTTCTTTTTTCAAGAGTAGTCATCTCCAACAAACTCCAAGTGGATGTTTATCTGTCAGTTCTGACCTGTCATGACTTTTGAGTTTTCTGCTTAGATTAGTTAAGGATTATGTTTTCTGAGTCAGTTTCAATGATTTCCTCCACTAAGCTACAAAATGAAACATTTCAAAACAGAAAAAAAAACTGGAAATATCATCTAGTCCAATTCTTGCCACTGTATGTAGAAAAAAATTAGACCTAGTGGGGCAGAGGGACTTAGGCAAGTCACCCAGACACCTTGGTTGTCATAACACACTTTAGTCTTCCTCAGCTGTCTCCCAGGCAGAATCTTCACTCAAACTAACGGTCAGATCTGGGTTTCATTCAAGATCAAGGTTCTGTGATAATTACATATTTACAATTTCTTTTCTACTTGGCATGGGGCCTCCAAACTAGGGAAATGATGAAGGGTTTAGCTAAGCCTGGGGGGTGGGGGGGAAGTTTGGGTTTGGTGATGTAACAATGCAGACTTCAGTCTCTGTTTGTATGGGGGTGGGAAAGGAGGCACTTCTATTTACTTTTTAGGCCAAAAAGCAAATCCTACCATTAAGCATAGAGTTGGATCTTGTGAAGCTTTTAAATTTCAGGGCATTTTTTAAGGAAAAGAATACAAAAATTAAAAATAGAAATTTAGGTATGAAAGCAAATATTTAGGATTTAAAATGGCATCTTACATGTTACAAATTTTAAAAAGCTACAAATACCACAAACATGAAATTAAAAAAAAAAAAACAGTTTTTATTAACTGTCTGACATACCTTTGAAATATTTTTGCTACCTTTTTTGATTGCATACTCTTTGATCACCTCTTCCAAAGATATTTTACAATATTCTCTATAGAGATAATAGAAAAATATTTCAGGGGTGCCTGGCTGGCTCAGTTGGTTAAGCATGACCTTTGGCTCAGGTCATGATCTCACGGTTCAGGAGTTTGAGCCCCGCCTCGGGCTCTGTGCTGACAGCTTAGAGCCTGGAGACTGCTTAGGGTTCTGTGTCTCCCACTGTCTCTGCTCCTTCCTTGCTCATGTTTTGTCTCTTTCTCTCTCACACAAATAAACATTAAAAAGAAAGAAAGAAAGAACTCAATCTTTGCTCTAGAACTGTTGATCAGAATTTGTAATTTTTTAAAAAATATTTAAGCTTATTTATTTATTTTGAGAGAGAGAGAGAGAGAGAAAGCAAAAGCAGGGGAGGGACAGAGAGAGAGAGAGAAAGAGAGAGAGAATTCCAAGCAGGCTCTGCACTGTCAGCGCGGAGGCTGACACAGGGCTTGAACTCATGAACAAGATCATGACCTGAGCCGAAACCAAGAGTTGGACACTTAACAGACTGAGCCACCCAGGTGCCCCTGTAATTTATTGTTTAATAGCTTGGAAAAAATTTATTTCAGCTTTGTAAGTCATTTTAAGTGATATCCTATAAATATTTGAATTGCCTCTAAATTTGGGAAAACCTCCATCAAGTTTCTTTTATACGTGAGCTGTGATATTTAGGGCACCGCAAGATTTCTTTTTTTTTTTTTTTAATTTTTTTTTAACGGTTTTTTAATTTATTTTTGAGACAGAGAGAGACAGAGCATGAACGGGGCAGGGGCAGGGGCAGAGAGAGAGGGAGACACAGAATCCGAAGCAGGCTCCAGGCTCTGAGCCATCAGCCCAGAGCCCGACGCGGGGCTCGAACTCACAGACTGCGAGATCGTGACCTGAGCTGAAGTCGGACGCTTAACCGACTGAGCCACCCAGGCGCCCCAAATTTCTTAAATATTCTTTAACTTGATGACACTTGCTAACCACATTGCCAGTCCCCTTCCAGAGCCAGGAGATGGGCCTATACCAAGGATAAGCCTTGCAAGTTACATCCCACCTTGGCATACCATATATATTCCCTACATACTTATACATCCTTGAATTCCCCCCAGTCCTTCCAAATAAAGGGCCGGTTTTGCTCCTTGAGGACATAAATGTTCCACAATGCATCAATGGATGTATATATTTCATTTTCCTACTGAGGTCACAAGACAGGCATGATGTCTGATTACTTGGCGTATGAATCAAACACTATTTTATTTAGCTAAAGAGATTAAATGGGATAATAAATGAAAAACACTAAAGCATCAGAAAAATGTTGGATATAATCATTATTTTTCTCAGCCTCTATGTCCCCCCCCCACACACCCCTGCTACAATAGAGAAACTACTATGTCGATTTAGGCAGCCTCGCCTTTGTATAGTATGTAATGTAACAACTGGGAAGCCAGGTGTCTAAACCAAACCATCCTGGTTCCAATCCCAGCATAATCATTTGCTACCCAGGTAGACTTTGCTAAGTTTCCTAAACTCCGGAGGATTTACAATGAGCATTATAAAATCTACCTCATAGAGTTGTTTTGAAGGTTAACTAATAGAGGGGCACCTGGGTGGCTCAGTCAGTTGAGCGTCCCACTTTGGCTCAGGTCAGGACCTCACAGTTTGTGGGTTTGAGCCCCGCATCGGGCTCTGTGCTGACAGCTCAGAGTCTGGAGCTTGCTTTCTTCATATTCTGTATCTCCTCTCTCTCTGCTCTTCCCCAACTCGTGCTCTGTCTCTCTCTTCCGCTCTCAAAAATAAACAAACATTAAAATTTTTTTTGAAGGTTAACTCATAGAGATGTGATGCTCAGCATGATCCAGGAAGTAGCAAGATCTCAAGAAGCGAGCTACACACATTATTGGGAAACCTGTTCATGAAGGCTCCTGAATAAAGCTTCCTGGAGAGAGAGAACTTCCTCACTCACAGGGAGCATGAGGCCAATTCGATATCCCTGTGTAGAAAAGTTGCACAGAGTTTTCGGATGGCCAGTCATATCCACAAAGCAGCCGGCTGAGTTTCCTCCCAAGTCAGTGAATTCTCTGTAATGATTTACAGCTTTCTCAGATAAGACCTGCTGTGGCCTACGCTCTAAGTATGTACCAGACTTCATATTCTCCTTCGAAACGTTCATGTTTGTTCTGCCAACTCCCCGGCTCCCCAACATGCATAGTTTGGGCAATCTATACCTTTGATAGGGTCAGAAGGGCTTCTTCCTTCTTAGCACTGTTCTACTGTTCTTGTTTTCCTTACAGAGGTTTGAGAGGGCCACGGATACTCATGTAAAAATATTTACAGTAGTGGAAGAAAACATCTAGATAAGTCTCACCCTGCCCTAGTGTTCCCAACACATGGAGGAAATGCAACTAGGCATTGGGAAATCTTTAAAAGAAAAAAAATGTATACGTGAAATAGCACACAGAACAAGTCAAATGAATAGAACTAAAGTTTCCTTCAAGAAAATACTATGAGAAACTGAACTGCACAAAAAAAAAAAAAAAATACGTTATAATTACAAACAGAGTCTTAGCTTTTTCATGAATGACCAGTCTCTCCAGGGAAAATATAATACAATCCACAAAATCTAAGTTTGTACCCCACACCTCTGCAAAGGAATGTTCTTGAGGCCAGATGCATCCCCAGCACTGGAAGAGCCAGGGCCAGGACAAATAGAGGCCCACACACCACAGGGCAAAATACTGGAAGTTCTAAATTAAGCTGAGAAACTATTCAGTAAAATAGGTTTTGTCCTACTTCCACTGACAAAATATATCTTCATAACACTTTGCAGGACCAAGTATCATTTTAAAACTCTTGAGCTACTCAAATCCCTCCCTAGAACTGGGTGTTTCGGGTAAACATTGTCCGGGGCCTGGCCAACAACATAGCTTCCCCTTTCCACTGCCCCTTCCATCCTACATCAAGAGGGACCTTGTAAGATATGTACAGACACACAAAGCTGTAACACTCCCCTGAACACACCCCATACACACACAGCTGCCCCTTAGCCATCGCTCAGGTGCACAGACTAGTGGCTATATGGGCCCTCACCAAAATGGACCAAAAGGTCCATATAGTCTGTCAAAGCTAACAGGGCCATCTGGACAGCGAATTGTGGTTCCCAGGTACCTGAAACGTGACCTAAAAGAGGGAGGAGTTTGGATTCAGAGGCCCAGAGTCTCCTCACCCCATGGACAAGGGGTCTGACTTGAGAAGAATAAAGGGAGTGCCCTCCACAACCAAGGGCAGAGGACCCTTTTGCCCATACACTAGGCCTATATTTTAACTGAGCTGAAATAAACTGGGAGGGGGAGGAGATCTCATCAGAAAGAAAGAAAGAAAGAAAGAAAGAAAGAAAGAAAGAAAGAAAGAAAGAAAGAAAGAAAGAAAGAAAGAAAGAAAAGGAGGTGAGTAGGCAAGGAGGGAAAGAGGTGGGGGGAGGAGGGGAGGAAGGAGGGTGGGAAGGAGGGAGGGAAGGAGGGAAGGAGGGAGGGAAGGAGGGAGGGAAGGAGGGAGGGAGGGGGTGAGTGAGCTGCATATTTTCAGAGCAGACAGTCTTTCCCACTCACAGCCTCACTAGTCATAGGCACTTAGTCTGCAGCTAAAGCCATCCTAAAGAGCTGTGCTTCAGCCCCATAAACAAAACAAAGATGCTAGGGAACCCATAAGAGCCTAAGCAAGCCATGCTGAGTTGACTACATGTAAGGAGGCAGTTGCTTCCTGCTGAGTGCCAAGACCTAAAAAGCTGATCATAGCAAGTAAAAGGCCGGAACTTATCATGAGGAGAAGAATCTTAACCACCTGCAAGCCTTCAGATTGGGTGGACCTCAACAGTCAAATCTCCCCCCTTTGGTATGCCTGATAAAGTCTGTTCCTTCTGCTCTCACCAACAGTCATTTGCAGCCTGTATGCAGAGGCTGACCCTACGAGCCTGGAATTTCGGCAGAGGCCCCTTTTGCCCACACGCTAGGCCTGGATGGTGCTTGTCCAATCGCCGCCAACAGTCAAACCATGGGTCACATGAAGGCCTCTGTGATCAGACTAGAAGAGTAGAGTTTCCTCGCAAAGAGACTGCCCTATCTTGATTTTCTGTAGTACAAAGAGAGTCAGGAAGGAGGCAGATCACGTAAGCAGAGCAAATCATGAAATCAGAGGCACTGAACTGATCCTATCAGAGGGTCACTTTCCCCTTGCTGAAACACAGGGACTCTTCACGCCCTCCCGAACTTCCATCTCAACTTCTGTACTCACAGATACACCACGTAAAAGAGCCAAGCAGAGTGCAAGCCGGGCAAACTTTGAATACACACACACACACACAAACCTCGAGTGACCTTGAGCAGACTCCATCTTCCCCATTTATAAATAAAGATAGCAGGCTTCTTCTGAAGATTAAATTAGATCAGCCATGTCAAGCAGCCGGCTGCGAGCAGATTTTCAAATGCTGGTTTCCCTTCTCCCCACTTCTCCCTGAGATGAGCTAATGTGCCCGCTCGGCCTTCTAAACCCTCCTGACATGCCAGGCAAGGAAGGAGAATGATCGCGGTGCCCAGGTCAGAAGCAACAGTACGGCGGGGGGGCGAACGGGACACAAGATGACACGGAAAACAGGTAGCACAAAACACGTGGTGAGTGTTCTTACTGCTAATGCTTCTCTGCTAAGTCACTTCCCCTGAGAATCATGCCTTAAATCGGCCAAAGCTGTAAGTGAGGACCCAGAGAGCGGAAGGTAACAAGGTAGCGGAGTTATGCTTTTATGTGGAAATTGGCTAAATAATGCCATGCTCTAGCCAGGAAGTAGGTTTCCTCTGCACCCTATTTTAAACTGTTTTGGTGGTTTGCATCAGACCTAAATAACATCCACACAGCTCTGCAGCACAGAGAGACTGCTCGAGGGCCACTCTGCCCTTAGACCAACTCTGCGTCACTGCTTATAAACCAAAACATAAAACCCTGATGAAAAAAGAAACTTAAAAGCTATATTTAGATTTCAGCACTTCATTTTTAATGAAAGTCTCCTTTCGACAACCTTCTAGAACAAAAAAAAAAGGACAGAGAATTCAGTATTTACTGGAGAATTTCTTCGGTGGAAACCCTAATGTTTTGGAAGGGCTTAGAATGCCTAATGCTAATTCAAAATGCATAGCTGAAGGGACTGGATGAGAACTTTCCTTCATGCCTTGTCAGAAGTTGAAGCCTCTTATTCCATATCTCACCAGAATAAGAAAACAAGGGCATAGGATAAAAACAGCCACACTGCCCACTTAGATCAGAGCCAAAACGATTCCTTTCCTTTTTAATGTTTATTTATTTTTGAGAGAGAGAGCGAGCAAGCAGGGGAGGGGCAGAGAGAGGGGGGTACAGAGGATCTAAGGTGGGTTCTGTGCTGACAACAGACAGCCCGATGTGGGGCTTGAACTCATGAACCAAACTCACAAACTCTGACGTGAGCCGACATCAGAAGCTCAACCAACTGAGCCACTTAGGCACCCCGGAGCCAAAACTATTCTAACCAAAAGTAAGATTTTACCATTCAGACAAACTCCCGATACATAGTGATTGCCTGGTTGTTAAAATGCTTGGCCTGGATTGTACCAGCAGCTCAGGTCAACATTTCCTGGGTGCTAAGGTCTTAGCTCAACCTGGGGTTGAGGTTTCTTTAGGCAGATGACACTTGAGCAAAGTGTTGTTGTTGTTGGGTTTTTTTTAATGTTTATTTATTTTGAGGGGTGGGGGGAGAGCATGAGCAAGGGGCAGAGAGAAAGGGAGAGAGAATCCCAAGCAGACTCTGTGCCATCAGCCAGAGCCCAACACGGGACTTGACCCCACGACCCTGGGATCAGGCCTTGAGCAGAAGTCAAGAGTCAGACAGACACCTAACTGACTGAGCCAGCCAGGTACCTCTACACTTGAGTGCAGTCTTTTTTTTTTTTAATTTTTTTTTTTTTTAACGTTTATTTATTTTTGAGACAGAGAGAGAGAGCATGAACAGGGGAGGGTCAGAGAAAGAGGGAGACACAGAATCTGAAACAGGCTCCAGGCTCTGAGCTGTCAGCCCAGAGCCCGACGCGGGGCTCGAACCCACAGACCGTGAGATCGTGACCTGAGCCGAAGTCGGACGCTCAACCGACTGAGCCACCCAGGCGCCCCTTGAGTGCAGTCTTAAAGACAAGGGAAAGTTATTCAGGGAGCCGGAGGTGTGAGCAGAGAGCAGCTTGAACAAAGACACTAACTAAAAGGGCTAAACTATTCAGGGCGTGTGTATACAGGATGACAGGGGTACATTGGGAAAATGTGACACTTGGTGGGATGCAAAGTCTCAGAATCAAAGGACAACCAGATCATGGAGCATCTTGTGAGGCCTGATTGAGGACTTAATAATAATGAAAGCTGCTATTTATTGAGCATTTATTATGCTGTGGGCACTGTGTTAAGCACTTCAAAGCTTTATTTCATTTAATCTTTACCATGGCTCCATAATCCCCATAGCCAGTAAGCAGGAGGTGGTTCTGGAACCCAGGAGGCCTCGATTCCAAAGCTGGTATCTCTAAGCCTATCCTCAAAAGAAAGACTGGATGGGCACATTGGGTCTACCACAATGGCTACAGAGTGGGGAACCAGGGTGGCCCAAGTGGGGACCTACAACACGGCAGGTATAGAAAAGGGCAGATCAATGGAAAGAAAAGATGTTCAGAGGGACGGAGAAAAACAAACAAACATTCAACAGGCATTCCTATAAGAGCATTCAACAAGCAAACGGGCTTTTGAAAGAGGGGTCTAGGAAATAAACCACCAGGGTTCATTAACGCCTCCAAGTGCACAGGGTTAAACTATGTGCCCTTGTTTATGGAGGCCTTTCAAAGTCCTTGCATGAGGCCTTTCACACCCTCCCAAACGTTAAACTCAATGAGAGCAAAGACCAAGTCTCATCTTATTCATTCAGGACAGTGTCTTCAGGTCTGAGCCTGGCACAAGAACATACTCCATAAATACTGAGAAGACAGAATGAGTACTGGCCACTTTTTACAATGGCACCAATGAGGTAGCATTCTTAATTGGAAACTTCGGGTTAAAAAATATAAAGAAAAAATTTTAAAGTAGCATTGATAACAAAGGGTTGGTAAATTAAAATGGAAACCATGTGCGGCACCTGGGTGGCTCAGTCAGTTAAGCGTCTGACTTTCAGCTCAGGTCACGATTTTGTGGTTCCTGGGTTCAAGCCCCACGTCCGGCTCTGTGCTGACAGCTCGGATCCTGGAGCCTGCTTCGGATTCTGTGTCTCCCTCTCTCTCTCTCTGTCCCTTCCCCACTCACACTCTGTCTCTCTCTCTCTCTCTCTCTCTCTCTCAAGAATAAAGAAACATTTAAAAAAATAAAATGGCAACCTTGTAGCAGTTATGATAGCTACACAGACTGTAATGAGGACTCATCACCATGGGGTGCTACCTTGATAAAAGGCGATAAATCCAAACTATGATGAGTTTTTTGTATAAACCATAACGGGTGAAAAGTAAGCTGTTATTAAAGGAAGTGGCCTAGGGGTATAAATGTGTCTTCTGGAAAGCAATAGGACCAAAGATCAAATTCCGGGCCTAGCAATCTCTAGTCTCTGACCTTGACAAAGTAAGTACATAACATGATTTTAGGAAAGAACTTTATCTGTGTGACACTTTTACCAGCACTGAGACCGCCACAGAAATCTCTTGTTAGGGATTTGAAAAGTACAAGCGGCATTTTTCAGATCTGAAGAGTTTTTTGACATTTAAGATTTTCCCCTAAAGAGCAATTACTTAATTTGGGGCATTCGGGAAGAGTGGGTCTACGAAACAAACAAACAAACAAAACAGGATTTAAGAACATTTCTTCGAGAAGTTCGTTCTTATGCTGAAATCCTCTGCCCACTTATCAGTCTGCCAAACAGAAGATGGGACTTACTTAGGTGACCTAACAAGACACGGTAAACAATCTCATTTCCTCCCATCTTATCACACATTAAGATGCTCTGAAAAAGCCTGGACAGTTTACCAGTTAGTTTAGAAAAATCCTGAAACCGTTTACTCACATGGAAAATTAAAATGCAAGTGGAAGGTAGGTTTCTTGTTTTCATTATGGCTACCTTCAACCTTCAACTATCCTTGAAAATTTAATTTCAAATGAGTCCAAATTCAAAGTGATTCCTTAGTTCAAATTCGGAAACTTTAATTCCATCAAAATAGGAAACCTGTGGGTTTTGCAAAACTGTTCAAAAGCCCGAATGAAAAGCCACTAGGCTCTTAAGCTAATTGTTTAAAAATGTGTATACAGATGAAATGAAACGGACTCATGAACCACTGGGTCTGGAATTTGAAAATTCATAAATCTTATCCTCGTAAACAAAACCTAACCAAATCAGGGCCTGCTGATTTCCTTCTTTCGTAATCGGAAACGAAGAGTTTTAATGACTTTTAACGCACTCGGAAAATGAAGGGTGCTGTTTCAAAGCTTTACTAGCAAAATATAGTTCAGTTTTTAAGTATCTGGAATATAATCAGAGACAGTTGAACACTGTGGCGCTGCAACGTCGGAAAACATCCAAGAATGAAATACTAGGATCTTATGAAACTCAAATGCGCGTTAGGACGTTATGTTTACAACAGTTCTTCTGCCTTATTCCACTGAAAACTCCCATCTCCATGCCACGTTCCCTATGAGGCATCATTTTAAAAAGTTCTCAACCCTCTTCAAATCCTCTGAAAGGTACCATGTAGAACCCGGTGCTTCTCTCTTCTGGACAAACATAAAGGTCAAGTCTGCCTGTGGCCCCTTGGGAAAAACAAGCAAGTACCTGGAGGTGATGTGGCCTGTCAGATCCTCTACACTTCGTCCCAAATCTACCTACACAAGGCATCTCCAAATCACCGAAGGGGAAAGGCAGCGACAAGCGCTACCAATGAAAGGGATGTAAAACTATCCCAATGTAACCATTTTACAGATGAAGGAACTGAGGCCTCGAAAGGTCCAAATACTCAGTTCACCTTGACCCCAGCTGCAGACACTCAGTCGTCGGAATCACAGCTGCAAAAACTTTAACTTTTAAGGTCCCGGGGGTTCCGCACTTTCCGCAGCAAGTCAGTAAGAACTCAATTCCTGCATTTTTCACCTTCAGAAACCTCTAGGAAGCGTACGGACGGTCAGGAATCGAACCTTTCCAGAACCCAGCAACTCAGGGAAGGCAGGGCTGTCTTGCTCCAGGCCCCATCTCCAGCACCCAGCACCTAGTAGGCACTGAGTTCGTAATTCCCCGCCTTCCACCTGACCATCCCTGCTCCCCTCCCCGTCCACGCCCAGCCATCAGCGGGGCCAGAGAGCTTTCCTCGGGAAATTGTTTCTTTCCTTGAAACTTGCAGACAGCGACTGCGGGCCGAGAAGCCGGCCTGGGGCGACGTGCGGCGCCTCCCCCGAGCGAAGGCTGGACTCGCTGGCCACTGAAGGGGGGTGGCTCGGCCAGACCCGGGTGGGCGCGCGGCTTCGGCCCGGGCCGCGGCGACCCCAGGTGCGCCGGCTGCTCTGGCTGCTCGGCGGCCTCGGCTCCGGGCCGCGCGGCTCCCCTGCCTCCTTCGGATGCCCAAGCAACTTCTCAAACTTCCCTTTCCGGGGGTGGGGGCGCGCCTCGGACGCGGCCGGCGCAACGCCTTTCCTGGCCGCACAAAGGGGGCCCGACGTGCCCCGCGCCCCCTTCCCCTCGAACTTTCCTCCTCTTCCGAAAGAGAAACGCACACCCCGGCGCCCCTCGGGGAGCCGGGCTGCGTGGGTGCCGCCGAGGGAACTTTGCCGTTTCCGCCCGAGCGCCGGGCGCCCGGGGCCGCCTGTCAAGCGCAGCGGGGACCCCCGGCGCCCCGCCGAGCCCGCCTGGGGCGGGGGGAGGGGGCACTCACCGGACTTCAGAACGTGCGGCGGGATCGTGCTGGCGATGCGCGTCCACAGGACGATGTGCAGCGGCCACAGGCCCCGGAGCAGCCCCCGACCCATGGCAGCCCCCGCCGCTCGTCATAGACCGTGCCCGGAGCGCAGCGGACGGCGCCTCCCGGAGCCCCGGCTGCGCCCCCGCGCCGCGCCCTCTCGGGACCCTGCGCCGGCCGGCCGGGCAGATGCGCGGGCCAGATGCGGCGCCGCTCGCCAGCCGGGAGGGGGCCTGGAGGCCGGCGGGGCGCGGGGAGGCCCCCGGCGGCCGAGGGGAGCTGCGCAGGAGGCCGGCTCCTGCCCCCGGCGAGTGCGCGCGCGGGGGTGTCGTCGGTCGGTGCGCGCGAGTGACTCACTCAACTTCGCCCGGGCGCCGCGGGGGAAACAGGAAACTCCTCGCCAACAGCTGGGCAGGACCTCTCGCCGCCCGAGAGCCTTCTCCCTCCGCTCGGCTTTCAGCCCTCGCTCTCCCTCCTGCCTGCCAATCACGTCCCTGAGACCGGCCCCTCCGAGGGCTTTGGCAAACTTTCAGCTGCCCCCGCCGCCCTCAGGAGTCGCTGGCTCCGAGCGTTTGCCCCCCCGCGTGACTAAGGGCACGCGTCTCAGAAAGTAGCCGAACACCGCGAGTCTGCACGCTTTGCACGAGCTCCCGCCCCAAGCATCCTCCCCCTCCGCACACCCCCCTTTGCATTGTTCCCGGGTGCTCCGGGATCGTGTGTTCAGCCCCCCAAGTGCAGCCCCCGCGAGCGGATGCCGAAATCTGAGGCGTGAGCGCAGTTTTGTTTCAAATTAAATAGCAAGTAGCGCCTCGAGAAACTTTTGTTTCGTTGTGAAATGTTTTCCTTACTGTAGGTCCAAGTCCGGAAGTTTTTTTTTTTTTCCTTTCCCCCCCCCCCCTTTTTTCCCTCAAGCTTTAATGTGCGTGTTAACCAAATGAGTATCTTGCTAAAATGTAAAATTTCTGATCCAGGCCCCCCAAGCTGCAGCGTTTCTGAGGAGCTCTGGGGTGCTGCCTCCCGTTTTGAACTGCCCCTTCCTGGGGGGTGGGGGTGGGGGAGCTTCAGTGAGTGTAAAGGAGCAGCCACCACAGAGGGATAGTGGTGGGACATTTCATGTGCAGAATGGATGGAGTATGGCAATAAATGTTAATATCAGAGTGGCCCAGGAGTGAGAGAAGTGCCAGGGTTTGCACTCCAATACTGCCTGTGAAGAGAGAAGCCTTAGCGCCTCTGCAACAGGGAAAGCTGGGGCAACCTTGAACCCTCCCTTCTTGCTAGGCTCACCAGGTTTGCCCGAAGAGATCCATGTGCACACCTGTTTTGAAGTTCGATCATTCAAGGAGCCCCTTTTCCTTTCCCAAGCGTCTTGGTTGGGTAGGGAATTAATTACATGCTCATCCCAGTTCCAACCGTGTACGGTTCTCTGGTCAGGAGATCTTCCAGCAGGTTACACAATGAACTTATTTCCTTTATCTGAGAGAAACATTTGCAGAGGCAGGTGGCCAGGTTCATTGGGAATGAAAGCAAATAGCTCTCCCGGGAAACCCAACGCCGGAAAACCTCCCTGTCAATCTAAGAGTTCATTTGCTTGATCCTGAAGCCATCAGCCTTGTCACCATTGTTCCACCCAACACGGAAGCTGCCTCTGAATGTCTCTTAGGAAAAGGCCGCTTCCCAGCCCTCTTGTGTTCCGGATGCTGGAAGTGCAGGGAAACCAGGAGGGGCCGGGCATCTTCTTGCTCAACCACAGCCTCGCCAAAGCTGGTGCCACTTGAGCCACCAAGGAAAGTGGAGTTCAAAATCTGCTTCTTGCCATTTTCTCCGCTGCCAACCCTTGGGCGGGAGTCTCCCAACCACCCATCCCCAGTCCTGGCCATTCTGGGCACCCAATTTCTCAAATCAGAGCTAACGTCCATTTTTCAAAGTGCAAACCTAATTATCCCAGTCCTCTGATTAAATGCATTCAGTGGCTTCCCACTGCTCTTGAGAGAGGGTAGAAATTCGATCCTTCAATTCCCTTCCTCTCCTGCTGAGAGCCTTCTCCAAATTCCCTAGAGCATGTCCACTACTCCTCTTGTACAGAGCCACCCCTAGGGCCCCCTTCCTTCTCTCTGTTCTTCCTTTCTTCACCCAGCCAATTCCTCGTCTTCTTGGTAAATCCCAACTTCCTTGATGGACACGATTTCCCTAACCTCTCTGAATAGACTTTTTATTGTGTTCTCTTGGCACCCTTATGCTTCTCATTTTTAACACTTACTACAGGTATCGTTGTGTCATTATCGGTGTCACTCTTTCACTTCTATTCCTCTCCCCAGCTCAAGTCCAAATTGTTTGAGGACAGGGATTAAATTTTTCCCTCTGCTCACCATTGTGAGCTTAGTTCCTAGCATGTAACAGGTGTTTAATAAATAGCTGTTGGGGGCGCCTGGGTGGCTCGGTCGGTTAAGCGTCCGACTTCGGCTCAGGTC
This sequence comes from Panthera leo, assembly GCF_018350215.1. Lineage (NCBI taxonomy): Eukaryota > Metazoa > Chordata > Mammalia > Carnivora > Felidae > Panthera > Panthera leo. The sequence continues at coordinate 146,020,610 of NC_056687.1, read as the reverse complement.
ATGATCTCACGGTCCGTGGGTTCGAGCCCCGCGTCGGGCTCTGTGCTGACAGCTCAGAGCCTGGAGCCTGCTTCAGATCCTGTGTCTCCCTCTCTCTGTGACCCTCCCCCATTCATACTCTGTCTCTCTCTGTCTCAAAAATAAATAAACGTTAAAAAAAAATTCAAAAAAAAAATAAATAAATAGCTGTTGGATAAATGAAAGAATGAGTTAATAAAGATTTAGAAGAAAATTGGACTTCAGTGCCCTACTTATTCCACAGCTCTGGAGAAGGCATTCTATTACCTAATAAATTGAGATGTAAACAGGCTAGTTTTTAGCTACAGGTGATGTCACTATTACTTCCTTTTCTTTAAAAAGGAGAAGTGTGTGGGTATTTTCTCTCTTCTTTTTTTTTTTCTAAATTTGCCCAAGTTCCTCTGGACAGCTTGCATATACTTCCTTACTCCTCCAGACATACTGAGAAGCAAATAAATGCCCAGGTGATCCCAAAGACTTTTTTTCCCCTGTATTTAATGCAAAAACAGATGTTTTACATTGTCAGAGGCCAGGTTTAAGATACTCAGTTCCGTGGCAGAGAATTTAACTGGAGGGCCTTTGCCATCATGTGTTAGTAATGTTGACTTTAATGTTGTTTGCCTTTAACATTTCTGATTTAATCCCCAATCTCCTGTGAAATTGAGAGTCTGAATTCAGCATTGCCAAATGCAAACTCATCCTTTAGAAACCATCAGCCCGATGAAATCAGAGGCCTGTAAACTCACACATACTGCAATTTGGCAATCTTAAACATTTGTCAGTATGACCTTCCTTTTGGGATTCTCGCCGTAAAAGAAGTCTGATACTCTCAGTTAAAACATTGCTTTCACACAGAGTTTTATATTTGACTCAATATAATTTTCAGTTAATAGACATATGCAAAACTTGGGGCCATTTGCAGATAGAAGCAAAAATTAAAACCCCAACTCCTCGGGACTTAAAAAACAAAGAGTAATTTTTAGGCCCTTACCAATTTGAAAAACAATAAAAACCAAGTTGAACCAAAGTTAAACAGCTTGAGTGTCTTCACATTTCCAGTTTTACAACCTCTGAGCGCACGCGCGCACACACACACACACACACACACACACACACAATTGCACTGAATCAAAATGGTTAATTTAAGCCCTGCATTTTCCAGTTGTGATAAGCCAGAACTTTCCACTCCCCTCAACTTTTTGACACACAGCTGCTGAGGTTACTGGCAACCAAAGCAGTTGACAGAAGACTGCTCTTCATAGAAATCAATCATATTCTGCATTCTCAGCTCTTATCTCTTGACCAATTCTCCTTCTATTGTGAAACAGACCAATGAACACTGAGACAATACTGAATGTGTGAGAACCACCCACCCCTTTCAGAATCTTACGTGATGTTCGCTCCTCCAGGAAATATTTTGTGATTCCTCAGCTTCAAATGATCTCTCCTCTCCCAGAGGGAACCCAAGGAGCATTTCGTTTATTTGACCTATTTTGTAATGTTTATCCCATTCTGACACGGAGTGTGTTATAATTATTCATTATTTTTTTTGGAATCCTACCCCCCCACACACATACTTGTAAAACCCTTGGAAACATAGATTATTCATTTTTCAAATTTGAACCACACTTTGCGCCCTACAGTACTCCATGTATGTTTCCTGTCTTCGATAAAGGGAAAAAATGAGAATATCTGTTTTTCTCATCCATCCCCTTGTTTGCAGTTCTCTGCAGATATTAATAAAACCTGCTATTATACCACATGTTTAGAGAAAGCAGGAATTGTTTCTTTTGGAGAAAACATAGTTGTGTTTTAAATTGCAAAAATAATGTATATTCACTTTAGGTGGAAAAAAACCTAAAATAGAGATAAGCCAAAGGCAGAAATCAATAAAAAGATCCTTCACTCTATCACCCAAATATAATCACTTGTTAACATTTGGGAGCACGTCCTTGCAGTAGTGATCTGAGTTTCACTTTACGGGTGAAGAAACTGAGGATTATAGAGATTAGAGAGTTGGCAAAGTTCACGTAGCTAGTAAGGGACAGAGCCCAGGTTTATGCTGACGCCTGTCTAGCTCCAGAGTCTACACTCTAGAATAAGTTGATCAAGTGGTCGATCCTAACCACCTGACCAGCCTGATCATCACACTATTTTGGGTGACTATGGGCTGGTGAGAGCCCACCCTCTGCTATCACTACTTCCTCCCTTACTCATTGGTCAGCCCATGGCAGTCACCTCTCCATTGGAAAGTATTTTTGCTTAGCAAACATCTTGTCTTTAACTTGTGCCATGGGTGGGCATATTCCAATCAGAGGCTTACCTGCCTTCTTGCTCTATTACCTTGGATAGTAGGAACCTGCTCACCTCGCTCCCTTGGCATTCTCTCTCCTTTGACTTCAGTGTTGCTCTTCCATTCCTATGTTATGGACTAAATAATATCCTCCCCAATTCATACATTGAAACCCTAACCTACAATATGACTAAATTTGATGATAGGAGCTTTGAAGAGATAATTAACATTGAAAGAGCTCATGAGGTTAGGGTCCTAACCCCATGCGATTGGTATCGTCATAAAAAGAGTTGCCAGGGAGGCAGAAGTGCACACACAGAGAAAATGCCACGTGAAGACACCGTGGAAGGCAGTCAGTCACCTGCAAGCCAAGAACAGAGGTCTCAGGAGAAACCGAACCACCAACGCCTTGACCTTGGACTTCCAGCCCCTGGAAGTGTGAGAAGTAGATTTCTGCTGCTTAAGCCGCCCAGTCTATGGTATTTTGTTATGGGAGTGCTAGCAGATTAGTGCGCCCAATTTCCTGCTGTTCCTTCTCAATATCTTGGCAGGTTTGTTTTCCTCCGCTCATTGGTCTCATGCTAGTGCTTACCAACTCTGTTCTCTGCCCCTCTCTCACTCCTCCTGGGAACACATGCATTTGTATGGCTTCACTAATACGTGATGATTTCTAAATCTAATCATCAAGCTCTAATTTCACCTAAGCTAACATTATTCCATTTGCCTACTCGACTCTTCATGGATGTTCCACTGGCATCGCATACACTCATAATTTTAAAATTGGACTCCAAAGTGCATGTCCCCTTGGTACATTCCCCATATGGAGAAAGGGCTCTATCTTTAAAAAAAATTTTTTATAAATGTTAAAAAGGGTGCCTGGGTGGCTCAGTTGGCTGAGCATCCAACTCTTGATTTTGGCTCAAGTCACGATCTCAGGGTCAGGGGACTGAGCCTCCATGATCAGTGCAGAGCCTGCTTGGGATTCTCCCCCTCTCTCTCTGACCCTTCCCTCCTCCTTTACCTCTTTCTAAAGTTAAAATTGAGAGAAAATTGTATAAAGGCTCCAACTCCAATGGATAGCCCAAGCTAGAAACATTAAAAATCAGCTAAGAGTTAACTTCTATTTTACCTTCTTGAACTAAGTGGGCATTAGGGTCTATCTATAGCCCTGATAATATAATTGTCACAATGGTGATAAGCTCAGGCTACGACAGAAGCAGGCACTAGGGGCCAAGAACCAGCCTGAGACTGAGAGAAGACCGCAGGGAAGGAGTGCCTTTTGAGCTGAATCCTGAAGCATGGTCAGGCCATGAAGGCCTGAGGAAGCATGTTGCAGATACACAGATCAGCCATGAGAAGACAAGGGGAAGTATGAGCGTAGACTGGGCCAGGAAATACAAGGAGTTTAAAATGCCCAGAGTACAGATTTGAAGGGATTTTAGGTTGTATTTTTTGGCCCCAGTTCTGCCCCCCTCCCTGAATTCATGTTCTTTGCCTTTTGAGTGTGGAGTTCCTCCCACTAGAGGCAAAGGGTTCTCACAGGCAAAAACCATCATGGGGTCCATCATGGGGCTGGAGGTGAGGAGGGCAAGGCAGCTTTAATTTAGATTCTTGGCGTCATCTACACATTTGATTATTTAGGAAGTTATAGGATACAGCCAACACCATGGCTGGCTTGCGCAAAATTTATTCTTCCCCTTCCTGCTTTGTTATCAGAGTCTAATTTTGTTTAGGATATGGATTTAATTGTGTCTTAGGCAAAGAGCCTGTCCTGGTTTGTCTGGGCAAAGAAATATAAAAAGGAATACTACTGGGGCTTGTGAGAAAGTTTTCTTTCCAAGGAAAGCCACTCTTCCCGCTCCTGTTTCTTACCTTTAAACATAATTAGGGGAGGCTGAAGCAGTTACAGGGATACAGTCACCTTTCAACAATGACAGAAGGCCAAAAGTATCCCAAAGTAGAACTACTGAACCAATATAAGTAACCACCTCAACTTAGACATTATCTGAGTATGGTAGGTAGTCTTCACAGATGGCTATGACCCTTTCCTTTCCTCACTGGCTTACGGTTGCTCCTCAAGAGGTGGGATGGATCCTCTTTTCTCTTTTCTCTCTCCTTGAATCCAGGCTAGCTTTCTAACTTACTTCCGCCTATAGAACATGGTAGAAATGATACAGTGCCCGTTCTAGGGCTGGCCTCAAAGAGAGACTTCTCTCAGGAACCAGTTAGCAGGTAAGAAGTCTGAATACCCTGCAACCATATGCTGTGAGGAGGCCCAAGTGAACCCCATAAGAGGCCACATGGAGAAAGATACCCAACCAGCCCCCAGCTATTCCAGTCCTCCTAATAGAGGCATCAAACACATGAGTGAAGAAGCCATCTTGGACTTCCCAGCCCCAGCAAATGCCAGAGGGGATAGAAATCAGCAAGGTGATCCCAGTCCAGATTGCAGAATCACAAGACATCATAACTGATATCATGTCGACTGTCAGTTCCAGTCAAAATTCTAACTAATACAGAGAAGTCCACTAATGAAATGGAAAGAAGGAGATGTTCCAGTCACCACATGGCTGTCAATCTGTGTACCAAATACAGAATCACATCAATTATGCCTTAACTATATGATTTCTCCAATTATCTTGGAAATCACACAATTACATTTTTTATGTATTTGCATTCATAAAGAAATGCATATTTACATGTATATGTTTGCTTATACATAGCAAACGTGTAAGTGAACCAAAATTTTGTTATTTTATTTTAGTAGTTATCTAGTTGTGGACATTAACAGGGAATCTCAAAACCCAATAGTGGCCCAGAGTAGCTTGGGCTTGGAGAAGCCCCCTTTTTTTTTTTTTTATGTCAAGCTAAAGAGTTTATATTTCATATGTCAGGTGATGAAAACATTGAAGGAAATTTTGATCAAGGGAGGGAGATGATCAGAACTAATCAGATAAGATTTTCAAAATAGTGATTAAAAGTCTGAAGGATGCATCTGAGGGTGTAAGACTATGTCGGGAAAACAACTGTGAAATCACAAGTCTGAGCCAAAGGAGCATGGGAATGGAGGGAAATCAATGGATAAGAAATATATAAAGAGCTCAGTTTGGCAGAAACTGGTGTCTGAATTGACATGGGACGAAGCAGAGGGATAGTCTTGCAGAAGATGGTCCCCAAAACATCCTGCTTAATAATTGTAACCAACATTGGTCGCCCAGCACATTTTATGTTGCACACTGTTCTGAGTTTTTAATATAAATAAATGCCCATAGCCTTCACTGCAATCCTATGAGGTACGTGGTATTATCATGCCCACTTTACAGGTTGGGATACTAAACCACACAGAGGTTGAGTAACAACAGAGCCAGAATTCCAGCCCAGTAGAGACCAGCTGCATATCCCCGGCTCTAAGCCACTTTGTCATCTACTGTCCTTACAGTGGCCACCCCTTAGATTTCCCCATAGACTGTGGCATTCTCGAGGCAGGAACTGTGTTTTTCACATCTTTAGCTTCCTGTGCATGATTTATGTTTGTTGCTCAATAAATACCCGTGAATGATAAGATGATGCAATGAATAGACTCCATAATCTGTGATATTAAAAAACTGAGACTCTACAGATTGTGAATCTGGGAGATAAAATCCATAACACCCTCAATGCCTGACTACCAAATGAGGCTAGAAATACCTGCCATGGAATTTAAACGCCAGCATAAACTTCCTCTTACGTTGTTGAAAAATGCTTCCCATAAGTGAAAATGGTATAAATAAATGAAAATAGATTTTATCTCCCAAGAGAACGTTTATATTTTTGATAGTTACATTGATCAATTTCACCCTGGTAAATGTTCATCTCTGATTTTTAAGTTTAAAAAAAAAAAAGAAAACTGCAACAAAAGAGGTTTCATTTTTTATTTTTATTTTTAAAATTTTATTATGATTATCATTCAGTTGAATAAGTAGTTATTAACCAAATGATATTATAAGACTTGAAAGTTAGACACTTAGTCAAACTTGTTATTGCTTTAAATTACAACAAACTGTTTTAGTTGTTCATTTTGCAGAAATACAAAATTACTTAGTGGTACTGGTTCATCGGCTCACAAAATTATACCTTAACGTGAGTTTATTTAGTTGGTCTCAGAAAAATAATGATATAACCATATTAATTTATACTTTTAATTTATACTTTGATTTCATGGTATTACACATCTCAGAGCATGTAATACGCATGCGTGCTAGACTCGATGAATATTTGAGATCTTCTGATAAAACTTTTGTACCCTAGTCAAAGGGAAATATTTTGTGAGTAACGGTAGCATCTAGAAAGCTCTTAGCGAGACTGCACCCCTAAGCAGTTTTTGCCATATTTATCTTAGATCAACTCCAGCCGGTTTGCTAAGTGTCATGTGGAAGTCAGAAATGAATTTTTGTTGGTGAAATGATTGTTGCTCAAGACATATAAATTGGCTTAAAGAGGGAGCCCCAGGCCTAACCCAGGATCCTGTGTTTGGCTTCTGTTGGAAGGTTCTGACCCTTGATCTCAGATTAACTGAATCCTACTGCTAGAAAACGGTCACATTTTCCTGGAGTGACTATTTCCTGCAAAATACTTTCAGAGTGTGTGAAAGGACAGAGAGCAGAGACTTCACTTTTCCACAGAGGAGGTGGACATTGGCTTACTTAATAAATATACATACGTGTAGCAGAATTCAGTTTGAGACTTGCTTCCAGTGTTAAGTGTTACCTGGTGGCAAGGACATGGGGAGACCTTGGGTTCTCAACCCACTTCTAATTTCCCCCATCCACCAAACATATGCAAACGTTTGGCAATGACAAAATGCCTTGAGTCAGTTCACAGCAGTTCTATAAACGCAGAAGCTTTAGTTTAACAGCTAAGAACAATTGCAAAGAATATTTGGTAACAAAACACTTATGCTTTAGTGTATCAGAGGTGAAGAATTCACAGTGTGAAATGCGCTCTTGCATAATCATTTGCAAAAGTCTCAAGAGGCGATTAATTATTAACCCACTGAATCATTGGAAAAGCATGTGCTACATGTGCCTTCGGGCATTTCAAAGGGGTGCCTCCTTCCTGAAGTTGACAATAGACCCATTGGTTCTTGTTTAGAATTGCCATGGTGAGTGCTTATCGCCAAGTCATAACAACATCAAACCATCTGCTCCTTGCAGTCATTCCTCACCTACAGGCTATCAGAATGCTACTCGTTCTTTAGAATTCCAGAGGAAGTAGTTCAGAGAGGCTGCCTTTGACATTTATCATTATCTTTTGCCTCCACACACAAAATCAACTCCCGAAAGACAATTAAAACACTGGGCTATTTTCCCAACACTTCATGTTTTATTTGACTGATTTTATAGACACCTCTTGTTATGCTCTACTTTTCCTTCATCACAACCATCTGCTCCCATGAAACGTATTTGTTTCTTTCATGGGGAACACCCATATTCCCCAGGACATTTTTCTCTAAGGAAGGAAAACTCGATCTTGGTCTTACCATAGACCTTCTATAGGTTTTCAAATCAGGGCTTTTACATGAATATCTTTTACAGAAAAATAACGATTCTGTAGATAAAATTCTACTTCTGGGTGAAGTGTACAATCTCCAGCCAGACCTGAAAATAATGCTGGGGTAGTATTTTCCAATTCACAAAGAGTCCCCACACACCAGATCTTATTTTTGCCTCATGAAAACCACATGATGTTGACAGGGCGAGAAATTATGAACTCCGTTTTGCAGGCGATGAAAGCGAGATTCCAAGACATTAGTGACTTGCCTGAGGCTACACAGCTAGTAAGAGCCAGAACACCAATTGGTTACCTGACTTTTCTTTCTTCTGTTCCTCAGGGACTTCTTCAACTCTCTTTTTTGCTGACTTACATGTCCCTACACTGGGCTCTCATGTCTGCTCCTGGCTCAGGGTATACCGATATGCTTAAGTCCACCCCAAAATTTCAAGTACTGTCACTTGCTCCCTATCCAGAAGGGGCCAGAGTGCTCTGGAGCCAGAATGCCCTGGGAGCATTTCTACAGCCCATGCATCATGGTGATTGACCATTAGTGGACAGTGTCTTCACACACAGAGGAGCCCAGTGGAACTGCCTGTCCAGGAGAGTCATCCCTGGAGACTCCTGGGATGGGAGATGCGGTGGGGGTAGACAGTAGAGCGCTGGTAAGGTAGGGGGATGCCCTCCAGTTTAACCCCCTACTCTTGGCACTCCCATGATGCCCCCATGGTTGCCCTCTCCTTGCTGCATGGCCTCACAGCCGTCTGATCCTGAGGTCCGTTCTTGGACCAGTGAATGACCATTTAGGATGTGATTCTTTGCTGCTGCTTCACAAGTGTGGCCTCTCTCTTCCCTACATGCAAGCCTATAGCATACTTTTCTCCAAAACAGGAGATCTTAATCTGGAATTCATGGAATTTACCATGATGTGCAATAATTTGTATGAATTTATGTACACGTGTTTGTCAAAAGAGGGGATCATAGCTTTCATCAGATTTTCAAAGGGGTTTTTGATTAAAAAAAAAGTTTACTAATAATATTTAGAGTGAATGATAGATCTGGGAACCAGACCCAATCCATCTCACGTCAGAGTTCTGATTCTTGACCCTTTTTTCCTATCTTCCACCTTCTAGGTTGGAGACCCTGAGCAATTTATCCAACATTTCTGAGCCTGATTGATTTTAAGTTTAAAGTCAAGTTGATAATCACATCAGACTTCCACTTCAAAGATGGCTTAGAGCTACTTTTCCCTATACCTCCTGATTAGCACAAGTAAAAACCTTGGACTCTATATGTAGGAAAACATAGGAAGACTATGGAAGGTGGAAAGAAGTAAAACCAACTAGGGACCTCGAACCTGAGGAACCACATGGTGGTGAGTTTCTCAGTCCTCCCCTCTGCCCCTCCCCAAAAGCTCATACTCGGAGCTAAAGAAGCCAACAACCAGGAAACATCAACAGGTAAGACTAAAAAACAAAAACAAAACTCCAGCCAAAAGACTAGAAAGGAGGCAATCTAGCAAAATAGAAAAATTTTAGACGGTAACTGCTATACTCCATCAAAATACCACATAAGATATTGTGGTTCCACCCATACTAGCAAAGACCAAAAGGGGAGCATAGATTTCCATGCTTGTGTAGTTTTAATGAGGGATCCCAACCCCCCCTGCTAAGGTGGGGTTAGAGAAGGCCAAGTAGAAAGACAGGACTTTCATCGCCACTGGCCAGTAGAGCGCCCCCTTCTGCCCCTTCCCGCTTCTGTGCTGTGAGTGGAGACCATGTAGAGAGCCTGGATTTCTACCCCTATCCTGCAGTGATAAGGTGTCTCTACCATTTCCCGTTGGGGTGCTATCAGACAAGAGCTCATGGAAAATCAGGACTTTTACTATTGCCCAGGAGTAAGAAGGTCACCTCTACTTTCCCGGCAGTGGATACCACATGGGAGCTGGAACTCCTAACCGCACCCAGCAATGAGAGTCTCCCCACACCACAGCCAGGTGTCAGTGGAGGTCAAATGGGCAGCCTGGACTTTGACTTCTACCTGTCAGTAACAGTGTGGTGCCCCTCAACCTATTGGAGCAGTATTGAAAGCCAAGCAGGCGCACACACACACACACACACACACCAAAAAAACAAAACTCTTAAACAGAAGATTTAAACAAGATCCAGAGTTTCACAACACAATTTAAAAAGTCCAGGTTTCTATAGAATATCACTCATATCAAACACCAGGGAGATCTCAAACTGAATGGGAAAAGATAACAAACGCCAACACCAAGAAAATGGTGCTATTACAATTATCTACCAAAGATTTTAAAGCAGCCATGATAAAAATGCTTCAACAAGAAATTAGAAATATACCTAAAAATAAATGAAAAATAAAAGCAGGAAAACTCAGCAAAGAAAGAGAAATATAAAGAAGAATTAAATGGAAATTTAGAACTGAAAAATATAATAACTGAAATGAAAAGCTCATTTGATGGGTTCCACAGTAGATTAGAAATGATGGAAGAATGAATCAGTGAATTAGAATAGAACAATAGAAATTACTGTCCCTATTTTCAGATGACACGATTGTCTATGTAGAAAATCCCATCTACAAAAACTTTCCTGGAAATAATGTGAGTTCAGCAAGGTCACAAGATATAAGATAAACACATAAATATCAATTATATTTCTATGCAGTAGCAATGGACATGTAGACACTGAAATGAAAACTACAATGCCAGTTACATAGCTCAATAATGAAACACATAGGTATAAATTTAACAAAACACGTACAGAACTTGTATGCTGAAAACTACACAACATTGATGAAAGAAATTAGGAGAGGCCCAAATACAGGGAGAGAGACACAAGATCCACTGATTGGAATACTTGAAGTAGTGAAGAAACCAATTCTCTTTAAATTGATATACGCTTTTAAATCAATTCCTGTCAAAATACTAGCATGATTTTTTGTTGGCATGGAAAAATGTCCTGAAAGAAAAACCTGTTCTAAAATGTACACGGAAAGGCAAAGGAACCTAAATACCTAAGCCAATTTTGAAAAAGAATAATAAAATGAGAGGCCTCAGTCTATCTGATTTCAAGCTACAGTAATCAAGACTGCATGGTAATGGCAGAAAGAGGAAGACACATAGATCAGTGAATCAGAACCCAGAAATAGACCCGTATAAATGTGCCCAAGTGATGTGTTGCAAACATACAAAAGCAATTCAACAGAGAGAAGATAGCCTTTTCAACAAATCATGCTAGAGCATGTGGACTTCCTTATGTAAAAACCAAAACCGAAAGAAAACAAGCAAAACTTGGACCTAACCCCCCCATCTTATATAAAAACTAAGTCAAAATGGATCACAGACTTAAATGTAGAGGGTAAAGCTATACGAAGTTTGGAAAAGTAAGCATAGGGGGAGAAATCTTTGCAATGTAGCTCTAGCCCAGTATTGTTAGTCTTGAGAACAAAAGGACATCCATAAGAGAAAAGAGTTGATAAATTAGACTTCATCAAAATGAAAATGTCTGCTCTATGAAAGACCCTTCGAAAAAATGAATAGACAAGCTACAGGTGAGTAAAAATATTTACGATTCACATAGCTGATAAAGAACAACTATCTAGAACATATAAAGAATTCTCAAAATTATTTGAGAATGTATAACCCTACAAAGCAGTAAGGACATGGGCAAACAAAACCAGAAGACATTTGACCAAGGACGACCCACAGATGGCAAATAAGCACATAAAAAGATGCTCAACAACAATAGCCATTAGGGAATTGCAGATTAAAGCCGCAATGAGATATCACTACATACCTGTGAGCATAGCTAAAATAAAAAATAAGGGCGACACCAAATGTTGGCGAGGACATGGAGAAATTGGATCACTCAAACATTATTGGTGGGAATGTAAAATGGTATGGCCACTTTGGAAAACAATGTGGCAGTTTCTTAAATAACTAAATCTACAACTCCGGCATAATTGAGCAATTCCACTTCTCGGCATCTATCCCATATGAATGAAGATATTCGTTCACAAAGAAAAAGGGGCAAGAACATTTGTAGTAGCCCCAAAGTGGAAATAACACAGATACCTTTCAACAGGTGAGTGATTGAATACATTGTGATACATCTACACCATGGACTAGTACTCAGCACTAGCAAGGAATGAGCTATTGATACACCCAATACCAGGATGAATATCCCGAGGATTACACCAGTGAATAAAGCTGATTACAAAGAGTTACACACTGAATGCTTCCATTTATGTCACATTCCTAAAATAACAGAACATTTAAAAATGGAGAACAGATTAGCTGTTGCCAGGTGTTGAGGAGAGGATAAGGCAGTGGGGAATGGGTATGGCTAACACAGAAGCAACCTGAGGGAACTTTGTGGTGATACAAATGTGGTGCATATTGGCTGCATCAATGTCAATATCATGGTTGAAATATTGTAATAGCTTTGCAATGTTACCATTGATCGATAACTGGATTTAGAGTACCTGGAATCTCTTTGTATTATGTCTTATAGCCATGTAAATCTACAATTATCTTAAAATATAAGTTTAATTAAAAGGTTATGTCTTGGCATGTCTGGGTGGCTCGGTTGGTTAAGCGTTTTGACTTCAGCTGGGCTCATGATCTTGTGGTTTGTGAGTTCATGCCCCACATCAGGCTCTCTGCTGTCAGCACAGAGCCCATTTAGGATCCTGTTTCTCTCTCCTCTCTCTCTCTCTCTCTCAAAAATAAATACATTAAAAAAAGGGGGGGGTTATGTCTCACTCTCTCTTCTTGTGAATCAAGCGTGATAATGTCTATGAAAACTCTTTATAACTTATAAAGCTCTGACAGATGTTAACTTTATATATATAATAAATATATACAGAAAATAAATTATATATATGTGTGTGTATATATATATATATATATATATATAATTTATTATCAAAATAGCACCAACATTAAGCTTTTCTTTGCATGTATTTGGATGTGATATGTTATCAGTCTATTTCACTCAATGCATTTTCATGCACTTAATTTTCAGGTTCTTTAGCGTATATAAATGAGACAAAGTTAATGAGTTTGCAGGTCTGATTCTAATGACAACAAGAGAAAACCTCACTCCTGAGTTAACATAAACAATGTGGCTTTTGTGTTTGAGGATGCTGCTGCCAACGATGTAATTAACTATCAGTGATGCGCCAATGAATGGATTCCAAAATTGGCTTCAAAAGCAACAGTTGGAGATCACTGGGCAACTATCTTGTAGCAGGGTTTGGAAGATTACATAACATGGGGCACCTGGGTGGCTCAGTCAGTTAAAGTCCAACTCTTGGTTTTGGCTCAGGTCATGATCTCATGGTTTGTGGGTTCAAGCCCCACATCAGGCTCTGCGCTGACAGCTCAGAGCTTGCTTTGGATTCTCTCTCTCCCTCTCTCTCTCTCTCTCTCTGTCCCTCCCCTGCTTGCTCTCTGTCTCTCTCTCTCTCTCTCAAAAATAAATAAATAAATAAATACATAAATAATTTTAAGAAGATTACACAACAATGCTTGTAATGGATTGAGCTCAGACCCAAGGGCACAGTAGGTATACAGTAAATATTTGTTGAATGAATGAATGACATACTACTAAATAAACAGTAGCAGATTGTACTACAATTAAGTCTGTACTGGAATGTTCTGAAGACACCTTAAATTCGTCATTCCCATCCCTGAACTTGGCCTCTCTACCCTGCAATCTAACCAGACACTTCCCTTTTATTCTTGTCCTAGCAAATGACACATCTATCCACAGATACTGTTGTGTCATACCAGAAAGTTCAATCTTTCTAGACTTCCTGATCCAATTGGAAACTAAGTCCTTAGCAACTACTTAATTATCTACTATCTCCAGCCCCATAGCCTCTGGCCTCCTTCCTTCCCTTGTCATTTGTCATCTAGGAAAGTCCACAACGCTTCTGTTTTCAACACTCAGACTGGTGCATCCTCTAGTGTGATTTTTTTCCACATCACACGAATCTTCTATAGATACCAGCATTAGTAACTATTTATTGAGCCCTTGCACATACTGCACACTAACTGTGGGATAAGCTCCTTTCATACACTAACTGTGAGTTTGGTTTAGTGGGCATTTGGGTAGATTTTCCCAAGTCTATCTGGTCCATGCTTGTCTCTACCTCCAACTCTACATAACTTTTCCTTCCTGAATTTTGGTTAAAAGTTTTGTTTACCCACATGTTCTGGGATAAAGTCCTTTCTCTGCGTATTTCAAGAGGATGAACCTTGATGAGTCTGGGCCAAGGATGCCATTCCACTAGTTCTACCAGACGGAAGTTAAGATGTGGACACATGGTACAATTCTGGCCAAACAAGATGTCTGCTGATGGCAAGGTGCCAAACGGCTTCTGCCCAAGAGTTTTGTTGCTCTCCACAGAGATGCATGACTTCCTTTTTGGTCTTATGGGTGTGGCTACATGAGGAGCTGGTCATCTAGCAAACACAAAAGGCTAATACTGAAGGAAAATACCAACATACACCAGGAATTTTGGTCCTTAATGAGGCCATCAAGTGACTGAATTATCAATTCTGGTCTTCTGTAACGTGAGGTGATTGTTCTTATGGTGAAAGAATTTGAATTTTGTTTCGTGTTACTTGCAGCTGAACTCACCGCGAATAATAAGATCTTATCCCCACTTTGTTGCTGAGGAAATGTGGCGAAGGCATCCACCACTCAGATCCAAGCTTCGGAAGCCCCAGATAATTCCAAGACTGTGTTTCTATTGCTCACAGTACTTACCACACAATAGTACATCTATTGGTCACTTCACCGTCTCCTCCCCAGACTGCGATTCCTTATTGGGTAAGTTTTACACCATCAAATCTGTGAGTTTTTCCCGTGCTGGGACCTTACATTGTCATGGTTTTATGACTGGACATGACATTAAGGCAAGTAAATACTGCACTTTAGAAATATATATCTTTTTTATCTTCTTTGGTAACGAATATTCTGGTGGCCTCTCGAAAATTTGTTTCATTCCCTTTCCTCTGAATAGCAGACGTAAGGTTTATGTGGGATTAACCAGGCCCCTAGGTCTAGAGGTCAGAATTGGCCCAGGTCAATCAAGATAATTCTAACTTCCTGTGACATTTATAGTTTTAGAGATGCTGAAACACTGAAGGATGATACAATGTGAAGCTTAACACTCTTAACTCATGGTTTGGGGAAAAGCAGTATCCCTCACCTGGAAGTGAAGACTCCAGTCTGCAGTTCTGGAAAACGCTGGCGGCCATCTTCCTACCACGAGGCAAGCCAGCCTAAGGATGAAATGAAAGCACAAAGGAGGGAGAAGCTGAAAGAATCGAAGGAAAATGAGGCTTGATGATATTGTGAGTCTTTGGGTCAAACAAAACCCAAAGCTTGCCTTAATTCTGAACTTTCCAATTTTGCGAGTCAATACAGTCTTTCATTACGTTTGAGTTGGGCTTCCTATGGTGTACAATATAAAGAGTCCTTACTGATATAATCTTAATTACATTTTAAATTAAAACCTATTCCAAATAAAAGATCACATTGCAAATAGTGTAAATATAGACCCTCGTCTGCATTATCCAGCTACAATAATAGGATTTATTACTTGTGCTCCTTTTCAGTTACATTCCCGAAGTATTATAATTTTATATCTAATTTTGTATTCCTTGGCTATAAACCATTTAAGAATTTTAGGAAGCGAAGTGTGAATATTAACCTTAAAGAAGAAAAATGAAATTTTATCTATGTACAATTAATTCTCCTTTGCGTATCTGTCAAGTCAGGATTCGGGCATAAATACAAATCCTTCATAAGAAAGAGAAACAAGGTCAGTATTTAATTGCAGCTAAAGCTGGGATTCTGAACACATGACCGTCTTATTCATTGTGGAAACTTAAATCCAATAACCGGTGGAGCTCTGTTCCTTTTCTTAGAAACGAAATGTTTCTAAGGGAGCCTACTCTTTTACCTCGAAGCACTTATATGCATACACGCACAACCATATACACACATGTGCATGTATACTTATGAGGTTCATTTATTTTTTCCTGACGAAGGCAGACGTTTGCAGTTTGGAGATCTTGACACTATATCTGTGGAAGGGATTACTGAAACCTGACAAAGATTTCTGGTTCAGATTTTATAAAGAGTTCAAGCAGCCTTAAATTCAGTTTATTTGGGGGATCTGCCTTTGGAAAAATTGAGGGATTTGTTTGGCGACGATATGGAGATGCTTCTTGACTGTTCTGGTTCAAAAACTGAAATCCATATGTAGAGCTCACAGGCAAGGAATTGATATGTAAGAGGGGGAAAAAAATCCATTCTTTGACTGTTGTGTTGAAAGTGAGTTCAATAGCCATGAGGCTGCTATTGAAGCTGGCAGCACAACGCTGTGAAATAAATGGACTCTTTCTATATGAAAACTTGGCTCTACTGTTAAGAGAGTTTTATAACCTTTCACAATCAAAATTTAACCATAGGGCAGTGATAGGACTTCTCGGTCTTGCTCACAAGCGGGTAGCTAAATGGCTTTAATGCTGCCTATCTACTTTTATCTGCTTTTATCTCTCTGATTCTTCCACTTGACTTTGCTCTTGATAAAGAATTAATGTTTGAGCGAGTCTTCAAAAGGAATGGCAGACCAAAAGAAAGAGTGATTGGCAGGTAACGAGACCAGAGAGGTAGCCAGGCCTGATCATGGAGGACTTTTATTTTATCTTTATCAAGATACCTCTAGGGTGCCTCCAAGGAACTGAGACAAGAAAGAGCCCCTTGGTGTGGTCAGGTTTGATTATTCCCTTAATGGAGGTTGGTGCGGTTCTAAAAGAGAGTCTTCCGTCTCCCCAAACCCTCTCCTATCCTCCTGTGGTCTGTTTTACTTTCCCTTTTCTGTTCATTCCCCAATTCCAATCCTGAACACTCTATCTTCTTCCACAGGCCAGGGATTTCCAAAAAATTGTAATTACCTTTATCAGTTAAAAAAAAAAAAAAAAAGTGAAAACACACTAATTTTATCGCACACAGAAAAAGCCCCGAGACTCACCTTCCAGAATGTCATAAGCTTTTTCTATCTTTCTGCTCCCATATCCTTTCTGTGGTTTCCATCCTCAAAGCAACAAGATGGCTACTGTGGCTCTAGCCATCACATCTGGGCCCAAGAAGGAATAAAAGGAAGAGCAAGATCAAAAGGGCTGTATTTCTAGCTTTCTGTTCTCTCTTTCAAGGAAGCCTCCCAGAAGTTCCATCCAAGGTCTTCATCTAAGTGTCCGGAATGTGGCCACTTGACTATACATAGTTGCAAAGGAGGCTGGGGACTGTAGTACCTTAGTGGGACACAGTACCACACCCAACAAATATCACTGAAGAAAAGAATGGTTTCCTGCCAGTTTGCTTTGGAATCTATTTTTTTCCAGTCAAAACAGCCACAGCTCCTCTCCAAAACATTTTAGGCAATGCATCATCTCTTGTAATAGTTTCCCAAAATGTATTTCTTCATGGGTCTCTGTGTCACAAAGGGATTTAGTAAATAGTGTAAACAGAGACAAGTATTTTTATTCAACTGCACAGCACCTTCCCACATTGTATCATTCGTTGTAACGGTTGTCTCTTTCACGTCTCTTTCACATCCTCTCCATCGTGTGCTCTGTGCATTTTCCTGTAAATTTGTTGGCAAACGCCTTTTAGTCTGTTGCCACGTTGCACCTTAATGTCGTTTCAGCCATTTTTATTTTGGAAATAAAAAATAAGCAGTTATAACTGTTGAGCGGCATTTTGTAAAACACTAGATTGAGCATGCGGTGACTTAAACTTCACTGGATATCCTGGATATTTAGTTTTTAGCTGTCTGGTTAGTCATGTTTTCATACTAATATTAGCTCTAAATCCAAACTCCTGCACCTTAATGAATTTTTGGCATGAGCTTCCAAGTCTGGCTCCTATGTTATGACACAGCCCTATGCCTTCAACTGCTCAGATAAGTCCTAACAGCGATTTAATAGAAGCCATGTTTGTATTTTAATATTTCTAGGATCCACATTAGTAAGTATAAAAATAAACATGTCAGATTAATTGTAATAACCTAGTAGATCTAAAATATTGTAATTTCAAAGCATAATTTAATAAAAATTGTTAATGAGATAGTTCATATAAGTATTTTATTTTCATTGTATATTTCAGGTTTTATCACACATGCAAGTTTAAACTACATTTTAATGCTCAATAGCCACATGTGACAAATGGCCAGCATACTGGTCAGCACAGGCCTGTAACATGGGGGATAAACACCTAGCCATATCCTGGGGGTGGGGACATGGGTCCTGTAACCTCCTAATCTCAAGGTCAGTTCAAGAATACATTTTTCAGGTAATTCCCTTTAGGATTAAGCTGTTTCACTATTGTAATTTAAGACGGTGGTGAAGATATTTGGACATTGGACCCAACTCCTCCCCTTCTCCCCTCATGTGTCTCAATGGTCTTACAATTTTGTTAGTAGATACAAATCTCACTCACCTGGCTTAACTTCCTAGCATATGCAAATAAGATCTCTCACATTCAACATACCCTCAGAAATTATTATCCCAGGAATATCCTTGTTCTTTCCTGAGTCCAAGATCACTTTGCTCTAGGTCTTATAGCAGCCATCAAAACCTGCACCTCGTGCCGTGTGTGTTTTCTGACCCAGATTTCCCAGTAAAATCCGTTAGCCTCCGTGTCCTAACTCAGGAAGTTTCAGCTACAAACAGTAGAAAAACCTTACCCATACTGTATTCAAACACAAGAGCTCATACTGGTTCACACAATTGGAAGAACAGAGAGGGCGGGTGTCAGGCACGGTTTAATCATGCTTTCAGGCACTGTCTTCGGTTGGGTTCCCAAGAAAGACAATGTGAAACAGGGGTTTGAGTCCAAATGGTTTGTGGAGGAAGAACCCTCAGGAGAAAGGGAGTGAATGAATCAAGAGGCAGAAAGAGGAGCTAAGCAGAGACATGATGTCCTCAGTAGCATGATGGTACCACAAAGCCAGTCTTAACTGTGAGTTAGGGAGGGAGCCTCTTGTATTCCTGGGCTAGTCAGTCATTTGCTGTCCGTTATTTTAGGGATGGAAGGGTGCATACCTTTTGGGAGGGGGCAGTCGGGCATCTCATCCACAGACAGCAATTCTCAGGAGAAAAGGGCAGCTGTCAGCTCTCTGCAGCCGACACTCCCAGCAGTGGCATGTGTCAGTGTGGGGTCAGGGCAGGGTACCCACAGAATCTACTACAGCTGCATTCGTCTATGCTTCTCTCCTTAGACTCTCCTCTGTGTATGGATTTTGCCTGTAGCATTTCTTGTCTCCTGGCTTCACGATGGCTGCAGCAACCCCTGGGGAAACCTGCTTTTCAATTCTTATTCCTGGGGCGGGGAGGGCAGAGTATTGGAATCCCTATGAGTCTCCCAAATGAGTTAGGAAAACTCCCAGAAGCCCCCGCCAATTTTCTCCTACGGTTTATTGGCCAAAATCTAGCCACATGATCATTCCTGAACATTTCCTTAGCAAGAAGTGTGAGATTACATTGAAACCAGTCAGGTTCACACCTGATCTGAGGTCACTCCCCACTGAAGGAAGTGGAATAGATAATGGGACAATAGCCTCCAGGCACGCAACTCACTGTGAGAGAGCCTGAGAAATCAATTTCTGTCGAAATGTACATAACTGTTAGTGGTTTCTAGGAAGGTGGTCTTTTCAGGGACTTTTCTCTCTTATCACACAAAAAGGGGAGGATTCAGCCTAAAAATATATTCATGGAACTTAGCATCATATAGTACAAATGTGACCTGGTGACATAGTACAAATTGCAACTTTATGTTTCCTTTAAAAAAAAATTTAACATTTATTTATTTTTTGAGAGACAGAGACACAGCATGAATGGGGGAGGGACAGAGAGAGAGGGAGACACAGAATCCGAAGCAGGCTTCAGGCTCTGAGCTGCCAGCACAGAGCCCAACATGGGGCTCGAACTCATGAACTGCCAGATCATGACCTGAGCTGACGTCAGGTGCCTAACTGACTGAGCCACCCAGGTGCCCCACAACCTTATGTTTCTAACAAGTTAGTAAAAGAAATAGATAAAAAGGAAAACTTACATAATATATTATATATAATAATAATTATTATTACATTAATATATTATTATTATGTATATATGTGCATGTGTATACACACACACACATGCAAGTTTTAAGAGCTGATGAACTGAAATTGTCAATGATTACCCGATCTCTATAATGTAAAAAATTGTATAACTCTGTGCTTATATATTTGAGTACATTCATACCCATTCACTGTACAAAGTAAAACAGATTGCATCATGAATGTACATCTTGGGTTTTGTTCCCAACTATACTACTTAGTAGTTGTATAATCCTGGGGAATTGACTTAACTTGTCTGAATTTCCTTTTCTTTATTTCCATCGCAATACATACATACATACATATTTTTCCTACTTTTTTTTCAGGTAGCATCTTCTTTCGTTCTTTTTTCTCAAAGTTTTATTTTATTTAAAATCTAGTTAACATAATATTGGTTTCAGGAGTAGAACTTAGTGATTCATCACGTACATACAATACTCATGACCCATCACAACAAGTACCTTCCTTAATGCCCATCATCCATTTAAGTCATCCCCCACCCATCTTCCTCCGTCAACCCTCAGTTTGTTCTCTATAGTTCAGTGTCCCCTATAGTTGGCCTCCCTCTATTTTCCCCCTTTCCTCTATGTTCACCTGTTTTGTTTCTTAAATTCCACATATGAGTGAAATCATTGTGTCCCTCTGACTGACTTGTTTCACTTAGCATAATACACTGTAGCTCTATCCATGTCATTGCAAATGGAAAGATTTCATTCTTGTTTTTACCAATGTTTATTTACTTATTTTGAGAGAATGAGAGAGACAGAGACAGAGCACGTGCACACAAGCAAGAGAGGGAGAAAGAGAATCCCAAGCAGGCTCTGCACTGCCAGTGCAGAGCCCAATGAGGGGATTGATCCTATGAACCACGAGATCATTACCTGAACCAAAATCGAGAGTCAGATGCTTAACCGGCTGAGCCACCCAGGTGCCCAGATTTTGTTCTTTTTGAAGGCCGAGTAATATTGCATTGAATATATGTGTATATATGCATATATCTAGATAAATTTATTTCCATAGTTTGGCTATTGTTGATAATGGTGCTATAAACATTGGGGTACATGTGCCCCTTCGAATCTGTATTTTTGTATCCTCTGGGTAAATACCTAGTAGTGCAACTGCTGAATCATAAGGTGGGTCCTATTTTTAACTTTTTGAGGAAACTCCATACTGTTTTCTAGTGCACCTGTTTGCATTTCCACCAACAGTGTAAGAGGGTTCCCCTTTCTCCACATGCTCACAAACATCTGTTGCTTCCTGTGGTGTTAATTTTAGCCATTCTGACAGGTGTGGGTGGTATCTCATCATGGTTTTGATTTGTATTTCCCTCGTGATGAGTGATATTGAGCATCTTTTTCAAGTGCCCGTTAGCCATTTGGTTGTCTCCTTTGGAAAAAATGTCTATTCGTGTCTTCCTCTCATTTCTTAACTGGATTGTTTGTTTTTTGGGTGTTGAGTTTGAAAAGTTCCTTGGAGATTTTGGTTACTAACCCTTTATCAGATATGTCATTTGCAAATATCTTCTCCTATACCGTAGGATGCCTTTTAGTTTTGCTGCATGTTTCCTTCACTGTACATAATCTTTTTATCTTGATAAAGTCCCAAGAGTTCATGTTTGCTTTTGTTTCCCTTGCCTCCATCAATGTGTCTAGTAAGAAGTTGTTACGGCTTAAGTCGGAGGTGGCTGCCTGTGTTCTCCTCTAGGATTTTGAAGATTTCCTGTCTCACCTTTAGGTTTTTCATGCATTTGGAATTTATTTTTGTGTATGGTGTAAAAAAGTGGTCCAGTTTAATTCTTCTGCATGTTACCATCCAATTTTCCCAACACCATTTGTTGAAGAGACTGTCTTTTTTCTGCCAGGTGTTCTTTCCTGCTCTGTTGAAGATGAGTTGAATATATAGTTTCGGGTCCATTTCTGGGTTTTCTATTTTGGTCTATTGATCTATGTGTCCGTTTTTGTTCCAGTACCATACTGTCTTGATGACTACAGCTTTATATATATATATATACACATATATATATATATATATACATATATATATATATATTTATCCTACTTTGATAGGGATAATGTGACATAATGAACTAATGAATATAAAAGTCTTGTGAAGGATATACTTAATATATTTTATGATATCTTTATTAGAGTACTATTACAATAGGAAATTGATTTGGAGGCATTCTCTTCTAGAATACTTCTACATCTCCAATAATGTTCCAGGTATTGGGCCTGATATGTTTAAATGTAGCAACTTTTAAATATAGCAATAAATATGATATCTATTTGTGCTAGGCCATAAAAGGTCACTTAGCTGCCCCCTGGTTTGCTGTAACATTTGCTGTCAGAATTCTGGGATACCTTGTAGGACATCTGATCAACCTGTGGTCACCACGACGGTGAAGCCTTGAGGAGAAATCACAGGTAGAGGCCCTGAGTGCAGCCATTTGACTCATCCAGGCTCAGGCACCAGGCATGTAAGTGAAGAATTCTTTAGATAATTCCAGCCCATCCACTCAAGTCAACCCCAGCCAGGTGAACCTTCCCCAGCCAAGGTTCTAGACGGTGCGGCACAGACAAGCCATATCGGCTATACCCTATTTGTATTCCTGACCAATACAATTCATAAGCAGAATAACACAGTCATGGATACACCATTACATTCTGGAGTGGTGAGTGATGCAGTAAAAAATAATCAGAAGGGTTTCTCAGTTGGCTCCACAAACCCCTGCACAATCCCATTTTTTATAGGTGGAAATTAAGAGAGAACTTCAGTAATTTTTGGTCCTACCATCGATAGTGTCAGATCTAGGATTCGAACTCAGATCTGCCTTAGGGCAGAATCTTTGTTCTTCTCACCACCACGTCTGTCTCAAGCTGACCTCTGAGGAGGGCACATGGGTGGCCAGCCTGCTGAGCCCACAGGATGAAGGGGCAGAAAGAGAAACATGTCCTCTTGCTTCAGGGCTTGTTTGTTTCCAGGCTGTCTGCAGGATGATCATTTGGAGAGCTGAATCCCTCACATTTGTTATTATCTGCCTCAGACATCTTAATTAAATGCTTTGGAAGCCTGTACCATACAATCAAAACTCTAAGCACTTTTCTCTCCTTGGGAAAAAACCCCGTAAACTAAAATTCCTGTCCACGGTTCAAATTCCAGCTATTGATTTCTGCTCTTGATTTTAACCTACTTTCTCTCTGAGAGTGCAAGTCCCTCAACAAGATGAGAATAAATAAAAGCAAGTGGGTGCCACCTGGGTGAAAAAGGGAGGGGGGACTGGAACACCCTGATAAGGGCCTGGGTTGATGGTTCAATAGGAGAGGGGTTAAGGGACCTTAAGTTAAAACTTGTTTGAACTTGAAAAATTCTTTCCTGAAATCCCAGTACAAGGTCTTTATACTTTCTCAGTGCACTTCGCTCTATGTAGGCTCTCATAGTAAAAATAAGAACAGTTACGAGAGAGAACAAGAAAGCAAAGGGATAGTGTGTGTGTGTGAAATAGTGAGCATTTTACCAACTGATGTTTGAGATGGAAGAATTTACTCCCTCAATTTTATTAGATAAAGAGACGAAGGCCCAGAGAGCCTATGTGGTATTTCTGAGGCAGCAGGCAGCCAAGGGCAGCAGTGCCTGCAGAATTCTCCATTTGTACTCTTGCCCCATGAGAATTGATTGTCCAGCTTTATCTATATATTTTTTCCTATTTACTTGTATTCAGTGTGACTGTTAGGGCTGATGCTTGCTTTATATAAAATTGGGCCACTTTGGTTCAGTGGGGCCATATTTAGAATAAGAATGGTTGGGGCACCTGGGTGGCCTTGTCTGTTAAGCATCTGACTCTTGGTCTCAGCTCAGGTCATGATCTCCCAGTTTGTGAGTTCGAGCCCTGTGTCAGGCTTTGTGCTGACAGCTGGATCCTGCTTGGGATTCTGTCTCTTCTCTCTGCCCCTCCCCTGCTTGTGCTCTGTCTCTCTCTCTCTCTCTCTCTCTCTCTCTCTCTTTCTCTCAAAATAAATAAATAAACTTAAAAAAAAAAGAGTAAGAGTGGTCAACACGTTTTCAGAGAGAGTGGGAAAAGGCAAAAAGAAGACTGTTTAAAAGGTGAAATGTCAATGCCATTTTAGCAGATACGACCGAACATTTCAATCATCTGTGGAAGGCTCTGATTAGGTGCTTTGCATATGCTATTTCATTTCATCTTCACGGTTCCCAGAGGTCGCTGTCCATATCTCTATATTTACATAAAAAATTGGCTTTTAAAGAGGTTAAGTTACCTGGGAAATGGCAAAGCTCTGACTTGAATGCAGGTTCCTCTTCTCCCAAAGTCATGTTCGTTCCACTGTGCCAGTGTTTCCCCTGGTATTTACAAGGTTATTTTAGATGGTTCTAGGATGGACATAATATAGTGCAATAGTTATGTGTTGATTTCCGTGTGCTCTAGGAAAGCAACATAACAGACCCATAAAGCTCAAATATTTACCTGTTGCTATTTCTTATTTCTTTCTTAAGATATTTATTGACGTTAAAAAGGGGCATGTGGTTAAAATATTCACAAAACCATGGCAAAATTATATAAAATAGCTTAGGCAAAAATATGAAGTGGTATGCCATGAAGCTGAAGTTTTAGAAACTGTACTATACTAGGTTGTCATGATATCATTGACTGGCTATTGGCCGTTGAAGGGTTTCCAAAGAATTCATTCAGATTTCCTGACACTTAACACAAGTGAGTTGTGGTTTTAAAGTCTATCAATTATATTAGGGTTAAAGTATGCTCTTCAAGGAAATGTACGGCTCCTTTAAAATTTATATGTTTAATTTAGTAGAAATGTGCATCTCATGTATTCACAAAGCATTGTTCTTAGATGAGAGCACCATCTATCCATCCATCCATCCATCCATCCAATGGCGTTTGTAGGCACCTGAAATGTAGTAGGAATAGTATAATTAATGCACATTCCCTATGTTATAACAGAGCTCTCGCCTACTTGGAGGAGACAGTCAGGCAAATATTTATTTATGACATGTTTTTTTGTGGGCAAAGTACGACGGCATCAACTGAAGAGTGAATAACTCCCTGACTCTTCAGGAGTGGGGCCTCTAGGAAAATCTCATAGTGCAGAGAATTCTATGATAGATAATAAATTCCACCCAGATGGCGGCCAGGTGAAAACCTGCTGCCCACATCTGATAAGTCACAGGAATCTAGTTTGGGGTAAAGGTGAAGCACGGTACTTCACAAGGTGAAAGGTCTAGCATAATTGCCGCCTGGAGCTTATCCTTTTTTAACACCACCACTCTTCATTAGATAAAATTATTTTTAGTGTTATTCTGAAGTAAAAGGATTCATGATAATAATGGCTTCAAAGAAGCGCAGAGTAATAGATTAATACTTTTTAAGTACATTGATGCGATCTTCAAAGAAGAGAATGTATACCATAATAGGGTTCACCCAGAGTAATGAATAACAACATCACAGTTCGTTTTTGAGGCTTCGTTTCTTGCGATTTGTTGATGACCTCACCAAAATTAATCTTCTTCACATATTCCTGGAAAAAAAAGAGTATACCTAGAGTTTTCAATCTATTTCATCTGCAGTTGATGAGAGAACATACTTTATTCATTTTAATTTCCAAGAGTTGTTTTTATGTTAAGCAACATATGTGGAAATAATTCTGAAATACTTTAAATGTAAGGATCAATTTGGCAGAGACCTTAAAAACTCCACTTTATAATAAATCCTCCAAAATGCATCTACCCATAGATTTGTGTCTTCAAGATAGTGTGATTGATTCTAGGGGCTTTAAGCAAATGCCTCTGCAGCTGAAAAATTATAAACAGAAATTAAAACACGATGCAATGAATTCGTCACTCAAGTTCTGTTTCTCGTCTTTGCAATCATCGTGCCATCATTATTTATTTCCAAGTCACCCTTTAAATACAGGAATGCGTGGTACAGGAACTTAGCCTGAAGCCAGCTCAAAGGATTTCAAACCGTTACTCATTTACTCTCAAAGGGAATTCATATATAGCTAGGTCTAGGTGTTGTGGGTCAGGCTGTCTCACTGAGAATTCTCTGAGTGTCACGTAGCTGTACTGAAATATGTTAATTTTCTGCTTACATATATATTTTTAAGCTTCAATGATAACCACAGTGATTGTTTAGCAGTTAAACAACAACGTATTTTTTTAGGGAGGAACATCTCTATGTAACTGACATGGTTCAGATTTGCAAGTGCACGGTATTAATAAAATGTAGGCTGACTTTTAGTCAATTTTATTATTTTTTTAGCATCGTCTACAGGCAGTGCCTAGAGTCTATTGACCGCAGTGGGGGCCAGCCACTCCCAGACCTACCCTTAGCATGCTCTTGTGCAATCTTTGTTAGATGGGAGGGCTATCGCATGTCTAATCAGGCCCTGGGAATTGGGCCTGGCCTTTCCGGTAAGAACAGGCATGTAGTTCATAACAGTAACAGTAAGCCTCTAATCTCTGGTATGTGACTCCCAGTTTACTGGGAGACAGCAGAAGCATATCCAGGTAAGGAAATCTGCCCACACATCCTGACCTCTGGGATTCTCTCTCTGGGATTCTTGTGTCTGGAATGATACCACATCGCCTTCTCAGCACAGGGGAGTCTGACCCTCGGAGTTCTGTTCATCATTAGCCCACTGAGGGGTAAGCTGACTTCCGCCGTTCTTACGACTGTGTCTGCTCATCTGAAAGAGTGCAGGTATTGGACTGCATCAGGGGACACACGCTCAGATGGCCACAGAGCCCGGGAAGTCAGCAATGTGAGTGAAGAGGGCCAGGCACAAGCAAGAGAAGGAAGTGGAGGCTGGAAACCAGAGCTCCCACATTCCGTCCAAAGGGGGTAGTGCCTCCCTCGTTCTTGCCAGTCACCGCCACATGCAGGTACAGTGTTGCCAGATATTTATACCTCTCCCCAAAAGTTTGGTTATCTTGCTTTTCTATGTTAAATCATTTTTAAACGCTGGAAATGCACTAAAAATATTTAAAACCCAAACGACATACATCTGAAGGCCAGTTTATGGTCTCCAAACTTTGTGAGTGTTCTGATCCCTGGATTCTTTAATGATTCTACCTTGCTGGCAAAGAAGAGGTTTGGCTGTCTTTCCTGAGTAGGGCATCCAAAAAATGGTTTCTGGTCTGATGCCAAGCTCACAGCTGGGACTTTCATAAATCAATGACTACATTGTTGGTTTGGTCCAAATCTATTTAATCCATCCAGATCTCATCCACCAGGCTGGGAGAAAAGGGGATTACCTTTTATCAATGGTCTCCATTCTGCATCATGGCTTTGAGGTCCGCTTGGGATCAGGTTGACTTTTTCTATTAAGATACAAATACAAACTAAATGGAAATGAAGCAAATGAAAACTCCCACACTAGACAAAATGAAGGTACAGAATCTTTTCATGCTAAGAAGCCTCTTTATTTTAGTGGTGAATGATGAGGTCATGTGCTTTTCGAAAGGATCAATTGAGTAAGATCTATTTTTCCAGTACGCTTTTTTTTTTTTTTACTCTTCGTGTGCACGTGTGTGTGCGCGTGCTAACATTTCCAGCTTAAATCGTTTGAACATTTAGTTATTAGGGACACTTTTTTTTTTCCTTGCAATTTACTGTGGCTCATTGCCGGTTTCAGTTCTTCTTCTCTTATTGCTTTGGTATTTTTCTAAAATACACAAAATGTTATTTTAAAGAAATCCTACGAAGGACCCTAAAAGATGAACGAGAGATGAGACGTCACTGAAATGAAGGAGAAAGAAAGGGAAGCAGGGGGACCAGGAGAGAGCAAAGGCAGGGGAGATAAAACCTGAACAGAACTATTACTCACTAGAGTCATTAATCAAAACTATTGCTCTTTATTATCATGTTGGGTCCTGGTGGGCTTACCTCTGGGACAGAAACCTGTGCTCTCATTCTTTTGTTCAATGTTTCCATTGTAATGGGAGAGGGCCCTTATTCAAATATAATACCATTTCCGGAGAATTTATAAAAACATACTGAAAGCTAATGTGTGAGAATTCTCTTATCCCCAGTTTTCCATGCCATAAAAGACATTTTCATTTGCATTGTTTGTTGTGAACAATTAAGGTAGAGGAGAGAGCATACTCCATTACAAATTAAACCTTTTCAGAAGAGGATTAAAAATGATCTTATAAACAGGCTTTTCAGTGCAAGAGCATAAGCTTTAACTCTGAATTGAAAAACCAAAGCCACGTAGAAACAGAAGCAAGAGCATTTAATTAATCTACAGTTTATCCTTTCCTATTGTGATACACAAAAAGAAACCGTAATTTTCTTAGGGCCTTTCTGTTTAATTCTTAGGAACAATTGCATTAACTGAAAGGGTAATTCTTACTGCGAAGGAATGCTTGAGGATGCTTTGCAATCACAGGAATAGCACTGAAATGAAAGTCTCCGGGCTTGAAATTTAATCTCACCCTGCCGTGATCTAATACCAGAGAACCTGAATTTCTACCATTTGCAAGGTACTTCTTGCATGTGTCTGTCCTTGCCTGTTTTTATTTAACTCCTGGAAAAAAAAAAAACAGCTTACATCAGTCATTTGAAACAATTATTCTAAAATATTGCCCAATTGATGAAAGGAACAAAGCATTCCCGGCAGGGACCAAGAAGTGATTTATATATAACACTTCCAATGAATATTTCACTTTTTACTTTGCCTACGTAGACACAAGCCAAGAGAAACCAGAAATGTAATTTCAGAATCCGTATGAGCATTTCAAGGCTGAATGTCAAACAAGAATTTAGGAAAGAAAAAAAATCACCATTAAAGACAAGCAGGGATAATCATCCTTGTAACTTAATCTTTGCTCACATCTTTAATTATTGAAATAGGTGACTTTTTAGGGCGGTTTTGGGTCTAGGGGATCCTGGTGGGTTTCCAGTTTGAGATCTTGCTTCAGATCCAGACACTTGGGCCCTACCCCAAATCAATGAATCAGAATATCTAATTTATGGGTCTGGAATAAGATCTAGGAAGATGAATTTTAGACAAGCATGCCTAGGGGATTCTGATCCAGATCACTTTTTGGGAAACCCTACACTACAGCTGCCACAAATTACCCGTGTTTTTCAGACATTTTGCTAGCAGCTAACTGCTTTTTAAACTCAGTACAGAAACAGAACAAACACAGAGCCGCTCTGACAAAGGCAGGTGGTCATTTGAGGGACCTGTGGCCTTGACCTGCCCTCCAACCTGAAGAGGAACCCCTGAAAGTCTCCCTATGGACTGCTGACTACCAGCACACCCCTCTCCTCAAAGCCCGATTAAATAAAAGCTCTTGTATTTCCTTCCTGGGAAGAACTACAAAGTTGACATGAACATTCTTGTGAGAATTTCACTAATGTTTTTGGGGATTTGTATGTAATCAAGACTAATACGGAAACGGCAGCCCCCGCTACGGTCTAACCAGCTGTTCAAGGCCATCCTCTCTTCTGATTGGCTGTTGTGCAGGCCATCAACATTATTAAATATTTTATATCCCCAGTGTTTTTTTAGTATTGAATTTTCGTGGCAGACAGCAATATTTGGCTGCTTCAAGACTGTTCCCAGCCCCACTTTTGCTTTTCTGCTTTCTACCATAAAGGATAAAAACTCAATGTTGCCTTTCCCAGCTTCCCCTGCAGCCAAGAACGGCCCTGTCACATCGTTTTGAACAGGGTGATGTAAGGGCAGTCTTCTGGAGTCCTTCTAAGAAGGATTCTTCCTCCGTGATGAAAGCAGATGAGTATCTACGGAGAGCTTGCTTACCACCCTGCCTGGCCTCTGTGTCCTGCCTTTGGAAGCAGTCAGGTGAAGGAGCCCTGGAGGAAGTGGCAACAGCCGCCTTACCATCCAGGGTGGAGTCCAAGAGAATGCGTGGCGGACCCCAGTCATCCATACTGTCATGGCCGAGCTAATGAAGGAACCCTGAAAGGGGCTGCCTCCAGACTTCTTTTTTTTTTCCAATATGGGTATTTTAATTTTTAATGTTTATTTTTGAGAGAGAGACAGAGACAGAATGTGATCAGGGGAGGGGCAGAGAGAGAGAGAGGGAGACACAGAATCTGAAGCAGGCTCCAGGCTCTGAGATTGTCAGCACAGGGCTGGCCGCGGGGCTCGAACTCATGGACTGCGAGATTATGACCTGAGCTGAAGTCGGACGCTCAACCGACTGAACCCACCCAGGCACCCCTAGACTTCTTGTTAAATAAAAATTGCTGTGCTTAAATTGCATATCTCCTTATAGTTTAGTATTTTTGTTTCTTTTACCTGAGAGCATTCTCACTGTTGCCGTCTTCAACAAATCTCTTTCTTCTTCTCTGGCCTGTCTTCTCTCAGTGGAATATTTTCCCAGGAACTTTCTTTTAGTAATATTCTAGAATTTCCAGTGGGGTGACCAATGGTATAATTTGCATATACACCCATACTTCAGAGTCAAGATCAGGATACTCAGAGTTAAATTCTGCTGCACAAGACCTCAAAACTATCTTCGTACACATGATTTTATTAATTGACTGATAGCTTGTCTTACTCGAAAATGTGTTTAGGGGCGCCTGGGTGGCTCAGTCGATTAAATGTTCAACTCTTGATTTTGGCTCCGGTCATCATATTGCAGTTCGTGAGATCGAGCCCCGTGTCGGGCTCTGTGTTGATAGCACTGAGCCTGCTTGGGATTTTTTCTCTCCCTCTCCCTCTGTTCCTCCTCTGCTCTCTCTCTCTCTCTCTCTCAAAATGAGTAAATAACCCTTAAAAAATAAAATAAAATAAAATGTGCTTAGAAAAACATACACGTATTCACAAATTACGAGCACATTAAAGTAAGGAATTAGCACAGAATCTAGGGAGCAAAGGTTAGAGCACAAAATAACCCCTGGGTAGAGGAAGATAGAAAAATGCATAACCTGAGGTCCTCGGTAGTAGGGCCATATATTTGTTTTTAAACCAAATAGTAGTTATTCAAAGCGAACCAATTGTTCAGAACAATTGTAACTATTCCTGACCGTAATGTCAGGAAAGATTTTTTTTCCCTGGGGATCCTTATAAATAGAGCATTGTGTAATGTGATCAGGTTCCGTGGTGTGGCATTCCTTAACATTCTCCCGTGGCATCACACCAGGCTGCGTGGTCCTTCGTGCAGCTGGTCCGTACTGCCCAAAGCGGAGCAAAGAACAAGTGGCCTGCCTAAATAGACCACCTAACAGGGATCGATGGAGACACTAGGAGAGTTTGCTTGGTTTGAATAAAAGGAATCTAATTTTTTAAAGAGAGTGTTGTGATTTTAGTGCACCAGCAGCACAGACTCTGAAGTCAGGTTGCCTGACGTTGAATCCTAGCTTTGCCGCCTTCCTAGCTGAGTGTCCATGGACAAGTTATGTAATTTTTCTGTGGGATGATAATAATAACACTTAGTTCATAGATTTTTTGCAAGAAGTGGGCGTGCTACCGTGCCTGGCAACAGTAATTACAATGCAAATGTTTGCTCTGATCCTACATAGGGCCTTGAACTAGAGCACGTAAAATGCTCCACACTCAATTCCAAAGTGGACAGTGGGGTTTTCCCCCACGGAGCAGTTCTCGGGCACCAGCTGGGTGTCTCACAATTCAACTCCACGTTGGCACTATCTACCTGGAGATAATGTCAGATCCCACAGGTTAAGGACTCAGTCCCTTAAGACTGGCGCTCACTCCCCCACAATAACAACGAGTCCAGGTTGTTCCTTTTGCTCTGACTGACCACTAGCTATAATCGAACCCTCTCCTTGGGTTCAATTAAATTGGTGGAGCAGCTCACAGAACTCAGAGAAATATTTTACTTACTGAATTACCCGTTCATTTTAAAAGGATAGAACTCAGGAGTAGCCAGACGTCATAAGATATCTTAAGGCGTAACCCTAGAAGTTCCAGAATATACATTCTCTGCATTCTGTTATGCAAGCAAACATAGAGTTCCATATAGAGTCAAGGGAAAGGGCTCAGACTCCACATCCTTGCTGTCAACTTGAATCTATCACATCAAGTATACACCCTCCTGGTCCAACCTGGGATACGTGCCACTACATTGCAGGTGACCACATTCCTTCTTTAGTCTCACAAGTGCTGTTCAATGAAACGATATTTCAAACACTTTTAGGAAAATATCTGTATTTGGGGACTCTTGACCATAGAAACCATTGCGTATTCATCACCTAATATTTACTTAGTATCAATACAACCGATTTTGTCCCATAAAACATACACAGGATTTCCCGATTTTAAGATTGGCCATCTCTACTTTCTCCTCTGTGGATTGGGCCGCAAGAGAATGCAAGCTCTCAGAACTTGGCAACTATGCGCTTAGACATCTGTTACCTACATGAAGCTATCTGATGCCACCAGAGATCAGTGCTTGGTGTCTAAAATGCAATACTAATCAGCGTGCCGGTTTACAGGCTTTGCAGGTCAAGTGAAAAGTGGATCACCTGTGTTAGAGACTGAGATAAAATATTATAGTTGAACCCGTTGTAAAAATGCCTTCAAGTGGAAGACACCGTAACAAAGACAGAAACTTGGACTTTAGCTATGTAATAAAGGAAAAGTGCAGAGTTGTGAAAGAATACAACCAGTCTTAAGTTGGTCTTCTACTTGCTAGAAGTCTCATGGTGGGAGATCCCATACTGGATTTGTCCTCCACGCTGTCCAGCAAGCATAACGTTGTGTTTGTTCATGTTTTCTTTGTTTGTTATGGGTGTGTGTGTGTGTGTGTGAATTTGAATGTGTTTGGGTAGCATATTCATGTTACCCTTGGGCACAGTTCTCACCACCCCTTACTGTCACACACTGATCTGTTTCACTTACAGATGCTACTCGTTTACCACCTGCAACTTGAGGTTTTACTAGCTCTGTACACGTCTCTGGCTGTTAACACCTTTTGGGTTCTGAAACTCGCCTCTAACATGAAAGGAAATGAGTACACAAAAAATGTATCACGCAGTCTTAGCTATTGAGAGTATGTCCTAGAACTGGGGCCCAAAGCAGCCAAGGAGAGAGTGGAACGAAGCTTGCCTCACTCGTCTTGGGGGAGCTGGTGCACAATGCTGGCATCACCCATCCTCTGCTTACCTGGCTGGCCGCCTCATAGTGTGACTACCACGATGGCAATGCAGTATGGACCAGACTGGTCCTTGCCTACTCTGGTGTCTTGTACCATCCACTGTAACCATCATCATGCCAATAACTACCTCAAAACTTGTGGAAAAGGCATCATTTCAAAAGGATGTGTTCAGAAGGGTGAAATGCTTTCCCTGTAGCTGTCTCATTACTTGGGATAATGGTTGGGCTCATTTTGCCCAGGATCTGAGCAACCTCTTGCTAATTATACTGACGGAGATGGCAGCAGACTGCTCGATGGCTAATACCTGTGGGGAGGACAACTCTTACACAAGACGTTAGAATGTCACGAGGTTGCCTTTTTTAGAACCACAAATCAACCATGTCAGATCAAGGTTGCCCTTGTTTTGACAGAGCAAATTCAGAGCCGAATTAATAAATGATTCTCTTTTATTATATATATTTGTACTTTCTGGGAGATGCATTTTTTCCGCTAGGAATGTGCGTATTCTGTACATGTTTCTTCCTATTCATCTATCCTCATTATTGGCACTTTAAGAAAGTTCATGCTAGACAACAAGAAGGAATGTTCCACAGGTGCCATAGTAAGCAAATTGCTGGGTTTCATTCCGGAAATTCTGGAATTGAACTGCAGATCATGGTTGGCTCTCTACGTAAGAGGTCACCCTTACTCTCAGCACCCCTGTCCAAACAGGATGCAATCCGAGACCCTCTGAGTTTTTCATTCTCCTATACGTATTGCCTTTTGGTCCCATGTCAAGGAATTATTCTCATTAGAACAATAACAACAAAAACCCTTTGTTCTTTCATTGGTCTCTTGGGTGGTTTTAGTGGTATTGAACTCAGGCATACATTTGCTGTTCCTTGAAACCATGAATTCCACATCTCAATGGGATCGTTACAGACCTCTAGCATGAGATAAATCAAATTGTATGGCATTTGTTTGAGAGATTTCTAAAGAACAAAAGGAGTGTACGTGTTGGGAGGAAGGATGGGGGTGGATGGAATCTATTCATATCTCCAAGATCATGGAAAACACCTCTCCTTAAAATAGCTGCCCTTTGTGGCAGGTACCGCTTGTTGCCTACCCCAAATCCATTTCCCTTCTTCCTTCCTAGCA
This sequence comes from Panthera leo, assembly GCF_018350215.1. Lineage (NCBI taxonomy): Eukaryota > Metazoa > Chordata > Mammalia > Carnivora > Felidae > Panthera > Panthera leo. The sequence continues at coordinate 145,986,310 of NC_056687.1, read as the reverse complement.
GGATCCCTCATTTTGTTCAAGGCTGCAATGGATGTAGTTAAAAAGGCCCATGTCTTGGGTTCTTTTGTGTCATGGAACTGCTCTGTGTCTTGATTGTGACTATAGTTCTATGGATCTGTGATAAAATGTCACAGAACCACATACACAGACAGATAAAAAATGAAAACCGAGTTCATGAAAAAAAAGCTGGTGAAATCTTAATGGAGTCAAACTTTAGTCAAATGTCATCTGTCAGTGATTTCGATAATGTGCTACAGTTAAGGAAGATGTGACCACTGGGGGGGCAGTGTTATGGCTAACTGGGGCCTCTCAGTATTTGTGCCACTTCTTGTGACTCTATAATTATTTCCAGATAAAAACTTAAAAATAAAGATCCTGATGCAAACTTCTTTACAAATAAGGATGACCCTGTGACCCAACTTTGACCAATGGGAAAAAGCAGAATTGCATAGATAGTGGTCCTGGGTAGGCTATTTTGTCATATTTAAAGGGGGCAGACTACTGCCTATGTTTTCACCTTTGTTTTTTAATCCTTCTTCCTGCATGGAACACACACATGGGGCCAGATATATACGTATAAAGTAGAAAGTTTGCGTATGCAGATGAAGTAGAAAATTAGAAGGAACTTGGGTTCTTTACTCTGTTCTCCCAGGAAAACTACTTTGGGGTTTGGCATCATGTGAGAAAAAGAAACCCCATTGTGTTTAAGACTGGGTAGTAGAGTTTATGTTTTTTGATGTTGCACGTAATGCTAAATGATACCTTCTTTTTTGTTCCAAATGCAGCCATGGTCACCAAAAGTATGAGTGCCAGTAGACTTTTATGTCATCATCCTCCGAAGAACTTTGGAAAATGCCCTGGGAGTTCTGTGTTCTTATAACAGTTTATTCATGAGCTATCTTTATGCCTTTGGACAAGAAGTCCATTTTCTCTAAGATGAGAGAGTTGGACTTAAGAACACTGAATGCTCTTGTTTGTATAATTAAAGAAAAACCTTGAACCAGGAAATGCATAATGATGGAATCTAGGGACATGTTAAATCAGTACCTAGTAATCAAAGAGTATTGGTGGAGTAAATAATGTAAGAAATAAATGGATATTGGAAGGAAGGAGGCAGATTAAATCGTTTTCCACTACTTAGACTCCTTTTCTTTGTGAAAGAATAATCACTCCTTGCCTATTCTCATACATCTGGTTGGGCTTCCTGGAAGAAGAGTAAACATGTTGTTTCATTGACTTTAGGCTTGGCCATATGACATGCTTTGGCCAGCGGAATGTGAGAGGATGTGATGTATATCACGTTCACACAAACTTTCGGAGGCAACGCAGATTTTCTTCAGAGTTCTTGCTCTTCTGTGCTATGAACACAGCCTTGGCTCACATACTGACTCTCTTCCTTTCTACGTTACTGGATGAAAAAAAAATCATGGAACACACATACAGCCTAGCGGCAGTCTATCCACAGCTGAGCAAGGACTAAACCTTTGTTGTTGTAAGCCACTCAGATCACAGTCTTTGTTGCTACATCCAAGCGGACTAGTACGGAGAGGAACCTAAAAGTCTTTAACAAGAAGCAGTCCATGGACGTAGCTGCAAAAGTGCAAAAGCTATAATCTAAGGAGGAGATTGTGATTAGAAGCCCGGAAATAGAATCAGGCACTGAAGAATGGGAACTTGGGCTTCGTTTGGTAAATTCTCTAAATTCTGCCAAACATTCATTTTTCTACTATATGATACACTGGTTACAAGCAGGGGATCTGAAGCCAGGTGTGTGCATTCTAATCACAGTTTTTCCATTTGCAAATTGTGTGTCCTTGGTTAGGTGACATAGTGTCATCTCTAAAACAGGGTAACAAACAGGATTTAACTCATTGGCTGGTATACAAGGAGGATTAAATGTACTCATACACAGCACTTCAAACAAGTGTTTTGTCTATATTATAGCCTCAATTGCTAGCTACTATTAGTATAAGAGGGTTTCTTCCCTCCATTATGCCACATTACTCTACTTTTGGCTAAGATAATAAGAAAACTACCAGAACTGTGAACATAAACACTGACCAATGGATAGAGATCTAGAAGGAATTAGGGCAAGACAAATGAAAATCAGAAAAATAAATCCAATGAGAAATGCTTTATCTATCATCTATCTATTCTTCCTTTCTATTTCTCTGTGAATTAGTCTCTAAAGAAAAAAATAGATATATTTACCAAAGACAAAGGCAGATTTTAAAATGGTTTTGCATTTTTACCTGATGTGTCATTTTATTAAGTTAGAAAATTGTAAGCCTACACAAAACTGGAGAGAAGCGTACAGAACTCCCACATATCTATCACTTAAGTATAACATTTATCTACAATGACCATTCTTATTACAATGCCCTCTCTTCCCCTGCCCCGCTAGATTGTGAAGAAAATCCCAGATGTCATAGCATTCGGTTGAATAACTTTGAAAAATCACTTACAATTATCTTTTTCTAATAAAAGAGAGCATGTTTGGACTCTTAGAGTATTCTCATTAGGAGTTACGTAGCATCAGAAAATTAGAGTATGATAATTAACCGGTGGGTGGTGTCGCAGCTTGTTAAGATATAAAGTGTAGGCTGTGATCATGGTCTAGACCCAAGACACTGCCACACATGCTTCCCACATGGCTTCAGGGCACTTCTTGGGAGTGCAGTGGCATGAGAGAGATTTTTGAGAGTGGCACTTTAGAAAACCTTAAGAACAAATCAACGCAAAATATCAATTCACTTTCTTTCAATAGATATTTAAAGACCACCAAGTATCCAATACGCTTTCATGTTTAGGAAAATAGGTGAGTTCAAGATGGGCCCTACCTTTAGTGAGGATTAGTCACATCTATAATGAATTATAACCCAAGGCAGTCCGAAGTCTTGTAGCGTAGCATTCCAAACCAAAGGCTCTACTGTCACAGATGGAGTGCAAATAATCTGAATTTGGGGAGATGAGGCAAAGAGAGACAGTTTCATAGAGGAAGCAATTTTTGAATTTAGCTTTTAAAAAATGAGTAGCATTTTGACAGGTGAGCTAGGACGTGGGTGGGTAAAAGCCTAAAAAAATAAAAAAAAAATAGAAAAGAAAGAAAGAAAGGGAAAAAGCAAGCAAGGAAGCAATTTTAAAAAGTGTGAAAATTTGTGTGGAAACCAATTGGACAATAAACTTCATATATTGAAAAAAATAAAAAAATAAAATTACCAACTTAAAAAAATGAAAAAAAATAATAAAATAAAATAAAAAGTGTGAAAATATACACATCTTTAACCCAGAAATCAGTGATGTTTTGGGTCCCAATTCTGGAACCTTCTGTCCAATGTTATATAAGTCCAATCAGTGTCCTCGAAACCTGTTTTTTAATAGATGCCATTTGCTGACGTAAACACATTCTCTGCGTACTGATGAAATTTAATAGGCTAATCAAATGACGTAACATTTATATTCATTTTAAACATTCCCATAAAACTAGACTCAGCAAACTATAACCCTTGGGCCAAATCTGACCCATGCCTGTTTTTGTAGATAAAGTGTCATCGGAACATAGTGATACCCATTTGTTGAGTATTCTCTATAGTGTATGGTGTTACAATCGTAGACTTGGGTGCTTCCAAAGGACCGTCTGACCTGCCAACCCTAACAGATTTACTGAGTATCAGGACGAGGGTGAGCTGAGTAAGCTATTTATAGTGCAAAACTTAAGTAGACACTCATGCTCAGGAGTGCCCGCACGACCCCGAGAGTGACAGCTTCTTTACATTTTATGCCTGAGATGCCTCACTTGCCTTACCCTAATCCTGGCTCTGTATTTACTACCCGGCTCTCTATAGAAATGTTCTTCTAAACCTTGCTATAAAATGAAAGGATTTATAGCAGAGTATCTTCATAAATTATTTAGCAGTGTTCCTGGGATGGATGAAGTCTGTTCATCCTCCGATGGATGAGAAGGGTGGGAAGTGATGGACTTAACATTCATTAATTATCATTCTTTATTATCCATTATTTATAGCAATGTGTCACTGAAGGGTACCAGAATATGCCACCCGAAATCAGGCCACTTTGGCATAAGACTATTTTGAGCTAAAGGCAATTAAGAGCCAACAGACACAGGGAAAGCTCTTCACCTCCCACTAACTGCCTAAAAATAAAGTATAAATTTCCCCTTTATGAGGAAATTTCCATTTCTAAAGGAAATTTCCATTTGTGTAGATGTGTCTGTACCAGGAAGAGAGACAACTTTTGTCTTCTCAGAGACTCTAATCTGCATAGCAAGACAACCCTTATTTATCATACATTTCTTCCCCCTCATCTTCCCGGAACTTGCCTCCCCTGCCCAGAAGCCCTTTGTTCAGCCGAAGATGATATATAAGCCTAAGTCTTCTAGCTGCCTCCTAGAGCCACATTTTCTGCTTTGTGAAGTCTGGGGTGTATGTACGTAATTATGTCTATCTTTTCTCTTGCTCGTCTGTCTTTTATCAGTTTGATTTGCAGGCCCCATCCACGGAATCTAGGAAGGTAGAGGTGAGAGGGTTCAGGGCAAATCTCCCCAAAATGTGCCACTTTGGCAGGTGGACTATTTTGAACTAAAGGCAATTGAGGCCCTGTGGACTCAAGAGAAACCTTGTGTGTCCTTTAACTACCTAGAAGAATCTAAATGGAAGAGTCTTTCCCAGAATCAGAATTATGACCAGAGATGAAGTGTATCTGAGTGACCCATCTGTGTGGGAGAGCCAACATCTAATTACCAAACATCTGCTTTTCTTATTGCCCTGTGAACAGCCCTCCTCCGTTTGAAATACCAAGCCCCTAGCTCATTCCTTTCACTTAGGGTGGCATATATACTTCGTGTTATTTTCTGTCTTTGAACTTCTTGTGTATATGGGGTTCCCATACATAGAAAATTAAATTCAATTTTCGGTTAATGTATCTCATGTGAACTTAATTCTTAGACCAGCCAGAAGAATCTTTGAAAGGTAGAGGAAAATTTTTCCTCCCCAATAGAAGAAAAAAGATTTTTCTTCCCCTACGTCATTAAATAGAAATGCTAGTTCACCATTTCTGCAAAGTATCCTGGGGCCAGGACTGGGGATTCTAGCATGAATGACCCAGTCAAATAGGATTTATTTGTTGGTCTTTTCCCTTTCCTGTTTATCTTACATATGGTTTTCTTTTCCAGATATTTCCCCGATGCTCGTGTTGTTTTAAACTTCAGGTTAGATATACAGCTTTGAATTGTATACATTTTAAACCAGTGTGTGCATGGAGTTTAATAAAATTACTCTCATAAAATGGAAGTAATACATTTTTTTTTTGTTTTTACAAATTAATAGAACCAGGGGTGCCTGGGTGGCTCAGTCGTTTAAGCGGCCGACTTCGGCCCAGGTCACCATCTCACGGTCCGTGAGTTCGAGCCCCACGTCGGGCTCTGTGCTGACAGCTCAGAGCCTGGAGCCTGTTTCAGATTCTGTGTCTCCCTCTCTCTCTGCCCCTCCCCTGTTCATGCTCTGTCTCTCTCTGTCTCAAAAATAAATAAACGTTAAAAAAAAAAATTAAAAAAAAACAACAAAAAAAACCCCAAAAAAACCAAATTAATAGAACCAAACAACAGAAGATGGGTCAGAATAAGTGAAAGCTGAAATGGAATAAGAATGCCTCTTACCCCTTCATCCTCTGCTGATTTTTCTCCACTCCTGCAAGCTGCTCTAAATAGCGTTGTGAATATGCTCGAATTACCAGGTTTCCAGGGCTTCCGGTGGAGCATTTTCTTATGTGAACCCTACTGTCACATCAGTGAGGGCATTCCTTTCAGAGAAAATTGCTTTGCATTTTCACGTAATTTTTTTTATCCATCTTCTTGTAGCTCTTGACCATGTAAGCGATTTCAAGTTGTGTAGCTTGAGAGCCTCATATCACTAATGCCACCAACGATGGACAGAACCAGGGACCCAGTTATAATGAGGATAAGTTGTAAGGTTTTAAAATTTCTTTCTATAAGAATATAGAGCTACGTAGTTAAGAAATGAATATTGTTGGATAGATATAAAATGTTATATAATGAAAGAAGTCACTGAGTCAACATTACAGTCTAACCAAAACGATTGCAACTGGTGGGAAATGCCAAGTTGCATTTAGGGCTTTCAAAGCATTCCAGAGTGAAAAACGGGTTTTTTTTTTTTTTAAACAGCTGTGCAAAAAAGTAAATATCAAAGCGGAGGTAAACAGAACAAATGTCTTGATTCTCCCGGTAAACTTAGAGATCATAAATTTTTAATGTTTAATCAATATGGGCTACTAGAAATTAGTATTCCACATGCAAGCGTGGAAAATTGAATACGTAACATTTACCCAAGGTCAAAATAAAAAGCTTAGGAAAGGTGGTAGTGTGCTCTGCTTAAAGGACAGAGAAGGCAAGGCACACAAAAACCAAAGGGTGGTTGAAACTGGGAAAAATATACATCGTCCGTTGTCACCATTCACAGCAGACTTTTTGCAGCTCAGAAATCCCGCTGAGCAAGGTCCCTAGAAATTCAAATCGGGGACAAATGATTGGATATTGTTTATACATCCCACAAGCCTCAGGAAGAAAACCACCCTTCCCATCCTCTCCAAAGGGCCCCCGCTCCATACTCCATCAAGTGGTACACAATAGGGTGCTTATGTGGTGTTTAGTCCTTCCTCAAAAGAACCTGGCATCAATCTCAGTGGGAGACAGGATATCAGAATAAATAGGTCATTGTTCCGTTCCATCAGGGCGATTCTGGTGTTCCTGTTGCTTGACAAAGACACCGGTGCCGGGAAGTGCGGCTGATTGTTTCATGGAACTCACATTTTAACGTTCTCCTCGCTTGCTTCTTTGGAGTAGTTCCTCTGCTACAGGCCCATCTGGGGAAAAGGTCTTGATAGCCACGCCACCGGGAGGTAGCTCTTTCTTTTGTGCTGCTTCTCCTGTTCACCATCTGTTACTAATTACTTAGTAGTTCCATTTGCTGGGCGTTTTAGAAATGGAAAAGGGCGCAGGCAGCTTCAGGTCTGGGTTGGGGAAGGTCTTGTGTTTAAAGGTGGAACGAGAGAGCCTTGTGATCAGTCCCAGGAGACCTGTAGAAGTCAGATCCTGGCTTGATGATATTCCTTCTTTTCATGGTAACGAGAACGCATTGCAGCCGCTCTCCTCTGTGTGATTTGATAGGAACCAACTGGATTTAGGAATTTTGGAAACGTGCCTCTGTTAGTTTGCTAGGGCTGCCATAAGAAAGTACCGCAGACTGGGGGTGGGGGCTTAGGCAGCAGAAATGTATTTTCTCACGGTTCTGGAGGCTGGAAGTCTAAGATCAAGGCGTCAGCAGGTTTGGTTTCCTCCGAGGCCCCTTTCCATGGCTTCTTGGTGGCCATCTTCCCCTGTGTCATCACATAATCTTTCTTGTGTGTGTCTGTGTCCTAATCTCCTCTTCTAAGAACACCAGTCATATTGGAATAGGACCCACCCTCACGACCTCACTGAACTGTAATCATCTTTTTAAAGACCCTGTCTCCAAACAGTCACATTCTGACGCACTGGGGAATAGGGCTTCATCATATAAATTTGGGGGGGCTCCTACATCGCTCAGCCTATAACAATGCCTTTTGCACTCCTTACTAGCAGCAAATCTTCTTTTGGCTTAGGATTGGATAAGAAAGTATCTGGTTTATAAATCTCACCTCAGCTGCCGAGGGCCCACCTCATACAAGAGAAATGTCTTTTGACTCCTCAGATTGGGACAGCAGCAGGCTCTCTCCTCCTGGCTCTAACATGGAGTTTTCCTAAGTTTCCTCAGAATGGGGTGAGGGCTGAAGGGTAGATCTCTCTGTCAAATGCTGATGAGAAGAAATAAGTTTAACTGAAAAAGTAGAAAAACTTGGCACATGACTTACTGTATTATGTGTACCTTACTTTTTTGTAAGGGGAGAAGCAGGAGAGAGGGGGAGAGAGAGAGACAGAGAGAGAGAGAAAGAGATAGAGAATCCTAAGTAGGTTCCATCCTGATGCGGACTTGATCCCATGACCCCAGGGACCCCATGACCCCAATGCGGGACTTGATCCCACGACCCCAGGATCATGACCTGAGCTGAAATCAACAGGTGGCAGCTAAAACCAAGTGAGCCATCCAGGCACCCCTGTACTTGACTTTTTTGACATAATTATTTTCTATTTCTCCCCCCCCATGTAAGTTTCCCTTTTCATCTTTCTTTTGATGGCAATTTAGAAATATTTTATTGCACCTCTATCTTTTATTATGTCATCTAAATCTAATTAAGGCAGCAACTTTTATCAAAATTTATTTCTCCTTTACTATTGTTTATCAAAACCTGCCTTTATTTGAATTTTTCTTAATGTTTATTTTTTTGAGAGGGAGAGAGAGGGAGAGAGAGCACAAGCAGGAGGGGGGCAGAGAACGAGGGAGACACAGAATCCAAAGCAGGCTTCGGGCTCCGAGCTGTGAGCACAGAGCCCAACGCGGGGCTCAAACCCAAGAACCATGAGATCACGACCTGACCCGAAGTCGGATGCTTAACTGACTGAGCCACCCAGGCACCCCAAAACCTGCCTTCATTTTAATTCTCACTATTAGTATCCCTTGAATACTAAAAATATTTAAAATAACCCTTTCATGTGTATATATATCAAGTGTTAATCTAATTTTCCGTTAATCTAAATAATTTTATTTAAAAATTTTAAGTCCATAAATTTGAAACAAACTTAGAATATCAACAACTAGAAGTATAACACGACAGCAAACAAATAGCAGTAAGGTATCTGAGCTAAAACTGTCGTTGGCGATTAATCCTGATCTGGTAGAAGCCGGATAGAATAAATTGCCATTCTCTTACAAAGGCACACAGCTTTCTCTCTCTCGATGCTGTACTTGGTGCCTGGAGAAGTCACCGTCCACTGTCAGACTGAGATGGCTCTGTAAGAGCCACCTGGAGGAGAAACAAGATGTGGCCAAGACAGAAGTTGAGGAATTTAGGTCATTTCTTTCCAATGACTTGAGGAACGATGGCAATCTCTCTAAAACATAAATGTGATAACTGGATACAAATCAGTGCCATGTGGTGGACAGCACGTCCCAGTCTTTAAGACTCTGTTAAAGATACAATCATCTTTTCCTCTCACAATAGCCTTGTGACAGCGGGCAGTGTGTCCCCTGAGTTCTAAGTCACAGGGAGGTCACGAGGTGTCTAATCTTCATTTGAGATGAGGAAACTGAAACTCTGAGAAAAAAAAAAGGACAATGATTTCCTCATCTGTTAGTCAGAAAGCTCATTGGGAAGTTTATATATTGGTGGCAGCTTTGTGGGATATACTTATAGTCTCAGAGTTACACGGTTTTTTATCGCACGGCCACGATAGACAGACACAAGCCTTTCCTTGAGAAAAGTAAGTAAATCCAGGGTTACATAAATCTTTCCACTCTACAGATTTTTTTAAAAATTTCTTTTATCAGAGAGTCTGTTTTATCTACTTTCATAAAGTTGTAACACTTTCATGGTGTCCAATAACGTGGACACCTGAGGATTATACACATATGTAAACAAAATTGGAATCAGGCTAAATATATTTGTTCTTACAAATAGAATGTTGTAAGGACTTCTCACAATTTCTAAATGGATTGTACAATCTTAATGTGCATGCTTTACATTTTTTTAAACCTTGTGATACTAGTTAGACAAAGACAAATACCGTATGATTTCATTCATATGTGGAATTTAAGACACAAAACAAATGAGGAAAGGAGAGAGAGAGAGAGAGAGAGAGAGACCAAGAAACAGACTGTTAACTCTAGAGAACTGGTGGTTACCAGAGGGAGGGTGGGGGGGATGGGTGAAATAGGTGATGGGAATTAAAGAGCACGTGTATCATGATGAGCACTGAGTAAGGAAGAGAACGGATGAATCACTATATCGTACGCCTGAAATGAATAGGACACTGTATGTTAACTGGAATTAAAATAAAACGCTTAATAAAAAAAAAAAAAGTATGCTATTTACCCTTGAACCAAACTGACTAAAAAAGTCTTTGGAGGAAACACACTATTTCTTGACACTTTCTACTCTTTTATTGGCTACTTTTTACTGACTTAATCAGATAAGTGAGTGGAAGAAAAGCATTTTAGAAATGGGACACGGGATAAATAGATTTTGAAGGATGGGAGGTAGTGAGAAGTACAGAATCTAGTGGGTCGAATCTAGTGGGTCTCCTGTATAGTTAGGAGACATCTACAGCAATATTCAATCAATGTTATTTATGGAAAAAATCTCTAGCATTCGTTGCTCTAACAATAATCTGAAGCCTATTGGGCTTACCTGTGATGGCCAAGTCTACCAGGCAACGTAGTGCAGGTGTGGACAATTTTCATCACACAGCACTGGCATGTGGGGAAAGGAAAGAACTTCAGGAGGAGGCAAACAAGTACCAAGGAGCCAGCATGGAAAACATCCTAGGGGCGCCTGGTGGCTCAGTCGGTTAAGTGTCTGACTTCGGCTCAGGTCATGATCTTGCAGTTCATGAGTTCCAGCCCCGCGTCGGGCTCTGTGCTGACAGCTCACAGCCTGGAGCCTGCTTCAGATTCTGCGTCTCCCTCTCTCTCTGCCCCTCCCCTGCTCACAGTCTGTCTTTCTCTGTCTCTCAATAATAAATAAACGTTAAAAAATTTTAAAAAAAAGAAAGAAAGAAACCATCCTATGACTGCTTCTGACTTGACCGTGGCCAAGCCCTGAGACTTTATGAGACATGAACTTCTCTGCTCCTTTAAGATGCTAGGGACTGAACACAACACAACCACATCTCCCCAAACTAGTCGTTTGCTTTTCCATCACTGTCTGACCCCAACACCGAAGCCTCCTTACAATGGGACTGTGTTATCGGTACTTTTCATTTAACAAGTCACTCTATGAGATTTCTTCATGAGGTGTCAAGTGAGTCTAAGTTCACCTATTCTCAAATTATATTCTACCACCGATTCCCACTAAATTCAATCAAATATAATAAATAGGCCTATTTCCCATATATTCCAGAAGAAATTTTTTTTCCCACCAAACTCCCAACATCATTGGGGTAAACACTTAGTGTACCTCCTTGTCATAGCATTTCAGTTTTAAGGCGGAAATCTTTTAATCATGTGCTTAAAGTAAATGGAAAATGGGTCATAGGATCCATTAATCTCATTTTATTTTGTTTTGCTCTTCTAGCACATTCTAAATTTTCATATGTGACAGCCATTAATATTACATTTTAATTGAATCTCACTTTGACTTCCCTTTTTATACTCAGTATTAGTGATTTAAAAAAAAAAATCATTTGAATTCATTTGTCCTGGCATCCAAAAAGTAGGACATTTCAGCTCTCGTAATAATTGCATACAGAAGAGATGAAATCATCTGTTGGTTTTAAATGCTTTTAAGTTGAAAATAATTTCCATATGGCTGAATTAGGCATGATCTCCACACTCGTAAAGATCCATATGGCTGAAATTATGTATACATGCCTTTAGATAAAGTGGAGAGATATGAAAATTTTTACCACCAACAGCATATAAATTAGCAAGGATGGATCACTTTTCCAGAGCATCTAAAATCGAAATGCCAGTAACGAAGACATTAGCGATCAAGATTTGGTTTTAAAAGTAAAACTAAAAACATCTATAATTATTAGCACTTACTACGTGCTCGATACTGTATTAAGTGCTTTATACAGATCATCAAATCAGGGGTTGGCAAACGTCCGCTGTGGGGAGCCTTTTAGACTGTGGGAGCCATATAGTCTTTGTCATAACTACTCAGCTCTGTCATTACAGCACTGATGCAGCCAGAGAGGGTCCTGAACACACGGTAGTGGTAGTGGCTTTGTTTCGATGAGGCTTCATTTACAAAGACAGACAGGGAGCCTAATTTGGCCCGTTGGGCTCTCGTTTGCCAACCTTTGATCTAAATGAATTCTCCTAAGTAACGGATGGCTACCTACTGAGGGCATACCTCTAAGCCATTGAAGCTTGCTGACAATGCAATGGAGAAAATTAGAAAATTTCTCCTCCAGCACCTGGATAGGCAGGATCCACGTCTGCAAATAGTCTCCAGGTCCACATCTTTGGGAGTGTCAGAATTTCTCCGCATCCTGGCTCCCCTTGGGGCACTGAGCATAGGCTTAAGACTGTGGTCCAGGACCACAGTCTGTGGGGTTATCAGGCGTCTGCCACTACTTGGATTTAGGACACTGGTTTACCTGTACAAAAAAACCATATGTCTAGCAAATCACTTGCGGAAACCCTTTTCCTAGTGAATTAACAGTGTCTAGACTCAAGGATAGGGAATCATACCGTGACACTTATGTCTCCATCATCAGGCATGCATAAGGTCAGCTCTCCTCTCGTCTGCTTCCACAAGGGTGCTTCCTTTGTACTCACCTGACCTCCTCCTCAGGCTTTCCGTCGTAACCTGTGGAACCTCATTCCATTTTAAATAAACTCTCCTTCATCCACAGAGTCTCCATAGAATCCCTTTTCTATGTGTTCTGTCTTCACTAGGCTTCCTATTTCCATCTGGCCCTTGTCAACTTGTGTGAGGCTATAGAGTTATCCCTGCCTTCAGCCCTTGGGCCACATGGGGACCGTCACAGCCGGTGTCTCTGGGATATTGCCTTTACCACATTGTCTTACTCAACTAAGCCATACCAAAAAAGGACGGAAAAAAAAAAGTAGAACTGACACTATTTCATTCACTCCTTTATCTTTAACCAGTTACTGTATAGACAACTCTCAAGCCTGTATCACTAGCTGGAATCTTCTGAGCTCCTGAAATTTAAATATAACTGTGTAAATACATTTTCTATTTGGTTGTTTCACAAGTAGCTCAAGCTTACTACACTCAAAGATGAGTTCATGACCTTCTGTACAAACGAGTTTTTCCTTAGATTGGTGAATGAAACCACCATCTATTCTCTTATCAAAATCAGAAACCTGGGGAGACCTTGACTCTTCCCTTGACATGAAGCTGGTCCTGTAAGATCTAGTTCTCTGACCTCTCCTGTAGCTATTTCTAAGTGGTTCCCAATATTTGTCCCCTAAAATCTTCCTTTTTCCTGCTTAATAATCAGATATTGATAATTAAAATGTTTACTTGGAATAAAGGCTACTTTTTCCCAGACTCATTTGCAGCTAGAGGTAACTATGTTACTAAGCTCAGATAAGGAGAGGCAAGCAGAAGTCTCATGTGTGACCGCCAGGAAGGATTCTTAAACAAAGGATGCACTGCCCATTTTTTCCTTCTCTCTTTCCTGGTGTCTGGAATGCAGACATTATTGCCGCTTCTTGAATAGCCATCCTGGACCTTGAAGTGGAATCCACATTTTTGAGGATGGAGAAGCAGCAGGATGGAGGAGTCTTGGTCATGAAAGAATTTTTTTTCTGTGTTTACTTATTTTTGAGACAGAGACAGAGCGCGAGCAGGGTAGGGGCAGAAAGAAAGGGAGACACAGAATCCGAAGCAGGCTCCAGGCTCTGAGCTGTCAGCACAGAGCCCGACGTGGGGCTCGAACCCACGAACTCTGAGATCATGACGTGAGCTGAAGTCAGACGCTTAACCAGCTGAGCCATCCAGACGCCCCTGTCGTGGAAGAATTTAAGAATTTGCCTTATCAGCTTCCAGTCTGGGATTGGGAACAAGTGGATTCTTTTCACATACCAACAGAAAAAAAGAAGAAAGAAAAAGAAATACTATATACATAATACAAACACACACACACACACACACACACACACACATACATTTATCTTGTTTAAGCCACTCTTACTTTGTATTTTTTTCTCTAACTCACCTCACCAATTCTCCATCTACAAAAACCTTTCTAAAAAGCAAATCTGATCATTTTATTCTTCCCATTACAACCCTTCAGTGATTCTTGTTTGTCTCTGGGATGAAGTCCCAACTCCTTAACAAAGCATAAACCATACTGACTCCTGGCATCTTCCCTTATGGCTGCAACCAGTGCAATTGTGATAATAGCTCTTCCTGGGTTGAACTTCTTGTGAAATCTCCTCATAAATCAGGTAAATCTAAAATCAAGGCTAACATTTATTAAACTTATACTATTGTCTAGCTCTAAGAGCTCTCTATAGATTAACTTGTTCAAGCATCAAAAGAACTTTGTAAAATAGTATTATTATCCCTACTTTATAACAGAGACACTGAGGCATAGAGAGACAAGTTGAATTTCCCAGTCTTGCCTAATAATGCATACTAGGGCCAGGGTTTAATTCCAAGCAACCTAACTCAGGAGCCTGCTTAACTACTATGCAATATGTCACCCACCAGTGCTATAAAGGCTAATTCTAAAAGCTCCAAAGATTTTCCAGGGCTCCCTCTTTCCTTCCCATAAACTTCCCATATCAGAAGCAGAGGCCTGTGCTGTTCCCATCTTTCCCGAGATCACTTCAGTAAAAGTGGGGAGAGGGGCTGTTTCATGATTCTCTCATTAACTCCTAAGTCGTTTGAAGTATGAGCTCACTGAAGTATGGTTCACTTGGATACTTTACATCGTTCTAGAAAATGTCTAGCACTAATTATAATGCGCTCTTATAGTTAATGCCTACTATACAATGCAAATTCATCTATAGTGCATTAACCCCAAGCTTCTAAATATTTTCAGTTTAACTTTTACTTTCCCAAGGTGAACTCAATCATGAAAACCAACAGTTACTAGGAATTTCCTCATCTTGTAGCAAAGTATAACACACGCATTCCAGCTGAATGAAAAGAGAAAATTTGCTCTCTGTAAGTGCTCAGAGAGCCAGAAATATTTTAATCGAAGCTTGGAGTTTTGTAATCTTTGTATTAGTTTTATGCCTGAGCATGCATAAGCAAACAAGATTAAGGGCAAATGAAAGAGATTTAAAATTATAGGACATTTTCTAAATGATTTCCTCACTAATTCTTTGGAAATGCGCAGGACCTATTACTTTCTACTATGGCCAAGTCACAGAACGTTAGACCAGTTCTTAGTGTCAAAAGTTGAAATTCTACCCAATTAACTGGTTACAACATTACTGCTTCGGATCTTCTGTCTCCCTCTCTCTCAAAAATAAACAAACATTAAGAAAAAAAAGGGAAAGGTATTTCACTGATGCCTTGGCTTTGTCAATGTCTGTCTACTTATTAATAACTGGAATACATTTATTAATACCCAATCTTGTTCCAGAAAGGATTTAAAGCAACTTATTAGGATACATATGAAATAGCAAATAAATGAGGGAAAATGAGTCAGGGAAGTCCAGTAGAAGCAAGGATGAGTCAGGACACAAAAAAATCACGCTATGAAGTCATGCATACTTGCTAGAGGTGTGCCAACAGCTTGATTTTAAGTTTCTGCTGGCCGATTAGAAGGAAACTTTATAGGTGGGTGATTCACACTATTAATAATGTTAAAACTATCTAGTTGCTCAAGATGTGAATAAGGTTATCGGATTCTGAAATCAGAATTTTCTCCTATAAGTCTTTACAGAAAGAGAACACACAATGTAATGTCATAAACCTCGTCTCGATGGTAAACATAGACACAAGTTGTACAGAGGACGTTCATAAAATATACCATAGCATTGGCTCCAGGCCGCTTGGCAAAGCGCAATCCAGTAAAAGACTTAGTGGGGCCCGTGTGACAGACCATAAGCCCGGGACTCCCTGGGGGCCTGGCCCAAAGAAATGTAGATCAGAGAATTCATAATAGTACTTCCTAAAATTTATATACGCAAGAATAAAAAAAATATGAAAGATGAATTTCTATGCTTGTTTTGCAGAGATTTTGGGTTGGTTCGTCTGGAGTGGAACTCTCCTCTCCTGAAGTGATTCCAGTGTAGAAGGTAGGGGAAGCCCAATGGAAGGGACAGAGACGAAAAGTGACAGGCAGCATTATTTGATGTAAATTAATTAAGCATCCTTCCACTATGAGAATAATTAATCTGTAACAACTTGTTTTGGAGTAATGTTAATGAAAAATTAGTGGCCTTACCCTACTACGGAGGATGTTCTCCTGGAAAATGGTCTTGTATTTTAACTCTTCTCCACAAAGTGAAAACACCTGCTGCATCAAAAAATGGAGGGAAATAGGAATTCATTCAGGATCACTGAGTGTAGATTTCTTGAAGGTGATATTCCTTAGATGCGTGGGTATGGAAAGAGGTCTTCTGGGATATTGAGCACTTTTCAGAAAATGGTGGCTTCATATGGTGGGTGCTATGGCATGGCATCCAGATTCCCACTTCAGGACTGAGGCAATTGATCACCCGGCTGCCACGAGTATTTCCTTCTGATATCTTACAGATAGATGTCTGTAGGCGTTGTCCCCCTTCATCAAGCTTACACCTGTGGGGCAGCCGGTGTCCCACGGTTAGCTGGTGTGGAGGTGCAGGACCTGGACAGCCTGCAGTCCATGCAGCTCTAGAACTCAGTGTGGGATCGACTGAGGTCTTTGTTGAACCTGCACCACAGTTCAGCTTCTTTCTCCACCCAATTCTTTGTTCCTCACTCCTTGTATTATGGATCCTTAGGGCATTCTTCCAAAACTTTCTACCTACCGATCTCCATCTGAGATCTCCATCTGTTTCCTGGAGAACCTGACCTGACAGTGGGTTCAGAACTCCCGGGTTTCACCTCAATGACATTATTCATGTTACTTTGTTCCAGAATTTTAGTTCCCAATCTGCCACTCCTTTCTGCATCCTTCCTTTTCCTTTTTCTCCTGCTCTATCCTTGATATTTCAGGGCCCCTACTCTGGATCTCTTGTTTCCTCTATCACTGACCTTATTAGGCTGTATCTTCTTTTTACTCTCTGTGAGCCTGACCTCAAACACACACATACACGTACAAAGCCCTGAGGTTTCTGTGATCTAAGGCATTTGAGAAATTCGGAGTTAAACAAATGTGAGTTGCTGCAGGAGTTCTGAGTCTTTAAAAAGCTCATATAACAGAGGCACCTGAGTGGCTTAGTCAGTTAAGCATTAGTCTTTTGATTTTGGCTGTGGTCATGATCTCATGGTTTGTGAGATCGAGCTCTGCATCGGGATCTGAGCTGACAGCACGAAGCCTGCTTGGGATTCTCTCTCTCTCCCTCTCTCTGCCCCTCCCCTGCTCGTACTCTCTCTCGAAATAAATGGAAAAAAAAAATGAAAAAAAACTTATAAAATGCTCATATAACATACAACTATGATTTTAAAGCATACAATTCAGTGGCACATAGTACATTTATGGTGTTGTGCAACTGGCACCCCTGTCTAGTTCCATAACATTTCTATCGCTCCAAAAAGAAATCCCGTACTCATTAAGGGGTCACTTTCCACTGCCTTTCCTCCTGCCCCCTGAAAACCAGTAATCTGCTTTCTATCTCTGTGGATTTACCTAATCTGAATATTTCATATAAATGTAATCATATAACACGATATGTGATCTTTCGTGTCTGACCTCTTTCATTTGTTTAGCATAATGTTTCTGAAGTTCATCCACATTGTAGAATGTATCAACACTTCCTTCCTTTTTATGGATGAATAATATTCTATTGTATGGATGTACCACTTTTATTTATGTATTCATCACTCAATGGACATTTGGGCAGTTTTCACCTTTTTGTTATTATAAATAGCATTGCTATTAACATTTGCATACAACTTTTTGTGTGGGTACCTATTTTCATTTCTTTTTGATATATCCTTAGGAGTGGAATTGAGGAATTTTGATGATAATTCTATGGTTAACTTTTTGAGGAACCAAAACACTTTTTAAACAGCATATTTGATAGTAAGATACCTAGGAGTAACACCCTTTGAAAAGCTTTCTGTATGAATTCACTTTAAGATGTTAATGGTTAATTGTGAGTTAATGTGTTTAACCTTATAATTGTCTGATGCTCCAGGAAACTTTAACTCAAAGACTTGAATTTGGAATAATGGAATTTTAGGGTCAGGATCTACAAAGGGGAGAGATTTTTGAGAAAAGATATCTTTTAGCATGCTATGCCAGAGGTTCCCTATTCCTCTTATTTTTGTAATCTATTTCTTTTTTTTTTTTAATTTTTTTTTAACGTTTATTTATTTTTGAGACAGAGAGAGACAGAGCATGAATGGGGGAGGGTCAGAGAGAGGGAGACACAGAATCCGAAACAGGCTCCGGGCTCTGAGCTGTCAGCACAGGGGCCCGATGCGGGGCTCGAACTCACGGACCGAGAGATCGTGACCCGAGCCGAAGTCGGTGCTCAACCGACTGAGCCACCCAGGCGCCCCTGTAATCTATTTCTGAACTCTTAATTTTCCTTTATCTTATTTTTATTCTGGAAAAAAAAATTTAGAGGGGGAGGAAACAATTTGGCTTTATACATTTCTATAATGTTTAGGCATTCATAGAAATATATCCCTTAAGTCTCCTGGATACTGTAGGGGAACAAAACTATAAATATTGCCATGATACACACAAATTAGCTCAAGTAATATCTGTTTATTATTTAAATAATTTTATTATATATTTAACATTATATGTCTTATGTTATATATATAACATATGGATATTTATATGTAATATATATTATATGTGCACATTATATGTAAAAACTGTATATTACATATACTATTTTCACATATATCATATTGGGGCATGGTATATGTCATAGATATTTTACATATAAATATATCTCTTTAAACCTCAAGGAATATTTTTGCTTACTTAGAGGTCAATTAGCAGTGATAAGGGACACTTGGGTGGCTCAGTTGGTTGAGTGTCTGATTTCAGCTCAGGTCATGATCTCAAGGTCTGTGGCTCAGAGCCTGGAGCCTGTTTCAGATTCTGTGTCTTCCTCTCTTTCTGCCCTTCCCTTGTTTACCTTCTGTCTCTTTCTCTCAGGAATAGATAAACATTAAAAAAAAGTTATAACACTTAAATTTTCTTTTCAAACACCTCAAAGAAACTGTTAATTACCTTTCAATGTAACATGATGTACTTTGCCAAGCCTGGTCTGTGTAAGGATCATATCAGTTACCTCATTATGACAGCAGACTGAGCGGATATGGAAGACTTTTTATTCTACTTTGAGCATATAGAAATGCTGAGTAAATCATTTTTCCCTACCGATATAATAGTTAGCATGCATGAAATCCTTCAACTGCATAATCAAAACAAAGAGTGGCAAATCGCCACATACCAAAGCTGAAGAGAGGATCCAAAGGTCGAGCGTGCAAGGGAGTTGAAGACTTGTGGTCCAAGTGTCTATAGGGGATGGTGTGCTGATGCCCTCATAGGGACAAGGGTCACAAACTATGGTCAGGAAATGACTTTGAAAGTACTGATGACCTGGGCTTAGAAAAACTCTGCCTCCAAACCTTTTACATGGTACACATTTGTGACTCTCACTTATGTAGGTCTCAGTTTGCAAATATGTTATATATTTTACCCAACATTTATACATATTTTGTATTGGAATCTTTTCCCAGGATATTCTGGTTTATTACTGCACATTTGAATCAGTGATAAGAGCAAATGTAAATTAATTAAACTTTCCTATTAAAAGACAAAGATTCTCAGGGCGCCTGGGTGGCTCAGTTGGTTAAGCGTTCAACTCTTGATTTCAGTCCAGGTAAAGATCCCAAGGTCTTGGGATCGAGCCCTGAGTCAGGCTCTGTGCTGGGCGCGGAACGTGCTTAATATTCTCTCCCCCTCCTTTTCCCCTCCCCCACTTGCAAGCACACATGTTCTCTCTCTCTCAAGGAAAAAAAAAAGACAACGATTTTCACATTGCATTAAACATGCACATTACTAGGAGTCAACTACATGTATTGATCAACATGGATAGTTCTTCATATCATATTATTGGAAAAGAGTGAATCACAGCTGCATGGATTAACATGAATCAATCTCTAAAGTAGAATGCATCTTGTATGACCTCATTTATATAAAGTACAAAAACAAGCAGAAGTAGACATAGGTCACCATGTCATTGATTTTCTTTAACTGTACTAACGTCTATGTAATATACATTCCAAATCTTTAAAAGAGTAAAAAAAAGCAAATTACAGATTGGTACGTACAGCACGATGTCATTTATATAAATTGTAATAGCACAGTTTATATTGTCATTGGGTAAATAGATATGTAGAAAAAAATATTAAAAAATACACTGCAGTGATCAATGCCAACCTCACAGTAGCGATCGGTTCAGAAATGGGGGTTTGGAAATGAGAGTGAAAAGAGGGTAAAAAGGGGACTTTTAAAGTTTCTATAACAAACGTTTTTAAACTGAAAAAACAATTTGAAAAAGAAAGTCAGAATAAAAAGTTTATGTTATGGTGAGATGCCAATGAACACTCAAAGCAGCTCATTGCTGGGGTCTAATTCCTTCCATGACAATTTAGAAAGTAGTTGAACCATTAAACTATAGACATATAATGGTTAAATTTTGGGCAGTATATCAGAGTCCATATTGCCAGAATAGCTCACATCCAAAAAAAGTTTTAATGGAGAAGGAGCTCTGGGGGGGGGGGGTGGGGGGTGGGGAGGCAGGTAGGACTGCATCTCTAGAGGAGGCCAAATCAATAGCACAAATTATCCCTCATGGTTTTCTATATAGATATATAACCATGTAACCAAGCAGAGGTTATATACCATTGCAACGAGAAGATAAGCTGACCATGGCAGGTCTGTGCAAGGAGCCGGTTGTGTCTGCCCCACCCCCTTCTTCCAGTGGGAGGGCCTGAACCCAAGCTCAGGGTGGAATGCAATGTCCCATTGACCCCAAGGTCTCCAGGTTCTGGCCCATCATCATTCCCAGGCAGTAGCTGCCACCTGAAATTCAGATTGCCTGGCTCCAAGAAGCGTGTGTGCTCCCCATGGGCCAGGCTGCTTTCTCAACAGCTTGTCTACACCTCAGAGACTCGCAGGTGGAAGAGATTCATGTTTTGAAATGCAGGCCTGTCTTCCAGCCCTGGCAGTGTCCCGGCCTTGGGAAGCCTCTTATGGGATAACGTGAGGATTAAGTAGACCTGAGCTGACATTGTCCTGTGTCGATTTTCCCATTAATGGCTATTCCTTACCCTACACCATCTGTATTGCAGAATGTGCCTTAAACTCTAGAATGTAACATGTGGAGACCTGGATGGGCCCTGGTCTGCATTATACAGAGAGAGGCATTGAAAGAGAATATACAGGCATTATAAATAGGCCATTTATTTCCAGTGTCTGAGAAATAAAAAGAAAGAAAAAATCGAGGAAAATGTTAATAATGGAGCAGTAAGCTTCAAAGATTAATAAAATATTCTTTGATGTTCGTGATGAAACAGCTGCCCCGCTAACCTGGCCATTTTGTTCCTTGGGAATGATGTCATTTGTGGCCTGTGTTTTATTGCCTCTGCCACTCTCCTGACTGCCTCTGCTTTGACTATGGCTGCTTCTGCTTCTCTGTGAATCACAAGCTCACAAATCCGGGAAAGATCAAATTAATCCTCATACAATTAAAATCCTATTGAGTGGTATCTTCTCATTTCATCAGCGCTGGATTCTGTGGGATTCTTTTCTAGTCTAAATAACTATTGTTAGAATCAAATCCCTCAAATATGGCACCTTTTGTACAAGGGGTAAGACGAGTCTTCTGGTAAAATCTATGGGTGTGGCAGCCTGTTTCTAATTTTATGCACTCTGCTCCAGTATGGGCAGTGCGAGAGAGTTAGGATGCTGCATTATTCAAACTGGGACTCAACGGAGAGCCCAAAGAGGGGATATTAATAATTAAAGTGAAGGCATGAGTCAGTACTGTTCTGGCCAAGCCAGGAAGTATGTCACCTTAGTAAAAGAGAAAAAAAAAAGATAAATAGCCAACTAAGCTATGAACCAGTGGTGGGCTTGGAGTTAACCATACTTTTTTCTGTTTCCCGTCTATAACGCATTTTCCCACCAATAAATGTGGGTGTGATGGTTTCCTATAGTATTCTATGATTTTCACATTGTTTTGCTTCTTTTTATTTGTTTCTTCAATATCTGACTTCCCTGTTAGCGGCACGAGAGCAGGAATCTGACTCTTTCAAACCACCTATCTATGTGTCGCAGGGTTTGGCATATGGTAGACGCTCGGGAGCTCTTTCCTGAATGAGAGGATAAAGGGATCTACCCAGGCATGTCAGGGAATACCTGCTTTCTGTTAAAATATCCTAGAGAAAGTTGTTCCACACGTGGCTTGCTAACATTGACAGCAGCAGCAGTCGACGTGGATGCCATCCGACCAATGTTCGACAGAAGTATTTTCTCCAAATTTATTATGTTTAATGGCATGGGGTGGGGGAGAAGCAAACAAACAAAAATAGTCAACCAATAAAAATTGATACTTATAACTTTTTTTAGTGATGGTGTTTGCAATAAAAATATAGGAGATTATGTAGAGCAACAAGGTTGGACAGTGAGAAAATTCCTCTGAGGAAATAACATTCCGCAAAACTCAAACCTGAGCGATGATTCACACTGAGCTATGTGAAGAATTGCAGGAAGAAAATTCCAGGGAGAGAAACAGCATGTGCAAAGGCCCTGAAGTAAGAAGCACTTGGATATGCAGGGAACTGCAAGAAAATGCGTTCAGAGCAAAGCATGCAAAGCACAGAGCATTCGGAAAGGAGGTCAGAGGAGGCAGAGAGAAGCTCATGCAGATGTTTGAAGATATGGGGTTTGGATTTTATCCCAAGAGGATCACATGCTTTCATTTACATTTTAAAAATATGATTTTGTTTGGCGAAGGTATGATAGACTTAGGGACACAAGAGAGAAAGCAGACACCCCAGATGGAAGGCGATTGCAATCATACACGTGAGGAATGATAAAGATGATAAGAAACAGCTGGCCTCAGAATGAACTGTGAAGGTACAAAGCAGGAAAGAATATCCAGTGGAAAAAAGACAGTCTCTTCAACAAATGGTGCTGGGAAAACTGGACAGCGACATGCAGAAAAATGAACCCGGACCACTTTCTTACACCATACACAAAACTAAATTCAAAATGGATGATAAAATGCCTAAATGTGAGACAGGAAACCATCAAAATCCTAGAGGAGAACACAGGCAGCAACCTCTTTGACCTCGGCCACAGCAGCTTCTTACAAGACACGTCACCAGAGGAAAGAGAAAGAAAAGCAAAAATGAACTATTGCGACCTCATCAAGATAAAAGCCTTGTGCGTGGCAAAGGAAACAGTCAACACAACTAAAAGGCAGCCTATGGAATGGGAGAAGATATTTGCAAATGATATCTCAGAGAAGAGGTTAGTATGCAAAATCTCTAAAGAACTCACCAAGCTTAACACCCAAAAATAAACAATCCAGTTAAGAAACGGGAAGAAGACGTGAATAGACATTTTTCCAAAGAAGACGTCCAGATGGCTAACAGACATATGAAAAGATGCTCAACATCACTCATCAGGGAAATGCAAACCAAAACCACAATGAGATACCACCTCACATTTGCCAAAATGGCTAAAATTAACAACACAAGAAACAACAGGTGTTGGCAATGATGTGGAGAAAGGGGAGCTCTCTTGCGCTATTGGTGGGAATGCAAAGTGGTGCAGCCACTCTGGAAAACAGTGTGGAGTTTCCTCAAAAAGTTAAAAATAGAACTACCCTATGACCCAACAATTTCACTGTTAGGTATTTACCCAAAGGATAAAAAAAATACACATTTGAAGGGGTACATGCACCCTGATGCTTATAGCAGCATTATCAACAGTAGCCAAATTATGGAAAGAGGCCAAATGTCTATCAACTAATAAATGGATAAAGATGTGCATAGGGACGCGTGGGTGGCTCAGTCGCTTAAACATCCAACTTCGGCTCAGGTCATGATCTCATGGTTCGTCACCTCATGATCTCAGAGTTTGTGCCCTGTGTTGGGCTCTTTGCTGACAGCTCAGAGCCTGGAGCCTGCTTCAGATTCTGTGACTCCCTCTCTCTCTGCCCCTCCCCTGCGCTCTCTCTCTCTCTCAAAAATAAATAATAAAAAACATTAAAAAAATTTAAAGGTATATAAATATAAATATATATATATATATATACACACACACACACACACACACACACACACACACATATACACACAATAGAATATTACCCAGCCATCAAAAAGAATGAAACCTTGCCATTTGCAATGGCATGGATGGAGCTAGAGTATATTATGCTAAGCGAAATAAGTCAGTCAGAGAAAGACAAATACTATATGGTTTCACTCATGTGTGGAATTTAAGAAACAAAACAGGTGAACGTACGCGAAGGGAGAAACAGAAGAAAGGGACACAAACCATACGAGACTCTTAACGATAGAGAACACACTGAGGGTTGATGGAGAGAGGTGGGTGGGGGACAGGCTACATGGGTGATGGGTACTAAGGAGGGCACTTGTTATGATGAGCACTGGGTGTTGTATCTAAGTGATGAATCACTGAATTCTACTCCTGAAACCAGTATTGAACTGTATGTTAACTAGAGTTTAAATTTTTTAAAAAAGGAAGGAAATGTGGAGGTACAGTAGAAAGCAATTGGAAGCATCCATTCAATTAATGGGTTGGATGGGAGATGTTAGAGAAACAGTTAAATCAAGGATGATGCCTAGGGTTTTGCCCTAAACAGCTGAAAGAATGGTGATATGGTGATGTGTAATGCTGCTTGCAGAGGTAGGTGAGGATGGAGGTGAGTTTGAAGATGGGAGTGAGTGGGCAATCAAGAGTCTGTGTGGACAGGTTGAGTTTAAGAGGCTGGTTAATATCCATGTGGAAATGCCAAGTTGGTTGGTTGGTTATACCAGTGCAGATTTTTATAGGAAAAATCAAAACCAGGGATGTGATTTTGGTATTCATCAGGCTAGATGAATTTAATGCAGAATTTATACGGGTTTATAGGGGTTTATACAAACCCGTGCAGAATTTAATGCACGGGTTTGTATAAAATCATGTAGGGAATGAGTAAGAAAGGAGAGAAAGGTTGAAATGAGACTTGAGGCTGACCTCAGGAAGAGAAGGACCCAATGAAGGGTTGCTACAAGGCGCACGCTGGGAGAGAGGAGGAAAACCAGAATAGGCCGTCCCGGAAGGGAAGAGAGTAAGGCATTTTGAAAAGAAAAGAGTGAGGATCAGTTGTGTGAGATGCTTTTAATTTTTCTGAACTCCATCGCTCTTTAACTTCAGCTTGGATTTGAAGATGTATCGAATGGCAACATCGACTAATTAATTAAAGATTAATTAAAGATTAATTGTGCTTTTTTCTCTGAGAAGAGAGAAGAATCACAATACATCTCTGTTCATCGGCTTAAATAACGCACATGCAGACATTCTCCTCAATCATAAACAATGAGCAAAGGGCATAGTAAGCATAGTAGGGAGGTGTGAATTGGTAGAATTTACAAAAGCCAGGCTAACATTTACACAGATTTTCCAACTGCCTGTCATCTTCTGAGAAGCTGTAAAGCAGATTACATTCTTCGCTCTACTTTCTAATCGAGTTTAAGTAACTTTATTTTCTCTTCCAGAGTCCTGTTTACAGCAGTAGGAAAAACCATTTTGTTCTAGGTAGGAGAAAGTTTGATGTCCCTAATTTGACTTTTTTTTCTTTAAGCTTACACTATTCTGTTTGTTTTGGAGTTTTCTGAATTGAATGTCAAGGGTCAGTGTCTGTCGCTTGACCTGAGGGAAATGGCAGGTTTTTTTGTGTGTTTTCCTTTCCGTTTTCCACAGAAAGGAAAGGATGACAATATACTTGCCTCTTCCTCTTCAGTGTCGGGTCTTACAATGACAAATGGGATGACCAATACTTCAGAACCCTTTAAGGTAACGGATTCTTTGAGCCCCAAGAATGTCAAGGGTTTAATGGCTTGGACATAATTTTAGGCAACTCAAATAAGGTCTTCAAGTTTCCATTGACGTGACCTGGAGAACTGTGGGAGAAACTGCTCAACAAAACCAGACCCTGGAGTTAACTTGCACAGTACCAGTGGTAGAAATATCTAGAGGAAAAGTAAATTCACCTCTACAGGTGTTAAGTCCGCCCTGCCATTCTTGTACTAGGACTGTGACTCATACTTGACTCTTTGCCCCACCTGTGCTACAGCAGTGTGATCTTGCATGTATGTCTCAGTTGTGCCAAATTCCATTTACTACATTAAAAAAAAATTGTTTTAAAGTTTATATTTACTTATTTTGAGAGAGACATAAAGAGCAAGGCGGGATTGGGGGGTTTGGGCAGAGAGAGAGGGAAGCAGAATTCCAAGCAGGCTCCACGCTGTTGGTGCAGAACCCTATGAAGGGCTTGAACTCAGGAACCGTGAGATCATGACCTGAGCGAAGTCAAAAGTTGGATGCTTAACCGACTGAGCCACCCAGGGACCCCCATTTACTGTATTTTGTAACACTAGCTTTACAGCACCTTCCCTGACTGTCTCACAGAGTTCAGGTAAGGGCCCAAATCAGAGTGATGTAATGTACCTGTTTTCTAAATTAATAACATTACAAGAATTCATAATGTCATTTTTTATCATACCTTAAATCCTGGATATTTCAAAGTGTTTTATAAAGTAATCCTTTGTTGTTGTACTTTGTCTTGAAGTTTCTTAGATACCTAGAAGGCACCCTAAACCATTCTTTTACCCTACATCAAAATAATAAGAAAGTTTGACTTAAAATTCCCGAGTTCCTTCTCCCGCTTTGTCCATTCTTACTAGCATGACCCCAAGGTCAATAGCATCATCAAAGCCCATTACTCTTTCTTCTAACTGCCTCCCAGCTTTTTATCCTTCATGCAGCAACCATACAGTGATCCTTTAAAACAAAATAAAACAAACAAAACAAAACAAAACAGGGGTGCCTGGGTGGCTCAGTTGAGCATCTGATTTCAGCTCAGGTCATGATCTCACACTTTGTGAGTTTGAGCCCCACTTCTGGCTCTCTGCTGTCAATATGAAGCCCACTTTGGGCTCTTCCCCCTCTGCTCGTTCCCCACTCACAATCTCTCTCTCAAAAATGGATAATTTTTTTTTAAATCCCAGAAATGATCATATCATTCCCCAGTTGAAAACCCACAAATGCCTCCCCAATGTTGGCAGGATAGAATGTGTGATTTTCAAGATTAACCATAAGATTTCTGCTAGCATTTTTATACAGAGTATCCTTTCCAGTCCTTGTCTCCAAATCTTCAGGCAGGCTGAAGTCCTTGCATTGCCGTGATCAATTGACAGATTTCCACCTGTCCCTTCTCACATTGCCCACTGTTCTAACTCCTGGTCATCAGGCTTCTCATCTTTTAAGTTTCTGGGTTATGACTCTATACATTCCGTTTGATTTCCCTTCTTTATCCCCTTACTCCAGCCAGAATTTGTACCCCTTCCGTGCTTTGTGGTCAGCTTAGCCTTCTTTCTCAGACCCTGAAGCATAGAACTTCAGGTAGGTGTTCACGTGATTGCCTCCTTCTTGACTGTGAGCTTCTTTAATGGAGACACCATTTCTATTTGTCTTATTCAATATTGTTTTACTCCAGCATCTGGTGGAGAACCTTGTAATCATTCAACAGGAAGGAAGGAAGGAAGGAAAGAAGGGAGGAAGGAAGGAAGGTTGTAATCATTCAATAGGAAGGAAGGAAGGAAGGAAAGAAGGGAGGAAGGAAGGAAGGTTGTAATCATTCAATAGGAAGGAAGGAAGGAAGGAAGGAAGGAAGGAAAGAAGGGAGGAAGGAAGGAAGGAAGATTGTAATCATTCAACAGGAAGGAAGGAAGGAAGGAACAGAGGGAGAGAGGAAGGAAGGTTGTAATCATTCAATAGGAAGGAAGGAAGGAGGGAAGAGAGGGAAAGAAGGAGGGAATAAAGGAAGGGCAAAAGGAAGAGACTGAAGGTATAAATCATTTTATTTATGTTGCAAGTTATATCTACTCCGAATACTAAAATAAATGATATCTACCCACCAATCAATCAAATTATTTTATGTTGGATACGTTTCTTTCAGTACAATCTGTCAAAACTAAACTATATCTCAAGCAGCCTTTGGTAAAAGGTGGCACAGTTCTTGTTATTTCTGTGCTTTTCCCTGGGCTCCAGCCTCTCCCTGGGAAGCCTCTAGTTCTGAAGGTCACAGCTGCTAATAGCAGAACTTGATGAGGAAGATGCCAGAATCCCATCTGGAATTCACAAAGTCCTGGCCAGCCTACTCACAAAGTCTGAATCTCCTTTAATCCAGTGAAATTAACTCAAGAGCGTGTGGGACCTGAAATCCATGCTCCGCGTATCAGCGCAGGTGCCCAAGGCAAAGTAAAGGCCCTGCTTTTCACGTCTGAGAGGCATTTGAAACAAAAGGTCTGTTCTGGCAGGTCCACAAGGAAGCGTCAACCATACTACAGAAATTTACGTCCAGGACTCTCTTCTGGAGTGTGAGAATTGATTGTGCCCGTGACTTCCCTTCTCCGTGTTAGTGTTGTCAGAGCAATTGATTGAAACCCAGCCATCGTAAGAGTATGTAAGCCACAAAAATTGGCATAAACATCAGGGCTTTTCCTTTTTTTCTGGAGAGCCAGTTGAAGAGCACGCCATTCTCTCCATCTTGTTTGCCTCTTCTCTCCCACCAGCCCCCCTCCCAGTCCATACTTCTTAAAAAATTTTTTAAAAATGTTTATTTATTTTTGACAGAGAGAGAGAGAGAGAGAGAGAGAGAGACAGAGCATGAATGGGGGAGGGGCAGAGAGAGAGGGAGACGCAGAACCCGGAGCAGGCTCCAGGCTCTGAGCTGTCAGCACAGAGCCTGACGCTGGGCTCGAACTCACAGACTGCGAGATCGTGACCTGAGCCGAAGTCAGAAGCTCAATCGACTGAGCCACCCAGGTGCCTCCCCAGCCCCCGCCCCGGTCCATACTTGAAGAACTGTGCTCCTAATGAACCACTGGTGAGAAACATACAGAACTCGTGTCTGCACAGGAAGATTTATTTGTTCATTTACCTTAATAGAGGAAGTTCCTCTGCAGTGTTTTTTAGATGGAAGTGCTGAAAGACCACGTCCTCTTTGGCTATTCACTTCAGCTTTATGGGGACTTTGTTTGCCAAGAAGGTGTTGAAATCTTCCCAGAACACAGTCTGAAAAAACTGACCATGAAAAATCCCAGTTAGTAGACTAAAGTTACAAGTACACACACACACACACACACACACACGATCCACCTTTACAACTTTCCTTTCCTCCCTTCCCTTCTCCAGACTCTCCTGGACCACTCAGTAGGGAAACTTTTGAAATTAACAAACTAAGGAGTTCAAGTGCCTTCAGCCCCTGGTTTGAGTGGTTTTATTATTGTTGTTGGTACTCTTTCCGAAATCCTGTCATTAGAAGGGGTTTATCATAATGCTAATGAGGCTGAAACTTCAGGACCCTTTCTTAAAAGACTCTTCCCAAATTACAATGTGTTCACGCGATCAGATGTCTTTTAGAAAATTAGGAGTAAGAAAATTTTTGGTGAATTATTTTTTCGTGAAAAGTGTGCCACATGTTGTATAAATTTCAGGTCCCGCAAAAACTGGATTCATCCCTGAGAGTTATTTTACATTGGTTTTCCCTGACTTACCTGAAGTCATAATCACGCTTCTAACCCTATGCTTTTCATTAACTAAACTCTCATCCTTTTTCCCTTGTTCTAATAAATTCACAGTGAAACCTCTGTGTTATAGACTTGCATTTTTAAAGTTCTATGCTATTACCAAGAAAAAGAAAATGGATATGCATTTAACTTCTAAAGGGAAAATTGTTGACTCAAGGGTCTACCTTCCCCAACCTCCCCGTCCCCCACCAGCCCAATGCCTACATTTCAGCCGTTTCCTTAGCCTGGTAACTTTTCCTTGTCCTTCAGGCTCAGCTTAAATCTCATCTCATCTCAGGAGTCCTTCCTAGGTTAGGAGCCCCTCCTAGGTTAGGAGCCCCTCCTATGAATTTCACTGGACCTTGAGTTTCACCCTACAGTAGACTTACCACGCCATTAGGAATGGACTTACTACACCATTAAAGCATGAGCTCTAACGGTCAAGCATGTGTCATTTACATTACCTCTTAGAGTGCCCGGTAGAAAACCAGCCCTCAGTACATATTTATTGAATGGATACATGAATAAATAAAAGAACACTTCTCCGAATTAAGAGTTGGGATACCCAAACTCTGGTTGCATCTCTGCTACTAAGAAGCTGGAGAGCATTGAACAAACCCCTAAACTCCCTGGACCACATTTTTCACATACAGATACGTATAGCGGGCATCCCAGGTGGGCCCCAATCTTTTGGGTTGCATGTGTCTGGAGCTAGTTTTTACAAGGAGGAATGAGAAAGATCCTCCTAAGAAAGAGCACATCCTAAGGAAAGGCACAGCAGTCTCAGGCAACCTGGTTTGAGAGTGGTGGGTTCCTGCTAAGGCGGGTGGGGGTCTCGAGTATACCTGTGGCCTGCCACTCTGATGGCTCTATAGCTCAGGCCCCATGGACACGCAGTATGAACAGGTAAACAAAGTCTGTTTTCCTTTTTTTTTTTTTTTTTTTCCCTACTAATTGGTTCTCTGGGCTTTGGAATGTCAATATGTCAGCAACATTAGTACTGGCAGCATGTGCAGAGACAGCATGTGGCGCTGGTGGCATTGGCTCGTCAGCATCAGCAATTGGCGGGCACCGGAGATAGGTAGTCTCTCTTGATCTACAAAGAACCAAAGGCACCATCCCAGTGAGATGGAGCAGAAGGGAAGAACATGGCGGACGCCTTCCGTCTTAAGAAGATAACTCAAGGGTGCGTATCACAAACACCCTAGACATCTGGAAAACTCCACGGAAGGAATGTCAGCAGGGCTCTATGTCTTGCAAAATCAGAGATATGTGACTTGACTATTATTGTGTGAACCTCCTTTTACTCCAAGGAATGAACTGGAAGATGATTTGGGGGTTTATCTGGAATTCAAAATTCCAAATGATTGTTCTTACCCAAAGAATGTAATACATATTCACAACTCAGATATTAGTAAACTGGACAAAGAAAAAAATAAACCTCACCATGGCTGTGAAATTGGGGAATATAAATTCAGAACCTATTTCTTCTATTCTCAATGCCATAGAAAGGCCTTAGAATTGGGCTGGTATCCTAACTCTGGTACTTAATAGATGGGGTGAATGAGTCAAGTTATTTCACTTGTCTGATCCTCAGTTTCTTACCTAGAAGATGGAGATAATAATATTTATTTTTCAGTCGTGTTGGGAAGGGATTTAATATATAAAACACCTAGGCAGGTGCCTGGCCCTTGGCGGGGGGGGTGGGGGGGGGCTTGATAAACATTAGTTCTCCCTCCTGCTTTTATCTCTACTTACTAATAAAGCTTTGTCCTCAATCCCAAGGTAATAGAAGTTCAATGGAGAGAGGACACAAGGACAAGAAGAAATAAACTTCTTGTGGTTCTAGAAGATCTTTATTGACATTCATTACATTTTTAAAAGGGTTGAAGACTGTATGAAGAATGGGAAAAAAAGGAAATGTTTGGCTTTCGGTCACTGAGAACAATTTTGTGTCATTGCTTCAACCTCGTTCCCCCTCCCTCTCTAACGAGGCCCCATGCTCACACTCCGGTTGCTGGAGGTTAGCTGTGGTCTTCTCCACAAAAATATCAAGGCTGTACGTCCTATAGAAATCATCTCAAAGCCTGTTAAAAATAAACTGGTATTTTTTTCCTTTTTTTCTCCTGGGTTGTGCAAATATAATACTCCTGGGTATGTAAAGGTACTTGACTATCAATGGATTTTATGAACTTACTATTGACTGTGCCACACAGATACTAGTGAAGTTCCAGATGGAATTGTAAGTCCAGGCCCATAGTGTTCCATTCGAAATGAACCCCGGGAAAAGCATCTCCTAGATTCAAATATTTCCATAATTATGCACACCTTTCTTTTTTTTTTTAATTTTTTTTAACGTTCATTTATTTTTGAGACAGAGAGAGACAGAACATGCACGGGGGAGGGGCAGAGAGAGAGGGAGACACAGAACCGGAAGCAGGCTCCAGGCTCTGAGCCATCAGCCCAGAGCCCGACACTGGGCTCGAACTCTCCGACCGCGAGATCGTGACCTGAGCTGAAGTCGGACGCTTAACCGACTGAGCCACCCAGGCGCCCCTATGCACACCTTTCTTTATCAGCAGATGTTTTTATTGTTTGGCAAGTGGTATGGAGTGTGCATGGGCTTGTGTGTGGACACACACAGTGAGCTCTAACACATTCTGGTGAGTAGAATATGGCTTTTGGACTGGGGTAGACCTGAGTTTGCCAGTTCCGCTGTTCACTAACTCTGTGACTTGAGCATTTTACTTAGTCTCTCTAAGCTTCAGTGTTTTGTTAATTTAAAAGTGCAATTTGGAAGATTTATGCACAGAGCACCTCCAGAATGATAGCTATGCTATTAATATTCCAAATACAATAAGGCAACATACTACACGCAAACATTGTTAACAAATAGGTTTTGGTGAAATTTTAAAAAATAATTGTTCAGCTATGCTGATAGCAAAGACCACAGAAGGTAGCCAAAAAATTTTCACTAATCAAGGGAAAAGGAAGGCAACTTGTAAAAAAAAAAAAAAAAAAAAAAAAGTTATTGCTTTATCAGTCCTTTCCCACTCAGTCATTGGAACTTAATAGCAAAAGCAGTATTTGATTTGTCATACTTACTGAAACTTACCCAACAGAGATCGTCCAGGGTCTGTTATCTTTCCAAGAGAAACTCTGGCTTAGCATTCTTGCCTCTTCCAAAAATTATCTGGCAGAAACGATATCCTGCCCGGAATTCACAACGTGTCTTTGTTTGTGAAAACAAACAAACAAAAAAAGTTCATTTCCTCCCAAATCTTCTCAGGATCCTTTCTCCTGATTTATCTTCTGGAAATCAATTTTCCCATAACCTTCTTTACTCACTTTCAAGGTGGAAACACAGTTTGTGGGGAGAAATGTAATATCACCGAATATTTCATGATTAAGTCTGAAAGGATTTAAGCAAACTCTCCGTGGTAATTATTTCTGACAGATGGTTCTATAGGTGACAAAAACTCTAATTTTTTTTAATTTATCTTTGTTTTCCAATTTTTTTCTACAACAAATAGTTATTACTCATGAGATAGAACACAATGAAAGTTAAAACAAAATGTGATGTCAAAATGAGGCACCTGGGTGGCTCCGTTGGCCAGGTGTCCAACTTTGGCTCAGGTTATGATCTCATGGTTCACGGGTTCGAGCCCTGTGTTGGGCTCTATGCAGACAGCTCAGAGCCTGGAGCCTGCTTCAGATTCTGTGTCTCCCTCTCTCTCTCTCTCTCAAAAGTAAATAAACATTAAAAAAAAATTTTTTTCAAGTGACGTCAAGGCTGCAGTCGAATACACTTTTCTTAAATTTTGGCTGTTCTCATCTGGAGTTGTTTTTATGGGCTCTGCACTTGACATATGCTATTTCATTGTCCTGACTATATCTGTTAACATTGCCCATTCTATCCTTGAAAAAGCAAAGCCCAGAGAGTTTAACAGGTTGATCTAAGTCTTGCATCTAGAAAAAGGCAGTGCCAGCATTCAATCATCATTGAATTCAGAGGCTCATTTTATTTTATTTTACTTTATTAATTTTATTTTTTTTAATTTACATCCAAATTAGTTAGCATATAGTGCAACAATGATTTCAAGAGTAGATTCCTTAATGCCCCTTACCCATTTAGCCCATCCCCCCACAACCCCTCCAATTGACCTAAGTTTGTTCTCCATATTGAAGTCTCTTATGTTTTGCCCTCCTCCCTGTTTTTATATTATTTTGCTTCCCTTCCCTTATATTCATCTCTTCTGTGTCTTAAAGTCCTCATGTGAGTGAAGTCGTATGATATTTGTCTTTCTCTGACTAATTTAGCTTAGCATAATACCCTCTAGTTCCATCCACATAGTTGCAAATGGCAAGATTTCATTCTTTCTGATTGCCGAGTAATACTCCATTATATATATATATATATACCACATCTTCTTTATCCATTCATCCATCGATGGACATTTGTCAGAGCCTCATTTTAAAACACCCTACAAGTAAGAGGCAAAGAGGGGACTTGAACTCAGTTCTGTCCAAACAAAGCCTGTATTTTTAACCACAGTTATTCCTTCAAACTTCTTCTTGGGGTGAACAAGTCCAAGTCTGACCAATGTGGTTTATTTTTGTGGCCATAGTCAATATGAAGAAAAGAATTGGTGTTTTTCCTGACGATGAATGGGCAGTTTTGATTTTTGAAATTGATGGATTTTAGGAGCTAAGAGCCTCTGCTATGTCCATGACACTTTACTAAAAGGGCCCATTCTAACCCCAGAATATCTGTAAAGTGTATCTTCACTTTCAAATTTGTAAAGATGCTTCCAAAGATACTAAATGACAAGAAAATATAAAGAAGATGGTGCAGAGGAACAACACAGATAAGAGGCATAATGGGTACCCCAAAATAAGGCCAATTAATGCAAGAATGGAAGAACTTAACTCTAATACACACCACTAGTAGGTAATTAAAGAAGAAATGACTTTAAATAATGCCTACTATTCTAAATTTTTGTAGGCAGAATTTGAAACTCTTAATTTTCACTGGGTTGCAATTCAATGACCATTAAGTACCTTCTCAGCCAAAAACATTTGGACTTCTTTTGACATTTAAAAACTTGTCCCCAAACCTTTCCCTTCCATGCTTAAATTTCTCCTCTTCAGACTTTGGTCTTTCTTTAAAAAAAAAACAAAAACAAAAAACAAAAAACAAAACTCTTCTGTTTATTTTCATTCAATTCAAGGTGAGAGACAAGGGATTACTTCTTTCTTGTAGAGTTCTAGCACCAATGCTGAGTTTAATTGAAGGGCTAAGGGAATGAGTCTAATGGCAGCAAATCTGAATTAGTCCAACTGCCAAGGAGCAGATTATGAAACTAGTCATGTGCTTGTAAAGCAATCCCAGGTTTCGCTTTTGGAAAGCTGGATTTAAGGGTAACTAAAATCAATGTCTTGGGTCTAATGGGGGAAGAATAAAGTCTGATCTGCCTTCATCATATTAAGTTTCAAACCCACCATCCCCAGTCTCAGTTTCAAGAAGAATTAGCTGGAAAGCTTGAGAACGGGACACTCGGGGGTCTAGGGGAATTGACCGAGAAGGAACAACCAGCTCCTTGGGTCAAACTGCACAGAGACACGAGGGGAGCCGATGCCGCCAGTTTGATAAGCAGCCCTACTCGATTCTTCAGCTCATCAGAGTTCTGGACAGAGCGATGTATGATTTTATTATTGTTTATTCCTTGACCTAGAGCCAAAATAAGCCCCCTGAACTGAAAATCCAGCTTTGCATCTAAGGCATTTTGGTGTCTCCACTGTGGCAAAGGAAAACACTTTTTTCCCCCTGTTGCTATGTACATTGGCAAATATCCTATCCAAAGAATTGTGCTCCAAGAACTCTGGAAACACCTGCCAGCAGAAAACTTGGGAGCTTTGTTTAAACAAGTGTACCTGCCAACTTTCCAGAACTGTTGACTTTATAGGACTGAAAAACGTGGACTATTTTAAAACCTACTTGATGGATAACAGGAACTGGGCCATAGAGATGAGGCACGGAATGTGCCTAGAATCATGTTTATCTTTTTTTTTTTTTTAACATTGCGTAGTCTCAGTCTTGTGCAAGGACACTGCAATGTTAATCTCCCTTTAGCACTGAGCCCACCACGTGGCTCTGAATCGAGAGAATGCTTGGGACTGAATTCAAGATATTTGGCAAAACAAGAGTTTCCAAGAAATACTGTGGTAATCCAAAGCACTAGGCTCCATGACATGCACAGGCATGGAAAAGACATCTTTTAGGTTATTATACGCATGTAGGTTCCTTTTGCATTATCTTTTAGGGCAAATTGTCAATCACCCAGTGTGGACACTCTTGAGTCTTAGAGTGTATTTGCAAGTCTGAGTCTTGCTTGGACTCAAATATAATAACAAGTTCCACTCTCATCTCCCCTGTCAAGTTAATACCATAGGTAATTGTCCAATGGGCAAGAGGCCATCTTGGGGGTACTAAATAAAGGCATTTAGATGTATACATCTTGATCGCTGGCATTAAAACATTTTGTCCTGCTCAGGACAATAGCATTTAGTAGAATTTTTTTTCATTGCAATAGGCAGCACATGATAGTTTAAGAGTAGCTGAGCTGAAGTCAGCAAGGAAAGTGTGAAGATACCATGTTATTCCCACCTTGTAAAGCATGAGGTGGTCCCACTGAACTTCGGCTTTTTCCTTGGCTGGGCATGATATGATGTTTTCTGGAGAAGACCAATGCTGCTCCTCCAAAGGCCCCTGAAGATGCTCATTTACTTTGTGTGATTGGGAGGAAGAATGTCGAAAACCTCTTCTTTGGGGTGCCCATCTTCTGGCCTGCCATGAGAGTTCTACCATTTTGAGGTAGGACTTCATTCCTTTGGATGAAGTCTCCTTAGGACAGTCACTTTGTTTCTTGGATCCTCAGTGTCCTCACCTATAAAATTGGGTTTAAATTATGTATCACTTAGCTGTCACCATGATAAATGCTTTACACTGAGGGTTTATAGGTCGTTTCTGCCTCCCCTGCCATTGGCTAAGGCAAGTCACATGACCAACGCCAAAGTCAAGAAGTGTAGAAATACACTGCATCTATGAAAAGGCAATGGTAAGAGTGTGGTACAAGGAGAGAACTGAAGTTAGTAATTCAACCTACCAGAGACTGGTTCAGTGGGTTCTAAACTGAGGTTTTTGCAGCTGAAAAAGAGATTTCTCAAATATGATCTGTTGCAGAATCCCAAAATGAAAAAGAAAATGTATTTAAAGCTATAATTATTCTGTAGGTCCTCTAGGGAACTCCTTAAACATTAGTTTTCAAACATTAGTGCATATAAGTATCATGGTGTGAGTTTGGAAACATTAAGGTCCTGATACCCTCTGTGACATTCTGATTTAGTGGAACTGAGCTGGGGGTCTGGGAAATCCCATTTTGTTTTTAAAATTTTTTTTTTAACGTTTGTTTATTTTTGAGACAGAGAGAGACAGAGCATGAACGGGGGAGGGGCAGAGAGAGAGGGAGACACAGAATCAGAAGTAGGCTCCAGGCTCCGAGCCATCAGCCCAGAGCCCGACATGGGGCTCGAACTCACGGACCATGAGATCGTGACCTGAATTGAAGTCAGACGCTCAACCGACTGAGCCACCCAGGCGCCCGGAAATCCCATTTTTAATAAAACCCTCCAGATTATTCAGAGGCAAGGGCTCTGTGGAGCCTAATGACTCTAGGATCCCAGGATTCTAAGCAGCACCTCTATTTTGACAGGACATAGAGTGTCAGGTACCAACATGGTTTTACTGAGTCAGGTTATGTATGTCAGCTGAGATATATTACAGTTTCTTTCCCGGTTGATGCATTTGGCAGGGACAGCAAATCCACAAGCCAATGCAAATAGAAAAGGTGGAAACAGGAAGGGTGCAAAGGCATTTTATCAAGGTCGTTGTTTACAACAACAATTCTAAACACTAAAGGTGGGCGCTGATTTTAAATATTGCTTCCAGAAGCTCAGAGTTAATCAGCAGTTATCCCAGGCAGTGAAAAACTCAAGCAAAACCTTAGTTATTTGATATAACAGTTAGTGTTCCACTGGAGAAACATAGCCAGTAGGATATCTATCTGTCATCTGTCTATCATCTATCTATTCATATCTATCTATCGACCTATCGACCATCCATTGATCTATCATCTATCTATATTATCTATTATGTATCTATCAATCAGCTTATTCAATTAGCAGTTGTTGGGGCTGGCTCTACATGTTAGAATTCCTTGGAACAGGCCATGCTGTCAGGAAGGACAGGCTGGAAGTCTTGGACAGGAGTTGAAACCTGAGTCTACAAGCAGGATTTTTCCTCTTCCAGGGAAACCTCAGTTCTGCCCTTAGATTCTTTTAACTGATTCAGTCAGACCCAACCAGATTATAGAGGGTAATCTCCTTTACTTAAAGTCAACTTATTGTAGATGTTAATCAGATCTACAAAAATACCTTCACAGCAACACCTGGATTAGTGTTTGATTGAACACCTGAGTACAACTCAGCCAAACCAAACAGACACTTAAAACTGAGCATCACAACTGAAGATTCCTCTTCTAGCTATTTTCCATCTTTGTGTGTCATCTATATTCTTACTTAACATTTTTAAGTGAACTCATTGCCCTCCTCATTTTAGCTTTTCCTAAGCAGTGATTACTATGAAATTACTGATTTGATTTGCTAGTTGTGGAGATTATAAAAATAAAATTAATTATAACTATTAAAAGAATTAAATAATTTAGCACACCCTCGTGGAAATGCTATATCATCAAAACACCTGCCAGAAGGCTTTGCAACAAAGATGGAATTTTAATGCATCAAAGAAAGTCTTGAGCCAGTTACTTACCTAGGCATGGCAAAATCCAGGAAGATGTTTCCTGATGGACAACATCTTGGGAAAATCTGGTGTGTAAGTACCCAGGGCTTGGCAGTGAGACAGCTGTGTTGAGGAGGAAGGATGGAAGAATGCTGAGGGCTTTTGGACAATTTCATATATTTTTGAGGAATGACTTTAGGCTCCTGTATTTTAACTTTCAGGAGGCAATGTTGCAAAGAACTTGAAATAATTGATTCCATCAAACTAAAGAGACTGAAGATGAAGAAGAACTAATCTTTGTCCTTACCACTCCTACAGTCTAGCGGTGAAGAGAAATAGCAAAAGGTGATTGTAGACCAATATGGAATATGTTGCTGAAGACCCACAGGGGTGATGAGTAAAGGAGTAGAGCACTCGGGAGAGGCTGCCTGGAGAAGAGGGTGTCTGAGTTGAGGTTCAAAGAGTAGTAGGAATTAACTTGGTGAATAGGTCTGAGAGATGGGGTAGGGGGAGCATTCCATGTAATGTGGAAGCATGAAAGAAGTCACAGACTTGAACTTGCATAGTGTGTGTGTGTGTGTGTGTGTGTGTGTGTGTGTGTGTGTCTAGGGGATAGGACTAGGAATAACTTCAATAAAGGTAAATATAGTCAAAACAGCGTTACCACGCTGCACAACTCCAGCATTCCCCAGGAACAAAGACCTTAGTTCCCACTGTAGAGTCTGCAAGGACATAGGTGCCTGAGGCACAAATCATGGAGGTTGGAGTAGTAGGAGGTGGTGGTGGAGAGGTAGGCAGAAATTAGATCATCATGAGTTCTTAATTCTATGATAAAGAATATGGCCTTGGGCAATCAGGCTACAGGGTAATGCTGGATTTCCCAATGGTCGGATCAAGCATATACTTAAGAAATCAACGGATCAGGAGAAGAAAATAATTTTATTTTGAAATGATTTGTAAAATTTGTAAGAGCAAAAGTAGCCATTTTAGAAAAAAAATCCCAAAGCATTGGGTTTTCTTATATTTATTTAATGTTTTAGTATTGCTTTTGTTTTTAAATTACATATGGGAGGATGGAGCTAGGCAGGAGGCAGCATAATATTGTCCATGTTTTGGACAACTAAGGGTTTTCAGATCTTGCTGTTGATGATGTTGTTGATGTTGCTTTTGAAGACTGTTACTATGAAAAAAATGAAGGAGGGAGAACCTGGGTGACCAGGGTTAGATGCCTTGTTTTGGTATTAGATGAAATAAAATAGTGTTTTGCTTTTGTTTTTACGTTCACTGACCTCTGTGTAATGTATACGACAACATCTTGATATTACAAAGTTTCAAAATTATTAGAAGAAAAATATACTGAATCAAAGTTCCTGACAGGAAACACATGACACATTCAAATGAAAAAATTCAGGGCAATTTACCAAAGTCATCATTTACTGAAGAGGGTAGAGCAATTACTTTGGTTTAAGGGAAACCAACAGGGAATATTCTGAGACTAGCAACGGTAGGAAGCTGTTAGGAACCCATAGAGTGAAGGGCCAATGGCTGGGAGTAGTAAACCGAATCCTGAGATCCTAGATGCAGTTGTTTTTTGTTGTTGTTGTTGTTGTTTGTTTGTTTTTAGTTTTTTCTTCTTATTAAGTTTATTTATTTGGAGAGAGAGAGCATATGCGGATGGGGGAGGGGCAGAGAGAGAATCCCAAGCAGCCTCTGAGCTGTCAGTGGAGAGCCAGATCCCACAACAGAACTTACAAGCTGTGAGGTCATGACCTGAGCAGAAACCAAGAGTCAGATGCTTAACTGACCGAACCACCCAGGTGCCCCTAGATGTAGTTGTAAGAGGCCAACAGAACTGGAGCTGTGACCTTTGGGTAGAAGCACAGAACCAACATGGAGAAAGCCAGCATGGAGAAAGCCAGGAGAAGAAACAACTTGTGCTCATTCTCCTCTTGCCTTCTAGATTTCTGACAATGCCTCCTGAGTTGAGTTGACCAAACTCAAACAGAGCCAGGGGAAAAGGTTGTCCAGCAATGAATCCATAACAGTCAATTTTCACTACAGAAAACAGGATGAAGAAAGGATAGCCAAGTGGGACTGGAGAGGTGAACAGAAAATAGCTAGCCAAGGCATACCCAGCAAGCAAACATTTAAATAAGTATTTACCCTCTACACGAGGTATCAGCAAAACATGGGCCATATCCATTCTGCAGCCTGTTTTGGGAAATAATTTTTTATTGGAACACAACCATGCTCATTTATTTACATATCTTCGGTGGCTCCCTTTGTGCTACAATGACAGGGCTGAGCAGTGGGTACAGAGACTATCTGGTCTGTGAATCTGAAAATATTCATTATATGGCCTTTTACACAAAACCTTTGCCAACTCCTGTTCTACATAATAAAAAGTAGGTCTTCCCCTTCGTAAAAGTGTTTCATAGGAATAACAACATACACGCCAAGAAGTGCCCTCCTTTTTTGACCTCTGTCATCACTAAATGTGTATTATTT
Organism: Panthera leo; assembly: GCF_018350215.1. Lineage (NCBI taxonomy): Eukaryota > Metazoa > Chordata > Mammalia > Carnivora > Felidae > Panthera > Panthera leo. The sequence goes on along the minus strand of NC_056687.1, from coordinate 145,945,302 downwards.
TCAGTCTTGATTTTTTAATGAACTGAAGCTATGTTTTTATTTTTATTTTTTATTTATTTATTATTTTTTTTTAAATGATTTGCCCGAAGTCATATGGGCTTTTTTTTTTTTTAAGTTTATTTATTTTTGAGACAGAGAGAGACAGAGCATGAACGGGGGAGGGGCAGAGAGAGAGGGAGACACAGAAGCAGGCTCCAGGTTCTGAGCCATCAGCCCAGAGCCCGACGCGGGGCTCAAACTCACGGACCGCGAGATTGTGACCTGAGCTGACGTCGGATGCTTAACCGACTGAGCCACCCAGGCGCCCCTGAAGCTATGTTTTTATATAAATAAGTAAATAAATAGAAAATGCATTTGAAATAAACAGAAGTAACTAGCAAATCTAGACTGACATGTTTATGGTAGCCTTCCTAATTTACCTGGTTGCTCAGATGTGTTTTTTTCTTTTTCTTTCTTTTTTTTTTTTTTTTTTGTTTTTTGGTTGTTTTTGTTTCTGAGAGAGAGAGAGAGAGAGAGAGAGAGAGCACACACACACACGCGCGCACACACACACACACACACGTGGGGAGGGGCAGAGGGAGAGGGTGAGAGAGATTCCACACCCAGAGTGGAGCCCAATATATGTAGGGCTCTATCTCAGGATTGTGAGATCATGACCTGAGATGAAATCAAGACTCAGATGCTTAACTGACTGAGCCACCCAGGTGCCCCAAGTCTGGTCATTTTAAAAGCATTATTCCAAATGTATACAAAATATATATATTTTTACATATATAAACTATCTGGGATGCCTGGGTGGCTCAGTTGGTTAAACGTCTGACTCTTGATTTTGGCTCAGGTCATGATCTCACAGTTCATGAGATCGAGCCCTGTGTAGGGCTCCGTGCTGATAGCGTGCAGCCTGCTTGGGATTCTTTCTCTCCCTCTCTCTCTGTCCCTCCCCTGCTCACATGCAGGCATGCTTTCTCTCTCCCTCTCTCTCTCTCTCTTTCTCTCTCTCTCTCTCAAAATTAAATAAGCTTAAAAAAAAACTTGACCTGACTCAAGTATATGATTACTTAAGTGCAATTGTCATGGTGAGAGAGAAGGAGAGAGAGATAAATATAAAGAAAAATTGAAAGAAATGTTGTAGATTTTCACATCAAGGGTCATAGTAGGTTCACCTGTGACTTGTTTCCAAGTGATTTTTTTACCCTGTTGTCTTGTTAATGAATTTATATCAAAACTCTTAGGTGCTGCTCTTATAAATTATGGCTTGGATCTTTCTTGCTACTGTTCCATTCCACATTTCCACAAAATTTCCACCAGGATTTATTCTGCGCTCTGGAATAGCAAAGACTATACTTGAAGTTAGAAAGTGCACCATATAGCTTTTCTTCAGTAACTGCTGGCAGCAGCAGTGAAGGAGAAGGAGAACAAAAGACAATGGAAAGGAAAGAAATGTTTAACACAGTAATATACTGCCTCCTATAAATGTGTATAAAGACTGAATTCTTTTAAACTATATGTAAAAAAATTACATGTCAAAAAACACCATAATGAAGTCAAAGTACAAGTTGAAAAACGAATATATATGTTTATGTGTGTGTGTATTTGCCACTCATAACACCAAATTTCAATAAATGAATGAGAAGGAACAAATCGATAGTCAGAAAAAATGGAACACAAGTGGCACTCACATTATGGGAAAACGCTCATTTTTATTTGTAATAAGAGAAGTCTGAAACAAAATTATGAGGTGGCATTTTTCATCTTTCTCGCTAATGCGGTTTGATTACACACACCTATGGGATCAGGCATGCTCGTGCATTGCAATATATGAGTGTGAATGGTTACGTCCTTAATGGAAAAAATTTAGCAATTTTTTTGGCATTATAAATGGTATACAGTTTGAACCCATGGATTCTGCTTCCAGAAATCCTGGTAGGATTCTATATGTGAGAAATGATGTGGGTGCCATAACCAACAATACATGCATTATTCACTGTTCCATTATGTGTTAGAGCACAAGATTGGTATCACTTAATGAGATCTAGAAGATTGGTTAACAAATCAGGAATGCAAAGAATAAAGGTAAGTCAGCACATAGATCCACACTCCTAAAATGGCCCCCAAAAAGGTGTGGTGTTTTCAACACGCCATTCTCTATTTGAAGGTCGTGAACCTTTGCCTTAGTAAAAGTTACAAAGAATGCAAAATTAAGAAGCTATTAAAAAATACAGCATCTCTATCGAAATGGAATGATCTTGAAGATATATGCTATACAATCCAGCAGGATGCCCATACAAGGGAGTCTGGGTGGTGAATTTCTTAGGAATCAGCCTCCTGAAGGCACTGAACAGGACAGAGAAGACTGAGGAATAACTCTAGTAGGGCGATTATTATCATTAAGCATGCCTCTCACAGTATTGTTGCCACGAAGATCAAAATGGGCAAAATACTTTGAAAAGCACAACATGTGATATGACTGAAAGACCTATTTATTAACCTGTTGGATCCACTCATGGCGCAAGCTCCTTGTTGGTTCCAGGTCAGACTTAATTTTCATCTGTCAGTTACTTGACGAGAGACATAACTTGAAATGCTTGGAGAAGGAAAAAAACAAGAGTTTTGAGTAAGACCATCTACTACATGTCAGTGTTTAAAAACACCGAGTTCCAATCATTCTGTCCTCGACTCAGAAAGGGGGTGGGGGAAGGTCACAATAAAAAAGTACAAGTAAATGATGTGTCATCTTGTTGTTTCTTTGGGTTTAGACTGTCATAGACAAAAATCATCTACCTTTACCTCGTAACCCCAAATCAAATCTTGGGTGGAAACTTTCTCAAATGCTAGATTTACCATGAAGCATGTTTTGACCTCCCCCAGATATGGAAAATCACCTCTCATTTTCCTGAATTCCCCTAGCATTTTACTTTGTATTCCTTACACACTATATCTCATCTTATACTCTCTAACTTTGTCATGTAGGAACTGGGAGGTCCATTGCACAGAGGAAGTAAGCCCTGATTTATTCACCTTTGTGAGTTATCTTGTAAAATGACATCACAGTGCCAGATACTTAGCAGGTATTATGGGCTGAATTTGTATCCCCCTACTATTCATATGTTGAAACCCTAACCCCCAGCATCTCAGCGTGTGACTGTATTTAGAGATGAAGACTTTCAGGAGGTAATTAAGTTAAAATGAGGCCTTTTGGGTGGGCCCTATCCAATCTGACTGGTGTCCTTATAAGAAGAGGACATAGCACACACAAACAGACACAAGGGGGGCCAGGTGAGGACACGGTGAGAAGCTGGCCACCTGCAAGCCCAGGAGAGAAACCTCAGAAGAATGCAAAATCTGCTGACACCTTTATCTCGGAGTCCCAGCCTCAGGAACTATGAAAAAATAAGTTGTTGTTCAAGCCACCAGGTCTGTGTCATTTTGTTTGACGGCCCCAACACACTAATACAGTAGGTATTCAAATAAATATGACTTGTCATACCCTACTGAGCTCAGCTACCAAGTCATACCATACCAGTCTACACTTGACTGGAACTCAATTTATTTAACTCCTGGAAAGGATATTTCTGAAACAAACAAAGCTAGAGAATGTACTTGCCATTGAAAGAAAGTTGGTAGAATTAATCCATAATGGGCATTCTGTAAAGGTAAGAAGGTTGAGAATTTAAGAATTTGTACCAGAATCGGATAGCCTCTTGATCAAACATCAGCACCACTGTTTGTTTTATTGACTGTGGGTAAGTTATTTTAGCTTTCTATGCCACAACTCCACAACTTTCACATCGGTACAATGGGCGTAATGGTAATTTTCTACTTCATGGGGTTTTTGTGAATATTAAATAAGTTCATGCGAAATGTTCAGAACAGTTCTCCACCACAGAAAGCACTCAAACTTTCTTTTTTAAAAGCTCTTATTTGCTAAAGCTAGTTATGAACTAGGGTGATGATGGCAGCCTCTCTGAAAAGAGCAAATAAATCAGAGTCTGTCTTAGATGACCATATAATTGACAAACGCTGTCTCCTATTCTGACTTACATCCTCAGAATCAGAGAGGAGTTCATAGTTACGGAATCAGAGCCACAACAGCTTAAGGAAGTGGGGTGACAAGAGAGTAGACTTCTTTGGTGCCATTTTACTTAAGAATAGGTGTCCCTTTACAGTTGACTTTCAAGACCATTGACAAATATGTACCCAATACTCACAAGCAGAGAGTTCTGGTGTGACTTGTGGTATAAGTGTCAGTTTCCAAATGACAGTCATTATTTAAATAGGATCTCCCTACCAGAAAAATGAAGAGGATTCTGGGTCATTTCTAGAGCAGTATTGCTCTATTGATCTAAACATCAGTCAGTTTTATGATGAATCATAACCAAAAGGCAGACAACTGGATATCCAGGCATCCTGGGGGTTATTTATGGTCCTGAGCCCTGAATCCATAGAAGGCAGGGCTGATATGGGAAGCTGATATTACCCACCAATATTCCATGCTGATGTTGCCTTTCCTGGAAAGCTCTAGATGGTTGGGAAATATGACGACCAGCAAGGACCTCAGACACTGCCTCATTCTAGAATTTGCATTAGTGGCCTTCTCTTTATCTTGGGGGGTGAAGTGTCTCATTGAAAGTCATGACCCGATCTCAGTGAGGCCTGGATGACTCAGCCAATTAAGTGTCTGGCTTTTGATTTTGGTTCATGTCATGATCTTACGGTTCATGAGTTTGAGCTCTGCATCGGGGTCTGTGTTGACAGCTTGGATCTGGCTTGGGATTCTCTCTCTCTCCCTCTCTCTCTCTCTGCCTCTGCCTCACTTGTGCTCTCTCTCTCTGTCTCTTAAAAATAAATAAATAAACCTTAAAAAAAGCCACAACCTGATCTCTAAACAGAGAAAAAAAATGATATGTTCCTCAGTCTCCTCTGTAAAGTAGAAATACCCATAACATCCCAATCACAAAATTGTTATCTCTCATGAAATAATAAGGTATTCAGGCATTCAGAACAACAATACCTAGTGCATGTGCATGCATTCACATGTACGTGTGCGCACACACACACACACACACACATGCACATTTTCTCTTTTCTCTTTCTCCAAAAATATCAATTCCCACTCCTTTCCAGTTTTTCTTTCTATAGGGGTGATAACTTCAGAATAATGGCTTTCATTTATTGAGCCCTTATTATGTGCCAGGTTCTATTTGATTTTCATAACAACTTTGCAGGGTACATGCTGTCTCTGTGGTATAGATGTGTCTCAGAAAAAGTGAGGAATTTGCCCAAGCTCTCACTGTTGGTGAGTTGTGACGCTGGGATTTGAATCCAAGCTTGCCTGGTAACGGCACCACCCACTTTCCATATTGCCACTTTGATACTTCACAGGAAAGTTTGCACCAAGTTCATCTCATTTATTTATTGAGTCATGAGGACCTTGTCACTTGGTCTAAGCCGGCGCTCGTGGTTCTCAGTTCTTTAAGATGAACAACAGGCTCTTCCCATAATAGAGATCAGCATGGAGGGCATGACCCATTTTTCTCTCTTGCATCAAGACTGGCTATTTTACTGGTGGAAGACATGACTCTGTACAACACGAACATCCGGCAATGTCTCTGCTTCGTGGCTCCGGCTGGGACTGGATAGTGGCAGGCATTCAGCTTCTTCCATCTTGCCTCTGACAGGGATGTGGTTGGGCTGTGAATCACTATTTTAACACTTGCACACAGATGTGTGAGGTTGGACGATACAGGAGTCTGAAGTGGAGTATGAAGAACAGACTGCTAGAGGTGTTGGAAGCTCTCCAAAGTCTCCCAGAAAGCACAGTGGCTCAGGACTTCCAGCTGAAGGTCAGGAACAGTTGCCAGTGAAACAAAGGGTCTACAGCATCACTCTGATCTCTGTTTTCCTTTTACCAGCCCCCATGGGTGTTGCTGCCAGCAGCTCACAATTGAACGCCTCTTCAGAGAATTGTCCTTGGGCCGTTGGAGCTGCCTAGCCCGGCGGGGCCTGGGACTTATGCCCTGACTCCCTCTGTCATCACTCGGGGCACACCAGAGCCAATGACTGGCCAGTGCAGGACTCAAAAGACTCACTCTCTCATCTCAAGGTAGGACAGACTTTATGGTATAGTTTACCCTCAGGGGTTCCCTGTGAGACCAGAATGAGGCTAGACACAACCTGAAACCACTTCTGTGCCTAGATTCTTCTCCTCCCCTGTCTCCCTGTTCTCACTTTCTGGCAGGTTTCTCTTGGAAGCTCTCTTTCATAAGTCACCTGCATAAAAATCCCCATCTCAGGGTCTGCTTTCTAGGGTCTAAAGAATTGTCAGGAGCTAGATGACAGCACCGGCAGAGGAAAGATGTAAAGACTATACAGTAGGGGCCACCAGGCTGAGAGGAGGAGGACAAGTGCTGTTTTGACGTCATCCTAGAGAGATGACAGACCCTCTCTAGTATGTTTGTAAGATGGTCGTGGCTCTGTGTGGCTATGGGTGGTGAGGGCAGAGAGGGGGCGATAGGGAGGGAGAAGAAGAAGACCCAAGAACCTCTTCCACAATTCCTGAATTCTCGAAGAATTACTCCCTCCCCCAACGCTGCGAGATCAATAATCCTTCTTTGACTATTTCCAGAGAGAGTTACACACGCCCAAGTCTAGGCCTTGAATCCTGTTATATTCTTCATTCTCTGAGGAGGCGGGGGAGGATGCATTGTTAGACTAGGCTGTTCCAAGTGTGAGGGGCCTCCTGCCCTGGCACAGTTATTGTCTTTTCTTTTCTACCTGGGCATGGAGGGGAACCCTTGACTCTGGCAGCCATGCAACACTGGGGACCCTCGGGGTCTGGAAGAGAGAGATAGATCCCCAAATCTTTAGAGACAACCAGAGACACTTAATTTCTTTATTCAACCTCAAAATATTTACCTAGCATCAGACATTGTTCTAGACCTTGAGAACCCAAAGGTGGACAAGGTAAGTTGAGCTCTGTCCCTATGGAGATGATGATCCAGAACAGGAGACAAAGAAGTAATCAGGGAAGCTCCATCCAAGGGCTCTGTGCTGTAATCGGTGACCCAGTGTGCTGTGGGAATTTGGAAGAGTGGCAGCTTTACAGATTTGGGGGTGAGGTGGGGACACCTTCCCAGAAACCTGACCCTGAAGCTAAGGACAAGCTGGAGCTGCCTGGTCAAAAAAAAAAAAAAAAAGAAAAGAAAAGAAAAGAAAAGAAAAAAAAAGGTGGGGGGTATATTTTTGCATGAGCAGGAGGGAACTCTAAGCAAAGATCGGGAAGCAAAGAAAGCTGGGGATTTCACAAGGCCAGAGGAAGTTGAGAATGTTTAGAGCACAGAAGCAGAGGTCACACTGGCAGGTGCACGGATCATTTTGAAAGCCAAGTTAAGGAACTTGGGTTTTACCATATGAGCAATGGGTGGGCATCAATAAATTCTTAACATGAAGAATGCATATACTATTTTTAGAGAGATCACTGTGGCTTTTTCATGAAGAGTAGAAAAAGAAAATAAGTTAGAAGGTTCTTAGCACAGCTTAGGAAAGAAGGGGGTGGGGGAGGGAAAAAGAGAGAGAGAGACACACACAGAGAGAGAGAGAGAGTAGTGGCCCGAGCTGGACGAGAGATAGTATAGAGATAAAATTTCCTTAGAAGGTCAGATAAACAGGACTGGATGATTTGGTGTTGAAGCAGAGGGAAAGAAGCGAGGGAGAGCAAGTAATCAAGCTGATTTTGTGGTTTGGGGTTTGATGGTAGGGCCATTCATCAGAATAGGAAACAACAAATAAGAGAAGATTGGTGGAGGAAATGAATCCGGTTTTGGAACAATATGACTTTGAAGGATCTGTAGAACATCCTAGAGGACAGTTGCATTTATGGTTCTAGAGCCTAAGAGAGAATTCCGGGCTTTACATCTAAATGTGGGAGTCCCTGGGATAAAGACCATAGCTGGTACATGGGTTTAGGTGAGAATATCCAGGGAGAATGTGTAAGAACAAGAAGGTAAGAGGGCCTAGGTCTAAAACCTGAGTGATCACTAGACCTCCAAAGAAATATCTACACCAAGACTATTCAAAGACTGGGGCATTGCCTCGGTGGTGGATAAGATGGTCATAGCAATGATGATGATAATGATATTAACCACTAATTGTTCCTGAATGCTTACTATTTGTTATACGCCTTATAGATTCTTCTCTCAGTTTTATGAGGTATGCATTATCATTATTCCCACGTTACAGACAAGAATACAGATTCAGAGAGGTCGCATAACTTGCTGGAGTCCACATGGCTTGGAAAGAGCAGAGCCGGGGTCCCCACCCAGGCCTGTCTTTTCAGGGCTCTCACTTGCCATGTTTTTAATGGAGGTCTCAGATACAACCCCAAGACTTTCCAAATCTCAGTGCGTGGATTAAATTAGACACACTGCCCTCTGGGGGTAGATTTAAGTGCAATCTGATTTTGTCAAAAGTGTTAATGAGCTATTCATGCTACTGATAATAACTAGTAGTCAGAATATTGCCTGTGCGAGTTGTCCCAATTCCTCATGAGTGTTAGGGACAGAAGATAGAACATCACAGCCCTCTAGAAAAGGAGGGCTAAAGGGCACCTCAGAACATCTCATCACAACCTCCTCTACAGCCGAGAAAGCGCAAGTCTCAGGGCACTCAAGAGCATAAAGCAAATGCCAGGGTCTTTTGGGGCTCCTTTCACTACGATCTTATTTTTTTTAGTTTCTCACAGCAGAAAAGTATGCCCCACGTGCCCTGTTCTGGCGCCCTGGAGAAATGAGAAGCCTCAGGTCAAGCCAGAAGGTAGGCTGGGCATCACTATCCCCAATCCTGAGTACTGTCTGCATTGCCTTCCTCTGAGTACATGGCATACTCATGCAGGGGGAGAGGGCGTGTTTTCTGAGCCCACATGTCTGGGCACAGCACGTGCTTGGGCTTCCTGTCCCATGTGCACTGAAGTTGGATCTCATTTCTATTTCTCTTGTGAGCTGTTTGCACTTTTGGGTAAGGCAGACTTATTTGGAATCAGTTGTAGCTGCCAGTTATGGGAACGTTCATGACACTTCTCTGTGGGACAGCCATCTGAGAGGGAACCCAGGGTCACAATTGTGCTGTCTCCTGTAGACTTTTAATAGACGTTGTCAGGGGCAAAGTATGTGTATGTGCCCTGGAAAGTCTCCCTCTGCCGTCCCATCTGATCCAGGCGAGGGTGGCCTCTGTTGGCAACCTGGGAACACAGGACATAATGCCATTCAGGCACCAGGTCTTCCCAAATGTAAATTTCAGCTAATGTCTCAAAGTTGGGAGGAAAAGCAAGAAGGAAATGAGCATTTACTGCATCTACTATGGGTCGGCCTGGGACACCTCTTTGCATAAATAACTTCTTTGAATCCTCACAAGATACTTACGAAATGAACCTTATTGATCTAATTTTTCAGACAAGAAAATAGAGGCTCAGAGAAGTAATTTGCTTGGATCAAAAGCAAGCAGTGTCCCTGCCCTCCTAATCTTGTTTCCTCTAAGTGGCTTCCTGTATTTTGGGCAGTCTCCACCCTCTTACATTTGTGGGGGCTTTTGAGTTTGCAAAGCACCACTATTTTTCTTATCACCATTTGGATGGTATTATCACCATTTCATAAACAAAGAAACTGAAGTGCATAGAGATGAAGATTTTGCTTGAGAACATACCTCTTACAAATGGGGCAACCAGAGTTGGAAACTGGATCTTCTAACAGCTTTGAAACAGCCAGTGTATGGGGAAGACCCTCCATGAGTGGAATATTCTTCCACTTATTCCCTGATGCCCATGTGCCCAAAGAGCTCTTTTTCATCCTTCAAGCCCCAAAGCATGATCATGATACACATTTATGAAACACTGCATACCTGCTGCTCTTATGTATGCTTTCACTTGTTTGCTCCGCAGAATCACCGTGTGAGATAGACACCTTCAGTGTCCCCATTTGACAGATGAGGAAGTTGAGCCTGGAGAGATTCAGAACTTACTGAGGTCACACAGCCGATCAGGGGCCGAGCTGGGCTTTAAACCCAGGCAGAACTACTCAATATACTGGACTCTTTATTCTACACGTGCAGCCTCTCAGATGGTGTCCTTATTGTTTGGGATGTCTGTCCTCACTCCCCACTCCTGTTCTGCTTCCTTTGCCCTTCTTAAATAAACTCATTGTTGAAAATATATTATTTCATTGAATTTATTTACTTGTATCTCTTTTTACCATTGCACTGTGAGCTCCCTGGGGACAGGAACCACATCTTACTTATGGGTTTAACTGCTAGTGTTTGTCATGGTGCCTGGTGAGAAATGGCGAACTAAAAGTTGCTGGCTTCCAATGGAAGGATGTGCTAGCAGGTGTCATGGCTACAATGTTATAGCTTTCCAGAATGTGTTTTCTCTTATATTGAACAAAGTCATTCTATCTTGATAACCTCTCCCATTGTCTTACCGTTTTTGTTTATTTGTTTTAATTTAGTGGTTCCCCCCCCCCCCCCCCCGAGAGAGTGAGGAGATGTGTGTTCATGTTTCAATTTGTTGCAATGATTGGGGTCACTGTTACCTTTTAGTGGGCGCGGATGTGGAATGCTGCTATGGACTGAATATTGTGTCTGCCTCAAATTCATATGTTGAAAACCTAATCCCAAATGTGATAGTATTTGGAGATGGAATCTTTGGGAGGGAATTAGGTTTAGATACTATCAAGGGTAGACTCCCCCTTGATGGGATTAGTGTCCTGATAAGAAGAGGAAGAGACACCAAAGCTTACTCTGATTGCCACAGGAGGACACAGCAAGAACGTGGCTGCTGACAAACTAGGAGTAAGGCTCTCACTAGACATTGGCACCTCGATCTTGCATTTTCCAGCCTCCAGAACTACGAGAAATAAATGTGTACTGTTTAACGCACACCATCTACAGTATTTTGCTATGGCAGCTCAGGCAGACTAAAACAGAGTTTACAGTCTTCCAGTGTAATGTGCAGGACAGTCCCACATGATTGAGATTTTTTTCTACCGTGAGTACCAAAGGGCTCCTATTCTAAACACTGGTCATTAGGTCCATATATTTGTACCTGGACGATGGTCCCCTAGGCCAAAACATCTGGTCAAGCTGAACTTCTTCAGGGCTTATGGAAGGCTACTGAAAAATCCCAGGTTTCTCTGAGAAAGGAAGGAAAAGATGGGTAAAGCCAGCCTGAGACAGAAGTCAAAGTTCCCAGCATCTTTCTTAAGAAAGTTCTTCACTATCCTCTCAAATAGGTCGTATCTGCAGTTCTGCTGGGGAGCACTGGTATTAGAAGACTGGTATTCCAAGACTAGCTGGGGAAAGGCGATCCCTTGGGCTTACATAACCTGCAGTCAAAAAGACACTCCTTTGAGAGAAGAGCGGAGCACCATGTTACCTGTGCCCCACATACCTCACTAGTGTCTAAAGGATACTAATGTCTTCCTAATTATAGTTAGCCACATCTGTCTCCTTCAAGAACCTCTGGAACCTCAGAGTCGTTCATGTACGGAAAAGAGGGGTCCCTGCCATGGTAACAAAATGTCTGTGATGTGACTAGGTGATTGAATGGAGGGAGGCAGAGACTGCACGGGAGGATATGAATGAACATGATGACCCCTGTCCTCTCCATCTCCCTCGCCGGTTCCCCTGGTTCTGCAAGCCCTGTGGACCTCACCGGACGGGAGAGATTTTGATTCACCTGGGTACCCTCATGTGCTCTAAAGCAGGGGAAGGGAGAAACTTTCCCTTTCTCAGACATGTCCCCTCCTTTTGGTGATCTAGCACGTTAGTAGGTGAGGCTAAAGGAGAAACCACACCATGATGTGGCCCCAGAGCAGAAGCGCTTCTCACTGATAGCCTCATTGTGGTTACGATGTAAACTCCTCCACCCTTCTTTCTCATCCCCACCCCTAAAAATGTTTCCTGTTATTGACAAACCTAAAGAGACCAAACAAAGGGACCAAAGCCATGGAAGTTTCTTTAGAGTTTCTTTTGCCATGCCTACCTTGCAGAAAGTGGAAATGTTTTCCAAGATAAGGGGAAAAGAGACCACAAATTATAAGGTATGTTTGATGGACAGTTCCAGATCCTGCCTGCCACAGCGGCCCTCATTATTCCTGATAAAATGTTAGCCCCTTCTTTTATTTTCTCAAATACCAATAGTCGTTCAAGGCCTCCAGCATGATGTGAAGTTTATTCTGGAAAGGCTGAGCTCTCCACAGAGACTCAGGGCAAAGAAACATAATTAAAGGCCTTTATCAATTCTTCTATCATCTTGTCCCAGTTTTATATAATGCTCTTGACGAAGGCAGAGAATGGCAATAAGTATTTAGTTTCTTCTCACAGAGAATTACGTGGGAATAGGAAATCACACAGGAATAAGTTCGGAGAGCAACCTGTCCTGTGGTCTCAGAGTCCTAAGAACATAGTCTATTTCTAAGAGAGGAGAGAGGCAAGTCAGTACTTTTACGGGATGTCTATGCCTGTGGAGGGGGTATGAATGAGCTAGTTATGCCGTAAAATAGCCACATCATTTCTTGCCACCTTTTTCTGCTTCCAGCCCATATACACCTCATGTGTTTCTTGGCTTCCTTATTCGGATGAGGTACCAACGTCCAAGTGAGCTGAGGGTGTCGTTTTAAAAGCTGCCCTTTGAGACGGGGTGGTGGCCGGGCCCACAGGAAATGAAGAAAGCTGATAGGCCGAACCTTTGAGCTCCACACTGAGGCCCGGAATCAGGACACTTGCTCTTGAGGACAAGAACTACTTTGTAAAGAATAACCAATGAACCCGCAGCCCAAAGGCTCTGTGCTTAAGCTGAGCCAAGCCCCGAAACTCATTTTTCCATAAACAAGGCTCAGCCTTAGACATAACTCTCTTTAGGCTCTCTGATGACTTCATTTACTAGGCATGCCAAAGTGCCCAGATGTATGACTCCCCATTCACTGGGGAAACTGATCTTGTCCTCTGGTTTGGTATTAGCAGAAATGTCATTTATCAGAGCTTTGCAAGGAGATCACCTACCCATAATTCATCTCTTAGGACTCTAAGGTCATTTTGAGGGTGACTGTCTTCCCCTGCCTCCACTTGCCACAGTCCCACATACTCTCTTCCTTAGGTATCTGGACCTCCAGTTCCCTCACGGAGTGGGTGTTTCGTTGACAAAGACTGCCACAGCCCTTTGAGTCTCTTGGATATTTCTATGCATGAATGGCTTATTATTAAAAAAAAAAAAAAAAAAGAGGAAAAGTCTTACTATCTTCACTGTAGTCTTTTTAATGTAAAATAATTCCAGTGACAAACAGCGGTAAAACAAGCTCATTTCCCTGCCAAGCATGTTTCAAGTTGGACAGGAGTTTCTCATCTGTCCTCACTGCTGGAGAGAAAGTAGGGTGATCAGGAGAAAAGCTAGACCGCGACAAAAGTGCTTCATTAAATTGGGGGAGTGGCACTGAGGCAATAAGGCGGGAGAAAACAAGACACTTCTCTAAATTTTTATATGGCTCAGCTTTTTTATTTAGGTGGTTTCAGACAGATGGCAGAAGTTAGTTTCAGCTTCCCATCAGCTGGCAGTCGCGGAGACAATTGTGAATTCCCATGTAGATAGTCTGCTAGGTTTTCTGTAACTCCAGGCGCCACATCTCCTGACTTGCCAGGCCATGCTAATTTCAACTGCACTCTCCCCTTCTTTCTATAAAAACCTTGACTTTTTCATGTTTCAATTTTTGTTCAGTTTTGATTGTTTATTAAAGTATAATTTGCATACAGTAACGTATACAAACCTTAAGTGTACCTCTTGAGAGTTTCACCTAGGTACACCCCTGCACAGACAGAGTATTTCCAGAACCCAAAGAGGTTCCTTTGTGCCTCTTACCAGTCCTAGGAATAGTCCTACTTCTGGCTATGTCATCTTTTTGCTTTGCCTGTTGTAGAACTCCATAGAAATGGGACCACACAGTGTGGAGTCTTTTGGATCTGACCTCTTTCATTCAGTATAATACCACTGAAGGACACTTGGGTGGCTCAGTTGGCTAGGCATTGGACCTCGGGTAGGTCATGATCTCACGGTTTGTGAGTATTGGACCTTGGCTCAGGTCATGATCAGGTCTGTGAGTTTGAGCCCCGCGTTGGGCTCTGTGCTGACAGCGTGGAGCCCAGCCTGCTTCGGATTCTGTGTCTCCCCCTCTCTCTATTCCTCCCCTGCTCTCTCTCTCTTTCTTCTCTCCCTCCCTCTCTCAAAAATAAACATTAAAATAATTTTAACACCTGTGAGTCTCGTCCATTTCAGTGTACATAATAGTAGCTTGCTCCTTTTTATTTCTGTGTAGTATTCTAATTTGTAAATACACCATGACTTTTGGTGGTGGAAAATTTGGTCACCCTACCTACAGGACATCTGACATCAGCAAAGAGTGGGACAAAAAGTACAAGGACTGTCAAGTATGATACGAGAGTTCAGATACCCATTGGCTCTGCCACAGATTAGCTTTATGCCCCTGGGGAAGTTACTTAATTTATCTGAGCTTGTCTTTCATGGCATGATATATTTAATATGTGCTATTACAGAGAATCATCCCAGAATGGAGTTCAGGAAATTGGTTCCAAAGATTTCTCATTTCTAGAGACACATACTAATTATTGAATGCTCATCCAACAGATGATTGCAAAGCAATTACCATATTCCAGGCACTGTTCCAGCGGTGGATCAGATGGACAGTTTATCCTCATAGCTATAGGGGAGATGGATACCAAAGAATCAAACATTTAAATGAACAAGATAATTTGGATATCAATAGGTGTCAATGTAGAAAATAAATAGGTCAAGGAGATAGAGTAGTGGTTGTCAGGTGCTATTCTAGATCAGGAGGGGGACAAGAACACAGAGGAAGCCATAGTTAAGTAAAGAGCCAAACAGTGTGCATTATTCATTTATCTAACTCTGGGGAAAGAGACTTCCAGGCAGAGGGGAAAGCAAGAAGCAAGGTCTCTAGACAGACATGTGTTTGGCACATCCGAGTAACAGCAAGGCCCCCCAAAGTGCTGAAAGTGGAGGGAATGGGTTGGGGGTGGGGATAGTGAAAGTGGTTGAGGTTAGAAAGGTGGTTGGGGGCCAGACTCTATGGACACCTCCCACTCACTTTCCATCAGAAGCTTCCATATGTGCCTTATGAGCTGCTGGGACAACAGGGAAGGGCAGGGGGATGGGATTAAGTGACTTCTCTAAGATCATTTGGAAGATCTAAGATCTAAGTTCTAAGATCATTCCCATGTTGCCTGACAGTAAATAATATCATCTCATCAGCAGGGGAAATGAATGACTAAATGTGAATGATTTGGGGGCAACATCCACCGAATGATTACTGAGGCTTAAATTAGCCTGGCATGTTCTATAGAGCAGGGGTAGCTGATTTCAGCCCGTGGGCCAGATCTGGCCTGCTGCCTGTTTTTGTAAGGCTCACGAGCTAAAATGGTTTTCACATTTTAAACGGTTAACAAAAATCAAAAGAGAAATAATATTTTTAGACATGTAAAATGATATGAAATTCAAGCTTGTGTCCATAGAGTTTTATTGAAATACAGCTGTGCTCATGCGTTTCTGGATGTTCTATGGCTGCCTTAAGTGCTATGATGGTGGGGTTGAGTAGTTGTGATAAAGACCGTATGCCGCCCTCAAAATAAAAAAAATATATATATTTACTATCTGGCCTTTTGTGGAAAGTTTCCTGACCAATCTTCTCTGTAGCGTAAAAGCTGTGAGTTCAGCAAGTGAAATACCTACCCCCCAAATACCAAACTTTAAATAATACAATATTTTTGAGAAATGTCCAGGACAAATATGTTGCAAAATACACTCTTAGATAACTGGGCTGCCTTGCTGTGTGGAGTTGCCAGCCATATGCCATTATAGGCAAAATAAAGATTCTTGATTTTGGAATATTTGACCTGCGTGCCTTCTCTGCACCAGCAACTAGGTAATGGGTCTGGACTTTTGTTTTATTAAGGCTACTACTCATATGTAGCAAAAAATACCTACTGGCCCATATGATCATGCTTATTTTTCACTTTTCTATATCAGTGGATATATTCCTAAATGGATGTGAAGCACTGAGAAAGAGCAAGCATGTGTGGAAGGTGAGGGAGAAGGAAGGGCGTTATGGACTGGATGTTTGTGCCCACTGCCCCCCTCCCAAAAAGTCATATGTTGAAGCATGATAGTATATTTAGGCAGGGCCTTGGGGAAGCAGTTAGGTTTAGATGAGGTCACAAGGGTAGAGCCATCATGATAGGATTAGTGTCATAAGAAAAAAGAGACTAGAGTTCTCTCTTCCTCTGTCTGCCATGTCGTTACACAATAAGAAGGTGGCCCACCTGCCAGCCAGACAGAAAGCCTTCACCAAGAACTAAGTCTGTTACATGTTGATCTTGGACTTCCCAGCTTCTAGAACTATGAGAAAAAAAAATTCCTATCGTTTAAGTTATACAGTATATGTTATTTTGTTATAGCAGCCCGAGCAGACTAAGACAGAGGAGGAGGAAGCTAAAGAGAGACAGAACACATTCTTACTTAACTCATTGGTAATTCTTTCTTTTATTTTAAGGTTTATTTGGGGGGGGGGGTGCAAAGGGGCAGAGAGAGAGGGAGAGAAAGAATCTCAAGCAGGCTTTGCACTGACAGCACAGAGCCTGATGCGGGGCTCAAACTCACGAACCAGGACCTCATGACCTGATCTGAAGTTGGATGCTTAACCAACTGAGCCACCAGATGCCCCAATTATTTCTAATCTTTCAAGAAAATAGAAATTTCAGGAGAATCCTTACCAACCTTGACTCTTAGGTAGTGTTAATATATAGATTTTCTATAAATATTACTGTCCCCAGTCAATGCTAACTCTGTGGTTTATTCTCTTACTTGTATGGGTTAAAGGCCAATAAATCCTGAGAACCATCTCCTATATTCCTGATAGATATCACTCTGAGATGTTAAGGAATGTGACAAAAGTTTTCTCATTAATAGAGAAAAGAAGAAATAAACTATAATTTATTGAAAGCCTGAACAGGGCCCACCTTTATTATATGCTATCTCCATAATGTCTTTAACAACATTTTAAGGTAGTTACCATTACTATTGTCATTTTACAAGAATGACACTGAGGCTTGGATACAAGAGACAAGTGATGCTCAAGGTCACATAGCTATCAAGTGGTGGGACTGAACTTACAGCTTAGCTCTACTTATGACAAGGTCTCCACTCTTCAAAATGAAAGATGCCCCTTTCTAGCAGACCCTTGGCTCTCAAGAAAACCTCTTCACTCTAGGTGCCAAGGAAGAGAAAAAACTTCCCTAAAGTATGCTAGAAAAAGGAAGACTGAAAAATTTCAGACTAAGGGCAAGAAATCCCCTATAACAACAACTTTATTTTAGAACTATAGAAAGTCCCCTCTGTCTGGAACACTAAAGCATCTGAACAATCATCCAATGGGAGGCCTGCGGTGGTCACTCAGCTGGAGAAGGCACTAAAGGGCCAGCTTTTCCCCAGACTTTCTCCACTGCCTGTCCCCCCACTGGCAGTGGGTACTGACCGTGCACTTTGGAGTCTCTAGAACAACTGAAAGTCAATGGTAAAGGACTATTTTCTGATCTTCTTTTATTCATTGTCTTTAGGGAGCAGAATATAGAGAAGTGGGTTCTTCCCAGAGCTCTGAACAATCCTTTGTAAGACACTGGGAAATCTATCTGCTTTTGAGGATTCAGTCTGTCTATGCAGAGAGTAAAGTGTTTTAAGTTCTTCTGATGATTTTATATATTTCTCCTTAACTCCTGGCCCTTGTCACACTTTTCTGTTTTGAATTTTTTGTTGAGCACCTATTAAATGCATAAAATTGTACTTCATGTATTGCTGAATGTGAATTGACAAGCAGCCACTCCCATCCCCCAAACCCAATCAAGAGTTTACCACATAGTGAAACAATCTGACCACAGTACAAATCTTTTACGAATCTCTTACAAATGACCTCTTCTCTTCCTTAAATTACTTGAGTAATTACGTGATTTTGTCTCAGTGTGTCTTAGGAGATGCTTCATGACTGGAGAATGTGAAGGGCAAGATTATATCCCTTCCATTAAAGAGTTTAGGTGCCTTTATTTTATAGCAGGATAGAAGTTTGCCAACGGGATGTACATCAGTATTGGAGAAATTCCGACCTGGGTTCAAATGATAGCATTTATTACCGTGTCACTTTGGACAAGGCATCCAAGTTCCCTAAGTCTAGAATATCTCTTTTTAAAATGGACACAAGAAGGGCACCTGGGTAGCTCAGGCAGTTAAACTAGCCTGACTCTTGGTTTGGGCTCAGGTCATGATCACACGGTTCGTGAGTTCCAGCTACACATCGGGCTTTGCACAGTCAGCTCAGAACCTGCTTGGGATTCTCTCTCTCTCCCTCTCTCCCTGCCCCACCCCTGCTCACTCTCTCTCTCTCAACATAAATTAATAAACGTTATATATATGTGTGTATATATGTGTGTGTGTGTGTGTGTGTGTGTGTGTATACACATATATAAATCAAATCAAATGGACACAAGAAAAGTAAGTAGTTTATAGAATCGCCCTGAGCTTAGATGGTGTTTGATGTGTCTGGTGTGGAGTAAGTATTGACTAAGTGTCATCTGCAATTTCTAACCTTCCACACATTGAATTGAGTTAATTAACTCCTTAGACAAAGCATGTGCACTCTTCGGGGAATGATCCATTTTGTATTATTTTCCTCTCACCTTGCTTTTATGGAGGAATGCCTTAAAAATGGTACAAAAGAGTTTCAAAAATGCAAGATTAAACAGTTATACAGCTTCCTGTATTGAAGAACCACTGAGAGCCTTTACTACATTACTACGCATTTATGCATTATTTGGTAACAAGGAGAAAGAGTGTGCAGTGTTTTGCTAAGTGATTCAACCAGAGAATTCTTTGATCATCTTCTTCTTCTTCTTCTTCTTCTTCTTTTAAACAGATGAACCTTGTAAATTGAATATTCCAAAGAACAAACCCTAGGACAGGCTGATTTAGGAATTGCTGCAAGGAAAATTGACTCATAATTAAGAGAAGAGAATAAATTTGCATTCTCTGCATACTACATATATTGAATAGTTTAATGTAAAAAAAAAAGAAAATATATTAAGACCATAACAAAATATATAAGAATATTTCAAAATATTGGCATATGAATGACTTCATGTGTCTAGAACAAATGAAAAAATTGCAAAGGTAAATATCAGAGGGCTGGATTATATAAGGGCCTAAATATTTCTTAGGCCAAAAAAAAAAAAATCTTAAATTTAAGAGGCAAAAGTCAAACTAAAAAAAACATTTCTTAAAATAAAATAATCAAGGCGCCTGGGTGGCTCAGTCACTTAAGCGTCTGACTTCGGCTCAGGTCATGAACTCATGGTTTGTGAGTTCAAGCCCCGCAACAGGCTCTGTGCTGACAGCTCAGAGCCTGGAGCCTGCTTCAGATTCTGTGTCTCCCTCTCTCTCTGCCCCTCTCCTGCTCATGTGCTGCCTCTCTCTCTCAAAAATACACAAACATTGAAAAAAAAATTTTTTTTAAATAATCATCTACTAAAATATTGAATGAAGAACATTATATAAACAAATAGTCAAAAGATATCAATTATAGTCAGAGGAGCCAAGATGGCGGAACAGCATGGAAGTTTTTTATGTGTCTCGCATCCATGAAATACAGCCAGACCAACACTAAACCATCTCACACCTAGAAAACTGGGGGATTAACACAACAATCTGCACAACCTGAACCACAGAATTCAGCAGGTACGCAGCACAGAGAAGGTGACCCTAGGGAGCTGAACTTGGGGAGCGAGAAGCCGCAAGGGGCAGGGAGGTGCTTTTGCGGGTGGAGACAAGATGGAGATGGGGGGGAGGGGAGAATATGAGGAAAGCACCCCTCCCCAAAAGCAGCTGGAGAGAAAGTGGAAAATTGGAAACAGCTGCAGGGACTAAACTAAAATGGGAGAAAGGAGAAAGGAGAGGGTTTAATTAAGACTGTAAACAAGGGGAGCACAGACTCTGCAACTCCGCGGCTCCATACCTGGCGGTGCTCTGGTGGGAAGGGCGAATCCCCAGGAGCAGAGTGGGGTCCGGGAGGTTCTCGGGCCACACGGGGAAAAGCGGTTTCACTGCTGGAAGGACATTTGGTAGAGACCGTTGAAGCCACCTGGTCCCGGCAGACCCCGGAAGGTGGCCACATTCGCTGGTGCTGGAACAAGGTCGTTAAGGGTGAAGCCTGGTGCCGGATGTGTGTTGCGATTTTCCATAATCCCTGAAACACTGCTGCTACAGTCTCGTGAACTTTTTCCGGGGCGGGTGGCACCTGGCCGCAGTCTTGGGGCACCGGCACCAACAGGGTCCAGTAGACGTACCTGGGTGCAGCTGATATTCGGCCCTTGCTCATTCGGCCATTGCTCAGTGAGACCCTCCTGCAGAAGGGCGGAAGGAGTCAAAGTCGCAGTCCTTCGGAAGTAAGGGGCCAGGGAAAACAGCCGCATCTGAGACAAAACGGGAGAGAGGTGCTGCCTGGGACCTGGTCACGGAGAGTGAAAGAGCGGGGAGTGGACGAAAGCTGAGGACAGAGGACGGGTGTGCTGCTGACCCAGGAGAACAGCCTGGGTGGCTGGGTGACGCCATTTTAACCGCTCCAGCGGATGCGCATGCGCACCTACGAGCACCACGCTCCGCCCCAGTAGGCCAGCAGCGCTATCTAGTGGAGAGCAGAGCCATTACACTGAGCCCCGCCCAACTGCGCCAACCTCGCTCTTCAAGAACACAAGTCTCATCACCTGCTTAATTTATGGACTATAAAGCGCTTCATAGTCTGACTTCTAGGGGAAAACGAAGCAACTTCAGTCCTACTTCAATCTGTTAGCAGGTTCATCTATTCAATTTTCTTTCTTTTTTTCTCTGTTACACTACATTTCTTTTTCTCCAATACAGAGAAAAAATTTATTTTTATTTTCAATTTTTATTAAAAATATTTTTCTTTCATTTTTTTACTATATGTTTTACTTTTGTGTAAATTGTTTCAAATTCTATTTTACTTCCGTTATTTTATTTTAGTCTACTTCAGTGTATTCACTTTTTCAAATTTTCAAACGATTTCTTTTTTTCTCTTTTTTCTTTCTTTTCTTTTTCTTGAATACAGAAAGAGAAAAAATTCATTTTTCTTTTTAATTTTTCCTGAAAATATTTTTCTTTAATTTTTTCTACTATATTCTTTACTTTTGTGTAAATTTCTTCAAATTCTATTTTACTCCCATCATCTCCATTTAGTCTACTTCAGTGCATTCATTTTCTCAAAATCTCAAACGATTTCCTTTTTTTCCCCATTTTTTTCTCTAATCAGTCAAACCACTTTCACCACCCAGACCAAAACAAACCTAGGATCTAACATCATTTATGTGACTTTGTGTGTGTATGTTTAATTTTTTAACTTTAATTTTTTTAATTTTAATTTTTCTACCTAATTAATTCCTTTTCTCCCTTCAAAATGGCAAAAAGAAGGAATTCACCCCAAAAGAAAGAGCACGAAGAAATGACAGCCAGGGATTTAACCAATACAGATACAAGCAAGATGTCTGAACCAGAATTTCGAATCACGATAGTAAGAATACTAGCTGGAGTCGAAAATAGATTAGAATCCCTTGCTGCAGAGATAAAAGGAGTAAAAACTAGTCAGAATGAAATAAAAAATGCTACAGCTGAGCTGCAATCATGAATGGATGCCGTGGCAGCAAGGATGGATGAGACAGAACAGAGAATCAGGGATATGGAGGACAAACTTATAGAGAATAATGAAGCAGAAAAAAAAGAGGGAGATTAAGGCAAAAGAGCAGGAGTTAAGAAATAGAGAAATCAGTGACTCATTAAAAAGGAACAACATCAGAATCATAGGGGTCCCAGAAGAGGAACAGAGACAGAAATGGGGGCAGAAGAGTTCTTCGTGAGCAAATCATAGCGGAAAACTTTTCTAACCTGGGGAAAGACACAGACATCAAAATCCAGGAAGCACAGAGGACTCCCATTAGATTCAACAAAAAACGACCATCAACAAGGCATAACATAGTCAAATTCACAAAATACTCAGGCAAGGAGAGACTCATGAAAGCAGCAAGGGAAAAAAGTCCCTACCCTACAAGGGAAGGCAGATCAGGTTTGCAGCAGACCTATCCACAGAAACTTGGCAGGCCAAAAAGGAGTGGCACGATACATTCAATGTGCTGAATCAGAAAAATAGGCAGCCAAGAATTCTTTCTCCAGCAAGGCTGTCCTTCAAAAGAGAAGGGGAGATTAAAAGTTTCTCAGAGAAACAAAAATTAAAGGAGTTTGTGACCACTAAACCAGGCCTGCAAGAAATTTTAAGGGGGACTCTCTGAGGGGAGACAAGATGAATAAATAAATAAGTAAATAAATAAATAAATAAATACCAAAAGCAACAAAGATTAGAAAGGACGAGAGAACACCACGAGAAACTCCAACTCGACAAGCATCATAATGGCAATAAATTCATATCTTTCAGTACTCACTCTAAACAAAAGCAGGAGGCATCACAATCCCTGACTTCAAACTGTACTACAAAGCTATAACCATCAAGACAGTGTGGTACTGGCACAAGAACAGACACTCAGATCAATGGAACAGATTAGAGAATCCAGAAATGGACCCACAAACATATGGCCAACTAATCTTTGACAAAGCAGGAAAGAATAACCAATGGAATAAAGACAGTCTCTTCAGCAAGTGGTGCTGGGAAAACTGGACAGTTACATGCAGAAGAATGAACATGGACCACTTTCTTACACCATACACAAAAATAAACTCAAAATGGATGAAAGACCTCAATGTAAGACAGGAAGCCATCAAACTCCTCAAGGAGAGAGCAGGAAAAAACCTCTTTGATCTTGGCCACGGCAACTTCTTACTCAACACGTCTCTGGAGGCAAGGGAAACAAAAGCAAAAATGAACTACTGGGACCTCATCAAAATAAAAAGCTTCTGCACAGAAAAGGAAACAATCAGCAAAGCTTAAAGGCAACCGACAGAATGGGAGAAGATATTTGCAAATGACAAATCAGTTAAAGGGTTCATATCCAAAATGTATAAAGAACTCATCAAACTCAACACCCCAACAAACAAATAATCTAGTGAAGAAATGGGCAAAAGACATGAAAAGACACTTCTCCAAAGAAGACATCCAGATGGCCAACCGACACATGAAAAAAATGCTCAACGTCACTCATCATCAGGGAAATACAAATCAAAACCACAATGAGATTACCACCTCACACCTGTCAGAATGGCTAACATGAACAACTCAGGCAACAACAGATGTTGGCGAGGATGCGGAGAAAGAGGATCTCTTTTGCACTGCTGGTGGGAATGCAAACTGGTGCAGCCACTCTGGAAAACAATATGGGGTTCCTCAAAAAACTAAAAATAGAACTACCCTACGACCCAGCAATTGCACTACTAGGCATTTATCCCTGGGATACAGGTGTGCTGTTTCGAAGGGACACATGCACCCTCATGTTTCTAGCAGCACTATCAACAATAGCCAAAGTATGGAAAGAGCCCAAATGTCCATCGACAGATGAATGGATAAAGAAGGTGTGGCATATATATACAACGACAATCAAAAAGAATGAAATGTTGCCCTTTGCAATTACGTGGGTGGAACTGGAGGGCATTATGCTAAGTGAAGTTAGTCAGAGAAAGACAAAAATCATATGACTTCACTCATATGAGGACTTCAAGAGACAAAACAGTTGAACATAAGGGAAGGGAAACAAAAATAACAGAAAAACAGGAAGGGGGACAAAACAGAAGAGACACATAGATATGGAGAACAAACTGAGGGCTACTGGAGGGGTTGTGGGAGCGGGGGATGGGCTAAATGGGTAGGGGGCACTAAGGAATCTACTCCTGAAGTCATTGTTGCACACTATGCTAACTATTTTGGATGTACATTTAAAATAAGATAATAAAATAAAATAAAATAAAATAAAATAAAATAAAATAAAATAAAATACATAAAAAAATGAATAAATAAAATGACTTGGTCAGGCTATGCCACTTTGAAAACCTATAGTAGAGCAAAGACTGGAAGGAGGTGGTAGATTGAGCCACGCAGCTATGTGGTAAGTCGCGTGGAATAGCAGTGCAGGAAGAGGGAACACCTTTAAAAAAGCAAGGTGGTGTGGGTATGGTAACGAAGCCAGTGGGCTAGGGCAAGGAAGCAAAGAGGAGAGTACTGGAGAGGTCAGAGGGTATGAGGGATAAAAAACAATGAGTGACCTGTTACAACTGTGCAGATGTGCTTGAGTAAGACGGGAAGTCATCCAAGGATTTGCTAAACTGAATTATGTTTGCAAAATCCTTTGTCTGCTATGTAAGAATACAACATAGAGGCAAAGGTGGAAGTCAGGGGACCAGATAGAAGGCTTGTACATTTTTCTGGAGGCGAGCCACAACGGTAACTCCGAGTTCAAGACCAAGTTCATGAAAATGGAGGTAGTAAAGGTTCTTAACTGGGGATATCTTTTAAATGAAAGTCAAAAGGATTTCTTGACCACTAGGATATAGGTAAGGGAGAAAGAGTTAAGGATGACTCTAGGATTTGTAGCCTGGGAAACTAAATAGACTTGCCATTTAATGAAGTGGACTAGGTTTGGAGAGGAAGATCAGGAGTTTAGTTTTGAATGCGTCAAGTTTGAGAAGTTTATCACATATGTAAGTTGAGCTGTTGAGTGTAGTTGAACCTATGATTCTAGAGTTTAAGAGAAAAAAATGGAGAAGGAAATATACATTTGGGGGTCAACAATATATTCATAGGACACTAAGCCATGAGACTGAATGATTTCTAAAGGAGTGGGGAGAAAATGGACAGAAAGGAGGAAAAAGAACACACACACACACACACACACACACACACACACACACACCAAGGACTAGTCAACTGCCATATTTCTGGGAGAAAAACAAAAATTTTTTAGTTAAAGGTGAAACTTACATCACAAAAGGCAGAGCATCTGTTTCCACATCTTTCAGTAGGTGAAATGGTTTTATCTTATTTGTGTTGGGTCACAGCCAGAGCTATAAACCAAAAGATTATTTAACCTTAGAGTTGCTCTGCCAGACATGCTTAGGCACCATTAGATTGGTTGTACCCAATTCTCTTCACTTTGTTTTATGTTACGTGCAGAACATAGGAAAGATTATAGGCTCCCTGGATTTTTTCCCCCTAAGTTCCTAGAATCATCTAGCATCACATGGTTTCTAGGTAGCTTTGCTAATGTTTTAGGGCTGCAGACTGTGGCTTCCACCAGACAGAAATGGGAAGGTAATGAAATGAGCCAGTCCAAGGAATGGCCTATAATCTGTTAATCTATTGAAAATATAACTTATATTTCAACGGAAATGGAGGGAAATTTGAAAGACACATCATAAGTACAATGAGCTAAAATGCATTAAAGTAAGCTTGTGCACAGAATATACAGTCTTTGGAAATAGAAACAGAAGCAGAATAAGGGGAAACTTCTGGACAGTTTAAGTTAATCAAAAAATTTTGGCCCAAGACATGGAGAAGGACTTTACATTGAGAAGCTTCTATTTTGAGAAAGACAACTGGGAAAATATCAAGACATCTTCAGAGGAAGGCCAAGTCTTGGAAAAAATATAACTCCTTCCCCTCAAGAATTTGAGATCTAAGAAAATACAGAGAGCTATTGTGTTAAAGTCACAGATAGAGCACCGGCTATATAAGCTTGTGAGAAATTGTGCCCATGATACTCGGGCTAGTGGAACCAAGTAGCTACAGAAAATAGGGGCTGATGTGAGAGGGATTCCTCCTGGGTGGGCAGGTAAGTTCTAATATACCATAGTTGTTTTTAGTAGGCTTATTAGGCATTTGATGCCTGAGGAAAATGTACAGAATGAGGACCCCTACAGAACAAGGGTGACCACATAATTTATTATCTAAACTGGGACACATCTTGAGACTGAAAGCGGTGTTATTAACCTGTCAGCTTCCTGGGGCCGCCATAACAAATTACCACAAACAGAGTCAGAAATATATCCTCTGACAATTCTGGACACTCGAAGTCTCTGTGGGATCTCAGGGGAGGATCCCTGCATTACTCCTTCTACCTTCTGGTGGCTTCCAGCAACCCCTGGTGTTCCTTGACTTGTAGCTACATCACTCCAATGTCTGTCTGCCTTGCTCTTCACATGGCCTTCTTCTCTGTGTCTTCTCCCTTTCTTATAAGGACAGCATCAGTGAATTTAGAGCCCATCCCATTCTATCCAGGTAGGTCTCATCTTGAGAACCTTACCTTAATTACATCTGCAAATACCCTTATTCCAAATAAGATTACATTATGAGTGTTTCCAGAGATATATTTCTTTTGGGGGGGACCACTATTCAACCCACCACAAATAATTTCACCAGACCAATCAGATTAAACCAGGACTGTTGTGAGCAAACAGGGATATAAGATAAATCTAATAGAAAGTGCAAGAAAGATGGGATTTATGAAGGGAAGCAAGACAATACAATGACAGAACAACCCTATGTCCAGCTTGGGGGCTAGTTGAATGGAGACTCCTTCCGGGTGAGATTTTCTTACTCAAGGAAGTGAATGAAGACAATATTTTGTTGAACAATGGATGCCCTTGCCTGTCTAATTCTCAGTGGTTTCAAATCTCTCCAACAGCCGTTGGTACCACAAGGGGAAAAAAAAATCTCAGAGTATGTTAGAAAAAAAAATGCATAAGAACAAGGTTAAAGTAAAGAACAAGTTCAGATTCTGAAAACAGTGCTATCCTAATGAGAAAGAGAGAAGGAAAGGAAAGGAAATGACTTTAAAATATTGTTAAAATGGTAAAAACTTTGGTGAGACATCCCAAAAGGAAAAGGGGAACAATACAGGGAAATTCAATCCCACCAGGGATATGTATATACCTCGTTTCAAAAATATGAGGAGACAGGAAGAAATGCCACTGCTGTTATTGAGCTAAAAACTAACGATTCAAGGTCTACAAATAAATGTTGTGATTATTTTTATGTTTTAGTAAATTTTCATTTAAGAATAACAGGCAGAAAAGGGCACAAATCACAAGCATACATCCAGGTGACTGAATTTTCAGACTGAATACAACCTTGTAACCAGCCTCAGAAACTTCCCTTATGCCCTCTTCTGATTGCTACCCCTTGAGAGTAACCTTACCCTGTTTCTAGCAGCATAGCTTAGTTCTGTCTAGTGTTGAACACTGTATAAATAGAATTATGCAGCGTGTACTCTTTCGTGTCTTATTTGACCTAACTGTGGTTTGTGAGAAGCTTCCATATTTATTTTGTATATATCGCAATAGTTTGCATGGAACTACACTCTCTGAGTATTCTTCACCATATTTATCATTGTTAATGAATACTGAGATGGTTTCCAACTTGGGGATGTTATCAAAGGGCTGCTGTGGACATTCTTGTACATGTCTCTTGGTGAGCATATGTTTGCATTTCTGTGGACACACACCTAGCAGTGGAATTTCTGGGTCAAGGGGTATGTTTATGTTCAGTTTTAGCGGATACTGCCAGATAGTTTTCCAAAGTGAATATACCAGTTAAGGGCTAGACATTTCATTCTAAAAATAGAAAGGATTCCTGAGAAGGGCTTGTGGCAGAGATCTTGGTCCTTACAGGGCCCCAAGGGCCTTGGGTTTCAGAATCATCAATGGCAGCTTCGCTTCAGGAATTTGCTGGAATTCTGCTGCTGAAGCCAAGGTAGGGAAGAGAAGGAAATAGCCCACAGTGGGCAGAGTTCAGAAACCAAGCGAATCAACTCCATAGCAAGAAGCAGTGATGGTACACCTTTGGAAAAGGGCTAAAATCACTTCCTAAAATGCCCAGAAGTAGCAGTTACTGTACCAGACAGAGGTGTCGCTCAGCCCTGGAGAAGCATTGGACTCAATGGACGCTGGACACTTAGAAGCTTTGGGTATGTAACATGGGGACCAGGGAGACTAGAGCAAGATGTAATGCTGGAAAGTATGGTGGGCATGATGACATCGTTCAGTGACAGACTTGTTCACCTGGTGGGAAGACCGCTAG
Organism: Panthera leo; assembly: GCF_018350215.1. Taxonomy (NCBI): domain Eukaryota; kingdom Metazoa; phylum Chordata; class Mammalia; order Carnivora; family Felidae; genus Panthera; species Panthera leo. Next base: position 145,917,103 of record NC_056687.1, on the reverse strand, counting down.
TGGGGAAAGTGCCTTCAGTATCAATTCCCTCAGGGGTCACCTCAGAGGCAGAGAGTCACCCGGCCCGAGGTCACACCCTTGTCTGGACAACCCACATCCAATGCCTGGTCAGTGAAGTAGGACAAAGTCCCGGACACCTTGGCCTAAAACTCAGGACAATTCTTAATCCTTCTAGCTCCCCATGGAAGTTGGCCAACACTGTCTGGGGACTATATCACCATTTTCCTCCCTTTACCTACTTGTTTCCTTGTCCTCCCTTCCACAAGTTTTAATCCCTTGGGAACTCATTACTACACATCCTACATACTACATTCTGTTTCAGAGTCTACTTTCCAGGAAAGCCAACCTGAGACAAGGCCACTTTGCAAAAATGACAGGAGTATCTCCAATGTCCCTCCCTGCTTCTATAATAAGTATGTCCTGCTAATTTGGAGACTCTTCAAATAGCATCCATACAATGTGAGACTCAGTCTTGAATTACTTCAATTTCAGGGATCACCAATCCAATGAGAGATCACTAGGTTCCAGCTGCTAAAATCATTCCATTTATACCTTGGCATCTAGGTAAGGAACCTCTGGCTGAGACTAAAGGGAATTAGGCACTGGGGAGAAGGATTTGGACTTTAATTTCTTTAGACTTTAACCTAAAATGGCAAAAGGATTTAATTTGAAGCCTTGTATTTTACCCCAGATTTAATAAGAAGAAGGAAGCTATATTATTCAAAGTAAGGACATTTTCATTGTGCTACTGCTGTATTATTTGTGATGGTTTTGTGCTGTCTTTAGGATGAACAGCTCTTGACCTATATTGGACAAAAAGGCTGGACATGATAATGGAAGTAGAATGGGGGGCAGTCATTTAACTCAGGGCACAGCATGAGTTCATAGTTGATGTAATGAATGTCCTGTTCTGAACCATTTCATAATCTTCTCTTGCTGAAAACTAACATGCCCACCAGAAGGTGTAGCTGAATGAGGGTAGGAAAAAAGTCACTTTATTGAAACATACACCATTGTTTGCCCAGTGGATTAAGAAATCAAAAAGATGCTAAATGTTGGGAAGAATCCCCTGGACAGATTCTGTATCCCCATAAAACGTCTGCAAATGGGTTGCCTGGGTGGCTCAGCTGGTTGAACATGTTACTCTTGATTTCGGCTCAGGTCATGGTCCCAGGGTCATAGGATCAAGCCTGATATTAGGCTCTGTGCTGAGCATTGAGCCTGATTAATATTCTCCCTCTCTCTCTCAATCTCTCTCTAAAAAAAAAAAAAAAAAAAAAAAAAAAAAAAAAGTCTGCAAAAATAACATATCTGTGCTCTCTCTTTCTCTGTCTGTCCCTTTGTCTCTGTCTTTGTCTCTTTCCCAACTTCCCAGGAAGGAGGAGTGACTATTCTGACTGATGAAAATGGGAAGATCTGAGTATGCATGAATTGGCCCAATTCCGTGTGGAAAGAACACATTGTAATGGCCAAGACTTGCGTTTGAAAGCAAGTGTGGAAACCCCTAAGTCTCTACACATGACGTCACGGTGGAACTAAGGCATCAATTCCGGGAAAGCATTTTGCTCGGCAGACCCAAATTCATTCTTGAGTGGACTGTCTCAAAATCAGGATTTGGGGAAATCTCATTGTGATTATGGATGCAAGAAGCCTAGCAAATAGAAAGCTAACGTCTTACCATCATTAGTTTGATTCATGTGTCTATTCCTCAAATACTCTGAACTTTGGAAGATAGAGACGAGAGTTATTTACTGGATGGGAAGATTGGAGGCATATCAGAGAGGGCCTCAAGTGACAAACTAAGGATTGGGACATTTTCAAGAAGATTTATAAGACTATTTGAAGACAGAAAAGGGTATTATTGTTGCAAAGGAGGTTTTCCCCCTTCAAACCCCTGGCTCTGGGTACACTCATTTAAACCTCAAATGTTCATTTGTGCCTCAGGCATCAATGATGGGCATGTATGCGGTCCATTACTCATCCAGCTCTGATGGGTTCAGAGGCAGGCGCCTGCCCTGAATTTCACACCAGACGAGGCGGTCTGAGTTTAACACTTTGGACCTCAGACTTCACAACATAGCTTCTATTCCTCAATGAATACTTGAGATGTTTTCGCCCACGCTTCTTATTCAGTTTTGTTAATTACTTTCACATTGAGGAAATTTGCCCAAAGGCTATTAGAAAGTAATAGAGGGATAAGAACGATTACTGATTTAAATAAATAAACATTATTGATATTCTCTTCTGGTGTGTAGTTTGCCTATCGTTTTAGCAAATGTAAAATACCTAGGAGATTTTTCATATTTTTATTCAAGACTTGATTCCTCTAATGCTGGTGCCCTCAACTTCCATTGTTCCCTGTAAAGAAGAACTTCATCCACTAACCCCAGGCTTTTACACCCCTCACTGTGGGGAAAGGACACGATCCTTTGGATATCACATCAGGTCATTGTGCTTGCTTGGGGTACTCTTGACCCCCGGTCTTCATTGCTGGCTTTCTATCATATTCCATGACACTGTTTTCTCTTCTTGATATTGTATGAGATTTTTCTCATGTCATCACTTACTCACTTATTTATGGTAGAAAACCACATGGAAAAAGAGAAGCCACTGTATGCTCAGCCCAGAAAAGTGCCTGGTAAGTATGTGATGAAGAAATGCCCCTGGGCCTAGAAAAGGAAATCTGTTTCAGCTTTACACGAATTCTAGATTACGGCTAAACAGGAAAAGAAGTCCAGTGGTTTCTCTGCTCTGAAATAACTTCTGGAGTAGTTGAGGAGAGACAAGAGTTAAGAATAAAATCACTCAGCTTACAAAGCAACAAAATTGTAAATACCTGAAACAGGGACCAAGCATATGTGCTGATACAGACATTCATCTACAGACGTCTCGGGTTAAACATGAGCTGGAGAAACTCCCATTTTCCAGAAAGGCTGCACCAGTTGGAACACTTACTCCAGTGGATTGAATCACTAATCCTGGAATTTCAGGCACAAGTGCAGTTTTATTTGAGCTAGGATGTCAGGGAGAGGTGAGCAGAGGGAAAGAAACTCTCTTAAGAATAGGAATTTAGTGCTGGGATTGCTCTTCGGGTAGATGCCGATGTGCATGTTACAAACTGGAAAATCAATGACCATTCAGCTTTCCCAAACCCTGCTCCTAAGGGGGCACTCTTATATGGGGCCTTAATAATCATACTTTCAACAAATAGTAATAATAATAATAATAATAATAATGGTAGTAATTACAATTACAAGAGCAGCTGTTCAGTTTCTATGTAAAAGTATCTGGCAAGAGAGAAATTTAGAGTTGTTTTCTTTGTTCGTTTGTTTTAACTTACTACAGATGTAATTATTCTCATCTCAGTTAAGAAGTCACCTCAGATGGATGCCTGGCTGGCTGGGAGGGAAAAGCATGTGACTCTTGATCTCAGGGTCATGAGTTCCAGCCCCACGTTGGGTGTAGAGATTACTTAAATAAATAAACTTTAAAAAAGAAAGAAAGAATGTCATCAACTGCTCTATCTCTTTGGCAGATAAACTCTTCAATTCCTCCTGCAACCTGGCAGAATCCTTGAATGGTTTACACACAGTTAGACTTTTTCACACTTCCTGATTTGGGAAACGTCTGGAGAAGTCCCTCCACAAGCTCAGGAATGCACTGAGTGAGAAGATAGCACCGCGGCAAGACTCAGATATGATGGATGCCCATTGCATGGTTTGGGAAAGTTGTTTTCCATGGGAGATGTGGTTCAGACAATCATTTATCATAACCTGTGGCTCCACTTCCTGCCCCCACCAACTCACCTCTAATCAGGTCTGTCTGTCCACCATGGTAGAAAAGCAGTGGTTTGGACCCAGGTAGCCCTAGATTCAAACTAGTCACGTCACATTGCAGAGGCTTGGTCTCTCCATTTGGGGAATAAGAAAAATAGTGTCATGAAGGCTGTACTACATATAACTCTCCTGCTGCATAGCTGGTGTTCAATAAACATCACCAACTGTCATAAGCTTTGGAGAGGAAAAATGCAAGGATGAAATCCTTCGTTCATCCATTTCTCTTGGTTGGCCATTCATATTTCTTCTGCCTAATAAATTGCCAGAAACCCTCATTTAAAAAAAATGACAGACTGTTCTGTTTAGATCACTGATTATGAAAACTGAATAAATTGTCTGTTTTACTCTTCCCTCCTGATTGACCCAGAAGTGAGATGCCTTGATTCTCAGCCCCAGTGGATTCTCAAATCTCACTCCCAAACAAAACCACGGACAAAGGCATAAGACGCACAATCAAGAACGTTGGGAGATTTCCCTTTTAGAATCACTGCTAGGGACTTAATAATTATTCAAATGACTTATCAAGCATGTGTCAAGTCCGTTCACGTCTCGCAAGTGATGATTTCAAACTAGCAGGGTCCCTGGCTCCTTTTGCTTCAGTGTTTGAGCTGCGTTAGTGTTCTAGCTGAGGGTTTACTAAAGAAATACAAATTGGTGGCATTTAGATTACAGTTATGCAATTATGCTACATATTAGCAATCCATAGGAAAAGAGTAGAAGGGGAGCGTGATGTGAAGATTTCCTTAAATAAGAGTCGGGATTGTACAAGGTTTAATGTAGCATGACAAAGGTCATGCATTATCATACCCTTGCATAGCATCCTAATGTACAATGCACTTTCACATGCCACGTATATTTCACTGAATACCAACAACTACACTATGATGGAGTTATTAACAGTGCCATTTTACAGATAAACAATTGATCCATGGGAAGACTGACATGCATGACATATAATAATAAATGGCAGATCTTGTATTTAAACTCAGGTAAAGATAAAATTCACATACCTACTAAGGCTCAGGGGCCTTAGATATAATATAATCCTTATTCTATAAGTCAACCATGCAAGAAAGGTGACATACCCCTGATACGTACCTACTGTGTAGAAGCACTTAGGTAAAGGCACCTTTCAATGGATGGATACTGGGGTACCCCACCCAATCATAAAAAAGGGGGTGTGTGTGAAAAAGTCAAACATATCAAAGGTAGGAATATAGTTAGGCTTCAGCAAAAGCTCAATCTAGGAATTTAAAGACTTTCTCCAGCCCATCTCTACTTCCTTAAAAAAAGTTTTTTTTTTTTAATGTTTATATTCATTTATTGAGAGAGCATGAGTCAGGGGGTGGGCAGAGAGAGAAAGAGAGAGAGAGAGAGAGAGAGAGAGAGAATTCAAAGCAAGCTCCGGGCTCCAAGCTATCAACACAGAACCTGGCACGGGGCTCGAACCCATGCACCGTGAGATCATGACTTGTGCCAAAGTCAGAAGCGTAACCAACCGAGCCACCCAGGTGCCCCTCATCTCAGCTTCTGACTCTGATGGCTTCATTTCTGTCACTGAAGTCCTGCTCCTTCTGCATGGCAAATGTCAGAGTTAACTGTCTCCTGTATCCCAGCTTCATCACTAAAAATGAGAAGCATATTTCCCCTCAGTTACTGCTTGAAAAATCCAGCTGGATGACCTATTTGCCCAATTTGGTTTGGGTGTCCGCTCCTGGACAAATGAATTGTGGCCAGTGTAACAGGGCCATCTAAGAACATAGCGACTTACTCTGTGACCACACCAATGAGATATGTAAAGAAATAATGGGGCAAGAAAGCAGTGTTCTATTCTAGAAGGGGAGAATGCTAGGTACAGAAAAGAACCGTCCACCTCCAAACTGTAGCATATTGGCCTAACTTGTACCTTATGGGCCATCAGCCTCATGAACCACTCTCTCCATGTCTATCACAGGTGGATCAAGCCTGTTACTTAAAGAGTAGGGAAGTAAGGAGAGGGTAGGCGAGGAGCTAGGACATGTTCCAGGTACTAAGTCATCCACATCCTCATAACAATTCTTTTTATGGAAGAGAAAACTTAGGCCCAGGTTAGCTAGATAACTTGACCCAAACCCCAGAGCGCCTACGTGACAGAAGCAGGATTCAAACCCAAGCTGGCGGTTACAGAAGCCACTACCCCCTAAAGCCTCTCAATGAGAACAGAGAATAAGATATGACAAGCACAAGATGGCGGAGAAGCTGTGTTTCAAGCCTGTCCTGAGGCTGAGGAGCAGTCGTCAAGCAACAGAGGCTTAGGGGCCCTGCTGCCGGCCAACTGTGGGATCTTGCACGACAACTTGACATCCTTTAGACAGTTTCTTCATTACCAGGAGAGCGCACTGAACAAGCTTACGCGTTCCCAGGATCTGTCGTGCCATACGGTCAACTGCATCCGAAAGTCCAGACGGGTGACTTGGGTTACTCTCCTTTTCCTAGAATAGAGCCTCTGGGTGAATCGGACGCTGTGTCTTGAGATTCTTGCCAGGCCTGCCTCCCTAGCTACGTGCGGTGCTCCCTGGGAGTGGTTAGAGAATCGCCAGTTGCTCAGCCCAACTGTGATAAACTCATGAATCAGGGTTACTGGATCTCAACGAATATGATGAGGCAGGGAAAATCTCTCCAGGACACACACGCCAGAGAGGCCACAAACGAACCACTGCCTTTTTTTTTTTTTCTTTTTCAAGTCATGACATCATTCAGATTCCTTTACCCTTTTTCACAACTCATGCACTCCTCCAGCCCCAACTCATCCACACCCCAACATGGCTCGCATGTCCTTGCCTTCCACCGAAACCCCTAAGTCAGAACTGTCTTAAATGCTTATCCTAATGGAAGGAGCCTGGCCCCGTCGAGCTAAGAGGTGAGAAGAAGGGCTGGCTGTGGAAAGACAAATTTGATGAATGTCTGCTGCTGAATAATGCATGTGCTCTGTTTGTGAAGCTAATTAACTGAATTCACTTAATGGAAAAAACGGTGCTAAGAATTCTTTTTCTTTCAGAAAGGGCTGAGGAGCTGAATAGAAAAATGCTCCCTCAACAGCATACCCCTGCTCTAAGTGTCACCGGGAAGTCACATCAAATGCTCTGAAGGTGCCGGATATATTCTTCCAATTGCTTTTTAGCTTTGTAATTACAAGGATCTAAAAACCTTGATTTGCCTTTTCAATAACTTACGGCGAAACCCCGTTGCCAGCACAGGCAAAGCGATTTCCAGCGTGCCTGTGGGACGGATTGGACTGTGAAGAGCAGAAGGCTAGGAAAGCGATATTTCTTTTTCTCTCTCCTCCAGTGTTCTAGTTTGTCACTCATTTTCATTTCCTATTTTTAACTGCTAGCTAGTGAGCATCCAATTCGGCATGCAGGGATTGTTTTCCGATTTCAAAGCCCTGCAAGGCCACATTCAAATAGGAACGGGGACTTATTTCAGTTAAACTCTGGAGAGCATGGAAATGAGATTTTTGTTTCCCTCACTGCATGTGTATTATTCATCATTCTCTGCTATTTCGGTGAATTTTAAGGACAAGGCAATGTGTTGGTACCGTCTTTCACCATTACTCAAATGCCATTCAGGGCCTTTAATTTGTTCTTTTCTGATTCACTTTGTGCAGGATTTGTTTTTGTGCTGTTATTTTTTGCTTGGTTATTTCCTTTTTCCTTTTTTTTTTTTTTTTTTAATTTAATCTACCCTAAGTTTTTTTTTTTTTTCCTTAAATAATCACCCAATGTTTGTATTCATCTTAAAATCATTCACACCTTTCAATAACTGCTTAGTCTACTGACAGTTGACTTTAATAGCACATATACTGAACTTTCAGTCTTGAAATCCACATCACTGATAGCGAATAAGGGAGCCTACGATATCTGCAGGGAGAGAAAAGCCACTGGGCCTGTCCCCAGATTTTCTCACCTGGAGTTGTCCCACTTGGCTACCTTAAGGCTCTCTGGAGGGCAATTCAAAAGCTTGGGAGACTTTTCTTATGAGCCCCAGTGGGGCTTTGAGCTCAACCCAACCCAGCTTAAACCACAAGCTGCCTCTGTCTCTTGGATCTGTGAGTTTCCTCTGCTCTTATACCGAGGGGCTATGAGCAATCAGCCAGCTATGCTATCCCCAGACTTGGGTGGATCCTAGAACAAAAGGAGTTTCCCTGGGTCTATGCCCTCTGCATGCCATTGGCCCAAACTTCCCCAACATGTAGCTACTGTACATTTTCATTCTGTGAAGAAAACGATAGGGAACAAAGATTACGTCAACATCACTTGAGAGGGTACAAAAGCCAGATCAAAGATGGGGATGTTCTCCAGAGCAGCATTCCTTCAAGGGGTAAAAATGGTCACAACTGATTGTGTCGTCTGAGAAGAGAGTTGGCATGACTGTTCTTACCAGGATCCACTCAAAGGTGCCCTCACGGGTATCTACCTGATATGATACCAAAGGCCTGGGAAGATTTCCACATACAGAAAAACTGAAAAAGAAAGAAAGGCAAGAGAGAGGACGAGAGAGAGAGAGAGAGAGAGAGAGAGAGAGAGAGAGAGAGTGAAAACAACCCCACCCAGTCACCCTGATTACTGTAAGATCTCTACGATTTCACTAATGAGAATATATTCCTTCCAACTCTCAGCCTCCTTGGAGAGGCGGGCCTGGGGCCTCTTTTGAACATCATTAGTCACTGATTTTCTCAGTTGAAATCAGTGATGGGAGATTACTAGGCCTCGGGGCCAGGACTGGAGTGAGGCAAGCCAGGTGTCCAGGGACAAATATTTCAGGAGGCTCTCACTCTCAGGTGCTGACAGAGGAAGATAGAATAAAGACGACTGAAACAAGAGTATCCAAAGTGCACTTTTAAGAAAATGGGTTGGGGGCTTCTGAGTGGCTCAGTAGATTAGGCATCTGACTTTGGCTCAGGTCATGATCTCACAGTTCGTGAGTTCGAGCCCCACGTCAAGCTCTGTGCTGACAGCTCAGAGCCTGGAGCCTGCTTCAGATTCTGTGTGTGTGTGTGTCTCTCTCTCTACCCCTCCCCTACTCACACTCTGCCTCTTTCGCTCTCTCTCAAAAATAAACATTAAAAAAAAAAAATTTAAAGAGAGTTGGGACACCAGGCAGGAAAGGAAAGATGAGAAAAATAAAGTGACTTATCCTAAGCACATGCAGCAAAGTAAAGGAAACACAGATCTTCTGACTTCTGCCTGGACTGCTTTACCTGCTTGTTTTTGACTGCTTTGGGATCCAAGATTTTTGTTTTATGCTGGTTGCTGCAAGAACGTTTTATTATCTCTGCATTTTTTGTGTGCTTTTTGACTTAATTGAAATAGCTAAGCTTTGGGGTAGGAGAGACTGGATTCCAGTTTTACCGCTTACAAATTTATGCAGCTTTGGAGAAATTATTTACCATTCGTGAGTCACAGTTGCTCATCTGTAAAGTGGGGCTGTTTGAGAACTGATGAGATCATTTAGATGGGTTTAAGCAGGCATTCATTCAGCAAAGTGTATTGAATGTCTGTCTAAGCCAAGTCCTGTGCCAAGAGCTGCAGTTGAAATAGTAAGCAAAACCAACATACCCCCGGTTTTCAGTCACGTGAAGGAAACAGAGAAACAAGATCTTTTGAGTAGATCAAACATTAATGAACACCTGCAAATGGTTTTAGGTGGACTAGATACCAATACCCGTGGATTCACTTCTTCTTCATAAAGGGGCGCAAGGATTAGTTGGCATAAAGAATTATTTCTTCTTTATTCACAGGTTTCATTTTTTCCCCCCAGTGGATTAATTTAGCTTTAAACCTCACCAGGCAGACATTAGAGCTTATTGAATGGATAATGCACTTTTCATAAATTCCCTGACATAAAGGAGTACAATGAGTCATGCTTCCAAAAGTGTCTAAAGGTGGATTTACACCACATGATAGTCATAACGGTTCATTTGGAGCAGTTATATAGTCTGTTGGGTAAATAATGAAAGTTGTATAAATCACATCAATGCTGTGTTTACACAATAGACCGTAACTACTCCAGAGGAGCTCAAACAATCTGATACAAGAACATTTTATAAATGATGTAAATACAGTTCAAGTTTAAGTTAATCAAGTGAAGCAGCCCCAAAGGAGGACAGGGTTGTCGGGAAGGCCTGCAGGAGACAAGAGGAATGAAATATTTATCTTTGGTGAAAGTTTATATCAGTTAAGCCTCCTGGCTTTCAAATAGCGGGAGCCAACTTAAGCTCCCTTAATAAGAAACAAAAAGGGGTGGGGTGGGGAGAAGGGCAGGACAATTTCTTACAAATATACAGGGGTGCTTCACAGAGCCTGAAAGTCAGCATACATCTAGGTTTTAAGGAGAAACTGCAATGAGGAGAGACAATGCTGCAACACCCCAGAAAGTGTGTCCTGTCTGTTGTTTTCTTGAAACTTCATTCTACTCGCTGCAAATCTGCATTCTCTACGTTCTTGTCCTTGTGTCTTCCATAGCTTCCCTGTTTACTGTTCTGTTCTGTTACTGTTTCTATCCCTGGTTACTGTTGCAGCTGCATGTAGAAATAGATTCCCTGCCTCTCTAGGTCAGAGTTTCAATTTCCCAGAGAGGGAGTTTCAGGGGCTCAGTTTGAGTCAGACACACACACACACACACACACACACACACACACACACACACACACACACATGTCCGCCCTGCTCCCAGTAAGTTCTGAGAGAAGGCTGGGGACAGAAAGTATAATCATGGCCAACCGTGGCACATGCCTGTGTGTAACGAGAGAGTTCTCAGAGAGGAGAATGACTTCTGAGCAGGAGAGACTAGATAATCATCTACTGGAAGTGTTACAGTCTTGTTAGAGCCCAGGGGCAGAGACATACACTGTGACGAGACCCGAGAGATATTGAGCCTCTGTAGAGCCAGCCCATTCCTTGCTACAACCAGGAGAGAGAAGAGCCAAGAAATTTACTGGCATGTTGCCTATTTTATGACTCAACTTACCTTATAATTCTTCTTCTAGGGAAGTGCTTTTTATAACGAAGCACTCATGTCTTGGCAGTATGCACTGCAAAACAAACAAAACCAAAAATTCGAAACACCAGAAGGACAGGTTTTTTGGTGTTTCCCTTCATGCCCTGTACCCATAAAAGGAACTCAATAAATATTTGCAAATTTTCATACTTTATATAGAATCCAGAGTAGAAACCTCTTAAGAGAGTAGGCACTTGATGAGTATCGTGGGATTATTATGGGATGACCATTACCTTTTTAAGTGCATTATTTATAAAATTCATTAGCCTATCTCAAAGTGCTTCAGTACCTGTGTGACTTTGGCTCGCCCCAGTTTTGCCAGAAAAAAATGACTGCAGACTATTTTCATCATCATAGTGTTAGGATAGTTCTTTGAATATACAACACATGTGCTCACCACCTCCTCCAACCTCAGTGGTCACCCTCTAAGGAAGCCCAGAACCTCTGCTTTCCTCTCCTTGTCTCTTTTCTTCATTCCCCTTTCTGGATGGCTCTCAGAACCAAAGAAAAAAATTCATCAGCTCACTAGTTGAGCTTGGACATGACACTTTATTTACCTTATCAAACAGTCCAGTGTATATGTAAATGGACCAGCGCCCTTTGTGGAGTGTCTGGGAGAACCCTGCTTCCTTTTCTTCCATCACAGACATAATCAGTGTCAGAAACGCCCATCAAATTTGTCGTGATATTTGCCGAAAGTTTGTTGGTTGTTTTTCTCCCTTTGTAAAAAACAAATACAAGAAAGTGTAAGAAGGAAAGCAAACAACAACAAAACACACATAATTCCACCAATCAAGAGACGATCAAGGTCAACATTTGAGTTTATTTCTTTTTGGTTATATTTATTAATAGGCTTAGCTGAGCCCACATGGTGTCAGCAGAATTATACAGGACTTTTGTCCAAGTATTAAACATCTTCATAAATATTTTAAGGGATACAACATATTATTTCTTATGCAGGTTCTATCATTTTCCTAACTGCATCCTCATTTTTCATATTTATGTTTTTTGCAATGATTTTGATGTATATTACCAAATTATCTTTCACAAAGATGGTATAAATTAATATTCCCACCAGAAAAACCCCCTCACATGTACTGACTACTGACGAGAAATTTAAAATGTAAAATGTCCTGCCCTTATTTTAATGCACAGTTCTCTATGTTACATTTCATGTATTTATTAACCATCTTATTGCTTCTTATATTATTTATGCTGTGTCTCTCTATATAATTGATATCTTTTTTTAATTTATTTTTTTATTTTTTGTAATTTATATCCAAATTAGTTAGCATATAGTGCAACAATGATTTCAGGAGTAGATTCCTTAGTGCCCCTTACCCATTTAGCCCATCCCTCTCCACAACCCCTTCCGTAACCCTCAGTTTGTTCTCCATATTTATTAGTCTGTTATATTTTGTCCCCCTCCCTGTTTTTATATTATTTTTGTCTCCCTTCCCTTATGTTCATCTGTTTTGTCTCTTAAAGTCCCCATACAAGTGAAGTCATATGTCTTTGTCTCCCTCTGACTAATTTCACTTAGCATAAAACCCTCCAGTTCCATCCACGTAGTAGCAAATGGCAAGATTTCATTCTTTTAGATTGCCGAGTAATACTCCATTATATATACATACCACATCTTCTTTATCCATTAATCCATCAGTGGACATTTGGGCTCTTTCCATACTTTGGCTATTGTTGATAGTGCTGCTAGAAACATTGGGGTGCATGTATCCCTTCAGAACAGCACACCTGTATCCCGGGGATAAATGCCTAGTAGTGCAATTGCTGGGTCGTAGGGTAGTTCTATTTTTAGTTTTTTTGAGGAACCCCCATATTGTTTTCCAGAGTGGTTCCACCAGTTTGCATTACAATCAACAATGCAAAAGAGATCCTCTTTCTCCGCATCCTCGCCAACATCTGTTGTTGCCTGAGTTGTTCATGTTAGCCATTCTGACAGGTGTGAGGTGGTATCTCATTGTGGTTTTGATTTGTATTTCCCTGATGATGAGTGATGTTGAGCATTTTTTCATGTGTTGGTTGGCCATCTGGATGTCTTCTTTGGAGAAGTGTCTATTCATGTCTTTCTCCCATTTCTTTACTGGATTATTTGTTTTTTGGGTGTTGAGTTTGATAAGATCTTTATAGATTTTGGATACCAACCCTTTATTTGATATGTCATTTGCAAATATCTTCTTCCATTCTGTCAGTTGACTTTTAGTTTTGCTGATTGTTTCCTTTTCTGTGCAGAAGCTTTTTATTTTGATGAGGTCCCAGTAGTTCATTTTTGCTTTTGTTTCCCTTGCCTCCAGAGACGTGTTGAGTAAGAAGTTGCCGTGGCCAAGATCAAAGAGGTTTTTGTCTGCTTTCTCCTCGAGGATTTTGATGGCTTCCTGTCTTACATTGAGGTCTTTTATCCATTTTGAGTTTATTTTTGTGTATGGTGTAAGAAAGTGGTCCAGGTTCATTCTTCCGCATGTCGCTGTCCAGTTTTCCCAGCACCCCTTGCTGAAGTGACTGCCTTTATTCCATTGGATATTCTTTCCTGCTTTGTCAAAGATTAGTTGGCCATATGTTTGTGGGTCCATTTCTGGATTCTCTAATCTGTTCCATTGATCTGAGTGTCTGTTCTTGTGCCAGTACCACACTGTCTTGATGGTTATAGCTTTGTAGTACAGTTTGAAGTCAGGGATTGTGATGCCTCCTGCTTTTGTTTAGAGTGAGTACTGAAAGATATGAATTTATTGCCATTATGATGCTTGTCGAGTTGGAGTTTCTCGTGGTGTTCTCTCGTCCTTTCTAATCTTTGTTGCTTTTGGTATTTATTTATTTATTTATTTACTTATTTATTTATTCATCTTGTCTCCCCTCAGAGAGTCCCCCTTAAAATTTCTTGCAGGCCTGGTTTAGTGGTCACAAACTCCTTTAATTTTTGTTTCTCTGAGAAACTTTTAATCTCCCCTTCTCTTTTGAAGGACAGCCTTGCTGGAGAAAGAATTCTTGGCTGCCTATTTTTCTGATTCAGCACATTGAATGTATCGTGCCACTCCTTTTTGGCCTGCCAAGTTTCTGTGGATAGGTCTGCTGCAAACCTGATCTGCCTTCCCTTGTAGGGTAGGGACTTTTTTCCCTTGCTGCTTTCATGAGTCTCTCCTTGCCTGAGTATTTTGTGAATTTGACTATGTTATGCCTTGTTGATGGTCGTTTTTTGTTGAATCTAATGGGAGTCCTCTGTGCTTCCTGGATTTTGATGTCTGTGTCTTTCCCCAGGTTAGAAAAGTTTTCCGCTATGATTTGCTCACGAAGAACTCTTCTGCCCCCATTTCTCTCTCTCTTCCTCTTCTGGGACCCCTATGATTCTGATGTTGTTCCTTTTTAATGAGTCACTGATTTCTCTACTTCTTAACTCCTGCTCTTTTGCCTTAATCTCCCTCTTTTTTTTCTGCTTCATTATCCTCTATAAGTTTGTCCTCCATATCCCTGATTCTCTGTTCTGTCTCATCCATCCTTGCTGCCACGGCATCCATTCATGATTGCAGCTCAGTTATAGCATTTTTTATTTCATTCTGACTAGTTTTTACTCCTTTTATCTCTGCAGCAAGGGACTCTAATCTATTTTCAACTCCACCTAGTATTCTTACTATCGTGATTCTAAATTCTGGTTCAGACATCTTGCTTGTATCTGTGCTGGTTAAATCCTTGGCTGTCATTTCTTCATGCTCTTTCTTTTGGGGTGAATTCCTTCTTTTTGTCATTTTGAAGGGAGAAAAGGAATTAATTAGGTAGAAAAATTAAAATTAAAAAATATTAAAGTTAAAAAATTAAACATACACACACAAAGTCACATAAATGATGCTAGATCCTAGGTTTGTTTTGGTCTGGGTGGTGAAAGTGGTTTGACTGATTAGAGAAAAAAATGGGAGAAAAAAGGAAATCGTTTGAGATTTTGAAAAAAATGAATACACTGAAGTAGACTAAATGGAGATGATGGCAGTAAAATAGAATTTGAAGAAATTATTCAAAAGTAAAGAATATAGTAGAAAAAATTAAAGAAAAATATTTTCAGGAAAAATTAAAAAGAAAAATGAATTTTTTCTCTTTCTGTATTCAAGAAAAAGAAAAGAAAGAAAAAAGAGAAAAAAGAGAAAAAAATGAAATCGTTTGAAAATTTGAAAAAGTGAATACATTGTAGTAGACTAAAATAAAATGAGGGAAGTAAAGTAGAATTTGAAAAAATTTATATAAAAGTGAAAAACATAGTAAGAAATATTTAAAGAAAAATATTTTTAATAGAAATTGAAAGTAAAAATGAAGTTTTTCTCTTTCTTCATTCAAGAATAAGAAAAGAAACAAAAAAGAGAAAAAAGAAAAAGCAAAAAAGGAAATCGTTTGAAAATTGGAAAAAGTGAATACACTGAAGTAGACTAAAATAAAATAACGGAAGTAAAATAGAATTTGAAACAATTTACACAAAAGTAAAACATATAGTAAAAAAATGAAAGAAAATATTTTTAATAAAAGTTGAAAATAAAAATAAATTTTTTCTCTGTATTGGAGAAAAAGAAATGTAGTGTAAAAGAGAAAAAAAGAAAGAAAATTGAATAGATGAACCTGCTAACAGATTGAAGTAGGACTGAAATTGCTTCTTTTTCCCCTAGAAGTCAGTCTATGTAGTGCTTTAGAGTCCATAAATTAAGCAGGTGGTGAGACTTGTGTTCTTGAAGAGCGAGGTTGGCGCAGTTGGGCGGGGCTCAGTGTAATGGCTCCGCTCTCCACTAGATGGCGCTGCTGGCCTACTGGGGCGGAGCCTTGCGGTGCTTGTAGGTGCGTCTGCGCATCGTGGGAGTGGTTAAGATGGCACCACCCAGCCACCCAGGCTGTTCTCCCGGGTCAGCAGCGCACCCGTCCTCTGTCTTCAGCTTTCGTCCACTCCCCGCTCTTTCACTCTCCGTGACCAGGTCCCAGGCAGCACCTCTCTCCCGTTTTGTCTCAGATGCGGCTGTTTTCCCTGGCCCCTTACTTCCGAAGGACTGCGACTTTGACCCATTCCGTCCTTCTGCAGGAGGGTCTCACTGAGCAGTGGTCGAATGAGCAATGGCCGAATTATCAGCTGCACCCAGGTACGTCCACTGGACCCTGCTGCTGTCGGTGCCCCGAGACTGCGGCCAGGTGCCGCCCGGCCCAGAAAAAGTTCACGAGACTGTGTAGCAGCAGCGTTTCAGGGATTATGGAAAATCGCAACACACATGCGGCACCAGGCTTCACCCTTAACGACCTTGTTCCAGCACCAGCGAATGTGGCCGCCTTCCGGGGGCTGCCGGGACCAGGTGGCTTCAACGGTCTCTACCAAATGTCCTTCCAGCAGTGGAGCCGCTTTTCCCCGTGTGGCCCGAGAACCTCCCGGACCCCACTCTGCTCCTGGGGCTTCGCCCTTCCCACCAGAGCACCGCCAGGTATGGAGCCGCGGAGTTGCAGAGTCTGTGCTCCCCTTGTTTACAGTCTTAATGGAGTTTAAACCCTCTCCTTTCTCCCTTTTTAGTTTAGTCCCTGCAGCTGTTTCCAATTTTCCACTTTCTCTCCAGCTCTTTTTGGGGGGAGGGGTGCTTTTCCCATATTCCACACTCTCCCCCCTGTGTCCAACCTCTCTCCGCCCGCAAAAGTACCTCCCTGCCAGCTTCAGCTTCTGGCTCCCCAAGTTTACCTCGCCGCACCGCATACCTGCTGAATTCGGTGGTTCAGGTTGTGCAGATTGTTGTGTTAATCCTCAGATCAGTTTTCTAGGTGTGCAGGATGGTTTAGTGTTGGTCTGGCTGTATTTCATGGACGCGAGACACACAAAAAACTTCCATGCTGTTCTGCCATTTTGGCTCCTCTCTCTGACCAAGTCATTTTCCATTGGAAACCCTCCTCCAACCTCTGGAAATTCCAATCTTTCTTTTCTTCTTTTTACCCTTTGCTCACTGGTGTCTGATACGTAGTAGGTCCTTATGAAGTATTTGTGCATCTGAATGAATGGATGTAGATATATTCCCTGCTAAAGCCCAATCTGCGCCCATAAAAACAGTTCAGGGCAATTTGTAGAGGCACCTATAGCCCATGCCTGTAACAAAATAGCTGCATAATCACCATGGAAGCTACTATAAATAGAGAGGCTTGAGTTTATGAAACATTGAAGCTTAAGACCTAATTTTCTTGCCCTGATTGATCCAATAACTTCCTTGTCTCCATGGGTTCCACGGATTATTTCAGTCTCTGAATATCAGTGCTTACAGCTATCTATCCAGATTCCCAGTTGATTCATTCATTGGAAGTTTAATGAAATAATAAATAACATTTCTCTCTTGCCTTTCTGAGTTCAAAAATAAGGAATAGGTAAATGAATTAATGAGATGTACATCAAAATATCAACTCTATTTACGGCAGAGGAGAAAGCAGCTCAAGGCTATCACTATAATCAGGTTCCTGATGTATCCCCCGTTCCTTTGTATTTGTTTATTAATAAAGTTCACCACAACTCTGTAGGTCAATTTTAAGACTTCAAAGTACTGAGTCCTGAGGAAAGAGGACTTTATGTCTTGGTGTGTGGGGAGGGAGAGTGGTTGGAAGTAAAGATAAATTTTATCTATGGCTAGCTTTCACTATAGGGACAGTTGTTTGGTTTTTTTTTATTTTTAATTTTTTTTTATGTTTATTTCTTTTTGAGACAGAGAGAGACAGAGCATGCACGGGGGAGGGTCAGAGAGAGGGAGACACAGAATCTAAAACGGGCTCCAGGCTCTGAGCTGTCAGCACAGAGCCCGATGCGGGGCTCAAACTCACGGATCTCGAGATCATGACTTGAGCTGAAGTCGGACGCTCAACCGACTGAGCCACCCAGGCGCCCCACTGTAGGGACAATTGTAAAGAATGGATCTTTCAGAATTAGTTTCCATAGTGTCCTTGGTGACATGAGCCAGCATATTCCATCAAATAAGAGAATCTTGTCAACTACCTATGGTCTTGATTTCTTTATTTTTCTACTTTTATATGGCTTCCAAAAGGGAAAAGAGGAAAGGAAAGATACCACTCCTGTCAGTTCCACAAGCTAATTATTTTCTCCTTCTCCTCATCCATCGTTCTCTCCTTCTTCTCTTCCACCTTTTTTATTCTCCTTCCTGACTGCAGTATTTTCCTTTTTTGACCTAAGGAAAAGAGATCTGAAACTTTTGATTACTTGAATTTCCCTTCCCTCCCCTTCCCTCCCCTCCCCTTCCTGCCTCTCCTGTCTTTTGCTCTCCTCCATGCACTCTCTGCTTGGATTTTGGGTAGTTGTAATTTATTCCACACTTCATGAGTTCAGATGCTTTAAAGTTTGTTGCAAAGAGTTGTGTTTTCTTATTTCCCATCATCTTTTCCTAGGATGATAAGTTCTAAAATTCTTTTTTTTTCAATGTTTATTAATTTACTTTGAGAGGGAGAGAGAGTACACAAGTGGGGGAGGGGCAGAAAGAAAGGGAGAGACAGAGGCAGAGAGAGAGAGAGAGAGAGAGAGAGAGAGAGAGAGAGAGAGAGAGAGAGAGAGAGAGAGAGAATCCCAAGCAGGCTCCACATTCTCAGCACCTGATGCAGGGCTTAATCCCATGAACCTCGAGATCATGTGCTGAGCCAAAATCAAAATCAGGAGTTGAACGTTTAACTGACTGAACCACCCAGGTGCCCCTAAGTTCTAAAATTCTTGAGCCAGTGAATTCCTGACATATAAACAAAGACTAGGGAAAGCACCCTGTGACTGAGGCATTTTAATAACTATGGTAATCCCAGCACCAAATGTTTTCTATCGCCTTCTCTGCAGCTGACTGCTGCTTCAGATACGATTGGTTCATGAAATCATTTAAGATTCAGTTCCAAAGCACAGGCATGGTTGATATTTCTAGACATGTCCCTGATATAAAAACATTCAGCGTTTTTCATTTAAACATTTATGAAAGATCCCAAACATGTTAGCATTTTTATGGTCTCAGCAGTGATATTTATAATGTTACCAATTTTCACAGATTGAGGAAATGTTTATCATAAAATGTAAAGCACACTATGGAATATCTATATGGCTTAGCATCTGATAGCAAGAGACATAACCCCCTCACCCTGCATTTAAATCCCCACTCCCATTATAGGCTTACATTATGCATTGACCCACTCCTTTCTCACTGACCTCTTTAAAGCTATGGACAAACTCAAATACCCACAGACATCAGAGAGGTAATATAAATGAGAGAGATGTTTGAATACAAGAAAACCAGAAGAACAAATGTGAAGATAAACAGTAAGTCCCTGCAGTCTCAGAGATACACTAAAGAGTGGTAGAGATTGTGGTGTATTAGAAACCACATACCCTGTCTAAAGGGAACAGGATACTCTCTGCATTGTTACCTGGGAAGAATATAGCCATGCATTGCCAGATCTTCCAAATTTTTTGGAGAAGCTGGACTTTGGATATTGATGTAGAATATTCTATTAGCCCAAGTGCTAGCAACTTACTCAGATAACTTAAAAGCACTGTGTGGAACGAAGATCGTCTGAAGAGTAGAACTGGCTCAAAAAAGCTACAGCTTTGGTGTGGAACAATTGAAACCCACCGTCTCTGACAATTCTATTGCTTTGCCATGGACTCCAAAGTCATTAATTGACTAATGAAGGAGAAGCAAAAATAAGAAGGAAATAAGATTTAATTGGAACCTACTATGGTCCAGGCAGAGTGCAATTACTTCAATACCATTTAGAAAATGTTGGTTGAGTATATACTTCATGCCAGACATGAGGCAAAATTCTTGGGATATACCAGTGAACAAAATAGACAAAATCTCTAACCTCATTGAGTTCATTCTATCTACAGCTCCTATTGAATGTCAACTTCAATCCCGAAGAGAAGAAGTGTTATTAGCATCAAGTTTTAGATCGGCCAAAAACTGATGGAAAACACGTTTGAACCCAGTTGAGCAAGACTTCAAATCCTTATTTGTTCCCACTGTGCCAAATTCCAAATCCCACTGTGCCCAAGACAAAGGAGATGGGGAGATGGCCTTCGAGATAAAGTGGTTTTTATGTGTATTGAGGGAGTGGGGTCTCACTGAGTTACAAATGACAGTTGAGCCTTGAACAATGTGGGGGTTAGGGGCACTGACCTCCCCAGCCCCAGCCCCTGTGAAGTAAAAAACCTCCTATAACTTTTCACTCTCCCAAAACTTAACTACTTAACTCTTAACAGCCTACTATTGACCAGAAGCCTTACTGATAATGTACACAGTTGATAACACATATTTTGTATGTTATATGTATTATACATTGTATTCTTATAATAAAAGAAGCTAGGAAAAAACCATTATTAAGAAAGTCATGAAGAAGAGAACACACACGTATAATACTGTACTGTATTAACTGAAAAAAGTACACATGTAAGTGGGCCATGTAGTTCAAACCTATGTTGCTTGAAGGTCAACTGTACATCTCGCAACTGTAATAACAATAGCCATATCAGCACACGTTTATTAAGTATATTCTTGGCTCAGCACTGTGCTAAGTACTTTTCATATACTAAATTTTACTGCAATAGTATTGTTAGGTAACTGCTATTACTCTCATTTTAGAGATAAGGTAACCGAGGCTTAAAAAGAATAAAAAATCTACTCAGGCTCACACAGATAATCAATGGTATATATCCAATTCAAGATCAGATGTGTCCTGATCCAAAGCTTGTGCTCTAAAAGCCAGCTCTACTCTGAGTCCCATCATTCAGTCCTTTTGAGATCAGCAAAGACAGTGGAGTGAAAAGCTACACACTAGAATGCAAGTTTGATACACTATCATTACCCATTGGCAGGAAGCCCATGGCAAGGATCCATTCTTAAAGAGTGTGGTCAGGGACTTGAACTCTGCCCTGCTCAGTATGAAAAGCATAACAGCAGGAAAACCAAACCCTTCTTTCCCCCCTGCTCCAAGTCTTTAGTTCATAGGCTGCCTGGCAGACTTGGCTGTTGTCCATCCTTGTGCTTTCTCTTACTGATAGAGCCGGCCGTCTCAGGAAATTCAGTAGACCACGTAGATATCAAAGTAAGAAACCCACTAAGCCAATTATAAGTGGGAGAAGTCATGATGTAGACTAGTTGCATTAAAGCCACCTGTTCTTTGCATAATATACACACAGCTAACAATTATTAGCAAGTAATTTACCTCTCTAATTTGAGTGAAGCTGGGAAAATATTTGGGCTATTTATAAAGAAATGCCTTCTCCTTTTCAAGTATTTATGAATAAATACTGCGTTCTATAGATTATATAGTAAACTCTTTATCTTCTCCTATAAGTCTGTTTCTTGTTTTCTGTTTTCTCCTCAGTAAATGCACCTAGTCACCCAAGCTAGAAATTTGATTTTTTAAAAAATTTTCCTCTACTTTAGTCCTTATCTTAATCATCAAGGCCCTTTTAGGCACCTCTGAAATTTCTTGAAATTTTTGTTCTTCTTCGTATCTGCTGTCTTTGGCATAGATTGGTCTCATAATCAACTGCATGAATGATATGATAGCCTGCATACTGGTTTGTCTGCTTTCATTTTTTTCAACATGATTGGTTTCAAGACATGTTAGAATATGATTCTGTTCTGTTAAGACCCTTCATGAGTACCTTATGGTCTATAGAGTAAAGTTCAAACTCTGCCATGCATAATGTTTAAGTCCATTTATTCATTTAAACTTTTATTAAGCTTCTGTTTACTACCTAGAGGAAAAATAATAAAAAAGGAGAATTTCCTGTCATTGACAGAAACTACCTAGAGTCTAGTGGAGGACTTGTATATATAAGGACATATACAATATGTATAATAGGTGTAGTTAGAAGTTTGTTTGAGGTAGTATAAGGGTTTAATGAGGGAGTGGTTAATTAATTCCTGTGGGGTATAACTGTTAGTTGATCTTGTAACATCCATTCTGTAATTTTCCATAATCCCACATCATGCTGCTCTTGGGTTTAGTCACAGAAAATGTGATATAGGTTAAGCCAAATCGTGTTTTCTTTGTCCCTGGTCTCAGACAATGGTTTAGGGAGGCACTTATGAACTTGCTGGTCAAACAAAAATGAGTGTTGGGACTTCTGTAGGAGGCTCTGGATCAGAGATGCTCTGTTTCTTTCTGGACAAGGAAGCATGATAAGCCAGGACTTGCTGGCAGCCATTTGGAAAATAATATGGGAGCCAGGTCAAGATGCAACTTGATTTTGCTTGAAAAATCAAGCAAAAAGATGATAGGAAATGTATCTTTAATGATGCTGTTGAGCTGGGGGATTAAGTATTCTTAAACTCTGTCCTAATTCTGAACTTTTTAGTTAGGTGAGACTCCTTATTGTTTGGCCAAGATTATATATAATTTTGCCTCCAGTTTTTAATTCCTATTCTCTTGGAAACTGTTGGGAACCTTACTTTTGCAGCTTAAAGAAGACCTCATATCTGGTCTAGATTCCTTCCTGCGAGGCCTACTTTATTCTTGCCAGCTATGTTCTTATGTGTTGAAATGTCTACTTTTTGCTTTAGGATTCTCATTACTAAGACAAATCTTTCTCTCTCTCTCCCTCTCCCACTCCCTCCCTTTAACCACATGCTCTTTCAGATGGACTGTGCTGTTTGCACTTCCTTAAAATCAATTCTTCACACTTTATCTTTGGGAAACTACCCCTCTCTTATTCTCGGTCTGTATAATGTTGGTATCTGTGACTGTAGCCTATGGGTCTAGGAGAGCTAATTAGTGGCTAATGAGCTCACTGTGTTTCTCTGGTTCCAAATATTAGGTTAGCAGGGGATCCGTGGCCACTCCTGGTCAATATGAATGAATAAGCACCCTCGCTGGTGTATCAGTCAGGGCCCAGTCAAGAAAGATTAATTGATAACTTGATAATTATAATAATTTGATAGTAAAAATATGATAATTTGAAGAGGAAAATTTACTATAAAAGATTGTTAATGACAAAAAGAGGTAGAAAAGAAATCTAAAGCACATCCTAGGGCTCTAGGGCTGAAGGAGGATATCTAAGGAAGAAACAAACTTGGTAGGTGGGAAACTCTCACCAAGGCCAGGATTCAGGCCCCACTGGAGAGGATGTGATTGTAGACACTAGATGGTGGAGAGGTTCCTTAGGTTGCTCAGACCAGAGCTGGCTCAAAGTTGGTGGAACTTGGCCGGTAAGCAGAGAACCACCAGTTGGGAGTGCTCATGAAATCACCAGGAAGCTGCCTGTAGGAGCTGCTGTGGAATCTGCTGTAAATCAAGCTGGAGTAGAGTGGAGGTAGGGTTTTAGGGCCCAATGAAGACACCGGGGAGCTGTCACCAGAAAGCTGATAGCAAGTGAGCTATGGCACGTATAGAACTCACCCTGAGGAAGCCTGCTCTGTCACTCCCATAGCTTGCCTGGAAGCTCTTCAAGATGAGTTTGTTCTAAGGATCTCACTGCTGGGAAGCCACCTAAGGAGGTGAGTTTTACTGAGTGTCTCACATGCTAGCACAGCACAATAGCAGCAAGAAAAAACCAAGCATACCGGAACTAGGAAGAGAATCCCTTTATTTTCCAGGGTCCCTCCAGCACCTTCTACTGACAAAGTTTAACATCATTCTAGCCGGAAAGGGGAAAATGTTCCAATTATCACAAGAAGGGCAATGAAGCCTGGCTTTGTAGGTAAGAGGCTATAATGAATCGCTGTCACATTTGGAATTTTTATTATAATATGAAAAAAGAGAGGCTCCCTGATGTCTACTGATGATCGCTCAGAGCAAAATGGTGGCTATTTTGCCAACAGGAGGGAAAAGTTCACCTTAGAATAAAACCAGCACAGAAAAAAACAGAGCTGAGAGATGAGGAAAGGCAAGTCATTACAACATTGTTTGAGTGCCTGGATCCATCCATGCCTTCAATCCACATTGAGGAGGAGCAAAATATGTGACCCTAAAATATGTCATTTGGCACGTGGATTATTTTGAGCTGAAGGCAATCAAGAATCAGCAGACTCAAGGAAAACTTTTATCTTCTCCTTTAACTACCTGAAAGAAGAACTATTATCAAAAATAACTTTTTATCTGAAAGACCTATCTGTATAGAAGGGCGAACATCTAATTATCAAACATTTGCTCTTCTTACCATTCTGTGAATTACCCTCTTTCTCTTTGAAGCCCCAGGCTTCTATCCTATTCCTTAGCTCAGGACAGCATATCAGCCTTGATTGACCTACTTGTCTTGAGGTCTTATATTCTTATGGGATTCCCATAAGTGCGTAATTAAGTTTTTTTTTTCTGTTAATCTATCTTATGTCAATTTAATTAATAGACCAGTCAAAATAACCTAGAAGGGAAGAACAGAAAAGTTTTTCTCCCCTGCAACATACACTTGGACTTTTTAGTTATAAAGCTAATGAGTTTTTTCCCCTAACTAAACCAGTTTGAGCTGGACTTAAGTGGCTTACAGTCTAAAGTGTGCTGACCAAATCTTCAATAAATCCTTAAGCATTCAGATCAGTTCAGTGTTGTCTTTTTAATCTGCATATATTGTCTCAATTTTTGATTCTGGTTCCTGAATACATCATCCCAGATACCGTGGTGACCTAGAATCTCCACATTTGCACAGCCCCATAAACTTCTTATGGAACGTCCTCAGGCTTCCTGTGTCATGCCCTTTGCAGGTGTATCTCAGGCTTTTATGGTTCAATCATTTCATGTGCAATATCATATTAATTACAGTGGAACAAACAAGATTGAAACGGGTTGAGTGACAGTGATAGGGGGAAAGTTCTTAATGAGAGAATCTAGGTTTGAGAGCCTTAGTATTTGTTTTCCAGATTTGGGGAAATTCCTGGCTGGATAAAGTCTTTCCAGAGAGCCAAGATGCTCAACAAAACCCAAAGTATTACCTGCTCTTTTCTGAACTGAATGATTTCAATGTGAAAGATGAATGAATAGCTGTAATATGGTCCCATAAACTTAAATGGTCACAATTTAAGAAATTGAATTGGTTTTGATGGGTACTTTTTCCTACTGCTGTTGAAAGGTAATTTGCCTGAAAGTCAAAGACAAGGGGAGAGAATTTTGTTGAACACACAGAGGAATGGTTTCCAGGTGAACCATTAGCTCTGCTCCATGATCTCAGTGCCCTCAACCGAGGCTGAAGTTGTATCAATAGCAATCACTCATGTAATCTGACAGGGGAGGGATTGCCTGATGGAGAATATTTCCAAACACACAATAGCCCAGAAATTGCTTTCAAATAACCTGGCACTGTTCTCAGAGATGACAGCCTCTATTATATATATATATATATCTTTGTAAGAAAAGATTTCTGCATTTCTCAGATTCCACAAATTTAGTCCAAGTTAGAAGGTTTGCAGCAGAACAGAACTTGATGTTGGAAGAGGCAATAGAATTGAAATACTCATCTCATTGATCTTGGCAACTTTCAACCTTCTCCAGCTTATTCTACATGAAACTTTGGCCTGACATAGGTTTTGAATGTGGAAAAGGAGAATGAAAAGGAGAAAATAGGAGGAATGTGGGGGAAGTGAAGAAGAGCCATTGAAGGATCTTCATTCATAGTCAGGAACTTGACACAATGATGATTGGGGAATCAATTTCTTCTTCCCTGATATTCCTCTCCTTTCAGAGAGAGAATCAGGGTGTGAATTGAAGCTAAATGTTCACCTTGAGGATTCTGAGTCACCAGGGTAGATTACTGGGAGTCCTCTTTCATAAAGGACCATAGATCTTCTAGGATAAACAGTGCATATTCGAAGATGTGAGCCCAGAGCTCTCTAGTTGGAAGATAAGTGGTGCCCCAACCTATCAGTAAACAAAGTTTACGTTTTCTCAGAGGGCAGAAAATTCCTCCTGAGGGAAGAGTGTTCTAAAAGATACAGATAGCACACCTGAATGTTGTGCTTGCTGATGATTCACTAAGCACAGGCCCTTGGGGAGCTTAGTCTAACTTCTTAGAAAAGGATGATTGTTACACTGGATTTTTAAGACAATCAGTTGGTCTTTGGAAGACCCAAGAGACTGACAAGTGTACCCACCTACAGTAGGTCAGAAAAACCCTGCTCACTTTATTTGTAATATCCAAAAACTAGGAGAACCCCAAGTGTCTATTTTTGGATGTATGGATAAAAAAAAAATTGTGAATATCCTTCTAATGGAATACTATTCAGCAACAAAAACAAATGAGAGAGGGATACATGTAACAATACGGAGGAACTTCCAAATAATTATGCTGATTACACAGAAACGCAAACAAATCTATAGTGACGGAAAACAGTTCAGTAATTTCTTGAATATTTGGGGAGGGCGAGGAAGATGGGAAGGAGGAATTACAAAGGGGCACGAGGAAATTTTGGGTGATGATGCATATATTCACTGTCCTGATTGTGGTGTTTGCTTTATATATATACCTGTCAAACATATCCAATTATACACTTTGAATTTTGTACGCTAATTATGCCTCAGGAAAGCTGTTAAATATATAAACAAACAACTCTGCTCACCTCGTGGCCAGAGTAATTACATTTGTCTTTAAGACCTGGAAAAGAAAACTGCCTCCTGACTTCAGGATGCGTTTCATGGAGATGATGAGAACATCACAGTGGCACATTGGTTGTGGAATAGCCACGGGCTACTGGATTTGGAATTGTAATGATGAGATGAAGCACGAGTTTAGAGATGAATCAATTTAACTTTGTTGTTGACATGCAAGTCCTTGATTATAGCTAAGACTTGAATTGAAGTCAGGGATAAGAAAAGATTACATGATACATACTACAAATGTGGACTTGTCACTTACAGCCATGAAACTGGGATGTTCTGAAGAGACTAGAAAGCAGGAAGATCAATCTCAGTGGCCCGGACCAATGCCTCAATTTGTTCTAGTTCAGTCCACAGAAAACAAGGCCTACTTGTTTTCTTTTTCGTTTTATTGAGAAGGCATTTACCAATTGGGATTGTATGGGCTCAGGATTGATAAAACAAATGAAGGGAAAATATGCCAGTTTCCATACTATGCCATGCATACAAGGAATAAGAGTTCTTTGTGGCTCAAGAGGACTGAACGTAGAGTGAATGGATAAAAACTATTGGGTGATAGCACTTGATTTAATATGAAGAAGTTATTAAGAATATGGGTAATATTTTAAAAATGAAATGGGTTCTTAGACAGTAATCTCCGTGTCAACAAGAGTATTGGATCTTAAGCTAATTATAGATACTATTTCTATAGTTTGTGCTCCCTTAGCTAAATAATACAATCTGTATTATGCAGACCACTATTAGTTATAACATGACAACTAACTATACGGGCATAGAAAAAATATTGCAGGAAGCATAGTAATACATAGATTTTCAGTGGCTGCTTACTTAATTTGCGTTACATTCCCTTGTTTGATATATGCAATTGTAAATTGTGTTACAATTTTGTAAAGTTTTGTAATATAATTTGAATTATGTTCGTTTTGTAAACCGTGTGCAGTGTAGGTGATAGGGAAGTATATCTGTGGATTAATTGCCTTTATGACATGATTTTTTTATAAAGTAAGATTTCTTATGATTAAAACTCTAACAACTATAGTGTCACAGCCCCTGTAGAAGGGATGATCACACTGGACAATATTAGACTAGATCCTCTAAGGTGAATGACAATTCTTCAGTTGTCTGATTCTAATAATTGTAGAAAAGTTCATCGATGGGGATAGAGTTCCTTCTGCTGGGAACATTCCCCTCATCCCACCCCCACTCTTTGCCTGAATTCCTCCTTCTTATTACTTAGGTCTCAACTCAGAGCCTCTGGGAGGACATTTTGGAGAGAAAGGATCAGTAGTTTGTTTTCAGCCATGTCACAATGTTAGATACTTTTTTGACACTCAAAGAAAGAGGTGAGTTGGAGGCTGAGTGTCAAACGAGCGAAGAGAGAGCATTGTACTGAGGGTACCTGTTTCCATGAGATTTCGATAAAACAAGCAAGAAAGAATGTGGATAGAAGAGGGGGGAGAACACAGGGAGCACCCTGGGCCCCTTTGACATTTAGAGATCCAATAGAGAAGACAAGATGCAATAGCCAGAGAGGTAGGAGAAATTCAGATGAGCACCGTGCGACAAGCGCCTGGAGAATTTCCAAAAGGAGGAAAGGCTACACCACCTGAGTTTTGTGCTCTTTTTATCAAAAATGTATAACTGAATACGATCATGGAGAAACATCAGACAAACTCAAATTGAGGGAGAGTCAGCAAGATAATAAGTGGCCTGGAGTCTTCAAACATATCGAGGACATGTCTGATAAGAAAAAAGTGAGAAATTGCTCCAGATTAAAAAGAATAAAGGGACATCATGCATAATGCAATGGATCTTGGATTGGACCCTGGTATAAAAATAATATAGGGCCGCCTGGGTGGTCCAGTCAGTTGAATGTCCGACTCTTGATTTTGGTTCAGGTCATGGTTCCAGGGTCATTGAATGGAACCCCGTACCAGGCTCAGCACTGAGCATGGAGCCTGCCTGAGATTCTCTCTTCTCTCCTTCTGCCCCTCTCCCCAGCTTGCGCTCTTGCTCTCTCTCTCTCTAAAAACAAATATATATATGTGTATATATATAATATATATGTGTATATATGTATTTATAAATAAGTTTATAAAATATATAAATATATAAGGTAAAAATATATAAATATATAAAATAAATAAATTTATAAATATATATACACATATATTATATATATATATATATTGCTATAAAAGATTATCGGAACAACTGGCAAAATTTGGGTTAGGTCTGTTTGATAATATTATTTATATCAATATTAACATCCTGATTTTGATAACTCTAATGCAGTTGGGTAAGAGTGTCTTTGGGTGTTAAAGGTAAAAGAGCCTAATGTTCAGAATATGTTCTCAAATAGTTCAGAAAAAATACCATCTATCTATCTATTATCTATCTAATCTGTCTTCTATCTATCTATCTATCTATCTATCATTAATCTATATAGATAAAGTAAATGTAAAATTTTAATTTGGAGAAATATGAGTGAAATATAGTAATAATTGTACTATCTTTACAACTTCTTTTTATCTAAAATTATTTCAAACTACAAATTTCATTAAAAATTTGAAAAACAGAGGAGAAAATGAAAATAGAAACATGTCCCTGTCAATTATCACAGACTATCATTATTATAGACTATTCAGTCTATCATTATTATAGACTGAAAAATGTGGCCTTTCATGACCCCTAACACCTACCATCTGTTGTACATTTGTCTTTTAACCTCACACGTGACTTTCGATCTTCTTTCTGCTTCAGAAATTCAGAACAAGTTCTCTAGACGCAAGGTGCCTTAGACCATTTTTTTCCCATAGAAGGATTTCTAATGATCCCGGATACAATTAAGCCCTGGTGAAAGAGTACTTCAGTATGGTTTATGGGACTATTCTGCTCGACATATAAGTCTATTAAAATGACTTTTCTCATGAAGAGATTCTTTGATACATTAGAACAACAATGATATTATTGTCACTCAACCATTTCATTCCAAGAGCCAGAGCTATATATAAGTCATAAGAATGCATTCATAAGAGATGGAAAACACAGCTTTGTGAGATTGACAAGAAGACGTTTTAGTATTAGAACAGGCATGCTTTCTGAAGAGCATTTCAGAAATTGGGGTCAAGAAAATGGCAGCTGGGTCTGTAGGATATTCACATCAGCACTTTTTCCCTTTAACATTTGCAGTTTTACAGAGGCCAAAAATTATATCTTTGTTTCCCTCAGATTTTCTTGACTTCTCAGACATCTGAGTGATTCCTTAGTTGTTGCTCACCAACAAAGACTTAACATTTACCAGAGGACTTGAGAGCAAATTCCTCAGGCCTTGAAACCATGGATGATTAGAAAAGCCAGCATTTAGTAATTAAACCATGAAATGAATGTGAACCACGGAATATTTGGAAGGTTATTGCAGAATGTCCCCAGCAGCTGTCAAGCATGAAGGACTTCTCCTAGAAGAGAAGCCCTTCAGTCTTCAAGATGTCCAGGGGACCCCTCTAGCTATGTTACAGTTTTTCTCTAGCTGGATATTTTCTCATACTTCTTAATAGCTAATATAAATCACAAAATTTCATAATGGTAGACAGGCATCCTAGGGTTGGCTTAATATGTATCATCTAGCAATTTGCAACACAACCTACTGGGTAACTCTGCATAAGTTATTTTGATCAGTTTATGCAGCATAATGATAATGGCTTTTGTAAATTGCTTGTTTTTCCTTTTGTGTGATAGATTTACTGCTCCGGATTCTGAGGGAGCTCAGAGACTCATAACTTTGGAGAAATATCAAGCCTTCACCCCTCTGTGTTAAAACATGAAAGTTTTCATGAATCAAGAAAATGTACTCTGTATTTCCAGAGCTTACACAATCACAGGACACCCATCAAAATATCTGTCTGCTGAGAGTATTTACTAGTATCTGCTTCTGTAGCAGCATTTCCTGATGGACCCACGTTGAATGATAATTATTGTTTTATTCATGAAGGGTAATTCTTTCTTCAGTTGGATTAATGATCAGGCTTTTTCTAGATTGGTACTCTTCCATCAACTCAGAATGCATGCACCAAAGTCGAAGAAAAAAATAAATGAGAACAACAGTATGGTAGGCCCTTTTTAAACCTTACCCAAGGTGAATAAAGTATTCCATCTTTATTCTACTGTCTGCACAAGTTATCAGTAAATAGTCAGCAAATAGTCCCTGGGTACCATCATGAGCAATCCGATGGGGGTAATCAAAAATAACATATTTTGCTAGGTTTGCCACCCTGTCATATCTCTGTTATTTTTGATAAGGAAGAACAGCCTCGTTGGCTGGTCCAATGGATGTAGATGTTAACACCTGCATAAAAATACACCAGTATTCCTATCTTTGTTGTCATAACTTTCAGTGACTTTTCTTTAAAGGTATAGCTTTGGCAGGTAAAAACCTCTGATCAAGGCTCTTGGTCTGGTGACCAGGAAATGATAAGGAGAGGTGAAATTAAAAATGGGTAGCTACGGGGTTCCTGGGTGGCTCAGTCAGTTAAGTGTCTGACTTTGGCTCAGGTCATGATCTCGTGGTTCATGCGTGGGATTCTGTCTCCCTTTCTCTGTCCCTCCCCTGCTTGCTCTCTATCGCTCTCTCAAAACAAAACAAAACACTTAAAACAAATGATTAAGAACACAGGTAGCTCCTACTAATATGACACTTCTTTGTCAGCTTAGACTTTTGAAGTTGAAAGGAGCTTTAAAAGTTGCCCGAGAAAATTTATTTCTTGTTCTTGGATTTCTTCCTCAATTAGTAATTGTCCTGACTTTGGATTGTTTGGGTTGATATGGCTTGAGATTGGAAACTCACTACCTCTTAAGAAACCTCTGTAAAAAACACCTTTTCTTATTAAAATTTTTTTTCTTATATTCAGGGAAATAATTTTATTATTGGTTTCTTCCTATGTGTCAAGCATAGTTTAATTGACACCTTTTGACTCAATTCCTAGGTTTTGGTGCCATACAAAACAAGTCCAATTCCTTTGTATGTGAGACATATTTAAGCACCTGAGGCTGGTAATGACATTCCTTTATTCAGGTTAAATACCTTCCATTTTCAACTGGACTTCATAGTTTCAAGTTTTCTCCTCATCATTTTACCAGTTAACCATTTACTTGTGACCCAGATCCAGACAATGTCCCTTGTTTTACATACTCTATTTCCATGTACATCCCCTAAGATGTAATTAGTTCCTGTTTTTGGCAGCTGCACTATATTTTTGATTTATTTTAATTAGTGTTTATCAAGGAACTACTTTTTACCAAGTACTGTTATGTGTTAAAGATAAAATAAAAGAGAGACATGGCCCTTGACATGGAATCTGTATTTGTATAAGGTCAACAAGCAGGATGAATACATGACTAAGGGTGATACAATGTACTTCATATTCTATCAGAAACATAAAATGCTCTGGGAGCGTAGGGGAAGGCTTTATTACTTCTACACGGCTGTGTTGCTGCTGCTGGTAAAATCAGAAGGCTTATCTAAGAGCAACTGTTGAGCTAGATTATAAGCATGCCAATAAAACAGCAGATGAGTTGGAATTCTGGAATATTCTAGGAAGATACAAGATAGAGGCCAAGCAGAAGTGTAAAAATATGAGCTTTGTTTCAACAATGGCTAATAGAGCAAGAGTCAAGGCCAAGGACAGAGAGGAAAGTGGTAGAAATGGAAGGTAGAAATGAGCTGAAGCAACGACTTCTAAAGAAAAGCGTTTAGAGTTTGTATGATGGGTCCTCACCTCTCCAAGTGTGGTTTGTGTGTTAGCAGTAACATCACTGCCTGGGAGCTTGTTAGAAATGCAGAATCTCAGAACTGCATCTTAAGAAGGCTGCCAGGTGGCTTGTGTCCACACTGAAGTTTGAGAAACATTGCTACAGGTTACAGAGAGCTCTTTATGTGGAGTTTGGGGGCAGAGAAAGAGGTGAAAAGGAAAGGTGTATGGTTTGGGCACCAGTGTTATCTCAATAAGTCCTCACAAGGAACTTCTGTTACCTTCTTTGCATAGAGAGGAAAGCTGACACCTGAGGAGGTTAATTATATCATCCAACGTCATGATTCAATAAACAGCAAAGCAAGAATTCAGACTCTGGTATTTCTAGCTCCAAAGAATGTCTGGCTCCATTTTGAGACTAATGGTGATTTCATCAGCATTGAGTTTTAGAAAGTTAAATGTGAGAGAGTCCATGAAGGGAGTTGAGTCTGCCTGTCAGCTGGAAACTACCCTTTTTGTTCTTGTAAGGACTGAATGAGATGGTTTAGGGAATGAGTGACATATGGCAGGGAGGTGAGATCTCTTATTTTTAGTTATCAAGCCCTAGAGTCTTTGCTACAGTCCTCTTTCCAGGCTATGCTTATGTAACCAAGTGTCTTCATGGTCTTTTCCCCCTTTAATATCCAAATATCAACCATCCGAGCTGTCTTCCTGAGTGGGGAAAGTCTGGTCTTTTGTTTTATCCCCACTCCAAGCATATCTGGGAATGCAAAGGCTTGTTTACATGTGTGATGATCCCTGTGTGGCTTTCACTTTTCAAGTTTGCCAGCCTTCTTTTTGATAACTCTTTCCTCATTAGTTTCACTCTAACAGTGGAGATGAGCATCTCTATTAATTCCCCAAAGGACTATTAAGGTCAGTGTTTGGGCGCAAGAGTAGGAAACAACAATGCAGAAAATATAATTGGATCCTGAACAGCTTTTAAAGTCTCTTTTAGTATCCTCCTCTCTTTCCTTAGCTTCGGTTTGCTCTGATGTTTCAGGGACCAACCTCACTTTTCTCCACGTGGGTGTTTTGATCATTTCTACTCTGCCTTGAAGACAGGCTCACAGCTTCTTCCTGGGCTCAATAAGAAGGATAAAGGGTTCTTGACTTCCCCAATTCCAGACTTGCTTTTTTTTCCTTATTCCCCAAGATTCACGAAAGTGGAAATGTTCATTTCCTTTAGAAGAAATATCAATCTCTATCTGAAGGGTGTAAATTGGCCTCCATGTCTAAATCAGGCAGTTGCAGTACTCAACATTTTATTTCCTGTTTGGCTACTGTAAGCTAAAATAACACCATGAGGGGGATACCAAACTATGAGGATAGCTCCCCTTAGCCCTCTAGCGCTTTATTCCTACTGATGTGGCTTGGTATCATAATTAGTAAGAAGCTACTTTTCAAACACACCTACACAGTAAGAACAAATAGCTTCCTTACAGAGGAAAGTCTGAAGTCTAAACAACATTTAATATCGTGAGCTGAAGTAGGCCTTCCCAAGGACAGTAAGTAGATAGTACATCTGCATAACTCAGTGGGCTTAGTAAGCCCATCCTACACTGTCCATTATGACTGGCACATGACATCACTCTTAGAAGACGTACATTTATTAGTAGGTATATGTGTGTGTAGAAGTAACCACAAGGTTATAGAAAAAATAAATCCATCCAACTGCTATATTCTTTGACACCATCTTGACACAATAAACCACAGAAACTGGCAGTATCTAAACACTGATTCATAGTTCCTGCTTGATTTAAAGGTCACTCTATATTAAGGACTGGAGGAGTGGTCTCCAAAGAGGGTACACGTACCCCAGAGACAAAGTTTACATCTACCTTGAAAGCAAAAACTTCCTGTAATCCATCAAATGATACAATAAGCTTCGACAGTTTTAATATATTTCCCTCCATGAACTACCCTATTACTTGTGCTCTGTTGTTTGCCTTGGATACAAAACGAAGACTTTGCCTTCACACCTATGAAAATTATTCAAGGTATGTTTAAGCCACAGAATAAGTTTTTTATGTCCTTACTGGATGAAGTCTATATTTTCAGTTTGGAGTTTGAAGGAGTAGGAAGAAAGAAAGAACTGACACTTGTATTGAGTTTTATGCTTTTGTGGACACACATCCTTATGTACCTAGAAGCTGTGGGCTTAGCCTCTAAAAATGCACTCACAGATAACATTAAGAATATAATTTGACCTGATATATTCTTTCAAACCTTTCATGGATCCCTCCATGAAGACTTTTGATTTAAGATTATTTTAGAAAAATGGGGACAATATCTTGGTACTGTTAACTGGAAGAAAATGTTAATACCTTTAAGGTAGCGGAAAACTTTAAACCTCTAAAGAGTAATCTCGGCATCATGTTATTGCTTCAGTCTGAGGTAAAAGATGGACTTCATCTGTTACCATGATGGTTTTCCTGAGGCCAACCAAGTTGTTGACCAGATTTATCCCTGCAGTAGTTAATGCTGGATGCCTGCGGCTTGAATGGCTTTTGAAAGTGGGTAGGAGCTATAAATCAATGGTTGTATATTGCTAGTTTCTGTGGCTTAGTCTTCAAAATGGAGCCAAGAACAATAGCAATTTAAAGGATTTAGTTTCTTAGTGATCAGGTATTTCCTTTTCTTTCACACCCACACTTACTCACTGAGTGATGGTGTGTGACAATCACTCCTGCTCTTTGAACACTTGCAAAGTATTTGATCACTGTAACTTACAGAGTTGCTTTAATGGAACCTTCCTCATGACTTTTCTTCTGGTAAAGGGACAATTGCTGAGTGTTCTCTAAAACCTAATGGGGAAAGAGAGAGTGAGTGACAGAGAATATCACGTCAATGAGTCAACCAGGGTCGTTGATTTGTGGATAGTGGGAGATTCTGTGTTTCTCAAAGTAAGGAAGGGAGGGCAGGGCAGGATTAACATCATTTATGTTTTCGACACACAGGCAAAACAACAGTAGATCTTATTGCTTAAGTAGTGTGGATTTCAGCAGGTGCTTCTCTGAGGTGTAGGTTATTTTTTGAAACAAAATTTTAAGAATGTCAAAGTGCACTTAATTCAGTCAAATGTCACTTCATTTCAAATCTTGGAAATTCCAGTAGTACATGTCTCTGATATAGAAACACTGGTGTGTAAATTATTCAGATAAGGTCTCAAATGTTAAATGTTAATGCAAACTAATGGCTTGAGTTCCTGGGAAACGAAAACTTGTGTAATCGGGTCCAAGTCACTAGCATGTCTAACTAAGATCATTGTTTTTCTCTCCTTGCTCCCTATGGTCCATTCTCCACAAAGAAGGCAAGAAAACATTGCAAAAAAACCAAAAAACAAAAAACTTAAGACTTTAACATTTATTCATTTGTGAGAAACAGAGACAGAGTGTGAGCAGGGGAGGGGCCAAGAGAGAGGGAGTCACAGAATCCGAAGCAGGCTCCAGGCTCTGAACTGTCAGCACAGAGCCCGACTCAGGGCTGGAACTCACAGACTGTGAGATCATGACCTGAGCTGAAGTTGGACGCTCAATCTGACTGAGCCACCCAGGTGCCCTTGTCTTATTTTCTTTTATTATATTTATAATATAATCATATACACACACACACACACACACGTATGTGTATATATATATATATATATATATACACATACGTGTGTGTATATATTACTTAAAAATAGGAAATTGATTAATTTTGTTTACATGTTTATCTTCTACTTCCTCAGTAGGATGTAATTTTCCCAAGGGCAAAGACTTTCTTTTATCCAGAATTATATCCCCAAGTTTTAAACAGTGCCTGCCGTAGAAATAAGTACTCAAAACAGCTGTTTGGAGTACTGAATGAATGAAAGGGCTAGCTTTCACTGAGATTTCACTTTGCTGGATCTCATGATGAAATACAGAATGTTAGAGAAAAAAATATCTATTTCTCAGACTCATTGGGCCCCCCTTCAACACAATCTCAAACCTGTCTCTTTTGTGAGCGAACGAAGAGAGATCCCATGGAAGACATAGTCTGTGATATTTGGGACTCCTATCACCATTGGAGGGAGGGCAGGGAGAAGCTTCAAAAGCCAATGACAAATACAGAAATGGAGAGAAACCTGGAACATAGCAGTTCATGTCTCTGAACATAGCACCCGATTAAGTCACTTTAATGGTTCTATTCCTTGGGTAGAGAAGGGCTTTGAGCTCAGAATATAAACTCAAGTCCTATTCTTGCTAAACATAAACCCCTGCAAATCTGGACAACGTCCAGACTCCTGGGCCTGTTTTATCATCTGTGAAGTGGGAATACTAATAGAAAGAGCCAATAATTTTATTGAGTCTTTACTTTATTCCAAGCCCTATGTAAATATTTGCATGTATTATTTTATTTAGTTCTTACAATCGTCCCCATGATATGGGTGTTATTGCTATACCCACCCCCACCTCCACATCACAGATGAACATCAAGAGGCATTTGGTAATTATGGAAGGGCTATAACAGAGCTGGGATTGAGGCTTCATGTCACTTTGAACTAGAAACTTAGCATCTTTAAAAAAATTTTTTTAACTTTTTTTTTTTTTGAAGGAGAGAGAGACAGAGTGTGAGTGGGAGATAGAGAAGGGCAGAGAGGGAGACACAGAATCCGAAGCAGGCTCCAGGCTCCGAGCCATCAGCACAGAGCCCAACGCGGGACTTGAACTCACAAACTTGAGATCATGATGTGAGCTGAAGTGAGACACTTAACTGACTGAGCCGCCCAAGCGCCCCAAGAAACTTAGGATCTTAACAGATAGGCTATTATCATTCACCCTTTTAACACAGTTGGAAAAACAAAATGAAATAAATATGTAGCTCTAACTGAATTTATCATACGCTCTTGCAATTGTCGTAAACACATAGAGCTTCCGCCATTAGACTGGGAGAATTTCAAGGTTACAAACATGCCTTTTATTTACCTCTGTGTCTCCAGGATCTAGTGTAGAGCTCATAAAATTAAATAAGTTCCCTCTCCCTTCTCACTCCCTTCCTTGCTTTCTTTCTCCTCTAGTGATAGAACTTACAGGTGCCTTACCCCACAGGGTCATAACAAAGGTGTTCCTGTGCAAGGAGAAGCGGATCATGGCCCAGGCACACTCCCCAGCTTTCCCTCTTGCAACCAGCTGGAAATCCACACTGCCGCTCTGCTTCCTGCAGATGCAGCTTTGCCAAGTACTTTGCACAATTCCCGGGCAGGTTAGGGTGAGTGCTATGTTTAGAGCACAACTATAAGTCTGTAGGAGTTTTAAAATTCTAGGAAGTATCATTAGCTCTGTCTGAAGCACAGGGCTTGGCTTCATTAACTTCATAAAGTACAGGAACAAGGCTTCTGGTCACATATTGTATTTAGATTCAGTGGTGGTAATTTCACAGAGGGTTGGGGGGAAAAGCTCTGTGATTCAGGAGCAGGAGGCGGGGATTCAACAAATACTACAGGTTACACAAAGAAAACAGATTTATTTATTTATTCATTTATTTATTTAGTGCCACCCACTGTTGAAGTTATGGGGGAAATCATTTAGTTCTTACTTGGTTCTGATCAGGGTCCCAAAGGAAATGTCAACAGCTGTTCTCAGCTGTGTGATTTTTGTTTATAAGTGTTTTAAGTTTATGTTTGTGCAATATGTAATTTCCCTTTGGATCCTTTTATGTATGTAGATAGTAAATAATAATGTGACAGTCCACACACCAGGGTGTATTAATCATTCTTGGCAGGTAGAGAGCTGCTACTCGTTTTTCAAATAGAGGGAATAAAAGTTCAAGAACATTAAATGGCATGCCTTGGATCAGTGGATGGGACAGTCATGATCAAGACTGAAGAGGAAAGGCCAAACCTGAAAACTTCCTCATTAACTCAGTAATCAGAATCTGATTATGTAGAAGCACATTGGAAAGAAAACAAGAAAGCAGGCTGATACTTCAAACTAAAAATAAGCTTGGGGAGTTTTTAATTGTTTACCTTGGCTGTCCTCTGCCCTTTAAATGACCTTGACTGGATAGCCATTTGGGGATCCTTAAGGCTGATCTCCTTTTCCCTAAGCAAACAAGACTTTCACTGCAGTTAGAGGAAGTTGAATATTGGAAGGGAAAGTTGTACCACACCATGTTCACTTTTGCTAATTTCACTTAGTCTGTAAATGGTCATCACTTGAGAAATGAAAATAGAGTCACCCTATTATGCAAAGGTACAAAGTGCAGGAGCAGGCAAATAGATTCACTTCTTGATGCTGAGATGAGCTTTTGTGCTTTAGAACTCTTAAAATTCCACAAATAAGTATGGGGCAAGCCTACCCATTCACGGCACTCTGCACAGACTCAGAGGGCTGGATGGAGTGCTGGAGATTACCCAGAATCATGCTCCATTTAACAGATGAGGAAACTAAGACTCCAGAAGGACAACTGTGACTGGAACCCAGCTCGCTTAGTTAACAGTATTCTTCTCAAGTCCTATCCACCATTTCTCAGGGCCACCATCACTGATTTCCAAGCCTCACAGAAAGTCATTCAACTAGCACATTACAAAACGCAGATTTTTGGACTCAGTCCATTGGTCTTTCCATTTTTGTGCTGGACTTGCTTTTGTAACAAATAAGAAAATTGTGCCATTGTACCTTCTGGTCTCTAGACCTTATTCTGCAAAATGACATCCTAATTTCTGTTCTCAGAGCGAAAATATTTCATAGAAATAATGGGTTGAACCACAGAACCACAGAAAGAGTCCCAAGGCATTCTGCTGATGGAATTGATTTTTCAGAGTTGTCTCCTTTGTTCTGAAAGGAAACAAGTTGGCAATCTCACTGGAAATGAGGACCACATTAATTATTTATTATAAGTTATAACCATTTACACAGAGATATAACAAAAGCAGGTTTGGACATGTTTATTAATAATCCCAAAGCTATTTTTTAGTACTTGACTTATTATAATTCCATGACCAACGTAGGAAATCGAAGAAAAATGACTTCCCTTCAAGATACATTGAGAAAATGTTATTTTAAAATATCTTCCAATTCTGAAAGATAACACGGTGTTTTATTTTAAATTTATATCTAGAGCTCTCTGGCGTTTTCTTGGTGATTGTTCTTTAGTGGCAACAACTAAAATCTTAAAAGAAAGCACAGGGAGATTCCTGAAAGAAAAGATACAGGAAGTTGTTTCTAAAAATGGAGCTGCTTTTCTGTTGCAAGGGGGGACATAATTGATAGTCCCCAACATTTTTTTTACAGTTCTGATGAACTGAGTTCAGTGCAGAAAGTAAGCCCCACTCTACAAGGACCATGGGGCCATTACCAAGTAGGGAAAAATTGGCCAGAATGGTTGTGAGGGCAAGAAGGGCCAGGGCTAAGTTGATCTAGTGGTATTAGGGCATACAAAGGAATTTCTTGATAACCGATGCTCTTATTTTCAAAAGTAGTGTGAGGTGGCATATAAAAAAAGACACAGGGATGTTAAGGGAACGAAATGAGGAACAGAAAGTTGAGCTTCCTGTAGAAAGGCTCTTTATGAATAGACTATCCTGCTGTCAGTTACTGAGACAGTTGCCCCCACCTGGTCCCTCTGATAACTCTGAAGAGAGTTCTTCATTCTTCTCAGTGAACGACACCCATTGTTCATCCCAGAACAGGAGCGCCTTCTTTCTTTGCCTCCGCCACTTTATTTTTAATTCAAGGTACAATTTATATGTGAATTATACAGTGAAATATACAGGTCGAAAGTATAGAATCTGATGAGCTTTGACAAATAGATGCATCTCTTTGACCCAGACCCCAATGAAAGTATAGAACATTTCCAGAAAATTCTGTTGTGCCTGCTGTCTCCTAAGAAATAAATTGTTGATTTTAAAAATAATTTGTTTGTTTTCCTCGGTGACCTGGCAATGTTTCTGTGGCCTCCTTTGTCAGATAACTGGGAATCGAGATTGTATGAAACCATACTGCTTTCAGTGGCCTTGGCTAATTGAATGTTTAGTGAATTTCTCGGTGTAATTATCACTGATGATATTAAATCAACTCTGCAAATAAGGTGACATGGTCAGAATGCCTAGGTCTTCGATATAAAACCGTCATTTCACTTTCTGCAGGAGCAGTGTGTCCGTGTGTATTAAATAGAATGGTCCCTAATGCCAAAGGTGTTCCCTGGCTGTAGGGCAGGAAATATTGGGAGCTGCCTTTTTATGACTCTCCTGCTGGTTAAGCAAATTCTCATATCTCTCAAAGGAGTGAACTTAATTTCAGGACGAATAAGCACTGGGGAAATAAAGTTTCACATGGGTAAGCAGGCAGAATTCTGTGTGTTTTTATAGCTGGCTCTTGAAAAGTCTTTGAGCTGGATATATCATTCACACCACGGAGGAGACTGGTCACATGACAGGCTTGCTGAAAGTTGCTCAACCAGGGTTTTGTTGAGAGGCTCCCAAATGCTGGTCTCTGGTAGAACCTATGTTGACTTTATGGCAAGCAGTTATTTAATGTGCTTAGTCTTTGGGGACCAAAGCAATATGTAGACACCGCCTACAAAATTCCACTCCTACCACCAGGCCTGTGAAAATGCTTGTTAGGGAAAGAGAGAGATGGAGATTTATCCTGCTTTTTAAAATTAAAGATGCCTTTCCTATACTAGGGCCTCCTGAGAAACATGAACTTTCTTTAACTGCAGTTTGTGCCAGCAGCAAAAGTACCAGCAGGGGAGCTGTTTAGCTGAAACTGGGTTGAGGCGCTATAGTTTATTTTAGATTAATGGGCTTCTCTGGTTTCATTCCCAAAGTCCCTACCTGATGGATGTTGACATTTCTCCAGTCCTGGAACAATTATACCTGCTCTGGGTCTATAGCATGATTCTATCTGCAGATGTTGTCATTCATTTTTCTGGGGCGTACGAGTTGTTTTCTTAAGGATAAAAGATGTAGGATCAAAGGATGATGAAGTCCCACTGGGAGACTGGTCTGACTAAAATTTGTTGGTATATTTGTAGAAACCCCTTGCATAACATCAGGAGTACATTCATACTCAAATCATGCAGCTAAAAAAGACTTAACCCTGCTGATGGAGTTTAGGAAGGATGCAGTTATGAAGCTTCGAGGATGTGTTGGCATTATTCATGAGGCACCATGGTATAGGAACGCATACTGGACTGAGAGCTTGGAGGCCAGCATTCTCGTCTCAACTTCACCGCTAAATTGATGAGTCACTTGCCAAGTAGGGGGATTAGAAAGAGATACACACTGAAGTCTTCTTCAGCTATAAAATTTTAGGTAGTATCAAATCAGATGCAGTTTTATGGGAATGAAATTAAAATTTCAAGATTGGCAATAATGATGACCTGAAACTCACATAAAAATTTCCATCAGCAAATCTTTAACAGAATGTGACTTCTGCTTTTTGCAGTGATGGAGTAGTTTATACAGGCTGATCATTCTGCTTAGACACCAAAAAAAACCAAAACCAAAACCAAAACCAAAAAACCAAAAAAACCCTAGGTAAAATAAAAACAAAATAAAGCAAACCCCCCTCAGGCATTTGAAGGCCTTGGAGAGCAAGAATGATTTTGAAGAAAAAAATGCATCATGGTGAGCAATGTTCCTAGCTACTTTTCTCCTTGAGGCATTAACAAATTTGTAAGAGGTGTGGGGCAAAGAAGCCAAGTAGAAGAGAACTCAAGCCTCTGTAGTCTCACCAGCTGTAGGAGACAAAGAGTGGTGTTCATGTTTATCAAGCTAGCTGGAACTTGGGGGTCTAACATCTCAGAGAAAAGAGAACTCCAGTGAAGTGATTCTAAAATCCTACACAGGTTTTACGCTCAAAGTGTTTGCAAAATCATAAAATACATGGAGTGAAAGCCTACATGAAAACAGGGAGCAGAGGCTAGAAACTAAAATGTTAATTAAGCACAGTTTTTTAGTAAGTTCATGATGCTGGGGAGACCGAATTTGAATATCAGGGCACTTCAAAGGAGGTTCCTGGTGAACCTGAGAGGCTTTGGAGGAGGCTATATCCTAGGAGTAAGTCAAAAATTAGAAATAGATCAGCCCTTACAGCAAACAGAAGCTCAGGCTTTAGTTATCTTCATTCTTGGATTAAGATTGGATCATGGTGATCTGGCCCCTAAACTACCTATCAGAAGGAAATAAAATTTTCTCTGAGAAAAATAACATGAGTAACATGAGACAGATCTTTTGCAGTATTTCATTCACAATGCCCAGCGTTCATTTAAAATTACCACATTTACCAGGAGATAGGGCAAAATAAATGTAAACTGAGAAGAAGAAAAGAATAGTCAAGAGAAACAGGCCCATAGGTGATCCATATATCAAAATTGCTAGTCATGGAATTTAAAATAAATGTAATTTTCTTTGGAATATTAATGAAAAATATTCTAAATTGTAGTGATCATTGTGCAACTATATGAATATAGTTCATGTAACCCATTGTATTTTACATTTTAAATGGGTGAACTGTACTATATAAAGTTGGCCAAACAAATCCTAAGAAATAATCCACCAGAAAAATTCAATACTAAATTTGTGTAACATCAAAATATATACGGCAAAAATTAACAAAGTGTTAAAAAGAAATACAGAAATTCACAATCATCGAGGCAGATTACAACATAATCCTCAGTAACTAATTGAACAAACAGATAAACAAAAAGTAAAAATAAAAAGTTGATTTATTAATTGACCTAACGATCACTGCAATCAATAAATGCAATGTCCAAATTTAAGTACAGAATGAAAATTAAGCAAAATTGATCATAAGCTGTGTCATAAAAGCAAGTCTCGACCAGTTTGAGAGGATTAAAATCTAGCAGGTTATATTCTCTGCCCAGGATGGAATTACGCTGGAAAAAAATTTATTGAAAGCTAATTAGAAATCCTACTAGCTGTAAACGATGTAAATCCTACTAGATAAAAGATGTAAAAACAGATGTAAATAACCAATGGTTCAAAAACATCACAATGCAAATTAGAAAATATTTTAAGCTCAATGGAAAAGAAAATATTTTACATCAAACCTTTTAGAATGTATGCAAAGCCTCATTTGGAGAATTTAAAGCCATAATTGGAAATCTTAGAAATTAAGGAAGTGCTAAAAGTTAATGACCCAAGTATCTAGTTCAAGTAATTAGAAAAAACAAAATTAGAAAAGAAAGTAGAAAGAAGAAAATAATAAACATAAGAAAATTGATAAAATTAATAAAGTAGAAAACCAAGACATAATAGATGTGATCAATAATCAAAAGTTGGTTATTTGGAAACATTTTTGAGGTGGTAAAATTCTGGGGCACCTGGGTGGCTCAGTTGGTTAAGCTTCTCACTCTTGATTTTGGCTCAGGTCATGATTTCACGGTTTATGAGATCAAGTCCTGCATTGGACTCTGTGCTGCCAGCATGGACCCTACTTGGGATTCTCTCTCCCTCTCTTTCTGCTCCTTGTCTGCTTGCATGCACATGCACAAGCTCATGCTCTCTCCCTCTCTCTCAAAATAAATAAGCATTTTTTTTAAAGTGGTAAAATTCTGACTTGATGGATTAAAAAAAAGTAGTGAGAAATAAAAAAAATCACAATATAATGAATGAGAAACATCATCATAGATCCTATAAACAACAAAGAGATAATAAAAGAATTTTATGAGCTACATTATTCCAATGTATTTTAAACCTTATATTGAATGAACGACTTTTTGTGTGAAAAACTACCCAAAATGACACAAGGGATAGATAATTTGAATAGGATGATGTTTATTAAAGTAATAAAATTCATAATGTAAAAAAATCCAACAAAGAAAACTCAGAGACAAGTGGATTTTCTGGCAATTTTTTTCCCAAACATTAAAGGAGAAAAATATCAGCCTTACTAACTGGAAAACAAGGAACATTTTCCAGCTTGTTTTACAAGGCCAGCAAAACTCCGATGGAATTTTTGACAAGAAAGGGCCACTATAAGTCAGTCTTTCTCATGATCATTGGCAGAAAAACCCTAAACAAAACATTTGAAAAGAAAGCCCATCGATGTATAAAAT
This sequence comes from Panthera leo, assembly GCF_018350215.1. Classification (NCBI taxonomy): domain Eukaryota; kingdom Metazoa; phylum Chordata; class Mammalia; order Carnivora; family Felidae; genus Panthera; species Panthera leo. Next base: position 145,872,819 of record NC_056687.1, on the reverse strand, counting down.
TTATAGTATCACAACCATATTGGGTTCATATCAGAAAAGTATGGGTGATCAACATTTAAAAGATCAATCAATTCAAACTCATACATTAACAAGACAGAGAAGAAAATGATATGATTATCTCAATAGATGCAGAGAAAGCATTGATAAAATCCAATATATATTCATGATTAAAAATTTACTTTTTAGTGATTTTGAGTGGAAGAGAACTTTTTCAATGTATGTATCTATAAGCCTATATATATAACAAAGAAAATGCTTAATGGTGAAATATTGAAAGTAGCACTGCTAATGTTAGGATGGAGGCTAGGAAGGTCATTATCATGGTGATAATGTTGCTGCAGTAGGCAACGTCCAACATGGCCCCTAGGAATCTCAGAATCCTGGTGTTCATGTTTTTATGTCATCCTCTCCCCTTCAGTAAAGGCTGTATTCACTTATAAGAAATTAAATATGGCAGAAGCAATAAGATGTTATTCTGAGATTCTTTATTAAAAAATTGTCACTTCCACTTACTCTCTCTCATTGTCTTAAGTCACTCTCCATGAGAGAAGCCATCTGCCATGACCTGACACAGACCTGTGAAGATGCCCAAAGTGAGGGAGCTAGACCTGCTAACATGTGAGCTGGGTTGGAAATGAATCACCTCCTCCATACTTCTCCATTTGAGTCTTCAATTAAACCACAGCCTCTGCCTAGTGCTTTGACCACAGTTTCATAAAACACCTTAAACCAGAGGCCCTCAGATAAGTTTCATCCACATACATGGCCTGTGAAATAATACATATTTGTTGTTTGAAGCTACTAAGTGTAGAGGTAATTTGTTATGGAGTAATAGATAACTACTATAACTACCATTCAGCATTATCTTGTCGGTCTTAGAATGCTCCATAAGGAAAGATATTATCATTGAGTATATAGAAAATAAGATAAATTTATTATACTTAGAGGTTACAAGATCAATATACAAAAATAATTGTATTATATTCATATAGATATAAAGTATGTATTAGCAATAAACAATTTAAAAATAAAATTTAAAACATCAAAAAAGCACTGATAATAAAGAGATTAATAAATTGAACCTCATGAATGTTAAGAATTTCTATTTACCAAAAGATATCATTAAAAGATTGAAAGTCAGGCCATAGGTTAGGAGAATATATTTTAGAACATATGTTCAAAAAAATAAACTTATTCAGAATATATTAAGAATACATACTAATCAAAAGCAAAAAGAATCCACCATTTAAAAATGGACAAAAGTCCTGAATTGGCATTTCACAAAAAAAAGGATATCCAAATAGCCAATAAACATGTGGGAATTGCTCAACATCATTAGTCATCAGAAAAATACAAAGCAAAAGTCCAGTGAGATACCATTCATTATACACCAAACAGAAAGGCTAAAAAAAGAAATAAATTGTAACACTAAATGTCAGTGACAGTATGGAAAAATTGGACTCTCATCTATCATTAGTGACAGTGTAAATGATACAATCGCTTTAGGAAACTGTTGGCAGTATCTGTCAAAGCTATATTTATGCCTTCTTTCCCACGTAGCAATTCCATTTTTAAGTATATACCCCAAAAAGTCATACATATGTGCATCAAAGCACATGTAAAAGAATGTCCACAGAAGCATTGTAAGCAAGTGCTACAAACTAGAAGCAATACATAGGAATGGGTAAATAAATTGTGATCTGTTCACACAATGGAATACTATACAGTAAAGAAAATGAGTAATTCTTGCTATAAGAAATAACAGGAATGAATTTCAAAGTCACTATATAGACTTAAACTATTTACAAAAGAGTACATTAGTGGTATACCATTTTTAAAAGTGCAAAGCCAGCCCAAATGAGTCTGCAGTGTTAGAATTCACAATAGTTGTATTCTTTGGTTAGTAATGACTTGGCCAGGGGATGGGGGGGGGGCAGGTGCAGGGGACAGATGTGAAGGAGGATGCTGAGTTGCTATAATATTCTTGTTTGTTTGTTTGTTTTTTTGTTCTGGGTGGTGGTTCTACAAGTGAGTTCATTCTGTGAAAGCTCATTGAGCTCTACTGATTCATGTTATACTTCAGTAAAATGTGGACTAAAAAATTCTTCTTAAACGTCATCCTTTTTCTTGTTGGGGTAAACTCATGAAGCCCAAGGCAGGGGCACCACACTCAGAATGCACAGTGTCCAGCAGGTACAATGAAGACAGTAAGTACGCACGGAGGGAATTCTGGCAAAGTGGAGCCTGCCCACCAGCTCCGCCTAAATGGCCAGTCACTGCAGCTTGGTCCACGGTGGACTTTTGGGAATACAGGCCAGCCTGATATACCTCTCAGTTTTTCAAGGGACTTCAGAAATTCACATTTGTTTATGAAATCTTCTGACTTTTAATGTTGGCATCAAATTACAATTCCTTTTGTTTTTTTTTTTAATTTTCTTATGTTCGTTTGTTTTTGAGAGAAACAGACAGAGCATGAGCAGGGAAAGGTTAGAGAAGAGAAGGAGACACAGAATCGGAAGCAGGCTCCAGGCCCAGAGCTGTCAACCCAGAGCCCCACGCGGGGCTCAAACTCCCAAGCCGCGAGATCATGACCTGAGCTGAAGTCGGACGCTTATCCCACTGAACCACTCAGGCTCCCCAAATTAGAATTCTTTAAAACACTACAGAGAGAGAGAAGAGAAGAGGGGCTAGTACAAGGCTGTGGGGCCCTCTGACATTTATGCTACTCATAGAAAAAAGAAGGGCCAAACAGATGATTTACAAGGAGCAGCCAGTGGAATGAGAAAAAAACAAGGTAGGTGTAGACTCACAGAAGCCCACAGACACAATAGGAGGAGAGAAAATCCAAGTACAGTCTTGGGTCAGTGACCACTCTATAAGATGGAGCCCCCTATGCCTTTAACACTCCTGTAACACCGTAGGCTCCAGCCTCTTCGACTATGTCATGCTGCTCTTTCCTTCGTTCATGACATTACAGGCACACTGGCCTTCCTCCAGAGTCCCAGGCAAACCGAGCAGGCTCTCACCACTAGGGCTTTGACCTTACTGTTGCTTCTACTTGGAAAACATCCCTCCTGGCATCTCACTTGGTTTGCTCCTCATCCTATATATGTCTCATCTTAAATACCACTCCTCACAAAGGCCTTCCCGGTGGACTCCCTAAAGCAGACCCTACTCTAGGCCCTGTATCATTTCAGTCTGTTTAATCTCCCTCAGCACTTCAGTGAAGTTTCACTGTGTACATTTTTGTTTGATCTTTTATCATCTGTTCACCTCAGGGAGAACAGAGCTCCATGAGGGCAAGGATGTTTTTGATTGTGTCCAATGCTGATCCTAGCATCTGGGGAAGTGTCTGTTTTGTTCGAATAAGTAAATAAGTTGGAGGAAGAAAGCTAATTGAGTTCACAATAGGAAATCTTGATGGCAATATTAAAACAGTCATATATCCTTATTTGTCCTATTTTATTAGCCTGCTAGTCCTGCCATAACAAAATACCATAATTTCTCACTCTTCTGTAACCTGGAAGTTTAAGATCAAGGTGTCAACAGGTTTGATTTTTTTTTTTTTCCTGAGGCCTCTTTCCTTGGCCTGCAGATGGCCGCCTTCTTGCTGTGCCTTCACATGGCCTCTCCTCTGTGCTTGAGTATCTCTGGTGTCTCTCCCTCTTCTTATGAAAACAAGTCCAGTCCTATTGGAATAGGGCCCCACCCTTATGACCTAATTTAATCTTTTTTTTTTCATTTTTTTTTAACGTTTATTTATTATTTTTGAGACAGAGAGAGACAGAGCATGAACGGGGGAGGAGCAGAGAGAGAGGGAGACACAGAATCGGAAGCAGGCTCCAGGCTCTGAGCCATCAGCCCAGAGCCCGACGCGGGGCTCGAACTCACGGACCGCGAGATCGTGACCCAGGCTGAAGTGGGACGCTTAACCGACTGAGCTACCCAGGCGCCCCATGACGTAATTTAATCTTAAAGGGTCCTTAAAAGACCCTGTCTCCAAATACAGTTTCACTGGGGATTAGGGGTGCGACCTATGAATTTGGAGGAGGGGCAGGGCACAATTGTGTCCATAACACCTGCGTTTATCTCTGGCATGTCCACTCTCCCATTGTGTGAGTCTGTGACTCGATTCCACAGTGTGACTGAGTGCCATTTGTATTCTCCTTGAATCAGCTGAGAAGGGGGTGGGTAGAGCCCTTATTTAGTTACATATAAATGACTTTGCCGAGACTCAAAAGGACAGAATCTAGAGGACAGAAATGGGTAGTACACTCTTTTCTTTAAAAAATATTCTACCAGGAAACTTGGATATTTCCATCACCCACTCCAGAACATTAGCTTTCTTCCTCCAGAGATGTGGAAATTCAAGCGTGAAATTCTGTTATTAAAGACCTCATTGTTTCTCTTCAAATAGCACATAAGGCCTAGAAATACAGTTTAATTATTTAAAGCGACCATGTTATAAGTAATGATTGACTACTACATTGCTTAGGTAGGGAAAAAAATCATGTTGGCGCATTTAATTTTGTTGAGTAGTGAGCAGTGACTTCTTTTTGATTAATGGCTTCACATTAAGTGCTTCTCATTTTGCTCTCTGAAACAATAAAGATTAGGTACAATTAGAATAACCTTCACCTTTCAACCTGGAGAGCTCTCCTGGTCTGCTTGTATCTTCACTATTTAACTGGAAAACTGCATGAAACAAAGGAATGACACTGAAAGAAACAAGACCACTGTGATTTTCCCAGGGATTCTTGGGTAAAAACAGAAATGACTGATGCATTTTCCTTTTGCCCCCATGCAAGGATTGATCATTAAATGGAGGTTCCCGGCATTCCCTGAAGCTGCCTATTATAATATAACGTACCAGCCTTACAGGACACCCAACCATGTGTGGAATACAACAAACTAACAGTGCCTAGGCTGGCTCTGGGGTGGAGATTTTAAGCTGTATTGGACTGGGGCTTCTCAGTGTGTTGTCTAGAAAGTGCGTTCAACCAAGTCTGAGACTCGCTGTGAAAAACGTGTTTTGTTTGTTTGTTTTTTAAGAAAAGCACTGAGTTCATTTTTGCAGAAGCTTTTTCCTATCAGACTATTGAGTGAGAACACTTTGATCCTAGCAAGTAATAAAGACACGGGTGCTTCCATTCCTGCTGACACACCGATATCCTCCCAATTGGGGGATCCCGAGCATCCTTGTGAGATGAAGTTCATCTGGTGTTTGGGGGCTTTCCTGCTGCAGTCTGACCTTTGTCATACTTTGAACACAACCAGATCTAAAAAAGGCAATTTGTTGAGAAGCAGAATGTAACTTTGCTCCTTTCGAGTTGGTTTTCAGCCGCCACACAGCTGTGGTCTCCTATCGGAAGGTGGGGATTTCTTCACAAACAGGACAATCAGGAAGCCTGGCAGCAGAGTCTATCCACATATGAGTAGAATCCTCTGTGACCCTTACAGGCCAGGATCTACCTGAACTGAGTCTGTTTTACCCCCAGGTCAGCCATAACTTGAAGCTCAGTTTTTCAACCGTTTTCACAGATACCCTCCTCAAAAACACTGGGGAGTCTACAGAAAACTCCGGAGGTTTTCTGCTTACCCTTTTTTCCTTCTACCTCAAGAAAGCAATACAAATTCCTTTTCTGGTCCTTTATTCCCTTGTCATTTCATCAAGAACCAAAGGTAACATCAGAAACAGGGTGAGGGTAGGTGGGCTTATCAAAGAATGTCTTCAATACAGTACCTCTCTTTCCAAGAATACTTCTGATGAATACAATTTTGGCTGACCCTAGGATAAATCTTTATTCCCTTGGAGTTATCTACAATTTGAAGGTAGTAGAGAAATCATGGGCCTTAGAATGACACCTATCTGGATGCAAATTTTAGGTTTCTGGCCTGTCAAAATCTGCTGTCCTCTATTAACTCAGCACAACCAACAGTAAAATGCCGTGTCAATAAGGTAAGATACAAAGCTCCCAGAAAAGGCTGGCAGTTTCCTTATTTCTTTTCTCTTCTTTACATCATGCGTAGTACCTAGCTTAGCTCCCGGAGCCTGCGACATGTTTACGTGTTTGATAAGTTGAAACCAGTTTACAGCAAGCTCTGGAAGAGGGACTTCTTTATCCTGGAAGGACTTTGCAGGCCAGGAAGAGCAGTCTCTTATGAGAAGAGAGCAAATGTGAGTTTTACATGGCTGTTTTAGCGTTGTTTTTTAGAAATACAATGTCTGCTGTGCTAGGTCCAGTTATGAATACATAAGAATCTGTTGCTTCTGAACGTAGGGCAGTAACCTTAGCATCATTATTTTGCAGAGAGTGAAATATTTTGAAAAAAACATCTGAGACCTGTTAAGAAACTGAAGAAGAATCTACAGCTGCTGGTGTGGGGAAGAGACATAAAGAGGTATAGTGAGAAATTCACATTAAGGTTATTATTTTGGGTCAGAAGAAAATAAAATACCTGTCTCACCTCAGTCCCTGCTCTAAGTATGTTCTCTCTAGAGAAGCACGGCATCCCCCCAATTCCATCCCACACTGGAGTAATTTCTATAGTTAACTCCTTCCCGCCTTCATGTTTAAAAGCTTATTGTAGAGTGCTCCCTATTGTAAAATCCAATAAAAACAAAGGGCTTGTTTCCCATCTAGGCTGTTTTCCTAACTGAGTTTCTCCCAATGAGTTTAATGAGCATTGATTCAATTTATAGGCGGTGCGAGCGCTTCAATAGCCCCCAAGACTATAACACCACGAGAGGCAAATACCCTTATTCCAGGTGGTAAAGTGTAAATGCATCCTCTATCCCACCTGTTTTCATTTAATCTTGGATTGTTTGCCTCATTTTGTTCTTCCCACATGAAATGGAAATGCCTGGTGCTGCTGAGAGAAGCCAACCAAATTGTAACATTTCAACTTTTAAATCTCTCCTGAGTCGGTTAGAGAATAAATTCAAAGTTCTTTTTTTCCTGTTTGGAATTGGATCTGGTCCTCCCACCCCCCACCCCATGATAGGGGAACATACACCGCATTTTGCATTTTAAAGTTTCTGACCTCTTCTTTGTCTAGGAAAAGGCAATGTAGAAGATTATTTATATGATAATTTTTCTTTCCCCAAGCTTTTCCAACTCTAGCCTAAAGATTGCCCTTCCACTTCCCCACCCCTCCCCCCCAATCCATACCAAGAATTTCAAAGCTCAAAAGGAAACAGTGAGATGAAGAAAAATGGTGGTGGAAGCTTAGAAATAGAACCCAGAGTCTCCCGAGGACTCTGGGTTTCCCTGGCCCTGCCAATCTAGTCCCTTTTTTTATTGAGCAGACAGATCTTTTCAAGGAAATGAGCCAGACTTCCCTATCCAAAAGACACTTCTGATACAGTCCCAGCATTGACAGATGTGGATCAGATAGGAGGAAGAAAGGGAAAAGAACAATTTGTAAAAGCGAATGAGGAAGGAAAAAGCGGGTGGACAGCTATTCAACTTTTCTTTTCCCAGTTTTTTCCCCCAGAAGTCTTTTTCACACCGTCTGCTGGGAGGCAGTTTTAATTTTTCCCACTTAATACTATTTCCATTATATGATGAAGTGTTAACTTTAGAAGAATTGAGTAACTTGCCCCAAATCACATGCTCATTAGGTGGTAGATGGATTTCAATCTGAGTCTGCTGTTTCCATGACAATCTCCTCTTTTTTGGGTAGAATGAAGAAAGGATGAAAAGATAAAGGAGAAAAAGGACTCTGAAGAACAATATAGTGCTATCAGATAATTACTTATATTTGAGATATTTAATACTTTAAAAAATGTGTGTGTATGTATAGGATCAAAAAATTGGAAAATCCTGTAAGATATAAAAGAAGAAATAGAAATGATCTCTCATCTCAGTACCTACAAACACTGTTAATTTCTGGTACATTTCCTTCCACGGCTTAAAATTTTCTTTGGTATTTGCCATATGTTTATATATACCTCGAGGTCATCTATTTTTAATCTGCTTTCTTCACTTAATATATTATGAACATTTTTCTTTGTCTACATATACTCTTCTATAATATGATTTTAAATAACTGAGTAGTTTATTCAATTAAAAAAAAGGCTTCATTGAACATGTCCTATATGTCCCAGGAACCATACTAGGAAATAGGGATTCACAATAAATGAGTGAATGAATAAAGCAAACGTTATCCTGGACCTCAGAAAGTTAATAAGAGGAGGCAGATAATAAACAATGAACAAATAAACAAGGCAAATACAGAATATGATTTACAAAGCATGATGAAGAAAATGCATATAAGAATATAATAAAAAATAACTATTTTGGTTAGGAAAATCAGAGAGCATTTGTGAAGCTGTGATATTGGAGTTGAGAATTAAAGAACAAAAAGGAAGTTTAAAAAATAAACTAAGAAATTACATTTCAAGCAAAGGAACAGCAGTCCACAGGGCCCAGCAAGTAAAAAGACTTTGGACAGGAGAGATCTTGCTCTGCTCAAAAAGAAAGTCTGTGCTGCTGGAATAATCATGGGAGGAAAGGAGAGCTGAAAGTTGTAATCAAGGAGGAGAGCATATGGGGTCTTGCAGCCCCAGAGTTTGGATTTTATTCAAAGCACAACTGAGAAGCAATGCAGCATTGCCCAGCAAGGATAGCCCTGATTTGATGAAGGTTTAATAGGCATGAATTTCTCAGTCACAGACTCAGGCATGTAAAAAAAGAATTTATTTCTTAACCCAGTTTAATTTCTGACTTTTAGCCTCAAGCTTGCCCAGCAGCAATCAAATCTATCCATTTGCAGGTTTCTCTCGGTTCAATCCAGTGATTTTCTAGTAAATCCTCAAGTATAATCACATTCTACCCTTCATCTCCTTTTTCTAGGAAGAAGAGGGTATGGACATGTGTTAAGATATATGTGTGTGTGTGTGTGTGTGTGTGTGTGTGTGTGTGTGTGTGCATGTGTGCGTGTGTGTGTGTGGCTGTGTGCTCGAGCGTGTGCATATGCATGGGTGTGTGTGATGGCATGTGATAGTGGTGGTGATGTGGGAAACAAAGGCAACTGGAAAATTAAATTTCCTTCCAATTTATAGCCCATTGACAAGTCCTTGTGACCGAAAGTGACATTCTTCCTGGGGCTCAATTGTTAATGCTTTGCTAGAGGAAAAACAAGTGGTTAACTGATAGAGATCACAGTCCTGCAAGACCTCACTCTACCAGTTTGCAACTGTCTTGATGATTTATAAGAAAAAAGCAATTTTTGTGTTTTTTTATTATTATAATTTTTTTTTTAATCAATAGCTAGGCCTCCAGGGTCCTGTGAGTCTTCTTTAGCATATAAAAGTCCTTTTGGAAACTTCCCCTTGCCTTCACCTCCCCCAGCTCCCAAGTATATCATTAGTCACTCCTCACAGCCCCAGTGCAGCTCTTTCTGTCCATGGGTCCTGTCCCCTGCTTTAACAAAACCACCTTTTTGCACTAAAGATGTCTAAAGAATTCTTTCCTGGCTGTTGGCTCTGAACCCCTACATTTTCCACATCAGTGGATTATTGCTTCTTTGCTGGCCTTCACTGCTGATATAACTGGTCCAGTCCTCAGGCACATTTCCCATCCATGTGGATATCTGTGAATTGTCCACTTGTTAACCAATGCTCCCATTAATATTATCAGCGTAAAATTTCAACTTTGAAAGTCTTCTCCTATAGAAAGTATATTTTTGTGATTTAAATTACTTTCCTTTGACATGCGTATTTTCACTTTAATACCACACCTTTAATTATTGTCTCATATATGTTTCATATTTAGCTGGGAAGTTTCTTTTCAGTATTCCTTGTTTATTCAAAGTATCCTTGGCAAGTATCATCCCTATATTTTTAAAAATGAATTTTTATCATTAATCTGCCACATTTTTAATAAGCAAACACCTTGAGTTTTTTTTACAAACTTTGTATTAATTTTTACATTTACTTGGCAAGAATTTATTTTCATTCCATGTGCATAACAACCTATTTTTTCTTATAAAATTATTTTGTACATATTTTTTTCTATTGGGCATAGCTCTAGATATTAAATGTCTTGTTTTCTGTTGTGAAAGTATTCATTTTTCCACCATGGCTATTGGTTTTTACATATTTACTTTGTCTCTGGACATTAGTTCTGTATGATTTTCTAGCTGATTTCTCTTCATTTTTCTAGTCAAATGATAGTACCTACAAATAATAATTGTAACCTCTTTTGCAATTGTTGAACATCTTATTTATACTTCTTGTTTTATGTTACTGATTAAATCTTTCAAAACAAGGTTTAAGAAAAGTTAGTGGCGGGGCACCTGGGTGGCTCTGTCGGTTGAGCATCCAACTTGGCCTCAGGTCATGATCTCACAGTTCGTGAGTTTGAGCCCTGCATCAGGCTCTGTGCTGACAGCCTGTTAGTGCAGAGTCTGCTTCAGATCCGCTGTCCCCCTCTTTCTGCTCCTCCCCCACTTGCACTCTACCAAAAAATAAATAAATATTTTTTAAAAAAAAAGGAAAGAAAGAAAAGTTAGTGGCAATAGTCCAAATTTCTGTCTCTTTCCTTATTTTAATGGAAATGTTTCTTGCATTTTATTCTCTTTGTCTAAGTTTATTTATTTATTTTGAGAGAGAGAGAGAACAGGAGAAGAGCAGAGAGAGAGGGAGACAATCCCAAGCAGGCTCTGCACCACCAGCATGGAGCTCGATGCGGGCTCGAACTAATGAACAATGAGATCATGACCTGAGCCAAAATCAGCAGTTGGTTACTTAACTTGACTGAGCCACTCAGGTGCCCCCCTCTTGCATTTTATTCTTATACTGTAAACTAGCCTTAGATTATCTTTTAACTGTGTAAATGTTCCTTCTGTTTGTAGTTCAAGATTTTCCGTATAATGTATTCATAGTCACTGAATGCCTTTTCAACTTATTACATAGTTTTTCATTTGATGTGATAAATTATATCATTATATTTTTTACTGAGAGATCACAATACAAGATTTTTACTTTATGTCCTACTTGCTCTTGACATATCACTTTTTAATAAACGACTGAATTTGTCTATTATTCAAGAGCTTAGAAATGATATCAATAAGTTTTATATTTTTATATTCTAACTTTATTGAAATGTAGCATTTATATGAAAAAATTCACGCATATATTTATTGTGAAACAATCACATGAAATTTGTTTTTATTTTATGGTTTACTTTATTTTAAAATGTTATGTGTTGGTCTTGTCTGTTAGATTATAGTCTCTGGATTAGGCTCATTATATAAAATGAGCTGTGAAGCTTTCCATCATTTTCAGTGATGGAAAAAGTTTGTATGATATGAAAATTTTCTGTTGCCTAATACTTTGAAATAACTAATCTATAAAACCAGTCTGAGCCTACATCTTTTTTTATGAAGCTTATTCTTTGGAACATTTTCCATTTCTTCCATAGCTATTGTTCCATATTTCATCTGTGTACAATTTTATACTATTTTGTGTAGGAATTGTTAATATATTTTATTTTCTTATTCTTTGAAAGCAATATCCATTTCTCTGGTTATATTTTTAAAGTTGATTTTGTGAATTTATGCTTTTCAATTTCTTTTTGAGATTACATTTGCCAGAAAAATTCATTGTTTTTCTCGAGAACTTGTTCTTTGATTATGCAATCTATTTCTTTCAGTGTAATTATTTATTTTCTGCTTTTGGCTTTATTAATTCCTTCCACTTTATTAAGTTTATTTTATTGTTCTTCATTATTAATTCCCTCCATTTTATTAAGTTTATTTTATTGTTCTTCATATAATTTCTTGAGTTAAATTCTTTACTCATTTGTGTTATTTTTCTTGTTTAATAATGAAAGCATTTATAACAATGAAATAACTCTGAGAACATGCCGTGTGTTCTTATATGAGTTATCTAATTTTTTATCCTCTTAAAATCTTGCAGTTGTTCTCTGAATTAGAGTTCAGGAAGCTTGAAGTGTCTAAATTGGGTTTTAGTGGTCTTTAAACTTAAAAATAAAAGGTAGAAGCTTACTTCTCTTCCACATATTAAGAGTTCCAAGATGGTCCATAGCCAGTAAGATGGTTCTTCACATGGTTGTCCAAGGTCCCAAGATTCTTCAAAGGATTTGCACCAACATCTTATCAGAGAGAGAGAGAGAGAGAGAGAGAGAGAGAAACACTTTCAGAAATATGACTCCAAAGTTCATCTAAATTATAATTGTTTGTAGTAAAACACTTTGCCCAGGGTATTTGTTTTAATTCATTCTTGTGCACCCATGTGCAGACACCTATCAACAGGTAATTCAAGAATTACGTGAATTGGCATTAGAACATGAATTCTTTAAAATCAATCAGGAGAGTCCTTTGCCAAATTATATGGCTACTGAAAAATATTGTGCAGTTCAGTTGTGAACTGGAGGCTTCAGTGCTGAACTGTAAGATATTTGAGGCCTGGCACAAACACTGCCAAGGAGACAAGAGCTCTTTAAGAGGGACCCTGGAGTGTCTTCCTGAGGTCAACCCTCAGAATGGAGTGGGACCAGCACCGAGTTTTCACTAGCCTAGGGATGTTAGCATGGAGGAAAATAAGGACCACACTGATAAGTTCGTATAAACTAATATATATTTATTAGAAGGGAGGAATTTAGGGGAGCCTGGGTGGCTCAGTTGGTTGAGCATCGGACTCGTGGTTTCAGCTTGGGTCATGATCTCGCGGTTTCGTGGGTTTGAGCCCTGCGTGGGGCTCTGCACAGACAGTGCTATGGAGACTGCTTGGGATTCTCTCTCTCTCTCTCCCTCTTTCTCTGCCCCTCCTCCACTTGTGCTGTCTCTGTCTCTCTCAAAATAAATAAATAAACTTAAATTTTTTTAAAGGAGGGAAGAATTCAAATGTCCCTTGTTTTTACAACAGTGGCACTGATGAGTGCTATTTGTTTGTAGGCTGTTTTTTCTAAATGTCTTTACTCAGTAAAATTAGAAGTTTGCAAATCTTGTGTTGGGTCACCCATTTTTTAATTGTTAGTTTTACCTCTCTTTCATTCCTAAAGCCTGGTAGCCTTAGTATAAGGGACATGATGGTTTTCAATGTTCAGATTTGTCAGCCCTTGTTCTGTGTCATCCATCCGCAAATGTCTCCTGCATGTCATTGAACCCATTTTTCCCCTCTGACGACATCTCTTCAAAGAAATGATAGCTGCCTCTGGCTTCATCAAAGGTCCTATGCAAATGGAATACAGGCTCCTCCCATCTCCTCTGAGCTTGTTCTAGACTGGAGGGCCATGAATCCTTGTGCTGCCCCCCTTCCATGTGCCTGAGAAATTGACCTAGGACCAGCACTTGCATCAATGACAAGAGGTCAGAGGGAAGGGAAAATACTTAGGATACAGCTTGTAAAAATACAAGACAATTGAAATATTACACAAAATATCTGAGAAAATTTTTTTCTTTAGATGTAAAAGCATGTATCTTTCCATTAGAAAGTAAGATTACTCTCTCTCCTATTTTATGACAGCTGCAGCATCTTGGGCATATATGCAGTGATGGCAGTGATCCAGGTTTCTGGTCTCCACTCATAACTCCCATGATATTCTTCTTAAGGAGTTATTTGATTTCTAACTTTGCAATAATAGGCCACATCCACCCTTTTTAATTACTGGGTTTTAAAATATTTGATAACTAAGTCCTGGTTTCTGGATAGTATGGAATAAGAAGTCTTTACTCTTGTACTTGTTTTCCTTTTTAAATCTATTTATATTCACTTTCTTCCTAAAGGTAAGAAATCAAGTTATGCCATAAAGAGCAAGTTAAATTTTATTTTTCATTGTCATAAAAGATAACGGTACTGAATTATGAGTATCACACTCACTAATCTCAAAGTATTTCAAAATGGCGGAATGATGAGTATCATATTGGCATCTTCGGATGTTTGTGGGGGAGAGGGAAAGAGAGAGGAAGAGAGAATCTAGGGAGATAATTCTTTAGTCATTTTCTGGATTCCCCCCCCTTTTTTTTTTTTTGGTCCAAAAAACCCACACCTAAATTATTATGTCTCTGCTTAGTTTGTATGTATGCATGTATACATAAAGCATTGTACATATGTGTCAGGCTTGTTTCATGCAGGATAACACTAACAAGGTGGTTTTTGTAGGCAGGGTGCACTTGGTGGATGGAAGGAAAGTAGGAGAAAGTGTCACAGAAAGGGCTTGTATGTACCTGCACTCGCCATCCCCACGTGATGGCCTCACTGCTGGGAGAAGGGAGCTTACGTGCCTATAAAGGGAATCCATGCATAAACATCCTGAGGCCCTGTGAAAGGCAGGGTGGTAGAGTCTGTTTAGAGTAAATGATTGCTCCTGCTTCCTGTGGTCCAGAAGTGGAAGATAATAATCCTTTACAAGTGTTCTCATCCCCTCTGGGAAACAGTGTTTCCGGTGCGATCAAGAGATGAACAGCTTTGAGGACAGAAGCATAGAGAAGATGGGCGGATCCGTTCTTGTGTTGGAATTTTTGGCAGAGACTACTAATTAGCGCCCAAAGGCATTCTTCTCTGTGGCAGATTGTATCATTGCTCTAAATACTTTCCGTCCCTCCATCTCAGTTTGGATTCCCAGAAGGAGACCCTGAAGCAAAAACTCAAGTGCAAGTAGTTTATTTGGGAAGTGATCATAGGAAATACTAACATGGAAATGAAAATCAAGACAAAAAATGGACAGACGCCAAACAAAGGGCATGTTATGAAGCAAGTTACCGCTGAGAGCAACCGGAGCTTGATTTTATCCCAGTAGAGACCATGAACTTCAGAGTTGCCCTGAGGGATGAGAGACCTGGGATGTTTACTGGATGAGGTTGCCCATGGGAGCGGTGGGAGGAGGCTTTAATTGCTCAGCATTATGGGCCTGTTCTAGACAGGGACAAGGAAGAATCCATGCTAGCAACTGGATGTAAGGCTGATTTGTACTGAAATAGCAAGCACTAAGCAAATATTCATGGCGGGCTCACTGTATCCACTTTACCCTCCTGACTACTTAATTCAGAATTATTTTATATGGAAAAGAAACACAAACTTTAATCTTTTTAAGGCCACTGGAATTTTTTATTTCTATTACTAATATCTGAATGCGAATTGAAGCTGATTTAATGTAGTCATAAGACTCAGAGGAGGGTTGGCTCTAGAAAATGTCCAAGACTTTGGTGAGCATGGGCAGAGTTTGATCGGTGTGCATTCCTCTGGGAAGGCCAAGATTGAGGCACCAGGTTGAGATGAGGAGTATGTACCTCCATGCCAGGGGATGCTGCACAGTGGTTTGTGGATAGGCTAGCAGGAAGGGCCGGGACAGTAAGCGGCTGGCTTAGCTGATGGTGGCCTGAAACATCAGCCGTTAGTTCTCCTTAGGCTTGCCTAGGAATGTCACACGGTACACCTCTGGTAGGAGTTTGTATTGTCTGCCAATCACTATGAGTGATCCTTCAGGACGAAGGGGTTATTCTTCTCATTATTTGTATAGTAATTCCTCTTGTAATTATTTGTGGCAAAATGTGAGATAAGGACTCTTCCTTATCTACCTCTTCCTCTTGGTATTTTACTGTACTTATGGAGTCATCTTGAGCACATTCTACAGAATTCTGATGAAAAGCATGCAATTCCATGACATGGAGAACTTGGTGATAATTAGCTTTATGTTTTTGACAAACAAAGGAGTGCTTGTTCAGCACAGAGATGGGGCCGATTTAGGGCAAGTATGGATTCCTTTATCAATACTGAAGTTCACCTTCCCCTTAGTGAACACATCCTGTAGCTACTGGCCTCACAGGACTG
Source organism: Panthera leo (assembly GCF_018350215.1). Taxonomy (NCBI): domain Eukaryota; kingdom Metazoa; phylum Chordata; class Mammalia; order Carnivora; family Felidae; genus Panthera; species Panthera leo. Next base: position 145,857,020 of record NC_056687.1, on the reverse strand, counting down.
TGAAAGCATTAACAAAACCATTGAAACATAAAATAGGCCTTCTTTTTCCAGGGTCCATTAATTATTTGCAAAGAATTACCATGTCTGGTTAGTAAAGAAAACCTCAATAAATTCCAAATGTGTGTGTGTGTGTGTGTGTTGTCATGGAAAAAAAAGTGAGAACGTTACTTCACTAGACTCACAAGTCACTAGACTTCAGCAAATATAAAGCATTGATTTGTTTAGATTCAGATTCAAACAAACCAGCTATAAAAAAAAAAGGTTTTTGAGAGAGTTGGTCAAACTAGTTATGGGCTAAGATTTATATGATGCCAAAGAATTATTGTTGATTTTGTTAGGGTGATAATCACAGCACTGATTCTTCCTTCCAAACTTACGAGTTTCTAATAAAATAAAATTTGTTGAGTGGGAGGCAGAGGATTTGGCTACTGTGGACAACCTGTCACAGCCTGGCCCTGCCACTTCTCCAGCACCATCTGTAACCATCATAACAATATGTGTTCCAGCCAGGCTGCTATCCTTGAAATTACTCAAACATACTCTCCTTTTCCAGAATTCAGTATCTTTGCAAAAGCCATTCCCAGGAGTTTGCCTGAAACCCCCTAACCCTGACAAAACTATCCTGTAAGACTCAGCTCAAAAATTGCCTTCCTATGTTCTTTCCTCAGCAGATGTGGCACATAAGTCCTTGTGTTTCCACATTTTTAAAGCACTTACGCCATTAGACAGTATCTATTTCTTGGAACATCTGTCTTTTCCTGGTGTGCCCTGTATATGCTTCCATCCTGTCACCTCAGTCTGTCCATTTCCTTCAGAAGAGAGGAGTCTCCATTTTCTTACCTCTCCTTACTTTACTCCACACTCTATTTCATTATTGCTTCCCCACCCACCTCTTCAGTGAACTGATTAACAGTTCCAACCTTGACTAAGGAAATCACAATTATGGGCCATAGGACTTCATCTTGCTAACAACTGTGTAATGAGCTATGAGGATGCACTTGAGAATGTTCATCCTGAGGTTCATAAGAAAGTCATATTTACTCACCATTTTCCATCCCCACTGGTCAAGGGTTGCTCCATCGGCTGTTAACAACCTTGTGCTTCTATGCTTCCATGAGTGGAAGACTTGTGGAGTGGATCCTTGCAGGTGCCCTTCTTGCTGATGGCAGCAAATCCCCACAGCAAAAATTTCCAGTTACTTGTTATAGCTGTGACAAGATACTTTCAGATTACATTTGAGCTCAGCTGGTTGCTCCAAAAATGACAAGGTTAAGAGTGGAAGTCCTAGCCTCAGCAATCAGACAACAAGAAGAAATAAAAGGCATCCAAATCAACAAAGGAAGAAGTCAAACTCTCACTCTTTGCGGATGACAAGATACTCTATATAGAAAAACTCACTGTTTGCGGATGTCAGGATACTCTATATAGAAAACCTAAAAGACTCCACCAAAAAATTGCTAAAACTGATACATGAATTCAGTAAAGTCACAGGATACAAAATCAACATACAGAAATCTGCTGCATTGCTATACACAAATAATGAAGCAGCAGAGAGAGAAATCAAGGAATCAATCCCATTTACAATTGCACCAAAAACTATAAGATACCTAGGAATAAAACTAACCAAAGAGGTAAAAGATCTGTACTCTTAAAACTATAAAATACTGATGAAAGGAACTGAAGATGACACAAAGAAATGGAAAAATGTTCCATGCTCATAGATAGAAAGAACAAATATTGGTAAAATGTCTCAGTAATCTACACATTTACTGCAATCTCTGTCAAAATACCACCAGCATTTTTCACAAAACTAGAACAAATAATCTGTGTACGAAATCACAGAAGACCCCAAATAGCCAAGGCAATCTTGAAAAAGAAAAGCAAAGCGGGGTGCATCGCAATTCTGGACTTCAAGTTTTATTACAAAGTTGTAATTACCAAGACAGTATGGTACTGGGACAAAAACAGACACATAGATCAATGGAACAGAATAGAAAACCCAGAAATCGATCTGCAAATATATGTAAACTAATCTTTGACAAAGCAGGAAAGAATATCCCATGGAAAAAAGATAGTCCCTTCAAAAAATGGTGTTGAGAAAACTGGACATCAACATGTAAAAGAATGAAATTGGACCACTTTCTTACACCATACACAAAAATAAATTCAAAATGGGTGAAAGACCTAATGTGAGACAGGACCCCATAAAAATCTTAAAGAACACGGGCAGTAACCTCTTTGACATCAGCCATAGCAAATTCTTACTAGATATGTCTTCTGACACATCTAGGAATCAAAGCATAAATAAACTATTGGGAAACAAAAGCAAAAAACAAAAAACAACAAACAAACAAAATACAAAAAAAACTGTTGGGACTTCATCACTATAAAAAGCTTTTGTGCAATAAAGGATACAATCAACCAACCTAAAAGACAGCCTACATAATGGGAGAAGATATTTTCAAATGACATATCAGATAAAGGGTTAGTATCCAAAATCTATAAAGAACTTATCAAGCTAACATCCCCAAAACAAATAATCCAGTTAAAAATGGGCAGAAGACATGAATGGACATTTTTCCAAAGAAGACATCCAGATGGCTAACAGACACATGAAAAGATGCTCAACATCACTCATCATCAGGGAAATACAAATCAAAACTACAATGAGATAGCACCTCATACCACTCAGAATGGCTAAAATTAACAACACAGGAAATGACAGGTGTTGGTGAGGATGCCAAGATAGGGGAAGTCTCTTACACTGTTGGTGGGAATGCAAACTTGTTCAGCTACTCTGGAGAACAGTATGGAAGTTCCTCAAAAAGTTAAAAATAGAATTACCCTATGCTACAGCAACTGTACTACTAGGTATTTACCCTAAGGACACAAAAATCCTAATTTGAATGGCTACATGCACCCCGATGTTAATAGCAGCATTATCAACAATAGCCAAATTATAGAAAGAACCCAAATGTCCATCGACTGATGAATGGATAAAGATGTATGTTTATATATACATATAGTAGAATATCACTCAGCCATCAAAAAGAATGAAATCTTGCCATTTGCAAGCTCATGGATGGAGCTAGAGAGTATTCTGCTAAGCAAAATAAGTCAGTCAGAGAAAGACAAATACCATAAGATTTCTCTCATATGTGAAATTTAAGAAACAAAACAGATGAACATAGGGGAAAAGAAAGAGAGAGGCAAACCAGAAAACAGACTCTTAACTATAGAAAACAACTGAGAGTTGCTAGAGAGGAGGTGGGCAGGGGGATGGGTTAAGCAGGTGATGGGGATTAAGGAGGGCACTTGTGATGAACACTGGGTGTTGTATGGAAATGATGAATCACTACATTCTACACCTGAAACTAATATTACACTGTGTGTTAACTGGAATTTAAATGAAAACTTGAAAAAGAAAAAAACAAAAACAAAAAAAATGAAATAATAAAATAAATGTCTGCAGAATTATAAAAGGAAGGAAGGAAAGAAGGAAGGAAGGAAGGAAGGAAGGAAATCAATAGGGCACAAGAAATGTTCATTTTTTTCCTGGATCCTTGTACCCTACTAGTCACTTACATATTGGTGTTCCTCAAGGCTAGTCCTCAATCAAATGCTACATATTCATTCATCCTTTCATTCATTCAGGAAATATATATTGCAAACCTATTATTTTTTAGGCAGTTGAGATTCATTAATAGACATCATATAAAGGTACCTGCATTTATGGGTTCAGCATTATGGTATTACATAATAAATAAGTAAATTAGCGTATCAGAAATATTATGCAAAAAAAAAATAAAAGAAGATTGGAGAAATCAGGAGTTTTGGGAACAGGGGTGGGTTTGCCAGGGGAGACTACATTAAGGAAGTGACATTTTAATAAAGTCTTAAAGGAGGTGAGTGCATTCTCTATATGAACATCTGGAGGAGGAGATTTCCTGACAGAGGGAAGAGCTGGTTCAAAGGCCCTGAGGCAGCAGCATGACTAGCTACCATGTTTGAAGGCTAGTGAGGAGGCCAGTGCAGTTGGTCATGCTGAGCGTGGAGAAGGTGGTAGGAGACAAGAGCAGAAATGTAACAGGGACTGGATAATGTAGAGCATGGGAAGCCGTTGTAAGAACTTTGGATTTTACTTAGGGTGAAATGGGAGTCATTGTAAGGTTTTCTAAAAGGGAGTGACATGACCTGACTTACAAAGACATCATCTGGCTGCTGTGTTGCAAATAGGCTGCTAGGAACCACATGCAGCGGCAAGTTAACCAGAGAGGAAGCTGTGGTAGGCAGACTACTGAGAGAGCCCCCAGTGATTCCCAACTTCTGGAATTCACATTTTTCATGGGATATCCTACCCTTGAATGTGGGCTGGACCTAATGAACAGACTATGGCAAATAACGATGTCACTTCCCAGATTAGGTAATAAATTCCTCTCACTTGCCCCGATGAAGCAAGCTGGCGTATTGTGAGCCACCCTACAGAGAGGTTCATATGACAAAGAACTGCAGGAGGTCTCTGCTCAGGAGCCACTGAGGAGCTGAGGCCCTCAGTCCTATCGTCAATCCACAGGAAATGGATCCTGCCTGCAACCTCATGCGTGAGCTAAGAAGTAGATCCTTCCACGTTTGTGCCATGCTAGGTAGCTCCAATGGGCACCTTGGAGCCTGTGAGAGACTGCAGAGTAGATGTGTCAGCCAAGCCACTCCTGGATTCCTAACCTACGGGAACCGTGAGGTAATCAGTGTTGCTGTTTCAAGCCACTAAGGTTTGGGGGGAATTTGTTATACAGCAATAGATAACCATATGGCTGTTATTGCTGTATTCCGAGTAAGAGGGGATCATGGTTTGGAATAGGGTGCTAGTGGTGGAAGTGGTGAGAAGCAGTCAGCTTTGGCTTTGAAGGAAGAGTCAGGAGGATGTAGGAAATGAGAAAGAGAAATGGGCCAAGAGTGATGTGCAAAGGGCTCAAGTGACATGAGTGACAGAAGGTCGTCAGGTGAACAGGTTCTCTGTTCCTAGGTTGTCTATGAAGGGATATTCTTGGGCCAAGAAGCAGATGGATTAGCTTAAAGAGAAGGGACCTACTCTCCTCTTGTCCTCCTTTTTACAGGAGGGGGGAGGGAGAGAGCAGTCTTACCAGTAAGGATAAACAGATCTCTGAGGTGTCAAGCCGGCTAGGTCTAGGTCATAGGTATTTACAAAAAATTGCTACAAAGGCCAACTGCTGGGGTGCCTGGTGGCTCAGTTGGTTAAGCGCCTGACTCTTGATTTCAGCTCAGGTCGTGATCTCATGTTTCGTGAGATGGAGCCCCGAGTCGGGCTCTGCACTGACAGCGTGCAGCCTGCTTGGGATTCTCTCTCTCCCTCTTTCTCTGCCCCTGCCCAGATATCTCTCTCTCTCTCTCTGTCTCTCTCTCTCTCTGTCTCTCTCCACCCTCTCTCTCTCTCAAGATGAATAAATAAACATTAAAAAAAAAAGCCAACTGCTAACTCCTGACAAACTTATGGGAGGCTGAGTTTGAGTGCAATCTCTCTAACTGTAATAAACTGGACCAAAATATGTATTTTTAAGATGGAAGAAATAACAAGATTTTCCAATGGCAATGATCCAGTAAAAGGGGGAAAATCAGGTAAGAAAAGACAGAATTGCTGGAACAAAGTCCAAGAGTAAGGGATCCACTACATGAGTTTGGTTTTAGATAGGCACACACAGCATTTCATCATTCTGTCTACATGTTCTCTCTCGGTAAAGCAGGAGCAGTAAAATCAAATTAAATGCCTCCATTAGACTGTGGCATGCAGGAGAACACCCGCCTTGTCCAACAGAGTCACTTTCGAGACACCTCAAGCTTCAGCCAATTGTTGACAGCTCAGGAATGTGGACCTGGCCTTGCCAAGTCTTTTGATTTTCAAAAGAAGCCTGTTATGCTGCTTTTATGTGAGATCTTCCAATTTTTAAATGCTTGCCAACTAATTCGGAAAGGGGAAAAAAAGCACTCCACAGGCCAAAGCACATTAGCAGGTTGAATTGAATTGTGGTCTTTGCCCTAGGTAATCACATGCAGGTTCACTATTTTAATTAATACCTCCTTTTCCACATGGTAGCTGGAGTGGGTTTTTAGAATACAAATCTAATCATATCACTACCCTGCTAAAAATCCCGTCAGTTGCACGAGGGACAAAGTTTTGCACACTGGATAAAGTTTAAACTCTATAAAGCAGGTTTTCCCCATGATTGTGCCTGAGCTAATTTTCCCAGTCTCGGCTCCTGCCATTCTGCTCTTAGACCTGACACTCCAGCCAATGGAACTTCTTCGTCTTCCTCAAGACTGCCGTGCTCACTCCTGCTTTCTGGTCATTGCACACAAAGCTTCCACTGCTTAGAAAGTTCTTTTCTTCCCTCCTTTACTAACTTTTCCATTCCTACTAACTCCTCAGGTCTTGTCTTCATTTTCTTTTTTCCTAGGCTGCCTGCCCCATTCCCCTCCCCCCACCTATGCCACCTGGAGACCAAACTCTGTAAGGAACACTTTCTATGTTCTCGTCATACCTTGTATTTCCTCCAATAGCATGAGTATCTTCTGCTACATTTGCCTTCTCATAAATCCCCTAGATTCTAATACCTTTGGGGGTAGGGACATTTTTGATCTTATCCACTGGGTGTCTAGTCTAGTGACCATTATGTGGCAGGCATTAAGTAAAAAAGTGATAGAATTTGGTGCTATCCATATCTTGATACCAATTGTTTCTCCTAATCTCTGTAGGGCCATTCTCCAATTATCTCTGGATGTCTACTGGCCCTCCAAATTCAATATGCCCCCTCTCCTTATTTTCCCTTCTCAACTGATGATACCAAAATCCCTTCATTTACATGGGCCACAGAACTGAAGTCTTTCTGAGCCCCACATTAGGCATCACCAGATTCTGCTGATTATTTCTTGACCATCTCTTAAATTAAGCTGTTGTTTTCCTTCCCACTACTACTGCCTCCGATAAGATCCTCTTATCTCTCAGCTTATGTATATACCCAGAAACATCTCCCTCTACCTGTCATCCACTCATCTCTGCATCTACTCACAACCCCGTTGGCAAAACCAGTCCTATTTTCTTCTGCTTCAAATGCTTCACTGATGCCTCATAGGCATTTAGGTCTACTTCAAATGTGGTAAGAGGTTCCTGACATTCAACTCTTACCCATTCATGACCTACCCAGCTTACATTCCCTATGGCCTCCCACCACACTGCCCCATCTTGCACATTATGCTCTAAAATATCAAGCCTCTTGTAGTATCCTAAATGTGATTTCCGTACCATGTCTTAGGTGCACTTACCCGGACTGTTATTTCTACCAATATTCTGTTTCATCTCTCCAGAGAGACTGTTACTCATCTTCTGAATTAGGCTCAAATATCCCCTTATCTAGGAATCCCTTTGTAAAATTTCCCTCTAAGAATTACTCACTTCCTATGAGCTGCTTGGATGTTTATTTATATTTCTGTTGTACTTACTTGTAAATCTGTTTCTTCCCCTAGACTATGAGATCTTTAAGAACAGAGACCCGGCTTCACTCATCCCTGTTGTCCCAGCAACAAGCACAGAACCAGACACACAGTGATTGTTTATAGACTGTTTCATTTAATGGCGGCCATACTTTTTCATGGGCATCTCGAATGTACCATTGATTCTGAGACCACTAAATACTCCTGTTTGTATTTAAAGTAGTTACCAAAGCGTTTAGATTTTAATGTACAAGGAAATAGAAAGGATCTTGTTGCCCTGCACTTGAAGTCAATAAGCATTTATCTGCTCATATCTGCTGCGGAGTAACCAGGAAAAGTCTACGCAAAATTGTGAGGAAGTTGTCTTTGGTATCTTCCTTGTTTCCTTTCTACTGTTCATTTTTCTCTTCTGAAATGTTTTTCCTTCTAACTTTCTCCCTTTACCCCCAACATGCTTTTCATATTTTCTCTTCCCAAGGCACATCATTTTCTGGAATTGCACAGTATCAGAAATTTTGATCAGCAATAATCTTTAGAGTAAATTGAGTTTCTTCTTTGAACTCTTGGTCTGAAAGAAAGGAAATCACTGGTGAGAACAGAGGGACAGGATGTTTGAAATTGAGTCTATTCCAGAAAATGTATGATATATGTCCCATGTTACTGGGACAAGGAAACTGAAGGACTCCATAAAAATCTGCTTTTTGCTCCTTTTCTTGTTTCTGTTCTCACTAGGACCTGCACCCCAACCCCACTTTACATATGCCTTGTAATACAGATGGCATGTGTCCTCCTTGTGAGGGACAAGGAGCTAATGATTCTTTAAAATAAATAGCATCTAAGGAAGGACCAGTTGAGAATGATAGGACGAACCTATCATATGCAAATTCCAGACCACTTAAGCTAGACATCTCTACACCAAGGCCCCCTTGGCTCCAGGAAATAGCACCTGGGTCCTCATCTTTGTTCTAACTGGTTCCTGGATGCCTGAGAGGATGCATACACCAGGTCACCATAAACCCCAGACCCGAGACAAAGATGAGATCCCTTCCTTTTCCAAATCTCCCAGATTCTCTGAGTGTCTATTTTATATATCTTCAATAAACTCTGCTTTCACCTCCTGCTGGCTTGCATTTGATTTCCATCCTGCAAGAAAGCCACATACCCTCTTGGAGGGTCCTGTAGGACCCCCTCTGGGTCCTTGGACCCAGCCTGCTGGCATCATAACCAGAAATGACTTTGCTTCATACCTTGTTTTATGGATGAGAAAGCCAAAACCCTCAGACACTGCCCAAGGTTGCACTGCTTAGTGGTTCCAGGACAGTCTTCCATACTGCCATTCACAAATTCTCACAAGGTATTAGGCAGGTAAGAGCAAATAGTTTTTCTACCACATTTCGAGAGGGAACTCTTAACACTGGAATACCATAGAGGATATAGATAAATAAATCTCCACTGATAAAATTCTGAACACAAGTGAGTGAATATTACATGACATTTAATTACAGGCATTATAATGAACCAGAAATGCCACATGGCACAAAGAAGAAAACAAAGTCAGGCCAACTTCCTATAATTTTTCTGTTCAGAATCTCAGAGGGACAAAAAAAGTGAGCACACAAACCCAGTTCTGGTTTTCATGGACTAAATTTGTGATGGCACATTATAGGAAATACCTATTGTCACTAGGATAGATCTGGGAGGTTTTCTTCTTTCCTTTAGATGAACAACCAGTATGGTGGGTGTCCTTTGGGGAAGATAGCAATGGCATGGTTTTAAACAGCTGATGCTTCAGATGCTACAAATGAGGACAAAAAAGGCTGGTAAGATTTTGGAATTGTGGCTAATCAACAGGCCTGGCCTTGCTAATCGTAGTGAGTGTCAAAATGCAAATTTTGCTGATTGCAGGGCCTGTCTGGGAACTACAGACCCCGTCTCATAATGAGTGGGAACAGCATTAATAATCTTCCGACAAACACCTTCACCCAGCTCTTTGTTTTTCTGTTCAATTCCTATAGCTCTTTTCCCTGGGTTTTCTCTCTGGAGTTGGAGTTAGGAAGCTAGATGATAAACACTGAATACTAATTATTCACTAGTCACTGTGAAACATGTATTATTTCATTTCATTATTAAACAAGCTACAATAAAGCCCATACTCTCATCTACAGATGTGGAGACTGAGGCAAAGGAAGTTTAAATAATTTGTTAGAGATCATAACAACTAGGAAGCACATTGCCACATCTTTGACAAGCCTTTTTTCCCTTAATTTGGAGATACAGGTGTGTAGTGGGTAGGACCTTCAGTTCCCAGACTCAGGTGGGCAAGAAACATAACTTCAGGTTTCCACACAGAACACAATTTCCACTATAAATCTTCCATCTGACCAGTTGATAGAACCTTCGGCTCCATCAATTCTGGATTCCTCCTCTTTGCCCTTTCCTTGGTAGAAATTCATTTTGGTCAATTCTTTCTCTCTTGCCTATTTCTTGGAGTACTAATTCCTGGAGGGCTTGTGTCGCAATATCAGTGCTTCAAAGGAAACACAGAGGGTGGGCCATCAACTCTCCAAGCTGGCATCCACTAGGGTGGCTTCATTTCGGCCTGTCTTTGGGTGCTGATCCAGGCAGGTCCTTCCTGAGTTGGTCTTAATAACCAGGCTCAATCCCCATAGCCAGGTTCCTTTGGATCCAGCCCTCTCTCCTTTAACTCTCAGAACCTTCTTGGGATTTGGAGTCATTTCCAAAATCCAGACTACCCTGGGATTAGGAAATTTGGTTTGACCACCTATGGCTCTCCCGTTATTTCCATGTTTGTTTTGGATGCTTGCACACTTCTACTGTGCCTGTGTCACAATGGAGCAGTGGGCAGATTTTGAAGCTGTCAGTGCCTCGTGCCTGGACAGTCCACACAGCCATTTCTATTCAGACATCTTGCTATTACCCTGAGCTTGGTCTGTGAAAGGGAGCATAGGTCTCCCCTGCACTGGAATCTCCAAAGTTATCTCAGGTGACTTGCATATCTGTATACCCCAAACTGATGCCAGAAAGGGGCAGGATCCAGCCCAACCCATACCTCCATGGCTTATACCACCATTCCACCCTTTGTTAACTCTTTCAATCCTTTCTTCTACCTCACCAGGGTGGTTTTCGTTTGGGGAGGGTAGTGTATCCCGATTCTTATTCAGAGTAAATCCATCTTTTGTCCCAATTCTTCTATATATTTTACACGTATACTTCTTTTATCTTGAAAAATCTAGATTTTGAAAGAAAAAAATGTAATATATTCCTTTATTTTATCTGTTAGCATTTCCACCTTTCCTTGAGGCAATGGCCATAGACCTCTCTAAACATCTGCGTGAAAAGAAGGATCACGAAGTAACAAGAAATCTATAAGATGGAAGCACATTGGTTAATTTTTCAAAAATATTATTTGACCACATTCCAACATGGAGGAATTAGTCATAAAGAGTTAAGGCTGGACTGTGATTGGAAACGGAAGAGAACACAGGCGGTATAGCACAAATTAAATGAAAGTAGATTCTAGAAAATAATCAACAGTATAATGTAAACCTAGAGAAGCACCTGTTTTGTGTCAGGCTCACTGCTCTGCACTTTTAAGAAATTCCCTTTTATCTTCTTCACAAATCTACTGGACAGGTTTCATGGTCTTCATTTTACAGATGATGAAAATCGAAGTTTAGAGAGAGAAAATGACTTGTACAAACTCATCTTGCACAGCATTTTCCAGAGTTAGAAAGGACTAGAAGCACAGATACTAGCCATGTACAAAGTCTTCCAAAAAATATGAATAAAAAGGAAATTATCCCTTTCTTTTTAAGATGCTAGAATTCCAAAACTGGATGAGGACTATAAAAGAGAGGTAATTATCCGGTCACTTCATTTATGATAATAGATGTAAACATTTTAACTAAAATATTAACTAACTGAATTTAGTAAAATATTAAAATACATCATGATCAATTAGGGCTTCTTCAAGGAGTGCAAAGAAAGTTTAGCATTAGAACATCTGTTTATGTTACTCATCTCCAGGATTGGGCCCAAGTGAGGTATGTGGGGGATCTACGGTGTACTATTTGAGCACTCCCAGCCTGAGAACTTGCTTACATTTTGTGCCCTACACTCTTGGTGTGCCTTCTTTAGTCCTGGCTCTGATGACCATATGAGGGATTGAAGAAAAAATTCACATCGGCTACATAAACAGCATTAAACAGCATTAAACGTCAACCAATTTGTATCAGAGACTCTCAGAAAATGATTATGAAAAGGGAACTACTTTCATTCATAAAAGCCGGACATCCAAAACTTAGATAAACATCAAATATGAGAGAAACCTTAGATGCATTTTCTTTTAAAATCCAGAAAAAGGTGAAGGACCTTGTATCGCCATTATTGTTCAACATAATTTTGAAGAGTCTGTCCAATTAAAGCACTAAATGTTTCAAACCCAGGAAGAGAAAAGATAAAACTGTTATTATTTGTAGATGACTTAATCATCTGCATAGAGCCATTAAAAATCACAAATTATTAGAATTAATAAGAGAGTTAGCAGGGTTGCCAAAGATAATATAGATAGAAATTGATAGTGTTCTTTTCACAGTAATAATCCAGGAGAAATTATAAGCAAAAATAAGATAACATTCTCAATGTGCTACAATATTTAGCAATAAACTTAACAAAGACAACAAAAGAACCATAGAAAGGAAATATTAAAGCTCTATTATAGGACATTGGTAAGAAGTTTGAATAAATGGAGAGCTATACATTGTTTATATTTGCAAAGACCTGTAAAGTGTCAATTCTATAATGTCAACCTATAAAGATGTCAGTTCTCCCAACGTTGGCTTATACATTCAATAAAATTCCAGAAAGATATTTGTGAATAAAATGGCAAACTTATTTTAAAATTCATATTGAAGAATGGAGGTCTAGCCAATTTGAAAAATAAGAACAAAGAAGAAGGGCTCCAGCGATCAAAGTCTTTGAGGCAGTGTGGTGGGAAAGGATTTTATAAATAAACACTACGCCCTCTTTCACGAATCATAAGGCAAAGATTAATGAACTTGACTAGTCAAAATTACTACTACAGCAAGTTTGTGTTTAGTGCAGGTCATACCGACCAAAGCTGACAGATGTCATCCTGGAAGATATTTGCAACAAAAAAAAAATGGCAGTTGTTAGTCCGAACATATCAGGAGTAGTCTAATCAACAGGACGAAAAGACAAAGGTTAGTGGGAGAGATTAGAATCAGCAATCGCCCAAAGGGTCAATAAGGATACAATATTGGAAGTGGGCACTGCATTTGGAGCAAAAGCCAAGGATAAAAGGAGCTAGAAGCACAAATTTAATTTGTCTTGAAACTCTGACATGGAGCTGGCATGTCGATGTTGAAATGATTAATGTTTGCAGCTGCTTCCCGTGGCATGTGCTGCTGTGATAGGATTTGTAGGCAACTCCTACCACACGGGAGGGTCGAATTTGGAATTCACAGATGGGACGGTGATGCACTCAGCACCTCCCCCCACCATGAGGGGTCTACTTCTCTTTTATTTACAATCGTGTTTCCCATTTGGATAAGGGAGTTCGTTAAGGGTGGGGACTACCTCTTACCATTACAATTGCCCTATGGACACAGCATAGCATTTGGCACCTTGTTTGGGTGTATGATCAACATTTGAAACACCGCAAAATTCAGTATTGGCTAAGGATGACGGTCGAAAGGAGCCCTCTAGAATGGCCTTTGATTCTGCAAGTGTTGCACACCTCTTTTAATAAAAGAAATATTTTTACAATTTGCCCTTAAAGAGGAACATTCCCTATCTCATTGCTTTTTTAAATTGACATATGTCAGATTAAAAGCTATATGAAATAGGCATGTAACGCGTTCTCAGAAATAATCTGTGTTACCTGCCTTATATTTATTCAGTTTCCCAAGCTGTAGAGTGTGTGTTTATTTCTACTTTAAACAGAAATCTAAGCAAGATACACATGCATTTAAAAGAGTTTTACAGGGCACCTGGGTGGCTCAGTCAATTGAACATCCGACTTCAGTTCAGGTCGTGATGTCATGGCTCCGGAGTTTGAGCCCTGCATCAGGCTCAGTGTTGTCAGCTCAGAGCCTGCTTCTGATCCTCTGTCTCCCTCTCTCCCTGCCCTTCCCCCATTCACTTCCTCTCTCTCAAAAATAAATAAAACATTAAAAAAAAAAACAGTTTTATAGTCTTTTTATTTCATCAGTTTATTTATAGATTTATTTATATATATATGTACATATATAATATGTATTATAAATTATAATATTGTATAATAATATCTTACGAAACATTAAACTATATACTTTTTTTTTTCCTTTCAGCATTTCAGCTCCCAATATAGTTACTAGCTTTGAAATGGTGAATATATTGACGATTTCTCTCAGGGGAAAATACTAAGCAAGTATCAGCTGCTTTGAGAGTCTGTTTTCATTTTTTAGTGCCTGACATGCTCTATCCATGAAACTATAGAATGTCTACAGTAAAAGGTGATGCTATGCTCATAATGAAATATCTTTATGTTTGAGTCTAAGCCAATTCATGTAGTAAACAATGTGAAGGGAACATAATTAACATTCTTGGTTTACTGTCGAGGCCTGAGTCATGGAAAAGAAGGTGGTGTATATGGCAATGTCTTTAGGAAAGCATGTTTGAAAAGTCAAAAAGACTAACAAGTAAAGCTAAAGGAAGGAAAAAGCAGCATTTCATTGGTTAGCAGGTTTTGAGAATAAATTTGTATTCAGCACAGTCCTGCGCGGCTTGCTGAATACTAAACATATGGAGAATGATATTAACACAGATCCCACTTCCCCCTATATGTTAACCAAATAACCTAAAAAATGAAAGTTATAACTGAAATACTAAAGCCATAACAATGTGTGAGGCAAACAAGCATCCCATTTTTAAAAGAAACTTGTGATTTTTAGGAAGGATGAAAGCTGTCCTAACACTGCAATCTGAAGGGGCTGGAACCCGCCCCAGGTGTGGCTTATTCCTTTCCATGTTAAACAAAAACTGAAAAAAATTGTTTAAAATAAATAGATCATCTTTTCTCCTCACATTTATTTTATCTACCCTGTTTCACTATGTTTGCAAATGGGTTCACTTTTATTCAAAGACAAGATGCATTTCATGTCGGTTTCAGACATTATGAACAAAGCAAGAAGCATTTCTTAGCAATTCTGTATTTTCTGTTCACCAAATAAATGTTTTCCTATTCTTTTATTTGTCAAAGAGGAAGTGTTTTCAGGAAAACTGGGTGTAAACTTGGATGGTCCAATTGACATCGATCTAAGACTTTGGTCTGGAAGACTGCACTGAGAATTTGGAAAGATTCATACAATTCAAACCCAAACAAGGGGATTCTGACTCCTCACAAATCTGTTCCACTAGAGGACATTTGTCATTTGTTATTCAGATACAATTTTAAACCATGTCTTTGTGTTCACAGAGTTGTCTAAGATAAGGTGAATGGTTTATTTGTTGTGGCTTTATAATGAATATTGTTGCCACAATAATCATGAGGAATCCATTACTGGGTAATACTTTTCTATTAGTAGTAAGGCACTTCAAATTAATTTTTTAAAAATAAATTTCTTAGCAAATAATGCAAATATTTGTTCCACCTTTTCATTCCCTATAAATAAAAAAGCAATTTGGTAAGTCAAATATCAGTGCTAGGATATGAGACTTTTCTCGTTGGGGAAAAGAATAGTAACTTGGATAATTAGACTTGAATTTTACCCTGGCCTGGTCCCTTATTAGCTGTGTGAACTGGACCATCACACTTCCCTTCTATGTGCCTCAGTTTCCTTTTCTGTACAACGCCCACCTCTTAGGGCATTTGTGAGGAGTGAATAAAATCACACTTGTAGAAGGCTGCACTTGTTAATGTGCGAGCTGAATCCTGCCCATCAATATGGTTTGCCTCTCTTATACAAAGTTTAAAGTTTTTTAAATTTGTTGATAATAGTTAAAAATTAGATAATTCAGATTTTTGCCAGTTTTTTTTTAAATCTAAACACTGCAAAACTTACAACTGGCTGGAACTGAGTGTTGGCTTAGACACATTCATACCACCATCTTTTGTGTTCACCCATAGTGCCTAATAGATGTTTCCCCATTATTATTATATATATATATTATATATCATACAATATTATAATTATATATATATATATATATATATATATATATATATATATATATATATACACACACACATGCATACACACACGTATACACACACATATATTTATTGGCTACCCTAGTGACATCCTATTAAAGAAAAATTTTTCAGACAAGGAGATCTCGAGCACAACAGGAAAGTAGCGACTATTCCAAAACAGGAGAGGAAAGAGATGTGTACCCAGATGACAGAATGTTCATACAAGTCACTGGACAGTGAAACACAGATACTGGCTTATTTCATAGAGCTGTAAAACCATCTCTTTTACAATTGGTGTGGATTACATTTTTAGGACATGTGTGATTTGAACCATTCACAGACATGAATTAGCTGTTCATCAGAAAAAAATAAGTAATCTGTGTCAGACATAATAAGTAAATTGATCTGTGGCTAGTAATTAGTAATAGCAAGCAACAAGGATTTATTCCTTATACAGTGAGTGAGCATGTATGCTGCAAACAGTGTTAAGTACAATTCAGCTAACAAAAACATGGGATCCTGATTCTTTTCAACCAGCTATAAAAACTTTCTCCACATTGTGAATTAAATATGTAAGCATAGTTTGATTACTTCTCAATTCAGACATAAATGCATTTTTCAACATCTTCTATCATCCCAGAGATCTATATTTCTTTTTTTTTTCATATTTTCATTAAAGTATAAAATTATACAGAAAAGTGCACAGGTAAGTGTCCAATTCATTGAATTTTCACAAATTGAACACACCTATGATCAAAAGCCAGGAGAGTTGTCCTGAATGTCTGCTACCTCTGTGTTCCCTCTGGACACTACCTGCCCACCCATTGCAAGGGTGACAGCTCTCATGACTTTAAATACTTTTGCTTGCTTTTGAGCCTCATTTAAATAGAATCATCAGATCTTTTCAATCTCTACTTTCTCGCACATATCATCATATTTATAAGATTCAACCATATTTTCAAGTATAGCTGTGAACCCTCTATTCACATCGCTGACTAGGATTTCATTGTGTAAAACTGCCACAATTTATTTATGCATCTACTGTTCGTGGCCATTTGGGTAGTTTCCAGTATAAGAGCTGTTATCAGTAGTGTGTCTAGGAATATTATTGTACATCGTTTTTGGCGCACACATGAATGCGTATCCGCTGAGCTTTCCCAATTATTCCTACCATCCACTCTAAGAGATTCGCCATATGCAGAGTTCAGCAGAACTCCTGGATGCCATCACAAGGGCTGTCCTCATTATCCTCTCTGAGGTAGAGGCTCCTCTGGGTTTCAAGTGTTCTTAAATTGCTGCTTTTCTGACCCCCTGCCTTCCTGGAGCATCTTCATTGTCCTCCTCTCTGTCATCTGACTACTCTCTCATCTGACTGTTTGCTGGTTCTGTTGTTCCGATGACATTTCTTGGGTCCGATCCCTCCTGTTTTTCCCTTCCCTTCTTGTCTTTCCTGTCCTTGTTTGCCATCTTGGTCTGAAGCACTCCTGTGCAGCCAATGATCCTAACATAGTTCTTTAGACTTTGCCATGTTAAAAAAACACTTGCCCATTAAAATAAGTAGGAAGATTGTAGAGCAGAGAAATGAAGAGCACAGGCCCTGAAGCCAGACTTTCTGGGGGGAAAATTCTGGTTACCATTTAACATAGATAGAACTTCTATCCAATGATGCTTGTAATAAACTTATCTCTCTCTCTCTCTCTCTCTCTCTCTCTCTCTCTTTTTTTTTCTAAACTACTTTTATTCTTCTTGGCCCTATCTTGTGTTTCTGGTGGTTTCATGTTAATAACTCTTTGTGTATTTTGCTTACCCAGTCCTGTGTTCACCTCATTTCTCTTTACATGCATATCTCAATTAGCATTATCTTGCATAGTGATTAATCTTTATAAAGCTTGTTAACCAGAACCACATCTGTCTTATGAACCAGACCGCACAGGTCTCAGTCTAAGGCACAATGGCTGCATTCCTTTCCTGTTGTTGCTCTGACCAATTGCCTCACATGCAATGGCTTAAAACTACATAAGTGTATTATCCTACAGGTAAGAAGTACAAAACAGTCTTGTGGACCTAAAATCAAGGGGTCAGCATTCGATCTGGAAACTCTTGGAAAGAATCTGTTTCCTTGTCTTTTTCAGATTCTAGAGGCATCCTGAATTTCTTGGCTTGTGGCCCCATCATCCACCTTCAAAGCTCATCACCCCAACCTCTACTTCTGTCCTCTCTTTGATCTTAATCTTCTTGACTCCCTCTTAGACAGACCCCCTGATTAGATAGGCCCATCTGGATAATCCAGGGTAATTTCCCATCTTAAAATCCTTAATTTAGTCACATCCACAAGGTCCTTTTTGCCACACGGGTTAACATAGGTGTGGGGCTCTAGGATGTGGACATCTTTGGGAGGCCATTATTCAGTCTACCACAATGGTCAAACCATTTGTTTTAACTACCTAAGGTAGTTTTTGTTACTTTCTTTCCCTCAGGGAAGCCTTACATTCACAGAAAATGATTTGCTTTCCAAAGGAATGAAAAACAAAAAACAGAGTATTATCCCAGTGACTAATGTGCTTGCTAGATATTAAAATTTAACTTTGTTATACTCTGGCAGGTAAATATCAGGAGAATGTGGGTTATGCTCTGTGTCTGGCTGTGCCTACACTTGAATAATACCACCTAATCTCCAGATAATAAAGACATCAATCAATGAGCATGTAATTACATATATAATAAATTCAGCATGCGGAAATTCCTCTACATAAGGATTACATCACAGTGGCTCTAATAGCCTTTATTCATTTAGCTCAAACAAATCCTCAGGGCTAAATGAGATGGGCCTGTGTCTTTTTGCTTTAACCTATTTACTATATATAGTCCTACCTCTTAGGAACATTTTTTAGGAAATGTGACTGCCCTAGGAGACCCAGAATGGGATAATCTCCACACATTTCCCATTTGTGACATATATTCATCTTTATATTTTAGAGCATCTTTTGGCTGAGGTATCAAAAAAGAGAAATATAATTAACTCCTTCCTAAATTTATCTCCGCTTCAGCTAAGACTAAGCTTCTGCTTCATTCCTACTATTCAGTAAAGCTCCAGAAGATTCCTTAGAGCATTGATCTGACCCAGCACTAGGTGTATATCTGGTGGCCTTCAGAGAATTTAGTATCATACATAAAGGGTCTAACAAGTTATTAAAATATAGACTGTGGACACAGAATCGCCTCTTGCTCATTTATCCTCTTTGGGGCCTATTTGTTGCCCAAAAGAAAACTTTTTTCTGAATTTGTGGAGACACATTTTTTTTTTTTTTTAAATTTCACGTTCTTATATATATGGAAGCCAATTGCATGGAGTATGATGCGACATTTTGGATAATAAACTGGTTCTGAGCATGGGGTTTGGACATGCATTTAGGATAGAATAGAATAGCAGGAAATGGATGTATTGGGAAAGGCGTGGGCCTTGTTCATGACAGGGACTGCCATTCTGACCCATGATTTACATGTGAAGCAAGTCCAAGGAGGTCATAGCAACAATTTTTTGAAGTCAAAAATGACTTTTTAGGGGCATCTGGGTGGCTCAGTTAAGCATCTGACTTCGGCTCAGGTCATGATCTCGCCGTTTGTGGGTTTGAGTCCCGATCAGACTCTGGGCTGACAGCTCAGAGCCTGCAGCCTGCTTTGGAGAGAGATGATCCCTCTCTCTCTGCCCCTCCCCCGCTTGCATTCTGTCTCTCTCTCAGAGATAAATAAACATTAAAAAAATTTTTTTTGAAGGCATTTAAAACTAACACATGAAGGGAAGCAGCAAAATACCTCTTTGCACCAATCCTTTTCTCTCATCCACGTGCAAAGAGCTAAATAGAGACTTTAACAATTACTAAGATAATTCAGTTGCAAAACTTGATAATCAAACATGTTTTAAAGAATCGAACTTACAGATACATAGAATATATTTGGTAGCTGCCAGAGGTGGGGTATGGGGTGAGTGAAGGGGGTCAAAAGGTATAAACTTCCAGGTGTAACACAAATGATGGGATGAAACGTACAGCATGGTGACTTTAGTTAGCAAAACTGCTGCGTATGTTTGAAAGTTACTAAGAGCAGATAACTAAAAGTTATCAACACAAGAAAAATAGTTTGTAACTGTATGTGGTCATGGATATTAATCAGACTTCCTGTGCTGATTATTTCACAGCGTATGTAAATATTGATCTATGTTGGACACCTGAAATTAATATGTCAATTATATCTCAATTAAAAATAATAGCAAAGGAGGTTTTGATTTTTTTTCTGACCTTTTCTATTCAAAAAAATTGTCCTCAGGTTTGAGGTCTGGGCAGTACTGTAAGAAGAATGATATGGGATACTTGTTAAAAATGCAGATTCCTGGCTCATGACACACATATACATCTGGAGGCAGGTTTGGGGAATCCTCAGTTGTCCTGATATAAATTGACGTTTGACACTTCCTGATTTAGGGAAAGGTATAGGATTGTAAAGGTAGAGAAGTGAGTTTGAATTTTTTAAAATTAAATGACAATTTCCTCATTTGTAGTTTCAATGAAATATTTGTGACACTCCTACGGCAAACACAATCGTTAAGTAATGGTATTGTTTCCATGTTAGACAAAATCTTCAATGGCCACAATTTGTGTCAGCACCAAAAATTGCTTTCCCACTTTGAAATGGCCTCACTAATTATGAACATATCAAGTGAATCTGCTTGTGTCTACTGAATGTGCACCCTATAGGAGGTATGTGATAACTACTGTGGGAATTATAAAAAAAAGATAATTTTAAATGCCCTTTGTTGTAATTCATTATTGCTAATACAGTACTACCAACAATGCTAATAATGATATTAATAATGATATCTATTTGCCTGTGGGCTAATCATTTGCTATCTTTGTCTTATTTAGTTCTTACAAACCCAAAGGTAGGTACTATCAACATCAACACTTAATGAAGAAATTAAATCTAAAGGATTGTAACTAAACTTGTAAATGTCACATAAGTGGTAATTCATGGAGCTGGTATTTATTTATTTTTATTTTTTATATTTTAATTTATGTTTTTATGGAGCTGATATTTAAATCCAAGTATGTCTAATTCTAGATTCCACAATCTTAACCAGGGTGTTATATTATTTCCAGATAAATTTCCACTTTAGGGATTGCCTGAGACATACTAAGACTCTCTCCTTGACTGAGGCAGTCTTAGGAACAGAGTCCTGGGGGTCAAACAACGAGTACTCTAAGCAGCCTGAGGCCACGAACTTTGGAACCTAGAACCACATATTTTATAGTCATAAGGCCAAATCTATAGCTATGATTACATTGTAATCAATCAAGTTGAAATCTTGGGGAAAGGGTGAAAAAACAGCAAAAAATGAGAACAGATGTCAGAAGGATAAAAATAAATATCAGAGAGGGAGTAAAAGGTGAGCACTGGGTTGGAGCTCAGGAGTCAGGTCAAAGACTGTGGTCTGGGAGCAACCATGGAAGAGAATGTAGAGGACTTGCACTGGGCTAGACTGTGTGCCCTTCCCTGCGCCCCCCAACTGGGAAATCTTGAACTTCAGAGTTATTACAGGAGGATGTTTCCATCCGGGTGGTTACTGATTCTCACTCTGCTTGCCTGGGTGGGGGATGGGAAAAGAGAGATTTTGAAAACCCTGATGATTATCTTTAGAGTTAAACTGTATCTTTCCTTCTCATTGAAAACCTTCCTTCTTTTATGATGATCCACAAAGCATTGATGTCTGCAGTTTGGAGGGCTGTCTGTATAACTGGTATTAGGAACAAGCCAGTTTGGAGCATTTTTATTAAGTATAGCATGAAGGTGGAGAAGCTATTTTTCTGTACAGAAGTGATTGAACTGTGCGGGAAAACAGAGCCCAGTTCAATCAGGCAGTGTTTGAAAAGTGAAGGCAATTAGCAAACTGGCCATTGTTCACACTACTAACAAATGTGTTTGTTATTCAGGACACTATCCAGAGATGAAAGTTAAAATAGCTTTGTGGCTTTTTCAGGGAAAATGCTAAGCTGTTAGAAGTGACAGCTAACTGTTCTGGGCATGGAGTCTGCTTCAAGAGCTTGGTTCAAGGCACACCTTAGATCATTGGTGAGCGTCAGGTTGATCTGAAAAGAAAAAAAATTACCTGAAATGAAGAGGGATAAAATTAGTTTTTCCTGGGTTGTATAAATAGGTCAAAACAGGCAAAAAGGATGTAATATTGTGAAGGCACCTATCCACGTGAAGAAAAATAAAGATGTATGGAGCAAATACCCAATAACCCATTCTAAATTACTTGCCACTTTTGTATAAAGAGTTAGGAATTTGTCTCCACTATCTTAAATTTGTATGCAAACAGGTAGAAAATCCAATAATGGATCAACAACAACCACAACGACCACAACAACAACATTGAACTTAAAAAGGGGAATTCATCTATTTTGTTCTCTCTCCACGCACCCCCCCAACTTCTCCCCAACTGTTTTGCATCTCACTGACTCTTGATTTAGATTTCTTTGACTACAGGAAGGCTTCTGGACACTTTTAGCATAGATAGGTTCTTTCCTCATTTATAATTCATAGAAATATGAATGTATGTTTGAGTATACGTATTACAGAATATGCATTATTATGTACTATTATTTTATGTAAGTATCAGTTGGGCTTATCTCCCACTAGACTATGTGGGGCCAGGTGGCCTCTGGGGTTCTGTCAGTGAGTTTGGGTCTGTTTGTTGACTCTTACACTTTTTAATACCCTGTACAGAACCCAGAACTTAAGAGATGTTCCAGAATATCTGGCGAATACCAGAATGAAACCAGATTATCTCCCTCTTTTATCAACAGAAGAAAATACGATTAAGAAGTCAGGTGCTTTGTCTGAAGACAGCAGGAAAGACAGAAAAAATAAAGGAATGTACATAGACATTCTAAGAAAGAGTAAAAGAGGAACGACTCGAAAGAAAAGGTGTTGGTGCAATTAACTCTCTCCAGCTTCTATTGCCCATTCTGTGAAACTGGCCAGTGTACTCACTGGCATTCGCTGCCTCCAGTCCTGCCACCCCACATGTTACCCTGGCTCTAGGGAACAGTCTCCAGGGAGGCTCTGTCCTCACTGAGCCAGCCGTTCTTCGACAAGAAGGGGCTGTGAGAGAAACTTTCCAGGGCTCCTCAGGCTGCTGACATCTGAGACACAGGTTGCCATCCAGCAATGCTATTCCCCTCCTGGAGCTCTGGGGTTTAAAAATGTGTTCTACATTTCAGGCAGGTTGGCTTGAAGTTACGTTTAAATATATCCACACTAATGTCTAAAAATAGCATTCATCTAAAGCTGGACAATATTGGAATGAGTGAAAAGAAGTAGAAACATGAAAGTCAAGAGCAAATAATGTCTTGAGGACATCAAATTATAGAACTGGTATCTGGGCCTCGGCTTTCCTGTTTGGCCGTGTGACTTTATCTAGGAATTGACATTCACATTTAGTTTTACAGGGTGTTGAAACCATTACAGCTTTCTTCTCTCTTTTTAGAATCTACCGCCAGTGAATTAGGTGACTAGAAAACTTGGTCTCTCTGTTAGAGAAAAAATGTAAATTGTTGGCTCTGTGGCAGTTTTTAAAACTGTCCACAGAGTATTTTGACTCTTGTCTCATTGAGAATCAGTATCTGTGTTCCCTCTCCTTCACTCTGGCAGGCTGTGGCTGCCCCCGCCAATGAAGCAGGGTTTCTCAACCTTGACACCATTGGCATTTGGGGCGACAGCTTCTTTACTCTTGGGGGCTATCGTAACAGACAGGATCGTGCACTGCAGAATGTTTGGCGGCAGCTGGGGCTTGAGGCACCAGATGCCTCTGGTCTTGTCCCCTACCACTCCCAACTTGTACAAACCAAAACGTCCTGTGGGGGGCAAAATTGCCCCTGACTGAGAGCCACTGCAATAGGGTATAGTGGAAATGAGGTTACAGGATGTCTAAAGATAGATCGTAAAAGGCCACTCAGCATTCTGGTTCTCTTGGGACACTTGTTCTGGGAGAAACCAATTGCTATGGAAACCTAACTGCCCTGAAACTGCCATGCTGGAGAGGCAATATTCTGGGGGACCATTCCAGCTGAGCCCAGGTGGTAGTCTCCCCTGAGTCCTGGCCAAACTGGTAACCCACAAAACCTGCGAAATGACGAAATTGTTGTTTTACCCCACTATGGGAAGGACAGTGCATTAATACAGCAATGGCAATTGAAAGAGAGTTATGGGGAAAAGGAGAAGAACACATAGTCAACTGCAGAGCCAGATTTGACTTGTATCACATGTGTAGCTTATCAAATGAGGAACAGATACACAAGTACCCACAGACTCGGATTCTGAGCCCTCGGTTATGTGGGTGTGTACTTGTGGTATGCTGAGAAAATAAGAATTGGCATCCGAAACTTGTTCTATTCCCCTTTTTTCCCTCTCTCAAGAGAAAATATTTTAAAGATGTAAGAGTTAAAGAAAACATCTGGTTTATGGGAAAATCATAAGAACATGTTCTCCCCTCCCCCACTTCCTACTACTCCCTCAGTGGAGCATTAGCAGATTCTCAGACCTTAGCAACAAAATCAATAACAACAGGCTAACATAATTACACTGTAGAGGGCAGATTGTGTCGGCTATTACTTTATTAAGAAAGAACAACATGTGTGAAAGAACAGCATCCTGCAAGGACGGAAGACTCGAGAGAATGCAGGAAAGAGGGCAAGGCGGTTCACAAATATGCTGAATTGAAAGAATCAGGATCACACCCTGAAATAGCAGGAAAATGAATGTTTGCTTTCTCTGGCTTATTATTTGCTTAGTGATACTTCAGCGTTTCTAAAAGATAAATGCCTTGGCTGTTGTTCTATCAGTCTCTCTGCTTTATTTAATTTTACAAAGAGGAATGCTCAGATGTTAAAATATTTGTTCTCTTTTCACTTAGGATTTGCTTCATTTTCTACTCAAAATGGAATGATCCTCCGAGGTAAGATTTCAAGCACAGAGATTACTTCGTGTTCATCTGGCGCTGTGATAAGTTCCTGGCATATTTTCACTATTTTACAAAACACCCTGGGAGGTGTTTTGAAACGAAATGATTTGTCCCCTTTCTCCTTGCTCGAGAAGGTCAAGATAAAATATTTAGAACCTCAAACCTTCCATACTAGCCCATTTTCCCTTCCGTTTTTTTCAACACTGAAGGTGAAGAAGCAATTCATATTGGGAGTGGACTGGTCATTTGCCCGTTTGCCCTCAAACCCTTTTCCTTGCTTTCCCCTGCTTTCCCTGCTGCTGTAGGGGCTGTACCCACCACGCCGCCTCTCCTGGACTCCTCTGCCACCTGCTTCCACTCCACTCAGCCACCAGGAGACACGGGAAGGACTGAGGTGGGGGGAGAAGGGAGACACAGCCATCCCCGCATGGTCCCAATCTCTCCAGACAACTCTAGTCTTGGAAGAGGTTTTAATCTAGCTCTGCTACAACATCTCCTCTGACTGTCCTTCCAGGCCTGGGGCAGGGAGTAGCTGATAGGTCCAGTATTAAATTTCATCTGCAGGACAACATGGCATAGGTTCTGTGTTTTTCTCCCCGGGCTCACTAATACCGGGAGAATCTCATTCCAAATGAAGTCCGGCTTGAGACGTAGATATTATATGTTGTGTTTTAAGAGAATGTAAAAAAAAACAAGAAAAGCTTTGTGGGTTTTTAAAACTTTATTTACTTTGAGAGAGAGAAGGAGAGAGAGCTTGCGCAGGGGAGGAGCAGAGAGAGGGAGAGGGAGAGAGAGAATCCCAAGAGGGCTCCTCACTCAGTGGCTCAGTGTGGAGCCTGACTTGGGTCTCCATCCCATGAACTGTGAGATCACGACCTGAGCCTAAATCAAAAGCCTCTTGCTTAACCAATTGAGCCACCCAGGGGCCCCAAGAAAACCTTTGTATTATCTCTTGGAGTTTATTCATTGAGTTTACAATTTAGGTCAGAATGCTAATAGGTCAGAATACTCTACTTTTTAGAGTAACATAAATTAAAATTCTAGAGAAAGCCAAACTAATGCACAGTGACAGAGAATAGATCAGTGGTTGTTGTGACCCAGGGATAGGACAGATGAACTGCAACGTGCAGGCTGGGAACTTCTTCGCACAATAGAGATATTCCAAATCATGATTTTTGTGATGGCTCCATAGGTGTGTATATTAGTCAAAATTCATCAAGCTGTAAACATAGAATGGGGCATTTTATTGTGTGCAAATTATACTGGGGCGAGTAGCCACCAATATTCCCCAAATCTTGTCTGCATCATTTATTTCTACGGTCCTTTCTCCATTTATTATTAATTTGGACACTCCTGTGAGGAAGAGCTGTGTCTTCTCCCATATTTACTTATTTGTTTCATTATCTGTCTACCATTACGGACTCGTGGATGTTTATTCACGGATTAAAATCCAGATTTGTTCCTAAAATTTTGTTGTCAATATTTTCCCAGTTGGGGCCATTAAGGCCTCCTTCAAGTGGGCTCCTGGGTGCTATTATCAAGAACCCACCGACTTTCTGAGCATATTGGCACCACACGATGTCACTGGGTCACTTGATACTTACGAGGCTCCACCCCTAGGATTAATCACTCTTGAAGGAGCTCTGGTTCTTTTTATTTGAATGTAGTGTTTAGAGCCAGTATCTGGGTGTTAGGTACTCTCATTGTTACTGGGGAGTCATTGCTCTGACCTTCAGGCAGACAGAGCTAGATTTTTTATGTATGTATACCTAATCCATATGTACATATTATATATTATGAATCTATATGAACATACATTAAAAATCTATATGGACATACATTAATACTGCTATCTCTGATTCTAAGTTTATACCATGAGGTTTATTTTTTTTAATTTTTTTTTTAAATTTATTTATTTTTGAGAGATAGAGCACAAACAGGGGAGGAACAGAGAGAAAGGGAGACACAGAATCCAAAGCAAGTTCCAGGCTCTGAGCTGTCAGCACAGAGCCCAATGCAGGGCTCGAACTCACAAACCGTGAGATCATGACCTGAGCCAAAGTCGGATGCTTAACTGACTTGAGCCACCCATGCACCCCCCCGTAGGGTTTATTTTAGCTCCTCTTTTTCCTTATTTATAAATTCTCTTTCTGACATTAAGAAACCCTGGCTCTCATTATGTATGATCTATTCACTTTTTTTTTCCCACTATAATCATGAAGTAATTTCAGAATTGCTAGACATTACCGCTGTTTAAAAACAAAAGCAAAAACTTAGTTCCTGACTAGGTTATAATTTTTATGTACAGTTATTTTTGTCTTTAGCCTTACAGTATCATCAAGGTATAGGTTTCCATAGCTACTTTGGATGGTTCTTTTCTTCCCATGCCCTTAGGTGTGGGTATGTTATTTGTTTGTAATATAGTCAGGTTCATTTGTTAGTGTTTGCACTCCACTCTGAGTTACCCACATGTCCTGATTGCTTTTTTTTTTTTTTTTTTTTCAACGTTTTTAATTTTTATTTTTGGGACAGAGAGAGACAGAGCATGAACGGGCGAGGGGCAGAGAGAGAGGGAGACACAGAATCGGAAACAGGCTGCAGGCTCCGAGCCATCAGCCCAGAGCCTGACGCGGGGCTCGAACTCACGGACCGTGAGATCGTGACCTGGCTGAAGTCGGCCGCTCAACCGACTGCGCCACCCAGGCGCCCCCTGATTGCTTTTAATTATTTGTTTAATTTGGGGGTATGTAAAGGATATATGAAGCATTACTATGGTTCTAAGAGTCTAAGTTCTACCAAAAGTTATGTTCAAGGAAGCGTAACTCCTTCTTCAACCCTGATACCCTATTCCGTCATCTCTTTATTCCCAAACTTTTCACACAAACTCCTCTCGCTAACCATTTTCTTAGACTCCAGTTTATCTTCCCAAAATTCCTTCAGAAATGTAGCAAACAGAAAATCACTGCTAGACAAATGAGGAGATACGGGTGTATTATCTTACATGCCTTTCTTACATGAAGTGTTAACATACTGCAGACAATTTTTGAAGGTTTAGCATTTTTTTCTCTTGAATCTATGTCTTGGAAATCCCTCGCTATTAGTTCAAAGAGATTTCCCTCGTCTTTAAATTTTTTTCATACCCGCATAATGTTCCATCAGGTTATGCCTGGAATTTTTTATTGACCTTGAGCTGCTGTAAAACTTATGTTATTAGAGCTGGATACTTTTGTATTCCTATATATATATATCTGTAAGCTTTGTACTGAGATTGCAGTGAAGTTCCTTGGAAACAGTCTGATCTTTTAGAGTCTGGCTCTCAAGTTTTGTTGGGCAGGAAGATGAAAGGCACTAGTGGGGCAAGACCCATTGGCCATCTACCCAAAGCCCCAGGAATCAGGAACGTTTCTACTCTGGCGGGTGGGAAATGGCATAGTTTCTAGACCTGTGTGAGTGCTGGGAACTACTACCTCTAATTCTTTGTGTGACTCTTTCCTGGCTTCTGGTAGTTTCCTCGCATGCACTGAGCAGTATTCTATTATATACCCTGCATAAATCCTATGTTCTCTCTTTATGCAGTTGTCTCCACTCCAGTAGGCTGTCCAGTAAATTCTGTCTGCCATGGTTCTTCTGGATGTCTAACTCCATCTCCTTAACTCAGGGAGTCCTTTCCCTGGGTTCCCTGCAACCTGCCCTGTCTCTTCAGTACAGCCTGGAAATGCTCTTCTGACGACAGTAAGATGAAGCCATTATGACTCATCTCATTTTCTTCTGTCTCTCGGGGATCACCGCCCTTCTTTATCTGATTTCAAATATCTTGAACACTTTTGTTTTATGTACTTTGTCCTTTAAAAAAAAAAATTGTTTCGGGAGGAAGGGTAAATCTGGTCTGTCTCATTCTGCTAAAAGTGGATGTCTTTGCTGTTGTAAATAAAATTTATTTCTCAATTTCAATCTCCACCTGTTCACTGCTAATGTATAAAAGCACAGTAGGTTTTTGTGAGTTGACTATTTTGCAAAATAGCGAAATAGTTATAGTAGCTTCCTTTTGGTAGATCATATTCGGGCTTTTTCTATGATCATGTTGTCAGTGAGTAAAGACAGTTTTACTTCATCCTTTTATTTATTTTTGTCGCCTTATCCATGACCTGTAGCACAATGATGAATAGAAATGGAAAGTGGATATCCTTGCCTTGTTCTTGATCTTAGGAATAAAGCATTCAGGATTTCACCTTCAAGGATGATGCTGTCTGTAGTTTCTTTGTTAGATCTTATCAGGTTGAGCTTCTAATTGTAGTTTTTTTTCTGAGTTTTTATCATGAATGAGGGATGAATTTTGTTAAATACTTCTTAGTCCTCTATGAAGATAATCATGAGTCTTCTTTCTTTTTCTGTTAATTTGGTGATTTACACTAATTGAAAGTTTTATAATAGCTTTATTGAGATATAATTCACACGCCATTAAAGTTCATCATTTTTAAGTATACAATTCAGTGATTTTTAGTGTATTCATTAGGTTTTGCAACCATTACCAATATCTAATTTCAGAACATTTTCTATTAATTGATTTTTGAATGTTAATCCAATTTTGCATTCCTGACAAAAATTCACTTGGCCATGATGCATTATCCTATTTATAAATGGATTCAATTTGTTAATATTTTCTTAGGGATATTTGAATTTATGTTCTTGAGGGACATTAGTCTGGCTTTCTTTTCTTTTAATGTGTTTCCTGGATATGGTATCTGAGCTATTCTGACCTTGTAAAATGAGTTTGGATATGTTTTTTCCTCCTCTATTTTCTGGGGGAGTTTGTATGGAATTTATATAATTTTCTCTTAACACTTTGATAGAATTCACCAGTGAAGTAAATCATCAGACCCTGGAATTTCTTTGTGGGAACACTTTAATTACAAATTCCATTTCTTTAATAGATATGAAGCTATTCACATATTCTATTTTTTCTTGTGACAGTTGTGATTATTTGTACAGCTGGAGGAATTTGTAATTTTTTCATTTAGGTTGTCAAATATATTGTCACTGAATAATTCCCAATTGCCTTAGTTATTTGATGTTGTGTTTCTTAAAATGTCCTCAAACTTAGGGGCTGAAAGCAGCAAAAAATATATTTTTATACTGCTAACAGTGTCTGTGATCCAGGAATTCAGGAGTGGCTTGATCGGTCCTGGTTCAGAGTTTTTCATCAGCTTGTGCTTAGAAGTCCCTCATGCTGCAGTTAACCGAGAGTATGACTGGGGTCAGCGGATCTCTTTCAACATAGCCCAACCACATGACCCGCAAGTTGGTGCTGGGTTTTGGTGGCCCAAGGGTGGGGGAGGTCTCAGTTTCCCCAACACGGCAGGCTTTTCTTAATGAGGTCTAAGAGACTAAGGTGGAGGCTCCAATCCTTTCCTGATCTAGCCTTAGAGGTCAAACCCTGTTACCTCCACAGTCTGCTAGTTGTCACACAGGTGAGCCGTGATCGACTATTTTGTTGTCTTTTCCAAAAGAGTGTTAGACTTTGTTCTCAAAGGAAGTTAAGTGACTTCAGAATCAGTTTGATCCTTCTGAAGCTTGTTTTCAAGTTTTGTAATGTTGCTATAGTGAGTCTAAGGTTGTGGCTAACGGGTAGTAGCTATGAGCCACATGCGGCTATTTAAATTTGTTAATACGGGGCACCTGGGTGGCTCAGTCGGTTAAGCATCCAACTGCAGCTCAGGTCGTGATCTCACAGCTCGTGAGTTCAAGCCCCAAGCTGGGCTCTGTGCTGACAGCTCGGAGCCTGGAGCCTGCTTCGGATTCTGTGTCTCCCTCTCTCTCTCTGCCCCAACCCACTCGCATTCTGTCTCTCTCTCTCTCTCTCAAAAATAAACGTTAAAAAAATAAATAAAATAAATAAATAAATTTGTTAATACTAAATATTAGAAGTTAATTTCCTTAGTCACACGAGCCACATTTTGAGTATTCAAGGAGCCACCGATGTCTTTTGGCAAGTGCTTTGAGCAACACAAATGCAACCCATTTCCATAAATGTAGCAAGTTCTACAGGACAGAGCTGGCCTCAAGTCGCCTTCACTCTAGGACTGGTTTAGTCCTATTACTATACTGTTTACTCTTCTTCGGTCTCCACGGAATGTCCCGGCTTCACGGCTTCACTAAGGACCCTCCCCACTGGTTTCCCAGAATTGCAGACTTCTGCCAGCTCTGTGACATCTCCAGAGAAGCATCAGTTTCCAGATCTCCAATCATTTTTGCCCAGCCTCATAGATTTTCACCCTATATATTATGTGGCTTAGAACTCAGCAACGCATTCAAGACCCTTATGTAGACCTCTGGAGCTATTTCGCTGCATGGCTTCCTCCTTTCCATTCTGCTCTGCAGATTCCAGCTGCCCCAGACTCCCCCCTCTCATCTGCGTTTCCTTAGCTCAGTCCAAATGCTGTAATATACTTGGATTGCCCTCCCTGCACGGTGGTCTGGAATATGCTACGAGGCAGAGAGCTGTGGTAATTCTAGGGCTCCCATCATTAGTTTCTTTGTCTCAAGGAGAATGTCCTGCTTTTTCCTGTAGCCCAATGTTTAAAAGATGTTACATGTATTTTTTCCAGTTTTCTAGTTTTTATGGTGGTAGTCTGGTTCTACTTGCTCCATAAGGGCTGGCAGCAAGTTCGTTCCCTTCCCTTTGAAGATATATATAGATATATATGTGTGTGTGTGTGTGTGTGTGTATAATTTTACTCTATTACTTGGCATGTTGACATAATTATCCCTGATCTACTTCTCAACTCTCATGATTGTTACTATATAAAAACACTGCTTCATAAAAATACGCTGTTTTGTGACAATTGTTTTGGTTTTATTGGGGTAGAGGTGCTTTCATTTTGTGTATGATTTTGTTGTTGTTGTTTATTTAAGTTTTTGAATTTAGCAAACCCGCCAAACATGCCAACCTATGCCAAAACCCAATAAATATGAAGAAAAGGTCAGTGAAAACTTTCACCTTTATCTGTTCTTTCATTTACTCAGTCACCAACCCCCAAACAGGTAACTATTCTTATTAGTTACTAGTGTATCTTCTTAGAAGTACTTTTTGCTTATTCAAGGCAATACAAATATAGGGTCATATTTTTCTTTTCTTTTTTAAATTTTTTTTAAAAATTAAAAGAATTTTATGTTTATGTATTTTTGAGGGAGAGAGACAAAGACAGAGCACAAGCAGGGGAGGGGTAGAGAGAGGGAGACACAGAATGTGAAGCAGGCTCCAGGCTCCGAGCTGTCAGCACAGAGCCCAACACGGGGCTTGAACTTATGAACTATGAGATCGTGGCCTGAGCTGAAGTTGGGCGCTCAACCAACTGAGCCACCCAGGTGTCCCCTATTTTTCTTGTTTAAATAGAATATCTTAAAGATCTTTCTGTAACAGACAATAATATGGAATGAGAGGCAGAAGCATTAAAATGTTCAGAAAAACCTACTTTTTAGTAATTTTTCTCCTAAGTTATCAAGTAATCCCTAAATGGGGAAAAAATGGAATTTTAAAACTTGAAAGATTGTCATAGATTGAGAAAATAACATCTTTTATTTTATTATTTTTTTTAATGTTTATTTATTTTTGAGACAGACAGAGACAGAGCATGAATGGGGGAGGGGCAGAGAGAGAAGGAGACACAGAATCGGAAGCAGGCTCCAGGCTCTGAGCCATCAGCCCAGAGCCCAACGCGGGGCTCAAACTCACGGACCGTGAGATCGTGACCTGAGCTGAAGTCGGACGCTTAACCGACTGAGCCACCCAGGCGTCCCAAGAAAATAACATCTTTTAAACCCAAAAGACTATGATAAATTTGCAAATAGAATATGGCTTCTCCATTCCTCACACCTGTGTCCTGGTCAAGATGGTGGTGCTTCTGAATCATAAGAACATTCGGTAACCAAACCAGTAATAGAGGCGATTCACGCCCTAGTAACTGTATACTCTACTTTCTTCCAGATATATATTTCAGAAGTTCAATGTGTGGCAATGCCACACATCATCGCAAGTTAAAATTAGGGCAAAAGGAGAGAGGTAGAACATAAAATTGGCGTTAAGATGTAGGTGGAGATAAGACGAAAAATGCACTCTGGGGTCACAAATCTGGCTTTGCGTATTCTGAAAACCACATTTAAACATTTTTTTTTTTTTTAGCTCCTTAGGGTAAAGACAGACAACTGCCCAGGGAAAGGATAGCTGATTTTGGAACAAGGCTCTGACGGGGACTTTTCCTCAGGGTGCTTCATAAAGAAGACACTGGGAGGTCGTGCTCAACTTCGTTGGCAGCAGGTATCCTAAATCCACTCCTGTGGCCTTAGCAGGCATGGCTGCCCAGTGACCAGCCTGTGTTTAATCATCAGCCTGCTGAGGTGATTTATTTTGTATCTTGTATTTTTTATTTTATTTGTTTGCTTTCTGCTGAGTTCTGACCAGGCAGCGATCCATGTAACAAAAAGATGATAACATTATGAGAAGAGAACACGTGTAGAATGTTAGCGGTCACTCAACAAGAGCTGGAGATTTCTAAAAGACAGGGTGAGAATACGTGATGTTTAGAAACCACAAATGGGACCCCTCTTCAGGTGGAAGCATATTTCCAATCAATCTGAACTATGTGCTGTTGCATGGGAATAGACTTTTGAGAAGTATGGGATGAGGTGATGAAGAAAATTTACTGTGCTTAGGGAAGGCAAATGATTGGTAAAGTATCTTATCTAGGGTAGTTAAAATACATACACACACCATGCTTTGATGAATTCAGCCTAGGCACAGGGGCATAATTGACATACCAGAGTCAACAAGGTCAAGAGTAGAATAGGGGAATCAATTGTGGCATATTCATACAATGGCATACAGCCACGTGCCATAATATGAGTTAATCTCACAAACATGTTGAGACCAAGAAAGAAGCCAGACATAAAGGACTATAGATTTGTGAATTCTGTTTATATGGAGTTCCAAACTAAGTAAAACTTAACAAGAGTATTAGAAACTAGGATCATGGTTAACTTTGGGGAGAAGGGTGGGTGTTTTGACTGATAAAAGACATAAGCAATATTTCTGGGGGTGTCAGTAATATTCTCTCTCTACATTTTAGTGATGGTAACATTGGCATTTGCTCTGAGAAATTCATTGTGTGATTCATTGAACTTCACAATTACGTTCTGTGTACTTTTCTATATGTGTGTTTTATTAAAAAACCAGCAAGAAAACTTTATTTAAAATTTTGAATAGTGAAAAATATTTTAAAGCTCAGTTTTTAAAATCAAAACAGGTTTATTTTTAAAATTAAAAGTGTATACAATTATCCTACAGACAATGGAAAGCAATGTTAACTATTTAACTAGAATTTTGGAGAACGTTCTGCAAACACTCCCTTCACCTAAATATATATGTATACAATGAATAGAATGTCAACTATAAGTAGTTTCTGGCTATTAATGGAACGACTTCAGGTTAACTGTATAACTTAGTGTATTTTTTTAGTGTTATAATGGGGAACTAAATGTGTTTCAGAGAGTAAAACACTGAAAGATTCATTCGGGACACTTGGTGAATGAAGGGGTTTTACTTTGTGTTCAGTTCTATATCTCCAGTTCTCAGAACAATGTTTACGACATAATAGGTGCCAGGTAAATAGCTGTTAAAAAAGAGTAAATGTGTATTTGAGTATTTTGCTCTCTGAGAGAAGATGGTGACCGTACTAGGGTGTGGCTGACAATCTTACTTCATGTCTATTAAATGCAGTGTTGCAATTGTAAATAAGTCTTAGCCTACTGGACATTTTTGTCATTCTCGTTGCCTTGGGAACAGAGATGAGGCAGAAGAAAACAACACTGGCCAAAGGCAAGGGTGTGGAACAGCCTGGCTCTGTGTGGGGAAGAGTGAGTAAGGAATTCCTTTTGGCTGAAGGGTAAGGGCTGGGGGGAAGGGAGGGAGTTAAGGATGGAAAATGGTAGAAATCATAAAGTTAGGATAAGGCCACGGTGTGACATTCAACATCAAATGATAGCTCCGCCCTTTTCATTTGAGCTCACACATGCCTGCATGCCATCATTCCGGCCCCTAATGCCACAGTGAAGGCCGATGAGATGAACGGGCCCCATGGTAGTTTATGTTCAATTTTCCTGAAACCTGCAAAGCTTTTTCTAGAATGTATCTGGGTGTCTAGAGAACATCAAGATAACTGGGAGAAAAAGGATCTGACTGCTGCTGTGTGGTACTAAATGCTCGATTCACTCTTTCATTCATTCAAAATGGGTCTACTTTTCAATGAGTAAATGTCTGAAGGTTGCAGGCATCTCCAAGACTCAGTCTTAGCTCTGGCCATCGCTCAAAACCACAAGACTTTTGGGGCACCTGGGTGGCTCAGTTGGTTAAGCATCAAACTTCGGCTCAGGTCATGATCTCATGGCTCGTAGGTTCGAGCCCCGTGTCAGGCTCTGTGCTGACAGCTCAGCCTGGAGCCTGCTTCTGATTCTGTGTCTCCCTCTCTCTCTTTGCCCCTCCCTCGCCTACGCTCTGTCTCTGTCTTTCTCTCTCAAAAATGAATAAACGTTAAAATATAAACAAACAAACAAAAAAACTGCAAGACTTTTGAGTCAGCCTGGTGGTATTCTAACTGGTTTGGCAAGGTCTTCTCTATGTGTCTTAACAACTATCAGAAATAACGCATAACCACAAGAGTGCCTCCTGGAATGCCTTGATTTCATGCATCGTAATAAAATGAATCATATGCGCTTAAGGAAAGGATTTAAAAAATGTAAAGCAAGCAGTACAAGCCTAAATGACGCTGCCACCATTGAGCAGTGCTGAATACGCAATTACATGCTAAACAATAGGTATTAACAAATCAGGCCGAATGCTCGTGAGAAAACGGTCCTCTAATTAAATAAAAGGAGAATCCGAGTTTCTTGTTGCAGGGATTGTTGGTGGGATTAAAGGATTGTTCTGGAGCCCAGTGCACAGAATGAGAGACCTGGCGGCCTGCCTCAGAGCTCTGCAGCCCCCACCTGCTGAGACGCCCCAAGCCCTGAGACCAACTTGGTTTCACTAAGTGGGAGGATTAAGACAGATCTTGGCCATCGCTCCCCCTTTGGTGAGGCTTTCATCATCTGGGCCACTGCGTGGCACAGTCTGAGCACTATACAAGAGTGCTGGGCAGGGGTCTGGGGATGGGGCAGGAGTCTGGTCCACAGGCTGGTGCCGAGCTGTGTGCCTTGGGGCAGAGCTGTCTGCCAAAGTAGTACCTTATTCGAATTCACTTAAGGATGCTCTGAATCCACAGGGTCTACCCATCTCTCATACTTGTTCTCTGGGGTTAGGGACTCTCCGGCTCTACACCAGGCCCAGCTTCACAGATTCTCATACCCAGTGCTGGACCTTCTGAACTGATGACCTACATCATCCCTCGTAGCGTGAGCCCAGCACCCATCACTGGTTATCTCCTGTCCTCAGCACCCTGCTTCTCCTGCTTTTGGAACCTATCAGACTGTAAAGGTTCTGCCTAGTCTCAAGGTCCCCCGGACACGTTTCCAGTTGATTCTGTGTACTGACCCCATTTAGGCTGGATGTTAGGTTTCCTATAGGTACAGGGGAGTGCCATAATGTATACGTTTAACATAAACCCCAACTCTTACAGGTCAGCAAAGAAAAAGAAAAAGAAAATGAGGAAAACAGCTCATTTTTCACTTGTCATTTCACGGAATGAGTATAAGACCCAGGGTAAGCATACATCCCATAGTGAGAATATATTGTTTAACTGAGTATGATTCTGCTTTTCATTTTTTACGTTTTTAAAGTTTATTTATTTTGAGAGAGAGAACGCACATGAAAGGGGAAGGGGCAGAGAGAAAGAGGGAGAAAGAATCTCAAGCAGGATCTGCGCTGAGCCGGACGCAAGGCTCAATCTCACGACCATGCTGAGATCATGACCTGAGAGGAAATCAAGAGTCGGACACTTAACCAACTGAAACACCCAGATGCCCCTAATTGTGCTTTTTTAAATAATATGCATATTTTTACATAACCCATCCCCTAAATGCAAGCCAATTGTCCACTCTGGAATTCAACTAAAGAATGATTTTTTTTTTTCAGTGCTTAGAATTAAAGGGCTGGGGGTGGAAGGCATCTGTTGAATTTAGACGAGATCGGGCGCGTTCAGGGTGGTATGGCCGTAGACACATCTGTTGAATTTATAGTATACTAGAAGCTATGGGAAGTCTTGGATATTCTCTAATGTTATTTTGACTATCCATGATTTTTGCCTTATTGCTTAGAGCCTACGCTGCAGTATAAAATATGAATCTGTTGCAAATATTTTTAGGTTTTTACTTACGTATTCTCCCAAAAGCTCATATGAAAGCCTCGCCTCTGACACTCTTGGCATGATGTGGGAAAGAATGATGCTTCTCCCATTCTCCAATCAGGGTCCTCCTGTTCCCAGTGGTTTGTGCGATAAAGCTTCACTCAGCAGGATGCAGAATGTGTATAGAATCCTTGTAAAACACCAGGAAATGTTTTCCTCAAAACGCTTTATTTGGGCTCAAGATTGTGGCCTTGTCTGAAATCCTGCAGCTGGAATGGGTCAGAAGCCTGGTGAGCTGGGACTGCAGTAAACCACAGAGGGGCAATTAAGACACAGAAGCAGAAAGACAAGAGTTGAGTCCAGCAGGCAAGCCATGCACAACAGTCAACTGAAAGAAAAATCGAGCTTAGCCTAAAGTACTCTGGACTCAAATAAAAGACCAGCCATAGAAGATTAGAGCTGGATTAAGTTCAGTGAATCAAATTAACAATAAATTAAGTTTAATAATCGAGTACCTTCTGTATACCAAGCACTCGTCTAGCCTTCAAAAATTCATAGACAAGCAGCCTCATCCTACCTTGTCATTTTAGAAATAAGGACACTAAAGCCCAAGGTGGCCAAAACTTATTCAGTTACACATGAGACACCAATGTATAATTGAAGGCAAAGGCTTTGTTTCCTAGAAAGATTTTATTTTGGGGGATGTGGGTGGCTCCATCGTTTAAGCATCCGACTTCAGCCCAGGTCACCATCTCGCAGTTTGTGAGTTGAAGCCCCATGTCAGTTCTGTGCGGACATCTTGGAGCCTGGAGCCTGCTTCGGATTCTGTGTCTCCCTCTCTCTCTCCCCCTCCCCCGCTCATGCTCTGTCTCTCTCTCTCTCTCTCAAAAATAAATACACATTTTAAAAGCTTTTTGTTTTTTAAACAAAGA
Source organism: Panthera leo (assembly GCF_018350215.1). Lineage (NCBI taxonomy): Eukaryota > Metazoa > Chordata > Mammalia > Carnivora > Felidae > Panthera > Panthera leo. Next base: position 145,819,022 of record NC_056687.1, on the reverse strand, counting down.
TGTTGTTTTATTTCTACATGGAAACCTCTTTTTACATTTCTTCAGTTCGTTTTCATCCAGTGTTCTCTGTTACCACCATTTTTTTTTTTTAAAGACTTCTTTACTGTTATTTTTTTAGAGCAGTTTTGGGTTCACAGCATAATGGGGAGGAAAGCATAGAGAGTTCCTATCTACTCCCTCCCCACCCACAGGCACAGCCTCCTCTACCTCCCCCACCACAGTGGCACTTTTGTTATAATTGATGGACCTCCATTGACACATCATTATCACCCAAAGTCCAGAGTTTACATGGAGATTCCCTCTCGGTGTTGCACATTCTATGGGTTTGGACAAATGTACAATGGCATCTATCCACCATTATACTGTCGTGCAAATTTTTTTCACTACCCTAAAACTCCTCTGTGCTCTGCCTATTCATCGCTCCCTCCTCCCTAACCCCTGGAAACCACTGATCTTCTCTCTCTCTCTCTCTCTCTCCCTCTTTTTAAGAGAGAGAAGGGGTGGGGAGAGGCAGAGAACGAGGGAGAGAGAATCCTAAGCAGGCTCCACGCTGTCAGTGCAGAGCCCAACTCAGGGTTCGATCTGATGACCGTGAGATCATGACCTGAGCCGAAACCCAGAGGCAGACGCTTAACCGACTGAGCCACTCGTGTGCTCCAACCACCGGTCTTTTTCTTGTCTCCGGAGTTTTGCCTTTTCCAGAATGTCATGACTATAATTTTCTTTAAATTATGAAATAATAAGATAAGCTGCTTTCAGTGTATTCAAGTGACAGAATTCCTCCCCCAGTTCACACAGGAATACGGCTTTCGTGCATCTTTAGAGCAGAACTGAATAAATAATGATGTGCGTGTCGTGGCCAAAAACGGCAGAGTAATCACAGGGCATGTATGTGTGCTCTATTCCATGCTGCCTCATACCGAAGTACTTTTAAAAACACTGTTTCTTAGAGCCAGTATTGAGAACATTTTATCATATACACAGAGTGTGGTCAAGTGGCTGTTTCAAAGAGACCCCTGACCGTGCCCAGTCAGTCGTATCAGAAAGGAAGAAGCCCAACGCTCTTAAAGCGCATAAATAAATCAAGCCCCAGCTTCATAGTCCAAGGTCCTCTAAGACTCCTGAGGAATATGCACATTTAGACAGATCGCAAGAACACGTGGTTGTCCCAAACTAGCTTCTGAGAGGCAGACTGTGCAGAGGAGGCCTCCCGGAGCCCAGGCCCTGCAGAGGCTTGGCTTGGGGGCACATACCCTGGGAGAGGCTTGCATGACTCCAGCCGCTCATGCTCTCCAGCTGCCATGAGAGGTCAGGCTCGTCTCGGGAAGGGGAGCCAAGAATAGTTAGATGCCGTTCCACTGGGAGCCCAGGTCCCCAGAGAGGGCTATTCTGGGAGGGAATGCATAGTTTACAGCATCCAGGTCATGGGGGCTGGAGCGCTAGTTGATCATACCCCCGGTGCCAGGGCGGGGCCTGCGTCCTGTGTGTTCAACTACCCTTAGCGTCTCCTCCAGCATCTAGTCCACAGTAGGCTTGCAGTGGATGCCTTCTGAGTAAATAAACAGCATTTTAGCTAATCCCCGAATACCAGATATCCTCTAAATGCTCAAAGTCTTTCTTTGTCTGGAGTTCTTAATATAGTCAGTCACAGAGACCGCTTCTGTGTTCTAGCTGTCAGCAAAATTGGTCCTATTATTACTGTGGCTGTGTATCATTTCACCTGGCACAGAGCTGGCACACTGTGGACCTTTAATTCAGCTCAGATAATAACTGCAGGAAGCAGTGTGCCTGCTAATGTGTACGGAAGGACGTGCTCAGGGCGGTGGCTTCTCCATTTGTGCGCTTTTTTTTTCCAAGTAGGATTTTTAAATTCAAAACATATGACTTGAATTAGAAACTTAATAAATAACATTACTTCTCTTTCTTTCTCGGTCATCTGTAAGAATAATGCCCTGAGATTATTTTCTTCTGGAATAGTTACCGTATTGCTATTTGGGTTAAACCCATATAAGTTATTTTGTCCTTTTTGTAGGTGATTCAATAAATAGATCATGGGACATTAACCATGGAGAGCTCTTTGGATTGCACATGGGAGTGCAATTACATTCACAATTATGAGAACATAAGTAGGCGTGTGTAAATTGTAGTAGCTTTTACCATAATTTTTGAGCAATTACAGCCCTATTGCATTTTGCTGAGAATGTTGCATTTTGCTTCTTGATTCAGATACACTAAATGGGCTTCCTTAGACCAGAGATTGGCAAACCGTTTCTGAAAGGCCTGGTGGTAAATATTTTATGGTTTGCAGGCCATGTGGTCTCTGTTGCTTGAGAGCAGACGTAGATAATCCATAATGAATAGCTGTGGCTGTGTTCCAATAAAACTTTATTTATGGTCACTGATATTGGGATTTCATATAATTTGCATGTGTCATGAAATATCATTCTTCCTTTGACTTTTTTTTTTAACCATTTAAAAGCTGTCAAGTCATTTTTAGCTCATGGACTATACACAAACAAATGGCAGGGCACATTGGGCCTATTGGCCATAGTTGGTTGACGCCCGCCTTAGACTCTCGCAACATCACTATCCAATGCCTCTCATTCACTCGCTTTTCCTCAGTGGCTGACTGATTCCATTCAGATCTGTCCATGGTGAGTTCTACCACCTGGGGCCAAGCACCTACTTGCACTGCCCTTGGCTACTACTGTAGAGCTAGCCTCACCAGTCACACACCTGGAACTCTTGTCTCCTCCTCCCATTTTTAGAATAGGGTTAAAAAACCTGCACTTCAGAGAATAAATCTGGCATGATAGAAGCCATGGAAGGGACCAGATCATATAACTCAGAAGCATAGAGAGGTTAACTTCCAATGGGACAAACTTGGACCAGTGGGACCCAGTAGGTGGGAAAGAGCCAATCCCTCTCTTTCTTCCACCTGTGATAACACAGTTTCTTATACAAATTGACCTGTGACATCTCACAGGGCTGAGGGTTTGCACCTGCCAAGGTCAGTGCTATGCCCAGCGACATGATACATCTCCTAGCAGCTGATTCCTGTGATTTCCTCTCTCACTTTCCTCTTTCTGTACTCCTGTTGCCCTAGGTTTGCACCTCTCAAATAAAGCATCAGCACTTAATCCTTGCCTCAGTCTCTAATCTCTAGGGAACACAGCTAAGACATTCTTAAGAATATATATAAACATTTACTGAAAGTTTCCCAGTCAAAAAGAAAAATGTCTACCAGTGTGTTCAAAATACATGGCAAGGATTGCAAATTAAGCAAGGGCCAGGTAGCTAACATAAATGCACTAGACAGTCAGGGGTGGTGGTAAACTGGAGACCCAAGTTTCATATAAAGAGGGGAAATAAAATTTGGCTTTGGTCATGACAATGCCACACAGGAAAGAGGGCTCAGTAGTCTCAGATCTTTCTATTTTTCAAGACTAACTGTCAGGCATTTTTGTGTGAATTTTCCTTATTTTTATTTTATTGTTTTAAGTTAATTTATTTATTTTGAGAGAGGGGGAGGAGAGAATGTGAGAGAGGGAGGGGCAGAGAGAGAGAAAGAGAGAGAGAATCCCAAGTAGGCTCCTTGCTGTCAGCACAGAGCCTGATGCAGGGCTGGAACTCATGAACCATGAGATCCTGACCTGAGCTGAAACCAAGAGTTGAGTACTAAACTGACTGAGCCACCCAGGTGCCCCATTTTTTCTTATTTTTAAATGTTGGAAACTGATTTTAAAACTATTAGTTCCAGTAGGGTTAAGCATATCTATCTGTGGGTTGGAACTGGTTTGGGTAACCTCTAGTGGATAATCTAGGGAGGGAGATTGGAAAGATTATAAAATGTAGAAGCAGCCATCAAGGAGAATTGGGAGGGTGTCACTGAGTAAAAGGTGTGTCCCAGTAGGTGACTTTTTGCTTGTCAGCTCCCCAGACAAATGAACAAAGCGCCCAAGTATTCACATTTTGGGGCTCTGTCCTGTTTCTTGAGCCGTAAGGACTTGACCTCTGATTTTTGGAAAGAGCATGTACTACCAGTCCTGGGATGGTGTTTATGATATGGATTAAGATAGGAAATGACTGTTGACATCATCTCTTTTCAGCCTCATGCCCAGTGTTTGCCTCTTCTTGGTGACATCCCCAGAAAGGAGGAGCCTGACTTCCTTCAAGACCGCTGCTCAAAACCTCTCAAAACATTTTATTTCATGTTTACATTTTTTGGGATATCAATACTATATTCAGAATACACTTATTTCCTCTACCTTTAACTCTTTCACTTTATGATTCATCCCCAGGCAATTCATTTCAAATTTGCCCTATTCTATGTAGGAGCTCTTTATATTGAAAACAGTTATTCTGTCTCATAAAATCTCTCTTCTTTAGGTTGAAACCATTCAGCTTTTTCAGCCATTCTTCCCAAGGCACTATTTTAAGTCTTTTCACTATTTTGGTAATCTTCACTGAACATTTTCCTGATTGCCTGAATCTTTTAGGACCTAGAACCATAAATGGAATAAATATTATAGAAAGGACCTGATTAATTTACAGTAAAATTAAATGATCAATTTCCACATACAAGATACTAAATCTTTATTAATTTAGTCTAACCCTACATTTGTTTTTCAGGCCTTCATGCTGCTGTTACCTGTTATACCCAATAGCACAGGAATTAATTGCTTGTATTGTTTTAAATTTGTACATTTTTTAAATTTTGCTTCAGACTAGCTCTGTTTTATATTTTGAGTCATATTTTTCCTCTGTTCTGCTTTCATCATCTGTTTTTATTTTATTTTATTTTATTTTATTTTATTTTATTTTGTTTTGTTTTGTTTTATTTTATTTTGTTATGTTATTTTATTTTATTGTACTTATTTTGCAAGCTCCCTCAAAGACTTTTGGAAATGAAATGGAGTATAAACAAGTAATATATGAAACACTGTAGCCAATCATTCTTATTTCTCAAAGTTACAGAGAGCAATGTTATTTTCTTCAAGCCAGCCTGGATTAAAGGTTCACATTTCAGTATTCCTGTAGCAGCCTATCAATTCATATTTATTTACAGCAATGAGTCCCATGGAGATGTTTGCTAGTGAACATGTTGTTTTTCTAACTTTCTGTGTGTGTATATACACTCATGTGTGTTTATAAATATATAGAGGTCTATACATATTAAATGAACATGCATTCCTTGCAACATTATCTAATCCAGAATTCTCAAGGTTTTCAGCTGTCAGTTTCATTGCTTTAGAATAGAGTTTATTGCCATCTGCTCCTGTCCCATTCTTCAACTCTGTAATTATGTTTTCATGAGTTAATTTTATCCGAAAGCTCAAGGGCTCCATTTTGCCTTATATCAAATCATCTGGTAAATAACCAGGTCAAGCCCAGCACCAAGAACACTGGTAAATTCTCTTCTGGAATTTAGATGGTGTCGGGCAGAGTCTGACCAGAGAAGAAGAACCACTAGGAGTGATATAGAATAAACTGTCTTTTTACAGAAATTTAACCATTCACAGTTACGGGAGGAGGTTAAGAGGTTTACGGGAAGCTGTTGTTTCTAACACTGTGGCCGGAGTCTGAAGCCAGCGAGGCAGGCAGTCAAGAAGGAAAGACAGACGTGAAGCAGGAGAGGGGGAAAAAAGACAAACAAATGCAAGAGGATGAGTTGGAATCCCCAACGACAAACTGAAGGGCCCAGCAGCCTGTGTCTCGAGCCTCCAGCTTCAATGATGTGAACAACCCACGGGAGAAACCTGCGCTTCCTCGCGGTGCTAAGCACGCATTGGCTTGGGAGCTGGGAAGCTAAAAGGGGCTGTGTTTGGGGACCTGAAGGGCCCGTGTGCCTGGCTTCTGCCCAAACCCACTTGTATATGTGCTGACCTTCAGAGCTTTAAAAGAATATGGTTTATGCTTAATTTCCAAATGCCACTATATGTATTTCTTGTGGCCCATGCTAACATGGAATTATGCAATGGAAACAATCCTGATAAACACAGTTCCTGCTCAGTTCAATTGACACAGCATCAATGTGCCACATAGATTATCCACCCAAGCCCATTTCTCCCTAGAGACAGTCTGAATTAAGAGTCTTAGAGTTTTGTCTTATTTATTTAAGACATCCTAAATCCTTGTCAGGTTCTTCTGGCCCAATTCCCAGCTGTGTCCTGGGGAGGACAGGCATGGTGGCTTCTTCCTGAGCACCGCAGTCCCAAGTTCAGAAAGAGATCATGTTGCGGAGGATGGGAGAAAGCCCTGGCGGGATCACAGCCTTTCCCAGATTGGGTTGTTTCTGCCCCCCTTGCGGTTGGGGCTGCCGCCTGGTTCTCATGGCAGTTCCCAAGTAAACAGCCCTTACTTCCTGGCTTTCTCTACTCAGGGTGGCAGGGGGATGTGTCCACCTCTGTAGCAGCCTTCCTGTGTTGACAACACTGTTTGTTCTTCCCGTCTCCCCAGGGAGAAGCTGCCTTATCTTTTCTGTGCAACATATTTGGGAAAAACACATTTTTCTCTCTTAAAGGAATTGATTATTGTTTCTTAAGACTAAAAAGAAAAGCCTTTCTGGATCCAAACACTGACTTAAAAAGATAACCTAAATTCCACTTACAGAGCAAGAGAAAAATTTGTACTAGTGGTGACTGGTGGTACATTTTGGATCATTCTGTGCACTTAAATTATACTGTGTGTGTGTGTGTGTGTGTGTGTATGTGTGTGTGTGTGTGTGTGTGAGAGAGAGAGAGAGAGAGAGAGAGAGAGAGAGAGAGAGAGAATCTGAAATATTTTTCAAACACAAGACCTACAGTTTTTGGTTTAAATAAACTGGGAATTTGTAGGTGTTCGTTGAGGTGTTTGTAACGATAACCTTTGTGAGACAGAAGTTTAAAAAATATATTTAATATAAACATATGTTAAAATATGTACATTTGCAATTACAAGAAAATTCATCACTACCTTTGTGTTTCAACTGTTTTTTTTTTCAGGTGGATTCCCATCTTTCATTTATTACAGAGAGCTACAGGAATTTCCTCTCCGCAATAGGATTCTATGTACAGGACTATTGGTCTGTTTTCCTTCCTTGATGTTTTCTGTGAGGCTAATTAAGTCTACAAATTTGGGAAGAGGGTGGAGTTGCCTCTGTGTCTTTCATTGATTAGAATAATACATTGTTCCCTTCAAAATATTGCATTGTCCAGTGAAGCTATGTGTACATTTTCACTTTTGAGACAAGTTTGCTGAACTACAATAAGTTACCTGCGTGTGTGTGTGTGTGTGTGTGTGTTCAGTGTCTTATTGTCCAAGAAAAAAAAATATTTTCTGGTCTCAATATTAATTAAAAAGGCACAGTTAACATTATTTGTTGTGCTGAAAGCATTAGGCTCTATTTGGAATCAGAGATGAGTCCTCAAGAATCCCCTAAATTAGCTGAGGAGATGGTCAATGCAATTAACCACAGTACCAAGCAGAAAGAACTAAGTGATGCAAGTAGGGACAGAAACAATGCGTTTTGGGAATTTAGAGAAAGGAGGAATGATTTCTCTGATTTTAGGTGCTGGAGCTTTATTAAGGTCAAGGTGAATTGAGCTCAGCCTTGAAAATAAGTAGAAAGGAGATAGGAGATGGATAAACTGATTTAAAGGAACGTATAGCATTGGCTGGACCAAGACCTCTTGTTTCATTTTCTTATAGATATTTCTTCATCATCTTTTTCTTGTTTTGGAACATGTTGGAACACTGCTTAGGGGTGTTTTTTTAAGCCAAGCTATAGTTCAGAGCAAAGATTCAGGTAATGAGCAGGATGTAATATTGAGAGCTAACGAACATTGAGTACCTACTCTTTGCCAAGCCCTTGGCACGGACTTTTTAACCCCTGCCATCAACCTGCAAGTGAGGCCATTTGAGGCTTTGATGGACATGGTCATGGCTTTCAAAAGACATGGTCAGCAGGTGATGGGACAAGGATTCAAATCCTGGCCATCTAAATCTGGAGACTGAACTCTTCAATATGCTAAAATGCTGCCTTAACAGAGAACTTGATGGCCTACGATTCTAACGCAGGTGGATCTGAAATTTGCACTGGCCCAGCTTTGACTGCTCATTTTTGTCACCTAGCAGACTCATGTCCTGGGTGTGGCTGTGTACTAGAGTGAGTCACCATCCTCTCTCCTTCCATGCTCCACATTATCCCTGGAGCCCTTTTCTCCCTCTCTTGCTACCATGCAGTAAGAACTTGATTCTTGTCCCACCTCTTACCCTCAAAGCCACCTGCTTTTTTTTTTCTGACTCACATTAGGAATCACTTGAGATTAATATCTCAGTGATTTTTATTTCAAGTTTTATTTTCCAGCTAATAGACATAGAATAGAAACATACAACTTCAACGAGCCAGAAATCCTCATCATAATAAACATTCTTTATGTTGTATCTGAGAATGATGTCTTCAGGATACACTGTAATCCCAGAAAGATCTTCTAAGATGTTTTTTCAAAATAACATAACCTGCCTTTATAAACCTGTGTTTTTAAAGGGTTAAATGAAACTGGCCAAGGCCTTAATTATTAATTTCCTAGGACGTGACATTCATTCATTTGATTTTATGCCCTGGATCCTGGGTACATTAAGAAAAAAGTATGAGACTAGCATAAAGCAATCTGATTCTGCTGCTCATCATTAAGCTAACATCTTCAAGATATGATCAGAACATAGGTCAGTCTTACTACAAACAAACCCTGTGTCCCCACCCCCCCCAAACTGTAAACATCTTACTTTGAGAGGACCACACACTGTACTTTTCAAAATTCCAGGCAGGAACAGGAGTTTCTTTTTCTGTTGAGAAAGACCTCTGTTGATGAGCCTCAGATGATCCAACTCCATGTAAATGTAAGGGACTGAGGCTTGAATACTTGTCTTTACAAAATAGCCCTGGCTACATGGCCTAGACACCTGGCCATATATTTCACTTCCTTTGGCGTAAGCTGTCCATTTTTCTTGCAGGTGGAAAATTACTAGTATTAATACAGTCTTGGCCCAGTTAATGAGGTGTACTTGAGCCCTCCCAGTGGGAGCAGGGCCTAATTGCATTTGCAAGCAGCCACCTGCAGGCATAAATTGTCAGTTCAGAGCTGCACATGGTGCTTCCAATGCTGTTCAGTTGTCCCTATGGACACGCAGTTTGGTTCAGAATGCTGAATGTGTGTAGGGGTGTGTGTGAGCATTCGATTTGTATGTGCAAGAAGGGGCGTGTGGAGGAGTAGGCAAAGAACAGCAGAGAAAGGCAATTGTCTTTGATGTAGAATTTAACCTACTCAAAAAATCCAAGCCTTTTGAAAATACCTCTTTAAAAACATCACAAATGTTTGCTTCCACTGAGGAAGCACTGATGACCACTCCAGGGACCATCTCTTCCTTAGAGAAGTTCGGAACCAAGTTATTTACCCAAGGATTGCCATTGACCCATATAGAACTGGACTTCTGGGGACTGGTCTAGGCCATGTGCCCGCCTGCTTAGTTTCTTGGGAAGTCTTTCAAAATGAAGCTCGTTTAGTAAATATAATGTGAGAATAAATAAAGAAAATGGTGAGATCTTTCCTTTATTTGGGTATTTTCCTGTGCTCTACCATTTAAAAGGAATTTGCCCCAATTTAAAAAAAAAAAAAAAAAACAGCAAACTTGACTTTATTTTTATAGACTGGATTGTAATACTAACCAGAGATTTTAGTATGAGTTTTGGTAAAACATCTTGGGAAAGATCAAAACCGGAATTAAGTTGAACAAGGGTAAAATCGTGGTGACTCAATCAGCTGAACGTGTTAGAAGTGGTCTGTAACACTAGGATGGAAACTCATCTCCTGTCGGAATTGATGTCCTTCTAAATAATAAAAAAAATATTGTCTAGCAATTCGAAATCGGCAGGAGAGGTCATTTATTACAATGCAGGAGAAAAGAGAGAGCCTGTTTCAGTGCCAATCTTTTCTCCCTTTACCCTTGACTTCATCTCTTTGTCTACCTTTTAAAAAATTTCTCTAACAGTTTCCTCCTCTTGCTTTCAGTAGCATGGGAGTCACGTGGAGCTGTGATGATGGCACTAAGAAAAATCCGGAGTTAAAAAAACTCACCTGGATCTAATGAACTACACTGCCACCTGCTAGGCTGTGACATTGGGAAAAATACTCAACCTCTCTGGTGTCGATTTCATCATGATAAAATGGGAATAATGATCAATCTAATGTCATGAAGTTGTTGGGAGAATTCAGTGATTCGAATTATATAGGGCAATTAGCTACTGTAACACCTGCCCCATTGGAACTGCTCAGTACGGGACAAGAATTACTGTTACTACTTTCAAGAGACCAAATGAATATTTTCTTCCTTAATAAAATGGTAACCTCTAAGCTATCCAGAGGTTTTAGTCAGGGAAGAGATATGTGTTATGTCATTTGTAATTTTTTATCACAATATCATTACCTGTCTATTTATTCAGCATATAATATGTGTATGTATATGTATACTTATGTGCACCTGTATATGTATGTGTGTGTATTGTTATTGCTGCAATGCTTGTACCCGCCAACCCCAAATTCAATTCTTTGGGGAAATCCTAACCCCAAAGATGATGATATTTGTAGGCAAACCTGTTGGGTGATTAGGTCATGAGTGGGGAACCCTCACAAATGGGATTAGTGCTAAAGAGACCCCACAGAGTTCCCTAGCCTCTTGAATCTTCCAGGATACTACAAGAAGTCTACAACACAGAAGCCGGCTTTTTGACCTCCGACTTCCAGCCTCCAAAACTGTGAGTAATACAGTTGTTGTTTATAAGCTGCCCGGTCTGTGGTATTGTTATATACATCGCATATTTCTATAGCAGCCTGAATGGACTCACATATATGCATATGCGGATAGGTACTTAGGTAGCTAGCTAGCTAGCTAGTCAGACAGGTAGATAGATATCCACGTAACTAACACTCCGATCAAAATATGGAATATTGCCATCACCCCAAAATGTCCCTGTGTATTTCTTTCCAGTCTGTCATCCTCTCCTCTGGAGTCAAACCCTATTCTGACTTTTATCCCTGTGAACCAGTTTGTCTGTTCTTGAACTTCCATAGAGATGGACTCATACAGAAAACACTTTTTGCTTTTGGCTTTTTTAGTTCTATGTAGTGTTTTTGAGATTCGTCCATGTTGTTGCAGGCATTAGTCATCTGTTTTTTTTCATTCCTGGACTATTCCATTGTGTGAATATAACACGTTGTCTCTTGTTCATGGGCATTTGCGTTATTTCCAGTGTTGTTTGTAATTTGAAGTGCTTCAGTTGAAATGGCATGGTATATATACTTTTGCATTAGATGACTTTATTCTACATCTTAGGATATGTCACATTTTATAGGCCTTTCCAAGCTTAAATGAATAGGGTATAAGAATCCATTAAACCTAGATTGTATGCTTCAGAATGGAACTTTAGATTCTAAAGGAAAGATAGATGATAGATAGATAGATAGATAGATAGATAGACAGAGGTGTAGATAGGTTCCAAAATAGCCCATTTACAGTTGTAGATTCCTAGGTTTTTTGTTTGCCTGACTCTTGCCAGTGAAATATTGTTACATTTATCCTAAGGGGATCTTGCTGTCAGACCACTTAGGACAGCGGGCTGACGCTTTTTGAGTTTACTCATTAGTTTATAAACTGTTACACCTGTTTGATAATAAATGTTTATATGTGTGAAAGAATTGGTTCTTAGACTTGTTTCCATTGCAGCCTGGTCATGATAGTTGGGAAAGAGGCCAATGGCCCTCCTGTGTCACCAACAATTGGAAGTTCCTGATACTGCCCCCCAAAAAGCGTGATGGTTTTGAATGGCTTAATACAAAACAATATATTTTAGGAAATTTACCTGTAAAACAGAATCATTATAAAGCAAATTGCCATTTTGTTTTTCATTGAACTAACCATCTTTCCAATGGCACCAGGTGAGGGTTTTTGTTTAGCAAGAGTTTAGAGTTTATACAAACTAATGCACCTTAGACATTAATTTCCCATTTCCAAGTCAAAAGAAGTTATGGTCAATGTGGACCAAGGGAGGCTCACATTTGGCTGATGCCCTTGTAGATATGACCTTTTAGGCCTCAGATTCCTCACCTACCACCGTGGTCCTGTTTCTTCATTGCCTGCCAAGGACTGTCTTGGGGATTATTTTGATCCTACTATTATGTTTAGAACCATGCCTTTCTACGGTGTTCTGGTTTTTGTCTGTCTGTTTGCTGGATATTTTGCTTGCTTATTTTTATTTGTTTTGCCCTCCTTTTCTTTTTTTCTTTTTTTTTTTTTTGATACTTCAATACCAAATGGGACTGTTGGTTGAATTATATGCCTTTACCCATCTTATCATTACCTTTCCTTCAAATGAAAGTTTGCCATTCACATGCTCTTACTTCCTAATGATCTCATTCATGCAAAAAAAAAAAAAAACCCACAAAAAAAACAAAAAACTGAAACTTGGAATCTGAGGCACAGATTTTTCTCTGACTCAGTTTCCTGTGTTCTGAAAGAAACTCCTTTTTCCTAAGTGAGTTGTCATTCTTCCTTTGTTAAGACTTAAGTGGTGTTAAGGTAAATTCTCATGTTATCCTCTAATGCCAATTTGAGCCTTTAAAAATATTGGAAGCACTCCCACCAATGAATTATGTTCCCACAATTTCCTAGCATCATTCGTTGCTCTCATTTCACAGATGCAAACACAAAAACACATCCTTTTGCACATAACAATCATAAATACTTTCCCAAGGTCAAGAATATTTGTGTCAGGAAAGCCTTATTTTACCAAAGAACAGGATGTCCTGATAAATTCAATATTCTGAGAATTATCATATGTACCTATCAAGGTTCCCATTGTGAAACCTTCTACTCTCTTCGCTGAGAAAGGGGTAAACCCTTGGTCCGTCCTCACTACCTTCCAAGGGATCCAAGTTTTAACTCAAGGGTTCACAAATTATGAGAGACAAATATTTATATCACAAGGGAAAAGAAGGAAGCTTTGATGATTGAGCATTTTTAAGGTTATCCCGATATATTAATCCTGGTACTATTTTTGCTTTGACTCTAATTTTATTTTGTTTGGTTTTGAGGGTTTTTTTTTTTTTTTTTTTTTTTTGCTTTTGACTTTCATCTTGATGTTTATTTTTGTCAGCTCTAGAATTTCTGTTTTTCACTGTTGGCTGGACTCCTGTGCTAGTCAGTTTTTGGTTGCTTTTATTTTTGTTACTTCTTTTGGTGGTTGGCAAGGCATAACTCCTTACCTCAGCCAAAAGCTGATCCTGACCCAAAGGATTGATCACTGGAGTCTAGGTCACTTTGTTATCATATCTCATGCATTTACTTAAGAGTGCTCTTACTTTAGGGGCGCCTGGGTGGCTTAGTCAGTTAAGTGTCCGACTTCAGCTCAGGTCATGATCTCATGGTTCGTGGGTTCGAGCCCCGTGTCGGGCTCCATGTTCAGAGCCTGCAGCCTGCTTCAGATTCTGTCTCCAGCCCTCTCTGCCACTCCCCTGCTTGTGCTCTCTCTGTCTCTCTGTGTTTGAAATAAAAATAAACATTAAAGGAATAATAAAACAAAAGAGTGCTCTTACTTTGTGAGAAGTTAATGGGTGTTTTGTAAACAAACAAACAAAAACGATGCCAGCTGTTTTTTGCTTTAATAATCTAAATATATATCAACTATGAGAAAAAGAGAGCACACATAAATAGCTGTTATTACTCACAATAATTTACCTTTCAAAATGATAAGAAAACCAGGACATTGCAAGTAGGTAATGTGATGGTGATATTATTATTCGGACAAGATTGCCTGACAAAGTGTGGATTTTCCCTAATGTGGAATCAGGCTTAGATAACTGATCTGTCCCTGCCAAGAGTGACTTGTTAGTGACTCTTAGAAGACACTAGCATGGAAAGGTTGGACCCCAGGGACTTTGGAGTCAAACGTATTCACCCAAGTTTTTCGTCCAGCTGTGATATCCTGAGCGTATTCCTTACATGTTTGAGATTTGGTTATTTCTCTTGTAAACGAGGATCCAAAATCCATCTCACAACATAGTTGTAAAGACCTAATAGCCTAATGTATACACACATGCATACAGCAGATAAAATGGAGTAAAATTGGTGGCTCTGATTATCCTGATAATGATCATAAGGCAGAATTTATAGGAAAAAAAAAACATATCTGCTAAGAGTCTGAGAAATTTATAACTTGTAACTCACGTGAGTTCAATTTTATTTAGAAGCTTTGTTGTGCAAACATTAAAGGGTAGAGGCAATCAAATCCAGTATGTAACTTTTACATGAGGCAGGTTATGATGACCCAAGGTTCCCATCTCACAGGATGAGTGTATCTGCATCCAGGACCACACAGGTGGAGACACAGAGAAGGGGCATTCTTGATTTCAGTGAGCATTGACAGCGTTTCCTTTCCGATCTCTCTGCACCCCTGCGCCAGGACACATTCTTGCATCCGTGAAGACCTTCAGTCTAGGTCTAGGCACACTCTGCTGGTCTTTGATAAGCTCTCTCACTAAAATAGTGCTACATTCCTTTTCTGATCTATTTTGGGAAAGTACACCTCTCTTTACACTTACGTGCTTAATAGTTGGGAGACTCAAGATGGCAATTAGGTTTCTTATTGAATAATAAGAAAAAGTGCAGTGACTAAGGAGGGTGTGAGAAGGTTCTCACATCACATCCACTTAAGTGGGAAGGGAGGAGCATGGCTGATAAGTGATGGGTGGGTGAAGGGCCGGGCAGGGTTCAGGGTGATGGCTGAATGCAGAACATTTGTTGGCATTGCTTTAGATCCTACACTATAGCCTGGGCCTTTTGCATGTCTGATAATTATTTGCCTAAACCCTTTTCTTATGAAAGTGGGAGGCAGAATATGCACTATCATCTTTCATTTTTGGGGAGTCCATCTTCCCTCTCGGCTTACCCCTTGTCAACTTTCTTCGTACTTCCAGATGCCAGCCAACTTCCAGAAGCCGATTCACTGAATGCCCAAGTCAAATGCATTCAGTGTGACCGATCCACAAAACTTCCATTTTCTAAAGCTATTTTTGATGGACTACTTTTCATTTTTGCCTTCGTAACGGTGGGCTAAGACATCTTCAATATGTTTCTGCCCTGCTTTCTGCTGCTACTAGCTGGAGAATGAGAGAGACAGAGACAGAGACATGGAGACGGGAGACATAAGGAAGATATTTCACCTGGGTAATTATTGAATATGAAAATGGCTACGCATATATCATTATGCACGAGGAGATTATATTGGTAGGGATTCTTCACATACTCAAAAAAGATACACATTCTGGAATATTTTCTTGAATATCAGGAACGATTACCATTGTCTGCTTGTATGAGTAAGGATATATTCTTGAAAAATATATTCATAGGAATGCTTCATATTTGAGAATATAGTCTGATAATATGTCCCTCTTACGTCTGCAGTGTTTCTCTTCTGCCCCGTGCCTTCCTTTTCCCAGTTCTCATTCCTCCCCTGTTTCTTTGGGTTCTTCCTCTCTTTGCCCTTTGGCTCCAGCGAGAGCAGTGGTGACTGTGACAAAAACAAGTTAAGCATTCCTTAAAATGCTGTAACAAGGACAAAAACAAAACCCATGAGCCACGGCTAAATAGTTGAAAAGTCTAAGTAAATTCGATGTATCAGCCATTTGGCGAATTCTCTTTTCTACTAACTGGCTTTAGGCGAATTGTCCACTCAGCAAATGGACTTCTACTGACTTCATCCAGATGCTGGGTTTTGTGAAAAGAGGTCGCCTGGTGAACACATGGAGCTTGGAAGAGATCAGTTTTGTTTTGTTTTTTTTTTTAACATAAATTGCCGTGGGAACGTACAGTAAAATGTAGTTCTGTCTAAGCAATAGTGGCATGGCTCAGCTGATCCCCGGCCTGGATATGTAGGTGCTCTAGTCATGTCCAGCGCTGATGATTGAACGTGACTTAGTATCTCTGTGTTCACTGGGAACCTCATCAATTTTATCGAATTCAGGAAATAAGGAGAATGAGCACGGCAAAGTTTCTGTGATGTGTATAACCAAAACTACTTTAAAAATAATTGGCAACACGGGGCACCTGGGTGGCTTAGTTGGTTAAGTGTCCGACTCTTGTTTTCAGCTCAGGTCATGATCTCCTGGTTCATGGGATCAAGCTCCAAGTCCAGCTCTCTGCCGACAGTGCTTGGGATTCTCTCTCTCCTCCCCCTGCCCCTCTACGGCTCACACTTGCACTCCTACTCTCTTCATAAATAAATAAACTGTTTAAAAAAATGGCAACAAAGATTACTAAAGTGCCTAATTACTTTATTTGGCATAATTTAAAAATACGAAGCTTCAAATGATTTTTGTTTGGTGGTCCTTGTTGAAATGCCAATGCTATAGCTCAACTTCCAAGAGTCATCATGGTAACTCTAGGAAGAAAAAACTTTTATTATTCCCCGTTTGCAAGGGAAAACTGAACTCGGCGAATTTGATCTGATCACAATCTTTTTGCCAGTAAATAGGGATTCAGAATCTGAACAAAGTAGCATTACTCAACCTAGACCAGCACTCTCCAATAAAAATAGAATACGAGCCACATATGTAATTTTACATTTAAAAAGTAAAAAGAGGGGCGCCTGGGTGGCTCAGTCAGTTAGGCGTCCGACTTCGGCTCAGGTCATGATCTTGCAGTTTGTGTGTTTGAGCCCCGCGTGGGGCTCTGTGCTGACAGCTGGGAGCCTGGAGCCTGCTGCGGATTCTGTGTCTCCCTCTCTGCCCCTCCCCCACTTGTGCTCTGTCTCTCTCTATCAAAAATAAATAAAATATAAAAAATAAATTTAAAAAAGTAAAAAAGAAATAAGTGAAATTAATTTAATTTTAATAGCATATCTTATTTAATCCAGTATAACCAAAATGCTATAAAAATATTAATGAGATATTTTGTATTCTTTTTTTCATACTAACTCTTCGAAATCCCCTGTGGATTGTACATTTACTGCACAGTACGGGTCAATTCAGAGTAGCCACATTTCAAGTATACTGGATAGTGCAAGTTGTTTCTCAGAGTGTTCCATGGACCAGCAGCTTAGCTATTACCTACAAGCTTGTTAGAAATACAGGCTCTCAGACTTACCCCATTTCTACTGAATCGGAATCTTCATTTTAAAGAGATGCGGAGGTCATGTGCACATTGGAGTTTGACAAGAACAGCTCACGAGACGGTGCTTTTCACCATTTTGCTGCTGGTGGTCCAAGGCGCTCATTGCTACCTCACTGCACAAATGGGTATTGAATATCTACTACCTGGCAACTGTTTGCAAGGTAACATTGATGACAGTGTGTTACACTGTGAAAAGTGCTTTGGCTTAGGAATAACTGGATCACTGGCTGTAACATCTTATGATTATGCACAACTTTTTTTTTTTTTTTTTAATTTTTTTTTTTAACGTTTATTTATTTTTGAGACAGAGAGAGACAGAGCATGAACGGGGGAGGGGCAGAGAGAGAGGGAGACACAGAACTGGAAGCAGGCTCCAGGCTCTGAGCCATCAGCCCAGAGCCTGACGCGGGGCTCGAACTCACGGTCCGTGAGATCGTGACCTGAGCTGAAGTCGGACGCTCAACCGACTGAGCCACCCAGGCGCCCCAATTATGCACAACTTTTTGACCACAACAAACCTTAATGTCTGCATCTGTAACATGGAGACGACATTGACATCAGTTGCCTATTAAATATCATTCTTCTCTTCTTTGGCTACAGGCTCTCAATTTTTTTAAGCCAGCACACGGTCTCCAGGAATACATGTGTTTCTCAGTGTCCTTGTAACTAAGTTCTCACCAATAAGATGTTAGCCTAAGTGTTCCTTCCTAACTTCTGAAAAAGGTTCTTTAAAGTTTCTGACACAGTTGAGAGTTGTATCCCCTTTCCCTTCTTCTTTTCTCTTTCGTTCTGGAACAAGAACGTAATAGCTGGAGCTCCAGCAGCCATACTGAACCCTGGGATGGTCTGGAGGCTGGAAGTCACACACCAGGATGGTAAAGTAGAAAGATAGAATGCTCCCAGATCCTGGCATCCGCACAGTGGAGCATCCGTACAAGCCTAATTGCCTTCTTTGTACTTCTTTTCTGTGTTGCACAGGTAAAATAAGTTACTATATGTATATAGCCTTAGTAAGCGGTAAATAAATGTCTTACAGACACGAGAGACATGGTACTGGCCCTCAAGGAGCTCAAAACAGAGGGTGGACAATAAAGTAAATAAAAATTTACAATAAATGTTTATCTGGCATGCTGTGAACTATTTCTTGCCCTGGACATGTAAATGTAAATGCATATCTAGTGACCTACTAAAATTTATAATAGTTCAATGTTGTCGCTGATGCCAAACATATCTGTGTCTAGGTAAGCGTCCTTCCTCGAATTAATAATAAGATATTGCCAGTAGCAATGATGCATCTTAGTTAAATCTGTCTCTATTGAATTGCTTTAACGTTTTTATGTGGTATCTGCTACCTTAGCAACATTGCAAAGATCACAAGGCTCTGGAATCACATACTCTGGATTGCTCCTGGTCATCTATGAGGAAATAGATCTATATTTTATGATCAGTCGCCATAGAACAAGGAAACAGAGCCTTTATTTAGGTGTACTTATCATCCGTTGTTTGTTTGAGGTTGAAGGATATACTTGGGAGAGAATGGACACTTGGATTTATGGAAACCTTAGAAAAAGTTTTTAGGTCACGAAGAAACCTCGTGGTAAGCTCATCCAACCATGTTACAGTATAGGTGAGGAAATTGCAATCCACAGATGGAAAAGGGCTTATGTGTGTTCATGGCAAGCTGCTTATAAGGAGCAGAGCTGGCACCAGAGCGTAGCATCCCTGCTTCCTAGTGCAACGTGCCTTCTAGAGCACTAGTCCATGTGAACATACGTACAAATGTTTCTGTGTACATATATGTGGTGGCCAATGATTTTTATATACGGGCAGTGCATTACAGCTTAACAAAGTGCTTTTACAAACATGGTCACATGGGTTCTGAGAAGTAGAAATTCTTTTCCTATTCTACAGATAAGGAAACTGAGATACAAAAACTTAAGTCACTGCGAAAGGCCATCACACACTGTGGCAGACCTGGCCTTGCAAGGGGCTCTCCGATGTTAAGAGAATAAAGCCCTGAGTATTTTGCAGCACATAGCATGGTTTTTGAGGACATCTCCAAAATCATCAAATTTTGGGTTTTGTATATACACATGGATCATCATACTGCCTAATTTTCTCTCATTATGACTCACAGAAGACAGTTACTAAAAGAACTCTTAGAGTATATCCTGGGATAGAAAACAGGATCTGTCTACTCCATCAAGTATCAGAAATATTAGGAGAGGATACATATACGTATTTCAGGGGTAAAAGTTTGTAGTTTTAGAATATATATTCAAAATATATGAAAAAACATCCAAAATGTTTTTATGATATGAAACTCAAAATAACATAAAACCTTGGTTTGCGAGCATAGCTTGTTCCAGAAACATGCTTGTAATCCAAAGCACTCGTATGTCAAAGTGAGTTTCCCCATACGAAATAATGGAAATTCAGACAATTCATTCCACAGCCCAAAAGTATTCATATAAAAATGATTACAATACTGTAATACAATACAAAATAATAAAGAAAATACAAAATATAAAGACAAACAAATTAACCTGCACTTACCTTCAAAACCTTTATGGCTAGTGTGAGAGGGCAAGACAGAGGAGGGTTATTGAGTAGGACGGCTTTCACTATCACCAAGGGAATCACCACTGTCTATTGGCTCAATGGAATCTTTTTCTTTTCATGCAAACAGGAAACTATCCAATGATACTTGCCTTTGCCTCCTTTCGAGGATTTTGCAGAAATGTGACATTGGATTGAGGATCACCCACAATCCCACAGTGAGAAACAGAGAACCATTGGCTCAGTTGGGATCATGCGATGTTCGGCATCACCTACTAGTCATATTGCAAGACATTGCTTGTTTATCAAGTTACAATTTATTAGAAATGTTTGCTCATCTTGGGGAATACTCGTAGAACAAGTTACTCACAATGCAAAGTTTTACTGTACCTTCTTAATGGAGAGTCCGAGAAGATACGATGATTTTGTAACAAGAATATAGTCCCTTTAGGAGGCCAAACCGTAATATTTGAAGAGGGAGGTCTGAGGTTTTCAGATTAGGGAAATAGGCGAAAACAATTGAAGTTTCGATCAAGATGTTGCATGGCTTGAAAGATCTAAGTAACACCAAAGAACTGAAAGTTCACCTTTCTTCTTCCCAAAGAAACTTCAATATTGACGCTGGCACTTTCGGAGGGGGGGTAAATGTGTGTAGTTAGACACCTTGAGGGAGGGCCACGCACCGCGTAGTCTGGGTGAATGAATGGTGCCTCCAGGAAGGGTACAGAACCCAGCTGGCACTGTGTAGGGGGCATCCCCAGGCACCTTAGATGTCTCTTTTCAACACACAGACTGAGAACACAAGGAAGGAACAAGGATGGACTTTGTAGCAGGTTTTCATATGTGAGACTTGACTTCTTTCAGTGGTAAAAGGAGAATAATAAAACTTAACTGCTCAAGACTCCTCCAGGTTGCTCTGTAGAGATTAAGGCTTTTAAGAACAGCAAACATCTTCAATGTAGAGGCAAAATCATTCACAGAAATGATGTTACTTGGTCACTGAAAATGAGAAAACAAAAGAGACATTTGTGGTCACTGAAGTGAGGTTAGGTCCTTCGTCCTCTGGGGCGAGTTGTGACACAGAGTTAAAACAAGGAAGTATCGTGGTCACTGTAGCAGACCCTTCATGCTCACCCATATCCCCAGGATCCCTTTTACTCAGCATCCTTCCTCCAGCTTCTGTGTGCCTTTGCTTCCAGTATGGGGGAGGAGGGGCTCCTACAGCTCCCTTCAGAGTTTGTGCCTTAGGCTAATGGTGCCACTTTTCCACTTTGCATGGAAATCTGGAGGTGCTTGGGAGAGGATAATCTCTAGGGAAGACCCCCACGCTAGGACTGACTCCCGCAGTTGTGCAAAAGCCTAACTCTTGTGCCTTGAGGCCAGACAATGGTGAGACGTAAGTTGGTCTCCAGAGTTCCTGTAGTCTCAGTTTGACTGGGACTTTGCCTGAAGTCACACTCTCTTTTAGACTCTTCCTTTCCCTGTCCTGTTTCCCCATGCCATTACAGGATTCTCCTGGAAGCTTCCTTGATAAACTGCTAGCACACGAGCTCATGTCTCCAAGGCTGCATCTAGAGAACTGGACTGGACACAAATATCCACTAGGGAGAGGCATGATTAGAATGGACACGTGGGTGATGCGATGACTATGGAATGTTCCCACTTGCTAAGAATCCAGTGTTGGAGATCACTGGATAAACCAATGTCAATTTCAAAATAAAGTCCATTCTGCCACAAAATCTGGATGCTCTTGCAAAATTAGATTCTTTTTTAGGTTACTGGTTTGGGGATTTCTATATAAAGTTATAGGCTAGGGAGAAAAGTTAATTGCTCATGCAGTCCAGATGTCACCTGGAGCCCTGCTGTGCAGGGAAATTAGGTTCAACTTGGCTGAACCCCAAGTCTGAGTCCTGAGAAAGTGAAGTCCAGCCAACCATCTCTGCGTGAGTCAGGCTCCACTTCCATGGGCTTCTCTTCTTTTCCTTCCACCCACATCATTTGCCTCATCCTGCTGATAATTTCAACACTCTCAGTGGCTTTTGAATTATTGGAGAAAATGGAATCATAAGCTTTGTAGAATACCTCAGAAAGAAACACAACCATAGCAGAACTCCTGCAGGCTAAAAAAAAAAGAAAGAAAGGAAAGGAAAGGAAAGGAAAGGAAAGTTAAGGAAAGGAAAGGAAAGGAGGAAGGAAGGAAGGAAGGAAGGAAGGAAGGAAGGAAGGAAGGAAAATGGAAGGAAAGAAAGAAAGAAAGAAAGAAAGAGAGACAACGAAATAGAAAAAGAAAAAGAAAGGAAAGGAATAGAAAAAAAGAAAGAAAAGAAAAAGGAAAAGGAAAAGAAAAAAAAAAAAAGTCCTTGAATAGAATCATGACGCAAGAGAGCTAATAGCTCTCAGTGAGAGCAGAGGTGGTATCCATTCATTCTGCACAGAGCTTTGTTTTATCTATGACTATTTGCAAGTTGAAAGTTATTGAGTATACAGATATATTTTAGGTAAAAATAGAAGAATTCCAGACCAAGTGCATGAGTGCATGCTATATGTCATACACACACACACACACACACACACACACACACACACACAGATATGAAGGAAATATTCCAAAATGTAAAGGTAGCACTGAGTTTTGAGGTGATGAATGATTTTAAAAGCTCAGTATTTATTGAGGTACAGTGTAAAGTGTTTAAACTATATAATTTAATTAATTTTTTAAACATGTGTTCCCTATGTCGTCATAGAGACGGCAACCTACAGGTTGAGCTACCTGGAAGTCTCCATTGTGTCTCTTTTAGTCAATATAACCCCCTGCATTCCTCTATACCCTTTCTGAGAGAGTTACTCTCTGACTTTTACCATGTAAGGCAATTTTTATCGTCTATATACTTGTGGTAATATTTTCAGGATTTTCTACAGTAAACGTGGGTTGTTTTAATAATTACTACATAGAGCAAAGTGGATAAAAGGATAGCTTTATCTAACAGTCTAGGTGTCTCATATTAAGGAGGAAAGTGATTTCCAGAATTCCAAAGCACGGGCCGCTAGCAAGGAGGAGCATAGGACAGTAGGATATATTTGCCAATGGGGTAAAGGGAGCAAAAGAGGGTTCACAGCCAGAGGGATCTTGTCGAATGAGGCCTGCGTTTCCACCCCTGTGCTTTTGTTGTGAGGAGAGGCTCTCGGTGCTCATGGTGTCATCACTCTTCCGGACCTTTTGCTTTCTAAGCAGTAAAATGGGATTACAGGTTTCAAGGATCCCGTTCTTACTGACCTACCTCAGACCCATGTATTTCCAGCCTGTCATTATTCAGTTGAAGAGTCTGATGTTCCTGAGGAGAGGCAAATGATTGCCTCTGAAGAGCTTTGCTGGCAGAAAGGAGCACATCACTGCTAGGGTGGTCCACTAATTATCTTCAAGTCTGTGCTGAAGTCTACAGCGGCAAGACTGAGAGAAAACTTCATTACACCTGTAAAGCCCTTCATTTTGGAAGGGGTCTGATGACGGGGAAGTAACCATCCTGCCACAATTGAAAAGCTCTGCTTCAGAGCGCCTTCTCTTGAAGGTTTCAAAGTTGGGAAGAATTTCTGAGACTCTGAGATGAGATTTTTCAAAGAATCGCATTCTGCCAGCCTGCCACCATCTTCAAACTCCGACAGTTCTTAAATAGGAGTTTTTGTGCTGATTCCTGAGGGCATTTTCTATTAAGATTGTTCATTTGTCCCCGAATTTTAGAGGCAGGAGGGGAAAAGTGTGTGTTGTGGTACAGCGAGAAAATAAATCATTCATTCAGTAAAGTCCCATGTTAGCACCTTGGCCTGGGAAATTACATGTCCTTAAAATTTTGTGACACCCTTCTTAACATAATGAAACAATATTTAATAGAATAAACGAGAGATTTGGAGTCAAGCAAGGTCCCATTCAAACCACATGGAAAATTATCTCGGACAAAGTGCGTTTAGTCAGCACCTAAGCCTAACAGATTTATTATTTTTTTCAGCTGTAAATCAGAAATAATACAATTTTCTCACAAAATTATTGTGGGGATTAAATTTAAAAAAACAGAAAAAGAATCTAAAGCATCCAATGGAAACTCTAGAAGTGTTGGTTTCATCTCTCTCTGTCTTTAATGAGATATCCTAAGAAAGAGATATTAAGGGAACTAGAAGACTCACAAAGCTGGTGACACATTTTTCATTTAGGCACAAATAGTTTCAAAAATGATCTTCCAAATTCTCGCTGTACAAACTTGGACAGGTTACTTATCCTCTCTGATCCTTGGTATCCTCATTTGAAAAAGGGGATTGGGATTAACTACTAATTTGTAGGTTAAGAGAATACATAAGATAAACATCTATGAAGTTCTTAGTGCAATGCCTCACACTTAGAACAAAATCAATAAAAAACAGTTTTGTTATTTAGATTAGACTTTAGCTATTGTTCACACGAGTGGAGAGGGATGCTAATATTTTCATGTTACATTAAATGAAACTTCTTATATATAAATATGATGATTTCTGTAAATATGAGAACGTTTCTTAAGGGTGGTATTAGAACCTGAGCCACAGTACTCAAAACCTCTGCTCAGTGTTTACCCCATTGACTCCTTAGATTTACATTTCCTTCTTAATTTGGCATTGTCTTATTAAGAATCTCTTAATTGGAGGGCATCTGGGTGTCTCCTTTGGTTGAGCGTCCGACTTTGGCTCAGGTCATGATCTCACAGTTTGGGAGTTTGCGAGTTTGAGCCCTGCATCGGGCTCTGTGCTGACAGCTTGGAGCCTGGAGCCAGCTTCAGATTCTGTGTCTCCCTCTCTCTCTGTCCCTCCTCTGCTTGTGCTCTCTTACTCTCTCAAAAACAATTAAACATTTATTTATTTTTTTTTAAAAAGAATCTCTTATTTCAGTAAGGACATAGAATTCTTAACATTAGCTGGAAATAATAGATATTCCTATATAGAACGGAACTCCTTAGAATTATGTGTACATGTGTAAGTCTGTAACCAGTCCAGTCTCAAGGAGAGGAAACCTCTATTTGTTAAACCATGAAGGGAAATTAAAGGTTCAGTGAGAAGGACAGTGATGACAACATCCAATTCCAAAGGCAAATGCTGTGCCCTTTAATCTTGAAATGCCTTTATTAAAAGAAGAGTTCATTCCTACATCCATAATCACTCCTTAGAATCCATTTGTCTCGTGGTGACCTATGTAATACATCATATTCTACAATTCATAAAAATACTTCATTCTCTCTTTTGGCACATATCAGTTCGTGATGTGAAAGGATGAATACTTCAATAATATATCTATGCTGATAATTTTGTTTTGTTTTATTTTGTTTTAACTACACTATTTTTAGAGCAGTTTTAGGCTCATGGCAACATTGAGCAGAAGACATAGCCTGCCCCATTATCGACATTGTGCTATACGGTGATACACTTGTTACAGTCTATGAACCTGCACTGACACATCATTATCACCCACAGTCCGTAGATTACATAAGCGTTCACTCTTGGTGTTATATAAACTGTGGGTTTTGACAAATACATAATGACAGGTTTCCATCCTTGTAGTATCATACAGACCAGTCTCACTAAAAATCCCCTGAGTTCTACCTATTCATCCTTCCCTCCACTTTAATTCTTGGCAATAACTGTATTTTCACAGGCAACGTAGTTTATCTTCTCTGGAATATCATATGGTTGGAATCACATAGTAAGTAGCCTTTTCAGATTGGTTTTTTTTTTTTTCACTTAGTAATATGTATTTAAGTTTCTTCCATGTCTTTTCACGCCTTGACAGCTCAGTTCTTTTTAGCTCTGAATAATGTTTCATTGTCTGGACAGTCCACAGTTTATCAACTCACCTACTGAGGGATATCTTTGTTGCTTCCAAGTTTTGGCAACTCTGAATAAAGTGCAGGTGCAGGATTTTGTACGGACGTAAGTTCTCAACTCATTTGGGTAGATACTGAGAAGCGAAATTGCTGGATTGTGTAAGAATATTTTTAGTTTTGTGAGAAACCACAACTGTCTTCCAAAGTGGCTGTACCATTTTTTATTCCCAGCAGCACTGAATGAGACTTCTTGTTGCTCCATATCCACACCAGCATTTGTCAGTATTTGTCTAGAATCCGTCTTCGTGTAGTGACATATCGGTTCCTATCAGGTTTCCTTTTAATTTGTGTCGTTTTCCATTCGTTTTAGAAATATATTCTATTTTGACTATTTTTTTAATTTTATTTTTTATTTTTTAAAATTGACATCCAAATTAGTTAGCATATACTGCAACAATGATTTCAGGAGTAGATTCCTTAATGCCCCTTATCCATTTAGCCCATCCCCCCCCCCACAACCCCTCCAGTAGCCCTCAGTTTGTTCTCCATATTTATGAGTCTCTTCTGTTTTGTCCCCCTCCCTGTTTTTATATTATTTTTGTTTCCCTTCCCTTATGTTCATCTGTTTTGTCTCTTAAAGTCCTCATAGGAGTGAAGTCATATGATTTTTGTCTTTCTCAAACTGACTAATTTCACTTAGCATAATACCCTTCAGTTCCATCCATGTAGTTGCAAATGCCAAGATTTCATTCTTTTTGATTGCTGAGTAATACTCCATTGTATATATGTACCACTTCTTCTTTATCCATTCGTCTGTTGATGGACATTTGGGCTCTTTCCATACTTTGGCTATTGTCAATAGCGCTGTTATAAACATGGGGGTGCATGTGTCCCTTCGAAACAGCACACCTGTATCCCTTGGATAAATACCTAGTAGTGCAATTGCTGGGTCGTAGGGTAGTTCTATTTTTAGTTTTTTGAGGAACCCCATACTGTTTTCCAGAGTGGCCGCACCAGCTTGCATTGCCACCAACAATGCAAAAGAGATCCTCTTTCTCCACATCCTCGCCAACATCTGTTGTTGCCTGAGTTGTTAATGTGAGCCATTCTGACAGGTGTGAGGTGGTATCTCATTGTGGTTTTGATTTGTATTTCCCTGATGATGAGTGATGGTGAGCATTTTTTCATGTGTTGGTTGGCCATCTGGATGTCTTCCTTGCAGAAGTGTCTATTCACGTCTTTTGCCCATTTCTTCACTGGATTTTTTGGTTGGGGGGTGTTGAGTTTGGTAAGTTCTTTATAGATTTTGGACACTAACCCTTTATCTGATATGTCATTTGCAAATATCTTCTCCCATTCTGTCGGTTGCCTTTTAGTTTTGCTGATTGTTTCCTTCGCTGTGCAGAAGCTTTTTATTTTGATGAGGTCCCAGTAGTTTATTTTTGCTTTTTTTTCCCTCCCTCCAGAGACGTGTTGAGTAAGAAGTTGCTGTGGCCAAGATCAAAGAGGTTTTTGTCTGCTTTCTCCTTGAGGATTTTGATGGCTTTCTGTCTTACATTGAGGTCTTTGATCCATTTTGAGTTTATTTTTGTGTATGGTGTAAGAAAGTGGTCCAGGTTCATTCTTCTATATGTCGCTGTCCAGTTTTCCCAGCACCACTTGCTGAAGAGACTGTCTTTATTCCACTGGATATTCTTTCCTGCTTTGTCAAAGATTAGTTGGCCATACGTTTGTGGGTCCATTTCTGGGTTCTCTATATTCTTCCACTGATCTGAGTGCCTGTTTTTGTGCCAGTACCATACTGTCTTGATGATTA
Source organism: Panthera leo (assembly GCF_018350215.1). NCBI lineage: Eukaryota > Metazoa > Chordata > Mammalia > Carnivora > Felidae > Panthera > Panthera leo. Next base: position 145,791,608 of record NC_056687.1, on the reverse strand, counting down.
CAGCTTTGTAGTACAGTTTGAAGTCCGGGATTGTGATGCCTCCTGTTTTGGTTTTCTTTCTCAAGATTGCTTTGGCTATTCGGGGTCTTTTCTGGTTCCATACAAATTTTAGGATTATTTGTTCTAGCTCTGTGAAGAATGCTGGTGTTATTTTGATAGGGATTGCATTGAATATGTAAATTGCTTTGGGTAGTATCGACATTTTAACAATATTTGTTCTTCCCATCCAGGAACATGGAATATTTTTCCTTTTTTTGTGTGTGTGTTCTTCAGTTTCTTTCATAAGCTTTCTGTAGTTTTCAGTGTATAGATTTTTTTACCTCTTTGGTTAGATTTAGCCCTAGGTATTTTATGGTTTTTGGTACAACTGTAAATGGGACTGATTCCTTGATTTCTCTTTCTGTCACTTCATTGTTGGTGTACAGGAATGCAACCAATTTCTATGCATTGATTTTATATCCTGCAACATTGCTGAATTCATGAATAAGTTCTAGCAGTTTTTGGTGGAATCTTTTGGGTTTTCCATATAGGGTATCATGTCATCTGTGAAGAGTGAAAGTTTGACTTTCTCTGCATCTATTGAGAGGACCATATGGTTCTTGTCCTTTCTTTCATTGATGTGATGAATCACGTTAATTGTTTTGCAAATATTGAACCAGCCCTGCATCCCAGGTATAAATCCTATTTGGTCGTGGTGAATAATTTTTTTCATGTGTTGTTGGATCTGGTTGGCTAATATCTTGTTGAGGATTTTTGCATCCATGTTCATCAGGGAAATTGGTCTATAGTTCTCCTTTTTAGTGGGGTCTCTGTCTGGTTTTGGAATCAAGGTAATGCTGGCTTCATAGAAAGATTTCGGAAGTTTTCCTTACATTTCTATTTTTTGGAACAGCTTCAAGAGAATAGGTGTTAACTTAAATGTTCCTTAAATGTTTGGTAGAATTCCCCCGGAAAGCCATCTGGCCCTGGACTCTTGTTTTTTGGCAGATTTTTGATTACTAATTCTATTTCCTTACTGGTTATGGGTATATTCAAATTTTGTATTTCTTCCTGTTTCAGTTTTGGTAGTGTATGTGTTTCTAGGAATTTGTCCATTTCTTCCAGATTGCCCATTTTATTGGCATATAATTGCTCATAATATTCTCTTATTATTGTTTTTATTTCTGCTGTGTTGGTTGTGATCTCTCCTCTTTCATTCTTGATTTTGTTTTTTGGGGTCCTTTCCTTTTTCTTTTTGATCAAACTTTGCTAGTGGTTTATCAATTTTGTTAATTCTTTCCAAGAACCAGCTTCTGGTTACATCGATCTGTTTTGGTTTTTTGGTTTTGATAGCATTAATTTCTGCTTTAATCTTTATTATTTCCTGTTTTCTGCTGGTTTGGGGTTTTATTTGCTCTTATTTTTCCAGCTCCTTAAGGCATAAGGTTAGGTTGTGTATCTGAGATCTTTCTTCCTTCTTTAGGAAGGCCTGGATTGCTATATACTTACTCTTATGACTGCCTTTGCTGCGTCCCAGAGGTTTTGGGCTGTGGTGTTATCATTTTAATTGACTTCCATATACTTTTTAATTTCCTCTTTAACTGCTTGGTTAGCCCATTCATTCTTTAGTAGGAAGTTCTTCAGTCTCCAAGTATTTGTTACATTTTCAAATTTTTTCTTGTAGTTGATTTCGAGTTTCATAGCGTTGTGGTCTGAAAATATGCATGGTATGACCTCGATATTTTTGTACTTACTGAGGGCTGATTTGTGTCCCAGTATGTGGTCTATTCTGCAGAACGTTCCATGTGCACTGGAGAAGAATGGATATTCTGCTGCTTTAGGATGAAATGTTCTGAATATATCTGTTAAGTCCATCTGGTCCAGTGTGTCATTCAAAGCCATTGTTTCCTTGTTGATTTGTTGATTAGATGATCTCTCCATTGCAGTGAGGGGGGTGTTGAAGTCTCCTACTATTATGCTTTACTATCGATGAGTTTCTTTATGTTTGTGACTAATTGATTTATATATTTGGGTGCTCCACATTTGGCACATAAATGTTTACAATTGTTAGGTCTTCTTGGTGGATAGACCCCTTGATTGTGATATAATTCCCTTCTGCATCTTTTGATACAGTCTATTTTAAAGTCTAGATTGCCTGATATAAGTATGGCTACTTGGGCTTTCTTTTGTTGACCATTAGCAAGATAGATGGTTCTCCATCCACTTACTTTCAATCTGAAGGTGTCTTTAGGTCTAAAGTGGGTCTCTTGTAAACAGCATATAGATGGAACTTGTTTTCTTATCCATTCTGTTACCCTATGTCTTTTGATTGGAGCACCGAGTCTTTTGATTGGAGCACTGACGTTTAGAGTAAGTACCGAGAGATATGAATTTATTGCCATTATGATGCTTGTCGAGTTGGAGTTTCTGGTAGTGTTCTCTGGTCCTTTCTAATCTTTTTGCTTTTGGTATTTATTTATTTATTTATTTATTTATTTATTTATTTCCTTATTTATGTATTTACTTATTTATTTATTTTTTCATCTTTTCTCCCCTCAGAGAGTCTCCCCTTAAAATTTCTTGCAGGGCTGGTTTAGTGGTCACAAACTCCTTTAATTTTTGTTTCTCTGGGAAACTTTTAGTCTCTCCTTCTATTTTGAATGACAGCCTTGTTGGATAAAGAATTCTTGGCTGCATATTTTTCTGATTCAGCATATTGAATATATCCTGCCACTCCTTTCTGGCCTGTCGATTTCTGTGGATAGGTCTGCTGCAAACCTGATCTGTCTTCCCTTGTAGGTTAAGGACTTTTTTTCCCTTGCTGCTTTCAAGATTCTCTCCTTGCCTGAGTATTTGGTGAATATGACTATGATATGCCTTATTGATGGTCGGTTTTTGTTGAATCTAATGGGGGTGCTCTGTGATTCCTGGATTTTGATGTCTGTGTCTTTCCCCAGATTAGGGAAGATTTCTGCTATGATTTGCTCACATAACCCTTCTACTCCTATTTCCCTCTCTACCTCTTCTGGGACCCCTATGATTCTGATGTTGTTCCTTTTTAATGAGTCACTGATTTCTCTAGTTCTTAAATTGTGCTCTTTTGCCTTAATCTCCCTCTTTTTTTTCTGCTTCATTATTCTCCATAAGTTTGTCGTCTATATCTCTGATTCTCTGTTCTGTCTCATCCTTCATAGCCACCAGAGCATCCATCCATGACTACAGCTCAGTTATAGTATTTTTTATTTCATTTTGACTAGTTCTTACTTCCTTTGTCTCTGCAGCAAAGGATTCTAATCTATTTTCGACTCCAGCTAGTATTCTTATTATTGTGATTCTAAATTCTGTTTCAGACATCTTGCTTGTATCTGTGTTGGTTAAATCCCTGGCTGTCGTTTCTTCCTGCTCTTTCTTTTGGGGTGACTTCCTTCGTTTTGTCATTTTGAAGGGAGAAAAGGAATTAATGAGGTTGAAAAATTAAAATTAAAAAAAATTAAAAATATTAAAATTAAATAATTAAAACACACACACACATGCACGCACACACACACACAAAATCGAATAAATGATGCTAGATCCTAGGTGTGTTTTGGTCTTGTTGAAAGCGGTTTGACAGGTTAGAGAACAAAAGGGGAGAAGGGAAGGAAATTGTTTGAGAATTTGAAAAAAATGAATACATTGAGGTAGACTAAAATGCGATGATGGGAGTAAAATAGAATTTGAGGAAATGTACACAAAAGTAAAGAATATAGTAGAAAAAAATAAAGAAAAATATTTTTAATAAAAATTAAAAATAAAAATGATTTTTTCTCTTTCTGAATTCAAGAAAAAGTAAAGAAATGAAAAAGAGAAAAAAGAGAAAAAAAGGAAATCATTTGAAAATTTGAAAAAGTGAATACAATGAAGTAGACTAAAATAAAATGATGCAAGTAAAATATAATTTCAAAAAATTTACACAAAAGTAAATACTATAATAAGAAAAATTAAAGAAAAATATATTTAATAAAAATTGGAAATAAAAATGAATTTTTTCTCTTTCTGTATTCAAGAAAAAGAAGTAAAAAAGAGAAAAAAGAAAGAACGAAAATTGAATAGATGGACCTGCTAACAGATTGAAGTAGGACTGAAATGATTTCGTTTTGCCCTAGAAGTCAGTCTATGTAGTGCTTTAGAGTCCATAAACTAAGCAGGCGGTGAGACTTGTCTTCTTGAAGAGCGGGGTTGGCGCAGTTGGGCGGGGCTCAGTGTAACGGCTCCGCTCTCCACTAGATGGCGCTGCTGGCCTCCGGGGCGGAGCGTTGCGGTGCTCGTAGGTGCGCCTGCGCATCTGCTGGAGCGGTTAAAATGGCGTCACCCAGCCACCCAGGCTGTTCTCCCGGGTCAGCAGCGCACCCGTCCTCTGTCTTCAGCTTTCGTCCACTCCCCGCTCTTTCACTCTCCGTGACCAGGTCCCAGGCAGCACCTCTCTCCCGAGTTTTGTCTCAGATGCATCTCTTTTCCCCGGCCCCTTACTTCTGAAGGACTGCGGCTTCGACCCATTCCGTCCTTCTGCGGGAGGGTCTCACCGAGCAGTGGCTGAATGAGCAAGGGCCGAATGTCGGCCGCACCCAGGAACGCTTGCTGGACCCTGCTGCTGTCGGTGCCCCGAGACTGCGGCCAGGTGCCACCCGCCCCAGAAAAAGTTCACGAGACTGTAGCAGCAGCGTTTCAGGGATTATGGAAAATCTCAACACACCTCTGGCGCCAGGCTTCACCCTTAACGACCTTGTTCCAGCACCAGCGAATGTGGCCGCCTTCCGGGGTCTGCCGGGACCAGGTGGCTTCAACGGTCTCTACCAAATGTCCTTCCAGCAGTGGAGCCGCTTTTCCCCGTGTGGCCCGAGAACCTCCCGGACCCCACTCTGCTCCTGGGGATTCGCCCTTCCCACCAGAGCACCGCCAGGTAGGGAGCCGCGGAGTTGCAGCCTTTGCGCTCCCCTTGTTTACAGTCTTAATAGAATTAAACCCTCTGCTTTCTCCTTTCTCCCTTTTTAGTTTAGTCCCTGCGGCTGTTTCCAATTTTCCACTTTCTCTCCAGCTCTTTTTGGGGGGAGGGGTGCTTTTCCCATATTCCACACTCTCCCCCCTGTGTCCAACCTCTCTCCGCCCGCAAAAGTACCTCCCTGCCAGCTTCAGCTTCTGGCTCCCCAAGTTTACCTCGCCGCACAGCATACCTGCTGAATTTGGTGGTTCAGGTTGTGCAGATTGTTGTGTTAATCCTCCAATCGGCTTTCTAGGTGTGCAGGATGGTTTAGTGTCGGTCTGGCTGTATTTCATGGATGCGAGACACACAAAAAACTTCCATGCTCTTCCGCCATCTTGAACTCCCTATTCTATTTTGACTTTAATGATATTTTCTCTTTCATTTTGGGGGCTTTTTTTCATTAAGGACACCAATTAGGTTTTTGGTGGACACCTTTATCCACTGTGATATCTCTTTTCTGTAGTTATATTAATATATGAGTATTTTTTTCTCCATATCTTATATTCTGCACGTTAGCATTTTCTTCTTGTCAGCAGTTTGGTTGCCATCCATGTTTATTTATTTATGTTTGTCTAAAAAATGTATATCTAATTTTTTTATAACTGTAAAATTTTGTCCTCGATTTTTTTCTTTAACACTGAAATCTCCATCTTAATCTCATCTTGTTCATTTTTCTTTCTCTGAATTTTTATCTTATCTTTGAACCCTTATTTCTTAAATTTGTGGTCTCATTTAGTTTATTTATAGTCTGAAGCACTTCTAGGAACTTTTGCTTTCTTATGAAGTCTTCTATTTTCACCTTTCAACAGAGTCTTCATCTATTTTTGCCATGCTATAGGTCTCGTCCTCATTATTTTACTGCCCATGCTTGGAGAGATGCATTATGGCCCCCTCTCTTTTTTATGTCTCTTTTATACTGGAAACACTTAACTAAGCAGTAGTGTCTGAGTTTAAAACAGTGGGAGAATTCTCATTGACTCCCTTTCCAATCCAGTTGAAAACTGTTTTTATTTTTTTAGAATTTAAAACTTAAAGGTCTTGTTTATTTAGCCAGAGGGGTAGAATAGAGTGGGAAACATTGGGATGTTGGAGCCTGCTCACCCCAGCCATGAGAATAGGTTATTAAATATTCAGTATTTTTTGTGAGACAGCTGTTAAGAAACATGGCCATCATGAAAAATTAAATTATATTAGTTTACATATAAATATCTTACATTATATTAAAAAAAAAAAAGGTAACACATCCTCAAAACTCATCTTTCCTGATGACTTTATTTACTACCATCCGTGCTATTGAGGTTATTTAGGACAGTTTTTTTGCATTTAATGACATCACATTCGTTGCTTGAAATTGGCCATGATCAGAGTTTTTCCATCGTGGAAATTGGCAAATGCTACAGATCAGGCCCTGACTTATTGTTTTGTTGATGATCTAGACTCAATGAAGTGATGGAAAGAATGTTAATAATGCAGGTAAGATTTCAATGTGTTGTGTTTTTTACCATTACATTGTGATTAGCAAGATAATTGAGAAAATATTTTTTGGTTTGTTCCGGTTTGTTCTAGTTTGGTTTCAGGAATAGAATTTAGTGATTCGTCACATACATACAACACCCAGTACTCATCATACCATGTGCCTTCCTTGATACCCATTACCCATTTAGCCAATCCCCTAACCACCTCCCTCCAGCAGCCTTCAGTTTGCTGTCTGTAGTTAAGAGTCTCTTATGGTTTGCCTCCCTCTCTGTTTTCAGTATTTGGAAACTACTATCCTATTCAGAAAGAAGTTGTTTGCTTTACTTACAAATGATGAATATCCTTGTGGCTTCACTTTATTCGTATTTAATAAAATAAAGAAAAATATCAATGAACATTTATGTGGGAACTTTACTTGTTTATTAATTGCAACCATAGTTTAGTCATGGGTACAAGAGTTCAGCAAAGTTCAACGAAAACATATTATGAGAACCAACTGACTCTATGGAATGTGTGGCAGAATCTATTATTACTTGTAAAATCATAATTATAAATTTATCATTTTTAACTTCATGAGTGTCTCTTCCCCTGCTGCCTGCCCCCCTGAAAATCTTATTGTGGTTGTCTCTTCCCTCCTCCCTCTTCCTTCTCCTCCTCCTCCTCCTCCTCCTCCTCCTCCTCCTCCTCCTCCTCCTCCTCCTCCTTTGCCTCCTCCTTTGCCTCCTCCTTTGCCTCCTCCTTCTCCTTCCTCTCATCTTTCTTCCCTTTCTCCTTCTTGCCACCTCTTTGTCTAAACCTCTATATACTGCTGGAGACAATTAGATTGGGAAGTAATAATCCTTTTGTCTATTTTCCTATCTTTCTTCTAAAATTAAAACCTTGAAGTCTTGTTCTTAGCTCTGCTTGGACTGAGAGGTGGTCAGGGTGGAGTTTTCATGGAAATTGTTACTTCTTCCGGAACTGACTACAGTAACTGTCCTTCTACCCCTTTCCAAGTTGGATATGTGTTTTAAGTTTTGTGTGTTTCTGTGTGTGTGAGTGTGGATGTGTGTGTCAGGAGAGAAGGGTGGGGTATGTTTACCTTCTTCTTACGTTGGCCCTTGCGTGTCTTCTGTGGAAGGTAGGTTTGGAATCGCTTGGATGCTTGCCAAGCCCAGTATATTAGCTTTCTATTACCAAATAACAAATTACTACAAACTTAGTGCCTCACGACAATGTACATATTTCATCTCTTACAATGTCCATGGGCCAGGACCCAGGGCTTTGCTGGATCCTCGGATCACCTCTGATGCACTTGGAAAAAGTTGTTCATTTTATTGATCGATTGGCAGCTTTAATTTCTTTGTGGTTGTATGACTGAGTTCCTTCTCCTTTTTACCAGCTCCCAACCAGGGACCACTCTTAGCAACCAGAAGCCATGCTCAGGTCCTTGCCCCCAAACTCTGTAGGTGGTTTACAAGACGGTTGTTCATTTTCTTCAAGACCCCTTCTTCCACTTGATCAAATCAGGTCAATCCAGGATAACCTCTCTTTTGATTAACTTCAAGTCAACTGGTTAGTAACCTAATCACAGGTGTGATATTTCCTCATATTTATAGGTTCTACCCACACTTAACAGGGATGGGGTCATTATATAATGCATGTACGTACATAACGGGTTGGGAATTGTGGGTGTGGAGTCGTTTATAATCCTGCCTACCATACTCAGACTCGCTGATTGTTAATACTCTCAAAGTTTCTTACTGGCAACCAACTTATTCTATATTCTTATGATTGCTCCTAGTTTATTATAGCTGCATTTTTTGTTTGCTTGCTTGCTTTTTCCTCTTGGGAAGGAAAAGAAAAAAAAAGAAAGGAAAAGGAAGATTTTGAGGTTTGGCTTTACTGTGCTATTTTAATCTTGAATAAATAACTGCTTCTATTTATTATTTGCTATATTTTAATGTTCCAAATAGTTTTTGCATATAATGGAATAATATTTATGCAAAACCTCCTAACAGATATTTTATAATCCCTCTTACTTCCTTCTTCTGCACCCCTTCATAAATTGACATCTAAGTCATGAATACTATCATGTGAAGAAAAGAAAAGAGGGCCAACCCTAGAATAAAGAATTCCAAGGGAGGTATGATGTAGGAAGCGTTCCCAGAGAGAAAGAGCAAATAGCACCTTTTCAGAAGGGAGGAGTAAAGAGATTTGGAAGGATAAAATGAAATAAAGATAAAGCCTGAGACTCAGTAACAGAGTGTTCCCTGCCATAGGCTCCAGATACATTGAGAAGTAAACCAAGGGCAAGATGGGCAGTGGCTGAGAGGGTGTCCATGGTGAGAAGTGAGCTGACTGCTGAGTCCCTGGCAGTCTGTACTATAAGAAATAGCTGAACAGGTACCAAGGCAGCGATGTGAGGAAACCAAGTCTTTACTGTGCCAAGAGGCCAACCCATGAGTTGCAGCATCCGTGAACACTTCAGAAGTGAATGCAAGGAAGGCAGAGCCCGATGCCTAGAGAACAGGCACAAGGAGCTACACTTCACCTGTGGGTCAACAGACGCCATGGGGAATGGCAGCATGGAGACGGGAGATTCCCTGAGGCTATGTGAACTCTCCCTGTGTCTAGATGCCACCTTTGGAAGAAGGTGGGAGAGGAAGAGGACTTTCAGAAAGAAATGCAAACCTTGTCTTACTTAACCCTAAATGAGACTGCTTACAATAGGAGAAACTTTATCAGCTGTAATTAGAAAGTATGCCATTATTTCTGCCATCATTGGAAAGAAGAATGGCAAAAAAGTTTGTATTTGTTACAGAGACAGGGAATCTAAATTCCATGTACATTCTAGGTTGTATCGCACTAAACTGTGACCATACTCTTCATGCATTATCTCACTTAACCATTCCAGAAACTCCATTACTATTCTCATTTTAGAGGAGATTATACTGAAATGAAAGGAATCCTGATAATTTGGGCCACATCAAAAAGCTAGTAAGTCAGAGATGTGAAATACTGTTCGACCCCAAAGCGGCCTAACTTAATCATCTTGATTTGTAACACAGGATCCATATTGTTTCAGCAACAATTTGAGTGACATCATTGTGGGCTTCAGTTCTGGATTCAGTACATTCACTTCTCATTTGGACTCACAGATACTCACAAAATATATTTAAAGTTTAAAGGAGAATATTGAACTGCCAGATGACTATCTTTATATCTTTGTCCACATCAGGACTTGGTTATTGGCTCTGCTTGAAGAGAAAAAAGTCAGGCTACATTAAAGATGCTTTCTTCAGAATCCTTCTAACTGTTCAAAATGGTACTACACGTCTCTTTTAGTGTTTCCACAGTGCTTGGTTCCAGATAGTTTCTTTTACCTAGACCTATCACTGTAAGAACACAAACCCAAGGAGACAGAATTGGGGTCAAATTTAGTCTACTTCCATTTGCCACCTTCAGCACAGACAACATTCATCTTAAGATCCAGTGGTGGCCCTGGATTGCAAATTTCTGATTGCCCAAACTCCTGTAGACTCTAGATCCTGAAGGGCTGAAACTGTCTTGGCCTTGCTTAACTATCCTGCCTTCAATTACCTCATTTCTGTGTGTTTTTCATGCTCCATTCTATGTCATTCTTTTTGCTCCTTCTCTGAATGTCATTTTACCCATAGGCAGAGGGTTTGATTTACTAGACTGAATCATGGTTATGTATATGCTAACTGCTGCCTTTTAAATTTGGTGGGAATGAGTGGAAAAAGATTCTGATGTTTTCTGAACTGCACCCAAATACAAAATAGAAATCCCAAATGTTCTGGGAAAATATACTTTCTTATGTCTGAAAATTTAGCCATCTCCCAATGGAAACTCTTTAGGGATGCATCAGTATTTGGCTCTGACCTAGATATTTGGACAAAATGTTTAGCCTTGGCCTCAACATTGGCCTTTGAAAGATTCAGGCTGAAGACTCGTACAATTTCATACCTTTTTTGGTATCCTTAACCATGTGATAGAGCCATGTGATGACCCAAGTTACCATCATCCATAAAACAACATAACCAGAGCAATAAAATGATCAAGGGATTGCATTCTAATTCATTGTTCATATATGGGTATTCACTTTCAAATATAAGTACATATTTTATATGTAACTTGAGGTGAAAAATCTTATGTGCTTTACATAAGATAAAACAGCAGTCACTTGCACGTAAATGTACATTTATTATTCCAACCGTAAAATGCTATAATAATTAACAATGATCTTGTAAATTGTTAATATTGTATGCTAAACATTATTAAGACATTTTAAATAATTAGATGAGTGGAAAGTGATTGGCAGAAAATACTAACACTATGAAGGAGTATGTTAGCTACCTAACTTAGAAGAATGTTATATTCTTTTCAGATCAAACTATATTTATGAAAGTTAAATAACAATGCAAGGCAGGGGCGCCTGGGTGGCTCAGTCGGTTGAGCGTCCGACTTCGGCTCAGGTCATGATCTCACGGTCTGTGAGTTCGAGCCCCGCGTCGGGCTCTGTGCTGACAGCTCAGAGCCTGGAGCCTGTTTCAGATTCTGTGTCTCCCTCTCTCTCTGCCCCTCCCCTGTTCACGCTCTGTCTCTCTCTGTCTCGAAAATAAATAAACGTTAAAAAAAAAAATAACAATGCAAGGCAGAAAAATAAAGTTTAAGTTAAATCATGCTTCTAATCCTTATAGGATTATTTGGTGTATTCATATTCACAACATTAAACAAGATAGTTTTTAAGAATTGTATTTAGTTTTCATTTATTGAATTATACTTAAGCCCTAAGTCAGGAAAGAAAAAGTCCTATTGAGGAATTGTTCCCATTTTGTGAGAATGAGTCAAAAGAAGAATGTCAACTTATCCAACTTTTTATAGAATGGAAAATCAGAAAAATGTCATGCAATTGTCATTGCCAACGGAACAAACACGAAAGCTCTGAATGATTCAGGCATCACATGCATTCAACTTTTTCACACTCTCAGCTGTGTATTTGGAAAGTAATTATAGCAATGTGTAATAGAACAGATTTACTGGCTGTGAGCAGAAAGATAGTAGCTGTTTTCCTTTCCCTTTGAGCCATAGAAAAGCTCCATGACATAGTAGAAATGCTGAAACTTCTTGTCTGCACTTCTACAAAATGTTCAAACAAGAGGGAATAGCAACTATGGAGTGTTTAAAACAAAAATGCTTGTGGGGCGCCTGGGTGGCTCAGTTGGTTAAGCGTCTGACTTCAGCTCAGGTCACGATCTCACGGCTGGCGAGTTCAGGCCGTGACAGGCTCTGTGCTAACAGCTCAGACCCTTGAGCCTGCTTTGAATTCTGTCTCCCCGTCTCTCTCTCTGCCCCTCCCCTGCTTGTGCACTGTCTCTCCCTCTGTCTCTAGAGACAGATGGTGAGTGGGGGAGAGGCAGAGAGAGAGGGAGACAGAATCCAAAGCAGGCTCCACGTTCTGAGCTGTCAGCACGAACCAGACAGGGGGACTCAAACTCAGGAAAAGCGAGATCATGATCTGAGCCGAACTCGGATGCTTGACTGACTGAGCCACCCACGAGCCCCTAAAACATTAAAAAATATTTTAAATTTTTTTTTTTTCAACGTTTTTTATTTATTTTGGGACAGAGAGAGACAGAGCATGAACGGGGGAGGGGCAGAGAGAGAGGGAGACACAGAATCGGAAACAGGCTCCAGGCTCCGAGCCATCAGCCCAGAGCCTGACGCGGGGCTCGAACTCACGGACCGCGAGATGGTGACCTGGCTGAAGTCGGACGCTTAACCGACTGCGCCACCCAGGCGCCCCTAAAAAATATTTTAAAACAAAAATGCTTGAAATAAAGGAAATCTTAATGCTGAACTTTGCAAAGAAGAAAAGCAAATGAACAACAGATGAGTGCTTAAGAGAACAGGTTATTTATTGGACTTTTAAAGAATAAAACCAATTCATGTTTCTAGAGAGTGAAAGCATTTCTTACGTGTATCATACAAGAATAAAGAATAATCATTTCATTATTCTATCCTAGGAAAGGTGCATGGATTGAGGGCAACTTCATAAGGAACCAGAGTAGTGAGTCCCAAGCAACGTGCCAAGATTTATGCCAGCCACTACCTCCATGAAACTTAAGCAATTTCCAGCAACACTTCATTTCTCTCTTCTCAACAAAGCTGTCCCTGATGATCTGTATTGACCTGTTCAATTAGTTATTCAGCCTAAGAGCAAACACATTTCTGACTGAGTGACAGGATCCACCACTTATGTTAACTTGTGAGGAAAGGACACTGGGAATTTGTGAAGTACACACTAGTGTTATTTGCATAACAAATATGTTATTACCATAAAAAATGTTTCTGTAAGTGTTCAAAAATGCCCCGTGTCTCTTTCTTCCCCAAGAAGCTGCACAAGACAACAGAGAGCCCAAGGAAAGTCAGTTACCTGAAGTTTTCATTTTGAGTGTAAGGAAAAGGAATTCTTCATCTTGAAAAGCCTGGAGTTTAGCAAATTTCAATTGGTTCTAATTGAACCCTTCCCTTCCAAAATGATCAAGAACAAAAGAGTAAGGAGAGGGATGTCCACAGGAATCTATGGCGAAACATGTCCGAGTTTGAATTACCAGACATTTGGGTTTGCAATCCTAAATCTTGTATTTCAATGCTGTGTGACCTTAAAACTTTCTGAGTCTCCGTTTCCTCTTCTATAAAATGGGAATAGTATTCTATTTCTAAAAAATAGAATCTACTGTGTAAGATCATTAGGAGGGTTAAATAAACCAATCTTTATAAAATGCTTGCCAGTTAGCTATCTTTGCATGACCAACATCCCAACACTCACCGAATAAAATGAAAACTAGTTCTCATTTCTCTTGAGACTGTGGGCCGCTCGATCTTGCTGCTGCCTCTATCAGTTTGGTTGATGCCAATTGGTTCACACACATTTCTGTCGTCAGGTGGAGGCTGGCTGGTCTAGATGGCCTCATTCACCAGCCAGGAGATTTACCAGATGTTGGCTGGCTGTTAATGTGATTCAGTTAAGTGGGCCACATACCTCTCATCTTCCAGATTGTTGACTCAGGCGTGTTCTCATAGCAGAGACAGAAGTTTAAGAGATTACGTGCATAGGGGCCCCTGGGTGGCTCAGTCGGTTGAGCATCCGGCTTCCGCTCAGATCAGGATCTGTCGGTTTGTGGGTTTGAGCCCCGCGTGGGGCTCTGTGCTGACCACCCAGAGCCTGGAGGCTGCTTCAGATTCTGTGTCTCCCTCTCTCTCTCTGCCCACCCCCCCCCCCACAATCTGTCTCTCTCTCCTTCAAAAATAAACATTAATTGTTTTTTAAAAAGAGATAACGTGCATATACTCAGGGCTTCTTGAGACCTATGCTTGAAAGTGGTATGTTACTTACACCATATTCTGTCCATCAAAGCAAAGCCTATGACCAAACCCAATATCAGCGGGGAAGGGCATTCTGCCTCCAAGACAGGAACTACAAAGTCATGTGGCAAAAGTCATGGAAACCATGGGTATCTAGAGGTGTGAATAATTGTGATTATTTATGCAACATGGCACAATGGTTGGCACATGGTAAGCTTTCAGTAAGAGATGACTCATACTTTGTGCAGTAGATTGGAGAGGGTAGGGGGAGAGGGTAGGGAGAGAGGGTAGGGAGAGAGGGAGGTAATCTATGAGGGTGGGATGCTGGCTTAAGAATGAGGGTGCAGCTGAGAAACCATAATGGTGCTCTGGTCTTTGGAAGCAATCCTGAGCTCTCGGGGTGTGCTGGACACCAGCTCCCCCCGTATCTTTACCTTATCAAAGTAATCAAATAGGATGTTTATATCATTTTTTTCAACTACAGGGCACTGTTCAAATATTAAGAAATCCTCAAATTCTGACTCTGCAGCTGAGCAGAAAATGAATAATCCTATATTCCCCAAAGAGCCTCCTTTGTCACAATGGCAAAGTGATTCATCCACCCAAGGTCACTGGTAAATTGAAATCTGAGCCAGGACTTTAAGGGAGTTACTATCTCACAGCTAAGTGTTTTGACAAGGTGGGATGAGCCAGGTTAATAGAAAAAGCCACTTATAAAGGGGATATTCTTTATCCACACACTTTGCTGGAAACCTTAGCATGAAGATTGATAGCAAGTTGGAAAAATTGCAGGGGAAAAGGGAAAGGCATTACTGAATGTAAGAAGTATAATTTGGTTTTAAAACACCTCATGAGATATCAACGGGACCTACTGAAAGGGCCAGAGGGCATTGTAGTGGAACGGAGCAAATGGAAGAGTTATTTTAGGAGAAGGGAAACAGGGACCAAAATTTGGGTTAAGAAAATTCATTATAAACATGTCACTCATTACAAATGAGAAACATTGCAATCTTCTACCAGCCAAGCCCCAAGCAGGTGTATATCAGCTTCACACACACACAGGCCAAAGGCGCATGCACAGATCTTTTATTTATTATTCCTACTTTTTTAATGCCAAACAGACCCCTCCTTCTCTCTTTGGGATATCCCTTGAAGGCTTGTTTTATGGACCCTTATATTTCCCCTCACAATTATTTTATATTTAAGGAGGCATAGAAGAGGCCATGTTGTTAATATTGTTGTACAACTACCTCTTACAACTTCCTCACCTCCTTCTGAAAGGGGTCTAAGGAAACTAGGTGGTCCCCTTGCGATTCTCTACCACTTGTGGCCTCCGATCGTTTATTGGACTGCAGATCGCCAGAAATAATACAGATCTACCCCTTGTACCAGTCTCCATCAAGCAGCATGAGATTTCCAGGATCCTCAGTGCATGTGGCATACTCAGGCCTAAATGCCCAGGACTCTGTAGGGTGGGGGAGCATCTCAGTTCCTGGCCTCCAGCATTCTCTACCACCTTCCAGGTCTTACTTTCTCCTTACCTATCACCATGTGTCTTCATATTTTACGAACTTTGATTTACTAAGTCATCTGTTTGATGTGTTTATTTTGTCTCCCTGGTAGAATGTAAGTCCTAATAGCTAAGATAGTGTATGGCTAATAGGAGGCATTGATAAATATTTCTTAAACTAGTAAATGTTGACCCATGCCTGTGTAAATTTAAAGTTTGGGTGAAAAAGACCTAGGAGGTACACTATTATATTAATATGAACATATTGCATAATTATGAATGCTGGTAGAATTATAATGGGTATAGACTCAGATAGAAGTGGGTTTCAATCCCGATAATGAGATGTAAAGGTGATTTGTGTCACTTCTGGAGGAAGCATATTATAGACTATTATAGCATATTATAGCATAGGAAATGTCTATTATAGACATTATAGAATATTATAGCATAGGAAATGCTGTAATACTCTTCTGTCAGTGCATGGTGGTCAAAATACCTTCTGCCAGCTTGGTTCCTTGAGCTACTAAAGAAGACAATGACCCCAGTAACCTACAGTGAACATGAAACGTAAACAAGAAATAAACAAGTGTCATGTTAAGCCATTGAGATGTGGGAATTGCTTTTTACTGAAGCATAACCTGGCCTACCCTGACTCATACACAGTGTGGCTTCAGAAGTTTCTATGAAGATATTGATGCTATACAACAGAAATAATAAGGCTACCCCCACAAAACTATAATCAAATTAAATAATATGTATAAAGCACTTATTATGACCCTTTGTTTCACAGTATGTCCTCAATAAAGTGTAAAAAGATAACAACTACATACGGCAGAGATCAAATATCCGTAACCTGTCACCAAGTTTTCCAGCCTTCTGAAATCACATTTGCGTTCAATATCCAAGGAAAATCGTTCCAATCTTTATACTGTGGCACTTCATACTATCGAATTTTATACAGTGAATGCAGAAGGCAATGCCTTCCCCAGTATTCTTTCAGGAAAATAAGAACGGGAGAGATTGGACGATGATTGCATTGTTTTGGTTGCTACCATCATTGCTCTCTTCAAAGTAACTTCCAGCTTTGCGTTTGCTTTGGTCCCCTCTGCTCACGTCCTCTTTGATTTACCAGCTGTCCCATCTCAGTGAGGTCCATTTCACTCCAATACATGGATGATGCCTTCTCTTCTTCACTGGCCCAGCTGCTAAAATCAATGCCCTCAAATGGTTAAAGTGCTTGGTCCTTTAACCAAGCAAACAAGATGCATCTTGTTGTGTCTATTGCAAATCTTGCAATAACATTAAGTGCGTGACAAGCATTCAGCAATTTCTTCTTGCTTCCTTATTTGTGTGCTGCATTCATTTTTTTTTACATCAGTCAAGGGTTAGCACTTTTTTTTTTTTAAATCAAGGACCAGATATTAAATATTTTGGTCCCTGTCACAACCATTCGGCTGCTGTTGTGGTGTGAAAATGGCCATAGACGTTATGTAAACAAATGAGCATGGCCGTGTGCCAATAAAACTGTATTAAGAATAAAGACAGCTACTGGATTTGGTTCTCAGGTTGCTGACTGCTGATTTAAGTTATTCCAATTGCCTCCATCCTACCAGAGAACATGTACATTTGAGACATTTCCAGAGACATTTTCTTCAACTTCCCTCTGTTTTTGTTTATTTAACAACTTTAGTGGCCATCTGCCGTACCCTCGGCTCTGTGCAACTTTCTGACCTATGAGTCAAGTAACCCACAGTCCTGCCTTCTGGGGTCTCTTCATCCATGGGGAGGACCGAGATGGAAATACAGATAACAATTCAACTTGCTATGAGAAGCTGTATAATAAACATTTTTTTTCTCAAATCGCAGGAACCTGGATATTGTTCTGGAGAGAGTTTATTCCACTCTTCCAACCTCCCGGAAACACTAACACACATCAGGCTGCTGATCTCACAAGTATGTTCTCTGTCACAGGAATTTGAGGAAGCCATCATTTCCATCTTAAGCAGAAACTGAGACTTTTTTCTTTTTCCTTGTAATTACTGGTTGCTTCTGACCTTAGAAAAACAAGAAGGGAAAAGAATCAAGAAATACTTCCAAACAGAATTCCTTTCAGTGCTCAGAGCCTCCGTTTAAGTGACAAAAACCTAGGGATGAAAGTGTCTGTCTGAACTCGTGTCTGTGCCTATGAGGTTGAAGCAGACCGGTGGCGGCCCCAAGTGACCCATGCTGCCATCACAATATTACCGTATTAGAGAGTCGAACCTAAAAAACTTATGAACATAGAATACTTTTTTAAAGCACTCATTCCTTCACTTGCCATTTGCAGAAACCATAGTAAGCGTTTCATAAGGGTGAAGAAAGTGCGTACTGTTCTTTACTCATAGGGATGCTCTGCTAACCCTAGAAAATGTGGAGTAAGCTGAGAAGCGAACAAGAGCTGGAGCCCCGCCAGCCCTTGGTGCTGCTTCCTGATGGCTGCACCAGATGTCTGAATCGACCTCAGCAGAAGGGCCAGGTGTTCTTTTAAATTTGAAATTGCAAGCAGAAACATAAGACCTTTTTTTGTCTTCTTTGAAGGGAAGGGAATTAAGAAGGAAGGCGTTTAGAGGATAAAAAAGCCGTGGTCATTGACCTGACTTGGTTGGAGGCTTCTCAGCCAAATCTCTGATAGAATACCATTTCCCTTTCCTACTCGGAGATAGCAGGGGCCTTATGGTCTGCGACCTCTGCCCTCTCTTCCTGACCACAGAGAAGTTCTCAGCCGATCAAAGAGGACAAATGCTCCAAGGAGACAGCTTTGCTTCTCTGACTGGAGGACACACACACCTCCCCGGGGGATTTCCTCTGGACTTTCTCTAGTGGCATGACAGCATCTTAAAAAATGTCTGGACTTAAAAAGGCAAAAAGTCAACATTCAGGCTATGTTAAGGAGGAGAGAAGACAGGCTGGTCAAAATTATATCCACTAGACATGCAGTCAGTGAGCTAGCAGGCTCTTCATAAGCCAACAAACATAAAAAAAAAAAAACAAAAAACAAAAAACAGGACGTGATGGTCTCCATTGGCCGGATTAGAAACAAGGACACTGCAAAAGGATTTTCCAAAGGTAGCTCTGAGTGGGTCTACTCTCCTTCCAATAGACTGTTCTGCCTGTTAAATAAATCCTTCAGAGGATCAGGTATTCTAAGTTTTTTATTTTAATGGCCCTTAGCCAGAGACATTCTTGTGGCCCCGATGAATGTTCTGTAGCTAAAATACTTCAGGGATTGGCAAAAAGCCTGCAATATACACCTCCTGGAAGTGTTACTTCATCATGCACTTGCCTGGACTGCAAGCCTGCTTCTCTAAAGAATTTCTGTAACCTTATTGCATTCACCTCCAAGAAGACACGATCAGCAGGGAGGAGACGTGCAGAACGGCTGCTTCGTGCCTCAGACTCCAGACCTCAGAATGAAGTCACCGAAGAAGTTAACATTAGCCTTGGCCCTAGATTTCTCGTTCTCTAGATCAGCACAGTGCCCTTAACTCCCCCCATCCTCATGCATAGGCTTGTCCTCAAACACCACACGTAGAGCCTTCTGTCTGTATCTCACGTGCTGCCTCGAGACCCACCTGTCATTTGTTATTTGTCCCGTACTCTTGTCTGGGTTTTAGAATCATTCTTGCCTTCAGTCCGTTTCAGTTCAGACATGACCTTTTAGAATCTATCTCCCTTGCCTTGGCTGTCCATCGGCAGGGTTGTAGAAATGAGTTTTTCTTTTCTCCACCAGCCACACAGAAGAGCGGCTATTTCTGCGTGTTGGAGCAGACTGTGGTACTGGGGAGACAGTATTTGCTTTGGAAAGAGGTGATGGCTATCTTCTACCATGCCAGTTCCTGATAGTCTTTCTTTCCTGAAGAAGGACTAGGTCACTGGTTTGGGTGATTACAACAGGACAGAGCTGAACATGGGGTCCTGAGGCCCAGGAGAAGAGAGTAGAATCCTATCTGCGGTTCGATGCTGGTGTGGCTGAGAGAACCATTTCAAGTCAGAAACTTGAGAAAAACAAAAGAGAGTAGAGCCGTGGGGAGATCAAACAGAAATAGAGGAGGGTACACACCCGAGGAGTGTCTACGGCTTTATTGGCAGGGAAAACCCAGGGCAGTGGTGCATAGGATTCCTTTGGATTAGGAGTTGGAAAGTATAGTTTGTGTCTATGGAGGCGAAGAGCCAGGACAAACCTAGACCGCTCACAATTAGAGCCCGTTTCTATTCTCAGATACAAAATTAGCTAATTTGTCATTTATTTGCTTTTCTCCCAGCCATGTGATGGCCAATTATCACCCATTTTGTATGACCGGGTGGTAATTTGAACATAAATTTAGGGAGGCCCAACGAAAGGAGTTAAGAGTATTCTAGTTATTGGAGCCAACTTGGCACCCCTAATGCCTCTCTTTCCACTCATGGGTTAGTATCTGTTCCAAGATGACTTTCAAAAGTTTACCTCTCTAAGCCTCAGTTTTATCTTCTGTAATATGCAGATGGTAATGTGTATGTTGCAAGGTTGTTTAAGGTTGAGCGATAGAATGAGTACAAAGCACTGAGCCCCAGTGATGGATACAAAGTACGTAGCGTTCAATACTCCAGCTCTGGGGACTTGTTCTGGCTTCTGCTTCTTATCCTCACATCCTGAGCTGACAGCTCTGCTCCAATGCCTCAGGTTCTGTTAATTTGAACTTAGTTTCTGGGTCAGCCTAGACCTCGACTGTACTCTGTGCCTCCATCTGTCCTATGTCTGGCTTATCCTTAACTTCCCAGGAGTACTCATTCAGCTCTATATTTAGAACTCCCTGGACACAATTTCACCTGTTTATGGCTTCATCGCCCAGATCCTACACAGATGTGGCATCTTGGGGATGCACAATAGCTGGGTTGGGTATGGTCTGGTAGGGCAGCATGACAGCTTTGGCTATGGGTGACACAGAATGAGCCAAATGAAAATGCTCATTGCACAGGCTTGTGAGTAAGATGACAGTCCGAAAGCTGGATGGTCAATTCTGAAAGCACAGAGTTCCTGCCAGAACCTCTTAGGAAGATAGATCATGAGGTATGTGCACTATATACCAGTTTTTCTGATGCTGTTTGGGATTTCTTGATTTTTTAATATACTTCCCTCAGTAAAGGGAAGAGGCTGAAGCCTCTCTTGGACATGGAAAGCACTGGGTTTGTAAATTGGGTAACAGATCTGTGCTCTTGCATTAAACCTTTAGGCTAGCTCCTAGGCCATATGCATATCAGCATGGTGGTGGCAACGGCATCTCATTTTGGTTAATAGTAATCAATAATCCTGTCAAATGCAGGGTGGGATTCTTATTTTTAAGATAGCCTATTGTGGGAGGCTAAAAAATGTGTTCTTGAGTTTTCAGCTTCTAATCCTTGAAATCTGTAAATGTTACCTTATACAGAAAAAGGGTGTTTGCAGCTGGGATTCAGTTAATGATCTTGAGAAAGGGAGAGTATTCTGGATTATCTCGGTGGACTCTAAATGTAATCACAAATATCTATATAAGAGAGGGAAGGAGATTATTACTATAGACAGAACAGGAGTAAGTGGTGGGACCTTGGAAGCAGGGATGTGGCCCTAGGCCAAGGCGTGCTGGCAGCCCCCAGAAGCTGGAAGAGGCAAGATATGAATTCCCCTTCAGAACTTTAGGAAGGAGTGGAGGTCTCCAGACACCTTGAATTCGACCCAGCGGTAGTCATTTTGGACCTCTGGCTTCTGAAACTGTGAAAGAATAAGTTTCTGTTTTAAGCCACTAAATTTGTGGTAATCTGTTCCAACAACCAAAGAAAACCAATGCACACGCTATTTCTCGACTTACGACACATGTAAAGCCTTGGGATCAACCTTCTTAATCCATACGAGACATCCGAGCATATCATATATTCAAATGTCTTCCTCACTATAAAACAACTGTGGGCAAAGTATGTCCACATGGCAGAAGAAAATACATACGGACTTCTGCGTTAGAGGGTACTTCCTGCTTCAGAAAACAATACTGATTATAAATGACATGCATGGGAGGTTATACAGACAATATGAAATAAAGATGAAAATAAAAATAAGACATGATCCCATCACCCAGAAATAATCTCCAGTTTTTGGAATGTGACCTACATCCTTTCAAACTTCTTTCTCCAGCTACACACACACGTGCTTGCACACCTACTCACATATAATCATGCTGCATTCTGAAAATTGGATCAATACTATATATTTTATACTGTTTTTTTCTACTGAATGTTTGTGGAGTTAATTTCTAGTTAGTATATGCATATATCAGCATGTTTTTAAAAATCTTTTTCAATGTTTATTTATTTTTGAGAGACAGAGACAGAGCATGAGTGAGGGAGGGGCAGAGAAAGAGGGAGACACAGAATCCAAAGCAGGCTCCAGGCCCTGAGCTATCGGCACAGAGCCCAAAGCAGGGTTCGAACCCACGAACCGTGAGATCATGACCGAAGCCAAAGTCGGACGCTTAACCGACTTAGCCACCCAGGCGCCCCACATACATCAGCATTTTTAATGGTTGTATAATTATATTGCTATATTCTATTCTTTTTCAGTGAATGATCATTTTCTCAGACGTTTAGTTTCCAGTTTTTATTTTGATAAGCATCCTCTGTATATGTTTCTCTGAACTGGTCTGAACATTTTTTTCTGGTACAGATTGCTAGAAGCGATACTGCTGAGTCAAATCTATGCATGTTTGTGATACTGACCTATAGTGTCATAGCACGATCTCCAGGTTTGTATCACTTTATTCCCCAAACAACAGCACAGCCTTTCCAACAGTGATTTTTTTTTTAATGTTTTTATTTATTTTTGAGACAGAGAGAGACAGAGCATGAGCGGGGAAGGGGCAGAGAGAGAGGGAGACACAGAATCGGAAGCAGGCTCCAGGCTCTGAGCCATCAGCTCAGAGCCCGATGCGGGGCTCGAACTCACGGAGCGCGAGATCGTGACCTGAGATGAAGTCAGACGCTTAACCGACTGAGCCACCCAGGCGCCCCATCCAACAGTGATTTATAAATTAAGGTTCTTTGGTTGCAAGCAGCCAAAAAGAGTGCTATCTAAAGGAGAAAAGGATATAGTAAAAGTGGGACTGAGGTATCTCATAGTTACCCAGTGACCAATGGACCCTTGACCAAGGGGGGAGGGGGCTATTCTTTTCTCTAGAGATCTCCCAGAAGGAGATGCTGACCCATCCCCCTTTTATATCTTTGTGATTTAAATTCCCAGAAGGCCTGGCCCCTTGCTCACTCCCTGGACCCAACACTGCCTGCAGGGCAATGCAGTACTGTATTTTGATTGCCCATTTCCCACCAGAGGCTAGAGCAAAGAAGAAATAGATGAAGAAATAGATGGCTTCCACAGTGTGCACATCAAAGAGAGGCCATCTGGGGGATGAATTCTACTTTATGTCCAACCTTCCCATGGTCCTTTCTGAAACCAAATTAATAACTGGAGCTAAATCTACAGAAAGAGAGCAGTGAGGCATTTACTGCTCTTCTTGGAGCATGAATCACCTGCGGAGATAAAGAATGGCATCGAGACTCCTGAGAATACCAGCCAATAATGTAGACGCTAAGAGTAAAGAATGGTGACCAAATTTCCCTCAGTCATGCCTGCTTGTGGTTTCCCAAATCATGTTCTGTATCCTGTGTAGTCTCCTGTTTGTGATCATGCTTATGTTAGACACCAAATCAGCTATGTGGACTAGAGAAAAAGCACCTCTTACAGAACAAAAGGCATATTTCTTTCTAGATGATCTTCATACTACACTTCATAGGGGATACAAATTGACACAAACATTATACTAAACCTCAACTCCATTGCAAATACTGATAAAAAAAAAAAAAAAAGGCACCTGGGGCGCCTGGGTGGCTCAATCGGTTAAGCATTTGACTTTGGCTCAGGTCATGATCTCACAGTTCGTGAGTTCGAGTCCCATATCAGGTTCTCTGCTGTCAGCATGAACCTGTTTCGGATCCTCTGTCTCCCTTTCTCTCTGCCCCCCCTCCCTGTCTCTCCAAAAAATAAACATTTTTTTAAAAGGCACCTCAAATTTTACTGACCCCACCATTTCCAGACCTATCCTTTTATCTCATTGGATATCAATGCCCTTTACCAAGTAACCTAAGCCCACATTCTGATTTCTTGATCTTTTCTTCACCACCACAACCCATCCATCTCTAGATTCTACTTACCAGTAATGGATAACACATTGATAGCATTTACTATATGTTGACTAGGCCTCTATGCTTGTTGCAAACATTAACTTATTTACTTCTCACCACACTTCTAGAAATTACTATGATTATCTTCACTTTGCAGATAAGAGAACTGAGACACAGCATCCCAAGTCACAGAGCTAGAAAGCGTTTAGAGCAAGTTGTCGCCTTTAGGCAGTCTGGCTCCAGAATCCACACTCTTAACTATTAGAGTTTATGTTCCAGCGATTTTTTTTTTTTTTAATCTCTCCTCTTTTCTTCATTTTTCTTTGCTCAAGTCTTTATAAAAACTGACTCAGCTTTGATCTTGATTGCGGTGGCCGTGGTAGGAGTCTATATATGCGACAAAAGTTTCATAAAACTATAGACATGAAAAAGCTGATAAAATTTGAGTAAGGTCTGTTGTCTGGTCAATAGTATTGTGCAATGTCAATTGCCTGGTTTTGTTAATGCATTATTGTTAAGTAAGTTGCTACCATTAGGGGAAGCTGGTTTAAGGATATATGGGATTTCTGTATTATTTTTGCCACTTATTGTGTATATATGATCATTTCAAAGTAAAAAAAAATCTTTTAAAGTTTAAAAAAATAGAAGCCTTCCTGTTTTTCATCTCTGTGTCCCGTTCTCCCTATCTTTTCTCGCTGTGGCCAGATGTAGCTTTCCGATTTCATCCCATCATTTCTACCCCTGGTTCTTCCACATAGCCCATTGCTCTGAAGGATGAAATATTCATTCCTTAAGGTTTTAATTTTTTTATTTAAAAAAATTTTTTTGATGTTTATTCTTGAAATAGAGAGACAGAGGGGCACCTGGGTGGCTCAGTCGGTTAAGCGTCCGACTTCAGCTCAGGTCACGATCTCGCGGTCCGTGAGTTCGAGCCCCGCGTCGGGCTCTGGGCTGATGGCTCAGAGCATGGAGCCTGCTTCCGATTCTGTGTCTCCCTCTCTCTCTGCCCCTCCTCCATTCATACTCTGTCTCTCTCTGTCTCAAAAATAAAAATAATCGTTAAAAAAAAATTAAAAAAAAAAAAAAGGAAATAGAGAGACAGACTGTGAGTGGAGGAGGGGTAGAGAGAGAGGGAGACACAGAGTCCAAAGCAGGCTCCAGGCTCCGAGCTGTCAGCACAGAACCCAAAGCAGGGCTCAAACACCTGAATCGTGAGATCATGACCTGAGCTGAAGTCAGACACTTAACCAGCTGAGCCACCCAGGCGCCCCTCATTCCTTAAGTTTTTAAAGTTTTAAAGACCTGGCCCCAGGCTAGATTTCTAATTCCACCCCCTTGCCAAGCCCTGCATTTAATACTGAATTCTCATACTGCACTTCCTGCAGAAGTAATTTTTTCTTTCCTGAATGTATCCTGGAATCACTGCTCTGGGACTTTGCTCCTTTGCTTTTCCTCATGCCTGGAGACCTTTCCCAAGACTCTCCTTCCCTCTGCTGGTGCTGCTTCCTCCTTCAAGCTGAGTGGGAGTTCAGAATTGCCTTCTCTGGGATTCTTTTCCAGACCACCTTTCTTTCTCACCTGAGTTGAGTTCGACCCCTCCGAGGTCCCCGTGGCACCTGATAAGTGCCTCCAGCCTGGCATTTCCTAAGCTGTGTCACGTCTACCTGTTAGTCATCTGCCTCCCGGCACATTCCCTGGGGACTAAAATAAAGCTACCTCACATATAAAACCCTACCACATAGTGGGTCCAGAAAAAGTATGCTTCCTGAGTGAAAGAAAAATAAATAGATCCCGGATTGACCACTTCCTACCTTGTCAAAGGTCTTCATTCACATGATACTAACTCAAATTCCTTTTTTTTTTTCCATCACAAAATAATTAATGTACTTCTATGCTGCCATCCTCAGAGCCACCTTTTAATTATTCTTTTTTAAACATTTTAAATGATGTTTGGGAGAATTCATAAACATACAGAAATAATTGCAAGGGCTATCAGTTGATGGGAATATAAAAAGTGTATGGTATTCAGCTTTGATTTTGAATTTTTCTATAGGGCAATACGTCACATTCACATTCATTCGATCACCCCAGGCCTGATTGCTTTATAACATTTCCTCCGTTATGTAGGCTGCCTTTTATGCCAAACAAAATATACGTATAGTTTCAGGATCTTTAAATCCCAACGTAAACTTTTTTTTTTTTTTTAATTTTTTTTTTTCAACGTTTTTTATTTATTTTTGGGACAGAGAGAGACAGAGCATGAACGGGGGAGGGGCAGAGAGAGAGGGAGACACAGAATCGGAAACAGGCTCCAGGCTCCGAGCCATCAGCCCAGAGCCTGACGCGGGGCTCGAACTCACGGACCGTGAGATCGTGACCTGGCTGAAGTCGGACGCTTAACCGACTGCGCCACCCAGGTGCCCCGATCCCAACGTAAACTTAATTTTTTGTTCGCTTTAACTACTTGGAATTTTCAGTTTATTTTGTCATGTTTACATTCTACAGAAATTTAAGGTAGCTTCAACCTTCAATATGTTCTCATTTTAATCTTTCGGGTATCATGTGGCACGGACTCTGTCCAGGAAAAAAGAACTCACCGATTTGAGGTTTGTCTTCTTTTTGATACACAAAGCATTACTCTTAGGTGGTTGGATGTGACCAAAAGTCACTTACAATTATTTGTATTTGTTCACCGTCTGAGATCCTTCAGTATACAGAGGAAATGATAATTAATGGTAGATTAGTCCAGCCAGACACCTTTCATTCTCAGCAAGTGTCTCCAGTTAGTTTGAGAATGTGGCCTCTTTCAGAACATCCCAAGCACAGTTAGATCACCCTCCTTTACTTGGAAGCCCAGGTACAGTCAGGGAGATTTAGGACACATGTTCCAGATGGGTTACGCTGAAATACGTTTGGTAATTATGGTTACAAATACTTTCTCCAAAGTGAGGATCACGCGTGAAGGAATTCTGAGATGATTTTGTGGCATTTGTTCAAAATAGAAAAGAATGATTTCTTTAAAGAGTAAGGAAAAGAACTCAAAGCCAAGAGTGTTAGGTTGAAACTTAGAACCTACATATAGCTCTCATGAGTCAGTGCTCTGCAACCTGGAAATGCCTTCTGGGGTTGTCAAGATATTGAAAGAGAAGTCTATGCTTTCTACACCGGTGTGCTCTTAACGGTGAAGTTCTAATGCTAGGTTTCCTGAAAAGTCTGCGTAGGTTTAGTCTTCCATTCCTCTGAACTCCTATGGCATTGGTAATAAGACAAACCCTACTACATGTAGGTACTTGCCTAAGCACATTACATATATTACTTCATTTAATCATCCAAACCACCCTTCGAGGTGGATACAATATTGCCATTAACTGCATTTTTCAGACCAGGATGCTGAGGCCCAGAGAGGGTAAATAACTCGTCCAAGGTCACACAGCTAGTAAGTGACAGAGCACTAGACTCAGGCAGCTTGGCTACAGATCATCAGTTCTTAGCCGCCCTGTTCTGTCACTTTCCATTCCACTTGTGCCTCTGTCAGAGCACTGACCCTGCTAGAAAACACTTCATGTCTGAGGATGTCATGCACAGTCTCCTTTGGTGATGTAAAGCCTTTGTCTTATTCATTCCTATATTCCAAATGTCAAAAAAGTACTGCCCATTGTTGGCTACATAAATAGTTGTTGAATTAGTAAATGCCACTTTTATTGATTCCATCCTTTGGTTTAACAGTAAGACTTAAATACAGGTACAAGAACAGAAATAATGAAAAGGTGAACTCGTTATTGTGTGCAATAGGGAACGGCATACTCAAAGACCCTATGGCAGGAAGGAACATGGACAGCAAGAAGAAAAGAGCAAATGAAGGATTCAGATGATCATGGAATCTCACTGGCTCTGTCCTCTCTCTTGCCAGTGTTCATGGGTAGTGTGGAATTAATGGCAATTGACAGGTTCCTGATCAAATGTGTTCTTTGGAATAAATTACATTGCATTCTCTTCAAGAGAATGAAATCATGTTTCAAATGATTCCCAATTTCTGTCTCCCAAAAGAGACCAGTCTACACAAGCAGGCAATGGAGAGAGTTTGAACAGTCTAATGTCCTTTTTTTAAAAAAATTTTTTTTAACCAAAACATTCTGACTTGAAAACTCCAAAAATTAAGGAACCTTGGGAAAATAGTGGCCTTACTTTTGTACTCAAGTCCAAGGTCTAACAGATGCTATCACTGTGCTACCAAAAAGAGATAGCTGCTGAGAAGTAAAGAGCAATGACAGTCCTTTCTTTTGGAAATTTAAAAAGCTGAAATTCCCTTCCAGGAACAGCGAGGGCTACTTTGTGTTCTACATTACTGCCGCACTGAGAGAATTCTAGGAGGAAGAACAGATCTTGTTCTTTCCTTAGCTTTTAAAAATAGGTCAGGATATCAGAGCTGAAGTACATGTTTATCTTGCTCTCCCAATTTATCCTATTCTATTTTATAGGCTTCCTGTTTGTGTGCGTCTCTCTCGGGGAACCACACGGAAAGCAAATGTCTAGTGAGCAGTTTTTCCTCAGAAATAAAAATGTAAAGGCAGTATGCATTCCTCGGTAAACCTCCCGCCAGGGGACATGGGGTAGGAAGGCAACTTTCAAACAGGTTTTTCCAGAAACCTAGATAAACCGTGAGAATCGCTGGAGTTGTCTCTTGAGGGAAGCCATAAAACGCCATGATGTTGAAATGAGTAAAGGATTTAAGAGACTGTGCAGAGGGGCACAGTCATTTCCCCAGCACATTAGCGTACAATGCCACGTTTGCAGTGCAGATGGCTTTGTTCTCCCGGGAGAGGTATGAATGGATAGCAGTGCTGCTGGTGGTGGATGCCTGGTGGGTTTCCTAGAGACCACTGAGATACCTAAAAGGCCCAGTAACTGGAAGAGAAAACAAAACCCAAAAAACATTGATCCTAAGTCTGACACGGATGAGGTTGCCAGCGTATGGCTCGCAAATTGGGTTGCTTTTCTTTGGTATATGCTTTGGTAATGGTAAGCAAGGATATTTAATATTGGCTGGAATTGTGTTCGAAGCAAAATATGACTGAAAGCCTTCGTATTTTATTTTATTTTGTATTTCATCTTATTTTATTTTGCTGGTGATGACTTAGAAGACTAGCGTTGGATTTTTGAAATCATCTAGATTAAAAAAAAATGTTTTTACTGTATATTTATTTTTTGAGAGCGAGACAGTGTGAGCAAGGGAGAGGCAGAGAGAAAGGGAGGCAGAGAATCCAAAGCAGGCTTCACTCTGTCAGTGCAGAGTCTGATGTGGGGCTCAAACTCACAAACTGTGAGACCGTGACCTGAGTGGAAATCAAGAGTCAGATGCTTAACTGACTGAGCCACGTAGGTGCCCCCCGAAGTTATTTATATCTTAACCAGGATTTCCTAAGCTGAGCTGAAAGTCTTTAAAGATGACTTCAGCTTTGGCGTAGGATGTTATCTAATGGCTTCATACCGTGTACTTTACCTGTGAGTTTCATAAATTACCCCCATTCTGTAAACTCACACTAAATAGTCACCATCCTTAAATGGTCATGGGTCTTCATTATTTAAAATCTTATCTGGCATTATCTTTTAAAACTTTTAAATTTTGAACTAACTTCAGACTAACAGCAAGATATCAGTAACGGTACACAGAATTCCTGTTTACTTTCTGCTAAGGTTCGTGCAAATGTCAACCTTTATCACCTTTATTACTTATTTCCTCTCTTTCTCTTTTTGAATTGGACACTCTCCATTGATATCTCCTACCATTTTAATATTAGCTTGTTAAGTTGCTGCTTAAAATCTTAGTTCCCATGTAATTTGCATCGTCTAAAATGTCATGCCAAGAGCGAGGTAATTTATCAATTCTCAGCGAACTGAATATAACGCACCCATCATTTTCTTATCCAGCATATGCAAATAAAACATAGATGTAAACCAAAGAATGTCAGGAGTGGGTCTGATGAGAAATAAGGGTAGGAAAAAAATGGGCCTAATTCCTGCTTCTTTGTATTTGGACCTCAGAGACATCTTATTTCAAAGAACGCTGAGCATATCTGTGGTTACAGATCTGTATGTACCCTTAGGCCAGGGAAGTGAGAAGCAGTAGGAGGCAGGCAGTTGAAGAGGCAGAATATAAATTTGGTAAGTGTAGGTGAAATCAATACCGATGCAGAAGAATAAATAGACTTTGATTTATGTAATTATTTTTTGAAATCCATCTGCAACATAACTGCTTGTGAAGCTAGGGCTGCAGTATAACGTACCAGCCCCACACCCTCTCACCTCTGCATTCTGTGTGCTCTGACATCTTCACACAAGCAGTGTGTGTGTGTGTGTGTGTGCACGCATGTGTGTGTGTGTGTGAAACAAACTTCTTCACTGCATGGGGAAAAAATGAAGATACGATGAAATACATGTTTAAATAGGTGCACTTGTAATATTGGCTCATTCGTGTAAGTCAGGGGGACATCGCTATGGGCATAGTCTATATCCCTTCCTAGACTGAGGGCATTTTGCATTTTTATGATCAGTTGATATCTAGGTCACTTCATGAATAGGGACAATTTGTTATATCTTTTGGTATTGTCAAAGATCAGCCAAGAGTTCCAAGTCATTAAGTTGTCATTATTATTTGTGCATAGTTAAGTATTCAAGAAAATGTTTTAACTTCATTAATTTGACATGTTGATATATTGCCACCAATTGTTAGAGTTGCATGCAGCAAGGAAATCCATGTGGTTTTACTCAGGTCAAGATAAGCATCCTTCCTTTAAACAAGGCTCCTTATTAAATCCTACCATAAAACAAAACAAAACAAAACAAACAAAAAACTAAACAATATAGCAGTAACGTGATTTATGGAGCACCTACTCTGTACGAAAAAGTGTACCAGGCACAATACGGACCTCATTTTATTGAATCCTTACAACAAACTACTAATGAAGACACTATCATTTTGATATTGTGGTTGAAGTGATCCAGGCTGAGAGGAGAGTAGAAAGCCACTGAATTCTTGGGTGATAAATACAGGTTTTATCCTGTAGTTCTCACTCATGTCAAAGCCCAAGTCTTTATCCATTCTGTTGAAGTGGCTCTCATGCTAATTAAAAGAAAACAAACACAGAAAGAAAGTATCAAAGTCCAATAGGGACCTTTCCCGTCAAAGTTCATCAATTTATTTTGTATCTTGCTAAAACCAGAAGCAGGGCTGCAGCTTATAGTTAGTTGTATGGTTTGTGCACTGCACAAAGGCACTCGCCCAAGAGGGAGAGTGGGAGCTGACCCGCAGCCCTTGCTTGGCCTCTCTCTGGATCCTTCCTTGTCCACTCACAGGGAGCACTTTTACTAATAGGGAGCAGTCAGCTGGAACGAAGGCTGGCACTCAGAGTTCACCCATCTTGTCCACTTCTTCTCTAGACCTCTATTAGAATCTCTTGGCAACTCATTTTGATGTTTTAGACTGACTATCTTTTCTAACTTTCAGGCTAGCTGAACTCAAAAATAGCCTACCCATAACATCCCTCTCTGTCTTCAGCTAACCGGAAGTCCTGCTGTAATGTGCTGTTTGCTCAATCCAGGCTTTTCTTTTCCATTTTCACCTCCAAAGGAAGCCCAAGTATTCACTCTGCGGTCTCTTAAGTGACCTTCGTGGTCATATGTGTCACTACAAATGATTTTTCTAGCCCACGGCAGCATTTACTTTTTCCTCTGCATTTCAAAGAAGCACCTAGAATCTATCTGCTGGCCATTGTGTTATTTGAAATGAATATGGAATGACTCTTTAAGCATATGCAAATAATTAATCACAATCACCTTTGATGGCCTGGATGTGAACAAGGACAGCAAAGATTTTAGCACTTGTTCTGAAAGAGCTTCTGTCCCTATAGGTGTTAATAAGATTTAACCAAATTTGAAAACTTGGAATAATTTAAAGTGGTTCTTCCACAGTCACAAAAATGAGTGACTTAATTCTTTCAGTTACAGAGCATTTAAATAATAAGTACATGATAAAGAAATTAAAATTCACACTTGGGGTTGAGGAGCAAGAGAAGAAAGTAAGGTGTTTCGGGAGCACATGATATTGAGGCCCAGAACTGTATGGAAACACAAAATTAGAATTTCTCCTGCATTCGCCTTCCCTGCTCCCCATGTGAGTCTACCATTTGCTCATTTAGTAAATATTTACTAAGTATCTACTATGTTCAGTGAATGAATTGAATTTTGAGCAAGCAATGAACAAGAAAGACATTTACCATACACACCGTTCTGAGGAGACATTGAATATTTTTTTTTTAAATGATTAATTACCGGGACACTGTCAATAGGGAAAGTATGGGATGTGGCAGGTAGAAAGTTGCAGATGGAGTTCAGTCTTCAATACAGTAGAGGCTTCCTCTTCTCTTATATCCTCACCGGGCTTTGGGGATATCAGCAGTTGTGTTTCAGAAGCAGTAGGAAAATGTCATTTGTGAATGTGGAACACTGTATATGAAAATTATAAAATTGGAATACGTTTGTAGTCATTAGGATATACCCACACATGCACACGCACTCTTCACTTCTGTAAACTATTTAAAGACAGACAAGTGCACTGGCTGAAAATGCTAAGCATAAGTTGGGCTGACAGTGTGCCCAGAGGCATCATCGCTAACAGCAAGGAGCCCGGCGCTCAGAGCTGAGTGGGGAGACCCCACAGATGGGCAGGACTGATAATCTGCCTGGATGGAGTAGTTTCATGGACCACTTCCCTGCCGTGTGTTCACGAGCACCTTCCTCGTGTTGCTCCCAGAGTAGCTCAGGAAAGCTGTTGGATTTGTTGGCTCATCTGTGACAGCCTCCATCCTTGGAGCCCTTGCCTTTTCGGTTCCTGTTTCCTTGACTTTGTCCTCTGGAAAACTAGCAGAGGGAAAAGGGCACAACTAGCATTTAAGGAATCCACATGTGCCTGCTCTTCTGCTCTTTATTCTTG
This sequence comes from Panthera leo, assembly GCF_018350215.1. Lineage (NCBI taxonomy): Eukaryota > Metazoa > Chordata > Mammalia > Carnivora > Felidae > Panthera > Panthera leo. Next base: position 145,759,043 of record NC_056687.1, on the reverse strand, counting down.
GTGCCCACTAGTCTTGAGACAAAACTGTCTAATACTAAGCATTTCAGGAGGAAATGCTATTTAGGCAGGAACTTAGGAGCTAGTGAGAGTTCACCAGGTAAAGGAGAGGAAGAGGAGAACATTCTAGGGAGGAGGAATAGATACGCAAACACATTTTGTATAAAGGAGCAGGAAGCATGGTACATTCATCAGAGCAACGGAAGGAGAATGTGGCAGGAGCATGGGAGGAATGTGGGAAGAGTGACAGGAGATGGGGCCCCGGAGTTCGGGCAAAGCTAGAATCCACAGGTCCTTCAGGGCAACCTTTAGCAATTTAGATTGTATTCTAGAGTAACTGAACGCTGAAAAGTAATCAGAAGAAAAGGAATCAGGCCTGTTGGACATGATCAGCAGTGCAAGGTAGGAGGTTCATGCCTTCCATTATCATACAAAATAAACGTTGACCTCCAAACTAATGTTCTAGCACCTTTAGCACTTGAACTTAGTCCACACACAATACAGATAAGCCTTAGGTATCATCCTTAGATTGCTTTTGTCTCTTCAGGACTCACCCACACGTCATGGCATTTGTGGAAGAGAGTTTTCAATCCGTTGAGAAAAGGACAAGAAATAGCAACTCGCGTTTCAGAGCCATGCATAATTGGGCAAGATACCCAGTGATTTCAGCCAAAATAATGATGTGCTTATTTTTTTTTGTGGGACAAAATATAAAATTCAATTAGAATTTCAAAATCAGTGTCTATTTAGGGAAAAGTCTTTAACATCATTACAAATCTATTTTAGAAAGGTAAATGTAAATTGTCATTTAGATTTAAGTGCTTTTCCATCAACATATATAATGAGCTTGGCTGAGGTTATTTCCTAACATCAGTGTGAACATAATTAATACATGGAAATGTATGAAGAATGATCATGAGAAAAACAGAATTAAATAATGGGAATTCATAATGCAGAGCGAGTTGCAAGGGCTTAACATTCATAATATTCCTCATTTTTAAGGCAACGCTATTATCGAATATGAAAACGATTTAACATAACCTTGCAACTTTAGGCCAACAAAATTGATAAAATGTCACTCATCTGCACATTTTAGATAAAAATGAACATTAACACTCTGACTACCTATTCTCAGAAATGCTTTTTTTTTGCCCAGGACCTAGAACACCTAAGAGCACAAGCAATGTTCAATCTGAGTATGAACTCCCAATGTGATGAGTCTGTAAATCTTTTCAATGACGAGTTAAAAAGGACTTTTTAAAAAAGTTCTATTGACACAGGGCCATGCCTAGTCTTTTTTGAGGTGTTCTGAGAACACAAAAGATGCAGAAAATACTGTCCTTGCTCTCTGGGACCTTAGAATCTATTTGAAAACAGTGCCTGGGGAAAGTGGCCACAGTGCAGGGGTGGGGAGGGAGTTCTGAAATCATAAGCCCTGATAGGGAAATTCTACATTACAGAGCAAAATTGTATTAATTTTAGGAGCTTGTATTTACTTAGCACTTTATCATTCTTTCATTTAGCAATTAGTTATTTAGCACTGACAGTTCTTCGATTTGTTACTTTGTGTCTCACTTGACACTGTGACTAAAGTTCAATGTCATCCATTCAAGGAAGCAGCAGAATAGAGTTAAATCTTATTTCTACCCACCTCCAAAGTCTGGAGTTTTTCCTTACCTAGAGAGTGGTCATTGTTGTTTTATCTGTCCCCAAACAACAATTTCTATCATTTTTGAGTAGCTGCTTCTCTTCCAAGGTTGTGATTCTGCAAGGGATTTCCAATTCCCAAGCTGCACACCCATGGTCACATGTGTAGGCACGTGACCTAGTGTGAGCCAGTCATTGTAACCACCTCCAGGTGTACTTCTGTTGTTTCAGAAATGGATATGCAACTGAACCAAAACAGTGACAGTTTTTCTCTTAAATAGTTTGTCATAAAGAAGGCAGAGGAGGCTTCTATCTCCCTTGTGAAGTGGTTGTAAGGTGCCTATGGCTTACACCGTTGTGGGAAAAGATGATGGAGGGAATGAAACTAACATTCACTGAGACATAGCCAAGAGATGGGGGTGAGAGCACAGGTGGGAGGATAGAGGGAGGGAAGGATGGAGGGAGGGAAGGCATAGGGCTACCCACAGTGTATATATCCATTAGAACTGGTTCTTCTTACTCCTTCTCTCATAACTTGCTTGTGAAATTAACAACACATTCCCTTTATATGCTTAAACTGATTTAAATTATACATTCTGGCTTATATATCACTGGGAATCAGCATATAAAATGGAAAGCATTTGGAGCCCCAGACTGGTCTGGAATCCTGGCCTAAGTGCTTACTAGATGATTAAACTTAACGTCTTGGAACCTCAGTTTTCTCATCTGCAAAATGGGGTTAAAATGTTTCTATCCTATGTTATTGAGAAGATTGCACAATGTAATGCACATGGCATATTTGATAAAGTGCCCACTGATTAAACAAATAGCTAATGAAGTGATCATTTTTTTTCTTTGTAACCCTTGGTATATTTTTTCTGTGTCCTTCACAGCTCTCTATCATCCTTTCCAACTGGCATTCTTGAGGAATATCTGTTTAGCTAGATCTTACAGAGCGACTTTCAAAGTTTTTGTTGCAGGGGCACCTGGGTGGCTCAGTAGGTTAAGCATCTGACTTCGGCTCAGGTCATAATCTCATGGTTTTGTGGCTTTAAGGCCTTCCATTATTAAAAAAAATAATAATAATTCTGTGTAAGTTTAAGGAATATCACCCTCTCCATATTGCTTTGAAAGGCTGAAAAATGTGGCTGAATCTTTCAAAGGGGCCGATGAAATGCTGGAAATGGTGATGTCTCTTCGAAAGGGGAAAGGTCTTAAATAAAATTAAAAAAAGGGGGGGGGAAGGTCTGTTTTAATTTCACTCCCTCTGAGCCATGCACTCACTTTCCACGTGTACGTTTTCTTTTTCTTTCTTTTTATTTTTTAGGATCTGATCTCATGTTCTACTATAATGCCAACTTTGAAAAATATTCCTGTACGCAAGCAACTGGGGTGGGGAGGGTGGCAGGGGGGACTCTTCAAAGCAAAGAATTAGAACTTGGTCTTTCAGTTTTATCTCCCCCTTCTTTCCTTCTCTGTCTTATCTCACCAACCCCTCCCCCCCAATACACACACTCATACTTTTCTATCAACAAAATTGATTATGCAAATTCTCCAACATATCTCAATATTTTTCTTAGAATCTATTTCAACTCCTTCCTGTTGGGGATGGGCAATTTTCCATAGATCGTCCTGTAACTGCAATGTTATCCACATATCCCAAGCCGGAATTTCATCTTCTTTTGCACATTGAAATGCCCTGTCCATCTATTTAATCTTGGTAACAGCAATCATCATCATCACCATCATTTAGATGCTTTTAGAAGGTAGCATTTCATTCATGTAATTTTGTTTTTTTTTTTTTTTTTTTTTTTTCCCTAATTTTATTTTATTTTATTTTTTTTTTAATATTTATTTATTTATTTTTTAATATATGAAATTTCTGTCAAATTGGTTTCCATACAACACCCAGTGCTCATCCCAAAAGGTGCCCTCCTCAATACCCATCACCCACCCTGCCCTCCCTCCCACCCTGCCCTCCCTCCCACCCCCATCAACCCTCAGTTTGTTCTCAGTTTTTAACAGTCTCTTATGCTTTGGCTCTCTCCCACTCTAACCTCTTTTTTTTTTTTTTTTTTTTTTTTCCTTCCCCTCCCCCATGGGTTTCTGTTATGTTTCTCAGGATCCACATAAGAGTGAAACCATATGGTATCTGTCTTTCTCTGTATGGCTTATTTCACTTAGCATCACACTCTCCAGTTCCATCCATGTTGCTACAAAAGGCCATATTTCATTTTTTCTCATTGCCATGTAGTATTCCATTGTGTATATAAACCACAATTTCTTTATCCATTCATCAGTTGATGGACATTTAGGCTCTTTCCATACTTTGGCTATTGTTGAGAGTGCCGCTATAAACATTGGGGTACAGGTGCCCCTATGCATCAGTACTCCTGTATCCCTTGGATAAATTCCTAGCAGTGCTATTGCTGGGTCATAGGGTAGGTCTATTTTTAATTTTCTGAGGAACCTCCACACTGCTTTCCAGAGCGGCTGCACCAATTTGCATTCCCACCAACAGTGCAAGAGGGTTCCTGTTTCTCCACATCCTCTCCAGCATCTATAGTCTCCTGATTTCTTCATTTTGGCCACTCTGACTGGTGTGAGGTGGTATCTGAGCGTGGTTTTGATTTGTATTTCCCTGATAAGGAGCAACATTGAACATCTTTTCATCATTCATGTAATTTTGAAACAGAGTTTTTTTTTTTAATTGGTATCGTTTTTAAAAGCTTAGGCTCTGGTAGTAGATTTTTCTAGGATTGAATTCCAGCTTCCCCCCCTCTAGCTGTGATTCCTTGGACTAATTGCTTAATTGCCTTAAGCGTCAGTTTCCTCATCTGTAAATCAGGAAATAGCAATACAGTTCTCGTAGAACCATGGGAGAGTTAAATGAGCCAATGGATGGAAAATACTTAGCAAAATGGCTGGAACATAGTACAAGCTGCATCGTGTTAGCTATCCTCCATCATTATCTTCATCCTCATTTTAATGTGGGATATTGATAAAAGAGCTATATAACACTAAAGGATAATATGTACAAGTCATTGCAAGGAGAGCTTTCCAATACTGACTTTTAAGTAATTTAAAGCAGCCATAGATTTCTGTGTCATGATATAAAGCTGCAAATATGACTGCAAACCGGTACCCAGTACTTCTGATTCAACTGATGTTGCAGTGAAAATTTTTTTGACAGAGACACAGGTTACCCGGGATTCACCATCCCTCTCAGAAATAGAGCACGTCAAACAGTGGCTGAGCCAAAGCACACATCAGATGTTTCGACAGGACACGTCTACACTATAAGCTCAACTTACAGTCACCACTTCTTTGGCTGGTGTGGAGAGAAGGATTGAAACCTCCTTTCTAGAGCACGCTGGATTGTGAGCAGGACTGAGAAGCCACAGTCTCGTCACAACTGCTGAATCCACCTCTTCATAGCATCTGCCACGTTGCAGCACTGTGCCTGGTTGTGAGGGGGCTTTGGAGCACCAGGCAGTGTTCCAGCTCTCACGCACCTTGTGATCGTGACTGCTCGGGAGGCAGGAGGGCTCTACAAAAAGGGCTAGCAGTCAGCTTCTGCCGTAGTAATGATGAGACATAAGCTATGTCAAAATCAATGACTTAAGCTAAAAAGGATGTACAAGGGAAACAAAGGAGCATGTAACCCAGAGTTTCTCAAAATTTTGTTCATTAATGCCCACTTAAGGAGCGTTTTGAGAGATTTTCTTCTAATGTTTGCCCCGAATGAAAGTTTCATACCATAGATAAATTGTGTATCTGTTTATGTACTATACGTCTGTGCTTTGTACGTAAAAAATAGTAGGAATCTTTCTCCTACCAAGAGTGAATTTTCATCCCATTGTGGGCAATATCCCCTCACTAAGAATGTAGGATCTAACCTACCTAGGAAGGGTCACGAGAAGCTTCAAGAGACTGGAATACTTGGGTTGCACCTTGCAAGTGGGAGGAGGTTCTCAAACAAAAAGGAGGGAAGAGCACTCCAGCCAGTGGGAATAGCAATGGGACCAATGGCTGAAAGAACCTTCTGTATTTTGGAAACTGCTAGAATGGTCGGAACGTTGGGCCGGAGTCAGGGCGTGGTGTGACCGAAAGCTGGAGGGGTAGGCACGTTATGATTCAGAGCCGTGGTGAGGACCTCACCATAACATCAACATTTCAGTTTGTTCTTGACCTTTCTTGCGTGCTTACACTTGAGTCATGGAAACGACTTTGTTCCGGAGGGCAACTGTCCCTCACTTTAGCCTTTAAAATACTCCCACAGTTGGAGGGGGGAGGGCTCCTAGCAGCCATGAGGCTAGCAACTGGGGCCTGAAACCTGCTGTTCTCCTCCTCAATGGGTCAGCTGGGAAATCAAGGGAAATGAATCATTGAAAACAGCTGTGTGAGTTGACCATGCTTTGGCAGTTGGCCATTGTTTGCCAGTAAAAGTAGCAGCAGAAATCAACCCGTACTGAACGTTACTCGCACATTGCGCTCGACCTGTAGGGAATTTCTTAAAAGCCGATTTCAAGATTCTTCCTGCATTTCACTGTTAATAAGGAAACCTCATCCTCATACCACACAGGTATATACGGACTGCCTATCGATTCGTAGAACTGATGTCAACTTTTCCGCCTTCTGCCTTTGCCGCTTTAGCAACTAAGAAAACCGTTTCAGGAAGTAAAGCACACATTTTCTTTTGCCAAACTTCTGTATGTTCCTATTTTCTAAACCAAAGATTTGGTCACAGTGATGGGACAAACATGAACCTCTCTAAGGGGTGGGGGTGGGGAATAATAACTTTGAAAGCAGGACTGTTCCCAAAAAGTCTGGACGTGAATTTACCACGTTTTAGGCTAATCTGGAACTTAGTAAAAATGATCATGTTACAAAACATTGAAATAATTCCCTGACCTACAGCTAATTACTTTGCTTCAGTTTCTACTGAGACCTCTGTGAACAACAAAAGTCCCTCCACTGACTATTCGCAAAATGGAATTCCAAAGCCTGTCTTCAGGTTTGGTTCCTATAATCTAACACGGATTAGATTTGTGACATGCTCTGATTTGCCTGTATTTCTATAACATATGGAGAAGCAGGAAGCCCAGAACTTTTAGATGCAGGTCAGCATGCAGAAACAATGTGATCATGTTCAGATGTGATATTATTCCTTCTTCTGAGTCTTATTAGAGACACTCTAATTAATTAAAGAATGACAGATGTTGTTGCGTGAATTCTTTATCCCTTAGAGTTACCGCTTCATTTTTTGAGCATGGTACCGTCTGAGTGAAAACAATCCATTAATGCCAGGTTGAACAGAGACAAATAATGAGAGTAAAACTAAACAGGAAGAACTGAGCCTAGCCATGATTCAGAGGTAAAACTGAGTCCAATCTAATTTGTGATGCAGAAGTTTCCCTGTGTCAGAGGCCCCAGTCTGGGTGGGTGCTTCAACTTTCCCAACAGAGGCACCTGCTCTTGGAGCCAGCACCATGAGCGTTATTTAGATTTTAGCACTGTAGCCAGCTGCCCCCTTCACTCTTCTGAGTATTTGTACCTTGCTTGTTTCAAGTGGATAACTTTGAAAGATGTTGGATGGACTACGGATGCCGAATGTACTAGAAAAAGAATCACAAGGGTGCCCGGGTGGCTCAGGCAGTTAAGCATCTGACACTTGATTTCAGTTCAGGTCTTGATCTCATGGTTCGTGAAATGGAGACCCACGTTGGACTCTGCACTGACAGCACAGAGCCTGCTTGGGATTCTCTGTCTCCCTGTCTTTCTCTGTCCCTCCCCCACCCATGCACAGGCTCTCTCTCTCAAAATAAATAAATAAACATTAAAAAAAAAAAAAAAGAATCACAGAATCATGGAAACTGGAGGCAGCTGGAAGGGACAGGCTGGTCCATATCCTTGTTCTTTCCCTCAGAAAAGATAGAGCCACACAATGACTATATTTTTAAGTCAAGAGTAACTTCATTTCTATTGAATTCTGAAAATTAAAAGATCTGTTCTGTATAGTACCATATGGATTTCTTCCCCCCACCCCACACCCCCCACCCAGCTTGTTTTCGTCAAGAACAGAGGTGGATTTATGATGAAACTAATGAAGCTTAAACTTTGAGACTTTCCCAAAACCATGGGAAAGGTTTTGTAAAGGCCATGTCTTTACAGTCATGTTTTTGTAACATGACTCTAACTGCTCTGTTTCAACTAAAACTAGACCACTCTCTCTTTCCACTCTGCCAGCATCTCCATCATACTGTTCCTTGTAACAAGTGGCTGCAGATTAGGGTTCCAGCTAAAATAGTAATACATATTTACATGATTTGCTGACATAGGTGTGTATTTATTGATAGTTGTACCATTATAGGAATGGCTTCTAGAAAAATCCCATTTCAACTCAACCAACTTACTCAGAGCTGTGGCACGCAGTTATACAGGTTCCAGAGGTTGTATTATGAGTTGAGGGTATCTCATGGCACCTGGCACAAGAAATATATAGGTAGGTGGATCAGTGGGTTAAATGTCTGACTTTGGCTCAGGTCAATATCTTGCTGTTCACGGGCTCAAGCACCATATTGGTTCTGTGCTGACAGCTTGGAGCCTGGAGACTGCTTCAGACTCTGATTCTCCCTCTCTCTCTGCCCCTTCCCTGTCCTCTCTCTCTCTTTCTCTCTCTGTCTCTCTCAAAAATAAATAAACATTAAAAGAAATATGTAGGTAGTGGAGCAGAAACAAGGCTTAATATGTCTAGTACTATAAACTAGTCTATATAAAGAAAAATCGTCCATAGCTTACAGCTCATACAAGAAATATCACACATATTTTCTCAAATTTGATGTCCTTGTCAAGAACAGAGGTGGATTTATGATGAAAAATTTGATCCTAAAATTTGATGACCTTGCCAATAAAAGGTTGTAAAGTTGAGAAAAACTTTGCCAAACTATCAAAAATAAAAAATAAATAAATTTTGATTAACCATGCCAGATGAAAGACTACATTATTTTTCTATACTATCTATAAAAAGATATATAATAAAATTACTGTCATAAAAAGAAATGATCCAAGATTTTACTGTCAAAAATGTAAGGAAAAGTATGAAAGAGTATCTGGCAGTTAATTAATACAAATATTTAATTTTTCTAGATTTTGTCATCATTATAGTTGCACATTTTATTAGATTTACAAGTTGTTGTAATTTGTCTTCTCATTCTAAATATTTATTTTTGTTCCTAATTGGTGTTTGTGATTGTGTGTTCTTTTACATTGAAAGGGCCTCCAAACAGTAGGAGCCTCCGTATGTGTAGAGATTGAGAGCCGTGAAAAATTCTGGGTGTGATTAAGAGCCTCCAAATGGCCCCCGAACGGTCCCAGGCCCTTGGTATTTGTGTTCCTATGGAATTTCTTTCTCTTGAATGTGGCCTGGACTTGGTGACTAACTTTTAACAACCAGGATAGGACAAGAGTGATGGGATACCACTTCAGAAAGTATACGTTAAGAAGAAAAATGGATTACACTTTTCTGTGGGGGTGTTTCTACCTCTTGGGAGGAAGCAGCTGACATGTGACCAGCCCTGTGGAGAGATGCACGATAGCCAAGAGCTGATGTCTCTGGCCAATAGACAGATTGAACGTGAGGCCTGCCAACAGCCATGTGGTATGCTTGGAATAGAATTCCTCTCCCTCTGGGAACCTGGAGGTGCCTCCTGACTAACACCTTTGTCATCCAGACCTTGTGAAAGACCTCAGCCACAGGCATCCAGCTGAGCCACACCCAGATTCCTGATGCCCAGAAATGGTGAGATAATAAAATGTTGTTTGGAGTAGCTAAGTTTTCAAGCAATTTGTTACGTACTAACAGATAGATGATTAATATATTGGGGAAAGATACAGATAATGTAATCAGCTTGTTAAATCCTTCTCAGATAGCATGGAAGGGATATTGTCTTGTTTGATGAAATATCCTTTCCTAATACTGCTGGGAATCCTTTTCCTTGTTTCTCTTTATGTTACGATACAGGGTTCATGAATCAGCATAGTATTCACATTTGCCCTTAGTGGTTGATGAACAGTTCATAATGTTAAAGAATTTGCGTTATTCTTAAGTCTATAAGTATGTGGATTTAGGTGAAACATATATGAAATGTGATAAACTTGTTTTCACTAAAAACTAGACATATACTGAATGTTAGAATTAGGAATTTTTTACTTTTAAAAAAACATTTAAAAATATTTTGTTCTGTACTTAACGACGTTTTTTAGTTTTTTTTTTTATTATTTTATTTATTTATTTATTTACTTATTTATTTAGAGAGACTGAGAGAGAGAGAGAGAGAGAGAGAGAGAGCTGGGGAGGGGCAGAGAGAGAAGGAAACAGAGGTTCTGATGCAGGATCTGTGCTGTCAGCAGGGCTGGATGCAGAGCTGGATGCAGGGCTCAGACTCATTCATGACCTGAGCCGAAGTCAGACAATTAACCGACTGAGCCACCCAGGCACCCCAATGTTTTCGATGACATTTTTAAAAGTTATTTAAGTAAATTTCATTGTAAAATCAATATTCATGAATTGTAATTCTATTTTGCTTGTTAAATTAGTATATACTTTTAATAAAATCTGTTTAAAATCATATGTATAATAATTTCATTTTTGAAGGTTTTACATTTATTTTACTTTAATTTTTTGATGAAATAATATTGAAATTTGTTTATTTGGAATACAATTACTTTTTATTTTGATCCTGTAGATGATTAAAACAAAATTATATCAAAATGTGATTATTTACATAAAGATTTTGCTGAAATGAAGAAAAATATAATAAATTTCATGGAATAAACATATCAAATGTTATGAATTGCATATAACTCTATTTTATCATTTACTTAAACATGGCTGGCCATGGGGCGCCTGGGTGGCTCAGTCGGTTGGGCGTCCGACTTCGGCTCAGGTCATGATCTCGCGGTCCATGAGTTCGAGCCCCGCGTCGGGTTCTGGGCTGACAGCTCAGAGCCTGGAGCCTGTTTTGGATTCTGTGTCTCCCTCTCTCTCTGACCCTCCCCTGCTCATGCTCTGTCTCTCTCAGTCTCAAAAATAAATAAATGTTAAAAAAAAAAAAAATTAAAAAAAAAAAAAAAAACATGGCTGGCCCATCAATACAACACACAAAAACACACATTGATAGTTAAATTCAGAAATGTTTGAAACTAGGGGCGCCTGCGTAGCTCAGTGGGTTAAGCGTGTGACTTCGGCTCAGGCCATGATCTCGCGGTTTGTGAGTTCGAGCCCTGCATTGGGCTCTGTGCTGACAGCTCAGAGCCTGGAGCCTGTTTCACATTCTGTGTCTCCCTCTTTCTCTGCACCCCCCCCCCCCCCGCTCATGCTCTGTCTCTCTCTGTCTCTTAATAATAAATAAACGTTAAAAAAAAATAAATGTTTGAAACTATCTGTCAAAAAAAGCCATAACTTTATGTATAATTTTCAAGTTTGTCATTATGATACACATTTCAGAGTAAGAGGATGGAATATATTTTACTTAACAGTTTGTTATTGTTATTGGTAATTTTAGAATGCTTAAGTATATAGCATGTGGACACCATTGGTATTCCTGCTCCGGGTCCTACAAGTATTACGAATAGATGTGCGCTTTCTGACAACTCTCTATAAAATTTCAATATCATCCATACTCTCCATATATACTTCTTGCCCTTTCTAGTTTTACTTTTCTTTAAAGCCCTTATCGGTATTTTACATGCTATACATTTTGCTTTTTATTTATTGTTGCCTTTTTTTTCTTTACTAGAATCTAAGTAAGCTTAATAAGAGGAAGGATTTTTGTTATTCTTTTCACTGCTGTATTCTCAGCACATAAAACAATGTCTAGAGCATAGTGGTCATGTATTAATTGATTCTTCAATCACAAAAATATATATTGAATATCCCTTATGCTCCCGCCACTGTTGAATTCTATTATTTGGTACCTGGAAAGTAAAGATAAAAAAGGACATAAGAAAGTCTACTGTTTTTAATTAGAGAAATGAAAGAATGAAGTTATCTCATCCCAAGGTTACATAGTTTTCTTGAATGGCAGTAGAGTATAAACCACCAACTACTCCCATTTCCCACTAGGGGATTCTGTTCAACCACTGGTTTCAACGTTTCAATTTAAAAATCATAACATTATTTCTTCGTCACTTGTTTGTTGTTGTTGTTGTTGTTTGTTTTGTTTTGGTAGCCTGTTTAAGAATACAAGAAGTGATTCATAAATTCTTTAATCCCTCCTGGCAGCAAGGTTGTTTCTGGGTCCACATAGTTAATTGGTTGCCTCATTCCAGAGTAAAGATGGATGTGAATCAGCCTTAAATGGTAAGTCCCACTGTTTTAAACTACAAAGGCTTTTATGTGACTAAATTCTTTTTCCCCTACGAAGGGAATTCACACACACACACTGCAGACATCAAAGGCTATTTGCAATTAAGCAAGATCTTATTGTAAGGCTACTCATGTACTTTTTGTCACACAAAATAAAAAACTGAGCTTAGTTCTGAAGTTCCATACAGTTTTGTCATCATCTCCCGTCTTAATAGTAGCACAAGCAGTGTTACTTTTATTTGTTTGTTTATTTATTTAAAGTATATTTATTTTGTTTGAGAGAGAGAGAGAGAGAGCAAGTGAGAAAGCACAAGTGATGGAGGGGCAGAGACAGAAGGAGACAGAATCTGAAGTGGGCTCCAGGCTCTGAGCTGTCAGCATAGAGTCCAACGTGGGACTTGAACCCAAGAACCATGAGATTATGACCTGAGCTGAAGTCTGACGCTTAACCAGCTGAGCCACCCACGTGCCCCAACAAGTACTGTTACTTTTGAAAATGCAAGTTCCTCAAAAAGTTAAAAACAGAACTACTCTATGATCTAGAAGAGATACAGATTTGAAGGGGTACATGCACCCTGATGTTTATAGCAGCATTATCAACAATAGCCAAACTATGGAGAGAACCCACGTGTCCACCGACTGATGAATGGATAAAGAAGATGTGGTATCTATACACAATGGAATATTGCTCAGCCATCAAAAAGAATGAAATCTTGCCATTTGCAAGGATGTAGGTGGAGCTACAGTGTATTATGCTGAGAAAAATATGCCAGTCAGAGAAAGACAAACTCCATGTGATATCTCTCATATGTGGAATTTAAGCAACAAAACAGATGAACATATGGAAGGAGGAAAGAGAGAGAGAGAGAGGGAAACAAACCATAAGAGATTCTTAGAGATAGAGAACAAACTGAGGGTTGATGGAGGAAGGTGGGTGGGGGATGGGGTAGATGGGGGATGGGTATTAGGAGGGCACTTGTTATGATGAGCATGGGTGTTATCTGTAAGTGATGAATCACTGTATTCTACTCCTGAAACCAACATTGCATTCTATGCTATCTAACTAGAATTTAATATTTTTTCTCAACGATGTTATTTATTTTGGAGAGACAGAGATAGATAGAGCATGAGTGGGGGAGGGGCAGAGAAAAGGAGACACAGAATCTGAGGCAGGCTCCCGGCTCTGAGCTATCAGCACAGAGTCTGATGGGGGGCTCGAACTCATGGACCCGAGATCATGACCTGAACCAAAGTGGGACACTTAACTGACTGAGCCACCCAGGTGTCCCAACTAAGCACAATTTGAATAAAAAATTGAAAACAACAGCAACAACAAACAGACTTAGGATCCTGAGTTTTATTTCCTGCTCTGCCACTATTAGCTGTGTGACCTTGGGAAAGTTACTAGAGGTTATGTATGCAAAATGACTGACTCCATAATTGGTAGAGAACTTTTAAGAGCTTTCAAAATTGAAATATATATTTGTAAATTAATCTATTTATACTTTTACTGACTATGCCATATATTTAACATATTTATAATTCAATATACTTATAATTTATATTCAGTATATTTATTTTACATATATATTTCCTAATTTATACAGAGAAAGGAAAGAAGGAAGATATAGGGAAAGCAAAGCCAGCTTAAAAACATGAGAACCGATCGTTTAATCCATATTGATTGATAGTAAATAAAATAGATGAGAGGAAAAAGCCAATCTAATTCTATATTTAATTGTCCATTCAGTTTAGTCAAATATCATTTGACCCCCACGTATGGACACATAGAAGACCATCTGCCACGAGGTCTGTTGAATTCCCTGATTGCCTGTAGCGTCGGGCAACAGCCTCTGCCTAAGGACAGAAATATGTGCAAAGAAGAGATTTGAGAGTCTGATAGTTAATCAAAGGCCCAGATGGATGGGCAAGGGTTTTCAACTTAGATTGCTTATCACAGCAAGAAATGGGAAATAAACAAAATACCTATTAAAAAGAATTGGTTAAATACAACGTAATAATGAGATATATCCATATAGGGTGATCATTAAGGATGATGTGATAGAAATAAATGTGTTTATATGGAAAGATGCTTATGATATATTGGATGAAAAATTAAAGTGAACGTGAGTGTAGCTGATGTGATTCTGTCTTCATAGTAGAAACATTACATGTGAATACAGGCAAATATATTTCCTTTCTCTCTTCTCTCTCTCCACTCCTCCTCTTTGCACATGTGCACACATGCGTGCACACACACATGCACATACACCTACAGAGATACACCAAAATCTTTACAACATTTATCTTTGGATGGTGGGATTATGGATGATTTTATTTTTTTTCTTATGCCTATGCTTATTAGAAAGATTTTAAATAATGAATATTATTATCTGTACACCAATATTTAAGTAATAAACAAATAAGGAAAGCAGTCTTGCTCTGTCCTCAAGCACTGAAGTTTGAGAAATCTTTAGAATTTTCCAGGTCAAGACTTACATGCCTAATAGAGAAGAGCGGATTCATCCTTTCTTGCCAATAGGGTGTTGACCTTTTAAAGATTCTCCTGGCAATCCAGTTACTGGGGAAGTTAAATACTAGCTATATAATAATTATTCCTTTGTTTGACATATTGTTGAATAATCCAAAACACTCGTTCGTGCCTCATTCCTTGATTCAGCCATCCAGTAAATATTAAATACCAAGCATGTATTTTAATATCATTTTAATTATTATTTTTATTAAGTACATAGTATACATTAATTATATATTATTTGATTATTATATTTGACTCTTATGTATTAAACATCAAGCATTTATTAAACACAGGTTTGGTTCAGTGCTAGGCAATAGGGTTATAAGGGGTGGGGAAAAAAATAAAAGCTAGGCATTGTCTTTTCTTCCATGAGAAGCTAAGAAGATCATTCCCTATTTTGAAGAAGATTAAACCACAGCACAGAAAATTTAGGTGACCTGCTAAGTTGCTCAGCATTGACTAGATCACAGATCTTTTGAATTTTATGACAGGGCATTTTCTTGTATGCCACGCCAAATAAAACGAACACAACCAAGATAAAACCCAAATAGTCAGTTTTCTCCTACTGTAAACTAGAACAAAATTAGGAAAGTAAGAAAAAGAGAAGTTCGCCATCCTTAGCTAACCACTGTTAACAAGGTGGCATGCCAAAAACTTCTCTATACTTCTATACGGACAGTGTGCTTTTGTAAAACACAAGCAATTAATTCAAACATGAATACATTAGCATAAGGTATACAATAAAATGCATACCGATTCACTTTGTTTCCATTAACATAAGGCTAAATCTTTTTCATAGATAACTCACTTAATTTTAAAAACTCAAGGAGTTATTAATAGTTCAGTAAGCAATGACACTCCTCATATATAAGGGGGTTTCATATATAAGCTATGAAATGTATCATTTCACTACTCATATTTTTACAATTAAGATGAAAGATAAATATTGTCCATTAGCAGTACAATATCTTCATCATAACTGGAATCATATTTGGCATCTAGGTGTCTCTCTACACTCTTCACATTGACAAGGTTATGAGATTTTGTAAGAAAGAAGGCATAATAGTTTAAAAAATTAAAACAGACTACCGTCTTCTCTCGTCTTCTTCCTGCCATCTGGTTTCCTCAGTGGTGTTGATGGACAAATGAGTTGGCTTCACGTCAGATAATAAAAGCCAAAGGTAGATGTATGATAATTCAAGAAAAGTGGCAAAAATATAACCCTGACCATATAGGACTATATAACGTGTGACTTGATTTTTAAATGCCATCAATATATAGTATGTTTTTTTTTTATGAGAGTTTTCTTAAAGAAAAGAGATTCACCATGACATTCTAAGACATAGGGTAATTAGGACGCACACACACAGGGATGTTAGATTTCAGTGGAAGGTCACTTGAACCTTTAATATTAGGTACAACTGGCTCAACTGGCTCCTGTTCCCTGGGTTAGGGAGGTACAGGTAGAGAGTCCTCACTGCATCGCTGCTTTGGGCTCCAAAGGTGGAATTGATAGTCTCAGGGCTACTGCTGCCTCCCATGTCCTTGGATCTCATATACTCTCTCCGCCGCCTGTCCACATCCACTTGACTTCAAGCTCGATTCATTTTTTTTTAATCTCTAAAAGGAATTCATATGCATCAAACTATTCATAAGCGTAACACCAGAGTAGGGATTTGCTTTTCAGCAACAAAAACAGCTTTTCAAGGAGTAAGTAGGCATCATTCCTCCTTAGTGGCATTTTGCTGGCCACACCAAGTTGCAGCTTCTCTCCTGTCTTTCCTTCTTGGGTGTCTCAGAATTCTTTCTCAGTCCCTCCCTTCTGCATTGCTCTGGAGTTCAGATTCCATCTGTGATCACACAGAGCATCCCCATCCCAGTCCTGCAGACTTGGTATCTGACCAGACCCACATCACACTCTGTCTCCCATTTCACTCAGCCTTATCCAAGTATGTCCCAGATCAAGATAACTTCTCTCCCAAAAGATGTCCGCTGTGCAAAAAAAATTTTAAAAAAAGGCATTTTTCTTTCTGCACAAAGCTTTCTCTTTTTTTTAAATGTTTATTTGGTGGGAGAGAGCGTGTGAGCTGAAGAGGGACAGAGAGAGACGGCATCCCAAGCAGGCTCTGCGCTGTGAGCGCAGAGCCTGACTCAGGGCTCCATCTCGCGCAACATGAGATCGTGACCTCAGCTGAAATCAAGAGCCAGAAGCTTAACCAGCTGAGCTGCCCAGGAGCCCCAAGTTTTCTCCTTTTTTTATTCGAAGATGTACAATTCTCATATTTTAGCATTCCTGAAATCCAGATGAGTATGTATATACGGTAATAGTGAACTATTTTGACAATCAAAGACTATGGGTCTGGAGCTAGAAGGTAGCGATAATGACTCAAATAACATTTTTCAAAAAGAAAAGTAAGTTTGCTTTTGCCTCTCTGCCTCAAATGGCCAATGAGCTTTGTAGCAAAGCCAGGCTGGTTTCTCTGTCTCAGGAGGATAGTTACTTCTTATTTCAGGGGGTAATTAACGGTAGTCTTATCAACTGCTGGATCTTCAGTTCTGACAGGTCTTATGTGGCCACACATAAGACGGGTCTTATCTGTACCTACGTGCTCGACCACTGTGGCTTGGTGAGAATATGGGACCGTGTGGACTACGGTTCAGAATTCCAGCTGCCCGATAACACGGGTCCGACACACCTTAATGTGGCCATTTCAGAGAGAAAAGGGAATGAACTTCAGGACAGCGAAGCTTCTATTAAACAATCAGAAATTAATAGTGCAGAAACTCACTTTTAAAATGTCAAAATAGAATGTGCAATCCTTTTGGAGGTCATGGAGAGGACGTGACTTCTGTGTGACCCGCAGGCCGGATCCGGGCAGTCGGAGACTCCTGACCCCCTCCTCCGTCCTTGGAATGTACATTCCGCCCACTGTTTCCACGGTGGGAGCTGTTTCAAGGATACAGCCTTGAGAGAGCAATGTGGCACTGAGACTATCTGCAGGGGACACATGACTGAGTGCAGTTAATGCCTCTACATAAACTTTTTAAGATTCTGGAAGTGGGGACAGACATCTGCTCA
Organism: Panthera leo; assembly: GCF_018350215.1. Lineage (NCBI taxonomy): Eukaryota > Metazoa > Chordata > Mammalia > Carnivora > Felidae > Panthera > Panthera leo. The sequence goes on along the minus strand of NC_056687.1, from coordinate 145,741,415 downwards.
TCTTGGGCCACTCAAGATAAGCCTCTCATCTAAGTTCCCTGACTTCTTAGACCTGCTCCCTACCAATCTGGAGTGGGGGGCCTCTTTCTCCTACCTCTCCCCGCCCTCTGTGGACAGGGGGCAGTTTGTAAACCAACAGATCCAAACATGCCCAGAGCTGCTGCAAAGAGATTCTGAGCCAGAAGTGGCTCCCAGGCGTTCGTGATACCGACTGTAACACAGAAAACTAGCAGCGACACGGCCATTGCAGTAAGGACATGGAAAGGCAAGAGATGAATGTTGTAAGAAATGTTTATGAATGGTGAGAAGGAAATTTGCCATATTCTCTGAGCTAAGGCAGACCTGGTGTGGCACCATCGGTGCTCTCGCCACATCCCTCATACGAGCTGGTTGCTCATATCAAAGTTCATCAGTGTCTGTATCTTTGTGCGGGAGGGCTTATTTTCTCAAAACCACAGAAGACTGTTCTAGCCAGAGGCATAGGTAGCAAGCCAGAAATGTCAGAAAATTAGCAATTTCTAGGACCAGCACTCAACCAATGACCCTCTGTAGTGAACGTAATTCCAAGGTATGTGTTCTCCACTCCCCAATGTTTCTTCATGGAATTAAGCTCCAGATGCCCAAGTGATGGGTGGATGGCTCAATAACCACTTCTTTCCTCTCTCACTTCCCCAAGTGCCTGCTAGGGCTCCCTGGAACCCCCAGATAACTACTTACACTGAATTCTTGCTTCACGTCTGCTTCTGAGGAACCAAACTATGGCACCCACAATCCGACTTGGAAATTTTGGGTCTCTGTACATATCATTAAGATTCTTTGTTGATGACCTTGGCTACTAAAAGTGATTTGTCATTAGTCTTTGCAATTCCCATGTGCAGTACCAGAGAGTATGTTATGAAGAAGTGAAGTGGAAATTAGCTGATGATGTCATTTTTTGCCACATTATTTGTACTTGGCATTTGGGTTGGCCTATGAACATTGTTGAGAGACTTCAGTGTTTAAACATACTCATTTTTGGTTATTTCAGTGTCTGTGGATTTATAACTTTGGCAAGTGATTTGCGTTTATTTTTAATGGCAGATGTCCATCTGAAAGTTAAAATTTTAAAATGTTGACACATCCACATTGTGTAGAAAATGACCATTAACTTTTAACCAAGGTATGATCTCATATTATTACTTCTCCCTTTTAATGAAAAAAAAAAAAAAAAACAACCTACATTTTTATTATTTCCTTCAAGAACAAGTTATACATTTGGTTGAGATAACAAATAATATATAGAAATAAAATAATAGTGATTTTTTTTCAACTAAGAAGCTGTTAACTTTATGGTGCTCTTATAATCAACGATGTCTTAAAATTCAGGAAAATCGTGCATACATTGTATTAGCAATATGTGCTCATTATAAGATTTCCTGAAATAAAAACCCAAAAATATAAAGAAAAAAAAACCATAATCTCAACACTCAAATATAAACATTTTTATATTTTCTTAAAAAATTAACTTTTTATATATTTTTAATTTTTATTTTTTTTAAAAAAAGTGTATTTATTTTGAGAGAGAGAGAGAGTGCATGTGCACATGTGCAAGTGGGGTAGGGGCAGAGAAAGAGAGGGAGATAGAGAATCCCAAGCAGGTTCTGCAGTGTCAGCATGGAGCCAGAGGCAGGGCTTGATCTCACAAACCGTGAGTCAGACACTGAACCAACTGAGCCACCCAGGTACCCAACATTTTAAAGTATATTTCCAAACATCTCCTGCTCTGAGCTCATGCTCATATATATTGGCATAAACAAGATCACGTAAGACATATTGTTTCATTAAATACAGTTGTTACATGATAATGTTTCATGAATGTTTTTCCACTTATTCAAGATGCCAATATCTTCCTTGACAAGAACAGATGCTATGCAGAGGTTGAATCGATGAATCAGTGTATGATACTGATTGAGAGTACTTCCTGCTTTGAAGTAGAGTTCTTGGCCAATAGCATTTGAAATGTCCATCATTGTATTAATTATTTTCAGTGGCTACCTTTTTGGAGAAGACTATCCAAGCATGTATATGCAAATAGTACCCAAAAATATCCAATTAACGTTCTAATGCATCATTACATTAGGTTACATGCAGGATTGTAGAGAGGGAAAACAACCCTGTCCTGACCTTTGGAGCAAGTAAGACAGGCTCAGGCAAGTCCCCCAAAGTGGAGGACCTAGAACAGGTAGGGAGCACGAAAAACCAAAACCAAAACCAAAACCAAAAGTGGAACCATTCTTCCTCTAACTTACTGTGCAATTCTGGGAAAAATTTTCAAGTTCTCTGTGCATCAGTTTCACCCACTGCAACTGGAGGCCACTGAATCTTCTTTGTGATCATTTTGCTAGCCAAGATTTTATAAATTGATCAGTCTTTGAGTTCTGGCACACTGTAGTAGAACTGTATGGTTTCTGTCTGACCAGCTTTCCTTCCCCTGTTAACACAATCCATGCCTTCTTTTGGGGGAACTGCACGTTCCCCATTGCCCACCAGGAAGCTTGTGTGGGGCTGACCCCACCTCTGGCTCCAGGGCTGGGCGAGTCCACCAAGATACCAAATCCCTTTAATGACAATGATTGGTTCAGGGGTTAACATATGACTCAAGTCAGCCAATGAGCAACCTGCTTGGGAGGGTCTCCACCTGGGTTGCAAATCTGGTAGAAGATAAGTCTGGAGTTACTGACTGGCGGTTCTTTACTGCTTGGGGGGAGCTTATAAAGTAAGCAATAGGAAAATACACAGGAAAGCAGATCCTCTCTGTACTTATTTCTGAAAGTTTTTCAACAGAAAGAGGGCTAGGGGCTCCAAGAGCAACAGTGACTCATGAACCACACTGGCAGTTATACAAGGTGGTAAACAGACTTCAGGGAGGCAGGACCCCGGGCAGGAAGTTTCCAGCCTCAGTGATGATTCCCATGTTTCAAAGCTGCCATGGAAGCAGAGATCCACCACAGTGGCTTGGATAATGAGGATGTCAGAGCATTTGGGAACTGGCTCTTAGAAGTCCTACTCCTGCTGTCCAGACACCACATAAACCTCCTGGATTGTGGTGAGGGCTTGAGAGAGGGGGAAGGCTCTAAAATGTCTGCATTTATATTTCCTATCCATTTCAGTAAAGGCTTGATGTTGGACTTTAATTAGACTTTAAAAACTGTAAAAAAAAAATACAGAAATGTGACATGTCTTGCACACCTGAATTATTGGGCTGAGAACTCTGCCAGCTGCAGAGCAAGCTCCTTTCTCCTTTCCTTACATAGCTGTGTTGACTCTGTAGTGCCTGACACACTGTCCTGCGTGAAGGTGGCATCAGTGCAGGTGTGCGTGTTTAAAGGAAATGAGAAGAGGTTCGTGTTGTGAGGGGCAAACTGCTAAGGGAGTAGAGCGATGGTTGTGACAAAACCAGGGTTTCTGCTTGGTAGGGGGAGAGGTGATGCTTGGCTTGTTTTGTTTTTTTTTTTTTAATTTTTTTTTTTAATGTTTATTTTTGAGACAGAGAGAGGCACAGAGAGAGAGGGAGAGAGAGGGAGAGAGAGGGAGAGAGAGGGAGAGGGAGACACAGAATCGGAAGCAAGCTCCAGGCTCTGAGCCATCAGCCCAGAGCCCGACGTGGGGCTCGAACTCGCGGACCGCGAGATCGTGACCTGAGCCGAAATCGGACGCTTAACCGACTGAGCCACCCAGGCGCCCCTTGGCTCGTTTCTTAAAGCATTTGTGGGACTCAGCTCAGGCAAGCACGGAGGAAAAAGACATTGCATGAGAAGAGTCACAACACTGACATGTCACAACACTCCGGAGAATGGAAAAGACCCCATAAGCCAGTGTAAGTAGAGCTTAGAAAGGAGTGGTGGGACATGGGTTGATTTTAAAGGGTCTTGAAAGTTGGGCTAGATTCTGAACTTTACTCAATAAGTTACTGGAGCCCATGGGAGTTTCATAAGGAGGGAGTCACATGAATAATCTTTGGTTTACAGTAACTCTGATCATATGGTCGAGGAAAATGGTTCTTAAAGAGTGATCCCAGACCAGTAGTGTTGGCATCACCTCTAGGAACTTGTCTGAAATGCAAATTCCTGGGCCACACCCAGAGCTACTAAATGAGAAACAGAGCAATCTGGGAGTTAATAAGCTCTTCAGGTGATGATGCACACCCAAGGAGTAGTGTGAAGGGGAACGTGCCTTTCCTATGAGTCACCTGATGAAACTTGAATTTATTGCCTTTAGGTGTTTTAAGCCAAAGGTAATTCACCCTACCGTATGTTAATAGGTTGCCCACCGCACAAGCAGAGAAAGTAGAATTTATAATTTGTGTAAGGAACATATTAAAATGCGGCATTTCTTTCTCCTTCTTTACTGAATTCCACATGAACTATACAAAACACACACCAACCTCAACTATTTTTCTACAGAAATAAAATAGGAGAAAGCAGCATAGGGCAAACATTTAGCCACAGGCTCCTCTTCTCCCCACATTCTCCTGATTTCTAACTGGCTCACAGGGTTTCACTATAATAGCCCTGCTCTAGAGGGAGGTGGATACCTTCATGTGAATGTGTCACATTCAGAGAGACATCAACTTTGGATTTCTCCAGGGCTGGTTTCAAAGCTATTTCTCAAAACCTTCTCAAAATGTTCTTGATTTAATGCCCAGGAAATATTGGCAAGGATAAGGGGCACATTCAGGAATGCTGGGACTGCCAGAAGGCAGGCAGGCTTAGCAGAAGACCCTTCTTTGAGTCTTGCCAAGCCTTCAACCTGCTCTTTGGTGCACCGTGCTGCTGCTATAGAGCCCAAAGTTCTCCTATACTGAGGAAGCATCATGTGCTGGTAAGAGTCAACCAAGACTGTGGCCTCTGACCACTGGTTTTCCCACTCACTGGCTCATGCACATTTTGTTTCGTAGATGTCTTGGGAATGCAATCAGAAACTCCTGAATTTGGAGGGAACTCTCTAGGCCATGAAAGACTCTTCTTACTTTCTTTCCTGATAGATGCTCCTGTGGTCTCTTGAACATTTCCAGAGAGGAACCCACATTATTCTGAAGAGTATATAGCACCAGAGTATGAACATGTGCACATGCCCACATTCTATGTGTGGTGTTAGATTACCAAAGCAGGAATGCAAAGGAGTTCCCCGAGAACCAGTCTGGAGACACGGGATTGTCTATCTCACCTTATAAAAGGGATCAGAGGTAGCCTGAGTAGTGGGGGGGGGGGGGGCATTTCCTTAGAGAGGATTGGTGTTGTTATGCTGGGAGTCCCACATTCCTCTGTGACATAAAATGTTAGTTTCGTTGTGGGTAAGGATTCTTGGTTGAGTCAATTATATTATGTGTCTAGATTAGGGTTTCTGCACCCCAGCACTAATGACATTTAGGGCTGGATAATTCTTTGTTGTTTGGGCCTGTGTGTGCATTGTAGGATGTCTTGCAGCATCCCTGGCCTCTACTCTAGATGTCAGTAGCATCCTACCCTCAACTGAGATAATAAAAAATGTCTGGACATTGCCAATGTGCCCTGGAAGACAAAATTGTCCCTGGTTGAGAACCACTGAACCAAACTCTATTGTCTCCAACAATGATTGTGTACATGTATGTGGGGTGTGTGTGTGTGTGTGTGTGTGTGTGTGTGTGTGGCTACCTGCTTACTGACCAGGAAAATGAGGACACTTATCTTTATTTCACGTGACTGAAAGACTTTGCAAAGCTGTTTGTTGAGTTGGAGTGTCAAAGATCACTTTGCTTTGTCTTCTGCAGCGGCCCCCTTGCCTCAAGCCCCACTCCCATGTGCTATTCTAGACTTAACTCAGACATTCAGAGCCACACTGTCGGAGGTCTGGGGAGCTTTGTGATCTATAGATTATACTGGTGGGAGTGGGGGAAGGAAGGAAACAGACTGTAGGGCCAGGCTTCCTGGTGGCAGGCAATGGTTTTCTCTGAGTGCTGAGTTTCACATGATAGAAGTTTTTAAGAGGCAACATTCTATAAGAACAAAGTTGAAGGTTGGCCTTCCATTCCAGAGCTAGGTATTATAAGTGGGGGCCTGGTGAAGGATTTCATTTTACTTGTTGCTGAATTATTTCTCCTTGAGTTATGGGGACTGTCAAATTCAATGTAAACAGTAAATGTTCTCCATACGTTAGTTCTTGTTAGTTACCCCATTTTCTTAGATCTACTACCCTTATATGTTCTGGGTGGTGGTGCTGTGGGGATAAGGAAGGAAGCAGGAAGGGCTGTGCTGGTGAACAAAGCCATCATCTCTCAACTTTGTACACTCCTTTCTTCCATGGCACTGTGGCTGAGAACTTATTTCTGCTTTGCCAGTGAGTTTCTTGTTAGCCTCTGACAATAGGGTCCTAGAGGGATTCAGAGAGACCTCAAGGCTGGAGGAAGGGCTTTATTCTTCCTGTTTGCTTCTTCTCTGTGTCATCTGGGCAGTGGTTCACCATCAGCAACAGTTGGCTTAAGGAGCAGCAGTTAGTCTCTATTTGCAATTCTTGCCTTTTTCCCTGAACCAATGCTATGGTGGAAACACTCCACCCCTACCAAAGAGATCAGTACCAGCTGGCTGCTGCTATCACCTTGGAGACCTGTGCTCTGATTCCGTAGGGGACCTCGTCCAAGCTCCGAAGGCCTTGGTGCTGGCGACAGCACCCCCTTTTCAGGGCTCTGAGCCCCAAGCTTCCAATAGCCCAGTTTCCTCCCTTTATCCCCCCCTTGTCTTAGGCATGGCAGCTGCTTCCTATGGTTATTATATCTGTATTACCTCAGTTTCCCTTTTTTGACTTTTTAGTCCTCTGTACACATTTAACCAACTCCTTATATTACATTCTCTTCATTAAAGTAACCAGTATGGTATCTGTTTTGCTGGCTGGACCTCAAAAGAACTAAGAGACTAGGGGTTTGTCTACATCATCTCTCTGATGAGACCTGCACAGTGACTGCAGTTCTGCCTCAAGCCATTCAGTGATTCTGAGTGTATCCAACAAGACCAGCAGGAGAGACAGCAGAGGACTTTGGAGATAGGCTGACCATGGCAGGAAGGAGCAGGGGGATGCCTTGGGGACAAGGAGATAAGCTGGGACACCCAGGAGAAAACCCCCCCTTCTATCCCAAATCTATGCGAGATTAGGCTAACTTCTTTGTTCTTCACAACAAACTAGAATCTAATCAGGTAGATTTTCACATGTAATAAGGAAAGAGAGTAGCTCATGAAACTTTTGTTCAGTATCACATACATGCATGTGTGTGTGTGGACTGGCATGTAATTTAAAATGATTTCTTTTATTGATTGTGTGTCTGGAAAAAAATGAAAAAGCAGAGGGAGGTTGACATTTAGGATTCAGGTAAAGTCACATGAGACTTCTGTGCAAATGACTGTACCATTATTCATTCAGACTTAAAGGCTCTCTATACACTGAAAGGACTCTCGGTAGATCGTCCCAGGGCTCCCCTAACCTGGGAAATGGAGGGCCCAGGAAGGCCTGAGGATACATGGCCAGTCTGTGGTCCTTGGACCCTGCCTCCATTTCTTGAAGCTTCTGTACCAACCCTGGCTTTCCTCGTCTCTTGCCACACTTGCTCTATTTTGGGGCCATCAGGCCATCCCACCCCTGTCCACTAAAATGAGTGCAGAGTCGGAACTTACCATAGTAACTGAAGCAAAATCATGTCTATAAAAACTTAGAGACATATCCTTTGAAATACTTTAGGCCCTGTGATAAGTACTGTTAGACTTCACCCAGTCTGGTGTTTTCTAGACTTTAGGGATGAGTGTTCTCTTTCTAAAACTTGTTCTATTCCTAATAGCTACACACACATATACACACCTTTTTGAACAATCCCAGGGGACAGGTATCTGAGGTTAGGATGCAGGTGACCTCTCAGACACCAGCACCAGCGGGTGGCACCCTGTCACCTCAGGAGTCTGGGTCTTGTCTAAAATGTCTATTCACAAACTGGCCATGTTTGGGCAGGAAACTGAAAGGGAGGTCTCTGAATAAAAGGGCCTAGACCACCCTAAAAATTGAGAATGGGCCTTTCTTCTAGAGTTTATTTTATTTTTTTAATGCTATTTATTCGAGAGAGAGAGAGAGAGAGAGAGTACATGCAAGTGGGGGAGGGGCAGAGAGAGGGAGGCACAGATTCAGAAGCAGGCTCCAGGCTCTGAGCTGTCAGCACAGAGTTTGATGCGGGGCTTGAACTCATGAACCACGAGATCATGACCTGACCTGAAGTCGGATGCTTAACCGAATGAGCCACCCAGGCGCCCCTAGAGTTTTTGAAAGGGATGCTATTACAAAAAGACTAGTGGCAAACTTACCTGTCTCTGAGGATCCACGTTCCTGTTGTTGTAGGATGTTTTTATCGAGACGCTCCTGCTCAGGCCACTGCCCTAACTTAGCAGCACCTGGCCCTGTGATTATACTGTGTGTTCCTTGGAGAGCTTCAGAACTTCCTTAGCACTCCATCACTCATGCTTCATTGTGGGGCTGAGCTGCACTGTGTTGCTGAGCTTGTAGAAGCTTTTTCATGCTAGGGCTAAGAAAGGAAATAGTTGCCTTAAGTGTAATTAATGAAGGGCTCAGGAGATTCCACTCACAAAAGAACACAGTGGGGAAAGATACTGTTTGGCCGTGATTTCACTTTGTTCTTCTAGACTCCCTAAATCTTCGGCCACTTTTAAAATTCCAATTCTGTGTTGAAACTTGGGTTAGATACATAGAGATTGCCTGATCTCACATTACAGGCAAGGAGAGAAGAAGGAAGGCGTTTAAATGACTTATCTGAGCTCGTTTAAGTGGTTATCAGCAAAGCTATTGGACATAGCATTGATTTCCAATAGATAATTTGTCTTAGGAACATCAAATATAATCCATGGGTAAGCAGCACGCTGTATGGCAGGAGGACTGCAATTTCACAAGCACTGACTTGGCATTGAACACTTAATTTAAAAGTCTGCATCAACTGGAAAGCCCCGAATGGAATATCTGGCTCAGGCTTCAAATGGCTTTACCCCCACAATACACTGCACTGATGAATAGGGACGTTGTTACCCAAACAGTTACAGACACACAGCATTGTTTCCTTGCTTAGGTGGCAAATGGGCAGTTGTGGATACAGTTGTATTTGCATAAAAATGGTAATTTCAACAAGTGAAGATCACCTTAGGCCCATATAATATCTTAATAAATGGCGTGATCCCTCCACCCCGTTGGTATTCAACATACATGATTTCAAATGCCACGTGTGTTAATGCATTGTTCACTTGGAGAAATGGGATGCTAGACTTGGAAGTAGAGTGTTCCTCAAACTTTATGTGAGCTGGAGACCTTGTTAAAAATGCGGGTTTGGGGGCGCCTGGGTGGCTCAGTCGGTTAAGCGTCAGACTTCGGCTCAGGTCATATCTCATGGTTCGTGGGTTTGAGCCCTGAGTCAAGGCTCTGTGCTGAAAGCTTGGAGCTTGGAGTCTGCTTCTGATTCTGTGTCTCCCTCTCTCTCTGCCCCTCCCCTGCTCTCTCTCTCTCTCTCTCAAAAATAAATAAACATGGAAAAAAAATTATTTTGAAAAAAATGTGGGTTTGGATCCAGTAGGTCCGAGTAGGACATGAGATTCTTTGTAACAAGTATCCAGCTGAGGGGGACACTGCTGCTCTGTGGCCCACACCTTGAGTAACAAAGATGTTGAAGGCTCATCTACAAAGGTGAGTAGTGGAAAGATTATAGGGCCTAGAGACAAAACTGTAGGTCCCTTGTTTCTACCACTCACTAGATGAATAATTTTACAAAACCTTGATCCAGTTGAGCAGTAGTTTTCCAATGAGCCAAACGAGATCCTACTGATGCTACTTGTTCCAAACAACTGGGAAAATCCATGGGCAAGTGGTTTTGAAAAGCCAGGCTGTGTAAATAGTTGCTGGCTGTGGATACCATCCGACCATGCACTCCCATCTGAACTCGTAAGGGAAAATATGGTTGGTAGAGAAAAGTTCCTCAGTAAAATTCAGAGACTGGGTTTCCCTCCATGTGCACTTTGTAATAGCTTGGTGGAGACGGCGTCCTGTGGGAAGCGGCTAGTGTGCCGACAAGTACAAGAACACCTTTAACTATCACGCGTCGTGTTTGGTCTTGTTGAGATTTAATTCAACTGGTGACACTCATAGGCTGCGCTACAAAAACAGCCTGGCAGTCAGTAATGGCCACGCACACTGTTTACTTTATTATGGACTCAGGACTCTGATGGGCTTTCCAGACGATGGTGGGTCTTGAAAAGCTGCCACTGTGGGCTGTGCAAACACACAGTGTGCCCAGGTGAACCTCTGTTTGGTTAATAGGAATCTCGCAGCTGAGCAAACCCAAGGGCTGTGTTTGTAAGGTCTTCCTTCCCTTCCATGGCAAACCAAGCGGGAAAGCGAATTCCTTTGGGCTACCCCAAAAGATGCCTCTCTCAGGTAAATAGCAGATTTGTGAAAAACTGTGTCCACTCCTGACCTATTTACATCACAGATGGCTTTCCTGGTGCATCGTCAGCTGCCCATGTATGATAATGTAAAGGATAGATTAATCTGTTAGATAGTGGTCTCATTTCGACCCCGTCTCCTTCCCCATCCACCTCCTAACCCTGACTAAACACTGGGATATCATCTAAATAGAGACAATAAGACCACATCAGTTTACAGTCCGTCCCATTTAAATGGAGTGGGAATGATTTCATAGTAATACCTTTCAACAGCCGATATAACTAACGGAAATGAGGCCATACTTTATTCTGAGTGTCCAGGTAACAAGTTTTTACTCACAAGAAAGTATCTCAGTGATGCAAGCTCATATTCAGTGTTTATTCTACGGAACCACCTTAAGACTAAAGCAATAATAACAATCTCCCTTAAATTAATAAAGAGAGATTACCTCTACCTCTAGCAAGTGCTTTACAAATATTTTCTCTTATAGGCTTATCAGGGAAGAGTGTATCCACAGAGTTTTTCAAACCCTAGCTCCTCCTCATTCTAGTTTGTGATCTTGGGTAATTAGCTTACTGTACTTCAGCCTCTTCATCTGTGAAATGGGGGTAACAGTAGCTCATAGAGTCATTATGAGGCTTAAATAAGATATTGTACATGGATGGTACTTAGCACAGGACTTGGTACGTAGTGAAGTTCAAAAATGCTGATAATTCTTACTGTAATTGTCTCCATGCTAGCCTGCTGACATCACAATATTACCTATAGCTTAGCAGTACATCTTTTCTGGGTCCAGGAGTCTATAGAAGCAATTTTTAGTGTCTTATAGGTGTCTGGATTCTGTCAATATTGGTGCTTATAATCTTGAAAGCTACCATTAATTGGGCAACATGGCACCCGTTTATGAATTACCGGTATGAATTATCAGGGCAACCCTAAAATGTATTCTCTTCATACGCAGATGAGGAAACCAAGGTTTAGAGAAATACTCGGTAAGTTATAGAATTGGGAGTTGAACCTCTGGATGTCTAACCTTTGTGCCCCGTAGTCTGACGTGCTAATTATAACTAGCATGTGTACTAACGCCCAGGTGTCTCGTACCTGCTTAGACTCACTCATACCCAACAACTATACAGTGCTGGAGTATTTGGGGACTTTTTAAGGGAGGGACATTTTTCCTCTAAAATACAGTAGAATTTGGAAAAAAAAAAAAAAAAGAACAGTAGAATTTAGATTGGTTACAACACCTGCCTATATGCAAAGAATCCCTTCTTTCTCAAGGGGATGTTTCTAATAGTCTCTCAGATATGCCTTGAATTGTAAGAAGAAAAGATTCACAAGCTGGTTTCATTTTGTCAGGGAAAATGTCTCTGTCTTCTTCAAACATTTACCTGTGAGTCTTACCTTCATCTGTCAGGGCAAGTACCCATAGTGTGATCTCAGAAGGCTCCCATGGCCCTCAGATCAGATCACCTCAACCTGCTCATCAATGCCCAAGTTCCTTCAAGGTGGCGCAAACCCATTCTGTCATCATAAATTATGTTAACCCATGGAAAAGCAGCAAAATAGCATGTCACAGAGGCAGCATTTGTGAGATCAAACAAATCAGGCTTTTGAGTTCAGTAGACTTGAGTGTGCAATCTGGATAAGCATGGACAAATTTCTCTTACCTTCCCTAAGACTCTTTAAAATAAGTCTAATAATAATTATCTCACGTTAACCATTGCAAAGGTTGAATGAAATAACATTTCTAAAGCCCTTAACTCAGCACTTGGAGTATACTAAATGTGATAACAGTAGCTATTGTTATTTCTAGTTACTTTCCAGAGAGTAATTTGGAATGAAACAGAAGGACCCTAGATACCTGTGAATGTGTGGCATGCTTTTGGGTGGAAGAGATAGGAAGTGGACAGAAGGATCACAATAGGGAGAGGTAGGCTTCTGAAAATAGTTCACCTTCCTCCTAGGACTGCTCAGGTGTGCCTTGCTCTGTACGGTCCTCAAATTTGATTGAGGACATTCTTGGAGTGTGCAGACCTGATCCCCCTTAAGCCACATCTCTAAAAAATCCAGGAACATCAACCTGTTTAATGAACGGAAAGTTCATCTTGCTCAGCAGCTTCTGAATTGACATTTTTCAGAAGCATCGGAAATAAGAAAACTTATTTTTCACCTAGATGATTTTAAAAGTAAATAGAATAAATGGGCCCTAGAAAGATGGTAGGAATAAGCAAGAATTTCTTATAACTTGAAAGAGTGACTGTGTGCTTTTCTTCCCAGACTACTTAGTAAATGCCCACTAGATGAGCGATTAAACTGGCGGGTGACTCAAGGTTTTACTTAATAGTCAATGATGTAGGGTGCTGAATTTTGGGTTGTTTTCAGGCTTACTTTAGAGTTCCTTTCCCAGAATATATTTTTTCAAAACATGGTTAAAAAGCAAGTACTCCCTGAAGAACAACACTCTAGATCATTCTTGGTTATTGACTTGGTTTTTTTGGGGGGGTGGGGGGGGGGATATCTGCTAATATCATGTTGGGGCTCAGAAGAAGGTAATTTCTGTTTGGAAGATAGGAAGAGACTGAGTCAGAGAACACGTCGCCCTAATTACAAGTGTTTACAGTGGTGGGTACTGAGAGGGGCAAGAGAAAAGAGAAGTGCGCAACAAACACTATGTTAAGGAAGACGCTAAGTTTACTTCTTAAAGACTCCATAAGAATCACCTAGAAGGCTTTTTAAAATGCAATTCCTAGGCACTATACTCTGAGAATTTGATTCAGTAGGTCAGGATGGTGGCCAAGAATTTGTATAATTAAAATGCTCCCTGGTGATGCTGATGCTATTTGAGGTCAAATCAAGTGTCACTGATAAAGATGTTGGGCAGGTGTGTGTGGGAGGGAGTCTAGGTGGTAACCATGACTTGATCTCACCAATGGGAGGGGTGTATTTCATTGCTTAGTTTTATTGAGACCATATTTTGAAAATGACAAAGTCAGAAAACAAAGGAACCTATGTCCCTGAATCACCATGGGGAAGGCAGCCTGCTGAACCCCACTGGATGTGATATGAGTAAAAGATACCACATGGTGTATTAAGCCGCTAACAAGTGGGGATCACTTGTTAGAGTGGTTAGCCTTTCTAGCCTGGAAAAATGCTATTACAGCTAGAAAGTATTTAGATAAAAATTAATCTAATAGGAAAATACTAGCCTCGGAAAGATTATGTGATTCCTCTAAGAAAGAGTTGCCAGATAAAATACAAGATGCCCAGTAAAATTTTAATTTCTGATAAACAGTGAATAATTTTTAGCATAATATTATGTGGGATATACATATACTAAAAAAGCCTTTATTGTTTATCTGAAATAAAATTTAACTGGGCATCCTGTATTTTCATTTGCTTAATGTGGCAACCTTCGTCTAATGAGACTTTGTAACAAAGACTTGAACCTAATTTCAATGACCAACTCAATTTCCTTTCTATCCATCTATCCAGAAAATCACTGGTACAGATATACATGAACCTAATTTCAATGACCAACTCAATTTCCTTTCTATCCGTCTACCCAGAAAATCACTGGTACAGATATGTCAGGAGGCAAAAACCCTCAAATTTTTGTTTTCTATCTTCCAAACTTTGTGAACCAAATTCACAAACCTAGAGAAGTCATTCTTCTAGCTCTTTCTCCCCAGAGAGAACTGTGGTTTGAATTTGGGATCTGGCCTATGACTGTATCTAATTCTGTGTTCTGTACAGCTCAGCCGTAGTATTAATATCTAACAACTTTTCGTGACCAGTAGAAGTAATTATAACTAGATAATCCCAGCGATAATATGATAGGGTCAGTTTAAAGGTCAGTTCTGAAATTTAAAAGTGCTATAAAAAATTCGTTTGTTCTTGATGATCATTTTCCACCAGAAATCACAGACCTCAGTGGGGCTTGGGTCACCATCTCCATGGCAACCAGTTACCATCTTCATCATGGAATGAAGACTGAAATAAATCCCCAAGAAAAGATCTAGTGTTTAAGGATGTGCTTGCTTTCAAACAAAACAAACAAGCAAGCAAAAACATCAAAATAAATACTCACAAATGGGTAAATCTGAAACTGGATGGCTGTGAAAATATGTTCTATTTTTATGAGGCCACAATCACTAGGACAAATGAATTGCTTTATGAATCTCCAAGATCCCAAGTTTTCTTCTATAGCAACCTGCACTCAATCATAACAATTTTAATTCATTAAAAGTAAAACAGTTTTGAAATGTGAGGCAAAATTTAACTTACAGTCAGATGAGCGGAAGTTTGAAATGACTCAATAGTTGCTATAACACATATTTTTTTTTCTTGCAGAACTTTTCTTGTATACATTTAAAATGTAAAGGTTTTACATTAATTTTAAAGGATTTTAAAAGTACTGGGCTGTGCTTTAAATCGGGCATTGGCAAAATGTTGTGTACTATCTGTTTGTTTTGTTGTTTTTTTTTTTACTTTAAAACATACCCACACCCATTTATTCATGCATCCTTTATAGTCGCTTTTGCTCAGCAGAGGCAGAGCTGAAGAGTTATGACAGAGACCACTGGGCCTGCAAAATCTAAAATATTTGCTATCTGGCCCTTTAAAGAAAAAGTTTTCCTTCTTTAGATCCCACAGGATGTGTTGCAGGACACTCTTTTCTTTAAAGTAATTTCACTTCAACATTAAGGCCTGTGTTTTTAAGTATGTGTTAGAAGACGTGACAAAATGCCCCAAAATGTTGCTCAGATTCTACTGAAGTTACAGAAACTGGATGACAAAATCAAGTCCTGTCATGAACTCCTGAGCTAAAGTGAGGAAGGGACTTCTCTCAGTAGGATTCTGAACATAGATGATTAATTTTGAAATCAAAAGTGTGGGAGCCACCGAGGGAGACTGGAAAGAGACAAAGGTGATAAATGGGGAAATAGAACACACAGGACTGGAGTGAACCTCCAGGCAATGATGGTTCACCACTTGCCTTCAATCTACTGGCATCCCATTCACGAAATCAACTTTCATGATTGAGCCTAACATCAAACAGTAGGGAAGTGATGGGAAGAAGTGCAAAATCACGTTGCTAAGCCACCACAGGCAGAATGCAGAAGAAACAAAGCTAGTAACTGACTCTTCCAACCTGACACAACCTGTCTTGCTAAAGACTTCCTTAGATACATATCTTGCTCAGCTCTCTCCTATAGAAACTCTTGCAGCTGGATATGTCTACTCTTTTCCATCTACTGATCAACTGAGGATCTAATTTGTGGGAAATACTCTGCCCATTCACTGGGAGATGGGTATTTCCATCGAAGTCTTCCTAACTGGATGGGGTTAGCAACTCTCTGATTATAAAGTAAGAATTGATTGACTCAGTGCCAACCAACTTGCAAAAATTGTTAGACTTAAAATTTGCCCGAGTCTATTTTTTTTACGGCTGAACCTAAAAGCCTTATAAATTTTGACTTTATTACACCTTTTGGCAAAGCTTTAGGAATTCAAAAAGTAAATCACATGCCTCTCTTTTACACCTACATTCCTGCATTGTGAGGTTTTAAGGATTGATGCACTAGGGGAGGCTACTGTGGAAAACATTTCAGGTTTGAAATGGTGTCTCTTCACACGGGCCGTACTACATAGTTGTGAAAATGTCACGCTACGTGTGGAGGTGGGGAGGGGAGGAGACAAGAGGGGAGGAGGCGGGAGAAAAGGAAGACCTTCATTTAGCTTGGGTGAAAATGCTAATTTTTCCATGCTTCCCAGCCAGTGGCCGTCTTACAATCATAATTTACTGTGGGACTCCTGCTGGCCCGGCCAAGTGCCAAATGACTACAAAATTATGTAGTTATCTTATCAATTTATCTCTACTTTGCGCAGTCCCTTCCCATCAGCTGCCATGCCGCATTGATTCTCATTTGGAATCAAACCAAAGGCAATCATCTGTCTGTGGGATATGTCCAAGTTTATGCCCTTTCTTGAGCTGAGAGCTCTGTGGTCTAACTTGCAAGTGTCCTGCTCGCCCAACCAGGAGGCATGACATGGCCCACCAGTCTCTGCATAGAACAAAGGGCAGGAAGCCGCTTGAGTGACCCTGGCAAAGTGAACCTGAACACCGAGAAGCCAGGCTAGATGGTTCCTCTGCCTGCTGTCAAGGAAAATGAGCCTTTTGTTGTCATTTTAAATTACTCATGTGGTTCAAGTTCAATAAGCCTTATGCTGTCCCTGTATAACCACAGTATTCCATGATTTTATTGGCCCTGCAGCTGAAATTTAATCAATTTAACTCTCTCTGTTCTTGAATGGCCCTCTGGCAAAAAATGCTGCTGTTCAAGTGAGCAGCAGGTAAGGACTTTGCTGGATACTAACATGAGATTTCCTTGAGGTTGAAAGAGAATTCACTTTTTTTTTTTTTTTCACCACCCCACTTATCCTAATCTCTGGGATTCAACTGCTGAGGCTGACTGACTACATGCTAGAGGCAAATGAAGTTAGATTCCCTTAGCTCTTCGTTAATTCATTCGATACTACTCTCCTATGTGTGGTGAGGGAAGGAATGAACCTGGTGTTGTGGACCTTGTCTCTGGGGAGCTCAGATTCTCCTAAGAGAGGTTAAATACAAACACATAAAAGAAAACCAAGATTTATGAGGCTGCCCATGTGAGAACAAATTCATACTCTGGAAAATAACTTTTGGGAAGAGTTGGATTATGCCAATGTTTTTCACATACTTTACATTCTGTAACAATGTTTCTTAAGTGTAATTTTGAAGGGTGCGTGCCTGGGTGGTTCAGTTCGTTAGGCGTCCAACTTCGGCTCAGGTCATGATCTCGCAGTCTGTGAGTTTGAGCCCCGCGTCTGGCTCTGTGCTGGCAGCTCAGAGCCTGGAGCCTGCTTCACATTCTGTGTCTCCCTCTCTCTCTGCCCCTCCCCTGCTCATGCTCTGTCTCTGTCTCCCAAAAATAAATAAACACTAAAAAATTTTAAGTGTAATATTGTAGGAAATCACTAGATACAAAATAGATAAAAATAGCTTTCCTTGAAATATCTTTAAGCTTGCCCTTCAAAGTGTGAATTATTGAGGCACCCCCAGTTCCAGAGTCCAGTGCCATTTTGTTACACTCTATTGGTTATAATCCACAACTGTAATGACTACATTATGAGTTCTGGGAAGGCCAGCATCGTCCCTTAACCTGTACTCCTAAGGCAGGAGGCAAATGACACACATCCACATCAGAAACACATGTCACTTACCGACCCCAGAACTTTTTTAGTCTGAGCTTCGGTTTAGCTTGCAAACCCTCATCCCAAGGCTCCAGGTAGCCATAACCAACCTACTGTGTTGGCAAAGGAGAATAAATTGACTTGCTTTTCATGTCCTATCATTGAACACAGTTCTGAAAAATGGTTAGGTGTCCTGCAAATGTTAGATGAAGTGATTTTTTTTTTTAATGTTTATTTTATTTTCGAGATACAGAGCATGAGCAGGGGAGGGGCAGAGAGAGAGGGAGACACAGGATCCAAAGCAGGCTCCAGGCTCTGAACTGTCAGCACAGAGCCTGATGCGGGGCTCGAACTCATGAACTGTGAGATCATGACCTGAGCTGAAGCTGGACACTTAACCGGCAGCCACCCAGGCACCCCTAGATGAAGTGATTTTTAAATAATACGTCTTTTATTCATTGAAGGTTAACCAAAATAGAGTCAAAATTTATAAAAGATCTGATGTGGTAAGCTATAAACACAAAACATTTCTATGTCTCTACACATCCTCTGTCCCTGAGACCTTCTATATCCTTCAGATCATTTCCCCTAATGCTGAGAATTAGAATCATCTGCCTGCATATGAAGAAAAACTGAATATAGATAGGTTTTTATGCACATAAATGCTCCTAGCAGCCATTATGAGACTCCTTTGCACAGCTATAATCATGTACAACTTTTTTTTTTTCACTGTCAATTCCAAAACCCTGTAAAAACAACAGAGCAATGGGTTTCTCTCTGTTTTTGGATAACAAACAACAGTTGGATATTCATGTTACTCTTTGTTTATAAATGCTAGCTGAGAACTCAGACCCCACCAATAGCAATTTATTGAGCAAGTATTAAGTGCCAGGCACTTTGCAATATTTTTAGTGAATGAATGAAAGAAAGTATACATTATACCAAGTTGTATATCTGTTCATTTTTGAAAAGAACTCATAATCGAACATAGTTAAATCTCTAATGTCTGTAGTGTACTTTTCTACGTCTTTTCCCTTCTTTCATGCTACTCTCTTTCTTGGTCTTAATTGCCTTTCCTCACCTCACTTACCCACCTGGCGTAATGGTTTTCATTCACTGAAGCATAATTCAATGTTATCTTCTTTATGGAATCTTTCAAACCCATGCCTACTAGCAAAATTTGATGTCATCTCATTTGTTCCCTTAGTATATTGTTCATATTCCAATTATTGCACAGGGTACCCTTAAATATGGTTAATAATTTATATTTCCTTTCCCCAGTCACATCATTCAGGGTGGAAACTACCTTTTCTCCATTTTTTTTTTATTACTAGCATTGAGAGTTGGCACATATTATGCCATAGTCTGGGTTTCCCAGAAATCAAAGCCTATGGCAATGGCTTATGTGCATTTTTATTGGAAAATGAAATTTCAAGGAGAGGAGGGAAAGGCATAGTGGGACATTGGAAAGAGGAAAAAATGTTATGAAGCTGGCTTTCTACCTGCTATCAAATGTGAAACATTGCTTGATCTCACAAGAGAGTCTTTTGGGAGGTCATCTGAATGAGAGTTTTTAGGACAATCTTTCCTTGAGGAAAGGATGGAAAATTTTATTTATGAATTTTTGTCTTCCATTGGTGAGTTTTGCCCCATATGGCCTGAAGTGGCTCACCCTTCTGGATTTTGCATGTGTGAAAGCCAACTAAATTCCTAAAGTATTTAATGCCTGAGCATCTATAGGGAAAACCCAGTGCAGGAGGAGAGAGGGCTAACCATGGGTATAAGATGAGGCTCTGGAAGATCCTACTTGCTGAAGGTCTGAAACCACACAGAGCTGGTCTACACAGCAGTGACTGGACCAGGGGACGAAGACGTAGAGGATCTGAAATGCCTCATAAGTGATGTGTGATTCATGGCATGTAAGTGATAGTATTTACAATTTGAATATAAGGTAGCCTATGGTGACAGTCATAATGGAGGTATACATCATGTAGCATGGGAACAATTAGCACTGCAGAAAGGGCTCATGGCAGGACATTTCAGACAGAAGAAATTTCATAAGAAAAATAATATGGAAAACACATGGAGAGAAGGAAGTAGAGGGAAAATCACTGAACTCGGATTATAGCCTGATTCTAAGAAGGAATGAAGTTAGAATGCATATTAAAGTCCTTGAATTAATTCATCTGGCAAATATTTTACTGAGTACCTACTGTGTGATAGGCACTGGAGAAACAGCAATAGATGAATCCTAGGCTAAAGGGTTTGGATTTAATTCAGGGGAGGGAAGAGAGCCAGAGAAGTTTTTCTTTCAAGCTAAGAAGTTGAAACTTCTGCTATGCTATGAGGCACAAAGCAGTGAAATGGTGATACTCTTCCCTGAGCTTCATGTAAAGAAGGAATAGCAATCATGTTGCACAGAAAATTCTTTGCGGAAGGATACTTATTTTCAAATCAGATGTTGATCTGGAAGTGACTTTTCCTGCCACAGAGCCTATGTAACTCTCCTACTCTCTACTGCCAGGTAGTAAGTGTCCTCTTTGCTGCAGATAATAGACACAAGGTGGAGAATTCCACTTAGCAAGTGAGTTGCATAAACAGTAAACAGACAACATTTGAAATCAGGGTGAACATTTAAAAAGATTGTCTGCCTGGGGCGCCTGGGTGGCTCAGTCGGTTAAACGTCCAACTTCAGCTCAGGTCATGATCTCACGGTTCGTGAGTTCGAGCCCCGCGTCGGGCTCTGTGCTGACAGCTCGGAGCCTGGAGCCTGTTTCAGATTCTGTGTCTCCCTCTCTCTGACCCTCCCCCGCTTATGCTCTGTCTCTTTCTCTCTCTCAAAAATAAATAAACATCAAAAAAACTAAAAAAAAAGATCATCTGCCTTTGACAAAGAGTATTGAAGACATAATCATCCTTACAAGCATATTGATCAATCAAAAGCTATGTATTTAAAATAAACTTTGAGCAAATATAAATGTAAACACTAAGGTTGTTCCATACATTCAATAATGACCATAAACCAGGAGCTAACGAACTGCAGACCAGACAGAATGAGATGAAAACAATGTAGACTACAGAAAAAGAAAAACAGCCCATGGAGAAGGAAGAAGGGACACTGGACCAGAATACCTAAATAACACTTACAATTCAACAATTAAAAGAACAACTGACCCAATTGAAAAGTGGGGAGAAGATTTGAATAGATGCTTCTCCAAGGAAAATATATACATGGCCAAGAAACACAGGGAAAGATGGTCAGCAGCATTAGTCATTAGGGAAATGCAAATCAAAATCACAGTGAGATGATTATAATGGTGATAACAAAGATGGGCGATAACAAGGGTTGGTGAGGATGTGAAGAAATTGGCATGCTCATACCTTGTTGGTGAGAATATAAATTGATAAAGTCATTTTGGAAAACACTTGGGCGGCCCCTCTAAAAGTTAAACATAGAGTTATCGTAAGCTTCCATATTTCCACCCTCAGGTATGTGTCCAAGAGAATTGAGATCATACATCCACAGAAAAACCTGGACACAAATGTTCATGACAACATTAATCATAGTAACCAAAGAGTAGACATCAGTAAAGCAAAAAAGTGGTAACTGATAAAGTGTGTAACTGTACAACAGGATAGCATTCAGCCATCAAAAGGAAGGAAGCTTTGATTCATGCTACAACATGGATGCAACTTGAAAACATGTTAAGTGAATAAAGCCAGTTACCAAAGGACACATATTGTACGATCATACATGCATGAAATGTCCAGCATGGGCAAATCACACTGAAATGTATGGCCAGAGGGTGGGGGATGGGAAGAGCAACAACAGCATTGACACCAGTAAGCCTTCTGTCCACCTATACATTTGAAAACTCCTGCCTCCATATGTTTATATCTCTTTGGTAGGTTATCCACAATGATTTATTTTTCAAAAATCAGTAAACTTTTCAGAGTGAGAATGGATGTTATCAATAATCATGTATGGAAAAGAATCTAAGGCTGTATTTAGTGGTGGTCATCATTGCCCAGTTTCTTCTTAAGACTCTGACTTTGAATTCTGCAGGCATCTATGTGCAGGCTGTGCACTGCACAAGCCTAAGGAGTTTCATTCATTTAAGGCACCACAAATTCATGAAATTATTAATGAAATTTCCTGGCACATGACAGTAAAGTACTTATTTAAATAAAATCAGTATACAATTGAGTCTTCAACGATGCAAGTCAGGAGTACCAGCCCCCTCCACACAGTCAAAAATCCATGTATAACTTTGACTCTCTCCCAAAGTTAACAACTAGTAGCCTACTGAAGCTTGAGCCCTCTATCCTGTTTTGGTCCGTTTTCAACATCTATCATGAATATAAGCAATTCTCAGTGAAAAGCGATGTATTTTAAGGGTCTGATGCTTGAAAGGCTGATTTGTGAAGTGAATTTTGAGTTCCTAGATGTGGATTCATAGACAATATAAAGCTAGTTCTAATGGTGCCTGGTGATAATTATGTCCAGAGATACTGAAAGTTTGCTGTTAGGATATGTTTATTTTAGATTGTGAAATAAATGGACACATTTCCCAGAACTCCTTAGATACTAACAGTGAGAATGCTTTGCTGGTTTTAAATTATCTTTATACGTGACAGTGCTAAAGCCACTTCCTGAACATGATATCAGATTATTGCTGACCCTCAGGTCCATCTGTTTGTACTAAAATTATTAAATTTTACAACTTAAATAAACTTGAGGATGTGTTCCATTCACTTATTGTAATGAATTCCTTCTTAAAACAAAAACATTGCAAGCCACTTAGGGGTAGATACATCAAAATGAGTAGTGGTTATTAAGGAAAGCCCTTTTGAATTGTTTTTTTTTTTTTTTTTTTCTGGTACCTTCATTCATTCGTCAAATATTTATTGGCTCCTTACTAAGTGTCAGGCTCTGTTTTTGTTTGCTTGTATTGTGTTTTATTTAAAATTAATAACTGAGCAGATAATACGTTTGCTACGCCATCAGGTTGCTTTATTTTCCTTAGTTTTCTTGAGACCACTATTATGCTGGTTTTTCATGAAGACTTCACTATACATACTTTGTTTTGTTTTGTTTTGTTTGTGAAGTAACACCATTAATTGAATTAGCCAAACTAAACCCCAGACGAGATTTTTAAAATTCTAGATGAATACATATTAAACTGGGATAACTACAAATATAGTCCTTCCTATAAATATTCCTGTGACTTATGTATATATGTTTGCAATAATAAATCTGATGAGGAAAACTTAAGACTTGCAAATTCTCCATCCAACTCAGCACAATATTTTAGGGTTCAAAACACTAAGCCCTCAGTGAGGGTGGGGGGGCTCGGACACTCAAAAGAATAGTAGCTATGAAAGGACACTGGCCCCCTTATCCCTCCCTCCGCCATGCCCTTGAAGGGGACTGGATGGATCCCGCTCAGTGTGTCTCTACCCACCTCAGAGCAAGACCACGTTACAACACATCACATAATAGACACTGCATTAATCGCTTAGAACAGCAGGTCTCAACTGGGGGCCTGTAGATCGAATTCAGGGGTGTTTGTTAACTTGGTTGGAAAAAATCATCTCTTAATTTTTGCTAATCTCAAACTGATAGTACTTCCTTCAATTATGAGTGCTGCTAAGAAGTCACAGTAGTATTTGCAGTATCTATGACTTTGTCACAGGTATTTTTATATTACATTATAACTGTTGCAGATATTCCCAAGTAGAGATGACATTTATCGCTACTTCAATATTATGAGAGGATTAGCCCTGCCTCTCGATCTAATGATTCAACGCATGAATATAAAACATATATATTACTATATTTCACATTCCCCCCTCTCAGCTTTACCAAGATATAATTGACAAATAAAGTTGTAAGATATTTAAAGTGTAAAACATGATGATTTGATATATGTATATATTGTGAAATTAGATTAATTAACTAAATTAATTAACACATTCCCCATCTCACAAATTTACTTGTGTGTGTGTGTGTGTGTGTGTGTGAGAGAGAGAGAGAGAGAGAGAGAGAGAGAAAGAGAGAGAGAGAGAGAGAACATTTAAATTTTCCCTCAGCATAACACTCTCTAAATGAAATAAGTCATACAGAGAAAGACAGATACCATATGTTTTCACTCTTATGTGGATCCTGAGAAACTTAACAGAAGACCATGGGGGAGGGGAAGGAAAAAAAAAAGAGAGAGAGAGAGGGAAGGAGCCAAAGCATAAGAGACTCTTGAAAACTGAGAACAAACTGAGGGTAGATGGGGGGTGAGAGGGAGGGGAGGGTGGGTGATGGGTATTGAGGAGGGCGTCTTTTGGGATGAGCATTGGGTGTTGTATGGAAACCAATTTGACAATAAATTTCATATTAAAAAAATAAAAAAATAAAAAAATAAAAAGATAAATAAACTTCACAAAAATAAATAAATTCGCCCTCAGCAAATTTCAACCACACAATATAGGTTATTAACTCTAGTCACCATGTTATGCGTTAGATCCTTATACTTTGTTCATCTTATAACTGATCATTTGTACCCATTTATCAAGCTCTCCCTATTTCCCCCACCCCTCAGCCCCTGGCAACCATTGTTCTACTCTGTTTCTATGGGCTAGACGTTTTTTCTGAAAGATTCTACATGTAAGGGATACTATGAAGTACCTCACATTCTCTGTCTGACTTATTTTACTTAACATAATGCTGTCTGAGTTTATATTTTGTAAGAGTTTAGTAGCGTTCTTTTGCATACAGCTGTCCAGTTTTCCCAACAACATTTATTAATGATACTCTTATTTCTATTGGGTATTCTTGGCTCCTTTGTCATAAATTGACTCAGTTTATTTCTAGGCTCTCTCTTCTGTTCCATTGATCCATGTGTCTGTTTTTGTGCCAATACCCTTCTGTTTTGATGATTGTACTTTTGTAATATAGTTTGAAATCAAAAGGGTAATGCTTCCATTTTTGTTATTTCTCAAAACTGTTTTAGCTAGTTGGAGTATTTTGTGTCCCCATAAAATTTTAGTATTATTTATTTTTGTGAAAAATACCATTTTGATAGGGATTGCATTGAGCCAATAGATTGTTTGAGTAGTATGGACATGTAAACAGTATTAATTCTTCCAATCCAAGAACACAGAATATCTTTCCATTTACTTGTATCTTCCTCAATTTTTTCCTCAGTGCCTTAAAGTTTTCACTGAGCAGATTTTTCAACTTACTTGAATTTATTCATAAATACTTTTTTTGATGCTGTTATAAATGGGGTTATTGTCTTAATTTCTATTTCTGATAGTTTATTGTTGATATATAGAAATGCAAATAATTTTTATATATTTATTGTGCAGCCATTTTTGTGTGGAGTCTTTTGGTTTTTTTTTTAATTTTTTTAACTTTTTAAAATTTACATACAAGTTAGTTAGCATATAGTGCAACAATGATTTCGGGAGCAGATTCCTTAATGCCCCTTACCCATGTAGCCCATTCCCCCCTTCCCACAACCCCTCCAGCAACCCTCTGTTTGTTCTCCATATTTATAAGTATCTTATGTTTTGTCCCCTTCCTGTTTTTATATTATTTTTGTTTCCCTTCTTTATGTTCATCTGTTCTGTGTGTTAAAGCCCTCATATGAGTGAAGTAATATATTTGTCTTTCTCTGACTGACTAATTTCGCCTAGCATAATACCCTCTAGTTCCATCCATGTAGTTGCAAATGACAAGATTTCATTCTTTTTGATTGCCGAGTAATACTCCATTGTATATACACACCACATCTTCTTTATCCATTCATCCATCGATGGACATTTGGGCTCTTTCCATACTATGGCTATCGTTGATAGTGCTGCTATAAACATGGGGGTTCACGTGCCCCTTTAAAACAGCATACCTGTCTCCCTTGGATAAGTGGCTAGTAGTGCAATTGCTGGGTCATAGGGTAGTTCTATTTTTAGTTTTTTGATGAACCTCCATACTGTTTTCCAGAGTGCCTGCACCAGTTTGCATTCCCAACAGCAATGCAAAAGAGATTCTCTTTCTCTGCATCCTTGCCAACGTCTGTTGTTGCCTGAGTTGTTAATGTTAGCCAGTCTAACAGGTGTGAGATGGTATCTCATTGTGGTTTTGATTTGTATTTCCCTGATGATGAGTGATGTTGAGCATTTTTTCATGTGTCTGTCGGTTGGCCATATGGATGTCTTCCTTGGAGAAGTGTCTATTCATGTCTTTTGCCCATTTCTTCATTGGATTATTTGGTTTTTGGGTGTTGAGTTTCATGAGTTCTTTATACATTTTGGATACTAACACTTTATCTGATCTGTCGTTTGCAAATATCTTCCATTCTGTTGGTTGCCTTTTAGTTTTGCTGATTGTTTCCTTTGCAGTGCAGAAGCTTTTTATTTTGATGAGGTCCCAATAGTTCATTTTTGCTTTTGTTTCCCTTGCCTCTGGATACATGTTGAGTAAGAAGTTGCCGCGGCCAAGATCAAAGAGGTTTTTGCCTGCTTTCTCCTCGAGGATTTTGATGGCTTCCTGTCTTACATTGAGGTCTTTTATCCATTTTGAGTTTATTTTTGTGTACGGTGTAAGAAAGTGGTCCAGGTTCATTCTTCTGCATGTCGCTGTCCAGTTTTCCCAGCACCCCTTGCTGAAGTGACTGCCTTTATTCCATTGGATATTCTTTCCTGCTTTGTCAAAGATTAGTTGGCCATACATTTGTGGGTCCATTTCTGGGTTCTCCATTCTGTTCCATTGATCTGAGTGTCTGTTCTTGTGCCAGTACCATACTGTCTTGATGAATACAGCTTTGTAGTACAGTTTAAAGTCTAGGATTGTGATGCCTTCTGTTTTGGTTTTCTTTTTCAAGATTGCTTTGGCTATCGGGGTCTTTTCTGGTTCTATACAAATTGTAGGATTGTTTGTTTTAGCTATGTGAAGAATGCTGGTGTTATTTTCATAGGGGCTGAATTGAATACGTAGAGTGCTTTGGGTAGTATTGACATTTTAACAATATTTGTTCTTCCTATCCAGGAGCATGGAATATTTTTCCTTTTTTTGTGTGTGTGTCTTCTTCAGTTTCTTTCATGAGCTTTCTATAGTTTTCAGTGTATAGATTTTTCACCTCTTTAGTTAGATTTATTCCTAGGTATTTTATGGTTTTTGGTGCAGTTGTGCATGAGATCAATTCCTTGATTTCTCTTTCTGTTGCTTCATTGTTGGTGTATAGGAATGCAACTGATTTCTGTGCATTGATTTTATATCCTGCAACATTGCTGAATTCATGAATCAGTACTGGCAGTTTTTCGGTGGAATCTTTGGGTTTTCCATATAGAATATCATGTCATTTGTGAAGAGTGAAAATTTGACCTCCTCCTAGCTGAACTGGATGCCTCTTATTTCTTTGTGTTGTCTGATTGCTGAGGCTAAGACATCCAATACTATGTTGAATAACAGTGGCAAGACTGGATATCCCTGTCTTGTTCCTGACCTAGGGGGAAAGCTCTCAGTTTTTCCCCATTGAGGATGACATTAGTGTTGGGTCTTTCATATATGTCTGTTATGATCTTGAGGTATAATACTTCTATCCCTACTTTCTTGAGGGTTTTTATCAAGAAAGGATGTTGTATTTTGTCAAATTCTTTCTCTGCATCTATTGAGAGGATCATATGGTTCTTGTCCTTTCTTTTATTGATGTGATGAATCACATTGATTGTTTTGCGAATATTGAACCAGCCCTGCATCCCAGGTATAAATCCCACTTGGTCGTGGTGAATAATTTTTTTTTTAAGATAACCAGTCTACTGATTGTTTTATTTTTATTTTTTTGAAATTTATTGTCAAATTGGTTTCCATACAACACCCAGTGCTCATCCCAAAAGGTGCCCTCCTCAATACCCATCACCCCCCCTCCCCCCTTCCCACCCCTCATCAGCCTTCAGTTTGTTCTCAGTTTTTAAGAGTCTCTTATGCTGTGGCTCTCTCCCACTCTAACCTCTTTTTTTTTTTTTTTTTCCTTCCCCTCCCCCATGGGTTTCTGTTAAGTTTCTCAGGATCCACATAAGAGTGAAAACATATGGTATCTGTCTTTCTCTGTATGGCTTATTTTACTTAGCATCACACTCTCCAGTTCCATCCACGTTGCTACAAAGGGCCATATTTCATTCTTTATCATTGCCATGTAGTACTCCATTGTGTATATAAACCACAATTTCTTTATCCATTCATCAGTTGATGGACATTTAGGCTGTTTCCATAATTTGGCTATTGTTGAGAGTGCTGCTATAAACATTGGGGTACAAGTGCCCCTATGCATCAGTACTCCTGTATCCCTTGGGTAAATTCCTAACAGTGCTACTGCTGGGTCATAGGGTAGGTCTATTTTTAATTTTCTGAGGAACCTCCACACTGTTTTCCAGAGTGGCTGCACCAATTTGCATTCCCACCAACAGTGCAAGAGGGTTCCCGTTTCTCCACATCCTCGCCAGCATCTATGGTCTCCTGATTTGTTCATTTTGGCCACTCTGACTGGCGTGAGGTGATATCTGAGTGTGGTTTTGATTTGTATTTCCCTGATGAGGAGTGACATTGAGCATCTTTTCACGTGCCTGTTGGCCATCCGAATGTCTTCTTTAGAGAATTGTCTATTCATGTTTTCTGCCCATTTCTTCACTGGATTATTTGTTTTTCGAGTGTGGAGTTTGGTGAGCTCTTTATAGATTTTGGATACTAGCCCTTTGTCCGGTATGTCATTTGCATAATTTTTTAATGTATTGTTGTATCCGGTTGGCTAATATCTTGTTGAGGATTTCTGCATCCATGTTCATCAGGGAAATTGGCCTATAGTTCTCCTTTTTAGTGGGGTCTCTGTCTGGTTTCGGAATCAAGGTAAAATGGCTCCATAGAATGAGTTTGGAAGTTTTTCTTCCATTTCTATTTTTTGGAACAGCTTCAAGAGAATAGGTGTTAATTCTTCCTTAAAAGTTTGGTAGAATTCTCCTGGAAAGCCATCTGGCCCTGGACTCTTGTTTTGAGAGATTGTTTGTTACTAATTCGATTTCCTTACTGCTTGTGGGTCTGTTAAATTTTCTATTTCTTCCTGTTTCAATTTTGGTAGTGTATATGTTTCTAGGAATTTGTCCATATCTTCCATATTGCCCATTTTATTGGCATATAATTGCTCATAATATTCTTTTATTACTGTTTTTATTTCTGCTGTGTTGGTTGTGATCTCTCCTCTTTCATTATTGATTTTATTTATTTGGGTCCTTTCCTTTTTCTTTTTGATCAAACTGGCTAGTGGTTTATCAATTTTGTTAATTCTTTTAAAGAACCAGCTTCTGGTTTCATTGATCTGTTCGGTTTTTTTTTGTTGTTGTTTGTTTGTTTTGATAGCATTGATTTCTGCTCTAATCTTTATCATTTCCTGACTTCTGCTGGTTTTGGGTTTATTTGCTGTTCTTTTTCCAGCTCTTTAAGGACTTTTTTTTTTCCCTTGCTGCTTTTATGATTCTCTCCTTGCCTGAGTATTTTGTGAATTTGACTATGATATGCCTTGTTGATGGTCGGTTTTTGTTGAATCTAACGGAGGTCCTCGGTGCTTCCTGGATATTGATGTCTGTGTCTTTCCCCAGGTTAGGAAAGTTTTCCGCTCTGATTTTCTCAAATAACCCTTCTACCCCTATTTCTCTCTCTTCCTCTTCTGCAACCCCTATGATTCTGATGTTGTTCCTTTTTAATGAGTCACTGATTTCTCTAATTCTTAAATCATGCCCTTTTGCCTTAGTCTCCCTCTTTTTTTCTGCTTCATTATTCTCCATAAGTTTGTCCTCTATATTACTGAATCTCTGTTCTGCCTCATGCATCCTTACCACTGTGGCATCCATTCAAGATCGCAGCTCAGTTATAGCATTTTTTATTTCATCCTGACTAGCTTTTACTTCTTTTATCTCTGCAGCAAGGGATTCTAATCTATTTTTGACTCCAGCTAGTATTCTTATTATCGTGATTCTAAATTCTGGTTCAGACATCTTACTTGTATCTGTGTTGGTTAAATCCCTGGCTGTTGTTTCTTCCTCCTCTTTCTTTTGTGGTGAATTCCTTCATTTCATCGTTTTGAAGCGAGAAAAGGAATTAATGAGGTAAAAATATTTTAACTAACATTAAAAAATTAAAATTAAAAAAATATTAAAAATTAAAAATTAAAAATAAACACATACACAAACAAAATCGAATAAATGATGCCAGATCCTAGGTGTGTTTTGGTCTGGGTGTTGAAAGGGGCTTGAGAGGTTAGAGAAAAAAGGGGAAGTAAAGAAAAAAAGAAACAAGGAAATCATTTGAAAATTTGAAAAAATGAATACACTGAAGTAAAATAAAATAAAATGATGGAAGTAAAATAGAATTTGAAGAAATTTACACAAAAGTAAAAATTATAGTAGAAAACATTAAAGAAAAATATTTTTAATAAAAATTGAAAATAAATTTTTTTTCTCTTTCTGTATTCAAGAAATAGAAATGAAAAAGAGAAAAAAGGAAAAAAAAAGAAAAAAGAAAGAAAATTGAATAGTTGGGCCGGCTAACAGACTGAAATATGACTTAAATAACTTCGTTTTGCCCTAGAAGTCAAAGTATGAAGGTTAATAGTCCATAAACTAAGCAGGCAGAGACTCCTGTTCCTGAAGAGTGAGGCTGGCCCAGTTGCGCGGCACTTGGTGTAATGGCTCCGTTCTCCACTAGATGGCGCTGCTTAGCTTACTAGGGCGGACTGTTGTGGCACTTGTAGGTGTGTATGCGCATGCGTGGGAGTGGCGAAAATGGTGTCATCCAGCTTCCCAGTCTCTAGTATGGGAACTCTGTCCTTCCCCATCTGCAGTTGCGCACCTGTCCTTTGTTTTCAGCTTCTGTCCACTCCCCACTTTTACAAGGTCCGTGACAGAGACCCAAGCAGCACCTCCCTCCTGAGTTTTATCTCAGATGCGGCAGTGTTTCCCAACCTCTCACTTCTGAGGGACTGCGGCTTTGACCCGCTCAGACCCTCTGTGGGAGGGTCTCACCAAGCAATGGCCTGGTGCTGGCCACACCCAGGAACGTTCGAGGGACCATGCTGCTTCAATGGCCAGAGACGGCTGCTGGGTGCCAGCCCGCCCCAGAACAAGTTCACGTGATTGTGTAGGAGCAGAGTTTCAGGGATTATAGTAAGTCACAGCACACATCTGGCACCTGGCTTCACCCACAGTGACCTTGTTCCAGCACCAGCTAATGTGGTTCTTCTCTGGGTCCACCGGAGACTTTGCCTGTGGGAGGGGTCACACAACCTCTACAAGGTGTCCTCCCAACAGGGAAGCGGCCTCTCCCCATGTGGCCTGAGGACTTTGAAGACTTCAGTCTCTGCTCCTGGGGATTCGCCCTTCTCACCAGAGCACTGCCAGGTATCGAGCTGCGGAGCTTCAGACTCTGTGCTCCACCTGTTTATAGAGTCTTAATGGAATTTAAACCCTCTCCTTTCTCCTTTCCCCTTTCCCCATTTTTAGTTCAGTCCCTGTGGCTGTTTCCACTTTTCTACTTTCTCTCCACCTACTTTTTTGGGGGGGTGCTTTTCCCATATTCTCCCCCCACCCCACCCCCATCTCCGTTCTCTCTCCACAAGCAAAAATGGTTCCCTGCCCTTTGCAGCTTCTCTCTCTCCCCCAGTTCACCTCTCTTGTGCCACGTACCTACTGCATTCTGTGGTTCAGGTTGTGCAGATTGTTGTGTTAATCCTCCAGTCAGTTTTCTAGGTGTGTAGGATGGTTTAGTGTTGATCTGGCTGTATTTCATGGACAGGAGACACAAAAAACTTCCATGCTATTCTGCCATCTTGGCTCCTCCCCTCTAGGGTTTTCTTATATAATATCATGTTATTTGCAAAGAGAGGCAGTTTTGTTCCTTTCTGATTTGGATGCCTTTTATTTATCTTTCTTGCCTAATTGGTCTGGCTAGGACTTCCAGTACTATTTTGAATAAAAGTGCTAAGAGTGGGCACTTGTTTTGTTCCTGATCTTACAGGGAAAACTTAGTGTTTCACCATTGAGTATGATAGGTGTGGGCTTGCCATATGTGGCCTTTGGTATGTTCAGGTACATTTCCTCTATAACTAGTTTGTTGAGAGTTTTTGTCATGAAAACTTGTAGAATTTTGTCAGATGCTTTTACTGCATCTACTAAGATGATCATATGATTCTTACCCTTCATTTTTAAAATGTAATGTATTACATTTATTGATTTGCATGTGTTGAACTATCCTAGAATAGAATCATCCCTAGAATAAATCGCACTGTTCATGGTTTAAGAAACTTTTGCTATGCTGTTGACTTCAGTTTGCTAGTATTTTGTTGAGCATTTTTGGCCTGTAATTTTCTCTTTTTGGAGTGTTCTTGTCTGAGTTTGGTATTAGAATAAAGCTGGCCTTGTAAAATGAGTTTGAGAGTGTTCCCTCACCTTCTGTTTCTCAGACGAGTTTGAGAAAGATTAGTATTAGTTCTTTTTACAATGTTTGGTAGAATTCACGTCTCCTTTCCTCTTACCACCATTTTAATGATTGTATCTCAGTATAGTTGGTTTTCTTTATCATCTGTGTTTTATTTTTATTATTTAAAAGCTATTCTTCAGAAGAATTCATAGGTTTTACCAGACTGCTGAAGAGGTCCATGCATACTTACAAATAATTCAAAAGTAAACACATATATACATACATACATACCTCTGCCTTAGAATAAGACAGAAACCAAAACCATATAGTTAGAAGTCTAAAAGGAAAAGACGATTTGGCTACTTTTGCTCCCAATATGTGCCATACAGAACCTCGCATGCGATTCTTCAGTGGACTGTGTGGGAGTCACCTGGATCAGCCTGTTAAAATGCTGATTCTGACTCAGCAGGCCTGAGATGGGGCCCAGGAACTTGCATTTCTAAGCTCCTAGTGAAGCTGATCTGCTGATCTGTAGATCACTCTGAGTAGTGAGGGTAAGTTTTAGCAACCTTTATTTTTTTCTCTTTTAAAATGGTTAACCATTCTTCTCTTTCACTCACCTGGTTCTAAGGTACAGATGATATTTGTAAAAGCTGATACAGGTTTATGTCATCAAATTTTAGAAATGGTGTTTTCTGACTGGCTAGCCAGATTACAAGCATTTTTCATAACCAGAAGAGCACATATCTGTAAGAAGCTTTGAGCAAATAACTGTACCTCTGGCTCCAATAATTAGCGTGAGGATTGTTAGCACCCTCTTCCTATGGGAAGGGGCTGTAGTCTGGTGGGTTTTCCTGGTGAGGAATTTCAACAAGAATATAAGGCTGGAGTTGTGTAGCAAAAAGGGTTTTTTAATCCAACTGGATAACCACATCCCTCCCCCACCCTTAGGAAGGTCACAGGATCACAATAGAGGCTTTAAAAATGTTCTGTGTATTGTTCTCCGTTTAGCTAAGCATTGACTTGATCAGGCACATAGGCTTTATGTTTCCACATTTCCTATCATTGGAAACATTTGTGGAGAGGAAAGATCATTATCAAGGCAATCGACCATTGTCACAGGTTAGTGGTCCCCTGTGGCTTTTTCTAAACCTGTCCCTAAGGCTTTGGTTTCCCAAAGCAAATTGGGAAACATCTGGTCTATCCAACCCAATCACCCCATGTAGCATTCACAATTACACTCACTTTTGGCCTCAGCTAATCACTAATTTGTTCATGCAGCAGTCCTGGAAAAAGGGGCCCTGGGACTTCTCTTCCAATCCAGTCTCTGGACATCTCATTTCTCTGGTTGTTCATTAATGCTTTCTGAACTCACTCAACAGTCTAGTCTCACAGGTGGAAGCAATTTGCCTCAAGCAAAAAATATTGGGTGGATTCAGAGTTGAAAACAAGATGGAATTAAACCCCAGAAAGTTAGGGATGGCCTGGGCAAGGGTGGCCATTTTCAAGAATTAACATGAATCATCATCAACTCCTTCTTTTATTCAACCATATCTTCAGTAACTCAAATCTTTTTTACCACCCCCTCAGCCCAAACGTCATGTCCCGCCACTGTCCATGTGAGCCTAAAGTCCTCTCTGCTACATTCTCTGATTGTTCTAGAACCCTGCTTAAATCTTTCATAGTCCTCCATGGCCTCCATGAGTAATTAAAGGCCCTCCCTTAATGGGCATCTAAGACCCTTGGTAATCCAACCTTTCTTACCATTTCTTCTGTTCTACAACTCCAGTCAACCCAAACTGCTCACAGTTCCCCAGATGCCACATGTTCCTACGATCATTTATATCTTTGTCTAGACTGTTCCCTTTGCCTGGAATGTCACCCATGTCCTTAACTGCCTAAAAAAATATCTATATCTCTAAGTTAAGGGATGCTTGGTAAAAAACCCTTGTTTGTTTTGGAAAAATTTCCTCATGGCCTTGTCTTATAGCCCTGTATCTCTTATCACAATGCCACACAGGTTGTTCCACTTATAGGACCACTTCGGTAAACCGAGCCACTAGAGCGCCTGGCTTGGGTTTTATTCCTCTTATCCCCATATTCTAGCACAGTGCCTTGCACACAAGAGCCACTGCATCAATGCCTGTTAAATGGTTGATTAATTACTTAGCTAATTTGTTTTCTCTCCTTATTTCTTTTAACTAACTGAAAAAAAATATAACTCAAAATAGAATGCAAAACGTTGGCATGGCTACAGCTTTATAAGATAAAAGTCTGAGTCATTGCTGACATAATGAAAAGGTGTAGAAGTGTTTGTCTGTAAAAGGACACCTGAGCAGTGATTTTTTACTCTCTGCCTGACGTTACTAGATAGAAAAATTTCACTTGATCCTCAAACATTATTTACTTTCCCTAAAGGTGGCTGGACTCTATGTGTAAATACGCATGTAGAGTTTTGGAGAAGTGAATCTTCTCAGATGATTATTACTTAAATGGTTTTACTCAATATTTTTCTCTATAGTCACAGATAAGAAAGGGTCCCAGAGATGAGGGATGGACTTACTGGAGACCAAGAAACCTAACTACCAATGCCGGTCAGAAATGTCCCTTCCTGTGGAGACAGCTCATGGAATTTCCATATTTAAGGCCCCTCATCATTCTGAAAGGTCATTGTCTATTTTGTCTTTAACTTCTTCCTTCTCAGCGTATTGACTCTTTAAACCAGAGTTCACAGAAAGAAGAAAAGAAAGTTGAGTAAGGAGCGCCCTTTCCTATCGCATCTTTAGCTCAGGAGAAAAGCTCAGAAATTTTGTAAAACAGTGTTTTGATTTGAAACTTCATCTTCTTGGCTACTCTGCAGACATCTGGATTTTACATGGTTAGTTGACCCATGCCAAACCCATCACTTCACATATTCTCCTCCAGGCTCTTCTGGTGTTGCTATTTCGTTCCTTCTCTGTTGCTGTTTATTTATTTCCACAAACCAGTTCTGTAGAGTGTGTCACTTAATTGTCCCAATGAAATTACTGTGTGGCAGTAACAAAATGCCACCTAGACAACAAAGGAAATATGTTATCAAATCAACTATTTTAAGGAGTTTTCTCTGGGAGGGGCTGATTTTGCAAATACCTCAAAGGCTTTGAACGCCTATGGACCCTGTGCTAGTTTTGTTACTCAATACATTTTTAAAGAATGGTACCTGTATGCATATCCCACCACGCTTTCTCCTGAGGGATGAACTATTGTCTGTTTGGAGGACAGGAGTGACTATTAAGTTGTTACTTACTCATCTCCCCAGGAAAATAACGTTTGCCTTTATTGCCGTTGACCCTCCATGAGAGAGTCCGACAGCAAATTTTTAGCAATCCATTTTATGAAGAGCATAACTAGAGAGAACAGAATAGAAACAGAGTGGGTGGCATCATGACCATGAAGGCACTAGAAAGCAGGGCTTAGAAAGGAAGATCAAGGTAATTGGAGTTTCTTTTTCTGATGAACAGGCAAAAGAGAAGTGGAACACCATTCAAAGTGGTGCAACAGACTTCTTGGGAAATTGGAAACCTAGGGGAAGAAAATTGTTAATGTATCTAGAATTACTGACACTGAAGGAAAGCAGACTTGACAATTTTTAATTTGCTTACATGGCGATGCTAGGTTAGAGAGGAATGTAGATCACCCAGCCTCTGTTTTCACAGAGGATCCAATGAGAAGAATTTCATCTTGTGCTTCAGTGTAAGAGATTCAGGTCAACTCTTAAGATCTTTCAGGCACTTAGGTTTGCAAGCATCGGATTAAGGTGGTGAACCATGGCTTTAGAGTTTACTATCATTTGCAGAGAACAGTATAGGAAAAAAGGTAAAAATACTCTGAAGTTTTGGGAAGAAGTAATGCTCTCTTTAGTCTGAGTTGATAAAATGTATCCTACTCAGTGATAAGAAGTGGGAAGAAAAGATATGAGTGTTCTTCTTGTTTGAGAATTCTAGGTAGTTGGTCAAGTGGGCGGTAAGAAGGGAGGGTCCCAAAAAACACCCAAGCTTTGGTCATGGTTGAGTTTCACATGATTCTAGAAATACCTAGAAGTTTGTCTGGAAGGACTTCTGAAATTCCATTTGCCTCTGAGAAATTATTTGAGAGAGAAAGAGAGAGAAACGCCTATAAATTTGACCCATCAGCCAAAACTGAGTCACTAGAAATGAAGAGAATATTCCATATAAAGCATGACAATTACCTCTACTAAGTGTTCCTAGGCCTAAACCTAAAAAGACTTAAGTCTAGAAAAGTGAGATAATATGGATAGGGTAGCAGACAGAGAGAGGACAAATATAAAGGTCTAAGATGTACTTTGATTAAAGTTCCTTTAGGATGTTGGGCCACTGGTAAACTACCTTCATATCCACATGCCTAAAATGATACAAAATAGGGAGAAACATGTGATCCCTGTTTCTGCACTAAACAGGCCGTGGCTTTAGCACCCTCAGGAATGCAGCACATAGCACCCTAGCATGTTGAGTGTTTTCACAACACCAGAGGTACTTGGTGGAGGTAAGAAGGTGGAGGGGGTCAGTACCAAGAGGGAGGTGATCATAGCATGTGGGTGATGTCAGTTGTTCCAGGCTGCTTATCAGGCAGCTGAAGTCCTCACAGCTGACACCGAGGAAGGTCAGAGTTTTGGGGGAAGCACATGTGAGACACCTGGGAAGGTGTCCAAAGTAATTTGAAAATTGTTGCCAATTTGTCAGTAGGTAGGATGGGAGTGAAGCAAAAAGAGTTTCCATTACTCCATTTGTGCCCTGATAGATAGATATAGATATAGATATAGATATAGATATAGATATAGATATAGATACATAGATACATAGATACATAGGTATAGATAGATAGATAGATATAGATATAGATATAGACATATATCACAAGTTCTAATAATGACAATTCCATGAAATCTTAAGACAGATGATTCTGATGCGTTGCAACCAAGTCAGGAAAACAGTAGAGCCAATATTCATGGAGGAGGGAAATGATCAGGCTGGATCCTTTTTTGTTATAAATATTATCCATTATCTATATCTATATATGTCAATCATTATATTTTAATGTACTGCATTTTAGATGAATTCTCTCCTCTAACCCTCGTAATAACCTTACAAATAATTATTGTATCTGTTATGATCCGTTCAGGTGTAATTATAGAAGCCCTAGCTAAAAGTGGCATGACATTAAGAATGGTTATTGTGTCATAATAGATGACTGAGAACCAGAAGCCGACTGGAGGAAGGGAGGGGCCAGAGCCGGTGCACTGATTCAAAAATACCATTGAGGACCCAGCGTCCTTCCATGTCTTCATTATGCCATCCTCTGTATATTTGCTTTTTTCTCAGCCTTGTCTGTCATAGTTGCAAGATGGCTGTGGTCCTGGCATCACCATATAGCTACAGTTACTGGCAAAGAACAGGAGAGTTTCCTTCCGTGTATCTCAGAGCTCTGTAAGCAGGCTTTCCCTCAGAGCCCACAGGATTTCAGTGGGTTGAATGACGTGCTCGGGTGCTAGGTGCAAAGAAAGCTGGGAAAGTGAATAATGACATTTTCAAGCTGTACTGCGGGAGCAAGAGTCTGCCGACAAAAAGGAGATTTGAAGGGACGGAGAAGATAAAAAATGTGCCCAGATAAAAGACCTCCTAAGTGGCTAAGCAGGGTCTAAAGTCCAAGCTCTGTGCAACCATGCTGTATAATGTACTCACTACAGAAAGTCAGTATGGGATCCAACCGTCTCATGGAATATCTTGGGGATATAAGGTAACCAAGTATGGCCTAAGACTCGGTTATGCTCTCCTGGTATTTCTTTTTTAAAAAATTTTAAATGTTTATTTATTTTCGAGAGAGAGAGAGAGAGAGAATGAGAGAATGAGCAGGGAGTGGCAGAGAGAGAGGGAGACAGGTCAGCACCAGGCAAGCTTATCAAGAAGGCAGAGAGTAGGGGCGCCTGGGTGGCGCAGTCGGTTAAGCGTCCGACTTCAGCCAGGTCACGATCTCGCGGTCCGTGAGTTCGAGCCCCGCGTCAGGCTCTGGGCTGATGGCTCGGAGCCTGGAGCCTGCTTCCGATTCTGTGTCTCCCTCTCTCTCTCTGCCCCTCCCCCGTTCATGCTCTGTCTCTCTCTGTCCCAAAAATAAAAATAAAAAACGTTGAAAAAAAAAATTAAAAAAAAAAAAAAAGGCAGAGAGTGAGTTTGCTGCCTGCCCTAACTTCTCTTCCCAGCTTTCCACTTGACATTGGAATATTCCTTTGAGTAAATGGAAAAGTCCATCATTGCCATTCTAAAAACGCATTTTAAAAGTCCCTCTTCAACATCAAGGAAGCGTCTTTGATTTTAATACTTCTCCAAGTCTTTCAAAGGTTACAAAAAGGACATTTTGCTAAAGAACTGAAGAGCATCGAAAGCTACCAGAAGAATTTCCTTTGTGAGTGCCATTGTGGATTCCTTAAATCCTCATCACTGCACTTGGAGTGTCCTCTTAGTTTCCAAATGCTCTTTTTGAGCACTGACAATTTGCCAAGACATATCCAAGAGCCGAAAGAAAAAGACATGGAAAATCTGGCATCAGTGATAGGGTGTGTGCCACTGAGTACTGAGGCACATTCCAAAATCCAGCCCGCATTTAACTGGTAGCACTGCACTCACACCTCACCTTCTCCAACAATATTTTCATCACAAGGCTGAGTCCACTGACACAGTCCAAAAAACCAGGCAAATAAGGCTTCCAGTTTGGTCGGTGCTGCCATAAACACTCTGGCCATGGAGTAAAATATTGACAGTCAGTCAAAAGAATCAAACTTCTGGATTTGTTAACTGTCACCTGTATTTGGCATTTTAGCTTTAGTCCAGAAAGGTACTCTGACTTAGTAAAGTGAGCATGTGAGAGCTTTCAAGCCCCAAAGAAACCAGTTTCAGTCACTGATAACTCTATGCTGTTGGACCTATCACCCATTATCTCTGAGAATCAGTGTTCTCAGTTGACAAATGAAAATGTTCATGCATTCACAAGAGTTTTGTAAAAATTGAGTGTGATAAATAAATAAGCAAATATCAGTTTTTATGGCAATAACACAGTAAAAGTTACTTTTCTTTCCCCAGAACACTTTTCTTGTTTTTAAGATTTAACCATCATCCATTCATTTATTGCTTTCCCCTCATTCATTCACTGGATATTTATTAAACATCTGTTCTTGCCAAGTTCAAGGCTGATTTCTGGGTATACAAATAATACAGAGTCAGCGCATCGAAGGTCATTTGGTATAGCCTGCAAACTGGAGAAGTAAACCAAGGGTTGCAAATTAGCAACCAGATTAGCAGACTTTTCTTTTTCCTTTTTTTTTAAGTACAATATTGTTGGGGTTTATATATATATATATTATTATAAATATATAAATATTTATATTTTATATATTTTATATTATACTTTATATTATATATATTATATATATATTATTATATTATATTTTATATTATATATAATATTTGAATGCCTTATATAGGACACTTGATCTCCAACTAGCCAAAAGCCCACTATTTCCTATGTTTTACACCCTGGTTCATCTCCCATTTCTTTTATTTTTTTAGACTCTAAAGAGGTTTTTGTGTGTGGCCTGGATGTAAACAATTATTATGACAGAGTGGAAAAAGAATTAATGGACACAGGTTCAACTTCTTAAAGGAATATTGAGACAGTGTTGCTAACTTTAGAGTAAATGAAATAGTGGGAATGCTCCCAAGTGTATCTTACTGATGGGATTTATTTTGACTTCCTGACATCTAGATACAAATTCTACAAGAGAAAAAAGCAATCACATTCCACCATCTCTGTGAGAAACATCTGTCTGCCTCTAGTACGCAGACACGGGAAAACTTGGCTTGAAATCAAATTTTCAAGATGAATAATTCAAATGTAGTATATTTTGAATGATTTTAACTAGGAAATTCATTAACTGGAAAAGAATTTTAAAGCTATTCTAATATGGGCAGTTCAACCATCCAGCAGCTTTTGTTTACATTTGAATTTTCTTTCATCTGTCGTATATCTTATTTGAACTGCATAGTGATTTTTAAGTGGTTAAAAAAAAAAAAAAAAAGGACAGAATTTGCCTGGGTGTGGGAAGAGTTTAAATAGGATTCCGAATTCAAAACAGAAATTCATACTGGTCCTGGGTGTCTGTTCTGGCTTAAATATCAATGGGGCCAATTCTGGGGCTGGCAGCCGACTAGCACATCCAGAACAGTGACAGCAATTGCCCTCTCAGGAGTTCCCTGTTCTCAGCTAGAATAATACTTGGGAAACAGGGGTCCCCTGCATTTCCGTACTTACCAGACCATTTCCCTGCCAGCTTTGCCAACTTCCTTATGTCCACTTTTGCTTATCCTCACATGTGAGTGTAGTTACTACTTGGAAAGAAAGGGCCGATCGCCAATTATAGCATGTGAAAATTGTTATTATTATGGGGTATTATCACAGAACTTTGCTGTATGTACTTCATTTTTCTTTAAAAGTTAGGTAGGCCTTTGTATACTTAAGTTTCTGAGAAATGGCTAAGTTTCTAAGGTCAGGGATTCTACCTTACATCTCTTATCCTTTTCTTCTCCAATACATTAAATATAGTAGATATTCTGTAATACTGGTTTATAAATAAGTTGATGAATGGTAACATTGGAGAAAGCAATGACCAGTCTTACATTTTTAATTATAGCTGCATCTATGGTCATCTTAATGACCTAAGGGAAGCCACTAAAAGCCCAGATCTCTCACTTAAAAAGTCAGGATCAAAAAAGAAAAAACAGGGATCATAATGTCTACCCCATTCACCACAAAGAGCTGCTGTGAAGATAGAATCAAACAATTGGTGTAAAAGCACAATCACGCTAACAGTGCTAGAGAAATGTCATATGAGCTAGTAATTTTAATAATTATTGACAAAACATGAATTGTTGGCAAACTCTGGCAGAAAATGAGCAGAGAGCATCCTCTTTTACTGGGGCCACACCACAGGCATGACATTTATGCAATGACTTCCCCAGTGATTTGTCCTCTCTAGGGATAGATTATATAGGTGGTCCCTCCAGCTGGGTTAGCCCTTCAATATATGTTTTATTACGTTTTAAAAGTTGAAAGCTCAGCTTATTCCTGGAAGAATTATCTATAATAATACACAAATAGATCAGATACACAGATAGATCGGGAGGGAAGAAAGCCTTATAGGAGAGACAGACAAAGGCGATATGCCTCAATGGAGGATTACTATGAGGATGAAAAAGTGCCCTGAAAATTGACCCTGGAGCCACGTGGTGAGGCTCCTGAGCAGCCTCCTGTCTGCTCAGCCCCCACTGAGCCTGGTTCTCTGGGTCTCCGAGTGACCCACCTCCTTCCCACCAGCGCAAGAGCTCCTTCCCCTCTTGCTTCCGTGCTCTTTCTCTTTCCTTCCTCTTCTCTCATACTTGTTCACTCTTTCCTGTTCTTTGGGATCTAGAGGTAGAAAAAAGGTGTTGTCAGAGCACAGTACCTTGCCTCTTTCTCCTCATTTTCGGATCATTATTAACAAGCTGTCAGCTAAATTTCTACACTAGGTGTATCAGTTTCCCAGAGCCATCAGAGCAAATGACCACAAACTGGGTGGCTTAAAACAACAAAGGTTTATTCTCTCATAGTTCTTGAGGCCAGAAGTCCAAAATCAAGTTGTCAACAGTGTGGCACCCCTCTGGGGCCCTCGGGGACAATCCCTTCTTTGTCTCTTCTAGCTTCTGGTGGCTCCAGGCATTCTGTGGCTCATGGCTGCATCACTCCAAACTCTGCCTCTCTATTACGTGTTTTTTCCCCTCTGTTTCTTCTTTATTTCTGACTCTCATTAGGACACTTATTGGGTTTTGGCCCATTTGGTAATCCAGGATGACTTCATCTCGAAATCCTTAACTTAATTTTATATGCAAAGACCCTTTTTCCAGAACCTATACTTGTAGGCTCCAGAGACTAGGGTATGGACTCTCTTTTGGGGAGCCACCATTCAATCCTCTATGTTGGCTAAATAACTTAGAAGTGGATTGGAATTCCTCAAAGCCAAGATAAACCTGTTAACTCCTCTATTGCGTATAATAGATAAAGTGCTCGGAACATATATATGGCAGGAAACTACTAACCTTCTTGTAATGAGTATAGATAATTCCTTTACCAACCCTTCTGATAATCTTATTTAGGGGATATTTTGCATATTCAGATATATTAAAAATGTTTTCTGGGACAATTAGTAAGGTAGAACCTTGAGTCTCCATGAGCCCATTGGCATTAATAAGGTATTTAGAGAACACAGAGGATTCATTCACTAAAATGAATGCAATTACAGTCCAAGAAACAGCACTGGCTTTCCAAACTCCATTAAGTGGGCAGCATATTTTAGGCAGTAGGAAGGCTGGAAATATTTACACTCAGGTTGACCAGAGCTCAGATTCTTACTCTGCCACTTACTCCGTGTGGGCCCTCAAGGCAAGTTATTTAACCTCCCTGAATCTCAATTTCCTTGGCTATAAAAGTAATAATATTCATAGATAATATTTATAGAGGGCACACTATGTGCCAGACACTATTTTAAATGATTTCACACATGTTCATTTTAAATCTTCATAACAGCATTATGATGTAGT
The DNA here is from genome assembly GCF_018350215.1 of Panthera leo. NCBI lineage: Eukaryota > Metazoa > Chordata > Mammalia > Carnivora > Felidae > Panthera > Panthera leo. The sequence goes on along the minus strand of NC_056687.1, from coordinate 145,698,554 downwards.
GGAGTGAACTTCTAGCTGCCCACCCGATATCTCTCCTTCCTTCTTCTCCAGTAATAAAGTTTTAAATGGGTTTATGGCCACCCAGACAGGAGCTACATTTCCCAGCCTGTTTTGCAGAAATAGGTGACCATGTGAGTAAGTTCCCTCCAAAGGAATGAGAGCTGAATTGATAGGTGCACATTCTACAGCACTTCCTTAAAACAATTTTATTTTTCTTTGAATGTTTACCAACATAACCTTGATGCAGTTTCCACCATGTGGATGGATAGAGGCAATACCCAATGGGATGGCTGAATCACAAGTTGGAACTTGTGTTGTGGGTGGGAATGTGGAGCACAATTAGTCAGGAATGTCCACTTCAAGAATGCTATGGGAAGTAAATGAATGCATCTCATTTAAGTCATATTTTAGAGTATCTTTTTACAACAATTTAACCTATATCCTAAGTACAGGTAATATAATTATTCTCATTTTGCAGATGAGAAAACCAGAGTCCAAGTAAATACGTAACTTACCCAGTGTTATACAGCTGACAAGTGGCTTTGAACCCAGCCACACATATGTTACTCTAACCTTCAACTCATGTTTCTAACTTACTTAAAGTACTACTCTAATAACACCTTGAAGGTTAGTGAGGGTTAAGCAAAATAATATAAATAAATCACCTAGTTTGCTGTCTTCCTTATCTACTTCATAAATGTATTCATTCATTCACCTCTCTGTTACAGATAATTTTAAGCAGATCCCATGGTCTGAACACTAGAAATGACTAAGAAATTATCCCTGTTCTCAAGGGAAAAAATTTAAGCATATTAGATATGTAGCAAATAAATCACAGTATAGCATGTTATATGCAACATGTATCAGGCATTGTTATAACATAGAGCAAGTGATTAACTTTACCTAGTAGTTGGGAAAAGAATTCTTTTTTTTTTTTTTAATGAGTATTTACTTATATTTAGAGAGAGAGAGAGAATGAGAGAGAGAATCCCAAGCTGGCTCTGTGCTGACAGCACAGAGCCCAAAGCAGGGCTCAATTCCACGAACCATGAGATCATTACCTGAGCTGAAGTCAAGAGTTGGTCACTTAATAGACTGAGCCACTCAGGTGCCCTTGGGTAAAGAATTCTTAAAGGAAGTTTTTCAGATAGATATGAGTGATAAAGGGACATTTTAGGCACAGAGATATTAGCAACCCATGCGAAATATGGAAGCATGAAAAAGCCTGGAGAGATGAGGAGGATACTAAATACTCCAGTAGAATGTGACCTCTATAATGTGTGTGTGTGTGTGTGTGTGTGTGTGTGTGTGTGTGTGTGTGCATGGTATGTATGTGAGTGGGTGTGTGAGTGTGTGTTGTGGGAAGGGTGAAGAGATAAAGCTGGAGACACAGGGAGGCAAGATCATGAAAAGCTCTGTAGGCCAGAGTAAGTGGTTTGGGCGTTACCTTGTAGGTGATAAAGACTCAGTAAAGATTTTCAGGTAAACGAGACATGTTATCAGACTTATGCTGTGCAGATTTGAGAGATGGCATGGAGCAGAATGAGCCTAAAGGCAAAGGGCTTGGTAGGAAAACTCCCAGCCGTTTAGTCAAGAGTGATGAGAAGCCTCTCAATGGCAGTAATGGAAAAGTAGTAAGGTGAAGAAGAGTTGAAAAAAGTATTTTGACCTGGAATTGAAAAATATTATAGATTAATTGGATTTATGGGATCCAAGTGAGAATGGAGCAGGACTTTCAGAGTCTTGACTTAGGTGACTGGGTAGATAATAAGGAAAATAAGAAGGAACGCGGGCCTGGGCTGATAAGGAGTTCGCCAGAGGCTTCAAGTGGAGGAAAGAGTTGAGTGAAGATATTTGACTAGGGGTAGTTAAAGCTGCAGCAGTGAATAGGAGATGGTGTCTGGTTGAAAGATAAAGGACTATAGAAAGAAAACTAGGAAGTATGTGTTAGGAACAAATAGAAGAGGAGACTGAGGAGAAAAGACAGAATGGTAAGAATTACTGAAAAAAATCTAGAGACAATATGTCAAGGAAGTGAAGATCAGATTCTCCAAGTAAGTCAAGAAAGGTGGCAATGGCAGTAGAGGTTACAGAGAGTTCAAGACAGATAAAAACTGAGAAATCTTTTTATATCAAATATTTATTAAGAAATCAATATAAATTAGATTGGCAAGTAATAAAATTTTTGTGAACCTTGTTTAACCTGGTAAAAGCCAGATTGCTTGATATTCTAAGATCCTATAAATGGAAAAATATGTTTGCTCATAAAGTTTGTGTTCTTAGGCATGAGATAGAAAATAAATCTTGACATGTGGCTAAAATTATATCAACTGCTAAACTAGATCGTGCTATTGCATTTTTACTTTCCAACTCATCAGATTAGGAGCACTACCCCGTCCAGGTATCATATTGGGAGCATATCCCATCCATCAGTGCAATACTACCTGATCCTTTCTTATTTTCTTAGGGAAAACTTTAAAACAAATTACAAACTCAGTGTTGAAAGTTAATGTTAAATCTTCTCAGTTTTTTTTTCGGAATCCAAAATAATTTCATATACATACATACATACATACATACATACATACATAATACACATACACATACACACCCACACACACCAAGTTTTCGTGAGTTAACATGTGTTTGGAAAAAGATAACAGATCATCTGAGAACAAGATTTCATTTTATACATAATATCCATCATATTATCTCTCCTCCATTCAAGTAGATCCATTTCCAACATGGTTGCTAAGCAAAGGAGTGGAAGGTATATCTAGTTGTGTGTAAAATTGTCTTCGCCATGATCGGTAGGTTCTGGTGTCCTTATTAATGATGCAAGTATATATGTGAGAGCGCACACATATGTATGCTATAAACATTTCATTGTAGTGTGATCTAATTGTGCCTCATGGTGACTACTGCCAGTGGGATGCTTAATCTGTGATTGCAACTAAGTCATCAGCTAAAGATCCGATGTGAAAGTGACTGTTCTCAACTGAGGGTTGATGAGGGGTGGGAGGGAGGGGAGGGTGGGTGATAGGTATTGAGGAGGGCACCTTTTGGGATGAGCGCTGGGTGTTGTATGGAAACCAATTTGACAATAAATTTCATATATTAAAAAAAATATATTATTTCCTAAAAAAAAAAAAAAAAAAAAAAGAAAGTGACTGTTCTCAACCAAGCAAAGGGAATATACCTTTATCTTTTAGTAGGCAGTAGAAAGACAACATATACAAAGATCAAATGTGATATAGAAGAGTCATTCTCTGAGTAATAATACTGGTCATTTGCCAGAATACATAGGAAAGATGTGATGATACCAGTTTACAGTAAGAGTACTAAAGCAAATTTTCAGTGACATATACCAATTCAAATAAGTTAGATATAACTCTTTTATTTAAAAATTATTTGTTGAGCACCTAATATTGGGAAGCGTCTATTGGTTAAATATCTTAAGGTGTCCATGAAGATTAGATTAGATTAGTTACCTATCAAATTAGCAAAGACATTTGACAGCCAGTGCTGGTGAGTGCACATAAAAATCACCATTAGTTGCTAAGCTAAAAAAAAAAAAAAAAAATAAGCAGGCTATTCTGTATAGCATAAGAGATGTTTTTACATTTTTTGTTGTGAAATATAAAACACATACTAAAAAAAACATAAAGGAAGAGTTTAACAAATTTCTAAATGGAATGTCCATTCCATCATCAACAGAAAATTACCTGTATCATGGAACCAACAAACTCAACTCCCCAACTCTCTTTTTGAAGTGAACACCATCTTGAATTGCACATCAATTACTTCCTTGCTTTTTATGATAACTTACCACCTAACATATATCCCCAAACAATATAGTTTAATTTTGTCTGTTTTTTAGTTATATGAGTCTATTCATGCTACGAATATCCTTTTGTGCCTTGCTTCTTTTCATTACATTTATTAGATTTATTTGTACTTGTTCATATCCAAAGCTGAAATACATTGCACAAAAAGGCCACAAGTATTATATCCATTCTATTGTTAATGGGCATTTGTTTTGTTTCCTGATTGGGATCTACTGCAAATAATATTGCCATGCCCATTTTCTGCATAGATTATGTTGCATGTGTGCATGATTATCAAATTTGCTGAGTCCTGGAAATGCTTTTTCCAAAGTTGTTTAGTGAATTTTCTCTCCCACCAGCAGTGTATGATGATATTTACTATATAATATGTAGTGTGACTACACACATGTAAATCATTAGGGATTTTGATTGGATTGTATGAAATTAAGAGATAAATTTGTAGATATTACCTTATGGAAAACTTCATTTTTGTTTTATATTTACATCAAAGAAAAAAAAAATATATATATGATGGGAGTACTTTTATTTCTATTGTTGAAATGAACTTGAAGGAAGAAAAGAAAAGAAAACAAGTACTTAACCATGACATGAAGGAAGCAGCAGGTTTTGATGAAGGAAGTAGAGAAGTTGAGACTGATGAAGCAGGAAAGAGATGAAGGAACCCACAACAAATCTGAAGATGAAAGTTCAAAGGGGAAAGAGAGGGAGCAGAGAGAAGGATCCAAATCCGTTCCCCAACAAAAGGAGCATGAGAAAATGAGAATGGAATAAAGTGTATACAAAGGTCATGAGCTACGGGTCTAGTGCTTGAATTCTTGAATGAAAGAGACCTGAGAATCTCCCAGAAAGGCAGCCAAAGACAAGCACACGTAATGCGTGTCGGGGAGAGCCACGCGTCCTGGAAGCATGCAGGAGAATCAGAGCACTGAACATCTGACCCTACCTTTCAGTGGTTTACAGTCTGAGAAAGTGAGACACGCAGCAACAGGGAACCCACAGGAAGCCATCTCTGGGTTACTCACAGTAGTTCTATGTGCTTATATCATAAGTTCCAATTGATAACCGAAACCTTATTTTGGGTAGAAGACAGAAATTCTATTATTATGATTGTCTCAAAGGATAGTCACTTGTTTTATGGTGCTTACAACATGCTAACATTTTGGACCTATTCAAAAATGTTTGGGGCGCCTCGGTGGCTCAGTCAGTTAAGTGTCCGACTTCGGCTCAGGTCATGATCTTGCAGCTCTTGAGTTCGAGCCCTGTGTCGGGCTCTGTGCTGACAGCTCAGAGCCTGGAGACTGCTTCGGATTCTGTGTGTGTGTCTCTCTCTCTGCCCCTCCCCTGCTAGTGCTCTTTCTCTCTCTCAAAAATAAATAAACATTAAAAAACTTTTTAAAAATATTTAACAGTATTGTGGAGATGTAGTTGACATAATAAACTGCTCAAATTTTTAAGTGTATGACATATGTACATACTAATGAAACTGTCAACACAATCAAGACAAAGTGTAGGCTTCCTCATTGCCACTTCTAATCCTACCCTTCTGGCCCTCCTTGTCCCTTTCCCATCCTCAGACAACTGAGGTTATTAATAGTAAACACTTCTGTGTTACTATAGATTACTTGGCATTTCTAGAATGGGAAATATCAATGGGATCCTACAACATGTGCTATGTTTGGCTATTTTTACTCAGTATAATTAAAGATCCATCCTTGTTGCTGAATATCAGCACCGCATTCCTTTCTTATTGACTTTCGGTATATTGTATAGATATATCACAATTTTTTATCCACTCACCTCTTGATAGATGTTTAGGTTTCCAACTTGCATCTACTCAAGTAAAAATAGTATGAACATTTGTGTACAAACTAAGCATTCATTTCTCAGGAATAAATACCTAGAGGTGGAATGGCTGGGTTATATAGTAGGTACATATTTAACTTAAGAACATTCCAAGCTATTTTCTTAAATAGTGGTACCATTTTTACATTTCTATCAGCAGTGTATGAGAACTGCAGGCATCCTACATCCTCACCAACATTTGCTATTATCCATTTTTTCGACTGTAGACATTTTGATCGATGGGTGGTATCTCATATGGTCTTACTTGCATTTCTCTAATGAACGAAGATGTTGAGCATATCTCTGTATATTTATATATGCTTATATAGCTGAAGTGTCCATTCAAATTGGCTATTTTTTTATTAGGCTCTTTGTGTTTGTTTTTTTTTTTTTTTTTTTTTTTTCCTTTTTTTTTTTTTATTTTTTAATATATGAAATTTACTGTCAAATTGGTTTCCATACAACACCCAGTGCTCATCCCAAAAGGTGCCCTCCTCAATACCCATCACCCACCCTGCCCTCCCTCCCACCCTGCCCTCCCTCCCACCCCCCATCAACCCTCAGTTTGTTCTCAGTTTTTAACAGTCTCTAATGCTTTGGCTCTCTCCCACTCTAACCTCTTTTTTTTTTTTTTTTTTTTTTTTTTTTTTTTTTTTCCTTCCCCTCCCCCATGGGTTTCTGTTATGTTTCTCAGGATCCACATAAGAGTGAAACCATATGGTATCTGTCTTTCTCTGTATGGCTTATTTCACTTAGCATCACACTCTCCAGTTCCATCCACGTTGCTACAAAAGGCCATATTTCATTTTTTCTCATTGCCACGTAGTATTCCATTGTGTATATAAACCACAATTTCTTTATCCATTCATCAGTTGATGGACATTTAGGCTCTTTCCATAATTTGGCTATTGTTGAGAGTGCCGCTATAAACATTGGGGTACAGGTGCCCCTATGCATCAGTACTCCTGTATCCCTTGGATAAATTCCTAGCAGTGCTATTGCTGGGTCATAGGGTAGGTCTATTTTTAATTTTCTGAGGAACCTCCACACTGCTTTCCAGAGCGGCTGCACCAATTTGCATTCCCACCAACAGTGCAAGAGGGTTCCTGTTTCTCCACATCCTCTCCAGCATCTATAGTCTCCTGATTTCTTCATTTTGGCCACTCTGACTGGCGTGAGGTGGTATCTGAGTGTGGTTTTGATTTGTATTTCCCTGATAAGGAGCGACGTTGAACATCTTTTCATGTGCCTGTTGGCCATCCGGATGTCTTCTTTAGAGAAGTGTCTATTCATGTTTTCTGCCCATTTCTTCACTGGGTTATTTGTTTTTCGGGTGTGGAGTTTGATGAGCTCTTTATAGATTTTGGATACTAGCCCTTTGTCCGATGTGTCATTTGCAAATATCTTTTCCCATTCCGTTGGTTGCCTTTTAGTTTTGTTGGTTGTTTCCTTTGCTGTGCAGAAGCTTTTTATCTTCATAAGGTCCCAGTAATTCACTTTTGCTTTTAATTCCCTTGCCTTTGGGGATGTGCCGAGTAAGAGATTGCTACGGCTGAGGTCAGAGAGGTCTTTTCCTGCTTTCTCCTCTAAGGTTTTGATGGTTTCCTGTCTCACATTCAGGTCCTTTATCCATTTTGAGTTTATTTTTGTGAATGGTGTGAGAAAGTGGTCTAGTTTCAACCTTCTGCATGTTGCTGTCCAGTTCTCCCAGCACCATTTGTTAAAGAGACTGTCTTTTTTCCATTGGATGTTCTTTCCTGCTTTGTCAAAGATGAGTTGGCCATACGTTTGTGGGTCTAGTTCTGGGGTTTCTATTTCTATTCCATTGGTCTATGTGTCTGTTTTTATGCCAATACCATACTGTCTTGATGATGACAGCTTTGTAGTAGAGGCTAAAGTCTGGGATTGTGATGCCTCCTGCTTTGGTCTTCTTCTTCAAAATTACTTTGGCTATTCGGGGCCTTTTGTGGTTCCATATGAATTTTAGGATTGCTTGTTCTAGTTTCGAGAAGAATGCTGGTGCAATTTTGATTGGGATTGCATTGAATGTGTAGATAGCTTTGGGTAGTATTGACATTTTGACAATATTTATTCTTCCAATCCATGAGCAGGGAATGTCTTTCCATTTCTTTATATCTTCTTCAATTACCTGCATAAGCTTTCTATAGTTTTCAGCATACAGATCTTTTACATCTTTGGTTAGATTTATTCCTAGGTATTTTATGCTTCTTGGTGCAATTGTGAATGGGATCAGTTTCTTCATTTGTCTTTCTGTTGCTTCATTGTTAGTGTATAAGAATGCAACTGATTTCTGCACATTGATTTTGTATCCTGCAACTTTGCTGAATTCATGTATCAGTTCTAGCAGACTTTTGGTGGAGTCTATCGGATTTTCCATGTATAATATCATGTCATCTGCAAAAAGCGAAAGCTTGACTTCATCTTTGCCAATTTTGATGCCTTTGATTTCCTTTTGTTGTCTGATTGTTGATGCTAGAACTTCCAGCACTATGTTAAACAGCAGCGGTGACAGTGGGCATCCCTGTCGTGTTCCTGATCTCAGGGAAAAAGCTCTCAGTTTTTCCCCGTTGAGGATGATGTTAGCTGTGGGCTTTTCATAAATGGCCTTTATGATCTTTAAGTATGTTCCTTCTATCCCGACTTTCTCAAGGGTTTTTATTAAGAAAGGGTGCTGGATTTTGTCAAAGGCCTTTTCTGCATCGATTGACAGGATCATATGGTTCTTCTCTTTTTTTTTGTTAATGTGATGTATCACGTTGATCGATTTGCGAATGTTGAACCAGCCCTGCATCCCAGGAATGAATCCCACTTGATCATGGTGAATAATTCTTTTTATATGCTGTTGAATTCGATTTGCTAGTATCTTATTAAGAATTTTTGCATCCATATTCATCAGGGATATTGGCCTGTAGTTCTCTTTTTTTACTGGGTCTCTGTCTGGTTTAGGAATCAAAGTAATACTGGCTTCATAGAATGAGTCTGGAAGTTCTCCTTCCCTTTCTATTTCTTGGAATAGCTTGAGAAGGATAGGTATTATCTCTGCTTTAAATGTCTGGTAGAACTCCCCTGGGAAGCCATCTGGTCCTGGACTCTTATTTGTTGGGAGATTTTTGATAACCGATTCAATTTCTTCGCTGGTTATGGGTCTGTTCAAGCTTTCTATTTCCTCCTGATTGAGTTTTGGAAGAGTGTGGGTGTTTAGAAATTTGTCCATTTCTTCCAGGTTGTCCAATTTGCTGGCATATAAGTTTTCATAGTATTCCCTGATAATTGTTTGTATCTCTGAGGGATTGGTTGTAATCATTCCATTTTCATTCATGATTTTATCTATTTGGGTCATCTCCCTTTTCTTTTTGAGAAGCCTGGCTAGAGGTTTGTCAATTTTGTTTATTTTTTCAAAAAACCAGCTTTTGGTTTCGTTGATCTGCTCTACAGTTTTTTTAGATTCTATATTGTTTATTTCTGCTCTGATCTTTATTATTTCTCTTCTTCTGCTGGGTTTAGGCTGCCTTTGCTGTTCTGCTTCTATTTCCTTTAGGTGTGCTGTTAGATTTTGTATTTGGGATTTTTCTTGTTTCTTGAGATAGGCCTGGATTGCAATGTATTTTCCTCTCAGGACTGCCTTCGCTGCCTCCCAAAGCGTTTGGATTGTTGTATTTTCATTTTCGTTTGTTTCCATATATGTTTTAATTTCTTCTCTAATTGCCTGGTTGACCCACTCATTCGTTAGTAGGGTGTTCTTTAACCTCCATGCTTTTGGAGGTTTTCCAGACTTTTTCCTGTGGTTGATTTCAAGCTTCATAGCCTTGTGGTCTGAAAGTATGCATGGTATAATTTCAATTCTTGTAAACTTATGAAGGGCTGTTTTGTGACCCAGTATATGATCTATCTTGGAGAATGTTCCATGTGCACTCGAGAAGAAAGTATATTCTGTTGCTTTGGGATGCAGAGTTCTAAATATATCTGTCAAGTCCATCTGATCCAATGTATCATTCAGGGCCCTTGTTTCTTTATTGACTGTGTGTCTAGATGATCTATCCATTTCTGTAAGTGGGGTGTTAAAGTCCCCTGCAATGACCACATTCTTATCAATAAGGTTGCTTATGTTTATGAGTAATTGTTTTATATATCTGGGGGCTCGGGTATTTGGCGCATAGACATTTATAATAGTTAGCTCTTCCTGGTGGATAGACCCTGTGATTATTATATAATGCCCTTCTTCATCTCTTGTTACAGCCTTTAATTTAAAGTCTAGTTTGTCTGATATAAGTATGGCTACTCCAGCTTTCTTTTGGCTTCCAGGAGCATGATAAATAGTTCTCCATCCCCTCACTCTCAATCTAAAGGTGTCCTCAGATCTAAAATGAGTCTCTTGTAGACAGCAAATAGATGGGTCTTGTTTTTTTATCCATTCTGATACCCTATGTCTTTTGGTTGGCGCATTTAATCCATTTACATTCAGTGTTATTATAGAGAGATATGGGTTTAGAGTCATTGTGATGTCTGTATGTTTTATGTTTGTAGTGATGTCTCTGGTACTTTGTCTCACAGGATCCCCCTTAGGATCTCTTGTAGGGCTGGTTTCGTGGTGACAAATTCCTTCAGTTTTTGTTTGTTTGGGAAGACCTTTATCTCTCCTTCTATTCTAAATGACAGACTTGCTGGATAAAGGATTCTCGGCTGCATATTTTTTCTGTTTAGCACACTGTAGATATCGTGCCAAGCCTTTCTGGCCTGCCAAGTTTCAAAGGAGAGATCAGTCACGAGTCTTATAGGTCTCCCTTTATATGTGAGGGCACGTTTATCCCTTGCTGCTTTCAGAATTTTCTCTTTATCCTTGTATTTTGCCAGTTTCACTATGATATGTCGTGCAGAAGATCGATTCAAGTTACGTCTGAAGGGAGTTCTCTGTGCCTCTTGGATTTCAATGCCTTTTTCCTTCCCCAGTTCAGGGAAGTTCTCAGCTATAATTTGTTCAAGTACCCCTTCAGCACCCTTCCCTCTCTCTTCCTCCTCTGGGATACCAATTATGCGTATATTATTTTTTTTTAGTGTATCACTTAGTTCTCTAATTTTCCCCTCATACTCCTGGATTTTTTTATCTCTCTTTCTTTCAGCTTCCTCTTTCTCCATAACTTTATCTTCTAGTTCACCTATTCTCTCCTCTGCCTCTTCAACCCGAGCCATCGTGGATTCCATTTTGTTTTGCAATTCGTTTAAAGCGTTTTTCAACTCCTCGTGACTGTTCCTTAGTCCCTCGATCTTTGTGGCAAGAGATTCTCTGCTGTCCTGTATACTGTTTTCAAGCCCAGCGATTAATTTTATGACTATTATTCTAAATTCACTTTCTGTTATATTATTTAAATCCTTTTTGATCAGTTCATTAGCTGTTGTTATTTCCTGGAGATTCTTCTGAGGGGAATTCTTCCGTTTGGTCATTTTGGAGAGTCCCTGGCGTGGTGAGGACCTGCAGTGCACTTCCCCTGTGCTGTGGTGTATAACTGGAGTTAGTGGGCGGGGCCACAGTCCGACCCGATGTCTGCCCCCAGCCCACTGCTGGGGCCACAGTCAGACTGGTGTGTGCCTTCTCTTCCCCTCTCCTAGGGGCGGGATTCACTGTGGGGTGGCGTGTCCCGTCTGGGCTACTTGCACACTGCCAGGCTTGTGTTGCTGGGGATCTGGCGTATTAGCTGGGGTGGGTAGGCAAGGTGCACGGGGGCTGGAGGGGCAGGCTTAGCTCGCTTCTCCTTAGGTGATCCACTTCAGGAGGAGCCCTGTGGCAGCGGGAGGGAGTCAGATCGGCTGCAGGAGGTTTGGCTCCGCAGAAGCACAGAGTTGGGTGTTTGCGCGGAGCGAGCAAGTTCCCTGGCAGGAACTGGTTCCCTTTGGGATTTTGGCTGGGGGATGGGCGGGGGAGATGGCGCTGGCGCCTTTGTTCCCCGCCAAGCTGAGCTCTGCCGTCCGGGGGCTCAGCAGCTCTCCCTCCCTTTGTCCTCCAGCCTTCCCGCTTTCCGAGCAGAGCTGTTAACTTATGACCTCCCGGACGCTAAGTCGCGCTTGCTGTCGGAACACAGTCCGTCCGGCCCCTCCGCTTTTGCCAGCCAGACTCGGGGGCTCTGCTTGGCCGGCGAGCCGCCCCTCCGCCCCGGCTCCCTCCCGCCAGTCCGTGGAGCGCGCACCGCCTCGCCGCCCTTCCTACCCTCTTCCGTGGGCCTCTAGTCTGCGCTTGACTCCGGAGACTCCCTTCTGCTAATCCTCTGGCGGTTTTCTGGGTTCTTTAGGCAGGTGTAGGTGGAATCTAAGTGATCGGCAGGACGCGCTGTGAGCCCCGCGTCCTCCTACGCCGCCATCTTCCCTCTTTGTGTTTTTATTGTTAAGTTGTGAGACATATTTATACATTCTGGTTACAGTGCATTGTTAGATATGTGATTTGTGAATATGCTATTTCAGTATGCAGTTTCTCTTTCATTACCATCACAGTGTCCTTTGAAGTTTAGAAATTCTTAGTTTTGATAAAGTCTAATTTAAATTTTTATGAGCGGATCGTGTTTTTGGTGTGTCTAAGAAATCTTTGCCTAACTCAGGTCACAAAGTCTTCTCTGTTTTCTTCTGGAAGTTTTACAATTTTAAGTTTCACATCTATGCTTATGATCCATTTTGAGTTAATTTCCATATTTATTTTAAGGTATCGATCAAAGTCTTGTTTTATTTATTTATTTATTACATATGGGTATCCAGTTTTTTCAGTAACATTTGTTGAAAACACTATCGTTTTCTCCGTTTAATTTCCTTTGTAACTTCAATGAAAATCAATAGGCCATATATATATAATTTTATTTCTGGTCTCCATATTCTGTTCCATTAATTTATTTGTCCATGTTGACACAAAATTTACATTGTATTGATTACTATATATATATATTATATATTATTATATATTTTATATCTTGGAGAGTCAGGTAATATAATTTCTCCAAATTTATTTTTCTTTTTCAGAGTTATATTATTTTGCTATTCTAGGTCACTTACATTTTTGTATGGTTTTTAGAATCAATTTCTAGCAAAAATTGAAATTAAGTTGCTTGTCAATTTCTAGCAAAAAATATTTATTATGATTTTGATTGAGAATACATTAGGTCTATAGATCAATTTGGAAAATTGACATCTTAATGACAATGTCTTCTGATCCACAAACATGGCATATCTATCTATTTACTTCAGTCCCTGTTAATTTCTCTCAGTGATTTTTCATAGTTTTTAGTGTACAGGCGTTGCACATTTTTTTGCCAAACGTATTCCCTAGTACTTAATATTTTAGTGTTTTTGGAATAGTCATTTTTTTATTTCAATATCCAATTTGTTGTTATAGAAATAGAGTTCATTATTCATATTGGTATTGTACCCAGCAACACTGCTGAATTCACTATTAATTCTCATAGTGATTTTGTGTGTTTCATTACATTTTCTACATAGTTGATCATGCTATCTTGCAAGTCAGACAGTTCCTTTCTTTTTAATCTGGATGTCTTATTTTTCTTCCTCATCTTCCTCTTCTTCTTTCCTCTCTTATCCCACTGGCTACAGCTGCAGTACAATGTTAAATGGAAGTGATGAGAGCAGGCATCCTTTGCTCCTGACTGTAGAGGGAAAGCATTCAATTCTGCTACTGAAAGGGATGTTACCTTTTTCACAGATGTTTTTCACAGATTTTATCAAGTATTTTTCACAGATTTTATCAAGTTAAAGAGTGTCGTTTCCATTCTTAGTTTCTTTGTTTTGTTTTGTTTTCTTCAATAATGGAATTTTAATCTTGGAGAATACACTTCGTAGATCTAATGATCATACTTTTCTTTCATAGTCTGATAATATGGTGAATTACATTCAAGTGTCAAATCAATCTCACATTCCTGGGATTAACCACATTTAGTTTTTGTAAAGTTAAGAAACTATCCACAGGACCACCCTCATTTCTGACATCAGTTGCAAGTCTGAGGGCTCCAAGACAACCCCCTAAAAGGACACCTCACTGAAAGCTGTTATATTCATGGTTATGGTTTGTTAGAAAGAAAGGATGCAGACTAAAATCGGCCAGGGGAAGAGACACAAGGCACAGTCCAGGAAAATTTCAAGCATGAATCTTCCAGGTTCTGTCTAGCAATGGAGTAATGGAAAACGCTACTCTCCCAGCAACAATGTGCGGAAGTATGCATGGAGTACTGTCCACTATGGAAGCTCACCCCAGCCTTGGTGTCCAGACTCTTTATTAGGGCTCTGTCACATAGACATAATCAATTGCCCAAATGGCTGACCTTAGTCATCAGCCTCTCTAGAGGTTGATTTAATAGCATATAACCAAAAACCTCCACCCTAAATCATATCATCAGATTGTTTGGCATGACCCAAGGCCCCCAGGTAAGCAAGGGCATTTTTATCAGGTAGTATATTCCAGGGGCTTAAAGATGATCACTAAAGAGTCAAGGGTAGAGGCCAGATCTCTCTTTGGGCAAGGGTAAATTCTTTCCTACATAGCTGTGATATATTACACTTTTTATGTTGCTAAATTTGATTTGTTAAATTGTTAACAATCTTTGTATTTATGATAATGCATGTTATTAGGCTATATTTTTACTTTCTTGTAATGTATTTATTACAAGTTATTTATTACAAGAGTTATTACAATATTACCAGAGTAATATTACTTACCTCATAAAATGAGTTGGAAAGAATTCTCAATTCCCCAATTATCTGGAGAAACTTGTGTACAATTGATACTATTTCTTCCTTGCATATTTTGAAGAACTCTCCCGTAAAGCCATCTGGGCCTGGAATTTTCTTTGTGGGAAGGTTTTTAAATACAAGTTCAACCCCTTAACAGATACAGAACTATTCAGATTATGTCATCTTAATTGAGCATAGTACTTTGTGTTTTTCAAGGAATTCATCCATTTCATCCAAGTTGTTGAATGTATTGGCATAACATTGTTTATAATATTCCTTTATTGTCCTTTTTAACAATTCTGGAATCTATAAATTTACCTCTCTTATATGTGATACTGGTAAATTATGGTTTCTGTCTTTGTTTTCCTAATCAGTTTGGCTAGAAATTTTACCAATTTTTGATGTTCTCAGAGAAAGTATTTTTTTTTATTAATTTACTATTTTTACTACTATTTTTTCTGTTTTCTATTTTAGTGATATCTTCCTTGTTATTTCCTTTCTGTTCCTTACTTTGCACCTATTTTTATATTATTATTACAGTTTCTTAAGGTAGAAGATGAGATCATTGATTTGATAGTTTCATAATGCCAAATATAGGAATTTAGTGCTGTAAATTTCTATTACTGCCTTCATTGCAGCCCACATATTTTGAAATGCCTTGTTTTTATTTTTGTTCAGTTTGTTTATCTTTTAATTTAATTTTTGATGTCTCTTTTTTTAATTTTTTAAATGTTTATTTTTGAGAGAGAGAGACAGAGTGGGATGATGGGAAGAGAGAGAGAGAGAGACACAGAACTCAAGCAGGCTCTGTGCTGACAGAGTTGTGCTGATGTGGGGCTCGAACTTGAACAGTGAGATCATGACCTGAGCTAAAGATAGCGGCTTAACTAACTGAGTCACCCAGGTGCCCCTCATTTTTGATCTCTTATTTGACTTATGGATTATTTAAAAATTGTGTTTTCTAGTTTCAAAATATTTGAGGATTTTCTAGAAATCCTCTATTATTACTTCTAATTTAATTCTATTGTGTTTAAAGAGTATGCTCTATATGAGTAGAATAGTTTTACATTCATTGAGACTCTTTTCATGGTCCAGAATATGGTCTGTCATTAAATATTTGATGTGCACTTACAAAGTGTGTGTATTCTGTGATTTTGAGGATGGAGAGATCTATAAATATCAAATAGGTCATGATGGTTGATAGTTTTGTTAACATCCACACTCATACTGATTTTTTGACTTGTACTAATCACTAACCGGGAAAATGTTTTTGAACTGTCAAACTATAATTGTAGATTTACCTACTTCTATTTGAAGTTTTGTCAGTTTTCGTTTTACGTATTTTGAAGCTTTGTTATTAGTTGTATAAATACCTAAGGTTTTTATGTTTTTGATGAATTATCTTCTCTTTATGTGCTCTCTCCTGGTTTATTTTATTTTTTAATGTTTTATTTATTTTTGAGACAGAGACAGAGCATGAGCAGGGGAAGGGCAGAGAGTGAGGGAGCCACAGAATCTGCAGCAGGTTGAGGCTCTGAGCTGTCAGCACAGAGCCCGATGTGGGGCTCGAACTCACAAACCGTGAGATCATGACCTGAGCCGAAGTCGGACGCTTAACCGACTGAGCCACCCAGGCGCCCCTCTCCTTGTTTCTTTTAATTAATGTTAGCATGTCTTATCCCCTCCCCTCCCCCCATCTTTTTACTATAGAATTACTGTGTCTTTCCAGTTAAAGTGAGCTTCCAGTTAAAGTGGCAGCCTAGTGGGTCTTGATTTATATCTGATCTGATAGTCTCTACCTTTAACTGAGATATTTAGACCATTTTTATTTAATGTGATTATCGATATGGATATGCTAAAATATACCACCTTGCTATTTGTTTTCTTTTCCCCTGCCTGTTATTTATTACTTTAAAATAATCTGCCTTTCTTTGGATTAATTATGATTCTATTTAATCTCTGGTGTATTGCTTTTAGCTTGTGTTATTTTAGTGTTTACTTTAGGATTTATAATTTTCATCTTTAACTTACCCTTCAGTAATAATATCTTTCAGTAATAATACCATTTCATTTGTACTAGAACCTTTTGTATTCATTTCTCCTCTCCTGAATTTTGTGCTATTGTTGTCAGAAATTTAAAAAAAAAATTTTTTTAAATGTTTCTGGAAGAGAGACACAGAGCATGAGCAGGAGAGGGGTAGACAGAGAGGGAGACACAGAATATGAAGCAGGCTCCAGGCTCTGAGCTGACAGCACAGAGCCCAATGCGGGGCTTAAACTCAGGAGCTATGAGATCATGACCTGAGCTAAAGTCAGATTCTTAACTGACTAAGCCACCCAAGTGCCCCTTGTTGTCAGAAATTTTACTTCTACAAATATTATAAACCTTGTAAAGCATTATTATTTTGCTTAAAACCATTAATTTTCTTTTACAGAAATTTAAATGACAAAAATTTATATTACCTACATAGTTATTATTTTTGTATTCTTCAGCATAGATCCATATTTCTAATATCACTTTTCTTCTGCTTGAAGAACTTCCTTTGGCATTTTTTATAATTTAGGTCTGTTAGAAATGAATTCTTTCAGCTTTGATGTGATTGAAAAAAATCTTTATTTTACTTTCATTTTTTGCAAGGTATTTTTGGTGGATTAAGAATTCAAGTTTGACTTTTTTTTTTTTTTGGTACTTAAAAAATGTTACTAACGGGCGCCTGGGTGGCTCAGTCGGTTAAGCGTCCGACTTCAGCTCAGGTCACCATCTCACGGTGTGTGAGTTTGAGCCCCGCGTAGGGCTCTGGGCTGATTGATGGCTCAGAGCCTGGAGCCTGCTTCCGATTCTGTGTCTCCCTCTCTCTCTGTCCCTCCCCCGTTCATGCTCTGTCTCTCTCTGTGTCAAAAATAAATAAACGTTAAAAAAAATTTTTTAAAAATGTTACTAAAACAATGTTCTCTTCTATCTTGCATTGTCTTCAAGAAATATGCTGTCATCCATATCTCTTATACCTCTGCATATTGTGTTTGTTTGTTTTATAGTGACTTTTAATATTTTCTCTTTTGCACTGGCTTTAAGCAAATAAATTATGATATTCCTTGCTGCAGTTTTCTTCATATTTTTTTTTTGCCCTTTGAGTTCATTGAGTTTTTGTATCTGTGGATTTATAATTTGTGTCACATTTAGAAAATGTTTAGTCTCTATGTCTTCAAATATTTTGTCTGTTTCCCTTCCCACAGTGAACTACAATTACATGTGTCTTAGGCTGCTAAAGTTGTCCTACGGCCCACTAATACTCTATTCATTCTTTTGTTTGTTTGTTTGTTTCTTCCTTTTTTAATTTTAGATAGTTTCTCTTGCTAGGCTTTTGTGTTCACTAATCTTTTCTTCTATAATTTCCAATTTGTCCTTAATGTAATTTTCATCTTTAGAAGTTTGATTTGGGTCTTTGTAAAATATATATCCTCATGTCTCTACTTAACACATTAAATCTTTCCTCTAGTTCCTTGAACATATTGATTATACTTATAATAATGCTTTTAATATTCTTTTTGTTAGTTATTATTCATGTCATTTGGAACATTCTGGATCATTTTAATTGACTTATTTTTCTTCACATTTTAGGTGTATTATTCTGTTTCTGTACATACTTGGCAAGTGTTGACTGAATGCAGACATTATAAATTTTGCCTTTTAGATGCGGGATATTTTTGTATTTTGATAAATATTCTGGAACTTGTTCTCAGATGTAGTTAAGTTTCTTAAAAACAATTTGATCTATTTAGGCCTCACTTTCAAGCTTTGGTGGGTGAAATGAGGGGTAAAACTCTTCTCAGTATTATTCCTGATACCTCGTGAATTATGAGGTTCTCTACTCTGGTTGGTGGTAACAGACAGTATTCCTGGCTCTTGAAGAGCTCTGGGTATTGTTTCCTCTAATTCTGTTGAGTGGAGGATTCTTTTTTTAAAAAAATTAACGTTTTATTTTATTTTTTGAGAGACAGAGGGAGACAGAGTATGAGCAGGGGAGGGGCAGAGAGAGAGGGAGACACAGAAGCAGAAGCAGGCTCCAGGCTCTGAGCTGTCAGCACAGGGCCCGACGCGGGGCTCAAACCCACAAACGTGAGCCCATGACCTGAGCTGAAGTCAGATGTTCAACCCACTGAGACACCCAGGCACCCCTTGAGTAGAGGATTCTTCACAAAAATTTTCTAATCGATACTCAGCTGAAGACCCAAGGGGGTGATGCCTTTGCAGATCTCTGGAGATCTCTCTGTAAAACTCTCCTACTTGGTACTTTGTCCTGCACACTCTAGACATATCAGACTTCTTGTACACTCACCTCCACACGTCCATAATTCCAGTAGCGTATTTATTAACCCAAATACCTATCCAATGTTTACTCCTCCCATAAACATGTAGTGAGAATTCAGTGGCTGTCATGTCCTTGTGTGCAGTACACAGCTAACAAGTACATGGGGCAATGCATTCAAACTTTTTAAAGAAATGCACATAAAAAATGAAGCAATACACGTGACAATTAAGGTGATCATGTTGATGATGTCATCTGTTATATCCAATGACTAGGGCACTGGAAATAGCTATACATACAATATGTTTCACCACTGATTTTGGTATATGAGAAAATCAACGTTTTGCAGAGGGATGCAGCCAGAGTAGAGCACACAAACTTCTGTGCTCTCTGATTGTATACTTTGGACACAGAAAAGACAGACCTTGAGTGAGATCACTATGGATACCCTTCATAGCTAATCTTTGCATCTCTAGTATTTAGCAGTGATAGAAACATGCTTAATCTTCAGTGAACATTTGTGGACTTACACATGATAAAAATTTGAACTGTAAAAAATCTATTAGGATCTTATATTAGGAAACTCATGGTCTATGTAAGGAAGACTAAACTCTTCATAGAGTTACAATGCAATGAGCTTCAAGCTATAATACACATAAGTAATAAGGAAGCAGAGTATAAGTACATAGGGCAGAGAAACTCCTTGCCTGAAAACTTCAGAGACACCTCCTTAGGGACAGAGTTAATGGAAATGGCCCTTGAATGAGTAAGAATTTTCCTGGTGATGGAGCGAAGGACACAGCAGGATAGAACTGACGGTAAGTACACACAAAGATGCCAAAGTCAGACAAGTGTGTGGCAAAAAGGAGCTGGATTTTTAAGGGAACTGGAGGTGTTGAGCCAGAAAAGAAAGTTGAAAAAGAAATCTGAGCCAAATTGAGAAGACTTATGTACCCTGCTGAGAAGCTTTGACTTTGTCCTTGCTCAGTGGTTTCAAGCAGAGAGATGGCAGGGTTCGATTTGCATTTTAGGTAGATAAAGCTGGTGATAGTGTGGCAAATGGATGTGATGGGAAAGAGATTAGCTAGGAGACAGTTGCAGTGCAATATGTCACTTGTGCTAAGGGGTGATAGTGGGACTAGAGAGGGAAGAGCAGATTCAGAGATATTTTGGAAGTGGTGCAATTAACAGAGGTAAAAAGAGGGGGAGGGTTATTGACACCTGTCAGCCATCTAGTTTGGGTGGTGGACTGAATGGGGAATGAGATTGGGGATCCAACTTTGGGGATTTCCAATATCAAGTCCTTTAGACCACTGTGCCGGCACTTAGGAGGCAAGACCTCATCTCCCAAGTTCTGTTTCTCTTCACTACACTCAGGAGAGGAGAGTAACCAATATTTCCCTTTAAGGAACAATTTCCTTAAAAATTAAAAAAAAAAATAAGTGGAGGTCAGTTTCTTGCATGTTAGAAAACTACAGAGTTCTAAAAATTTTTATTCCCGAAGGCATTTCATTACTTCTGTCCCAGATGGTGTTTATGTGTCTGACCGGACTCTTGTGGTCTTCTTTGATCACTGAGGGTGCCGCTCACTAAACTTTGTTCCCTAACACACCTTGTCTGTGTTGGGATCATCCATTTCTCACTTACTTTTCCATCCCCTTCTGACAGGTACAAATGATGTGATCAGATAGGAGAGCAGATTGGGAGTTGTCTCTGCATTTGCTCTTGGTTGTGTCGAGTGGGCAATTAGAATCTCGGAGAAGCACAACCTAGGGGTCAGAGGTCTCAAGGGAACACAGCCTTACTTCGGCAAAATAAACTAAATGGGAAGAAAATGAATGACTTGATGAGAAGGATGAGGAAGAAGAAAAGAAGTTGTTCTTTGGCAATTTTTGATTCCGTAAGCATCAGAACAATTAGTGAGTGTTTTTGATAGGCAGCTAGAAATAGGGGTTATTAGTGAAATTGCTTCCCTAATGGTGTGAATTTAAATAAGTAATGTTGTGAGAACTGCCTCTGGTTCTCACTAGCATTCTATTAAAAATAGAGAATGTGAGATCTCTTAAAATGCAGAGGACAATAAAAAGTTATCCAGAAAGAACCTGAACTAAACATCTGAATAAGTGAGTTAGAGTCCTAACACCCACACTACCAAGCTCATTAACTCTGGAATGCATAATGTCCTGGCATCTTGATTTCTTAATATCTGCAATGAGAGGTTGTGCTATTATTTAAACACTTGTCCAGTCCTGAAATCCTGTCATTCTCTCTTTTCCTTTTCCTCTAGTGTTTCAAAGTGAATGGGAATTGGCAGTTACCGCATGGCCATCCAGAATTAGGTTGTGCCATCAACTTCCTAGGGGTGATTTTTTACTCTTCATCTCTAAGGGAGTTTAACTTCAATTTGATCTCCAGATACCCTGCTCCCTTGTTTTTAATTTTGGAAATCAGCTCTGTTTCTCTCTGGAAAGTTTAGGACTCTGTGGTGATTATTAACACAGCAGCCAACAGGTGGCACTGCGGGTCCGTGGAACTGAACTCCATGGTCCCGGCCTTCCCTGATTGTTTATGGCAATAGGATATCTGCTCCTCTGTATTTATTTTTTTCCTATTCAAAATACAAAGAGTCCAGTGAAATTGCCTAATAGGCCTCCAATGTGTATAAACCCCCAGGATCAATAATATGTGGTAGCTGCTTGCAAATGAATCTGACTATGGTAGAGAAGACATTCTCATAGGAATATACTACCAGAAAAGTTTGAGTCTTAACGATGCTTGTGTATATTAAAAGAGAGAAATCTGTGTGCATGAAAAGGTAGTATTCCAGTCCAGGAACCTACAGCATGATTCCATACGTGTCATGATGGTAACCAGGGAAGGTGTCACAACTATTCAGGTATTACCATTCAGCTGAGTTTTCAAGACTATTTTTTTTTTAATTTTTTTTTTTTAACGTTTATTTATTTTTGAGACAGAGAGAGACAGAGCATGAACAGGGGAGGGGCAGAGAGAGAGGGAGACACAGAATCTGAAACAGGCTCCAGGCTCTGAGCTGTCAGCACAGAGCCCGACGCGGGGCTCGAACTCACGGACCGCGAGATCGTGACCTGAGCCGAAGTCGGCCGCCTAACCGACTGAGCCACCCAGGCGCCCCTCAAGACTACTATTTTTAATCAAAGAATCCTAACATTTTGATCTGGTAGTATCCTTGGTGACACTGAATCCAGGCGAACTCATGTTACAGGTGGGGAAGCGGAGACCTAGAAATGCTTTGTGACCTCCAGGAAACAATGACTATTTAATAGCATATCCCAAATGATAACTGATGTTAGGCCCCAGTCCAGGCAGTCTCTGGAGAATAACTGCGGGTTCAGGGTAATTTCTGGACTCAGGCAAATCCCCAAGCCTCAATTTCCCCATTCACTGAAATCTATCTATCTATCTATCTATCTATCTGTCTATCATCTATCTAATATGTCTTTGTAATTTACCTGTCTCATGCATTTCATATTTACTAAGATAGGTTATGAAGTTACGAGCCTTGGAAACTCTTATTCTGTGGTTGTCAGAATAAAAAATCAGCTTGGTTTATAATTCAGTGAAACAATCTGGCAGACATCCTTTTATGACACACTCTATATCTCTTGGACAAGTTGTACCAAATACAGAACTTGCCTAGAATTCCTTTATTCAAGATCAATAAACTAACCAAGAGGGCAGCTGTTTCAGCTTTTAATCTATGGAGGAGCAGAGAGTGGTGTGGAGGGAGGGTGAGTGCACATCTGCTTTTCCTCTCTGTCATTAAGAATAGGGCCTCTTGAGGGAACTTCTGGGCTTTCACTTGCTACCTTTGGATTTGTAGCCCCAACTTCCAAAAGGGATTGGTTCTGACCTCCCCTCCACCTCTGACTTTCAGCCTTGCCAACGTCTTTGTCTCTGGACAGAGGGTAACAAAGATCATCTTCACTCAGATGAATATGTCTGTTTTCTAAATTGCTCTTGGTCAAAATGGCTTAAGCAGCTGCCTGGGAATGTCAGGAGCATGGACTGAAGCTCTGGCTCCGTGGTTCCATTTATTCTCCTTCTTCCATCCATCCAGGATAGCGACCCGGTGGAAAGTTCCCGCAGAATGCAACGTAGAAAGAGAGAGTATTTTATCTGCCAAGTGCTAATTCATAACGATAATAGCTGATATTATGTGTCAGGTATATTTCTCCACTTCTTACCACAACCTTGATGACAGGTGTTAGTAATTTTTTTCCAGCTGAGAATGCTAAGATTTAAATAGACAAAATTACTTGTCCAAAGTTATGATCTTAACGAGTAATCAGTATACTAGCTGCTAGTGCCTCGTATAACTATAAATGGTAGACCTAGGATTCAATTTCAAGTTTGTTGGACTCCAAAGCTAGTACTCTTTGCTTGTGAGCAGACACAAATATAGAACCATAGCCTGGAAACATAATGACCTAGATGAATAGGAAAATTTTTAATATTAAGCCCAGCTGTCTTAGGCTAAACCAGAACTCGTTAAGATGCATCATTTCATTAATAGATTTCTTTCTTGGTAAATCTGCTGTGTTCTTAATGAAGACACATATACCAATTTAAATATGGAAAAGAAATAAAGTGCACAGCCCTGTTGTGGCAACAAAGCAGGTTTTCAAAATCAGACATCTGGGCCTGTGAAATCTGAGTGGTGAGCCAGCTTCATGGCTTGGGGCACTGGGCACAGAGGAAAGTCAGACACTTGAAATTTGAACCCCAGCCTTTTCTTCTCTATGGAGAATCATTTTTCTGTATTTGTTCCTGAACTCACAAGTAAAAATCCAGAGCAGCCTTACTCTTCATCTTCCCTGCCTTGAACACCTGGAGAAAGTATCATGCAGATGTGAATTATAAATGTTTATATTGCAGAAAGAAGAATGGTGATTACTTTCCAACTCAGATGTGAATTTCCACTGGGGTGATGTAGTTTCAAGATATTCCTCTGTTTCCTTACCAGATATATTCTATAAGAGTCAAGAATGTTAATGGCTCCACGTAATTGAAATCTCCTATTAGCTTAAGCTATGAGGGATTTATTTTTCTCATGTGGCGATAGGGATAGATGTAGGCAGTTCCCTGTATTGGTTTAGTGGCTTAAAGGTATCAGTGCTGACATTCGTGACTGTCTCAGTCTTGGCTTCAGATAAGACGGCTGCCCAAGTAGTAGACAGAGTTCTGCATTCAAGGCAGGAAGAAGAGGGAGGGGTAGCATGACTTACATCTGTCCTTTGTATTAGTGGAGGAAAACCTCTTCAAAAACATGACAGCAGGCTCTTATTAGCCCTGAGTCATAGGGCTACCCTTAGAAGCAAGGCAGGCTGGGAAAGTGAGATTTTAGCTTTTGTGGCATTGAAGTGAAAGGGGGCATCCCATGAGTGATGACCCAGGTGGTATGTGGCTGCAAATAAAAACAAGTCCTTGCAATTCACAATTCAGAAGCTCTTAAAGAATAGGCAATACATGCAGGTTAGTATTCATGCATTTTACTCAACAAATACTTATTATGCACTATGTTATACATTGAAAACTATGCATACAGTGTGCTGATATATAGGTCAAATGCTGCCACTAGTAATGTCCCTCCACCCAGGCCTTAACTCGTTGGCTCACTGGGGTAATGACATCAATAGCCTGGGGCTGAACAGGTAGAGTACAAGGAAGAATGATCTAAAGTGTGGCGATGCCAGACGCTTGCTCAATACCTTCTCAATCAAAGGTCTCCTTCACCTTTCTAAGCAAATGCCCAAAACTCTGATAGGGAGAAAAGACATGTCAACCTCTTCTCCAGTTCCACTGCTCTCCTCTTTCCTAGTTCCTTGCAATGAGAGAAGAATTGCTAGCATAACTGTTCAGAACTTGGGATGTTAAGGGGTCATGATTTCTAGCAGGAAAAGAAAATATCTCTAAATAGGTCCTGCAGAGAAAGTGCAGGTTCCTCTTTATCCCACCTGGTGCATATCGGTGTGCAGGGAATTTTCAGCAAGATATTTAGTGTAGACATGACCATATTGTTCTCTGTATTTCAGTTCCTACCTCTGTATGACCATCCAAATAGCACAAGCATCCCAGGATGTAAATTTCAAAAGAGGCGACCTTCAGCCTAAATTGTATGTACCAATCCAGCTTTTTAATGTGGGGTTGTCCATTCTAGGTATTGGATTCTTAAACAGCTATTGATAAAGTAAACTTGGTTACCCTTCTTATATCATTCACTGTGGTTATAGCTCCTTTGGGAATCCCCTGGAGGGGAAGTTGATACACAGGGCAGGATTAGGGATTCCTAGGTCTCTTAGAAAATATCAATATAGACCCAAACCCACATTCTCATCCAAATTAAATTTGTACAGAGGATGGAAATAGGAAAACATAGGGCTCAGGGAACTTAGCAGGGTCCTGTGTTCTTTTCATGCCTCTGCCCGCCATTTTCTTAGCTTCTTCCCAGAGCATGAGGGTAGATTGGATCACGATTGCCAGTGGGCAGTCACTGTGCTTTCAAACAAATCAAACAAAAAACAAAACACTGCGAACTCAGGCTCCATGCTGCTTTTGCCTAATTTCCTCTTCAAGTCCAATAGATAAAAATGTCAGTGAGGGTTCTCCTTAGGAGGGTTTGCAAACTAATTCTCTCTTCTCTGATACTATGTATATGAGTGGATAAACTTAATTCTTCTTACTGTTTTCCTATTGTTCTTTTCTTTTCTTCTTTTTCTTTTCTTTTTTTTTCCCCATAGAATGGCCTAAGCTTCATGCTCCAACTGGGACATTAGACATAAAGCCTGCCATTGACCCACCAAGTTCATATGCAGCTATTAATAACATTGTGTTTCTTATTTCACTTCTGTTTGTGTTCACAAGATTCAACTGTCCCTTACAATTCCACCAAAATCTCATCACTCTGACCACAATCTAATAATAATAATATCAACTATTATTTACTGAATGCCTTTTGTGTACAAGAGACTGTGTTAAGTGACTTACTGTTTTTATTTTCTTTTTTTAAAGTATATATTTTTTTTATTTTGAGAGAGAGATTGCAAGTGGGGGAGGGGCAGAGAAAGAGGGAGACAGAATCCCAAGCAGGATCCATGCCATCAGTCAGCACAGAGCCCGATGCGGGGCTTAAACTCACGAAATCATGACCTGAGCTAAAATCAAGAGTCTGATGCTTAACTTACTGAGCCACCCAAGCACCCCAACAATAATATGCAGGCTTCCAGGGGCACCTGTTTTTCTTAATTATACTGCAAGAGTCATCCCCACCCCACCCCACAACATGGCACTCTCTTCTTGTGATCCGAGGGGTGTTTGACAGCATGCAAGTAAGAGGAAGTCAGTGAACTTAGAGGTTCTTGGGAAGCCCCAATGACAAATATGTAAATAGGTGTTTAAGGACTCCTTAATTATACATTTGAGGCTCATCAAAATCTGGCTTTAATCTATTCACCAAAACTAAAAACCTTACACTCTCAAATACAGACCTTCTTCTCCTTTATTGTTCTTCACAAATGTCACCATTCATACCCCCATTCGTACTTCTCTTCCTTGCCAATTGTCTTGTTGCTTTTGTCCATTTTCCTATATTCTGCTCATTTGTCAAGGATCGCTTTAAGATATCATCTCCAAAAATAATTCTCTGATACTTCATTACACAGAGGTATTTCCTTGAATTTCTGGAACATTTAGGGGTATAGCTTGCAAAAGTAATTTTTTATTTAGGGTGAGTCTGAGTTTGGGTCTATGTGGTGAGCTCTGAGAACTTCTGTGTCAATATCACTTGCATAAGACTTTTGATCACCTATGTCAACATGACTTAGTGGTTTTTTCCAGGAAAACTTTGCCCAGGAAAGATAAAACTGTAAACTAATAAATAACTTCACTGTTTGCTTGAGGAAATTCCTACAGATCAATTTATCAGAGACAACAGTCTTCTCACCTCAGCAAACAGCTTGCTTAGCAAACAAAAATGTGCCTATCAACACATATTTCAAGGGTATTGCCTGACTGACAGCCAGTTTTGAACTATTATAGCATTAATTTTACCCAATTCTAGCCAATTACCTACCTTGAAAAGCCCACCTTAGACTACCTAAGCCCAGACCCGAGGTGCTACAAATATCCTACTTTTACCTTTCCCTTGAGTTGCTTCTGAAATCCTACCATGGTGGTGTTCTCTCCAACTCCAGTAAATTCAAATAAGCATAGTTTTACTTTATTAGCAGATTTCTGATGACATTTTGAGGAGGGTAACACTGGAAGTGTATGCATCTGAGTATATATGACAAACTGGGAAGGGCTGTGTACCAGAGGTCCATGTGAATGAGGATCAAGAATCTGTAGGAAGGGGAGAAGGAGTTTCACATGACACACAGAACACAGTAACGAAGACTTCATCAGCAGAGAAGAATAATTTCAGGTCTCTGAAGAGACTCCCTGAGCTCATGACAACCACTCCTCAGCCTTTGTTCCAGGAGAGATTACTTTTAGACAATATGGGGACTTGACAGAGAAGAGAGGATACGGAAAAGTGACAGTATTCCAGCTATCCATACATATCCCTTCATGGTTCAGAAATGGGAAACAAGAAATATATTCTTGCTGCATCTCAGACGGGTCTGAGACAGACCCACTAAAACCTACTGAGGCAGCCAGCCTCATCAGAGAAGAGAGGATAATCATGTTTTCCATGGCACAAGAGATGGCCCTGATAGTGTGGGTCCAGAAGAGGTCTCGCAGACAGTGCAGTGAGGGGGGCAGGTTGAGCGGCAAGCCCTGGAAGCTGGAGACCATATGGGAAAATACATATCTCTGGGGCATCAACACAGATGACAATGGAAGACTGGATGCCTCCGTCCTCAAAACTGTAACTGTTGTGCACACACATGCCCTGTGGAAAGCAGATGCAAACCCAAGTTAAAAAGGAAAACAGGGGGGGGCACCTGGGTGGCTCACTCAGTTAAGCATCCAACTTTGGTTCAGGTCATGAGCTCATGATTCATGAGTTCGAGCCCCATGTCCAGCTCTGTGCTGACAGCTCAGATCCTGGAGCCTGCTTCGGATTCTGCGTCTCCCTCTCTCTCTCTGCCTCTCCTCCACCCACACTCTGTCTCTCTCTCTCCCTCTCTCTCTCAAAAGTAAATAAACATTAAAGAATTTTTTTAAAAAAGAAAAAGAACAGAGTGGGCAGGGTGAGTGGAACAGAATATTTAATTGTGAAAGCACTGAGTTGACTAAATTTAAGTTTCTGTCGTCAGGTGCAACGTGAGTCAATTAGACATTGGTTTCCGCTGTAGAATATTAGACCAACAGAAAAATAACTTTATGTTTCTTGTAAACTGAAATGTATGGCCTCGAATTTAATACCTACAACCTACATAAGGAAAAGAAAAAAACGACAACAACAACTTAAGAGGCTGTTTATTTAGAGCTCTGAAAGTTGGTTAGGTTTAGAAATTCTCAAGCAGACCATAATATTTCCCCACCTACAGGGAAGCGTCATGCAGCCTGGGCATCTTCAGGCCTCTAGTGCTGCAACTATGCTGGGCAGCTGCCTGTGAGCCACCACCAGTAGCTGATAGTGGGCGCAAGATGTTTAACTGAGACGGAATGTTCGTGAGTTCATCGAAGACACCGTCTGAAGACAGAGTGGCTAGAAAGGGGGGGATGTAGAATTTGGAGTCACTTTATGCATCAATAGAAGCACAGGCCAGATTCACCAGCATAATGACTGTAAATGTGACCCTTGGCCATTCTAAAACTTTGAGGCCTGGAGAGTTTGGATTCATATCATGTCTTCTCTGAAAAGATAAGCAAACTGTGATTTCCATATAGTGGAATTCTACTCACGAATAGAAAAGGAAAAAGGTTTTAATCCCAGAAACAATACAGCTGGGTTTCGAAATCTTTATGCTGAGTAAAAGAAGCTAGACTCTCTCCCCCCAAAAGAGAGAAGGCAGTGAGTCTATCTATATAAAATCCTTTAAAATGCAAACTAACCTATATAAAATTCCAGAGAATGCAAATTAAGTAGGTTCATGAGTACCTAGGGAGGGAAAAAAGGAGGGATAGATTATAAAGCAGCATGAGAGAACTTCAGGGGTGACACAATGCTTATCTTTTACATTTTTTTAACATGTATTTATTTTTGAAAGACAGAAAGAAAGAGCATGAGTGGGGAAGGGGCATAGAGAGGGAGACATAGAATCCAAAGCAGGCTCCTGGTCCCCAGCTGTCAGCACAGACCTCAATGCGAGCTCAAACCCTGCAAACTGTGAGATCATGACCTGAGCCGAAGTTGGATGATTAACCAACAGAACCACCCAGGCGCCCCACAAACGCTTATCTTGATTGTGGTACATATTTTACACATTAGATATTTGTAATTTATTGTGCATCAATTATCATCAATGAAGTTCTTTAAAAGTTATATGTGTGTGTATATATATATATATATATATATATATATTTTTTTTTTTTTTTTTTTTTTTTTTTTTTTGAGAGAGAGAGGGTGCAAGTAAGCAAGTGGCAGGGAGAGAGAAGGAGTGAGAATCCCATGAAGGGCACGGGTTGGGGGGGAAGCAGGGCTCACCCAAAGCTGTGCTCATGCTCACCCAAAGCAGGGCTCAAACTCATGAACTATGAGATCATGACCTGAGGCGAAGTCAGACGCTTAACTGACTGAGCCACCCAGATGCCCCCAGTTATTTTTTTGCACTTCAATTGTACCTACAGTTCAGTATTTTCTTACTATTTTTGACTGTTTTATGTAGTCCCATCAAATGTGGCTCCTGGGACAAAGATCTGGTATGATATTTGATACCTTAATACGTTGAAAGAAGAATTGTGGGTGTTGCTTCAGAAGGTCTTTGTTTGTTGATTGAATAAAAAACTGGAAATAGTCTTTCAGAATTGATTCTATCTAAAAATAGGAAAAGAAAGTAAGGATAGCAATAACAATTAAACAATAAGTTGAAGGGTGAGCATGAGTAACCAGGAGGGAGATCATGCCCAGCAAGGTGAAAGGGTGGGTAGGCAAGCACGTCGAATGTCTGGAAAGGCTTTGATGGGGACCTTCTCCTCTGGGGAATGTTTAGGACAAAGTTATGCTAAAGGTCAAGGGAACACCTTTTAAAATAAATTTTGCAAATCTCGGGCATTGTTGTTCTCTCAAAACAACCTTTACCTGTCTATTTATAGCTTGGTAACAGGAACCAAGCTCCTCATGTGTTAACACAGGGCAGTTAATCTGAATGCCACTCAGAAACGAAATTTAATCAACCCAGCCCAGTTTCCCAGTTTACAAAGACATCAGAAAGTCCGTATGTGAAACCTTCCATTGGATAGCATAATACCTACTTTCTTTGTTGTTTATATTTTGAAATATATCACTTAGATAAGGTTATATATACCATGTATGTACAATTTAAACAATAATGATAAAATGGACACTGTGATCCAATCACCCAGCTTAAGAAAACATAGCCTTGAGGATCCCTGGGTATCTGTACTTGATTGGTTCCTCCTACTCTTTGCTTTTAGAGAAAATTAATATCCTGAATGCCATTAATCATTCTCATGTTTTCTTCATAGCTTTTTATGTGAGTACTTGTAAAAAATATATCATTTCATTTCACCTTTTTAAAACATTTTTAAAAGTATTAAATCATAGTGGCTATATTTTTTCTGTATTTTCTCATATAATATTATGTATTTGAGATTCATTTTTATTGATAAATATAGCTGTAGCTCCTCCATTTACATTGCTTTATAATAGTCCATAAGATTTTATAATAGTCCATAAGTGTATTTATTCATATTAAGTCT
This sequence comes from Panthera leo, assembly GCF_018350215.1. Classification (NCBI taxonomy): domain Eukaryota; kingdom Metazoa; phylum Chordata; class Mammalia; order Carnivora; family Felidae; genus Panthera; species Panthera leo. The sequence goes on along the minus strand of NC_056687.1, from coordinate 145,667,950 downwards.
ATAGAGATTTAGCCTGGTTCCATCTTTTTTGTCATAAAAAGTGCTATAAATCGTATTTTTACATGTCGTTTTGTAATGTGTGTCTAAGTTAAATCTGGAGGGAGAATTGCTGGGGTTATAGGAACTGCATATGTTCAAATTCACTAGATTATGTTAAATATTTTTCCGAAGTGATTTTCTCATTTACATTTCCATCACCAATGTACAATACTTCCTGTTGGATCACTGTCTTATCAGCAGTTGGTATAATTAGACTTTACTCCTTGCCAATCCAGTGATTTAATTTGGTGTATTGTTCTGATTTTAATTTTTCATTTTCTGACCATAAACAAAATTTAACACCTTTTTTTTAAATTGGTTGTATGTGTTATTTTTCCTGTGAAATATTTGTTTCGATCTTTTGCCTATTTTAGAATAAGTTGTCTTTTACTGATTTTAAGGGTCCAAAATATATTTTTAATTATAAAGCTTGGTCAATTCTATTTGTTTAAGTATCTTCTTGCACCTTGTCATTTATGGGATTTTTTTTTTTTTGGTTGTTGTTTTTTTGGGTTTTATTAAGCTGTCAATGTTAATGTAATTATATTCATCAATCTTCCTTCAATTTTATGTATTTTGTATCCTTTTATAAAATCTTCCTCTTCCTTGAGGTCATAAACTTTTTCATCTATATTTTTGTCTCTAAGTTTAACATTTGCCTTTCACTTTTTAGTAGTTAACCCATTTGGAATTAATTTTTTTGCTACTAATTAATTGATTGTATGAGATATGAACCCAATTTCTTTTTTGTTTGTTTTGGATATCTCATTGTCTCAACATAATTAATGAACATTTTATCCTTTTCGCAATCACCTGCAATGTCACTTCTGCCATTTATTCAGTTAACTTATATGGGTTAGTCTGTTTCAGGGCTCTCTGTTTTGTTAGTCTGTTATTTGTCCCTCCTTGCCCTGATATCAAGTTGTCTTAATTCAGATTAATAGTGAGTTTTTATTTCTGGTTAAACTTGTCATCCCACATTTTTTTCTCCTACCTTCCTATTCTCCATTTATCCTATTTCTATATTTCAAAATAATTCTTGCTTCAAGAAACTTTATTTCTTGAGGAAGCCATTGCCAATTTATAACCCCATTTCCCCAGAAAAGGGATTCTTTCTCAACTCTGAGAGACCACAGACTTAGAAGAAATTATCTTATATTGTTGTGAGTTATTTCACTAGCACCAATAAATCTTAAGTACCACTTACATCCATAAGATAGCATTTTGCTCCCAAGAGTAATTAACTCATTGTAGACCACATCTAAGACTTCATAAATCAAAAACACTTGGCCTGGAGTTCCTTGGTGAGTTTATGTGACACATATTCTGCTTTAATGGCGGACAGCCAACATAAAGAATGGTGCTTCTTCCTATAAAAACATATGCCTGATTATGAAGAGATTGGGCTGGTTCACAAACAGAACTGGGGTCTGGCGAATAGTGTTTGTGACTCTGCCTCCCAGGATGGTCTTTAAGGACATGTCAAAGTTATTTATTTTTTCACATCTTCATCCATACATAGTGATTCATTAGATATGAAATTATGTGAGGAAAAGGAGAAAATTGAAGTTGAGATTGAAATCATCCAGTCAAGTTCAGGTATGAAAGGAGAGACTTATTTCACTACTAAGTACTGAAAGGCTAGGATCTATTTCAGTGATGAATGTGCTATTCAGTTAATGGTCCTTTCAGACTTAGAAGTCCAATTTGTTCAGCAATAGACAGTAGAGTTATCTCTAAGGAGCTGATTCATATTTAAGTTGTTTACAAAGACTGATAAATAAATACAGAATGCCAGTTTATTAATTGGCATTGTTATAGGGTTTGACTAGTTGCCAAACCAGATTTGGAACTTCTTTGTGAGCATGGAATAGATTAAATCATTATTAAATAATAATTATTGCAAATCTAGTGTGAACCAAGTATGATCACAAGAAGTTAGTTGTAGAATTCAAAAGTTTAATGATGCCAGGTGTTACAGTCAACTACTACTAAGTAACAAAGCACCCAAACTTAGTGGTTTAAAATCATCAATAATCATTTATTTTGTTCACAAAGTGGTAATTTGAGAAGGACTCAGCAGAAACTGCATGTCTGTGTTCTTCGGGGTATCAGCTCAGCTGGAACAGCCTGAATGCTGGAAGAGATTTGATGCCTGGGGATTGGACTTATCTGCAGGTTCATTCACTCACATGTCTGACAGCTGATGCTGGCTTTCTATCATGACAGTAGCTAGGGGTTTTGGCTGAGAGACCTGTAGGTGGTCCATTTACGTTGTTGTTTGGCTTCCTCATAGTATGATGGCTCTGTTCCAAGAAAGAATGAATATCCAAGAGCAAAAAGGCAGAAATGCATGGCATTTTTATGAAGTACCTTGGAAGTCACACACATCACTTACACCATACTCTATCAGACAAAGCGTTTGAGAAGGTCTTCCAGGTTGAAGGGGAGGAGACATAGATCTTATCATTGAAAAGAACACATAGGATGGGATATTGGTGGCAGCCATCTTTGTATAATACAATTTGCAACATCAGGCTGTCAAAATCTAATGCATCCGTCTCTCCCCATTGAGATATAACTGCTACTTGGGTAAACAGATGACATTCTTAGTCCCATTTGGGGAAAAACCCAAAAGAGCCATTAATTTCTAATGGTTAAACTTGACATTACTGAATTGGATCATTGGTTATTACTCACATTTGATAAAATAGATTGTCTAGTGTAAAGAGCAATGGGTATATAGTTAAGAGATATTCAATATTAGTCCCAACTCTGCCATTATCTGTAAGACCCTGGAAAATGTCAACCTCTGAATCAGTTTGACAATAAGGTTTCTCTTACCCTAAAATCATGACTTACACATACATGTTGATAACTGAGTAGTTTGTTCATTTGATACAGTTTCCTTTCTACTTTGTTTTAAGGAAGTATTTATTTAGGGGAAGGTTGTTAAGAGGGATGGTTTTGAAACTGCTGGGAGATGGAAATTTTAAAATATGTGATCCATTACAAGTCTGAAAACCCTCAAATGATGTTTCAGTGTCTTTGTATTGGTGTTTGGAGAAGAAACCGATTTTCTGTTAGCCAGCGGAAGAACAGATTGAAATAAATCTGTATCATCTCCACCTTTGCTAAAAACTCCTTAGAGTGAATGAGAATATGAAGATGATTTAAAGAACTCAGCAGTGTCACTCACTAATTACTCTAAAAAGAAATGTACTAAGCCTCCTTGGCCTTTGGGGAGCTTTGAATTTCAGTTCAGTAGATCTGACAGACAGGGTCCTGGTCAAAGGAGAAGGTCATCTTCTTTTAGAGCAGGTTTTCTCAACCTCAGCATTATTGGCAATTTGGGCCAGATAATTCTTTGTTGCAGGAAGCTGTTCTGTGCATTGTAGGCTGCTTAACATTTCTGCCCTGTACCCACTAGATGCCAGGTGCTTCTTCTTCTCGTCTTGTGACAATCAAAAATGTCTTCAGACATTACCAAATGTCTGCTGCAAAAGCATCCCTTGTTTGGAAAACTACTGCTTTTGTATGTCATGCTGAAACTTTACAGGTTTGTTCTGCTGACTCATCTCAATAGACAATCCAACATTTGCTAATGCAGTGGGTCCTGTGTGTTGTGATTGTATGAAACTGTAGATTAGTGGTTTTCAGTAGTCATGGGCTCAGTCCTCAAGATTCTGACTTAGCTGATCTGGGATGTTACCTAGGCAGGGTGGTGTTCCTATTGTTATTCTTGTTTGTTGATGTGTCTTTAGCTCCCCAGGTGTTTCTAATACTCCACCAGGGATAAGAAACACTAGAGAAAAGCAAGCATCTCCCTCTGAGCCCACCTAGGTTTGGGGGCAAAGGACTGTCATCAAAGTACTGAGCAAGGGCAAGCTTTGGCAGAATTCCAATTCTTTTCAGGCCAGCAAGACTCGTTCCTGGCCAGTCTTAGGAGTCATCTGGCCTCTGTCCCCAACAGGAAAGGGTACAATTGGAAAGAATTATCTGTGGATTCAGAGATCAGTCCTAGGCCTGGGGGGAAGAAAAACGGAAAGAGATCTTTATAATTAATCTGACAAAGAGAACTAATGGGGGAATTGAAATGCATAACAAATAAGTGACAAAGATAAATAACTGATGGTGGTTGTTCTTTGTGTGAGAAGATGCTATTACTGACAGTGATATTGATATCTATTGTTATAGGCGCAGTTAAAAAGGCAGATGTGATGTGTGCTTAGTAACAGGGATTACTTTCAATGGGGCTATTAATAACACTGTGAATTTGTATGCCCATTATTATCAACTAAGACTAAGATGGATTTGATAAGAAGTGGCCTGGGAAAACCTCACAGATTTCCTAGTATTTAAACTTTCAAAACAAGCATTTTATTTGCCATAGATACTTGTAAGAATTTTTCAAGCACACATCAACAAAGGGACGTGTTGTTTTTACCATGATGTAAGTTAACCTAATGCCAGTTCTCCAACCAAATGGAAATCTCTAAGAACTGACTGGGTTCTGGCTCCCAGGGGCCACTAAGGAGGGGAAATTTTTGACCTTTAGAATTACAGAAATCTTAAGTGGAGTGTTGAACATAAGTTATGAAAGTAAGTGGCTCGCAGTGGCAGGAACAGCAGCATTTCAGAGGAAGAAATGGGCAAGGGCTTTCTTGAGAATAATGAAGTCGCTTCATATTTGTGTTTAGGTTGTCTGAAGTTCAAGGCAGTAAAACCATCCTAAGCAGGTCATTCCGCATTTTTCTCAATACTCTGCCCATCTGTGCATGACATGGTTCCCACTATAGTAATAGCAACACCGTGTTTTTCAGAAAAGCCTGAAACTCACAAATTCCTCGAAGAAACAGAAAATCTGTACGATAACAAAGCAAGCAGAAACACCTCCCCCTCTTCCACACTTCCCAAAGACTAAACATGACTCACACACCCCCTTCATCCCTGACAAGAACAAATAAGCCCCCGTGTGTGTACTTCCATGGGGGAGACACAAGTCAACAGAAGAGGGTCCCTGAAATCAGGATTCCAAAAATCAGTTCAATTATCCAAAATGGTAGACTGAAACTACTACTAGGTAGTTATCAAAGATTTAATGGCATGAAAGAATGGAGAATTGTATTGGGTTCAAGTTTCTTCTCTAGAAATTACAGGTTTGCAATTTTTGTATCAGACTCAAAGGATGCTCTATCTACTGATGAAAGATATCCTACACACCTACCTGATCCTCTTGTCTCGGGGGGGTTAGGTGGGGGAGCTTCTCCGCATCAGCCTGGTTTTGCTATATTGCCCTTGTCACTGGCCTGAGATGGAGAAAATTGTGTGATCCTCCAACTCTGTGGTCTAGGAAGCAAAATACCCAGAACCTTTCTCCTGCCTTGGCTCTGATTGTTCGTATGTCATTATCTAATTAGATTCATCTTGGTGACCTTCAGTTACCAAGTTTACCAGTTACCAGCTTACTAGAATTGGCAAGCCCCTCACTGATGTGTTGTTTCTAAGGGTGCAGAGTTCCTAGGACTGAAAATATTTTTAAATTCAATGGGGTAGGCATCCAGGTACACTGAGAGTTTAAAATCCTGATTGAAGCAGTAAATGTGGTCCAAGGAATTTTTGTTTCAGTCTGTATGATTCCACTATCCTAATCAGATTATAGTGTTCAAAGATGCTTTAGAGAGCAGTCATTGTCATTTCTAATTTGATGTTTTAATATAATAATAATTACTAATATTCAGATGGTCATTTCTGAATACAAAGTGCTTTTAGAGATATCTGATCCTTGCAGTCGCATGTGAGAGAGCAGGGACAGATTTTATGGTAAGTGACATCTGTGGCTTTTGCCACTTGGGGACACCTACCTAAGAATAAGGAAGGCATCATAGGGGAAAATTAGAGCCAAGAGATGGAGAGACTGATATTATTTTTTACCCATATCCAGTTGTGTCTGAAGGTCTACTTACTTTGCTACTCTAAATTAGATGAGACTGTAAAGTCCTCTCCTGCTTAGTCCAAATTACATTGGATTTCTGTGCAAGCCAAAGTATGACCAATACATTATCATCCCTACTTAAAATATAATAAGGAAAGAAAGTCACAAAAGTGAAACAATTTAAACAAGTCCACAAAGAGGAAGAAACAAGACTTGAATCTACTAACTCTTGTGTTCTTTTTACATGTACCCAATGGAGCCAATAATATCTGATACCATCCGATAAACATGTAACACATCTGTTCAGGAAGTTCTTCCATTCATCAACCACCAAGTATTTCCTGAGTTTCCTCCCATGATGATAAGCAGTTTTGCTAAATTTAAGGTAGGCTGTCTTTTCTCACATCACACAATCCAATTAGGAATAAAGCCGTTAGTCTGCAATGGGCCCGGGCAGAGATAAGTGCCAAAGGATGGTGTAGACAACACACAAAAAAATGAGGTTTGTGAAAAGAGGCCAGTGGATGCCAGGGCTCTTGTTTGTAAATGACAAACACTCCGTCCTAATTAGCATAAGGAAAAGCATTTCTTCAGTTAAACTACTGGAAGGGTGGCGTCAAGTTGGCCTCAGGAATGACTCTGTGTCTTAACCCCGCTTATCTCTTGTCTTTGCTTCTCAGTTCTATTTTCTACTACTGCAGATTGCCTTTCTGTGCAAAGCAGATTGACTTTTTCCAGCTAGTATCTGGCAACTAGAAGGGGCTTATTTGCTCAGCTGGTGACCAGGAAAGAAAAGGCGCACCATAGCAGTTTAGAATTCCTAGGGAAGAAATTGCCAGTGGCTAATCATTGTGATGAGGGGCATGTGCAGGTACTAAATGTTTCCAGTTAAGTCAAGTGTCATTCCCTGTGGTCAGGGAGCTGGAATCTTATTAGTTCTACTGACAACACAGTAGTGAGAGGCAGGAGGTGGAGAAACAGGGAGTTCCCCGAAAGGAGGAGATGATGAGGTCGCCCAAAGGGGGCTGTTAATGAAGAAGCTTCTGGGCCAGTCAGAAGAGTTTCATGCAGGGGGCAAGGAGCCATTGGAAATGTTCAATGACAGAAATGTCAGAACAAGATCAGTAGTACGTGCCTTTCAGACAGGGCAAGTCCTGGAGACTGTTGGATGGAGAAGCTGGTGTTGGAATCAGCAGCACCAAAACAGTAGGCATTAGTCATAAATCCTTTTTAGGGGAAGGGAGATAAATGTACAGGAACTCCCTAGGATTCTTTGCAAAGGCCATTTGAGGTCTCTTTGAGGAAAGAAAGGCCTTTTATTTCTCTATGGCATGATAAAATCATGTTCTCTAGCTTATGGATGGTAACTCTGTACTTGAAAACAGACAGTTTTCCCCCTTGAGTAGGGAAAAACACAAGCACAAACAGAAGCTTTCTGTTGGGGTCATGCTTCAGTCAAAAGCTTTAGAAGCTCAGTGGGCATTTGCTCATGCAGAAGTACAAAGAGTGGCAGTTTGAGATGAAGCATATCTGTTCCATACAATCCGGCAGGAAATGGTTATTAATCATTCTTGGGTCCCTTAAAATTATTTTCTACCAGTTCTTGAAACATAATGGAGGCACCTGAAGCAAAAGAGGTTTTGTTTTGTTTTGTTTTTTATCCCTTCAAAACTGTTTCTTTCGTAGTTAATTACAGGTGAGGGTCTCTTTCCTGTAAGTTCTAAGGGACGCTGGATTTTATTGTAAGGCACCAGGCCTCAGGGTTCCTACGGTCAGTGTGCTTTATTATTCTGAAATCAGCATATCAATAATTGAATCATGAATTTATGCATGTGTATGAGTTTCCCATTGCTGTTGTAACAAATTACTATAAAAATAATTACTTAATATAATACCAGTTTATTATCTTACAGTTCAGGAGGTAAAAATTCTGAAATGTGTCTGGAAGGATGCATTCCTTCTTAATGCTCTAGGGGAGGATCAATTTCCTTTTCTTCTCCAGCTTCTAGAGAATGTCTGTGTTCTTTGGCTCCTGCCCCCTTCCTCTATTCTCAAAGCCAGCAGTGTAGCATCATAAAATCTCTCCATCTGACCTCCGCTTCTGTCATCCCATCTCCTTCTCCGACTCTGAACCTCTTTGATTGATTCTGCTGCCTCTTTCCCTTATAGGGACCCTGGTAGTTATATAGGGACCCAATGGTAATCCAGGATAATCACCCCATCTCAAGATCCTTAATCACATCTGCAAAGTTTACTTACCCCAGTGAAGGGATACTGGCTGAAGCGTATCTAAGTTCTCATTAGTGAAACAATCCATGTGATTTAAAAAAAATACTGTGATACTCAGAGAGTGAAACATACCCATAAGCAGTATGGGGTTTGGGATCATGACTTCAAAGAGAGGGTGGAGTGGGATGAGGTGTCTAGAGGGCATCAATTCTGTTATGCTGGGTTTTCTCAGCTCAGAAGGAATAAGGGAAGAGACTCTTTTGTCTTCCTCCTTTGTTGGAGGGTCCCCAACATCCCCCTTGCTTTACTCCATCCCTATGCAATACGGCTGAACATTTAGAGCTATTTCTTTGGACATTTTCAATCAGCTCTTAAAATTTACAAGGGCAGGAATCAGTTGGGTTTCTACTTTTATGACTAACAGTATGTGCTGAATTTTTTAAGAGACACAAACTTGGCAGTCTGTAAGCCAGTATAATTCCACAGTGAAAGAAAGGAATCTATTAACTAACAGAAGTGGGGGGAAATGCCCACACCTCTGTGCACACTAGTGTTTGATCATCCGGGGGAGACCGATGACTTGATGTTGGAAATTCACAGCCTGGGTCGGTGGTGGGCTTCTAGGAAGCCTCGCCAAGGTTCCCTGCCCCAGGTTCTGAGCAGTCGGGAGGTAAGTGTGGTGATTGTTTGTTTAATATATCTCGCCTAAGGAACATGTAAAAGATACAATCCTAGTGCTAACAGGAGCTCAAATGCTGCCTCTACAGCTGTCTGACCTTGAGCAAGATACTGCAATTGTGCGTCTGTTTTCCTATTTGCAGAAAAGGGAAATGCCCACTGATAGCACCTCTAGAGCCTTTTGATACACTTACACTTAAATTGCCAGCGTGTTTGTTGCTCTAACAATAAATAGAATCACCTTAGACTCTCCAAGTCCTGTGTTAGAGGTTATAGCAACAACTATTAACCCAAAATCGGTTTTTATAACCAGTTTTTTACCTGCATACATATTGTTTTTTACAAACGAGGTTTCATTATTAGTCGGTGAAACCCAGCATTTCTGGAAGTTTGATGAAGACGACAAAGCTATCACTCAGAAGCATTAGAGAGGAATTAAGCCCGACTGTTGAGGGCTTTCAGGCAATGATGGGAAATTGAGTGCCCGCCACCTGATATTATCCAATGAGATATGTGAACGTCAAAATAAATTTTCAATCAACGAAGAGAAGGCAAACATTCAAATATGGTCACAGCCCAATATTGTAAATACCAAAAAGCACGGGCAAGGGAAGAAAGAGAAGACTCTGAAATGATTCAGCGTTGTTTGTACCCTGCACTCCAAATAGTACTAGTGAGCCAAGCAAACCTTAAAAGTACCAGGTTGCCCCAAAGTTGGAAATAAAGAGATATCCCTATATTTTTTCTATTGTGGCCCGAGGAATGGCAGGAGAAGCAGAAATGTGTACTAGTAAAGATGGGATAGAATTAGAAAACAGATAACCACAGTGAACTCTGACTTAAGTGCAGACTCTGCAACTCCATGATCAGTTGGTAGAATAACCTGAATCTTAAGATAACTCTCAACCATGGAAATAAGAGATATTTTTACTTCCAGTACCACTGCTATAAGGTAGAAAGTTAGTAACTTTTATTAAAGGAGACTAGTTCCAGTTGATCTTATCTTAACCCCATATCTCAGGGTGTGAAAAATGAATCGAACCTAAAACTCCATCCTCACATTGTAGATTACAGAGGAATACGGACATGTCTTGCATAAGGTGAGAATAAAGGAGGCCCAAGAAAATCCAAGCATGCTATATTAAAACAAAACAGCTGGAGAGTAGAACCTGTGTTAAACAGGAATCAGATGAAGAGTAGTCTTGTAGCAATGTATAAATATTTAGCAGGAAAATGGAATAAAATGAGAAAAAAGAGAGGAAAAGAAGGAATAAATGGATGAAGAAACCATTCTAGAAGAAAAAAAAGTCCAAAAAACAGAAGTAAGTTTTCACGAGTATTTTATGGTTTGGAATAATAACATGAATTCAACAAAGACACAGGTAACAAAACAATGGAATGAAATAAAAATGGAGATTGCAAAATTGAGGCCACAAATTGAGAAGAAAAATGATTCCATTATAGACCTAATAAATTAATTGAACATAACAAAACACAGCAAACATGGTTCACAGTAGAGTAACATAAAGAAAGTCTTGAGAAACTCACAAAGGAAATGACAGGATGATCAAACCAATTCCAGAAAGAAAATATTGTGGGAGACGGAGGAACTGATTGAGCGTAAGGAAAATCACTACCCCTGAATGTTCTTGGTGAAGTAAGAAGCATGATAAATGAGACAGAAAGGCATTCAAAGAAATGCCTTGAAAAGGAGGACTTGACCTGCAAGTTGAAAAAAAAGTTTTTTTTAGAAGAAAAAAATGGATTCACCATTTGAATGTGACTGACATTCAAGCAAACTTGGCTAAGCTTTCAAAATTTATTGAAAATGAGTTCTTCAAGCGTTCAGATAGAGAAAGGGGGAGATGTTAGCCTGGCTTTAAACCTTTCTACTTCAACATTCAAAGCCAGAATACAGGAGTGAGGTCTATAGAATTCCTAGAGAAAAAAAAACTGTGTCCCACGAATGCTGTGTCCAATCAAGTTGTCACTGTAAAGGTCATATTCATTTTTTTAAATATTTATTTTTTATTTTGAGAGAGACAGACAGAGTGTGAGTGGGGGAGGGGCAGAGAGAGAGAGGGAGACACAGAATCCGAAGCAGGCTCCAGGCTCTGAGCTGTCAGCACACAGCCCAGTGTGGGGCTCAAACCCATAGACCATGAGATCATGACCTGAGCTGAAGTCAGATGCTTCACTGACTGAGCCACCCAGGCGCCTCGGTCATATTCATTTTCAAACATGCAAGAACTATAGCCGTGCAGTACTTACAAATTCCTCACGGAATAGAAGTACTTTGTGAGTTTCCAATAGCTAAGAGAATTTTGTTTTTGATGAAGTTGGAAATGCAGAAGACAAAGCAAAAAGACTGTTGGTGAACAATAAATTCATAGAGAATGGATCTAAGAAGCAGTGGAAATTATGATCAGAATAGAATACATATGTGCACACATGCACATAACAAAAACTAAGTGTTTGGAAGAGGAATTAGTAATTATGGGAGCTTAATCCCATCATCATTTGTAGTAAGGAATTTAAAATAGAAACACATTGAAAAGACAAGAAAGAAAGAAACACATTTTAAAAATACAAAAATGACATCAAAGTCTTAATTGTCCTTATAATCTTTTTTATAATCTTCTGCTACATTAAGTAGAGTGTAATTGCAGTTTAATTTATAGATGACTATAGAACTTAATATCTTTGTAAAAACCCGCTCCATTAGACAACCGCCTAGGGGCGTCAGAGCAGAAGTTGTGCAATAGGACGCCAACACAAAATGCCTAACTGGGAAGACAGGTGGCCATTCTTTTCTACAGTTGTTCAGAAAATAGAATACTTGTGGTCCTGATTAAGTAAGATGTAGTTCTAATTCAACAAACATTTAGTGAGTCTCCACTATGATCGGCTATTATGGTTCTATGTTAGATGCCGTCGTACATAGTGTTTGGTTTAGTAATCAAAACAAGACACCACTTATAAGCTTATAGAGACTCTTAAAGCAGACAGAAGTGACTCTTGCAAGTAACTACAAACGCTTCATAATTTTTCACCCTTTCTTTTACATCTACTGGATGGTTTAAATGACTTGACATACACACAGTTTCTCCTTTTTTTTTCTTTCCTCTAGTCTAGTTTAGAAAGCCTCAAGTATGATGTTCATAAGAATTAGTGAGGCATCATTTATGCATGAAAATAAATATCCTGTATGGGCAATGTAAAAATCATTAGAAAAAACAATAACTTACACGCACTTGCTTTATTTATTTATTTTTTCAATATATGAAATTTATTGTCAAATTGGTTTCCATACAACACCCAGTGCTCATTCCAAAAGGTGCCCTCCTCAATACCCATCACTCATTCTCCCCTCCCTACCACCCCCATCAGCCCTCAGTTTGTTCTCAGTTTTGTTTTTTTTTTAATCATGGGAAGACTCGGAACGTTATTTTTTTTTTAATATATGAAATTTATTGTCAAATTGGTTTCCATACAACACCCAGTGCTCATCCCAAAAGATGCCCTCTTCAATGCCCATCACCCACCCTCCCCTCCCTCCCACCTCCCATCAGCCTTCAGTTTGTTCTCATTTTTTAAGAGTCTCTTATGCTTTGGCTCTCTCCCACTCTAACATCTTTTTTTTTTTTCCTTCCCCTCCCCCATGGGTTCCTGTTAAGTTTCTCAGGATCCACATAAGAATGAACACATATGGTATCTGTCTTTCTCTGTATGGCTTATTTCACTTAGCATCACACTCTCCAGTTCCAGCCACGTTGCTACAAAGGCCATATTTCATTCTTTCTCATTGCCACGTAGTACTCCATTGTGTATATAAAGCACAATTTCTTTATCCATTCATCAGTTGATGGACATTTAGGCTCTTTCCATAATTTGGCTATTGTTGAGAGTCATGCACTTGCTTTAGAATCAATTGCAAGGTAAAGTTTAACATCACTAAAAATTCAAATTATTAATTAAAATGTAAATTATATACTATAAATCCATTTACATAGATTGGAATCTACTCCCCTTGTTTACAGTCTATGAAACCAGTGATTCATCCAAATGATTGGAGAAATAGGTAGAATGACCCTCACCTAAAGGCTAGAGTTTTTATTTCTGAGCGATAGGGAGTTAGATGATTTTTTAATCTTTTAATCTCCTCTTTTTCATACTTTGATATTTTGTTAGAATGATCTATGATGATCATGTATTGTTATGGATTGAACTGTGTTCCCTAGAAATCCATATATCCCTAGTCCCCATTGTGACTGTACTTGAAGACAGACCCTTTAAAAAGTAATTAAGGTTAAATGAAGTCATAAGAATGGGTCCTAATCCAATGGGATTGGCATCCTCTAAGAAGAGGAAGAGATCCAAGGAGTGTGTGCTCACAGAGGAATGATCATGTAAGAGAGCAGCCATGTGCAAGTCAAGGAGAGAGGCTTCAGAAAAATCCAGCCCTGCTGGTACCTTGATCATGTACTTCAGGATTCTAAAACTTTGAGAAAATACTTTCCTGTTATTTTAGCCACCTGGTCTGAGGTATTTTGTTATGGCAGCCCAAGAGGACTAATACAAAAAGCTCATTTTACAAAAGCTCCTTCTCTCTCTCTCTCTCTCTCTCTCTCTCTCTCTCTCTCACACACACACACACACACACACACACAGCTGATAAAATGCCTGAAGGCTTTTTGAGAAAAAAATGCTCTGTAAATGTAAAGATATAATCACACTAAAATCCTAAAGAGCTGAAAGGGACTTCACTTTATCCACACTTACCAGGACTGCAAAATTGGTCTGAAAGTTTCTTAAGAACAGGCTCTCTCCTGAGAGCGTTCTGAGCTGTCAATCCCCAGTCAGGGCACAGATCACCAAAACAACTACTCCTTTTACAATAGGCTGACACTTTCGCCATGGGTCCTCTCAGGACTCAGAGTACAGCGATCTGTTTCTTATTTCCCAAGTTTAAAAATGTTTTGGACTGTGTGAAGGTGATGGTTCGACTTAAGATTGAAGGGCTTTCCCTTAGTATCCTGAGTATATAAACTCCAGGCGAGGCTATTTCTTCCAAAGTATGTTGCCACTGGCTGCTCCAAAACTACATGGTTTTAAAGTCAAAAGCATTTGAAAAAATATTGTCTGTTAATTATTCACAAATGGATTCCTCAGGATCCTTGGACATAACGGCAGAGCTCTGGGAGTTCTCCATAAGGATTTTTTAACTTTATGTTTATATTTTTTAATTTTATTAATCATCGACAAATTCACCTTTTCTAGATTATGTATATGACCGTCTTATAGAGACTTTGTCGCAAGATTTCAGTGCCAGTGTTTCCATTTGTGTTTATTAATCCAGGCCTTTGCCAAGATTGCATGACACTCTGGGATCAAAACAAATTACATTTTAGCAGCATTTCCAGAACAGGAAAATAATCAGAGAATTGAGTCATTGTAAGACACATGATAGTAGGTGATGCTAACCTTGAATGAATCCGCCCGTAGCAAAGTGCACCTTACACATCTTGAGAGATTTGATGGGAGCTTCTCATTTTAGTTTACCACTGTGATTGGTGTATTAGCAGTATCAATATGGGTTTGCTCATATTCAGTCTGCCACATAGTAATAGTATTAAATACACCATGAAGAATTTTCTGTTCCTGTTTCCGGCAATAATTGGATTGGATACCCAGAAAAGAAATAAGTAATTAAGGGCTTGCATTTTGAGAATTACCTTGCCAATTTTCTCTTATAATATCATTTATCTTTTTAAGACGTCTGTTGTTTCTGGAGCTCACATATGCCCTCATTTGCTCTTGCGATCTCCTTTTTTTTTTTTTTTTTTTTTCTATTCTGGGAATTATAAACATTGAACAAGAACTGTGGAAAAGTGGTAGACTTGCGGCTATCTTTGAAGCCTAAGGCCGTTGTGTTTCAGAAAAGAAAGGCAAAATTTTGGGAGGGACGCTCTCTTGGCCATTGTTTTATGCTTCCGTTTCTGAGAGTTGCTCAATTCTTTGCATGCTGTGAAGCTCAAAAGCTAACGTAATGAAATTATAGGCAAGGAGATCATCTGTACCCATTCAAGGTTAGCTTGGTTCCTCTTCAATCTCTCTTCCTATTGAAAATTTCTTTTTAATAAGCATCTAGAGGAAGTATATTGAATATCTGCTATGAGGATAAATGGTCTGCCACATTTCTTGGAATTCCAGGAAATACAGATCAACCAAAGGTGTTTTACCCTTCTTTGTGGTTGTTCTGAAAGTGTTCTAAGATCTTTCTCACAACAGCTTCTCAGCTTTGTGAAAGACCTGTTTTCTTTGACTGAAAATATGGGCCCCAGCCTTCCATTTATTTTTTTCCTGCTGTCCTTTTGGGCCAGAAGTTGGCAAACTTCTTCTGTAAATAGCCACATGGTAAATATTTCCCACTTTGTGAGTCAAATGTCCTGAGTCACAGTTAACTCTGATGTTGTAGCAGAAATGTAGACATAGATAATATGTAAAAGAACGGACATGACTGTATTCCAATAAACATTTGCTGACGAAAATGAATGGGGGGAGAATTGGCCAGAGGGCCAGAGTTTTCAATCCCTGTTCTAAATTTAAGAACATAATGAAAATACTGATATTGCAGGATAAGCCTACACGGATGTCTGTAGCTCTTTCATTATCAATAACACAAAAACTGAGTAAATACTCTTCCAGTATTGGAAAACTATTATTCAATTTGGCAAAGAACTCGCTCACATTATTGATGAATAATAAACAGGGATTGCTGGTGGAGGGAAGCAATCAAAACCCCAGAATCCCTGAGGGCTTTAGAGAAACAAAGCATTGTGGGTATTCAGAAGATCATTTTTTTAAAGGTGAAGCGGGAGCCTTAGGAATTGTAAAGAAGGGGCTCACAGGAAGTTGGGGAAGAGACTTACTACCTGTGTAAAGTGTACAAAGTCAGACGGAAATCAGAGAGCATCTGTTTTCTAATAGATACTTCAAGGGGTACATGGGCCTTGATCAAGGATCTTTCAAAGATACCACAGCACAATATCAAGCAGCTTCTGAGATGTATGGCTTTTTCGGCTCTGTGACTATGATGCAGACTCTGGAGTAGGAGGAAAATCCTCAAACTCAGGATAGCACCCCCCCCCAACCTGGCCTCGCTGCACCTTTTCTCCAACACATAACATTTTTATTGGCTTCATAAATAATTCAGGAGCTCTGGGGAAATACTGCTTATAAGAATTGTTATATATGAAAACTACCAGATTGAACCATGTGAAATTTTCTTTTTTATAGGTCAAAACATTTTTAGTGGAAATTTTGCAATTTCACATGGTCTAACTTACTGTAAGTTAGGGAATTACTTTTATTATTCATAATTCACATAAGTTTACAACTTGGACTGTCTAAGATAGAGACAGGTAAGGGTGTTAGCTCATAAATGTTAGCTTTAATTTGGGTACTGAGCTAATTCCTAAGGGAGAAAAAATATGTATTTGCAATGTCAAGAACTTTGTATTTATTCTTTGTGTGTTTTTAAGTAGCCACAGAACAAAAATAACTATTGGGTAAGAAAAACCAGAGGGACTCAAGTAAGATTTTTAAAACTCAAAATTAATACACCGAGAAGGAATACGTTAGGGATAAAGACAATTCTTCAAAGTGATGTGAGCTAAGCAAATGATGGCATAATGCAAAATATTAGTATTAAAATCTGGACATATCATTTACACACAGACCCAGAGCCTCCCTCCCACCCCCCACCAAAATAATGTTGTGTCAAGGTAGCAGAGCTCCGAAAAGTGTATCAGTGGGAATGTCTTAGTCGTTTGGGCTGCCATAACAATTAACATACATTGGGTGGCTTAAACAAGAGAATTTATTTCTGAAGGTTCTGGAGGCATTCAGTCTCAGATTAGAATTCAGGTATGATGAGGTTGTGATGGGAGCACACTTTTTGGTTTACAGGGATTTCTTCTTTGCGGAGTCTTCAAGAGAAGGGGCTCTGGTCTCTTCACCCCCTTATTATGGCACTGATCCCATCAAGGCGGCTCCACCCACATGACCTCATCTAAACCTAATGACGTCTCAAAGGCCCGCCCTCCAAAGAACGTCACACTGGGGATTAGGGCTTCAATATATGGGTTTTGAGGGGACATAAACATCCAGTCTATAGCAGTGAGTAGTTTTAGTTTGATATATAGAGAGACTGAAGGCCCATCGTGGGATAATATCTTTATACATCTGATAAGCCTTCAGTCAATCTCTGTAACTCTGCATGTAGTAGGAGGTGGACAGGAGTAGTAATGCTTCCTAAAAACACAAAAACAAACAAAAAACCCAAAAGATATCAAAGAAAGATAATCATCTTAGAATAAAACCTTTACATCAATCTTTATGGGTCAGAATAGAAATGTGTAAAGATTTCCTGAAAATGGAGAATGTTTTTCAGTCCAGGAGAACTCTGATGGAAGGTATTAATCACATCCATCAGAAAAGAAAGATATGGGGTACCTGGGTGGCTCAGTTGGTTGAGCGTCTGACATCGGCTCAGGTGGTGGTCTTGTGTTCATGGTTTCGAGCCCTGTGTTGGGCTCTGTGCTGACAACTCAGTGCCTGGAGTCTGCTTTGGATTCTGTGTCTCCCTCTCTCTCTGCCCCTCCCCCACTCACACTCTGTCACTCTCTCTCTCAAAAATAAATAAACATTAAAAATTTTTTAAAAAGGAAAGAAAGCAGTTAAAAAAAGAGATTCTTTGTTTCTGTTTTTGATTTTTTTTTTTTTTACCCTGGTGGCCAATAAAAGATGCATAGATATAAATACTTGCAATATCCACTCAAGCATCATCAAGAGAAAGGATTCCCTGACATGTCTATCTTCTTCCCAGTGGTGAGCTGCCAGAAGTTATCAACCATTCAAATCTTGGAATCCCGGAGCCAACCTCAAGTGGTTCAAAAAACTTACTTGCTCACTGGCCCCTCCCTGTTGTAATTTGGCACCAAGGAGGGTATAAGTTCAGGGAGAAGCAGTTCTGAACTTAATTATCTCATCTCTTCTGCAGTTAGAATCCAAACTTTAATTTAATCAATTGATATTTTTGTTGTATGTGTACTGTTGCATTTTACAGGTTCATCTTGATTCATGCGAGTCTACCCCAAGTGAAGTAACTACTAACTCACACTTGGTGTAATTTCTGAAACTACAAGGCTTGAAGCCAGAATCTGAACTATGGCAACATCAACATGGTTTTGCTTTCTGAGATTTTCTAGAATGATTCAGGCTTGGCTTTTATAAGAAAATTAATCCCTAAGCAAGCAAGCAAGCAAGCAAGCAAGCAAACAAACAAACAAACAAACAAGGAAGCAAATAAGGAACCGACACAGGGTCGCCCACTTGTCTTTTACGTGGTAAAAACATTAAGGAGAAAATAAGAGACAAAAACATCTACATTGCACACACACAACAATGTATGTTAACATGAAAGAAAGTAGGACATAATTTTGGAATAAAGGAGAGTCTCAGGAAAATATTATTGACCACCTTACACCTTTATATAAAAAAACAGAAACCAAGATATGTTGATAAAAGTTAAAGGTAAAACAATCTCAACATAAAAATGTCTTTCATGATATGGCATTAGATGAAAACCTGTTTTGTTTGAGTTAACACACAGTGTTACAGTAGTTTCATGTGTACAACATAGTGATTTGACAAGTCTGTATATTATAATGTGCTCACCATAAGTTCAGGTGTCATCTGTCACCATACAACACTATTACAATGCCATTAACTATATTCCTTATGTAGTATCTTTTATTCCCATGACGTATCCATTCCATAGTTGGAAGCCTGTGTCTCCCACTTCCCTTCACTTATTTTGCCCACCCTACCAACACCTTCCCCTTTGGCAACCATCAGTTTGTTCTCTGGGTTTATAGGTCTGGTTCTGCTTTTGTTTATTCATTTGTTTTGTTTTTTTAGATTCCACAAAGAAGTGAAATCATATGGTATTTGTCTTTGTCTAACTTATTTCACTTAGCATAATATTGTGTAGGTCCATCCATGTTGTCACAAATGGTACCATACTGTCTTTTTTTATGGCTGCATAATATTCGTGTGTGTGTGTGTGTGTGTGTGTGTGTGTTTATATATATTCCAATGTGTGTATACATACCACATCTTCCTTATCCATTTGTCTATTGTTGGACACTTAGATTTCCTCCATAACTTAGCTATTATAAATAATATTGCAATAAACATGGAGAATATATCTTTTTGAATGAGCATCTATATTTTCTTTGGTTAAATACCCAGTAGTAGAATTATTGGATCATATGGTATTTCTGTTTTTGATTTTTAGAGAATCGTCCATACTGTTTTCCACAGTGGTTGTACCAATTTACACTCCCACCAGCAGTGTACAAGGGTTCCTTTTTTCCTTTGCATCCTTACCAACACTTGTTATTTCTTGTCTTTTTTATATTAGCCGTTCTGACAGGTGTAAGGTGATATTTCATTGTGATTTTGATTTGCATTTCCCTGGTGATTAGTGAGGTTTAGCATCTTTTCATGTGTCTGTTGGTCATCCATATGTCTTCTGTGGAAAAATGTCTATTCAGGTCCTCTGCCCATTTTTTAACTGAATTGTTTGGTTTTTTGATGTTTAGTTATATAAGTTCTTTATATATTTTGGATATTAACACCTTATTAGATATATGATTTTATATAAACCTTTTTAAAAACAAAGATGTTGATTTGTATGTTCATATTTGACTGTATAAAATAAAGTGGAGATTGACTATCCAATTTATTCGTGTAATTTATCTTTATTACAATCACTGCTAAAAATCCAGCTTTATCAATTGCAAGTTGACAAATTGAAATCAATATACCTAACATGATTTCACTCAATTTGGTAAATTTTGGGCGAAGTAAGCAAAGTTGAGAAACAGGAATCCCCATCCTTCTAGCTCATTCCTGAGCCACTTGCACAGCCTTGGACTGAAGCCACCTGGGAGTGGGACGGTCTCTCACTAACAAGGTGACCGGTCCTGAAATAACGAGGATAGAGTCAGGGGAAGGGGATTTCTCAGAAAAATGTGAATGGTAGGGAGGGAAGACAACATGTGTCCCATGAAGAAATTATCCAAAGTTTGGAAATAAAACAGAAAGATTATTATGACCTGTAATGTCATGCTAGGACATTAAGCTTGCCTAAGGATCATCTGATTCTCCAGAAGAATGTAGCTGACTGATACTATTAATTAGGGCATATACATATTACAACTGCAAAATTACAGTTCTATAAAAATGTTAATTTCAAAAAAAAAAGAAAGCAAATTATTTCTATCTCATAGGTATGCAAAAGAGTTTTCTTGATAGCAATGCAAATGACTTTTTTCTATTAGAGAAGATAACCACAGAGGCTGTTTTATTGTGTTGTGTGACATTAATCAGCTTAGTATTTAACATATAAATATTACTTGAACGTTTTTTTCATTCAATGACTATACATTTATTTTCTCTTTTGAAGTAACGCATGAATTCATTTCCTTTCATCTGCGTTCGAACTGGCTTTGTCATCCTGCTGGTTCCCTCGTTAAAACTTTGACACATGTTCCTTATCTATTTGTATAATTGTGTGGGTTTTAAGAAAAATTTTGGAAATTATATTTTTGAGAGTCACAAGAGGTGTGTATCTCTCTTGATGACAGCTAAACCCGGGGCTATGAAGATTGGAGCCATGAGCACTCAACAAAGGAACAAATGACTTGGTCTGAGCAGGATGACATAAATTAATAAAAAAAGTTATCTTGGCATCGAACCTGGAACTTATTTTTCCAGAAGACAGCTTGCACCCATATGAACCATTATTACATTTTCAATTTGTTCACTAACCCAGGCTCTTAATTGTGAGTTACCCTAATTTCCTCCATCTCCAGTCAACAAGTCACTACACTCTGTCTTTTTAGGTTTAGTTATTTCTCTCCCATCTATTCCTTTTTCATTCTCTTTGCTATTTGCTTTCTGCTTAGGCTTCCTTCTCTTTACCTCTTTCCTACTTCAAATTATTTCCCAAACTACTCCCAGATCCATATTTTTTTAAAGCATAGCTTGAATTAGGTCACTATTCTACCAAAAATAGAAAAAAAATCTTTGATGAACCACTCCCTACCTATAAAATAAAGCATATGGTCCTCAGATAAATCAAATCCATTTTTCCAAATTATCTTCTTCATCATTCTCGTGGTCTAATGCTGTAACAAATCAAACTTGTTACTTGTGTCAAATACACCATGGACTTCCTCCCATAGCTCAGTGCGCGTGGGAGGTACACCTGTGCTATAGGAGGAATATGGACTTTGGTAGCAGATGGACTTTGGTTAGAACACCGGGTCCTCTATTTGTAAGTGGATAGACCTTGAGAAGTTTTCTGAACCTCTCTAGGTGTCAGTTTTCTAATCTATAATCTGGTGATAATGTCCCACTGGGGTGTGGTGGTAAGGATTAAAATGTGTCACAGGTTCATTCACGCATTGTTTTTCATGCAGTTGTTTGTTAGTTAATTTCAACAACTAGAGAATGGGCAACCCACTGTGTGACAATGTGCAAAGCCCTGGGGTTATAAAGTCCAATGAACTGAGGTCCCTGTAGCCAGGTTCAAGATATGTATAATTGTCTTTAAAATAGTTTAGCATGAGAAGAATGACATTCTCTGAATGTTAGTTGGATAAAGCTTCAACCCAGGTACAGAATGCATTCTACTCAACAATGCTCACTCCAGGGGGCACCTGGGTGGCTCAGTCAGTTAAGCATATGATTCTTGGTTTCAGCTCAGGTCGTGGGTTCAAGCCCTCAAGTCAGGCTCTGAACTGCCGCTGCCTGTACAGAGCCTGCTTGGGATTCCCTCTCTCCTCTGTTTCTCTTCCCCACCCCTGCTTGTGTTCTCTCTCTCTCTCTCTCTCTCTCTCTCTCTCAAAATAAATAACTAAACTTAAAAAAATATTAAAAAAAGAATTCTTACTCCAGGGTTGCTCAGCTAAGCTGTTAATCTGATAGCCTATTATCAGAAACCATTTTTATTAAAGTACATCTGTTATCTTTACCTCAACCAACAACAAAGGTTTTCCAATTAGCATGGTGACTATCAGCAATGAGTTTCTATTCATGAAATTAGTACCTTGATGCTGTGATACATGTTGGGAATTGGTTTGCATTGGTGAAACTAAAAGTGTTCAGGATCTATGGTTTGGCTGTTGAGAACTGTTCCCCAGGCTTATGTGAATAGATGTGGGAGTAGAGTGATGTGTGTACCCTTTATACTGAGGAATGATATCAAGAGTTAATCTCTACACGGTTCTGTGAAATTGGAGGATTCTTGTTGCCCGATGCCCACTGAAAGGGTACCATCACCCTGAGTCTGACACATTGGCAGTTTTCCTCAGTTGAATCTTCCCCACATAAGGTTAGAACACCTAAACAGACTAAAAGGTGAGCCACTGGAATGATTTATGTGGCTTATTTTGGGGATTACGTATTTATCAATAGATTTCCAGTTAATAACCATATGCCTATTACAATATTATGAGTGAAGATGGGGAATATGATGTAGCTAAATCTCATCCATTTCATACTTTTAGCTGTCTACCTTGTTTACCAAAAAGCACCCAACGCATGTGCACCTATGAAACTGGCTGATCATTTTGCCTCATCAGGATACTCATGGTCAAGAGGAGGAGACAGGTGAGTAAGCCCATAATCACAGTGAAATATTACAGGTGTACATACAGGGAGTTATGAGAGCATAGATAAGGAATATTTGAATCAGAGAAGGAAGGGTCTTGTTATGAGCTAATGCAGCCCTATTCAGTTATTCACAATTATTAAGTTCTTTTTTGGTAAATATTTATAGTCAGTCTCCAAGAGTCAGAGCAGGGGAAGGCTGTAGGATTTTGCCTTTTTTCATTTTTGCCTTTTGTTTGTTTGTTTTTTTGTTTGTGTGTTTTGTGCCTACAATTCCATTACCAATTGGCATGTTAAAAAGATAGCAAGTGTGAAACCCAATTCTGCCAAACAGTTAGCCATTTATTAAAAAGGCAGCACAAAAAACTGGTCACACGGATGTTTTACAAGCTCTATGAAGTCCCAGTTCTCCATTGTTTCAGGCCTTCAGACAAGCTCTATTGTGTGAAGGAATCAGTCAATGACATTCCAATACTGGAATTCAGCTAACCTTGATCTGTTCAGGCAACAGAATTCCCGGAAAAGCGGTGACATATGTTACAAGACCTGTAGGCCTCAGAGTATAATTTGCAAGGTCAGAAGTGCCTGTGCAACATTTTTAATCAGTCTGCATATTTAGAACACCAGTTTTTTTCACTGATGAAAAATAATTTCTAACATCCATTAAGCAAATTAACAATCCCCAGCCTCCATGGTATTGATCTGAGATAGTCGACAACAGCAATCCCTAAAAAGTAGGTTTCTGAATCGAACCTAACCACCCACCCCTTGAAAGTCTGTTTCCCTGATGAAAGTACCTCAATTGGTAAATAACCATGCCTAATTAGATTAACTAACAAATTAATATGGCACCAGTTGTGATTAAGTGTTTAAAATAAAATACATACAATATAACAAAGCCGGAGGACAAAAAGGTAGTGGCAGCATTTTAAGAGGGGGCTTCGCTTAAAATGACTTTTTTTTTATTTTATTTTTTATTTTTTAAAATTTACATCCAAATTAGTTAGCATATAGTGAAACAATAATTTCAGGAGTAGATTCCGTAACGCCCCTTACCCATTCAGCCCATCCGCCCTCCCACAACCCCTCCAGCCACCCTCAGTCTGTTCTCCGTATTTATGAGTCTCTTCTGTTTTGTCCCCCTCCCTGTTTTTAGATTATTTTTAAAATAATATAAAATGACTTTTAAATGCGAAAAGATCACTTGGAAATACTGTGGTGACTGGAACTTTGCGGAGGGCACCTCATAAAGTTGCTTGCCCCCCGTTTTTTCTTTGCTCGTGTTTGTTCTTTCGCTCCAAGGCATCCTTCCCATTCCTACTGCTCCAGATCCTTTCCCTCTCTGACAGCCTGGCACGGATGCTGTTCCTTCAGCTGAGCCCCCATGATGCCCAACAGCAGGACTGCCTTGATCCGCTAACTCCCCACTCCTGTCCCAGAGCCAGAACTGACCCATTCTCTACCATGGGCCCCACAGCACATGCTTACTTCATATCAGAGTTGTTGTTCATGGCCTTTTCAAGTAAGGACCTCATGTCATATTTTCAGGGTGCCTTCTAGGTACTGGGTGCTCCACAAATGTCTGTAGAGTAAATAAATACATGTACAAGGAATTGTTGTTACCCTGACAGCTTCTCCTTCAGTATCTTTCCCTGTGCCTTTCAAGCTTTCCACCCAAAGCCCTTTATTTTTTTTTTATTTTATTTTTTAACGTTTATTTATTTTTGAGACAGAGAGAGACAGAGAATGAACAGGGGAAGGGCAGAGAGAGAGGGACACAGAATCGGAAGCAGGGTCCAGGCTCTGAGCCATCAGCCCAGAGCCCGACGCGGGGCTTGAACTCAAAGACCATGAGATCGTGACCTGAGCTGAAGTCGGATGCTTAACCGACAGAGCCACCCAGGCGCCCCTCACCCAAAGCCCTTTAAAGGAAGTGTGGAGTGCAAAAGAAACTTGAAAGTACACCTGAAAATAGCTTCATACAAGCAAAGATGATTTTTGCAGGTTCTGGTTTTATCTGAAAAAGTCATGCTACTATTGCATTCTATTGAATATTTTTAAGTAGACATTCTTAATGGTACCAAGTTAGACCACTTTAAAAGAGAAGAAAAATGGGATGATGCTCCATGCTTATTTTGCAGTCGAATGCACCTTGGGAGATGAGAACTAGGTTTGTGAAACATGACTTAGGGCAGTTCCTGTTTAAATCATGGTTTTCATGGTTCTCATCTTTATCATGGTTCTTCCACCGTTGTCTTTTAATATCAGCTGAGGGACTGTTTAAAATTAAAGTTGCAGGTTGGGCCTTTGAAATTCCAAGTCAAGATGTCCCCAGGAGGCCCCCAAATAGCACTTTTGATATGCAGTTTAGGTGATTCTGATGCAGGTTTATGTTTTTACATACGTCTCTCTGTGAAGGGAGACGGCTGGTCAATTAACACTGAAATTACCAGACACAGATAGATTGATACTTTCCTACCTGTTGTGCTCTTTGAAAAACAGAACCCTAAGGTATAATTTTGCACTGAGCTTTAGGTAATTTTGTACTGACTAAGGCTTCTTGAAAACACAGGGATCTTAAAACTTCGATAAAAGCAAACATGCACTATGGGCTCATGTAGATTATACATTGTATGGCTCAGACTTCTCTATAAATGCTAAATAATTGTCCATTTCAGTCACTTTCTTCTTGCTTTTTTGCTTCTTATCATGGGAAAAAAAGAGACTCCAAGAAGTTGTGACATTTGCCTTGTGTGGCACTGTGGGTGTGGGGGAGAGTACGTGCAGGTCAGGGAACTAATTTTATTCATCTGGGAGCCACCTCCCCACATTCTCACCTAAGGATTGCCGTGTATACCATTTCAGTGACTCAGTGACCTCGATGCTACCTTTCCATGGCCAGTCAAGCTCCTTTATCCCCTGCACTTCATTCAACCTTGGTTTTGACACAGTAAATCCCACAGGACCTTATTGCGACTATGGCAAGATTTCTACTTAAAATCATCCTGAGACCACCAGTTCATTTCATGACTGTCAGAAACTGAAGGATTGCCATCCTTCTGTACAGATTTGAAACCACATGTGAGCTGAAGCTGTACCTTCTCCTGCTTATTACAAATCTCTTAAATCACTCAGCAGACAAAGCCATGGCGAAGAATCAAGGAGAGGCTTTTGTTCCATTTATAGAACAATATGGGCTTCCTCTAGGGCCAAAGTCACACTTGTATATTCACTTAAAAAAATGGCTTATGACCAAAGAGTCAATTGTGCCCCCCAAAAAATGCATTGCAATTTCACATGTTTTCTCCATCATGTTGAAAAGTAAATAAAGACAGACACAATTAGCCTTATAGTGTAAGTAGCAACTCAAGGCATAGAGAGATCAAGAGATTTGCAAAGGTCACATGTATATTCCAAGGAAATGATTAGACTGTAAATATTCTACCTCCCTATCCACTATTCTTTGCATTATTCATGATCTTTCCTCCTTCTGTATCTCTATTTTCAAAAAAAAATATTTGTGAATTTTGCAATAAAGGCACAAAGAGAATAAGGCAGATACATATAAAGATTTTATGAAGAGCTTACAATCCTGCAGAGGGGGGAGAAACATGCAAGAAACCTAGAACATCATGGCTCTCTCAAGCGAGCAATACAATCAGCTTTGAGCTTGGTACTGTGAAAATGGGTAAAGGAACCCTCATAACGATGGAGTCGGGAAGCCCTGAAGGGGGAGCTCTCGTGCACGTAGCCCTCACTGCAGCCTGCCTGTCTGTCCTGCAGGAAGAAGAAAATTCTTACTTTGACAAGGGTGGACACTTTTCTCATAGCAATGTCATCTCTTGCCTTTTTTTCCCTTCCTGTATTTATGGGAGATATTTTGTAAGATGTTATCTTATTTTTATTTATTTAAATCCAAGTTATTTAACATTCAGCGTAGCATGGGTCTCAGGAATAGAATGTAGTGATTCATCACTTATGTATGACACCCAGTGCTCATCTCAGCAAGTGCCCTCTTCAATCCCCATCACCCATTTAACTCATCCGCCTACCCACCTCCTCTCCAGTAACCCTCAGTTTATTCTCTGTAGTTAAGAGTCTCTTATGGTTTGCCTCCCTCTCTGTTGTAATCTTATTTTTCTTTCCTTTTCCCTATGTTCATCTGTTGTGTTTCTCAAATTCCACATATGAGTGAAATCATACGATATTTGTCTTTCCCTGATTGGCTTATTTCTCCTAGCAAAATACACTCTAGTTCCATCCATGTTGTTGCAAATGGCAAGATTTCATTCTTTTTGATCACCAAGTAATATTGTATTGAATATATATATATAATACATATATACATATATATGTATATATATATAATATATATATATATAATACATATATACATATATATGTATATATATAATACATATATACATATATATGTGTATATATATAATATATATATATATATATACACACCATAAATTTTTTATCTATTCATCAGTCGATGGACATTTGGGCTCTTTCCATAATTTGGCTATTGTTGATAGCACTGCTATAAACATTGGGGTGCATGTGCCCCTTAGAATCAGCATTTTTGTATCCCTTGTGTAAATTCCTAGCAGTGCTATTGCTGGGTCATAGGGTAGTTCTATTTTTAATTTTTTGAGGGAACTCCACACTGTTTTCCAGAGTGACTGCACCTGTTTGCATTCCCACCAGCAGTGCAAGTGGGTTCCTGTTTCTCCACATCCTCGCCATAATCTACGGTCTCTGGATTTGTTCATTTTAGACACTCTGACTGGCGTGGGGTGGTATCTCAGTGTGGTTTTGATTTGTATTTCCCTGATGATGATTGACGTTGAACATCTTTTCATGCATCTGTTGCCATCTGGATGTCTTCTTTGGAAAAGTGTCTGTTTATGACTTTTGCTCATTTCTTAACTGGATTATTTGATTTTGTGGTGTTGAATTTGATTAGTGCTTTATAGATTTTGGATACTAACCCTTTATCTGATGTGTAATTTGCAAATATCTTCTCCCATTCCATTGGTTACCTTTTAGTTTTGTTGATTGTTTCCCTCACTGTGCAGATTTTATCTTGGTGAGGTCCCAATAGTTCATTTTTGCTTTGTTTCCCTTGCCCCTGGAGACAAGTCTAGTAAGTTGCTATAGCCGATGTGAGAGTTTGCTGCCTGTTTTCTCCTCTAGGATTTTGATGGTTTCTTGTCTTGCATTTAGGTCTTTCCTCCATTTTGAGTTTATTTTTGTGTATGGTGTAAGAAAGTGGTCCAGGTTCATTTTCTACATGTTGCTGTGCTGTTTTCCCAACACCATTTGCTGAAGAGATAGTCTTTTGTCCATTGGATACTCTTTCCTGCTTTGTCAAAGCTTAGTTGGCCATACATTTGTGGGTCCATTTCTGGGTTCTCTATTTTGTTCCATCGATCTATGTATCTGTTTTTGTGCCAGTACCATACTGTCTTGATGATTATGGCTCTGTAATACAGCTTGAAGTCTGGAATTGTAATGTCTCCCACCTTTGGTTATCTCTTGCTTTTAAGAAACAGAAATATCTCTCCCAGCCCCTGCAGGAACCACTAACCACCACTTGCAGGCAATGAAAAACCATCATAACCTCCAACTTTTGTTTTTCTCCAGTGAACTTTTGTTCAAAACAATCTTTCTAAATTTCCCCCTGAAATGTAACCAAAACTGACCTTTCCTTTGTCTCTTTGGACTCACCTATGATTTGCCATAATTTGCTCGTCCCAAATTGCCATCCCTCTGCTATTCCTGAATAAACTCATTTTGCTAGTAAAATAATTGACTTTTATTTTTAAAATTGACGTTACCAACATGAAGTGGAATCAAGATGAATTAGAGATGGGGAGCCTGGGTGGTTCAGTCTGTTAAGTGTCCAACTCTTGATTTTGGCTCCGGTCATGATCTTGGAGATTGGAAGATTGGGGCCGAATTGGGGCTCTGTGCTAGAGCCTGCTTGGGATTCTCTCTCTCCCCCTCTCTTTCTTTCTGCCCCCCCCCCACCCTTGCTGGTGCTTCCTCTCTCTCTCAAAATAAATAAATAAAAAAGATGAATTATAGATGTCTAATGTCTAATAAAACAGACCCTATTTTTTTTTCAGAACACAGTATAAATGTCTGGTCTAAATTCTAAGAATTGATAGAAAGGATCCTCAGTAAAATGAAAATAGAGTAAGTTAAAAAAAAAAAAACACATCTTTAACAGTGATAAGGCAGAAAAAGCAAACATTATCTTCATAGGACCTTTTTTTAATACTATCCTTATAGAAGCATGGGGCATACTACTAAATTGTGGTTCAATAAAGAGCTTTGCAAAAGATGGGATTATTGTTCCAACACTTAATTCCCACGTTTGCTACATAGTTCTTCCCACCGGAAGTGTTTCTTTCTCAGCCTCTTGAATTTGGGCTAAATCATTGACATTCTTTTGCCAAGGGGAATTTAATAAATGGAATAAAAGCAAATAACTTGAAATATTCTTCTATATTTGGAACTTCTGTAGTTGCTGTTGTGCCCCTACTATCAGCACGAAAACAACATGCCCCAGCTATTCTGAAGGCTCAAGGGGGATGAGAAACTTATTGTTTGGACTGAGACCTACAGACCACCAGCAAGAAAAGCTGAGACGGCTGCGTCCAGCCAAGTCCACGGTCCACAACCACACTGCCAACCCACAGGGCCTTGACAATAAGTGGTATTTTTTAAGCCCGAGTTTTGGTGTGGTTCATCGTGTAGTGCAATGTTATTAATATACGAGTTCTATGCAGTATAATTTGCCGTTTTTAGGTATACCATTCTATAAATTGTGAAAGATGCATATTGGCATGAAACCACCACCACATCAAGATACAACATTTTCATCACCCCCAAAAAGTTTCATTCCTCTTGGTAGTCCATCCTCTCCGCCCCTCCCAGCCCATGTTAATCACCGATCTGTTCTGTCTCTATAATTTTGCCTTTTTCGGATTGTCATATAAATAGAATCATAGAGTAGTTGTACTTTGTGTCCTTCTCTACTTAGAATGAAGAATTTGAGGTTAGTCCACATAGTTGCATGCATCGGTAATTTGTCTTTCCTATTTCTGAGCTGTATGCCCCTATGTTGTTATGCCAGTTTATCCATCCAGTGATGGACGTTGAGTTATTTCCGGTTTTAGTGATTATGAATAAAAGCGCTACAAACATTCATATAGAAGTTTTGATATGGACGTATATTTTCACTTAAGTTGGAGTAAATACCAAGGGGTAGGATCATGGGGTTATATGGAGGTTTACATGATAAGAAACTGCCAAGTTGTTCCCCAAAGTGGCTGTCCCATTTTCTATCATCTCCAGGATTGTATGAGCGTTCCAGTTGCTCCACATCTTGCTAAGACTTAACAGTCAGATTTTATGATTTTTAGCCATTTAAATTAACATGCCATGGCATCTAACTATAATTTGAGCAACATTTTTGTGCCAAGGCTTAAGTGATACAAAAGAATTAAGCCAATATGATCCAGGTACAATGTTCCCTGGTGCTCTGGACTCCACAGCTACTATTGCTATTCAAATAAAGACAAAAGAAATTTATCTATGCCCTAATTATTCAGTCTTTCAGAGACCTTTGAAAACCTGTTAGGACTTCCAGAATGTCCAGTGGTATTTCCCATAGCCGCCAATATTATACGGACAACGTGTCAGCCCTTTGAAATGCAGTAAGTGCTGTAGATTTTTGTTCTGTCTCTTTTTTCCTTCATTTTGTTTTTATAGCTATAGCTCATGCCTGTGTGTTTCACTGATTGTATTTTTTTTTTCTTTTTTAAAAACAATCTATCATTGTTTCACTACTTATCCTTTCTTTTTTTTAAAGTTTATCTATTTTGAGAGAGGGGAAGAGAGAGAATGCAAGCAGGGGAGGGGCAGAGAGAGAAAAAGGGAGATAAAGAATCCCAAGCAGGCTCCCACTATTAGCCTGACATGGGGCTTGAACTCATGAACCGTGAGATCATGACCTGAGCCAAAATCAAGAGTCGGACACTTAACTGACTGAGCCACCCAGGTGCCCCCCCTCCACTTCTCCTTTCTAAGAAGGAATAAAATCCCAGCTAGAATCAAGCCTTTTGGACCAGAGGCATAAAACCTGATGTAGAAGGAAGAGACATCTTCTATGTTCTAGTGCTTAATTTCTCCTTCACAGCTCCAGGGAACTGAAGTTTCGTAAAGGTTGTCTTTTCATTTAAAATGGTTGTAAAGGGAAGGTATTTAGTGTTTCCATAAACTCCCTGCAGGATGTAGTATTTTAAATGAAAACTCTAATTATCTACCACAAGGTACCATTTAGCATATCTGTTTTAATTATTGTCAATTCTAAAGGAAATGAACCTAGGGGAAAAAATTAAGTGGGATTTATGCATTACCAATTAGTTTCTAGTTTAGTAGGTGCAAGAGTCAGGTAACCAATATCTGAAATCACAACAGTGCAATGACCTCTTCTTTCTGGTGAAAGACCGTCAGAGATCTATGATCATTTCTCTCTCTCTCTCTCTCTCTCTCTCTCTCTCTCTCTCTTTCCCTCTCCCTCTCCCTCTCCCTCTCCCTCTCCCTCTCCCTCTCCCTCTCCCTCTCCCTCTCCCTCTCCTTCTCCCTCTCCCTCTCCCTCTCCCTCTCTCCCTTCCTCCCTCCCTTCCTCCCTCCCTACCCTTTTCTCTCTCTCTTTCTTTTTTCACATGATAGACTCCAATCAGCCTTGCAACACTTTAACACAGTATTGGTCTGACCTTAAGCAAACGTTCTTTCCACTAACCCTGATGGCTGTCTCATATCCTAAAGTTTATCTCTCAGTAATATCTAATGGAATGCTTCTGGTAGGGCTGTTGGTCCCAAGGAAGAAAGGACTTACAAGGAAATAAAAACCTTGTTCAAATATTATAATCCTCTTACATGAATAGGAAGGAAACTGATAATTTTCTAGAAGGAAGGGCTAGGAATGCTGAGGAGACATCATTAAGTCTGATTTGCTTCAATATGAGGCAGAACTTCATCATTACAGATATCGATCACTTCAGGAGAAATGGCTTCACTGGGTCCAGTAAAGTCTAGGCAAAGTCTGCAATCATACCATGTGAATGAGATCTGAGAGGAAATGCTCAGCCCTGGCACCCTGTGATTCTGTGACTTGCCTTGTTCAGACTAAGAAGTAACCTAAGATTACATTTCTTCAGGTGTCTTTTTAAAATTACTTCTACTTGGGGCGCCTGGGTGGCTCAGTCGGTTGAGCGTCCAACTTCGGCTCAGGTCATGATCTCACAGCTCGTGAGTTCGAGCCCCGCGTCGGGCTCTGTGCTGACAGCCCAGAGCCTGGAGCCTGCTTCTGCTTCTGTGTCTCCCTCTCTCTCTGCCCCTAACCCACTCACATTCTGTCTCTGTCTCTCTCAAAAATAAATAAACATTTAAAAAATAAATAAATAAAATAAAATAAAATTACTTCTACCTTCCTTACACCCCATGGTCGATCGATGTCTCTCTCTCTCTCTTTTTCTCTCTGTCTAGCACAAGTTGGAGAGGAAGAGGGTAGGGGCACAGGGAGTTATATTTTCTAGTGAATGTTGGTCTTTTTCCAGTAAAATTAGTTTTTGCTTTTGTTTTGTTGTTGTTGTTGTTGTTATTGTGAGTGACATAAACCTAATATGAACTGGTTGTGCCCTTCCTCCTGTCCCAGAAAGGGAGCATCTTAATTCATGTAAACAAACTGCAGAAAGGGCATGGACATGGCTGTCTTAGAAACTTAGAAAACTCGGAATGGGAACACTGCTTAGAACTTTGCATCTCTTGTCTCTGCTTGTCTCTGCACTGGGTTCATCTCTTCTATGGGTAACCAGCTTTCTCCACAAAGCAGGTCACATGGCTTCTGTTAGTATCTGGATTCATAACTCACAGCATTAACCTTAAGAGACTGACCATCTTTCCTTTGTACCCATTCGAAAAATTCAAAAGAAGAACTTGGATTGATAATGTATCTCCTGTGGTGTGAGGGGCAAGAATGTTCCTATAATTGGCAATCTATCAAACCCCATGGGAAGACTGAGCAATTAATGCTCACTGCAAGTTTGAGTGTCTTTATATAAAAACAGACACCTTTTATATGGAAGGGACTGTCGTAAGTGTTTTGTAAATATTAATTCATTTGCTCTTCATATCAATCCTTCAATATCCTATTAGTATTTTCATTCTTAATATGGGGAAACTGAGGCAGGGGGCATGTACATAATTGAGCAAGGAAGAACTGGACAGAAGGGGCATATCATGTGCTCACATAGCATGGCCTGCTTGGTATTCACAGAGGACACGGCACTCAGTGCTACTTTCTTACTCCTTTTCCATCTCCCCTTCCTTTTTCTTCACACATTTTCACCCTCTTACTGTGTTGCTTTCCCATATAACATCCAGCATGGCAGTCTTTTTTGCCCATTTCCCTGCCCCTATCCCCCAAATGACAGATGAATAACCTCTATCTGGCTGTGATGTCAAATGCTAAATATATTGGCATTCCTTAAAGAAGCAATTTGTTTTCTTTTCTCAAATGTATCACATGCAGTTAAGTGGCACTGACTTGTGCCCTCGCTGACCAAATTTCACAGAGATGGCCTGTCAGAGGCTAGAGAATCTTTTGAGGAATGGGTATCTTCTCTATGGAAATATCCCAATTACCATTTCTTGTGGGAAACCCAGCATCACCCTAGAGATCTGTGGCCATCAGAAAAAGTAACCAAGCTGAAGGGACATCCATCTTCATTCCCAGTGGGGATACCACCATTTTCTCTAACGTGTTCATCTTGAGCGATAGAAAACTCTAACTAAATAAACGAAAAAAGATGGCAGAAAATAATCCACAGTGACTTATGCATCTTTCTCCATCCATAAATAACTTTATATTTCACTTCTGGCAGCTGAGCTGAGCCAGAAGGTAATGAGCCATTGTGGAAAACCCATCTGTTGCTCATAAGGGGAAAGGCCGGATTTATTGAGGAAGAATCTGGAGCGTAAGTCCTGTTATTGTTAATGGGAGTTGCACATCTAATTGGTCATGCTGAAAATATGCCCTATTATATTCTTTCACTGGCCAGATGGATGTGCTCAGCTGCAATGCTGAGAAGAAAAATGTACCTAAAGAATTTGAGAGTGGGAGTGGACACCACAGCCTGTAGGGAACTGACAGTTCTAATGAGGATAGATAGCACTTGTCCATGGGCCTGATTTAAAGATGTTTTCCAAAGAACTCAAAGGGCCCAATACAGGTATTTCTAAATGGGGTCACATAGTCCAGTCCCCTGGAGTGGATAGCGTTGAATCATTTCAGCTGGGCCCCACTCGCCCCGTAATTTGAAACACCTTTACCTCCCATTCCTTTGTAACATTACCCACTGGTACTTAATAATTGCTTTGAGACTTTCTTAAAATGGTGCTGGATAGTGGCAATTGAAAGCTGTTCCTCCCAGTGTCCTCTTTACCACGGTGGTGGGAAGAAAGTCTGAGAAATCAAAGGCAGGTTTTGCCTTATACACGGAATTTCCCCCAATCACGTTTAAATCAGATTTGGGGCAATAAGTCTTCTGACAGAAATGAGGCACTGTATCTTGACACCGTTTGTGGTACATTGCAGGTGGTAAGAATTGTTGAGTGAAGGAAAATAAAATAAACGAACGACAATAAGCAAAACCTTAGCACATTGTGGCTGAAAGGGATCTGAGAGATTTGGTTAGTCAGGGTACACTCACTACTGTAACTAACGATCCCTGATTCTCAGTAAATTAACAAAGGTTTGGTGCTTTCATGTCATGTTCCAACATCCTAGATGTGGAGAAGGAAGGGCCTGGTGCTCGGGGGGGAAGAGCAAAGTACTCCATGCTGTCATTCTCCACCTTGGTATGGAGAGCATGGAGAGCTTGGAGGAGGCTGGATTCCGACCGAGCCTTGGGTGAACTGCATTACCGCCAACCCCTGCCCTGGCCCAAACTCAGTCATCTGGTCCGAAGCAAGAGAGCAGAAGCTGGAAAATGCCGTCTTCCTATATGCCCAGAGGGAAAATGAGTGGGATTTGGTGAACGCATGGAATTGTCACTGTCCCTGAAATGCTTTAATTTGATCCTTCGTTTGGAAGATGGAGTCACTGAAGGTCTAAGACTGGGTGATGTTCAGCAAGTCACATGGTGGTTTGGGAACAGTCAGGAAAAGAACTCTGATTTCCTACTCTGTGACATCTTTGTTGGGGGGAAAGAGTGAAGAGGTGAAAGAACGGAGGAGCAGGAGAGTTTATTAGGAGCCCTAGAGAGGACTCAGAACATCCAAATCCTTGTTCCTGGCTCTGCCATCAGGCTGGGGAGTCACTTACTCCCTGATTCCCGTTCTATGAAGTGAGCAATTTGAACAGATGATTGCTCAAATCCCTTCAAGCTCTAACAAACTCTACGTCCGCTGAGACATTACAAAAAAGAAATAACAATTACAAGAAAAGCAAGGCTGCCAAAGATAGGCAAGTCTGTGTGAGGTGAGGGGTGGCAATAAGGCAGCAGAACGAGGCAGAGGGAGCCCTATGGACATTGCAGCTTATGAAGACTGAAGACGGGCCTGCCATCCTGCAGTGACCAAGGATCATGAGCACCTTCCTGGAGTCCATTTCTCCTCCCCATCGTGTCTCCCTAGCCCCACCCAACCTAAGCTGGTTGCTATCCTGTCAGAGCTCCATGGTATGGACACCCGCTGTCTCATTGTCACAGGTTTGAATGCAGCCAGAACAGAGGCAGGGCCAAGGGGCTGTTGGACAGTGTGCTGTTGGACAGCCGCCCCTTTTCCTCCTTTCTCAGTAGCTCATCTCTCAAACTCACCTTCAAGTGTGCAGGCTGTAGCAGGAAAGAGATTAAGGTGACACTACCGGAGCCTTCATTAGCTGCTCGAGGCCAGCCAAGCCTGGAACACTGTCCCCATGCAGGGTGATAACAGGCCTCCACAACAAAGCCGCCAGCAGCAGTCTCAAATCCTTTTCAATTCTGCCCACTTTGGTTCGCTCAAAGGGTAAAGGGATCAATTTCTGAAATCAGCCTTTCCCTTAAACACGACCAAGTAGCAGCCAAAGCGTAAACAGAGGTAATCCTTCAAGGAGCGGCACTTCAGGCTCACCAAGCACTTTCATCTCAGGATTCTAAAGTCCTTTTCAATCATGAATCGCTTTCTCTAAGCCCCCTGCTCTCAGAACCAGGCAGAAGCGATGTGGATGCTGAGCATTGGAGTGGGGGTGGGTAGGGAGTAGGGGGTGGGCAGGGCTCTAAAAGGCACCAGGGAGCTCCACTGCATTGCCACATTCCACCAGGTTTCCATAAATACCATGAGCAGAAATAAAACCTTGCTTGAAGTAATGGGTATCATATTAAGGCAGCATTTTTCAAATCTGGAGAGGGAGCAATTATGAGGTAGGCAATCTAGAATTACGGGTTTCACACACCTCGACCCCACTGACGGTGGTACCCTGGCTGGATCCATTGCTTAGTATCTCTCAGGGTCTCTCTGTCTTCACTTTTGTCTGGCTTACTGTGGCAACATTTTCTCAACCTTATGGGAAACCCAAATACTATGACTTTGGACTGGAAACTCTCAAATGGGTTTATGTTTGTGGAAGGTAGAAATTGGTAGCTACACAGTCAGGCATGTTGGGCATCATCATAATTTCTTATTTTGTAGCAATCAGCCTAAATCAGACTTCAGCCCTGATGTCATCAAGCTGATGGAAAGCTGGCTTTTAGCCCTTAGGGATGCTGCCCTCCATCAGAGTTCAGGAATTCCTAGAGTCTTAATGCAGTGCGGAAGGGACCTACCAGTCACTGTCCTGGGTCAGTGGGTTTTGCTGACTCACAGTGAGATGCCCATTGGCAGGGCTTGCTCTGTTCCTCCAGGACTGCTGACTGCTGCTTCTACTCATGGTGCCACTGGCTGATTTCAGAGACCTCACTTCTGCAGGTTGTCCATCAGGCAGCTCCCTCTGGGACCTCACTGTCTCCCCAGGGCTGCTCCCAGCAGAGGGCGGGGGTATGTCTCCTCTGCTTACAGGATCAGTGCCATCTCACCCCTTCCCAGACTGGAAGACACCTTTCTTCTTTCTTTTATTACCTTCAAAGCCATGCCACTATTTCCCATGTGCCTTCACATTTCATTACCTTTTGCTCGGCTAACGTCTAAGAAAGGAAAGGCAGAGTCTCCAGCTCCTGGTTTGAAAAGGAGAAATGAAAATTATAGAATGTCTTAAAATTACTTTAATAAAGTATCATTCTACATGGCTGTGACTAAGAAAACTAAAACCATCAGCCCCTCAAATTAGAGAGGAAACAAAGTTAAGCCAAGAAGATGGCCAGAAGCAAACCATGAACAGGACGTATGAGTCTATGATGCATTTTCTTATAATTGTTGCTTGCTGTAACCAAGGCTGTTGGATCCTGAGATTTACTAAAAACTGCTTGTGGCTCGAGTGTTTTCAAGGGCACTTTCTCAAAGACTGTATAAGTATTTTGTTGGTTCTGTGATAGTTAAAGATTTAGGGGTCAAAGAGTTCACCCAGCCCGTCCCTCATCTGAAATACTTAGTCAACTTCCACCATGAACCAGAACTTTCTCTTGCGGAAACTCATTCAGATAATGGTTTTGGGACCAAATCTAAATTTCCTCTGGTTGATCACAATTCCATCCTCAAGTCCGGAGACATGGAAGTTGTTGAAAAGGAAATTAACCTCTGCAAGGTTTCCATTATGTGCCAGACATTTTTAGGGCTCTTTTTATATGTGCTTCATACAAATTCTGAAAGATAGCAATTATTGTCTCCATCATAAAGGCACAGAAAGAGATTCAAGGTAGTTAAGTAATTTGCCAATTCCAGTGCCCTGGTTCTAAAACAATGCCCTTCCAACCACCAGACTGACTGCCATCTTATACACAGCCACCTACAAGAATGTTAGTTCCAAGACCACGGCCACATCCCCGCTAAATTCTCCAGGTTAGTCATTCTCTCACCATTGTTCTGTTAATAAGAGCAGGTAACATTTGTTGAGGGCTTTACTGTGGTCAAGACCTCTGGTCTGCACTTTACATGGGTCATCTCATTTAAATAGCTCCGGGGTGGCTCAGTCACTTAAGCATCCAACTTTGGCTGGCTCAGATCATGACCTCACAGTTCGTTGGTTGGAACCTGGCA
The DNA here is from genome assembly GCF_018350215.1 of Panthera leo. Classification (NCBI taxonomy): domain Eukaryota; kingdom Metazoa; phylum Chordata; class Mammalia; order Carnivora; family Felidae; genus Panthera; species Panthera leo. Next base: position 145,630,074 of record NC_056687.1, on the reverse strand, counting down.
TTGGGCTCTGTGCTGACAGCTCAGAGCCTGGAGCCTGCTTCAGTTTCTATCTCTCCCTCTGCCTACCCCTCTCCTGCTCACGCTCTGTCTCTCTCTCTCTGAAAAATAAATAAACATTAAAAAAATCAAATAGCTTAAGAAGGCTATGAGGCAGATATCCATTTTATAATCATAGGGTCCTTCACTACTATGTGCATGAGGTTGTGTGGTTTGGTGTTTATGAGCATCGAATCAGACAACTTAAGATTCAAAATCAGCTCTTTCAGTGTGAAGTTTTTGTTTTTTTCTTTTTTTTTCTTTTATTTTCTTTTTTTTAAAGATAAGTTTCTGGTCCATACAGGGATCAAATCTGTGATTTTGGTGTTATTAGCACCACACTCTAACCAACAGAGTTGACCAGACAACTGATCAAAGCTGGCTTTTCCAGCTATAGCCTTGGGGGAGTGAGTTTCTCTAAGCCTTGGTTCCTTGTGTGGGAAAACATAGGCATAATAATTAGTAACCACCTCAGAGGTTATTGGGAGGTTTAAATGCCATCATCCCTGGAAGATGTCTGGTACGTCCTAAGTGCATAATACATCTTAGGGACAATTATTGGGCACTCCAAGATCTTTCCCCACCATGGTTGATAATTCATAAAGCAACTCAATTTTGTTAATAACCATCTTACAACAGGGCACTAAAAACTAAAAACCATACAGCAGGGGAAATTTGACCAATATGAAAAAGGAGCAATTTAATCTGCTGTTTGTCTCCTGGCTCCCTTTAGTAAACCAGCCCAAGAGCACTCTAGCTTTTCAGAACACACTATTATACTTCAGATACATACAGAAGTCACAGTTAGCTGGGCTTTCTTTGCAAAGAATTTAGGAGTACAGGGAGATAATGAAACGTGGCCAGAGCTACTAGGGTTGTGCCCTTACTCAGTCTGTGATTAAATTAAGGTCTTTTAAAATTTTTTTGATGTTTATGTTTATTATTTATTTATGTTTGAGAGAGAGAGAGAGAGAGAAAGAGAGAGTGCAAGCAGGTGGGGGAGGGGCAGAGAGAGTGGAAGACAGAAACTGAAGCAGGCTCCAGGCTCTGAGCTGTCAGTACAGAGCCTACGCGGGGCTCAAACTCACAAACAGTGAGATCATGACCTGAAGAGAAGTCTGACACTTAACCGACTGAGCTACCCAAGCACCCCTAAAATAAGTCTTGCTTACACTTCTTTGGCAGATGGTTGCCCACTTCCCCTGAGGCAATCTACTTCCTGGAGGGATTGCCTTTGGACTTTCAAGTGTCTGCACATTTTAAAATTGTTTGTTTTTCCTGTAGAGGCAGGTTCAACCAGCATATCGCTATTTTGTGAGCAAGGAAGATGAAGCTTCTGCAGTTTTATCACAGTATGGTAGAATGTATTAGTAAAAATCACTAAACTAACGTTATCTTTCTGCATCGTCTTTTTAAGGCACTGACATGTTTCATTCTAGGAAGAAACTTCCTTCATCATCCTAGGCCCCAAGTTCCCAGCCCTAACAGAGGTGATGACCTCAAACTATGATAATGCCAGCAAATAAGTATCATTGGTAGCACTTTGAATTTAAACTTTAGCTTAACACAGAGACTGCATAACAGCATTAATCCTACCTTACAATGGGAATTGTTCAACTACAACATTAGGACATCTGAGGACAAAACTCTCTGAATGACTAATACACTCCCTTTCCTACGTCCTTGCCAGACTTCCGGAGGAAACACTAACTGTAATGCAGTGAGCTTCAGTAAGTTTGTGGGTTTTTTTTTTTTTTATTATTCTTTTTTTCTTCCTAATAAAGGCTTTCCTCATTTGGGAGCAGAATGTCAGGATGTGAGATGATCACTATGTACCTCTTGTTTTTTTTCCAGTGAAAAACACTTTAACAAATGTCAATGAAAACCAAACAATCAAAATAAACAACTACATATAAAATGTATGAATCTCAGTAAATTAATGTTGAGCAAAGGAAGACCCAAACCAATATCCATGGTGTGATTTCACCTGTACAGTGCTTAAAACAGGGGATGCTAGTCTATGGTTAGAAATCAGGATAGTAGTTGCCTTTGGGGAAATAGTACCTAAAAGCGAGCTCAAGAGTTTCCGGGGTGCTGGTTACATTCTGTTTATTGATGTGGTTATTGGTTACATGAGTGTGTACAATTTGGAAAAAGGTATTAAGCCAAAATGATTTGTATACTTCTCTGTATGTTATACTTTAATGAAAAATTTACTTGGAGTCAAGAAATTAAAGATACTCGAAACTGTATTCATGTGACGGTATGCAAACAGAAGAGCTTATTAAATATTGTGAAATTTTCCAGAAAAATTAGGTATTATGGGGGTCAGAATTTTAGCTAGAAAAAGCAATGTTTAACAAAGCCATCATATTCAGATGGACACCCAGAAGATAATGACGTGTTTCTATTTCCGCTTCTCTATCTTCAATTTTTGGAAAATGATACCTTTTTGAAAGAAGCAGGAATTTACAGAATTTCAATATGAAAAAGCATGTACTCTTTACTCACTACTCACCAAAACAGCAAAAGTATCCCTCCCTGTCTTAAAGATAAGCCAGGTCATTAAATCAATTTTGTACAGGTTGACACATTGTTCTCTTAGAAAAGAAAGCCAATAGCGATCGTATGTTTAATTGTAACCTACCAGGATTTCATTTCTAGGCTCACATAATGCCATCCTGAAAACAGATGTCTTTGTAAATGTTTTTCTCCAAAGGAGTTTGGCATATTGGAGAGGTTACCAAATTCTCCTTGTCACATCCTAAAGCACTCCTTTTAACTGTTCTTCTGGAAAACTTTCCTCAGACCTTGTGGTCTGGGCCAAGAGACTCTCCTTTGGAGCTGCCAGGGGGCCCTATGCTAACTCTGTCATTGGATTTAGCATATCTCAGCTTGTCAGTTTACTTATTTATCTTTCATCTGGTCCCGTGTGCAATCTGGCCGGAGCTGAGGTAGATGTGGCATTGTTCTGCCCCTGTGTCCTCGGTCCACCTCAGCACCCACCTGTAGCTGCAGAGGACAGGAAAAGTACTTCGGACAGCTTTCCACTTTGAATGCCCAAATGCTGTCCTTTTCTCCAAGGCTGGAGGCAATAGCTCCACCACTTGGGGCAGACTCAATGTGCCGGGGACTTAACACTTCACAACCAGCAAGGGCCCGGTACTGATGGATAAATGCCCCAGTGTCTGGTTATCTACTTCTGCATGAGAAACCACCCGAACTCAGAACAAGTCAACAATGTTGATATCAACTGGGAGCTCACCAAAGGTGGGGGTCAGGGATTTGGAAGAAGCAGAGGGAGGGTATCTTGTCTCTGCTCCATGACATGTGGGCCCCGTTTGGGAAGATGCAAAAGCTCAGGTGATAATGACTGAGGGTAAGAATCATCAGGAGGCTTGCTCACTCACTTTTGTGGCAGTTAGTACCGGCTACGGTTTGGTCCTCACTGGCTCTGACTGGCATGTGTGGCCCCCATGTAGTTTCTCTGGGAGGGCTAGTTTGGGCTTCCTCGCAACGTGGATACACGAGCACGAGCATCCCAAGGGAAACAGGAAGAAGCCGTATGGCTCTTTATGGCCTCTGAAATTGTAGAGCACCCTTCCCAGCAAAATCACAGGTCCACCCACATTTGAGGGGAGGAAGCATAAAGCCAAGCTCTTTTTTTTTTTTTTTAACCCAAGTTCTTAAATGAAAGAGGTTCAAGGTCACGTTGTAAGGAAAGCATACAGAATGGGAAGGTATTGTTGTGGCAAAAGAATATGGCACCCCCAGTTCCCCTGTCCCTCACTAGGACAACTCTGAGATATGTTCTCCATGATTCTTTCAAGCATTCCCAGTAGGAATGACTCTCAGCTTCCTGTAGCAATGACCTGTTCATAAATACACACCCATCTGGCTTTTCCAGGGTTCTTGTCTCACCTTCCCTGCTCTGCCACTTGTGCGTCCTGAGGTCACCTGCCAACGATCGCCTGCATCCAAGTCCTTGCCTATGGACTGCTTCTGGGAAAACTCAAATAAGAGGAATTGAGTCATTTTTCTCTGTATAGCTGGAGTCTAATACAGTAGCTATGACATGGTTAGCTCTTAATAAAAGCAAACTGGATGAATAGATATGCTCACTTCATGGACCGAGATAGAGATATAAGGAAAACACTGGCAGAGCAGCTATTTTTAGTGCTAAAAGTATAGCTCATGTGGACATTATTTTGATATTTTTTTCTATCCACAAGCCCAGAGTTATTAAGTTCTTCAAGCATTCATGAAGCATCCCTCAGCTCTTCTGGAAGTAGGATCATCATTGGTCCGTATAATTTGACTTCTACTCTGCTACTATCTTATTTCATCACAACCCTGGGCACCCCCCTGCCCATGTGGGCTTCCACCTCCCTCTCCATAGGCTCAGACACCTCCGTTGGGCCATCTCCTGCTCCTCACCCTATGTGAATGTCATGCTTGGGCTCTGACATCCTGCTCTGAGCCCCTGTGACTCCCTGCACACAAAGATGCCAATCTTGCTTGTTTGCTTCTGATGGCTTTCAGACTAAATTATTCAGGAAGGAATAAAAAGGAAAGGAAAAGGAAGGGGACTGGAAAGAACAAAGAGGAAGAGAGTCTTTATTATTAGAAATGACAAAACCTCAAGGAATTGACTCATATGAAATAAGAGATAGGAAACTATGGCCCATGAAATGTGATTTGCACACTCAGAGTAAGAGTTATAACTATCACAAGGACCAGTAACATTTATTCTGGCATGATAGGCACGCATTATTTTTGTTGTCAAACTTCACAGGGCACCAAATCACAAACATCACATTAGGGATTCATCATGGGAAATCTCAGCCACGGCCCTGTAAATACTTAAAATTCTTTAGTCATCCCATTCTGTTGATGTGGACAAAGACTCACACAGGAATCAAAGAGGTGATTGGCCAGCTTCACATTAGAAAAAGAAAGATTAGATTAGCGCCTCTCCCCCCAGCTGCCCTGGGAATACTTTATAAAATACAGATGCCTAGGCCTACCCCAGAGCCATCAACTCAAAAATTGCCAGGTAGTGGGTGGGAAGGAGGAATTATTTTTTTTACAAACTTCCTAGGTGAGCATAATGAGCAAACAAGACTGAAAACTATTGAGTTAAATATCTCAAATATTGAAATGCTAATGAGCATCAGTTTATGATACTTCATTGCATCAACTCTTTGGGGGAAATCGGAAATACCTGAATTTGATTAAGGCCCCCTTTCTATTCCATCATGCCAGGAAATTCACTGCCAGTGCTTTTTTTTTTGATACTCACATTTCTTCTATACTTGCATGCCTGATGAATGCCCTTCTACCTGACATAACCTTCTTCTTAGGTATTGCTGATTGGTCGGTTGGGCTATATTCAGAAAGACTTCTTAAATCTGGCTCAGAAATAATGTGTTGATTTGAACATCAGCAGTTAGCATGCAGGTAGCTTCTATGTTCCTAGCATGTAAGTACTTTTTACTTTTATTTATCTCATTTAAGAATCACCGTAGCCCTATAAAGTAAGTAAATGTGTTCCCATTTTACTGATGATGTTGAAAGAGATTAGGCAACTTGTCCAAGGTTATTAAACAACCAATTTTGATTTCCAAATCCTGTGCTCACTCTGCCTCCCACGTTTTAACTTTCAAAGGCCGATTTTTTTTTTTCATTTTTCAATTTTCTTGGAGAAAGTTCCGTAATTGTAGCATTTGAGTGCTAACGACAATCACTGAAATATAATTCACTAAAAACTGGAATTTAATATGAGTCGGGGCAATTCTGGACGCCTGCCAAAGGGACTTACTAACAGTGATTGAAAAGCCAAAGGGAAGCATTCATAAACAAGATTCATGTGCAGACCCAGATGGAATCCTGCAAGAGTAAAGCACAATATGGTAAATTGGAAGGGAAAACAGAGGCAATCTTCTAAATGTGGTTTCTTTGCAGTATAAACATGCATTCTTGAGCAGTCTGAGTACAAAGGCTGAAAAGAAAATCGCTTGGCCTAGGACTTGGCATTTGAATTTTCCCCTGAAGCCACATTCAGATATATGAAAGTAATAAATTTAAATATTACTTGAAAATGTCTGCTTATGTAATCCTCAGTAGTTCTCAAGTTAAATGTTATTATTAATATCTTTCCAAGAGCCAGCGACTGATTTTTTTTTTTATTTCTAGTAACGTGAGTCACCTATAACCTGAAATGCATGGCAAATAGGACAGAAAAGAGAAAGAAGGAGAGATAGAAGATAAAGTAGGCAAGAAAACACAAGAAACTGACTTTGGGCCTAGATGGTTGTCAAAGCACTGCTTGTTACATAGGAGAATGTGGCTCAGAAATGGGATATACCTCTCTGCATGAATTTCACTGTTCCAAGAAGATGGAACGTCTCTCAAGTCATTAATGACCATAGCATTTGCATTTCATTGTTTACCCAAAAAAAAGAGCAATTAAAAATGAATAACCAAGATTCCTTTTATCAGTCTAACAAAGGATTGCACAAAATTCTGAATCGGCTTTGTTCTTTATCACTTGAAACTTTTCTAGGCATTGATTTGCAAATCCAATTTGTGTTCCAGGATCAGGTATTAAAGGAAAATAGTAAACCATTTGGGGATAACTTAAATGAAGAAGTTTCCTGGATGGCTCTATGAGTATTTTAACTAATTCATAGATGCAGTAATTAGTCATCATGACCTTGGGATAACAGACTAACCTTGAAGGTCACTCCAAAAGATTAGAATACTCTAAGCTTTGTTCTTTCCTCTTTTATTTCTCTCTCCAAGCACTTTCATGTCAGAGCTGAAATCTGCCAAGTGGTGGTCCTCAAAAATTTTTGGTCATATATTTCTGTAGATGAAAAAAAAATCAAGTTTGTGAATATATCCCCAATAACAGTAGATACGCAGTACTGTAGTAATATAATAAATACATCTTATAATATAGAAATAATATTAAAGTGGTAAAAGTGTGAGATAAAACAAATAAATCCAGATTTTATTATTTTAAAGTTGTACTCCACTTTGGAGGCTATTTCTTACACTTTAATGCGTAAGCAAACCACCTGGACATATTGTTAAAATGCAGATTTTATGTAGTAGGCCAGGGATGTGGCCTGAGAACTTACATTTTAACAAGCAAACAGTTGCTCCTGATGCCCTTGATCCATAGACCACATTTTTAGTAGCAAGGCTCAGAATAAAATATCACATTTCATAAATTATTTTTCCTGTTCAGCACATTTCAGAAAATTCAAGAGCATATTCTTGGCCCAGGAAGCCTACCAAAGAACTAATAGTCATACCTCTGGCTTTGTTTGAAAGACGTTGTCTCCAAATAGACTTCTCCTCCAAATGGTGCTTCTTCTAACCCTCTGCAAGTAAGTCTGCCTCCCCCCAAAATCTGGACTTCTATACTGATGACCTGTTGGATAAACTCTTCTGGCTCTCAGTCTTTCTGCATATAGTTTCCCTCCCGAATACAGTACCTTGAGCTTGTATTTGGGACAAAATCCTGTTGGCCTAGAACCAACAAAATTGGGACCACGGAGGGGTCTTATGCAAAACAAACAAACAAACAAACAAACAAACATACTTACATATATACAAGAAGTACCAAAAACTCAGTAATCAAAATAGATAATATGACTCAATATTTAAACATTAAATTGGCAAACTAAAGTTGGCCACCCTCTGGTTTTGTCAATAAGGTTTTACTGGTCCCACTTTTCTTCCTTGCCTACTATGTTAGGTACTGCACACTGCATCACCTGTGGGCTAGATCAGATACTTCCTAAATGTCTTCCTCCCGGGAATTATTAATAATAAGTAACTAACAATTAAAAAATCAATCATAGTACACACCATTTGGAGGAAAATCTAATACTTATAACATCAGTATTCTGAGTTACTCAAAGCCGAGAAGGAATATTCACACATTTGATATCTTTTAATGGAATTAGCCTGAAGGATTGAATAAAGGCTCCATTGATAAAAACATTATCCTAGTTCCAAACTTGAATGTTGACTAAAATCTGTTGCATAATTTCTCTGCTATGAGTGGAATGCAAGAAGTATCAGATGTGTTGGTATTTCTACCCAGGGGGAGAGAAAAATTACTTTTAAATACCTACAAAGAAGGAGCACCTTCAAATTCAGTGCTAGGTGATGTCTCCACCTATCAGTGAATGACCATAAAATCCACTCAGTCTTCTATACTGGAAACTTTGATGTTGTCTTTAATTTCCCTTTATCTTCATTTGTTCACGTTTAGTTGGTTGCTAAGTTGCTTCAGCTGTATTCCTCCAAGGACTTTTGACTCTGCTTTTTATCCTTTCTAGTCCTTCTGCCTCACCCTTCACCTTCTGCTTCCTGCACTCCTCTTCCAGAATCCGGTTTCTTCCAATCCCAACTCATTCTCCACATTGCCACCTGGCAATCTTTCTAAAATTAAGATCCAGTCATTTCATTTTACAGCTTTAAAATTTCAGAAAGCTTCCTGTTATGAGGAAATTGCAACACATTCAGTCCGGTTAACCTTATCTTCCATGATTCCCCATGTCCCTCCGTGACTCCTTTGCACTATGTCTGCTGAGATGACTGAGAAATATATACTCTTTTCCTCTGGGAAATCATGGATCTTAAGGCCTGGAGCCACTTAGTGCTTTTTGTTTTTATGGAAAGGCCATAACTAACTTAGAACAAAACCAGAGGAACAAAAAGTAGAACCCATAGTTGAAAATGAAAATGGAGATAGTTAGGAAGAGGAGAGAGGGGTGAGGGAAAAGGAAGGGGAGGGAAAGGAGAGGATTATTTGAGACTTGAAGGATGCAGCCATGCCTGAATCAGTCTGCCTCTCGAGACATATCTAGATATATTTACATAAGACAATACGTTCCTTCTCTTTAGACTAGTTTGAGTTGGGCTCCTGAGGTTTGCAGCTGAAAAGACTCCTGACTAATACGATCAACCTGATAAAATGGAATTCTAATGTTCATTACCATAAAATTGGTTCATGTGGTTTTCTGGTTTCTGGTTGGGTTTTGCCAAAATGAAGAACAGACAACAAAGATTCTTGGGAGGCAGGAGATGAAGAGAATAAAATAATTCAAGAGAGGTAAATGGAATCTGTTCCTAAGAAGATTTTTCATATTCTGATTTGGCCACACTTTAGAACTGTCTAAAACCAGCTAGACTCCTACACTTACAAATATATAGCTTTCAATGTATGTTCATTACATGTACTCAGCACAACTGAGAATGAAACAAAAGAAGATGCATTTTTCAGAGCTGGTGATTTTTCTTGCTCTGCTGGTCCTAATATTATTTAGAGGGGGGAAAAAAGAAAAAAAAAACACAAGAAAGCATTTATCTTCATTATTGTTTTTCTACTTGCATCTCTGCTGAGTGGCACAGTGACCTTCCTACCACAGATGTTCACAAGCCTCCAGACTCTCAACATCTGTTCCCATTACCACTTTGAAAATTCAGAGACTCAATGTACAGCTGGATTTTGCATTTATTATGGTCACAAGTGGAATCTCCAAAGCCAATGGGATTTATCATCTCAAATGACTCAACTGAAAGAAATACATGTCCTTAGTCCATTTGCTCCAGCATGAGCTATTAGGGAGTCTGGGATGACCTTTGACTCTTGACCCCTCTCTCTTGCTGACCCCAGCATGTGCTTGTGGAAATCAACAGCAGCCATTTAAACAATACCTTTGTCTTTATCTTAATTATTTTACTTTTTTTAAAGTTTATTTATTTATTTGTGTGTGTGTCTGTGTGTCTGTGTGTGTGTGTGAGAGAGAGAGAGAAAGAGAGAGAGATCAGGGTAGGGGGAGAGAAAGTCCCAAGCAGGCTCTGCAATGTCAGCACAGAGCCTGACACAGGGCTCAAACTCATGAACCAGGAGATCATGACTTGAGCCAAAGTCAAGAGGTGGACACTTAACCAATGAGAGGTATGGGAGTGAAACTAAGAGAGGAAGATATGTAGAGGGTGACCCTCAGCATGTCCACAGCCTCACTTGCTGACAGCTGCCACCAAAGTCCATGCCTCAAAAGGGTCAGAACAGCCAACATATTGCCTGCATTACCCACTTGCTGATGCGGTAATACAATTAACGTGCCCCTTAATTATTTTACACTTTTATGCATCATACTTAATTGCCTTAAAACTATACCTTGCCCTCTGAAAAATGCTTTCCAAATATAACCCGCAAATTGACCACAGCTCACTTACTAACAAAGACCACGGTGTGTACTCTTCAAACCTCCAAAAGCTAAGCCGAGAGAAGATGTTGGACCAAATGCTCATGTATAAGATTCTTATTGCATTTACAAGCTTTCTATCACTGTTAACATTTCATCAAAAAAGGAAATAAAGTGCTTTCATTTTGGGCATTTACAAGTCAAACCAGAAATCCTTAAAAAGCAATACATGTTTTCTTTCATGAACAGAACGTTCTTTCCTCATCAGCAAGTGGGTAATGCAGGCAATATGTTGGCTGTTCTGGCACTATTGAGGCATAGACTTTGATGGCAGCTGTAAGCAAGTGAGGCTGTGGACATGCTGAGGGTCACCCTCTACATGTCTTCTTCTCTTAATTTCGCTCCCATACCTCTCATTAAGATGAGAAGTCTCACCTCCCTACGTGTGGCTTTCTCAGCAGCTTGCTGGCCTATTCACTAGTTGGGTTGATTTATGATTTAATTTTATGGATGATATCACACAATTATCTCCAGATGGAATAATCAGGATGAAGAGCTGCCAACCAACATTAGGAATGAAGCAGGTTCATCCAGCACTAGCCATTTCTGCACTGTAATTATTTTTTGTTTTGACTTCATAAATTTGTCCAGAGACATTGGGTGTTTCTTTCCAGCACGGTCTCATTTGTCTAATTCAAATGAAATGATCTCACCCTGGTCCCCATATTTCCCACATTTCTCTTATCACTCTGCACCCAACGGTGAAACTCATAAATGATGATTTGTGGAGCTAAAGATATACAAAATCTAATCTGCCCAATTTATGATGCACTCATAGAATCATCTTGATGAATTGCAAATCTTTAAATTTTGATTTAGGCAAGCACTTTGATGAGGGGAAGAAGCAGAGGACAAGCAGAGTTAGGTCCCCTCATCACTGAAATCACCTGAATAAATCTTACCAAGTCAAAACCAGAAATATGAGGCCAGCTATAGTTACTGTATCTATTGCACTCACAGAATCTTCCATTGCTATGTGATCCTGTGATGCCAAAGGAGCTTTTCTTAATCCTACATGGCAGAATTCTGAAGGGCAATCCAGCCAGGTGTTCTCCATCTTCCTTGTTTGTTTCCAAGAGCAGGGAAATTCCATGCTTCATTCTAGCCAAAAAACACCACCATAGCCCATAAAAACACCTTAACAATGATCCCATAGCTGGGTGTTGGTACATACAAAAATAATAACACAAAATTATAATTGTAAGACATATTCCTAAAGCTCTAGATGCATGCTCATTTGCTCATTTATTTATTCAACAAATATTTATTTTTATGCAAGACTATGTTCAGGCTTATGGGCCATATTAAATTTCTTTAGTCAAAGAATAGTGGAAATCTATTACAGAGTCTCAAGTAGGGATGGTGCAAGAAGTAGGAAATAGCATAACCAGATGGGTTATGGAGAAAAGACTGGAGCAGGGAGTGGTTCTCTAAGGATGGCCCCTTAACCAAGGGCCGGCTAATTGCTTTTTAGACAAGACTTTCAATTATGAATAGTATTAAAGTCACTGGAGTGTGGCAAGAGTGGTATTTTTCGATTTCAGGTGACCATCCTTTTTCACCAGCATAATTGTCTTTGTTTCTGGTTGGGAGTACTGCAAAACCATAGAACTGATCTCAGAAAGCTTTCTTTTAGTTTTTCTGAATGATAAAGATTCTCAAAAAAGAAAAGAAAACAAACAAACAAACAAAAAACATTCCTATGGGACAAAAAAAAAAAAATCCAAAGAATTTTCCTCACCTGACACCACTATCATACCAAAATCAGGAAAATCTATAGTATTTAACCTCAAGATTTTATCAGGAAAAAATGTCTTTGGAAAAGTGTCTCAAAACAATCATCGGGATTATTATGAGCATATTCGCACCTCAACTAACACAAATGTTATCGATTTAACTTACTGCATTAAAATGTCTTCACTATGTATTAATTAAGAGCTACTTCAAATGCAGCATAACATATGATATGGTCATGAGCTTTGAAGGCAAATAGACTTTGGTTCATATTGCAGACCGGATATGTATTCGCTGGGGAACTTTGGGCAAACTACTTAACTACTCTATGCCTCCAATTATGAATGTGATAGTAGTTATTGTTGTAGTTTTTTTTTTAATTGTGAAATAAAAACACTTAGCATAGCATATAATGATAGTTCAATAAATATTATTAGTTCTCCCCTACTATTCATTTAAAAATGACCCTAAATGTCACGGTATTTCATTTCTTTCCATGAATGGTTTCTAAATGCTATGTTAGTGTAGTGCCACAGGTAGAATTGCCCGGAGGCAGAAATAGGGCAGGGTTTGGGGAGCAAGACATTTATTAGGGATCAACCCCTATGAATGGAAGAGGGCAGAAGTAGGATTGGGAAGAGGATGAAATTGAACTGTAAAGAAGGTGGGGTGGAGCCTTGGGTAGCCAGGCAAGGAATTCAACAATAAATATTACCCACCAGAATTATACTCTGGTCATAATGGCTAGACTTTCGTATCCCGACGTCACTCAGTCACTGAATGTGGGAATGTGCTGGAAATTGTGGGACCTTGGGTAGGAAACTTTCTGTAACGGAGATAGACCCTGTAGTTTGGTGTCAGCTAGAGGCTTTTGCTTAGCGTGTCCCCTTCAGTGGGAAAGCAAGTCCTTCCTCCAAGCGAGACGTGGTCCATGCATCTCCATGTCTACCATGTGTGGTTTCAAATCATGCCTTTACTATTTGCTACATATGTGACTTACAACAATTACAATAATGGCCAACTTCTATAAAGCCTTACTGTGTTCCAAGCACTATTTCCAAGTGTTTTGTATCTCTTACATTCAACAACCCTGTGAAGTAGATACTATCGGTATTCTCATTTTACAAAAGAGGAAACTGAGGCACAGAGGAGTTAAGTCACTTGCCACAAGGTCACAGAGAAAATGGCAGAACCATATTCCAAATTCATCTAAATTTACTTTACAGCTTGCAATCTATTATAAGTCTCTAAATCTATCTGTAAAATAAAATTGATACTGAAGATTAAATAAGATAACGTAAAGCACCTAGCACACTGTTCAATCAGAGCTAGCTGTTAAAATTAAAATAGAAGTTGTAAATTAGAAGCTTTAAAGGCATACAGTCTCAACAGGAGAGATATTGCCACCAAAGGAAAAAAAATTGGTTCTTGGGGGACATTTTATGTTGTTTTTTGATATTAAGGGAAAAGAATTCAGTTTTTCACCATTGTATTAGTTAGCTCTGTGTTTTTTGTTTGTGTGTGTGTTTGTTTTTTGAGAGAGAGAGAGAGAGTGCAGTGCAATCAGAAGAAGGGCAGGGGGAGAAACAAAATCTCAAACAGGCTCCATGCTCAGCACGGAGCCCAGTCAGCACAAAGCCTGGTCAACACAGAGCTGGATGTGTTGAAGGGGCTGGATCTCACAACAGTGAGATCATGACCTGAGCCAAAATCGAGAGTCTGATGCTTAACCGACTGAGTCACCCAGGCACCCAGAGGTGTGTGTTTCAATTACTAACTCAGTATCTTTATGTTTTGTGGTCTATTCAGATTTCCTCTTTCTTCTTGGGTCACTTTTGCTGGTTTGTGGTTTTTTTCTCTGAATATGTCCATTCACCTAGACTACTTATTTTGTTAGCATATCATTGTTTGTAATATTCCTTTATAATTATTTGAACTTCTGTAAAATCAATAGTAATGCTCAGAATGTATTTCTTTTTTTCTTTTCTTTTCTTTCTTTCTTTTTCTTTCTTTCTTCCTTCCTTCCTTCCTTCCTTCCTCCCTCCCTCCCTCCCTCCCTCCCTCCCTCCCTCCCTCTCTCTCTTTCTTTCTTTCTTTCTTTCTTTCTTTCTTTCTTTCTTTCTTCTTTCTTTTTTTTCCAATGTAGCTGAAGGTTTGTCAATTTTGTAGATCTATTCAAAAATACAATATTTAGTTTCATTGAATTTGGTCATTAATATCCTATTCTCTATTTCATTAATTTCCACTATAATCATTACATTTCCTTCTTCCTGTTTGCTTGGGTTTCCTGTGTTCTGTTTTTATATTAAGGTGAATGTGTAAGTTACTGATTTGAGATGATGATGACTCCTCTCCCTCTTCTTCCTCCTCCTTCTTCTTTTTTGTTTTTAATATAGGTATTTGCACATATAATTTTCCTTCTAAGCAGAGCTTTACCTGCCTCCTATATGTTTTGGTATGTTGTATTTAGTTTTCATTCACCTTAAAGTATCTTCTAACTTTCCTTGTAATATATTTTTCACCCATTAGTTACTTAAGAGGATGGTTTAATTTCCACATAGTTGTGAATTTCCCTAAGTTTTTTCTGTTAGTGATGTTTAATTTCATTCTGCTATGGTTGGAAAACAAATGTATAATTTCAAATCTTGTAAAATTATTGAGACTTCTGTTGTGGCCTACCATATGGTCTATACAGGAGGATGTTCATATGCGTGGGAAAAGAAATAATATTCTGTTATTGTGGGTGGAGTGTTCTATATATGTCTGTTAGGTGTTGTCAAGTCTTTTATTTCCTTATTGATCATCTACCTAGTTGTTTTATTCATTACTGAAAGTGAGGTAATGGACTCTTTACCTATTATTAACTTGTTTATTTCTACCTTCAATTATGTCAATTTTTGCTTCCTGTATTTTGGGACTCCCTTATAAGATGCATATGTGTTTCTAATTGTTATGTCTTTCTAATACAGTGACCCCTTCAGCATTATTAAATGTCCTTTGTGTCTAGTAACAATTGTTTCCTTTAAGCCTACTTTCCTGATTTTATTATAGCTACTTTTTGGACTATTTTTTGGATATTGTTTGCTTGATACATCATTTTTATGTTCTTTAATTTTAACTTATTTGTGTCTTTGAATCTAAAGTGTGTCTTTTGTAGACAGCACATAGTTGGGTCATGTTTTTGCTGTTGTTTTCTTTTGATTTTAATCCATTCTGCCAACTTGTGCCTTTTGATTGGAGTATTGAAGTTTACATTTGCCATTTTGCTATTTATTTTTGGTATGTCTTACATCTTTTTTGTTCATTTTTTTCTTCAGTTTATGTTTTCTTTTCAATTAAATAGTTTTTCTTCATAGTTACCCTGAAGATCTCAATGTGCACCTTATAAAAATTTAGTTTTAATTAATACTAACTTACTTTCAATAGTATATAAATTTTTTTGCTTGAATATATTTTCATTTCTTTACCTTCTTTGTGCTATTATTGCCATACAAATAATATATTTTAGGCCCATCAACACAGTTTCATAATTATTGCTTTATGCAGTTGTGTTTTTAAATAAAATAGGAGAATCAAAAAAGTTACAAACAAAAATATATTCATGTTGGTATTTTATATTTACCTATATATTTACCTTTACTTGTATTCTTGTTTAATTGGCGTGGATTCAAATTATTGTCTAGTGTCCTTTTATCTCAACCTGAAAAACTTTCCTTAATATTTTTTATAGGCCAGGTCTACTAGTGATGAATACATTGTTTACATTGATTTGAGAATGTGTTAATTTCTCCTTCATTTATTTGCGGGATAGTTTTGCTGGATATAGAATTCTTGATTGACAGTCTTTTCAATGCTTTGAATATGCATCCCACTGCATTTTTGCATCCATGATTTCTGATGAGAAGTCAATTATTAATCTCATTGAAAATCCCTTGTGTGTGATGTGTTGCTTCTCTCTTGCAGCTTTTAAGATTCTCTATTTGTTCTTGTCTTATAATAGTTTATTATGATGTTTCTAGATGTCAGTCTCCTTTAATTTATCTTATTGCACATTCATTGAGCATCTTGCTTGTACAGATGAATGTTTCTCATCAGATTTGGGGATTTTTAGTCATTATATCTCTACACATTCTTTTTGTTACTTTCTCTCTTCATCTTATAGGACTCATATTTTGCACATGTTGGTACACTTGTTGGTGTCTTACAGGTCACTTAGGCTCTGTTTATTTTTCTTTGTTCTTTTGTCCTTATGTTCTTAAAAGAATTCTAGAGATTATTTACCTTACAGATCCCTTTTTCTGGTCCAGCTTTGGGGAGTCTTGCCTCAGGCATACACATTTGGGTATTCAGCCACAGACATAAGGAGACCACTATTGCCAATTTCTGGAGCTCGTTTTCTGCATAATTCACTCTCTTATGCACTCTGTCGCAAAAGTTTTAATTGCCTCAGTTTCTGCTAACTCTAATCTCTGCCTTCTCAATTCAGTAAGATTTGCATGCTCTATTTGGATTCACCATTTCCTACACCATTGTCCAGAAAGTATGTCTAATCACAGAGCCATGATAATCATTGGTTTCACATTGTTTCTTTACTTTATTCAAGAATCACAGTCTGTATTGCCTGTCTGCCAATATCTGAAAGACAATGATTTGCCTTCTTCCCCCACCCTAAATTTTCTAGTTATTTATGGTAACAGACCAAGTTTGTTATCAGTTAGTTCACCATGGCTATAAGTGGAAATCTGAGTCTCTTTTGTAATACTGTCACATGTTTGCTAAGTCATTAAAGCTCATGGCCCTTTCTTTCCAACTTATAGGAGGATGGTCCCCTTCTGTTGAGGTGGAATACTATAATAAAAATTTCTAAGAAATATTAATAATAAGCAAGGATTAAAGTTTTATTTCAAATTTGTTGCAAAAGAATAGATTCTAAGCATACAAAGTTAAATTTCTCATTTGTATGGAAAACAAAAGAGGTAGTAAAGAAATGTCTAAAGAATTTAAAACTGCTGACTAATAGTTTACTGTGTGAATCAGTAACTAACTCCCCAGAAGAAATCGTAATCTTATTAAATTCTATCAGAAATTGACTTAAATATTTTATCTGAATACTAATTATTCCCCAGAGGAAGACAGTAAATCATATTAGCTCACATACTTCTACCTACTTCAGGTTGAGAACAATTTTTCTTTTGTAATTATAACATTTCATCCTTACCTCCTTAAAACTAATTTCATAACAGTGGGAAAGAAAATGGAGCCTGAGACAAGCAGCTATCATAGCCCCCATTTCCACTACTAAATCAAGTCAGTGGTCATTCCAGACCTCAAAAGTTTCAGGGTTTATACTGTGTTCAGCTGAATTTCAGAGAGAGGTTGGCCAAATGATGCCGTGTCCCCAGTTAAGACCCAATTTGGTAAATTGGAAGCAGATGAGACATGGCGATTTCAGCGCTGGCTGCCTCTGTCTTCTAGCTTCAATTAGAGAAAATGCTTGTTTCCATCTGTTGGTTCCCTGCCTGCCTCAGAAGCAAAGGTCCAACTTCACCTAAGGAGGGAGCAAAGCATCCGTGTGTTAATTAAGCTTTTCAAGTTTGAACATCATTTCCTTTCTTGCTCTTCTTGGTGAACAAATACAGATAAAGGTAAAGGAGGAAGAGAACAGGAAAATAACATCAGATGACATAAGTGATAGAAATTAAGCTTCAAGCAGCTGCATAATCTTTGTCTTAAAAAAACTGTTCTAACTCAGTTTCAGTATTCCTTGCCACTAAAGAAAGCATTTTTTAATTTGCTTCAATGATTAATTGGTTTAATAAGTTTATGTCCAGTAAATAACGGGTGAAAAGAATGGGTCTATTTGTCATTCATCTTTAAAGGGGGACACATCTGACATATGGAATTAGTTTCCGTTTTCTATGTTTTGTGAGAACAGAAATGGCAGAAATGTTTCCATTCTGCTAATTGTAAAATGGACAGTTCTCAGTCTAGTGTGTTCATCACAGGTAGGGCCAAGTGGCCTGATGGAGATCATTACGAAAGCATCCTGTATCTAACTGTTCAAAGTATCTGACACAAGATAGCTAACTGTTGCAGAAATTAGTTTGCAGGTTCAACAAGCAAGAAAATAGTTAAACTCCTCATTCCCAAATCACGAACCTGTCATAAGTTTGTGCCATTACAGAAAGGTTTCTAAACCTCAGCATTATTGACATCTCAGGCAGGATACGTCCTTATTATGGAAGCAGGGGACTGTTCTGTACATTGTGGGTAGCAGCATCCATAGCCTCTATCCACTGTATGTCAGTAGAAAACCACCACCCCCTTCAAATGTGACAATCAAAACGTCTCCAGAATTGCCCATTGTCCCCTAGCAGGAGCAAAATTGCCTCCATTTGAAAAGAACTTTTCTACACCAAAAGAAGAATCAAATTTATGTGTTTAAATTGTGAGTTTTTACTTTTTTTCTCCCTGTATTAGACTGCGAGGGCTGCCTAACAAAATAGCGCAGAATAGATGGCTTCAACGACATTTATTTGTCATAGGCCTGGAGATAAGACTAAAGTGAAGGTGTTGGCATGCCTAATTTCTTCAAAAGCCTCTCTCCTTAGTTTGCAGATGGGCACATTTTTGCTGTGTCCTCGCTTGGCCTTTGTCTGTGCATTAGTATCCCTCATGTTTCTCTTTGTGTCCTAATCTCCTGTTCCTATAAGGACACCAGTTAGATTGGATTAGAGCCCATGCTAACCACCTCACTTTAACTCAATTATGTCTTTAAAGGTCCTATCCCCAAATATGGTCACATTCTGGGATCCCAAGAGTTAGAGTGTCAACATATGAATTTGCAGGTTTGGGGGCACAGTTCAGTCCATAACACCTCTACCCTGAGCAATCAAGTAGTGTTTGAGTATCCCAGTGGCAAGCAATTCAATTTCTGAAAAAGAATGGGAAGATAGTCTGAGAAAGCTAGTATTATATTCTTTGCTTTCTCAGCCCACCTCCCCCAGCCAACCGCTTTAGACCTGTGGTACAACCAACTGATGAATGTGTTTCATTGTTTCAACTCCTTTTAATTATAGATCAGGTTTTTCGCATTGATTGTGGCAGAATCAGTTTGAGACTTGATTCCCTGGAGATATTTACTCATGCTAATGTCTTCAAATATATTCTTTTTCTTGGAGTTTGTACTGGTGAAATAGGAACATTTGTTTTCACAAATATTCGCAGCAATTTTGGAATATCAATCAAAATATCAGGAGATAGGATTTGATTATGATGAAATTCTTGAACTTTACTTATAGAATTTTATTTTAAAAATCCCGACCAATTCTCCTTTAGGCAAGAGATTTTCTTATATTAATTTTTTAATATATCACATGTTATCTATTTATTACATATGCTAATTAAAAATGTATGATACTCTTTAGATCATTTAATATTTTTTTGTGGTTTGTAGCACTTTGCAAAGCAAAGTTAAAAGTAAAGAAAAGTGTTAGGTTATGAATTAAATCCATTGTGGAAATTTTAAGAAGTTGATGAGCATTGGGTTATTGTTGTTCTGACTCCTATCTGGAAGTTCCAAGTCAATTAAAAATTGAACTTTTTTTTAATGACATTTTGAAATACAATATACATTGATTGCAAAGGGGCACCAAAATCATTTTCCAATCGTAACAGAAATTCTCAAATGGCAAAGGTCTCAAAAACAACAAATGAATGTAAGATCCCTTAATGACAAAGTTTTGAGAAACTTATTCATGGAAAAATATACATTACAATTTTCTAATAATTATAGAATTATGATTAATTATACAATCTTCTAGTAATTTTCTCTAATTGTACTAATTGGAGATTTAAATTTTTTTCTCCATTATTATGCTTTTCCCAGTTTACCATTTTCAATAATAAGATTGTGTTAATTTTGCAATCAGGAAAAAAAATGTCCTCCAGAATGCTTGCCATGGCTGTGATAGATTGACTTGCTATTAATTTATTTATAAAAGTATAATTAACGTACCGTGTTATAATAGTTTCAAGTGTACAAAAAATGATTTAACAATTCTATACATCACCTGGTTCTCATCACAATAACTGTACTCTTAATCCCCTTTATCTCTTTCACCCATCCTTCACCCCCCTCCCCTATAGCAACCACCAGTTTGTTCTCTACAGTTAAGAGTCTTTTCTTGTTTGTCTATTTTTTCTTTTTTTGTTTTGTTTCTTAAGTTCCTCATATGAATGAAATCATATGGTACTTGTCTTTCTCTGTTTGACTTATTTCACTTAGCATAAAACCCTCTAGGTTCATCCATATTGTGGCAAATGGCAAAATTTTATTTGCTATGACTGAATTCTATTCCATTATATATATTTATATTTATATTTATATTTATATTTATATTTATATTTATATTTATATTTATATTTATATATATTTATACACACACATACATACTAAGTTTGCTTCCATATCTTGGCTATTATAAATAATGTTGTAATAAACATAGGGATGCATCTATCTTTTTGAATTAGTGTTTTCATTTTCGTTTCTAAATACCCAGTAGTGGAATTATGAGATCATATGGTAACTCTATTTTTAATTTTTTGAAGAACCGCCATACTATCTTTATGATGGATTGGCTTTTAACGAGAGTCTTTCTCTCTTTTTAGTATGCTTCAGTGTACTCCAGAGCATAACTAGCTAATAATTACATTTCTCTGCTTTTTTCTTACTAGAATTCCATATCTTTAGGTTCGACCAATAAGACTCACTTTTGTGAGACTTGGAACATAAAAATGAGGCATATACATGGTTGAAATATTTTTTTTTGTCACAGCATTATGGTTCAATGTCTTTATAGGTGCCAAGAGGCAAAGTATATGTTTTCCCCAAGTAAATATCTAGTACGCATGAGTTAGCTCTAGAGACATGGCAGGGGCTTCATGGTCCCTGGAATCTGATCAAACTGGTTTGTTTTTGGAGCTCACATTTCCATTAGTGACTTCCTGATTGAGGTTACAGTTCCCCTAGTGAACTAATTCCACAGTGTTTCTCTGAAAGGCATTCGTGGCACAGCCTAAGACACAAGCTCTTCTACCAATTTTTTATTCACCTCATTCTTTTGATTAACCACTTTCTGCTTAACATAGCAACAGAGGCCCATGTTTTGTGCAGCCGAAGCCCAACATACCCAAAGTGGCAGAATACCACTTAAATCAGTTTATAACTTCTTGCAGAGTTACTATTTCATAAGCAAACAATATTGAAGAGAGAAAAGAATACATATAAATTCATATTTCTTTTTTACCTCAAAAACCTAATTATCTGGCTATCTTCTAAGCAGCTAAAATGCAACTAATGATATATATTTGCAATTAGAATAAACCAAATTCTGGCTATAGTTATCAAGAAGTCTGTACCAGAATAAGTGGTATAGAGGATTAATACTTAGGGATTTTCATGGTTGGAAGTGAGGTTAGGGATCAGAAGTTAGAAAGGGAAATAACAGAAATTGGCTGACTGAATGCTTCTAAGAGGTAGAGAGTTAAGGGAGCAGTCAACGATGAACTGAATTTTGCTCTTGAGACAGGGAAATATTGATTCCATGAAGAAAATGAGAAATACAGAAATACATCTAAGTTTGAGATGAAGATAATAAACCTGACTTTAACATGTTAATTAAAGTCCAGGTTCTGTTAAACAGGACAGAGTTTTTCATTAGGGTGGTGAAAGGAGTTGAGCCAATTGGAAATATTAACCAAAAGACTTACCATGTGGGGTGCGTGGCTGGGTCAGTCAGTGAATTGTTCAACTCTTGATCTCAGGATTATGAGTTTGAGCCCCACATTGAGTATAGAAATTACTTAACAATAGAATCTTAAAAAAAAAAAAAAAACAAAACTTACCATGCCACTGCTCACCTAAAGAAAAGAGAATAAGACCAGTAACCAGAATTCTAGGAAAAGAGAGGAGGGGAAGAAGTCACATCAAACAGAAGCATATGCTAAAGCATGGAGGCAATCAAACAGAATGCAAGGAAGTGAGGAGGGGAGGGAGGTGGTCATTGAAACCTAAGGGTGGAAATATGAGACTAAAGCCAGGACACTTGTTTTAGAAGGACATTGGTGGTTTTGTCCAGGCTGATGGCCATATGGGAGCTAGAAATGGACAAGGTGCTAGTAGAAATACCTTGAAGGAAATACCAGAAAACTATTGACAATGCAATGCTGAGTCATGAGTGGTTAAGGGTACAGATTTAGACTTTGGGGCTGTTCTCATTGAGATGATATTTGACATCACTGATGGTGAAACACAACGAGGAAAAGGCGCTCCCTCAAATTAATGGGGTATAGTAGACAAATCAGTGAATGAGACTTAACAGGAGGATTCTGGGAGATAAAGGGACAAACAGAATAACACCATTTGCTGCATGAAGTGAAGTAGAACTGCAGGTAGCTGGGGGTAGTTGACAACATCAAATACTGTTGGAAGGTTGAAGATGAGATTGTTAAATGACCATTGGGCATTGCTAACTGAAAGGTCATTTGCCACTAGTGACTTTCAAAGAGAAAATTTGAGTAACATGACTTGAATAGAAGGAAAAAGCTAAGGGATTGAGGAGGTCACAGATGGTGTTAAGAGAGTCTATTTGGGGCTTCCGGCTTAATCAGCAGGCAGAGATCAAAAGTCCAAGCTATTCTAGTTCATATTTCTTGGCAACCGATGCCCTCCTTCATTTTCCTGAAACACATTTTTTTTTTTTTTTGGCCTTAGAATAATTGACTTCACCTTTCATTTGGTTGAAAGGTAAGACCAACGCATTTAAAAATAACATCTGATCTATTGAACCAGGACGTGAAAGAAGGTGGAAGACTCAAGGAACACCATTCCTGCCAAGGTGATGAAATAGCTCGAGGTTTCAGTGCTTCTAGGGTACATATCACAAGATGCAAGAGCTCAAGAGGCGAGAACATGAGGGTATTTTCCAGGAATAGCAGAGTTAAGAGCAAGTTTAGACTATCAGGTTGATTTTTCTCGTAAAGGCTTCTACTTTCCCATTCAACAGTGTAAGTTTTCAACAGTAGTGAGGAGTTAGGGAGATGGAGTTGGCAAGAGATTGTAAATTTGGGGGTCAGGGAAGATTTTAATTTCCCTTTTAACCTTGTCTAGAGTGCCCATTTGGAGGCTGGCCAAGGACATGCATTATTCCAGCTCCCACAGGCTCCCTCTGGGC
This sequence comes from Panthera leo, assembly GCF_018350215.1. Taxonomy (NCBI): domain Eukaryota; kingdom Metazoa; phylum Chordata; class Mammalia; order Carnivora; family Felidae; genus Panthera; species Panthera leo. Next base: position 145,606,778 of record NC_056687.1, on the reverse strand, counting down.
AACATAAAATCAGATAATTCTAAAACGATATAAGCCAGACTAGTCTCTGTCTTATGTCAAATTACCATGGAAACATAGTACCCCAGCAATGGGCACTGAAAAGGAAGTCCTTTAATAGGCAGTGTTAGGAAATGAAGTCAAATGAAATTTATCTTTCCTTATGTAGGTAAAAATACATGTGTATATGCAGGTGTATGTCTCTGTACATGTACACAGATCTGTTTTGCTTAGAAGATTCTTCCTCAAGAATTCTGCAGGACTAATCCCTTTTCTTCACTTGGGCATCAGCCCAAATGTCACCTCCTCAGAGCATTTCGGGATGCTTTCATCTTCTGAAATTTTCTTATTCATTCTTTTTTATTTATAGTGTCTTTCTCTCTGTGTCTCCTGTGTCTCTGACAGCGTCTGGAACATAGGAAGTGTCAGGAAATAATTGTTAAGCGAGTTGGGATTATGGGATGATGTTGGGGGGAGTTGAGAGAATAGTCTTTCTATTATAGGAGAGAATGGGATATGTTATAGATGAAAAAGAATATACTGAGGATAAAAGGTACCTGATACAGTGAGAACAAGAGGACTGGGTTAGCTTTAGAAGAAAGAAGTAAACTTATTCAACCCGGGGCACTGATGAGAACGAGGGTGAAAATAAAGATTAGATCAAGTCTGAGGTGAGGGGAGTGAGATACTGGAGAAATTTTAAGAAAGAGGGAATTTGAACAGTTCAAAAATTTTTTTTATTGTTGTAACACCTCACCTCGACTAGTTTTTATGTTCTTCCTTTAGGAAAGGAGCTCTGTAGTAATTGGGGTTGATATTCATAGGATGTGGAGAAAACAGGAACCCTCTTGCTCTGTTGGTGGGAATGCAAACTGGTGCAGCTGCTCTGGAAAACAGTGTGGAGGTTCCTCAAAAAATTTAACATAGATCTGCCCTATGACCCAGCAATAGCACTGTTAGGAATCTACCCAAGGGATACAGGAGTGCTGATGCATAGGGGCACTTGTACCCCAATGTTTACAGCAGCACTTTCAACAATAGGCAAATTATGGAAAGAACCTAAATGTCCATCAACTGATGAATGGATAAAGAAATTGTGGTTTAGATACACAGAGGAATACTACATGGCAATAAGAAAGAATGAAATATGGCCTTTTGTAGCAACGTGGATGGAACTGGAGAGTGTTATGCTAAGTGAAATAAGTCAAACAGAGAAAGACAGATACCATATGTTTTCACTCTTATGCGGATCCTGAGAAACTTGACGGAAGACCATGGGGGAGAGGAAGGGGGAAAAAAAGTTAGAGAGGGAGGGAGCCAAAGCATAAGAGACTCTTAAAAACTGAGAACAAACTGAGGGTTGATGGGGGGTGGGAGGGAGGGGAGGGTGGGTGATGGGCACTGAGGAGGGCACCTGTTGGGATGTGCACTAGGTGTTGAATGGAAACCAATTTGACAATAAATTCCATATTAAAAAAAAAAAAAAACTAGCAGGTGCTCTTGGGTTCTGTCTCTCTTTCGTCTCTCCTTTTTCTGCAAGTAGTCCAGAAACTCGATGCTGTTTTTTCCCCAACCTTTGTAAAAGGGTTCCCATCAGCCACCCTCCAGGAATGAAACTAAGAAATGTCACTTCTGTTTGCTCTGTTCCACAGTTCACTGCCTGTGGAAAGACCCATTAAACACCACCAATAGCATCTGGAGGGTGGGATGTTTAAATAGAACCTAATATGTAACTGTTGTCCTGTTTGGTATCTTAGATTTGGTGCATATTCAGCAGTGTACCTGTCCTTTCCTGGTGCAACAGTCCCATTCTGCTAGATTCATTCCTTGCATTGTGCCATACAGACATCGTTCTGTGCATGCATACTTATCCTCCTCTAAATTTCAAGGCCTTTAGAAACATACTATGGTTTTTAAAATTCCATCCATCCTCAATATTCCCTATACCTATAAGCCTAGAAAATGCTTTGCGTATATTTTATTCTGAAGAAATGTGTCCATCTAATGAACTGTAAATAAATCAAGGTCTTGCCCAACTATTGTCTCCACTGACTCAGGGCTGTCAAACTGCAAGGGACTATTTCCATCTTGATCATGGGAGAGACTATCTGTTGATACTACCATCCCCTTTAAAGAATCCTAAATCCCTAATAGTATTAGTCAAACGTGTATATAGGGTAAAAAGAAACAAGGAGGGAATCTTGCAGTTTCCCCAAAACTAGTGACAGTGGAAAGCCATTACCAAAAGGAGAAAGAGAAAGATGTTTTCAGACCATAGAGAGAGTATGGACTGAGTATGCGGATCCCCTCGAATTTATATGTTGAAATCTTGCCCTTAATGTGATTATGTTTTGAGGTGAAACTTTCAGGAGTTTATTAAATCATGAGGTTTGAGCCATCATGAATGGGATTAGTGTCCTTTAAAAGAGACTCTAGAGAGCTCCCTACCCTCTCCTGCCATGTGAGGACACATAGATGGCCATCTATGAACCAGGAAGTGGGATATCACCAGACATGGAATCTGCCAGTGCCTCAATCTTGGACTTCCTATCCACCAGAGCTGTGAGAAGTAAATTTCTGTTGTTTATAGGCCACCCAGTCTATGGTATAATGTTATAGAGGCCCTAATGGACTAAGACAGGATGTTAACCAGAGATGTGATGTTTAGTAGATACCCCCAGCCACTCTACTAAAACACACAGGAATACACACCTGAACACTCTCTGATTTTCTGCTGTTACCTGCATACCCAATGAAGAAACAGAAGTCAAAGGAGCCATTGTGCATGCACCTTTCATGTCAGCCTCCGTGGACAAGCATCAAGATGAAGAAGGTTGAAGATTGGATCTGGAGGGGCAAATAGGAAATATCTAGTATACACATCCTCCATTGAGGGGTGCTTACTTCTGTTCTGGACTGGAAAAAGACTGGAATGAAAAAGACTGAGACTGGTAGAATCATTCCAAATTGAATTATTGACACATGAGACCTACTGATTGTGATTGGCATTTTCACAGGAAGGCAATATGGAGGACAATTTAGAGGTCACTTAGCTACTAAAGCCTCTTGGCAATGGTCAGTGCTTGCTCTGGAAGTGTCTGTGTCATGCTTTCCTCTCCATGTATCCCTCTTCCCTACCCCAACCCCCACCCGCCTTCTCAAACCCAGGTCATTTTTCACTCACCTCTGAGAGAAAGTAATTTTTCTAAGCAAACTTGCATCCAAATTTTTGTTTTTCATTTCAGCCAGTAGTTTGTGTCTCAATAACTGAGTACTTTTTAGCCTTTGTCCTAAGTTCACAGTGGGTAACCTAGGTCGACTACAAAAGTGCCTTGGAACACACACAAAAAAAGGAATTTGTGAGGTGAACAAAAATAAACTGAGACCTCAATGCATTACCATCCACATACATTTTTATAGTAATAGTAACAAAAATGTATTTGTGTTATTGAATGTTGAAGACAGAAGAAAGCTTCCCAGATGATGACATACTTTATAACCAGGGTGATGCTCTTGAAATTGAATATTAAACAATGGTGCTTGCCCCTCATGTTTATGAGCGACTCTGCATGAAATTAAGAAGAAGACAGGAATGGTTTGTCTTTGGAACTCCCAGTATGATAATCCATGTTTAAAATTAAGGCTAAAAGTAAAACCTAAATCTTTAAATAATGGAAATTCTCTTTCTGTTTATAAATGTGGAACATGGCTATGGAAGTGATTCTCTGACTAGCACACAATTAGTGTGGAAAATAAGTAGTAGGCTGTGTGAATACAAGCATGCTCCACTCTGTCAACCAGGACCAACAGCTGATTTCCGCCATGCTTCCACGCCTGTGTTCTCCCCTTCAGTGAGTCTGAGGTACTCTTTATTCCACCACTTCTCCTTTATCATCCCTTCTTCCATTCTTTGAAATTCCACATCCCATTCAAGATTCAGTAAAAATTTCTCCCATGTATTTTCACAAAGACAATGCTATGAATTTTGTTTATGATCAACCAACGAAGACCAATATCCTCCACCTGTGTGTGTAAGGCGTTGTTTGATGTCATTCTCCTTGACAGATAAGAATCCAAGCAAATAGTCTAAGGCAGCGATACTGAACTTGTGATCCAGGAACCTGTAGCATTTGCATCACCTGGGAGTTGGTTAGAGGGTAAATTCATAGGTTCTACTTGGAATGATGGTAGGAAAGGTTTGATGATTTTCAGTGATCAGTTTTTACACCACGTAGTTCTAGAGGACGTTTTTAACTGAGAAAGTATTTTCTTTTCTTTTTGTCCCCCCATTATTTAATATCTACTCTCAAAATTTACTGCCCAGCATGCAGTTCAGTGACGGGGTTAGTGGTTTCAATACAGCTTGCCATGGCCATGGGTAAAATCAGTCTGGCTTCTTGTTGTTGTTGTTTTCCAATTTGATCATAGCCCTAATTGACAGAGAAAGTACACACAGATCCATGAAATATTAGAGTTAGAAGGGCTAATACAACTTCCACTGAGGATCCTGAAACAAAGTCATGCAAAGGGATTTTGCCAAAGTTACTTAGTTTGAACACAAGCACTATTATATGAATAGTTCTCATAACAACCCTATTATATGAATACTGTTACTCTATGCATTTCACAGATAAACACAGAGATGTTAAGTAACTTATCCAAGACACACAGGGAGTAAGTGGTTTAAGTGACATATAAGCCTTGGCAGTCTGCTCTAAGTTTCTAGCCTTACCATTATGCTCTTCCCAAGAGGCAGGTTTCAGCTTTCTTTTTACTACCGCTCCTGAATTTTCTAAACACTGAATTCAAAATAATTAATAATCTATATTCACTTAGTGAAGTCACTACGTTAGCTGAAGTTCTGCCCAATGCTAGGCAACTTATGTGGCTGAGCTGACTAATGGCACCATACATGGGGGCTTTCAAGAGTAAAAGAATCAAGGTGGGGAGTCTGCTAAAGAGAGAAGGCTAAGAATACAATATGGTGTCTCTATACATGTTGAGTCCAAAAAAGTGATGAACAGCAGACAGAAGTCAAAGGTGATATTATCATAAGTGACTTTGTGAAACGCTGGGCACAGACAATGCTTATATGTTGATGTTTCATTTGATGTTTAAATGTTGACATTTGACATTAAAAGGAGGAACAGTGGCGTTCTCCTACTTCTACATGGATTACTATTCAGCTTTGGCACCTAAGAGGTCCTCAAGATGTCATCCTCAGAAGTTTGGAGCAATCTGGAGATGGCAAACTTTGTATGGGCATCACTGGGATTCAGGAGCATCCTCATGGGCGCTGGAAACCTTGGAAGTCATATGGTAACATTAAGAGAAGACCAGCATGGCAAGTACCATAAGGCAGACAATATTTTTTAATGATCTCACTTGGATTACTTGATGAGGACTCGTGGATATATTTGGGATGTTACATTCAAATCTCAGTAAGGTTTCAGTCAAGAAAACAAGAATGACTATGCATTCCAGGCATAACAGGGGTTCATGTGGTAGTGAGAAGTATGAGAGTCAGCAAAACTACTCAGAAAGGACAGGGGAGCTATCAGAGAAATTGACACTGAAAATCTCAGACTGAAGCACCACATTTGGTAATTCCTCAACATTTTTCTTGAGAATCACTGAGAAGCTCCTACCGTTTTCTTTAGTTGAAAGTGGCTCATATTCTGGAGCTCACCCGGAAGCTGTTATGAATTGCATCTCCGTACATATCTGGCTATACCCGCCTCCAAAAATGCCTTCAGCTTTCCTTCCACTTTTCAAATCAGACAAGAGTTCCTTTCACCAGCAAACACCAACATGAGACCATAAATTGAAGAAGAGTCCAGGAAATACAGTTCCTACACCTAGAGAGTAGTGGTGATGGTACCAAATTAACAAGAGAAAAGCTACCTTAGTCTTGGAATTGCAATAGCAACGAGACTCAACAAACTAGTTAATAACTGTTGTTTTGTTTTGCTTTGAGAGAGAGAGAACACAAGCAGGACAAGGCTGAGAGAGAGGGAGAGATAATCTCAAGCAGCCTCCGTGCCCAGAGCAGAGCCCAATGGAGGGTGGATCTCAGAACCATGAGATCATGAGCTGAATTGAAATCGAGAGTGGGATGCTTAACCGACTGAGCCACCCAGGCACCCCAGTTAGTGTTAATACAATGCCAGTTCTAAAGTGTCTGGGAGAAGCCGAGATCACTTATCTAGAAGAACAAATTAAAAAAAAAAAAAAAAAGACAAAATAGTCTTGTTGTTATCTAGCAATTATAACAGTATAGGTGAGTAGAGTAAATTTATAAGTTGGAAAACAATCAAAGATAATTTTGAAATCGATCAGCATTTTAAGGAAATACTACAGAAATGCCAAAAAGACCACAAAGGATTAAGCATTAGGTTGATTATGCAAAATACAAATAGAAATTTAACTTTAACTTTTAGAGTATGTATAAAATCAAGGCATACAGTTTGAATAGATGCCAAAGGAAATGAAAAATAAAACTCTTAAATGTATCGACTGAAGAATAATTTGAAAGTGACCATGTGATGAAAATAAATTACATTTTCTCCTGGCTTTTGCTGGATGCTGAAAAGAACAGTTTATTTCAAGAAAATTCCTAGTTTAAAAACACTGTTTCTCAGAACCAGGAAAGAAATATTTAATTTGGGGGCTACATGTCTTGCATTATGAGCTTTAGAAATGAATTCTAATATGAATGGGAAAAATCTGTACTCTAAGGCACTATTGTTGTTGGTATTATTCTCATCCTAGTGCATAATTGTATTATCTATATTTAATCTTTTATTCACTTTATATCTCCACTCTGATTTCTGCTGCAAACCAATTCTGCCCTTTGTAACAAGCTGAGATCTCAGACGGATGCCTATTGTTTTCTTCCAATAAGCCAAATATGTTATTTCATGGGCAAAATGGTATTGGAAGCAGCTTCCCTTGGAAAAAAAAAAATTCCAAAAGCATGCACCTGTGTTTCATCACCTCCTTGTGTGTGCAAGTGATCAAAAAGCGGCATTCTTATGTTTTTCAATCAATAGATCTTTAACATATGGGTTTGGGAAACATCTTCCTAATGAATAATGTAAGAAAATATTAAAAATTAGATATTAGAAAGCAGCTAATGCTTATAGTGTTCTTTCCATGTAGTGAGGACTATTCTACAAGCTTTCAGGTTGACTGACATAATCCTTCTGACTGTCCTTTGCGATCAGAGATGTTATTATTATTCCCATTCATGGATTAGAAAACTGAGGAAGAGTTATATGCTCAGAGTCACAGAGGTGATATGTGGAAGAGTCAAATGCACACCCACGTATTTGAACTCCGCAGACTGTACTGTCACCCATGACTCTATCATGCTTCTCAAAGGAAATGGAATGGAATCAGATGTTGTCAAGAGACAGGAAAGTGACATGCTTTAGTTACACAAGATAAAATGGAGAAATCATTTTTTTAACTCTCCCAACTAAAAGCTATTCTGCTTCCAATTAATTTCTTTCATTTTCATTTATTTAAAAAAATTTTTTTTTATGTATTTGAGAGAGAGAGACAGACAGAGCGTGAAAGGGGGAAGGGCAGAGAGAGAGGGAAACACAGAATCCGAAGCAGGTTCCAGACTCTGAACTGTCAGCACAGAATTCGATGCGGGGCTCGAATCCACAAACGGTGAGATCATGACCTGAGCCAAAACCTGAGCCAAAGTCGGACGCTTAAGCGATTGAGCTACCCAGGCGCCCCTCTTTCGCTTACGTTTAAAAATCAATTGGACGCTTTTGTTGTGGCCTTTTATGTTTTGTCTATTCTGTTCTATTGATCTAGGTGTCTATTCCTCCACCAGTACCACATACTCTGGATTACTGTAGCTGTACAGTAAGTCCCACCTTATTCTTTGTCAAGAATGTTTTAGATATTCTAGGATCTATTCCTTTCTGTGTAAATTTGGCAATAATCTTAACTATCTCTTGCTAGGATTTGGAAGGAATTGCACTAAGCCTATAGATCAGTTTGGGGAATTGACATCGTTAATATGTTGAACCTTCCAGTCTATGAACACGAATGCTCTTTTCTTCAACAGAAATTTGCAATTTTCAGCATACAGTATCTAGACCTATTTTAGGACACGCTTAAGTATTAGAACAATTATAATTGTATTGTGTTTTCATTTCAAGTTCTGCACTCCGTTGTTAGTATATAGAATGATTAATCTTTGTGTGTTGCTCTTCTATTTGGCAAGTTTACTGATCCCACTTGTTAGTTCTCAGGTTTGGGGGTTGTAGCTTTCTTGGAATTTTCTGTGTAGATCATCATATCGTCTGGAAACAGACAGATTTACCTCTTCCTTTTCAGTCTTTATGCTTTTAAAATTTTTTTCTTTCCTTATTGCAGTGGGTAGAACTTCCAATACTATATTTAACAAATTATGAGAACAGATATCATTGCCTGGTGTCTGTGCTTAGGCGAAAGCAGTCTTTGACTATCAAATCCGATGTTAACTATAGGGGTTTTGTAGATATTTTCTGTCAAGTTGAGATAATTTCTTCCCTTACTAACTTGCTGAGAGTTTTTATCATGAATCAATGTTTGATTTTGTCACATGCTTTTTATGTACCGACTGATATGATTATATGATTTTTCTCCTTAGCCTGTACATTGATTGATTTTCTTTTTTTTAAATTTTTTAAATATTTATTTAATTTTGAGAGAAAGACAGAGAGACAGAGCAGGAGTGGGGAAGGGGCAAAGAGAGAGGGAGACACAGAATCCGAAACAGGCTCCAGGCTTCCAGCTGTAAGCACAGAGCCTGATGCGGGGCTCGAACCCACAAACTGTGAGATCATGACCTGAGCCAAAGTCAGCCGCTTAACCAACTGAGCCACCCAGGCACCCCGATTTTCAAATGTTGAGCCAGTTTTGCATGCCACCTGGTAATGGTGTATAACTTTTATTCATTATTAGATAAAGGGGGTATAGCTCAGGGGAGGAGAATTTGACTGCACTATTAGATTTAGTTTAATAACTTTTTGTTAAGAAATTTTAAAATCTAAGTTCTTGAGATATGTTGGCCTGTAGTTGTCTCTGAACCTTCTGCGTCTGATTTTGGTATTAGCATAATAATGGCCTCATAAAATGCATTGGGAACTGTTTCCTTCTATTTTCTGGAGGAGATTTTGCAAAACTGTTATTCGTTCCCTTTACAGTGTTTTGTAGAATTCTCCAATGAAACCGTATGTGTGGGTCTGGAGATTTTTGGAGAGAGAACATTCTGTATTAATTTTTTCCCAGCTTTATTGAGATAGAATTGACTATGTGTGGTTTAGTTTGGGGATTTGATACAAATGTAGGCACGAGAATGGAGTGTGATACATGAGGCAATGTTTTGCCTCAGGTTGGGATAACAGACACATCAATGTTCCACCCCTTTTATTTTCGACCGCCTTATCATTTCTGTTCTTGGCAGTCTGTCTTGCAATGGCCCACACCTGCATTTTTGTTGGTGAACTGCTGTAAATCCACTTGGCCCGCGTGTAAATCTGATAGGAAGAGCTGAGAATTTATACGCCCCTTCCGTTGGAAGTCCTTGACCAATCAATGACTGACAGCTCTGGGGGCAAAAATGCACCAGATAACAACTGAGGATTACATTTTGCATCATTTCCAGAGACCGTCCACAAGATTAAGCCCCAGTTGTCCACATGGGAGCCAGCTTTCTAACATAGCCTTTATTGTCTGCTTTCCTTCTCTGTATCTCTTTTCCCCTCATCCACCCATGTCACTTGTAATTCTGACAAAATGCTTATGTCCAAATCTGAACAGAATCTGTTCGCCTCAGAATCTGTTTCGGGGGAAGCCCTTCATAAGATACTTGATATGATATGTGAATGTTTCATGCATACAGAACATAATGATTGCAAACTGACACTATAAATTGAGAACAAGAAAACCTTATAAGGAAAAACTATGGAATTTATATTAATATCTTATATTTTAGGCCCTAGATGCTTTCGTGTATGTATGTGTGTGTGTGTGTTATGCAAAAATGATCATTCTATGAGATGCATTAAAAGTAAATTTAGTGGAGGGGCGCCTGGGTGGCGCAGTCGGTTAAGCGTCCGACTTCAGCCAGGTCACGATCTCGCGCGGTCCGTGAGTTCGAGCCCCGCGTCAGGCTCTGGGCTGATGGCTCGGAGCCTGGAGCCTGTTTCTGGTTCTGTGTCTCCCTCTCTCTCTGCCCCTCCCCCGTTCATGCTCTGTCTCTCTCTGTCCCAAAAATAAATAAATTTAAAAAAAAAAAAAAAAAAAAAAAAAAAAAAAAAAAAAAAAAGTAAATTTAGTGGAAATAGTGTGCTATTTCAAATCACATTTAAATGGAATATCATTCCAGGGCTCCAGCTATGCTCTTGGCTGCCTTTGGGAACTTTTGTGCAGGTCCTAGAGTGGAAATTTACTGAACATTAAACTAAAATTTCTCCCTAGTCTTTTTCCTCCTTAGATCGCATAGGAAAATCGAAAGAACAACAAAAGTACCAATAAAGAGCACTAGTGGAAAGGCAATGAGACTGCTGTTTAAAAAAAAGTTTAAGACATTAGTTTTTTGTTTTCGGGTTTTTGGTGTTTTTTTTGTTTGTTTGTTTGTTTTTTTTGGTTTGGCTTTTATTTCTGCACTACAGTTACATGGATTACAGACTGGAAGCTTGGTATGCAACTTGGTTATTTTCCATTATAGAAAATAGAAAAATTTTTACCAGAAGTGAAAATATGGATGAAAATGAAAATTCTTGGGGCACCTGGGTGGTTCAGTCTGTTAAGCATCCGACACTTGATTTTGGCTCAGGTCCTGACCTCACAGTTCATGAGTTCAAGCCCCACATTGGGCTCTGCGCTTGACTATGTGGAGCCTGCTTGGGATTTTCTCTCTCCTTCTCTCCCTGGCCCTCTCCCCTCTCCCTCTTTTTTTTTTCTCTCTCCCTCACTTTCTCACTCATACACACAGAGCAAATAAGTAAAACATTTTAAAAAATGAAAAATCTTCGGGTGCTTCCTGCCCTGAGCATCCTTATATATACAAGGCAATCATGTGTTTCTTGCCGGAATAGTAAGGATTATTAAAAGTTGAGTCAAGGAGGTGGGTAGTCACTGCAGTTTTTGGAGATGATGAGATCGTTCTTAGGGAGATGCGAATGACCAGAATGGGTTAACATTGTAAATAGTAGATCATCCGAAGGGTCAACGCTGAGAGGGTAAATGTAGGAGTGGAAACAAGTGAGAAGGCTTTCAGAACAAGTGGAGAAGACAAGGAACATAAGCCAAGAAATATGAATCTTGCCTCAGTGCCTGAGCCTATGCAGCAAGAGGCTACAATGGCTTTGCCTAGAAATTCCTGTAGACTCAGTATCGGGTGGATACGGGGATGAATGTGGATGATCTTCAGCAATACTTTGAAATGCATGTAAATCTCCATAAATATAGACGCCTTTCCTCTTACCCGCCCCCCCCCCCCCCCCCGGACCTAGAGCTCTTTAACAGCAGGGTTTCAACCATATGCTTTCATATCACTTCTTCCCCTTGCAACTCGGACTTTCTTCTCAAGAATCTTTTGACTTTCTCATCTTTTTTTCCTTCAAGGTAGAATTTCTATCTCCAATATGAGTAGAATTTTTTTATTTGTATAGAACTAAAGTTCACAAGTGATTTCAAATGTATTAACTAAATGATCCTCACTGCAGCTCTCAGTAAGTACAATGGATTCTCATTACTAGTATACAATAGATTAAAGAAAGGTAACCTGTCAAGGAAATTCGTTTTAAAATGCAAATGTCTCCAGGAATCTTAAGAAAGAAAAGAACACTGGACAGGTGCTTGTTTGAAATGCAAGTGAAAAGAGATTATTAGGGCATGGAGGATAGGAAGGTGCTGGAAAGCTGTGAACTTCTTCGTAATTTGCCTAAGACCATCCTTAAGTGAAATCCAGTGCCTGAAGGCAGAATCACACCAAAAGTCCAACACTTTCATTGTGACTTCCTCAGGAATTCCCCAAACATCTCTCCAGATTCTCTGTTCATGCCTTATGAAGTTCTGCAAAAGAGGAAGAAAAAAAAAGAAAAAAATTGTCTCCCCCTTACATGTCTGTACTATTTAGGTCAGGATGATTTGGCATTGTGTTTAATTCAATTACTATAGAAGGCTTGCTTTCTCCACCTAGTGGCCAGGAAAAGGAGATTTTAATCTCTTTGGAGACAAAACACGGCCGGACAGAAAAGGCAACAGAGCACGCAGAGTAACAGCAACTATGATTTGTTAAGTATTTGTGCAGATATTGTGCTAAGTGTTTTATATACATTACCGAGGTCCATATCTGGGAGACAAGAATCGTCATTCCCATCACGCCGTCTTATTGAAGCAAAGAGAAGGTAAGTCACAAGGCTAACCTATGTGACTTGCCCAAGTTTACATAGTTTGCATGTGGCATAGCCAGAATTTTAACCCAAGTATGTGACTGCAAAACCAGAGCTCTGCTTCATTAATAAGTTTGCCTCTGGAACACATGGATGCCATTCTGTGATCTTTTCTGTAATCAAATCTTATGACACGTCAGTCACCAGGTTTAGCAGTAAGACCAAATAGAGTAGGAAGAGGACATAAAACTGAGCACCAAGGAACTCTAACCCGTGTGTGTGTGTGTGTGTGTGTGTGTGTGTGTCTGTGTGTGTGCATATGCACACTGTGTGTGTGTGTGTGTGTGTGTGTGTGGGTGTGTGTGTGTGTCCAAGGCAGGGTCTTGTTCTTTATTTCAAAATTACACTTTGTCAATTTTCATGATCAATTATAGTATTTGTTCCTCTTTCTTTGATTTGTCTCCCAAATAGAACACCTTAAAATAGAGTACATTTCAAACCAATAAATCACACATGTAGGCCTAATAGATTCCACAGAAACCTCAATAAATATAAGGGGGTTGGGTGTGCAGAATGGAATCATAAAATATGCAACTCATGGACTGCAAAGAATGAAAGAGAGAGAAAGCACTCACAGACAGATGGGGTGGCCAGTGTTCACCACCCCCAAAGAATCAGAGTTAAAAAATCTAGGGAACCCTGGGTAACTCAGTCAGTTAAGGGACCGACTTCGGCTCAGGTTATGATCTTGCAGTTCATGGGTTCAAGCCCCACATCGGGTTCTGTGCTGACAGCTCAGAGCCTAGAGCCTGCTTCAGATTCTGTGTCTCCCTGTCTCTCTGCCCCACCCCCACTCACACGCTGTCTCTCTCTCTCTCTCAAAAGTAAATAAATATTTTAAAAATTTTAATAAAAAATCTATATATCTACATCTACATATCTATCTATATATCTATCTATCCTCCATCTATATTTTTACGTAGATTGTTCATGATTTGTATCCAATTTGCAGACACAAAGCAAAATGATAGGGCACATGTGATGGTGGTTGCTTCAGATTCAGGAGAGAAAGATGAGATAGATTTCATTTGTTCAAATCATCGGCAAAACCTCTATTTTTTCTTAATGCCATATGGGGCATGTGATAATCCATTCTGTGAGTAAGTAGGGAGATAAAGGGGGAACAAAGCTTTTCTCTCTATCCACATGAAACTTTATTGATTTGTTTGATAGCTTCTGAAACTAGCAAATGAATGAATGAATGAATGAATGAATGACCTAAGGTACATTAAAGCTAAAATCCTGAAATGTACTTACTCCTTTCCTGGATATCCTCCTGGAATCACCTTTCTCATTTTGCTAGTGTTTGATACAGAGCAATGGAGTTTCTTGTGGTGGAGATTTTTCCTAAGACAAGTTAGGCTCTTCATAAAGTAGGCACATACAATTTCCACATTGGATTGAATTCACAACATAACACTTTGCTTTTAGCTTCCTCTCCCTCTGCCCCACCCCCACTCGAGCATGCTCTTTCTCTCCCTCTCAAATTAAAAAAAAAAGGCAAATCTGACATTTTTCATATTGAGGTCAGTGGTCCTCAAAGTGTGGTCTAGGATCATCAACATCAACATTCTTAGGAACCCTGTTAGATAGGCAAATTCTCAAATCTTTTTTCCCTTACCACATCTATTAAATCAGAAGCTCTGTGGGTGAAGCCCAGCAATCCAGGTGATTCTGATGTCCACTAAAGTTTAAGATCACTGCATTTTATGCAGTGATGTCATCTTCCAAAAGTGAGGGACAAGGTCTATCAACCACAGATGACATAAAGGAACAAATTATTCTCCCAATATTTTAAGTAATCCAGACATCAGATACAATCCCAGATAGGGGAAACCACAAACGAACTGTGATGAACTTTCCACCACCATGTGTAGGGCAGAATGGGTGCTCAAAGGAAAATTAAATTGAGTGGGAGAAAAATAAAATATCGCTCTTTGCACATCTAATTTTGTAGTTTGAGATTGTACCTGTCACACTGTATTGCCATTCCTATTTATTGGTCATTAAATCTGCTGAGCCCTGGAACTTGTCATTAAATCATTGCAAATCCCATCTTACTGCTGCAAAACAAAACAACACAACAATGTGTGAATACGATGGTGAGTAAGTGACCTGATCATTAGGAATGCATATCATGGTGACATAAATGCGGATATTTCATTAAAAACACATCCAATCTTCAACTACAAATCTTTACTGGCTTTCAGTTTAAATTTTTTTTTTTAACGTTTTTATTTATTTTTGAGACAGAGAGAAACAGGGCATGAACGGGGGAGGGGCAGAGAGAGAGGGAAACACAGAATCTGAAACAGGCTCCAGGCTCCGAGCTGTCAGCACAGAGCCCAGCACAGAGCCTGACACGGGGATTGAACTCACGGACCGCGAGATCATGACCTGAGCTGAAGTCGGCCGCTTAACCGACTGAGCCACCCAGGCGTCCCTACACTCCACTTCTTAATTGGAAGAATGTCAAATATTGTACAGACAAATAAAACCACCATAACACATATTTGAGCCAAGTAAAAGACAGCAATAAAGAGGTGTCTTTCTATGAAAAAAAAAAAAGGATTTTGAGAGCGTATCTACTTGGATTCTACCCTAAAGTAAATATGCTCTTCAAATTTCTACAAGTGTTTTCAGCTAATTTGTGATTATTCTCTTCATTTTCCACAGATATTGGAAATCCCTCTTCCTCTTGCCTCCCCGTACTAAAATTATAAAAATGATGTGCAACTATAAGAATCTAGAACACAATTTTCTTAAAATGGTAACTATGGGGGGGGGGAGCAATTATATTTCCCATGTGTAAGAGTAGGCTGTGCATCAATCCAAACTGGATGAAATCATTGGTTAAGACATTATATAAATCATTTATAACCTTAGATCCTTTTCTGACCCCAATCAGCCAGGTTATTACCCTCCTCCTCCCTCAAAAGAGACTCCACATTGATTCTCTGGAGCAGTTGAACTAAAGATGTTCCGGAGTTGGGACATGTGGGAAAATGGAGAATGGACATGGACCAGAACACTTGCATGTTCATAAGAACATGAGTAGTAAGTGTTCTGAGGCCACATTACAAGCTGCTAGGCATATGCCACTCGAGCAGGAACTGGTAGCACCATCTGGAAAACGAGAAAGGTCCCTGAATAAAGACCTTCAGACTGACCTTTGAATGTCTCTCAGCCAAAAGCTGATCCAAAGCAATCACTTTATTTTGAAAACCATGTCTGTACTCAATGCTTCCAAACAGCTTTTTAGTGCCTGGCTCTTAAGGAAGAATGACTATCAACCATTTGAAGAAAGTCTTTGACAGAGAAGAAAGAATCGAAAGCAAACAGAGATGGAGAACAGTGTCTAATCCAGAACTCAGATCTGCTGGGTACTAGGCAGTTTTCAAAGAGCTATCAAGACTGTGTAGCTCTTACTTTGCAAGAAACTTGCGCCCATCACTTCACACTCATCTAGCGATAAGGAGACCAACACATAGGGTTTTAAATGACTTGCCCACAGTCATCGGCCAAAGTCATTAGAGAGGGGACTTCAGTTCCTTCCCCCAAAGCTCTCTGAATTCTGCTTTATGACTCTATCCCATGCTCGCCTCTCCTTTTCTAATTTTCTGGCACTGATTGTACTTCTGAAAGAATTAACACATTATGTAGTGCCCTGTTTCCTAATTGCCTGTGCAGAACTCAGTTCTTTGTCATGTCTGCATACAATGTTGGGGTTCAAGTAGTGTATTTTGAGTTTAATTAGTAATTCTATTGCAATAGAGTCCATCGCTTTACTTCTTCAACTGATCCAGGCTGGAAAAGATACCATTTTTTCAGCTTTCCAGGGAAATCTGGCCATGAGGTTTTATTTAATTAACCTTGGCCATTATATGCAGATTAAACCTTCCACTTTTCTAAGAGAATAAAGAAAAGAGTCCACTTGGGGATTAGTGAAGCTAGGTAAAGGCCTTTAATTGCTTCAGTGGTAGAGCAGATGACTATTTCCGCCCCCCCCCCCCCCCAAAGAAAATAGACCTGGTTCTTCACCGGTTGGTGAATAAAATGAGAGAAAAAAAACTTTGTGGCTGGAAGTGGCATTTTAGTTTAGCAGGAAGCAGATGTCTCTCTTCTGAATAATCTCAGGGACCAAGAAAAGAAGGATCCCCCTGCAGGAAGTAATTAAAACTTGGCAGTAGGGAATAGAGGCAGACTTTAAAAACTCCAAACCAGAATTATGGGCCAAATCTCTTGGAAATAAGTTGAGACAGAGGCTAAGATTCACTATAATTTGTAGTAGTCAATATTGCATTTGATTCTCTCTGGAATTATTATCATTTAAAAATTTTTAACTTTTTTTTAATGTTTGTTTATGTTTGAGAGAGAGAGAGACAGAGTGTGAGCAGGGGAGGGGCAGAGAGAGAGACACACACACACAGAATCCGAAGCAGGCTCCAGGGTCCCAGCTGTCAGCACAGAGCTCAACACAAGGCTTGAACTCACTGAATGTGAGATCACGACCTGAGCCGAAGTTGGATGCTCAACCGACTTAGCCACCCAGGCACCCCTAAATTTTTTTTTTAATTTGAGAGAGAGGGTGTGTGTGAGCAGGGAAGAGGGGCAGAGAGAGAGAGAGAGAGAGAGAGAGAGAGAGAGAGAGAGAGATTGAGAGAGAGAATCCCAAGCAGGCTCCACACTCATGGCAGAACCCCATGGGGGCTTAATCCCACAACCCTGGGATCATGACCTGAGCTGAAATCAAGAGTCAGACACTCAACTGACTGAGCCACCCAGGCACCTCTTGCCCTGGAATTATGGAGAGAAGATCTATGTGTGTCTTCAAGAAATGTGTTTTATTGACTCTAAGGTACAATCATTTCAGCTATGATTATTTTAAATCATATATGTAAGCTTAATTCTATTCATCTACTTAATTGTCAAAGAGAAGAAGTGCCTTCCAGTTTAGAATTATGTGATTATGGTACATGATTACTTTCCAATAGCACCAAGGTTGAAATAAATCCTGGGAATCCAACTCAGAAAAACTACTAATTTCTTATAGTTCTATAGTACATTAAAACTTATTAAGTGTTTTGCCACCATTACCTTCATTAATCATCAAAAGAATCTTGTGAGCTCAATCTAGAACTCCCTAAATTAGGTCAGTATCAATGAAGAAAAATCTAAAGTGGTTATAGCATTGCCAATGAAATATAGGAAATAAAAATACAGCAAATGAATATATAAGATATGCATTTAAATTTAATTTGGGTAACTAATAAGCACTTTTTCTGGTATAAGTATGTCTCATATAATATTTGGGACATATCCATAGTACAAATGTTTTGTATTTGTTGCTGAAATTCAATTTTAACAAGGCATTCTCTATTGATTGGGCAGCCTTCAGCTACAACCAATGAACAGATGTGATAAATATATTTAAAAAAAAAGAAAATATTTGCCCCATATGTCTTTAGTGGAATGCCCTTCTTCATTCCTAATTAGTTTGATTAAGATCAAAGGCTGGACATGGCTAAGACCTAGCCAGTCAGAGGGTTTCATCCTCTTGGCCTGAGTAATTAGTGATAAACATGTGATCCAAGCTGGACGAAATGAAGAACCCCTCCCCTTCCCCCCAAGATATTCGTGAAATTTTCTCATCTCTCATTGGATTGATAAAACCAGGATAATGCAAGGTGTTTTTTTTTAATTGAAGAAAAAAGAATGGAAGCAATTCAAGAGTCCACTGGGAGATGAATGGGTAAAGATGTGGTATATATACAGTGGAATATTACTCAGTCATAAAAAAAAGAATGAGGCCTTGCTACCTGCAACAACATGGACGGAGCACGAGGGTACTATTCTTGGTAAAATAAGTCAGACAGAGGAAGACAAATATGATTTCACTGATATGTAGAATCTAAATAAGAAAACAAATGAGCAAGCAAACAACGAACCAAAAAACAGACTCCTAAATATGGAGAACAAACAGAGGGGCATGAGTGGGGGGAAGGACAACATAAATTGAGAACTGCCTGGGGGGATTCTGAAAATAATGCCAGCTCTAAGAAAAGGAGATATAGCAGGAAAACAGAGTGCTTGTGCAATTATTTGAGCCTCTCTGGTTCCAGATGGACTTACATCCAGGTACATGCCCTAGGTATTGAAGTTGGGAGTTTGTCACTTGCAGCCACAAAATTTCTGATTCACATTCTGGATACGTCAATCCCTTCCTAGCTTGCCCGTTAAATCAGACCCTTCTGACATCCAGGCCTATATATCCTGCCTTTTCTGCCTTCTCCTGACCTTCATCTCTGTCCCTCAGTCCTGGGGACAGGAAACAACTCACCACAGGACTCACCAGAAGTGTGAATTTTTCTGAGGCAGAATTTGGGATATGATGGAAATGAGTTCTCCTCAGACCAAACTAGCTGCCTGACCTCCATACAGCTCCCAAACCACTCACCTGAGACAGAAGTCAGCAAACTTTTTCTGTGACGGGTGAGATAGTAAATATTCTCACTTTGTAGGCTGTATGGCCTATATCATAATAAAGCAACATCATTGTTTTAGTGTGAAAGCAGCCATGGCCAAAAGTAAACGAATGGGTGTTCTGGTACAAGTTTTTTTACTGAAACCGGCAATGACCTAAATGTGACCTGCAAGCCATCGTTTGCTGACCCCGAAGAGATTCACCAAAGGGCAGGATCAAATATCACATAGGTATTCTCAGATGACCAAAATATTCCCATGGCAATAACTCAGCTGCTTCTGAGACAACTGAGAGGTTTACACTTTTTATCTCCTGGGCCATGTGCAGAGCTAGGCAGAGCCCCAGGTAGGCCAATTTATATATCTTCTTAGTTTTTGCTTTTGGAATGTGTGGACTTTTATCCAAGTTTAAGAAAGAAATAGATGTTTTATGTATATTTAAGTGACAAAATACCCCATTAAAAAAACCTATTTCCCAGCAAGGACCTTTGAAGATATTGTTTAGAATTTGACCTTTCTAAGGTTTTCATGTATTATTTGTATTTCAAGCTTATCCCGTATTGACCAGATCGTTCTTCAGGACTGCTTATTATTTTGATTTATAACAATTTTTTGGCTATCCATTGCTGTGTAGCAAACCACTCCAAACAGTGATTCAAGGCAATAGCAATCACTTATTTTGCTCACAAATCTTTAATTGGAGTAGGTCACTGTGGAAAAAGCTCATCCCTGGTCTATGTGTTATTAGCTGGAGTGTCTTGACTAGAAATTGGGGAATCAGATCCCAAGAGAGCTGACAAGTTGATGCTAGCCATCAAGCTGAAGGATGGGGTTTTAGCATGTCTTTAAATTTTCCTCCCCATGTGGCCTGTGCTTCCTCATATTATGGTGGCTGAATTCTAAATCCCACCCCAAGAAAATGAGGCAGACAAAAGTTGTATCACATTCTATAAGCGAGGTTCAGATTTAAATGCCATCATCTGTGCCTCATTCTATTCACTGAGACCACCAAAAAAATGCACTTAATTCAAGAGAAGGGAATATACACTCTAACCTTTTTTGGGGTAAAATGGCAAAATTATGGTAGTGTAGATTGGATCAGAAATATTACAGAAATTTTTTGTAAAGGGAAAACATTAATTTAATTAGAGTTTGAATAAATGTTGCAAACAGAAAACATTTTTAGAAAATAGAATATGGCATAACACAAGCAAGAGAGAGAACAGCCAAAAATGTGTGAAATAAATATAATAAGGTGGAAAAAAATGTTGACTGTCTCTTCATCCAGCATATAAACAAAAGATCTAAAATGTAAAAAACACGGATTCATAATTTGCACTAGTATAAAATAAAAAAAAGGAATGTTTCTATCCTAACCATAGAAACACTCTTCAGCAAAACTTTAAAGGTCAGAATTGTATTTTATAACATTGAATACCTTAATTCTAACTTTTCCACTGAAACAGACATGGCTTATGCAGTTCAATCTTACACTTGAAAAAAGAAAAGTTTAAGCACCAAGGAATAAATATTTTACTAATTTGCAGAAAATGAAATCTGTCGCAAACACCAACAATAACAACAAATATTACTGGCGGTAGGAGCATCTTCAAATATATTATTCCATAGACAAAGGAGATTATTTTATGGATGAAGAAATAATTCATTCAACAACCATTTATTGTATGACTGATTTGTAATGAGCACGAGGGGTAGAAACGTGGAGGCCAAGATGAACCTCCTAGGAATGCAATTCAAGGGTAAAGTAGGCAAGTAGAAAACAGCTACAATGCAGGTAAAAACCATGAAATCAAATCTAGAGAATTCTAGGAAGGTTTCCCACAGGAAGTGATGTCTAAATTGAGTCCTGGGATAATAGGAGCTAGCCAGGGATGGTGGGTGTGAGAATGATGCACAGAGAATGGCATGTGTAAAGGCAGAGAGGCAAACGACAACGTGTAACGATAAAGAGTACATAAACAGTGTGAAATAGCTCTGATTATGTGCCTGTGGTGTGGAACTCATGCAAGGCTGTGGGCACTCACGCAACTGATAAAGTCCAATCATGAAGGGTCTCTTTGCTATGCTCTAAACTTTAAAAAGTTGGAATCATCAAAGCTATCTTTTTAAGCAGTCTTGTAGCGATATGGCCATATCTAAATTTTAAAGATGTCCCCTGCGGAGCCAGTAAGTAGCAATTTTAAAGATGTCCTCTGTGGAGTCAATGAGTAGCAATGGTCAGAAATGAGAGCCTGTAGGAAGGCAGTAGCAGTGGTGGCCAATTCAGTGTCATTTATGGGAAAGAAATGACCAATCCTGGTGAATGATTAGATGTGGAGAATAAAAGAGTTGCAAATTTTAGTCCCATGTTCTATTTACCTAAATATATTGCCTCAAACAAGAGCGGGCTGGAAATTAATTGTGGAAAAAATGCTGCTATATCTGAGATCATAAGTGGAGTTTCAAAATGCTCTGGTGGCGCCCAGGTGGCTTGATCTGTTGAGCATCCGACTTTTGATTTCGACTCAGGTCATGATCTCATGGTTTGTGAGTTTGAGCCCCACATCGCGCTCTGTGCTGACAGCACAGAACCTGCTTGGGATTCTATCTCTCCCTCTCTCTCTGTCTCTCCCCTGTTTGTGTGTGTGCACTCTCTCTCTTTCCCTCTCTCTTTCGAAATAAATAAATAAACATGAAAAAAAATAAAATTCCAGGAACAATATTGGCAATAAAAGCTTAGACTTGAACATTGGAAAAATTTGAATTTTACTTTCTTCAGTTGTATTACTTGTTTTTTGCTTGCTTATTTGTTTGATTGATTGCCTGGCTAACTGATTCATTTGTGACTTCTATTTCAGGGAAAAATGCAAAATAAAAATTGGTTGCATTCTCCTGTACTTATGCATTAGCTTGGGCATATTTTCCTGAGTTTTCAAAATCCACTCATTAAAATAAAAATTCTCTTTCTTGAAACTCGAAAGAGCTACAGAGCTGCTATTTGAAATGTCAGGAGCACAGGTACAATAGGTCCCCTTTCTTAGCAAACATTGGAAGTCTTAATTACCGGAGTTAATTAGCAGATTTCAACTCTTAACCAGGTGAAGATGTTAAGTAGGTTTTTCATCATTGAGACACTAAGAAGGTGTGATAGACTGAACCAGTTGTATTTTGCAAGCTGTTTAAAATAGGTACGTATTTTTGATTTGGCATAGTCTCAATTTATTGCACAGTATCACTTCTTTTAACCAAAAATATTCCTAAATGTTTAATTTTACTTTTACAAGCATTCCTATCATTCATAAAATGAATAAGTATTCCTATCATTCATAAAATAAATAAATATCATTCAATAAAATAAATAAACCCTTTCTTATTAAATTTGCAGTTTTGCTATATGATTTAACATAGAAAATTTGTGTCCAAACATCTTTAAAATTTAACACATGCAAACTAACATTTATTATGTAACTATTACGTAGCAGAAAATGTACATATATCACTTCTTTTCATTCCTCCCCAAAGCCTGTGAGAATGTGATTGTAATCTTGCCTTACATAGGAGACAAAGGAGGCTCAGACATATTATCTGTTTCAGCCTCACCAAAAGTATAAGTGAAGAGAGAAAAAGATTCTTACTCAGGTTTTCTTGTTTAAGATGCCACTTTCTTTTCTCAGGACTCTGTGCCCTTCAACTTACACTCACTCCTAAACTTTCTTCAGTAAGAAGCAAATATATAAATATTCTTTATGCTTCTTTTCTCTGATTTATCATCCATTAGGGCTATAAAATATTCAGATTTTAAAATTTCACTACTATATAATTTGTATCTTGTTCTCTGACAGAAATGCAATGTTGGAAGGAATCCCAAAGGCTATCTCTTCAATTTTTTGAGCTAAGGAAAGAGCTCTGCATCAGTCTTTATATGTGATTGGCTTCTTCTGCTTCGAACATTCCAAATCCTATTTTCGAGGCACCTATTGCATTTGGAAGGCTGGTTAGAAAATGTTTCTTCATACTGGTCTGAATATGCCTTCTATATTTTTTGCTCATGGTTCTTGCTTTCTGGAATTAGTATAGACTTAGATCTGCTTGATTTCTTTTATAGTGTGAAATAGAAATGGTCAGGACAACTCAAGACTCAGATAAAACAAATTTCATTAATTTTTCCTACCATTATCTTTCTTTCCAAAATCACTATCTTGGTTTCTCTACTTTCCATGATCTAGTCAAAGCCAATCTCTTAGGCTTATCACCTACTCGTCTTTGGACTTGAGGTCATTCACTGTTTCCCAAAATTGGCTTACATATTTCTGCTTTTCTCTTACCTCTTTTAGGAATGTCCTATTAGTCCATACCCTGCCTCTCAGAATCATGCCAACACATCAAAAAGTCTTTTAAAATCCCTATTTATCCATTGAGATTATCTGCATCCCTATCAAGCAAATGGGATTTTCCCTCTTGTTTAAACCTCCATAGATCTTGCATTCATTTTAAGGAACATAAAACCATCAACATTTTGTAAACAACAATGTGTTCTTTGCTTCTATCCATTGACAACAGACTCTCTGATGATGGAAACACTATATTGCAAAGCCTGGTGCCAAGTCTTGCATGTAAAAGAGTACTCACCAAACATATAATTGTTGAACTTTGCTGATGTAAATTCACCGAAATTTAAACACAAAAGAGAAAATACGCTTCAGACAAGAGGGAAAAGAACTGTAGCAGGTTGTCACTGTCCGGTTAGATTTTTTTGCTGTTGTTGAGTTAGCTGGTTGTGCTGGTTACTTTCTTTTAAAAAAAAAAAAAATTTTTTTTTTTTTACATTTATTTATTTTTGAGAGACAGAGAGACAGCATGAGCAGGGGAGGGGCAGAGAGAGAGGGAGAGACGGAATCAGAAGCAGGGTCCAGGCTCCGAGCTGTCAGCACAGAGCCTGATGTGGGGCTCAAACCCACAAACCGTGAGATCGTGACCTGAGCCGAAGACGGACGCTTCACCGACTGAGCCACCCAGGCCCCCCTGTGCTGGTTACTTTCTAATCCTCCCTGTACTGCCTAGCCCATGTCCACTCTCTGTTCTTCTCTGCCTTTTTCCATGGCTCCTCCATGGTGCCCACACTCACTGGGTCCTGGTAATACTGTCTTTTATCCTTTTTTTTCCTCAATCCTAGTGGTGGCAACAGCCTTTATTATGATTGTCATATCATTGCTTTATTATTTTTTTTATTGTTTGTACCCCAGTCCACACTTTTGAAAGTGGTCCTTTCGTTAATGTTTTTTTTTTTAATTTTTTTTCTTTTTTTTAGCGTTTATTTATTTTTGAGACAGAGAGAGACAAAGCATGAACGGGGGAGGGTCAGAGAGAGGGAGACACAGAATCTGAAACAGGCTCCAGGCTCCGAGCTGTCAGCACAGAGCCCGACGCGGGGCTCGAACTCACGGACCACAAGAGCATGACCTGGGCCGAAGATGGCCGCTTAACCGACTGAGCCACCCAAGCGCCCCTTATTAATGTTTTTTATTTGAACCATTTGATTGATGTTTGAACGTTGATGGATATGTTAATTAAATTAGTAAATTAATTTTGGGGGGAAAAAAGACCCATTTTCTCTCTATTAATGACAAAAAGTGTTGAAAAACCACCCCATGTTGAAGCATGGGATTTTTTCCTTTGCAAGAAGATACCTAATCCTCTCAGAAATTTGAAAGCCCCATGAAGATAGTTGTCTAGAGAAAGGTCTAGGACATTTCCTAGGACAGCTTAGGGGTCAGCAACAGGGAAGTTACAATGCTAAGAGGTCCCTACATCTCAAGACAATCTATAAACAAGGTCTGTAACGTGTCAAATAGGAAGTCTTCAATTAGTGGCAATCCAATTAAATTGTTTGAGAAAGATGTAGCAGGATTGGGGGTCTAAAAAATCGAAGGAGGGGCACCCGGGTGGCTCCGTTGGTTGAGCAACCGATTCGCAATATCACCTCAGGTTGTGATCTTGTGGTCATGAGATGGAGCCCCAGGTGGGGCTCTGGGTGTGGAGCCTGCTTGGGATTCTCCCTTGTCTCTTTGTCTCTCTCTGTCCCTCCTCCATACACACACTCATGCGCGCTCTCCCTTTAAATAAACAAACAACCTTATTTAAAAAAAAAAAAAAAAAAAAGGAGAGTCTGGACCCCGAATCAAGATGAAACTTGATCTGCCACTCTTTCATACCCTTGAGCCCTTGGAGATGCCCCGCCTCAACAAGTACCCCGCACCCTACAGACAGGACATACCTCATTTGCTCCCTTACTCAATTTTAAGACCAATCAGATGGCCGCAGGAAGTGTTGTTTCAGACTTTATGTCATCATCATTTATGCGCCAGTCCCTGGAGAAGGAGTAGGGTATGTTTGGGTCCATTACACTAGAGATAGAAGAGAGTAGCTACATTTGTTGCAGAAGGAAAGTCAGAACCAAAAACGGTTTATATAGTAACTGCTGCCACTAGAAGTAACCGAATCCAATCCCTTGCTGTGTCCACCTATGCTGTTTCTTCACCATCCATTTTACTGAAAGGAAGTCTGGAGTGTCCTCAGACCGCTTACCCTCAAAGGCTCCTCCTCTTTTTTGACTGATTTCCTTCAGAGGTGCCTGCGTGGCTCAGTTGGTTGAGCGTCTGACTTCGGCTCAGGTCATAATCTCACAGCTCTGCGAGCTTGAGCCCCGCATCTGGCTCTGTGCTGACGGCTCGGAGCCTGGAGCCTGCTTCCGATTCTGTGTCTCCCTTTCTCTCTGCCCCAACCCACTCACATTCTGTCTCTGTCTCTCTCAAAAATAAACATTAAAAAAAATTTTTTTTGAACTGGTTTCCTTCAATTCTGAAATCACCTTTTTATATACGTAGATCTCTTCTTAAGGACATTTTAGACCTGAGAGGGAAGAGGAAGCTTAAAAATTACAAAATCATTTAGCATTCCTCACAGGTCTTAAACTTTTATTTCATTAATCTGTTAGGTTACTGTTTTCTGTATTTTCTCCTCATAATAGAATTGGTAATTTTTTTTTTTTTTTCTGGAAGATTTAGGAGGGTTCCCATAGGAGGGGCTTGAGGCATCTGGGACCCTCGGGTGATTTTTTTCTATCTCACGTCAACAAATGGGATTCAGAGTTTTCTTCTTTATTCTCAGAGTGAGTTATATCATTGCCGTTGTGCTATTTTTTTTTTTTTTTAAACAGACGCTGCATTATTTCCTGAAGGAAATTGTATAACATCAGCAAATATCCTGCTTAAAGTCTGTATAGTGTTATTTGTTTGAACTTTTTGATAAAGTAGGGAAGAATATTTGAATACAGAAAAGGGAGTTATAATTGCATTTCAGGGCAATCCCTGCAATTTCTATCAGAAACAGGCTCGCCCTTGGCTGGAATAGGGATCTAGAGGGGCTCTGTGGTCTGCTTTGGGCACAGTCGCATGGTATGTATTTCCAATCAGTAAGTGGCAAGTGCCAGCCCTGGGCTTTAAGACCACATTGAGAACTGAAGAGTTCCCTCCTTGAAGCCAAGTGTTGGAGGCAGAACCACTAATCTATGGCTATTTAGTAGGAAATAGAAGCCAAGGGGAAGGTTTGGACTTACCCTCTACTCTTTGTCTTCTGCGGTTTTCATCTTACTGTGATTAAAGGAAATGGAGCACAGCCTGAAAGCGCCCTCTCTGGCAACTGCTGACTGCTAACTGCTAAGTCTCTCAGGAGCACATGGGTAGCACTTTGTATAGGAGAAGCCATATCCTTTCTCTTCAGTTTACAAATCCCATTAGCCTGTTAGCATTTCATCACTGTGCAGAGTTGACTCTTTCTGCGGTGGGGTGAGGAAGCAACGGTGTGCTTTAAGCAGACAGTGGGAATTCTCTCCAGCCCACAGGGGCTTTGGGGGTGTCACCATCAGCTGGTGGAATCTTCCATGGTTGCTTTCAAGTTCTCTTCCTGACTCCAACTCTAGGACTGACATTTCCAGTGTGGTGTTGAACTTTGTGTTGAACTTTCATGTTCTCTAATCTCAAGGGGACCATAGTTGTCCGAGAACTATTCATGGAAAGTGGGTTGTGCAGAGAGGCACAGGCACAGCAAATCTGAACATTTTCAGTCTCTAAAAGAAGGGCATATTCTTAGGATGTAAACTGTGAACACATCCAAAGCTGCTCCTCATGGCTCGAACCTTTTTTGAGATTTATAGTTAGCATTTATTCACTGAGCATAAATAAACATAGCTCTACATAAATTAATATGACTTCACATACATAAGCTCTATGAGAGCTTCTGTTTTAGAGCCTGGCTTATAGATTTACTCAATGCAACCCCTTGCATCACAATGAAATTTAGACTTGAGAGACTGCAGATTAAAACTCAGAAAAATATTCTCCGCCCCCCCCCCCCCAAAAAAAAGCTAGCCAGTTAATTTCGGAGTTAGCAAGTGTGAACTTGTCTAGAACTTCCCAGGTTCTTTATTTTCATTAGCTCTTGATACGGTATTACCTGGGCCAAAATTTTATTTGTTTCTTTTTCTTTTTTTTTGTGATCGCATCACTGAATCCATCCTCCTGGAAGTTCTTTTTTTTTTTTAACTTTATTTTTTATTTTTTAAAATTTACATCCAAATTAGTCAGCATATAGTGAAGCAATGATTTCAGGAGTAGATTCCTTAATGTCCCTTACTCATTTAGCCCATCCCTCCTCCCCCAACCCCTCCAGCAACCCTCTGTTTGTTCTCCATATTTATGAGTCTCTTCTGTTTTGTCCCCCTCCCTGTTTTTATATTATTTTTGTTTCCCTTCCCTTATGTTCATCTGTTTTGTCTCTTAAAGTCCTCATATGAGTGAAGTCATATGATTTTTGTCTTTCTCTGACTAATTTCACTTAGCATAATACCGCCCAGTTCTATCCACGTAGTTGCAAATGACAAGATTTCGTTCTTTTTGATTGCCGAGTAATACTCCATTGTATATATACACCACATCTTCTTTATCCATTCATCTGTTGATGGACATTTGGGCTCTTTCCATACTTTGGCTATTGTTGATAGTGCTGCTATAAACATGGGGGTGCATGTGTCCCTTTGAAACAGCACACCTGTATCCCGTGGATAAATGCCTAGTAGTGCAATTGCTGGGTCGTAGGGTAGTTCTATTTTTTAATTTTTTGAGGAACCTCCATACTGTTTTCCAGAGTGGCTCCACCAGTTTGCATTACCACCAACAATGCAAAAGAGATCCTCTCTCTCCACATCCTCGCCAACATCTGTTGTTGCCTGAGTTGTTAATGGTAGCCATTCTGACAGGTGTGAGGTGGTATCTCATCGTGGTTTCGATCCGTATTTCCCTGCTGATGAGTGATGTTGAGCATCTTTTCATGTGTCAGTTGGCCATCTGGATGTCTTCTTTGGAGAAGTGTCTATTCATGTCTTTTGCCCATTTCTTCACTGGATTCTTTGTGTTTTGGGTGTTGAGTTTCATGAGTTCTTTGTAGATTTTGGATACTAACACTTTATCTGATATGTCATTTGCAAATATCTTCTCCCATTCCATCGGTTGCCTTTTAGTTTTGCTGATTGTTTCCTTCGCTGTGCAGAAGCTTTTTATTTTGATGAGGTCCCAGTAGTTCATTTTTGCTTTTGTTTCCCTTGCCTCCGGATACGTGTTGAGTAAGAAGTTGCTGCGGCCAAGGTCAAAGAGGTTTTTGCCTGCTTTCTCCTCGAGGATTTTGATGGCTTCCTGTCTTACATTGAGGTCTTTGATCCATTTTGAGTTTATTTTTGTGTATGGTGTAAGAAAGTGGTCCAGGTTCATTCTTCTGCATGTCGCTGTCCAGTTTTCCCAGCACCCCTTGCTGAAGAGACTGCCTTTATTCCATTGGATATTCTTTCCTGCTTTGTCAAAGATTAGTTGGCCATACATTTGTGGGTCCATTTCTGGGTTCCCTATTCTATTCCATTGATCTGAGTGTCTGTTCTTGTGCCAGTACCATACTGTCTTGATGATTACTGCTTTGTAGTATAGCTTGAAGTCTGGGATTGTGATGACTCCTGCTTTGGTTTTCTTTTTCAAGATTCTTTTCGGGGTCTTTTCTGGTTCCATATAAATTTTAGGATTATTTGTTCTAGCTCTGTGAAGAATGCTGGTGTTACTTTGATAGGGATTGCATTGAATATGGAGATTGCTTTGGGTAGTATTGACATTTTAACAATATTTGTTCTTCGTATCCAGAAGCATGGAATCTTTTTCCATTTCTTTGTGTCTTCTTCAATTTCTTTCACAAGCTTTCTATAATTTTCAGTGTACAGATTTTTCACCTCTTTGGTTAGATTCACTCCTAGGTATTTTATGTGTTTTGGTGCAACTGTAAATGGGACCGATTCCTCGATTTCTCTTTCTGTTGCTTCATTGTTGGTGTATAGGAATGCAACCACTTTCTGTGCATTGATTTTATATCCTGAAACTTTGCTGAATTCATGGATCAGTTCTAGCAGTTTTTTGGTGGAATCTTTTGGGTTTTCCATATCGAGTATCATGTCATCTGTGAAGAGTGAAAGTTTGACCTCCTCCTGGCCGACTTGGATGCCTTTTATTTCTTTGTGTTGTCTGATTGCAGAGGCTAAGACTTCCAATACTATGTTGAATAACACTGGCAAGAGTGGACATCCCTGTCTTGTTCCTGACCTTAGGGGGAAATCTCTCAGTTTTTCCCCATTGAGGATGATATTAGTGCTGAGTCTTTCATATATGGCTTTTATGATCTTGAGGTATGATCCTTCTATCCCTACTTTCTTGAGGGTTTTTATCAAGAAAGGTTGCTGTATTTTGTCAAATGCTTTCTCTGCATCTATTGAGAGGATCATGTGGTTCTTGTCCTTTCTTTTATTGATGTGATGAATCATGTTAATTGTTTTGTGGATATTGAACAAGCCCTGCATCAGACCCCACTAAAAAGGAGAACTATCGACAAATTTCCCTGATGAACATGGATGCAAAAATCATCAACAAGATATTAGCCAACCGGATCAAACAATACATTAATAAAATTATTCACCATGACCTGGGCCAGAATTTTAAAGAAAAAGAGCAAGGATGCAGGTATAAAATGATCTTCCTGGAGGTTTCCAACTGCCTAATCTTTTCTGAGATAAAGCTTCCAAGAACCTTGGGTCAGGGTCAAGTTAGTAAATTCACATACGAGGCAGCAGCCTAAATGATATGATTTATAGGAGACCAAAAGCCCATTCTCTTCTCAGGATGTAAGCTGTTTCCCTAACACTATTGTTGCATTACTCCATTGGACATATCTTGCTCAAGCATTTTACCCTGAGAGTTCTTACAGGCCTAAAATTACCACTTGGGAGAAATGACGGATGTGAAGGAATTTTTTTTTTTTTTAATATTGGTTCCATACAAATTTTAGGATTGTTTATTCTACGCTTATGAAAAATGCTGGTGGTATTTTGACAGGGATTGCATTAAATGCATGGATTGCTTTGGATAGTGTAAACATTTTAACAGTGTTTGTTCTTCCAATCCATGAGCATGGAATGTTTTCCCATTTTTTGTGTCCTCTACAATTACTTTCGTAAGTTTCTGTAGTTTTCGGAGTACATATCTTTTACCTCTTTGGTTAGGGTTATTCCTATGTATTTTATTGTTTTTGGTGCAATTGCAAATGGGGTCAATTCCTTGATTTCTCTTTCTGCTGCTTCATTATTGATGTATAAAAATGAAATAGATTTCTATACATTGATTTTATATCCTGCGACTTTACTGAATTCATGAATCAGTTCTAGCAATATTTTGGTGGAGTATTCTAAACCTCTCCAGCACAAGGAACCCTGCTAAGACATCTCCCATCCTTGATATCTGATCAACCTTGATATTTGATCAAGTTCTTTATCACAACTCCAACTTCTGCCTTTGATTTCCAAGTCCTTGATCTGTCTTTCACAAGAATCATGTTACATCAGTTTAGCAAGAATCTTCCTAACGCTTGGCATCTTCTCTTAGCAATTTTCCAGACCCTGACTCTTTACTGTACTTCTTGGCTATAAATGCCTGGCTGTCTTTGTTGTGTTCGGACTTGAACCCCATCTTTCTCCTCTATTGCAATACCCCATCACAATAGCCTTGAATAAAGTCTTCTTTATATTTTAATAAGTATCAGTAATTTGTCCATAACATGTGAAACAAGTATCTCAGCAAACAAACAGAAATCAGCATGAAAGGTAAATAAACTAAAATTTAGGGTGATGACAGGACTGTCAGAGTACCTCTCCTCCCCTATCAAATTTTGTGCCCTCTGTCATCCCTTAAAAAGAACACCATTTCCTTGAGATCTACCACTTGGAGGGTGTTCATCTATGCAGTAGTTTTACAGTCTACTATTTTATTTTAATAGTCAGCCAAATTGACTATTAAAACACAATAGCACATTAAGACCATTGCTGCACTGCTGGAGAAAAACAGAGGAAGAAGAAGGAAAAAGAACATCTTCTGGCTATTGGCACAAAGTAGGTCAACCTAGTAAGAGAAGCCATGACAGAGCAGAAGCAAAATATCTTTGCTTACATTAAGGACTAACACGAAAGAAAAAAAAAAAAAAAACACTGGTCTTCTAAAGCAAGATGGCTCTGGTCTCATTGGAAAAATTCCAACTAAATATTCACACTTAGAACTGAAATACCAAGAGCGATTTAAGGGAAAAGATATGAGAGAAAGGTAAAAATAAGAAAACAAACATAAAAAAACATCTCCTGTTTATTCTATTATTAGATCTGATTTCAGGAAAACCTTCAATTATCAACTTATTTTCCTATGCTCCACCATCCTGACTTGACTACTCCAAAGGTGATTGTTCTATGAGGCACAAACCACTCAACTGCATGGAACAGCTAACCCCTTTTAACAAGTTTCTAAGTTTTGATACCTGAAGATAACTAGACCTTCCTCAGTGCACCCCCACAACACCCCAGCCTTAATCTACTGGTCATTGGTCAGAACTTCTACCCTGTTTCTCACCTCACTGGTATATTCAGAGGACCAAGGGTGGAGGGGGAGAGTTTGCCTTAAGAGGGATCTTTTCCCAACCTCAAAGAAATCCTAGCCTTGATTTCTTGTCCCAAGCAAGATCCTAATTCATCAAGGAAGAATCTATTTTTCACGTTTGAAATACCACTGTAGAGAAATCTGGGGATCTGATTCCTAACCCAGGATCCACTAATAACTAGCTATTCCATATGTGAAATGCCTAGGTACTTTGATATGCTGATTCCACTTCTAGGAATTTATCTTTCAAATATTCTCTGACATGTAAAAAATGCTATTTGGGCAAAGGTATTAAATACTACATTGTAGCAACAACAAGAGTTATGAAACAACACAAATTTCTGGCATTATAAGGCGAGCCAAAATAATTTTGCTACACCAGTATATTGAAATGTTTTGCAGGTACTAAAATGAATAAAGACATTCTATATACAAGAAATAGTGTTGGGTTTTTTTTTTTTTACTTTTTTAAAGTTTATGTATTTATTTTGAGAGGGAGAGAGAGAGAGAATGTGAGTACAGGAAGGGCAGAGAGAGATGGAGAGAGAATTCCAAGCAGCCTCCATACTGTCAATGCGGAGCCTGATGCAGGCACTAGATCACATGAACCATGAGATCATGACCTGAGCCAAAATCAAGAGTCAGCAGATAAACTGACTGAGTCACCCAGGCACCCCACAAGTAGTATTGTTAAGTGGGAAAATTAAAGTGCCAAAGAGTAAAGTGTCTCTTTCATTTATGTTTATATAATTATCTCTTGCAGAAAAAAAATAAATAAATAAAAGAAACCTATAATAGTGCTTGCTCAGGGGTAAAAACAAGTTAATTTTTATGTTTCAAACTTGGTATGTTGTGAATACTCCATACTATTCATTACCTATTCAAAAATCTATTAAAAATATAAAATAAAGTAAGAGTATTATTACTTTAAAATTACTATAAAAGATAACTCCTTATTTTCTGAAATCTGAGTAATTTTAGCTATATTCACACAAAAAAGAAAATGATAGACCAATCTCATGTATGAACATATTAGATTTTATTTATGTAATTGCTGATTTTTGACTATTTTTGAGCTACAAAATTAGCAATTTCATGTGGTTCCACCTATAGATAAAAAAAATTCTAAATAAGATTTCAGCATATAGAATTCACTAATATATAAAGTATATAATATACTCTGGCCAAGCAGATTTTTTTTAACAGGAATGCAAAAAGAATTTAATAACCCCAAATCCATAAATTAAATGAGAAACTCATATGATCAAATCAAAATATATTAAAACACCTTTAATAAAATTTAACAGCAAACCTAAGAAAGAGATAAGATAAGCTAGGAAGAAAACTGTATTTTATAAAGGCTATTTAGGTAAAAGCAAAAATACAAAAAGAGTAAAATTATTTAAATTAAGATCAAGAACTAGATAGGTATGTTCTTGTCCCCATTGATATTCATTATTGTCTTAGAAGATCTAAGGAGAGAAGAATATAAGCAACTGGTATTAAAATTGAAAAAATTATATTTTTTACTGTGTAAAGGAAATGAATGAGAATTGTTAAGAGAATGTGGTAAGTTTGCCTAATATAAGAGAAATATTCAAAAACCAACAACAAGTATCTAGAAATTAAAATAAGTCATTATGAGAGGAACATACAAAAAAGCAAAATATGTAGGAATAAATTTAATAAAAGTGGAACAGGACATATGTAATAAAAAATATAAGCTGGCCTTCATTTGTTTCCATAAACTATAAACATATTTAATTGTAAATTAATTATCAATTTTATTTTATTATATTATATATTGTAATATATATTATGTGTTAATTTTAATGTTATATATTATAAATATATTCCTAAGAGAAAAACATTTAGTAAT
This sequence comes from Panthera leo, assembly GCF_018350215.1. Classification (NCBI taxonomy): domain Eukaryota; kingdom Metazoa; phylum Chordata; class Mammalia; order Carnivora; family Felidae; genus Panthera; species Panthera leo. The sequence continues at coordinate 145,572,891 of NC_056687.1, read as the reverse complement.
AAATGTAACAAGAATGGAGAAAGATATATATATAACGAAAACTATAAATATTGTTAAAGGACACAGAGGTTTGGAAAAAATAGGAATATATTTCAGATTTTTGTAGAACAAAAATTGTCAGTAAAAATGTCATAGAAGTGTCAATCTTCCATAGTTAATATGTAAGTGTGATTCAACTGCAATTAGAATCCCCAAAGGTTATTGTTAATTAGGAAAATAATTTTAAAATTTATATAGAACGAAGGCCTAGGAATAACTAAAGAAAGAATTCAAAACAATTGTGACAGAAAATTTGCTATGTCAACTGTCAGAACGTACAACAAATCTGCCCTGATTAAATGAACCTGTGTAACATAATATTGAATAAATTCAAAAACATAAAATAATAGAAAAGATCAAAAAGGAACTCCAGTCATTGATATATACTGAAAGTGGCATAGCAATTCATTGAGAAGATAATGTTTCATAATTAGTGCTGACACACCTCACAATGCATCTTGGACAATATTAGTTGGTCCTCTCTTGTATATTGCATGCAAAATAAATCTCAGATGAATTAAATCATTGAATACATAAAAAATTAAGTAATCAACATTTTTACTGTTTATTTATTTTTAGAGAGATATTGTGAGCAGGGGATGGGCAGAGAGAGAGAATCCCGATCAGGCTCTGTACTGTCAGTGTGGAGCCTGACGTGGGGCTTGATCCCAAGAACTGTGAGATCAGGACCTGAGCCGAAATCAGGAGTCAGACACTTAAGCAACTGAGCCACCCAAGATACCCCAGTAATCAATATTTAGAAGAAAAATCAAAGTAGTAACAATTTCACATTGAGATCATTTTAAACAAGAACCCACAAATGATATTAAAGCATATAATAGATGTTTTAGGCAAAAAATATTTAACTCTTTTGTCTATCAAGGGAGATATTATTTTAAAAAACAGTAAACAAATAATAGATTTGGGGCAAACATGCTATATAGAAGAATTTATAAATGACTCTCTGAAATGGACAGGACTAAACGAACCAATAGAAAATGGGCAAAAGTATGGGAACATCTATTGAAATATCACCTTATGATTTTATCTTATTTCTTAAAATAAGCAAAAGAATATATTTGGCATTCTAATAAAACAGGTATTTGTGTCTTTTCATCCTTAATTGGCCATTTGAAACATGTGTAGTTACCATTCCTGGATTCGGATGGCTCTGAGTGGTTAAATCCTTGAGATGCTCTGTGTATATTGGTATTCCTTGGAAGGGTAAATAACACCAATAGCCCAAGAGTTTTTGTGAATGGTCTGCCACTTTTTTTGTCCTTCAAAATGCTTTCTTGTCATTGATGCCCAGAAAAGATTGTATCAGGCAAAAATATTTGACTACATTGCTCAATGTGGACTTAATTTCTTGAAAAGAATGAAGTTTGGGGGTTTCTTGATCTCTATTTACTCTGGCGAGTGGTATTTTCCTTCTTGTGACTTTAGAAAATCCATCTAGTCAAATGACCAAAAATAAATTTGCCTTTCCTAACGTGAGAAGAAAATGGCAGACAAGTAGTAAGGGATGGTTCCACTGAAGGATTTGACCTCCTTTGGCGATAAGAGCAGAGGATTTTGGAGTTAAGAAGATTTGTGTTTTAATCCAACATTTACCACTTACATATTGAGTGACCTTGACCAAGTTACCTCACATCTCTAAAGGTTGGTTTCTCCAGCTATGTAAATGAGGAAAATGCTAGTCCTTCATAGGATTATTGTAAGGATTACATGAAATAATGTATGTAAATCTCTTAGCAGGAAAATTAGCTGAATTCAAAATAGCTGTTATTTATAGACACTGCTACTATTGGTCCAGACGTCGTAGTTGCTATAATCGTCCATGTTTTTACTATTTAGTATATTTTAGTAAGTATGCATTTACTTTATAACATATAGTCATTTTATATGTTATATATATATCTTTAAATTATAAATTGATTTATAATTTAAATATAAATTTATATACTCATACAATTTAACAACCTTAATAGGCAAATCATATTACTGTATGAATAACAAAATTAAGTATAAAAATGACTATTATTATAATATAAAATGTAATATACACATACTGTACACACACTGAATACGTATATCTCATATTCATATGAGACGTAGAGATCCTTGCCCTTGTTTCCTTTTTCTCGGCCAGAGTCATTTTCCCAGCTCACGGAGCTGCTGCTGGCTATCTATTTTTCACACACACACGCATACACTCGAACTGAGAAAGAAAGAAAAGAGAAACAAAGAGAGAGAGAGAGAGGGAAGGAGGGAACTATTGGCATACTGATGTCACTGTCTCTCCTAAAGTCAGCCTGTCCTGCTCACCTTGACTAGCTGTTTACAGCTGGCAGGAGGAAATGTCATGTGCGAAGGCTAACTGTTCCACTATTCACTTCAGCTGGAGTCCTGGGTTGGCCAGACCTGTTAGGAGCCATAGGAATCAGTCTTTGGCACCAGTGTGTTCTGGGCCAGGTAGGGGGAGGAGGGAGAGGATGATGGAGGTAACATTTGGCCAACAGCTACTATTTTGAAAGGCCAGAGGGAGGTCCTGCAGGTTTGGCTCATTTTCCAATTTCGGAAAAAGAATTTCCACGTGTGTGTGTGTGTGTGTGTGTGTGTGTGTGTGTGTGTGAGGTAATCTTTGTAGAACTAAAATAAATCTCTGAAAATAAAAATATAAGAAGGATCAGGATTTCATTTTTATTCTTGGTAGCAAAACATGATTCAGGGTAATGATTATCTACCAGATCAAAATACAGTGCTTCGTAGTTCAAAATCATTTTTATGTACATCATCATCTGACTTAATGGGACTTCCTAACATATTAATAATGCAAGGTCAAGAGAAAGTTCCTGTCATAGCCATTTATCTGTTTGGTGTAACTGTCTATATTGGAAGTTAAGCTGAGGGCCGTGCGGGTGGCTCAGTCAGTTAAGGGTCTGTTGATTTAGGCTCAGGTCGTGATCTTGAGTTTCGTGAGATTGAGCACCACGTGGGGCTCTGCACTGACAGCTCAGAGGCTGCATGAGAGTCTCTCTCTGCCCCTCCCCTGCTTGCATGCCCTCTCTCTCTCTCTCTCTCAAAATAAATAAGTAAACTTTAAAAAAAAAAGTGAAACTGAGAGTGAACTTCGCCTGTATGGACCATGCAACCAAAAGCCACGATGTGCTTCAGTGTAGCAGCAGCAGATGCCGTCCTACTGTAGTGGAGATCAAGGGCAGAATTTGGTCCACCTTTGTCTCATTCCTCAGTATCTAAGATCTTTACCTTCTTGGATAGCTTCCTCAAATTCTTTGAGGTCCCTTGTATCCCTTCCCCAATACACTGAATTGGCAACATTGAGCCTCCATAATTATCATGAAAGTGCGCATTGAGCAGATTTGGGCTTGCATACACAAAATAGTTTATGTTTGTGAACGGAAGACTTATACCTGCCACATGAGTATTTTTTTAATGTTTATTTACTTTTGAGAGAGAGAGAGAGACAAAGCAAGAGCCGTGGAGGGGCAGAGAGAGAGGGAGACACAGTCTGAAGCAGGCTCCAGGCTCTGAGCTGTCAGCACAGAGCCCCACATGGAGTTCAAACCCACAAACTGTGAGATCATGACCTGAGCCAAAGTCGGACATTTAACCGACTGAGCCACCCAGGCCCCGCAAGTATTTTTTATAATACTTGGGAGAGATAGCACGGAGAAAGCTAGTCAGATGACATTTATTCCCAGAAGTAATTGTTTTTAATATTATAGTGAAGTTTTTATTTTAACCGGTTTCAGTCAATGATCAGGATCCTGAAGATACAACTGGAAAGCAATTGCTTTTGTTTTTTCACCACTGTCCCATTCACGCTACTCTGTGAACTCTTGTTTTCCAAACACTGTAGGCAGGGGCTGGCTGAATTTCATGAGCTATTCCAGTGATTATTATTATTAATTTTATTAAGTTTATTTTTTAAGTCATTAAAAATTCCAGTGCCCCCTCATGTCAAAGTTGCAATTTCTTACTACATTTAAAACTACCCCACCCTCTGGTCTAGGCCTCATAGTAGAGAGTGGGTCTCAACTTTCTAGCTTGCTCCTCTCTTCTTCTCTCTCCTATATTTTACCGCTCCTGGCTCCTTCAGTGGTTGGCCAGTTGGTGGAAGGAAAGATAAGGGACAGATGCACCTTACTTGTGAAGCACACTTTATACTCTAGTGCCTTCTGAGAAAAATCAACTCCCTTTGAAACAAACCTTGCTTATTTGTAAGGCATTTTTGTGGGTTCTTACAGACTCTTAAAGCTTACAAAACATTCCACTGACAGCAGCGTTTTCAAGATAACTACTTAATACTGTCCCTTACCCCAGCCACTGACTTCCTGTGGCCCAATCCTCTCACAGGTCCTGATGGATAGAGCTATTTTTAAGACCACGCACATCTAGCTCCCTTCTGGGCCTACATCTGGCCTTCAGGATGCAAACACACATCCTTGACCTTGATCCTGGCCTTCAGGATGCAAACACACATCCTTGCATTTTGGAAGTGCAAACCCTTCTCAGAGCACTCCGGTCTCTTCATTCCACAGCTCAGGAAAACACTCTATTTTTCTTGTCAGATTGAGATGTTTTAGTCATAAGGTACCAGCCATTTTATTCCACAGTTTCTAGGGAATATATGTCAGGTTATCTGACGGGTTCATTCGAAGTCCCTGACCACTTATGGTGAATGAACACCTCTCCTCCCTTACCTCTAAAACATTCTCCCTCTCTGAAGAACTCTTCTACCTTTCTCAAATCTCTACTGAATTCTTAGTCTTTTTTATACTTATTGGGAGAACTAATATTGGTATAACTGGCTCTTAAAAAAATGTAACTTTATTAAAGTCTATTTTACATATAATAAAATGTACCCATTTGAAGAGTATAGGAACCAACCTGTAACCACCACCATAGTCAGAGGCAAAGAATATTTTCACACTTAAAAACGTTCCCTCATACCTCTTGACAATTAAACCCCAACCCATCTATCCCCAGGCAAGCACTAATCTGCTTTTCTGTCATTATTGGTTAGTTTTTACCTGTTCTAGAATCATATACCTGGAGTCATAGAATGTATATATTCCTTTGTGTTTGTCTTCTTTCCCTTAACACAATGTTTCCGTGAACCATTTATGTATTCTTGCATGTTTTAGTAGTTTGTTCATTTTTTATTACTGAGTAGCGATCCATTTATAGATATACCATACTTTGTCTATCCATTCACATGTTGATGGAAATTTGCATTATTTTCAGCTTTTAGCTACCATGAATAAAGCTGTTATACACACTTGTGTACAAGTCTTTGTATGGGCATAGGTTTATACTTCTTTTGAATAATAACTAGAAGAATAATTACTGGGTCATAGGGTAAATGTACATTTATCTTCTTTTTTTTAATGTTTATTTATTTTTGAGAGAGAGCAAGAGAGAGGGGGGAGGTGCAGAGAGTGGGAGACAGAGGATCCAAAGCAGACCCGGCATTGACAGCAGACAGCCTGATGTGGGGCTCGAACTCAGAGACTGTGAAATCATGCATGACATGAGCTAATGTTGGATGCTTAACCAACTGAGCCACTGACTTCCCGAATTTATAAATTCTACAGATACAATCTTGTACCTTACTTAATATGAGGTTGCTTAGCCCCTAATAGTCTTAGTTTGGGGCCCTTAGTGGATACTCTGAAACAACAGGAACATTCATATTTAATTAACCCATATAACACTCAACTTAACATTTTCCCCTTAAACTACCAGATTGAAATACTTGAGAAGGTAAGAATCATGTCTTATTTATTCTTTGTTCCTCCAGGTACCGTAACTGGTCACATGGTAGTGCCATAGAAAATATCAGTAGAACTAAAATTTAATGGCTTTAAATGCACTGAACACTGCTTGAACCCCACAAATACAGTTGTGTTGGTTATTACTTCGGTTATGTAAAATTTAATGATTTAAACTTGAAGTTAGCAAAATCCATAAACCCAAGTCAAAAATGGCACTGCTATGTATCCACATTTCCTTGCTGGTCAGCTCTAAGACGCCTTTTCAGTTCCCGAGATAACTGAAGTAGAATACCCCAAGTAGAATAAAATAATAAGACAAAAGGGAAAAAGAAGAAAAGTTGACAAAGGTACATTTATTTTATTTTTTCTTCCTATCTTCTGGACCTCTGAGGCTGCACCATGAGTTGGAACATGTATTAGATTTGGCACGCAGCCATTTTTCTCCCAGGCTATAATTTCAGAAAGCCTTGTCTGGGGAGAAATGACCTTTCAGCCACTTCAAAGACATCTCCTCCCTCACACCTACATGCCGGGCTTACTGGCACTAAGACAGTCCTCTCAGTTAGAAAGAAGACTTCTAAATGGTATCTCCTGGGGTCACCTCAGGCTTGCGTGGGTGACCTCTGCAGCCAGAGGGAGAATTGCAGCTACATACGAGTCGAAAGTTGAGTCATGAGGCTAGAAGTGAACAGGAAAATGAAAACGAGAATACCACCACATTTCAATGGAGAATATTTTCTGAATAATGTACAGAGAGTCCTGAATATACCTGGAATAGTCCAGTTGGTCAAACAAGTGGCAGCTGGCTGTTTCTCAAGACTTGGCCCTGTAGTTCTCTGATCCCAAAGGCACTTAACCTTTTCAAAGATCAAAGGCATCCTATTTTTTTTTCCCTTAGTTTACCTTGCCTTGTTCTTTCTTTTCTGATTTTCCACCCCCCCCTTCTACAGTATCACTTCAGCTTTAGCAGGGAGTTGAGAAAGGTAGTTACTGGGGAAACAGGCAATCTTACCACAATTTGATCTGTTCGAATAAGCCACCCTTTATCTTGTTCTGCCAGTTGTAGTCAAATGCAGCTATTTAGTGTTCTATCACATGTGACATTGATGGGTAGAAAGAAAACAAACAAACAAACAAGGGATGCTTTTATCTTACAAATGTGATGGAGGGACCCTTACCACTGATATATATGTCTGAAGTCCCCCAGGAGAGACATTGAGAGGCTATATTACTTTACTCAGATTTCTGGTTTCTATGGCCAATTTAATAAGTGCCCTTACAAAGATTTGTACAGACAGATTTCATTCAGTGGGCTATGCAAGGAAAAGTGGTTAATATGCTAATAGGAAAAAAAGAAAGAAAGCTAGCTTAATTTTTTACCCTCCGCCATATTCTTATTTTAGAAGTGTGAAAGAATTAGGGATACAAAACTAAACTATTCTGAAAATAATGAAACATGGGTTTAAAGCTGACCTCAGGGTGAAGAGGAGGAAGTAAACTTAAAAGCAAAGGAAACAAGCACAAAGAAAAAGGCAGATTAAGTAAGACTATGAACCACTGTAAAAAACTCTGCATAAAAGACGATAAGGAATTCTAGGAAGTTGGTAAGAAAGAATATGGTAAAGGCGAATGTCCTAAAATGGCAGGGTATCATGTTTAATTAAAAAAAAGAAGATGCCTATGGAACCATTGTGTTCCATAAAAATTAAATATATGCACATGTGTGTGTTATCAATGATATAAACCATATATATCATGGACTTTTGTATGTTAATTCAGTGATGGTAATTGCAACTCTAGTTTATACATTCATGTATAAGATTCTATAATAAATTTACATTGATAAAATGATGTTGATGGATTTAACAGACTTTTAATTTGGCCAGTGGTATTCAGATTTTCATTTCTATAGTGAAGCTTTTCAGAACATTCTCTTCACACCTATCCTGAGCATTTCCATAGGATAAATATCTAGAAATGGAATTGCTTGTCATAAACTTAAGCACATTGTAAAAAGCTTCCTGTGTACTCCCTAAAACAATCTCCACCAGCCCTGAACCAGATTATACTCCCACCAGCAAGGCATAACTGTGATTCCCTAAGACTCTCTATCAATATATTTTCTCATTTTATTATAAATTTTAATTTGCCTCTGTGAAAGCAAAGATGCCTGTTGATACACTTCGCCCATTTTAATTTGGTGTTTTAAGTGCATTTCTTTCTGGGACATCTGGCTGTCTCAGTCTTAGAGCATGCGACTCTTGATCTCCAGGTTATAAGTTCGGGTCCCACGAGTCCCACATTGGGTGTAGAGATTACTTAAAAATAAAATCTTAAAAAAATACATTTCTTTTTGATCTGTGTATCTGTTAAGGATTATATTTGGCTTCATTTAAAAGACTATCCATCATACAGTGCCTTTAGTAAAAAAAAACTTTTATTTTTCTCTTATAAAGAGAAGTCTACATCCAGGCTCCTTTCTTTCCATTCATCTATCCTTAGCTCAGGGCTTTTGATCTCTTGCTTACTTCCCTATTGTCACAAATGTCTGTGCCATCTCGAGCATTGGGAAAGTGCGCCAGGTATGAAGAGGGGAAAGGGCAAAAGCAAAAAGCCTGTGCCTGCTGAGCTTGCTCCATTTTCCTTGAACCCATCCTCCAGCCTTCCCCCCACACCCCTCCAGCCTCCCCCTCCACACACCCCTCCAGTCTCCCCAACACATACTTCTCTAGCCACCCCCACATCCCTCCAGTCTCCCCTAACACATACTTCTCTAGCCTCCCACACATGCCTTTCCAGTCTCCCCCTCCCCACATGCCCCCTCCAGCCTTCCCCAACACACACCCCTCCAGTCTCCCAATACCACCTGTGACTTCCACTAGCTTCCTATTGGTCAGAGCTATGGCACATGGCAACTCTTGTCTGAAAAGGAAGATAGGAAGTAAAACTAGAAGTACATGTTGCCTTCCGACACCCCCAAAATTAATAAATAAGTAAAATCAAGTTTCTCGTAATGGAGAGAACAATGGATTTTGGCTAGCCACCAGTAATGTTGGCCATACTTTCAAAATATTCTTGCATACCGAAGGTAGTTTTTGTCTTTTGTTTTTAAATGTTATTTATTCTTTTATCAATATATATTTGTGAATATTTGGACAATTTGTATTTACTTTTACGATTGCTACCAAATTTTTAAATCTTTTCACTTAGAGATTTTTTTTTTCTGTTTCCTTTCTGACTCTATCTTTCTCTGTGTAGATATATTAATATTGTTCACCACATTACTGGTTTTCCCCACCTCCAAGTGCACATAGTAGGATTGTACCTCCCGTTAGTCTTGAGTGGTGCCTATGACTATTTTTGGTCAGTAAGTTGTGAGTGGAAGTGTGTTTGCAATATTAAATACATGCATACCTATTTTTCCCAACTGTAATCTTTACTTATGTATTCAGTCATGATCTGTCTAGTTATGATAGGCTGGATCATGCTACAGTAACAAATAATCCCCAGCTCTTAGTGGTTTAAATCCACAAAGGTTTATTCCCCCTCAAGATAAAGTCAACGGTGGGTTGACTGGGGCTTTCACTCTGTCAGATTGCTCACTGGCTCAATCCCTTCAGTGTTCAGTGACTCGAAACCCTTCCCGAGTCATTTTGCAGGCCACAGCAAGTAACGTGGGTGGATGCAAACTTCTTCAGGAGGTAGGGAAATAGAGTTCTATCAGTCCCTAAAGATGGAGAGTAGAGTTGCCAGAAATTAACAAATACAAATATAGGATGCCCAGTTAAATTGGATTTTCGTACAAATCAATCATTTTTAGTATAAGCATGCCCCCATGCAATATTTCAGACATGTTTATAGTTTTTAAAATTGGCTGTTTTAACTGAAATTTAAGTTTAACTGGGTGTTCTTGGTTTTATCTAGAAACCTGAGCAGAGAATTATTAATATTTAGTGAAGAGCACGAGTAACAACTATAGCCTCGCTTTCTTGCCATAAGTTAGAGATGTGGTATTATGCTGCTTTTCCCTTCCCCGATGCAAGTTTCTAAGCATTCCAATATGCTTTTGATTGCCTTCATTATATTTCTTAATTTGTCAGTCACATTCTTATAACCATTATAACCATGAACCTTTTATAACCAGTTTTTTCCTTTTTGTGTTAGGGTTTCATCAATATCACATCTACTGACTTTTGATGAGCATATCAATTGGAGATTTTTCTCTAGTTTGTCTAATTTTTCTTACAGTACTTCTTTATAGTAGTAGAAAATTTGCTTTGACTCACTATATTCATTAATTAAGTATAATTAATCAAATTACATACTAATTTAAGCATAGTTTTTTAAATGTCTGACCTGTTCTTCTGTGTGTTCATTCTTACAGTAAGAGGTTTCTTTCCCCAGCAGTGGGATTAGAGATGAGTTTTATAAAAGGTGATAACTGATGGGGGCCATTTGTTCACTCATTCTGTAAATATGGAGGAAGAAGGGAAAGTTTATTTTTGCTGGACTTCGTTTGGGTTGTGCAGCCAGAATGTAGAAGAAGGGAGTGGAGAGGTATTTTTCCTTTCATTTGTTTGTTTGACTTGTTTTGGCTTGGAGTAGGGAATTTGATATCTCTGCAGAAAACTTTTCTTTGTATATTATTGGCAACCCTGAGGCAAGCGGGCAGGCAGGGCAACCCCCTTTCCCTGGAGAGCTGCTTTTTCCTGGAGGCAGCCTTGGCCCCTCCTTTGGCACCATATGCAGGTACAGAGTGTTTGCCATTCTAGGTCCCAGCTTCCTCTAGCCTTGAGGCACTGGCAACCTGTTCCCGGGCATAAATGAAATTGAAATGTGCCTCTTTCCTCCTCCTCCTCCCCCTCCCCCTCCTCCCCCTCCCCCTCCTCCCCCTCCCCCTCCTCCTCCTCCCTCTCCTCCTCCTCCTCCTTCTGTTCATACTCTCCTGCACTTCTCAGCAAGCTTTAAATTAGGGAAGGCAATGAGAGCCTTTGGCTGACTATTCTTCCCATTACTTAGCATCTACAAGCAGCATGGTGAGACATCAATTGTTTTTTCTTTCAAATTAGCGCCCTTTGGATCTGAAGTGGATTAAGAGGTCGCCAGTCTCAACAGTTAGCCAGAGGTGCATCATTGTGGAGCAAAAATATCCCTAGAAACCAGTGATGAGGTGCAGGACAGGCTGCTCCAGAATGCTCCACTTCGATGTGCAGATTATTTCGAGCTGAAGACAATAGGGCCCAAGGAGCTTTTGCCTCTCCCTTAACTGCCTAAAATTTAGAAAGAGAGCCTAGTCCAGGAAGAGAACTATCAACCAGAGAGAGCCACAGAGTACCTGCTAGGTATGGTAAACTGGGTTTTGCTGGCACAGCCTGATTCTTCAATTTCTTCTCTGTGCCCCGTTGTCTCTGAGTGGCGTGCCAAGCATTTGTTTACCAAGCATTTGCTCTTCCCATCTTCCTGTGAATTGCTCCCTTCCCCTTTGAGGCTCCAGACCCCACAAACCCCCTTCTCCTTAGCTCAGGATGGCACAAAAACCTTAATTGCCTGACTGAGTGTTGGGGCATCTCAATCTTTGGAGTTTCCACATCATATCTTTGGGGATCCTGCACGAATTAAATTAAAATTTGTTTTCCCCGTGTTAATCTGTTTTGTGTCAATTTCACTATCTATAAGACCAGCCAAAGAACCTAGAAGGGAAGAAAGGAAAAGTTTTCCTCCCTTATGCATGAAAAAAAAAAATCCTGTATTTATCAATACTTCCCTTAGGGAAAGAGTATCGTTCACCAGAAATGTGGTAAAAATATTAACACAGCTGCACAGAGGCAGATGGGTACAGCAGGAAAGAAAAACTCTGAATGGTTAAGAGGAACATGTCGATAAGCTGCTTGAAGTGTTCAGTCTAAAAGGAACCTGCTAATGTAACAGTAGATTATTACTAACAGTTTCTGTAGGGGAGAGGGGTGAGTCCTTTTAATTGCTGAGTGAGATGTACACATTGGAAGTTGGGGAGACTATGACCCCACATTGGTCCCAAATAGCCCTCCTCTGCCAAGGCAATCCTTCATATCAATCCCTCATATTATTAATATCATATATTAATAAATGCTTCCCATGTATGAAAAATAGGGGTTTAAAGGGACACCAACTTACTACCCTGCCCAGTGTTAGCATGTATCTTGGTCTGGTCCTGATCTGTGGTTTTTTTGTAGAAATTCCTTGAAGTTTGAGCTCTGGGGCTGGGACCATTTTTCTCAATTTCAGGGTGGATAGAATACCTCCACTCTTCCACTTTAATATTCACTTGAACTTTCCAGTGTAGATCTAAAGATTTAATCATATGATTTTTCAAGTTGCCATACTATTTGGATCTATCTATCCACAAGCTTTAAAAATGTTGGCTTTCATATATAAACCTTGACATGCATTTCTGACCCCAAAATGAATTTGTCTGCCAAGTTGTTTCAGCTGTATTTTTTATGGCCTGTTGATCTATCTGAAAAGTCTCATACAGGTTGTCAGCATTGTAGGCAGAAGTTCTGAGCATGGCTGGACTTTGATGTTCCCAGGTTTTTTTGTGTTTCATCACAAAGGTTTAAAATCACCTGAACTTGTCCTTTAGAAATGTAGGGAGTAGGGGGACAAATCAAAGAATAAGTATAGCCAGACAATAAATCCTAGCTCCAGTATTTTATTGTAAAGTAGTATATATAATACTTGGATAACTCCTTCATTCCTCATCAGCTCAAATTTCCAATTTGCGAATTGTTGTAACTATACCCACCTTATAGTGTTCTTCTGAGGATTAATCAGTAACTGACAGACAGGAATTCTCTGTAAGTGGAAACTATCATTCCTATCCGAATTTTCATGTGGTGGTATGATTTCAGAGTTGGTTTTTACATCAGCAGGTGCACCAAAAGTCACCCAGAAGGAAATAATGCTACAATGACACCAACAACACAAAAATCCATTGGAATGGGCCTGTGACCTTGACTTGATTAACACAACTGCTGGACATTTTCCACCAGGAAGCTCCCTTCCAGCATTTAACCAATTTTCAAATCAAATAAACCAAACCATGTTCAAATTTTCCTAGATATTTGCAGATATCCAAGAGTGGCTCCGTTTGAATTTTTGTCAGAGCTTTGAGTTCTCAGAACTGTGCTCAGAATAGCTGCCTCCATGATTACATCCCGCCTTTACATTCCTGCCATTCTTCTGTCACATTGACCCCATCCTCTATTGTCCTCAGGATCATCTCTTCCCCTGGGGGGGCCATGCTCTGCCTTGGGTGCCCAGAGTCCCCGCAGGCTCAGCCTCACCACCCCTTCCTAGGCAGCCTGTCCCCCATGATGCTGAACAGCAGCTTCACCCCGACTTTTCCCTGCTTGAAAGCCGCTGCTGGTTCTTTCACATCTGAGGGCACACATAATGAGAAGCACTGATTCAACCCAGTGGGAGGATTCAAAGAACAGCCTGAGGGAGAGGTCAATGAGATAGAACACAGGAGCCTTCTGGCTTCATTTAACCTTCCCTCAAAAATCAGGGGCAAGTTTCTTCCTACTAGAAGCAACATGATTGAGGTGGTACTTTTAGATATGATAAGTTTGTCCTTTGAATGATAACACATCAAAAGGTCATTGTTGAAGGCTTCCTAAAACAGGGAGGTTTGTGTGCGGGTGACAGAGGGATAATGAAAGAAATTCCTATTCCAGTAAAAGTTAAAAGAGAAATATGACTAATAGAGTCTTTAAGAAGTTATTCAGTGGCTCTCACCAATATTTCTAGCATTAAAGTTCTGAAATTATCAGATTATTAGCACCTCTTGGCAGTGAGTTATGCCTCAGGAAATTCAATTAAGAGACAAGCCCTCTGGAATATTTAGAATTTATTACAAACACGTATACATATATTAGGTGTCAAATACAAAATAAAAAAGGCTCTCGGATCTTATGTATTATGAAAATGTATACTACTTTTGGAGGAAAGGAATTAAAGCTCATCTACACACACACACACACACACACACACACACACAGCCCATTTGGGAGCTTGAATCCAGTGCCCTTCTTTCATTTGATATTAAGTCTTTAATGGATGTGCTTATTTTCTTTATCATATCCGCAAACTGCTCCTTTCCAAGCATTCCTTATCTGGGAGGGAAGCCATCCTGGTGGAATACAATCATCTTACACCCAATCACAGAAGCCAGAAATGTAGGAATTGTCAGAAATGTAGGATTCCAAGCCATCACTGCCTTCTCCATCCAGTCATTCACCAGTGCCTGCTCACTTTAGCTACTGAATAGCTTACAGATTCACCCACCCTGTCCTCTTTCTGACATTGTTCAGTCTGTCTCAGTCTTGGCTTGGATGACCAACAGAACCCTAACTGAACACCTTGCTTTCAGGTTTGTTTCATCCAAGCTCAGCATCATTTACACATGACAGCCAGTCACTCTTCTAACACAAGATGCGGTCAAGCACTTAAATAGCTTCTTGATGGCAGATAGAGAAAACAAACTTGGCACAACTTGATTTGGCCCTTCCTGGCTTTCTTATCCCAATTCTCATTACCACACTCTTCTACTATTTACATTATACTCCATGCTAAATGCATTTTATTCTCACATGGATCTTGCTTGCTGAGATCTTAAGTAAGTCCAACTCAGCCTACAATGTGAAGTAATGTCTTTAGCAGTTCTTTTCAGATGTCTCCAGACTGGGTCAGAAGGCTTTCTAATTTCTATGTCCTCCTAAAGCATTGTGTGTTTCTCTCTCCCGTGGTAGTTTGTTACTATGACAGAACAATCTATATATTTTCATTGCTAGACTCGAGAGCAAGGTTGATGTTTTATTCCTCTTCAGATCCCTGGATCCAATGCCTGCTTGGCACATTGAAGGATATTAACTTAGGGCTTTGCACCAGCTGGTCCTTCTGTCTTTAACGCTTTTCCCAAATAGCTTCATGGCTAATTCACTCACCTCCTTCGTATCTTTGCTTAAATGTTACCTCCTCAATGAGGCCATCTCTGACAGAAAGAGGGAGATGACAAGTAGAGTTGTGATTTAAGCATAAAACTGATAAACATAAGGCAAAAAGAAAGAATTTATGTAATCTCATTTATGAATATAAATATCTTTAAAAGTGGTAAACAAAATTCAAAAACACAAAAGGAACAATTCATCCTGAACTCAGAAATGCAAAAGATATATTTATTATTTAAAACTTAATAATATAATATATAATTAACAAGTATACGTTTTAAAATATAACTGTCTTCGTAGATGGTAGAAAAGACAGTAGTTTAAATTTAACTCTAATTCCATGCAGAGATAATTAATAAACTAGAAAGAGAAGGATATTCATTAACTTGATGAAAATATTGGCAAATCAGTAGGCAATATTATACTTGAAGGTAAAAAACTGGGGATATTTCCATTAAAACCAGAATCAGGGTAAAAATGTATAATATCATTAATATTTTCAACATTTTCCTGGTAATTGTAACCAAAACGAAATCACTGGTGTATATTCAGGCTTTCTATTTCTCTTTGATGCAATGTTGGTAATGTATATGCTTCTAAGAATTTATCCATTTTCTTTAGGTTTCCAGTTTCTTGGCATATATTTGTTCAAAATATTCTCTTATAGTCTTTTTTTTATTTCTGTGGCATCTGCTATAATGCTTTCTCTTCTGTTTCTGATTTTGTCTTTTCTCTCTTTTTGTTGTTGTTTGCTTTTGTTTTTAGGTATTCTAGATAAGAGTTCATTGCTTTTGTTTACTTTTCAAAAAAGCAACTTTTAGTTTTATCAATATTTATCATAATTATAATACTACATTTCCTCTAGAGAAAAACGTTTTAAAAATAAGAATGGCTATGTTTAAAAAAATGAAATCATAAGGATTGGTGTTAAGCAGGATTTGGCTGCTAAAGAAGAGTACAAAGCATTTTTTTTTTTTATGGAGACTTTATTTGGGGAAGGCAGTTTTTGGTTCACAACAAAATTGAGGGGTTGGTACACAGATTTTCCATATGCTCCCTGCTCCCCCCGACACACAACCTCCCCTAGTATCCTCATCCTGCACAGAATGGCACATTTCTTACAACTGATGAACCTCCATTGACTCATTACAATCACCCAAAGTTCACAGTCTATGGGTTTGGACAAGTGTGTGATGACATGTATCCACCATTACAGTATCACAGAGTGTTTCCACTGCCCTAAAACCCTTCTGTGCTTTAACTGCTCATCCCTCCCCTGCCCTCAGACCTTGGCAACCAATGATCTTTTTTGCTGTCTCCATAGGTTTACTATGAAGTTTTAATAATGAAATGCCGTAAGAGTGTGGACGCACATTCATGAAGCAACGCATATCACTTAGTTACCCACTCTAATGCATATTATAATTTAGAACACAGTAAGCCAGGTAAACAAATAAGTGAGAAAGAGGAGAATTATTTTGTAGATATTTTTCAGAATATTGACTTGATGTTAATAAAAAAAATAAAACAGTAGAAATTGATGACAACCACAAAAAAAATTTAAGTTCTCACCTTGCATCAAAATGAACTCCAAGGTAAAAAAGAGTAGTGTTTAAATTCAATCATAAGACATATGTCTTATTATGTATCATTTAAGACTTATAATGTATTACTATATAATGTCTTATTATGTATTTATTATGTATTATTTCATTCATCTCCATAGAAGAAAAAATACAGTCAACTTAAAGATGATAGAGGAAATAAAAAATGAAAGTATCTTTTGATTTAAATATTAAAAGTAAATAACTTCTACTTATCAAAGAAAACAGATAAAATTTTAAAACAAAAAATAAATATTTACAGCAAATACGGCAAAGGAATCATTACATAAATAATCTAGAAAGAGCTTATACCAAATATGAATGTATGGCAAATTAAAATAAAAGCAAATAGCACTGCATGACTGCCAATAAAATATAGAAACCGTATAATCTCAGGGGTAGTCAAAAAAATTCAAATTAAAATACAATGTTTGCTTATTAAATTAGTAAAGAGTAAAACATTCTAAAATGCAGCTTCAGTAGATCATTATTGAGACATGCATCCTTGTACTTAACTAGAAGTAGAAAATTGTATACTTTTTTTGAAAATCAATTAAAACATCCCTACTCTCTGATTTAGTAATTTTCTTATTAGGGATTTGCCCTTGGGAAAGAATCTGACTTACAGATAGAGATTTATTCATTGCTTACAACAGTGAACATTTAGCAATAACTTTGGGAAACAGCTAAGAAAATTATGGTCCATCCATGAAAGGCAATATTCTACCCAGAAGTCACAAATTCAAAATAAGCAGAGGCCACTCATGTAAGTGAGTGAAGCAGGCAGGCAGATAAAAGAAAACCCTATTGACAAGCCAATACCCAGTCTAAATTGGATGTTGCCACTTAGCTGCAAGTATCAATTAGAGGACATTGGCTCCCTTTCCTAGAATTTCCTGTTTTTCTGGAACAACTGGAAGTCTGAATTATATAATGTTAAAGTGTTGAACTTAAATGACTGGCAACTCATTTAAACATGTGTCTATAAGCAAAGCGAGTCAGCTGACTCAATGTAATGAGTGAAAAATTGTTTTAAGTCCTCTGTTCCATAGCCATTAAAATTAATTTTCATGGGAGACTTGTTTTCATAACAAGAGGAAATGCCCATAACATAATATTAAGCAGAAGATCAATAGATGGAAGACTGAAAACTGTCTGTAGACAAGAATGAGTAGCATTGATTCACGTCAGTCTTGCCTGCCGGGTACCTGGCGTAGTGTCTGGTACAATCTAGGCAGCTACTAAACAAACATTCAAACAGTTGTCATCAAATGAGAACACGAAGTCAACTGTAAATAAAAAATGCATAAATTGAGTGATAGAATATATATCAAAATGCCAACATTGACTGCTTCTCATTTTCTTTATCTGGTTTTGGAACCAGTACAAGAGAGGAAAAGTACAGATTCATTCTACTTGTTAATGTTTCATTCATTTAGTTCATAAATATTTATTGAGGGTCTGGTATTTGCTAGGAACTGTTTTAGATAATGGAGATATAGAAGTGGGGAAACGCAAGCAAAATAAATTCCTGCCTAATGGAACTTGCATTTTAGTTGGGAAAGACTTGTAATAAACAATATAAATAAACTGTATAATATATTATATACTAAGTGATAAGAAACAAGAAATAAATGTTCTAAAATTTGTATCCAAGATTTGCTTTCATCAGGTATGGTAAGATATGCATGTGGGAATGATTGTCATGAATAAATAAGTTTATACTCATAGATTCTTAAAAAAAGGAGGCATGGCATGTCATGCTGGGCCACATGGCGGGGGGCGGGGGGCACCAAGGGCAATCAAGAGGCAAAAAGGACAGGAAGGCAGAGAGAGGTCTTTATAGGGGTTTCTGGGGGAAAAGCAAGACAGACCAGGATAGAAAATATAAGACTGGCTGGTTTGAATACTTTCTGTGGGCTTTTGGGCAGAGATACTATCTCTAGTCTGGTACCTGATCCAGGTTGATTTATGGCAGGAGAAATATTGGCTTGATCTGCAAGAGTTTGATAAAGGTGATGGTTAGAGGTGTGGGTTCTGGATCCGTTAGTTTGTACATGCAAGATGTATTTGGGTGAGCGCCTTGTTCTCTCTCTGAAGCTAGATGGAGGAGAGACAGCCTTAATCCAAGTCAATGATATCACAAATGCCAGAGCATCAAGAATATAGAAAATTAAAAAAAAAACATAGCTAATAGTAAAATACAGCAAAGAGAGGGGGTAGAGAATGCTGAGTGGGTATGTGGCAATGTTAAATAGGAATGTCAGGCGGGTGTCACGAGAAGACAGAGCGTTGGATAAAGTTGGTGAAGGCATGTGTGTCTGAAGGAAGACCCTTGTAGACAGAAGGAACTACAATTGCAAAGGCGCTTGGGTGGGAATATGGCTGATGGGTCTAGGGTCAGAAGGAAGGCCAGAATGCCTGGAATAAAAAAAGTGCATGAGGACAGAAGAAGAAAATGAAGTCAGAGATACTTGGCGTGGGGCGACGATGAGCTGTACCATAGACGCTTGTAGTCATTGTAAGGAATTTGACTTTTAGCTAACTGTATCCAACAATGTACTTCTGATGGCCAGGTATGGCATATCCCAAGAACACAAAGATGGGTTAAAACTAGAAAATATATTACTTAATTTACCATACAATAGACTAAAAACCTTAAAAAATGAGGCTCATGTGATTCAGAAAAGGCACTTGATAAATTTCAGAACTTAGACTTAAAAAAAAAAATCCTCAGCTGTTTAATGTTTGAAGGGAACCTTTTCACTTCACAAAGATCAAAGATCACATGAAAATTTTATAGCATACACTACTCTTAGCAGGAGACCTTAAATACATCCCCCTGAAGAATGGGAATGAGAGGGGCTCGTGGGTGGCTCAGTAGGTTATGCGACCTACTCTTGATTTCGGTTCAGGTCATGATCTTCTCTTTCTTCCTATCTCTATGCTCCTCCCCTACTCTCTCATGCACGCTCTCAAAATAAGTAATAACATAAACTTAAAAAAAATAACTGTAAGACTGGAAATGGGAGCAGTATGCCCACCATCACTATTGCACAATTAATGCTTAACATGATTCTGAAAGTCCTGGCCAACTGTACAAAGAGAGAAAGAGAATAATAAGAGCAATGAAGTTTGGTGCAAAAGAAATAAAATTGCCATTATTTACAGAAATATTATCTGCCTTCAAACATAAAAAACAGGAGTTATTCTTTTATTAAATGGAATAAGTCTTAGCACGTTGCCATGCTCACACAAAATTGAAATAAAAACTCAGCAAACAACACTTCCATAGAGAAAAATGTAAATCTCTAACAAAGTGCATGAAATACAGTTGGAATTTCTGGTGGGGGGAGACAGTTTTTAGCCTTAGATAAGACAACTTAATATTATAAGAATGTCAATTATACTTATATCAACCTACAAATTTAATTCAATACCTTTGACATTTATTTCTATTTTTCAGAAACTTAATAAATTCACTCCAAAATTTACATGGCAGAATAGGTACCCAGTAATCACTAAGTAATCTTAAATGAGAGAGAGAAAAGAGAAGTGAGTAAAAAGGTAGGCACATATACATGTGGAAATTTAATATACGGTAAAGATGCACCACCGAATCAACGAGGGAAGTGTAGATTACTGGAAAAACTCTCTGAAAATCGGAATATAAAAAAACTTTTCCCCATATACCAGTCTGTATAAAATTTGATTCTAGGTAGATGAAAGACCTAAATGTGAAAAACAAATCTAGACACTCTATAGAAGAAAATTTAGAAAAATATTATTGTAAACTATAGGGAGGTAATTCTGAAGCATAACACATAAGGAAAAAAAGAAAAGGAAGGGACAAATGAAAATGACATCAAAATGAAGAATTACCATTCGAAACATGAGATCATGGATAAAGGTAATAGGGTAAGTGACAGAATGGAAAAAATAATTTGCAATTTTTAAACCGCCAAAATATTAACATCTAGAATATAAAGGAAACTCATACAAATTTGTAAGAAGATAGAAAAACAAGGAGAAAATAGGCAAAAGGCAGTTTATCAGATAAATACATAGTTTCATAGAAAGGACTTCCAAAATTAAGCATATGGAGTCATATTCCAAATAATTTTTAATTGGATAAATGAAAATCAAACAATAGTGAGGTACAGCTTTGCACCTAGAAGAATTAGAAACCTGAATGGTGCTGAGCATTGGTGAGGAGGATGTGAACCTCTCCCACACTGCTGCTGGAAATGCGGATGGGTGCAGCCATTATGGAATGCAACCTGGCATCAGTAAGGCCAAAAATGTATGTATATCCTATCATCTAGAAATTCCAATCCTGGGCACATGTTTGTGGAACTCTGTGCTATTAATCAAATATTCCTGGCTTGCAACCTTCCAAGCATAGTACCGTCGCACTTACTTTCTCCTCCAGCTTTGAAGGTTAGTGTAGCCATGAGATTTGCTTTGGTTAATGAATGTAAGTAGATATGAGGCATATCACTTCTGATGAATGCTCTCTTCCCAATGTTCCAGGGGTAACAGAAAGCAATATGCCAATATGGAGTCTCTATCAACCTGAATCTGTGAGTGACTACCATGAGCATATCCCGTATGCTGAGACCTGTGTTGTATCGTTAGCATGTGTGAGAAATGAACTTTTGTTACGTTAAACCACTGAAATTGTGAGATTGTCTGTTACTGCAGCACAAGCTGGCCTATCACAGCTGATACAATATCTCAAGGAATATTTCTTACAAGTACATAAGGAGATTTGTGGAAGAATTTTCCTTTTAGGGTTATTGATAGTCATGAGGATCTAGAAGCAATTTGAGTCTCCATCTTTGGGAGAATGGGAAAATGTGGAAGATACAAACCCCCCAAAATTAAACAGCAATGAAAAACAATGAATAGTAGGTGTGCACAGTAACGTGAATGGGTGTTATTGGAGAAGTGTTGAGTTCAAAAAGAAGAAATAAAATGAGATCTATAACACAATACTATTTACGTAATTTAAAAACACGGTAACATGGGGCGCCTGGGTGGCTCAGTTGGTTGAGCATCAGACTCTCGATTTTGGCTCAGGTCATGATCTCATGGTCGTGAGCTTGAGCCCCAAGATAGGCTCCACAGTGAGTGGAGCCTGCTGGAGTCTCTCTCTCTCCCTCTCTCTGCCCTTTTCCCACTCGCGCGTATGCTCTCTCTCTCAAAATAAATAAACATTACAAAATAAATAAAAATAAAAACTCAATAACACAAAACTGTCAATACATAATTAGGAAGAACACACACAAACAGAAAGATACACACTTAAAGATTCAGAATCATTACCAAAAGTGGATAAGGGAAGCAATAAGACTGCTTTGTGAGGATTAGAGAGAAAAGGTTAAATACACACATTATAAAAGTTTTATATATATATATATATATAATATATAAACTTACATGGACTAATGGTAATGATGTGACCCAACTGAGGATAATCACTAACTTAACTCAGAACCCAAGATTTGAAAAAGGAAAAAACTGTGATAAACTTACTGTCTTTACCCTCCAAATACAATGAAAGACAAATCATAAAATCAGAAGACCGCTTGGTGTGATGGCTAATTCAGGCATTAACTTGACAGGGCTACGGATGTCCACATAGCTGGTAAAACATTATTTCTGGGTGTGTCTGCGAGGGTTTTGCTGGACCCACCTCACCAATGTGGGTGAGCATCACCCAGTCCACTGAAAACCCAGATAGAACAAAAAGGCAAAAGGAGGGCAAAGTGACTCTCTGCCCGAGTTAGAACATTCACCTTCTCCTGCTTTGGGTCATTAGAACTCCCATTCTTGGGCCTTCAGACTCTGACTGGGAATTATACCATTGGCTCCCCCAGTTCTCTGGCCTTTGAATTTATACTGCACCCACACCACTGGCTTTTCTGGGCCTCCAGTTCTGTCTGCCCTGCAGACAGCAGATTGTGGGATTTCTCATCCTCCATAATTGCATGAGCCAAATTTCTTGTAATAAATCTCTTTCTGTATATCTGTCTATATCCTATTGGTTCTATTCCCTGGAAAGCCCTGACTAATGTACTTGGCTAACATGAAATTAATAATAGTAGATTCAGTAGAAGTCTGGTATATAGGAAAATAAATTTTTAAAAAGAAAACCATTGATTCTCTTTGGTGGCAAAAATACGTATTCACCACTCTTAAAAGTCAGCACTTTTTCACAATATTTTATGCGTCTCCTCCAGAA
The DNA here is from genome assembly GCF_018350215.1 of Panthera leo. Lineage (NCBI taxonomy): Eukaryota > Metazoa > Chordata > Mammalia > Carnivora > Felidae > Panthera > Panthera leo. The sequence goes on along the minus strand of NC_056687.1, from coordinate 145,550,210 downwards.
TCACCCAGGAATACACTTTTTCTATACACTTTTTAAAAAGATACATTCATATGACTTCACTCATATGTTGAATTTAAGAAACAAAAGAGATGGACATAGGGGAAGGAAAGCAAAAATAAGATAACAGAGAGAAAGGCAAACTGTAACAGAACAAACTGAAGGTTGTTGGAGGGGTGTTGGGGGGGAGGATGGGCTACATGGGTGATGGGCATTAAGGAGGACACTTGTTGGGATGAGCACTGGGTGTTATATGTAAGTGATGAATCACTAAATTCTATTCCTGAGAACATTATTACACTATATGTTAGCTAACTTGGATTTAAATTTTTTACAAATTAAAAAATAAAAATTAAAAATAAATAAAAAGATTATTTCATCTATGGAACCTGGTAGATTGGATTGCATAGATCTATTCACCACCCCCTCCCCAACCACCATTTCCATGAGAGGAATGTTCTCCACCTTTTGACTTTGGACTTGGCCATGTAACTTTTTTCAGCCAATAGGATGCCAGCAAACATGTCACAGTCAAAAGCATGAACCGTGCTTGCATGATTGGGCTTGTTTTCTCATACCTCCACATTTGTCATCAGAGGTGGTTCCCCTATGTGACTGCTGTCTTTTCAGCTGGGCCCCAAAGTGAATACACATGTTGCTGACTGAAGCAAGTGGCAGAAAGGAGCCAAGCCCAGCTGAATTCTTAGCTTGAAATACACCTGCACAGTCAAGCCCAGTGTAAATCAGCAAAACCCCCACTAACTAGCAGATGCATGTGTTGTTTTAAGACACTGAATTAATTTGTTACATGGCAATAAGTAACTGATACAAAAACGGACATTAATTGGTACTTAATGATGCTATTGTATTTCCTCTGATTTGAATTCACGTCTTACACCCTTCAATTCAGAGTACGAGTTCCAAAACTAGATGACTTTCAGAAAGAAAACCAAGAGTATTTATCCGCATTTAGAAGCCAACTCTTAGAACCAACCAATTTCTCGTATAGTTAAAGAATCTCGGGGCGCCTGGGTGGCTCAGTCGGTTAAGGGTCTGACTTCAGCTCAGGTCATGATCTCCTGGTCCGTGAGTTCAAGCCCCGCGTCGGGATCTGTGCTGACCGCTCAGAGCCTGGAGCCTGTTTCGGATTCTGTGTCTCCCTCTCTCTCTGACCCTCCCCCATTCATGCTCTGTCTCTCTCTGTCTCAAAAATAAACGTTAAAAAAAAATTTAAAAAAAAAAAAAAAGAATCTCAGGGTCGTCCACAAGGAAAAGTTTCATAATGGCACAATCCTATTTTATATCTTTCTGTATACTCTCATAGCATCATGTGGTTTTCCATTTTGCATATTTAATGTTTTATAATTATTTAATTAGTTATACAATTTCCTTTTATTTTTCTCTGTAATTCAAAAGCCTAACACAGTCCATGTCTTAGAGAAGGTGGTCAAAAAATAAACATTGACTCTGGGAATGACTCACTAGCCTTGCTCACAGGCTCTTTGAGGCCATCCCCAAACCTGAGACAACATAGAACTTCCATGTGCCCTCCCAAGGAATGTTACAGATATCAGTGTCATCTGAAATACACCAAGCTTTATGCAGCCAGCCAGGAGGTTAAACCACAGGCTGATACCTTAGACAAGAGAAGGGGCAGGTAGGCAGGAAGTGCAGGCTCAAGTTACAGTTCTTTCACTTAGGAACTGCATGACCTTGGACAAATCACTCCCCCACTTTAACTCTGTTTTCTCAAACTGTAAACTGCAAATGTTGAAGGATTCAATGGTATTTCTCTGCGGACATCCCTTGTTTTGTTGGCTCCAAACCCGATTTCTTCTGAGAACAGCACCCATCTTATTTGGTGTGCTCTTCTGTGTGCTACAACCAACCAATTCTCATAGGAGTGTCAGGTGTCCTTACTCCTCTCACCCCCACCCCCAATCGTTAGCAAAGCCTTTCCTCCTGATTTTTTAAAATTAGAAATGAAAGACAACAACAGTCCACACAGCTCTAGCAGTGGCGTAAAAGAAAAGAGAATGAAATTGGAACTCAAAGAATAGCAAACATGAGAGGCAGAGGGGAAGTCCTTTTGGCATTCCAGATGTTTCTGAGCTCAGTGGCATTCTTTCCCTGCCTACGGCTTGGTTTTTAAACCAAATACATCCCTCCCTTTGAGCTTAAGCTACGTAAAATTGACTCTTATTCATTTAGAATCAAAATAATACAGGTCTCAAGCAAGACTTCAAGGTTTCTAGATTTTCTACTTCTAAAAACTTTAAGAAATGAACCTAAGACTTGAAGAGCCATAGATCGTTCTTAGCACACAGAAGACATTTTGAAACAGACAAATAAACCTATATCTGGTAAAATTTCTATAAAAAATGGACTTTGGTCTCTGACTGGAACCAGCAGAAAATGAAAACTCTTTCTAAAGTACTTTATACGTTAAAGGATAACAATTCTTTTGTTTACCTAGCAGTTATAGTCAATCATCGAAATGTAATTTTTTTCTAGTGCTATTAAGTTATTCCCTATAATTGATAATGTAGGCTGTTGTGTAACCCACCTGTACATAAGAAATGGAAAATCTCTCCCTAAAACAAAACTCAGTCTTTGGGAGGGGGTGGGTGCCAACACGATCAGGCTGAGAGCTGAAATAAAATACCAATGAAGTTTTTGTAGAGAAAGCACTCTAGACTGTTGCTTCAACGTCCCGACCCTGTCTTCGGACTTTAGGTAATAATAGTCCAAGAAATCATGAATGAAGTGTTTCATTCTCTTCCAAATCTGTAGCCATTCATTTCTCTACCGAAGGGCAGAATGTATATATCTTCCTGAGTCATGAGAATGTTTCTAGGGCAGATTCATGGAAAATGGCTTGTCTAGATACAAATTAGTTCATAAGGAAACTTACCATTCTTCTTTTTCTCAGCGCACATGACATCCCGAGGGTCCACCCTGAGGTCCAGTCTGAAAGTTCAGATATCTTAATATGTCTGTATGTTGGTTCTCCCTTTCAATTTAGACAGTACCTTCTTCTAGTCCTGCCAGTGAAATAGCTAAAATCGTCTACAGTAATAACTTGAAGTTTTTTTCATGCTATTTATCACGTATACTATTCACTGCCAACGATAATTATGCCTCACAATTTCTTCCCCAGAATTTCAAACCTCAGGAAAAACATTCATCATCTAGCACTTAATAATTAGATAGCACCTAATTAGTTTTAGTATCTTGAATGCTTTAGAAGAAAGGCAGCTTATTAGTCGGAATTTCTAAACATTTAGTAAGCCTTACTATACCCTTGTGAGTGCTGTAAATATTTTAACATTTTACTACACGTAGCTGAGAGATCCAGAGTTACTTACTGCACCACTAGACAGTAAGTTAGTAAAGCTGGGAGTGATTTCGATACCTCATGTTCAGTCCATTGCCTTCACTGCAGAACTTTGTATAATTCCTTTTAATGGTGGACAGAGTAACAGGAAGCAATCCCTAGACTGTGATGGGATCTGATGCTTGATGCAGTACCTATTATCTCCTGTGCCTGTTGCAGTTCCCTGATCATTACAATGGAAAATATTGACAATCCAATGCAGAGACGTGTCCATTCCAAAAAGAAACATATGCGGAAGTATCAGGACTGAGTTAGAAATTCTGTTAGTAAACATTACTGGCAGAGTACCTTACCCTAATTAGCAAGCCAAACTCCTACAGCTTTAAAGCGGGTGCAAATCTGGGAAAGCTTTCAACATTTCCACACAAATCCGCAAGATTTAGAATTACAGAAGTCTGAATCTTTCTGAAGGTGTTTCCCAGTTATAACGACAGACTGACATATTAAAAGGTCACTTTTCTATCAGCTATTTAATTGCAGTTTCACGTGCTTTCAGGCATGAAGTTCCCTCCAGGCAAAATGAGACTGACCAATAGCCACAGACCAAGCCAGGAGACTTGGTCCCCAAATACCATCCAAACACAGCACCTTGAGTTTTAAGAGAAGTTTAGAGAGAAAGAAGAAAATCAAGTGATTAGCTCTTTTCCTTCTGTTCTGTCAAATGACATTATTATTAATTTTTTTATCTTTTTCCTGGAGAATCATTCATTGAGGACCCTACAACCAATGAAATCAGCCAATTTCTACATACTCAAAAATCACACCAAATATGTTCTCCTATGACTTACCTGACTTCAGTTTTTTCCACGTATTATGGAATATTTCAGATAAAGAAGTATGTATGATATAATGCACTCACTATGTTAATCCAAAAGAAAATGCTACTACAGTTAAAGTCCTCTGTGTATTCCTATTCGCATTACCTCCCAACACTTCTCACAGGGATAATTGCTGTATTGAAACTGACGTTTTATCGTTTCTTATGTGAGATTCATCCATGTAGACATGTACTTCATTAATATCATTGCAGCACTGCATTCCATTGCATGAAATAGAATTCCACACCGTAGTTTATTCGTCCATTGTCCTATTGTTGGACATGACAACTATTCTCATTAAGAGTCACTAAGAACAATGCTGCCAAATGCGTAAGTGTATACATCTGCTCATACATAAGAGTAAGAGTTACTTTAGGGCATATAACCTCTAATGAATTGTTGTGTTTTAGGTCATGTCTGTAACTTCACTAGATTCTGATACACCGTCTCAAAAGTTTATACCAAGGCAGCTTTTTAATAAACTTAGAATCATCAAGCTTTTTAATTTTTCCAGTACCTATTAAATGGAGCACGTTTTCAACATGTTTGATGGTCTTTCTCTTTTATGAATAGACTTTTAACAATTTTCCCATTTTTCTCTTCTTTTTATTGATTTTAAGCATTGTTTAAATATTTCAGATACTAAAAACAAATAGTCAAGATTGGTACATGAATATGGAGGGCTTTAAAAAGAAAAGTGCCCCCAAATGTACCTAATTGAATGTCTAATGCATTTCTTTATAGTGAAAAGAATATTTGATTCTTTGAGGATGTAGAAATAAATTTGTGATAGATATATAAAAAGATGAAAAGTCAATAAATAGAAGTTTTTATTAAACTTCAGAAAAAGGAAAAAACTTGAATAAGAAAAGAAATATAAGGGGGCCTGGGTGGCTCAGTTGGTTAAGTGTACGACTTTGGCTCAGGTCATGATCTCATGGTCCATGAATTCAAGCCCTGTGTCAGGCTCTGTGCTGACAACTCAGAGCCTAGAGCCTGCTTCAGATTCTGTGTCTTCATCTCTCCCTCTGCCCCTTACCCGCTCATGCTCTGTCCCTATCTCTCAAAAATAAATAAACATTATATATATATACAAAAGAAAAGAAATATGATTAGTATACTTTTTGAAGATCAACTTTGAATAATATTTACAGAGTAGTAATAATGTAAATACCATTATTGATTTAACCAAAAAGAGTGGCCTAATTTTATGTCAAGTAGAAGGTTTGTAATCTTCCTTTTCAACAGTACAAAGTGAGCAGATAACATAAAATTTTAAAAATCAAGGAATAACAGTACAAGCATGTCATTTAGAAATATGAAGAACAACAATTATATAAATCACTAAACAACTTGAAAAGCATTTATTTCTTTTTAATACTTTGATTAAAAATGAAAATTAAATTAAAAATACTATTTATATATAATCAACATAAAAATAACATAGGAAGCCATGGGAGCAGTGTTTGTATTAGGGCAACAAAATTATAAGTGGCATTTATATTCTGATTAACACTTTTCTGAGTTTCCAAAATTTCTAAAACACATACATAGTCCCTTTCTTAGAGGAAAATTGGTGCTATTGATTTTTAGGATTAAAATGATATATGGTTGACCCTTGAACAACACACGGGTTAAGGGCACTGACCCCTGTGCCCTTAATTAATTTTGACAGATTTTTGTCAAAAATCTGTGTAGAACTTTTGAATCTCCCACAACTGAACTGTTAATAGCTTACTGTTGACTGAAAGCCTAACCCATAAAAAGTTGATTAACATGTATTTAGTATGTTATATGTATCATATATTGTATTCTTACGATAAAGCAAGATAGAGAAAAGAAAATGTTTTTAAGAAAATCATAAGGAAGAGAAAATACATTTATAGTACTGTACTAAAAAAAATCTATGTATAAGTGGACCCACCCAGTTCAAACCCATCTGGCTCAAGGGTCAACAGTAATTATGAAGAACAAGTTCATCCTGCAAAGGACTTCCAGCAGACTGGGAAGGAAAGGAGAGGAGACTACCAGCAGAGAATGATCAGGAGACCACTGGAATTGTGCATGCCAGAAACTACAAGGGTCTGACCTAGAGAGTCTCCATGGAAATGTTAAAAAGCTCAAATTCACATGGCTTGGTGAGAGACTGGATGTGGAAATAAGGTTGGAGGATAAGCTTTGAGAGTCTTTAAAGTTTCTGGTTTGGGCAAGTTGGGTCCCATTCACTGAGATAAGGAAGTGTAGGTGGAACAAGATGAGCTTTGTTCTGGAGATATTGAGTCCTTCGTTATACCATAACAATCCCAACAATCTAACTGCTGTAACCAACAACCCAGTTCTCGATGGTCTAACACAACTTCTTACTCTTTCCTGAAAAATGGGGTATGAATGTTCCAGGCTGTTCTCTGTGCCACTATCATCTTCCAGTGTCAGAGAAGAGAAAGAGCATAGGAGATCATGCAGGGCATCCTAGGGACCAGAAATGGAAGTGACCAGTGTCAATTCTACCCATACTCCATTGGCCATAAGTCTGTCACATGGCCCCAGATAACTACAAGGAAGGCTCACAAATATGTGCCCAGTAAAATACAAAAAAGAAAGCAACAGTTTTGTGGACACCTAGCATTGTCTCTACTCTGACCTCTGGGTGGGAAAATTCAGGAGGCAGAAAGATGAGTTTGAATCTCAGAAGTCTGAACCAGAGAAAAGACTACAAAATTATTATATAAATAGTAGTTGGACTCCAATGAGGACACATAGGAGGTGTATAGATTGAGGAAGAAAGGATAAAAATGAAACTCAAGACAATGTGTAAGTGGAGGCAGAGGAAGAGGAAAGGGGCAGAGAGAAAATGGTCAGAGAGATGGAGTTATAAACAACAAGCGAAAATCATGTGAGTGAAGACAGGCGGTCTATGATGCCAGACCTTACAGCTGGCAAATCAAAGAAGGACGTTATGGCTTCTATCGACCTTGGCAATCAGGAAGTCATAGATTACTTTACCACAAGCAGTTTCAGTCAAAGCTTGCAGGCAGAAAGCAACAGTTGGGGGTCGTGGAGGAAATGGGAAGTGAGAAGTACAGATAACAAATGCTTCTTTCGATTCCTTAAAAGGGAGGGAGAGAGACAGCAACAAGGGAAGGGGAGCATAAGTGTTGAAGACCACTGTATTTTTATTCAGCAACTATTTCATGTCCTATTTTTATTCGTCAGAAATACTTAATTGTCAAATCGATTCTGATCAATGCAACCACACTCTGTTGCTACGATCCCAAAGCAAAAGCGTATACTGCTTTACTCAGACTGGAAATCCATGTCAAGGGCTTTACATGATCAGTTACAACTTATCCATCTTCCTTACTATTTATGTTGAAAGGGAGCCCCCAGTTTGAGAATTCACGTTTCCCATTAAATTGCTCTGACAGGTGGCAGTCATGAATTCTCATGGTTAAATTCCACAGGGGGAGGATTTAGGCTTTGCAGAGGACATAAAACTGTCTAGGATCGGACAAGATTAGAACAAGGAAAACATGATATTGGGGGGGAGGGGACCCAAGAGAAAAGTTACATTCGCTAACAAAATAATTCATGTCATGTGGAATGTCTATTAGTTACATATGGAAATGACTTAGTATTTCCTTAATTGATATGTGAGAATAGAAAGGATTATAATCACTATCTAGAGTCCTAGGGAAGATGGGTATGTGCTTTAGGCCTCAGATGCCCACCCAGCTGTAAAGCCATATTAACTCTATGAGACACTTGTCAGTCACAAGCTCATGGGATTATCCCAAGTGATTGCGGAAACTATATTAAAATCGGGGCGTGGCTTACACAGTTTAGAAGCATGTGGCTTTTTCCCCATATAGGGTTCATTGTTCCCTAAGCCTGAAAGCCATCCCTTGCTAAGCGTAAAAAGTCAGAGTCTGGAAACCTGATGCCTTTGTTACTTTTAATTTTTTCTCCCAGCATCACCACCACAGAAGTCCTTTGTCACAGGCTGGGAGACACAGTTAATACTCCTCAATGGCCTAACAAGAAGTAACAGGGGGAGGGAAATCACATTTTCACATGAGAAATTATGATCAGCTGTGATCCCTGCCAGCCCATGAATTTCAAATGGCGCTTCATTTTCAAACGCACTATTTCAGTCCTCATCAGCCAGTAGAAGGCAGCCCTGGGGGTTATACTTCACACGCACTTTGGCTTGTTGAACACTCACAGGAGCCTGAAAGCAAGCTTTCAGCTCATAAAATTTGCCCCTCGGAGTACAAAAGGAGTACAAGTAAATCTGTCTTTCCAGGCCCGGCATTTGAAGCAAACTGAAGCATTTGGCTGTCAGAGACTCAGGGCAAAGCCTGGATTTTCAATACATGGCAAGCAGGGGTACCATCTTTACTGAACAAGGCAGAGATTTGTCAGTGCGCTACTGGGTTGGAAGTGAATGGATATGTATAAATGCTAGAACTAGAGAAACGTCCAGGGAGTCAGGGCCTTACTTCCTTGCAGCTTCCTTAGAAATTAGAACCTATGATAGTTTCACAGAACCCACAATTCCAAATACTTGTCCAGGATGAATCCCAACAGGCGAAACTGTTGGTGGACTTCATCATGGGGTTCCTGTGGCAAAAAGTTTTCTAAGAGCCAATTTCGAAATAAATAACCTTATGGAAGTACATGTATAAACGTAAGATTTTGCCTATGTTTTCATATTTTCCCCCATCTGGAGGGTAAAATGTCAGAAGGGTATAGAGTCAAATTAGCGTCTCTACTATAAATCGTACCGTATTGAAAAATCAATAATGCCCATTTATTGATCTTAGAAACCTATCCTTGGTACAAAAATATAAAACCTACAAATAGCTGCTTTAGATTATTGTGTCTATGTACCCAGGCCCTCAAGCACGGTTGCTGGATTGTAGTCTATGGTGCCCTCTGGTGGAAAGAAATCAATATCATGCCCTCTAATTCTTTAAAGTGTGTTTTAAAAGTCTGCACTCAGTTTACGCAACCCTGTCCTATGATTTGAAAGACTGCCAGGAGGTGAAAAGCCAACAGCTTTTGTTTCTTTTCTTAATGGCCAGAAAGTCTCTTACTTTTGATACTCTTTTCTTTTTCTATCTTCGTTTGTCTAGAATTTGAGACTTCTGTGGATCGATTTTTGAGATGTTCTCATTTTTTTATTACATCAAAATAATTTCCCATAATTCCCAATACGATAATTTGAAAAGTAGTCTTTAACAATTTAGTCTTATGATTTGTTTGGTGCTTTAACCAAATAATCCAAAATTTTCTGCCAATAAAACCATGCCTAATTAAATGGAACCATAGGAAATGATGATGTACAATTAAGCAAATGAAACAATGACAACAACAAAGGATGATCTATCAAAGTTTGCAGTCTTGATTTACAACATATTTTCCCATTTTCACAATGATTGTAGGTTTAGGCTGTGTTAATAAATAGATCCTTCCTTCCTTCCTTCCTTCCTTCCTTTCTTTCTTTCTTTCTCTTTCTTTCTTTCTGTTTCTTTCTTTCTTTGTCTTTCTTTCTTTCTTTCTTTCTTTCTTTCTTTCTTTCTTTCTTTCACGAAGACATACTTTAGAAAATTAGAATACTAATTTCTTCACCAAAAGTCAGCCATTTCCCTTTACAGAAGGACACCCTTGAAACACAGTTGAAAAAAAAAAAAACATATTCCTTTATGCTTCCTAGCTTAAGAGAAAATTATCTACTTTTCAAAATCTTTGAACGTGATCAGAAAGGATTCAACAGAATATGACAACCTGAGTTACCTCAGAAATGCAAAGTATGCCTTTGAGAGTGTGACAATAATAAAGGAGTTTGGCCAAACACACTTGGAAAGATTTGAAATAAATAGTATAAAAAGCTATTGCCTACAAAACAAAAGTGTTAATCAGAGAATGTGCTAACGGAGAGAAAGGTTACATACAATTGTCTTAAGGCTCTGGACAGATAACGGCAGTCTCAGAGAAGTAAAGCATCTTGGGCCAGGTCTCTCAACAGAGAATCCACCGTGGGATAGAGCACCCGGGTCTGATACTAAAGTTTGAGCACTCCTCAAGCTGCCAGTGTTTCTGTCAATAAGTATACAGGCTTGATTGTCTTTGAACAGGAAGGTGTGCATGAGCCTCTGCCTCAAGTTTAGGTACACACGCTTACAGACATGCCACTCTATCTCATTATTGATTTCATGGTGTGTATACATGAAAAGACTATCATATTTTCAACCAGTGTGAGAGTGTTTTGAAATAGTATAATATGATGATGAGAGGTCTGAAGATAAGGGCTCACTCACTGAACAGGGTATTGATTTTACCTTGTGTACAAACCCACCCCGCCAGGCAACCATCATGGCAATGGCAGAGCCCTGGTCACACATGGAGATCTTATGCCGCTAAACTTACAAATATTATCATTGGTTCAACTTTTATGCATCTATTCTCACCCAGGAATACTTTGATTATAATATTGGTCTTTATTTTCTCTAGAAACAAAAGTCCTATCATATGGTCATGAAAATCCAGTCTCTGTAATGGATGACCAGTGTAATTTCATTCAATAAGTTAACCTTTGGCTTTGTATCAATTTATTAATTATTTTACACATTACACATTTTACACATTAATTATTTACACATTAGTATACTGCTGTCTGAATACATGTTTTCTACCTTACTGCCAACAGATCCATACAGATCATCCAGAAAAGAAATATATATATATATATATATCCCTATATATATCCCATGCTTACAATATCACAGGAGGTAAAAGAAAATTAGAATCTTCAATTTACATGTAAGAAACTCAGGAGCCCACACAGGGGTGAATAGTCAAACAGAAGTACAAAGAAAAGAACAGAGGGCACTGGGACACTAATGATGGTGAAAGAAGACAACATCCTATCCTCTGTCTGTCTCTTTCTTCCTGTTTGTCTCTCAGGTCACTCTGGGGAAGCCAGCTGCCATGTTGTGAGGACACTCAAGCATCCCAGTGAAGCAGCCAACACAGTGAGCCCTCCATCTAACACTCAGAGAGGGACAGAAGTCTTCTGCCACCAGCTACAGTAATGAGCTTGGACGAGGATCGTCCTGTGGTAGTGAGCCTACAGGTCATAGTGATTAACCCACTTAAGCCACTGTTGAATTCCTGACCCCCAGGAACTGTAATATAATAAATGTTTGTGATCTTAAGCCATTAGGTTTGGGTAATTTATTATCCAGAGATACATAACTAATATATGGTGGATCAAATGGAAAGGATTAAAAGTGTCAGTCTGGGCAAAGCACTGTTTCTGAGAGAGAGCTATTTACATGGGGAAAGTCCTCCCTTGGATGCATAATGGGAAAGGGAAAGAAGAAAACAAGCTTATAAATGAAAGGTTTTACAGAAACAAAGGAGAATTACAAAACCTACTATTTGGTTTATAAAATTTAAATAATATCCCTTGTCTCCCACATATTACCCATTCAGCAGTCAACACATTTGTTCATTTTTTCCTTCCTTTTTATAGTTTGTGTTATATCTACTTCATCAGAACAAATGGCAATTATTTGCTATTCTTCCATCCTGTTCCCACCACGTTTTACTTTTTTAGAATAAATGTTATTGTGGTAAAACATGCATAACATAAAATTTACCCTCTTACCCATTTATAAGTGTATAGTTCAGTAATATTAAATACATTCACTACCATCCACATCCATGTGTCAACACCCATCCATTCATTTGTTAATGGACGCTTGGATTGCTTCCATGTTTTAGCTCTTGTGAATAATATTGCTACAAACATGGGTATACATCTTTGAGACTCCACTTTCAACAATTTTGGGCATATACTCAGAAATGGATTTCTGGATCATGTGATAACTTCATTATAGTTTTTGAGGATATACCATACTGTTTTCATAGAGGCTGCACCATTTTACATTCCCACCAACAATTGGAACAAAGAGTTCCAATTTCTTTCTTTCTTTCTTTCTTTCTTTCTTTCTTTCTTTCTTTCTTTCTTTCTTTCTCCCTGTCTCTCTCTCTCTCTCTCTCTCTCTCTCTCTCTCTTTTGATTTACATTCAAGTTAGTTAGCACATAGTACAACAATGATTTCAGGAGTAGATTCCTTAATGCCTCTTATCCATTTAGCCCACCCCCCCTCCCACAACATCTCCAGTAACCCTCTGTTTGTTCTCCATATTTAAGAGTCTCTTCTGTTTTTCCCCCTCCCAATTTTTATGTTATTTTTGCTTCTCTTCCCTTGTGTTCATCTGTTCTGTGTCTTAAAGTCTTCATATGAATGAAGTCATATGATATTTGTCTTTCTGTGACTGACTCAATTCGCTTTGCATAATACCCTCTAGTTCCATCCATGTAGTTGCAAAGGGCAAGATTTCATTCTTTTTGATTGCTGAGTAATACTCCATTGTGTATATATATATATATATATATATATATATATATATATATACCAATCCTCTTTATCCATTCATCCATCGGTGGACATTTGGGCTCTTAGCATACTTTGGCCATTGTTGATAGTGCTGCTATAAACATTGGGGTGCATGTGCCCCTTCAAAACAGCATCCCTGTACCCCTTGGATAAATACTTAGTAGTGTAATCCTGGGTCATAGGGTAGTTCTATTTTTCATTTTTTGAGGAACCTCCGTACTGTTTTCCAGAGTGGCTGCACCAGTTTGCATTCCCACCAGCAGTGCAAAAGAGACCCTCTTTCTCCACATCCTCACCAACATCTGATGTTGCCTGAGTGGTTAATCTTAGCCATTCTGACAGGTGTGAGGTGGTATCTCATTGTGGTTTTGATGTGTATTTCCCTGATGATGAGTGATGTTGAACATTTTTTCATGTGTCGGTTGGCCATCTGGATGTCTTTGGAGAAGTGTCTATTCATGTCTTTTGCCCATTTCTTCATGGGATTATTTGTTTTTGGGGTGTTGAGTTTGATAAGTTCTTTATAGAGTTTGGTTACTAACCCTTTATCTGATATGTCATTCGTAAATATCTTCTCCCATTCTGTCGGTTGCCTTTTAGTTTTGCTGATTGTTTCCTTCACTGTGCAGAAGCATTTTATTTTGATGAGGTCCCAATAGTTCATTTTTGCTTTTGTTTCCCTTGCCTCTGGAGATATGTTGAGTAAGAAGTTGCTGCAGCCAAGGTCGAAGAGGTTTTTGCCTGCTTTCTCCTCGAGGATTTTGATGGCTTCCTGTCTTACATTGAGGTCTTTGATCCATTTTGAGTTTATTTTTGTGTATGGTGTAAGAAAGTGGCCCACGTTCATTCCTCTGCATGTCGCTGTCCAGTTTTCCCAGCACCACTTGCTGAAGGGACTACCTTTATCCCATTGGGTATTCTTTCCTGCTTTGTCAAAGATTAGCTGGCCATACGTTTGTGGGTCCATTTCTGGGTTCTCTATTCTGTTCCATTGATCTGTGTGTCAGTACCATACTGTCTTGATGATTATAGCTTTGTAAAACAGCTTGAAGTCCGGGATTGTGATGACTCCTGCTTTGTTTTTTTTTGTTTGTTTTTTTTTTTTTCTTTTTTTCAAGATTGCTTTGTCTATTCGGGGTCTTTTCTGGTCCCATACAAATTGTAGGATTGTTTGTTCTAGCTCTGTGAAGAATTCAGGTGTTATATTGATAGGGATTACATTGAATATGTAGATTACTTAGAGTAGTATTGACATTTTAACAATACTTGTTCTTCCTATCCAGGAACATGGAGTATTTTTCCATTTTTTTGTGTGTGTGTCTTCTTCAGTTTCTTTCATCAGCTTCCTATAGTTTTCACTGTATAGATTTTTCACCTCTTTGGTTAGATTTATTCCTAGGTATTTTATGGGTTTTGGTGCAGTTGTAAATGGGACCGATTCCTTGATTTCTCTTTCTGTTGCTTCATTGCTGGTGTATAGGAATGCAATGGATTTCTGTGCATTGATGTTTATATCCTGCAACTTTTGCTGAATTCATGAATTGGTTCTAGAAGTATTTTTGGTGGAATCTTTTGGGTTTTCCATATAGAGTATCATGTCATCTGCGAAGAGTGAAAGTTTGAGCTCCTCCTGGCCGAGTTGGATGCCTCTTTATTTGTGTTCTCTGATTGCTGAGGCTAAGACTTCCAATACTATGTTGAATAACAGTGGCAAGACTGGACATCCCTGTCTTGTTCCTGACCTTGGGGGAAAGCTCTCAGTTTTTCCCCATTGAGAATGATATTAGCGGTGGGTGTTTCATATATGGGTTTTATGATCTCCAGGTATGATCCTTCTACCCCTACTTTCCTGAGGGTTTTTGTCAAGAAAGGATGCTCTATTTTGTCACTTGTTTTCTCTGCATCTATAGAGAAGATCATATGGTTCTTGTCCTTTCTTTAATTGATGTGATGAATCACTTTGATTGTTTTACCGACATTGAACCAGACCTGCATCCCACGTATAAATCCCACTTGGTTGTGGTGAATAATTTTTTTTAATGTATTGTTGGATCCGGTTGGTTAATATCTTGTTGAGGATTTTTGCATCCATTTCATCAGGGAAATTGGCCTATAGTTCTCCTTTTTAGTGGGGTCTTTGTCTGGTTTTGGAATCAAGGTGATGGTGGCTTCATAGAAAGAGTTTGGAAGTTTTCCTTCCATTTCTATTCTTTAGAACAGCTTAGAGAGACTAGGTGTTAACTCTTCCTTAAACGTTTGGTAGAATTCCCCCTGGAAAGCCATCTGGCCCTGGACTCTTGTTTTTTGGGAGATTTTTCATTACTAAGTCAATTTCTTTACTGGTTACGGGTCTGTTCAAATTTTCTATTTCTTCCTCTTTGAGTTTTGGTAGTGTATATGTTTCTAGGAATGCATCCATTTCTTCCAGTTGCCCATTTTATTTCTGTACAGTTGCTCATAATATTCTCTTATTATTATTTTTATTTCTGCTGTGTTAGTTGTGATTGGTCCTCTTTCAGTCTTGGTTTTATTTATTTGGGTCCTTTCCTTTTTCTTTTTGATCAAACTGGCTAGTGGTTTATCCATTTTGTTAATTCTTTCAAAGAACCAGCTTCTGGTTTCATTGATCTGTTTTACTGTTTGTTTGTTTGTTTTTGGCTTTCAATAGATTGGTTTCTTCTCTAATCTTTATTATTTCCTGTCCTCTGCTGGTTTGGGGTTTTATTTGTTGTTCTTCTTCCAGTTCTTTAAGGTGTAAAGTTAGGTTGTGTATCTGAGACCTTTCTTCCTTCTTTAGGAAGGCCTGGATTGCTATATACTTTCCTCTTCTGACCACGTTTGCTGCATCCCAGAGGTTTTGGATTGTGGTGCTATCATTTTCATTGACTTCTATGTACTTTTTAATTTCTTCTTTAACTTCCTGGTTAGCCCATTCATTCTTTAGTAGGATGGCCTTTAGTCTCCAAGTATTTGTTACCTTTCCAAATTTTCTCTTGTGGTTGATTTCGAGTTTTATAGCATTGTGATCTGGCAATAGGCACTGTATGATCTTGATCTTTTTGTACTTGTTGAGGGCTGATATGTGTCCCAGTATGTGGTCTATTCTGGAAAATGTTCCATGTGCACTGGAGAAGAATGTATATTCCTCTGCCTTAGGATGAAATGTTCTGAATATATGTTAAGCCCATGTGGTCCTGTGTCATTCAAAGTTATTGTTTCCTTATTGATTTTGTGATTAGATGATCTGTCTATTGTTGTAAGTGGGGTGTTGAAGTCCCCTGCTGTTTTGGTATTATTATCAATGAGTTTCTTTATGTTTGTGATTAATTGATTTACAAATTTGGGTGTTCCACATTTGGAGCATAAATGTTTATAATTGTTAAGTCTTCTTGGTGGAGATCCCTTAATTATGATATAATGCCCTTCTTCACTCTTGTTACAGTCTTTATTTTAAAGTCTAGCTTGTCTGATATAAGTATGGCTTTCTTTTGTTGACCATTAGCATGATAGATGGTTCTCCATCCACTTACTTTCAATCTGAAGGTGTCTTTAGGTCTAAAGTGGGTCTCTTGTGAACAGCATATAGATGGATCTTGTTTTCTTATCCATTCTGTTACCCACTGTCTTTTGATTGGAGCATTCCATCCATTGACTTTTAGAGTGAGTACTGAAAGATATGAATTTATTGCCATTATGCTGCTTGTAGAGTTGGAGTTTCTGGTGGTGTTCTCTTGTCCTTTCTAGTCTTTGTTGCTTTTGGTCTTTATTTATTTGTTTTGGTTTTTTTTCATCTTTTCTCCCCTCAGAGAGTCCTCCTTAAAATTTCTTGAAGGACTGGTTTAGTGGTCACAAACTGCTTTAATTTTTGTTTGTCTGGGAAACTTTTTATCTCTCCTTCTATTTTGAATGACAGCCTTGCTGGATAAAGAATTCTTGGCTGCATATTTTTCTGATTCAACACATTGAATATATCCTGACACTCCTTTCTGGCCTGCCAAGTGTCTGTTGGATATGTCTGCTGCTAACCTGATCTGTCTTCCCTTGTAAGTGAAAGACTTTCTTTCCCTTGCTGCTTTCATGATTCTTTCCTTGCCTGAGTATTTTGTGAGTTTGACTATGATATGCCTTGTTGATAGTCGGTTTTGGTTGAATCTAACAGGAGTCCTCTGTGCATCCTGGATTTTGATGTCTGTGTCTTTCCCCAGGTTAGGAAAGTTTTCTGCTATCATTTCCTCACATAACCTTTCTACCTTTTTTTCTTTGTTTTCATCTTCTGGGACCCCTGTAGTTCTGATGTTGTGTCTTTTAATGACTCCTGATTTCTCTAATTCTTAAATCATGCTCTTTTGCCTTAGTCTCCCTCTTTTTTCCTGTTTCATTATTCTCCATAAGTTTGTCCTCTGTATTGCTGATTCTCTGCTCTGGCACATCCCTCCTTGCCACCGTGGCAACCATTCAAGATTGCAGCTCAGTTATAACATTTTTTATTCCATCCTGAGTAATTTTTACTTCTTTTATCTCCACTGAAAGGGATTCAAATCTATTTTCCAGCCAATCAAATCTATTTCTCCAGCCAATATTCCTATTATCGTGATTCTAAACTCTGGTTCAGAGATCTTGCTTGTATCTGTGTTGGTTAAGTCCCTGGCTGTTGTTTCTTCCTGCTCTTTCATTTGGGGTGAATTTCTTCATTTCATCATTTTGAAGGGAGAAAAGGAATTAATGAGGTAAAAAAATTAAAATTTAAAAAATTAAAATTAAATTAAAATTAAAAAAATAAAAACACACACTCACATACAAAATCAAATAAATGATGCTAGATCCTAGGTGTGTCTTGGTCTGGGTGTTGAAAGGGGCTTGACAGATTAGAGAAAAAAGGAAAAAGAAAGAAGGAAAAAAAAGGAAATCATTTGAAAATTTGAAAAAATGAAAACAGTGAAATACAATAAAATGAAATGATGGAAGTAAAATTGAGTTTGAAAAAATTTACACAAAAGTAAAAGATACAGTAGGAAAAAATTAAAAATATTTTTAATAAAAATTGAAAATAAAATAAATTCTTTTTCTGTATTCAAGAAAATGAAAAGAAACAAAAAAGAGAGAAAAAGAAAATTGAATAGCTGGACCAGCGAACAGACTGAAGTACGACTGAAATTCCTTTCTTTTCCCCTAGAAGTCAAACTGTCAAGTGCTTTATAGTCCATAAACTAAGCAGGTGGAGAGACTTGTGTTCCTGATGAGGGAGGTTGGCCCAGTTGGGCGGGGCTTAGTGTAAGGGCTCCGTTCCCCACTAGGTGGCGCTGCTTAGCTTCCTGGGATGGATTGTTGTGGTGCTTGTAGGTGTGTAGGCGCACGCGCAGGAACTGTAAAAATGGCGTCCTCCACTTACTCAGTCTCTAGTGCTCCCGGACCAGCAATCGCGGACCCGTCCTTTGTCTTCGGCTTCCATCCATTCCCCGCTTTTATGCTGTCCGTGACCAAGCCCCAGGCAGCACCTCCCTCCTGAGTTTTATCTCAGATGTGGCTTTGTTTCCCAACCCCTTATTTCTGAGGGACTGCTGCTTTGACCCGCTCCGCCCCTCTGCGGGAGGGTTTCACCAAGCCGTGGCCTTGCCGGCCACACCCAGGAACGTTGGTTCACGGAAACCGTGCTGCTGCAGGTGCCCAGAGACTGCGGCCGGGTGCCAACCCGCCCCAGGACAAGTTCGCGAGATAGCGTAGCAGCAGCGTTTCAGGGATTATGGAAAATCACAACACACGTCCGGCGCCAGGCTTCATCCCCAGCGACCTTGTTCCAGCAGCAGCGAATGTCGTTGTTCTCCGGGGTCCACTGGCACCTTTGCCTGTGGGGAGTCCTCCCAGCAGGGCAACCGCCTCTCCCCGTGTGGCCCGAAGACCCCGGACTTGACTCTGCTCCTGGGGATTCGCCTTTCTCGCCAGAGCTCCACCAGGTAACGAGCTGCAGAGTTTCAGACTCTGCTCCCCCTGTTTATAGAGTCTTAATGGAATTGAAACCCTCTCCTTTCTCCTTTCTCCTTGTTTTGTTCAGGCCCTGCGGTCGTCTCCACTTTTCCACTTTCTCTCCGGCTGCTGTGGGGGGGGGGTGCTTTTCGAGTACTCCCCCCCCCCCCCCAAATCCATCCTCTCTCTGCAAGCAAAACAGCTCCCTGCCCTCAGCAGCTTCTCTCCCCCCCAGTTCACCTCTCTGCGCCGCGTACCTGCTGAGTTCTGTGGTTCAGGTGGTGCAGATTGTTGTTAATCCTCAGTCAGTTTTCTAGGTTTGTAGGATGGGTTAGTGTTGATCTGGCTGTATTTCATGGATGCGAGACGCCAAAAAAAAACCTTCCATGCTGTCCCACCGTCTTGGCTCCTCCTAAGGGTTTCTATTTCTCTGCATCTTTGCCAACATTTGTAATCTTCCGATTTTGTTAGAGTAGTTATCCTAATGGGTGTGAGGTTATGTGTCATTACAGTTTTGATTTGCATTTCCCTAACGATTAGTGATGTTGAGCATATTTTCACCTGCTTATTGGCCATTTGTAGATCTTCTTTGAAGAAATGTCTGTTCATGTCCTTTCCATGTTAAAGCACTGTTTTATTGTTGCGGAGTTTTAGGAGTTTTGTATGCAGTTTAGAGGTTTATCGCTCACCAGATACATAATTTGCAAATATTTTCTCACATTCTGTGGATTGCCTTTCCTCTGTTGATAATAGTGTCTTTGTTTTCACAAAGTTTTAAAATTTTTACCGTGTCAAATTTGTCTGTTTTTTTCTCGTTTTCCATGTGATGTCAAAAGAGTAATAGAACGTTGATAAAGAATGTTTTAAACTTAACTACTGTGTAAAGAAGGAAATTATACTAAAGTCTATACTTTCCAAAAAGACCAGCCAGTGATTGCATCAGACTCTTGAACGATAGGTTAAATGGAACATGCATCAACCAAAGGAATAAGTGAGATGCTCTGATTGGAGGGTGATAATTTTAAATGTATGCTGCAAATAAGTAAGAAAAAGTTTAAATAGTTCATTGAGAGGAATTGCAAAGTTAAATATACCAGATTTCTCTCGTGTACCTCCACCCCACCCTCTCCACCTTACCTCTGAGTTCACCGTTGTCTTCAGCATAGTTCCAAATGAAATTCAACTCCTCAAGTTAAGTGCTCCTCAAAATATCTGCTTAGATGGAGTGGCCCATGGTGGCCCTGAGTTGAGCTGGTGGCCCAACTCAACAGCACAATCTTTCTTTCCTTCTTTATTGTACTTGTACTGGTTCCTAGATCCTGCTTCCTAGAATCAGCCTCCAATGAACTACCTGTAAGACTTTGCTGCAGACTGGGTTTTGGGGTGGGGTAGGGGACCTAAACTAGGATAGTCATCTATCAGAAAGTTCCACCCTTCCTTAGTATCCAACAAATGTAAAGAACTTGTAAAACTCCACACCCATAAAAGGGAACAATCCAATAAAAATGTGTATTTTTCCAAAGAAGACATATGGATGACCAACAGACACATGAAAAGATGCTCAACATCATTTATTATCAGGAAAATGCAAATCAAAACTACGAGATATCACTTTACACCTGTCGGAATGGCTAAAATCTACAACACAAGAAACAGCAGGTGTTGGTGAGGATGTGGAGAAAAAGGAACACTTGTGCACTCTTGATGGGAATGCAAACTGGAACAGCCACTCTGGGAAATAGGATGGAGGTTCCTCAAAAGTTAAAAATAGAACTATCCTGCACCCAGCAACTTCACTACTGGGTATTTACCCAAAGAATACAAGAATACTAAAAGGGATACATGCACCCCAATGTTTGTAGCAGCATTACCTATAACAGCCAAATTATGGAAACAACCCAAGTGTCCATTGATGGACAAATGGATAAAGATACAATGGACTGTTTCTCAGCCATAAAAAATTATGAAATTTTGCCATTTGAAACAACATGGATGGAGCTAGAGAGTATTATGCTAAGTGAAATAAGTCAGTCAGAGAAAGATAAATACCATATGATTTCACTCATATGTGAAACTTAGGAAACAAAACAAGTGAGCCAAGAGTATACAAAGAGAGAGGCAAACCAAGAAACAGACTCTTACCTCTAGAGAACAAACTGATGGTTACCAGAAGGGAGGTGGTTGGGAGGATGGGTTAAACAGGTGATGGGGATTAAGTTGTGATGAGCACTGGGTGTTTTATGGAAGTGTTGAGTCATTAGATTGCACACATGACCCTGTACATTAACTAACTGGAATTTAAAAACACAAAGAGAAGTCCCACACTTCCTTGTAAGTGGTGGAGAAGAACTTCTTTTGTTTTGTTCTGGCAACAGCTGTACCTACGACCTCTCAGGCTGTTTTTTGCTTTTTTCTTAATAATCTGTCGGTGAGAAGTCATCTTGTGTTGCTCAGCCTCAACACATGCAGTCCTCCTTTTTGAATAATAACGTACACAAATATACATAACACTCTTTGTGGAGATTTATAAGAAACGTATTGTTCTGCATCCCGTGCCAGAAGTATGGTGTTAGAATTTCCTATGGTCATTCTAATGCTCATCCATGATTGATAACCATTGATCTAGAGAACTCAATCTACTCTCTTATCTTTGCCCTCCACCTTTTTCATGTATTCCTTATTAACCTTCCAGTACATACTAGGCATTGTGCTAGAAACTGGGGATAGGACCATGAACGGGAACAGGTCCCTTTGGAGGTTCCAAAGTTACCTTGATTGCAACTGTTTCCAAGAAACCCTTTCTGATAGTTCTACCAGCATCAGTTTTAACATTGTATTTCTGTGCCCATAAATAATAAAATCATTTTTGATTTTCTTCCAATAGCTTGGACTCACCTTGATACAGAACTTATCACACTGCACTGAAATGGTTTACAATTCTGTTTCTTCTGCTCTACTGTGAGCTGACCGAGGCCAGGAATTGTATTCATTATTGTGATTTGCCCAATAATGTTGCAAGTAAGTGAAGGATAGTAAGAGAGGAAAGCAGATAGCCTGTCCTGAATGTCCCAGACATTATCCTTAACCTTGGCCTTCTGCAGCATGCTTTAATTCAAATGGAAACTAGTATATATTTATGAGTTGGATACCCTCATATTTAATTCTTCGAACAATCTTAGCTTATACATACTATCATTTCCCTTTTAAAGACAAATAACCAGTGTTCAAATCAGTGAAGTATATCTTGCCCAAGGTCACTCTTCTTGTAAGTAGAGTATCTGAGATCTGAACCCAAAGCTCTTAATGAGAAAAAGACCCAGAATTTTTCTGAACTTGCATCCATGACTGCCGGCATGTGTGCATATATGTGTGTGTAGACTTTCTACTCCATGGAAACTTTTCAAAGGCAGAAATAATATTTGTTTCATCATTTCAGTAAAAGAGTCAGTGTTAACAAAGTTACCATCAGGAGAGGAATAAATTCTTCAAGGGACTGTTCATCTGCTTCTTTTGATTTTTGGCATTAAAGGTCTCTGTAGTCCTGCTAGAAATTTTCCATCAAGGTTATTCTCCAAGTTCTTGTGGATGACTTTGAAATTTAAATTTTCCCATCATCTTCCAGAATGAAGGCTGAAGTTTAAAAAGCATATTTCGTTTTTCTCCTTTTCCCTATGGCCTTCGTGTCTCCCTTTTCTCACCATTATCCTTCCCCTTATCTGTGATCTATCTGAGAAATGTTTTACTTGTAACTTCAGCTGACTCTCTTCCTCCCATGTCTCAGTGCTTTAGGTTTCTAAAGCTGCATTTTCCCTGTGGAAATTATGCCAACTATAATTGCCCTGCACTGTTTGGGAAAGGCTTAGATTTGCTTCATAGGTTGTTTCTTTAGCCTTAATAAGTACACTTATTAGCTGGCCACAATTTCATTCTCCCCTCTGTGGGTTGTATTTCCTTGCTCGTTAATGTGTAAATCATAGATTTCTCTAATTACATACTGGTGCCTTTTCCTTTCTGCTCAGAGCCCAAAAATTAGCAAAGGGCTGGGACTCTGATAGAAATGTCTGGAATGGTTTCTTCACACACACTTGAGGATGCCACTGGCACAGAGTAAATTTAACTTCAATGTGTGCATGTTTGTGTGTGGTTGACTGCCCTGAATGTTGTTTGTCTCTGATTCGAGATTAAGAATGTGCCAGCCAGAGTGTATGGAAAAGACATACCTCAAGAACCTGAGACTTGCAAACTCAAAACTAAAAATTCAAATGAAGTAATCAAATATTTGGTAAACACTATAATAATTGTGTCATTTCTCATTAATTTCATTTATCTCACATCTCCTTATGATCTCTCTCAGTACCAATCTTTGTGTTTGTAGTAAAAAGCTGGAAAGAGTTTCTATTTGATCATAAACTTATTTGATTTGAATTGACTGATAGAAAATATTTGAAGCAGTTTGTGTGTAGAGAAACATTACATATAAAGCTGATTATAATTAGGGTTATTTTTGAAATTCTTCTCATGAATGAGAACCCAAAATACATTGTGTGTTCCTGCGTTAGCACCCCAAGGTATAGTCCTGGGACCAGCAGCATTGACCTCCATCTCAGGCCACTCCCCTCCCCCTCAGCCAATCTGGACATACCGAACCATAGTGGGTATATTTCACATGTATCAAGATCTCTTAGCGATTCCTGGTCTTCAGATTCTCTCAGTCCAGGTGCTTCCCCAGCTAGGACATCAGTCAATGAGAAAGCAGAGACAAGTCATGTTGGTTACTCGCAGGTGGAATTCTTGACCCTCATGACTATGATCAATGAGCATCATAAAGCAGCTGTTTTAGGTCACTAATTTTTAAAGTGGTTTCTTTCACAGCCTTAGTAATCAAACCACTTTTTGTCTTCTGTGTTTCTACCCATTTTCTCAGAGCGCAGACTTCTTCTATGAAGTATATTATACTCCAAAGTAATTGCTGAAAATACATAGAATTTTTATTCTGAGTAGGAGTTTAAACTGTATTGAATCCAAAGCTCCCCCAGTTGAGTGATTTCCACAGTTGTGTTTGCATAACATCTATACAAATATTATTTTTTTCAACTCTTTTACTACTTAGACTTATCCTAAGTGATACCATGATATCAGAATTTTGATAACTTACTTTGCTTTTTCTAATATTACAAATATTCAAAAATAATAAAAATAAAAGCATACTTATCATTGCTTACTACCAGTGTTACATGTGTCCCAGTTCGGAAAATAATGGTCTGATAGAAACCTGTTATGGGACAGACTCCCTCTGGTCATAGTCTAATTATGTCCTTGACCCTTCTCATTTCTGAACTCAAAGAGGGAAATTATTCCACTGTTTTGCTAGTTTCTTCTTTTTCTTTTGCCTCTCAAAAAGTACTTGTTGGCTTTCACACTTTGTCCAAATTTCTGCATTGCACTCATTTCACTTCTACTGACTAAATTCTATACGTTGCCCACCTCCAGTTGGAGAGTCCACTTGTGATAACTGGTCCCTGGACTTTTGCCTTTACAAAACTTGCCCCTGCCTAAACCCAATTAGAAGGAAATAAGGCAGAAGTGACAAGGAGAATGGATTTCTATACATATAAACAATGGGATGGGTTATATAAACTGTTAAAAATATTAAAAAATGACGTTGCAACATAAGGCAACTCAAAGTGTGGTCTAGGGAACATGTATCAGTCGATGGGCTATTTATGACTATCATGAGATAAGTTCAAAAACTGAGAATAGGCAGTTAAGACTTTTATAGCAATTTGACATTGTAATGTATTTTATTTAAAAATTATTTATTTATGTATTTATTTATTTTCACAGAGACAGAGACAGCATGAGCAGGGGAAGGGCAGAGAGAGAGGGAGAAAGAGAGAGAATCCCAAACAGGCTCCGATCAAGAGTCTGACACTTAACTGACTGAGCCACCCAGGCGCCCCTAAGAAATTTTTTTAGGCTGAAAAACTGGTTCTTTACTACAGATACTCTAAGAAATACTTGTATGAAGAACTAAATAGAATAGAAAATGTTATTTTTTAAAAAATTTTTTAGTGTTTATTTTTGAGAGAAAGAGACAGAGTGTGAGCAGGAGAGGGGCAGAAAGAGAGGGAGACGCAGAATCCGAAGCAGGCTCCAGGCTCTGAGTTGTCAGCACAGAACTGACGCGGGGCTCGAACTCGTAAAGGGTGAGATCATGACCTGAGCTGAGCCACTTAACTGACTGAGCCACCCAGGCACCCCAGAAAATGTTCTCTTAAGTAGATCTCGGGAAATTGTAATGGATGGATTTTTTAAAATAATACATCGACATTCTAAAAAAAGGCAAAAAGGGTTAACATCATCATATATCTATATTCTAGCATTTTTGGTCATTGCATGGTAGGTCATGACCAAAAAAATGCATACCATAGCACAAAATTATTATGAAAGAGAGTGGAGATGTTTCTTTTCCTATTCTTGGCTTTTCTACTCTTTGCTCTCTACTCGAAACTCTGTCAGAAGTTCGGCACTTATAAATGCAAACACCACAGTCTCAGCAACTTTTACAAATTGCTTCTGACTGAATTCTTTTATTAGGGAGCTTTCAATTAAATCCAGTGTTGCTGGAACATAATATTTTTAAACCTTTAGGCAAAGCATAATAAGGCTTAAAACAGAGCTAGAAACACGTTTTGGCATGCTTTGATACTAGATTACCTAAATTTCTGCTTAACAGATGCAATAAAAGATAGTTACTGCCAAGAGGCTCTTGTCTGCCTTCAATAATCTCCAAAGTGATTCTCATAGATCAAATGGGCTCATGAGATACTCAGACATGGAACCCTACTCACACATAATTGAAATTCCACTTCGTAGCCATTACCAATATGATGTAATGTAGCTGAAGGAATGATGGAATTTGATGCCAAATTTAAAGTCAGAGTTCGAATGTGAATTCATCTGCTACTTCTACCTTTACGATTGTTTTAAGAATTCGATATTAGGTATGTAAGAGCCTGAAGACAGATTTTATTTCATATATAGGGTTTTAAAGTAATCCATAACATTTTGTTTAAAAAATTATAAATGCACTTTAATGGAGGAAACAAATCTCCATTTTATATGCTATTCCATTAATTAGGAAACGATTTTACATTAAATATGCTACTCCATTGCGTTAAGACCAGCTTGTGGTTGAGATACATGGATATCATTACTAGTTTAAGGATACATTTCTGACCAAAGTAAGATTTCCTTTTCAAAGTTACTAGTCAGCCTACTTGCAGTCTGGCTTTTACACAAACCCACCATAGCAGTATAAAATAGTTTTGTTCCATCTCTTGATAGAAGGTGTGTCCTTCCAAACAAGAGAGAGCACAAAGTTAGGAAACAGTGGCCCAACCTACTACGCATATCACATATTTCTTACCACTATTCTTTGTCCTCATTCTAAAAGAGCATTCTTATATCATTACTAATTATGTTTGCTCAGACCACCTCTTCTCTGGTCTCCGACCAACTCAAATCCATCTGCTATGATGCAGCCAGAGTGCTCAATAGAAAACACAAATCATACGATGTAACATCCCTTCAGTACCTCAGCAGTCCCCATTGCTACCAAATAAAATCTAAGCTCTTCAGCAATGCTCACAGGATTCTCCAATGCATAGTCTCTCCTTCCTCTCCAATCTCATCTCCCCCTATTCTCTCTTGATTCTGCACTTGAGGGAGAGTTCCCTGTGTGTTGCAATCCCACAGGCTTCCACATTCTTCTGCTGTTGCTCACATCATTCCATCTCTGACGCATTCTTTCCTTTCCTTACTCACCTGGCACATTTGGGGGGGGAGGGGCCAGAGGGAGAGAGAGAGAGAGAGAGAGAGAGAGAGAGACTGACTGACTCTCAAGCAGGAGCCCAACACGGGGCTCCATCCCACAACATTGAGATCATGACCTGAGCTCACAAAAGAGTCTAATGCTCAACCAACTGAGCCATCCATGCACCCCTCACTTGGCATATTCCTGCTTGTCCTTTAAGATATAGCTCAGACATAACTTCTGTAGAAAGTCTTTGGATCCCCTCATACTGGCTTACCGCCCCATCATAACCTTTACACTATGTTTTATTCAATGGGTTGATCCAAAGTTATTACTTTTTTCCAACAACAAGGATTCTCAACATACCCTCCTCCAAGAGAATCTAGGGATACTATTTTGGGAGTCTGAATGTGAGTGGTAAATTTCTTTCTTTCTTTTTACTAACATCCAACAGAAATTTAACATTTTCTTCAATTATGATTTTAAGCAACAAACCACAGTACTGTTGGGAGTACTGTGTCACCAATAGAAGTTGAAAATAATTCCATACCCCACACTACGATTGTTGCAGACAATTTAAAATTCCAGAAGTCGTTAGACATGCCATTAAATCTTATTTATGGTATTTAATGAAGATCCTCTTACATTACTGTAGCAATTCTTTTAATTTAAAAATTTGATAGTTTTCCCCAATATGCCTGTTTTTTTGTCCTTGAAAACATTTTCTGAGAGGGCATTACCAAATGTTAAAGAGGTGTTTGATAATCGTAAAATTAAAAGCCCTAAATAATGCTTCTCTTTTGGCCGTTTGACTATTTTATTGCAGAGTACTAGAGAGTTGAAAACGTAGATGCATATTTTTGTCAAGAATACTCAGCTCTTTATTATTTTCTTTTAATTTAAAATATTTTTAATGCTTATTTATTTTTGAGAGAGGGAGAGACAGAGCATGAGAAGCCAAGGGTCAGAGAGAGAGGGAGACACAGAATCCAAAGCAGGCTCCAGGCTCTGAGCTGTCAGCACAGAGCCAGACGTGGGGCTAGAACTCAGGAACTGTCAGATCATGACCTGAGCTGAAGTCGGACGCTCAACCGACTGAGCCACCCAGGCGCCCCAGCTCTTTCTTATTCTTTAACACTTTTCATTAGTGTTTATTTTGTATGTGGTTTTTAAGAAGTAACATATTCACAAAATAAAAATGTAAAAAATATAAGGCTACATAATAAAAAGTCTCCTTAGGAAACTAATTTTCTTGGGGCACCTGGGTGGCTGTCATTTAAGCATCAAGACTTTGGCTCAGGACATTATCTCACAGTTCGTGAACTTGAACCCTGCTTTGGGTGAGTTCAAGGCCAGCTTAGGGTGAACATGAACCACGTTTCTCTTTCTCCCCTTCTCTCTCACTCCTCTCTCTGCCCCTCCTCGCTCATTTGTGCCCTCTCTCTCTTAAAGAAGAAAAAAGAGAAAAAGAAAACTAGTTTTCTCCTGTAGAATAAACCAGTGATGAGTTTCTTGTGAATATTTTCAGAGACATTGTATCCCTGTGGGTGTGGGTATGAGTGTGCATGAATGCAAAAGCAAAATAATAAACATATATGAAAACACATATATGCACACACACACCAGATTTTTCTTTTTGCAACTCAGCTTGTGCTATACCACATGTTTTCTGCGTCTTATTTACTAAATAGTAACCATCTTTCATTAATTTAAAATTACTGTTGGAGATCAAAATCAGAACCCCTTGAAATTCAATTTTACCTGTTCGTCTCACACTTAAAATAAAATTGTAATCAAAATGAAATAAAGAAAAAAGAAACCTAAGTATAGCTTACCATGCATCATCTCAAGTATTATTTTTTTCTTTTTGAGCCTGAAATCTTCAACCAGAGTCTGAGTGCAATGGCCAATAAATGTAAGCAGCTTAAAGTAAATAACATGAGGCGGTGTTCTGGGTAAGCTGACTTTTTTACCGAAATACTTTAAAATTCCGCTTCTCAAAAAGTAAATTGCCCATCATTGCTCAATACCAGGGTTTATCATATTTTCCTAGTTTTACTAATTAAAACCATTGGTAGATTATAATATGTCTCCTAAGGAAATTTAATTCAATGTTTAAAATGGTGCAATTAAAAGTAATATAGTGACAGTGCTGGTAAAATAAGTGAAAGAAATTATAGAGGTGCCTGGATGGCTCAGTCAGTTGAGCATCCGACTTCAGCTCAGGTCATGATCTCACGGTTCCTGAGTTCTAGCCCCACGTCTGGCTCTGTGCTGACAGCTCGGAGCCTGGAGCCTGCTTCGGATTCTGTGTCTCCCTCTCTCTCTCTGCCCCTCCCCACTCACACTCTGTCTCTGTCTCTGTCTCTCTCTGTCTCTCAAAAATAAACATTAAAAAAATTTTTTTTAAAGAAATTATACAAAATTGCAAAGTGTTTTAAATTGCATATAACAATGAGTCCAAGAAAATAAATTTTCCACTGTGAAATTTATGGTAGGTATTTATTGTCTTCTATAAATCAGTTTGCATTTTCCAGAATTTTCTATAATAATTATGAACAATCAGAAAGATGAGGAAAAACATTCAAATGAATCAACAAAAATCCAAATTGACCGTGCCAAAGATGCAGAGACAGCAAGGCAACAGACCAGAGAAGTTTTATGAAATAACTAAATATAGGCAGAAGTAAAAGGAAGCAAATAAGAAACTCATTCACAAAGCAGACTTGTTTATAGCAGCCGAGACTGCATCCAACTCCCTAAACGAGACAGTGAGAAGTATCGACAGAGAAGACACCCTGTTTCAGCTGTGTGTGGCAAGCATCCCGCATAGGCCAGTGTCTAATACAGAGCCAGATCTGAGCGGGCAGGGAGGAGAACTCAGGACTGCGGCAGACAGATTTTTACATGAGGAAGATAGACACACAGCCAAGCTGCAGGAAAACAATAGCATCCAATGCTTGCTGAGTACTTACTACGTACCAGTCACACTTCTAAAGGTTTAACATGCATTAATTCATTTCACCTTCATAAAATCCATGAGATGGGTACTATCATTTTACTCATTTTACAGATGAGAAGAGCAAGATTTTCAAAACTTAATTGTGGAAATCTGAGGCTCAAATACAGGTCGTGTGACCTGAAAGCCTGCGCTGTTAACTGCTGTCTCTACCTCTGCTGCTGTGGTTGAGAGGGACATAGGGGGGCTTCTCACCAGATGACAGCCTGGTTTTATTACTCAATGTGTTTAGGTCCATTTCTTTTTTAGAAGCATAGTAGACATCTTGTTTGTGAATATGGGTGGCTGTGTGTGAAGATGATTAAGCTAAAGTTTATTTAAAAATTTTTTTTTTAATGTTTATTTTGAGAGAGAGTGAAGGCATGAGTGAGGAAGGGGCAGAGAGAGAGAGGGCGAGAGAGAATCCCAAGCAGGCTCTGTGCTGCCAGTGCAGAGCCCCACGTGAGGTTTAGATCTCCCAAACAGTGAGATCATGACCTGAGCCAAAATCAAGAGTTGGATGCTCAACCGACTGAGTCACCCTGATGCCCCAAATTGAAGTTCATTTTAATTCATCAGAGTGTATGAGACAACCTTACTTTTGTAATAACCTAACTGAATATGAGAGAACACCTAAAAATGTCAAGTCTTGGAGAGGAAAATATTTCTGAAATTTTAGGTACAAGTCCTTGGTTATAGCAGGATCTCTTAGAATGGAGAGCTGGATAGTGTGTCCCAATTACAGCTGGAAAGAACCTTCAGTCGTCAATAGACTTCTGGTTTTTTGCTTTGCTTTCCCTGCCATGATGACTCCCCAATGCAGTAAGTAGATTTAGCAAGAAAATTGTCTCAAGGTGGGCTATTCCCATTAGAAATATTGGCACAGGTCTTCCCACAATAGTCTTGCCCACAGGAGATGGCTGATTTCTTCAACACCCATACCAGACAATGGAGAGTGGGACAGTATAGAGCTCTTTGTTCTTGTACCACCTTTTCTTTTTGTGATTTGTGTTTTTTGGTTTTGTGTGTGTGTGTGTGTGTGTTTTTTTTTTTTTTTTTGAGGGGAGTGGGTTCAAAAGATTGGAAATCAGTTGGGAAACAGAAATTACCGCTTAGAGAAGCCAAAAGTCTTCTCTTTTTGCCTCTTCCCAATTAGCCTTGGAGTAAGTACAATGTCTCATTTAAGAAACTTTGTGTAAGGTTTTGAAATTATGAGTGAACATAATTGAGGATTCCAGTTTCAGCTCAGACATGTAGAGAGCTGGAAAGCTCCCCCACATACATCATTGACAATGTTGAAAAGGCTGAGGATCCATGACTCTTCTTGAAACCCTCAGAAAACTGAAGTCACGGGACAACCCACTAAAGTAAAATCTGGGATAACAGGTACCTATTAAGGAAACCAGCAAACAACCATCTGTTTGCTTAGAGCAGATTCTCTGGATGTTTCGTTTCCTAAAGCTGCTGTAACCAAGAATTGCAAACAATAGAAATTAATTTTCTCATGGTTTGGAGGTTGGAAATCTGAAATCAGGGTGTCCGCAGGGCCATGCTCCTCCGAGTTTCTACAGAAGAATCTGTTCCACACCTCTCTCCCAGCTTCTGGTGGCTTGCGGTAATCCTCAGCATCTCTTGGCTTGTAGCTTTGTCTTTTCAATTGCTGCTTCTGTCCTCAAGTGACTGTCTTCCCTTGTGTGCGCCTCTGTGTCTAAATGCCCCTTTTCTTAGAAAGGTATCAGTGATAATGGATTTAGAATTTAACATAACCCAGTATGAACTCATCTTAACTTGAATACATTAGAGATGCTGTTTCCCAATAATGTCACATTCGTAGGTTCTGGGGGAGAGGAGTTAAACACCTTTTTGGGGATGGAGTGGTATTTGGTTCAGCCCAGTATACCACAGAAGCCCCATAATGAGATTCAGTTAAGCCTTCAAAATGAGTTGCTAAAGACCCCGTGGGCTACAGCGAGAGTGTGGCCCTGTTGGAACTGCAGATGTAATGGGATTTGTACCTTCTTGAATGCTTTTCCTCCCTGAACTCCACCTGGGAAGATGAAGGGGTCTCTTGATAAAGTGTCCTTTGTCCTTCACGGTGTTGGCTGGGGGAAAGAAAAAAGCCTCTGCCATAAGTTCCATCCATACCCAGCTCTCCTGTGGGGGAAAACAATAAAGAACAAACAAAAATCATTTTCTTTTCTTTTTTTTTTTTTTCCTCCATTCTAGGGGCTAAGTCTAGGGAGCGGGTCCTGGAATGGGTTCCTCTCTTTAAATTACCTCAGCCTCTGAGTAAGTACTATCTTACTCAGCTTAGTAGAGCAGGAGAGGCATGCTGCCTTGTCTCACCTGCTATTTGTGTTTGTTTCGATGCAAAGAGGCCAAATGAGGAGACTTCCATTGGTGATCCATTGGAAGAGACTTCCATTGGAGATCCTCCCAGAGGAAGGGACATGGGGCTTGCTTGCCCACTTTTTTTTCCTTCCTTGCCCTATCTTTTGTGGTGGTGGAGCCAGGATGTGGTTACGGATATGAAGGAAAGGGCCAGAGTGACATCCTTTGGGCTGGGGATGGAGCATGTGGCTGAACACCAAGCCTTTCAAGGTGGGCCTCCCCAGCATCCGTAGATGGCTTCTTTGGGGACCGGTGCTTTTTATGGAACAGAGGGTTTAAATGGTAAAGGTAAGGAAGCCTTCTATTGCCCTCTTGGCTGAAGCACCTATCTTCCCTTGTTGGGAAGCTATTAGAACAAGCCCCTGGCAAGCAGCAGAGGAAGCTACTGGTCCTAGGATGTCCCTTGTGTTACATGCTGGAGTTGTACCGGCGTTCAGCTGACATGCTGGGACACTCTGGAGAACTGCACAACTGGGCCATCATTGTGAGCCTGGTAAGGCCCTCGGCCGTGCAGGAAGGCATTTCAGAAGCCTCTGGGGTGCAGACCCTGAGCTTTCCTGAGGCCAAACCATACTAACTATTCAGAAGCACCATGGCTTCCCGCCATCTACACCACTTAGCTTCCTTCCACCTCTTCTGCCACGCGGAGCTTTTGCTCCAGGAGAGCCAGCCCAACCAACCATTTTCCTTCTTCAGGAAGATGTTCCTCATAGGTCAGGTTTCCCTGACCACCAAAGCTGGAGAGAGACACGTATCACACAACCCATGTGGCAAAGGCTCTGGAGTCACAAGTAGTGCTGAGTTCTACAACTCTACTTCCTGTGTCAGCAGCCAAAAGGTAGTGAGGTTCCTGAGCTCCAGTGACATGGCCTTCTTGTTACTTTATTTCAATAGCACTCACAAAAAGTGCCTAGAAGGCCAAACTTCCCCAGAGGCTTGGAGGAGTTCATGGAAAGGGACATTCCTCTTGCAGAGGATCTGGAAAGCAGGTAGTGTCATGCCTGAGCTTCCTGGCCCTTCCCTGGAACATGAAGGACCTGAAACTAACCAGGGTCCCCCAACCCTTTCCACATCAGTTTCCGCCAGCTGGGCTGCAGTCACTGGATCATTGCTCCCCATCTCTACACCCCAAACTCCTGTAAGGGAACCTGCCCTCAGGTACTACTAGGTTGTAGTCTCAATTGTACCAATCATGCCATCAACCAGAACCGTGTTAATGAGCAGGTAGACCAGCGTGTCCCTCACCCCTCCTGTGTCCCTTGTGAGTATGTTCCCATTAGCATCCTTCTGATGGAGGCAAATGGGAGTTTCTTGAAGAAGGAGAACGAGGATATGACTGCACACGCAACTGACAGCATGGTGCAGCTAGCCCAGGGTTCCTGAGAAACTGGAGAAGGGTATCTCCATAAACAAATATCAACGTTAGCACCACAGTGATTCTCTGTCCAATCTGTGGGTTCTGTTCCTTGTCTTAATTGTTGTCTTAAGTCTTTCCCCCCATTTATGAGCTCCTCATTTTATTTAAAAAAAAAAAAAAAAAACAGTTCTGATACCAAGCATCAGTACGTTCTGGCCCTACTCAGAGGTAAAGTGTTTCTTTGGAAATGCCCTTTCTATTTTCTTGTCTCTTTCATTGTGACTTTGCCAAAAGCGACCAATCCGTGATAGCAGAATTTTAGGAATTGTCCCACCAAAGCTTGGGGAAGGTGGGATCTTCTTAGCATCCATCTTCTGAGGCTTGCTAGCAGAGCTGATGAAGAGGGCAACTTGGGATTTTATCCTCCTTTTCTGTGCATCCTGTAGCCTCAAACTTAGTACCTAATCAGAAAGGCTGTCTGCCTCTGTGCTTGGCTGTCCTCCAACTCTAAAACAACTTTTCTGGAATGAACCAAAAAACTTTTTGGCAAAGATCCCCAGAAACATCTTTTAGGGCAACAGAGGAAGGAAATTTTTTCCTAAGCTATCAGGGCTCTTCCTCTCAGCCTCTTAGCCTGAGGAAGTATGCAGATTCCTTCCTATCTTGAATGAGGACAGGAGCCTTCAATAAGGGCATAAGGAAATGAGTGTGGAGCTGGGGGGCCTTCACTTCAAAACCGCCACATCTATGAACAGAGGAAGAGTGGTCATTGCAATCAGGGTTATGTGTGTGTAGCGGGGAGTCATTTAAAAGTTTCTATACAACAGCAAATTCCACAGAGTAATCTCTTGTTTTATGTGATACCTGTGTGGGGTTAATCACCTCACGAAGGAAGTTCCCTGGTGGCTTAGAGGCTGGGAGGTGGCCTGACTGAAGGTGGAGAGGATAGAAGACTGCAGATGGGAAGCTGGATGGTTGTGACCGGTCTGTTTGTGCGTTCAGCTCGGCTCTGGGCATGGGTCTCTGAGGGAGATGGGTCTGCTGTCTTGGGATGCATGGAGTTCTGCCCTGAATGGAATGGGTATTTGCAGGGTAGCTCTTCTCTACTGTACTAGTGTGAAGTGAGGGAGACTGGGCCGTGTTGCACATAAATCATTTTGTTG
Source organism: Panthera leo (assembly GCF_018350215.1). Classification (NCBI taxonomy): domain Eukaryota; kingdom Metazoa; phylum Chordata; class Mammalia; order Carnivora; family Felidae; genus Panthera; species Panthera leo. The sequence continues at coordinate 145,515,844 of NC_056687.1, read as the reverse complement.
TTCACAAACAAAAAACCTAGAGCAAAGGTATACATTTTGATAGATAAAGAAGTTGAATTTTAGAAAGGAAAAAATGTTTAGCAGAGGGTATGCCTAAAGTGAGGATCCAAGATCTTTTCACTGCTTGTCCAGCACTTTCCCCAATATTTCGCAATGTACCTGTAAGAATAAAATTATATTGGTCAAAGGCCAGGTAATAGTAAAGTTATTTTGGATCAATAATGTATCTTTTCAGGTCATATCAGTGGACCCAGCATGATATAAGAGGCAAATCTTTGGCTTTGTATATAGCTGATTCTGAGCTTGGATCCTATCTATATTAGGAAAACACGGCCAAGTCATATAACTTTTCAAAGCCCCAATTCCCTTAGGTTTAAAATGTGGCAGGACCAAGGCACCTGGTGGCTCAGTTGGTTCAGCATCTGACTGTTGATTTTGGCTCAGGTCATGATCCCAGGGTCATGGGAATGAGTCCCACATTGGGTTCCATGCAGAGCATGGAGTCTGCTTGAGATTCTCTCTCCCTCTCCCTCCCTCACCTTCTGCCCCTCTCCCCCACTTGCTCTTGAAAGAAAGAAAGAAAGAAAGAAAGAAAGAAAGAAAGAGGCAGCACCTGTCTTGCATGATTGTGGAAAGATCAGTGGTCATAAATAATAGATGCTACTAGATTTATAAGCAGCTCAGAATGGCAGATTCCATTCTCCTTGATGTGAAAAGAGTTGAATGGCCCAGATGATTTGGGGAAAGGGTAACAGTAAAATTTTTGGCCACTCTACTGAGGAACCAAATTAGGGGAGAGGCAACAGCAAGGGTGTTAGAAGACCTTCCATGTGTGTGGATGGGAGAAGGTATGACTGCGTTCAGATCAGGAAGTTTTCTGTCTACTTTGCATCAAGCCATGGGAAGATGAAGTGTAATGCTCAAATAATTCCCTGATCTTATTTCATGCTAAAATGTTGTCATAAACCACAACCTACTAGAATGTGACATCCTTGTAGACAAGAACCATGTCTTTTCTATTTATCATTAAAATATTTATGGAGTGTCCATGTGCCAGGGACAGTTAAATGAATGAATCCATGAAAAGTTATGCCTATCTATTTGGTAGCTAGATCCTTTCTTTCCAGAACAAATCACAGAAATGATTGAAACAGCAAGTTATTTCTGGGATGGAAAATGTGAATTGTGTTGGGTTTCTGTGACCGAAGTGATTAGAATGAATGCCCAATGTCCTCTTCCACAGAAATGACAAAATACCAGGCCATGTAAGATAAACATTTGAAAAAAAAAATGGGAAGAAAATTACCTCTCACATTGGCATTTCCCAAAGTCATTGTAGAAGAGGAGACCTTAGAACTCAGGGGTTAAGAGTTTGGATCTGTTTTAATTTTTTTTAACATTTATGTATTTATTTTGAGAGAAAGAACACATGTGTGCAAGTGGGGGAGGGGCAGAGAGAGAGAGAGAGAGAGAGGGAGAGAATCACAAGCAGGCTCTATGCTGTCAGCACAGAGTCTGATGTGGGGCTGGAACCCACAAACCACGAGATCATGACCTGAACCGAAACCAAAAGTTGGACACAACTGACTGAGCCACCCAGGCCCCCTGGATCTGTTTTTAAAAGCATACTCTAGCCCTTCCTAGATGTAAGTCCATGGTTAGATCGTCTAACGTTCTAAGCCTCATCTGGAAAATGGAGGCAGTGGCAGCACCTACTGCAGAGCAGTCTTGTGAGGGTTGTGTGACCTCAAGTATGTGGGGCGTGTGGCACAGATCCTGGCACAGAACAAAGGTTCAGTGATGGGGACTCTTGCTCTTACAGCCATACCTCATGTCATTGGTTCTGTTAGGAATGAGGGGTCTGGGATGTGGGTGTGGAATCCACTGGAGACTAATTCCACAGTGCCACCTGGTGACTGCTTTATCACAAGAGTAACCTGCAACGTCCTAAGGGTAGGAGAAAATTCTTGAGACGGTAGGCAGCTCCCCCCATTTCTGAGGATTTAAATGAAAAGATAGCCTTTTGATATATGGAAGACTTTTTCATCATTATTGTGAATAATTTTCGCTGACTGAAAATCCAAACATAACCCATCTTCTGAGATTAAGTTTGAGCTATATTACTTTTCACTTCACTAACTTTGGAAATCAGAGAAAAGAATTATCTTTCTCGGCATCCCTTTACAAAAAAGCACTATAGAATGTCAGTTTTATTGAAACTGTTGAGAATTGGAGGAACACTCACTTCTTAGAATAAGTTATAAAGTTTATAATTTGTAAACTATAAAATACATAGATATGAGGTAAAAAAAAATCATGGTTATTTAATGCACCAGGGACACCATTATAAATGTAGCCTGTTTCTTCACTCTCTGGTCTTTTTTTCCTCTTATCTTTATGTTTTGAAACCAAGGATTCTTCAGCATACTTTTCAGGAAGTTCCCAAATATCCTGCAATTTGAAGTGAACATTTTGTGCATACAGGTAGTGGTGCTGGTATTATTATCTTTTTCAAAATCTGTCATTCCTAAAAAACAAACAAAAAACAAAAAGGAACCATTGAGGGCCACCTGGGTGGCTCAGTCATTTAATTGTCAGACTCTTGACTTTGACTCTGCTCATGATCTGACCATTTGTGAGTTCGAGCCCCACCTAGGGCTCTGCTCTGACAGTGCAGATTGTCTCTCCCTCTCTCTCTCTGCCCCTCCCCTGCATGCACACTCTCTCTCAAAATAAATAAAAATAAAATAAATTAAAAAAAAAAAAAAAGAATGATGCTCTAAAAAGAACTCTGATGGGACATAAGTAAAATTAATTTAAAGGGCTTCATTCCATTCTTATTTTCTTATACTCTCCAATAATTCCATTTTTGTAGGTTTCTCTTCCAGCTTCTTCTTCTGCCAAGAAGTACAACATGAACTGCTACTCATACAGGGAAAAGTATATATGCAATACATTCTTAGATCCTGACACTGGTTCATTAGCTTTTTCCATATCCTCTCTTGGATGCTTAGAGTATAAAGTATGAAGATGTCGTGTGGGAAATGACCTTGATGCAGTAGGACCCTTCGTGTACATTGTCATGCAAGTTATACTAGAGGTCACAGAACAGAAAGGTTCACAGGTCAAATGCTGAAGGCAAGGGCTTATTAAATCCATTAAAAACCCATGGCAAGAAGCAAGAGGAAAGCCACGGGTAAGGTTAACTCATTGAGGATAGGGTTCAAGAGGAGTGGAAGGCCACAGAGTTAAAAGTTCTGCAATGTTCAGGGGCACCTGGGTGGGTCAGTCAGTTAAGCGTCCGACTCTTGGTTTTGGCTCAGGTCATGAGTTTGTACTCTGTAGGATCGAGCCCCGAGTCGGGCTTTGTGCTGACAGCATCGAGACAGCTTGGGATTCTCTCCCTGTCTCTCTGCTCCTCCCTTGCTTGTGCTCTGTCTCTCTCAAAATAAATAAATAAACATTAAATAAAAGAGTTCTGCAGTGTTCATATATCCCACCTCTCCCTCCACTACATCATCCTTCTCCACTGATTGTATGTTGCAAGGCAGGCCACAGAAGGAAGAAGCTAGTGAAACAGGCTCCATCTGAAAGAAGCAAGGGCAGGTAATTGAAATTCACCGATTAGCCTGATAGGCTGCTATCTGTGCCTGAGGGTGACTAAATTAAGACCTCAAAAATATTGAGTGCCTCATATTTCTTATGTATATTTAGTGTATCATGAATACATGGTACTTCATGTATATTTAGTGCATCATAAATATATAGTGTTTCCTTGATCTTTCCATTTCTATTTTTGTTCGTGCTCACATACCTTACTTATTTTATGTCTTAAAGTCTATTTTATGTTTACTTCATTTGCTGTGTTTAACACATTATATGAATTTCATTTAACTCCCTTGTTTCCTTGTGTTCTGTAGAATTAAGTATTCTCGAACAACAGCAGATACGTATTACAGCACGCAATATTTGTGGCCCTTGAATAGGTTAGCTTAGATGATTCTGGGCCACAGAAGTATAGTTTCTGCTATTTGCTCACCAGTGTTCTCCATCACGTGAGAAATGGACACTTTTTAAAAAAGAATTTTTTTTAAAGAATTTTTTTTAATCTTTATTAATTTTTGAGAGACAGAGTGTGAGCAGGGGAGGAAGAGAGAGAGAGAAGAATCTGAAGCAGAATCTGAAGCAGGCTGCAGGCTCCAAGCTGTCAGCACACAGCCCGATGCGGGGCTCTAACTCGCCAAGGGTGAAATCATGACCTGAGCTGAAGTCGGCCGCTTAACTGACTGAGCCCCCCCAGGTGCCCCTATTTTTTTTTAATGTTTATTTATTTTTGAGAGAGAGCGAGCGAGCACAAGTGGGGGAGGGGCAGAGAAAGAGAGGGAGACATAGAATCCGAAGCAGGCTCCAGGCTCCAAGCTGTCAGCGAAGAGCCAGACACAGGGCTCGAACTCATGAACCATGAGATCATGACCTGGGCTGAAGTCAGATGCTTACAGATGCTTAACTGACTGAGCCACCCAGGTTCCCCTGGACACTTTTGATCTTGATGGACCTGGATTTAATCATTGTAGGGATACAAACCGCAGATGTCAAAAGGAATTTATTATGTATAACTCTGTATCTCCTGGCCTGGACAAAAAATGCACCAGGTAGTTGGCAGATGGCAAGAATGTTTGGAGGTAAGAACTGGACTATCTCTAAAGCAGAGAGTAGGAAAAGTGTGTGAGGTTAGGAAGACCTAAATGGTCCCCCCGCCCCGGCCAAGCCCCTGAGTAGGGATTTTCTCAGTCCCTCGCATGAATAGAATGCTCCTTCCTCTTTCACTTTTTTTGTTACCAGGGATGTTTTGTTTTAGGCATTCTGCTGGAATCCAGCAGAATCCCCAGTTGAGACTGCTCCCTCTCAACAGTCCTTACTGTAACCCATCTCTGGAACAGTGAAGAAAAACACAACAGTCTTCTTGATTGATTTTATTTTCATTTTTTATTGAAAGCTTCATCAAAGAAAACAGAAGTTTAAACCTAACATCCACTGATCTACAGAAAGCCCAAGGAATGGGGGAAATGGTAGCTAATTTGACTGTGGTACAGATGAAAAAATTAAAAATAAAACCGGAAACACCATAGAATTACAGAACTTTCCATGACAGAGACAGCAGTACAAAATGCTCTTAAATAAAGTCAGAATTGAATGATGTTTCAGAAATTCCATGAAGTCAAATATGGCCTAAAACAAGGGTTTTAAAAGAAGCTGTGTCCCATATTTTTTAAAGAAACTGGGTATTTTATAGCAAGTACACTTTTACATGTATTTTTTTAAATTAAGGTTCCAATTATATTCCACTTCTTTTCAAATCAATGGAAGAATTAATTTCCAGAATGGAGAAAACTTTTTCAAGCGTCTCTTTGAAATAGTTTTTATAGTTCCTGAAAAGTATGAAATAACTCATTTTTCCATATATGAGGAAATGAAACATTTTGGGGAGGAGGACAGAGCATCTTTCTCAATAATCTAAGACCAGAGGATTAATACAAAGCATAACACTAAAGTTACACTTTGGACACTACTTAAATTTGAAATGATCAGAAAAAAATCCACTGGAGTGTCAAGATCATTCAGCCTTAATACAGTGATGCAAAAAAAAAAAAAAAAAAAAAAAAAAATAACAGAATGATTCCTTTTTTTTTTTTTTTTTTGCCAAAGATTTAAAATAGGGATGAGTGTATATTTAACCAAGAGATGCTATTGTATTCTCATAACTCAATTTGGAGTTGACCTTTTCATCTGGTTAAAATTTCAATAGTGAACGAAACCAAAACAGCTTTCTTTTGAGAGAAGCTAAATACTTTGCTACAGTTTTTTTTTTCCCCCTTTGCATTTGCAACAATACAGCCAACTCTCAATTATTTGTGGTGGATGGAAAAGAGACTTACGGATAATAAAACTCCACGGTCTATAGCACACTGATGGTTTTACCGATGATTTTAAACTCCTTCAGTAAATCAATACTTAACAAAGAAACAGACTGATTTGAATTTGATTTCCAAATGTTTCTCTTCCACCTGGAGGGTAAAATGGTAATAAAAGGAAAGAGAGCCCAAGACCTTAATAGTTGAGAAGACAGAACCCAGCTACAGGGTATGCAGCCCTTCTAAAATTGAGAGTGATTGTATTTCTGCAAGTCTCAGTTATCAGGGAAGGTAACTAACTGCAGTGAATAAAGTGGAAGAGAAGTGTGACTCAGTGGCCTTGAGGTTCTTTCCACAGACTCCAAGCTCGATCTCACCTCTCCTCCAGCATCAGAGCTTCCTGAGTGGAAGAAGCTTTTCTTAGAATGTTCGTTTTCCCTTTCAGCAATACAAAGAAAGGACTACTGAGAAGCTATCCACCCTTTTTGTGTGCGTGACGGGGAGCCTATGTGCGGGGATGACACCAAAGGTAAAAAGAAGCCGCCAATCTGGTGTGAGCTCCCCTGTTATATCAGAAAAGGTCCTGGGGCCGCACACGAGTCTTGTGTTTAGCTTTGTACTTTCCTGAACTCTGTACAGGCCACAAAGGACAGCTGTGACCAAGTGTGCTTGAATTAAGGGACTGATTTCATATTTAAGAATATTGGGTAAGAAACATTAATTTGAGTTAGACGCCACTGTCTTCCAGTGCCACAGTGGATGTCATGTGTAACTGATTCATTCCTGAAATCCCTTTATCATTCTGCCATAGGAAGGGTACTGTGTACAGAGTCAACGAGCCTGTTTGAATTCCGTTAGTCCCTCAGATTGGAGTGATATGCCATCCATCTCTGTGAGCTCAAAATTCTGAAGGATGCCAGCCACAACGGTACAAAAAAACAAAATCTCATCCTTCACTCCCTACTGTGGACAAGATAATGCAGATCAAGGCTCTCTGTGTGACATGTTTAAACTTTGTTATGAAGTGTGACTCCTCAAATGTGCTGAATGTTGCTTATACGTGTACATAAATATTACCCTTTATTTGATTTTATAACAATCTAAAAACACGTATCGCTGAAACTCACTTAAGAATTTCTCTCTGCTGATCAGCTCATCTGTAGTGGCTTCTACATGCAAATTAAGAATGAGACTGAATTGTCAAATGTATTTTTAGTTTCCTACTAACATTGTAATCTGTCTAGACAGGCCATTGAAACTTCAGAGTCATGAAGACTGAAAAAGTGCTATTTAAATCAAAGCTTACTCTTCATTAATGGGGAGTTTAGGCTGCTGTAAAAGACATATAGGTATATATAGACATCCAAAATATTCAAATAAATTTTTTTTTAGGAAAAAATCTATTATTTTTTTGTCACGTATGAATTGAAATGATTGTAACGCAGTTTTGCGAGGGGTTGATGTATTCTGCATTGACAGTGAACTTCCTGCTCCATCCAACCTTCTTCTGCTCTCAGCCTTCCATCTCTAACATGAGTGCTTTTAATACCATGGGGTTTTTCACTAGAATGGGTGGAAGTGAGTCTTATATGCTGTCGAATGTGGCAGATCTGTTAAAGTCACAGGAAGAATTGATTCAAGTGAAGCATGGAGACAAGGAGACAAACTAACCCTGGCCAGACTGAAGTCAGGTAGATGATTTTTGTTTTGAGAATATTATGTCACTTGCAATAATCAAGACGTGCCAGTCTTGGACAGTCACCAGCACCTGCTCCCGTTACTTTTAGGTTACATAGGGTCTAAGACGTCTTCAGAAGACATGGCCGTGTATTGAATCACTATGCATAATCTGTCTCCCTGACAAGACCTTATCATTATTAAAAGAAAACCCACTGCTCCCCTGACCATGTAACTAGAGTTTGGGTAAGATAACATTTATCCCATTTGGACTGTGGCTTTGGTTTGTTTCCTGATGTTTAGAAGTCTTGGCAATTAAGTTGAAAGGAAAAATGTAGTATCTGAATAAATGTTTGGGAATCTGATGAGCTAGAACGCTTAAAAAAAAAAAATAGAGTCCTAAATAGGATTAAAATCACAATATAGATTGCTGATGAAATTAGGATTCTGATGTCTGCATGTATTGAACACATATTTAGGTTTGTTTTATTTTTCATAGAATATAATGCTGCTTACCTGTTGATGCTTTTTTTTTTATTCCCCCAGACTTGACTCTTAAAAACAATTATAGGTAGGATGACAGATGCAAATTTGAACATGTGTCATTTTTCCTTCTTCTTTTTTTTTTTTCTTTTTGGTTTGAAATAAGATATTTCCTAGAATGGCATGATACAAAAAATCCAAACATAAAACACACATGGACATAAAATGACAGGTAATCTCCTTGTGCCTGAAGTGGCTTAAAAAAATTGAGATCATTGAAATTTCATAGTTGAAAAAAATGTTTCTTAATGTATAAATAAAGCAGTAGTTTTGAATAGAAACAGGAAGTTACCTAGGCACATTCATCAGCCACATGGTAGCTACCTCTTAGCCTCATTGTTGATTGCGTAAATGAGACTTTCTTTGTATCACATTAAGGTTTTTTTTTTTTGTTTTTTTTTTTTTTTTGTTTTTTTGTTTTTTACAGAAACAAAAGAAAGCATGTTGGTTTCATATTCAAATGAATTATGCCCAGGATAATCCTTATTTATACAAAGAGTTCAGAGACTGAAAAAGAGAAACAAAAAAACACAGTTGCTACACATGTTCGCTTTTACCCCCTGTAACTCAGGGGCCCACTTCTCAAAGGTAAAACTTAAGTGCCACCCTTGAAATACATGAGAAGCTGAAGGATGGAACAGAAGAAAGTATAAATCTAGGATTCTCTCTAAAGCATGGAAAACCATCAAGGATGGGTGTCACCAGATGGAATTTCTCTGTAGCACATGCTACATTTTCTTGGATACATTTTTGCCTCTAATTTGACTGCAAAGATAGGGAGTCACTCCCTAGACTCAAGCTTCTAATTCATGGGGTTTCAAATAAGAGAAACGGGCCCATTTCAGCACGAGGCCTCTGTTAACAGATCATAAGTAGTGGAATATTGACAATGTCATACAAGCCAAACTCATTACTGATATTGACCTAACGGGGATATGATTTGCCTTTTAAAGCTTTTTTCATCTTTAAAAGCCTACCCTGTTTTCTTTTACAGTGCACTTAATGCATTTCCCTCCTCTTTCTGGACTAAGACAGGTTCTCTTGACTTAATTTGTGAAAAGACTTTCACCTATTTGATTCTAATGATCCATTCGGGAAGCAATTCTAGTGCATGGTTCAGTTAACAAAGTTCCATTGGTCTTAATCTCAGGTAAAACTATAACAGGTTGAACATGGGTTCCATGAGTCAAATATGCCAAGATGTTTGTTAACTCAATTCATTTTAGGCAAAGTTTTGCATCATCTTCAATGCAAATATATCTCCTTTGGCTTTAATGATTGATCAAACCCAACTCTTTTGGTTCTTATTAATATAAATTATACAATTTCTTGATTGTCAACTAGCATTTTAAAAGCTTACCTATATTCCACTAATAGAACCCTCAATCTTATTGGTCCTACTTGCCTCAGAGAGTTAAATTGAAATAAAAAAGGTCTATATTTGTCCTTCTTCTGACAACACCAGGGTATGGGAATACAATGAAAGGAGGCAAAAAGAAGATATCCCCTCCCCAATTGCAGAATCAAGGTGGCTGTTCATGGCAAATGATAACAAAGACTGAGGTGAGAAGATAAAACCTAGAGGTGTTGGACTTGAGAAGGAAGACTATAATTACAAATACAGTGAGACCTTTTCAGGAGACCACTCATCACTTCACAGAATATCACTAAGCTTTTTTGACAAGTGACTTTCAGACCAGTTCGGGAAGTATCTTTAGTTGAGTGTTCACGTAAAGGAATTTCAACCTGTTAATCAAGTGTCTCAGCTTACTGGTGGCCATCAATACAGGTGTCATGACTCAAGAGAGCTAGTAAGGAACCAAAAAAGCTCATGGAATGAATATACAGCCATTTGGCTCTGTCAGTTGGTATCCAGAACTCTTCATGCTCAAACCGCTGAACACAGCAGGTGCAAGCGTCTGCGTATTATCAACAAATGCATACTAAAAGGAAAAAAACAAACAAAACCCCTTTTTGTTTTGTTTTGCAGTATGTAAAACACCAGTGGAAGGTAGTTTAAACAAACAACAAAGTAAGAACTGGTCCGGCCATGTAGGTCAAATAAAATTTTAAAAAGAAAAGAGAAGAAAAGGAAAACAACCTCTATCTTCTGGACTGCAATAGGGTGCCACTTCATCTTTGGTATAAAATAGGCCATCCATAGGCTGAATTTGATCACAACTAGGAAAGACTACAGAAATTGTCAACAATTTCTCTATCTATTGCTTTTTTTGTTTTTTTGTTTTTTTGTTTTTTTGCACTTTTTGACCATAAGCTCCTATCTACTTAAGTTTTTTTTTAATGCTCTTAAGCTAGGTTTTGCAATGTGACAAGCAAAGCTGACTAAAAACTTTGTAAAGCTCATAAAAAAGACTGCAGATAAAAAGCACTAATGCTTTTGCTAGCGATCACGCTTTGTAAATTAAAAAAATCTGCATTCTGCCCCCCAAACACGCATTATTTCTAATGCAGTTGTTTTTAAACCAACATTAATAACTTTACCGTAAAATGTTTTAGCCTTCTAGAATGATTCAACACTTAAGACAAAGTTCATGAAAAGTCCCAGCATTTTCCCAATTCTTGCAGTTGCCATGGTTTCTTTTATCAACAAATTTTCTTCAAATGAAGAAAAACATTTTCTTTTAAACTGTACAGTTTTTTTTCACCCTAAAAACTCATAGTCTTAAACTTCTGTACCAGTTAAAGCCGGCACAATATTTCAATTCTTTCTTGAAATTTTTTTTAACAAGACGTTGACAGCTTGCCTCGAGAGCCTTTGACGTCCTTAAAATTAAGGCAATTAAGATTCAAGATAAATCTTACCTAAATATTTCTAAGAAAAAAATAAAATAAAAAACCAAGCCACTAGATTTAAACAAAAAGGAGAAAAGGAAAAGTAGCTTAATTACAGAGGAAGACAATTTGTTTCCATTTCTGCTTTGCCCACCTCTTGACATCTGATTTTCTGTTTATAAAAAAAAAAAAAATCTATCTACATCTTCTGGTAAGTTCTGAATTCAAATGTTCTTCCAGATAAAATGTCAACCTTCCATGTTTTGTTTTGTTGTTGGTTTTTGTTTCCTCTTCTGGAATTTTTTCCTTTAATTAAAAAAATGGCAAAAATAAACCGTCAGACCACATGAAGGAACCATTTGCACAGCACATAAAAACACTTTGTTTTCACTGGGTAAAGTAGAAAATTAAAAAAAAAAAAAGCATTCCATCGACGCCTGTGCAAACTGGAAGCCAACTTCCTGTTCAACGAAGTTTCTTCATTCAAGGCAAAGTTTCAGACGAACATTCTTCAGTCTTGTTTATGGTCTGTAGAAACAATTGAGTAAGAGTGGTCATTATAACAAAGCATCTTTGAAATCACCTTGCGTGTGCTCTTTTCCAGTGAGATCTCTTTAAAAGATACCATGCTTTTTCAATATCCAGAAAATTGTACAGGTTTTAAATCCTGCCACTGTCATACAAATAGATATTTGAGCCAGAGAGTTTGTTCATATTAAATATCAAGGCTAAGAGATGAAGAATACCTTTCAATTTAAAGTATAAAGTATTACAAATATACCCAGATAAGTGATACTCTCCATGTGCAGAAGAACATACGCCTGGCTTATGTTGTAGGGACCCCAGAAACTCTTTAATTCTGTCCCTTTAAAACTCTCACTGGGGAGCGCCTGGGTGGCTCAGTCGGTTAAGCATCCAAGTTCGGCTCAAGGTTCATGAGTTCGAGCCCTGCCTCAGGCTCTGTGCTGACAGATCAGAGCGTGGAGCCTGCTTTGGAATCTGTGACTCCCTCGCTCTCTGCCCCTCCCCCGCTCATGCTCTGTCTCTCAAAAAATAAACATTAAAAAAAAAAAGTCTCATTGGATTCATCACAAATTCTGTCAACAAATATGTGAGCCCCTACTCTGTACCCAAGATATAGCATTGGATTGTGTGTTATTCTCTGGGATTCTCCAACTATATTCACATAGCCTTATTGGCCCAATAAATAAGACAGTTAGGAGGTAATGGATTTTGTCCACTTTCCCTCTTCTCCTCTTCTTCCTTGCTCAGCTATCTCATCAAGTGCCTCTTGAGGGGGCACTTGGGTGGCTCAGTAGGTTAAGTGTCCGACTCTGGCTCAGGTCATGACCTCACAGCTTGTGAGTTTGAGATCTGCATCCCCACATTGGGCTCTCTTCTGTCAGCACAAATACTGCTTTGATTCTCTGCCCCTTCTTTCTATGCCCCCCCCCCCCGCCACCCCTGCCACGCTTGCTCTCTCCCTCTTTAAAATAAACTTAAAAAAAAAAAAGGTGTTTAATTCTTGAAAACAGGGACGATATTCTATTTCTACTTTTTACTGTCCAGGAATCTGACAGATAGTACGTACATAATAGGTGGTTAACTAGAGAAATACCCTTTTTACTATATGCCACTTTGCCAAGCCCAGCCCAAATAATTACCTCTGCTTCAGCCCCGTCTACACTGCAGGTCTGGTCTTCCAGTGGGTTGACCCTTACACTTAGTTCTCCCACCCACAGATTAGAGTTTTGTTAATTAATTTCAGGGGGCATGCTATAAAATGGTTTTTAAAACTATCTACAGTTCTAGATAGTTTTAGTTTTCATTTAGACAAAGTCCCTTCTCAGTGCTTTGCAGGTTCTTCTGATACCCAGTTGCTTAACTTAGAAAACATAGGGTTGCTAAGGTTTTACAAGTTATTCATTATACAAGATGGATGGCTGGGGGGGTGGGGTAGGTTGTGGGGGCTAAATTCCCACCCACGGTCTGTTCCCCAAGCTGTGTAGTGTGGCACAGGGCTGTATTTGCTCCGAGCAAGTGGGCTGTATTCAAATTCACAAAATGCCCTTAACGATGTCTTGAGCTATATGACGATTAGACTAGGATGATCTGGGACAAGACTTTTCTGGGAACAAAACTTTTTATTTTTTTTGGTTTGGTTTTGTGTTTTGTTTGTTTTTTGGGTCGGTTCTTTGCTCTCATGCCCACCTTCCACTCTAGTATTGTTAGGCATTTAGCAGAAAATGCCTACTTCACCATGAATCTCTGTAACAGAACAGTGTCTGGACTATATGACATAGAACACCCACACTGCTCAGGTATGTCATGTGCACTGGCCTTGAAGCATCCATTTTTATGAACTAGGCCATAGTTACTTTCAAGTTTTATGATCTTACACAAATGTTTTCAATAGCTCCTCCCACAAAGTAGTCTCATTGTTACATGAAAACAAATGCTGAGAAATAAATAGTTGTCCTTTGCATTTTTGTGGTTGCTAGCTGAAGTTGGAAGGGAAAAGGTGTTTGCTATTTAATAGAACCGAATTCACTCCTGGCCACCTTCTCTGCCCTAGATGAGGTGTGAAAGTGCGCATTTACATAATGTTTTTGTATTGCACTGATATCCACAAAAATAGAAGGCTTCTAAATTTCCAAGGTTGTGAACATTAGCAACAATAACATTTTAAGTTGGATGGTGAGGCTCTTTTAGAAATAACATGGGTTGCAATTTATACAGAGAAATTTATGTAATGACAATGAGTAGGAAAATCATTTGCAAACTGTAAAGTGCTGTGCAAATAGAATATATTATTATTTACAAGCTTAAAGGGCATGTAAGAATGGTAATCAAGGACATAATTTGCACACTACTGATATACTGACAATGTGTAGGGAACTGATGTTCATGACAGTTCAGTTAATCTGAGCAACTTGAAGAATAAAAGAACCAGCCATACTGACGTTGAGATGAGGGCCTTCTAAGGTCAATGTGAATGCTGGAAGACTAGAGTTTGGCTAAATTTAAGATCATAGAGTCATTTTGAAACTTCTCATCCTTCCCTGACCTCCCACCCCCAAAGAAAGCAGAGTGAATAGATTGGGAAGTAGCAAACCATAATCTTAGAATTCTAAATTTTAGAGGTGGAAAATGTCTTAGGGATCATCTAATGATGCAGTGGCCCCCAGGGTCATTCCTGACAGATTAGTTTCATGGGACGCCATGTGAAAAGAACGATTCCGTGGTCCAGAGTCTGGGGAAAACTGCAAAGTATGCTCCCACTAACTGGATTACCCATAGGTAAACTAAATTTATGGGTAAAGCACCAACAAAGAAGGGTATTCAATATCAAAACAAACTTGTTTTTGGAAGAATGCAATCTTTTAAATTAGTATCAAAATAATCATCATGTTGACAACATTCTGTTTAGTTCTTTAATAATTTAAGATGTGTGAAAAAAACTCAGAATTCCCAAGTAGGAAGTGCAGCCTCTTCTCTAATCTTACAGGAAGTGAGACATTTGATTTATCTGGCCCTCTAGGAGATCATGGTCATTAGCATCTGTATGGCTTTGAAGAGAACTGCAATTAAGAAAGCATTTCACTTAGGTTAGAGGGTGCTTCCCAACATTCCTTGTGAGCACCACCCCACCCCCAACTCCTGGGAATGGTGGTAAATCCTCCCTCAGCACTAGAAACCTAATTTATACTCTTTGGAGAACACTGATCTAACCTCTCTAAAGAAGAGGACAAGGAGGCTCAGAAGGGTTGAGCGACAACAAGCAGGTGGGAAAGACTTTACATATTAGAATTTAACTTTGCTTGAAGACACATACTTTTCAAGCCTTAGTCATTTATAAGATTTCTTAAATAGCACAAAGAAAATCTGATGAAAACTTGGACAGGAATTGGAATTTCCACAGAACTTCCAAAATAAACCACAGGTATCATGTCTGCAGATAAGAGCCCCAAAGAGCCTCTTTTAACAAGAAAAAAACAAAACAAAACAAAACATGAGTACAACATGTGTAGAAATGTTTTTTTTTTTAGCTTGAAAAGTGTAATTTGGAATATTAAAATATTTACTGACAGATCCTAAATATAACTTTTTTATTCATATCCACATCATTCTACTTCTCAAACTTTCCTCCTGCAACCTCCTGTTGTGATGTCTGTAATTTACTTTAAAAAAAACACCTTTAGCCTAGATGTTATGGCGGGTTAGGTTACTTTTCAAGGACACTAGGCTAACCCTGGTCAGAATTTCACACCCCACAGGAGGTCAGCTATCATTTAATGAGGAAGGCCAGAGGTTTGTTTGCGTGAGTACTTTAAACTGTCCTATCTCAATGAGCATCATGATCATTAGAAATGGGTTGCCTGAAGAAAGTAGTGGCATGTTAAGTAGTGCAGTGATGCTGGATATAAGCTGCCATTTGTGAAATCCAGAGTATTCGAGATAACGTGGGTTGGCTAAAATATTTTAGAGATCACCTCCACTCTAGATGGAAGACACAGTGAGGCTCTAGTCCTGCCTCTAAAAATGGTCAGATCTAATCTGAGAGCATTTTTCATGTTAAGTATGTTTCTATTACTTACAAAGAACAGAGCTGGGCCTTTATCAAGTACACAGAGCAAGCCATATTAACTTGTTTGTGCCTGCTTTCTTCTGAATGCTTCCTTGATAGATGTCTCTGTGGGTACTCTTGCATCCCTCGAACTCTTCCCAGTGAAGGTTATATAAGTAATAGAACCCAGGTGTTTACATGACCCACATGCTTACCTCCATTCCCAGTGTCTTCCTTGAATGGTTCTATAGAATCTCATGTCTTACCATAACACAGGTCAGGTTCCCTTGGCTGAAACTGATAAAAACTTGGATAGAATCGCATTAATTTCTTCCTTTTTTAAAATTTCAGACTAGCTTGTCAATCTATTTGACTTAGAATAATAACAATATTCTTGTTAATTGTTAATAATTTTTGTTTTCATTCAATATTTTATTGTTGTTATTTCAAGTCAAAAAAGTTCCTGGCACTATTTAGCAGGTCAGAGACAGGAAGTTGAGAATGTAAACAGGACCTGTTAAAATTTTTCTCCAGGCTTAAAGAAATGTCCACAAGGCGATGCAAGCAGTTTTCCCATGTCACACATTTGAAATGTTCCACATTTCGGGGTGCTTTCATGTCTGGCATGTTGCAACAAACGCACTCTGTGGACCATCCTGGAACATACGTTCCTGCATGAGTGCAAAAGAAAATTCCTTCGAATGAGGACTCCTTTACCATGACGTTTACCGCTGTAAGGACACCTGTGGAAGGTTTCTTTCTTTGGCACTTATTATCTGTGGAAAGCTCAGCATTCTCAGCCATAAGAATCCATGGGTCAAGGACATAACCATGGCGTGGGGTAGTTTTAAAAATGTTTAGACACAACACTTTACCTGGTCAGCCTCAGACTTCCTCTGATATTTCAAGGAATAAGGCTTGTTTGAGTTGACTCACTCTAAGGATAGTTAAATTCCTTGTCTTTCTCTACAATTCAGGCTCTCTTTGGTTTTTATCTCATGTACCTCTGTTAGTAGCATCAATAACTCTATAGTTGTGTTTGGCATTGTAAAGCCCTGTTTTCCCTTTTCCAGTTGCTTCAGTCTATCCCCTCCCAAACTCACCCCCACCCCCAACCCCATTACACACTTGCCACAGTCTTACTCAAACCTTTGTTTCCTCTTGTCTGGATCATTGCAATAATAGGACTGTTTCCATTGCTTCCAAATCCACTGTCCACCTTAGTTGGAGGAGCACTTGTAGGACAGACGACATGGCGTCCAAGCACCTCAGTCTGGCATCTGATATTAGAATCTGGGTCCAATCTGCTTTTTACACCACTGTCTTATTCTGAATCCACTTCTCAAAGAAGCACTCTGAGCTTTCCCACCTCTGGACTTTGGCCAAGCCTTTACTACACCCGGAACACTGCTTGACTGTCTGTAAGACCCCATTCCAGTTGCCACCACCTCCACCAAAGCTCACCCAGTTGAGAAAAATTAAAGGCATTCTCCTATTACTACAGTATTTATTTTATTTTTTTTTAATTTGATGTATTTTTTTGAGAGAGACAGAGAAAGTGAGTGGGAGCGTGGCAGAGACAGGGGAAGAGCGAGAATCCCAAGCGGGGGCTCTGTGCTGTCGGCAGTGGATCCTGACGCAGGGCTTGCACTCCTGAACCATGAGATCATGACCAGAGCTGAAACCCAGAGCTGGGACGCATAACCGACTGAGCCGCCCAGGCACCCCACTAGGGTATTTTTATTTTTAAAGAGCCCTGTTCATTTTCTTCCTTGAAGCATACATATCCTGCCTATGTGTATGCCTAAATCTCATACTAGATGATAAACTCTGGAGGGCAGGGATCCCATCCCCTAGCATAGACACTGGCATGATGCTGGATACTCCAAGCGTGAAGGTGTGTGTGGAGACTCTCACGGGCATCTGTCCTCTCTGGGTCAGGCAGAGCATTCCCTTCCTCACTGTACCACACAGCGGTCACGAAAGGTAGGACAACCCTGAGAAAGAAGAGAACATCCCATTGTGGGCTGTAAGTGGAGGCAGCTGAAGCTGACTGAAGCAGGCAGGGAAAAGAAGTTGTTCCAAGAAGGACAAGAAGGGGGAAATTTGTATCCTGAAAGCCATCCTTGAAACACATCCCTCCATACTCAGACTCCGTTGGTTAGTAGACTCCTTGAAATAAAGCTCAGTTGCTGGCATTCTTTCTCATAATGCCTTCTAAAACTTCCATGGCTCTCTTCGAATAAAACTGAGAATGATTCCTCTCCACAAAGTCAAGTATACAAGTAATAAAGGCTCTATACAACTGCCTGTTTGAATCTGTCTCCTACAGTTCCCTCAAATTCACCACATACCACTT
The DNA here is from genome assembly GCF_018350215.1 of Panthera leo. Lineage (NCBI taxonomy): Eukaryota > Metazoa > Chordata > Mammalia > Carnivora > Felidae > Panthera > Panthera leo. Next base: position 145,497,993 of record NC_056687.1, on the reverse strand, counting down.
GCAGGTCCCACTCTGGACCTGTGGACTTCCTGTTTTTAATGCCTACAAAGTTTTTTCCTCAAATCTCTCCAAGATTAACTTGTAATTATCTTTCGGATCCAGGCCTCTGTGAGAGGCCTTGCCAGATACTATGTCTTACCTATTTATCCTGTCACTTTCTATCACAAGAATCTTTTAAAAACTTTTTTTAAACATTTTTATTTATATTTTATTTTTTTAATTTACATCCAAGTTAGTTAGCATTTACTGCAACAATGATTTCAGGAGTAGATTCCTTAATGCCCCTTACCCATTTAGCCCATCTCCCCTCCCACAACCCCTCCAGTAACCCTCTGTTTCTTCTCCATATTGAAGAGTCTCTCATGTTTTGTCCCCCTCCCTGTTTTTGTATCATTTTTGCTTCCCTTCCCTTGTGTTCATCTGTTCTGTGTCTTAAAGGCCTCGTATGAGAAAAGTCATATGATATTTGTCTTTCTCTGACTGATTTTGCTTAGCATAATATCCTCTAGTCCATCCACCTAGTTGCAAATGGCAAGATTTCATTCTTTTTGATTGCCGAGTAATACTCCATTGTATATATATACCACATCTTCTTTATCTGTTCATCCATCCATGGACATTTGGGTTCTTTCCATACTTTGGCTATTGTTGATAGTGCTGCTATAAACATGGGGGTGCATGTGTCCCTTCGAAACGGCACACCTGTATCCCGTGGATAAATGCCTGTAGTGCAATTGCTGGGTCGTAGGGTAGTTCTATTTTTTAATTTTTTGAGGAACCTCCATACTGTTTTCCAGAGTGGCTCCACCAGTTTGCATTCCCACCAGCAGTGCAAAAGAGTTTCCCTTTTTCCGCATCCTCACCAACATCTGATGTTGCCTGAGTGGTTAATCTTAGCCATTCTGACAGGTGTGAGGTGGTATCTCATTGTGGTTTTGAACTGTATTTCCTTGATGATGTTGAGCATTTTTTCATATGTCAGTTGGCCATCTGGACGTCTTCTTTGGAGAAGTGTCTATTCATGTCTTTTGCCCATTTCTTCATGGGATTATTTGTTTTTTGGGTGTTGAGTTTCATGAGTTCTTTATAGATCTTGGATACTAACCCTTTATCTGATATGTCATTTGCAAATATCTTCTCCCATTCCATCGGTTGCCTTTTAGTTTTTCTGACTGTTTCCTTTGCTCTGCAGAAGCTTTTTATTTTGATGAGGTCCCAATAGTTCATTTTTGCTTTTGTTTCCCTTGCCTCCAGAGAAGTGTTGAGTGAGAAGTTGCTGTGGCCAAATTCACAGAGGTTTTTGCCTGCTTTCTCCTCGAGGATTTTGATGGCTTCCTATCTTACATTGAGGTCTTTCATCCATTTTGAGTTTATTTTTGTGTATGGTGTAAGAAAGTGGCCCAGGTTCATTCTTCTGCATGTTGCTGTCCAGTTTTCCCAGCACCACTTGCTGAAGTGACTGCCTTTATTCCATTGGATAGTCTTCCCTGCTTTGTCAAAGATTAGTTGGCCATACGTTTGTGGGTCCATTTCTGGGTTCTCTATTCTGTTCCATTAATCTCTGTGTCTGTTTTACTGCCAGTACCATACTGTCTTGATGATTACAGCTTTGTAAAACAGCTTGAAGTCTGGGATTGTGATGACTCCTGCTTTGGTTTTTTTTTTTTTTTTTTAAGATTGCTCTGTCTATTCGGGGTCTTTTCTGGTCCCATACAAATTTTAGGATTGTTTGTTCTAGCTCTGTGAAGAATGGTGGTGTTATTTTCATAGATATTGCATTGAATATGTAGATTGCTTTGGGTAGTATTGACATTTTAATAATATTTGTTCTTCCTATCCAGAAGAATGAATATTTTTCCTTTTTTTGAGTGTGTCTTCTTCCATTTCTTTCATAAGTTTCCTATAGTTTTCAGTGTATAGATTTTTCACCTCTTTGGCTAGATTTATTCCTAGGTATTTTATGGGTTTTGGTGCAAGTGTAAATGGGACCAATTCCTTGACTTCTCTTTCTGTTGCTTCATTGTTGGTATATAGAAATGCAACCAATTTCTGTGCATTGATTTTATATCCTGCAACTTTGTTGAATTCATGAATCAGTTCTAGCAGTTTTTTGGTGGAATCTTTTGGGTTTTCCATATAGAGTATCTTGCCATCTACAAAGAGTGAAGGTTTGACCTTCTTCTGGCTGATTTGTGTTTTATTTCTTTGTGTTGTCTGACTGCTGAGGCTAAGACTTCCAATCCTATGTTGAATAATAGTGGTGAGGGTGGACATTCCTGTCTTGTTCCTGACCTTAGGGGGAAAGCTCTCAGTGCTTCCCCATTGAGGATGAGATTAGCGTTGGGTCTTTTATAAATGGCTTTTATGTTCTCAAGGTATGATCCTTCTACCACTACTTTCCTGAGGGTTTTTATCAAGAAAGGATGCTCTATTTTGTCAAATGTTTTCTCTGCATCTATTGAGAGGATCATATGGTTCTTATCCTTTTGTTTATTGATGTGATGAATCACTTTGATTGTTTTCCTGATATTGAACCACCCTGCATCCCAGGTATAAATCCCATTTGGTCATGGTGAATAATTTTTTTAATGTATTGTTGGATCCAGTTGGTTAATATCTTGTTGAGGATTTTTGCATCCATTTCATCAGGGAAATTGGTCTATAATTCTCCTTTTTAGTGAGGTCTTTGGTTTGGAATCAAGGTAATGCTGGCTTCATAGAAAGAGTTTGGAAGTTTTCCTTCCATTTCTATTCTTTGGAATAGCTTCGAGAGACTAGGTGTTAACTCTTCCTTAAATGTTTGGTAGAATTCCCCCTGGAAAGCCATCTGGCCCTGGACTCTTGTGTTTTGGGAGATTTTTCATTACTAAGTCAATTTCTTTACTGGTTACGGGTCTGTTCAAATTTTCTATTTCTTCCTCTTTGAGTTTTGGTAGTGTATATGTTTCTAGGAATGCATCCATTTCTTCCAGATTGCCCATTTTATTGCTGTACAGTTGCTCATAATATTCTCTTATTTTTATTTCTGCTGTGTTGGTTGTGATCTGTCCTCTTTCATTCTTGATTTTATTTATTTGGGTCCTTTGCTTTTTCTTTTTGATCAAACTGGCTAGTGGTTTATCCATTTTGTTAATTCTTTCAAAGAACCAGCTTCTGGTTTCATTGATCTGTTTTACTGTTTGTTTGTTTGTTTTTGGCTTTCAATAGATTGGTTTCTTCTCTAATCTTTATTATTTCCTGTCTTCTGCTGGTTTTGGGTTTTATTTGTTGTTCTTCTTCCAGTTCTTTAAGGTGTAAAGTTAGGTTGTGTATGTGAGACCTTTCTTCCTTCTTTAGGAAGGCCTGGATTGCTATATACTTTCCTCTTCTGACCACGTTTCCTGCATCCCAGAGGTTTTGGGCTGTGGTGCTATCATTTTCATTGACTTCTATGTACTTTTAATTTCTTCTTTAATTTCCTGGTTAGCCCATTCATTCTTTAGTAGGATGGCCTTTAGTCTCCAAGTATTTGTTACCTTTCCAAATTTTTTCTTGTGGTTGATTTCGAGTTTCATAGCATTGTGGTCTGACAATAGGCACGGTATTATCTCAATATTTTTGTACCTGTTGAGGGCTGATATGTATCCCAGTATGTGGTGTATTCTGGAGAATGTTCCATGTGCACTAGAGAAGAATGTATATTCCATGGCTTTAGGATGAAATGTTTTGAATATATCTGTTAGGTCCATTTGGTCCTGTGTCATTCACAGCCATTGTTCCTTATTGATTTTCTGATTAGATGATCTTTATATTGCTGAAAGTGGTGTTGAAGTCCCCTACTATTATGGTGTTATCATCAGTGAGTTTCTTTATGGTTGTGATTAATTGATTTACAAATTTGGGTGATCCACATTTGGAACATAAATGTTTACCATTGTTAGGTCTTCTTGGTGGATAGACCACTTAATTACGATATAATGCCCTTCTTCATCTCTTGTTCCAGTCTTTATTTGAAAGTCTAGATTGTCTCATATAAGTATGGCTACTCCAGCTTTCTTTTGTCGACAATTAGCATGATAGATGGTTTTCCATCCCCTTACTTACAATCTGAAGGTGTCTTTAGGTCTAAAGTTGGTCTCTTGTAAACAGCATAAAGATGGATCTTTTTTCTCATCCATTCTGTTACCCTATATCTTTTGATTGGAGCATAGAGTCCATTGACATTTAGAGTATGTACTGAAAGATATGAATTTATTGCCATTATGTTGCTTGTAGAGTTGGAGTTTCTGTTGGTGTCTCTGATCCTTTTTAGTGTTTGTTGCTTTTGGTATGTATGTAGGTATGTATGTGTGCATGCATTTTCATATTTTCTCCCCTCAGAGAGTCCTCCTTAAAATTTCTTGCAGGACTGGTTTAGTGGTCACAAACTCCTTTAATTTGAATGACATCCTTGCTGTATAAAAAATTCTACTTTGAATGACATCCTTGCTGGATAAAAAATTCTTGGCTGCATATTTTTCTGATTCAGCACATTGAATATATCCTGCCACTCCTTTCTGGCTTCCTGAGTTTCTCTGGATAGTTCTGCTGCTAACCTGATCTGTCTTCCCTTGTAGGTGAAAGACCTTTTCCCCTGCTGCTTTCATGATTCTTTCCTTGCCTGAGTATTTTGTGAATTTGACTATGATATGCCTTGTTGATGGTCGGTTTTGTTTGAATCTAATAGGAGTTCTCTGTGCTTCCTGGATTTTGATGTCTGTGTCTTTCCCCAGGTTAGGAAGCTTTCCACTATGATTTGCTCACATAACCCTTCTACCCCTATTTCTCTCTCTCCATCTTCTGGGACTTCTGGGATTTCTGGAATTCTGATGTTGTTCCTTTTTAATGGGTCACTGATTTCTCTAATTTCTTAAATCGTGCTCTTTTGCCTTAGTCTCCCTCTTTTTCTGCTTCATTATCCTTCATAAGTTTGTCCTCTATATTGCTGATTCTCTGCTCTGCCACATCCCTTCTTGCTGCTGTGGCATCCATTTGATTTGCATCTCAGTTATAGCATTTTTTATTTTATCCTGACTAGTTTTTACTTCTTTTATCTCCACAGAAAGGGATTCAAATCTATTTTCGGCTCCAGCTAGTATTACTATTATCGTGAGTCTAAATTCTGGTTCAGACATCTTGCTTGTATCTGTGTTGGTTAAGTCCCTGGCTGTCATTCTTCCTGCTCTTTCTTTTGGGGTGAATTACTTTGTTTCATCATTTTGAAGGGAGAAAAGGAATTAATGAGTTAAAAAAATTACAATTAAAAGAATTACAGTTAAAAAATTAAAATTAAAAAATTAAAGACAACACAAACACACACACAAAATCAAATAAATGATGCTAGGTCCTAGATGTGCTTTGGTCTGGGTGCTGAAAGGGGCTTGTGGATTAGAGAAAAAAGGGGAAAGTAAAAAAAAAAAAGCAATCACTTGAAAATTTGAAAAAATGAATACCCTGAAATAGAATAAAATGAAATGTTGGAAGTAAAACAGAGTTTGAAAAAATTTACAGAAATGTAAAAAATACAGCAGAAAAAAATCAAAGAACATTTTTTAATAAAGATTGAGAATAAAAATAATTTTTCTCCTTCCGTATTCAAGAAAAAGAAACGAAAAAGAAAAAAGAAAGAAAATTGAATAGATGGACCAGTGAAGAGACTGAAACACGTTTGAAATTAGGTTTCCCCTAGAAGTCAAATTATGAAGTGCTTTATAGTCTGTAAACTAAGCAGAATGAGAGATTTTTGTTCCTGAAGAGGGAGGTTGGCCCAGTTGGGTGGGGCTTGGTGTAATGGCTCCGTTTCTCACTAGATGGCGCTGCTTAGCTTACTGGGGTGGATTGTTGTGGTGTTTGTAAGTGTGTATGTTGCATACGCGGGAGTGGTGAAAATAGCATCATCCAGCTACCCAGTCTCTAGTATCGTTCTCCCTGACCAGCAATCGCGGACCCGTCCTTTGTCTTCGGCTTCCGTCCACTCCCCGCTTTTACACTGTCTGTGACCAACCCCAGGCAGCACCTCCCTCCTGAGTTTTATTTTGGATGCGGCTATTTTTCCTGACCCCTTATTTCTGAGGGACTGCAGTTTTGACCAGTCTGCCCCTCTACGGGAGGGTTTCACCAAGCAATGGCTGGGTGCTGGCAGCACCCAGGAAGGTTGGTGGGACCGTGCTGTTGCTGACACCCAGAGACTGTGGCTGGGTGCCATCCTGCCCCAGAAAAAGTTCACATGATGGTTTAGGAGCAGTATTTCAGGGATTATGGCAAATCACAACTGATATCTGGCTCTAGGCTTCACCCCTAACGACCTTGTTCCAGCACCAGCGAATGTGACCATTATCCCGGGTCCACTGCGGCCTTTGCCTGTAGGGAGTCCTCCCAGCAGGGGAACCGCCTCTCCCTGTGGCCCGAAGACCCCAGTCTTGACACTGCTCCTGGGAATTCGCCTTTCTCACCAGAACTCCACCAGATAATGAGCTGTAGAATTTCAGTCTCTGTGCTCCCCCTGTTTATAGTGTCTTAGGGAATTTAAATCCTCTCCTTTCCCCTTTCTCATTTTTAGTTCAGTCCCTGAAGCTGTTTCCAGCTTTCCACTTTCTCTCCAGCTGCTTTGGGGGTGTGTGGTGCTCTCCCCATACTCCCCCCCCACCCCACCCCCCCCCCATCTCGGTCCGCTCTCCAAAGGCAAAAACAGGTCCCTGCCCTCCATGGCTTCTTTCTCCCCCATTTTACCTCTCTGCACCATGCCCCTGCTGAATTCTGTGGTTCTGCTTGTGCAGATGGTTGTGTTAATCCTCAAATCAGTTTTCTAGGTGTGCAGGATGGTTGATCCAGGATAGTGCAGGATAGTGTTGATCTGGCTGTATTTCATGGATGCGAGACACACAAAAAAACTTCCATGCTCCTCCAGCATCTTGGCTCCTCACAAGAATCTTTTTTAAATATTTGCTTTGCAATTCTGATTGTTTGATGATTGGTCTACTGTGAGTCTACTTCTAGCAGGAAGGAAACTCCAAGCCAGTAGGGAAGGCACCTGCCTCTTTCAGTCCCTGGTGTCTGGAATTCTGTCTGTCACATAGGAGGTACTATTTCAATAGTTGTTGACTTGGCGAATGAAAGAATCTTTTTATTTATTTATTTAAATTTATTTATTTTTGAGAGAGAGGGAGTAACAGTAGAGCTGTCAGCACAAAGCTAGATGGGGGCTCGACCTCACAAACCATGAGGTCATGATCTGAGCTGAAGTTGGACGCTTAACTGACTGAGCCACCCGGGCACCCCAAGAATCTCTTTTATGTATGCAAAGAGCACTAAATTGTTAGGAAGAAGGGTCTAGGATCACTAGTTTCCTCAGTATGCTCTGAAACAGCAAAAGCAAGCTTCACCTACTCTCCAAGTGTTTCTGGCAAATACATTAGCTCTCATTCCCACCAGTGTCTCTCATTGTGCTTCCACACATTCTCCACTCCTTTCTCACATATTATTACCCTCTGAACAGAATGAAAATATTTCAGTATGCTTGGAACAGACGACCAGAGACCAGCATGTTGTTCAGTGTGTGTTAAAGTGATTCATGTAGGCTATAGGTGAATTTAAATAAAAACAAAAAACAAAACACAAACTGCTTTATTCTTATGAATCTTTCCTGAAAGTTGTTATGTGATAGTAATAATAATAATAGTAAAAGTTAAGTCCCATTATGAGCACATTTAATTTGGAGGACTGCCTTTAGAAGCTAAACTAGGTGTGGAAGACTCCATTACCATGATTAATCTTTCAACAACAAACAAATATCTGCATATTGAGATCAAAGAGGAATGATCAAGAAATGGGAGCAACACTCTGCAGACAGGAAGGAGCTCTTAGGAATTCTCTATCCACCAGGGCTTTGACTGTTACCTACCAATTAGAATAGTTTGCATAGCAAGACATCTATATATAGACTGAATTTTTGTTAATTCCTTTGGTTTCAAACCTCTCAAGTTTTAGTCTACATAATTAGTCAACACAAAGCCAACTGTACTTTACAAGTGATTTAAAGATTTGCAAGAGTAATTTTGATACATGATTTTTATTTTGTCATTTAATTCCTGAACAGGTCTCTACGTTGTTTTATATTTTACAGTACCCCTTTTCATGAAGTGCTTTGCTGGGTGTTCAAGGCAACTCTGCAAAGGGAGTGTTATTGTCTTCATTTAAGAATACAGGCTCACTATCTAGTTTCAGGGGGGGAATATTGGAGTTTTTCCAAAATATGTATGGTAGATTTTTTTTTAATGCCCCTTTCTGTATTTAAGGCTTGGAGGTGAACTCTTACATTAACTCTGGGCTTGGCCATGTGACTTGATTTGGGCTATGGGGCAGTAGTAAATACATCACAAACAGACTGAAAAGTGCTGGTCATGATGCAGTTGCTTCCACTATTCAACCAACAGACAACACCCAGAAGCAGAACTGTGAAAATGACCATCAGCTGTCCCCAGGTGCTTGAGCAATTCTAGTCAAGACCAGAAGAATCACCCACCTGAGACCAGCTCAGATTGCCAACTCACATAATCATGAACTAAATACATGCTTGTCACTAATTTTGGGATGGTCTGTATTGCCACAACACGAGAGAATGATGTCAAGATGCTTGATCTTGAGGGAAAGAGTTTAGCGTAGCCCGAACTTACTTAGACTGTTGGTAAGAATATGCAGGTGCATGTTCGTTGGATGTGTCCACTGCTATCTGTTGCTGCTGACCACTGGTGTCCTGGGATGAAGGTGCCACTGTCTGGGGAGAGGTATCAGCAACAACACCCTAAGGAGGCAAATAAGAACACAAAAGCCTTACTGGCTTTAGCAAAGGGCCTTTTTCCAGATGGACAATAGGGAATATCCTTCTTCTATTTGGCTTGAATGGAATTGCACTCAGCCAAATGAAGCCACAAGAAGTACTCAAAGGAAAACCACAGCACATTTTGATAAGAGCTGAGAAATTCACTCCAATCTGTCACCAAGAAGTTTTGCTTTCAGAAGTGCCTAGAGCAGTTGAATCGTCAGAAAATCACCTTCACCATACTTAGAACTGTTTTTTTTTTTAAGTTTTTATTTATTTATTATGAGGGAGAGAGAGAGAGTGTGTGTGAGGGGGAAGTGGCAGAGAAAAAGGGAGAGAGAGAGAGAATCCTAGGCAGGCTTTCTGTTGCCAGCATGGAGCCCAACGCCGGGCTCTAGCTCACTAAACTAAGATTATGACCTGAAGAAATCAAGAGTCAGACGCTTAACAGACCGAGCCACCCAGGCTCCCTCATACTTAGAACTTTTAAACCTGGTTGCAGATAGCTGCACTAAATAATAATTTATTCATCAAAAATTCATGCAGGATTCCTATAAAAACTTATATATTCAAACATTTCCCTGGAGTAGTGCGGTGTGTCAGGTTTCTATGATCTGGCAAAACAGTGGACTGTGAACCAAACAGACCACCCAACAACAACAACAAAAAAACCTGCAAAAAAGCTTGGAATTCTTTCAAAGCAATACTGTTAAGTGGGCTTTCCTTTCAGCAATTTGATTTATTTTGTTTTGTTTTCGAGAACATGAACTAGAATTCATTTTGAGGTTTCAGAAAACAAACACAAAAATATCCTTAATTTTGATTTGCTACTACCCTCACCCTCTCATTTGTCACAGATGCCAAGAAGAAGTTGATCAGATGTCTGATTCTGAGAGAGGCACAGGTGGTTTTATTTGATACATGGTAGGAAGGGCATCTCTCTGAAAACATTCTCTTGGTTGTACTCATAGCCTTGGACACCTGCAGGGATGTCAGCTTTCAAACATTCTTGACCAACTCTCTGTCCCTCACTAAACGTCCCTAAAATTGTTCCTTAGAATCTAAAAATTCTCCCTATATTACCTCAATCTCTTTTTCCCTAATATACTATTTGGTATTATACATTTTTCTGAACCTCCCATAAGTATTTATTTGTGTGGATGTTGGTAAATTTTCAGTGTTTTACATAGAGAATAAATAGTTCTTTAACTTATAAGCACAAATTCAAAGCAATGTACCTGCATTTTTCTTAATGAAAGGTTGTTTTTTTGTTTTTGTTTTGTTTTGTTTTGTTTGGTAATCTCTATGCCCGGTGTGGGGCTTGAACTCATGACCCTGAGATTGAGTTGCATGCTGCATCTACTGAGCCAGGCAGGTGCCCTGAAAGACTTTTTGTAATGATAAACTTCTTCTTGAACTATAATTAGACTGTTTCCAATAAGTCACACTGTCAGATGTGTCCCATTATTTTATAGTCATCAAAATGCTCCAATTCTGTAGATAAACATATCCATATGTCAATGTAGACAAAGAGAAATGCAAACATGCTCAAAGTGCCTAAAGTATCTAGATTCATTAATTGATGACCTAGATGCTTTTTGATGGCCAAATATAGCAAAAAAAACCCTAAAACCCAAACAAACAAACAAAAACCCACACGTATTTTAATCACAGTCTTTTGAAATTCTGAAAAGCCAGTTAAAACCTGTTTAATACTGACACATTCTTTGGGGCCCACAGGTCTAGAGCACATAAAAGATTCAAAATTGGACCTCCCTGGTTTCCTAAATTACACGATGGTGTCCTCTTAAACTTCTGTATTTCCCAAACTTTGGTACTAGTAAACATCTGTCACACCCCAAAACAAATATGTCAAATGTTTTGTAAAATCCAATCCTGCAAAGATTTTCCCAAACTCTGTCGCTCCAGAGGTTGAAAATGTCACGGTAGACTTCCATGTGGAGGGGTGCTGACACCCTAGTTTCTGGCCAACTCATGGAGTAGCAAAAGCATGGACTCTAGAGAAGTCCCAGCAATAGCATGGACTTCCAGAGAAGCAATGCACTGTGACCATAATGGCAAATGTCATCAGGAGATGAGGATGAGGGGCAAGAGACAATAATGGCTAGAACTAGAGAGAAATATACATGTCTAAGTTTTTTACCACTAGCTCCATAGCTGTATGCTCCCTCCCTTTCTATGTAGCTTGCTGGCTCTGTTGAGTAAAATAACATGTACTCAACATGTTATTGGATTCAACCCAATGGAAAGAGAGAAGAAAAGGGACAAAGCTTCCCTTTGAGTCCAAAGTCCCAAAGACAAGATGACTTCAGCATTTGAGGTATTCAGAACAGTAAGAATGGTGCAACTTTTTTATTTTTATTTTTTAATCTATAGGAAGTTACAAGGCTGCCAAGGTTCATTCACTAAAGCGGTGGTTGTTAATCCTTGATACATATTGGAATCACCTGATATTTAAAGAAAAATCCTGACATCCAGTCAATATGGCAGACAAATAAATCAGAATCTGGGGATAGGACCCAGGCGTAAATATTTTTTAAAGCTCTCTAAACAATTGCAGAAAATAATAAGCAGGAAAGTTTGAGAACCAGTGCACTAATGTGAACGTAGATTCCCAAGGGATCTTGTTAAAATGCAAATTCTGATTCAGTAAGTCTTGGTGGTGTCTTCAGACTTTGCATTTCTAACAAGCTCCCTGGTGATGCCAATGATGATGTTGGTCTGGGGACCACTCTGAGTAACAAGGCACTAGCAAACTCATTGAAATAGTTGTCAACTTTTTTTTCTCTTCCCTATTTATGAGTATTTGTGGTTAACATCTGAGGGGGTAGTGATCTGGTCTCTGAACTTCAAATATACAAATGATACTCCCTTCTTAACTCTCTATAGCAAATCAGATAATTTCGCGTGCAAAGCAAAACATAAGCATGTTCGAGTACTTCATATAGTGAGCTTGCAATTTCAAATTTTAGAGCAGCACAAAACCACATGTCAGGATTGCTTGGGTTATAGGGGACCACAGTATACATGGCTAAGATTTATCATCCCTACGTCTTTCTAGAAGACAGAGACAGACTTACTTCAATAGAAACAGCTGTCGGAGGCACAGGCGTGTACTGGGGAATGTAGGTCCCTTGCATAGGAGCCGCAGCAGTCATATACTAGAGGGAATCAAAGAAAAATGCAGGTGAACTTGAGATTGCAACCGGCAAGAAAAGTAGATTATCACATGAAACTGTTTTACATGTGTGGCCCACAGGCAGTGCACCATTAAACTCTATTTCGATAAAAAATGAGGCAGTTTCTATCAGCATAGAATGGCCTTTGCTTACTGATTAAGTACCAACAGCAGCCCACAGCATCATCCCCCTTCCCTCATTTTATGTTCTAAAACGTTCTACATTAGATCCCAACATTTCATTATCACATCTCAAACATACGTTCCATAAGGGCAGGGATGATGTCTGTTTTTGTCTTCTTCTCATTTTATTGCTAGCACCTATCACATAGTAGGCTCTCAACAAATCATTTGTTGAATGAATGAATCATCATATTGTTAGCAAACATTTCTTTTCTAACTAAAAGAAAAATAAAAATAGAGGAATAATGCAAGAACTATGAGTGTAGCAATATTTAGATTTGGCACATGTTCTCACTTTGTCATTTTCATATCACCTTTTTTAGGTACAAATGACATAGTATTACAGATTCTGGCAAAGTCTACTTGATGTCCTTCCCCCATTCCATTATTGTGTCACTGTCAGTATTTCCTTTTCAACTCCTTGAATTAGCCAAATGTTCCTCACTTGGATGGACAATGACACAATCAAACCAATTCTCCCTAAGTTGTAGTATCAGTAAAACATGCATTGGGAATAACCTGCATTTTTTCATTTCATAAAAGGAGCCCCAAGAAGATAACTTGCTCACCTACATGAGCAAAAATTCCATATTTGCATTTCTAATACACATATCCTTTGCAAATTCAACATTCTACTCTCTGAAAATAGAATTTTCTATGGAGTCAATTGTATTATGGAGCTTCTAAACTTGACCAACATCACAAAACATCAGAACCAGAATCATCTACTGAAGACAAGTTTTCTCCATTCATGAAGGTTAGAGAAATGATTTTTATGGAAAATTGCAAGCCTCCGACCCTTTATTCTTCTAAATCTGCTGAGTTCAAAGATGAATGCTATGCATAAATATGTAAAACCTAAATTACTACATTTTGTGTGTATCTTGGTACTTTCGTATCTAAGCGACATGATGCTTCTGAATCAAGGGAAATATCTGAATGGAGATGAGCTCATCAGTTGTTGTTGTTTAATATTCATGGAGAATGATAGCAATTAAGCAACTTTGGAATAAATGTATCTCCATCTTAAACTCAAAACCATCCTACTGTGTCTATTTGCTAAAAATAAAAATAGAGACAGCCTTAATGAAACAACCCTAGATCAAACAAACCAACTGTTCTCTGTAATCCATATGTAGCAACTGATAACTGTGTAACACTAATAACAACTAAGTTCAATTCGTATCTATGCAAAACAACCTTGTAACTTAGACCAAGAGCAACTATTTGAAAGGCCTAGAGATATTACTAATTTAGCTTCATACTTGAAAATCACCAGAGATTCCTATACCCTATCCTCTGTGTTCTCACAGCTTCCATTACTTTTCTATTGAAATTGTTCAGACTGTCATCTCCTTAAATGGATGGGCCAAACTTCACATCTCTGTATCTTCCAACAAACCACATCATGCCTGATGTTGAATAAATAATTGTTCAATGGCTGAAGAAAAAGATACAAGAAGAAAGCCTTCTGTTTCCAGTTATGAATCTTGCATGCCCTTCCCTTAGCTGTTAATAATTCTGAGCTCATTGTAGATATTAATTTCACCATCCCCATAATACATTTATATAACCTTTAAACACACACTTGAGCCAACTCTGCTCATCATTGTCCTTGTGTCTTTAAGCAGATATAAGCATCCAGGTATCCGATGGTTATCAATTTTTCAAATAAGCATAGAACTCTGGAGTTACATTTCAGCAAACATTATTCCACATCTAGAGCCTTATGGCAGGTATCTGCCTTGCCAACAAAACTGCTCTAGGATGTATTTTGGGAATAACAGTTCATTGGCCATTTCAGATAGATGGTTTGCTTATATAGGTTAATAAAGTCTTTTAACTGAGCATTCTCTTTATTATTTTTGAATGCTAGCTCAACTGAGAAAACAGCTTTCTGTTTTCCAGTGCATTTTGGCAATGCTGGAGAATGTGTCTTCTTTTGTGATATTGATGTAGAATAAAAACTTCGAGAAATCAAGTTTTAGAGCAGCCTATTTAAAGCTGATTAAACCAACCTTCCTTCCTCCCTCCCTCCCTCCCTCCCTCCCTCCCTCCCTCCCTCCCTCCCTCCTGGTAGCCACCTGTTAATTTTGCTTAGAACTAGTGCTCTAAGGGGCGCCTGGGTGGCTCAGTCAGTTAAGTGTCCGACTTCAGCTCAGCTCATGATCTCATGGTTCGTGGGTTTGAGCCCCATGCAGGTTCGAGCCCCATGTCCAGCTCTGTGCTGGCAGCTCAGAGCCTGGATCCTGCTTCGGATTCTGTGACTCCCTCTCTCTTTGCCCCTCACCCGCTCGCTCATTCATTCATTCATTCATTCTCTCTCTCTCTCTGTCTCCCTCTCTCTCTCTCTCAAAAATAAGTAAACATTAAAAAAAAAAAAAGAACTAGTGCTCTAAGGCACATACTTTGAAAAGATCCTTCTTTAATTGAATCTCAGAAGTCTTAGATTTGTAGCAAGGGAGAATATATTTTTGCCAACTATGAATTTTTGTAAGACCAGAGCTGATCCTATGGAGGCTCATGTTCTACCTTCTGGTGATGGTTTTCCAAGATTTGTAATACACTAGTAAAAGAATACCTCACTGATTAGGTATTTGCTCTTGCAAAGTTAGTGGTTCTAAACTTTGCAAATGGGCCTAATACATGAAAGTGTATCCTTTCCATGAAAATAGGACATCACTAGCACTTACCTATAGGACTACTTTGATCTGTCCCTGCTCCACTGTCTGTAGCCCTCAGGAGCCATTTCTGTGAGCTAGAAATAGGGGCATGGCCTGGGTCATTTGGAGCAATGCTTACTAGTTTTCTAGCTCATGGGTTCACTCTTGTCAAACTAGAATTTTCAGGCAGCATAGTTAATGAAAAGCATTTTATGTGATTCTTAGCTAAGCTTCTTCAAATAACTCAGTAATTCAAAACCTAATCCGTGTTTTGTCCAGTAGAACTGAATTAGTATATTTTCACAACTCCCATTTTATTCAGTGAAGTTGTTAACATGGCCCAAACTGAACTGCTGAGGACACAAATTCATACTCTTCTTGTCTTTAGAACACTGCTGTGAGCTAGGCAGCATGCTTCACCCATGATCTTAGCTTAGACTGAGAAGCGAAGACCCCACATAATGGGAATAAAGCTCAGGCTTCTGACCCATGATTGAGATACTTGTCTACTTCTTTACTTTTGAAATTAAGTAAATAATGTCCTAAGAGTCTCCTTTTGATTGTTCCCATATTCAAGTTGGTTTTGTTGTTGTTGTTAATGGCATATAGAAACTGGAGATCCAATTAAGAAACATGGAATAATATGCCTTTGGTTAATATTTTTATTGCCATTTAATTTATTTTACTTTATACTCAGAATACCTAGTTTCCTTCCAGGAGGGCTACTCTGTATGTTTAACTTATTTCATAATTTAACTTACATTTATGCTGCTTCTCTGAACAGAACCAAGAGAGATTTTGTAGTATAAATGACATCAGCTCGGTTCAGTGTGTTTTGTATCTTTTAATGAAAAAAAAAATCTTTCTGGTTGCCTTGTTTTTTGTTTTTTGTTTTTTTTTTTTTTGATCACATAAAAGACAATAGAGCTTGAGAACATTGTTTGGAAATTAGGGATAGGCTTACTCTAAACAAGTCAATACTGTGGAGTTTTATCCCCCATAAGACTATTGTTTCTGGATAAACTTTTGCAATAAAACTCTTCAGTAGTAGACATGTATTTCTAGGGTGAAACCTCAAGAAGTGACAGCTTTGTAAAATTAGGAGCAAATTCTTACAGGAAATGGCTACAGCTGTGTGTAAGATCAACTCTCAGCTTTAGGTAATTGGTGACAAATAACTCTGAACTTTCTCGGCAAGCACAGTTTGATTTCCTTAAGAGCATAGATCAACTACAGTCAGACTTAATAATCTAGGCTGCACAAACACTGTTTAGATCTGGATGCCTCAGAGACTTCCTCTACTTTATCCAGCTAACAAATGACAAAAAACTAACAGAATGCCCTGTGATATAAAAAAATCTGCCCTTTTGACTTGATAAATTCCCATGGATTACTTATTAAAACCATAACAAGAATGGATGCATATCCTTCAGGCTAATGTCTTTTATTGGTATGTCTCAAAAGCTAGAAAATACCTGCAACCATTCTTTCACGACTACAAATTATTTTGCATTTTTTTATACAATGGGGGATGGGAACCACATTCCAATGAGATGATATGGGTAAAATGGATAAGTCCATACAATATTTCCTTGTTGGTAGCAACTCAAAGTTTAGAAATTAATGGAGAGATTTTATTTTCTTGGTAAACAGCTTGATTCTTTTTATATATTCTAAATCTAAAAGCAGTGGATTTTCACACGTAAGCTTGAAGGAGACCTGAATAGCCATTTTCAAACCCACAGAATAAATTCCAGACTCCATTACTTGTTCCAAGAAGTCTAGACACTGCATCACCAAGATAGTCATACAAAGAGAGGAAAAAAAATGGTGAAATTGGAGAGGAATTGTGTTTTTGCCTATTTAAGTTAGAACAAACTGTTTCTGTTACTGTAGAATCATTGATTATTTCCGAGGAAACAAAACTCCAAATTTTCAGTTCTGGATTTACTTTCTTTTCCCCCACCAAAGCAAAACAAATATGTTTATGTATTTCCCGTGAGGAAATTTTCATTTCATGATTTGTAGAGCAAGGGATTTCCTACATTTGAATTTTTGAAATTTCCTAAAATAATTTATCACACTTGTTCATTTGGAGTTGTCTTTACACTGCTTAGATTTTAAATTGGTGCTTCTATTCCTTGCTATAAAATTCTTAAAGCTGCTTAACAAATTTCAGAAAGGGGAGTTGTCCAGGTACTATCAAACCTGGAAAGTCAATAAGGATACGGGAAAGTTGCAGAAATGTGTCTCAGAAAGGAAGCTGAGCAAAAGAAAGCAGTATCATGGTAGGTAATGCTAGCAGAATGCAGTATGAATTACTTTCAAGGTCATTTACCGTAAAGTTTCTTCTAAAAAGCTTCAGGCTATAGGAAACAACCTGGGTTGGCTAAGTGGCTGGGGGAGATGCACGGTGTTACCTCACATAGAGGTATTCTGCAGTGCGAGGGCCATGTTTCTTAGATTTGTAAAATTCTATCATCTCAGAGCTGGGGAGAATACCTGGACCCAGGGTGGCAAGTTGGTATCATTTCACATGCTTGCTTTGACTAAGTAGAAATAGCTGCCTGGAGTGAAAATCTAAGAATATCTTCTAAGTCTCCATGCTACTCAATGAATGAAAGAGCATCCATAGAGAGAAGGAAAGCTGGAGAAAGAGTGCCCACTTAGGGCATGAAAAGTCTGGACTCCTACATGGACTCCCGCTGTGCATTCCTCCTATATTATTTCTACTTTTGGAGAAGTCATTCTGGAGAATGACGTGGATCCTCATCCAGAAGAATAATAATGGGTGCTTTCATAATGTTTTATGTTAGTATTAATTTATAAGGTAGAAATAACAGACAGTTGTGTAAAATTAAATAATTGTCCCTGAAGTGTAGGTGGAGGTGAATACAGATAGCAACATATACTTCATTTACTAGGAGTAAAAGCACTCAAGGGGGAAAGATGGCCAGTGGATGGCTTGATAAAAATGGAAGCCCAGAATTCTTAGGAGTATGTAATCTATATTATCTCACCCAGTTCCCAGAGCAGTGCTAAACATAATCCAGAGAGAGGTGTGCATTAAACTATTCAATGAAAAATAGAGACTGTCATCATTGTAGTCTGGGGTGGTGCTGTTTTTTGTGGCACATAGCAAAGAGAGTAACAAGGAAGAGACTTAGAGGTTGTTCTCGTCTTGGAAATTTACGAAACCTCACCCCCTGCACAACAGTGAGAAGTAGTCCTTCCCATATAATCACACAGGCTAAGAGGCCTTCATTTTGCAGAGAATGGGATTTTCATGAATGTGTTAGAAAAATCCAAAGCCCATTAGGTTTTAGCCCATTTAAGCCCATTAGATCTGTGCACAAGATCACCAAGGTAGTAATACAAATAAGATATGGTACTATGCAAATGTAGCTGATTAAGAAACTGTGTCTTAAAATTTGAACTTGAAACAATTCTATATAGGCATCATGAATTCTTTCCACCCCCTCAAGTTTTTAAAAATATTTGTTTTATTTGCTTATTTAAAAAATAATTATTATAATTAATGAAGTTTAGCAAGGTTGCTGGATATATGTCAATAAAAATTATTTCTATATACCAGAAGTTAAAATTGAAATCTAAAATGATACATATATAGAGAGCATTAAAAAATCAAATATCTAGGGGCGCCTGGGTAGCTCAGTCGGTTGAGTGTCCGACTTTGGCTCAGGTCATGATCTCACAGTTTGTGATTTTGATCCCCACGTCAGGCTCTGTGCTGACAGCTCGGAGCCTGGAGCCTGCTTTGCATTCTGTGTCTCCCTCTCTCTCTGCTCCTCCCCTGCTCACACGCTGTCTCTCTCTCAAAAATAAATAAAGATAAAAATTTTTTTTAAAAAAATCAAATATCTAGATATAACTTTGAGAAAAGGCATGAAAACTTCTATACTGAAGACGAGAAAGCATTGATGACAGGAATTAAATAAGACTTAAGTAAATGAAGAGATATACATCACATGCATGAATTAGAAGACTCAATATTGTTACAGTGTTAATGCTCCTGAAAAGAATCTATAAATTCAGTATAATTCCAGTTGAAATCCAAGAACATTCCTGGTAGAAGTCAATAATTCACTTTAAAATTTTTATGGAAAAGCAAAAACCCAGACTATCCAATACGATCTTGAGGAAAACAAAGATGAAAGATGAATTCAGACATCAAGATTTGCTAAAAAGTGATGGTAATTAAGATATTGTGGTATGGATACATGGATAGAAAGAATGTCACCATAATGCAATTTCAGCAAGAATGGTCTTTTCAATACATGCTGCTGAATCAGCTGGATATCTCTATAGGAAAAAATGATCCCTGATCCTTACCTCACACCACATGAGATAGATCAAAGGTATAAATATAAGGTTTTTAAATATAGTTTTCTAAAGAAAATAGCAGGAAGCCTTCATGATATTGAGAATAGCAAAGATTTCTTAAACATGACTGAAAAAGAACTGAAAATAAAAAACTATTGATAATTGGGCTTCATTAAAACTAAAAACTGCGAATTATCCAAAAACAGAGCAAAAATATTTGTAATACATATGTCTGACAAAGCTTATACATAGAATGTGTGTGTGTGTGTGTGTGTGTATATATATATATATATATATATATATATATATATATATATATACATACATATTTAAATCCACAATCAATAAGAAGACAGAACACAAAATTTTAAAAACTGAGTTTGAATAACTATTAATATACACAATAACTTAGATGAATCTCCAGGGAATTATGGTGAGCAAGAAAAAAAAAATTCCAAAAGATTAGATACTGTGATTCCATGTATATAACATTTTCTATATGATAAAATTTTAGAAATGGAGAACAAATTAGTGGTTGCCAAGGATTAGACGTGGGGATAGGAGGATAAGATGGCATAGTTATAAAAGTTATAAAAGTTCAACAGGAAGATTCTTGTGATACCGAAATTGTTCAATATCCATTGACTGTGGTGGCAGCTAAAAAAATTATATAGGTAAACATTGTATAGAGAATATACACACAAGATAAGTAAAACTGGGGGAATCTGGATGAAATATGTGGATTGTATCAATGTCAATATCCTGCTAGTGATATTTTACTACGGTTTTGTAAAATATTACCATTGAGGAAATTGAGGCACTTGTACAAGGGATCTCTCTCTCTTATTTCTTACAATTGCATGTGAATCTACAATTATCTCAATAAAAAGTTCAACTAAAAAAACAAAACAACAAAAAATCATATAGTCACTCAGACACTTCAGTAAAGAGAATATCTAAATTCCAAATGGCCAGTATGCATATGCATACATAACCTCATTCACCGGTCATCAGGAAAATGCAAGCTAAAAGTATTATGATATGACACTATGCTCCTATCAGGATGGCAAGAATGAAAAAGACTGACAAAAGCAAGTGTTGGAGAGAATGTAGATAACTGGAACTCTCACACACTGCTGGTAGGAGTATAAATTGGTACACCCACTCTGTGAATCTGGCAGAATGCTGACAGAATCTCTGAACAAGCAATCTCACTCATAGGCATGTGCACAATAGAAATTCTTTCCAATGTATACTAAGAGATATGTGCCAACTATTTGATGTTTATTTATTTTTGAGACAGAGAGAGACAGATCATGAATGGGGGAGGGGCAGAGAGAGAGGGAGACACAGAATCGGAAGCAGCCTCCAGGCTCTGAGCCATCAGCCCAGAGCCCGACGCGGGGCTCGAACTCACGGACCGCGAGATCGTGACCTGAGCCGAAGTCGGACGCTTAACCGACTGAGCCACCCAGGCGCCCCTGTGCCAACTATTTGGAGCAGCATCATTTATAATGGCTCCAAGCTAGAAATAACCTAAATGTCCATCAACAGTAGAATTAATAAATTGTAATATATTTATATTGTATGATAATATAAACAATGAAAAAAAAAACCTCGCTCTGCAAATATGGATGAATCTCACAGATATAATTTTGAATTTCGAAAAAGGCCAACATAAAAAGCTTCATACCGTGTGACTGTATTTAAAGTTCAAAAAATCAAAACAAATCTATGCTGATAGACGTCAGGGTTGTGGGTACCTCTGTGGAGAAAATAAAAGGGTAGGGACACAGAAGAGGCTTCTCTAATAACAGGACCTTTTATATCTTGATCTAGGTAGTAGATACCTGAATATCCACCAATTTACACTTTCTAAAACTTATTGATCTGTAAACTTAGGAAGTGTGCATTCTTCTGAACATATTTTATGCTTCTATAAAGGAGTTTACAATAAGAACCAACAGAGAAAAGGAAAGGTTGATCTTAGGGGAGAGCAAGGACGACTTACCCATTTAAACAGACATGATTGAATGGATTCAGACACAAGAAGTTTGGGAGATTTGTAAGGTACTTAAGTTTTTTTGCCGTTGTTTCCATTTTGAGGCAAAGATGTGAGGTGCTTGTGAGAGGCAGTAGGTTTGGGAGAAGGTATGACATGGTCGTCTCGGCCAGTGAGAACAAATGGACCGTGCACATGCAGGAAGATTTCGGGGAGTGCCGAGGGCCCATTTAAGTTGTGTGCTCATAAAATTAATGTGAAACTCAGCAGCATCGGTGGCTTGCTTTACTCTTGCCATATTCAGCTGCTCACAGGAATGGAGCAGAATGAGAATTGGATGCAAGCAGGATCCAAGTATCACCAGGAGAGGACAATGGAGAAAGAGTGACCAGGGGAGGTGAGGACACACGAAAGAAAGGGATTGCAATGTTCTATGAGATCTAAGCTAGGTGTGGATGTGAGCAAATGAAGGAGAAAATTGATACTAAGCGGCAGGCAATAAGCAGGTAGGCAAGCTTAATGGTGTCAAAGAATTATTGCAATAAGGGTTGTTCAAGTAGTCATAGAAGGAAAGAGGTGGTAGTCAGAGAATTTCTGTTTGAAATTGAGCTATTATTCCAAATTGAGATTTTGAGTTGGTGCGGTGATTCCTAATAACAAATTCTAGGATAAGGGTAGAAAAAAAGATCAGTAGAAATGAGGAATTCAGGAAATGAGAGGTTGAGGTGCTCTATTATAAAATTCCAATGATAGAAATTCTTTAAAAAAATTTAATGATATATATGCTTAATTACTTATTAGCGACATTCAATAAAATTTTACTGAGCCCCTTTTATATGACAAGTTTTAAGTGAGCTTATATTATAGGGTTACAACATGCATTGGGTCATAGGACCTGACAAAACCTAGAAGAAAAAGATTTTGCTACTAACCCATTGCAAGTCCTGGGTAGTTTACTTGTATTTTATCATCTTATATATAGGAAGCTATTTAATTTTTATGTATTCATTACTGCCAATCTTACATTCACCACAGTACCCTGGAATAGAAAAGCTACTCAAATCCTTGCAAGTTGATCTCTTGTATTATTACTGCTTCCTTCTTAGTCTTTCACTTTGTGTTTGAATCTCCTGTCTGGTTATACTTGCCTTGTTGTTTCTTAACATTCTATTGTTTTTGCATATAGTATGGTTTACTGATGGTAAAGAATTAGAACTCTCTGTAAAGTAGTGACCTTTTCAAATGAGAGAAGCTATTGCACTCAAATCAACGTTTATTTAAATCAATCTCTATATTTGAAAGAATCAAGAAAAAACCACTTTTAACAAATGACCCGATCTATTATCTAGATGGTTCTTTCATAAACTTATAGGAACACAAAGCCCAACAACTAAGGTCCTCGGCTTCTCCAGACTCATTTAATCATTTCTCTAGGAAACAAGGTTTTTAAATTTTTTAAATATTTATTTTTCCACTTTGAAAATGAAAGAACTGAAAGACTTTGTCAAGAAGAGAGACAAGTGAACTAAGAAGTCCTCAATGGAAACTCTGTTGTTTCCTGTTGAAGGCTGTGACTAAAGCATTAATTTGGGCTAAGTAAAGACACGTTGAAGGAAGGGAACTGATCCAGGGTGCCACACACACTGTAAATTCTATTTGTACATAAAACATTTCCTCTCAACCATCTTAGGCCCACACATTGTGAATGCCAACCATCCCAATGGACCAGAGTAGACACAACAAGAGGAAAGGTTGAGAGTGCCCCTCAATATCCTTTGAAAGAATCCAGTCTCTAAAAGAGTCAACAAACAGGTTCTTTTTTTTTATTGTGTTTGGTTTTCAGGGAAGAGACCTTCAGAGATGGAACTTGACCTATCCAGCTAGTTAGAATATTCAGATTAGAGATTGATCCATATGGATGGGGAGCAAATGAAGGTGAGCAGGGAGGAAGGGGGAAAGAAAGGAAAGAGAGAACAACATTCTAAATAAGGAGGAAAGAAGAAAAAGCAACAGTGAATAGGAAACTGCACAAATAAGGTGTGAAACTATCTGAGAAAAGTTCTTCTAGGAACTGTTCATATTTAGGCAAAAACAAACAGATTTACATGGTACTGCTCTATCCATGTGAGCATATTTAACTTTGGCAATACAAAAACAACAGGAGGAGTTTCTGCCAGGCTACAGATATTACCATTCTTTTCTTCAAGGATGTGAAGAGTTCAAATTAAAGAGCCAAGTGCAAAAGGTAGGAGGACTGGAGGGAAATAGACCTTCTGGTGGCAAAGTCCAGATTCTACTCCTCACCTCAAAATATGAACAGTTTGTTTGATGACAACTGTCAAACAGGGGAGAGACAAAGAATATGATTTCGGCATGAATTGCAACCCACTCTCACTGAGTTCTTATAATCACAGTGACCCACATCATCTCACATTCTGCTTTACCCATATCTGCCTGCTCACGGTGACGAGTACTCCTCTGGTAACTTCCTTCCTCTGTGCTTTTGCTTTTCGCTGTGTTCTAACCTCTTTGTATCCATTAATGACACATCCAAAACCTGTTTCTCAAACTGAGTCCGGATGCTAAATTCCTATATGAAGCCTTGCTTCCATCCCTGATTTGGAAGTGATAACTCTCTCTCCTGATGCCCAACAGCTCTTTATCTGTACTTCTGCTATAGCTCTTGGCGGTCAAACTGTGGAAGCTCCTGGAGGCACCGTGCCTGATTCATCATGGTTGGCACTTAATATGAAAGTATTAAATGAATGAGCTATTGCAAAAATGGATGAATAATTCAGCACTCTGGATGAAAAACTCAAGCTGTATAACCCACATGAGCCATACAGTTGTCCATGGAAGAGCACAGAAATCCTAATCCTCTTGATGCCTGTGATGATTAATTAACATTTGAATTGGTAATCTCAGTAAGGAAGATTACCTTGCCAAAGTGGGTGAACATCAGCCAATTCCCTAAGGGCTTGAATGGGGGGGGGGGGGAAGTAGAGGAAGGGTGAATGCTCTCTCACTCTCCTTAAGCTGAGAAATCCATTCTCCTTCCCTCAGACATGGGAGCTCTTGGTTCTCTGGGGGGTTTTTGACTCAGAGACTTACACCATTGGCTCCCCTGATTCAGATTTAGACTGAACTATATCACCACCTTTCTTGGTTCTTCAGCCTGCGGATGCAGACTGTGACTTCTTGGCCTCCACAAGTATGTAAGCCAATTCCTGTAATAAGTTAACTCTTAATGTATTTATCTATCTGTCTGTCTACCTCTGTATCCTATCTATTTATCATCTATCTATCTATCTATCTATCTATCTATCTATCTATCTTCTGTCTACCTACCTACCTACCTACCTACCTATCTCCTCATGGTTTTGTCTCCATACAGAACCCTAACACAGTGTCTATGCCATAAATTAAATAGTAGACAAAATGTGCTTATCATGTGTCTTCAAGTCTGGCATTTCTTTGCAAGCACATTATGGCATAAAACAAAGGTAATGAAAATTATTATTCAGGGTAGAGATGAGGCTTTCCTAAGACCTACCAAAATTCTTTAATAGAAAGTACTCAATATTTGTGGAGACTCTTGATTAGAGCCTTCACATGCTGGAAACCCCAAACTGTAAGAAAAGGCCAGGGGCACTCAGGAATCCAAACTGCAAGGATCACTTCAAGCCTGAGTGAAAACACCTCAAACACATTCAGTAGGAATTTGGCACATGAATAGAAAACCATTGGATTTTTCAAGGAGAATACCAGAAACTCAGGGAGAATAAGGTCAGCATGCTTGTGAACAGAAGGGCAAGCGAATGGAATCTTTTCATTGCAATAGGTCGAAAGGTGACTATTAGGAATTGTTTCAATGGAGAATTAGGGAGAGAGATGACTCAGGATAGAGGAAAAAAAATCCAAGTCCCATTATTATTATCATTATCATTATTATTATTATTGATGGTAGTGAGGGTGATGGCAAGAGAACAGTTGAAGTGATACACAATGGTTTCTTGCCTGGAGAAGGAAAGAAATGGAATAGGGAAGGTTGATGGCTGCAACAGAAAAAGAGAGATGCAAGAAGGAAATGCTGATTAACAAGTATGAAGCCTTTAAGATTTCAGAGGGGAAGCCATTATGGTTAGTCCACAGTGTGTGGCCTTTGACATTGGTGACTGGAGTTGCATAAGGTAAAGGTCATTGGAATCAAGCAGGTTAAGGGATGTTGACACTATGATAATAATGAGACAGGAGTTGGAGGCAAGAGGAGACAGATGACAAAAGGCCATGCTTAACGTGTGGGTGTTGGCAAGGAGATCAACAAAGGATAGCAAAAAGAAGGGGAAAAGACTAACATCCTGTGGGTGTTGTCATTAAAAGAAGGAATTTGCACACCATGTACAAGAGGCAACAGTGATGTAAAAGACTGCTAACACCTCCTTCCAGCTCCATTGGTCACAGGAAAAAGTGAAGTCTCTATCCAAGAGTGTTGTTGAGGAAAGACATATGCTTAGGACAAAACAGATTGTAGGTGAGACATGCAGAAGAAATAATTTTTTGTGAGGAGCATGAGGACATATAGGAATTTATCTTTGGGTTTTATAAAGCACTTCCAGAAAGACACTGAGGAAAAAATAGCACTGGAGGTCAGCAGTAAAAAGGTGGTCCATTGGGCAAGCAGTATGGAGTATCTTGAGAATAAAGACTATGAAGGCAGAAGCCCCAGCAGACTGAATTAGGATGGTGATTCCAGAGATGAAAGAGAGAGTGAGAAACTTATTGGCATTTGCTCACCTCCAGGTTCCAGCCTGGCTAGGTGAGATCTCAGATGGTTTCACCACCTGATATATAAATGTCTGTAAGTCATGATAAAACTGTTATCTGTTGGATATATAAACATTCTTTGTTCTTTTTTTTCCAACCTACTCATTACTAGAGGCCATCCACTCTAGAGAGTTGAAAGAAAAGACTGTACATTTGAATTCAGGTTCAGTCTAAGCATTAGCAACTGTTCCCTGCATGGAACTATACAAAATGAATCTTGAAAAATGCTTTTCAGAGACCATCATCATATTATTCTTTACTCATGAGTGCTTTCACACTTTCTTAAGGGATAGAAATAGTTATTATTACTGATAATAACTCTCCTTATAATTGGTGTTGATCAGAAAAGCTTCTCTGAAAGATAGCCAAACCTTCCATTCATAAAATAATCTAACAGCAAAACTGGAGTTCATTTCTTCTGGTTCTGTTTCTTGTTCTTTGTTTTTGCTGTTTTTATTGTTTTGAGTAAGTTAATTATTATGTGTTGGGGCATATTAACACATTGATACAGTATTTTTGGTACTCTAATTTAGTACATAAGAAATATCTTTATTTTATGAATGTGTTGTTTGTTTTACTTGCTGGCATCTAGATGTTTGACAATAAATTGATTTGGGGGTTGATTCATAGTTTACCGTATTAGTTTGAGGAGCATCTAAAAAGTAAATTACCACTAGGCTTCAAATTTAGCAGAAGAATGATAAAGATAATGATGTTCATGGTAAATATGCATGTATTCAGGAATAAAAAAATGGAAACCTCATTTTTAGGTACAGTTGTTGATACCTATTGCCAAAGGATCTCTCCATTTGAGCATGAATATAAGATTACATAAGTATCAATATATCTTTTTTCAAAATAATTGTTACCTATTTAGCGATAGGGATTTAGAAGTAATTTTTCATTTAAGATTTTCAAGGCAATATGCAAGAAATTTGAAGTCTCTGTAGAATTGTAACAATCAATAAAACTGGGAAAATATGTCTATGTGGTTTAGCATGATATTTAAGAAAGAGCTAAGCTTTTATCTACTATAAATCTCAGTTTTCTTGTAAAATAGAATCAAACATTCATTCCTTAAAGGTTTTTTTTATATAAATATTAATGAAATAATGCATACAAGGACCCTAGCATAGGGCTGGGTACCTACGAAGAACCTAATAGATACGATCTGTTATTATTATTGATTTTATTTTTGTTGGTATTATCATGACAAAACTTTCTTTATCTTAATAGGATCAGAAATAAGCTTAGGCAGTAAATGCTCATTTATTTTCTCATAGAAATTACATTGAAATACCTGGGTTGGGCACAGAGCCCTAAAGGCATGGGTGACAGACACTTACCCTACATGAAAAGATAGTTATAAAGAGGGGAAGTGGGAAGAACTTACATTTTTTGAGAAATAGGGAGAAAGAGGAAACCTGGATGAGCCAGAGGAAATGAGGTAGGGGTAGGAGTGGGGGTGGAGGTGGGGAGAGATGCCCTTGAGCAACATGAGCCTAAGCACATAGAGGGGAAAAGCTGGTGAAATCCCCCCGTGAGGAGGTAGCAAAAGGGCATTTCAAGCACAGGGATGCATCTGTACAAGCCCATCATTTAATGCCCATCATGTGTCCATTACTGAACATGCCCAAGTGTTCACTAATGTTTTTCTGAGTAGGATTCTGTGTGAAAACTGGAAAGGGGGTAAATTCACATCTGAATCAATGCAATACAGCATAGAGAGAGAGCAGACAGAGGTGCCTATAATGCCCTAGAAAAGTTTACCTCTTTCAGAAAGCTGTGTACTTCCAAAGGGTATAGAATTTGGGGTTCCAGCCAATCATATCTGATTTCAAAATATTGGGGGACTCAGTAACATCTGAATAACATTCTTAAAGAAGTTCAAATTGAATATACTCAACCTGAAAAGGCGGAAAAGTTACCCTCAGTTTTAATATTTTCTGATCCACTGGAAAAATAAGAAGGGGTTTGATCATGGACAGAGAAGGTAAGAAGCAGTTCCAAAAGAAAACTAATGGATATAGAAAGAAAATAAACAAAAGGACCAGAAGTGCACTTTCTTAGGTGGTGGTATAGAGAAAGTAAGGCAACCAAAAGTAAAATAGAAAGAAAAATCAATATAGATATCACACTACTCTTCATTTTTATCTCCTGACTTGCCTTGGCCTGGTCCCACTTAGTTCATCTGTTCTTGATTTCTTTATCCTAGAAGACTTTAGTTTCTATTTAGGGCCTGGGGACACTCTTTCATTAACTCACAGGCCACTATGGGCACTATTTTCCTAGAACATTAACTACAGATGTTTCTAGAATTTTGGGCCTGTTTTTCTCTTTCCTTTGACCCAAGGAATTGCGTTTCCCACATTCATTCAAAAATATTTATGAGAGGCAACTATGCTTACGCAACCTCCTCCTTAATGAATTTCATGCCCACTTACGGAAAATAAAAATATACAGGTTTGAATTTCTTTAAAATGACCCTTAATTCTTATCCAGAGGATATTTACAAAACAAGAAGAGAAATTTAAAAGGAGGGATCAATGACTAATCTGTGACTCGAGATCACAAGATATGACAACTACAGATTCTAGAGAGTATCATATGAACAATGACAAGAAGGAAAGTGCAGTGATCATTTTTTTTCATACCCACTCAGCATCCATTCCCACTTCTCAATAGTAACCCATATTTCCTTTGAGAATCCTTATGTCCCCCTTTCCCAACCATGTAGTTAGAATGTGGTCAACTCCCCAGCAAGTGAATTCTGATCCCTGAATGAGAGTAAACTTACAGAGCCAATGAGACTACAGAAGATGTTTACTGGAGTTTCCGGTGAAGGAAAACATTCTTGTGTGTGGGGTTTTTGTTGTTGTTGTTGAGACTTCTAGAAATGACCTTTTCTTTTCCCTGGCAGAGGACAGTGTGATTATGTGCGGTCATCGCTGGGACAGCCACTCTGACACCATGACAGGGGAAAGGGGCTGGGTTTGCCAGATGCAAGGCTGTGGAATGTAGATGATGTGCAGCTACGTGGAAAGGAAACAGCTCTTTAGTGACATCATTTGAGCCATTAAATTAAACCGTTGTGAGCTGAATGTTTAAGTATTCCTGTGGTTGGGGAGGTCTTATGAATTTAAAAGAGGAAATTAGGCAAAAGAGAAAATGAGTTAAAAAACACAACATTATCAGTTCAGATAGCACTGACAAAAACAACAGCAGGCCAGAATAAGAGGTCTCCCTGCTACCTTGCCTGTTAGGCATTTTATCCTTTCTTATCCTGTCAATAAAGGTTGCTGAGGGAACCTTCTGTGACACCGGCTGTGTAACCACATTCAGTTTGCCTAATTACTTGAAATATTTTCATTACTATTTACAGCACCTCAAGAACATTTCCTAATTAGGAGACTCTAGTTAGTGGAATTTTCTCAGATCTCTGAGGAAGCTCATATGGGAAAATGGCCACCACCATTCTGCATCTGGTTGCAGCTTAATGTGGAAACAATCCGCCACAGGGCCTGACATTCCAGTACTGGGGTTAAATGTTAACACATTCAGAAATTAGTATTTTACTGTATAATAGGCCTTCTGGAAGGAGGTGAGGGAATCCTGAGAAATGGGCTCAGGTCGGTTTTGATGACACAAAGAATTGTAAGACTCGTCTACTAGATTGGATAGGCCCCAGAGATCCAAAAAAGTTCTGAGACAGTTCTTAGAAAAGCTTAGCAGAGGAGAACATAAAGCGGAGTGTGATTTGTACTGATTCTGCAAATGCCACTAAATCTTAGGGCTATTGTATCCTGGAACTTCTTCTGCTATCGTATCACTCAGCTTTGCTGCCTGACTGGATACTCCATACCTTCCCATAACTAGGTATTTAGTAATACCCAGTAACCACTCTAGATATGACTGATCATTTGTTCTATTAACGTTCTATTTAGTTTTATTTTTTTGAGACAGAGAGAGACAGAGCATGAATGGGGGAGGGTCAGAGAGAGAGGGAGACACAGAATCCGAAACAGGCTCCAGGCTCCGAGCTGTCGGCACAGAGCCCGACGTGGGGCTTGAACTCACAGACCATGAGATCATGACCTGAGCCGAAGTCGGTGGCTCAACCGACTGAGCCACCCAGGCGCCCCCATTTGTTCTAGTAACCTTGGGAGACTGATTTGCCTAAACTAAATCTTACATATTGCTTGTGACCTAGGTATCCTATTCCTAGCAGATAACGTGTGTAATTTCTGAACTCTAATGTTACCCTCAATACTTAATTTTTTTTTCCTTTCTGAAGTTTTTATTTTAGTTTCAGTTAGCTAACATACAACGTAATATTACTCTCAGGTGTATAGTATAGTGATTCAACTTTCCATACTTCACCTGGTGCTCATCACAACAAGTTCTCTCCTTAATCCCCATCACCTATTTCACCCAGTCCCCACACCCACCTCCCTCTGGTAGCCATTAGTTTGCTCTCTATAGTTAAGAGTCTGTTTCCTGGTTTGCCTTTCTCTCTCTTTTCCCCTTTGCTTGTTTTTGTTTGTTTCTTAAATTCCTCATATGAGTGAAATCACATGGGATTTGTCTTTCTGTGACTGACTTACTTCACTTAGCATTATACTCTTTAGCTCCATCCATGTCATTGCAAATGGCAAGATTTCATTCTTTTTTATGGCTGAGTAATATTCCATTGTGTCTATATACCATGTATTCTTTATCCATTCATCAACTGATGGACACTTGGGCTGCCTCCATATCTTAAGTATTGTAAATAATGCTGCTATAAACATAGGGGTGCATGTATTCCTTGGACTAGTGCTCTTGTATTCTTTGGGTAAATATCCAGTAGTGTGATTGCTGGATCATAGGTAGTTTTGTTTTTAACTTTTGGAGGAATCTCCATACTGTTTTCCAGAGTGGCTTCATCAGTATGTATTCCCACCAACAGTGCAAGAGGGTTCCTTTTTCTCCATATCTTCACCAAACCTGCTGTTTCTTGTGTTGTTGATTTTAGCCATGTTGACAGTTGTGAGGTGATATCTCATTGTACTTTTGATTTGCATCTCCCTGATGATGAATGATGGTGAGCATCTTTTCATATGTCTGTTGGCCATCTCAACAGGTTCTTTTAAATATAAAATGCTACATGGGAGTGAAGCAGAGCTGGATGTAATCTGGTCTTTAATAAACTTCGCAAGAAAAGCCTTCACCGTGGATTCCTTTTATTCAGTGTCTTCCAAATTATATTCCACCAAAGGAGTGTTCCAAAGGATTTTTTACAGGTGTTCCATATGCAAAGTTATCTCTGAGTAAACAAGTTTAAAAAATGAGGGAATAAACCAATTATATAGACATTTTGTTTTTTCATGGTGTGGGGGGAGGGTCGTTTTCTCTCCTTTCCTTTTTTGCTTCTTTACATCTACCATTCTCCCCGCACCACACCCCACCCCCCCGCCCTGCCCCTGCAGGACTTATCAGTGTTAAATGGGCAAATATTCATTGTGAATCTGTAAACATCTTTAGGAAGACAAATACAGTTTGCGACATTTCCTAAATGTGTAGAATCTTAGAACTTTCTTTTTTTCTTTTTTTTTTTTTAAAGTACATTAACATTTCATGAGCCTAAGATGCATTCTCAAGGACTCTGGTTTTTAAGCTTGGCTTTACATTGGAATTGTCTGGGCAGCTTTAACAAGATACTGGTGCCTAGATCCCACCTACAGATAGCCAGGAGCATGGCCTGGGTGTTTGGATATTTAAAGCTCCCCTGATGATTCTAATATCCTACAAAATTTTAGATCTGCTATCCTAGGAGCTGTTTGGGAAATTATGCTTAAATATGTTCCATAAGGAAATCTATATTTCACATAATGACCAAAGACTAATCGAGTTTAAGTGATACATTCAAGTTTTGTACTCTGGATTTCTATCATTCTTCCTTGGATTTTTATCTTGCATTAAAAACAGGAAAGTAAAACAGAAACATATATGTGTGTGTATGTGTATGTATATATACATGTGTATATGTGCACATGTGTACACATATATATACATATATATGTATATATACGTGTGTGTGTGTGTGTGTGTGTGTGTGTGTGTGTGTGTGTGTATCCCCAAAGGAATTGAAAATAATTGTAAAGGCACGAGATGTAGGTAAAACATATTCTTCCCAATTGTACACAGAATTCATTCTGTAGCACTGGCAAAAAGAGGGTGTGGGGATTCATGGACAGGAGGAGAGAAAAGTCCAACTGTCTTCATTTGTAGTGAGTCATAGTGAGTCTATAGACCATGAAGGTCAACCTGGGTGTGAAATTGGGGACACAGTTGAAAGCTCTGTTTTTACTTTTTCATATTTTAGAAATACAAACAGTAAATAATCAGGATTAAATGTTGCCAGTTACAAAAGAGCATTAATATCCAAGTACGGTGTAATCCTTTTAGCCGTATCTGACACCAGTGGAAAATAAAAAGGGCCAATTTATTCACTGTTCTAATTACTAGAGGCTCAAAAGAATGTGGTAGTGAGGCAGATGCTTGTTGACAGGGTATAATTGCATATATGCATGCATTATATATGCATATATAATGCATATGAGTCTTGGTCTTTTCACAATAGAGCTTTAAGGGGCACCTGAGTGGCTCAGTTGTAAGCATCAGACTCTTGGTTTCAGCTCAGGTCTTGATCTCATGGTTCATGAGATCAAGCCCCACACCGGGCTCTGCGCTGACAGCATGGAGCCTGCTTGGGATTCTCTCCCCCCCTCTCTCTGCCCCTCCCCTACTCTCCCTCTCTGAAAATGAATAAACTTAAAAAAAACACAAACACACAGAGGCTTAACATTCCTACGACCTTCCTGAAGTAACCACATAACCACCGTGCCGTAGTGGATGTGCGCACTGTGCCAATTCGTTTTATTTCGTTTTCCTAGGATCTCCTTACCCTATCCTCATACGCTATGAATCCTGACAGTTTGCGTATACTGCAGAAACTCACATAGGGATTTCTCGGGTTCTCCTCAAAGGGACCCACCATACTCATATTCCATTCCATGCCAAATTATGGGGGGTTTTCTGCTTTTTTTTTTTTTAAATGTCACGCAGAAGGAAGGAAATTGTACAAGGCAACAACAATGTATAATAGGATTCTGGAAGAAAAGAACTCGAACAATGGAGGAAATTAACGTTCTCCTTTTCTTTCCACCAGCAGTTTCACTCCCTCCATTGTCTTCATTAGTCCATCCTTCCCCCCCTTCGCCTGCCTGTGGTTGGCTGACTGGCTCGGAGTGGTTCTCAGTCTTGAGTGAGCATCACTGTCACCTGGACAGCTTGTAAGAGATGCGACTAGGCCTGAGCATTGTGTTTTCACACGTTCTTAGGAGGTGCTGAAGCCGCTGGTCTAGGGCCACACCTTGAGAACCCATGGCAGAGAACTGAAAACGTGAAGTCATAAATTTGGAATCCTAGAAAGTTAGTAGACTGAAGGCCTGTTATGACTGTCGGAATTTCTCACCGAGCTCACACCGTATCTCCCTGTGGGGTATTATCATTATCTTCATTTACAGATCAAAAGGCAGCTCCAGGGAGGCCACAGAGAGAGAGAGCACATGAAGGACGGGGCTCTAAATGCCGATCTTCCTCAAAGCTAGGTTCATTCCTTCAGTGAACCTAGTGCCCCGCACTAGCACTGGATGAGGTACTTGTGTTGTACTGTCATCTTCTCATGTCTTCTCCTTCTGTGTCGTCACCGACAGTGGACCACGGTAAGGAAAAGTGATGACGGGAGCTCACTGCAGAAATGAACACAAAAACTGCACTTCTCCATGCTTTGACAAGAGCACTTGGGTTGTATTACTTACTTTAACACTCATTTTTTATTTATTTTTAAATTTTTTTAAATGTTTTTGTTTTTATATTGTTTTTTATTTTTTAATGTTTATTTTTGAGATAGAGACAGAGAGACAGAGCATGAGCAGGGAAGAGGCAGAGAGAGAGGGAGACACAGAATCTGAGGCAGAGCCCAATGCATGCTCGAACTCATGAATTGTGAGATCATGACCTGAGCCGAAGTTGGACACTTAACTGACTGAGCCACCCAGGTGCCCCTATGTTTTTATTTTATTTTTAAGAGAGGGAGAGAGAAACAGAGAACAAGCAGGGAAGGGGCAGAGAGAGAGGGAGACACAGAATCCGAAGCAGACTCAAGGCTCTGAGCTGTCAGCACAGAGCCTGACTCGGGGCTTGAATTCACGGATGGTGAGATCATCACCTGAACCGAAGTCAGATGCTTAACTAGCTGAGCCACCCAGGTTCCCCAATGCTCATTTTTAACACACAAATTAGTGAATATAGAAAAAGGTCTATGCAATTGATTTGCTGTGCCGTGGCTGAGTGGCTGCATTCCCCTCTTGATGAGATTACTACAGAAAGGTATTTTAGAAACTAGGCCTTGTACACGCTTATGTATTTTAGCCTCACATGGCATTAGTTCTTCAAATGAACCTGATGTCTAAATAGCTTGGGTGATAAGTATAAATGCCAGTGGTGTGAGCTTTAATGCAAACAGATACCTTACGGTATAAGCTAGGGGCCAAATAATTCAATTGAGTTTAAGGGATTAAAAAAACAAACAAACCCTCAAATCTTGCCTAAACTAGCCAAGTTCAAGGCCATCAAACAAACATAATTTCCTAAAGGAACGAAAATAACAGGGGAGTTTTATCTGCATGAATGCTAAAAGAATAATAATAAAAAATAAACCCAAACAGAATGGCTGCTTATTTTACATTTATAGCCAGTTTTATAACGAGAAAAACCAAGAGGAAAAACATCTCTTTGAGAGTAAGAAATTCAAGCAACTAAAATCCACAGATAGAAAAAATCAAAGAGAAAAGTTTTCAAAAGACAATTTGATATTTAATCCCTATGTACATTGTTAGTCTGCAAGAATTTTCAGTGTCATTTAGAAAACATTAGTTAAGTTCCTTATGGACTGCTAGGATAAATTAGGACAAAATAAAATGAGAAAGAGAGACAGGGAGACAGCACAAACTTTCCTGCTAGATAAAAGGGTGCCTTGTTTGATCATGGATGAAAATCCTATTTAAGGGAAACGAGCCCTGTGTCCAGTGGCTGGCTGCCTTTCTTCAGTAAGCTCTTAATATAATAGTGCACCACTAATGGATTGGGTATGGTGTTTTTCCATTGCATTAATAAAAAAGAGCTAAAGGCCATTCTTGCCCTGATTACCAGTCACAATCAGCGTGGGGCACCTGCATGCATGTCTTCTAGGCAATCTGCAAAACGTATGACACAGGCCATTGAAGAATTAACATGCGCGCGCGCACACACACACACACACACACACACACACACACACACACACACACACAGCAAAGATGCTATGTCATTGGGACCACTGTGTTTGCAGTGGTGTGCATGTGAGGGATCTGGGCAACAAAAAGGGTCTGAAAGTACTTTCAGAAGGTGACTCTGGGGAATCAATTATAATGATGTTAGAAAGATAAATGAATATGATGGCTATCTAGGGAAAACAATTAACAAAATGAAATCTTCCAGCAATCTTCAGCATTGCTGAAGGGCAGTCATATTTCTAACAATCACACTGTGGGTTTCAACTAACATTTTAAATTATTTCATTAAGGCTCCTTTCCCAAAAATCCTATTACCTCCAAATCTTTTCACTTTTTCTCCCACCTTCTTATTCATGAGATTTTTCTATCCCATTCAGAAAGCTTTCTACGCTTAGTTGTTAATTCAAATTTCCAAAATTTGGGGGGAATTCTGAGTCTGTTTTACTATTTTATTTTTTTTGAAGTTAAGGTTAGGATTATATAGGTGTGTCTACCAAATCAGCATTATTACATGTGACCATCATTTGTTCAGTCAACAAATATTTATTAAACACTACCCAGATGCTGCTGGGTAATGGGGAAATAAGGCAAATATGAGTAGTCTCTGCTCTAAAAGACTTTATAGTCTGACTCTAGAGGGAAAGAAAGATAATTAATCAGAAAATGATGATTCAGTGTGTTAAACGTTATGATGAAGATACTCTGCAGTACCTAAAAGAAGAAGAGAAAGTGCCACCTGTAAGACAAGATAGAAGGATGAAGGACACATCCAAGAGAAAAAAAAAAAAACCCTCTGAGACAATCCCTGAAAATAAGCCCAAATTAGCAAATTGAAGAGTAGAGGGAAAAGCATTAGGCATCTAGACAGAAGGGATAGCTCGTAGTTATATTTTCACTTAGGCAAAGACCCTGGAGGCTTGGTCCATCCTGGAAACTGAAAGTAATTATAATTGGAACACAGAAGTAGTGAGAGATGAGTGTGGAGAATAGACATGGGGATCATGAAGGATGTAGCATGGGTTAAGGACTGAAGAGGATGTTTTGAAGGCTGTGGAAGGATGTGAAACAGTTTTTGAAAGATGGCGCTGGTGTTTGTAGAGAGAATGGATTGGGGTGGGGTAAGGCTTGAATCAGCAAGACCAGTCAGATGGATGTCATGCTAATCCTGTCAAGACATGACAGTTAATTAGAGTAACTTTCTGGGGAAAAAAATTGTCCAAAATTTTAGGCCTATTAGAGAAAATTCAAGCAAGAAAATTCAAAATGTATGGCCTTCACATTTTGTCTTCCACATTTATTTGGAGTAAAAGTCAACACTGAAGCCTATACTTGAGCGTGAGGCCTCATTTAAAGATTTTTACTTTCATCAAAAATTTGAGCTTTAGAAAAAATAGAGATAATGGGAATAGCACAGCTCTTGAACACCAAACCTCCAGGGACCTGCAGTCTAAAGATGGGGGTGGAGAAGTGTCGAGGAATGTACAAATGTCTATGCTGTCAGGTGGAACACAACAGGTGCGAACAGAGGACTTTGAGGTTTCAAAATAAAGTGACATCATACCTGGCCATGAAAACTGGGAGAAGATGCATGGCAGAAACACTGTTAAAGATGAGGAAGACATGAGTAGCAGAAACTGCAGGTATGGCAGAGGTGAAGTTCCAGGTAGAATGTCAGCACAGGCCAAGCAAGCAAGAAAGTGCCCACAGCCAAACACATCCCACAAACACTTATGACCAGTGAAAGAACAGAATTATGGAGGGACACTGCAGGAAAAGCACTGGAAGGGTAGCTTGAGGATTCTACTGTGGCAGGCCTTGAACACAAAGTTGACGGGTCGTCCTTAATTCTTGCAAACTTTGAGTTGTGGCTCGTGACTCAGAATTGGATGCATTAGGAGTCTCCACTCATTTATGTAATTATAGCTCATCTTGCTCCCCAAAAGGATTTCAGGTGGCTTCCAAAATTGTATAAAATGTTGTAGTTCCAAATAAGTGAGAAAAATGAGACGAAGGGAAAAAAGTAAGATGAAGTGAACAGAGCTAATAAAATATGTACCATTAAAATTCATCAGAGTTAGTTAGCAATGGATTACATGATTCGCCATGTCTATTAGGTAAGAAAATAAATCAGATTCATAGACGAATAATTCCCAGTATGGAGGCAAGAGAGAAATTTCTCCCATGGGTCAGAAAAGAGCAGATACTGTGTAGTTTAAGGAGCAAAAACTTTAAAGTAATCAAAGAAAATTTCCAAGGGCTGTTATTATAGTGTCCTTCAAATGGAAGTTAATGGCATTGTGCCAATGCATACTTGAGAAAAAGCTATTTTTCAGGGGGTCACTGGGACACAGAATTCCAAGTAAAACAACTTCTTCAGCTTAATCTAGGGTTATAATTTAGAATAACTAAGGAGAATGGATATACTGCAGATTATCCAGATAGTCCTCCAAACATATTACGTTCTTTTAGCCAAAGTTCTGAAAGGTATGAGCGTCAGTGACTTTGGAATTATTGTATTTTTTTTTTTAATTTTTTATTTATTTATTTATTTTTGAGACAGAGAGAGACAGAGCAGGAACGGGGGAGGGGCAGAGAGAGAGGGAGACACAGAATTGGAAGCAGGCTCCAGGCCATCAGCCCAGAGCCCGACGCAGGGCTCGAACTCACAGACCGCAAGATCGTGACCTGAGCTGAAGTCGGACGCTCAGCCGACTGAGCCACCCAGGCGCCCCATGAATTATTGTACTTTTTGACAAGGACTTGCAATATAGCTTTCTTTGCTGTTGGTAACACATAAGCCCCAATGCTGAACTTGGCACTGGACAGATAGAGTCAAATTGAAGAGGCTAAGAATTTAAGAAAACCCACTCACTCCATCAAAAATAAACTTCCCACTATTTGGAGGGTAGCTGCAGGAAAGATAAGATTCTTCTCAGAAAAATTTTAGGTCTGCACTCACAAAGAGATCAATGAGCAATCATCACACTGTGGTTATACAGTATGACACAGTTTTAACGCCCAGGTCCCTGTAGAACAATCTCTGTAAGCCATCTTTGAGTAGTGACACTGCTTTGAGTAGTGTAACATTTCTGGTGTGTACTAGTATGCAAGTTTGAGTGTTGGTATTAGAAAAGTTGCCTTTAGACTCCGAGATCTAATCTGTACCTTCTCCCTGACAGTGAAAGAATAGAGTAGGGATCAGTATTTACTAAGGAACTCTCAGTTGTTACCTTAAGATCACATCCTTGCAGATCAAGTTAAAATAAAAATGTTAATCTCAAAGTTTATTCAGGCATTTATGTGAAGGCTGAATAAGAAAGGGAGAGGCCAGCTATTGACATTACAGTAATAAAATTAGAAGGTAACAATGACCCAACCTGCGCTGGGGTAATAGAATAGAATGGGATGGCAGATTCCAAGTATATTGTGAAATTTATAAGAAAAATGAAAGTCTTTTTCTTTGCATGTAGGGAAGAGTGAGCCAAAATGTCTCCGAGGTTTGAAGTGCAATTGCTTGGAAGAAAAATGTCTTGCCAGTTTATAAGAGATTTTCTATTCTACTCCAAGCTCAGTTCAGTATTAAATCATATGGTTCTCACCCAAAAGGAGGAGCTGTACTCCAAGCCACCATCAAAGACCATAGCAATCCTAAACTCATAGATACACTCAATGTTGAAAATCTTGTCTTGGAGAAATAATACTGATAATGGTTTGTTCGAACCCTAGGGAAGTCTGTGGGAGAAAGTAGACTGGGAGGAAAGATTATGAGTCTTGAATTGTGAATATGGAGTCTGGGCTTCAGTGGGCCAGCAAAGGGTGGTGTAAGTGGAAGGGGAAACTTTTGGGAGGTATCTAGAAACAAGGGCACAGAACTCAGAGGATGGGATGAACAGTAGAGATTTGGAGGCCATCTACGTGACAGTTAAAGCTGAGGAGGTAGATGACTTCACTCAGAAGAGAGGAAAAGCAAAGTGCCCTAAGACCAGCACCCTGGGAAACAAGATAGAAAGGACCTACACCGTTTTGTTTTTGTTTTTGTTTTTGTTTGAGCAGAGGAAATATCACCAATGGATAAGTATATGTTGAAGAACGTGAGTGTGGGATCACTGCTGTAAGAACGTCAGAGGATAAGACACAAAAACAACACCGTAGAAGGAAGGGTTAACATTGGCAAAGACAAGGCTATGACTTGACAAAATACAGGAGGACAGGAAGAGAGGGAGAATGAAGAAACAGACATTTGAACTACATCTGTGGGGGATCAGATCAAATATTGTATCCATCATCTCATAAAGGAGAAGGTAGCCATATTCTGAGCATAAATGGCAAGACTGTTTGGAACTTGAGAGGGTTGCAAAGTTTAAAACAGCTGAAGGAGGATAAATATGAGTGGGGGTCCAGCTGAGCTTGTGAAGAAGCATTTTGTAGAGGACACAGAAACTTCCTTACTGGATGGTTGTGACAATCAAATGTAACACATCAATCCACGTTAAGTACTTAGCACAGCACCTTGAACATAAGGTATTCTTCATGTACATAGATTCATTTTTATATTAGCAGTACATTCCATATACACTCAATGCTTATGATAAACAAAACACATTTTGACCTTTCTCATGTTTGTATTTACATTTTATCAAGGCCATTGAATGTTCTATTTTTGTCAGGCAACATTATAATTGCCCTTTAGATAAGGAAAGAATTTATGGAAATCTTTCAAATGATCTTTAATTAGCTGGTAGCTATTAGCAAGGTCATAGTATTCCCAATTAAACAATTTTTGAGGATTATCAACAATTATCAGACAAGAACAGTTGATAACTGGGGGATAAAAGATGGAGGCAAGGGCATTTTGCAAACCTAAAAATAATTAAACACCTCCTTTTTCTGTCTAATGTGTGTGACTACTGCATCATTACCAATGGCAACTCCAGCTTTCTTTGTTCCTCTCCCTTAATAGACAATACTTACTAAGACCCCCAAGCATTCACTTGCCCCTGCTTCATGATAGCACCCACTGCAGAATAAACTGTCACTTCACGAAGCCCTTCCCCAAATCATATTGTACAAGCTCGAATCTTTTAAGCCCCTCCAAACTCCCTCGTCTGACATCCTCCACAGTTCACCTACAACTTCTCCCCCATTTTTCAAGTTAGTAAATCTAATTTGACTCTAGTTGGTCTCTGGTCTTCTTTGGCTAGTAGGCTTTAATTTTCCAGAACAAATATCTCAAAAATCTCAATGATTTTTTTAAACTAACTCCACATATTGGATTTGCTGAAGTAACTGCTCAATTAGGAATGAAATTCCCATTTCCTGAATCTGGAGTCCTATGCTTTCCCAGACCTAAGTCTCTTGGGCAGCCTGCTGGATGCAGGCAGGCACATAAAGTAATTAAATTTATGCCTTTTAGTGGCCTGCAATCCATTACCCTGAATCCAACTCGGTTTGGTTGCCAGCTGAAATATGTCCATCGCATGTAAATTAAAGGGCACCGTTGGTTTAAAATCTTTTCAACTTCTTGTTTTCCATTTTTAAGGAAACTTGATGGGAAGTGGCTATAGTTTTTGATATGTAGTAGCTAGATCAGATAGCTGATGGCTTTCCAATCAATATTGTATCAAAGCTAAATCATAGTGTACCAAAGTGCACAGTTCAGACAAGTAAAAAAGGACTGGACTGATAAGAAATAATATACTTGTTGTGATATGTTCCACATTATCAAAATGAATACAAGTTAGTGGTAGAAAAGCAGGATGTGTAAGCAATATCTTGGGTGACAAATGGGACTTTGAAAAATCACCACCATGATTTTGGCAGGAATAAATATTTTGTGATCTGCAGCCTGGGCAAACAAATTGCCTCCAAAACTAGGAGATTTTGCTTTAAATGTACATTTTTAAAGGCATAGGCACATGCATTTTCATGCATAATTTTATATTTATATATATAACATACATAATTTATGGAAGTTAGACTTAATATCCACATGTAATTAAAGTCCATTATATATGGCCCCAACGTCAAACATATTTTCTCAATTCCAGAAACCACAAGAGACTGGATTTTTCCCATTAAATAAACTGAGAAGGTTTTAGGTTGTTTCAAGTGCTGCATGCAAGGGCTACAATATATCATTTGAAATGCGATTTCAATATGGAAAGTGTTAAAAGCAGCAGTCAAGTGGTTGCAGAGATACTCCTGGTCGGTGGAGAATGAATTCACACAAACAATTAAGACTGACTTGAGACTACAGAATCGCTCAAAAATTCCACGCCACTTTAATCGAGAAATATGTGTTCTCTCAGTTCCATCATAAATGCCACGGTGTTGAGATCTAATGAATAGAAGTAGGGAAAATTGTAGAGGTCACTACCGCTACCCCTGCAGCCCATATCATTACAGTCATCACTGGCATCATCTTTATAGGAATCCATTCATGTTTTCCTGGTCTATAAAATAGCTCCCCAGTATTATATCTATTGAAAGACTGTGCTATTAAAATTTTAGCAAATGATACAAGTTTAAAAAAAAATTTTTATTGTTTATTTACTTGTGAGAGAGAGAGAGAGAGAGAGAGACACAGAGTGTGAGCCAGGTGGGGCAGAGAGAGAGGGAGACACAGAACCCGAAGAAAGCTCCAGGCTGTGAGCTGTCAGCACAGAGCCCGATGTGAGGCTCGAACTCACAAACTGTGAGATCATGACCTGAGCCAAAGTCGGATGTCCAACCGACTGAGCCACCCAGGTGCCCTGCAGATGATACAAGTTTTAAAGCAATATTTCACAAAGCTTAGGAAAAAATTAAAAACATATATGATAATCATTTAATGCACTCTTTTAGTTTCACGTGCATGTTTAGGACTCAAAATCCTTAATGGTTGTTCAATTCTGTCACCTTTTTCACTTTATAAATATTATTTTTTCAGGATGTTAAAAAAAGCCTTAAATTTTATTTATTGTATTGATTCAACTAATAATAGTTCAGATCATAGGGAAGAGAGATAAACCCCTTTAATATTTCTTCTATTGTTAGATATTGGGTTTGGAATCTCTATTTTACAACAGCTTTGGTTCAGTCTCTTATGGCAAATGTAAGGTAAGTGATGCTTCAAAAAGCCTAACATACTTCTCTGAAGGCAGGGAAAGGAAGAGGAAAGGAAGCTTCAATTACTTGATATCTATTATGACCCAGGTAGGTAGTGAGTACTTTAGATCATGATCTCAATTAATCCTCATAGGAGTTTAATGCGCTATCTGTACTTAAGGAGAGGAAGAGTTAAGCTTCAGAAAATTTAAGTAGCTGTTATTGTGAAATAATTATTAAATAGTTGGACCAGGAATCACATACACCTTCTTGGTTCTGAAAGCCACTTCTCATTATTATGCCACACTTTTTCCTATTCAGAGTTGCATGGGTGTGAATGAATGAAGGCAGGGCCTCCTGGCCAATTTTTAGATCAGAGGAACACATAATCACAATCATCTTTCATTTTATCTTGCCACTAAGACTATAGCACACAAACTTCCCTGAGCCCATTAGTATTTTTTCATTTTTTTAACCATAAACGTTAGAGCTTTTGTATTTCCAAGTCAAATCTGGGAAGGGTTTAAATAATGAAGCACTATATTAAAAAGCACAATTAAAAACACCAGTAATCAATGAAGAGTTGAGAGCAATCAAGAGAACATGCTTGGGGCACCTGGGTGGCTCAGTCAGTTGAGTGTCTCACTTCGGCTCAGGTCGTGATCTCATGGTGAGTTTGAGCCCCGCATCAGGCTCTGTGCTGACAGCTCAGAGTCTGGAGTCTGCTTCGGATTCTGTCTCTCTCTCTGCCCCTTCCCTGCTTGTGTTCGTTCTCTCTCTCTCTCTCTCTCTCTCTCTCTCTCAAAAATAAACAAGTACTAAAAAAAGAGAGAACACGCCACCGGGAACATTTGGAATATACTTTATCTGACTCGAACTGCCCTGATGGCTAAGGCCAAAAGGGAAATAGATTAAGTCATGTGTTTTGGAATGTGAGTTAAAAGAAGGATGTGTGTTCATCTGGAGAGAGATACTTGCCGAGGCACTGAACTCAAGCAGCAATTCATCATGTACTTCTTTATATAAGGAACATTTGGTAAAATAATGGACAATTACTTCCACTGTAGTGTCTCCAGAAAGCTAGTGATATTAAGTGTCTGTGTCATGTGTCACCCTTCTCAGAAAGAAGAGGTTAAACATCACATTTTAACTCTGAGAAAGCATTTCTATAGGGATGTGCAATCATACGGTTCAGGTATTTTGCTTTCTGATAAACTAATTTAACACCGAGTCTGGAGAAATGTTAGCACGCCTGTCAGGCCGTGTCTGTCCAGTATCAGATGTCTCAAGCCTGCCTCCGGCAAGTGCTGAATCACAGTCGATTCAGGGCTGGATTCTCTGGCAGGAACCTCGCTTGCCCACTTTACGCTGTTGATTACATGTACCGGATGTGCTGATTCCTGCACACGCAATTAGCTTCCTTTAAAATTGATCCTTGCCTTGCAAATGCTCTCTTCCTCTGCTGCCATTGCAGAGTATCGCCTCTGTAGCTGACTGGAGTACTAAGTGACACTAAGAGCTGCGGTTGGGTGTGCACTGAGCCCATCGCTGCCCCTCAAGGAGGATTCTGTCGAAAGGAGATAGCATTTTGGATTCTGCCTTCGCATGCCACGTGTGTGCAGCATGACCAAGTGGAATGTTCTCTGCCCCTGCCACAGAAGGTCAGTCCTATCTCCAGCCCTCCCAGGTCTGCCCTATGCAGTGTTAAATCTTCGCACAAACCCAGGAAAGCTTCCCTGAGAGCAAAGCTGAACACGGTACTCGGGGAAGTGGTTACCCAGGGGGAAACAGGATTAACTAGCTAGTGCTGATAGGTCAAGAATGACTTCAGTGGACACCAATCAACCACAGCAGCCATGAGAATTCCAGCCTCGGTGGGGTGACAAAGATGTAAAATACATTTTTTTTTTTACTACAAATCTGTTGGGATGACAGATCTCTTACCTTCTCTATAAATTTCTAGAAGCATAGAATTCTAAGGCTGTCAAGAGGATATTACACAGGATATATATTTAATTTTCCTGTTTGATAATCCTCCATTGCTGGTACAAATAAGTCCCAGGAAACCAATATATGATGAGTATGTGAAAAATATAAAAGGTCCTTATAGTTTTAATACTTCAGTACCACAAACTATGTTGTACACACTAAAATACTAAGAAATGTCGCTCTCAGTCTTTATCTCAACCTCTCCTATCTCTGCCTTT
This sequence comes from Panthera leo, assembly GCF_018350215.1. NCBI lineage: Eukaryota > Metazoa > Chordata > Mammalia > Carnivora > Felidae > Panthera > Panthera leo. The sequence continues at coordinate 145,453,272 of NC_056687.1, read as the reverse complement.
CTGATGTTTCATGTGCCTTTCATGAAATTAAAAAAAAAAACCACAAAAAATGCCAATTTTAAAATGAAATGTCCTTTGTGCTTATTGTGATGTCAGTCATAGCATTCAATTTGGAATACTTACAAAAACAAATTGATCAGAGCAGGAATGGGCAAACTACATAGTCCATAGGCCAAATCCAGCTTATTGCCTGTTTTTATAAATAAAGCTTTATTGGGATATAGCCATGTTCATCCATTTACACATAGTCTGTGGCTGTTTCCACCCCTATGGCAGAGTAGAGTAGTTATGATACACTGTATGGCCATCAAAGCCTAAAATATTTGTAGTATGGACCTTTACAGAAAAAAAAAAAACAAAAAAAAACTTGTTGGATCAGAAAATAAGGCATAAAACTTTGCAACCTTCTACCCCAACTACCTCCGTACCCATTCCCCCCCAAAACTGGGTTAAATTAGTGATGTTTATACATCAGAATAGTCTATTTGCTTAAGCTCCCTTTAGTTATCAGTTACTTGAATAAAGCAATAAAAATTGTGGCCCCACAGGAAAAGTCTCTAAGGCTTTATGGTTGTAATGTAGTGAACAATATAAATGCACTAGCAGGAACGCGGTGCAGCATGCACATGCCTGTTTGTCAATTACTCATCCAAAATATGTTCTGCAAACTGCTTTTATGGTGTCTGTGGCATGCTGTGCTATACGACAAGTCTTTCCAACCCCGGGCTCTGTCGTTAGATTCTATGTTCTTTGAAGGCAATGGGTACATTTCTATTTTATGCCATCTAGCCTTGCTTCCTTGTAGCGCTATAGGAGCTCAGTAAATATTAGCTGAACGAGTGAATAATAAGTAGAACAAAGTCTTATTAGAATTTATTGAAAAGAAACGAGCAATTAGTACATTTAAACAAATGCAATTTTGTAATTAAAATAGATGTGCAGTATTTGAGCAAAGAAATGAAACTGATTTTCATGCATGGCTTGTAGGAACACATAACTCTGTGTCAGGTCTTTTACAGTAAATACAATTTAATGGCTAATTGTTGCTAATTGGAGGTACTAATGGACCTAATTTTTAATTAAGAGATGGAAATCATTTGTAATTAGCTCGTGGTAGCCACGAAAACAAATTTTGTTCAGAGAACAAATGGTGTTTTGTTCTCTGAAGGGGCTTGGACATGTCCCTGCCCCTAATTATGGGCTAGTTTTAGAAAATGATTCCCACCCCCCTCCCAATAATAATAGTGGAATTAAAAAAATTAAAGTGATTCCCACCCAAGAAGAGGCAGTATATAGATAGGCTTCAACCAAACCTTTGGGAGACAGCATCACCAATTCCAAACTAATGAGGCTCTCCAATGCAAAGTGATGCTATTGGCTAGCGAAAACTGTGCAACAAAGCTGTATGCTGTTTTAGCAATGAATATGTCCTTAATCTGGACAAGTATCCCTGGGAAGGACTTCACTTTTTTTAAAAATTTTTTTAACTGTTTATTTATTCTTGAGAGATACAGAGAGAGCAGGAGCAGGGGAGGGGCTGAGAGAGACACACACACAGAATCCAAAGCAGGCTCCAGGCTCTAGGCTCTGAGCTGTCAGCACACAGCCCACCAGCACGGGGCTCGAACTCATGTACCACGAGATTATGCACTGAGCTGAAGTCAGACACCTAACCGACTGAGCCACCCAGGCACCCCTGAAAAGGACTTCATTCTTAGAGCATGATTCCCTGTCCAGAAACCTGACTCTTAAGGACTTCATATTTGACTGCTGAGTGTAACTATATTGTGATTTACATATGCTTTTTCTGTGAAACTTCATTGTGAAGTTGCCTGATAACACTGACTATTCTCAACCTATTTTAGCTGGTATGTAGAAAAGATAAGACAGGAAATGAATATATGTTCCATAATTGATGCATTCCTTTGCATTTTTGGCTTCTTTTTTATTTTTTTCATTTTTCCCAAACACAAGTTCAAATTTTGAACTCTAAGGTTTTTAGAAAAGAAGAATGGAGGGGCCCCTGGGTGGCTCAGTTGGTTAAGTGTCTTACTCTTGATTTCGGCTCAGGTCATGATCTGACAGTTCCTTTGTTCAAGCCCCACGTCGGGCTCTGCGCTGACAGCATGCAGCCAGCTTGGGATTCATATTCTCTCTCTCTTTCTCTCTCTCTTTCTCTCTCTCTTTCTCTCTCTCTTTCTCTCTCTCTGCCCCTCCCATGCTTGCTCTCTCTCTATCTCAAAAATAAATAAACATAAAAATAAAAAACAAAAAAAAAAGAAAAGAAGAATGGATTTTGTTTCTACTTCAGTTCTCTGTCCATAGCAGTCTTTTGCTTGATTTCTTGATGATGTCCTTCAGAAAAATTCAGATCAGAGCAACTGGAATAGAAATTTGACAACAAATAGGAGTTTTCCTATGTTCCTCCTAAAATCCAACGGTGCCTAGAAAAAAATGATGCTGTATTCTCCATTTTTTCATTCAAATTTGCCTAAAAGAGGAGGATCTTTTTAAGAGGTTACAATCATTAAGGAAAAGAAACACTACCAAGAGAACAGGTTCCTGTGATTCTGCGTGAAAATATATAGGGTAGTTCCAGCCTTCTGTCTTCAGTCCTTGAAATGAGCTCAGTAAGGTGGAGCAGAGACTTGGACAAGGAACGGTGCCTCCTATGAAGGAAATCTAGGACTCCATTTCCCAAACGGTAGCTACTTCTCTTAGATATCGCCACACTTGCCGTACCCCTGTTCTTCCTGAATTACTGTTGGTTTACTTATTTATGTATGTATTCACAGGGCTCCTGGGTGGCTCGGTCGATTAAGTGTTCAACTCTTGGTCTCAGCTCAGGTCATGGTCTCATGGTTGCTGAGTTCGAACTCTGCCTTGGGCTCTGTGCAGAGCCTGCTTGAGATTCTCTCCCTCTCTCTGCCCCTTCCCCACTCTTTCTTTCTTTCTTTCTCTCTCTCTCTCTCTCAAAATAAATAAACTTAAAAAAATGTATTCACATTTTAACTGTTTACCTTAAACTTTTCCTCAGCAAAGCATCCCTTGAGCTATGTGTTTGATGGACTTATTCTACATTATTCAAATTCACATTGAAGTAACCATACAGCTGCTGGAGTGAAAATATCAAGTTTGAGTCCCTGCACTCCTAAAATCATGTGAAGCATCATAGTGATACACAAATCATGCCCTGAAGAACACTGATCCAATATACTCTTCTCCCTTTAATTAGGTCTGTATTCCAAGTGTTCTGGAAAGAACTTCATTCTTTAAAATTCTGAGGGGAAAAGTCCTTAGGGTTTTTGTAATGTGTTCCAGAAATGTTCTACCAATTCTTTCAGTGATGGGCCCACATCTTATTAGTATCAAAAAACAAACAAAAAAATTTCAGGCATACAAAAGTACCTACTTCAAAAGTGGCCTCTTCTGTTCCTACTACTTGATTTCTTTAACTCTGTCACCTTCACCTCATTTCCACCTTTTGGCCACTTGCTCTCATGACCTTGACTTTGCTGAGAAACAGTTCATTATCTGTAATCTGAAATCCATCTTCCCTGTTTCTCCCTCTCGCCCACCCCATACAGCCCTCTATTCTCTTTCTATTGATCTGGGAAACTGCGGTTTGTCACTCAATCACTCTCTTCCCAATATTGTCAGCACATATTGGCCTTTTTCTCACTGCAGTCAGTAAAACCTTAGCCCTGGATTAATCCACCTGTCTGCCTTCCTGGCTACTGATCACCACAGTGGAAAATCAAACATCCTCACAGATTGGCATCACAAAAATCCATAATCTTTAGCTTCTGATGAACTTCCAGTACTGCCCCTCAAACTTTGTATGTGTTGGTAATTGGCTTTCTTACTCCACAGTTTTCCAAATCTCTCTTCTCTTAGATCCTTTCCCATGCCATTTCCCACCTGCTCTCAGAAGATGTCACTTAATACTTCACATCCTAATAGTATTTATCTCATGAAAAGTCATTTGATTTCCTATTCCTACTTTTACAGACTTATAGGTACAAACATCATGCCTTCCTCCTGCCCTTCCACATTCCGACAAGAGATGTCTGCCTTCCTCATTGACCTAGTTCTATCACTCCTGCCTTTTATGAATTACATCTTCGAACTTTAGAATGCTTTCCTGGCTTCTTTCTGTCATGACCAAATATTTCCCACCTGAAAAAATCTTAAAAAATCAGTACATCAATCAATTCCATTCTCCATTTGTTTGGTTTTATCTTCTCTACTCTTTTTCAAAGCCAAATCTGTTAAGTTTCTGGCACTTGCTACATCTACTTCCTTTAAGGATATTCACTATCTCTGCCCTTCCCCTTAACACCACCCCATTAAATTGACTAGTGCTCTGTATGTAACTACATCCAATGACTTCTTTTAAGGACTCATCTTACTGCACAGTCCTCTCTTGAAAAACTTTCAACTTGCTTTGGCTTCGTTTGAAACCTTATAATCTTGGTTTTCCTTCTGTGTCTGTAGTTGTCTTTCCCAATCTTTATTTTAGGCTCCTTTTTTCTGCAGGCTTTGTATTTTCAAGGATCTGCCTACTTCTCTTCATTCTAAGCACATTCTCTGGGTGACGTGACTTAATTCCATGGTTAACTTTAAAAATCATCTCTAGCTAAGAGCTGTCTTCTAAGCTCCAGACACACATATCCAAATATTCATTGATTATTTCCATTTGGATGCCTCCTAGACCTCTCAAGCTCAACATGTACTACATTGAACTTGGCTTCTTTCCTGCAAAACTTGATCATCTGTCCTCTGGTTCAGATCTCAGCAAATGACACCTCAGGCCATTGAGTTGCCAGGAACTTAAGGAACTACCTCAACTCTTGTCTATCCTTCTATTGTGACAGCCAGTCAGTTAATATGTCACAAGTTTGTTAACAATCCATTCTCATTTCCACAATTTCATACTTGGGTTCTTGAGTTCTGATCCCCTTTTCTAGTTTTGTGTCTCTTCAATGCATTCACCACACTGTATCTAGGTGGTCATGTCAGTCTCCAACTTAACACCTTTTAGTATTTATTGCCATCAGGATACAGCTCAAGTAACCATATCTGTTGATTTTGCTCCCATCTTATTTCTCCAGGCTTGTATTCTCTATTCCCCATCTCTCTTTGTGTCTCTGCCCCAACGGACCATCTCTAGTTCCTTGAATTTGCCATCCCCTGCTAACCATGAGCCTTTGTATATGCTGCCCCCTTGGTCTGAAGCTTTTCTTCTCCAACTTATTTTTTACTTGGATAATCCCCACGTATTCTTATGTCTCCACTTAGAGGTTTCTTCTCCTTTTCCTGAATTCTCTACTGTATGTTGATGTTTCTCTTTGTGCCACCACAATACCTTGTAACAAGAATGATTCATATACTTGTTGCTAATAACATTTGAACACTTATTTTATGCCAGCATCTGTTCTCAGTGGGCTATGTGTCTTAACATCTGTAATGTTCACAATAACCTTATGAGGTAATTGTTGTCATTTCTTCAGATAAGTGATATAAGCTACAGAGAAGTAATTTTCACAAGGTTCTACAACTAGTGACATATGTAGATTTTTAACCCAGGCACCTTATTGAAGAATTTACAAACTTAAACATATTTGTCTATATAGAAACAATTTTGACACTGTATTGTACTCATCTGTTTGTACCTAAATTCCTAATTCAACCCTAGGTTCTTAGAAGGAAGCTGTATCCCTAGCCCCCACCACAATGATGGCCACATAGTATGCTCCCGGTAAATATTATTTGAATAAATAAAAGAACAAGGTGACCTGTGACTCAAAAAGAGTCCTTGCCTAAAATCAGATTTACCCTGACCTAGCCTATTTCATCCCCAAAATTCCAGGTAACTGACTACCAGCAAATCACCCTACACATTTTTGTCTCCAAGACTTTACATATCCTGTCCTGTTCCCTTTGTGTGCCTTTCTCACTGTTGTTCAACTGCTCAAGTCCTATTTGCCCTTCCCAATCCAGCTCAGAATTCACCTTATTCCTGATCTTCTTTTTAGATTCTAGATTTTGGCTCCTTCATACTTTACACATTGAAACATCACAAGCAATGACAACCACCATAACAGCAATATTAAATTAGACCATGATTTTTTTTTTTTTTTTTACCATTGGTCCATTTTCTAGTCATCTTTGTATCCAAGTGTAGTGTCTAGCACTCAGAAGGTGTTCAATAAGTGTTTGATACTCAGTTGACTAAATGATATTAGGTTGGGTTATGTCTCTGTAGATCACGAAGCAGATGCCTTGAACTCAGATACATTATGGCAGTTGAGTCAGCTCTGGCACCTGCCAAAGAACCAATTATTATTTGAATTGTCCAAAATGGGCATATTGGGAGATATGAGAGGAAATTGTTACAACACCTCTGTTTTATGTGACTGGTTTGGTCAATGGTTGGACAAAGGATACACTATTTTTCAAAAGTCATTCAAGTTATGCCCACCGGATAACTGACAAACTCTTGGAAGGTAAGTCTCTTTTTATTTAGCTGTAGACCAAAGATGCCAAAGATATCCATGCAAATTGGTAAAATGTCAAACCACCACTCCAAACTTGTAAGGGGGAAGTGACTGTAACACTCCTCACTCCCCATGTTATTATTTTCTATTACGTCTATATTAGTCTCTTCCTTCATGCTCTACAGCTGAAATGTCATTTTTTTTTATTCTAATGATATCATATTTGGCTTTGCTAACTATTCTGTTATTGTTTTTCTGTTCCTTAGGCACACACAAAATTGCCAGATGAAGTTTCTCCAAGCACTACTTTGATCAAGTTATTTCTCTGCTGAAGAACTTTCAGTGGTACTTGTCTATGGAGTCACGTGGGAGCTCCAAGCAGCCGGGTGTCCTGCCTCAATTGATCTGTGTAAGAGCCTGACCGATGGCTGATACCTAGGAAGCGCTCTTGATGTTTCCTTTTTGTTGTTGTTGTTCATTTAGTTCTTGAAAGTGAAATCAGGAAACTTAATTGAAGGAAGTTCCAATTTGTGTCTTTCACCAAGATGAATATTAGAGAATTATCAAGAGTGGAAGCCACATGTTAAATAAATAAAGACTGTATGCATTGAACAAAGTATCTTCTCAGGGATCCCATATCCTAAATGAAATAGGCACATTAAGATATGACAGGTAATACACTTTGGGAAAGATAAGTGATATTTTAATTAATGACAAGTTGTAGAGATCTTCAAGAGAAGCAAAGTGACTTTACAGCTGAAAGCTAACTCGTTGTTTCTCCATTGGATTTCTAAGAGGAGTATTCAGCCATGAGCATAATTAAACAAGTCCACAAGACATGAGAAATGGATTACCCTTCAGATTCTGGGTCAGGCAAACCAGGTGGTCAAGAACACAGTGTTCTCTGCTTGAAAACCACTGTTCAGTTGCCAGACTTCACTGCCCTTTGGGCTCTTTCGTTCTATTTCTGGCCTTCGTCTCTTGCTCTGCCACACCAATGCCCTTCTTGGTTTAGATTTTATGTCCTCATCATCTAACACATCAAAGGATCAAAGAGTTCAAATCTCCTCAGGCTGCCAGTATTTCATTTAGTTAAAAAAATAAACAAAAATGAAAAATTATGCCCATTTTCCTCTTTGCAAGAAACCAAAATTCAAAATTAAGGCAAAAGCACAGAGGAGGAATCTGTACAGTTCAAAACAAAAAACCAACCTCTTCATATACATATACCCTCTTACAAACTGCACCACCGAATTTTATGAAACAATTTAAATATTGCTAATTAAAATCCTCAAGATGCTAATGCATTCTCAAATCAACCTCTGCCACTTTGTTGTATGGATGCAACATTGGCAGATTCTCTTTCAATATCCAAAATACCATTTTTGGAACAAACTGGAACTTTTGATTCATTCAACAAACAATTATATTAAGCACCTACTATGTGTCAGACACTTTGCTGGGTGCCGAGCAAGCAAAATGGAATGACTTTCTGATTTCAGCAGAATTCTGGTCTCTAAAGCAGTGCTTCTCAAACTATTTTTTATTAAGCTGTGCCCTCTTTTGATAAACATGAATATCCTTTCCCCACTTCCCAGAAATTGTGACGAACCCTTCTAACAGAATCACTGATACACAGAACATAGACTCTATTTTCTGTGTATTCTTCACAGACCAAATATCTTTGAGCTTTTACTTTTTATTTTAAAAACAACATACTTATTTTCCATATACAAAACTGGATTGGAATAGTAAAGGTACTTTTTTCTGAACCACATAAACTACCCCACTCTCAATCCCAGAGCTAAAATTTAAATTCCCTGTACCCAGCCCTATTGAGAATCACTGCTTTAAAGAGTTTTGGAGAAAACCAGGCAACCTCCATCTCTCCCCTCCAATCAAATCTTAAAGGAATTAGAATTTTCCTACCTGACACAACAGCTGGTGGAGTATCATAATCCTGTCTTGGGACTGAATCTTTGAATGAAAAGAGCATGAGAGAGAATGCAATGAAGTACAAAAGAAAATAAAATAGAATCTTAGCTCTAAAACGTGGAAGTGCCCACTGTATGTCATATGATTGCCTAAGCCCCCTGCCTTGAAACACTCAACTAGGGACTATGATCCCTAGTTTATAGTTGATACAATGGTCCCCAGTACTGTCACATGGTACCTGTTGTTAGGCCCCGTTGTGACCTGCCAGAGCAGTACATGCTATCCTAGAATGCTGTCAGCTTCCTCAGTCATCATTTGGGCCCCTCCATTGGGAAATCAATGTGGCATTTTTACCCTCTCTGGTTGACACAAATGTTCTACAAAGGAGCCCATCTGGAAGGGGCCCAGAGCACAATGTGAAACGAAGTTCAGGAGAACAAAAGAACTGAAATTTTAAAAGAGATAAATGAGAAATTTGTAGACTCCCACACTCTATGGAGACTGATGCACTTTGAGACTAGGATTTTGTTAGTAATCACTCAGCTCTGGCTCTGATACCAGTGGCTGTTGGACAAGGCCAAGGAGCTTCGTGTGCTGGAATTGTGAGAGCAGAGATAAATAGAAAAGAGTCCATTCAACAGATGATTGCCATCTTTTTCCAAAGTGTCATAGCATTGGAAGTGGCAAATAGTAGGGAAAGGTTCACTTAAACTACATCGCATCCATGTCAGACTTTCAGGTTATATGAAGCCAAATACATCTGTGTTTTGAAGATGAAACTTTGGCTTAACACAATTCTTTAAACCAAGGATCTTAAAAACGGTAAGTGGGACATGGCTTATGGCCCAAGGCCCCCCTTCTAAAAACGGCCCCAACTCCCCTTAGAGAGGTAAACTGTGTAAAAGGGATCAGGTAGTGCTCATATTCAAATAAACTTCTAAAACATGATTAAATAAAATACATGCTCTTGTGTGACCCTTATTCTATTCACATAACCAGTATTCATTGCATTTTTAAAAACTAAAACCTCAAACTTTATTTTCCTATCTTTCTCCATTTTATCTCCTTGCCACAAAAGGATGATGATAATCCCCCTTTCAAAAGCAAATGGCATGTGAGAAGATACAATAAAACTTGGACATTGCAAGGCACTTTGGACCAGCAAAATCCAACATGGATCAAAGATTCAAATGCAAATAAACCTTGGGCATGAGTTACTTTGTGTCTCAAAACAGGCATGTGAATGTGAGTTGATCATAATAATCTCCAAATCTGGAATAAGTAGAATCATATCGAAAGGGCCTTCAAATATTTTATTCATAGTGGTAGTATTTCCTAATACCTTAAAAAAAACTGTAATCACACATTATTACTACAAACTAAAAAAAGTTGATTTAAAGACCATGTCACTAGTCCTTTCCCAAGAATATGTTTTTAACATTTAAAAATAAATCATAAAAGTAAATCATGCTCATTGTTGAATACTTGGAGAATGTAGAAAAGTAAAATGATTAAAATAGAAGTGATCTCTAATCCCATTATCCAGAAATAGCCACACTTATTTTGTATTTCTTACAGCCTTATTTCATAAATATTTTGTTCGTAGTTGATACTCCACACGTGAAAATTTACATCCTGCTCTTGGACTTAAGATTATAAATAATCCTTTTCCCATCTTAAACTCCTATAACTTCATGCTGCCTCACATTCTGGTTCATGGATGGATTATGATTTATTTAATCATTCTACTTCTTAGACATTATAAAGAACACTGGGCCAGATATTTCTTAGGTCTAAAGGCTTTTCTGTTATTTTAGAATACTTCCATAGAATACCTTCTCAAAGCTGTGACTATGTGGTGAGTCGGCAGAGCTGTTTTGAGGTGTCTTGACTGTCCACTTTGCTGTTCAACAGACACTTTTACAAATTTAGATTTCTATCATCACACCATCAGTGATTGAGAATGTTCATTTCCTCACACCTTCATCAGCAATATGTTTTATCTTGGTAACATCATTTAACGGGTTATGTGTATGGGTCCATTTGAATGTTTGATTAACTCACTGTGTCTTTAGTTACTATTTTTTTCATATGCTTTTTGGCATCCTGTTTCTTCCTTCATTACCCTATTCATGTTATTTGGCATTTTATCTATTGGGGCTTTTGTATTCTGTTGCTAATGTATTTGAATTCAGAATCCATCTTTTTTAAATAGTAAAAGCTTAATATTTGCAAATAAACTTTCACAATATTTGACCTTCACTGAACGCGTATTTATTGTTTCTAAGACTACCATTAGAGTTCATCTATCATAGGCTAAGACTAAAACAAATTTTTAAAACCACTTCCTTTTATCTGTATTTTCTTTCTTGTATCTGACCATTTTTTAATTAATCGATACTTTCCCGGCAAGTATACTCACTACCACTTATGAATTTATAATACTATTTCCTAATTCTGAGCCCACTTAATAGCGTGTGTTGCTTTTTATCACTGTCAGCCTTAATACTCATGTTCATAGCTAGTACTTAAAGAAAGACAATCTCTAAGCAAAATGAATAATTCAGGATTTTCACCTGAGACCATTAGAATTTGACAGCAGTAAGAATGAAATGGTGTGACTGAAAAATGTAGAGAACTATGGTGAATAATGGACTACAATTAGAAGATTATCTTTGTGAGTGGCTATGGTGACACCATGGGAAACCAGTGACCTCACAAATCACCAGTGGTTTGGAGAGCACAAACACAACTGCAGATAAGGAGCCTGCAGAACAAAAACTTTTTATTTCTCTGAATAGATTCTGGTGACATTGGAAGCCACTGGTGACCACCAACTGAACAAACGAAAAGGAGATAAGAAACTTGTAAAACAAGATTGTCATGCAATTTGGAGGTTCTCATAACACAGTACAATCCCCAGAGGTTTCTGCGAAAGTTTACAATAGACTGATAAGAAATTATGGATAACAGTGCTTTGGTTCTATAGAGGGAATCCTGTGACAAAAAATAAACAAAAGCAGAAAAGCTAGAAAATTCTTCAAGGTCATCAGAGCCTTGGATAAAAGTTATACTGCTTGCATACAATTCGTTTCTTTAAAGGCCTGCAGATTCTGTCTAGCTTAAAAATGGGTAGAGAGCCATTTGAGGTGGCAAATGGTAGAGATAAGTTAAATAAACTACATGGTATCCGTTTTAAAATTGGGGGTGATGGGGGAGTCAAATATATCTAATTTTATGAAGGTAAAAAAAGAGGCTTTGGCTTAATATACTTCTTTACCTCAGGGATCTCAGAGAGAAAAGTGGAACATGACCTATGGCCTAAGGCTCCCATTCTAGAAATGGAAATTTCTAATCTAGCTCCAATTTCCATCAACCCTGATCCCTGCCTACTTTGGATTATTCACTGGATCTCTCTCTGCTTCTGCCACTGAGGTTCCTATCTTTATCTTGAGTCGTTACTGCTCACACCTCGTTTTGCAGAGTTTCAGTGAGCTCAGAACATCTGAAAGACTCTGAAAAGTTACAGGTAGGACAGAAACATTGGTCAGATAATCTTAGATTGCTTGTGGCAACATGGTAGAAAATGGATTGGAGCAAACTAGGGAGGTAGAGACTCCACAAATGTGGGGGAGCGGATGTATTTGACAAACGTCTATGGGACAGAATTGGTGGATCTTTAAAAGTTGTAAACGGTGGTGAGGGAAAAGGAAAGAACCTAGACTGAGTCCTAAGTGCAGAGTTTGACTGCCTGGGTCACGGGATTAGCTTGAGAAGGAATAAGGAGCAGAAACCCATAAAAGGAAGAGGGTCAGTGGAAAGGAAGTTCAGGGAAACTCATGAAATTAGTTTGGGTTGTACCGACTTTGAGATGTCAGAAGGAGATTTACATGGAGATATTTAGCAAGTTGTTGGTTAAATGATTTTAAAAGTCTAAGATGAGGTTAGCATTGAGGACTCAGATTTAGGGATTTTCAGCATAGAAGGCAGAGTTCAAAACCAAGAAAGTGGATGAGCTTGCTTAAGGAAATCATGTTTGAATGAGAAGTTAAAAATGAAACCCTGGCTCAGCATCTTGTGAAAGAAAAGAAGAAGCAATGGCCAGAGACGTCAGAGAGAATGAGGAAAACAGTGGGCAGAAGTCACAAACTAAGAGGACTTAGGACAAACTGGTCTGATATTCAAATATAGGGAGGTTTTCTGTTAAAATGCAGATACTTAGCTTAATCTTAAAAAACTGGAAGGTGAGGCCACCTTCGGTCCTTATGTCCATGTAGCAATAACTGTCTAGAGTTGAGCTGGGGCTGCCCTTTTAGACAAGGCATCTGTGTCCCAGGCTGCCAAGGTACCCCCTCTCCCTACGACTGACTCCTCTAATACTCAGGCAGAGATGATGTTATCATCGCATGAAAATATCTCTAATTTAAAATATACTCTTCAATATAATGTGTATTTATATTGCATGACTATGGCTGTGACAAGAATAAGTGTAGACCAAATTTGATTATATATTTCTAGGGTTTCTTGCTTGAACTTAGTCAACTTTATTCATTCATGCGACCTAGTTGGTTTCTCTGGACTTTTGGGTTTACAACCCTGAAAGAATTAGAAGCTAAGGAATAGAAACTCGAAAGACATTAACTGGTGCCAAATGAAATAGAGCAGGCCAGAGAGTTGTTCTATGGCCTTGGTGGTGTTCTACCCCCTTCTGGTGACCTGGACTAAATTCCCACGTTATGAAGCCACCGGAGATAGTGGGGGTAAGGGCAGCTCATTTGATAGGCATCTAGTGGGTGTCACACTGTATTAGGTATATTACATATATCATCCCACTTAATGCTCACAACACCACTGTGATGTAAATATTATTTTCCCCCTTGACGAAAGAGGAAATAAAAGTTCAGAGAGGTTAAGAAACCTAACATGCATAGCTAATAAGGGGCACAGCCAGGCTTTGAACTCAAGTTTACCTCCAATGCCCACTGTTCTTTCCGTAACACCAGCCTACCTTCCGAGCAGTAGATAAAACAATTGAAAAGATGCAGTAAGGTGGAGAAATTTGACTAAAAGAACCAATTAAAAAAAAAAAAAGAATCAATTTCAATTGCATAATATCCACTACAAATGCCAATCAAAAATTCAGATGAAAGGAATCTATGACAGCCTATCCAAGTATAAGACTGATAGTTTGAGAAAAGAGTATAACAGTATTCTGGACACTAAACATCAACAGAATAGTAATATTTTCTCTCTGCTTTTCCAGAGCCTTATGGAATTTTAACCCTTGACAAAATATCTGTTTACACAAAGTTTATGATGTACCTAAGCATGATTTAGTATAAATGTGAAGGGGGAAAAGAACGAAATAAAAAACAAAACTAGAAGAAATGTAGTGTTCAAAATAAGCCACCTGCTTAAAACTTCTGCTCTCGAAGAAAGGGAGGGAGTATATATTATTATTAAGTAATTTGGCTATTACTAGCTGGGCAAAAATTATGACCTCATGTGAATGTGTTCTTGTTGAAAATGCTCAAATACGAATCATACTTAATATATGTTATTGAATCAGCAACTATTGTAATTCTGAATCTATTCTACATATTTTAGCTTATTTTTCAACTCTCTAAAGGATTCAGTCATATTCTCAATTAACATAGCTCTTATATTTTTTCTAGTTGGCAAATTTGAACTTCAGCAACTCAGCTGGTTTTGCTTTTAATTCAAATGAGTAGGGTTTATACAGTGTTTGTGTACTTTGTGTTATAATTCACTCTTTTACCAGACCCTAGACTGTCGTTCAATATAGTAAGAGTGCATTACTTCACTTGTTCAGAATTTATGCTTTCAAGGAGAGGAAGGCTGATATGAAAGGAAGTCAACAGGGCGGACATGATAAACTTCAGTTTCTCCCAATAAACTTGGAAATTGCTTTGTTAATAAATGAGCCAAGTGAGTACAAATAACACTTACACCTTACTAAAAAATATCTCCCTGATGAAAATTAGCTGTACGACAATGTAGAGTTAAATGTAGTCTCAGACATGACATTTGAAAGCCTAGGTCAGAGACCTGAGAAATTATTTGATCCAACGACTGCCTTCAGACAGGCAAGTCTCATCAACTGCTTTTTAGAAGTTCAGCAGCTGAAGTCTTCAAGATAGGTACTTTGTTTACGCTAATAAAACTGAATGTCTTTATTGAAACAATGTGACTCTTTCCTTTAGGTATATGGACTTTCTTCCTATTTAGAGCAAATTTTTGTGGGCTCAGTGGACATGTCAGAAACTTCTCACATCCCAAAAAGCCTATGAGTCAACGCATCTATGTGACAAGGAAGCCATTGCTTTAAGGTGCCATTTCCCAAATACGGCCAGTGTACATAGATATTTGGAGATGAGGCTAGCATAACTGAGAAGAATCACAGAAGTGGTGACTAGAAGATATGGACTTAAAGTCACCGAGGCACATAAGTCAAAGAGCCCCCGTATAGCACTATGCTCAGTACTTTAGCCAGATGGAGAGGGAAATCGAGACTGAAGAGATTATTTCCCCAAAGACAGAGTGAAAGAACAGTGCTCAATCAAGGTTTGAATTCAGTACTCCCAAATCCTGGTCCAGTGCTCTTTCTATAATAATTAAGCTGCCTCAATGACAAAAAAAAAAAAAAAAAAAAGATTAAAAAAATTTCTACATCTTTAAAAAATGAAAAAATTATCTGCACTAACGTTTGTAAAAAATAAACCAATAGTGTCACATGAGAGATTGACTTTGATGTTTTCCATTATTACCTAAAATGATATTTAACCAAATTGTAGTATTCCAGGTTGTATTAGACATTTTCCCTCTTCGCCATTCGGGGAGTAGCCTTTGAACAGATTTTTAAAAATCAAATAAAATTTTGTTTATTATTTCAAATGCCTGGTTGATATAAATCAAGGCTGTAATAAGCATTTTTGCATTTTTTTATATACTTTAGTTCCCTAAGGAAAATAATGGGTAGTCAAAAATATCCCAACCTATTAAAAAAGATCAAGAACATTAGAATCCGTTCCTTTTTTTCAACATCATGTATGTCTACATATTCAAAACAAAGATGAAAAGAGCTGAATCATGTCAGGTTCTCAATTACTTTTCATTGATTTAAACACTGAAAGTAAATTAACAAGCTCTATGTATTAGTCATAGTCAAGGTTGGCCCCTGACTTATGAATGACCGGGGGATGATACATTAGCTGAAGTGGTAAGCATCTGGGAAAAGAAAACCAGGCTCAAGTGTATTATGTTACAAGTTCTAGATTTGCAGGTGCATTACACAGAGACACCTTTCCACAGACAGACATTATGCCTGGTACACTGTGTCATATGAACAAGAAGTAACTCAAATTTCAATGCCACACAGTGGAAACTTCAGCCTTGTCAACATGAATAAATGTGTCCCTATGCTGAATACGCATGCACAAGGCAGCTTATTCATAATGGAACCTGAAATGTGTGTTAGTCAACGGCACAGAGCCAGTGTTACCGATAATGCCAGTAACAACAGACAGCATTGCGTCTTATTGAAGAAGTCCAAGAAAACAAAACAAAACCAACTCTTCCACTCACCGTTCCTGTTGTGCCCAATGAAAGATGATTCATCTGTTGTGTCAGGGGGCCCATCATGTTTGCTGCCTGCATTGACATAGGATGGTCCATTGTCGGCGTAATCACAGCACCCTACAAGCACACACAATGTCCATCTGAAAACAGGTTCCACAAGGAAGAAAACTTAAAAAAAAATGAACACAGCGAACTGTCTCAACATCAAGTGCGCTTGCTTTTTAATGAAAAAAGCTAAGCTCAAGCATGTATGATTTTTACATCCACCCATGCCAGTTTGTGCTTGTCTAAATAGACAGCACTACTGACCTCCTTTTCCTCACATCTATATGTGTCTAAAATATTTATCATTTACAATTCTAACACTGAATATAGAATGTTACAAGATACCATATGTATCTTCTTTCATTGTTCTAAATACAAACTTCTCTAACTGAAAAATATTAATACTATGGAGGTTACCTAGTTTCTCTTGATACTGAATAAGAGTAACTTTTGGCTGATGCCTTTATCCATGATTTATAAGGTTAATTATTGATCACCTCTATACAATCTACTACCAGGAGAATAATGCTGGCTCAGATGAGTCTCTTGACTGGTTCTCTTTGAAAGACAGATTAAAATCTAACATAAATGATATAAAAATTAGACCTACTGTTTTCCATGTTTTTTCCTCCTAATCTTTGACCTACTTTCTATCTGTGCTTTTGAAACAAGACAGAATACTGAACTCTGTTAAATGCTGGTCAAATGCAAGGCTGCTAAAATATTAGTGGAAAAAAAAAGGTCAAGCTTTTCATAAGGTGTTAGGAAAGGCCTACTTCTAGAATATGCTTTTTGATTTCTTATAACTGTTGGGAATGCAAAAAGTAACCGACATTTTTAAACACTTCTGTTCATATACAAAGTTGCACGTAGATAGTAGAGCAAAGGACAAGCCCTTTTCTTTCTTCATCCTACTTTATTCTACCTTAATTGACTAGCCTGGAGAACAAAACAATATATTTTTTTTAATTGAAAACCTAGGGCTGCATAGAATCTTTGGGATTTCAAAGCTGTATTTTAAAGATGGTAATACAGATAGAAGCTCATGGTACGGCAACTCATTTAAATACCTAGTGGTAATAAAATGATTATGTATCTGAATGCTATTTTTTTTTCTGTAAACATTTTTCTCACTATGTGACGTTTTCCCCCCATATAAGTGAACATTTTGAAGAACGAAAACGAGGACAGATTCATGTGGATGGCAGGATCTCAGTTCCCAAATTACCCACAAGCAAATGTTTCTTAGAACGTTTCCTCAGGATGATCAATTCCTCATGGTATTTATTATCCAAATCTAATTTCCTGACTGTATCTGTTAAAAGATCAGGTTCTCACTCATCCTTCCTTTAGGGGCTCCCCTTCGTTAATATGGAGGGAGGACAGAAATTGAGCCAAATAGTTGGAAATGCTTGCTTTTCAGAGCCAACATCATTTACAAGGACATGTGCACACGAGCTAGCATCAATCAGAAAAAAATATGTTATTTTATAGGTCTGTAGCTTATAAATACACATCCTGTTCATTTTTGTTGTTTTGTCTTGGTGCATCCATGAACTGTCATTCATTGGTACGCTTCTTGAATTAAGAGACATAATAAGATAAGCTTTTACTTAATTTTTCTTTTTCTTCCTGCTGCCTGAATTTCTTTAAACAAAACCAGCTTACTTTTTCCTTAGAAAACAACAACAACAAAAATTCTGGCCCTTATTTCTGGTATTTGTTGTGCTAGACCAGCAGTAAACACTTTAAGAAGAACCTGCTCCTTCTTAAATCACTTAGGGATAAACTATAGAAAAACCTCAGAGCAAAGACAAAGTCCTAAAGCATTGTTTTTCAAGCAAGAAGTGGCATTTTTCACAACATTCTAATCCTTAGCAGGTGCAAGACTTCAATACTGTTCCCGAACTTGAAACTTAGACTACCTTCTTAGAACATTGCCCCTAGAAGTTCCAGCAGCTAAACTGCCACCATCCCAGACACCCCTCAATTGTCATCAGCTTGCTGTAGCTACATAAAGGATTGTTCATCATAAGTCAGAGATAAAGAACAAATTGTGTTTGGCGGAAAAACTTCCTTCTCTGTGCCCTAGAGGCGACCTCATTCTCCAGTGGGGCAAGAGGTAGACTTTAGTCTTTGTTTGGGAGGCAGTATGCAAATGAGATATGTGAGCATATGACAGAGGAATCAAAATCCATGCATGAAAAGAATAGAAGGACTGAACTGCCTGCATTTGGAATTAATTTAGGAAGGATTGTCTGGACTCCTCAGAATCCTTTCTCGTCAAGTGTTTGGGGACTCATTTGATTACAGATGACACAGAGTGAGTGTTGCTTCTGTGGACAAACCAGAAACTGACAATCAAAGGGAAGAGTAGGAAGAGATTTCTCATAATTTGGAATTGTACATAGCAGCAGTAGGCATAAAGTGGAAAACAATTAAGGGAAACATTCCTTTCCTAACCAGGCCATTTATTGCAAATAAATGAACAATAAAATAAGGATTCTTGGGGAAGGACATGTGTGAACATGCATTCTTGTTCATATTCAGGAAACATGTTCAATGAAGAAAGGATTCCTGCAAATTATTAAGAACATAGATTCCTTAATAGTTTCAAGGGATGAAAGAAATTTACAATCAGTGGGTAAATCATAAGTAGTAGACAGGAACCCCTTGGAGAGACTTTACTGGGGACAAACAACTTAGAGGGTTTGAAGTACAGGTTATCTATAATCAAGACAGGTGTTTGTCAGCCACTTTGCTCATCAAAGATTACAGAATCTCCTCTGTGTTGTGCAGGGCATTAAACAAAAGAAAACAAAACAAAACAAGGAAGAGAGAAAGAAAAAAGAACAAAAAACCCTTATGTTTCTTAAGGCAAAGCTAGTGCCCCCAACCGTAACTGTGCCTCATGGAATATACTGTCACATCCATTCTTATCCAATGCATTTAAGCCATAGATTGAAGAGGGTTTTGTGACAGATGTTGCCAACACATTAAGAGTAATTTCGTTTACTCCAAATGTATAGAATGTGCTATCTGACAGAGTTCACTTGGCAAATGGCAAAGCAAGAGGAAACAGATTTTTCATTTTAGCATCTCCGGATGTCTGGGCTTGTTCAATGTTTAAGCTGCAGAGAAAAATACTGTAACATGCTATAATTCCACTAAAAAGCACAATGACCAAACAGCTGATGGGAATGTCTGGTCTATTGTAGCCACTGTCTCTGCAAAAACAAAGCTGTTCACACTCAAGAGATGTGGGGCGGATCTGGTCGCCCTAGTTCTGAAATAAACAATTTCAGCAGTATTTCGGACAAAGTTCCCAAAGGTCATTGATGTAGAGTAAACGTATCTGAACTGAGGCCAGAAAAGCATCTGTGTTGTGAACCTTCCGCCAATAGTTTAAGGAATGTTAAGTCTTGGAGAGTTCATGAGTATTTGAATTTCTCAACTGAATTACAGGATCGGTGTGAAATCAGGGGAAACATGTGCAAGCTCTCCCCACTCAAGAGCACACACAGTGGGCTATACTCAGGGCAGAACACAGAGGGCAAGGAGAAGAGTTACCTCTATGAATACACCCGTGAGTGTTAGTGTTCTAGACCAGTGCCACGTCAAGGGTGATCCGTGGCCTGGCAGCACGAGCAGACCGAGAATTGGAATTAGGATCTCTGAGCTTTCGGGTCTTGAAATCTGTGTTTCCACAAGCTTTCCAGTGGCTTCTGGTGTCCCCTGAAGTTTGAGAAGTGTGCTCTTGCCTATAAACTACTACCGTATAGGCCAATGCCATAGATACAATGTCTTAGGTATAGACACGTGGTTTTATTTTATTTATACTGTTACCCGATTATTTGCTTGATACCAATGTTGTGATAGGGCATGATTATAGCCATAATAACATTACATCTTAATTAAAAATGCAAAAAGGTCAAGCCCGAATTTTTGATGAGCTGCAATGGGGCCACTGTCTGAATAATTCAAGTCTAATCCTGATGACCTGGCACGTCTCCATTTGACCAGTGTGGCTTACGCTGTAGCATATTTGAGAATTTACCCTATTTGGAACCTTAGTAAACCTTGAGTTCGAAACCGTAATAATGTAAAAGGTAAGAAAACTATTCGAATCATGTAAGTGACAAAAAAGAAAAGGAAAGAAAAGAAATACCACTCTCTTTTTTTCTCTTTCTCATGTCTAGAAGCCTTAGGTCGAACTGTTGGTGGTCCATTGCACACTCTTTTCCTATGGTGACTTATGCAAAACTCTAAGGCTTTTTAATAGTAATCCTTCAACATGACTTTAAAAACCATGGTTTAAGGTCACTTATCTTCTTTCTCATCTGTATATTTTCTGCTTCCCTGTCAGTTTCCAATATTTCTAGAATAAACATGCAGTCAATTCTGTGTCCACCAACCCTATTTCAGCACATGTAAAACGGAGTGCGGAGAATAATACGAGCCCACAAGGAAACTGGTGAGCAACAATAATTTCATAATATAAATAGCATGAAGGTATATCATTTAACTCGGGGGAAAAGCTACCCACCTGCAGTGTCCTGCAATGTTGGTGTGCGACATTCCTTTTTTTATTTATTTTTTAGTGTTTATTCATTTTTGAGAGAGACAGAGACAGAACACGAGTGGGGGAGGGGCAGAAAGAGAGGGAGACACAGAATCTGAAACAGGCTCTAGGCTCCTAGCTGTCAGCACAGAGCCCGACGCGGGGCTTGAACTCACAAATGGTGACACCATGACCTGAGCCGAAGTCGGATACTCAACTGAATGAGCCCCCCAGGCACCCCAACATTCCTTATAGCATATGTACAGATATTTAATATTTTCATCTGTTTATGTTGTCATGTTTTTCTTGTTATTGTTTCTTTTTATTATTTTCTTTCTTCCTTCCTTCCTTCCTTTCTTTCTCTCTTTCTTTCTTTCGGCAGGTGCTTGGCATGGTTTAAGAAAGGCTGCTGCATAAAGAAAACAAAAAGGGAGCAGGAAAGGCCTCCATCTTTAGAACACTCATTAATCCTCAACTATCTTGATAAATTTCAACTGGCTTGGAGGGAGCAGTCTGACTTTTCAAACAATTATGTCTGAAACCCAAAAAGCTGTGGTGAAGCTGGTGGACAGGACTTCAACCGTGAAAGCATTTGCAAGTGACCTCTGACAAATGTTGGAGGTATGGAAAAATGGCGAATAACCATGGTTAAGCCAAAAGCCATGCTGCCCCAGGACCCCATTTTAGCACTGAAGCGCTTCCTTTTTGTTATTATTCTCTTAATATTTTCCATCTAAGGGGCAAGGGTCATGTTTACATACCTTTTATCATCCTTATAAATAAGAATTGCAAGCTCTAGGTACTCAAAACAGTTTTCATGTATTAATATTATATATCAGCACCACTCGTTCAGTTGAATTAAAAATAGCTAACATTTACTGATTTTTTTTATTTAGATTGGTCATACTAAAGGGCCTACATCACATCTGCCTGTTCACCACTATCTTATTGCTGTCTACAGTTTGAAGCATATGATGCCTGCTTCAGAAATAGTGGTTGGAAGAATGATAGAAGAGCAGAACTCTAAATCAAAGCATACTTAAAACACTACCTTGAGATTTCTCATCAAAATGGGGCCATCCAAAGATTTGGAGAAAACCTGTTCTCACAAGGGGCAGTTCAGTTTTAAAATGATGGTCTGCCTCACCGATATGTGCGTTTGTTAATATCATCAACCACCATTTCCTTAAAGATGAGATCTGAAATTAACTTGTAAAAGGTTCTACCAATGTCACCATAGCATATTAATAGGAATTTTTAAAATAAAACGTATCTTTGTATGTGAATATACCAGTGGTTCTCAACAAAAGGAAATTTTACATTGTCTGGAAGGGACATTTGGCAATGTTGGGAGATATTTTTGGTTGTCACCTTGGGGAAGGGTAGTATTGATACCTAGTGGGTAGAGAGGCCACTGAAGTCACATCCTACAACATGCAGGACAGCTCTCCACAGCAAAGGATTAGCCAGCTGGAAACATCTTTAGTGTTGAGATTTAGAGACCTTGGTATAAATGTGTATGTATGTATGTATGTATGTGAATGCTTTTATACACACACACACACACACACACACACACACACACACACACACACCATGCATACAAAATGAGGAAGTTGTGAAACTGCAGTAATTAGAAAAAGAGTATTAATCCACTTTCTGCTTTCTACCACTAACAGCAAACTTTAGATTTTATGCTGAGATTTTATTTATGATATAAACCAATTTCTTAAAGATCAGACATCTAAATCGATTGCCCAAATCCTATAATTCACCAATGAAAGGAGGCAAGACTATTATGTGACTTTCAATGGCTATATGAGTATTTTCGAGTTCAAATTTATGCTACTATTTATTTTGGAAATATGGCTAACAAGAGCTGAGTTTCTCTTTCCTAAGTTAGACTCAATTCAATTGGCATAATAGTTGGACTGCTTCCTAGAGATGTGTAGCTGTGGGCTAGAGGTATCATATTTGGAAGTAGGGCATTTTACATTGCTCTGTAGTCAATTTAAAAGAGTTGTGTACATAGGTTTTGTAATGAGAGAATATCTATTCACTGTAAAGATAGATTTTTTTCTACTCTTAAATATTCTTAATTTCATGTTGCTTTTTGACTCAGTTACCATTAATTGGAAGTGTTTTTTTTTAATATGTAGGATTAAAAGACACCAAAAACCAAATTAGTTTTTTACAATTGAGTCCCCTTTAAAAGAATCCTAATTATATACCATGCCTATTCAACTGTGAATAATGGTTTCAATTATTGGTTAAGTACCTATTTATACAATAGTGTCATTCTGAATGAGAATATAAATATGTCACATTGAAGTATTTCTTACCGAAGCAGGTATATAGATAATTAGAATTCTCAACAATGCTTTACTGAATTCTTTAGAGTTTTACGCTTAAACTAAAGAAATTTGTTCAGCAGTGACTTTTGATGTTTTCAACAAGCTTCTTTAGAATTCTAATAGAGCAAGATGGCTTTTAAATATGCTACATTATTGAGAGAAAGTTGAAAATTTGAAGACTTTGGGCCCTGATGTCAAGTGGTTTTGCTGACTGTGAAATAGAACAATTAGTTCCTTCGTCATTGAAGATTTACACCTGGCTAAAATTATAAAAGGCATTTCATAATGCAGGTGGGCTATCATATTCTTTTCCTTTCAGATGTCTTACTTAAAGAGATCATAGTCGCTGAGCCAATGGAAACGTTAAGTGTGCATAGAAGGATCCTGGGGTCTCTTAGGTGAGTTTCTTATGATTTCAGCAGCAATGGGTGGATTGGCATTCATCAACCTTCTATTCCAATCACCTAATCAGTGCGTGGCTCTCAGCTAGGGGGCATGTACCACATACAAACACGTGTGCCATACAAATCCATGATCACAGAGATGTGGTATAGACATGACAAAACCACATTATCTTTGTGGAAAAACTAATGGTACAATCTAAACCATTCGTCTTCACTATGAAGGGCTCCTGTGGTTATATGCC
This sequence comes from Panthera leo, assembly GCF_018350215.1. NCBI lineage: Eukaryota > Metazoa > Chordata > Mammalia > Carnivora > Felidae > Panthera > Panthera leo. Next base: position 145,429,632 of record NC_056687.1, on the reverse strand, counting down.
TTCCTCACACAGACATCCAGGTCCAAAATTAGTTTCAAGAGACTTGAGGGGAAAAAATGGGGTGCCTGGGTGGCTCAGTTGGTTGAGCATCTGACTCGTGATTTTGGCTCAGGTCATCATTCCAGGGTCATGAGATTGAGTCCCAAGTTGGGCTCTGCACTTGAGCACAGAGCCTGCTTGGGATTCTCTCTCTCTCCCTCTGCCCCCTCCCCTGCTTGCTCTCTCTCTCTCTCCAATAAAAAAATAAATAAAATAAAGAGATGTGAGAAGAAAAAATTAAAGACCACAAAGATATCATATTTACCAATAATATTATTAATTATAATATATTTCACCATCTTTACTACTTTTTAAGATACAAAGAACCCCCCCCATATCTGCTCACCAAATATATTACATAGTAGAAAATTATATTAGACATATGGAGGACAGCTCTTAACCATTTTCCTATGTTAACAATGGTAACAACAACAACAAAAATGCATATCCCTTTAAAGATAAGCAGAACTGATTTTTTTGTTGTTGTTGGTTGGTGTTCCACGGGTGATATGGGGAAAATCATGTCAAACCGCCTTTTCTACTAAAGTACAGCCTAGCTCACATTTTTATACCTGAGTTAGCATCTTGAAAAATACTATTTCACAGTAGGAATGTTGCATGTGGAGGACACTGGTACTGTTAAGCCAATGGCGATTGTAAGTTAACGTGTAACAAAAGGGAAGGAGGAAATAGGGCAATTCGGTGATGGAAACAAAATATTTCCCATTCCTCTTTTCCTATACAGAAGCCATTTAGGCTGAATGGACAATAGGGTCACCCATGCGAACGTGCCCCCCACTCTGTTTCCACATTATCTGAGCCCAAACGAAGGCTCATCTAGGTAGGTCCAGGACGTCCTTTTTGCCCTAGTACATCCACTCTGTAAAGATCACATGGCTTCCAATTTACATTTCCTGTCTAGTTCCCCAAGACTATCCACATGAAGCCTCTCCCCTCCCCACACTGAACTACTCATCTTCCTCTGACCCATCTTGCTTGCTCACCCTTGGTGTCTTTGCCCGAAGTCCTGGGCACTAACAGCAGCTTTGCGTGCATGCTCTAAGATTCTTACCAAATGCTACATTCTAGGGAACATCTCTTGCGTCTGACCCAGGTTGTTGGCCATTTGTTCCTCTCTTCTTTCACAACTTTTGGCACATGCCTTGACCACGATCATACTTTATTTCTCCTCTGGGTTGTTTTAACTGTGCCGTTCATGATGTTTTATGTATTTTCGAGTGGTTCCAAAGCCTGGCACCGTGGAGATCACGAAACAGGTTGTCATGGAGCCGAAAGACTAAATGAGCGAATGGCACTTTTTTATTAGCCAAGGCTCCCACGTCTTTGAAGGGATGCAAAACAGTAACCGCTACTCCATGCTCAAATTGGACAAGAGGATGCCCAAAACAGAAGCACCGTCTTGATTGGAAACTGGATGGTCCTTAAAAATCCACCCATCCACGCTTTCCTTTAAAATGTCCCCGTCTGACCACTGCCACCTTGATGTTCTTGTCATCGAGTATGAGAATTCCCAGGTTCTAAAAGCCACACACTACCCAGGGAAATTTAATGTTGGAGTTCACCACTCGATTTCCATCCTTTGGAAGAATTCTATGTACCTGAATCAATGCTACAAAGTTTCTTTTATATATCGCAGCCAAGGCACACAGCCACCAGTGCAGTGTAAGCTCTTTTCTTAGGGCTTTCCTGTGCCACAAACTGTTTTAAGAGCCATATATCTGCCCAAGATTCTTGTCAGACCTTGTGATGGGATAAGAGAAGAAATGCTTTATTCACTTGTACACCAATCACTTTGTATACCTCCACGTAGATTTTCAAATGCAGAGAGTTTAAGATGCCCGTCAGAAGCAGTATTCCAGGCCAGTCTTCTTCCAAATGATAAAGCAAATAGGGTTCCCAGCAGATGTCTGAATATTTATGGGCAGGATCTTTTGTCCGGTAAAATGTTTACCTCGCTTTAACTAGCACTCAGGACCGGGAGCTGTCATAAAGCTTCTCATTAAAATCTTCTCCTTACTGACAAACAGGCCAAAAACAAACAAACAAAAAAAAAACAATAAAAAAATAAAAGCTGGTTGCAAATCATTGTCAAGGTCTTGTAGGATCCTATTGGTGAGTGGGCCTGGGAAATCATTTCTCAAACCACAGGAGTGATCAAGAGGAAAAGTTGCCTGTTATCTTACTTATGGCCATTTTTTATAGTGCAAATTGCCTAAAAATGTCACAAGGCACTTTGATTTTTGTCATTACTAGGAGAATAGCGATTCCTCGTCCTGCAATTTGCTACAAAATGTACTTTATGTTGTGGTCCCTCAGAGGACATTTCTGGGCTATTTGTTTTCTCCTTTAAGACATTTTTAGGAATTTGCCTGGTTAGAGCTGGCAACGCAACCAGACCTAAGGATATGAGGATAAAGTCATGACCCTATTAAAAACCTAATTTACTCCCTTTAAAGTACACTTGCTATTAGAACTATTGTCACTGACACGTGTCCAAGTCGGTATATATCCTGTGATGGAATGTTTTGTAATATAATTCTGAGATAAAATATGACCTAGTGGAATGGCCATATCTAAGGTAAAATTTACATATTAGCATCCAACCAAGATACATTCTCTGGCCTGCAGGACGTTAGTTAAAAACATAAAGTTGTCCAGTAGATGAGATGAAAAACAGCTTTGTGTTTCTATTCTCCAGTGTCCTATTTCTTGTGGACTTTGTGCCAGAAACTTAGTTACGTCCTTTATTCCACTTAGATTTTATGGCCACTTCTCCTAAACAGTAATGCTATGTCAGTAATTTTGGATTTTTCTGTTGAATGACTTCTGCTAATTAACAGCACCTGCAAAATACTGGTCTTAAATTCTCTAGTATGTTCTTCCTCAAAGCATAGTCTGCGATCAGGTAGGATCATCTGGGAGTTTAATGCGGACTCTCAGGTCTGGCCCCACCCACCCCACTGAATCAGAATCTGAATTTCCATCAGATCCTTAGGTGAGTCATATCCATGGTAAACTTTTGAGAAGCTTTGCTCTATTTTTTTTTTTTTTTAAATTTCTGTGAGAGATTTATATTTCTGGAGAGATTTTTGGTTTGTTTCTTAATCAGTTTGTTAAATCCTTTTTCAGTGCACATTTGAGGGTCAAGTAGCTTCAAATAATGTTGGCAACATTAATACGCCTCCTTGTTATAACCACAGAACAGCCGGTAACATTTAGTTTCAGTTCCTCAATAGTCTCCACACGGCTTCTCCTTTTCTCCATAAAATCTCCCATACAAAAAAAAAATTTCCTTTCATTTCCTATGACATGTTTTCAAGGCAACCGTCACATTGAAACCTCTATTCTTCCCAAATGATATCTTCTGCTTCACCAATGAGTTTGGAATAATGGCTATTACAGTCAAGTGTTAAATGAGATGCTATAGGCCTTGTAAAGTATAAAGAGTCAACATCTAAATATTCACACATGCCATAAATATAAAGTGTTAATAAGGTATCAGAAATAAAATTCCAAAATACTGTTATTTGCCAGGCCCTGATGGAATTAACAAAAAATGCCAGTCAGTGTAAAATCAAAGTTTTTAAAATTAGTTAAAAACTAAAGTTTTTTAAAAATTTTATCATTACTTTTATTTTTGAGAGAGAGAGACAGCGTGTGAGCAGAGGAGGGACAGAGAGAGAGAGAGGGAGACACAGAATCTGAAACAGGCTCCAGGCTCTGAGCTGTCAGCACAGAGCCCGACTCGGGGCTCGAACTCATGGACCGCGAGATCGTGACCTGAGCCGAAGTCGGACGCTTAACCGACTGAGCCGCCCAGGCGCCCCCAAAATAAAAGCTTTTAAAATCTCTTTGTTGTCTTGCCCCTCTTCCTGAATTCCTGAATCAAATTTCCAACAGCTCACTAAATCTAGAATCACAAGCATCTCAAAACAACCGTGACCCATCCTGAATATTTTCTCTTTTTCGATTCCCCCAGCATGTTCTTTCTCTTCCGTTTGATCCTTGAAAAAATAAAGAAAAGTCCAGGCCATCCTTGCCTTTTCCTCCCTCATCATGCATAACAAACCAGTAGTGAGTCTTGTCACTGCTCTATCATAAATATCTCTAAGTTTCTATTCCTCCCTTTCAAGTGCTACTGGCTGAGTCGAATGCTTCACCATGTCTCATGAGGATTAATCCAATTACTTCCCGTGGTGTACCTCCCTCAGTCAGGGCATGCTGTAGACATTTATTTTTTAACATTCCCTCCACATGTTCGTAGTCTCCCACAAAGTGTATCCTGCTTTTTCAACCTAGACTTGGGGGAAAAACACCCTACATTTCTCATCTGTTACATATAGATATGTGACTTCTAATTAGAAGCACCTGCAAAGACTTAGATTTGTAAGAGAAGGGGTGGGGGGGTGGGGGGCATGTGGCACCCATTTTGCTGGCCAGGTGGTACAGGGGTATCATGATTGCATGGGTCCCAGAAATGTTGGCCATTTTTCACCAGAGCAGAGCAGTGTGGTTCGGGGTTAACAGAGGTAGCAGTACCTGATTTCCTCATAGAACAGGAGCTCTAGAAGTTTATTGTCTGCTAATAGCATTTCTTTGCTATCAGATCAATCTATTGTCAGATTTCTCTTTCTATGGCATATTTGTGCGATAAAATATATGCTAATTTCATTATTTGAAATTTATTTTCATTTTTATTTAATTTGAGAGAGAGAGAGAGAGAGAGAGACCAGCAAGGGAGGGGCAGAGAGAGAGAAAGAGAGAATCCCAAGCTGGTTCTGCATCATCTTTGCCGAGCCCCACACAGGGCTCAATTCCATGAACCGTGAGATCACAACCTAAGTCGAAATCAAGAGTCAGATGCTAACCGACTGAGCCACACAGGCGCCCCCAAATTTATTTTTAAAGGTAGATGTGATGAGAAACTAATATTCTATTAAAAAGAGTTCACTCAGATGATTTTATTATTTTCTTCCATTCCTGGAAGGAAAACAAATAGGACTTTCTGTCTGCTAACTGGAATTCAAATTTTGAAGTGTTTGTCATCCTATGCCCTTAATGACATACCATTTTTATAGTAGCTTTCAAAACTTCAATAAAAAATAACACGGGGTTGCAAACACATTAAAGTAAACTTCGGGATGCCTGGGTGGTTCAGTCGGTTGAGCGTCCGACTTCGGCTCAGGTCTTGATCTCGCGGTCTGTGAGTTCGAGCCCCACGGCGGGCTCTACGTTGACAGCTCAGAGCCTGGAGCCTGTTTCGGATCCTGTGTCTCCCTCCCACTCTGCCCCATCCCCACTCATGCTCTGTCTCTCTCTCTCTGCCAAAAGTAAAATAAAACATTGAAAAAAAAGTTTAAAGTAAACTGGGCTCAAAATGCTTTTTCTGAACTTTCAACCACCAGCGGAAATTATACTATTGTATTCAAGTTACTCAAGAGAAAAATATTCAGAATCCGCTTTCTCTCCTAGTTTTTGTCCCACCCTTTTCTTCCAGCCCTCCCTTCCCTCTCTCATTGATTATATGTGCAATCGGCAGGGAAATGAACGTTCAGCAAAATCAGCCAGTTTGACTAGCATCAGAGGGTTTCAACATACACTTTTTGCTTTATTTCACGCAAGAGCAAGCCCGAAGCCATCTGCCTGCCGCCAACTCCATCCTTCATTCCCCTTGTGGAAACAGAACCCCCACCTCATCATTAAAAGGCAATCTTCAAAGGGACATTGTTTTTGCTTATTCTCATTGTGACAGATGTTTTATATCATCTACCTCCCTGCAAGGGACTGCCCACTCTGCAGCCAGCTGTGGAAATAGCTCCTGTGTCATCTGTGGCAACAGCCATTCCATTCTTCTGACCTCACCAGAGACCACATCCAAGAACAGGAAAAACAAACAACCCCGATAACTTCCTTGAAAACACTTCCAGGGCAAATCGCTTCAGACAAGAGCTCTTTACGACGTACCGGAACAAAAGAGAGACAAGCTTATTGGAAACACTCAAATGTCACCAAGCTAGCCAATCAGGGTAATCCCCAGATTAAGGAATAAGGAAGCAATAGCATCTGTGGCCATGATTCAGCTGAAAACATCTGGTCAGCCCAGAACCACTTCAATTAGCTGAGGGATGCATTTGTCAATCATTTCGTTTCTTTTGACTGTGTAAAGTTCCCACGAGGAAATGTTTACACCACCACCTCATCCAGCTCTTGGAAACACTGTGAAGGGACTCTTAACACATTTCTAAAACGCAGAGACAATTAACTTGACTTGCTCTGTGGTGACACTGTACCCTGATAGGAGAACATATTTTAGGAACAGAGATTAAAAAATCTATCTTGGTTTGCTAGAAACTGAAGTAAAACTTTTACTACTAAGAATTACATCACTTTCTAATATTGAAAAGGCTGCTTAAATTACAGTATATATGTCACAATGCGATGGGAGAGCCTTCTCAGGGATATTTGGCGTGTTCCGAGTTTAGGATCAAGAATATTCATTAATTTATCCATTCACTAATACCTACGGAGCATCTATTATATTTTGTCCTGTAAGAACGAAACTTGGAGTTTAGTAAATGACTTTAATGAGCTATATTTAAAAAAATGGGTTTCCAAAACATAATTTAGACAAGGTGATCAAAGACATTAACATTTCCCAGAGAAGGAAACATCATTGGTGATACCACGTCAATTTCTGTTTTCATTTGATCTAAAATTTTGGCTGGCTGGTTGCTAACACTCAACGCCTGGAATCCTACGTGGGGCCAGCGACTTGTAATAAGGCGTTTTGTAGGTTAAACAAGTCTGGATGTTTCCCTGCAGCAGGAAGGCAAGCGGGTCCCCCGGGGCACAGTCTGAGATCAAACAGTAGGTTGAAGAAGAGAATGTGAGAAGGCAATAGTCCTGAAATATGAGGGAGAATTGTAGAGTAGGACACACATTAGATTGTGTCTAAACATGGCTCAATTGTTATCTTAGTTATCAGGATCAACAATCCCTTTAGAGGCCCAGAGTCCTAAAGTCTCAAGGGATGGAGGGCTCACGTCTAGAAGAACAGCCGGCCGAAATGTGTTCATTTCTGTTGTCAATCTCAGCTCACTTACGGAGACAGCTCCTGCCAGCCTCAGCTCTTTCCTTAATGCCAGTTGTCAACCCACCTGGGAACTGACTGGTGCTACTTTGTCATGTCATCCTCCTAAGCATTTTGCCTGCAGCCCAGAACAACCACTCACTTGACAGTTTTGAGTATTTGCATGGCAACAGGAGAGCAAACAGCTAAACCACACATTTTAAGTGGCTACCTATTCCGACTATACTATTTTGTTAGATTAAAAAAAGAAAGAAAAGAATCAAATTACATACAATTCCATGGTTTCCTCATAGGATAGACCTAACAAATAGTAATATCCAGTGTTCTTTGGAGAAGGCCTAACTTAAAAAAAATGATTTTGACACAGGGTACAATATTCTAACTTCGGTAAAAACAGTGAAACTTCATTGGTTTCTAATACTTTCTGTGCTTTTTAAAACAACCATTTCTTTTCACATATATTCACTGGGGGACATTATACATCAGGAAATCAATTATCAAAGTTAAAAATAAAAATTGTAGGGGCCTCTGGGTGGTTCAGTTGGTTGAGCCTCAGACTTCGGCTCAGGTCACGATCTCACGCTTCCTGGGTTCAAGTCCTGCATCGGGCTTGCTGTCAACACAGAGCCCACTTTGGATCCTCTGTCCCTATCTCTCTCTGCCCTTCCCCCTCTCATTCTCATTCTCGCTCTCTCTCAAAAATAATAAATATTTAAAAATAAGTAAAGAAACAAAAATTGTGTTCTAAGAATGCCATAGAGGAAATCATGGTTTCACCCCATAATACTTGGTATGCTATACTGTTAACTGAGATGGGTATAAAATGATCTTTTTTAAATATTTTGGGGATAAAGGTAGTATGCAAGAAGGTAGTGTGCAAGAATTTCAGAAAAGAATTCCAGGAAAGACAGAGAACTATTTTTAATTTACCATGGTTTCTGAAAACAACAAAACGCAATGCTGAATTTGGCATCGTATTGATGCCTCGATTGTGAAGAACGGTAATCATCTTTGTCAACCTATGCCACAAAATTTTCAAAAGCCAAAGTACAAAGGAGTCTCCTCAGACACACAGGAGTAAGAAATATGCAACCCCATTTCGAATTCCCAAACTTATCAGCAAAGGTGAATGACAGTCCAAAAAAATGTTTTCTGTCCAATTTATCTATTTTGATCTGGTTTGAGTTGAACGCCTAAGCCTTTTTTTGGCAAGTCATTGGGGATCTTGCTTCTTATTCCTGACATGCATGACCTAATTCATGAATCGGACCTCCAGGGGTGGTGGACATTTTTCACATAGGTATGTCAAAAACAACTTAGGTCAATAATGGAACAACCAGGCTTTCTGAGGAATTCTGGGGCTAACACTCTAAAATCACTGCAAATCAGCCAAATTTGTCCATGATTTTTCCCTTAGAATCTATGAGTGGGGAGAGGCAGGGAGATGATGTGGAAAATGCAGGGTGGAAAATAAGGAAACAAGATTTGTGAATGTGGCAGAAAAGTTGATGATTTACAGAGCTTAAAGAAGCAGGTGCAGCTGTCTCTAGCAATGACTTTAATTTTAGGTAGCCAGCAGCCCTATTTTAGAGAGATGTAGCCTGCAGCTACCTAGAATTTCTGGCACCTGAATCTATTCTGGGGGGGATTCCCTAAGTTTGCTTCATAGAGGCATCCAACGCATTAAAATAAAATTGTACAAAATATCTGCTTATTTCAATTGCAAGTACTAAGAGGGAATTAAATAATGATATAAAGGGATAGTTGCAAATTATAGGTGGGATCAGCACCTGTGGCAATTATGAACGCCACAAGCTGCATGAAGCAGGTGTTACATTCACCTGTGCAGAAAGTAGCTGCAGCAGTTTGCAGGAACCAAATCAGAGATTCTGCAGTACTGACAGCTGCATTTTCCCCACATGAAAACTTCATTCCTCCTTTGTCATCTCTGACGAATTCGATCTTCCTCTGATCCCTTATTTTACCTACGGCTGACATTTTACCTCTTCTTAGAAGAGCGGCTGCAATCACCCATGCAAATCCAATACTGACTGTATCACCCACGAGGAGTAGACTGGTACCCACCCTTGTCTTTCACCTTTAGCAAGTTCAGAAGAAGGTCAGTGAAACCCGCTGAATTTGTTTGCAAAATATTAAAATATCGGTGTTTGACAAATTCTTCTCAGTTCTATTCATTAATGAAGGTTTTTAAACAAAAACCTCCTAGGTAGTTTAAAAACTTAATTTAAAGGCACCTAGGTGGCTCAGTCAGTTAAGCATCTGACTCCATTTCAGTTCAGGTCATGATCTCATGGTTCATGAGATCGAGCCCCACATGGGGCTCTGCACTGGAGGCACAGAGCCTGCTTGGGATTCTCTCTCCACCCCCCCCCCCCCCGTCCCTCCCCTGCGTGTGCTCTCTCTCTCTCAAAATAAATAAACATTAAAAAACAATTTTAAAAAAATGTTTATTTTTTGAGAGAGAAAGAGTGTGAGTGGAAAAACAATTTAAAAAAGAACCTTAAATAACAAGTAGGAAATAGTCCATCTTTATTAGTAATTACTTTTTTTATTTTATTTTTTTTAAATATGAACCTTTATGAAAGGGAAAATAAGGGATTATCTTTGTTGGTTTTATTTTTTTAATGACTTTTTATTTTACTAATTAGATACCATCTAATATAAGGGAATGATGAAATATTACTTTAAAAGAAACTATTTAGTTTGGGTTTATTTTTTTTATTTATTTTTTTTTTAGGTTGGGTGTAATACAGAATTCTTTCATCTTTTTGAATTAATATATGGGGTTTTGAATAAAGTAAGAGTCTGGTCTTCAAAACAAAATTAAATCAAAATTATTATACAATGCTCAAATTACTTGAATGCCTCAATAATAAGCTATCTTATATGTGAAAAAATTACAAAGGATTTTAGCATATAGTTTGAGACAATGCTCTAGCTACCATAGACTTAAAGGAAACACAATGATACATTTTTCGTATTGTGCTTTTATGGCATATTCTCACAGTTATGCATTACGTGCATTATCTAAGCTAACCTGTTTGAAATACAAAAGTGTCATTAAATTGATTACCTCAAATATCTCTACAATATTTATAATAATGATATGGACCATTTCTAATGATTATGCAGATTAAAAATAGGGTATATATAACTCAGACATATCATCCAGCATTACATAGTTTTGAGCCAAAACTAATTAAATTATGGTACTCTTTGGATAAATGCGCCTGTCAAAATCAAAGCTTTTAACTTAATCATACAAACTCCTTTCTACTTAAAATATAATGATGGGGTTGCTAAAAGATTAAAAATATCTTACTCCTTAGACTAATCTAATCAGCATTGATGGCCATAGATAACTTACTAATATTTGTATTCTACATACATGAGGACACAATCATAATTTTTTATTAATCTGTCAACTTGATATGCTCTGGGTTAAATTATGTAACCTGAAATATAAAAATTTAATGAAGAATCAAACCAGATATAATGAAATGGAATTGGTGTTAACTGGATTAAAACATACCTGTCCCTGCTCTGCCACCAACATGTGTGATATTAGAAAAGTCAATTAACCTCTCTGAGCCTCACTGCCCTCATCCATAAAAAACATTATTCTATAACATTCAGGTTTAACTTTCACGAGAGCATATATAACTACAGAGAGCCTCATAAGAAGCCAGAGCAAAGGACTCCTACATAACCTGAACAGCAGAGCATTATTCCAGAGACAGAAAACTGGAACTCCAAATACCAAAGCACCTGCTTACTGATGCCTGGAATTCTCTACAAAGTTGACAAATGTTTCATTACGTAGTAATAGAAAAAAATGCTCATACTCAAGCCCATTTACAACCTCATCCACACTAAGATACTGGTGACCCAATACACTTCTTCAGAAGAGGTTTTGAGAAAAGCACAGCACACACTGTATTAGTTTAGTTGGACTGGAAGGTGGTTTATTGTTTCCCATGGTTCTTCTCCAGGCTCCCACTAGACACGTGTGCATGCGCACACACACACATAACGTCATCCTAAGTCAGAGCCCATGGATGTACGCAACCAGATTCCCGTGAACCTTTTTTTAATCGAATTTATGACAAGTTTATTTTCATATCCCTTAATATACTTACTTAATTGATTTATCTCTTTCTTCCCCAATGTACTGTAAGTTCCATGGGGGCAGGGACTACACCTGTTCATTCTGCACTGTATGCTTGAACATGAAACAGCATACAGTGTCTACCACATAGTGGGATTTCTATAATATTCTCTATAAATATTGTTCAAATAAAAAAGCAAAAGACGAAAAGAATGAGCTTTTGGAGTATCTAAGTATCTTGAAGTAAAAGTATTAAGGAAAGGTGGGAGAGGATGTTGGTAATAAAGGCTGGGATGCCTAGACAAATGATAACTTCTTGAAAATTTTATCAAAATCCGGCCTTACATATTTAACATGCTTCTTGTTAAACATCTTCTCTATTATTTTATTAATTTCCAGGCTACTGGAATGTAAGTTCCATAAGGGAAGGAACCAATACTATTTTTACTTTTGTATTCCCCAAATAGTATCTGGCACATAGCGGATCGGATGGCAAATATCTGATAAATGTCTATTTAATGAATGAATTAAGAAATGATTCTTGTTTCAGTTTTGCAATAAGTTTACTGTCTTAAAAGCTGATATGTTTAGGGGCACCTGGGCGGTTCACTTGGTTGAGCGTCCAAGTTTGGCTCAGGTCATGATCTCACAGCTCTTGAATTTGAGCCCCATGTCAGGCTCTGTGCTGACAGGTCAGAGCCTGGAGCCTCTTCAGATTCTGTGTCTTTCTCTCTCTCTCTGCTCCTCCTCCCCTCAACAATAAATAAAAAAATTTAAGCTGATAATTTTAGTGTTTCAAAAGGAAAGACTGGATGAGGAATATCTACCTTTTCATTGCTATCATTCTTCCAAGGTACAGGCAATGGAAGTATTCTTGATTCTATTAGAAATATTCCAGAAGTCAATTACTTACACAATAATTGTAATTTAAAGCTCTTGAATTTCTCTTTGGAGGATTTTTCACTCTCTTGGGATTAGTAAAATTTAAAATACATTTTTCTCTAAGGAATTTCTTTAAATTTCAAATGCACATACATTTTTATGGAAATATAACCTACACACTCTGAATCATTTATACTTGTAATGTCCTATCACAATTTTGGTCAGACTTAAGTGATAAAGAAAAGCCTATTTTAGGACAAATATGCTTCTCTTGAACAACCAATAAGTATGTTTTCTAATGAAAGCAATATAAGGAACATCCAATGACTTTCAGATAGTTCAAAACCATGATTTTTGAGGAAGTTTAATTATTCAAAATGAAACAAAACACACAGTATGTGTTCTCTAATGGATATTCACTGGAGTTTATTAAGCTTCATAAAATCAAGAAGCAAAGATTCACCTTAAACAAAAGTATGGCGAGATTGAGTAATCATCAAGTGAATTTGATCTATATAAGACCAAAAGTAAATGGAGAGAGAAGGAGAGAAAGATCAGAGAGTAGACGAATATAAGTAAAAATAGAAGGACTTTTCTTATTGCATAATTTTGACTCTGCTGGGAAATCAATGCTGTAACAATTTATTTCATTTTCTAGGACAGTTGTAAGAAGAAATTGTGCCAGCCAGAACATTTCTCATCATATGCCTCGCCATGTGTAATAGAAATGGACATGATCAAATGATCGGGCCATTCTGATTTACGTGGGATTGTCTACATAACTTCACAAGCAAGGGTGATTGCTACTAACAGGGCAGCCTTGGTGAACCATGGCAAATCAGAATCATAAAACACTGGGAACACATTCTAGTCCATCACAAGAGAAAAAAAAAACTGAAGCTACATGCTCTTGCATTAGAAATTTGCTCCAGGTACAGAATTAAGAAGAGTCTCTTGTTTTGTTGTTGCTGTTGTTGTTGTTAGAATCAAAAAAGAAAAACTTGAAGCATTCTTGGGTACTGGCTCAGATATCAGTAATTAGATGGTGCAGATTGAAGGTTTATATTTGAGACATTTGATCCTGTTGTATTATAGATAATATTCCACTAAAGGGCCCTTTTGTGGATTGACTGCCACTGAATCATCATTCTCATCAATTTCAATGAAACTTTTTTTTTTTTAGAAAAAGACATAAAAGAAAGGTAAATGTTTGAGCCACAATTCAATCTGTTAATACTTGTCTAGAGATATGGACCTACTGGTAGGATTTCTTAAGAAACTTATTTTAAACTTTCTGCTCTTTGAAACATCAAAAAGGAAGGGGAGAAAACCCTAAGAAACAGCATGTATAAAATCCTCAGGCCATGGGAGAACGCCACAGGAAAATAATGTGTTCTTCAGTAATTTACCTCTTATATTCCCTCTATGTAGCTTTTTCAAGTGGGCCATTTGAAACACTGGAATCTTTCAGTCACTCTGAACTCATACTTTTATGGTCAGTAAAAGTGGTTCTTCTTACTAGCATCAACCATAACATTAGAGAAAAATACAGCTGAAAACCTCCAGTGCCAAGGATAGGATAATCAGTAAAGGCTGAAATAATCTATTCCTGTCGGTACAGCAAAAGAAACACAACACAACAAAACAAAACAAAACATTGTAGGACTATGAAGAGCCCACCCTATTCTATGTAAGTGGTGGGAACCCTCCGGTGGTAATGGTTTAGGGTTTATAGAGTTCTTATATTCACAATGACTAACAATGAGATAAATAAATCTAAATATACACAAGCCTCCTTGGGTGTTCTTATAGGCTTGACCAAGGAGCTAACTGCTTCCTTCATTTGTTTGTACCAGGCAGGGGTGGTTGCTGCTGTGCTTTTCAAATTTTCTTGTTCTTCCTCACCCTGGATTGGTGGCTACAGAGGAAAGGTGATTTCATTAAAAAATATCTTTCCCAAATGTTATGCAGAAGTGAAATGAAACGGTTTTGCATGAATATATATGATGGTTTTTCAAATCTTTATATCAACCCCTAAACTTTAGTGGGAGTTAGATTAAATGACCTTTATGATTTCTTCGAATTTAAAGTATCTATCTCTATTTTCCAATTTATTACTGTAGTCAGTTCCCTAAATGGAAAAATCAGGTGCATATACTTTAGTTGATTCAAAAAGGCTTATGTAATATAATACATAATTAGCCTGGAAATTATAGGTGTAAGCAGAAGTATAATTAGGTTGCTAAATAATCTTGCTTGCAAGGGGCATAGGCAAGCACTTGATTTAGTGTATGTAAGATTAGCACACTTTAATATAATGTCGTCATATGCATATTATTCCCTATTCCTAAGTTTGAGAGCTATTGCATAGATCAAGCATGGTAATTACCAGTTAAAAGTAAATGGATTGCTAGAAGCCTATTTATTCTCTCCAATGGGAATGATGGCTCTGAAGTCTATCACTGCCACTGCTGTATGCCAAACTGTATTTCAAGCTATATACTGAAAATCTCTATCTGGCTCCACAAAATCAACATGCCCAGCAGAAATTGCATGTACCGGATATTGAACCTATTCCTTCTCTTACACATACTAATTCCGTTTAAGGACACCACCTTCTATCTAGCCTTCGAGACTACAGTGTCCTAGTGTCAGATTTGATCCATGCATCCTCCATATCCTTTCTCTTCCTCTTGCTCAATTGTTCTATTTCATCCCCTTCATACGCTTTAGTCCTTCTCCTTTTGTTCTAATGTATACCATGAATCTCAACCGTGTTCAGCCCTCTTTTCTTTCCTTCAGTATTGTAGAAATGCAACTTTGAACGTCCTCATATAAACATTTATGTGTATTATAAGTATAGATCAGTGTTTGGGCTAAACAGTATCTATAGTGGAGATCAGCCCATGTGCACAGAAATATGTACGTGGTACCCATCCAAGCTACATACATACATGCACCTGTCCATGCAATGTAAAATATAAACTATTCCTTGAAATAAACTCCATACATGTATTTCAAAAAGTTAAAAATGATTTTGGAGCATGCCAGTAGAATCTAAGGATTTATACACGTAGCATATAACACAAACTTTAGCATCATGATGACTTTTTAGTATTAATTAAAACTACTTGAGCTACAAGCCTCAGGAAATAAACATCTTTATAGGAAAATAAGAATTGATTTTTAATACACACCATTGTTATGCAGGACCGGTTCTAAAGTGTATTGATTAAAAACTCCTTAAGGACAACCCTTTGATAAAAGGTCTCTTTGGTATAGAAGTTTTAAGATTATTGTTTAGAACTCAAGTTGGTAATTAGGCTGATTTCCTCTGTGCTAAATGAGAATTAAAAACTAAAAAAACAAGAATAGTATTCTTTTTCACGTGGTTAAGGATTAATCCTTTTTCTTGACAGGTTTCCCAGCTTGTTCCTAGCTTCTATTTTGTGCAATGAAGTTATACTCATGTTAAGTGATGTGAAAAGGGACAAGCACCGTGTAAGTTTTTAATTCATGATATTATGCATAAGCAGTGTGATAGCAACTGAGATCCTTGTATGTCTTCCTTCCAACATCAGCAGGAAGGTACATTTTCTCTTCCCCGTTGAGGACATGGTCCTCCCAGCTGAATGTGTTGAGTAATTACTGAAAGATATAATGGTTTGGTATTGGCTGTATCTAAAACCAGATTGATATATGCAGATATTATTCAAAATTCTCATAGTCCGTATAAAATAATGCTAATCTATTGGTTCAGTTTACTACCAAGAAGTACATTCTACACCTGACTCCTCTTGGCAACAGGTGCGACCCTAGTATTGCTAACAATCATGAATACTTCGTGGGCCACTGAGTGATGAAGGCCAGTTAGTCTCACAACTATCACCAATATTTTAGGTCAAGTTTGCCCATCAAGCCCTCCAAAGGCACCGGACAATAGACATTCAACTGATTACATGTTTAGGCTTTTCTGAAAGACATTCTTGAGACTTCTGGCACAGGCTGAGGATAATCTTGCAGCCCCCTTCAATAAAGAGGTACAACAGACTTTATCTAGATAATACTGTAGGTCAGATGGTATAAAATCTTGGCTGAGACTGAGGAAATTTGAAAGGCCAAACAAGCTAAATGCTAACCAACCGGATTTACTAAGTGGCATTGTTATATCAAGCTAGATCATTAGAAACGTACGTATCTGGAGCTCCTGGGTGGCTCTGTAGGTTAAGAGTCCAACGTCGGCTCAGGTCATGATCTCACAGTCTGTGAGTTTGAGCCCCATGTCAGGCTGTGTGCTGACAGCTCAGAGCCTGGAGCCTGCTTCAGTTTCTGTGTCTCCCTCTCTCTGCCCCTCCCCTACTCACGTCTGTCTCTCTCTCTCAAAACTAAATAAATATTAAAAAATTTTTAAAAAGAAACTTACGTATTTGAAGAATATTAATTTAGCTACTCTAGGCATTTCATTACAAAAATTAAAAGTTAACATTCGTTTGGTTTTTATTGAGAGTTAAGAAAAGAAATGACTACAAGAAAAAAATGTCTCCCTCTGCATGTGTAACTGCTATCTAATAAGACTTTAGGAATGGCAATAACATATTATAATTTTTTCCTTAGTATATAGCAGCAGTAGCCAAAAAACAAAAATGAAAACAAAAACAAAAACCTCTCCTAGCCATCTGATACTTCCTTCTATCAGAGAATGAAACATATAATATTTTTTTTCTTTTTAACCATTTTGGGCTTGGCTTCTAAAAACTCAGGACACAATTTCCATATTCCACTGTAGTAAACTACCCATAGACAGCCTAAGCATTTAACAAATCTATTTCCTCTGCTCTGCGAACATTTGTTCCTTCTTTAATTGAACTGTGTTTTTTAGTTGTCTTTAAATCGTAAGAAACCTCAGCTGTTTTCAAACAGTGGGCAAGGTACAAATCCTTATTTCTCATTCTCCTAGGGCCTGAAGAGGTGTATATCTCTTTTTTATTCCAATGAATATCAATATTTAAAAACAAACAAAAAAAAGAACTGGTGGGAGAAAATTAGGTCACAGAGGAAGGTAGAAGAATTGAACGTGTTCAGATCTCAAACTGTACAAGTTTCTAAATTTCTTCTTTTATTCTCTCCATGAAGAGTGTTTTCCTACGTCATGGTAAAACAAGGGTTCTAACAAGTAGATCTGATTTTTCATCTTTTTAACAAGGAAAAGAGGATGGAGAAAAGACAGGCAGAATAACCTTCACTACCTTTGCCTATATTGATCAACCATGGCCAATAACAGCATTAACATATCACAAACACTGCATTCTGGAACTTCATTAGGGGCATTCAAGAACTCGCCAACCCTTTTCAGGCTTCCTCAAAAGTGGGTGAGAGCAGAGATGAGGAAACAAATATACCTGGTGAAAAACACAGTTGCATAAGCTCATATTAGTAAATCTGCAACTAAAAAGCAAATCAGATTCTGCATTATGAATGCAAGAGAAATTTTCTTAAGTTGTTTTTAACAAACCTATTGATGGTCAATGCCAAGATTTAATGATCAAATATACAAAGACAAATTTGACATCAGCATCAGTTTCCCTTAAATGCTGGGATTGGGTTAAAAGAAAATGCACACTTTTGCTTTCTTTAGAAACCTTTGTCAGCGTCCTTGTCTAACAACCCATGCATGCTTGCAGTGTCTCAAGATGTGCCAATGCAATGAAGTGTAGCCTATCAACAAATATTTATAAAATTTTTAAGTTTATTTATTTTGAGAGAGAAAGAGAGAATCCCAAGCAGGTTCCAGAGCCCAATGTGGGGCTCGATCTCACAAATCATGAGATTATGACCTGAGCCAAAATCAAGAGTCACATGCTTAACCGACTGAGCCACCCAGGTGCCCCAAGAAATATTTATTTAGTAGGCATTCTATGCAAGAAGTAAAAAGGGAGAGATATTATGAATTATACATGCTATGATCTCAAATAATAAAATTATACTCTAGTTGAGGAGGAATTAGTCATATGCCCCAGGATAAGATATCTATCTATCTCTATCTATCTATCTATCTATCTATCTATCATCTATCCATCCAGCCAGCCATCCAACCATCCATCCATCCATCTATCCATCCATCTATCCACACATCTATCCATCTATCCATCCATCCATCATCGACCTACCCACATCCATCTATTTATCTGCTTATGATTTGAATATAACCAGATTAACTTGTTTGTCTTGTATTATTAATGAATTATCTCTTAAAATTATTCCCAAAGAAGAAACTTTTAAATGTCCTATTCTAAGATGATATCATTGGAAAATGCCTTCCACAGTGATTTCCATTGTAGTAAAAAAAAAAGAGGCATATAGACATATAAGAGAATTCTGGTATTTTTTCTTAGAGTGTCAGCCCTCTTTATTGTTTGAATGGACTAAAAATGAAGCATTTAATGAAGCATTTAAATGAAGTCAAGTGATAAGACAATAATCATTCTTGGGGCTCTTGGAAGATGGGGATTCCACTTCCAGTCAGGGTAGTCAGAGAACTGGGCTTAAGTTAACCCAGTGCAGAGATTGTAATGATTATTTTATGACATGCCAGTGATATTAAAAACCCAGAAATGAACCCACAACTATACAGTCAATTAATCTCTGGCAAAGCAGGAAAGAACATTCAATGGAAAAAGACAGTCTCTTCAACAAATGGTATTGGACAGCAACATGCAAAAGAATGAAACTGGACCACTTTTTTTACACCAAACACAAAGATAAAATCAAAATGGATTAAAGACCTAAATGTGAGACCTGAAGCCATAAAACTCCTAGAAGAGAACACAGGCAGTAACCTCTTTGACATTGGACACAGCAAGTTCTTTCTAGATATGTCTCTTGAGGCAAGGGAAACAAAAGCAAAAATAAACTACTTGGACTTCAAAACAAAGAAAAAACTATTGGGACTTCATCAAAATGAAAACTTCTGCACAGCGAAGAAAACAATCAACAAAACTAAAAGGCAACCTTCAGAATGGGAGAAGATATTTGCAAAGATATATCTGATTAAGGATAAGGATCCAAAATATATAAAGAACTTAAAAAACTCAACATCCAAAAAAAATGAATAATCCAGTTAAAAACGGGCAGAAGACACGAATAGACATTTTTCCAAAGAAGACATACAGATGGCCAGCAGACACAGGAAAAGATGCTCAACATCACTAACCGTCAGGGAAATCAAAACCACAATGAGATATCACCTCAAATCTTTCAGGATGGCTAAAATCAACAACATAAGCATCAAGAGGTGTTGGTAAGTATGTGGAGAAAGGAGAATCCTCTTGCATTGTGGGTGGGGATACAAACTGGTGCAGCCACTCTGGAAAAAAATATGGAGTTTCCACAAAAAGTTAAAAATAGGACTACCCTATGATCCAGCAATTGCGCTAGTAGGTATTTACCCAAACAATACAAAACTACTAATTCAAAGGGACAGATGTACCCTAATATTTATAGCAGCACTATCTACAATAGCCAAATTATGGGAATAGCCCAAGTGTACATCAACTGATGAATGGATTAGAAGATGTATGAATATGTGTGTGTGTGTATGTAGTTTATGTATATATGTGTGTGTATATACAATTAAATATTAGTCATTAAAAAGAATGAAATCTTGTCATTTGCAACAACCTGGATGGAGCTACAGAATATAATGCTAAGTGAAATAAGTCAATCAGAGAAAGACAGATACTGTATGATTTCACTCATATGTGGAATTTAAGAAATAAAACCAAAGTGAAAAGGGGAAAAGAGGGAGAGGGAGAGAGAGAGAGAGAGAGAGAGAGAGAGAGAGATAAATCAAGAAACAGACCCTTAACTGTAGAGAACAAACTGATGGTTACCAGAGAGGAGGTGGGTGGGAGGATGGCTGAAATAGGTGATGGGGATTAAGGAGCACACTTGCCATAATGAGCACTGGGTGACGTATGAAGAGTTGAATCACTATATTGTACACCTGAAGCCAATATTACAGTGTATATTAACTAACTAGAACTTTTGTAAAACCTTCAAAAAACATGCCCCGAATATTTCACTCAATTCTGAGTAGAGTTTGTGAAGGGATACATCGGGTGCTAGATGTTGGCAGTTCTCTAGAAGGCACCATGTTGAACAGCTCTAATTCATGATTAAGTGACACCTTCTGTGGCATACTATTGAAGGGCATATGGATGCCATGCTTAGGGCAGGTGCAGCATTACAGGCACTTGGTAACTTATGGAAATACCTTGCACTCTCAGATGCTCACCAGATGTAACACCTGGTGTACAGACCAAAGACCTGGCTGAAAGCTAATGTTTGCTTTGCTTAGAACACCCATCTTGCCTGACACCCAACACTTGTCTGACTGAAAAACTCCTTTATTCTTCAAAACCAAATTCAGGAGTTACCTCCTCTGAGAAGTCTGTCCCTATTCTCTACTCCCTGACACAATGAATAATTCCCTACTTTTTAAATATTTTTATAATTTACACATACATTCACTGCTACCTGTAGCTAAATACATTATAAATATATGTTTTCTAACAGGACTTTGATCAAGGGGGAAGCAAATTATATTAAAACAGGGATATAAAACATAAAATAAGTCCTAACTTTGGTAAATATTCCTCTTAAGCAGAAGGAAAAAACTCTGAAGGCCCTTTACTGGTATTTGTGTTAGTAGTTTGAAAAATATTACTCTAAATTGTATAATTTTGACATTTGTTACTAAAGTTAAAATAATGTTTTCCCTTTCCAAAGCACACCTGATTAAATTGTGTGTGTGTGTGTGTGTGTGTGTGTGTGTATACACACACACACACACAAAATCCTCCCCCCCTCCCCCCCCCCCACCGCCCAACTCTGGTACACTCTAATTGGTTGCCTAACAAAATCTAAGCTCATCAACTGTGTTAACCATGACCCTGAATTATAACCATAGCACTGAGGTAGAAATAACTAGCTTCTTAGGTCATAGCTAAGGTTAACCTTTAAAGCAAAATAGTGTCCCAATAACATTCTGAGAGGCAAGAAACAGTGAATAATATCTTTTGCTATTTACAAATCTCTCAATATTTGAACCTATTCATGACCATTTACTTAACGAGTATCTACATATTTCAAATACTGTGAAGGTTTTAGGTATGAATGGGCATTATTCCAATGTGTTCTGAAAGAACAAATAGTTCCAGAGACTATCTGTGCCCTTATCCTCAATCCTTCAGTGATTTCATAAGTAGTTTCTGTTGCCCTGGCAACATTTATAAAATAAATGATTTACCCTATCTCTCTATGATTGTGTTGCCCTGGTAACTTGCTGTTATCTAGTCTGACATGGATTTTATTTTGGCTGTGTGCTTGCTTTCTCTAGAGATAATCCATAGAAAATAAGACTTCACTAGATTAGATATTTAACATTGTGTTTCTATTTAAGTATATTTAATACGCTAAATAGCTATTAAGGATGTCATGTTGTCAATAGTCTTACAAAGGGACTGGCAAGTTTTGATGTCCCGATGATGCAGTGATGGAGAAATTCTAAGTACTATCTGAGGACACATTGGGGGTCATGCACGATTGAAACTTTTTCTCTTAGCAGCTGTGTCAGTCTTATGTTCAGAATGCTGTGCCTGCAGTTCTAAAAAAGTAACACATTATTCCACAAACTATTCTCTCCTTTTAAAGGTCCACAGTAAAATAATATCAAACCACATGCCAAAAGACAGGTCACATGTACACATCTGGATTGTGAAAAACAATGCCGTGTTTATGGGTTATTCTAGCCACTCCTGTGCATAGGAGGCAGGGATATTGACCAGGCAATGTTTTCTCCAAGAAGCTTTCAGAACCTCTACTTGACAGATGACCATTACTTCCAAAATTATTTCTATGGATAGAAAATGACTTTATGCACAGCGACTGTGTATAATGACATCTTCATAATGCAAAAAAAAAAACAAAAAACAATTAAATATTTTCCCATTCATGACTGGTCCATCTATTCACTGGAAATTATGACTTTTTAACATACCTCAGTGACATAATTTAGCCTTTATCCAAAGTAAACCTAAATTCCAGACAATAGCATTAGGACCATCAAACTGATTTAAAAAAAAATGTGTAGTAAAATGTGCCAGACTGAATAATAAAAAGTTGGTCTTCAATAGATCACAATTTACCTTTCCAATAAAATCTTTCCCTTATTCCGTAACACAAACCTGTCACTTAATGCAGGCTATTTGCCCCTTGGCTCCTTGGAATAACTTGAAACACAATCCCCAATATTTTTGTGTGTTATTTTCACCTGAAATGTCATCTTTCTTTTCCTTTAACACCATAAACACCACCCATCCTTTAAACTCACGTTTATGTCTTTGTTCTTCCCTGTCCTTAACTGTCATGGTCAGTGTTATATAATTGGTAAACTTAATAACTTCTCTGCTACAGATTTTTATTATTTTTTTAAAATAATGTATTGTCAAATTAGCTAACATACAGCGCATACAGTGTATTCTTGGCTTCGGGAGTAGATTCCCATGATTCATTGCTTACATACAACACCCAGTGCTCATCCCAACAAGTGCCCTCCTGAATGCTCATTATCCATTTTCCCCTCTTCCCCACCCTGACATGAACCCTCAGTTTGTTCTCTGTATTAAAGAGTCTCTTATAGTTTGTCTCCCTCTATGTTTTAATATCCACAATTAGGTTGTATATCTTAGGATGGATTATTTCTTTTCTTCCTCCCTCGTTTCCAAATATTCTTAAAAATTCCAAGTTACTGATCAGCAACATAATAAGCAAAAGTTGTTATTACACAGTTGATGATTGATTATTTTTAATTTGCATAATATTTAACATATGTCCTAAAAGATCAACAACTGGTCATGGAGTAACTAACAATGCCAATTGATTAAGATCATGCCATTGCAAAATATAATTGTTTTGATCACTTAGAAGCTATCAACTATGTAACAATCTGATACAGCACTTCATGATTATTCATGCTGTTCATAAGCCATAGTGCATTATAGTTTTAGTCTTCTGAGAACATATCTGATAGGATTAATACATTATTTTTAATTGGGTTGGTTGAATAAATGTTTCTCTTACCAAAACCCAAGATAGCTTCACATTTGTCTTTTTTTAAATCTTTAAAAATAGCTATGCATAATTATATTTAAAACTGTTCCAGAATTTAGAGAAATGGAATATTTCTAAATTATTTTTATAAATCCCTTATAATTGTGATATTCAAATCTGACAAAAATAGTACACCTAAAAGATAATAGCACTTAATAGTTTCTTTCATTAATAAAGACTGATGTCTAAATCATAAATAAAATGTTAATAAATATAATTGAGGTATATGGTTTTAAGAAGTCTTTATCATGACCAAAAGAAGTTTATTTGTAGAATGGTTCCACCTTATAAAACATTTACCGAAATCAGTTAAAATATAATTAATTATAAATATATTTTATTAATATAAAATATAATAAATACAATTATTTATTTTTAATAATATAATTATATCTAATAAATAATGTATCTAATTATCTAATAAATACAATTATTTTTTATATAATATATAAAATAAATAAATAAAATTGATAAAATAATTTTATAAACTCAATATTTTCTCAAAAGACCATTGATTCAATTGAAAAAGAATCACTCAAAGAATACACTGTAATACAACTGGGCAAAGAAAAGGATTGTGAAACATAAATACTTGAAATGAGGTGGAAAGTAAAATTATTTTGATGGCCTGGGAAACCCAAGAATCAATGAAATTGTCTACTGGAAGTAATTGAAAACGTCAGAAAAATAGTTGGAAATAAAATCATTTCATATACGGGGCAGATTAAGGGGATAGATAACATCATGAAGATTCAAGTAGACATGTCTCCAAGGTGGGGTAGTCTGTAAAATAGCTAAGCAGAAGCACAAGAGAAAATAACTGCTAGATTAAAATATACTAAAGGATACGATAACCAGATATTATATGCGGTAATTAATTATTTAGGTAATCTAGCTTTATAAATGTATGTTTTGGATTTTTGAGAAAATTTAATCAGAAAAGAGAAAAAAATTACTGACATAAGAAAGTGGAGATTCTTAGCTGAAAATTATAGTTTAAAAATAGCATGTATTGTGTGATCTTATTTTAGTGAAAGATAACACATACGTGTGTGTGTGTGTGTGTGTGTGTGTGCATGTGTAGATTAGATGTATAAATAGATATAAATATAGATACAGCCAGAGGCCTGGAAAAATACACATTAAATATTAACTGGAATAATCTCTGGGTAAGAGAATATTGGTGTTTTTATATTCTAATTTTGACTCATGCATATGTTCTAAATTTCAACAATGCTTTTGAATAACTGAGATGTTTTTAATTTAAATTAACAATATTAGTATGCAAAAATATGTTATATTTCTATACACCAAAGTGAAAAATACAAAAATACAATTTAAAATTTTCATAACTATAGTAACAAAAGTATTAAAATGCCAAATAAAACATATGAGAAATGTAAACAGCATGTATGGAGGAAAATTTACTACTCTATTAAGAGACTCAAAAGACATGAAATATTTCTTGATTAAACAACATGCTACTAAAAAAAATGAGTCAAAGAAGAAATCAACAGAGAAAAAAAATTATTTTGAGACAAATGAAAACGGAAATACAACAGAGCAAAGCTTATGAGATGAAGTAAAAGTAGTTAGTTCTAAGGAGCAATTTCAAACAGGTAAATCGCTACACTAAGAAAAAAGAAAGAGCTAGAATAAACCTACCTTTGCACCTCAAGGAAGTAGAAAAAGCACAAAGCCTAAAGTTTGAAGAAGGAAGAAAATAACAAAAATCAGAGCAGAAATAAATGAAATATAGACTAAAAAGATAACAGAAAACATCAATGAAACAAAGAGCTGGATTTCTGAAAAGATAAACAAAGTAGACAAACCTTTCGCTAGATTTACCAAGAAAAAGAGAGGACTCAAACAAATAAAATCAGAAAGGAAAGGGGAGACATTACAATGATACTCTACAAATACAAAGGATCATAAGAGACTGCTATGATCAATTACACACCAAAAAATAATTGGACAACCTAAAAGAAATGATAAGTTCCTAGAAACATTCATCCTATCAAGACTGAATCATGAAGAAGTAGAAAATCTGAATAGACCAATTATCAGTGAGGATAATGAATCAGTAATCAAAAGCCTCCCAACACACAAAAGCCCAGGACCACATGGCTTCACTGGTGAATTCTACCACACATTTAAAAAAGAATTAATACCAATCTTTTCCAAACACTTCCAAAAGAGAGGAGAGGAAGGAACACTTCCAAACTCATGTTACAAAGCCAGCATTTCCCTGATACCATACCAGACAAGGACATTACAAGAAAAGAAAATACAGGCCATATCCCCAACGAACAGAGATTCAAAGATTCCCAACAAGGTATTAGCCAAATCTAACAATACATTAAAACGATCATATACCATGATCTGGTGGGATTTATTTCAGGGAGGCAAACACAAGGATGGCTCAATATCTGCAAATCAATGAGATATATCATGTTAACAAAATAAGGATCAAAATCATATGATCATCTCAACAGACGCAGAAAAACTATTTGACAAAATTTCGCATCCATTCGTGATCAAACTTTCAACCAACTAGGTATACAGGAAATATACCTCAACATAATAAAGGTCACATATAAGAAGCCCACAGCTAAAATGATATTTAACAGTGAAAAGCTGGAAGCTTTCCCTCTAAGATCAGGAGTAAGACAAGGATGTTCACTCTTGTCACTTTTATTCAACATAGTACTGAAAGTCCTAGCTACAGCAATTAGGCAAGAAAAATAAAAGTCTTCTGAATTGGAAAGGAAGCTGTAAAACTCTTTATTTGATGATGGCATGATAGTATATACAGAAAACCCTAATAACTCTACCAAAAACTGTTAGGAATAATAAATAAATTCAGTAAAATGGCAGTATACAAAATCAACATACAAATATCACTTGCATTCCTATACACTAACAACAAACTATGAGAAATAGAAATTAAGAAAACAATTCCATTTACAACTTCATCAAAAATAATAATTTTACCTGGGAAAAATTTAACCAGGGATGAAATAAATTGAAGGAGACACAAATATATAGCATGATATTCCATGATCATGAACTGGAAGAATTAGTATTGTTAAAATGTCCATACTACCAAAAGCAATCTACTCATTCAATACAATCCCTATCAAAGTTCCATTTTTTAATAGAAATAGAGCAAATAATCCCCAAATTTGTATGGAACCACAAAGGACCCTGAATAGCCAAAGTAATCTTGAGAAAAGATTTACTTTCTGATTTCGCACTATATTACAAAGCTATAGTAATTAAAACAGTATTGAACTGGCATAAAAACAGACACAAAGATCAAGAGAACAGAATAGAGAACGTAGAAATAAACCTGTGAATATATAGTCAATCAATTCCAACAAAGTTGCCAAGAATATACAATGGGGAAAAGTCTTTAATAAATAGTGTTGTGAAAACTGGACAGCCACATTCAAAAAAATTAAACTGGATCGCTATCTTTCACCATACACAAACATCAACCAGAATTGGATTAAAGACTTGAAATAACCTGAAACTGTAAAACTCCTAGGTAAAAACATAAGAGGTAAGCTCTTTGACCTTGGCTTTAGAAATGACTTTCTGGATTTGACACCAAAATAGAGGCAAGAAAGCAAAAATAAACAAGTGGGACTCTATCTAACTAAAACCCTTCGCACAATAAAGGAAACTAACAACAAAATGAAAAGGCAACTTATATAATGGGGAAAAATATTTACAAATCCTATATCCAAACATGTAATATCCAAAACATATAAAAACTCATACATCTCAATAGTGAAAAACCAAACAATTCGATTTTTAAAATGGGTAGAGGGACTGAATGGACGTTTTTCCACAGAAGAATACAAATGCCCAACAGGCACATGAAAAGGTGCTCAACATCTTTAATCATCAGGGAAATGCAAATCAAAACCATAATGAGATATCACCTCACACCTGTCAAAATGACTATTATGAAAAAGACAAAAGATAACAAGCGTTGGTGAGGATGTAAAGAAAGGAAACCCTTGTCGCCTGCTGGTGGGAATATAAATTGATGTAGCCACCACTGAGAACAGTTTGAAGATTTCTCCAAAAAATAAAAAAAAAAAAAAAACAGAATTAAATATGATCCAGATATCCCACTTCTGGGTATATATTCAAGAAAATGAAAACAGGATCCCCAAAAGATATATTCACGTCCATTTCCATTTCAGTATTATTCATAATAGCCAAGATCTGGAAGCAATCCGAGGGTCTGTCTGTGGATGAATGGATAAAGATGTTGTATACACATACAGTGGAATATTATTCATCCGGAAGAAAGAAGGAAATCCCGCTATTTGTGACAACATGGATGGAGCTCGAGGGCATTATACTAAGTGAAATAAGAGTGGCAGAGAAAGACAAATACACCGCACAGTATCACTTATATGTGAAATCTAAAATGAATAAATACATCAATCAATCAATCAATCAATCAATCAACCTAAACTCATAGAAACATATGAGAAAAAAAATGTTTGCCAGAGATTGGGGGTTGGGGAAAACAGGAAGAGGCTGGTAAAAGGGTACAAACTTTTAGTTATAAGATGAATAAAGTCTGAGTATCTAAGTATATGATGACTTTTAGTTAATAACACTGTATTACATAATTGAATTTGCCAAGAGAATAGAACTAAAATGCTCTCTTTCTCTCATACATACACAAAAGATAAATATGTGAGATAATGGATATGCTAATTACCAAGATGGTGGGAGTCCTTCCACAATGTATATCAAATCACAACAACACATACTTTAAGTATTTCAATTTTATTAGTCAATTATACCTCAATAGCTGGGGGGGGGGAGAAAAATTTTGAATAAAAGGAAAGACATATTTTTTTCTTAGAAAAATTCAGTGTAAATATGTCATATTTTTAGATTTCCTATTATTTAATATATTAATTCAAAGTTATCTCAATCAAAATTATAGTGGAATTCTTTAAGTTGACCGACTGCTAGTAAAGTTAATCTGAAAATGTAAAAAAATAGCAAGAGAAATTCTTGAGAAACAACAACAACAAAAATGTTGGGGATTAAGTCATGCCAGGTGTATATGGTGCTATAAAGTGATAGTTCAAATACTAGAGTAATGGTCAGAAAATAAATCAACAGAATAGGACTG
This sequence comes from Panthera leo, assembly GCF_018350215.1. Lineage (NCBI taxonomy): Eukaryota > Metazoa > Chordata > Mammalia > Carnivora > Felidae > Panthera > Panthera leo. Next base: position 145,401,132 of record NC_056687.1, on the reverse strand, counting down.
AGTCCAGAAATACACCAAAGACATAGATTTATCGTATGATAAAAATTGGAATAAAATCTTATATCAGTGGATAAAATACAGATGATTTATATGGCAGAAGTTGTTATGACAATTGGTTACCCATTTAGGGAAGAAAGCTGGACAATAATCTCATACCATATTACAAAATAAACTCCAAAAGTAATAAAACTTGAAAACAGAATTTACTGTACACACAATAAGACATATGGTGATACGATGTTATATGTTAATAATATCTCAATTTTTAAAAAGTTATTAAACTCAAAAAAACAAAAGCAACAACACAAAAACACTAAACAGGGTGCCTGGGTGGCTCAGTCGGTTGAGCATCTGACTTCAGCTCAGATCATGATCTCACAGTTCCTGAGTTCTAGCCCCACGTCTGGCTCTGTGCTGACAGCTCAGAGCCTGGAGCCTGCTTCAGATTCTGTGTCTCCCTCTCTCTCTGCCCCTGCTCCACTCACTCTGTCTCTCTCAAAAATAAATCAAAATGTAAAAAAAAACATAAACAAAAACATATGGTGTTTTATTTATTTTTAACTTATGGTGTTTTAAATCTCATATTGAATAAGGTATTTCATGTGGGAGTCTAGATGCTATACGGTAGGGGCTGGAAAAACACAATCTATGAACCAAATGTTCATACAGAACCTGTTTCTGTAAATAAAGTTTCCTGAAACTCAGCCATGCCAATTCATTTATGTATCGTCTGTGGCTGCTTTCACTCTATAACCATAGAGAAAGAGAGCATACAGCTCACAAAACTGAAAATATTTGTTGTTTGGATCTTTACAGGAAAACTTTGGTGAGTATTGCTCCTAAAGGAAAAACTAATAAATTCTAGACACATAATACTAAAGTTCTGCATGATGACACCAAAAAAATTAACAGTAAACAGAAAATATCTAAATTATCTATCTATATATAGTTTTTTTACATGTATTTATTTTTTGAGAGACAGAGAGAGACAGAGCACAAGTAGGGAAGGGTCAGAGAGAGAGGGAGACACAGAATCCAAAGCAGGCTCCAGGCTCCGAGCTGTCAGCACAGAGCCCGACGCGGGGCTTGAACTCATGACATGCGAGGTCATGACCTGAGCCGAAGTCGGATGTTTAACTGACTGAGCCACCCAGGTGCCCCTCTAAATTATCTATAACAACATTAACTGACTAACTGCAATAAGACCTTTTAAAAATAAAAAGAGGGGGAGCCTGGGTGGCTCAGTCAGTTGAGCATCCGACTTTGGCTCAGGTCATGATCTCGCAGTTCATGAGTTCAAGCCCCGCGTCGGGCTCTGTGCTGACAGCTCGGAGCCTGGAGCCTGCTTTGGATTCTGTGTGTCCCTCTCTCTCTGCCCCTCTCCTGCTCATGCTCTGTCTCTCTCCATCTCTCAAAAATCAATAAACGTTAAAAAAGAGAGAGATCAATACCCCAAAAGAGAAATAAGCAAAAGCAAATGAAGGACGTGGAGTTCAGAGAAGAAAGAAAAATTAGTCAATAAAGACATGAAAAGCAACTCCACTCCACTAGGACTCAGAGAAATAATAATAAAACATCAGAAAGATACTGTTCATTATTTATCACATCAACAAAGTATCTGAAATCCGAGAATGCCCAGTGTTAATTGGGGCCACGGAGAAATAAACACTCTCACTTGGCGTGCCAATCTGACAATAATGTATATCCAATCTTAACACACACATACTTTGTGTACCAGCAATCTATCCTGCAGATATTTTCTCACAAGTGCTCAATATTACAGTCTTGTGCTTATGAGCTAGTATGAGAAGCAACTTAAAGAACAGTGAATGGGAAATTGGTTAAAAATGCCTTTTGGTGCATTTATATAATGGCATATTATGAAGTGTTTAAAAAACTGACATAGATTTATATGTGACTCATGCAATGACATCCAGGACATTCTGTTATTGGGGAAAAAGAATGCAAGTTGCAATAACATATTTGTAGAGTAATCTAGTATAGATGTTAACAATACATATACATTTATGCACAAGTACATATAGATTTTCGTATGCATAAAAATTGACTGGATGGTGACATGGAAGTTTATCCTAGGTTTCTTTCTGGAGAATAGAGCTGATGAGTGAAGGGGTCCTAAGTGGAACGTCTTTTATGCTCTATGCAGCTATAATTTATGAGCCCAGAATTTCATTGTTTAACGGATTTTTCTTTATTTTTGAAAACTTATTGTAGAATTTTGAAGTTAAATTTAACATTGCAAAGCCAGCACTGCTTTTTTTTTTTAACAGTAGTTACACTAAGAGACTTTCTGTGGAAATGGTTTTATTCATAGTCACTTTAGCCCAGCACTATATTTAAAAGGAGGTGACACTCAAAACAAGTTACCCCTCCTAAGCTTATTCTCATTCAGTTTGAATTCTCTTCCAGGAGAAATGGTATAGATGGGTTAGAGTCACTGTTGTTTCGATTTTGCTATGTAGTTAAAAAAGATTTGGCCTGTATATATGCACTTACCAAGTTAATTCCTTTGACAGCAAAAGCATTTTGACTTTTTACTTTACTAATGAAGCTATGAGATTTAGGATTTTTGCTCAGCTCAGCTTTCTGAACAGAATTCAATGGATTTAGATATTCTTTCCACATTAGGTGATATCCTTTTATAGAAAACACAGCTACAGATTTATAGGATACAACCTCTAACATTAAGTCTTAGGCCTAGTCTGTTTGCTGGTAAGGGATGACCAAATCAAATGTTCTGGAGATTTCTTGAACAGCCTTGTTGCAGAGGGAAAGTTTATATTCCCTATTCAGCTATAAACTTTAGGTTTATTAATCATAAAAGTCATAATTTAGCCATGCATGGCCACAAATCATCCAATGATTCAATAGGGCATCTTGCATTTCTAAGAATGCTGTAATTAGATAACCAATTTGTAATTAAGTAAAAATGAAAGCTGACCTTTCTCCTTGAGAGAAAATAATGCTAACTATATGAAGAACAGAAGATTTATGATTCAAATGAGCCTAAATATAATTTAAGGGAACAGGACTATGCTTCTTCTTGGGAACTATCATCTTTTCTCCTTGTCAGCACAGATTTAACAAAATATCCAATGTGTTGCAACACAGGAATTTCAATTGTGCATTCATATAAGATTCCGATGTAACATGACGCTATGCAGAGTAGATATTTGGTGCAATCCATCATCTATTAAAATTCTGTCAGTGAGATGGGGAGTTTCAGAGTACAGTACAGAGCTCTGCACTGAGAAGCAGCAATGAATAAGTGATTGCACTGACAAAGTCAGCATTTTTACTTCTTTACAGCAAAAAGTGAATTCCTAATCTCGTCTAACAGTGCTTTCTCCCGAGTCTGTTCCGGGAACAATGACAAAGTGCGAACAGAAATGCTCTTGCTGTCCTAAGTGGGGTTTGACAACTTTCCAGGGGACCCGATAAGGTCCCAGCATCCACTGACAGAGAACTGTTTTCTTGCACAAACACCAGAAGGATGGTTATAACACAGTCAAGGAAACTTCTTTCCCCTTTTCCTTAAGAGGGAAAGTCCTCTCAGAATCTCTTTCCCAATCTACAAAGAAGTACAATACACACAACTTAGCAAATTAAATCTCTAAGGAAACAAACTAAAATGGCACACTTCAGTTTTATGCTTATGCTTTTTGTTCTTCTCTTGGCCCTTGCCTACTCCTTTTTCTCCTTTCCATCATTTTATTTCTCTCTTACTAACCATCACCTGTCTCCTCCCCCTTCTCCCATTTTAACCATTCATCCTGATAAAGACCAGAGGCACGGTGTTCTACTTTTAAGACTTTCCTGAAGTCTCTTTGGATACAAGCCTGGTTGAAATCTTTGGAGTCCTTTGAGTCAAGCCTGAAAGACAATTCAGGCGTTAGGCTCCATTTAGGAGTCCGTGTGCATTCACAGTGAGCAGGAGAAACGTGCTTACGCTTTGAGCTTATACATGAGATTTTCTCAAAATGGCAGAAGAGAAAACATGAGCAAGGAGAAAAGTTGCAAGCAAATCATAATTATGGGCAACATATTTGCGACATGTAGATATTGACGCCTTGAATTTATTTGTAAAGTAGGTTCTAGTTACTGACATAAAGGGCGTACCTATCAGGCCTTTTTTCTTAGTATTAAGTATTAAATGGTTTAGTAAGTAAATGAAATAAGTACCAATCCAAGCAATTTATTTGTAGCCATAGAGGCTATCTTCAAAAACTCATTAGCAAAGTAAGTTAAATAAATAGTAAAAATGTAGTAGAAACAGGTGATTATTGCTTATTCTCAACTTTCTTCCTCTACCTTTCTTCCTCCTATAACTAAGTAATAATAATAATAATAATAATAATAATAATAATAATTTGCTGAGTGTTTGCTATTTGCTAGACACAATTTAGGAGCTTTAATTCATTATTTCCTTTAATGAACACAATACATAATTATTTAGGCATCAGCATGTCTATGTTACAGATGAGGCAACTATGGCTAAGAAAGTTTTATTGACCAGAGTTCCATAACAGAGAAAAGTTTCCTATCTCAAAGACCCTAACCAAGAACTCATGCTGTTAATCATCAAGTCGTTCATTCGTTCGTTCATTCATTCGTTCATACGTTCATTCATTCAAGATCTAGGTATTTGGTTTATCTGCTTTAGATTGTTTCAGTATTTTTGTATTTAAGTATCATTCAGTGATTAATTTAACCCCCATTTTGATGATGAGACTAAGACTAGTTGGGTACGGTTATTTATGCAATATAGACAACTGGTAAGACTGCTACTGGGAAAAGAATGCTGGCACAAACTCTGTTTCCATGACACTGCTTAGCCAATTTTTCCATGTTAAAGGCAACAAAGTGGTGGGTGGCCCAGGCACTCCTTTTTCCAAGAATCTTCCCTGGTCACAAACACTGTATTTTAAACCAAGTGACCTAAACACAAACATGATGCACTGTCTACTTATGGGAACTGATGAGACATCAGTGAGCGGTAGCCATAACGAGAAATATCTAAGGGGATAAATTCACACACACACACACACACACACACACACACACACACACACACACAGCTATTTCTGGAGGAAGATGTATGAGAAATAATACCTCCAAAAATGGGGCTGAAGCCATGTTGGGATGGAGGGCGAGGGGAAGAAAAATTTTGCTGAGGTCCTGAGTGACAGACAGTGGAAATAAAGCCACATACAAACACCTTCCCTTCTACTTATAGTTCTAGAAGTTCTGGTAGAACCTTATATATTTTGACATCTGGAAAAATATTTAGATTTCTGCCAGATGTGCATTCCTTTTGGTCACGATGAGATGATCCTTCACCTCGGTGTGAGGACTAAGCTAGCATTAGCACCTTCTAGATGAACATATTACTTGTTAGAAGGTAGTTGTTTCCTTCTAGAAAGTCTCCACTTTAGAACTTGGCAGAACTTCTTCCCGTTTCCTGTATTGGCCCAACCTATGCTATACATTGGTTTGGCAGCGTATACTGAATTTTATCGCATGAATTGGATATGAAAGTGCAGCCTGGATCCATTGTACGGTATGATTTATAGAACATAGACCAGATGAACTCAGGAAGCCCCCAAGGTGTGTAGATAAGAGTAAATAGAGGGATTTGCAAAATATGGTCTAAAGTTCTGCTGTATTAAGCTATATAGATTTTATTCTTTAAATAAAACACAAACTATCAAAACATTAGGAGCAACATGGAATGTTTTTTATTTTTAAAAAATGGGCAAAGCTCAGATATGAAAACCAGGTGCTATGATCCTTTGGGTCAAAGAAATGGATGCCTGCGGATTTAGTTCCCTGATCTTTAATGTGTGCTACTTTGTTTACAGTTACCTTTGAAATGGGTTAAAATGTTGCACTGCTTTGTCTCTGTACAACGAATACATTCTGTACTAGGAAGGATAACGGCAATAACAATACATAGCATATTGTATTTTAAAAGCTATTTTCACATATGCTCTCACTTGATCCTTCCAATAGCCCTGTTAATATAGTGACAGAAAAGGAAACAGAGGCACAGGTGTGAGCATGCCCCCAAAGGATATTCACCACAGACCTTGTCACACAACTTCCTGTCTCGTGCTCTATCCATTCTCATGAATATATTGCTACTGAAATCGCTCTATTGTACTTTGACACAGCTAGAAAACCTGGAAGACTGAGACAAAGATAAATGGAATCATTAGCCTTCAGTCTAGATTTGAATGAAATATGTAATATTTTCCCATGGGACTGATGTAATATTGTGCCACAAAATGGGAAATATAGCAAGTAGAAAATAGAGTTTGAATATTTTTAGAAGAGATTTTTCCACTAAAGAAGAAGAGAATGGCTCTAGTTAGTTAATATTAAAAATATATATCTAGCAGCCTTGCTTTCTATCTCTATATCTCCATCTATTAGTAGACAGCTTTCTTCATATTTCAAATATATTGCTTTGAGTGAACCCTTGGCCATGATACCAAAAATTGCCCCCAAAGCATATCAAACAGCATCCAAAGAGAACAAAGCATACCAAGAGAAGGAAAACAGAAAGGCTTTCCCCCAATAATGGATTTAATTGTCCAGAGTTCAGAATTCCTGTGTGAAGTAGAAATTCCCCATTCATGACAAATGGCAGACATCAGCTTAGGAGGTTGACTATTTCCTCTAATCAAGTTTGTTCTCTCTCTGTCTGTCTTTCTCTCTCTCTGTCTCTGTCATCTCTGTCTCTCTTTTTCTTTCTCTCATCTCTCTCTCTAACTCTACTATCTATCTATTGTACATGCTTTTGTAGAATTTCAGGAACAGCTTTTCATCTGGAAAATATGGCTGCCTGAAAGAGGTATGAAATCTAACAAAAGCTTTACCCCAAAGCTTGTACGCGTTACAAAAGCTTGCACTCGGATAAGAGAAATATTTAGCCTCAGGTGACTGAGAACACTTACTGTTGGTTGCATAACGTATGGCGGATGAGGCATCCATGAAGTACTCTGGACCTATGCATCAAACAGCATTTATTAGCACAAAGCAATCACAGAGAGAACTTGGTTCTTGTGTTCAGTGGAGTCACACTAGGTCATAAGAAAGTGGAGTCCATCTGATTTTACAGCTAATTAGTGCTCAGAACTGAGGAGAGAAAGGAAATTCTTGGACCTGATTACCAAAACATAGTAAAATAGAAAGCAAACTCCTACTTCATAGGAGCTGGCTGCGGTGCCCATGTGGACCAGGCTGGGCCTTGGAGCAGATTTTGAGGTTGGTGGTGGAGGCTAGAGTCTTAGGAAGCCTCAGAGACCTCCTACTCAGGGGTCAACTCCCAGGGCTATTGAGCCAGTAACAAAGAGTTGACAGCTAAACCTTCCTCTTTTTCTTTCATCCATTCTAATTTCAAATTCTCAAGTGATCCCATCTTGGAAATAAATCTAAGTGGTAAAAGTTGGGGTAAGAATTAGAAGAGATCAGCCAGAAATTTGGGGGGAATGCTTTGGGTTAAACCCAAGTTAAGCAAGTTTGTGATCTTTTTTTTCTTTCACGGCAATTGGTATGGCAAATCAAAATGAGAATCTGAGCCAACCAACTGTTCTGAAATGTGCCTTGTCAGCCAAATGAGAAAGTCAGCTTACACGGGCTGATGGTCACATGGAGAACCCTGTAGGACTTTGTTTTCAATACACTCACACTAACAAAAGCGCCAATGCACTTCAGGTTTTAAAAAAAAAAGTGGTGAAAGGCGAGAATCAACAACATAGGAAAGTGCTCTGATTCCCTTTTTCAGAAAAAAGGAGCTAGAGTTAAATTCCACTTATGAGCCCTCCCAAGTGAAATCACTTTTCTGTGGATATTTTATTCATGTCACCAAAGTGCTCTACACTGGGGCTCAGTGGGTGGTCTTGGCTGAAACATAGGCCAGGATTAGAAAAAATGGGTTAAAAAAAAAAAAAGAAAAAAAAACCACACAAAAACACACATTACAACCAGGCGGGCCCTGCAGGAAGAACAAAAACTGAACAGCACCTGCACGTAGCCTCATGGGTCCCGAGGAAAAGCAATTAAGAAATCATCCATTCTGAGACCCTCCAGTGCAATTCACATGCACGTCTATTCCATTCACCCAGCGACATGGATCAGGATTCTAAGCGCAGGAAAAGAATGAAAATCATCTGCTTCAGGGGGAATCAGTTAAGGAAAAATGTATATAGTCTCAAGTCTGATGCTCTGAGAGCTGGGACCCCCTGAAATGAAGTATGTAATGGTTGAATAAGGTGAAACTTCACTGAATTGGTAGCAGTCAGCAACATGACAGTTTTACCCTTTGTGAAACCTCCACCCCCGCCGTCTGCAAAATACAAACACACGCGTGCACACACGTATACTCTCTCGCACTCTTTCTCTCTCCAAAGTTTGAAAAGGTGACACTAGATACCCCCCACAGGTGGCATCTATAGGCACTGTCTAATTAGAATTAGAAGAATTGTCTGAAGAACCACGTGAGGCAAAGAGAAGCTGGGAGTAATAGCACATTCGTGACTTAAGGGAATAAGACAAGGAGTTATTTATGGAGGGAGAAGTTTGACTCTTTTGATCCACCTGTGTACTTAGAATTAACTCGCTGTAACATCTGCTTTAGGACACACACTGAATCTTGGATTTTTGTTTGTTTGTTTGTTCTTCAACCTGTGGAACCCGTGAGGTCTCTTTTGACCTGTTTGGGACTGAGGATGAAGTCAAAGCAGGAGGTAGGAATAACTTTTTACCACTTTGATGGTCCTCCCTCTTTCTCGGGGAAAACGATTTAACAGCTGTCCACGTGGCTTTGCATGGACGCACAGGACAACTGTGACAAAATGAGATGACAACGGTAAAATATCCTGGAGTGAGGGAGGGGAATGCCAGACGTGTGCTTGTAGAAAAGACACAACAGGGAACAGACAACCCAAATAGCAGACAACCAACAAAGTAAGTTCTCAGTGGCAAGAAGGCTGCACTCGTGTTGGCTGGAAAGGAGCCTAATCATAAAAACTCAGCAGGAAGAATGAAGAGCACAGTGGACCTTATTCTTCAGCGAAACAGATGCAAACAAGCCCTTCAAAGTGTAGGCGACACCTTGAGGATTATTACTTTAAGGTCGGACTGAAATGTCTGAAGGCTATTGGAAGAAAACTTGTGCTGTGCCCCTTTCGCCTTTATACCGTCTACTGGCAAGAGAGACGCTCCCTCAGGTGCAGGTAAATCGGACATACCTGGTATGTGGAGACAGGGGAAGCAGCAATGAATGGCGTGAGAGATGTCTGTGGAATCATGCGGTTGGTTGCAATACTGTACGGTGAAGAATAAAATCTGCAAACAGAAAACAACAAAAAGAAGATTCATAAAGCTGCTGCAATGCCTGGGTGCCGGTCAAATGCTACCCAGCGCCTCTGGGAAACACAGAGTTCCACCCTCGTGTTTTTCCACCAGCTGCGAACAGGAGCATCCGGGAGATTTACACTGTTTGATTCCACTAAGAGAAATAAATCATTCTGAACAAAATGACAGATTGGACTCATCTTCTAAAACGGGCTGCACAAGCCGCTCTGGAAAACAGTGTGGAGGTTCCTCAAAAAATTAAAAATAGATGTACCCTGTGACCCAGCAATAGCACTGCTAGGAATTTACCCAAGGGATACAGGAGTGCTGATGCATAGGGGCACTTGTACCCCAATGTTTATAGCAGCGCTTTCAACACTAGCCAAATGATGGGAAGAGCCTAAATGTCCACCAACTGATGAATGGATTAAGAAACTGTAGTTTATATACACAATGGAATACTACGTGGCAATGAGAAAGAATGAAGTATGGCCTTTTGTAGCAACGTGGATGGAAATGGAGAGTGTGATGCTAAGTGAAACAAGTCACACAGAGAAAGACAGATACCATATGTTTTCACTCTTACGTGGATCTTGAGAAACTTGACGGAAGACCATGGGGGAGGGGAAGGAAAAAAAAAGTTAGGGAGGGAGGCAAACCACAAGAGACTCTTAAAGACAGAATAAACTGAGGGCTGATGGGGGCTGGGAGGGAGGGGAGGGTGGGTGATGGGCACTGAGGAGGGCACCTGTTGGGATGAGCACTGGGTGTTGTATGGAAACCAATTTGACAATAAATTTCATATTAAAAAATAATAAAATTAAAAAATAAAATAAAATAAAATACAATAAAATACAATAAAATAAAATAAAATAAGATGGGCTGCACAAAATCTCTTACGCCAGGTGAGGGTAATAGTATGTTTCACCAACAGGGGGAGAAAAGCCATGGGCCTCTTTTTAGTTTGTTTTTATTTCCTTTTTTCTTTTTACTTTTTTTTTTTTATTTTTAAGGAAATGCCATTGTAAGGCTCTTTGAGAGAAAAGCAAAATGATAGCACCAAGCTTTATAAAGCTGGCCAATGTTATGTGTACACAAATTGCATCTATCTCTTCATTCAAGAAAGAGGGTCAGCTCCTAGAGAGTTCTACATAATTTGTGCTAGGCAGAAGTCCATGCACTCATGCAGAAACAGAGCTAAATATTTTCTCCCTGAAAAGAGAAGAAGGTGAACGATGTGTGGGTTGTGTCTAGCTGGGGACAGGAATATTTTCTGGATTCAATCAAGGCATTGGTGGAGATTCTAGACCTCTGGGATATAACCCAGTCCTACAGTCCTGTAGACTGTAAAAAAAGCACTGAGTGTCGAGTCTTTCGGGGCCCTCTGTCAAACAATTATAAAATGGTGCTGGGCGAGATCAGGGCTTCACAAACCAGAGGAGGGATGATCCTTCTATAGATCTTTCAAAGAGAAGCTTCTAGATACTTAAATCAGTGATACACCCATCTCTGCTCACTCTGTACCCTAGAGTTCACAAGTTACCTAATGCTTAAATTCGTCAGCAGATTTTTCAAATCATGTTCCTTCCTTCCTGTCTCACTGGTAAGTGAAAGGCCAGAGGGCCAGCCACAGAATGAAAAAGGCCAGGTTGTCTTTGATGGATTATTTCACTGATGTGAGGATAGATTGGGAAAATGGGTCTCAGGGGTAATAGAATCATTTTACTTTGCTGTACTCTTAGCAAAAATCAACTACTACTTTTGATTTTTTTTTTAAATAGCATAACTGAGGTTGGAGTTTTGGAATCAAAAGCTTCATCATCCCTCAGAGGTCACTGATATTTTGAATAGAGACTGTTACGGGTTACCATTCTAAAGAAGCATTCTATAAGCCCCCTATTGAAGGGCGAGCTGGATTTCAAGGCTTCCAGGACTCAAGGAGTACATTCTTTAATCTTAGATTCTATAAAAGTCTTCAAGCAAGGATTGGGGGACTACAGTCTTAAATTTACTTTATCCAGCTCTCGACAGGGATTCTAAGGAAGGTCATGTTCTTTTGGTTAAAAAATTGCAGCCGAAAAAAATTACTGTGTTACATATTATATCCTTACTATCCATACCCACCAGACATCGAAGTTTAAGTTGTGCAATTAAAAAAAAAATTATATAGACTGCATATGTATTAGAATGGCAAAAAAAAAAAAAAAGGCACAAAAAGAAAGAAAAGAAAATCCTATGCTGACAAGGATTTAGAGAAAGTGGAATTTTCATTCGTTGCTGGTAGAAATGCAGAATGGTATAGTCATTTTGGAAACCAGGTTGTCAATTTCCTTATAAAGTTAAACATCCACATACCTTATAACAATAATCCCAGTGGTAGATATTAACTCAAGATAAATGAAAATTTACGTTTATACAAAAACCCTAACGCACATGTTTATAGCAGCTTTACTGACACTTGCCAAAAATTGGAAACAAGCCAAGTATCTTTCAACCGAATTGATAAACAAATTCTAGTACATCTGTCCAGTGGACACTATTAACCAATAAGGAAAGAATTACCAATACATTTAACATGATGAATCTTAAGCCAATTATGCTAAATGAAAGAAGATTCAAAAGACTCTATATTTCATAATTTCATTTATACTACAACATGAAAAATGCAAAACTATAAAAAAAGAAAATAGATCAATGGAGGCAGGTCAAAGGCTAAGCTTGGGGGATGGAACTAACTATAAAAATGCATGAGGGAATTTTGGGAAATGATGTGACTGCTCTGTCTTGATTGTCTGGTGGTTCTACAATTTTATGCTTGTCAGAACTCATAGAACTGGGGACGCTGGGTGGCTCAGTTGGTTAAGCATCTGATTCCTGATTTCGGCTCATGTCATAATTTTATAGTTTGTGGGTTCGAGCCCTGTGTCAGGCTCTGTGCTGACAGCATGCCGTCGGCTTGGGATTCTCTCTCCCTCTCCCTCTGCCTCTCCCCTGCTCTCCCCTTCTCAAAATAAATAAACAAATAAACATTTGAGAGAAAAGAACTCACCGAACTGTACACTATAGTGACTATATACTCTATGTAGATTATACTAATAAACCTGACTTCTAAAAAAAGTCAATGAATGTGTACGTAAACAACCATCCTTTCACTTCAAAAAAAAAAATTAGTGAGCATTTACAATGTGTACCAAAGATCGGTAAGATTCTAAAACATTCCTTAGAGTTTCTCCATTTAGCCACTTAAATTGTATCTTATCTGTACATTAATCAGCCTAAAATCTTCCAATGGCTTTTCATTGCAATGAAAACAAAATCTGAATTCCTAGTATGGGCTAGTACAAACAGGCAAACACCTATCTCTCTAGTACTTTTCTCCTACCCTCTAAACCAGCCAGCTAGGTTCCAGCCACACTGACCTTCTGTCACATGATTCTGTTATTCTCACCTCCATCTTGGGCCATTAAACTTATAATTCCCTCTACCTGCAATGTTCATTTCCAGAAGTTTCCCTAAGGCTACCTCTTTCTCAGTATCGGTCTCACTCAACTTTCCCATCTTCAGAGAGGCCTGTAGTAGCTAAAGTAGCAACCACCATCTCCAACCTAATTACTCTCTATTCTTGTCCTGTAATTTACTTTTTTTCTCCATCACGCTTATCACCATCCAAAGTAGTGATTTCTAAAAATTTATTTAGGTATGTTAGAGACCGAATGCCTGTGTCCCTCCAAAATGCATATGTTGAAGTTCTAAATTTCAGTGTGTCTATATTTGGAGATGGAACCACTTTGGAAGAAAGTAAGTTAAATGGGGTCAACAGCGTGGGGCCTGATCCAATAGGACTAGTGTCCTTATATGAAGAGACACCAAAGAACTTGCTCTCTCTCTCTCCACAAGCGAGCATGGAGGAAAGGCCAGGTGAGGACACAGTGAGAAGGCAGCCATCTACAAGCCAGGAAGAAAGTCTTCACCAGAAATCTAATCAGCCTGAACTTGATCTTAGACTTCTAGCCTCCAGAACAGTAAGAAACTTATTTTTTGTGGTTTAATGCCACCTAAGTGATGGTATTTTGTGATGGTAGTTGAGCTAACACAAGGTACTTATTGACTATTTGTCCCTCTAGGATGTCAGCTTTGACAAAGTTGAGGACATACTGGCTTTGTTGCCTAGAAGAGAGCCTGGGGCATAAGAGATACTTAAGAACCATAGGTTAGGGTGCCTGGGTGGCTCAGGTGGTTAAACCTCCGACTTCAGCTCAGGTCATGATCTCATGGTTTGTGAGTTCGAGCCCTGTGTCAGGCTCTGTGCTGACAGCTTCGAATTCTGTGTCTCCCTCTCTCTCTGCCCCTCCCCTGCTCGGGTGCTGTTTGTCTCTCAAAAAAATAAATAAAGAAACATTGAAAAAAAGTTAAAAAAAAGAACCATAGCTGGAATGAATGAATGAATGAATAAATGAATACAGAGAAGCTTAGGGAAGTAAGTAGTGATTACAGTACCGGCCAATACCAATACTTGGCCAATACCAAGATGGCAGGAGCATAGAAGATAGGTCCCTGAAACCATAGGAAGCTGAGGGGTGAGAGCCCAAAGAGCAGCCAACATCACATATTAGTAAATGCTCAGTGGAGGCTTAATCAATACTTGCTTTCTAAGCATGGATAGTGTTAGTAACTAGGGAAAACAAGTCCTTTTTTACAAAAATCATGAATTGCATTTAAAAATCCCCTTTAGGTCTTATCCTTGACAGATCTGATTTATGAGGAAGTGAACCAAAGGACCTATTCTTTATTCGGGGCCCATGATGACCTCACTCCACCCATGACTACTCCATGATCGCTCTACAAACATTTGTTTCTCACTCACCATGCAGTGGTTTAATTTCTGTCCGAAACCCAGTGTCAGCCTCTTCCACCAATGGAGTGAATCGTGCATCGCATTTGAGTGTGGCTGGCTTATTTTATAAAATGTACCAATTGAAGTATTAAATATGACGGCAACGAGAAGTGGATTGGCAGGTAGAGTTTACGGGGGATTTTATGGGGAGAACAGAGAGCAAAAACCTAAAGAAAACAGCCAAGTAAACTGATACTTACAAAGGGAACCCTTGGGGGGAAATTTAATGCATTTTGTTCTATCTGCTCTAATCCTATCCATCAAACAAGAATTATAGTTCATGCTTCCCAGCAAGTTCCAAATCCTGCCACTCAAGTCGGAGAGTCACTTAGAATGGAAAATGTACTGGGCAGAAGAGACTCAACACACCGTGTTGATCCCCTAATTCTGATATTCTGAAATGAGCTCTTCCCAAGACCAAACATAAACCGGATGAATTGACAGGAAACCCTAAGAGAGTCTGCTATCACACTGGCGGCTTAGAGGTGCCATATCTAAAGAAAATGCACAGAGCCAAGCTCTGTGAGAGAAGTGCAGGATGAGTTCCCAGTCTCTTCACCTCTTCTTAGTCCCTGCCATGTATCTATTAGGGTTTGAAAACACTTCCCTGTGACATTAAAAAAGAAAGAAAGAAAGAAAATGAAAGAAAACAACAACAACAACAACAACAACAACAACAACAGCAACATCCAAATAGATGCTCCAGGCACAGGTGTTATCTTACTGGGGAGCATGAAGGAGACGACTGACAGAATATTTTAGCCATAATAACAAAGCGAAGTTAAGTCTAAATATGTAACTTTGTGTTTTTTTTTTAAAGTATTTTTTTTAATTTTTTTTAACGTTTATTTTTGAGACAGAGAGAGACAGAGGACGAACGGGGGAGGGTCAGAGAGAGGGAGACACAGAATCCGAAACAGGCTCCAGGCTCTGAGCGGTCAGCACAGAGCCCGACGCGGGGCTCGAACCCACGGACCGTGAGATCATGACCTGAGCCGAAGTCAGACGCTTAACCGACTGAGCCACCAAGGCACCCCTGTAACTTCATGTTTTTATATCCCATAATATATGTATTATGCCTTGGGAATTAATTCTTAAATGGTTTTCCTGGGAAAAGTTTACTCATTTAAGATAGATAGATAGATAGATAGATAGAGATATCTTTCCCCCAAATGCACATGGCATTATGTGTATGACGAGTGTTCCTTTCACACTTTGTCCAGTGGTTCTACACTAGAAATAATTTTCCTCCTCAGGGAACATTTGGTGGCAGGATCTAGAGACAGGTCTGGTTGTCACAAGCGTGTGGGTCGGCTGCTACTGGCATCTAGTAGATAAAGGTCTGGGTTGCTAAATATCTTACAATGCACAGGGCAGCTCCCACACTAAAAATTATCCGGTCCAAAATGTCACAGTGTTGAGGATGAGAAACCTAGCCTTAGGAATAACCAGTCACTTCTGGAGAGATGTCATATGAACAAAATACCAAATGCCACAGTGGCTAAGAGAGTTAACTAAGTGTGATCTATCTATAGAACGCTAAGCTGGCCTTTGCAAAACTTTATATTTTTAAGGAACGCGAAGAGTTACTTGGTTCTCTGGCATTTAAAGCAAGTGGGCTCCAGAAGTTCAGAACATGCAAGTCTAGGTCACTAATAGGACATTATCTTGCCTGCAGGAAAGTCATCTTCAGGGATTTGGCCGTCAGTAGTAATATGGTGAAATCTTATTTTACTGACAATAAAAATAACATGAATATATCAATAACCCCAGGGTAGAGTGTTTTTTTACTGTAGAAACCCACACAAAATCCTATTTGCACACTGAAATAAACAGCACCGGCTCGTCTTTCATGTCCGCAGGCAATATTGTTAGAGTCAGAACCACGAACACTATCCTCAGGGTAACACTATCGCGCAAGATTAATACGTTATTGGCCATTTTTATTGTAATACCACCATATCCTTCACATCAGATTCCTTTCCTAGTGTAATAAGATAAGGTTTCGGTATCACTTAATATCAAATGCCCATATACAACAGCTGGCAAACCAATGCTATAGAAAACATTTTTTTTCCCCCAAGTCTCTCCCAAGAATACATTTTATTCAAATAAAACAATCCGAGAGGTCTTCTACACGGCGGCTCTTACTGAAAAGGGCACTGGAAAGATGGGATTTTGAATATGGGGAGTGATTATTTCCCACCTCCCCCACTCCTACTTGAAAGTGATGGAATTTCAGATTGGACTGCTAAAAAAGCAATAGGGCAGTAGTAATAACAAACTGTAGAGTTATGCCAGACGGCTCTGAAAGAAGAATAGGTAATTTTGTTCTTGTAAGTGAGCCTGGAGTAAAAAGTACTCAGATTTCATTTTTCCATTGTGATCCAGACATTTCTTCCCTATAAACTTCAAAGCCTTTGACAGATGAGACATTGAACTAATTTTTTTTTAAGTGATAATTTGGATAGATTCAAGCAGGTGACAGAACTGACATTTTCTACCGTCTAAATTCAAACAGGGTAGAGTCACCATGGTTGCTATTTACACGTTTGTTCTTCATTAGCTAAACTTGAGCTCAACGTGGAGCATTTAGTTCAATGTCATGTTGCTGTATTAATGCAGAGGTTATGGAATTCAGAACATATTTGACTCTCAACACAATTTAAGCTACTGCCTACAACCCAGCCACATACTCAGAAAACTCTAAGGCTTAGTACAGTGAGTACAATTTCCCTTTGTATGGAAAAACACAGGATCATAAAATACGTTCCTTAGCTATGACATGGGACATCTCGAAGAGGAAACGCTCATGTCAATGTTCCATCAATAAGCCTTCCTATTACCTCATTAGAACACAAATGCCTCTTCCTTGTGGTTCTATGACATTAATTTTATTTTTCTTTTTGAAAAGAATATAAAAATATAAACAGTGAAAAATAAGTATCTCTCTCTGTCTCCTATGTTGTAGTACCTCAGTGCCCCCCACCCAGAGAATTACTGTCACTATTTCTTGTGACAGAGAATTACTGCCACTATTTCTTATTCTTTCAGAAAGATTTTATAGAAATAAAAGTTTATACATAAATCTCATAGTACCTTGGGCTTCTATCACAGCATTATTTGTATTGTATCTTGTCTCTGCTATAATATAAAATTTTTCCTTTTCAAATTTGCATCACTAAAATGATTTTAAACAGTCTAATAGAAAGACATTCAAAAGAAAAAAATGTTGAATTAAACTGAGTAAGCATTAAGCAACGTTTAAGAATGTTAACTGGATTAGAGTCCGTTACAACTGTATCTCTAGATACTGATTGTCTTATGTAAAATGAGACCAGTTTCCTTCCTACAGCAGTAGACATTTCTCTATCTGTAAAGTGACGGCTCTCTGAGTTAGGCTGCCAGCATGATCGGATACAGAAATGTGAATAGAGAGTGGCCTACTCTATCCTGGACATTCATGTTGGATCCCTTAATGCGCCGAGTAAGTTTTCTAAATCAACTTCCACACCTCCAAGATGCACATGTTAATGCTTAACTCAAAGGATGGTAGGCTGGGAACACACTTGTGGTTATCTTGACATCTTACATGCTTAGAAATTATTGTTCTAGTATTCCGTATTATTAAAATGTCATCCCATAAGGCAATAAAACCAAAGATGAACAAAACACTTTAAAAGTCCTCTATATGAAGAAGTATCAAATGAGTAAGTTTAATTTACTACAATTTTCCTATTCTTTCCATTTCATCATATAAAATTTATGTCTTCTTGTTACCAACAACACAATGGGCAGTCTAAGCCTTCTAAAACTCCATTCTTAACTCAAGATGTGATAAATTCATGGGCGGTTTGCAAACTTTGGGTGAAACGAGAGGCTGATACTTAAAGAGAATCAGATTAAAGTGTTACATGGGGACAGAGTAAGTTGGTGCTGAAAAGGGGAATGGCTTCTCTAACACCGATTTGCTGGGGCCAAGCAGATGTCATTGGTTACATTTCCTATTTCTGATTTAGCACACTACTGGGTTTAAACAGTCTATAAAGATGAACAAAGCATGCAACTCGCCTTCACTGAGTTAATAGTCCAGCAGGGAAATACATACTGTGTCAATGGCTACACGGTAAAAAAAGACTGCAAACATACCATGGTAATATGAAATATAGTGCAACAATAACATCAATATTTACACTGATGATTACAGTGTACCATACAGACTTCCTTTAATCCTTACAAAGCCTTACTGTCTTCTCCATTTCACAGAGGAGCAAACTAAAGCACAAACAACTTGCCCATGTCTGGTGAATGACAGAGTTTGGATGTGCATATCAACAGCCTGATTCTGGAGGGTGCTCTCTTAACACTGCTTATACGGCTTCTCTTATGACTAATCGTGTAAGTAGTTCTACCTGGAATCATTTGACTGTGCCTTTTAAGGGAAAGTAGTATTGAAAAAAAAGAAGGAAAGAAAGAGAGGAAGGAAGGAAGGAAGGAAGGGTGGAAGGAAAGAAGGAAGGAAGGAAGAAAGGAAATCACTATTCTCTTGGGGGCAGATATAATTCCATGAGCAACAAGACACAAAAGTGTAAAGTAACATGGAATGTCCTGGAAGGTTCACAGAAGGTTCACATGATTTTCAGGAACCAAATCACGGATTTGTTTTTGTTTTTGTTTTTGTTTTGTGGATTTTTCAGTGCCATTCTTGGAAGTCTGAGTTTTGTTCTATAGTTTAAACTCTGCCTAATGCTTTAAACCAGGCAGGGAGGTGATTGCTGTAATTACATTTTTATTGTTTGTTTTTACTTACTTATTTGTTAAAGCTTTTTTTATTTATGGAGCACTCACTTTTGAATGCCCCTCTCTGTAAAGAGAGCTTTCCTACTATTCTTCCTTTCTAATCTTAGATTTTAATAAATTTTGCCTGTTGCTTAAAAATAAATAAATAAATAAAGTTTATTTATTTTGAGAAAGAGAGAAAGAGAGAGAGGGAGAGACTGACCAAGCAGGGTAGGACAGAGAGAGAGGGAGAGAGAGAATCTGAAGTGGGCTCCACACTGTCAGTGCAGAGCCCAATGCGGGGCTCAAACTCACAAAATTGTGAGATCATGACCTGAGCCAAAACCAAGACTTGGAAGCTTAACCAACTAAGTGACTCAGCTGCCCCTACATTTTGATTTTTTTTAAATATTCAAAAAACAATATGAAAATGTTTTACAGGAGAGCTATACTAGAGACAGGTAAAAGGTTAGTACAGGTAGGGAGGATGATCGAATAAACCCAACCAGTGGCAAGGAGAAAGTGCTGGGGTAAAGATATAGTTCAAAGGTAAATTGAATTAAGTCTTAGTGACCAATTTTATCATTAAGAATATTATAAAAGAGAGAACCCAGAAACTGGAGTTGATGGCCTAAATGGCTTTAAAGTGAATTACGAATGGGGTGCCTGAGTGGTTCAGCCGGTTAAGCTGTGGACTCTTGATTTCAGCTCAGGTCATGAACTTACGGTTCATGAGATAGAGCCCCATGTCGGGCTCCACACTGACAGTGTGCAAAGCCTACTTTTGATGCTATCTCTCCCTCTCTCTCTCTGCCTCTCCCCACTCATGCTTACTTTCTCTCAAAATAAATAAATACACTTAAGAAATTCTTAAAGTGAATTATTAAAAAAAAAGAACAAGTAAATTTCATATTTGGTTGTCATTTGAATTTGTTTGGCTTGTATTAGGAAGCACTGATAAAGTTAATGATCTCAGTTTGGGATAGACAAAGATATCCAAGAGTAATATTACCTAATAAGCAGTTAGAAACACAGGTGATAGTGCCCTGCATCTCCTTACAAACTTTAAGTGTCAGCTTGCGTGTTTTAAGGTCCCCAAAGGAAGAGGAATGGATGAGATCAAAGAGGAAAAAGACAGCATCCTGAGAAAGATTAGTAAAAGTGGGCAAAAGAGGAAGAATCAGGAGAGGCCAAGGGAGTAGAAAGGAGTACAGAGCAAGCAGGATCAGCAGGGAATGGAGCTGTGGGGCCCATGAGATAAGAAATTGCCAAAAAGGTATAAATGGTACCAACAACGAGTTGAGTGGAGTGAGGTTTCAAATGATAGAAGAACTAAAAGGGTGTCAGTCACAACAGACACATTTGGACATCACTGGGAGCATTAGCAAGGGAAATCCCAGTCAAGTTTGAAACGAGACTTCATAATTTAATAGGCATTTGAAAAAAAATACGGGAAGGGGGCGGCTGGGTGGCTCATTTGGTTAAGACTCCAACTTCAGCTAAGGTCATGATCTCATGGTTCGTGAGTTCGAGTCCCGCATTGGGCTCTCTGCTGTCAGCAGGGAGCCCACTTCAGTCTCTCTCTTTCTGCTCCTCCCCTGCCCCCTCAAAAAGAAATAAACATAAAAAAAAAGAAAAGAATATGGGAAGATCCTGCATACAGACAACTGAAGTTGTTTAGCAGTGAAGAGAAGGCTAAATTAGCGAGGTCACTAGAAGTGATGTCATTGGTATGAAAGAATGGTTTTGCTTCTACTCCCCCTACAGGTGGAAAAGACTTGAGCATTTCTTTAAAAAAAATTTTTTTTTGGATGTTTGTTTATTTTTGAGAGAGACAGAGACAGAATGTGAGTGGGTTGGGGCAGAGAGAGAGGGAGACACAGAATCTGAAGCAGGCTGCAGGCTCCGAGCTGTCAGCACAGAGCCTGATGCAGGGCTCAAACTCACAAGCCATGAGATCATGACCTGAGCCGAAGTCGGACGCTCATCCGACTGAGCCACTCAGGCGCCCCAAGACTTGAGCATTTCTATAGGCTGAAAGGAATATTCAGTGGACATGAAGGGATTGAAGAAAAAGACTAATTGATGGCATATGGTTCTTTATCAATGAGAGTAGATCAGACGATAAAATCGGGAAGATGGGTATCCTCAGCATCTTAACTAAAATGTGTTTCATGAGGGAAATATTCACTGTTGGAAACACTTAAGTGGGCAGCGAAAAAGGGTGAGCCATTTTTGCAACTCTTCCAATCATGCGAAGGATACCGTGTTGCAGTTAATATAAGGTACAGATAAAGATATGTCATAGAGAGGGTGATTAAGGTGGACAGATGTACCTGCAATCATTATGGCACATGGGCAGTGGCTTGAAATGTGAGGAAAAAGTCCTGCAGGAGGGACAGATGTTCACTGTGTACTATTGTGTCCTCACAGCCTCTAACATGGCACTCCCCAAAGCTCCCCTTTGGCTGCTCAGATTAGGAACTGAAATACCTTTAGTTTTCTCTTTAGGTTTCTGATAAATCAGCAAGAATACTTGGAAAATTATGTCTTTAGAGAAGACAGTCAGATTTTAAATTATGCACCGGAAAGACCATTGACTGAAGTGATGCAGAGGGGAGTGTCATCCTCCACTCCGGTCCAGGCCTAAGTCACTGCTGTATATCTAATCCTTCACAAAGAGCTTTGAGTAAGAAGGACTTTATAATAGATGTATGGCTAAATGTTACAGATGGGAACATATAGTATGCAAAATATTAGCACCTGTTGAATCTGGTTAGTGAACATATTCAATTACTATTATATAATAATATTATTCATTATACATATAATTATTATTCATATATTCGTATTATTCATTATTCATATTATTCAATTATTCATATAATAGATATATGGCTAAATATTACAGATGGAAACATATGTACGTATATAGTATGCAAAATATTAGCACTTGTTGAATCTGGTTAGTGAACATATTCATTCAATTATTATTTCTATTTTCCATTTATGTATATACATTTCTACTGTCACGCCACATATTTTTACATGCATTTGACTCTGAAACAATGCATGTTAAGTTACAAATATAAACTACTTGGTGCATGGTATGTGTTTAATACGTGTTATTTCCTTCCATTAAAACACCTGTTTTCTGTCACCATCACTTAGCATATAAGGCCTTGTTCTGTACCTTTTGAGTTAACTATTTTATTTTCGCAAATATACAATATGATTCTTGAGGACGTTCTTCTCTATTTCTTCTTTCTACTCACCAAGCTTATGGTGCCTTATTGGAAATAAGAAAATGCTTATTGGATAAACCCTTAAATTTCACTCCTAGAGAGGAGTTTTAATCAACAAGAGAGAAAGGACTAGAGTCCTCCCTTAGCCTACCATCCATGTTTACTCTTTTATGGGAGGGTAGACTATGAGTTCCTTGAGGCAAAGGCCCTGTCTCAGATACTGTCTTTTAAGTCTGGAGAGCAGAGCACTCTGCTTGGCATACCCACTGGATGTTTACTGAATGAATGAATAAATAATTGCTTAAATGAATAACTATCAGAACAGAAGATATTTAAATCCTTTCAACATCCCATAGATTTTCATTCGAGGCAGCTGACCAAATAGAAAAAAGTTTGCATTCTTTTATCCTCTACACTGATCTTAAATGAGGTCTTCATTCTGATTATTTAATGAGACTGTAAGACAGAAAACTGAAAGCCATGGAGAAATCCAAGATAGAAGGCTGTGAAAATAAAAATAACCAACCAACCAAAGAATAATTATTGTCAACTGCAGGACAGCCAACGCAAAGAGAAGATATTGGAAAGTGAGTTCAACCAAAGATACTCAGAATTACAGAATTTTTGAGAGGTCAGATCATGTAGTTTAAGTTTTATTTTTCAAAGGAGGAATCCTAGACTCTGTGACTTATTCTAAGTAAGAGGCTACAAAATTTCTAGATGCTTATTCAAATGAAGAGCAAAGACACAATCACCAAGTCACTAACTTGACTCTGTCCGTTACAGTGGTGAGACATGTTTGGTGTACACTTTCTCGTTAAAGATTTAAAACAAAAGAAAGACAGTTTTGAACATTTTTCTTCAGTACTGATTTCAGAGATCAAAGATACCTTAGCAATTAAAATAGAGAAAATGTGGTCTACTTACCCATTCTGTATGGCAGCTGTGGGGTCATAGGTCAGAGCCATGCCAGCCTGTATACAGGGAGGAAAGGGGAGAAATCAAATCTTAACACTTTTATCTCGGTGCCCAAAACATTCAGTCCACACAAATACTTTTATCTTTACTTTCCGTGATTTAAGTTTATTTTATCCTATACATTTTTCCATTCTTACTGCCAAGACTAGCATTTTTACTCCCCACACATCAGAATCCACCAGCGAGTTAGGAGTTTATATTATACATCCAGACAAACCAAGGAACAATGCAGTTTGGATGATTTCCGTATCTACTTCATAAACCATCCTCTGTCTAATCTGGTATCCTCATGATTTCTCACTATTGTCAAGAGCACCTATTGTACATCTCGTGGATGAAAAAAAAAAGGAAGAATAAATCCTGTGGTCAGGATAAAAGTAAAAGCTACTTAAAATGCATTCGCCCTTTTAGAAGGAAATGTTAAGAAACATTTATTTTAAAATACGTGGTATGGGGTGCCTGGGTGGCTCAGTCGGTTAAGCGGCCGACTGCGGCTCAGGTCATGATCTCGTGTGATCTTGCGTGAGTTCGAGCCCCGCGTCGGGCTCTGGGCTGACAGCTCAGAGCCTGGAGCCTGTTTCAGATTCTGTGCCTCCCTCTCTCTGACCTTCCCCCGTTCATGCTCTCTCTCTGTCTCAAAAATAAATAAACGTTAAAAAAAATTTTTTTTAAATAAAATAAAATAAAATAGGTGGTATGCCTCAGGGGTGTGTAGGTAATAAGTGGCCGTGTGCTTGTCCGATGTACTGCCAGTGCCTGTCCTACTAAGAACGGTAGAAAGGCAAGGTCATTTACACATGAGGGAAATTTTAGGCCTTGTAGTTAATCAGGAGCTGCTTTCGTCCTAAGTGTACTTCTAAGAATACACTCACCTTTGAAAAACTAAACTTCAGTAACTGGCAGTAGTTTCAGAAAAGAATAATAAACTTCATGACTGCTAATTCACAGCCTACCTCCTTTCCTTTCTTTTTTTTTTTCTACCTCCTTTCTTCATACACATATCACATCTGATCCTCATGAAAACCCTACGGAGTAGGTGGGAGAAATAGCTTCTCCATTTTATCGATGGAGACCCTGAAGCTTGGAGAGGTCAAGTGATTTGCTAAAGGTCACATATTTATTTAGAGGGAGAATTAGATTGTAGCCCATGTCTTCTGATGCAGGCTGCCTTCCACTACCTATGACACTGACTGAGGGTCTGCATGAGACCTGACGATCATCTCTAGCAATGTGGGAGAACTTTTTCTGTGCACGTCTGGTCATGTCAGCTTTATTTTTGAACTTAAAATTTTTTTAATGTTTTATTTATTTTTGAGAGACAGAGCGTGAGTGGGGGAGGGACAGAGAGAGACAGAGAGGGAGACACAGAATCCGAAGTAGGCTCCAGGCTCTGAGCTGTCGGCACGGAGCCTGACGCAGGGCTCAAACCCACTAGCCATGAGATCATGACCTTGACCTGAGCCAAAGTCGGACATTTAACCAAATGAGCCACCCAGACACCCCTATCATACCACCTTGTGTTTTCCAATACTGTCTGTTTACTGCTTGTGAGTATAAACAGAATGTGGAAGGAAAACGGACTAGGTTGTTATCAGGTTAGCTTTTTTTTTTTTTTTTTTAATTTGAAAGTAAATTAGACCAATGTCAATTCCCTGGCTTTGATAGTACACTATAATTATATAATATATAACCATTGGGAGAAATGGGATGAAGGGTACACAGGGCCTCCTTGTACATTTCTTTTGCAACATCCCATGAATCTATAATCATCGCAAAATAAAAAGAAAAAAATGAATGAACTTTGAGGACTTTAGTAGAAGACAAGAAAAATCATAAAAACTTTAGAGAAAAGAGAGAGGAGTTTTGTGCTTGAATTTTTTCCAGTGTGGGTGAAGGTAGTTTTCCTACTGGGCTCATTGAATTCCTCAGATTTAGCACATAACTGAAATGGAAATTCTCAGGCTTTCCAAGATAGGGTCTGAAGTTCAGTATGCTCTGCTATAGTCAAGCTTAGATTACATGCATTATTTTTCCCAACTTTAAAATTGTTATTAAGATTGGTATAAAGAACAAAAGTGTAGAGCTGTATACGAATGGGACTGGCATACTGGGAGCACACAGAAATGGAAACAGAGTTTGCAAGCAAAGTTGAGATGACTTTCAGAAGTTAACAGAGGTGCACTGAGAATGCATGTGTAATGATAACTGTCTCACTCATGTTAAAGAAACATGCAACTGATATTAGGACAAGGTAGGGGATTGGAAAATAAGAAGAGAGTAACAGAGCAGAGATAAAGATAGGCTTTCTCCCCCTTGGGAGAAACAAAGGTCGTGGTGTCAAAAACAGATCCTAAGTCTAAAATTTTCCCAAGATGGGGCCTATGCCATGTGACAGACAGGAGGCTGGGTCCAGGCTGAAGACTCCCCAGAACGGGCCTATCTGGGGTGCAGCTGATACTCCATGGTTCTAGATCCTGGAGAGGGCAGTTGTATAAATTGCCCATTGGGCATAGAACTCTTTCTTAGAAACACTAACCTTCTTTCCCCTAACTTATTCAAGATGTTACACCAGAGGCAGAATGAAAAGAATGGGCTTTATACTCCATAGAGATATTGCTAGTTTGTGAGTTTAAGATGAAATAATACCTTCAGCCTCCTAACCACCTGAGACTGTTTAAATCCTAGGGGACTTATAGGATGCCTTTCCTAGTCAACCTCATGTTTTCCCCTTTTCCTTGGACTTATTTTCCAATAGTGCTCGGAGACCAATGCTATTTATCATTTCTTGAATGACCAATTATCTTGAACATTCTCTTCTCATGCCATGTTTATTTGTCCTGACAACATTAGGTAAGGATTTTTTCTCTCACCTACTACTTGAATTTCTTGTGGGTTATAGTTAACAAATCAGCCCCAACTAGGAACACAGTAATTATCAATAAACTCTACCTTTTTGTTGAATATCAATTTGATAATCAGGAAGCCTAAGTTGGCCTCTACCTACATCTGAAACCTCCATCCATCTTTCAGAGGATGGAAAAGAACTGAATAGATGGCAATATGGTTTTGTGGAAAGAATATATATTTTGGACCTAGGTTCAAGTCTTAGCTCTGTTATTTCTGGCAGTGTGACCTTGGGCAAATTATTTAACATGTTTCAACCTCAGTTTCCTCAGCTGTTAAATGGTTAATACCTACCTCATCAGATTGTTGTGAAATTGAAATGAGATTACATTTGTAAAGTATCCAGCACAGTGCCTGGAGACAAGACACATACATGAATATTATAAAACAAAGCAACACGTGGTGAGAGCCATCTGAGTGGTATGGATGGGTGAGGGATAGAGGAGAGAGGCTGGGGGTGACCAGGGAAAGCATGTGGAAGATGTAGAGATGAGTGGAGCCTTGAAAGACGATTAGGATTTCCATAGATGGAGATGAGAGATGGAGGCCGGCTCAGACAAAAGGAATAGCAGGAAAAGACAAAGAAATAAAAAGGGCAAGGTGGGTGATTCATCTGCAGTAGAACATTGTGGTGGGGGGTGGGGTAGTGGGAATTCAGAGTCAAAAGAAAAGGAAGGAGAACCTTGATTGCCTGGCTCCTCTTAGGGAGGCATGGGATATTTTTTGAGCAGGGCAATTACACAATCAAAGAGGGATTGTCCAATCCCAAGAAACAGCATGAAACCCCTGGAAAACAGAGGGTAAATCCAGAGCAATAAGCAACTGGAGTAGGTACTCGGGGACAGGCAGGTGGAGAGGATCTCAAGTGCGACTGTCATTGCAAGAGGGTAGGGAATGAACACAAGATTCACCTACTTCATGATTTTGCCTAGGGACAGTCATGTCTCTGAGCACCTTCGGCAAGAGGAGACAAGAGATAGTTTCAGGTCATATACATTTGGGACATTATGGGTAACAAAACAAGGCATGGGTTAAACAGGGGGTTGTGTGAACGTAGCCCACTGGCTGAATATCATAGCACAATAACTAATACTTGGCTGCACCTGGTTTTCATTTCATGTGTAACAGATTGTTGAGTTATAATTCTAATATAGTCTTAATGCAGATTTTGCATTCAATTTCCTTTTGTTTCTTTCCACAAAGGTACAAAAGAAAATCAATTTTGCTGCCCTGTCTAGCCACCTTTACACTAAGTGAAGAACCATGAAATCATCATTATGTAATTACCAAATTTTATGGCATGTTTACAAACTCCAGAGTCACACAAAAAGTAACTTGGAACAAAACAAAAATGTCACACCACATATGGAGGGAAGTGATGTTTAATCCTGTCTCTCTGTTTCGAAAGAGCTTACGAGATGCACAAATATTTTCCATTTTTCGAGTTTACATAAGTTGTGCATTGGAAGTGTTTGCAATTTATTTAAACGAAAGGGGGCATTTTTGTCATTTTCCAGCAGCAGCTGAGTTTTTGCTTAGTATTTCAACCATAATAGGATATTTCTAGTCACCCCGGCAGAATCTATACTATAAGAGCTAAACAGTTTAGAAGAAATTTTAAAATGGAGTTTGCTGAATTAAGGTATCTAATTATTTTCAATAAATATAGGGATTTCATGAAGACATATCAGTTTGACTTAGGAGCTAGATATTTGATTTTTATAACTTTAAATGATTAACAAGTTAAATGAAGAGGTAATAATCATGGAAATACTGCTATGGGCTATGGGCTCCCTAGTCTCAGTAGGGAGTAGGCATTAACACTTCAGAAAGATTTTTGGACTGTAATGCTTGGTCTTTCCGAGGAGCAGAGGATCATGGACTATAACAAAGCTAATGAGAAGACAGGCTGATAGAACTGATTTTATCATTTTTGAAACTACTTTTTACATTTATTAACGTTTATTTATTTTTGAGACAGAGAGAGACAGAACATGAGTGGGGGAGGGGCAGAGAGAGAGGGAGACACAGAATCCGAAGCAGGCTCTAGCCTCTGAGCAGTCAGCACAGAGCCCTAAGCAGGGCTCAGACTCACGGACCCTGAGATCAAGACCTGAGCCGAGGTCAGACGCCTAACTGACCAAGCCACCCAGGTACCCCTGAAACTATTTTTATATTGTCATGTAAATGGGGACCAAAAAATTTGAGGCAACAAACTTCATATGGATAGACATACACTGTAATTACTGGAAAATGGAAACATCAATGTGTTAGCATAACATTTCTCTTTTTTTCTAAATTCTGTCTTGACAAATGATGCATCATAATTGTATGGGTAAAAATGAATAGTCACAAGAATTTCCAACTTTCTATGATCAGATATAAGGCAACACTGTAGTATATACATAAGTAAATACTATAATAAGTAATAATAAATAAGTACATATTGTATATTTTAGCAAATATTGTGTACTGAATTAGCACAAGATAAGTTCAGGAAGCCAAATAAGAAAAGGATAACGTAATTTTCTGGATATTATTTTTTTTAATGTTTATTTACCTTTGAAGGAGAGAGGGAGGGAGAGCGTGAGCACAGGAGGGGCAGAGAGAGGGAGACACAGAATCTGAAGCAGACTCCAGGCTCTGAACTGTCAGCACAGAACCCAACCCGGGGCCCCAACTCACAAACCGTGAGATCATGACCTGAGCCAAAGGTGGACGCTCAACCGAGTGAGCTACCCAGGCGCCCCTGGATATTATCTTTGAAGAGTGTATTTCTCGCAATCAATGTTAACAATATTTATAACCGTCAGTGGGTTATTGTTAAAAATTCCAAAAGTAAAGTAAGGTGGCTTAAAAAGTTATGTGTGTGAAAGGGTTTGAAAATTATAATGTGTTATAAAATTTGGGGTTCTGCTATTGTAGTGAAACCTCACTTAACTTTGTTTATATTTACTTACCAATATTTCTCTTTAGAAACATGTCCCTTAGCGAAGAAATCATGATACAAAATTATGTGTATCATATGGGTCAAAAATTTTTAAAAAATTAAAAAAATATCTCTGACTAGAAATTAATTTCAATAATATTAAATGCCAAAATACTGGAGTGGTATAACCATAATTTTTTTTCTTTCCTGTATTTTTTTCTGACTCTTTTGTAAGCTATATATAATTAGAATTACTTTATAATGGGAAGTATCTTAAAGAAGTATATTATATGAACTGTTCTGTGAATTGTTTTTAATTTTTAAATTCAGGAAGAAAAAAGGCATATCATTTACAAAAACCATACAGATTAGAGGCCTGACTTACGAGTAAGCCCAAAAATGTCAGGAAGCATTTAGCTTTGCTAGGTCAGTAGAATACAGACGGTCTGGGATCAAATGGGAGTTGCTACAGCCAGAAGGATCAATGTGAGAATGGGAAGGAGGTCAAGAATAAATACTGACAATTCAGGGTTAATCATACACTGATCCTAGTGTTGGAAGCTATAAGAATTCATAATTACAAATGGCCATACTGGCTGAGAAACTGAGGATTTCATATGCGATAGCAGAAGTGTGGATGTCCAAGATATTCAGAGGAACCGATAAAAATCACCAGGAAACCACAACATGGTCATAACCAAGTACAGTTTTTGGCTAAAAAAATGATTTTTTTAAAAATGTTTTAATGTTATTTATTTTTGAGAGAGAGAGAGAGAGAGAGATGGAGTCTGAGCAGGGAGGGGGGCAGAGAGAGAGGAAGACACAGAATCTGAAGCAGGCTCCAGGCTCTGAGCTGTCAGCACAGAGCCTGACACAGGACTCGAACCCACAAACCGAGAGATCATGACCTGAGCCGAAGTCGGACAGTTAACTGACTGAGCCACCCATGTGCCTCAAGAAAGGATTTTAGGGGCGCCTGGGTGGCTCAGTCGGTTAAGCGTCCGACTTCAGCTCAGGTCACGATCTTACACTCCGTGAGTTCGAGCCCCTCGTCGGGCTCTGGGCCGATGGCTCAGAGCCTGCAGCCTGCTTCTGATTCTGTGTCTCCCTCTCTCTCTGTCCCTCCCCCGTTCATGCTCCGTCTCTCTCTCTGTCTCAAAAATAAATAAACGTTAAAAAAAAAAAGAAAAGAAATGATTTTAAACCTCTTTCCTGTTTAAAAAAAAAAAAAAAAGGAACTAATCCTAGGAAACAATATGTATGTTCAGGGCAAATTTGCAGGCAGAATGTTGTAGCACCTACTGAAAAGGAATGTGAGAAAATAGGGCAAGTGGTAGGGCTTTGCCAGCATTGGCTCTGGTGTGGTCAGGTGATTACTGAATGGTGCGTTTCCCCTGGCACAGGCAGTCAACCATATAAAGCAGGTGTCTGCTCTCGCCTGCTCAAGGCATGTTCCCTGGACTATGTGCAGCCAGTCCCTCTGCTAAAGAGAAGATGAGGGACAAAAGAGACTGTAGACAGGACACTACCTAATCTCCCAAAGAGAGATATAGTCTGGTCCTGAGATCAGACAGAAACGTCCTTGTTAATTGTTCTGTAAAACATGCCTACCAACCTGTGCAGTGGCTCATACAATACTCCTAAGTTTCACAATTTCTGAATCTAAGGGAGATATTTATTCTAAATCTATTTGGTTAGTATGCATCATTTGACCAGTGATTTTCCTCTTCTTTCAACATCCCTTGCAATTCTGTGAGCCTGCTTTTCTTCTGACTTGTCAGAGAGCAATTTCTCCTTTGATGTTACTCGGTCCACCCCTTTGTGGTGCCTGCTGGTGCTCAGGGCCAGGGCTGGCCCCCCTCTTCTTTCCTTCTGTACAGTAATGACATTCACTTTCAGATCCCAAGTATGATTTATGTCCCGGTGATTTCGGAATCTTGGTCTCAAACTCAAGTGTCTATACTGAATTCCAGAATTTATTGCCTAGTTAAATTAGTACGTTTAATGTATGGTCAGTGTCTCTTATCAAGTTATCATTTCTTGTTTGTGTGTTGGCAGAGACATCCTCTCCTTCCTCTGCTTGCAACTCCCCTCAGCCACACTGTTGTGCTGTGAAGATGCTCTTTTGATAAAGAACATGTCTCAGTCCTTGACTGGTGAGTAGACATGGGGGACGCAGAGGGATTTTTAAGCGACCGTCCCAATTCAGCAGGGAAGCCAGTGTACCGGAACCAAATCATGAATAAGAACCCAGGACAATTAGAGGCAGCCAGAAAACCTGGAGGCCCCTCTTATCCAAGTTACTGACCAAGAGTAGTAGGGAGACGATTATGAAAAATCATCTTGATATCTTCAGGGGTTTGTCAGGAATCATGCAAATGAAATGCAAGGGATTTATCACTTAAAAAAAAACTAGAAAAATAGGCAGAGAATAGAGAAAATTCACCTCTCTTTGTTTGGGAAAAGAACATCAGGGGGAGTCATGCTGTTGTTTATACACTATGTCATCACAGTATTTCTCCTTTTTGGCTTCAGCTAAAGCATCCTAGTCAGGCAGAGAATTTCTCCCTTTTATAGCAATGAAGAAGGACAGGCCAAAAAGATGCAGACAGAATTAAGCCTGGATGACTGGAAAAGCCAATGGCTGCACAAAGAAAGCATCGTCAAAGGAGAAAGAGAAGAAAAGGTATGATGTGGCTAGCTCAAGTTCTCAAAGCTCTAGTCTGAGTTTGTCATTCCCAAAGTTAAATTAAGCCTTTATTGATAATCATAAAATACACAAGAGAACACTACCATATTTTATGTAGACACTTCTGATTTTATTTCAATCTAAATGGCTGACTTTATAGATTCCAAAACACAGTGTGTGTGTGTGTGTGTGTGTGTGTGTGTGTGTGTGTGTGCGCGCACTTCACATTTTAAAGTCTGTGAAAATTGGGGCTTGCATGATAATTGATGGCATTTGAGTTTGGCAACTTCTCTTTTTAGTGACATTTAAAATAATATTTCATCTTTAATTGATGGTATCTTAGAGTCGGTGATGGAGTGTATATACTGGTAAACCTCACTATAACATACTAAGTAGGATGAAAAATATAAAATGCTGAGGTTGCTACCAGGGTGGGTCTGTGAAGCTGAATAGGTGGGAGTTCTAGGTATCCGGCTAGTTGATCCATATTCTCCCAGGTCCCTGCTGCAGTTTGATGGTATGTGGAGGTTGTAAGCTGTGGTTTAAATTTCGATGGGGATAATTCTGAGTCTTATGGCAGGCTGGAATTGCCAGGACAGCACCAACAACTCCAGAAACTCCCTAGTTGGCTGAGGCCCCACTTAGTTGCCATGGAGACTGGGTCAAAGGTATCAGAGAACATGGAGATCAACCATCAGTCTTTCCCCTTATAATTGCTTGATATAATTTTTCCATTGTTCAGCCCCTCCTAAACCCCATATCCCTACTTTCTCCCCTAGAACATAAGTATGCTTTCCCCTACTCTTCTTTGAGAATGGAGACTAGGGCAGATGATTGGAGCTCATCATCAGACACATCATATCCAAAATTACACTATTATAGGAATTTTCAAGATTTACTTTTTATCTTTAGTGATCACAGGTTAGAAAATACGAACCCAGCAGTTTTAAAATAAGAACACTTACCTGAGTTAGAAAGTCTATAAGCTAAACTACTGCGAATTCAAGTTCTTGGGCCAATGGGAAGATTTTTTTGAGATTACAAGTGTCATTCACCTTGAGCCTGCTCTCTAAATTGCCAGTAAAGCACATGAAATAAATAAGACTACATTTGATGGGCTGGCTAACAAAGTCAATCGCAAGTGTTGTAATGCATCGTAAGAGCCAATCACTTTTTTTAAGATCACATATGTAAAGTCTCTTCTTCAGTTCAAGGTTAAAAGAACTATTTTCAAAACCTGGCAATGTTGTTACATACATCTTAATTTCTTCCAAAGTCCCATTAAAGAAAACAATTGGACAACTAAATGCCAAGCATGTTGTTATACCCAAGGGAAATCATGAACTGTATAGATAATTCTTCCCCCTTCATGGAATATGGTCAAAGATAACATGGATCTACACCCTTTTACTGCTAAGTTTTGAAATAATTCTTTAGATAAACTATTGCCTTTAAAGTATTTTTTTTTAATTTCTAATGGTGTATTGGGGCAACACTTCAATTCCATATCTCTGAGACATAAATTTTCTAATGTTCAGTACTGTAAAATTAAATTACAGTCAATATGGCTCCAAAGCTAGTAGAAATGATATATTTCTGGGCCTTGTCAGGTTCTTCAGATATTTAATAAGAAGGGTGTTGACTGGTGACTGATCAAAGAGTTGGTGTGCAGGGTGCACTGTTCCAAACAGATCCAACTGAAGGCAAGAGGGCCACATGGTTAAGGTGCATTTTTGTCTTCATCACTGCTAAGAATGCCTCAAAGCATGTGGTTTAAGTAGCATTGGTAACAGCTAGTGATAGCCAAATGCTTTCATAAACTCAACAAAATATTCCTTTTGAATGTTCCTTATAAATGGTAACCATAGGGATAATCTCTTCTCTCCAGATTTTATGCAGCTTGTTTGTTATTACTTCCATAGCCATCTTTGTGTCTTTGAACATCAAATATTGTCCATATCAATGTGACCCACTGGGGTTTCTAAAGTCAAGGGCCAATATAGCTTTTTCTCTCATATGCAGATAGGTGGGTAAATAAGAATGTTATAAGTGATAGTAGAAATAATTCAATGTGTTAGGCGGATGACTTTGTACTGCTAAGGAAGATATATGAATTTTTACACTGGGTCCAATGTTTAGTGATCTTGATAAAGTGATTCCAAGCCAACTGGTCGCTCATAGACTCATTAAACTCATGAAAATAGGACCAGAGCTTTTCCAAATTCCTTAGAAAGTTTTGCATTTTTGGTTGAGTAAAGAGTAAAGAGTAAAAACTGTTGTCTTTAGATCCATAACAATTGATAATTGACTCAAACACAACTTTTTACATAAAGACAGTTGGTTGCATGAATCAGTACATTATTTTTGATACCCATGGACATTGGTTTTTTATATCAATGGAAGAGATACAGACTTGACCAGTAGCTGGCTCCCACTCAGTAATAACAATCAGAAAACAAGACACAATTCTTGTTATTAGCAGCAATTATATTCTCTAAAGTCACCATGAACACTGAATTAGGAATATTGACTCATTGCTCCTAGAAGAAATTCAGGGTTAGGTTCTGATCACAACATTTTCACCAACTAATTAATGCACAACATTGCTTTAGCTGTGTTTCTGGCTAAAGACACCTTATTATATATTTTTGATTCATCAACAATGAACTCAAAGCCAAAGCACTATAAGTCATGCTTGCGCAAAGCTGATCTCCATTTTCTTTTCATATTGTCTCCACAAGGCACAGCATAGATTCCTTGCACTTAGGAACACAAGGCATCATGTCAGCACTATAGTTGGGGGCATTTTAAACAGTGAAATCACCAGTGAAAAGCACAAACATGGAAAAATGTGGCCCTACATAAACCAAGGAAAGGACACGTGTTTATAGTGTTATAGGTTGACACAAGAGCCTGCCTTGCTCAATCTTGAGAGTATGGATATTTGGTGACTCAGACTTTTTTTTTTAAGTTTTTTTTAAATTGAATTCCAGTTCAGTTAATACACAGTGTTATATTAGTTCTAAGTGTACAATTCAATACCTTACACAGTGCTCTTCATGGTAAGTATACTCTTTAATCCCCAGGCGACTCAAACATTTTACTGCTCTGCACAAATGACCATGAAGCCACCATGAATGTTGATTCTGGGTTATAAACAAATTGTAGCAAGTACGTTAAGTTTGCATACAGGGAACCCATGAATAATGAAGATCCACCGTATCTTTTTTAAATGATAATTTCACGAGTCTGAGTCTTTCAGTAAACAAAAGGAAATTTCATAAATGGCATTAGTATTAACTTAGAAGGATTCTAACAATTCCTTACACACAAAAAAATTGGTAACATTACTCTTGAAATAGATTAGGGCATTCAATAGATTATTGGGCAATAGATTACTGACATTCAGCACTAGGGAGCCATAGAATATGCAAGAAAATTCTTATTTCCCAATTATTTGTTAAATCCAGCATTCCCATCAGGATGCTGCTTCTGTCAAAGATAACTGCTTTGAAGAATGTTTGAAAGTACTTGATCATGAGGAGTATTTTTCATAGCCACAGAGGTTGTGTGAGCACTTTTTGCATTCAAAACTAATTGCCATTACTTGCCGGAATAGGTAGGTTAATAATTCATTTTCTTTCTCTTTAAAAACACTAACCATGTAATTCATCAGATCTCAATAGTGGCTCCATCTTTTCCTTGGTATCTAGCTATAGTTCATGTTTTCTTTCAATATTCTTTTTTTCTTTTTCTTTCATCTTCTCCATCCTTCTCTTTCCTTGCCAGCCCTTGGCTTTTATGATCACACGACCTTCAAGAGAAAAGTGGCTACAAATTTGAAAACCATCTAATGCCTCAGTGCTAAATAATGCTTGGAATGCAGATGATGATTTGGAATGTGATCTTATAAAAACCTTAATAAAATCTGGGTCAAAGTAAAAATAAATTAATTTCTACTTGCTTTATAATATACTTTATTAAATAAGTGAAAAATTCAGCTGGAAAAATGATATTGGTAGCAGATGTCTTTTCAAATAAATGTTGTATCATTAAAAAGAATTCCCACTTGGAAAATAAAAGAGACATGACATAAAATTGGACACCAAGGAATTAAGCATTTGAGTCATAAGAAACACATAGCAAAGCTGGCTTTCAGATTAAAACGCCCTGACTTGTGTTGATGATATTATGATAGTTATAATAGCTAATACTAGAGTGATTATAGTTTTCCAGGAACTGTGATCAGTGCTTTATCCTCGGCACCTCATTTAATCCTTCCAATCACTAAATATACACTTTTAACCATTCTCATTCTACTGATGAGGAGACTGAAGCAGAAAAACGATAAAACTTTCCCAAGTTTGTCCCTCAGCTTAAAAGCTGTGGATCTGTGATGGAAATGCTAGAGTTTCCTCCCTAACTACTGGAGTGTCTGATAAAATGTGAAGAAAAGCCAACAGTATTGTGCACATCACAGATGCTGACACATGTGCTTCCTTAAATTTCAGAAGGAACTATGATTGTCAATAGTTAGTAGAGTACTAGAGAAGGATTCAAGATGTATCCTATCCCACCCAAGCTCAAGTTGCTCCTCTAAATATTATTCTCTCTGTGCCAACTCAGTACCCAAGGGCAGAGGGGACTCTACTGGACAAGTAACAAGGTGAAATTTTCAACTCTGGGATGATTTTCTGGCTTGTCAATGCATATAAATCAGTTTCTCCGTTACCTACCCTGAAAAACAAACAAGCAATCAATCAGTTAATGGTTAGTAACGGGACAAGTCTGAGCTGCAGTTCTTGTGTTTGCTGCATTTGTCAGTTTTATTATTTTTATTTTGGCTTTGGTTTTCTTTCACTGTTGCGTAGGTTAATAGCCAGTTATCATCAGTGATTTTAGTTCCACGATATAAGTTATATTCTATCCAACCTTTAACTGCCTACTCTACAGAGAAGATCTTTGCTGTTTTAGGTTCCCAGGGGGTGGAGAATCTGTCTGTATGTTTATGTCATGTCCATTATCTCCTGTCTTGTGCCTCCCACATAGGGGATGCTCAGTAAGTGCTTGTTTACGGACTGAATGCTTTTTGTTTAAGCTGTTTCTTCTCCAATATTACTTTAAAAAATGTATTTCAAACAGAATTCTCTTAAAAAGAACATTTCTGCAAGAGGTAGTCCTATACTGAGAAAGTAAGAAAGGAAATAGGAAACAGGAGGAGACAGAAGGGTTCTCACGGTATATGTATATTTCTAATATACATCCAGGGCAAGGGTCACTCCCTACACTTCATTATGTCCTTGGGACACAGCACAAAGTATCAGTCATGGAAGGAACAAATGCTTTTTGACAACAAGAGTACTGATGATTATGGTGATGGAGACACAGTGGAAATCCAGAATTATGACGCCAACTCTGCATGTATTAATTTTCTCTCAGAAAAATAAAAACAAAAGCAAACATAAAAATCAGGACATACCCTCAAGGAAAATGTTTATCTGAATGAGAATCTAGGATGGAACTATTTTGTTATTGATTACGGGTATCTGTCTACTCAGAAATCTAAAAAGACATCTTTGTGTCAATCATAAATGGATTTAGTCGGAATGAATAATTACTCCTCATGCCTTGTGGCACAATGAGGAGGAGGCCGGACGTTTGGAATCAGGTTCATCAACTATACCTGTACTTGGCTATGGACTTCATAACAGCACGAGAAACCCCATTTCTCCCACATGACCTTTGCAGGCTTTCATTCACTTACTGGCACTGAAGAGAATTTTTATTAATAGTAGTTCTAAATGGACAAGAGCTATAAAACTTTACAGCACAGGAGAAGTTTTCATCCATCACTGAAAACAAGTTGATTTCAGGTCTGAAAATAGACAACCTATTATCTGGGTTATAGGTCGTAACAAATCACTTGGCTTACTGTTGGCTGTGGTAAAACTGGTAACTTGAGCTTTCAGCTCACTCATAGTGGATTTTGTAAGTGCCTTAATGAGATCTAATTAAAGCATACTCTGTCAGTTTATTCCATCTCTTAAAGGCTTTGAAATGAACACGTCCAGGCAGAGCCAGTAGCATTGCACTACAATAAGGAGCGCAATTTACATTTGGTTTGTGTGAATGGCACCCATCCCCTTGGTATTATGAAGTGCATGTACTGTATTCATATACCCAGAGGCTTGTGTCTTGGGCAATTAAAAATGCCCTCAAATAAAACGTCTTCGAGATATAATACATCATCATGCCTTATCTAAAATTTGTTTCTTTCCTTGGGAATAGGTAAGAATTTCCAAACCTTAGTATTCCGAGAATGCATCCCCCAAAAGCTTACTTGATTTTCTCTTCAACATAACCTGCCAACTATTCCTGGGAACCTGGGTGCTGATTGTTAACAAGACTATATTAGCTCCGTTAGTTCATCTCCATATCTAGACCGTGAAGACAATCTCCTAAAATGTTTCCCCAGTAAGGAAAAATATCTTCAGAGGATCACATAGAGAGAGATTATTTGTTACTGCTCATTGCTTTGAAATTGACTCTAGCAGAGAACTGTAGATCAGATAAAAGCAAGAAACACCATTTTATTTGTTTTAGTTTTCATAATAAAAATCTTGGCGTTTTTCCACTGGACTTTTGAATACCTTGTGGGGTCACTTCTTTGTTCAATTGCTGGGTCTCTTGTTTGTGTCCATAGCCAAAATATTATTTCTTTGAAGTGCAATTCCTGAAGCAATTGTTATCGATGGCGTTTAGTGACTCAATTACTATAGGACTTGTGAAGATCTTACGAAAGCTAGATTAGAGCTTCAAAGCCAGTGAGAAATAGTTTGTTTATGGTATTTGCGTACTTAAGGATAATGTCCCAACATGACAATTTGGTGAAACAGCACCGTCTTCCATGATCTGACAGTTAATGTTCACTTGCATTTGAAAATTCTGAAGGAGACCCAGAGGCTAGTCACAACAAATGTCAACATAAAGTAATTTCAAGGTTTGACTGACTCTCATCATTGTTGTAGAAGCATCCATCATCTTTGATTTCAGCCAGTCATCTTTACCACATAGCTGAATGTTTCTGATCAGTTGTACTTATTATTTGGGCATAGATTCCAAACAAATCTGCGGGCTTTTTGGTAATCATTGGAAAAGCATTCTTTGGAAACATAGGAAGAAGCAACAGGAATTCTTCTTCGTGTTCCTGATATGTGTATTTGTTGTTGTTGTTTGTTCATTTGTTTGTTTTTTAATTTTTTTATTTGTCTAGAGTGGACACACACTGTTGTATCAGTTTCAGGTGTACAAAGTAGTGATTTGACAAGTCTATACGTTATGCTGTGCTCACCACACATACAGTTCCCATCTGTCACCATACAACCCTATTACAGAACAAGTGACTGTATTCTTTATGCTATGTCTTTTATTCCAATGACTCCTGATGTATTTTTGGACTGATATGCAGCATTCCTGATTCCAGTCCAATCACTTGGGAGAACACTAACACGATCAATTTTGGGAAACATTTTGCCTGAAGTAAAGAATATGCCTTCAGATGTAATGGGCTATCTAGCTTATGAATGTCATGAAAGTCATACTGATGATACAGTGAGACCATTTCTGAGCTAGGGGTGACATTAAAAACATTTCGCCACCATTATGTTGTAAGCACCGGCCAATCAGAATATAAATGCTGGGGTAGGATCCTGGGGAACTCCTGCAGTGCCAGGTAGCACCCCATTCTTGTGAGATGGTAAGACGTCCTGAGGAGCCACCAAAGTGGAAGGGGTGGAGGGGCTGTACTGATGGACTAGTGCCGGTGGTTATTTACCAAATGAAACAAATATGTTTTACTATTTTAACAAGCAGCATGGCCCTTCTGGTATATGGAAGTTGAATATGAGCCCTGTCCCTGGCTCAAGGTTCTCTGGGACGGTGGTTCTCAAAGTGTGGCCTAAGGACACTTGAGGGTTTGGTGAGATATTTTTAGGAGATCCACAGGTTCTCCCTTTTTCAATGACGTGTCTGTATGAAGCTGGATTTTTTTTCATATGATTAAATCAAACAAACTATGGCAACAGGTTGGATGCTGATGCAGATATGCAAATCTGGTCATCTTTTAGCAACCTAGACAGTAAAGTGATTTGCAAAAAGGTAAAAGAGTGCCATTATTCTCAAAAAAACTGACTTTGAAAGATATAATATTTTTGTTAACAAGGGATGGTTTATTCTTTTTTAATGAACTAATAAACAATCATTTTTAAGAGTATGAAGGGATACTAAGACCAAAGAGTTTGTAAATAGCTATATGAAGAAATAAAATGATAAGATTTGTAGAGCACTAAGAGAGGCCTAATAGCCCCAATCCCTGAGCATTCTGCTCAGAGTTTTGCTTGTCACTTGAGAGATTAATTAAGAACTTTAAAATATCCCTGTGTATTCCACTTATGCAAAAACATGTCCAGCAGCATATATTTGTATTTCAAAACCTTGCTAATTTACACTAATTTATGTGTGTAAAGTTTTCATTACTAGATTTTTTTTGATAAAGAAGTGCATTTCACCATGCTAAGAGAACTGTTATGAAAATGCCACTCAGAAGAAAACAG
Source organism: Panthera leo (assembly GCF_018350215.1). Lineage (NCBI taxonomy): Eukaryota > Metazoa > Chordata > Mammalia > Carnivora > Felidae > Panthera > Panthera leo. The sequence continues at coordinate 145,360,721 of NC_056687.1, read as the reverse complement.
CTTTACACAAGCCATTAAAATTTTAATTAGCTTATCAGTTGTCATGCTTTAGGTACTTGTAAGATGCTTAAACATTTTAGGAGAAATCCTTTTCACACTATCGTTTTTTTACCTGACTTTCAAGAGAGGCAGAGAAAACATGAGCCTCAATCTGTGCTACTATCCCAAATGCTGAAGCACTGGAATTGAAATTATCATCTTTCATTTTATCTAGGGCAACAATGAAAGGTTTACCATCATCTCATCTAAAAACAATAACTGCAACAAAAAACAAGCAAAAACAAACACCCCCAAATGATCTCTTCATCAAATTGGTATGCCAAGGGGCTATTAAAAAAAAAAAAAAAAAAAAAAAGAATGGACTTCAAGGAAAGATTATGTCTCAACCTTAATACTGGATGAAGGAAGGGCCCAGAGAAAATCTCTCCTAAGAATCTGACCCAGAGTCCTTGCTTGGGTTAGAGTTTCAATTCATGAAGTCAGAGGGGTCAAAGACCGGCAGAGAATGTAGATAGTGCTCCCAGATGACTAACGAGAGCAAATGCAACTTGTCTTCTCATAATGCCATTGATTATAAGAGGAGAACCAATTTCAGAAGTGTTAAAATGTGGAAAAACAACAACAAGAACATGGGTCTTGGAAACAATGAAATACGGTAATTAAAATTTCCTGGTATATAAAAGTTCACTGAATATTGCTTACATAGGAATGAACTACATTATGTCAAACTTTATCAACCATGCTAATACAATTTAGCAAGTATAATGCAAGCAGAAATAGAAGCAAATATATCTATATACATCTATATCCATATCTGTATCTATATCATCTATATGTATATAAAATGATAGGGACACAAAGTTATCCAACATCCTTAGAGTATCTACACCTAAAACCACAATCGAGGTGTAAACATTAATATGCTTATCTCAAAACCAAAATATGTGATAAGCATATTTTTAGTGCATGCCCTTTCTTTTCCTAAGTTCTTTCTTCTGAATGTATCTACATACTTGGAATACATTTTTATTGGTCACAGGTAAATTTAATTAAGCTCCTTTGATTTTCACAGTTCAACATCAAAAGGTATAACTCTTAAAAAGCAGCTTTTGACAACAGAGATTAGGGATATATGTTTAAAACCTACAAGTAAATTACAAGATGCTCTGGTTGCTAACGTTGACACCACAATGCTTCTGTGGCAATAGCACACTTGGTCTTTACCAAGATCTAAACCCAAAGCTCTAGATTCGTCTACAGTAGCAAAGTGGCAGCTTGCAGTCTACATTTCTTTTATGTTGACTGGCTTGATCTTGAGAAATGTGTAAGAGGGGGGTGTCTTGCTGCATGCAACTGGCATCTATTTTGTGGATGCGATAAGACAGGACCTTACGGAGACAGGAACTGAGCTTTCAGTCATCCCAGCTTATCTGACTGACCGTCAAGGCTTCTTGGTTATGGTCTGCGATCCTGAAATCTCTCTCATCAGTGGGTGTTAGATTCAATAAAAATTTAAAAGATCAAATGAGTCGTTGTAGACTACAGATGTTTGGTATGGGATGGATGTCATAATGAATACTATCAGAAATCAGCTCTCTTCTGGGGGCGATGGAGCTAACTGCTGATCACTAACCCAACCCTGAAAACACAAGGGTCATTCCCTTTCCTCTTCCTTTTTTGAACATAACACAGACTGCCTTTCTAAAGTTGGGATATTGAAACTCTTTCCTTTTTCATTAGTTTCAGGTGTTTGATGATGATTCTCTTTTTCATGTCTTAAAATAAAGAGTTATAGATTATACAATACTTGAACACAATTTATACTTTAAGAGGGGTTTTGAGACCTGTGTGGAAAAACTCAAAACACACGACAGTCTTAGTAAAAAAAAAATGGCTAAACGTTTTGCTGAGGAAAACCCCACTCTCTTTTCCGTCAGTCCCAGTACTGAAAGTGTAAAATGCTGCATCAAGTGGGATGGCTCCTAAATGAGAAATAGATGAAGTGGGTGCTTTGAATAGAAATACAAAATAAAGCTCTTCTGTTGAAAGTATGGCCTTGGTACAAAATAGCATTTATTCAAGTCATTCAAAAAACTCCATTCCTTTTCACAGAGAATAAAACACTTCTTAGAAGCCCAGATACCTTTTCCTTGTCTTCTTACAGCAAAAATAAGCAAAAGGAATTCATTCTCAAGTGTCACTGGATGCTTACGCTTGCTTTTCTCCTGTTTTGTGTTAAGAGGGTAAGTGGATCATTAACTGTTAAATGCCTTTCTTTTTGTTGTGAAAAACAAAACCCTGTGTATATCAACTTTTCTTTCAATTTAAAATGTTATTTCAATATAAAAAATGAAAATGTCATATCTTATGTTGATATATACTTATGTAAAATACGTATCAACACATTTATGAGCATATGGAAAAATATATAAAACACATATATGTGCAATGGTAGATCCCAATAAAATAAATCGAAATTTTTAGTTTTTTCCAAGTACATAAACATTCAACGCTCATTACTGATTTCACTGAAAATATTTTTTAGGTACTATACGATTATGGATCAACTCTTTGTGGATAAGTCTTTCAGCGAGTATGTATCAGGTTAAGGTTTGGTGAAAGACAGAGGACTTATTGTAGTACAGAACTGAGGTCAATTTTGAATTCCTACATTCCTGCTCAAGTAATTTTATCCTGAGCACATTAATATAGGCCTACTCATTTGCCCTCTTCGAAGAGATTTGGTTTTCTAAGAGACCTGATTTCATCAGGGCCCCAAATGTCTGTCTTGCCGCCATTTTGAGGAAAGCATGGGGCTATATTACTGAGCAAAAGTCAGTCAGTACTCACTCACCTCTCCTTCCCTGGGCCAAGGCCTTCCATTCTGGGTGTATTTGCTTTGATTCTGTCGCTTCTTTTGTCCTCCATCAGCGAATTTGCACAGTAAAGGCTCACTAGGGGCTGGAAAGATAAGAAACCAATTCTACATTAGCAAATCCCCCTTAAAAACAAGTGATTATTTGAGTCACAGTAGTGCTTTGTAATGCGTATCTTTGAAGTTGTCTTGCTTCTGGAGAGATATTTGGCCCCCTTTTAGTCTCTATTATGTTGGCTGTTATTCTATCTAACTGGGCTTCGAAAGAGCACTGGCAGACCATAAAAGAAAACAAAAAATATTGTTGAAAAAATAATCAGTTGAAGCAGAAAGTGAACCTGCCTTAGAAGTAAAGAGGCGAATGTCAACTCCTTCCAGTTATGTTAATGCTAAAAACCAGACAACGGGTCCAAAATGGAGTCACTTATGTGAAGTTTCATGTCACCAGACCAAAACCTAACTTAATTAAAGTTTTGGCTCTCCCAGAAATGGAAGTTTAAACCAGTCAGTCAGGAGTCACCTGATCAGCACTGTTGAGGTAATTTACCTGATAGAACCCGGGCCATCCTGTGTAGAAAAGTGACTTTGCCATAACCAATCCATTTTTTTGCCAATACTTTTGTTCACACTCCCTTCTGCCTATAGAAGCCTCCAATTTGCACAGCTCCTCAGAGTTCCTTTCTACCTGCCTGATGGGATGCTGCCTGATCCACGAATCCTTGAATAAAGCCAATAAGAGCTTTAAAATGCACTGTCTCATTTTGCTTTTTAACATTAGAAACTTATTCATAACCAGTATTTGTGTGAAGATAAATATTTCTCCTCAAAGTTGCCATGTTTTCACAGTAGAAACTGTAGGATTCTATTTTGGAAAAAGATCCTTAGGAGTTTCCTTCTAAAATGGGAGCTATTTTGCTAATTGCAACCAAATTAGTTTTTTTCTCATTAATCCCTGCAATTTCAAAAAGGCTAGAAGTTGATTGTCCGTTGAACCTCTTTCACTCCAATTTCCCAGTGAAAACTAGTCAGTGTCTCAGGGAGAACAATTACTTAAATATTAAATGAGCCCACATGATAAAATCTAGACAAAGGATATGGCCCTAACAAATGAATCCCGGCCTGGGGGGAAATGTGGTGATCCTTGGTGACTTAAGTACACTTATTTGACAATTTTATAAAACACAACAGGAAGAAACTTATTCTTTGAGAATTCATGTTCTCTCCACATCCTTACTTGACTAGAAAAATTGCTGATTATTAGCACAAATATTTTTAAAACTGAATGAATAAAATAAATCCATATTGCCCTAAAAAACGTGGCCAATGCATTAACATGGCTGGGAGGATTTTTGTTGTTGTTTCTTCATTTGCTTGGATAAACCATATACTAATTTGTAAGTTTACAGTCTGAAAACTAAAATGGACCTTTCCTCTTCCAACCCACTGGGAAAATGTGTTCTTCTAAAATGTAATTGTTTAATGTTTGAAGGGGAGCAGAATATACCGTCCAAAAAATATGCCTCTTTGGCATAAGGATTAGCTCAGGCTGATTATTTTTAAGAAACAGCAGATAGAGGAAAAGCTCTGAAAACTGACTAGAAGTTACCCTTTTTTAAGAGATGTTTACATTTATAAGGGAAATCTCCATTTGTAACAGTGTCTCCCTCTTTGTATCTGGAAGAAAAGAGTATTCTAGATCTCAAGAAACTTATCAGTGGAGAAGCGAGGCCTTAAATCCGTGTAACAACCTTACCCTTGTTTACTGTGCTTTTTCTGGTAACCTCCCATTACTGGTCTCATTACCCCTTCCCCAACATCTTTTGTCTTTAGCTAAAGATGATATTTAAGATGGTGACTTGGACCATTTCAGAGAGTTACAAGGTTTTCCTGGATATCTCCATGCAAGAGATATACAAGTTATTAAACTTCTATTTGTTTTTCTCCTGTTAATATTAACATGTCTTTATTATGGGGGGGGGTCCCAGTCAAGAACCTAGAAAAGTAGAAGGAAAATTATTTTTCTTCCCCTGCATTATGCTAATTCTTTATCTCTCCTTGTATTCTTGCCTTTGACAATGTAGTGTCATCGAGTCGTCTGACTCTTGGTCTGACCCCATGTGAATTTCTCTAGACAATGAAATGTTAGCAAATGAGACACAAGCAGAGGATTGAAATGTTTTTAAGCATTGAGGTTTGCTTCTTTTACTTTTCTGCATAGCTACGTGAATATGCCCAGCCTGGTCTGCTGCAGGATGAGGTACGACTGTAGATGAGTCATCCCTACCATCAGAGCCAAAGCCAAAGTAGATCATCCAATGACCACCACCCGGACATGTGCGTAAGCTCATCTAAAATCAGCAGACGTACACAGATAACATGCAGGTGACCACAGAAAAATGTATAAACCAAGGTGAGGTCAGTAAGGCCATCCCACAAATATGTAAGCGAAATAAATCTTTACTGTTTCCTGTCACTAAAATTTTGCAATTGATATGTTATAATCTTTCTTTTTTTAATTTTTTTTAACGTTTATTTATTTTTGAGACAGAGAGAGACAAAGCATGAACGGGGGAGGGTCAGAGAGAGGGAGACACAGAATCTGGAACAGGCTCCAGGCTCTGAGCTGTCAGCACAGAGCCTGACACGGGGCTCAAACTCACAGACCGCGAGATCATGACCTGAGCCGAAGTCGGCCGCCCAACCGACTGAGCCACCCAGGCGCCCCTGATATGTTATAATCTTAATAGATAACTGATACCATTTTCCCCAACATCCATTCCTCCCCATTTCTACTCCACCTAGGTTGCTTGCATTTACTAATCTGGATGAAGCAGAAAAAAAAAAAATTAAGGGATTCACGAGACTTTCAACTGTCTCCAAAATCAATAATGGAAAAAGAAATGAGTGGGTATCTACAAAAAAATATTTGAAAATCCTTTGGCTTTAAGTGGCAGTAGTATTTACTCAATCCTTTAGTTTATTAGCAGCAGAATTCTATTAATCAATATTGAAGAAAATGACTCAAGTAGACAGAAAGTCACAATTGGCCAGGCGAAATGAAAAACAAAATGTTTTGCTTGTCCTACAGAGGAAGCATAGAATACGTAACCCCTCCTGGCTCACAACGCAACCAGTGTCATTCCTCACCAAGCACAAGTGGTTCCCAGCTGTCTGCTTTTAGGAGCCTCCAACATTGGTGACTTCGGTGAAGCTACCAAAATCACACAAAGGAAAGGGTGAGTCCTAAAACTTCTGCAGAAAGTTGCTGCCATCACATTGAAGTATTTAAATTCTTTCTCCAGATGAAGGACTAAAAGACTAAATGCAATAAAAGACCCTAAAATTCTGTGCTAAAGAAAATTTCCTGTGATACTCCAAAAGCATATGTGTATATATATTCATTCCTCACTATAGGGTATTTTTTCTTTTGTCATTTTAAAATTTCAAGGTATGTTCATCCATTCAAATGGCTGGTCATGCTGACACATGAGTTTATCACTGGCAATACTACAGATTTCTCACAAAAGACAAGTAAGAAATACCTTAAATTTCCTGCTATAAAAATTGTTGATTCTACCTTTTATGGTTCTTGGGATAATAACTTTCATGAGTCATACTTTCTACCATCTGAAGCAGGTTTCTCTTTATCTTCTCCTAAAATGGATTCTTTTAGTGTACATAATATACTGGTTCTAATAGTCTAGAATATGATAACAACTTCTCTTGAGGTCGTTCGTGTTTCTGCTTTAACACTTAGTTTGCGTGCATTTCAGTGTTAGGGGTAGCGGTCTGCTTCCTGGCTTCCTGACTTACCAGCTATAAGACACCAGGCACTTTTTAAATTCTTTGAGGGTAATAATGTTCCCTACCTCAGACAGCTGTGAAGATTAAATAAATTAATGTGTGAAAAGGGCTTAAACTAGTATATGGTACATAAATGACTATTAAATCCACATTCGCTACAACTCTCACTATTGCTTAGCATCTTCATCAGCCACTGTCCGTGCATCAGCTACGAAACCTGGTTACTTGGCAGAGTCTGAGTGTAGAGTGTTTAATCAACTAGGCTTATTGTTCACCAGCTCTGTCCCACTTTTAACTCCTTGGTGGTTTGGCCACAGAACTTGCAACTGACCTCCAAGAACATCGAAAAGATTTGCTCATTGAGAGGATCTGCATTTCCAAAATGGTTCTTGCTGACTGCAGCTTGTCTCTGGATCATCTGGCCACTACAGCCCAGGTTCCTCTCCTGAGTCATCACCGAAGTTTGGTTCCCATTATCCCTTTAACGTGATACAAGTCATGTTCTCTTACGTGTGTTTATATGCAATTGCCTACACTGAATGCTCCCTGTTCCTTTTTCTGTTGTGGTTTTTTTTTTGTGTGTGTTTGTTTGTTTTTACTATTTTTTTGTTATTCATTTGCAGGAGATCTATTGACAGTTTAAATCCATCAAATCTGTATTTTGCTATTAGGATAAATACCATGCTGTTACACACTGTAGGCAAGAAAAAATTTGCTGTCCAGGGGTGCCAGGTGGCTCAGTCAGTTAAACATCTGACTTTTGATTTGGGCTCAGGTCATGATCTCACAGTATATGAGTTTGAGCCTCCGTGTCAGGTTCTGTGTGACTGTGCAGAGCCTGCTTGGGATTCTCTCTCTCTCTGTGCCCCTCCCACACATGGTTTCTTTCTCTCTCAAAATAAATAAGTACACTTTAAAAAAATTAAAAATTAAAAAAAGAAAAATTTGCCACCTCAAAATGTGTCTCTTTGGCATGTATACACACACATATGCATGCACATGCACATACATATTTCAAGATCTTTTTTTGTGAAACCTTGGGAGCTATGGAATTAGCAGGGCAGCATTGGCAGGAAAACAAAAGGCTCTGAACGAATGATTAACCTTAGGATTTCTTCTACCTACTGGCATAAAGAAATTTTACAGAAGGATCCTTGAAAGAAATTTTACCAAGCAACAATATTCTAGCTTGCTGAGGATCAATTATACTTAGAATTTAAGATTCTGGGTTCTAAACCTACCTTGAAGATTTTCATTATTGAAAAGAGAACTTTCAAAACAATATGTATATTTTTTATCTTAGAGAGAGAGAATGGGGGGGGGGGGTAGGAAGAGACTGAGCGTGTGTGAATGGAGATGAGTAGAGGGAAAGCAGAGAATCTGAAGCAGGCTCCATGACCAGCACAGAGCCTGACCTGGGGATCGACCTTCCGAAACGTGAGGTCATGACCTGAGCCAAAATCAAGAGTCAGAGGCATAACCGACTGAGCCACCCAGGGGCCCCAAAACAATTATTTTTAACACTGAGGAAAATTTCAAAAGCTATAGGATAAGACTTTACCTTTCAACTTAGATGTCTTTGTGAGTTGTGTTTTACAGTGTCTCAGAGGCTTCAAATCTTAGCCACCCTGGTATTTGAGGATCTTCATAAGCTGTTTCATTATGGATGTTAGTAATGACCTATTTATGTTTCTTGACATTGTGAAGTTGAAACATCTGCTATTACTTTATTGATTTGAAGGGGATTATGATGGGAAAGCAGACAGGGTCCCAAGTTTATTAAATGAATTAAAAAAGTAAAATCCCAGAAATAAATTTTCAAATGTGTCATTAAAAAAGGATGAAATAGCCCTAATATTATCCTTGAATTTAGTTTCCCAGGGAGGTGGTGGGAGTGGATTTCACTGAGAGTGTAAGAGAAAATACTGAATTAGATGAATTAAGATCATTTTCTGGGGCACCTGGGTAACACAGTCAGTTGAGGGTCTGACTCTTGATTTTGGCTGAGGTCATGATCCCAGGGTCCTGGGATTGAGCCCTGAATTGGGTCCCTGCTGAGCATGGAGCCTGCTTAAGATTCTTTCCCTCTCCCTCTGATCCCCTCCTCTCCTCCTGAGCAGACACAAGCTCCTTCTCTCTCTCTCAAGCTCACTCTCTCAGGAAAAAAAAAAAAAAAAAAAAAAAAGATTTATATTATCATCTAGTTCTTGGTGATTTCTAAATACCTGCAAGATAAAATCCAAACTCCTCTACTAGAAGAGAAGAATTTATACCCTTGATCTTATCTTTTGCTAGACTCCTCCCACTCCTGTGGTTTAAAGTTCCCTCACCTCTGAATGCCTTTCCCCCTGCCTGGAATTTCCTTTCCCAGTTTCCCAAATACACACCCTCCATCTGGCAAACTACTAATCAACCTTTAGAATGTAGCTCCTATGTCAAGTTCTGCAGAAAGCCTTCCGTGACTCTACCTCATCTCAATTCAGAGAGAAATTACCTACTGCTTACTTGGCAGGCTTTCATAAATTGAATGTGGTTTCTGTTTGTGTTAAGTCTTTTAACAGTAATAATTAATTTCCAGGCTTGAGGTTGAAAGGGGTTATAGCAAAGGTTGGGGGGAAGTTTCTACATGCATATGTGTGTGCATGCACGCACGTGTGTATACTGTTGACAGCATTTTGCACATAGGTACACATAATACTTGAAAGTGATGCTACTCAAAGTGTGGTCCAAGTACCAGCAGCAATGGGATCAGTACTTGAGAGCTTGTTAGAAATGCAGATTCTTTGACCCTTCCCAAGACCCACTGAATCAAAATCTGCATTTGAACCAGATCCCCAGGTGATTCCTCTGCATACTTCAGTTTGGGAAGCAGTGATTTGATCGGGACTGACTTTGTAAGGAAGAAGGAATGCGTCTTAAATGTTAAACATGAATCCTTTGATTAATGAGATGACTTCAGTAGCACAGATATATTATTTATTTCTATATACAATTTCCTTATTGCGCTAAATACAATTTATTTCTATATACAATTTCCTTATTGCGCTATTATACTACCAATTAATTTTGTTTAGTCTCTTTTCACAGTAGTTAAAATACAGACTAAATGAAGAAGAGGCCTTTGTGGAAGTGAGAGGCAGTTATAAGCCACAGATTGTAATGTGCTAGAAGACATTATGGTCTATCATGAAAATGGGGAGTATTTAAAATATAATTATAACAATGCATGGCGATAAAGTTGCACAGTAATTATGAAGGAGTAATTACTGTTTGTTTGCTTAGTGGAGTATTTCTAGTCATCCAAAGTTTGTATTAAACATGAAACAACCAATGCATAAACCGATAAGATAATCTTATGGGGCTTACAGGATTTGCTGTTTTAAGCAAACAAACAAAAACAACACCACATATTTTGTCTAACAAAATTAATATAAAAGTTCTGTGATTTTTATCTGAAACTTAACATACTTGATTCTTCTCTTCCCTTGTGGTTTGATAGCCTTCTTGAACGTTATGCTTGGATTCCTTTTTATTTTTTTATGTATTACAGGCTTTTGATTTGTGGCTACCGTTAGGTTCATATATAATATCTTATGCATGTAGTAGTCTAGATTAAGTAGTCTGTATCAAGCTTAAGCTTGAACCCATTCTAAAGGCACTAAGTTTTTACTTCTGACACCCACGTTTTAGGTATATGATGTCTTACTTTACAGCCTTTTATTTTGTGACTCATTTGACTCATTTTTGTAGATATAATTGATTTTTCTGTTTTTGTGCTTTAACCTCCATACTGGTTTTATAAATGATTAATCTACTACTTTTATTATATGTTTTCATTTACCTGTGAAATTCTTTCCTTTCACAATGTTCTTATTCCTGATTATGGCCTTTTTTCCCCACCAATTTCCCTTTTAAGTTTCTTGTAAGGCTGGTTTAGTGGTGAAATGTACGTGAAACATTATCCGGAATAGATCACAAGTTAGGCCACAAAACAAGTCTGAAAAAATTGAAAAAGGCTGAAATTATATCATGCAACCTTTTTGACCACAATAGTGTGAAAGTAGAAATCAATCACAAGAAAAAGTCTGGAAGAACAAATACATGGAGGCTAAACAGCATGCTACTAAACAATGAATGGTCAACAAAGAAGAAATGAAGACAATTTAAAAATGCATGGAGAGAAATACAAATAAACACACATACAATGGTCTAAGATCCTTGGGACTCAGCAAAAGTGGTTCTAAGAGAGAAGTTTATAGCAATACAGGTCTACCTCAAGAAGCAAGAGAAAGTTCAAATAAACATACTAATCTTACACCGGTGCTAGTAAAGGAAGTACAAATAAAACGCAAAGCCAGTAGAAGGAAGGAAACGATAAAGATGAGGGCAGCAATAAATGATACAGAGACCAAAAAACCAATAGAACAGAACAGTGAAACCAGGAGCTGGGGAAAAAAAACAAATAATGAAAGCTTATCAAGCCTTCATTTTTACGATTCACTAAGAATGTTTTCTAACATCATATTTTACAAGTAGATATTGATATACCTTGTAGCTTCTATATACCAATAGTAGAATTCCTGTTGCCCCTTCGAGAAATGAACATTTTCAATTTTTAGCATTCAATTTATTTCAACTCTTCAGGTATTTATATTGGATTGTGGTGATGGTTTCTTAAAATCTCTCTTGTTACCATAGCTCACAGGTCTGGTGGTTTAAATATTAAATCTAAAAATTCCTCACTCAGATAAATTATAAATTTTACTTCAGGAAAAATAAAAAGGAAGGGTAGGAGGAGCTGAGTAGAAAAAAAGCTAATGACAAGAGAAGCAATTTTTGGAGGTAAGCTTACAAAATCTCGGATTGAGTGGGAGAATGAGATAAAATAACCAAAAAAAAAAAAAAAAGAAGAATTCTATAACTAAGTTAAAGTTTAAAATTTTACTCTAGGAATTTTTTTAATTGGTGGACATGGATTTGTTTTCAATAAAAAAACTTATTTCTGTGATATTCAGATTGACTTGTACATTAAAAAGCTGTTTCATGCTAAAGAATTCAAAAATGATACCAATTGGAGAAGGTTGAACTTAGAAACATTTTTATCAAATTCATTCATTAAAAAAAAACAAAACCAAAAACCAAAACAAAACACAACCTCAAATCTATTCAGCATCCGTATGTGTAGCAATACCTTCGACTTTGCCCTGACAAAGTAGTCACAATCTAGAGGGGAAGAAAGACAAGAAAAGGAAACTTCTAGCAGCTTGCAGTGGAGACTATAATAGGAATATGGATAGGTTATTTTGAAAGCATAAAGTAGATATCACTCTCTAGCACTATAGAATGTCCTCTAGCTGAGAAATCACATCCAATACCCCACAGTTTCACATGTCACATGCATGCCCCCCCCCCCAAGGCTGATTGCCAGATCATGAATGAGCACATGAAGGACTAACACCAGGTGTTATCTAGTCTGGCTAAAAACAGGCTTTTATTAAATGTCTAGTGAATGAAAATATGAATGAATGAGATGGACACAATGATAGGATTTAGCTGAAATACTTTTAGAACCCGTGGGACCATATAGACCCTAAGTTGTAACATGGCAGCCTGACAACAATAAATATGAACTCCTTACAGCATTTGCCTTAACTCTCCACAACCCTTAAGCTTCCTGCTATCTTATACCTGAGCAGCAACCCTCATTTCCTTCCAGGTGGCAAAAAGCATGATTAGTCTGTAATGATTTGGAATAAAGAATAATGATGTAAAAATGATAGATATAAGTGTGTTTCTAAACAGCTCTATGTTAAAACCCATGTCCTTATCTTTCATGACTAATTCCAAAATACTTGCTGCAATATCCAGGAAAGTTTCACGAAAAATGTCCTCTGATTTGCCTGCAAAAGATTTGTCACTTTCTCTTCCACATAGGCCCTATACATGATAGACTTTCTATATATGTAGGTATGTATCTCTATTTCTATACGTATTTATATACATCTATATCATCATTCTAGATGTAGAGTGAGCAATACCAAATTTAAACTACAATTTACATGGCAAACACTACTTCAAGTTTACAACACATAATTATTATATTTTGGAGTTAGAAAGCTTTAGACCTATGGCAGTGTGGGCTATTTGGTTACATTTCCTTTTGACTTCTAACATCTTGTTTACCATTTAATTATGTTTTGTGTACTATAGTAAGTTAATTGTAGTTATTTGGGTAGTTCTTTTTTTTTTAACTGGAGAGTTCTTAGTTGCAATAAACTTTTATCCTGGAAGGCATATACATGTATACACATGTACGTATATACATATATATGTGTATATACATATATACGTATATGTATACATATATATACATATACGTATATATGTGTGTATATACGTATATGTATACATATATACATATACGTATATATGTGTGTATATACGTATATGTATACATATATACGTATATATACATATACGTATATATGTGTGTATATACGTATATGTATACATATATACGTATATGTACGTATATATATATATGTATACGTGTGTGTGTATATATATATATGCACACACATATATAATATATAGAGAGATAGAGTCTCTGTCAACTGATCTTAAAATTTATTTAATTCAAACCTTTTATTTTACCAATAAGGCAAGTGACAGTTTAATGAATTGTCAGCTAATTTGTGTAGCTGGTGACAAAGTCACACCCAGAATCGTGTTCTCTGGGTTTCTAATCAACCATTCTTCGACTGCTTACTTTCTACCTGCCTTACCATCGGAAGTAAACGGAAATGAGTTTCAGGCAGCTCTTGTGATTAACTTCATAATTTGGGGATGGAGCAAAAAGACTGAATATTCATTAGGATATTATTACAGTGGTTCTCTGCCCACAGGCTATAGTTACAACTGAACACTAGGCAACCAAGGAGATCTCCTAAGATGATTTATACTGCCATTTTAATGGCAGTTTGTTTTTAACAGAATAAACAAATCACATGGGTTATATTTACAAGTGTCAGACACATCTTTCTACTATCATTTAGGCCAAAATGAGCACAGAAATAGAAACCCAAGGATGGAAATACATAAAAAGTTCATAAATCTTCAATAAAGTGTGATTTGCAGGTACATTCCCAATTTTACCTTTCAGTAATGGATTAATGCTTATATTAGTTTCAAATATAATTCTCTACTATGCACAATGGCCGTACAGAAACGGGAAATGCCCCATGGTGATAATAAAAGCAGAGAATCACTGTTTGCCTAGATATAAGATAGAGAAAATCACTTTTTGATAGGCTATATTATGGCCTAAGTAATTATTTCAAGCTCACCTCTCTGTTTTAAGTATTAAAATACCATCTTTTTCTGTGTTTGTAACAATTCTCTGATAATCCTTTTCATATAGGAAGGGATTATTTTTAGGAGAAAAACCAAACCCCATAAGGGCGATAAATTAAATGAGAAAGTTAATGTCTCATGTAGATGTGACACAGATTATACACTGAATGTTAAATTTGGTTCATTTTATAAGGAATATGACTAAAACATTATCTGTGCTGAATGAACACGATGTTTTGACACCAAGAAAGTAAAAAGGATCAGCACTTCCAAAAAAGCATCAACTTGCTTACCTACAACTGACTTACATACCCAACTACCGATTGGGGGGGAACCTCTATGCTGGCAGGCAAACCATTAAGGGAAAGGTTTCTGAGATAAAGAGTCTTTCAAAATAAGAGAATCTTGGGGCGCCTGGGTGGCTCAGTCGGTTAAGCGTCCAACTTCGGCTCAGGCCATGATCTCACAGTTTGTTGGGTTCGAGCCCCACGTCGGGCTCCGTGCTGACAGCTCAGAACCTGGAGCCTGCTTCAGATTCTGTGTCTCCCACTCCCTCTGCCCCTCCCCTGCTCTGACTCTCTCTGACTTTTAATAATAAATAAACATTAAAAAAAATAAAAATAAGAGAATCTTATGTATTGTCCAAGATGGGCCATATCTGGTCTTGCTCCTATTTCCATACTTCGACAGTCCTACACTTGACTCTGCATACTGTATATAATATTATTATATACTCAGTGTAATATGGCACTTTTGGAAAGAGGTACAAAGAAGGAAAAATACAGCTATAATCTTATGGTGCAGATACCTCTTTGATATTTAAAATGAATAAACACGTAAATAGAAGAAACATTATAAAGTAGTAAATTCAAACTGTACAAAGCTTAAAAATAAAAAAGCTCAAGACCGGGGCGCCTGGGTGGCTCAGTCGGTTGGGCCTCCCACTTCGGCTCCGGTCATGATCTCGCGGTTCGTGAGTTCGGGCCCTGCGTCAGGCTCTGTGCTGACAGCTCAGAGCCTGGAGCCTGTTTCAGATTCTGTGTCTCCCTCTCTCTCTGACCCTCCCCCGTTCATGCTCTGTCTCTCTCTGTCTCAAAAATAAATAAACATTAAAAATATTAAAAAAAAAAAAGCTCAAGACCTCTTCCCAACTCCCCTACTCCTTTTTTGTTAAAAATAATTTCTTCCAGGAAAATGCATAAATATATATTTATTAATCCACTTGTCTAGCTCTGGCTTTTTTGTTTGTTTGTTTTTGTTTTGTTTTCCAATTCCAAAGAGGGCACTATTGCTCAGTGTGTTGGTTTTATTGTTTGTGTACCTTGCGTATGAAGAGTTTTCCATATTAGCACATATAACCCTTGTGAAATGCTTCTCAGTATTATAACATAATTATCATGCACCATAACTTATAAATGTCCATCAATAGGGAACCCACTAAATCTCATTAAATTTCCACAATGCATGTCCATGCTCTTTCCACTATTTAAAAAAAAATTTTTTTTAATGTTTATTTATTTTTGAGACAGAGAGAGACAGAGCATGAATGGGGGAGGGTCAGAGAGAGAGGGAGACACAGAATCCGAAGCAGGCTCCAGGCTCTGAGCTGTCAGCACAGAGCCCAAAGCGAAGCTCAAACTCACGGACCGTGAGATCATGACCTGAGCCAAAGTCGGACGCTTAACTGACTGAGCCACCCAGGAGCCCCATGCTCTTTCCATTATTATGAGAATTTGATTTGATGGAAGTCAAGAGCTGGGTCCTTTGCTTAGAATCCACCCCAGTGGTCTCACAAATAGTCTGAGGATAATACACATTTCATTATCTGTTGATAAAATTATTAAATAAATGCAGACAGACAAAATAACTTTTTAAGCTTCCTGACATTAATAAAATTTTAAAGGATTGGAGAGTGAGGGCACAACCTTTTTCTCTTTTAAGAGAGCATAGAGTCCCAAAATTTTCATATTTAAGTACAACCAGCCTGCCTACTGGAAAAAAAATAAAAAATAAAACAAACAAACAAACAAACAAACAAAGAATTCCAAGTCCTAATCCCAGGTGTAATTCCAATTTCTTGTAGAACTCAGGACAACTGCCCTAGGAAAAAACAAATGGAAGGAGAAAGGTAGGGAAGAATCTGATAATGAAAACCATCAGGATTCTTCCTTGTAACCACTTAAGGTCCCCCAACCAAGGAAGGAAAGGCTTATGCACCCACAAACTGAACTCCAACTCAGGTCAAGAAAATATATCTCAATTTCCCACATGCTGTTCCTAAGCATATATTTCCGGTGCTAGAGACGGAGAGAATTCCCAAATGCAATGAACTGCATTAGTAGAAATAAATATAATCCAGTTTCAAAGTGAAAGCTGTATGTTACACTGTAGGTATCAGTTAACAAGGCTGGAGGCATCAGCTGGGAAGAAAACCTCACCTTCAGTAGGTGAAGGATTTATAAGGGCAATGGCTTGAGACTGAGCTGTTTCTAAGGAGTCATTCAAGGTACGAAAATTGTGATAATTTGAGGAGTGCTTTCATGACTAAGTCACTAATCAATAGTCAATAAATTTAATCCAGATATAAGAAACTGAGTTTTTCAAAAAGGTGTTAAAGACCACATGTGCTATAAACTTCTATGGATCAGTCAATCTCAGAAGTCATAAAAAAATAAATACACACTGTGGCAACCCCGCCTATGGAGGAGTTTACTGTAAAAACAATGCATACAAATGGTTCTAAAATGGAATATCTGTTTGTTCTTGTTATAGAAACAAACAGATAAAACTGCTTAGGGCAAGACTACCCCAGGGGAAGGTTGGGTAACTGTCCTAAGTTCATTTTTCTTAGATAGGTACCAATTCTTCTACTGGGATTGAAAACTAAAGGTATTTTATATGAACTGCTTACAGATCTTTCTAAAATGCAATCTTTATCATGTCAATTCCCCACAGGTCCACCTACCCAATAAAGTCCAAGCTCTCCAGCACGAAACACCATCCAGCTTCATCACCTAAACACACACATCTCCATTTGCACTCACATCACTGCTCCAAAAAAGGTTGAGACCTTTCACATGCTTCCAGATTTGCTTATGCTGCTCCTTCTGTCTGGATGTGCACTCTTTTCCCACTTAATCACTCTCACAGAAGCTTTCCTGACCTCTTTTCCCATCCCCCAAGTTCCCATAGAGAAAACTTACCACTAATTGTTTAATACATTCATTCAGTTTACTCATTCACCCTTGCCTGAAATTCATTCAAAATGAATTGGAATCAGTGCTACATATCATGTCTTGTGCAAACCATGAAAGATTTAAGCAGTGAAAAAAATGGACACAGTTCTAGCCCTTAATGACTTTTCATTCTGAGGGCAAAGCGCACATTAAGCAAGTAATAAACAAATCACAAGTCAATTCCGATCTCTTCCTTTACGCATTTACCATATAGACATCTCATTTGGCATGTGTAAGACACCTCAGCTTACTCATGTTTATATGTCTTTCTCTACTAATTGTAAGGCCTTTTGGGGGTAGGATTTCTACTTCATTCATCTTTATATTCCAAAAGCATGATGCAATTCCTGGAAGACAGCAGATTACACACAGAGACAATTTTAGTAAGACAATTTTAAAATATTTCTACATAAAGAGAGTCTCTGAATTTCCTGATAATGCATTTAAAATTTTTTTAAACGTTTATTTATTTTGAGAGAGAGAGAGAGAGAGAGAGAGAGAGACAGAGCATGAGTTGGGGAGGGGCAGAGAAAGAGGGAGAGACAGAATCCAAAGCAGGCTCTAGGCTCTGAGCTGTCAGCACAGACCCCGACGTGGGTCTTGAACCCACAGACTGCAAGATCGTGACCTGAGCCAAAGTTGGACGCTTAACTGGCTGAGCCACCCAGGCACTCCAAATGATAATGCATTTAATGTTTAATAAGTCTGTAAAGGCTTTCTTTTCTCAAGTAGGCACTGGAAAGCTTTTCCCTATTGCCTAAAGTTCACTACAAATTTGGCTAGTCACTTGTTGGACATACTTTAAGTAATTGCAGTTTGGTAATATGTTCATTTTTACCTAAAGATAATCATAATCAAAGAAGTAAATATTTTGCATTATACACAGTGTGTATTTGCTGGGCATGATGATTAGGTATAAACATGTAGAAGTCACCAACTAGGAATATATAAAAGATTTCCTGAAAGAGAAAAAGTCATACCTGATAATAGTTTTCACAAACTGAGGACAGGTGAAGGGATTATTCATAGGATCCTTTTGCTGATAATGGCTTTTACTTGTATCTCTCAATTTTACCATTTATTCATTGTAAAATCTTGGAGCAGCTACTTAAAACTTCTGGAACTTACTTATTAATTGTGGCTACCCGTGACTCATGCGATTGCATGACTTCCTGTTCAGCACTTAACCTCAAACCTGGGATATAGTAGCATATAGTAAATATTTGTTGAATCAATAAAAGATTGGGAGTAATTATATGACCATTAGGTAAGACAGGCAGAGGAATAGCTTTCATGAACTAGGAAGCAGACAAAATAAATGGTAGGTGTTATTAATATTGTTGGGGCACACATAAAAAGTGTTACTTTTAGAGCCATTATCCTGGAGATATCCATACCTTTCTTTTGCCCACTGCCCCCCCTCCCCGAAATAGTACAGTCAAGTGAAAATAGACCTGAAACTCTAGAGGCATCACAGTGATGAATTTCAGTAGTGATGAGAGTTCAAAGGTTCTATTTTAGACTTTATAAAACCTAAAGTGGTAAGAAGGAGAGCTTTCTTTTTATATGGATTATGATCTGTTTTACCAGGGTCGAATTGTGAAAGACTTCAATATGCTACATTACGATAAAACACTCTGCTTTGTTTCACTCTTGTAGACAAAGCCCATGAGAGACCCTGTCAAATTTGCCAGAAGATATAAAGGACAAAGTACTACCATTCTTTACTTTTTCCATTTCAGATGCTCTTAAAGACAGTTAGCTAACATGAAGCCAACATCTGTCTTCCTTTCTCTATGAGAATGAAATGAAATAATCCTCTTGCTAGATCTAGGAAATTGCTTTGGACTTGGATTTGGGGTATTGGGCAGATCACACTATAGTGTTGTTTGGCTGATACCCTAGGCCTTCAGAGGAGTAGAGAGGAAGTCTTCTGAAGGGGGCTTCTATCTAGAATCAATCGTGTGGCTGTTCACATGGGAATATTCTAAAGCAGAATATTCATATATAAAATCAACCACCTGGTTTCTCAAATGGGAAGCTGGTTCTGAGAAGACTGGTTTTAGATGGTCAGGAGTGGGGAACACTCCATTTTTCCAAATAGGAGAACCGATATATCCGAATATTCTCCCAATTGGCAGATATGAAAGTAAAAAGAAAATAGCAGTTTGAGATTTGATGTAAACTGTAAGTTCTAAAGAACAAATGAACGTTTGTAAAGTGAATTATATGGACGCTAATTTTGAAAGGAAATGTTTTATATCCTTGACATTGTGCTAAATGCTTCAGTGCATTATCACCTCCCCCTTACTTATCATAATTATCACAATCCTGAATGACTTACAGTTTTTTTTTTCTCAACAGTGAGGGAAGAACATTAAGAATATTCATTCATTCAATACTCATTGATTGAGCACGTATGATGTACCAGGCATTATTCTAGATCCTGCAGAATTAGACCAGTGAATAAAATGAAGTCCTTACTGTCACAGAAATTCTACTGTAGTAAAGAGGGACAGCCATCACATAAGATACTTTATAAATATGACTTCATTAGTACAAAGTGCTGAGAAGAAATAGTGAAGGCGATGTAAGGGGCAGCAAGTGACAGGAGAGGGAATGGTATTTTAGATACAGTAATCTGTAAAGGTCTAGACAAAGACCTGAATGAAAGGAAGGAGCAGGCTTTGGAGACATGTGGAAGAATAGTGTTCCAGGAAAAGGGGCAGAAGTACAAATGCCCTAAGGTTAGTGTGTGCATTTGGCTTTTTGGGAGAATGGCAATGAAGTGTGGGGTCCAAGTCAGGAAAGGGGAGGGGAATGGGCGGAAACCTGAGAGCTAAGACCCCTTTTGTGCCAGACAGAGTAAAAGGGGATCTGCCATCATTAGAAGTTAGCAGGATGATAGCAAGGGAGCCTCATGAGAAGCATCTCATGAGATGAAAATCAAGTCTCAAGGTCGAGTTGTCCCTAGTTAAGTGGAGATATTTCCATTGCCAAACCTAAATAGTTGGGTTTTATTTCTTTGGAAATCCCACTATGGAATAAATGTTTTCATTTTTAAATGACAGTGCTGAAGGAGGGGCTATCTAAGACCCTTCACTCTAAGAATCAATGAAAGTCACTCTTATTACATCTGACTCCCAATTCTCTAGAGACAATGGGGAGCAGGATAGAAATTTCCTTTAGTTAGTCTCAAAGGAGAAAAGTAGCAATAATATAATCTCAAAGGAACCAGAGTTACAATGGTACGGAGGATGGGAGTGGAAAGATGAGAAGATAGTTCCTCTGTCGACATTCATTCTTGTACCTTCAGTGAACATTAACCAAGAAAAATGGGTCAAACATTTAATTTGTGAATGACTATGTAGCAATAACAAAGCCAGACTCTTTTATGGTCCAGTCTCTGCATGGAGTCAAGTGCAAAGACCAACAATTAAGAAATATTAAAAAGCAGTTCAAGTCAAGAAAATAGCAAAAAGATCTCATTAACAAGTCCTTTTCTCCCTTTTTTTCCCACTTTTTATGAATATCCCATCTTCCCCAGGACTTTCTCAGTCTTCACAGACTCCTGTCTTTTTGCACTCCCCCTTCACCTAGATCATCTAGGATCTAATCTTATTTCTTGTCAGTATTGTCCTGAAAGGGAATGTTGCTAGTCTGGCCCAGGTCCTTCCAATCCTTCCAAATTTGCAGCTCTGCCTATGCATTACCTTTATCAGAACAACACAAGACAGATATATAAAATATTGTCTGGGAAGCAAAGGAGGAATAAAGGCTGCAAATAGTCAGGAACTCATATTTTTTTTATCCCCAACATAATTGGTATGTCTAATGCTAATCCCTTCAGTGTCTGAGCTGCAACCTCTAGATCCTTAAATTAAATGGAATTAAGAATTTTTTTATTATGAAATAGGTGGGATTCACTCTAACTTAGCATTATTATTACAATGGTCATCAGTGGAAATGCAGTATAAATTGTTTCCTGTTTAAAATATATAAAAATGTAGGATCTCTGTTGGTTTTGCTCTTTTATTGTTACTGGACTTTCCCCATTTCTTTACTAACAGCACAGTTACATATATACACATATGAATTTGAAAGGGAATTTGCAGCATCACCTGATGAACCCAAAGGCTTTGATAAAACAATCCCTTAAGCCACCTGTTTTTCAATGTGAAATGTACACAAGCATACATTCCTTTACTGGCTGGGGTGAAGGGATTCTAGGAAGTGTGTGTGTGTATGTGTGTGTGTGTGGTGGGTGTGCATGTTTATGTATGAAAGACTATCTAAATAAAGGAAGAGATTGGAGTATATTTCTTATCTATCTCATTCTGTCTTAGAGGAAAAAATATTGGACGTCCGTAAAAGGCTGCAAATACATTAGCCATCACAAAAGTATCTTCTGTGATTTTCTGATCAAATAAAAATGGTTCCAATTATACTCCCAGGAGTACATTCCATCACTTGCAATGTGAAATTGAAAAGTGTCCTAGAATTGCAGTATTTCTTTCCCTTAATCACCACTTAGGTTTTAGATTGTTCTCTTACATTCCTAAGCCTGACTTTTCAATGACACGAAACTCCCTAAACTCCCTAAACCATCCCCCTGGCAAAAAACAAACAAACAAAAACAAAAACAAAAAACCAAAAATCCTTCCAAACTGCTCAATCATCCCTATATGCCTATTGTCATTTATTTATTTATTTTCAAAATAACTTCCTTTTATGAAAATTTTCAAACACACACAGCAGTGGAGAGAATAGTATCGTGAATCCCCGTGTTCCCTTCACCCAGTGTCACAGTTACTCATTGTATACCAATATGGTTTTATCTAACATTCCTCCCTCCAGCCCCCATTTTTTGGCCATAGTGTTTTTTTTTTTTTTTTTTAGCCAATTCACGGAATATATAAAGGCTTTTCCATAAAAGCCCAAGATCATTTTTTTAGGTCCCTGGACTTTCCTTGGACTTCCTTGTTGGACTTTCTAAGTTCAACACTTGTTGGGGAACCTACCCCTGATCAAAATCTAAATCCCATTATAACTCTATGCATAATTTTCAAATAAAAGAAAACACAGAATAGATACCTCTGGGCTGCCATTAAATATGAGTTATAACACGGGCACCTGGATGACTCAGATGGTTAAGTGTCCAACTCCGGTTCAGGTCATGATCTCACGGTTCATCAGTTTGAGCCCCTATTTGGGCTCTGGGCTGACAGCTCAGATTCTGGAGCCTCCTTTAGATTCTGTGTCTCCTTCTCACTCTGCCCCTCCCCTGCTTATACTCTGACTCTCTCTCAAAAATAAATAAAGCATTAAAAAATATATATGAGCTATAATAGAGTAAGGCAGCGCTAGAACAATGCCAAATGGCATAGTTCATAAAATCTAAACATTTGAACAAAGCGACTATGGCATATTGGAGAAAGATGCTGTGAATGCATTCTGATGGCTTGTCCATGTGCCCTGACTGCTGTGTAGACCTTACATAGATGTCGTTGGAGGGATGGACTTCTGTGAGCTGTCCTTCTCTCTCTTCTTGAATGATCATCAGCAACTGAGAAACAATACATTTAGCCCCTTCATCACAGACACAGGGAGACATCAAGGAAAAAGAAACAAGGAGTTGGCTCTAGTCTGTATTGAGAACAGGTGTCCTGGCACTTTACAAAACGTGAGGAGGAAAGCCACATCCCACCTTGTGGATTTACAGTGTTTTATTTAAAACACAAAACTAAAGTGGTCCAGATTTATCCCATTTACTGAACTTAACAGAATTACTAGTCCGACTGCTTCCTGAGAAAAAGAATTTTAAATGAGTCACTGACACCTCACTTTACTACCATTATGGAACCGGTCCAAGACTTAATATAGAAAATTGTAAACTTTGGCCCAGGGTAATTTTAATCTCTGCCGATAATAACAGGCCATCAGCTGCCAAAAGCGAGGCCTTGTGTGCTGAGATTGGAACTCTGACCCTGAGATACAAAGTCATAAGTAGTAAGCACAAAGAAAGATTCTGAACTTGCCAGCATTACATATCAATAAAGATGAATCAGACTATTTCTCCACACAGTGTGCATCTTCTACAACATTGTATCTTGATCAGAGAAGGTCCTCCTGCTCAATAGAAACTATTTTATTGAACATGATTGAAAAGATAAAAAGAAGGCTTAATTCATCATCTTACATGGCTTCATCCATTTATCTCTCCCAAACAGGCTTTCCCAAGATTGTGTCAGGTAAGAACTTCCCTGAAATGACAAATGTATTTACCCTATGCTGCTTGTAACCATGCATGTCATACAATATGGCCTCTTGTATCTCTCATTTTTTTCCTGGGTATTACATCAGTTGGGCATGGAAGTGGTAAACTACAACACACTACTTAATTGACTCAAAATTCCAACCTAGGGGGAGAAGAAAACACCTGACATAGTTCTTTTTCAGATAAGAAAGCTATACGAGCCTATTGTAAGTAAATGCTACTCCTGCTTCCTGACTAGTTGATTCATTTGAACCCTGGAAGAATCCTCCATTGAAAAAAAAAATTCTGTTTTTGACCCTATAGTAAAATTTATTTGTGTGGATCGATAAGTCTATTTTTATAAGTTCTGTCAAATGTTTCCTTAGAGAACACGTAGGAGCTTTCAAAGTAAGCTCTAAACTTTCTCGCAACAGGGCAGGCACAGTAAGGGAAAGATACTGATTCATTCCATTACTGAATTGCATTCATAACAAATTCAGAAATAAATACAATCCTAAATTAATACTGTTACATTATTTGAAAGGGCAAAAGATCTGCATATAAATGAAAGCCAGTCAGACATCTAAGAGGCATATCAAACGTTACAGGTCTAGAATGTCACCCTTCACATCTCTGATTTTCCATGAACAAGTCAGTGTCCTTTCTAAAGCAGAAATCAGGTCGTGTCCCTCTCCTGCTTGAAAACCTCTGCTAGTTTCTCATCAAACTTAGAAAAAAAGAATCAAACTCTTCATAGGCAAATGTCCCTACTTGTCAGTATGGCCTCATTTCTAACCACTCTGACTATTGCCCACTTTGCTTTAGTTACAAGTGAAAGAATACAGGTAGCTCTTGCTTGGGGACTTCGTACTTACAATTCTGCCAGGAAGGATCTTCCCCCCAAATATGTTTGTGCCATTTGAATCTCAGCTGAAATGCTGCTTCTTCAGAGAGGCCACTACTGACCAGAAAAAATGAAATATTCACCAATCTTTACTGTAGCTTCCTATTTTAATACATCCATAGGAATTATGATTTGAATTACACAGTTCATTTATATTTGCTTGATTATTGCCTGTTTCCCTCTTCCTTGTCCCAGAATCCAAACTTCATCAAAGTAAAGAACTTGCCTATTCTGTTTGCTGTTTATCCCTAGGCTCGAGCCTATAGTGGACTCTTTCTTCTTCTTCTTTTTTTTAATATAGTGGATTCTTGATAAACACCCACTGAATGAATGATTAATGATTGTATATATCTGCCACAAATGGAAAAACCAATATTTTAGTAGTTTATAAATGCCAGAAAGAATCAAGAAATATTATCACCATTACATTAAAAGTATATATATACAGGTATTTAATTGGTTTCAATTAATTGATAGACAAAACAAAGGGGAAAAATGCATAGTAACAACAAAAGGCAGGACGTACCGCATGGTGGCCCTTATAACATTTCATTTAGAACTTTTAACAGTCTCATGAGGTGAACCCATTTTACAGTGGAAGAAACAGAAGTTAAGAGACTTTTTTTTTAAGTTTATTTATTTATTGAGAGGAGCAGAGGGGCAGAGAGAGAGAGGGGGAGGGAGAGAGAATCCCAAGCAGGCTCCACCCTGCCAGCATGGAGCCTGATGTGGGGCTCGAAACCAGGAACCGTGAGATCATGACCTAAGCTAAAATCAAGAGTCGGATGCTTAACTGACTGAGCCATCTAGATGCCCCTAAGAGAATTTTAAAAGCTTGCCCAAAGTCATAGAGTTAGTAATGGATCCTTAACTATAAACTGTAGTAACTCTAAAATAATTATTATGCTGACAATGGTGAAATCAAAGGCAATCACTAACATTTGTTGAACTTTTTAAATTATGTGCCAGGCATCTTGCTAAGCATTTTAGATGCTGTAGACCATGTTTCAAATATCCACATTCCCAGGATTTCAACGTTTCCATGTCTCCCTGGCCTATAAACTAATAAACAGTAAGTGACATAGGTCATTTTTGAGCCAAACCTTCAGGGATGGTATGCCTTTCTCATCTTTGATCCTGTGTCATCACATCCTTGGATGTCATGTGTCCCAGAGTCACTCACACTCTCTCAGCGACTGTGTGCAACAGAGCTCCCAACAACCTAACTTTATAAGATTAACAGGGGGGTAGCCTGGGTGGCTCAGTCGGTTAAGCGTCCGACTTCGGCTCAGGTCATGATCTCGCGGTTCGTGAGTTCGAGCCCCGCGTCTGGCTCTGTGCTCACAGCTCAGAGCCTGGAGCCTGTTTCGGATTCTGTCTCCCTCTCTCTCTGACTCTCCCCTGCTCATGCTCTGTCTCTCTCTGTCTCAAAAATAAATAAAAACATTAAAAAAAATAAAAAGAACAGGGGATAACACTTCTTGGGAGTTAAGCCACTATTTGAGAATATATTTAGTAGCACTATATCATACATCCTATCTGGACCAATTCAGATACAATATCTCATTTAATTCCTAAAACACTTCAATGAAGTACAATGATTTACCTTAATTTTCCTGATTGAATAAATAAGTCTCAGTGACAAGTA
Source organism: Panthera leo (assembly GCF_018350215.1). NCBI lineage: Eukaryota > Metazoa > Chordata > Mammalia > Carnivora > Felidae > Panthera > Panthera leo. The sequence goes on along the minus strand of NC_056687.1, from coordinate 145,334,645 downwards.
AGTCACTGAAAATCACATAATTAGTGAGTGGATGAAAATGCCAGACTATTTGAATCCCAAGTCTGAACCTTCCAGTGAAGATTATACTCAGACACTTTAGTGGAATTTATTTCTCCAGAGAAATGGTTTAAAAGTACTGAATGGTAGGGGTGCCTGGGTGGCTTAGTCAGGTTAAGCATCTGACTCTTTTTTTTTTAATGTTTTATTATTTATTTTTCAGACAGAGAGATAGAGCATGAGCAGGGGAGGGGCAGAGAGAGAGAGGAAGACACAGAATCCGGAGCAGGCTCCAGGCTCTGAGCTGTCAGCACAGAGCCCACTGTAGGGCTTGAACCCACAAACCGTGAGATCAGGACCTGAACTGATGTCGGGAGCTTAACCGACTGAGTCATCCAGGCACCCCTAGCAACCAGCTCTTGATTGCAGCTCAGGTTCTTGATCTCATAGTTCATGAGATCGAGCCTGCTTGGGATTCACTGTCTCCCTCTCTCTCCACCCCTCCCCACCCTGTGTGCGCACACACACACACACACACACACACACACACTCTTTCAACTCTCTTTCAAAATAAAGAAATAAACAAACTTAAAATTATTGAATGGTAATATTAATCATATTGCCTTATTCTGCATAACTTCCTAGAAAAAGTTTAGGTTAAAAAACAACTAAAAGTACCAAGAAATATGACCAAATTACTCATTAGTTGACAGCAATATTTCATTTCTGTACTCTATGTTCCCTAACATCTTACATACAACCCTCTAATAACTGATTGTGAGGTTTTATTGACTAGCCCCATTTTAATTGCTTTATAATTTTTAACTCCTTCATTGTTCTCCATTTTATCTGAAACCATGGGTTGTGCGAGTCCCCTTGGGAACCAATTATAGGCAAAGCAATGCAAAGAGTCTTCTCAGCCTATATCAGTAAAAATGGTCAGTTATTTTACAGTTAGAACAATATTTACATAAGCAAGGACTCTGTACTATATCTATTCGAATTCTTCCTCATATATACAGAATTCCATAGAGTGGAAAATGTAAAACCACATATTTTTAATACGGACTAAAGGAGGAATGCAGCCATTCCAATAATAAAATACCAATAAAGGAGGTATTTTAGCCCATATTTCCCCCCACCCTTCAAAGGTATAAATTAACTTTCTGTGAACAGGCTAATTGAGACCAATCTTTAACATTTGGTTCTTTCTATTCTAAGATGCATAAGATAAACAATGGCAGATGTAATTTGCTTTCCATTAATGAAGGACAAAAACAAAACCTTAGTCAATGTCCATGGGTTTGCTAAATTATTTGTATGTTATAGCAAAAGGATTTTAGTTATAAATTGTGAACAATGAAATACACCTCAGTAGCTTCTGGAATAAATACATATAAGCTAAACATAAACCTACAAACAGTATTTCAATAATTTCAGTGTTTTAAGATCATACCTATGCTGGTAACATAAAAACCACTGGGGTCCTGCATGGTTATGTTCAAGACCCTGTATACTTAAATATTAAACTAAATTTAATATTATTTTCCAATAAAGAGGGGTTAAGTACAAGGTTTGAGAGCAACTTGTTGAAAATTGGGAGCATACTTTCCTTTGAATGTATTTAGATTTATATGACAAAGACAGGGATGCCTGTCAGCTGTTTTTTGTATATACTATAGAAGCCTATCTGCTCTAGCAAAAGAAGGGTTGAACTTAAATGTGAAGTCCAGGGGCACCTGGGTGGCTCAGTCAGTTAAGTGTCCAACTTCAGCTTAGGTGATGATCTTGTGGTTCATGGGTTTGAGCCCCGTGTTGGGCTCTGTTCTCACAGCTCAGAGCCTGGAGTCTGTTTCAGATTCTGTGTCTCCCTCTTTCTCAGCCTCTCCCCCATTCATGTTCTGACTCTCCCTATCTCTCAAAAATAAATAAACGTTAAAAAATTTTTTCAAAAAATGCGAATTCCGTATACGATCCAGTCTAAGTTCTAAGCACTACCCTTGGGTGCTTGATTCTAGAGGCAACATCTAGTGTCACAGCATACAGAAGTGGAAGTAAAAAGAATGTCTTACATTCTTATTGCTGCTGTAACAAATTTGCACAAACTCAGTGGCAAACAATACAAGTTTATTCTCTTACATTTGGGAGGTCAGACCTCTAAAATCAAGGTGTCGGCAGAACTCTGTTCCCTCTGGAGGCTTCATGGAAGCATGTTTCCTTGACTTCTCAGCTTCTGGAAGCTCTGTATTCCTTGGCTGCAGCCCCTATTCCAGTCTCTTGCTTCTGTTGTCTCATTTCCTGACACTCTGATCCTCTGTCTCCCTCTTTAATGTTTACTTTTATTTTTGAGAGAGAAAGAGAGACAGAGTGTCACTGGGGGAGGGGGAGAGAGAGAGAGAGAGAGACAGACAGACAGACAGACAGAATCCGAAGCAGGCTCCAGGCTTTGAGCTGTCCGCACAGAGCCCAAAGAGGGGCTGGAACCCACAAACCGTGAGATCAGGACCTGAGTGGAAGTCGGACATTTAAGTCCGACTGAGCCACCCAGGCGCTCCTCTCCTCCCTCTTATAAGAACCCTTATGATTACATTGAGCCCATCAGAAAAATCCAGGATAAGCTTCCCATTTCAAGAGATTTAACTTAGTCACATCTGCAAAGTCTCTTTACCATGGAAGATAATACATTTATAGGTTCTGGGATTGGGATAGATATCTCTGGGGTGTTGTTATTCAGCCTGTCACAGAGGGAAAGAAATGAAAGACAAGGCAAAAAAGATAAAGGACTTGCAAATATTGACATAATAGTGATTAGCAATAATAATGATAATAATAGCAATTATTATTATTTATTCATTCACCAAATATCTACCTGAGCCATTAAATCATATCCCATAAGGTCTGGTACATGGTAGACAAACTCTAAAATAGTGAACCTAAATTAGCTACACTGGTCATCTATCCAAATGCTTATGGCCTATGTTTGGCTGTTCAGAGTTAATATTAAGAAATAAGTCATATACTTAACAAAGCTTCAATGACAAGTCTTTTTTTTTATTTTTATTTTTTGACAAGTCTTCAAAAAAGGTTTTGTCCATTAGGTTCCCTCAAAATGCAAAAAAAAGTATATATATATATATATATATTTTATATTAAATTTAGTCCCAGGATGTACTCGATAATGACATAATACGGACAGTGCACAGAAATAGGCTAATTCAAAACAATAAGTTCAAAAAGTTTTAAAACATTTTGTTACTGAGAAAAGATGCAAAATACTGCAAAGAATGGGTCAAAGGTAAAAGTATGACTGAAGGTCTAAGAACCGCCATTTTAAGAGAACATTTTCTCCTTATGAAGATCTTCACTTTTGCATTCATTGGCAAAAATAAGAAAAGAAGACACTAAGTGGTTGGATGAAAAAGACAAGTAATTACTAAGGTCTTCTCTTCTATCCCTCAGGGAAAATTAGAGCTGGATTTCAGATTGTGTCTCTTTTTCCTAACAAGAAAATGGACACACTTAAGACAGTAGAACAAATTTTGCCTCAGGACAATTTCAGGAATTATTATACTTTGGGAATTCATCTATTTTGATACATTATGCTAATCACACAAAACATAATTTCTTGATGATCTTTGCAAAACCACAGAGTAGTCTTTAAAGATTTCTACATTGAAATGCATTATATTGAGGATTTCTAATCACTGGAGACAGAGAAAAAGGAGTGCTTAATTAATGTTACTACTAGAAGCTCCCAAAATATTAAAAGCCATGGGTGAGGGGTATAGTCTATAAAATTTGGACAGTACTGGAATTTCAGATCATCAGACTGAGAAAGGTCTATTAAAAATTGTGAATGCATTGATTGGGAAAAATAGGAGGCATACAACAAACCAAGGCTGAATCTGGTTAGCATGCAGAGCTTTCTTATAAGAAAAGGAAACCCCAGAGCAATACAAATATTCATTTGCAGGGCAGTTTATATCAATAAAGCACATTCAGTAAAACAGAATACTATACAGCTACAAAAATAAAATACAGCTATCCTAGGTTAGCAGTTCTCAAAGTGCCGTCTGTGTTTCAGAGATCTTTTGAGGAGTTCACAAGGTCAAAACTATTTCATAATAAAACTAGGATATTGGTATTTTCTCACTCTTCTTCTTAATTTTCATTCTCAACAGCACAGTGTAGATGTTTTAGGAGCTACATATTGTGTGATATGGCAAATGCAGAAGATATAAAAATTCAGGTGTGCTTTATTAGACCAAATATCAATGAGATTTTCAAAGATGTACAACAATTCTATCCTTACTGATTTTTTGTTGTGGTTGTTTGAACCACTAACCTAGGCCAATTCACTGTTTCTCAACAGAGATCTCAAATCTACTCTTTCTCTTACGGCTTCATATATAGAAATACAGTTATATAGGAGGAAGAAAAAAGGAGAGGATATAAATAAGAAGAACACATGTGCGCACACAAGAATGGAAGTGACATAGAAGTGAAAGTATTCCTACATAATTTTGGAAGTATATGGAATGGTAACAGTAAGTGGTATGACTGTCATAGATGAAATTATTACAGTAATATTATATAGTAAAATCTTTGAAAATATTCTTTTTTCATTATTTTTCTTTGTGTTTATTGTTTATCTATACAACATTCACTTTACTTTTTAAATAATTTTTTGTAATTATCAATTATTTTATAGTGGACACCAAGAATTCTGTAACTACTGTTGAGACCAATGACGGTTATCATTTTGTTGTATTCCTTCTGAGAATTATCCAATGATAATTGAATTATTTATGAAATAAAAATGAGTTTATTTTTATTACTTTTCAGGTTACATTTTATTAAAATTTTCAATGTTATTCCAATTATATCTCAAAATGTTTCCTCATTAATAATTTGTAGAAATATACTCCTATGACATTTTATAAGAGTTTGATATTATTTCTAGGATAATAACCTAAAAGGGGTTCTATGAATGAAGGGAGTTCTATTTTTTTGAAAGAGAAGCTGGGGCACATCAAGGAGAATATTGGCAGCAGATGTTGGTGGCTCTAAGACCACAGAAGCTTTCCTGACTCTGAGAGTCACTGCAGGGAGGCCTTGTAACAGAGAATAAATGATTAGCCCAAATGTCACTGCTGTCAGGAAATTCTTTGGGGAATGACAGAAACCTCTCAGAAATTTAAAAATGTTCCCTGCACCACACAGGAAGAAAGCCATCTGTGCATTTCAGCATCAGGGGCCAGTTACAATAATTATTGGCTGTCACCAAATTAATGGCTACAGATGAAGAACTTGGGCTACCTGGAAGGAAGTATTAACAAATCTACTCATTACAGCTGACACTGTAGTCCTGGAATGAAGGATAATTATTCACTTTAGTAAGACCTTACCCTTTAATGAAGAGGGCTTACAAAAGATAATTCCAATAAAAGCTGTACCCCTGGCAGCCATTATAAGAATGGTAATTAACATAAACTAGTGAATTTCAAACACTCTTCTCATCTTTGGTTATACCTGTATTCTGAAAGCTACCCAGTGGGAACCCAATCTCACAGAATTTATGACCCTGGTTTTGTTAGATTGTTATACCAAACAGAAACATTCTAGTTGACAAGAGAAATATAAACTTGAGACTAATAGATAATTATATATGTATTCAGTCCTTCTGGTCAATTGATTTTATTACTGCATAAGACCAAGACTAATAAATTGTCAATCTGAACTAAATAATTGGCTTTATCAGAGTCAGGAGATATTCAGCATTTACAATCCTCCAATGTTAAGGTGCATCAAAATGGCTTAGTTACATGATACTCTACATGGAAAACCCAGAAGACTCCACCCAAAAATTGCTAGAACGGATCCATGAATTCAGCAAAGTCACAGGATATAATATCAAGGTTGTATTTCTATACACCAATAATGAAGCAGCAGAAAGAAATCAAGGAATCCATCCCATTTACAACTGCACCAAAAACCATAAAATACCTAGGAATAAACCTAACCAAAGAGATTAAAGATCTGTACTCTGAAAACTATAGAAAGCTTATGAAAGAAATTGAAGAAAAAAAGAAATATAAAAAGAATTCCATGCTCATGGATTGGAAGAACAAATATGGTTAAAATGTCAATACTACCCAAAGCAATCTACATATTCAATGCAATCCCTATCAAAATAACATCAGCATTCTTCACAGAGCTAGAACAAGCCATTCTAAAATTTGTATGGAGCCAGAAAAGACCCTGAACCAAAGTAATGTTAGAAAAGAAAACCAAAGCTGGAGGCATCACAATTCCAGACTTCAAGCTATACTACAAAGCTATAATCATCAAAACAGTATGGTACTGGAAAAAAAACAGACACATAGATCAATGGAACAGAATAGAGAATCCAGAAATGTACCCGCAAATGTATGGCCAACTAATCATCGACAGAGTAGGAAAGAATATCCATGGGAAAAAAGACAGACTCAGGGTGCCTGGGTGACTCAGTTGGTTAAGTGTCTGGACTCTTGATTTCAGCTCAGGTCATGATCTCATGGTTCATGGAATCGAGCCCCACTTTGGACTCTGTGCTGAGTGTGGAGCCTGCTTGAGATTCACTCATTCTCTCTCTCTCTCTCTTTCTCTCTGCCCCTCCCTCCCTCCCTCTCCTTCCCCTGCTTTCACTCTCTCACTTTCTCAAAATAAATAAATAACCTTAAAAAAAAGAAAAGAAAAAAGACAGATTCTTCAGCAAGTGGTGCTGGGAAAACTGCAAAGCAACATGCAGAAGAATGAACCTGGACCACTTTCTAACACTGTATACAAAAAGAAACTCAAAATGTATGAAAGAACTAAATGTGAGACAGAAAACCATCAAAATCCTACAGGAGAATACAGGCAAAAACCTCTTTGACTTCGGATGCAGCATCTTACTATGAATGTCTCTAGAGGCAAGGGAAACAAAAGCAAAAATGAAATATTGGGATCTCATCAAGATAAAAAGCTTCTTTCTGCACAGCAAAGGAAACAATCAACAAAACTGAAAGGCAACCAGTGGAATGGGAGAAGATATTTGCAAATGACATACTGGATAAATGGTCAGCATCCAAAATCTCTAAATAACTTCTCACACTCAACACCCAAAAAAACAAATAATCCAGTGAAAACATGGTCAGAAGACATGAATAGACATTTTCCCAAAGAAGACATCCAGATGGCTAACAGACAGATACATTCAGGTGGGGTCAAAATCAACAAAATATTAAAGAATGCATTATTACTTAAGAGTCAAAGATGCTCAACATCACTCATCATCAGGAAAATACAAATAAAAAAACCTTGATGAGACACCACCTCACACCTGTCAGAATGGCTAAAAGTAACAACTCAGGCAACAACAGATGTTGGCGAGAATGTGGAGAATGGGGAACCCTTTTGCACTGCTGGTGGGAATTCAAACTGATACAGCCACTCTGGAAAAGGGTATGGAATTTCCTCAAAAAATTAAGAATAGTGTTACCTTATGACCCAGCAATTGCACTGCTAGGTGTTTGTCTAGAGAAGACAAAAATGCTGATTCAAAGGGGCACATGCACCCCAACGTTTATAGCAGCACTATCAACAATGGGCAAATTATGGAAACAGCCCAAATGTCCATGTCCATTGACTGACGAATGGATAAAGAAGATGTGGTGTGTATATGTGTGCGTGTGTATGTGTATACACACACACACACACACACACACACACACACACACACACACACACACAACGAAATACTACTCAGCAATGAAAAGGAATGAAATCCTGCCATTTGCAACAACGTGGATGGAACTAGAGTGTATTATGCTAAGCGAAATAAACCAATCAGAGAAAGATAAATACCATATGATTTCACTCATATGTGGAATTTAAGCAACAAAATAGATGGGACACCTGGGTGGCTCAGTCGGTTAAGCGTCTGACTTCAGCTCAGGTTATGATCTCACAGTTTGTGGGTTCGAGCTCCACTTCCAGCTCTGTGCTGACAGCTCAGAGCCTGGAGCCTGCTTTGGATCCGTGTCTCCCTCTCTCTCTGCCCTCCCCCCGCCTTGCACTCTGTCTCTATCTCTCTCACAAATAAACAGTAAAAAAATAAGAAACAAAACAGATGAACATAGGGGAAGGGAAGGAAAAATAAGATAAAAAGAGAGAGGGAGGCAAACCATAAGAGACTCTTAAATACAGAGAACAAACTGAGGGTTACTGGAGGGGAGGTGGGTGGCGGGATGGGCCAAATGGGTGATGGGCATTAAGGAGGGCACTTGTTGGGATGAGCACTGGGTGTTATATGTAAGTGATGAATCACTAAATTCTACTCCTGAAACCATTATTACATTACATGTTAACTAACTTGGATTGAAGTAAATTAAAAAAAATAACCAAACAAACACAACACTACCACAGGGATTTAGTCAGCAAAATCCAAACTATGGGCAACTCTACAGGACAAATAACTAGCTTTTCAATTAAAATAAATGCAAGGAAAAGAAGAAAAAGAGATGAAAGGGAAGCCTATAGATTAAAAGAGACATAAGAATCGTATCAACCAGTTCTAATTATGGACCTTAGATGAATCATAACTACTCCCTCAAATAATGCAAAAGATAAAGAAATAATACAAATACATGAATGAAACAATCAGATAAAATGGTTTGGTTAGATAAAAATATGGCTTACGGCATAAAATAAATCAAAATACTTCAAAAAAGTTAAGCGAAAGTTTACAATGTAATAGGTTTCGTGTTCTCATCAATTTCAATTAGACCTATTTTACAGTTTTCCATTTTAGCCTATTTTACAGTTTTCCATTTTAGCACATACGTTTGAAATGTCCTATTCAGGTGGGGCCAAAATCAATAAAATATTAAAGAATGTATTATTTCTTAAGAGTCAAGTGGGCTCAGCGTAATCAAGATGTTATTAATGGATAATGGATAAATTTGTAGTAGAGAGTATTAGAACTCTTTTTACAGAGTGGCCATTTTAAGATTTAAGTACTGAGAATGAAGGATTAGACTGAGGGCTATCAAAAGCCTACTCTCCTACATAAGCTTAGAAAATGATAATTTGGCACCTCTCACATTACAGAAAAACCCATGGGAAGCGATGCCTTCATCAAAGCTCTGTAGTATTTTCTTGTGTTTATAACTTGAAAGACCTCTTGCAAAACGAAGGAATGCAAAAGAACATAATTTAAAAGAAAATGGCTCACCAGATATACCCAGCAGAAACATATGGCCATTGAGACACAAAACCAATGAGTCACATCATATTTCTCAGTCACAAAATTACAAATTTGCTTTTTGGTGGCTCAGGTCATTATCATCATGGCTTTAGATTTCATATTTCCTTAAAACCAAATGTTCATTGCTTTGTTGACAAAAGATCCAGAGATGATTCTGATAACAAAGAAATTAAATAACTATTTCTATTTTGACCTCTATCTTGACCTCATAAGCTGTGGAAGCAGAGATCTCCATTATGGCAATTTTATTTTCTTTCTTGGAACAAAGATACCACTCATTAGTGGGATTAATTAAATGCATGAGCAGCGGCTATCAAACCAGGGGTACAACATTTCATCCAACTTTGATTCAGATATTGATCTGTACCTGTGTGTAAGAAGGACGCAGGGCTAAAAACCTTGGGAAGTTTGACAAGTTTTGGTGAATAAAATAATAATCAGGGTTTAATGTTCCAAATGTATACCATTTATAATTAAGGTATGAAGAAGGAAAGCAGGAAATTAAATTCAAACACCCATGACATAATACAAATAATCCACAATAAAACCACAGTAACTATAATGGATTAATATTAATAGACAACAATAGAAAAAGTTAACAAAAAATATTACTCTATGTTCACTAGACTACAGCTTCCATTCAACAGACTCATAATTGCTGATTGTGGAGAAGAATCACTTGTATTAGAACTATCATTATAGTGTCAAGACAAAAAATTACTAAAGCTTTTTTCATTAATGATGATTGGCTCAATCTTTCAGTGTAACAGACACCATCATTGGAGGACAGCATCGTTTAAGGGTTAGGCATCAAAGCAGAGACTAGACTTACAAAGTGATTTCTCTTGCTTCTGCCTTACTACATGGCAAGATCATCTAAAAATTAATGGAAGGACAAAGACCAGGCAACTTTTTGAGGTCAGACAGAATAGGTTATTTCTTCTTCTTATATATAAGTTAATATAATTAATAGATTTACCACCTAGCGATCAGCTTGGTGTTAAAGAAATAATTTGTATTTAGGCGAAAATATACAAGTCTTCCCTGCACCCCCCACCCCTATCTCTCTCACAGCTTACTGACAGCACTTACTAAACACTTCCATATGCCAAGTATGGTGTTAAAGGCATTATGTGCATTATCTCATTTTGTCTTTACCAACATCTTATGAGGAATAGCTTAGCATTACCTCCATTGTACAGCTGAGACTCAAACTTTTAGAGACTTTGGTTACACAAGCTCTTGTGCTTAGCGGGAACAGGGTCTGTCTGCCTCCAGAGCTTGAACTTTTCATCAATCTGCTAATTTTCTTTACAGTGAAGTCCATCAATAGACTTCATATCTACAATACCATTTTGGTTGTAATCACCAGTCAGTTTTAACACTAACTGAAGATGAGTAAAGATAAATATTCCATCATTATGTTTCTCTATTTTTCTATTAGTCCCCGCTTCACCATTTTGAAGAATATATTCATTGAATTATTTTAAAGCAAGGTCTCACGAGATCATTAATATTAATAAAGAAAAAAATGTAGTGAGTGAGCAGAGGAAGTAGAAGACATTTGGGGGCAATCAATTATTCTAAGTGGTGTATGCCCCATTTTACAGATACAGAAACAGGATGGGAGCTATTAAGTAACCTGCCTAAACTTATTGGTAAACACAGAACTAAAGATGTTAAGCTTATATCAAATCTAGTAATGCTTGCTATACTCCATAAAGCAGATTAAACAGTGCATCTGTAAGTGTCCAAGAAAAAAAAATGACATTTTAATTTTACGTATTTAACATGGTACTGAATAGAGAGACATACAACTCCCTCAATAAATCTATGTTTCTTAATACAGTTATAAAAGGCCATGATATTAATTTCCACTCCATTATTTCTGGTGTACAAAGTGATAGAAAAACACAAGGGAATATTATAGAAAACAAAAAGGAAAGGTGAACCATACAATAAAATAAGCCATTTAAAGTCATACTCAACTCATAATCACAGACCAAAGTTTGAACTTAAAAATGGATTTTTTTCCCTAATTCAAGATATTTTGCACTGCAACTAAAGGGTATTAAGAAGATAACTGTTAATAAATACAGAGATTTAGATACAAAACTACTCATTCTGTTAAAAATAAATTTGATGATCATCCATTAGGAATTAAAAAAAAATCCTTCTGGGTATGAGGAATATAAAGGTGATCAAGACAGACATGGTCCCTGCCCTAGTGGAGATTGCATTCTAACAGGTAAGACCCACAGAATAATTAATTACACCAGTTTTCATTTTGTTGAGTTTGTGATATTTTTCAAAAAGTGTTCTCCAATGCTAATGAAATCATGTGGGCTGAGAACCCTCAGAAAGGCTTCCATGAGGATGGGAGTTTGAGCTGAGCTCTGAAGTCTGAGCAGAAGTTAAGAGGATAAAGAAAAGGGGAAGAGGGTTTTAGGCCAATGGATCAACACATACAAAGTTATGACGAAAAAGGAAACGTTGAACATTAAAAGGGAAGGAAAATGGCCATCATGATTGAATGAATGGGAAATGAGGTAGAAAGTGATGAGTGAGAAGTGATGACACTTCTATACTCTGGTAAGGATTTGGGTGTTACAACCAAATATTTAGAAACCCTTTAAGGATTTTTAAGTATCTAAGTATTGAGGAATCAGAATGATATTTGTTTTTAAAACAGATTAGTCTGGTTCCAGTGTGGAAAATAAATTAAGGGCAACTAGAGGACATGTTGGGGAGGAAGGAGGATAGTTATTTCTGTTTTAATTTGATCTAAGAGGAGATATTCAATAAGCTGTACACATTTGAAGCTCAAAGCTGAAGTGGAGACAAAAAATGTGAGAGTATTATATGGATATTCAAGCCTTATTGTAGATTCAGTTGCCTAGAGAAAGAGTGTATGACAAGAAAAAACATGGTTTTAAGGTCTACCTTGAAGGGTGCCATGATTTGTAGGGTGAAAAAAATAATGTGGTTACAGAGACTTAGGAATGAAGGAGGGAATGGACAATGGGTTTGGATGCCAGTGAGTAAAATGAAAACCAGAAAATGAGCAATGAATTTGGTGGCATGAGATCATTAGTGACATTGACAGGAGCTGTCACAGTGAACTGGTGGGGGTGGAAGGCAGACAAGATGGCTGATGCATGCACAGGAGTTTCTGGAGTTTCTTCACCACTCTCAAGAAGTATGCTATTAAGAGATGTGGTAGATAAAGTAAAATGAGACTTAGGGATGTGTTTGTTTCTTTTTTGTATTGTCCTGCTTTGCTTTTAATTGAGAAAATTGATCCTATATAGATGCTGATGAGAAAGATCCAAAATAGAGAGAGTAAAGCTACAGGTGGTAAAAAGGATATTCATTAATGAAATTTATAAAGAATAGGGAAAGGTGGATTCCAAGGCACAGGAAAATAGAATCATAAAGGAGAGACACATCTTCAGTTTTAATGGGAGGGAAGGAGACAAGCTGCGTTCTGATGATAGATTTGTAGGTTTGATAGCGGCAGGTTGACAGAGTTCCCACTGAATGACTGCCACCTGCTAAATTAAGTGAAAGTGAATGTGATCTGCTGAGTGTCTGGAGAGGTAGGGTGGTGGCAATTTCAGAAGGATGAAGGTAATTTGCAACAGCCATAGAGAATTCAAAAATGAGTTAACCAGTGAACCTAGTAAGATTTTTGAGGAAATCCAGAGACACAGCTGAGGTTGGTGATCATAGCGTTGCAATCCACTTTTCTCTCGTGATTTCCTTTGTCCATGGTTTATGTGGAGACACAAAGAAAGCAGGCAGTTGAGTCCATCCAAGATCAGGATTTAATCAGATACCCTAGGGCCACAAAGGATGACAAGTCAAAGCTAGTGGGTGGGACAAAGAAAAGGGAGGATGGTCAATGGACTGGACAGGCCCAAGGGGCTGCAGAAAGGTCATTAATTGAACAACCATCATGGAAAGTGGAAGGTTGTGAGAGCAGGATGACAGTAGGATGAGATTTCTTGATTTTGGAAGAAGAGCACTTTCATGAGGTTGTATAGTCTTGAGTTTAATGCTGAGGGTGAATGGCTGAAGAGAAATTGAAAAGGATATTATTGTAGATAATGAAGTAAAGAAATTGAGAGGCCATGCTCTGAGCAGTGACCACATCAACTCAACACAGAACAGTTCAATATAATGGTTGTTGAAAACATCTGAAGTAATGGCAGGAACTGGGTTAGAAATGAAAAGTTATCCAGATGCCAAAAATCTTCAGTGACAGAACAAATTATTTGAAGCCCAGTAGATGATAAGTAGAGACACTTGTCTTGAGGGCTTTCAAGAGCCTCAGAAAAAAAAGCAAACAAAAAAATAGTATTCACAAATAGGAGAAGGAGCAATAATCTACAAGCCAAAAATGAGCATGAAAGCCACCATCCCAGCGAGAATAAAGAGAGCACAGCAAGGTTGGAGATAAAGTCGTATCTTTGGGGGAGAGACTAAATTTAATGCTGGTAGGTGGTAGCAGAAATTCTCTGTATGAAGTCTGAGGGTATAGAGTCTTCGGTGATTATGAAGCAGTGGATACAGGGATGCATGGAAAATGCAGAACAAAGTCCGGTGGAATAAGAGGCTGGACAACATGGCAAGGGGGGCAGGGAATAAATATTTCACTTCAGGTATTGACCACTTCAAGAATAAGACTTCAGGGAAGGCCACTAGGAAAGAGGTAGCACTTAGCCTAGAATATGGAATTCCTGACCTACCAGGTTTTAAATGGCACCAGTAAGTTCAGCCCTGGAAATCTGCAACGGCAGAATCTTAACTACTGAGCTAGTGCTTCACCATCCCACCAGAGCTGATTTGGAATAACGCTTATCATATATGAAATACTACATCCTCCATTACCAATTCTCCCACCTTAATTTATTAATTTGTTAATTAAGGCGAATGTGTACTCTCAAGGTGAATCAAAAAAGTGTTACTGCTCTTTAAAGACTCTGTATCAATCTACCCTCTAGAAAAGCAAGAGGCAGATATTCAGGCATCCTTTGGTAAATCAGGATCTTATATAAAATTTTGAAGGGAGAGAATTCCTCTAACAGATTTTCAACATTTTTGTTGTTTCTCAGTAAAAATATTTGAAGGATTTCAAATATTTATTCTACATTCCATGTCAGCAAGTTTTTAGAGAATATGATAATTAATTATACCTAATACCTAAGATTATTCATATATTTATAATCCTTATCTAGGGTTTAAAATTGCCTGTATTAAAGATCTTATTGTATGTGTTTCTTGAATTATGGATTATGTAAAAATAATTTTGAGATGTAAATCCAGAATTTTCAGAGCTTGAAAAGAACTTGCACATTATTTTTTTGTCTACCTTTGTTGTGTATCTACGAAAACCGAGGTACAGAGAGATTCCACCAAGAGGAATGGTGTCCAAGGTAACTTTAAGAAGTTAACTTTAAGAAGACAAGGACTGAGGGGCGCCTGGGTGGCTCAGTCGGTTGAGCATCCAGCTTTGGCTCAGGTCATGACCTCGCGGTCTGTGAGTTCGAGCTCCACGTCTGGTTCTGTGCTGACAGCTCAGAGCCTGGGGCCTGCTTCGGATTCTGTGTCCCCCCCCACCCCTCTCTCTGCCCCTCCCCCATTCATACTCTGTCTCTCTCTCTCTCTCTCAGAAATAAATAAACATTAAAAAAAAAAAGGCAAGGACTGAAATCCAAACCCTTAACTTCTACTCAGTCCCCATATGGAGGATTTCATCAGCATATTATGAACAAAGAGACATATCTTGCTCTCTAGTGTTTCCTTTTTTTCATTCATCTTTGGCACCATTCAACCTGTAACTAAAGATTAAAGTAAAAAGCCTATGGTAGCCATGTTTTAGTTTCCTTATATATGAAGGTTGTTTAAAATGCACTCTGAGCAAATTCTCTGGCAGTCAAAAGCTTTCACAGAAGATCTGTGTTATTTTAAGAACAGTGTTTTTTTCACCAATCCCTGAAGAACTAGATACTTAAACATTTATTGGTACAAGGTCATTGCTTTAGTGAAACAGCTTTAAGTTAACATAAATCAACTTAGCACCTCTGTATATCCCTACTCTAAGGAAGGACAGAGAAATCTGAAGTTGAAGGTCAATTTAATTCTTGCTTGTCTACATTTATTGAGGTAATATTCCAGCTCCCTGTGCCTCTATTTCATGTTGGGTGTTTAAGATCAAATGGTATTGCAAACATTGTTGGAAATGAATACACAAGTGGCAAAAAGACTGAAATGCAATGTGTTAGCTAAACAAGTTGCTTTTGTATTTGATGTGTTCACCAGAAATAAAAATGAAAGAGTCCAAAAGCCATAATTTTCAGTTAAGTACTAAAATTCTCATCAACAGAAATTCTCGAGGGGGCTTTCGGGACCTGTGTGTATATTATATACACAGCCACTCTATGTATTATATTTTGTCAAAGCTTTATGAACAAAGTGGTCCATTGACCACAATCAAAAGGAATTGTGTTTTGAAATATCTCTCTTTTGTTTTTCAGTGCTGGTAACAGCCTGCCCTGTCTCTTTACTGCCATTACTTGTACTTTGTTGAATTTATTTGTGGGATAAGTGTTAGAAGCAATGCATATGATCAAAGAAGAGCTGCAGATGGGATTAAAGGGGCTGTCTGCTTGATATCTGCCCCAGGAAAAAAAAAATCTATCTAAAAACCAAAATGTTCCATTCTTGAATTAAACCTTTGCCACTTCACGAGCACCATTTCATTTAGTCAAACTGTTAAAACTTAAAGTTTTTAATACAGAAAAATAATCCTTTTAAGTTGCCCCCAGCAAAACTTTTCCAAAAATGCCTCAAGAGAGAAGAAACAAGGAGAGAAAAAAGATTGTCACCCACTAAAAATATCTACAGTATATAATGAGTTGATCTGCATATATAAATGTAGCCCAAAGGAAGAGTATGGCTTGGTAACAAAATAGACTTCTACTTAACTGAAATACGGAGGCTTTCACAAGCAGTTCAAAAATGAAGCGACATTTTTTTTTTTTAATTTTTTATTAATTCCCTTGACTAAAGTAGTAAAGAGGGACAAAGAGACAGGAAGCTCCATGTTATTCTGCAAGTTCTAACCAGATATGCTAGTGATCTGAGCATGAGAAATGGGGCTGGAATGCAGTGTGAACAGAAAATCTCATTTAGTGGAGGCAGTTTCTTCTTTGTGTTTCCTTCCAGTTTGTCTGTCCTCTGCTATGAGGTTTTTGGAAATCATTCTCACACTCACATTCCATCTTTTTCTTTTTTTCTTTCTTTCTTTCTTTTTTTCCTCTTTTTTTTTTTTTTTTTTTTTTTTTTTAGTATAGCTGACACACAATGTTACATTAGTTTCAGGTGTACAACTTAGTGATTTGACAAGTTTATACATTATGCCCCGTTCATCACAAGTGTAGCTACTATCTGTCCCGATATATCACTATTAGAATATCCCTGACATCTTAAAGTCTGATATTGAAATAGGGGACGCAATGGAAAATTTTTTTTTAATCTGTTGTAAATTGCTTTCAACACAGCTGCTTTACCAAAGTGTAAGCTTCTATCAGTATCAACTCTAAGCAGATGACAAATATTGAAAAGAAAAAATGTAACACGCTCAATGCTTGCTTAAAACGGCTCCTTTTTTTCCCTCCTGTCTTTACTCCCACTCTGCTTTGGCGATCTTCACAATGTTCCAAAATATAGTGAAGATAAAAAGGAGACTGTTGGGTTCACAGCTCTGGAGAAGTGAGACGGTGGGTTTGAGTCAGATGGCTCAGGGAGAGGAAATTCCAGCTGAGAGATGGGAAACCTATCTGTTTTATCTTAGCAGGATGTTCAGCAAGTTGTGCATTAAGAAATGAGAAACAAAACTCCAAATGAGCACCGTGGACTACAGCACTTGCTTGCTAACAGCAGGCTGATGCCAAAAACACACAGCATTTCTTGACCCTTCTTCCCACTATGTGAGTTATTACCGAACAGACAATTATGTTTAGGATGGGAAGAAAAACAAATGCTTGAGCATGTAAACTGATTGCAGAGAATGCAAATATTTCCATTCTGCTTTGCTAAGGCTATTAAAAACATGCACAGGGGAAAAAAAGTTACTTTTTCACAAATTAATTTTTCTCCTCTGGACTGTGCAGTTTCCAGTGCAACATCTGTTACCTTTGCTGGTCTGTGATCTGCCAGAGATCATTCTTTCTTAAGGCTTGTCTAGAGAAGTGTGAAATTCATAAGTTTAACTCTTTGAATGTTACATAATTTTTAAGTATACATTTCTTATTTAAGGAACTAGGTCATGTTGGAGACAATACTGTAATCTATTTGAAGGAAAGATGTACGTCCTGTCCTCTTGCACACTTAGGGCTTGGAAAAGAGTAATAGAAGACAATGCACTTAATATATGTTTTTTCCCTTTGTTAGGAGTTACTTAGTGCTAAACACCTTTCAGAAGGGTAACTAACCATGCATATCAACCTAGCAATATATATATGAGGTCTCACCAAATACAATCAAATGATGTTATTACATTAAAACAAAATAAATAATAATGGTAATATAACTAGAGAGGGGACAGGGAAAGAGCCTTCAGAAGGAAAGAAGGGTCTATGGGAGAGCAGCAAGTCAAAGCTCCTTGGGGTATGAGGACAGTGAAATTTCATATGACTGGAAAGTGATTTCTGGAAGAATGTGGTCAAGAGATTTGGGTTGGCAGCTGAACTGTTAAGAAGTATTCAGAATTGAACTACTCCTAAAAAGTCAAGGGTAAAAGCAAGGGGAAAGGAAAGAAATGACTCACAGTTTCTGGATGCTGTGAGGTTACCATCAGGCAAAGCATTTATGATGACACAAAAGATTTAACAGAGGCAGAACCTGGTTATTCCATTTCCATATGCCTTTTCCTATCCTCTTCTCGGTCTCCTTCTTCCAGTCTGCGAACTTGCTGACTAACTTGTAGTTACCTGGTGAATAGGCTGAGTTTGGATCCATTCATTATGTTTCTTTGTTTCCACTATGTGCAAGTTCTAGTATGATATTCAAATAATATGTCACCTGTGGCCCTGGTTCTAAAATTTTACCCCAGTTGGTCTAAAAGAGGTAACATGGTATGGCATTAAGACAAAGTCTCTGAATGTAAGTCCCGATTCAGAGCCCCAGCCCTGACTCAGTCACAAAGGAGATATGTGATCTAGAGAACCTTTTCACATTCCAGGGTGTCAGCATGCATATTTATGAAATAAAGGGGAAAGATGAGATAAAACATAATAACCCTGAAGATTCAAAACTTCTATGATTCCGGGGTATTTATTCAAGTAATATATTGGCATGAGAAAGCAAGACAATAATTATCACAAGAAAGCCATTGACCACAGACTGAGAGTACTATCTTGACAGTCATATGACCTTGAAAGAATCACTGAATCCACAGGTTACATTCGCTCTATTGCTTTCACTACAAATTATTCTGCTGACCTTGACTAATGGCAGTTCAAATTCAAATAGCATGTACAAGAATCTTCAAAGGAAAGTCCAGGAGAGCTCCATATCTGTGACATTATGGAAGGTTCTCTAACACTGAAGAAAGAGGAACTATTTCTAGCTCTCATGACCACATGACCTCATTGACCACAAAAGTATGATTTGAGGTCAGGCACTTAACCTATCATGAATAAATACAATTCTTTACTTGTTGGAATGCAGCTGGGTATACTGGAGGTCTATTCTAATTCCAAACTCTGTGATTCTTAGACCACTCAACTTTCCCCTTGCTTCTCTTTGCAGTTTTGTTACAATCAAACAACTTGGTAAAGATAAGTAGCCTGGTTTGGTATGCCTGAAGAACGACATGTTTTATGACACTTTATCATTTACCACTTTTCTTCCACCAGCTTCTAATCCTTGTAGCCCTATTGCATTATAGAGAGAAACAAATCTCAGTGAATGAAAGTAACTGCACCCTCAGATAAATAGCAAAGTAAGTATAAGTGAGCCACACAATGGACAACCATGGAAGTGTTCCAAGGAGAAATATACCAACTCCTTCCTTTTCTATTAGAATAACTTCACACTAATTTCAGCATCAGAAAATCTATCCCTGGTTAAAGTGGAAACCAGCATATCTACTACTGATGGGGAAAGCTGTATATGGGCAAACTTGGAAATTAGTTTGCAATTTTGTAAGCATACATAACAAATTCCAAAAAAAAAAAACTAGTTCAGAAACCAAACAGGACAGAAGCATCCTAATTTAAAGAAGAGAATGCTGTGTTCGTATTTAAAGAGATATCTACAAATTGTTGATGAACCAAGGAAACAAAAATTCACATCAAAGAATGTGTGATTAATTTCACACAGAATGTTTTTTGTTATCATCTGGGCTTTTCTGAAATTCAATTAGGCTAGTGCACCTAACACACTTGCATTATTTTCTATTTTCTCACCCTGTTCATTCTCCTATCAATACATTTCCACAGCACCTGCTATTCTTAGAATATACTCTGAGAATCAGTACAATATCCCCAAGCATTCTTTTCTTGAATGGCTGTCCATTTTGACTCATTCTCATTGTTTTTCAGGGATGTAAATGGTAGAACTCCTAAAGCGGTGAACCAATTTAGAGATAAATAGAAAGGTGAGAATAAGATATATATTTTTTATATTTATATTATTATTTGCCAAGGGAGTAGGCCACTGAAATCTGGGTGTTTCATCATAGTGACAAGGAACAAAATAACAGCCTAAATGAATTGAAAGCCTCCTTGAGGGTTCACATTAGAAGGTCTGGCTGTGTTTCCTCAGACCTTGCTTGCCAGTAAAACTCATGCAAACTATGCTGTTGTGTCTAACAATGTTGTACATGCATCCTTGTCAATTCTGTTCCGACTTATCCTGTCATTACCACCTCAACATAATTCCATGTGTGTATCATTTTTCTATAAGACATTCCACATTAATTTAAACTTAGAAGGTGGTGCCTGGGTAGCTTGGTCGGTTGAGCGAGTGTCCGACTTGGGCTCAGGTCATGATCTCACTGCTCGTGAGTTTGAGCCCTGCATCGGGCTCTGTGCTGATGGCTCAGAGCCTGGAGCCTGCTTCAGATTCTGTCTCTGTCTCTCTGCTCCTCCCCCACTCATGCTTTGTTGCTCTCTCTCAAATATAAATAAACATTAAAAAATTTAAACTGAGGGGTATATAAAGAAGTACCATAATATACTGCATCTTAAATGTTTGTTTGCTTGCTTATTTTTGAGACAGAGAGCAAGAGCAAGTGAGCGAGAGAGAGAGAGACAGAGAATCCCAAGCAGGCTCTGCACTGTTGGCAAGGAGCTTCACGAGGGGCTCAAATTCACAAACCGAAAGATTATGACCGGAGTCAAAATTAAGAGTCAGAGGCTTGACCAACTGAGCTACCCAGGTACCCCCATAATACAATGTATCTTTTAATTGAGATCATTTTCTTTTATGTTCTAAAATTTTATCTAAATACTTTCATTACTTTCTTTTTAAGCCATTTTACCTTAGTGATATTTCAGAGTCAGTTGGTCTTGTCATTTACCTGCCTATCTTTTGAAGGCATCAATTCAAAAATTATAGGGTAAAAAAAAAGCCTGTGACATACCAGAGGCAATATGATAAAAGCACTGGGAAATTTTAAGAATCAAACAACAGTGGAGTAGACCTGTCTCTTCTAAATATAACAATAGATATAGGTGGGGACTCAAAAACAGGGTCCATGTTCAGAATTTCCCACCACTTACGGTTTTCCAAAGACAACTGTAATTAACCTCACTGGTATGAAGTTTAGACAAATGACAAAGTGATAAGCATTCTGTCAATTAATTAACCTTCAATTAATTTTGCAATATCTCATCCAAAAGTAATAAATTATTTTGACCCCTGATTTCTTAGGTATGCTAGTCAACTATTTCAAATATAGTGTTAAAACCTCATATACAGGTGCATTTTTCATTGTTCTAGCTATAAGCTTAAAGAAGCAAAAACACTTTCAAGTGATACCATTTTTTAAATAAAATGTGTATCTCAAACATGTGTCTTAGACACTGAAAAAGTTTCCTTCTCATACTCCCTAAATTTTCATGATACCGTGTTTCTCAAGGAATAGAAATCTTCCCTTTGAAGAAACTGCTATGAATCACTTCACCAGAAGTTAGTAAGTATCTTGGGAAGAGACAGAGTCCCAGCATAATATTTTCCTTAATGAATACCCCAAAATAACTAATACATTCTGGTATTATCATGAAAAGGGTGAGAAAAAAAAAAACGAGAGTAAAGAGAAAGAAATATTACGTTGGCTTTCTCCTCTATGTTGTTTAGGTAGATTTTTATTAATGCCTTTTTATAACTGAAAAACAGACAAGAACAAAGAACTTACTTCTCAAGGACCCTGTGGCAAGTCCATTCAATCATTCATTCTGTCACTCATTCATTCATTCATCCAGCCAGCTGGTCACTCACTTATTCATTTATCCATTCTTTCAAGAGAGACTGCATTTTTTCCCTTTTAGTCTGGCCAATGTACCTCCTTGAAGAAAAAGCCATGTTTCTGAAGCATAGTATTGATTGTAAAAAATTTCAATCTCTGATTTGGACCAGTGCTTCCTGAGCAGATTTTACTGTTTTCCTATAACCCGGTTCCATTAGCCTGGTGGCAGGTCAGTAATACACTTTCTTTTTTGATTCCATGTAAACAATTTTACTCAGAGCCATCCAGAGAATCACACTAAATCCTACTAGTAATGTACAAAGAGGCAATGAGTAAGCTGAGTAAAAAGGGCTGGTCCAGGAGTTAGGAGAACTTTGATCCAGTTTCTCTCCATTAATTCAACATCTTCAGATACCCGGATGCCACAGTAGATTCCATAATGGTTTCTTCTACAGCTCCTTTGGTTTTTTCCTCTTCCCTATAGTATTGTCTTTCTGGAATGTGCTATATCTAGAGAAGAGTGACATTTATAGATACAGCAGCATTTATAGATACAGCAGCATTTATAGATACACTTTCTCTAGAGCAAGTGAAAGAAATGAGGTCCTTCTCAAACATGTTTTATCTGGAAGTCATACAGGAACATTATAGAAATGTGACATTAATTTAGGTGGGTTTTCTAGGAGCAGAGCAAGTGAAACCTGTAAGGAAATGAGGGAAGCAGAATAGAGCAGGGGGAGAAGCTGAACAAGGATGCTATCCCAGGTGTGAGTTTAGCCTCAGCCTGATCTCTTGGGAAGCTAAGGAGTATGAATAGCACTACCCAGTCATCCCTTATACCAAGAGGGCTGGTCTTTTTTTTTTTTTTTTGGTACCCAATGTCAGTTAACCATTGGCTGTTGCCTTCCCTTAGGAGAAGGAAGAATCTCCAAGAAATTTCTGGGGAAGGTAGTTCTCTGCTGTGAAAAGTAATTCTAGGGCATTATAAAATTGCTACTTTCTTAATAAAATCAGTGAATAAATGTTTTTAAATTTGAGAAAACTTGATTTGGGATCTAAAATGTAAGTTTCCCCCCCTTTTCCCCATTTCTGGAATATCTAAAATTATAGAAATGAAAACAATGTTTTAACATGAGATTTTAAAACTTTTTAACTAATAGAACTCTTGTAAATACAAATTCTATGCGGCAAACAAGGAAAGACAGTTTCCCCCATGATGTATGTCGGTAGGCTCTTATAAAAAAAAATATTCATTTAGTGCATACGGTAAAAGTAAACCTTAGTTGAAATAATGAATATCTTCAAGGTAAAATACATTAACAAATTGACAATTCCTTTAATTTATGAAGTGTTTACTCAGTAAGTTAAAGTAAGAAAAATGTATTATGATGTCACTTTTTGATTTTTCATTTGTGCTAATTGATCTCATTACTTGAATTTTTAGAGAGAATGAGTACAAAAGGGGGAGGGGCAGAGAGAGGGAGAGAGAATCTTAAGTAGGCCCCATGCCCAGCACACAGCCCGATGTGTGACTTGATCTCACTATAATAAGATCATGACCTGAGCTGAAATCAAGAGTTGGACACGTGACCAACTGAACCATTCAGGTGTCCCTGATTTCACTCCTTTTAAGAGTACTGCTTCTTATTTTAGCTTAGAGTTTGTTAATGTCTTTACCGATGGGTTATAGTAATTTTTACTTAGAATTATACATTTGTGATTTATAATACCTAGTACTCAGTTAATTATTAATACAATTTTCAACTTAATTTCCATTTGAAAATAGTTAAATTACAGATGACTTATTAGTTATTTTGTATGATGCTTTTACTATTTCTAGTTGATACCAAAAGTTATTTGAATTGTTTTTGAACATATAATTGTTTTGTTCATATAAATGAACGTAAAATTTATTTTTGTGGAGATTCTCGTTAACATCATTATTAAAGTATCATGAATATTTAAAAAATAATACAAGCAATTCGAAGGCAACCAACAGGGTCTGTAAGGACTTTGTTAGGTCCTCTTACAGTCCCTCATAGGGGTACTGAAAAAAAAATCATATAGAAAAAGAATTATTCCTAGCTGATTTGTGAGTTCTCTGGCTTGTTCTGAAGAGGAGGAAATCAATGTAAGGCTCTGTGGACAACCCCATGCCTAATTTTCACAGTGAGTCCAGCATTTAGCAGACTGTAATGGTAAGTGGACAACCTGGGAAATGATTTCACTCCTCCAGATCCCGTTTCTTCTTCTGTAAAATGTAGAACTCTTGCTAAGCTCCCTCTAATTTATCCATTAAAGCAAGCTGTCTTCAGATCTTAAATTGGCCTCTGAGGATGAAAATGTTGATCAAGTTCGAAACCACAAAACGAACTCACAGGGTTGTGGGGCTAACGTAAAATTGGGAAGTCTGATTGGTAGATCTGAGAAAGGCTCCTTTGGCAAGATGAGGAGAAAGTACCGGAAGCACAATCCATTTTCTCTGTTTCATCTTTTATCCTGAGCTAAAGGAGTTGTCTGTTTCCATTACTAGGATTTTTTCTTCAAATAGAATCCAAAGAAATAGAAACTTAACACTTTATTAATTTTGGTCAGTTGAAAGATGAGCTAAGACATTCTTCATTGCTCCAGAGTCTTCCAACTACTTTATCATTATTTGTTTGTTTTTATCACAGTAGAGTTGAACATAGTTGAACATAGTTGTAACACAATGTCACACTAGTTTCAAGTGTACAACATGGTCATCTGATAACTCTTTATGCTGTGCTCATCACGAGTGTAGCTACCACTACGAGTCGTACCATCACGAGTGTAGCTGCATAGCATGTAGTCACCATGCTATTACAATGCTATCAAACTACTATGGACTCTTCCATAGGCTGTACCTTTCATCCTCGTGCCTTATTTTATAATGGAAGTTTGTACCTCTTAATCTTCTTTATCTATTTCACCCATCCCTCCACCTCCCCGCCCTCTAGAAAACTCCCATTTGTTCTCTGTACTTATAGGTCTGATTCCACTTTTTAATTTATTTGTTTCTTTTTATAGTTCCCACATATAAGTGAAATCATATGGCATTTGTGTTTCTCTAACTGACTTATTTCACTTAGCATAATACCCTCTGGAGCCATTCATGTTGTCATAAGTGACAAACTTTCATTCTCTTCCTCATTCTTTTTTTTATGGCTGGGTTATTTCTATCTATCTATCTATCTATCTATCTACCTATCTATATACATAGATATGTCTGTCTATCTATCTATCTAGATATCTATGTATACAGATATACACAGATATATAGATATACAGATATATATATCTATATCTATAGATAGATATCTATAGATAGATATCTAGACAGATAGACACACGAATATATATATATATACACACACACACACACATATATATAGGTATATACACACATATATAGATATAGATATAGATACACATATATATACACACATATATAGTATATATAAAATATACTAAATATAATACAAATTATACAATATATAAATATAAGTTATATGTAAATATATTATATATAATATAAATTATGATATATAATGTAAATGATATGTATAGGATAATTTATATATCTCACATCTTCTTTATCCATTCATCTACCAATGGACACTGGGTTGCTTCTGTATCTTGGCTATTGTAAATATGCTGCAGTAAATATAGGGATGCATATGTCCTTTCCAATTAGTGTTTTTGGTTTCCTGGGTAAACACCCAGTAATGGAATTACTTACTGGATTGTAATGATATTTCTATTTTTTTCAAATTGCTTTCTAAACTAAGCTAAGGTACACCATTACTCATTTCTGCTTGTTTTACATACCTATTAACTACTTAAGAACTTGCCTTCCAAAATCATGTAGCATTAGTTCAAATCCCAGCTCCACCAGCTACCACTTGCAAGACGTTAGGACATTTACGTAACTATTCCAGGAGTAAGTACCATCATTACTTTATAGACAACACTAAGAATAGTATCTGTTTTAAGGAATTCTGAGGATTAAATAACAGAATGCTTAAAAAGTCCCATGTCTCTTACACATAGTACACATCAAATGTTTCTTATGTTCATTTACATGTTCTTAGTCTGCTAATCATTATCACAATGCTCTTGGAATTTTTGAAAAACTGAATGCTCTTCTTGCATCTTGTTATCAATTTGGCCATTAAGACCCTAACCTACTTGTCATAGTGATGGTGTCAACCTCAGAGATAGAGGCTATAATGGTGAATTTTAGTTATTACTACAGATACCTTAATTTGCAAAAATATTGATTAAGACGCTGGTTGTAAGTTCAACTATCACAAGTCATGAGTCTCCTATAGTCATCACTCCTTTTAACATTGCATTGGTATGACTGTCCAATTACTGTACACACTGTATCTCTGGCTTGAAAGGATCTTGCCATGTATCTCTACAAGACTAAATCCAGCTCATCTTTCCATGCCACATCAAATACATCTCCTTCATGAAAACTTCTCTGTTCATCCAATCTAACAGGCTCTCTCCCTCATTTCATATATAACTCCCATGTCATTTTTTTTTTACTTTTGACTTGGGATATTCTAGTTAGGTATGGTATTAGTTTTCTCTTGGTGTAACAAATTCCCACAAATGTGGTAGCTTAAAACACAAATTAATCATCTTATAGTTCTGCAGGTTAGAAGTCTGATATGGGTCTCACTGGACTAAAATCAGGGTGTCATCAGGGCTCTATTCTTCCTGAAGGCTTTAAGAGAGAACACAACTCCTTGCCCTTTTTTTTTTTTTTTTTTTGCTTTGTTAAGGCCGCTCACATTCCTTGGCTCATGTCCCCATTCCTCCATTGTCAAAACTGTCATCAGTGGGTCAAGTCCTTCTCATTGCATTTCACTCTGATTTTTCCTTTTGTCTTCCTCTTCCACTTTTACCAGAATCCTTGTAATTACATTGAACTGACACAGGTAATCTAGGATAATTTCCCTATTTAAGGTCAGTTGATTAGCAACTTTAACCTTCCCTCATCACATCTTTGTAGGTTTTGGGTATTGGGACTTGGATATCTTTGGGGGGGGAACATTATTTTCCCTGCCAGAGTCATGAACAGAAGAAACATGTCCTTACAATCTTTAAATTTATAACCTAGTTTTGTGAGAGAGAGATACGGGTAAGGTAAGTAAACAAATAGCCAAATGAATGACTATAAGTAGTGATGATATTTGAAAAAGAGAGAAAGCAAATAAACTGTTAGAACATTAAAGGTGAGGGTGTATAGATGGGTAGAGCAGGTATCACTAAAGGGGTGACATTAAACCATGAGAAACAAGAGAGAAGATTGGTGCTCATGTGAATGGCACACAAGGTAAAACCAGGAAAGGCTGAGAAAGGGGAATGAAGAAGAACTTTCCAGACAGTAGCCATGAAAGTACAAAGTTAAAAAGGCAAAAAGAGAAGCTGGCTTGTTGAATGAACCACGGAGAGTTGTATAATGTAATGGGCTTGGGGGAGGGTAGAAGGTGGTGATACTGGAATAGTGACCAAAGTCATATTACTTTGATGAGATCCTGGCTTTTGTTGGAAAGACCATGGAAAGTTGGTAACAGACTTAAAGCAAAGAGTTACTCTTACCTAATTTGTACTTTTGAAAAAATCTGACTCTTTTGTGAAGACTAGATTGGAAGGAGCCAAGAATGGGAGTGGGATGAGTAGGGAGACACCTATAAAACTCAAGCCATTAATGGTTAACATTTTTTTAACAGACCATACCAAGTATTATCTAGGATGTGGAAAAACTAGAACTCACAAACACTGATGGGAATGTAAATAAGCCAACTAAACACAACTGGTAGAAAACTGCTTGCAATATCTACTAAAAGCTAAGCACATGCATACTCTGTACCAAGCAATTCTATTCCTAGGTATAACAGAAATAATTCCCAATAGAAATGAGTACACATGTTCACCTAGTGATATGTTCTAGAACTGTGGTATCCAATATGGTAGCCACTGTCCAAATGTGACTATTTAAATTTAAATTGATTAGGGGCGCCTGGGTGGCTCAGTCGGTTAAGCGTCCGACTTCGGCTCAGGTCACGATCTCGCGGTCCATGAGTTCGAGCCCCGCGTCGGGCTCTGGGCTGATGGCTCAGAGCCTGGAGCCTGCTTCAGATTCTGTGTCTCCCTCTCTCTGACCCTCCCCCGTTCATGCTCTGTCTCTCTCTGTCTCAAAAATAAATAAACGTTAAAAAAAATTTTTTAAAAAAAAATTTAAATTGATTAAAATTTGCTAAAATTAAAAGCTTACTTCCTCAGTCCCACTAACCACATTTCAAGAGTCCAGTAGCTAAATGGGGCTAGCGCTACCATATCAGACAGTACAGATACTGAATATTTCTATCATTGTAGAAAAGTCTATAGCGTGGCATGCTAGAATGTTCATAGTGGCATTGTCAGTAATGGGCAAAAGTTGGAAACTGTCTAAGTGCCTGGCAACATTAGAATGGAAAAATTATGACATATTCACCCTAAAGGGTCCTATGCAACAATGATAATGGATAATCTATATCTACAGGGAATAGTATGGGTGAATCTTACCAACATCTTTGAGTAAAACATCAGATATAAAAGAGTTCAGATTATAAGATCCCACTTATATAATGCACAAAAACAGATAAAGCTAGTCTGTGTTAAAAGTTAGGATAATAGTTATCCTTAGGGGGTGGAAGGGTGGTGACAAGGAGAGATCATGAGGGGTCATTTTGGGGACTGGTAATATATTGCTTCTTGTGGGTGTTGCTATATTCAGCTTGTGAAAATTTATCAAGCTATTTATAATATGCACAGTTTTCTGTAAATATGTTATACTTTAGTACAATAAACTTTAAAATTTAAACTGCAACTTTTTTTGTTTTTAGAGAGACCATATGCAAGCAGCAGGGGAACAGAAGGAGAAGGCAAGAATCTTAAGAAGTCTCCCTGCTCAGTGCAGAGCCCAGCTAGGGCTCGATCTCATGACTGTGAGATCATGACCTGAGCTGAAATCACGAATCAGATGCTTAACCGACTAAGCCACCCCAGTGCCCCTGCAACATAACTTTTAATGTAAATTAAAAAGTAAATACTAATTTCCTCTTTGTTGCTAGAAAAAGTGAGGTATTTAATTTCTTGATTTAAGCAACAAAATGCAATGGATTCCCCCCAAAACCACACTGTACTAAGCTGTTCTTTTTCACTTTTTCAAACAGGGCATGCAAGGTACCTAGGTGCCACTGGAGGGGTTTAGAGTATTTCTTACCACCAACCCCATCATCTTACACCAGAAGATACCTCACAGGTAATACAACAGCCATGACACCATCACAGATGGACAGGAAGGGTGGTACAAATGAAGGCCCGCTAAGGTAGCACAGTGTTCCCAACGTCACATAGCAAATCAGTAATGGGAAATCAAATCAAATCCATATCGTCTCCATGCACTCTTTTTAGTATATTGCCTCACCTTTCTACTCTGAGTTTTTGGATCCAAAGCCAATAATTTATGGCATAAATTGCCATTGGATACAATGAAAAATGTAGACACATCAAATAGAGAGTGGAGTGTTGGAGAGAAACTCAATCTAAAGCCAAAATTAATCGAAGTGTCTCAGAATCTGACATTGCTAGAAGAAACATTACTGCGACTCTCAATTTATTCCACCAAGAAAGTGCAGCGTAATATGTTTTAATGCACTTTCTGTAGGTCTGAAATGCAAGTTTGATTTGTTTTTCCCCGAAGCAATTTACTTTTAAATTCCAAAGCCTCAGACGTCATTGAAGAATGTTTTGGACTACTTAATCATGGCAACAGGGATTAAACCGAGAAACTGGCAGAAATAGTTTGTTTAAAATTAGGCATTCACTAGTCTGAAGGAAGGGAGGAATAAAACTCTCTAATACTTGCAGTCACATACTCGGACTTGGAAGTGGCAAATGGCACAGAATCTTCTGATGAATGAAGTGTGTCTAAGCAAATGTGCAAAAGAGAAGGGCACCTACTGGCCTGATAAAATGCACACAAGAAAGCCTTAAGCCCGGTGACTTAAGGATTATCTCCCTTGCATAGCTTGTAAAATGACAGTCATATATTTGAGTTTGAATTAATGACTCATGAATGAACATGTAATGGGGAAATAATGTTCCCTAGGAGCCAAGTAACAGTTGAGTTTTGAGAAGCACAGCCAGCCATAGTCTATTCTTGATTACTTATTTCAGGTTTCTATTTCCAAAGAACAATAAAAAAAAGGTACACTTTCTACCAATAGTCTGATGTGGCCAGAAGCAACGAGAACGAAAAATAAAGCAAGAACTTAATGATAAATGCAAACACTCCCCGTTATTTTTTCTTCTATGGCTCTGATGTCAAAAATCTCAGAATTAGACTTAGTTGTCAGCCTGCTTTTCAGTGTCTCAAAAATATAAAATGTTCTTATTGTTCAGATCTTCTCTTGAAGTTGTTCTCCACTTTCCAGAGAATAATTCTGTAGAAAGCTATCCTGATATCCTGGCTCCACAATATATAAAAAAAAGTTGTAGCCTCTTACAGATAGTTTGCTTATCATGTAATAATGAAAACGTCACCCAGTTGTAAACGGAAATGATGCTTAAATTTATGTCCCTTATTTATAAGTCTTTGTGTTGGCTTTGCCGTATGTACTTAGGCATTGAGTAACTATTGTTTTGGCATGTGTTGGGGTCATGTAAAAACACTGATTACTTTCCAAAAGCTTTGTAGACCATTTCTAGGTATAGAAACAAACCTGAAAAACAGATTGAAATACCAGGAGACTTAGAGCTTACATATGAATTCATGGTTATATAGTACATATACAAACACAAAATTCTAGGACCCATTGAAAATAGTAAAAGTTATAGATAACAAATCGATAAACTTTTTATAATCTAAGCAAAATTTTAGAAAATGTTATAGATAACGAATCAATAAACTTTTAATAATCTAAGCAAAATTTTAGAAAATGAGAGAAAAATCAAGTTGTGCCTAGATGCTTGTGTTTCATAACAACTTTCTCTGAAAATACCTATCTATGATCAAAAGTAACAATATACTTTGGTTGTTGGGATAATGCATTTTATTTTGGTAGAGAAATGATAAGGGAAGACATGAACATGTGTGTTTCATGTGTACTTCTGCAGGAAGCCAATCTATTCCAATCACAAAACACAATTGGTCTAGTGCTGGATGTCCCTGGAAAAGGGCTGAAGAATCTCATGAGAGAAGTAGTCAAGGGAGAATTCCTTTTTTTTTAAAGTTGATTTATTTATTTTGAGAGAGAGAGAAACAGAACACACAAGCGGGGGAGGAACAGAGAGAGAGGGAGAGATTGAGAATCCTAAGCACGCTCCCGCATTGCCAGCACAGAGTCTGATGTGGGGCTCGAACTCACAAACTGTGAAATCGTGACCTGAGTTGAAGTCAACAGCTGGACACTTAATAGACTGAGCCACCCAGATGCCCCAAGCGTTACTTTTTTGTGTGTATTCTCTTATACTCCTGGAATTTTGTAGTATCATGTGCATTATTTCAGAAAGTATCACTTCCATTGTCTATCCAGTGGTAGTTTATCTGAATTACAGGCAAAGAACTCAAAGGATATAATCTTGCAGATCAAAACCTAACTGGTGACAGAAGAGTCTTAGGTCAAAAAAGAAAACTTGTATTCTGTTTTTATGAATCTTGAATAAATGCTATCTTTTCAGTTAGCTGGCTTGAACACAAGAGGAAACATAAAATTAAGCAAACATAAAATGGTACTTGATTGAACCACTGCAGAAATTATCACGGAAATTATCAAAGTCCTTGGCAGGAAAGGTCTGTGTTTTTCAGCCAGAAATAATTCAGATTTCTACCTTTAAAAATAAAGCCTGGGATGCCTGGGTAGCTCAGTTAGTTAAGCATCAGCCTCTTGATTTTGGCACAGGTCATGATCTCACAATAGTGAGGCAGTAAGATTGAGCCCCACATCAGGCATGCCACTCTGGGCATGGAGCCCATTTAAGATTCTCTCTCTCTCTCTCTCTCTCTCTGCCCCATCCCCCTCAAAAAATCCTCTGTGTTCTGATAATATAAAAATTAAATATATCAATCACAGTGTTTCAATTCACCAGTTTCATTATCTAATATTTAATATGAGGGGTTGGGGAAAAAGAGAATAGCCTCAACCCTTTGATGCTGTCCAGATTCACCAGAAAAGTTCACTGAGATTTAAGCTATCCCTGATTTTCATCTACTAGCACATGTCTTTTGAGCTGCTAACTTAGATACACAGAGTCTGATAAGTATTCTGAATAACACTGCAGTACCTTTGGGCATCTTTTGCACATATACACAGGGAAAGAAGATAAAGAATGATCACTGCCGCTTTGCTGAAACAGTGGAAAACTGCAAACAAATAAATACCCATCATTAAAAGACAAGATAAACAATTTTACGTTCCATGTTAAATGAACGAATGAGATTGACATGTACAAATATAAATCTCAAAACCTTGATATTCAGAGTAAGAACATGCCAAAATATATTTTGATGCTATTACAAAATTTTAAGAAACACACCGGCTAATACTATGTATCAAGAGTTGGCCACAGTTGGCCTATGGGCCAAATCTGGGCTGATACCTCTGCGTAAGATAAAGTTTTACTGGAACACAGCTACCTCCATTCATTTACACTTTGTTGATGGAAAGAGTTGAGAAGGTACAGCAGACTATTTATGGCCCACAGAGCCTAAAATATGTACTAGTGAGCCTTTAGTAAGACTCTAGGGATGTGGTAACGGAAGATAATCGATGAGGGCAAAATGCTCGCTCCATTAGGCGAGAGGGCAGTTGTCCCTGGAGAAAGAAACAGGACTAGAACAAGTGATGTTTGACTTAACACTGTCAATCCAGGAACAGGGTACAAATCTCTGATATCTTTTTTTTTTTTTTATCGTGTTGAGTGACAATGGAATGTATTTCCTTTTTTATTTTACTAAAATTGCCTGCTTTGAAATTTATTTCTTCAGAATTACTTAACAAAATTTTAATTTAAACTCCACTACATTACATTCCAGTTATGTAAGTTTTAGATAGTAAAACTCAACACTCATGCTTTTGAGGAAGGCAAAGGTAACTAGTATGGAGAAAATATGATTTTCTGAACTGTTAGATTAAAAATAACTAATTTAGGCTTACTCCGCATGACGCCAAATAAGGAAGCCTATCATGTTTTCAGAGGATGCCAAGTAAATAAGAGGCATACTGATAATTATTTACTAATCAGGTTTGGATTTCTGAAGAAGTTAATCAATATTTATGGTATGGTTGATTGACTGTAGCCTAATAAATAGTGTTTTGCTTATCCCAATGCAATCTTTGTGTAGAAAATCAAGTAAATTGAATTTTATTCGCATTTGTCAAAGCATCTATGTTTACAGATTACCATTAACAACAAAACTTTTATAAGTGCATGGTTGATATCAAAATGAAAGCCTGGATTACTGAGAAATGCCATCAGCAGCGTTTAAGTGGTATCAAAGGTCACCTGGAAAAATCAATAAGTTTTAGTAAGAGAAAAATCACAGAAAAAAGGCACATGTGAACAAAGGATATGAAAAAAATACACAACCTCACAGTTACAAGAAAATTACAATTAGGATTATATTTTACCCACTAAGTGACCAAAACTTTTAGACTGGTAACTTAGAGAAAAGATAGAAAAATCCTACTGCATATAGTTGGCAGAAGACAAGATTGATACAACTTTCCTGGGAGGTAATTGACTAGTTACTGCCCCAAGCTATGTTTTTTCACGAAAAATAACAAAACTTGCATTTCAAATAAGCTTTTCATTATAAGACAATACAACATCTAATGTTTCACTGATTGAATTATATCTTTCTCATTATTTATATCCATTTACATATCTCTGTATACATAAACCTAAATCAAAAACTGCTAGAACACTGAACCTAATATTAAGGAAAACTTTCTGTAACAAGATCTAACCTAAATACTCACTACATGGATGAAATAAGGAATCGATGGATGGTTGTGTGGGTGGTTCAATAACATATTGGCTTCAAGAGCAGTACTGAAGTAGTTTATCGCATCTACGATGACTCTGTTTATTTTAATATTCTATTTCTTTTCAAAAATTATTTCAGTTGGTCTATTCTCTTTCCCCATTGGCCCATATAGACATATTTCTCCCTAGGAAAGTCATCTTCCAAAATGGAAGACGAAATTGTATTAATAAACCTACTTTTCTATATTAAGGTATGCTGACCAAAAGCATTTCCTGTTTCTGATGTTTTCTTTCCCAGATGCATGGTGACTTCTACTTTCAGATTCGATCAGAAGCAATAACAATTTAAGAGAACACACAATTACTAAATTCAGTTTCTGTCTTCAAAATACACTTTTTAAAAATTTAGAAATGCAACACATTTTAATTAAAAATAAAGAGTAAAATAAAGATAACTAAACAGGGATTTTTGATATCTGATTTATTTTCCACTTACCAGTTCTTTAATCTGTATATTAATTTAGGTGCGAACTGGGGCCAAACGTGACTCATGTACTCTGTGTCAATTATTATGGCTCATGAAAGATTTTTGGGTATAAAAAATAACTATTTTTAAATGTTCATTTTTTTTGGTAAAAATACGAAGCGCTATAAATTTTAAGCATTTGTAACAACATCTTTGTATTAAATTGTTTCCAATCACTGCAAGACCCTTTGATTTCTGGATTTGGCTTTGTTAAACTTCAACAAAGCAAACAACCGTCAAAGGAATGCTTAGAGGTTGTGCCAATTAACAAAAATATGTTGATTTTATATCCAAGTGATAATGACAGCAGAGGCTTGCTGAAATGTTCACCAACATCTGTGTTCTCTTCCTCCTGGGCATACAAACAGATTACATTTCCCTGCTCTTCTGCGTTAAGAAGATTGGGTCATATGATGGATTTCTGTCCAACGAAATGTGTGAGGGAGGATGTGCATGACCTTTGGGTTTGCACCTTAGACAATGTTCCATGCTCTCTCTATTTCTTTGCCTGCAAACTGGAAAGAAGAGGATCCAGCAAAGGACTGAGAGGCCCTAAAAACGAGTAAGACATCAAATGGAAAAGGCCTGGATTCCTGAAAGTGGGCATTTACCTTGTACCCTGATCACATGGACTATGACATGGTTAAAAATTCACTTCTACTGAGTTATGGCAGGAAACCAGTAATAGCCACAGTAATAGCTAATGCACTATCCAATTTAAAGCTCACAATACTCTTTAGTGTTCATTCTAACCCCTTTATAACAAACTCAGGCTTTGAGGGATTAAATTAATTGCCTTCAACTTTTCACCAGATGTTGCTTCAGTCGGTACCCTTTTTTTTTTCTTTTTTTGAGAGCGCACATGCACTCATGAAGGATAGAGAAGCAGAGAGAAAGGGAGGGAGAGAATCCCAAGCAGGCTCTGCACTGTCAGCACAGAGCCCAATGTGGGGCTCAATCCCACAAACTACGAGATCATGACCTGAGCCGAAATCAAGATTCCGAGGTTTAACCGACTGAGCCGCCCAGGCATCCAAATCTACACTCTTATACATAACAGTGTATTTTTTCCTACGGAGAAAGAGGAGGAAGAAAAGGAAAATATGACCATGGTTGGGAGTGTTTAATACTGAAAACAGATTACAATTAAGAGTAGTTGCAAAGTAGCTGAAGCAGGTAATCTCAGGGTTTGGATATGCGTGGGAAAGAGAGGGCTTTGCAATCAGGAATTACCTTATGTGACCAGGTGGATGTTTGTTCCTGCATTTAAGTAAAGTAATGTGACAATTAAATCTGCTCTAAGCTTAGGCTGCAGTTGGAGATGAGACAAAATGCACCCCCCTCCCCCCAAGCAAACTGCTGGGGGTTGGGAAATGGAGATGAACAGGCATCTAATCAACTGTGCCTGGACTTTAGTACCAATACAATAGTTGATTACTATACTACTGCTCATGATGTCTTTTTTCCAAACAGAGATTCAACCAGTGCTTTTAAAATCTAAAAAAATAAAAATTAAAATAAAAATAAAAATAAAATAAAATAAAGATATTTTCTGGGAGCACGTAAATAATAAGAGCAATGAAAAAAGACAAAAAGAGCTTTTAAGGTTATGAATAACATTGGACCATACTCTCAAGTGCATCTGGTCTCAAGAAGTTATTTTAGGTTACTTTAGTTCATTTGGGAAGCATCAAAGCTAACAGGTTCTTTTGGAAGGAATTTCTAATGATGGAAAGATCCTGAAAAATTCATCTCTATGTTTATCTACAAAATCATGAACACTTCTGAAATTAAATATTCCAATTTTAAATTTTCTATAAATTGGAGAGACAAATGAGCATAATCTATATGTTAAATGCGTTTACTCTATGACTCTGTAATTCTAGTGATCAGAATAAATATATATGTGTGTATGTGTGTGTGTGTGTGTGTGTATATATATATATATATATATATATATATATATAAAATCATGTTCATGTAAAGATATTCTTTGAAGTATTATTTCCAATTTTAAGGGTGCTATAGGGTATAAATGATATACATATAAATAACTTAGGTTCTCAATAAATGGAAGTTTTTAAAATATAATTTTTTATTATTTTTATTATAGTAAAAATAGGGAGATTGCCAAGTAAATTATATGTATCCATGCAAATGAATACTATGAAACCATTCAAAAGAATGAGTTGGATCTATCTTACATATTGTCAACCAAAAATAAGTTGCTCAAAATATTTATATAATGTAATTCCCTTTACAGTTTAAATCTATATGTGCTTAATAAGGCATAGAAAAATGTTTGGACATATAATTTACTCCATATAGTCCTGATTATTCAATTTCTTACAGTGAGAATTATGTAAATGAAAGATAAATTTTATAACTGTAATGTGAAAACTTTTTAAAACTACAATGTTAGAACCAACTCATTGCCAAGGGCCTAATCTCATCTTGCTTTAACTAGGCATACTTACTTTCCAAAAAGCCACTTGGGTTTTTCAAGGAATACTCATTGTGAAACTATCTTCTGCAGCAAGGAGCACATAACGAAGAACTATGTATGTATTAAATATCTGCCTTCTTAAACTAGTATTAGTTACTTCTAAGTTCGTATGGTTCACTAGAAACTCCACAAAATATGGAAAATAAGATACCAACTTTGAATCTTTGTATAGCATAACACGGTTTTCGGAGGGACCGATACTTTCTTGAAAGATGTCCTAACTCATGCATTTTTTGGGCTGCTGTGCAAAGAATCTTATATAAATATTTTTAATAACATGAATAAAGTTTTTCAGAGTTGGTTGTAAAATATTTACTACATTTTGAACTGGTATCTGGCTCTCAGTTATAATATAAAATATATTAAAAATAAAGAATGACTGATAAATTTAACCTAAGCAAAAAATTGAGGACAAATGCATATATATATATGCGTATGTGTGTACATATGGCAAAAATGTACATTATTAAAGAAATGAGTTTGGAAAAATATACACAACCAAAAAGTAAGAAATACACTTCAATAGGGAGAACTTAATACTTAGGTGTATTTTCTACTGGTTTCTAAAATAATTAACATGTTATAAAAATTAAAAGTAATAAAAAATAAGTATCAGTATATTATGAATCTGTTATTTGGGATGAAAAAAGTTTCAAGAATGATAAGAGAAATACTCATTTGCTTACTTTAATCCTTATTATTGTCTTATTTGAGAAAAAAAACTTACAAACACACACACATATACACACATACGTATATACCCATGTGTTTATATATTTGTCTGAAATTTCACCCGGAAGGAGATTTGTGAAATGCGAAACAGTTGCAAGATAGTTTGAATATTTCAACCACTTACTAAAGCAGAAATAACCTGCTATGACATGTAAGTATATAATGCTTCCTAGGCAACACCAAGAAAACCCAGAAAAAGTTTAATATTAAATTAGAAATACAATAATTTTAACTGAAGATACAGAGAACATTAGAGCAAAAAGATTACCTACCTCAATTTAGACCTTGCTTACCACATCTCTCTCTCTTTTTAAATGTTTATTTATTTTTGAGAGAGAGAGCAAGAACACGAGTGGGGGAGGGGCAGAGAGACAGGGGGGCAGAGGATCCCAAGCAGGCTTTGTGCTGACAGCAGAGTCCATTGTGGGGCTCAAACTCGCAAACCGTGAGATCATGACCCTAGCCGAAGTCACCGACTCAGCCCTAGCCCTTAACCGACTCAGCCACCCAGACACTCACATCTTTTGACTTATTCATCCAAATCACCTTGCCAAGATTAGTATCTTTATAAGGGAACATTATGTTAATTACCATCAGGATGAAAAGAATAATTTCTATTGGCTTAGTGTACATTATAATCTAGGAACTATGCTATTACTTTACATCTCTAACCATAACGGCCTATTGACTCTGATAAAGAAATTTAAAATATTTCCTGAATAAGAACACAAGGAAATCCCTTAATACATTATGTTAACACCATAGTAAAATGAAATAAACAGAACCTGAAAATGTCTAACCAATGGAAGAAACACTTCAAAACCAACATGGGGGTGGGAGCAGGGAGAGAATCATTATTTTAAACAGATGTTGCTGATGCACTTTTTTTCTCCCTCCAAAATTCCTAGGATGAAAGCTCTTTTCTTCATTTACTAGAAAGCATTTCAGCTTAGCAATGGTGTTTTCACAGGAAATAGCAGTATTTTACTAATCATTACAATCATCAAACCTTAAAGAGGACTGTCCGGAAAGTGGATATTGTCCTAGTCCCTAAAAAATACGTGACAAGTTAGGAACACTCTCAGAAAAACAAAAGATGTCAGCTCTGAAATTAGCTGCTTCCCAGTGCCTTTTATGAAAAACAAAACAAAACAAAATCTTAATCAGTGACACAGGAGATAAACTTTTAACTTCAGTAGTGAAAATTGGCCATAGGTATTGACATAGTCAAAGACCCATTACTAGCAATAAATCAATGATTTACTGTCTTATCCTCAAATAAAAAGTTATGCATACATGCACATGTACAAATGGTAAGCTCCTACAACACACAAAACATAGATGCACGGAATGTGTCTAGGAATTTTTACAATTATTATTACTGATAGAACAATAACACTAAAATAACGAGAAGTGAGGCAGCTGGGTGACTCAGTCAGTTAAGCATCTGACTCTTGACTGCAGCTGAGGTCATGATCTTGCGGTTCCTGAGATCAAATCCCACGTTGGGCTCTGCACTGACAGCGTGGAGCCTGCATGGGACTCCCTCTCTCCCTCTCTCTCTTCCCCTCCCCTGCTCCTGCTCTCCTGTCTGAAGATAAATACATAAACTTAAGAAAAAATGAGAATAGATTCTTAGATGACAAAGAACCAAATCCATATTTAAAAAAATTTAAGTATGAATTTCTTTAATATTTTCCAAAACCTTACATTTAATATTGTTTGATATACCCTTTAAACATTGATTCCTCTGTTCATTTCCAATTTGGGGAAAAGAGGGTGAAACTCATTGAAGTTAGAGTATAGAAATGGAAATTTAAAGACTTCTGATAAATCAGTGCTATCATCATATTCATATCTTTTTGTGGAGAAAACAAGAACAAAATCATGTGAAAAAATAGTTATACCTAAGTTATACTTCCCATGATCCATATCATGATGAAATGAAGGGAGTAAATTTCTGAACAGTAACTGAATTTTTAGGGAAGAATTTTTAGGTGAATTTTTCATTTCTTTCTTTTTTTTTTAAGTTTACTTATTTATTTTTGAAGGGAGGAAGAGGGAGACAGAGAAAGAGAGAGAGTGAGCGAGTGAGAGCGAGTGAGCAGGCTGGGGCAGAGAGAGAATCCCAAGCAGGTTCCACGCTAACAGCGCGGAGCCTGACAAGGGGCTCAAACTCACAAACCATGAGATCAGGACCTGAGCTAAAATCAAGAGTCGGATGCTTAACCGACTGGGTCACCCAGGCACCCCTCTCATTTCTTTCAATGGTTTGCCAACAAAGTTTTGGCTTTTCTGTTTTCTTTTCTCTCCTCTTTCCTTCTTTCTTCCTTTCTTTCCTTCTCCTTCCTTCCTTAGTCTCAACTTTTGAAGACTGAGATAGTGACAAATGACTACCTTGTGACCCTTAAGTTTTACTTTATCTTCTGCAGGTTTATGACTGTCAGGAAATAAAAGTAAATCAATAAATAAAAGTAAATCACTAGCTAGGTCTTTGAATCACTCCACAGATAAGGAAAACTAACAGGAATCCACATTGAGGTTCTTTTCTCTCGCTGTAACAAATCACATTTGTGATCAACATTTCCTCATGACAATTTAATTAATGTTTTTGATTGAACAGAATTCAGGAGGAATTGTTAATATACCTTTTTAAATAAGAGTCTTAACTTCATTAAAATACCAGAATTGCTACTGTCGTCTACTAAGCTTCCCCATTTCTCGGGCTTTTTATATTCTTTTCTCCCTTTATGATTTAATTCTCCTCAAAATGGCAGAACAGGTCTAAGTGACAAACAGGCAATAGGATAAGCTGCACTGTGATGTCTTATTATAAGCAGTGGGGTTGATCGGATATTAACTTATTTAACCCATTCTTACAGTGATGCAGGATTAGGGAATCAGTCTTATGCTTGGGTGCTTTACTGAATAGCTGGTAAGGAGACCTGCTCCAGATGTTGTGAAAAATTCTTCCCTGTAGGAGGGAAATGAATGTGTTACACCATAAGTTCAGCAATGCATTCTTATTTCATCCCCTGTGTTTCAAATTGCGAAATCCTTTGGCATTTTCCTTTTCATTTGTCACTGGCTTTAGAAGGCAAGTGATTTCCTGGAGCACATTCCACTGCATGGTTGACAATATCAATTCTACATTAGATACATTAGCAGGCAAAAAGAAAGAGAGAAGAAACCAAATTGGGTATAAATAATTAAATTTGTAAAAGGTCGGTGAGCAAATAGCAGGAAGGAGGAAGGCCGAGGAAGTTATGGGGCTTTGATACTCATCCACAGAGGTATTAAAATATGAACATTATCTGCTAAGATAGCTAGCAAAAAGAATGAACAAAAAATGGCCCTGACTTGCCACAGAAGATCCCGAAGTGTGGTGATAACCAAGTGGTGTCCTGTTAATTGTGCTTTAAAGGGGGGGAAAAAGTCAAGTGATACAAACCATGCATTCCTATGTTCTACAATAAACCAGTGTTGGGATATTGAAACCATCCATATTTTAAAATACAATCATGATATGTGGGGTATAACAGCTTTGACTCAAACTTTGGTGGCACTAATTTGGAAAAACTGCATTTGGTTTTAGATAAACAAAAACCAAATATGAGAATGAAAATGTAGGGGAGAGGAAGAAAAGGAACAGAATTTCAAAATGGGAAATTATTATTTTTCCCATATAACATATTGAGAAACCAATATATTAAAATATTTTTAAATGTTTATTTATTTTTGAGAGACACAGAGAGACAGAGCATGAGCAGGGGAGGGGCAGAGAGAGAGCAAGACACAGAATCTGAAGCAGGCTCCAAACTCTGAGCTGTCAGCACAGAGCCCAATGC
Source organism: Panthera leo (assembly GCF_018350215.1). Classification (NCBI taxonomy): domain Eukaryota; kingdom Metazoa; phylum Chordata; class Mammalia; order Carnivora; family Felidae; genus Panthera; species Panthera leo. The sequence continues at coordinate 145,293,203 of NC_056687.1, read as the reverse complement.
AGGGCTCGAACTCATGAACCGTGAGATCGTGACCTGAGCCAAAGCTGGATGCTTAACTGACTGTGTCACCCAGGTGCCCCTAGAAACCAATATATTTAGATAGCTCATACACACACACACACACACACACACACACACACACACACACGCATGCACAGACATACGTGCGCACACGTTCATATGGTATTTTATTTCTATGGTGAGACTGAGCTACATCTAGAGATCTACGGTCTCCTTGCTTCCCATTAACAACATGCAGTAGACCATCTTTCCAAGTTGTCACATTTGCTATTTCATTCTTTTTTTCTTCTAGTTGCCTGCATAGTACTTCATTGCTAAGTTTAAAGAAAAACATTTAAAAATCACTTTTTGAATTGAAAGACATTTGAGTTGTAATACCAGGTTTTTATATTGCTAACAATGTTGCAAGAATCTCTTTGTACAAATATCTGTATGCATATATGCTATTATTTCTGTAGGACAGAGCCCTATATAGAAGATTGTAGGGTCAATAGGTTATACAAGTTTTAAATTTTAATACAGCAGTGCAAAATCATCCTCCAATAAGATTTTATGTCTGGCAGAGATCATATAAAATATTTTATTTCATTTAGTTTTGTTTATTAATGAATTAGAATCCCTGCCTCATTCTGGAAAGGATTTGGGAATGCTTACAAGCCAGATTTATGCAGAGCAGAAAAAGACAGTGGCTTAGTCAGTGAGGCAGTGACATTTTTGTCATGTTGTGATATGAGAAAGCAATCCTGATGCTGACAGGTTTATGTTTTTACTATTTTATTACAGATGCTTGTAACACTCCCCACCACCACCACACACACACACACACACACACACACACACACACACACACCCCTTTGGACACTCTATATAACGCTGTCCTCTTAAGGAAGTAAAACATGCCATTCATTTCTCTGCTTCTACAAGTTTTCCTGCTTAATTGTCCATTTGCAAATTAAAGCATATATTTTCACACACACTCGATTTACAGCTTAATAATGCATATAGTCAAAATTGATGAATTTTGACATTCGAAAGTGAGTACAGATGTTCAAGATTCAGATATGTATAAAATTGAAAAAAAAAATCCACTTCAATTGCATTGCAAAAGAATCCAAATGCTTTACAGAAACTCACTGGTAAATACTTAATTTGGAAAATGCAATAGCATTAAAAAGCATAGCTCCTTGATCAACATTCAGAACTCATCGCAGAAAGATCAGTAGGTGCTAAAAGAAACAGAATTCATGATGTGCCTGAATAAAGTAAGAGAGAATATACTCTGGTCCAGAAATCTGACATTACCTTGTCGTAATTATTAACAGTCCATGATAGACTAAGCTGGATTCTATAAAGAGGCCTGGTGAAGAAAGTGAAGTTCTCATGATTCCTCTAGTCTTTCTTGCTCCATAATATGTGACATTTCTTTGTGGACTCTGTGTTAGGTCTCTGACCAAGTGTGAGAATTAGCGAAGCAGGTTTAAAAATTGGGCTGTCTTCCTTCATTATTCACAAAAGATCTGCCAGCTGGTATGGTCAATAGGAAATGCACAATAATCCTAAATTTGCAAGTTATCTCTTTCCACAAAACATCATACATTCTAAAACAGACTTCTGTGTGTGACTTTTGGATTATCTTTCACATTAGCCCACCTCTGTCTGTTCTTTTGCCCTAACTTAGATCATCAAGAGGACAGCACATGGGTGAGGCGTTTCGTCATTTGCCGGGTTTGAAAAACTTGCACAGGGACAAGGTGATAGCAGAATGACAGGAAATAAATGAAAAAATGAATTCTGTTCTTTTAAAATATGGTGCTATTTCTTTCCTTGGGTTCTTTGTTGGAGGGTTCTGATTCTGTCTGTACGTTTCCAGTTCTCTGTTTGAGAAGAGAAATACGACACTAGGATCAAAGCTCTGGTTTTTAAAAATATATTATGCTCGGGAATGAAAAAGAACAGGCTACTTCTCAAAGTCATTCCTACTCCTCATACATTTAGAAGACAAATTAGTGCTGAAAACAGGTACTGGAGGGCAGTTAAACTGAAAGGGAGAAAACTTTCAGCCGACTTAGAATATATGTGAGGCAGCAAGAATCTCTTTGTATTTGCCGGTTGTTAATGTACTTAAGAATCTAATAATCCAGTCACAGAACAGATAGTAAACAAAAAGGGCTTAACACTACCAGCAGCTTCAGAATAGAGAATCAATACAATTCAGTATGTATCCCTGGAAATTTCAGCAGAATCTGCCACAAACATCACACACACACACACACACACACACACACACACACACACACTATGCATACACACAAACACCACAAATATACCACATACACACACATACACCACACACACAAGCACCACACCCATACACAAACACCACTGACATCACACGCGCGCACGCGCGCACACACACACACACACACCACATACCACACACACCGGTCTTTCCCAAGACAGCATGGTACACTGTAGTAAGATATGTTATTAATTAGACTAGACAACACATCTGGCATCTTCATTTGTATATTGGAAGAAGAACATCACAGATTCGTTTTGTCATTTCTTTAAGGCATAAAGCAACCAGAGGTTTCATTCCATGCTCTGAAAGAGAACAGGGGCGCCTGGGTGGCTCAGTCAGTTAAGCCTCTGACTTTTGATTTCGGCTCAGGTTGTGATCTCACGGCTGTGAGTTCCAGCCCCACATGGGACTCCACACTGACAGTGTGGAGCCTGCTGAGGATTCTTTCTCTCCCTCTCTCTCTGCTCACACTCTCTGTCTCTGTCTGTCTCTCTCTCAAATCAATAAATAAACTTTAAAAAATAAAGAGAACTGACTTTTCTACAGGAAAGAAATCAGAAATAGGGAACTTCCAAGAAAGAAAAATGGCCTATCTTTAGATTCTAGACATAAATATTAAGAAAATGAAGCATTATTAAAAACATAAAGGTCAGAGTGTTAGAAGTACAGCCATTGTATCCAAAGTTTTACTATTTCTTTTTTTTTAATTTTTTTTTAATTTATTTTGAAAGAGACAGAGAGAGAGCAGGTGAGGACCAGAGAGACAGAGAATTCCAAGCAGGCTCCACGCTTATCACGGAGCCTGATGCGGGGCTCGATCTCACAACTGTGAGATCATGACCTGAGCCGAAATCAAGAGCCAGATGCTTAACTGACTGAGCCACCCAGGCGCCCCAAAGTTTTACTATTTCTTAAGAGTAATAACAGTAGAGTTGAATCTCAATTACTGGCATATGGCTTATCTAATTTGGAGAGTTTCTGTGATTGATCTTAAAACACAAACAGCCTTCTATTTTACCATTAGTAAGCTCTGGGTTATCTTTGAATTACTTGGCATATATTCAAAAAAACATTAACCCAAAGAGAATATAAGTCTATGTACTGGGAAACTAATTATAAATTATTTGGGCCTGTTTTGTGACCCTGTTTTTCTCTGTTAATTTCCTGGCTCAAGTCAAAAACAGATTCTAAAAGTGGCTTCAAGATTGACATCTATGTATGTATCTTTCCTGTCAGAATTTTCTTCTCAATTAGTTTTACACCAAACATGAACACCACTAAATATTTTTGAAAAGAAAAGACACAGAAAAAATTGTAGTCTTGCTTTTCTTTAAGACCAGTGATTAAAAAGACCAGGATTTCTTAAATGTAACATAAAGTAATTTACATGCAACCTGGTAGTCCAAGGCAAATGAATTAACCAGGCATGAGTTTCCTTATCTGTGATGATAGATTTGGATTAGGTGGTCCCTAATGATTCTTGCATGCTTTTGTAAAAAAAAAAAATCACAAGTAGTTTAGGGAAATAAATGCATATAGAGATTAAATAACTTACTGTTCACTCCTTAGTGCAAATATTGACAAATTAAATGTGATTCTACTCTAAAATTTTTTTAATGTTTATTTATTTTTGAGAGAGAGAGAGACAGAGTACAAGTGTGGGAGGAGCAGAGAGAGAGAGAGGGAGACACAGAATCTGAAATAGGCTCTAGGCTCTGGGCCATCAGCGCAGAGCTCGATGTGGGGCTTGAGCTCGGGAACAGCGAGATCATGAACTAGGCCGAAGTCGGATGCTTAACCGACTGAGCCATCCAGGCGCACCTAAATGTGATTCTACTCTTAACATTACTCATTTGATAATAATACAATAATCACCACATCTTGAAGATATACTATGGCAGCAACGGACTCTCAAATGACTTAAAAATATGTTCTCTGTTGTTGCAATTTCTCTGTAGTTTGAGATTGTCATATATATGAAATTGTGTCAACGTACTGATGAAATACATTTCCTGGATCTATTCTAAGAAACACTACAGCCCATCAGTTTGCGATCTGTAAAGAGTACATTAAGGTGATGGATGTTCCTATCAACTACAGCTTTCACCTTCAACATTCTTGCCCACAAACTTCCTCTCAATAGAAACCATTCACCTACCACCTTGGTGAGCAGTGGGTGGAGGCACAGAACTCTATCCTGCCATTAAAGATAATTCTTTACATTTATGCAATACTGTTGAACTTTTTGTGAAGCATCTTCACAGTCATTATCTAATTTCAATCCTAAACACAAAGAAAGCAAACTAAAACAAAAGCCCAGGAGGTTGAGATGAAGAGCCACAGTCCTTCAAGCATGGTGTATACAGTGCAAATGAGCCACAATGGGTTCTTAAAATTATTTGGACACTGAGCTCCATTGCTGTTTTCATGTAAGATACACTGTAGGTTTGGTTCTTGATTTGGTTTCAAAAAAATAATGTTATCCTTCATTAACAGGCTTACTATTTATACAAGTTTTTTCAATATTAAGACTATAACACCACATTTATTTTGGTTATAGGTGAGGTGGGGGAAAGGGATCAAACAGGTGAGTAAATAAATAGGGAGATATTAGGTGGGCAATTCCAGAGCATTCTTCTCTTGACAAGCCCTGTAATAGATTAAAGTATTGTGATGTGGAAAAATGTGTACACTCCCCAAGTATAATTTCCATAAAATGTCTACTGGTCACCACTAAAACATTTTTTTTTTATAATTTAACTTTACTTTTACTTAAAAATAGACAATATTAAACATACATAAACTGTTCTGGCTCCTCAAAAAACTAATATTGCAGTTTTAAAATTATGTTATCATAATTACTTATGAATATAAAAGCATGTATTATAGTATACTTCTTGTTTATAACCCTTGAGATCTGATGATCTTACGCTGTAGAGATTTTTTTCACATAAATAGGGATATGGGTGATTGACAAATAATGAGATAAGATTTTCTGTAGAAACGTCTCATAAATTATTTTATTCCTTTGATTCTGTATCACTGAAACTGTATTTGCCACTCCCCACTTGTGTGTGTGTGTGTGTGTGTGTGTGTGTGTGTGTGTGTGTTTAATAAAAAAAAATATTAGAGAAATTGTTGGGGAAGAAAAATTCTCCTTCTACCCTTCTTGATTCTTTGGCTGGTCTAGTAATCAAAGCCACATAGGATAATTGAACAAGAGAGAATGAAATATAATTATGTGTGCACAGGGCATCTTAAGAATATGCAAACCCAAAGACCAGTCTGGCAACTGAAGCTTCTATGCCAGCCTGAGCTAAGGAATGGGATAGGGACCAGGGGCTTCAAACAGGAGAAGGATAATTTGCAGGACCATAAGAAGAGCAGATGACTGGTGATTAGATGTTTGCCCTGTCATACAGGGAGGTCATTCAGGTTAAAGTTATCTCTGATAATAGCCCTCTCTCTGAGTCAGGTCCCTTATCTAAGTTCTTTTAGGTAGTAAAGAGAAAGAGAAGCTTTTCGTGAATCTGCTGGGTCTTGATTGCCTTCACCTGAAAATAATTCACATGCCAAAGTGGCATATACGGGGGCCACATACTCTGCTCTCCTTCAAAAGCAAGTTCCTTGAAAGAGAAGCCTCAACAGAGTGTCTTCAACTGCTAAATTGTTTCTGTCCCTTCCTTTCCTCGTCTTAACATTTCTAAGCTTAACACATTACCACATGGATGGGGAGGGAGACAATGCTATAATGGTGAAAAATATTATCTCTTCCTCCAAAACCATTTAGATCATCAGTTAACAGAGTTCAAAAGCATAGGGAGTGAATAAAACTGGAGATTTTTTCCTGCACTGCATGGGATGAGCTCACATTGATTAATTTTTGAGAAGTTATAACTCATTAGTATTCTCTGTGTTGGCTTTGATTCCTAGATGTCATTCAGTATACCTGGTGCATCTATTATATGATGTGAGCAGAGGGAACTAAAAGGGACATGCAGTGACTACAAATATGGTTACAAGTGTACATGAGGAACACAGGCTGTGGGGAAAAGGTTTTAAACCATCCTGGCTAACACTGTCCACATAGTCGGTGATGTAACGAGAGCTCTCAACGGGCCCATTGGCGTAGAGACGCAGCTAGTAATAAAGCACAGACAGTAACAAAATTCCAGGGTCAGCTTTCTAACAGCTTTTATTTTGCTTTCCATCAATGTAAATTTCATATGTAAACGAGTGTAGCTCATTTTAATCAAGTGTATACTTTAAATGTATTAAAATGAATTATTCAAGGACACAGCAGGAAAGCAACAGATGTACCCATCTGAGGGGGGTCATGCTTAGTTTCACTTGATGAATGTTTGTTTTGTTGCTTTGAAAAATTAATGCAATGAAATATTTAAAATGAATAAGGAGGTTTTAAATTGACTTGGAGAAAAAGAGTTCTTTCCTTTCCGATTTTTCCCGATGTGCCAGTGGCATTAAGTAGGATAGTATTAACATAGTTTGTCGTGATGTGCTAAGAAAGTTGCAGGGAATATTTATTAAGTGTAGATATATGAGTACCCATTGTGCATTTAAAGACAAATTTTGAAATGTGGAAAATTCAAGCATATGCTCTCAAATAACTCAGAAAAAAGTTAAGAGTCTTGACAGTTTTGAAGCTGGTTATATGGTTGAGGAAGACAGAGGATTACAGATTAGAATGGCTTCAACCGTCTGTGTTTGAAATTCCCTCAGTGATCTTCTCATGTTGGAACATAGTTTAGCATTAAGTCAACTCCCTTTATAGATCATTGAAAGGCATTCACCATTATTTCCTTAATGGAGATTGGCTTCCCTCATTGGTAAATCAAAGGCATTTCTTAAGAAAAAAAGAGTCTGAAATATTTGCAAAATACTTAAAGAAGTTACAGATACAGATAATAACAAAATCTCCAACTTTAAGAATCATACCATCCAACATGCTTAGAAAAAGAGAAGAAAACAAAACAGAGGATACACATCATTACAACTGATGTCTTACCGAAAACCTGTATTTAACAGATGATGGTTTCAAAGACCCAGATGATGAACTACTCACCTCCACAGAGTTTCAAAGAATTCCACTGTTGCTACAATATTTGATGGTACTCATTTGACAGCACTTGGTTATTATAGCACAGACACCAGTTTGCATCTCTATGCCCTCTGTGTTGCTTAATTTTAAATAAGCTAAGGTGAGGGTTCTATAAAACTAAACCTTTTTAAGTTTCTCTTAAGGCTTAGTAAAAAGTATAATATGTAGGCAGCAAGCCAATGTCAGTACATCTTAAATTTCAGGTAACTACTTCATCTTTCATGTCTGTATATGTTATGGAATTTTTGTTGCCAATGCACCAGGAGACAAAATTGATGACAATGTTGACACCTCTCCCTTCCTCCTTCCATTCCTTACTTCCTCGCTCCCGCCTTCTCTCTTTTTTTTCTTCTTCTTGTACCTCCAAATGAGATATAAAATCTAAAATTCTACTTAGATTCCTCATACGCCTTTCTGGACAAATAACCAGATTTATTTTGAAAATTTTCATTTGCACCAAATGTTGCCTCTCTGCCAGCAATAAACACCCTGTTTGACAGCTCTCTTTTTAGACACACATATTCTAAGACCTTGCAGAAGATTTAAGCAGCATGAACTATTTAGCCCTGCAAGTTTAGATGTTCTTCAAATTTTCAACAATCCGTTTATGAAACTAGTCAAATGGGATGGGGATAAAGCATGGCACAACAGAAACATTTATTAGGGTCAAAAGATTTTACTCATAGTCTAGCTGTATGGCCTTAGCCAAATCACTGTAACTTTTGTAGATTTTCTTCTTCTATCAAAAGCAAGGTAATAGGTAGTATTGTACTAGATGATTATGCCCTAGAGATAAAATCTGAACTCTTTAATGTGCACAGTCCCTCACATCTGATCCCCATCTTGCCTCTCCAATTTTCCCACCACAGATAGTCAACGCTCCAGCCTTGTTAAAATTTCCCCCACTCGTCAATCTCACATGCCATTTCATAATTTCATGCTCCCTCCTAATGGAATAATCTTCTCCAATCTTTCCCCCTTCTTAACCTAGAAAACTGTCACTTACCCTTTAAGAAACAGTTTATATAACATTTATATGTGAAGACTTCCTAAGATTACCATAGTACATTCGTCATCTTTCTTTTAGTATCATGGTCTATTTGTTATATAAATTTCCCACCCCTCTGGAATTGACTAGTATAGGAACTGTGTTTTATTCAAATTAGGGTGGCATGTAGTAGATGCTAAACATAATTTAATTATTTTCTATAGAACTCTATTAATTTCTATTGAATCAATTACTCAGTGAAGCAGTAAGGCAGAATGGATTATAATGGATTATAATGCAGGATTATAATGAGCTTTCACAGGTCATATCTCTGTCTCCATTACCCTCCTCTCTCCCAGTTTACAAAGGAAAAAGATGAGTCCAGAAGACGTCAAGAAATGTACATAAGATTATGTAACTTCCTAATGATGTGTCATGGATGAGAATCTAATTCCACTACCATTTATCTATTACTTAATTCAGCAAACATTTGTTAAGCTTCTACCAGCCATACAGTTTAAGGTTAGAGATATAACAGCAAATAAAACTGAAAAGTTTTCTTGATCTCATAGAATTGCTGCTCCTGTGCAGGAGATGGGAACTAATTAGTAAGAAACCCAACCAGATATGAAATTGTATGTTGACAATGACATAAGAAAAAAATAAGATGCACTATTTTATCTTCCTGTCATGTATGCAGTCAGCCAGAAAAATAAAAACATGTATTTTATTTTATTATTTTTTTTAAAGTAGGCTTCACGCCCAGTGTGGAGCCCAATGAGGGGCTTGAACTCATGACCCTGAGATCAAGACCTGAGCTGAGATCAAGAGTCAGATGCTTAACCAGCTGAGCCACCCAGGTGTCCTCAAAGACATATTTATTTTATTTTATTTTATTATTTTATTTTATTTTTATTTTTTTTTTTGTATGTGTGTTGAGAAACTTAAATTTATTTCCATGATGGGGCTGAAGGATCTGGAGCTAGAACCTGGTCTCTTGCCCCTTTCCCTCTTGTCCCATCAAAGACATATTTTAAATGAGTACTCAGCTTTAAGGTTTACAGAGATGCCTCTGATGTGCTTCCAAGATAGAGTATGAATTTCAGGGGGATCCAGGCTCCCACTTTCTGTGAGAGCTCACACGCTCATTTTATCTTCTTTAATTCCCCTCCCTCCCAGGAACTCCTGGATTGTTGACAAGCATTTACAATCATGGCAAAAGACAGAAGTACCAGCAAATGCTATTTTGTTCACTACGCCTCTTCTGCCCTTTTCTCAGCCCCATCAAGACAACAACTCAAATGATGGAAGAGGCAAGTAAAGAAATATTCTCTGTGATAACACACGTGCAGTCGAGCGAATTCAATGGAGTCCAATAATAACAAAATTAAAAATGTCAACAAACAACCTACAGCCTCAAATTAATAGCATTCACAAGTTGAGAATGGAAGACAGAATTGTGCTGGCATAACGTGTATGATTTTTAAAGGGAGCCCTTTGGAAAAAACAATGAATTTAATAGATTCTTTTTGCTTCATCCCCTTTAGCGATGTTGTTTTGTTCTACTCCTTGCTCATTATCTCATGTGGGTGGCTGCATACCAGGCACATGGCCATGTACACACACACACACATAATCACATAATGAATCTCCCAAACTGAAGGGTTTCAGGGCAGTCAAAGAATCTCTTTAGAAAAAGGCAGTGCTCTCTAGGCTCAGCTCTAGGCTCGTGATTCACTTGTGGCCTCAAATTGTTACAAAGTCCTGTGCCAGAAAATCCATTTGCATCAATGATCAATGGCCAGATCATATGATGCTGTTTCATAGAAAGGGCTAAGGGACAGCTAAAAGGAGTTACCTCAGTAGGAGTGGTCTGTCAACAACATTGGAGGGTTGAATAAAATTCTACATTCGCTGTGAAGGACCAAAAAGTGACCACACATCTTTGACCTAGCTTGTAATCACATTCCTCAGACTAAGTAAGCCTCATAGAATTCAATGAGCTCATGGTTCTCAACTGACAAATCAGTTTGATTGAAGGGACTTGACTCACTTCTTTACAACTCAAGGAGTTGGAGTTTACTGCATGTTTAATGAACCAAAATTATTTGTAGTAGGTGCTTCAAAATAGAACACATGTCTAGGAGCGCCTAGGTGGCTAGTCGGTTAAGTCTCCGACTTCAGCTCAGGTCATGATCTCACAGTTAATGAGTTCGAGCACCGCATTGGGGTCTGTGTTCTTTCTCTCAAAATGAATAAACATTAAAAAAATTTAAAAAGAATAGAATACATCTCTAAAGTTAAGACATCATATCCATCTTAAATGAGAGAAGATGCAGTTTAGAGAAATGAATGCCATCTACAATTACTTTCTTAGAAACTGTAAATGTGACATGCTCTTTTCTTATTTAGTCACTAATTTAATGATTAATTCAACACATACTAAATCATTTGCCAATTATCAGACGATTAATATGCAGCAATGAAAAAAAAAAAAACTGACAAAGAGTCTTGCCTTCCCCAACCACTGCCCACAAAAGCTAACATTCTAGGCCAAATTAAATTCTAAACTCACTGGGTTTGTTTGTTTGTTTGTTTGTTTTTGCTTTTGCTTCCAGGAAGCTCAATTACAGTTCATTTCAGATCTTGATCTAAACATCATCTCCATGCTTTGAAGGCAGTTTAATATCCCTCCTGTTATTACTCTTTAATATGCTTTGCTTTGGCTCCATTTATCCATATATTCTATTTTATTTGTGACTAAGTAAACGCGAATGTGTTTTTGTTAAACTTGGAAGTTGCTGGGGGTATAATGATACTTTTTAACTAAAGAGCAAATGACCAAAGAGAACAAAGTATTTTTCTTCCATATTTTCCTATTTCATTTGCCCAGACTGATTCTGAAGTCAGATCTTAGCTGCTATCAAATCCTGGCCTGGCCACTCATTATGTGATTGAGGCAAATGTTTCCAATACTCTGAAATTCAGCTTAATGAGAAATGGCAGAAATTAAGGTGTAGATTTTTGCAGGGACAAGACATAATGTTCCATAAGCACTTAGAAAAGTGCTTGGCGTAATTAGTGTTTTGTCAATGTCAGTTCTGTTTTCTTCCACCTTTCTCTATTTTATTGTAGTGAGCAACAGTTCCTGCCAAAGGGGGATGGGAAACATGCAACGATGCTCACGTATAGCAGGCCAAAGTGGGTTTTCTACCACAAGAGACCTATTACAGCCTCTGAGCATGCTGAAGATAATATATGAAGATAAGATAAACTCACAATATACTGAGTTCCTATAGCCACCATTTAAGCAGTAGCTCACCTGTGCTTATTCGTAGTTATGAACACACTATTTAATTGGTCTTTAAGTATATATTGTGCATATGTTGTAAGAGCCAGGAACAATGGGTTTTACGTATCAATAGCTCGTTGGATTTCTAAGAGAAACTTCTGGAGTAGGCACTATTATTCCCTTGATGCAAAAAAGCTACTTTGCCCAGGGTCACACAGCTGTGTGTGTGTTGGTACCATGGTCTGAATCCATGGTTGAATGCCAGTACCTACCTTCTGAGTCACGAACTAGGACCACACAAAACCGAGGCAACATTATTGAGTCTGTGCTTGTTCAAGCTCTTGACAGTAAGTATGTTGCCTGTTTGGGTTGGTTTCCAATTAAAGAAGAGGAAACACAAGCAGAGTTGCAGCCAGGTTCAAACTCATGCAGGCCTTCCTCAAAACTAGAACCAACCCTTTATTTAGAAAGGAGCATAAGCTTTCCACAGAGGTCCATTTTATCTGTCGTCAGAGACTCTTGCTTAAGAGTCAGTGCTGGAGTTACAGACCAAGAGCCCACAGATGAGGTTCATTAGGGCTGCCAGAAACATTTTGGTAAACTGATTCCTGTTTCAGATAAATGTTTAATACACACCCATTGAGAGAACACCCATAACTCTAGCCTTACCCCCCTAAGGAGTGCTTGGAGAGTGTGTATACTATTTATTTATCTATCTATCTATCTATCTATCTATCTATTTATTTACTTATTTATTTATTATCAGTTTCCAGAGAGTTCTTCCACACATGGCGCTTCATCATCATCCTTGGAGATGGCCATAAATTATTGAGAGACCCTGCGTTTTCCCTTTGCATCACCCTTTGCATGCACACACACATTCTCAACCAAAATAAGGCAAAATAATTGCTTTCTTTAATCCTTTCCTACATTCCCTCATCATTTGAAAATGAAAATGTTTTCTCCAGGTAATTCTTTTGCAATTTTTTAAAAGAGCATCTTTAAGGGATTTAAGAAATAATTTACCTTCCATGTGGCAGAGAAGCTTTTCTTAAGAGAAAATTTTACAGGTTGTGTGAAATTCCCTTGGAGAATGTCATATAAACAGAGGGTTCAAGTGAGCACGTGGCACCACCACTGGGGCTTAGCACAGTGCCTGGCGCCGACAAGGGGCTCCAAAAAGTATTTGCTGGACAAATGAGAGAAGTATGCGCATGCATGTGTCTAGACAAAGGGGAAGAAAACAGTCAGTCCTCAAACAGCAACGTGCAGGCTGATGTTTTCCTCCCTTATGTCCGATCTACGTGTAAATCAGCAGAGCGATGAAGCCAACAGTGAAGCACAGTCACGTTTATTAACTGTGCTCCCGACAAATGAAGCATTTTCATCTCTGCCAGGGAAGTGGAGTGGTTCCACCAAGCCGCAGACAAACAAGCAAACAAAAACTGTGAACGAGGGCCTCTGACACTCACAGACCCTTCTCTGTAGCGTATCAAAGAGGTGAGCCACAAGCCTAAGTCTGATCAGGAGACTTAAGTTTTCACTAAGCGCTTGGCCAGATGCGGGTATTTTACTGGTTCTTCCTATGATCCTTTTATTGAATCTTCAGGGTGTCTACAGTGACTCTCAGTCAGAAATATACATGAGACTCTTCGGCTACTTTGAAAGCATTTTCCATTTTTTTTCTTCCTTAATAGATGATGATACCAGCTATTTGCATCTATAATGTTCAGTAAAATCTGTAATATTACTTACCTCATTAATCAGAGAGTCGCCTGAGATTCACTCTGAACACCTTCGTTTCCCCCAAAACTAATATGCAATCTCTCACCAGGTCCTGCCTCTTCTACCTCCAAAATGTAATTGTAAATGTAATTAACAATATGTAAATACGATTTGGGATATGTCTGTCTCCACTGCCCCCCAGGCCACCATTAGCTCTTTACTGTGCACAGCAGCAGCCTCTAATGGTCACCCTGTTTCCACTCAGTTGTTTAGAATCCAGTTTCAAGACATGAACCAACGCAATCTTATAAAGATAGAGATTGTCCTATCTCACTCCCCTGCTTAAACTTCCAGTGCACTTAGAATCTACTCCTGGTCATCAATAGGGTCCTAAGGCCCAATGCTCTGACTCAGCCCAAGACACGGCCCAGCTCTCTCGCTCCCTGTGCACCAGGGTTGCAGTGCTCAAACACCTCCCCTCTCCTGCCTGAGGCACTTTGTACGTGGGTTCCTTGTGCCTGTAATGCCCTCTCCCTCCCACTCTTCACCTGTCAATGTCCATTTCAGGTCTTGAATTAAATAGTCAACTCTAGAAAGCCTTTTTTGATAACTAAAATAGGTTCTATCATATTCTCACTAATTGTATTCTGTTCTTTTCCTTTATAGACTTATTTAAAATGTATAATTACACATTTGGGGGTTATTTGATTATTGACTGTCTCCCATCCAGACAGTAACCTTTCTGAATTCAGGAACCACAACTATTTTTTTCGCCGCTATGTTTCTAGTTCCTTGCGCTACATCTGATTATTTGCTGAGGAAAAGCATAAAGTCCAGCATGGACAGAGAGTTTCACTCAAGTGATTTCCCAAAATACTTCCTTCCTTTTTTTTTGTTTTAATTTTTTAAAGAGTGAGAGTATGAGTGGGGGAGAGGGACAGAGGGGGAGAGAATGTTAAGCAGGCTCCAGGCTCAGCGCAGACCCCAATGCAGGGCTTGATCCCACGACCCTGGGATCATGACCTGAGTTGAAATCAAGAGACAGACGCTCAACTGACTGAACCACCCAAGCGATTCCCCTTTTTTTAAAATTGTCTTGCCTACTTTAGAATGTAATCAGGGCTGCTAATAAGGATAGCTATCTCTCACTCCAAAAATCTTAATGGCAGAATTTAGGAGGTGCTGAAGCAAGGTGGCGGTGAATAAATAATATTGGCCTCTATCTGTGATGAGGATTAGGATAAATATTATTACGACACCAGATATTTATTGAGTCCTTACTTAATAAATATGATTCTATATTAAGGGCTTTACATATATATCCTCATTTAACTTAATAATCCTATGAGGTAGGTGCTATCATTGTTCTCATTATATGGAGGAGGAAACTAAGTCACAGAGAGGTTATGTTTTCCAAAGTTCATACAGTAGTAGGTTGTAGAGATGGGATTCTGATCCAGGCAGTCTGGTTCCAGAGTTTAGCTCATGTTGACTTCTTTCCAGAATAGCCAAAAATATGTGCACATGACAGTAGAGGGCAAGGCTAGGAAACTGGGTGTCAGGGACAAAGCAAAAGCATGAAGAACCCTACATTTCAAATGAAGGACTTCATATGAAGTATGAGGAATAAGAAGTCACATATATGAACTCCTTTCTTAGAAACTGAAGTATAGTTTGGATTACTTATTTTTTGACAAGTGGACCTGAGACTGAGAAAAATAAATAATACTCATGGACTGAAGCCAGGAACCTTGGTTTGGATCTTCAGTTACTTTTCTCTCCTCTTTAACCCTCTGCATTTTTAGACAGAATACCAGAGGCACAAAAGAAAAATCATAGCATTCTGTGATAAACAACAATGATTATGTAACAATGAATCTATGCATCTATTTTTTTATTTTAATAAATTGATTAAAAGGTAGAGCTCATTGGTGTTCTAGTCAACTGAGTATGTTTAATAAACTACACTAGGATTTAAGACACATTTGGAGATTGAGATTTATTATTATCTTTATACAAGAGCATCTGGTCATTTTAGTGAAAAAATAGATTAGTAATGATTCAGTGTAGGCATACTTATCATATGCTATTGCCCATTCAAGTTTCCAATTTATGTGCCCAAGATAATGCGATATAAATGCAAAATACATTTTCCTATCTGTCACTGCTTTTGTTTGAGGAAATCTTTACTAGGATACCCACAAATAAGCTTGAGTGGGCAACACTAGGATGTCTTAAGAGAGGAGAAGAATCTGTCTTGGCTGACAGATGGAGTTTCAGATAGGAGTAGAGTTTTAGTCACTTAATGCACAATCTCTAAGTAAGAAAATTCTCCACTCTTAATGATGAGCAGTAAAATCTATTCTTTATACACCGGGCCTAGCTCAAAGCCATCTTCGAAAAATGGATTTTCTAGGGGGGGAAAAAAGAAACAACAACAACAAAAAAACAAAACAACTACTGAGAAGCTATTCAGGTAATGATGTCACCTATGTACACAGCCATTTGTTCTTTTTATCATTTGTTTGTTAGGGTTTTTTTAAATGACATCTTGAATCTCCAAAGATGATAGATAAGAGGTTTTTAAGCAGCATTCCAACATCTTTGGTCGGTCACTTTCATTTTGTAACACGGAATTTCTGTTAAAACAGCAATACATAAAAAATAGAATTGACTTCAAGGCTTTAAGATGTGAGATCAATGCAGGAAATGGAAATGAAATTCTACTAGGGTGGCATTTACATAACAGCTTTCTTTGAAAGGAATCAATGTTATTCACCTATTCACCCCACTTGTATATGAGAGGCTTTTTACAAAATAAATAAATAAAAGGACTTCTAAAAGCAGGATTTCACAAACACGCTGGTACAGAGGAATAGGATGTACATTCTATCAGGAGCTGGGGTGTGAGGGTTTGCTCTGATTTTCTTCCCTGTCTCCCAACAGGTCTAAGGCTCAGGGCAGGGGAGGAACCCAAGCAAAACAAACAGAAAGGGTCTGTGGAGGGCAAGGTCTCAGGGGACATTACCAAAAAGAATGAAAAGCTTTGAAAAGTAAATGGAAATCAAATCTGTATTTCAAAGATCATGCAATTTGGGAAATTTCACTCAATATCAAAGTAAATATGTTTTACTATTTAGGCTATAAAAAAATCTCAGTATTTTCAACTTTAAAATCTCTGTAAATGATTCAAAAAGCAAGAAAATGGGGCAGGCATAAAAAAAAGCAGTCCTTTTGAAAATTAAGTAATTCTCCTGAATGCTTCATCTTCCTGTAGAACACTTGGTAAATCACAGTACCAGAGAAACAGAGGAGGAGGGAATCCAAGCCTGGGTCATTTTGGAGAATCTCCTACATCTGTGTAGGCTCATTCCCAGCAGCATACTTCTGAGAGCTTTGATATTCAATGGAAAATAATCAAGGCAGGATTTTCTAATGACTCTACAAGGAGCGTGGGTTACAGATTACTCATGACTGAATCATGCTCTCTGGAAAGTCAGAGTCCAAATCCACAAAACACATTAATACATCCCATCTACATACACTAAGGGGAACTATGCAACGGGGTCCTCATGACGGCCTACCCTACTTAACAAAAGACCCTTCGCAAAATGAAGTTGTGCCATGCAAGTGTTTTCATTCTTTAAATATGAGATTTAGCCTTTATAGCCTAATTACCATTTGTTTTGGTACAATGCTTCAACTTTCATACACGGCTCTTCTTCAATCATTTGTTTTTAGAATGAATTCTTTAAATTGTATTTGAAATGCTGGGCAAGAAATACCTTCTGTGTGTCAATGTAGGAGAGAGCTATTGATTTCAGTAAAAATGTGTTCACAAAACAGAAAACAATCTCAACATGGTTCGTTTTTCTGAGCCAGGCCACCTGTAAATATTCAAAGTTATAAGACATTGTAACACCTTGTGCCATTAGGAGTCTGTCTTGGGAGAGGTAGAAAATGGATAGCATTGGCCACAGACTGGAAGTGACTTAAGTTCCATTTGAAACCACTCTGGAACATGTGACTGTCATTTGAAGTGGGTGCCAGATGGTGTCATAGTTTCGGTAACAAGCACTCAAAGTTGAAAGTCTCCTCTTGAAAACAATGGGTTTGTCTCATTTAAAATTATAAATGAACAAATCATAAAATGACCATACATTTCTGAGGAGTAGGTAAAACATAAATTCTAAAGTTATTATGAAAAAATAGGTGGGTAAAAACAAACAAAACACACATGCACGCATGCACCCCCCTCCCCCCGGTGTGTTATTAAAAAGAAGAGAAATGTCAGAGAAATGCCAGGGTGGTGGTGAGGCTAGCTCTTCCATATTAAAATATCATATAAAATACTCATTATTAAAGTTCTAAGTTAGCATATGATTTGACAGGTAGATGAATAAAAACAGTTGAAAAAACAAGGAAATTTAAAAATATCACATGGTTATTTAGTAGATGAAAAATGTAGCATTTGAATTCAATTAGAAAAAAAATGTATTATTCAATAAGTGGTGTTGGAACAGCTGCCTAACCATAAGGAAATAAAGGAAAATAAAGCTGGCTTCTCCATCTTACAATTTAAGCTGAAATAAATTCTAGATGATTTCAAGGTTAGCTTTTTAAAAATTGTAGAGAAAAAATGGCATTTTAATATTTTAGAATGAGCATTATTTAAAATATATGTGTGTGTGTGCGTGCATGCATGTGTGTGTGTGTGTGTGTGTGTGTGTGTGTAACTTTGAAAAAAATGGGACATTCCAAAATAAAAGCCCACCATGAATGAAGGCAAAAGATAAGTGATTTGACAAACACCAACTTTCTTTAATGCAATAAAGTACCTACAAATAAATAAGAAAAAGGCTACCAGTCAGGTTGAAATATGGGCAAATGACAGGAACAAGAGTTTAAAACAAGAAAATCTCAAAGCTGTAAAGACATGAAGACACGTTCAACTTTAGTTCACATTTATTGCTATTTTGATTAAAACACGGTAAATCTTCACCTATTATATTGGTAGGAAAAAGATTCAGAGTCATTGTGTTGGCCAAAGTCAGGAGATGACTTCTTATACTGGCTGGTGTAAGTGTTACTTAGGACACCGATAGGAGGAGCAGTTAGGCAAAATTTATCAAAATTCAATAAGCAAGCATGCATTATTCTACCTAGCAAGTCTGCTTGACATGTTTTTCCTGTAGTTAGGCTTGCATCTATGTGAAAATAGGCACAAACATAAATTTTCTTCTTTTGTGCTATTTGTAATAGTAAAGGCTTGGAAACAGCATAGATATCCATAACCTAGGAACTTGGACTATGTTTATAAAAAGTATTCCACATCTATAAAATAGAATACTATACAGCCATCAAAAATGGCAAGATGGTTTTCCTTGTACTGTTAAGAATGAACTCCAAGGTACACTGTTAAGTGAAGAAAGTCAAGGTTTAGAAGAAATGTATACTTGCCACCAATGGAGTGAAAACATAAATGTATGTTTGGGATTCAGGAACCATCTCTGGGAACATAGGAAATGCAACACACATTCTTCTGGGGGAGGAAACTAGGGTGGCTGGGCCACAGAAAAAGGAGAAACTACTTTTCACCGTGAAGCGTTTGCATTTTGTAACTGTTTGTACATACTACCAACTCAAAATATAAAACAAACCAAATGTACATTAGAGAATTAGTCACAATGACATTTTAAGTTTCTCAGTAGCATAAATGGCTTCATATTTTAAATATAATTACATAAAAGACAGCAAGCAAGTCAAGGATCAGATGATGATTACCTGACGCAGATAAAATTCAGGGTCCACTCCTAATTAATGTCACCAACATAAAACAAAACAAAACCACAAACAAAACGAAACAAAACAAACAAAAAAACCCCACACTGATTTGGCATTATAGATGGGTACTTTATCGTATTCAGTTTCCAGAAACTCATCACAACCCAAATGCTCTTCAACTGGAGAATAAACAACATACAAAGTACCACAATTCAGTGAACCACTCAACAACAAAAAACAATGAGCGAATGACAGATTCAACAACATGCGTGCATTTTAAATGCCTTATCGTTAGTGAAGGAAGGCTGTTTCCGAAGCCTATACACGATACGATTCCATTTAGAGAACAGTCTGCAAAAGGTAAAACTATAGGAATCGAAAACAAAGCTGTGGTTTTCAAAGGTGAAGAGGAGAAGGGACGGTTCCATAGCAAAGGGGCAGCACAGGGGAGTTTTAGGACCTATCCTGGATCTTGATACGGTGCCCTAATAATAGAGCATTTACGTTTTATAGAAAGCTGGCAAAATAACTGTAAAGTAGATCTGGAAAACAGAAAAAAGGAATAGCTAAAAATTAAATAATAATCATTTGAAAGTAAAAGCTAGAGCAGGGACTTGTTTTGTGAGATAAAATATTTTATAGGGATGCGTCGGTGGCTCAGTCGCTTAAGCGCCTGACTCTTGATTTTGGCTCAGGTTCGATCTCACTGTTTGTGAGTTCGAGCCCCATATTGGGCTCTGTGCCGGCAGTGCAGAGCCTGCTTGCGATTCTCGCTCTCTCCCTCTTTCTGCCCCTGCCCTGCTGGCACTGTCTCTGTCTCTGTCAAAAATAAATAATCTTAAAAAAATATGTATTTTATAATGACTGGATACATGTATTTGTATGACTGTTCTGTAAAGCAAGCACTCATATCACAGGTAATTAAACTAGTTAATATAGAAAAAAGGTGATATAAAATAGTATGAAAGAAATGGATTCTTTTCTAAGGGCTGTTGGGATACCCGATTAAATAATCCATTTAGATACTTATTTGATACCAAATGTGCTAATGAGCTAAATGTAGGGAAAGAGTTACATTAGTGAGTGTTAATGAAATCTCTTACATTTAAAGTGATTTTTCAAATGTTTGTTTTTGAGAGAGAGAGACAGAATGTGAGTGGGGAGGGGCAGAGAGAGAGGGAGACAGAATCCGAAGCAGGCTCCAGGCTCGGAGCTGTCAGCACAGAGCCCAAGACGGGGCTTGAACCCACAAGCTTAGAAGCTGAAGTTGGATGCGTAACCAACTGAGCCGCCCAGACGCCCCATAAATTGATTTAAAAAAAAAAAAGGCACAATGGAAAACATGATTTCTCATAAAAAATAAACTATTATTGGTAAAAAAAAAAAAAAAAATGGAAGTAAAAGTCAAACAGTAAGCCCCAGGAAAAAACTTGCAGGCGAAATGTGATAGACAGATGCTTAATATACCAAATATAGAATGCGCTTCATTACAACAATAGGTTTAGATCAAATTCATTGTTATTTTTTAAAAATCTCAACTGGATAGAACTTACCCCCGAGTAGTTTAAAATCATACCCAACGAAACCAAACCAGCTTCACCTAGTTCTGTTCAATTCAAAGGGCTCATCAAGATCCGGTCTGGTCATCTGCACCTGATTTTAACCAGCACTAATTAGCTCTGATCAATTTAAACTCAAACATATTGATTGGAATTTTTATAGTATCAAGAATTTCCAAAAGCATCAGCTTGGTTCTGCTTAGTGAGGATCTTCCAACCTCTATCTTTTGATGTCCTCTAGAATATTTATTGATGCTTCTCCTCTAGGTGACATTGATCATTCCCTCTTTTTACTTCCAGTCCTTGGCATCTTTATGACACCCCTTCCACTGTGTGCTTATCCCTGAAAATATATTCCTATGTCTAGTCCACACTCAAATTAAAAATATGTGCTTAATGGAATGAAGAAAAAAATCACATGTCTACTAGTGTAAAGGATATTGAATTGCCACAAGGTAAACTAGGCTCTCAAGTATTCTACGTTTTCTGTGTCTTCAAATCATTGAACTATATGGATTTTTCTACCATGTCATTAAGATTTGATTTTTTTTAGCCTTAATCTAGGATTGCTAGGATTGTTTTCACCCCAGTAGATATTACTTTCTTTCATGACTGAGATTTGCAGCCTCTTTGTAACCACAGGAGGAATTCTATTCAGTTGTCTGAATTAGGTACCTGTGATGAAAGTTGTCTGAATTAGGTACCTGTGATAATTGTTTTTCTAAGTGGTACTTCTCAGCCTAAAAAAAAAAAAAACAGTAATGATAGCAAGACATTTTCTCTCCAGTATCTCAGGAATGAAAGGAATAAAAAACATGATCAGGTTCCACTTAGTTTCCATGGCTCCTTTGGCCCATCCAGTGAAAGGATAGCATATAGAAGGAGAAAAACCAAAGAGTCTGTAATTCTTCTCACTGAAGCTTCTTAATAATGTGCCTTTTCTTCTGGACCCAGCTATTAACACTTATATACAGCTCAAACCAGAAAAAAAAAAAATTCTACAGCTTAGGTTTTGAAGAAAGATTGTTTCTCCAAAGGAAGTTTCTACAAATAGGTTACCTTTTCTTTACAACAAAAGAACCACTTATCAAACTCTAATATAGAAACCAAATGCATGGCTTGCTGAAGTTGATAGCCAAATATTTCCACTCTTCTAAAAACCAGAATGAGTATGAAAGTAAGCAACTGAGTCTCCAGGAAGAAGGCTCTGAATAGACTAAAGGAATGAAACATTTAACTCAATACAGAATAGTAATATTCATTCTGTTTCGCAAATAAGGAGGAAACCTGGCCCCCCATTTGGGAATGGAGGGGAAAAACATGACTGGAAGAGCTACTGGATTTCTTGCTGATCTCTTCTCCTATAATACTTCCCCCCCCCACTCAAGAAAACTAGAAAAGACATTACGATTCAGTATAACCAATAAGTAAATAAGTGTAACCTAAATAGCTCTTAGTACTTATTAGGCACATGACAAGAGTTCTATTTAGTCTAATTTATTTAATCCACAGTCACCTCACAACAATAGTACAGAAAGGAACTATGATTACTTCCATTTTACCAATGAGGAAATTGAGGCACAGAGGGGTTGAGTAATTTGCCCAAGGTCACACACCTAGTAAGTGGCAGAACTACATCCTGGGATCAATGAGCCCACTTACCGGGTCTGTGTCTGGGCAATTTACATGAATTCTGTAAGTGCCAGCCTCCTCATCTAGAATGGAGCAGTGTGCTTTCCCTAAGGGCACTTTGAGGATGAAATAGAATAATACACACGACACTGAACACCATGTTTGGCATATAATAACCCTTGTCTTTTCTCCCGGCACTAAAAATGTTCATTGCTAAGACGTGGAGACAGCTGAACAAAGATATTCTCTGGCTCTAACTCTATCTTTTGTTCCTTCAAGCTTTATAGAGGCATATTGGACATACAATGTTGTATAATTTTAAGGTGTACAAGGTGTCGATTTGATACACAAACTGCAAATTTGATGCATGTGTCCTGCAAAACATTTACCACCCTAGCATTATCTAACACCTCTTCTGTCTTTTAGGAGACTTTGGTGGCAAAAATTGAAACTGAAGTAATCATGTATAAAGAATAACAAGAGAAATACTCCACAGGCAGACGAAAAGCAGAAAGACAAATATGGAGAAACTGGAAATGCTTCAGTCTTGAAGTTAAAACAGGAAATTCAAAGACAGAATTGATCTTCTCTGCAGAAGTCCAAATAGTGTAAAATAATTCTACGGAATCCAGGATGAATATTTTTCTGTGCCAAACCTGACAAAGGCAGGAAGAGATTAACAATGCAAACAAAACAGCTTGATGAAAATTTTCTGAACGAATGGATGACAAAGGTCAAGGGGAGAAACTCTTGGTGCTATTGATAAAGGACTTCATTAAGCCCTCAGGGAAAACAGGTATAAATATTTATTCGAACGACAATTCAAATCAATATAAAGGTTAATGAATCCATTCTGTTCATGGCACGGGCACTAGAGCCCCCATCCGCTACAAGGACACAACCTGCAAGCTTTAGAAAAAGAGACCTTTAAAAAACTACAGCTATTTTCTGCAATGATCTTATTCAGAAAAAAAAAAAAAATAGGTCGAATTGCCAGCTATAGAATTAATTGTAACAACCAACAGGATAGTTGGTATTCCACCCACTTATTTTATATTCTTAATGTTTCTTTTAATTTCCAGAGGCTATTGCTTTTTTTGTTTTTGTTTTTGCTTGTTTGTTTTGTTTGTTGTTTTTTGTTTGTTTGAAATTCTGGAGACAGGAGCAATGGAAAATAAGAGGTAGAATGGAAAGAGAATTTAATCTTGAGGAGAAAGAAAAGGATTCTTGTGCTTTTGAACACTGTCTTCCATCCCCAAAGAAAGCTTTTGACATTTAAGTGTTTTCCAATTTACGAAGAGGAAGAAATGTAAAAATATTTCTATACGGAGTCATCATATTTGACGATTTCTGCATTCATTTTACAAGCATTTACTAATTGAATGCCTTATTAGGAGACAATTAAGATAGTATTAAGAAATCACACTGGAATCATGAGCTCAACTTTTTTTTTTAATTCAATTCAGTGTCTCTGTTAAGCATCTCCTATGTTCAAATGCCAGGCATCGGAAGAGACACAGGGATTAAAAAAAGCATAATTCTGCCATCCAGTGGGGCAAGGTAAGTATACAGTGACTTCCATAAAAGACTACATATCACAAATGGACAACTACTGTAGGAGAAAGCAATTTGATGTGATGTCCTGAGAGTTAAGAGTGGGGGTGAGGAGTTGGGAGGGTTAGAAATTAGGAAAATCTGCATGAAAATTATATTCAGTGGTTAGCAGGATTTCTTTGGGAAATGAGGGGAGAGAAAGGAAATTCTAGGCCCTGTAAACTGGAGGTACAAAGATATACCAAGAAATCATTATAAGAGGTTTGTGATTATACATGTTTTTGCAGTCCTTTTACCTAAAGTAAAGACTCTCTGCGTTAACAAGACCATGTTGGTCCTATCAGAAGTGTGACAAGTGTTTATGGATCTGGGAGTCACTAGAGCAAATTTCAAGTAAGTATATATCTGTTGCTATACTATATTCTTTCCAGTCATCCCAGAAAACTATGGAGCTCCAAGCTGGACATTTTTCATTAAATGGATCCCATTCGAGGCTGAAATATGGCAGCTGTGGGCAAATGGTGTAAGACTTGAGGGTGGTCTTTACCTAGCAAAAAGGGAGGTATACTTTATATAGTCCATGTACCAGGTAATGCCCATCCATGACTATCGTTCATAGACTTCCACATTTAAATGTTATTTCCAGCCTAGAGAATAGATTTTGATGAATTGATTTTCATGATGCTAACAGGTGCTACTAACAGCAGTAATGTCTCCCACTTCCTGCCAGAACTTCTGTAGAGCTTTACAAAGTTAATCCTGGTAACACTTTTGTAAAGGAGGCACTATAAACATCGAATGCAAACAGTAGGTTCCACGAGGAACTTGACAAAAGGCTACATAACTTGCTCCAGGTCAACAGGTAAAGAGAGCCAAACTCTAACCAAACCCATCAGTCTCCATAGGACAAGATGGTATTCTCGATGGTACACGTTCTCTCACCACTTAAATTCAGAGGAAGAAGAGTATCCCGGCCATGAGGCTCTCATAGAAAGCAAAGCCCAAGCTGGATGGGGGTTGTTCTTTAACAGTGTATAGACCCAGCAAAGACGTAAAACACTTTCCTTGAGTTGAGAGAAATGAAGAGGCTGTCGAGGGGTATAAGCAAATATCAAATTATGTCTTTTCAAAACCAATCACAGGAGAAATTTTACCTTAAATTTTGTCATCTATTACATGGATATGTTGGCTTAAAATCATAACAAGTTATGAAGGATGTCTAGAGGGCGCTTTTCTTAGAGGTCTTTCGTACTAGGTTAAGATTACAGAAATCATGATCTAGGGACTACCTAATCAGAGACTTTATCATTTCTGAAAAACAAATTAAGACTTTCTGTGAACGCTAATAGTACATAGTGTTCAATAAGTTACATGTTAGTGTTCACAGTATCATAACTATTACTATATTAGTATTATTACTTATTACAACTAGCAAACCTGGAAGCCTATATCCGAGATGCATCCCACACAGAACTCCGTGGTGCGGTCCAGCCATGAGATGAGCGCTGAATGAAATTAGCAGTGAGCAAAAGAAATGACACAGAACAGCTCTTATGATGAGAGCTCCCATGTCCTATCTGTGGTTAGCCTTGTGGCTCTTAGACATTAGCCTTAAACTCTTCCTAAATTCTGGTAGACTCACACACCACTCACAAATTACAGTTACACTTCCGCAATCTCAGCGTAACACACATGCTGCGTATACACAGTTTCAATAAAACATTCACATAGTCTGTCAAACTACACACTCTTTGCTAATAAGATGGTCATGTAAGTGTTCAGAAGAATAACCAATGACTCTGTATCTCAAAAGACCCCCACCGAAACAAACATTCACCACAGTTCAAGTAATCCGCATGCTTGTTTTCAGAAAACAGTAGTGTAGGGGCACCTGGGTGACTAAGTTGGTTAAGCTATTGACTTGATTTCGGCTCAGGTCATGATCTCCTGTGGCGTGAGATCACGTCAGGGCTCAGCACTGATCTCCCTCTTGCAGGCGCTCTCTCTTTGTCTCAAAATAAATAAATAAACTTAAAAACAAAACAAAATAAAACCAGTAGTGTAAATCATTATTTTTTAATTCCTCCACTTAAAACAGCTGTCTAGAACACATCCAGGTTTGCAAAGTAAGTTCAGAAAGATGAGAGGACATTTTATTTATTTAAAAAAATTTTTTTAATGTTTATTTACTTTGAGAGAGAGAGAGAGAGAGAGAGAGACAGAGTGCAAGCAGGGGAGGGAGGGGTAGAGACAGAGGGAGACCCAGAATCCGAAGCAGGCTCCAGGCTCAGAGCTGTCAGCACACAGCCTAACGCGGGACTCAAACTCACAAGCTGCGAGATCATGACCTGAGCTGAAGTCAGACGCTCAACCGACTGAGCCATGCAGTCGCCCCAAGATGAGAGGACATTTTAAACTTCACCTTTACCCTGGTTATTTTCCTTAATCTTTTCTAATTCCGAGAAGATAAAAGGGCTTGATTCTGAATTTCTGCTTTATATCCGTGGCAATCAAAGTTGTGTCTGTTTGTTTATTTGTTTTTGTCTCAGGACCTCCTTACGCTCTTAAAAATTACTGCGGACCTCAAAGAGCTTCTGTTGACACAGGTTATATCTATTGATATTTGCCATTTTAAAAATCTAGTTAAAATAGCAATAAACCCACCATATGATAGGTGACACATTTTTATTTTTAAAAAATCAAAAATGAAATAAAAATAAGTGTTGACTGGGTTCATATTTTTGCAAATCCCTGTAATGTCAGGTTTAATAGAAGACAGCTGAACTCTCATATCTGCTTCTTCATTCAATCATATCACACATCACGTAACTTCTAGGAAACTCCACTCTATACTCATGAAAGAATCCGAGTGAAAAGGGAAATAATGTGTCAGGATTATGGAAATATTTTGACCTTGCAGACCACCAGTAAGGATCTCAGGAACCCCATAGTCTGAACCACTGTTTGGCTCAAACCAACCATGTCATCTTAAAGTGACTGCACATAAAATAGGTTAGTTTCAATATTTGGCTTTAATGCTTGTGTACTTTAAGAGCTTTTGTATGAAAACCTCATTATCTTATATACTGGTACAATTTTGATTCTTTTGAATGGACCTTTATCAAGACATACGATTAGCCAAGCCATCCTACCAACCAGTGGTCTACTCACTCACAGGACATGGGATTGCAATTCTATCTACCCTTGCAAATGTTTCATCAGTAGTCAACCTGTCCATGCTTTTCCCAGAGAAGCCTGTTACCCATCAATAACTGCTATCTCACTTGGAGTGTGTCTAGTGCATTCATCTTCCAGAAAGCCAAGGAGACTTTGGAGATAGTGTATGTCATACTCTGGTGTTCTCACCAGGAGCAAAAGAACCGGGGTATAGATACCCCAACACCAGTCACACATTGTTTAAGGGCTGCCTAACCACGGGAATGTAACTTCCTAGGCACTTCTGACTCTCTTTTTGATAGGCAGATAGGCTGCTGCAACCAAAAGCCAGTCTACCTACAAGGACAATAGGGTGCTGGCTGAAGGCCATCAGGCAAGCACCCTGGGAGTGCTAACACCTGCTCTAATAACAAACAGCAAGAAATTAACTTCGACTGTGGATTCTATTTACTTTCGGGCATTTCAGTGACTCAACTAGTGTAGCTGTTTAATAAAACTTCTGGTCCCAAATAAGTCCCACTCTCAGTTCACGAGGAAAAGGCTATGTTTTCACACTAACAGCCTCCTGACCTGCTTCAGGGTTGCAGTACACCTTTAGCTGAGAAATACATTTTTTGTAAAGTCACTGAAAGTTTTTTTTAACACCTTAAGTAGTAAGAATTATCTATGTATCTTTGTTAACTGATA
The DNA here is from genome assembly GCF_018350215.1 of Panthera leo. Lineage (NCBI taxonomy): Eukaryota > Metazoa > Chordata > Mammalia > Carnivora > Felidae > Panthera > Panthera leo. Next base: position 145,265,363 of record NC_056687.1, on the reverse strand, counting down.
ATAAGAATCCAGTTACCTCCCTAGATTTTTATTTGTGTCTCCAAACTAAGTTTTCAGATGGGACTCAAGAATTAAGAGCTTCAGGATACCCTTTATTTTGTGGGCAGTAAGTTGGGAGTAGGAACATCATCTATGCTTTAGATATAATCATCTAAAACTTACAGCTGATATCTGCTATACAACCTCTATGATCTCTTCTAAGCCATAATAATATTTCAATAGCATGGGGTGCCTGGGTGGCTCAGGTGGTTAGGCATCTGACTTCAGCTCGGGTCGTGATCTTGTGGTTCATGGGTTCAAGCCCCACGTCGGGCTCTGTGCTGACAGCTCAGAGCCTGGAGCCTGCTTGGATTCTGTGCCTCCCTCTCTCTCTCTGCCGGTCCCTTGTTCACACTCTGTCTCTCACTCTCTCAAAGGTAAATAAACATTTAAAAAAATCCTTCAATAGTAGGAACAATTGAAAGCAAGTATTAAGGTTGAAACCTAAGAGATACACATTTGCATGAATTTAGATTTACAAGTGGTATAGTTTTCTTGGCATATTTTATGGAACCAGATAGTGTGAATTAACACGTGATTTCTTTGAGTCAAAAATAATGTGCTCTGAGATCTAAGCACCCACCCCCAAAGACTCTCTTTTAAGATGTCCAACAGTCATCCATTTTATATATCCTGATGAGAAAGTACAAAGAAACTGTAAAGTCAAAATAATTAACAAGATAGATTTTTCCCCCTCTGTTTAACATACACACAACCCAAATGATTCAAAGAAGATGAAAAATAGGAGAAACTAAGAAAGTTCTCCAGAGGCTGTTTAGTAATGTAATTTAGAAAGAGTGTGGTGATATTCAGTTGAAAGAACTTCTGCATTAGTGTATTAGTTTTCAGTTGCAGTAGCAAACTAACAAAAAACTTAGGGGCATAAAACAACACAAATTTACTATCTTAGAGTTCTGTAGGTCACAAGTCCTACACAGACCCCACTGGGCTGCAATCAGGATGTGAATAGGGCTGAGTCCCTCTATGGAAGCTTTAGGGGAGAATCCAATTCCTTGCCTGTTTCAGCTTCCAGAGACTGCCCACATTTCCATCTTCAAGGCCACCAATGGTGGGTCAGGGCCTTCTCAGACCACATGACTCTGATCCCTTCTTCTGCCTCTCACTGCCGTTCTTAAGGACCCTTGTCATTATATAGGGTCCACCTTAAATAATACAGAATAATTTCCCTGCTTTAAGGTCAGTTTATCAGCAAGCTTAATTCCAAATGCAGCCTTAATTCTTCTTTGCCATGGAACCTAACGTATTAACAGGTAGTGAGGAATAAACAGAGATATTTGGGGGAGAGGGAGCATTATTTTGTCTACCCCAAGCAGTTATTTACTTATTTAACAAATACTTATTAGTACTCTTCTGTGACAGGCATTGGTTAGACGCTTGAAACATAAATAGCAAGGTGCAATCCTTGCATTGAAAGACTTGATAGGCTAATTGTTTAAGGGTAAAGGGAAAGATAAACATCAAAGTCCTTTCTTAGAAAAATGTATAATCTAATGGGACAGATGTGCCTTTGAAATATATGAAGTCTTAAAAAAAATGATCACAAGCATGCCAGTTTCCTATGAAGGGGTTTTTTACTGTACTGAAAAATAACTAAAATAATAATAAATGAATTGATTCATCATTCCCAGGCTTAAAGAGGTAAGAAATCAGAGAAAATAGTTGTAAGGTAAACAAATGATGGCTGGTTCAGATCTTGCCTAATGAATGTCTTCATGTATATTCCTCTTAAAGCATTTTCTTAAATTTTGCAGACTTTTCATTGTAAATATTAGGTCATAAATAATGAGCTGTGTGCATGGTAGGCTTCTTGACGGTTACTGGGACAGAGTGGCAAGTATTTAATTCAGGATACCATCCATTTATCCAAATTTGGCTAAAATGCACTTTGAAATCAATCCTATTAAATGAGATTCTAGATTTAGAAATGCACTTAATTATTCAGAGCTTCATTTCTATGGCTTGTGTCTTAATTGGCCGTAGGCCACTCAACCCTTCTGCTTGCTAATAGAACTCATTCGGACAGACACTAAATGGTTTAACGCTCATTAGTGATGCTGACAAAAGGCAAAGCCCAACATCATCGTTGAAATAAAATTTAGGTTTTGCAATTTATTTTTTAAGTTTTTACTGTGAAATCTTTAGTTCAGAAATTTGGAAGACCTGAATGGATTATTTTAGAAATAAGAGATGGAGATGGTTTGTGACTCTGGAGATGCATAGAAAACCTCTTCATTCTTCCTCTCTATTCCATGAAATTACAGTTGCTTTAAAAAATCAGATTCTGGAGCCAAGTGGCAACTTCAGACACACTCTGCTAGCACTTTTGGTGCTTATACGTAATTATGGAAAATACATGGCCAGCAAAGCATATTGACCATATTGTACTGATTAAACACAATAGATTTTTCAATATTGCATTATAGTAGGACTAATAAGCCAATGTCGTACTTCCTCTGGGCAGGGAAAAGCAACATTATGTCAGCATAGAATAAGATTGTCTGTTTATTCTCAAGATATTCACTTTTTTTTATGTGAAAAAGAGAAAAAAGAAAAAGGCAACAAAAGGACAGCATGGGAATAGTGCTTAACTAGATCCAGTGGCACGAAGTTCAGAACTAGACCTAACTTCAGTATAAGTTAGGCAGGACCATTTGCCATGTGAGAACACAGAATTAATCATTGTGCTGTCCAAGAGTCAATGAGTTCTTCAAAGAAAAAACATTTAGACTGTCAAGATAATACCTTAAAAAGCAGTCTTGGAAAAAAAAAAAGAAAAGGCTTTTCAAAAAGTGACTAGAGTCTTTTTCCAAGTAAGCTTCCTTTTCTCATGAATATTTAGTATTCTCTCTGTATATTTCGATATACATGTGTCACAGAAAACTTTGCTAACAATTAAGACAAGATTCGAAGATTTATCTCAATGTTTTCCTCCAAGTTTGATGATGCACAGAAGCTGTGTATCAACCCTACACCCTCAGGAAGTTCGTCAAAATGAATACAAGCGTGAGGGTCATTCAATTCATGGAATTGTACATCAACACCAAAGAACATTTACCAAGAATCTACACTGAGTTGAGCAATAGCTCTTGAAGCAGCAAAAATAGAAAAACAAAAACGAACAACAACAACAACAAACCCCAGTGTAACCAACTCAGAATGAAATAAATAGACAAAAAATTACCTCAGCACTGCTCACACTTTCCCACCTGCTCCAGGGCAGATTAGAACTTCAGAGAAAGTCAAGGAAAGTTAAGTAAGGGGATCTCCAGTGTTGCTGAAGACTTCCAACATTCTAATCTGAAACCTCCAATTGTCCAGCTAAAGACATCTCTGTTTCCCTTACGCCAGCTACAGCCATCCTCACACTGGACCTCATTATCAATGCCTACCACTCCACATTCATCCAGGACCCAAACCTTGCAGGTTCCTTTCTCTGTGGCCCTAATTTTCTATGCTTGCATCCCACCTCCACTTTGCTGGCATTTTGACTGTTGTCTAGTCTTCCATTGTCTCCACAATTTCAGCCACCATCCACCTCTTCCCATCCTCAGTTATTTTAAGGTCAGCCATGTCACTGTGTCACTGGTGGCATTTTGTCCTCACCTTCTTCCATCCTTCTCTTGTTTAACTGAATCCCGGAGTACCATGTATCTACTACTATTCATCTTATCATCCTAAGTATGTGGTACATAAGTGCTGCTGTTAAAAAAAAAGTCACTAAAACAACGTATTTTGTCTATCGAATTCCCTTTACCACTTTAGCCTGTCTACTTTCTTCTACGGTCAGAATTTTTTTTTTTTTAATTTGTTTGTTTTTTGTTTTTGTTTTTTTATGGAGGCAAAGAGAGCAAGTGGGTCAGGGGCAGAGAGAGGGAGAGAGAGAAATCCCAAGCAGGTTCCAAGCTGTCAGCACAGAGCCCCAATGTAGGGCTCAAACTCATGTACTGTGAGATCCTGACCTGAAACCAAGAGTCGGATGCTTAACCAACTGGGTCACCCAGGTACCCCAATGGTCAGAAATTTTAAATCAAAATACAGTTCCCCATCACAATTCTGGGAACACCTACCTTAATTTGACTTTTCCCAAATCAGAGCTTGGGACAGGGTTGTAGTTTAATTGGGAGCTGACGCCAGGAAGAAGATATAATACAAAGGGAAAAGAAAGGCAGAGAAGAATGAAAAGCCAATAAAAGACGTCTCACTGAGCTTGTGTTACCACTGTGGACAACCCCCTAAGGAATCTCGCAGAATGTGACTCAGAATAGTCCCTCCAAAGGATGAGAGGCTCGATCTTAATCACTGACTCCCATAGCTCATTAATTGAGGGTTGTCCCCAGAAGTGAAAACTCTCCCAAAGTTTGCAGAAAACCTATGCTGCGTTGGGTGAGCTTTTATAGATATTGCCCTGAGGTAGAAAGATGGAGAGATTCAGTAGACGCTCGAGATGGAATGCTTCCAGGGTGAACAGAGGCTGCCCGCTTCATTTGCAGCTGTAATCACATGGGGGGGAAGAGGTGAGCATGGGGCACACTAGCCATTGCAATCCTTTCTAACCTTCTGAAGATGAACCCTTTACCTTCCCTGTCAGGCTTCTCATTTCCCACATTTAGCAATTTAATCATCTTTGCTTACTTTCTCCCTTATCTAATCAGTAACCAACTCAAACTTTCACAGTATCAAATGTGGCTCCATAGGAAGGTTGAGAAATGATTGACCAAGTCTACATCAAAGAATTCATACAGATTCTAAGACTCTACTGACGATGTCATGGTCAGGCTACTCTGCAAAGTTCACTAATAATACTCCAACAGTGTTTCATCCTGAGGCAACTATGTATTTGGTACCTAGAAATAATCAAGAAGGTATCCCTAACATTATAAATGAGAGGCTTCCCAGAAAGTAGCTTCTGAATATGGCAAACATCCTCTTATTAATGAGAAATCTAAACTGACACCCAGTTGGGGATTGCAGTATTTGCACAGTTTATCATGCCAATGATGTTTTGGTTTCACAAAGATGAAAAGCTCAGAGGTAGGCAATGCTTCAACCAAGTAAAACCATAAAAATATATTTTTGCTAAAGTGGATACCACAATACTTTTCTATTTTTTGCCTTTTACACAACTACCATATTTGTTACATTGGTGCTTAAGAGACTGGTATCACTGAGGAAACACTGATCGTAAGGGTCTGCAACATCCTCTGATCAAAATGTGTATACTATTGCTCAACTATTCAGAATTTTGTATCACGTCTTTAGGTGAATATAAATTTCACTTAAATACATTGCTAAGATTTTACTTTGGGGAAATTTTAAATGTAAACAAATGGCATTTATTTTCATGTTCTTTAAAAAACAATTAACCAGACCTTAAGTATTTTTCCTCACATGCTCCCTTGAAACATACATATACATCCACAAACATACACATTTTTCATTTACATAAACACAAAATAGTAAAATTTATGTCAGAGCATCCATAAGGCACTTTTATTTATTAGAAAAATACGATTCCTCTGTCATTCATGTGGTTGTCTAAATTTCTGCTGGTCACAAGCTTTGTTACAATTAAAAACATCTCAAAATATGGTGAGCTCTCTCTCTACCTTTCCCTACTTCTTGAAGTTCAATTGGGGCTAGAAATGATCATGTAAAGAGTAAGAAAATCATACCAAAAGTGGATTATTCCATTTTCTTCTGCAAAGGCTGCTCCACTGATAGGAACATGTGCTTACAGGCAAAAGTCTAGTTTGAGAGCAAAACATGATTTATTTTTCTACAAACTAGCCTGCGTGTTCCATTCATCAATACATGTCCTTACATGTGGAAGCCTTTCCACATGGTGCATCACTCTGCTCCGGGGGCTCTTTGGAAGTGAATCTTTCAAGTTTGTGCCCTACAGATCCCTGAAGTGTCTGGGAACTTACCCTTTGCTTTTGCCAGAGGTTTGAAAATGAAATGCTTTGGGCCTGCACAATGTTGCTATGCAATTCATTATGGGACAAAGAAACGTCTGGGGTTAGGCAGGCAAGCAACTAATGATCCTTCATTTTGTCCAGAAAACATCAAGATCGATATGTAGGACATGCAACATTTATGGAACACTGTGTTTTCTTTTCCCTCTAGGGGAAGGAAAAAATACTAGATGCTCACTTTCTGCAGATGGCTACATGATCGACGCTGGCCTCTCCTTCCTACCCGCTAGTAGCAATGCAGCCACGTGATCTTTGTTAATTTCCTGTACTGTATATACCAGAATTTAAATAACTTGATTTTTGGCATGCATAGTTTGCTTCATTGATCCAGGTAACCAAAATCTGGAGACAATGTCATAATCCAAAGTGAACAGAACTGGTTGAAGGCTCTCATATGCATCAACGATCCGTGATGTATTCATTTAAATTAGATCTTTTTATGAACAAAACGGAGGAGCCCAGAGAGAGAAAGCATGACCCAAAAGAAGATAACTGCAGTTTCCTTCCAACTCACATAATCTGTCAGCAGGAATCAAAATTAAATACTATCATAAATCATAGTTAATGAATAAACTGTTTCTAGACTGACAAATCAAAATGGAAGCAGCAACATAAATGTGGTCAATGTTATATGTCCTTGCGAATATCCCTAATGTTTTTAGAATTTGAAAGTCAGAGCAATGCCAGAGTTTTGGGTTGAATTGGATTTGTTTCTTAATCTCTTATAGAAATGACCCAGTAGGGGATTTGGAAACTAGAGGATCATCTCAGGAAAATGATTAACTTTGTATCTCCTTTAAGAGAAATCATCGTCAAGGGTAACAGAAACCAATATGGCACAGTATTTGCCCAGTGACATGTAGACATTTCCCCAAGTCATTCCTAAACAGAGAAGTAAAGAATACAAATTTGGTACCAATTGTTTTCTATTTGTTTACAGTAAGATAAAAGCAGGGGTCTAGTATAGGATGATTGACTTAACATGCAATCCTTTCTATAGCTTTCTTAGGGCCTGAGAATCTCAGGTGATTATTGGATCATTGTGGGGCCATCAATCACACATCCTTAAAGCCTTACATTGAAATCATCAATGTGGGTTCCATAAAACCACAAACTTTTAAATTCAAAGATACCAAATCTTGATAATGTAGAACACTGAGATTTTTCTAATTTTGTGAATTCTACTTTAGTTGCAGGTGGGTCAGATCACTTATAGGTGGTTTTAATTAGTACACCCACAAGCAAGGACAGTCTCTCTAAAGCTATGTTAGGATTTAAAAAGTTAGGCAAGTGGTCATTTCTTTTGACAATATCAAAGGAATCATTTCCAATTTGATATCAGGGTTCATAGTGACATCCCACTTGCAGTCTTCAAGATGGAATAGAAAATTGGATGAAGATATGAGTTTTTGAAAATAACACTTCAATCATCCACAACAAATAAGCAGTGAGGACCAATAAAGGCAAACAGCATACACTCATGTTTGATTTTACCGAGTTTGACTTAATAAATGACCCAATGAGGGCATTTTACTCCTGGACTTAATACCCACATTTTGCATTATGTCTTATTTTATTCCATATCAAACTTAAATACGAAAGATGAAGTATCTTCTGTTAGTGTTTGAAACTTTTATTAAACTTTGTTTGACTCCCAATGCATAAATAATGAAATTCAAGTACTAATGATGATTAATGTCATATATCTAATTCTATTACATGGAGTACAAATCTCAGAAGCATAAACTTGTATCTTTAAGAGTTTTATAACTGAGCACAATTATTTTGCCTCTTGTGTTCCCATGAGATAAAAGTGAGTGAGAAACTCATAACCAAGTTCTTGCTATTCACAATGTTTCCATTGGGTGTAGCTATGATATTAGACAGGTTGATATCACAGCCTGCGTATTCAGGAAGGATGCCCAGACATTGGGGGATTTATAGTGACTTTCTTTGTCTGTATCATTAAATTCTATTAGTCAGCTATGTTCTATGGGGAAAACCAAATAATACAGTTTCAAATCAATCAAGTCAAGAAGGATTTCAATGTCTTTTTCTGAAAATGAAGAAATCTAAAAAACAAAAAAAAACCCTGAGATGTGATAAAACTTGAGTCAACAATAATTTCTACATAATTTGCTTATTCTTAATTTTATATAACCATCTAATTCATACTTAGTTTAAATGCCTCCTTATAGATAGGCATCTGTTGGGTAAAGTGGATAAATAAGGGGAGAATCTGCTAACAATGCAACCCCTTTATTCAATGATGGGTCTGAGTAGTGTCTTAAATTGCCTTTTATGCTAAAAGGAAAAAAAAGAAAGTATTTCTCCTCAAATGCAAGGGCAGCTTACATGCTGAGATGAAAACTGCTAACTCTTTTCTTAACAACACCATATGTCTCCAATTGGATCATAATGCAGTTGGTTCTCAAGGGAACGTTATGCATGGAAGCTAACCAGATCGAGCCACAGGCTTAGCTAGCTGTGTGTGCACTCTCTGATTAACCAGGAGATGCGACTTTGGATTTTCCAGATTATCTAAGTGAGTGTCTGAAGGGCCTTTCTCCTTTCCCAACACCCTCCCCAAACGAACCCTGACTCGCATCCCTCTACAAAAATATTTCTCTTTTTGTTCAGATTTCCTCTTCCGTGTAACCTCGATACATTTTAAGGAACTGAAATGTTCAACCCCTGAACTCTCTAACCATGGGTTTTAAATAGTGAATACATTACATAGCAAACATTACAGAAGCCCAGCATAAAAAAATCAAAAGGAAACTATTATAAGACTGAAGAGGTCACATTTCCCCCCTGAGAATCACCAAAAACAAAAGAGCAAACCAATAGACCAATATGCATTATTCAGACATTTCTTTATCTACTTATTATAATTCTTTCTTTTTATCCCTATGTTCAATCTCTAATATTTTTATGCATGAGTAAGATATATTTTTAAATTTACTTACTTGTTATTAAACACTTGCCATATATACTGCTGGCTGATTAATATCAGGTTGAGGCATTGCTAGCTTAAGTCCTAACACATAGGATGTATTCAATTCTTTATGCTGAGTGTAATCTTTTAAAGCATAAATTTATATCATCTTACGATGTACATAAAAGCTTAAGAATTTTGCCATGGCCAATGTGAAATGCCCTGGCAGAGTCAAGATTGGTGCTTCTCAAACTACCTCTGATGAAGGGACAATTAAAAAAAAAATTCAAAATGTCAGTAACTTGATATGTTTTTAAATATGAGATTATGCATTCAGATTTCATGGCAATGTCAAATTGTTACAAAAGTTTCTAAATGCTTACTCTCCCTTTCTCTACCCTTCTTGTGATGAACTGGTAGGAAATGTCTGGATACTGGCATCAGTCTGTGTACTCCACGGTGACTATCACTGTTGAGATACATTATAAAATAGAAATCAAGATACCCACATGAATGACAGGAGTCCCAAACTGCCTTCACTTGAAGTGCATTTTACACTATGATTTGCTGTGTTTTTCTCCTAATTCACTGTAGGCAATCATCAGCAGAGATTCCAAAGAAAGGCCAGAGAAGAAACACCAAGAAGGCTTTGGTAGTTTTGAGAAGAGGAGTTGCTACATACTATTAAAAAACACACAGTTACCAAAGCAACCTTTCCTTTCCAGTGACCAACCAAGGGCTTTACCATGTACTCCTTCTAACAATAACAATAAGCCTAGACACAATTGCATGATTACTTAATGGTATTTCTTACCTGGGATGCCTGGTGGTGTTTTCAGATATTTTCCATTAAAATGTTGAATTACCACTTCACATTTTTCAGTAGACTCCATTCTGGAAAAAGAGGTAAACAGGAGATCATGTACTTTCATACAGTTGTGCATGTTCCAGAAGAGTACATAAAAATGAAAAGGAAAATAGGCAAGCCGTGGAAAAGCTTGATTTGAGGATTCTACCGGAAGGGTCACCATGACCGCCATGATTAGGTGACAGAGTATCACAAACTCGCCATTGCTGAGACTATGATTTACTGCACTGAAAGTTGCCTCGGTGGATGGCTCTGTGCAGAGTTCTCTCCCAGAGGTAATACTGAGGCAGTATCTTATGTAACCCACAGAACACCGTCTGACAATTGAAAGTGCTGTAAATATCTATGGAATGTCTGAGTTAGCAAACCTGAAAGGTAGGTCTTTTGGTTCTTCACAGAGAAGGCTCCGAGGCTTACACAGATGAACTACCTTGCCAATAAGGGGCAGAGTTGAGATTTTAACTAAGGCTTGTCTAACACCGAAGCTGAACTGCAGCTACTAAGCAATTGTGCTGAGGACTCCACAAAACGAGTTGACGACATGTGCTGTATTTCCACCGCCTGCAGTGTAGAGCGATGATTAATACGGTGGTAAAATCAGCATCTCTGACGCTTTTATTGAAAATGCACTGGGTGAAGGTACAAAAGGGAATCATTAGGTGCCCGGAATGTGAGAGGAGAACATAAACACGTAAACTTCAGGTCCTGAACTTCCTTCATTTTGAATTTTGGAAAATCCTCTATTTTCTCCTACTAGATCTCACTATCCCTAAACTAGGTTTCTGGGGCCAAATTTTGCCATCTCACTTGCAAGCTAATGAATGAGCATTTTGAACTCTATCAACATCCTAATGTCAATATTGGCAGGGTTGCCCTATCCTAAGTAGACTCGGATTGGCAACATTTTCTAAATAATTAACTATAGTTGGGCTTTATTATTTTATGACAGTGGATGGGGAAGATAAAAATTAAAGGGCTGGTTCTGATTAAAGCAAATTAAATCCCCCAAACAGTACACTAGAGGCAAATACAAATTTGAAAAGCAGATCACACACATATGAAAGATGTGTATGAAATGTGTGAAATTTGTCTAAAAGGCAAAGTATAATTTTGGATTTTATGCTATTATTCATATGAGCTTTCTTCAAATGGAGCCCTTTAGCTCAAGTTATAAAACTTTCCTACCCCTAAATTTTCTGTGTGTTTTCAGGAGCATATTACACGCAGAGGAAACAAGATAAGGAAAAAAATATACAAGCAAATGCCAAATAAGTTATACAATTATTATAGTTACAGGAATTCAAACGTGAGAGGAATTCCAGAAACCAGGGAAACACTGAGAAGTGGGCACAGAACGCCAAAAGGGCCCTTAGAGAAGTCATGAGGGCAGGGGGCTCACCTGACCCTGCGTCCTTTTAGAGGAGGTGAGGTAAACAGAACACTGTGCCTGAGTGGAAGGTTCCAGGGGTGTGAGGACACCAAACTCTCAGAGATAAGCTCAGAGATGCAGACAGAACATCTGAATTTTCAGGTTAAAGAATTCTAGATAGTATCAGGAGCATGTTCCAATGGGGGGCTATAATTATTTTCCGATTCAAAATTAAAAAAAAAAAAAGATCTTTTCTGACATACATTCCTATGAGGCATGGGATGGAGGCACATTTTTCTGTATTGATACACATGGCAAATCTCTACCTACCAAGCAACAATGACTTCCCAGGTATGAGATGAGTACAGAACGACAGAGCCAAAAATTTAGAAGAAGCCTATACTTGGTTTAAAACTCTGCTGGCACCATCTTGAAATTCTTAGTGACTTTCTAATTAGGGGTCCTGCATTTTTATCTTTCCCTGGGTCCTACAAATTATGTAGCTGGTCATGGTATGACAAGAAAGTACAGGAAACCAATCTGACTCATTAGAAAGTGCAGGAAACAAATAGGTTATTATTCATTTATCAAATGGTCCAATGGTTCCACATAGGCGTGATTTTATAGAACATCTGAAGAATGAATCAATTTTATGACTCTTTAAGCTTAATAATCTACAATTTTCATAAATAAAAATAAAAACAAAGAGAGCATTTTATTTACTGCTTAATCACAACTTCCCCAAATCAGATGATATTTGGGGTTAGGAAAACAAGATGAATCTTTCTCCATTCCAAATATTTAGGAATAGCTAAGTACAATTTTCCTAACTCCTTCAAGGTTTTCTTTTGGTGGAATCTTTTACAGTAAATCTTCCAACTTGTTATTGTTATCATTATTATTATTATTATTTTGGAAGTAGGAAACTTCCATTTCTAGGAACAAAAGAATTCTAATTTTGCTCTATCTTCCCACAGGATCTACTATCTATTGTCTCTTAGGAACAATAACCTTCCCTCCTACCAGAGACATGAATGGGAGAGGAAATGTAAGCCCTTAATTACTACAGATGTTACTTTATGGAATTTTTATTCCAGGAGAGCTACAGAATGAAAAGCTTATACCCTAGAGCCCCCTCCCTGCTCAATTTATCTCTGGATACTCATCTAGATAAAAGGCAGTTAGAATCTAAAGCTTGGTTGCATGAGTCCTACAAATCAAATCCTTTCTCTTTGTCTTAAAATGACATGGAATTCTAAATGAAGACTAAACTAGATTGGGGTGTGTGTGTGTGTGTGTGCACAGGCTTGTTAATTCTATTTAATGTGTTTTAGGAAATACAGAGGAAGCCAAAGTAGAAAATCAGGTGGCTCACCCACTCTACCCCCCTAAAATATTTTTGCTCTGGATTGAAAGCCTCAAGTCTTCCCTTTTGGATTCTAAGTATGATCATCTTTTCTTAAGACTATTTTACAGCCATATCAAGCCGGATGGGGGCTGTTTCTGGTAACACAAAGACAGCGGCGTAGATTGTTCACTTTGGCTTCATTCAGATTTAACTAAGTGAATGTCTGCAGTGAGCCTTTAGAGACTCTCGTCTCTGAAAGAATAAATGCAATAAAAGTCTGTTTTCTGTAGCTGCCGGCGCTTAGTGTCAAACCATGTTATGCTGCACCACCCAGCAGTGACAATTTCATTTTAATACACGGGGCACATTTTAACAAGGCAAAGCAGTCCCAGCAAAGGTGCAGATAGAGGAGCTATCAAGGGAAAGGCTCAGTGTTCCTCTTGCATTTTATGTGGGAACAGAACAAAAGTGAGGCTCGAGCTCTAGGGGGGAAGATACCGCATTTGAATAGCCACCTTTGGAAGAATGTGTCCATTCTCTTCTCAAGTTCACAATTAGCCACTTTGAAATGCCAGCTCAAGCTATCTGCAATCTGGCCCACGCTTCAGTTGAAACTGACACTAGCATTATGAAGTGAGTTTGAAAAGGCGGCATGCCAGACAAAGCTGCCTTTACACGTCGCTTTCAGACAGGCCACTGAATCACTACAACCACATCTATTCTTCCCAGGCGGTACCTGAACCCCCTTGAGTACCTCAGGACAGCTCGCGTGCCAGGCCAACCATTCACCCGAAGATACATTAATTAGGTTCTTACAAGGCTCCAATCATTGTATAAAGCTTCAGGGTTTTCTGTTAGGTCTGATGTTTAAATATAAATACACATTAAAGGTCCCGTTTGACATTCTTTCTTGTCTCAGTGCCTAGGAACCTGGCTTCAGTGTCATTCAAAACAAATCGCAGAATTGTGATTAAAAAAAAATCCTTTTTTTTTTTTTTTTTTACAACAGCTACTAAGGGGAACCAGTTTCACAGCCAATACAATTCCCACAGGCAAATTACATCAGAGGAGAGCTTGATCCAGTATTAGTAGAACGTTCTGGGTCAGACTTAACACACCAAGGTGGAAGAGAACTTTGCAAAATCATCTGCAGCCCATCTATCTCACCTCAACAGAGCATCTCTCAGTTTATGATCTTGAAGCAATAAGCATTATTAACCATATATTTAAAACAAATCCACCCCGTCATTTATTTTGGTTAATTAGAGGTTTCCGCTATTGTGAAATTTTTGTGGTTTTGCAATCACAGGCTCTGTACAAATTATTGGCAACTTAGAATATCCAACATTACAAGCCAGTCATCCATCTAAATCCGGTTGGAGTTGCGCAAAGGGTCAATATCAACAGATTTTTTAAAAGTACTAAAATGTGCACTCTTTCTGAGATTTCAAAAATAAATTACATCACTTACTGCTTCGTCTATTGTAATGGAAAGAACAACAGTTGAGTCCCAGGAACAAAGACTGAGTGAACAAGCTGAATTTTCTTCTTCGTTTTTGCAATGTGTGCTCTAGTTTGTGCAATCTGTGCTCTACCTGCCAGGTGCTTGACATTCTTAGGATGCAAGTGTCATAAATGCTTAAAAACAAAGCAGAGTGGCCTCCTCCCATTGTCCTTTGCCGACACCCAGGCATTTGGGTGATGTCTTACTCAGCATTAAAACACATTCCTCTTAGGATACGAAACTATGGATAATATTTGACCAATTAAAACCCACTCCAGAGTTTTAGAATCACACAATTTCAGGACTAGAAAGAGCCACGGATATCAACTTCTAAATTGTACAGATGAAGAAACTACTACCAGTTGCCTTGTCTAAAGAGTAGTCAGTGGATGAGCCTGAAACAGAATCTTTGTCTCTTGACTCTCAGTTCAGATGGCTTACCTGGGAGACGTGGAGCTCCATTGCTGGCCTCCCATCATCCTTCCTGATTTCCCATACTTGTCTACTTTAATGCGTCCTGATGCTGGAAAGACCTTGCTACCTCCATTCCATTCAACCTCTACTAACTGGCCTGTGATCTGATGTCACAAGAAGGGCACTTCACATCTTTGGGAATCTTTCCAAAAATCTATACATAGTATGGATACTATCATGAGAAAAACATCAGATAAACCCAGATCTGGAGACATTCCCCAGAATACCTGGCTAGTACTACCTAGGAAAAACAAGGAAAGTCTGATATTGTCACAAACCTCAGCTGAGTGATCAGGCATGACAACTACATACAAAAATGGTACCCTGGACTGGATTCTAGGACAGAAAAAGGATGTCAGTGGAAATATTAGTGAAATCCAAATAAGTCTGGAGTTTAGTTAGTAGTAATGTACCAATGTCAGTTTCTTAATTTTGACATATGTACCATGGTAATTAATGTAAGGTGTCAACAATGGGGGGAAATGGGTGTGGTGTATATGGGAACTCTTTATTACTTTTATAACTTTTCTGTTAAATTAAACTTATTCCAAAATAAAATATTTACTTAAAAATGACTGTAGGGGGGCACCTGGGTGGCTCAGTTAGGCATCCGACTCTTGCTTTCGGCCCAGGTCATGATTTGGCAGTTTCGTGGGTTCAAGCCCCACCTCGGGCTCTGTGTTGGTAGCACAGAGCCTGCTTGGGACTCTCTCTCCCTCTATGTGCCCCCCCACCTCCCCATTAGTGCTATCTCTGTCTCTCTCAAAATAAATAAATAAACTTAAAATAAATAAATAAATAAAAATGACTGTAGGGGTGTCTGGGTGACTCCATTGGTTAGGTGACTAACTCTTGATTTTGGTTCAGGTCACGATCTCATGATTCATGGGTTTGAGCGCCACAATTGGGACTGGCAGCACAGAGCCTGCTTGGGTTTCTCTCTCTCCCTCTCTCTCTCTCAGCACCCTCCCTCAAAATAAATAAATAAACTTTAACAAAAATAAACAAAAATGACTGTACATTATAATTATTACCAAACTATTTTTAAAAATATCAATTCTGGGCCCAAGCCCAGGAGATTCTAACTTAATTGCTTTGGCATGAAGTCCAGGGACATATTTTTCAAAGTCACCCAGGTGATTCCAGTGTGTAGCCAGGGCTGAAAATGACTGTTCTAGAGCTGTTTGTCAATGTCCCAAACTGGATGTTTTGTCTGGACTTCAGAAAAGTTCTAAAGATTCTGAAATGGTTGTCAACATTTAACGACTGGGAGACTTCACACGGAAATCTGGATTCCTGATTCCTCTTGAAAGGTAAGATGATCTATTCCATGTTTTCTGCAGTGGCAACTAAGGTACAATAAAAATAAATTTAGACTTTGCCCCTGGTTTCTGACATAGAACTCCTAAACCGGTGGTGATAGCAATGTCCTTTGTTACTTATAATGAGGCCCTTTTGGCTATACCTGAGTTTACGTTAATGAGATGACTCAAGATGGGACCCCTAGATAGATCCAGAATGGGGCTGATCACCGCAAAGACCAAATGATTGGAGGTTTGGAGACTTCAGCCCCACTCACCACCTCAGGGGTTGGGAGAGGGGTTAGAGATTGAGCTCAATCATTAATGGCCAGTAAATGAATCAACCATGCCCATGCAATAAAACCTCCATAATAACTACTAAACAACAGAGTTCAAACATAAGTAAAGTGTTTTCATGAGTTCTGTGGTTGTTCTAGTGAATCATCAAATCTGAGGGGGTCAAGGGAACCCATGACTATATAGTTGGCTTGATAGAAATGTGAGTAGCTCTTGCTATTTGGGGCTGGGGTCTGAAGTGGGGACAGTCTTGTGGGACTGAACCTTTAACCCATGAGTTCTGATGATAACTCTACAGAGTTAGTGTTAGAACTGAATTCAGTTCAATTGTTGGACACCCAGTTGGTGTCAGATAATTGGAGAAATGGTATGGAAAAACAACATGTATGTGTTATTAGAAAAAGCCACATGTTTGGTTTGAAAAAAAAGACATCATGGCAACCATGAACTAAAGTTGAATAGCTGCTTTCTTTTTTTTTAAACTTTAGTGTTTATTATTATTTTTGAGAGAGAAAGAAAGAGTGTGAGCAAGGGAGGGGCAGAGAGAGGGGGAGACACAGAATCCCAAGTAGGCTCCAGGCTCTGAGCTGTCAGCACACAGCCTCACACAGGGCTCAAACTCATAAACCACGGTCATGACCTGAGCTGAAGTCGGACTCTTAACTGACTCAGCCACCCAGTCACCCTGAACAGCTACTTTCTTTAAACAGAGCCAATTTGCCATCAATCCTACCAACCTCTATCAACTGCCAATGTTGAGGTAAAGTAGCAGATGCTTAGTTATCGTTGACTACTTTTTCTTTGCTTTTTTTTTTTTTTCATTAGTGAAGTCCAGGGGAAAGAAAAATAGTTAATTTATCCATGAGTTTTCTGTTTGCCCCTCTTTATATCTTCTCTGCTCTATGCCTCGAAGAAGTGATCCATCTATGAACAGTATTGTCTTAGCTCTTTTATGTGATAGCTTTTCATGGGGTTCAGCCACTGGGGGCCTGGTAGGAGTAGAGAGAAGTCTGGCCAGCTCCTCCCTATTCTCTCTTTGCTTTGGCACTATCTCTCTGGCCGGGACTGCATCTCTCCCAGTTTCCAGCTGCTCCAGGCAGCCCCTTCTCCAGGGCTCTGGGTCTTGCTGGCCCTGGGAGCACTCCTGTACCTGCCTTCAGCTGTCTCAGGGTAGTAAGAGCTTCCTTCTGGTCATCCCTGGGTTTCTCAACATCCTTTGTCAGATCCCTGCCTTCTCCCCACACTTTTGTAAATACTGCTTCATTCTAGTCTCTTTAGATGAATCATTTGGGGTGAAATTCTGTGTGCAGCCAGCATGCTGATGGCTATGCCATAAAACTATCAACGCTCGAGGAACAAAATCATCCTGGAGGCTCTGTGTTTCAAGAAAAATGGAAGGGGGAGAGAAAAAAAAAAAAAAGGTTTCTTTTACACTCAGTCTGGGAACTGCTTGTTTCTTAGATTATCTGCCAACATCCGGTTGACACCATAACCTAAATCTGTCTTTTACCCATAGGTTAATGTTTTCAAAAGAAGTTTAGATAAAGAAATGAAAGAAAATTAAATTAAAAACCTTAAAACTGAGATAAATGAGGAATTGATACGTATAGTATGTTCAGATCTAGAAAAATCCTACCACTAAATGCCACTGGAATTCATTATCACTTTTAATCAATCTCTTTGAGCTGCAGGCACATTTGATTCCTAGATATTATTATCTGTTATATTTCTTTTCTCTCCTCTATGAAATAGTAGCTTTGCCTTTTTTCTGTTTCTTAAACATGCCAAACTTGGCCCTACCTCAGATCTCTGATTGCCTTTCCCCTTTGACAGGATTCCCTATCCAACCTTACCAAGAGCCTCTTACGCTGGTTCCTTATCATCTGTATCTCAGTTTATATGCTGTAGGGGAGCAGCAATGGTTACTGCTTCCAACTTCAATGTAACAAAGTTCTACAATTTTAGTTTTACATGAGTAAACAATATTCATAACTCTCCTCTCATCCCACAGAGGATGATCTTTGGGATCCAGTCATTTCGTTTCATAATGATAAAATAATAGAGTATATGTTTTCCCTCCTCTAAATTTTTATAAAGCCATGAGTTGAGTCCAGGAGATTTCAAAATTATAGATGATTTGATGCAATTTTATTTATTTGCTTGTTCATTTGGTTGGTTGACTGGTTGGTTGGTTGGTTGGTTGGTTTGGGTCTTGAAATCCAGGGCTCTGAAAACATGGAAAAGAAAGCAGCAGAATGTTCTGCATGACTATCTCCAGTCATGATCATGATTTACTGATGGTGAATGAAGACAAAGAGACAATGGGTACAAACAGTACAGTACAGACAATGGGTACAATGGATATAAATGAAGAAAAACATAAGACGAGAACAAAGATCAAGAAGCTGAAGGATGGACCAGGAGTTTACTCTCCAGTGGATCACATTTGCTGGCAATTAGGTGAAGAATTAAAATTACTGAAAGGAATTAGAGCACTTGGGTGGCTCTGTAGGTTAAACATCTGATTCTTGATTTCTGCTCAGGTCATGATCTCAGGGTTCCTGAGATTGGGCTCCGTACTGCCAGTGCGGAGTCTGCTTGGGATTCTCTCTCTCTCTCTCTCTCTCTCTCTCTCTCTCTCTCTCTCTCTCTCTCTCCCTCTCTGGCCCTCCCATGCTCTCTCTCTGTCTCTCTCTCTCTCTCTCTCAAAATAAATAAAATAAAGGTATAAAAAGTAACAAACAAAAAATAAAGCTACTGCAAGAAGTAACAACTTTTATTCTCTTCAATCTCGGCAAACACCGTAACCTCTTTTTGTGCAAACACACCTGTGGTTTGGAGATCACTAATCACTAGATTCACACTTTAGAGATTTTCTCAGCTCACATTTGATGTCCTTGTTCCATACAGGTTTGAGGTAGTAATGGCAGAACTATTGCCAAAACAGCAAGGGGGGAAGTTTTAACACAAAGATGGACTCAAGGTAGATATGATCAAAACACATAGTTAACAATGAAAACACAATGAGATAAGCTTGATGGTCATTTTACAGGATCATATATTTGCCTACAAAAGAAGCATTGGTATTTGCTTTGTGATCTTTTACATTCCCATCTTTTCATTATGCTTACTCTGAATCAAAGTTCCTCATATTTCAGGAGGTGGGAGCAGATAGGGAACAAGAAGTATCAGGGAGTAAAAGGTAAATCAATAAAATTGCTACAATATTCAACACTAAGAAAAAACACAGAAAGAATATTTGGAGCCTGATATTTAATAATTCTGGTTTTTAATGATCAGGCTGGCATCTGTCTGCCTATAACCACAATTATTTATTTATTTTTTTACTTCATGAAAAGAAAGAACTGAAATTATTTAATTGGAAAACTTGTTCGTTCAGTATGGAGGGGGCAGAACACAGGGCTGGCTGCCCATATGTTAAAAGTCATTCAAACAAAACTCCATGAGAATCAAATTAAGAGTACTGAGGAGGGGTGAAAAATACTGCAAAATACAAAGGTCTCTGTGCTCAGCAGTCTCACGCTCTTTAGCTCACCAGGGGACAGTAAATGCATTTCTTAAAGAGGTTCTATGTTCCCAGATGTTGAAGCCGGATTAATTGTGAATGTTTACCCCCCATCCCTTCTGCACTTTGGGTCATTCTTCACCGGCCTCACATAACACTCTCTCAATGTGATTTTTGTTAGACAAATGGTCTCATGTTTCTGGGAATGGGAAATGCATAACGTGAACACACAGTCATGTCCCTCTAGCCTCAGGCTGATTTATGTGCTGATCCTCACCCTGGAAGGCAAGGTAGTCTGTTGGCACCCGTGAGCTCTGCAGCAGTGGGTCTGACTTGTCTGACTGTCAGCATTCCCACCATAAACTGCTGTTTTTAGAGGTTTATGACTTGGCTATAAAATGTTGCCTAGAGGGCGGTGGATCTTGCAAAATTGTTTTAAGTTACAAGAGAGTAGAAAAAAAAAAAAAAGAAAACAAAAAAACCCCACAAATATAAAGAAACATAAAAAATAAAATAAAATGTCTGTAATTTCAGACATATATCTCATGCTTCTGGAACTTTGAAAAGGCTATAATTGTGCTGTCTGTGCACCCTACTGGCATTCAAATCTATGCTTTGAAGTTCAGTGTTTTAAATATAAAATGAAGATACTACCTTTACTTTGAAGAGATGGTTATCAAAGCAGATTAATGTATAGCTTGCAAGTAAAATAATAATGGTGGGGGGGGGGAGCTTTCTAGTTAAAGAATTTTAGGATCTCTTGCACATGAAACAAGGACCACATCTGGTGGTCAGAAGTGACCACTGGTAATACTCAAAATGAAGCCTTCTGAAAAAATTTATTCAGGTTATGTAAATTGAGAGAGTCATAAATTCAAGAGATACATCCAATTTACCAGGCACAATTACATGACTACTGTTCTTCCAATCAAATAAGCATTTTCTTTTAATAGTGCCTGTGGCACTGTGAACTTTTAGAAGAAACAATTTGTAAATCAATAACAGTTGAGCTGATCTGACTGTAGTTTGCTCTAAAATTCCAAGACACCCATCTCAGAAGTGGCTTATTATCATCAAATGCTACCTCCCTGCAAACCCTTATAGTCAAAAACAAACAAAAAACAAAAACAAAACACTTGAAGTGATCCCATTTGTTTATCATCAAAAATTCACTGAAGATCAATTATGTGTCAGACAACATTCTAGGTGCTGGGACAGGCATGAAGAAGAACACAACATGGTCCCTACCCTTGAAGAACAGGGAGGGAGGTGGGTTCATGACTAGTACATGTGAGAAAGTGCTGCAGTGTGATAGACGTATCAACAGGAATCAACTCCATCAGAAGAATGAAGTCCAGCAGTTTGAGATTTCGCAGGCCTTCCAGAAGATTTGAGAACCAGTCCTAATGCCCTAAGGCTATGCTCTTCCAAGTTTAGAGAGCACGAGAGTCACCTAAAACATCGATTGTCAAACCCCAACCAGCCCTGCTCATTGCTGATTCAGTAGGGCCCCCAAATTGCATTTCTAATAATTTCTCAAGCAATGCTGAGGTTTCCGTCCTGGAAACTAAACTTAGAGAACCACTGTCCCAAGGCATCCATTGCAATATAATCCATTAAGTTCTCTCACTGTGCACTATCCTGGGAAGAAATGAGAAAACAGTCACTCAAGTCATCTCTGTTTTGTGGTTCAGAGACAGAGCTCCAAATGAGAAATGGTGGCCAGAAAAAAAGGGATATTTAAAAAGGAGGAGGGGAGTCTCTTGATTTCGACTCAGGTCATGATCCCAGGGTTGTGAGATAGAGCCCTGTATCAGACTCCGTGCTGAACATGGAGTCTGCTTAAGATTCTCTCTCTCTCTCTCTCTCTCTCTCTCTCTCTCTCTCTCTCTCCCCCTGTCTCTCTCTCTCCCTCTGTCCCTCTCCCCAACTCATGTTCTCTCTAAAAAATAAAATAAAATAAAATACACACACACACATATAATAAAAAAACAATAAATGAATAAAAGAAGGAACACTTGTGCAAGAGTTAATTTGTGAATGATCGTGCT
The DNA here is from genome assembly GCF_018350215.1 of Panthera leo. NCBI lineage: Eukaryota > Metazoa > Chordata > Mammalia > Carnivora > Felidae > Panthera > Panthera leo. The sequence goes on along the minus strand of NC_056687.1, from coordinate 145,243,652 downwards.
TATTAAGGCAGTAGCCACAGTGATTTGAGAAAATGCAGAGCAAATGTCCAAGTGTGAGGAAAGAGGAATTTGGTCAGACTCACTTACCTATGATATAGCTAAGATTATTTTCTCACGTATTCAAATTAGGTAAATTATGTGGGATCCTGCACCTTGGGATTTCAAGTCTAAGACACACGGAGAATGAAATACTGATCCTTCATCAGTTTTCTGGCTTCTTACAAAAGAGGCAGGGCCATAGTTTCTTTTGATTTCTTAGGAATAAGAAATCACTGCCTTGATTTGAACCTATGTTTTCCTTTTCAGTTCATGTGCTAACTTTCTGAAACTAGAAAATACCATGATTTAGAGTGTGGAGACCTGAGTCTCAGTATTGGAGTGTGACTGATAATTCATATTCAAAGCTTAAAGTTTTAAAATGCTACTGCTTGGGGTTTAGTCATTGGGGAACTCCATAGAAAGGTAATTACGCTAACCACCCTCCACCCATCCACCCCTTCCAACAGTGAAAAGGAAATATGATTTACGCAAATGTTGAATCCAGTGGGTGAAGATACAAATTAAATAGTGAATTTATTATGGTTTTGATAAATTTTATTTGGGAACACAACTCTGACAGGAGCTGTGACATGACCATCTAACTTTGGAGGCTGGAGTTAGAGGTCAGTAAAGGGTTCTTTGAAGAAAAGACATTTAAGCCAGTCTCTGGAGGATAAATACGCAGAAGCCAGGGTAAGAGTCACGACAAGTGTAACAGTCAAGAAGGGTTTCTTGTGCCCAGCATACAGGGCAGGAAGAGAGAAGGCCAGGAAGTTGAGTGATGTCATGGATAATGATGTCAGGAATGATGTCGGCAAGGCTGGGAAATCCAATCGCTCAGGCCATATGGAGGGATATATGGAGGCCATATGGAGGCCCCTGACATGTTCATATCTGTATTTTAAAGAATCATTTAGAACCTCTCTATGCAAAATGCCCCAAAAGAGGAAAGCTGCCTTCAAAGCGGGCATAACAGAACAATTTAAAATTCCCACTTTTCCTCAGTTCCTAAAGAAAACAAAACTTTACAGGTTTTTACTCTTTTATGACGCCATATACTATGATTATAGTTTTGCCTCTTACAATGTACATTACTGGCTTCTGCACTAAGAAGAATACTCTTCACTGTAAGCAAACTGAAAGCATATAGGAAAGACAAAAGTGAGAGAAATGATCAGCCCAATCTCTGGCTTATACGCTGAACTGTGCCTCCCCCTGAACCAATTCCTATGTTGAAGTCCTAGCGCCCAATAGCTCATAATGTTACTGGATATGGAGATAGGACCTCGTAAGGGTGGCTCCTCATCCAATCTGACTGATGTCCTTTTAAAAAAAAGAGATTAATACGTAGACACAGAGGGAAGACCATGTGAAGACAAAGGGACAACAAGGTCATCTATGACAAAGCGAGAGGTCTCAGCCAAACCTGCCGGCACAATGATCTTAGACTTCTCTGGCTTCTAGAACTGTGAGAAAATAAATTTGTGTTGTTTAACCCACCCAGTCTCTTGTATGCTTTATGGCAGCCCTTGCAAATAATACACTCTGTACCAAAAGCCCCTTGTTAAAAAAAAAAAAAAAAAAAAAAAAAAAAAAGTCACCATAGGAGCTTATACACTATTCAAGATTCATTGCACTGGCAAAATTCAGAGCCCCAGGCAATGTGATTAGCTCTGCCTAGATGACGCAAAGGAACAGTTACGAACGATCTGGAAAAAGTGAATGCCGCAAGGATACAATCAAGTCAAGGAGATTTTCTTCCCTCTGCTTCCTTGTCTTCAAATCATCATGCATCTTGTATATCTACCAGTCTACTAGAACGTGGTGGGGAATCAGAACTTTAACGCATGGTCCATGACTTCTACGAAGTCAAGTTAGACATCAGTTCACAGTTAATTTCCAATTTGTTATCTTTCAAAGTGGGTTAATAAAAGTTGGTTTGCAATGGCGTTCCACATAATGGCAGGGTTCGTTATAAAGGGACACACCTGTCTACAATGGGCTGACTTCCAGATGACACGAACATCCATCCACTCATCCATGTGAAGTCAGCTGGAGACCCATAAACACACCAAGCCATGGAGACACAGCTCTTACTCTCATTCTTTGTTGTTAAGCAGTTTCTTTCTCTCTGAGGTTTCTTGAGCTTTGTTTTTCATGAAAGCACAGCAGGTACAACCATTTTAACTCTATTCCTGGCTGAGATCTTCTTTTGTAAACATTCCCTTAAAGTTAAGATGAAAACTACTTTTCCTTTTCCGACAATGAAAAAAGTACAATATTCTTTCTTCTGTGCTGTGTAAAACATCAAAACCACACAGCTAGGGCCTCTTAAATGCAAATGCCCTCCTGACCCCCCCTTATTTTTCTGGGTTCCTTGGGACTTTCCAACAATTCCTGTTTCTCAAATTCTTTCTTCTCTTCCTTCTCTTGACTGAGAAATTCTATCGTCTAATTCTTTGGAAATCAATGCAAAAGCATTTGGATGCTTTGTTCACCACATGGGCTCTTTAGCTTTGGGGTACTGGGCATTTATTACCACTAGCAGAAATTGGCAGCATCTGATTTTGCTAATCTACAGGCATAGAGAGAACTGGGAATTGGGTATGCATATCATTATGACCCAAGACACATATAACCATTCGATGTACATATTTTAGCAAGCACAACATATTTATAATTACAATGAAATTCTTTGGAGCGAGGCCAAGATACAGAGTCGGTTTGAAAAGCTACTTTTTCTGGAGAGGGGGGAAGGGGTAAAAACGTTCTATTACTGTGGGCCTTATGCTAGAAAGGAACGGAATTAAAAGGGAATCATGAGGAAAGACAAGTAACACACACACACGTAACAAGTGTTTTACCTGGCAAAGCCAACGCCTCTGCTGACTCCATTAGCATCTCTTAGTATTCTTGTGGAAATGACATGTCCAAAGGGTTTCAGCATGTTCTCAAGCTCCTGCTCATCCATAGAAATGGGGAGATTTGAGATGTATAGGTTTGTTGGGTCTTGCTCTTGTTGCTAAGGGGAAGAAACAAACGCATTAAGTTCTGAATATTGAAAAACGTATTCCACAAATGGCTAAACTTTTGCATGAACGGCGATATAGATTCCAATCTCCAACACACTCTTGAATGTTCGTTTTCTAAGGGTGCTACCTCTTTTTCATGAATTCCCTTCCCGTGGAGTGTTTCTTATAGAAACAATGTCATAAATGAAAACCAAGCTTTCTATTCAGCCTCCTTAGAAACGAAAAACAAACTTTTCTTGCAAATGAACTCAGGAAATGTGTATTCTCTTTGATTACCACTAACTACCATTGTTACTACCCCTGGGTCAACCACCATCACCACTAGTTACTAATGTTGCACTCAGTGAGTGCTTACAACAGGGCTAAGCATTGTTATTCACAGTTAATGTGCATTATTTGAATCAACAATAAATATGATTGCTACCATTCTGCAGATGACAAAATTGACCCCTAACTTGTCCAAGTTACACAGCTGGTAAGTATCAAAGCCAGGGCTGAAATGTGGGGCTATCACCAAAGTCCATAGGCTTCACTGTTCAGCTGCCTTCCACTAGACCCATGGCTGTGGGAGGAGGGGAGTCACATCAGCCTCAGCATCATTGTGGAATTTGCTAAACATGAAAATCCTCAGGGCTTACCCCAGAACTACGGAATTAGAAACTTTGAGGGTGGGACAAGCAATCTGTGTTTTGACAAGCCCTCCAGGTGATTCTGATGACTGCTCAAGTCTGGAAAATGCTATTCTACACCATACATGAATATTTATATATGAATGAGATAATGATGTCTATCATTTTCTAATCCAACAGCAATAGTGCTAAATAAGTTTCCTTAATAGAATGAGAACCCAAACAATTGCTAGCACGATCTCCATGTGTATGGACGCTCTCTATTTCACACACTGAATTAATGTTGGAATATAATTGTATATACGTTTCAAGATAAAACAACTGGAAACCTGCCATATTATAACCATTAATATCAAAATATATCATATATTTAAGTGCACCGTTACATTTTAACCAAAGCAACAGCCTTAACTTCAAGGATAAGTGAGATTACATTAGAAAAAAAATCCAAAATCTATAGGAAATGACATTATGTAATCATAAAACATCTTTTGTGAAGAGATACCATATTCTGTAGAATATGTGAGGTTTTAAGCATGATGAAAAAAATACAATGAACAAGATTCCAAGTATTGTTTCAAGTCAGAAAACCAGTTTTGGTATAAAACAAAACTATTGTTTTTAGTCTTGTTTTTTGTTTTATTTGAGAGACAGAGAGAGTGTGAGCAGGGGAAAGGGGCAGAGAGAGAGAATCTTAAGCACGTTCCACGCTCAGCATGGAGCCGATGTGGCGATTTTTCCCACGACCCTGGGATCAGGACTTGAGCCGAAATCACGAGTTGGACATTTAACTTATTGAAGCCACCTAAGCTACTGTTTTTAACTGCACTAAATATTCATACAGGTCATAATATTTTTATTAAGCTTTCAGATTAATAAGTTCTATCATTAGGTTAATTTTTTAAAACATAGTTTAGTTTCCAAGCTTTTGTATCACCATGGAAAATGGTAAACATAAACATAGAATCAATCAGAAAAAAGACAACACAGCTTCAATATTTAGGAATAGTGTCAATGCAGAAACTATGCAGCTGTAGTCAGTCTCTTTCTCTTCCTCTCCCTCTCTCTCTAACACGCACACACACACACACAGACACACACACACTAGCGTGATCCTAGAGAGAAACAGAGATGATATTATCTGTTATTCATTCCTAAATGGTCATGATTATGTTTGTTTTTTGGTTGGTTGTTTGCTTTGCTGGGGTGGTGGAAAGAAAAAAGAAAATAAAAAGTCGTGTGTCAGATACGTTAATAAAGAATCTTATGCACATACAATGTTTAAACTATTTCACTACCCACCATTTAATTTTAATCTTTATATTATCACTCCAAAGGTAGCTTGGCAAATATCATTATATTCATTGGATAATGAAGAAACGGAGCCATGAAGATTCATCATCTTGCCCAAGGACAATCTGATAATTAGTGACAGGGTTGGAATTAGATTTAGCAACCGGTTTCCTATCTTCCAGCTCAGTGTGTTTCTCACTAGCCCAGTGTTTCCCAAGCCTCAATCACCTGCATATTACCTGAGAAATCTTTGGCAGCCATGTATATTTTTTTATTTGCTTTCTTTAAACCAACATACCTTTGGCCTTAAATAAGTTCATTTAAAAAGTAATTTATGTTGCTACCAAACTAAAAATCTGGTATTACCTGGCATAAATAAATTACTGTAAGAACAGGAAACAAATCAGTGTTATTAAATTATAGCTAGATGCTGTTTGTTTGCAAAAGGCATTGACTCTCGTGATTGACTTTTTCTGTTACAAATGAGATTCGTAATTAAGACAGGAGTGACAAGCATGCTAACAGCAGATGGATTCTTTTTGTTCTGGGAAGAGTCAAAATTGAGACAGAATTCCAAAAAGAATAATTTTCTTATGATGCACTTTCTGGACCCCACACACCTAGATTTGCTTAAGTTCATTAAAGAGACATGTCCCACAGATTGAGAGTTCCGACATTAACCCTGAATTTCTCAGAGGGGGCACACGGTAGTCCCATGAATAGGTTAGAATTTGCCCAGTATTCTGCACCCCTTTGTCATCGATGAGGCTAAATAACCACAGCCAGCCAATCCACTATCCCAGGGTACTGTACAGACCTTTTCATTTTCTCTAGGCAAGAACGTATTAGTTTATCCTGATGCAATTTCATTTCCAAATTCTCCAAGTGCAGAATGCAATGAAGCTTCTCAAAATCATGTGGGATAATCACGCAGAGCTTAGTTCATAAGGGGGTGGTCAGTAAGCTATTTTCTGAATCCAAATTCAAACAGCAAGGCTAACTCCTTAATTTGTATTCACAGGAAGAATATAATGTTGGGCAGTGTTATTTATTAAGTAATTCTGTCCTTTGAAATTCAGTATTAGTCTTGAATATATTTGTTGACTTGACAATAGAATTTAACTTCTGCATAAAATGAATTTTAGAGTAATACGTGCACTCCTATTTTTACTTTTAATGTTATCTATGTATCAGGTTTATGTAAATTGATGGCAACTTTCAAAAGCTTCTTTGGCACTACGAACTACTAAAGAGCACCTGACTTTTAACTTTTCAGAAAAAAATTCTCAGGTGAGAATTGCAATCTAAAACAACTTCAAGAAAAAAAATTTTTTTTTAACTTTTTAACTTAAATTTGCATGATCATTTAGTTCGAGAATTGACCTTAGGGGACATATTCCATATTCTTCAATCTGATCATTTCATAAATGGCAAAAAAAAAAAAAAAAAAAAGCTAAAGGAGCAGTTATAACTCACTCAAGTCCACCCAGCTAGCAACAGGCTAGAAATAGAACCCTGGTCCTTTTTACCTGGCGTGATGTCCTTACCAATTCATGACACTGCCTTTTCTCTTAAGAAACAATGAATAACAGATAGCAGGTTGTAGTTCAAAGGAATTATTAGTATAGGCAAGAGTTAATACCTCTGAATTCCCTATTTTATTCATTGTTGCTTATTCATCAATTAACTTTTGCTATAGAATTAAGACTATCAAAAAAGAAAAAAAGTTCATGGCATTGGTCGGTATTTTTTACACACTCACAGAATGAATATTCTGCCATGTAAACTCATTTGTAAAAGTATATGACTACAATTCACACACGTATTACACTGAATTGACCAGGTCACCAAAAGTAACTCCCCATTTTTGGCCTGCTTCTACACCTTTTCATGCAAGGATTTCTTGATTTATTATTAAATTGATTTTATTATTAAATTAAATTATTATTTAATAATGATTAAATTAAAGTATTATTATTTATTATTAAATTCATTTAATTTTGTCATGAGATTGTGAAACAGCAAAGTATCCTCTCCATTATGAATGAAAGCAGAGACCTGTCATTTCACTCGAGAATATGTAAATAATTCATTTTTTCCTGAAATGACTTCCTTTTTCTTGCATTTTTTTGTATATGTAAATGGCCAAAATAAGATTTATTGGCACTCATTGGCTCTTTAACAGTAAGACAACTTCAGAGTTTCAGAGCATTTCAAGGTGGCTAAGGGAAATGAATACAAATGGAGGATAATAATGGTCGCCCTTATCTAGATCAAAGGTTACATCTGTTGGGGAAAATCACTGTGAAGAAAAAATGTGATCACTGGTTGATCCATTAGTTGCACGTGGGCAGTTGGAGGCTCCTCACCCCCTCCCCTGTCCTTGGAATGTGGACTCCCCTTGCTTTCTCCACTCCCAGAGGCTGCTCCAAGGACATAGCCTTGAGATAATGATGTGAGGATGAGACCATCTGGATGGTATGCGTGACTGAACCCAGTTAAGGCTTTCATATAAACTTTTCAGATTTGGCAAGTGGGTAGAGAGATCTAATCATTTCATCACTGCCCAAGGTAAGCCTTGTATGCAAGTTCCTTTTACTCATGAAACCTGCCACTTACCTACCTGACTTGACTCTTTCCTTCCATCTCTCCCCATCCTCTGAGTACTGGGACCAGTTTCAGAATACACCTTGGAAGCTCCAAAGGAGCTTGTAAACCAACAGTATCTAGAGCTGTTTTTGGATACACGTGATGGCTATTACATACACATGATTCTGAAAAAGGTAGTTAGTAGAACAAGACTTCAAAACTTAATCTGATAACACTCAGACTTGATGAAACTATTTAAATATTTAGGAAACAGCTTTAGCATTAGAGACTTTAGAACAATGTTTATTAAGCCATCTGGGATGAAGACTGTTTTTATTTTCAATCTGTGATGGAGCAGTATTTGTAAAATACAATGAAAATACGTTAACAGAAAATAAAATAAAGTTGAAAGGTATGCAAAATAAAGCTGCTTTTTATTATTACATTTGATAGACCAAAATTACATTTGAATTAAATGTTGTATTGATGTGAAATTGTTACATAAGGTTTTAAATGCTGACTTACAATTTCTGTTACTTATTTCATTGTGAGCAGTACCATTTTGTGGACCAAACTTTAAGTAACAGTGTTTTAGGGGACTATGTTCCTTTTTTTTCCATCACAATATAATACCCTATGGTTATTACTTTTTGTTTACTTTGTATACTGTCAAGTCCTATTTTTAATCACAAAATTGTGTGTTACCGATTTATAGTCATTTTTGAACAATTACACAAACATGTCTCAAGATGAATTATCTGAAGCAGGGGTGACAGAACATCCAGAAATATCCTGAGGAAGTTTGAAATAACTTTAAAGCAAACATGTGACAATATAATACTTTAAAAATATGTTGGGAGGGATGTTCATACAGACTGAAGATAATAATATATTACCTTACAGAGAGCAGAGTTTCACAGTATTCAAAGTGGTTCAGGGTCATTTTATTTCATGTGGCCCTTTGTAATAATCCCAGGAGGTAGGAGAGGCAAGCAAGAGTTATCACCTCCTTTCTACAAATGAGAAAACTGGTTCTGATATCTGGGAAGGGTGACCAAGGTCACATGGCTTAGTAGGCAAATAAACAACATCATAAGTGGTACTTTCTGACTCTTGATCTGATACTCTTTCTACTAGACTACACCAAGTCTGAGGATTGCCTATAAATACTGCAATTCAATGGGTCTCCCCTATAATAGAAAGGAAAATCAATGGGGAGACGAAGGAGAAATTGTTTTTTTAATGGAATAGTCTATTTTAAATGTTGTAGCAATTTAAAAGTTAATAACATAAACTGTTTTCTCTCACCCTGAAACAGAAGCAAGGAGTCAGAGCCTCCCATGTAAACAACCGGCCTAAAGGCATCAGAGGTTTTGGAACTAGTTTACCACTAACTTTGTATAAAGTTGTCTAGTAATATTCTCAACACGTTTGGTGCATGGCTGTTGGAGTTGTGGCACCTCTAGACAAGGCCTGGAGGAAGCCTACAGTTCTGGCCATATTTGCTTCAGTACCATACATGTATCTCCTGGTTATTTCACATGCCAACTTCCCTGTGCCACGGGGGGCGCAGATGGTTTGGTCAAACATTATTCTGGATGTATCTGTGAGGATGTTTTCTGGGTGAGTTTAACATTGGAATTCGTTGACTGGGTAAAGCAGACTGGCCTTCTCATGTGGGCAGGTCTCATCCCCTAAGCTGAAGACCTGAACAGAACAAAAAGACTGAACTCCTGAGTTAAGAGAGTACTCCTCCCATCTGAGGGCCTTCAAGCTAGGACCATTTAATTTTCCTGCCTTCAGGCTCAAATTGACATGATGGTTCTTCCTAGGTCTCAAGCCTGGTGGCCTTCACACTGGAACTATATACCCATCAGCTCTCCTGGAGCCTCCTGCTTGATGACTGTAGACCTTGGGGCTTGTCAGCCTCCATAATCATGTGAGTAGATTCCATATAATAAATACATACATACAACATATATGTATATGTTATAAATATGTATCTCTCCTATTGGTTCTATTTCTCTGAAGAACTCTAATACAATGGGTTAATTGTGTTAAATCTGTATTGCTACGAAACCATAAGGACACATGGTCAGCTCTGACCTTCACACTAGGACTTCTGTACTCCTTACTCACAGAGCCATGGCCTTTGAGAGAGGCACCGCCTTTCCCTAAGATAAGTGCTCCAGAATCCTACATCTGAGGTAACACATTAAAGAACAAAGGAAAAAGTAAAGAAGGTCTTCCAAGAAGTAGGCTTTCACCCCTACATGGTGGCTAATAAACCCTGTCCTGTTTGCTAAGTGGTGAAGGGGGTCACCCTGTGTTTTCAATCACCTTCTCCCTCCACTAGAAGAGAAAGGGTGATTTCTCTTCCCCTAGTTTCCCATGGTGATGGAGTTGGAGGAGGATGAGGCATATCAGTTTTTCCTCCCAAGGCACCAATAACGACAATTTCCCTAAAATAAGAATCAATAAGAACAGTTTCTATAAGGAACACATGTTTTAAAAGAAGCACTTAATTATTTCAGATTTAATGCAAGCATAGCATTGGCAACTGGAGTTCATGTCCTCAAGTTCAGCTGGAGGGTTTAATTCTGGAAAACAAACTCGACAGAGGCCTGACTGAAACCATGCCAGGTGCTTAAGACAGCCTGCGCCGCTGGTCATTTGCGCTACTCTTTAAGGCTTTTATTTCTAGATCAATTGAGCAGCCTCGAGTTGAGATGAGCAGAGAATGATTAAATGAGCCTCTCGAGTCTTTATGACTGAATTTGAATTACCTGTGGTCCTGGAACAGGTGGCCAGATTGGATTCCTGGCTTTCCTTGACTTCTCCCTCCACATGCACCTCATGAACTCGAGCTCAGTACCGCCCGTTATCAGCCCTGACGTGATGGTTTCTCCTGTGAGAAAATGCTAAATTAACATATTACAATATTGAGATCTCTCTATAGTTTTATTGTAATATATTACGGTATCACAAATATGTATGGTTTTGTACTCTGGGTCCTGACAGTCAGAAATGAGAACAGGAAACCAAACTATAGAGAACTACTCAATATTGTAAACAAATCGCATGGCGTTTTCTCAGAGTCCAATCCACCTCTCTGAATGGGTTCTCTGGGATGTCTATTTTATCAGCCTGTTGTGAACTCTGGGACAAAAAGTCGTCGCTTTATTTGTTGACAGTGACGATGATCCTCTTTCAAACAACCGGAAGCATGGTAATGGTGTGAACATAGCTATACGTTTACCATGTTATCCTGTTACTTTCTTCTGGAATATCTGCCACAACACATATAAATAGAGAGCAGGGCAAACCATTTTGTATCTTCTGCCTAGGACGTGGCAGCTTAGATTTGCTGAGGCTCACATGAACACGTGAAATATACACGCACGTATCTCTGAGATGTAAAGATCCCAGGGATGTAGAGTTCCACTCGAGGGCAACCATTCTCATTGCATTCCATGTAGATGACAGCCCCAGAGCACAACACAAGCGGTCACTCTTAGAACTGTGCAAGAGTGCTTGCGTGGCTAACACCATGTCTAGGAAATTTTAGGGAGGCCTGATAAAATAAGGACACCCTGTTAAAGGTGAATTTCTGATAAATTACAAATAACTTTTTTAGTATAAGTATTCACACATATTGCATGGGGCACACCTATACTATAATATTCATTGCTACAAGGGATTAACATTACTATCATATTATATAAATTATTTGCTGTTAGATAGGATTCATATTATTACTATTTTATGGTAAAATAGTATCAAATATTTCCTTATTTATTGATCTATTAAAGTTTATTTATTTGTTTTTAGAGAGAGAATGAGAGAGAGAGAGAGAGAGAGAGAGACAGCATGAGCAAGGGAGGGGCAGAGAGAGAGGGGAAGAGAGAGAGAATCCCAAGCAGCCTCCACAGTGTCAGCGCAGAGCCCGGCGCGAGGGCTTGATCTCACGAATCTTGAGATCATGAGCTGAGCCGAAATCAGGAGTTGGACACTCAACCAACTGAGCCACACGGGCACCCCAAGAATTTAAGGATACATGACACTAAAAATTTAGTACAGTGCCAGCTACGTAGGGGAAACTCAGTAACTCATTATTCTTTCTATAATTACGATTAAATTAAAAATAAAGAAATTTAGGACATGGCAAGAGGACAGTCACTAACTAAATGTAAATCATGTATATAAAAGAACAATTATTACTATTTAGAACCTGTCCCTCTGCATTCCTCACAGGTGCAAACTTACTAGACATTAAATTATGTGGAGGTGGGTATGTCCAACCGAAGGGGAGATCCTTAAAATGTGGCTACTGTATCAGCACGAGAATCTAGAAATATATCATGGTGGGGAAGGGTGAACAGAACAATGCTCCCATCATTTATGAGCTAAAAAGATTAATGATTTATTACGAGGCTCATTAATCAAAATCGTATGGCTTTTTTTCTTTCTTTTTTTTTTTTTTTTTTTTTTTTTTTTTTTAGGGAGCAATTCCACTGTTCAAGTCAATTAGCCCACCAAAGCTATTACACCAAAGAAGCTGGAATGTTATTCAGACTTCCCTGGGAGTATTTAGAGTATAAAATAAATGCTATTATTCAGAAGATACCAAATTGCTAAGCTTCTTAAATTCATACAATTGGGAACCTGCAGTACATTAAAATACTGAAACTCATTAAGAGTCTTTTCTTCCCAGCTTTAGAGTCATTGGCATTCTCAGCACAGTTAAGAACAATAAAAAGCTCCTGGCTTCCTAGGAAAGAGTGGCTTGCACTCCTCCAGCTCCACTTCAATGAATCACTGAGGCAGAACTGGTGCCCAGCCTTCGAGACAACAGCAGCTCCTGCTGGATTACCCTAATACTTGAATAGGACTGGAAAATGAGCTAACATGCTACATTAAGAGGAGAGAAAAGAGCAGTTAGCTTATAGCCATCATTTACCTTCATTAGCGCTCTATTCAAAGCATTTGAGCATAAATATACAAAATGTTAGTAATGATTTAACTCATAAAATAAGAATCGATGAGTCTCTGCTTATATAAGTGAATGACTAATGAGGGATCCTTTAAGTAGAATGGAAACTAATAAATGTAGAAGGGATGTTGGAATTGCAAAATCACCACTCGGCAGTCATAGTAATAATAACTGACTGATCTAAGAATGATCAACGATCAGTGTTTGGCAAAAGATGTGAGTGAAAGTTTGATGAGAAGGAAGAAATGGACATAATCTCAAAGAATTTCCCCCTAATCTCAGAGACTCCCCCCACCAAATATTTATTAATTACAAGGGGAAAATAGTAACTTTTCCATGGAGGTACTTAGTAGCCATTACTTTAAATGATCAAAGTAGCATCACCAAAATGGGAGAAGTGAACACCACGTGCCTCCTCATATGATGCACTAGAAGGCACTCACTGTGGCATTCATTCCACCAATGCATGCCCGGACTCTACCCATTGGAAAACATCAGACAGACCCAAGTTGAGGGACATTCTATACAATAACTGGTCTGCAATCTTCAAAATGTCAAGACGAAGAAAGACTAAGGAACTATTCTACATTAAAGACACTAAAGAGACACAGTATGTAAATGTAACAATTGATCCTGGATCCCACCCCTGTAAAATGTGTGTTTACTATAAAGGACATTAGTGAGAATTGACTAACGTCTATTGATTAGACCTTTTTAGTGTATCAATGTTAATTTCCTGATTTTGATCATTTTACTCTGTAAGCGTGCCCTTGTTATTAGAAAATACAGTTAAAGTATTTATGCATAATGGGGCATGATGTCTGTAATTACTCTCAAGTATTTTAGAATAATGAGAATAATATGTATATATTTATGGAGAAAATGATAAAAGTAAATGTGAGAGATGTTTAGTATATGGAAAATCTGGATAAGAGATGATACTATTTCTGCAGCTTTTTGTAAGCTTGAAATTATTTGAAAATAGAAGTTAAAACAACTGCAAAAATAAAATAAACAAGCCATTACTCCTGATAGCTAAAAGCCCCCCAAAATAAATATTCATCTTAAGTACTTCACCTTATAAAAGAAACATAAGGCAGCACACATTCTTTGTCTTGCATTCAGACTTACTCCCTCAAGACAGAAAGAACAAAAAACATGGAATTCAGCATCTGTGTCCCTTGATACAAGGTGATTACCATACTCAACACCTTGGACAGTGTCCATTTGTCCAGCTCATTAGCATACTTTTAGCTCATGGTCTCTGCTAAGAGTTTTAGTAATATATCTGCTTGGGTGTTTGAACAGAGACAATAAAGGTGGAGACTCAAACTAGATCCCAGGAATCTAGAAAAAAACAGTGCATAAAAGGAGAGTGAGATGAATTCACTTTTAAGTATAGACATAATTCTTCTCCAACACCACCATGCTTCCTAAGACCCTGACAGATTTTTTCCTCATTATGTAGCCTATATATGCAGTATCAGGATTATTTCCTCCTTCATATACACGAAACTGATGATTTTGAGAGTAACTTGTAATTTCACACACAACATGGGGTGAGTCAGTGGTCACTCAATTTGAATGATGCACAGATTAGTGAGGCATCTGAGGGCAATTTTGCCCCCAGGAGACATTTGGCAATATCTGGAAACATTTTTTTTTTGTCACAACCATAGTGAGGGGGCTGCTCTTGGTATCCCACAACATACAGGAAAGCCGCTTACAACAAAGAGTTATCTGTGAAAGAAAATATCTGTCTGGCCAAGGTTGAGCATCCTGGTATCAACCCCTCTAAAGAGAAAAAAAAATGTATACATATACACATATGTGTGTGTGTGTGTGTATACACAATATGTATGTATATGTATACAATTATGTATGTATACATAAAATATGTATGTATATACACAAAAATATGTATACATAAACACGTGTGTGTATATACATGCACATATATATACCATTATTAGATATCTATCACTCTATGTTAGTAGATATTATATGTTTTATATAAATATACACAGTAGACTTCCAGCTTTGACTTGGTTGTTTTCATTAAAGTGAACTCAAATATATGCAAATGCTTAATTAATGAGGTAAAAATGCCTCTGTTTGTAGCTCGTACGCAACTAGTAAACCAAATACACTTTAAAATTGCATAAACGCAAAGTTGCATAACCAATACAATTTAATTAAAACATTAATTGAGTATCACGGATGATGTTCCTTGCAACGTGAATATGTTTTTGACTGCTGCGCATCAAATATTTTTGAAATTCATGGTCTATGTTCTTTTTGCCATGTGACATTGTGATCCTTCACCACTTCCTTGTATTTGCATTACTATAAAATCTTCATCTGGGCTTAGCTTGCCAGGCTAACAGCTTTCATGTGGCTTGAAAGCATCATTTACTGATTACATCTGCCTGGTTCTTTCCTCATCAGTCCCAGACAATGACAGTAGGCCTCTTTGGCACAATGTGATTATAGACATAAATACAGACACAGGCAGTGACATCAACTGGTCAGCCAGATGATCTCAAATATGCTTTCATAACCTTTTAAACTTAGAGTCATAGGATGGAAATCCCCAAGTTTGCAAATTCTCATAGGGAACTCATGAATCCTTAAGAATCACTTCCATGGACTTTGTTGAGAAAGATGCCAATACAAAGAAAAGCCACCAGGGATTTCCGGGGCCAATCTGGTTTCAGATCCAGATGTATTACTTGCATATTAGCTACAGGGAAGCATATATACACATTCATACACACATCCTGTAGTTCTGGACTAGTGAGTTCACTTCCTTAAGCCTTTGTCTCCTCACCATTTAAAAGGAGGATACTGCTACCATAGAGTTAAGGTGAGGGTGTGGGTTACAAGGACACTTTATAGATGTTAGTATTATAGATGTTAATATCTATATCTTCTCCTCCTCTTAAGCTACCAGACACATTCACTGGTTGCCTGGCTATATTTTCTTCTCAAGTAAATGAGAAACAAAATAAAATTAAGCACTTGAGGAGGCATGTAACCATCAATTTTAGAATCCTATATTAAAGAAAGCACTAAATAAAAATGTACCTATTTACAGGTAAAGGTATTTAATTTATTAGCTATTCTGTGAAAACTACCTTATTTAGCATACAGCAAATCAGAAATCAAAGAAGACAGGTAGAAAATGGGCAAGAGAACAGAAATCACAGCTTCCTTTTATGTTTTTTTTTCCCATTTCCATTTTATTGTGAGCATTTTAAAAAGTGCCAGATTATGACTGACGATGGTTAAATATGATCAGATTTACACAGAGAAAGGATTGATGAATTTCAAATTAACTGAAAGGAAAACATTACAAAATCCATAGAATTCAAAACATGTTCCAGGCAGGTGGAAAAGCCAAGTTCCTGAGGCAGGAAAGAGCTTCCTCTTCATGAGGTCAAGGAAACAGGCCAGTGGATGGGACACACTGAGTAGGTAGAGGCATGAAAGGACAATGTGAAGGTATGTTGGGGCCATCAGTTGGGCACTGTAGGCCATGCCGAGCTGCATGATGGGAGCTGGGATCATGTTCTTATGTGTAGTGGGAAAGCACTGAAGAAGTTAAGGTGGGAGTGGGGTGGGGAAAACATGACCTGATTTGTTGAAAAAATAAATCTGGAAGAAAATGGAGAACTACGAAATAGGGTAGGGTTCCCATTAGGTGGGAAGCTTTTGCAATAGATCAGGAGAGTGATTATGGATACAGCAGTGGAGATGATGGTAAAGTAGGTGGTTTAAACAAAATCTGTTTTTAAGGTCAATTCTATGTACTTCTGCATGGCTGCAATATGAGGAATATGAGAAAGGAAGATTCAAGGATTATCTCAGGGTTTTGAGATTTGCATCTTCACCCGCAAAATTACTATTTGTTGTGGAAGAAGACATGGAGAGCCAAATCTGAAGAAAGAAATCTAGAACTCTCTTGGATACTTTAAGTTTAGATATCTACTTAGTTTCAAGAGTAGTGATGATGTACAAATATAAACACCCAAGAAACCTGGAATCTCCTAAATCCAATTTTATAGGCTAGCATGGCCAAGCACATTTATAGAACTAAGAAGACAGGAAACATATTTTCCTTGCAAGCAAAGGAATGCACACATCCGATCATAAAATATTACTTTAGAATCCAAGGCATCTGAATGATATCCATGCCCAAGATTTTCTCGGAGGACAGAGAAGACTTGCCCAAGCTCCCAAATCAAGTCTGGAGCTGGAAATTAAGATTCTCCCAGCTGCTGATTGAATATGTCTGTCTTTATGAAAATTTTCCAGACTCTTATAAGGAATATTTTCACAATGCACAAGTTCCCTTCAAATTATTTAGTTGTGGAACCTTGTAGTCAAAGCATGGCTTGTGCATCAGCAACCGTTGGTGGTTAGAAATGGAGAAAGTCAGGTGCTACCCCCGACCTGCTAAAGCAGATCTGTATTTTAACAAGATCTGCAGGTGATTCATGTGTACATAAGAGTTTGAGAGGCACTGTTATAGAAGTTAAATCACTCTTGGATTTAGGGAGGATTATTTAGCAAACCTCTAGATTCACACAGTAAAATGAAGACAAATACTGGCATTGTTCTCACTCAAATGATCATCTAGCCTACTCTAATATTCAGTGAGAAAAGCTGCCATTGAAAATAACAAAGTACCGTGGGCATGAACCGACTTGGAAATGTATCCAAGGTACCTTGCTGATTTTTTTTAACAAAGCTAGCTAAAGAACAGTATGCAGGGCAGGATTGTAGGTGATGCTCTATGGTCATAGGGCTCCACAGCACATCCCCTCGGCCCATCTGACTACAACACATCCACCTGGACGTTCACAGGCACCACTGCCAGTCTCATGACAAGCAGGTGCTGGGGGTCTTGCCACTCTGCCTTTTCCAAAGCTGCAGAAGGCTGCTCAGTGCACACAGGCATAGCCCAAGGTGCAGGGTAGTTCACAGCCTGGGGACAAATTCCAACCAATGGGGTATGGAAGTTGAACAATAAAAGCTTCAGCCTCCTCATCTGATGTGCATTCTACATGGCTCCTCAGAGTTCTCCAGCGAAAAGGAGCTCCAATCACCAAAGTCTGTTTATTAGAACATCCCTTTTGGACTTTTCTCCCATCTCCAACTCATATTCTTCATTCCTTTACTTCTATTTTCTGGATCACTTCCCAAGTAAACTAATCAAATCCTTGTCTCAGAATCTGCTCAGGAGGAAGGAAACTAATGCTATGTTTAAAGTGTATATAATACAGGGGCATTTGGGAGGCTCAGTCGGTTGAATATCAGACTCTTCCCTTTGGTTCAGGTCATGATCTCATGGTTTCATGAGTTCAAGCCCTGTGTCGGGCTCTGCACTGGCTGCCTGGAGCCTGCTTGGGATTCTCTCTCTCCCTCTCTTTCTCCCTCTCTCTCTCTCTCTCTCCCTCTCTTTCTCTGTCCCTTCCCCACTCACACTGTCTCTGTGTCTCTCAAAATAAATAAATAAACTTAAAAATATTTTTTAAAAGTGCATATAACACAGATATGTTACAGACACAAGCATACAGACAAATGCATGTCTATGCACGGGGAAAGATGAGGAGACTTATCTAGAAAAATGATGTTGGTCTCTATGGGTAAATTTATAAGGGGCTCACATTGACATTTCTGTAGCATTATGATTACTATTATTTTACATTGGATGCTATTTTGCTAAACTTAAGAAAAAGGGAAAAATGGAAAACATCAGGAAGGGGCCTGTACAAAAGACAGATAACAAAATCCAGTGCATATAAAATTATATACTAAGAGCTGTCATTTTTGACTGTCCCTCTGTGGCTTTCCTTTCCCAAGAGAATCTGAGTAATAACGACAATGGGTTCCTTCAGAAAGAGTAGTTCTTCATCATTTTTATGAATTTTTTACCCTGAAAAATACAAAGTGTCTGTGCCAAATTTCAAAATCAAGGATCCTGAAAAGACAGTGTATAATGAAGAGATCTAATCAGGTTATTATCAATTTGCCATGCAGTGAAATCATTTTTCTGCCTCTCTTCCTTCACTTTTGAAGTCTGCACTAGAATTACCAATTCTCAAGGTTATTGTTCATGAGGTGAGTGAGAGCACTGTAACAGTTCAAGCCCCACATTTTTGTGTAGTCTTAATGGGTCAATGGCCACATTACCATACACATTCAAGAATGGTGCTAACTTCTCCAGAAATATGAAAATATTTTTCAAAAATCAGCCATGTAGTAGTTCTAATTTAAAAGACACCAACCCAGATAGATCCCAAAAGCTGGATCTCATGATTTTGTCATAATTTTCATTTTAATGCTAGTAATTTAAAATTCACATTTGAGGAATACATGGGGTGGGGAGGAGGGCAGAAGACAAAGGAGAAGTGAGAATGTGATTCTTACAGAAATGAAGGCGTAAGCTTCGTACAATGCATGACAAAGGAAAAGAATATTGACTGGAAGTGAACAAGCGTATGTCAAAAACCAAACTAAACCACAACTATAATATCAAAAGAGCAGTGTGAATGATGTGCACTGAGTAACAATACTAAGGATGACTACACTCTATTAAGCTCTTCCTTTGTGTTGAGCACCATGCCTTGCATTATCTCTAACACTTATATTTAGCAGTCACAGTGGGTATTATTGTCATCACTACTTTAAAGATGAAAAAATGGACACTATGTGCGGGTAAAGGACTGATCTAAAATCACACCGTGACCAGAGTTAAGATTCAAACAAGACCTGGGACTCTGGAGTCAAAGCTCTAGACCGATAGCAGATTACCACCAATCACATAACTTGTGCCAGCTCAAAATATCCAAAAACATGTGCCTTAAAATCAAGTGCTATGGCTGAAATGAAAAGAAAAAAATTATATGCGTGAGATACACATATATTGATAATCACTTCTTGGCTTACTATACCAGCCATAAACATGACTTGCCACGAGAGAAACAGATTAGGAGATACTGATCCGTATTTTATTAACAAAACTTCAGCAAACCAGAAGCTACTAGGACATGTGGAACAAAGAAATTAATGAAAAGGAAACACATACCTACTTTTTTGGCCTGCTACCATCACAGAATAGTACTTAAAAGCAAAACTAGAAAAAAACCCTAAATATCCTACAAAATGGGAAAGCTTAATTTACTACATTTCCATAAAATGGAGGATCTTGTGGTTATTAAAAATGATTCTCACAGAAAGCTTTGATAAAAGAAAATATCAATGTCATAAAGTTATATGGGGAAAGCAGGCAAAAAACAAAAAAAAATGTGTTGGCACATCACACATTTGCACAGAAAAGAACCAGAAGAAAACATCAACTTTTTAATAATGGTTATCTCTGAGAGGGGGCATCAATAACACACTTGCTTTTTCCTTCTTTCTTACTTATCTATGGTTTCGAATTTTTTAATATAGAAAGGATAAGATTTGTCACATTACCAAAATAACAAACTTAATATAAATTCAGAACTGAATTTCTCTCTTGTTTGTTTTCAGAAAGCCATGGATGACTCCTTTGCTTTTCAAGAACAATGCAATAATCAAATATGTTGACCCAGTTATCTCCGTCCGGATATCTTTATTCTGGTAGCTGTGTGAGGATGTCTAGAGGATACGCTTCCAGAAGTCGAATAATTAAAGGGAATACAGATTTAATATGTTTTAGGTAATCCCCCCAAGTTTGTATCAATTTATACCTCTGCCAACTGTATTCAAGTTTCATTTCCTCACACGTCTACTCTATCAGCATGACCCATCTTTCTAATCTTTGGCAACCTATTTGCTGAATTTGAGGGGCACTTAAGACTTCTGTTCTTAGAGCCATTGAAATTCAAACATTATATTTCAAGATCCTTATTTTTATGTATGTATGTATGTATGTATGTATGTATGCATGTAAGTAGTATATGGATGCATTTATTTTACTTCATAGGAATTATAAGCCAGAACAAAAGATGAAAAAGCATCAAAGGGTATTCAGACTGGTTTGGGATTTGTGCAGGGGAAATGAGCCTACATCGAAGAAACATGCACAAATAGGATAAGGCGTCCGATGCAGTAAATTGAACAATTCCTTCATCGAACACTTACAATGCCCCAGCAGGTAGTATACCTGCAAAAGAAATGATTTGTTACTAGAGAGCTGAGATCATGGTTTTACCTTTGACCTTGAGACTGGTTTTTCGCTTCTCAGTTAACAAGTCTGTAAAACAAAGGCCGGTGACAGAAACAGCCACTCAGCAGGCAATGATGAGTAAGGAATTTGCACACAGAATGTACAAGGGGCTTCTCCAAGGGAAGATGGTGCCATCACAGCGCAGTACAGAAATGTGTCTTAGTCACATGATTGGAAGACAATGAGCACTGATTTCAGCAAAGTAACAGCAGGAAGACGCATAATTTTAGGATGATCTACACGGCTTATGCTATAGGTAGAAATTTTGGAAAAGTGTGGAAAGTAGAGCTGCGAGGAAACACAGTATGGCCTACAGAGAAAACAGGGGAGTTGAGTTAGAAACACTCAGTTTACTACTTGACCAGTTGCCCAGTCTCTCTGAATTTCATCTGTCTCAGCCATAAATGCAGCTCATTCTACCAATATCACGGAGCTGCTGGGTGAGACAGGTGAGGACATTTATGAAATACCCGTGAGCACAGTGTTTGACATATATGGGCAGCTCACCCAGCCCCTGGATTTCACACAGTTTCCTTAAAGAAATAAATGCTTGACCGGAGGCCATTATTTTACAATTCACAAAGGACAGGGAAATCACCTTCTGGAAAATGCTCTTGAAAACCAGCATTTCAAACAAAACCACTAATTGGGCAGATGTAGTGTGGGTGGGGGTGAGAGACACGGAAGAATGGAATTATCTTCAAGAAGTTATGACTTTTAATTGTTTTCCAAAAAAAAAAAAAAAAGATTAAAACAATTCGCTATTATCTATCTGATGAAACGACACAAGATCCCCTTGTACTTTCTAACATAGAAAATATACAGAACACCTACCTAAATAAACAAACCTCGCCCAAGGAAGAAAGATTTGCCTTAAGGCTGTAACTTCTGCTATATTTATCATGGGCTAAGTTTCAAAAAAGAGCCTATTCAATTATGCCCCCATTTCTTCAGAGCTATTACCTGAGTGCTTGTGTGCATGTGTGCGTGCATGTGCGTGCCAAAATACCTAAAATTACTTTCTATGACCTAATCCTACCTGACATGTTGAATGGAAAAAAAAGTAAGATAAAGTAACCTGCTAAATATACTTCATCTTTGTGCTTCTAGGAAGAAGAGAGCTGAATATCCATTCTCAGCTATACCTTGTGTTCCCTCCCCTACGTGCTATCCCTACCAAGGTTATCTTACCAAATCTCATGAGTTTAAAATCCAACCCAAAGTCCATCTCCACTCCTGTCCTTTCCTTTCATCTCTAGACTCCTATCCCCAACCACCTACTGAACATTTCCATTTGGATGTCTCACAGGCTTGAGACATACAACTCACTCCTGCCCCAGCTCACTGCTTCCCAGCCCTCCTCACTTTGTAATGCTAACTCTTCTAAGGCTCAGGTCACAAAACTTGGAAGTTATCCTTGACTCTTCCTTCTTTTATCTTTTGCATTCCATCACTGACCCCTATTAATTCTACTTTCAAAATCATTCAGAATTCAACGTCTTCTTCCCACCTTTACTGCTGCCCACTGGTCCAGTCCACTGTCGTCTCTGTGCCGGGTTATTACAATCACCTCCTAACTGGTCTCCGTGCCTCCACCCTTGCCCACCTATATAGTTAATCTCAACTCAGCAGTTCCATAGATTGAGTAATCCTTGCTAAGCTGTACATTCGGTCATATAAATTCTCTGCTCAAAATCTCAAGGGTTTCCATCTCAGAATAAAAGCAAATGTCCATAAAATGACCTAGAAGCCCTAGTCTACCATTTCTTCTGCCTCTCACTCACTCTACTTTAGCCATTCAGGCTTCCCTGATATTCCTCAAACACTCAAGGAATTTTTCTGCCTTAGGACTTCTACACTTGAGGTTTCCTCTGCTTAGAATCATCTTGCTCCCAGAGTATTGCCTGGCTCTCTCCTTCACTTCCTTCAGATCTTTGTAAAAATGTCACCTCAGAGAGGCCACCCCTTAGTATTTTATTTAGAATTGCACACAGATATCTTTACCTCACTCCCTTTACATGCCATATTTTCCTCTAGAACAATACGACTTACCATATTTTTCTTATTTTGTTATCTTTCTCTCCTAGGATAGTATAAGCCTCATGGAGTAGGATATATATATATACGTATGTATATATATATACGTATGTGTATATATGTATATGTATATATATATATATATACATATATATATATATATATATATATATATATATATATATATATATATATATATTTGCTTTATTCATTCATGTGGCCCTGGCTCCTATAAAAGATCTTGACACATAGTAGGTGCTCAATAAATATTTTTTGAAAAAAAGAATTGATTTTTAGCAAAGTTTTGGAGCTGGTTTCACTGCTCTAAAGACAGTGTAAATGCTTAGAGGAAGCAAGGATACGGTGTGTGAGCATGCATTAGGGGAGGGAGCCCTTTCTCATGTTTTTTTCCTAGCATTTGATTTGTTTGTTTGTTTGTTTGTTTGTTTGTTTTCTTAGAGAGAGAGAGAACAAAAGAGAGAGAGAGAGAGAGAGATTGATTGATTCCCAAGCAGGCTCCCTGCAGTCAGTGCAGAGCCCAATGTGGGGCTCGATCTTGTGAACTGTGAGACCATGATCGAAGCTGAAATCAAGAGCTGGACACTTAACTGACTTAGCTGCCTGGGCACCCCTCTAGCAGATTTAAAGAGAAAGTGAAGTGGAGGGGCAAGGACTAGAGAATTTTCCTATGTCAGAAATCTAAACAAGATACAAGTATGATGATTATTCTCACTTTCTCAATGGTATACATCTCTTTTGCAGAGTTAGTCTCCTCTCGAGAGGAGGCAGCATAGGATGTGGCCATCTAAGTATGTGGTATACTCACAGAATCAGGAAAAAACAAGTCCTCTAGGGACTAGGCTGCCTGTAGGTTTGCATCAGTCTCTTTTTTCACTCTAGGACTGATATACCAGGGAGCCTAGGAGAATGGCACAGTACATCTTATATTTCTCTTCAGTGTGAAGGACCTTATTATAATATCTCTTAAGGGTTTTAATAACACTTATATGGGGTCAGTAGGCAGACACCTGAGCCAGGAGAGGGTGAAAAGATTCTACCAAGGCCTGGATGTGAACATTAATGAAAGAGACGGGAAGAAGAAATGCCATGCAATTGATAACTTTTCTACAGATTTTACCAGAAAAATATGTAATCTGTGGTACAAGGGGATTTGCTTGAATCACAATATTTAATAAAAGCTCAATACTCAGTATTATCTAATAGATATTTGTAATAGCAATCTGTCACGAGGAAGGTTATAAGTTTCACTGTTGCCAAAATCACACCATCATAAAAAAGTTAGGGATGACTTTAAATCTCCCTTTGTAAAAAACAGAAAATAGCCTTCTCCTAGATAATGAGCCACAAAAAACAAATTAAGGGGGAAGTTTCTGATCCTCTAAGCTGTAGGCTTTACTGTGAGGGAAAAAATATTGTATCATAGTTAAGCACATACAGAGGAGAAAAGGAACAGCAAGAATATAGTGCCCTTGTTCACAAGCCACCCAAAGATAGAGGAATTTTTTACTCCTTTAGTAGTTATGCTAGTATTTACTTTTGCATTGATAAATAATACACTTGGTTTGCCTGATTACTTTCCTTACTAGGGTTGAGCCACACAATCACAAAAGGCAATAGTTAATCCTCATTAAAAAATTTTTTTTACATTTATTTATTTTTGAGAGACAGAGAGAGACAGAGCACAAGTGGGGGAGGGGCAGAGAAAAGGGGACGCAGAATCCAAAGCAGGCTCTAGGCTCTGAGCTGTCAGCACAGAGCCAGAGGCGGGGCTCAAACTCACAAACCGTGAGATCATGACCTGAGCTGAAGTCTGACACTCAACCAACGGAGGCACCCAGGTGCCCCGATCCTCAATTTAAACCTGTCCAAAGTTTACAATCATCCATCCTATTTATTAGACTAAGAGTGAGGCACGCCAGAGGTTAGAGCCTTGTACGGAGCCATGGGAAGAGGGTCACCCTTGGAGGAGAGAACTGGATTCCGGCCTGGCTTTTGCCTCCAGCTCATTCTGCGACCCTGGGTTAGTCATTTGACCCCTTTTGGCTCTGGAGTTTCTGCATCTGCTTGAAATGGTTGGATTAGGTGGTCTCTAAGGTCTCGTCCAGTTCCAAATTCCATGACTGTATTCATCAGGCAACCTCTTGGGCCATGCTTCAGGCTCCTTCAAAACCAGGAATGCAACCCAGTTATCCACATTCAGGCCAAATCCACAGACACAAAACATCGAAAGTCTCTTCCCAAATATATTCAGGACTGCTTAGAGTGCCAACAAATGTGGAGAAAATCATTTCCAGGAAAGTCTAAGAGATGTGTTCAACAATTGGCCAAAATTACATGTTAAATTGGTAGAGGTGGGGGTCATGAATCTAATCCAGCTCCAATAAATAGGAAGATGACACTAAGCTTTGGACAGGGTTATAATGAGGATTAGTTCTTTGTGGAACTGGCTGCTATCCGAGCTAATGTGTTGAGAAGAATGACCCAATATTTGGGAACGGTCATGGAAAAGCTTAGGGCTTAACATCTTTGTGTATTTAGCTGTATCAATTGGGTTAAACATACTGAATACAACATTTGGGGGAAAAAAAAGATTGGAAATAAAAAAAAAAGAAAATAATCATTTACATGTTTTAGAACACTTTAAAAACCATATAAAGCACATATAATAATCACTGCTACTTATAACAATGGAAAGTTCTTCTGGGTCATGTTAATAGGCAAATGCATGCTTCAAATCCTGCTTTTTTAGATACCACTTTATGTTGACCCATGCATTTTTTTAAATAACATTTTATTATTTTCAAGGCAGAGATAAGGAAAAATGTTTTCTTTAGAAGAAGTAAATCCCTTTTATTTCAGAATGTCCTCAGGTTAAGAAGGTTAGCAGCTCATGGATAAATTCATTAAAGCAAATTATAATAAATCATTCCCTAGAACTCATATTGCTTGCCTCTCTTCCCACAAGAAAATAAACACCATGAAAATAGATACAATGTCTGTTTTCTTTACTATTTTATATTCAATGCCTGGCACAGTGTCTAACACCTAGTAGGTTCTCAACTATTTTTTGATGAATGAAGTAATTTCCCTTAGCATATATTATAATGGCTATTATATAAACAATTCTTCACGTTGAAAAAGAGAGAAATGGAAGCATTCCCATAAAGCATATCATTACATTCACGGCCAAGTAATAAAAAATATGAAGGGGGCAGCCTGATACTACTTAGAAGTCTCCAAGGAGAACAGTAACTCCTTAAACTCAGTTTCAGAGGTTCCAAAAAGACCCCAAAAAACCAAAAAACAGTGACGTGCCTAGGATGGAAGTTAAACTGCATGAAGAGCTAACACACTACATTGTCACTTGAAGCTGAATTTTATTCCTTTTGATGACACAGAGCAGCCATCCACTACTGCTCAGCATTTTGAAAAGAGTACAGATGTCAGAGGCAGGCTGCCTGACCTTGAATTGTAGGTACACTACTTTCTACTGTGTGACCTTTGGTGACTTACTTAGATTTTCTGAGCCTTAGCTTCTCATAGGTTTAACGTGAACTTCTTCACAAGACTTCTGGAGAAACAAGGAGAAAATATATTTGAATCACTAGTATAGGGCCTGGCCAAAAAATATATGTGGGGTGCCCGGGTAGCACAGTAGGTTAAGTGCCGGCTCTTGATATCAGCTCAGGTCATGATCTCATGGCCCTGGTCGGGCTCTGCATTGACCACGTGGAGCCTGCTTGGGATTTTCTCTCCGCCTCTCTTTCTGCCCCTCCCCTGCTGGCACACATACGTGCTCTCAAAAGGAAGGAAGGAGGGAAGGAAGGAAGGAAGGAAGGAAGGAAGGAAGGAAGGAAGGAAGGAAAAAAAGATACATGCAATGAAACGTAGCTCTTACTATCACGAAGATACGATTATTTACTACCGACTGAGGCAGAAAGAGAATGTTTAAATTTAGCTTCCCTAATGAATATCTCCCTTCAATGAGAAAAGAGAAAAGTCCAAGCAAATTCATAAAGTCTGAGTCCTTTTTATTCCTAAGTCTGAAAAGGCAAAGAAATAAAACTTCCAATAGCAAATGGGTAAGCTTTTAAAATCAAAATTGCTTCGTTGAAAATTTTCATACATGTAACAAACAAGTTGGAATAGGTAATGTCAATTTCTCACATGAATCATCCTCTTCTATTTTACTCGCAATTGCTAAGGAAATTATAAATGCAATGTGAGAAATGGCAACTCATTTTCCCCCAAGTGTCTTTTAACTCTCCCTTCACTCAATTGACTCCACATTCACTCGACTGCTTTTCAGTCTTCTTTGTGACTGATAAAATACCAAAAATATGACTTTTATGGAAGATACTATTTTATCTTGATGATTATATATGATTACAGCTTTCTTAGAGAAAGAATCAAATGTAAATATAGTCTTCTTTTCAATTATCCACAGGCAGTTTATTTAAAAGTTATATTTTTAAATGTGCATTATATGAGGCATTTGTATTCAAATGTAGGAAAAAAGTACTTAGGAAAAAACATAAATGATGCTGGATAATTCATTGTTTTAGTTTTTCTTGGCCACCACTGCCCTCCATTGCAGATAATTGAATTGGCAGCATCAGTGAGTACTGATAATGAAGGCAATAATTCTTTAAAATCTTAAATCAAAAGGGTAGAAGTTTTTTTTTAAGGAAAAAATTCATAGGACTATGCACATAACTCAAAAACTGTATAAAGTATGGGGCGCTTGGGTGGCTCAGTCGATTAAGCATCTGAGTCTAGATTTCAGTTCAAGTCATGATCCCACCGTTCATGAGTTCGAGGCCCGTGTCAGGTTCCACACTGACAGTGCAGAGCCTGCTTGCTATCTCTCTCTCTCTCTTCTCTCTTCTCTCCTCTCTCTCTCTCTCTCTCACAATAATTATATTAAAAAATACTGTATAAAATAAAAACAAAAATTGAACAATAAAACTTGTGCATACGCTAAAGCCAACATACATCTCCCTACACAGAATATAGTCTTTTGATTTTCCCCAATTGTGTAAGAGCTGACAACTGATTGCAGATGTAAAGATACAGGCTTGGGGCCCTTCCTTCAACTCATTCACATAACCTTTCTATCTTTTTAATATTAGCTGTGAAGTTGGCTGCATTGCTAACAAGACTTATCAAACACAAAACAGGATTACAGTCCTGTAAGATCACTGGCCATTGTAACTGCAAATAATCCAGTAAAGAATCCTGGATGTGTCTAGCTGCATGTTGGCTGCATCTTGGATCCCTAGGGAAGCTGACCCTGACATGGAGTGCAGAAAGCATCTTGTGTATTAAGGAAAGGCTCTGGGATTGTTACCTGGAAAAGGGAATGCAACGAGGCCCAAGTGGACAGAAGGAGAAATTGAGCCATGATGCATGCCTTACCTCAGTTGGCCCCGTGGGAGCTCCAGAGCTAAAATAGCCCTTAGTTGTTCTGATTTGGGCCACGGCGGTCAGGCATTAACACCACAATACTGATCAGCCTTTGGTGGTGGTCCACCCCAAGAAAGGCATGACCTCGGGCCAAGTGGCCCCCTGCACCGGAGCTGACACCTGAAGGTTATCTATCAACAGTACTCCCAGTGGTTGGTGCATTAAGTTCTTCACTAAAGGGGCATTTGGGTGGCATGTCCGGTGTCATCATATCCTTACATACCTCCAAGGTTAGTTAGCTCTCTTATTATGATTGCTGATAAATTTAGAAGAAACAAGTGTAGGGGATCCCACCCATAATTCTTAGCTTCTCATGAGAGGTGAGTGGCGTGTATCCAGCCCATCCCATCGCTGATGCAACGGTGGTTACTGCTAGAATCATCCCAATCCCCTGAGACTTCCCTTGACATCTCAGTGGGAATATCAAATCTAGATAATGACGATGAACAAGAAATTAAATTTGCACAGCTTTTATTGCATTAGCAAGGAAAGTTATTTATTTCCCATAAAATCTGATTGCAACTCTGTAGGGATTACCCTACTTATTATTTTATTCTTCTCTACTAGAATACCTATTGCAGTCAACAATTTGAGTAAATTCTTAATATTCTTGCCTACATTTAGAACCCAAACTAGCCATGCCTCCGAAGTAGTGGCTACTTTTATGTCTCAAGACTTAGGTCGGTGACTATTCAATAACATAATCAGCAGGCTTCCAAACTTTCCATTTGATATCTAAATGAAAAGAAGAGATAATCACTACCGAAGGTCATATTCAATTTATCCTCTCGCCTCTTGAATTCTAAAGAAAGGGCGCTTTGGAAATTGACCTCCTTGTATAAAGTACCATCTAAGACTGTCAAGTGTTAAAGAATTAAAAACAAAAGCAGCATACATTGCTGTCAGTCAGGAGGGGCTTTGTTCTTCCCTTTACTGTAAAAGGCATGATGCTCTCTGAATGGAAGGAGCAATCAGCCCATATCAAGCCTGCCACCAGGAACGTCTGACACTGTCACACTAGAGGGCCATCCCACAGGCTGGGCCAATCACTGGATGTTCAATGGAACTTAACAATAACACACACCACAATAAAAGTGTCCTGGAAGCATCACAGCATATGGCTCTAAGCTGTTCTGTATTTCGTAGGATTTCTAAAATGAAAAACCTTGACCTGTCCTCTCTCAAATGCGCTTACTGGCACTTGACAGCTTTCCATTGCTCCCTCTGTTTGGCAAGAAACACAGTAAGAAATTGTCCCAATGCGGAGAGAAATGGCAGGGGACCAGAAAAGAAAAGTGTCTTTGATTTCTGTAAACACGAATTGTGTCTAGTTTGGCCTTACGTGAGTCTGAAGAATAGACAAAGAAAAATCAAGGGATACTTTTTCATATGGGAAAAAATAGGGGAAAAAGTCAGCTTTTCCCCCCCCAAAATACCAATTTACAGGTTTTTCTTGTTAGATGTTTCTTTTGTTTTTATGTTGAAGACAGTGATAATTAGCTCATTGTTATACTTATGAAAAGCCATTTTAACACTGGACTGTATTTCTAAAGCGAACAGGTCCAGGAAAGACCTGATTAAAAAATTAAAATTAGGAAAAGACCTTTGATTTAAAAAAAATATGGAAAATGTCATTATTAATCCCTGATATTACATCTAAATGTTTTAGCTATGAGGATGAACGTGTTTATTAACTCAATCAGCAAAATCTACCTGGGCACAATAGTTAACTCTGGCTTATTTCACACAGCTTTCTTCATTTCTCACAATAGTAATCTTTAAAAGAGAAACTGCAGGCATTGCCATAATTTGTTTCAAGTATCTGTGATAAAACGTTATATTTTATGGTTATTTGTGAACAGAAACATTAATACAGAACAACATTTTCCAGATGCGAAAAGGCTACCTTTCATGAAAGACATTAATTCTAAGCAATTCTTTCATGTCTCCTGGATGCTTTAACCATATGAAGGAAGAGACAATTCCTACCATATGCCTTACTTGAGTTTTATGCAACATGCCTCTCACCATTTATTTGCCATCTCACAGAGATGCAATGGTGCCCTCTCCGAGGTCTCAGAATTCTTTCAAGAACAGATAAGTGGCAAGCTATCTGATCCAAGAAAATAGATACGAGGTAACTCTGGGATTTCAGTTTTCCTATCACCGTCTTCTGTTCTTAGGATGATATGGAAAAGCAATAACAAAAATGTCCTATATGTAAAGCTTTTAGGGAAAAATACATGAGCCGCGTTGGTGTTGCTAAAGCATCTCTCTGTTAGATACAGAACATTTAAATGATGGTGATTGACTTTGTGAGCATTCTTTCCATTCATGGCTCCATCCCTGAAGATCTGGAAGTGTTTCAAGATGTCACTGGTTGTTCTGCATGAAGAGTCTCTGGTGGGAGAGTGGTGTAGTGGGGTACGTGTTTTCATACTGTGTGAGCTCTGCCAGATCCTGAATCTAAGCTTCACTCAGACATCCATGGAGATGTCTTTTGGAGGCAGCTCCCCTTCACCCCAGTGCTGCCTGTGGGATAAACAATGAGGCGTGGCAACTGAGCTGCTCAGACCTGGAAGTCTTCATTATGTGTCACTCTTGGTTAATGTCATGACAATATCACAGCACTTCTTCCAGAACACAGCAAATCAGGATAGATACTTCAGTCTTTTCAGAGACTTTACTAGAGGTGGGGGAACCGTAAGTATTGATGCCGAAAAACAGAATATTGGGGTTATGCTATAGAAAGCAAGTAATTATAAATGTCAGGATGAAAGTCTCTGTGAGAGGGGTTTTCATGACAATTTTAGGCATACTGTGGATTAGTAAGTGTTTATGATTTCTCTTCCTGACATCAAGTGGAAGAATTCTTGCAATCAACAGCATATGCTTCCATTGTACCAGGGACCAATTATTCTGTCACAACAGACTGGAAGGCTTCAGCGGGTGACATCATGTCCTTGGAGCTTCAATGGCTGACAATTGCTAGAACCGGCTTGATGTGAATGACAGTCACGGAAGGGAATGTAGAGCCCGTGCTGGTCCACCTGCTGCTTTGTTGAAGAATGAGGGAAAACTCAGCCAGTACCCCTTATTCTCTTGTTTTCAGGCAGTAAACAAACCTGAAATTAGCATAATTCCTTCCATGAATAGTAACATAAACTGTGTGCAGTGAGAATCATCCTAATTCTCAAATCTGAATAGTAACACTAATACCTGAATCTCCGTCCTCACCATAACCTTGTGATGTGATTATACTTCTCTGTGAATTAAGGTTGGCTTAGGTTTGATTCCATGTAGGTAATGACTGAAGAAAATGTAAAGGGTAAAACAAATGAACTCTAATTATTCACAACAAGAAAAAATAAACTCTGGTAAATTTTTGCATTAATTAAATCCCATTTTTATTTATTTATTTTATTTTTTAATTATTTTTTTTAATGTTTATTTATTTTTCAGAGAGAGAGAGACAGAGTGTGAGCAGGGGAGGGCCAGAGAGAGACAGAGACACAGAATGCAAAGCAGGCTCCAGGCTCTGAGCTGTCAGCACAGAGTCCACTGTGAGGCTCGAACTCACGAACTGTGAGATCATGACCTGAGCAGAAGTCGGGCACTTAACCGACTGAGCCACCCAGGCGCCCCTAAGTCCCATTTTTAAATAATTACCATGTGCAATTTCATGGTTTCACTCTTTGTGCTTAAGGGCTGTACTTAAAGGCTCTCTTATGCTCTGGAGGGACTTCTCTGGCCTCAAAGAAAAAGAAGAGCTCCTACAAAATGTGATTTGTCATGTTACAAGAGCAGAAAGGGAGACTAATATGAACTTCATTTGCATAATGTGCCACTTTTAAGGACTGTGTCCTGATCCAAAGGAAAAGTGGGGGGACTTACTCATTTACTTGTTTTTGCATGAAAATTACTTTTTAAGCTTCATGCAAAATACTAGATTTAAATGAGACATGCATGAATCGAGGTGCTAGGAAGTCTTTCAACTCCTTACCCTCCAGTGTATTGGGATTGCCATTCACTCTGGACATGACTGAAGAAGCTATTTCTTCATCTGGTGAGTCAATTAGCCCCTTTCTAGCTGAAACCCACTGTGTAGTAACAAACACAAGGGAACTGACACAAAGAAGCATGTCCCCTTGGAAAACCATAGGGTCACCTTTTAATATAGCCAGTCGTCATGTGACAAGGGTCTTGCTAACTTCACACATTTGGAATTCAGCTCTAACATTGTCAAGCAATGGTCATAGCTAATGAATGTCCTGTTGGCCTCTTCTATAAAAACAAAAATTCATCTTTATGGGTAAACTCTGCGAACTCTTGGGTACAGACAGAGTAGACTGGAATGTTACTTTTTTTTTTTTTTTAATCCTGTCAAAAATCCCAATTCTCCACTCGGATCTAACATTTTTCATTGTCTCAATCAGAAAGCTTGTAACCAACACAACAATTTGGAAAGTAATCTCAGAACTTCTAAATAATGATAATGCAACTATGGTGCCAAGGAAGAAAACAAAATTTACTGATCTAAAATTGGTTGAATGCTGACCAGGCGCCAATCACTTCATATGTGTTCTCTCAAAATAATCCTGTAAAATGGGCATTATTGCCATTTTAGAAATATCTGCACATATTCTTTTAATTCAGTAGGGGGCAAGGACTCAACACAAAGGTGGGTGAAAGTGTAAAAAACACCATATATAGCAAACATTTTGAGGAGAAAAGATGCCAGACACTTCTTAAGACATGTAATTTAAGAGGTGCATCTGAACATAACCTGGAAAGCGTTATGTGTAGGAAGTATGCTAATATTTCTGTAGAGCCCAGAATATTCACACAAGTGGCTGGCTTACAGTTCTGCTCTGGTAGCAAGCGCCATGTTATAGCAAAGTGTTCTTCATTATTCCATTTCTAGCAAGTCAATCACTACACAATCGGTAAAAACTCACCTTATTAGGTTAGAGTTATCAGACTGAGAGTCAAGATTCCAGATGCCCAATCTTATTCTGAAAGGTCTGTATAAATTTTAAATATTCACTTAATTTTTGCCTCTGTTTCAATGTATAAAATAAAATAAATAATAAAATAAAATAAAATAAAATAAAATAAAATAAAATAAAATACGTCTGTATGTTCCAGGAATGTATTGGCATATATAGAACTTTTCATTGTATCGGTGCGCCCAGGAAAGAAATATAGATGCATTGTGCCTTTCCGTGAGGAAGGCGGTACAGCCCGAAATGGATGCTGGAAGCAAACTACCGGAGTTCAGGTTGTGTTTCTACAACTGCCAAGTTCTAGGCTGCAGAAGTGTAGTTCAACCATGCTTTTGGCCTAGTGTTGGTAAGTGTAAATGAGGGCGATTATAATAAAGACATACACCTAAAGGAGTGGTTTGAGAGTTAAATCTAGCACCGACACATTCATAAACATGAGTCATTATTAGCCTCCCTAGGGGGCTACATCAGTCTTGTCAACCTTCAGGTGTGTTACTGAGCAATTCATTCTCTTGAGTTACAGTAAGTGGGGTTTTAGGTTGTTTGGTTTTTGTTTTTAGGGGGGTGACATTCCCTACTTAAAATTTTAACTTAAAATAAACTTTCTTTCATATTTATTTTTGAGAGAGAGAGAGAGCAAGCGAGCGGGCACAATCCGGGGAGGGGCAGAGAGAGAAGGAGACACAGAATCTGAGGCAGGCTCCAGGCTCTGAGCTGTCAGCACAGAGCCTGATGTGGGGCTTGAACTCACGAACAGTGAGATCATGACCTACGTATCTCTCTAACTTCTTCACCCTTCTCTACAGTAAAATGGTCCCTGTCCTCAGCACACACACACACACACACACACACACACACACACTCACACACACATACACAACTCATGACCTCTCCCTGTATCCTCAGGACAGATTACTTACAGTTCCTCAATTTGCCTTTTTGTTTTTCTTCTTTCTCTCTTGAATCTCTAAATCTTCCTGCAGAATATACCCTCCTTCCAGAACCCCCTCTCTTTTTTCCCTTGGCTAATTTATACCTTTGTCTTCAATTTTCCTGGAACACAGTCCTAAAATATTGTGTTATGATTCCTTCCTCTGTGCCTACTTGTAACTTACTATAGTATTTACCACACATAAAGTTCTATAATTATAATTATCTTCCCTGTATAACCTCCTAAACTCTAAGACCCTTGAAAACAGGTATAATTTGCTATTCATCACTATACTCTTAGAGCCAGCCAACCAAGTATCTGCATAATGAAAAAAAAAAAATGGGTACATAAGCCCTGCAAAGGATGAAGGAAACATGTATTCCAGGGAAATTCTGGAGCCTCATCAGGTCTTTCACATGACCTACATCACTGGAAGAGCTTCAAACACATCACAGTTTGGTGTTGATTCAACAGCACATGGGGTAAAATGAGGAAGAAGCTCTTACCGTTGCTGCCTTCACTGAGATATTACTCCCTAGCTTATCACAACAATGATCCTCTACATTTTGAAGTTTAACTGTAACCCACCTAAAATAGACCTAAGGGCAGATACTGAAATGTTAGAAAAAACTGTCCCTTGGATCAAAGGGCTCAGAGGGGAGAGAGGATATCAAGAGGCCACCTGGTCCGGTGTGTAGCATGTAAGTACTCATGCTAAGTCCAGCCCCCTTGTTCGACCTCACAGGAAGTAAAATACAATACTGGGCCATGATCATCCCTTACATAAGTGCTTTTTGAAGAACTGTACTATGCAGGCACCAGCAGCAATGGCTCACTTGGGCGTCTGTCAGGAATGCAGAGTCTCAGGTCCTGCCCCAGATCCACCAAATCATCATCAGAAGGAGGTCTCGTGCACGGATAGCATCGGCATACATGGAGTGCTGTTTACATTACAAATCACAACACCTTTCCTTATTGGCAGTGTATCAATATGTGTCAGAAAGCGTAATGTGTCTATACAGTATAGAGAAGTTGTTAATTATAATCTGACAACATTATGCAGGCATCAAGATGATGTTCATTGAGAATGTTTTTGAAAACAGGTAATACTTAAACCACAATGCTAGCTGAAAGGAGGCTACAGGAGTCGACATCTTTACAACAATCTCTGCTTTTAGGGTTGCAGGTTTGTGCAAACAGAACGAAAACTGGAAGGAAAGAGGTTCATAGTGATTAACCTTTATTCAGTGATTACCCCAAGGTAATCACCTTTGGGTTACTTATCGGTTATTTTTATCTCCATCTTTGCACATTCTGAAGTTTAGCCGTTAGGAACTGGTGGTGCATCGGAATCAAAAGTCACTTACAGAAAAATTCTTTGTGTATGCTAAAGGCTCTTCCTTAGAGCAGTATTTTCATAACAAACAGCTGGAAACAAGTCAATTGTCCATCTATTTTGAACTTACTTATGAAACTGTGATATATTCACAAAATGGAAATCTATGCATCTGACAAAAATGAATGGGGGTTGTTTACATGTGCTATTGTAAAGGGAGTGCCAGGACATATTGTTATGTGAAGAAAGCTAGATGGAGACAACTATGAATACTATGCTATCATTTGTCTTTTACAAAAATGGGGATGGAGTGGAAATACACACACATTATTTTTGCCTATAATAAAAAAAATAAAGGATAAGCTGTAATTTAAAATTATATTTATGTATGGAAGGAAGGAAGGGGGTGGAGAGGAAAGGGATACAAATAAGAGTTACTTGAATATACTGTGTTTTATAAATTTTACTTTGGAACCATATTATCATTTTACATAATTATCATAAAAATTAAATAAAGCCATCACACACACACACACACACACAAATGAAAGTAAAATAAACAAATCCAAGGAGGATACAGTTAGTGTCATATGCACACAGAGAAGATCCATACAAACTGATTTGAATAGACAGTAATCTTGCTACAAATCTCAATTGGGATATACCTTAAGGGAAATAAACAAAGGACTGCAAAAATATTTTAAACTTTCAGTATCATACTGTGGGTAGTAAGATTTTGTTGTTATTCTAATATTCATTTTGCAAAAGAGAAAGAAGCTGATAATGTCCTTAAAAACTAAAATTTTTAGGGACACCTGGTTGGCTCAGCCGGTTAAGCGTCAGACTTTGGCTCAGTCATGATCTTGCGGCTCATGGGTTTAAGGCCTGCGTGGGGCTCTGTGCTGACAGCTCAGAGCTTAGACCCTGCTTCAGATTCTGTGTCTCCCTCTCTCTCTCCTCCTCCCTCACTCGCACTCTGATTCTGTCTGTCAAAAATAATAAACAAACATAAAAAATAAAAATAAATAAAAGCCAAGATTTTTAGAAAAGGGATATAGACACAAGCTCAGTGAGGTTAAACACACACACACACACACACACACACACACACACACACACACACACACACAAATAGTCCTGAATTTGAAGTGGAAATGTGTTTATGAAATCATGATGTATTTTATCTTGGGGAAAAAAAAAATCCTGTTTCTGCCCATTAAAACAATGACCAAACCAAAAGCAGTGAGCACATTCAGTGCCCAGATTTTGCGTTTTAATTACCATTTCCCACTTAATAACAAAACAACAAAACAAAAAAGAACAAAACAGAGATCTTTGAAAAATTAGCTGACTCTAAGGCCAAATTAGGAAAAGTATAAAATCAGCTCAGCATATCTTGCCCGACCTGGAAGCAAAGAAACCAAGAACAGCAGGATTGTGTCAAAAAGACTGCCATGCACTGAACTGTGTCCTCAAAATTCCTAAGTTGGAGCCCTCACCCCCATTGTGATGGTAGTTGGAGTTGGGGTATTTGGGAGATAATTAGTTTCAGCTAAGATTCTGAGGGTGGGGCCTTCATGATGAGATCAGTGTCCTCAGAGAAAAAAACGCCAGAGAGCTTGTATTTTTTTCTCTCTTTCTCCATGTGAAAATGTACCAGGAAAGATGATCTTCTGCAAGCCAGAAAGAGGGCTCTTACCAGAAGCCAGCCATGCCAGCATCCAGATCTCAGAGCTTCCAGCCTCTAGAACTGTGAGAAATAAATTTGTTATTTAAGCCACCCAATCTATGGTATTTGTTATGGGAGCCAGAGCAGACCAAGAGAATGACTCAGGAACCCATATGAAGAGGCTTCCAAGGGGCTCCTCAAGTGACACAATTTAAGTGTCAGTAAAAGATATAACTTCAGTGGGTGAAAACACAGCAAATATATTTATTTCCATGAATTCGTAATGATCTTCAAAGCAAGATACAACAAAACATAACGAAAAGAACTTTACTGGTGCCCTTTCCAAAATTACTGCATTTGACTATAAAAGAAAAGACTTAAACATGTATCCTGCCTTTTACATAAACTGTGTTACAGGGTCACTGAACACTTGAAAAGTGGTAGTTTCTTTTTCCACAATTATCCTGTCTAATAAATGAGAAAGGAATAACAGAATTAGAATATCGCCATTTTGCCATTCCTAATGGATTAGTAGATCCTGACAATAATCCTCAAAGGTTGGTGCATCACATACAAAGAGAAATGAGACAAACCAAACATTACATCCCTCTTGATGGAAGTGCATTCCACTACTTACAAAGTAATCTTTCCCAACCTCAAACTTTATATATCAATTCACAAGGATCATAGGGTCTTAGGAGCATATAAAATGACACCATGGGGATGCTATAACAAAATTCATACTGTAGCAAAATCTATAGGACAAGTAACTTGGTTTCTTTTGTATATATTTAAAAGAAAATAGTTCGGTGCAGGGGAAGAGATGAAGAGATGACCTATAAATCAAACAAGATTTAAGAGATATTTCATCTAATCACATGTGTACACACTATTTACATCCTGATTCCAAAACGTGTTTGAAACTTTTGAGAGAAATTATGAATACTGAACATTTAATGATAGTAATGGAGTATTAAGTTTTAATGTTGGCATTGGGCTATTTTTAAGGGCTTTTATAAAAAATGTTTATGTATTTATTTTGAGAGAGAGAGAAAGAGAGAGAGAGAGAGAGAGAGAGAGAGAGAATCCCAAACAGGCTCCACACTGACAGTGCAGAGTCTGATGCAGGGCTCGATCTCCTGAACCGTGAGATCATGACCTGAGCTGAAATCAAGAGTCAGCCACTTAACTAACTAAGCCACCTAGGTGCCCCAAGGGCTTATATATTTTAAAAATGCATGCAGAAATATTTACAGATGCTATAATATATTTACAATTTGCTTCACAATGATCTGGAAAGAAAAGGAATGGAATTATAAGTGAAACAAGATTGGCCATAAGTAAATATTAATTGGGTGACAGGAGCAAAGGTCTGCATTACACTATACTCTCCACCTTTGCAATGTCTAACATTTTTATAATAAAAATGGAAAACACTTAAAAACCAATAGAAAACTGAGTAAAGCATGTGGATCTATAACTCTCAGATTTGAAATGGCTAATGGACATATTTTTAAAAGATTAATATCAGCATACAAATTAAATCAATTAAAATCAGAACTTAATTTTTGCCTATAAATATAAAAAAATAAAAAGAAAGTTAAAAAATGAGATTCTGTGTTACTTGATCTACTAGTCTAAGATATGAAAACAAACCCAAACCTTAGTTTCTTCTATGACACACTTGCCTTAGCAAACTGCTTCTGAAATAAGACGTAAAGGCCTCATTAGGATTGGGATAATGAGTATGTTGAATACAGTTTAGAGCAAATGTCCATGCTGTCACAAACCTTAGTTCTTAAATAATCACCTAGGTCCTTCTCTAGGGTCTACTTTTTAAGCATTACCTTATATAATTGCCAGTTTCAAATCAAATTTGTTGAAAGTGAGATATTTTTCTCTTTGTTGCTGCATGAGGAATGACATGATTCCGAAGCCTTAGAAGACACTATAATGAAGAGAAATGTGAATTACCCATACTATGGCAATGGGTGGAAAGAAGAGAGAGAGGGAGAAAGAGAGACAGGTTTAAACAATTTTGAATCCTTAATCTTTCCTCAAAAAACTACCAGAGTACAGACAGTGTAGCTATAGAACCAGGGACTAATGGAGATTCAAAGAGTCGCATTCATTCCTGTGAACAATGGAGTTGTTCTTTTGGTTTGTTCATTTATAGGTATGTCAAGGTCATTTCATTACATTATATCCGGCTCCATCCCATTAAATACAAAGTCCAACACCACCATTCTTATTTTGCTTAAGCCAAATATAGTAGCATTTGAAGATAGATAGATGTTTTATGATATTCTTTAATATGGTGATGTTAATTCTATACAACTTTGTTGCAACAAAAATGTGTAATTACATGCAAGCTGTCAAGACAATAATTAAGAGTAGGCTCTGTGTATTGAATAGAATGGCCCTTCCTTAATAAATATTAGATATACTAGAGTCCACATGGAGTTCTTCTCAAATTTTTAATATTTTGAAAAACATGAATGGGAAGACTTGAGAGATGGTATTAGAAAATGATTGTACTTATTTTTATTTAATGTGTTGTTAGAGACACACAAATTCTCTTCATGCTCACGTGAAACTGTTTCACTTAAGCCCA
Source organism: Panthera leo (assembly GCF_018350215.1). Classification (NCBI taxonomy): domain Eukaryota; kingdom Metazoa; phylum Chordata; class Mammalia; order Carnivora; family Felidae; genus Panthera; species Panthera leo. Next base: position 145,203,776 of record NC_056687.1, on the reverse strand, counting down.
CATCTTCACCAAGGATCCATAAAAATAGGCACATTTGAATAAGTAAACAACGGAAAACATTGTACCCAGGAGAAGTCAAGTTTTCTCCAAATATTATAATTTTCTACTTACCAAATTCATGACAGTGTCCATTATATCCTGGCTATAGAATTTACATGAAAAAGAATCTGGTTTACAGCACTTTCAGACACAAACTGTTCCAGTTTTATTATTCTAATAAAAGCAACGGATTGTTGATTCTCTATTTTCCTCTCTCACCAGGGATTACATTTTGCCAAGGTTGCATTTGCTGTGTATGTAGAATTCTATGCATTACTCAGAACTTTCTGGACACTTATAAAACTGAAGCCCTGTGGCTATAAATAGAAAAACAGGAGTCTGAAGAAGGAACATTAATTTCCTAGGAATGTAGGCACAGTCACAAGCCTGTCCCTTCAGGGAGCCCACATAAAATGAAGCACCAGGTATGAATATTTCTGTGTTGCTTTTCCCCCTTCGTTATTAAGACCGAGGTGTACATGGAACATGTCAGAAGAGTAACAATTATCAGCAATGTAAGAAAAAGACAAAAGCTGGCAGAATCTGCAAGTGAATGCGCTACTAAGCAGATCAGGTAGCAGAGTAGTTATCTAAGTTTTCGTATAATAAGTTTCATTCTTTGTGAAGCAGAATAATAGGTTAAAATAAACCCTGCCCTGGCAGTTCATGGATAACATATTGATATGCAAAGTAGTTCTGATGGGTAGATAAAGGAATGCAAAGAAAGGGAATCAGGGTGAAGTTCTGGTCATGCTCCCCCAAAGTTTCAGAGAGCTCAACAAGCATGGGGGGCAAAACAGAGAGGTAGCTATGCGGTGTGCTCATTAAGAAGCAAATGTGCAAGGATTGATGGTGTAGATGTCTAACATGCCATAGGCGCATTATAGCTTTTGTTTACCAAAACTAAGTATGTTTCTACATCAAATTGCAACGTAAACCCATTATATCCTCAGGGTTATATGTGTAAGAGGGATCTCATTAAAACCTCCCAAAAGTCATACCAATAGTACTCTGTAAGTAGTTAAAACATGTGCTTGGGTGCCCATTTATATTCCCTCCTCCTTTCCACCACAGGGGACACAGGAGCAGCATTTCCTTCTATAAGGACTTCCTTGGCTGGCCAGAGCTACCTTGTCCTGCGCTAGCAACCGAGAGTGCTGGAAAACTAACAAACCAATATGGGTGGCCACTAAGTACTGACAGTCAGGGGTTAATGGATAAATACCCTAGTTTCCTTGCCCCTCGGACGTACTAACTCAGAGGTGTGCGTCCTGCTTTTGGTTCACAGAGTTGCCCTACTGGGACTGCGCTCCAGTCACCTACATGGTACTTGGCTGATTGAGGTCCTCTTCCTTGCCCATCCCCCACCCCCACAACTCCACTACTGGTGTTTCCTTCACATCCCAAATAAACTACTTAATCTTGAATCTTTACCTCAGTGTCTGCTTCTCGGGACGCCCAAGTCAATGCAGTAAATACCATCAATCCTCAAGTATTAGAAATGATGTGATTTTATATACACACCTAGCTTTCCATCTTCTTGTGGCCTTTGCTCAGGAAGGAGAGGCCAGCAGTCACCTGGGATGCAGTGTGGCTGATATAACAAAAGATCTCTCCTTCCCGGTTCTCAAATAGTGTGTGGCATTGCTTCTCAAGGGCCTTTCGGCAATGAAACTTAATTGCTGAGTAGTTTAAATGATCTCAATTAATTAGCTTGCAATGATAATGGCAGCTATCATTCATATAGCGCTTACTATGTTCTCTTCTGGTAACTACGTGCATGTATTTTACCTATGAGACAGGTACTACTGTAGTCCTCGTTTTAAAGACGACAAAGCTGAAAGCCTGACTCACACAAGGCTGCACAGCTAGTAAGGGCCAGAACTAGCCTGAGAAGCCGAGACTGCTCAAGGTGGCTATCTGCAAACTTCCATAACCAAGTGTCCCCATCCATCACTGCTGTACATCAAGACCCTAGGGTGTTGTTTCACAGAGGACAGAAAGAATATCTTAAATGTCAGTGCCTTGAGGATCTTCATCTAAAGCAAGTAGGAAGACAGAAAATGGAAATCCTAGAGATAGGTCTTGGTTTAGGAAGCACACAGTAGCCAGAGACCCCTGGGTGCTCTCTTTTGTCCCATCACCGTCTTGCTGCTTAGTCTGACCAGCTCGGTCAACAGAAGGATGGGAAAGAAATAAAACTCAAATTGAAAATTAGTAAAACTTTTGCTGTGGGAACTGGTTTATATTTTGGGGGGGAAACTATGTTTGGGACTGTTTGTGAAACTAAATTAAGCAAGAGTTGGCAATGTATACAAAGCAGAGTTTGTTCTCCAGTGCTGCCTACATACAATTTCCTAACAATAAAAAGAAAATTCATTATCTGTCAGTAAAAGTTAGTGATTTCATAACTTCCTGGAAAGACTGTGATACTTCATTACTGTTAGTTTTTCACATGAAATTGTTACCTGAGGACTGTCTGAGAGTCTTAAAATATTGCACTGGGGAAGAAAGAAGAAGGCAAGAAAGGGAATCCAGCAGAATAAACACTCTTGAAGAAAGGAGCTAACATCTCGAGTCAAAATAATAATGAGGCGTACACTCTATATATGGAGTGACATGCCCCTTCCTCAATAAACATTAGGATTAGCATAACTGACACCACATTCTAAGAAATTAGAAGAGAACTTACATTTATGAAATTCCTACTCTGTGTCCAGCCAATTGCTCACGTTCTTTCTCTTTTTTTTTTTTAAGTTTATTTATTTTGAGAGAGAGAGCGAGAGAGTGCACAAGCAGGGGTGGACAGAGAGAGAGGTAGAGAGAGAATCCCAAGCAGGCTCCACACTGTCAGTGCAGAGCCCAACTCAGGGCTCAATCCCCTGAACCGTGAGATCATGATCTGCAACGAAATCAAGAATCAGAAGCCTAACCCACTGAGCCACCCAGGCACCCCACGCCCACATTAAGTAGGTACAACTAACTTTTATTTTTTTGGTAAGTTAAAGATCATCTGGCTCAGACCTGAAGCTATGTTATCTTGTCTTTTACAAGCCTGTCTTATTTATGTTTTTTGATATTAAACTTTTGTACAACGAGAGTAAGGATTCATTCCTCCTGTGCCATGAGATCCTAATATGCACGAATCCCACTTTGGTAGGAGTAATAGGAAAACACAAACAGGAAGCTGGAATCATTGGTGTCCTCTGAGCACGGGTATTGTCTCAAACATAAACCACTGCCAAAGTTGCTCTCAAAATGAAAAGATGTGTGAAGAGGCAGTGGGAGTCACAGTGGGCACTGAAAGCTTCCCAAAGGCCTGAAGCAGCAGTGAGTAATAGCAGGCATACGTGGGTTACGGATAATCACACCAGGAAAGTTCTTCCATATACTCTGTGCCCAACAATTGTTACCTGATATAAAGTCATCTGCCTTATTTTCTTGTCATTGCTTTGTACGTGTCTTTTTCACTTTGCTAGATTTTTAAATTCAGGGGGGTGGACTGGGCAGGAACAGTTGTTTCTGGTTTTTATTTGCTCATTCCTCAGTAGCCACAACATCTAGGATGGTGACTTCCATAGAGAATGAGTTTGGAACATAACTGAACGCTAACTTTAAGCCAATCTTGTATAACCTAGAAATTCAGAAACCACCCGAATTAATTAGAATTTAAAAACACAAGTGGGAAAGTACTGTGGCCACTTGAATTTGTGTAAAGATTTGCAGACTAATTTTTAGCCTTTGCTAATCTAATTAACCCAAGAGAGAATACTTCTTTTTTTTTAAGTTTGTTTGTTTGTTTATTGAGAGACAGAGAGAGAGAGAATGAGAGAATGAGAGAATGAGTGTGGGAGGGGCAGACAGAGAGAAAAGGAGAGAATCCAAAGCAGGCTCCGTACTGTCAGTGCAGAGCCCGATGTGGCACACGGGGTCTCAAACCCACAGACTGTGAGATTATGACCGGACTGGAAATCAAGAGTCAGACGCTGAACCAACTGAGCCACCCAGATGCCCCAGAACAGAGTACTTCTAACTAGTTCTACAGTAATAACTTTTTAATAAGGAACTGAGTCAGCCTTATAAAATGTTTTTAAATTATTTTATTCTCACAGATCAACAGTGGTAATCAGAGATTTCCCTTTCCATTATAGGCACTTGTCTTCCCAAAACTGTATATATACTATACCTGCATTTATACAAAACCCGATCATAGATGAAGGAACAAGGATTCAACCATTTGGGGTATGTTAATGAATTGACTGAAAATTCTTTTTTGATCTAAATACTCCAGGATATGCTTTTGAAACACAATGCGATTAGACTTTTCTCTGTAGATCACTTCTAATAATTGCAGTATCTCATGTCAAATAGCTAACACTGGTACTCATTTCTAGAAAGCTACACACAAATAGATATCCCCATCAAGGCATTCACATGTGTATGTACACACGCAATTAGTAAATGTCATTATTCCTCAGGCAGTGCATTACCTTAAAATATCTTTCTAAACATGCAGAGAAAATTATAATCATGAACCTAAGATCTATATATTAGTCTAAATTTGCCTTGGTTAGCATGTAACATCACAAAAATGCATCCTAAATGAATGTTTTCTGGTGAGTGGTTGTCTTTAATTCATTCTAAATTTGGGGGGAAAAGAAAAGAAGGGCCTTGTATCTTTATCATATCAGATACCACGTTGATCTGTCATGTAGGAAAAGCATCTCAGCAGAACATCACTTCAGTCTCAAGGTGATTTTGCAGAAGTGCTTTTAGTCATTAAGCACAATGAGTTGCAGTATATGCTTATGGAAATATGCATGTGAATCATGATGTCTAGTCAGTGACTTAAACTATATTGAATGAAATGATCTTGTAAAGCATCCTTCCATGTCAAAACAAAAATGAGCACAATACAGCTTTTATAAAGCAAATATAAGTACTGAAACTGAACACTAATCACTTATCCTAAAAAAGAGAGAGCATAATTATTTCCAATGTTATACTATGTTGTCTTTTTTGTCAAAGACCCATCTTAACATTCAAACCCTATGGAGTTACCAGCATATTAATTACTGTTATGCAGAAGCAATACAGCTTATTTGCATTTGCACGTACTTTGCATTAATATTATTAGGCGATCTATCTAGAGGATCAGAGAAATGACACTATCACATACCATCTTCTCTCCTTCTGTTTTGCCATTGAGGTGAGGTCTGAAAAAAAGCTATGATCACATTGAATAACATCTAAGAATATAGTCAGTTATTCATTGGGCTATCAAATAAGTTCTCTTAGTGTCGAGGTTAAAAGAATATATTGAGGTGATTCTGGTACATTTCTCTTGTTCTGCTTTCCATTTTTAATGTCAACCAGTCAGGACACTCAAGCATACTCACATTCAACTCATTAAAGCTTTAAATGCTTACTGTTACACTTCATTGCAAACAAGGCGCCAGACAATGAACATTGACAAGTAGTACCAGAATGCTAAAGATTATGCGTTTTAAAGTCTTAGCAAGTGGGGCTGAATGGTTAGATATGCAAAATAAATTTAAAATGGGACATATGGCATTTTAAATAATATAATGAAGGGCCACACATAAATACAATGCTTTTTGTTGTTGTTGTTGTTTTTAATTTATTTGATTGCTACCAACTTCTAACAGCTATCCAGAGACTGCTAGTAGGAAATCCACATTGTTTTTGTTGGAGAGAAAGACGGTTTCTATAGATAAAAACATGCCATTTGCTTTCAACAAGTGTCGTTTCCATTAGATTTAACTCTAGGGCAGGAGTCTGAGTCTTTGCAGAGAAACCAGATCAAAAATAAAAATTAACCTGGTGTGTATACTTCTTACACGACAGATGAAAAGAGACTCAATAAATCACAAGTGTCAAGAATTAAGCCATCTTGTTTGGTTTCGTTTTTTTCCTCTGAGGTATTTCTGTGGGACTTCTTGACTTTTCTTCCTTAGATGAGTGGAAATGAAGAATCCACTAAACAAATGATTGGCTATTGTAAAGAACCACTTGATTAGTGTTGCCAGAAACCGACAAACAAGTCATGAGAAGAGAAGTAACATGAGCACACACTATTATTTCTTAATAGGAGAGCAGACAGGTCATTTTTGAGCCATATTTTGGGTCAATCTTATCAGATGAGAAAATTATACCTCAGATCAAGGGCAGGTATTTTGGGAGGAGGTACAGAGCTCTAACCATTTGGTCCATTTTCTTCTTGGTGCTTTTGTGGCCTAGAATGGTCTATAAATACAAAAGAAAACTTTTGCTCTGCAAAATACTTACAGGAACTTATCCCTCAAGATTAATGCTGGATTCCCTACATTTTGATGGAAGTGTCAATACAAGACTGTGATATCAAAACATGACTGGCATATTTGTGTACTATCTCTTCCTGCCTGTGATTCTGTACAGTTGAACTTGCCTTTCAAACTACAAGATAATAGGACTCCCTCTGGTAGATCATCTCTTCTGGTACCTAAACCTGTACGCATATATAAACTTTGCCAAACGTTGCAGGTGGAGAATATAAAAACCTTTTAAAATAGATGCTAATTATGAAATTACAAAAAATATTCCTATTCTTCTGGATTGATACACAAAGGGATTTTTCATTTAATGACCTATAGTGACATAGAAAATATCTAGAAGAACACTCTTATCTACTCAGTGTTCCCGTGTTAAAACAAGTCCAACTATAAAAACTTTAGCAAAAGGGCAGAAAAGTAAATGTAGGAGTTTAAGAACAGGGGGCAAAGGTCAAACTGTTTAGAAAAACAAAATATCAAGCTGGTATTGAGTGTGTGGCATGGCATGGAAATACCAGTATGGAAAGTACAGAACTGGAAAGAGGGAGGACTCCGGTCTTCTCAAGTTCCTCTTCAGTACAGCGCTAAATAGTGGCAGTTACTATCAAAACTCTTTTGGTGATGTGAGTACAGAAATCATTCAGCACTTTAATATTGTCAAAACTGAGCATGACAATATATAGCCGATTTCAGGGGCTCCTGGGTGGCTTAGTCAGTTAAGCATCTGACTCTGGCTCAGGTCATGATCTTGTGGTTCACAGATTGAAGCCCCGCTTTGGGTTCTGCACTGACAGCTCAGAGCCTGGAGCCTGCTTCAGATTCTGTGTGTGTGTCTCTCTCTGTCCCTTCCCCCATAGGCTTTGTCTCTTTCTTTTTCTCAAAAATAAACATTAAAAAAATTAAAAAAAACTAAAACCATCGAATATATAACCAATTTCAAAGAGAGCACACATACAAAAATCAATTGATTCAAGATTCCCGGGAGGTGAAGGACAATTTGAATCAGTTATGAAAGTAAAACTGAAACAAAACAAAACATATGTATGGCATTTTACTTTCTCTCGATCATCTCTATCAACATCTTACAAGTATTAGTTATACCATTCTATGGGTCATAAGAGATGCAAAGAATAGAACTCACACTCCCAAAGTGCACTGGAATATCAGTATCTTAAGCAATGTGCCTCACTCCCAGGTCGGGGGGGGGGGGGGCGGGCAGTGGCTAGGTTATCAAAGAAGCAGTCATTTTATAGCACCTCCCTTTCAAGAGATTCTCATCATGATGTAAAATGAGGCTGCAAAGACAAAGATTGCTCTGTAATAAAAGTTATTTTCTGCCTCTTTCTTGGTCTAATAACCCAGAAAATAAAATCATTTGCCTACTGCTTCCCCTCAAGGTAAGCATTCAAGTTAACCAGTACATATAAACAAACTCTATTGAGGGATCCACTTTGCCAGCTTAGGATAAAATATGTATATGTTCCACCTGGCTTCCCTCATAAAATTCCCCTAATGAAATGTTGTAAAGCCTACAAACCATCAACTCTTGTCATATGAGTAAAATTAACTCCTTGAGAATATCGACTCTTTTATTTTCTTATTAGTCTGGTTTTAAATATTCAAAATGTACGGGTCAAGAATTAAGCTTCAGGCTACATTTTCTCAAAAGTTAACTTGTGTATTTTAAAAACATTATAAAGAAAAAAGAATCCTAAAACATTTCCACCTAAATCCTTCTCTATAGGCCTGGAGAACATAGAAGCAATGACAGAGACAAGATGTAGATCCTCTTAAAATTAGGCAGTTTGATTTATTTTAAGGCAAGAAAAATAACCAACAGGCATTCTAAAAGTAAGTTTAAATTTATAAAGCAATCCATCCTTTAAAAAAAACACACAGAAACAGTACTTGAACCAAATTCACAAACTCTAAGGGAGGCAGGAAACCAACATAATTAAAACAAAGATTAGCTCTATGAACTTTAGTACAGAGTTCATAGATAACAGAGCTATGAGACTGTCCCACACAATGCCTGAATCATGATCTCTCCACAAATTCCTGGTTCTCTGATTTCCCTTTTCACAGCAAATATCTCTGTAAATCTCCATCAGGAAACATCCTGTGACTTTCTGTTCCTGACTTGACCATCTCCATTAATCAACATACAACATCTTTAATATATCAAACTAAAAGTTAAATTAAAATTGTGGGGAACCATACTGTTCCAAAAGATATAGGTGGGAATGTATGCAGCCTTTAAAAGCATTCTAATTTGTGGACAGGAAAGTATCCCCTTGTTTGTCCTCTTCTAAACTGACAAAAGAGCTCTTATCAATAAGAATGCATTATGCCCTTCACCTTGCAATAAGAATTTTAGGGAACCACTGAAGAAGCAAATGATCCCTTTATCCTCAAGAAAATGGAGAAATGAAACAAATGCGCCTGAAATCATTGGAAGACCATGCGTTAATTGAGAATATGGTACTACCTATGTATAATAGGAGGTGAAAGAGAGCTGAAGAATCTATCTTGTCAAATAGAAAGATGACCCTTGCTCTGAGAAAAGCACCATGTAGTAAGTGTGAATCTAAGTGAAAACAAAATTCTTCTGAATGTTCCATTAAACTGATAGTAATTATTCTATCTACTCCATGAAGTTTCCTCAAGTACCATTAAATAATAATGTGACTATTATCCCTTCTGGCAAGAAAATACTAAAACACCTTAATCTGGATGTATTCCTTTTTTTTTTTTTTTTTTAATTTGAGGGAGAGAGAGAAACAGAGACAGAGACAGAGGGAGGGAGATAGAGAGAGAGAGAGAGAGAGAGAGAGAGAGAGAGAGAGAGAGCAAACAGGAAAGGGGCAGAGGAAGAGACAGAAAGGATCCTAGCCATCCTCCATGCTCAGCATGGAGGCCGACTAGTGGCTCCATCTCAGGATCATGAGATCACGACCTGAGCCAAAATCAAGAGTCAGAGGCTCAACCAGCTGAACCATCCAGGCGCCCCTGGAGACATTCTAATGTGTGTATACATTACTCTACATCCCACATACTCAACTTCAGTTCATGGGGCTAATAATCCTTTCAAAGCTAGCTGTCACCACAATTAAATAGGCAGCATACCCTTGATTATCTTTCACAACTTATTTTTAGCAAATTACCACTGTAAAAATAGTGGTATTTTCCCAGCAGCCTCTAGACTGGGAATGTAAAGTTGTATGGCCCCAAATATTTTTCCTCCAATCAATACTTTTACAATAAATGTTTTACATTTAAAAAGAAGAAACATTTTCCCATGTTTGCCAACATAGCATAACACCAAAGCCTTGTATCTAATTATCAGTTATCATTGATGTAACAAAAAATAATTAGCTCAGTGCCTGTATAATGAAATAAAATGGGGATGAAATTAAGACACCTCATGTCAAAAATGAAACACATTCTTTGCTCTTGAGTTCTGAACTAAATGTCTTTATGTCGGAGGAAAAAGAAATCCTGCAGATAACAGTGTTCAAATGCCTAGATGACTTTGTCAAAACTAACTAAATAACATGATACATGTTGCCTATGACTGAACTCTTTGAAGGTTCTAGCCTTTTGATTATTTGCAGATGATTATATGGCTTTAAATATCCAGGTCACAAGACAGATTCTGAAGGGACCGGATTAAACAGAAAGCTAGCTGTTCCGGGAACTTAGAAAAATCCCTTTATGTTTGGTGGCTTTTAAAACCACTTCTACTATCTGTAAATGTGTTCTCAATTGACACAATTTACAAGATTCTGTATAAGGGTGTACGTGAGACCTGAAAAAGAAAGGAAGAAAAAATCTGACTCAAAAAGAAGCCACGCATAGTGAAAATTCACAAAATATGCTGCACTTTCAAAATGGATGACCTCATTCTTTCCTGGAACTACTCTGAATGCAAAATAAAACCAATGATATATATATTTGTATATATTGTGTAGACACTTAACCACTGCCTGCCATTTTATGTCAGAGAAAGAAAGATAATGGCCCCTCGTAAGGATAGTAGGCCTCTAGTCCTTAAATGCAAGAATGAATGTTTCCCCCACACCCCAAAATACTGTTGCACACAGAAATTGAAGGGAAAATAAGACAATAAACATTTAAAAATTAAGTTGTCTAAAGTTACTCCCTATTACTTTGGAGTTTGGAGCTGTGTAAAGGAATGTACACGTACACATGTAACAATCATTGGTTCTTATATTTATTTTCTATCCTTCCTTGTAAATTCATTTTTACTTAAAATATTAGAGCTGTTCGTATTATTCTATCCAACAATGGATATACCAGCCTCTTCGCAGACTCCTTGAACTTGCAAAGATGGAATGCAACAGTTCTTGATATAGACGGACTCCAGGAGATGACGTTTCATTGGGAATACACAATTAGATTAAAATGTGCTCTTTAAGGGAATAGAGATATAGTCACGATGGAGCAAGTGAGAGCTCAAGGAAAAAAGAAAATCTCCGCCATCTGCCTAAGTAGCCGGAGAAAGGCTTGGGATGGAACCTTCCTGAATATGTACTAAGTGCCAGTTCACAATCACTTTTCGGTGCTGCCTGTCTGAGGTCAAATGTGCTTGCCCGGGCAGAGTGCTTGCCTCTACCTCCAAATGAGGCCCTGGAAAGGGACGGCGATGCCAAACCATTCCAACCTGGGCCCCCTAAACTCCTTTGGAACGAATGCTGGTAAAGTTCATCAGAGGGAAACCCACTTTAGAAGTCTTGTTGATTGATCCAGCTGCCATTGATGATGGCACCGGTAGTGATGCAGATGGTGAGGGTGGGGTGGGGTAACCGTGACAGGGGGCGCTCACAGAAGGCTTCCAGGAAAGGTCATTGGAGTTCCTGTCATAGTGAAGATGTCGGTAAGACCTATACAGGTCCTGAAATGATGCATAGAGGCCTTTAAAGAAAGTTCCTTAAACAAGCAATTATTTCCTGGCCATCATTCCTCCTAGTTCAAGATCAAGTTCTGTGGTTCATGTCTATTGTTTGTGCAAATGATTTCTTTCTCAAAAGATGTATACACCTTTTGATATATCTACTTCTCTGTCCATCTCCACAGCTAAGGGAGGGAGACAACCAGCACTTACCTATCTGTGCCAAGTAGTGGCTAAAGAACAGTTGCAACTGCTTTATTTTTCTTTTAAAAATCAAATGGAAAAACAAACAAACAAACAAACAAGCTTAGTTTTTGCTTGAATGGATTCCTATGGGACAAAGAAGATGGGACTTGGAATAGAGGTGAAGCAGTGGCCTGAGTAACATAGTGAATGCATAAATGGAAAAACAAAAAACAAAAAACCCAGAAACACTCTTGTTTTCACTCTTGTGACTAGTGAAATCTAAAGAAAGTTATACACAATAAAGGGAAAATTGAAATCTAAGAAAATAAAATACACAAAATAAACCTAAGAGAATTCTGTTGGGGTTTACCAAGAAACACAGACAGTAAGAAGATAAGGAAGTATTACCCCTTAAAGTACACAAGACAAGCTTGCTCACCTTACAGTGTGTGCGTGTGCGCGCGCGTGTGTGTGTGTGTGTGTGTATGTGTATAAAAATGAACTTTAAGTTTTAACTGTTTGAATTTTGGTCCATAGTTGTACATACTTAGATTTTTAAAGATTTAAAAATATTCTCTGATGTCAGAAGCAATGCAGGATAATGGCATTTGAATTTGGGATAATACATAATGTTAAAAAAATGCTACTCTATGATAAAAGAAATAGAAGGATGCAATTATATGTGAAATATAACATCCCAGCACTGATGAGGAAAACTTTTGCTCAAAATTGCCTTTCTCTAGCAAAGAAAAAACTAACAAAACAACTCATTCCGTGAAAAACAGTCCTTCTTACTCTCCAGATGTAATTCTATACATAGTAAAATAAATCCACTAGAAGTGATCTTTTACCAACCACGGCTAGTTTTATTGATTCTATGAATACTATAACCACACAGTAAAACTTCTTATCATATAGCTACCTAGAGAAATACATGTATATACTTCAGTTCACAGATCTGTATGCTTCTGAAAACCTCACCTATTTTAAATCATTAAAGTGCATTATCATATGGCATTTGAAATTCTTCGGTGTCAAGAATACCAGAGAAATGCATCAAAAGGCAAAATGTAAATATTAGGACTCACCTTCGAGGAGTGAGTATGGCATTTATTTTATTTTTGAGTTTTGAATGAGGGACCGACCACCCAGCACAGCCTCATACTATTAAAATTGCTGTCCAGGATGTCATTAGGTGTATATTTTAATGCACTGAGAAAATTCTGTGTGATGCAATATTCAAAATAGAGAAGGCACCATACCTTTAACACATCGTGTGACTAATTAATTGGCGTCTCACAAGAATATACTTTGTGTCTCGTTTTATTACACTATTCACACTTTCCCTGGAACAGGTAGTTCTCTTCTCTGAGAGCTGCATAAATCTAGACAGGAACAAACAGCCTCGATACGATTGACACCCAAACTGTCAAGCCAGCCACTCAGGTGACGGTCATTCTATAAAACTGCTTAGTCATTCCTGTCCAGCCCTGGGATGCCCAAGTATCAGCTGCTGAGAGGCCATATCATGAAATGTTAATTTGGCTCTTAAAGATAACATGCTTTTAAAAAGTGATAAGAAAGAAAAGTTGAGCTGGGTTCAGACAGACTGTCTCTGTTCCCAAGTTCTGAAAACGCACTCCCAGAAATATTTTCTGTAGCCTTATCAGCAGCAACATTCCTCAGGAATCCCGATGAAATAAAAATTTTCTCCCGTCAAGGAGGTGGAGTATGCGTGTGTTTCCCCCTGTGTATTTCTGGTCAGGAGTTAATGTGAGACTTGGTGAGAAAACATACCCTACAGGCATGTGCCCTTCAACTTCACACTTCCCTGAAGTTATTCCTTTAGCTTTGCTCTCATCTGAGGCCTCCCCCACCATTTCTTCCCCGCCGCGGCTGTTCAATTTGCAGCACATTTATGGATGCAATCTTTATGAGGCCTGCCATGTGAAATAAACTCACGCTCTATTCTCAGCATCCTCCTTTCTCTCGTATATCCCCCTTGGAAAAATGTGATAACCTTTGTTTTCGAAAATACTACTGACTTGTGGGTGTATTTGCTTTGAAAATTGAGTCTTTGAAAATGATCCTGAGCCAAGCAACTCACACTTGGGGAACACTGCAGTGAAGAGACAGATCACACAGAGGCTACGAGGAACAAAACAAATCGTCTTGACATCTGCCGAAGTGTTATAAATAAAGCCGGCTAGTAAAAAGATGAAAGCAAAGCTTGATTCTTCACCCCTCCGTCCTGCCCCCACATGCTAAGAATAATCTTGACTGACCCAGTATCTCTTTGCTTCTTAGAGAAAAGCAGTAAAGTTGAACTGGGTGTTATTATCCCACAGCGGCAGTGATTCAAATATTCAACTACTTAGACTTTTACACTTTGCAAGAGGAAGAGTAATTCGTGGAGTGTATCAGCCTTAAGGCAAATAGTGACACATTTGCATTCTTAGTATGGTAGAATACATCAATTTCTACCTCTTTCTCTCTCTCTCTTTTTCTCCGTCTCTTTGATTCTTTTTTCCCCCACCAGGAATTTTTAAACCCCATCTAGTCATCCCTTTTGTGATTAGGACTGTTGGCAAAGGAACACTAATTATTTTAATAAGATACAAATATGAACTCGGACAGAAACATTTTGGAGTGGTCCTCAGTGTCCTTCTATCCTTTTCAGTGCCGGGTTCAATCTAGAAGAGTTTTTGGGTGACTACATGGAATAGTTCAGGGGCAGACTCAAATCTAGCATATAAAAGGAATGATATTCCTGAGGTTACTTTCCGGCTCCAGCTTCTACCTGTGGCGGACATCGGTAAGTAATTGCAGTACCTTCCCACTCAGTATAGGCATAGCTTCAGGATCCTTCTTGACACAGCACTCCCAGCAACCATCAGCCATTATCAATGAACTAGAGCTGGTTTGAAAAACAGCATCTAATTGCCTTCTAGCATCTGGACATTCTTCCTTAAGATCAGTAAGCATGGCAGAAGCTGTGGATCAATCAGCATGAGTCTATTTACTTTTATTGGAGGTGGTCTTGAGGGAAGCTGGTTAACTTCCACTCCCATGTATCCTTGTCTTCTTCTACTAACTGTGAGGAAGCATTAGAAATTTTAAGAAATCATGAGCTAAGTGCAGGGTATGTGAGATGGCAATTAGACTGAGCAGCATGTCATTTTCATTAAGCAAGTGGGTAGAGAGAAGATAAACATGTCAGCCCCCTCAGTTACCATGTGGAACCCAGGGGACCCTGACTATTAAATTAAGAAAAGGATCAGGTCTAGCAGTATGTACACATTCTTTCAGACATATGCACATTAATTAATTTTAGTGTGATGGCAATGCTCTATCTGGGCTCTGGGTTACAGGCGGATACATTTGGCAAAGCTCACGGAATGGTGTACTTAAGATTTGTGTATTTCATCGTATGGAAGTTTCGTCCCAAAAGAAGAAATACAATGAACTACAGTTAATGACATGCGTGTTGAGTGCTTAGAAGTGAAACACACTGATGTCTGCAACTGATGTCTTATTGAAAAAAATGATGGATTAATGAATGGATAGAGCAAAGGGTATTAATAAAGCAAGTATAGTGAAAGAGTAATTGTGGAATCTAGATAGCGAATTCATTGTAAACTCCTCTCCATTTTCTGCATGTGTGAAAATTTTGATAATAAAGTGTTGGGGAAAACTACAACATATTCCTAATCTTGTTGTGAAATGCTCGAGACCCAGCTGTCCTTTCACCTGTTTCTTTTTGACTACAAGTAAGACATAGTTCAATGAAGTGAAACGACTTGTTACTGAAACGTCTTGATTATTCTACTTCACAAAGAAGCGCTGGGAGGCACCTATGCAACTCTAGCCAGGAGAGAAAAAGACCTAACATTTTCCTCAGACTCCACTATCCTCACCACATCCAGAACAGGAGAAGTGGTCCACACCATGAATCTTAATACAGCACTTCTGCTAGGCAAAGCGTCATTCAAATGTACATATAAAAACACACTTGGGGGCACGTGGGTGACTCCGTCCGTTAAATGTTCAACTTCGGCTCAGGTCATGATCTCACAGTTTGTGAGTCTGAGCCCCACGTCGGGCTTTGTGCTGACAGCTCTGAGCTTGGAGCCTGCTTCGGATTCAGGGTCTCCCTCTCTTTCTGCCCCTCCTCCGCTCACGCTCTGTCTCTCTTTCAAAAATAAATAATAAAAACACTACAAAATTAGAAACACATACACACACTCGCCCACCTTGATTAGAACATCACTGACTTTATTTGTCCTTTTCTTTTTTGCCCCAGAGCACACAGACATTTATGCTGACTTGGCAAACCACGGCTGATAAACCACTGCTCTGTCAAATCTGCACTGGGGATTTCAGATTCGAAATGATGGATATTGCGTGGCACAAAGTATTCAAACCTTGGGTTTTTGTAAAACAAGTTCAGAGAGCTCAGTATAAAACCTATGACCACTGGTAGAATGGAGGAGGCAACGAAATTTTCAGTTATACTTCTTTAGTGGTTTAAGAGCAGCTGGACATGGCATGTTGAAACAAGGGCATTTTTTAACAAACAGAATTAAGAACACAATATTTAACCTACTCTATTAATTCTCATAGCAATGTGAGAGCTAACATGCCCTGGCAATAATTTATAACACAACCAAATATATATATACATAGATAGATATAGATATATAGATATATATAGATATACATAGATATACACACACACATATACACACCTACACACACACACACACACACACACACACACACACACACACACACACACACTGTGATCTTTCTTTCCCCTTACTTGCTCTGATCTGGCTTTGGGAACTCGAAGTCCCAAGGATCGGGATGATACAATACGGCAAACGAGCATCAGTGAGCACACCGCAATACACTTCGAGGGGTCACTGCTCAGCTTGTGATTCCATACTTTTTAATTTCCTTGTGCAAACAATGAACTGAAAAATGGGAAAATCCATTTGGCCAGTCTGAGCTATAAATTAAATCCTTGATTAAATTTTGGCAATTACATCTCCAGATTGTTTCCATTTCAACATTTTAAATACACTGGAATGAGCTTCTTAATCACGATCTTGGCAAATCTATTGTATGCCAAAATGGACTCTAATAAATACTATGAAGAGGTTAGCTGGCAAATAGAAAAACTGAAGAAACAAATATTTTATCCTGCTTTTAAGTTGTTTGCATATAAGCATAAGTTGCTAAGAGGCAGAAAGTAAGTCCAAGAATCTCCTGCATGTTCTTAACCAGTTGCTTTTGATTGTTTTTGAGCAATTAAAATCAGTGGTTCTCAAACTTCATTATGCATAAAAACCACCCAGAGGGCTTGTTAAAATGCTGAATTCTCGGACTCAACTCCCCAGAGACTGATTGAGCTGGTTTGGGTGGTACCCATTAATTTGCATTTCTTTTCTTTGCTTCTTTAATTAAGGTATAGTTAATATACAACATTATATTAGTTTCAGGTATACAATGTAGTGATTCAATAATTCCAGTGCTCATCAAGATAAGTATACTCTTCATCTTTTTTGCCTATTTTGCTCATCCCCCACCCACCTTCCTTCTGATAACCATCTGTTTGTTCTCTATAACTAAGAATCCGTCTCTTTGCCTTTTTTCTTTGTTTTGCTTCTTAAGTTCTACACATGAGTGAAATCATATGGTATTTGTCTTTCTCTAACTGAGTTACTTTGCTTAGCATAATAATACCCTCTAGCTCCATCCATGTTATTGCAAATGGCGAGATTTCATTCTTTTTTAATGGCGGAGTAATATTCTGTTGTATCTACATACCACATCTTTATCCATTCATTTATGGATGAACACTTGGGATACTTCCATAACTTGGCTATTGTAAGTAGTGTTGCAATAAAGGTAGGGGTGCAAATATCCCTTTGAATTAGTGTTTTCATATTCTTTCATAATATATAGTCGAGTGATTACTGGATCAAAGGGCATTTCTATTTTTAACTTTTTGAAGAACCTCCATAGTGATTTCCACAGTGGCCACACCAGTTTGCATTACCACCAACAGTGAGTGAGGTTTCCTTTTTCTCCACATCCTTACCAACACTTATTGTTTCCTGAGTTTGTTTTTTTTTTTTTTAGCCATTCTGACAGATGTGAGGTGATATCTCATTGGAGTTGTGATTTGCATTTCCCTGATGCTAAGTGATGTTGAACATCTTTTCATGGGTCTATTGGCCATCTGGCTGTCTTCTTTGGAGAAATGTCTGTTTATATCTTCTGCCCATTTTAAATTCAATCATTTGGCTTTTTTAGTGGTGAATTGCATCCGTTCTCTACATATTTTGGATATTAGTCCTTTATTGGATACGTCATTTGCAAATATCTTCTCTCAAGCAGGTTATCTTTTACTTTTGTTGGTTGTTTCCTTCACTGTGCACAAGCTTTTTATTTTGATGTAGTCCCAATAGTTCATTTTTGCTTTTGGTTCCCTTGCCTCAGGAAACATATTTAGAAAGATTTTGCCAGGGCTGATGTCAGAGAAATTACTGCCTTTGCTCTCTTCTAGGATTTTTATGGTACAGTTAGATTCTTCATTCATTTTGAGTTTATTTTTGTGTATGGTATAAGAAGGTGGTACAGTTTCATTCTTTTGCATGTAGCTGTCCAATTTTCCCAACATCATTTGTTATAGGGACTATCTTTTTTTCCATTGCATATTCTTGTTTCCTTTGTCAAAGATCAATTGACCATAACATTGTCAGTTTACTTGCTGACTTTGTATTCTGTTCTGTTGATCCTTGTGTCTATTTTTATGCCAGTATCATACTGGTTTTTTTCTTTTTTTAATGTTCATTTATTTTTTGAGAGACAGAGACAGAGCATGAGTGGGGGAGGGGCAGAGACAGAGAGGGAGTCACAAAATCTAAAATAGGCTCTAGGCTCTGAGATGCAGGCTCTAAGCTGTGAGCACAGAGCCCGATGTAGGGCTTGAACATACAAACTGTGAGATCATGACCTGAGCTGAAGTTAGATGCTTAACCGACTGAGCCACCCAGGCACCCTAGTACCATACTGTTCTGATTACTACAGGCTTGTAATATAATTTGAAGATTGGAATTATGATACCTCTGGTTTTGTTTTTCTTTTTCAAGATTGCTTTGGTGATTGAGAGTATTTTGTGGTTCCATACATATTTTAGGATATTTGTTCTAGCTCTGTGAAAAATGCTGTTGGTATTTTCATGGGTATTGCATTAAATATGTAGATCACTTTGGATGATACAGACATAACGATATTTCTTCTTCCAGTACATGAGCATGGAATATCTTTCCATTTCTTTGTGTCATCTTCAAATTCTTTCATCAATGTTTTATAGTTTTCAGAGTACAGGTCTTTCACCTCTTTGTTTAAGATTATTCCTAGGTATTTTATTATTTTTGATGCAATTGTAAATGGGATTGTTTTCTTAATTTTTCTTTCTGCTGTTTCACTGCCAATAGATTTCTGTACATTAATTTTGAATCCTGTGACCTTACAGAATTCATTTATCAGTTCTAATAGTTTCTTGGTGGAGTCTTTAGAATTTTCTATATATAGTATCCTGTCATCTGAAAATAATAAAAGTTTTACTTCTTCCTTACTAATTTGGATGCTTTTTACTCTTTTCTGTTGTCTTATTGCTGTGGTTAGGATTTCCACTACTATGTTGAATAAAAATGGTGAGAGTGGAGATCCTTGTCTTATTCCTGACCTTAGGGGAAAAGCTCTCAGTTCTCCATTGAGTATGATGTCAGCTGTGGGGCTGTTTTTCTTTTTGAATAAGTTCTTTAGTATGTTGAAGTATGTTCCTTCTAAACCCACTTTGTTGAAGGCTTTTATCATGAATGGATCCTGTATTTTGTCAAATGCTTTTTCTGAATTTATTGAAATGATCATATGGTTTTTATTCTTTCTCTAATTGATGGGATGTATCACATTGATTGATTTGTGAATACAGAAGCACCAGGAATACGTTCCACTTGATCATAGTGAGAATTTTTTAATGTATTGTTGAATTTGGGTTGCTAATATTTTGTCAAGGAGTTTTGCATCTATATTCATCATATGTATTGGCCTGTAGTTCTCTCTTTTTGTGGTGTCTTTATTTGGTTTTGGTCCCTGGGGAATGCTGGCTTCATATTTGAAGTTTTCCTTCCTCTTGTATTTTTTGGAAAAGTTTGAGAAGAATAGGTGCTAACTCTTCTTTAAATGTTTGGTAGAATTCACCTGTGAAGCCTCTGGTCCTGGACTTTTGTTTGTTGGGGAGTTTTTTGATTACTGACTCAGTTTCACTGCTGAAAATCAGTCTGTCCATCAATGTAAGTGGGGTCTTAAAGTCCCCTATTATTATTGTATTAGTTGATTATTTCCTTTATGTCTCTTATTAATGGTTTTATGCATTTGAGTGCTTCTTTGTTGGGTACAAAATATTTACAATTGTTATATTTTCTTGTTGGATTGTCCTCTTTATCATTATATAGTGTCCTTCTTTGTCTCGTTACAGTCTCTGTTTTAAAGTCTATTTTGTCCAATATAGACTTTATTTTCACATCCATTTGCATGATACATATTTCTCCATCCCCTCAGTTTCAAACTGCAGTTTTCTTTTGGTCTGAAGTGAGTTTTTTGTAGGCAGCACACAGATGGGTCTTGCTTTTTAATCCATTCTATCACAGTATGTCTTTTGATAGGTACATTTAGTCCATTTATGTTTGAAGTAATAGTTGATAGGTATGTATTTATTGCCATTTTGTTTCTTGTTTTGTGGTTGTTTTAGTAGTTCTTTTCTGTTCCTTTCTTCTCTTACTCTCTTCTCTCACAGATTGCTGGCTTTCTTTAGTGATATATTTGGAGTCCTTCCTCTTTTTTTTTTTTTTTTTTTTTACATATCCGTTACTGATTTTTGATTTGTGGTTACCATTAGATCTTTATATAGTATCTTCTTTCTATAACAGGCTATATTAAGTTAATGGTCTCTTAAGTTTGAACTCATTCTTTTCCCCTGCCCCTCACATTTTGGGCGTATGGTATCATATTTTCATCCGTGTGTGTGTGTGTGTGTGTGTGTGTGTGTGTGTCCCTTGACTGAGTTTTTATAGGTATACTTATTTTCAGGGCCTTTGTGCTTCCTACTTTTCTTATCCTTACTTATGGTCTTCCCTTTCCACTCAAAGTCCCCTTTAACATTCCTTAGAGGGGTAGTTTAGTGGTCACGAACTCCTTTGACTTTTGTTTGTCTGGGAAACTCTTTATCTCTCCTTCTATTCTGAATGACAGTCTTGATGGATAGAGTATTCTATCCAGGGTTACAGACTTTGTTCTTCCTTTCAGTCTTCTGGCCTGCAAAGTTTCTGTTGAAAAATTGACTGATAGCCTTATGAGGTTTCCCATGTATGTAATTGTCTTCCTCTCTCTTGCTGCTTTTAAAATTCTTTATCACTTTAAATAAATATCACATATTTTTTGCCGTTTTAATTGCTATGTGTCTTGATGTGGACCTCCTTGGATTGCATTTCTTGGGGGAACTCTGTGTCTGCTAGATCTGCATATCTGTTTCCTTTCCCAGATTAGAAAAGTTTTCAGCTATTGTTTCTTCAGATAAATTTTCTGCCCTCTTTTCTTTCTCTTCTTCTGAGATCCCTATAATGTGAATGTTATTATGTTTCTAATGTGAATGTTACTATGTTTCATGGAGTCACTGAGTTCTCTAGGTCTATTCTCATTTTGCAAATCTGTTTTTTTTTCCCCTGTAACCTGCTCAGCTTGATTAGTTTCCATTATTACTCTGTTCTCTAGGCCACTAATTCATTATGCTTCCTTTTGCCCATTTATTCCATCTAGTGTGTTTTTCATTTCATTTATTGTGTTCTTCATCTTTGATTATTTTTTATCTCTTTGTTAATCATCTCACTGATGTCCTCCACTCTTTTCTCAAGTTTAGTGAGTATCTTTATGATCATTACTTTAAATTCTCTATCAAGTATGTTACTTATCTCTGCTTTGCTTAGGTCTGTTCCTGTGGCTTTTTCCTGTTCTTTCCTTTGGGATATGTTCCTCTGTCTCTTCATTTTGCCTAACTCTCTGTGTCTGTTTCTATGTGTTAGGAAATTCAGCTATGTCTCTTGAAAGTATGCTCTTGAAAGTAATGCCCTTATGAAGAAGTCCTACCTGTAGTGCAGTACAGTGTCCCCTGTTCACCAGAACCTGATGTTTCAAGGGTGTCTCCTATGTGCATTGCATGGACCCTGCTGTTATGTGTCGGCCACTTTTTCCTTCAGTCAATTTGTCTGCAATGGCTCTCTTTCTTTGCCTGTTGTGGGCAGTTTTTGTTTCCTGTCATATTAGTAGACCACCCTGAGGCTACCTTGAGCTTGAGTTGAGTCAGACCCGGTGTTCACCAGAGACGCAGTAGCACTAAACTGCAGGGTGTTTTCCCTGTGTTATGCCCTGAGAATCTTTCACTGGTTGGGAGGGGGGGTGCAATCAGACTAACTGCCTGTCTCCATTCCACTGCTGGGGCCAGAGTCTGACTGGTGGGTGTGGTTATCTTCTAGTCACTCTAGGACATAAGTCACTTTGGAGTGGTGCTGGCCCCTCTCAGGGCTGCTTGCACACAGCCAAGCTTGTGGCCTTGGTTTGAATGGGCTCTAGCCAAGGGCATATTGGAGGGGTTGCAAAGCACAGTGCCTGTAAGGTCTGCACACAGGTGAAAGGGGACATGTTGCTGCCACTGGGCCCATGCCAGTGGGGATGGAGTATGCAGTTTTAACAAGGTGCACACTGGTCTGCCTGGAAGTGAGAATTACAACTGTCCCTGGGACTGGGGCCGCTGGGATGGATCTGCAAAGCTTACTTGGGCAGGGTAGGGTATATAATTTTAACAACGTGTGTCATCTTCTGTGGTAGGAGGCCCGCCTCCACTGCTGCCATTGGGACCAAATCACCACAAAGCACATGGATCGGGAGATGGGATGTTGTCAAGATTTACACGTCTTCTAGGGGGCCAGCCCACAGGGCAGAGACTGAGGCAAACAGGATTGGAATGGACAGATCTACCAAAGCATGGTGGGGTAACTTGGGGCTTGGTGTAAACAAGTTAGACAGGGAGCTTTGGTGCTGTGCTGGTTCTGGCAGATGTCACTGTGTTTATGCTGGGGAATAGTGAGGGAAATGGAGCCTGCAAGCGCTTTTGTTCCTGGAGGAGTCTCCCAGTGAAATCTGTCCCTCAGGGACAAGCTCTGAGATGAGTGAACTACTCTCCCTCCCATATGCTTCAGACGTTTTTCAAACTACATCTTCCAGTATTTTATGTCCATGGGCTGTTTGTTGTGCTGTCTCTTTAAGGGCGGGGACTCAGCTTCCACTTGCCCTCCATGTTCTCTCAGAACCAAGCCCTGCTGGTGTTTAAAATTCCAGGCTTTGGGGACACCGGGTGGTTCATTCAGTTAGGAGTCTAACTCATGATTTCAGCTCAGGTCATGGGATCGAGCCCCACGTCAGGCTCTGTGCTGACAGCAGGAAGCCTGCTTGGGATTCTCTCTCCCTCTCTCTCTACCCCTCCCCCACTTGTTCTCTCTCTCTCTCTCTCTCAATAAATAAATAAATACACTTAAAAATAAAACAAAAAAAAGTAAAATAAAATAAAATTCCAGGCTTTACTTCCCAGTGGGTAAAAGAGTTCATGAAATTTGGCCCATCTAGTTTTCAAAGCCAAATGCTATGAGAATCTATCTTCCCTGTGCTTATGCCCTGGTGTGACTGTTTCTGGCCCTTCTCAGCTCTGTGGCTCCCTCCCTCCCAAGGACTGCTCAAGGTCTGTTTAGCTCCCCACCGCATCTCTATCCTTCCTACCCTCTTCGATGTGTCCTCTTCTCTACCTTTATTGTGGAAGTTGTTCTGCCAGTCTTCCGGTCCTTTTCTGAGTTATCTACATCGATGTGGGTGTTATCTAGTTGTATGCAGGGGACCTGGGATGAGGTGAGCTTAGGGACCTCCTATTCTGCCATATTCCCAGCATCCCTCCAAATTTGCATTTTTAAAAAGCTGTCAGGTGATGTTGGGACCATTTGGAGCAACACTTTTCCAACATTTTTAATTTGTGCAAGCACAATTAAATGGTTCTTGTAAAGTTCAGGAAATAACATAAGATACCCATAAATCATTTGTCCAGCTTTTAAAGATATCCAGAAATGTGACTTCATCGGATGAAGTAATAATCAGTTAGTGGTTTACAGCTCCTACTGAGGGTTGGATTTCAGTACAATGGAGAGATACATGGGCCCCCAGACTGCACATACTGTACTCTTTCCCTGCTGAGGTAATGTTAACTCCTTGCCCCTTGAAGAACCCCATATCCTGTCAATCCTTTACCCAATGTCAATCAAAACTTTTTTTAGGAAACTATCAGCTAACTCATTCTCTTTTCATTGTTGTATTACCTCATGGATGACAGAATACTTTGTTTCCTAATCGAAACAATAACATTTTAATCATGGAAATTACAGCATCAATCCCTGAGATAATGGGAAGCATTGACAGAGTAGGGGAACAAGTAGCCTTTCCTAGTCCCTGAATATCACAAGTGGATGGCCCCACCCTATAAGGAAGTCCAACCCTCCTTTCACTGTCTGGAGATTATTCTGATACAACTAAAGCCAATTTTCTTTGCCCTATAATCACTAGAGACAAAGAATCTCAGCTGGTTATTAATCTCATCTGTATCACAAGTAGTAGAGTACTAAATCTCCCCTCTGACTTTTCTTCTCCAAGCAAAATCCTATCAGCTTCCTTAGTGTTTGGTATAAGGTCTGCTTCCTAACCCCTAATGATATTATAAATCTCCTTTAAATTCTCTCAAAATTGAGTGCATGTAAGTACTTGAAAGCCAAGTTCCTATGTGAAGTATTTTTTAAACCCTTTGTCTTTACCTCTCTCCCACCATCCCCAATCCAATAGAATATTTTCTATCAACCAAAGTTGCAATGAATCATGTGTTGAGAGGGTTGAAGAATGGGGGAGGGGGCAGAAAACCCTTAACACTGGCTTCACCAGAGCTGAGCATAGGGGCAGGATTGCTGCCAGATTATAATCCTGTATACATTAATTGTACTTTAGCTCTATGGATGCTTCTAAATAAATAAAATGACAGTAGGTAGCACTTCTATTTATGGTTTGCATGTAACTTACTTACAGCTCTGGCTAGGTTATTTATTTAATTCTTGCTACAAATTTGTAAAGAAACTGAGATTCACACTTTTGGTACTCTAACGGGTCACAGAGCTAGCTGGTTTGTGACTGGGTTCCAGGTGGTTTTGCCATAACCATCCTGGTCATGGACACCTTTGCTGCGAATATTTTTGTCACAGACATTTTTGTCACATAACTAATGGGCCAGAAGATAATTCTGCCATAAAAGATAAACTAACTGGTTGATAGCTTGGTTTCATTTCTCCATTGACGAATCGACCACCTTTGACAGAGTGAAGGTTTTGAAGCTACTAGTTGTCAGTTTGGTTTCATTTCTACACTGACAAAATCCTCAGTTTTATATTATATAAATCTTAGCTAGACCTCATGATGATCTATGCAGTGACAGGCAGGTGTGGCAGTTTTAAAATGGTAGATGATAACAACTATGTATTCAACACAATAGAAAATATTGTGATAAAACTTACTGGAAGCATGAAATAAGAGAGTTGCAAGCCTATATTGCATACTATGTTGTATTCGTTAATAGCATAACAGTGAAACTATCATATTACCATGAGACCAAAAGTCACAATGAGACCAAAGCTCGGTTATAAAGGTGTTATAGAATTAGCATTTCTTTCACAGTTTCTATAGATCTTTGGGACGTCTTTCAATGCACATGTGACGATATGCCAAGAACGACAGTGTGGAAGGCTTTCACAGTGCGACACAAAGCTGTTACCAGTATGCATCCCAGTATTTGGAAAACTGATACCTCTCTTAATGAAGGAAGGGATTAATAATTAATTTTATTATTTTTTTTATGTTTCATTATGTCCTTTTTAATGTCCCTCTTTTATTTTTCATTATTTTATCTTTGACGCAAAATTGCCTTATGGCAATTTCATTAATTTTTTTTAATGTTTCATTATGTCCTTTTTAATGTCCTTCTTTTATTTTTCATTATTTTATCTTTATGACAAAATTGCCTTACAGCCAATTAGTTACACGGTCAAAATGCTTGCGGCAAAGATGTCTATGGCAAAGATGCTACGGCAGGAAAAAAAAAAAAACTAAAAAAAACCCCAGACATGATGTGACAGAGCGGTAGTTCAAATTCGGCCCAAGCCCCACTGTGGGGTTTTTCTTATTACACCACACTAACCTCAAAAGTGCAACATGTCTTATCAGATTATCCTTTGTTGTATCTAGTTTTCAAGAAAACTGTCTTAGATTGCCTGTGGAAAAGGGCATGTTTTCTAGAAAACCCAATAAAATAAAGAATAAAAAAATCTGGGAAGCTGAGTGTATCTATAATAAAACTGAGAAAACACTACAACTCTAGACGACAAATGTTGACATATACCTGCCAAATGCAGAGAAATTTGGAATGAGAAGTAGAATGCATACTCCTGAAAACAAGCCACAGATATAGTGGTTGAGCTTCAGGAAAACCACCGCAAACAAAAACACTCAAAGAGTTAATTCAACATTTCTAATATGATAATAATAATAATAGTAACAAAATAACTTTCATAAACATAAATCAGAATGGAATACCACATTTTAGGAAAAATGCAAACGAAGTGATGGCATTTGGATGTCAGGGATAGGAAAAGAACTTTTGAGACATCCATCCTGAAAAAGAAATTTAGCAATCAGGTAGAAAATCAGATTAATGTAGCGACACTAACACCAAGGAAGGAAAAAAAAAAAAAAAGCAAAGCAAAAAAACAAAACAAAACACTTCAGTGCAATGACATTTGAAGGGAGAAAATGACTTACAAATTTATACCAGTATAATTATCATTCATGAATAAATGTAAAAAAAAAATAGAGATTCTGAAATGTGTACAGACATTAGACTATAACACTCATGATGGTTTCTCTATAAACTACAAGTCTATGGAGGTCAGAAAACTGTGATATAAATAAAATTGTGAATTCAAGAACTACATAGCCATTAAGCCATTATATAAAACTACTGAAAATGAATACTGATTTTATTTGAATGCAGAACTACTAATCCTGAATGATTTGGGTTATGATGGTTTTATAATAAAATGTAAATATTACAAAGTTGGAAGTAAAAACAGTAATATAAATAATTGAATTTGGAAACTGGAGATGAGAGGGAATGGGGGGGGCAATAAGTTTGCTAAGTTTCTTTATTTTTAATAGCTGTCTAAATTATACACGTACCTATATTTTAATTTTTAAAAGCAACCTGTAGAAGACGTAAAATAGACTCAACACTTTCCAAGTAATCAGAACATGCAAGAATAGCAACAAAAAACAACAACGAGATGCATCACAATACAAAAAAAGTAAAACAAAGTAGGCCTTTAAAAGCCGGATACGTAAAATGGTGATGTTCTATTGAAAAACAGCATCTTTGAGTAGAACTTTACTAAACAGCATTCAATAAAGGGGGTTCCGTTTATATTATTGCCAAGACTAGACATGGATCCAGGCCTGATTTCTAGGGCTATCGTAATGACTACCACAAACTGTATGACTTAAATAACAGAAGTTCATCGTCTCTCCGTTATGGCGGCTACAAGTCCTAGATCAAAGTGTCAGAAGGGTTGGCTTTTTCTGGAAGCAGTGAGTAGGAATCTGTTCCCTCACTCTCCCCTACCTCTGGTGTTTTCTGGGAAGCTTTGGCATGCCTTCGGGTGCAGAAGTAGCACCCCAATAGGTGCCTGTGTCTTCTTTTTTCTTTATTTAGTCTTTTAATTTTTTTTATTTTTATTACTCAAAAAACTTTAAGTTTTAAATTTAGCATTATGACTCTGTGCTTGTGTCATCAACACTTTCACAACAATTTCATGTTCCTCAATGCAGAAAGCATGCTTGATCCTGTCACAGATATACTTAGTACACACGGAACCACCAAAGGCCCCATTGACTTTTTTTTTTTTTTTCATTTTATATAAACTCAGAGGAGCTTTAGGTCTCATGGACCAAACTATCTGAAGTTGGCCTGGGCACATGCCACATGTAGATTTTGGTGTTTTCCCAACTTTTTTGGTATAAAAGTAAACAATTCTATTACTAGGGGTTCAGGATAACCTATTGTAGGACAGCCATATATCAAGTGCTGGACCTTTCTAAAACAATTTTTTAAATGTTTATTTTATTTTTGAGAGAGAGAAGCAGAGAAGAAGTGAGGGAGGGGCAGAGAGAGAGGGAGACACTGAATCTGAAGCAGGTTCCAGGCTTTGAGTAGTCAGCACAGAGCCCCACATGAGGCTTGAACCCATGAACTGTGAGATCATGACTTGAGCCGAAGTTGTACACTTAAGGCACCCCACGTGCTGAACCATTCTGAATGCCACTAGACAATGACCCCAGAAGAGGAAAAAGAAAACCCCACCTTATTTTCACATGGTGTTTTGTGTGCATTGTTGTCTCCAAACTCCCCCTTTATATACAGATATCACTCAGTGGATTAGGGGTCTGTCCTATCCCAGTACGACCTCATCTTAACCTAATTACATCTGATACAACCCTATTCTCAAAGAAGGTCACAACCTGTGGTACTAGGGAACTTGGGTCTCAACATTTGAATCCCAAGGGGACACAATTCACCCCATAATAAGGTCCTTTTCTGCCTCTTATACAGTTGGAAATGTATTAAATATTATTTCCTGTTTATGAACATTTTCAAACAGTACCAGAGACCAATCAACAATTACAAAGCATGACTTTGCAGTCATTCTGCATTAAAGAGATCAGAAACTGGCAGGAAAAAAAATACCCCCAAATAATGCCAAATGGCAGGCTAAATAGCCTTATATAAAACACTGTAATTTGAAGTTTGGCAAAGAACATCAAGGCAGAATGTCTTCAGAAAGACAGCTAAGCATGATTCTATGAAAGGGCACTTGCCACTAGAGTCTAAGTGAAACAATGCTGGGCGGATACTGATGTGTTCAGTCAGCTTCAGTAAGAAGCCAGTCCTTTTCCTTGGGCATGGGTGGTTTCAAAAATAAAAACAAAAACACGAGCACTGAGTATGGGAAGGAAATAAAAAAGGAGGAAGAAAGTGGGATGAGGAAAGAATGTAGAATCATGTCAAGGCTTAACAAATCACCCACAGAGCCCTCATAATGGTCTGGGAGTCATTAATCTAATACTCCAGTGAGATCTCTGTTCTCAAACTGTTAATTTTTATCTGCTGGCTACTCTGGACTCCCATTTTAGTAGGTTCTAAGGGAATTACAAAGACAGTAAAAGTGGTCCTGAATTTCCTTTATTTTGCTGAGTTTACTAACAGTGACTACTAGGGTCAGTCACTAGAGTGACTCTAGGGTCAGAACGCTAGGTTTATTCCCAACAAGCAATCTGATCTTGGACAAGGCACTTAGATAGATGGCTTTCTGTGACCAAATTTTGTCAACAGTACAGTGAGGCAACTCATGTGAGGCTCAATATTAAGGCGTGAAAAAAGTGTAGTGTCATAGGTTGGTGTCCCCAGAAGCAGAGCCTAAGACAGATATCCAAGTACATATGGTTTACCAAGGGTGATGCAAGGAAAAGGAAGCATGAGAGAGAATTGGGAAGCACTGAGCAAAGATGTGGTCTCAGGTGAAGCCCAGCCTTGGTCTCCTCTGAGGAGGGCTCTGCAGCACATTCCTCACCATGGGCTTGAGACAATGGGGATGGCCTTTCATACTTCCATATCAACCCATCACCTCAGCACCTCTCCCTGAGTGTGTGAGACAACTCCTTTCAGCCCAGGGAAATTGTCAGGAGATCAGGGTAGTTGTGAGCCAGTAGCAACCAACACTCCCAGCAAGTAGGGAGGAGTGATTAACCTGGCACAGGGGAAGTAGATGGGGCACAACAGTATCCCAACAGTACCCAATAGAGGTAGGGATTTAATCTTCCAACATCATTTCCTGCCACTGCTTTGCCGTTACTTTATAACGAACTTCCTTCCTTTCAAAACTTCAGTTCCATAGCTGAAGAATATTGAAAAAGAAAAAAAAAATCACAGGTAGAATGCCAAGGATCACTTAAACTCTGACATTCTGTTTTAAGATGTGTCCTCCTGCCCGTGTGGGTCATTTGCCCCTTTTCTTTCAGCTTCACTGTGTATTCATCTGCATCCCAGGTGCTAGGACCCTGAAAATGACATTTCCTGGATTTCCCAGCTGACTTCTGGTTAGGTCTGCCAATGCCAAGAACTAGTGGGAGCCTGGAATATACGAGGAAGCAAAAATTCTTTATGTCTCATGGCTTCTGTGGGTGTCACCAGCATCAGTGGCCAACTATAGGTTGCAGCAACCTTCAACAGCTCCCATTCAGCTACTACCTCAGGGACTACTGCCTGAAATGGCAGGGCCAGCCTGGGCCAGCAGGTGCATCTGGCTGCTCTTGCAGCAGGAACGGCAGCAGTTTCAACTGGAGCAGAGTCTTACAGCAATGCTAGAGGTAAGTGTGCCCCTGTGACCTGCTGACACCACCTCCTAAGTTTTATCTGGCCTGCCGAAGGGGTAATAGCAGTTTGTTGCTCAGTTACTTCATCTTCTTTCCTTTCTTCCTTAAGTCCTTTTAAGTTTTTTTTTTTAACTTTTTTTTTTTTGTAAAGAGTTCTTGTATTAAAGATCCTTAGTCTGAAATACCTAGAGTGGTTTGTTTTTTTTTCTGTCTCTATTCTGACTGATACGATATCAAACATTATGGTTAATAATGAGAATGACATCAAAGACACAGAATAGGTGGTTAACTCCATAGCTCCAAAACAACAAAGGAAACATCTTGCGGGACATCTTCTACCCTTACTCTGATAGGTTACTCCTCGTCCTATTTCCTAAGTCAAAATCTATATGGATGTGATTTAAAAAGAAAACACTTGTTTTGCTTCATGTTACAATTTTTCATGAATATGATTTGCTATCCTTAGAGGATCGCTGAAGATTTATATTTAATTT
This sequence comes from Panthera leo, assembly GCF_018350215.1. NCBI lineage: Eukaryota > Metazoa > Chordata > Mammalia > Carnivora > Felidae > Panthera > Panthera leo. The sequence goes on along the minus strand of NC_056687.1, from coordinate 145,173,129 downwards.
ACACTTTTTTTTTACCTTTTATCTTACAAATTTAAATTGACAAATATGAGTGTACAGAATTCTGCAGATAAAAAAAAAAAAAAAACCCAAAGACCAGAGAAGGACCATGTCAATGCTGGAGATGTTCATAATTAATGTTAATGTGTGCTAGTAGAGTGTCACTGCAAAAGGCTTTCCTTCAGAATCTTGACAGTTAGTATCTTCAGCATAATTTCTTCTATGACAGAAAATGTGTATTTCACATTATTGTCCACCCCCCAACAACATATAGTGCATTATATGAAATATTGGCTCTATGCCTATTTACTGGAATAGGATCAATCTTTTTTTGGTTTTTTGCTTTTGTTTTGTTTTGAGAGAGACAGAGAGAGAGAGAGAGAGAGAGAGAGAGAGAGAGAGCGCGAGCACACACACACTATGAGGGAAGGGGCAGAGGGGAGAGAGAGAATCTCAAGCAGGCTCCACATCCAGGACAGAGTCCAACTTGGGCAAGATCTCACGACTTGAGATCATGACCTGAGCTGAAATCGAGTCAGACGCTTAAGGAACTGAGTCACCCAGGTGCTTCAATCATCATTTCTTAACTATTTGCATCAAAGTCACCTTAATTCCGAAGTCTGAGATGGGGCCAAGAATTTACATTTCAAACAAGTTCACAAAAAATACTGATGCTGTTGGTCTAGGGTCCCTGTGTTCAAAACTTATGGGATAGATTATAAAATCTCTGCAGGTTAAATATGACCAAATGATGGATTCTTACCAAAGAAAAATAGGTATTTTCCAACCTAGGTCAGTGTCAGCCTGATAGTAGGTAGAGAGCTTTAGTTTTCAAAAGTATATTCCATCACATACGGAAAGCCAGACCTCATTCATTCATCACCAATGTTTTCCACCTGTTATCTTTCCAATTTCTTTGGGAGAGAGGGAACAAGCACATTATTACCCAAGTTTTGTTGAGACGGAAAAAATATTTGGCTAAATATTAATTTACACATCCAGATAATTTCAACAACTGGCTTACTGAGTACAAGATAGGGCTGTAAAACTTTTTTGCATTCTTATTTGCCCTGTTCAGCGCTAGCAGGATAATCCCTGATCTTAGTAGATCATTAAATTGAACAGATCAGTAGGGCTTAGATAAATGATTGAATTGCAAAGCTAAAAAATGGTTTGAGGGCTAATAATTAATATTTATGATGGTCTAATTCCTATTTGTACAATGATGCTAAATATTAAAACTATTTCCATACGAAGTAAGCAACTTGAATGAAAAATGTTCTCTTGGCAGCCTTATATAGTTATTAGTAAAAAAAAGTTATGGAATAATGTCAGCGAGGCAAATGACATATGTTCAATTATATTAATATTCAACTAATAGGGAGAATGATTAAAAGATAGAACTGACTTTACATAATCATTCTCAATTGTGTTCCATTCATTTTCATTCAAGTATAAAAAGGAGTCAACCTTTCCTCTGTTCCCTATTTGCCATGCCATGTTCTAGAACCCCAAAACACACATTTCTACTGACATAGTGAAAATGTTCAAGAGACCTGTGAAAATACAAAATGCAGTAAGTATGCATTTATTCACTCATCAAACACATATTGAATACCCACTAGGTGCCAGGGGTGGTTCTGTGCCCTGGGCTTATAGTGGTGACAATCACAAAGATCCCTTCCCTCAGTGAAGTTTCATTCTAGCGGGTAGAAATAAACAATTAAAAAAATTGAATGATTTAATATATTGTAAGCACTATGAGGAAAAATAACGTGGAGATCTAACACAACAAAGACAAGGTGAGGATAGGAAGTACTGAACTAGAGGTGATATAATTTTCAATAGGGTATTCAGGAAACTCCTTTTGAGAAGGTGACATTTGAACTAACACGTTAAAGAGATAAGGAGGCAAATGAAAATTTGGGAGAATTACTGGTCCAGGAAGAGGAAATGCCATGTGCCTGTGCTCTGATACACGAGTATGCCTGTGGAGCTCCCAAAACAGCAGAGAATCCAGAATGAGTGTAACAGAGTTTGCAGGGAAAAGGGTAGCAGAGGTGAGAAGAGGGTTAACTATAGACCAGCAATAAATATTCTAAGGCCTTGTTGATTATTCTAAAGTCTGGCTCCTACTCTGAGTGAGATGTGGAGCCATTGAAGGGAATCTTATTAAACATTAGATATGAACTGGTACTTTCAGATAATAGCACTGGTATTTAATTAAGATTAGAAACTTTATCTGTACTGCACAGTTGGAAACTTTCATATAGAATCCCTACCACAGTACCAGATATGAGTGAATAATTAATACTTTTTTTTTCTTTTTTGAGCATTTAAAACATTTGAAATGAAAAAGATCAAACTGCTTTTAACTGGTGACCAACAAGTTGTTCTCAAAATGAAATGGGTTATGAGTAAGTCATAAAACCACAAAGAAGAACAGAGAACTTAGTGCTTACTTATTTAGATCAACTGTTTATACTGCCATCCGCTCTGTTTGCAAAGAAGAGGCTACTATCAGAATGTTTACGTTCAGGATATCATTCCTGACAAACTGACTATTTTAACCTGGGAGGGACAGAAATTGGGGTGGAGAGGAGAAAAAAGAATCCTAAATTGTTGAAATATTTCTTTCGTGTAAAATGTTAGGATCATTAAATCTAACTAAGGCTAAAATGTGTAAACTATTTTACTTTTAAAATATACCAATGTCTTACAAAGAAAAAAAAAATGACAACTCAGTTATGACAAGTCATTGATATATAATGGGTTCTATTGTCTTCTGGGGTGATGTAGAATTTATTTGTTCTCCAGTGGCATTGTGTTCATAAAATACCAATAAAATAGGAAAGAAAAGGTTTGATCCACCAATCCTTTCATACACAGATTAGCTAAATATTTAGCTCCTGTTATTTATCCTACCAGAAATCTGGTAAGAGCTGGTTTCTAACAGACTAGGAATGTCTTATTCTGGTTACTAGGGTCTTCACTAGTTATTGTAAGCATTTCTTTAGCTGGTATTACCTACAGACAGGTGACTTCCACAAAGCATTATTCTGCACCATTACTTGTACTCTTCCTACTCACAGGTGGGCTTTAAATACTATTCCTTTCTTTTTCCTCTAGCCGGCTCAAATAAGCACCTTCATTCCTTTTTTCCTTTTTTTCTCCCCCCAGTGGATTTGTGCATTGTGCAGAAATCCACAATGATTGTAAAGGTGGCCTGTATGAACTCTTTCCTGTTTGGTGTTCAGAAATAACATTAACCTAAACGTGCTCTAAACGATGCTTCAATCCACATGTACAACTGGGCTTCAAAGTATTTAAGTATCTTCTAACATCTATGGCTCCAAAGAAACAAACTATTTTCTTCTGATCTGAGGCTATTATCAAGTTGATGTTTGGTTAAGTGAGATTTTCTAGATTCAATTCTATGTTCCTGAGTAATGCTTTATCATTCCACTTTCATTGGGCTAACGTATTTAAAAAGAACCATTGTCTTAACTTTGAAAAACAATGACAAGTCATAGAAGTATATGCAGGCTAAGAGTAACCTTGATGAACAAATACACTTGGCATCCAATTCCCTCAAATATCATATTTCTGGATGGAAATAAGAGATATCATTCTCTTCCGGTCTTAAAATTAGTGAAATTCATGGTCAGAGTACTAGATAATTTCACCATTTTCAAGAGGGCTCATACTTACTTATAGATCAACCCAATTGCAGTATTTAGTAGAAAACTTTTCACAGATTTTACTTTAAAATTTTTATAAAAATTTGGAAATTGAATCCACAGAAATCATCCAGTTGAGTAATTAATCCATTCATTCACCCAAAATATTTATGGAGCTCCTGCTCCTCCAGATACTGAAGAAGTGGCACTGGGAACATAGCCATAAACCAACAAAGACTTGCTTCCAAGGAGCATATGAGCCAACCAAAACTTTATCAATCTCTTTACCTTAAACATGATTGTTTTAAAAAAAGAAAGAACCTATGGATATCACAGATCATAATAGATTCTGAGGAGCTTCCCACTGATGCCATGGTGTGGTCAGCCTAATCACAGGAGTTGTTAGATCAGTAGAGATCTCCTGAGGCTATTGGAGCTTTTATCTCCAAAAACTGCCCCTGGTGACTATCCAGTCTTTAGCTCATTAACTGACTCCTCAGTGCTGTTGTATATATTGTGCTATTCCAGCCTCCTGAAAGACTTTTTTGTCCCTTTTGGCAGAATGTTATCAAATTATTAGGAGAGTCAGAAAAAAAAAACTTCATTAAAGGCCACAAATATGTCTTCATGTTACTTTGATAACCAAAACCATAGAAAATTATTCTTTCTTCATGTACTCTGAAATGGTATTACTGATAATGTTTACTACTACCACTTACAATTGTTAGATATGTTAACATTGGCTACTAAGGAATTTTAGGAGTTTTTGGCCATTCGTGTATTTCATAGGATATGACAGAATTAAATCTCTCTCTCTTGAAATGTTCATGCGGGTGATTTAAAATCCTAATTCGTTCTTTGTTTATTACATTGTAAGTCACACGGGGGAAGTGTGGAGAGACAACATTAATTCAACACACGATTTTTGAGTACCTACTCTATGAGAGGCATTGTATGACCAAGGCAGTTAAAGAAAATGAGGCACAGCTTTTGTCTCCCAAAAAACGATCCATCAGGCAGGAACCTCTGCCTCCAAGGACTTCTCTGTCTTCCATCTTGGTAGATAACAAACTTATGCCAACAAAAATCCCAGACATTTATCAAAACCAGCTCAGATTTATATTCACAGCTAAAGATATTCTTGGAAGGGCCAGATGTTTTATATCATTTATATTAATAAATAACATTTAAAGATAGTCCAGCACAAGCTTTCTATGATCAACCCATTGGTGGATCACTCCCTTTTATTTCTGTCTTTTATACTTGAGTTCCCATGGAGAAGAAACCTCTAGAGGGGCAGTTAAAGGAGTGAGAAGAATCACAAGGGTAGAAATCAAAGGTTACACTTGTTTGGAGATAGGCAGAGCCATCAAACAATTAGTATTGCCAAAGCACCTTGGGGTGCGAAGCATCCACTTCTGATCCTCATTTCCCTGTAGTGCTGGCATTTTGTGTGTCTGCAGTTTGCATTGACAGCTTGGCTTCATTATTAACTTTTGGTCACTTTACGAATGCTTGCTTGTTTTTCACAGTCAGATTTTTTTTTTTTTTAACCACAGGAATCTGGGTTTCCTCTACCATATACATTGGAAATGGGCTGGTTAACACATATAAGGCACTGCCCGTTTTTCTAGAAAAAAAAAACCCTTTTTATTTATTGTCAGTTAATTTTCACATTCCTTTCTTTACAGTGCTTAGAAATAGGTAATATAAATTGGCACTTTTGTTGAATACACTAGGAGATGGCAAATTGCATAAATACGCTCCTTCAATGCTTTCAATTCTAAAAGTGTCATGATTCCTGAGGTGCCTGGGTGCCTCTGTCAGTTGAGCATTTGACACTTGATTTCACCTCAGGTCATGATCCCAGGGTCTTGGGATTGAGCCCCACGCTGGGTTCTTCACTGAGTGTGGAGCCTGCTTAAGATTCTCTCATTCTCTCTCTCTCTCTCTCTCTCTCTATTTCTCTCTCTCTCGGCTCCTGGGTAGATCAGTTGGTTAAGTGTCTGACTCTGGATGAGCTCAGGTCATGACCTCACGGTTTGTGAGTTCGAGCCCCGCATCGGACTCTGTGCTGACAGTGCAGAGCCTGCTTGGGATTCTCGGTCTCTCCCTCTCTCTCTCCCCTTCTCCCGCTCATGCTGTCTCTGTCTCTTTCAAAATAAATAAATAAATAAATAAACAAACAAACAAACAAACTTAACAAAACAAAACAAAAAGCTTCTCTTTCTCCCTCTGCCCTTTACCCCTGCTTGTGTTCTCTCTCAAAAAAAATAAATGTGTCATGACTCCATATATATATATATATGTACATATATATATATGTATGTACATATATATATATGACTAATTATGATCACATTTATCATATTCCTTTCTTTTCTCCAATAATATGTGCATTGAGGGTAGACAGTGGCTATGGTACATTGTGATAAGTAGGGGCTGAGATTTTGGTAAGGTGGGGGTTCTGGGGTCCTAAACTGTGGAAGCTCCCTCAACCACCTCTCTGGGTCACAAGCACTGTACCATTCATCATGGACATTTATCAGGACACACGCAAGGAGAACAAAGGGAAAGATGGGAACCAATCCTGTGTCTTCAAGTCCAATAGCAGGCCATTGGCAGCAGCAGCCAAAAGCTTAACACAGCCTTAAAACTCCATTAAAACAAAGATAGGTTTATTTTGAAGGGGGAGAAGAAAAACGGAATATATAAAAAGATGATCAACAAAAATTAAAGGATTCAAAATCTGAATAATAGATAACTCTTCACAATGACATGCATTAAACTGGACAATACGTTGCTATGTGGACAATTCGGGAGAAAATAAGGATGCTACTAATGGAAACAGTAGTGACCTAAATTAAGTAATCTGGAAGGAATCCCCAGACACTGCTCTGAAAAAGAGATGCAACAAGCTTTACCAGAAACGTTAGCCAAAAAAGGCTAGACAACTTAAAAGCCAGTTACTGTCTTCCATTTCAATTTCTACTTTTCTCTTCAGCATAGTAAAGAAATAATAATGCCAGAACAATCATGGCAGACAAAGACATGGCTCAAAGACATCATGTTAAAAACAAGAAAACAAAATAAAACAAAAACAGCAAATAAAGCAGAATATCAAAAAATCTCATTAATATTGAAGCATATCAACCTTGTATCATTGGCCCTTAAGACCACATTCCTGGCCCATACCCATTCATAGAGCTAATTAGCCTTTGACAAAGATCCTATTTAAAAATGCACACAAATGGAAAGTTTCAAGATAGTAAAACATAAATAAGGGACAAAAAATATTCTGTAATAAATTTCTTTCCATAGGCAGTAGAGTGTAGTGGCTAAGAGCTCTATGAACAGACAACCCCGATTTGAATTCTAGGCACACCGGCCTAGGACACAAAGAACAACAGCACAGGACACAAAATAGGACACGAATGAAACTTTGGATTACTTCTTTTGTTCTTTACACATCTGGGTCAATATCCTGTCTTGGCTCATCATCACTTATGGAAGCTTGTCAGATATTTTGCATTATGAGGAGCTCTTTCTCATCACCTGCCATGAATCAAATGACCATATTTATAAACAACTGATAATCCAGACTTAGATAAGTATACAACTATAAAGCTTAGCTCTTTTATATTCAAAATGTGTTCCATGGACCAGCAAAACCAATATAATCTAGAAACTTTAAGAAATGCACACTCTCAGGCTCCATGACAGACCTAAAGGACCAGAATCTCCATGCTAACATGGTATTCAGGAGACTGCTTTTATCATAGCATTTTAAGCATTGTTTTTTAAACCATTTTTCTCTGTAAGAAGATGCCTGTCTTCTCTGTGGCTTATCAAGTGCTTTGGACTTGCCATGGATTGTCATAAACTCTTCCCAAGCATCATCTTATCGATCCTCATAACATCATGAGTTCTATTTCTGTTATTGTCTTCTTTTTACAGAAGAGGAAATGGAGTTTCAGAATTTACTTGTTGAGAGTCACAGACAAGAGTTGGTGTGCCTAGGATTTAAGTCTGGGCGGTCTGTCTACAGAACTCTTAGCCATTACACTCTATTGCATGTAGATAGATAATTACTATAGGGTATTTTTTGTCACTTATTTACATTTTAGTATCTTGAAGCTCTCCATTTTCATGGATTTTTGAACAGAAGCTCTGTCAAAGGTTAATTAAGCCTATGCTTTGCATAGATTGCCAATCCCCGTGACAAGCACCTGCTTGGGTGGATATGCAAGCATCTTTTCCATTATCATTTATCAACCATTAACAGTCACACCTTATAAAATGTTGTGCTAAAACAGGAAGATCATTTGTATTGTTTTGTGTGCATTGATTAGTATTGACTGCCTACACTAATCAAAGTCACTGTATAATTTCACAATACTTAATCATTTTATTTTTACATCACTCCAGAGACAACCCACCTCTCCCCATGACAGTTTCAGAATAAAAAAAAAATAAAAATAAGCGTATTTTTGGATTTCTACTCAGGCATCAAAAACTTCCACCACAGAAGCCATAGCTAAGGAAATCATAGTCACTGTCAGTTCTTACTGACAACAGAGGTATTCAAACTTAAACACTCTCAACACTCAATGGAGAAAAAAAATCCCCCTTCAAAGCAGTAACATGGAGAATGATGTATTTAGTATACAGAAGGAACAGAAAGACCAAGCAAAACAAAACCTTCAAAACAGCGTACAAAATGTTTGCCAGAAAACCAAGAAGCTAACATGCTAGCTGCAGAGATGCAACAGAATGAAAGGGAATCACATTATCTTCAGCGTTTTGTGTAAAAGAAATCAACCATATATGTAGCAGATGATAAAATGAAAGGACAAATGTCAGGCTTGGCAGTGACTACTGGCTGATCAAAATGACTTTCTCTTCGTGCGGCAGACTTGACTACATTTCCCAGCCGCTCTTGTGTGGCAGCGTGACTGTGGTCTAGCCAAGGGAACGGGAGCCAAAATGGTATGTGTTACTTCCAGGCTTGGCTCCCAGTGATCTTCCAAATGTAATTCACTACATTCTTAGCCCATTTACCAGCTGATGGGGAGGCCCAGAGGGTGAGGGAGCCATAGCATGGAAGAGGCCTGGTTTTCTGAATTATTATGTGAAATGCCACTCACCAACCAAGTATGTGAGAAAGAAATGCACTGCTATTGGGTTAATATAATAATGTTGGGTACGTTTCAGTGGTTAGTCTACCCTAACATACTAGGTGTGTGACAGTCCAGTGGTAAAAAGACAATTGGATTAGAGTATAAAAGTGGGTTGTGAGCCACAGCCTTCAGCTCACCTGCTATTTCCCATCCACACCTGCTCACCCTTCTCCAAAAGATAAAAATTCACAAACTTGCACAGTGAGGGGTTTGCTCTCTTTCAAATTACGTTGCATACTGAGTCTATAGTATCATGCAGACAAAGTCTCAGCATTCCCAACGCCCCTTCACAGTTCACCACAGGAGACAGTCATGAAGAAATACTTTCAACTTCTCCCTCCCTGGTTCCCTCTTTCTAACTCCCTGCAGACGGGGAGCTAAATGGTCCAACTCTCTTTCCATGAAAGCTCACATGATTCAAGTGCTATTAGTATTCATCAGCCATCCTTCTTCCACCCAGCAAGAGGCACTTAACCAAATGACCTCATTAATCTTCACATGCGCCATGATCCTTGATCTTTCAGAGGCAGAATAACAAATGCTCTTATCCCTATTTCACAGATGAAGACACTGAGGAAGAAAGAGTGTGAGGAAAAGGCTATGGAATAGAACAAAAGGGCTGCGGTTTAATTGCCACATGAAGAAAAGTATATGGATCTAGAGGCAGCACCCTAATCTTCTGAGGCCACATGGTCTATGAGGCCAGGTTCTGGCCAGTACTACCTTACAAAATAGGTGCTAATGTTTACATGTCACACACACACACACACACACACACACACACACACACACACACACCGCAATCTGCTTATTTCAGCTTCTCTTAGAAAATCATATGTGGTCACACATAGCCCATGTCCCCACATCTCAGAAGAGCTTACATCTTCACCTAAGTAGTGGTGTCCCCCTACCCTCCAGGGTACACTCTCTAATTTGCTACAGTGTCCACATGACAACCTTGTTGCCAATAATCTCTGGTGACCCTGAAGGTATATGAGCCTGTGGCTCTATATTTCCTATACATCACTGAAGAGTTAGAAATCTAGATTCTTCCATCACCAAATTCCTCCCTTGCTACCTCCTAGTTTTATCACAAAAACGATGGGTTTAAAAGAATCAGAATTGCGATTATACACAGTGTCTTTCCTGTCCGTCTTTCTTATACTTTCTTTTCAGTATTGTGTCTACAACGGCAGCTGTTAAAATGAGGGGTGGGGCAGAGCCATTAGCTAAGTGGCACCTGCAAAATGACCCACTGCCAAACTCCCGTCTCACAGAGATGCAATGCAGGGAGGAAGGCCACTCAGAAGGGAGGCGAGACAACACAACCTTACAAATTCATGATCTCAGAAGAGTAAACATGTGCTGAATGAGTGAGTTATAACAAGTTTTATGAAGACCCTAAAATTGTGGCTTGACCAAGCCAACCTTGGAGTTGAGAACTGAACAACTGTTATTCTGTGGAAAACATTAGATGTTCCCAAGCATGGTATTGGGGTCAAGAAACTTGACTGGGGCAAAGTCATGAAAAGCAGAACGTGACTGGATGATTACAAGAGATATACTGTGGTGTTTGCTATCGGTGGTTTAAGGAGTAGCTGCAGTGCTTATCGGTGAAAAAATGTACCCGTAACTGACATGGGGCCAATACCACAATGAAAGTGTTATGCCTGCGAGAGATGATTATGTTAATTAAGGTCTGTGTACAATGGCCACCTAGAAACCCACAAATATACATTCTCACTCAGCTCAGGTCATGATCCCAGGGTCCTGGGATGGAGCCCCACATTGGACTCCACACTGAACATGGAGCCTGCTTACGATTCTTTCCCTGTCTCTCCCTCTGCCCCTCTCCTTCTGTCACATGCTCTCTCCCTATATAAAATTTAAAAAAAATTTGCTACTCAATACCTGTAGCCCTCAAAATAACCATACAACGTGCATGCGCTTATCCCCATTTTTCAAAGGAGGACATACCACTTAGAATGCAGGTAATGAGCAACACATCTGGAATTGAACACTAGGTTTATATGGATCGAAATCTTTGCCACTATCACAAAGATTTCTAAGCAAACTGTAACAAGTTATTCCTCATGAGCGCTTTTCTTCTTCTTTTTCCAAATAATAAATCTTTCCCAACCAATATCTCCAAATATTTTACATCTTCTTAATCTACCCCTTCCTATGGAATTTGAATGTAGAAGTTGATTTCCGGTCCACATGTCCACCTACCTAAATCCTGCTGCTATCCGTTTCCTTGCTTCTACAAACTCTCTCTTCTAACCTTCATGTATGTTTGGTCCAAAGACAATAGGCTTTGCAATTTAGAGGTCAGCCTCAAGAGGAGAAAATTAATACCGTGAAGTCTGCATTTCCTTAGAGTTCACAAATTCACAAGAGAACATGTGGTTTGTTCCCTGGGAATCTCTGAATTTCAGAGGGCTTCTGTCTTAAAACAGACCCGAGAGATATTTAAGAAACAAAATTCCAAATATCTTGCCTATTCAAACACCATGAACCACTTGTTTTTTTTCATCAGTTGATCTAGACAACATCCCCAAAGAACTTTCTTTGCGAAATTATTTTGTCTCGTATTCTACCTATATGAGTAATAAAATTCTGCCACAGCCTCTTAGGGAACTCTTTTTTACATGCATGTCAAGCATGTAAATTGTAAGGTCTCTAGTAGGGGAACCTAAAACCACTGATTTGTGATTAAATATTAAATGGCTGAAGTAGGCACAGAAATTTCGTTGGTTTTCTTATCTAATCCTCTGTTTATCTGAATTCCATATATTTTGATGACCATATATTTTCGTCACCATATATTTTGATGACCACCCTGGTGATATCTTAAATAATTGGCATTTATGTGGGTTTTTGTCTTTCTCTTTATTCCCTCTCCCAACTCCCTACAAGGATATGATGTTGTGGAAAATTTACAGTTTGGTAGAACTTTTTTACTAATACAGGAATATGTATTTATAAAAGCCAGATACGATGACATTGCTGCTGAGGAAGTTATGACAGCATTTGTCTTTGTGTGTTTCGGATGTTTTAGGAAGATGTTGGAATTTGGAAACACTTGCAATTTCTACACTTTGCAACTGTTTGGGATCAAAGATCTGGCATCTTCTGACCACTGTCATCATAAAAAAGGGAAATTTTCTACTGTCTCCAGAATTTTATGGCCAGTGATGATCCAAACTAAAAGAAGAGAATGTAATTTCTTATTTGTGTATGGTTGGGCAAGAGTATGCTAGAGTAAGTTTTTAAGTTGACTTAAAAAAGAGATCAAAAATTATCATCTACTTTTGAAAAATCCTAAATAAGTACTCTAAGTGAAATTATAGTGCTTATTCTTAGAACGTATTCAAAATCATGATATGAGACATGGTAACTCGTATCTAGGCTTGAGTTGAATGAGATTTTACTAAGCTACCAACAACTCCACCTGTCATTGCTATAATCATTCAGCTCTTTTCTTTGAAAGGGAGAAGCTAAGTAGTCAATAGGGATTACATCACTGCAGGACTGGGTGAAAAAGGTCCTTATTTAGGATTATTCAGAAGATTGCCATTTTAGGACTGACAGTGGTCAAAAACTAACCAACTTTCAAACAAAATTTGTATCAATGTTTGTATATGTGCACTTGTATATGTGTGTTTTATTAATTTTGAAAGCTAATACAAATCAAAGTGAATTTTCTGCTTAATTTCTGATTTTTCATGTGTAAATCATAGGTGAAACTTCAACTTTACAGTTATCACGACATGTGATTTTGGAAAGCTTTCTTCAGTTGTGCCAAAACCTACCTTTCCACCTTGTTTAAAGAATAACAATCACCTTCAACACCTCTAGTTCTCACTCCACAATAAAGCAAACTGTTTTCTTTTGAAACTGTGTTGAGTATGTTTTCAAGTTTTCCCCGATTTTTTAATCATGAAAATTAGACACTCATGATATGTAGGTAACACATCCATCGTGTCTTTCATGTATCAGTCTTCTCAAGCCAGTTGGAGGCCTATGCAAGAGTCCTAGTCTGATTTTTTGTGCCCTCGAATCAGTAGTCTCTGAGGCAGGGGAAGCATTTGTTTCTGTGCCAAAGAGCTTGTTACGAAGTGAGTTTTGTAGCCTTTCATGTGACAGGTTGGGAGCCTATTGGTTTGATACTGTAATAAATTGATTTGGGTTTTTAAAAGGCAATATCAAAAGAAATCAACAACAAGGTAGTGGGATTTATCCTGGCGTGTAGAACCACATCAAGATTTCAGGTTCTGCAAAATAAATTGTGTTTATACCCCGGTGAATAAACTATCATTCCTAAACACAACATGATGTTTAATAAATATCTGAAATGCAGTTAAGACCACTAGATTTAGTGAAGGATTAGAAAATCTCACAAGAATATAGATTTAATAAAATGGACACTTCTAGGGAACATATCTGAAAGGCAACTTTCATGCCGCCTTCTAAGAACTTAAGCAGTTTCTTACCCAGTAATCAAGTTGCCTTGTCTAATTCGATTCATTTGTCCACTGGGAAAATACCTTATCAAACACTACATATAATTGACACTTTGCCTGCCATAATGGAACTCTCATTTCAAGCAGAAAAGGCAAGGGTGTGGTTGACGTACTGGGGTTGCAAATATTGACTAGACTTCTTCTAGAAAAGTTCAAATACACTAACTTTTCTGGGTGTTTGCTTTCCTATTAGCAAAAGGAGAAAACCGTTGGTCCTTTTTAACTTTCAGACAATGCCTTCAAAATAAAATCAAATAGAATGCATGTAAGGAGGCGAACCTAAATACAATGTAAACCACTCTCCTCTGACTAATCCGTGCAAAGCTTACATGACTGTCTTGCCGACCACAAATCCACTCTGACGGGAGTGGCCAAGGGGAAACGGCCTTTCTGAACAGGAGTGCTGGTCTTGTGTCATGTGTCTCTACCACCTTGACGACAGTGCTAGAGTTCAAGGTGGAGTCCGTGGCATCCACGGGCAAAATCATAGGTTTGGTGACAGACCGCTCCGAGGATTTCCACGTTGGATCTTGACTGACACACTCAAATTTATCTTTTAGGAGTATCTGAATACACACAAAAAGGCAGTCAAAAATCGCTTTTTGGTGGAAGAAAATACAGTGCGTGGACTTATCCTTCTATCATGAATGACAGTGTGCCCTTTCCACCCCTCCAGTTTCATAAACATTTCAGACTGCGATGTTAATTATACTTGAATTGATAACAATTAATTGATTACAAATAAAGTTTAAAAAATGACTAGCTTCCGGTTCAGAAGCAAACAAAAACCAAACCAAAACAACGAAAATAAATTAAAAAACCCCGCTTCAGAATGGGAGCCTCTGAGACCCAGCATGACTCTGCAGCTGCCAAGAAGGTTCATTACACTTCCTCAGTTCCCATATATGCTTATAATACACACCCATCACTCACGACAATTTCTTTTCCTCACAACTTGTAAGAATCCAAGTTATACACAACTTCACAGGCCACAAATCTTACACTTACTCTACTCACCTACCTTGCCCAGTTAGCCAAACTGATGCTAAGAATGTGCTTGTAGGAGTTAAAAAATGTCCCCTGTTACAATTGGATGGCACAGTCAGAAATGTACTGATAAATTCACATGACATTTGGGCAACTCTGAATGGGAGAAGCCACACGGCAAGACTATCTGCACTTCAGGAGGGATGTGGTCTTTTTATTTATTTGTTTGTTTATTATTTTTTTAATGTCTACTCACTCTTGAGAGAGAGACAGAGCACGAGTAGGGGTGGGGCAGAGACAGAGATGGCGACACAGAATCTGAAACAGGCTCCAGGCTCCAGGCTCCCAGCTGTCAGCACAGAGACCAACACGGGGCCGGAACTTGGGAACGATGAGATCATGACCAGAGATGAAGTCGAACACCCAACCGACTAAGCCACCCAGGCAGCCCTATTTTTTTTTTGAAGGTTTATTTACTTTTGAGAGAGACAGAGTACAAGTGGGGGAGGGGCAGAGAGAGAGGGAGACACAGAATCTGAAGCAGGCTCCAGCCCCTGAGCTGTCAGCACAGAGCCTGACATGGGGTTTGAACCCATGAACCATGAGATCTGACCTGAGCTGAAGTGGGATGCTTAACCGACTGAGCCACCCAGGTGCCCCAGGAGGGAGATAGTCTTAATGATAGTCAGGAGTGAGAAAGAGACATGTCTTCACATTTATTGCCATGTGAATAGAATGTCAAAAAATAAATAAAATTAAAAATTAATTTACTTAAAAGTAAGGAAAAAAACATGGCAACACGTAGTGTTTATAAGAAAGGAAGGAGGGAATGAGTAACAGACTAACAGATCATGAGAGCCTTGGACCAAACAAGTTATGTTTATCTAAAATCACAATCGGCTCTAAAGCTGGGGACGAGCACAAAGTCATCATGTAAGTTAGACCCAAAGACCCAAGGGCACCTTCTACATCTCACAACAGGGGGTGAAGTTGCATCGTTTCCTAGGAGATTTCCCTAAAGTTGGGAAGAAAGAGACACCTCTTCTGTACTGGGTGTTTCAGTGACATGAATTAGTCTCTTATGCAATTGAAAAATAAGAGAAGGATGTAAGGGTAACATGGAAGCCTTGTTGGTTTTTCTGAGATTCTTCCAAGCATGTTAATACATTGAAGTGACTAGGAGTAAGCTTTCTTACAAGAAAAACAACACAAAACAAAACAAAAAACAAAAACAAACAAACAAAGAAAAACCCAGACATCTTGAGATGTTTAGGGAAAAGCTAGGAATGCTACAGAACTGCTTTCTCTTATTGCAAGGTATTTTAAAAGCTTCAAGAACCTTAGCCACTCCCGGATTCCAGACTTAACAAGACTGTGAGATAACAAAGGTTATTTTAAGCTACTAAGTATTGGGGGAATTTGCTATGTAGTGGTAGATAGCTAATGTGGGGGTGGCAGAACTTCACTGCAAATGGAACAAGTGGGCAAAGTTGAATGATGAGTCCAAGTTTTCAAAACAGTTGATGGATGGGAGTGCATTCTGGTTATAGAGAAAGCACGTGCACGGCTCGCTCTGGGAAGTGCGGTAGGTTAAACATTGCTAACATGTACAGTGTTTGTGGAGAAAGGTAGCAGACAAGACAGGAAATGTAAGCAGCAGGACATTCACAAGAGATTTGGGGATTTAAGAAATATATCTAATAACATATATTTTAAGAGACTGGATAATTGTTGAAAAATTATGGCAATAGTTCAGTTTAAAAAAATTATTTACCTGTATATCAGAGTGCTATGAAATTGCCAAATCTTACATTTCAGGTTTGTCAAAGCATGTTTTTGAAACAGGTCACCTCCTGCTCGGAATACACAGCTGGAGAGGAGTCAAATATGCACCTAATCACCCCAAGTTCTTGAAAATTCTACACTTTTAAAGACACTAGTGAGTTTCCTGCATTTGTTTCCACACTAAATTATTCCAACACATTTGGTTATTCTGAAGCCCCCCCCACCCCCCATTTAGAAACCTGAGAATGGAACATTCAGTCTTCCTCCTTGTGATTGTCTCATAGGAAAACTTTGAACCTTAGACAAGTGTTCTTTTGAAGTCTGATGAGTCCTAGCTTTCAAAGAGAACACGGAGAGCTAGAACACTTCTTGGCAAGGGCCACCACACCCTCATGGACATTCAGGTTCCTGAACTTGATAGAAAAGAGAGGAAGGATGCTTCAGAACCTGATATTTGCACTCCTGCCTCCCCGCCCCAAATCCTACACATGTACATACACACATTCACAAGGAGGAAAAGAAGTGCAAGAGATAGCTGACCTGCCCCAAAGTGTCTTCCACTGAACCCTAACCAAGTGGGAGATTCCAAAAACAGAATATCTAGTTTAAAAGGCACATTTAGGGGCACCTGGGGGGTGTAGTTGGTTGAACGTCTGACTTTGGCTCAGGTCATGATCTCACAGCTTGTGAGTTCGAGCTCCCCATTGGGCTCTGGGCTGACAACTCTGAGCCTGGAGCCTGCTTCAGATTCTGGGTCTCTCTCTCTCTCTCTCTCTCTCTCTGCCCCTTCCCCACTCACGTTCTGTCTCTCTCTCCCTCAAAAATAAATAAATATTAGAAAAGTTTTTTTTCAAAAGGCACTTAAACTTAAAAAAGGCATTTAACTCTCCTCTCTTCCCTCCCTTGGACAATATCATTAAGACAGAATTGCAGGAACAGGGAAAGGGAAAGAAAAGGGAAGGGAAAGGAAGAGAAACGAAGGGAAGAGAAAGCTGTAATCACAGGAAGGGAAAAGGAGGGGGAATAATGAGCTCTTACCTGGTATGGTGTAGACATGGCTTCATATGAAAGGAAAACAGAATAATTGCTAAGAAACTTTAACCAGTAGTTAGAAGTGGACACATTTGTAAGAGTCATTAGGTGACATGTTAAGAGCTGTGAAATAAAAAGAACTTTCAAGTGGCTGTTTGCCCTGTTCCTTTTAAAGAATTTAATACAACGAACACTGCAATGATTTCACTTAATTGCAATAAGAACTCATGACGGGGGCAATTACAAGTGTGTACCTTCTGAGAGTCTCAGCCACTTTTATTGACTTTGGTGTTTCTGGTATTGAGCCTGGGACTGTATGGCCATGATTGCTCTCTGCCACTGAGTCAATGTAGATACTCTCCTTTGCCAGTTTATCAAGTATTCAAGGAAGCACTATCCACCAGTACGTCCTGAAGTGACAGAAATATTCTATACCTGCACTCTCCAATCTGGAAGCCACCATTTACATGTAGCTATCGAGCACTTGAAATGTTATTTGTGCAAGTAAGAAACTGAATTTTTAATTTTGCTAATGAGTTCATTTAAGTTTCAGTTTAAACAGGTACATGTGGCAAATGGTTCCTCTACTGGGCAGCACAGATTTAAGGAAACATCAAGTACTTTTATAAAATTCCAATGCATGCCCAACAAGACTGCAGAAATAGGTCAGAGCTAATGTAGGACTTTGCGAGAATATCCAAATTTTAGGCCATGACAAAGGATCGTGTAAACAGACAGTATACATTTAAACCACTATATTAGGATTAGAGGAAGGTTTGGATAGTGGCCAATAATAACTCATCCAAACTGCCAATACTCTTAGTATTATCAAAGATACTGAACGATGCCAATATGGAAGACATGCCATCCATGTTGCAAAACATCAAATATCCCCTTAGACATTTTCAATTGTGTAATAAAGAAAAATGATCAGAAGCCTGAAGCAGACTGTCTCCAAACTAAAACATGTTACATTAGTCGACTTTTTAAAAAGAGAAACCAAATCAAAGGTGATAGGAAATAAATAGTATTAAAATGGTACAGTAAAATGGAAGATCCCCTCAATGGGTCAACACTTGGAATCATTGTCTCACTGTGATTTAACCAAAGTTCAAAGTCGAAAGAACTCTTTGTGCAGAAACGAACTTGATTGAGGACAGGCTGATAATTCATATATGGCAATAATGGAATTTATTATTGTTCTTTATATAAAGACCCTTTTGTCCTGGGACATTCCTTGGACAGCATCAGAAACCCTGGCAAAGAATGAATAAGACACAAAGCTGAACTTTTACAAAGCTCAACTCATTCAGCAGGTATTAATTTGAACAGAAGAATCAACAGTGTATACTGATTTGCAGGTCACAATCGCTTGCGTAATTCAAGATCTAGGGTTTAAAGCAGAAAAAAGAGTGCCACGTTTGCAAATACCTAGAGGTTTCACTGCTCAGATAAGCTCTTAATATGCAGCCTCCTTTGTGTGTCTCCTGCATTCCTGAATCATTTTAACTTGCATTGAGAAACAGCCTTGAGAAATGTAAGATGTTCTTTTTATTTCTGCCAATTATCTACTAAGAGATGCTGGGACCATTACAAGACATCACTATAACATCATTCTTTTTTTTTTTTTTTTTTTTCTCCTCATCTTGATTCTGTAAGAAGTGAGCTGTGGTTAAGCAACCTTTCTGTTGGGATTAGCCGCCGTGGCATTAATTTCCCATAAATGTTTTCACGTTCTCAGATGAAAGTTGTTAAATAAGGTGATGTCCTATTGACATGTTTAGATGTAATTGCTCTTTGGTAAACATTTCAATTAGTGATCTAGAGAATACACTTCACCTGGATTGAAGTACACATTCGAGCTCACGGAAGCACGGAAGAAATGCCCCACGGATTACACTTCAGATGAAACTCTATACTTTCATCCGTCCTTGAGAGTCCAACAACTATACAGCTCGCAACAGTCTAAAACTAGGGTTTATTTATAGTCTTATTGAACTACTCAGATTAACTCATATCAATAGTTTCTGTGGAACCCGAACCTGGAACACATGAGGGGACAAACATAATTAGGAAAAGCAACAGTGACTCTGAAATCAGTCTGCAGGCCCCACCCCAGACACCCCAGCCTCCAGGCTCACATACTTCCGACCCCAGGCCCACATATACTCAGCGATGCAGCAGCGGTCTCCTTGTGTACTGAGAGGCATACCCCGACGATACAGCCCCTAGGGGGTGTACAACTCCCACAACCACAGGAATAAAAACATTTTAAAGTCCACGGGAAGTTTCATCGGAGAGAGTGCAAACGGTGGTTGAAACCTGTTCGAGATTGCAATGCAACAATTTAACACAGCACTCACGTTTCCTCTTTTTTTTTTTTATGGTGTGACACCTCATGTGTTACGTTACCGTGGCTAGAGGCTACTTGGGGAGCCCATTCATCACAGAAAACTTTGGGAGAAATTACGATACGTGATAAACCTACTGGTGACTGGAGCTTCCCTCTGTTAGATTCAAATATTTGGATTCCAACTGGCCAAGCAGTGATTATGCAAAGTTGGAGGAATGTCCAAAACATAGGACTAGAAGAAAAAAAATGCCTGGTATAAGTATAACGATTTTTCAGAGATGCCTCAATTTGGGCCTGTCAGAAACCAATGAACTTGAAAAACATTTTGATTTGTAGAAATAATATGAAATTACCCTAAATGGAGGTTTTCAGAGAAAGAAAATGGCAGAGTATTAATTAACATGCGGCCACATTCTCTCTTGTTCATTAGATGTACCTTTTTTCTCCTCTTTTTTTCAATCTTTGTATTTCCTATTAAAATTGTGATTATGAAAAGGTTGTGTGATCAATATTGCCTACAGTTTGACATTCGGTACCACTGACTGAATATCAGTTAACTGTCTTTTTTCTCTTGCCTTTTCTCTCTAAAACCTCTATCACGATAGAGAAATGACACACAAAATAGTTCACAAAAAAAACAGTGCTTTCGTTGTAGAAAGGTAACTTTTTCATGCCCCCCCCACCCCAACGACTGTGTAGCGTTCTTTAATTTCTTCCTGCCTGAGAAAATAAGCAAATGGATCCAAGAATTCAACCCCCTTCTGCTGCTGCTGCATTCCGAAAGGAAGTTCACAAGCTTGTCAAACTTAGAACTTGAAGCTGCACTTAGACCATCTTCGTAATGAAAGGAAAGCCAGGAAGGAAGGAGGGAGAAAAAGAACCCTGAAGAACCCACTTTGGGGGAGGTCAACAAAGAAATCACACCAACATGAAGCTCCCCAAACTCATGCAGACCAAAAACCTTGCTCCTAAAAGCTCCCAGTGTGTGGCTGCTAATGCACAGGAAATGTGATTAGCTGCCTGAGAAAGGCCTAGAATTACTCTCATTCTGACTAGATTACTGGATAATTAGATTGGTAGCACTCTTCCCTGACTGTGGCTGTCAGATTAAATCTGGCTGGTTCTCGTCAGATAACTGTCATGTCCCACAATAACAAACAGAGGCTGACACAGTGAGGGCTTTTTAAATGTTCAAAGAAACCAAAGTGCCTATTTTTTCTCAATAATAAAACATGAGAAATGTTCAATGGACTTCAGAGTTTATTCAAATTGTCATTATATTTAATTAAGAAAATGCTACCAGACGAAGCCTGGACAGACAGGCTTCATCTGCATTGGTAAATGGAAATCACCGTCTTTGGGATCTACTGATGGAAAATCAGCCTTGAATTGCCCAGAGAGCAAAGCGTGTGGTTCCGTTTTAATGCTCTGAGTCTCTAGCCCTTTACTGTTCCAATGAAGTTAAATAAGATATGTTGAGTCCCATCTCGGAGCAGTAGTTGAACCTCTGAAGCTCTTCTCTCTTCCCCTCCTTGACAAGCACACACACCCTCTTTACTGTAATGGTTGTCTCCCCAGTTACTCCTGGGAAGGAGACAGAAGAGAATCAGAAGGAAGATACTAACAGGAGAAAGCACAAAAGCCCCAGGTTTTTACAGAGTTCCTCCAGTCTTGTCCTGCTGTCCCGAGTGACTGTGTCTTATCTGTTAGGGAAGCTAGGTTGTGAGTGATGCTTCCCCAGATGTGATACCCTGTCTCTGGTGGGAGATGTGAGGAGGGGGGTGGGATGTGATGCTTTTAGGTGGCACACCTAAAAGCATATGTTTTTATTACATTTATATGTGGCAAATATGAGTGATTTTCCAACTACGATAGAAAGTTTCGTTTGAAACATAACTTGAGAAAATAAACATAGGAGCTCAATTTAAGGGAAAATAGCATGCAGATATGCAAAAATTGCAAATGTAAAAAAGACTGAAGGTTGAGAAACACAGATGTAAAAGAGAGTGAGCCTGTCACTGTTTGCATACTCAACACATGAAAGCACTTATGGTTTTTAATAAGGGAAAGTGGAGTTCTTTATCTCTTTGAAATATTCGAGAAATATCAGTTCCCTCTGGGTGGGACTTGTCAGACCTCCTTGCTTTTTTTGAGTCCATTTTACTTGGGAGAAGGACAGCTACAGGAGGGATCCCCTGTCTTCTAAAGCTTAATGTGCATCGTCAAGGGCCCCAGAGGAACCAAGCAAATTTCAGTGGCCTTCATCCTGCTTAGATATCATCGAATTTAGCTTTCCTTATCTGTATACTCCTCACCCCAGGCAATGTGCCTACCTGCAGTAGTAGGGACTCAGTAAGTGTCACTTCAGTGAATGTGACAATTTAAGAAGTAAAAAAAAAAAATCTTTAAAACATTCAAATACTTATGTAATATACACGAAAAAATAGCCAATTTTTTCAATCTCAATAAAATATAAGCAAAAGCATTAAAAGCCATTGTTGTTATTTTTGGCAAAAAAAGAGAATGTACCTATTGTTTACAGAGAACATTTCATTTACTATTAGAAGTGATGATTGGCACAAACTTTCTGGAAGGACTTTAGTAATACATAATAAACATGTATTAAACACATAATAAAAATATACCATTTGGTTCAGCAATTCCCATTGTAAACATTGATTCTAAGGGAATAATTATAAATATGCACAAATATTTAGTTATAAGAATAGGCAGTGAAGCTTTCTTTAAATACAAATGATTTGGAAACAGCCTATGCAACAATATGGTATCATTTCTCCCTCCCTCCCTCTCTCTCTCCCTCTCTTAAAAATAAATAAACATTAAAAAAGCAGGGGGCCTGGGTGGCTCAGTGGGTTAAGCATCCGACTCCTGATTTTGCCTCAGGTAATTTGTGGGATTGAGGCCCATGTCAGGCTCTGCACAGAGAGTGGAACCTGCTCGGAATTCTCTCTCCTCTCTCTTTGCCCCTCCCCTAGCTCGTGCTCATTCTTTCTCTTTCAAAAATAAACAAATAAACATTTAAATGATGTATGATGCTTCCTCATAAATGGAAAAGCATGTGGTCTCTGGAAGTGATGCTTTGGAAGAACATTTAATAACAGAAATTATTTAGTTTATATAAAGTTTAATCATTTGATTATAATGCAATACGTATAAGAGAATCTTCTTCGGTATTTTTTGTTTAAACAAAGAAAGATGAAAAGTAACCAAAATGATAGTACCTCTAGCCTTTGATGCAAACATTTATATGTTATTTATTTCCTTCTTAATGCTTTTTTATTTTTCCAGAAGTTTCTATTATGAACAAATACTAATCATAGTTAATGTAGTTTGTAAAATTGGGTACAGATTATGCTAAGCCCTTTACATGCATTAACTCGTGTAATCCTCACAAAGCCTTATGGAATAGAAAGCATCATTATTCCCATTTACAGATGGATAAACATACTGCAGAGAGAGACTATAACTTACTCAAGGTTACACAGCAGTAAGGGGCAGAAGTGGGCTTCAGACACACTTTATCTGACAACAGAAACTGTATGTTTTGGGCTAAATACAATACTGCTTCGTAAGTATTATTTTTTTATGAGGGAAAACGTCATCTTTAAAAGAGGAAAGAAGCCATGAGTCACTGTATGATTGATAGCAAAAAGAATAGTACAGATGAATATAAAATCATTAAAATGTTTTTCCCAACTTTGAACCCATGGAATCTATACACGATCCAATAGTTCAGTGTAAATTATTTTGTGTAGAACCTAGGGATTTGGTTGTAATTATGATTGACCGATAAAGGGCTTTCTAAAATGTTAAGTAGTATAACATAGCTCTTGGTACTGTAGTATTTTTAAAACAAACAAAAAAAATTAATGTTTATTTATTTTTGAGAGAGAGACAAAGAGAGCATGAGCAGAGGAGGGGCACAGAGAGAGAGGGTGACACAGAATCGGAAGCAGGTCCAGGCTCTGAGGTGTCAGCAAAGAGCCCGACACCCGGCTCGAACTCACGAACTCACAAATTCACAAGCCTTTGTGAGATCATGACCTGAGCCCAAGTCAGCCGCTTAACTAACTGAGCCACCCAGGCACCCCATGTACTGTAGTATTTTAAACTGAGTATTAGCTTTGGCTTAATTTCTACCAAATTTAGAATTTCTTTGTTGACAAACACCTGAAAATTATCCTTATTTTTCCAAAGTTTAATCATTGTTTCCCCTTTGTTCTATAGGTAATATATGCCCAATGAAGGAAAGCAGCAAAACAAGACATAAATCACTTTTAATCTCAACATACCGAGATAACCTTTTTTGCCTCCTGCCATTCATTCTTTAGGCCAAAGTGTCACCTGCATGGGACCACCCAGATCCTCTAGATTTCTGGTGTCACTCTTGCATTTGTGCACATAACAGATGGCTACACGTTTGCATCTGTTATACTGCGTCATTCTGATCTGCCAAGGTTCTCTTCTCTTGGCTCACATCAGCATGCCCATGGAATGTACCGGTGCCTTTTCTCTTGAGTCCTCTTGAGCATGCGCACTGAAGGTTAGGGCATGGGAGGGGATTACGTGGCGGTTCAGGGCTGTGCTGTACAGCATAGGGTTTAACTTTTAATAGTGGACATCCCTGGCCTATGTGTCTTGCTTACCCTCACCATCTGGAATACCTCACCCAATAGTTAAATCACCTGACCCTACAGCCTTAGTCTCTTGCTCACTCTCCCTTCCTTTTCCTTTTAAATGTACCTTTCCTTGCCCAAAGGGATACCTGAGGCACTTCCCTGCAATCTTTTCGATTTTGCTTTGTCTCATGCTCATGCTCGTCCTCCTCTCAAGCAGTCACTTGGCCTTCCCTCTTACATCCAAGTATTTTCCTAAATGAAAGGAGGACTTCTAAGGGCAGCTTTTATAAATGATGCTTTTATTTCCTCCGTAATGCTTTCTGATAACACTGTCTATATAGTTTTATATTCTGTTTATGTGTCATTAAGTATTTCATGGTGAATATTTCCTTATTATAAATTCTTTAGAAGCAGACTATAACAGTTAAATAAAATCTTACATTAGTGATGTAATACTGAGATGTTTCCAAAGTTTGCAGAATGATAAGAATCACCAGGGGTATTTATAAAAAATATATACACAATTTCCAGAAACTTCCCCGTGGAAATTTTTATTGGATAGGTCTGGGATAAAATCTAGGAATCTGTACTTTTTACTACAGAAATATCTCCAAATGATCTTTCCTGTACATGACCATTTCCTTTCTCTTATATATGAAGGTCATTTCCAACTTTTTATAAAAGTAGATAAATAATATTGAATTCTGTAGCCTTTCATGCCCAGATAAGTTAAATCTTTTAGAAATTCTGCTGAGGTGGACTATCTAAGCATTCCCCAAATGCCACTCAGTCCTCTTTCCCCTAGTTTGACTGTTTCTTACAGTGGCATTTTTGCATCTTTACTTTACAGACCAACTGGAATAATTAACTTTCAGGATATCTGTGAGCCTTCAAAATAAAAGACAATGAGGGAGGGTTAGCTCTTGGGGCAGGGGTTGACGTGATTCATATTTCTTAGCAGACAAAGGAATCTGAAAGTGTTTTCAAATTTCTCAAATTAAAAAATGTGATTTTTTTTTTTTACACTGATATACATTAAGAAAATTTCTAAGTTTGGAGTAAAATCTGGTAAGCAACAAACTCTGGATTCATTTGCAACATGAGGAACAAACAACCAAATAGTCTACTCTAATTTGGCTCAACATAAACTAATTTGGTAATGTCTAAACAGTAGTACGTTTTAACCATTTCCTACCTTTTTTTTTTTTTTTTTTTTGTCAAGAAATGTCTAGGAAGAAATTTTAGAGTAGAAGAAACTACAGACAATATTGGCCTGTCTCTTTTCTGTGCAGATCTTTGCAGACTTCAAATGCTTTACAAATCATTCACTTGAAAGGCAATTGAATATTTAAGGATTGATGCTATCTTTTAGTTGATCCAGGATGAGACAAGAATTGGGAAATATACTCTAATAGTGACTATGAGACACCCATCAACAGCTTCTGAGATGTGCTGGGTACGAGAAGATGATGACAGATAAACTATCAGGTAATTTTGCAGCTGCAAAAGAAAATCTTGTAAGCCACATGATCCAGGGAGATTAAATGAAATTCTCAGGATAATATCAGAGTATCAAAAGTTATGAGTTACAGTTTTGGTAGATTAATGATTTTTAAATATATATCCATCACCTACTATGCGATAGACTCGTCATCTACTGTTGGATTGAATTTTAATACACGGTCTTACTCTAGAAGCATCATAGGCCCCCTGATCTTGTCTTGGCAAGTTTTCCAAGACAGTTACAACAGGCAGAAAATTACTACTATGAAACTCAGAAACATTTTGTTGGCAGTCATATTAAAATTATGCTTAGACTCTGATATCTTTTGTCTGCTGGGAGTTGAGGGTGGTGACTTTATCTTCTGGTGCTTTCTAAGAACATGCCCAAACTGCTTAGCATATTCATGTGTCCCTTTACCTACGTGTCCTAGCAAAATAAACCTAGTTCTCTTAGACAGGGTATCCTTTCACAATCCATGACTCCTCTGAATGGTATGAACATTCAATAAAAGATGGATACCTGTGTTTTATTTTTGTTTTGTGTTTTTGTTTTGCTAGTGGCAATGCATAAAGAAGATGGGCCCTAACTACCCACCGGTGGCTTCTTAGGGGTCTTTGAATATTTATGGTTACCTAAACTAAATAAATAAATATGGTTTTTACATTTTTTTTGAGAGGGAGAGGGGTAGAGAGAGGGAGAGAAGGAGAGAAGGAGAGAAAGAGAGAGAGAGAGAGAGAGAGAGAGAGAGAGAGAGAGAGAGAGAGAATATCCCAAATAGTCTCCATACTGTCAGTGCAGAGCTCGATACAGGGCTCAAACTCACAAACCGTGAGATCCCAACCTGACCGACAAGAGTCAGACACTTAATGGACTGAGCCACCCAGGTGCCCCTGTTTTTGTTTTTTATTGCTGTGAAAGCTATTACTTCCATTTTATGGAGAGAGAAGTGGTCTGCTGTAGCATCCATATTGTTATTGGTGTACTAAATGTTTCATGAATACATCCCGGTAATAAATGCTCCATAATGAAGAAACGAGAAACGAAAAAGAGAATACTGAGCTAGTCTGAGATCCTTCCTGCTTCCCACTTCTACAGGAGGAGAGCTTCCTTAACTTGCCTGGTGATAAGAACAACCTGACATTTTTGTTAGAAGTACAAAACCCAGGGCATCACCCAGGTGTTCATGAACAGAATCTCCAAGAGGAGAATTTTTACTAAGCACATTATCTCTTATAACCAGGTAATTTTTATTTTTTTTTAACATTTAAAAATTTTTTTCCAATTAATGTTTATCCCCAAGACAGAGAGAGATAGAGTGGGAGTCGGGGCAGGGCAGAGAGAGAGAGGGAGACACACAGAATTCTAAGCAGGCTCCAGGCTCTGAGCTAGGAGCACAGAGCCTGACGTGGGGCTCGAACTCACAAACCATGAGATCATGACCTGAGCTGAAGTCAAATGCTCAACCGACTGAGCCACCTGGGTGCCCTGTAACATTTATTTATTTTTGAGAGAGAGAGAGAGAGAGAGAGAGAGAGAGAGACAGACAGACAGTATGCAAGTAGGGGAGGGGCAGAGAGAGACAGGGAGACAGAATCTGAAGCAGGCTCCAGGCTCTGAGCTCTCAGCACAGAACCTGACATGGGGCTCAAACCCAACCAACCGAGCCACCCAGGTGCCCCTAAACCAGGTAATTATTTAAATGCTGAATTATAGAAAACATTGGAGTTCTGAAAAGGTTACATTTGAGAAAGGCATAATGAGAAAGAACCCTTTCATTGCTCCTAACCCAACCTTAATGAAATTAACTTGATCGTTGTGTCTTTGGGGGCTGGTGGTGGGCAGAGATCAACCGAGGTTCCAGGAGGGTTTTAAGTTTCTGCCTCTGGAAACGTAAAATCACCAAGAAATCCAGCCAGCACAGAGCTCCTGTTTGCCCAGCCTTCACTTGCACAGGAGCCAACAGGAAACTGCAGTCCCCAGGGATGTCAATCTGGCATCTCTTCGGATCAGCAAATTAAGTAGAAATAAACCCACAAATGAGCAACATGAAAAAAAAAAATCAAAAGCGCTGCTTCCTGCTGAAACAAACTTTGAGTGGCATCATTGAAATGAAAGGCCAGGATGCTCCTGCGGGAGAAAGTTTCCCCAGCTTTAGTAGGAGTTTCCATGAGGCTAACAACCTGGGGCTGAAGTTCGAAATGGTTGCATTTCACACGTAGGTGATAAATTGCCTGTTGACTCCCTGAAATGACCCGTCTGCTACTTCAACAGAACTTGGACAAATAGTTTGCTGCTATTTCTATACTGACAAATCTTTTATGCTTGGTTCATCCAGTTACTTTACTCATTAAAGAAAATAAAAGCTAATTAAAATGGGGATCCATATACCTATTCAGAAAATCGCCTCTTCTGGCAGAAAAGACTGAAGTAACTGTGAATTCATTTACCTCCTGAGGTCCTGCTGTGCAAATACGTTTACACTAGAGGTGACACTCACATTTTAAGCATCTCCAACACAAATGCTCACACCGAATCTCTTTGCTTCAAATACTCGACCCGCCAACCAGAAGCCTATTAAATGCTTCACATTTCATTTCCAAGGGGGAAACTTGTTGGGTATTTCATAATCCAAAAGCCAAAACAAAACAAGACAAAATAACAATGCAATTCTAAACTCGGTCCCACTCCCTAACACCCCACCCCCTCACGCACACAGTAATAGTTGTAGCGACAGAGCATTCATTTACCAGTCTTAGTGAGTTTGATTTCCTTTCGGAAAATTTTTATTTGCACTTTACAACTATCATTAACTTCAAAGGATACTGACAGTTCTCAAGTTATTAAGTTAAAAGGCAGCCAACTTTCAGCTGGAGTCACTGCAAATTAATTCTGTCTTACAAGGCCACACTGGGTCATTTCCTGAGCTGATGGTAATAAATAGCCCTTATTCTAATATAAAAACAAGTAAGTTCAGTAATGCTTTTCTGATTAAAATACTCAGAAGTGGGCAGGACCTAGACTCAGTGGAAACCACAGGTAATTTTACAGCAGCCATGGTAGAAACTGGTATTTATCTATATAGTGTACATTCTCGCTTTCTTTCTTCTTAACTGACCAAAGGGTGGGGAGTGTGGGAAACACCTGATTTTTTTCATGGCAGCAACAAAGTCTCCTAAAAACTTGCATTTCCCAGCATCCCTTGCAGCTAGGGTGGCTGAGTGACGCTGACCAAACAGGACCCAACAGATTCTGGCTTTTTTTTGGAGAGTTTTTCTTTCTAGCTATAGGTGTTGTTTTTTCCTTGCTTTCTTCTTTTTTTCCTGTCTGGGGCACAGGGAGGGGGTTTGAGACACAACATCTTGCAGAAGAAACCTGAGGTGTATAACTGATTAGAATTACACCTTAAAATCACCGCACTTTAAAAGCTACTAAACCTAAGCTTTACGAAGACAAGAACCACATGTATCTTGTTATGTATGTATCCCCAATGCCCAGAACATGGCTGACACAGAACCAAATGCTTAGAAATATTTGTTGAGTGAATGAATGCATTAATGAAGTAACTAATTAATGTGGCTGTAGGGAAGTGAGAGAGGGGAAAGTAGGAGAAGATAAGGGTCAGAGTGATATGTAGAACTCTTCACGTCAGCCTGTAAAGGAGATTGCAAAGATGCCAGCTTTTGCCCTGAGTGAGACAGGGATCCACTGTGTGGCTTTCTGCAGGAGAGGGCCATGATCTGACCCAAGAGTCTTCAAGGAGCTCTGTCATCCTTATTGGGAATAGATGTAAGAAGGCAGGACAAGGAACAGAAAAACCAGGAGGCATAGCAATCCTGGTCAAATACGATACCGGCTCATGCCAGAATTTTACCTGTGCAGAGGGTGAGAAGTAGTTAGATGCTCGAATACAGTTTGAAGTTAGGCACATGAGGATTTCCTAATGGATTGGGGTGGATTGTGAGGGGGGGCGGGGAGATGAATGAAGCTGTCTCTAAAGTTTTACGTCTAAGCAACTGGGAGAGTGTAGCTGCTATCAACGGAAATGGGGAAGGGTGCAGAAAGAGCAGGTGTGTAGGGGGAGACTGGGGTCCTGCTTTGACATTTTATATCTGAAATGTCTAATAGGCACCCATGTGCAGATGTCGAATAGGTAGTGATATCTAAAAGAGTGGAATTTGAGAGAAAGGCTTAATATGAAAATACAATTACTAGGAGTCAATAGCATAGATATTTTAAACCGTGAATCTAGATGATATCAATACCATAGTGAGTGTAGGAACTTCTGAAGGTATTTATTTATTTATTTATTTATTTATTTATTTATTTGAGAGACAGCGAGCAAGCGAGTTAGGGAGAGAGACAGAGGGGGAGAGAGAGAGAAAATCTTAAGCAGGCTCCACACTCAGAGCAGAGTCCAATGTAGGGCTCGACCCCACAACCCTGGCATCATGACCTGAGACAAAATCAAGATCATACGGTCAACCAAATGAGCCACCCAGGCAGCCACCTCTGAAGATTCTCAAATGCTAAAACCCTGGAACCAGCAGATGAGTAGTAAAATTTGTCTGGCAGTGGTTGATAAGATTATCTAAAAAGTACATAACCTAGGGGCGCCTGGGTGGCTCAGATGGTTAAACATCTGACTCTTCGTTTCTGCTCAGGTCACAATCTCATCGTTCATGAGTTCTAGTCCCACCTCGGGCTCCACACTGACAGTGAAAGGCGTGCTTGGGATTCTCTCTTTCTCCCTTTCTCTCTGCCCCTCCCCCACTTATATGTACAATCTCTGTCTGAAAATAAATAAGCTTAAAAAAATAAATTAAAAAGTACATAACCTAGAGGTAGAGAGTCTTTAGAGGCACCTGGGTGGCTCAGCCAGTTAAGCATCTGACTTTGGTTCAGGTCATGATCTCATGGTTTGTGAGTTCAAAGCCCACGTCAGGCTCTGTGCTGACGGCTCAGAGCCTGGAGCCTGCTTCAGATTCTGTGTGTCTCTCTCTCTGCCCCTCCCTGCTCATGCTCTGTCTCTCTCAAAAATAAATCAACATTAAAAAAAAAAAGATTAAAAAAAAAAAGTCTGGTTAGAATGCTACTAAAGTAATCTAGGCCGAAGTAGAAGAAGACCAGAACTAAGGTGGAACTCAACGTACAAATATTAGTGACAAATTGAATATTCAGCAAGGGAAGGGAAATGGTGATGTTTTGGAAGAATGCTTATTTTCTTTTCAACCTAAATGAAGAGGTTGTATTAGAAAAGATTATTTTCTCAGTTGGGACTACCACAGAAACAGACTTCAAGATAAGGATTTCAGTACAAGTAGATTATTGGCCAGATGACACTAGGAAACACCTAAAGGAGGTAGGGTAGTAAATCAGAGAAGAAAAGGAAGTGAATAGAGTATATTATCAAGTGATTCTTCACTGTGGGAAACCAGGAAGCTCTGAGATGTGGTGTCGAACACATCCCTGAGAACCATCCCCAAAAAGGGGCACCTATTTAATTATCTGTTTTCCCTTTATTAGTGGCTAAGAGCTATGTTCCAGAGAAAAGCCTGCAAGTAGAGAGAGCCACGTGTTTGCAGAAAGCTGCCTTTAGTGTCTAGAGGAGCACCCACAGCATCTGCTGGGTCACTAACCTGCAGAAAAAGAAGGGGAATTTGGCTTATGAAAACAATCCATGATCTCTTCTCTAGATGAGAAATGGGTCCATATTAACACAGGTAACTTCACATAATATATCTCTGCATATTAAGGCAATTCCAAGAGTGGGACAAAGTGCTATAATGCCCAAATGCCCAGTAGAAACATCCACCTCAAAGGGAAGCAGCATCAAGGAAAGAATGTCTCTTTCTCCCTCTTTGGTATTACCCACAATGCCTAGTGCAATGCTATAATACTGCTGGTGACCATTCACTGTCCAGTAGAGCATTTCAGTTACCGTGTCGATAGAAATACTTTCCTTTATCAGAGGAAGCCATTAATACTACAGGTGTTAACACATGGCTGTAAAATTTCTTCATGAGATACTGCGGGTTAGTTGTCTCTGTATTGCCCAATGCTCTTGGAAAAGAGTGAAATTACTGAGACTATCAAATGAAGTCTTTGCATACCCAGATCTATTAATATTCAACAAATGTGGATTCAGAAAACCATTGTGTCCAGTCTCAATCCAGCTAGGAAATCAGCCAAAAGTACATGTTGGATTTCTTCGTCTGATTCCAGCAATAAAACAGGGATTCTGGGTGTTCATCTGTGAGCTAATCTCTCTCCCTTACTCCTGGGATCTCGAGAAGATTAAGAATTCTCCCTCTGCTTGCTCTCTGGGTAGGGGTCTATGGCTCAAGGAAGTTTTCAGGTCACAGTCAGGTTTTGGATATTGGCCAAACTACTCAAGAAAAAACAATTCTGGGGGGAAAAATGTCCTTGGGTCATTTACAACACTGAATGGGAATAACAGGATAAGAAGATGGTATTTAGATGCCCAAGACAGCAAACTTGTATTTAGCACTAATTTTGATTTTGGACTCCAAAATACAAGACACCAAAAAGGAAACAGTAATATTATATTACATAAAAATAATGTGGTAGCCTCAATCCCCCCCACCCCCGACTCATGATGCTCTTGTACAAAGTTCTCAATTTAAAAGCAGATGGTGAAGTTTACAGTTTCAGTTGGATGAATGACAAGAACAAGCCCATCCAAACTCTAGCGCTGTTATCTAGGGAAGATATGGAAAAATGCCTTATGCTTACTCTATTTATTTTCCCTGCTATTATGCTTTTATCCTTTGTACAAATAACTCCCTTGATAAGGTTATCTGTAGGTTAAGTAGAGAACTGGAGTGTCAAGGTGTATTTCTAAATTTGACCAAAAGTTTCAAGTAGAAGGCTGACTCTTTTATTTCTTCCCTCTCGAATGTCCAAATTTTCAGATATCTATTCACTTTTTCTGAGTATTGATACAGGGGGCTAAAAGAAGCTGCTGTGGTATGAACTGTCTGTGTCCCCTTGCCAAATGTGTATGTTGACACCCTAATGTCTGATGTGACAGTATGAGGAGATGAGGCTTTTAGGAGGTACTTAGGTCACAAGGGTGGATTTTCATGGATGAGATCAGTGCTTTTATGAAAGAGACCTCACAGAGTTTCCGAGAAGCTTCCAGCTCATGAGGACACTGTGAGAAGGCCCTGTCTATGACCCAGGAGGAGGACCCTCACCAGAATGGAACCATGCTGGTGCCTTGGTCATGGAATTCCCAGCCTCCAGAACGGTGAGAACTAAATTCCTACTGTTTATAAGCTACCCAGTCTGTGGTCTTTTGTTATAGCAGCCTAAATGGACTAAGACAATAGCTATGGATAAAAGGATATGAATTTGACAAAAGAGGCAGAGGCAGAGATCACGCTTCAGCAGGATGAGTATGCGGAAAACCTGTAACTTATTTCCCTGGAACGTGTTCAGATATGATTTATAGAAATACAGTACACAATTCATTTGGAGATCTTTACCGAATTGCTTTCAGCACACAGTAAATCTCATTGGGATAAAAATGAAAGCAGTTATACCATTTATTCAGAAGAAAATAAAAAGTGTCATTAGAAAACTGTACAAAGTGTTGGGAAATAAGCAGAAAAGGAATATGCACGGCCTTGCTCTTGTACTGTCCAGAGAAAAACCTCTTAAATTCAATGTTGGGAAGAATGCACATAAAAATCCATTCTTTGCTTGTTAAGTTTTATACATTCCTAAATCTCATTTCAGAGAAGTTACCTTACAATGTCTCTAAAATGTGCAAAGACCCACTTAGTCATTTCCCTCTGGTTTTGGATAGAAAAATGCTATTTACAACACTGAGCATTTTCAAAGCCACCACCAAATCCTCTTTATAATTATCACCCAAAACACTAGCTGCTCTAAACAAGGGAAGAATAGAATTCCCAATCCCAAGATATGTATGTGCCCAAGTGTTTAGCAGCGCTTAGTTTTGAAATGAAAGATAGAATTTGAAAACCTTCTAGTATGCCAGCTAAAAGAAAAAAAAAACACAAAAAACAAACCCTTGTCTGTATCAACCACTAAATCTTAAGTAACTCTAAAGTATATTCAGATGGAAACACTCTTTTACCATTTCGTATAGTCTCTTTTTCCACCAAGACTATTTAAGAACTTGGCAAACAAGAAAACAAAAAACTTATATATAAGTTAAGGCAGAACAACATATATATATATATATATATATATATATATATATATATATATATATGTATATATATATATATATATATGTGTGTGTGTGTGTGTGTGTACACACATAGATAGATAGATAGATAGATAGATAGATAGATATAGATATATACTTTTTCTTTCTCACACTGGCTATTTAAATGGTTAATAGCCTTGGGACAGTTGTTACCTCTTTGGATTGTCAGTTTCATGTGGAATCTACTTTACTGAAATCACAGAAGGAAGAGTGTTGTCAAAGCATATGCCCAGGCTCTGAACTGAATGAACTGGCTTTACAGAGAAATACAGCAGACACCAGTCTGTACAAGATTAAGAAAGCATCTCATCTCATTACGATTCCTTTGCAAGGAGGTGTAATGAACAAACTTTCCTCCCCACCCTTTTGCTCTTTTGGGTAGTGTGTGCATGCACATGCATGCATTTGTTGCTCTTCTCTGTGGCTGAGAAGTATTTTTGGAGGTGAGGGGGGCTGGAGGAATGTTGGAATGGGGAGGGAGGAGAGTCAGAGGATAATTGCTTCTTGCTTACCATTCGCCCAGAGTAAAGAAGTTTTGAAAAGTTAACCTTGCCTCTCCTCGCCTTTACTGTTTAATTTGCACAGATCATTAGCAAGAGAAAGGTGCTCTGCAAACAGAACAAAATAGGTTTTCAGATGGACAAATAGTGATTTACAAGGACTCAGAAAAAACATGCTTAGACTGGGCTATTCATTGCAGAAGATCTCATTATAAGCGAATCAATAATCTATTAGTGATACTAGACTGGTGTGATTATTTTGGTTATGGTCAACTTTTGTTCTAGTGGGATTCTGGTGTTTGACCTATCATGTATCAACATGCCTTACTGAAAAAAAAGTAATAACATTCTAAAACTACTGAAGAAAAATCTCTCCTTGCATTCCTACAAATGTTAACCACAATCTTACATGGGAATTTGAACCTCTTATTTCCTCTGGGATTGAGCTATCAGGTCAGTCAGTAATGTTTACTATTTACAATGCTTTATCTGATGCAACCCTAATAACAAAGAGACACAGACATGAAATGGCAGGACCAAATTTTATGTCTAGAGACAGAAAATGTGCACAAATAGAACTTGGGAAGCTTATTATGCATCGCTTTATCATACTGCACTGGAAAAAAGTTAAGACCTTAAAAAACGCTCTGTTTTTTATATGATCATATATATTCATTTTAAAATAACTTATTATTTATTATCTCTACAACAATAGGTAGAATACAATTAGTAGAGATTGAAAAAGTTTGGGACTTTCTGAGTCAGTCCTTTTCTCAATCAATGCCAACTTAACACCTTAAAAAATACTCAGTTTCCTGAGCACTGGAGACTATTAAGTCATGAAGTCAGGATAAAATTTAATTTTTTCCCTGCCCAATGGGAGGTGTTAGAGAACTCTGGAAGAAGAGTAAAATGATGGGTTTTGGAACAAAGCCAAAAACAAGAAAAGTTCCTCTGCATTCATTTTGTTGCCCAGTATTTTTGTAAAAGCTTTTGTAAAAGTACTACTGTCCTGCAGTATTTTTTTTTAATTGTCTGAGCATTAAGAATCATCAAGAGTGATAATTAGAAGTATAGATTTCCAAGACTAGATCTTGAAGATTTGGATTCAGTGGGTCTGACTGGGGCTCAAGAATCATATTTCTGACCATAAACATAGGTGATGGTGTACATATGATTAAGCCAGGAGCTTTGTTCTATTGGTATGATTCAGAAAGAATTCAGCAATATTCTCTGATTAGCCTATTTCTTTGCTCTTCCTTTTTCCCTCCTATTCTTACTAATTTGCATGACAGTGAACAAGAATTCAATGAATGCTCTGTACAAGACAGGCACTGTACTAGGCACTGGGGCAACTGGCAATAAATCTGTACCCAGCTCTTGCTTCTGGACTGCTCATTGTCTGTTTTTGGAATGATAAAAATTTATAACAGCATAATATGCATACGAATCAGTGGTGATAAACTCAACTTCTGCAAAATTCTCCCAATTTGAACAGGAGCTATTAGGATCTTTACAAGGGAATTCTATTCTAGGAGACAAGGGAAAACAAAACTAAACAGCACTCAGGGGAAGCCCTACTTTACATTTGGTAAAAGGGGCTAGAACCTGTTTCTTGCTCCATGGGAAATGAGATTCCTTTTCCAGATCTATCAGAAGTTTGCAAGGTTAAGAGGCAACAGAAATCAAAAAGAAAAAGAATAATACCGAACGTCACCAGTGACCTCCAAGTTTCAGTCACTCCCTGGGAGAAGCTATATACTGCTTTTAGTTTCTGCCTTCCTATCTTTTTCTGTTTCATAAAATGAAAAAATGATGATTTCCTGCGACTTACTATGAGTTTAATACAGAATCAACACCAGGAATGAGAATGCTAATCCTTTGGTTTGAAGTTTCAAGACTTGTACTGGAGGTGGAAGTCTTGTTATGCTTACAGTGGAAGATGCGTGTTAGTCTAAAACAGATAAAAGCCTTAACAGGGCAACTGCATTTTAAGCCATGATTTAGTCTCTGACTTAACATTTGTTTAAAAGTTGGACTGAAAGGGGGTATAGGGGAAAGAATAAAACCCATTCTTTGACTTACTGCTGATAGACCATTTGACTTTAGCCAAAAACCAAATTCTTGATAGGAGGAATAAAAAACGAAAGTCGACAACACAACCGTGGATAGGTTCTTAGTTAGCTAAAATATATTCAAAACCTAGCTATTTGATGGTACCCATCATCTTCAAAACTAACCCACTCATCATTAAAACATAACAACTTTATCAATTTTAGCTAGCAGCCTCCATGTGGAACTGTCACATATAAAGTATTCAGATGCATAGAACACCAGTTTAGACTTTTGTCTGACAAAAAATAAGAAAAAAATTTTTTTGTACCACGGCTTAGAGCACGGACGTTTGTTTGTATTCATTATCCCCGTTAATCCTTTAAGACGTGTTACAGATGAGGAGACTGAATCTCAGAGGAGTTAAATACTTTACCCTCATTATAACAGCTGGTCGATAAAGGAATATGAACTCAACTCTGCCTGGCTGTGAAATCTATGTACTTTCCACTCTGAATTTTTTCAAGCCTTTAAAGTAGAAGAAAGAAGACAGTTCACATCATGAAGGTGTGAATTACTTATTTCATCTATTCTAAAATGCACATTTTCCCTCCACATGTCAATGGCTCTGAAATTAATGCTCCTTACAGTAGCTGCCAGCCAGGTACAATCAGGACAAAGCCATCATTGCATGCATATGAGCCTCAAAACACCCAGTGTGGGTGACGTAGAAGAAAATGTCAGAGACATCAGCAGAGAATCCTTCTAAGGAATGTACATCACCAACATCCTTGATGGCACACAGGAGCCTTATGTTTGGGGAAAAACATGGAGTATGACAATTCTTTTTATTTATTTATTTATTTATTATAATAAATTATAAATAATTTATAATACATATAAATATAAATAAAATTTATATAAATATAAATTATAAATAATTTATAATAAATAATTTTATTTATTTATTTATTTATGTATGTATTTATTTATTTATTTATTTTGAAAGAAAGAAAGAAAGCATGAGCAGAGGAGGGGCAGAGAGAGGAGCACAGAGGATCTGAAGCAGGTTCTGTACTGATAGCAGAGAGGCCAATTGGGGTTCAAACTCATGGACCACGAGATCATGACAAAAGTCACTTTGGCCAAAGTCAGATGCTTAAGCAACTGAGCCACCCAGGTGCCCCTGGAGTATGACAATTCTTAATCATAAGGTTATTCAGAATCAGATTCTCATTTTGAAACACTGTTTAGGATTACTTCAACAGTTTAATTTACTTATATATTTTTTTTTGTGTAAATGTGTACAAATGATTTCAAAAATCATTCAGGTGAGAGTGGACACCCCTGTTGTGTTCCTGATCTCAGGGGAAAAGCTCTCAGTTTTTCCCCATTGAGGATGATGTTAGCTGTGGGCTTTTCATAAATGGCTTTTATGATGTTTAAGTATGTTCCTTCTATCCCGACTTTCTCGAGGGTTTTTATTAAGAAAGGATGCTGAATTTTGTCAAATGCTTTTTCTGCATCGATTGACAGGATCATATGGTTCTTATCTTTTCTTTTATTAATGTGATGTATAACGTTGATTGATTTGCGAATGTTGAACCAGCCCTGCATCCCAGGAATGAATCCCGCTTGATCATGGTGAATAATTCTTTTTATATGCTGTTGAATTCGATTTGCTAGTATCTTATTGAGAATTTTTGCATCAGATGCTCAACGTCGCTCATCAGGGAAATACAAATCAAAATCACACTCAGCTATCACCTCACGCCAGTCAGAGTGGCCAAAATGAACAAATCAGGAGACTATAGATGCTGGAGAGGATGTCGAGAAACGGGAACCCTCTTGCACTCTTGGTGGGAATGCAAACTGGTGCAGCCACTCTGGAAAACAGTGTGGAGGTTCCTCAAAAAATTAAAAATAGACCTACCCTATGACCCAGCAATAGCACTGCTAGGAATTTACCCAAGGGATACAGGAGTACTGATGCATAGAGGCAATTGTACCCCAATGTTTATAGCAGCACTCTCAACAATAGCCAAATTATGGAAAGAGCCTAAATGTCCATCAACGGATGAATGGATAAAGAAATTGTGGTTTATATACACAATGAAGTACTACGTGGCAATGAGAAAGAACGAAATATGGCCCTTTGTAGCAACGTGGATGGAACTGGAGAGTGTGATACTAAGTGAAATAAGCCATACAGAGAAAGACAGATACCATATGTGTTCACTCTTATGTGGTTCCTGAGAAACTTAACAGGAACCCATGGGGGAGGGGAAGGAAAAAAAAGAGATTAGAGTGGGAGAGAGCCAAAGCATAAGAGACTCTGAAAAAAACTGAGAACAAACTGAGGGTTGATGGGGGATGGGAGAGAGGGAAGGGTGGGTGATGGGTATTGAGGAGGGCACC
The DNA here is from genome assembly GCF_018350215.1 of Panthera leo. Taxonomy (NCBI): domain Eukaryota; kingdom Metazoa; phylum Chordata; class Mammalia; order Carnivora; family Felidae; genus Panthera; species Panthera leo. The sequence continues at coordinate 145,134,215 of NC_056687.1, read as the reverse complement.
TTTTGGGATGAGCACTGGGTGTTGTATGGAAACCAATTTGACAATAAATTTCATATATTAAAAAAAAACCATTTAGGTAATCTAAAAGACCTATATGAGAATATTCTATACTATAAGATCATGCTGCCATCTTAAAAGGTAATGTTTTTTCTTTCCTTGTGATATACAATAATTTATATTAAATTAAATAAAAAGATTATTCAGACCTTTTAAATCTTTTAAATAAGGAAAGTTGAGGGAAAGGTGGTTGGTAATGTACTTGTTTCAACTCTTGGTTGGGGCGTCTGGGTGGCTCAATTAGTTAAACGTCCGACTTTGGCTCATGTCACGATCTCATGGTTTGTGGGTTCGAGCCCTGTGTCGGGCTCTGTGCTGACAGCTCAGAGCCTGGAGCCTGCTTCGGACTCTGTGTCTCCCTCTCTCTCTGCCCTTTCCCCACTCACGCTCTGTCTCTGTCTTTCAAAAATAAATATTGAAAAAAATTAAACTCTTGCTTACCCTCTGATGGTTGGGGTATGACAAGTTCCAGGTCTCTAGAGAGCCCACGTACCTCTCTCAAGTTTACTATCACTGAGATCCATTACGAAGGGTGGGTAGAGACCACTAGTTTGAGGAGAGAATCACTGGCATATCCAGTTCCATGGGAGGAAAGTCTCTATCACTTCCTTTCTCTGGGGAAAAATGTTTCAGTTGCACTGACATTAACTGTCGACTGAACCCTTGTTTTACTATTGTCTTGACAAAAAACATGGACTCATGGAACAGCTGAGGCAGTCTCTCCATTTCAGCAACACTGCTGAGCATTCATTAACCCAACTACAGTTGAGCTATGCTGGGAGTTCTCGCTTATAAAATATCCATTACTCCCTCAACATCCCTCTGAAGCAAGGGCGAGTTCTAGGTTCTGCTTTGTTTCTGAACTCTACTATGTGAGGACCAGTGGTGAGTAAGACACAATTTCTAACTAGTAATTATGTAAATAAGCAAACAAGATAAATCATTATCTGCAGACAAACATACAGGAGAGACAATAACTGGTGCTCAGGAATGCTTTCTCTGGCTCCAAGGTTTAATCCCTTAATCTCAGTGCCGTAAAATTGGTTTACTCACTCTACCACACTTGGTGATATTTACTAAACATTGGCATTTGCATCCAAATCTACTGATACTGTAGATACTTTGTATTTTTTATTCCTCAAATTGATGTTACTATTACAACGTTTATATATTCCCACTGTATTGTTCAATGATTAGCAAAAGAGAGTGGTCAAAATACTATTCATGGTCTAACAATGAATCTGCTTGGCCACTACTTGGGATAAATAGTTATTTTCTAATGTTTCAGATGTAGGTCACCTGCAACAACTCATCCTCAAATTGTATCTTCCGTGGGCTAGAAGAGCTAATTAAGAGAATGGAGAGAGTCTGATCCCTTTTTGTTAAAATTCATAGTTTTCTACCCTAAAGCAAAAGTTTCTCTCTCACATTTTTTCTCCTTGGAATCACACACTAATTTTTGATAAGGGGGTGGACCAAAATTAGTCTTCCCATTTTACCAATGACCCTTGGAACTCACAGACATCAGCTGATTTGTCCAAGATCCAATAAGTAGCTAATGGCAAAGCTGTTCACCCTACGTGACAATGTAGCACACAAAGATATTCAATTTTGTTTCCAGATCAAGAAAGTTGCCATTATTTCCTCTTACATCAAATATCCAGGCCTATGTAGCCATGCAATACGCACATCTTATTATATTTTGAAGGGCTTTTTGTTATTTTTTATCACTCAAATCTGTAATTAGGTGAATATTCCCAAAGTGCTCTTTTCCCAATGACTTCAGAGAGGGTGCGGGGGGCACATATGCCCAGGATGACTGTCTTATATATCAACAAATGAACTGGTTTATTGACCTTCTTAACACCTGGACAACATATTTGCCATTCTGGAAGAGTTTACACTTTGTCAATTAAGCAGGGATTATTGGCCATAGATCACAGAAAGCTGTCGAAGCTGATGAATGGTGGATCTACAAAGGCTTCACCAAGAAAAGATGTCTTATCAAACCGTCTTTCCCAAGGATGAAAGGTTTTGCTCAAGCTTGCTTTAAGTTGATTCCATGGCTCCGCGGGGTCTTGTTACACCAACACCACAGAGATGTAAACAAAACAACTGTGTTTAGTAGTGTCAGAGTTGGCCTTCAATGCTGAGAAATGTAAATCATTTGTAGTCAATAGTCAAAGCCAAGGGAAAACCCGATAGGATCAAGAGATATATCACTTTCCCTAAAAAAATATCATACACCGAACATTCTTCAGGCATCAGAAGAATATGTTGATATGTATTTATGCTTATATATTAGCTCTATGTATTCTTTTAAGTTTTTAAATGAAGATAAGGGGTACATAACTATTAGAAACAAAAATGGACTCTAGCTTGGGGCACTTGGGTGGCTCACTTGGTTGAGCAACAAACTCTTGATTTCAGCTCAGGCCATGATCTCAGAGTTCATGGGATGGAGCTCTGTGCTGACAGCATGGAGCCTGTTTGGGATTCTCTCTCTCTCTCTCTCTCTCTCTCTCTCTCTCTCTCTCTCTGTCTGTCTGTCTTTGCCCTTCCCCTGCTCGTGCTTGTGCTCACTTGCTCTCTCTCTCTCTCTTACAATACATAAATAAACTTAAAAAAAAATGACTGTAGCTCTTTGGGACTCTCAACTTCGTATATTGTCCTTTACTCTTATCTCCCTCTCTGCCCAGTAATCAGAGAAAGAGTACAGAAGATAATGCTACAACACAGGAAGAGGAAGAGAAAGAAACTCTGGTTAATTAAAGACTAATAGATGTTCATAGGCCCTATTTTCAGGATATTCAAAAGTGAATTTTCAATATTTTCAGGATTTCTAGCCCAAATGTGAAGGGGATAAGCAAAGGTATTTAACTCTTTATAGCCTTACTTTATACTACTAATTTTTTTTTTTTTTTTAATTTAGAGGGGATTAGATTTCTCTATCACTGACCTAAGGAATAAAATTGTGAATAGATTGTTTGTAGTCCTATTTAAAATAGTTTAAAAATGCTTCCTGGAAACCATCATCTGAAATGATTACTATACACATTGTGGCCGAAGTTTAACTGTGGCTCATCATACATGTTCAGTTGAGCATGTTTATAAGTAACTTGGGGTACACTCTGGAAGCTTTTTTAAAATGTGGGGTCACAGAGAAAAAAGTTAGACAGTGATGTATCTTCCGGGACTCGAGGATTAAAACAAAACAGCCTACAATAATAGCCACACTGACTGCTTTGTTTCATAATTTAAGTGAACTACACTCTACAAAATTAATTTACCGGACATATCACATAAACTTATCTATTCATTCCAGCAGATAATTTGAGAAAATGTTGCAGTAACAGCCTGTAAAACTTGATCTTCATTCATATCCTATGGTCCATTGTCATCCAGCCACAAGTCTATCAGTCCATTGACATCTATTGTGAAGGAGGCATTTCACTTTCCAAAACAGTGACGAAGGGCATTTGGGTTATTTTCCTTCTAGCTGAAGTCTTCACTGTTTCCTTCAAGTACAATTCATGTGCTTTCAGTGTAGCCCTTTAAAAAGTGACTAGTGTAACACAAAGAGTCATAGACAAAAGGAGGGAGAAGGAGAACTGTTTTTTATGATGTTTATTCATTATCATAATGTTCAGTGCATATTTAATGGTGGTGTTTTTATTACATTATGACCAGCCTAAAATTAGTTATGTTAAAATAGTTTATTAACAAAACTCAGAATTCCTAGAATAGTAGATTATCCCATGAATCCTAACAGGAACTTTATAAAGTAGGGACTATTTTTTTAACTCCATTTTTGTCCACAGATGTGGACACCGAGGTCCAGAGAAATGAAGTAACTTGCCAAAGTTTCCACAATAAGTGGCAGAGCTGGAAAATAAATGTGGCTGTTCTTGCTCTATCATCTGTGTTTTACATCACTACCCATTGATTTTCCATGAATAATAATACTTTGATGGCATTTATTATTTATATAAGCTTTAGGTTCCCCCCTAGGCACTTGCTAAACTTTTATACCTTGGATGCTTCCATTCCACTGTGTGGGGCAGGAAGGTTAATAGGTTAATTTCATTGTACATGTCATCTGGTAGTTGATTGTTCTACTGGATACTGGATTTGTGAGTCCAATTTTTAAAGCTGTCTCCCAAGATCTCTTGATTCATTTGTTTTATGAACTATATTTAGATTCATATTGGAAAAAGCTAATTGCACATGCACAGTCTCAAAAACATCACCTTGCCTTCCAGCTCTATTCTGATAATACACACTGCTCTCCCAGGCATGATCACATTATCCTATGTGCTGCTCTTACTTCACTGAATTATTACTCTCTAAAATTATATTGTATTCTTCTTTTTTTTTCAGGTTCTGTTTCCCCAGATATTAGCCCCATAAAAACAGAGACATTACCTGTCTTGTTCACCCAATCACCAATACCTTCTGCATGGTTCCTAAATCACAATAAATATTTATAGAAAGAATAAATGAATATATTTATTGATTTTTCCACAGACTATCAGAGCTAGAAGAGTTTAGAGAGCATCAGTTTCTTTTGTATCATAAACTAAGGAACTATGGTCTGATAAATAAAGAACATAAAGCCAAATCTTTGTTTTTATTTCATCTCTAGAAACTTGCTCAGTGCCTGGCACAAGATAGGTGTTCTGTAAATGCATGCAGATTTTACTATGGCAGATCCCAGGCTAGATCAGGCATCCCAGCTTCAGGATTTGAGCTGACTCCATAAAGTACGTTTTCTATTTTTCACAAGTATGTGATGTCTTTTCAATCAGGATTTCCTCTCTTATCTGAGAGATTTTCTTTTTCTTGTAAAAATGGCATAACACTTATACGTTACTGCCTTGACAAAGTAGAATGCTTGAACCAGGCAACCTTAATTTTGACCAAACCAAATATGATTTTCAGTATGAAGTTGTCAGGAGACTTCTCCAAAGGGTTATAATTTGTCCTCCCAATTAACGGAGGTAAAACGCTAGTCACTTTTACTTAAGGGTTTAATAAAAAATACTATAGATACACACCTACTTTTTGTAGGTGTTTATCATTCTATTGATGACTTAAAGGACATCAGATTGAATCCACAGAGTTCATGACAGTCAAGAGCCCATGTTCCAACCCCACCTTACCTACAGATCCCTAAGCATCCTTCTGAAATGGATACAGTTTTCTAAAGTTCAACATTTATAATTGCATGAGTACCTATAGATTTATGTTTCTATCCCACCTTCCCCATGTTTTTGGAGTAGGTAGGAGTTTAAATTTCTACTCCACTATTTATTATATCAGCTACATTTAAATAAGTGGAATTAGCATGTTCTAATTCACCCAATAGAAACATAAAGAAGCAGTCATTTGGAGCAGAGACATGAATAAATAACCCCATTAAGACTTAGCAAAATAAGGACAAGAGTTTCAGAGAGCTATACTGGCTTAATTCCCACATGGGCTTGCATTTTCCAGCAGCCCATAACAGTTATGGGTCCCCTGAATGTGACAGCAGCATGCTTAAAAATAAACAATATTAAAAATGAACAAATAAGGAGACTATAGACGCTGGAGAGGAAGTGGAGAAACGGGAACCCTCTTGCGCTGTTGGAAGGAATGTAAACTGGTGCAACTGCTCTGGAAAACAGTGTGGAGTTTCCTCAAAAAATTAAAAATAGATCTACCCTATGACCCAGCAATAGCACTGCTAGGAATTTACCCAAGGGATACAGGAGTGCTGATGCATAGGGGCACTTGTACCCCAATGTTTATAGCAGCACTTTCAACAATAGCCAAATGATGGAAAGAGCCTAAATGTCTCATCGACTGACAAATGGATAAAGAAGTTGTGGTTTCTATATACAATGGAATACTACTTGGCAATGAGAAAGAATGAAATATGGCCTTTTGTAGCAATGTGGATGGAACTGGAGAATGTTATCTTAAGTGAAATAAGTCAGGCAGAGAAAGAGAAATACCATATGCGTTCACTCATATGTGGATCCTGAGAAACTTAACAGAAGACCATGGGGGAGAGGAAGGGGAAAAAAACTTACAGAGAGGGAGGGAAGCAAACCATAAGAGACTCTTAATACTGAGGACAAACTGAGGGTTGATGGAGGGTGGGGGAGGGGGAAAGTGGGTGATGGGCAGTGAGGAGGACACCTGTTGGAGCACCCAGTGCTCACTGGGTGTTGTATGGAAACAAATTTGACAATAAATTATACTAAAATAAAATAAAATAAAATAAAATAAAATAAAATAAAATAAAATAAAATAAAATCACTGGACTCCAGGAAATTACCATGCCAGTCTCACTCGTTATGAGTCAGGTAAAACTAAATTCTCTACTGGGAAAAACTGGTATTCACTATGTTTATAACCTGAGTTCCGGATAATTGCGTAACCGGAACGTACTCCTTAGGTTATAGAATGACCTCTTGAGTTTTTGCATCGTCCTGGAGAAGCCCCTTGGCCTCTTGTTTCTAAGGCCAACCTGAAAGTCTTACTAGTGTCAGTGCCTGAATTACATAGGTAGTCATGGCAGATATTTCCATACTGAGGTCTGATACCATTGAGCCTCTTATTTCCTCTACTATATTCATTTATTTTTTTTAATTTAAAAATAATTTTAATAATTTTTAACTTGTAAAATAATACCCAGTTAATGTGGAAAATTGGAAAAATAAGAAATGTAAGAAGTGAACCTGATAGAATCACAGGTCAAATTTTCATATACATTCTTCCAGCATTTGAAATCCATGTACACATACATGCACATGCAAGGATATATGTGTGTGATATACTTTATTACATTATGGGGCTCATGCTGTATATATACTTTATGTTCTATTTTTATGTAAATTACACGTGTGAAATTTTGCATTTATAACAACTTCATAATATTTCATTTTATAGATGTAATTTTGTTTTTTGTTCTTATTTTTTTTGATGTTTATTCACTTATTTTTGAGAGACAAAGAGACAGAGTGGAAATGGGGAAGGGGCAGAGAGAGAGAGGGAGACACAGAATCCGAAGTAGGCTCCAGGCTCTGAGCTGTCAGCACAGAGCCTGGCTCGGGGCTCAAATTCACGGACCTGAGCCAAAGTTGGATGCTTTACCAACTGAGCCACCCAGGTGCACATGTATTTTGTTTTTAACCATTCATCTATCATTAACCTGTATCTCCATTAACAAAGAGAATGGCAGAGTTGAAAATAACATTTATACTATTGAAGAAATAAAAAAGGAGAGCACTCAAACAAAACAAACAGAAAAGGAAATAAGAGACTCTTAAATACAGAGAACAAACTGAGGGTTGATGGGGAGGGAGGGTGGAGGAGAGGGGGAAATGGGTGATGGGCATTGAGGAGGGCACTTGTCGGGATGAGAAGTGGGTGTTGTATGTAAGTAATGAACCACGGGAATCTACCCCCAAAACCAAGAGCACACTGTATACAGTGTATGTTAGCCAATTTGACAATAAATTGTATTTAAAAAAAAGAAATTGGAATAAAAAAATAAGCAATATTAAATTTTTGGGACTTGATAAACATATTGAGATATAAAAATAATTGATGTGTGTTTTACCACAATTTTAAAAATAATAAAATTTGTTCACCAAAGTATTTCTCTTTTTTCAAATTCTTTTTTTAATGTTTTATTTATTTTGGGGAGAGAGATAGAAAATGAGCAGGGGAGGGGCAGAGAGAGACAGAGAGAGACAGAGAGAGAGAGACAGAATCCAAAGCAGGCTCCAAGCTGTCAGCACAGAGCCCAATGTGGGGCTCGAACCCACAAATTGTGAGATCATGATCCAAACCGAAGTTGGACACTTAACTGATTGAGCCACCTTGGCGCCCCTCACCACAGTATTTCAATTGTGAGTAAACACACCCAATTTAATTCCCTGAAATGATGACCTTTTTAATTTTTTTTAAGTTTATTTACTTATTTTTGAGAGAAAGAGAGGGAGGGGCATTGAGAGAGGGAGACAGAGAATCCCAAGCAGCGCCATCAAAGCAGAGGCCCATGCAGGGCTCGAACTCATGAACCATGAGATCATGACCTGAGCCAAAATCAAGAGCTGGTCACTTAACCAGCTGAGCCACCCAGGCGCCCCAATGACCTTTTTAAAAAGAGCAAACCAGTTACCTTAGATTACTGAAAAAAGCAATCCAAGCAGCCAGGGTCTGGCTCCTAGGATGACTTATTAACTAACATCTCTAAGAAAAAAGTTAATTAAGCATCCTCTTCCTCCCTAAATGAAAGTCGTTGAAAGAATGCCAAAGATAACTTAGAAATTTGTTAAAGATAAAATTTTAATTAAGCCCCATTGTTTTAAATGTAGACATGGAAATTATGCAAAGATAAGATACTTATAGATATTTTGTTATTAATTGATTTTTTTACGGCATTTATACTGTAAACAATCCACCTCAGTTAACACCCTATGTCATATGAGCTTTACCTGAAATTATTTTAGATATGATTTAAGGTGACTGGCGACTGATAGCTGGCTGCAATGAAAAATGAGATGCCAAACATAAACTCGAACATGTGAAAGATCACCAGTACTGAAAGCTAAGACTTTTTCAAAAATCATACAAAGAAGTCGTTGGAAAATAGTCAATAACATGGAATATGTAACCCTGAGTCCATGAAAAATGTGTTCTAATACCCTAGAAATACTAGTAAGGGGCATGTACATGGATGCCCATAAAAATATGAATGATGATATGCAAATCTAACTACTCAAGGGCCCAGTTTAGAAGACAAAATGTCATGGTGGCCAAAGAGTACATCATTAAATGCATTATTAAGTGGTATTTTCCAATTTTTCCATTTGTTTTCTGAAACTGTTAAATCTCTCTTCACCGTTATTTACCCTTATTTTTATTTATAGTAAAATTTTCTCAGAGTTCAAAAAGTTTATTTGCATCCAGCCAATTTTCATTTTCTAAGAACAAGTTCATAGACTTTGAGTAAATACAACTCAACATACCACAATTTCTTGAGAGCTTGAAATATTCAACAGATAATACCAGGAAGGCAAGAATAAATAGCCTTGCCGGCAAAAACACTTCACTGTATTGGAACGTACCACATTCAGCAACTTAATTTAAGTTGGGTATAACTTAGATCCTATCCAAAGGGGTTTGTTACAGGTGGTATGTTAATAATACAGTTAATAATACAGTTATAATACAGTATTATTAGTATTATTATAATACAGTATTATTATAATACAGTATTATTAACAGGTGGTATGTGAATAATACAGTTAATAATACAGTTATAATACAGTATTATTAGTTAATAATACAGTCCGGGAGCAAAAACTCCCTATTAAGAAATCCTTCATCATGGAAATGTTGGAGTGTTCACTGAATCAAGTGAATTGCATTTGATAACTGTCAAAGGTTAACTAGAGCAATGTGCCCATTGTATAGATGGATATACTAAGGCCTGGTGAGACAAGAGACTGTCCCAAGGTCAGCAGAAAGTAGGTTCCTTCTATCCACTGCTTTCTCCACTGCCACACTGCCCACCTGGTCTTTATAAGCATCTCCCAGGCTCATGCCTCTAACAACACGAACAAAGTCCAAAAGAACTAAGTGCATGGCCCTCCCCATCAAAACCCTACAAATACCATATCTAACATTGTGATTTAAGCAATCTACAACTCTCCTTAATCCTAATAAGCACATCATAGTTTACTGAAGGAGTTTCTTTTATTTTTTCCTGTTCTTCCTTTTTTTTTTTTTTTAAGATTTTATTTTTAGGTTATCTCTGGACCCAAGGCAGGGCTCAAACTCACAACCCCAAGATCATGAGTTCCACACTTTACCAAGCCAGGCAGGTGCCCCTCCCTATCATTTTTTAAATATAATAAAAAATATTTATATGTGCATTTTTCTTCTCACAGGAAAACAAACAAACAAACAAACAAACAAATTAAAGCATCATCCAGCTGCTTGCCATAGTCTGCAATGATAGGTATTTGCTAAAATTATTGTGGTATTTAAAAATGCTTGTTACGTTATTGGACATTCCTGATAGAAATCCCTAGAAATGAAAATATTTTTCGTATTATGCGTCACATGAAAATAAGTCTTTATCTGTCTAAAAGTTGACTCTTTTGGACTAGAATATCTTAGACATCTCATCATTATGCCATCATCCAACTGCTGATCACAAAAGACCAGGACTATTAAGAAATGACAGGGTAGAGGAATTTGGGCTTGGCTCTGTGGTATTTTTAAAGAATATATTTAATTTCCCAAATAGCTAAAAGATTCACATGCTTCAAAAATTCAAGACGTATTAGGAGGTGTTCTGTGGAAAGCCTCCCACTCCTGTCTCCCATTTCCCATCACCAAACAGGTGGCCAGTATATTTACAAAACAAAACAAAACAAAACAGGTGCCTGGGTGGCTTGGTTCACTGAGCTTCGGACTCTTGATTTTGGCTCATGTCATGATCCCAGGGCTGCGGGACTGAGCTCCGCACTAGACTCCATGCTGAGCATGAAGCTTGCTTGAGAGTCTTTCTCTCTCCGTCTGCCCCTCTCCCCAACTTGCGTGCTCTCTAAAAAAATTAATAAATTAAATAAAATAACTTTAAAGAGGCAAAAACCCACAAAAACTTGTTAAGATGTTTACAGCATCATACAAGAAAATACAAATATATGCTCCCTGCTTTTTATAACAAATGGCTTGCATTATTTAAGGAGCGGATATATATACCCACATATACATCCATCCATCCCCACTTATGACTACCTCAGGTAAGACATTAGAATGTAATTGGTAACCCAGAAACCGCTGTACTCTTTCCCCGTGATTACCTCTACACCTAAAGGTAGCACCTATTCTGATTTTCACTCCTATAGCTTAGTTTTAACAATTTTTGGCTTCATGTAAGTGAGATCATAGTCCACATCCCTTTTTTGTGTCTGACATCTTCTAACTTCACATACATGATCACATCTAATTATTAAATCAACTTTGTAATATTGACCATATCATCCCCCTTTTATAAATCACAACAACAAAGTTCAACAAGGTTGAGAGACCACAACACTAGTGTCAGGGCTGGGTCATCTCCAACATTAAGCCCGAGCTCTCGCGGGCAGTGGAGTCTTGCAGGAACATTCTTTCTCTTCTAGTCCTCCGATTTTTGGAAGGATTACCAGCGAGTGACCTTAATGTGGTCTTCCTCACTCACCTTCCTATCTTCCTTCAATGAGCCATCTATCCAACTCTCCACCCATCTAGTGACCTTGCTGCCTCTAACATGTATTGCAGTGAGAATAAAAGTGATTTTTGCGCCTGACAAACGTGCAGGGATCCATCTAGGAGTTAATGTTTTTAAAAACCGAAACTTTCTGAAACTTCTCCACCTCTATATTTTCTCCATCTATCAGCCTGGATTTTGAATGATAAACCTAGGGTTTTTGTTTTGTTTTGTTTGGGCTTGGATTGGTCTGGTCTTTTGGCTTTACTATTACACAATCTAAATTTTAAATATTGTCTCTTCTATGTAATTGTTTCTAATTATTACTTTTTTAATGTTTATTCATTTTTTGAGAGAGAGAGAGGGAGAGAGTGAGTGTGTGTGTGGGGGGCGAGGGGCAGAGAGAGAGGGAGACAGAATCTGAAGCAGGCTCCAGGCTGTGAGCTGTCAGCACAGAGCCTGACGCAGGGCTTGAACCCAGGAATTGTGAGATCATGACCTGAGCCAAAGTTGGATGCTTAACTGACTGAGCCACCCAGACACCCCAATCGTTTCTAATTATTACAGGAACGTGGCCAGTTAACTGTAAAATCTATTCTATTTCCCCAGGAATACAGAGAACAAGTATACTGATTTTAACAATCTCAAGGGAAACATAGCAGATAAGCTTATTTTGGAATGAGGAAAGACATCATCAAGTGTGAATGTGCTGCAGGGAGGGAGCAGCTATGGAAGAGCACAAGGACACATGTCGGGGAGACAGAGGTGGCCAGTACCCTGACTCTGGAGGTGGCCTCACAGTTGTATGCACCTATCAGAATGCATCGATTTGTATATTTTCAATGGATTCCAATGGATTTGTTGTGCATAAATGATACCTCAATAAAGTTGACTTTCGGAAAGAAAACTGGAAGAGATGATAACTGGCTTGATTTTTCTACACCCCCTGTCCCCCTCAACCACCTCTCATCTTCTCTTTGCGCTGTCTTGTCTCCTCACCATGTTCACACAGGAGAAACCTCAGCTCCAAGCGCTCAAGCCCGTTTTCCCCAAAGTTGCTTCAGTTCCTTAAACCCCCAATCTGAAAATCCACAAAGAAACTACTTATGGCCCATTGTGAAAATTACGGTTAACTTCTATCATTCTAGAGCTTTTTATCATTAAAATAAGCAAAACATAAAGATACAAGACAGACTCTTCATGTACCTGAGGAATTGATAAGAGAAAATAAAAATTGACTGTTGTTCCAGGAGTTAGCCACTTTCTGTTGACTATCTCTGGGTCACCTAGGAAATAGATTTTAGAATGACAGAACTCTGTGTTTGCTGCTGAAGATGGCAACGAGCTGTATATGTCCTCAATATATCTAATTTACAACAACACCTAGGGTTTGGATAAAACTTGTTATTAACTCCATGTGTGACCCACCATTAAACACTTGAACAATCAATCACTCCGGGCCTCAGTTTTCTCCCTTATAAATGAAGATCTGGGAATAAATGATCTATAATATCTTTAACTGTAATAAAAATAAATCCTTAAAAAATGCTGTGGCCCTGAAACATAGGCTCTTGGTCCGGCAACTCAAGGCTGACATTCTGTTCATCCAATATAATATTTGGTGTAAGAAAGTTCATATATTATACTTATCCTAAAAATGTCCAATATGTTAATTATTTTTTTGTTTTATTTTATTTTATTTGTTTTGAGATAAAGAGACAGAGAGAGCTGGGGAGGGGTAGAAGGAGAGGGAGAGACAATCTTAAATAGACTCTGACATGGGGCTCAATCTTACCACCGTGAGATCATGACCGGAGCTGAAATCAAGAGTTTAATGCCTAACACACTTGAGCCACCCAGGCACCTCAAATATCTTGATGTAGATGTAAAGCTTTAATTTAAAATTAAGTTAATTTAATATTATTTTTTATAATATTTGGACTTTGTTAATACAGATGTGTGCACATTATGTATACATCATGATAAAATCATAAATCTATAATTTAGTTAATATTTTCATTTCTGCTTACCTTAGGCTTATCAGATACATTATTTAAGACATAAAACTTGATTTAAAATATATCTTGCCCTACTGCATTCTATCATTGATATGTATGAAAAGCCATCTATGCCACACATCATTTTTTAGTTTATTTTTTAATTTATTTTTTAATTTTTTAATGTTTATTGATTTTTGAGAGAGAGACAAAGATCATGAGTGGGAGAGGAGGAGAGAGAGAGGGAGCCACAGAATCCAAACCAGGCTCCAGGCTCTGAGCTGTCAGCACAGAGCCTGATGTGGGGCTCGAACCCACGAACTGCAAGATCAGGATCTGAGCCGAAGTCTGACGCTCAACCAACTGAGCCACCCAGGTGTCCCAAGGTTTGTTTTAAATTGTAGTTTTTGTTGTTGTTGCCAATGATGGTCCAGGTCTTTCATATAGATAATCTCATTTAATCTTTTTTTTAATATTTGCTTATTTTGAGACAGAGAAAGAGAGAGAGAGAGAGGGAGAGAAGGAGGGGATGGGACAGAGAGAGAGGAGAGAGAGAATCCTAAGCAGGTTCCATGCTGTCAGAGCAGTCTGATGTGGGGTTCGATCCCACAAACCATGAGATCATGACCTGAGCTGAGATCAAGAGTCAGATACTTAGGCAACTGAGCCACCCAGGCACCACAATCTCATTTAATCTTGAAAAATTTCTATGACATAGATTTTATTATTATCCTCATTTTACTGTCAAGAAAGTCAAGCTCATGGAGGCTCTTAAAGTCTCAAGGTCACAGGCTTCAGACTTAGACTTTGAAGCAAAGTGATCTAATCCCAAGATCTGAGCAGCTCTCATCTTCCACAGCTGTTTGGAAAATCCATCTTTAATTGCTTTTGATTCCCATATCAGGTAGGACAATCCAGTCATGGAATATTATGGTGGCAATTGCCTCTAATTAGAACCATTTATCAAAATGTGGAAGGAAAATCTGGACTGGAGAAGAAGGTGGCAAAACTGACTCAGTTCAAGGTCAAAGTTGGTTATTAATGTTCAATGCCATTGGGTACAATTATTAAATTTCCCTGAGATTCAGTTTTATTTTTAAACTGCGATTATTAGACAATTAGATCTCTAAAGTACATATCATCTCACAGAATGAGCAACTTCCCATTTGACCTAATACTTTACATGGGGAAATAATTTTGTCTGAGCATAGTGATATTCTGCCAGAGCCTTATAGAATATTCATTCAAATAAATGCAAAGCATTTTTATTATTCAGGAAAAAAAAGATCACTTTGAAATAGATCTATATCAAAGCCTCATTCATAGTTATTTTCTCAGAGCTTTGTAGCAAACATTTGGCTGACTCACTTTTGCTGATATCCAGTATAGACATTTAAATTATGCCATCTTTTCAGAAATAAGGCATGAGCACAACCATGGAGCATTTCCCAACACATAAACAAATAAACAAATACACTGATGATATTTCAACAGACCCAGTCTAATTGATAGGAAATTTAATTGTTGCTGACTAGGGCTTGCTATATGACCTGTGGGGCCCAGTGCAAAATTAATATAAAAGGCCCCTTGTTCAAAAATTGTTAAAACTTTCAAGATGGAGACAACAGGGTATTAATCATGCATGGGGCGCTACTAAGCATCAGGCCCAGTGTGATTACATATGTCTCACACCCGGTGAGTGTGAGTGTTGTTAGTGTTGGTGCTAACAAGGTGAGAAGAAGAGAATATGAAGTTAAAGCTGACGAGTCAAATTCCCTATCAATTGTAGTAACTATGTTATAAAACTAACCTGATCACTTTACTATAAATTTTAAAATAATATATTATGATTACAAAAGTTGTTTGCAATAGTTTTTTTTTTTGTTTGTTTTTTTTTTTTTTTTTTTTTTTTTTTTTTAGATTTCAGTGAAATTGTACGTTTGGAAATGGCATTCTTCACTTCAGCCTTGGTTTATGGTATGTGACTACTGGTCAAAAAATTAAAAGCAATCACATGCTACCAATTAAACCAATTTTGTGAATTCCAGTGTAGCTTCTGCTATTTGGGTCCCTTTCATAGTTTCTTTTTTTTCCCCCAAAGATCAGGCCCTAAAAAGTCTTCAAAATATCCCACCTTACATGGGATATTTCACCCACCTTCCATATTTGGGTGAAAAGAAATATGTGGCAAAAATTTTGTTTTATGTATTATGATAAACTACCAATATTTTTAATACATATGCCCATGGATCCGCTTCTATGCATTTATCCTATAGGTATAGTATTACAAGAACACAATCATACACAAAGATGCCATTATAACATTATTATTATATCACAAGACTGGAAAAAATATAATCATCAATAGAGAACTTATAGATTAGTTATGGTATATCCATGATATAGAATTATACACAGTGATTTCAAACAAATATTTATGTATACTAATATGACAATGTGTCCGAGATATATGCCCAAAAAAGTTGCAGACCAGTATCTACAGGTGTATATTTCATAAATATGAAAAAAAACATATGCACCTATTTATACACTTTTGAGATTTAAATAGACGTTGTTATTATTCATAATAACAAAAATAATCAATGGTTAATTTCACATGCTTCTTCAATAAGATAGGTGCTCTTCTAAGCTTAAAATACCAGTGAATCCTCATAGCAACCCTAAAACATAGGTATTATAACCATTTTTATAATACAAAGGAGGGAATGAGGAAATTGAGGAGTAGAAAGGGTCAGTAACATGTTTAAGGTCACACAGCTGGTATGTGGGGCCCCGGAATTAGACTCCAGACGTTGCACCGATAACCCCTGAAATGTCCTATGTCTCAGGTGTGCATGCTGGGAAAGGTACACCTGTGTTTGGATAGGCACAGAAAATGTCTGGATATATACATGGATGCTGTTGACAGTGATCACCTCTGGGTAAGGATGAGGAAGGAGGGCTTACTTTATGTTTCATAACTGATGGAACTTTTAATTTTGTATATGAAAATATACTCCCTAAAAATATTTTTTAATGTGCAATATGTGCAAAACTTCTGGTCTTCTGCCCTGAAGCCTGAACTGCAGAAATTTGAAGTTGCCTATGAGAGCTTCTGCCCTCTAGTTTTAGCTGTTGAAAAGATTAACTTGGATTACAAACTTATAAAGATTGTTTGATTTGCTCAATAGTGGGGTTCTTCTGGTACCTATGATTGACTTTTTACTGCTTTGTAGAGAATGCAATTTCATAAAATACACATCAAACTCATCCAAATAACCAGTCATTTAGCAGTCTGTTTCGTGCACTCATACAGTCTGTCATGTACTGTGAGCAAAATACAGCCGAATTTGATCAGGCTGCTGTTTATAATTTAAGACAGAGACCTCTAAATGACTCCTTTTTGGTATGTTTCTGAAAAGGTCAGGCACTAACGTGTTTTACCAAATAAAACTCAGGTTTGAAGAATATGCCTTCTAAACGGATTTTTACTACCTGGACTGTAATAAGTTTTACAGGGCTTCTTTGTTAAATTGCCCTGACAATTTCCATTTCCAGTTGCTTCAATCATATTAACAGAAGGTAAAGTTCACAAATAGTAAAATATGTCACTGCACTGTGTTTGGATTTTCAGAAATAGATCACAAAGCTGACAAACACAGAAGACATAATGTTTGGCATTCCAATTCATGTTTGGTTGGCATATCTCATTTGGGGCAGGACAAGACGTCCTACCACAAACGGAAGTATCTCATTACTCAGGAAATAAAACATGTTTGGACCAAAGACTTGACAATTCCTATTAAATATATCAAAAGCGTGATGGGATTTTTTTCCCCAAAGAAAAGCAAAAAGGTTAGGGATGTGGGGTAGAAAATATGTGTGTAGAAACATTTGTTCTTGTATAGTTTAAGAAATATGTGTGTAGAATTCCACCAGAATCCTTGACTCATTTACAGAATAATTTCTCCTCCCAAAATATGATGTCCTGCTCTATCCGTAGCTGTGCTCTGCAAAAGTAGGAGCAGGTAGCATTTTTTAGGAAATTTAAGGAAGGCCAAATAATTTTTCCAAGTTCATTAATAGACTGACAATCTATTATTTATGTTATGAGTCACGATATATTTCTTGAGCCTTCATATACCAAACATGGGGCTAACATCATGGAGAGACCAGAAGAAAAGAGGCTGTCATTTGACAGGATAATCATAGAAGGCTGAGAAGACTCAAGGACAGGACATACAACTGAACACAAGTGGAGGCAATGTCCCTCAAAGCGGTCCTGAAAGAAGTGTCATCTATGCAGAGATCTGAAAAACAGTTTTGCGTTACTTCACCACGGAGGGTAAGGGTAGGTGGGAGAACGAATTTTATACATAAGCCTGGACTTCAGAAAGAACATGAAAAATTGTGGTGACTGCTGTATAAAATGTATTTCTTGTGGGCATTTAGCCTTCTATTACTCTGCCCCTGTTCTCTAGCTGATGTTTATGCATTAATCTGTCATATTCATTCCAGACTGTACATGTATTAATGATAGGGTCCACATGTGTCTTGTATCTGCTTTCGTCAGTTAATATTCCATATCCACCTTGGTGGCTGTCCTCAGATAAAGAAAATAAATCATCTAGAAAATATTTAAAATAATGTTTTTAAAAATAACTTTAGAATGGGCTTTGATTCAAAGTAAGTTTGAATTTTTTAAATTAACATGTCTACTTATGATTTGAAAAAAGCCAAATTTTTAGAGCTGCAAACATGCAAATAGATGAGGTCGAGTAAAGAGAAAAGCTCCATGTGCACCTCTGAGCAAATATGCATGAATAATCCTTAGACATATGCAAGGTTTTGAGAACAATTTGTTTACCTTTTTTGTGCTTATGTCCTGTCACATCTGATTTGAAAAAAACTTTTCACATACTGATGCTGACATATTATTTTCAGAATCTGAATTACCATGGCTTAATAAAAAATTTAAAAGCACAGCATTCCTTCTACACATCTCATTCATTCAGTCACCCATTAACTCAATAAATACTTATTCATCATCTACTATGTGCCAGGTCTTTTGCTAGCTACAGGAGCAACATCAGGCCCCTTTTATGCCAGGGTCTGCAGAAAGTGAGATGTGAAATGCCGTGGGTTTTCCACTGATGGGTACTGGCATGGTTTGTGAATGGTTGCAATGGTTGTTAACATACCGAAATGCTTCCATACTTCTTGAACAATAGTTTGTGACTGAACCACCATACCCCATCCCTGCCAAGTGTACCCAGACTCCTAAAAGCTGGTACAGGTAAGAGGGCATCTGGGAGGTCCTCTCTAGCGCTTTGGTTGGGGTCTGGACTCACTGGTCAGTGACAATGCTTTCTGGCAATTCAATATTGTGACTGTCACCCTTGCATACAACCCTAGTCATCCATCCAAACATAGTTTGAGATGCAAGCACTCTGTTATGCCAACACTCTTCAGTGAATGCTGCATAAAAAGAATATGAATGAAACTTACAAAGAATACATAAAGCAAGCATTCTATTAGACGAGAAGACTCCTGGCTGATTCTAACATTCTCCCCCACCAACAAGAAACTAGGAACAAAGACATAGACACACACACAGAATTTGCCACTAAGCACACTGGATTTCTATGGTGACTTGGGGAATGCTTGGATCTGTTGCCTTTTACTTCTGGTTAAAGTGTCAGTTAAGCAGTGCTTCCCTCATCAGTTCTGGTGACTGTCTTCAGATGCCTGTTCTTGCCTTGACCACATTCTTCTCGTAGCCTCAGCAGCTTCACAGTTTATGTAGACATCCAAAAATGTGTGCAACTTAGCTGAGTGACGCGCATAAGCGGAAGACGACATTCTTGTCGTCCAAACAATAGCATAACAGAAGCAAAACACCTAACCCAAGGAGAATAGCTTGAGAAGTTTTCCGCAAAATTGTGTCGTCTTGACTTTGAGCAGCATATAACTCGGAAACAATCGAACTAAGAATGTAAGAAGAAATGTATCCTGCCTTATCCTTTAATCTCCTATGAGAAATTTTACTCTTAGTCTTTAAGGCTTTTTTTGCTAGATAACTTTCAACTATTTGATAGAAAAGACTTAAATTTGAGTTTAACTGGGGGTACTCTATCAAACTTACGAAAATGTTCCCACAAATATTAGAAATCTCCTAAAAAATAACCTCAGTCTGGATGGCCATTTCATGGATATATATAAATTCTCAGTTGTTAGAAGTAAATGGTTAAATATTTACAGGTAATATGATGTGATGTCTGGGATGTGTTCTAGTGGTATGAGAAAATTGAGAAAGGGCTTGGTTGAAATGAGATTGGCAGTAAGTAAAAGCTGAAGTTAGGTTATAGACGTGTTGAGGTTCCTTGTGCTATGTTTGCCATTTTCTCTGCTTTTGTATATTTTAAAAATATTGTATAATAAGGGTAAAAATATAAAAAAATATGTATATGGCTATATTTTTCCACAGAGCTTATCTTTTCTATAAAACCAGCAGCAAGACATTAATATGTGAATAATAAACTAAAACTTATAAGTAACATATTCAAAACAATTAATTGTTACAGATTTCAGTTTTCATATGATGTGATTGATAACTTCAGGCAAAGAATAATGTGGAAAAGAGGAGTAAGACATGGATTTTCTGAAAGTGAAGTAAAAAGGTAAAATGCTTAAATTTTCTATCTAGTAAATGTGCTTGGAAAAAAACAAAAAAACAAACTTCAAAGTCCAGAACAGTAAAAATAGGCAATCCATTTTTTCCAATTTTAAGGCAAATAGAAGGTGACTTCAAAATTAAATTAAATTTTAAAAATTACTAGTTTATCATTTACCTCTTTCTACTCATAAATATAGAAAATTTGTACTGAGTTGACAAAAAAAAATTTACAGTATCTTGGAAATATATCCAATACAGCAATTTTGGAATCCCAAACAGATGTTTGCCATTTTCCAACACATCTTAGCACATAGACTTTAATAGTCCATTTATGTTGAGTCAAGCTGTGAAAAAAATTTTTTCTTTTCCCTTTCAAATTATTTTACTAATTTATCTTGCATGATTTGCCTCTTGCTTGGATTGTATATTATAGAAAAGTTGTGTTACTTTTGAATGAGTTCTGCTCTAAATTAATACAGTGGAGATTTTTCTTTCCCAATTTAAAGAAAAAAATTGTACATTGATGGACAGAATGCTTTCCCCCCACGTATTTTCCTTAAACATTGGCACTGGCAACATTTGTCTGCAAGTGAGCTCTAGAAGATGAAAGAATGAATAAACAAATAGAAAAGGAATAGTACAGAAAAACTCAGAAACAGATGTGAATGTTTAATCTGGCTGCTGGTTTTTCTCATGTCCGCTTATGCCTGGTTATGATGTTAGATTGCATACATAAAATACAGTCATATGTTCTGCTCATAAAATCAACCGTAGTTATTATAAAAAAAATACACATGGCGGCTTTTCATAGATGCTTCGTACTTCAATAGTCTACGAACAGATTCCTATGATATGATCAAACCATCTCCAACTCCAGGTCTGATGCAAGATTCTACCTGTTACTGAAATCCTCTGGGATCTAGGAAGATTTATACTGTTGTCCAAAAGAAGTTAAACTCACTCAAACACCCTGGAGAACTCCTTTGGTGTGCAGATGACCTGGCCAGAATTCTATCAGCTTGTAAGCCTGGTCCTGATCCACATCCATTTGCCTAGCTATACCTCGTTGTGAATCAGGTCCCGACAGTATGGTCTTTAACCATCAATACATGACCACCCAAAAGGAGTGCCGGAACACCACTGAGTTCATTTTGAACAAAAAGTAGGAGAAAGGGCAGTCATTCCTGTTCTAATTTATCATTACACAACCCAAAGATGACGGAGGAAGATAACCCATAACCTCATAGTACTGGTGCATGATTTAACAAAATTCCTCCTCACCTATAAACTTTTAAACCTGAACCTTGTAAACTTTTCACCAAAGCTGGTATCTTAACTCCTAAGATACCTAAACACTGCCAAGCAGCAAAAATGAAACCTGCCTTGTTTTATGTCCTAGCAAAACGAGAAAGCGGGGCAAACAGCAAGACCATACAACTTACCTAAACTGCAAAACAGATCAGCTCCTAACTAGTTATTATGAAATCTTTGGAAGTGCAATGAGCATGTTAACAGTCGTAGAGTAAAAAGACATGTATCATCGATGCCCATACACTGGACGTTGCACATTATGCCCACCCATGAAAATAGAATTAGGGAGAATATTGAAAAAGGATCAAAAAGCTGCACTGGTTTTTTTCCCCCTGTAGCATCTGAACTTCCAAGACAGACACTCATGTTGTAGTCTCACTAGTTCATCAACTTGTGAGTCCACATTAGATCATCTTCCATTTTTACTCTCTCCATATTCTTCTTGGCTAACCCTTGTTATCTGCATCCAGCCTCAATCCAATTTCCTCTTCTATAAGGGTCTTTCATGAAATACATTGAAGTACATAGGGGGTTTCTCAATCCACAGTCTGATGTGGAATCATTGGTTTTAAGAGTAACATAGAGCTTTTAGGAATTCACCTCATTTAGAATTCTGGAAAAGACAAAGAAATTCCTGTAAAAGTACACACTATTATTCCACAGATTGAAATGTGCAACAATCTGGGAATGGAGTCTTGTCTCTATTTAAACACTGCATCCTTAAGCTTGTGCATTGACCTTTTTACTATCAGGTCAGGTTAATGTCATCAATAATTAAACATTTGTAGTACTTTTCATTTTTTTCCCCTTCAGCTTAAAGATTTGTACTCTGCACAGGTGTTCCATTTAATTTACAACTTGTTTTTCAAATTGCATTTTAAAGAAGGAAAAGTAAATGAGGATAAACAATTTATAAGAAAATATAAGCAGAATCTAAATGTTATGCTAAAAATATTTAGAGAAGAAATAGAACCATAATCTTCAATGCAAATTATAAAAACTATAATAGGGAAGTTGTAATGTATACACTGAGGGAAAAGACCTCAGAATCAAGTCACCCACGTGAAACTAAAAGGGAAAGAAGGTCTTTACGAGGTTTGTTTTGCTTTATTTTGGGAGAGTATTTCAGCCTCACCAATATGCCAAAAGATATCTGAAAGCACTTGAATTTTAATTTATCATTATTTTCTATCCTTTTGAAAGACAGGCTGGTACACAAATGCCAATCCGATTTTGACTCCTCTAGTGATCTACCCCTGAGGGAAAACTAATGATCTCTAACTACTGAGACAGATCTTAAAAACATAGACAGGAATTTTCTGGGAAAATCCTAACATTCATAACAAATTATCCAGAAAAATCTTAATCATACATGATTTCAGAACTCTAATGGAAGGAATTTTTAGCGATCAAAATTGATTATTTGGATCCATTTGCAGGTACTGCAGTGTAATAAGTATTTTAATCAGTTGGTTTCTGCTTTTCAGCAGACTTAATTGTTCAGCCTTTGCAAGAAAATTAACTTTCTTGGAGTCGTCCAACAAAAATGTGATGGCCCACCATGAGCAAAACTCTCAGGGAAGTATGGAGATGAATCAGGGATAGACTCTGGCCCCATGGAGAACATGGTCATAGGACTACAGTGAACAATGGAAGTGCTGAAGAGGTTTAAGACTGAACTGTGATAGAAACTCAAAAGGAAGGAGGTATGACACATTATTATTGTTAACTATGACATGTCATTAAATGTATTAAAATGTTAATTTGTTTCCAGTACATAACCATATAGTTCACTGTCATTTAATAAGGTGAAATATCGTAGATAAATAGTAGATAGGTGGATGGATAGGTACTATTTTATTGCCAACTACGATCAGAAAACTAACTGAGGACCATGAAATCAAGTGGGATTTTAAAAATGCAGTGATGACACTATGATAGCCTGGCATTATCATTCTAAATAAGGGTTTGCCAACCTCAACATGATTGACACTCTGAACCAGGTAATTCCTCGTTGTATGTGTGTGGATAGCGAGGGGTGGGGGTTTGGGAGATCTTCCATGCAATGTAGGCTGCTTAGCAGCATTCCTGGCCTATACCTACTCACCAGATACTAGTAGCAACCACAACTGTGACGACCAAAAATGTGTCCAGAAATTGAAGCTGAGAACCACTGCTCTAAATCATCCTTCAAATGTGAATTTAGATGCCACTTCCTCCGGGAAAGGATTCCCGAGCATCCCAGATAAAATGTATTTTGCCTGCACTGTGTGTGTATACCTCTCGATGACTATACTTACGTACTTATATGTGCCTCCCTATATACCGTAAGTTTACTTTCACCTGGAATTGTGTTTTATTTACTGTCGGTTCTCCACACGTAAGGCACTCTACGCCTATTTGTTGAGCAAATTAATGAAGAAAAAAAGGTAGGTAACTGAACTGGCCAATGTAGTGAGGGAGGGCTCTTTCATGCCTCATAGGCTGCCAGTAGATGCCAGTAGCACCCCTTCCAGGAGTGGCAAAAATGTTTTCAGACATTTCCCAGTGGTCCATTGGGGGTAAAGATGGCCTCTGGTTAAGAGCCACTGCACTGAAAGATAGTACAGAGAAACAGTCACTGTTTAGTAAAGTTCAGTTTTGTTAAAAGGAAAACTAAGTATTGGAATACTTTCATTACCTTACTCAATGAAAAGAATTCAAATACAGTAATGGTTTTAGAGTCAGATATGAGATGGGATCCTGACATCATTTGGCTGTATGACTTTAATTAGGTTAAACTTTTTGAGTTTCAGTTTTGTTTTGTTTTGTTTTGTTTTCATTTACAAACCTGGGAAAATGATAACCACCATCTAGAGTTCTGTCACTCAGCAAATATTTATTATTCCCTGATACCTGCTGGACAGATGCTGTACTTAGTTCAGAAGGTACACAAGAGTGGGAAGAACTATTATAGTCTTTGCACTTAGGAATCTTCTTCTCTAGAGTAGGAGAGGGACTGTATCCACAATCGCCTACCATATAAAATTTGAATTACAGATTGTGAACGATTCTATGAAGTTATACAAGATTCTATAAGAACATATAGAAAGAGCAGATGACCTAGACTGGGAAGTCATTAAGATTTCCCTGAGGAGCTGACACCTGAATTCCAGCTTGAGGGATATGTGAAAGCTAACTTTGAAAGGGGGGCAGGAGAAGAGCGGAGAAAGTAAATGAGGCAGCATGTGAAAGCACAATAGCACACAGCTGGCTGATGCTCTGTAGAAAACCAGTGATGCAAGCAATGGATTTTAAATAGTCAACACCATCACTGACAAAATTAACAGATAGCAGGAGGACATGAAGCAAACTGGCATCTGATTTCATATCTTTCTTACAACTAAATGCTATTCACAATTCATTATACAGAATTCTAACTAAGATATGTGATGATATTGTTAACATAAAACTATCTTTTTGTAGTATAGAATATTGGTGCCTTGAACATTTTCATCTTCTGGGTATACAGTTTTCCATTGTATTGTATAGTATGGTTAAATTCATCAGTTAGGAAACAACATGGATTAGCACATAGTCCGGTTAATAAAGCCGTACTACTATTGCACTGTGCTAACAGTCCCTGAGAGAACCCTGCCATCAGTTACACAAATCATTTGGCCAGGAATGGAGCATTTACCATATGTATGAGTTACTAATTTCCTGGACATTATCAGCCGTTAGCTGGTTTCCTGTGTCCCAGCAAATGCTGAGGTAAGTCTTGATTGCCAAGATTGCACATTTCAAACATTAATCCATGGACCATTTCCTTCATCTAAGATATACTAACATTCTATCTGTAGTTCTATTGTCAAGTACATATGAGAAAAGGCCAGAAAGTTCAAGTGAAGGGAAATGTGTAAAAAAGAAAAGCCAACAGTCTACTAGTGTAATTATGAGGGTGAAACTCTTTATTAAAATTTTGGGAATGTGTTTGGCTCCAGAGTGAGTACTATGGAACAGAACGAGTTACCAGGAAACTCCCACAAAGCATTTAGGGATTTCCTTACAACACAAAGTGTGTCCAAATGCATAACCATTGTGCTTCCTTTCCTTCCTGGTCTACAAGTATTGCTCTTTGACTAAGTAGAATTTCCAAGTTGGGGAAGGAATACGCCTTATACATCTTAACGCTGCTCAGAACTTCCCTGCTATGTCACCACCACCTCTCCCTCTATTTTATCTTGGTGACCTCAAGACATTAAACAAAAATTAAAAGGTGAACTATCGGACAAAAAAGACCAAGAGTCTGAATCAAACAAGTGACCAGAGCATCATTACTTTTCGCTGTCAGTACTTGAATCACTGACTTCTTTCATGGACAGGATACCATTACTAATTTATTTACAATTAGAAATTATTTGCACAGTGAAACATCTGAACAGTCTAATAAGGAGGTAGTCTGTGTTTACTATCGTGAGCGCTACTGACAATATGCTATTTAGGTGAAGAGCTGTTCTTAACTTTCAGCATTCATACAGAGACTTCACTATTTGTCCTTGGCATATCATTTCGCCACTCCAAATATTTTTGGATTCTCTTTATGTTCCCTTCTAGAACAAAAATCTGTCTCTAAATAGAGACTGTTCAATGACCTTCAAACTTTGACAAACGATGTCGTTCATTTAATCATGGACATCCCTTTAGAACTTAATAGTTGACTGGCTATATTACAGGAGAGGGGGAGCAATTTCATAATTTCAAACATGTCATAACATACTTTTATCATGTTGAATCACTACAAGCAATTATTTTCCTATCATAGTTAAATTCTGTCATGCAAACATCAGAATGATATTTTCTAGGTAAATATTTTCTAGTTCAAAAACACAGCATTGTGCAATGATAATCTTCATATGTTTATGTATATTTACATATTTACATGCATTTGCTATATGTGACATATAACTGTGTCAAATGCATATATATGTTACATTAATTACATTATGCTATTAAGGCAGGCTCAATTGTCGCAATGAGTCCCTCATTAAAGAAGATTAATTTCATTTGCTTTTTGATCAAGAGAGTTCTCATCATTATTCATGCTCTGACAATCCATTAACCAGGACATGTTCCCTGAATACTCAGCTAGGTGAATTCTTTAGAAATAACGTTTGTTGTATATTTTTTGTTAGATATTGTCATTTTTTATTACAAAATAATCATTGTTCTTTCTAGAGAACTGGAAGACACAGGTGTGCTTACTGAAGAAAATAAAAATCACTGTATTGTCTATCTAGAAATAACCATGGATAAAATTTTAGTTTATTTCCCTTTTTTTTGGGTATGTTTTTCTATGCAAACATAGGGTAATATTAATGATAATTTTCTACCTGGTTTGCCAGTTGGTACTATACTATAACTGTTTTTCTCTTAAGATTAAATATGCTTCAGGAAACACCATTTCAGTGGATTTGTCATAACCTATCAAACTACTACTCTATAAAACCTATGTCTACCAGGATTATTCTTTCCTACTTGATATCATTCAAATTTTTCACACTTAAAATTTATGCTTAAATGGCCTCAGTCTGCATGCTGGATTTTTTAAAGCTAAGTATCTAGAAAGAAGTTCATAATTTAAACTCAACAAAGTAATTTCTGGAAAACTCAAATTCACATTTCAGCAATTTGGAACTTTACTGAAATATTATATTTTTGTTTTAATTAGTACAAATTTCATAGTAAAAATGATATATTTTGCTTACATTTCTTTAATTACTAGTAATATTTATGATAATTTATAATGTTATTGGTCCTGTGTATTTCTTCATCTGTGACTTATTTGCTTGTATCTTTTCTTATTTATTATATAACATATATTATATTTGGGTTTTAGTATATTTTCTGAGTGATGTGTGTGTGTGTGTATACATGAAGATATCAGCCTTTTGCACTTCAACTAGATAGTCTTTCTGTGGCTTCATTCAAAAGTATGAATATACAATTTTGTGGTCATACCTTCAACAATGAGTAACCATTATCCATTGTCTTTTGACTTTTAACCCTATGGTAAATATGTGAAGAGAGCTAATTTTTATTTCCTTTTCAGTTAACCAAGTGTTTTCCCCCCTGCTTTATAGATGTCTATACATTTTTGAAATTTATTTTGTTATTATCACTTTTTATGTTCATGTATTCTTGAAAAAGAGAGACAGAATTATGTATTCTAGAGACAGAGACAGAGTGTGAGTGGGGGAGGAGCAGAGAAGGCGGGAGACACAGAAATGGAAGCAGGCTCCAGGCTCTGAGCTGTCAGCACAGAGCCTGTTGCGTGGCTCAAACTCTTGAACTGTGAGATCATGACCTGAGTCCAGGTTGGACGCTTAACCGACTGAGCCACCCAGGTGCCCCCATACATTTTTATTTTTAATTTTAGCTGTTTAAATTATGCCAAAACATCCTTAAATATATGTCTTTTCTTTTTGCTTGGAATTTGGTCAAACTTTCATGGAATACGTTCAACTTCCATGAAGGAACATACCAGCTCTGGAGAGTGGCTTCAGTTTACATATTTGGTTATTGCTTCCATCTCAGCTACCCTTATTTCTTCTTCTGGATGATATATCAGCTGTTATGTTGGATCTTTATTCTCTAGCCTGCATGAATAGCATATTCTCTCTCTCTATAATTTGACTCTTTTCTCCCCTGCAAGTTGAGAGAGCTTCATTAATCAGTTCTCAAGACACTGACTTGATTTTCTATGGTGTCACTTCTGCCCCGAAGTATCACCGATCTAGAATTTAGTTCTGCAATGTGCTAGTTTTTCTTCGTAATATTTCCTCAGTTCACTGTTTACTGTTCTTCTCGTCTTAATGTTTCTGGATTTTATCTTACTAAATATGCTCAAATTTGTTCCCTCCTTGTAGATTTGACTTCTTTTACAGCATCCTTGCATCCTCCAGAGAAGCTGATCACAAACACATGAACAGCTCAGATATTGCAGGTTTGGTTCCAGACCACTTCAGCAAAGTGAATAGTGAAATCAAGCAAGTCAACTGATTTTTTTTGATTTCCCAGAGTATGTAAAAGTTAAATTCACACTATTCTGTAGTCTATTAAGTGTACAATAGCATTAGCCTAAAAACAAAAGCAATGTACACACCTTAATTAAAAATTACTTTATTACTAAAAAATGCTAACCATCATCTGAGCTTCCAGCGAGGCTTTTTGCCAGGGAAGGGACTTGCCTCCATGTTGATGGCTGCTGGCTGATTTGGATGGTGGTTGCTGAACGTTAGGGTGGCTGTGGCACTTTCTTAAAAAATAAAGTTTGCCGCATCAATTTACTCTTGCTTTCATGAATAATTTCTCTGTAGTATGTGATGCTGTTTGATTGCATTGCACCCATACTAGAATGTCTTTCAAAATTGGAAGCAATCCTCTCAAATCCTGCCACTGCCTTATCAATTAAATTTATGTGATATTCCAAATCCTTTGTTGTCATTTCAAGAAACCACCGTTGAGTTCATCCATAAAAAACAACTCATCCATTCAAGTTTTGTGAATGAGATTGCAGCCATTCAGTCCCATCTTCAGGCTCCACTTCTAATTCTAGGCCTCTTGCTATTTCCACCACCTCTGCAGTAACTTTCCGCACTGCAGTCTTGAGCCACTCAAAGTTATCTGGGGGGTTGGAATCAGGAAATCATACTTTCATAAATCAGTAGTTTATTTCCTGGGAGTTTAGAATACGTAGAGATTTTTGTGTGCCGTATCCAATTCAAAGTCTTCCCTAACAGAATAAACTCTTACTTTATTTGATATTGTATCCTTAAAAAGGGGTGATATTTCCTACATTTCTGATTAGGGCTGCTTCTGAAGCCAGATCCCTAAGGATGCATGAGTGGCTGTATTCCTAGCAGCACGCAAATTAATTTTTGACTGATAAGGATTTCAGTGATGTCTATCACTTTACCAGCAATTTACCTTTGAATTATAAAATATCTTAGTCTAGAGGTTCCTGCGTTGCTCAGTTGGTTAAGCATGACTCTTGATATCAGCTCAGGTCGTGATCTCATGACGTGTGAGATCAAGCCCCACATTGGGCTCTGCACTGAGAGCACAGAGCCTGCTGCAGATTCTCTCTTTCCTTCTCTCTCTCTTCTCCTCCCATGCTTGCTTTCTCTCTCAAAATAAATAAACATTAAATTTTTTTTAAAGAAAGAAAATATCTTAATCTAAATTTTACTTTGCACTGGACTTATCAACCAGTTCTGTTTAGTTACCTTAAATGTGAACACCAGGAAAGACAGTTTATGTTTGACATATGAATATAATTTCCACATAGATCATAAAAGTTTAAAATCTTTCATCAGTGCAAGAAAAAAGGCTAAATGTTATTAATATAAGAAAATGAATCTTAGTATAGCTTCATCCAAGTTTATCTCCTTTATTGAAATGTGCAAAATTGCTTAAGTCATTTTTCCAGAGATGTTAAAAAAAAGAATTTCAATAGGAAAAGGAAGTCTATATTTATTTTGAATTTGATCATTTTTCTGAAGTTGAATATTCTTTTTGTTTGGAATACCTCTTAACATGGAAAAGGAGTAGATAGCTTTGCTTGCATAGGTTGGAATGTCAACTCCCACTGTTCTGGCCAAGGGACTCTGAATGCCATGGTGTGGTTGAATAATTCAAATAGTGGGTAAAATGTGTGTCCTGCAGGTGGAAAGGACCATCAAGCTGAACATGATGCCTAACTCACAGCACTTGAATTTCCATTTTTTCTTCCAGTGAAATGCATTTGTGAATAGTTCCCATAAATGTCTAAGTGATACAAATCATAATGTAATAAATACAGGATACACAGAAAGCCAGAGATCACAAAGACCTATCATTCAATTACGTTATTGTTTAGCTTTAGGCTCCATTTTTAAACAAAAGACAGATATGCCGTGGAGCTGTAAAACATTTTTTGTATTTATTGAGTAACTGCATGGAAAAATCATAGCTACTTGTGATAAGTAATCATCTTTTAAAAAGATATATGCTTAGTGGGTATATATGGATGTATGTACACATATGCAATGTATACCCACTTCATTTAAGGCTTCTACAATGTAGGAGTTACTGATTTTCATTTTCCAATCCCTGATGTATGTTTTCTCAAGAAACAAAGATGTCCATCTTGTCCCATTACCAGTGCCACCAGCACCACCATTCCCCATCAGTAGTTGGAATGATTACCTTCAGCCATTTTTGGTAGGCTCAGGGATTACATTCTCCCAGATAACTGGTTAGGACTCAGTTAAAGAAATATCCCTCAGCAAAAGTTAGTTTGCAATCACAACAGTTTATCAGAAGTGAATTGTTACAATAACCTATACTGATTATTCATTCATTCAACAATGATTTATTAAGTTCCTACAATATAAATCAGGAACTCTAACACACACACACACACACACACACACACACACACACACACACCATCTGTGTGTTCCTGATGGTGGTGAGAGTGAGTTTGGGTAGACAGCTACTGAGCACACAGAGAAAGCCAAACCCAAATCTGTGGGCCAAGAAGACACCACAAACTTGGGTTTCACCTACACTCTTGAGAAACCAAAAAGGAGTCTGTCAGCACCTAGGTTGGTGTGTTGTAGTTTCCAGAAAAGGCATACAAGCTTAAGAATTCTGCCACAAGAGGGAACAAGAAGCATGGAGCAGGCATATTCAGAGAAAGTCTAAGGAAGCCTCAGAATCCCTAGCAGGGCTAATAAAAGGTATTTCATCAGGTCAGTCAGTAAAGACTAGAGGAGATGATTGCCACTCCAAATTCAAGGAACATAAAAATCAAGGAAACATGACACCACCAAAGGATTACAATAGTCTTCCAAGATCTAACCCTAAAGATATGAAGATCTACAATTTACCTGATAAAGAATTCAAAATAGCTGTTTTAAAGAAGCTCAATGAGCTATAAACAAAATGATGGGGCACCTGTATGGTTCAGTCAGCTGAGCTTTGACTTCAGCTCAGGTCGTGACCTTACAGTTCATGAGTTCAAGCCCCACATCAAGCTCATGGCTGTCAACACAGAACCTGCTTTGGATCCTCTGTCCCCCTCCCTCTTCCTCTCCCCCACTCATGCTTTCTCTCTCACAAATAAATAAAACATTAAAAAAAACACACAGAAAGACACAAAACAAACACACACAAAAAGACAATTCAACAAAATCAGGAAAACAATAACTGAACAAAATGAGAAGTTTACAAAGAGATATAAATCATTAAACACAAACGACACAGAAATTCTGGACATACAGAAAACAATGAATGAAGTGAAAAATTCAATAGAGAATACCAAGAGCAGAATGGATCAAGTAGAAGAAAGAATATATAAAGTAGAAGACAGGACTTTGAGATTATCCAGTTGAAAGAGAAAAACAACATCAAAAAATAGTAATAATAAATTTTTTTAAACAGTGAGGGAGCATTTATGAACAATAGAAGACCATCAAAGAAACAATATGCAAATTATTGCAGTTCCAGAAGGAGAAGAGAGGGAGAAAGGGGCAGAGAGCTAATTTAAATAATGACTGAGGTCTTCCCAAATTTGAGGAGAGATTTGGATACAAGTTCAGGAAGCTCTTGGGCCCCAAACAAATGTAATTTAAAGTGATCTTCTCTAAGACATATTATAATGAAACTGTCTAAAATCAGAGACAATGAGAACCTTAAAAGCAGGTAGAAACAAAAGCTTGTAACTTATAAGGGATCCTCCATGCGATTATCAGTGGATGTCTTAGCTTAAACCTTACAGGCCAGGAGAAAGTGAGATGATATATTTAAAGTGCAGGGCAGAAAAAAAAAGCCAACCAAGAATATTTTTTTTCTGATAAAATTTTCTTTCAGAAATGAGAGATTAAAACTTTCCCAGACAACATAAGCTTGAGGTAGTTCATCGCCATTAGACATGCATTAAGAAATGCTAAAAGGAGTTATTCAACCTGAAATGAAAGGACACTAATTAGCAACATGAAAGCATGTTACTTTCACTGGTAAGTGAAATATGGTAGACAAGACACTGGTAAACTTAAGTATACCATCAAATTCAGAATACTTTAATATTGTAATATGGTGGTGTGTTAACCACTTAACTCTTTAAAGGTTAAAAAACACAATAATTAAAAATAATTGTAATATAAATACAAATATAATAATTTTTTAGTGAATACACAGTATCAAAAGAGGTAAATTGTGACACCAAAAGTATAAAAGGAGGGAAGTAAAAGAGTTTTTATATGCAATCAAAATTAAGTTGTTATCAGTGTAAAATAGACTATCATATCTATGAGATGTTTTATGTAAGCTTCATGGTAACTACAAAACAAAGTACAAACACAAAAGATAAAGAGAAGATAATCAGAGTGTACCACTGCAGATGATCATCAAGGAAAGGCAGCAAGAGAGGAAGAAAGGAATATGAGAAGTATACAACAGCCAGAAAACAATGAAGATGATATTAGTTAAGTCCATATGTTATCAATAATTATTTTAAATGTAAATGGGTCAAATTTTCCAATCAAAAGGCATAACATGGCTGAATGGATTAAAATCGAGAGCCAGCTATAAGCTGACTATAAGGGATTCATTTCAGTTTTAAGAACACACATAAGCTGAAAGTGAAGTATGAAAAAGATATTCAATGCAAGTGGAAATAAAAGGTGAGCAGGGACATCTATACTTACATCAGACAAAATAAACTTTAAATTAGAAATGGCAACAAGAGAAACTGTTAATTGAGACAAGGTCATTGTATAATGATAAAGGCATCAGTTCATCAAGTAGATACAACAATACAATAATAGTAGGGAACTTCATTATTCTACTTTCAACACCGGATAGATCATCTGGACAGATAATCAATAACGAAACTTCTGATTTAAAATATACCTTAGATCCAAAGGACCTAATAGACATATACAGAATACTCTACACAATAGCAGCAATATACATATCGTTCTTAAGAACATACAGAACATTCTCCAGGATAGATCATATGACAGGTTACAAAATACACCTAAGAAAATTTAAGAAGTTTGAAATAATACTAAGTATCTTTTCCAACCATAATGTTATGAAAATAAAAATCAATTAACAGGAGGAAAACTGGAAAATTCACAAATGTGTGGAGATTAAACAACATACTCCTGAACTATCAATAGGTCAAAAGAGAAATCAAAAAGGAAATAAAACATATCTATCTATCTATCTACATCTCTCTCTCTCCCTCCCTCCCTCTTTCTTTCTCTCTATAAATGTATATATATAACCATATATATATATAATCGTATATATATGTATAACCATATATATAAATGCATATATATAACCATATATATAACCATATATATACATATATATGTATATATATAAAACCATACACACACACACACACAATTTTGATGAAAGAAATTGAAAAAAAACACAAATAAATGAAAAAATATCTCATGCTTATAAACAGAAATAATTAATGTTAAAATATCCACACACATATCTTGCAACAAAAAAAGGAGATACAACATACCAAAACCTATTGGATGCAGCAAAAACAGTTCTAAGAAGTTTATATAAATGCCTACATTAAGAAAAAAGAAAAATCTCAAATAAACAACCTAACTTTACACCTCAGGGAACTAGAACAATAACAACAAAATAAACCTGAGTCAATCCAAGAAAAGAAAAAACAACAACAGCAACAACAAAAACCAAGGCATATAGATGAAATAGAGACCAGAAAAGCAACAAAAAATATCAACAGTACTAGGAGCCAGCGTTTTAAGAAATATATAAACAAGATTGACAAACCTTTATCTATGAAAAAAAATGACCCAATAAATAAAATAAGAAATGAAAGAGGGCACATCACACTTGATATCACAGAAACACAAAAAAACATAAGATACTACTGTGAACAATTATATGCCAACAAACTGGGTAACCTAGAATAAGTGGATAAATTCCTAGAAACAACCAATCTGCCAAGACTGAATCAAAAAAAAAAAAAAAAAAAAAAGAAAGAAAGAAAGAAAAGAGAAATAAAAAGAAAAAAGAAAATATGAACAGACCAGTAACAAGTAAGGAAACTGAATCAGTAATCAAAAATGTCCCAACACAGAAAAGCCCAGAGCCATATGGTTCCCCTGGTGAATTCTATCAAACACTTAAAGAATACGCCCTAACCTTCTCAACTCTTCCAAAAATTTAAAGAGACAGGAACACCCCCAAACTCTTTACTAAGGCAGCATTACTCTGATACCAAACCCAGTATGAATTATGTAAGAGAAAGAAAACTATAGGCCAATAACCCCGATACACATGGATGTAAAAATTCTCAATAAAATGCTAGCAAACCAAACTGAACAGCACATTAAAAGAATCATACGCCATAATCAAGGGGGATTTATCTTTGGTATGTAAGAATCGTAAATGTAATACGCCACAATAATGGAATGAAAAATTCACACCATCATTTCAACAGTTGCAGAGAAAGCATTTGACAAAACAGCATTCTTTTATAATATAAACTCTAAACAACATGGATATAGAAGGAATATTCCTCAACATAATAAAGGCCATAAATAAATGATAAGTTCACAGTTAACATCATATTTAATGGTGAAATGCTGAGGACTTTTCCTCTAATATCAGGAACAAGACAAGGATGCCAATTCTCACAAGTTTTATTCAACATAAATACTGGAATTTCTAGTCAGTAATTAGGCAAGAAAACGAAATAAAAGGCATCTAAACTGGAAAAAAATAAGTAAAGCTGTCTCTGTTTACAGATGACATGATCCTATGTATAGAAAATCCTAAGGATTCCACTGAAAAGCTTTCAAACTAAAACACTTTCAGTAAAGTAGGTGGGATACAAAATCAACATACAGAAATTGGCTTTTCTATGCACTAACAATGAATTTTCTGAAAAATAAGTAAGGGAAACAATCCCATTCAGAGCAGCATCAAAAGGAATACAATACTTAGTAATAAATTTAACCCCCAAAATGAAAGATCTGTAGACACTGAGAGCTACAACTTTGATGAAAGAAATTGAAGACACAAATAAATGAAAAACTACTATCCCATGCTTACAAACCGAAATAATTAATGTTAAAATATCCATACTACCCAAAGCCATCAATAAATTCAATGCAATCCCCATCAAAATTCCAATGGTATTTTTCACAAAAATAGAAAAAAATCCAATAATCATATGGAACCACAAAAGACACTGAGTAGTCAAAATAATCTTGAGAAAGAAACACAAATCTGGAGGAATCATACTTTCCGATTTTAACTATATTACAAAGCTATGGTTATCAGACAGTATAGTACTCACATCAAAATAAACACATACACCAGTGAAATAAATTCTAGAGCCCACAAATAAACACTAGCATTTACAGTCTGATAATCTTTGACAAGGATCCAAGAATGCTCATTGGAGAAAGTACCTTCTCTTCAATAAATAGTGTTGGGAATATTGGATACTCACATGCAGAAGAATGAAATTGGAAACCTATATTATGCCACTCATCAAAATTCACTTGAAATGGATTAAAGACTTAAACATAAATCCAGAAACCATAAGACTCAAAAATGGATATATGGGTTGTAACAGCCCTCTTTATAATAAGGGGTTAATATCCAAAATATATAAGCACCTCATGTGACTCAAGAGTAAAAGAAAAAAAAAAAACCACTTTATTTAAAAAATGGACAGAAGAACTGAATAAACATGTTTTTCCAAAGAGAACGTTAAAATGGCCAGTAGGTCCATGAAAAGATGCTTGACATCACTAATCATCTGGAAAATGCAGATCAAAACCTCATGAAATATTGCCTCACAAACGTTAACATGCCTCACATGTTAAAACAGCTATCATCAAATAGACAAATAATAACAAGTGTTGGCAAGGATGTGGAGAAAACCCTTGGGCACTGTTGGTGGGACTGTAAATTGGTGCAGCCACTACTTAAAATAGTATAGAGTTTCTTCAAAATAGTAAAACAATAGAACTACCATATATGATCCCGCAATCCCATTTCTGGATATATATTCAAAGCTAATGAAGGCAGGATGAGAAGAGATAGCTTCCCTTCCATGTCAATTGCAGCATGTACAATAGCAAAGGTATAAAAACAACCTATGTGTCCATGTATGAATGAATGGACAAAAGAGATATGGTGTATATATAAAATGGAAGATTATTCTGCTGCGAGGAGAAAGGAAATCCTGCCATTTGTGACAAGTATAGAACTTGAGTGCATTTTGCTAAGCAAAATAAGTTCAGATGAAGAAAGACAAACACAATACGATATCATTTATATGTGGAATCTTAAAAAGCTGAATTCACAAAAACACAACATAATGGTTGCCAAAGACTGGAGGTTGGGGGAAATGCCTCCAAACGTTGGTCAAAAGATACAGAATACCACCTATAAGATAAGTAAGTTCTGGGAATCTAATGCAGGGCCTGGTGATTCTAGTTAATAATACTGCATGACATCCTTGGAAGTCTCTCAGAAGGTAGATCTCAAATGTCTTCACCACAAAAAAGAAATGGTAATTATGTGAGGTTATAGTGGCGTTAACTAATCCTACTAATGATTGATAATCATTTTGCAATATATGAACGTATGAAGCCAAAACATTTTACACCTTAAACTGACACAGGGCTTCATATCACTTGTATCTCAATAAAGCTGGGGGATAAAAAGAAATCGAATAGCCAAGCACCACTAGACTAGAGAGAAACATTAGCAGCTTTACAATTTTCTTTGATAGAACAAATCTTTGGAACCCAATAGGTTTGGGTTCAAATCTAGCATCACCATTGACTACCATTGTGAACTTGGGCCATCCCTTGTTTCTTCATCTGTAAAATGGAGATAATAATATCTACTTCACAGGATCCTAGTAAGGATTAAATAGTACAATAAGTATAAAAACACTTATCTTACTTACTAGCAGCAGGTAGAGGGTATTACTCTAAGTGAAATAAGTGCGACGGAGAAAGACAAATACCATATGATTTCACTTATATGTAAAATCAGAAACAACACAAACCAAAAAAGCAGACCCATAAATACAGAGAACAAACCGGTGGTTGACAGAGGGGATTAGGGCTGGAGGGTTGGGCAAAATGGATGAAGGGGAGTGGGAGGTACAGGCTTCTAGTTATGGAATGAATAATTCATGCACAGGAAAGGTTTAGTGTGGAGAATATGATTATATCAACGGTATTATAACAGTGCTGTATGGTGACAGATGGTAGCTACGTGTGCGGTGAGCACAGCATGATATAAAGAGTTGTCCAGTCACTATATTGTACACCTGAAGCTGGTTTAACGTCGCATGTCAACTATGCTTCAAAGAAAAGGAAAGAAATGCAATTTCCTTTACCCCATACGTGTTGTCTGTTTCCTTGCCTCTTTTAGAATAGACACAGTTAAAGGCCTCGCAGACAGTCCCACAGCACGCCAGTGGTAAATGCAGAAACAAGGTAGGTCACGTCTGTCAGTACTGAGGGGGTTTCTCCACGCTAGGATGTTAAACCACTAAGAATAAATATATAACATGTATTCCTAACATTCAAATTCATGCAGTAATTTTCTTTAAGGTACGCTACAAAATAAGATAGAGAAAGCTATTAGAGTCAGCTAGCCGGGAAAGCTTCCATCCCTTCTCAAGGTATTTTCATGTGGTAGGAGAATGGTGTAACACTCCTGGCCTTTTTCTTACTTGTTCACTTACTTAATACTCCCAGATGGGAGGAGTAATGATTTACCTGAACGGTGAGTTCAAGAGCAAGAACTTAGCAAGGGTGACTCATCTTCTCCCTCCATTCTCATGATCCAACAGACAACACATTGACTATATTCTTCTAGGTCTACTGCCATAACCCACCTTTATCCCTTTGCAGGGAAGCCCATACTTCTCCAGCACTTGCTGTAACTAGATGGGATACATCTAATTTTGGCATTCACTATTTGAAGACTCATTTTTCTCATATACCTAAGCCACAGTTTCCTAATACAGTCCTTTCAGTAATTGAATCAATAGTTGTTTGTTTTTTTTAATTTTGATGTTCATTTATTTTTTTCAATGGGATCAGAATCTACATGGGGACAAGGTGATGCTTTTAATTAGGTCCCTTCAATCCACACCAATGCTGACCAGAGACAGGATCTTTTCCATCCAAATTTAAGAACAAATGACTAAAGCCATGAAAGGAGATTGTTCATTATTACTTCTAAACAGTATATCAAGAAATGAGCCATGGATTGTGATCAGCCTGTGGATACACTCTGTTCAGAGGTAGGACAAGAGTTGATATTCTTGCAAATTGAGGAGAACTTGTAGTCCACAGATACCCTGCAGTAAAATCGTATCTGGACGCCTGGTACAGACCTCGATTTACAACCCAAATTAAGGTAAATTTTTTCATTGATTTTGGTTTTTGTCAAATCCTAGGAAAGAAGGAAATTCTATTAGAGCACAAACCCACCATTTCACCAAAGAAAATACAGTGGAGTCTTTGCAGAAGCACTGGGTAGCACCCACAACCTGATTATGTAAATCGTTTTGTAGAAGCTAATACAAATATTTAACTTCAGAGGATTCTACCTCAAAAACTTTAAATAATTAACAAATAGGATTAAGATCAACCCTGACAATTTCAATATTGGGTTTTGTATCTCTGCATTCAGCATTAGGATTAAAAAAAAAAAAAAAAAAAGGAGCCAAGTCGTCATAGCCAACAAAGCAGACACTCACAAATATTTTACAGACATGTAAAAGACCAACCGCTAGTATTTCCTTCACTGGCAAGTTCAAAAATCTCCATCATGAGGAAAATAATACTCAGTGTTTGTTACAGATGTTCTTCTGTTGGAAATGTCTTTCACAAGAGCATGTGACACAAAGATTCATTTTAGGAAATGACACAGAGCAAGGTGTTCATTACATGGCATCAGTCATCCAAGAGTAATGAACTGTGTTAAAACCAACATTGGGCTGCCATTCTTTGGAATTACAGTTATTTAAAGAACATTTCATAACAGTGGTGTAGGGTATCTTGTCATATCTTTATATCCACCAGCACAACAGAACCACATGACGTGACGAAGTATTGGAAGGAAATACGTACAGACTCAATTAGAATTTGGTTCTCATGGAAAATAACTTCTGAGAAATGCACCATTATTACAGATTGAAACCAGAGACTCCCACAAAACAAATAAAGGAGGAAGTAATGGTGATATATCCAACTCTTCCATTATTAAGAAGTGTGGGATAGAGATAACAAAGCCCAAACATGCCAGCTCACTGAAAAGTCTGCTTTATTTTGAATTACTATAGAAAAATTTTTTTTTAATTTTTTTTTAACGTTCATTTATTTTTGAGACAGAGAGAGACAGAGCATGAATGGGGGAGGGTCAGAGAGAGGGAGACACAGAATCTGAAACAGGCTCCGGGCTCTGAGCTGTCAGCACAGGGGCCTGATGTGGGGCTCGAACTCACGGACCGCGAGATCGTGACCTGAGCCAAAGTCAGCGCTCAACCGACTGAGCCACCCAGGTGCCCCACTATAGAAAATTTTTTCATAAAAATCTCTTGTTATGAGATTATACTATAATTTGCTCTCTTCCTTTCTTTTTGATCTCTCTTCAGATACCACCTCATCAGAGAGATTTTCCCTGACCACTCTACTCAAAATGCGTCTTGACCCAACCTTCAACCACCATCCTCATCTCCTATATATTTAGTATCCTTAACCTCTTTTGATGGTCATAGAACCACTTCTTTCTAATCTATTGGAGCTCTTTGTTTATTTTCTGCCTTCTACCAGAAGAATGTGATCTTCATAAAATGTTGGTTCAATGCTATACCTTTAGTATGTAGAACAGCCTTGGTACATAGTAGGTGTTCAACATAAATGCACTGAAAAACTAAGAGAATTAAAGATATTTCTACCTAAATTATAGGCTATATCCCTTATCACCCCGAGAAACGTTTTGGGATATGGACAAATGATAGTATATAGACTTCTCTGATCCCCTGATTTTGTTGAAAAAACAAACAAAACAAAAATGCCTGGACATTATTCTTGGGATACTAGCATTCCCAGACAGCACTTGCCCATCATTATGTAATGTATTGATCGACTTTCCCACACGGTCTCAGGAAGCAACATCAACCCTATTGGCTACTGAACTTGCCTTTAAACAATGACTCTCTCCTTCCCACATAAGAAGTTTTGAGAAGCTTCCTCGTTTGGCTGAATTATGTGTAGGCCTGAACCCACTGTAGGGACCCATGGACATCAAATAACCTGCTTACTCTCATATACCTAGAGATGGTAAAAGCAGAGGCTCTTAACAGGGCCTTTGATGACAGGAGTCTGGCATGTGCCTGTGCTTTCATAAGAGTAGCTTTGGTTGATAACGAGCCACATCATGAGGCTAGCAGTCAAACTTGAAATTTTTTTTCTAGAATATTCTATAAAGCAGGCCTTCTTCCATTAACTAAAATTCTCCTATTAGAATATAACTGTTAGGGTTATGTAATAACCACAGGGGTAATATATTTTCAACTAATTTTATGCATATACATATTTGAATTTACAGAATCATTTTCCTATATTGATTTTTTAATTTTTATCTCTCTGGATGTCAAATGAATAAAATTTCGTTAATTTTAATTTTTTTCCTTAAAGAGAACTACTATTAAGGTCATTGATTTATAGGAGAGAATTCCTTTCCTCTGGTTCCAATCTAGTTCTCTGCCATAGTTGACATGGGATTTAAATACTATCCCTGATATGCTTAACATCCTCTTGGACACTTGGTCTCTTTTGTAATCACTTAGCTTTGATTTATTCTACATATCCCACAGTGATGGGAATCACCTTTGGTAATTGGAATGGCAGTGCTAAGAGCAGACCTGATAAAACCTTTTTTTAAGGGGCCTGAGGAAGGGGCGACTCCTTCTCTGTGGGCTATTCATTTAGAAAGAGATGTGCTCTGTTTACTTGAGTTTGAAATTGATAGATAGAAAATAAGAAAGAGCCCTGCTAAACTTGAGATAACTCAAGGTTTGGCTGGTAATAATTGTTGACTGTTCAATATGTAGAGCCATTCCAGAATCTCCAAATTTATGTCCAGGAAAACTCAGTTTCTAGAGCCGTATAGCCCTCTAGTGAGGCCTCGGTGACACCAGGAGGAATAATGGACAAGAAAGATCTCTCTAGAAGGCAGACAGGGATTATAAGACTGGCTAACCAGTGAACTTACTGCACTGCAAAGCTAGAATTCTATTCCTGCCCCCAGTAATCAGCAATTGCAGCTGGTTACCCATTCTCTCTGTTCCCAAACAGTGGTCTTCCTTTAGTTTCATGTATCCTATTTTTTCTCTATTGTTGTATGCTGTGGAAGATGGGATAGATAACCTGTCTTTTAAGCTTATGAGTGCTAAACCAGGAGAGGCAGCCGTGTCTGAGCCTGTTGGGGATGACGGCATCACCAGATGTGATTATAGGATGAGGCTTTGAGGTATGCTCCTTTGAGGAAGGAATGAACGCATGCTACCCAAAATGTATAAATGGGAAGAATGGTGTAATGGATGTTGGACAGCCAAAAAGATGAACTATTCTTAATTTTCTCTACTAGAGGCAACAAAGCTAAATTATTCATAATCCTAGGCTCTTTTGCAGCTAAGGAGAAACCATATGACTCAGTGTGGGCCATTATGATGTAAACACAAGTTCCTAAGTTAGGATTCTGGGAAAGCTTTTAAAAGGACCAAATCAGTCAGAATGATCCATCAGTTTCAGATTCTTTTGTTTTTCCTGGTTAAGATGGATAGCATATCTGGGCTTTAGAAACAACATATGCAGGGGTGCCTGGTAGCTCAATTGCTTAAGCATCTAATTTCAGCTCAGGTCATGATCTCATGGGTTCATGGGTTCAAGCCCTGCATTGGGCTCCATGCGGGCAATGTGGAGCCTGCTTGGGACTTCTCTCTCTCTCTCTCTGTCTCAAAAATAAACATCCTTGATCCTTGAGGGCACCCCAATGCATTTGCTCTTCATTGCCTATCTATGGCCTTCTTATTAATAAGAAAATAAACACCTACAAGGTTAAGCTATTCTTAGATGTTTTTGTTTCTCAGCTCTTTTTACGCTTAGAGAGACACATTCCTTGGCCTATGATTTTCTTCTAAATACACTGAAGTTGGCAAGAACAGTAACAGCCAATATCCTTAATCCAGGGCAATCCAGTAGCAATCCCAGGAGAAGGACTAAATGTTAAAAATCCAGAATAAGAAAGAAGTTTTATTCAACTTGATTCTCCAACACCTAGCACAGTGCCTGATACTTAGCAGGTAATAAAAATGTTTGCTGATGTTATTTATTTTATTTCTCAAAAAACTGTTTTATAATGACATACCACTTAAAGCAAACATTAGAATTCATAGAAGGTTCAGTAACAAATTTGAATTTAATGAATAACAACATTCATTGAATAATTAACATTTATTGAATTCTTAGTGTAATCTAAGCACTATGCTAAATTCTTTGTGTATTTTTTTAATTAATTCTGACAGGCATCCTTAGTTCAATAATGTTAAGTATTATTATTAGAGAGTTTCAGAGATATTTAAATTATTTAGCCAAGGCCACACATTCAGGTGGTATCAGAGCCAAAATTCAAGGCCAAGTTTATCTCTCTCCTAACCTACACTCAACCACTATGTATTACTAGAATATTCTAAATCTGCTCTCTTCAAAGGAACATTTTCTTTGATCCCTAAAAACTCTTTTTGACAGAACAGCAAGTATACAGAAAATGTTAGTTTGTGTTAATGGCTATACATTATTAATCAATTACCACTTACTGGATGATTTATTGTTTGATTCTTCTTAGTTGACAAATCAGTTGAATTTTTCATATGCACACACTGGAATAAGTTAGCTAGAGCGATTCCCTTGGACAGCTTTGTGAACACTCCAGGTTGCTACTGGGAACCTAGATTATTTGTAGCCTTTTTGCTTTAAAATCCTAGAGTCTTTAAAATGTAGCACCACAACCTGCATGGTAGGATATTGATAGGAACAAGGATGCAGGAGGCGATTCAGTAGATACTTAAATGGCAAAAAATATAGTGCAAGTTTCACACACCCTGCGGACTGCAGGTTTATATGATAATAAATTATAGTTATCACCAGGACAAAGGGAAAAAAAAAGGCCATGAAATCCAATAGCTCAGTGAGAAATCTGCTAATACAGGTGGTCAAGCTTGTTCCATTTCATTGTCAAAGGGAGGCTATTTATTTGCTTCTGGGTAGTTAAATTACAGAGCCATTTACTGCTGAAAGTTTTCTAGTACGCAGATGTGGATCTAAGGCTCTGGGCTTTAGATTCAAAGTCTGAGAGAAAAATAGAGGAATAAGAATTTACTCCACAGACAGCATAATTGATAAGGGAGAAATCTTTCAGCAACTCCAGAAATAAAATAAGTGTTTTTAAGCCTTCTGATTGGAATCTCCTTACATTGAACATTGTACAGTGAACATTGGGGACAGGTTGAGGGTAAAAACGCTGGCTATAATGAATAACTTTTTAGAAGCTCTTTAAAATATATTCCCTTTGATAGCCTCCTATTTAGGTAAGAGGTCAGTGATTGGTGTACATATGTGTAAGAGAGAGTGAGATAGAGACAGAGATTCCTTGTGTACCAGAATGCTCAGAAACAAAGGGAAAATAGCCATGATGGCTCTTCAGTAATTATAAAATCAATGCCAACTTTCTTTGCCTGTTGTGCAAGAGGATAGGGATTTTTATCCAACAAGTAACACTACACATATATTTATATATATTTTTCCCACAACATTTCCAAAACTTGTTAGTCCATCAACAAAATAAATCAAAGATACTCCAATAACATTTTCTTCATAAGCATTTTTATAATGATTTTCTTGTCAGTTGCCTTTCAGTCTATCTGCCTGTCTCCAGCAACTATATTTTACCACTTGTTTCCTGTGTATTAGATTGCTTGCTTAAGTTGCCAGGTAACTTAACTCTTTGCCAAGTACCCCTTAAACCAAGACATGCATATATTTCCCTTATTAATTACAAATATTGATTTCATCCATCTTAGTTCATGAGCAAATTGGAAGCTCCAGGCACACTCTTGATGAGGAATACATTACACAGCAGAAAGAATTCAAATTCCAATTTATATAGCCTTGAAAAACAACTAATGTGTTGTAAGAGGGCTATGAGTCCACCAACATAATCTATGTGGAAAGTGACCTACAACCAAAGATTAACAGATATGAGTGTTATCAGCATACTAAAAGATATCTGAAGACAAAGAAAACCATATACCCTACCTCTGGTTATCTCAGGTTGAAACTGAAAAATATTATAAGGGGATGTTAGCAGTCATAACAAGATCATAGGAGCGAAAATTTGATGACTTGGTCTTATGGGGATGGTTAATGGTAACTACAT
Source organism: Panthera leo (assembly GCF_018350215.1). Classification (NCBI taxonomy): domain Eukaryota; kingdom Metazoa; phylum Chordata; class Mammalia; order Carnivora; family Felidae; genus Panthera; species Panthera leo. Next base: position 145,089,346 of record NC_056687.1, on the reverse strand, counting down.
GAATTGGCCCCATACATGAATGTGGCCCAAATGCATTAGGTCTGAATTTCATGATCTGTTGGTTTTTTTTAGCTGACTTTTGAAAATCCAGAGACAAATTAATTCAATAGCAGTAATCAAAAAATTATTTAAAAATTTTAGGTGCATGTGAATAAATCCAAAATTACCATTAATTGGAAGCAAATACGTAACAAGCATCTATATGCTATAAATAATTTTCTTAAACTTTTTATTTGAAAATAATCATAGATTTACATCAAAGTGTAAAGATATTATATGGAGATCCCATTCACTCTTTACCCAGTTCCCTCCAAGTTTATCTTACATAATTACAGCAAAATATCAAAACCAGAAAACTGACATCGATATGCGTGTATAGTTCTATGACATTTTAACATACATGTATAATATTCTTGTAATCACCACTGCAATTAGAATTCAAAACTATTTAAAATGATCGTATTTATTTTCTTGAGTATAAACATGCATTATGATTCCAGAGAGAAAGCTCCAGACTACTGTTTTACAAAACAACGAATGTGTATTGAAATTTATTAATATCTAGGAAATTATTATCTAGTAAAGCTATACATAAAGGTCAAAGTGAAATTCTAACAATACAGACAATGTATGCTTTTTAAAAAAATGTTTATTTTTGAGAGAAAGAATGCAAGCAGGGGAGGGCAGAGAGAGAGAGGGAGACACAATCTGAAGCAGGCTCCAGGCTCTGAGCTGTGAGCACATAGTCCCATGCGGGGCTCAAACTCAGGAACCGTGAGATCATGACCAGAGCCAATTGGAGGCTCAACCAACTGAGCCGCCCAGGCACCCCCCCCCCCCCAGACAATGTATGCTTTAACTGAACTCATTTCCTTGCATAGACCAGATAATCTCATGATTCAGCCATCAGCTGTCCCCAACATAACAGTAAATAATTTTTTAGCACAGTTTACCAATGACAACTTGCTGAGAATTATACTACTCCCAAACTCTTCACTGATGAAAGCCCTAGACACACACACACACGCACGCACGCACGCGCGCGCGCTTCCTTTTTCAGGCAAAACAGAGCACTTTACAAGTGCCCTTAATGTGCTAATGAGGTCACCATAACAAAAGAGCATATTAATAAGTATACACAAAGAAACAATGAAATAAACCAGCCAGGATTTTCCAAACCAAACCTATTATAAGGCGCCTTGCCTTCCCTAACAACTAAATGTAATTCGAATCATTGCAAACTCCAGTTCTGATTCAGCTCACAGCCGTGGAGAAATAGACGATCACAAAAGAAAACAAAATCTAAACGCCAATCTTACCTTGGCCATCTGTGCCTGCACGCCATTTGCCTTGAGAGACGCTACTGCTTTCTGTGCGGCTGCAGGACTGTCAAAATCCACAAAACCGTACCCTGTGAAAGTACAATACCCCTTGTTAGTACTGCATCTCTATCATACAGGGGGACGGTGTGTTTGTGGCCACACTTTCATTCGTAACTTCTGGAATAACCAGAAAGGCTCTCAAGCCATTGGCCTTCATATGTCAGGAGAGATACCACAATACCATTAAATGTAAAATTGTAAGTCTCTTATTTTCTGGAGATTGGGTATGCAGTCAGCCATCTGATTTGGGCTAATCGGACGAGTAAGGTAATACATTATTTAACCATGACCCTTTTCAATGAATTTGCGGCAAGGATGAGGAGCACAAAATGCTGAAAACGATAGAAAAGTCTATGTCTGAAGTAAATTTTCAACACCTCAAAAAAGCTCATGTTAATAAAAAGCCTCGATAGATCAGTTTATTCAAGTGATTACTCACAACCTCTACAATGCCTGGCACCCAGTAGACATTTTATATAATAAATGTATGTTGACTGTGTGAATGAATGAAGGTTGTGAATGCGAGTTAGGGTCTCAACCCAGTTCCAGCTGATACGTAAGCCCATGCTAACTCACCACAGAACCTTGTCTCACTTGATGACAACATCTTTTTATTTAAATTTATTTATTTTGAGAAAGAGAGAGAACAAGCAAGTGGGGGAGGGACAGAGAGAGAAAGGGAGAGAGAGAATCCCAAGCAGGCTCCACACTGTCAGCACAGAGTCTGATGTGAGGCTTGAACCCACAAACTGCAAGATCATGACCTGAGCCCAAATTAAGAGTCAGACACTTAACTGAGCCACCCAGGTGCCCCTCGATGACATCTTAACTAAGACTTTTTCACTCTTAAGTGATGTGTGATTGAATAATTAAATAGTCAAGCTTCTTTTTTAAAAATATTTTTTAATGTTTATTCATTTTTTGAGAGAGAGACAGAGCATGATTGGGGGAGGGCAGAGAGAGAGGGAGACACAGAATCGGAAGCAGGCTCCAGGGCTCTGAGCTGTCAGCACAGAACCCAATGTGGGGCTCGAACTCATGAACCATGAGATCATGACCTGGCCGAAGTTGGACGCTTAACCGACTGAGCCACCCAGGAGCCCCTCAAGCTTCTTTAAAAATAATTTAAACAGTGACCGGTGTCACTTATTTGTTACTGAAGTATAATCTGAAAAAGGCACAGGAGTTCCCTCTACTGTTCTCTGCCCTTGTGCCTGTGTAAGTGCATATACAGAGTGAGGCCAGGGGAATAGCTAGAATCAATGAAACAGAATCAATGGAAAGGCGATTCTGTAGGACCATAAACTAGCTGATATTAGTCTGGGGCTTTAGCCTAACTGTAATGTCAGCTGCCCTAAGAACATCTCAAAATTAGAAAGCTCAAGCATGAGTATGAGGGCAGCTGTACCTGGCATGTCTAACAAGCCCATCATATGTATCCTCTTATCTGTCAGTCACGGATTTGCTCTGCACTCTCATGCTTGTTCCCCAGAAGTCTGGAGGTGAGCAAGCCTAGTAACCATGCTCTGGGACCCACCCCGCCATCACCAAAGAAGAGCGCAAGGGAATTCAATTACCAAGTTGTTTCTTTTAATTAACTTTTTAATTTTCTCCCCTCGAATCCCTGCTTCTTTTTCTCCCTCCCAGCATGGTATCCTAAAATGAACTTGTTACACAGCAGTGTACCATAAAATGCTCTTGAAAAGCTGGGCAGAGAAGCTGCGAAGTTTGTGTTTCTAGTCCAAAGGGAAGCCCGCTCTGTAAGTACTGCTAATTCTTCTCTTCCCACAAAATTCAAACTATGTGAGTAATAGGAGTCTTGCCACCCACTAAGATGAGTCAGATAGGGGAAAATAAAAGCAGAAAGAGAAAGGGGGAGAAAAGAACAAATTAAGTCAAGAAGTAGGGTCAGGGGAGCAGAAGGTAAAACTAAAGTGTAGATATTATCTCTTATGTATCAATGTGTCGTGCTGGGTGGTTGACATGTTGATAACTGGTGAAATGATAACTTCATGTATCACTGGCCTCGTGCCTATTCATGATACATGAAGAAACAGAGGCTCAAGCCAAACGGCACAAATACCCACTAATTTCAAGCTGCCTCATTGCCAGGTCCAGGATTTGAAGTGAAGTCATCATAAGCCCTTCCCAAATGCACCACACAATGAACTACTTTATAACCCCACTTTTCACATTCTTTAGAGTAGCCCCTGAAGCCTACCGGGAAGAGGACACAATTCTTGAAAATTCCTTGATTTTGAAGTTAGGACACAGAACAAAGCAGTTCCACAAGTGGATTCAATGCAGTTCATTTACTCCGTACATTTATTAATGGTTGAATTTCCAGTAGAACGGGCTAAGTGAAATTTGACAAGGCACCCCCTTCCACTACATGCTTTGGTCAGTTGTCCTTATCGATTCACATGCTCATTCTTTCATTCAATAATGAAATTCTGGGGTGCCTGGGTGGCTCAGTGGGTTGGGCATCTGACTCTTGATGTCAGCTCAGGTCATAATCTCACGGTTCATGGGGTCAAGCCCGACATTGGGCTCTGTGCTAACAGTATAGAGTCTGGGGCTTTAGCCTAACTGTAATGTCAGCTGCCCTAAGAATATCTCAAAATTTGAAAGCTCAAGAGATTCTTTCTCTCTTTTCTCTCTCTGCCCCTCCCCTGCTCATAGGCTCTCTCTCTCTCTCTCTCTCTCTCTCTCTCTCTCTCTATTTACCTATGTCAAAATAAATAAATAAAGTTAAAATTTTTAATTAAAAAACGAAATTCTATTTCAGGCACTTTGCCAGACACATGAACACAGCAGTTAAAAAGAATGGTCCTACTTCTCACCCTTGTGCATTTTTAGAGTTGAGAGATGAACAGGAAACAAATAGCCACACAAATGAATCTACAATTACCAAACGGCAGAACTGTCTTGAAAGAAATGAAAGCATATAATACAGAATCTGACTACTGAGTGTTCATTATTGAAAGTCTTAGGGAAGCAGTGGCACAAAATGATTTGCATTTCTTAAAATATCCTGGCTGAAGATCGAGTTGTTGTGGGGAAGGTGGACAGCAAGAGTGTCATCGGGAGAAGAGTTAGGGGCTATTACAGCAACCCAGACAAATGGCGGCTGGCGATAAAACGGAGGGGATGAAATGGATGATTTGAGTTATATTTTGGAGGCAGAATTAGCAGGACTTGATGATAGCTTGGCCGGGTTGGAAGTAGGGGAGATATAGACGACAAGGATTACTACTGATTTTTTTGGCATAAGCCACTGGGTGGGTGGAGATGTGATTTACTGAAGTGGGGGGCCTGGAAGAGCATCCAACAGGGGGGAGGGAAAATTACAATATCGGTTGAGTCAGAAATGTCTGTGAGACATCTAAGTAAAAATGTCAGAGAGCAGTTGGATATATTAGGCTAGTGCTCAGAAAAGAGGACAGGATTGGGGATACAAATTGGGAGGTCAACAGCATAAAGATGTGATTTATAGAGACGGAAAGAGACAAAAACGCCTAGCGTAAGTAGAAACCAAGGACCCGAGTTTGGAGCTTGAACAACTTCGGCATTTAGGTGTCAGGTGGGAACAAGAGATTGCAAAGGAGAATCAGAGAGGGAGAAGGGAATGAAAAGGGAAGAGGATGTCTCAAGGCCAAGGGAAGAAGCTGTTCCAAGAAGAAGAGAGAAATCAGCTGTCATGTGTCACTGACGGTGTAAGCAAGATGAGGGCTTGCAAATGTCCAGTGTGCTTAGGAACGTGGGTGTCATGATCGTGATTTGCTTCAGGCAAGTGGTAGGGACTGAAGCCTGTTGGGTAGTTAAAGAATAACAGCAAAGCGGGAGAGGGGGAGAGAGTGTTTGCAGGTCTCCTTGTTATCTTGCTAGGAAGGAGAATTAAGAGATGGTCAGCGAGAGGGTGATACAATGTCAAACGAGCTGTTTTGGTTTAAGATAGGAGATACCAAGGCTTTTAACCTTAGCTGCACACTAGAATCACCTTGAGAGATTAAAAAAAAAAAATACTAGTGTCCATTTCTCACCCCCAGGAAAGTAAATCAATATCTTTGGTAATATGGCCCAGGTGTTTATACACACACACACACACACACACATATACACACACAATGGTGCATGTGTGTACGTGTATATGTGTGTTCCTCAGCTGATTTTAGTGGGAAGCCAGGGAACTACAGAGTATTCATTCAAGGCATTCAACAAATACTTATTTGTCGCACCCACTATGGGACTGTTCTTGGCAATTTCAAATCGGGATAGAAATGATCAAACAGAAAGCAAAAGATCGAAACTTCCGGAGGGCAAGAGGATAATTTATAGAATAATGTTCCTGGAAAGTGATGGAGTGAGAGAATCTAGAACATATGTGAAGTGCTGCCTTTACTAAAAGAGGGATCTTTGGGGCACCTGGGTGGCTCAGGTCCAACTCTTGGTTTCGGCTCAGGTCATGGTCTCATGGTTTGTGAGTTCGAGCCCCATGATGGGCTCTGTACTGGCAGTGCAGAGCCTGCTGGAGATCCTCTGTCTCTGTCTCTCTTTGCTCCTCCTCTGCTCACTCTCTCTCTCTCTCAAAAGAAATCAATAAACATTAAATAAAAGAGGGATCCTTCCCTTTACTCATTGCAACTTGAAGGAAGAAATAAAAAAGATCACTCTTGGTTAATCGTTGTTATTTATTATACGTAGCCAGTCATTGGGACTGTACTTAACACATAGCGTGTGCTTCATAAATATTTGTTAAAGTGAATTAAAAGCATGTGTAAAAGATGCTAACACTTCACGGACTACAGGGGGAATTAACCGATTGAAATGTCTATTGATACATTTTGACTATAAAGAACAATATAATGCCAAGTGGTCCCAGTCTGGCTCGGCCATGCTCCCACCCAGCCAGGCAGCCGTGGTTTTCAGGACTCTGCACCTCGGTTCCAGCGTGGCTTCTCCTCTAGCTTCCTCCCCTTCCTTCCAGCCCAACACATTACACACGATATGACAAAATCACAATGCTGATCTCCGGGACTCAGCTCCAATCTAAACAGGAGAAATCTCTGTGAGGGTATGAGACACCTGAGCTTTCTCTGAATCAGGGAGGGAATGAGTGAACTTTTAGAAGAATGTGTTTGTAGAGCCATCTTGCCCACAAGGAGACACAGTGGTGTCTTTGTAAAAAAACACCTCCTCTACAGAAGAGTCCACGACAATAGGGGTGCCCAGATCCCGTGACACAATAAGCCACCAGATAGGAAATACTTCACTGAGCTATGTGTTTTCCACACATACCTACTCAATTTAACGAACTAAAATGAAAAGTTCAGAGGTAAAAATGTCTCAAGCAATCCCGGAAAACACTCCGACTGTAGAAATACGCATCGCACTCCTGACGGCACCTACTCCGTGCGACCAGAAGAACAAAATCAAACGCAAAGTTGCTCCTAGAGAATCATGACGCATTTCCTACAAAAGAAAGCAACTTCAACTGGGTTTCAATTTGCTTTCCTTACTGGCAAGTCATCAAGCCTGGGACCCCTGCACCTACATCTGGAGAGGGGCAGGGTGAGGAGATCAGCTCCAGCTAATAACGCTGTGCGGTAACCGCTCACATCCTCGAGGAAACACTGGTGAATGGTCACCATCGGAAACTCCAGCCCAAGCGGCTGCAAGTAGACCAGTCTCGCTCCCTCAATTACATAATTAAGCTTGGCAACAGGTTCAAATGAATTAAAGCTGAACGTGGCTGTTTTCTCCACACACCCCTGTGCTTGTTTTTCTTCCTTGTCGGGGGGGAGAAGGCCAGCAGTTCTGCAATTAGCAGGAAGCAGAGCAGTGAGAAAGAACCAGCTCCATACTAATTAGGTCACTCGCCAAACGCACTCATTCCATTGGCAGATAGAATCAATGCTTTCCTGAAATGCTTTAAACTTGGTGTGTTAATTTAAAAGTTTTACTATTTTTATCGCTCTGCAAGCCCGGTGACATAAGAGAAAAAAAAGAAAAAAAAATGTTTATGCACACTCTTAGAAATTGTGACTGAGTTCTAGAACAACGGATTGGCCCAGAGGGCTCCGGTTTCATTTCCTTCAGGGCATTTGTAGGCGACTTCTCTGTGACCTTTGCCATTCAACCAGACCGCTGTGTGGCAACCCATCTGAACGGTGTTAAAAGCCTCTGGACCATCTTCAACAGCCTATTTGTACTTCTCCGGTGCTGCCGGCTCTTTGAAGTTTCTACTGCAACTGCTTACCTATCTACCAACACCAGGATTGTACTTTCTAGGGTAGGGGGAGGGCAATGTTCAAACCAGAACTCCTGGTTCGGACCCACGGTGGCATCTCGCCAGCTGAGGGAGATTTGCTCTCAGGGTGAACCCTACGCCACATTTCGCAACGTTTGCATTGCCCTTCCTCTTCAGAATGGCTGTCATGAAAGCCCACTTGAGACACAGATGGCTGCATGTAACACCCAACGTCTTTCAGAGATGATCCAGCTGCGAGTCAAATGCGGTTTGTAAACGGAGTAAGAGTCTAGGAACGTGTCTAGGCATTACACGTTCAAGTGAAGTCCTACTCAAATTTGACAGTGAAAATGTTTAAGAGTTGCCCTCCCATAAATTCCCCCTCCTTCTGTTTAGACTTAACAATAATCTGCAGCTGTCGTGTCTGAGCTCAGAGCAGAAAACCTGAGCCTCAGGTAGGGAAGGTGAGCAGCAGGAAGGGAGGAATGCTTTGCAGGCTTCCTACAGGTCCCGTGGAGTCTAGGCTACCTCCTTGCCTCTGCATTTCTGCTGAGTGCTCCTGCATCTGTAAAATGTTGAGTGATGGCTGAATGCCTTTCCTTTTATTGTGCTTCCTAAGTCTCTGCGTTATGTGATCAGAGAAGGGTAGCAGGGTAGCAGTGATGAATTCTTGACGACTTGTATACTTATGATACCAAACTAACCAGAGACCCCGGTCATTACTTCAGTATCTTCTTTGCAGCAATTGTATAATGAAGCAAGGGTTCTATGGAGGAATCATAATAGCCATTTGGCCAAACTCAGATGTGTGAAAACAAAGGCAAAAGATAAGCCCTGCTAGAATGCAAAAGCCAGCAACAAGAATGCTTATTTTGAGGGAAAGAAAATCTAAGTCATCAAAATCTGAAATCACCTATGCTTTGAAACATCTTCAGAAAGTAATTTGGAATGATTTTTACACAGAAAAAAAAGCACGATGTGCACTTTCTCTGCAAAGGGCTGTGGCCCTCAGATATTTAGCAAATAGAGGTAAATAAGAAGGGAAATGGTGTCCTTTATACAGTAAACAGATTGCTTCACTACATTCCCCTGATGTTTGAGCTTAATTCCCTAAACATTCTGATATCCCAGTGCCAGAAACACCAAAATGAGACATCAGTGTTTGGAGCAGGATTTACCGTTATGAGGAACATTTTTGAATCATGATGTGACTTTCCTGTTACTTAATTTACTAAACGTCTACTATGTGCAAGAGAGATAGCTCGCTAGATGCTGCAGAGAAAACGAAGACACTCTAATGAGGTCCCTCCCCTCAGGCAGTTCAACGGTCTAGTCGGGTAGATAAGGAAATTTAAATATCATAGAGAGTCTTCTTACACACAGAGGGTTATGTTAGGTGAGCAAATGAAAAATGCCATGTTTTCCTTCAATATAGTATACGTGGTTTTGCATCTACAATTCTGCTCTTGGAGCTCAATGCCTGATTCAACACGCCCAAAGTCCTTCAATGAGTTGCATGATGGTAAAATTACCCACATTCTAAATTTATCTATGTATGTATTATTCTACCTCTCTGTTGGGCATTTTTGTGCACAGCAGAAATGAATTAAGTTAAATACAAATGAATTATGGAGAGGGATTGGCACCACATAAAAAGTGAAAGAAAAATGCTAGTATTCGAACATGGCAAATATTTCTTCCAGGTGGGGGCAAGCTCAGTACATTTTGTGCACAAATGATAAAAGGGAGCACCGGGAAAAGAAATTAGGTCCCACATGGCCTTTCCCAGCAGAATAGAACAATTATGAAGACTGACAAATTTAGGGAGCAAAGTACTTAGTAGTATGCCACTTAAAAATGGGACACTTTCTCATCCCATTTATGTTGCACAAAAAGTCTTATTAAACCAAACACAAATTCAAATCCCAAAACTCACTTCCCAACTCACCCCATTCAATTGATTTTTAAACAAGAGAAATTGCTTCTTTATACTGAATAAAGTCAAAATTAAGATCAGGATCATCATTTATGGGCTTAAAGAGATCGCTATGCTTTATTAAGATTAAAGAAACTCACTGATTTGCCAAGGTCTTCGACTAGACCAACCATTATTTTATTATAATATTGCAGAGATTAAGGAAGCAGTCTGCTTGGCTGCAAATGGGCAGATTAACCTCTGTGAATCATCTTGCAAAGTCTTCCTTTGCTAAGAGGCAGTGTTCAAGGATACACAGAAAATACACATCTTGTCTGAACCATTGGTCCTATGTGTCTCTGCGGTCAACAACAGCGGGAGGTACAAATGTGTATTGCAGTATAGCTGCGGGAGCCAGCCAGGGTACTGGTAAAATAATTCCACTGAGTTTGTAACTATGATGGAAGCAAGCTGTAACTGAACACTCTAATTATAGCTCTACAATCCCAGTGCACAGTAGGATAGCCAAAACTAACTATGATTTCATTCCTGAGTGCCCATCCTGCCCTCCCTCTCCTTGCTCTGGTCCTATAGACATGTGGAACTATAGACTATTCCTCCATCAGAAGAGCAGAGATGACTGTCGGAGAATCCATGGGAGGACAATCCCATGCCCCCAACCCGCAACCCTGAGGTGTTTCAATGCACACTTTCAATGGCTCCAGCTAATGTCCTAAGAAGCATGTGGGTAGTCTTTTACATCCTTCTACAACAGAGACATCACGTGACCCACAGCCATTCATCTTTAGAGGACAGATATTGTAGCAGAACCATCCAGAAAGATGTATTAGGTAGCTTAGTGCAAAAAGGAAGGAAGAGTAAGTGAACCCTATATACAGGTCAACTGTCTTTAAGATAAACATGTATTATCTACAAGTCTGTTTTTGTTACACTCGACATCTAGATATTCACTCCACCAACTTGTCATTTCATGTAAATTTCTGCACAAAGCCCGGTGTTCCTTTAACCATTCTTACTTTCCTGGGAAAGGCTCCATGTATGATTTCCTCCTCCCAAACCTTTGACAAAACTCACTTTGAAACCCTCAGGAAGCTTCTGTTTAACAAAAGTCATGCATTTTCTAATTTATACCCATATTTTACTGGATGCAGTCTTCAGTCATGTGGTTATAGGCTTTATTCCAAATATTTTAAGTAAATGTCCATAAGTACTGTCCCTATCACTATGAGAAATGGTGTCTTTTACATCCTGTTAGACCTCAAATTACTTCTTTTCATCCCACCTGATGTAACAAATTACAATTCTAGTTTTGTATTCAAATTTTAAAAATAAAGAGACTTAGGTATATATATATAAATGAGAGTAACAGAATGCATGGGGAAATAAATAAATAAATAAATAAATAAATAAATAAATAAAAAATAAAAATCAAGCCAAACAAAATAGTATTCATTGAAATAAATGTAAATCCCTTTCTGCCTAGACCTTAGTGCTATGGTCTACCTTCCTGAGAAACTTTCTTATGATTCCTTCTGATGTTCTAACTTGAAATAGCCACCAAAAATAATTCTTGAGCTCTTACTATTATATGCATTAGAAGCACTTAGGGATTTATAGGGTAATAAAAATTATTCTTGCTATCAAAAATCATGAAATGAAAAATATTTGTAGTTAAGATTTTGTAAATGGCTCCCCAACTGTCCATTCCCCCCGCAAAAAAAAAAAAAATAAATAAATAGTAGTGTTATTTTCTTCTAATTTTAAAAGTTATATAATTTTATTGAGGAAATTTCAGTCAATATGGAAAGAAATTAGCCATGACGCCACAGCTCAAAAATAAACAAACTGTCCATTTACTTTTTTTCTTTATTTTTAACCCAAGTGGTATCAGATTATGCAGTTTTATAATCTGCCTTTTTTTTTTCCCTCTTACTAATGCATGTGGCTACCTTTCCTGGTCAATATATATGGATTGTTATGATCCCGTTAATCTATTATTTTCAGCATCCAATTGCCTAGCTCTTTCTTAAAGATTTCTGAGCTTTACATAATGCCTTAGCCAACTGATTTGCAAAACTGATTTTATGCCAACATCTTGAAAGATTTTTAAAATTAATAAAATCAGAATACGCGATACTCTTAAAGCCTCCTAGTCGTTAGTGACTTTTCCTGCGTTTTTTGTTTCTTTGAAAGTTACTTCAAAGAATGCACTAAATGCACTGCAAACCAAAGATACCAGAAGCCAGGTAAATCAAATTCAAACAATGCCCTCCCGAAACACAGGAGTAGGAAGCCCACTTTCCTTCTCATCGCAATTAGGCTGGACTCATCTCAAAGGAATTTTGGAAATACATCGGTACCTTATGAGGCACAATTTCAGATCTGTGATTCAGAAAGGATGCCAAGAATTTGAATGGTCAAGCCATTATACTCATGATTGCTCATTTATTTAGAAGTTGAAAGTGAGTTTTTTTTTTTTCTCAACAATGAAAGATATGTTTTCCCCCAGGAAATTTTACTGTAATATGAAAACTGGTATTCTGACTGATGGTACCAACTCTTCTGTGTCCCTTTCATAGCTGGTGATCCATAACTTACAACTCAGGTCTCCTCTCTTAGAGACAGAACTCGCTTGAAGAGTTGTAGCTGCCTAAAGACAATGGGATTTCAATGATCCTAGGACATGGTGGTTAAATGAACTTTAGAGAAATGCGACCTGGATGGTTAAGTACAATGTCCTAACTAAGGTCAGGACCTGGTTCACTAGGGAAATGGCACTGTAAGTGGAGATCACAAAGGCTTTTCTTACTCTACCTGTGGTCTGTGGACGGGCAGCAATGACATCACTTGAGAGCTGGCGGAAATTCAGCGTCGTTTGCCCACTGCCGATCTACTCAATCAGCCTCTACATTTTGACAAGATCTCCAGGTGATTATATGCACATTAAAGACTGAGACACCCTAGTCTCCAACCGGCCACTCCTCAGGTCTGGACTGCACCTCCTCTCCTTGTAAAATTACAGGGAAGATGGGGATCTTCAAGTCATCTCTTCCAACCTCTATCTGGTCTGCCAATATCTGTACAGTCCTGTGCCAAGCGCTCTTCAGGCTCCACTGGACAGTGCTGATGTTAAGAAAAACACAGTCCCCAAGGTGGCTAACACTGGACAACTGTATTTAACAGAGAGAACTGTTCGGTGTGACTGAAGGACAATTATGCCAGCATCATACAGTCTAGGTTCAAATCTTATCTCTTCTGGTTTGAGAGCAAGGAGTCCAAAGGCACAGAACACTAAACCAAAATTAGGGGTAATAATAATATTGCCTTAATTATATATTGGCTCTGGGCAATGAATGAATTCAAAGCTCCTGGCCTAGTGCCTAAGGCATCCTCTCTCTCTCCAACTCCCTCACCTTCTTAGATTGTGCTGAAACCAGGCACCCTGATGTAATCCACTGCCTTAACTGCATTCTAAGAGCCAAGCCAGACAAGTGTATTCCCTTCTTCACGTAATAAATCTCAATGTTTTTAAAGACAGCAGTCTTTTCCTTGCTTGTATTTGCAAAATTAATATTTGGAAATGCAGGATCGGGGCTATTTTTATTTAATAGCCAATTTCAGAACAAGTACATGCCCTCCTTCTCTCTCTCTCTCCTTTATGTTTGTCCTTCAGAGATAGACCTAATTCTGTTTAGTTACAAAGTTCAAATTGGCCCTACATTAATATATCCCCTTAAAAAAGCAATGTTCATTTGAGGAAGCAGGTAGCCAATGTGAAGAGTGATTATACAATAAATGTATTATGCAAATTCCAGTGAACATTTTATGCACACTGGATAAAGAATCAAATTAAAGTCTCATAACCCTTGGAAAATTAGAGTTAGCAAGCACAGAGGTTGATTTGCCCTTGAACACAAAAACTGCTAAGAGCAGACATTCCCCCATCATTTCCACAAAACTGAACCATTTCTGAAGGTTTCAGATTAAAATAAGAAATCCCCTAGGAGTCATAAAAATCAGCTATTTTTACAGAAATAATTTGGAGTTGCAATTTTAAAGTGTTATGAGTTGGAAGGAATTGGTGAACTTCTGTGTCATATTTTGAAAAGCTAATATTCCAGGGAACCGGCCAGTTGAGAACACGCAAAATTGCATAGGGAGAGGGGATGCGGGAAGGGGAGAAAAGGCTTCTCGAGAATCTGCACAGGAGGGCTGATTTACAGAGCTTTCCCTATAAGAGCCCAAGAGTGGCAGTTATGCGATAGACCACTATGCTCCTTCGATTTTCCTTCACTCGAGGTAATAATGGGACATAATAGCTGCCTTCCTATTACACTGTCGTGTCCACTTCTTTGCGGCTTGCCAACACTGATTCTACCGCTGGCCTCTCTACAGAGAAATGATGGACCATTAAGAAGGAAAATGCAGAGAGGGTCTGTACAGCACTTTCCTATTGGAGAACAGAGAAACTATCACAAGCATTTCACTAAATCAATAAGCAAGTATAGGTGTGAAGGAGGTAGGTCGAAAACCCATTTTGCCCCCAATTTTTACACATGGAGCCAGGATGTGGGCTCCAGTGCCAAGAAGTCTCCATTCATTCATCAACCTCTGGAAATCAATGTTGTTTCCTGTTCATCCTTTTCGGGCACCAGGCAGGATGTAAATATGAAAATAGTGCTATTGATTTAACAAGTGCTCAGTGAGGTCCTTTTATGAGTCCTGAGTGAAGTAGATGCTTTGGGGTGGGGGGAGGGGGGGAGAAAAAGACAAATGAGACACAGATTCTCTCCTAAGGGAATATGTGAGCCCAAGGAGAAACAGCCAGCCTAACACTGAGATGCTCATTAAAGGCTGTACATGGTGTGCTTGTCACAAGCACCAAAACCTATAGCGCATAACGTGATGGTAGAAGGAAAGCTTATATCTGAGTCAGGGAGAGATGACGGAGAAGACAAATTTGAACTTCTTAAAAAACGTTCTTTTTTTTCCCTTACTTTATAACTTTTTAATCAACTTTATTGAAGTATAATGTACACATAATAAATGCCCATTTCAGTGCCCTGTTTGATGAATTTTGCAAATATAGTCACTGTAGAATAACAATCAAGATATGGAACCCCTTTATTCCCACCCCCAGAGCCCCTCATGCCCCTTTAGGGTCACCTCCCCCCGCAGCTCCTAGGCCCCAGCAACCACTCATCTGCTTCCTGATGAATTTTATGGATGCATCTGTTTTTTCTAGAATCTCATACAAATGGAAACATTTTCCTCTTTTTTTTCTGTTTTTGTTTTTTTGCTTAGCATGATGATGAAAGGGAAATGGCATCCTACTTTGAGCAAAGACTTAAAGGCAGGTAAAGGGTAAGTTTGAGAACTTAGCAAGGACATCGAATAGAGACCAAAGAGCAATTTATAAGGAGATGTGTGAAATAATAAGGGACAGATAACATGACCGGACCATGTATTATGTAGAACTTTTGAACAATTTTATATCAAAGCTCATGTGACCCTCCTGCTCCCTCACTATACTCCAGCTACGCTGCCTCAGGACTGTTGTACCTGCTGTTTCATCGTACTGGGATATCTGACCATCTTCCAGACTGTATAGAAGCTGGATTCTCTCTCCCCTCCATTAGTCTCTATCAATAGATGTTCCTAATATCCTTCATTGTACTGGGCACAATCTGTAGGTTAATTCATTTGTTTATAAGATGATTGTGTTTTATCCCAACGGACTGTCAGTACCAAGATAATATAGAACTGAATGATTTTGCTCAGAACTGGACAGATGAGCACTGGACAGGTGACACTTTATGGCTCATATTAGACACTGAAAGAGTGAGTGAATGAGTAAATTCATAACAAAAACTTCTGCTTTTATCCACTCACATACAAAACTTTACGCATTGTAACTCACATAACTCTTTTTAAAAAATTTTTTAAAGTTTGTTTATTTTTGAGACGGAAAGAGAGAGACAGAAGGCAAGTGTGGGGCGGGGTGCAGAAACAGAGGGGGACACAGAATCTGAAGCAGGATCCCCGGGGCTGGAACTCATGAACCACGAGATCACGACCTGGCCGAAGTTGGACACTTAAGCTACTGAGCCACCCAGGCACCCCAACTCACACAAGTCTTTTTGACAAACAGTTCTTCACCCCTCTTCTCCTAAAATGCCCTTTCATTATGACACAATTTAAGGAGCAAGACAGAGTTTTGTAAATTTGCAACACCAACCCTACCGTCGCAACACTGGCCTGATTTGTGTTTATGCACTTGTGAGGGGGACAAGGAGGCAAAGTATTTAACTTCCAGAGAGACCTGCAAGATGTTGGATGTAAAAGGTCACCATAACCAAAAAATTAGTAATTGTTACCTTAATAAGGCAGGATTCTCTTTTGTCACCACGTCAAATGCGCACCGAAAACAAGGATGGCGAGTGTTTGGGTGTTAATGCTTTGGCTGTTTTTGAGGAATTGGAGTTGTATTCTACAGGGTTTTAAGGTGAGGTTGGCACAGTACGGTTTTCAGATCAATAAATGACTTTGTGTCAAGGGCCTGCTGGTTGCTTGTCTAGTTTATTGTGACTTAACAAAAGAGCTCGGGAACAATATTGCTCAGCAAAAGAAAAAAAAAATTAGGGGAGCTGATGGCTCATCCAAAAGCGACAGAAAAATCCAAGATCAACTATGTTCACAAAGGAGTGCAGTCGAGAGAGTGCCAGGACTCTTTAGTGGAACAGGGTAATTGGAAGAGTAGCGAAATCACTGTTTTCAAGTCATACGTTTAGAAACTTGACCTTGGAAATGTTTTCAACCACACAAGGATTCACAAACAGTGACACAAGCCAGTGTTTTGTTTTGTTTTTTTCTGACACAGGAATACCACACTAATAACTCATTTTCTATACCCTTCTGAAAGCTCTCCGTTCACTCTCCCCTAGGGTCTTTTAGCCATTTACCAAATACCACATACAAGAAAATAAATGTTTTGACATATAATTTAAGTTTCATTCCCCAAACTGCTGGTGAGGGGAGAATAAATTTCCATCTTCTTCATTTTATATTAGTATCTTCTGCTGATGAACAGGAAGCTTGGAATTCCTCCTGGGGTTGAAATACACATTGAAAAAAAAAAAAGATTGGCCTAAGAGAGTTTGCTTTTTTTTTTCCTTATGAAGAAGGAAAGGATGAAAATAATAATAATCATAATCGTCATCATCATCATCATAAGATTCAGGGAAAATCCTGATACCCAAAGCATCCTCTTCTAGGAAGAAAGCAGCAGACTTTCAGTAACACCAGATATTTTGAGATTGATTTTTTTTAAAGATATTCCTTTCTGGGAAATGATAGAGGTGACCTGTATCTAGGCCCAAGCTGATGGCATTGTCTTTCCAGAAGCTGACAAGCCTTAAGCTGACGCATCATTACAACAGGATGATTTCCATCCTGAAAAAGAAGGCGGGGGTGCAGAATAGTAGTTCAGCAATTTTCCTGGCAAGTTTCTGTAAGGTGCTTTCAAAGTTCTGGCTTAAAGTAGACAGAATAGTCCATTATCCAAAATATCAATATAAATAATTTGCATAGTACTAAAAACAAAAGCATCATATTCTACGCTGTGCACTAAATTTTTTCACACTTTATATCATTGAGATCTCATAGTAGCTTTGTAAGTTAGGTACCCTTACTCCAGTTTTGAATACGAGGCAGTCTAGTGTCCACTGAAATGTTCCCATTGTAACACACCATGAATTGAGTCAGCTTTGTCAAGGTATACAGCTGGTACTTAGGGCTAGAGGCTCCTCCTGTGTTAACAAGGAACAAAGATGTAAGAACTTCCATACTGATATATCCTGGCTGAGAGTTCAGATAGGTGTTGGTTCACTCTGGGTTCTCACCACCTGCAACACTGCCTAAAATGTAACAATGATCAAAAACTACTGGTTGAATGAATGAATTAATGAATGGCCTTTAAAAGGGTGAGGGACAGACCCAGGACTGTCACCAGTCTAGGAGGAGTGTTCTTGGGAATAGGAGATACCAGAGATTATGGGTAGAAAAAGCAGTCCTCTACAATGATCTCCTTTTCTTTTCCTTTTTTTAAAAAAATTTTAATGTTTATTTATTTTTGAGAGATAAAAAGACAGAGTGCAAGCAGGGAAGGGGCAGAGAGAGAGGGAGACAAAGAATCCAAAGCAGGCTCCAGGCTCTGAGCTGTCAGCACAGAGCCTGATGTGGGGCTTGAACTCACAAACTGCAAGATCATAAACAGAGCCAAAGACGCTCAACCAACTGAGCCACCCAGGAGCCCCTATGATTATCTCCTTTCCTAGGGGTTTCTATATCATCTCACAGGTCAGTATCACAAGAGACCTGGTCCTGCACTACCTGTCTTGGATCAAACCGTGAATCAATAACCTTATCAACACCTTGACTTTGTTTCTTCTACCTCCCCCCGCCCCAGCCCACACACACCCCTTTTAAAAAGGCTTTTCTTCCAGACATGTATTTGTCCTTCAGTCCTTTAAGTTACATTTTTAAGCCCAATACACAAAGAAACCATCTAGGTGGGTGGTTGATCTCTGAAGAGTGGCTTCCCCCGAAGGAACCATATTTGTAGAATAAGATGATTTTCCCTAGTGACTGATTTGGTGTTTTGCTCAAAGGTGACACACACTCATGATGGATGATAATGGGTCAGAAGAGGACTAAGCCAAGCTGTGATATGTGCACAACGTACGATCTATGGAGAAAGTAAAATGGTAATAACAACAGACCCTCCTCGTAAGGAAATAAAACCAAAGGTAGATCTTCAACACATCTAACAGTATACTCGGAGTCTATACCCAAAGAAAGCTTATGCCAAGTAGTATAAGGTGAGTTGGAGGGAAAAGAAATAGTTCCTTGGTTGTGTGGACAGAAAGAGAGCAAGTGGTTAAGGTGAGCTTCTGGAACATCCCCCGTAGGTGGTAAGTCATCACATTACACAGGTCACTCTGTACTGAAGCTATCATGGCTTCTTCCTTACAGACCAATGGCCCACGTAATAGAGTCAGCCCAGAGATGTTATCTCTTTAGGTTACACTGTTTTAACTATATATCTATATACCTATATCTATATCTATATATAGATAGATAGATTTCATTGCAATTGATTTAATGTTTGAAATTATTTAACTCAATTCAAATTTGAGAAACTTCAGATAAGAACATGATCTCAGCCTCTGTTTAACAATCACAAGATTGGGTGGCAATGGGTCCATGTGAAAACAGCTGACTGTCACCGAGTAGGAGATGCTAATTTTGGTCTGGTCAAAATTGCATCAGTTTGCCACAGTGCCCATCTACCCCCACTTACTTCCATTTCTTGCCTGGAGGACTCCTGGCCAGTGCAAACAAACAAAAATTAGACCCAAAGCTGGATTTCTCTATTTTTTTAACATTCATTTATTTTTGAGAGAGAAAGAGGGAGAGGGACAGAGAGAGCACGAGTGCAGGAGGGGCAGAGAGAAAGGGAGTCACATAATCCGAAGCAGGCTCCAGGCTCTAAGCCGTCAGCACAGACCCCAATGCAGAGCTTGAACTCATGAGCCGTGAGATCACGACCTGAGCCGAAGTCAGATGCTTAACCGACTGAGCCACCCAGGCACCCCCCAAAGCTGGATTTCTGATAATCTAACACTCGCAGCTCTGAAACCTGAGAGTTACAAGATAATGGAATCATAGTCAAGGAAAAAAAAAATTTACACAGGCTTCTCTCCGTTGTCACTGAATAATACACTATCTTCCCCATACACTGGGCCAGGCTGTTTTCTAGGAATATGTGTATGTGGATTTCAACTTCATGTCCAAATATATGTCACAGAGAAACAACTAGCAGAGCAGTTCGGTTACGCACTTGAACTCACGCCAAATGGTTTGGTGTCAAATCCTGGTACTTAGTCTCCATATCTCCATGTCCTCATTGGAAAATGGGAATAATTCATAGCAGATTGCAATGATTAAACGATTTAATGCATGTAAATCACTTAAGACAGTGTCTGGAACACTGTTAAGTGCTATAGTGTAAAATAAACAGTTTTATTATTATTTCTTGTCAGTAAAGACCTCAGATAACTTTTGATTAAAAACCATACTTTTAGTTACTTTAGCCATTACAAAAAAGAGTGTCCCCAAATAAATGCTGCTTATGTGACTTCAAAGGATCAAACCAGTGTTTCTATACGATGAATAAACAGCCATGGTTAATTAAATTCTATTCTCTTCTAAGTCACTAAAAGATTCATCTACAGTGTAAACCTAATGGGGCTATGTTTCATTTTCTGTTTATCAAAGGAAAATAGGAATGTTTTTAAAGTATTTTTTATTTTTGTTAAGTTTATATATTTTGAAAGAGAGAAAGAGCACTAGCAGGGGAGGGGCAGAGATACAGGGAGAGAGAGAGAGTCCCAAGCAGGCTCCCTGCTGTCAGTGCAGAGCCCAACATAGGGCTTGATCTGAGGAACCATTAGATCATGACCTGAGGTGAACTCAAGAGTCAGACACGTAGGAGAAAGAGGATCTCTTTGGCACTGCTGGTGGCAATGCAAACTGGTACAGTCACTCTGGAAAAGAGTGTGGAGGTTCCTCAAAAAATTAAAAATAGAACTACCCTACGACCCAGCAATTGCACTATGAGGTATTTACCCAAGGGATACGGGTATGCCGTTTTGAAGGGGCACGTGCACCCCAATGTTTATAGCAGCACTAGCAACAATAGCCAAAGTATGGAAGGAGCCCAAATGTCCATCAATGGATGAATGGATAAAGAAGACGTGGTATACTCTCACCACTGTTGTTTAACATAGTGTTGGAAGTCCTAGCATCAGCAATCAGACAACAAAATGAAATCAAAGGCATCTAAATTGGCAAAGATGAAGTCAAACTTTCACTTTTCAGAGATGACATGATACCCTACATGGAAAACTTGACAGACTCCACCTAAAGTCTGCTAGAAGTGATACATGAATTCAGCAAAGTCACAGGGTACAAAATTAATGTACAGAAATCAGTTGCATTTTTATACATGAATAATGAAGCAATAAAAAGAGAAATAAAGAAACTGGTCCCATTCACAACTGCACCAAGCCATAAAATACCTAGGAATAAATGTAACCAAAGACATAAAAGATCTGTATGCTGAAAACTATAGAAAGCTTATGAAGGAAATTGAAGAAGATACAAAGAAGCGGGAAAATATTCCATGCTCAAGGATTGGAAGAATAAATATTGTTAAAATGTCAATGCTACCCAAAGAAATCTACACATTCAATGCAATCCCAATCAAAATTGCACTAGCATTTTTCTCAAAGCTAGAACAAATAATCCTAAAATCTGTATGGAACCACAAGACTCTGAATAGCCAAAGTAATATTGAAGAAGAAAACCAAAGTGGGAGGTATCACAATCCCAGACTTTAGCCTGTTCGACAAAGCTGTAATCATCAAGACAGTAAGGTATTGGCACAAAAACAGACACGCAGACCAATGGAATAGAATAGAGACCCCAGAATTGGACCCACAAATGTATGGCCAACTAATCTTTGACAAAGCAGGAAAGAGTATCCAATGGAAAAAAGTCTCTTTAACAAACGGTGCTGGGAGAACTGGACAGTAACATGCAGAAGGATGAAACTAGACCACTTTCTTACCCCATTCACAAAAACAAACTCAAAATGGATGAAGGACCTGAATGTGAGACAGGAAACCATCAAAACCTAGAGGAGAAAGCAGGAAAAAACCTCTGTGACCTCAGCCGCAGCAGTTTCTTACTTGACACATCTCCAAAGGCAAGGGAATTAAAAGCAAAAATGAACTACTGGGACCTCACCAAGATAAAAAGCTTCTGCACTTCAAAGGAAACAATCAACAAAACTAAAAGGCAACTGACGGAATGGGAAAAGATATTTGCAAATGACATATTGGATAAAGGGCTAGTATCTAAAATCTATAAAGAACTCACCAAACTCCGCACCCGAAAAACAAATAATCCAATGAAGATATGGTCAGAAGACACGAATAGACACTTTTCCAAAGAAGACATCCAGATGGCAACAGACGCATGAAAAGATGTTCAACGTAAATCATCATCAGGGAAATACAAATCAAAACCACACCTCACGCCAGTTAAGTGGCTAAAATGAACAAATCCAGAGACCGTAGAGTATGGCGAGGATGTGGAGAAACAGGAACCCACTTGCACTGCTGGTGGGAATGCAAACAGGTGCAGTCACTCTGGAAAACATTGTGGAGTTCCCTCAAAAAATTAAAAATAGAACTACCCTATGACCCAGCAATAGCACTGCTAGGAATTTACCCAAGGGACACAGGAGTGCTGATGCATAGGGGCACATGTACCCCCATGTTTATAGCAGCATTTTCAACAATAGCCAAATGATGGAAAGAGCCTAAATGTCCATCAACAGACAAATGGATAAATAAGATGTGGTTTATATATACAATGGAAAACTACTTGGCAATGAGAAAGAATGAAATCTGGCCATTCGCAGTGACTTGGATGGAAATGGAGGGTATGCTAAGTGAAATAAGTTAGACAGAGAAAGACACGTACCATATGTTTTCACTCATATGTGGATCTTGAGAAACTTAACAGAAGCCCATGGGGAAGGGGAAGGGGGAAAAAAGTTACAGAGAGGGAGGGAGGCAAACCATAAGAGACTCTTAAGGACTGAGAACAGACTGAGGGTTGTTGGTGGGTGGGGGAGAGGGGAAAGTGGATGATGGGCATGGAGGAGGGCACTTGTTGGAATAAGCACCAGGTGTTGTATGTAAACCAATTTGACAATAAATTATACTTAAAAAAATAAAAAAAATAAAGTGATAAAGTAATAAAAAAAGATGTGGGGTATATGTGTGTATATATGTATACATATATATATACACACACACACACATACAATGGAGTATTACTCAGCAATCAATAAGAATGAAATCTTGCCATTTGCAGCTACATGGATGGAACTAGAGGGTACTACACTAAGCGAAATTAGTCAGTGAAAGACAAATATCATATGACTTCACTCATATGAGGACTTTAAGATACAAAACAGAGTGAACATAAGGGAAGAGAAGCAAAACCAATATAAAAAGAGGAAGGGGGACAAAACATAAGAGACTCTTAAATATGGAAAACAGAGAGTTGCTGAAGGGGTGGTGGGAGGGGGGATGGGCCAAATGGGTAAGGGGCATCAAGGAATCTACTCCTGAAATCATTGTTGCACTACATGCTAATTAACTTGGATATAAATTAAAAAATAAATAATTTATAAAAAAAGAGAGAGAGACGCTTAACCAACTGAGCCACCCAGGGGTCCCTAAAGTATTCTGATTTTTTGAAACATAGCATTCCATATTAAAATATTTGGTTTTCATGAACTCATTGTGAAGGAAATGCTTGCACTCATTAAGACATTTTAAAAACATAGGTGATATAATCAAATGACCATCTTTAATTCCAGTCACCATCAGGGGCCTTCCCTTTCAAAATCATAGCACCTTTTAATTCTACTATATGTTCCTAAACAAACTATTTTGGGGCGCTTGCTATATATGCATTTTACAATCTTCACATGAAGATAACGAATTTAAATTCTATTAATGATTTCTTCCTTATTTCAGAGATTTTATTTCATGTTTCATCTTGGTGATGTATGTATGTGTGCTGGGAAGCTTGCTGTTCCATACTATTTTCATTGTGAAGTTATCAAGTATTTCCAATTATTTTTGCATATTTTTGTATAGCTCATATAGTTGAAAATCAAGACTCATGAGAAATTCTATGATCTAATGTAGGAATGGGATGGAAGGGAGCCTTACAGTAGGAAAAAGAAAAAAAAGATTCTTTGGCAGAGAAAATAATTAATTATAAAATTCCAGATGGGCTCTTCCTTTTGGCATATAATATTTGTTTGGAAATGCAGTGTCATCAACTTTCAAAAAGCAGGAAACTCCATCTGGTATTTGTATGTTTCTGTGAGAGGATGCTTGGGTTCTTTCATTGTCAGTTTTCACCCACACTGAACGAAATTCTCACTCTTAGCTATACAGTCATCTATGAAAAGTGACTTAAATCTTTTTGAAGGCTGAAATAAATGAGGAAGTGGTGAATTAATACCGGGCTGAGATCTGACCCTGTAAAATAAAATACCTGTACACATCACCAAGTGCCTTTCTCCCAGTAGGTACTTCTTTTTGCGAGCAAGAAGAGAGAGAATCCCAAGCAGGCTCCACAGCCCAACACAGGGCCCAACCACAGGGTTCGTTTCCATGACCTGAGTCGAAATCTAGAGGCAAGCACTCCATCGACTGAGTCACTCAAGCATCTCCCTTAGTAGGCACTTTTATTTTTTTTTTAATTTTTTAACGTTTATTTATTTTTGAGACAGAGAGAGACAGAGCATGAATGGGAGAGGGTCAGAGAGAGAGAGGGAGACACAGAATCCGAAACAGGCTCCAGGTTCTGAGCTGTCAGCACAGAGCCCCACGCGGGGCTCGAACTCACGGACTGCGAGATCATGACCTGAGCCGAAGTTGGACGCTCAACCGACTGAGCCACCCAGGCGCCCCTAGTTGGCACTTTTAAAGTTTGCTCAGGAATACTTAAGGAATGAGAAGTATAACTACATATAAATAAAGATGCTAATGGCCTTTGTGAAGGAAACCCTTAGTTTAGGTTCACCAACAGGAAAGTATTAATAAGTAAGTATTCAGTATGTATGAGCCAATGATTCATTGATTTATTGGTTGCATTCATTCATTCATTCATTCAATAAGTGTCAAAAAGTAGCTGACACAATTGTATGGGCTCCTTATTCTGGATTTTCTGCAAAGTTCTATGGACACGTAAGTTTGGAAAATAATGTAATGAGGAATATTTAACATTGAGACTTTTCAGAGCCTTTAAAATGCTAATGTGAATCACCAGATTTTAACAAATGATGGATGTGATGAAAGCTTCCATGGTATATTGACAGAAGAATTCACAGATGGCATTTGGCTCAACAGAATGGGGGAATTGACAGGAACTGCACTGAAGATGCAACATTTGAACTAGGTATTCAGGAGAAATTATTTTCCTTTTCCTCAATTAATTATTAATTAATATTAATTAACTACCGCATGCTCATTTAGAAAATACAGAAAGTTCAGGGCACCTGGGTGGCTCAGTCGGCTTCGTCCAGCTTCCGCTCAGATCATGATCTCGCAGTTGGTGAGTTTAACCCCAACGTGGGCCAGCACAGAGCCCACTTCAGGTCCTCTGCCCCACCCCCCTTTCTCTCTGCACCTCCCCCACTTGTGTGCACGTGCTCTCTCTCTCTCAAAAATAAACAAGCATTAAAACAATTTAAAAGGAAAATACTGTAAGTTATAAAGATGAAAATTTTAAAAATTAACTATTAAGGATATGGTCTAGAGATAATCACTATAATTATTTTTGGACTTCCTGTCATGGTTTATTTGACATCGCTGTCTCTCTTTTTAAGCATAATTCTTCTTATAAAGAACATGGTACATAAAGTCTTATGTGAGGACTAATCTGTGCAGTACTGAAATATCAGGATTTTTCGATAGCACTATAATAACTCTCAAAAATATTATTTCAGTAGATACAGCTATGTAATCATTCCACTATAGATGAACAATTGTGTTATTTTCCTTCCCGAATATTAGTTAATATAAAACAGGGGTTCTGAATGTGTGGTTCCTAGACCAGCCACATCAGCATCACTTAGCAAATTATCAGGACCCATCCCAGACCTACTGAACCAGAAACTCCATGGGAAGAGCCCCTCATATAAATAATTTGGATTATTATACCTTTATGTCAGTCTTTGCATCTAGTCGGGATCATCATTTTTATGTCTATACGCAGTTCATTTCAGTTTATAAAAATTCACACTGTTATACACTCAGTGTCTAACATGCTAGACACATAGTAGGAGCTTATATCTGTTAAATAATGAATTAAACAATAGCTTTTCTACATTTGCTTCACCATCCTTTGGACTTTTGTGATGCCAATAATTCTATGATGCCCAATTAATACCAATCCTTTTATTTATTTTTTTAAATTTTTTTTAACGTTTATTTATTTTTGAGACAGAGAGAGAGAGAGACAGAGCATGAACGGGGGAGGGGCAGAGAGAGAGGAAGACACAGAATCAGAAGCAGGCTCCAGGCTCTGGGCCATCAGCCCAGAGCCCCACGCGGGGCTCGAACCCACGGACCGCAAGATCGTGACCTGAGCTGAAGTCGGACGCTTAAACGACTGAGCCACCCAGGCGCCCCAATACCAATCCTTTTAGAGATAACTTGGATATTTCTTCCAGGATGCTTGTCATCCTTTTTCTTTATAATTAAAAAAAAATATATCTATCTATCTATCTATCTATCTATCTATCTATCTATATATATATAAAATCAGGATATGTGTCTCATTCTCCTTTGAATAGTTTTGCCTAGATCATGGCAGACGCCTGCCATCTTTGCCCTCCCTTTTCTCTCAAACCCCCAGATTTGGAGAAAGGTTCTTCACTTGTGTCTTTCATTATTATCTTTGTTCCAAATAATCTAGTGTCCTTCCAAAACACTTACAATTGTTTATTGTATCTCTTTCATTTGTCCTGTATATCTGTCATTTCCTTTGATATCACTTTCTTGTGTTTTTCTTTGTGCTATTAGGGTGCGCGCGCGTGCGTGTGTGTGTGTGTGCACGCGCGCGCACAGAGGGGCTGGCTCCAATGTGATTTTAATTCTGCAATTCTTGTTCTTGTCTCTGTGCGTCTGTCCTTTATCTCACCCAGCTCCCATTTCATCCTAGCTTGTTGCCTTGGCCTCACATCCTGTCCTCTTTTCATTTCATCCTGTTGCCCCTTCATCTCAGCTTATTCTATTTTGTGGCTTTCTTTTCCTGTTTACCAAAGGCAATGTCTTCTTAAATCAGATTAAGTATGACAAATAGTCTTCTAAATTTTTTCTGGTTCCCGTTATAAATAGCGTCCAAAGGTCTGCTCTTCCTCTTGTCCTCACGATATTATTCCCCTTCATTTTGTGATGGGATGGCTGTTGTGGGTTACTTTCTTTTCCCTACTTACCCAAAACAAGAAGCAAATTACCCAGAGCTTGTATTGATAAGCAGAGTTAGTGAATTTCCCTTGGTTCACAATGATTCTTTAACTAACTGGGTTACAAATCCAGTCAGGTCTATACGTGGATTGTAGCTGGACAACCCCAATGTCTAAC
This sequence comes from Panthera leo, assembly GCF_018350215.1. Taxonomy (NCBI): domain Eukaryota; kingdom Metazoa; phylum Chordata; class Mammalia; order Carnivora; family Felidae; genus Panthera; species Panthera leo. The sequence continues at coordinate 145,062,475 of NC_056687.1, read as the reverse complement.
AGTTTGTGTGGCTGTCCTGGGCAGAGGTCAGTACTTTCACCTCTCTGTTGTTTATGGAGTCTCTGAACCAAGCAAACACAGTAAAATCTGCAGTTCCTCGTATGTCTTCTCCCTATGTCTCCCTTTCCATCTTCCTACAGATAGCATCTTACTTAAGGGAACTAGACTTCCAGACAGGGCTTGGGCTCAGCAGGTCTTTTTACATCTTTGAACTGTGATTGTTCCTTGTGTATAGAAATAACGAGGTTGGCAGAAATGATCACAGTGCCTTGGGTACCTTCAAACGCAAGAGCTGCACAGGTAGCCTGGTTTTGCTATTCCTATAAATCTTATTTACCAGAACCGTACGCCATTTCAGGTTCTTGGGAATGTTCTGTTTCATTATGCTTATCCCTCTCAGGGCATATTTGCACAGATAGAAAATTTATTAACCCAGAATATATCTTTAAAAAGTTGACTACAGGAAAGAGATACTTCATGCAACAACACTATTTTTGGCTTCCCTAGAAGTACACTTCAGGACAAGTACTTATATGAAAGTCATTTATTAAACAAATGCTCCCAGAACAACCTGTTTTGGAATTACAGAAGCAGGCAGCAGAGAAGAAGCACATCAAGGGTATGATTTTAGACAAAGTTTCATGAAGAAGAGCTTCAGCCTAACTTTGCAGATGGATAGGGAATGTATGTCACACCTCAGAGTTGTCCCAACCCAAGCACGTGAATTGGGTTTTCATATTCAGGCAGCAAAGGGTCACTGGGTATCTGGCGGAAGGGAGCAGCACTTTGGCTCTCTGCACCTGTACGCAAAGTAGCATTGTAGCTGAGGGCAGTCCCTGGAAGAAGAGTCCCAGATACTAGCAGTTGGAAATAAGCATCCCCCTGGGGAGAGGTGTGAGAACAGATAAAAGAAAGGCAAGGGCTTCTGTGCAGAGAACTTGACAGTGTCCGTCTAAACACCTTGCTTATTACTGTTTACTCCCTTACCTCTACCCCCCCACCCCCACCTCCAGAGGCAGTGAAAGCTAATTACACCGACGGAAAAGTTGTTAACTCCTGCCGCAAACTATCAAGTAACAGTGTATTGATTAAAAAATGGTTCTCAGGTATAATTTTGTCCTCTAAAAGCAGAAAACATTTACCCGGTCATAAGCTTATTCTTTACGTAAGTTTATAGTAGTGGACAGACTACTTCTGATTGTGGCAGAATAATAAAACTCACCCTCCAAAATTCCTAATGTAGCCAATCACTTTCCATATGTCTTCAAACTAAAACATGTTTTCACAAGTGATATATTTCTTTTTAACATTTATTTATGCTTGAGAGACAGCCCATGAGCAGGGGAAGGGCAGAGAGAGAGGGAGACACAGAATCTGATGCAGGTTCCAGGCTCTGAGCTGTCAGCACAGAGCCCGACGCGGGGCTCGAACTCACGGACCGCGAGATCATGACCTGAGCCGAAGTCGGATGCTTAACTGACTGAGCCACCCAGGTGCACCTACCAGTGATGTATTTCAAATGTAATCCGGTTTTACGGTTCTTATTGTTTATCGAGTACTTGGTTTAGCTGTAATAGCTAGTGTGTAAGAATTACTATTATTACATTACTTCTGAAAAAGATTTTAGAAAATATGTCTTGTTCTTTTAAACAAAGCATGTTTTTAGAGCAGTGACTCATCCATAAGTCTGGAATCTAAGTGGTACAGTAACAACAGCCTGGTGTCCTATTGTATGCCTGAGTGAGGACAAGGGTAAATGCAATCCAAGAGAGGAGGCAATGGGAGTGGGCATCGCATCCCTCCCTAGACTGAGAAAAATAGCGTTAAAATGCAGAGGGGCATCTAAAAGCCCTTGATTGCTCATACAAGTGGGGATGTTTCAATAGACTCAGTAAATGAATGCAAAATGTTCCAAAGTGTTCTAATTCCTCCTGATCCCCAAAGAGACAGACAACTTGGCCTAGGTATTTCATCTAGGTTTGGAGTTCCAGGTCTGGATTTTGCTGCTCTGTTTATAGATAGAGGAAGAAAACATAAGAAGATGGTGCTGACCCACTCACTGTCTTTTCAAGGTTTGAGATAAAAAGTCACTTGGAGGGTCTGTCTAGTCTCCTCTGTGGAATGTCACTTGGTGGGAACTTAATTGTTCTACATGGAGTGCAGACGCATTGACTTGTAATCACCAAACGCTATACTTTATTCACAACCAGACTGGGAAGTCAAAAGCGCAGATTGGGAGGAACTCAGCACCGATTCGCCCATCTTGCCTAAAGCAGGCTCCGATTTGTATTTGTTGGATAGATGGATAATTTTAAATAGATCTTAATCTTTAATAGCCCCAGGCCTAACACCCTGCCGGGTGATTGCATATACATGAATTAAGAAGAAATGAAGGAAAGAACAAAGAAATGAAATAATAACTTAATAAATTTTCCCTAAACCAGTGCAGTATGTTTCTAACTAGAGCACAAGTCCCCTGTCTATCTCTCCAACCAATACATTTTTCATGTTAATGCCAACGACTTCTTCTGAAGCACTAACATAATGATGGTATTCTTCTGTTCAAAAGCACCTTTTTACTTACAGAAGAATTCAAACTCTTCAATATGGATGCCAAACTCGTGGAAAATATGACTCTAAATTATCTTTTCCATCACCTCTTCATCTCCTATAAGCCACTGTAGCAGATGACTCATGGTTTCTTATGTCTGTAATTACTTCTACATCCCCTTTTCTTTTGGCTCAAAATTCTCTGATCATCATTTTCCCTTGTATAAATTTTACTCACCTTGCAAAGCCTGGCTTAAAATCTTCCTCCTCTATGAATCTTTCCCTCCTACACAGTTAGAAATAATCACTCCTGTCTCAGCTCTACCATATCACTGGCCACGTTTTATTATGTGGCCACTCATTTATATGACTGTGCCTCACTTCTACTGAGGCACAGATTGAGTATTATCACTGTTACATATGCCCTTTACTCTAATATGAGCCAGCACTGACTGCTACTGTTTACTGAATTGATTTTCTGAGTTCAGAGTTTTAAAATTTATAATATGATTTGATAGGGAAAACCTGGAAACAGGTTGAAAGTCCAATAATAAGAGAATGGTTAAGCAATGTAGAATAGAGCAACTCACCGCAATCTTGTGTTTCTATTAAAATTATAATTGTGAAAGTTAGTAGCCACCTGAAAATGTTTAGGATATAACGCCAAGTTAAACAAAAAATAACGAAAAACATATATGTACCATAAATGTGTCTATGGCAAATACATCTGCATATTAAGAAGGATAATAAAGCAATTAGAAAAACTACAATTGACACCTTAGCATGCAATAATGAGATGTACATTTAAAACCCCCTTTAGTTTTCTTATAATGACAGTTATGCCTTGGAAATGAAAACAAAACAAAACAAAAACTCATAACGAGCTAGGCTTGGTAGGAGGTTAAGATAATGATAAAATGTTCAAGCATTACAAACCCACAGACTCAGAGGCTGTATGTACAGTATAATGGGATGACAAGCTGAAACGTCAAAATCCACATGGTGGATTTTTCAGGCCATGAGGAGGCAAGTGCCTGGGGGGATAATGTTCTTTTTCATTGTGTTGACCAGTTCACTTGATATTCTAAGAAAATTGCTCTACGTTGTTTTCCATCTGAGCACGGAATATCTATATTAAAGCACATTAAGACACCGGAACAGCTGAAAATGTTACTAGTGTCTATGTACACATGTTAGTTGTAGTGATGGGCCACTAGATGTCCCCTTCAGGACTGAGGGGCTCACGTCCCTCACTGATGTTCGTGGCGGCCGGCTGCCAGATGAGTCCACCTCTAGGCAGCACCCGGAGCCCAAAACAGCCACCCCTGGCCCAAGGTCATACCGCCACCCCCACCAGAGCAGCAGCCTGCATTCAGACTCCTCAGTGTGAAAGGATGTAAAAAGGCCTGGTCCCCTCTCCCCAAACTGAGACAACCTGGAAAACCATTCCAACTCGAGAGCTTCCCAGGAGATCAAGGTGTCATCAAGGTCTGGTAACAACCCAGCTTCTCCTTCTGCTCGTTCCTCCTTCCTTCGCTCCCTACTACTGTTGACACCAAGGGTACTCCCCAATGAACTTCTGCCCACAAATCTCCACCTCATAGCCTCTTTCCAGAAAACGTGACCTAAGGCAACTTTTTTGTAATTAATTCTGGGGCGCCTGGGTGACCCACTTGGTTGAGCATTCGACTTTGGCTCAGCTCACGATCTCACAGTTTGTAGTTCTGAGCACCGTGTTGGGTTCTGTGCTGACCGCTCAGATCCTGGAGCCTGCGTTGGATTCTGTGTCTCCCTCTCACTCTGCCCCTTCCCTGCTCACTCGCTCTCTCTCTCTCTCTCTCTCTCAAAAAAAAATTAAATAAAAAATAAAATGTTATAAGTAATTCTGTCTAAAACCTAGAACGTTGAAAATAATCAGATATAGGAAAAAATGGGTTCTGTGAGGTATTCTTTGGTAATTTGTAAATAAAATCAATGTTTCTTTCATATTTTCTAAGAACTTACGTGTGAAAGCACAGCGGGTACCAAGCATTTCACAGATATTAATATGCTCAATGTTCATCATAACCCTATGAGGCTGATACTGTTCCCTCATCAGTCTTTTCTGCGGTTGAAAACCTAAGCCCTAGACAGTGACTTAACCTACCTGAGGTGACACCACTAGTTAGTGGTAGAACAAGGTTTGGGACTCAAGGGTGTGTAACTGCCATGTGCTGTTTCTCTCCAGAGTGCAGTGCCCCAAGAAATAACACGCAAAGAGAACACTCAGATTTCACATTCCCATTTGGTATCCTGACTACCTAGACATAAGCAAAACTCTTCAGTTCTGAGGTAGTAAAGCACTGTGATTTTTTTCCCCTTTTCTTCAGATGATATCCAATAAAAATTGTGGGCAATAAGTGACTCAAAGAAAAACCATTAGGATAACACTACTGCTATTCGCTGTTTGCTTAAAGATGGTGATTGTTGCCTCTCATCACCAACTAACTTCATTCTCATTGTGTTTTAAAGAGAAATAAAATGATTCCTGTGCACGCTTCAGAGATTGCCAAAATCAGGTGAAAAGAAGACAAGGCCATTTTCAGAGTCATCCTGGAGGGAAGATTCTAGATTACAAAGAGTATTTTTAAAAAATGTCCTTTTTTTCTTTTTGGTAAATGCCTGCCTTGACTATGGCTGCCTACTCAGAAAGGGCGAGTGTAGCAATTCAGATCTTACAGCAAACCTCTTGAGACTTTGAAATAATAACTACAGCCTCCAAAAAGGGCAGGAATGTGAAACATGGAGATAACATGGTCCCAAGCACAGAAATATGTTTTCCTTGTGATGTTCTGACCAGACTTGTCCACCAACCCTCACAAGAGTAAACATTCCTTTCACTACCCGAAGCCATGCTGGGCTGTGTCAAGATTTTCATTTTCAATTTCAATATTCAGAATGCCGTCAATTAGCCCCTGAAATATAACCATAGTTTGGCATCCAAGGATAACAGAAAAATTGCCAGGTAGTGTTTCCTTTTTTAAGCATTTAAGGGCCTGAACAATGTTTTATTTGTAGATACTGCACATATATCTCATTAAATCAAATGACAGTTGGGTCAGCAGGTGCAGCAGGTACTGGATCTGAAGTAGTGAATGAGAACCAAAAGCTTTCTGTCTTTCTTTTCCAGGAGCAAGAAGCCTATTTTTACAGTGGTATGTATATCTTTCAAGACGTCTGTGATGAGAATTCCTTTTCTATTCGTATTTGCTGAATGTTTCTAGAAAAGAAATAGATTTGTATGCTTCTTCAGATTGAAATTGTTGGGTTACTTTTTAATTTTTTGCAAAGTAAAAGGTGCTTTTCTTTCTCTTCCAAGTTGTCTCCTATTATCCCTCACGTGATTCAGTAACAACTAGATTTATCCCCTCCGAAGAAACTCACTGCTTACAAATTACTGAATTCACGACAAATATACAAGGTAAAAAATTAAATATAATTAAGACTGGTTATTTTCTTTATCCCTATACTATCTTTGTAATTTTAAAAAAATTTTGTTTTTTTAATACTTATTTTTGAGAGAGAGACAGAGACAGAGAGACAGAACATGAGCAGAGGAGGGACAGAGAGACAGGGAGACACAGAATTGGAAGCAGGCTCCAGGCTCTGAGCTGTCAGCAAAGAGTCCAACACAGGGCTCGAACTCACGAGCCTTCAAGCCCTGATACCATGATCTGAGCCAAAGTCAGCCACTTAACCAACTGAGTTAGCCAGGCACATCTGCAATTTTTTTTAAAATCAACCACCCTTCTGGCAACCACCAGAAGGTGGTTCTCTGTATTTAAGACTCTTTCTGTCTTATCTGTTTGTTTGATCATTTGTTTTTAGAACCCACATTTAAGTGAAATTATATGATATTTGTTTTTCTGTATCGTATTTCACTTAATACCCTTCAGGTCCATCCATGTTGTTGGAAATGGCAAGATATCATTCTTATGGTTCAGCCATATCCCATATATATACATATACATATATATATATATACGTATATATATACACACATATATATATATATACGTATATATATATATACACACACACACACACACACGTATACGTATGCATACACATACATATATACATACATATACATATACATACATACATATACGTATACATATATATGATAAAGATGTGATCTATCTATCTATCACATCTTTATCCATTTGTCTTTCAATGGACACTTGGGTTGCTTCCATATCTAGGCTACTGTAAATAATGCTGTAATAAACATAGGGGTGAATGTATCTTTTCAAATTAGAATTTTCATATTCTTTGATAAATACCCAGTAGCGGAATTATGGGATCATATGGTACTTCTATTTTTAATTTTTTGAGGAAATTCCCTACTGTTTTCCACAGTGGCTGCAACAATTTACATTCCCACCAAGAGTGCACTTTTGCTCCATTTTCCTTGCCAACACTTTCTATTTCTTATCTTTTTTGATAATAGCCACTCTGACTGGCATGAAGAGATACCAACGTTGTGGTTTTGATTTGCATTTCCCTAATGATTAGTGATATCTTCATGATTTTTAAGGTATATATCCAAAAGTTCCAGAAACTTTGGATTTCCTAAATCTGATAAGACCACCCCCATTTTTCTTACAGCTGGTAGCATAAACTATTAATATAATATGGGGATTTGCCATCTACTTTTGCAGGCTATAAATTATCACTCTTGACAAATTTACCTATAATGCATGATGCTCTTTCTCCCAAGGTTTCTAATCATCTTCATAGCATATCAAGTGTCAATCTAAAATTAAGTCCTCTTTTTAATAAGAGAACAGTAGAGATGATGAACAAACCTTGAGAGATTTATATTACAATCAAAGTGTTATCAGCAGAATGATCTCTTGCTTTCTTATCTCCAATGTAGTATTTATACCATTTGCCCATGAAATGCCCGTTCACTTTCCCTCAGCCTGTGTATTCAAGTTTTAGTTTAGATTCCATTCCCAACATGCCACATCTAGTAGAAGAGCTTGTTTCTTCCTTTAAATGCACACAGCCCTTCCAGACCTTTCTGCTGCTAGGTAATCACTCTCTTCCCTTTACTAATGTACAAGTATCATTGGGTGAATGGAATGTTGACCTTTAGCGGTCACCAATTATCCATGAGCTATCCTTAATTCCCAGTGTCCACTGCAGTCAGACTGATGCCATGTGACCTGTTCTGGCCAATAGACTATGAGCAGCAGTGATATATATTGCTTCCAGGCCAAAGAAGATAAAGTGCCAGTATTACCTTCCCATTATTTCCCCCTCTTGGCTGCTGTCACCTTGGAAGACACTTGCTGAAATGTGTAGGGCTTCCAGATAAAATATAGGACTCCCATTTAAAGTCAAATTTCAGAAAGACAGCAAACAATTTTTAATGGAAGCATGTCCCCAATATCGTATGGGATATACTTATTGTAAGAATTATTATTATACAAAATTATGATGCTATTATACTATAATACTACCCACTTTATACCAGTATCGTATTTATTATACAAAAGTATTATACATTATATGGCAGATTATATTACTATACTATTCGCATATTGAAAACACATACTATATTATACTAATTTGTTTTAAACATTGAACTTCAGATTAAAATCAAATACTTTTTTACTGTAACTATGTGCCAAGTATTGTCTGGGACATCCTTATCCAAAGAAAAGTATCTAGCTGAAATTCAAATTTAACTGAGCATTCTCTCTTTTATGCGAAATCTGGCAACCTGATGAAATACAACATCACGAAGTTGAGGGACGCTTGATCTCTGATTTACTAGGTGAAAGAGAGGGTCTGCTGATCTGCCTCAGACCATGTTGGTGGGAAATTAATGGTCTCCAAGCTTAACTGCACCAAGATTAGGGATGTAAATGTCATTGCTACAAATCCTAGGCTCTCCTGACTAATAATACAGCACCAGTAGAACATAAAGTTTGAAAGGGGGTATGAGACTAGATATTAGAAAGCTCAACTGGTAAGGGAGATGTTTTTATTTGACTCCGATGTGTTTGGGAAGCAGTGAATATTTAGGGTACAGACACCACCAGAGCTTTGCTATTTGTGTGTGCGTGTGCATGTGTGTGTGCGTGTGTGTGTGTGTGTGTGTGTGTGTGTGTGCACGCCAATGGATAAGATAGCACAAGCACCAGTACAGAATAAGCAACAGGATAAGAGAGTAGGATGTAATACGAATGCTGTCAGAGAACTTGGTTGTTGGGCCAATAAAGCTAGAGACATGATTTTAGTACCTAAAATCCAAGAATCATATATTGGACTTTTTTTCTCCGTGGCCTAATACAGGTACCAGGCTTGGTAAACATCTCATTCATTACTGCTAACTTGAAATATTTTTTGACTGTTTTGAAATATTTTTCCTGGTGGATGTTTGTAAAAATCAATCCAATGGCATTCTCTTTTTCTCTGTGAACCTAAAGTAACCAGGCCAAATCTTCCTTTTGCTCTACGTTGCTTCTTCTCTAAAACCAAGGACCAATATATTCCTTCTCCCTAAATCTTGTATCTGCCAGATCCCACTGAGAGCCACCAAGAGGTGCAAATTTTAGCTGTGGGAAAGGAAGAACAAGGAAAAAGTGAGGAGGAGGAAAACAGAAAATGAAAAAAAAAAAAAAAGAAATGTGAGTATTCATACAGATGCTGCAGTCGAGGAGCGGATGGGATGGAAAGAAAACAGAACAGAAGCAGGAAGAAAAAGGGAAGTTTTGCCCCACGTACACATCTTTGTTTCCCTAATCACTCCTTTGGCAATTTATATCCAACAGGAAGAACTTGCTCAAATATGAAATGACTTTGACTCTCATCCAGCGGCTTTCATGTATGAGAGGTTTGCTATGAAAATAATAATCATCGGCCAAGACCTTCCATATCCATAAACATCCGATGTTCTAGAGCTTGGCTACTGTCTTTTCTGGTTCTCGCTGGCGCCAACCTCATGTAAATAATTTGCTTAGTAAACTAGGAGGATTTTTTCCTTTCTAGAGTGGTTACAGAATGGGGAATAAGATGCCGACAGGGGGCAAGGGGTAGTTACGTGCACTGGAGTACTTGTAGTTCTGATACCAGATGGCAACTTTAGAAGCGGACAGATGACCCTTGTCTGACGTGACACAGTTTTTCCTTTTTCTTATAAAGTTTTGAAAAACTTATAAGAACCTCTTCTTTTTTTCCCTTCATTAACTTTTTATTACTGGATCTCTTTCTTGAGGAAAAAATTCAGTCATCAAACAATCTTATCTAACAACCATGAGTCAAATGGGACTGACTCTACTCTAGCAGATCGGTATTAACTACTCTCTGCAAGGGTTCAGACTCAAATAAATGCCAAGTATTTTCTTGAAAATGTATATTATTTTCAATTATTCTTTTTAAATTGGTCATTTTTGTGTCTTGTATTTGTGGCCAGCGGAACTCTGAATTTAAAAAAAAGGGGGGGGGCACTTGGGTGGCTCAGTCAGTTAAGTAACCGACTTCGGCTCAGGCCATGATCTTGTGGTTTGTGGGTTCGAGCCCTGCATCAGGCTCTGGGCTGACAACTCAGAACCTGGAGCCTGCTTTGGATTCTGTGTCACCCTCTCTGTCCATTCCCCCACTCATGCTCTCTCTCTCTCTCTCTCTCTCAAAAATAAATAAATAAAAATTAAAAAACCAAAACTCAGCAATAATGATAATTTTATATATATGTATATCAGGAGTAGACAGTTTTATATTTCTTTCTTTGCTAATGGATTTTATAATATGAGGGGATGATACTATTTATATTTCAACTGTTATTTCAAATGACTTATGGGAGAAGAATGATAGACCGACTGCTCAGAATCTTGTTGAAAATGAAAAGCAGCAAGTCATTACCATTACTGATCAATAGGGAAATATAAACCGTCACCCACAGTAACTGAATGACTTTCTGAATGGCAATGAAGATGAAGAAGGGAAAATTCTGTGCAAAATGTAAATGGGGTAGGGCACTAATAAAGATAAAATTTAATGAGGTAATGACATCTAAACAAATATACTTTGTTATTATTTGAAGGCATTTTCTAAGATTTCTAGATACAGGCAGTACCCTCTGAAATTATAAACTTGTTATCATCAATTATCTCTGATTCAGGTAGGAAAGAGGTGTCAAAGTCTCCTAGGACACCCTCAGTTCCATGGAGAAAGAGTGTACTCCAGTGAAAGAAACATTTATTTCCTGTTATCTAAGCAGAGAGCCCTGCCTGTACCCCAGCCTGATGCCATTCAGGACTAGCGAAACCACATCTACCTGAAGTCACTACCATTGTGCCGCTGGCCCAGATACATATTTACGTTTTGTAAAAAGTTAGTTCAGCCTTTCAAAAAGCCATTTTTTTCCTTCCTGAAATGGAAGGTAGGCACATCAGTTTGTCTGTCTGAGTGACTGACTGATGGAGGTACACACGAGAAGTTGTACAGGGCGGATTGTTTTGCATACTGCGTCTTTACCATTGTTCGGGCATGCTTTTCTCATAACGTAGTGTCAGACAGCTGGGGAGGCTACATAGCAAGTCCAGTGAGGCAGCAGGGCGAGATGATTAGATCACAATCTTTCTGAGTTCGAATCCTAGCTCTGCCCCACACTAGCAGTGAACCCTTTGGCAGTGAGTGCACTTGATCTTTCTATGCCTCAACTACTTTGTCCGTAAATGAATGATAACGAATAATAAGAGTACCTTTTAGGATTGGCATGGCATTAAATGAACATATACATGTATATGCCACCAAGGGGTTCCAGCAAAATGCTAAGCACCAAATAAAACCTTTTCTAAAAAGTTGCTAATGTTTTCTGTCAGTGTGTTTTATTCTGGTAGAATTCGTTGCTACCTATGGGACAAAGCTCTCCTTAGGAAAACTGACATTTTGGACAGACAGAATGCAGTGATAAAAAGTGTTCATAATGAGAATATAATTTTATAGCTTAAATAGAAAAACTAGGGAGGACCACAGATCTGGGGATTTGGACTTCCAAGCTCCTCTCTATCCCCAAAAACTCAATTCATAAGTTATCTTAGAATATTATACAGCAAACTTGTAAAATACATCCTTCTCCAAGAAAGACAAAAACAACAAACAAAAACACAAAACAAAACAAAAAAACCCTCTTGATTGGCAGTGATCATAATGGTATCCAGAGACAAGAAGAAGTTTTGGTGTTTTTTCGGACAAGCAAAGATAAGCCTGGATTATAATGTTAAATACAGGAAGCTACTCCTTTATAAGTGAGTATGGACAGCTATGGATATCTTCAAATCAGCTGCAATGCCTATTTCTTTGAGCTTCTGAGAGTTTGAATCTCCCCTATAAAAACTAAACTGATTACATTAGAGGATTTATAAGGATATACAATATTTTAAGATTTTATTAGAAGTCTAGTCCATCATAATTGAATAATCTTTTTTGTATTACACTTTTTTTTTTTTTACAAATTGTAACACCTTTGCTGTTTTTATTCTGATCATGAAAGCAATACGCTAAAATGCAAAAACATCAGAGAGTACTAAGAAAATGAAATTACTTCTATTCTCGTTATTTAAAGATAGCATCAAGTACAGAATCACATCATACTTAATGTTTTATAGTTTCTTTGTTTTCCAATTAGCAAGGTATTATGGATATCATACCATGTCAGTACAAAGAAACACATGATATCATTTTAGTGGTTAATATCTCACTGTAGTATCTTACTCTATGGACAAACTATAATGAACATATAGTTTATTTCCTATTGAAAGACTTATAATCTGTTGCCTCTTTTATGCTATCATATACAAGTTACAATAAATATCCTTGAAGATAATATATTTATAGATTTTTCCAAATATTCCCTTAGGATAAATTACCAGAAGTGAGAATTCAGTGTCAAAGGCCAAGGACTTTCATAAAGTCTTTTGATATGGCCTAAAAATTGCCCCCCAAAGGGTTGTATCAGTTAACAAACCACCAGTACATATAATCAGAGGTCAGCAAACTACAGCCATGGATCAAATCCCACCCACTGCCTGCTTTTGTAAATGGAAATTTTATTGGAACACAGGCATATGCATCAGTATAGACCACAAAACAGGCCCTTTATAGAAAATGTTTACCAACCACTGATATAGACCATTGTTTTGCCATGATGGGCTATCATCAAACACATACACAGACACATACACACAGATACACACTATTTTCCTCCTTTTCTCTAACATAAAAATATTCTCGTCAGTGGGATTTTTGGTAATAGGAGAGCACTGTCAATCTTACACAAAATTGTGAAAACTTAGCCTAATATCTCTGTTTTCTGGACAATGGAAATTCACAGAGTATGCCTGAGGGAAGTAATGGAATATAATTACTGCTGTGATCAACTCAGGTGCTTGGACTCCCACTTAAGCGATCTTTCTACTACATCCAAATGGTTCAAAAAAGAAAAGAAAAACTTGTGAGATAAGAACATTCAAGGGAGTTTTTCTGAAAACGCAAACTTGTTAGATTTTTCCTTTTTTTTAAATTTTTTTTTACATTTATTTATTTTTGAGAAACAGAGTGAGACAAAGCGTGAGCAGGGGAAGGGAAGAGAGGGAAGGAGATACAGAATCTGAAGCAGGCTCCAGGCTCTGAGCAAGCGGTCAGCACAGAGCCTGATGCGGAGCTCGAACCCACCAACTGTGAGATCATGACCTGAGCCAAAGTCCTATGCTCAACCGACTGAGCCACCCAGGCACCCCTCAAACTTGTTAGATTTTTCAAGACAGCGTGAAGCAACTCTATTTCATCATTAGTGAAAGAAAATTTATAAAGTTTCTAATGAATTAATACATGACCTCCAAGATCTTACCGTTCCTCTATTTTCCTCTATTTTCTTTTCTTTCCAGTACATTTTCTGCTTTCCACTACTTTATGTGATTTGAAGCTCTGACAAAAATAATACTGAATTAATGATCTTTAACCTCCTGCCTTTTACAGTCTGGTTGGAATATTAAGTTACAGTGTAAGACAGCATTTCATTGATTTTTTTCTTCCTCCTTGGCACACTGTGTTAGGGCTACAATGGTAACTTGGCTGATAACTCTCTTAGCATATTATATATATACACATACACGATGGTATATATACCATTAAAAATATATGTATATATATATATATATTATACCATTTATATATATTATACCATTTATATATATATTATACCATTTATATAAATATACCATTAATATGTGTATTATACCATTAATATATATATTAGCATATTATGTATATATATATCTTATAAAAAGTATTCACTGTTTTCATAATGATCATCAAAAATAAGCTATTAAGTATCAATAGGATGGTGAATTTGACATTTTTTAACATTATAAAAGTTGATATTTTTCCACAAGTTATCCCAACAATTATATCTCACTTGTTTTAATAACTATGTATATTTTCTATTTTAAAAAGTATTACTACTTCTCTAGAAAATACAGAAGAGTCTGAAAAATGAGTATCTTACAGTTTCTTTAAAAAGCGCATTACAGAACACATCTTAAGTAGTATATTGCAACATTTACTGTGACAAGGCAGAGAATTAACTAACTGATTAGGGGTCCTTTTATTTATTTGGTAAACACAAATTGTCATATCATATGCGATTTCTTTTCCAAACATTTTCCCAACAAAACAATCTAAACGATTCTAATACTGTGGTTTTTATTAGCCACTTTTTCTTGTTTCAGTTTTGTTTTCTGTTGTTCCCTCCAGTTAAGTTCAGAAAATGTAAACCTTTGCCCAGTATGTGCAGCAGGACTCGGGTTTATCTTTGAATAATAACACTCACGTCTGATCCAGAACTTGACAAACAGGCCTCTCAGAGATCAAGGAGAAACATGGTTTTCAATCTGTTTGTTGCCTTTCCCCCTTGTGGTGGGCTCTCCCCTCTGGAAATTTTCCCTCCTTCAAAGATGGGACACTGTTCAGAAGGTTCTTTCACACAGTGAACATACTGAGGCATTATCATTTCTCTTAAACTTAAGTCATTTTAAAATATTTTTATTGCTTCTGAAAACTCATATGGACTATTAAATTTTACCTTTACCAAGGAGAGGGAACAGTGTTTTATAGATTACTTAAGAGATTCTCTGATCTTTTTTACAAAAAGCAAGAAAAGAAGCTTGTCTTTGCCATAGATGCCCCAGGGGGATGCTAAAATAACAGGAATGGAGAATTATTCAAACTTTACAACTGTCAGCCAACCTAGAAATGGCTCAACACTTATTAGAGGGAACAGGGTAGTTAACAGGGAGAAACTGTCATCTCTCTTGCCATTTAAAAACTGGGGGTGTTAATTCCTGATTCGGGGCAAAGAATACCACCTACTTGTTAGAATAAGTGACAGGCGGTTGGGTACGTGAGACTGTACTTTGGAGAGAGATCTGAGCTTGGAATACATTTTTGAGAGTTTTTCACAAATAGTTGGTACTTAGAGCCTTATTTTATATTCATTCGGTGCTTAAGAGCATGCAATTTAGGCCCATCCACCTAAGGCAGTTAGAGGTGGCACCAGGGGTAAACCCGGCTAGGCCATGTTCATGTCCCTGAAAGCCTCACAATGGCTGTGCAGTTTTCTGTTTCTCAGCTCATTTCGCTGAGATCATGTGTAAGCGCAGGCAATTGAGTGAAGATGAGTTGCAAGCATTTGCATGAGAGTAATAATGCAATTTGGTAGAGTAGGGAAACACGTCTGAGAAACTTCACAGATTGTGAGGAAATTGATCCCTATGTCAAATGGAGATGAGCCCAAGGCGGCATCTCTACTCCTTCTGAAAGAAATATTAGGGGTCTGCACGGAAGTTTTCTGCTCCCGGGCATCAGCCCAGGCCCATGGCCACGTGTCAGTGCCACCATTCAGAGTACTGGCATGAGGAGGTAAATCCAACCTGCCAGGGTACAATTCCGGGTCACGGTTCTACTTGCTAATTAAGGCGAGTAACTTAACTTCTCCAGCCTTGGTTTTCTCATCTGTAAAGTGGGGATCATTATCTATGTTGGAGAGCTAGGACAGAGCTACACTGAGATCATGTATATAAAGCCTTGCTCCCAGAGGGCAACACAGATTAAGAGCACGGGTAAATGTGAGCTAGGAGGAGAACTGGTAGAGGCATTCTAGATACTACTCAGTATGTCACAAACACAACAGAAAGATTAGGTGCAACTACTGATTGTTAACAAATGTTGTACAGAGTCTTATAGAGTGGAGGCAAATGAAAAGAAAGTAAATTAACTGCCTAATGGAGGCTTCAATAAAGGTGACACATAACCAAATTAAAGCAAGAAAGTTTCTGCGGTTATACATACCAGAGAAAAATACAAGATTTATATTTTCCCTGCACTTTGTATATGGGAAGCATTTATTCTTGTTTCAAGTCACTTTATCTCTAAGGAATAGATGGGATATAAAAATAGCCCCTTTATAATATACTAGGAAGTAGAGACAAAAGCAAGATGTTAAGGACGATTTAGTTGAACTGAAAGCTAAAACATAAAGATATTTTGTAGTTAATTTAAAACAATTTAGGGACAGGTTTTTTTTAAAGAAAAAATTAATGTTTATCTTTATTTTCGAGACAGAGAGTGAGCACGAGCAGGTGAGGGGCAAAGAGAGAGAGAGACACAGAATCTGAAGCAGGCTCCAGGCTCTGAGCCATCAGCTCAGAGCCCGATGCAGGGATCGAACCCGTGAACCACGAGATCATGACCTGAGCCGAAGTCGGACGCTTAACTGACTGAACCACCCAGGTGCTCCAAGGGGCAGTTTTCAAAATGTCTTTCATTTTCACTGTGAATGAAACCCAAAGAAAGGGACAGACTATTAATAAAGAGATATCTAGGTGAGACGCAGAAGAGCACTTGAAAGATGAGTGTTGTTAAACCTTTGACCAACCCTCCAGGGAAGAAGATGAAAATTTCCTTCCCTCGAACTCGTTTAAGGAAGAAACAGTTACCTCTTGTGAATAATTCCAAAGTAAACTTGGAGGGGAAAAAAAAGACAAAAAACCTGTGATTGTCTTTTAATGACTATAACTGAATATTCAAGTATTTGAGAATTTTAATGACTCTGAACTTTGTGCATGTGGGGCACCCCCAATATCTTGGCAGTCTTTAATAACGCTTGGAGAAAATAGAATAACATTTCACCTTTACAGAACACAGTGAAAACCAGCAATTAAGTCAAAAGGAGCTCCAAGGAACTAAAGACAAGGCACAGAGTTCATGTATAAAAACCAACCCAGGTACTTGATACCTAGACGACCAGATTGTATTTATTCTTATTTTACTCACAGGTAAAAATTAGCTTGGTTATCTGATCTTTTAAATTCCTGAGCACATTAGATGTAACAAATTAAAAGAAGCTAAAGATGCCACAGGGTTAGAAAAAGGAACAGTGTGACTCACAATTCCAAATGCACAGGGGGCTGAGTCTACTTGTGTAGGACAAACATTCTAGGGGCCACAGAAAGCCCCAGAGTTAACACTGCATTAAAATAGAATGAAGTCTCACATCCTAACTTGCTAAAAGAGTTATTTTTATGTGGCACAGTCACCTTAAATAGGCAAGAAAGGGTACAATCCAATAAAGATTTTCATCATGAATAGGTACTTTTATGTTTTAAGAAACAATAGCATGTTTTGTTTTCAAAAGGGTAGACCCTCAGCTTTGGAAACCCCCGTATCCATTATGACTCATTTCCTCCAAGTTCCCAAGTAACTACAGTATTGGCTGCGAAGTGGAACTACCTGAATCAGGAGTCCAGATTTCTGTCATAATTTCTGTGAATATTCCATTCATTCATTTGTGTATCTTATTCCTCTATTATGTAACCTAAAATTTGTGACTGGTGGGAAAGGAAGCATAAAAAGCGAGGAAAATGTTGCTTTCATCTTTAGCATCAATGTTTGAGATGGTACTGTGATGATCTTAGCTATTTTAAATATATTTTGTCTGGGGCGCCCGGGTGGGTGGCTCAGTCAGTTGAGCGTCCGACTTCGGCTCAGGTCATGATCTTGCGGTTGGTGAGTTCAAGCCCCACACGGGGCTCTGGGCTGACAGCTCAGAGCCTGGAGCCTGCTTTGGATTTTGGGACTCCCTCTCTCTCTCTCTCGCTCTGACCCTAAATCTACTCTCTCTCTCTCTCTCTCAAAAATAAACATTTTAAAAATTAAAAAATAAATAAAAAATAAATATATTTTCTCATGTAATCTCAATAACCTTGTAATTTAGCATTCTTATTTTGTAAATAAGAATAATAATAAAAACCTTGATAGTCATGGAGGTCACAGAACATAACCAAGGACACACAGCTGGGTATGAATCCAGGTTGGCTTGACATAGTACTACCTGCATCCCAGACAGCAGCTGCCTTTACTGACCATAAGGACGAAGTCAACCAAAGTGACCGCTGGCTGCTTATTACCCACTCTTTATAATAGGATGGCATTTGTAATGTTAATACTGAAAAAATCCAAAGCCTGTAATGTGGAAACATAAATCTACCCCTAGTACTGTTTTTCAGGACCAAATTCAAACACACTGGCTTCTAAGCCACTCTTATTAAATAAAGAACACATATTTCAGAATTTTCTGCCAGGAAACACTTTGGCCTCTCCTGAGCAACTTCCTCAGTTGTAATAAGGATAGAGATGTTTCTTATTTATGTTCCTTTTTTGTTCGGGTTACCAGGAAGCTGGGCATTCAATAATAGTATATATTTCCTTCAACTTGCTGTCAATGCTGGTGGTTTTCTAGTATTGTATTCATTGTAAAGCCAATGTTTTGGAAAGTTGCCTCAACTCTTCTGTGGGAAAATCCAGGTTTTAATAAATTGTACAAAGGCTGAAACAGTTTATAAATGTGTTTATGTATGTGATGGCAACATAAACCCTCTGGTATTTAGTTGATTATCTGTGCATCCACATTTATCTTTATTCAATGTTCCTCAAGTAAAATCCAATTTAAGTCTATAGTGTTTTTCTCTGATATGTGATGAACTGCCCAACAACGTGAATCATACATTACATTGAAAGCATATACATAAGGTCAATATGATGGGTACAGGCTACTTCCCAAGTATCACAGATTTGCCCTCTGATATCCAACAGTTGTAAAACTTGGTTACACACACACACGCATGTGCACATACCCCACAGAAAGACTGGAAACCTTGCCAGTACAATGTGTTAATAGTCAGTCATGACTTAACAATGTGAGGAGGAACGAAGACAATTCAAACTCAGACTATCAAGAGACAGAATTTGTTTTCATCCTCATGGATGGTTCTATCCTCATGGATCCTAAGTGGTTCTTATGAAGACAGCACAAGCCTTTCTTGAAACAACTTTCATCCAAGCAATTCCATTTAAGGTGTTTGGGTAACTTCTTAGGAGTCCATGGTATTTGCCAGCATAGACGGATTTGAAATCGTTATTGCCACGGTGGCAGATTTGAAAATTAGAATGTCTTTCTATTAAAATACTACTCTTCTCCAACTAAGAGTATCTCATCTACTCAAGAGAATTTGGGGCCAAAGTTAGGGTCCCAAACAAGCCATTTCAAATTCTAAAATCATGTCTGCAGCCCATTCTGCTAACATAAATATATTTTCAAATTGGAAAAAAGAGAAATTATCTGCAAAAGTTGTAATGGGAGTAGCAATTCAGTGATAAGTAACTTACATGCTTCACCTTTTTACTAGAAAAATGATCTTTTAGCCACATTCCCCCATGTGCTGGGTTTGTCTTTCTTATTTCTTATCCCATTCCCCTTCAGCAAAATATCTAGAAATACGCTTTCCTTTATTGATACAATAACCAATCAAAATCTAACTGGAAAAAATATATTTGGAAATTTTTGAAAGCTCCCATTCCTTGTGTTGGCAAGAAAGAAAGCACACATTATAGTAAATATAAAATAACAATTTTTATTTTCCTTTTCCTCACCTTGTAGTATTATGGATTACATGTTTGGGTTCTCCTAAAATTCATAAGTCAAATCCCTAACTCCCTATGGGATGGTTTTAGGAAACAGGGCCTTTGGGAGATAATTAGGTTTAGATGAGGTCATAAGGGCGGGGTCCTCATAATGGGAATCACTGTCCTTACAAGTAGAGAAAGAGATGGGCAAGGTCTCTCTGCCATTAGAGGATTAACCAGAAGACAGCTGCCTGCGAAAGAGGGCCCTCCCCAGACACCAAATCTGCCTGCACCCTGATCTTGAGTTTCCCAGCTTCCAGAGACATGAGACATAAATGTTCGTGGTTTAAGCCACCCGGTCTATGGGATTTTTGTTATAGCAGCCCAAACCGACAAGGACAAATACCCCCTCAAGAACCAACAGTTTGTGAAAGTATTAGTACACTATCTTGAAAGTCATTTTAAACTATATCTCTGAGATACACTGACCAACAGTTTTAGGTCCAGCCCAACCTGCCTATTTCTGGTTATCACCTGCATTCTGGGAGAAACTGCTTTTGTCATCCTAAGTGGTAGGAGAGACAGGCACAGAATGTGACAATTCATTTTCTCTCTCTTTCTATTTACAATTTAGGGTGGTGTTACAGTGAAATAATTAATTGACCTGCCCAGAGAACAAATAAATCACACACTCAATATGCTGCTTGGGATTTGCAGCTCATTTCTGCAGGACTGCTGTGCGGCGTGGCTAACATATGAGGTCGGTAAGCTCTTCTGACATGTCTCCAAGTCTTCCTGAGCTCTTGCAAGGTTATGGTGGTGAAATATGACAGAGATCGCGGCACAGTTACAATAGCATATGTTCCAAATCAGTAACCAACGGAACAGAACGCATAACTACAACAAAACAGATACAAGTATTGCAAATGATGAGGAAGGTAAAGAGAAGCAATCTTAATAATTACTCAGCAATACCATAAAGGGATGCTTGGCGCATGCTGTGTATGTGTGGAACATGCATCTCCACCAAGAGATTCTTGGCATTGCCTTTATCAGATGGTCTCTATTTGGGAAAGTAACACAAATCAGAAAGAGATTTGAGACTATCCACCAGGCTAACTTTCCAGGCCTTTTTACTTCTCCTTGTTTAGAAGTTCAGAGATCATTCCTTGGCAAGACTATATATGTCTAGCTAATTCTGTAAAGTTTCAAAGCTTCAGATGAGAGTTAAAGAGGTATAAGATTAGTGTACTTCGAGACTATCAGGACACCTCTTTGTTGCTTATTTTCAAATGTACATAATCAAATGTTACTGGCGCATCAAACCAAGAGACTATTTATAGACGAGAAGTAGATCGCTTTGCTAGTAAGAGGAAACTAATTCTCATAGGATCCTTGCTTGAATTTTAAATCAGCCTGTGACATGCGTCATGCAGTCCAAACCCACTGTGCTGAATACTTCTTGATCAGTTGAAATTCAACTGCGATTTATTAGCAATAAAAAGAGAGCAATGACATCAACCATTGATCTCATATTTAAATGCCTTATTAGATACACATCTAATAAGTGGTGGTTACATCTAATCTAATCACATCTAATCTAATCTAATCACATCTAATCTATGGTGGTTACCATAAACACATCTGTTTTATGGGTCTCACAAATTCTTAATGACTAGAGTATCAAGGGGAAGTCTGTAGAAGGGACTGTGATATAGGCCAGAATTTTGCTCTGATGACTCTGGATATGATGAACCTCCATTATCCTGAACGTTCAGAGACCTCCAAAGAGTAGAAAACGTTAATCAGGAGAACTGCTTATCCGAAGGGCAAAATAAACTTAACTGGAGATGACAATTAGCCCCTTTTTAACCAAAGTCAAAGAATTTTGACAGTGGCATGTAATGGAAAACTTTTACTGGAAGTGATCTTACAATTTATCAAATGAAATTATAGAAGGATGCATTTACAATCTCATGCAAATTGTCAAGATCAAAATAATCGTTAAATGGCATTTCTAAAATCTATCATGATTGAGTCGTCACCATCACAGGCACACACATGTCTTTGCTATATAAAGACGAAGTGTTTTGCTGCTTTAATTCAGAATTGCTCTCAAAACCCCTATGGGAAATGATCAAAACCCTATGAACCCCTTTGACAATGGAATGTCCTTAATAGAGAACCACTAGATAAATTACCTCACAAGTTGTGCACTAATTTGTCTCATTATATGCAGCCAGTTTCATTCATAGGAATAAAAATCACCTTTGATATTTAGTTTGGTGGTTACCATAAACCCAGCAGCTAACATAAATGATCATATTGACTGGAGTTCTGTTTCTCAATTTGTGCTGAGCTTTCTTTTCTTCAAATGCTTTCATTTAATCAGTCGTCCCTCTCATCAAATAGCTTTAAACTAGTTATTGTGTTACAGTTATAATTCTTGACCAACTTTGCCTGATGACACGAGTGGATAATATATCAGCTTTGCTGCTAATAGCTGTGGAACCATACTCAAATGTTGATGGATAATCAAGGCTAGTTTAAAGTATAATTAATATGACACCATCCAGAAATATCTGCTAAATATCTTCATGATCCCAGAGGTTAAACAATTCCAACAAAATCTACAAATCTGAAACTGGCCACTTTACTTTGTTTTAGTTTAGTTTAGATATTTATCTTGAAAGACACAGAGACCACGAACAGGAAGGGGCAGAGAAAGTATCCCAAGCAGGCTCTGTTCTGTCAGTGCAGAGCCCTATACGGGCCCTCAATCCCACAAACTGTGAGACAGTGACCTAAGCTGAATTCAAGAGTCAGACGCCCAACTGACTGAGCCACCCAGGCGCCCCTGAAATTGGCCATTTTAAATCTCATAATGCCAATTTGAGGTGCAGAGAATCTCTAGAGAACCTTTTCTTACATTCAACAGATGTGGACTATCCCCCACCGCTGACATGTCTATAAGAAAGGTATTTTTTTGTTTTCCTCCTTATTACAGAGTATGAATTTGTATATAATTACACAAAGAAATATTTATTTAAACAATGAAGTAAACGTGTGGCCTCGCTTCACTTACAAGGCAAATGTGAAGGAAAAACTATTTCTTAGTTGCCGAATTTTGGAGGCACAGGCATCTAGCCAGCCCCTCCTTTCTCTGTGAAGAAACTTCAGATTTCTTGTTTAAGCATAATAGGAGTTTCTGGGGCACCTGGGTGGCCCAGTCGGTTGGGCAAGTGACTTCAGCTCAGGTCATGATCTTGTACTCCATTGAGTTCAAGCCCCATGTCAGGCTCTATGCTGACAGTTCAGAGCCTGGAGCCTACTTTGGATTCTATCTCCCTCTCTCTGTCCCTCCCCCACTCACACTCTATCAAAAATAAAATAAAAACATAAAAAAAAAAACTTAAAAAAAAATAAGAATTTCATGGGGGCGCCTGAGTGGCTCAGTGAGTTGAATGACATACTTCAGCTCAGGTCATGATCTCGTGGTTCATGAGTTCGAGCCCCGCACTGGGATCTCATCATGGAGCCCGCTTCAGATCCCCCTCTCTCTCTGCCTCTCACCCACCCCCTTTCAAAATTAAAAAAAAAAAAAAAAAAAGCATTAAAAAAAAAGAACTGACTGAATTTCAAAGTAGAATGTGCTTGTTGGTGAAGGCTTGCTTATTAGCATGTTGCTGGGACATGGCCTTTTCCCCCAAAATGCCGAAAACAAAGACAACTATGTCCTTTAGAAACATTTGCTGCAGCTACAGGTGCAGGTGATACTATGTGTAGATGAAGCATAACGTAGTGGGATAAATAAGGAACTAAACTCATCAAGTTCCAAGAACATCAGCCTGGACTCATTTCTTAATTGGAGCCCTGGTGCTTCATTATGCTTGCATTTACATTTCCATCAATAAAATGAACATGAAAATATAACACATTTAGGAATAACTTAAGGAATGACCCATAATGTTGGTCAAGAAACACTTGGTAAATATTTGCTAGGCTTTTTAATCACAGGACATTTGATGCTCGGCAGAATGAACAGATCAGAAACAGATTTTCTTAATCTCCATAGCAAGAAGTGAGCATAAGTGTAAACTGCAAAAGGGGTATTTAATATATAAAAGGAGTTAAAAATAGCTGCATTAAAATGAAACTGACAAGAGGATATGTAATCCAACCATACGGGCCTAAATGCTTCTGGCTTGTGATGACTTCATGATTGATTGGTATAAAACAGAACCCTTTAAAAACTCAAAATAAGAAAAAGGTACCCGAGAGAAAAGTAATCGCCACAAGCCTCTGAGGTAGTAATTTTTCAAATGAAGGATAAATAGAAATCCTAAAATTCAGAAAGCAAAGTTGCATAGGCATCCAGTGGCTCAGTCCATGCAAAATATATTTTAGGATCCAAGCGTCTCTGATTTTTGTCACTGCACACAGTGAGAATTAGAAGGGCATACACACACATGTGCTTTATTACGTGCCGTGAGAGTGATTTTGGTGTGCTTTGCACTATCAGTTATTTTAATTTCTTTGAGAATCAGGTCTCACGCTGATTTCTTAAGAGCTTGGGAATTTTTCTCAATCTAAATTTCATGAAGATCCATAGTACGTACAATAGGCGCAGGGGCTCCAGTGCTGGGAAGCAGGAAGTCTGGACCTCCACTCACATAGATCCCCCAGACTCAGAATGGCACGTAAGGCATCTCTATTGAATCCTGGTAGTTCAAGGGACTTTTGTCCTAGAAAGAGCATTGGGTAATAATAGATCTGTGGAAGTATATGTATATACACACACATGCATATATAGCCTTTCAGTCTAATTTTCATTTTGTAGATAAGGAACATGAAAGCTGAAAGTTAGTACTTCAAAATCAAAAAATAATCATCAATAATGAGAGAGAAGGAAAAAGCGAATACCTGAACTATCAATCGATACTATGCTAATTCCAGTTTCCTAAGACTCAAAATGGCACTCTTTCTGTTATTCCCAGGAACGGAGTAAACAGACTGAAGACCAAAATAGTTGACCAGGCTTCCAGGACAATGTACAAGTAATGGAAAAAGAGGGAAAATACTAGGGAATTGCTACGTGACCAAAAGCAGTATACAGTGATCTCCAAATGAGCTAGCCAAGTGTAGTTCAGACTCTAGTGGTCCAAGTTCTATTTTTGTTCTTAAAGTTTGTGTTCAAATTTGATAAATGCTGAGAGAGACAGAGGATTAGCATCGTATTCATTACCAGGACAACATGCTGCACAAACAGAGAATTACCTTTTCCTTGCTGCCTCAGCAAGAACGCTTGAGATGCCCAAACACCAAGGGAAGGGCGCTTATTAGCAACAAACACATCAGAAGCCGCAACAGCAGACATGTGGAACATTAGTGTCTCTTATTCTATAAATATCCTCGCTACAAAATTCAGCTCTGAAACAGATCACAAGGTTTTCTTTTCAAATTACATTATTTATGTCTCCTCATAAATGAAGTGGAAAATAGAACAAATGAGGAACAAAAAAACGTATCCCTTTGTGCAAGCATAAAGGTGGGTAGTATCACTGTGCCGTCTGTACTTTAAATAAAGTGAGATGAAAACAATCCAGGTCAGCTCATGCTGGAAGCCTATCTTCTGCAGTGTAAGAACGGATTAGAGCTTCTCAAATTGTAATAGGTATACAGTCACATAGGGATCTTGTTAAAATGCAAATTCTGAGTCTGTAGATTAGATTTGGGATTGAGATTTTATATTTCTGGACAGAGTCTTAGATGATGCTGATGTTGCTGTTTTGTAGACTGCATGGAGACAAGGGATGGTGACAAAATATGCGATACCTTCCCTCAATGGGATGGCATGGTTAAATTTTTTGTTTGTTTTTTTAGTTCTCAAAATTTAAACTTTGTGTTCTGCAAGCATATAAAGAACCCTAGGAAAAGTAAACTATTAAGCTCTACAGAGTAAAAAAAAGAAATATTCTGATCTATTTAGATTCCATTTTTTGGACTAA
The DNA here is from genome assembly GCF_018350215.1 of Panthera leo. Taxonomy (NCBI): domain Eukaryota; kingdom Metazoa; phylum Chordata; class Mammalia; order Carnivora; family Felidae; genus Panthera; species Panthera leo. Next base: position 145,036,904 of record NC_056687.1, on the reverse strand, counting down.
CAAGACACTTTTATTTTAGGATTATGAACACATTCATTGAGATCAGATCATTAAAGAATTTTCATAAAGCATTTCCCAAAATCATCTGTATCTAGCCAAATTATTTCATAATATTTCAAAACTATCAATTTTCTATGAATAGGATCAAAATATTTTAATTTTAACATTACTGAAAATATTTACTGGGTAAGTTATTTTTCATGCAAATTTTATAATATATATATATATGTATATATACACACACACACACACACACACACATATACATGTATTCCATAAAACATTTTATCACTGTGAATATTCTTTTGTGGTTATTACTTCAATACATCCAAATTTGGGGGATGAAAATTTTATAATTTTTAATTTGCTCTACATTATTTGATTCTTCTAGAAAGATTATGATGTTCTATTTTAGCTTTTCTCAGAGTCAATTTTGTTGATTAAATTCTACACAAATATTTACGGTAAATTTTATAGAAGACAAGGATTTGCATTTATTTTTGCAGAACAAATGGCCGAAGAGGGGAAAGACACTGCATCTGGGAACACAATAAGGTTAGCTTGGAATCCATGAACTCTGAGGAAAGAAAGATTTGGAGAGTTAAGAAGAAAAATCAAATTTTAAGAGCATGTAGGGCAAGGGGAGCTTTAGCAGAGGGTAAGGAAATACTGGAAGCCAATAAAGATGTTGGAATGAAGAAAAAAAAAAACATACCCTCTACCCTACATAGAGTATCAGTAACTGAATTCAGTTCTCCATTCACCTAGTGTGTAAGTTCTTTTTCAGATATTCGCTTTTCTTTCTTCATAAATACCCATCTGCATTCGTGAAGGGTTAATGGAATGCTATATACACCGTCATGGATTTCATTTACTCACAAATTCTCATAACTTCACAATGACAGTATTTATCATTGTGCTTCTAGTCCTAAAATAAAATAAAATAAAATAAAATAAAATAAGATAAAATAAAATAAAATAAAATAAAAACATTTCCATTTTTTTTTATGAAATACATTTAGGGAATTCATCCTTAGACCTCACTGAGTCACCCGCATGTATAATAATCATGATGTTCAACTAATGTTCCCCATTAAAATGCATTATATGAACATTGAGAAAAAGCAGGCACTTATTGGGATGAGCAATGGATGTTGTATGTAAGCCAATTTGACAATAAACAATATTAAAAAATAAAAATAAAATAAAGTAGGGGCGCCTGGGTGGCTCAGTTGGTTAAGCGTCCGACTTCGGCTCAGGTCGTGATCTCGCAGTCCGTGAGTTCGAGCCCCACATCAGGCTCTGTGTTGACAGCTCAGAACCTGGAGCCTGCTTCTGATTCTGTGTCTCCCTCTCTCTCTGCCCCTCCCCCCATTCATGCTCTGTCTCACTCTGTGTCAAAAATAAACATTAAAATTTTTTTTAAATAAAAAATAAAATAAATAAAAATAAATAAATAAATAAATAAATAAGAGAATAAAAGGCAATACCAAAATAAAATAAAATAAAATAGAAACAAAGAAAATAGGTCACTATATGCTGTATTTTAAATTAAAAAAAAAAAAAAAAGAAAAGGTGTATGGGAAGTATACTACACTCTGCATATATTCCTGACTCCTGTTGATGTTCTCTTCATAAAAGAAAAGTTCTTTTTTGGATTCATATTAACAAGGCAGCTAAAATAATAAGATGCACTTCCATGGTTTCTTGCATCTTCAAAAAAAATAAATAAAGTTGTGACTTAATAAAAAATTAAATGTATGCAAATTAGTGGTCATCTGTTTCCTCCTTTCTTCCTAAAATTTGGCATCTCTCCATTGCTCTTCACTCACACAGTCATAGCTTATACGTGTGTTATTTCCAGCATAGTCATTATTTGGAAGATTAGATCCTGTGAAAGAAAGGCACCAGTCGTGATATGGCTTCAAAGTTTTCTATCCCAGAGCATATATTCACTGGTGTAAGGAAGTGCCTTAGATCAATCTACAGAGTCTCATGAGCTCATGTTTTTCCACTCTCATCATCAATTCTAAACTGTGAGTAGCAACTTAATTCCAGATTCTTTTTTTTTTTTAATTTTCTCAAAAACAACATGAGGGCAAATGACTACCTTACCACCAAAACTCTCTCTGAAGAGCAATTTTCCAAAGTTGTCAGACATTTTCAGTATGGCCCTCCATCATAGGGTGGTTTTGTGTCTCCAAACCAAAAACACTTGAATTGGAAAACAAATCTTAGGGTCAGCATGAAACGTTTCTGAAAATCACAAGTGTATGATGATTACAAAAATGCTATTGATAATGATCTTGAGGTTAGGGGAAGTCTAAATGACCAACCCCTTAATACCATAAATACTTGAATAATGTGTGTTACTGTAGTTGGTATAAATTTTTAGGATATAGAGTACCATATATAACATTTAAAAGAAAGATACGTGTGAAATGTATTTGAATTTTTGAAAGTTTCAGAAATGGTTAATATTTCTTAATTACTTGTCCTGATTTATTTATACCGATTTGCAGTAATGATTGTGAAAACAAGCAACGGTGCTTGAGTGTTTGAAGAGAGAGAGAGAGAGAGCGTGCGTGCCCGCGAAGGGAAGGGGAAGGGGCAGGGGCGGAGAGGAGAGGAGAGGGGAGGAAAGGGAGGGAGGAAGAAGAAAGACACTGAAAATTTAACAGGAAGATCATACTTGATATTTCTATGGGGAAGTTCTAGTCACAAATCAGGTAATGTCTTTATGTTAAATCAAAATAACGGTCAATGATTGTTATTTCTTTGAGTAACATTTTGCCAAATAAGAACCAACAGTTAAGAAAGGTGCTAAAATCCTAGGGTTCTAGATGGATGTAGACTTTTAAGTGGAAATTGTGATCCTGTGCACACTGAACATCAATCCCCCAGTTTCCTGGGTGGTACTGATTGGGCTGGGCAAAATTTCAAACCTAGATTCACTGCAAATATCAGAGTTCAGGTCAAGTGCTCCCTGAGTCTGCCACTTAATTCACCTGTCAGCGCAACATACTAGATCTGAAAACAGTGCTCTAAATCCAACTTTAGGACTTGTTTAAAAGGGCTTTGATAGATTTGTACCAACCACAGTAACATACATGATTCAGATGCCAATATATGGAAGAGGCTGATCACTCAGACCATCCCTGACCTCAAGGAACGTTATCAAATGGAATTTTCTTATTTTTTTTTAATTTTTTAATGCTTATTTATTTTTGAGACAGAGAGAGACAGTCAGAGCGTGAGCAGGGGAGGGGCAGAGAGTGAGGGAGACACAGAATCTGAAGCAGGTTCCAGGCTCCGAGCTGTCAGCACAGAGCCTGACGCAGGGCCCGAACCCACAAACCGTGAGATCATGACCTGAGCCAAAGTCAGACGCTTAACCGACTGAGCTCCCCAGGCACCCCTCAAATAGCATTTTCATGATAATTTTACAGGTTTAATTTTCATAAGCATTTTATACTTACCCTAGGATTTGTTTTCCACTCAAGTTAGGAGTATGGTTGATGGAAGCAAAGAGCGTAATTGTGCCTTTTAGTATTGTGGCTTTGGTATTACCTAGCGGAGTTCTCATTTAAACACCTACTTCCCCCATCTTTTTTTTTTTTTTTTTTTTTTTAATTTTCCTACTGATACCATTTGAGAAACAACCATGTCAGTCACTGGATCACCTGGCCTTCAAATCCTTCCAGGTCAGCTGGTCAGCAGCAAAAGTTCTCCCTTTGTTCTACAGGTAAAAAAAATGCCCTGCACTTCTCTACAAACAGGTATGATAAAAATGTACTTATTGATACATTTAAAGTACTATTATATGTATTTTATTCCATTTTGGACATCACCTGTTAAGAGGACCCCGGCAACCTAGAGCCCATTAGTAAAATAGTAATCGTTATTGTTGAAAAATTTGGAAACCAGGCAAGAGGAAGAATGGTAGAAAAATCTACTTAGCATGACCAGAGAGAAGAATAAAAGAGGGACAAGCAGGAGGAATGAAAGGGAGAGAATGAGAGAGACAGAAAAACAGAGAAGTGGAGGGAGGGAGGAAGAGGATGGGATGGGGAATACGTTAGCTCCGTCAAACATCAGAAAGGTCAAGTCACACCTATTCTGTTTGCTCTAAAAAAAAAAAGTCTAAGTGTGAAAATTACAAGAAGGCCAAGTTCAGCTGTCCAACAAGTCTTGCGAAAGTGACATGGCTACTGCTGAAAATATTTAAGAGGCTGGTTGGAAAACCTTCCTCAGGACTGGTCAGAAGGTGCATTCCTAGCAGTGGGTCTGGGCCAGATCACTGCTTTTCCAACTTTAATTTGCACATGAAACCCACTGGGGGTCTCTTTAAAATGCAGATTCCTTCTATAAGGTCTGAGGTGGGGCCTAAGATTGAGTATTTCTAACAAGCTCCCAGCTGATGCCCACACCACTCCTCCCTGGAAGACACTTTGACTAGTGAGGGACCCGATGATCCTTGAGGTGTCGACCCACCGGAAATAGGAGCATTTCCTCAGCCAGGCCGTGAAATAAAGAAAACCACAAGTCAAGAGTTAGCTACACCGCATGCTCAAATTTCATTGATAAAATAACTAAACCGCCCTGTCTTTTTAGCGGCGGAAAATAGCTGGAAAACAACACTTGAGAGATAATAGCATAAGCACTGGGATAATGATACTAAAATGCCCTCAAAGAAAACTGGCAGCCGTTCCTGATTCATACCCAGCATAGACAAGTGTGAGGAGCTTGAAACCAAATGTCACCGCTAATACTGAAATTGGACCCTGCCAGCTAATAGCATGTTCACACAAGCCAGTGTTTAAGGGACAAAGATTGAAGACTGAGGAACTCCTTTGATGAGACAAGGATCAGGATATGTTGTATCATCGAGCCATAGTGGGAGTGGAATTGCACACCAATACACTGAGCTGTTCTGTCTTCCTTTTGACCTTTGGACTCAAGCAAACCCAAAAAGGAAGAGAGAATTGGCATTTTGGTTGCATCTCCTGCTACTTTTAATCAGCTGCAAGATTTTGCTGCCCTTGAGAACACTGCTCCCTATTCTGTGCGAATAGCTTGACCAGGGGCCAGCTGAAAGGCTGTCACTCGGTCAACAGGAAGTGAATGTGGACAAAAGGTCCAAGTTTAGGAATGCCTCTCTGGATTTTATTTTGATATAGAGCCTCGTCCAGCTCCGTCCTTGCGGCCAGAGCCAGAATAAAAATGCGCTCACGGACTAACTGTGGGCTTTTTAAAAATATTTTTTAAAGTCACAGTCCCCAAAACACATACACAAAAACCCAACAAGAGGAAAAACAAGAATGCAAGAAGGGAATATGAATGAATTCCTTAACTAAATGTGCTTGTTAAGTACATTTACAATACATGTTTATTAATATTTGGCTCCCTGAAAGAAATTCATTCTTCAGATATTTTCTTCTACTCTCTGTGGTCACATGAGGCCATCCTGAAGCATTTAAAGGGAACCGCTCATATCTCGCAGTCCAAAATGTTTTGTGAAATCAGTGTATACCGTGTGCATTTTAAAGGAGCATCACCACCCCTTACTCACTGTAAGGAGCAGCCACGTTTCCTTTACGTCTGTATGCTTTCATGTTGTAAACCACTGAGTTTCACTGAAACCTGTATAGGCTTTGTGGCTAGACAGAAACAAGTTCAAATCCTCTTTCTGCCACTTGCTGGGTGTGGTCCAGGAGGCTGAGCTCCCGTGTGCTGGAATTGGACGTGATAACAGGGGAAAAGAATACCCTAAACTCTGGGTTGCCCTTCTAGGCTGTGTTGAGCATCTGAGTTGTTCCATTTGTATGCAAATAATCCCTCTGTAGGTACTGCCTAGAGGTATTTACTTTTTCTTAACGGGACCTTGATTTTCTAACATGTTGAGTCTTATGAAACGGGTAAGACTAGGTTGTGTGAAGATGGAGATAAAAAACATTCCAAACTGACTACACGCCCAAACTAGGTGAAATAACTCATGACCTTAAACTTTCATCAAAGAGATCAACACGAGGTATATTTGGTAAGTACACAAGGTTGGCTGCATCAGCCTTATGTATCTGGGTTGTTAGAAGGTTCTGGGGCTAGCCTATCTGGACTTAAGTTCTGATTCTGTCACTTCTGATTGTAGCTTATCTCACTTAGACTCTGGCTCAGTCCTTTACTGATCATGTGCCTCTCCTCACCTCATCAGATGAGTTCCCTCATCTGAAACGTGGGGATAATAATAGCACTAGTGTTACAGTGAGGATAAATGAGTTAATCTACAGAAGGAGCTGAGAATGGGGCTCAGAACAAAGCAAGAGTCCCACATTTTTTTATTCCATTAAAAACAGCAAAGAAATTTGTCAGCACATGTCTACACATCATGGACTCAATGTTCTGGCAGTTCAGTTCAATAAGGAAGCTTAAAACCATGAAGAGGGAGATTGTTCATAGGAATGCAAGCTTGCTGAGAGCCGGAGCTCTGGCTAGACAGATTACTGCTGTATTTCCAGAACCTAGCACATGCCGGACTCAGGGCAGGAGACCACTATGAAGAAGTGAACGAGCAGAGATCTAGGAGCTATGTTTTGCTGACTTCCAAAGAGGGAAAAGACCAATCAAAACTCGAATTTTCAGATTCCGACAAATAATTAAGTAACAAGAAACAATAAGAAAGAAATACACTAAAAAATATCGGAAAGGCATAGGATTACAACATCTACCTGTGAATTAGGCACTATTCTAGCTTCTGAGGCTGCTACAGTGAACAATTTTGGCATCATGTAGCTATCTGCTAGTTGCAAAGATGAAAAATTGATATGTGCTACTTGAAACAATTTAAAAATTTAAGTACAACAAAATAAAATAGAATGCCAATGTTACAAAAATAATAAAGTGGGGTAAGAGTGAGAAAGTGACAGACTGTTATGTTAGATAATAATGTCACGGGATGGCCTCTTGAAGAGATGACATTTGAGGAGAGACCTGAACATAGTCAGGAGAGACCCCAGAGCCTCCCTGGGGAAAGTGCACTGCAGGCAGACGAAACAGTTAAGATTAGTTTTGATATGAACCTTGACCTTAGCAGGTAATACATTGTGATTCCTTCCCAATTTAGAGGTCTATGACATAAGATTCTTTAACCTCACTGAACAAAATTAAACACCAATGAGTTCTGATGGAAATACAAAAGGACAGAGTACATGCGTTTTGCAATCACAAAGAAATTAGCACTTAGTGTGTTTTGCTGAGAAATAACAATAAAGCATAATATACCGTTCATGTTACTCTGTGCACAGTACGTACGTATTCTCTGAACTGGAAGAACTAATCCTCCCAGAAGTGTTTATCAAATTAAACTACTACTTTGACCGACATAAAGATACACTCTAGTTTTTCTCGGCGTAGGTTGCCTAAGTTTGTTTTGCATAAATCTTTACAACTTTTATTCAGCCTTCTGTGCTAATGGTATTTATTTGCCTCCTTGGAAATATCTTCTGCAAGATAAAGCAGATAAAAATTAGGATTTCCCTAGGTGTGGAAAATCAGTACTGTCCAACGGAAACACAGTTCATGCCACAAATGTAATTTAAAATTTTCTAGCAGCCACATTAAGAACTGTAAAAGAAACAGGTGAAATCACTTTGATATATTTTCTTTAAACCAATTTATCCAAAATATTATCATTTTAACATGTAGTTGATATTAAAATTGTTAATGAGATGTTTCGCATTATTTTTTATTACAAAACCTGGTGTGCATTTTATACTCACATCTATTTTATACTCCCATATTTCAAGCACTCAGAAGATACACTTAACTTAAGGTTACTTCACTAGGTCTAGATCATGACTAGGTGGCCACAGAATGAAAGTGCCATCTTCATATTGGGACTAGGTGGCCAAATTTAGGGGGGGGGGGGGGGGGGGAAAGGTTGTCCAGTTATATTGAACATTTTTATACTAAAAAACACTTACACGGAGCATACTTGTACTAAAAATCTATGTTATTCATTTGAAGTTTGAATTTAATCAGAGCGCTTGTGTTTTATCTGATAACTTCTAATCAGAACAGAAAGGTAAAGATTTTGACCACAAGCTCAATAAATCACAGAAAAAGTTATCCTGAGATAAAAACAATGACCATACTTTACAATGCCGTTGTAAAACTTCCATTATTATATCAAGACAGCAATTTGAATGTATTTTGGAGGAAAAATTTGGGTGCCAGTTTGAGATTTCAGCCGTCCAAGCTACCCTATCTGATCTAGTTGACAGGAAGTTTGAGAGCAAAGGAGGAAATCGGCAGATAGGATTCAAGCAGCCAAAAAACAGCCAGCCTGACAGTCGAACCAGACTGGAGTTCTGTTGATTCACTCTGTCATCTGAGGAGAATGACATAATACTCAGTCATTTTCAAACTGTGGCCCTTACCTAGAAGTTCTTGAGGGGAAGCAAGAGGCATATAGATTCTTCACCAAGTCTTCAAATTATGGTGCTCCATTTTTATTTGTTTCAGATACATGTTCATCTAATATTTTATTATATAAAAAGGTTTAAAAATCAATAGTTTCTAAGAACATTCCTCAATTTCAGAATTCTATCGTGGTGCTTAGATTAAACATGTATATGTGCTTTCAAATTATTTATGTGGCACAAACACAGTAACAATAGTGTTCGTGGTCACCTAGGTGGCTCAGTTCGTTGAATACCTGACTTCGGCTCAGGTCATGATCTTGCGGTTCGAGCCCCGCATGGGGCTCTGTGCTGACAGCTCAGAGCCTGGAGCCTGCTTCAGATTCTGTGTCTCCTTCTCTCTCTGCCCCTCCCCTGCTTGCACTTTGTCTCACTCTGTTTCTCAAAAATAAATAAATGTAAAAAAAAATTTTTTTTAATAAAAAAAATGTAACATTAGTGTTCACAGTAAACCAAAGAAAAAGTTCTCATCGTCCTACGGCCCACTCAAATTAGAATAGTTTCCTTTTTGTTGTCTTCCTCCAGTCTCTTTCCTTGTGCATGTAAGTATCATCATTGCAGAAATGCATTTATTCTCATTTATTACTTAATATTATATCATGAGAATTTTCCCAAGATGCAAATGTCCTCACCATCATTACGGTATGCTAGTATTCCATTCCATAAAAAATATTTCCTTTAAATTTCTTTTTTGGGGAGGCTGCTTCCCAGTATTCACTTATGACTTTCACATCTACGCATTTGAAAAAAAACACAAAAAAATCTGTGTATTTTTGCCTACTCAACATCTTTTCTCTGACACTAGATCTCTGAAATTCAACAGCCCTCAATGCAAAACTGGGGAGCCTTTCTAATATTGTTCTTCTCTTTGTTCCTTTTGCTTCAAAACGAGTGAGCCAAGACAGGTGTCCAGGACAGAAACCTGGAGGTCATTCCAGACTCCCACTTCTCTACCTTCCTATCCTCTACCCATCCTTGCCATCACCGGACTTGGTCAAACCTACCTCACACTTCTTGAATCTCTTAAATCTTCTTTATTCACATAGCCCCTCCCTGATTCTGCCCTCATCATTTCTCACATATAGTAATACTTCTTCTCTTGGATTAGTTTCTGTTCCAAGATTTATCCCCAGCAGTGTAAAGGCCAAGGTAAAATATCTGTGGAGCCTTGCAACATATGGACAAATTGCTTCCTAGAGGAATTGTACCAATTTACATTGCAACTATCAATGGGAGGTGTGACAATTTTATTGAAACACAGTTCAGGCTATTATTTGGCGGGGGGGGGAGGGTGGGGGGACACAGACATATATGTAAGCCCACTGCTCCCTTCCCATCTCTGTACTGCAGTCCCTCAGCAGCCTTGCTAACATAGGCATCACTACCATTTTCCGTTTGTTATCTGCTGTTTTTGTGAACATAATAAAATCTTTATGGGAGAACTGAATACTTTATTTGTCGAGACACAATTAAAATGTCATCGTTCCCACCTTATCATACACAGTGGATAAGTGGACTCCAGCCTTCAGCAAATTGCAAACTGTGAACAAGCTTACCAAATCTTACCAATTTTGAAAGATGAACAAACACAAGTGTTGAAGTGTGTCGACAAGATGAAAATGGTCACTTAAATTTAGACATTTCCCACCAGGGTGAAAAGAGAGTTGCTAATTTACCCTGAAAACTATAAATGTTTTCATATTTTCTTCTGTTAAGGATGCATCTTTAATAATGGCCTTCTTTTACAATGGAAGAGGTCAAGAAGAGATACCCATACACATTTATTAACAATGGAAACCTTTTGTGTTTTTCCTGAGGTATTTTCATTATTTGTATGTGTTCATGCATGGAACTGGCTAATGTATAGCCTAAACTAAGGAATGGACACAGCAGTTAGATATCTAGGAGATCTATGACATCAGCCCAATACCATGACGACAACTCATAAAAGAGTTGTTCTGTTTTTAAAATTCACTTCTAAGTGGCAGTGGGTCCACATAGGAAACCTGGATATGTCCTTAGTATTTCTCCAAAATGAACCACAAGGAATCTGCCTGAGTCCTTGAGAGTGTTGGAGCCAGCCTCACCCAATGGTCTATGCCTGGTAAGTGTCAGATGCATAATGGTCATCAAATATACACTTGAGGGTGCATGAATGAAAGCCCTGTTCTCAGAGAGAGAAGAGAGGCAAGCACTATTTTTAAAATGTAGGCACTGCAACGTGCTGTTACTAATGTACAACAGGCTTTTTTCCTACCCTTTTACTTACTCCCAGATGCTCTGTAAGTTACAGTTTTGCAAAAGCTACAAGAATGGATATTTAAAACAAAACAAAAGAAAACAAAACAAGGCCATGTAGAAGGATTCTCAGAAACAAGAACTAAAGCATAAGATTCAATGTTTTCACTGAGAGCTTTACTCATGGTATGTGTCAATGTTCCCTTGAGGTGTCTTATCCTCAAATACCATTTTTGTTTTTTAGTAGATTTTAGAAGTGCTCTGACTTCTGTGTAACCTCTTCTCTTAACGCAGCTGGTCCCAGCAAGAATATGAAATCAACATACACACAAAGGTAAGAAGTACATGTGTCAGTATGTTCAGTTTTTCAACAACTACTGAACATGAACAGTGATCTAATTGCTAACCCGGTGTCTCCTCTGTAGTCTTGAGTCTTGTTAAGTTACTTAACACCATCAACTGTTTCTTTTTAAAAATGCTACACCTTTACCTTTTAGGACGTCCTGTCCTGTCCATTCTTCTGGGTTTTCTGCTTGCCCTTAAACACTCCCTCTCCTTAGTCTTCTGCTATGTGCCACCCCATATTTTTTCCTTCAGTGATTTAACCAGCTTCTGTGGTTTAGATGATCCTGACCCTCATATTATCATCTTCTGACCTTTAGGTCTATTATACCAACTTACCATTTTGTTTTAACAGGATGTCCTAATGGTATGCCAAACTCAGTATATCCTGAATCAGATGCATTATTTTGTCCATCAAAATGACTTGCCTTTATTCCCCATCTCATTTGAAACCACCATCAGCGACCCAATTGCCAAAGTCGAAAACTACAGTCTTCATTGATCCCTGCCCTCTCCCAGCCCACCTCATCTGATTGGTGCCCAGGCCTTCCCGATTCTCATTTTTAACCTGTGTCTCCACTTTACCTTTTCTACTCACAAAGCCCTCTGTCCATGTCCTCTTAAACTCTCATACAGACAGCTGCAATATCTACTTTGACAGAATTCTCTTCCTACCAGCACTCTATTTTAGTGATGGTTGGCAATGCGCCCAGCTATGAAAACTGCAATTTCCAGCCTCACCTGAGTATCATGAACCCATGACTGTGTTACAGTTTAGGGCCAATGATATATGAGTGGAACACTCTTGAACAAGGCCACATTCAACTACCACTCGTCTTTTGCCCCTTAGCCTCCTTGCATTCTTCCTGCCTGGAATGCAAATGTAACGTTAACTTGGAGCAGCCATCTGAAACCACAGGCAGAAGAAGGCATGAAGATAAAAGGCACACACTAAGGACAGGTGAGTTCTGAGTCCCTAAATGATGGAGTTGCCATATTGGCTTAACTACCTCCCTTCAGTCTCTGTATGCTACAAGGAAAAATGCTCTCAGTCACTGCTCAGCATTTTTAGCTGTTATGCTAACAGAGGAATGCAAAGTAAAGGGCTCATCCTCTTCGCCCACATCGCTTTCCTACTCCTCTGTCATTCCCAATTTCCCGTGATAGAAGTGACTTTTCAAAACATAGCTCCGACTGCATTATTCTCGTCCGCCTATGAATCTCTCCTTGATTCCCATTGGCTTTGTAATATGCTCTTTACTCTGGCTTTTATTCAAGAAACTTCACAATAACACCTGAGCTTGCATTTCAGGCTGTATGGCTTACCGTTCCCATACACGCAGGCCCAGAAAATGCCATGCATGTCTACAGCTTTCTGCCTCTGTCATGCCCTCTCCTCTTCTAGGGAAATCTTTTTTTCTTGCCATCTCTGCTACATAAAGTTCCATTCATCCTTTAGAGTCAAGCTCAAGTATCACCTCCTCTCTGAAACATTCCTCTGTGCTTTTTCCAAACTTAACAGTTAAAAGCATACATTGTGGCACTACATGACACAGGCTCTGTAAGTTAGAGACTGAATGATCTCAAGGGGTATCCTCATCTGTGAAATGCCAGGAACCTTGACACCTACCTCGTAGAGTCGCTGGGAGGGTTAAATGAGTTAAGACGTGTGGAGTCATTAGAAGGAGATTTGACATGCATAAAGTGCTCACTTGTCATTAGATATTAATATTAGATATTAAGCTCATGGTATCTTTCAGTTATAGGTATAAAAATAAGGTTTTAGTTTATATATATATAACACTACATATAAAGGTAATATTGTATATGAAAGCAAATATATATTTACATATTATATATAAAATCAAATATAGTTTTAGTATGTGTGTGTGTGGACACACACACACACACACTCACCTTCCCTATTTCTTATCCCTAGTGCCAAACATGGGTTCTATCAGAAATAGGTATTTGACGAATGTTGGATCAAATCAAATTACTGTACAGTGAACAAGTATTATGCATAAATCCCATTCTGTGTAAACGTCAGGACACTAAGGTTCGTGTTAACGTGCTGTATATGCTAAATTAGAAGACTATTACGCATTCCCATCAAATCCAAGACTTGTGAAAAGAAAACCATGAAGATAGAGGAGCAACCACCTCCACAAAACTATGAGTGACTTTAGGTTGGTATAGAATAAAGTTAATCACAGCAACAGAGCCTCCAGCTTGCATGACTTCCCACAAAGCAGATACGATACAGGGAAAAACATTTGTAGTAGAACACAGAATTGTGTCTATTCCTACTCTTTCAACAGTTTTTAATACCGAGAACAATCCTGGAATTTTTCAAGAGTGTAATAATCACTCTCCTCCCCATTGTGTGTACCCCACCACTATGACGTGCTGCCCATTCTTGCCTGCTTCATTCAATCATTTAGAGCTTCCAGACATGGCGGGCACCATGTTAGGCACCAGAAATACACAGATGAATAAAATCCTAAAGGCTAAGGAAGGTAGCTGAGGGCATATAATATTTTAGAATGACGAATACCATTCTTTTCCCCCCAGGGAAAGAGCATGATGGTGTCAAAGAAAGTTACGGGTGTTGGATTTTGAAGCCACATCCAAGCATTTTATTTTTCTCAAATATGGAAAAGCAAGGAAAGAAGAAAAGTATGGAATGAAATTAGGAAAGGAAGAAAGCATTTTTATACACTTGACTGTGAGATTGTATTTCAAATGGAAGGCAATGAAAAGGGGCAAAATAGGTGGTGTCTCACAAAGAGAAGTTTTACAGGCACCCTGCATTCTTCGCCCACAAACTCTGCCTCCTTCTCCCAAAAGAAAAGGAAGAAAAATATATAGAAGTTACCAAAAGAACCAAAGAAATCCTGGCAGGGTAATTAATGAATGCCAGGCCAGTCACCCATGTGAAAAAATAAAATGTGGCAAGAAATCATGGCTTCGTCAAGAACTTTGAGGTTTTTAGACTGGAAGCAATTTGTACAATGACTATTTTGACCATACAACTTCCTAATCTCAGTTCCCATAAAGTCTGGGTGGGGGCCAACTGGAATGGTTCGTCTCAGCTGCACAGATATCGTCCACAGAGGAAATAAAAGGATTTTAAACATTGGAGTCATTTCCTTTGGTTCTTAGCTCTTTGAGGGAAAAAAAATCCTTTCGGTCAGTGATATCTCCAGCTCAATTCCTGCAGCCTAGCTTAGAAAAATAAGAAAATCTGTTCCCTGAAACACTTTCCAATCAGACAAGTACAGGTCTCAACTCAAAACATTTAAGTTCAATAAAAGACTTTGCTTTGCCAGAGGGTTCTAGGAAGACTAACGCCTTTTTAAGGTTCAGACTGCTCTCTAATGAGTTACATAAAAATCCGCAACCAGTGTAAATGTCAAATGTGAAAGGATGTGTTCAGGAGAGAGACCTGTATAATCAAATCTCGAGTCGCTCCTTTGGAACTGCTGCTGAGGGGTCTCGGCGAAAATAATAGGGCCCATTTATGACACACAGCACAAATGGTAATAGCAAGTTACCTCTCAAGTGGAACCTTAGCAGCTTTGGAATGGTTACCTGAATGTGTTGAGAGCAGAAAAGCAGCACTTTCCAAATATATCCTCCAGCTAAGGACTTTTGGAACTGCTGCAAAGATTATAAAGAAAAGACGGATTGTCAGAATACTCCTCTGCTCATGTATGTGTGTGTGTGTGTATATATATATATTTATATACACATGTGTGTGAATATATATATATATATATATATATATATATATATATATAAAATATATATACACACACACACACACACACACACACACATATATATGTATTCTAAATGCCAAAGCTGGAGACCCAGCACCCACAATATGGCTCACATGCCACAGAATTTGAAATATTAGACAGTGTTTGTCCAAGATCAATCTACAAGGAACAGGAAGTATTTTGGCTGTCCCCACCACTGCTTTTGTTTGGTTTACTTTGTTCTTGTTTTTATTTTCCCGGCAAGGTCCTTGGTATTAATTCTCAACTCTTTGGATCAGTTTCTTGGTGAAAAGGGACTTTACAGCAGCCTGGGACAAATATAAGTGGAAACGTAAATAAACAGAAGTATATCTATATCTTGAGATCAAATCTTCAAGTTTTAAGACTGTCGAGGTTACTTATTCCAGGAATACTTGTGGAGAGGCTTACAGATTTTAATGATTAAATTTAAGAAGGACTCATGCATTATTACAGTCTCTAGATAATGATTTAATTCCAACTGCAATGCCAGGTGAATCAAAATTCTTCTTATTACAACCCACCACATACTGCAGCTAAAGAATAAATTGCTTTTATCAACCCTTCTCAAATGCTCATATCCCAAACTTGGACATATGTGGTACATTTATTTATTAACCAGCGTAATATAACAATGGCAAAGCAGTCCTCCACTTCTTAAATAATCCTGAGGACTATCTGTGGAGAGATAGGGAAGACAATCCTTCCATGAGGTGGATTTTCCCATTTTCTTCTTTCTCTTGCCTTTTATTTTTAATCAATCTGAATGAACAGTTAGAAATTATATGAAAAGGGAAGCCTTTGCTAACTCTATCAGAAACATCCAATGTTTCTGAAACCAAAAAAAAAAAGAAAAAAGAAAAATATTACTACCATAACATAAGAATTTTAATTGCATATAAATTTAAACCAAATGTTACTGGAAAAGTTCACCTTTTACTTTCCAACTTCTGCTCTCCAAGGAATTCCAAACTCAGGAGCACAGTGTCAGCAAAGTGACTCTGAACATGAACAGATATGAAATTTCTGTTTTCAGTTAGTCTTGTGACACATGTGTTTTTATTCTTTCCTAAGACACAGTGGGACCCCTCAACTTTTAAGTCATAATATGAAAATCCCATTTTGTTATTATTCTTATAAACGGTGAAATGATTGAGCAATATTCTCCAAGTAAGGGCAAACTGGGTGTTATTCTTTATATATGATGGTCTTATGAGCAGGGCCCATAATTTCTACTTTTTTTGCCTACCGATTCAAACTCTTTTTCCATGTTTCCCTTTATAACCAACAGCAGACATTAGCAAAGTGTCGGGCTAAATATAGTGTCAAAGTCTTTTGACATGGGATAGTCAGTAGACCAAACACAGAGACTCACAGAGGCACCAGTTCTCAGTAAAAACTGTTTTTCACATACGCTATAACACTAAATATGACAGTCACGCAAAATACCCAAGCACAGAACTAATTTTCTGCTGTCTTCTGTTCACACACAACAATGCATTATTTGAATCACTGTTAAATTTGACAGTCAAACTTATTTTTAGAAACCAATTTTTGACTTTAATCAACTCTCTGTCTCTCTTGACTTTCTCCTTTGTCATTAACCAAAAGGAACCTCTAATTTTTTTCCTAATAAAATGTTTATGAAATACATAGAATAAATCCTGGAACATAGTGGGAGCTCAGTGTCTCGTGGTTCTAAACAAGAGAAATGCATGGTGTCTGCTAATAATTTTTCAGGAAAGAATACAGAGGGTATTCTGGGGTGAGGGGATGGATTGAGTAAAGACCTCTGGGTGGTGTAAGCATGATGTATTGGAGAGAAAGTCACTGACCTGCTTGGCATTAAAGGTAACTGTTGAAACAAAATGAACAATACTGTGGGTTGATCCACATTATGGAGGTTCTTTAAACCCATACTGAGGAATTCAGACTTAATAGAGAATGGAATAACAAGTCACAGACAGGTTTGAACCAGGTAAGGGACATGATTAAGCACTGTTGAAAAAAGGCAATGAATCTGCCAGAGTACCGAGTCCAAATGTTCTTACCAAGAGCTCCTGCTTACTGCAGCTGTTTGATAAATGGCTACAATTTGTCCCAGTTTCTAATCACAACCCAAATCACATACATGATGCTTTCCTGGGACTACATCCATGTAGTGAGAACCTAAGATGTGGTTAAGCCATTCGTTATTTTATTCTTCCAGACATTCCCTGGATAACTATTTCAGGTTTCAAGCATGTGCTAAGCATAAGTGAACCAGGAATGAACAAGATATAGTCTTTAACTGTTTTCCCCTTTTTTTTTAAGAGAGAAAGAACACAGGCACCCACAAGAGTGGGGGGAGGGGGAGAATCCCAAGCAAGCTCCACACTCATCTCACGACCATGAGATCGTGACCGAAGTCAAAATCAAGAGTCAGATGCTTAATTGACTGAACCACCCAGGCACCCCTTTATTTTTTTTCCCTGAAGAACTATATAATTTTTTTAAAATGTTTATTTCTCAGGGGAGGCGGGGGGGGGGAAGGGGCAGAGAGAGGGACACAGAATCCGAAGCAGGCTCTAGGCTCCAGGCCATCAGCACAGAGCCCAACGAGGAGCTCGAACACCCCAACCGCAAGATCATGACCTGAGACAGAGTCGGATGCTTAACTGACTGAGCCACCCAGGCACCCCAGGAAGTATATAATTCTTGCTCTTGATAGGCCCATGACCTAAAAGGAACATGAAAAAGAAAAATCAATGGTCATATCCAGTTTGTTAAGTGCTGGCTGGAATGTTTTGGAGAACAAAGAGTGTTATTAAGGGATACGGAGAAAGATTACTTGAGTCAGCTTGGGCAGGGGCGGGAAGACGGCTCTGAAGACTAAGTGTTTATCAGCTCAGTCTTACAAGTCAAGGAAGAGCACAGAAATGGCACAGGAGAAGGAGGACATACGAGACATTAAGTGGCCAGGCTCTAGCACAAAGCAAACCTGAATCCATATCCCCTATTTGCTATTTTATAGTTGTGGGGACTGAGACAACTTTCTCGTCTCTCACGTCTATAAAATGGGGAGATAATTATAACTGTTTGAAAGAACACTGCCATAGTGCTTCTAAAGCTCTTAGCATAATTTCTGCACATGTACGTGCTCAATAAATGCCAGGCTGTATTATTAGATGGGGGAGGGGTGGTGGTGGATGATGTTTCAAGCAAAGGGAGTAGGTGCCTCAGTGCCTTTACATGGGGCATGTAAACCGGTACGGCTGGACATGTAGAAAGAGATGAGAACTGACCGGGGCCATCAGTGTGGCCACATGTACAGTTGGTCACTGTACATCTACAGGAGTTCTGCTCACAAGGACTACAATGTGAATGTTCCAGCAGTCCCAGGGCTCACATCATCCAAAAACCATACTAGCCTTTGTGTTAGAGACTAGAGGACAGGCCAGATCATGAAAGGCCTTTATTCTATGATAGGTAATTAGAGGTTTTATCAGTTTGTCATCTCATTGCAAATGATACAGACCTCAAAATTGACACACGTGACTGAATTTTAGTGAAGATGTACATCTTTAAGTTTTCTCATTTTTAAATCAATGAGTATTTTTTTCTTTTGCATTTCAATACTGTTAAATTATGCTGACACTGCTCATTTTTGTAGACAGCACAATTCCTCTTTTAAATATGGGGATTCAGAAATCAATATATAATCATATGTAATCTATAATCATAGTTCCATAATTCCTTCAAGTCCTTAGCTTTCTGAATGCACTGTTTTTATAGAATTCTATTCAGGTATTAAATACAATTTTGTAATTTACTTTTATTTATTGATTGATTGATTTTGTTATCCTTTAATGGATTGAGAAATACTAACTAGCCCTTATGATTTGTTAGGCCTTGGTTTTGTAGATATAGTGAAGTGTGTTTACTCCCTTGAGAAAGTCAAAGTCCAGAGAAGACATAAATGTCACCAATAATTATATCTATCAAGCAAAAATATCTTCAGTAGTGGTCAGACATCATGTTTTGACCTAATTGTTACCAGAACATACATAGATTTTTCTTCTTTTCTTTTTCCCAATTAACATCATACTGCACGCTCAAAATAGTATTTCTTTGATAAAAAAATGATACGATTAAGTTTGTTTGCTCAAAGGGTTGGGAAGGTTAGTGACTCTTGAAATGTAGTCATAAAAAAAAAAACACACGTTTGCTTTTAAATGAATCTAATAAAAAAGAGGCATCTCCACTGCCCCTCTAAATTAATTTTTTTTCTTGGTTGAATTCTCATGGGCAAATGATCAATAATTTCACCAATTATCAATAACTTCCACTTTGTTTGGGTTCGTGTTCTATGGCTTAAAAAGATCCTAAGGTTCTGTGCACTTTAAGTGGGCTTCTGCTCCCTGAACCAAGGACACAGTAAGTCTTAGTGACGCACATCTTACCCAGGAGGTCATTTTTTTCCCTGCTGGCTGGGACAGCGCCGACGTATGTGTGGCCTGGATAAAACATCAGTCTAGTTTCTGGCTAAAGAGAGGGAAGCATTTCCTCTCTAAACTTAGAGACCAAGTTTGTACTTCTGGAGTGTATCTGAAGGTCATAGCCTCTGTGTTTCCACATGTGTGCAGTCGGCTAATGAGGGCTGGGAATTCTGAACACAACCATCTACAAATTGTTTAGAGAACAAAGCCCAGATGAAACCATTTGCCACACACAGAGCTTCAGGTAACGTTTTGCCTCTCGAGTTAAATCTGAATGAGAAAGCTTTACGTGCCTTTCCCATTGTTTGTCCAAAAAACTCAAGGAGCTGGCAATGTCAAAGCAAAGTGGTAACCATGGAGGAACATGGATGCCAAGCCCTAAAGGATGTTCTAGTTTCCATTGCATAAGGAATTCATAGCCGCCTATTGATAACAAACTTCAGATTGAAAAGAAATCCAACAAAACATACTTGTGTCCTAAGAGTCACTTAATTTTGATTACAAATATAAAATGGCTGCCTTGCTGTTCCACTACATCCTACAAAAATCCCATCAATGAAAACAGACCAAATGCAGATGACGCTGCTGGAGAAGTAAAATAATTCTCTCAATGGTCCCAGTAATGAGGACTTAGTTATAAGATCAGCATCTGGAAGTAGAACATCACGCCTGAGACACATAATTCTCAGGGACTAGGCAAGAAAGAAATGGGAGTCAGAGTCTAAACATTGTAACAATTCCAAGTCAACACTTGGGCAAGGGATTCTAGAGTGAAGTCAAGGGAGTAAAGCATGTGCCTAAATAGTGCTGTTCATGAAACTAAACACAGATGCTTCAAGTTTCTTTAAAACACAAGGGAATGAAAGACCAGGCAACCTTTGGGTTGGAGTCAGAAGCTTTAAGGCGACTTGGGACAATAGAAAACTATGTGGCTGGGGGAAGAACCTTTTGAGAAAAACCAGATTGAAAAAGGAAAAACTGACACAGGCATGTGTGTGTTTTGCAGCAAGATCTGGTTTGTGGATAACTGCAAAACATTCAAAGCCTTTTTGATCAACCTTTTAGAATCCAAATAAGAAATTAGTTGTTTGTCCCTGGGTTCATCCATCAAGGAGATAATGACCCCAAAACACTGTCCACAGCTAAGTGCAAACTATTTAAAGGAGAGAGGGGAGGCTGCGTAAGTAATTGGGATGGAGTAGACTCTTCAGAGGTCTTAACCTTATCCTCATGAGCAAACACAGGAGGCAAGCCAAACAGAACTTAAATATGATGAAAGAGAGCATTTGCTGTGAAACTCTACCACACAGGCTCCTCAAGGAAGCACACGGCTCATTCTGAACCCCGAGAGGAAGGGGGATTATCAACCACACTTTGTCTTCCTCCCACCGCCCATGATCCTGTGATCTTTTCCCACTTAAAACTGATTAAACTGCTGCTCACTTGAAAGTTAACACAGGTAAAAAGGCTAGACATTTGTCAATATAACTTAAGTGCAAAACTGAAGTTAACAGAAAGCCATACTCAAAATAAAAAAAAAAAATGGAATGAAACAAAACGATCAAACTATTTTCAAAAGACGCCCGTGCTTTCAAGGCACGGTCCGCACACTCTTTTATAGCTATTGTTAGTGACAAAACAGAGCGAAAGCCCCAGTCAGTACTGTGTACAGTGGGATCGAACTGGATGGGTAAAAGATGTTGCGTGTTTTGTTTTCGCTTTTTGTTTTTTTTTCAAACTGTCCACCTTTACACGAAATCAAAACATTGTCCCTGTGTCTACCTGTCATTGATAACATCCAGGACCATGTACTGGAGTCTTACTTATGGGGATTATTTGAAAGTAGGGAGAGCAAATACTGGAGGGCGAGACTTTGACCAACTTGTATTTCAAGGCTGTAGAACGCTGGGAAAGTTCTTCAGCATCTCCAGGTGTGCTTCCTCATCAGCTCAATGGGCACAGCAATAATTCTTGGAGTTATTTGATACCCATGCAAGGAGGCATATGCTGTTGAAACTTGAAGACGTGCATGCCTTCAGGGGCCCCAGCAGGTACATGAGTGAGTGAGGGGAGCTGGTTTTAAGACAATTAACAGTGCTTTAGCTTCTACTAAATGTAAGAAAGGATTCACATCTAAATATTCTGAAGCAGCGTCATAGCTGAACAACATTCCTTTAGACAAATTTACTCTTTCAATGAATGATAGGAATGTTCAAAGAGACTTACAGACTCCAGTCTGCTCAACTACCATTTGACTCAAATTTGACCATTTGAGTTGCACAGCATATTAGTATACATGTATCTTCTGCCCCCATAACCACTGCTTACCATATTTCTGAGGACCCTAAAGCTCATCATCAACTCATCCCCCCAGCTCACTGTGGTAAGTAAGCAGGTCTTTTCTCCTGGGCAAACAAATCAAAGACACCATTCCTGACCCTTACTTTTAGAATGCTTTTTTTGCATTGTTTTGCTTTGTCTTGGTTCTTTGGTGTGTTTATTTGGTTCGCTGATTGATTGGCTGGTCACTAGGTTGGTGGAAAATAGGTTGAGGAGTTTACTTCCATTGCTTAAGGGAATGCAGATGGGAAAGATTAAAATGTGGGCTAAGGCTGATAGGCCTGATAGCCTTTGATGCTACAAAAGGCTACAGTGTAACACAGGTACTAAAAGGCTTCCTCCCCAGAATGATAAACTATGTTCTGGTTTTCCACAGGTCTGTATTTCTCCCAGCTCATGTACCACACTGGTTTTTTATTGTCTACAAAAGGTCCCTTGTAAACTGAAATCACCTTATCTGGAAAGCTATACTCTGTATACTTTAAAGAAAATTTCCTTAACAAGAACAGGGTCGAAGAATTGGCTCTCGTCTAGAAACTTGGGGAAGACATAGAAGAATGATGGGCTGAACGGAACGACATGGAATATAAATAAGATATATCCAGTTGTAATAGGGGTGCCTGGGTGGCTCAGTTGGTTCAACAACTGACTCTCGATCTCGGCTCAGAGATCTTGTGAGTTTGAGTCCAACATCAGGCTCTGTGCTGATGTCATGAAGCCTGCTTGGGATTCCTTTTCTCCTTCTCTCTGTCCCTTCCCTGCTTGTGCGCGTGCTCGCTCTCTCTCTCTCTCACAATAAATAAATAAACGTTAAAAAATATTCAGTTGTATTAATAGTTGACATGAATAGTTCACAATTGGTGGCAATACAATGATACAAAGTATAAATATTATTTTTTTACACAGATTTCAAGTCTATACATACTTTATCAATGCCTGAACTTGATATCAAACCTTTTATTTGATAATTGCATATGCAAAGCTAACTCAGTATGACTTGTCTTACATTATCCTCCCACAGTAGAGAAAAACCACAAAGAACCTGACCACTATCTAAGGCATAACGGCTTCCCTAGGACTTCTTTGGTTTATGTAACATAGTGGATGCTTAGTTACATACCAGTATAGTGATTTCACTTCAAGCTTCTTTAAGTGAAATTACATTTTATTAAATTTACACTTTATGGCAAATCTTTAGATAACGGTTTTTAAAATTCTCTTAGGGATGTAAGTATCTCTTAAATATTTTGCCTCCGTCTCCACACACACAAACACACAGATGTAAGGACATTCATGTGTAACTATGTATATATAATAAATATATAAGTAAATACATTAATATATAATAACATGTATGGGTGTATATCCATTTCACCTGGAGTTATTCTCATTTGATTCAAAACAATGATTAGACGTTGAAATAGAGTTTCATACGAGAAATTTTGGCTTCTTAAGGTTTTCTTTAGTCAGGAAAAAATTTGCAAACCATTTATCTGATAAGGGGTTAATAGCCCAAATATTTAACAAACTCATTCAACTCAGAAACAAAGAACCCTATTAAAAAATGGGCAAAGGATCTGAAAATTTTTTTTCCAAAGAAGACACACAAATGGTCAACAAGTATATGAAAAGATGCTCAGCATCACTAACCATCACAGCAATACAAGCCAAAACCACAATGAGATATCACCTCACACCTGTCAGAACGGCTGTATCAAAAAGATAAGATATAACGAATGCCTATGAGGATGTAGCTAAAAGGAACCCCTATATGTTTTGGGGGGAAATGTAATTTAGTACAGCCATTACGAAAAGTAGCGTGGAGGTTCTTCAAAAACTAAAAACAGAGCTATTGTATGATCTAGCAATCCCTCTTCTGGGTATGTGTCCAAAGGTTATGAAACCAGCACCTCAAAGAGACAACTGCAACCCATGTTCATTGCGGCATTATTCACAATAGCCAAAATATGAAAAATACCTTAAGTGTTCATCAACAAATGAATAAAGAAATTGTAGTATATAAATACAATGGAATATTATTCAGCCTTAAAAATAGAAGACATCTTGCCATTTGTAACAACATAGATGAATCTGGAGGACATTATGCTGAATGAAATAAGCTAGCCACACAAAGAAAAAGCAAAGAAAACAATGATCTCACTTGTATGAGGAATCTAAAAACGCCAAATATTTAGGGGCAGAGAGCGATTATCAGAGACAAAACATTGGGGGAAATGGGAGATGTTTGTCTAAGGGTACAAAGCGGCTGCTGTGTAGGAAGAATGTGTCTAGAGATCTAATGTACAGCATAATGATCATAGTTAATACAGTACTGAATATTGGAAAATTTGTAAGTAGACTTCAGATGATGTCTTCACACACACACACAAAATTACTATGTGAGGAGATGATATGTTAATTAGCTTGACATAGTAATTGGTTTACTACATATAGGTCAAATCATCATAGTGTCAAATGAATATATACACTTTTTATTTTGAAAAATAAAATTAAGGGCACCTGGATGGCTCAGTCAGTTAAGCGTCTAACTTTGGCTCAGCTCCTGATCTCACGATTCATGAGTTTGAGCCCGGGGTCAGGCTCTCTGCTGTCAGCACAGAGCCCACTTTGAATCCTTGGTCTCCCTCTCTCTCTGCCCCTCCCGCATCTCAAAAATTAATATTTAAAAAAATAATAATAAAATGGAAAAAGTTTCCTCTAGTCAAATCAGTAGCGATTTCATCATCTGTTTTTAATGAAAATATACAGAATTAGCCATAATTTCTTTAAATGTGATATATGAAATTAAAGATTTTCCGATCCTTAACCCCTTGTCACTCAAAAATACCTCATGAAATCCCTTGAGAAACTTTTTAATAGTATTGTTTTAAAAAGCCTCTAAATTCACCTCACAAAATTCCCTTTTTGAGAAAAACATTTTTCCTTTCATTCATTCCTTCAATGATAAGGTATATTCCACTTCACTTATCTATTGTAATAGAAGTACCCCAAAGACATAAATTCCAAGGTGCCTCAGAGTATGTTTCTCTTGGAATTTTATCACGCGACTTCAGTACAGTCTCAAATGTGGTTATTTTCCACATCATCCTTAAGCCCAAAGCTCAGTATGTTCTTTAACATTGCTTCCCTCAAATCTTTTGTTTCAGCTCCTGCTTTTCACATAGTGGACAAGCCCTGAGAATGTAAACAGCTGTGATATCAGCAACATCTTATTATTTCTTCTTGAGAGAAACTGTATCTTTGTCAGTATCATAGGGAGGTATTCCAAAGATGCTTCGTGAACACAGGTTTCTTCCAAAGGGCTGATGTAAGCTGAATGGCCAATAGGTCTACCTGGATGTCTAGTAATTAAAATGAGCTGCCCTTTTCCTAAGAGAAGTAGTTCAAATTAAACGCAGACCCGGCCTTTTCCCTCATTCCACAGCACGGGAGGAAAAGACGCCAGTGTTTAAAATGATCCTATGAAGTAGAGACATTGTATCACCAACATTTTACAGATAAAGAGACATTTGAGCTGACTTAGAGCCACTCGCAGAACCGTAATAAATGATACATTCATCTTTCAAATTCAATTTGCGTTTTTAGAGTTTTAGGATTTTTTTTTAGCCATATGCATAAGTTTTTCTCTTTCATACCCCAGGGTTCTCATTTCTTTACTAAAGGAGAGAGAAAAAATAGCTATTTTAATAGCAACATGAATAACCAATGAGTCAATAAGAACAGTGACAAGGACCAAGTCAGATGATGATTAACCTTACCCTAAATTAAATATGCCTTCACTGTGACTTCAAAACTAAGAAAGCAAGAATCTTTAGGCTTTCTTTTTCTTTACCTCTGAACTTGTAACATGATGGAGTGAACAACATAACAAAGGGTAAATAAAGAACCTATTTTTTTCAGGGTTTTTTTTCAGAACCTATTCAACTCAGAATGAATTCCACCACCTGCTACTGTGTCAGAATGTGTTTGTCCTCAAAGACATACGGTTTGTAGGCCTTGAAAAATCCTAAGGACTATCATATAGCCACTACCAAAATGTATGAAAGAAACATCCTTTAAGTACTTACACTTTCTGCTATGAACACACTTTCTGCTATGAACAAAGCCAGGCTCAATAAATATGTGTTAATTCACAAAATACACATTCCTTGAACATTTTAAAGGTACTCAGAATGGCATTAAATTATGTAAGATATGTAGCAGCTCTGGACAGTATGGTTCAATGAGAAGAAATCCAAGTCCAAAGCCACAAGAAAACTTACCTGATGTACCAGATCCATTACAAACATGGTTCCCCATAACTGTGAAAAATACTTTTTTCATTGTAAGGTAACTTCATTTGACAACTGAGGAAACGGATGTTTAGAAATGTTATGTAACTTGTCCATGAGAACTAAAATTACTACTTGGAGATTTTCTCAGTATATACCTTTGGAAATATATTTGGAAAATCCCTCAAGAACTAAGTGGGGTTTCTTTTGGAAGACCTACGTATTTTGAAATCCTATATTTATTTATACGGTATTACAGGCTTACATTTATTTTAATAAACTGGACAAACACATATATTTTCCATTATAGATTATATTTTGCACATTATTTAAAATATATTACCATTTTTTATTTTCCATATCCTTAGGAAATCATTGAATGAAAACAGAAATTCAAATAAGAGATAATTCCACCTCACAAAATAAATATTCTCAGTTAAAATGCTTAATTTTAAAGAGTAACTCTAGGAAATTTGTGTATGGGTATGCCTTTGGTACCCCTGTTTTTTTTTTTCTTTCAGAACTATAGAACATATACCCCTCCATGTTTATTCTTTCCATTGATGCAACATCAAAGGCTCTCAAAGAGAAAGTCTCTGGAATCTAAGTAACTACTCTGAACTGTACTATTTCCTCAATAACTTAGCAACAGAAAATAAGTCCTGTGAGAACCCTGAGGAGTTTTATAATCTAGACTATAATTGTAAAAACAAGAGTGATTAGATTGCATAAGATCTTTGACTCCAGATTTTGCTTGGAGGTGATAGTATTGTAAAGTGTTTAAGTAGGAGGCAAAGAGTCTGCTGAGGACTTCTTGAGAAGGTTAACTGAGGAAGAAATAACTGACACAGACTAGCAGAGGTAAAAAAAAAAAAGAGAGAGTATTTTATGTTATTAACAAAAGTCGATTTCTAAACATAGGGAATGAAACACAGAAGCAGGAAAGCAAATAGAATATCTGAACAAAAGGATTTCTGTTAAGTTAAAAAGTATGGATTAGTAAAAGTCAAGTTCAGGCTATGGGAGGAAGCAATAGGACTGCACCATTTTACACTGAAGCCATTTTAAACTTCACAAAAAAATGTTACTTTTTTTTTGCCAATAATGTCATTTCTGCATGTGCAAAAAATTAGGAAAGTAGGTTATAGTATTAAATGCTGCCAAAAATAATTTTATACTTAAAACAGCAGGATTACCCACTGTATCTAGTATCTGTGGGTAGTTTTACTTTTGCCTACTATGTATATTAACAGTGATTACAAGCAAATGCTGAGTAAATAGATAGCTATAAAAGACCTTTGAAGAAACGTGTAGTTGTATGACTCCCAAATATAAGATAAATATATATTTTTCTTTACATTATTTCAAAGACTTCTTACACAGAATAACAATAATAATAATAATAATAATAATAATAATAATAATAAAGAACTCTCTAAAATATTTAACCTGTTGAATTGAAAATGACAGGATTGGAAGGATTATTTTTAATAGGAGAAAACATCTTTACTTTTGTTGTCTACATGAGCTAGAGACAACAAATGGAGACCATTTACCTTCAAAGAAGTTATTCTTTCCAAACTATGGCTGTAACACTATAAAAATGAGGATTTTCTCAAAAGAGGTCCAGGACGAAAATGTCACGTAAAATGTACCTACAGGGTGATTCTAAGTAAACTTGAGGTACTGACTGAAGTTAGTAAAGTTTCTACACAAACCAACCTTTTCTGAAATGAAAATAAAAGTCACCATCAATACCAAATGAATGTTTATATATATTGTCAATACCAATATATGTTTATATATAGATTACCTGTGATTGGTAGTAAAATTAATACTGGAATAAATTAAACGTCACAAAAGCAGCTCAGGGAAATATCACACATTTCATTTTCCAAAGGGAAATTCAGTTGTCTAAATACAGCTGATTTTGTCTTTTTTTTTTTTTTTTTGTAACCTAATCCTATTATTTGAAAATTGAATAAATGTGTTTTTCAAGTCATTTTGCTTCATGGGCTTCCTGCTCAGTAGACTGTGAGCCCACCTAGGGGAGGTGCCTATTCCTCTCAAAATGTAATTCCTTAGTCTCATAAATTTCACAGAACATTTATTTTAGTTTGCACTGATTTGTGGAGATAACAGGTACTAGAAATGAGGCTTTCCATAGTGTTTAGTTTCTTCCTTTACTTGTTTGTTTCTATGTGGACAAGCCCAGGGTAGGTACGCTATTTTCTGGAAAGCAAATAGTTCCACTTACACATATACCTTCTACCCAGGTGCATGTCCATAGGCAGAGGCCGCCTCATACCCTAAAATGACTTTACACAAAAATATGACAATATATAATATCTCCTCCTTTCTCCAGGTTCATCGGATTTAATACAGAAATCCATACTTCCCTCACTTGCTATGTAAAAACTCCCTGCCAGTGAATAAGTAAATGATAAATAAATTGAATATTTCCAAATCTGTCCAAGAATATGGCCTTATACTTATTAGTTACATAGAAATGTGTTTTTTTTAATGTGTAACACAGCCATGAATCTTGAACTGCCAAATGGATTCATTCACACCCCTCCTTGAAACCATTTAAGACGGTTCTATCCCTCTCTATAAAATTAGCAGAGCATGCAGAATTATTTTTCTTACACAAAAAATAACAATTTATGATTCCATTTAATAAAGAATGAATGATGTCCTCCATGGGTGAGTTCAGAACTTTTAGATACTTGTCTTCAACTTTGATTTTAAGGGCCCAATGAAATGTTAAAGGCAACATAAGCTTCCATAAACATAATTCAACCAGCTTGTGACAACAAAGGCAGAAGGGAGTATTTCAAACTCTTAGAAGTTGGTGTGCTTGGCACAGGCTAACTACACTTATATCCTATGGCTATTAGGCCTGGAAACTTTCTATGGAATATCCATTACTCATTCCCTCTGCTCTGAACACATAGCCTGTCAGAAAAATGGTGTGGGGAGGGGTTCAGAGGAAACCAAACTTAAAAAGCAGGAAAAGGCAGAGACAAGTAAATTCATTGAAGATTTACACCATGTTTTCAATGGCTTCCTTCATTTAATTTTCCCTGACTTTTTAAATTAGCAAATATACTTGACCCGGAGGGAAACACAGGGAGGAAAACAGAAAAACAAACAAACAAATAAACAAACAAACAAAGCTCCGCAAATCTCTGTGACTTGTACAATAGCTCTTATTTGGTCCTTGCATTTGAGTATCTGAATGAACTGTGGTCTGCTTTTCATTACTCTCCATCTGGAGCTGTTGCCTGCTTTGTTCAGCAATTTCTGGTCATTTTGGCCTGACGGTGACTGTTGTGTTTTATGTTGCCATATTTTACAGAATGAAAGCTGCCACAGCCACCACCCAAGAAAGAACAATCTTGAAAACGAGAGGTTATGTTGAAAGGGTTCTCCTTGACCCCTTCTGGAATAGAGAGTAAGCACGATTCTCTGGGCCTGCCTACTGTTTTGTAACTTCAGGGTGTGAGTAGGATACAAGTAGGGAACAAAAGCCTTTCTTTCAGATACTAAGATAGGGTAAGCATCTAACATTGGGCTAATACATCAAGGTTCATTTGGATGCTTTTTCTTTTCATCTCCAAGGAGACTGGGGCATTTACTTCCTCACACCCCACTAAATACTAACTTGCATGTAAATATGCTGCTTGTGTAACAGCTCGTGAAAAATTGAACTCATATCATATCTTTAAAAGCAAAAATAAATAAATCCTGTCTTCCTAATATTTGGTTTTAATTGCATAGCCTTAGTCTGGAGGCAAAGTTGCAAATGATTCGGAAGGAAGTGTCTCAGAGAAGACCAAATCCAATTTGCATTCTCTAATGACAAGCTCCATGCTGTCAGTGATTTTGTTTGAAAAAGCCACCTCATCCTTTCCATCTCCTTCCTTGAGAAAGCCATGGTCAAGAAGAACTCAATTTCTGCCCATTATGAAAAACAAAAACAAAAACAAAAACAAAAACCATAGCATTCTCTCCCAATCCATTGCTATTATTATCTGACATTATTTTACAAAAAACAAAGAAACATATAATCGTAGGCTACTAGTAATTCACAAAAAGAACTATCAAATATATATAACTGAAACCAGATCATTGTTTCCAAGAGTTGTTTTTTGTTTGTTTTGTTTGTTTTGCCTGAAAAGGCAACAAATTTGGAGAAACATAAAATAATAATCTATCACCCATATTCCCACCACCTTAAGACATTTTTTTTTTACTATTTCTAGTATTTCATACCACAGCTGACACCAGGTATTGTTGAGTGCTATCCATGTATACCTCATTTAATCATCAACTCAGGCCCTATTATTATCATCATTTTATAGATTGGGAATTGAGGCACCCAGCAAAGTTGAGTCATTTACCACAGGTGGCACAGCTACTAAGGGGAGAGGCGGTGTTCAAAGCAGGCCCTGGCTTCCCCACAGACATAAAGATAAGGAATACTTAGGTCTCAAATATTTACTTAGCTCCATATTTATTTTACACATTATTTTGTATTCCTCCATATTCATGTAACTTCCTATAATCAATATGTTCATAATCTGACATAGTTTAAGTCTTCTTTCCTATCATTGTAATGCTTGGATAAGTTGTATGTGCTCCATAAGCTAGAATTGGGAGGTTGCCTATATTTGTCCCAAGATAGAGAATGAAAGAGGGCCAAGCACGTGCATATTTATACATTCTTTAAAAATCTGTTTGAATACAATATGTGGGACAACAGTCTCCTTGTAATTACTAGTATCAATAATATTCCCTTTATTGTTCTTTCAACACTGACTTTTTAAAAAAGACTCTACCGGGGCGCCAGGGTGGCTCAGTCAGTTAAGCGTCCGACTTCGGCTCAGGTCATGATCTCGCGGTCCGTGGGTTCGAGCCCCGCGTCGGGCTCTGTGCTGACAGCTCAGAGCCTGGAGCCTGTTTCAGATTCTGTGTCTCCCTCTCTCTGACCCTCCCCCATTCATGCTCTGTCTCTCTCTGTCTCAAAAATAAATAAACGTTAAAAAAAAATTAAAAAAAAAAAAGACTCTACCAATTTCAGATGATACCAGTAAAGACGGGTGAACCAGGCACACAGGAAGCAGCACTGGATGGCCTGCGTGAAATGACCTCAGCTTCCTGAGTGCATATAAGCTATCATTACTTTCATTTGCACGCTCCCAATTGTTTCCTAACTCACCCTGAGGACACTGCTCCTTTGTAGCCCTCTCGACTTTTCTTTTTCCTTCTAATACCTATTCTCCCAGTGGACTATAGTGAGGAGTCCTCCTTGCTCCTATGGCCATCTGGTTTCCCTCCTACCTACATCTCCAGTTTAGAATCCTTCATCACAAAATTTTATAACCAGTGAATCTTCATTTTCACAATGGTCTACAGATGCCCAGTATCATTGCTCACACCTTCTGGTTTACTTTCCCCAAAACTATGCCTGCTTCAATTCTTGGCGATTTCAATAAATATTTAGATGGTTGTTTCAACATCTCATTTATTCAGTTCTCTGAACTGCTCAACGACGTCACATCTTCCTCCCAACCTCAGAAATGTTCTCCCACGTTATCATTAACAACTATAAATAATTTTCCATAAATATAATTGCTGCCTCTTCCCAACTGCATGTAGTTTATCCAGGTGACCATTTCAAGGGCCAGAAAGGAATACTCTAAATAGGACTCAGAATACCATTAAAATAGTATTTTTCCTTAAACATGAAAGTGACAGTAGTATCTTTCTGACCATGAGTGCTTAACTTTTAGGATACCCACCTCCACGTGCTTGATGAAGGTTGTAATTCAGAATCCCTACTGTTAACCCACAGACTCCAAATGCTGAGGCCAGAAAAGGCAACTGGAGACCTCTATCCATATTATGTATAATGACCATATATTAACTCCACCTTTTTCACACCACCCTCAAGGCAAAAGGTCTAATAGCCCTCTGCCCTCCCATGAAGTCATCTTTAGCTGCCCTTTTATTAAATGATCTTCCCAGGTGGTTCCATGGTCCCCCTCTTCCTTCCTTCCTTTCTCTCCCCTTTTCCTCCCTACTTCCCTCCCTCTTTCCCTCCCTACTTCCCTCCCTCCTTCATCTCCTTCTGTATTTATTAGTGCTTATTATGAGACCAGGAGTCCCCAAACTACTTTTTAAATGCATATCACAATGAATAAAAATATTTTGTATCAGCAAACCCAAAATTTACATATTTATATGTGTAAAACATATGCACTTGTAAAATTAACTAATATGTTCTACACCACACAGAGAAAGTTGATAGAAAAACAAAGAGAGACATATTCTAACATTTCCTTCTAGCATCCCCAGTTGAGAGTTTAGCATTGCTCTACAGCACCTCACTTTGAAGATAAGCTTTCTAGATTACACAGGTCCTGTCTTCATTGAGTTTAAGTTTCCTTGGAGGAAGAGACAGAGAATGAGGGAAAAAGAATTAAATAAGTAGTTACAAGAAAATGTGGATAGGGGTGTTAGGAGTTTCCATTCTAGTTATGGGTCTGCTCAATTACATTCTGAAACTCTTTCTCTCAAACACAGACCTTTCCCATGCCCATCCATTCTGACTTGCCTTTATAAACTTTATTCCCCCAAAAGGAATCTCCACCTCCTCCTCTCACAGTTTTTTATGTATATCTCCATTACAGATACCTCTGTTATACTTTCAGTTACTTTAGGCTGATACACTCACTCTAATAAGTATGTTACGATTCGTTTCTTCGTTTTCTTTTTGGTTTCCTTTTCAAATTGAACTATTAGATGACAGAAACTATATCTTATTATTTTTTGTCTTGTAGTACCTAAGCACCTAGCACATTTGTGACTTTACGGGAGACGTGGAATGCTGTTTGTTTGTTTGCTTTTTAATTGCTGAATAGAACCTGAATACTGTCACCCAGATAGGCTGGGAAATATCTTCAGTGTATGAGTGCCTATTCCTAAAACATATGCACATTATATCTGTATGTGAAATAGGGGCAGTGTTTAGAATGATCGTGGCTCTACCATACTTCTGGTATTATAAGAAAGACTGGATTACAGGAACAACAAATAACATATGTTACAAGAAGCATTCCAATTTCCTAGTAAGAACTGAGTCATGTGAGAGAGACCATACAGATTTCACAAATAATATAAAATGCAACTCATGAAAGAGTATGGGATTCCCAGACATGAGGAGACATGAGTCACAGATATAGTCAAATAACTTCAGAAATGTTTGCAGGGGGGAAAAAAAGCCTTAATAAGATACCAACTCAGATCCCAAGAGATGCTGACAGCAGAAGCTTAGACACAATGGGCCCATCAGTAAATTCATTCCTAGTCAACCAGTGTCACTAAAGCTTTAAGGAACAGATAAATTAAAACGTGCTTTGCATGGGGAAGTTCTCCCCAGAGTTCCTCATTTTTATATAGGAAATCAATTTGCATCACTGATGATATCATTCAAACCAGACAACCCCAAGTTGTTAAGAGGTAATTTAGTTTTACGCTGAAGCAATTTGATACTTGTTCTGATTTGTGATTTTCATTTTGTTTGTTAATGAAAAAAATTAATGAACAATGTTACTAGAAATACAACTCATCAAAGCCTTGGCATTATTAAAGAGGTTTGCCATATTCTGTACATCGTGATCATTGCGCAGCTGGTATCTGGACTTCTGCCTTAAAGGAGACATCGATGGAACAGGCTAGGCAAGAGCCCAGGGTATAGATGCCCTTACACATACCTTTGCACTGATTTGTGTTTTTGTCCAGAATTGCCTTTGTGGATACAATTTTTCCATACCTGACAAAGAGAGAGAGAGAGAGAGAGAAATTCCACGTTATTATAGCCCAATGAAGACGCTTAAAATACCTTAAAGAACGTCGGTGCACACACAATTGAGCAGGAATAAACCAAGAAAACAAGCACTGTACTCCCATTTCACACCTGGATGATCACTTTTCACCAGTTCTCCTTTATAACTTGAGAATGTGCTTCCCTACGTAATCACTGGGTTGAGCCTTCAAAAATAAACCTGTCAGCCTGTCATAGGTGGCTGAAAGGGGGTTGTATGTGATTGTGATCAAAGTAAATCACACTGTGGATTGCTGCAGAAAAGCACAGACCTTGGCCCCAGCTTGAACAGGGCTTACATCCAGCTCTGGCACTCACCTAGCGTTGTAACACTGAGCAGTTTAACACAACTTCTCCAAACTGTTTTTTGTTTTTTTTTCATCTGTAAAAATGAGAATTGTAATACTTCCCTTTCAGGATTTGGGAGAGGGTTAAATTGAAAGATTAAGAGTTTCTAGCAGTGCTCCTAAGATAAATAGGATTTTTTTTTTGTTACTAAACATATATAGTGTGAGTTGAGATTAAAGACTGAATTTTGAATTCTCAATACCTGCCACCATATGTAATAGGAGCTCAATAAATGTTTGCTATAAACAAATGAATGATACAGGTAATCCAATGGTACTTCATACAACAATGAAGTTTCTACCAGAAATACATATAAGCATATCCATTATCCTATCATCTCTTGCAGAAGACCTAGTTTAGGTTTCATTTTTTAAAAGGTGGTTAATATGGAGAATGAAATTCAATCTCTTTAAGCCTGTTTCCTGAGGCATAAATGATAGAACCAAAGAAGATGGCTTCTAAAAGCCTGTCTTTCTTTAGGATTCTATGAAGGATGCTTGTCAACAATCATACTAACATGGAGAAATTATAATGCAAATTTAAGCAACAAGTTTACTAACTACTCATTTTCATGTTCAAGATTTCAGCCATGTCACAAAATATTTGGCAAGTTTTCTTGTAATTCTGTGTTCCTAAGCAAGTGTGAGAATATATGACAAACAGTAAATATCCCATGGAGTAATAAACTAGGTTCCCCCTCACCACTGTTTCTTTTGCATTTATAATCCCCTCTTATTAGGTCATTAACTCTTTGCAGTATTTTGGTGGTTATTTATTAATATTCTAGTGTTGATAATGTCATTGTACTAGAAATGTCTTTGCCTCTTTTCTTTCCCCCAGATGTTTTGACCAAGGATGAATTGAGGGTCCTCTAGAAATTTACAGAATTAATTTCATTATGAAAGCAATACCGCTGATAGCTTTGAAAATCATTCCAATAGGAGCCAACCTATTAACAGGTCATAATAGGAACTAGAATATACTTAGATGAAGGGGTCTGAGATAATTCCCACCAGTCACTTCCATGCTCATGGTTAAAGTCAGCCAGACTGGCATGAAGCTGTCCAATAATGAACTGAATAGATTCTGTCATCATAATCCTGACATTTCAGCTACCACTGCATTTTCTACACCATTACAACTATAACTCTCTAGTTAACTAAATCAAAGACAGCATGGCTGAGAGTATCTACTACTATTTGGTAGATATAGAAAGTATAGTCTACAAAATCAGTAATTTGATCAAAATCACATAATTTGTGAAAGGGAGGGAACTGAATATGGGATTCTTAAAATGGGTACAGTGCTTAACTATTATATCATCTGCCTCCAAAATAGAGAAGCTACATATATCGACTTTTCTAGTTTAATCAACCTTCATGTTTTTGAGAATCCGGGTATTAGACTCCAAGGCAACAGTGGTTAATATGTTGTGGCGACAAACCGCCAAGGCTCACATCTCAGTCCAGCCTGGGTATATCTGATTGGCTAAGTAAGCCTTAGGTGTGCTTTGTATCATTTCTCTATAATTCTATAAATCCATTTATTTACACATTCATTTAGACTATTATGTAAAATTATGTACATCTACGTATAAATATATAAAATGATTACAATAGTATCTAGGGTTGTTTTCAGGGTTAGGTAAGGTTTACTTAAATAAGGATAACAGTGGCTGGCACAGGATAAGTACTCATTAAATATTAGCTTTTCTTGCAATTATTTCCTCCCTGTTATCTGCTACATAAAAATGTCTCTATTCCTTGGCATTCTCTGATGTTGATAAGAAATGGAAGGGGTTAAAATTCTGTCCCAAATGACAGCTTAAAACATTACTACGTAGACTGTCAAAATCTTACACTAAGAAATTTGGCAGGTAAAATTATTTACTAAAAAGGTAATTTACATTTACCCTTTATATTGTTATTTTTAACGTTAGGGATGACATTACTATGTTCTCACTGTACTTAACCATACAAATACCCCTACAGGTTTAAAGCTTTTGTGTGTTTGGTATGTATTCCTGAAATGTCTATTACTTCAAGTCTATTATGTTTTTTAAAGTTTATTTATTTATTTTGAGAGAGAAAGAGAGAGAGAGAGAAAGAGAGCAAGTGAAGTGCAGAGAGGGAAAGAAAGAATCCCAAGCAGGCTCCACACCGTCAGCGCAGAGCCCGACTCGGGGCTCGATCTCACAAACCATGAGATCGTGACCTGAGCTGAGATCAAGAGTCAGGTACTTAACTGACTGAGTCACCCAGGCACCCCACGCCTATTATTATGCAAGCCCGCTTCCTCCAAAACTCCTCATCTCCCAACCGACCACCCTCTCCCCAACCCCCAACCACCAACCAACACAGTCTCTCCTTCAAGTTGTATTTCAGCCCAAGAATTTCTCTTTTGGGAAAATAACCAGTAAAATAGTGTCATATTTGAACTGTCTTTCAGTCCACAAGGGTTCAAGGTATCTATAACTGCACCTACTAATGACAGTAATGCTCGCTAAACTTAGGCTATTCGGGCAAGCAAACATTTGCAAGATTACACGTATCTTTGTGTAGAAAACAAAAAGGGAGAAGAAAGGGAACATTTGCTGAAACTTTGTTTCCACACAAAGCACCATTAATACAGTATGGAAGAAGTAAAAACCAGAGGAAGAAAAAGAATTTAGAACATTTATAACCATCTCACATCAGGCACACAAACCCTTAAGACAAAAATACTTCTTAATTGGTTTCTAAAGCTACTCCTGAAAATTTTATATATAAAGTATCTTCCAAATTAAAATTTAGCTCTCTCTTTTAAAAAGGAAATTAAAAATTACTGTATCTCATAGTGAATTACATCTCCCAATGGGACTTTTAGCCTATGGTGTGCATACTGTCCTAGTATAACAATATTACTTGGATGTCTTTCTTTTCCTTCATTAAATGTAGAATATGTAAAAAAAAAAAACAAAAAAAAACAAAAAAAAACAGCTATCTTTTTTTTACAACCAAGAAGGAGAAGAAAAAGAAATTATTTCTCATGGAAAGCATCTGTGAGTATTAAAAAAAAAAATTAATGTTTATTTTTGAGAGAGTGTGTGTCAGGAGGGGAGGGGCAGAGAGAGAGTGGGAGACACAGAATCTGAAGCAGGCTCCAGGCTCTGAGCTGTCAGCACAGAGCCCGATGTGGGGCTTGAACTCACAAACTGCGAGATCATGACTTGAGTCATGACGAAGTCAGACGCTTAACCAAATGAGCCGCCCTGGCACCCCTAAAGCAACATTTTCCTAAAACGAAATTTTATGTCCCAGTATGCATTATAATATTACTGTAAACGCAAAGTCACTCACTCACACACACACATACACATCAAAAAGCAAATTACGCTATTTCTTGATTTCCCTATTCCTAATTACGCTCCAGGCGAGGCTTTCAATAGTGCCAAATCTCGAAACAATAGGACACAACTGAGCATATCTGACTCAGCCACTAACCTGAATAGAGCTAAAGGAATGTAATTCCTTGGCTCAGTTACAGTATTCTGCATTAACAATTATTTCACAAAGCTGGGATATGCTTTAAACAACAAGAGAAGGTATTTAATGGGCCATTGGTTCCAGTTCGTGTTTGAACTCTCACGATGACAAACAGGTACTTTCCGCATGACTGCTGCTGTATTCTCCATGCTCTGCAAAGTCAACATCTGATGGAGGTAAATAAAGTGTAGACATTTTTTTTTAAGACCCAAACCACCGTAAACAGAAAAGCCACCAATGTACTATACCTGTGAAGAATTCTATTCAACTTTTCTTCCTGATCTTTTGTCAAAGTAACTAATGGACTACAGTAAAAACTGCTGTATAGACTAATGATACATTTTTACACACTCTGAAGAAAAAGACCTACGTCTGCGGCAAAAGGTATTTCCAAAAGTAAATTATTTCATTTATTTACTCTTCCTCTTCTTTGGGTTTAGAGAAGACTGTTAGTATTCATAAAGTCTTTATGACATCCCTGAGTAGAAAGCAGAATCTGATATACAGAGAAAAATATTATTTACCTAGAATTATTATAAAAATTGTAATTTGTAAAATTAAGTTATTTTTTAAATATAAATTATATTTTAAAATATAAAGGAATTATATCTCTAGAAAGAGGCTATTTCAAGAAGATCCCTGGAAATAGACAGCTGAGCACTGACACCATGTGCCTTCTGGCTCCAGAAGCTTTCAGACAAATCCGATCCATTTTTCCATGCTTTCATTTCATACAGCTAGAAGAGATACAAGATTATCCACAGTCAACTTCCTCCAGGGGGTTCAACTTCTTGAGGGAAGCACATAAACGAAGTGAGCACATTCAGTGTCTTCTCTTGGCCAATGTGTGAAGCCCCTAATTCACGGTGCTAGGATGCTTTTGGACATAAGATATGTGACTCCATACAATAATATCTGCATATTCAACAGGTATCGAGAGTGCCCACACATTCTCCAAATCCAGCCATGTCCCAAGGAACATGTTCTTTCTATTCTAAGAGGACTCTGTAAAACAGCAGTCATTCCACAGTAACTGTCCACTGATTGTATTTTATGTATTCATAACTGAGTGTTATGTATTTATGTATGTGTTGTCTATTAACTCACTTTTACTATAGCTTGTCAACTCAAGTTTTACATTTAATTTTTTAAAGAATACTCAATTCTTTCTGGCATCCACTCTTATTCTTAAACAGCATTTGGGTCAAAGTATTTGTTGATACACTTGATTATTCCACAGGCAACCCTAATTTGAACGAATAGCATTTTTTATTTTCCAAAGTTGAAAAGAAAATAGAGCTATTATGGGTCTACTCTTCGTGCATTATGAAGACATCAAATTGGTGGGATCTTTCTATAAAGAATTTATTTTTAAATCCTTTTGCTGAATCACCCACTGTGTATATTAATTCAAAAAAATACAGGCAAAGACTGAAAATAGAGTCTCCACAGTCAATTAACTCCCAGCTAACTCATTTTTCACATGCCTTCTGTATTGATACCAGACTCGAAAAAGGTACTGCATTTATTTAATGGATGAAACATTATCCTTTCAGAAAATGTGGCTGTTTGTCTATTTCTTGATGGTTCATTCATTATTTGGTATTTAGGGATGCTAATGGAGTATATCTATGGCTTTAGGGATCCAGGAGGAATGTGGTGGGGCTATGCATTTGATGGGCCACGTCAACCAGGTCTCATCTACAAAAGAAGTCCACAACTCAATAATATTCTGAAGCCTTAGAAAGTTCAATCTACCATCGAGAGGCCAATGCCAGCAATAACTGAGTTAGGCTGAACTATGTCCCCTCAAAACTCATGTGTTGAAGTCTTAACCCCCAGTACCACAGAATGTAACCCGTATTTAGACAGAGAGCCTTTAAAGATATAATTAAGGCCAAGCAAGGTCATTTGGGTATCCTATGACTGGTATCCTCAGAGATTAGGACAAAGATAGGCACAAAGGGGAGACCAAGTGAGGACAAAGGGAAAAGATGGCCATTGGTAAGCCAAAGGAGAGAGTCTTGAAAGAAACAACCCACCAACATCTGGATCTCCTACTTTTCACTTCCAGAATTGAGAAAACAAATTTCTGTCATTTAAGCCACGCAGTGTGTAGTATTTTGTTACGGTAGCCCCAGAAAATTTATATAATAGTGTCTTCTCCAAACCCTGGAAAGCTTTGGAAACGGATTGAAATGAGAATATTTAGACCACTCTACTCCTTCAAAATCCTTTGCTCAATGATTTTGTAGTTGGTCCCTCCAAGCCCTAACACTTCCAAACTCTTTGTCACCCAACATAGGTGTGGATAACAGAGGCCAAGAAGTATCCCAGCATCAGCTAGTGCAGGGAACTAATAATCTAGAACCCGGTTCTTGGCCTTGTAGTCTGGGCATTCTTCTCCTCCCCTCCCTTCCCCAACCCAGAGATAATAAAATTCCTGCTTGAATCATGGATCTATACCAAGGAGATTTCACAAGTCCATTGTGCAAACTAAAACGTCATTTATTAACTAATAACTTGAGAATAACACATTACAAAGAACACAAAATAAGACTTCCTAGCTGGGAAAACTGAAGAAAACTTCTCAGAGGAGGAAGTGTGTAAAGAAAGGGCAATGCTTTGGCAATCAAGCTTTTTATACTTTTTAGGGATAATAAAAGCAATTCTAAAAAAGAGTTTTAATTTCTACATCAGTGTATTATTTAGTAAATTACTATTTTCACACTACAAACAGTTTCACCAAAATTCTATGGCTACAACACTACATTTACAATCTGACCGACTCTAACACAATGGTCCTAAAGGAAGGTTAACATGCACCAGAGTTTCTTGGAGGGCTTATTAACACAGACACTGCTGGCACTACTCCCCAAAACACTGATTCAGTAGGTACAAGATGGGTCTAAAGAATCTGCATTTCTAACAATCCCAGGTGACGCCAGGTGACGCCAATACAACTAGACAGTCTTTTGAAAACCACCACTTCAAGAGAATGGCACACTAACAGCAAAGCACGTGTGGTTTATTCTCTGCAAGACTCCAGAGACTAAGGGAGCTTTCTGCAG
Organism: Panthera leo; assembly: GCF_018350215.1. NCBI lineage: Eukaryota > Metazoa > Chordata > Mammalia > Carnivora > Felidae > Panthera > Panthera leo. The sequence continues at coordinate 144,996,100 of NC_056687.1, read as the reverse complement.
ACATGGAAAACGACTTTCAAAACTGCAAACATTTGCTTTTGATAAAATGATAGCCCATGTTTAAAAGACAGAACAAAATTTTTTCAGAGTTTTTGCTTATATACATATATATGTAATATATATATACACACATGTATATATACGTATAATACATATATATGTATATATACACATGTATACATACATATAATACACACACACACATACACACACACACACACACACACACACACACACACACACACATATTTGGAATTTTTTCAGGTACTTTTTAGAAAGAAGGTCCAAAGAAAACACATGGGAAATGTCTATGTTAACTCTCTTCCTTCACCTAAAATAACTAGTGGCTAATCAGTAGTTTGATTGAATTACAGTGCTAATTTAGTAAGAGAACTGGCAGATAATGATTAGAACTGTTTAGTGCTTTTGCTCATTAATTACAAATGGTTGTAAACCCAGAAAAGATATACCAGACCAACAATGAATACTTTCAAATTCTAAAATAAAACAAAACAAAATCATTAAGCTCCTGGTTCTTAGAGTTAGTAACTCTTGCGCAATGCTTCAGATGACATATTTACATTAAATATTTAGGGTATATACCCTACCTTCTTGGTGAAAACTTGTGAAAAAGTGGTTTCCATGCAAGCAGGATGGAAATGACATCTTTTGGGTACTTTCTGCAACCGATCATAGCACATTTCAGAATGTTTAACATCCTTTAACATTTGGTCTGCTAATGTGGAAAGACAATGGGCTTTTGTCTAATTAATACGGACTTGAATATGAACTCCACCACCCATATGATGTGGAAAAAATTGCTCAGTGGTTCTGCCCCTCAGTTTTCCTGATCTGTATAACACAATCACTAATATCTGCTTTTAATAGTGACTGTAAAGATGAAATAAAGTAGTATTAACATTCCTAGTACTAGGTGTGCATGTTGACATTCCTTCTGTTCCCTTACTAAATCCTGCTTTCTGCTTTGTTACCTACATACTTACTGTATAGCATAAAAACGATACCTTGGATAACATCTCTCTGGGTGTTTTGTGCACTTTTGTTGTTGATTCAAGGGAACTCTATGCCACATGTGGGGCACAAATTCAGGACCCTGTAATCAAGAGTCACATGCTGTACTGACGGAGCCATCCAGGTGCCCCTTGGATACTCTCTCTTGACTCTTTGATAAAGCCAACATGGTCAGGTTAAATGCTTGCTGAAGCCCCCTTAGGAAGCACATGTGTTAGCATTCACATGGCTTGTCATTTATATTCTGAGTCAATTCACAATTTCTTCTTCACTTGCTCATTCTCCTTCTGGCAATACCTAATGACTTGCTTCACCCACACTCCAGTCCCAACCGTGTCAATGCTGCCTCCATTACCTCCTCAAAGGCTTTGCCTTCTAACCTTCCCACCACTGTACTTAGTCTACCACCCCTTAACCTTGGCATTCCCTGCTTGTCACTGCTGTTAGCTCCTAGTTTGTTCATGTGCAGTTGACTGTGAACAGTACTCCACTCCTTGTGCTATTTTGTCTTCAAGAACTCAATCCAAGTCGCAAGGTCTTCTCTACGTGGTTTTTAGATTTGAGATTTTAAATACCTCCTTTATCAGAACAAAAGCCGTCTTGTCAGGAATTTGGGCGTTCCCCTTTAAAACCTCTCTTGGGGCACCTGGGTGGCTCAGTCGGTTGGGCGTCAGACTTCGGCTCAGGTCACGATCTCGCGGTATGTGAGTTCGAGCCCCGCGTCGGGCTCTGTGCTGACAGCTGGGAGCCTGGAGCCTGTTTCAGATTCTGTGTCTCTCTCTCTCTCTGCCCCTCCCCTGCTCATGCTCTGTCTCTCTCTGTCTCAAAAATAAATAAACGTTAAAAAAATTTTTTTAAATAAATAAATTAAATAAATAAATAAATAAATAAATAAATAAATAAAACCTCTCTGATTTTCATCCTGATGTGTTCTATCTGGTTGACACTCATTTCTGTAGCACCTTCAATGGGTCAGCCCCTGTTCTGAGCTCTTTAGATATATCCACTCTTGTCAATCATCACGACAGCCTCATGAGATAGACTCTACCACTACCTATGGTTTATAGATGAGGACACAGAGACGGAGACACCTAAGTAACTTCTCCAAGGTGACATGACTAGGAAGCAGCAAAAGCAGAATCAAATCCCAGGCAGCCTGATGTCAGAGCACACAGTCTGCCAACACTTCAATCTGCTGTCTCTCAGTTCCAGTGCTTCCTATCCTCTCTCAAGATAGCCTCACTCCTCCTGTTCTCTCCTCCAACTCCCATTCATCCCTGCCACACCTTTCTCTGGCCTGTTTCCCTATATATCACCTATGTTTATCTGAAACTTAACCTTCTTCCAGAGCCAAGGCTCTTTCCCCTCTGCCTTCCCTTGAACATTTGCAGATCCTCTCCTTCTACATACAGGCTATAATCCGGTTTCTCTCTTTGCATTTCTTGCCAGACTTTTCTGAAATGATTGCTCTGCTCATGCTACCTCTTTCTGTTAATTATCTAATTTTTTTTTTTTTACTTCACTCCTAAATACTGGCTTTTATCTACTGAGACAGAACTTTAAAAATTAACTAGTAACTTCTTAATAAATAAAATTACTGTTATCATCATCCTTGACCTCTCACTATCATTTAGCTTTTTTGTGGGGGAGGGGCGGATATAATTTAGCCCTCTTAAATACCTTCCTCTTGAAATACTCGTTTCTTGGGTCCAATGCATTACATTGACTTGGTTCTTATCTTCCTTTCTTGCAGACAGTTATCCCTTGATTGACCTTCTTCACTTTCTCCTTCTCCCACTCCAGGTTCCTAAAAGTGGGTGTACCTCATGCTTACCCCTCAGCCTACTTGTATTTTGGTGCTACAGTATATGCTACGCTGGTAATTCTCAAAAATAGCATGCATCAGAATAGTCTGTATGGCTTCTTATAACTCTGGGCCCCAACCTCAGAGTTTCCAATTCAGCTTCTCTGGAATTGTGTGCCATCAGGCACAAGAATTTGAATGTCTTACCACTGAAACCTCAGCAGAGACTCTCCAATTAGAGCCATTTGATTTTCCCCGTTGGGTGTTAAATGGTCATCTCAAATGACACAACATATTCTGTTTTCTCCCTACTCTGAAAACATTTCTAGGGAAGAAGCAAGCGAGGTAGCAAACTGTTCACAGGGTAGAGATTACAGAGAACTGGAGATCTCCAGCCCAGGATGAAGGAGCATCTGTTTTTCATCTGCAGCCATTGTTACCATGAAGGAGTATGATCCTGATGCTGCTAAGCTTCCTGATTTTTTTTTGAAAGAAACCTGGATTTTCTAGCAAAATTTTTCAAAGTTTAAGTCTCAGCGTTTTTGTAGAAACATTGTGAAAGCCAAATAGAACCGCTCTTGTAGATAGACTTGAACCTGAAGACCGTCACTTTGTGATGTTGGCACCAATGTCTTCCAGCCTCTCCTCTCTCTGGATAACATAGGCCCTTCAAGGGTAAACTGCACGTTCTGACTTTCTGGTCTACTGGCTGTTTTTCCCAATCTGAATAGTTGTGCTCACAGCCAGTATATAATCACATCATCATCATCATCATCATCATCATCATCATCATCATCTCCACCATTATTTATTATTACTATTATTTTACTGTTGTGTGACATAATCTTCTTGTTCTCTATGAGATTGTCTCTTTAACCAGACCTTGATTTTTCAGGGGTCAGGCTTCTCTGATCGTCTTCAAAATACCCAGTGTAGAGCTTGATGCATAATGATCCTCTCTGAAAAATCTGTTGATTTTTAAGTCACTTTTACGGACCTGCCAGTGTTTTTCTACATCAGAAACACCAATGAATGATGGGACTACACTTATACACAAACACATATGTTTCTACCATCAGTTGAGCACCTGCCACATGCCAGCCACTACACAGAATATATTAGCTATTTTATTCCGAATTCTCACAACTACCTAAGAAGTCAATATCAGTATTCTGATTTTTTGAAGATGAAAAGAGAAGGTAGATGTATTAAGCTACTTGCTCAAGCAAACAAAGCTATTGAATTATACTGATTACATTTAAGTTCAGGTGCATTTGGCTATAAAACCCTTACTCTTTCCTTGATATCGCACTGTCATCAATACATAATGAACAAGCCTGGATACAAGTCGGTCCTCTGGCCCGCCAAAGGGCCACAAAAAGATTTTTAAGTCTTTTGCAGATGTTGGACATGATTAGTCCCCTGAATGGCGGAAGAACGACCCACATTCACTGGAAATAGTATAGCTGGACATTCATCATTGGTTGTTAAAACTCATTTCTAAAGAAACCTATTCCTTAAAGAAGCTTGTGACTTCACAGCATGTAGAATGTTCTAGTAGGACTGTGAATCTAGTATCAACTGAATGCACAATGAAAAACAGCATCACAGCAAAATTTTGCTGTTTGGGAAAGATATCGAACCACAGATTCTGAAAATTCTGGCATTATCTATGCCCTCAATAGTATAAGAGAAAACCGTATCAGATGTGCAGCATAGGTAACCATTTTGAGGGCCATATTTCAGAAGCAGTGGAGTTGAGCTGTTGAGAGCACACTCTTGGTTTCCACGGTATCCCCTGGTACCAAAGAATGTAATCAGGGTCTCAGAGAAATTTTGTGATGGTGCTGATTGCTATTAAAGTAGTAATTCCCAATCCTGCCATCGTCACTTAGCTTCATTCTAATTCCCTCTTAGATTTTCTGTGTCACTACCCTCACCCTCCTCATCGTAACTTGTGTGACATCTTTCTTATGCTTATTCTCTCTTCCCCAAACAGATAATTTCAATTTTGGTTATAATCCAACAGACATTGAGCATATCCATATTAGCCAGTGCACTCTATCAGCAATTGTGTTGATGACAAAAATACAAAATGCATCGTATTGTTCTACACTCTAACTCATCCTGTCCTGATATCGAGGCTGAGTTACTCATGGGTAGATAATAGGTCTTACTCATTTTCTATCCCTGGCCTTACACACAGAACTCACTCACTAAGTGTTTGGTAGATGAGTGAACAAATGACTGAATACTGCAGATCCAACATCAGATAAGACAGTCAGGATGGCAATGGGAATCAAGTTTATCTGGGCAGAGATATATCTCCCACTTACAACGTAGCAAAGTATATATCCAACTGATGATGCTACATCACGTTTTATATCTCGTGTTCAGCACATTCACTGCCTCTCATTCAAAAAGAGAGTGGGCTGTAACATCACTCAGGAGCCAAACTAAGACCTAGTTTTAAAGTCTTTACTGTAAAGTGTTTTATGGCACTATATTATTTGAAATCTACAAAGAGACCCGAAGAAGAAAGTGACATAAAATACTGAGAGACAAATTTCATATAGTACAGCAGCTGCGGTAAGGTTTTAATGGATACACAGTTTTTACTCTTGGAATGAGGAAGTGCCTAATACAGGGGACTCCATAGCAGTTCCCAGGGAGATTTGTCTGTAGAAGAATAATAGTCTTGAGCTGTCTGTGGAATCTTTCTGAGCTTCATCACTTTCAAAAATGCATTTCTGTGATTAAGTAATACAAGATTGCCACTGCGTCATTTAAAAAAAAATCAGAACTCACAATGGGAAAAATGGACAAAACCATACAATGTAGAAAGAAGTGGGGCCAGGAAGGTAATTTTTTTTAAAGCTCACAAATACACAAAGCAGAAAAGATGAGAATCAAGCCCAACTTTCAAGTAATTCTCTTATCCTTAATTCTAAACACTTATCAAACAAAATACCCAAGTGGATAGGAACACAGCCTTTTCTTTTCTTTTCTTTTTTTTGTCAACACATCCATCTCTGCATTAAGTTGTGAGAAGTATATTGGACTAAGCGGCTCTGTCACTCTCCAAGATTCAGACTTTGGGGATCAATAGCAGGAAGCCCACTGTCCAATGGATATTCAAATAATTGATAACATAAATCAGTGGTGCTGTCCAATTACCTATGAGAGGATTATGTGCCTTATAGATTCTCTGTATTATCCATAGCACTTTTTAAATTATATGTAATATACATCTAACTAGCACATCAGGTAAGTGGGAAGACATAATAAAAGAATGCATGCTAAGCCTTTTATCTTAGTGAAAAGCTTGCAGTAGATATTCAAAAACAGTACTTGCTGGGTGATGATCAGTCTCTCAATTATTTAACGGTCAGAAAATTCAGACTGATGTTATAAATTCCAAAAAAACATAATTAAGAAAGTGAGTAGATGGCAAACTTTGTTTAATTCAGTGACTTCTGGTTCATTTGTCGTAACCCTTCTCACTCTTACTGCAAATGTACACAGACACACAGCCCTGAGTGCCTGCCTTTCATTCCACTGGGGAAATGTTTTGCATGAGAAAGAACACACCTATGGCACTTGAGAAGGTCGTGGGCTAAAGGGAAAACACAAGAAAAAATCAGCTATTCGTCATATGAGCAATGGTTACAGATGTGTATTACATAATAAGAATTCACCTAGATGTATATATACAGACAAGATGTGATATATTCTGCTCAGGAGGTGGCCGCCTGTTCACTTGTCTTAAAGTTAACTACTGGTAAGCCAAAGTAAAAGTCGATACATTTAGATGGCATGTATTTTTCATATGCATGAGAATATAATTGGTTCCACTTTTCTTAACACTAAATGTAATGAAAAGCCACATTTCACGCCCGTAAACCTGAAATTCTATTAATAGTCTTCAGCCCACACCTCACCTGAGTACTGACATTTTTTAATAACTTGATTATTTTCTCCATTTTAGAGGGAATATATCTCATAAAGTCAGATTTGGAAAATGTAGGAAAAAAATAGGAAGATGGAAATTATTCATTATTTCAACACACACTCTATTTGTTAATATCCTTTTCTATATACATTTGTTCTGATTTATGTGTTTCATATAACCAATCGACTTATATAATCTTATACTCGGCACTAAGACTTTTAAGGACTTTCTATATGATTTTTAAGAATAAACAATGTATTTAACATAAAAATCCTTTCACTACTGTTAGAAAATGTTAACCACATCAGCCACACACAAACAAGCAGGCATGAAAACTAGTGGTGATCCTCACTGGTTTGTCATTTACATACTTAAAAAGGAATCTTTATTATCACCAACTCATCCATTAATTATCTTATTTCTTTAGTGAATAGTTACCAAGTACCAAAGAATACCCTCAGGAATGTAAAGGTGACAGCTCATTTACCGCATTTCTACTCTCTTGGTTTTGTTTCAAGTATAAGTATCATCATTCCAATGTATGTTCGCATAATGAGAAACTTTGAAAAAATGAAGGTGTGGGCAGCTGACAGCTACTAACGAAAACGTCTATCGGCTATTGGAGAATTAGTATTGCTACAGGTATCTTTTGAGCTAACATTCACTGTTCCCTCCTAGAAATTGCATGTTTCTCCAAAAAATAGCATTAGAAAGCACAGAGAACTGTGTTTTGCGTACGTGTGTGTATAGAGGGGTCACGTACGCAGCCTCAACAGCGAGGTCACATAGAAGGATGTAATCTTGTTTGAGATATCAGTACTATTTCTATTTAAAGTTGGTGATACACTGAGAGTTCATTCACTGCACATAAGTCACATGTCTTTGAAAGATGCAGAGGAATCTTTGACACTGTGGAACTTCAAATTCCTATTACATGGCAGCTGAGTATTTTGAAGAATTTACTACAAATTACATTTTAAAAAAACAAGCAGACATTTTAAAAACTGAAAATACACATCATTTTCGACATCATTTTCCATATTGTACTCAAAGATTTAAGTTTGGGAGAGCCTGGGTGGCTCAGCTGGTTAAGCGTCGGACTTCAGCTCGGGTCATGATCTCACAGTTCGTGAGTTAAAGCCCCGCAGTCAGGTTCTGTGCTGACAGCTTGGAGCCTAAAGCCTGCTTCGGATTCTGTTGTCTCCCTCCCTCTATGCCCCTCCCCTACCTGTGCTCTGTCTCTCTCTCTCTCAAAAATAAAAAAATAAACATTATATAAAAAAAAATTTTGTGGTTAGTCATGGATTACTTTTTTTTAGATTTTAGTGTTTATATCCATATACCGTCTTGCTTTGTGTTACATTTGTTACAGTTCATAATACTGAGTTTATTATAATTCAAATTAAAAGTAAATTATATATAATATATAAATATATATATTATATAATAATATATATAATTATAATAACTATAATAATTATATATGTTATATATATATAATATATATTATAATTATATATCATCTAAAATTATATATGTGATTGTTATATGTTATGCATAACATATATATGTATATATATGTATATACATATGTATATACATATGTATATATATACATATGTATATACATATATATGTATATGTTATGTTATATGTTAACTTAGGTAAATATATTAATAAGTATATGAATGAATATTGAATATGTGAAAGATGATTTATAACATGTAAACATGCCTGCTTGTTTGTGTGTGGCTGATGTGGTTAACATTTTCTAACAGTAGTGAAAGGATTTTTATGTTAAATACATTGTTTATTCTTAAAAATCATATAGAAAGTCCTTAAAAGTCTTAGTGCCGAGTATAAGATTATATAAATTGATTGGTTATATGAAACACATAACATATATGTTATGTTATACGTTAACTTAGGTAAATATATTAATAAGTATATGAATGAATATTGAATATGTGAAAGATATGTGAAAGATTTATAACACGTAAAAGATGTAAATGTTTTTTAGATGAATATAAATCATGGGATTAAGAAATTAATTATTATCTCATTTATTTGTTCATTTTTAATTTAAATCCAAGTTAGTTAACATGTGTGTAATAACGATTTCAGGAATAGAATTTAATGATTTATCACTTACATTTAACACCGAGCGCTCATCCTAACAAGGGCCCTCCTTAATGCCCATCGCCCATTTAGCCCATCTCCCGACCCAACCCCATCCCCATCAGCAACCCTCAGTTTGTTCTCTATATTTAAAAGTCCCTTAAGGTTGGTTTCCCTCTCTGTTTGTATATTATTTTTGCTTCCCTTCCCCTATGTTCATCTGCTTTGTTTCTCAAATTGCACATGAGTGAAATCACATGTGTCTTTCTCTGACTTATTTTCCTTAGCACAATATGATCTAGTTCCATCCATGTTGTTGCAAATGGCAAGATTTCATTCTTTTTGATCACTAATATTCCATTGTATATTTAAGAAATTAATTATTAGGGGGACCAGGGTGGTTCAGTTGATTAAGTGTCTGACTCTCAGTTTCTGCTCAGGTCATGATCTCATGGTTTTGTGAGTTCAAGTTCCATGTTGGGCTCTGCACTGACAGCGTAGAGCCTGCTTGAGATCCTCTTTTCTCCCTCTCTATCCTCCCCGCTGCTCACGCTGTCTCCGTCTCTGTCAAAACATAAACTTAAAATTTTTTTTTTAAGAAATCATTAGTTGTAATTGTGAAAAATCTTGCTTGCCTCTCTCTAGCCCCATTTTCTACACTTTCCTTCATAGATATCCCTACTGTATATTCTGTGATAAAATATCCCTTGCTTTTCTCTATTGTTTTAACATACACATATCATGTATATCATTTAGTTTTGTTCATGTTAGAACTTTACTTAAATGAATCATGGTTCACATATGTTACTTCAACTTGCTTATTTTCACCTAACATTTTCTTTTTTTTTTTTTCTTTGAGAGAGAGGGAGGGGAGAGAGGGAGGGAGAGAGAGAGAGAGAGAGAGACAGACAGACCGACAGACAGATAGACAGACATAGAATCTGAAGCAGGCTCCAGGCTCTGAGCTGTCAGCACAGAGCCTGACGCGGGGCTCGAACCCATGAACTGATCTGAGCTGAAGTCGATGCTTAATCGACTGAGGCTCCCAGGTGCCCCAACATTTTCCTTTCTTTTTCTCACTTAACATTTTAAATTATTAATTTAAATATGTTGTTGCAAGGGACTGTGATTCTTTTGTTTTCACTAGGTTACAGTGTTCCTTTGAATAAATAAGTAATAATTTGTTTATCAGAGGCCCTGTCCATTTTCGCTTAGGCTTATCTATACACATCTTTTTATGTTTGCCATTAAAAACACTGCTGTTATTAGTGGTTTCACATCTATTTCCTGGTGCGAACATGCAGCAGTTTTGTGAGGCTCTATGCTCAGGAGGGGGATTGCAGTGACATGCAGAATGGATGTTGTTTCCCAAAAGTGTGTATCACCAGAACAGTAGTTTCTTCACAATCTTACCAACATTTAATGGTGTAGACTTCTGTAACATTTCCTAAACAAGTGAGAAAATATTATCACTCTTTGTAAGATTTCCAAATTTTACGGGTTACTAAACAATGCATTAATGAAACTTGATGGGCAAATGTAAATTAGGCAAAATTTCCAGGCATACCTTTTCCACTTTTTGTGAGAATCAATATGCTGTAACTTTACTGAGTCATGAATTAGTTCCAATACATGGTATTATTTTTTGGGAGAGGTAATGTTTCTAATGTTATATCCTATTATGTCCCTATAATTCACCACGCTTTGAAGCAGAATCTCGGAACTGTCTGTATGTATGTGTAACTTTAAATATATACAGGCTAGAATAGCAACTGAAAATAACATGATCTAGGGAGCATCCATGTTTCCAAATACTTGTTCCTTAGAAGGTTCTGTCCACATAAGATTTGGGTCATTCTAAGGCAATTTACATTAGGTCTGGAGAAAATGGTTCTAGCCCAGAAAACGGACTCCATATGAAATAAACTAAATAAATAATTGAAATAACTCAAATAGTAAGCATTCAACAGTCAAAATAAAACTGTGTTTCCTGGTGTTGCCATAGAGACAAAATTAAGAGCTGAAGTAAATGTTTCTCTTATTTCAAGTCATTTCTCAAATACTACGTAAGCTATTATAGTTCTGTCTACACAGGAAAGCCCAAAACCAAGTCCTACAAAGTTATTGTATTGCACTGAGTACTCAGGATCAGCCACTTAACTTATTCCAGATTAGGTGAACATCACACGATGTTTCCCCAAGTGTAATGTCTATATAAAAAGTTGAGCCTTCCCGGAGGGAACATATGGGTATTGTGTACGGTTATCTAAACAAGCTTATGTTCTATCAAGCCACAAGCCTTCTGGGGGATATGCCACCACAAGAGTCAGAGGACCTGAAGAGCTTCGGGTTTATCCTTCCTTTTCGAAGGATGGAAAATTTGGAGAACATCAACAATGTAGCATGTAAACTGCTGGCAAACCCATCAATTCACTGTAAAACCACAAAATCAACAAAAGCAGTCCGATTTACGGGCTCTTTCATGACCTTCAAGTCACTCCCACTGTCGTATACATCTCTGTATTATACACACACGACACTACGTTAATGTGAAGCAAAAGACAGCTGAAAGTACTAACAGCATTCCTTGAAAGGCTCAAGTTTAGTCAAAAGGCAAAGAAATTAAACATTATTGATTCCTCTACCCTGACAAAATTCCTAATAAACTGTCAGTTCCTTAAGTTAATAGTATCATATCTGTGTGTATTTTTTTAAGCCCAACTTTTCCACCTCAAAAGATGTTACATGGTTAGATCTCATGCTTTATGACCTTGCTATTCAAAGTGCAGCCTATGGAGCACAGACTCATCACCTTGGAGTTTCCTAAAAATGCAGAATTTGAAGCCCTACCCCAGAACTACTGATTTAGAATCTACATGTTAGCAAGATCCCCAGGGATCTCCTATGCACATCACTGTCATAAACCCACTGTTTTGCGACCCCCGCCCCCACACACGGCATGCGATTCCATACGTTTTTGTTGAAACTAAGAGCTACAAGAAATTAACTTCGTATTCAGAGCCCAGATAAATCTCAAGTTGATCAAACTCTGCATTTGCCAATGTTAACTAGCTCAAAGATAGGTTGGAACTTTATGGGAAGCTCCTGCTTCCCTCTTCTTTCGCAAGACTGTGTACAGCTTTCAGCTGATACGTTCTCGCGGTCTATAGCCAACACGTGCAGATGGTGCACGGTATGCCAGAATTTAAGTAACAGGCACTTGGGTCTCATCTGGGGAATTCTGTACTACATGCAGGGGAAAGAAAAGCCCGACTTCAAGAATGTGAGAACTCTTCAGAAATTTAACTATACATTTTCACTTGGCCTAAAATGTACCCATGGCCTTTGGTCAAACAATTTCAGAGGAATCTAGTGGAAATGGGATATGTGTTATCAAGTCTAAATCAACGCCAGTCTTAGGTAAGTAAAGGCTTAGGGACATTGAGCCAAATTTCTCTGGCATCCTATAGTAGTATCAGTAAATACAATGGCAATAAAACAATTAAGCAAACATTCAAACTGCACAGAGAGTTAAAATTACAGTGCAATTGTTACCTAAATCACACATTAAGAAAAAAAAAAAAAAAGACCAACCATGTCTATATATAAACAGTGCTTTAATTTGTTATTGTGCTGAGCTCCATGTGTGTGCCTTGTGTCTGACAAGTCGTTCAGCCTCCTGCTTTCTTAAGTAGGTTTTACTGTTAAATTACGGCTAGATTTAACCAACATGCCAGTACACCATGATATTAATCTCCCAAGTATTCAATCACTTAACAATAGCATCATTATTCTAGAGAACTCTGCTTATTCACTGTTTGTGCATGTTTTCAGATGTTTCATTAAGAGCAATTTTATTTCAATAGAATTCAAAAACTGTGCAAATGAATGATCTAAAAAAAAAAAAAGAGAGCCTTAAATATTTAATCTTCCAAAAGGAGGTCAAAAAAAAAAAGGATAATCAAATAATTACTAGGTTGGTGAAATCAAACAATTATTTAAAATTAAAGTGTTCTGGAGAGTTCATGGAAGGGGCACTGAAAGGAGAATGTGAGATGTGGAGGCTGACCTCTGCTTTTCAAGAGAAATCACCAACTTCCAGGTATGTGTCCCGTCAGCTGCCATAATTCAGCTGTGGTTGCAATAATAGTGTTGTGTCTCCTTCTTATGACATATCTACAGTCCTTAATTGGCATTGGTGTGCAGAAATGAGTATAATCAGTGTATCAGAAATGGCTTTCTCTTCAGACTACTGATTTTTATAGTTCATTAGAAGTATTTCTCAAGAGGCATTCATATTGAATTTTGACTTCCAGAATGACCACAAAGGAACAGTTACAGGCAGTGAGTGAGGTCCTGTGGTGAAGTCACGCTGATCCCTGAATTATATCCAAAAGTCGTGAGCCCAGTGTTTCCAGGACCTGCTGCTTACACAGCTGTTTAGACGGCCCAGGGCAAACCAGAAAGACCAACTCTTTTTCTCCTAGGCAATTTTGCCATAATATGCGCGGATCCAAATTGGGATGAATTTTAGAAACAAAATAACAAAGCATATATGTAAACTACCCTTCACGCGATTTCAAAATCTGTATGGCTGAAAGAATACTTAAAGAAAGGTTAGAAAGTCAATAACGTAAAAAAAATAAATTAAAAAAATTAAAGGTCAGTAATATGAGCTAGTTGCTTTGGAAAAATAAGTACTCTGAATAGCAATGACTCTGTCTTTGAAAACACATTTTTTTCAAACTTTACATAAAATATTCCAATGAAAGAGATTTATCACTATATAGATGCCTGAGCCTATAAATACAAAGTGTATATTTTGAAAGGCCTCCAGGCTCGAGGGGCTCACTAACTATGCAGGAAAAAAGATTCAAAGGATATGCACATTCTCCACTATGTTGATCCCAAATCATAAAGCCTTTTAAAAAGATAAATGGAGACCACCTAACAGGCCAGGGATAATAGAAGCCATTTCTCTGGAGGAACAGGTTAATTATTTATTATTAATTATTTAAATGCTATAGTGTTCCCATCTCTAAGTATACACTTGCATGTTAGAAACAGTTATTAAAATGTATTGCCAAACTACTAATTGTCAAGCGTCATACCAAGAAGCTGGCATGGTTGTCACCAACAAACCCACTTGCTGACATTTATGTCTTATATTCACGTGACTTCTACTGTGACTTTTCAGAAAGCAGGAAAAAGAAATGGCTGGCTTTGTATTTTCCACTCCCTATCTCTAAAGCCCTTTGTGTGATCGCCATGTATCCTGTAGAGAATGGAAATTATGCTAGATAGGTAAATGAAAGTGTTTATCATCATCATGTTTATCATTTACTATTTATCTGTGCTTTCATAACTATATATCTGACTTCTTCTATGTTCCAATCATTGTCCTGGAATACAGAAATGAATCAGACTTGAGCTCTATCTCCAAAGTGCTTACCAACTAACTCAGGATCACAGACACAAAAGTAAATCAGCCCAATGTTGCGTTAGTGGTACACACGTGGTTAAGACTGAAGTGCACGGAATGACATATCGTCATGCAACAGGGCAGGCATGGGTGTTATCTATGCTGGGAGCTAGTAATGGGCTGGGGATGAACTGAGGGAGACAAGTGTCACAGGCTTCCCAGAGGAAGTGGCACTTAAGCTCCATCTCAGGGATGTACATATTCATTTTCTGCCCAATGAATAACATTCCACCGGTGATGTTCATCAACAGCCTGTGGACCTAGTAGTCATAAAAAACTGGTAGTCATTAATGGGGGCCATAGAAGACAGACACACACAAAGAAGCTTCATGACAAAGGTCCTGGCTTTAGATTGCTTCTAGTTCTGTTGAGGGGTGACCATGGCCTCCAACAATTCATTGGACACCCTAGTCAGGATGATTATCTGGTCTTCTTCAAACTCAATTTTGTTATTTTTTTATTTTTTTAAATGTTTATTTATTTTTAAGAGAGACAGACAGACAGATAGAGAGCAAGTGGGGAAAGAGTAGATAGGGAGGGAGACACAGAATCCAAAGCAGGTGCCAGGCTCTGAGCTATCAGCACAGAGCCTGATGCGGGGCTCAAACTCACAAACTGCGAGATCATGACCTGAGCCAAATTCAGATGCTTAAACAACTGAACCACCCAGCTGCCCCAACAATTTTGTTATTTTAAAGGAGAGGGTGGGAGGTGCTGGGAAGCAGAGGAGAGCGACCTTCAGCCTGAACTCTACTATCTTGAGCAAACTGTTCTTCTGACAGCTTGAACCAAAACAAACATCTTGCAGTTGACCACTCACCCACCTTAGAAGGGGGGTTAGAGACCTGTCCATTGTTTTTCACCCATTCAGGGCCTCACCTCCTGTGTCCCATCCTGACTATAACCATAGACTTACTCAGTTTTCTTCATCTTTCTTTATATCTTTATATGTTAGAAATTCTTAGAGCCCAGGGGAGTGATCAGGCTGCTTTCCTCCTCAGTTGTGGTCCATTTTCACACAAGTTATTTAAGGGCTGTAAGTGTCCAAGAAGCAATAAGATCACTATAGACTTTTGAGGGTCTCAAAGACCTCAATTACGCATTATGTAGAAAACGTTTCACTGGTCAATGAGGGGACCTGGCTGGCTATCAATTCTGCAATGTACTTTCACATGTGGAATGTAAGGTGGGGCAGCATCTTGTCCCTTAAGAATACTTACAGCAACCGAACACTCTATTTACTTTGCTTGCCTAACTTCCACAAGATGGCATAATGCAGTGTGCAAATAAAATAACATTTTGGGTGATACGGAATAAAAGTGGATGAAGTACATCGAGTCTTCAATGCCAACCACAGAGAATTTCTAAGTAATGAGGGTGTCCACTTCCACTCACGTTACCCTGGACTAACACTAAGTGTCCCAGCTCTTGTGACCTAGAGGGGGAGTTTCTGTAATTCAGAAATATAATTCAGAAATTCACTCTGTCAGGGAGGCCCTTCTCTGAGGTTCCCCACGCTCGCCACTTCAGCTTAAGTGAACTCTCAGGATACCCTGTGCTTTTCCTCCATTGTTTCTAGTAGCTTCGTGTCCCCTCCTTCATTAGACTTAAAGATTCACAGGGACACCATCGTATCTACACTGGTGTCCTTTGATACCTCAACACCTAACACAGCACCAGTCACATAATAAGCACTTACTAAAAATTTCTTGAGTCTATATCTAAAAATCTGTAGCTGTCGGGGGAAAAAAAAGGTTAACTTTGAAATTCCAATCTTAGTTTTCTGAAGTCATTTTGTGTTTCTACGCAAAAGCAATAATCAAAGAGCTCTCATTGGTAAATCCATCCTTCTAGCTTATGGATTTATCATTCTCAACAACCTAACTGTGGTAGCAATCTATGATTATACATTTTGGCACAGCATCAAAAAGTACCTTTACTGATACTGCTAAATTAAGAGAAACAGGGATGAAGTAGGTGTTATATCCATCCTAAGGGCTGGGTGATGCTGGGGAAAGCAGAACAAGTGGCATTATCCCAGAAATGACATTTAAGAAGCAACCAAGAAAAGTGAGATGTAGCAGATCTATAGCTAAAGACAGGCATCTGCCAATAATTGCGTCTAGACTGCCCAGAAAGCTTAATGAATGGGCGACAGAAGTAAATGAGAATAGGATATACCACCCAACTAGGAGGTGATATATGATACTGTATGAGCACAAAAGTAACCAGAGATTTATCAGTAAGTATTTGGAATTAACAAGATTAAATGAATAAATAGCATAGTTTGAAGACAACTTCTCCCAAAAGGAGGCACACAATCTAAAGTTGATGTGAACACCACTGAGACAGGATCTGTAGAGAAATGGGATTTAACTGAACAAATGAAGCTGTAATTCAGAAATAAGATTAACAGTGGTAATTAGGACAGAATCTTCCTGGAGTGTAATCCTTTATATTTTATCATGCACTTTAATCATCCAGTCTCATAATATATTATCACTCCGTTTTCAAGAGAAAGAAATAGATACTTCGAAATTTAATTTGCCCAAAATTCACAAGGCTAATATGTGGCAGATCTGAAATCAAAAGCCTAGACTCCCTTTTATATTGAAGCTTCCTGTTGTCACAACTCCAAATATTAAGGATTCACAAATATTTCACAGCATAGAGCAACACTTCCTACTTCTATATACATGATCTCAAAAGCTCCTCCTGCACAACGTTGCAATAGAACTGAGGTGTATGCTTTCCGAATCCTTGTGTATCAAAGCTTGTTTCTGCAATTGTAATAGCTTCTTAACACTTTGAAACTCTGTGAAACTAGGGATGTCATTTTGTTGTTGTTGTCATTGGTGTTCCTGTCTGCATAATAAGCGTGTCCTGGAGAGAGGGACTATGGCATGGGAAGGTTGCTGAAGATCTGGAAAGGTAAAGCCGAATGAGGCTTTGGATTTCAGGAAGGAAGATGAGAAGAGAGAGAAAGGAATGGATGTGATGGCCAAGCATCCCTCTCTGAAAGCAGAGACAGCTTTCAGAGGGTTGGGGAATCCCTACAAACATCAAGCATAATATACAATGAAAGTGTTCTATAAAGGAGTGGAGGGCACCTGTTGGGATGAGCACCGGGTATTGTATGGAAACCAATTTGACAATAAATTATATTTAATATAAAAAATAAAAAAATAAAGGAGCCCTCGGATGACTCTCAGTTAAAACAAGAAGTCCATGAAAGGAAGAAGAGAGAACTGGATGTTACAGAGAAACAACAGCAATACAATGAGAACATCAAGATAGGACATCTGCCGGAAACTTCAGGAGTCCCATTGGAAATGATCGATAGGAAGCACCATTTCTGGACTATTTTGCATTGGGGTTCTCGGTTAGGGAAAATCAACTTTGGACTGGAGAAGTTGGATTGAACTGATGGCGAGATCATAAAAGAAAGATGAGACTACTGAGGATAAGTCCTCTCCCAGATGAATTAAGCAATAACAGGGAGAATAAAACAGAATGACCACTGCTAAGAGAGTTATTTAAAATGGAGCTATGAGGACATTGAGGAGGTGGGACTGAGGCACATCGTCTGTCTCAAATTCTTGGAATTTTTGCTGCTCTCAGCTAAAAGCCAAAGCATCTGCTATTAGGACATAAACGGACTTTCTGCCTGACATTAGCCCTAGCAACCAATTACATACAGACCAGTGTAACTGTAGCCATACCAGCACCAATCACCTTTTCTTCAAGCAATTTATGCGAATCCCCTCCTCCCTCTACAAAAATTCTAACCTTCTGTCTCTCTCTGGAGCACTTTTTTTTTTTTTAGGTTAGTCAAATCTATGTCTCCAGGATTGCAATCCCTAGGATCCCAAATAAATGCACATATTTTATTTCACAGCTTGCAGTTTTGTCTTTCACTGGTTGACAGGTCCATTCAGGGAGCAGGTGTTAGGAAACTAAGGTGGGCCAGGTGCCCTCAGAGGTCAACCAATATAAATGAGTTAACTCCTGGGAATCACATAGTGTTTCTGTAAGTCCTTATAAAGTTTATGTCTCTAACCCTGATCTCCCCTTCCAGCACTATGCCCAGTTCACCAACTGTCTCCCATGTGGTGAGTAGAAACGATTAAAACTTTCTATTTGCATTTAGTTTGAGTTAAAAATATAAAAGGAATTAAGCATCACTAACTACAGTAAGCATCACCAAACGTTTACTATGTAGATGGATACCCAGCTCCTCTCTCAGTTCTTATTTAAGTCATTCAAGTGTCACCTAGGGCAGTGGTACCTCAGAGTGGGCTCCATAGATCAGCAGTGGCAGAATTCAGGGGCCCATTAAAGCTGCAATTCATGGGAGTCTTGGGTGGCTGAACCCGGCTCTTGATTTCAGCTTAGGTCATGATCTCACAGTTCGTGAGATCAAGTCCCGCATTAAGCTCTGTGCTGACAGTGTGGAGCCTGCTTGGGTATTCTCTCTCTCTCTCTCTTTCTCTCTCTCTCAAAATAAATAAATAAACATGAAAAAAATTTAATGTAATTCATATCAGGGAGCTCAATCAGTTAACTTGATTTTTTGAACTCACAGTTCGTGGGATCAAGCTCTGCTAACAGCACAGATTCTCTCTCTACCTCTCTCTCTGTCCCTCCCCCTCAAAACAAAGAAACGTCTTTTAAATTCAATTCATATTAAATTTGTGAGGCAATTTCTCCTACCCCAGACTTTCTGAATCAGAATCTGGGGAAGGGGCAGGAAAAAAAAAATGGGACATAACAATCTTTTTAAGAAATTCTCCAGGTGATTATTAAACACACAAAGAAGCATTTACTTAAGGTATGTGAAGTCTCCTGTGGGGATATATCATTTATATTTCATTTTATTTATTATGATTCATATTAGGAAATCGTTTTAATCTGGGTTCAGTATATGCAGAAATACAGATATACAAATACATGAACACACACCTGCGATAAACCTTTCAGGAAATAAAATGGTTACTATGTGTAAAACACTCTGATACGTTGTATTCTATTATATTCTATTCTGTTCTATTCTATTCTAATTGTTACCCATCTGACTGATCTCAGAATCCCTTGATTGTAACTAGCACATTGGAAAATACTATTCTATTGTGTATATCCAGAAAAGACTTTGGGACAGTGTACAGACTTCTACCAATAGTGTACTGATTTTATTTGGCCGGGAGAAAAGACCCAAGGGCACTGACAATTACCTTGTCGCATTTGCGAGGCTGTTATCCTAAAGAAGAATTAGTTTTGTGCTGTATGGCAAATGTATTTTGATTTGTTACAAGAAAACACCTCATAAACAATGAGGGTTGATCAACAGTGACATGATATATATCATGAGGCAGTGAGTTCATCTCATTAGAAATGCTCAAGCTAAGCTATGGACCACTTGGCAGTTGGGTTTCAGATGGAACTCAAGCTTTAGAAAATCCTTTTTACTTAAATGTGTTTTAATGCCCACTCGAACCCTGTGATTCCATGGTTCTTTCAATTCTGGATTCTTGCTTTGCATGAACACATTTCTGATCTAAATTTTTTCTACTGCACTTACTCAAAGGGCCTGCATGACAGAAATGAAATGCACCTAAGGCAGACATGTCTGAAGTTAGAAACGGTACACTTCGCAGTTAGCACACTGCTGTGATTATGCCCTTCCCTTTGGCTCCCCTCTCACCTCTACAGTCTTCATGGCCTGGATGGTTGCTCTAATCACTTTTTATTCCCAGCACCTATCACAGCAGCTTAAACATACCTGGCAATCAGCAGAAACTTGCTGAATTAGTTAAAGACTGAATGAATGAACATCTCTCATGATGATAAGCGCTGTGCCCAGGAAGCAGAGGACAGTTTATAAGAATATAATTTGCCTTTACGGCATCCTAAACAGATAGGTAACAAATAATGCTAGTCCTTACTTTTTTTTTAGGTGAACATTACATGTTCATGTAATTGTTCAGCTGGTAGTAGGACAAAAAGAGACTACAAATCAAGTCTTCAAATGCTAAACAAGCTCTGCCTGATGGCACTCCTGATGAGAAGTGTTCTCATGGCTAATAGTATTGCGTGATATGGTATGTAATTAAACCGTAAAAGCATGTGGGGAGGGACGGTGGTGAAGTTTAAGCCAAGCAACCCAACTTTGTCAATTTACTTATTAAAGATAATGAAGAAAAGATGATGTGTGTTTATCAACGGACTTTGGAAAGTGGCCGGCACATAACAGGCTGTGAATAACTCATTGGTCTGTGGGAACAAATGACTTGTGAGCTCCACCTACACATCCCGGCAATCTCCACAACCCAGTGTGCCTGTTCGTGAATCCATTCGATTTATATGGCAAGTACAGAGTGGAAAATAAGATACAGTCTTTGCATGAAAGGAGCTTACAGTCTAGTTGGAGGGGAGGGCAATAATTTAAATATGTAATTGTAGAGGTGCCTGGGTGGCTTAGTAGGTTAAGCGTCCAGCTCTTGGTTTTAGCTCAGGTCATGATCTCAGGGTTTCATGGGTTCAAGCCCGCATCAGGCTCTGTGCTGGTAGCACAGACCTTGCTCGGGATTCTCTCTCTCCCCCTGTCTGTGCCCCTCCCACAGTCATGATGTCTCTGACTCTCTCAAAATAAATAAGCAAGCTTTGGAGGTACCTGGGTGGCTCAGTCAATTAAGCGACCAACTTCAGCTCAGGTCATGATCTCACAGTTCGTGACTTTGAGCCTTGCATCAGGCGCTATGCTGACAGCTCAGAGCCTGGAGCCTGCTTCAGATTCTGTGTCTTCCTCTCTCTCTGCCTCTCTCTTTCTCTCAAAAATAAATAAAAACATTAAAAAATTAAAAATAAATAAACTTAAAAAATTTTTTAAAGATTTAATTGTAATACAATATGGGTTAATTAGTTAAGGACTAAGTATAGGATCCTATCCAAAAATTCAGAAAGCCATCTTGTCTAATCTGAGAGGAATCAGGAAGGTCTTTTTAGGCAAACTGTGATGTACACTGGTACCTGAACAGGTGGGTAGAGCTCACCTAGGTAGGAAGGTGAGGGGGTAGGGAGAGTATTCCAGGCAGAAGTAGCAGCAGATATAAAAGTCTGGAGGCAAAAGATGGCATGGCAATTATAGTGAGGTAAGTTTATTAATGTTAAAATAGTGAGTGCACGGTGACAGGTGCTAAGAGTAAGGCTGGAGAAGAAAATGGAGAATCTAGTTGATGCTGAGTGGTCTTTAAGACATACAAGGACAGTAGGACTACTTGAAGGGCTCTTGGCTTACAGGTGACATTATCTGGGTCACGTGACATGAAGCTAATAGTAACTGCAATGTGGAGTACAGACTAAAGGGTCTTTGTTAAAGGCACAGGGAACAATCAAGAGGTCTGTTCAGTAAGAGACAGCAGGACCCTGGTGAACACAGTAGTAGGGAGGATGAAGGACAGAGGACGGACAAACTGAGGAGAAATGCAGGAGGTGGACATGACAGGGCTTGGCAACTGACTGGATGTGGAGGTGGAAAAAGATGAAGAGTTAAGCATGTCTCCATCTGGTTTGAGTGAGTCGATCTACCTCTATGCCAACATACGCCGTATGCTGCACCCACGAGTGAACCTGGGCTGCAGTGTGGCCTTATGGGTGCCCTGCGAAGGCCCATTCACAGCGCTGCCTCATCGTAACACGAGGCCATCTCGAAAGGTATTTTCCAGGGGGTGCCTGGGTGGCTCAGTCGGTTAAGTGACCGACTGCAGCTCAGGTCATGATCTCACAGCTTGTGAGTTCAAGCCCCACATCCGGCTCTGTGCTGACAGCTGGGAGCCTGAAGCCTACTTTGGATTCTGTGTCTCCCTCTTCCTCCCCCACTTGCTCTCTCTCTCTCTCTCTCTCTGTCAAAAATAAAAAAAGATTTAAAAAATTTTTAATTAAAAATTTTTTAAAAAATAAAAAAAAAAAGATATTTCCCAGGTCTACTCATCTGATTACATCTTTACCACAATATTCTGTCTCTGTCACTCTTGTATAAGAGTTGTTTATATACTTGTTTTCTTTTTCTTGTGAGAAATTTTTTAATTTTTTGAAATAAAGGTTTATTTATTTTTGAGAGAGAGAGAGAGAGAGAGAAAGAGAGAGAGCATGAGCAAGGGAGGGGCAGAGAGAGAAGAGGAGAGAAAGAATCCCAAGCAGGCTCCACACTCTGGGCACAGAACCCAACGCAGGGCTCGATCCCAAGACCATGAGCTCGTGACTTGAGTTGAAATCAGGAGGCAGATTCTCAACCAACTGAACCACCTAGGCAGTTGTGACAACTCTTGTGAGAACTCTCAAGCTCTACTCTCTTAGCAAGTTTCAAATAGGCAATACAATATGATTAATTATAGTCACCATGCTGCACATTACATCCCTATGATCTATAACTGCGGGTTTTTGCCTTTTGAGCCCCTTCACCCATTTCACCAACATACACTTGCTAAACTCCTGTGCTAGGCCTCCCTTTACTCCTGTATTTTTAGGGCTATGGCAGGACATTTGCCTTGCCACCTATTTCTTCTATCACTTTCCACACACAAACGCTTGGTTTTTTAATTGAAAATACTTAAAGATGCAAGAGCTTAATTTTTTTTCTGAGTTTTCTCAAATACTCATGCATGCACACATGTTTGAGTAATGTCTCGGAAGTACAACACCTATTTTTTTTCTATTAGAAAAAATCTATTAGTGGGAAAATGGTCATTACATTCCTATGAATCTTAATGAATGCATCCTTCTGGTACTGTTCATAATCCCACATAGGATGAATAAAAAGATGCATGTACTATATCCAGTGGTACGCAGAGGATTGGATAAATTGCACAGGGGAGTTCCCCAGAGTGAATTAGCATCAATAATACATGAATATCTATATTCTATTCTGAGTCAAGCTCATTGCTGCTACTGAAAATCTATTGTGCAGACAGTTGTGCTCAGGATGTGCCTTTATGCATCCAATACTTTATTTTTAGTTAATATTGCATTAACTTCTGTATTAGAGCAAATTATAGGGGGTGTGGAGTATCTTCTGGAAAATGCATTTTTTGTGAAAATGGTCTCATCTTTCTTTTCCGAATTAAACACTCAAGATAAATATGGAGTGCTTTGGCTGCCACATAATTTTAAAATAAGATCTACTTCAAATAAAAATTCCTAATCACTACTTATAAAACACTCCACAGAAACTATTTTTTTCTAAATATACCCTACCACACACCCAATTTGAATTAAACAAAATGGTGACTATAATATTAAATATTCATGATACACATATAGTTGATCCTCATTATTCATAGATTCTGTATTTGTGAATTTACCCACTCACTGAAATTTATTTCGGACTGGGGCACCTGGGTGGCTCAGTCCATTAAGCGTCGGACATTGGCTCAGGTCATGATCTCACAGTTCATGAGTTCGAGCCCCACATAGGGCTCTGGGCTGACAGCCCAGAGCCTGCTTTGGAGTCTGTGTTTCCCTCTCTCTCTGCCCCTCCCCCACTCAAACACTGTCTCTGTCTCTCAAAACTGAATAAACATTGAAAAAATTTTAAGATAATAAACATTGAAATTTTTTTTAAAAATGAGGGGAGGCCTCCAAATCAACACTTGTACAGATTTTGTGGTCATTGACGAATATGTGCAATGAGGTGAAAATGCATGTTCTCAGCTGACGTTGAACAAGGCTATGTTCTGCCTTCTTGTTTCAGCTGTCATACTGTAAACAAGGGTCCTTTTGGCAGTCTATTTAGTACCACTTTTTTTTTTGCCATTTACAATGACCCCCAAGCGTAGCACTGAAGTGTTCTGTAGTGTCCCTAAGTGCAAGAAGGCTACAATGTGCTGTTAAAATAAAATAAAATTGGAAGCCAGGCTTGAAAATCCCCCAAAGCAGACAAAACCATTTGAGCCATGTAAGCAAAACTAAAGCTAGCTTATTTCATGAAAATGAGTGTAACGTAGGTTACTTCTTGAAAATGCCTCTGATAATCATAAAAGAAACTTAAGCCATCTTCCTAAAAATGGTGTAAGATAATCACTTGTAACCAATCCCCTGCCGTCTGGAAACCCCCACCGTATTAACCAATCACTGTAAAGGTTAAATGACTTCCTCATTTTCACTTTATAAGCCATCCTATAATGTCATGCTTCTGAGCTTCATATCAGTTTCGAATTTGAAAGCTCCCAGTTCGTGAACTATTCTTATATGCATAATAAAGTCCTACTAAATACGGTTTCACTGATCTGGTGGTTTAATTTTGCTATTTCTGGATTCTTGACAGTGTCTTGTAGAAAAAAACTGTGTGTTGGAAAACCTTTATTCAGGCATGAGTTATAGTGCTATTGCCCATGAGCTCAATGTTTTCATGAATGATGTTATGTATTAAATAGGTGTCTTTAAACAGAAACCTACATAAAACAAGGCTATGTATTGATAGGTCGATGATGAAAATGTTGTGATCAGATTTTTACAGAAACGTAACTCTGTATTAGGAGCAATGGTTAAATATTTGCTAATTTGGTGCTCACAGTGACTTTATGGAAATAACTACCACAAATAACAAGAATCAACAATACTTTCGCATCTGGAAACTTAAAAAAAAAATTCTTGCTGTAAATGGTGATAATTTCACTTCACTGTATAATTTAATGTCACTGAAATTAAAAATACATACAAATACAGAAAAGAAATAGTTCTCCCTTCTGAGTGCTCCCTTCAGAATCTAGCAGGAGAGATGACTAGCTATACACGAACTAGAACACAGGGTGGTAAATGTGATAATCAACGCCTAAACAAGGTGAAGTAGGGATACAGACGCACGCTGTGACAAATAATTTTGTGATAATTGGGGAAAGGATATGGAATGCATGATGCACTGTATTTGAGCTGGTTTCTTAGGTGTGAGGGGAGTTCAGCAGATAGATTAGGAAGGCGATGGGGAGAATGAAGGTTCCAACACAAATTATCCAATTGTGACATCGCGAACCAAAATGCCCAACCGACAATGTGTTATTTTGACGACTGAAATGGGTCTCTCAATAAGAAACGCCATTATATCTATTATTATGAAATTATTTTTTGAGTTAAACATTCATTAGTTAAACTAGTAACAGATTTCTCCTTTATACTAGGTACATGAGCTTATTACTTCGCCTGTGAACCACACAGCCCTGAGGACCGTGGGACATGGTGAGTTTCAACAACATTGGTTTTTGGATAAAAGACCAAATAAGGAAAAAAAAAAAGTCAGTGGACCTGATAAAAAAATAAAAACAAAAGGGGAAAAAAATTCAGAGTCACAGTAGAACACTGGCACTATGTCCTATTCTATTTACTTCATCTACATTAAGCGATATACATGCTAATCATACACCTGATTCCAGAAAGTGATCACATGTTAGGAATAAAAGAACAAGCTTCATAGAAAGTATCCTGTTGGTACTTGTCCTGTGTGGTGAGGCGGGAATCCCAGCAATTAAACACAGCGGAGTCCTTGTTCCTCTGTGCCAATATTTTTAATAGATCCACCATTGTAGTATACTTCAACTTTCCCCGGGAGAAATCACAGGCATCCTTTGAAAGATGCTGAGAATTACCCGATGGCTATGTTCAAATTTTCAGACTTCATTTTGAACCGTTCTGAATAGCTCTCCAACTTCCAGGGACTCAACATGGAGGGCACAGCGCTGCAAACTGCATCATGGTGTCTGTTAGAGAACAGTGGGAAAATGATCTTGCCAGAGTCCCTTCTCCCCACTCCCATCACAACAAAAGAAGAAGGATGAGTGCTTTCCAAATACGCTGCGCCCAACTCCTGCTAACTCAGTTGAAATTCATCAGCAGCTGCAGCAAACTTGCAGATGGTGCCAGACCCCAGGAGGGGAACACCTACCGGGAGACGGGGCCTCTTGAAAAGCTGTGCTCTCTGCTGTCCAATAGCCTAACATCAAACTATTCTCAAGGTCCAGAAGTTCTGGCAGAAGAAGAGAGTGAAAAAGCCCAAGGAAGGGATTTTTTTTTTCCCACTTTGGAAACGCAGAGAATATTTAGTACGACCCTGCTCACCCATTGCTAATGTTATTATACTCGTTGATTATGGCTATATCTCCTGGGCCAGTTTCTCCTCCCTCTCACCTCCTCCCGCCTGTTTCCTCTTGACAAGTTTGCTCACCAGGCCCCTCAGTCTTCGCGATTTTCACAAAGGACAGCACAAAATAGATGCCAGCGGGGCCAAAGGCAGACGCCAGGAGGCTGTCACTTCTTCGCCCCTGGCTTGAGTGGAATGCCAGCAGCTCCTATTGATTCTGCTGTCTTCCAGCCAGCCTCCAGTGAAAGCATGCCCCGGCCAGTGCCCCCGCCGAGACGGTCACAGCTGCCAAGTGTTCCTTCAGCTTTAGGTGGTCTATAAGCATCCCACTCCAGCCAGACACCATAGCTCAGGACCCAGGCGGGACAATCTGCTGGAGATCACTCTTGCCAGGGCAAAGCCCATCGTGAGGCGCGGAGGGAACGGAGCCAGAACGAGCCTCCAGGGTTCAGTCGCTAACTGGGTTGGAGGATCTGGCACCAGAGTCAAGGCCCTAGGCACGCTGCTCAGATTCACGGCAATAACCAGCTGCTTGTCTG
The DNA here is from genome assembly GCF_018350215.1 of Panthera leo. NCBI lineage: Eukaryota > Metazoa > Chordata > Mammalia > Carnivora > Felidae > Panthera > Panthera leo. The sequence continues at coordinate 144,969,049 of NC_056687.1, read as the reverse complement.
GCTGCTTGTTGCCAAAGAGCAATCTTGGCGTCTAGCCATCGAGCTGGCACCACGACGGAAATGCTACAGTTCAATAGTTTTCACCAGGCTGTGCCAACCCAGAGATACAGAGCACTTCCCTGCCTAAAATCCATTCCAATGGTATCTACTTCCTGTGAAGGTTTCCGTCTGAGTTTTCCTTGCCCGAGTGGAGCGAGAGCATTCCAGAGAAAATGGCTGAAAAGCAAATGCCACATACTAACATTTCTCTTCCAAATGAGTTAAAAGTAAAACATTTGAGATTAGCTAAATGTTCTGTCCCTAAAACAGCTGCCCTTATCCCTGAGGATAAGCAAGCAAGAGAAGCAGTAGGGATTCCAAGAGCGTTCAGTGTAAACGCCATGATTATGAGGATTTTCTCCCATCTATAAACACGTTAATAGCAAAATTGCACGTACTGAGTTGCTGCATATCCGGGAATCCTTTAAAACGTATACAGGCATACCTAGGAGACATTGCAGGCTTGGTCTCAGAACACTGCAATAAAATGAAGATCACAATTAAGTGAGTCAAATGGATTTTTTGGTTTCCCGGTGTATATAGAAGTTATGTTTACACCATACTGTAGTGTACGAAGCGTGCAACACCATTAAGTCTAAAACCAATGTACGCACCTTAAATTTTAAAAAAAGGATCACTAAAAAATGCTGCCGTCATCATCTGAGCTTTCAGCTGGCACAATCTTTATGCCGGTGGAGGGTCTGGCCCCAGTGTTGAGGGCTACAGACTGATCGGAGTGGCGGTTGCTGAAGGCTGGGAGACTGTAGCAATTTCTAAAAATAAGACATCAGTGAAGTTTGTTGCATTCCTTTCAGGAATGATTTCTCTGTAGCATGTGGTACTGTTTGACAGTATTTCACCAACAGTAGAACTTCCGTCAAATTCGGAGTCATTGGTCTCAAACTCTGCTGCTGCTTTGTCAACTAGGTTTATGTACTCTTCTAAATCCTCTGTTGTCATTTCAACAATCTTCACAGCATCTTCACCAGGAGCAGTTTCCATGTCAAGAAACCACTTTCTCTGCTCATCCATGAGAAGGACTTCTTATGCTTTCATATTGTATCATCAGATTGCAGCCATTCAGTCCTCATCTTCAGGCTCCACTTCTAATTCTGATTCTCTTGCTGTTTCCACCACATCTGCAGTGACTTCTCCTGCCCTTAAAGTCATTCGTACTGGCTGGAATTGGCTTCTTCCAAACTCTTGTTAATGTTGATATTTTGACTTCTTCCCATGAATCGCAAATGTTCTTAACGTCATCTAACATGGTGAATCTTTTCTGGAAGGTTTTCAAGTTACTTTGCCCAGATCTGTCAGAGGAATCACTATCTACGGCACCTGCTGTCTTACGAAACGTATTTCTTAAATAATAGGACTTGAAAGTTGAAATTACTCCATGAGCCATGGGCTGCAGAATACATGTCATGTTAGCAGGCATTTAAACGACATCATCTTACTGTACATCTCCATCAGAGTTCTTTGGTGACCAGATGTACTGTCAATAAGCAGTACTATTTTGAAAGGAGCCATTTTTTCTGAGCAGTAGGTCTCAACAGTGGGCTTAAAATATTCAGCAAACCATGTCAAAAACAGATATGCTGTCATCCAGACTGTGTTGTTCCATTTCTAGAGAACAGGCAAAGGAGATTCAGCATCATTCTTAAAGGCACCAGGATTTTCAGAATGGCCAAGGAGCACTGGCTTTCCCTTAAAGCCACCAGCTGTATTAGTCCCTAATGAGACTGTCCTTTGAAGCTTTGAAGCTAGTCATTGACTTCTCCTCTGCAGCTAAAAAAGTCCTAGATAATGCTAGGTCCAATGGTCCAAGATAAGGCTGTGTCCTCCACACTGAAAATCTGTTGTCTAACGCAGCCATCTTCATGAATGATCCGAGCTAGACCTTCTGGATCACTTGCTGCAGCTTCTACATCAGCACTTACTCTTTCCCCTTGCATTTTCTTGCCATGGAGACAGCTTCCTTCCTTACACCTTATACACCACCCTCTCCTAGCTTCACATTTTTCTTCTGAGGCTTCCTCACCTCTCTCAACCAACAAAGTATTGAAGAGAGTGAGCACCTTGCTCTAGATTAGGCTTTGGCTTAGGGGATAATGTTATGGCTGGTTTGATCTTCTATCTAGACCACTGAGACTTTCTCCTTATCAGGCAGAAGGCTATTTTGTTTTCTTATTATTTGCGTGTTCGCTGGAGTAGCACTTTGAATTTCCTTCAAGAACTTTTCCTTTGCATTCACAACTTGGCTAATTGTGAGGTGCAGGAGGCCCAACTTTTACCTGTCTCGGCTTTCAACTTGCTTTCCTCACTAAGCTGAATCGCTTGCTAGCTTTGATTTAAAGCGAGAGACAAGTGATTCTCCCTTTCACTTGAACACTTGAAGGCCACCATAGCGTTATTAATGAGCGTAATTTCAATATTGTTGTGTCTCGGGGATTAGAGAGACCCAAGGAAAGGGAAAGAAACAGGGGAATGAGCAGTGGGCGGAGCAGTCAGAACACACATGACATTTATCCACTAAATTTGCTGCCTTATATGGGTGAGCCACCCAGGTGCCCCAAAGTGAAGCAAGATAAAACGAGGTATGCTTGTACCAATGTTTAAAAACATTTTCGGACTATATAAAGTTCAACAAGAAAAAAAATGAGCATTCAAGCTTAGTTTCAAAATTTTGCATCCATGTTAGCAGCTCCTGAGAACCTTGATTAAGAACCCAGCTCTAGGGGTGCCTGGGTGGCTCTGTCGGTTAAGTGTCCAACTTCGGCTCAGGTCATGATCTCACGGTCCGTGAGTTCAAGCCCCGCGTCGGGCTCTGTGCTGACAGCTCAGAGCCTGGAGCCTGTTTCAGATTCTGTGTCTCCCTCTCTCTCTGCCCCTCCCCTGTTCATGCTCTGTCTCTCTCTGTCTCAAAAATAAATAATAAAATATTAAAAAAAAAAGAACCCAGCTCTACCTTTAGACTTCTTCTGTTTAATATAAAATGCTTGATTTGAGCTACTCCCTCAAGAAGTGCCAATGCATTTTTCTCTCCATTTCACTGCATGTTTACTACCTGTTTTTGTAAACTACAACCTAAATCTTTATTGGAAAGTCAAACAAACAAAGGTCATAGAATGTGGTGACACATAAATGATGACTAATTCCTTTGGCTCAATAGCCTGTTTCTTCTCTCCAGCTCTCCTGGACTGGTTTCAATTTTTACACAAAATATATGGAACAACATTTGGAGTTTACTCACCCATTGTGTTACTAATACTGGCTGATGGGCACTCTCAGGGTCAGAAAACTTAATTGTTCAGCATGTTGACATTTGGAATCATAGAGCTCCCTTTTTCCAGCTGTTGTAAGAAATCTGATCTTTGGCATAGATTTTATAGAAATTGTTGATTCTAGGTAACAGAATAAACTCTATGAGGATGCCCATAATTAGAGCCAATGTCAAGGGCTCTAAATATAGGAGGCAGCTAATAAGCCACCAGCCTATCTAATGTTATTTTCTTTGCATTGGTCCAGATTGCAGGAAAGCATATCTAAGCTTTGTCTGTTTTGGACTGATCCACATACCGCTGAGGGCTGTTGCCCGCGAGATAGACAACAGAGAGGTAAGTTAGTTGAAATTTAAGTAGGAGGGACACTTTCCATTAGGGAACTAAATATTGTGCAAATCACGGTCAACGGCTATTAGCACCTTGCAGAAGAAAATCCCCGAGTCTGCCTGACGCCATGCATAAAGTACAACTTGACATCCTGTAAACATAAGCACACCTGGATTCAGAAAATATGTTCTCTAAAAAACTCATGGTCTAATTTGTCTTTGTTGGCCCAAATATATGTCTCATAACACTATGCAGTTGATGATTTTCCCCCCTTTTTCAAGGGGATCAAGCAAATTGTACTTCCACACTTGTGAGTCATATCATGATTCTCTCACAACATTCACATAGGATATGTTGCAACAACATGACTGGTCTTTTGTCTGTCCACTCTCTTCTGATGTCCTTTATTGCTTTGTTGTTGTTGCTGTTATTTTTAAAAAATCCAAAGAGGGGAGCTAGCACTGATTTTTGCAAGTACCTAAGACAATATCCTATAAGAACTTCTTTGTTTCACCTTCTTTGCCATCAGCTACACCCCTCCAACTGCCTGGCTCAGCATTTTGCAGTTATGAGAAGGTCAGTCTTACAGTGTTAATATTCAAATGAGTATTAACACAAATTAGCTATTCTGAAGTTTGATTCTATAGAATGCAATGTCTTCCAATTCTGTCTTAAGAGGTGAAAATTATACGAGGTTAGGATGTAAGGAGTATTCATTCACAGTACCTGGAAATTTGTCCCAACAGTGAACACTTCATGCCACAAATTCTTAGAAGCCACTTGACATGTGTCAGGAATCGAGCTAAATGTTAGGGAAACAATGGTGAAGAAGATACCTTCCCACTCCCAAGGAAATTACAGTCTCCCAATATAAAATGTTAATAAGCATATAGTGCAGTGTGTTTATGTGTGTGTGGGGAGATATGTGTTGATGCCTACTGGATTTGGAAAATTAGCCACATTTCCAATTTGCCCCACCATTTTTTCCATATATATTAAGTACATGTTTTCCATATCATTTTTTAATTTGATTTTTTTATATTTGTTTCCTATTTGTCACCATGGTTTAGGCTTAGGGCATCTATCTTTCACCAAGTTCTAAAATTACCTCTATGAATGAGGCATTGGGAACAGAAGATGAGTAATATATTTGAAGCAATTTCCCTGTTTTAACAATTAGTATTAATACCAAGCAGTCTTGTGCACAAAGGCAACATAGGATTTTGAATTTAGGTGAAAACACTGTCATTAAAATCCAGGTAAAATTGAATGTCATACTCGAAAAGACAAATCTACTTACTAAGTAAAGACCGATTAATGCTTTGGTACATACTGTTCATTAGCAGAAAGCAGGGCTCTCAGAAAAATGGAAATCAAACCATTATGTGTTTTATAACAGAAGGAGTCTGGAGGTCATAACGCCAGAGGGGCAACTGAGGCTCAGGCAGATAAAGGAACTTGCTAAGCCATGGAGCTCTTTGGTGACAGCATGGAAGAGAGAGACTTCCGGTCTCCCAATTCCCAGCTGCTGCACTAATGGCCAATTCTTGGCAATGTTTATCTGGACCAAATTCATGCCTTTCAAATATGTTCTCGACCATTCCTTGTGGGCCATTTGGGACCCGAGGAGAAGGGTAAGCACCCTTGAGTTGAGAATCTCCTCCCTTGGGCATGCTGGGCAGACACTAAGCTTGCAGCAGCTTTTTTCTTTTTGGCCCTGTCTGGGGGGCTGTGCTTCCCCAGCTTCTCTCAGTTTGCCGAGAAAACTCTCAATTGAGGGAAATAGCATGACATAAGCTACTAGCACTTCTGTCAACACAGGGATGTGAAATTGGAATTCTACAATGACTGTGGTAAAAAAAAAAAAATGAAATGGAGCACATCAGAAACCCGAATCCTGTGTCATGTTGCACTGAGCGTAGCCTCTCAAACTGTCACACTGGTACCAAAAAACAGGTGCATGCGATGCAAGATATAGTCAGAAGTTTTCTGCAATAGAACACCTATTTTTGAGCTATGTTGCCATAAAGTTTAACTCTCTTGCCTTATACTAAGACATCGGCCCTTTTAGTATTAAAATGAACTTCTGAAAAGCATGTGCTAGTGATACTAAATGCATGCCATTAGGTCTACGTGCCAGTAAATAACAGGAAGCAGGCCTTTTGTTTCATATCGTTCACTGTTTGATAAGATCAGGGGTGCCTGGGTGGCCCAGCCGATTAAGCGTCCAACTTCTGCTCAGGTCATGATCCCATAGTCCATGAGTTCGAGCCCCTCATCAGGTTCTTTGCCAACAGCTCAGAGCCTGGAGCCTGCTTCAGATCCTCTGTCTCCCTCTCTCTGTGCCCTTCCCCCACTGACACTCTGTCTCTCTCTCTCTCTCTCTCTCAAAAATAAAATAAAAACATAAAAAATAAATAAATAAAATTCAAAGCTGTTAATACCTTGTAGACCAATCCTCCTCTATTTGTTATTTAACTGCTTTTCTAAATCTGAAAGTCTGGGAATTATATGATTCTACCTAGAACACTTGGCATTTCCACAGCGAGAGTTGGAAGGTACAAAACTATATTAAACAGCATTTATATCACTGACAATCAGGAAACAGTAACTTCCATTTGAAACACATTTTTATACGTTCAGATACTTTATCATAACTTGTCTGAAGAGTTTTTCATACTTTATTTAAAAACGAAGGGGTGTCCACGTGGCTCAGTCGGGTGAGCATCCGACTCTGGATTTTGGCTCAGGTCATGATCTCAGTGCTGTGGGATTAAGCCCTGTGTCGGGCTCTATGCAGAGCAGAGAACCTGCTTAAGATTCTCTCTCTCCCTCTGTCTCCCTCCCCCACTTGCCCTCCCATTGTCTCTCTCTCAAAAAAAAAATAATAATGAAAATAAAATAAAAACGGAGAAAGGATACTAACACAAACAAACTGCATTTGCTGACGTGTTTCCCTCCAAATGAGACACTCGACACTATTTAAATAACTATTATGCAAAGTGCTGCACCAGTTGTACATTACAGGTATGTTGCTTTGGCAGATTTTTCCAAGTCATTAATTAATTTTGCTGCAGCGGCTCTGAAAGTCATTCCTTCAAGCCCACTGACAGGCATTTCTGAGACTAAAGTTGGCAATGTTTTGGTGTCACTAAGAAATGGTGTGGAAATAATTTTCCTCCTCTCCCTACATCCGTAGGCATTGGACTGACACCCAAGTTCTAGAGCATGTTTTGAGAAAAGGGGTCTGGTTCTACGATGATGTGTTTATTCCAATAGTGATACAAGACAAAGAGGGAGAGAGTAGGCTCTACGGTCCAGGTCTCACTTCCCATTTGGTCACTTGTAGGATATGCCAGTAGTTACACAAGAGCTTCAGATGACCTTATGTCTCTGTGCTTCAGTGCCCTTTGCTGCAGAAGACAATAACAGTAGCTCATTGGAGATGGAAGAGGCTGGTGATTAAATTGAATACTTGCACACAGCAGTTTGATTTTCCTGGAACTGAGGGGTTCCCAGGATGTGGGACTTTCATGCTGAAACTGAGAAAGTCCTGGACAAGCCACAAACAGCTAGTCACTCTACCTACAAAGTGCTCGTTAACAATATCTGGTATGGAACACTCACAAATGTCAGCTCTCACTATAATGGTTGCTCTTTTCACTGGAATTCAGATATGCCATGAATGCGAATGCATTCATCTTCCACAGAATTAGCGTGAAGTTGTAACCTAATAAATACGACCCTTTTGCTTTAGAGTTCGAGAAAACAGAGTCACATCCAGAGGCCGAGAACTAAGCACTGACTATGTGAAGGCCCTCAGCAAATCCCTTTCCACTCAGACAAAATGATCCTGACACGAAAGCATTCCCAGGAAATATGCTTCCTTTCCCTGTCTCAGAGGTGCCATTCATAATAAGTGCGAGATGACTCCTCTTTTCAATTTTGAGATTAGGGAAGCCTTTTATAGTTCCCTGATAACCTTGTTTCTAGTTCTTGCTTGAAACGCTTACAGCCTTTGTCTGGTTTGTGGTCATGACAGTACCATAAGGACACTTTATCTAATAAAGCACACAGGTAAGTGTAGCGATCGCAGAGGTCACTGCGTGACTGTGGCATCCTTTTATGTTGAGACATGCAGATCATCTATAGATTACACCTCTGGCTTGCCCAGTAATGTCAAAACATTAATCAGTAAAACAGGTCAGCTCTTTATCTTAAACTTGGTAGTTTTCCCAAGATTCCTGTGCAAGAATCAGCAAGGCTCCATTTTGCAGGTAAGGAATCAATGTCAGGCTCGATGCCTTCGAAAACTCTTGTGGAGAGGACAGCAATTACCAAAACAAAGGTCTGTATCCTGAGTAATGAAGGCAATTGAGTTTACATAGGTAAAGTCTAGAAGTAAGGAACCACACAACACCAGAACTGGAAAAAACAAACAAACCCACCCAAAAAACGTGGGCGAGTATGTTGATATATAAAATTTTAGTACAGAGCTGGAAATCATTTCAACAAAATGACCACCAGCTTTACACAAATGTCCACATTCTGGGAGCAAAATTGATTTCAGTTTATATTGGGAAAGTTCTCATATGGCTAGCACTCACTGAGTGCCTTTTCTGTACTAGGCTTTATTTTAATGCTTTCTGTGTATTACCTCACCCAATTCTCTCCACAATGCTAAAAGGGAGGTGCCACCGTTAGATCCATCTTATAGAAAGAGAAACCGAGGAACAGAGAAGTAGTGTAACTTCTCCTAAGACACATACCTAATAAATGACAGATTTGAGACTTGAACCCTGAGTGGTTCCTCACAATCATGTAAAGAGAACAAAGCTACTTAGACAGACAACTAAAATAACAGGCTTTCTGTATTTTCTGAGAAAGAAGTCAACCTACATCAAGTTTGACATGTAAGAATGGTTCAGTAATTGATATCATTTAAGCATCTATCTCCCTGATTCTAAATTTAGTGTGGATATTTAAATAAATAGAGGTTGTTAGTAAACGAAAAACAATATTTAAAAATTATTTAATGGAAGCACTGAGGAAAGACTTTTTAAATATATAATTTGTAAGAAAATTTAGTTGATAAGAACTGATTCAAGCTACACCAAATTCAACTTGTTGATTTTCAGCAATTAAGTCTAAGTGATATCAGAATACCATTCATATAGACACATTGACTGAGATAATCAAATATGTTTTAAACCACTTCATTACATTCAAAAGCTAAAATGTTTGGCATCAATTTGAATTGAAACTTTCCATTTTATTTTTTAAAATATATTATTATGCACTACAACTATGTGTTTTAAAATCTGTTTTGCAGTATACTTTAATTTTCACCATTTAGATCTTAAATGGTATATATTTATCCTTATATTGTGAATGTTTATAGTATAAATACACCACTAAACAATGAATAGCAATGATAATACAAAATACTACATGATAATAAAAGGATTCACTGTTACATAGAGATAAATAAGACAGGAATAATGTGAAAACTAAAATAGGTGCTTTGTTTGGATACAGACTCCTTAAAATTACAAGTGAGCTCCACTTAATTTAGCCCTAATACATATAAATATGAACGACACAATTTTTTTCTCACTGTATAAGTGAATAACAACTAGCATTTATTAAGGGTTCGATATGTATCAGTCACTAATAGACTCAAATGGGCTAAATGATTTGACCAAACTTTCACACCTAATAAAAGGCTAACTAGAACCCACAGCTGATTCAAAATTCTCTGTTACTCTCATGGTATGATGCTACCTCTTTGCTTTCTTAGTGATTTCAAGTTGTGAATTGTGTAGCATATGTTTATATTTTTCAAAGCTTTTGGGATAATGGAAATATTTTACATCATGACCAGTGTGGCAACTACATCGGTGCATATATTTGCCAAAACTCATCGAATCCTGCACGTAAAATGAATGTATTTAATGTTATTTCTCAATAATGTTGATTGAAAAACTAAAACAACAAATCTACTCACAAAAAATTTAGGGGCATATTTATGATGTCATATACTCGTTCATCAAGAAGACACCACAATGCTAGAGACGTAATGAATATGATAACGGGTAAAAAGAAAAAAGTTTTTTTTTTTCAAATGCTCTTTCTAAGAATAACTTGTAATGATCACTTACTTGCAATCATATGATTAAATGACATATACAGACCATACTATTACCAATTTTCAAATGACTCGCCGTCACTTTTAAATGTGACAAATACACAGATATGCTTTGCGTGTTTTTCATCAAGACCCTCTAATATTGTGCCCCCAAAAGTCATGGGTTGCAAAAAGAAACCTGCAGAAAGACTCCAGAGCCAAAAAGAAAAAAAAAAATCAGCAAACAGCAAACACCATTCAGTGAGCCCAGATTACTTTGCATTAGGTATGGAGTTAGCAGTCAGTGGCACACTGTGATCTGCTTGACAGCTGGAACCTGGTGGCTGAGGCAAGAATAAATGGTTATTTCCTGCCTCAGCAGCACTATTGAGTGAGTAAGCACAGTATTGATCCTTATTTGGTTCCTTAAATGCATGTGACTCAAGTTATCCTGAGGCTTCCCTCCAAAACTCTCCTTGGGATCCAGACAATAAAAGAGCTTGTTATTGGAAACCTTTCTTCTTTCACTCTGGTGGAACAATTTGGAATGCAGTATCTGAGGGGAACGCTGCTTTCTCTGTCTTTCACCATGAACTTAAAGTCTACCTTAGAACAAGTTTCATAATATAAGTCCAATACAATCAGGAAAGGAGGAAGAAGGAGAGAGAAAGAGAGTGAGAAGCAGATAGAATAAATCACAAGATGACTATTTAGGTATAGTTTGGGCACGAAGGAGTAAAAGGCATTGTTATTTGGAAGGATTGTCAGGTAATGACCCTGGAGAAAGGCCCACCAAGTAGCTTTCATCTTTAACTCCCCAACAAAGACCACCCTGCTCAAGCTTGCCAATGCCTCGATGTTGCCAAATCCAATGTGACTTCTCTGTGGGTACATTTTTAACGTCTCAATAGTATTCAAGAGCCTTGATCGTTCTGCATTCTTGAAATACTTTCTTTCCCCAGTTTCTAGATCACACTCTCCTGCTTTCCTGGTTTTCCTTGGTATCATTGCTTATTGTTTTATAAACTCTTTTTGTGGTTTCTCCCCCCTCAGAATCTCAGAATATTGAGTTGTATGACCATTTTTTTTGCTGTGGACATGCCCTGTGTATGAATCCAGGTTAAGAGAAGAACTATTAAACCAAACTCCTTTATTTAAATCCTGAACTTGCCAACTAGCAGCCGAGTAACACTGGGAAAGTCACTTAACTTCTTTGTGTCATTGGCTTCTCACCTATAAAATGGGGGTTGTCATGACGGATAAGTGATTTAACACATGTAATATAAAGTATTTACATGTAACCTACTTAGAATAATGTTTAGCACATATTAGGCACTATATGGTTAACATTAGTATATGTTTAAATGCCACTTATAATGCTTATGACTCCCAGTCTGCATTTCTTACTCTAACCTCTGCTTTGAAAACTAGTCATCTATCAAACTGCCCACTTGTATCTCATTTTTCTTTTGTTTTCTTTTTTTTTTCTTTTTTGTCTAACAAGATCTCAAAAATAACAAGATTGGGAACTCTTGACTTCTATTCACCCAAAATTGTTCCTTCCACAATCCTCCCCATTTTATGAAATGGCCCTGTACCTTTTTGTTTTTAGATGTGAAAGCCAAAACTTGAGGAATTATTCCTAATTTCTCTTCCTCTAACCACCCTGCCATATCAGTAACTTCTATAATCAGAAACTTCTATCAGAATCATCTCCAGAATATATCCCGAACCCATCACTTCTAACCTCCTCCATCACAATGATTCTACTCCAAGCCATCCCTGTCTCCTGCTTGAACTTCCACAATGACCTCCTTGCTTATTTGCTGGCCTCTTCCCTCATAAGCCCATAAAATCCATTCTTTACAGAGTAGCCAGAATAACTTTGCAAAATAATAATAACAATAACAATAACAATAATAATACTAATAATAAATTAAGACAAAATCCAATTTCCACACTCTGCTGAGAAAATCTTACTGATTTAGCCCTGGTGTACCTTTTTTGCTTCATCTTACCATCCTTAACCTCCCTTCATCATTGTTCTTTTGCTATTATGATCTTAATGTTCCCTGAATACACCAAGCTCATTTCCACCTTGGGACTTTTGTACAAGCTTAAATCTATCTGTAATGCCCTTCCTTCTAAATATCATATGCCTGGCTCCTTCTTGAAATTGAGAGTTCATCTTAAAGACATTACCCAGTCTATAATAACCTCCCAGTCATTACTTACAATCTCCTTTTCATGGCATTTCAACCTTCTTTTCATGGTATATTCTAATGTTTTCTTCTTTAGTTAATCTATTTATTTTTTATTTTTTTAATGTTTATTCATGTTTGAGAAGGGGATATTGCAAGTGGGGCGGAGCGGGGAGTGGGCAGAGAGAGAGGGAGACACACAATCTGAAGCAGCCTCCAGTCTCTGAGCTGTCAGCACAGAGCCTGAAACAGGGCTCGAACTCACAAACCTTGAGATCATGACCTGAGGCAGAGTTAGATACCTTAACTGAGTCACCCAGGCGCCCCTAATTATTCATTTATTATTCTCTCCATCACAATGTAAGCTCTATGCAAATGTTTCACCAGTCCTTAAGTTATCTGCAGTGCCTGGCACATAGATGGCATTCAATAAATACCTTTGGGCTAATGAGTAAATAAGCCTTGGCAGTAGTGAAGCAGAAGAGGTGTTGGATGTCATAAATACCAAGCAATTGAAATCTCTGTATTTTGGCAACTATTTCTAGGTTGGAGAAATGAGTAACTTTAAGATCTTTTTCTCTTTGTCTTTTTTTTAAAAATCTAAACGACTGGGTGGATGGTGGTGCCATTCACAGAGAAAGGGAATACTGAAGAAGGAACAAGTCTAAGAATAATCATCTTTGGACAATGAGTTTGACAGCTCTTGTAATACAAACTTGGAATCTTTCAGGAATAATGAGATATGGATGTAGGACTAAGAGAAGAATCCATGGGCTGGAGATGTAGATTTCATAATCATCAGAATAGCTGAAGTTATTTAAGTAGACTTTTTAAAACAAGAAAAGAGGGGGTCCAATCTCTGAAAAACAGAAAAGCATTTAAGAGTAAGACAGATGAAGAGAATTTGGAAAGAAGAATCTCCAAAAGATAAGAGGAGACCCAAGAAAGAGGAATATGATAGCCAAGGAGGAAGACCATTTCACAAATAAAAGAGAGGTAAACAGAGTTAAATAACAGAGAAATCAAATAAGGAGTAAAAAAAAGTCAGCCATACTTGGCAATTAGAATAGCAATGGGCAAACTGAAAACCTAGATGCCACCTGAGCTTGCCAAAGTCCTGCCCTTAAATTCCAAGTCCCTCAGAATTTCAGGCACTTATCACGATATCTGCCTCGAATTCTAATTCTCCCAGAGCTCCAGGCCATTACTTGGCCACCCAGAAGGAGTTAATCATACCTTTCCCCATCCCCAGCTTTTTGGTGCTGATACCAACAAAGTAACCTATGTTAACTGGTGCTCTCAATGGTTTCATTCTTGTTTTTATTTCCCCTGTTTCCAGGATAAATAGGAAAAAGTATTATCAGATATCAGCTATTTAAATAAATATTTTAGAAGAATCATGGACATTCAGCAGAATCTTCTTCATCCAAAGTAATAAAAAATAAAATAGTAATAAAAAAATAATGAAAAATGGTCAATGAATCAGTGGGACCATAATTTCCAGGATGCCCCCAAAATGCTGTAAGATTTACTAGATATGTTCTATAACATATAGACTACAGTCATCAAGAAAAATGTAAATATATAGAAGCTAATGAGTCAAAAGAGGAAGAGTTCCTTAATCATCAGTTAAATGCAAATGTTATTAAAAAATGGAATGTTAAAGAAACGTTTGACAATAAAAATCGTGTGAAGAAGGAAAGGGACGTCCTTCCAAGGACATTCTTATTTTATTTATTTTATTTTTTGCTTCAGAAAGAGACAGCGCCAGTGAGGGGAGGGGGACAGAGGGAGAGAGAGAGAATCTTAAGCAGGCTCCATGCTCAGCACTGACAGAGCTCAACGTGGGGTTCGAGCCCACAACCTTGGGATCAGGACCTGAGCCAAAATCAAAAGCCAGTCACTCAACTGACTGAGCCACCCAAGTGCCCCCCTCCAAGGACATTCTTTAAAGTGCTCATAGATCCCCATTTCAGGGCTTGACTTTCCATGCATAAATCTAAAACAAAACAAAAAAAAAATCTCATTTTTTAATTGGAAAATCCAATTCGCTCCAAAATGATCTTAACAAAACTTATTTTTAAGTCTTCTAGTTAAATGAAAAAAAAAAATTGGTGGCTCCTATGAAATTTCTAGAATCTATGCAAGTCAGAGTAAGGGAATTAAAATAGAAGATTAAAGTATATTCTTTTTATTAGCATGATTTACTCCAGGGGTTTCCAAACTTTGCTACATTGTAGAATTACCTGAGCAGACTTTTAAATTTTTTTAATGTCTATTTATGTATTTTGATAGAGAGCGAGTGCCCAAGAGCATGGGAGGGGCAGAAAGAGAGGGAGAAAGGGAAAGAATCCCAAGTAGACCCCACACCACCAGCTCAGGAGTGGGGCTCAAACTCATGAGCCATGAGGTTATTATGACCTGTGCTGAAATCAAGAGTCAGACGCTTAATTGACTGAGCCACCCAGGTGCCCCTACCTGAACAGACTTTTAAAAATCTCAGTATCTAAGCGGACTATCTAAATCTAAGTATCTAATCTTAGTGTCATGAATTAAATCAGAATCCCTGAGGGTGAGATCCAGGCGGTAGTATTTTTTCTAAAGCTCCTCCAGGGATACTCACGGGCAGCCATGGATGTGAGAACTGGAGACTTATGCCACCCTCGTTCGCATCAAATGAATGTTTACGTGGTGACGAGGAAGAGCTGGGTTTGAATGCTGGTGGCTCTGTAAATTTGGACAATAAGGCTCCTAACCATTTTGAGCCTGAGTTGACTCAAGTATTACTCGGTAATTATTGCTCTCACTTCACAAAGCTATTTTGAGCATTAAATGAGGTAATATTAAAAATGCACAGTGTGTATGTAGTACACAGTAAATGTCGTCTATATGGAAACAATTGCTTATTAATGATAATTGTCTCTTAATTACAAACCCAATCCTATGTCTGGTTCAGAAAGCATAGTTGGCAAATATAACTGTACATAAACCTGAATTCCTATATGCAGCTAAGTTTCAGATCTATGCCGAGTCAATTCAGACATACTTTGGACCTTAAAGGCACTCTCTCATTTAAATTACACAACGGAGGGTTCAAAGATCCTGAAATTCACTTCCTACTCACACCTGCCACCGTACAGATTTACGACGCCTCAAAAGCAGCTGCGTAATTTGAGTCTGGCTTTCAGGAGAAAGCTACTAATAAATTTCCTTGGGTCTTATTAGAGGGAACTTTTAAATCTTCATTGACACGGTAAGAAAGGACTAAAAAAAAAATGTCCACTCACATTTTTCTTATTTACTCCGTTACTCTGAAGTGCATGATGATTGTTTTCCTTTAGTTGTATCTGCACAGTTTGACAGATTTCTGTGACAAGGTTACTTTCAAATTGATAAAAGGTTTGATTGTGTCGGTGCATTTGTCAAAACTGTCTGACACCATGTATAATGGACTCTGCACCCGGAGCCCGGACGACACTGGAGTCTGCTCTAACTGTTCAGCGTTTTCCGCACACACCGTAACGAGACATCCAACAGGGCTGGGTGAAAGTCAGGGAGATTAGCTTGGGCAGACCCTCAGCTCTTGAGCTCCAACACTCCCACTTTGTTCTCCTGGCTTTTCATTCCGGGCATTTCCGCTCTCTGGTTAAATGCTAAAGTGACATTTACAGCTTCATTGTAAAGGGAGCAATGCGAGGGTGTCATAGCTTTAGCAAAGAGAACGTTTACAGAGAAAAATGAAGGGCAGGAAAGCGGACTCCCTGGTCTTCTGGTGATGATTAGAAATACATGCGCGCCTAACCAAGAGTTTCCCTCCTTTCCCTTCATTCTAGTGGCCTTACCAAGAGCAGGCTCACTTTATAACACAAGAACAATTCATTCGATATGCGCACAGTGTTGTCATTAACAGATCAGTTAATGATGTAGAGGTGGGGGCGATGGACAGCCATTGATCAAAAATCGGGCAATGCATTGATCAAAATTTCTGAGTCTTGAGGATGATTAAAGATATTGTATAAGTGGAAAATATAAATACATCATGATTTTTTTCCCATTTAAAATTCTCTTTATTACGTTAAATATGTGGTTTTATTTTTTTTTAAGAACAATTTCACTGTGTTTCAAGGGCATTGTTTACAATTGTATCATAGAAGGTGCCAATTTTTTGAGAGAGGAAGTACAGCTTAAAATGCAAAAATGATTATATCACCAAAATTTTATTTGGTCCAAAAGTTGTGATGCTCTCTCTTGCTCACTTGCTCACTTCCTCAGTCTCCTAAGCCAACTCTACCTATTTCCATCTCCTCCTCCTGAAATAAGCGAAAAGGGCATATAATCCAAGTATTCCACACATGATCTCCAACAGATAATCCATCCCATGAATATAATTGCATAATTAATAGAAGTTTTTGGTTGCCATTATATTTGCCTTTAGTGCTCTTACTACTGCAGCCCTTAAATGCTTAATAGTATGTTGATGATACATTCATGACTAGGTAAGCAAAAGAGATTAGCTGAAAGTCATGGATGTGGGTCTTCTGTGCCACTTCACTGTTTCTTTCAGAGTTCATTTGATTAATTGACTCTCAAGTCCTTGTTTTTTAACAGAAAAGTAAATGCATACGAAAACAGGCATCTTTCACCACACGTAACTGTTCTACCGTCACCATTACTGATTCTCACACTTTCTTCTCTGACTATAAATCATTCTTCCACCTTGCGTTCCAACTATTCCTACTACGATCATCCCCTGATCTCATGAGATGCCTTCTTTCCACTCTGTACTTGGCAGTTTTTTGAAACAAAAATCTAAGTCACCTTCCTGTTTATGACAGTTCAATGTTTCCTTCCTTTGCTCTTCATATAAAACAAATTTCCTAACATGATCCAGAAAGAAATCACCTTATCCCATATTTCCACATTTCCAGCTCCTTTTGCCCTATACTCGGCCTCCCCCTCTCTAACTCCACGGGCTTTTTTTCTTCAGCCCTTTTTCTTGCCATGCTCCCTCTACCCGTTGGTTCTACAGACATGAGGCTCTTTCTCCTGGAATGCTCTTATCTTCTTTCCTCATCTAGTAAAACCTATTCCTCCTTCTGATCTTACCTCAATGGTCACTTCCTTGGAGAGTCCTTTGCTCACTGCCATAACTAGGACAGATCCCATGTGACAAACACTCTTGGTTCCATGCTCCTCTCTTTTCTTGAATTTATGGTTGCAATTTTATATCAAATATAGGCTTATTTAATTGATGTCTCTTTTCCCTAGTAAAATATAAGCTCTGCTAAAGCAAGGCCTTTGTCTAAATGTACCCACCACTGAATCTTTAGCACAGTATCTGGCATGCAGCACAGGTGCTCTGTAACTATTTCTTGATTGAGAACACAATAGAGTTCTTTGAGATTTCTTAAGATAAAGACATTACAGCCTTTAACTATAGTATCTCCTATAAGACACACAATGCAATGTATTCATTTAAAACAACTAGAGGGGCGCCTGGGTGGCTCAGTCAGTGGAGCGTCTGACTTCGGATCAGGTCATGATCTCGCAGTCCGTGTGTTCGTGCCCCTTGGCAGGCTCTGTGCTGACAGCTCAGAGCCTAGAGCCTCCTTCAGATTCTGTGTCTCTGTCTCTCTCTCTGTCCCTCCCCCAGTCATGCTCTGTCACTCTGTCTCTCAAAAATGACTAAATGTTAAAAAAAAATTTTAGGGGCGCCTGGGTGGCTCAGTCGGTTGGGCGTCCGGCTTCGGCTCAGGTCACGATCTCGCGGTCCGTGAGTTCAAGCCCCGCGTCGGGCTCTGGGCTGATGACTCAGAGCCTGGAGCCTGCTTCCGATTCTGTGTCTCCCTCTCTCTCTGCTCCTCCCCCGTTCATGCTCTGTCTCTCTCTGTCTCAAAAATAAATAAAAAACATTAAAAAAAAAGTTTTTAAATGAAACATAACTAGAGAGTTCCCATGTAGCGAAATCATTTTGCAGTCTCGTCTTCTTTTCTTTGATTTTACTTGTGATCCGAACATAGGAGCTTTGATGATGTATGTGAATGGAATCCCATAATAGGAATTTGCTCTCAGATTATACATTGAGATGTAATGTAATTTCTTTTCTTTAATACTATTTTTTTTGCTGCTCGTCAGTATTAATATGGATGCTGTACTCTGATACCAGATAATTCACTATATCTATGCTCATTTTTGGTATATCTCTGTTTTATCTATTCTTTTATTACTATAGATATTAACAAATATTGCATTTCCTATATTATAAGGAAAAAACTCTAAAAGTACTTCCACTTTCATAATAATAAACATGGAAAACTGATCTTCATGGCAAATTCATGTAAATAAGTGAATATTATCTATTTGTAGGTGAAATCATTTTAAAGTGTTGGGATGAGTAATAGGAACATAAAATGATCTGAATCTTTAGAAGAGTGCTAACATAAAGTACCAATGACTGGATGCCTGGGTGACTCAGTGGGTTGAGCATCCAACTCTTGGTTTCGGCTCAGGTCATCATCTCACATTTTGTGGGATCGAGCCCTGCATCAGGCTCCAAGCTGGTAGTTCAGAGCCTGCTTGAGATTTTCTCCCTCCTTCTCTCTCTCTTTGTCCTCCCCCCACTGCCTCTCTCTCTCTCTCTCAAATAAAATAAATTTTTAAAAAATAATTAAAAAAAATACTAATGACTGGGACACCTGGGTGGCTCAGTCAGTTAAGCATCCAGCATCGGCTCAGGTCATGATATCATGGTTCAAGCCCCGGGTTAGGCTCTGTGCTGACAGCTCAGAGCCTGAAGCCTGCTTCAGATTCTGTGTTTCCCTTTCTTTCTGCTCCTCCCCCACTCAGGCTCTCTGTCTCTCAAAAATAAATAAACATTAAAAATATTAAAAAAAAAAAAAAAAGGGGGGGGGGGCGCCTGGGTGGCTCAGTCGGTTGAACGTCCGACTTCGGCTCAGGTCATGATCTCACAGTTCGTGTGTTCGAGCCCCATGACGGGCTCTGTGCTGACAACTCAGGATCTAGAGCCTGCTTCAGATTCTGTGTCTCCCTCTCTCTCTGCTCCTCCCCTGCTCACACTCTGTCTCTCTCTCAAAAGTATAAAAATAAAGATTAAAAAAAAATTTAATACATGTGTATATTAAAAAAGAAATACTAATGGCCAATGCGAGAGACCAACTCTACAAGAGAGGAAAAGGGATTTTACAAGTGACCTGCATGGATCTCTTACCACAGGTGTCCCTACACATCAGGCCATACCGATACAGCTGAATCGACTCGGGCTGTGACCCTGCCAAAACTATAAAAGGGGATTAGTGAGAGAGAGAGAAGTATCCAGGAGCACATTGTACCACTAAATAATAATGAGGATCTCAACGAAATATCAGAATTTTAGCATGAAAGAAGCTTAAAGCATTATCAAGTGGAAACCCATTATTTTATACATAAGGGAAACCAACATTAGGGTGAAAACAAGCCATGGGTCCAAAGCCACACCCTCAGCTGATGGCAGAACCAGGGCTGAAAACCTGATCTCTTGGTGCACAGCTATTCCCATTGTATTATGTGGCTTGATCACATCAGTTCCTCAAAATTCTCTAGGAAAAATAATCCGAGCAATAAACTCCAGGTCCAGACCACTTCAGTCACTGTAGAACCCACAGACACGTTTATAATAACAACAGCATGGGTCCAATCTTATTACCCAGCAAAAACTAACATGAACAAGTAACCAGTACCCTCTGTGCTCTTAGCCTTCTCTAAATTTCTCACATGCACGTAAGAACATTAACACAACTTCTTTCCTCAAAAATAACCTCTCTGTGTCACTAAATCTCTTTCCTGAGTTCAAAACACCAATGCAGGCTGGGGCACCCAGGTGGCTCAGCGGGTTGAGCATCCGACTCTTGATTTCAGCTCAGGTCATGATCTCATGGTTTGTGTGTCTGAGCCCCACATCCGGTTCTGTGCCTGCTTGGGATGCTCTTTCCCTCTCTTTCCGTTCCTACTCCGCTCACATGCTCCCCCTCTCTCTCCCAAAATAAATAAACTTGAAAACAACAACACCAAAACCACCAATACTGGTTTTTAGGTAACACTTCCATTTATCTATTTCTGGCAACATTCTATCAAATGTGGACACTGACATAGACATCTGTAGTATAATGCTACATCAGTGGTATGTTCGGAAGTGCTTCTCAAAAGTAAGCAGCATATGGGGCACCTGGGTGGCTCAGTCGGTTGAGCGTCCGACTTCGGCTCAGGTCAGGATCTCGCCGTTCAAGGGTTTGAGCCCCGCGTTGGGGCTCAGAGCCTGGAGCCTGTTTCAGATTCTGTGTCTCCCTCTCTCAGCCCCTTCCCTGCTCATGTTCTGTCTCTCTCTGTCTCTCATAAATGAATAAACGTTAAAATTTTAAAGAAGAAAAAAAAAAAGTAAGCAGCATCAACAATGCCGAGAGACTGTTAGAAATGCTTATTTTTAGTCTCCACCCCAGGCCTAGGGAATCTTTATCTTTATCTATCTGTGCTTCACTAAACTCTTTGAGTGATAGGGAGCAATGAGAAAAAAATCTTCCTTAAATCCATCAATATTCTTTTTGTAAATGAGATCCCAATAAGAGTCAAAGATAATAGCTGTTTTCCTATCAGCATCCTTTAAGAGATACTTCTGAAGGTTTTAACATAAAGACCACAATCTTTCGCATTTACAGAGTCCTTACTCTTCAAAATAGTTTAGATGTTTCTAACAACAGGAAAAAGTTGAATTATTTACCTTCCAATTCTCCACCCCAACCTTTTACTGATCAAAGCCTAACCTACATTTCTATGTCTTAGCCCTAGCACATTCGTTTTGCTTACACAACTCCCTTTAAATATTTATGTGTCAAAGTTTTGCTCCACCCCGTCCCAAATGGAGGTAGTCAACAGCAAAACGGCTCTCCCACTGTAATCTACATATTGCTTTGCCAATTGATTATCCAGTTATGTATTTGTGTTTTGGTTTATCAGCCACTTCCTGGTGTTTTGCTATTTGTTCCCAACCTTCAGATCCAGAACAAAGACAAATAAATACTGTCTGCTTTGTTTTCCTCTTCCAATATTTTAGAGGTTGGAAAATTTACAAAATAAATATCCTCTCAACCTTCTTGTAAAAGCATTGCAAAAGAGAAAAAGAAGAATTGAGTAACAGTTTCCCAAATTTAAAAATACCCAGCTAAGGCACGCTCAAATGACCAACAGCTGTACTGATATTACTTGAAAAATAATCATACAGCAATCTACAAATACAGGTCCATGAGTTGTAATTCAGTATCCCTTATTAATTTTATTTGGAGGGCACACGTAAATATGTGTATTCTATTGGCACAGAAGTAAGACTGTTAATAACCTAAATGTTCGTAGATAATAGATTAACAAAAACGCTTTGGAAGGGCATGTTCGTCACTACCACATTTCCTAGCAAATCCAAAACTACTTGGTGAGTATCGTTCTTGGCCTTGGTGGGAAATAGCTTCACTGGATGTGGAAGTGGATGTTTTCAAGGAAACCAAAGTTCTAGTTTTATAATTCCCCAATTACCTGGTCCTGGCTGAACTTCTATTTACCGAGAACTGGCCAGAAAAGCTTTGCAACACAGGAGGAGGTAACCATCCCGAAAGCAACTGTCTCTAAATTTTCAAGATTGCCTTCGCTAATACTTCCACCCCCAAAAGCAGCTACCTTTCTGAGATTCGTTACTGATCCCACCAGCCACATGGGGTCTGCTTGCTCGTCATCTTTTCGGTCAGTACATGCATATGGGCCAGCACTCCCAGGTACGTCTGCTCAGGGACCTCCACCCCGCCCCTAACGGAAAGAACACAAACTCCATTCGCTAAGGTCAGCTGGACTTAGATCTCAAACTCCAGTCCCATTTGTACAGTGGAGTCTACCTCACTGAGGCACCAATAAAGGGGTGTACCGCGTGCAATACCGAGTCCTGTGTGGACTGAGCCCACGTGAGCCAGCGCGGAGGAGAGGAACGGCGCGGAGAGCAGAGGGCACTTACGGTTGGCACAGCTTGATTAGGTCCTGGTCAGTGGTGCCTGGAGGAAGGCCTCGAATGTACAGGTTGGTTTTACTCAACTGTTCCCCGCTGCTGTTGCTGCTGCTGTTGTTGCTGCTGCTGTTTGTGCTGGGGCTGGGAGGTGCCATGGGGTGGGGAGCTGATGCATAGGACTGCTGGAAACAGAAAAGGCTGTTACTGGAAAAACAAAGCCAGCACCTATTCACAGGCCAGCAGCGCAGCTCGAAAGCAATGCCGGCTTCTCGGCCTCTCTGATCCACACATGCACACACATTTTTATATCACTACCCTGTACGCTTCTGAGAACATCATTCCCCCCACTCTGGTCCTGCACTTGGGTCGGCATAAGTTAGCCCTAAACGGGGCAGAAAGAAGTTCCCAGGTGCTCCTGACAGTGGCATATGGCTTCTGAATCAGTCCCCTGTGATTTTCCTTAGAGGTGTAAAGTCACACGTTACCTCCCTCCCCACGAGAAGAACGTAGTTTGCTCTTGGCACCAAAGCTCTGCCCCTAGCTCACCTTTAACGAGCCACACGTCTTTGCTTTGTCTCCACTCCTTGTCCCCTCCTCTCCAAAACACCAAACCGAAACCAAACAAACAAAAAACTGCCTCATATTGTTGTCCTCCCCATCACTCTCCAATACAATTCCTGACACACAGGAATCACTCTATGAATAGCGAATCTAGGAAGGGCCAAACGGACGGATGAACGGACCTCATCTCTTTCTACCACTCCCAAATCTGCTTCTTCATGGCGAACGTCCTGTGTTTTGCGATACTGAGCCGCCATTCTCTCGATGCAGTCAAGATCCCCTTTAGGTTACTCTAGTCGAGGGTCTCAATCCAGGAACTACTGACAACTTGGGATGATTCTTTGCTGTGGGGCCTTTTGTTCATTACACTGTACGTCCCACATTGTTCACTGTAGGGTGGTAGCAGTAACCTTGTCCTTTACCCACCAGATTCTAGTAGCAGCCATCCCCTAGTTGTGACAACCAAAATTTCTCCACACACTGCCAAGTGTCCCCGGGGAAACAACCACTGCTCTCCCCCGGTAGAAAATCACTGCTCTAACTTGTCAAACTATTTTATAACAAAATAAAATGATAAAATGATCCCTAGCAACTGAGAATATACAACATGAATATACGTGCCAGAATTAGTGGACACGGTGCTCATTATATACTTCATTTCTTTGTCAAATGGGCCTATCTTCACAAGTTCTTAAATTACACAGACTGAGTTTGCACTCCTGCTGTGTCTCTTACTGGCTGTGTGACCTTTAGATGGTGCCTTCACCTCTCTAAGACTCAACATTCTCATTAATATGAGGAGGATTAAAATACTACTCTCAATAGTATGTCACAGGGTCTCTACATAAATTCAATGAGCTAATGTAAACAAAATGGTTCCTGGAAATTAGAAAGTGCAAAATAAATGTTAGCAAAAACAAAAATGCAAGAGTAACAATAATGATAACATTTGTAGCTCATATCTGTCTTGCCAGTAACATTAGGCTATATAACTATCCCAGATATTCTCAGTCGTAACCTAGAATGTTACCTAAAGGTAACACCTATTAAGATTCCAGTGGGGAGATTTTGGCCTGAGTGTTAACCTGAAGACACATTAGCTGTTCTATCAGGGGTGAAGGTGTGTATTTAACAGATGGCAAGTAGATGCTTAAGAAATACTTAGTCTACAACATATACAGTACAAATTGAATGAACACAGCACTTAGTCCACAGTGATAAAAGGCCAAGTTTTAAAATTTTTTTTTTCAACGTTTTTTTTTATTTATTTTTGGGACAGAGAGAGACAGAGCATGAACGGGGGAGGGGCAGAGAGAGAGGGAGACACAGAATCGGAAACAGGCTCCAGGCTCCGAGCCATCAGCCCAGAGCCTGACGCGGGGCTCGAACTCACGGACCGCGAGATCGTGACCTGGCTGAAGTCGGACGCTTAACCGACTGCGCCACCCAGGCGAAAAAGGCCAAGTTTTAGCGGCACCAGCCTTGTTTCTTGCTATAATACTCAGTGTTACACTTTTCAGAATGATCAGATTTGCCCCAGTCCATATTTCCAAGTGGCTACAAGACAATGCCTCTTAGCTACAACATGTCAAATAAAACTCATTATCTCTGCTCTCTCACCGCCCAAGTCCCCACCCCAGACACCCAGCACAATTGACCCCATTTCTCTCTGGTGTTACTGACATTCATCTAGCCCCCATGCTAGAAGCCTTGGGGTCAGCTTCACTTGTTCTTTCATTCTAAATCTCAAAATACAGTCAGCTACCAAATTTTTGGACAAGTTTCTAGAAGCATCCTTTTCTCTGAATTCTCACTGCCTCCTAGGTCGGGATCTGGTCCACCTTGTGGATCCACCATATCCACCATCTGGCTCATGCTTTCCTCTTAGGGAGGAAAGTGGAGGAAGAATAAGACAGACAGTCAAATGCAAAGGCACACTGGTCTTGAGTATACTGGGCAGTTCCTTTAAGGAATGGCGGCGGTGGGGGGGACAGAACCCAGAGCCTCCTTCTTTGAAACAAACATTTCAAGTAAACATTAGGTATTACTTAATCTGCTACCAACATTTTTAATGTGGGATTTTACAACAAATTACACAGAATACTTTCTGTTCCCAATGTTTGAAAAAAATGACATACATCCATTGCCTTTTGGAATTTAATATCTGCATAAAGCTGCATGAAGTTTCTTGGCTGGCATGAAAAACTAGTCTGCCTTGACCTAAGAAATCCATTTCGCTCCGTGGACACCCCATAACACTTAAGCTCTATCTCTTTACACGCCCTGCACTTAGTAGGTTTTAACACATCCCTGCTAAAGTAATGCCCTGGTCCCTGTACCTCCCAATGGGACAGATGAGATTTATCTTTCACTTCCCGCATGTGCTTTATTTTCTTAAATTTCGAAGGGCTTTTTAAAAGCTGTTTGTTACCACTTTCACCTCCCCTCTCTCCAAATTCTTTGAATTCCATTCTGTACTCAGGCTTCTTTTAAAATGAGGCTTTGTTAAAAGCAGTTTTCCCCATGGCATAGCTTTTAAAACTATCAGGGAGCCAAAATAAAATCACATCTTCAGCTTTATGTATCATAGATCTGACGGACCAGCTCAGACTGAGTCCCTGAATGATCAAATAAGAAATTTTCATCTGTAGGATGGTCAATATGTATTTACTTAATTGTCCACCCCCCCCCACCCTCCATAGCCAGAATATCATTTAGTAAATTGCATGGTGCTTAAAACAATAAATGTGCCCTCCAAAGCGCCCAATGTATTTACTAGGAAAAAAAAAAATGAAACAGTCAAAAGCAAATCAAAGCTGGGACGACTATAGGTTACTTGTATGCATGGAAATGAGGTATGTAATTTACAAATAGAGATCCAAACACCAGCCTGTTGTGGAGAAATGATGTATTTCAAAGGCCCTTTGAAAAAAAATACACAATCAAAAGGGGTTATCTGTGTCATATTCTTGTTTGTGAATTCTAGAAGTTCTGCTGAGGGGCGCCTGGGTGGCTCTGTCAGTTAAGCATCCACCTTCAGCTCAGGTCATGATCTCACCGTCCGTGAGTTCGAGCCCTGCGTCAGGCTCTGTGCTGACAGCTCGGAGCCTGGAACCTGCTTCAGATTCTGTGTCTCCCTCTCTCTGACCCTCCCCCGTTCATGCTCTGTCTCTCTCTTCTCAAAAATAAATAAACATTAAAAAAAATTTTTTTAGAAGTTCTGCTGAAAGAGGTAGACTTTCTCAGTGTTACTGAACCAATCAATCCAGAGATTTTAAGACGGAATGCCTACATTTTCACTACTCCTTAATATTTCATTTATCTGCTGATGATATACTGAATGATTCAGGTAGTGGTTTGCGCTGTAAATCATCCTTTGGTTTTAAGAATTATAAATTCCCTCCTCTCCTCCCACTTTGCAAACACACATCTTTTAATCAACAAAACATTGGCAGAAGTCTCCCGGAACGTCTGACAAATGCACAGGCCTAAATGAATTAATTTGTGAAAAGCAAAAGCAATGTTGTGTGCCCTGGTACCAAAGACAAATGACCACACAGCATCTTTACAAAAAAAAAAAAAAAAAAAAAAAAAAAAAAAGGAGCAATAATCGTTAGAGGTGAATGGGTCACAGCAACCACTTTCCTAATTAAAAGTGGCTCTGATTCCTTCCTCAATTCTTTGTCTTCAAATGGATTTGGGGTTTTATCATTGATTAGCTTTTAAATCATTTTGAGGCACCCAGGAAGAAATGTTTAAATGTTAGTAAAAAAAAAAGAATTTATTTTCCCTGAGATAAAATGGACTTTGCTATATTGCTCAAAGTCATACTTTATAAATCCTATTTAGGAGTGGTGAGGACTTACAGTCCAGGGTTACTGAACACTGCTACACGGTGCCGTAGCAGGGCAGGGAGCTGCTGTGAATTTGCAGCGTCAGCTTGGTTAGAACCAGTGAAGACGACAGATTTTCAGAAGAGGACCTTCAGATGGCACTCTGATGGAGGAGGGAGGTAGGATTTCTCTTGAACCTGCACTCGCTTGGCAAATACGCAGATTTTCCTCAGGTGTGTTTATTCATGGTCTGTTGGGACCACGGTCTGCTGGGAGGGTCTGTTAGGTATCACGGGATGGGGGTTGAAAATCTCTAAACCACATGTTGGGGCTACTACATCAGTGGATCAGTACCAGTGTTTTCTTTGGGCAGCTAAACCAAATGACTTGACATCCATTTTAGAAGATAACGATTCTAATAATTATAGGTAACATTCGTTGCGTGCTTCCTAATAGGCATCGTATATAACTGCCCAATGAGGCAAACCATATTCTTCTCAAACATAAATGAGAAAACCAAAGTGCAAAATGGACAGATGACCTTCTCAAGGTCACACAGTGGGAGCCCCACTTTGACCCTAGAAAGTTGGACTCCAGGGGCCATGCAGCCCCCACCAGCACAACAGAACTTCACCTATTGATGACATGGGCACCAACACAAACGGCTTTTTTGCCGTCAGCTTTGGAAGAAGGCACGAACAAAAGCTCTCCTGCATCCAAGTATACGGAGGAGAAATCGAACAAGGATGGTAAACAGCATCTAGTCAAAATGGAGGTTAATAAGGCCTTTCCTCTATCAGAATTTAAATGAAGTCCATCTTAAAATTTAATGTCAAAGGGGAAGTGACCATCAGAAGCAAACAAGGTGATGAGTTTTTCAAATAACATCAAACAAATGGGTTCCTTGGTCAAGATTCAGGGGATGTTATTTGATAACAGGAAAATGAACTGGCTTGCAAGTCATCCTACAACAGCTGATTCATTTAGTGTGCTTTGTTAATATGCCTCATTTTTCAAGTTTGAAAAGTGAATCAACCGGGTCCTCCTACATTCTTCTAAAATGTGTGATTTGTGTATATAGGTTTGGATGGAGGTTGGTTGTGCTTTTGACCCCTACATATTTTGGAGGTAAACTGGAGAGGGATAGGAGTTGTAGTTTTATTTGTTTTCTCTTTTTTTTTCCCCAATTTTATTTTAACAGAAAGTGTTTGATACGTTCAATAAATGCTGTTCACATTTCAAGAGGGTAAAGTAAATCATTAAAAATCATCTTTTATACAGTATGGAACATATTAGCTGAACATGTCTGAAGGCAGGGATGTAATATACACACACCAGCCAGACCATCTTAAGCCAGGGTCACTGCTGACATTTTGAACGAGGTAATTCCTCGTCGTGGGGCTATATTGTGCATTGTAGGATATTGAACAGCACCCCTGTCCTTTGCTACTAGATGGCAGGTGTACTACCCTCCCCCCAGGGTGTGGCTACCCAAAATGTTTCCAGGTATTGTCAAATGTCCTCTATGAGGGTAAAAGTGTGCCTGGTTGGCAATCACTGCCTTAAACAGATCCAGCCCCTCTCCTTGAAAAACAAATACCAGCACAGGACCCGGAAATGGAATAATAATAATAACTCAATGGCCTACAACCTACTGCATTGAAAAACCACATCTACTGACCCAAGTTCAACTTCTTATCCCCAAGTATATACGGCACTCATCTCTGTGTGCCTCTGCCCTCCGTAACTAAGACATTGGTACGCCGCATTTCATTTGCAGCAGATGAAGTCTGAAACATGCTTCTTCCTCTTATTGAAAACATAACTCTTTTACAAAGAGAATTTAAAATATTTTTTGCATGCAATTCCCGTTGGCTGGGAATCACAGGGCCTTGATGCCAAACTGCAGTCAATTCTATTCCCGGCATCTGGTTGCTGGCAGGATCCTGAAGCAGTTGGTCTGGTGGTTTTTTGGAGTAGCCTTGGACTCCCTCACACAGCAGTCTGTTCTGCTGATGGTCTCCCCAATTTGTTTTTATTCATCTCCAGTGCAACAGAATTTGTACTCTTTTATCCACTCAAGGGTAAAGCCCTGGATAAAGTCTCCCATGGGACCGACATGCCAAGCCTTTTACTATCCAAAAATGAATACAAACCACATTCCTGTCTTAAATCATACATTATTTAGCCTGCATGTACACATGCAATCCATTGCTCGGTGGATTAACACTGCTGCAGGCTATTGAATTCCTCTCCCAGACAGTATAATTTCTACATAACCTTGCTTCTGCACACCTCTCCTCTAGTGGGAACACAATACGAGCAAGTAGACACGGCAAGAATTGCAGCAGTCACTGGAGTGCCTATCATAGCCTTAAATGAGGATGTGCGTATTGTCTATGCAAGCAATAATCAATGCAGCTAAATTAATATAGAAGGCAAGACACGCGATTTTAGCCATGGTTTCATGAACCACATATATTGACGCTTTGCGGTTTTATGCTGGACAATTGCCCCTCCATTGGTCTAGAATACAATTATAGAAAAAAATGGTTCCAATTCCACCTCTCATAACAGAGTTTGGTGAAAACCTGCCCCACTTCTCTTTTCCTACCCACGGATCAGACATGGAAATGAGCAATAAAGGACAAGACTCCTCACAAAAGGCAATCATTTGCATATTCTCTGTTAACAGTTTTTGGCAATAGCCACTGTCAACAGTGGCGGTGTGGTGTTTAAGAGCTCCACATTGCCCTCCGAGAATCCTGCTCTACCCCTAACTAGGCACTTAAACCTCTAGTCATGGGTAAAACAGGAATTTCGATGATCTCACCTAAGACTGTTGTGAGGCTTTAATATATAAATTACACATAAAATATTTAGCATCGTGCCTGACACAGAGTCAATACTCAATAAATACTTGTTGATCTTATCATTTTCATCAGCACCATCATGAGGCAGATCCTTAAAAGAAACACTACTCTCTCAATCCTACTTGGAGTAATTTACCTTTAAGGGGTGCTACCAGAGTCAATCATTGATTTTTTAAGTATGGGAGCCACTATTCTTGAGATGAAACTATGTCACCAGAACTGTGGTTTGTCATTTTCATCAAGAACCAAAAAGTAATAACTAAGCACTGATGAAACAATCATTGTGGATTGAAAGGCTAATTAGTTTCAAGGTATTTCCAAATCACTACTGAGGTATTATTAAAATTCTGTTAGGATGAGATTCACTTTTGCTGTAAATATTAGTTTTTAAAAACCTCAGCAGATTGCATAATCACACATCGCTCTGTGCTATTTACAAATAGGATTAATCTAAAGTCATTGAATTCCATTCAGAGGTTTAAATATTAAATGACATTTTAAAATTCATGGTACTTGCAAACACAAGTAAACTAGTTATTGTTCATTACAAGCACCTATAAACCAATTTCATTAACAAATTTACAAGCTAGAGAAGAGTGGCTGCTATAAATGATGCCACTGGCCTTTTATAAAGATTGCTCAGTTCTCCAAATGCCAGTGACATCTGGTCTTTGCTCTTATCCATCTTTTAATTTGGCCAACTCGTGATCTCTTTAAGGAAAAATAAACAAAATTAAAATATATTCAAAATTTAGCTCAAAATATAGCTCAAAATTTGGGCTACTTACACCATTCATGTAAAAGTTCAAGTCTACACTTAGAAAATAATCCCAAACAGCTCATGATTCCAGTATTAATAAGGATTGATTCCTCATGCAAAAAAATAAATAAATAAAATAAGCCATGATTGGTACCCAAGGTGGAGATTACAATGGCATCTATACCACAAATAGTAATGGTTAGAATTCCCCAGAAATATCAAAAGTGACTGTAAACCCTGGATGGGGCCTCTGTTCTGTTTGTCCCAGGAATGTCTCCGAGATCAACTCTAACACTTCCTTTTGTAATGGGCTAGAATCAGCAGGACAAGACTGGAAATCCAAAACAGGTCATAACTGCTTGTGGAGATCTCTAGGATAGCCAATGGTCAGCAACTCAATTCCTAATGCAGTCAGAGATCTTACAGTCCAACAATTACACTCGGGTCACATTCTTGTGCCTTACATGTTTACTTAATTTTTTCATTTAGTTTTTCCCCATAATCTCTATTTTGACTATTTTCTTAGTTTTTTGCAATATTCTATGCTTCATAATCCAATAATGTTTCCCTAAAACTACGATCAGTAATATCGCCAACAATTAGTTGTCCTAGCTGTATCATGTATGCTATCCAAAACAGAGAAGCACAATTCATACAACTTAAAGGGCACCACTGCAAGATAGGTGGACCTCGTACTTTATTGCGACTAAATGAACACTCTCAAAATTTTCTTCTTCAGTCAATGAAAACAGATATAATGAACCATTTCTGCTCATTCCACTTGACCACTTTCCATATAAACCAATCATATTACCGGGTTGGTTACTAGTAGCTAATGGGTGATAGAAATGAAGCATTTTGTTTCAAACCATGTGTAGCAATAATTACTATCAATGATGGAAGGCCATCCGGAACGTCAAATGGCATTAAGGCTCTTTTGATACACTAAATGATTCTGTCCAATTAAATCAGAATTCACTTTTTCTGAAAGTAAATCCATGTTGACTTAAGAGCAACTCAATAATAGGATAAAGAACAAGTGCAGTAAACCCTTATTCCTTTATTGAGGCTTCCCTACTACTTCCAAAATATCTCTCTAGTCCCTATCTCACCCTGTTTTCCTCGATTTCCCAGGGCTCACTCACCTTCCTTGCCACACCATGCTCCTATCTGAATCTATGCCTTATTTTGTCTTCCTCCCTTCACTTAGAATGCCTAGTCTGCATTCTTATACCTTATCCTAGGGTGACTCTAAAATGTATCTTATAAACTGGGGTACTTTGGAGAGCAAAATAGGGAGATGTTGATAATTATATCAGGACACAAGGAATCAATTGAGACCGTCCAAAGACACTTAGAACATATGGTCATTTATGATTATTTTCTATGTATCTAAATCTCACATATTCATCTAGAGTCACCTGAAGTTCCACCCCATTTTGTAGCATTTTCCTGTTATTATTTTAGACCTATTTCATTTACCCCTCTTCTTCGTTTCTATATAATTAAATATCCACAGAAAGTTATAAAATATTTAACAAGAATAGCAATGACTGATGTATAATGAATATATAATATACATGAGGCATTGTTCTAAGAACTTTATATTAATTGATTTATACTTTTGGAGGTATGTATATGGCTACCCCCATATTGAAGATGAGAATACAGAGTTTCAATGACCTTTAAAGGTTGTTCAGCTACTCCGTGACAAATTCAGGGCCTGAAGTAAGTCAGTCTTACTCCGGTTGATTCCAGATTTAACTCTAAATATGTGCAATCCAATATGGTAGCCACCTGTCCCACATAACTATTTAAATTTAAATATAATTGATATGAATTAATTAAAATTTTAAAACGTCAGTTCCTCAGTAATATTAACCATATTTTAAGTGTTCAAAAACACGTAGCTACTGGGGCACCTGGGTGGCTGGGTTGGTTAAGCGTCCAACTCCTGATTTCAGCTGAGGTCAGGATCTCACCTCTCATGAGGTGAGCCCAACATCAGCGTGGAACCTGCCTGGGATTCTCTCTTTCCTCTCTCTCTGCCCCTCCCCATGCTTACATATTCTCTTGTTCTCAAAATACATAAATAAACATTAAAAAATAAAAAAAAAAGACATGTGGCTACTAGCTACTATATTGGACAGGAAGACAGAACATCATCGCATAAAGTTCAATTGCACAGATCTGAGGTACCTCATTCTTACAGTTACCAGGCATCATCTCCCCAGACTATACTGTACATCTACAGTACCTAAATGTGCTGAGCAAAATAATGGTCATGATTTCTGTGCTGCTATTCAGAGGTGTTTGGTTTTTTTTTTTAAGTGCGATTAATCTCCTTTCAGTAGAGAACATATTTAAGTTTTTTCTCCTTCAGGAGTGGGTCTTGATTTTGGCATATAAAATCTATCAACTGATAGCTTCCTTGACCAAAAGTAGAAATTATTAAAAGATATTCCCAGAAAGTAAAATATAATGTGTGGGAAGAACAAGATGTGGTTCATTTGTTTTTAATCAAAACCAAAGTTTCATCTGTATTATAAAATTTCTTAATCTCAAGGAAGAGAAGCAACAGAGATAAATTGCTGTTAGAGAATCAATGTCTCTGTCTTTGGGATTCAAGCTTCGTGCTTGGGAGGAAGTTCTGCATTTTTAATACATCATCTACTTTACCTACATATCCTAAAAGAATAGCACCCTTACTAACCACACAGTATGCTATGCTACCAATCTTATTTCTCTCTAAACTGAACCAACGCGGGGGGGGGGGGGGGGGGGAGGAGAATGCTTTCTTACAGTGAACTACAGAGGCAATTCAGCAAATTCATAAACAATAACCTATATTCCATGACATAAAATAGTTATGTTGTTTTATTAGCCAATGCATTCATATTTTATTGATGTAGCAAAATTAAGTGTAAACAGAACCTATGCCTCAAAAGTCCTAAATCTAAGAAATTTGGACTATAAAACACAGTAATTTCCTCGAGAAGACAATGTTGGGACACAGATCAAAAATGCAACAGCAATTAATACAAGCAAAATAATTGCTTCATTATAAAAACTGGAAGGAGCACTTGCACAGATAATTTTCTGGGAATATAATTTCAACATTTATTGTGTTTGGGGCTATGAGATGATAACTATGAGAATAAATTAGTGCTCAAGTTCACCGAAAGTGATCCTATAATAAATGAATATTAGGCATTTTATATTGTTAACTAATTTATTATAATTTTCAAATCAGAAACGCATGAGATGTTTATACATTCAAACTTCTATTTGTAACCTGTATGAAGACTCCCTTTTCCAGTATATTTTAAGTCAGTCTGCCATGTACCTTAGAGAATGTTAAAAAATTATATAGACATATCCAATTTCTAGTGCATCCTCTTTGTTTTGTGATTACTGGAGATTCATTTTGCCTGGTGATAGTTTCCGTAATCAAGGAAATGAAGTATCCATAATAAGACAGTACTGCTTTTCCTTCTCCAAATTACTCTTATTCTTTTTAAATAAGTGACTGAAAGTTCAGAGACCGGCAAATAGAGGGCATCTGCCCGTGATTACTACACTCTCCAAAGGCCCAAGAAGAAGAAGGAAGTATTATTACTGCATAGTGACTAAGAGCATAAATTCTGAAGCCATCCCACCCAGGGTCAAATCCTGCTTTACTATTTTTTTCTCCATATGGCCTTGGCCAAGTTCCCTAAACACTTCTGCCTCAGTCTCCTCATCTGTGAAACTAGGGATAATAACTACCTCAGAAGACTGTTAGACATTTCAAATGAATGCTTATGTATAAAGCACTGAGAATAAAGCCAGGCACACAATAAGCTCTCTAAGGGCGCTTACAATTATAATTATATAAATTCTAAAGCACTTTACAATAACCATTGTTATCATGAACAATAATGCTTTTTTGAAGAAGAGGAAATTTTGGTTGGTCTACTGAATGACCTAGCAAACTCTGGTTTGCCTAGTGTAAAATCTTGCACTCCAAAGTAAAAAGTCCATCGATGCTTGTCAAACTGCAACTCTCTGGGTTGAAAAATCAAGAAATGCCATTCTTCCATGAGATATTAGGCTCAGTTAGTACTATTTGAGCTACTGATACTGATTGCCTTCAGATAAACTGATGAGAAGACTAATAGAAGAACTTTTTAAGACAAACAAACTTTCACAAGGGAAGTCATTCTTAGCCTAAACAAATTCTAGGAAAATAACTACAGATTGTGAAAGTACTTATTAAAATAAGACATATGTGATTGCCAGTGGAACCAGCTTATATCAGTGAAATAACACGCTGACTACTAAATGTCCATGTGCTTAACTGAATCGACTTTTACATACAGAAAATAAACTATACTAATTTCATAGCTTCTAACTCTAAAAATAATCAGATTTTTAAAAATTGTTGCCCTGCAAGGATATTTTGTAGGTAAACAATTACTTGAACCCCTTATTTAAGTTTAATTACCTCCCTGATTTCTAATAAGTTGTATGATATGTGCCCTAGGGTAACTGAAACAAATAGTCTATAGAATAAAAATGGGCTAGTCATACATGTATATATTCCGAGGTATTTACTACACATCTCCAATATTCCAGAAAATTATTTTGTTTTGTTTCGGTCTGGAAAATGTTATGTATACTTTAGCAAACAGACAGGAAAGCCTCTTCTAAAGTATAACCACTAAAAGAGTTTTCTAGGAGAGACCATTCCTCTGCTTCCTCAAGAGAAGACTCAAGAGTTTGTTCTATTCAGTAGAGCAAATTGGCTGGGGTGGGGGATCAAAACAGAAAACTCTCTTGGAATTAGTGCTGATATTCCAGTTCTCTGAGGAAAAAACAAAATCCAAAGCTCTGATGTATAACTTTGCTGATCTTTGTCATGTGACTACTCCTACAGGGGCTGATTTTAACCTACTAACAGTTCAACAACCAGCTCACAACATTTCTGAGAATTTAGTGAGCGTCTCTCACACCAGCCACCTCAAGCACCCTACTGCATCACAAAATGGATGTGACCTTAGTTGAAATATTATTTAATGCTCCCAACATCCCAGAAGACATAAACAAAGGAAAGAGTTTCTTTGCCTGAGTAGTAAAGAAGCTAAGAATGCCCTGGGAAAACAGAAAACAAATTTCCTGATGTCTCTGTCGCAGCTGCTAGGACCAGAGAACAAACACCATGTGGGAGGGAGTATGTGGGCAGAATGTGTGGACTGCTTTAGGAAATCTCCATGATCTAATGGAAGAACAGTAAAGGAAACAGAAGAACTTCTTGAAGGAAAAATAGGACTCAAAGAGAACCTTTTCGTTCATTAGCCAATAAAGAACTTCTTAAAAAGAAAGTATCTTTATGTCGTCATTCCTTGAGGTACAAACACTCCGGGTCTACTCTAAACTCTTTGAGGCAGAACATTAACAACATGGATTTGATCATATCTTTACTAGAATCACAACAGAAACATGTAAGAAACTAAACTATGCATCCTCATCAAAGCAAAAAGCATAGCATTAACTAGTAATGATAAAAGCTGTCTCCGTGAAATCATCATATCAAAAGTTTTACTAACATATAAATGTCATATATATGTATATGATTTAAAAATAAATATGCCATCACTCTACTTAAACATCAAATAGAACCCAAAATTTCAGCTGATAATGGGGAAACAAATTGTTCAAGTTTATAAAACATGCACAATGTAGCAAAAGCCTAGCATTGCAGCTCCTTATAGATTTGGAAATGGAGAAAAAACAATTTTTTTTCTATACATAGACTTCCTAAAGCTGCTGGCTTTAAGAATTTCCATCCAGTGGAACTGGAGGGTATTATGCTAAGTGAAATAAGTCAGTTAGAGAAAGGCACATATAATGATTTCACTCAAATGTGGAATTTGAGAAACTTAACAGACGATCATAGGGGAAGGGTAAGATAAATACGACAAAAACAGAGAGGGAGGCAAACCATAAGAGACTCTTAAATACAGAGAACAAACTGAGGGTTGATCATGTTGGGGAGTGGGGGAAACAGATGATAGGCATTAAGGAGGGCACTTGTTGGGATGAGCACTGGATATTGTATGTAAATGATGAATCACTGGAATCTACTCCTGAAGCCAAGACTACACTGTATGTTAGCTAATTTGAGAATAAATTTAAGATGATGATGATGATGATGATGATGATGATAATAATAATAATAAAAATAAATTTCCATCCAAGATTTTGACCTAAAGGAAGGATCTAATTAAAGTTATATTATACCAAAGAAAGACCAAAAACTTCTTATTTTTGATAACTAATACAAATTTAATCCATACTCCAACATGTGTAAAACAGAACTTAGAATTCATCGTGTAAACTCAACAGTAACATATGAAACGAAATATGAGAAATGGTTTAAAAGAAAATATCCAGTGACAATTACTCCATAAACTCCTTAAGAAACAAAATCAGAGGAATAATGAGGCAGATGGCAGTAGCATCAAGTTCTCAGCACAAATAATTGAAAGATAGAAAGCAAAGATACAGAAACTTGGTATGCACAAAAATGTGGTCTATATTTACGTCTATTAAATATGAAAGGGGCACCTGGGTAGTTCAGTTGGCTAGGCGCCCGTCTTTGGCTCAGGTCGTGATATGGTTCATGAGTTTGAACCCACTTTGGGCTCTGTGCTGACAGTTCAGAGCCTGGAGTCTGCTTCGAATTCTGGGTCTCCCTCTCTCTCTCTTCCCCTCCCTCACTTGCTCATGCTCTCTCTCTCTCTCTCTCTCTCTCTCTCTCAAAAATAAACATTAAAAAAAATTTAAGTGTAAGAGAAAAGAGTACCTGGGTCCAATGCTAATTCTTATGAGAATGTCACTTTCTTTTACTGTAAGCTATGTTCTTCATAATAGGTAAAAAAAAAACAAAAAAAAAACAAACAAAAAAAAAAAAAAAAACCAACAGATTTTATTACTCAGAGTGATTAAGTATCAGAATAAATAGAGTTGTGGAATGGTCAAATTTTGCACCCAGAGTTTTCCAAGCTAATAAATGGAATTAATTTGATTGCTTTTTCTTGTGGTTTTCAGAAATCAGTACTAATAGAGATAAAAATGAGAAAAGGGACTGATAACATGGAACTTTTTGTACCAGCATTGTGACTTATGCTTTACCAGTAAACTCATTTTTTGGAGCGGGGATATTATTTATCCAGTGAAAACAGGCATCCATTGGTGTTATGTTCTGATTTCAACAGAGGAAGGTCAAGATTCCCAAAATGTAGGCTACCCCACAGTGGCAGAACTCCTTAATACCCACTGGCTCCCAGTGTGAGCATAAAGAAACATGAGATCCCACCCCTAGCACACCCACACCTGCCCAGAAGCACTGTTTCGAGGATTATAATATTCTACAGTGTTGACTGTCTATGTGCTCTGAGGCTGGCTAAGTTACGTGCAAAGGCACTTTCCTTTTATTTATTTGCATTCCACTAGTCATTAATTTAAATCAGTATCAAGGCTTTTGGCAAGGCCAGTTAGCGTCATCTGTTGGTAATCTGAGACAGACAGACACATCTCTAATCTTGGTCAATGTTTCTATTGTGGACACAACCTTCGATCTTGTGTGAAGACAGAGATAATGACCAAACAACAACAACACATGTTTGGCACTTGTTTTCACTTGATTAGAAGGCTGGAAATGGCATGAGTCAATGAGTTCCATTTGCTTTCAGCTCCTTATTACTCTCCGGCAGGTCAAATAAAGATATGACTTGTTTATGAATCAAATAAAAAGATTATGTCTGTAGCTGATACATCAGTTCTTGTGACCAATCAATATCCCAAAATCGTATCCCTACCTAATCTTCCCGATTATTAGTTATTGAAGACATGGAGAAATTGGGAAAATTAGGAAATTTTCACTGACAATCCAAGTGTGTTCATTATATAAACTTAAATTTCAGTGAGGGTTCTTCCTGTGAACTAGAACACATCTTATATGTTCCTTTATAAAACTGAATAAAAATAATTATTAAATATTTGTTTTGCTGGCGATGAAATATTGATATCTGACAGTCAACTCCTCTCCACAAGCAGTAATTCTAGGTCTTTTGTGTACTTCTGAAAATATTTTTCTCAATGAAACTCATTATAATTCCTGAAATTTTCCAAATGGAATGTTACATGTTGACATCTTCCTGACTTTGGTATATAGTCTACTGTGTTTGGGCTTGAACCACAGATCTCGGATCTGAACCAGTCTTCAAGTTCTACTTCAACATATTTCTCAAATTCTATGCTATGCAGAAAATTGAACATTCTTTTCGTTTTTTATTTTTAATTAACATTTGATTGATATACAATGGTACATTGGTTTCAGGTCTAAGAAGGATTCTTGATGACAGAATACTAAGATAGTCCACTAATATATAAGCCACAAAGATATTCCCTAATTACAATAACTGGAGAATTAGAATATCATAGAGCTAAATGATTGAAGATAAAAAGTCTGAACACCACGAAAGTTGACAGTAACAGATGCTTTCTTAGTCTGTTGGGGCTCCTAGAACAAAGTACACTACAGACCGGGTGGCTTATAACAAGAGAATTTTATATTATTGCACAGTTGTGGAGGCTGCAAGTCCAAGATCAGGGTGCCAGCACGGTCAGGTGAGAGTACTCTTCCAGTCCCCAGATTTCTCATTGTATCCTCACATACCGAAAGGGACAAGGAGGCTCTATGTGGTTGGTCTCTTTTATAAAAGTACTGATCTCTTTCAGAAGGGTTCCACCCTCAAGATCTGAGCATCTCCCAACGCAACACCCCCCTCAGTACTATCACCTTGTGCATTAGGATTTCACCACACGAGTTTCTCATGGGACACAAACATTCAGACTGCATCTGAGGCTTAAGTCCAACATGATCTGCATGAGGCCATGCGAGGCCAGAGGTTACGATCATGGACTTCATGAAAATTAACATCTGCCCTCCAGCATAGGGACAGATCCAGGTTTTGCAAGGTTTTGCAAAACTTACACAATTTGAGGACTTCATTAAAAAAAGAATAAAATTTATGAATATAAAATAGATATAAAACTGAATATTTATTTAGAATGAAAAGAGGGCGCCTGGGTGGCTGAGTCGGTTAAGCGGCCGACTTCGGCTCAGGTCATGATCTCGCGGTCCATGAGTTCGAGCCCCGCGTCGGGCTCTGTGCTGACAGCTCAGAGCCTGGAGCCTGTTTCGGATTCTGTGTTTCCCTCTCTCTGACCCTCCCCCATTCATGCTCTGTCTCTCTCTGTCTCAAAAATAAATAAACGTTAAAAAAAAAATTGAGAATGAAAAGAGAAGTGGCAAGAAGTCACCAATTTTAAAAGCTGATAACACAAATATCAAAAAGATGCTGAAAATAACAATATTAACTTCCCAACACACTTCAAAAAAACTTTCCCTCTTTATTTTTGCCTCCATACTCTTTGATTGCCTCATCATATGACAGCAGTTTCATTATATTTTCTGTAGAGAGAGTGAAAAATTCTGTGTGCCCTCTAGTGCTTGATAGAAATGTATTTTTTTACTGATAACTTAGGACACTTTTCAGTTTTCCAACTCATTAATGGTAATGGTTTCTAAATTGTTAAGATAGGAATTTGGGGACTAAAAATCAGGAAGAATTTTGCATAGACTTGTCTTTTGCTTTAGATCTTGTAAATCTTTTTTCTCCTACTTCCCATATTCTTCCAGTGTTGGGCACGAGAGGCCACACGCCTATCACCATAGGACCTTGTGACAGCATGTTCCTGCCACAATGCCCGGGTCATCAGTACAGCGGGCAGCCTGAGCTTTCGTGGAAACCATTCTTACCACAAAACAGCTAGTGACAATACAAACATGTATCTCATTAGATCCAGACTCCATGCATCTTCCACCACCGGCTGACAAAAGGGAAAGTGCAAATGGGGAAGCCAAAGTGGAAAAGGACAAGGGTCTTAACCAGCTGTGACTAAAATAGCTTTCTCTCTCAAAATTCCCAAACCTGTCTCACCATGTGAACACATTGTTAGGCAATGGAGGAACGTGGCTTTTGTGGGGGTTAAAGTTATACAATTTGGATGGTGGGTCACTGGCCATTTTTAAGCAGAAGACTACAAGATAAAGATACAAAGTTAGATAGAGAATCACTGAAAGGCTGGAGGAAAGGAGGATCCCTCAAGTTGAAATTTAATCAGCTTCCAGACAAACCTACCGCCTTTGACTCCTTAGCCCACCTTTCCAGCCACGCCCCCACCTCTACCCTATCCCAACAGGTGATTTCCCATTTTCACAGGCAAGTACCTTCTATGATCATCTGCACCCATGCTTTTCCACTTGCTATTCTTTCTGCCTACTTGTAGTCCACGTACCCCGGTATCCTTTTCTGGACACTTTTCCCGATGCCTCACTGAGCTGACGAACACCATCAAGTGTTGCCCCATGCCCCAGGTCTCGGCATGGACATTTCCCCGTACATTATGCCTTGCATGTTCAACTTGAATTTAGCTGTCATTTTTCACAGATCAATTATGTATTGGTGACTTAACATCTGGATACATCTGTTTTTTTATTTTCATGGCTCTGTCTCATTCAGGCACCAAGTCCTGCTTATGCTTCCTTCTCAGTGTCTCACGCATCTGTCTTTTCCATTCATTCCACTGTTTCTATTCTTGTCTGGGAGCACTTCACTTCACATACGGACTAATGTAGCAATCTCGAAATTGTGTTTCCTGTTCCCATATTCCAAATACTCTGATCTATCCTGCATGCAAGCCGTAGCTTTATCTTCCTAAAATAAAAATTAATCTTCACACTTCATCCCCATGTTAAAAACAAAAACAAAAAAAAAAACAAAAGGAAAATCCTGAAAGGCTCTTCATAGTCTAAAGATCACTTCCTTAGACTGACATCCAAGGGCTCTAGGTCATTTTCACAAAGTCTCCTTGACCGTTAGCACACAAAAATATAAATTTGTCTTTCCAAATGTTCACAAATTTTCCTGTCTTGTGTTTGCAAACCATATCACTTTATTTTTGCAAATTTAAAATGATGTGATGCTTTTTGCTGAAAAGAGAAACTATTGCTCTCTGCACATCTGAGTACCTATTAGTCAATAAAGAATTTCATTTCCAAATTGCCAATTTCTACAGCTTGCTTGTTTTTCACCAAAAATTCCAACACAACTGGGCACTTATGAGAGCCCTGTTGAGGAATATCATCTCCAAGGGTAGATATATATTTGCATAATTTACATTTACAAAGTTGCCAGCTATACACATCTTCATTAAGCAGGAGAATGCTCCAGTGTGACCGCTTACATCTAAATGGCCTGGGAATTGTCCTCCTCAGCATTCATCAGCCGTCCCCTCATTTTATTCTATTAGGAGGGAAGGAAGAGCAATGCAGACTGATCAATGTGCCAGTGAGTTTTATGGCTGTATTTTAGAATGACCTATATTAAAGGAGTTAGGCAAACGTAAGAGAAATTTACTGCTCACAGAATAATGGCTCTCTGTAGCGTAAGGGTGTCTCAAACATGGCATATGCTTGCTTTATTTACACCCCGATGCTTGACTGATCATCTTTCTCATATTTTGCCTTACTTTTGAAAGCACGGATTCCCTTGCCTTATTGATCTCTTTATACCCTTATCATTTTTCCCCTGAGTTATTTGGCATGATGACAGTAGTGCGTCGCCAAGGCTGATTTAACATCATCTCCCAAGTATGCAGCACTGAACTCAGAGTCGAATATTTTAAGGCTGAAACATGTAACACATCTGTCAGGCAATGGTACAAATACAGTCACTTGTCAGAACTAATGAATGAGGTAATCCAGAGTATGGATAAATAGCAAGAAGATGGAAGATGCTAGAAGCTACGGTTCGCCAAAAAGCATTTCTGAGTAATTA
Organism: Panthera leo; assembly: GCF_018350215.1. Lineage (NCBI taxonomy): Eukaryota > Metazoa > Chordata > Mammalia > Carnivora > Felidae > Panthera > Panthera leo. The sequence goes on along the minus strand of NC_056687.1, from coordinate 144,927,060 downwards.
CATTATTTGAGGAAGAATGATGTTTCTTTGTTTTCAGTTCTAACTCATTTTTGCTCCCGCAGCAGACCTTGGTGGTAATACCTAGAGAATGCAAAGTGCGTAAGAAGCAGAGTCAGCGATTCACACGACCGTGGGGAAAGTGGGTGGCCCTTTGACTGTGGTCTATCTCGTAGGAAGGATATATTTCTCCCTACTATTTTGTAAGCCTGGCTTAACCAGGTAGTGCCTCTGTACTTGCTTACAGTCCAGTCTGTGTTCTTTTTTGCAAAAACCCCATTATCGGATGGGGCCAGTCACAGGATAAACCCAAAGAGCACAGGGACGTTTCAACAATGATGAGGAAGGGACCAAGTCTGCCAGTCAAAAGTAGCTCACCTTAAAACCTTTAAAGAATTATCAACAAAGAGAAAAGAATGTCCCAAAGTTGGTTCTTCATATGGGGTGTATGGATGTCCATTCCCAAAGGGGGAAAGGTGTGGACGTATAGATAGTCTAGCTGCGTGTAATTACAGAAGAAAGGACAACATAGCTGCCTGTGAGGACCAAGGTTAAATGAGGGGAACGGAGGGAAAAGGACCATGTCCCTGATGCACGCATTGATTATTCTAATGGGAAGGAAGTGCCCAACTTTACACAGGATCCCCTCAGTTATTTATAACCGGGGGTGCGGCATTTTATGCAGTGATTAAGTCCCAAGAATGGGCCTTGCACACCCAATTGCCTTCATCAGGAAGCGGAGATGAAACTCTGACACCGAGGACCCAAGATAAAAATGATCTGGAAGTCCTTCCAAGTACCATCTCAATAAAACTTACCGCTAACCTCAATGAACCCTGCATTTCCCTAGAGTCCTACTGTACTGCTATTCCCACTACCGCCTTTGATATCGCAGGTGACACCAGTGTGACTGCATACAAACAAAACGCTACTTAGAAATATTTGAGTCTGTAAATCTTTATTAGGATATGAACACACTTCCTACTGGTACTCTTTCCAAGACTCGACTGGATTTCTCCTGATTTTTCGGCAGCAACTCATTCTCCAACAAGAGGAGAGAAATCATGTCAATGTTCAGACAGGCCACTGAGCCTCTTCCCTGCAATCTAACCTAATAGTGGGATTTGAGAATGTTCTGATAAGGGCATTTCACACAAAAAGGAATCTATTGCGTCCTGATCTATGCTGTTGCACTATATGGTATGCCCTCCTCCTGGTTTCCCAGTAGCAAAACCTATTTATTCTGACTCAAATTTCACCTCCTCTGAGAAACCTTTATCACAGGCAGATTTATCTCCTCCCTGCTCAAGGCTCTAGGGGACATTTTCCTCATGCCTCTGCTGATGATAAATATTTTGTGTAATATTTCATCCTTCAGTAGCTGTTTCCACCCCTGGCATGCTGGAGAGTTGAGGACAGGGTGTGCAAAGAGGCACCCCCTCTGATCCTCAGCACTTACATATATACTTACGACAAGTCTTTCATTTGGTACTTAATAATTTGCTGGATGTTGAATGTTACCGTAAGTATCTTGTCAACAATGATTATTCTTGAGAGATCCAGGGATAATCCAGAAATTGAACCCCTAATTATATTCTTAGTTTTAGTAGATAAATGTGTGTTGCATTATGTGGTTGTGAAAACATGGCAACTTGAGGAGAGGTTATACTTGCCTTTCCACTCATGAGATCCTGCACTGAGAACAGAAAAAGGGAGCTATGAAAAATACAACTCCTCTTTTCTCCTTCTGTAGCTCTCTGCCAACTATCTGCTAGCCTGCTGCTTACAGACACAGCCACAGCAGCTGGGCTCCCCCAAAAGAGGTAAGCCTGATGGCTTATGGAAATATATTTGCTCATCACTAGCTAAGGAGAACACACTTACTTTTTTTCAAACACAGGACAGTCATATATGTCTATCAAAACTAATGCAAGTGTCTCCTATATTTCATATTTCAGGTCTCCTATACATGTACAAAGTAAATTTTGCATGCTACCGAAATACAGAAGTGAAGAGTGATTATAAGATTTTTGCAAATACATGTAAATAAAGGTCTTGTCTATTATAAACTAAGTTTATATATATTTGGCTTCAATTTTTATTTGCCAATCAACTTTGAGACTTAAAATTTTTTTAATCTTGATTTTCATCAGGGTATGCAATAACTGCTACCAAATAGTTGCCCAACTATTTCAGTAAATAATTTGTTTCTTAGTATCACTTTCTTTGATGGCTATGGAACACGCATAGGCATTTCTTTTTGCTTCAGATCAGATTTGTGTCTTTGAAACAATAAAAATTCCAATCAATTCAGTTGCTATTTGCGAATGGTGATGGAAAGGATCCATTCTTTGCTGGAAAAGAAATATATTTGTAGCAAATAGCCACCAACTCTAGTAGAGAAAATTATTTGCACACTGAACAGGGAAACTGCCAAAGCAAAGAACAGAGCATCTGCTGTGGACAAGGGTATAATTATCTTGCTCTTCCAAATACCGTTGGGCATAAAAAGTTTTACTCTCTCTCTGGCAAGATGCTCTTCTCAGACTTTTAACAAAACACTATTAGCAAATAATGACTAGTCTGGAAGTCCTGTCAATGACAACAGTACGTCTTTTGGACCCTCTCCTAAAAAATAGAAAACAGGGTCTATCTGATAAAATGGTGAATCCTTCAAGTGTCAAAAGGATCATAAACATCAGCTCCATCCTGTCGAAAACCTTTCATATACCTACATACGTTGTTTGCCACAGACTTGAGAATTTTTCAAAAGAAGAAATGCTTTATCCTTCTGGTTCTAGATCATAATTTATTGCACATTTCTATGAACATTTTCTGTTCCTTAGTGTTTGCTTTTCACGTGTATTGGGATATTCACTACTTTTATGCCACCTTACTTTCATCTAAAAGAAAGAGAAGTAGATCTTTCTGGTAGACCAGAGGGATGAAAGAAATCTGTTTTTGATGAACAGATATCATTATCAAGGAATGGCTGCTCTTCAGATTCTGTTGCTGCCACTTCTAACTTTCCCCTTAGGGGTTTCAACCTGTGATGGGCAAGAGACTTGAATCTACTCTCAAAACTGTCAAAGAAACGGAGGTTGGACTTCCATTCCCAATTACTTGCATGCATTTGTTGTGTTGTCTTCTTTTAAAAAGAAGGAGGGGATAGGAATCACGAAGCTATTTCCAACAAAGGCCCTTAATAGGCAGGCCTGCTAAAACAACACCATGCCACGGTCTTTTCCAAAACTTTCCAGCAGCTATCAGCAACAGCTGACAAGCTCCAGCTAATTTAAAACTGTACATTCTCTCCCGAGAAGACCAGACCACACACACAGTATTGAAAAACACCCAGTGAATACCATAATTTCCCCAACAGTGGGCTCGTCGTCATGTTCCGTCTTCTGTGTTTAAAAAATAACCTTTTATTGATAATGAAAGTTTTACCAACTATTTGAATGGTAGTCTTAACATTTTATTCTTTGGGAGCACAGGGAAGTAGAGATCAAATATTAACGTCAATAAAAGAAGCAGAAGTGACAATTTCCTCCAAGGTTAGTGGTACCAGACACTGGCACAAATTCATCCATCTGGGTGTCTCAAGGACATATTCCCACATGAGAATCCAAGAGGGAAAGTGTCACAGAACTGACAGATGGGCTTCCCTTGCCTAGATCATCCTAATGGAGCTTTGAAGCAATTTGCATACTGGCTGTCAGTGACACAGGTGTGTGTCAAGGACTTAAGAGAGGCTAAGAGCAACCTTACAGAGGATACAGCTTCATGACCAATACATGCTTGCATTTGTTTGTTCGGGCTGATAGGTGATATCTGTTAAGAAGCCTGTAGTTTAATGGCAGCACTGTTGATTTTTGGGTTTTTTTCGTTTTCCTTTTTCCTTCTGAGTTACAGTCTACAGCAGTTCAGCATAGGTACAAACTGGAATAATTTTCATCCCAATAAGAGATTAATACTGGAGTCCTGCTCTTTGTATTGGTGAATCACACCCAAAATAGCATTCACATGCATTCAATTTTCATTACATGTACATTAAAAATATTGGCTTGATTCTGGTCTTATGGTTAAAGATTTAAATGTTGAAATGTTGACAGCTGCCTGCCTCTATCACAATCTCACTATCTGCAATGAAGAAAACAGTGGCTGCCAAAGCCAATGTAAACATTCCTGCCGCTCATCATATTCTGGAAAATTTCACCTGTCCCCTAATCCTACAACCCACCAATGGCTGTGCATTGAATCCTGAAGCTAATTAATTAATTAAAGTAGCAATGCATTAAGTGTCAAATATATCATGCTCTTGCAACCTGCCCCTTTGACCTTGACCACATAAATTACCTGCCACTTTGGTAGGCAGGCACATTGGTAGCTCCAAATGAGCCACAGCTTCTGTAATTTATACTCCATTACAGTGCCCTCCTTTATTGGCTCCAAATTTGCTGTAAGACTTGCTTTGACCGACAGATATCCACAAGTTTGCAACAAGCGGATATTGATGACCACTTGTACACTGGGGCTCATTTTCTTGAGATGCTCCTTCTTGGAACCCAGCCACCGTGCTGTAAGGAAATAATCTCAACAGCATAATTTCTTGAAGTTGATTTATCCAGGTGAGCTTTAGGACGATAACCTGTACCCAACGTAAATAAGACTGTGCTAAGCGTTAGGATTGAAACGTGCAATTTCAGTCACAGAATGTCCTACAAGACTGAGAGACTAGCTGGAGAGGCCCTGCAGGATTAGACACCATAGGGAGAAAGAGGCCACATAGAGGAGAACTGATGTGCCCCAACTGAGCTGCCCCCACAAAGCTCTCGCATAAGTGGAGCTGGACAAGTGAATGTAGCTGGTACCATGTAGAGCAGAAGGTCTGCTAGGTCAGTGGAGAGAATCATGACATTATTCAGTAAGCCAACAGTTAAATAAATAAATGATTAATCATGATTATTTTAGCCACTTGGTTATCTATTGCGACTTGTTATGCAGAAATAGTTAAGTGAAATAGTCACTTTAAAAACTGCAACAGTCATGTGAGGAGATACTGATGGACAGCTAACTAACTTGCTATATGACACTGAATCTGCCAAAGGCTGTTTTCTCCTCTAGACTATGAACAAGGTAAACCAGATGACCACAAACTTCCTTCCCGCTCCAAGACTCTATTTCATTCTGTAGTGGGATTAGAATAAAGCTTGGTAGTAACCTGACTGCAATAATAAACCAATTATATGACACTATACCCTTAGAAGAAGGGTTTTAGGTGGCCGCCATGGTCTAACATAAAGCTACCATGTTAAAAACAAAAACAAAAAAAAAACATTCTTTGTTAAAAAAGTCTTCTAGCTCAGCCTCATCATAGCCGAGCACTTTGATGAAGATTTTTCAACTCTGCATTGTGTATATCCTGAAGAAGAATAAGAAAAACACACACACACATGATTGTTTAGTACAGCGATTACACGATATGAGGCGATGAATGCTTTTCAAGAGCTAGGATCTGCTCTTATAAATTCATTGCACGATTCAGAAAGAAAAGAAATAAAAATATAATGTATTATGATGATATCAGAGAGCCAGAGACCTGTACCTATTTACACATATAAGACTGCTAAGGTCATGGGGTAATTTAAATACCATTATCAAATGTTCACTCTGTACCAATTAAGGACCAAGAATAAGGTTATGCTTGCTTCTTAAGCTTGGGAGGTTTTTTCCGAAACCATCACTTTTATAGTGTGTGTGGTGTGTCACACACTGTTGCAAACATTTTACAGGTGAGAAAACAGAGGCATAGAGAAGATTAAATGCATAGTTGGCATGTGGCAGAGCTGGTCGCACAGTACAGGCAGGGTGGCTCCAGACTCTGTATTCTTTCCATAAACACACTGCTTTGACCCATAGCAGAAATAAACCCAGGGTCTTCTTGTTACTTGAACCAAATTCTGACCAGGTGAGCTAATTACTATGAGAGTTGTATTAAAAGAGTCAAAACATTATATCAGAAACTCTGTTGGGATAGGAAGGTATCACAGAGAGAAAACTCAAAGACCAACTTAAGTCAGAACAAGTCTGTAATTGCAATAGTTACTAAACAGAAACCTTTCATTTACTCAGCATTCAAAAAGTCAGCAAGAAGGACTGCTTTCCTCCAAGTTCTTCAATGTCTCTTCTTTCCATTAATAATGTGAATTGTCCTCTTATCGCCTGATTTAGAATGTTTATACAAACACACCTGCACAGAATCCAAACAACGTAACTTCATTATGTTGATTGGTCCACATCGGCTTGGGGGACACTGATCTGTGTTAATAACTGCAAGGAAGGCTGTTTCAGCCACAGAAATAGGACTCAAGTGGGCCATTTCAACCACAGAAGCCAGTGAGATGCCCAAGTCGAACTCAAGCATTTCTAGGGTGAAGACAAAGAAGGTTTGTTGGAATGTTTAAGTGCCTGGCTAAATGGTTGGACCCTAAAAGTATCTTTGTAGATTCTTTGATTCTACATAACTTAATCACATTTAGGTAAGTATATTGCATCTACCCATATTAAGATTCTTCAGTGCTGCAAAACTCGATCAAATTATAGTAAGTATATTGTATCTGTCTATACTAAGATGCTTTGACTATGCATATTTTAATCAAATTAGGATGAGTATATTGATGAGCAAAATTGCCCCTAATCTTCTGCCACAAAGCACAACGATAAAGAACGAAGGTCCTGGAAACTGCTGAGGTTTGCATACGTGTTTCCTCAAGGTCCTGTGAGCACCTTGAGGGGAAGTTATTGAACATCTCTGAGCCTCAGTTTCCAAGCCTGAAAAGTGAGGGTAACTACTATACCAGGCTTCCTAGGGCTGTTGTGATGGCTGAGTGAATTCAGTGGAGGCAAACCACTTGAAAAGGTTTCTCGTATCAAGTGTATGGTGATTATGAGTCATGGTTATCATTGGTATTGTACTTGTTTATAAATTTATTATTGGACTGCATTAAAATCTACATCAGTTCTACAAAATGTACCAGGCGGTTTTTGCATGTGAGAGCTTCAACTTCAAGACACTGCGCATCAGACCAGCATGCGTCCATGTTTCATAAAGATGATTTTAAAATGGTGATCGAACTTAGAATGTTAAGTCCTTTCTTCCTTGCCAAAAGAAGCCTGGCTATAGATAAAGGATTATAATAATGACAGCAAATCTGATTTTTGTTATTCAAAAATTCTGCTCATTTTAGCTATAACTCCACTACTTAAATGAAAAGAAGTGGAGTTTCAAAGGATGAGAATGAATTACTAGAATTACTATAGAAATTAGACACTGTCTACTGTCTACTGCCCAACAGAAAGTAGACAGTCAATGAAAAGTTAAAATTCTGGTGCATAAGACAAGATTATTAAGCTACAACAGTGTGTGTGGGTGTGTGTGTACGCACAGATAGGATTTTCTCAACACGGTTGAGGGTCTAGTTGAGGGCTAAAAACAATAGTTGCTAATGCCAAGCCCAGTGCTGGCTCATGACATGTGTACGATAAATATTTGTCGAAATATTGAATGACAAGGCAAGGGGGTAGAATTTAACAAATCAAGAACAAGTAATGTTTGGCTTGGTTATTCGGAGGGAATTGTGATGTGACTTAATGAGCCAGACCACCTTTTATTAGGACACAGAAAGGGGCTTTGGGCTGTCATTTCAAAAGTCTCATGGTTTGAAAAGAATACATTGCTCTGTGTCAGTTTTAAAGATTACAATCACAGCTTTTAGCACAGATTTCATTTTTTATAATAATCTCCTTAAAAATCACTGAAAATATCACCCCATCGTGTAATTTGTTTCTTTCACACTGATGGCACTCCTACTGTTTAAAACTAATTGCTTTTTTACATTATCTTAAGGTCAGGCTCAACAGAATGAATTTGGAGATAACATAACTGTGAGCCACAACTGTTTAGCACACCAAGAGGAGATCACAATGCAGAAAGAATGTCTCCTTCAGAAAGGCACCAAAGATAACTACTTTAATTTGCCTCTAGGCAAACATCAGAATGACTGACAGTATAACTTGAAGGTTTGTTAAACATAGTCTGGGTGTTTATTTGCATCTCTCCGGAAGATAGTCTAGAAATTACTTTTTGTATTTTTTATTCAACAACTAACAAGGATATACAGCATGGGAAATTTCGTGTCTGTGTACAGTTGGAATTTTTGTGGCTGATATTCAAGGACTGTTTTAATCTATCTAATACACCTCTTTCAAGATGGCAAATAGTTCAAAAGTCGTGCAATATCTTCACCTTTTCCCAATACTGGCTAGTCAGAAAGTCAAAACAACAGTCTATTGTCCAAATTAATACTAGGTCACCAGGTGCACTTGAATGACTGCAAATAGAGCCCAAACAGCTGAATTTTCCCCACTGTTGTAGGTGACAGACGAAGCAAATACTTGAACAAAAACCAGACAATTTGCAGACTGAGCTGAGCAAGATGTGTTTCAGCAAGTGTGTGTGTGTGTGTGTATGTGTGTGTGTGTGTGTGTGTGTGCGTGTGCGAGTGTGCGCATGTGGAACTCATTACTCAAATTAGTACATACTCCACCTTACCCAAGAAACCTTATGACCACATGTGTGGCAAAAGGTACTTACAAAATAGTACATAGCACAATGATGATTACTATGAAAATGATGTGTCCTGCCTGATTTGCCATAAAATTAATTCTTAAAAAGCAGACAAGAGTATTTATGAATTCAGATGTTTGGGCTGGAAACATTTTCTTAAAGTCACTTAAGAATGAGGAATTCTTCAAAGCATGACCTGGCAAATAAATTTTCTGTGATTTTTTTTTTTTTTAACATAGGCACAGGATCATGCATGAAGTCTGGAAGTTAGCGTCCAAGGATATAAACAATGGTTTGGTTCTCCGCAGTATCTGTCTTCTCAGGGAAACTTCTGACAATCTTGAATTCTTAGAAACAGCATGGGGGCTTCCAAATAACTTATTCATGAAGAACACTGACTTTCCCATTAAGATCTAACTTTCTTTTGAGAATAACTTTCTAAAATCCATGACGACCTGCATTTTGGTCCTAGAATTTAAAACACGTTCTTGAAACATAAACCCCAGGCACAAAATGACTAAGCACAATCATTTACCCATGGTTATTGTGACTTGTAACTCTAGATAAATGCTTCTTCCATTTCTACTTTTATTATCATTCATTAACATTCAGAGAGGGTAAGGGAATGGGGAGTCGTCTAGCATTACAACCATTCCACAGTCAAACAGATATCCAAGACCACAATATTTAACAACTTTTGCAGTTACATTTTTGTTGCCATCTGGTGGGCATATATTTTTTCACTACAAGTATGGGGGGCAGAAGAGAAAGCTAACGTATCTACTTTGCAAGTATTTTGACATCTTCAGAACTGGCCTATTTGTACTCAATACGCATAGCTCTGTTAGCGAAACAAATTGAAGATTTATCACTCATGGTTGGCCTGACAACCCATCATCACGGTACCACCTAGAGCACTTGGGGCCACAAGGGGCACAGGGATTGGGAGTGGGGGGAATCACCAGAATGTCTAGAGCTACCCAGGCAGTGACATCCTTCTTTACAGTAGCTGTTAAAGACATGTCACTACTCTGAAAATAGTGCTGCAATTATGTGACAACTTTGCAAAACTATGGCCTGTAAACCCTCAGATAAAATATGGCCTTCACTCATCTATAGAAGTGGAGCCTAACACAGATCATTTCAGATGGTGGACTGTACATTTGACAAAGGTCTCCTAAGTTTTAAAAAGAAAATATTATCAAAATAAGGTTGCGAGCATAGAATTTCAGCAATCTGATATGTCCCCACTTTCTTTTATCAGTGGGGCAAAGAATGTCCAAGAGGTAAAATCACCATCCTCCAAAAGAACAACAGAGTGCTCTAAATCAGGGTTACTCAGTATGGTCTGCGTACTGGGGGTCAATCTGCAAACTGTGACCGGTCAACCACAAGGTCAACTGCAGAAATTGGGAAAGGAACTTAATCATTTAAAAAAATTTTTTTTGAAGTTTATTTATTTTCGAGAGAGAGCACAAGCGGGGGAGGGGCAGAGAGCGGGAAACAGAATCCAAGCAGCCTCCAGGCTGTGAGCTGTCAGCACAGAGCCCAAAGCGGGGCTTGAACTCACAAGCTGTGAGATCCTGACCCGAGCCTAAGTCGGATGCTTAACGGACTGAGCCACCTGGGCGCCCTGGAACTTAAACATTTTTAGGCCAGTCTGACACTGCCCCCATATCCAACTGTCTAATTTTATACTAGACAAACGTTATCAGTCTGCAAGGGACCGATCTCCGTCTAAGAGTGGCTGAGAAGCATTGCTGGGAATTGCCCCTCTTAACCCCAGGGTATTGGTCTCTCAGCTACACCTTCATGTTCTTCACCCTGACCTCATCTATGACAGCACTGCATAATCCAGTTGGGGAGAATGTCATATCAGACACAGATTTAGGTCAGTAGAAAAGAAACAAAAAGTGAATTCACATTTCTATTACCAAGAAGTTTCACAGGGAAAGGAAAAGTCACTGAGCATTTTGGGAACTACATAGCACTATCTCAGGGACAGATTTTTATACTTTAATTTTTTTTTTTTATTATTTATCATTTTCCCAACTTAGGGGCAAGGCTAAAAACTTGTTTCCCTATTAATAAAAATCTTTAATCTCATATCTGTGATGAGATTTTGACACACCGATAGAAAAAGGGAAAACGAAAAATGATGGTTTTTCCTTAACTTCAGTTGTAGTTCATTTTCACATCTACTTCATTGGCCTTCCAGAGAATTTACACCGACCATCCCACTGCCTTAAAACAGAGCTTTCAACAACCCTGAAATGCCCTTCCAGAAATCCCATCACCTCTTCAAATCTGCCCTTCCCTGTGAGGCCCACAATGCCTTGGGACTCAGGTTAGAGATGCAGTCCTTATAAGGAAGGATTTGTAAATCCTAGATTAGTCTCTCCTGCCTCAGGTAACCAAGGCGATGGGAAGCCAGTAAAGGTGGCTACCTGAGTAGCTCGGATCCATCTACCTAAATCCAGATCTGGTTTGGGTACTGCACGATATTGCCCCCTTAAGCCTCACCTCAACTCAAAGTGACAGTACGCTCCACATATTTTGCTGAAAACGAGCAGATCATAAATAGGAGACCAGTATCTTTTGGGAAAAGAAAGGCACCCATCAAGGTCATGCGCATTTATTTATTTAATTTTTTTTGACCTCACCTCCTAAACCTTAGTTGAGGCATGGCCAGACACTTTCCCGCCAGGACAAGGAAATATATCTGAATACAGCTGCAGTTCTTAGAACTACAGGAAAGTGGACACGCATGCTTGCTTCTTTGAATTTCTAACTTTGCAATCTTTTATTCAACTTGGGAACAGGTCATATCTGATTGATTTATCACCAACAGCTCAATCGCCTCTCCCTTTTATCCCCCTATCTTAAAACATTAGAGAAGCCTCTTACACTTTCTGTCATTGCTCAGGGCCTTGTACAGATTAAATGCACAGTAAATAAACAGCATTTTGGCTCACATATGATCTTCTAGTGTCTTTGGTCTCCCTGTGTTTGATCTGCTGAGTTACTTTGTGCCAGGAAACTCTAGGTCATCACCACAGCCCTCAGTCTGAATTCTTTATGGACCCAGCTTGAATATTCTCTGGTGTAAAGTTCTGGGCCACAAAATGAAAACTTCATACAGAGGTCTGTCCTTCCTCTTGAAAAACATAAAATCTAATCCCAGTCCCAAATCAGTAAAGAGGTTACATTGTTGAAGTCAGTACAAGGTATACAGAAGGTCTCTCCAAAATCTTCAGCTCTTCGGCCAATTATGATTCTACTCTAGAATACTGTGAAATCAAAGCAGAAAACATTTACAAGATCTGAGAAGATCGATATCGCTAACTCACTGCCACCGCTATTCGAAAATAAAAAAGACAGTCAAAGCACATCTCAAAACTACTATATGATGTTACTCACATTTTTGGTTGTGTTGTAGAAACCTACATCACTGCTTAATGTGTTCATTCAACGAACACTTACTGAACACAAACTCTCTGCAGGGAACAGAAAAATAAATAAGACACAACCTCTTGAAATATTCTGACTGATTTCAAGGATAGGTGATTGAGCTATTTGTATGTTTGGCTTAATATGTGGTTCTGTGAAGTCTTCAGTATGACCTTGAATTCTGTTAGCTATTCCAGATGAGCTCTCTCTTCATTCATTAGAGTAATTTTTCCTACATCCCTCTCTCTTAACCTGAGGGAAAGAAGTTTACTATTTTTTTCACACGTATATCTATATATTACTATAGGCTTTTGTTGTTGTTGTTGCTATTGCCAGTGCAAAAGTCAACCCTGTGGCATAAAATAAACTGAAATTAACAGTAATGCACGTGTCTCAACGACTAATACACAGCAGCTTGGTGTCTGTGCTGTTATGTAAATTACAGTATAGGCAGCTTTGCTAATGTCCTTGACGTTTAAAATGCTTTACTCTGGGGCAACCTGTTCAAAGCTGTATTTCTCAGAGGTAATTTCCCTTTTCCCGTTTAAAAAAATTAACCATCACGCCAAGACCACGTAGCGGCTGTGTGAACACGAACAATGATAAAACCTTAGTACTAAGGTTTTTCGCTTAAGGAAGCTTCTCTGTTTAACAAAGTTCAAGGAAAAGTAAATGCAAGTTCATTTGAGGTATAAGCAGTATTTGAAAGGAAGGCAGACTTCAATCCCTAATCTTCATTCAGAACTTCACACTGATGCCAGTCTACAGATCTGTGTCCCTTTATGACACCCAAGTCATTACCGCTATTTAAATGAAAAGCCACATCATCTTGCCGTATCTTTTCTCCTTAAAACTTGCTCGGGGTTTAAATAAGCAGTAGTAAACAAAAGCGATATTCCTTCCTACAGCTCTGCACCAACGAAGGCATCAAATATCTTCTCATGAAGAAAAGGTGCATTGTTCTGAAACCCCCCACCCTTCTCACAAACTTTAGACTGAAAAGGTAAATACAATCAATGTAGGACACGCTACTCAGATTGCATTTTTCTTTTGGAGAGATAGACATACTAGTTTCTAACTTCATTTATCAATGATCTGATGGAATCTTACTAAACTATATTCATACCATGTTAAATGATGGAACATAAAATTCTTAATTATAATTTACATGGGCTGTTTTTGACAATGAGTGACAGCTATTTCTGGAAACTTCTATTTATTTATATCTAATTCAGTCTATTGTTCACAACAGGTTTTATTTTTAGAGCATTTTAGGTTCATTGCAAAACTGGGCAGAAAGTGCAGGTAATTCCCACTTAGCTCCTGCCCATGCACACCCACAACCTCCACCGCTATCAATATCCTGCACCACAGCGGTTTGTTACAATCAATGAACTACACTGACATGTCATTATCTCCTAAAGCCCATCGTCTACATTTGAGTTCACTCTTGGTGTGGTACATGTGGATTTTGACAAATGTATAATGATGTATATCCACCACTGCAGTGTCATACACAAGAGTTTCACTGCCCTAAAAAATCATCTGTATTCCACCTACATTCCTATATTCTGTGTTCATCCCTTCCTCCCTACTGGAAACCACCGATCTTTTTACTGCCTTCTTAGTTTTCCTTTTCCAAAATATCATATAATCGGAATCATATCGCATAATTGGCTTTTCAGCTTGGCTTCTATCACTTGTTAATATACATTTAAGTTTCCCCCAAGTTTTTTCATGACTTGATAACTCATTTATTCTTAACACTGAATATTCACTGTCTGGATGCATCACAGTTTACTTATTCATTCACCTACCAAAAGACATCTTAATTGCTTCTGAGCTTTGGAAATTATGAATGAGACTGCTACAAGCATTTTTGTATTTCATGTATTCACTTACGTTTTCATTTAACTTTATTTTTCTTAATTAGCCTTCCATTATAGATCCTGTCATTATTTTTGGCAGTGCCTTATTGATTTCAGGTTCCTTAACTGTAATTCATGAAATGCTTCAAATACTGGTAACATTTACCTTCTACAGCATAAAGAAATGGCGAACTGTTAGAACTAATGAACAAATTCAGTAGAGTTGCAAGATACAAATTAACGTACAAACAGCAGTTGCACTTCTGCACACTAACGAGGAAAGAGCTGAAAGAGGAATAAAGAAAACAGTTCCATTGACAATCACATTGCAAACAATAAAATACTTAAGGATGAATTTAACCAAGGAGGTGACAGATCTCTACACTGAATACTGACATTGATGAAAAAAAGTTGACAAAAATAAATGGAAAGACAGCTCATGTTCCTGAGTTGGAAGAATTAATATTCATAAAATACCCATACTACCCAAAAACATCTGCAGTCATTGCTATCACTATCAAAATTACAAAGGTATGTTTTACAGAAACATATATATACACACACACACACACACACACACATATATATACACACACACATATAACATTGTATATGCATATAACATATACATACATATATGTATATACATATATACGTATATATGTGTATACACACACACACACACACACACACACACACACACACACACACAATCCTATAATTTGTGTGTGTAACCGTGAAATACCCTGAAGGGCCAAATCAATCTTGAGAAAGAACAAAGCTGAAGGCATCACATTTCCTGATTTCTAACTATACTTCAAGCTATACCAATCAAAACAATATGGTACCAAGGAGCCTGGATGGCTCAGTCAGTTAAGTGTCCAACTCTTGATTTTGGCTCAGGTCAGGATCTCACAGTGGTGAGATTGAGCCCCATGTTGGACTCTGTACTGAGTGTGGAGCCTGCTTGGGATTCTCTCTGTCTGTCTCTTCCTCTGTGTCTTTCAAAAATAAATAAAGAAAACCTAAAAACAAAAACAAAACAGTATCATACATTAAAAGAGAGACATGGATAATGAAACAGAATAAAGATCCCAGAAATAAATCCATGCATGTATGGTTGACTAATATTTGATAAGGGAGTTAAGCGTACTCAATGGAAAAGAGACTGTCTTTTCAATAAATGGTGCTGGAAAACTAGATATTCACATGCAAAAGAATGAAATTAGACCTTCATCTTGTACTACTCACAAAAAATTAACTCAAAATGAGTTAAAGACTTAAATGTAAGACCTTAAATTCTAAACTCCTATAAGAAAACACGGGGAAAAATCTTCCTTGATACTTGGGAATAATTTTCTGGATATGACACCAGAGGCACAGGCAACAAAAAGAAAAACAAGTGGACTACATCAAACTAAAAAGCTTCTATATAGAAAAACAAAGAAAAAAGTCAACAAAATGAAGAGGCAATGTAAGTAATGGGCCAAAAATATTTTTAAACCACGTATCAGATAAGGATTACTATCCAAAATATATAAGGAACTCATATAGCTCAATAACAACAACAAAAAATTAAAAACGGGTAAAGGACTTGAAAACACATATTTTCCAAAGAAGACATGCAACTAGCCCTCAAGAACATGAAAAGCTGCCCAACAACACTAATCTACTCATCAAAAGCTAAGATCAAGTTACTCATCAGTTGAGATCAAGAGTTGCAAACATAGCTCACTCTCATTCCCTCGTTCTATTTGCCCTGCTTCTTCTCTGAGTTAAGAGCAATCCTGATTAAATCAATATCTCATTCCCAAACCTTCAGTGGTCTCCAACTATACAATGAATTGCATAGATCTTTTCTTACCTTGGGATTCACCGATTCTCTAAATTTCCCAGTACACTACTCTCGTATTTATGGTCTGTACTCCATGGTCCAGGCAATGGAGCCTTAGGATTCATTGGAGCCTTCTTCTCCCTTAGGATTTCAGGATCTTCCTCCTCTTATTTCTCACCATCACCCTCACCGCTTCCCTCTGTAAAACTTGCACACATTCGCCAAGACCCGTCTTAAATTAGAAAAACAACCTACATGAATGGAGAATAATTCCCTAGTCTGGCTGAGCAAATATGGGCCTTCAGCTTGTTCATCCCGATACACGCTTGTTCCATTTGGGGCTACTGATTATGCTCCACCTTGTCTAAAATCAACTAGTGTACTTTTCCCAATTGCCACTCAATCGTAAGCCCTTTTACGGCAGATGCTTTGCTTTTAGTTTGCTTATTACGGATTTTTTTGCTTAATTTTTTTGGTGGCTAAATACACATGACATAAAATGTGTCCTTTTAACAATTTTTTTAAAATGTTTATTTCTTTTAAGAGAGACAGAGAGCATGTGTGAGCAGGGGAGGGGCAGAGAGAGAGGGAGAAAGAGAATTCCAAGTAGGCTCCGTGCTGTAAACACAGAGCCTGACATGGGGCTCGATCCTGTGGACCAGGAGACCACGGCCTGAGGTGAAATCAAGAGTTGGAAGCTCGACCAACGGAGCCACACAGGCACCTCCTACCATTCTAACTATTTTTAAGTGTACAACTTTTTGGCCTTAAATACATTCACATTGCAATCCAACTATCACTGCCATTCATCCCAGAACTTTTTCATGATCCCAAGCAGGAATTCCATACCCATTATACAATTAATCCTCATTCCCCTTCCTGCCAGCCCCTGGTAACCAGTATTCTACTGATAGTATCTGTAAACTTGATTACTATAGGTACCTTATATAAATAGAATCATATATTTGTATTTTTAAAAAATGTTTATTTATTTTTGAGAGAGAGAGAGAAAGAGAGAGAGGGCATGAGCAAGCATGAGCAGGGGAGGGGCAGAGAGACAGGGAGACAGAAAATCCCAAGGAGGCTCTGTGCTGTCAGCATGGAGCCCAATATGGGCTCGATTTTGGGAACCATGAGATCATGACCTGAAGCAAAAATAAAAATCAGATGCTCAACCAACTGAGCCACCCAGGTACCCCAATATTTGTCTTTTTGCATCTATTTTATTTCACTTAGCATAATATCTTCAAGATTCACCCATGTTGTAGCTTATGTCAGAATTCCCATGACATCAAGCACAGGGCTTTGAACTTAGTTGATAGCACCTAAGGATTCCTTGAACTCAATTCAACTATTTACATCAAAATTAAATAAAGACAACATTCGATTGCCTTAGTAGCTTATCAAGCTTTTCTCCCTAGAAGGGATGGAAAACAAATATTAAAAATTATTATTTATTGCTGTAGCTGAACATTCTTCTTGGTGCAACAACCTTTCTGATTCCACATTCACAAAAACTTGCGCTATACTTTTGTTCTATTTCTCTCAAACCTGAACACAACAACTTACATAGTGTTCAACCCTCAGACTCTTTCCCCCTTTATAAACTATCCAACCCAATTATTATTCTATGTGTATATAATATATATTCATATATAATATATATTATATACATACATTATTTTTCCTCACTCTTTTCTTGTGCGATGTGGCAAAGACAGTTGGTTAGCTGATTCAGTCACCATCCTTCATCCTACTTCTCTCCCTGCCTAGCAGCCTTGTAGTTAGGAGTGGCTTTGGGACAGTTCTGGCCAACCAGACATAATTGCAAATTGGCTGTCTGAGTATTTGGGAAAAAAAATCTAACTTTTCTAATCAAGGTAATAGAGTCAGCTGGCTCACATAATTGGATTTTGTTCCTTTCCCTTTGGCTTCAGTGAGGCCTTGACCATGGGCAGGATGCAGGACACTGATGTAATCAGGGCATGATGCCTGGAGTTTCTGCAGCTATTTTGAGACCATGTGGCTAAAGCCAACATGTTATGGGTGTCTCAAACTTTTGAGCATCTACTCACTCCAAGAGTGCTTCTCTTAGCCTTCTTTTTTTAATAAAAGATAAATAAACCTCAATTTGTAAAGCCTCTGACAGATTTTCTTTTACTCATATCTAAGAGATTTTATTTCTTAGTCGAGATGTTCAGTTAAACTGTACCTAAGCAAACAAATGCAAGAAACAGATTTTTGTTAAAACCACTTTCAAATGCAAGTGCTTTACTAGAAAATTATTACTGATATGAACCTGTGAGATGGAAATATATGTAGATGATGTGTATATATACATGTTTATGTGTATACCATAATGTATATCTAATGTGTGTGTGTGTGCATATATATATATATATATATATATATATATATATATATATATATATATAGTGTGTGTGTGTGTGTGTGTGTGTGGAGAGAGGGCGGGGGGTGGGGTGGAGAATGTAAGACTACAGCTGTTTGAGATTTGGGCTCTGTTTATTTGTTCCAAGTGATTACAACCCTGTAATTTAAGAAAGGAAGTTAATCGTTTTGAGGACAAGGAAAGGGGACGAGGCCAGACTAGAAGAAGAGAGGAGGCTTGATATAGGAAGAAATGATTTTCCAAGTTGGCATTCAGCCAGGAACACTGCCTAGACTGGCAGGCTGGGAGCCCAGGGAACGGAAACGCCTTTCTGAGGAGAGCTACAAAGTGAATCATACTCTCAGCAAACATTTCCCAGATGTACAGCAGAAAATCGTAACAAAAACACCGAAGCCGTCCACTTCAAAGCTGAGTTCCCAGAGCCTAAATCACATTCTCTCCTTTATAAGTGTCCTCCTGCATGTCAACGCACCATAAAAAAATAGACCGGTGAAGATTCACAGTTCTTGGTTTTATTCATGCCATGTAAACATTTCTCCGGTCACTTGACACTAGCAGCACATGGCATTCTGGGAAGATAGGGGGCTTTTAAGCACTCAGAACACTATTTTACCACTTACCCATCCTGACAGCATTGCCAGAAGTCCTAGTCACAAACTGTCATGATGGGCAAGGACCATGTGTTTTGGCTGGAATTCTGCCAACAGGAAAGCTCTGAGGAAGATCTTTTCATCTCAAATTCAGAAGAATTTTCAAATAAAAAAATAATAATTCTGGCTTTTGCCAACCCAAGATCTGGTTATTATCAGCTAAAAGATGATCTTATTTAGAGTGATGGCTAGAACACGGTTCTAAGGAGTGCAGTTGATGAGGCCTGGCTCAAGGGGACCTCACTGGCTACTTCTGGAGACTAGCGAGACTAGCCTCACTCGTCCGGGAGCTCCTGCACACAAATCCTGTCCACCTGCTTCCTAATGCAAAAGAGCTCATGAAAAACTATCTTGCAGTTGGAGAATGAACCCCCTCCCCCCCAGTGACTGAAATGAAGCAAGTAACATTTCTGACTAAAACAACATTAATATCACATGGGACAGCATGCTAGTCATTGTAGGGGTTGTTTAACCTGTGTAATCTCATTCTAATCAACAAATCCTCAGAGTTGGGATTGTCTTTACCTCCATTTGATGGATGAGGGGTCTCTGGTTCAGAGAGGTTGACTTACGATGCTTAACCCAGCTGGTAAGTGGTGAAGAAGGGATTTAAACTCAGGTCCATTATGTCTAAAGACTCTCTACTCTCACTAAGGGAACTAAGAGAACCGATGTATACAATTCCCCCCAAGGCCATGGGGAGATTTAAAAACAGTCTCTCCCACATCCTCCTTCCTCACCACAGTTTGAGCACTTGGCCATCAGGGAAGCATTTCAACTATTTATTCTGTCACTCAACCCACAGCACGACCCTGTAGCTATGGGATTGCATGCTTCTAGCTCTCTTGTGGCTAAAGTGGAGAAAAGCTTGGAAGAAAAGATCTCAAAGAGGTGGGTGAGGGCAGAGGGGGGGTAACAAGGGTGGAGAAAGGAGAGGAAAAGGGAGACAAGTAATGGAGAAGAGTTTGAGCATGGCTGTCTTCAGTGATCTCTTGTTTCTCTTGAGGACGAAAGTTCATGTTACTCCCTCATTCCAAAGTAGCCGAGGCCAACTACTGCACTGTACCCATGGCCTATAGATGGGAAATGTGGCGGAGAACCTTCAACACAGTTACCATTTAAGATCAAGGCCAACTTTTATGGTGGCATCCTCACAAATTAGAGATTTACTCTAATTTACAGAAAAGAGCCTTGGCATATTAAGAAAACAATGTCATCAGTCTTTAAAAGTGAATACATTCAACTGTAAACCATGGACATTTTTCTGAAAGAGTGCTATACTCTGAGCACTTAAGCAGCTTCTAAGACCATACAAGCAAAAGCTTAGTAAATGGGCACTTTGCATCCAACACACAAACGCATAACATGCCAAGTCAATCTGGCAATTGTGTATATAAACATGCATTTAAAAAGAATCAGTTGGTTAACTCTGTATTCCTCCCCTTATAAAGTGATTTGAAGTGCATATTGAATTTGTGTTTCTAACACATATGGGGCCCAGACATTTGAAAATGAACTTTGCACAATTTCATTATTAAACACTCAGCAGGCTTCAAAGACAACTGCATTTCATTAATAAATAATAAAAAATGAAAACGCAGTGAAATATTAACATATCAAACACCTCCGTATTGCTATTTTTATGCACAAAACATCTTACCTTCCCAAGAGACTAAGTCCCTGCCTGATTGTAAGTTAGGCATTTAGCAAAGAAAATAAACTCTTTCGGAAGAGTCAAGAAGTCTCAACTACCACACTAAATGGTAATCTAGAGCTCCCTTATTATTTTTTTTTTACTATCTTATTTGGAAATACAGTACTTCCAAACACAGAAAGGGAGCAAAAATAGTACAAAGAGTATCCACAAATACCCTTATCCTTTCCTGAGCTTTATCGGTTACATTTTTTCCTGTTTGCTTTAAAATGGCTATTCTCTCTGCCTCTATCTGTCCATCTATTTATCTGTCTTAAAACATTTTTTTTTCTCAATCATCGCAGGATAAATTGCCCCTAAAACCTTCTGTGTGACTTTAAGAATAGGGCATTCTCCTATATGACTACAGCATACTAAATCCCACACCAATATAGTACTTTCATCCAGAGCCAGTATTCTGATGCTGCTGTTTGACCACATGGCATGCAGAGCATTTTCCCACGGTACAGGAACCTGTAGCTGTGCATTTAACTGTCCTCTTTCACCTCCTTTAACTTGGAACTTTACTTTGGCCTTTTTATTTTTTTCTTTTTGTCATTCATGACATTGACAATTTTGAAAGACAGTTGCTTTGTTTTGTTTTAAAAGTGATCTTTATTTTGGATTCATCTGATGTTTTCTTGTGATTAATTTCAGCTAATACATCATTCCTGGCTGGAACATACGTGCGTGATATTGTGTCCTTCTCAGGGTATCACATCCACAGGTACGTGATGTCCACTTTGCCCTCATTGGCCATGTTGATCATCCAGCCAATGTGTTGGCTGATTTTTCCATTGTATAGTTACTATGTTGTTGGTGGTGGTGTTTTTTAGCTTACAACAAATAATCTATGAAAAATCATAATCACGCATCAAAATTTCTTCCCTAGATTTAGCATCTCTTGATACTTCTTTACTTTGATCTCAATATGATGATTTTCTCATTCTCATTTCCCTCCATGTTGACTCCATTACTTGTCTCATTATTTATGTAAAAAAAAAACACAGTGCAGGAATCATTTAGTAGGAATTTGATCACAGACAAGTCACTGATGTCAGAATCTATGTTTTAACGTTAAAATAATATCAATGATTTTTTTAGAAAATGAAAATGGCACATGAATGTACATTTGAAAGTAGAATATTTTATAAAAATATAAGGTGTTATTAAATATAAACATGCATTTATATGTTCCTGGTTGTTACAACAATGGGAAATGTCACAGCACTTTCTAGTTTTAAGGGCACTTTGGCATAAGTTAACTTATTTTCACCTAATGAGAATGCTGAGAATTAGGTAAAACAGGTATTACCCCCATTTTACAGATGAGGATTTGACCCTAAGTGTTTGTGACTTCTGACTCAGTGTTTTTCCCATATCCTACATGCCTTTATACAAAAACCTCTCTCTCTCTCTCTCTCTCTCTCTCTCTCTCTCTCTCACACACACACACACACTCACTCACTCACTCACATACACTCAGATCCACATTTATGTATTTATTGCTAATATATGAGCAATAACTAATTCCAGAAGCCTGGTATGGAACAGTTCCAAGGGTGGCTAGGGAAAATTATGGTAGAATGTGACCAACCATAGAGAGGAGTGGGGCTCTAGGATAACTGGATCCTGATACTTTTCACATTTGAATTAGAAAAGAGCACTGAGGATTTGAAAGAATTGTGCATTCTTTACAGGCAGACCCCCAGCTCTACATACAACTGGACAGAGAATACTGAAGATGGGAGAGGGGGATTGAGAGCAGAGGTGGGAGGGGCAGTTTGTAAGTTATAACAGGGTGGTCTGAGTAGACTTGATTAAAAAGGTAACATCTGAACAAAACCTTGAAGGAGGTGTGGTTCTCTAAGGGGAGAGCATTTCAGACAGACGGAATAGCCAGTGCAAAAGAACTGAAGTAAGGCCATGTCTGAGGATCAGCAAGGCGGCCACTGAAAAGTAACAGGAGATGAAGTCAAAGAGACAAGAGGTGGGGACATGATCATGAAGGGCCTCAGAGGACAAGGCGAGGCCTACAGGCAGTCATCAAAGGGTTTGGGGTGTAGAAGTCACATGATCTGACTTACACTTGAATAGAGTCAATAGCATTGATGTTTTTGTTCTCTACTGGTCTTGTTAAATATGATAGTATTAACGGAGTGTCTGGGTAGCTCATCATCCAGCAACCCTTCTTATTTCCTCCTTATCCTATGTTTTCCATTCCATAATTAATTTACTTTTTTGTGTGTATACTTGTGTACATGCGTGAAATGTGAAATATATACCTCTTAAACCAACTCTACCTGAACTCTTCAATCCTTCAACTTTCTCTGCTGTTTCACCCATAGTAATTTCAACAGGCCCACTCCTTGTCTATATCACATTATAGTCTATTTATTTACATATTGGTGTCATATCCTAGATCATGAGTTCCTTGAAGGTAGTCCCAAGCACCTTTTAATTCTCAGAATCCAACAGCTTCTGGGTCACAAACTAGGTCTCTGTAATGCTGAGTGAATGACTACACAGAGAGATAGGATATGCCTGTGCATATGTCCACACGGTATATTATAAACCATGGAAAAGATTCGTTTCTGCTAAGAGTTAGATAAAAATATATCAACATTACCAAAAAACAAAACAAAACATACAACCAGATTGTTTTTGAGCATTGTCACTGAAAAAATGCTAAATTTTAAATCAACTTTCAGGTTTATACAAAGGAAAGAAATTTTTCAAGTGAAATATTTGAAAAGGTTCACCTCTTCTGAGGCAGCATTAGATGCAAAGTGACAGGGAGCTTAATACATCCCCTTATACGTATTTTCACATAAATGTATATATTGGAAGCTTACAGTTCAAAGTGTCATGATAAAAAAAAAAAAGTGACTCATATCCTCGGGATGCTGGACTGTTTCATGCCCATCTGAGAACTGTGCTTCAAAGATGTAGTTTCACCTCTGTGATGTCGTTTTCACACATAAACCAGCAAAAGTTTACTCATTGTTAAAGAAATCTGTGGAAATAATGGCTCCTTCAAAAAAAGGAGGGGAAAAAAGTCAGCAGAGTGCATTAGACCCTTTGCTTTGGAACAGCAATTATAATATGGAAAAGAGAAAGTTCCTTTACGGTTTCTCTGCAGACACTGCCATTTTGCAACTGTGTGACAGTCAACTGCAGTCAAGTGATGCCGGGCATGACATTTTTCGACTTCGGTAAAGGTTCGAGCAGATTCTCTCCTGCTACCCTTGTCATCCAGACGCGCGGTAATGACTGATCACACCGAGGCAACTAACATTATGTAACCTTACTCCCACTGTGGTGTCATGGTTTGTTGTTTACAGTGTTTTGTTATCTGTAATTTTAATAGATGACTCAGAAGAATATCATCTACTAGGCAAGATTTAAAAGCTTTAAGGAGGATACATTATTAAATTATAATGAGTAGTAAATGTGATTAAATTACATTTAACTTATTCATAAATTCACTTTGCAAATACCTTGTAAATATTTATTGGCTGACTCCTATAATCCAGGCACTAACATAAGAAGTGCGATACAAGGATGAAAGACACAAAATCTACTTTCATGATTGATACTTTCCAACTACTTGAAATAGAAAATTAACCAAAAACAAGATAACTTCTGATATGGTAATACACATTTCTATCTGATTATGTCAAAGATTATAGTCCACTTAATCTTTTCTTTATTTTTCTCTTTATTTTCTTAATTCAACCCCATTTATCACAGTTGTAACTCATTCATTATGCTAAACATCAGTCCCATAGCTATTCTTCTCATTTAACTGTCAATGGGTAGCACAATGCCATTACTTTACATTTCTGTAGATAGTTTTATTAAAAAAAATAATTTTCCATGTGTATATGTTATACCTATATATTCTATATGTAATTTAGAATTCTATGTGACATAGAATTCTATGTTATGTATAGAACATATTGTACACTTGACATATATTTCTCCCCGCTTCTTACTATTATTCTCTTATTTCAAATACGTCTTCCACAAAATGTAATTTCCTTAAGGAGATAACTTCATAGAAGTTCTCTCGTTTACAATTCCCAGAAACAACAGACTCTAACAGTCTGACACTGATAAGTCACTGAACATTTCTGCTCTAAGGGTCCTCAATCACCCTATTTTGTTCATCCCACTTTATAACTAAGAAAGCAGGGAATGTAAAGTTGAAGTGAACATCTTTTTCCAAGGACCCTAACTCTCCCTCCCCAAGCCCTTCCCATAGAATGTTCACAAATATAATTTGGGTCACTCACTGACATCGGACTTAAACAGCATTCCAAGAAAAGTCCTATGGCCACAGCTAACATGATATCAACAGCAATAATAGCTTTTGTGTCTGTGTCTCTCCCCATTTCTTCTGATCTTTCAATAGATCACCTGCCTTTGCCATACTTGTACTGAATAATAATGTTCTACCAGTTATAATCCAAAGAAGTTTTAATAAATATTATGAGGTTGGATGGCATGACAGAAACTCAGAAGGTTAATCAGAAGGTTTAGGAAATTCTGATTTAAAGGGATTTCAGCAGAGATTTTTATTGAAGTACCTTTGAGAACCTATGACATACTAATATACCCTTACTCCCCAAAAAGGTTGTGTAAGTTGTACTCTATACGTTCAAAGGCATGACTTTTTCACCCGTATGAAAACACCTTTAATATGGAGATGCTTCCATTAATTCAATCATGGCATATGTGTTGATAATTTTACAATCAATATTGTCTCTATTACAATAAATACCATCTTCGAGTTAATAAAATACATTACCAGACGAGGTCTCTGCCTCGCTTATTTGACTGATTTTTTTTTTTTTTTAATCACAAAACAATTCTTTAAATATGTGGCAACAGAACATATTTTGGGAAATATTGTGTAAAAACCAGATTTCCCAAATCTATTTATTTTAGAAGAATGACATTCCATTCGGAATTTGGAAATCCCCAAGCTATCAAGCAAGGCTGGAGAAGTGGGAGCAAAGGGATTTTTGCAATCTTCAATTTTCAAAAGAATTTCTGAAATCTCCATGGCTTTATTACTTATTCAGAACAGAATCTGATATAAAGCCTTGCAAACATAAATCCAAACTTTAGTTTTCAGCAGGGGTGGTACCAAGGGACCATTCTTATAGGAGTCCTTTATGATCTGTCCATCTCCAAGAGCACTCCCAGTGCCCAGTAAGACCTACCAAAGCCATTGCAAACACACTGTCTCCATAAAGACAGTGTGCCAGGCATTCTCCATAGCAATTGTCTACCTCCTTCTTCTGCCAGGATCAGACTCAAACTCCCACCCCCATTTCCATGACTCAGTTCTGGAGACTTTATTTACTTATTTATTTTTTTAATATATGAAATTTATTGTCAAATTGGTTTCCATACAACACCCAGTGCTCATCCCAAAAGATGCCCTCCTCAATGCCCATCACCACCCTCCCCTCCCTCCCACCCCCCATCAACGCTCAGTTTGTTCTCAGTTTCTAAGAGTCTCTTATGCTTTGGCTCTCTCCCACTCTAACCTCTCTTTTTTTGGAGCCTTTAAAAGTAAGGACTCAACCTCCCCATGGTGTGGCCCCAAAACAGCAGGAAACCAAACAAAACCACAATCTTCATTCAGTAGACAGGCATGGAGACTGCAACCACACAAAAAGGCCGGGGATTATCGTTCCTGTTTTATTTGGGACCCACTTCTCTAGTCCTCACCAGTGTCTGTCACTGTAGAGAACTTTAGAACCAAGAAAGACACATATGCTAAGCTTCTCTATCACTACCCAATTCGATGTAAAACTCACATACTGAGTAGACTGAAGATGCTGAATCAAGGTAGTGAGGGGGACTGCCACGCCTGGTAATCTGGCCAAGGAGTCAGAATATACTTACGGGCACCTAGTCCATAAATAAATTATGCCTGAGGATGTTTGGAGGGCTGTGTGCGTCCCTCAGCAGTTCAGTCAATAGGACAAAGCGCTCATTCAGGTACTTAAACACCAGTGCACAGGCAGCAAATGCAGAGCCAAGTGCAGCTCTGTAGCCAAAGAGTCACCTTCCCCACACTGATTTCTTTCTTATTGAATTTGTAAACTTATCAGGGATTGGGATCACTGTTGCAGAGATCTCAAAAGTATGCTGTTTTAACACAAAAATTAAAAATCCACGTTAATGGTAAGGAAGGGAAATGAGGACCCATGGCCGGGGAACATACCTGGGCAATCAGAGGGCAAGGACAGACAGTGAGAGCTGGATCTTTCAGCAATTTTTTTTTTTTTTCGGTCTACAGGGAGAGTCAAAGTGATTCTGTTATTATCACTTTACTATTGTTCCTGAGGTAGGAGAATCCTCCAAAAGGGTTCAATTAAATGACACCCTTAAATAAACAACAATAATAATAATCAAGAGAGGATTTAATTTTTCATTAAGTGCTATCCCCTCTACCCAAGCGCTCTCAAATGCTCAGGCCAGGACTGTGGGAACTGCCTAAAGATGAGTCTGCATTAAAGAGAAGGAGACCTTTAGTCCATATGCTTTTTCTGTAGGGACAAAGTGATATCTTGTTGCGGTAGACAATTTTTGCCACCCCACAGACGGGGGAGGAGCAGGGGACACAAAATGCTGTTTACTCAATGCTTGAATTCTCTACTTATGGTATTTCTTTAATTGGCCTTCCTCAAAAGCAAACCAGGGTTAAATATCGCAGTAATGAAAAAGACAAATAGTCAAATCTGAGCTCAAATACTTGCTATTCATTCAACAAATATTTATTGTGCACCTGCTATGTGCCATGTGTTCTTTTAGGTGCTAAAATCCAGCAATGAACAAAGCATGTAAGTGTGCTCCTTCTTGAAGCTTATATGCTATTGCCAAGAATCAGATAATAAATTATCTATTTAGCTGCCTACCTACCTACCTAACAGAATAAGGTATATGGAAAGTTAGGAGTAGAGAGAAAGGTAGTGTATATACTATTATACACATATATACCTTATATATATTTGAAATATATACACATACATATACACATATAAGTATGTGTGCATATATATATATATAAATATGTAAGTATATGTGTATATGTATGCATATATGGTATAGTTTGGTTGTAGAAGTTCTCTCCAATGGGGTAACATTCCATCAGAGACCTGAAGGAATAAACAGATAACTGGGGGTGTGGTGGCAAGAGGGTGTGATCATGGTCCTCTTAGCACAAGGAGTATGGTGTGGCTAGGGTGAATTAGTTAAGACAGAAGAAGGCAAGGCAGAAAAGTAGTAGGACTTCATAGATGTTTATAAAAACTTTTGCTTTTACTTTGAAAGAGACGAGAAACTTTCAAAAAGCTTGAAGCAGAAAAATTACATTAACTGATATATATTTTTAAAGGTTTACTCTGGGTGCAGCGAGAACAGGCCATAGGGAGGCAGAGATATAAGCAAGGTATTAGTTTAAAAGGTATTATAATGGGGTGCCTAGGTGGCTCTGTTGGTTAAGTGTCCGACTTTGGCTCAGGTCATGATCTCACGGTTCGTGGGTTCGAGCCCCGCATCAGGCTCTGTGCTGACAGCTCAAGCCTGGAGCCTGCTTCGGATTCTGTGTCTCCCTCTCTCTGCCCCTCCCCTGCTCGCACTCTGTCTCTCTTTCTCACTCAAAGATAAACATTAAAAAAAAATGTTTTAGTAGTATAATAATGGAAATTATTACTACTTATTAGTAATTATACTAATTAGTATACTTATACTTATTAGTAATTATACTAATTAGTAGTATAATAATATAGGCAAGGGATTACTTTGGTTTGAACTGGGATTTTAGAGGTGGAAATGGTGAGAAATGGTTAAGGAGAGCCACAGGTATTTGCTGATTAATTGTATATAACATGTGAGGGGGGAAAAATACAAAAAAGGAATCAAGGTTCTACCTGAGTCAACTAGAAGGACAGAGTTGCCCATTATTGGGATGTTAAGGACTGAAGGCAAAGCAAGTTTGAGGGGAAAATAATGACTTGTTTTGAACATGTTAACTCTGGAACTCCTATTTTGTATCTAAAATGCTAGTTTTCCATTTCCTTAGAAAGCCTGGAGGTTAGTTGAGAGGTCAAGCTTAGCAATATAAACTTTGGAATAAGCAAGATACAGAGGATATTTAAAGATGTGGATTTTGATGAGCGTAATAAGGAAGTGAGTGGAGGTAACGATACCCAGAGATCCCAGGACTGAGCTCTGGGGTCTGCTAAGACTGAAATAAGGCAAACCAGCCAGGGCAATCGAGAAGAGGCAGCTGGAGGGCTAGCAGGGGCACAGAAAGAACTGTGCCTCACAATCCTAGTTTTAAGAAAGAAGAGCTGACCGTGTGTGTCAAATGTTGCCAAGAATTAAAAGTAAAATGAGAAATGGGAATGGTCCATCAGACTGGGCAACAGGAGATCATTGGCAACACTGACAGGATGTGTTCTGTTGGGGTCGTAGGGATGTAAACATGGGGGGTGCCTTCACCAGAGCAGGAAGAGGGCAAGTGGAAACAGTGATAAGCTGATGCAGTAGGCAGTTTTGTTTTCAAATGGGGCAGAGATCAGGCAGTCACTCAAAGGAAATGGAAGTCAAGAGCTTTCCCCTTTTTTCTTTCCTCTCAGGATGAGAAACATTATAGCATGTTTGTGCGGTGACCAGAATATAACTCCATTGGAGGATATTGTGGTCACAGCATTTTTAAAGTTTTCTTTTGTTCGCTTCTGTTTTCAAAGAGCAAGCAAAGTTATCAGCTGGGTAAATATGGAGGAGAGAGGAGAGACAATGTACAAGCTGGGGAGCAAGAGACCAGGGAAATCTAATAGGTTACGTAGCAGCACTAAAGGCTCACTTGAGGTGACAGTGAGTGGTCATGAATGTAAAGTGAGACCAGTCAGCATGGTAGAGTATCTTTTCTCCAGCAGGTTCAGTTGTGTGTGTGTGTGTGTGTGTGTGTGTGTGTGTGTGTGTGTGTACACGCGCATGCGCATGCACAGGTTAAAACAGAGAGAGAGAGAGAATGAGAGAGAGGATTAGGATTTTATTAGCTTAGTTCAAAGGAGGGAAAGTGGGACAAGGATGTTTATGTAAGTATGCAAAAGAGTAAGAATGGTTTTCCATGAAAGCTAAGCACAGCATGGATGGATGTGGGGACATGAAGAGAATAAGCAACAAGAAAAAGAAAGCAAAAGAAAAGATGAAAAATGCAATGACTCATAGTTCCTAATGAAATCTGAAAAAAAAAAAAAAGTGTTGGAATCAGAATACCCAAAGTTATGAGTTGGAAAACAGGAAGAAAGGACCCATGACAAGGACCCCTGAAATTTGCCTTATGGGGGGGTTTTAGTAACTGGTAATGATAAGGTCCAGGATATGGCCATTGAATGGGTAGCTAAGGTAGAATAAAGAAGGAAATTGTTGGAGGACAATATGGCAAGGAACTGAGAAGCCAAGTACTAAAATCATCAAGACTATAACAGGGCTCATAGGGGATCCAGTGAGTGATCTGGAAATGAAGGGTAGTAACTAAAGAATGGAGAGGTATGGAGAGTAGTGGGGGATATGGTTTGAAGATCTGATTGACTCAAAAATGAGGTTTCTACAGTACAGGGAGCAAGAGTGATCTGAAAATGGCAGCAAGGAAGGTGCCTGGGCACCAGTGGGGGCTGCTCCCCAATTTGAAGTGGCTTGGGGAAGCAGTGTCTTCTGAGATATTCAAGTTTGAATTTGAGCGAGAAAGGGAAATTAAGAGTTCAAGAAAAGTTTGAGGAGGGGCGCCTGGGTGGTTCAGTCAGTTAAGCTTCTGACTCTTGATTTTGGCTCAGGTCATGACCTCATGGTCATGAGATGGAGTCCTGAGTCTTGCTGAACATGGAGACTGCTTAAGATTCCATCCTCCCCCCCGCCCCCCAACACCTCTCTCTGATCATGCTCTGTCTTGGAAGGAAAGAAAAGAAACAAAGGAAACAGAAGGAAGGAAGGAAGGAAGGAAGGAAGGAAAGAAAGAAAGAAAGAAAGAAAGAAAGAAAGAAAGAAAGAAAGAAAAGCTTGAGGATAAAAGCAATATTGTATATGACTCTGAGTTCCAGAGGACAAAGCCAGGATCTGAGTGTTAACCAGACAGTCTTGGGCGGCTTGCGGTAATGGGATTAGCCCTGAAGTTCTGCTGGGCATTAAAAACAACTGTGGTCATTCGAACATGTGTTCAGGGATAACACACTACCAAAAAAAAAAAACAAAAAAACAAAAAAACAAAAAACAACACAACAACAACAACAACAACAACAACTAGCTTATTTGTCTCCAAAAGGAGCATGTCTTCTGATCACTGTCTTCCTGGATGGCAAGCACTATATACCACCAGCCAATGCTGATCTAACCACTCACTTAAGAGTATTTACTATTTAGACTTCACCTCTTTCCCTCCCTGTCACATACAGGACACAGGAAGCAGAGTGTCAGAGCTGGGGAGGTTTGTTTTCCAATACGTTGCTTTCAGCTTTTTTTCTTTTTCTTTCTTTTTTTTTTTTTTTTAACCTCAGGAGTCATAAGATCATTTTTCTCCGCTTCAAGAGCACTGACTTGGACAGCTGGAATTGTGGTGACAAGGAACGTACGCTAATACTTTTTCATTTAACCAGAACAAGGTAATCTGAGCCAACTAAAAAGCATTTCTCTCCTCCCTGCACACAACACGGAAGAATGTCAGGGGCCCCTGGGAGTAAGGATGCTTTCTGTCCAGTGGTCGGGGGAGGAAGGAAACTGCCTATTGGTTTTCCAGCTCTAAATCCCTGGAATGCTCAAGTCTCTTTTCAGACTTTCTCATTTAGACTCGGACACCAACACAGACTCGCACTTCCTATATTCACAGGTGAAAGCATCAAATTATCGTCCTTGGTAGCAAAGGTTCTCTCCCCACTTATTGAGACGGGACGTTCAATAAAAAGTTCTGGACCAGAAAGCAGTAGTCGTGGGGCTCTCTTTTACTACCCTACCTTCCTTCAAATCCTGTCACATCTTATTCAATATGTCTGGAGTCTTTCTGGCTTATCTGTTTTGGTGGATGTGTTTTTACTTTTCAAGCCAAGTGAGAATTCCCTCTTTGCACGTAGATACTTCTCCATTGTAATTTTATAGTTACCAACCATCTCAGGGTGACAGTTTACTTCAAAGTCTGGTGGGTTTCAAAATAGTTAACATGTGTTAGTCTTTCACTGTGGACTAAGAAACATGCATTTATCTTATGCGATCCTTCCAGCAAGTCTAAAAGGTAAGTAATGATATTTCCCACATATTATGTCCCCAGGATCATACAGTTAGTAAGTAACATGGTGAAGACTTGAACTTGGGTAGTCTGATGCCTGATCACACAGATTCTTGGCTACTATGATCCACTCCCAGATATTGGTCTAGACGCCACATAATAAAGCTGATTAAGACAACCAACCTAAAGGAGCTCAGGGTGTAGTACGGATTTAGATATTTTATACTAACAATATCATCCCACCCCTTGACTCTTAAGTGCATATCTGCACATAACAGGTTGAGTCTGAATCACAATAAATTTAACTAGCTGTCTGCCTTGATTTTAAAAACACGTCTGTAGGCTGAGAGGGACCTTTCTCGGCAAATCAATTTACAAGTGTCATAGAAGAAAGATCATGTTATGGGAATAACTTTCTATGGCTTTTTTCCCCCCATCTTCTAGGGTGAAGTGGTACGCACAAACACGGAGGGCCAAAGATGTGCATCCAGAATCAGAGAAAGACCAGAGCAGGGCAGCTTACACACTGTAGCTATTTCCACACAAAACCACCAGCTGTGAGAAAAGCCTGGCCTATTCCCGGAAAAGTAATACTTCCACTTATGTTTCAATTGTTACTGATACGCACAAAACTGAAACTAAAACACAAATTTACTTTTTTTGTGGAACAAAAGCGGTAAAACCTATCTGGGCGGAGATTAGCTTCCCGTTGTAGGTAGCATCCTAAAAATAAAACGCATTGCTAGTTTTTAATATGATTGCATCTTTTAGTGCTTTCTTGAGAGAGAGAGAGAGCGCACATATGTGCACACATGAGAGCAAGCAAGAGAGAGAGGAGAGAGAGAATCCCAAGCATGATTTGTGCTATTAGCACAGAGCCCAACGCAGGGCTTGATCTCATGGTTTGTGCGATCATGACCTGAGCTGATATCAAGAGTTGGACGCTTAACCTACAGAGCCACCCAGACACCCCAAAATGTATTGACATTCTGACAGAATATATCATCTATGACATTTTAGCCCTGAAGATTGCTCACGGGGCCTGCAAGGCATGATTAGAAGCAAAGACATACTTCACTAAGCCATTCCCCTTGACAAACACACCTTATACCTTACTTAAGATGACAGGTTTCCTCCATTTTGTTTTGTTTTCTAATCAGTTGGGTCACTAATAATGTGTTTGGATGATTGTGTATGTATAGTTGTTTCTGGGGTTTTTTCATTGATCAAACACAGATTTTCTTAGCTTAATTACATAGAGTTAGTAAAAGGGATGAGAAAAATAACAAAATGCTTTCTATCTAGACTCTATATTAAAATTGTAAAGAATGCTTTTGTGATAGTTTGTTTAAATGGTGGTAGTATAGAAAGGGGGTAGAGATGGGAAAAAGTCCTGAATTACCACATATATAGAGTCAACAGTAAAATTACAAAGATATTTCAGTAGGTCCGTTGTAATTTAAGTACTACCTTCTCAAGGCAAAACAGTGTATTATTTCTAGAACCTCAATGACCACAGCAGTCATCCAATAAAAGTCGTTTGAATTTCAGTGCTCCTAAGAGTTAACAGAAGAATTTTGAACACTTCAGAGAATACCTTCTCTTCTACCATACACAGGGGGCAAACTTCTTAACTGAGGTATTTAGGTGAAGCAGCAAAAGACAACTTGCAACCATGAAGGTGCAGGAAGTAGTATTGAGGAAGAAATAAAATGCAAATTCAGACTTTTACACATACGTGGTTATATGGGTGAGACCATTCGTGTCATTGTAGAGCAATTACTTCTGTATCCCTATTTACTGACCATGAAACAAACTACTGAAAACAAATGTCTTCTATTGGAATAAGCTGGTAGTTTATTTGAAAAGAAATTTTCATTGTTTTGACTACAACAACATGAAAACGAAATATCTTCCAAAAATTCCACATTTTCCTTCTGTGTGCAACTAGTATGTGGAATCATCTCAACTTTTGGAGTATTGTAAGCCTTCGGAATGTCTTTATCAGGGCTCTGATTTCATCCAAAATTGAAAGGGAATGCTCATCTAGTAACAATATTCACTTATGGTTTTTTTATGAGAAATTTTTCTGATTCTCCATTGGGAAGAAGGGAGGGAGGGAAGGAAAGAGAGAAAGAGAGAGAGAGAGGGCGGGGGAGGGAGGTTTCTCTTGCTTGGACCGTGGACACTGTTTTGTTTAAGAAAGGGAGAGGAATCTGGTCTCAGAGCCCACGCAGAATACCAAACACATGAGGTGACTTGATAACAACAACCAAGACAAAAATGGACACATCACTCCCACCCAGGTACCACATGTCTGATACGTGGTCCAAAGAAAGTCAACTGCCGAGGAACAAGATACATCTCTCCAGTTAGAACAAGGGAGAGAGATATGATTTAAGGGTTATATTGGATTAAAAGATAAAGCCTTCTGGACAAAGTGCTGCTGGCACTGATTTGCTACATAAAATTAAAAAAAGAACAAAAACATTACTTCAGTTCCTTTCATAATTTTTTCAAAATAACACATCTCCCTGTCCCCTACCCCATGGAGGTGACATGATGAGAATCCATTCAAACCTCATTAACAATCCCATTTCTCCACACTGGTAGGTTGTGGCTAGAAGACTCAGTTACTGTCTTCGTAGAGAGAGAAAGGCAGTGCATACCAATGGTCCAACTGACACCATGTTCAAGTCTTCTAGCCCACTTGACCAGACATGAAGTTGGTAGGTATTTACACTTATCCAACCTTGCTTCTCCCATAGACTCACAATGTCCAGAGGTGTCGCAAGATGGCAGCAGGAAAGTGACCGTCATACTATGGAACCCAAAGGGCTACTTGGCAGTGTTAGCAGAGAGCAGAAGGTCAGATGACCTCTTCCCCTTATGGACCTTTCTCTCACACTTACTTCCTTCACAGGCCCAAGACGTAAGACACAAGGCAAATGACAAATGACACTTTGTGCATATGATGTATCATGTGGAATATCAAGAGACAAGGGAGAGGAGATTTACTACCTTGTGTCATCTCTGGAAGCACAGCATATGGTTCAGGGCTGTGCTTTTGGCACTATCTGAGGTGAAGGACCGTCTCCCTCCCAATCCATCATGGGTCGGTGTGTGGTCCTACAGTTCACGGCTCATACACGGCTCGGATCGCATGCAATTCCACCCCACTTTCACAACACTCAAACGGGTCTGTACTTTGTTCAATGAGACATGACCACTGACATGACCGACTTGTTCTCAGTTTCTGTATTTATTGCATACCAGTGAGAAGCAGTTCACTGCCTGGCATCACACGGTGGAGACGATGGGATTGGGAGTCCCAATGGCCTGACTTAATCTCAGCTCCATTGCTTACTTACTAATGTGTGTGACCTGGGCGATTTACTTCACTCCTCTGTGCCTCAGTTTCCTCATCTGTGAAATGGTGACAAAAACAATACTTACTCTATCGGGTTGTTGTGAGAATTAAAATGAGTTAAAATATGCAAAGCTACTAGAACAATACCAAGCACAACGTAACCACTGTATTAGATTTTATTTTAATGAGGCCATTTTAAGCCAGAACCCAGCTAGCTTTGCAGCCTGTATACCTACACATCAAAATGTGTAGAGCAACGTGTAACAGAAAATGTCAGCATTCCTTGTCATTTGTCAGTATAAACCACAGTTCTGATGAGCTAGCATGTTTTCAAAAGCGTAAGTACAAGATATTGTTGAAATTAATTCTACACACACACACACACACACGCACGGGTGTCATTCCTCTACCAAAAACCCAGCTGATTCCCAGTATTCAACAGTCTGTAGCTTTGCTGAATGGCCCCGCGTGATATTACACCCACTACTTATATGGGGCCTCTTACCCAGTATGTAAATACCCGCCCCTCTGCTCTCCTTTCAGGTCCTCAGACCCTTTTGATCTATCTCTCTATGAGAAGTGCCCTTCTCTGGATTCTGTAAAACTAATTCTTTCTATTTCTCCTGGTCTGAATGAAAGCTCGTCTCTTCATAGTGCCCTCCCTTGACTACACTGCACGAAGTCCCTCTCATGCTGAAGTTATTTATTTACGTGTCGTGTGTCTACCTCAGTGTAGTCTAACAATGGCAACGGTCTTTACTGCTGAATGCCATATCCAGCTTGACACCTGGCAAGCAGTCAATATTCAATAAATACGTGTTGAATCAATGAAGTACATTTCTCTATGAGTCCAAAATAAAATCTAATAATCTTCTTTTTATCATTTTTCCACGTCACTCTCTTCTCCACCTTCAAAAACACATTTCTCTGGTTCAGTCATTCATCGAGCATTTACTGCATTACAGGTACCTATCGCGACTCTCAGGTGCAAGGGGACAGAATGAGACACTGGGCCACTGCTCTTAAAAACTGGAAAATGAAGTAATGAACAAATAACTCTTACAAAATATGTCATGTGCTATTGTGAGGGACCATGTTTGTACGTGTGTGTGTGTGTGTGTGTGTGTGTGTGTGTGTGTGTGTGTGATGTTCGGGAAACACAGAGGGAAACACAGGGAACAGAAGAAGGAATTTTAGCCTGGTGCATTCACAGAAGGCTATAAATGTGAGATTGAACCTGCAGAGAAGTCTGTAGGTAGACAAGATGGAGGGGATACTCTGGAGGTAAGAGAAAGCTGAGCCACCAAACCTGTTTGAAAGAAATCATAAAATCAAATGAAAGATCTTATTCTAAATCCCAAATGAGCTAATTTGGAAAATGAATTTTATACATTGCTACGTAAATGCGTTTTGATTTTGCACATTTTCTCTTTCTGTTTTAATGTTGATGTCCTGCTTAACGGCGAAAAATGAGATTAGAAAAAAGTCATTGAAGAGTTTTATTTAAATTTTGCTTTTACAAAGACAGAAGCTACAACCAAATAAGATCCGCAAGTAAAAAGAATATATATCAGGAGAAAACTTACTTACCTTAAAAATAATCATCTGAACATATGCATTTGCATGTTTATCACCTTTCTTTGTAACAGCGAGTGCCCCTTGCCTAATCAGTAAAGTATAAACAATACTTTACAGCTGAAGGTTGATACACTTTTCAAAATTATCTCATCAACATTATCTCACTTAATCCTCACAATACCCCTGTGAGATAGACAGACAGGTACTTTAATCTCTATTTCATAGACACGTCAGCTGAGAAAGAAATGTTAAGGGACTTGTCCAAAGCTGCAAAGCTAGTTAGAGGCAGATTAGAGATAAAATCTCAGGGATCTCTCCACTATAACTTTTGGCTTTCCCTGGCAACCCACGCCCCAAAAGGAAAATCAGGACTTCTGTGTACTGGGGTTATAATATTTAAAATGGGATCAATCTATAAAGCACTAATCAAAAATACATATAGGGAGAGTCGCTTTTAACGTAGTAAGTTACTTGCCGAAAGACCAGACTTTAAATACTCTGGTACCACATTTAGGAATACCTCCGCTCTCTTGCTGATGATTAGAGCGAAGCCGTTAACACATACGATTCCGAAAATGAACACTTAACCCAGTGGAGTGACCATAGGTCATTTTGCTCCACACCTGTCTTGGCGGAGTTGACTCTGGTGCAGGGCAGGGGGGTGCCCGCCCCAGCTGCCGTGATTGGTTGGTTGTGAGGTGAACACATGGAACACACATGCTCCAAGCCAGGTCAGTGACACTCCTCCTGGGGCCTCTACTGAAACTATTGGGAAAGAGTCCCTCTCTGTTCTGCTTGCCTCTGAGGATTACGCAACCCTGAAGCTGGGCAGTCAACAGGAGGTGAGGGAGGAATAGCTAAGAAAGTAAATACAGGTGAGTCATGCAGGAAGCCAGGTAACAACAGGAAGAGGCTACTGACAGGGAGGTGGAAAGCAAAAGTAAATCTTAGCTTTTCCTGGACCTGTAGCTTGCAACCTTGCCTCCATATTAGTATCAGTGGAGAGCCTTAAAAGCTCCCAATGCCCAGGCTTCACCCCAGACCGATTAAATCAACCTTTGCTTCTATTCATGTTCCTGTTCACGTCCATGTTCAGCACAACTGACGAGTAGTGGTGCCCCGAGGTCCTCTGGCTTTGGCAGAGGTCTGCTGCTAGAGCAGGAGTTGTTCATTAACCACCAAGAAATGAAGGCACTGAGAAAGAAGCCAGTGGAGAATAGGTAAACAGACTGATTTTAGCACATAGGGTGCAGGGTGTAGCGATAGGGTGTAAGTCTTGATTTAACACCTTGTGCCTTTTTAACTGGTCCTGTGAAACCTTCAAGGTTACCGCAACTGCTGCCGTTTTACATGTGGATGGGAGTACGGGCAGTCCAAGTGGTGACTGGGAAACCAGTTTCGAGCTACCAAGGTCACATCACAGAATACAAAACATACAAGTAACTTCAAGAGCATAGGTAACAGCAAAACAGTAAAATGAAGCTGTAAATTTTGAGTATTTCCGTGTTTTAAAATATAATTCATTTAATTACAGGTTTCTACAAGACCATTTTTAATAATGCCTGTGTTTAAAATCCAGCTTCAAAAATTCCTGGAAATTTTTCAAACCGGCTCTCACAAGCCAGTTGGAATTATCTATAGGATATCACAATCTACAACTTAACAGAGGGATTCTCATTAGAAAGCAACTCACATTTACCAAAGGGCTATTTATGTAGACGGTGAACGACCCACCTCCACAACTTGGTATCTTGTTCTTGTTAACTTCTGCCACTTTGGATTGGTTGTTACACTCAAATGTTTACACCCTATCGCTATCAAATGGAGGGAAGTCAAAGTAGTTAGAGCCCCGAGACTCATATATTCTCCCTTCCCTGCACACCCATTGGTGTCCCATCCAGCAACAGACCCTGTTTCCCAGCAAACGTGCACAGCATTCTAGGTTCTTTGCCCCTGTGCCTTGTGTCCAATGCTCCAATGCTGACCGCCCACCCAAAAGCAGAATTTTTGTCTTCCACATTCCCTAGGCAAGAAACTAATATACCATTTGATTTGCATCATTGTGCCTCCAGCCCCAAACATTCCACAGTCATTTTTAATGCTAAAAAGGCTTTGATTACTTCTGAGAACACTACCCACCCCTATTCTACCCTTTTCAAACAGCAAAGCCTAGAATTTCATTTCCTGCAAACAGGCACTCAGAAACCAGCTAGATGAATATCAAAGTGCATTCCCCTAAATGACGAGCCCGCTTTCCAAAAGGATCCCTCAAGGCTCAATTACTTGCCACTTCTTTGCTTGGTTTCATATGTTAGCATTCCTTCCCAGTCTCTAGCGCAAATCATAAGGACCTTAACCACTGATAACAGTCTGCAAACAGAGAAAGTGATCATTACCATTTCTTTAACCAACACCAAGGGTTTCCTTCCCACAAAGTCTGGGGGCCAAGTCTGACTCTTGTTTCCCTTTTACATCTTTTAGTTAATTGCTTCAATTTGTTCCATTACCATTCACTTTCTTTTAGTAAATCACAATTATTCATCACATATGTGCAGCCAGGAGGTTGGGGAGAATACCCAGCTGGTAATATTGGGAAGCCAGAATTTCTTTTAGGGGGAGGATGATGCTTGGCATGACCCAACATTGTACTCCCTCTATTTTCCCCACGCTTTCAGAAGCTGATCCTACCCAAAGTAATCGTGCTGAGAATTCGTTGGACTGCATATGATCATTGGGTTCTGGAACCAAACTGTCAGGAGGAATTCAAGATTAACACACAAGGGGGCCATGACATCACCACCACATGCATGTGGCTTCCAGACAGGATCTCTAATATGAGAAACCCCATACGCCGATCCACAAAGTAATTCCAAGCATCCTGCTCTATGAAATTAAGAATTCAGAGACAGTTACGTATGCCAATGCCTTGGTATTAGTCTCACTAATTTTTAAAATTTATATTTAGGTTTACTAAGGTATAAACGTGAAATAGAAAGAGCTAACATAATTGAGCACTTAGTATATTTTGGGCACTGTTCTAATGACTTTAAGTGCATTTTTTTTCCTCACTGAAACATCACAATAAGGCTGTGAGATAGGTTCTGTAGCCATTTCTATTTTATAGATAGGTAAACTTGAATACAAATCTTTTTTGTCTTTGTTTTTTTGCAATGATAATTCCAGGCAGAGCAGACATCTCAATTAATGGTTTCTCTTTTCCCAACCCAAAAGAAAGATGTGCTTGGTCCGTCAGAGACATTTAGTATTAGAGGAACGACAGTAAAATTGAGAATGAGACACAGAAATCCAATACTTAAAAAACATTGCAATTAAAAAAACAAATAGGATTATTTCATTGCTTATCAGTTCATGAAGACATCAGGAATTAGAGATGTCCACAAAGCCATATTTTATTTTATTTTCTTACAATAGTTTCCAACTTCCTGTTTGATTGTTCACTAGATACTGTCTTCTTGATCAGAAGGATTCCACACTGATACTTTAGCTAACTTATTACAAACAAATACAGTCAATAATTCATAAAGCTCCTTTCTTACAAAGAAAAATATTTAATTTTTTCTCCCAAAGTAAAAGCAATGTTTTGGTAAATGTTCACAATTAACTATAATACAACTGTATCTGTATGTTAGTGGTAGTCACTGGAAGACTGTGTGTATTTCTATGGTCTCCCTACTCCTCACTATATGTATTTTGGCTGTGGTTTTCACTCTGTGATCTAGAATGGTGATCTGTTAATCCCTCACACCTAAGAGAACATCGACACAGGTTTGTTACTTACAACAAGTTGAAAGGATTAATAAGTGAGGAAGGAAGCAAGGAATCTTTTAAAGGGGCTGAAGCTATGAAAAAGTAATTCAAAATGATCTTTTTGTACTTAGAACTGATCAAAACATCGCCTAGGTCTGCAAGCTATGGTTTAGTCAAATTTGCTGGCTTGACTGCCTCTCACCTCCCGAGTACTATCTCTAGCTTCATTCTGGACCTTTTCTGCAAGAACTAGATTAGATGCAAAGCCTTCCTTGAATCCAGTGTGATAAAATTATTTGTCCCATCCCCTCTCGTGCTCTCTCACTCTCTCTCTCTCATATGCATTCACACATTTGTGCGCACGTTCACACAAACAGCTGGTAACATCACTATCGTGTTTTAATATGGTTATTTGTGCATGCTATCTATCACTCAGTTCCCTCAAAGCAATGACCATGTATTTGCTCCCTCAAGAAGCATGTATGTGTTTCCAACATAATTTTTCAGATAGATATTCAAATCCCATCTTGGTGAATAAACTCGCCTGGCGTTATTACACACACATTTCTGCTCTCTCAACACCAGTGAATGCCCCCACCCATTGGAAAAACCAATCAAATGTCTCTGTTTCCATTTGAAAGATGAACTATGTAAACTCATCACCTGTACCTGCCTTTCCTGCCAGTCTACAAGCCCCCTCCCCTGAGTCATCCAAGTAAACCCTCCCAACCCTAAAACACTAAGTATGTTGAAACCATTCTTAGGTTGGTTGACAGGAACACAGGTGTAGGTGAACCATTCTATGAGAGAAGAGCATTCCCACTCCACATACAAAACACCAGCGTTTTCTCAAAGAACTGTAAGGACACGGCATCTGGAGAATGCCGATTTAGCTCCTTGCTAGAGCTCTGAGCAAACAAAGGTACAAAAAAAACAAAAACATGAAAATGGTATCAGCAATTATGGCATTCAGACATTTGTATACCTCTCTTTTAAAATGTCAGCTTCTCCTGACAGCTGGATCCAGCCACTGGAGGTAAGAAATGTTTCTATTTGTGAATCCCTCCAGCCTCTGCCATGTAGGACGACTTCAAACAGCCATCAGTAAACAACATTCTCATCACTCCCGCCCAGACTGAATTCTAATCAAGGTCTTTTAAATGCCATTGAACAAATCTATATACTATGGATTGTTTCTTGTATGCCTCTGGCCAAATGCTATTCACTGGGTCATTTATTATTTTTAGAAAACCAAACAATCCACACTAATAGTATAAATTATAGCACATCTAGAAGCAGGGTCCAGGCATCCTTGGTGATTTAATAATAGAACTGAAAGAAGCTTTTAATTATTCCTCCTCTGGTGATTTATTAGACAGTCTGAATCTAGGGCTCGCATGAGTGGAAGGGCCAGGTTTATATCACCATTAACCAATAGGAAGGATCGCGTTTGAACATGCCTTAAAAGCCAAGTACTAAAATTCAAGGCGAATGTATAGTTGAGTCCAAAGAGAACTAAAATATGGAAATTAAAAGCCCAACCGGTTATCAAAAGCAATATGTCTACCAAAAGACAGGAATCGTAAAGCAGGTTATTGGACCTGAAAATGAATGTCCAACCTGAACAGCACTTTTGATAAGTGTTCATCATGTAAATTGTAAGTGAAGACATGAGATGCAGGGTTAATTATGACTCCACACAAAACAGGTTCATAGGCTCAACAAAGACCAGTTGAAATCCACAAATGATGCCATAATCTACTTGCCCTCTCTTGAGAAAAGTCCA
Organism: Panthera leo; assembly: GCF_018350215.1. Lineage (NCBI taxonomy): Eukaryota > Metazoa > Chordata > Mammalia > Carnivora > Felidae > Panthera > Panthera leo. Next base: position 144,884,725 of record NC_056687.1, on the reverse strand, counting down.
TCAGGAAGGTAATAGAGGAAATAGTAGACAACTTGGCTTTTCAAGTTCTTTACGTCTGTAGACGAGTCAATTTTAAAAAGACTTCCCAGGACCACATGTCATAAGTCTTGTCTATCCGTCATCCCTGAATGTATGAAAGGAAAACCACAAAGTCATTTCTCTGGGCTATTTGTTAGAGAGACATAATTTTAGGCTTCAAGAAAATGACATCCGAGAAAAAAAAGCTGGAGCTCGTGTCTTCATTGTATCTTCAGATTAATTAAGCCAGAGCCTTGGAGGTTTGGAACTGAAATTTCAGACAAGCTGCTTTTTTACTGAAAACAAGTTATCTCTATAAATCAGGGTTGAAATTGTGAAATGCGATAGGAAGGGCTGCCTTTACAGTCCTCACTGTCACCATTTGGGGACCACTTTCTTGAACACAAAGAAGAATTTCAGCTACATTTGTTCCCAGGTCCAATAATCCATTCCATACTAGCCCCCCCCCCCCCATATTTGTCTCTTTCTTGTCACTAAGTTCTGGATTCGGGGGCTCTCTTCTACCAGTTGCCCCTCTATGGCCACCTTCCTTGATGTTACCCCAGCCATCACCAAGGAAATTTCAACAGTTCCGTTAATTAACCCAACCTTTTTCTTTATTGCTCCCTCTCCCCTCCCTACCTTCAACCAGTATGTGTGTGTATGCACACATGTGTACATGTGCGTGTTTATTAAGGAGGGATAATATGGGTTAGGGACAGTGGCTTAGAACGTTTGTGAAATTGAAAAAAAAAAACTAATACAAATTGGAGATGTCGCAGATTCAAGAAATTTAAACTTAAAATGAAACTTTCATTTTCATTAACAGCATCTCCTAAACTTCCATTTTTCAGTAGTGATGTGAATGATAGCTCAGACCGCAACTTTCAGATTTCAGGAATTCATTCCACAAGTATTTAGTAAGCTCCTCTGAAGTGCCAGGCATTGTACCAGGCAATGGGGATAAAGTAATAATAAATGTGCTCCCCAGCTGTAACTCCAAAGAACATAAATCAACCTGCTCTACTGTTAGCGTTCCGCATTTCAACAATAGCACTTCCATCCTTCTGGGTAAACAGGCCAACTACTAATAATAGAGTCTGCTAGTCCACAGAGTTAACTGGTATCACTCCACACACCCATACACAGACCTAGGTGGTCTTTTTCACCAAATGATACCATGTTAGGCTCCTGCGTACCTTTTAGTGGCAAGGTAGTTCAGGCTGAAACCTTCCTCTCTCAATAAAGTTAACTAAATGGATGGCACAGAAAAGTCCCACATCTATATATAAACATTTCGGGGTGAGCTAGGTGAGGGCAATCAGGAGTACATTTGTCTTGATGAGCACTCAGCAATGTATGAAACTGTTGAATCAGTATATTGTATACCTGAAGTGAATACAGCACTGTATCTTAACTACACTGGCTAAAATCAAAATAAATACTAAACTGATTCTTAAAAAGAGACATTTTGCAATTCTCTTATGCAAGCTCCAAATCCAAAAGAAAGATGCAGCACTGAGTCTCTTATTTTCATCAAAGTTGACATCTTGATCGTTATTTTATGTGTTTTATGGGTTTCCATATCATCCTCAATTTTTTTTTCACTTATTGACTTGGAACAGAGGAAGAAAGCATAATAAAGTGCATTATTGTCCTTGCCGGTTAGTAATAATCTGGTTGTAGAGAAAGTGTTTGACTGTCTTCAATTTTTCTCATTTCACAAAAAAATATTTGATTAAGAATGGAGGACGATTGTTTGCCTTTACAAAAATAACCATATCTTTCCTTCTAAGAGACATATATGTTCTTTATAGGAAAAAAAAAAAAAAGGAAAACCTAGGAAGTCAGAAAGAAACAAAAGGCAGTTATATTCCTATCAAGCAAATACAACCACATTAAAAAAAAATGTGTATACTTTAAGTTTTCCTATGCTTTACTTATTGGTAAATTAAATAGCATTTTCCCTGAGTATAAAGATAATACATGTTAATAACAGAATATCTGCAATATAGGAAATTTTATAAAACATAAATACATGATCTTATTCTAGCAGTGTTAATATTTTGATGCACTCCCTTTCCACATCACTTGACATGTTTTTCTCTCCTCTCTCTTCTCTCTCCTTTCTCTCTTTCACACACACGTACACATTGTATATCGTTTTCTTAACACATCACAACTGTTTCTCAGGTTGCTAAATGGCTTTCTTGCACCTACATTTTAGTGAGATCTTGTATTTCATCATATAGATGTAAACTAACAGACTGCTTCATATCTTATTACAGTAATATAAAATCATTTACCTATTGTAATTATTGATCAGATAAATATCACTCTTCCTTTGAATTTACATTATAAGTTTATTCATAAAATGAAATACCACATCAAGTTTTTAAAGTATGGCGAAGACTCGTAAGGATCACACATTCAACTCAGAAATAATGTTTACACAATTGTTGCCACAAGATATATACAAATTTATAGTCTTTTTCTCTTTTAGATTTTTCATGTGTTTCAAGTACCATTTTATTTTCTGTACAATATTTCTCCCACTGTTGAATATCTGGGTTGCCAATTAACCTTCAGAATTGTTTTGATTACTTGATCAAGGATCAAAATGCTTTTCTAGTAAAATCTGACTTCTGTTTTTATTTTTAAAGTTGTAGATAAGGAAATAATGGCAAAGATACCATCAAAAAGTGACAGAGCTCAGCTGCATAAAAGATAAAAGAACGCAGAGGAGTCTAATTTTATTTGTGTCAAAATAGTTGGTTTGCTATGGGGTGTTTAGAAAATTTTTGTCCCCCAAAATACTCAATTTCCTCCCATTGAGTTCAGAAACAAAATTTGAGGACATCTTTCATTAGAATCCCAAGGGGTTTTTGTTTTGTTTTTGCTTACTATTTCTCACATAGATCAATATAGATCTATGTGATCAGGTAATGCCTTCATGGCAATGATAATAAATTTGTCACCTAAATAACCTTATTTTTAAATGATTTTCATATTTAAGGAAATAAAGCTAACTTCACCAACATTTTTACAGAGTAAAATGTCCCAAATTTCATCTGTCCCAAATTTAGATGCAAACTACAGTGCAGAATGTTCTTAAAACTGAACCAATTGGTGGTTCACAACTCTTATTTCCTATCCTCTGTCCTAAAATTATCATCTGATAAGAACCCATCCACAACTGGCAAAAATGAAGGAGACAGCATTCAAGAACTGGAGAAAAGTCTAGGGAAATGATGGGTTCACGAAGTTTAGAAAAAAATACAGGGAACTAATGAGTAGGAAATTTAGCAGCTAATTTGTTGAGTTTGTTTTTTATTTGTTCTGGGTTCCGCTCAATTCAGGAACAGATAAAATACAGTAGATGGTCCATATATGTAAAGACAGATGTGAAGGAGAAAGATTTGAAAGGAAGCCCATGGCAATAGACACGGCATCCTATGGAGAAATAAAGGAAAGGCAGAGAGAGGTAGGTAAGATATACAATATCTTTTCTAAAGGTACAGGCGAGAAGGAAACAGCATATAAAGAAACTGAACACAAAGAAATACTATGACTTTTTGTTTCATATTTATTGCCTTTAGGTGTAATATTCTTTCTCTAATTTAGGCCAGGATTATTTTTGAAGATCTACATGTTTATCACCACTTTTAAGTATTGTGTTTTGTTTTGTTTTTTCCTTTAATACAAAGAGGGGGATTCACCCAATCTAATAATATTTGAATAATAGGAAAATGCTTTATTATGTTAAATTTCTAAACTGAATATCAGGGGCGCCTGGATGGTTCAGTCGGTTAAGCGGCCGACTTCGACACAGGTCATGATCTCACGGTCCGTGAGTTCGAGCCCTGCGTCGGGCTCTGTGCTGACAGCTCAGAGCCTGGAGCCTGTTTCAGATTCTGTGTCTCCCTCTCTCTCTGACCCTCCCCCGTTCATGCTCTGTCTCTCTCTGTCTCAAAAATAAATAAACATTAAAAAAAAATTTAAAAATAAATAAATAAACTGAATATCAACTTCTTAAAATCTTTAAAGCAATATACACAACAATATGCCTTTCCTAAATCTTTTTGATGACTTTATTTAAAAAAAAAAAAAAAAAAAGAGCTCAATAGCAAGTTTACATATTACTGTTTTCTAAAGCCTTCCTCACAAATATTGTTTCATTTGGTATGGCCAAAGCCTTTTCCAAAATCTCTCTGCTTGAAAATTGTAATTTAATGCAATTATTTCCATACATATAAATAGGCGCTGTTAGATGATCTTGATATTGGTATTAATGGAAGCTGGAGTCAGATTCTAATACAAAATATCAAAAAGTATTTTATGTGATCTTCCATTTTAGCCCTCGTGAAGTCTATTTTCATTAATTAGGTCTTATCTTTTCACTGAGCTCTTAGAAATTGAGAATAAGTAGGACTGTGTAGAGCTATTGCAATCCAAACTCCACAAATTATTTTAGGCATCAGTGACTCCATGAACTCATTATGCTGGCAAAACTTTGGAGGAAGGAATAGGTCGACAATCCCAACACTTCAAGCTACAAGAAAATGGAAAAAGCATAAAAGGAATATGCACCTGAAGCTTAGAAAGCCTGCGTACAGAGAAGTTTAATTTATTATTCTAATGACTTTCACAGCATGAGACTCTCACCAGGAGACACACGTCTGTGCATCTAATAAGGCTGCAGAGATTGGGCTATTCCTGAAGGACTCTCATGGCTGTTTCCAGAGCATCCTTTCATAGATGGGAAAATATAAAGCATGTGAAAAAGGCTCAAGACAGATACTATCCATGGTGTTTTGCTGCTAGCTACCTACACATATATTCGCCTCAAATGAAGCCAATTTTGGCCAGCAAGCTCCAATTAAAATATTTTGGTTTGTTTTCACTAAATGCTTCTTAGTAGTTTGCTATTGAGGCATGAAAACTCCTAGGTATGACTGGAAAGGGCTGCTTAGTTACAATATGTAACTAGGTCTGCGACAAATAGATCCCTCAAAGTTTGTCCTTCTCTATTTTATCATGCTCTCCCGAATCCTACTTCTTCTCCAAGTTATTGCCAAAGCTTCTATGTGGCTGAAAATGTTTGTGGGCATATACCCATCAATCTAATCTTTTATATAATAACATGATCATTGTATATATATTGTTTTTCAGGGTTTCTTTGTCACTCAATGATGTGCCTGAGATTTTTAAATATCATATATGTAGCTGTATCACATTTAACCATTCCCCTCCAGTTTGGACATTTAGTGGTTTCCAACATGCCTACAATCCCTGTTTGTACATCATTTTGTACACGTGGACATAAATCCTAACAGAAATGCTGAACCTAAGATATGTAAATTTAAATTTTTGATGGGTATTTCCAAATGATCATCCAAAAAAGCTTTTCTGAAATAGATTTAATAGTATATGAGAGTAACCATATCTGCTCAACATTTCCCACATTAGGTGATATGGATCTTATTTTTTCATACACTTGGTAACAACAACAAAAAAGATTTCTCGTTGTTTTTCAACTGGAACTTAATTTTGTGATAGTACGTGAACAGTTTCATTAAATAGAGAAGCTTCAATCACCCTTTTTACACTTTGATGTTTTACAATCCCTGAGTTAGAGAACTTCTATTTATATTATATTAAATAGTTATCAGGTCTTGTTAATATTTTTGTGATTATTTGGAATGAAGATACTGGTCCACAAAGTAACAAACCAAATAAAGAATCATCTATTTCTAATTATTCCTAGATTTATTTCTGAACAAATGTATTATGAATTAAACATGTTGTATCACACTCCTTCTGAATTAAGCAGTACGTTGTCTCAGGGATTACAGTGAAGTACTCCCTAGGTTAAGGCTAGAGCAGAAGGACAGGTCAAGTTCAATCAAAAAGGCCTAGAGGGTAAAGGCATAAATCAGAATTGGATGCTGAAGCCACTATCAGAAGTTTGGAACAGATTTGTATCCAGGCCAAGACAGCTTTAAGGACAGGTGAGAGTGAGAACAAGTTTCTATGCGACTCAAAGGAATCATTTACTTATGACTTTGTACACAGTAGGATCTCAAAAAATATTGATGATGAGACTGACATCCCAAATGGAGCTCTACCCAAAGGACTAAAGAACTGCAGTATAATGGAGTTGCTCCTTATCTGGGAGTAAATTCTAAAGTCAGTATTATAGCACAGATAGAGTCACACTTACACTTAAATACTGTACCCCGTTTGCACAGCACAGTATATAAATGGTTTAATATAGAAAGTAAGCTGCAGCATTTTGTAAATAACCATATGGGATAAAATTATGACTATACCCACTGTTTTTTTTTTCCTCCTTTTGAAACTGGGCATTTATATGTAAATACTCATGTATAAGATTTTGCAAAGGCTGCACCCAATGTAAAGCCAACCTTTTAAAATAAATTTTCAAACCAAATAACAGTCAACATTTCTTGAATATATTATTTAGTCCTCCCAGCAGCTTAATGCAGTAAGTGCTATGATTAACTCCCTATTTACAGGTGATAAAAATGGAGTTTCTTATCACATTGAAGGTCTTAGGTATCTAAACGCATGTACATACTCACACACACACACACACACACACACACACACACACACACACACCTTTCCCAATAAGCCTTATTCATTATGTAAACTTGAAACTGATCACATGAATATGCACAAATTACCAAGGTTTTAAAGAGCCATCATCCTTGAGAAAGGTTAATTCACTTAACAATTACAGTGGCCATGCTATTTTACTATGTACATGCAGCAACAATACTCAGGACAATCATGCATGCTTATTTAATACAATGAAAGTTACTACAGTCACATTCTGGCTAGTCTTGACAAGTGGAAGGAGGTTAACCAAGCATTCTGAAACTAAAAGATACTATTATTTCTTCAGAGAGTTCACTGGCCCAATAAACTCCCTTAAGAAAATATTCTCTTGAAGGATTATTATGATCTAATTGCTTGACAGCTGGGTGCCACAGAATCTGCCACTGGGACAACAAAACCTAGAGTAAAACTATTTTCCCAGCACTACTTAATGGAGAGGGTTATGAAACCATAGCACACAGTAGTCATTCAAGAGAAAGAGACAATGCAACAGAGCTGGGAGAAACTGTTGGTGTGAGACCTGTTTCTCAAGAATAATCTTGAAACACCCTCACATGTCTGTAACACTCCTTCACTTGTGAATTCAACTTGCACTGGTCTTAATTCATCAGGACTCTGGATGATGTACCTACCAGGTCGCCAACTGGTGGACCTTACAAAAAAAAAGTAATTGTGATCACAGTTCTTTCTAGTAACTTCTGCCTTTAGCAGGTTCATATGAAGTTCGAGGACAGTAAAACTAAGCTTTTGTGATAGATATCATCACAGTGCTTGTTGCAGGGTAAGAGTGGGGTCACTGGCTAAAGACAGGGGAAGATATGGGAAATTTCTGACAGTTTAGAACTGTTCTATATCTTGGCTGAAGTGGTAGTTATGGGTATCTTTGGGTAGTTATTTATCAAAAGTCATTGAACTGTACACTTAAGATTTGTGCTTTTTTGTTTAATGTAAATTATCCTTCAACGTTAATTTCCATCAAGATTTTTTTTCTTTGGGAAAACAAAGGAATTGCCATTTATCCAAATGTTGCTATGATGAGTAGTGTTTTCTTTTTTTGTTTCTGGGATATGACAAACATGCACTCAAGTTTCCTAATTAGACAAGTGTAATCAGTGATGGCTAGAGCTCCCCACCCCCCCGTAAGAGTTATCTTGTTTGGCTGAATGAGTGAGTGGGGTGTTAGGAAGCTCCACGTTATTAAGAAATTCTAAAATGCACTGATGACAACTGTGAACTGAGCAGTGTTCCATATGAAACACAAGGCTGTTTTTCTGTATTGCTTTTCCTTAACCAAACTTCTTCATATTCTCAAAGTTTATTATGAAGCTTATGTATTAGGGAGGCATAAGAAAAGTATTATAGAGACAAAATTTTACTTTAATTTAAAACAACAACAACAACAACAACAACAACAACAACAACAACCATATGTATCCCCTGTTCCATGCCAGGCATTTTATATCACTGGGAATAGAAAGGTAGACAAGATCAGCATGGCTCTTTATTCAGAACATATGCAGTCTGGCAGGAGCCCCTGCCATTAAATGAGTGATTACAACACAGAGGTGAAGAATGAGATGGAACCATTGCGGAAGACAGTACAGGCCCTGGAACCACACTGCCTGGTTCAAATCCTGGTTTGCACTTACAAGCACAGCCTTGGACAAGTTGCTTAAATGCCTTGTGCCTCCAGTTTCCATCTGCAAATGGAATGGATGATAAGGGTCTATTTCATAAAGTTTTGTAAGTTAAGTTAAGTAAGTAAGTAAGTAAGTTAAGTAAGGTGATATTTTTAAACTTCACGGAACACAGTCTGACAGAGAGTAAGTGCTATGCAAGTAACAGAGAGACATGTGGCCGCCAAAGGGAAGCATAATTGGCCACCACCGGCATTGCCTAAATAAGCACGATCCAGGCAAGAGTGCGTCCTCTTGGTCAGTGCCCGCTCTGTCAGTATCCTGATGATGACAATGAATGCATCCTGAATACAGAGCCAGACACTGTTCAAGTAGCATTATCGGTCCCTTTTGTGTTACCTCTATACAAGTCCCTAAAAGCTTGACTCTGTGTATAGATATAGGTATAGATGATATAGATACAGATGATAGAGACATAAATATAGATAGAGAAAGACCAAGTAGGAACAGAAAAACACACAGAGACAAAGACACAGAAAGAGATAAAAAGATCTGTGTGAACATGAAAAACAAGGATACGGTCTGCTTTGAGAGCCAGAGTTCATACCACAAATGAACAAAATTTTATTATGGCATGAATTTTTGTGGGCATAAAATACTTGTGGAAATTAACACACACACACACACACACATATATACACACATATATGTATAAGTATATATATATTTACCCACAACTATGTAGAATTAAAGAGAAGAAGCAAATGTTTCAATGGGTGGGTATTTCCTAATTTTTTTAGAATTTCCTAATTCTATAGTCTGGATAATAACATCAAGAAAAGTGGAAAATGACAATGGTTAGTCAACAAATTGTAAGAGCAATTTTAAGAATAATTGTGTAAGAAAATTTGCCATTAGGTAAAAATCAGTAACACAAACAAAACAAAGAAACAAACAAAAAGCAAATGAAACTCCCTCTCACTCTTACTGGAGATTAGAATTGCTGGTGATGCATCTGGACCGAATGCTAATCGGTGTACGCACTGCCTAATGTGATTTCCAATGCCACAGAGTCAGATGAAGAAATCACCTATTTCTAAAGGATTTTTGGTTCACACCTAAAATAATGCTGCATAGGTCTATCAATGAGATTTGGCTAATAATAAACTGAATAGGTATTAAATTATAAGAGTTGTTCTCTCTCTTTCCTGGTTTATAATTTTATCTCCTAGAAGTCTACATGCCCTTTGGTAGAAACTTCCAAGCAATCATTAATTATGTTGTTTTAAAACACTATTGGCTGTTTTGGGTTTCTTAAGTTGTGATATATTAGAATCCCATTACCAAAATCATCAAGAGAAAAATACATAACTCTGTTTGATTTGCTATACAGAAATTCCATGATGAATAATTAAAACATTCCCACCAGGACTTCTGGTTTCAAATGGCAGAATGAAGCATGATTTCAAAATTTTCCTTCCCACAAACCTAATTATAGTAAGTGAAGGAAGGAGCAGAAATGCCCAGCTGCATTCAAGCAAAGAAAGAAGCTGATGGCCATTTAAGAAATAAATGATTTTCTGTATCTATACTTCTTAATATATAAAAAGGCACATAATTCAATTCCAATATTGATGATACTAAAAGAACCTCAATACTATAAATATCTACTTCCTGTATACCAGTACACCACACACACACACACACACACACACACACACACACAGCCCGAGTCAAATGCCATCATCATTGTTAACAGGGAAACAAGAATTGCTCACACTACAATCAAGAATATAAGAATAAGGGGTATCTAGGAAGCTCAGTCAGTTAAGTATCGACTCTTGATTTGGGGTCAGGTCATGATCTCAAGGTCGTGAGATGGAGTCCCATGTTGAGCTCCATGCTGACAGCACAGAGCCTGCTTGAGATTCTCACTCCCTCTTCTCTACCTCTTCTCTGTGAGTGCCATGCGTGCTCTCTCCCTCTCTCAAATAAACATTAAAAAAAAAGAATGTAACAAGAATGTGCTATAATTTTATACTGCTCTGAAGGTATTATATCATGTAATCAGATAAGAGAAAGATAATGTTATAAAAACAATATCAGGAGACATTTATCATAAAAATCTAAGACAATCAATGTTAAAATATATTAGGAACACTAAGATAATTCTGTAGGGGAGCGATACATAAAATTATCGCTTCAATGTAGAAAATATATGAAGAAAGAAAATAATTTCTACTAGTAAGCAAAAATATTAAATATTTGATATAAATCTAAGAAACTCATATTGCTATGTGAAAAAAATTTAAAATTCTATCACACACAAAGCATATTTTGGTGAATAAATAGATAGGCTATGCACTGTAAAAGGAACACATGATAGTATAAAAAGGTCAAATTGTCCAAAATTAATCTATAAATACAATGCAGTCAATAAAAATACCCATAAAATAATGTGTGTATGTCTATGAAAATGGACAAAGTGTTCATCTTTAAAAAAAGACAAAAAGACTTGAAGAAAATTTTTGGAAATAAAGATTAAAGATGGGAGAATAGCCCTAAGTGGTGCATAACTAATTACAAAATGATAATTACTAAAATGTATTTTGGAGGAAGAAGAAATGGATTTATAGTATATGGAATAAAATTAGAAAAATTCAGGAATATAACCAAAACATATGGAAACTAAATCCATGATACAACTACATTTCAAATCACTGCAGAAACAAGAATTATGCAATAATTCATCTTGGGACTATAGGCCAGCTGATTATATTTTTTAAATTATATATACTTTTTAAAATTACATATTTGCACAAGAATGTGTATACATATCATACATATGGAATTGTATGTATATATGTATCTTACCCCTTACCCTTAAATACAAAAGTAAATGTAAAAAGCCTAGAAGGTGGGCTAAATTTATTCACAATCTTGGTTTTAAGAAGATCGTAAAAACCTAGAAGGCTCAGAAGAAAAAAAAAATGTTAATATTTTACTACACAAATATTTTAAAGTTCTGTTTGGCAAAAATGTCATAAAATCATGATGCTTAAAACAAATTGGGAGAGTGTATACAATGCTATTCAGATACTGATGTTATTTCCTTAATTTACAAAGAACTCAAGAAGGTCAATAGAAGATGTAGAATCCAAAACAAAAAATCTGTGAAGAACAATAAGATTCTAGAAAAAATACACACATGATGGATAACTGTAATTTCACCTCCTTCATAATGAAAGAAATATATAACAAAAAAATGAGGTCATATATTTCATAGTTCAGATTGGCAAAATATCTGGAAGTTCAGCAGTCAAAATACTAGCGAGGTTATGAGAAAACACAGACTCAAATACTGGTTAAAGTATAAATGTGTGCATCATTTCTCATGGGCAACTTGGCTATCTCTACAAACAACAAAACTCAGGGTTCTTTTAATCTGGTATTAAAACTCTTAGGTATTTATCCTTAGGTTCATAAAGATACATGCATAATAATGTTCATCAATCATTGCTTCTAATAGCAATAAAAGCACCCAGCTTTTATGTATGTAGTAGTATGACTGACTACATATCATGTCATATCATCATTATAATCTTATATCCTATCTCAACAATAAAAAATACACTATTGCTATTAAAAATAATGGGATATACCTGTAAGAAAAAGGTAAAGAAAGGTAAAGATGTATGGCAAAGAGGAAAGAATTCAAGTAAGGTGGTATCTGCATATCTATGATGATAACTTTATATAAAAAATGTAAATATAAACATGTATATAATATTCCAGGGGAGAACAGGCAAGAACCGTTAAAAGTAGACAGATTTGGAAAAAGGAAACAGGATGTAAGATCAAAGATGTTTTCACTTTCCTTTCCTAGCTTTCCATACTACAATGGCCTCAACATGCACATGTATTTTGGTTATGTTTTATCTTATTTGCTGTTTTGTTTTTCAAAAGGCATCATATTCACATGGATCATGGCCCATTATTGTTCCTCTTTATATATTATAAATATAATTATGTACATATAATTATAAATATATATTTATATATTATATTCCATAATATTAAACAAAAAACATACTAGTTATTGTGTTTCAAGTTATTTCTCCAAATAATCAATAATCATCCAAAAGAAACTAAACTACTCTGCATATGTGATAATAAGTTTCATCCTAGAGGAGACCATAAACTTTGTCCTAGGATCAGAGGGTTTAAGTTCTACCCCTTCTTATGGGCCCTGTACCATCTACTACAATACCTTACATTCATAAGATAGGGGAATTTCGTCAAATGAAGACATTTGAAGATAGAATTGTTTTCATTTATTTTATATGAAATAAATTCATTTAAATTTACCTATAGAATTTTCTGTTCCATGTACATGTATCCAGACCTAGAAACATTTGTGAATAAATTGGCCGTCTCTGAAGTGAACCAATCCTAACTTAATGGATGGTTCAATTTATAAAAATAAATAAGCAACTGTATTAACTAATAAGAATATTCATCCCTTCATTCTTAGCCACAGTTTTATAATGACAATTGGTTTTAAATCCCCTTACTTTTAAAAATATTTAAAATGAACAGCTAGAATCATAGAAATAAATAGGAATTCACTGGGTAGATTCACAAAGAGAATGGAATAATATAAAGTTCTGAAGGTTATTAGAATTTAAATCATTTGTAACAGTACGTTAAATTCGATTTTTTGAACAGAAATAGCAGGATACAATGGATAGTAGAGAGCTAAGTAGGTCATAAGGCTCATTCAAGGCATTTGAAAAATGTCAGATAGCTTGACAGAAAGCTGGCCAGCTGGCCTCAGTTGTACATTGAGGGTTTAAAAATGGTGCTGGCCAAGGAAGCAGACATGGAAGAAGGACTTATGGCAAAGATGGGTTTGGAGAACGTTGTTCTGTGCTTCCCCCTCAACTCAGGTAAAGAGAGACGAGCTTGAGAAGCACCCCTCAAGAGCTCAGTGTGCTCCCTCTGAGACAGCAGGGCCAAATAGACTGCTTGGTACTACTCAGGAACTTCAGAGGACACAGTGCACAGCTGATGAGCTGCTCTGGGCACAGAGCGAGAGTGTGGGTACATTGGGACTGACCCGTACACTGACTTCGTTAAAACCCAGGATGAGCGTCTTCCCTGGACAAGATGACAGTTACAGAGAAGACAAATTGAGAGGCAGGCTGAAGCCTATGTGTCTCCTGACCAGGAGGGCTACTGGGAGACTAATGAGACTCTTAAGAGATTTTACAGACTGCACCCCTTGGGGGCAAAGGAAGGAGAAGACAGCAGGAGAAGAATGTATCCTTAATGTCACAGTCATGCTTTCCAACATTCATAGCAGAAGCCTCTGAAGACACAAAGAACGTACTCAAATAAGAAAGAGAGTTGGTAAGAGAATGGAAGGCCACCTGGAGGCAGAGATCAATTAAGACCCCCTCCCCTTCCTTTTCTCACCTCTCCTCTTCCCCCTCTCTCATTTTGACAGGAGGGCAGAGTCAGAAATGAGAGTCCACAGGCTGAGGGAGGAGGTGAACTCCTAGTTTGCATCCTGCATGCCACAAGGGAGGAGGTGAACTCCAGGTACACCACGTTTCTCTCCCTACTTCAAGAGTGCATTCTGCGGTAGACTGGAGCTAGAGGAAGGGCTGCGACTTAATGTTAATCTGCATTTTTATTAAAGATTGATTATTGGATGGAAACTGCACATTCTCATGTCTGAAACCAGCCTCCATTTGCTACTTAAAGTCAATCCTGCATCCCTGGGACCTCAATTAGGAGGATATTGGAGCTCCGAGAGTTTAAGATTTTTCGTTTTTGCCAATTGCTACTTATTAATGAAAGCTGAAACTATAAAACTATATGTCCATTATTGTTTTGTACCTCTTTTGAAAAATAAAGAGCGATTTGATTTGACTTTTTTTTTTCGTAAAGGAGTGGAGTCAAGAGTGTAAAGTTCCCACGGCCTTAGGTCTACCACAAATATGCGCTGCTATAATAAAGCCTGTTGATGAACTGCATAAATTAACTTTCATTTTCTGAGACAGTAAATGCAGTGTTTTGTCTGACTATATGCACCAGGAACAATGCAGCATTTTATAGCATTCCTTTCATGCATCACCCCACTTGCATATTATTAATATTTCTTGACTAGATTAAAAGTCTTGGAAATGATTTTGCCTGAAGTATTGTAGTTCAATATTCCCTTTGGGGAATTAGTTTCAGCCTTAATTAGCTTAATTGACAAGGCAACTGAAAGACTTCAAATAAGAGGAAAACAAGAATACTGAGGGGGAAAAAAAACCCAAAACTTTGTTTATAAAGAGACCCTGCAACTCACGGTACCACGAGTATGCACAAATCCGGAACACTCACATATTGTTGTTTTAGTTCATTACATTTCACATTTACTGTCAATCTTACCCGGTGCAGTTGTGTGTTTTTTTTCCTAAAATGTTTTGAGTAAGTTATCATGATCACTAACTTTCATAAGGCCAGCATCATCTTAAATAAATGTTTCTGTGCTTTACATGGCTAGAAATTTATCACAAACGTTTGTATCCTCTCCTTCTTGAGGGTGGCTATCAGAACGTCTGGAGAAATAAACTGAAAATTTAATTCTGTCCCCACCCTGTACTCTTCCCAAAGTAAACCATTTGAATTGTAATTCCATCCACCCTAGCTTTGGACTTGGTTCATGAATTTCGGAGGTAAAATCTTTGTCACAGCCTTGGGAACTGTGTGGAATCCACATAATTTACTATTTCCTGTGATTCGTCAAAATGCCATTCTTCCCATGAGGCCATTTTTTCTCTTTCATGAACGAACACACACACACACACACACACACACACACACACACACCATAGATAACTTTAATTATCAAGAATATACAAGATAGACTATAATTTAAAAGGATTACAAGTGTGTTTAGTTTTATTAAATTAAAACAAACATGTTCCTAGACTACCTTTTCCCTATCAATTTTAGTTTGCATCCTGCATGCCACAAATGGAATCTATTTATTAAGTATCTAAAAATTACAGGCCTAGAGTGAGTGCACTTACATACCCATATCTGTCACTTGAAGGACACTAACTTGAAGGACATTATACTTGAAAGTGCTAGAAAGTTAACTTCTGCTTCATAAAAAAAAATCTGAAAGAATTCCAGATTTTATTTTAAAAAGAAAATGAAGTAAATTGCAGGAATTGGCATGATGTTTATGGCTTCCCCATTTTCCATCTCTCTCATCACCCTCCAGAGTCCTCATATTTCCTTTTGGGCACCAACGGAATTCCCAACATTCTTGGTGAAACTCCTTTTACATGTAGCTGAAGGCATTAACTGAAAATCTAACACTAGGCTTTATGGAACACAAAGAGAAGGAAAATCTGAAATATGGCAAGAACTTCTTTTTCGTATACTCTTAGTTAGAAAGTTACAGTCAACAGCTATTGAGATGTGAGGTCTGCAGGCCAAAGGAATGCTTATACAAAATGTTTTCTTTATACACTAAGAGTGCCAACTCTACAATATCAAATATTCGCTTTTCTAGAAGCTAAGGAAAATTTTAACCAAGTTGTCTATACAGAAAGGCCCGAAAATATGCCCCTGCCGAGGTTTGTAAATAATCTTAAATCTGACTGATCCATGATAATTCAGATGCTCTGGACCTGTAAGATTTGATTGCCTTTCCTAGAATTCACAGGACATCAGAAATGGTCAACGAAACCGAAGCACAGACTGGAAACAAAACGTCACGGTCTTATCTTTTTGCCATGTTCAAAAGCATCATTTAGCTGCTTCAGCACACACACAAATATTGAGCCCCTACTATGTGTTAGGTCTTCTGCTGGTGTTTCTATGTGCTTGTGTTCCCCTAAAGTAGCAACAAGCAAGTAAATACGCGGTCCTTTGGATTGAGAATTAATTTACACTAATATGGGAAACTTCTTGGGGCAGCTGGGGGTGCTCAGTCAGTTGAGTGTGCAACATGGGCTCAGGTCATGATCTTAAGGTTCCTGGGTTCGAGCCCCGTGTTGGGCTCTGTGCTGACAGTTTGCTCAGAGCCTGGAGCCTGCTTCAGATTCTGTGTTTCCTTCTCTCTCTGCCCCTCCCCTACTCGTGCTCTCATTCTCTCAAAAATAAATAAATGTAAAAAAAATTTTTTTTTAAATATGGGAAACTCCAGGTGTGCACAAATTTGTTTCTGAAACATGGCTGTGCCCATAATCCCACTCAGCAAATTTGCAAAATAGGTGTAGGTAAGAGGCCTAAAGATTTACAGAAAAACCATCAATATAAATGTAACTCATAGTTTTCAACTCTGTACTAACCTTTCTATAAAAGAATGACCCAATTTTAACTGACACCTTCACTTTTCCATCTTCTATAACAAAAAGCTGGCTTCCCCTGGCTGTGTGTATGGTCTGAGGGTACGACCAAACCATTTCTTCTAATTAGTTTGAAACACTTTTCTTACTCCAAATTAATCATTTTAACTATGCCATCAACATCTGTGTCAGAACTTCAATCAAACCTCTTTCCTTAATGGTCTCCTCTCTGGCCATGGATTGTCAGCCTGTCCCTTAAAATGTCAGGCCCACGCGTAAGTCTGATGATATGCATTTTCAAGGAGACAACTAAGTTGCATTAGAGCATGAGGAGCTTTACATTTGGATGAGAAAACCACATGCAAGTCAAGTAAAACACACAGATGAAAAGAGCTGTCTCGTATGAAAGGGATTCCTATGGAGGGAGGCATTTGATGTCGTTCAGAGGAATCCCCATAAAAGCAATAGGAGAAATCCAGGTTTTAGGGAAAGCATAACTGAAGGCCAAAAAGCTAGACAGAAAGAGCCTTCCTTCAAAAATGTTAGACTATAAGACTTCCTGTTGCCAAACATTCCTCACTCAAGAAAATGTAAATCTATAGCATTTCTGCGACAGAGTAGATAAAACCGTGCGTTTTCACGAGACGATTTATTCATTCTCCGTCTTTCTGTTCCTCTCAAAAGGAAAATTATAGACAAGACTGTCAGGTAGAATTCACTGGACAAAGCATGCAAATTGCAGCCCATTCGTTCATGAGATCATTTAAAATAATAAAGGAAGTCCAGATGAATGAGGAGACCCCAGGCAATAGCTCACTTCCACCATAACTAACAAGTTGGCCTTGAAGGAGAATAGTACAGCTGTAATTTAACTTCAGGGTCTTTAACAAGACAAATATTGCTGCCATCACACTTGGCTAAGTGGTGTTTGCAGGATGGTTGAAATTCAACATTTGATAATTAACCATCTTAGTGCCCTTTGAGAAAAGACTTGTTGGAGTTGAAACTCCCGAAGAAAAATCTGCAGGTGCTGAGCCAGGACTTCAGAGACAGCAGCCACTGAGGGTGTCTGCGTTTTCTGGAGAAGTCCTTTAAGGAGAGATTGCAAAATAATCTATTGTATTCATTTCCTCTGTGATTAAATGTTGACGAATTTAAATTAGCCTTTTTTGGGGAGGAGAAAAAGGGAAACACATGCACGAAAATTGTTGGCTAAAGTGACTTCCAGAGAAGCAACAATCACCATCTCAATTTGCATACCCTGTGGTTTAGGTGCCAAATACAGGCAGCATATACAAAAGAGAAATGTTACCTTTCTAATGGGTAGCCTGGTCACACATAATAGCTAATTGATTTTGGACTGCATTTAAGACATTAGCCTCAACAAAGGGAATACCATTTATAGACACAATAGTCCTTATGAAACTAAAAATAGTAGCTATGATTGGGAACTTGCTCTCTACCAGCAGTTCCCAAAAGGAGTCTCAGAATTGCTGAACTGAAACAGAACCAAGGACAATTTCAGTTTGCCCTGTTTAGTTAAGGGAAATCTAAGTTTTTAGGAGAAAGTGTCTGTTGTATTTTCTAGGAATCAAACAATTGCTATTGTGTGATAAAGCACTACAGACCACAGTGTGTTGTGACAGTATTCAAAGCTATTTAGCACTCCATGGGGCCTAGCACAGTACCTGGTTCCCAGCATGCCTTCAAAAATAATGGATGGTAAAAATGAAACGAAAACGCTTCCATTTACAAATATGAGGGCATTCGGTTTCTTCGCTCTAATGGAAGGAAGGAACAAAGAACAAATGAAAGAGAGCGAAGGAGAAAAGAAGGGAAAGAGGAAGGACAAAAGGAAGAGGCAGAGGAAAAGAGGACGGAAGAAAGAAAACGTGATTACTTCTGTCTGAGATCAGTACTGGCAATAACAGATTTGGATAGGAAGAGACCTGGGTTCACGTTGCAGGTTTTCCACCCATCACTGCATGACCTTAGGCAAGTACGTTTAACTGCACACTCCCCATGCCCTTGTCTGTGAAGTGGGGGCATAGCTTATGTATGGTTGCAGTACTGTTCTGAGTAAGTGCATCATTGTAGTAAACAACAAAAACACTGGAGACAAAAGGACCTGTGTGCAGGCCCGTTCTGCTAGGTATTATAGTAAAGGAGGGAATGGGAAGGATGGTCTCACTTAAAATCTAGGCTCTGGCACTTACCAGCTGTGACCTAAGGATCCGAGGCGGGAGAAAAGTTAAATTTATACCACTATAACTAATTCTTTGTTTTGTGAAAGAACCATTAAAAATAGAGGTGTTTTTGAGGAACAATGAGTTAGTACCAGCCTTCTCTGCTGCTTTCAATTCACCAACATCCCTACCAAGAGGTAAGTGATATTCCAATGGGGGAGAAAAAAAAATCAGCATCTGTTTTTGAAGGGAGGAAAGCTTTTTCTCTGACTTGATACAGTGTACGAAAGAAAAATTCTTTCATAAAAAAGAGGAAAATACTAGTCATCCACTTAAGAGAAACTATAAAATATTAGAGAGGTAAAAGAAACTTTCGTGTACTAAATTTATTTTACAAGTTCCTAAACTCACTCACTGAGACTACAACACTGAAGATTTTAAATTGCATTGTTCTTCTTTGTCAATGAACGTGGTTTATTTAAGCTTAGCAACATTTATCAGTATTCCTGTGACTAGACTTCAGCAGGAAACACATGGTTTCTGTAGAAAACTGACTACATTTTAGGAGAAAAAGAAGCCTCAAAACACATCTTTTATGTTCATTTCCAAAAGACAGTTCGGTCAGACCAAAATCATAACCTCTATCGGACTCACTGCATATTCGTAAGTTGTGTTTATGTGTTACTTGACCAGATAAAAAAAATATGGATGCAAGCATACGAATGAATCTAGTTACATCTACAGATGCAAACTTTTCACCATTTCAGAAATTGTTCTCCTGAATAGCAACTACATGAGAAACCAGTTGCACTAAAATTCTTCCCTAACAGCCCAGCTTTTAAAATAGCATAAACATGTAATACATAACATTCATCTGATTAAAATCTCAAGTCTCCACTTTAACACAAGCCAGTAAATCAACTTTTCCACAAGTCAATTAGCCCAACAAAACTTTTTACTGAGTTTCCAACACTTTCTTTACCTTACAAACTCAGGCTTCTTATATTAGAAATTTACAGTGAGAAGGAGCTTGTGGGGGATCTCCAACTGTTCCTCAAATGCATAAACTATTTCTACAGTGTGTAAAAAGTGCCTGATTGAGTCACAATTTGCAATTTTTTTGTTTGTTTATTTTTAGGAGAGAGAGAGCAAGTGAGCTGGGAAGAGGCAGAGAGAGAGAGACCCAAGCACTCTCCACGCCCAGCATGGACAGAGCCCTATGTGAGCCTCAATCCCACGACCCTTGGATCATGACCTGAGCCGAAATCAAGAGTCAAACACTTAACCGTCTGAGCAACCCAGGTGCCCCCACAATTTACAAATTTTAACATACACTTATCTACGCAGTTGGCCAAAATAAGAGTAGAATGTAAGGTTCAAGGTTATCATATTTTTGACAACTATGGAAATAAATTGCTCACACGTTTGGTAATATCTCAGGCACATAGCTCATCAATCCATTGTGTTTTTGTGATATAAATCTTAAGTTAGCTATTTATCGCACGGTGATCTTTAAAGATATACTTTCAAAGATACTTTTTTCCAATGATTTCTAACTTTCAATACTTTATACGAATAGGAATGAAACTGAAGCACAGACTAACAACAATGGATAAGGCACAAGTAAGTGAATTTTTTTTTGCACATTCCAAATCCAAAAATAAATCTAAAAATATACTGACACCAATAAAAGATTCACCATTTTCTATCCATTGGAAATTGCTTACAAAGTTGATTTTACAATGGTCAGCTTCTCACTATACCTGTGAGTGGTAGAGAGAACTAGGTCTCAAATCCCCTAAGTCATGGGGATAAGCCACTAAGTCAGCTGGCAAAGAAGCCAAGCATCTATTTTCTGTTCACATTTGAAGCCTCCATTCTTGAAAATGACTCAGAATTCAGCACAGTCTCTTCTCATTTTATTACTGTGAAAATGTATCTCTCTATCACACCAGAAATTATTATTACTTTAAAGTTCTTAAGAATCACCAGCTACCCTAACTGTAATCCCAAGAATTCTATCTAACCAAACACATGATATTTTATGAAGGTTAAACAAGACGGTTGAAGTTACAGAGAAATGAGGTAGGGGGACAGAAATATCTCTTTGGTTTTAATCCAATTAAATGAAATTCAGTTAGCTGTTTTTGTCATGGTCCCTACAATGAAGAGCTGAGTTCTACTTTAGTTTACTTCCTTGTTTGAGGGTAGTAATTATTTTAGATGGTGGGAGTTGAAAAAACACTAATTGTATATACATTAAATAGGTAGAGACTTATACAGAATTATAAACTACTTAAGATGGATGTATTCTGCTAGTTACTTAAGGGTAGTAACAGGAGGGGGAGGCAAGTAGAGCTTTCATCATCCAGGGCCATAACAAAGCTAGGGTCATGTTTGCAACATTCTAGTCTCTGACGGATTCCTGAAGAACTGAGCAAGCTCGGGCAAGTCACTTCACCTCCTTGAACTTGGCCAACCTGGGCGTTTATTGCATGGCTTACTAAATATAAAAGAGGAGGGACTTAAAGGGATAATAGAATAGAAACACTTAGAAAACTTCAAAATGTTTTACTTGGGATGCTAGAGTGGTATGGAAAAGAGTATGTATTTTAGAATCAATACAGACCTTCATTCAAACACTCCAATGAGTGAAAATGGGCAACATAACAATTTCATGGAATCTCTTTCTTTGAAAAAATGTTAATAATAGCTTCTTTAAAGAGCTGTTGAAAAGCAAATGAGAGAACATGTGAAACATTTTCATTCTCTGGTATTTCTTTTATGAAATTACTAGTTCTAAACTTAATGACTTATATCAAAAGTGAAATATTTCACTGCTTATTTATTTACTTTAAACATGCCTGTGTACAAAAGCACTATCATTCTGTTTGTTTGTTTATTTATTTTCCCCTAATGAGCCAAAGGATTATTGCTAGTGGTGACCTCTTCTATTCACTGCAAGAGTAGCAGGGCACTTATGACAATGATATCTCACAGATGGCAAAATAATAAAACATAGAAGAATATGATCAAATAAAAACAAGAATATGATTTAAAAACATCAAATAAGGATAGCTTTTCACCTATTCAAAAATGATTCATCTACTCTATTTTGTTGAAAAGACATCGATAATACAAGATGACCAAAAACACAAAATGTATTTCATTTGCTATTATTTCTGTTATGCCACTTAAAACACTGATACAATTATCTCATTAAGGAAAACAAAAACAAAAACAAAAAAACAAAAAACAAAGCACATAAAGGAAATGGGAGATAGTTGACATGTCCTAAAAAGAAGAGTTGGTTTTAGGAGATTTTGTGATAAGATCAGCTTTGTCTTCGATATGATAGATTCAGGCAAAAGGTATGCCTTTCTTCCCAAAACATTGACTTTTGAACAGAAGAAAAAAATTGGCATTTTGCCAAATCTCACTAGTACAAACTTAGGAGTTAATGTCAGAAAGAATGAATACAAAGAAGAGTCAGATTTTGAGACACATTCAACTTTCAATTTCTTTGGCCAAGAGAGAAGGTATTTTTTCCATTCTCAAAACTGCCTTTTAAATCAAGAGAGAATTGGAATACATGATGTTGAAAAATCTCATTCTGTCATAAGACAGCACTCCAGTGGTGAGGCACAGCAGTCAAAAAAAAAAGGGGGGGGGGCATATTTTGGAAAAATTAGTAAGGGGAAGGCAGCCTTCATGGGCTTGAGGCTTATGCATGAGGCTCCTTACTTATAAAAGATGCCCCCTTTGGTTGCACTGTCTGCTTCTGCCATCTAGAAATTCTTAGCAATTTCTTTTTTTATTAAGTTTCTTTATTTATTTTGAGAGAGACGGTGTGAGTAGGTGAGGGGCAGAGAGAGAGAAAGGGAGAGAATCCAGAGCAGTCCCCGTGCTGTCAGCACAGAGCCCAACGCAGGGCTCAAGCCCACAAAACTGTGAAATCGTGACCTTAGCTGAAATGAAGAGTCAGACGCTCAACGGACTGAGCCACTCAGGTGCCCCTAGAAATTCTTAGCAATTTCTGAACAAGAGGTCTCACGTCATCATTTTGCACTGCACCCTTGAAATTATGTAACCAGTCCTGGGGGAAGACAGATAAACTCTGTGAAATCTGTTCCTACATGCGGTTGACGTTCCTCTAAGGATGAGGCCCATCACGTGGAGAAACACTGCTCTGACAGAAGAAATCTGTCAGTAAAGACGTGTCCTCAGCAAAGATGCAAGATAACGTCTATGTCCAGCCCTGTCTCATCTCTCTGCACCATCTCGTGCCTCGGTGGTCATCTTCTTAGGTGCTCTTATTTTCCTCTTCCCAGCAAGCCACAAAATGTGTGTCTCACCCTCCCTCCCACTCAGCATAATGTGAAATCAGAGCTCTGTACTATTCTGTGATTCTAAGTCAACAGTTCATACTTTCTCAAGGCATTTCTGCTTTAGGTCTTCCTCTAATTTATTCATTTCTCCCCCTCACTGTAAAAGGAATTTTTGGCATCTATGATTTGTCAGGAACATATTATTTTAGATAGAGGCTTTTTCTAGAATTCTTGGAACTGTAGCTGGGAGGCAATTGTTTATTTAATACCATTGCTGCCCCCACCCCCAACCACCACAGTAGAAAGATGTGCCTTTCCTGACATTATCCTGTTCTTTTTTAAAAAGTGCTAAGGTTTACTTGAGGCCTATCATCTATTTCATGGTGAGGCTAAGAGTTAAATAACAGCTATGAAGCTCCCCTCTCCCATTGCTTAATAATCATGATTCACGGCTCTGCAACATAGCGTTCTCCAGCCATTTTTGGACAACCAAAGATCAGAAACGCAGATCAGAAATTCTGCATCTGTGACGACCTGCAAGCAACTTCCAGGCACTCACATCACACAGGAAACACTGACAGAGACAACAAGTGATCTCTTATTAGGCATACTCCAAAGCCCTTGCCCCCAAGATTTTTCCATTTGCAAATGCCCTTTGTCTTAGTCTTTCTTCAGCCAGACAAGGATAATGACGTGAATTTAGTGTTGGTGAAAAGGGAGTTCAGGTCTAGAGCTTGAGGAATGAGGCCCCCCTACTTATCTCTGGAAGAATTATGGCAGGGGCTATGAAAGCAGGCTCCCCCAACGAACTCATCCTGTTCCACACTCCTGCCCAGGAGGGATCATAGGCAGGGAGAGAACAACCAGAGTGAAAGGATGGAGGAGGCTTCCAACCTCCAATGGCTGACCTCTCAGTGGGGCGTGCCAACAAAGATGCCAATTAGTAGTAATTGTGGCAGAGACAAGCAGGGGAGGCAAGCATTCGAAATTAAGCAAGGAAAACACTCTCCGAGAGTCGTATCTAAATTGATAATGTTAGGCTGCTGATCCACAAAGAGGTGACAAAGTCGGCTGTGAACTACACTGGAAGTGTAGACTAATGGTTGATACAGTGGTTATTTAATGACTATATATTTAAAGTGCATTAAGTATGCAAAAACAAAAATCTAAGCTATCTATGTAATAAGGGAGGAAGGAAGAATACCAGGCAAGCAGGCTGGCTGTATCTTGTAATAGTATATTCTACATAAGGAAACCAAAAAGTTATTTTATTTTATTTTATTTTATTTTATTTTATTTTATTTATTTTATTTTATATATAGAGAGAAAGAGAGCGAGAACACAAGTGGAGGAGGGACACAGGGAGAGAGGGAGAGAGACTCTCAAGCAGGCTCCAAATCCAGTACAGAGCCCAACATGGGGCTCAATCTCATGAACCGCGAGATTATGACCTGAGCCAAAATCAAGAGTTGAACACTCAAGAAACCAGCGACTTTTTTTTTTTAATGTTTATTTTTGAGAGGCGGGGGGGAGAGACAGAGAGAGACAGTGTGAGTGAAGGAGGGACAGAGAGAGAGGGAGACACAGAATCGGAAGCAGGCTCCAGACTCTGAGCTGTCAGCACAGAGCCCGACACAGGACTCAAACTCACACACTGTGAGATCATGACCCGAGAGGAAGTCGGAGCTTAACCAACTGAGCCATGCAGGTGCCCCAAGAAACCAGCACCTTTTAAATATTAGTGTACGTCAGAATTAGCTGGAGAGCTTTGAAAACACAGGTTGCTAGGCCTCACTGACGGTTTCTGATTCCCTAGGTATGAGAGTCTGAGAATTTGCTTCTCTCACATGTTCCCAGATAATGCTGAAGCGACCAGGCTGGGGACTTCACCTTAAGAACCACTACTCTAAACCTTTCTAGAAGAGACTCTTCTCTAGTTTACCGAGGCTGCAGTGTTCGACTGCCAATTACTCTTTTTTTGGGCCTCACGTGGTGCCAGTCTGTAAAATATGAAAAATTTTGTTTGCTTTTCTAAAATTCACAGATGAAGCATAAAATCCATTCTAAGACTCATTTATGATATTTAAGATGCTGGGTTGAGATTCTGTATTTTAGCTGGCATATAAAAATGAATGGAAACCAAAGATAAAATAGAGGTAAAGCTTATTCAAAAAGCTTCCAGAGGGCCAATCACTAGGCAGATATAAGGTGGAAGGACCTTAGGTTTTGACCTATAGGTTTTGTTCCCAGCTCCTTCCACCTTTAAGTGGCCCTAGGGCTTGAGCCTATTACCGAATACTGGGGGGCCTCGCTTTTCTCATCTCAAAAACGGGGAGGCCAAAATACAAGACCTAAGTTCCTTCCACGTGTACCATTCTAAAGTAGGTCATCGGGCAGACCGTGGAGCTGTCTTTCAAATAGCTAGTTCTTTCCTAAAGGGACTGATCAGGTACTATTTTGTATCATAAATGTAATTTAGAAAAGATCCACCTTGCAAAATATGCCCCTTAACTACGATCCTGGAAACACAAAGCACTGTTAGAGACACACAGTATTGTGAGGTTGCTTTGTGTTTGTGCCTTAGATTTACAAGGTGGTTTTACCATTACATCAGCGCTTGGTTCCATGCAGCTGCATACAGCATCAGAACACACACACAAATCTAAAACATAATGTTCTCTAGCATATTCCTAAGGACTATAGATCACTTGGGCCACACAAGTGACCATTTCCCTAATAGGAAAAATAGTTTTGATCAGCTGGGAGACTGTTTCCACCTATTTTTTATCCGCTATTCCTAGGATAATATGCTAGACGGCTGTTAATACTGTGATAGCAACGTCTTCATTAATATATAAACACCTCTGTAAATGTCTAGCAACTTTACAATTTTAAGAATGTAACAATAAAATTACAGCAGTTTTCAAAAACACAATTTCAGGTCTTCTAAAACTCTATGCTTTAAAACAGCAAATAGTGTTAGAAGGCTAGGAAAAGGAAGAAGGTACACAGGATCTTAGCTTAATTTTTTTCTAATTATTCAACTATAGATTTGGCCAAAAAGATCAAGATTGTGCTGCCTTTTCCTCTGCTAAGAGTGAACACACACAGAGGCCAAGTAGATACTTCCAGGCCTGGGTTGCAGTATCTTTGCTAGTATTTATCAGCCAAGTTCACCTTCTGCATTTTGCTAAACTTTCTGAGCTTCAGTTTTCCCAGCATACAGTGACTTATAACTTCTTTTTAGGACTAAATGGGAAGATGCATATAAAGTTACTCCCGTGAAGCCCAACAGTTGGGCAGTTGTTGTTTAGTAAGTTATAGGAGTGGTTATACTTCTTAGAAGGGCTCAGCTCTTCCTAGAAGGCAGTCCTCTGGTCTGGGACTAAAGTCCTTGCCATCCAGGCCTGGTTGCACTTCAGGCTGTGAACATGACCTCACAGGCTGGCTGTGTGTTTCTTCCCATAAAACTGCATAAGCAAAATCAGCATTGACATGTGTCAGCAGACCTTGATCGCCCACTTCATTTGGATTTTTGTATTTGAGTTTGACGTGAAGGTTGACTTTTGAAAAGGGTGGTGCCTTGCTAACAAACACAAGTGCTATATTATATTTTGGATCCGAAAGCATCCTTCAGCAAAACAGGCTGCACATGCACACAAAAGTATATCGACTCTTAAGCCTGAGAAAATTAACAGAAAGCCTGTTTCAAACTGTGCTTACTGCACCAAACATGAAGAAAATGTCAAAATATTTTTTCTTCCTTGTTTGAGCACTATTTTTAGATGGTTTTTGAATAGAGAACACATATTTGTTAAAGACGCCGAATTCATTCCAGATGAAGGCTTCGCTATGAAGTTACGGGATGCAAAAGATCTGGTTTTCCTTTGTTAAGAAAAACCAGAAAGGCTGATCAGCTGAAAAATCAAGGTTAGCCAAGCCCAGGCCTAAGAACCTCCATGAATATTTTATAATAATTTTAATACATTTAGAACAGAGCTCCCTTCAAAAATAAAACAGAATAAAAAACAAAATCAAAAGGGCAGGCAAGAGGAGGCAAGGAGGAAGGGAGGGAGGAGTTGAAAGCAATGAGGGGAGGAAGAGAGGGAGAGGGAGAGAGAAGGGGTGAGGAAGAGAGGGGAGAAGGAAGGGAGGAAGGAGCAGAGAGAGAGCAGAGAGGGGGTCGGAGGGAGAAAGGGAGAGGGGGAAGGGGAGGAGGGAGAGGGAGAAGTCTTCACAAATTTCACGAATGTACTTTTTGGTCTCTTTTGACTCTATTTAAAGCCTTCCCCCAGGAAAATGCACCTCCCTGTGGAGCTCTGAGTTGGGTAGCTGCATGGCTCTGCCTTTGGAATGCTCACACTTCAGACGTGACAGACGTTGTACAATGAATGGGCAGTCCCAGAGTTACGAGTTTCTCCCACATACCAAATACATTAAGTAGCAGTGGAGTGCTTGGAAGAAGTTTGGCACGGGGCCACTCTGTAACAGGAACTTGCTTGGCAAAGAGCGGCTTTAAGCACATTTGCTGCGTGCATATTTCTAGCAATTTCTCTCCCTTCTAGCCCCTTGAAACTGACATGGGTGGGCCAGTTTTTTTGAGGATGTCCACCGCTGAACAAAATGCAAAAGCCAGACCTTCTCGAATTTGCTACACGGGCTCCCTCCACAATACCTGCTAACTGATTCTCCCCCTGCTCGGGCCAACATGCATTATATGGGTACATACCACATGCGATTCTCCTGTGTGGTGAGCCGAGCCTTAAAACGTCATATTAGTAATTATCATTGGAGGTTAAA
The DNA here is from genome assembly GCF_018350215.1 of Panthera leo. NCBI lineage: Eukaryota > Metazoa > Chordata > Mammalia > Carnivora > Felidae > Panthera > Panthera leo. Next base: position 144,856,754 of record NC_056687.1, on the reverse strand, counting down.
TCAAAATATGATTACCAAAAGGAGGTAAACCTATTCTGCTCTATCACAAAAACTGGCAAAATCAGATAGGTGAGGCTTTTGTGGGAAGAATGCAAGCATCTACAACCCTGATCGAGTAGTCTAATTGTAGCAGTTAACCATTAAAAAAAAATGTCAAACATAACTGAGAAGCAGACTTATTTTCTAGTTTATTAACAGCAAGAAAAGGCAGACCTATAGTCAGGAGGATGATGCTTGCTATTAAAACGTAACTGATGAATGTTACAAAAAGAAAGAGTATTTGTCATGAAACAATGCTTCCATTGTAAAACAATTCCAACCTATGCATGAAAGATTCCAAACGCTAGTACAGCATTCAATTTGATACAGGAGTTTTATCATATTATTTCATGCGAAGAAGAATTATATACTCAATCTGTCTGACAGCCTTGCATATAAAGAACAGTTTTTGCATGACAAACGCGGTGAGCTTATTAAGTTACCAATATACTGCCAAGCCATATTGTCTCAGCGACAGCAGACCCAAAATATTTTCAAATGATTGTTTAAAAGGGCAATGCGGGAAAAGCTCGAACAACCACATGTTCCGACTTTAATAAGAGTCACAATTGCAGGAACATTTACCTTATATCTAATTAGAACAAATCATCCCTAAGCCTCATTTAGCCCATATTTAGTCTGTCACAGACTTTTATTTTTTGAGATAGCTGGAAATATTAGTTTTTGATTTATCATCCACTGCCTCACAGCTGCAAAAAAAAAAACAAAAAAACAAAAAAAAACAAAAAAACAGAACCAATAACAAAAACAAAAGCAAAACACTATTAAAGTGGATATAAAAAACAGGCCGCTCTTTCTTTCTTAAAAATATAGAGACATGAGAGTCGTCACAAACTTTCTCATATGACGGATAAAAAAAAAAACTGTTAAATAATGCAAAAGATGACTTTAAGAAAATATTTAATCAAAATTAGGAACAGAAAGCAATCCAAGCAGACCAGCCTCCTGATTTTCTCATGTGAGCTTGAAGACATCATTACTTTCAATCTCGGAATGAATGAAAGCCACTAAATTATATTTGCATTGCAAACAGGAATTGTGAAAAGCCTGGATAATAATTATCCTAACAAAAACAAAAGGATGGGACAACAAGGACTCTACTATTAGTATTAGTAATGAGGACACTGTGAAGGGACACTTACTAGGTGTCCTGTCCTATGTATTTGTATGCCATGCCCGGACTATGGACTTAGGCATTTTCAATATAATTGTTCTTATTTTCATTCTCACAATAACTCTCTAATATAGTCCCATTGCACAAATGAGAATAATGCACAGAAGTGCACAATTTGCTCAAGGTCATGGGGCTTGTAGATACAGATCCAGGTCTCTCTGATTACAGAAGCACTGAGCTCTTCGCTGCTCTTTTGCCATATTTCCCAGCTCCACTGGATAAAGGGAAGTTTTCCTCATGTAAAGGAAAACTAAATAGGGTTGTCAGACTACCCTATGAAGAGCTGTCAGTTATATCAAAGATCATAGCCTAATCACACTAAAATAACAAAGACTACTTTGCTTCTCTGTTCTTATTCAACAGCTATGTGAGGGACACTGGACTTAGTCACGAGAATCACTCTTTGTTGAAGATTTTAAGATTCACCCACCCCATTTGCCAGGGAAATTGCAAACAGAGGACAGGGACTATCGGTCAACTGCTTTAAGTGTAGCTTCATTACAAATTTAAGAGTTAAATTTTCCAGTAGATTGAAAGTAGTTTTGTTCTGTTTTGATTGCCCTCCTTGTGTTGAGAAAGAATGAGTGCATGTAACAGAATTGTTTTTTAATGAATCTTTTCTATGTCGCCCTCTGACTTCTTTAAGTCACTTACCCCCAATGAATATTACATGTGCTGACACTGTGTTCTATTGTCACTGCTTCTTAATTGGGTAGAAAACCTTAAATGAGTCCTAGATGTCAATGGCCACTGACTATCTCACCTTCGGGCGAAAGAATAAAGGAAATGATCTACCAACCAGGTAGTGTCATTCCACGAAAGGGACAGACAACCGATTTAAAGATACACCGTCTTCCAGTTTTAGAGTTTGCCAAGACTGTTGCCTTCATTTCTCTCAGATATAAAAGTAGTATATGCAAACATTACTGTACATATAGATTAAAAAAATTTTAATGTGTTTATTTTTTTTTTTAATTTTTTTTTTCAACGTTTTTTATTTATTTTTGGGACAGAGAGAGACAGAGCATGAACGGGGGAGGGGCAGAGAGAGAGGGAGACACAGAATCGGAAACAGGCTCCAGGCTCCGAGCCATCAGCCCAGAGCCTGACGCGGGGCTCGAACTCACGGACCGCGAGATCGTGACCTGGCTGAAGTCGGACGCTTAACCGACTGCGCCACCCAGGCGCCCCTTAATGTGTTTATTTATATTTGAAAGAGAGTGTGAGTGAGGGAGGGGCAGAGAGAAAGAGAGGCAGACACAGAATCTGAAGCAGGTTCCAGGCTCGGAGCTGGCAGCAAAGAGCTGATGCAGGGCTCGAACTCACAGAGTTGTGAGATCATGACCTGAGCCGAAGTCAGATGCTCAACAGACCAAGCCACCCAGGCACCCCTGCTATACATATAGATTATATACTCACACACATATACAAATTTAAGAGGATAACAAACTGAAAAATAAAATACACGGTGGGGTACCTGGGTGGCTCAGTTGGCTAAGCATCTGTCTCTTGATTTTGGCTCAGGTCATGATCTCACAGCTAGTGAGTTCAAGTCCCGCATGGGGCTCTACACTGACAGCACTGAGCTTGCTTGGAATTCTCTCCCTCCCTCTCTTTCTGCCCCTTCACTGCTTGCCCTTTCTCTCTCTCTCTCTCTCTCTCTCTCTCTCTCAAATAAATAAATATTAAAGAAAATATTTTTTTTTAAAAAGTACTGGTCATTTGGTAAAAGGTTAGGGTCTCCTGTTACTAAAATGTTTTGATATTTATTTACTGTTATAAAAATTGTCTATATTTTAGAGAGGAGCTAAGAAATTAATAACAAGCAAAATCATATGCTAGTCTATCAGGGTATGACATCATCTTAGAACAATGTCATTATTTAATTATACTTGGAGTTCTCATTTCAAAGTCAGCCTGCTAATGATTGCAGGAACATGCAACATAAATACAACTTCCCGATTTATTTTTCAGTGTTATCAATTATGTATGTGGAAAATAGGTTTTTGTACTCACAAAAAATAAGGTACCATATTTGTCTGATCCTTGTTTTCTTTATTCACTATTAATTGGAAAAAAAATTATGGAGCACCAACTGTATGCAAGGCATATGCACACAGAGTGTAACTGGATGTTTCAGATGTTCATTTAAAGCAGTTAGAATGGAAGAAGACATGGACACCACAATGAGTATGTTCTTCTGATTTCAGTAATAGCTTCTGGAACATTCATGACCACATTCATGACCAGGCAAGCTGTCCTTGGTGCCCCTAAGGCTAATTCAACATTACATTCAGGTCAGCTTTCATTCTTAGGAAGATATTCACTTCTAAGATAAAATCAGTTACTCAGTTAATATTCCCAAAGTATTTGAGAGACACATACCCACAAAAGACGAGAAAATATGTTCCATTTGTGGATAAAGACCCAGGGGAAAAAGCAAAAGGAGTTGAGAGGGTGATCATGACTCGTTCTTGTTTTATCCCCAAACGCATCGCTTTCTTTCTCCTTTGCCACTGGTCCATGATTATTCTGACATTCTGGTCAGTTACTGTTTTGGGGATATAAATTTTATTGGGCTTACAAGAGATAAATCAGTATTTCAGGAACTGAGTTGAATAAACTGAAAAAGAAAAGTGGCTAATCAAAGCAAACTGACCATAAATACTCCACCACAAACATAGATGTACTTAGGTCCTTTTATCAGGAGGCAGCAAGCCTGGGGCTTGCTTAGACAGCTCTGGAGAAGAAGACACCATGCAAGTGGCTTGTCAGGGGTTCTGATAACCAGGTCATACCCAAAGAATTCACAGTCTACTTGGAGAGACAGATTCTGTAATTGGAGCAAGAACACAATACCGAGCCTGTGTTCTAATGAACAATAAGCTGATTCCAGAAGAAACACAAAAGTGATGTAGCACTTGAGGAAAACACAATAGATAGATTAGACAGATAGGCAGATAGATAGGCAGATAGATAGATAGATAGATAGATAGATAGATAGATAGATAGATAGATGGGAGCCACTTGGGGTTTGACTACCCAAAGTAAGCTTTGTGATTTCAGAAAACTCAAAGCAATATTATGGAAAAGCCCCTTTCAATCTTGGAACAAAACTTAGGTTTATCATGAGAAAAGCATCTAATGGACATTTAACCACATGAGGCTGAGGAGTCTGACTACCACATTCTGGGTAGGTCACAGAAGAAGGACTGATGCCTGGAGTCTGATTCCTTACAAGCCAAGTCCAAGATGAGGATGGGCAAGATATATCAAAGTGCTCCCAGGATAAACTGGTAAGGGCTTGGTGGTGGGGGCGTAACAGGGAAGGGGGAAAGGCCAAGCAAGAATACTTTTTCTAGTGAAGCACTAAGGAGGTAGCTTCAGTTTGATCCCACCGGGGAACTACAGACTACAAGACGCATGTTTAAGTTCATCTCAACCTAAAGCCAAAGAGCTGGGCTTTCAACACACATCAGAGAAGACATGAACTCCTAGGCACCTCAGCTCTCCCACTGCCCAAAAGCAATCTTCTGAAGAGAGTCCCAAGTTCTGGCCAGCACAAGCAAAGCATCTAGAGACTGGGTAATGGGTGCTCAGGAATGGTAAAAGGACGTCAAGGAGATATGGGTACAGTGCCAACAATGCGTAGTGCACAGACCAATGAAAAATGGGTGAGGATGCTCCTTATCCAATCAGCATGCCCAGTTTTCTTCCGGGTCAACTCCTGGACCACAGCCTCCTAGGCCAGATCCATCCAACACCCTTGTTGCAACAGTAGTGAAAACATGCCAAGATAGCCCCCGAATCATTGCATTAATCTAAAATGTTACAATTAGAGCACGTAGGAAGAGATTCTTCTATTGGATGCGAAATTCATATGTCTGCAAAGCAATTTCATCCCAGTGGCACAAGCAATTCAATCACCACACTGGTGCTGCAGATTTAATAGCTTAATTTTCTATGGACTGACAACGTCCATCCTAACAAGCCCCTTGCGGAATGCCTCAGGACAAGGCTGAACAACACATCATTTGGTGCTGTGTGCTTACATAATTATTCCTCCTCCACAAGCGTTTCACAGGGTGGGCAGGGGAGAATGAGTTAGCAGGGGAAACTTAGGCGCTGCTTCAATATTTAGAGAACATAAGGTATTATTATAGGATTAATAAGCAAGGCTAGTTCAGCAATAGGGAAGGCTGCCAAGGGAGGCTGTGGAATTGCTATCACTGGAGATAATGAAGGCTGAGAATAGATACCCACCCAGAATGGATTTTATAGACAATAACAATCTATCCCACCATTCTAGAAAAGTGGATGCACTAGTGTTTCACTGTAGGTCTCCTTCCAGCCCAAATGATTTCATAAATTAGATAAAGCGGTTTAGTTTAAAATATTACTTATTAAGTATTACTTATTCCAAAGTGTATCCAGCACAAGAGTGGTTGAACGCAGAAGCTACTGAGTGACAAACATAACTGGAATTATAAGCCACACCGGCACCTATAAACAAACGCCCACTCTGAAAACAGGGCAATGAGAAACCAGGAAGGCAGATTTTTGCAGTGGAGAAATAGAGACCAAAATACCACATAGTGATATACTTGAACTTCAGGTATTACGGGCCTGAATAAGCAACAGTTGTTAAGTGTTGAGTCTGTGCTTTGTTCAAACACTGCCTGATGTCTATGATGTGCAGACTTTTAGCTCTGACTGCCTAGCCTATATTCTGATGATAGTGTCTAGGGATGCCATCGAGGATGATGAATCTCACAAAGATTAGAACAGTTACATAGGGTGAATTGTTCTAGAAGATGGAAGAATGAAGACATTTTTAAAGTATCCTGTGAATGTGACAAGGGGTTCAATTTTTCCAGATCTAGCCATGGTTTCCTTAGGTCAGAAACAAATTTTTTAAATTTCCATGAGAGAGTAGACGACCAACTCATTACTCAGATGCTGTGTCTGTGGTTAATTAGGAATTATGCCTGCTCAGGACATGGCACACTGAAACACTTAATTTCCTTGAATTAGTGAATTGAGACAATAATAAATCTGCCTAGTCAATAAGGTGCAGTGGCCTCTGGACAAGGGCAGGGCACAGGAAAAGAAATTTCTCTAAACCTTGTCCAGTTTGCTATGATGCTATTCTGTGATCCAACTCTGAATACATTATTTCTTCTGGTTTATTTTAATAAATCCTCTTGCTGGGGTACTAATTCTGTGGTTTTCACTGTATATACATTGGACACATGTTGACTATAGAATCTGCCATGATTTTTAAATTTTTCATTCTGATATTAGAGAAACACCATAAATTACTGGAACCTCTCAAACACCTGGCTGTCCAAATTTTAATTATACATGAGCTCTGGAGAATCGAATATACATTTTAAGCCCATATGCTTACACTCGTATATGGTTCCTGAAGATGTGGGCGTGGCTATGGTCTTGAAACCAGAAAGCATTCTCTTCAAAAACCTAGAGAAATCTTAACTGAATTTAAATGGAAAATATATATAATAGCTTAAGGAATTAGAAACCAAAACCACTTATGTTACCCACATACTGGCAGTGAATAATTTACTTTTCAGAATAATGAAATAATATTGATTTGAATTTCAGAAAATTGATAAAATCATAACCTAGTACACATTTAATAAAGATACCCAGAATGCTAAACTATAGGCCAAAATGAATATTTGTGGATCTGAATAGTCTCACATTTTTCAAAAACATGTATTCAGTTGCTCTTATGTCTAAAACATTATATTAGGAATTGATGATACAGTAGTGAGTTGAAGACTGTCATCAGCTGGACGGGCTTTTGTATCGCTGAGAAATGCAGACTAAGCAAATAACCATGTAAAGAAATGTGAATTCACTTGAAATTGTGACAAGGAAGCAATGTCTGAGCACCTTCCCGGAAGGTGGGGAGCTGACCCAGCCAAGGAGATCAGGAAAGGCTTGTATGAAGAAGGGAGGGCTAAAGTGAGATTAGAAAGATAAACAGAAGCTAACATAGTGAAGAAAGGAGAGAATACTTTTTAGGCCATGAGGCATTAGCTGCCAATACACTTACCTAGAGGCTGGGAAAAGAAGGATACATTCCAGAGCTCTTAAGTCTTTTAACTGTTGCACGGGGCCTGTGGAAAGCAACAGATCAACCCTAATTCTGGGATAAAGAACTGGGTGGTGAGGAAGGGTGGAATTTAAAAGGAATTGCATAATACTAAATATATTTGTGTTGTTTATCCTCGTAAGCTTTTTCATTTCAGCGTATACACACAACTATGGTAAATAGAGACCTAGCACTTCCAACAAATAATCACCATTTCATCTTTCCTAAAGACTTTTCATGTCAACCTTCAAAGTCATGCCCACTGTCATAGACCCCTGGTTTCAATGGAAAATTTGCTCATTTTCTAAAACTAATGGACAATAGCCAAAGATTTTACAGTATGACTAAACCACTGGAGAGTGCTACATTGCTTGAATGGAGGGGCACTCTGAAAAGAGTTGAAGGGAACTGCTCTGTATGTGGCCATTAGTAAGACATACTGATGCTATAATAGACCAAACCAGAGTAGGTCCCACTAAGTTAGCACACTGCTAAATGATGCCATTTTCTTCTCTTCTTTGATCGTGAATAATCATTTATTGATAAAAGAAAAAGGAAAACACCCAACAGCTAAGATGCAGGGACTGATAGTGCATTCTCTCACCCTCTAAAAAGCACTCCAAAGTGATGAATAACAGTTCTTTGGTGCTAATTGGTTCTGTTTCTCTGGAGAACCCCGGCTACTACAGGATGAACTTACCCAGGAGTAACATGATCCAAACGGCCTTGTAGAAAGATAAATTTGGTAGCAATGAGGACGTTAGACCCAGAAGGAAAGCCTGGAATTCAGAGTGACTTCTCAAAACAATACTATAATCCCAGGAGCAGATTATGAGGGCTTCATCTACAGCTATGTGCAAAGGTAATAAAGCTTGGATGGAAAGGTAATTCAGGAATAGAATTGTCACACCTCACATCTTGTCACCAAGGTGGCCCAGGAGAATGAATGAAAGCAGACTCCGAGGGTTTCAACAGCACAGAAGAGGAAGGTAATAATACTTTAAGGGCCTAAGAGCTCAGGCAAACTGGTATTGGAGTTTCAATGCTTTAACGAAGGTAAACATTCTACTGAAATACATGAAATTGCCAACAGTCAATGTTTTTTGTTCATGAAAATGAAACTTTTACATGGCTCAAACCATAAGCAACTAATACGTGAGAAGGACACCCATGATTTTGGATAAATTATAGCAGTTGTGTCAATTCTTTGTTCTTTCTTTCTTTTTTCTTTTCTTTCTTTCTCTTTTTTTTTTTTTTTTTTTTTTAGCACTTAATGGATCAGTGGTTTTCCTTCATTGACTCTGAGTTTGACTTTTGAGGATGATATTATCATATTTAATTTTTTGCATGGATAATATATTAACATATTTTTAAAATTTAATAAATCTGAAAAGGGACAGCACTGAAATCTTCTCTCACTATTTCTCAGGCCATCCGCCCCCTGACACTCATGAGCAACTTCCTGTGTTTCCTACACAAATTTCTTTGTTTATTTACTAGTTACAATTAAAAAGCAAAAAATAGAAACTTACCACCCCACCACCACCAACCCATTTTTCTCCCCAAAAGGAAATATAAAGTACAAACTGTTCTGCACTTTGCTTTTCACTTGACAAAACGTCTTGGAGATATTTCCAGATTAATACATCAAGTGCTTCCAAATTATTTTCTGTAGCTGCACTGTGTTCCATTATATGGACATGCCATGGTTTCTTCAGCATGTCCCCACTGATGGACGTGTGAGTGGTTCACAACCTGCTGTTGCAACCAGCAATGATACAATCCACCGTCACTGGCATGTGTCCTTTCACCTGTGTGCAATTAGATGTGTGGGCTAAAACCCACCCACCCAGCCACTCCCCAAGCTGAGATCCAGTTGTTATAACAGAAAAGAAATGAAAATAGAAGAAAACTCAGAACAGATTCTTAAAAAGTGAGAAAAGAAAAAGAAGGGGATAATGAGAAGAAAGCAGGCAGGCAGACTAGGACAGAGGAAAAGAAGGAAGGAGTAAGAAACGAGGAAAAAGAAGAAAAGAATGAAGAGAGGGAAAACCTCTTGACCTCTCTGAGACAGTAGAAGGGAAGTGATTAGACCGTAGTGCAGGGGTGGGGGGTGGCTAAAGAGAGGGCACGTGGGAAACTCAGGGAGCTCTACAATGCTGGCAGTACATAACAAGGAAGTGACTCTTCCTGTCCAAACAATCCTATCCACTACAGCAACACAGAAGAAAGAAGTTCCGAGGCTAAAAATACAGCAGGCATCTCTGCACAGAGCCCAGGACGTGGCCATTCCAGGTTATTCAGCACGTGAGACACAGAGGGAAGAAGCCACGTGTTTTGAAAAAGAACCAAATGCGGAAAAAGAACCAAATGCGTACAAAGCCCTGGTGCTTGAGGCAAATGTAAACAGTATTAGTCAAAACTGTGCATCATCTATAAATAGTTACAAAGCCTTAACTCTAAGAAGCTCTCAAGAGCAACTGCAAGTTGAAAAGGGACACACATGGGATCCAAGAAGTAAAGAAGAATCCCGACCGGACCAAAATGCTGTGCCTCCCTGTTCGAACACACTGACTGATGGTTCCAACTGGCTCCCACCTGAGGAAGATGAAAGGCTGAAGTCAGTGTTCATGACTTACTTTTAGAAGTGCACTGAAGTCCATCACATAGTAAAATCTATGTTATTCCCACTTCAGCGGGTTTCTTTGCCCTCTTAATAAAGTCCAGAGTTAAAAATTAAAACAAAAATTAAGAAAATAAATCTCTAAGTATTGAGAAGGAGAGTGATTTATCTTGCAGTGAAATTATTTTCACACAGAGTAGGCAAATCCAAGGAAACGGGCCCCATTTCAGAACCCTGTTTCAACAAGGGAAATGCCTGACTGGGTGTGCTATTTTATTGGCTTTGATAGTGTTTTCCAAAAAAAGCCTACAACTGCATACTGCCTGAAAAAGCTCATTTTGTGCCTGAAGTTGTTGCTAGGCTTAAATGGAAGTCATGGGGGATATGATAAAAAAAAAAAAAAAAAAAAAAAGCAGTCGGATGATATTAAGAGATGCTAAATAGGTGATTTGTAAACTTTCACGTGTAACTCATCCGTCAAAGAAGGGGCACACACTTCAGAAGAGAAGGGAGAAAGAAAGGGTCCAAGAACGCAACAGACATGTTACATATGGCCTCTGACTCTGTTTCTTTCTATCGTTAATTTTACTCCACATGCTGGAGCTAAACGTGCATTTCAAGTCATGTAAAGATCAGGATAATACAAGTAATATATTAGAAGACAAATCTCAGCATTTCCCAACTTCCACTTACTCCAGTCACAAGTTGGCCAAATTATCAACAGTGCTCTGTCTCCAAATTCAAAAGATTAAAGGAAAAATATGACCTGGCGTACAGCTTTCTATTCCCTATGGTAATTGTAGATGATTCTGTTATTGCAAATTCTATTATATTATGTGCTCCTATTACAAAAATCAACTTAGTATGGAAAAAAAGAAACTGAGGTATATTTCTGTTTTTATTTAGAATAAAAATAATTTAGACATAAACCATTCTTCTATTGTCATGATAATCCCCAACACACATGAAACATCTGCTATCAGGGCAGCACCCCCAAAAATGGAGATTTCACAAGTGACATTCTGCCGGAGCCTCATTCTTTCTTGACTTGCTCTTGACATTAACAGCACCAACTTCTGCTTGGTGCTAAAGGATAAGACTAGAGTATGACGTTCTCCATGGTGATGCCAAGTCCAGTTCTTGGCACACTGGATGCACTCAACTAACATCTATTAAGCAAACGGATGACTTCTAGCAAGAAACATCAAAAACACAATCTTCAAACAATGGGCTGCTCCAGAGTTGTAGGTAACCCCACAAATTCTCTACTCTATTCAGCCTATGGCATAGGGGTGCTACTCTATTTAACGTAAGTAGCTAAAGAGCTTATTGCAATCATTTCTAAACCCTCTCTGTGGTTTGGGGTTTAAGTACTTACTAATGCTCACAGAAATTAACTTCAAGGAGCTGTCTACAAATCTTTTGCATATAGTGGCGGTTTCTTATTTATTTCCTGAAATAGAGAAAACAGCATCTGGGACGCGGCCATTGCTTTTTTACACACATGAAAAATTATTAGCATGGCAACTGAATTTATATCAACTGGGTAGTTTAAGAGAATTGCAGTCAAGAACAGCAAGACTCAGATTTTCTGTTCACAAAGTGAACTCCTTAGATTGACCAGATCTATTTGAACGTTGAAGAATGAACTTCTGAAGCATGTCTATGACACATTAAGTGATAAAAGTTCCAGAATATTACACTATTTTAAAGCATCCAAAGTGAGGGTAGCTTAATTAGAATTCACATATTTATATGTAAATAAAGAAAACTTCTTTATTTAAAAAAAGCAAAGAAATAGAACACATTTTCAGTAGATTATAAACCTTCTAACTTCTCATATCCTTTGGGCTTTGTTATGGTGTCTACTTCTTGGTGGAGATATAGTAAATTTTGGTTGACCCATAAAAGGAAGGAGTTACAAAAAAAGGAAAGGAAGGAAGAAAAATAGAAAAGAACAGAGAACACTTCACAGAGGGGTATCCTGTAGAGAATTCTATAAAACTCTAACCATAGTGCCTACAGAAGTCACTGTTAATTATTTTCCCACTTATTCATCATGCGTTCCTGGGCATTCTTGTCATTAACACCACTATTGGAATCCTTTATAATGTCTAATTTCTAAAAATCAATAAAATGCAAATAAACCAATGTATTAAGCAGTTTTTCTTCTTAATAGGTAAACGCTTAGAACCACTAAGTATTACTGAATAAAGGGGCACAGTGTCTAGAAAAGGAGGGACAAATAATTCGGGCTCCATTGGGTGTAGCCCTAAACTGAACACCTCTAGCCAGCTTGGTTGTTTTGACCTTCATAACTGTATAAACTGCTTTCATTTTGAGTCATGTAACTGATTATGTGTATTTGTGATGGAGCGCGAGTTAAAAGGCAGGAAGCATATGGAACACTGATGTTGAAATACAATTTGCGTTCATCTTACATAATACATCAAGACTATTCTAGCATTTCATAGTCAATTGTAAGGAGAAAAAAAAATACACGTTGACCTATTTCCAATTAGGTCTTCACTTATAAGGGATAAAAACCTACACATGCCAGCAACATGTAACAACCAGAGAAAGCTCACAACCTGAAATTAACACCTTATCTCAGCACTTAGAAACAACTTTGGAGGGAGGCCTGGGTGGCTCCATTGGTTAAGCATCTGACTCTTGATTTCAGCTCAGGTCATGATCTCACGGTTCATGGGATCAAGCCCCAAGTCAGGCTCCACACTGACAGTGCGAAGCCCGCTTGAGATTTTCTCCCTCCTCTCTGTCTGCCCCTCCCTCTCAAAATAAATAAATAAACACCGACAAAAGAAATAACATATAAAAATTATAGAATTTAGCTACACAAAGCACACTGTAATCTGAAATCTTCTTGTGGTCAAATCATTATTATATTCTCATATTTTTCCCACATATGATTCTTACAAAGTTAACTTTGCAGTAAACAGACAGGGTAAATCATTTGTCAAATAGGAAACAGTAATGAATACTACCGTAAATGTTATTTCATTTTCTTACGCACAAGGCAATAATGTAAAAATAATTACTTTTAATTCCTAAGGAAGTTCTAAGGGTTAAATATTTCAGTGAAAAGGACTATTACATAATAAAAGTTTGGGAAACATTTGTCTGGTACAATAAACCTTAATGCAAAGGGACTATATGGAGGCTTCTTAGGTTGTAAATGAAGGAAAAGCTTTAGGGAATTCTGTCTTCAGATTCCTGCCCCATCATTTGGCATCTGAGTTGGCTAAGTACTTTCAATACTAACTCCATCTATTCCTCCAAATTTCCTGGCACTGCAGGGCAAAAGACAAAGCTCAAAGACTTTCCCAAGATCTTAAAAATAAAAACCACTGGAGACAAGATCCATATTCTATCCTTCCTAACTTCAAAGTCTATTCTTTTCAATATGCCACATTCTATTTACCTCACCTTTCTGTGAAAGGGTATTTTCATTTGGCATTCCAGTATCTCTCAGTAGCTTTGAAAATAAAAACTGCATTTATTCTAACTCTTAATTCATAACTAAAAACAATATCCTTTCTCCAATGCCTTTCTGGGAACACTGATCTGCCTGAATAGCAAAGCCATGGCATTGCTAATAAGCAGCTAACATAAAATAGAAAATCAATCTGCTAGCAAATGCTTCCTTTAAAAATATTTCTCTATAAGTGAATAAAATTCTCTTTGATTATTATTTCTAGGGATTAAGCATCTCCCAGTGATGCATGGTCTATCTGCATTTTTCTCTCTGTGACAGCCTAAATGCCTCCATTTATACACCTTAGAATGTTTCTAAGAAGGAAGATTATCCAGTTTATTAAACAATGAATGGCTCCTTTCACCTTTGGAAAGAATGTTTTGTTTTGTTTTGTTTTGTTTTATGAAAGTCCCTGAGACCAACTGCAAGGAGTTTGGCTTTTAAGAGTTAAAATAAGACCAGGCATTCTGAACCTTTCAGAGAACTCAACTTATAAAATCCTCCTGTTTTGTAGAAACTCTGCCCCTTCTCACCCAATCAACTGTGGTCTCATCTGAAAGGATCCCAGCATCTTGTACAAATGTGATCTAGATAGACGACTGGAGGTCTCACGTGAGAAAGCATAATCCCAATCCATGGACGTATAGGAAAGGTCTTGATGAAGTAAGTTTGTTACCTCCTTTTACAGAGGAGAGACTCAAGTTCAGAAAGTCTGGCTGACTTGGGTCCAATCTCAAAGACTGTTCTGGTCAGTACCAGGTTTAAAACCCGAGTCTCCAGAATCTCAAAACACATGTGTTCCCCGCCCGCCCCCCCCCCCCCCCCAACGTGCTTGTCAGAATATTAGTGCAGGAGGTTTAAGAGCACAGGGTTTTGATGGGGAGAGGATGTGTACTGGCTGAGTCATCACCTCCTCCACCTCCCTGACAGCATCTCTACCTCTTTTCATACAGAACTGAACTAGTATAGACGAAAACAAAGTTGTTCCTAAGAACTAGGCAGGCTGAGCAGGCTCCCAGAACTCAAGAGGGGAAATACAATTGAAATGAGATAAAAAATAAGATATTCTCTTACCAGTTGGTATATGAATTATATTTAGGGAGAAAGCCTGCCTTTACATTGAAGGTCATTTCCCCAACGCCATCAAATGCCCCAAATGAAGGAAGAGTTTTGTGTCTGTATGCCATGGGGTCAGCATGATGCCAGGATGCTCTGGATGGGCAGGGTGAATCCTTCCCTTAACCTACACCACTTAGTTCCCCGCTATGGTGTCACATTCTCAGCTTAGCATCTCAACCTTTTGGGATCTGGCCTCTGGTTCTACCCTTAACTTCAACACCTACCACCTACCCCTCAGCTGCCTTCAAGCCATGCTGAAATATTTGTCATTACTCAAAATACCTGGTGATGCTTCACGACTCCTGGACTTTTCACAGGTTACAATGTTCTCATTGCTTCTTTAACTAGTAATCCCGCTTGTTCGTCAAAATTCAGTCTAAATATGGCTTCCTCCAGGGGATTTTCCCTGAATCTGATTTTGATGCCCTTATGCTCTCCCAGCATTCTGTTCATGCTTCTATTATAGCACTGATAAAAATGTAATGTAATCATTGATTTGCATATTTATTACTTACTATAAGCCTCTGGAGGTTTGAGATCTTGTCTCACTCAACTTTGTATCCCTGGCACGTCGCACAAGACCTGGCCCATGGTTCGTGCTCAATAAATGATAAATGTGTGAAGGAATTAATGAAATGCCAAAAGACAGCAGTTACCCCATGACTGCCTACATCAGTTGTGACTCTGGGCAAATCACAAACTCTATCTGATCATCCAAAAGTAATCACTCAGAACTAATTGTTAATCAGTGTCAGGGGATAGCATATTTCATGGAAAAGAGTTCTTGCATTTGATGAGTTAAAACAATGACCACCGTGCACTTTGAGGTCTTTAAAAAAGTAAGATATCAGCCAGTTGATGCATAAGGCCGACCACTTTTCTCTTATGCAATATGTTTCCCTCTCTGTGTTACTACTGCTTACAGTATCCGGGGTAGGGCTTTTGGCACCTTTGTGTGACAGCGTTTCAACTTGTAACTCATGTCCAAGTGAACTCAGCTCCTGTATCCCTAGTTCACAAGATTCCTGACCATCTATTTTATAAGCCTAAGAAAAAGTTAGCTAAATTAAACCATGAGGGCTTATTTTAAGATGGGTACTGCAAAAAAGGCAAACTTTTCTTTGAAATGTAGTAAAGGTACAAAATCGTTATGAACGTCACAAAGGCCTGATTTTTCTAGTTGGATTGACATGAACAAGAGAAAAAACAGGAAATTAATACTGAAGGCCTGCTGGACAATAGAAAAGGGTTTAACAGGATCCCAAATGGGGTAATTTGATCTGTCCCATTATTATCTTGTATGAACCTACAAATCAGAACAGGAAAAGGAATTCTTGAAAAAAAATTAACTAAGATGAAATTGGATATTGCATTCATCACGGAAATTCAACTATAAAGAGGTTAAAGCTGTCCTGTAAACTCCAGATAAAAGGCTCATAACTCATTTCCACTGGAGGGTAATAAGACAAGCTGTTCTTTCCATGAGTGGATGGAACAAGTATAGTCTTGTACGAAGAAAACTAAAGGTGAGTACAACATTCCTCTGCTACCTCTGGAAGATGAACTATGTAGTTTAAGTGATGTGACACCACTGTTCCTTGACCTTTTATAGTCAGTAGGGAGAAGGATTCCTTCTCAAATCTTTAGATTGCAAATATGTAATCCCTTTCACATTGTATAATTTGTTCTATTCCTGAATCATCATGTTTAGTTATCTTTATTTTCATGTGTCTGTCTGGGGGGCGGAGTGTATTCTAGATATTTACTGATTCTTGTCTCTTCTTTGTAATTAACAACAGTTTGTATATGTTTTGGCCCTATGGCTTCTGAATGGTTGCAAATTCATTATGCATCTCTTAGCCTATCATGCCAAGGATAAAATGAGTGGGATTTTCAACTATAGATGATTTACAGCTCTTAGGTTCAGATAAAGCCTAAAACCAGAGAAAGAGACTGAATAAAACTCATCATGCTACTACAGATCTACAAAAGAGATTCAGGAAACACAATGAAATATAAGGGTAACACAATTTACAGATTTCCTTCACCAGATTGTGCTTGCTTTCTGAATACATCATTGTTCAGAGCTATGATAGCTTAGTTTTGGGGGCCAAAAGCAAATTAGCAACTCAGATAAACCTTTTTATTTGAAAGATTGTTTTAAAGTTTATTTCTTTACTTTTGAGAGAGCGCACATGAGCAGAGGAGGGGCAGGGAGAGAGGGAGAGCGAATCCCAAGCAGACTCCATGCTGTCAGTACAGAGCCCAGGGTAGGGCTCCATCTCATGAACACGACATCATGACCTGAGCTAAAATCAAGAGCCTGACACTTAAACAACTGAGCCACCCAGGCACTCTTCACATAAACCTTTTTAATATCTTTTTTTGAATGTTTATTTTTTTCTGAGAAAGAGAGAGAGAGAGAGAGAGAGAGCAAGAGAGAGTGGGGGAGGGGCAGAGAGAGAGGGAGACACAGAATCCAAAGCTGGCTCCAGGCTCTGAGCTGTCAGTTTGTCATGGGGCTCAAACTCCCAGACCGTGACATCATGACCTAAGCCAAAGTCTGATGCTTAACTGACTGAGCCACCTAGGAGCCCCCATAAACCTTTTTTAGACAAGAATAAATGTCACAGTACTCAAACTGGATAGGCTTTCTTTTTGACCTATCATATTTCTATCTAGAATTTTCTCATCTTGTACTGAGTTTTTTCTACTCTTTTTATCTCTAAAAACCATTGTGGAAAAAAAATGAATGAATTTCAAAGAATCAACTAAATAGGGCACATGAGCCAGGGAGTGATCAAAGTATAAATGTGTACACCAAATTAGTCTTAAATTTTGTTTTGGTGTGTGAATATATCCGGTATTTATTATTCATATTTGGACCACTAAAATTTTTACAGGTAATAATGGTATTAGTATTTTTCATTCATTCAACATGTATCTCTTGGGTCAAAGGAATTAAAGCTTAAGTCACATGCAAGCCTCATTTCCAAGAAGCATAAAGTGCAGAAGAGAAGATTTTTAAAGTTCATAATAGCTATTAAATCATGTGACTCAAAATACAGTGGTCAGTAAAATACGGCCCAGGGGCTGATCACCTATGTTTAAAAAGGTAATTGTATCAGGACACCGCTGCGGCCATTTGTTTAGGTATTATCTCTGGCTGCCTTTACAGTACCAGAGCAGAACTGAGTATAGCCGAAAGTCTACGTCCATCAAATCCAACATTTTATCTACTCCTTTACAGGAAAGGTGATCCCTGGTGAAGGTGATAATAACCACCATTATAAGTTAAGATAAAATGACAAGGCAGTTCATAAAAAGATTATTCTTTTGTTTCCTTCTTCCCTCCCCCTCTCTCTCCCTCTTTCTCTCTCTCCCTCTCTCTCTCTTTCTCAGTATGCTCCAAACCCAGTACAGAGCCCAGCACGAGATTTGAACTCACAACCCTGAGATCAAGACCTGAGCTTAGATCAAGGGTCAGATGTTTAACTGACTGAGCCGCCCAGGAACCTCAAGGATTACTTATTTCTTTACCAGTGAGGTGTCATTTGAGATGAACTTTGAATTAGGGGTGAGGATTTTGACCGACAGAATCACTGAGAGTAGCAATCTCAAATAAAAAAAGAGTTAGGTGAAAGACATACATACAAGATATACTGCCACAGTTAGAAAACATCAGGTTGTACAGCTTGATTACACGATGAGCTGCAGGAAGTAAATTCTAATGGAAGTCACATTTCTGGTATCCAGCTCATTCATACCAGCACAGCCACGCCAGTTTTTATGACTAAAGTCAGTGGTCACAGCACCATTTCTGAGGGCTTGTCACCAGTTCTTAAATATTGTGAATATCACTCCTGGTTTTACATATCAAAACCTATGAGATGCAGCCAACAGAGTCTTCAAAGGAAAATTTATATTTAAAATCAATTTCTCATAAATAATAACATAAAGATATAGCATTCATCTCAATAAACTAGAAAAAGAACATCAAAATGAACCTAAAGGACCCTCACACACTGTGGGAAAGTATGACAGAAAGAGGGGGGAGGGGAATGCATTTATGTTGATCTACAGAAACGTAAGTGTCCCTTTGACTCAGCAATTCTACCCCTAAAATTTGATTCCGTGGACATGCTCCTACACATTCAGCAAAATACAGTGACCAGTGTGTTCACTGCAATGTGTTTGTATAATCAAAATTGGAAACAATCTTTTTATTCACCAAGTTTAATGCCTAACAATACATCATGATTCGACAATACTGTAAATTTGAGAATATAGTTATGTAGATTCACATGTTCTTATAAGAAAAGGATATTGATAATATAGGGTAGAAAAAGTAAGCTATTGAGCAGTATCTATGGCCTTACCACAGTTCTCTTAAACATCGTACTTTTGTATATATATGTAACTCAATGTGTGTGTGTGTGTGCGTATGTGTGTGCGTACATGTGAAAGGGAGAAGTATATATGATGATGATGATGAAGTTTAGAAGTACATACTGAAGTGTTAAGAATGGTTGACCGTAAACAATCCACAACAGCCAAAGCCATCTTGAGCGAAAAGAACAAAGCTGGAGGCATCACACTACCTGATTTCAAAATATATTACAAAGCTATAGTAACCAAAACACCATGGTTCTATCGTAAAAGCAGACACCAAGGCAAATGGCACAGAATTGAGATCCCAGAAACAAATTCACCCATTTATGATCAATTGATCTTTGACAAAGGTACCAAGAGCATACAATGAGGAAAGGACAGTCTCCTCAATAAATGGTGCTGGAGAAAATGGAAAATAGACCCTTATCTCACAAGATATACACAGGTCAACTAAAAATGGATTTAAAACTTAAATGTAAGAAAATTGTGAAGCTACTAGTAGAAAATATAGAGAGCTTGACATTAATCCGGGCAAGGATTTTTTTGGATATAATCCAAAAGGCATCTGCACAAGAACAAAAGTAGAAGACTGGGATTTCATCAAACTTTTAGCTTTTGCACAGCAAAGAAAGGAACAAGGTGAAGAGGCAGCCTATGGAATGGGAGAAAATGTTTGCAAATCACATATCTGATAGTTAATATGCAAAATATGTAAGAAACTCAAACAACTCCAATAGCAAGTAACCTGATTAAAAAATAGGCAAAGGATCTGAATAGATATTTATCAAAGAAGACACACAAATGACCAAAGGTATATAAAAAATACTCAACATTATTAATCATCAGAGAAAGGCAAATCAAAACCACAGCGAGATATCACACCTCAAGATAACCCATGTTGGTGAGGATGTGGATAAGAGGGAACTCTAGTACACTGTTGGTGGGAATACAAATTAGTATAGCCACTATGGAAAACATAGAGGCTACTCAAAAAATTAAAAATAGAATTCCCATATGATTCAACAATCCCACTTCTGGGTATATAATTAATCAATTGATCAATTGATCAACTTGATATCCTTTTTAATTTTTTGGGGTATAGCTGATACTCAATGTTGCATTCAGGTGTACAATACAGTGATTTAACCTGTCTATATGTATATGTTATACTATGCTTACTGCAAATGCAGTCACCACCTGTCACCATACAACACTATCACGATATTAATAATTATATGCCGTATGCTGTACCTTTTAGTCCCATGACTTATTCATTCCATCTGCAGTCCCATGTCCATTGCAGAATTATTCACAATAGCCATGATATTTCCAAGTGACCATAAACATAGGAATGGACAAAGAAAATATTGTGTGTGTGTGTGTGTGTGTGTGTGTGTATACACACACACACACACACACACACACATAAATACATATATATATGTATGTATACATATACACAAAGAAATATTACTGAGACTTTAAAAAGAAGGTAATTCAGTCATTTGCAGCAACATAGATGACCCTGGAAGACATCATGCCACTTGAAGTAGTCAAATATTTATTTGAAAGATGTATCAGGGGCACCTGGGTAACTCAGTCAGTTAAGCATCTCACTCTTGATTTTGGCTCAGGTTATGATCTCAGGGTCATGGGACTGAGCCCCTTAATGGGCTCCATGCAGGGTTTAGAGCTTGCTTAGGATTCTTTTTCCTCTCCCCCTGCCCCTCCCCAGCTCTCACACACATACTCCCTCTCAAAAAAAAAAAAAAAAATAGAGAGAAATCATTTTATGATCTCACCTATAAGTGGAATCTAAAAAAGTCAAATTCATAGAATCAGAGAGAAGAATGGTGGTTTCTAGGGCTGGGAGGTGGGGCAAGTAAGAAGATGTTAATCAAAAGGTATAAAGTTTTGATTATGCAGGATGAATAAGTTCTGGGGATCTCGTGTACAGCATGGCAACGACAGTTAACGATATTGTGTTGTTTACAATATTAAATCAATATTGTGTTGATTAAAATATTGTGTGTATTTAAAATTTGCTGAGAGAATAATATCTTAAATATTCTCACCACGAACACACACACACACACACACACACACACACACACACACACACACCACTTACACACAATTATAACAATGTGAGGTGGTGAATATGTTAATTAGCTTGATTGTGGTAATCATTTCACAAGGTCTATCAAGAATTCATTTTGTACACTGTAAATAAATACTTTTGTCCATTATATTTCAAAAAATATGGGGAATAAAAAGGATAGTTAAATACTACCTTTGGGTAGTAGAGTTGGAGTGAGGAGCATTTTGATGTTTTATTCTATATATTTCTGTTTGATTTCTTTTCAGCCAGGATATTACTCTTTCGTAAGACAGATCGACAACACTACAAGAACATCTCTGAACATATACCTCTCTAGATACAGGTCAATTAGATGAAGGCGTATGAACACATTAAGTTAATTGACAAATAATGCCACATTGCTTTTCAATAGTATAAACAGAGATTAATTTATATGTTTTCTTGCTCAAGTCAAATTTCAAGTTTGATTCCAGCAAGAGCTATGATTAGACCAGGAATGGTCACGCTCCTCAGCCTCAAAGCTTCAGACTATAAATATTCAAGCTTTCTCTTTGTGATTGCAGGCACTGAGAATTTTTCCCAATCCTGGATTCCCCAGAGTCAAATGAGATAGAGGATCCATTGCTCTTCTGGCATATTTCTTACTGATTTCATATGCTAGCTACTAGCATCACCTGACCACGCAAAAGTGTACAGCTTTTATTATTAGTGGCACTGTAGGAAAGAACAAGTCTAATTCAGAAAAAAATCATGTTTGATACATGAAGTTAGGGTTAAAATAATAAAACTCATTTTGAAATAAAAGTTGGATGTGAATTTAAAGTTGAGGTCCCTGACAAGCAACTTCCCGGCAGGCTTTGAGGATACCATGTCTGGTCCCTGCTCCCCCCCCCCACCTCTACGCACCCTGGGGGAGAAAGCAGAATGCAGTGCTGAAACACAGTGTGGTAACTGAACCAAGGTCAGGGCTCTGGTCTCCAGACTCTTAAGAAACAACTTTATCCTCTAGACACCTTTCACGAACCTCATCCTATAAGCGGAGTGGTAGAAATCATGGACTCCAGAACCACATTAACTCCCTAAGTCTCCTGCCTTCTAGCTCTGGGATCTTGGAAAAGCTACTTATACTCTCTGTATCTCAATCTCGTCATTTGTAAAAGGAGGATACTAATAGCATAGTAAACCCTTGTCATATCATTTTAAATAGGATCTGAATACTCAATCCCATAAAATATGAGAATGGATTATTGTGAGATTAATGAAATGACCAGAGTTAGCTGCCTGGCTGAGAGTTCCAAGGATCCTGGAAACAACTACCAGTCATACTATATACTACTGAATCTGTAGTATACAGTATCATGGGATTTTACCATCAAGCAACTATGAAGACTGAGTTAATATATAAAATACCTAGAACAGAGTCTAGCACTAAGTAGCCAATACATATAATGCTGGTTATTATCACTATGACTGCATCTGTCTCTACTGTGACCCCCACGGGGCCACTGCTACAACAGTACAAAACAGACAAAACCAAAGGAAGAGAATTTCCCAATGACCAAGCAGCAAGACGATGATAAAAAGTAACAGCAAAGTGATTTCCACGTATTTGTTCAAGGGTAATCCCTTTAGGTTGTCCTGACTACTCTTTACTCATCCTGAATTCTCCCCTTGCCAAAAGCTGTCAACAAATAAACTCCAGGAGGGAACAGGGCCAAGATGTGAGGCTGGCATTCGAAAGAGATTGGACTTACATTAAGCATGCTATCCATCTATAAACCTATCACCTGCTTAGGACGCACTGCCTGCTCTAGAGACGAAAGCTATTTTTCCAGCAGGCATCATACCGTTTTAACAAAATATCGTCGACCTGAAGTTTATGTACCATAAGCTGTTGAATATTATTCCTGTGAAGGGGCTTTAGGATTCCTGAGGAGAGAAAAGTATTGCATGTGGCTAGCAAATTTGAGAGGTGGCAGTGGTTCACATCATCCTTATTAATGCCATGACATTTAACGTGACACTGTTGAAAGTAAATCTTGTCATCACAGACACCAGTGACCTGTTCCTCAACTTTCCATGTTCAAGGCAGGAGTCCCAGACTGGAATTTGGAAAAGCTGGCCACCCAGAGCTTTCATGCGCATGGACATGAAAACGAGTCTTGGCCAATCTAGCTGTTGTGGAATTAACTTCATTCATCTACTGGAGGCAGCGGTTTCATAACACCATGGCAGAAAGAGAAAGACATCAGGGCTGAGGGCAGGGAGGGCTTTTATGTGTTTCCTACCTCTGTCTTATTGTGCACTAAACAAGACCAGATGTTTCAACAAAGAACTGAAACCAGAGTCATACTGCGTTTGATTTGTGGGACCACCCTTACTTGAAATGCCAGCTCATCATTCCAAGGTTTGAAAAATGATGTGCATGAAAAGTGAGATAAGAAATGTTGAACATTCCTTCAAAAAAGTAATTAATTATACCATCCACAGATGGTAAGAAAATGCCTTCCAGGTCGGCATTGAGAAATGCAGCGATTACTTGCCAAAGGGTTAGAACCAGGGCGTATTCTCTCATCCCTCCCATGCGTCTGTCCTGGAACCACGGGGTAGATGAGAATGGCATGGGAGGAATAGTGAGGTTAAGGGAAAAAGCAGAAGTGAACCCACAACAACCAAGAGACAGAGTAGATCAAAAGCAAGAGATTTGGGGATTATTTAAAGTGTCCATGGTTTCCAGGGAATAGCAGTTCGGCAAAAGGTCAATACAGGGAGTCACAGCAAATGCACGCCTAGTTTATGGGAAGTCAACCCTGTGCTTGTAGATATGCTGGTGGGGGGGAAAGATAAAGAAGGAGAGAGAAGGGAAAAAGGAAAAGAGAGAAAGGGGTTGACGGAGATGGAGGGACAGAAAGAGAGATGTGGAAATATACAGGGAAAGAGAAAAGATAGACACAAAGGCAGAGAGAAAGAATTAGAGAACAGGATAGAAAAGAATGAGGAAAAACCAGTGATTTGAATTTGTGGTCATCTCCTAGGGCCACCACCATTCCACTAATGAATTGAGCTCTCATCAATTCTCGATTTTCAAATTGTTGAAATTTGAATTTGCCTTCCCCTGGTCATTCCTTTTATGTCTCTATGTCTATGTTAAGCTGAAAGCAGTTCAAGTTTTTAAAAATAGAACACTTACTCTTAAAAATATTTTTTAAAAAAAGTTTTTTGGCTCCTAAATATAAGTTAATTACTTTAGCTTACATTCAACCAAAGAAATAGAATTCTGGAGGGGGAGGCGGGGAAAGATAACTGGCTGTTTTGGATTTTAAATTCCTGATAATTGCCTTATAATTAAGAATATAACAGTGGAGGTATTATTCTGCAGAAGACTATGTGGTCACAAAGTTTGGGAAATGGAGGGTTCATCAAATTTAAACAGGTTTCCTACCTTCAGATTTTCTTAAAGACCCAAGTATAGCAATGGGCACTGGGTTCTCCACAATGTAGATAAACAACACAGTTTTTCCCAAACTGACTTGATCAGAGAGTCCTTCCTTTTTCAAAGTACACCTCACAGCACAAGTATATTGTGGAACACACTTTAGAAACCTCTCATCCAATTCAAGCCCTCCTGTTTCCTCTATTCATGCCTTCTGCCAGCCAGATGTATATGCCATGATTAAGCAAATCTCCCCAAATGTATGTTTGATTGCAGTGTTTCCATGTTTATTGCTCTATAGTGGCTGCCAATGGTCTACAACTGTGAATCCCAAACTTTCCCCAAACACGTGAATTAAATGGCCACCCCAGGCATGTATGCCATATTTATTCTCTGGTTCCACATATCTCCTGGCATGACACCAACTTCCTTTGGTGGTTAGTCTATCATAATAGGAGATGCACATTTGGAATAGCAAGTACTTATTCCCCGATCTAGCAGTCAGTGTCCATTACAATCAGACCTCAGCCCACTTTTCTGTCCTGTGTCCTTCCTTCCTTGATGCCTGGCTATGGAGCATAAAGCAGTCTACAGAAACTGTTATTACATTCTTCAAACCCAGACTGATCAGAGATCTCCATTTAAATTAAGAGAAGAGAGACATATTAGAAAATGGGAGAATGACATTCTCCTGCCACAGATCTCTACAGATAATAAGAGAACCTAACAACAACCTCCAATCTGTTTGCATATAAAAGATAATGTCTAGCTTTGCTTATTAGCTCTGTTCATCAACCAGCGCCATGCCCAGAAGCCCATTAACCTAGGAATCAGGGATATAATGTGAAAAGGAATGGGGGCGCCCGGGGACCTTAATCGGGTAAGCCTCCAACTTTGGCTTAGGTCATGATCTCACAGTTCACGAGTTCAAGCCCCTCATCCGGCTCTCTGCTGTTAGTGCAGAGCCCATTTCAGATCCTCTGTTCCCCTCTTTCTCTGGCCCTCCCCTGTTTGTGCTTGCTTGCTCGCTCTCTCTCTCTCTCTCTCTCTCTCTCAAGAATAAAGATTTAAAACAAAAGAAAAAAAAACAGAAAAGGAATGACTATATCTTGGACCACAGAAAAGGCAGCGCTCGGGAGTGATAACACAATGGCACTGTGGATATAGGACGTCAGACACTGATTTGGACTCGCTGGGAGTTGGCCTAGTGGAAACTAAAAGGTTTTATGTTTTGTTTCAGTTTGCTTTGCTTTGCCTCACTCTTTATCTAACGACAAAAACTCAGTGGAGAGAAAACACTAGTTAATGTACATAAGAAAAACAGAATAACACATGACCTTCAGAGCCATAAACGTAAATAAATATGCCAGATGCTGTTCCTCCAAGTGCTACAAGACAGGTAAGATTTCCTTACATCCATTTACCCCAAGGAGTCCATCTTGAGTGATTTTCCCTCCAGCTTTAGCCTAATAACAATGAGGGAAGGTGTGGCTGGGGGGAATGACTCCTAGCTTTCCTTTGTTTCATGTTCCCAGGAAGAGAAAATCTTCCCACAAAACAAACAAATAAATCTTAATGTTAAAAGTTCACACACAAATATGGTTTATAGGCCTTTCATTCTTCACCATCATCTTTAGAATTTCATGAAAAATCAAAGGCTTTGAGAAAAATACAGAAGCTTAAAATCTTGGAGTTGAGGGCATTTGAGAATTTCAGTGGAAAGCATCCAATTCCACTGCATGCGTTTCCTGTGCATTTAGTAATAGTTTCCTCGGTTTCAAAATTCCTTAATTATTGGAACTATAAAGCATGAAGTTCTACTAGGAAGAAAAATTTGCCTTGCCTCTCCAGATGTGACCTCTCCCAGGCCCCCCTGGCTCGCTCACAGAAGATGACCTACTTTATTGAGATTAAAGTTTTCAGACATGATCCATTTCCACTTCATCCCAATGCAAAATTTATCTTTGTCCTCATCTGCCCTTTTTTTCCTCCTTTCTTGTAGGAAGAAACGGTTATGGATTAGGTTTTCTAAGGCCAATTGTCTCACCTGTGCCCTTGATCTGTTCAGTATCTGCCACCTGAACCCAGGATATATGTTTATGGCTTCCCTTGCCCACCTCCTAACAACTCCAATCCTTCACTGCTGCCTCTTCCTTGAACTGAGACCACATATACACTCAAGCCTCCCTACTTCAAAATCACCTTCCCTCAGTTATGTTATTCCACATTAGTATCTGCCCATCTCCTCCTAATTTTCAACCTCAAACTTCTAGAAAGAGTGGCCCATACCAGTGCCTCCGGTTCCTCAGCTCCCACTACATTTCCAAACCCTGCTTCACCTGCCCTCCATCTGAAACTATTTTCCTGAAGGTCAACAATGACCTCAAGTTCCTAAGAGCCATGCATTTTTTTTCTTGGACTTCAAATACCTTAAAGTCTTTCCAGTGCATAAAATCACTAAATACTTCTCTGGTTTTGATATTTCATATTCCCTTTGCTATCATAATACTCATTTCTGTTTCTTCCATACCTCTGACCAATTCTTGTTCCTTCACTGTCTCCTTAATATTCCCTAGGATTCTGTCCCTGATTTTTTTTTTCTATCTCTACAATTTCCATTCTAATCTTGTGTCTTTCTTCTAAAAGTGATGCTGATCATTCCCAAATACTAGCAAAACAATGATACCCACAGTACCTACCTTATAAGGCTGTGGTAGAGATTTAATGAGTCAGTACAGTACAGTACAAAACCCTCAAAAAAGTGCTAGTATTTTCTGGTTTTGTTGGTTTTGATATCATTAAATCTGAATCTTTATTCCAGATCTTTATTGTGATCCCCTATACAAATCTCCAAGAGACGTATAGGCAGCTACAGACCAACAAACACTTCCAAATTCAATTTCAAAATGTAACTCACTGTCACGTTCCCGCAACTTTTACTTCCTCTTTCAGGTGAGGATGTCCCATCTTCAGTGTTATCGCAGAATGAAGCATTGGACACACCTTCGAAACCTCTCCGTCCTTAGCCTCATTAATCGAACTACCACCCAGTTTCTGCTAATGCTACCTCTACAATATTCTTTACTTTCGGTAAAATTTCCCAAACCCAGAAGTTCATGATGTGTTACCTCGGTTACTTCTATAACCTCAGACCTGACCTCCTCCTGCTTCCCAGCTCTGTCTTTAGTATCTCTACCCTAATCAATACTAAAATTAACTGTTCAAAACCACTGTCCAATTTTATCATCTACATGGAAGAAAAGATTATAGCTCATGATCTTCATGAAAACATACCACAGTCGTTACCAAGGCATTCAAGCTGTTCTAGATTCCTGACCAAACTTTCTCATTTTTCTCCTCCCTATTTTCCACCACTATGTTCTACTTCTCTCTAGTGCATACTTTTCAACTGCAGACTTCTGACGAAACCATGCCTTCAGACATTGCCACGCAATTCCATACATTCTTTAAAATACATCTCAAATAACATGCCCTCCGTGAAGATTTCACCAATGCTTCCAGACGGACAGACTCACTACTCTCTGGACCTGGTGGGTTTCTGTACCTACGGTAGGGCTAAACAGATCCTACATAATATACTCCTGTCTTAAATCCCTTCCTAAATTATATACTGATGTCTTATTTAGTAATTCTTCCCCTTTATTCATTCAGTGTTGACTGAGTGCTTTCTATGTATCAGACATTAAGATAGACTCTAGAAATGCAATGGGAAAAGAACTCTTCTCCTCCAATAAGCCAGCCTTTTCGACTTAGCAGAGTGCTTGGTACATGGCAAGGAGTGAACACAAATGTGTAAAATGGAATTTTCCCTAACATCACAGGTGAAATAAAGGCACCATGAATTCAAACACTTCTCCAATTATCTATTACAAGTTAGAATTCTATCAGGAGATGAACTCAACATTTATCAGTTTTAAATATTCATTCCAGTTGCTAGAACATACAGTCTCACAACTGTAAAAAAAAAAGTTTTATATGACTTTATAGTTTTAGAAAAGTGCTTTCACACAAAAACTTGGGTTTCCTGTATATAGGCTTACATTTTTAAAACAGCAAAGGATCTGATAAATTTTGAGAAAATTGAAGTCAAAGGCAAAGTGTGAGTTGCAATTTTCTTGATTCACATAATTTACCTATTTATGCACTTAATGACTTATCCATTCACTTATTGATTTAGTCATCTAACAGAGTGTATTGAATCTGTAACAGTAAATATATTATGTGAATAATAAGAGTACTCATCAACCAATTGTTGATTTGTATTCTTTTTCTATACTCCCAGAAATTACAGACAAACAATTAATTTACAAAAGCTTCTTTCCTCTACATCAGTAGAATGAAACTACTGGATTATTGTAATACTCTTCTTCCCCATAGAGGGCATGCTCCTCGTTCAGTCGTCTTAAAATCCCAAAACCAAAGAGCCACTGTCTACTTGTTTAGCACACATGTGGTTTCTTATCTGTTCTGCTTACGCTTCAACTTTGCACTGAATATCAGAGTCCCAAGGAATCACACATAGTGCACTATGATGAGTCACCTAAATCCTCTTGGGTTTCCTTGCTCATTCCCAGCAAAGACCTGACCTCCAGAAAACCTTCTCCCGATATAGACCACCACCACCCTAGCACGCGAAGATGTAGGCCCTACTTTATAAATAGAGAATCCCATGCCTACTGGTTGTCACACCAGCTGTACATGAATTACTCAAAATATGACTAATACGTATGTAATGATAATTGCTTCTACATGATGTAAAAATATTTATGCCGGAGAAAGCTTGACCTTCCTCCATTCCTCCACTTCTGATTTCCTCAGATAACCCACAATGCATTGGTCATTTCTCTGACCAGTTGTAGAAAGGATACTAATGCAGTTGGGGTCATCTGGGAAGAGGAAGGGAGTGAAGATAGAAAGGAGAGGATGTGTCAAGGCTGCCTGTCTGATGAATGAGATGGAAAGAGTAAAGGCAGAACCAGCAGGCATTTTAAACAGGGTTTACAAATGTAACCGTAAATATGTTTTTCTAACTGAGTTTACTCACAATTGTATGTTGCTTTTTTCCTTCATTTAACAAATCAAACTAAAATGTGGCCTCTTGCTTTCCCCCCTTGACTATGTACTGTACGGGCGACAAAATGACTAAGACTCAATGAAGGACAATGAATGCCCTTTGATAAGCAACTGAACCAAAACCATACCCCAACAGGAGATTGCTTTTCCAATAAGCACTGGGGTGCAATTATGAAGGCGAGGGAGAATGTTTGCTGGACTGGCAAAATCAGATATCCACGCCATGCAAACTTCAAAGCGGAGCTTTGTAAAGGTCTAAGAGAAGAGCCAAGAAATAAGTGTCAAACAATGTATGGGCAGGGGAGAGGGTGCGTATGTGTGTGTGTCATTGCTTCATCGTGTGTCTTTTGAACAACTGAGGAAAGCTCCCTGTTTGGTTGAGGTTCATGCTTCCTTCTGACTGCTCTGACTACTGAGCTCCAGCGGGACCTGAACTCTGGATCTCTACGTGTTACTGTTTTGATAAATTCCTTCAGATGCTTTTAAAATGAAGTGCAAAATTTCCCCCAAACAATTTCTTTTGAAAAACCACTTTACTTAAAGAGAACATGGGTAATTCATTTCAGGTCCCACCCATCCACTGGTAGAATGGAAATCCAGAGACAACTTTAAGGATCAAAGGTGAACATACTGTTTGATCTCATGCTCAGCTAAACTGCTGGTGCTTCCTGTAAAACTATGAGGATTTCAAGGCTGTGGCAGGCATAGCTAGCAATTACCAATGTCTTCCTGGTGAAAAAAAGTGGGTGAAGCTGGCCCATGTATGTGAGGTAAGGGTATGCTGTTGTTATCAGAAACAAAGGAAGCATGATCTTGGCATATAATCTGGCGCAGAAACTGGGAGAACAGAGCCAGATACAGAAATAATCCTGAGAGGCAGCTTGTTACTCACTCAACAAATATTTATTGAGCACCTACTATGTGCCAAGCATTGTTCTGTGTTCTGGGGATACAGCAGAGAACAAGATAGGCCAGGTCACTGTTCTTGTATCACTACATTTTAAGAGAAAAGTCAGATAGTAAACAAATAAGAAAGAACACTATATAAATATCTATATCTCTATATCTAGATGTGTAAATACAGAGATGTAGATATTTATTTATTTATCTCTATCCAGTAATGTTAAGAGCTCTGTGAATTGCAGGGAAGTAAAACAAGGTGAAGCAATGGAACTCCACTGGGGGATGCTTTTCAACTGAGTGGGCAGCAAACATATTTAAGCTGGGATCTGAAAAATAAGAAGAAACCATTCATGGTAAGATTGGGCAGGATGAGAGGGGCGGATCGAGGCAAAGGCAACAGCTCTTGCCAAGGTCTTGGCATGTTGGAACAATAGAAAGAAGGCCATTGTGGCTGGAATATGAGAGGGTGAGAGGGAGAGTGGTGGAGATGAGGTCATAGTGTTGGGCAGGGGCCAAGTGGGTGGTGTGTAATAAGGGCAGTCTGTAAAGGGTGAGTTGAGATGATGTTTCAAGAAGCAGCCACTGAGGATGTGCATTAAGATAGTGGGAAAACCAAGACAGATAAGTCAGTGAAAAGGCAGATGTGGGAAGTTGGGGAGTGAGGTAAGGGAGGGTTTCAGGTTACTGGGCTATAGCAGAAGATTAGATTTCAGTTAGGAGGAAGAGGATGGATACGGACATTGCTAAGGATCCAGGACCTTACCATGAAACAGCAGAGAGTGCCCAGGGACCAGTAATGTTGGGCAGGGCAAATGACTAGTTGGTGAGCAGGGGTAAGGGGCAAGATCTACAAAGACTTGGGAGCAACATGGCCGTCTAGAGGTGGCCTTGCAGGGAGTGCCAGGGCATTGCCAGTGCTCATAATCAGATTTCCACAACTCGTACTTGGATGGCTAATTTATTTCTGGGATCTTCCAAGTCGTGAGCTAGAGCTGTAATAGCCCTCTTACATTTCTCAAGATTGGGGTAGACCTTTGACTACCGGATTGTGATCTCATCGGCTCCAACTGCAAAAAGTTGAAGAAGGCAGAGGCACGGCTAAAAAGTGGGGAATCCAGACATATTCTCCTAGTTATAAAAAAGTTGTTTGTTTTTTTTTTTTTTAATTTTAATTCCAGTACGGTTAACACACAGTGTTTCAGGCATACAATATAGTGTTTCAGTGATTCTATACATTACTCAGTGTTCATCATGATAATCCCAATCATCCATTTCACCCATTCCCCCATCACCTCCCCTCTGGTAACCATTGATTTGTTTTAATTTTTTTTTTTTCAACGTTTTTTTATTTATTTTTGGGACAGAGAGAGACAGAGCATGAACGGGGGAGGGGCAGAGAGAGAGGGAGACACAGAATCGGAAACAGGCTCCAGGCTCCGAGCTGTCAGCACAGAGCCTGACGCGGGGCTCGAACTCACGGACCGCGAGATCGTGACCTGGCTGAAGTCGGACGCTTAACCGACTGCGCCACCCAGGCGCCCCTACCATTGATTTGTTTTAAATTCATCTTTGCTTACACTCTTACCATCCATTCTAAATATCAGTTTAATTTATAACATACTCCTTAAGATTCACTGTCAATACTCAAGTATATACCAAGCCCTGTATATCAGGCAAGTTGCATACATTTTTCCCTAACTCTTGCAACCAACTCTTTCAGAGAAGAAATAACTAAACCCCAAAAATGACAGTAAATTATTAGAGTCAAGTTTTTATAATCATTTTTCCCATTATATCAGACAATACATAAAAGCAAACAAATGTTGAGAGTTCCCTATGAAAAGGAATAAAAACTTTCTTGATTCCCTTTTGTTAATTAATGAATATCCGAGTGTATGTTTTCAAATGTATGGCTCCCATGCAATAGGTCCACAATCTATTCAACCTTATTTAGTGCTCTGATACATATTTTCCCTCTGATATGTTCTTAAGAATATATTCACGTCAACAGGATTTACTCTTTGAGGTTTTTATCACCAGGTGTCATCCTGTGCTACAAAGGTTAAAAAGAGAAATTCAGTGAAAGGGAAGTTCACTTTTAAAGTTAAGCAAAACAGACAGGTTTTATAATGCAGATATACATTTCTTAAATTGAACTAAGAAAGGGTCCTAGAGGTTAAGGCTTGATGGATCCTCACTCTAACATTAGCACCTGAACCCAGGGGCAAGCACCACACTTCAGACTAAGATCACAAAGGAGAAACACCCCACCAGGCTGTGAAATATTTCTGAACAGTGAACCTAGCCTTTTGAATCATGTCAATTGCCAGGTTCAAGAGACAGTCTGATTCCAATGGAAGGTTATGGCCTCAACTTCACAATGAAAGGTCTGGCCCTGATGACTTCAAAGTTCCTTTCGGTTCTATACAATTCTCTAGTTCTGTTTCCTAGTGAATGAGCAAATGAACAGCAGGTAAAATGCTCAGAAAAGCAGATGTGTCTCCATTTAGGCAGGGACATTGGCTGTTTACAGGACCCACCATTTGACTCTCTTGGTGGGTTTATGGTGGTCCGTGTTGTTCCCCCAGCTCTGCAGATTCAAGAACTGGGCTTTCTCAGCACACAGGGACATGACCAGTATCCTGGAAAGAGACTCTACCTAACCAACCCACATAAGGATACACGAGAAGGCTAATTTATCAATAGACAACAGATAGTCTTATGATTAACATGTTCACATTTTGCAGAAATAAAAATACAAGAAGTTTGCTAATAAAAATACCAATTAAAAAAAGGGGGGAAATGGACAGAAAAAAGGAGTCTCCAGACCAGCATGAGGTATGATGAAGAATCCCAATCACGTAGCAAGAGATCCCTTGTCTACTGGCAACCAAGTTTGTTTTTCAGGATTCAAAGTTCCTCTCCCTTGGACAGGGGAGCTCACATCTGATACTTCTTTTCTCTCTTTCCTTCCTTTCTTCCTTCCTTTTTCTTTCTTTTATTTTACACATTCTTTCTTTAGAGCACTTGAAAAATCACCAGTTAAACTAGCTATTCATATACTCATGGAATATATTGTTTTTCAGCATGTACCGTTAAAATCAGTGAATTTTCAGTCTCCTAAGGCAAGCTAATTTCTCTTTTTGCCACGATCCGGGGACAACACACTCTGTTCCCCTTGAAGTCTTTTCCCACCACTATCATGAAAGTCCGACACCAGTCTCAAGAGAGGTAAGCCACAAAAACAATTTTAATTATTTAAATTACACGCAAATTAAAATCTAGATAAATGGCTATGTAGTAGACAGCAATAATCAAAAAAGCCACCATCACTAAATTTCAATGGAGTACTTGGTGATGTAGTTGGATGCGTCTTTGTGTAAAGAGCCTCATGGAAAATGAAAACGGCCTTAAAGTCATGTTTCCTAGAACAGTATTATTTAACCTGTGCTTTGCAGATGGGTCGTATCAGCATTCCTGTGGAGATCATAAGAAATATTTCTTGGGCCCCACCCCAAACCTATTGAGTCAGAACCTCAAAACAATACAAACAAAAACCAAACAAACAAAAGAAGACAACATAAATCAGTGTCTTAACAAGTCCTCCAGACTTGCTAAGCAAGTCTGCTATACTTACTAAACGTAAGCATGCTAACATTTGAGAACCAGCGCCCTAAAATACAGCTCAGGGAAGAAACCCCATATTAAATAATCAATTGGTCAAACAAATAAACATACATACATACATACATACATACATACATACATACATAAATGGAAATCAATTGTAGAAACAAGCACAGAAACAAATGAAACATATCCAACAGTCTCACTCTTTCTAAGTAAATCTTTGCAAAAATGGGACCACATAAAAGGGTCACTGGGACAAAACAGGAAGTGTGTGGCACAGGGCAATTACATGAAAGGATAAAATGACACCTGGAAAAGACAACTTCAGACCTCAAGATAGGTTAAGTTTCTGTGAGCCCAGTACTATAAACTCTCTGAGCTTTGTCAGTCAAATACTCTTGCTAGCAACTAATTCTTTTCTTCACACTTGAAAGAGCCCCATCATGCTGAAGATGGTCTTAAACCGTAAGTAGGAAACACAGGGCACAGACAGGATGGGAGAACACAGCTCTCTCTCTGTCAGCCCCCTCCACAACTGATGCTTTGTCCTCACTCTGGGGGCCTCATCCACACTTACCACTCCAAATGTCACCTTCATGTAGATGACACTTAAATGTGTTTGCCATAGGATTCATATCTTGCTTTACTTCTTTCTCCTTGCCTAAAGCACATCTTCATAGGGGTGTCCCACTGTCACCTCAAAGGTATCATATTTGAAACAAGATCATCATCCTTATCTTCAGAGGATTCTCAGACACCTTTCTCCGGTCTTAATGCCACCTACACCACACTGGCCTTTCTCTGGTCCCTGTTGTTCTCTGCTTTCCTGTCTATGCCCACTCTGGGTTAGCTCGACTTCCTAAATGAAACCTTCCTGCTGCACGGCATCTTGCAAAATACTAGTAATCAATTCAAAGCATTCCCAGCTCCTTTACATTGGTTCCCTCTCAATTAAACAGTTTTCCGTGGCTTTCTTCTACTAACTGCATCAAGATCCTTACTTGTTGGCTTGGTTTCCTCTTAATACATTATTATTACTTCTTGGAAACAACTGAATTTCTAGTGTTAATTACTTGCAATGATCATCGGTTCATATTCAAAAGCATTTAAAAATGCTTCTAACCTGGGTGGCTCAGTTGATTAAGCATCTGCCTTTGGCTCAGGTCATGATCTCATGGTTCATGGGTTCAAGCCCCGTGTTGGGCTCCGTGCTGACAGCTCAGAGCCTGGAGCCTGCTTCAGATTCTGTGTCTCCCTCTCTCTCTGCCCCCCACCCCCACCCAACTCATGTTCTGTCTCTCTCTCAAAAATAAACACTTTAAAAAATACAGAACTACCTTTATAAAAAAAATTTTTTAATAAAAATGCTTATAACTCTAAAAATCCAGAAAAACCCTTTCCCTTGTTGTTTCTAGGAACAAATAAACACAGACACAAACCTACACATGCACACATATGTACACACAGATTTTAAAGATAGGTTTGGAACCATATTATAACACTTTTATAGTTTTTAATACCTAACAATATGTCATTTCCTCTAGTCAATATATCCATATTCATTGATTCCATGGCTGCATAGTGGTTCTTTGTAAAGACATAACACCGTTTATGGAATGCACTCCCTATTGATGGACATTTAGATTGCTTACAATCTTCTCTATTAAAAGCATCCCTGTAATAAGCACCTTTGTGCATATATACTTTGAGCAGGCATTTCTGTAATTAGACTTGCTGTATAATAGGGCATGTACATATTTAAGGCCTTTGATCCATTATGCCAAACTGAGGCCTAAACTCTCCTTATCTGTTACTATTTCCCTAATTATGACAGTGTGTGGGAATGGCTGCCTCCCTATACCTCTATCTACCCTGGTTGTTAGAATATATTTAACTTTTAAAAAATCTAGCTGGTGAAAATAATATCTCACTGTAATTTTAACCCTCATATCTTTGATCATTAGTGACATACTTTTGAATGTTTGATAGCTAGTTCTATTTCTTCACTTACGAATTTTTATCCCTTTTATTATGGGAGTTCTTTCCTTTTTTTTTTTTTTTTTCTTATTCAGTAACTAGTAGGAGCATATTTTATATTTAGAGAGTCAAACCTTTGCAATGTAATGCAGCAAACCTTTTTCTACAAGAGTATTTATTTGCTCATTATTGTACATTATGATAGGGTTTTTTCTCGTTGAAAATGTGTAAATACTTCTCTAGTCAAAATGCAGGAATCTCCTAAAAACAAAAATGAAGTTCCAATCTGTCATTATTTTCACTTAAGGTTTATGCCTTTGGAATGAAGTGTATGAAACCACTCCCTGTACAATGATTAAATAATTATTCCCTTTTTTTCTTTCCTGACCTCTTAAGGCCTTTCTGTAAGGCTATACTCTGGCTATCTTAACTGTTCCCTCTCAAACTCTCTGTTCCAGCTAAGTCTGTCTGCCCACTATCCTGTCTCCCCTCAATTCCAACAGCATGCCTGTGTTACGTTCCTACCTTATTCTAGCAGGAATCCCTCCCATCCTTCCCCAACTTTAACCAATATGCCATACGTCCAATTCCTCTGTCTACTTCAAGACTGACCCAAGACTCTCTTCTTCCTTCATGGCTCTTCCTGCCCAAACAGCTCTCATCTTTTCTTTTCACTGTGAGTCAATGTCACACAATTTAGCATTTAATTTTTCCCTCTGTGCCATGTGTCTCCTCTGTTTCCTCAAATAAATTAACTTCTGAAGAGCAAGAATAACATTATAACCTCGTTCTGTCTTGTCCAGACCACCCTATACAGGACCAACCCAAGAAATAGCTCCATGAACATGATGCATTGATATATTTTATTTCCCATTCTGAAATTCCAAGTTCCAAATCCATTCTTAATAACTCTAGGATATGAAACAAATGAACACAGAACTGGACTGCAAGATATTGTCATTCAACAACGCACACTGGAAAATCTTATTTCCCTCTTTTACAAAACTCCTTCAGACGGAAAATACACAAAGGTATAGGAGAAAGCAAATGTACTCAGTTACATTTGTACTCAAATGTACAAATATACTCTGGTTTTTTGCCTAAGTCAATGTTGACATGAAAGTAAACATGTGAATAAGTAAGAAGCAAGCAAATACTTTACAGAAGAAAAAAAAAAAGCCAAACACCTTGAGGAGAATTTCACTTTTATATTTTTTCCCTAGTTTTATGTCAGTGCCTTTGGAACTGAAAGTGAAATGCTATTCTGAAATTAAAAAGTAAAAAAAGAAAACTGTAAGAGAAACATAGATAAGTATGGAGTAGGTTTCATTATACTTTCCTGAAAATGATAAAATCAGTTAAAGGGTATTTTTTTTTTAATTTTTTTTAATGTTTATTTATTTTTGAGACAGAGAGAGACAAAGCATGAACGGGGGACGGGCAGAGAGGGAGGGAGACACAGAATCGGAAGCAGGCTCCAGGCTCTGAGCCATCAGCCCAGAGCCCGACGCGGGGCTCGAACTCACGAACTGCGAGATCGTGACCTGAGCTGAAGTCGGATGGATGCTCAACCGACTGCGCCACCCAGGCGCCCCTAAAGGGTGTTTAGAGAGTGAAGCCATCTGTTCTTTCCTCAGTAAATACCGAGTAGCACTGACTATGTGAAAATCATTGTGGTAGGACCAGAAAGGTCCTACCAGAATTATTTTCTCTGGTAGCTAGTGAGATATACTGAAGGCAAGAAAAAAATGGTTTAAGCTCCAGAGAGTGTCTATCAGTGTTATTAGAGTTTAGGAAACGGAGCAGCGACTTCCATGTAGTTAATTGATATTACTTATTGAGCACTTACTGTATGCCAAACAAGGATTGAGGGTCACAGAGCTTGAAGACCTTTGAGATGGCCCTTGGTTTTTGAGCATGAAGAGCATGGTAAGCGTGGCCATTGGAGTTAGAAGAAGATTAACACAGGGGTAATCTTTAAGTTTAGTAATGCTACACGTGAAAAAGTTTGAAAGATATTTGAAAATTCAATGTCGGCTGGAGAAAGTAAAACAAAACTCAGTCCTTCCATTCCCCAATGAATACTCTTGACAGTTATCTAGATAAAACCCAATGCCACACCCAGAACCAGTGCTGACCTCACCGAAAGCATTTTTAAACATGAGGCTTAGCTCTAGGGAAGCAAGAGCTGACACTATAAAAGCTGGCTGTCAGAAAATAACACCCCATTCCCTCCTCTAATTTAGTTACTTTAGGGGACAAAAGGCGTCCTGGGAACTTAAATGAGGAAAGTGCAAGTATTGTGAAATACAGCGACGTAAACCAGACAATTCCCCGATAGATTCATCTCAGACTGCAGGGTGAGTTTTCTACAGAGCGCCGAGACAGGCTTGCATTGCTTTCCAAAATAAAACAACAATAAAAAAAGAAAAATTCATGTAAGAAGTCTGAGAAATATTGGAAGCGGAGCTCTCTACATGATTTCAATCCAGCTGATTGCAGAGATGGATGCCAGAGAAACACAATGGAAGTGCAAAGAAATGTTTCAATGAATAGCATTGATCTGAGCTATCGCAAGGATTCGTCCTCCATTATCCTCATGCATCAAGTCAATTCTGGGCCTTTCAGTCACCCTCTCCTTATCATTATCACTAATAACAATCGCTTGGAGTTAATGGTTCTTATTTATATTTTACCATCTTCATAATACGTTAATATATTGGCATTCTTTCCAGAACACTGAAACACATTACTAGTAGTCTAATATTGATCGTCAAGACATCTTATCAAATAACTAAATATTCCTGTGATGGGAAGAAATGGCAGGAAACTGAAATGTGAAAAGGTAAGGAAACCCTGGGGAAATGGCATTAAAACAAGTTCGAGAATAAAAGCACTGGCCTTCCAGAACTTAGTCTTTTCACCTGACCAAAGTGCTGCTGTCATTTCTGATCATTAAATTCTTTTTCTAGACTTTAAAAAATGCTCTACTTGCACTAATCTATATGAAGTATGGTACACTGTTGATTTTCAAGCATGGTGAAAAATGCTGAGAATTCTATTTGTAAAATGGGAAAATGCTAAATTGGCTCTGGTATACTGAACCATAAGCTCCCTATCCCACCTCGCATACATCAAAGTAAAAGAAAAAAGTCATCCTAGCATGACTTTTTTCATGTTTAGGAAAACTCCAAGTTTCCAAAGAAGTACATGAAACTTGGCCATCAAACTCTGAAAGGTGTACTTAGTTCTATGAAATGTGAGTATGTGGAAGAGAATTAAGTATTAGAAATATGTGCCCTTGATCTAACTTTTCTGGTGGAAAACACAAATGGTGAAGCTGTATGGTCCACTGACTTCTAGACAGATTTTGGTCAGTAAGTATTTCTAGATAAGTCCAGCATAGCATCTTCTATAGGTGAACTTTTGTTTTATTCTTTCTTTTGCCATATTTTGACTTTAATTAAAATTGATACTGGAAGTAAGAAACAGGACAAGTACAGGGGAAAATAAAATAAAATCAGATTTCACCTAGATTGATTAGATTTTCCACAGTCACTTTTTCCAGCTCAATTAACGTACCATGACATTTCCCCTATGGTCAAGTAGCACCAAACAAGTCCAACACATAAGGGCTATCACAAAATACAGTTTGCAGTGTTCCCAAGATAATAATGCAAAAAGAAAAATCCTGATGCCCAAACCCTTGGGCAAAATATTTACTCTAGGACAAAAATGCCTCAGTGGGATCCAATCAAATAGGAAGATTTGGGCTGCTTAAAGCTGTTGTTGTCTGCGGTTGTTCCTTCAACTTAGAATATGAGGCGGCAAAGAAAATTAGCCTGAAACACAAGGACAGCCCACAAAAAAACAATGGCTGAGAAGCACTGAAATGGTAACCCTGCTGATCCCAGGCACCTGTTGGGATCCCAATTCCGGTGTCACAGGAAAATAAGACATTTCTGCTTCTGCCCAACAGTGAGACATTCCCTTCCAGCTC
The DNA here is from genome assembly GCF_018350215.1 of Panthera leo. Classification (NCBI taxonomy): domain Eukaryota; kingdom Metazoa; phylum Chordata; class Mammalia; order Carnivora; family Felidae; genus Panthera; species Panthera leo. The sequence continues at coordinate 144,816,631 of NC_056687.1, read as the reverse complement.
AGACCTCAGTCAGGAAGACCGTCTTCCCACCAAAAGGAGATTATAACCCTTATCACCAAAACACAAAGGGGCAGGCTGGTCTTGCAGAATGCAGGGTCTTTGGTTCAGGAATCCAAGCAGAGAGGGTAATCCTTGTATAAGAGGAAACTCATCAAGACATTTTTTTAGTGTTGAAAGGGAGTGTTCAAAGGGAAGCAAACCCGCTTCAGAAGATCATTGATTCGATCTTCAAAATTTAAATGAGTACCTTGTACATATACTATAGCATTCTTCATAATGACAAAACAGTGGCAAAAAAAAAAAAAAATCACGCCCATCAATGAGTATCGCATGCATAATATGTGGTGCAAAAAAAAAAAAAAAAAACAGATGTATGTCTAATGAGTCGGTGAATATGTCACAAAGTATGCAATTCACTCAGAAAAGAAGCAAAATAACCTGTTAGGTATCATCTCATGTATCACAGATATGATTGTATGTTTGCACGGACATAAAGAATGCCATAGAAGGACCCGTGGGATTTTCTTATCAATATTGGTTATGTCTGAGAGTTCTGACAGAATGATGTGTTGTGCTGAAAGAGATTACTAACATTCATTTGACATTTTGAATGGTTTCATTAGATGAAATGAGTAGGATTACCTTGCAAAAGAAAAATTTACCAGGTGTGGAGGAATTACATATATAGAAACTATATTTTGCGAAAATGGTAATAAGAAACTTGACGCAAGAAAAAAGAAAAAAAACACATAACAAACAGAAGAGAATCAGGGCAACTAGGAAAAATCAAGAGGCGTCCAAACCAAAAACACAGTTTGTTCCCTTAACCACAACTAGGTTACTGTTCTCATACATTCCTTGGTGAGAAAGGCTTTGAAGTTTTCATCAAAATCCTATCTTATATCATCTATCATTACTTTAGACATATCTTTATGCCTCCTTAGTTAATTGTATAGGGAAGGTATATAGAGTCCTCTTTCCAAAGTAGGAATTTTGGCATTCTCGTCTGATCTTCAAAGTGGTCTTTTCAAGTTTTGAGTGAAAAAAAATCCATGTCAGCATTGTTGTGGACCGTTACGTGGCATGGATAGATGATGTATGGCTAATAGACTCAAGATCCCCCGAATGGTAAAGCGGGCAAAGAAGGAGAAGGGCATAACACTCCATCCATCTCCTATCCCCTTGAGCTAAGTTCACCTCCTCATATGTCCAACTTTCTGCCAACCCAAGAGAGGAAGCCGCACACACAAGCTGATATTTTTGGCAACTGCTCAGGAATGGCCTCTCTTACTCCCTCCAAACCACCATCACTACCATTTAGTCCTGACCTACTTGCTTACTCTCATCCCCAAGTTCCAAATACTAGCTACTCAGACTGCCTTTGAAATCCACTCGGCCCCTCCCTGCATTGGCACATACTCGGATGCTCTTGCCAGCATCTTGGAATGCAACGCTGTGGCAGTTTTCCTGTGCTTTTTTTTTTTTTTTTAATTCTTCTTCTCCCCCCTCCTTTCTTTCTTTCTTTCTTTCTTTCTTTCTTTCTTTCTTTCTTTTTCCTTCTTCTCCCCCCTCCCTTCTCCTTTCCTTTTTTCTTCTTTTCTTTTTCTATTGCAGTTTCTGGCTTAGCTCACCTCTGCTATCATAGTGTGTCCCATGAGCTAGAAATGTAAACCAACTCCAGCCAACAGTCCTAGGGTGCCTAGCCTGGTGGCCCACTTGTTTTGTGGGGTGGGGGTGAGGCAGGTGAGGCAGGGAGAGATTGCATCAATTTGTATATGTCAAGAAAGATGCTTTAACAAGACTTACTTCTGATACGCAAAATGCCTTTGACACAAAGCGTCACTGAGATAAAGAGCAACTCTGGTTTTCAGCAATGGACTAATTCACAAGACATAGATTAACACATTCTGAAAACCTTTCATTATGCACTCAGTCTGCACTGCATTATGCACTCAGTGGCACTCTATTGGCCACTGCAGGACACTCACAGATGAAGACCCCATGGCCCTAGTCCACGGGGGTTCAAGACTAATCCTGACACAGATATGAGGAGTACAGGTGTATTCAAAACGCCAAAAATAAATTCATGACCAAGCACAGAAGGAAGAAAGTCAAAACCCATTCCCATTCTACCTTGCAAAGAAATGAGGTGGGGGAATCAAGAACTAAAAACGGTAAGAGGGACAGGAAGCTAAGAGAACAGGAAGGAGGATATAGAAGTTTAGCAGCTAAAGGCAAGGAGGCTAAGAAGGGAAATAAATTCATAGCTGAAAACCTGAGATAGGAGGAGGAACCTGAGCAGGAATGGGCAAGTGGGAAAGAAGCTGTGGTACAGAAAGAAAAGAATTAGTTCCCCAGGAGGGACAGTCTGGGAAAGTCAGGGAAACGTAGATGACTTAACGTGCAAGCAAGGTCACGTCAGACAGCCACCCTAAATGGAACAGGGATGGGGATGTGAGGCAAATGAACTTGGCAGAAAAGATGGCCTATGAGTAACAAGAATAGCTAATCTTTCTTGGACCTCGATTGCCCTAAACCCCTCAGTGACCATGTTGAAACCCAGACTCTCTTTTCACCAGGACCCAGGATTCTAACATATGCATGTGCTGAGAGTATAGAGCATGGAAGTGTGATTGCACACACATTCTCAGTTCAACTCCTCTGTGGATCTCTGGGTCATTCATGGCCCACAAACAGCACTCCTGTCTGGTGAGTACTTTGCACTGTGTGGTCCTCATGCCAATACAAGTTTTCTGGTTTTACCATTTATGCTGTTTCTCCTCCTCTCAAAGCCAGATCCTTTCCACACTGAACAATGTATATTAGGAGCTTCACTCATGATTGTATTTTCAAGTATGGATGGATGTCAGAGGAACATTTTATATATAGAAATGCCTAAATATGTGTTAAATTTTGATTCCAAAGACTTTCTGAAAAATACTCCTGTTTCCAATCAAAAACATTAATAAAGCTTTTATCCAGGTTCTGAGAACTAGTGATGGGAAGTCAGAACAAATAAAGCAAGTGCTTGGAGGTTACTGAATGCCTCCACATGCAAAACCCAAACAAAGCACTAAGTTTGCCCTCATAAGCATTGATTTTTTTTTTTTTCTACAAGACACCAAAAGCCTCAACTATATGACTCTTCCATATCAAGTTCTATCTTCACATTACAGTTTTCCCTAACGATGGTTCTTTGATTTGTAAACTGTATTTTCCTTGCCAAAGAGTTCTTATTGTTTGCTTTTGGAAAGGAAAACATATGGTCAAATTCCAGAAATTTGAAACGTAGAATAAGATCTTAGCTTTTCTAATTTCTGTTTCTTCTTTTCTTTGTTTTCTCTGTCTTGGGGCTTCTCATAAATCACTAGTTAAATTAAAATTTCAGAACTGTCATTTTTTTTCCACCATACTATTGACAGCCTCATCACTGAAAGCTTTGAAGATCATTAGAAATCCCACAGTATAAACAATTATTAAGAAATTATTTGGGGGGAAAATTAGAATCAATTGATCAATAAGATTTCTAAAAGATGCTATCAAAAATAACAGGAAAAAGAGGGTGGGTATGTAACTTGTATAATATATTATCAGTATACCTCAGATCATGGGAAGATAGAGTTCTTTTGAAAGAAATGGAAATTATCAGTTACCTGTACTTCAGTGAGACTTGTCTCTTTTTTACTACCAACTAGCAGAAAAGAAAAAAAAGATATGGAAAGAACACATATATGTCACCTTGAGACCACTTTGCCTCTCCACATTCCCCCCTGGTCATTCAGCCTCAGTGAAAAATCAGAACCATTGAAATAATCCTTAAAGTTTCCAGAAGTGTGTGAGTGTGTTATATGTGAGAGAGCTAAATCAAAACTGATTCCTTGAATCTGCTAATGAAATTCAGTGAGATCTAGCCAGAGAGCTGGGAAGAAAAATTGAGTAATTAGGTAGAAAATCCAAACATCAGGTGATTGTGAGAATTCTCCCTGGAAGATTGGGGAAGGGAATGAATTTTTAGGTATGAGTGTATGTGTGAAGTTAGAGAAAGAAAAAAAAAATCCTTCTCAAGTTGGGAGAAAATGATCATGCCCTGGGCCTGGGATCCTGACTGTCTTGTATCACTGGGACAAGAATGAATATGGAGGAAGCTATCACGTGAGGCTCAGGGCTGAAGTATCTTCAGTGTGCCCAACACCAGTGCAAGTAATGATAGATCTGGTTGGAGGGTGCACACATGTAGATACATATGTTCTGTAAAAAGTACATGGATTCCATAGGGCTAAGAGGGACCTTTGCACACCAAGAGAACAACTATGGCCCTGAGAAACAGGAGGAGGTGGAAGTTTTAATACACACAGCAAAACCATGACCCAATTTCCAGACAGAAGAATTTAGAAAGATTATGCCATAAAGTACATATTATGCCATTGATTTGCCTCCTGCCTGTACCCTTAAGCTGGAAGCCCAGGGAAACACCTGTTACATCCAAGCTCTATTTCTTTCCAATTGGTAAACAATTCCACCAATTGCACAATGAAAAAACTTCTGTGAACCTGGCACCCAGATCTGGAACTCTCGGCTGTCTTTGCTGCCAAAGGTCAATCCAATGTGTCTACTTTTGACATATTTTAGCCAAAGAATGTTAATGACATTTTCCGATACACTGTGCTGTTCTACCACGTGTCCCGCCCCGGAAATTTGGGATTACTAAAATACAGAGATATCTTAAATGCCAAAAGGTCACGATAGGTAGAGACATGGCCAGCTTTTCAGGCTTTCTGACCACTGTAGGGACCCACAAAAACACTGACAAGATGAAAAAAATGCATCACCTCCAAACTAAAAAGAAAACTATGAAACCAAAGTAATAAACATTTGTTTACATATCAACAACATACAAGTCACTGTCAACTCTATTCATGGTTCCACTTATTCCTTTGATAATCTTTGTACTCAAGAAAATCTGTATGTTAGATGCATACTCCTGTATGCCAGATGCCAGCCGCAATTTCGCAGGCGAGATAAATCTATTTACTTGCACTTGAGTTTGGGCAGCAAAATTATAAAAACTCTTTAAATATTTTATTGCAAAAAACAAAAGAAATCTATTTTGATGGGGAATATTAATGCCCTTTAATATGTCTGTTAAGTTTGTGAGATGGTGGCTTCTAGGACTGTCCAGAAAATATGAGAGTTTTAAAATGACCTTTCACCTTTCCCATTGTTAAAGGAAGCCACTAAACTTGGAGAGAAATTCTTCCATGGTCATTGACCTATCCCTTCTGATTTTTTTCCTTTATCTTTTTCCAGCCTATTAACGAAGTTAAACACGAAAACAAGAATAAGGCGGGAAGGGAAAACTCGCCATTGTTATGATGAAATCAAGTTGTCCTAACAGATAAATAAGGAAGTTTGAAGGCAGTGGTTAATCTTTTGGAATAAATTTTAAAAAGAACATCAGAATTTTATTATTTTCAGAATTCCTTGCCTTAAATTGAAACACAATATCTTAATTTCTAATGGTTCAATTGTCACGGACAGCAACAGACAAGAGGCCTAGGGGCTGAAAGCCAAGACCAAGGATAATTCAGGAGCCGTCACAACCCTTCAAGAGACTAGCGCCAAGTTAAAAAACAAACAAACAAACAAACAAACAAACAAAAAACTGTGTTTTTCTCATCTCCTGAGAAGAAAGTAAACATCACAGGTATATCGTATGGTTTTTTGTATGATACACTAGAAAACAATCTCTGAAATTTTATTCCAAGCGTTGTACACAATCCTTCAAATACTTCATCTACTCGAAACTACTTGGGAGTATAAAAGTATATTTGCTTGAGTGTTAAGTTAGCTTAGCATAAGTGGTATTCAGGGTGCCACTGTCCAGTTTGTGTGAGTGGTAAGTTTTAAAAGGGGCAACTGAGAGTTTACAAGACACTGATAATAGTTTCAACTATGACTCACATACGTAAGAAAAGCCTTCAAGGTATCTTAACCAGTTCCAGAAACCCAGATAGTTAGCATTCTGTTTTCCATTTTCCTTTTCATTAAATCATCATCAATCAGCAATATGAGTAAGATAAATAGACAGCAGTACATGAGATAAAAATAGAAAGACTTCTCAAAAATCCTCCTTAAATTCTATGCATGATCCATATTCAGCTTGAAAACTATCAGCTAAGACTGAAATAACCAAAAGATCGTATCTAGCATATAAAGTGTGATGTACGACAATTTCTTAACAGTACAATATAATGATAGGAAAGCTAATTCTGGAACAAATTAAAAATCAGTACCCCAAACCATTACTACTGACATTTAGAATATAGTAAGATTTGTTTGTTTCTTCCATTGTGCCTTACTTTCCACACAACAGGACAGGACGTTATAAGGGTTGGCTTGACTATATATGCATTCAAGTCTATTTTTTCTATTTGGTTATCACTCATAAAAACAAAATTCAAGGTTCTACAAACTTTCATGAATGCATCTAACAGGGACTTCTTTGAGAATAAGAAGGGTATCTGGCAAGAAAAAGAGGAAAGGATAACGGTCTTGCTTCTGTGTCCTAAAGATGTTATTCCTTTCCTCATATAATACCATACACTATAGTTACTATAGTATTTATTTCCCATGCTTTAAAGGGTACTATTCAGAAATTCGGGGATTTCAAGGATTTGCAAACTCCAGTCAAAATAGTGTTTCATCTATCGATTTGTCATTTCCACATTGACACTAGCTCCTGGTTTCATTCATAAAACTAGGGGTGTCAGGACTTTAATGAGGCAGTCCTACTGCCTTCATTACCCCAACTGGTTAGGCCAAACATATGCCTAACCATTCAGTTCTTATACAACCTGCAGAGAGGAAGTTAAATGAGGAAAAGTAAAGCATCACACTGTCACCATCGAGGCTTTGGACAAGCTCTAATTTTACCCAAAGGAGAAAACTTTAACCACCACAACAAAGACGGCAACGGCCATGATAAAATGATGCCTGTCATTCTGTCCCACCCCTGGGAATTGCTCTCCGCCCACTCCCAGGTGATGGATGTGTTTCTCTGGGTGCACTGGGTTTAGATGTGGCAAAGGATGCAGACAGTTAAATTCGTCAAATCACCAAAGTCGGCAAAGCAGCATTTGATCTGCTCTGGAGAAAGCAATGGGGGGCTGAACAAAAACTCACCAATGGCACAAAACCAAGGTCATCTCCCAGTACCACGAATGCATCAAAGCAGGCTCATTTATCTCAAAAGTGAGAGTCACAAATGCTAAGCCTGGAAGAGATCTTAGAGAACCTGACCTAGAAACCAACTCGTTGACACACAATTCAGAGAATTCCCTCCCTCCAAAAACAAAACAAAACCAGAATCCATGTCTTATCATTTATTATCCATATTCTTGAAATTTGTTACCCATTAGACATCGATGTTCTGAATTACAAAACTTTATCCGTATAGCTGATTCCACATGGTATATACTTCCTGACCGATAAATCTATATGAAAAAAAAACAAAAATTTAAAATGTGAACAAATTCTCAGCCTATATATATCAACATAAAAAACAAAACCAAACAGAATCCAAGTTACCTCTCTCAACCCTTCTTTTTTTTTCCTTTTCCAAGTTGCTTTCTAGTGTCTGAAATCTGAAAAACGGGCACCCCTATACACTTTTTCAAGGACCTGAAAACAATGACTTACTAATAAATCTTTTATTAGTATTAGTATCCTATAGATTTACAACTCTAATAAACTCACGATTATCATTTTCATGAATAGTTTTTGTTTTTGTTTTTTTTTCCAAAAACTCTGAAGTAAAACATCCCATAAAAAACAGACCCAAAAGTTGTGTCTCTTTGTGTAATTATGCTCTTTTTCACACAGGCCACAGAAGAGCAATATGCATCGAAAACCAAATATCCTATTTTCAAATATCTTAAAAAAAGAATCACACTGTTGCCTATTTTGCTCTTTCTAAGTTACTGGTCCTTGTTACCCATCTTTAGGGATAAACAGCCTGAAAATTTTCTTACAATAGTTCCACAGATTAAAGTAGCAAAAAACAAAACAAAAAAAACCAAAAAACAAAAAACAAACAAACAAACAAAAATAAAAACAAAAAAAAGCAGGAGAAAAACAGTTGACGGTTTCAAAACAGAAACGAGAAATTTCGCTTTGGCTCTTTGAATGTGGTGCTCCTTGGGAGTCATGATGCCCCTTCCAATGGCACTGGTTACAGACCCTTCAGTAAATATGGGTTTTCCAATTAAATGGCACTCTATATTTAAAAACTGGTATCATATGTCTGTCTCCATCTTCAGAAAGTGTATGTTTCAATCCTGTCCAAGGCAGTTCTAGCATTTTTCCCACTACTGCAAAGACCAGCATCGCGTATCCTCGACACAGGTATTACGACACACAAGTACACTGTTGCCCTGGTAGTTTCATCTGCTCTCTTGCTGTGCAAAAGCTATAGCATAAAAAAGTCTATTCTCACATGCTTTTGATATTACACTATTTAATCACATACAGCTGTGGCTTATGAGACTGTTACAAAACACAATTTTAATGTAGTACTCGAAGCCAATTTTGGATAAACATCAACCATTTACTCTGAATAAGAAGTCCGACACTAAAAAGATTTTCTCTTAAAGGAAAAGACTGGTTTTCTTAGAATTTGGCATGGGCATAATTGTGACGGAGCCCTCTCTCTGCCAAAAAGACTGATAATGTCAAAAAGGATTGTGTAAAAATCATATTAGTGCAAAAAATGAAGCTTTCCAGAATTCCTGGAGCCAGAAAGACCTGAGATGAACTTACATCCTCCTTCCCTTCTTTTGCCTCCCTCCCTGCAAATCACCCCTACCTCCAACCCTCTAATAGATTTAATTACTTCATAGAAATAATGTTGAGTTTTAATTCTATTATTGAGAGAAAGCAAGAGCAAACTGCATTACAAAGATACGGTTAGAACAAATTTACATGTTTCCTTTGAATTTGGCATGATTCTGAAGAAAGAAAACACATGAACTTTTTACATATTTCCTCCATCTAAGTAGGCACTCAACTTAGTGAAACAATGACTATATTATAGAAAAGACAAACCCAATGATAATAAAAATGGGGGGGGGAGTAAAGAAAACAAAACAACTAGAAAGGGAAAGTGACCCCCTATAACTATTTTTCTCTTACTTAAAACCAATTAAAATTGTATACATTCTAAAGAGAGACAAGATTTATCACAGTTGCATATTATCACCTTACCCCCCCTTGAAGCAAAAGAAATATTTGGAGTTGTACCTAAAAATTCTCTTGCTGGAAGATTTTTAGAAAACCAGTTTTGTATGTTTCAGGCTTTCAAAGGAAAACAGAACTTGGGAGTTTTCAAGGCTGTTTTAAAACTGGCAAGTTACCAACTCTGGCTATCAATGCAAATCTGAGGCAGGAAGTACTAAGGAAATTCTAAACTCATTCCCTCCCTCTGCAAGATTTTCTACATTTTCATGTGCAAGAAGTATGTTAAGGGGTTGTTCTGTTTTGCTTTTGAAGGATTTGTACGTTTACATCTTTGAGAATATCCTCTGCCCCTAGGAGCCTCTCTCTTCCTTCACCTCCTCTTTAGTCCTTTGTGTTTCAAGTGTTTGCTCTTTCTATGGCACAATCAGTTGGGCTCTAGCTAGACTCTGAGAGATGGGCAGCTGTCCAGGCTGCAGATGGTTAGAAACTCAGCCTGAAATCGGTGTGCAGTTGATGAATTACTCCTTACACCTGACCCCAACTTCACACCATGCTCTGAATACAATCTGAATACCACCAGCCAGAAAAACCCTATAGGGTCCCACAGTCTGAACCCATTTCTGTAAGATCTTCAGGGGAAGTGGACGGCCAAAGAAGGAAAAGCAGTGGGCTGATAGAAAAGCGGCGTGAGTAGAAACCGTGCCCTGGATTGATAGAGATGTCGTGACCTGGTCAGGGGAAGGAAACAGAAGGAAGGACAAGCTTGCTGTGGGCGCCTGGACGAAGTTTAAAGTTTTGGAAGGATGACCCAAGTTTTCGAAGCATCATTTATGAGAGAAATACCTATTTCTCAGCTGCAAAATATTAGTTCGCCAGGCTGTGACCATGTTTCACTCTTTTTACTTCTCCTAGTTTGACTAAGCTGTTTTGCCAAGAAACCGCCCCAAAGTACCTCAAATTCAGATTGAAATTCACCCTGGCTCTCACAATGCAAAAGCAACAGGTTAGCTACTTTGAATGGGCTAGAACAAAATTCCTGAGAAATATTAGGTTACAACTCAGTCAAACATCATTATAGACATTATCATTAAGCTCATGAACCCTTTTTTGGTCCCCGTTCTCTAAAATTTGCTTATTATTCTGGGTGGCCTTCAAACAGCAAATTTGTTTTGATGAAGATTTTTTTTAATCCAGTTATGTCTCTTATATAAATATTACAACATGTCACCAAGATTTCTTCTTTACTGCTTAACCAAAACCAACGTTACTTTTTGAAATTGGTTCTTTTGAGAGGAAAAGAAAAATGGCCAAAAGAAAATTGACAAATGACAACTTTGAACGTGAGGTCTTGGAGAGTAAGCATTCTGGAACAACACTGCTGCAAGGCATAGCTAGCCACCAGTCAGCCACTGGTTTTCATTTAACTCACAGGTACATTTTTCTAATCTATTGTTTTAAGCATTTAGAAAATTATTCAAAGGGAGAAAAGCATAAATGTCTTACTATTATTATTATATTTTATTTTTAAGCAACAAAGTTAATGGATTGGTTCTAATTTGATCGGAAATAAGAGGAGCAGAGAAGGCAGGGAAGCGTCCCAAGTTTTTCTAAAACTTTAATTGCATTTGAGGAAACAGAAACATTTCCATTTACTTAAAAATCCTACTTTCATTTTGTTTTATCATAATAAAACAGCAGCTGTATCCAATATACACACTGAAGTAAAAGAAAAGGTTCAGTATTTTGCACTTTCTGAATGAATACAATAAATAGTGAACCTTTCAGTTCTGTAACGATCCCATAAAGATTCTCCAACCCAAAATGATGTCAGTAAACAGCTTTTGTTGATTAGTTGAAAACACCTGAATTTAGACAACAGCTTAAATTATGATGTCACCAGAACATGACTTTTATTGTCAACCACAGAATTCTATTTTTATCAACCATGAGTATTCTTTATATACCAGCATCATTTTAAACAGCTATGATTTCAAAAATGGATTATAACTATAACCCAAGGCTGGAAGGACAGTAGAATCTGAATTCCACCTGGGCTTACCAAATAAACATGAGCAGCATGTATTTCCTTCAAAAGTATTATAGATTAAATTTTAAGATATAAGCATAAAACAAGCCAAAAAAATGATACTGAAATAACCTAGTTGTGTTCATGTTACACGGGGGCATGATGGTACTTTATTACATAGTGTTCATGCTGTCAGGAAGCCCCCACATTTGAAAATATGATTGACCCTTCTTCCCCTCCCCTGTGCGCCCACGTTTCAAACCAGGGCACGTTTTCACATCTTCAGCTTCCAGGAATGTTATTAATGTCTGTCATTTCAGAGCCACCGTAACAGCATTCGACAACTTCACAGCACTGTCGAAATTTTACAACATAATAATCAATATGAACTACCAGGATAGCCAAAGGAGCTGATCTTATATTCCCTACCACCCTGATCTGATTACCCAAATATCAGCTCAGGTCACCTAATGGATCTAGCTTCTTTAAAAATGTTCCAGAAGTTGATGGCTTTGACTAGCTTGAAAGTAACAAGATCCAGATGCTGCCTGTCTACACAACACTAAACTACACAGGACCCCAAAACAGATTGTTTTTAATTCCCTCTATATTTTTTAGGCTCTCTTCTTTTCTGTCACTTCACTTTTCCTCTTCATCCCAATCTCTCTCTCTCCTTCGCTCCCTCCTTCTCTCTCTCTCTCAAACACACACACACACACACACACACACACAGACACACACACACACACACAGACTTCCCATCAGTGTAGCTCATCTAGCATCCTGTCCTTAATACGCACATTATTTCCTGATGGTAATAAGTTAAAAGAAATCTCAAGCAGGAAAGCAATTATTTCATTATTCCATTCATTTTTATCTGAAGTTTCTTTTCTGAATATACTTCATAGAAAAAAAAAAAAAAAAGACCCAAAAAGAAAGCATGAATTTTGAAACATTTGGAAAAATTTAGCCAAATGAGTAAAAGGGATGGAATGTCCGATATTTTTCATGGAACCCTTGAGTTTGTTGTTTTTGTTTCTTTGGGGGATGAGAAATGACTATAAATTTCCTTTCTTTTTTTTAACTTGTCCTTGCTTTGCCATTTCCTTAAGGAAGGCAGGCGACATTCTCTACCCAATCCCCTAAAGAGTTAAATCTCAAGGCACTGGAGCAGGAGGGCTGGTCTATTTAAGCAGCAGCAGCACAAACTAAATGCTCACAAAGGCAAAAAGCAATGTGAGTCGACCTTGGAGGGGCAGGGCGAGTCATAGAGCGATTGAAAAAGAAAGGAAAAAAGCAACAATTTTTAATGTAATTCTGAAAGTCTGCTGCCTGGTCTGGTTTACAAATAGGCATTGTTTGATGAGACAGAATAAATAAGAGCTAACTACAGCATGAATTACCAAACACTAATCACATCATCGAGTCCTAGTGACAGCACAGATCACTCAGGCACGCCTTGTTCACTCTCGGCATATTTATTTATTAAGAAGACAGCGGAGTCTGGCTAATGCAATACAAAATAATATCATCCATATAGAAATAAACCCACGCGTTCAAAGTGGTAACTACACCAACATCCCCCCCACCCCAGTCAAGTCCAATTTAATTGACAAATTGGAGCAGTGATTTCACACCTGAGAGTCTTTCATGTCTGAAGTGCAGGATAAAGTTCACGGCTGGCACTGCCCACTGCTTCGTTACGTGGGCTTGCCACTGGCCCCGTAATGATCATTTGAGCACACACATAAAGATTCAAGTATTTAACCAATTCACGTCCAATTATCATCAGTTACATTGCATCCCGTTTCAAGACCCAGGCCTCCTGATGGCAGCCAGCACAGAAAAACAGAGCTTCTAAAAGTAAAGAACACCTATGGTAAAGCTCCAAAATTCAGTCTCTAGCATCTTGCTCATCCTCGATATAAAATAAAATATGTAAGGCAAATAAAACACACCACACACACACACACACAAAACACACCCAAACAAACTCTAAAGGACTTTAGTCAGCTGTACTATACCTTCCCACACCCTTCTTTCATTTTATACTCAGCGATTAAAAGTTTGAGTTGCCCCCACCCTGGCGTGTCCTATCCAGTGGGAAAAACCCTTTTAGAGCCACAAACAAAGAACAGCTCACCAGAAAAGCCCCTGAAATTGTATTCTTGTGCCTGATAATCACTGTTACGATCTCCTTTCTAACAACCCTGTCCATCTGCAAAGGACTTTACTACGGATATCAGGAACATTTTCATGTTGCCAAATAACAACAAAAGAACACGAGCGAAACTATTATCTCTCCTAAAAGAGAAAGCCACAATCCCGGGCTTGCTTTCTTCTTATATTCTCCTCTGCCTCATTAACTCCCTTGGTATGTTACTAATTTCAAAGAAGCAGGAAGAGGTGATGGGGAAGGGGAGGTAAATAATAATTCACATGCCTGTCTATTTCCCATCCCAAGTGCAGAAGGATACCACACTGATTGCCAGACTGTGGGTCGAGCCATACCTTGGTTTGGAGATAGTGAGGATAGTAGTAAGTGTACTGGGGGTACATTTGTGGCTGATCCAGGCGTTTGCCCATGTAGCTGGAATCTTTATCTCCGAGGCAGGGAACTGGATGACAGGGTATAGTGCCCCAGGCCGAGCTTCCTCTTAAACCACTATTCCTGACAGTCTCGATGACTGATGAGGCTTCAGAAATCCCTCGTCTTCCACCACTCGCTAGTTCCAACACAGCAAGAATTTAAAAAAGAAACACACCAAAAAAAAAAAAAAAAAAAAAAAAAAAAAAAAAAAAAAAAGGAGGGGTATCGGTAGGAAAAAAGACCAACAGACACAGCCTCCCCAGATCTTGCCTTCCTTCCCCCAGCTGCCAGGGTCCACTTGGGATGAGGCAGTTTGTTCTCTACCAGGCTGTCTGTAGTGATGTCAATTGCCAGCGTTTGTAAAGAGAGAGAGAGAAAAAAAAAATCAAAGTCCTTTTAGCACAACTCCGAATCCTTGCAGATCAGCTTCCTGTCTCCTGTTTGTCTCTTTCCCCACCTTAAAGAAAAAGAAAAAAAAAAAAAAAAAAAAAAGAAAGAGAAAGAGAAAGAAAGAAGAAACAGAAAAAAGAAAAAAAAAAAGAAAGAAAAAGAAAGGGAAAAAGAAAAAGGAAAAAAAAAAAAAAAAAAGCCTCGTACAGCTTAGTTGCTGCTGTCTCCCTCCCAGAGTGACATGGTGTTCGGGGCTTGTCCTGTCCTTTCATTCACTTCCCCTCCTTCCAGCCGGTGGGTGGAACCGAGAGAGCCTCTCCAGGGAGCAGCGTACGCAGTCCAGAAGGCTGCAGTATTTCCTCCAAGAAAAAAAAAAAAAAAAAAAAAAAAAAAGGCTGCTTCAACCCCTGCTGCAAGCAAAGTTCCGATTCCCTCTGCTGGCTATCTCGAATAGCAAAGCAATTTTTGCAGCCAGCTGGCTGCCGCTGGAACTGAACCCGGGGAACTCAAATGCAGGCGGTGGATTATTTCTTATCCTTCCCTTCATCTACCCCCCCCCCCCACACCCACAAGAGCTGCCTTCTTTTCTTTTTTTTCTTGCCAAGTTGCAAGGTATGCTACCCTGCTAAACAAAACACAGAAGACCATGGGAGGGAAGACGAAAGGAGAAAGGAAGAGAAAGAAAAAAATAATAATAAATAAAGGCAGAGGGACAACCCTTGCTGGTGAAAATGGAAACAGGGTGTCTCAGATGCTTTCAAAACCTGTTAACATATAAAGCCAGATGAATCTGAGACCCGGTTCAGAAACTCTTCTCGGAGGACATGGAGAATGAAAAGTAGCGAAGAAATTGTAGAGTCTACTCTGGGACTACTGTTCGATCACAGTGACCGACTTACTAGAGCAGAAACGGTCACTCTTAGTCTTACATCCATTTTGTAAGCATCAAAAGAGGTATCCCACTAGGCTGACGGGTGTCTTTATAAATAAAATCACTGGTTTTCTCACTGTCTATCTCTTTATAATTATTTTGATTCATGAATGCATTAATCACTTTACTGATAACATCACACACACACACAAAATCATACTTACTTGGCAGAGTTTTTCCCCACCAATAATAAGCAGTATTCTGACAGGTCTATCAGCTATTACATTAATAATACAAATTGTTTCAGAGAAAATATATTTCCTTTAAGGGTCTCTTTTCGAGGCAGACAAGGCTAAAATTAGACATGCCAGCTGTGTTTTGCTGTGAGTGCTCACACATGCCCAAAGCGTGGGCAGACCAATATTGAGAGCCTCTCTACTTTGTCAAACCAGCTCTGTTCTCCCCAGTCCAGAGTCGCCTTTTCAGATAAGAGGTTCCTGGTATAAATCCAGCTTCTTAGTGAAGAACAGAGAATTCTAGCCCAATGCGCAATATGGTGTCCATCCACATACAAGTCCCGCCACCCTTGAGGTCACTGGCTTCCACTCAGGGGTCTGGTTATTGGAAGCTGTGTGAGTAGATGGACGTTCCTTGGAGAAAGAGAAGAATGGTGGGTAGCTTTATGTTTGACTTTTGCCAATAACAACAACCAGAAAAAAAGGAGAGAGGGTGGGAAGATGTGTTAGGAGTCCTGATAGCACTGTCACTGAGAGAATTAAATCAACTCCACCAACATTTAAACGTGTTATTCAGGCCTCACTCACCCCATCCAGAAAGTGGAAATACTGCCAACTTACCTGGCTGAAGGCTATAAACTAAATCAGATACGAAATCAAAATTACATTGATTTAAAAACCATTCAGGGACATCTCATTGCTCAGACAACAAAGCCCTGACTCCTTGGAATAGTTTTCAAGGCACTTGAAAACTCAACTTTATTCTCCAGACTCGGATAGTCAGCTCTGCCCCTCACAGTCATAGTGAACTGCTTTTGAACCAGAATGTGCTCTCTCAGGGCCTTCTGTTATCTGCTCTGCCCTAGGGTGGTCTTGCATCTCCATCCTTCAGCTCTCAGCATGCGTATCAGCCCTTCAGAGTAGCTTTACCTGAACCCTCACTTCCCTGCTGCACCTTACGTTTGCCCTAATAGAATGCTTAGCCTGGCAACTGCCTGTTAATTGCATGTTTGTTTCTTCTATGATGCCCTTAAAGCCTCAGGAAAAGCAGGAAAGTACAAGGTCCCATCAATCTCATTCACCTTCATATTTCCAAAAACTGCCATGGAATCTAGCACAAACAGGGTGCTCTGCAAATGTTTGAAAAATAAGATATCTTAAATACAATAAAAATTCTAACCCAACTCACACACTTCTTCCAGTACATTTCAGTAAATTTCTAGATGCAGGGGATAGAGTGATAACACAGATCAGAACAATGCCCAGCCCTCATAGAATATATATTCTAGTGAGGGAGATAAAGTGATAAGCAAGCAAACAGGCAATATAAATCAGGTAATATGCAGTGCTGTTGAGAAATATACAGTTGAGTAAAGAGAAACAGAGTCACAGGGATCCTTCCTTCCTTCCTTCCATCCGTCCTTCCCTCCTTTCTTCCTTTATAGGGATTCCTCTTTTTTTTTTAATTTTTTTTTTCTTTTTCAACGTTTTTTTTAATTTATTTTTGGGACAGAGAGAGACAGAGCATGAACGGGGGAGGGGCAGAGAGAGAGGGAGACACAGAATCAGAAACAGGCTCCAGGCTCCGAGCCATCAGCCCAGAGCCCGACGCGGGGCTCGAACTCACGGACCGCGAGATCGTGACCTGGCTGAAGTCGGACGCTTAACCGACTGCGCCACCCAGGCGCCCCATAGGGATTCCTCTTTAAATGGAAAGTCAGGGGTCACATGGGTGGCCCAGTCAGTTGAGCGACCGACTTCAGCTCAGGTCATGATCTCACAACTTGTGGGTTTGGGCCCCATGTTGGGCTCTAGCTGAAAGTTCAGAGCCTGGAGCCTGCTTCAGATTCTGTGTGTCCCTCTCTTTTTGCCCCTCCCCTGCCCGCACTCTGTCTCTGTCTCTGTCTGTCTCTCTCAAAATAAACAAACATAATCATAAAAAAATTTAAATAGGATAGTCAGGAAATGCTCACCAAGAAAGAGCTCTGAGGTTAAAGGAAGGGTGGGAACCACACCCTGGGTGTTGTGTACCAAGAGAGCTCTTTTTATGAGGGCCTGGGCTCCCACCCAAACTGCCTTGGTTCCAGTTCTGCCTCTGACAGAATCACTCTGCCTCCTTTTCTCATCCATTCAACGTCACACCACACACTTCATACAGCTATCATGAGAATTCACCCAGATTAACATGCCATGCATTGGTAACACCTTGAAACATACTGGGTCTGCTCAATAAATGTCAGCCTGTATCTGGAAGATCATTCCAGACAGAGATAACAGTAAGTACAGAAAGCCTGGCAGCAAGAACATGTCTTTAAAATGTGTAAGAAATGGCACAGAGGCTGAAATGGAGCAAGCAAGGAGTAAAGATTATCAAAGAAGACTGGAGAGATACCCTGGGCCAGATCACGTAAGTCTTAGTGGGCACTTAGTGAAGAAAGCTAAATTAGTGAGTTAATAGTACAGTCAGTACTCTATGCAAATATTCGGATTGTAGAGCTAGTCATCTTCAACTATAGAATGCTGTCCTCCAAATGACTTAGTGAGGTTCCTCCAAATCCTAAGACTTACAAGATCAGGATCCTCAATTGCTTCTGGCAATTTTACCACTATGAACAAAGGATATCAGTATTCTTTTATTAATAACTGGCCTACCTATGCCTTGGAGGGGAAGGATTGGTGACTTACTTGCAAATGAAAGGCCAAATAAGTAACTCCTCAGCCCAAGCTATAGCTCACTTATTACATGTAAAGTTCCCAGCATGTGTTGATGATATCTGCAATTTCTACACAATTTGCCACTTTCCAAAATGCTATTGTATTTCATTGGATTATTGCTATGTCCTGGGCATCAACTATCATTAGTCTAAGCACATTCACTGAACATTTAAAGCTTTTCTTAAATAATGCAAAGACAGTTTACCACTTGTGAGAATTGCAAAACCTGTGTTTTATTTTTTTATTTTTTCCGTTAGAGACACCAGTAGCAATCACAATCGGGGAAGCAAGATACTCATGTCAGAAATAGTTTTTATATCATGTCTGCTCTGTTGGAGCAGTAGTGCTTTCCATTTAAATGATCAAGTTAAGGTAGGAGGTAACTAATTTAAGGCACTCTCTAAATCAGAAGCCAGCTGTGTCCCATTTGCCAACTAACAAATTTTGTACAAATCCAAGAGCAGTAAACCACATCAAAGAGCATGGACTCTTACAAATTCACATGATTCATAATACAGACTGGAGAGACACTCACTTAAGACAAGTTCTTGGTTAATAGGATAGAGACAACATCTCAGACATACAATCCGGAGTTAGAGAAATGATGGTCCTGGAATGAGGGTCAACTGGGTAGAGATGGGAGACTCTCTTCTGGTTGCTCTGACCTATCCACTCAAAGAATAAATGGGTCCTCTCTTTGGCTGATTTGTTTTTTAAATGACAAAGACTTAGTCAAAAGCAGAAAAAAAGAACAGTAGAGAGATAAGCAAATAATAATTATTATCATTATTATTACACTACCTTTGAAAGCCATATACTACCCTATCTACAAGACATTCATGAACTCGAATAAACTAAAACAAACAAAAGCACAACTTGGTATTTCTTGCTCTCTTTATTCAAATTTGGGAAATCCCTTTCCAACACAACAGATGCCAACAGCCTATTAAAGATAAAAGTAAGTTTAAAAAAAAAAAAAAAAGATAAAATGGTAGATTACAAACTCCGACAGGAGTGATACAATTATCTTTTCTCCTATCAAATACTTATCCATTCTTTAAGAACATACTTGAAACAACCCAGAAGAAAGAGACGACTAGTGATTCAACCATTTGTGGTCCAAATCTGAACCATAATTAAATGTAAAATTTTAGTGGAGATAAAGACAATAAAAATTGGCCTTGGAAGAAAATTTCAAGCTTCAGGACAAAATTATAATGGGCTATATTTCAAGACAATCCTGTAGAGAAGCAAGAATAATTTAAAACAATGGACATTATTTAAAGCAACAGTTTTGCTTAAGCATCTACTAGGTGCCTAAATAACCAAGAATACCAATATAAAAATTATCACCCTTGTCTTCAGGTAGATTTATTATCTCAGTATCTACGAAAAATCAGCCAGTCAGAAATGACCTAAATGTTTTTCCTCATATCTGAATACCTATTTCTAACAATAGTTATCAAATATTAACTTGACCCAATTTTTTGAAGTACATTCTTTATTATAATTCTAAACAATGAGAGATATACATGAAAACTCATATCTATTTTGCTTTTATTATCTTTTTAAAAATACTTAACACGCCTCTCTCTCTTTACACATGCTTTTCATAGCCCTTAATACTGTGGTAGTCACATAGGTTTCTCCTTTACCACTAGGATCACCAAGACTCACACTTCCCCACTTCATTGAAATTAGGCATGACCATGTGACCTGCTATGGCCAATAAAATCTGAAGCAGAAGTGACATGTGTATGAACTTTTAACTGCTACTGTTGGATTCATCAGCCCACTCTTTCCTGATGGAAGCATGTGTTTATATGGAGGAAGCATCTTGGAAGGCTTAGAACAGTTGCCTTGAATGGTCACCTGGACCAGCCACTGACTTGTTATGAGCAAGAAATAAACCTTTGTTGGAATTATGCTAATGAGATTTGGTGACTTACCACAGCATCACTTAGCCTACCCTTGGATTCTATATTTGTTGATTTCCTTCTTTGAGGATCCCCTCTATTAATATTTAAGGTCCCAAGGGCAAGGAATTTACCTGTCATGTTCACTGTTTTATTCCCCAGCACCCAGAACAGGCTTTGGGATTTAATACACATTTAATAAATATTTGTTAGGTAAATGAAAAAAATTTTCATCTAAAATAATCTCATTTATCTGTCAGTGGTGAAAGTGCAATACTTTATGAAATAGAAGGGGAAAGAAGACATACACTCAAATGTAAAAAATGTGTTAAGTTTTCTGGAAAGAGAACTGCTATAAACCTAACTACTGAATGTTCAGAGGAGGGGAAGGGTTTTCTGCATGGAATATAAGGCGTGGGCAGTGGGTTAAGAAACACTACTTACGAAAAGAAGAAGGACAAGGAGAAAAATGAGATAAAATATAGATGGTCTACTATATACTAGACGCTGTGCCAGAAGTTTATGAATGCCCCCTCAGTTAAAACTCACAAGTACCTGGAAAGTGGGTATAATTTTCCATACTTTATAGTTGAGCAAATTGAGAAGGAAACGTTTTACCTATTCTATCCAAGGCATCCAATGATAATATGGTAAAGGAACATCCCTAACCCAAGTCTGTATAAAGACCAAACCCAGCTTTTTCCTCAGCATCACTTGATGGAGATCTGAAACATTTTATTCTAAAACTGGCTAAGATAATCTTTGTGTTTACAACAGAAAACTCACAGTATATATAAAAGTCCTAAATAAGTCAGCGTGTCTTCATAGAAACAGATGGTGCAGAACAGAGAGAAAACTGGAAAGAAAGAGCATGGACTTCTATGAAATAGCATAAACTCTATTTGAACCACAGACGTGATGGTTAATTGTATGTGTCAACTTGGCTAGAATATAGTGCCCGGTCGTTTGGTCAAACACAAGTCTAGATATTGTGGTGAGGTATTTTTTCAATGTGGTTAACATTTAAATCAGTAGACTTTGGACCTCAACAAGATAAAAAGCTTCTGCACAGTGAAGGAGACAATCAAAAAAAAAAAAAAAAAAAACAAAACTAAAAGGCAACCGATGGAATGGGAGACGACATTTGCACATGACATTTCAGATAAAGAGTCAGTATCCAAAATCTATAAAGACCTTACCAAACTCAACACCCAAAAAACAAATAATTCGGTGAAGAAACTGGCAGAAGACATGAATAGATAGTTTTCAAAAGAAGATATCCAGATGGCTAACAAACACATGAGAAGATGCTCAACATCGCTCTTCATCAGGGAAATACAAATCAAAACCACAATGAGATACCACCTCAC
Organism: Panthera leo; assembly: GCF_018350215.1. NCBI lineage: Eukaryota > Metazoa > Chordata > Mammalia > Carnivora > Felidae > Panthera > Panthera leo. The sequence continues at coordinate 144,795,283 of NC_056687.1, read as the reverse complement.
ACCTGTCAGAATGGCTAAATTAACAACTTGGGAAACAACAGATGTTGGCGAGGATGTCGAAAAGTGAAACCCTCTTACACTATTGGTGGGAATGCAAACTGGTGTAGCCACTCTGGAAAACAGTATGGAGGTTCCTCAAAAAATTAAGAATAGAACTACCCTATGACCCAGCAATTGCACTGACTAGGAATTTATCCAAAGGATACAAAACTGCCCATTCGAAGGGGCACGTGCACCCCAATGTTTACAGCAGCACTATCAACAACAGCCAAATTATGGAAAGAGTCCAAATGTCCGTTAACTGATGAACGGATAAAGAAGTTGTGGTGTGTATGTATGTATATGTATGTGTATATAATAGAATACTACTTGATGAAGAAAAATAATGAAATTTTGCCATTTGCCCATGTAGACAGAACTAGATGGTATTAAAATGAAGTCAGTCAGAGAAAGAGATCATATGATTTCACTCATATGTGGAATTTGAGAAACTCAACAGATGAACATAGGGGAAGGGAAGGAAAAACAAGATAAAAAAGGAGAGGGAGGCAAACCACAAGAGACTCTTAAATATAGACAGCAAGCTAAGGGTTGCTGGAAGTGAGGTGGGTGGGAGAATGGGTTATATGGGTGATGGGCATTAAGGAGGGCGCTTTTTTGGATGGGCACTGGGTGTTATACGTAAGAGATGAATCACTGGGTAAAACTCTCTCTACATAGAGATATACTTAATGGTTGTGGTTTTTTTGGAGAACCCTGAGGAATACCACAGGCGAATAAAATGCACATGATCATGACCTGAGCTGAAATGCACATGATCATGACCTGAGCTGAAATTAACTGACTGAGCCACCCAGGCACCCCCAACTTAATTTTTTTAACATCAATAAATTCTGCCTTCGTATTTCTCAGTTCCTCATAAATTTATTTGTAAACAATCTCTGTCATCTTGCCTATAATATGCTATAGGCACAAGGATTTTTAATTTTATTATTGTTTTTTTGTCTATCACTATGCCTCCCTATCTATTTCGATGCAAAGAATTCCACTATTTGCAGCCCACTGAGCCAATTCTGTCCTGATGTAGCTGGTGGATTCTTATGGCCTTCTTACAAGGACACCTTCTGTCATGACTTGTGTCAGCATTAGACCAGAGCTTTGGAAAATGCCAACTAAAAGCCTCAACGTAGGGAGAGAGGAGTAGCTGCTTTGTCACAGGAGAAACACATTTTTTTTTTTTTTTCTAAAAGGAATACCATTACCTTGTATTGACCATCCAGCTGCCAGCTGCCAATAGCTAAGCAAGTCAGGTCAATACGGCCAGATTTGATTGGCTGGGCTGATTCTTCTCTCTGGAAACATCTGCAGAAGTCCAGGCCAAAGGCTAACACTAAATAGAATCACTATGTTGTACATCTGAAATATTGTATGTTAACTACACTTCAATTAAAAATTTTAAGGGCTCCTAAGTAGCTCATTCATTTAAGCATTTGGCTCTTAATTTCGGCACAGGGCATCATCTTACAGTTCATGAGTTTGATCCCCACAGGGGGCTCCGGGCTGACAGTGCAGAGCCTACTTGGGATTCTCTCTCTCCTTCGCCCTGTCTGCCCCTCCCTTGCTCTCTCTCTCAAAATAAAAATCTAGCTCTCTCTCTCTCTCTCAAAATAAAAATAAATAAATAAACATTTTTTTAAAAATTTTAAATGATTTTAGAAAAAGAATTACCAGTTAAATACAAGATACCCATTTAAACTTGAATTCCAGACAAGTCATGAATATATTTTAATACAAGTATGTCCCAAATATTGCACATGGTATGTCCCATGAAATATTTGGGCCATACCTGTAAAAAGTACTCATGGCTTGTCTGAGATTCAAATTTACCTGGGTGTTATGTATCTTTCTTTACTAAAGCTGGCAAACTTAATCTTAATTGATGCACTGAGAAGGTTTAGAGGCCTTTCAGAAGACACAAAAAGTGGTAGAGAGTTCAAATTTAATGGCAACTGACAATGTTTAATATTTTCAATCCTTTTTACACTCAAACCAGGTAAATAAAAAAATGTCCCCAAATGACGTCTCCTCTTAGGAGACTTAGATCACAGCCGTGTCCCTGATAGGAATCCAAACACTATTCCAGTATCTCTGGTTTTGTTATAATAGCAAACTTGTTGTTGTTTCTTTTTCTTTTTTAACATGAGGGATCATTTACATTTTTTTCTTAAGTTATTATTCAGCCCAATAAAATACCTGCCAAGAATGACAGACGCCCAGATCCCATCCCTGACACCAGAAAGTTCCAACCTAGAGAACCAGACAAATGTGCGAAATACAAGGGAAAAGGAGATCAAGGACAGCGCTCCCCAAAGTCTAGGAAGTGCTGATGTGCCAGCACTCCGGTGTCCAGGACCAGCGAGTACAGGATTCAAAAATAAGTGTCCAGCCACTTTACAGTCATTTGTCAGAAGAATTTTCTGTCTCGTTTCCAAATAATAAAAGTTTGGACATGTATTTTGAGGGTCTGTTTTTTTGTACTTCATTTTTCTAGCAATTTCTATCGTATAGTCCAGAAATATCAGCTAAGGTCAATTAGAAATAAACAAAAACCTGTGTTTCATGACAGAGAGTTTGAAAAGTGCTGATCTAGAAAATATAGAGTTGTCTTATTTCCTTTCATTTCCATTTGCACATTTCTAGTGGTGGAAAAGTTGCACTGATGTGTTTTCTGATTGCGATACAAGGAATAATGAAACTCACATGAACTACAAAGGAAAAACGTAATTCCCTCAAATTTACTCTTCTTGTGTTCCTAACTCATTCTCTTTTCATTGTCTATTGCTTACCCTCTAACCTACAGTCAGCCTCCCTGACCCCAAAGGCAATATTTAAGAGCACCAAGCTGAAAGCCAGGACACATGAGGCTTGTTGGTTGTTGACTGACCCTGGCCACATGGATTCCCCAGCCAGAGCCCCATGTGTAAAATGCAGGTTGTAATGAGGTCATTTAAGGTCCCTTTCTGACTCTGACGCCAGGACGCACTTGTTGAACTAAGATGAGACTGTGCCTTTTTGGCTACGGGGTTGCACTGGCTGGCCCCTGGAGTGGATGGCAAGGTTCAGGCCAACAGCACAAGCTCGACACGCTTCAGCCAGGGGCTTTGTGCAACTCCCAGCCATTCCCGGCAGCTGCAGGCTGGGAGGCCCCAATTCCAAAAATAGCCCCACAAATTATGATTTGCCTTCTAGAGATGACATCTCTGTGAACAACACTAAATCGCGGCCATACGGTTAGCCTGACACTTTGGCCAGCGCCTCAAAAACAGCTCAATCCCTAGAAGTCTAGATGCACCATCCATCCCACCCAGGGGGGGTTCAGGATCCTGAATGTTTATGCTCATGATGCAGTCAGGAAACATAATTATTCGTTTTTCTTTAAGGAAGTTTATGACCAAAGGTAATGGGGGGAACATAAACGTACTGACTGTTTACTGAGACTCATAAATGCTAAGAACACAGACAAATAATTGTCTCTTGGAGATTTGTTCTTGTGGTGTAGAATCTTCATTTTTAGCAATTTAACTACTGAAAGTTTACCCACCTTGAGGAGAATTATTTAGTGGGAAATAAAACTTAGCACCTATTTCATTCCCTGCTCCAACAACTTTCTTCCTTTCAGAAAACTGCCTTTCACATAAAATGTGCAGAAGGTAGCTTGTTATATAGGGCTAGTAAAACGAAGAGGTAATTAGTACAAGCTAAACCTCTAAATAATAATGTCAAGTCTTAACATTTGCAGAGCTCTGGATCAACATTAACTAATAACTTCTCTGTTTTCCTCTGTGAGAGATAAACTTTGTTACTCACAAATTATCAAGAAAGAAAAAAAAAAAAAAACAAGAAATCAGTTCTGGCCAATTATTTAAAAAAAAAAATAGTAAAGCTCAGGTCAGAATTTAGCAAGGACAATCAAATGCTTATACCCCTTTCTGGTTCAGAACAGTGCTCATTTATGGGTAGGTTGGGCCACTGGTCAGACTGAGCTCTTCTAAGGAGACCTTCCAGAAAGGTTTGGTATTGCAGGGCAGGGGAAATCAGTGTGAAGCTACTGGACTTTTGGACTCCTGATCTCCTACCTTAACTGACACAATGACAGATACATGGTGGCCTTATGTGTGTGTGCAGTGGGGAGGGGCAGAGAGGCTGCAAGGAATTCAGTGTGTAGATGGACTGCCCGTAGCTTCCTCCCTCTCCCTGCAGCAGACAGCTGTGCTAAATTTGTCAGTTAGCCCTGCCTCACCCCCTCCAGCAGTGGTCATACATTCCCAAGCATGTTGCCTCTTCAAGCAAAGGAGTTAAAAATCAACTACTCCAGGACTGTTGAGTGTCCAACTTCGGCTCAGGGCATGATCTGGCAGTTCATGAGTTCGAGCCCCATATCGGCTCACTGCTGTCACCCTGCCAGCACAGAGCCCGCTTAGGATCTCTGTCCCCTCTCATTGCCCCTCCCCCACTTGTGCTCTCCCCAAAATAATTAAAGAAAAAGGGAACCACTCCAACGAAGGGAAAAAAAATAATAATGCTGAATAAGACCCCTTACCAGCTCATCTCTTTTTCTTTGTCTCCACATCCAGTGGGAAAGAGAATTGAGAGCTCGTCAGGATTGCCTGCATGGCATCAAACAGTCCCTCGCAGGGAGGGTACAGAGAAGACTCTCCGATGCCTTGCTTGGAGGAATGGCCCACAGGAACCCCGGGACAGCACATCCCCAAAAAGCAGCAGTTGGAAAAGGAGACATCTGGCCCAGAGATACCTCTCTCTTTTCCCTCCCTTAGGCTGAAAACATTGAGTTCTCTCGGTCTCTAAAAGAGGACAAAGTATTGAAAGGAATGTAGGGAAGTCAGTCTGTTTCTCAGTGTAAATGGACTCCCATTCCAACCACGATCTGGTGTGAAGTGCCCATGCCTCATCTCTGACGAAGGGATGGGGAGCTTGCGCCGATTCCTGGGTTCATATTGGTCTGGAGATTAAAACTATCTTCTTTTCCATCTTGGAAGAAAGGTACACATGTTACCAGGGACAGGGAAACAGGCAGGGACCACTGTGCTAACGTGGACCTATGGATCCCATGGTTCTAACAATGTAGTCACCATGACAGTAGCTGGTAAAGGCTGCTGTCCAAATCCAGCTTATTTATTTTTGCTGAAAACTTTAAAAATTACCTTAGTTTCTTGGTAAAGAAACAATGTTGTATCAAGGCCCCTAGGAAAATCATACAGCATTATTCCATAAGGTCATAATGGGAGGATCTATCCATTCTGACGAGGGATGAATGTATTGGATTCACTATGTTTGGTCTGGGAAATCTCTTTTTGTCAAATCCAGGATAACCAATTGTCCATTACATACCACGTCCTTGCTAAGAGAAGCTGGTGTAGAAATATTTAATCTCCTCATCCATAAACATTTCTTTCCTCCCAGAGCAGGAAAAGGCTGATCTTCTCAAGGCCTAATGTTATTTATTTTCCAGTGAAGGAATATGATTTTTATACCAGGTACTGTTTTCCCTTAGCATTTTTTTTAAGTGCCTGCCTTTTCAACGACTCCTAGAACTAAGATCCTGACCACTTGCCCTTGTTAAATATCTAGTGATCCTTTTCCCCAACAGATGGGAAGGGCCTCCTGATATGCCCCTGGCCTAATTTCAATTTGGGTAATTGCATTCTGTCGACTTGAAATTTCCCCACCAGTTTAATCTGCCTGGGATATGATGCCTCATTCTCGGTCCTGAACTGCCTGGCGTGCCGTCGGAGGCTGGGGGACAGCTGGTGCATTCCACCCCAGAAGTGGATGCATTTTAGTGGCAGGTGCAAAGGTTTTCTTCAGCCGAATACAAATTCTAATGTAGGAACAAGCCTCATGGATGCTTTTTATTTTTTCAATGAACGTAACTTCCATGAAACCGAAAAATATGAAAGCATCCAAAGCATAAATATGAATCGAGAAGAAAATACACTTGCCCTAAAACCAGTCTATTGTGTGATCATTTTGCACTCTGTGAATCTTACAATGCTTCTACATTTGAATGTTACCAATAAGGAGGAATAATTCACATAAAAGCAGACAACCATTCCTCTTCTGAAAGGATTTTATACACACACATGGGCGCATGGGTATATGCACACATCCGTACACGTATGTATAGGTGTGTGTGTGTGTGTACCCCAACTCTTACCCTCCTCCTGGGGAGTCCTTTTCAGTTCAGACTAAAACAACTTGCCCCACAAAACCACCACATTAGGCGTTCTATGCATACCTCATTTGAGTAGGTAATACATTTAACTGTAAGGAGCTTATCGCTATCCATTTCTGTTTCCTCAGCACCCAGGACATAATAGGTGCTTAATAAATAATATACAGACTACATAGGTCAAATCTAATTAGTCTTAAGCTCTGAGCCCCAAAATGCTATTTCTAAGCGCTGCAAGTCAATGTGTATTTTTTCAAGGTAACCCAGGAACGCTAGTGGCCCAAAGTCTCATTCCTTAGGCCACCTCTGCTCTAGGGAACAGTTGCGGGCAAGCACAGGCTCACCTTGCAAACGCCGGCTATTGGACGTGGTGGACTGCTGAGCAAGCACATGCTGAAGGTTCGGGGTGAGTACACCGAGGCAACACCCAATCAGTGGAAAACAGGAGCTAGTAGAGAAATGCTCCTGCCTCCAAGCTTCAAACAGACAATTCTGGAAGCACGCCATACCATCTCAGGACACCTCCGTAAAACTGAACCCCATTGCTCAACCTCAGCTTTTTTTTTTTTTTTTCCTTTTTCTGCAATCTTTTTAGCAGTGACCTTGATAACGTACTATTATAATGGACTTTTCTCCATCCCCTCTCACCCTGCCCCACTCCTGCTTCAGGGAATTACATCTCAAACAAACTATCTGCACCCTTGCCTCAGGCTCTGAATTTGGGGGGACCCAAACTCTAATGACGTAGGACATCACCATACTGACAGCCACACCACCAGACTATCCACAGAGAAACATACAGAGGACCTATTCCTCCACCATTTATTTTCTTTCCCTCTCATAGGATGGATAAGCCATACACCAAGACCACCTTAATATATTTTGGCTAACAGATTACATGTTATACTTAAGCCAGGAGAAAGGAGAACAAAGATAGTGACGAGATGTATATTCTAAAATACTAAGCATTTCAGCTCTAAATATACTACCTTACCAATGACTCAGGAGCCATTCCCAGAGTCTCATAATTAGTAGGACAGTCCAGATTCTGCCTCATTTTAGCCTCTGCAGGTCACCATAAATTAGCTTAGAGGCCCGAAGCCTCTGTATGACTCAAGCTGACTTGAATCCTAATTTGTGTAGTGCAGAAATCTTGGCAAAGCCATCTGCATGCTTAAGTCTTATGCTGTCTTGGCCCTCGGGAAAAAAACATATTTGCAGTTGCTCCTGCCTTCGTCCTCCTTGTTTAGGGTAGATCATCAGTGGGTGGTGTCCTAAACGAAGAGTGGACCTTGATGAAGCCTGGGATCCAACATGTGATGACTATGCACTTCATGAAGCCAAGGGTAGATTGCCACAGAAGAGGGCCAGGCCACCTCTGAGTTGACCATCTCATACTCACTGGAGGGCTACCCTGTTGGCCACACCAGACAGAGAAATGCAGCGGACAAATGGACTGCAGGGAATTCTCACCAGTTTTTAAGATACTAGTGTTTAGACCTCTGGCTTCCATAAGGTCAAACTGAGGTCAGAGCCTGACATAGCCAGAGTGAGGCAAAGGTAGACTGAGGGACCAGAGTCTCTCAGTCCATGGAAAGGACTACAATACTTTACAAGTTGTATTACAGAAGGCCCATGGGGTGTATGGATCGTCCTTTGAGTTCCATAAAATTAATGATTTTTTAATCTGACTGTAAAGACTTTTTCATTATAAAATGTTGAAATGAAAAACTGTATACGAACAAGAGTATAAAAAATTACATTACAAAAATTAACATATCTAGCCCTATCTAATCTTATTACACAGAGGTAACTGCTTTTAGTATTTACTTTATTTGCTTCTAGCTTCTTCTCTATGAATAATGAGTATATATTTCCTTCTGTTCATGTATGTGAGATCTGGGTAAAATATTGTTATTTTTGTGCACTTCTTTCATCTGACAACATATTGTGAGCATTTTCTTTGAACACACTACCTAATGGGGGCATAATATGTAATTATAATATTTTCTATTTCTCTACTGATGGATGTGTAGGTTGTTTTGATATTTGTCATATGTCATATATAATTCATATGTATAGTATATCTAATATGTTTTGAGATTTCTCCCCTTTTGGTGTGGATTCTGGAATTCCCTTCTACAGCAAGAGGCAGATACCCATCAGTGGGTAGTGCCTGGGTCATGCATGTACCCATGGCAAGCCATCTTCAGTGTGTTGATATCTATCCTCTTGGTCACAAGATGACTACAACAGTTTGGGCCACATTATCATCACCCCCCCCAGGATCCTCAAGTAGCTTGTTTTTCCTCTGGTGCCTTTTAAAAATGTAAGAAATCTTATTAGGAGCTCCTGTCCCCAACAGTCTGCTCCTCGTGTTTCACTGGACAAAATGAGTCACGTGCATTGTCTTAACTTGTTCACTGATAGGGGCGAGAGAACTGTAATGATTGGCTTAGACTACAGAACACACACCTCCCTCTGAGCCTAGAGGAAAGATCATTGGCTCCAAGCAAATGGCAGCATTTAGCTGGAGAATGGAGTGTGTACCCTAGACTAGAACTGGAGTCCTCCTGTAAAGAAGGGGAGATTTAAATGGGGATTAATTTGGGGAGGCAAGACAGAATTGTCTTCCATATAAATTAAAAGTGTCTTGTTATCTCTCAACCTGTATTATCACATTCTTTTCCCTGATAACATTGTCTCTCCTTAATTCACCACCTAGACACTCCTTTTTAATCAAATTTTTGCTGGCTATCCCTGAATCTTCCAAGAAGTTCACTGGAAAATTAACATAACAATGATAATGAGCTTAAGGTCTTGCTCTCCTTGGGGGCATTTCTGTTCTAAAAGACAGTTCTGGAAGATATGAACATCTTCAAGATTTGTAAGAACAAAGGAATAATGGTAGCACGGCAGGCAAGAAAGGATTCAAGACGCACTGTGATCCTACTCCCACCTCCCTCATGCCACCATGATCTGCTCTCTCTGTTACATCCACAATGGCCTCCTTGCCGTCCCTCTAGGAGGCCAGCGTACTCACACCTGGGAGCCTTGCAAGTTACTTCCGTCTACCTGAAACAAACTTCCTCTAGATAGCCACAGGACTTGCTTCCTGGCTTCCTAGAGCTCTCTGCACACGTGCCACCTTATCAAAGAGGTTTTCCTTGATCATCTATATAACGTGGCACCTTCACTTCATTCTTTATCCTATTACCCTACTTTCTACATAGTTGGCCTTTGAAAACCACCTGACATGGTATGTATGTGTTTGCTGTCTTCCTCCGAAGCAGACAGTGAACTCCTCGAGGCTAGAATTGATGTTTTATTCGCTGTAAATTCCTCTGAGCCTAGAACAATGCCTTAAAAAACACAGGCATTCCCTGTGTGGAATGAATGGATGACTAGATGGAAGCTTTGGCAATGGCAAATTTAGATGGTCATTCTCCTCTTGCTTAACCTGCATCACAGCAGAAGTCAAGTGGGACCTAATCCTGTGTAGGCATCTTTCTCTATCATCTACCAGTGATGTCCTACTTTCCTCTAGGCAAGGTCTTCATTTTGCAGGATGAGTTATATAGGTCTTGAAATCTGAACAGTATCTATCTTTCTAATATGAAATAAAAGGCAAGTCCCAACTTGGAGTAGTAAGACACATCATATAACTTGCAATACTGTCTAATTAACAAAATGTGTTTCAATTCTGATTAAAATTTATTTTGCATGCCAGAAATGGTCATAAAAACATATCTCAAAGCCAGAGGAAATAAGGCAATATATTTATCCATTGTAACTTGAGGAGTAAATTACCAGGGAGCCTGGGTGGCTCAGTTGGTTAGGCATCTGACTTCAGCTCAGGTCGTGATCTCACAGTTCATGAGTTCAAGCCCCGCATCAGGCTCTGTGCTGACAGCTCAGAGCCTAGAGCCTGCTTCACAATCTGTGTCTCCCTCTGTCTCTACCCCTCTCCCCCTCATGCTCGCTCGCTCTCTCTCAAAAATAAATATATTTTTTTAATTTTTTAAAAAAGAAGTAAATTACCTTATGACTTGGAGCTTCCATTTGATGCTGTAGTACACACACACACACACACACACACACACACACACACACACACAGTTTCAGAGACTTTCAGGTTAAAAGGGTGATATGAATTCGTGGACATAATCACCCACGTGAAACTATGAAAAAGTCTATATTCGAGTTCAGAAAAGGACACACTGGAAACCATACATATGTACCAGAGAACAGTTGTGATTTCTGGTCGTTGTGGTGGTAAATATATCAGATTGAAAGGGAGGCAACCACACGAGTCACAGGGAAGTGAGACAACAACCTATCTGAGATAAACATTAAAGACATGCCAGCACAGCCTAGTTAACACTCACTGTCGGTGCAGAGACAGTGGTGGGAGTGCATATCTGGACCCCACTGGCATCTCGGGGACAACGATGAGACAGGGGAAACCTTCAGGAGCAGCCTACCTAGGCCTGTGTTAGGTGAGCATAGCCCAGTCAGTGTAGGAGGGGGATGAGGACAATTTTGAGAAAGAGGTGCGGTACCCTTGTCTGGCCAAGAACAGAGCTCTGACCAGCTAAGTCTTGGCTTCCTCACCAAACTTGGGGACCAAACCCTTCGGCGAATCTCCCAAGCCAAGGGTCTCTGCAGTGGCAAGATGAAAGTGTAGCAAACATAAGCCGGTCCCTCAAATCTGCAGGCTACCACCCGATCTCTGAGAGAACCAGCCCGATTCTCAAATCTGTGTATCGGGTAATATATTCTATTTGTGGAATGCTACATAAATTTGGCTTAAATATCATACTCTCAACTAATATTTAAGAATTAAGTAGAATATCCTTATGTCATGATATATGCTGCAGTAAATGAAAGAATGCATACACTAGCAGGTGATAGCGGTTTATAACCTCAAAATACATGTACAGCACACACATAAATCCATACAAAAGTATAGAAAGATATACTCCATAATGGTAACAAGGAAAAATAGAAGTTAATTTTATTCTTCCTTCTATTTTATATGTTATGGGAAAAGAAATTTAATTGGCCATTTATTCCAAATATATCCAGAACCTACACACTATTCACCACTGCTAACACCCTGGTCAGAAACACCATCATTTTTCACCTGGATTACTGCACTAGGCTCCTAATAAGCTCCTGGCTTCCATTCTCATAGTCTATTCTCTACACAGCAGCTGAAAGTAAGCTTTCAAAAATGGGAGTCAGATTTCTCGGCTCAAAACTCTTCAAAGGTTGCATATCACGCCCATTCCATAAGTCTCTCTCTATTACTTTACAGGTTTCTCCTGCTATTGTCCTTGTACCGACACTAGTAAGATCATGTTTTTCCAGTTTTCAGACTTGCCAAACATTCTCCTCTCTTTGCATAGGCTGTTCCTGCTGCCCAGAACACTCTTCCTTTCTGTACCACCGTCTTCAAGTCTTTAATGTTCTCCTTCACAAGCAGCCCAGCCAAGGCCCCAAACACCTGCCTCCTCCCCCTGCTGTCGCCAAAATTCCCTAATTCCCCTTCTTCTTCGGGCCACACTGCACAGTTGGGGGGGCATAAAAGTCTCATAAAATTGAATGTGAATCATCCCCTCTGACGCTGTGTGCAATGTGAAGACCCCACTTTATTTCATTGTCTCTCTCCTGCTCTGAGACTGTCTGCTCCATGAGGGTGGAGGTGTCTATGGTAGTTACTGCTATCACCTCAGTTCTGAGAACAAGGCTGGCACTTACCACCTACTACTGGATGAATGAATCACAGGAGAGTAGAAATAAAAGTGATTTGTATTTTCTTCTATAAATGACTTCTAATTTCCCTATTTTTTTTTTTAATTTTTATTTATTATTGAAGGAGAGAGAGACAGAGCACATGCCAGGGAGGGGGAAGAAAGAGAGGGAGACACAGAATCTGAAGCAGGCTCCGGGCTCTGAGCTGTCAGCACAGAGCCCGACGTGGGACTAGAACTCACAAACCGTGAGATCATAACCTGAACCAAAGTTAGACACTTAACCTCCTGAACCACCTAGGTGCCTCTTCCCTATTATTTTTAAAATCGGAAAAAAATATTAAAAACAAAAATATATAATTGTGCTTACTTCATTTCTCTTGTTCTTAGGCTGGAAAATCAATTTCTTCTGGACTCAAACTAAAGAACAACTAAAGAACGATATCTGTTTAAACTATTGTTGAATCAAACATCCAGTAAAACATATCTAAGCTCTGTAGTCATTTCCATGGGTTTTCCCCACTCCCACTGATTTTGGTGCAGTTTCTGATCAGTTACGATGGTAGGAGATGACCCAATTTCATTACATCTGAAGCTATTCAATTTTTCTATGATACAATTCCATCATGGGCCAAGTCGAATGGTCCAACAGAGAGACGCTCTCACATTCTCTTAAAAGGTTATCCTTTGGGCTTTCTTTTAAGATCTTGTTTCTTAGGAGAAAAATTGAAGCTTATATCTAAGGACAAACTCTATGATGAAACTTTTTCTCGGTTCCCAATCCTCCTACACTCACACACGGAAAGTTCTGAAGACCCAGGCTTACAACTCTAAAAATGCTGATGATTATAAGTGAATTTCAACCTATCTTTAAATCTGCTCTTAAGTATCTTTAAAATGAGTTAGGTATTAACCCTTTAAAATTTGATCATTTGTAAATATCTCAAAGATGACTCTCTGCAAATGGTAGATAAAACCAATCCAACCAACAAAAACAATAAATGAGTTTCACTCTTTGCCACTCTTAGCTTTATTTAACATTGCAGCAATTTCCTCTGTAATAAACAACTCAAAATCGAGCAAAGACATACCAACCAGCGAGGAGAAAATGAATCTGGTCAACAGAGATTTGAGACCTACCTTTAATCCTTTAATAATGGTCCAGAAAATAATTTAATCTCTTGCTGTTATTTTGTAGCTGGCAATTCAACCAAAGACATCATTTTGTCCTCAGCAGGGGCAGTCATTTTTACGCTAGCCTCTGTGGATAGCTTTATATAATTTATATAGTTTTTAATTTTGGTAATAGCAACTAGCTGGCTAAGGCAATAAGCCCTTTTTTAACACAGACTAAATAAAGAAATCTCTCATATTTCAATTAACTAACTGAACCAAATCATAACGAGTATGACTGTTTCATTTCATTTGGCTGTTGCTCAAAGAATGTTCACTTAAAACATGTTTCATTGTTAATATTTATAATGTTCACACTAATATTATAATTAATACTTAACGTTCATACTCATATTGGAAAATTAAAAAAAAAACACCAATCTGTAATAGAATGGCCATTATACCAACCAAAACTCTTGTTTTTATGGAATTAACGGTGTTGTCCTTGGCTTTTTACCTCTAGAAATGTGAAAGAGGCCAGGGAAACAATGGGTAGGGATCAAAGATTGTGTGTCATACAAAAGTACACGGGTGGCCCCATTTATTAAAACATCTGGTGAAACTATCAATAGCCTCACTGGTTTTATGTCTCATGCTGCAGATTTTTAAAATATGCACAAGATAACTCTATCTCCAATACTGTATAAGCCATTCTGGCAAATCATAGTAGTCATTGAGTAACTATTGATAAATGTAATTCATCTTTTCTCAGGACACATGACTGTGTAGGAGAACATCACAGAGCTGCCCTCCACTAGATGTAAGTTTCAAAAACTTCAAAAGATTCCGTCAAAAGTCCATCCCTATGATCAATTTGCAAGCACATATAATTCTTACAGACACTTGTATGTACTATAATAAAGTTAGTAATAATCATTTTAAATAGTCCATTATAGAATTGTTTTCCAAGAAATTAAACTGATTCCTCATCCAATATTATAAAATTCTAGATATAAACTTCCTTCTACTTGTCATTTGGCCGTCAATATTTACAAATTTCCAAATTTCATGCAAACTTTTTTTTTTTTCAATTTACATTTCCACATCTCTGAGAGCAGGCTGTGTCATATAATGGACGATAAGAAAGTACTGCATTATAGTTTAATAGGAAGCATTTTGTTCTCTTTCCTGGTTAGAGTAATAGAACATAAAATGATGATGTGTCTGGTAACCATTGCTTCTTGAATTCAATGAAATATAGGAATAGACAGTGTTTTCTTGGCTCACTAACTAGATTTATTGTATGATACTATTCCTGGCTGAAAGTTGGTTAAACATACTCCAGGATAGACCACTATCCTCACACACGAGGTACTTAGCACTTTGCTGTGGGGGAGGGAGGCGGGGGTAAAAACCTCTCAACAAATGATAATAACTGCCTTCTTTGACATGAAATATCTGAGTATGTATAGCAGATGCTGCTCCTGCCCCTGCTGATCTCCTTTACCAAGCATGTTCCCATGCCCTCATCTTTTCTCCAGGTATGCCCTTAGCCTACAGGACCCACCTCACCCAGAGTAGCCTGGGAGTTTACAACTACTTGCCTCCCTGGGGGGTGGCTCCTGACCAGTGGTAGAAAAGTTTGGCTCCTTTGCCTAAAGGCAGGCAATGCTCCTGTTCTAAATTTTCCCCCTCGGACAAGGCTAAGCTGGACTTCTAAAAGCACACCCTTATCTAACTTCTCCCTTGTCCTACTCAGCTTCCTTGACTCCCTTAAAGGTTTTTTTTCATGAGAGCACTCCTTCAATAAATCACTTACACAAGAATCACAAGTTCTTCTTGTAGACAACCCTTCCTAAGAGTATATTTCCTCAGGTTTCGGCAAGGTGTGGCATTCCTACTAGTTTCAACGAGGCATTTGGCCAGCATAACCAAATGAAAGCAACCAGTTGAACCTTGGGGAACCATACTTACGTATTTACAGGTCTGCCCTCAAGGTCTCAGAGGGGAAACAGATATGTAAATAAACAATCACAAATTAGCAAAATGCACATATATGAAAGGTGCTATAGAAATATAGAAGAAAGAGTGAATACCAATGCCTGGGAATTCACTGAAAGCTACATTGAGAGGGTAAGATTTGGATTCAATCACGAAGACATGAAGGTGGCTGAGATTTCCTCAGGTAGACAAGGGGGTGGGGGGGAGGAGGCTGAACCAGAGAGAAAATGCCATGTGTTAACAGAGGTCTGAGAAAGCATGTTGTGTTCACAAATCCGCAAGTAGTGTGGTATACAGGGTATAAGCTGCAAACTGGCACACTGCATATATGTGTAATGTACATATATACATTACACACACATAGAATTATATACAATTCATGATCAATTACACAATGGAGAACCAGAGAAACATTAAGTAGGAAAATGACATGGTTAAGTTTCTTTAAAATTTTTTAATTAATTGTTTCAAAAAGTTTATGTAAATAAAGCACAAGAAAAAACTCAAAAGGTACCAAAAGACATAAACATTGAGTTTAACAAAGAAGATTCTAGCAGCAATATAGAGAGCATATAGGAACGGATCTGCAGGAAGAAAGTTCGGAGAGTTAAGGTGCCAGAAACTCTGGACACTAGGAGGGGGCAGGATCTAGAGGAACTGATTTGTAATTAAGTCTAGTCGTAAGCACGCAGATATGTGTTGGGGTCGTTCCGTTTCTTGCACTTAGTAGGTGAGCAGGCACACAGACAGACCCCGTACACCATTCAGGATACATCAGAAGGTACTGAACACCATGTGAGAAAGGCAAGAGTAAAGTCTCACTCATGGGTCAGGCCCTGTTACCAGCAACAGGTCCCTCGGTGAAGAAAAGATTGTCTCCTGAATGTTTCTGAATCTCCCTCTGTAAAACCATTCCCATACAGTTGATATCGTGCATCTTTTCCTTATATTAAAGGGACTTGTGTTCTTTGATTTCTCTGTAAATCACCATCATGCTTTTGACAGGCACACAGCAATCCATTACAATATCCCAGGGAAGAAGTGACAAGGGTCTTAACTAAGACAATGATCTAGGCAAGGGAAAGGTGGGGGGGGGGGGTGGGTAGGAGGGGACGCTGTAATATTTATTTGGTAAAAATAAAATAAAGGCAAACTGGCTATTCTTTGAAAGTAGGATAAAGTAGAAAATGCTTATTTATACCATCTTAAAAGTCCTCACGCTTAGAAATGCCTCAGTGTTAGCCCACTAAAATAATTTTGAACAGCCTGTTGTTTGTTAAACCACAAAAGTGTATCAGTTCACAAAACTCAATTCAAGAGAGGCAGATAAGGAAAAGGGAAATAGAGACATAAACAAAAGCTATCTACCTAAACCATAAAAGTAAGATACGAACGTTTAGCTAGATTCGTAAACGAAAAAAACAAAAAAGGTGTCATTTTTCCCTTACAAGATTTCATCATTTAACTATAGGCGTGCTAAGTACAACCACGAATCATAGCTGCTTGGCATTGACGCTATTCTACTCTTCTCTAGGATAGGCCATTATGCCACTGCAGTTAAGAAACCAGGTCCAAGTCCAGCCAATGGTGAAGCATCGTCTTAGGTCTCCAGTGACACGTGCCTCTTGCCAAAAATTAGCAGTCTCAGCTGTGAGCTGTAGCCTCCTGTTAGAAAGTTTTGTTAGTAACTTTTCTTGCAAGCACAGTTGGAAAAGGGAGCAAAGATACTGTCCTTTTGACCACAAGGGTGTGCCTGGGAATTCTTTCACTCCTGAATTGAATGGGAGTAGACATATCCAGAGCTGGTCCACACATCCCCCAGCTCCTATGCATATCATCTGCTAGAGGCTCACAGTTACCCTGTCTCCAGTAAGTACCCACAGTCCCCACTCTCAGGGAGAAATATTTTAATACGACTTACGCTCCAGAGTCCCTGAAGGTCAGGACAGAGCTGAGTGCTTTCACCTGAGAGCACATTACTGCTTGACTTCTCTCCCTTCCCTATTCTGCTTCCCTCACTTCCTTTACTTACTTGTTTGTTCCATTTGCCTCCTGAAAAGCACTCTTACAATACATCACTTAAACACAAATCTCTCCCTCAAGGTCTGCTTTTAGGAAACCTGACCTAAAATAAAAGGGTTAAAAACAATATGGCTGGTTTCAAACAAAAATTGGCAACTGAGAATCTTTAGCAAAAAAACCAAAAAAACATAAACAAACAAACAAAACAGAGAACACTATTCAGTGATAATATTCATAATCCTAACAATACTGGCAAAAAGAAGAGATGCTTATATTTTATTAGGTCTCAAAATAACATGATGGTCCAACAGAGAGGAGTTATGTAGTAATTACCCGTGACAACAGCAACATCACATCAGCGAGGCAGACTAACAATTACGTGTTGTTTTCCTTGGAATTGTATTGACAGTGATACAACACTTGTACCACATTGTTATATTTGTATGCCATTAAGTATGTGACCTTGAAAAACAGTTGCTTAATCTTTCAGATCCTCAGTTTCCCTATCAGCAAGCTAAGTTTAAAATGCTGTCCTCCTATAATCATCATGAATATTAAAAGAGAGTCTCCTGCGAAGCAATTAGCATAACACTTGGCTCTTTCCAAATATTAATTTCCTTCCACTTTCCTACCGTGTCACCATCAATTAATATTTCTTTATAACGTACTGGCTGCATTGTGCCCTAATCAACACTAAGATTTAATCTAAGTTTATTCTTTTATCATTGTTCAAGGTGATGTGATTAGTATGAGTGACTATTTCCCATACTTCTAAAAAACAAAATATGGGACACTGATGGGATTAGCTCACTTACTGTAGTGGCTATCTGTGTTTTTGCCTGCCTAGCATCTATCTATCTATCTACCCATCCATCCATCCTTCTTCCTTCCTTTTCTTTCTTCCTTCCTTTTCTTTTCTTCCTTCCTTCCTTCCTTCCTATTTATTTGTTAACTTATTTATTTATTCATGGTGGTGGTGGTATGCTAATTCTTCCCTGGGGAAATCCCTCTGTATTTCCGAATTTTTATTAAAGATGATCTACCTATAGGAGGGCCGGGCTTCTGATTACAGATGAATTCCTACAAAATCAACAATGCACTATCCCACAGAGTATGTCCTGGTATCTATTATTAATCTGCCAAATGGGAACAGGGTGGCAGGAGATCCTAAATCATACCAGGATTATTCTCACTGTTCAGAGAAGCATCCCTTCCAGACATGCCTCCCTCCATCCCACACATAGCACCAATTTGCCATCCCACCCCTAGACTATATGCAAGTATGCTTAGATTACATAGGCAGAGAAGAGACCAAAACCTCTATGGAACTCTTACCAGGGTAGCTCCTGGCCCATGGAAACGTAGGCCCATGTTATTCTGGAGACCAGGGACAGGTTCCCAAGGTGCCATGACATTCTCAGGACAGCTCACTTTGGTGTTTAGCCACTTAGAGCACCAAGTTCTCCTCCCCAATCCCTACGTTTATTCTGTCTCTCTCAGAGAAGCTCCTTCAGGTCAAGTTCGTACCATTGCAAACTTATGCATTCATTGAATAGATATTTATTGCTTGGTGGTAATGTTCAAGGCTCCTAGGTGGACTCAAAGATAACATTGGTAAGCAGAACTGTCAAAATCTTCAATTTTATATCTGGGTATGGGTGACCGCAATGGTCAAGAAGCAGGTAAATAACTGGACTAAATTGACAATTTCAGATATCCATGAGAACTATGAAGAAAATAAGTTAGGTGAGTTGGTGGAGAGGGACCACCCTTTCCACTAACCATTTGGTAGTGACAGAGGGTAGTTAAATTTAGTTTTTGTGGTTAGGAAGGGACTTTCAGGGGAGGTGACCTTCTTGTCTTTGTGTCAAAGAACTGTAGAAACTGACTTAAATGTTTTGAGAAGAGCAGAGGCCACCAAAACACACGCACAGTGCACCAGTTATCTTAGCACATGTGTCCCACTGGCCTGTATCCATCTGAAACACAGGAACCCAGGACACCTTAGTTTAAAAAGAGAAAGGGCTCAAATCTTCTTGAATGCCACACATTTTATCTAACTTGTGGTTTGCTTTGTAAACATAAGAGATAAAATGACGTGGTTACCTGAATGCTTTGTTCCTTGAGAAGAAATCATTCTCTTTTTTTTCCCCCCTTTGGCATATTGATTACTCATTAATCCAGCAAAACAAAGGATTAATTAATCTCCATGGTTCAATGAAGAATAAATTAGCACAGTTTAAAATGGGCCTGATTCAATATTACAAATTGGAGGAAATGTTCCACACACTCTCTCTCCATTCACTTCTCCAAACCTAATCTCCAGAGAACAGTATTGGAAGACTGAATCTAGTTTGCATGATATTTCGTATTCTGGCTCCTTCTTTAAAATTCAGTCCCTTGAAATAATCATTACTTTCCCCAAACCCCACTTTAAGTATTTCCAAACACAGAAACAGCACCATTTTTTAAAAGTGTTTTAGACATATTACTTATCTGAAACAACCTTTTCCTTTGTAGAAAACAATATGAATAGCCAGTTTTTCAAAACTGAAAATAATACAGCAGCCACATACATTCAGGCATTTACATAATTGTCCGATTATTTCTCCCGGCACATGAAAAAGATTCATACATATCATCATATTCAGTCCGAATGCTTCCGTAAACTACAAAACGTGTGTAGGTGCTGTCTCTGAGCATCCTCAGGAAAAAAAAAAAAAAAAATGGTGTGTTTTCTAAAGTCATCTTTTTTTGGTTCTAAATTGAGTTTTTTCAGAGCTATAAAAGAAATCCAATGTCAGATGCGCAGAATGCATTAAGGGGTAAGATCTACACTTGTAAAGAAAATGCTGCTATTTGAAACGTCAATATCTAAGAGATGATATCCCCTTTCAGTGCCCACTCCCCATTTTTTGTTGTTGTTGCAATTACATTAGCTTAAAGGCATTGTGCATGTAGAATCAGCCCCCAGATACATAGCCAAAATTCCTATAAAGAGGTAACATTTGAAAGAGCAGAGAATGAAAAGCAGTAAGACTCGTCTTGGCCTCCTATAAGCATATCTTTATTGTTAGATATTCTAAGATAATGGTTTCATTTTCTGCTTCTCTCTTTGATGAGATTATAAATAATTTTCAGATATGGATTTTAAGGTAATAAATGAAAAAACGGCTCTTTTCTGTAAGGATCAAAAAACCAAAATCTTATCATGTATTAAATCCCAGCTACTAGATATTTACTTCTATAGTATAGTATCAACATAGCATAATATAGTATCAAGAGGAAACTATCTACTTATCGCCAAGGCAAAGTATATGGTGTGTGCTAATACAGTATGGTTGAAAGAGTTCAGGACTGGGAATTAATGTATGTGGTTTCTCATTCAGACTGCCCCTCCCTACTTGGCCTAGGCAATTCCTGCATTCTCCAGAGGCCAGCCTCCTCACCTGGAGAATAAGAGGTTACATCAGATGGACTATAAGGTCATGTCCAACTCTACAGCTGTATGACTCAATAATTCAGCTGACTATTCCTGACGACATAGTTAAAATGACATTGGCTTTAGATCCTGTGTTTAGAGACCAGGTACCTTTGGCAACATAAAGCTTTTAGGGAGCCAAGCTGGCAACGAGACTCGCAAAAGGCAAGGGGAAGCAATGTTGTTGCCGGCAAAGAGCCATGGGTTGTTACATATCCAAGAGACCCCAAACCATCCCAGGCCATGCCCGTGGTCACAGTGACCCAGAGACCAGTACTTGGGAGAATTCTTTGAAAAGAAGGATAACACTTCACTAAAACGCTACCCTCTCTCTGACTTTGTTGTCAGATGGGCCTGGGATCAGAACACGTGCTAAAGGCTGGGGAAGACTTCTGAACGCCTCCATCTGTGCATGTATAGAATGGATAGTGAAAAACATACTCTGAGTCTTTTTGTGAGCATTAAATAAAACAGTGATTGAAAAGCACGTTGTAGGGGCGCCTGGGTGGCACAGTCGGTTAAGCCTCCGACTTCAGCCAGGTCACGATCGAGCCCCGCATCAGGCTCTGGGCTGATGGCTCGGAGCCTGGAGCCTGTTTCCGATTCTGTGTCTCCCTCTCTCTCTGCCCCTCCCCCGTTCATGCTCTGTCTCTCTCTGTCCCAAAAATAAATAAAAAAACGTTGAAAAAAAAAAAAAGCACGTTGTAATATATCTCTTCTCATTTTTAGCAGTTTTTATAAACTCCTCTGACCTTCAGACAGAAACTAACCTGCACTGAGGCTCACCTACCCCATATGTTTTAGAAACACTAAATCACTCCAACAGCAACCAAAGAATTTCTCAGTAGGTAACAATTTACTTGCTTAGAGTTAAATTCAAGTGTTTTGTTTTATTAAAACAAGCAAAACAAAGGTAATAAGGTTCCATTTCTGCTTTTAGCTGAACATTTGTATGAATGTAATTATAGCTGTGCTCCATAAATCTGACAGCCATTTTCAAACCCGATTGGTAGATTTTATGCAAGTGTATGCACGGCACATTATGCCGCACTGTTTCAGTTACAAATGACACATAAATACAGCAGCATGAAAATTTAGAGAACCACTTGGAGACCTGCAGAACGCCAAAAAACAACTTCAATATACAGACTACAAGCCCGGAATACCCACGGCCTTGATGTCTGTCATTGGTCATGCTGGGCAGGGAAGCCTTTGCCTTCTGATCTAATCAACTTCAGAATGATTGTGAAGCCAACAGCTGTGTCAGAGCAATTGGAAAAACTGATTCAGAACAAAGGGGAAGACCCATCTCTCTAGGACATCTCCCTCCGGAACATACGCTAAGCTTCAGTGGAATGTATAAATATTTCATTCACTATTTTGTACTACATTCCTCCCATGATTTATACGTCCAACCCATTACTTTTAAAAGTACATTAATGTACCCTTTTAACGGTGCCTCCTCTGACTGCCCTCTTCCCTTACTGAATGAGCTTAGGGGGATTAGAACCCTGGGCAGAATCTATGGCTGCTCTGTGTCACATCACAGGGTATCAAAATATAAACTCGTTTATTTTCAATTTGTAGAAGTGTACCTTCCGGCAGGACAGTTGCTATGTGGGATGTTTTCTGTTTGGGGCTTTCTTTCATGTATGATATTGGAGAGGGACAGGGTGGCTTCTGAAAAAATGGCATGTGGATGTAATGAAATATTGCCCTTCTAATTTCCTCTGGCATCTAAAGTGAGCAGGTAGAAATGGGGGGATAGGCATGCAGAGGAAGAGTAGGAAGAGGAAAACTGGTGTGAAACCACTAGAAAGAGCTGGAGGTCCACAAGCTGGCTAACTAATCCTTTTACAGTCTCACAGTTGGGCCAGTGGATTCAAGTACATAGAATTGACAGGATCCACATGACCTCCTTCAGTTGCTGACTTCTGTCTCTGCAAATTATAACAAACTCCAGAGTGGGGTGTCTGGGTTGTTCAGTCAGTTAAGCATCTGACTTCAGCACAGGTCATGATCTCGTGGTTTGTAGAGTTCAAGCCCCGCGTCGGGCTCTGTGCTGACAGCTCAGAGCCTGGAGCCTGCTTGGGATTCTGTGTCTCCCTCTCTCTGCCCCTCCCCTGCTCACACTCAGTTTTTCTCTCTCTCTCAAAATACAAATAAACATAAGCCAATTTTAAATATAAATTTAAAAAAAAAATTCCAGAGTTCAATTGGATTGGGATCAATGCAATTCATGATTAAGCCTTATTTGGTGACTTTTACTTCCTAATAGTGACTTTACTTAAAATTTAGAAAGATGTGGGCCAGAACACTACTTGGTATCCTCCAAGTCGGGAAACATAGGATTTAAAATATGTTATTTCCATGTTTTATGGGGTTCCTGGGTGGCTCAGTCAGCTAAGTGGCCGACTCTTGATTTCAGCTCAGGTCACGATCTCACAGTCAGTGGATTCGAGCCCTGTGTCAGGCTCTGTGTTCATTGCACAGAGCCTGCTTTGGATCCTGTCTCCCCCTTTCTGGCCCTCTCCTACTTGCACATGTGCTCTCTCTCTCTCTCTGTGTCAAAAACAAATAAATGTTAAAAAAATTATAAATTAATAAAAATGTATTATTTACATGATTTAATAATAAGGTAACTCTGATTTGTGGTGCCTGGGTGGCTCAGTCAGTTAAGCGTCCAACTCTTGATCTCACCTCAGGGCTTGATCTCAGGGTAGGGACTTCAAGCTGCACACTGGGCTCCATGCTAAGTATGGAGCCTACGTAAAAAAGATAGTAATAATGGGGCACCTGGGTGGCTCAGTCTGTTAAGTGTCTGACTTTTGGGTTTGGCTCAGGTCATGATCTCATGGCTTTGTTGGTTCAAGCCCTGTGTCAGGCTCCGTGCTGACAGCGCAGAGCCTGCTTGGGATTCTCTCACTCCCTCTCTCTCTCTGTTCCTTCCCCACTCACGCTATCTCTGTCTCTCAAAATAAATAAATAAACTGAAAAATTCTTTTGTTATAAAGTTTAAGTTTCAAAATGTTAAAATAATGAAGATGATG
Organism: Panthera leo; assembly: GCF_018350215.1. Taxonomy (NCBI): domain Eukaryota; kingdom Metazoa; phylum Chordata; class Mammalia; order Carnivora; family Felidae; genus Panthera; species Panthera leo. The sequence continues at coordinate 144,771,610 of NC_056687.1, read as the reverse complement.
ATGATGACAATGATGGTGTAACTGTGATTTTTCTTAACCTCCAGAGAGTTGAAATAGCTAAAAAATTAAAACAAGGGGTCAATTTCATCTGGAAAAAAAGCATAATACACTAATTCTTTTTCCTGCTACCAGATATTTTGGGTACCCTCAAGTGTTTCTGTTCCCCTAAATACAACCAGAGCTGCAACGGTGAAGAACAAATGCTTCAGAATGCGTTTTCATTTCTCTCGTTCAATCAGAGGTTCCTGTCCAGGTAGGTTCCTGCTCAGTTCACCCTCGTGTCCATCCTCGCAACCCGCACCCCCACTAGAGAGGTGACTGGTGCACAGATTGTGTTTCCCGAGCTCCTGGGTCTGCTAGCTTCTGCCTGGGTTCCATCTGGCCAGAGGCTGGATAGCAGGGAGAAAGACGATGTAAGTCATTCCCTCCTTCTTCTCTGCTTTTGGAGGCTTCTCCATCAGCAACTAGCTTCTCTGTAGTTTCAGCTTCTACAAGCTGCCACTTCTCTGGGGCTCTAGCTACATAACATTTTCCATTCACCTCCATGCTAGCATTGACGATAGCTTCCTGTCATTGATAATCTCACAGAGCCCTGTTTGGCTTCTAGTTCTTTTGTCACCTCTCTACACAATTCCCTGCAACAAGCTCCTTTTTAACAAATAATTAGCATGGATTCTGTGCTTCTGGCCGGCCTCTCACTGACAGGGCTCAGCAGCAATTTATAGACTATTAATTTTCCTTTAGTTCATTCAACATTTGTTGAGTACCTACATGCAGCAAGCACCATCTGAATTGCTAGAGGTACAGCAGCAAATGAGGCAAACAGCATGTTTGTTCTCATGAAGCTCCCTAAGTTTCAAGAAGATGGGCAATAAACTAAAATGTAAAATAACAGATAATGGCAAGAGAAATGCAGAGAATGCAAGGTAGATGATGTGAAGGTGAGAGACGGAGTACAACTTTAGCCTGGAGAGTTACAGAAAGCCTGACTGAGGAGGCACCAGTCGAGCTGAGACGTGAGGGACAAGAAGGGAGCAGCTATGTCACAGAGGGGAAAGGAGCACTCTAGGCAGAGACAGAGAAACGAGCTGGAAGGAGTTTGGAATGGTTGAGCAACACACAGGCAAGGGAAGAAAAGCTCAGGAGAATAAGCAGAAGTCAAAGATGGAGGTAGAAAACCCGTCATGGAGGTAGGAGTTTGAATTGTATTTTTCTAAGTGGGTTTGGAAGCCATTAGGGAGTTTCAAGCAGGGGTAGGGAGCATGATTTCATTTACAGTTTTAGAAAATTACTATGACGGCTTTTGTGGGAGTGGATTATGGGAGGGCAGGGGTGAAGGCTTCGAGATGAGTCTTCTCTATTGCCAGAGCACCTATCATGGTGGAGGTCAGGCTAGGGCGGTAGCAGGAGAGAGGGAGGCAATGTAACCGCTGTCAGAAGGGAGAGCTTATGGGATCGTTGAACAGAATGTGAGCGGGTAAGGCTAAGACCGAAGAATGAAGGATAACCGTGATTTTTTTGGTTGAGCAACTGGATGGATCCTTAAACCAAAATCATTCTTGATCATATTTTTGTCAACTTACTCTAGTTAAGTTTCTTCTCTTGGGAAATATTCATATATAACATAAACAAGGTATTGGTTTCATTCCCCAACATTTCATTTTGAAAATTTTCAAACCTTTGAAAATTGTACAAGGACAATGCTATGAACACCCATATGTTCCTTTACCCCTATTCACTGGTTTCAATATTTTGCTACAGCTACTTATAATGCTTTCTCTCTATGTAGCCCCACATATGTACATATATACACATAGTTTTGCTGAAACATTTAAAAGAAAGTGGCAGATTGGACACTTTCCCTCTTGATTCTTCAAGACATATCTGCAAAGAACCAGGATGTTCTCCTGTAGAGCTAGCCTATTTTCACTTCCAAGATTTTGACTTTAATGTTATACTATTATCTAACATGTAAGTCCTATTCACATTTCCCCAAATGTTCCCCCCCACCACAAATTGTTTCTTATGCCCCTTATAGCACCCCCCCCACCAAAATCTGGTATCCAATAAAGAATCATTCAGTTCTCATGTCTCTGTTGTCTTTTTAATCTAAAAAAAAACTCAATCTTTTTGTTTTGTTGTTGTTGTTGTTGTTTGTTTCATGATCTTGACTTTTTTAAACAGTTCAATCCTGCTAAAATGTCCCTCAGTGGAAATTTGTCTCTTTTACCAACATTAAAGACAAACTTTACTCGGTGGGATCACTACAGAGATGATATCGTGCCCTTCTTAGTTCATCAGCCAGGAGACACATGCTATTATGGTCCAATTATGGGTCAGATAAGTTTGATCACTGGGTTAGGATGGTGACTTTTTGGTTTTAATGAGTACCATTCTTTTTGTTTTTGTTTTTTAATATTTCTTTATTTTTGAGAGACAGAGTGCAAGCGGGGGAGGGGCAGAGACAGAGGGAGACACAGAATCGGAAGCAGGCTCCAGGCTCTGAGCTGTCAGCACAGAGCCCGATGTGGGGATCAAACCCAAGAACCGTGAGACCATGACCTGAGCCAAAGTCAGACGCTTAACCAATTGAGCCACCCAGGCGCCCCAACCAATACAGTTTTAATAGCCCTTACCACCTGTTACAATCCTTATCCAACTCATTAGAGAAATTTCTCTTTGCTATTTAAAATATGAGAACAGCCACTGTATAGAATGTGCATAAAAATGTCCACCCTCGTAAAGGTGGATGGCTCTCTGGAAATAGAGGAAAAGTAGCAACAGCAATAGTGAAAGAAGGCCATATGTGTGTCACCCATCTTAAACAAGCAGCTGTAGCTAGTTTCTATTAGCAGTAACTCTTGGGAGAAAAGTTAGAACATAGTATGAGTAGAAGATGATATGCAGATCTATAAATGATCACCGAAAGTGAGTTCCTCCATGCATTATGCCAATAATTTGCTTGGAATAAGTGCCACAGGCTAATTCCATGAAAGAAAATTTATGCAAATATCTATGCCAACAATATACTGGATAGTCTTCCCCTTGTCTTCACAATTAATCCTCAGGAAAAACCTTGCTTTTTCATACATGTAATAAAGATTCAGAAAGGTTCTCTAGGGGCGCCTGGGTGGTTCAGTCGGTTAAGCGTCCAACTTTGGCTCAGGCCGTGATCTCAAGGTCTGTGAGTTCGAGCCCTGCGTCGGGCTCTGTGCTGACAGCTCAGAGCCTGGAGCCTGCTTTGGATTCTGTGTCTCCCTCTCTCTCTGCCCCTCCCCTACGCATGCTCTGTCTCTCTCTGTCACAAAATAAAAAAAAAAAAAAATTAAAAAAATAAAAATTAAAAAAAATTTTTAATAAAAAAAAAAGAAAGGTTTAAGGTTTCTTTAAAGGTTAAATCCTCAAATTTAATTCTCAAAATTAATTCTCAAAGTTAACATATGCCAATTTGCCATTGGAATCATTACCAACGTTACTCTAAAATACATGTACTTTCCAGCCAAGTTTTGAAGGTTCACACTTCAGACTTGTAAAGTCATCATACTTTTCCTTGATTATAATCATGAAAAGGAATGGGAACAGATGAAGAAACAAATTAGCATAAACAAACACTTTGTTTTTCTCATAAATGAAGGGAAAATGGGAAAAGAAGATTTTTCTTCCTTTCAACTATAATACCTTAAGGGAAAATAATAAAAAATAAATAATAAAAATAAATAAAATTACCTTATGGGAAATAAAAGAATTTTTAAATAAATAAATGTGGGTAAAATAAATAAAATAATAACCTATAATACCTTATGGAAAAAAATAATGCATTCCAATGAGAATTGGAAATATAACACTGTGGTTAAAAATCTCAATATAAGTTACAATGAAGTTATATAATGATTGTAAGTGTTACTTTTAAGGAATTTTTCATAGCTCTCTCTGTAAAATTCTTTCCGATAATTTTTAACCCATGTAAGCAATCCTTGATGGCTGGTTGGTATTATTAAGTTCATTTAAAGTCTCAGCACTGTGTACTTCAATCCAAAGACACTGATTGATTTATGGTGAAGAAGGTCTATAGAAAATTGGTCTATATAATTGAGGGCAATGGAAAAATTGGCCAGAATAGTAGATACACAATTCTTTGCAATTACTGCAACGGAACTATACATCATTTACTGTGGAGGATAATAGTAACCACTGAGTGGTCAATGTAAAAATCCTGAGAGGAAGTGGGATTGAATAAGATAAGGCTCTTATCCTTAAGTGCCCTAAATTCTGTTTAGCCCTTAACTTTTTGATCTGGAAATAATAGCAAGAACTATTTCAACAAAGTTTCTTTAAACACACTGCATTGAGCCTCAAAGTTCCTCCAATCTGTCACATTACTTCATTTCTTTAATCATCCTCAACTTCTGCAGGAACTATGCCTTCTAAACAGTGGTAAAAGTGAAAGCCTTGGAATAGATAAATGAGATGAATAAATATTTTCTTAGTGCAATCAGTTTGTTTGTTTGTTTGTTTGTTTTTTATATCACTTTCTAGCATGCCCAGAGTATTACCTCCTGATGAATGCAACAATAACAGCCTTTAGGCAAAGAAAAAACATTGACCCTTGTACTTCAAGTTTCCTAACCTTTCAATGTTAGGAAATTATCTGCTTGAGAGTCCTTTGATTTTGCTTATTTTGACTGTTTATATTCCTTAAAGCATTAAGATCAGTGAAGAGATAAAATGTTTATAAAATATTAAGTATTTAATTTTAAAATATCAGAATTTTCCCTCAAGGATCTCTAATTCTTTAAAATATTGGCTCTCCAGTTATCACAATATCTCATTTGATAAGCAAAAGGCCAGGGGTTTTGATATTCAAGAAGGATAAAACCCAGGTATGCAGAACATTTGAATAAAACTCCCCAGAGTGACATAATAGAATGACAGCATGAGAGAATAAGAGACAAAGACAGAGAGAAAAATTAATACATTCCTGAATTTCCCTTCATTCTGAACTTTAAGTTACTGAATTCCACTCCTTTTAGCCCCTTTTAAATATTAATAACAATTGAAAAAAAATACAAGAACATGGAGTGGATATCTTTCAGGAAAAGACAAGATGTTTGGGTTCTAATTTGGTTCTGAAACTATCTACTTCTATGAATTTGGAAAATTCTCTGGTACTCTTTATGCCTCTATAAATGAAGGGGTTGTACTAACCCCTTTCCAGCTCTAAGATTTCACATCCCCATAATTGGAAAGTTTACAGAACTGTTTTTCTCATAGCCCATTGCACAAGGTTCTGGGTAGAGAGGATCTCTATCCAACACATCTTTAATTTTCAAAACAATACTTAGACTGCTTTCTATACATTTATTTCTTAACCTGTGTCGGGGGGTGGGGTACCCTTATACAGAAAACAGCAAAAAACCTCCCATCTCATATCTTGCAATAACGTTAATTTGGACATAAGACTATTGGCAACTGCCTCTTAGACCCTAAAATTCTGTCAACTGGCTGAGCTAGTTCACCTCAAGTATTTCATTAAGCTATCATTAATATGAGTAAACATTCTGTGCTTCTGAAGTTTTGGACCCCACTTACAGGGCTGTGTTGGGATTTTACTGATATGTCTGAGTCTATGTGTATATGTTTATCTCAGCAAATATAAGGTCAAAGGTGGTCGTTTCCTACCTTGTGGTTTCCGATGAATTTTGTGCTAAGTATAAAAAGATTTTGAACTGTCAGTGGAGGGAACTGGAGAAAGGTTGCTATTTCAATGATTCCACTGGATGTTCTGGATGCCTCCACATCCTTTCTGTTGCTGGAGTATTTCCTGATCAATGGTTTCACACCCACAGGACAGTGGCCTGAGAGTCCCAAGAAAGCCATCACAGAAAAGCCATCAAAGAAAGAAACATATTCAGATGGAAGGAGTCAATTCTAACACCTAACCGTAGGAAAATCTCACTGACACAATGCAAATGGGCCCTCTAAAACAATTCTCCATCTTAGTTCCTTTCTCAGCATTTTTATAGACAGGATTTTTTTCTCTCCCCAGTTGAACAAGAAAGAACAAAAGTAGATTCCCCAAAGGAGGAATCATTCGTACTAAGTTTCTTTATGTAGGTCACCTCTGATGTGTTCTTGGTTGCAGTTCAACTGCTAAATTTCAGATGTCAGGCTTTCAGTTCTGATGGTTCTGCACATAAATTCTATTGCTTTCAAAAAGAGTAATTGTTTAAATTCCTCGTTTGAATATTGAAGGAAACTATATGTTTGACAGATGTTAAATACGTTATCAGTCATGTTAGGAGCATGGTACAAAATGCTAAAATATTTTACTCTGAGGTGTCTCTGTGTATGTACATTTTAATATGAGAAAAGGAAGTAAATGTTTCCCATTAAGCAAGTGTCTAATTTAAAGACAGTAACCACGCCTATATTCAAGTAGATTATAAACGTATGTCCTTTGTGGTGACCAGCCTCTCACATACGAGGCCCGTTTTCCTAACTTTTTCCCTTCTCCAGATTTTGGTCTTATAGATATTGCTCGACGAGCCCTCTTGCTGTCAGAATATTCTAACTATCACTGTTTGGGTTCAAGCCTTTGGCAAGTCATTGTTTACTTCCAATCCCATAATCCATCCTCTACCATTAGGTGTTTCTAAGAAATACATCTTGCCAATCCACCTCTGCTTAAGAACCTTCCTTGTTTCCTCACTACCTATGGGAAAAAAAAAAAAGTCAGACACTCTAACGTGGCCTTCAAAATCTCTGATAACCTGTTGCCAATTTCATTACTCAACCTCATTCATCTGTGTGCTTATTTAATCATTCGCAATACAACCAAAGTGCCCTGCTAAAATACCCGTTGGCCCACTAAAATGGAAGCTCCACAAGGTATGGTTCCCTTGTTTCATTCACTAATGTTTATTAAGCATCTAGGCCAGGCATTAGGTAGATGCTTAAGATTTTTTTTTTAAGTTTTTTAATGTTTCTTTATTTTTGAGAGAGAATGAGAACAAGCGGGGGAGGGGCAGAGAGAGAAGGAGATAGAAGACCTGAAGTGGGCTCCGCGTTGGCAGCCCAGAGGCCGACGCGGGGCTCGAACTCATAAACCATGAGATCACGACCTGAGCCAAAGTCGGACACTTAACCGACTGAGCCACCCAGACGCTCCTTAAGATTTTTCTTTTTTTTAAATTAATGAGTTCAGCAATACTTGCTGAGTACTTTTTACATGCTACATAGAAGCCTGGCATTGCGAATCCAGCAATGAAAGTCATTATGTCTATTTTTAAGGAATTGGCCAGGTAAATTTCCATGGATGATGACTTCAGCGTGCATCTGTGACTAAGAGTCTGATTTCTATGGTGATTAGTATACTTAAGCAGCACAGTCATAGTCCATTAATCTCTTTCTTTTGCAAACTAAGGATTCATTTAATGTTTATTAAATAAATTAATCTAAGAATGTAATTAAAGCTGAATGTCTGAAGGTTGTGGTAGGCAAATAATGGCCCCCAAACATGTCCAGATCCTGACTTTAGGAACCTGTGACTACGTCACATTACATGACAAGGGAACACATTTGCAGATGTGATCAAGGTTAAGCACCTGGAGATGGGAAGATTATACTAGATGATCCAGATGGACCCAGTCTAATCGCATGAAGAAGAAAAAGGAATCAGAGATATATAAATTGAGAACAAGTCGTCTGGGCATTGCTGGCTTTGAAGATGGAACAAGAGAAATAAATAAGAGCCAAGGAATGTGAAGATCTCTCAAAGTGGGAAGAGCTCTCAGCTGATGGTCAACAAGAAAATAGGGACTTCAGACCCACAATTGCAAGGAACTAAATTCTGCCAGAAACTCAAATAAGGAAATGGAGCCTCCAGGAAAGAATGCAAACCTCCCAACTTTTCTCTTTTAACCTGGTTAGACACTTATCAGACTTCTGACCTCACAAAACTGTAAAAGAATAAATTTGTGTTGTTTTCAACCATTAAGTTTGTGACAATTTGCAGAAGTCGCAAATCTCAAAAGATCAGCCAAAGTGAAACTCTGACATGGGTCCCCATGACCAAACAGAAAATAACTATCCTCAAAATTACGACAGTACAACCTCAACATGTTATGACAAAGAACACAGACACAGAAAATTAGCTACGTTTCCAGATAAAACAAAAGGGTTTTTCAGTAGCGGAATTTTGGTAAAATCATTTTCCAAAATGATAATGACTAATTGGATCATCAGAAATAGCCTTAGGACTTCGAACTGTACTCTGAAAAAAGCTATACACATGTAACCTTTGGAATGTGCTTTCAAACTTTTATACCCCTTGAAAGCTAACTTTGACATCAGTTAGAGTTTTGAGTTACAATGTTCCTCTCAGTCCAGAAAGCCCCAAGAAAAAAACACAAACAACGGTCCAAGAATGGCCCTTTGAAAGTAAGGAAGCCCAAGGGTATCAACTGAAAAGGAAATTTCCTTAGCTATGAAAGCACAAGTTGGCACAAGGCTGTCATTTGCATCCATGTAGATTGTCCTCCACACAATGGGCAGGTTGTGGCTAAAAGTCAGGCCACATTCTGCTCACAAAGCCATGTGCCTTGGCACGGGGCAGTGACTTCTCAGCACAAGGGCCCCTGGACAGCAACACCTTAGTGCCAACCAGATGATGCCCAGCACATCTGGGAAGTTGTGCTGGGAAGTTGTGCTATGCTGATCTTGAACATCTTTTCGTAGTGTTCCTGCCAAGAATTCTCCAGGAAGGCTGCTTTCCCCAAGAAGGGTGGTATTTTCTAATTCTTACAATGGTATCACGTATGTGAACGGTGGCTCTGGCTCAGCCTAAAAACACCGGGCATATCTGTTTACTGTTCATGTTATTGTAGCCAGATTAAAAAAAATAATAATAAAATAAAAAGAGGCTAAGATCTGGATTTACAAGTGTTACAGGAGCAAATGAAAGTGGAGGGTTATAAGGCTCTGTTAGAAATAAGTCCAATGACTCAGTCGAAGGAGGGTCACAGAGATTCGGAGCACAGTGACACAAGGCTTTAATTAATGTTCTTGCAAGGAGAGGCACACAGTGTGTCTGATGGGGCAGTCACAGCAGACAATTTATATCCTAGCACACAAGCCCCATCCCTGGCTCTTCATTGGCTGAGCACTACAGAGGTTACAGCCTTACCTGGACTCGCCTACGTTCATGTAAGGCAAAGAGTGGTCTGACTGGAACAAATGTCCATCCCTTTGCGTTAACTCGGAGACTTTCAGTCCCTCCTCCTTTTGTTCTTCCCCCTCATGCTCATTGCAAAGGCTGTGAAAATAAGCCCAAGAAATGGAGAGGGGCAGAAGAACCAGGAAGTGAAAGGTCTAAGGGTTTGGGACTCCACTGTTGTCAGGGAGGGGAGGGGGTCATACATATCTCCAATAGGTTGTATTGTATCTATTGTTAATTAGACAGCACAGCTTTTATTTGGTCTTTCTGAAAAGGAATCATCTCCCTTATTTCTCATAGTTCTGTCCCAAAAAGAAACAAAAGATAATTGGGGGAGTTTTAGGTACTCACTACGGTGCATACTACACCTTATGCTCAATCTAGAAGGCATGAAAATAAAAAATTCACCCGGAACCATTTCTGTCCTCAAACTGTGGACTCCCCTCCAGAATCTCCCTGCTTTGGTCTCTCTTCAATGCTTTCAGTTAGTTGTTCTTTATATTTTGCCCAGAGTTTATATTTGTTATCTAGAGAAAGCTTGGTCTAATAGGAGTTTCTCTGTCATACTGGAAGCAAAATTCCTCACAAGCTTTACTTTTGTCAAATGTGTCCAGATGTCTGGTTTGCCCAAAAATGCTGATCATATATAGCCCTACCATATACTCCAATTTTCCTCTGAGGCTCCAGATTTAAGCCTTTGTCCTGGCATATCATCCAGTTTAGCATTTGTACTAAACTATTCTAGCTTCAACAACAGAAAAATGTAGTCACCCTACACATAAGCAAGAACATCGGATGTTCCAGAAGACAAATCAAGCCTAAGAAGGACTCCTGAGATAGCAAGAAAAGTTTGCTTCCATACTTATCTACCTTTTACCCAAGGAGAAAACACTACGTTTGAAGACACCCTGGGGACGATAACCTATTTCTATGTTAATTATGATAATACTCTGCCTAAGCACTCTTTTGTTGAAATTTAATCCCATTTTCTCTCATCTTGTACTTTGTATAAATTGATAGTGTGTTCTTTTCTTCCTTAAAATTACCCTTTTATACTTAAAGAGACTTAGGAAATCACCTCTTAGCCAAATCTTCCAGGCTGAGTACCCCCAATACCTTGTTCTCCAATCAGAAGTACTATTTACCTTCATTTTAATCGTTTGATTTGCCGTCCTTCACTCTGAACGGCATTCCAAATTGCTTTTTGAAAATATAAGCCTGACCCCATGACTCAACAATCCCATTCACAGGTACATACTCAAGAAGAATAAACCCTGTGTGCATACAAAGATTATGACAAGAATGCTCTTAGAAGCCTTAATCCCAGGATCTGTCAACAGAAGAAAACAGATAGACAGTTTGGAAGACATCCAGGCAATGAATACTACTGCAAAGTTATGAAAATGAAAAACAAATACTAAATGAAAAAAGAACATGGATGACCTCAAAAACATACTGCGTTAAAGAAGTCAGACTATGAGGAATGCATTCCATCTGATTCCACCTCCATGAAGTTTAAGAGCAGAGAAAACTAACCTATGGATAGAAGACGCATGGTTAACTGTAAGTGTGTGTGTGTGTGTGTGTCTGTGTATACACACATATACATATATATATACATTAGACATAATATGTATTATACATTATAATATGTATACATATACATATGTATAATATATATATATATAATATGAGGGGGTCTGTTCTGGACTAGAAAAGGGATGGGGGAGCTTCACGGAGAAGATGGAAATGTTCAATATCTTGGTACGGGGGGGTAGTAACATTTAAAAATTCATCAAGTTGTAGATATATATAAGGTTGTGCTTATATACACATAAAATGAAATACATATGAAAGGGAGCTGAATACGCCACCCCAAAATATGCTACTTTGGCACGTGGATTATTACGAGCCGAAGGCAATCAGGACCCAGCTGACTGTGGAAACAGTTTTACCTCTCCCTTAACTACCTAAAAGAATTTATACAGGGGGCCGGGACCAGAATAAAATCTATTACCAGAGGTAACTTTTTATCTGAAAGACCTATCTGCATGGCAGGGCAAACTTCTAATTACTAAATAGCTACTCTTCTTATAGACCACTGAATTATCCTCCTCCCTTTTGAAGACCCAGGCCCCTGCCTCATTCCTTAGTTCAGGATGGTATATAAGCCCCAATTGCCTGACTTGCCCTGGAGCCTCATATCCTTGGGCCCCTCATAGGTACGAAATTTCATTTGATTTTCTGCTATTAATCTGTATCATGTTCATTCTATTAGCAGACCAGCCAGAGAAGGGAAAGGGAAAAAAATTTTTTTGTCCATTACACACACATACACACACACAAACACACACCTGTATTTATGCATAGATACATGTGTGGATGCATGTGTGTGTAAAAGAATCAAAGCCAAATATCATTTCACAAAGACAGCCCTCAATGATGAAAGGCCCCCAAACTTAAATCTGTAGCTCCTGTCTTCCCAGCTTCCTAACAGGACAGAATAGACACAACACACTGATTTCCTAACAGAAGGGGCATATGAAGAAAAAGCCTCAGGGACTCCTGTAAAAATAAGGACTGTTTTAGAGCAGATACTGGAAAACACCAGCCAGACACCTCCAAGTGGGAAAATCCATCTAATGGGAGAATGCTGTCCAGAGATGGTTCGTGTCATATCTGTGAGTAACGTAACAGTCATCAAAAATCAGTAATGAAATACTCTAATTTGACCGAGGGCCATATTTCTGGGCCCCTGACTTGAAATAGCAGGTTACAGGAGTTGTTACAAACACCGACAAAAGAGCAAGGGCTTTGAGGTAGGAGAGCTGTGGAAACATGTCAATCCAATCTTTGCCTAGCCACGACCCTATGAAATATTGTAATCCTCTGAGGGTGTCTGGTTGCCTCATCAGGAAAATGGGATAATAAGCAGAATGTCATAGCATTCTCTGAGAGGCGACATAATATATAGGAAAAAATATGTAGAGAAGAAAAAATAGTAATATCTTAAAATTTGCATCTGTAGAGAGTCTATGAAATGATTGTAGAGTTCATTATCTCTTACCAATTTGATAAGCACTCTTACGGAAAATCCTGGATTCCACAAAAATCATTGCTATCCCGGCACTGCATGAGGCTGGTTAGAACATCATTCTGACAAGAATATGGGGGCTTGATGGAGCCTCACAGGAGTCAGTCAATTTCAATTTGGGCCATGGTCAGTGGCCAAACCCTTAGCTCAAGCCAACCCTCTGTTAATTCTAGTCTCTGGCCACAAGTAAGAACAGCTGTGAACACATGAAAGGACCACTACAAATCCATCTATCAAGTCCAGAGAAACGATTCAAGCTATGACTTCCTCACTATGGGTCAGTTATATCGCTATTCATCAAGAACACAATTTCTTGTGCCCAGGGAAAACTCGGGAGACTCTAGAAATGGCCGGCTGGAAAAGTTTGACAAGGAAGGAAATAGCTCAAGAAGGTATATGGATTGCACAACAGAGCTGCTGCCTTTAATTTTCTCCCACCAACCCCACCCAAAAAAAATTGAGGCATCTGGCCAGTGACCAGTAAGAGAACTGCTTATAACTGCTGATAAAACAAACTCATTTGCATAGTTTCCCATCTGTTGGAGACTGTATTACTGTGGCTGTGTATCCCACATGCATCTGTGATAGACAGGAACAATGAAAAAAATGGTATATCTGCTGAGCAGCTATGTATATCCTCTACTATGAGTCCATGATTTGTTTCCACTGCCTTTGCTCCCTGACCCAGAGACCTCTGGTCTTTTTTTCCAAGAGATACTTAACTGACTTTCTTAGGGCAAATTATAATATTTGTTCCTGATATTTTTGAGGTATTCTTTTCTAACTCAAAAGTTTTCACTGAGCATCCATTCAGGGCCTTTCAATACATTTTTCCATAAAATATTTGATAGGAAAAACTGCTTTAAGAGGAAGAAACCCTGGACAAGGAAGTTAGGAAAATGAAGCATGTACAATTTACAATATCTATATCCACACGAGATAGGACTCAGTCCTATGGCTTTAAATAATATCTGTAAGTTGATGACTTCTAAATTTTTCATTTACTGCCCAGACCTCCCCTCAATTCCAGACTTAAATGACAATGGTGGGAACAGCTATAAGTATTTAGTGATTAATATACTTGGTTTTATGTGTTTGTATGTGTATGTGTGTGTATACACACACATAGTGTAATAATGATTTCAGGAACAGAATTTAGTGATTCATCACTTACATATAATGCCCAGTGCTCATCCCAACAAGTGCCCTCCTTAATGACCATCACCCATTTAGCCCATCTCCCACCCAACACCACATCAGCAATGCTCAGTTTGTTCTCTGTATTTAAGAGTCTCTTATGGTTTGTCTCTCTCTCTCTGTTTTTGTCTTATTTTTCCTTCCCTTCCCCTATGTTCCTCTGCTTTGTTTCTTAAATTCCATACATGAGTGAAATCATATGATATTTGTCTATCTCTGACTTATTTCCCTTAGCATAAAACACTCTAGTTCCATCCACGTTGTTGCAAATAGCAAGATTTCATTATTTTTGATTGCCAAGTAATATTCCATTGTATATATGTGGAGGTAGATACTATTATTATCATCATTTTAAAGACTGGAATTAGAAGCACAAAGAGATTGGGGCACCTGGGTAGCTCTGTCGGTTAAGCATCCAACTCTTCGTTTCAGCTCAGGTCATGATATCATGGTTTGTGAGTTCGAGCCCCATATCAGACTCCGTGCTGACAGTGTGGAGCCTGCTTGGGATTCTCTCTCTGCCCCTCCCCTGCTTGCATGCTCTGTCTCTCTCTCTCAAAAATACATTAACTTAAAATAATAATAATAATAATAATAATAATAAGCACAAAGAGGTAGAATAGTATTTTCAAAATAATACAGCCAGCCAGTATGTTGAACAGGCAGACAGGCTGGTTCAAGATCTTACCTCCATCTCCATTTGTGTTCCTGGAAATTCCATTCAGTTGTCTAACAGTCACCTCCAACTTAACAGCTCTAACACTGAACCCCTGGCCTTTACCCCACAACTTGCTCCAAACCCGGTCTTCTCCATTACTATAAACGATGACTCGACATTTCCAGCTTCTTAGGTCATATACTTTGAAGTAATCTTCAATAATTTCTTCCACATATCACATCCAATATAGCAATAAATCTTGTCACATCTATCATCAAAAATATCCAATATCTGCCCACTTACCCTGCCTGTACCGCTAATGCATTAGTTTGATCCAACTTTCCTTCCACCTAAATTGCTACATGAACCTCAAATAGTATCCCTGTTTCTACCCATGTTCCCCTAAAATCCATTCTCCAAAAGCAGTCACAATGGCCTTTCTAAGATAGAGTCACATTATACAACTTTTAGTTTAAAGTCAACTGTTTTCCTATTGCATTCAAAGTAAAGCCAGAGTCTTCCTGATGGCATATATGCCCCACCCAGTGACCTCTCTGACCATAACCATTTCTCTCTGCCTCACTCACTCTTCAAATTGCCTTCACATTCCCTTCAGCCACAAGGTCTCTTGTTGTTTTTCAAATACTCCTCACACTCCTAGATCAGTGCCTTTCATTGGCTGTTTCTGCCCAGAATGTTCTTCCCCTCTGTGCTCATGATCCTGACTGCCCCTAAAACCTGATCATCACATTCTCAACAAGCCCCATCCTCAATGAAGGTTTACCCGTCAACATCCGCCCTCCTTCATCCTCCGTCCTTGCCCAATCTCCTTTCTTTATCCTACTTTTCTTTTTTCTCGGCACCTGCCCCTTTCCAATTCAACATATATTTTACTTCTTACTTTATTTTTTGAAGCCCATCTCTCCCAACCAGTGTATAAACACCATGACATCTGAAACCACTCTGTTACTGCATATTCCAAGTCCCTAGAATACATGCAGCCTGCTAGACTTTTAGACAATTAAAGGCTTGCAGAAGCCCTCTGTAAAGATTACATTTTCTACTTAATCTAATTCTTTTTCAAATTTAATTGATCACAGACCCATATTTTCCATAAAAATCCTATTAAAAATCTCATGGCATTCCTGCTTCAAGGGAAAAAGTTTGGTGATGGCTATTGTAGAAGACCCAGGAAGAAGATACATAAAATTTGTAGGCAGTTTTCCAGGAAGAGTCAAAAACACTCACGATATAAATTGATAGAATTTAAATTGATGCATATATAATCACCAAATAACAGTCTCTGTTGTTATGGTAGTGTTTGCAGGAGGCCACACAGAACGGGAATATAACAATTACGATTTTTTACACATATTTGCTGTCAAGTCTTAATGTCGTGCTGATAAGCCTTCCTGAGTGATTCCAATAATATACCTTCTATTGCGTTTTAGATCAATATTTTACAGTAACCCCCAAAAAGAGTCAGATAAACTGAGGGATCATTGACAAGAAGTAGCAGGCAAGGAAGAGCGAAAAACACTACTGACACGGATTACACAATACATTTAATTCATTCTTACTCAGGAAATTAGGTTTAATTTTTAAATATAATGTATTAAACACTCAAGGAATATTGAAGGGCAAGAACTCTGGACCAAGAGGCATGGGATTCGTTATGGTTCTGCTTACTAGTTGTGAGGTTTTGGGCAAGTTATTTCATCCAGGCTTTAATTTTTTCATCTGTGAAATGAGAGAGCTGTAATAAGCATCAGATAGGTTTCAGGTGTAAGTTCCTTTATTTCCGCTTTTTTTTTTTTTTAATTGAAATCTGGTAAGAGGTAATAGTCACCAATAATTTTTACAAAAGAGAATGATGACAATTATTAGAAATGTCTTTTCACATGATTCCTTGGTAAGTATTTGTTTATGATTTCGGTTGTTAAGGTGTAACAGTGTAAGAATGGGTGAGTTTGAATCTGCATAGGAGCTATGATAAGCCATGTCAAGCCTTGTGTGTTTAGCCACTGAGTGTGTGGGTTTGTTGCTGCGGCATGATCTAGGCAGGTTAAAGTATTAGATAACTAATTCTCTCTATTCAGATGGAGGAAAGAGGTAAAATGTGTAATGAGTCACAGAGCATGCTTCAGAACTTTTGAAATGAAATATATCATTCAGCTTTAATAAAGTATATCATTTTCAGGTAATTCTTCAAACTCAGGCTTGATTAGATATTTGAAATAAATTTCATGGCAACATCCAGAATTGTAATTTCTCTGGTTTTGACTCCACTACTAAATAAAATGGGGGAAATAATTATAGAATAATGGACTTCAAAATTAATTTTTAGCAAGCAAGAAGGTTTACTTCTTTGACCTCAAGGGCCCCCTTCTGAAATAGCCACATGTCAATGACTACATCATGACTCTGGAATACGTGGAAAGCTATTAAAGAAGATATGAAGATATACTTCTTATGCTCCTTGGAAATAAAGTGAAATTGTCCCTTTTTTCATAAAAGAACTAATTTGTAATGTAATTAAAAAAAATTTGTAATTTTTTCAAATGAAACGCCTGAGAGGAAGAATCCATCAGATTTCACACCGCAACTTTTCCCAGACCTTACTTCCTATATGCTTGGAACATGATATGAGATTCACCCAGATCACTTTCTACTTTCTACATCAGAGCATATTATCAACTAGTGGAATTTTCTGGAGACTGAGATATTTCACATATTAAACACTAGAAAGGGGTAAGAGAGTGAAAGGATCATCAGTAGCCTCAAAAATCTCACTATCTACTGAGATTTTTTCCTCAAAAGAAACTGATCCATGTTATCTACTGTCATTTAATCTTAGAAAACCATATATATATTTCTGTGATATTGGTATTCCAAAAATGTAATGCCAAGAAAAGAAAACTGAGGCCATAATAAGTGATAAGTTAAAAAAAAAAAAACACTAATAAAAAAGTCAAAGATGACCTAAATAGAATGGCATACCATGTTTGTGCATTATCAGATTCAATATTATGAAGCTGACATTTTATTCCATACTGATCTAGTTCAATATAAATTGAATTAAAATTTCATCGGGATTTTAAAGTAGAAATCAACAAGCTGGATCTAAAATGTATATGAAAATGCAAAGGAACTTAAAAAAAACAATTTTGAAAAAGAGAAACAAAGTTGGATGAATCATGCTACAGATTTCAAGACCTACTATAAAGTTACAACAATCAAGATAATGTAGTATTGGATAAAGGAAAAACATATACATAAATAAAGCATAATAAAGAGTCCAGAAATAGAGCCACATATACATGGGTCAATTGATTTTGGACTAAGGTTAAAGGCAAATAAATGGAGAAAGGATAGTCTTTTCAAAAAATGGTACATACACAAGCAAAAAAAGAACCTTGACCCTTACTTTGGACTCTATACAAAAATTAACTGCAAATGTAAAACCTCAGTCTACAAAGTTGGCACATGTATAACAAATAATCAAATTGTGCACCTTAAATATTTATAAATTTTGTCAAATATACCTCAATAAAACAGCAATAAATATAAAAATAAGTACATGGGAGATAATTCTTGTGACAAAATTGCTTAGATACAACACCAAAAGCACAACACATAAAAGAAAAAAATCATGAATGGTCTTCACCAAAATTAACAACTAGGGGCGCTTCAGTGGCTCAAATGGTTAAGCGTCCAACTCTTGGTTTCAGCTCAGGTCATGATCTCATGGTTCAGGAGTTTGACCCCTGCATCAGGATCTTTGCTGACAGTGTGGAGCCTGCTTGGGATTCTCTCTCTCTGACCCTTCCTGACTTGTGCTCTCTCTCTTTCAGAACAAATAAACTTAAAAAAATTAAAAATTGCTTTAAAAAACTATTTTTTGAAAGACAAGGTTAAAAGAATGAAAAGACAATTCATAATTTGAGAGAAAATATTCATAAATCACATATGTGCTAAAGGACCTACATGTGGAATATATAAAGAGTTTTAAAACTTTTACAATATATAAATAATATAAAAACAATTTTGGACAGACACTTCACCAAAGACATATATAGATGGCATTAGCATACGAATAAGCTCCTGAATAGCTTTTCAGTATCATTTGTCATTAGGGAAACATTAATGTGAAAAACCCCACAATAATACCATTATACATTGTTAGAGTGAGAGAGAGAGAGAGAGAGAGAGAGAGAGAAAGAGAAAGAGAGAGAAAAAAGAAGAAAAGAAAAGAAAGAAATGAAGTAAAGGAAGAGAAGGAAAGGAAGGAAGGGGGAGGGGGAGAGGGAAGGAGGGAGGTAGGAAGGAAGGAAGGAAGGGGAAAGAAGGAAAGAAAGAAAGGAAGAGAAATAAAAGACAAATAACAATATTAATTGTTGGTGAGGAAGCGGAGCACATTACTGGTGACAATGCTGAATGCTACAGTTACTATGGAAAGCTGGCAGTTTCTTATAAAGTCAAATATACTTTTAGCCATATAATCTAGCAATCCTGTTCCTAGGCATTTACATAAGGGATTCGGTTTACATTAAAAACAACAACAACTGTACAAACATTTTTATAGCAGCCTTACTCAGAGTTGCAAAAAACTGGCAACAACCCAAAGGGCCCTTTGCTGGGAAACTGTGGTATATCCACACTATAGAATAGTAGTCAGCCATGAAAAGAAATGAACCACTGATATATGCAATAAAAAGGATAAATTTCAAATTCATTATGGTAAGTGAAAAAATCCATATATAAAATCCCACATATGGTATCATTTCACTTATATAAAATTCTGTAGAAGACAAAACTGTAAACACAAAAGAAACAATCCTACCAGGGACAGGAAGTGGGAAGAAGGTTTGAGTACAGACGAACATGGAGAATTTGGAGGTGGTGATGATTATATGACTCTATTTTTGTCAAAACTCACCAAACTGTAAAATAAAAAGATGACTCTTAGGGGCACATGGGTGGCTCAGTTAGTTAAGCATCCAACTTCGGCTCGGGTCATGATCTCACGGTTCATGGGTTCCAGCCACATGTCAGACTCTGTGCTGATAGCTCAGAGCCTGGAGCCTGCTTTGGATTCTGTGTCTCCCCCTGTCTCTGCCCCTCCCCCACTTGTACTTTGTCTCTCTTAAAAATATACAAACATTTAAAAACTTTAAAAATATGATTCCTACTGTATGTAAGTGACCTTAATACAATAACTAATAATTATTCATCTTCAAATCTAGCCCTTCCATGAATGTGTTCAACACAGGGACACAACAAATCTACTAGGAAAATTATTCTCCTAAATAACAAAGTACTATTATTAAAATAATTGAGCAATTCTAGGAGTAAAATTTAGGAAGCAAATGCTAGGGAGTTTGGAAAAATGAAAAAAGAGATATAAATACAAGTCATAGTAAGACTTTGAACGTGACCTAAAGTAAGATAAGGAGGCAAATGTCCCTACAAATCAATTTATTCTAAATCTTGGAAATTTATTTAGATAATTCAATGAAAACTCTTCTGTTCTTTAATGTATGGATTACACACGAACAGATAATGAACTACTGTCTGTGAATCTCGCTGATAAAACATATTATTGCTGTCTAAGAACTCCATAGTTGCACACTGGTTTTGAAACTGGAGAAGGTATAGTAAGGGAAGTATAGTAAAGAAGATAAGGGTAATGGAGAGAAAGACTGTATGTTAGACAAGAGCTATCTGATCATGCTCTTTTCCTTATCTGAACCCTTCTCTGACACTGTGCATGCCACACCTCATTATATACAGGATCACCGCAAACAGAAGATGAGGTACAAGGATAAAGGACAAAGTATTCTTAAACAGAGAAAGGCAACTCTGTGTAATCGAAAAGCTTCATCTCTGCTTGAAAGGTAACCATTATCCTGCAATCCTCTCCTATTTTTATTGGATTTTCCAAGTCATTTATAAGCATGGATTACTCAGTTTTCAAAGGAGTCATACAGAAAGAATTATGCTCTATGTGTAATATAAATGTTATATTCATAAATAAGCAAAAAAACAAGATCCAGGAATATATTTGCTTCTCGTAACAGGAAACAAGGATGTCATATTTAACATTAAGAGCTCACTGGAAAAAGAAAGGAAAGTGTAAGGAAAAAATACCAAGAGGCTCCTCTTTCTAAGCCACACTATTTATAAATGCTCTTGAAGCAACTTGCATATTGTATAACCATGATGTCTAAAATCACAATTTGCCATGAGTTCTATATTTAAAGAAAAAAAAAAACCCTGGTGTTTTGTCGGTTCATATTCAATTAGTGGAAGGCTTCTCTGGACAGATGTTGGAGTTTTTTTTTCTTCCAAATTCTTTCACTTGAAGACATTTCCAACAAAGTGTCACCCTACACACTGATCAAGCAAACCGTAACTTCCTTTGGGACATGACATTATGTTAGTCAGCCCCGGCTCATACGATAGACATTTTATATAACCAAAAGCAGTTCACATCCTCTGATACTCACTAGATCTCCTCAAAGTGATCCTCTGTGCAGGTGATTTAAAAATATTAAATTCTTATGCATGGTTTCAATCAAATGTTTTCTTGAAAGAAAAGAATTTATGTATATGGTAAAAGTGCAATTTCGACATTACTTCATTATTCATTCATTAATCCATTTGACTAACGTCTACTGAGCACCTAATAATATATTCCAGGGACTATTCTAGGAACTGGAGCCAAACAGACGTAGGTCATGCTCTCTAAAGGGGTAGAGAGACAATAAGAAACACAAAACAAACAAAATAAGAAAGGAACAAAGAGAGAAGATAAATACGTCCGCTGGCAAGCTTGGAGCACCTAACAGCAGTCTGGTTTCAGCTCTGTACCTATGCACCGCTAAAGAGTTTTATTTTTCACATTGCCAGTAAAATGCACGCAAAACAAACCAAAGATATTCTGCTTATACCTCATCTTATGATCGTTGTTGAATTCAAATGAGATTCAAATGTGCTGACCTGTCACAGAGTTTGCAACAAATCACTCTGAATTATTTTAATCTTTCATCCAGGACTACTAAAAATTCTGTTCTCTCCCATGCTTCCACATTCATATAGATAATAAATTAGATGATTTCCATTGTGTTATTTTCGTTGTTTGAATTCAGCTGTGTATATTTGCTCTCCCACTCCCTCCATCTACTCTTCAGTAAACAAGAGAACCCCTAGCAAAACAGCTTGCTCTTGGAGACTCACAGGCTCATTGTATTAGAATAACAGAATTACAAGAGGATTAAGTAACCAAAACGGATCAATACATATTCCGGTTCTGGTAACATCAAATGACCTAGATGTGTTCACCCTCTTCCACCTTTCCTGTGTCCAATCCCACAACCCAACCTCATCAAAGATGAGGAGGTGAGAGGAAGGGAATGATGCCTTCTTTAAATCAGATATCCAATTTGTGGCAGCTTCTGAAAGCTATCACAGAAATGCTCGATTTGACCAGGTCAAATTTCATTTGTCGTGTACTTTTATCACTCTCAAAGCTGGTGCAACGTGTTTGCAATAGAAATAAGGAAAACAAAAATGAACTGCCCCGTTGGCTTGTCAGATTAAAAAAGTGGATTGATTTTACACCTTTGAAATAAGCCGCCTGCTCCAAGGCTCTCTCTTCTACTTTTTCTGTTTAAAGATTCGTGTACTCTTTGGACTCAAAGACAAGCTTTAGGTTGGATAAATGTAGAATACAATTCGATTCACAATGATCACAGCACCTAACATTTACTGAGCACTAACTATGTTCTAGGGATGGCACTAAACGATTTGTGTCTGCTGTATTATTTAATACTGAAAACAACTATTATTTCTAATTTCTCATTCCTATTTGTTTATTAAACTACTGCCATCCTACTGAACCCTGTACTTTTTCCCAAGCCATTGTTTTCTTCATTTTTTATTCACCTCGATCTCATAGTTCATTATTTTAAAAATGCACATGGGGCACCTGGGTGGCTCTGTCGGTTAAGCCTCCAACTTCAGCTCAGGTCACGATCTCACAGTATGTGAGTTCAAGCCCCGCGTCGGGTTCTGTGCTGACAGCTCAGAGCCTGGAGCCTGCTTCAGATTCTGTGTCTCCCTCTCTCTCTGACCCTCCCCCGTTCATGCTCTGTCTCTCTCTGTCTCAAAAATAAATAAACATTAAAAAAAAAAATTAAAAAAAAAATGCACATGGCAGGGTGCCTGGGTGCTTCAGTCAGTTAAGTGTCTTACTTCAGCTCAGGTCATGATCTCATGGTTCATGAGTCTGAGCCCCACGTCGGACTCTGTGCTGACAGCTCAGAGCCTGGAGCCTGCTTTGGATTCTGTGTCTCCCTCTCTCTCTGCCCCTCCCCCACTCACACTCTGTCTCTCTCTCCTTCAAAAATAAACATTAAAAAAAATTTTAATGCACATGGCAAGCCATAACCCTCCACGCCACACCCTTGCATCTAGAAAACTAAGCAAAAAACCTCCATATGTACATTTACATGTGGTATACACACACACACACACACACACACACACACACACACACACCCCTGAGTAGCTGAGCTCAGGCAAAGTCCCACAGAAAGACAGTTGGGTTCCACTATAAATTTATGATGACCGAACTCAAATGCAAGCACAGCACTGGCTGGCAATCATAGTCCATTTCTTTGGTCAAGTCAACTTTTCCATTATCTGCAGCCACAACTTCAATCTTTTCTATTCTTCTCAAAGATCCAACTTCTAACCGTCTCACTCTTCCTTTCCCCCTTAATCTGAGAAGATGACTTGGCCTTCTACTTTAGTGAAAAAAGTCAAAGTGAAAGAGGGAAAAGACCTCAGCTACCTTCTAATAAACTATAAATGGTACGGCTTCCTTTTTCTTTGACCTGCAAAATCCCTCATGTTACTGTAGAGGGGGCCTTCCTGTCATTTAAGCTCAGGGAGCCCAGTTATTTCTTCCATTCCTGTCTTCCTCTTCCTCCCCAGGAACTTGTGTGCTTCCTTTCTTCTGTGGGTCCAAATTTTTCTCAACCGATCATGCCCATCAAAATTTAAATATGTTCATGTCTCTCCCACTTTGAAAGAGTCCCTTAATTCATTATCCCAAACTCTTCATATTCTCTTTCATTTAATAGACAAACTTTCCACAACAGTTGGCTTCATGTTCAATATCCATGTCCTTAATTCACTTGACACTGGATTCTAACCCCCATTAATAGAAACAGCTCTAGCTAGGGCACTGTGAGGTAGGTGAACTGCTCCTTTTACACAGGTAGCACTGGTGAAGCTGAGATTTGAACCCATGTCAGTTTGATTCTAGAACCCAAAGTCTTAATTGATAAATTAGACCACACTTTAAAAAAGTAGCCTACATCCATCCAAATTACATACACATTAACCTTTTGACCTAACAAGTTCAGTCTTGGACAGTTACCTTTTATGAATACTTGCACACCTCAAAAGGGCATACGTATCCGATCATTCCTTATTCATAGCAAATATTTGCAAATAAATATGATGTCCACTAACAGCGGGCTGGGCAAATAGATTATTCTATATAGACAATGGAATACCAGGCAGTAGTGTAAAAGGAGAAACTCTCTAACATATAAAGATTTTAAAGACAAGTTTTTAAAAGTAAGGTGAACTTTTATGCACAGTTTGCATAAAAATGATGGAAAATGAGAATACTTACTCTTATCTGCCTATCTTTGCATAAAAGACACGGCACACACAAATAACAAAAAGGGATCACTTTATGTTAGATGTTAAAAAATGGGCAACAGGAGAAAAAGACAGGAGTATGGCATCACAATATACCTTCATATATTGTCTTGATTTTGAACCATGATAATGTGATAATTACTTAAAAATTAAATTTTAATTTTTGGTGTATTGTTTTACTATGATGAATTTATGAAAAAAGCTTTTAATATTCAGATATTACATAAAACATTATTAATATGATGGGTTTGACTTATGAACTTGCTCTATCACATCACTCCCTGTGGCTTTTCCGACTGCTTCCTCCTGCAACCAAAATAAAATCAAATTCTTTATCAAGGCCCACAAGGCTCTACTTAGAAATTTATCAAAATATATTCAAGAAATTTCCCAGAATGAAAATATGATTTTCTCAATTAAAGAAAGCTTACCGGGTCCCTAGATAAATGGATGAAGAACATCCACACCAAACCACATCACCGTAGAATTTCAGATGTGTATGCAGCATTGGGAATGCAATGTCATCTGATTTCTGAACATCAACACTCAAAGGTAGGAAACAATGGAGAAATGCACTCAATATTCTAAGAAAAATGATTTCTAGCTTGGAATTCTATATCCAACCAAACTGTCAACCAAATGTGAACAAAAAATGAAGCCACATTAACGTCCCCCATAGTCCTTTATGGGAAACGATTGGAAAATATACACCACCACAATGAGAGAACAAACAGAAAGCCAAACTGGAGACATAAGGCCGTGGATCCAATGCAGAAGAGAGAGGAAGGGGATCCAAAAGACTAGTGTGCAAGGAGATCAGAGGAAGCCAGTTCTGTATTGGTCTAGAGAGCCACTAGGCAAATCAGGACAGGGGACCTACCCAAACAGCAACAGAAGCTTTACTAACTTCAGAGTACATAAAAAATCATACAAAAAAGAAAGTACAATTTTAGTACAAAAAATTGCTCAGATGTGCTATAATAATATGAACACTTAATATTCATATAACTAAATGTTAAAATATTGCTCTATTAGAGAAGATGTGGATATGAATGGGAGTGTGAGAAACGGAGTTGAAGCGTCAATGTCTCTAGTGGAAAAATGGTGGATAATATCCAAAATCAAAAATATCAAGATATAGAAAGATGGTCACATTATTGAGAGCTGTTGAGATAAAGATTCAAGGAAACCACAGGAAGACTTCCAAGTAGTGGTCTGTGGAGGCAGGAAGCAAGGACAGAGCAGGCACCTGCTATTTTCCCTCATTTTCTTTTTAGAAATACTGGATTAGCTAAGAACATGAATAACTATAATAAAAATTGGACTTTAAAGAAGAAAGAAAAATACCCTTAACAACTAAACTTGAAGTCACAAATATTAGTCAATAGTTAAGCTTCTGTCATAAAGAAAGTGAAAGGAGAAATTCAAAGACTTATGTCTTTGGCATTCTAAGAATGATATAAAATTAATAAACTATCTGCTCAGATGTACAATTAATATTCTTAAGGGGAAAAGATCAAGAGTTTGTTCATTCTTCACAGCTGTTTTCCCATTCATTTTCCATTCTTAGCAAAAACTCTCACTAAAATTAATGGCAGTTATTTGAGTGGAAGTAAGGATAATATATTCTTCCACAAGCCAGGAAGTGCTTAGTGAAAATAATGGGAGAAGGGATTATTGCTGAATTAAAAATAATTCTTAATGGCCACCAAGCATTATTAAAAATGAAACAGCATTAAAGATCTCATTATTTTGCATCATTTTACCACCTTTGATGAGGGAAATGACACTTTCAAAAATTTCTTAAGTTCACAAGTATTTATGTGTTACTAAATTTTAATTTTACTGGTATGACAGGCTACCATTATTTCATCTATTTATATATTATTAGTGATCAGGGACATTTTATCACCTCTAGGTTTATTTAAATCATCAATAAACTCAACATTTTAGCCACAATATAATTGTACTATATGATTTTTAAAAATTGCTACTCAATTTCTTGACTTCCGTGCTCAACTATGAAATAAAAGGACTGCAGTTATTGTAAAGAAGAAATAATTTTGCTTCTAAATTAACATGAGTTAAATAAGTTCCTTTCTTCCTTAGGCATTGTGAGGGTTTCTGGTTTTGTTTTGTTTTGTTTTGTTTTGTTTTGTTTTGTTTTGTTTTGTTTTGTTTTATCCTGGTTTGGTTTGAGTCACAGTTTGCTATAATTGAGGCTTATTTCTTTTCAAAATAAGATTATTTGATTTTCACTAAAAACTTTTTCTAAAATGTTTAGTTTTGGAAAATACAGAAATATGAAAAGAAAAGGAAATAATCAGAGCTCTCTCTCCTGTTGCTCTGAACACTGATACCATGTTATAATGGGAGACCTTCTATTAGCTTAATTCCCTGAGATATTATTTAGAACACTGTTCACTGCCAATTAAGAAAAGTAGTACTAGCAATAAATAAATCTTTTTTTGCATGAAGCCACTGAGGTTTCAGGAATATTTATTACTATAGTAAAAATCCAGCTTATCCAAGTATTCTAGCCAACCCTAGCCCCATCAACCTCTTTAAAGGGTGGGGGGAGAAAGAAAGAAAGAAAGGAGAGAGGAAGGGAAGAAGGGAGAGAGGGAGGAATACTAGGCATCTGGACCCATTTGCTTGATAAGATCTTCATGCTAACCTAACAAGGCCACATATGCTAAAGAATGAGAAAACTTAAACTCTATTCTAATTGTAGTACTACAAAAATAACCCCAAACCAAAAACCTCTGAGAGAATGTGGCAGACTCTACTAAAATTATCAGTGATTATAATAAAAATAGCCAACATTGGCTGAGAGAGTATTTTCTCAGATTCAGTTCTAAGCATTCTGCATATGTGAACATATTTAATTTGCACAAAAATTACGAGACATTATGCGTGCATATATAATATATATATATATATATTCCTTTTTTTTTTTTTTTAACAAATGAAAAAACTGAGACACAGAGTGGCATATAATTTTGCCAAGGTCACACAGCTAGTAAATAACAGATCTGCGATTTAAGTCTAAGAAGCCTGACTTACACTTAACCTGAAAAATATGTTTTTATCCACCAGGCTATGCTGTCTTACCAGTGACTGGAGGAATTCACTTCTTCATATAAGAAAATGGCACATTAATATGGTCAACTATAAAGTAGATACAGATATAGGATATAATAATTTATAGGTTACTCAATTCCATTACTTACATTTGCTTTTAGTTTTGACATTCTTATGTTTCTGGCATGTTCTCCTGCCAGGGAATAGATTGGTTTTCAAAGCAAAGCAGTAAGTGGCACAGGCTGAAGAAGATGGAGGAAAAAACAAGAGTCTGTCCCTCCTGCCATGCCATCTTCCCTTGGGAGAGAGGGGAGGGTGGATGTTAAGAGCTTTAATGGCCTAAAGACCTCATTTTGAATGCTGGGTGACTTGTTTCATAAATGGAGGAACAGAGGCTCTATGATATTATATCACCTTGGCTTCTTCATTTGTAAAATGGCAATTGTAAAGCCCACCTCAGAGATTTACTGTGGCGTGAAATCAAGATATTATAGCAGGTGCTTGTCACAATGACCAGCCCAAATAGTGGTGAACAAATTGCTAGGAAGACACCATGTAACTGAAACTGGCTGGGCAAAAGGGGATCATTGGCTCTTATGACTGTGACATTAAATGGGAGTTGAAACAAAATCATCATGATCTCTGTCTTTCAGCTCTGCTTCCTTCTGAAGCATCTCCCTCTCCGACACGTTCAACTCTCACAGAGGCAAGATGTCTGCCAAAGGCTCTTGGATCACATTCTACTTTATGAGCCACCCGGAGCAAAAAGAAATGCCCCTTTGTCAGGGGCTCAAGGAAAAGTCCTGAAAACGCCTGCACTCAAGACTGCCTGGTTCTGTTTATGCTCTACGCCTACTTCTGCGTTGTGCCGAGTTCTGGTCAGCCTGACCTGGGCGTCCTGCCAACTATGACGACAAGGAATGGGATCAAGTCTACCTGAAATACACAGGCAAAAGTAATGACGGGGTAGTCGTCCAAAGTGCGGGAAGGGGAAGGAATGGATGCTGCAGAAAAAGAACAGTTAACATCCACTGCAAGTGGACATTTCTCTTACACTGTAATTTATAAATAGACAAGGGAGACATTCTAGATAGTCAAGTTCTTCCTGTCAAGATGAATTGCTGTTCATTGGTTAGACCTTAAAATAGTGCCAAGACAATACTGAGATGTATTTATCAAAAGTAGGAATGTCAGCAACAGTATGATTGACAGGAATGTAATTTTTACAATATGAAAATACTTAATTTTGACCAGGTCAAGCAAACTAAGCATTTTAGGAGTTAACTTATTTATTTCCACTTAAAAAAAATAGAAATGAAAATCCTTGGAAATACTGCATCTGTATGGTATGGGACATTTTATCCCAGCTAAATGCCATAGCCCCTAGTTAATTTGGGAGGAGTCCTCCTTCTTCTTTATAATGAGATTTTTTTTTTAAAGAACTGCCTTCTTCCTAATCATATTTTAATGAGCCAGGCAACTTAGGTATACACAAAAAAAAGCCAACAATTCACAAGGCTGCATAGGGTTCTTTGGAGGGCTAACCATGACAGGCCAAAACATGTCAGGACACTATATTGGGCAGCTCTTTTCTGTTGAATACTGGAATGGCTTGGAGAACCACGGCCACATAAATAGATTTTTATTTTCCAAATTTATGTAAAACAGTGATGGGAAAACCAGAGCCTGCAGGTCAAATATTACCTTCCACCTGTTTCTGTAAATAAAGTTTTACTGGAACACACCCATGGCTGTTTCTGCATTGCAAAGGCAGAATGGAGTCATTGTGGCAGAGGCCATATTGGCCACAAACCTAAAATCTTTACTACCTGTCCCTTTCCAAAAATGTTTGCCCAACCCTAATGTCAAAAATATAGGTAAAGCATATATATGATTCCAGGTCAAAAATGTCTGACCCTGTAACATACAAACACAAGATGTTCTTCTTCCTAACTTGATAATGTTACAGCCACAGTCCCTACAAGTCGCCCAGAGCATCTGTGTTTTTAAATGATTTTGTATTTATCTTGCTAAATCATGAAATATACATTGTTATTTTAAAATTGCACAGAGGCTCCTCTGGGTCCTGAGATAATTTGAAATCTAATGATAAAAATATTTGGTTATAAAACATAACAGTGATATTTGAGGACAGAATGCCAGGAAACACCAATATGATGTTCTGATGAATATTTATGAGAATCTCCACCTGGCCTTCAAGTTTTCCATGCTTCAGTGCTAATGTATTTGTGTCTACATGGTGTGTGTGTGTGTGTGTGTGTGTGTGTGTAAGGCTAAGGAAAAGGAGAACCATTCTGAGCCCAGCTCTAGAAGAATAACCAAATATACTAAGTCCAAACTGTTAACCCCCTTCCTCCCTTTTAGAAGTCCTGACTGCAGATCACCTTTGGGTTCTAACTATAGAACCCTCGTCTAATTCTTGCATCACTCTTTATTCATGTCATTGTTTCCCCTCTTTCCTGAAACATTTTTCCCCCATTTCTCTTAGATCATTTCCTTTAGCACACAAGCATGCTGTATTAACTACCTCTGGTTTACACTAATTTCTTTCATTATCTTTACAATAACACCATTGAAAGACCTTTCTATGTTTGCCCTCTTCATTTTCCCTCTTCCATTGTCCCTTGAATCCATTCCAATCAGGCTTTATGGCCCCTGTTCCCCACACCACTGAAAAAGCTCTTTTCAAGCCACCAAAAACCCCTCATGTTACTAAATATGACATTCAATTTTCAAGCCTTATTTGCCCCAAACTTTCAGTAAAATTTACAGATCTATGAATACCTTTGTTTGTAACTTTCTTCACCTGAATTCTGGGTTATCAGTCTTTCCTGGTTTTCATCCTAGCTCCTTGGACATTTCTTCTTGGTCATTCTGATTGGTCTTAGCCTCATTTTTCTGATTTCTAAACATTAGAGAGACCCTAGGTTCATTCAGCAGACCTCTTTTCCTGTTAAACTTCTCCTCTCTTTCTACACTTACATGCTCAGTGAACTTATCCAGCCTCATGATTTTAAATACTATTGTTGTCCTAAGTGGTTATTAACTTTTCAACTGGCAGGGACCACACAATGCTGTCACTGTCTTGCATTAGAGCTATACCAGCTCTGTTTCCCTCTCTCACAATCTAGTCCATAGGGATAGACCTCATTTGTCTGAAAAGTCTATAGATCACCTCACTGGTCCACTATATGGATGGCAACATGCTGATTGGACCTGGAGAACAGAAAGTAGCAAGAAGCTTAGAAGCCTTCCTAAGACACATGAATAAATGCCAGAGCGTAGGAACAAAAACACAGAAATGAGAGAACCACTACGTCTGTGAGCTTTCTGGGACTCCAACGGTCTGAGATACTTCTTCCAAAGTGGAAGACAAAATGCAGCAACTAGCACTACCTAGAATTAAGAAAGGAACATAATACTTTGGTGTCTGCAATTTCCAGGCAAAACGTATCTCATTTCAGGGTGCTGCTCCATACCATTTAAAGGATAACTTTAAGGTTTCTAATTTTGAGTGGGGCACAGGACAAGGGTAGCTTCTGCTGCAGTGAAAGGTGCTCTGCCTTTGGAGACTTATGTCCTGGCAAGTCCAGTGGGGTTTACAGTGCTTATAGCCAGTCTGTGTGTTTCATAGATCTGCTGGTAACCTTCAATAGAACAATAACAGTGTAGACTTCTACTCTAAGGTTTCACAGCAAAGGTTTATCCTATTCTACAGATAACGATTCTCTTTCTGAGAAAGAAATCCTAAGTTGCCATTGGGCTCCCACAGATACTGTCCACTTGATGATCTGGAGCAGGCCCTGAAGGAAGAAACAAGTCGTGTGACCAAGTAATTTAGAGAGTGCCTACTCCTGTTGCATTGCCTCCCGCTGCTCAATATAGATTTAAGGCTTCAAGGGAAGTTCTTATGAAAAGTTTGAGGATAACAGGTCGGGTTTGGCTTGTGGCATGGTAGAGTGAAAGCAACTGGAAATAGATTGTTGTAGGATCCCTGCCCGCTCCAATCCAGCTTAGTTCTTAAAGACAGAAGTTACAGAGGAAGTTACAGACATCAACAGCCTTACCCCAAATGAAACGCAAAGCCTTTACCCTGGCTTGTTGGTCTCTACCAGATCTGTTCCCCAGAAACATAGCAGACCTCATCTCTTACCCCTCTCCCACCATCAGACTATGCTCAATGTTCCCAGAACACCTGAGCACCATCCCAGCGCAGAGCCACTGCACGTCTGGGATCTCCACTTGATCTACTCTTCAATTTCAATGTAGTTAGTCTCTACTGAAAAGTCCTCTCACTCAAGGGCCTTTCCTGAGCACTCACTGTGAACATCCCCATGTCACTTCTCTGTAACCCTTACCCTACGATATTTTTCTTAGCATGCACCACCACCATGTGACGTATCAAACCTTTATTACCTATTTGTTGAGATTTTTAAAATATTTTCTTTAAAATATTATTTAATATTTACTAAATCTATTCTAATATTTAATTTTATTGGTTTCTTAGGTATGTATACACGTATGCATGCATTCATGTATTTTTCTTCTCCCCTATCCAGAATGGAAGATACACAGAGGAAAAGAGGTTAGATATAAGGTCTGGGATATAGTACATGAGAAGATGCTTTCTTATCTAGCACCATCCACGAACCCTATATTCATTTTTGAAGCAATCAGGGGATTCACTGTTGCCATATGTTCAGCTCCTCAATATATCTGACCTTGGTAAATGAACACAGTATCAATACAGCTCTGGATCCAGCATTCAACTAGTGACACACGCTTTATCAAGGCAATGCCTCTCCTACAGTGTCAAATGGAACCCTTGATGACTTTTTTTTTTAACGTCTTCAGACTATTTACTCGATAACTCTGGGATCAGAAGCCAATGGAAAGGGATGAACTACTAGTTTCCCATCAGTATTGAAAGGCCGACGATTTCCTGTCGGGATGATCAGGTCGTCAACCCTCTGGTCTATGTTTTAACTTCCCTCAGAAAACGTGCCATCCTGTGCTTCTATCCCTGACTTGAGCGAAATCGCAGGCTAGTTGTTGTCACAGAATGAGGTGATACATGTGAGCGCTGTGGGTACATCTGCTTTCTTGTAATATTGTTTTCAATAAAAAAAAGATGCCGACACATCATTAAAGATTTTACCGCAGTGATTCCACATGTGCATGTTCTTCAGAGGCCTAATAAGGATGCACCTGCTGTATCTGACAACTATCAAAGTTCTTTTGTAACTCCAGTCTAACGTAAACAATTTAGAGAAGGAATGGACTTTGAAAGAATTTGAGGATAAATTCTCAGATTTATGAGAAGGTGATTTATACACCAGCACAGGTTGCTGGTTGTCCCTCCTATCTTTTCTTTTCACAATGTATTGGAATTTTGTGGACGCGTGGCCATCAATATAAAAATCTGACTTTTCAGCCTCTCTTTTGCAGGAAAATGCTGCCATGGGACTAAGTGCTAGCCAATGGCTGTGAGATGTGACACACCAACTTCTGAGTTATCCCTTGACATTTTAGGTGATGGAATAGATTCATAAATTGCTTAAATTGCTATCATATTAGGTGTCTGTTACAACTTTCAAACTTGTATCCCATATACCTAGAATGCCCCGCGGACTCAACACGTTGTTCATTACCCACTTCTGTATAATACAGTAGAATCTTTTTTTTTTTATTGTTTATTTATTTTTGAAAGAGAGACAGAGTGTGAGCAGGGTAGGGGCAGAGAGAGAGGGAGACAAAGAATCTGAAGCAGGCTCCAGGCTCCGAGCTGTCAGCACAGAGACCAACGCGGGTCTGGAACTCCATGAGATCATGACCTGAGCCTAGGTCAGACACTTAACTGACTAATCCACCTGGGCACCTCTACCGGAGAATCTTTAAGAGCACAGGCTTGGGACGCCTGGGTGGCTCAGTCCGTTGAGCATCTGACCCTTGATTTCGGCTCAGCTAATGATCCCAGGGTCGTGGGATCAAGCCCCACAGAGGGCTCTGTGCTGAACGTGGAGCCTGCTTGGGATTTTCTCTGCCCGTCTCTCTGCCCCTCTGGGGCCCACGCATGGACAAATACATACTCTCTTGCAAAATAAATAAAGTTAAAAAAACACAAAAGGGCACAGGTTTGAGTGACCCTGTGGGATTGAGTCCTAGTCACTATTTTTTGCCTGTGGAACTTTGGTCAACTGACTTTACCTCTCTACACTTAACCTCTTCACGCTTTCAGTGAAATCTGAACAGTACTAGTGCCATCACTAGATTTGCTGCTAAATGCGATGAGCTACCATCCTTAACATGTTTAAAACAGAGCCTGACACTCCATAAGCAGCACCTAATCTTATTTATTTAGAAATGGCTCAAGGTCATCATTCCTTCCGCCAAGTTCTCATCATCTCAGCGACGCTTTCCTTGTGTTTCACAAATTCCAGTCTCTTAGCATGTGGTATGACGATTCCCGCTTGACAGAGAACAGCCTTTGCTAAGAAAATTTTCTTAAAAGCCCAGTCGGGCTACGCAAGTTGGTTGAGGAGGAATGAATGGAGGCTGCTGCCAGATTTTAAAAAAATATATATATATTGGGGAGCCTGGGTGGCTCAGACAGGTAAGCATCTGACTCTTGATTTCTGCTCAGCTCATGATCTCACAATCTGTGAGATCGAGCCCCACATTGGGGTCTGCACTGACAGCATGGAGCCTGCTTGGGATTCATTGTCTCTCTCTGTCTCTGTCTCTGTCTCTGTCTCTCTCTCTCTCTCTCTCCCTTCCTCAAAATAAATAAACTTAAAGAAAATATTTGATTACTCTGCAGAGAGCCAGGAGTGACATTTCTTTGATGCCAGGGGTGTAGGAAAAAAGAATGGTGCAAGCTAGGAAATTGGTGGGAGACTGCAAAATCTGTTATCCCCCCTGTAGAGTCCCAAGATACTCGGTGAACTTACTCAAGGTCAGAGAAACAGTACAATTACACATTTGTTAGGAAATTAATGATGGAGCTGAGATTCTCCTATGAGGAGAAACATATGATGAAACGTGATACAGAGTGAAATAAAAACATGACATGGGATGAAACAATCTGTGCAAGAAGGGAGTTACTTGTAATAATGAAAAAAATTTGAAATTTGTTAGCAAACAGTCTAAGGTAATCTTTAGGTTCTCACAATGCTTGGACATGGGCAATCAAGTTCAGGTAGATCTTTGCTTGCAGACGCCCATTGCCTTCCTACCATCTTCATCCCAGAAAAATGGACCACATTCTCCCTGGAGTTTCCATTGTACCATTGACATACTTCTTTTCTATCAGCTATGATATTGTACTGAGTGTTGCTGTTTTTATTTTTAAAATGTTTTTAATGTATGTTTCATTTTGAGAGAGCGAGCGAGAGAGAGAGAGAGACAGAGAGAGAGCACGAGTGGGAGAGGGAGACACAGAATCCGAAGCAGGCTCCAGATTCTGAGCTGTCAGCACAGAGCTCAATGTGGGGTTCTAACCCACGAACTGTGAGATCATGACCTGTGCCGAAGTCGGACACCCAACCGAGCCACCCAGGCGCCCCCTTTTTTTTAATACACTTTGCTCCAATATTAGAATGTGAATTCCTAGTGGTGGGGACTGTGTTTTATTTATTTCTACAACCTAATATCTTACAAAGAATGCAAGTGTTTATTGAATGAATGAAATAAAATAATGGCTTTTAGCCACTTTTCTATTCATGAATAAAGAGGAAATGATGGTAGATACAGCCATCTGTGATGAGTGATGATATCTGCAAGACAGAAAAACTGCAAGTATTCCGTCATGTGCCTATTGCGATGATAGTAATGGCTTGCCTACATTCTGTCAATCAAAAATGTCAATGGCTAATCACTTCTTAAAAGGCAGGTGTGGTTTAGTGAGAAGCGCATTGATTTTATTCAAAATATCTACTATTTATGTAGTTAACAGTATTTTATTATATGTATCAGTAAGAACAGTTTAAGTATCTTAGAACCCCAAATGGGGGAAATCTTTAATTTCTATACTATATCATCTCCTACATAGATCATGACCTTATAGTTCCATGAGCTTTCCAGGTTCTCTTTATTTACGCAGTATTTTAAGAACAATGGAAATCTTGCTTTAAAAAAAAATACTGGAATATATACTAGTCATCTGGGAGTGGGGAAGGTGAGAAATTTGTAGGAAACATTTAAAGGATGGGTAGATGATGAGAACAACAATCTCTCAGCAACACTGACTTTTCAAGGAATCAGCATATTTTGACCAATTAGCGTTTGGTTAACGTCTTGTATTTCCAACTTTATAACCATTATGTGTAATTACACGCAGATCAATCCATTAGTTTACATGCGGGTAGTGGGAATGTTCACAAGGAAGGAAACAATAGGAAGGGTAAAACAAAATTCCAGGGCAGTGAGCTCTTCTGTGAATGAAGAAATCTGACTTCTTGGGCCCCTGTCCCTGCCAACTCCAAATAAAACCAATGGAGGCTGTCAATTCAATAATTATCAAGTACACTAACCCTGTTTTTTTCACTATCCTCATTTTGAAGCATTGCATTTTATTTTTTAATATACTTACACAGGGAGTCCGTTTGGGGCCTTTGATTTTAAAATCTGATAGAGTTCACTTGTGGCAGAGTAAATGCAAATAAAATTCAACTCAACTTGGAAAGGACAGTATGTGTGCCTTATGAGCAACTTGTGGGGAAAGCAAGTCCCACTGTAGTAGGCACAGAAAAATTTCATTTGTTTCTGTTGATGGATGGCATTTCTTTGCAAAGCTGTTTTGCTCAATAAAATGGGCAGAGGTATGGCAAAGCCAAAATTTTAAGGTGGTGGAGACAGTCTCAGATACGTGAGCAGCAAATGTATGGAAGATGTCAGCAGACACAAAGGACAAAGGCGGTTGACAAAGCTGCATGAAGAATACAGACATCTGATCAGTTAGCATATATTGATTTACTTTTAATCTGCAGGAGGGCTTTTCATTTATAACAACTCACTCACCACTGCCACTTAAATACAGCATTTCTAAAGTTAGTTTTAAAATTCTTACTGACTCCATAGACTCTGCCCCAATCACTCACCAGTTGTGTTTGGAATCGTTAAAGATGTGCAAGGCTCTTTAGGGACAATGAACATATGAAAAAGGAAAGAATAGGAGCTGGTGGTGAGTAGGGTAGGAAGGATTAATAGGAACAGGTGCGGAAGCATGAAGGAAAATTAGCCCATGACCTAAGAAGAGGACATCTGTAAACCCAACAGCACCAGGAAGAAAAGAGATTGGCCACAATCCATATACAAAAGTCAGATTTTTTTGTTTGCTTAGCTCACATTGGTAGATAAACGATTACCAAACCAGAACCACTAATTTGCTGATTTGTGAGGCCCCATATTTTTTTAAAACAAATCGGTGCTTACAACAATACCAAAACTCAAAACGATTAAATTATAATGTAGGATGTTAATCTGATCAGTTACTTTTGAAGCCTAATTATATTTGTCCAAGTGTAATTTGAAGAACTAGAACAGGGCTTTACAATATCCTGATTAATGATGGCGTTTGCTCTGGTTTTCCTGTTCAGCCAAATTATTCTCATGAAAAGCATAACATCTGATCTTGCTTGTAATATCTATCAGCTTCCTGACACTGGGTCGGTTTCTAGTCTTTAAACCTAAGTTTCCTCATCTATAGGATGATTACCACAGCCTCTGTCTCACAGGTAATTAATAGAATTAAATGAAGTAATGTTGAAAGAGTTTTGTCCACTGCCAAACATAATTAGCACTCAAGAAATGTTAGCTGTGCTCCTGCTATTATCATAAGGTTCACCTCAGACACAATGTGCCCAAGGAGAGAATGCTCCCATTTGGAAAGATACAATATAAAAATGAGGAGATCTGCTCAAGTGCATGCCTCAAAACCCAGAATTGCTGCCCACCTGTCACCCCCCGCCCATACACACACACACACACACACACACACACACACACACACACACACAAAATGAACTAATATTTACTTAATTCCCTTCCCCCAAATCCTGAATCATCTCGGACCAGCCACTTCAACCTCCTGTATCTTGGTATCTATGATGCTATAGAACATAACGCTATGTACTTGACGGTATTGTTTTACTAATTACGAAGTAACGACTTTAAATAGTTTCGAAAATACCAACTATTTATGCCCGACTAAATGATACAGACCTAGAAACATATTTAGCAATTATGAATAGCTTAGAAAAAAAAAAGAAAGAATTATTTAAATCTTCATCATATTGCTAAAGATCTTCAGATTACAGCCTACTTATTCTGCTTAATTTTATTATCTCTATCTAAACATGATAAACAGATAAAATAATATGCTTTTGAAGTTTATACTGACACTAACAAAATATGTGAAATAAACAGTGCAATAAATGCCAAGCACCTGTTTTAATATAATAGGTTTTCGTGTGATTTTTCTTAAAATTGCTGGCTTTCTTTGGCTCTTTGGGAATTGTTCTTATCATGAGAACATAAATTCTAATGTCTGTTAACAACAGATACAACTATGGTGCATTTCTTTTTGAAATATACACAAATAAAAAAAATTAAAGGCATAGCAATAGTTTTCTTTATGCGTGATTTTCAGGAAAAGCTAACACCTACTCTCTAACCATCAAAGAAAAAGAACTCCAGGGAAGCCAAAAGGAAATCCATTTTTCAGCCCCAAACAAGGGAGAAACCATCTGTGCTAAATCATAAAACAAATGCACTGAGAGTTTATATCAATATACACATGGGAAGGAGGTTATTTACTCTGTGGAGGAAAAAACCCTTGTTATATTTAATCATGTGAATTTCATGGGCAAGTAGACATCTACACCATTTTAGCATTTTCAAAAAACACTTAAGATTCTCATCTTAAAGAAATACAATCAACCCACTATCAATGAAACTCCTCAAAGAGAGCCAAGTTCAGGAACCTCCTTATCTCTATCACATAATGTTCCAGATAAATTCCGGAACAAAAAGAAGTATTAGAAAATGAGTTGCTCAGTTATTCACATCTTTTCATGTTAATCCTTTCTCTCTAGCAATCTTTCACATTTCAGGTGGTCCCTGTCTTATGATGGTTCAACTTACAAGTGTTTTATTTTATGTTGTGCAAACATGATGCCATTCAGTAGAATTTGTATCTTTCCCAGACTGGAGCCGTGCGATGGATCCCCTCTGATGCTTGTGTGGTGCAGCCACAGTTCCCGGTCAGCCACAGGATCATGAGGATAAACAACCAGATATGCCTACAACCCTCCGGTACACATACCCTCTGGTTTTCACTTTCTGCACTATTAATTAATTGCATGAAATACTTAACACTTTATTATAAAACAGGCTTTGTGTAAGATGATTTTGCCAAACTATAGGTTAACATAAGTGTTTTGAGCACGTTTCAGGTAGGCTGGGCTAAGCTGCGGTGTTCAGGAGGTTAGATGCATTAAACGCATTTTCGACTTAAAATATTTTCAATTTACGATGGGTTAATTGAGATGTAACCTCATCATAAGTTGAGCAAGATCTATGTTCTTTTTGAACATTAACGGATTCTGCCTTGAACTCTCAAAGGTCTAACACCAGATTAGCTAAAGAAAATTGGCAAAACATTGAAAAAGGTATTCTGGAAGGTGTAATCATTGTCGTTTTTATTCAGGTTACCGATAAAATTTTGTTCCAATAGATAGGTTTGCGTATTTGAGCAATACTCAAATAACAAAACCATTTCTATACTTGAATTCAGAATGAAGCCAGCCTTGAACTCAACCAAAGGTGTTTATGGCTAGACGTGATAAAAGGCCATCATTATAACTTCATATAGCAGGACATCCCAGGAGAGCTTCCTTACTAAGTCACACATTGTGTTTCTCTGAAATACTAGACTTGTGATAGAGAAAAAAAAAAGAGAGGATTTTCTGAAAAGCAATCGCAATATGATTCAAACTAATTTGTCGCAGATGAAGAGACTGACTTTATAATTAATAAGCATTTAAGTTGAAGATTCCACATTCACAGGGATTTTTATAATCAATATTTTAATCTATAGTGTTAGCTTAAGTGGGAGTTTTGTTGCCTTCATGAGGGCAGAAACTGGTTCTCTAATTTGAAAAGATTATGGAAGGAAGTACTTCCTAGAATTGAAACATTTCTCCAAACAATTTAATGAACAACAAAATTTCTCTCAAAGTTACACCCAACACTAGAAGTAGCCTGTCTTGTACAAATTGAGAGAAAATGGAAAGACAGAGCCACAAAGGAAAATTGTAAAGTTTTAGAGATTTTATTAAACACGAGCTAAATGTATTTCAAGAATTGTAAATGGGCTGTGTCCTAAGATTCTACATAAATGAATTCTGTACCCATGGTCTACATTGTATTCATCAAACTCTGTTACACGCTGAGATAAGTCTATAAAATATATTCATTCTTTGCATTTAAAACTTCACGCCATCAGGATAACTTTTTATTTCTCTACTGGTCTTTATGAATACTTTAATATTCATTTCTATTGTGTAAATGAAAAGCCAGGTTGTCATTTAGCTATATGCAAGATTCATAAAGTTTTATTTCTGAAATAACATCACTTCTAAATTCCACTCCTCAATGCACTGTCAGCTTCTGTTGAGTATCTGACATTCTCTCCCATCGTGTTTATGATCTGCAGATGTCAAACTTTGTTTCCCCACCTTGAAAAGTTGGACAAACTATCCCAGGGAACTTTTCATTTTTCAGTCAACACTCAGGCAGCAGGTATATACTGAAAACTTCCTGCGTAGCAACCACATATTGAATACCTTCTGTGTAGCTGCTGAGAATGCAGGGCTCAACATACTGGCCCCGTGGTTCCTGCCGATACAGTATATACTGCAATGAGGGAGACACATCAGAGGGGTGTCATAATGGACAACAGGCTGTTAGGAGAGCAGAGGAAATCTAATGTGTCCAAGGTAGCTTAAACTAAGCTTCCCGTCCGCATCCCCCAAACACAGAATCGCCTTTTTGTTCACAAACATTGAACTAGTTGTTAAAAGAACAAAGCATTGAAGTTGAGGCTTTTTATCCTTAATAATGTGAATATTGGTAAGACAGCACTCTGATTTGGGGGAGGGGGGGTATTTTCCTTTTTAAATTCATTTCTTCAACTTTTTATTTTAATAAGGTTTTGGGTAATTTACTAAATTTAATCTCTAAGAGGAAAACAAAGGGATGCTCCCACCTCCACTTCCTTCTCCTCATCGTAACAAACATCAGTAACTGATCTCAGCTCTTGCTATAATGAATCAAAATGTGATATAATTAAGAATGCACTGTCTGGAAGAAGGGAACAACAGTGGGGATGAACAGGCCCGGGGAGAATGGAAGAGTAATGACAGAGATGGAGGAGGAAGGATGGGAGTAGCTGCATGATCCAAGAATGCACGAATGAATGTAGCTCTGATTCGGTCTACACTTGAAGGTGCTCCCTTGATTGTAGAAGAGTTATAGGGAGAATTTTGAATGAAGCAAAACGAGAGACAGTGTAGAACCTAGGATGGCCCAGGCGTGATGGAGAACTCAGAACAGAAGGGACATTAGGGGCGCCTGGGTGGCTCAGTCAGTTAAGCGTCTGACTTCAGCTCAGGTCATGGTCTTAAGGTCCATGAGTTCAGACTCCTCATCAGGTTCTGTGCTGACTGCTCAGAGCCTGGAGCCTGCTTGGGATTCTGTGTCTCCCTCACTCTCTGCCCCCCCACTCATGCTCTGTCTGTCTCTCTCTCTCTCTCTCAAAAATGAATAAACGTTAAAAAAAACTTAAAAAAAAAAAAGAAAGAATAGAAAGGACATTCACAAAGAGAACGAGGGAACCTTTACAGTCAGGATACTAGGTTGAATCATAAAGATTGGATTCTAAGAATATTAATGTTTTCCCATTAATATAATGGGAATATTTACTAAGTGATTTCACCTGTTATCATACTTTGCATGCAAGAATACCAAGACAGCATTTTTTTAACCTCTTCTTTAATTTTTTTTAATGTTTATTTATTATCGAGAGAGAGACAGAGCATGAGTGGGGGAGGGACAAAGAGAGAGGGAGACAAAGAATCTGAAGCAGGCCCCAGTCTCTAAGCTGTCAGCACAGAGCCCAACATGAGGCTCAAACCCACAAACCACGAGGTCTTGACCCGAGCCAAAGTGGGACATTGAACCAACTGAGCCATCCAGACACCCCCCCACCCCGCCCCGAGTCAGCATTTATAAATGATTTGCCCAGAGGCAGCCAACAAATAAATGGCAAGGACAGACACACATTTAGGTCTTCTGACACTATAGTCTCAGCTCATTGTACACTGTCATCCTTACAAGAGAAAGTAAGAAAGGAGGATGCTACAGAGAGGATAGTGGGGTATCAGCAGAGATTATGTGGTCTTAATGCCTTTAGTTTTCTTCTTAAAATATTACTCAACTTCTTTCAGCCATATGGAGTATTTACATCTGTTGAATCTCCCATGAAAATAATTAGAGTTTTCCCTATCCTTAATGAAATTAAACAAAACCTTTTTTCCTAATCTTTTGAATTTTTCACACATGAGTAAAAGAAACAGGAAGAGAAGGGAGACTTTCTATCCTGAGGTGTACATGTCATGTGACAATTTCAAAATTCTACCAAGTTTCCACAGTAGAAATTTTCCACACACAGCAACACACTGCAGGGTTCCTTGTTCTTTGGCAATCCCACATCATTTATGGAACGTGAATCAGTGCACAACTCTTCCCCACATGCCTCAGGTAGAATTACTTTTATACCCCAGGGTTTGAGAATGAACTTATCTCTGTCCTCTTTAGACAGACAAAAGATGCCATGAGTAAAAAAGAAAATGAAAGGAAAAGGAAGGCATTGAAAGAAAAGTGAACAATAGGGTTAGAACAGAATTCTATGCTATCTTCCATCCTTAATTGGTTGAGGATTTCCAGTGGTCTAGGTTTTCAGGGAAACACAGAGTGGCAGTGATTTCACCTATTTTCTTTTAATGTTTGTTTGTTTTTGAGAGAGAGAGAGAGCACGAGCGAGGGAGGAGCAGAGAGAGACACACACACAGAATCCAAAGCAGGTTCCAGGCTCTGAGCTGTCAGCACAGAGCCTGATGCAGGGCTCGAACCCACAAACCGTAAGATCATGACCTGAGCCGAAGTCGGAGGCTTAAGCAACTGAGCCACCCAGGCGCCCCGCAATTTCAACTATTAATCTATGCTTCAGATTAAAATCCAAATAAAATGGCTAAACTTAAGGTAGGGGCACATTGAACAAATATAAACTCTAAAAATAGAAGTCTAGATGTTAGAACAAAAAGGCAATGGTTACCAATAGGTGTACTGAATAATGCCATGTGTTAAATGTGGAATATGGTTGCTATACATTTCAGCAGAGTGGAGTATTTGAGAGCAGTATTTCTGTAGGAAATGATCTGCATTAATTTTCACAAGTTTCCTTACATCACAATAATTTCGTAATTGACAACAATAACTGTGACTAAAATTCTTAGTATAAGAGCAAAGTACATTTATTCTAGAAAACTTAAGTGGAAAATATTTGAATGTTTCTTTATGAAATACACATTGGCTTTGGGACAGTCTCAAAGTTTTCGAGTTGTCAGAAATTTGAAGATGGCAGAGTACATCTTTTTGCATCATTTCATGCATTCAGTAGAAAATAAGTTCTCAGTATCAACGAAGAACTTGATTAAAAGTATGCCTGTGGAGTCAGACTCAGGTGTAAATCTGACCCTGATTTTCAAAAGCTACAGGATCCTGTAAAAGTTACTTGAACTCCTTGAGAGTTCATTTCCTCATTTCTTTTAAGGAAAAAATTATATTCATTTCCCAGATTTGTTGAAAGGATAGATGAGATTACGTATCCAAAATGCTTATCTGAAACCTCTGTACATTAAATAAGGAAAGACATCCAGGACCCGCCTAAGGTACTCTCCTCTCTCCACTCTCTTCACCCATCCCACTCCCAATCTCAGTCCATAAGCTTGAGCCACACTCGCCTTTGTCCTGAGCTCTGAACATGCTAAACCTGTTCTGACCCTGGTTTTTGCTCTCTTTCTGGAAATCTTTTTTTGTTTGTTTCCTAGATCTTTGCATAGCTGACTCTTTTCCTTCATTCAGGTCTCAATGGACTTTCATCTCAAAAGAAGATTCTTTCTCTCCTCATGTTCCTTAGAAGAGCCCCCTTCCCTCTGCTATTCACCTTGAATCCCATTTGCCTTAGTTTTCTCTACTGCACCCATCACTACCTCTAATTTTTATTAATATGTCTGTTTTCATGAGCGTTGTCCATGATTCTCTAGCAGAATGGATACTTCATCTGTCTTGTCTAGTACTGCAGCACACTTGGGAGAGGCTGGCTTCATGCTCACCAAACATGTTTTCTCTTTTCCAAGAATCATGGCCACATTTCCCAGCATTCCTTGCAACAGCACGACCACATGGCTGAGTCCCAGTTAATGGAATGTGGTGGCAGTGATGTGAGCCCCTTCGAGGTTGGAACCCCAAAGACCTCC
Source organism: Panthera leo (assembly GCF_018350215.1). Lineage (NCBI taxonomy): Eukaryota > Metazoa > Chordata > Mammalia > Carnivora > Felidae > Panthera > Panthera leo. The sequence continues at coordinate 144,728,006 of NC_056687.1, read as the reverse complement.
CAATTGTCATTCTCTATTCTTTCCTCCTGTCTTCCAGGTTGGATGAAGAAGATCCTGGAGATGGCTCCAAGGCTCTAGCATCTTGCAAAGTTGGGAGGTATAATGAAACTAGAACTCTAATCAGCTTGGAAAAGCTTCACATGAGTAAGAAAACAGTTTCTCTGTCCTTTAGCCACTGAGATTTGGGCATTTCTTTGTTACAGTAACCAGCCATAGGAATACCTCAGCAAACATACTACAGGACATGGAAAACTGCCTGACACATAGTAGGTGTTAAGAAATGAATTTCTGAGTCCCCTCAGAAATTCCTACATTAAATCCCTAGTCCCCAAAGTGATGGTATTTGGCGATGGGGAGTTAGGGAAGTAATTAGGTAATTAAGTCATGAGGGTAGGACCTTTATGATGGGATTCATGTCCTTATAACAAGAGGAAGAGAGGTGTTTGGGTGGCTCAGTCAGTTAAGTGTCTGACTCTTCCTCAGGTCAGGTCATGATCTCATGGTTCGTGGGATCAAGCCCCACATCAGGCTCTGTGCTGACAGCATGGAGCCTGCTTGGGATTCTCTGTCTCTCTCTTTCTCTCTGCCCCTCCCCCACTTGCACACACCTTAACTCTCTCTCTCTCTCTCAAAACAAATATTTAAAAATTTTTTTCTGAAAAAAAAAAAAAAAAGGAGTGGGGGGAGGAAAAGAGATGTCTGCCCACCCACTCTCCTTCTCTCCCTCCCTGAGAAGGCACTGAGGAAAGGCCATGTGAGCACACAGAACCCCACCACGCTGGCACCCTGGTATCAGACTTCCGGCCTCCAGAGCTGTAACAAATTTCTGTTGTTTAAACCAGTCTATAGTATTTTATTATAGCTGACTATGCTGGCAAAGGCAGTAGGTACTCAATAAATATGTAATAAATATTGGCTAAATAGCACAATATTTAAATTAATGGCATTATGTACCCTCCTATATCAAGTCTCTGTCGCTAAACTATATTCGCTCAAAGTAGGTTGAAGAAGAAATCATTCTCTGTGGGAAGCAATTCTATTCAGATGTTGCTTGAAGATCTCCAAGGTGTACATATTGTTAGAGGTTGAGGAAATGACACCTCCCGGGCGCAGAAGTTTTCGTGAATATTAACAGAAAGAGAAAATAAAGTGATTGTGGTGTACAGTGTTACTCATTCCCTGCACTGACATTTCCTGTTTGGGATCGTAAAGGGAATATGAAGGACTCATAAAACCCTAAATGAATTGTGCCATAAATGTTAACTGCCACTGGTAACAGTGTTGAGCGCTCCTCAAATGCAGTACAACCACAGGGAACCCCCACTACCTGGGGGTGAAACCAAAGCCGATGTCAGGTCCCAGGATGTGCCGTTAACTATGCCCCCCCCGCCGACCAAGGTTATATTCTTATGCACGTCTGTTAGGAAAAAAGCTTGGCCAACACAAAGTTGTATTTGTTTAAATAAGACAGCGCGCTTCACATCCTGAAGAGACTGCTTCATAAAACATTCCTATGCATCTTAATTTTTAAATCCCCAAATGACAATTATTAGCCTTCAATCTACGACCTTTCAAAATGAGCCACATGTCCAAGTATGTGACCGCATGAAGTCCATCATACCCTTAGGCCTTGATAACATCACCTTTTGGGAGATTTAAAGGGACTCATCATCTCGATTTAAGAAGACGACGACTGTGAATTCAGCTCTATATTAGAAGGCAGGCAAACTAAAAATCAAGGAGAACCATCAATTACGTTAAAAAGTGTTTCACAAGAGTGGTTTTGAGTAGATTTCTTGAGTCGTGTACCATCTCTGTTTTCATCCTTTTCTGCAGATGCCTTTAAGAACTTTCATTATTTGTAGTACCGTATGGGCTCAAAGGATTCTAGCAATTGCCATCCAGTGGAGTGTTTGCCTCTGCAGGTGGAATACAGGCACCCAGGCCATTCAGAGTTGGTGAACTGGCTCCATAATCCCTGCATTGAGTCACTGCCAAATATCGTGGCATTTGAACCCCTCAGATGTGATTATTAAGCTTTAGGGCAGTAATCCTTTATAACTGGAGTATTAGAAAGAGGCAAGTACAGAGGTTTTAATTTTTAAGAAATACTGTGTGTGTGTGTGTGTGTGTGTGTGTGTGTGTGTGTGTATACACACATACACCTGCACCCACATCACCCAGGTTCACAAATGGAATACTCCCAGCAGAGTGGAGGTGCCAATGCACCATCCCAAATGTTCCTTCTTATCCTGAATTTTCTAAGTTTCTTGGGTTCCACTTATGATTTTTTTTTAACATTCTGTCACTAACATTTAAGCGTATTTTTGCTAAATGCCTGTTCTCTGGAATTGGGATTAGAATCCTAAATATATAACAGCTGTTAAAAGAATTTTTGCCATCATAAACTAATAAGCATTTTGTTGTATTTTATTTTGTCTAGTTTACATCTGTTGAATTAAGACTGTCTAACATGTAATGGATCAGAAAATATAACACTGGGGAAAATGTTTTGAAAATCTCTTCTTACTTTAAAACACCAAATCTAAAAGATTTCAGGCAACAAACCCAGACAAATCCATTCATTTTTAGCATGGTTATGTTTGTGATTATTTCAGGTTAAGTACAAATCGACACAAAAATATCCATCTTCAGCTGATATGAACGTAAGTTTATCGCTTTTATGATGAAATGCAATGCAGTGAAATGGCAAACACTTCTTCAGTTACACTGCTTTATATTTTCATTCTACTTTTATTCAAGGAAGGTGTTAATTCTTAAAAAAAATTATAAATTGTTCATAAACACTTGAGGAGATTGTTGGCTTCAGCAGTGATGAGAGAAATACAAATTAAAGCAACAGATACCATTTGCACCCAGGTTAACAAAAATCTAAATGGCTGATAGTATCCAATATAGACTGGACTGTGGTAGAACATACCTTTATCAACATTGGCAGGAGGGCAACCTTGCAACTATTGTTATCTTTTTAGATAAAATATCACTAGTCGAACAATTGTGTTTTCCTGAAACAGTACTAAAAACACAATCTCACCAATATATAAGGATATATATACATATGTACACAGAAACACACACACATATATATACACATTGTACACATATGTATTCTATCATTATAATAAAGAATAATTGGAGATTATCTAAATAGTCCTCAATAAGGGAAGAGTTACATTCTTCATTATAAAGCCATATTATTATATTTTATGCAGTACATAAAAGGAAGATAGATTTCCGTATTTCTAGTGAGGATGGGATGCTCATGATACATTGCAAAGTGAATAAAAGGAAGTTCCACAAGAGTGAGCATAATGGACTTCCACTTGGCCTCAACCAAATTCTTTGGCCTCAACCAGATTCTTTCAGGGGTAACATTGTATTCGTTCCAAAGAAATTCCTTGATACACTTGGCTGGGGTAGAATCTGAAGTCCCAAAGGGACCTGAATAAATTAGGCATTATTCTTTCCCAGAGAACTTCTTGGTGGCTCCATAGGTCATGCAGACAAAGAAGAGAGGAACAGGAAGATAGATGGGATACATGGCAATATCCCACATCGAATGTATAACCCCTCTTAATCATGCTCAAATTTCCATTGCAAAAAATCTTAAAAGAATTATTGAGGGTAAGTTTCTTATAAAAAGAAAAAAAAAACGAAAAAAAAAGTCCTCTTTGTTTTAGTCGTACAAGAAAGGGACAGAAAAGAAGAGACACGGCCATAATCCTTCTGGGGAAGCCACAGCCTTGTGGTAAAAGAAGAAATTTATCAACACGCAAAAAGCACTATCCATTAAAAAAAAAAGACTGATTACTTTTGCTACGTTCCTATTAAGATACTGTTCATCCAACATTTCTCCAAAGAAGACATACAGATGGACACAACAGACAATGAAAAGACACTCAACATCACTAGTCATTAGGGAAATGCAAATCAAAACCACAATGAGATATTACCTTGTACCTATCAGAATGGCTGAAATCAAAAACACAGGAAGTAACAAGTGTTGGTGAGGACCTACGGAGAAAGGAACCCTAGTGCACTGCTGGTGGGAATGCAAACTGGTGCAGCCACTCTGGAAAACAGTAGGCAGCTTCCTCAAAAAATTAAAAATGGAATTACCATCTGATCCAATATTTCCACTACTGGGTATTTACCAAACAAATATGAAAACACTAATTTGAAAAGACACATGCACTGCCATGTTTATTGCAACATTGTTTACAATAGCCAAATTATGGAAACAACCAAAGTATCCATCAATAAATTAATGGATAAAGTTGTGGTGTGTAATACACACACACACACACACACACACACACACACACACACACAACAGAATCTTACTCAGCTATAAAAGAGAATGAAATGTTGCCATTTGCAGCAACATGAATGGATCTACAGGGATTATGCTAAGTGAAATGAGTCAGAGAAAGACTAATACCATATGATTTCAGCCATAAGTGGAATTTAAGAAATAAAGCAAATGAACAAAGGAAAAAAAGAGACAGCCTCTTAACTACAGAGAACAAACATGGTTATAGGAGGGGGCAGAGGGATAGGTGAAATAGAGGAGAGGGACTAAAGAATACACTTCTCCATGATGAGCACTGAGTAATGTATAGAATTATTGAATCGCTATATTGCACACCTAAAACTAATATAACTCTGTATATTAATTATACTTGAATTTTAAAAAAAAATTTAAAAACTTAATGTTTATTGACTTTTGCAAGAGACAGCGTGTGAGTGGGGGAGGGGCGGAGGGGGAGACACAGAATCTGAAGCAGGCTCCAGGCACAGAGCCTGGCGCAGGGCTCGAACCCATGAACCGTCACGAGACCATGACCTGAGCTGAAGACAGATGCTTAACTGACTGAGCCACACAGATACCCCTAAAAACCTTTTTAAAGGAGTATTTTTCATCAAAAGAAATCAAGAAAATATGAAATGTAAGAAACAAGGCAGAGCTGCAAAAATCTTTAACTGGCTATATAAAGCAACTCTATAAATAATAAAGGAAAAGACAAATATCTTACAAGAGAAATGAAGAGAAGGTAGGACAGGCATTCTGCAGAAGTGGAAATAAGAGACACTTCTGGTCAACCATAAGTTGCGCTACAACCACAACCCAGCATTGCCTAGACAACTTGAATACACCACACCATACCACCCAGTCATTCCACTCCTGGCCATAAGCAACATGTGTCCCGGGCATCAGGAACTCAGCAGCTTTGCTCATTGTAGCAAAAACAAGAAACAGCCCCAAAGTCATCAACCCTAAAATGGATAAATCAACTGTGGTACGCTCAAATTTCACAATACAACAGTAAAACTTAATGAACTACAGCTAATCACACTACAAGGGATGCATCTCAAAAACACAATGTTGAACAAAACCAAAATACAAATTTCCAAAATACATATAGTGTGTTTTTCATTTTGATGATGTTTAAGTACCTATATATGGCAAAGCTATGAAGAAAAGCAAGGAAATGCTAAACATGAAATCCTGGATTATGGTTCCCTCAGGGAGTTGAGAAGGAGACTCATATTAAAGGACATGTGGGAGCTGCAAAACTATCTGTAAAGTCCTGTTTCTAAAGCTACATGTTGTGTCCAAAGGTGCATATTTTGTTAGAATTTTTTGTTATTATTTCCCTACTGTTTGTATTTACATACACATCTAAGCTGAAGAGCTACTGAAGGACAGTAAGCATCCACCACCAAAAAGTATCTGGAAGGATAAACGGCTACTCTCTGAGCCTAGGAAAGAAGGAAACTGGAACTTTCACTTTAATGTGTATTCAAAAAGTTTGGATGTTTAGGGATGCTGGTGGCTCAGTCGATTGAGCGTCCTACTTCCACTCAGGTCATGATCTTATGTCTTCTGGGTTCAAGCCCCGTAATGGGCTCTGTGCTGACAGCTCAGAGCCTGGAGCCTGCTTGGAATTGTTTCTCCCTCGCTCTCTGCCCCTCCCCTACTCGCACTTTCTCTTTCTCTCTCTCTCTCTCTCTCTCTCTCTCTCTCTCTCAAAAATAAAATAAAACATTAAAAAAAATTTTTAAAGAAGTTTGAATGTTTATCCCAAAAGAAGGCACACTAATTCTGTAATTGCAAGGAAAAGCCCCAGCCTTAATGGGTCTTTGCGCACCAATGATTATGGAGCCGCCCCGGTGAGCCAAGCAGGTACCCTGATGTCAACCAAGGTCACTGCCTGCAGTCACCGCAAAGCTTGGCATTAGGAGGCAGCATTGAAAGTCCCTTCAAAAAGTGATTGATAAAATTTGCCTTCCGTAAAATGGTGAGGGGACCTCATCAGAAGCATTTTTGGTTATCAGCTTAAAACTTTTTTTTTTCTTTTCAAAAGGGATTCATTACAACGGAAGCATATTTTTGCCTCCCCCCTCCCCCGCCAAAGACTCAATAAGTTTATGTTTAGGAGTCTTCACTGACATAGATAACAGATAAAAGACAAATCTGGTAATTTTTGTTCAGCCTTAGCACTTGGAACAGCACCGAAAATAAGCCAAAACCTTTTCTTCTTGTGTGTCTTTTGCACCAATGATGCCACTTCCTTCCACGCTCATCCCCTCTAAGCACTTACTTCTCATATATCAGATTCCTTGTTTAAAGAAAGGTTAATTTCACCCCAGTGGTTATAACCAAACTGTAAATGTGGCAAGATCTCGTGCTGCCTACTAAAGTCTTTGAAAATAATTTATTTCTATAAGGTAATATTTTATCAATGATTTTAAAATTAAATGTTATGGTGCATTTAATCAATTTTCATGTTAATTTTTAAAAATTATCGAGTCAGAGGATTTTTACAAGTCAAGCTTACAAGAGCGGTCAGGGTTAGGACTGAGCAGAGGGAGATCCTGACTGCAGCTCCAAGCATATGTTACAAAACCCGAATTTCTATGCAAGAGGTATGGACTAAGCCGGGATGGATGGTGGAATCTATTCCCCAAAACACCTGTTCTGGATACTTAGAATTAAGTAATGTCAAGTCATGCATTATTGAGACGAGGCAAGGGACTATCAGAAAACAGGAAAGAGACCATCATGGCTAGGAACCACATGAAATGTGCCAGAGGAAACTCCAGCTCTTCCAACCATGCGCGAAAAATAAAGGTGAGGAGAGAGAAGCAGAACAGTATACTCCATTTTATATGGAAACATTGCCTTTGGGGAGAAAAACCACATGAAACAAACACTGTGATCTTAGGCTTCACTACAAATGACCAACTCTGGGCAAACTTGTAATGTCTTATCAGTCTTGGTCCACTAAAGCATACATGCTTAACAGCGAAGTACAGAGCAAAGTTGAAATTTCCAGGGAGACATAAATAAGTCTTCATGTACCTGAGGGGCTTTCAATAATTTGAATCTTGAGTCCCAGGGTCTAAAATAAAAATCCATTCCAAATAGTGCAAATTGGGAGTCTGTCTGTAAGCCTTTTCTAATGATACAAATAAAAATTGATTTTTTTCCTATTTAAAAATATTTTTTTAATGTTTATTTCTTTTTGAGAGAGAAAGAGACTGGGGGGGGGGGGCGGGGGGGGAGGGGAGACACAGAATTTGAAGCAGGCTCCAGGCTCTGAGCTGTCAGTATAGAGCCCAACGCGGGGCTCGAACTCACAAACTGTGAGATCATGGCCTGAGTCGAAGTCAGGTGCTCAAAAGACTGAACCATCTGGGTGCCCCATTTTTTCCTATTTTAATATAGCTTCTATCTATTAACTGATTTATAAAGGATAAACTTGTGCTAAACAGCTTTATATGCATTATCTCATTAACTTTTCACAATGACCTCAGGAAGTACCTTATCATGTTCCTACTTTAAAGAGAAAAGACAGAGCCTATCTCCCTGACAATGCTGATCTATAGCAGCATCAAACTTGGAAATACCTACTGTTCCAGTTACCACTGCTTAGTAAGAAACTATCCCAGGTTTAGTGACTTAATACCACAACCATTTCCTATGCTTATGGTTCTGAGGGTCAGGAATTTGGACAGAACACAGTTTGTTTCCCATGGTTTAGATGGGAAGGCACAAATACCTGGAAGTACCTCAAGCAGCTAGAGAGTAGAGTCATCCGGAAGCTTCTTCACTGACAATTCAGGCAGGGGGGCTGAGAAGACTCAAAAGCTGGGCTCAGCCGAGACTATTGACCAGAGTACCTCCACAAAGCCTCTCCATTGTGGTTGGGTCTCCTCACCACATGGTAGCCGGGTTCAGAAAGGTAGTGTTCTGACAGCATTCAGAAACTAAGCTCTTCAAAAGAGCCAGATAGAAGCTACATGAGCTTTTCTGACCTTGATCTGCAAGGTGCTGCAGCACCCCTTCCACCATATTTACATGGGATTGAAGTGAGTCACAAAATTAGGCCGACTGAAAGAAGAGGGTGGGAGAACAGCAACGTCACACTGCAGAAATTACTGCAGCCATATTGGCAAATAGAAATGTGCACCTCTACACTTAGACTTTTTATCAAGACAGTTAACATTCACCTACCTTTTTGAAGCTATTGCTCGTTGGATATTATGGTTTCTGCAGCAAAAGAATCCCAAGCAATAATATTCCTTAACCCAACTTCAAAACGGTAATGTTATTATCTGCTTTGTATATGTAGTCTTATAGGAAATGGTGTGTGTGTACATGGTGGGGTAGAGATGAGTGATAGCCTTAGAACTGACATAATGTGAAAGAGATACAGATGTGCAGAGATACATAATCTTCTGGCCTTTGGAGAATCTGAGCAAGAATTGGGGCAACCGGAGTTCTGAGCTGTGGGAAGCTTCTTTCACTATAAGCAGACCCCCCCCCCCACAAAAAAAAAGTTTAGGAAAAAAATACTATCGAGTAGTAAACTTCAAACTGTTCACATATTCCTATAACAATTTTGAAAAATCACATACCCTCTTTCCCATCTCTGGTTATCTAAAAGTTTTATTATGAGTTTAAATAATGACAAAGGATGTAAGTTCCAGACCATGATACACTATTCTTTTCTCTCAGCACAGAGATATATGTACAGCTTGGAAAGACTGGACGCCCCATGGTTTATGGTGCCTGATTAATCATTACATGAGGTGTCTCCTTTGTTGGTGCCCCCCCTGGGAAGTTTTTATACCTCGAAGCAACAGACCAAAATAAGATTTATGTGCAAGAAATATACTTTCTTTTGTAAAGCGCTATGGTACGGAGACCATATAATGTATTTTCCAATCCTGACCATTTTTGACAATGAAAAGGACACTATTAACTACTCTAAAAAATAAGCATAGGGGCGCCTGGGTGGCGCAGTCGGTTAAGCGTCCGACTTCAGCCAGGTCACGATCTCGCCGTCCGTGAGTTCGAGCCCCGCGTCGGGCTCTGGGCTGATGGCTCGGAGCCTGGAGCCTGTTTCCGATTCTGTGTCTCCCTCTCTCTCTGCCCCTCCCCCGTTCATGCTCTGTCTCTCTCTGTCCCAAAAATAAATAAAAAACGTTGAAAAAAAAAAATTTAAAAAAAAAAAAAAAAAGCATAAACCAGGAAAATGGGGATATATGATGACCCTCGCTATGAGAACACTAGGAAGCTATCAGGCAAATCAGTTTACAAAAGAGTATTCCTGGAAGCTGAATATCTGGTCATTATCTCACTGATAATTATCCATTTTCTGTACTCTTTGAAAAGTTTTCCATAGCCCCAAAAGTTTGTATAGATCTATTATTAAGCTAGCATCCAGCCATACCAGTCGCTAAACTATTGAAACCCTGCCATACACATTATTCAACAGAGGAACAGTAATTGGAATAACCAACAAAAATAATCAATAATCCAAATCTGAGCATTTGTGTTTCATTTCAAAAACCACACACAAGTAAACTGTGATTCCAAGACAACCTGGTGGCATGGCTACTGGACACGGAGCTCGGGAATCTCTTACAGAGGACTTGCTATTTATTTCCAAAGTTGGTGGGCAGCACGGAGGCATAAATATCCTTATATAGCAGAAATGAGACTTGCAACTTCTCCCAATGTCTTCTTTAAGCTTCCAAAAGAAACGTTTGTCATTCCCCATGGGGAGAAGTAGGGTCTGGGTCCAGAAGCTGATAGTAGGGTTACTGACAGCCATGGACACACAGTTGTCATGGATATAGACAGCAAACGCCTTCACTGTGGGATAATGTCCCCTCTGACAGGTTTGTGAGACCTGTGTTTTATTTAACAATTTACCTTATGAAGAAAGAGAGTTGGCCCTGTGCTTCGTAAACAAGTTTCCAGGAAGGGAATCTCCTGGAAACCTATTCAATGACTAAAAAAGAGAGTCCTCTAGCAGGACGGTGCTGTGTCTCCACCCTCTGTCTTGCACCAGGCTGCACACCCTTCTTCCTTTACCTGACCACTCTTTTCGTGAAAGAGAGACAGGATCTAGAAGCTTCCACTACCTCCAGGCAGCATCAACCTCTGAGCATACTCCTACTACTTTTTTAGGTTCTTCCGCTCTGCTTTTCTTTAGCCCTTTCTGCTTTGTCTCCAGTATGAACCGGGCTCTACCTGGTCACTGGCTGGTGGTTGGCCCAAGTGGTCTCCTGCTTCGCCTCAAGGAGGGTGTAGCGGCATGTTGTGTCTCCTCATCAGAGAAAAAGAAACCAATACGCAGGCTCCTGACCTCAGTAGTGGATATCAGATCACTGCCATCTACTTTTCCTCTTTTCCCACTTCCTCCGTCCCTCTCTCCGTCTCTGTGGAATTACCCACATGATAATATCATTTCAGGTGAGAAGAAAAAGGCCCAAGTGGGGAGCAAATGCAGGGGGAGTAGACAACTAGTACACAAGGCAGCCCAATGAGTCCCCTTCTTTTGTGATTCACATGATTACTTCATGGCTAAGGATTCACACGTTGTGGGAAATGTGATGTGATTCCCTACATCAAGTCAAGGAAGCAAACAGAATTATCATTTAGCTGCTGACAAAAGTATCAAATGAAAGATCAAAAGCAGCACATCAGTAAGTATACTACTGGGAAGTTATTAGAATGATTTTATGAATGAAACATATTACAAGTAATATGACTAGGTAAGAAATTCACATGATATATCATTCGTTTCCTTAGACAATAAAGAGTATGATACATATAATATTTGACTTATATTATCAGTTATACTGCTGCACTGCTGGAATATTTTGAACATTGCATTTTACCATTTTATATCCCATGTTGAAGAGACCATCCTAGATGCCTGGATGTGGTTTCTTCATTTACTAGAGCAGTGGGTTAAACACGAGTAGAGGTTTAATAACCTTGTATTCACATTTTCTTTTAACATATGTATTGGAGGGGTTCTCAAGGGGATACTTATCACCTCATTTTGGAAGGGGAAAAACAGTGGATTTCAGAAAAATCAAACATGTTAGTGAATGTGACTAATTCTGAATTGCTATAGGGTATCCATTTCTGTCCTTTGTCACAAAAAAAAACAAAAAAAAAAAACCCTTCTGACATGATTTCCCTTAGTGAGAAGGTTCATCCATTTCTGGAAACTCTAAATAATTACCTAATGGTTAAGAAATTAGCCATTTGACACTGTATTATGACTGTGGTAGGCTGAACAACAGTCCACCCAGATGTCCACAGCCTAATCCCAGGAACCTGTGAGTGTTACTTTATATGGCAAAAGGAACTCAGCAAATGTCATCAAGTTAGGGATCTTTAGGTATGGAGATGCTCCTGGACTATGTGGGCAGGTCCTTAAATGGAACCACAGTGTTCTTGTAAGAGAGGCAGAGAGAGAGGTGGGTACAGGTAGAGAGGACAGTGTGAAGAAAAGGCAGAATTAGATTTGAAGATGTTTTGCTGGTGACCTTCAAGATGAAAGAAGGGCCCATGAGCCAAAGTATGCAAGGGAGGTATCTCTAGAAGCTGGAAAAGGCAAGAAACAAATTCTCAACTAGAAGCTCCTTCAACATCTTGATTTCACCCAGTTCCAAACTCCAGACTGCAGAAGAGTAAATGAGTATTAAGCCCCCCAAGATTGTGGTGATTCGTTTCAGCAGCCATAGGAAACTAATACAGTGATGTATCACAGGGCTCTGAGAAAATCCTTACTTGGTCAGGGAGAGGCCGAATGTTTTCTAAAATTCTATAGGTTGCCAATTTCGAGTTAACTAACCAGGAAGGTATCAGCATTCCTCAGTAGCAGGGAAGAGAAAGGGAGAGAGAAAGGGAGCTCCTTGAGTCATATCTATTGACTACACAAACAACACACTGGCTGACTTCCTTTAGCCCCAGGAAATGGGTTAGGAGCCCAGAAATCCTCAAACTAGTAACTCAGAAGAAAGGGCCAGAATCTCACGAGGCAGGCTGAGCATTTATAGCTTCATTAAAGGCTACTAAATTTTATGACTCAAGAAAATCACTGGCAATCTATTCAGACAAGAAATGTTTTTGTGGTTTTAACCACAAAACCTCTGTGGATCTTATGGCTGCATGTCAACTATGGAATCTACTCTCACATTTTGGATCCCAAAATATTTCTCTGGTTATTTGGCTTGCAATAGGGACCTTAGTGAAAATTACAAGGTGGCCAACATCTCTGGATGTTGTCAGTATAACCCAGCTTTTGGTGAACCTGTACACAACTTCTGGTTCATTTTCAAAGGATACGATTCCTTTTCCAAGATGGTAGGAGAGCTAAATGGGCCTGGTCCTGGAGTCAAGAGTTTAATGCTATCTGATCAGGCATGGGAGGAAAATTTGAAGGAAAAGTTTAAATGTTGGAATAATGGAAGAATGTCAAGTAGGCCTTAAAATTAAGAAGTACAACACCCATGACTATTTTTTTTTAAAGAATTTTCTAGTCTTTTCCTTCTACTTTCCACACTTTACTCTCAGCAGGATGACAAAAGAAAGTATCAGCTTCTGGATTTTAAAGCACAAAAAATACCTAGACATCCTGTAATTATCCTAATGGTTTCCAAGATAGGACAGCACTATTCGTTATTCCTACCCCCAGCACTGAAATCGAGTTTTATACATACAAGTACTTCTCTGAGGAGCAACATGTACATTTAAAATTAAATAATTACAAAGAGCTCTATCAGGGGTAAAATCACTGTCCTCAGCATGTGAATAAAGACAAAGGGACTCAATGGCAAGGAGTATAAATATATTGTATTTAATGCAGTGGATAAGACTACTTGTTGGAGGCTAAACGGCCAACGTTTGACTCTCAGGTCCCACTACTAGGTGTACAACTCTGAGCAAGGTTCTCGATTTTCTGAGCTTCACTTCATTAATCTTTGAAATAACAATAATAGTACCTACCACCTAGGGCCATTTTGAATATATATACCTATATAATACCTATAAAGGTGCTTAGTATGGAGCTTAGAAAATATTAAGTGCTCAATAAATATCAGCTACCTTTACATGACCTTGAGGCCAATATGAACATGACTTGAAATATTTCATTAAAATATGTTTGTCATAATCTGGCTTGACAAATAATGACTGAAAAGATAATGAGATGTTTTAGACGTGGAACTGGTTACCAAAGGAAATTTTATTGCCAAATATATGCAACTTGTTTTTTATTATGAAAAACATATTTCATAACTATTTTTATTGTGCTTTCATAATAAAAACCATGTTGCATATATTTTGAACATAAAATAGACTAAAGGATATACATGAAAAAGCTAATCTTCCTCTTACCGCAGAACTTCAATTGTATTCTACAGAAGTAACCACATACGTATATGCACAATGTGCATGTGCATGTGTGTGTGTGTGCGTGTATGTGTGTAAAATACTCTCGTAATTTGACTCCTGGATTTCCTTCTTGTTCCTCTATCAGGATTTCTTCACCCAGAGGCCTGAGGGAGTCCTAAAACAATTAAATTATGTCATATAATTTCCTTGCTTAACATACTCCAATGGCCCAGTGTACTTAAATAAAATACAAACTCGTTACTCTGGATAACAAAGTACTACCAGCTCTCACCCCTGTCTTTCTTTCTAACTTTATCTCGTTCTATTTCAGCTAAGCTCCAGAAACACCGGTGTTCCCTCTGTGTATACAATGAACATTCAGGCTTATTCCCGCCTCAGGACCTTCATACTGCCCCCTCAGCCTGGAATGCTCTTCCTCCTGAACTCTGCATAGCTCTGTCTCTTTTTTATTCAGATCACCGATAAAACCTGTCCTCCCAACTCAGGACATGGCTGACTATACAGCTCATGTAAGCATTCAGTCATTCTTTCATCATTTCAACCAATTCTGAGCCTTTGTGTAGCATCTAACAGCACTGTACATTTTTTTCTCATTTGTTTGCTTATTTTTATTTATTCATATGTTTACTTAGGTAATTGCTAGCTTCTCGGTTTCCTAGGATGGAAGCTCCTGGACAGCAAGACTTGGTTTTGTTCACTCCTGGGCCTCCTTCACCTAGGAGGATGCCAAAATATAATAAATGCCTGATAATGTTAAATACATTTTTGTTGAAAGTTAATGAGGGTTATTTAGGTCCCTTTTCCATGTAATTTCAAAAATGTTGCTACATTGTCCTTGCACATACATCCTTGTACATGTCCAATCAAGTGCCAAAAGTTTAATTACTGAGTCAAAGGTATATGCAATTTAAATTTTGATCGTTATTTCCAAATCACCTTTTAACAAAGTTATACCAATTTACATTTTGAGTAGATTCTTTGAATCTTCTTTAAAGTGACTTTATGACACGATATTTAAGATACATTCTCTCATTTTGAAGCTCAGGACACTCTATAATTCCATAACCTTGAAATGCCAAAAGGATAGCCCAAGAGCAGGCGTCTACGGCGGCCCTTTGGGATGGCTGGAGAAACCGCACCTCTAGTTACTGACAAGGAAAGGGGCTACTATGAGAAGCATACGTGACTCCCTTCTGAAGGTCTCTCACTACTCAAGTCTTATGTTGGAATTTTTAGCAGTAAACAGAGGTTCACTTATCACATGCCTCATAATCTCTTCCAGTTACACAACTATAATTTGTGATAACAAAAATCTTAGTTTATGAGGACTGGATTGAGCTGCAGGAAAACACAATGGCAGAAACAGGTACCTTATTCTAAAAGGGTCTCAAATCCCATGAGTTTACTCCTCCCCGCTAAAGGCTTATCCATCCTGCCCTTTGAGTCATCTATGCCAACCAGCTCAGATTCTGTGTAGCAGTAACTGGGAATTACTCTACTGATGGATTTATATCTCTATGTTCATACCTATTTAAACCATATCAACAAGGCCATTGACAGAAGTGGGGACATACAGACGCCAGTGACTCCTCCAGGCCATTTTGAAAGACATCCTCTCCCAGTGCAAAATCAGCCAACTAAAGTCATAGGCAACAGCCAGAAGGAAGCCAGAAAACAAATCCAGTGTCATACATATATTCAGCCTCCACACCAACGCACTCCAAAAGGTCTGCCAACCTATTTCACCTAGAAATACCTTTAAATGCAACATCAAAGTTCAGCCAGCATCATTCAAACACATGTCATTTGAACTTAAGATGTTCTCTGTTGTTCATCTCTTACTCAACAGCAGCATATTCTTGCCTTACAAGGGTCACAGCATTGGAGAAATTGCCCAATTAATAGCCAGATACCAAGTCTGGGTTCCAAATGTACCTGCATAAAGCATCCAATTTGCTAAACACAGAAAAACGGGGTACTTACAGCAGGGTGTCCAGTACAATAGGTGTAGCTGGCATGGGACTGATAGTGCAAGCTTGCTCTTGGAAAGGAGTATGTATTCCAGGCTGGTTGGCTGCTGTTCCACTGAGAGCTGAAGCCAGGGCTCATGGTCACGCGTGACTTACTAGTTTGATAGGCTCTCACCGTGGAGCTAGACTATCAAGAAGAAAGAAAGGCAATGTAAAGACAGCTCTGCATAGAACCCAAGTCTACTATATATAGCGGCATGCACTCTGGTATGACCGCAGCACAGGTCTCCACTGGTTAAGGAAATGGCTGAATTATTTATTTATCTGTTAATCTTTACTTTTGAGAGAGAGCGAGAGTGAGAGAGAGCGCACACGCGCGCAAGTGGGGGAAAAACAGAGAGAGAGGAAGACATGGAATCCAAAGCAGGCTCCAGGCCCCGAGCTGTCAGCACAAAGCCTGACGCGGGGCTCGAACTCACAGACCACCACCTGTGCTGAAGTCAGATGCTTAACCAACTGAGCCACCCAGGTGCCTCAGGAAATGGCTGAATTCTTTTTTTTTTTTTTCAACGTTTTTTATTTATTTTGGGACAGAGAGAGACAGAGCATGAACGGGGGAGGAGCAGAGAGAGAGGGAGACACAGAATCGGAAACAGGCTCCAGGCTCCGAGCCATCAGCCCAGAGCCCGACGCGGGGCTCGAACTCACGGACGGCGAGATCGTGACCTGGCTGAAGTCGGACGCTCAACCGACTGCGCCACCCAGGCGCCCCAGGAAATGGCTGAATTCTTAAGAGGAGGCATTACATATTGTTCTGACTAGGATACAAGTATTTTCTCACTGTTAATTTTAACTGGATCACGAATTTTAACTGGATTAGCGAAAACAGGATTTTTTCCCCTCGTGGCGACATGCAGCTCCATCGGTCAGCAACGAGATGTGTTTTAGCGGCAATGGCAGCAAGGACACTGTCAATTACATAAATGTCCTTTTATCACAGCATTCACCTTAGAAATTCACTGCTCACCTTACCCAAATGCAGTAAACAAAAATCTTGGTTGACGAGGACTGGATGGAGACATATTGGTCCCTAACTCTAAATGGTCTTCAAATGCCACGAATCTATCACTTTCCTGTGGGAGGCATCAGCACAAATATGCACAATATTCCAACATGTCACCACTGCACTACCTAAAGGCAGGAAAATGAAGGACTTGAAATTGTCATTTGCCCCCAACCAGCCATATCAATGTAATTAAAAACACAGAAATAGGAAACTTTCCATCAAAATGCCAAATGTTAAATATATGTGGTTTCTCATAATTATATATAGGGTACAATGAACTGAACACAAAACACACTTGTATCTTCTTTCTTTGTCCTCAAACTACCAGAGCATATAAGGGATACAGTAGTTTCTTTTCACAGAACGCTTTCTATCATCAAATTGCCATAGCTAGTTACCCCAGTAGCAAAGTAACTTGTGCACTAAATTCTATTTATAAATCCATGGGCACATGCCAACTCAATCACTGGGAAAATGTGCTAATCTCATTGCCATTATATTCAGGAAACCTAGTGGGAAGAAACTTCTATCCGCAATTGTGTTTTCCCATTAGGCTGGATTTCGATACCACTAGAGACTTAGAGGAATGACTTTTCTGAAGACAAGTTTGGGCATCTTGGAGTAACTGAAAGAAAGGAAAGACCTTGGCAACTGGAAGGCACTAGGCAGGGCTGTTTCACAAGAGCCTCAAGATATCTGGAAAGTGAAAAGAAAACTGAAAGCAATGATTTACTGGTAAACAATTTAAAATATTTAAACCCAAACCTGGAGAATGTACCCTTGTTGAGGTAGACAAGTTTATTTGACTATCTGTCTCCACTCTCTTTCTCAGCCTGACCATGTACACTATCCAGGTGTTCAATAGTTCAATGAGATGTACAGGTACAGCAATGCAATGTTTATACACTGCTGTATACCTCCTTGGGGTAAAAACCTGTTGGGGAAGCAATAACGGACTGCTATAAAATTAGGATTTTCTTATGTGGTCTTAAGTATGAACACTCTGTATTTGCATTAGAAAACATGTTATTTAGGGGCACCTGGGTGGCTCAGTTGGTTAAGCGTCCGACTTCGGCTCAGGTCACAATCTCGCACCTCGTGAGTTTGGGCCCCGCATCGGGCTCTGTGCTGACAGCTCAGAGCCTGGAGCCTGCTTTGGATTCTGTGTCTCCGTCTCTCTCTGCCCCTCCCCCACTCATGCTCTGCCTCTCAATAATAAATAAACTTTTAAAAATTAAAAAAAAAAGAAAATATGTTATTTATATGATATATACTACCCTTCAAAGACTACATGAACTCACCTACAAAACTACCTTTGGACCCAAAGGTGTCTTGGTTTCTGCTCTGCATCTATGGTCACTAACATTAATCACTCTGACTAGCTTAGTTGATTGTATGGGTAACTCCTTCAAGGCTAAATATGGTCAGTTCCGTTACCTGTTTTCACATTAAGATCAGCTCAGGGACCTTAAAATTCTTGGAAATTGTGTATACATAAGTTTATAAATACTCTCATCTCTTAGTTTAATTATGGTCCAACATAACATCTGTCTCTGTTCAAGGATTTTATCCATGGTGGTCTTCCTCCTGCAAATCCTTTGTTCTCCCTCCTTTACAAAACTCACACTCAAGTTACAGCTTGTACTTGGTTCCATTGTAGATGCCTCTAGCTTACTGTCCTTGCCTTCTGGCTCTCACACAACCCTCACAGTGTGGCTCACACACATTAGCATGTGATTATGTTGTTTTGTATTGTTCCCTCTATATGTAAATTTCAGCTCTCCAACCTGGTTGAGAGTCTAATGAGGTCAAGATCATGAATACTGCCTTTTTGGCAGCTCAAGGAGTCTTCATCTTCCTTGACCTTGGAAGGCTCTAATAGTGTTAATCTCCTGATCACTGCAATCATCTTTTCCTTTGACTCCTTGACCCTTCTGACTGTACCTTCCTGTCTCACCTGATTCCTTATCTTTCTATTTGCTCTCCCTAAATTAGGTTTTTTGGTTTTTGGTGGGTTGTTTTTTTTTTTTTTTTTTTCTTTTGGCCAGGGGGTAATTTTCAGTTCTGTGCTATTCATTCTATTAACTTTTCTCCTTTGTGATCTTATTCATGGTCAAAGCTTTAAGTATTACTTCTTAGAAGACGACTCTCTGATGTAATTTAATAGTATAAACTCTCTCCCAAATCCTAGTCCCAAATCTTAAAATATCTTCTGGATATGTATGTATAACTATCAATCACCACAAATGGAACCAAAGTTTAAATTACTGTGTATAAAATTAAATGAATTTATTATTTTATTCTAAAATTTCACCACCCCACAAGTTCTTTATTTCTGTGAATATTATGGCATTATTTTGAAACCAACTGCTTTCACCCTTTAGAAGGACTGTGACTCATTTATTTGTCCTCCAGCCCATTATCATTGCCACCCAATTCTATTGAATCTCTTCAGTAGGTCTTGAATTGATGTTGTCCTTTCCATTCCTATTACAAATAAGAGTTCTAGGATTTTATCAGTTTATATCAGAGTCACTAAAACTACAATAACCTTTTACCTTAAGTTTCATTTAACCCTCTACAATGATACTAGATTAGTTTTCCCAGAAACCTGATTTTATGGTGTTACTCCCTCATGGAAAATGGTCAGCGGTTCTCCATGCCCTATAAGACGAAATCCAAAATTCCTAGTCCCATTGCACATTCTTTCTAATTTGATCCTAGCCAACAATGTGAGGTTTATTTTTTGCTCCTTTCTATATAATCTCAAGCTCTGGATAGATTGCTACTTCAAACAACATGTGTGTGTCTGTCACACCTATCTCCTTCCTAGAATGGCCTCCCCTTCTTTCAGTTCACATGACCCTAGCAGACTCCACCTTTTCTGAAAAACCTATTTCAACCCTTGGCCACCAACCCATAGGGACTTTTGCTTCTAAAGGGCACTGACATTACTGATTTTCTGCCATATTCATCTAGCTCTTTGATTTGTGTGGTACCCAGAAAATGAATGTCATGACTTCATCAGTATAATTCACCAAATACCCTAATTTGTCTCTCATATGACAGTTCATACGTCCCAACATACATCTTTGGGGATAGGTGTGTTGATTGTGTTTCTTCGGAAGGAGATCACAATGCAAGAACTTGAGTGTAAGTAATTCATTTGGGAAGTGATTCTAGAGAAAATCAGTAGGAGAATAGGAAATGTGACAATCCATTTGCATCATTGAATCAGTCTTTACTGTTAAGAATTCTGTTCCAGTGGGAGGCATTGGGAGACAGTGTAGGCTACGTTTCAGAGTTATCTTACTGAAAGGGGAAGGAAGCTGGAGTACTTAACCTTTGATTGCCATTCATCGTTGGCTAAGGGCTGTTCCGGGGAGCATTATCACCCAGCATACCTGGCCTGCCCTACACACAAGCCAAAAGGAAGTTCTCATGTAGAGAGTCCCATGAGATTGTGGAAATGCTCTGAGAAAGTAAGTGCCAAGAAAGTATGGACAGAGCCTCAATAGCATTCATGCTAGGTAGATAACTCCTTGAAATTCTTTGCATCTGCTATAAAACCCCAGACATTTGCATTTTCCTTTCGCATGACTGATAGCAGGGGCTCAAAAATATTGGTCAAATTGGCTTAATTACACTACCATTAAGGACTTGAAAGAAAAACACACAAAAGAAGATATTGGGATGGCTGGTGAGCACAGTGAAGAGGTGCTCAAAATCAGGAGTCATCAGGAAAATATAAATAAGGTACCAGTTTATACCCAGGCAAATGGCTAAAACTAAAACCACTGAAAACACTAAATGTTGGTAAGGTTATTGAGGAAATGAAACGTTGTCAGGTTAAAATGGAATGGCCTCTGTTTTGGTAGTTTCATAGAAAATTAAGCATACCTCTAGGAGCACCTGGGTGGCTCAGTTGGTTTAGCGTCCATCAGCTCAGGCCATATCTCATGGCTCTTGAGTCTGAGCTCCACATCAGGTTCTATGCTGTCGGCACAGGGCCCACTTGGGGCCTGTGTCCCCGCCTCTCTCTGCCTGTCCCCCATGTGCACTCTCTCTCTCAAAAATTAAACATTTTTAAAAAGTAAGCATATTTCTACTTATGACCCAGCAATTCTATCCCTAGTTATATACCCCGGATGAAAATAGATTTATACAAAATACCTTTATAAGAATGTACACAGCAGTCTTGTTCATAATAGTCCCAATCTGAAACCTATTGAAATATCTATCAACAGGAGAATGGTTAAAAAAAAAAAAAAAAAAAAAAAGTACACTCATATAATGGAATACTACTCAGCAATAAAATAGAACAAATGTCTGATATACACAACTACATGGATGAATCTCCAGATTGTGCCAAATAAAAAAAGACCAGGAATAGAAGAACAGGCATGTATGATTTCATTTATAGGAAGTGCAAGCTGAGGAAAACATATAATAATAGAAATCAGAAAGTGGTTGCTGGGGGAGTGAAAGGGGATTGATTAGAAAGGGGAATAATGTAATCTTCTAGGGTAATGGAAATGTTAGCCATCTGATTTTGGGTGGTCATTACATGAATGCATACATTTAGCAAAACTCATCAAACTGAACCCTTGAGACGTGTGCATTTTATGCCTTACTTCCATCTCAAAGAAAAATACACTGCCACTGCAAAAGGCTGATTCTGAATTTCCCATGGATATGGAGGCTACACATGAAGTCCCGTGATCTAAAAGTCCTAATTTTCTAGACCCCATAATTGGCTCGTCTGAGTTCGCTCTCTTTCCCCTTCTTGGTGTACTCTGTGAGAGCAATGCCAGGGAGTATCTAACAGCCAAAAGGCAGGCAGCCAGAGAGAAGAGCAAAGAGTCTGGATAAAGAACCTCTGAATAACCAAGAGCTGGCAGCATCATCTGGTGTCTGCCAATAGATCAGGGGTCAGGGCTGTTGGAGCAAGAAAAAATGGAGCACAGCACAAAAGAAGGGCCCTCTTACATGTTTCCAGAAATTACAAAGCTCCAGGGAACACTTGCTGTTCTCTCTACTCAGTCAGCACTAGCAAACAAAAGGAAGATAAAGGGAGGGGCAGAAGGAAGCTGCACTCAGAGGAAAAAAAAGAAAAGAAAAGAAAAGAAAGAAACGCAATGAGGAAGAAGGGAACGGCTAGTACTAAGATTTCTGGACACAACTGAATGTGTCCTACAAGGGGATATTAAGATAATGCATTTATATGCAATTTACTACTTATCAGACACTGCTCTAAATGTTTTATATTTACACTCTGACAACTCATGTGTACTCATAACAACACTATAAGGTAGCTACTGTTCTCACCTACATTTTATAGGCAAATAAAATGATGCAGAAAAAAATGAGATAATTCAAAAATGTAAGAATACAGAACTACTAAGAAGTTGAGTGGATTCAGATCCAGGGAGGGTCCTGTTCACAGCTATTCTACCCTTACACCATCTTAGTTTGGATGATCTCTAAAACAGATTGTAAGGCAAGGAAGGACTGGTTTGGTTTGGTTTGGTTTGGTTTGGTTTGGTTTGGTTTGGGGCGGGGGGTGATAATTACCAAATTCAGGAGGAGAGGAACAGTGAGACGGGCTCAAAAAACGAGGACAAACTATTAAGTGTACGCTCTTGGGATCTATGCTATAAAGTAAAAAGCAGTGGATTCTGCTGAGACCTCTGAGAAGTGTTCAAAATGTCACCCAGAATCAACCACTGAAAGCTGAGAGGCTAGAATACTGGTAGACTCGCTTCTGTCCCACACTCAGTAAGGGTGGCCCTCCAGGAAATGATCATGCCCAGCCCTTTCAAGCTATGTTTGGACATGAGAGAATAAACTCTCTTGGCATCAAAGGAGGGCCTGGGGCAGAGAGTGGAGAGACCCACAGGTAAATTCAGGTGGGATGCTGTCAGTGCTTGGTGGATAAAAACTCTCCATCACCGCTGGGTTTGAGTTGAAATCAAAGATGAGCCAGACATGGGGTTGGGAGAATGTGATGTGGTGACCAGTGGCAGCCTCTGCAGCCACCTGTCCACCTCTCTGAAAGTAAAGCACAATGGTAGTAACCACTGCAGCAATGTTTATAGAGCACTTGAGGCTATGTGTGTTTTATACACAGTCTCTCTGAATCCTCAGCATAAGCCAATGGCCGAGGCGTTATTATCCACCTTTTGCTGAAGAAAGAGGGGCACACAGAGTTCAGGCAACTTGCCTAAAGACACACAGCTAATAAAGATACAAAGCTAAGAAGTGAAGATTGAAAGGATACAGAACTATGGTTGATTACGTGATTAATAAATTGTCCTCTCCAAGAAATAAGGCTTAGGAGTGAAGCACATACACCACTCTGAAACAGAGATTAAGACAGAAACCATTATAGGTAAAAGTTGACGTAAATATATAAAGTCAACGATCCAAAAGAACACAAAGCTGTTGTGAGATGCGGGCAGGCGCACCACTCACTATTCTGCAAAAACACCTCTCTCTGTTGGTAAAATCATCACATGGTAATGCTCTAAAGGTAACTTAAGTTCAATAATCAGTGATGACACGAGAGCCCACTCCAACTGCCCACATACGCCTCCTTTCAAAGTTGCTCTGTGTCCATTAGTGGATGGCCTCCTCAGCAGGAAGAAATTATAAGGTAATTCTAGAGATACAGTCAATAAATTTAGATTGAAATTTCTTTAAGTATGTTCCAATGGTAACCTAAAAGTACTGCTATGGTTATCTCAAGGAGAACTTCTGTTCTTTATAATGAATAATTTTGAAATTCAATGACTTATAAATCTCCACTGGACATGTGAACTGGGAAGTGATGTAAAGGAAGAAATGGGGTTTGGTTGTGTGAATGTAGAAACAAACAAAGCCTGTCTGAGGGTGAGTGAGGGGGGCAGGGGAGAAAAAGAACCTACGCATAGTAACAGAGACGAGAGGTAAGTGACACTCTTGCTTAAAGGAGATGAAAGAAATATTTCAGTTCTGGATGACTTTTGTAGTTTTTGGCTCTAGTCTCTTGCAACACTTGGCTGTACTCCTGATCCTGAGTTCCATAAGATATTACCATATCCAGATATTAAATCCCTCCTTCCTGCTTAGGCGATCTTGAGAAGAACTTGCAATTAAATGGCCACTGACTGTGGGACGTGGAAGGAACAGATGTGCAGAAAGAAGTAGGTTTGAGACCATGTGATTTGGATGCGGAGAGAGGCCAAGGGCTTCAGGCCTGTACCATGTTTCATGGAAATCTTGTAAAACATGCCAGGGACTCCCCATTTGTCTTCACTCGTTGGAATGGATTTCCCTTCCTAACAACAAAATCCTCACTTTTTAGACATCAGTATTCTTTCTCTCTGTCCCTGTACCTTCATTTTCACCCGTAAAGTGTACTTATTGTTCTTCTCCTTTGCCTTTTTAACTCAGCATTTCCGGTTGATATTAGGGATTCAGTGACACTTCACTGAAGATTCCATAGCAGGCATCATATAAGTAAACATAAAAAGCATGAACCAAGTATTACACATAAAAAAAGGTATTTGGGGTCAACCAGTTAGCAGAGAACATGACAAAGTATGTGTGAGAGATGGCGATCGGCAAACTGTTAAAAACTTACTCAGAAATATAAGCTACAGGGGCGCCTGGGTGGCTCAGTCGGTTGAGCGTCCGGCTTTGGCTCAGGTCATGATCTCACGGTTCGTGGGTTCAGGCCACCTGTCAGGCTCTGTGCCGACAGCTCAGAGCCTGGAGCTGCTTCAGATTCTGTTTCCCTCTCTCTCTGCCCCTCCCCCACTCATGCTCTGTTTCTCTCTCAAAAATAAACATTAAAAAAACCCTAAAATATATATATTTAAAACCTATATCTAGCTTCGACTCCTAAAACAGGGCTAGAAATGGGATCCACACCTATATTTTTTGTAATTCTTTTCTTCCCCCAATTGTTCATTTTATTTTTAGCATCACGTCACCAACATTGAACTAAGAGAGAATGAGAAAAAAGTTCATGCACACATATACGTATGTGTGCATACATACAAACTCCTATATATCCATACACATACATACATTTCTTAAGGACCCAAGATGAACTTTTTAGTAAGCAAATGTCAACATGAAGTTCACAGAGAGGCTAAATGACTTCCTGTGTGTGTTTATTTCCCTGCACTGCCCCTGAGGAAGTCTAAAAAGAACAGTTTCTACCCAAAGGCTCTCCGAGTTTCAATAGGTTTTTCAAAGTTCCCTCCCAGCCCCTGCCCCAAGCAAAGGATTCCCGCTGTGAGGTTTCTAAAGATTTCACTTACAGCCAGCTGAAAACAGAGCCTGAATGGACAGTAAAACCCACACCAAGCCTCTCTTTGCACCCCGTGTGGGGACAAGTGGCTACTTTGTTCATTTACAAAGGCTGGGAGAGAGAGAGAGGGAGAAACTGCCCCTATGGTATAAGAAGCTCCTTTCAAATAAATCCTTTTAAATGGATCTAAATTGTGACACTCAAAAGGAAGGAGGCTACACAAGCAATTGGGTAGCAACTTCTAAGTCTTCACACCCCTTCCCCCACCCCACCCACCCCAGGAACAGAAAAAAGTTTTCTCTTCTCTGACGGATTATCTTTTGTAACATTCCTCAAAGATGAGTCTCTCCCTCTGTCTCCACAGATTTGCTTGTCTCTGAGGAAAACGAGGCGTTTCTGGTGTTGTTATTGTTGCTTCCCTGACACGGGGACCGTCTTTATTTTTCCAACATCGCCTCTTCCATGACTTGTAAATATAAAGTATCTGAGTGATTTGCTCTGCTTACCAGAGGCCCTTTTTATAAAATGATCACAGAACAGGGTGCTTTCTGGCACTTCATTCTATTGTTATTGTCTGGCTTCGAAACTTCAAAGGATGGAATGTGACAGAACATTCTGTATCCTCTGCAGACACATTTGAGGGCTCTTGCCGCTCTGGTGGGATCCCAGCCCCAGCTGAAGGCTGTCCTGAGAGCAGCAGGTCAGACCAGGCGACTCCTCCGCTCCCTGACATCTGATTAGACCCGGGAGTCACCAGACCCATCCCCACAGGTCAGACGTTCTCCTAGACACCAGGAACCTCCACTCGGTGACTAGTGAACCTCTACTGGCCGAGAGTAAGAAAAAGCCCTGACCGCTATTAAGGACTGATTATTCCAAGGACTCAGTCCTTTGGAGGTTGGAAGCAGGGTTCCTGGCATGAACGGACACGGAGAGGCAATTTCACATCCTCCCCGCTGCTTTCACGGAGGAAAGCAGGAGAAAAGGAAGTGAGGAAAGGAATTGAGGAAAGGAATCAGGTAAGTCACAGGACATCAGCTAAGTCTGCTCTCTCCCAGCTTTTTACCTTTGGGAAGTTCCCATACCCTCAGGGTGACTGGCAATGCCATGTAGTTCTTGCTAAGAGGAGAGATTGCTGGGATAATGATTTTATTTTTTTTTTCCCTTCTTTCTTCCCCAGATCACCTCAACTTTTATTTCCCCCCCCCGTGCCTGATGGGAGTGGCCACAGGACTGGGCTGCAGCTGTAGATGCCAGAGACAGGACTGGTTCCTAAGCCGGCCGTTGTTACTATGTTTTTAAACATTTATGTCAGGGGGCACTTGGGTGTCTCCCTCGGTTGAGCGTCTGACTTCGGCTCAGGTCGTGACTTCCCGGTTTGTGAGTTCGAGCCCCACGTCGGGCTCACTGCCCTCAGACTGTCCGTGCACGACCCTCTTCAGATTCACTGTCCTCCTCCCTGTGCGCCTCCCCTGCTTGCGCTCTCCCCAAAGCAAATAAATGTTTTAAACATTTGTGTCGCAATTTCTAAGGGCCTGATGGAACAGGATGTGCCTTTACCCCACCTGGCACAGCTGGAGTCGACGGCGAAGGCGGCTGTGTTGCCTGGTGGCAAAAATAGCCCACGAGTCCTGCACCTTTGCCAACTTACACGCTCTGCCCAGGAGCGGACTGCTGCTAGACTCAGCACCAGACCAGCATTGCCTGCAATCTAGACCAGCACGGAACCTAGGAACCCGAAGTGCCTCCCAAAGGTGGAACCGTTTGCGTAAAAATGCCGAGCAGAAGGGAGCAGTAGCTTAGGTAAGAGCGAATAAGTGCCTGTGCCAAGAGGGAAATCCAAGATTACGTTCACATGTGGAAGGAGGCTGAGAGCAAGAGATAGTATTGTCTCAGCTCAATGGTAACAGATGCCTGAAAGGGTGAGGCCATGGGTTTGCTGAGACCACTCCTGCCTTGGGGAACCCGACAAGGCCAAATGGAACCCCGAGTGGCCTTGCGCACGGAGACACTCTTCCTATCAGGTGATGATGAACTGGATGAATTATTAATGACTACATGCAATTCTGACCACATGCCACTATCTTTTGAGCATGCTGTGAGGAGTCTGTGGCCAGAGATTTGGGGTGGGATATGAAATAATGGAAAATATATACCTTGGTTTCTGTCCCTGGTTCCTAGCACAGATCCCATAAAACCCTTGTAATTTCATAATGATTAGAGAACCAGGTGCATCTTTTGTCCTGATATTTGCTCTTTGACCTTGGTTCCTGAGACAGAACTCCTCCTTCTCTAGGGATTTCCTGGGTGATGGCTGGATATTTTGTTCTCTAAGAGGCAACTCTTGGAGAACCCCTGGATTGGGGTGGGTCACCAGAAAGACCAAGCCATGACTAGATAGATGTTACCACTAATTATTACGGAATTAAAATGCTACTAGTTATTTGTTTAAAAAAACAATAAAAATACATAACCTTAGGGACTAGAATTTATAAAAGACTTCTTTTTTTTAAGTTTATTTATTTACTTGAGAGAGAGAGATGGAGGGAGAGGGAGAGGGTGAGTTGGGGAGGGGCAGAGACAGAGAGGGAGACAGAGAATCCCAAGCAGGCTCCACACTGTCAACATGGAGCCCTGAACACAGGGCTCGATCTGATGAACCGTGAGGTCATGACCTGAGCTGAAATCAAAGTCAGATGTTTAGCTGACTGGGCCACCAGTTACCCCTAAAAGCCTTCTTTCCTTCCCTCTCTCCCTTTTTATTTCCCCTTTCTCTCATTTCCTCCTTCCCTCCCTTCCTTTTAGCCTTCCTCTCTTTCTTCCTAAATTGATAGGGAAAAATTATGTTCTAAGATGGCAGGACTGATAGGGAGATTCCAGTCCCCACCCAAAGACTCCCCTTCTGGATTATTCTTCCCACCCCACTTGCTGCATGCCAAATTACTACTAATGTGGAAGTAACAGACTAGAAATTGTCCCCCTTACTTGTGCTCAGGGCTCAGACCTCTGGAGAGTGATATCCTCTGAGCCCGTTGGTGTGAAATAAACATGCCTTCCAAGATCTCCGAGTGCTGCTTCGTTCTTCCACCGGGTGATCCAGACCAGGCTCCATAACATATTTAGTTCCCTGACCAGGAAACCAACCACACTGGCCCATTGTTGACACCGATTTGGGAAAATGGTGAGGCCATGAAGGAATGAGGAATCACAACAGAGAAGGTGCGCCCTGCCTGATACTTGGCAGTCTCCCACTCAGTCGCCTCAGGCTGGCCCCGATCCGCTGTTCCCGCTGGACTCCAGACTTTGTAGGTGAGGATCTGGGCCTGACGTCAGATAATAGTAAGGCCCGGGGTCCCTGACCCAGTCAGACTCACCTGTTGGGGAGGAAGGGGGACCCTGATCACCTCCCAGAGACCTTTTAGAGGTCTCGCAGGAAGGGATTCCCAGGGAGGGAATGTATTAACCTCTGGTCTGAGTGTGTGAGTGAATGTGCAGGCCAACCTGGTCCTCCAGTTGGGACTGAATGTGCGGCTCCACAGGCGGGCACCTTTAAAGGTCCCCAAAAGCCCATAGAGTATGAGTGGGCCCGTCTGCAATTCCATGGCGAATGGCATACAGTCTGTGGCGGTATTGGAATAGTTGCCAATCATTAAGTCATAAAACTGAGACCGCTACAGCTAAGCTAAGTTCTTTTGGGACATGGCCAGACAGGCATCTGACTGGTCTCCTCATTAGAGGGGCATCCCTACCCCTCTGTCTTTGCGACTCCATCTCATGGGAACATTATGGGGTCAGACAGAGCAAACCCACAGTTCTCAAAACTATGATCAAGAACTTCAAAAAAGGAGTTTTGGGGACACTATGGAATTAAGATGACCCCCACAAGTTAAGGACGCTATGAGACTTGGAGTGGCTCACTTTTGGTGTAGGATGGCCCTTGGAGGGAACCTTAGATGTCCCATGTTCCTCTGTGTCAGGCATTATGTCAGCAGAGACCCAGGTCACCCTGATCAGTTCCCATATATGGACTCTTGGTTAGGGATTGCCCAACCCCCTCCCCCTTGGTTGTGACTTAGGTGCAATGAACAGGGACAGGCTAGGGTCTTATTTGCCTCAACAAAGTGGCCCAAGGAAGGTCAACAGAAGTCCCAACCTCCACAAATTCTCGCCAGTGATCCAAAGGAAGAACCAATCTTGCCCCTGCCATATGCTCCCCAGAGACCATCAACACCAACCCCCCACCCCACCCTCGTTCCAATACTCGCCACCTTCGGTCTCCCCACCACCTCTGGACTTGGCAGATATATTACCAGCCCTTCTCCACTACTCATCTCCTCAATTAGAAACATAACACACCATCATATTCTGAAAAACCACAGGCAACGATAGACTTAATGGAGTCCCTCTTTCAGAATGTCCTACATAGGACTTCACTACAGACAACAAGTCCACATCCACCGGTACTAAGAGGCTCTCCTCTGGTGGATCCGAGCAGGGGCTAAAAAGCCCATGAATATGACCAAGGTATCCTCAATCACCCAGCAGCAAGGGGAATCCGCCGGGGATTATCATGAGAGGCTATGCGAGGCCTACCGCATTTATACCCCATTTGATCCCAAGGCACAAGAAAGCCAACAGATGGTAAACACCTCTTTTGTGGCCCAAGACCCCCAGATATCAGAAGGAAGCTCCAAAAATTTGAGGGTTTCATCACCCAGTTAATCGAGGTTGCTAACAAGGTCTACATGAACAGGGAGGTCACTGCTGAGAGGGAAGCTGAGAAAAAGATGAGAAAAAAGGTCAGCCTCCTCACCACTGCTCTGAAGGAAAAAGATGACAAAAGGACAGAGGAGCTCCAGCCAAAAAAAGGGGGGGAGCCCAGAACCGCCTTAGCAAGGGATCAATGCACCTACTGCAAGGAGAAAGGGGATTGGAAGAATGAATGTCCCAATCAGGGAAAGTCCCAGAAACCCAGTTGATATGCAGAAGAACTCTGCGGAAAAGACCTCAGGGGCCTAACAGAAAAAGATTCAGATTGAGGGCGACCGGGACCACTTCTTCTTGGCCCCCATGAGCCCACGGTCAAAATGAAAGTAGGGGGCCAAACTATGACTTCTATGGTCGACACTGGGGCTGAACATTCTGTGGTCACCTTCCCCCGTGGCCCCCTTTAGCGAGAAGACCACAACCATCCTTGGGACCACAGGGAAATGGGCAATGCAACAACCCTTCTGCCAAACCTGTCAATGTGAACTTGGGGGGCCACACCATGCGGTATGAGTTCCTCTACATATCTGGGAGCCCTATCTCTCTCCTCGTCTGGGATATACACTCAAAGCTGGGGGCCCAAATAACCTTTGAGCCAGGGGGATGCACCCACCTCCGACTGGATTCAAGACAAGAAGAATCAGGCCCCCTTATAATGGCAATCACTACACCAAGAGAGGAAGAATGGTGGCTATTCTGCACCCCGGCCCAACTGAGCGGCCCACCTGAATTCAGGACTGCCTTCTCCACCGTATGGGCCAAGCACAATGCCCACCCCCCCCAGCCGAGACTTGTCCACAACCGGGCCCCTGTCATTGTAGACTTAATCCCAGGGGCTCAATTGCAGAGACAGCGGCAATACCCCCTCCCACAAGAAGCAAGGGCAGGCATCCAAGAAGTTGGCATTCTGGTTGAATGCCAATCACCCTGGAACACCCTGCTCTTGCCAGTCAAGAAGCTGCGAGGAGGGTACCAACCAGTTCAAGACCTATGAGCTATCAACAAAATGACTGTCTCCTTGCACCCGGTGGGCCCAAACCCATACACCCTCCTCAGCCAGACCCTAGGCTCTGCCAGCTGGCTTACCTGCCTAGACTTAAAGGATGCCTTCTTCTGCCTCCGTTTGGCCCTCCAGAGCCAACCCTTCTTTGCCTTTGAATGGACCAAACTAGATACAGGGCATCAGATGCAAGTGACTTGGACGCACCTCCCACAGGGGTTTAAAAACTGGCGTACCATCTTTGGGGAGGGACTGGCCAGAGAACTCACTGGCTTTCCAAGGGAGGCCACACACAGCACCCTTCTCCAGTATGTGGATGACCTCCTCCTTGCCAGCAACATCCGAGACAATTGTACAGAGGGCACAAGGGCCGTCCTCCAACTCCTTCCGGACTCAGGGTGTCGCGTCTCATGGAGAAAGGCACAGATCTGCCAACATCAAGCCCAATACTTAGGCTTCCTCCTCACCCAAGGAAAAAGAGCATGAGGGCCAGAGAGAAAGAAGGTCATCACCTCTCCACCCCAGCCCCAAAGAAATAGGGGGCTACGAAGATTCCTGGGGGCTGTGGGATTCTGCCAAATCTGGATTCCTGGATTCTCAGCAATAGCAAGACCCCTCTATAATCTCTCGGTAGGGCCCTGTCCAGAACCCCTTGTCTAGACAGAGGAGGCTGAAGCAGTCTTCTTAGAGATAAAGGCTGCCTTGAGGCAGGCACAGCCCTTGGCCTGCTGTATATAGAAAAGCCTTCTAATCTCTTTCTGCATGAGAAGTAAAAGGTCATCCTCGGGGTTCTCACACAGACAGCTGGTCCTTGGCAATGGCCAGTAGCATACCTGTCAAAGAGGCTGGACCCAGAGGTGGCAGGATGGCCCCTGTGCCTTAGGGCACTAGCGGCCACAGTTCTGCTCTTTAAGGAGGCAAATGAACTCACCCTGGGACAAGAACTAAATGTCAACGGCCCTCATGCTGTCATGTCTCTCATGAACACTCAAAGACACTGCTTCCTCTCTAGCTAGCTCAACTCTCGGCTAGCTCAACACCAGAGGCTCCTCTGTGAGAATCCACAGGTTACTCTTGAAACAGTGTAGATGCTGAACCCTACAACTTTCCTGCCTTCTGAGAAAGGGACCAGATCATGACTGTTCTGAGGTAACCAATGAAGTATTCCTAAGCCACCCAGATCTGCATGACCAGGCCCCATAGAACCCAGACCACACCTTGTTCAGTGATGGTAGCAGTTTCATTACAGAGGGCGTTCAAAAGGCAGGATATGCAGTGACAACCACAGATGAAGTCCTAGAGGCCAATGTCCTACCTGTGGGATGGTCAGCACAACGGGTTGAATTACATGCCTTAATCCAAGCCCTCAGCATTAGCAAAGACAAGCGAGGCAACACCTACACGGACTCCTAGTACGCCTTTGCCACTGTGTACCTACATGGGGCAATATACAAGGACAGGGGTCTCCTCACTGCAGAAGGAAAAGCCATCAAAAATAAGGAAAAAATACTAAAACTCCTCGAGGTCATCTGGTCCCCCAAAAAAGTTGCAGTTCTACACTGCAAAGGACGCCAAAAAGGAGACAACCCTAAAGCACCAGGAATTCGCATGGCGGGTAAGTAGCAGCCAACTGGGAGGCAGACAATGTTCCCTCCCTTAGTATAGCCCTGACACCCCTAATGGAGACCCCTCTACCAAAATATACTAAAGAAGAAAATAAATGGGCTAAAATTGAGGGGGCCACCCAGACCAAAGAAGTCTGGTGGAAACCGCTAGACGGGCGCATCTTTGTCTCAGCGGCACTAGTCGGCGAATACCATCAATGTGTCCATCTAGGAAAAACTGCATTAGAGGCCCTCCTCAAAAAACGCTATTAAGCTTCACACTGCTTACCAGCCTCAAAGTTCAGGGAAAATAGAGCAGATGAATCGCACCCTCAAGGGAATCTTAGCCAAGTTATGTCAGGTAACAAACCTCCCGTGGCCAGACCCGATGCCCCTGGCCCTCCTGTGTGTCCGTTGCACACGAGGAACTCAAGGTTTCTCCCCTTTTAAACTAATATATGGGAGGCCCCCTCCATGTCTAGGGAGTCTCCCAGGGAACCTACACCAGATAGGACATAAGGGAATAAGAGAACAACCTCAAGCTTTAGGGGCCATCCTAACCGAGTCACAACAATAGAGAGGGCCCCATTCTCTTTAGCATCCCCATACACCCCTTCTCACCAGGAGACTCAGTCTGGGTCAAAGACTGGAAACAAGACCCTCTCAAAACACCGGACTGGGCCTCCTACCATTATTCTGCCCACCCCTGATGCCCTCAAGGTCACAGACATCACTCCATGGGACCACCACTCCAGAGTCAAGAGGGCCAATCCTGAGGAGCCCCAGACTTGGAAGACTGACCCAAGTGCGACGAACCCACTCCAATGGACCTTCCGGAGAGTCCTAGATTCTTAGGATCTTCAGCCCTGCCCAGCCACACCCCAGAAGCTGGCTACTCTACACAAGGCAGAAGCTTGAGGAACTGCCCATCTGATAACTTAACTCCTTGCCATCGGATTGGCAGAGGCTGCCCCAAATAGCTGGGGAAACTGAGAGGTTCCTGTTCACACTCACCTTACTCTTATGCGTAGGATGTTTTGTTGGTATTGGTTGCCTCTAATCTGGGCCCATTTGTAAACCTTCAGCCCTAAGGCCCAGGCAAAACAGCAGTGTTGCTACCCATCCTCCCAGGGGCAGAAACAGCCACGGGGATAGGGACTGGCATAGGAGGCACCGGCTCTTCTGTGGGACTGAGCTTCCTGGCAGGAGTTGCCCTCCAGAACAGAGGGGCACTCTACCTCCTCACTGCCGAGAAAGGGGGAACCTGCATCTTCCTCGGAGAAGAATGCTGTTACTGTGTAAACCAGTCAGGAATAGTCACAACCAAAGTCAGGGAACTGAAAGAAACAGCCCATAATAAATGAAGATGATGCCCTCTAATACAGCCTAGATCTGTTTAAAGGGGTATCGAAGGAGGGAACGATAGGGAAAAATTATAAGATGGCTGACAGGACTGATAGGGAGATTCCAGTCCCCACCCGAAGACTCCCCTTCTGGGTTCTTCTTCCTACCCTGCTTGCTGCGCGCCAAATTACCACTAATGCAGAAGTAACAGACTAGAAAGTGTCCCCATACTTGCGCTAAGGACTCAGACCTCAGGAGAGTGATGTCCTCTGAGCCTGCCGGTGTGAAATAAGCCTCCTGCCTTCAGAGATCTCCGAGTGCTGCTTGGTTCTTCTGCCCAGTGATCCAGATCAGGTTCCATAACACAGTGAGATCAAAACAAAACAAAACTAAACAAAACAAAACAAAATAGAAAAATCCACCTAGCAAAGGCTAATTTCTTCATAACTGAATAATTGATTCCAATACTTATTTTTCTTCTCCACACTAAAAGTCACTTTACAACTAATTCCTGGCTCAGTGCACATTCAATGAGCCCAACAGCAGTATTACTTCTGCCTGAGTGTGCCGGAAGTTAAAGTCACAAAGAACATCTCTGGGGGACAGTCCCACGGCCCCACAGTGACTGCGACTGGAATGGGCTGATGCCCCAAAACGAAATTAGCCTATAAAAATGACAATAAGATAAATGGAAAACGATTCTTACAAGTCTTTTAATAGCTTACACGTCAAGAGGTAAGCGAGTTCATCTGTTTTAAGAGGAATTTCAATGCTAGAGCATGAGTGACGCTGGGGCAGAAGCTAATCATCTTATCTCTACCATGGCTAGCACCCTACAGATGTTCCACATGAATCATCCATCCATTCACTCATTAAACACTTATTTAATGAAGGCCTACAATGGGCCAAGTATTGTGTAGAGGCTGGGACTACAACCATGAGAAAGAAATCACTAGAAATGAATAATTAGCAAGGGAGACAAATATTTGCATAAACATGCAAACAGTGATAGAATTGTTTTAATGGAGGAAGTGGGCAGTGAAAACGAAGAAAATATCCCACAGGGGTCCCAACAATAATGTGGCAACAGAAGAGGATGTAAGAGAAGGTGTGTGTACTGCTGGGTGTGAACTGTAAGAAGTGATATTGAAAATAGCATCTGGGGACACCTGGGTGGGTCAGTTGATTAAGCGTCCGACTTTGGCTCAGGTCATGATCTCACAGTTCCTGAGTTCCAGCCCCACGTCGGGCTCTCTGCTGTCAGCTCAGAGCCTGGA
This sequence comes from Panthera leo, assembly GCF_018350215.1. Lineage (NCBI taxonomy): Eukaryota > Metazoa > Chordata > Mammalia > Carnivora > Felidae > Panthera > Panthera leo. The sequence continues at coordinate 144,692,929 of NC_056687.1, read as the reverse complement.
GCCTGCTTCAGATTTTGTCTCTCTGCCTCTCCTTTACTCATGCTCTGTCTCTGTCTCTAAAATATAAAAACAACAACAACAACAACAAAAAAAAAAAACCTTAAAAAAATAAAATAAAATAGTATCTGAAAGATAGAGAGGACTGTTCAGATGAAAAGATGGAGGTAGTGAAACAATGGCACTGACTGTGTGAAGGTTTAAAGCAAGAAAGAGCAGGGTTAATGTGGGAAGTTCAGTGGGTCAGGAGTTAAGAGAAAGAACAGCATGCCCTGAGGCTGTTCTGGGGAAAGGCTCCAGGATCTGGAAAAGGAAAAAAAAAAAAAAAAAGAAAAGAAAGAAAGATCCTAGAGAGGGAAGGCACAAGTCCAGAAGGATTTTAGGAGTTTAATTTTAACATTTAAAATTTATTTTGTTTATTTTGAGAGAGAGAGAGAGAAAGAGAGAGAAAGCAGCAACAGAGGAGTGACAGAGAGAGAGAAAGACAGACAGACAGAATCCCAAGCAGACTTTGCACTGTCTGCAAGGAGCCCATTGCAGGGCTTGAACTCATGAACCATCAGGACCTGAGCCGAAATCAAGAGCCACATGCTCAACTGACTGAGCCACCTAGGCACTCTTAGGAGTTTAACTTTTGACCCAAGAACAAAGGGTAACTAGTGAAATATCTTACTAAGATGGGTGAATGATTGGATTTGCATTTAAAAGCAAATTGTCTGGGGTCTATGGAAACTGGATGGGGGTAGAGTCAGACCAAAGGGTGGGGCTGGATTAGGAAGGGCATTCAGCAGGTGCAGACAACAGGCGACAGTGGCCTGAATCAAGGTGGACATGAGATATATTTAGTAGAGGCTGTAATTAGGACTTTTTGAGATGAGTAGTGGGGGACAGGTGTGAAGAATCACAGGTGATTCCCAGGTGAGAGATGATACAGATGATACTCAGGGAGCAAACTAAGGTGATCATCCTAGGGAAGTAGGGTCAAAGATCATGTTCAAAGGTCATAAATTCAATTCTGAACATGATGATGTTGAGATATCTATGTGTCTACAGCGTAGAGAACCATGGGTCTAGAGTTCACCAGAAAGTTCTAGGGTGGAGACTTAGAAGTCTATCAGTAACTAAAACCATGCAAGTGAACTGAGTTGAGGCAGCAAAAAGCTTAAGGCTTTCGCCAAAGCTATTGGTATAAGCTTTAGGTGATGAGCTAATTCAATTAAGCCCAGTATCTAAAAAATTAATTCCCATTGGCCTAAGATGTAAGGAATGGCTTATTAGTGGAAAATTCTCTAAGATTACTGCTTCCATGCTGCAAAGTACGGCAAAGGACCAGGAATAGTTTGCCCTTGGCATCAAGCTCATTCTAATATAGTACCTTTTACTGAGTTCCTACTTCAAGGGACACAGATGATGGGAGTTTTCATTCTAAAGCAAACAATGCACTCCATGAAAATCAACACAGATTGAAAAACAACAAAACAAAGCAAAACTGGACAAGGACTCAGAGAAGGCTAGAGTCACAAATGAATCTTGGTTTGTTTTTTGTTTATTATTATTATTTTAATGGTAATCATTACTCAAGAATTGTCCTACCAAGCACACAATTTCATTTACAATACCCCTCCAATGCATCCTCTCCAAAAAATACTGCCAGAAGTTATGTCTCCTTAACATTGTTGGTTTATACTATAGGATGTTAACAGGTATTTGTTACGCACTATTCCATCAGCTAATTAAATCACAGGTATTTATTGTTAATGTAGGCAAGGCATCATGCCAGGTCCTGCAGAAAGCACAAGGAAGTGACAGACTGTCACCCTGAGTAAACTTTCCATCCATTTGAATGTATCAACAGATACTCAATAAATCATTATTGAAAGAACTGCCCCTGCTCAGCTCTTGTTATCAAAATCACTTTCAAACGTTCTACTGAAATTTGAGGTACTCTGTGAAGTCTTACCTAACGTGTACTCCTTGAGCAGATAATTGCTCCCTAATCCTTGTTATCACATCACTTTGGAACTTATGTTTATCTGTGGGAGGCAGGTCTATCTAAATTTCAAAGTTTTAGGGGGCACTGATTTCGGCTCAGGTCATGATCTCACGGTTTGTGAGTTTGAGCCCCATGTTGGGCTCTATGTTGACAGCTCAGAGTGTGGAGCCTGCTTCAGATTCTGTGTCGCCCTCTCTCTGCCCTTCCCCCCTCCCACGCACGCGCTCTCTCTCTCTCTCTCCCTAAAAAAGAAACATTAAATTAAAAAAAAAAAACAAATATAATAAAAGTGTTAGAATATGTGTTTATGTATATATTTATAGCCTACCCTATCTCTCACACACAGACACACACCCACCCACATGCACACACACACACATTTCAGTCTTTTAAATCAGGGGTTGGCAAACTTTCTCTGGTAAAGGGACAAATCATACATATTTTAGATTTGTGGGCCATGAAATTTTAGTAGCAATTAGAAAACTCTGGGTAGGGTAAAAGCAGCCATAGATAGTATGTAAAACAATGGGTATAACTAAGTCACAATAAAATTTCATTTGCAGAGATAAACGGTGAGCTGGATATGGCTTGACATACTTTACTGAACCCTGTTCTAGACTGTGAATTTTTTTTTAAACCTTTGTACTTTCCCAAACAACTACCAAAATGCTATTACATTAAACACTGAAAGGAAAGGCTTTGAATCAATTTATGTATTTCTTTATATGATTATAGAAAACAATCAATTTTGAAATTCCAAGGGAGGAAAAGCTCACCAAGATGATGAATCTGCACATTGATGAGACTGATGGGGAAAAAGAAAAACGTGTTTGGGTAGAAAAATTAACATATCAGTATTTTGTTCCATATACCTACAGAATATCCAGTTGGAATTATCCAACAGAAACAAAGATGAATGGCTCTAAATATAGAGTTAGAGAATTACAGGCTAGCAAAGCATATTTTTGACCATGCTCCAAGACAAAAGCAAAATAGCTGAAATTATTTTAAAAGACGGTATTCCCAAGGCACCAAGGAAAAAGATAAATAAGTAAATAAAAAGAATCAGAAGGCTAAGAAGAAAGACCTGAGGTCATATATAGGGAAACGTCTATTTTCAAGTATGGGACTATTATGGATTGCATTATCCCCATTTCCCAAATTCAAATTTTTGAGGCCCTAATCTCCAACGTGGTAGTTTTTGGAGATGAGGCCTTTGGGAGGTGATTAGATAGATGAGATCATGAGGTGGGCCCTCATGATGGTATTGTAATCCTTATAAGTGACACCAGAGAGCTTACTTCCTCTTACTCTCTCCATCATGTAAGGAAACTGTAAGGCAGCCATTTAAAAGCCACAAAGAGCAGCCTCCCCAGGGAAGTGAATTGGCCCGCACCTTGATCTTGGACTTCTCAGTCTGTAAGACTGTTGGAAATAAATTCCTTTTGTTTTAAGTCACCCTGTCTATGATATACTATTGCTATGGTAGCTTGAGAAGATTAATGCAGGGACAGAAGAGAATGCTGGTTAGTTAATACGAACTAGCAAATTCACCTTTAAGGAAATATCACTAATGGAGGATAATCATCTTTTTACAAGTGTTCTGCAACCATATCTCACTCTATAATCCTAAACAAAGAACTTTCTAAGTTTCTGTTTCTTTTTCTCCAATGCTGCCACTAATCCAATTCACTCTAGTGGTAACATTCACAAATATGAGAAATGTGCTTAAAGGATTCAGGTGTATACATGTAAAATCCTATATATGTGTAAATACATAATACATTGTATATGTGCAGATAGACATTTCTTTGTGATTATAAAATAGGTATGATTCACCTAGAGCTGTACATCAGAGCAGTTTTCTTCATCTCTTCTCTTCCTTTAGACATAATCTAGCAAGAGTGTGCTCAGTAGTCTATGTAGCTTCCTAGAATAAGGGAGGAATGAGTAGCTTCTTAGAAGAGTATCAGGGAGGGGTGCCTCAGTGGCTCAGTAGGATAAGCATCCGACACTTGATTTTGGCTCAGGCCATGGTCTCAAAGTTGTGAGATCAAGCCCTGCATCGGGCTCTGCACTGGTAGCAAGGGGCCTGCTTAGGATTTTCTCTTGCGCACGCGCTCTCTCTGCCCCTTTCTGCTTGTGCTCTCTCTCTCTCAAAAAAATAAACACTTAAAAAAATTTTTTTAATGTTATTTATTTATTTTGACACAGAGAAGAGAGACAGCACAAGTGGGGAAGGGACAGAGACCGAGGGAGACACAGAATCTGAAGCAGGCTCCAGGCTCTGAGCTGTCAGCACACAGCCTGATTCGGGGCTTGAACCCACGAACTGTGAGATCATGACCTGAGCCGAAGGCAGACACTTAACTGGCCGAGCCACGCAGGAGCCCCTAATTTTTTTTTTTTAAAGAAGATTATCAGGGAAAGGTTCAAGTAACCTTTCAGAGAAACACAGTTTAATTTGTGCGTGTGTATGTGTGTGTTACAAATACCACATACATATACACAGAGTGAATGAGAGAGAGATCCAGAGACAACACCCATCATTGCCCAGAACTTTGTGCACATTATTTAATTCATCTCCACAACAACGATGTGTGAAGTCATCACTGAGGACTCTGGGGCCGGAACAAGTAAATGGTGAAAACTAAGTTTCAAAACAAAGACACTTCCAACCCCCAAACACATGTTCTTCATCATCTTTGCTACACTGCCCTCTACTCAATGGATAAATCTCAGAAGCAGAAGTAACAAAAGGGTTCCTCTCTCCCGCTCCCCCCCCAAAAAAAAAACAAAACAAAAACCCCAAAATACTTGAAATAAACGAGAGAAAGAGACATAAAAGACAATTTATGGGAAAGGGGCCCTTGAATGTCCTGTTTCCCTTTGAGGACACACTGTGTGAGGGAACAAGCTGCTGTCTGTGAAACAACTGAGACTCTTGAGAAGCCTGTCGAGGAGCCATTGTTTTCTAATGCTCTGACCTCTCACTAATCCGTTCTCATTGGCAATCCCTATAATGTCTACTGACGCGATGAGGAAGGTATCTGGCCTAAAGGTCATTCCCTCTGCAAGCACAGCAAAGGCCAATGGAAGCCAAGTCAATGAAAGTCTAGAATACCTGCCTGGAGGTTGCAGATATTAACAGGAGGGAAAATGGGAGCTTGAGTGAGGAGCTTTAGTGGTGGCAAGCTGCTTCAGAAAGAAATTAGCTATTGTCTAAATGTTGGAATAGAATCGAAAGAGGAGTTTCAGTGATGCCTGTCACTAAGCATGTAGCAGATGGGGTCTCTGTCGGCAAGGAGGGGGTTTAGCAGAAAAGAAGCTCTAAGAAAAAGAGGAGTTGTCAGATCTTGAAGCAGCTCTGAGACATCCAGGTAAGTGTCTGAGAAACACCTGGAAATTCAGCACCTTACTTTTAAAGTTGCCGTGGTGACTAGGAAAGATGGATGGGGATTATCTGTATTTCCACAGTCAGAAACTGCCAATGCTGCAAAAGGGTTTGCAACTTGCACCTCAGTAACCCTTTCAGGCAAAAGCCTTGATTTGCTAAATGGACTTTGGAGATTTCACTTTTTTTTTTTTTTCTTCGTCTTTGGGATGCCTGCATAAATACAGCAGTTTGGGTTTTGTAGGCATAAAAGGAACCCTGTGGCTCCATTAAAGAAGCTAACATCACATTTCCTGTCACATTGGAAGTCCCAACTTTGTAGGATAAAATCCATAAATTAATATATATATCTGTAATATTATATCTTCAGCATATCATGGTTAAGATTAGGCAAGTCCTTCACACTTAAGTTAAAAATAAAAGTCTTTAAATTAAGTGGCATATATTTTAGTCTCACTGAAAATATCACTAACGTGAATATTATTGTGTAAATCTCCAGACAATTTTATTCCCTCTAGAAGCTTCACACAGGAACATAGACAATTTTTGTGAATACTTTTGAAACTCTGAGCTTGTGTACTTCCTCACTGCCCACGCCTACTTGATCTGCACTTCCAACAACAACTATGAGCTCAATCATTCCGATCCACCAGCAACCAGCACTCAGGTTTGGTGTTCACATATGTTTTTCTAAATGCATTTCAACTTCATAGGTATTGTTGTTTTTTTTTTAATTCTTCATTTTAACTTGTGATTTTACACAAAGAAACAACAGTTTGGGGGTAATCACCACAGCTGTTGTTAGGGCTTTTAAGGCCCTACCTGGACCTGAACGTCCACCACTGATCTTTCTTCCCATTCAACCCTTTAATCACCCTGCTTCTGTGCCTCCCCGCTGTCACTAACACACACCTGGCATGCTCATTCCCCAGAGACTTGGTACCTGTTATTCCTTCATCCTGGAAAAAACTTCTCCCCACCCCCCCACCCCCGCCCACCAAATCTCATAGGTGTGTTTAAATGTCACTTGCCAGAGATGCTACCCCAACCATCCTATATAAAATGGCACCGTGCTCATCCCTCTCCTGGAATGTTTATCCCCTCCCTCATCCTATGTGGTAGGCAGAATTCTAAGATGGTCTTCAAGATCCCCACCTCCTGGTTCACATGCCTTGCATAGTTCCCAGAACTGTGAAAATGGATTTTTTTATCCCTAATTAGGTAATGTTATATGGCACAGTTGATTTTACCAAAGGAAGATTATCTGGGTAGGCCTGACCTAATCACTCGAGTCCTTTAAATCTGGGTCCACAGGTCCCAGATAGAGAAAGTCAGAGCTTCACAGCAGGAGGACCTGCTGATCCTGCTGATGTTGCTGATATTGAGGGAACAACTGCCATCTTGTGAACAGGATCACGTGGCAGGAAAAGCTGGGTGGCTTCTAGGAGCTAAGAACAGCCTATTGTTAGACACTAGACTTAAAAAGGGATCTTAGTCCTATAAATCCAAGGAGCTAAATTCATCCAATCATCTTAATGGGCTTATACGAAGACCCCACAACTTAGACGTGGTAGCAGCCCTGGGAGCCATCTTGATTCAACCATGTGAGACCCCAAGCAGAAAAGCTAGGTATGCCATGCGGGATTCCTGACCAAAGGAAACTGTGGGATAAATTTGTCCTATTTCAAGTTGTTAGGTTAGTGGTAATTTGCTAGACAGAAATGGAGAGCAAATACTATCTTTTCATTTTCTTCAAAGCACTGATCTCCAACAGGCATATTATATATTTACTTTTTCTCTTTATTTATTATCTATTTCTCTTCACTAGAATATAAGCTCCACGAAGCCATGGACTTTATCAATGTTGTTCACTACCTCCTAAAACAGTGTCTACAACATAATGGGCTCTTACTGAATATTTATTGAATGAAGGAAGGAAACTTTGTATTTGAAGAGGGTGGATGCTTGCTTCGAAAAAAAGGCAAAGGGGAACCTAGTGTCTGATGGCACTGAAAGAGTGGAAGGGCCCCTTCCCAAGGCATTGGTTCTTGTCCCATTACCCTTTTTAGCGTCTTCCCTCGTCTCCCACTGCCCTTGGAAATAAGATGAAGTGTACCCTTCTCAGCAAGAAGACTCGCCTATTATCTCTAAAGCAGGTGCCAGGAAGCAAATGCTGCATATGCCAAAGGACTCCTAGGAAATCTCAAGAACCAAAATGAACTCCCAACTGAAATGCAAATTAAAACTATGAGAAGATACTATTTCATACACATTATGACTGCTATTAAAGAAAACACACACACACACACACACACACACACACACACACACACACACAAGGGCACCTGGGTGGCTCAGTCGGTTACGTGTCCGACTTCAGCTCAGGTCATGATCTTGAAGTTCATGAGTTCATGCCCTACATTGGGCTGTGTGCTGACAGCTCAGAGCCTGGAGCCTGCTTTGGATTCTGTGTCTCCCTCTCTCTCTGCCTCTCCCCGACTTGTGCTCTCTGTCTCTCCAAAATAAATAAATGTAAAAAAAAATTAAAAATGAATTAAAAAAACAACAAAAACAAACAGAAAATAATTGCTGACGAGGATATAAAGAAATTAAAACAGGGTGCCTGGGTGGCTCAGTCGGTTAAGCGTCCGACTTCAGCTCAGGTCATGATGTCGCGGTTTGTGGGTTTGAGCCCCATGTCAGGCAATGTGCTGACAGCTAGCTCAGAGCCTGGAGCCTGTCTTCGGATTCTGTGTCTCCCTCTCTCTGTGTGTCCCTCTCCCTGCTTTTTCTCTCTCTCTCCCTCTCAAAAATAAATAAAACATTAAAAAAAATTTTTTAATCAAAAAAGAAATTAAAACACTTATACACTGTTGTTGGGAATGTAAAATGGTATAGTGCTATGGAAAACAGTATGGTGGTTCCTCAGAAAATTAAAAATAGAATCACCAAATGATACAGCAATTCCACATTTGGGTACATACTCAAAATCACTGAAAACACAATCTCAAAGAAATATGTGCACATTCATCCTGCATTACTCAGAATAGCTAAAATGTGGAAACAGCCAAGTATCTATTGACAGATGAATGAATAAGTAAAATGTGGTTTATACATACAACGAAATATTATTTGGCCTTAAAAAGTAAGGGAAGTCTGACATATCCTGTGATACAAATGTACCTTGACAACACACTAGAAGAAATAAGCTAATCGCAATAACATGAACATATTTAATACCCCTGAACTGTACACTTATGGATAATATAGTAAATGTTATGTGTATTTTGCCATAATTTTTTAAAAGGGGGACACCCTCTATAAGTCATTAAATATTTTTGAAAAGTCAGCAGCTAGAATGACACTTAAAATTCAAAAAATAGAAGAACGTACACCCTGGGAATCAATGCAGAGAGGGAATTCAAGGTTAAAACCAATAAAAGGGGAAAAACGGATATTTCATATATATTAGGGAATAATTCACCCCAAAGATGAAACCTTAAAAACCTCAAGCATACAGTATAACTAAAATGAATTTTTAAAAGCAAAAAGACAGTGCAAGGAAAAGTAGACAAATGTACAGCTAGCGTTAGAAAATTTAACTTGTCTTTTTAAGTACCTGACAGATCAAATAGATCAAAAAAATTGCAATGCTATAGAGAATTTAAATATAATAAGAAACCAGACTAAAAAACACATATATATACACACACACATCTATAATACTTGGCGCCCTAAAACTAGAATATAGATTTTCTTATAAGTCGTATAATTCATTGACTAAAATGGACTATGTCTTAAAATACCAAAAAGAAGAGATCCTATAAATCATTCTCAGGGGTCACAATGGAAAGAAAGTGGAAATTAACACAAAAACATCTCCCTCCTCTCCTCCAAAAATCAATGAAATAAAATTAAATAGAATAGAATGAAAGACTTAATGAAAATTATGACTCACACAACCAATAAAAACTAGAATTTAATGAAACTGGAAGTCAGTTTCTATAAAGCTCAGTAAAATACAGAAGGAAAAATACACATGTGAAATTAAGATCTTTCAAAAAAAGAAAGAAGGTAAAAGAAATCAACTTGACCAAAAAAAAAAAAAAAAAAAAAAAGCACAAAGAAACCAACATTGGCAGGTGGTGGAGAAGGGAGCAAGTAACTAGCAAGAAATGGAGAATGATTTGAATAGGAAATAAAAGAAAGGTAAGAAAAGGAAGGAAAGAAAAGTTATGTTTAAGTCCATATATTATTGGGAAATAGGTATTATATATTATGTCTACTATTATTGGCTCACAAAGGAAAATGGAAGGAAGATAATCTCTACCTCTAAAAGTGTCACTAGATCCAAATAGATTTAGGGGTGGGTTGTCACACTTTTTTTTTTAAATTTTTTTTAATGTTTATTTAATTTCAAGGCAGAGAGAGAGGGAGACACAGAATCCGAAGCATGCTCCAGGCTCTGAGTTGTCAGCACAGAGCCCGATACAGGACTCAAGCCCACAAATGGTGAGATAATAACCTGAGCCGAAGTCAGACACTTAAATGACTGAGCCCCGAGACCCCAGGTGTCACACTTTTAATAAACATGTCATCTATCTCTCACACATACGATTATATTCATAGATATACATAATCCAACAAAAGATAGAAGAAAAAAGAAAACTACCCAGAATATTTATACAGGTTGGTTGGATAGGCAGCTGAAATCTAACTCACTTACAAACATGAACTCAAAATTACTAAAGTACCTGTAAACAAATTAATCCAGCTATACTCTTTCTGTTCTATCTTGAGCACATCAAGATAAAATAGAGGTTTCAGAATAACTGAATGAGCCCATCACAATCTATCTATTGCTACTTACCAATTGCGTGACTTTGAGCAAGTCATATGACCATTTTGTGTCACAGTTTCTCCACAAGTAAATGGTTGTTCAGGAAATGAATGAAAGAATGTATAGCACCCGGAACAGCATCCGGCATAAAGAACTCAATGATTGTTAGTTAGTTTTTGTTATTGTCGTTGTTTGTTATTAGCATTACATCAATAGCTGAATAACAATGTAGCATTTTTATCAGTGAAAACTCTCAACAAATTACAATTCATAGGAAACGTACTTTGCCTAATAGTGATATCTATTATAACACTAAAAGAAATGTCATATATTATGGTTAAATATTAGAAATGATCCTATTTTATTTAGCAACTAGATAATGATTCTGCTACTTGTTCATTAGTAGACTTGATACGCTAACTAATCCATTAACATAAGAAAAAAGGTCATAAATTAAAAAAAAAACTGTCTTTATGTCAAGATAACATGCCCATCTCCATAGGGGTTAATTTTAAAATTATAGGCATATGAAGAGATTTTAGCAAGGTGGATGGATTCAGAATCAAATTGCATAAATTAATAGTTTCCTTGATGGTGAATCTATATTCACTATATCTGATTAGAAAACTTACTCAGAAAAAGAATCTAATCACAATACAAAATAAAAAAGAAAGAAAAAAGAAAATCCCAAGCAATAAATCCATCAGCAAGTATGCAATGAGTTTATAAGACAAAACTAAGATACTTTAAATAGATCTTAACAAACTGATAATAAATAGAAGAGAAAAAAATAGAAGAATATTCAAACAATATTAGAAAAAAACAATGAGTGGACACTTCTCCTAGAAATGTAAGATGATAGTGTAAAGGGTGACCAATTTTTAAAAATTATATGATATAGACACAAAAGTAGGTAAATAGATTATACAGGAACAGAGGAACTTGAAAAAGCCTATGTGTGCATAATAATCGAGATTATGACACAGATGGTATTTCAAATCCTGGAGAAAATAATTTAGTATTGAACAACTAGTCTAAAGACAATTGTCTATATTGTTGTGAAAAACAATTAAAATAGGATTATACTTTCCATTAAATACACATACACCCCCAAAACCTCATGGATTAAAGAACTAAATTTTGTGTGTAAACACAAAACTTTAAGAAAATAAAGTTGAAGAATTGGCCTCTGCATCCAAAGTAAGAACAATCCTTAAGTGTTGGCTGCTAGCACTCAGCCTCCATGACTGAAAATTCTTTTTGAGTTCTGGTCTGAGATGAGGACGTGGAAGTCTCCTGAATTCACCTCCCAAGGAAACACCAAATCTACAGCTCTGCAGAAATGCAGAAACCAATCAGTGACTCCCACATATTGGACAAACGAGAAAATACCTACGCAGAAATGAATCGTGGCCCACCCTCACCTACTGGGAGCCACTAAGAACAAGGAAGGGGACTTGGACAATCATCACTTAGTAAGTCTAGTTTGGTATGTGAAACAGATATTGCCGTACATTGCTGGGAGGAGTTTAAAATGTTACATCCATTTCAGAGAACAGTTTGGCAGTTTAAATTAAAATATTTCATATTCTATGGCATCAATTTCTTTCCATTATATTTCCATAAGAGAAACAAACCCACAAATGAACAGGAAGCATGTACAATAATTTTGACTGCAGAACTATTTTTAATAGCAAAGATTAGATATCATCTAAATGTTAATGAACATGGAAAATTAAATAATTACATTCTACAGCAGACTGTGTTAGCTGCCCATCCATCAGCCGTCCCTTTCTTCTTCCTTATAACCAGAACAGTTTTATTTGCAGTGATATGTGAAGTCTGAACGAGAGATCATTAAAAATCTAAGCTGTGATAACCATCCGGCTCCCCTTTGCTGGACACTCATGTTCCCATCCTCCCTTTGCAGCTGGTGTGGACGTGACCCAGTGCTGGTGGCTAAGATGTGGTGGGACGTTTGCTGAGGGTACGAGGCCTCTGATAAAAAGGAAAGCTATTTTGTCCTAGCCCTCTTACTCTTTTATATGAACAGATGCCTAGACAGAAGTAGACAAAATGTATAAGGAACGAGGCTGATGTGTGAGGATGGTTAAGGAAGATAAAAAGGGGAGCCTGGGTGGCTCAGTCGGTTGAGTGCCAGCTTTGGCTCAGGTCAAGATCTCACAGCTCTTGAGTTCAAGCCCCACAGTGGGCTCTGTGCTCACAGCTTGGAGCCTGCAGCCTACTTCAGATCCTGTGTCTCCTCTCTCTGCCTCTCCCCCAATCAAACTCTGTCTCTCTCAAAAATAATCATTTAAAAAAAATTTTTTTTAAAGAAAGATAAAAGAACCTGTGCCCCTGAATAATATTGCTGACCTTTTAATGCAACCCTAGGAATACCTACCTTTAGTTTTCTTCTAAGTGAAATAGCAGATGTCTATATGGTTTAAGCCACAGATAGAGGAGTTCTGTCACTCTCTGTCAGAGGTCTCCATTAAACATACTATGGAGGGGTGCCTGGGTGGCTCAGTAGGTTGAAGCGACCAACTTCAGCTCAGGTCAAGATCTCCCAGTTTGTGAGTTCAAGCCCCACATCAGGCTCATTGTCGTCAGCACAGAGCCCACTTCAGATCCTCTGTCCCCCTCTCTCTGCCATTGCCCTGCACATGTGGACCCTCGTGCGCATGCTCTCTCTCTCTCTCTCCCCGCCTCCGAAAAATAAACAAACATTAAAAAAAATACGATGGAATACCAAGCAGTGTGTGTGTGTACGTGCACGCGCACACACACACACGTTATTTATTTTGAGAGAGAGAGAGACATAGTACAAGCAGGGAGGTGTAGAGAGGGAGGGAGACACAGAATCTGAAACAGGCTCCAAGCTCCAAGCCGTCAGCACACATCCTGACACAGGGCTCAAACCCACGAACTGTGAGATCATGACCTGAGCCGAAGTCAGATGCTTAACTGACTGAGCCACCCAGGTGCCCCTACTATGCAGTACTTTTAAAGGGAATCCTATAAATCTGTATTTACTGATATATTGTTAAAAGCACTATATATACACACATAATATATGTATATATTAGGAAAACACTTACGAATGTGTATATGCCTATATATCTGCATCTACATAAATTCTTAGCGAAAGGTCTTGAAAGCATACACACCAAAGTGGTAACTGATACTGATGATGTCTGGGGACCTGGACCAAGTTGGAGATGAAGGTACACGTGAGGATCTAGTCATTGCGATTATGATTGCTTGTACAACTAAAAGCAAGTAACTAAAAAGTTAAGTGAAATAAAATTATTCATTTTTATAAGTTTATTTTTATTTATTTATTTATTGAGAGGGAGATAGAGAGCAAGCAGGGTAGGAGCAGAGAGGGGGAGAAAGAGAGGCAGGGAGAGGGAGGGAGAGACAGAATGAATCCCAAGCAGGCTCTCTTATCAGCACAGAGCCCGATGCAGGGCTCGATGTCACAAACTACAAGATGACAACCTGGGCCGAAATCAAGAGTTGGGAGGCTTAACCAACCCGACTGAGCCACCCAGGAGCCCTGAAATAAAATAATTTAAAATAAAAATAGTCAAGAGGTGAAATATGCATTTTATTGATATCAAACTCTTATCGAAGTGCCGCAAATGGGCATAACTTGGAATAAATCATGGAGGCAAAGTGCCTTTAGTATCTATTCACGTTTAAAGTGTATGGGGAGTGCAGATATAAATGGTATATTCACGTATCTTCAACTGTCCTTTGAAAAATGGATTTATTTGTGGTAAACAAACAAAGATACTAGGAAATACATGCCCTAACCATTTAGAGATACGTGGGAAACAGATGTTTCCACACACAAAAGGATTCATTTCTCTACAGATGTTGCCATGGAAGATCTTATGTTGTCCTGTTGTGTGGCGAGTACATTATGAAAGAGAAGTACAGCTTTGCTTTGATCCATAAAAACTCTCCCACAAATGGCAACCCACAATATTTTCCAGAATCTACCACCATAAGATAGCAGATGGTGATGGTACAAATTGCAGAAAATTGTTAAGACATCATTTGTTGAATACATTACAACATTTATTCATAAGACTAATAATGGAGCTAGACAGACATTAGCAGATAGACAAGAGAAAAAAATGTACGCTCGAAATGAGATTGAAATGAGATGGAAAGCCAACTGGCATGATAGATCAGTAAAGCCAGGCCAAGACTTTGTGAAAATATAGGAAGCTTTAATTTATAAAGAATTGAGGTTCTTTCTCAAACTCTACCTCAGTGTAGAAGGCTGGAGATTTATTCAACCTTCATTGTATACCTGCTATGTGTCAAAGATTGTGTGGGGTACCTGAAATTCAAAAATGAAAAGGTTTACATTTCTCTCTTATGGAATTACCATCTAGCTGTTGCAACTAAATAATACCAGTGTGTGATGAATAGAATATTACCGAATAAGTAAGGTAGAAAAAGTGGCCCAGACTGGGAATAATTAACTCTGTTGGGGAGAGGAGGAAATAAGGGAAGAAATGCTATAGGCTTTGTTGACTGTGTGGGGATCAATCACGAGGGTTTAGGAAACTGGGAGAAACCAGCCTTTACTGATGGACAAGGAAGAGGGAGCCATGGGGACCTGAGTAGGTAGCTGGAGCCAAGTTTGAAGGGCTGGTAATACTAATGAAAAGTGCCTGCCCAGTGTCCTCAGATGTCGGGAAGCAACTGCAGTGACACGGTGAGACTTGCATTGGAAATGTTCTCTGGCCTGGTGATGTAGAAAGATGGAAGACAGCTGAGCTGAAGTTGGAGAGCCCAGTTAAGAAACTCCTTCAATAACTGCCGGTGGGAATGCAAACTGGTGCAGCCACTCTGGAAAACAGTATGGAGGTTCCTCTAAAAATTGAAAATAGAACTACCCTATGACCCAGCAATTGCACTACTAGGTATCTATCCAAGGGATACAGGTATGCTGTTTCGAAGGGGCACATGCATCCCAATGTTTATAGCAGCACTAGCAACAATAACCAAAGTATGGAAAGAGCCCAAATGTCCATCAATGAATGAATGGATAAAGAAGATGTAGTGTGTATATACATATATATGTATATATATATGTATATATATATATATATATATATATATATGTATATACACACACACACACAATGGAGTATTACTCAGCAATCAAAAAGAATGAGATCTTGCCATTTGCAACTACATGGATGGAACTAGAGGGTATTATACTAAGCAAAATTAGAGAAAGACAAATATCATATGACTTCACTCATATGAGGACTTTGAGACACAGAACAAATGAACACAAGGAAAGGGAAGCAAAAATATAAAAACAGGGAGGGGGATAAAACATAAGAGACTCATAAATATGGAGAACAAACTGAGGGTTACCAGAGGGGGTGTGGGAGGGGGAATGGGCTAAATGGGTAAGGGGCATTAAGGAATCTACTCCTGAAATCATTGTTGCACTATATGCTAACTTGGATATAAATTTTAAAAAGTAAATGAAAATAAGCAAACAAACGAATAAATAAATAGAAACTCCTGCAATGGTCAAAGCAAGCAACAGATTAAAGCCTGAGTTCACGCACCTAGTTGGTCTCAAGAAGATTTGGTGACGACAATAATCTGAAGGATACGTCTACCATGTACACTTCAAAATAAAGGAGATACGAGACAAAAGGAAGGAGAAAAGAGTCACTAAAGAAGAAAAGAGCATGTCCATGGCATAGCAATTCCAGTGTCAACAAAGGGTTAAATTTGGGATTATCAAATCTCCCATCTTCCTTGGTAGACACCATTTTCTTTCCTGGTTTCTGTATCTTAATGACTCTCCTGGAAATTTCTCCTTTCCCTTTTTTTTAACAGCCTGATTTCTCTATGAGTGACCCGCACCCCCCGCCTTGGATTCTCCTTTTTCCATCAGCTCTTCCCACATTCATTCACAGTGAATAAATCTCTTCTGAAAACAAAATTAGTCATTCTTGATTATATAATGCATTTTATTTTTCCTATTTTATGTGTTTCTGTTTCTTTCCTAATTAATGATATACTTTCTAGAGGTCAGTGAGTTATAATAATTTACAAGCATTTTGGTACCTAGCAAATTGGTGAGCTCAGAGAAGTATCCAAATTAAGAGCCACAAGGAACCTAAAATCACCTTATGAAATTCTCCTGTGCCATAAATGAGGAAACACTCAGAAAGATTTAGTCCTACTTAAAAATATACTGTTAGAGAAAGAACTAAGATTAGGACCTTGGAATTGATTTGGTCAAGCATTTTTTGAGAGCCTGCTACCTACCGGCACATTTTTCTAGCATTTCTGTATCAAAGGACACAAGGAAATCAACTGGGTTTTCAAGCCAAATTGTTCTTCTAATAAGCTGCTCATCTCATTGGAAAGGTAAGCAGCTGAAATCTGTAGCAGACGCTGCCAGTCCATTAAGCAAGCCTGACTCCCTGGGTTGTGCTGAGATCCACCAAGACGATTGCTAATGGAAGATGTAAGAGATATCGTACTTGAAAACTCCAGCTATTTCCTAACAGCCGAGAGAAGACATGCACTAGATGTACCCAATAAAGGAATGGAGTCTGAACGTCTTACAAAAGTGGCCATGACCCAGCTCACACAAAGTTCCAAACTAAAGGAAACAAAGAGGGCACTGTGAATCCTAAAATGCTAAGGATATTCCCTCCCTCCCTCCCTCCCTCCCTCTCTCTCTCTCTCCCTCCCTCCCTCCCTCCCTCTCTCCCTCTTGAAAGCAACAGTTAAACTAATTGCAAAGAACTTCAGGTCTTGCACTCAAATTAAATATTCATAGAACTCCATTTATGTGCTGCATTTAGAAGTTAAGAGACTTCAAAACCCTTTCTGCATTCCCAGTAGTCAGCTAATCCATTAGAAATGTGATACCCACTCTAACCCACAGTAACAGAGCGCCAGCCCAGGCGGCCAGCTGAGCTTGGAAGCTTTCTCAAGAGCTGCAAGGCAGGGGTTTGAGGATGCTAAGTCATTCTGGCAGTAAATCTCTGGCCCTTCTCACCAGTAAGGTTTATCACCAAGCAGTTGAGCAAAAGAGAGAGATGCTAAGGGGAATAATGGGGGGGGGGGGGGGGGGCAGTGTTTCATGGTGACAAAGACATTATTTTCTTATTTGGTAATGACAATTGATTCATATGTGGCCTGGGGGAACAAAAAAGATCTAGTGCTCAAGGAATTTAAATATTTCTTTAAGCTGAACTTGCTTATAAACGTGTTTACACAAAGATTGCTGGGTGCTGTCTAGACAGTTGGCTTCCTTCCCACTGCGCATTTTGTTGGACAAGGGTCAGTAAAGTGCAGGCCTGTGGGCCACATTCAGCCTGCTACCTGTTTTTGTAAGTAAAGGTTTATTGGAACACACCATGTCTGTTCGTTTTCGTATTATCATGTATATTAGACAAGAGAGATGCACACAACCAAAAATATTTCCTACTTGACCCTTTAGAGACAAAATTGCTGGCCCCTGCTTTAGAAAAATATCCTTATTATAAACAAAGTTCAATTATTTAGTTGAATTAAGCTACATGTGGCTTCATTGCACTTAAATATATTAATTAACCACCTACACAAACATATATAGTATTAAGGAGGTGAAATGGAGAATTCAAAGTGTGAGAAATTGCAGAATTTAGTCAAGTGAAATCTTTTACAGTCTGCTTCATCCGAAGAGGCACAAACGGAAGAAAGTTTTTAAGCAATACAATGCAACGCTTAAAGAGTAATCGTGTTTTTGATTCCGTCTCCTTGAATTTCCTGCCATTTGTCAGCATTTTCCGAACCTACTGGTAGAAATCACATTTTACTCTCACGATTCCTCCCACCCAGGGGTGAGGAAGAACAATTCCTGGTGACAAAAGAAATTGCTTGGGTGAAATCTGTTATAGACCAGATGGGCTGGAAAGCTTGATGGAAACAATCCTTCATAACCTCTCACTATCCTCTGAATGCTTTCTTATTTACTCAGAGCAAGCCTTCCATGGCACATAAGAAATGCATATGTTGCCTCATTTATTATTTACCTGACATGTTGTTAGCAACTGGGGTTGGAAACCAGCTCAGGATATGATTTCTTAAGAAAAGACCAGGCAAGGGGACCAGAAGACTCGGGCCAGCATGGTGACTAGGTATGTAATTCTTACTGGAGTTTTTCCAACTCCTATCCTTTTGGAGATAAGATCAGGTAAAAACAAACAAATAAATAAGAACACTGAGGTCCTCTGTATATATGGATATTCTCTTGCATGCCAGAATCAAAGATGAGTGGGCAAGCCAACCCTATTCTCTCCAGGCACAAAAAGAACTGTTCAAGGGAAAAATAATACTTATTCCTTTGCAATCCTAGAAAGCTAACTTCTTAGATAATCTCCTAAGAGCCACCTTGGTCACCTCTTAGACAGTGGGGATGTGATTTTTTATAAACTTATTTAACCTGACATTTTAAAATCACAAGCAATTATCATCATGCATTCTCCTGATCTTAGGATCACACATCACATTTCTTAAGCCCTGTTCAGTTCAGCCTTTGCTAATTTCCTACCATATGTGAGGACACTATGGTTCCAAATATGAATACGGCATATACTCTGCCCTTGATAAGTTAATAGTTTAGTAGAGGAGAAGAGATTTCAATATGCTGAATATATATTCAACAGATCATTTTAATATATTGAACATAATTTTCTCAGATCATTTCAAAATAATACATTAAAACCTAAGAAAAGGTTTATAAATTGTAATCCTGTCATTAATAATTTCCTCCCTAACTAGGAAGCAGGTGCACAAAATAAATGAATTAAAGATATGCATTAGAATAATGCTTTTCATCATTCTTTGTTCTCTGCCTGAACATTAGTAAGACCGAAAGCTCTAAATGCAAAGAGGAATAAATATTCACCTGAACACAGCTTTCAAGAAGAGATGGCTCTTTGTTGACTTTTTATACCAGAGGGCTTAATGGATTAAAAGCTCCTAAAGAACAGGAACTATGAGCTGAGCATCTTTGTACTTCCCACAGCATTTTACACAACATCGAGTCAACAAAAAGAGATGCCCGAGGTCTCAGAGTGAATGAATGATAAAATATGGGTCTGCTTCTCAAGACCTGTGACTCTTCACTGTATCATCCTTGGGCTAGTCCTGATGATTCAGAAGAGGAATCAAATCCCAAGTGATGGGTGCCATGTGCCCACACTTTGTATGCCTCCTACCCAGAGACCAGCTATGCTTGGCATTGTACAGCTTCTCCTGCAAAAGGAAGAAAGAGTTTCCATGCTCCTACCACCCAAGTTTGCAGAAAACCAAGAGTTTCTCACCACACATCATTCCAATGTCTGGCTTCATTAAGGGCAGTAGACTTTGGTTTCTTGCAACTTTTCCCCTTAAAGCTTAGTGTTCTCGTTTCCTTTTTTTTTTTTTTTACTATGTTCTCATAGACTGAACTGTAAAAAGACTGTACTAAAAGCTATACTTGCAGTTGCAAATACTTTTAGCAACTCCTTAAAGGAGATTCTCTCTCCCTTCCCTTCTTTCTGTTTTTCTTTATCTTCTGTGTGCACAAGCACATGTTTATGTGAAAAAACAATGCTTGCCCAGTGCAGTTATTTGTGAATAGTTCCATTCTCGTCGTGTGCTGATCTGAATAATATGAGATAAAGTTGAAAGGTGGAAATAACCAGGAGAGGAAGAGAGTAAAATGTCAAAATATGGACAAAGGTAATTTAAATACTATATATGTCATTATTAATATAACAGCAATTTGATAAATTCTTAAAAATTACATTGAAGGAGTGCCTTGCAAGCAATTCAGGAACATACACATGATCTCTCCAAGTTCAGAGATTCACAACATTAACTTTATAACTTGTTCCTGCTGGTCCACATTTTTTATTTATTTTTTTAAATTATCTGAATCCCTTTCAGTTAAAATAAAGATGCGGGCCCAAGAATCTGGGGTGAAAAGTTCAGTGTTAAAAATATCTTATTTGTCACTACTCCTCGTGTGCTTAGAGACCAGTTTTCCTTAGTCTGACCAAGAATTAGCTTTTTGAAAAAAGTGAATTCTATTTGTTTCTTTTCACCCAAATAAATATTTACTTATAAAATCACATATTTAAACAAAGAATTCAGACACTTCTCAAAAATGCTTTTCATATTTCATCCCATTGGTCTTATCCATCTAAAATTCTAGAAGGCATTTTCCTATAATTTAATTACTATATTAGAAGTGATGGCATCTAAATCGTTCTTATTTCAAGCTCTCCCCTAGGAAGAGCAGAAACTGAGGCCTTATACACAATATACATTTTATAAGAATGAGAAAGGTCTCAACCAAATATGAATTTATTTTAAAAATACTTTAAGTTTATCTTGAGAAAGAGAGAGTGAGCACGAGCAAGGGAGGGGCAGAGAGCGAGAGCAAGAGCGAGAGCGAGAGAGAGAGAGGGAAAGAGAGAATCCCAAGCAGGATCCGCGCTGTCAGTACACAGCCCAATGTGGGGCTCAAACCCAGGAACCGTGAGATCATGAACCTGAGCCGATATCAAGAGCTAGACGCTTAACTGACTGAGCTATTCAGGCGCCCCCAAATATGAACTTATTTTTAAAACAATGTGGCAAGAACATGAGCAGGAAGCTCATGACTCACAAGTTGTATTTGGAGTTCACTTCCAGATAAATCAATCAGGTGCTAGGAGGATTTAAGGCCCAGCTCATAAAGCCTGTAGAAATAAAAAAGCAATCAGGTAATAACCTAACAGAGGGGCCCACAGCGAAGCCGTCAGCCAGTGCTTCTCAACTGGGGATGAGTTTGCCTCCAAGGGGACATTTGGCCATGCCTAAAGACATCTGTGATAGCCACTACCAGAAAGGGGATGGGGAATGCTGCTGGCATTGAGTAGACTGTAGCAAGGGATGTTGCTGAATACCCCACCACGCACACGACAGCCCCAACACAACAAAGGGCCTGTCTGCCCTAAAATGTCAATAGTGCTGAGGTCGAGAAACCCTGTACTAGTCCCAGGATCCATCATCTTTTGAGAGTTGCCATACTCTATTATTTCAAGAAGTGTTCTTGCTAAGTAGCATGGATTCATCCTATAAATGGAAGCAAACAAAAATTAATTTTCTTTTTACTATTTCCGCAACACCCCTTAATATAACTGGAGTTCCCACTGGGTGTTGCATAAGTAAGGCTGTAGATTAATGATCCTATCTCAGAGGTGACCCAGTTAAATGGAGACATTTTGGCCCTTCTCAAAACATTTGGAGGGACGATATTTTATTTCGCATGCCACTGCCAGTTCCTCAAAAGCCTTAAAAAAATTCAAGTTTAGAATATATAAGATCATAGTCAAAGTCAGAAATAATACAGTTTTTCATCTCTAAGCAGAGAAAGGGTATTTTAAAAAGGTAAAACATTCTTTAACTTTGATCTTATCTTCTTGGGGAATTTTCCACATCTCAAAGTCTGGGGGTAAAGTAACATATTAGGTTAACAAAGTGCTACTTCTTTTTAGCCTTATAAAGTGCACTACAGTGGACAGCCAAGGACCAGCAAGCAGCTACCCAATGTCATCTATCTCCTGCAGGACTGGTAGAGCCCTTAATATGCTAATGAGCCCTATGGATCTCTAGCGGTACACTGTATCCCATAGGGTTTCCTAAAGGACTTCCACCATAAAACTCTTTATTTGGTTCCATTTTATGGAACTACAATTCCAAACAGCATAGTTTAAAAGTGCTGGAATGATAAACCTGTTCTCTTCCCAATGAAATTTCCCTCCACATGGAATAAAAGCCGTGGTCTTAACTGGCTCATCTGATGGAGAGCTGCCTTGTCTCTCATTTAACTGGACCAAGTCAAGCCCTTGGAAATGCAGTTCATTGGGTTGTTCTAATGGATATGGATTGGATATTTCTCTTACTCTTTAACAACCAAATGGTCACATTCTATGAAATACAAAACACCCTAGGCATTGCTGAACTGGTGGGTTTTCTATGTTCTTTCTTGTTTAAGGAAACATTTCCAATGTATTGCTCTGTATATACTTAAAGGGGTGAAGCCACAGAAAACACAAGGATACGTATTATTATGGCCTTCAAAATAGGACTGTTCTTCCAAAGTCAAAAAGACCAGGGAAGTTTATATAAATATCTAGAAAAGTATAAGTACAGGTGCAATGAGACAGTGTTTAAAAAAGGTTAATTCACAAAAAAGAGGATTTTTATTGAGTAGGATGGATTTTTAACCCCATATGAGACTGAGTAAATCATACTATTTTTTCTAAGTGTGCTGTCCTTCACTTCTATGATAGCTCAACTATAGGGAAGGACTTATTTAGATTCACTCACATTCTTTCCCTGATCTTACCAAGAGTAAGCATTTGCATGGCTGCTGTTCACATTTCAATATTAGGTCTATTGCTGTTGAAGAAGTTGATCCATGGTAAATTTGAATCCATTGGTAAATCCAATAACCTCATTTTACTTAAAGTAAGATTCTTTTTTTTTTTCTAAGTTTTTATTTATTTATTTTGAGAGAGACAAAGACAACATGAGCAGGGGAGAGGCAGAGACGGGGTGGGGGGAGAGAGAGAGAGAGAGAGAGAGAATGAGAATCACAGGCAGGCTCTGCACTGTCAGCACAGAGCCTGATGCGGGGCTCAAACCACAAACCATGAGATCATGACCTGAGCTGAAACCAAGGGTTGGATGCCTAACCTACTGAGGCACCCAGGTGCCCCTAAAATAAGATTCTTACTGACTGAGTGAATCAGCCACATATAAGAATATAACCTCATTACACTAGATAGTATATATCTAAATATATATATATTTTAATATATATAATATATGTATAATAAAATAAACATGTATTTATTTTAATAGCATAGGTGTTTGTATTCCAATATGGCCCCAAAATTATACTAGATAGTATATATCTGAAATATACTTATATATATTTAAAAAATGTTTTTAATGTTTTTTTGTTTGTTTGTTTGTTTGTTTGTTTGTTTTGAGAGACAGAGCACAAGTTGGGGAGGAGCAGAGAGGGAAGGAGACACAGAATCCAAAGCAGGCTCCAGACTCTGAGCTGTCAGCACAGAGCCTGATGCGTGGCTCAAAATCACGAACCGTGAGATCATGACCTGAGCCAAAGTCAGACACTTAACAGACTGAGCCAACCAGATGACCCAAATACACGTATATATTTTTAATAGCATAGGTGTTTGTATGCTAAAATGGCCACAAAATTGAAACTTGCCCTCAAATCTGAGACAGTACCAAAGGAAAAGGAGGGGTGCAACAAAATTACATTCAGTTCAATTTTTTTTTTCTTTCTTGCAAATACAGAAGTCCTGAGATGGGAGCAAATAGATGATCCCTTCTTTCAAAGAGCTTACTTGTAGTTATTTTTCCTCTTTACCAATTATAAAACTGTCTCTATTTTGGGCAGTCTCTCTTTCTTCCTCTCCCCCCACCTCTGTTCTCATTCATTCACTCACTCAACATCATTTGAACACCTGCCAGGTATTTGAACAGGACGAGAGCAGTGTAGTGGCATTAAACTCAGACCAGAAAAAATATTAGAAAACAGTGGAAATTAATCTGATTCATAAAAAACTGCAGCAGCAAATATAGACTCAAGGGACCAAAACAACTACTCTGGGACAAAGAGCTATGTTGCAGCTTAATAAATATTTTCAGTACCTCACTAAACCTCCTTTTCATATAACTCAGGGGTCAGCAAACCACATACAGCTTGAGGACCAAATCCAGAGGGCTGCCTGTTTTTACACTACTCACAAGCTAAAAAGGTGTTTTGGAAACATTTTTTTTTTAATGTTGGGAAAAAAATAAAAAGAATAGTAATATTCTCTGACGTGAAAATAATATGAATTCAAGTATCACTGCTGTTCATACTAAAATTTTAGTGGAGTACCACCAGGCCCATTCACTTGTCTACTGTCTGTGGCTTCTTTCATGCTAGAACAGCAGAGCTGAGTAGTTGTAACAGAGACCTTATGGCCCACGGAGCCTAAAATTTTTACTATCTGGCCCTTCAAAGAAAAGATTTATCAACCTCAGATATAACTGGCCTGAGAAAAGCATTATGTGTGCACACTGTAACTTCGAATTCTATACTGCTAAAAACAACCAATAAGAGGTTTTTCCATTTGTCTACCAACATGTAAAATAGGTCAGAATAAGAGAGGCTATATCTAAATCTACATGCAAGTACATGGGACGAAGGAATAAAGGCATCACAGTAGTCTATGATTTTGTAGTATGACTCTGGGGTATAAGAATAAAAATATACCCAAGAATCACCAGATAATCCATTTATCCACTCAGATCAGCATTGTCCTGATCCTACTAAAAAATACTAAGTGTGGTTTACATAATCAAGTTTAGAAAGAATTAAGAAAGAAATAAGAGTAATGAAGAAATTTAGAAACTAAATGGAAAAACATTAAATAAATCAGGATAATTCACTGACGAGAGAATAAAACCATGGGGCAATTTACTACTAGCCTTTGAGGCTTAAGGAAAGCAAAGCAGAGACAATGATCATGACCTATAATAAAAGGCACTGAGCTTATGCATTAGGGAGACTTTTCTGGCAAAGCATTTTGTTCACATGGATCTGAGTTACCTAGAAAGACAATTGGTTCTTGAAGTCTTCAAGTCCTGGAAAAAACAAAAACGAAAAAAGACATTCATCCATTCTATCCTTTAGGGAAAAAAATGGACTTGTGGCACCTGGCTGGTCAGTTGGAGGACAGTATAACTCTTAGAGTCGTGAATTCGAGCCCCATGTTGGGAGCAGAGATGACATACATACATAATACAAACTTTTTAAAAAATTGGCTTAAGTAAATAAGCTATATTAAGTGACCTCTTCGATACTTGGACTTCTGATTATTCTAAGGCTATTCCTGCAAATCTAAAAATGTTAATTTTCTTCAAAAAAAATTTTATGTTTATTTCTTTTTGAGAGTATTTCTTTTTGAGAGAGAGAGAGAGAGAGAATGTGTGGACAGGGGAAGGGCCGAGAGAGAGCGATACACAGAATCCGAAGCAGGCTCCAGGCTCTCAGTTGTCAGCAGGGAGTCCGATATGGGACTCGAACTCACAGACCTTGAGATCATGACCTGAGCCGAAGTTGGACACTTAACCGATTGAGCCACCCAGGTGCCCAAAAAATGTTAGTAATTTTCAATAGCAGTTGGAGAAGGAAAGGAGAGGGATGAGCACATACAGTGAAGATTACGGTGTCTGCTGGTTGTCCCCATAAAATAGGGGTGGGATGGGGTAAACGTCTCCCAAGTAACTTTGCTGCATGAGCTCTAAACAACTCAGATCAAGATTCTTCTTGTCAGAAGCAGCGCTTTTCAAACAGTACTGATATTTTTGGCCTCGATTTATACCGATCAACAAGCATATGTCTGTAGGGATTAAATTAATTAGAGGAGATCTGCTGGATGATGTTCAAAGACAATAAAATTCCTCAAGGTTTACAGGCCATACAAGTTGGAGCACAAAGTGGTACACCTTGGGGGAGGATTAAGAGAAACTAATTTTGTACCCAAAGGACTGTCATTTTCTATCCCCATGCAAAAGGGAGACTCTGCTTCAACACGTTTCCAATCGGAGAACTAGGTTAATGCTTATATAGTTATGTGTGTAGGGAAACAAGTCCTGAAAGAATAAACTGAGAAAACTGAATTACATGAAGAAGTATGAAGTATAAAAGGCAAATAACCTCTTTAAAAAACATTTTCCGGGGTGCCTGGGTGGCTTGGTCGGTTAAGCGTCCGACTTCCGCTCAGGTCATGATCTCACGGTCCGTGAGTTCAAGCCCTGCGTCGGGCTCTGTGCTGACAGCTCAGAGCCTGGAGCCGGCTTCGGATTCTGTGTCTCCCTCTCTCTCTGACCCTCCCCCATTCATGCTCTGTCTCTCTCTGTCTCAAAAATAAATAAACATCAGAAAAAAATTTTTTTACAAATAAAAAACATTTTCCAAATTCCAAAGAAAAGGAAGAGGACGTTACACTGTTACTTTCCTTTTTTTTTTTTTTTTTTTTAATGCTCTAAAAACAGGATAAGAGAATGGTTTCACTTAATTAAGCCATAGGATAAACTTCCAGACGAAGAACGAGATTAAATCTTGAGTCAATTATTTCAAAAGCTCAAGACTCTTTGAAAGTAGGATTATCTCCAACTAGATGTCTACATGGACATATAGTCCTTCCATACCCAGCGAACAGCAGAGATACTACTTGATAAGATTTCTTCCATCCCAGACAACCTGCTGAGTAGATGAACGAAATGGCAACTTGTAATTTACTATTTACGGGTTACTCAAGTCCGACTTGCATGAAGACCTCAAACACTTGTCCCTCTCCCATTAAAATCATTCAGGGAAGGGCCCCTTAATTTGCTTTTCTACCAAGTTCCTAGGTGATGCTCCTGCTGCCGGCCCAGGGATCCCACTATGACAACCACAGGTCTAAAGCCATCTCTGTTGTCCTTTCATACAAATAGAAGAAAGCCACCAAAGACCCACTTCAATAACCTAACTCTTAGTCTGCCATCTCTGAACATGAACATTTTTACATTACGCTTAATTAGTACCTTCTATAAGACTTCTGTGTAATTAGCTACCAACAATACAGTCAAGTTTTGTCATGACCCAGTCTATTCAAGAAAAGATACAAAGCATCCAGTTCATCTAAGTCCTGTGAAATAAAATTACATGGAGAGGAGTATTTATTCGGCCAATGGCTAAAGGCTAAGATTCTACCTAGGTCCCTCAACTCTTAGTGCTACAAATTCAATGAAAACAAACACACACACAAAGCTATTCCAGATCGCAGCTGGCACTTCAGAGTGTTCCATAGGCAGTGGAAAGAAACACAGAGACATAATGACACAATTTAGAAAGCTTGATTCTGAGATTGTAATTCTGAGAATGTGAAATGCAACAAGCTCATCAAGACCTTGAACATACCAAAGCATTACACCAACATGTAGCTATTGCAAATACTACCTTCCCTATTGGTTCTGATACACCCAGGGAGGAATATCCCCAATTTTATTTTATGTTAGTAATTATTTACAATGGTGTTCCACCTACAAAGTACCATCTCAAAGAATGATTCCTTTATCCAGTCAATATCTGAGGACTAGTTAATAAGAAGCATAGTCTCATAGAAAAGATACATTCGAAGAACATTCTTAGTTAATTGTGTATAGATAAGTTGAATCATTTTACATGTAGTAAGTGTCACTGCTATAGGAAGCATATGCAATAAGTCTTTTAATTGAGCTGAATAATTTGAAGTTAAATAATTTAACTCTTTATTTAACATTGGTAACTTTAGGTTTGATGTAGCAAACTCAGCATGTGAGAAATTGCGGCGCAACAATTTTATGCTCTGTGGTGCATAATCAACCTTTGCTTTCATGAAATTTAGCCCCTATTATTTCTATCACTTGAGGGAAGTGGGGGGAAGAAAACAACAACAATAACAACAACACAAAACAGGGAAAGACCAAAGGAAAGGAGAAAGAGGGAAGGAAAAGAAGGGAAGGAGAGAAAGAATATTCATTTTCTCTTTAAATGGTAGGCGATTTTAAATTCCTTACTATGAGACTGCTCTGTGAACGTTTAGCATAAATAACTACACAAACAAAAGCTGAGGAATTCATGAAAACCAGTGAAGGCTGTTAAACACACACAATATCTATATTGTAGCACAAGTACCAACCAACTAGTTATTTAGTGAAGGTTAGCCGGCTACGGGGGAATGGGAAATTTTTAAATTTAAATGAATGTTATCTTGAGGTTTTCAAAGCATTTGACTTGCAGTTCTTGTAGACTTATGCATATTAATACCTCGTGACCAAAATGCTACAGAGCCCATTCCATAAAACATATTTAAATGGTTATACTTTCCCAAAGTATTAAGAATTACCAACAACTATTAAAGGGCATAACTAGGTCTGAGTTTCCCTGAATTCTGTAAGCATACAGCACATCCATTTCAAAGGCTTGGATACCCAAAGAAGTGTAATAACTCTGCTAACTAGAGAGAAGACATCTCACATAAAGTGAAAACAGACTGGCAGATAGTAACACATGCCCCGGTTGTGAAATGCAGTTGAATTTAGAGCTCCATCTGTTCCCAGACTTGAAAAGTCTGGGGTTTTCTCAAAACCACCACAAAAGATTTGTGTGTTGTACCAACAGAATGCAGACATTTTATAAGCATCGGGCCAAATAATCATTTATAAATAAATCCCCATCTTTATAACCCAAAAAATAGAACACATGCAGTAAGAACCTGCCAACCCTGGACACAATACCATTGGCCCCTCATATATTGTCACGGTTTCTCTTTTTAGATGCATCATACATCTTATGAAAATGGAGTAACAAGCAAATAGCCAGTTTTCCCAATCTGCAAGGATATGTTCAGGACTTTGCCCTTGAAAAAGTTACCTTCCTCACCACCATCATTTCAATCACTTTCTTGCAAGAAAACACTGCGTGGAAAACATCAGCAATCTAACATCAGGCAAGTTTTCCTCCTTGATAATAAATATGTTAGTTTGGGGCAGGCTCACAAAGAATCCAGACAGCTCTGATCTGGCCCTATTCCAGCAGTGAAGCGTCTGGTGTGGGAGGAAAACCATCAGATGTCTTTCAGATGTGTACTTCTATCTACCCCTACTGTCTGCAGCTTGAAACAGAAGTGGCGGCCATTAAAGACCCGTCTTTTGGGCACTAGGGTGAAACGTCTTTACTAGCCACAATGTCCAGTCAGCTGAGAACACGGTGTATTTATTGAGGAGGGACCTCTTGAAAATGTGTGGCATATGTCAGGTTAGATACCAGATAATGACTAAGCCTTATAGGCCACTCTTTGTCAGGATTCATAGCCAGAATTCTAACATTAGTGTGCAGCTCCAGTTTCTTTTTGCAATTTACATACATTCCCCAGGAGAGCTGAACATGGTGAGGCTGGTGCTAGACTACCAACTTATTTTATATAAGTTTCATGCGTCAGGGCTCAGCCAAAGCCCCAAAATGGGGCACTTGGCCAGCTTCCCCATAGATGCAGTAAACAGACCGAAGGAAAAAACAGGGGTGCTTCTACAAAAATACCCTACGTCACACTCTGGAAGTAACAGAAATTAATGTAATGCTTAAGAGGGAGTGTGTGCACGACCTATTCTAAAGCACAAAGAGAGCAACATTTAACAGGGGATTCTTGGGGCACCTACACGGCTCAGTTGGTTAAGCATCCAACTTCGGCTCAGGTCATCATCTCACGGTTCACGAGTTCAAGCCCCACGCCGGACTTTTCGCTGACAGCGCAGAGCCAGGAGCCTGCTTTGGATTCTGTGTCTCCCTCTCTCTCCCGCTCATGTTCGCTCGCTCTCTGTCTCTCTCTCTCTCAAAAAAAATAAACAAACATTAAAAAAATAGAGGACTCTTGAAGCTATTGCTGGTGTAGATCCTTAATCTGAGTTACCTCTAGATATCTAGAAATGAAATGCCGAAGCATTCATCATCAACTCTGGTGACTGCAGGGCCAAGGTGGCAACCTGTAAGCAGCATCTAGTGGCAGAGAGTAAGGGAAAAAAAAAAAAAAGGGAGTGGTGGGGCCTCTAGCCAACTCCAGAGAGACTGAGATTCTCATTCCATTTTTCAAAAACGTATCTGACACTATACGCTAGCAGGTGAATTTACCTACCATTTTGTGTTCCAAAATGGACACTGGGGTAACTGAGTGAGGTTAGGAAGACTAGCATCCAGCAGCAGGCAGGGCAGAGTAGAGTTACCTGCCTTCACTACCAAGCCATGGAAACATTTCACCGTAAATTAGGTCATTTACAGATCAGGTGAAGAGTATAGCTGTGGAAAATAGGACATGTAAAACAAAACACAACTTCGCCTATATGTGATGTGGGCTGCATTTCATATGGGCTATAACTTATGCTCTAGTAATTTACTGAGTTCTATTTAAGCCTTGTAAATTTGGGGAAAAGTGCCTTAAAGATGAACCTTATACGTGTTGCATTATAAATGCATTATAAAATACGCGGTGACTCGGCAGGGCAGAAAGTTGTTGGAGGACTGGGGAACATTCACTGTAGATGAGTGGTGGGGTCATGGGCAAAGAGGCAGTTAAGAACATAGTAGCATTCACAGAAGAAGCCAAATGTTAAGGGATGTTAAGGCAGTCACGTTACAGGTAAAGTAGCCATGTCCACATCACGAGACTCATAGATATGCCAAAGAATCATGAGAACATAATGGGCAGTAGACAGGAATGAGTGCTGTTGTTCATGGAGTAACATGTTGTGTGGAAAGTGCCACCCTGTGGCTAGGGGCAGGGCTTTGATGACAGATGCTGAGGTTGGAATCCCAGTTCCCTCACTAGCCGTGTGTGACCCTGACCAAGTCAGTTAACTTTTCGGCAGCTCATTTTTCCTCCTCTGGAAAATGGGGATGATAATAAACGTAGGGCTGTCTCACAAGATTTTTATGAGGGACGGAGGAGTAAGTATTTGCAGAGCATTTAAAACCCTGTCTGGTATAGAATTTCATGTCGTCTAAATACAAACATGTTGGGTATTTTACAAACATTATTTTATCACATCCCATCAACAAATCTGCAAGATAACATTGTTCCCTAGATGATTTTTTTACAGATGAAGAACTGAGGTTCCGATTCTATCAGGAACCTTCTAAGGATCTTGGAGCTGGAAGTTGGCAGGGCTGGGATTGGCATCTCACCCTCCCCCATTATGTCATACCACCACCAGCATCAGGGCATGATGTGTGGTGTCACATTCCAGAAGGCTGCCTGGCAGCATTCTCTACACTGGAGTTTCTGTTCCTAACAGTGTCTTTCCCTGATTACTACTTACCGTAACAAACTGACCAGACCCTCCCCAGGACTGTGAGAAATGCTGGTTTTTTGTTCTTTTAAGTTTATTTATTTACTCATTTTGAGAGAGAGAGCATGAGAGGGGTTGAGGCAGAGAGAGAGGGAAAAAGAGAATCCCAAACAGGTTCTGCGCTATCAGCATGGAGCCTGACATGGGGCTCAATCTCACGACCTGTGAGATTATGACCTGAGCCGAAATCAAGAGTCAGATGCTCAACTGACTGAGCCGCCCATGCTCCCCAGGACTGAAAGAAATTCTCAAATCATATCTAGCCATGTTGGGAATTAGGAGATAGGAAGGGAAATAACTTTTTCATGAATATGCAAATAAACTTTAAATGACATCTGCATATTTTAAAAAGGCACAAAGAGTAAATATGAGCCTCTGTGGCAGAAGGAATGGATGCTGCATATAACTGTGGTGCCTATCATCTTAACCACTGTGAAATAAATATACTGCCAGTGCCTTGATATTTATTTGTCAAAATGTGAGCAACTCCAAGTGATGCATTAGAATAAAAGTTAAAAAATAAAATAAGAGAGACAGAGAGAAAGTCATGGGATTTTTTTTTTTTTCAATAATCATGAGAAACCAAGGTTCAGATTTGCTTGCATAGGCAAACAGACTGCCCAGAGCTCTAATATCACATATGGAAATCCCAAGTTCTGGCGTGCATGCATGATGGACCAGATTCTGGAAAAATCTCATGCCAGGGAGAACTGGGGATTGTCAACCATTCATGTCGAGATTGGAATGTTACTGTCCCATTAAAGTTTCCAAGGCTTTTCCTCGAAGAAACTTTACAGGCACCCGGGGCAAGCTTTGCCCAGAGCCTCAGGACTCAGAAGGCACTCAGAAAGCAAAGGCTTCTAAAGAGGGAAGCGAGGGGCGCCTGGGTGGTGCAGTCGGTTAAGCGTCCGACTTCAGCCAGGTCACGATCTCGCGGTCCGTGAGTTCGAGCCCCGCGTCAGGCTCTGGGCTGTCCGTGAGTTCGAGCCCCGCGTCAGGCTCTGGGCTGATGGCTCGGAGCCTGGAGCCTGTTTCCGATTCTGTGTCTCCCTCTCTCTCTGCCCCTCCCCCATTCATGCTCTGTCTCTCTCTGTCCCAAAAATAAAATTAAAAACGTTGAAAAAAAAATTTAAAAAAAAAAATACAGAAGGCCTGCACAAGAATGGCCTCAGTCTTTAAAAAAAATAAAAAATAAAAAAAAAAAAATAAAGAGGGAAGCGAGAAGTAAATATATGGAGGAACAGAGAAGGGAGGAAAGGGATTATATAAAGCTGTTTGGAGGTAAGCTTGAACAGCTGAAGGACAGAATGAGAGAAACAGAGAAGCAAGAGAGGGAGATGGAAACTTTAAACACACAGCTGTAGCAAGGGAGCAAAGGAGGAAGATCATGAACTATGGGGTGAGAGGTCATGCAGTGGAGTCCTCAGTGTGGGGGGACAATGGCACTTTTAAAGGAAATTCTCCACATTTCCTACTCCAAGATGGAATGCTCTTTAAAGCACAGAAAAATAGGACTGAGAGAGGTAGGGGAAGGCCTATGGTAATTCATTTCTTAGGCCTCTGCTTCCCTCTCCTTACCCCACGCCAGTGGTTTTGGGTTTCCTCCCAGCATCCAGTGTAGAGGAAACAAACAAAAATGCAGGATCCATGTACAAGCGCTTTACCCAGAGTTCAAGCAACCCACATGTCACTCAAATGTCTGCTCATACCCAATGTCTAAAGTGTGACATAAAAGGAAAAAGAACTCAAGGGAAGGGGGTGCCTGGGTGGCTCAATCAGTTAAGCACCTGACTCTTGATCTTGGCTCAGGTTATGAGCTCACAGTTGTGAGGTAGGGATCCACGCCCGGCATGGAGCCTGCTTGGGATTTCCTCTCCCCGTCTCTATCTCCCCGCAACCCTCTCTCTACTTTCAAAAAAAAAAAAAAAAAAAAAAAGAACACGAAGGAAGACCAAAACCAAGGTGTCCTCCTTGCTTCTCTAGTTCGAGCACCATTTAGTTTCTGCCTTTCTTCAAACCCTAAAGCCACACCAAGGGGATGCACTGATAATCCCAGCACAAGGGCGGCACGTCTCCAAGAGTCCAGATTCTCTTGGGCTTCGTTCTAAGAATACCCAGGGACAAGGTTTCCACTCACACCTGGGACTAAGGGAAAGAGGAACAAGATGGTCTTAGATGTTGCTTG
The DNA here is from genome assembly GCF_018350215.1 of Panthera leo. Taxonomy (NCBI): domain Eukaryota; kingdom Metazoa; phylum Chordata; class Mammalia; order Carnivora; family Felidae; genus Panthera; species Panthera leo. The sequence goes on along the minus strand of NC_056687.1, from coordinate 144,659,484 downwards.
TCAGGGATTACCCCTACTGCCTCAAGCAAGAGCTTCCAAGCTGGATTTGACACTGAAACCGCAGTTTCCGAAGATGTTGTCTGGTTGCTGTATGATGGGGGAGGAATGGTGCTGCTCCTGTCCCCTCGCTCTGACTTCAAAGCCTGCCTATTTGTGACATTAGCAACTGCTGAGATGAAAGCAGCAAGGAAATCAGTCTGCAGTGAGTGGACTGGGGCTGGCAGTTATATGTGTCGCTTTTATCCTGAATGAGGAGACTACAGAGAGAGATACAAATGATTTATTGTACACTGAGCCAGACAATCCTGACTTTGAAAGGAAAAAAAAAAATAAAAAAGCCCAACAAGTGTATGTTTCCCTCCTCTCAGAAGATTCTATTTTGATGAAATGGACAGATTCCACCAGATTCCTCACGTGTTTGCTATGTGTGTGTATATGTTGCGACAGGAGGACTTTTGGCTGAAGTGTCTATTGCATAAAAGACATGACCTCCAGCATGTTTTAGCTTATTAGTTCTCAAACCCTGTTGGATAGCATGAAATTTAATTTTTTGTCCCATCATGGGAACTGGGAAGAATTGAGATCCTAACCATGACCTCACATTCCATGAAAAATAAACTTCTGAACCAAGTGTACATGTTAGCCAGTTCTATTTTAGCTGCATATGAGAGAAAACCCCAAAACTAACTGACAGAGAAAAGAGAAATTATTGTCTCTTGTAAATGTAGAGTCCAAGAGGAAATCTAACCTCAGGCACAGTTTGATCCATGGTCTCAGGGAGTGATACAAGCTGGTTTATCTCTCCATCTCTCAACTCAGTTCACTGAAGTCCATATCCATATTTAGGCTTCTCCATCAAGCAACCTCATGACGGCAAGATAGCTATCAGTAGCTTCAGTATTTTACCCTTACAAACCTAAATCCAAAGGAGAAAAAACTCTTAGCAAAAGCTCCATAAAATCCCAGGTTTCACTATGATTGGACTGACCTGGGTCACATAACCACTGAACTAATCACTGAGGTTAGGGAAGTCCTGGGCTCAGAATAGTCAGGCCTGAATTACCAATCTCCCTCTTTGAGGTCCATGTAAATCTCATAAACTGAAAAACTGAAGCCTTTCGGAGGGAAAATGTGCTAATTTTACCCTAAAATTAGTACATGGAATCTGGACAGGCATAATAAAAAACACACACTAATTCACAGTGGAATATTTGAGAGATTTGTTGCTAACATGTGAGTGGTATTCCTCTCCTAGTACTCAAAGGTAAATACGTGGTCACAGATTCCAAATCATTTTTTAAAAGTATGGAATCAAGTTTAAATTTGAAAAATTATACTTCTCTGTAAATTTGCATTAATGATCTATTTTTTTTTTTTATTTTCCTAGCTGAATACCTCTATCCAGTTTGTTATACATTAAGAAGAATGTTGTTCAATGCCTTCAATACTGGTCTGTCAATGTATTGCCCTTCTCCCACCAACTGGGCCAATGTCAAACAAAAGAGACTACAAGACACAATCACTATTCTCCTTGACTCATGCCTTAGTAGTGACCAGTCACCAAGCTCCTCCATATACTGGATCTGTGCTAAGTACTTGCAACAGAAGTCTATAACCCTCAAACCAAAAACTATGTTGTTTCAACAAAGTCACACAGCTGATAAATAAAAGAAAAGCAATTTGAACCACAATTGGTCAAATAGCCCCCTAGGCTTTTTCTCTTGTGCTAATAAGCTGCCTTGCATTCGCTGAGTATGATTCTATCAGGTAATCTTCTGTACTTTGAGTTTAAGCTTGTCCCCATTTTACCAGTATCAATCTTAAACCTACTTGGAGATATCCAGGATGCTACTCCTGAAGCTCTGCTGATCATGGCTGCCTTCTCTAATAGTTCCGGGGCATCTCAGTAACTGAGGCTTTCCAACACTATGAGTATGAACAGACAATTACACCCTGTTACTAATTCTATTCAGGTCAAGTAGGATGAGCTATCCATTGCTGAATACAACATGTGCCTTTTCAGTCTCATTCCATTTTCATAGTGCTCACTTGGACAGCCTTCTAAATTTTCCATCTATGAATGTCCATCCATCTCTATCTACAAAAACCTTAACCATTAGAGATTTAGACATTGCTATGAGACATTACTATTAGAGATCAGACATTGCTATGGTCTTTTGGAAAGATAATTTTGAAATATACACCAAAACTCTTGAACATAAACATATCCTTTGACTTAACAACCCCATTTCCTGGGATTAATCTTAAGAAGATAAAGATGTATGCATGGAGCTAAATAAACAAACAAGAACACACATATTGTAGCAATATTAATAGTGGAAGAATTGGAAACAGCTGAATTTTCAATGTATTCATGTCCATGCCAATAACAGTCACAATGTACAGGTTATAAAACAGTATGTACAGATTGATCCAATTTTGGAAGATATGCTGATCGGCCCGTCCAGATTTACTCGCGATCCTCTCTATGCTGCTCTTTGTGCCAGAAAACTGGTTTGTATGCACCGTTCAGCGGGCCCTTTTGATCTCTACTTCCAATTGGGTTCAACCAGTAGGCAGCTCTGGCCCAATATCTGACACATGGGGGGGAAAGGAGATCAGGGTGTTTATTTTCTAGATTCTCTCCCTGTGAAGTTACTGGAGCTGGCTAAGTGTCTTGAATGAAGGACAGCGCTGCTCTCAAGGTAGGAAGTTTTTCTCTATTCTCTCTCCTTCCAGGTTCCAGTAATTGCAGCCTCCCTTTATCCCTTCATTAACAGGCCTGGAGTTAGTAACAGCTCCTTCACTATTACTAGCCCCAGGTTACTGCACCACCCCTGTGCTTCCTCTATGTTTACCCACCCATATAATTTGACCATGCCATCTGTTTCCCATCAGGACCTTGACTAACACAACACCAATACAAACATCCTCACTCATAAAAGGGATAGAAATCTTACAATAATATACCGCCAACAGCCAGCAATGGGCATCTCACAAGGTGGTGGTATTATGAGTAATTTTTATTTTTTCTCCGTATGCTTTTCTGTACTTTCCAATTTCATATAATCAATATATAATACTTTCAGAACTTCAAAGAACCACAGGTATTATGTTCTTACAAATCTAACTTATGACAAATGTCAGCTCTTCAATACATTTCGCCCTGATCAAATATACCCTCTAAACTTGCCACTCTCTAAACTGAATTTTTCCACCACTTATTTTCTATGCTATCTACACGATGCTCGTAACTTCCTAGCAGTGAGGCTCTTTTTAAATGTGTATATGTTTATTTATACCAGCCTTACTCAATGAGGGGTTTACAAAAGCACAATTTGTATATAGCACTTCTCTTTTCTGAGATTAAAATCTCAAAATTTGGAGGGCAGGGGCCAAGCTTTATGCTGTCTCTATTCCCTACTGTACCTATTACACAGTAGACAATCAATAAACATGGATAGAATAAATGAAATCTATACAAGAGATTTAAAATCTCATTTCTGTCATTTCAACTTCCTTCCTATCAACTTTCCCTCTATAAGCAATAAAAATGAATCATTTGAATTCAATTTCTCTACAGATCCATCTTCTAGAGAAAGTGCAAATCAGGAATGAAATAGCTTGAGGCAAGCAGTCTGAGGGACTGGGGAGAAACAGAGGGTTGGAAAAAACCACTAAGAAAGCACGATAATGAGTTCTTGGGTAATCAAGAGGTGGCTAAGTTTTACGACTAAGCTTTCTCACTAATAACAAATCTTGAGATTTTAGTTTGAGACCTCTAAAAGTTATCAGTGCAGGAAGAAATCAGAATAACGGTATTTGGGTCATAATTATTCATTGCAAAAAAGAAGGCAGCTAGACTACGATCAGTCTTACAGAGGATCAAATTGTGACCTGATTCCTCAAAGCACCGTTTCTTACTTGCTATTTCTATTTTCCCCAACTTCCTATTACAAAAAGAGGCAGTGAGTCTAATTAGGTATTTGAATAGTCACCAAATACAATCTTCTAAGTTCAATTTCGGCAATTGTAGAACAAGGTACTCCTGTGAGAGTAAAATGGACCCTACAGGGTGGCTGGCCAGAGTGACAGAAAGTTTCCACCATCCTTCTGGAGGAATCCTTACTGTGGTCTCCATTTCTGAAAATCCCAACCTTATTGGGCATGTCACCACTTCCATGGTGGTGGCAAGTTAATGGGAAACAGTTATTGAAACAGGATATGACATGACCAAAAACACAAACCTGTGTCTCTGTGCCTCCTTTTTCAGAGATTCTGAGTGGTACCCTGCAGTAAAGCAGGTGAAACACGGTGGAGACACAGTACATCTGACTAATTTATTTTCATTGACTTTGACCATAAAAAAGGTAGGAACAACTTGTTTTCAACATCCCCAAGAAGTTCTGGATCTTGCTGTCTCATAAAAACGTATTTTATCGCAAGCCAGATTCACATACTGCTTGTCTCACCCTTGGCCTATAATACAATTGCCTTTCAGTGTTTCCCAGACCACATGTTGGTTGCCACCCAATATGTGCTTCCATGTAGCTCTTATTATTAAAATAACATTATCAAGAGGGAGTTTCAGGACCAATGATAGGAAATGAACAAGTCCAGATGCCGCCAATACCTCTGATTCATTATCTTGAGCTCCATTGGTATTCCTGCCTCACTCCAGTTATCTTGTCTGTTTTCACACGTTATCTACTCTCCTGAATTCAGTGAATTAAAGAACGCATTTCATTTCTACCAAATGAATACACAACACAATGTACATTTCTCTCTGTAAACCATTTACTAAATACACTCACTGTACTCAGCTCTTAACTGATAGATTCTGTACTTGAATACAGTAAGTTTCTTTCCTAACTATTCTTATACATACATTACTGTCAATAGGTTGTCACTTTTCCAAATCAGGGATACCCCAACATATAATTTTCCACTGCCCCCCTCAGGCATGCAGAACTCTCAAGTTTCTCTTATTAAAAGCTGCACTCAAAATCCTATCAACTAATTCACACTCAACTATAATAGTATATACATCTTGCTAGATTTTTCTAGGTCTTTCTAGATTTTTCTAACCTAAAATATAAAATATTTAAGTTAAGAGGGCAAATCTCTTAAGGAAGAATTTCAGGTACTAATGGCTGGTGCTGGGTTGCTGAGGTGGGAGCAGGGGTGTTTTTAGAGGAATAAGTTCACAGAGTTTTCCCAACCCTGGCAGGTAGGCTCACAAAGGTCACATGTCAAGCTGCCCTGCATAAGAATAAGAGCAGTCACAGTACTGCTCTTTTTTTTTTTTAAGTGCCTTTTCTTTTCAGAGTTGGGATATGAATTTTAAAATTTTATTTCATGTTCACTGCAATTCTATGAAACAGCCCTGTTACTCTCACTTTATGGTGAAGAAACATAATTTGGTCAAAACCAGCCAACTAAACAAATGGCAGAGTGGGAATTTCAACTCACAACAGGATTCTCAAACCCATGGTCTTATCTGTTGTAGTCTGATTTTTGGTGGTCTCAAATAAATTGAACTTTTAAGATATTTACTGGACAGACTCATTTTTGCCTTCATAATTTCTTGTTTTTCTCAGTACTCTCTGATCAATATCATGAGGTAAGGTGATAATTGCTTTTGAACCTCTCACATTTTTCAGCAATCCCATTGTTGATCTGGTCATTTTTAAACTCTATGGAAAGCTTACATGGGGTAGATGTTTCCATTAAAGTTATTTTTTTCTCCCTAACCCCTTCCCAACTAATGAAAAAAAAAAATATATATATATATATATTTATATATAGAAGGGGACATTAAAGCTTGCATTTATTCCAACCTTATTACTAATCAAACAGAAAAAAGGAAAATGAATCAACGAGATACAATTTTGCATCTGTCCTAAGTTGATGATACTATGGGAGGATGGGTGGTTTCAAACAATTCTGGGAAGGATATAAATAGATAAAAGTTTTGTGCAGATCAATTAGTTAATATAACCCAGAAATTCCACTTCTTTGAACTTTTTTAATTAAATAATTGGACGCACATCCAATAATTCATGTGAATATCTGTCTTTGTATTAGGAAAAGTTAACCTAAATATATGACAATAAAGTCAAAATAAATAAAGTTTGGTACATTTATAGGACAGAGTAATATGCAGCAACTATAATGCTTTCTAACAATTCTAATGGAAATGAAAACTTGGAATACTTAGTGGGAAAAGCAGGTGTAAAACATATGCTTTATATACACTTAAATTTCTGAAAATAACAGATATTACACCAAAGGATTCATTGTTGTTACAACTAAGCAATGGGATTGTGAATAATGTGCTATTGCTTTGTTATGCATTTTTTAACTTCCCTCAAATTTTCTAACAATTACTTAAAAGAAAAATAATTTCTACAATAGAACTCAAGATAGAACTTTTGCTTATAAATAGTAAGAATGATATACTCCTCCCTTTATTTTTAACCAACTTCTACATTTCATAATTTGGGGTTGAGTCCTTTCAACAGATTCCTTATAGTTTGATGTATATTTCTAATAATCTCAATTCTGGCCTCCACCAACTTATCTCCTCATTATTAGCTACTGACCCCAAGGTATAGCAAAATTAGTATAATATAATTAAACCATTCAAGGCCAAACCTATGAACTTGGAATAAAAAATGTAAATGAATGCAAGTTTCACTCATCCTTTTCTTGTTACAAATTCTTTCTAGTAAAATGCAATGTGATTATTAAATTGTGTGGAGTGGTGAACAGGGTGTGGCTAGTATTCTTAAAAATTGATGGCAAAAATACAAGAAGGAACAATGGGAAGAGGAGAAATTATTATGACATGATAAAGGAATTATTTAATGTCGAATTTGCTGCATATAGCTATGATTTAATGTTGCGCAAGAAAGAGAAAATGCTAAATCTCAGGAATTCAGGTCTACATCAATCAGGAACAACCATGTGTGATATATAGGCCCCATTAATCCAAGTACAGTCCCTTAAAAACAAATAGATCTCTACTTCCGTACCTACCAGTAGTAAAAAGGAACATTTATAGGGGCACCTGGGTGGCTCAGTTAAGTCAGTTAAGCATCTGACTCTTGATTTCGGCTCAGGAGCCGAATTTCATGATCTCAGGAGCCCCTGCAGTGGGATTCTCTGCTTGCAACTTTCTTTCTCCCTCTCTCTCTGCCCCTCTCCACTTGCACATGTTCTCTCTCTCTCTCTCTCTCTCAAAATAAATAAATATATATTTTCAATAGGAACATTTATAAACCATGAATTGATGATATAGAGTGTACATTCATAAGATGATACAGTCACTTGTTCACTAATTGATCCATGCATTCAAGAATCCATTGAGTAGCTACTATGTGTGAAATCCAAATTAAGGTTCTAAATTGGTCTCTACTTTACAGCAACGAATGTGTGATGGGTGGTACCAGTGGGGTGCTCATCGATCATGAGATTGTTGAACCGCATTACATACCCATGGAATCAGAATTTCTGGGGGGGTCCAGGGCCAAAAAATCAAAATTGTTACCATGCTCCTTGGGTGATTCTTATGAACATTACTTTTGAAAATAGTACATTCTTTTGTCCTGTACAGACACAATTTGTGTGCGAAACCTATTCAGCAGCAATGCAAAGATGGCTGTGAGCAAAACTGAAGCAGTCGAGGATATTAATACGGTGACTTTAGTGCTTTTGTCAACTTAACATTATTATGAGAAAGTACCTTTAAGTAAATAACTACAAAATGTTACCTATAGTCAGTCAGGAATATCGTGCATCATTAACCTTTCTTTAAACTAGCACTAGATTTACTAGAGTAATGGCTGACTCAGAATACAACTAAAATAAAAATGTTTATTCATATGAAAGAAATGAGATATTCTGAAGTGTAATTTCTGAAGCCACAATTTGAAAAGCTATGGAAAGGAGTAGGACTTCTCCATAAAATGAAATAGGTAACGCTGCATTTAATTTCTGGGGAGATAGCCTGCAGGCTCTGAAAAGCAAGTAATCGATATTTAGTTTAGAAAAGTAAGAGGGGCTGTCATTTATTGAGAATTTACCATGTGACAAATAGTACATTAAGAGCTTTAAACTATCCCAATGACCTATCAAATCTAAGAGGTACACATTGTTACTTCATTATCCCCACTTAAAAGATGAGTAAACAAAGGCACATGGAGATTAAACACTGTTTAAGGCACAAATCAATAATGCACAGCTTCTGTACAACATATTGTTTAAAAACTTAAAAAATGAGTCTGTAAGGAAGCAAAACCCAACAACAAAAATCTCATAACTTGATAAATTAGAGAAGAATGAAAAGAATTGAAAAATAATACTGACGGATACAATCACACAAGGATTTTAATTGTGTACCATTGATCAAGGATCACAGAACCAGAGTACTAATGGAAAAAGAAAATTCCATTTTGTCCAACTGCCTCTACTATAAATAATGCATCAAAGCTCTCAAGAGCTAAAGTGATTTGTGACAGTTAAGCTCTGAATACAGGTGTCCAAACACCCATGGAGAGAGTGTCCGACCTCACCCTCCAATTCATGGGCCCTAGAGGTCTTCCTTCAAATCAATATGTTACTCAGATGAACCTTACAAAGTCAGCACATTGGAAAGTAGATAAATTTTTAATTTAAAAAATAATTTTCCCACTATTCAACAAGAGTGGAAACGTTTGAAATGTTGAAGTATATAAAAGTACCTAAAAGCATGTATTTGGCTTCCCATTTTTGCAATCAAACCCAAGCTCACGTTCTGTCCAACCCTTCGTCTCTATTCCAAGCTCTTACTTCCGGTGCTCGCTTCAGCCGCACATATACCGAGCTCTTACTTCCGTACGTTATCATTCCCATCATTATTATCTTTATGTTCCTTGTTTGATACTTCAGCCTTACAGATTCCTTAGCTATTGGCCAACATTCTTCGTTGTCTTCTGTTTGGAGTAACAGACTTGAGTTCCCAGTTCATTAATGGTGCTTACAAACTGTAACATCTTGGATGAACTACTTAACTATTGAGTCTAAATTTCCTCACCTGTAAGAGTGAACATAATAATGTCTAGTTTATAAAGTTGTGAGAATTAAACCTAGGTTAAAATATTGACTTTATTGACTAGTGCAACCGGTGCTCAAATTATAAATGACTTTTCCTCGCTTCCTCCACCTAAATGTTTAATTTCACCAGCTGCCATCATTCTGGGAGGGTCCCATTTGGGTACCATCTTCCCCTTACCCCGCACCCCCACCCCAGCCACTTGCCCTTTTTTGTGCCTCACAAAAACCTCTTCAGTTTTGACTTTCTAAATTTCACATTTGAGTGTTTTTCTATAGTTCTATCGGTCTTTAAAGAGGAAAAGGGAGAGACAGAGAGAGAGAAATAATGAAAGTGAGCAATTTAGCTGTCAATGAGTTTTTCTCATTTTTTTTTCCTTTTGTTTCAACCCTGTCTCTTTTCAATTGTTGCTTAAGATAAATCCTGTTTATTCTGTTCTTATAATGCATGTTGCTATCTGAGGTATCAACTGAAAAGAGGGAATGCTTTCTCACTGGCAATAATCTACAGAAACATCTGTTAGAATAACTGACTCTAGTCATGTTACTGACAGGAGATTGCCACCCAGAGATTACTGAAAAGAAGGTATTTTTTTTAGAAGTCTCAACTTTTGTTATTTTACATAGCGGTGTTCCCTGGAAGTGCTTAATTTTCTAAGCCTCTTCTTTCTTAAAATAATCACCTCCCCAAACCTTTGGAATAGAAATTATTTTAAAATTCACACTGTTGAGCTATAGGGATGAAAGAAAGATCTGAGGGCTTGAAAAGAGAGAAAAACATGTGCAAAAGGCAGGGGGTAAGTCATGGAATCACTTATAAAAGAGACAAAATTATAGAAGTACCAGAGTGTGGAGTCAGGGGCTGAAGTTTTAAAAATAAATTTTACCCTCGATAAAACACCATCTTGCTCCAAGTGAAGACAGCCACGTCTCTGACATCACCGATATCATGGAGACACAATTTATATTCAGCTCTTGAACTCATAATTCTAGGTAAAATTTCAGCTATATTCATCTGCAGCCAAAGACACGGTTCTCAATAGCAAGTGTCAAATGTGTAGTCAGACTTAAGGATATGAACACCCGACCAAAAAAAAAGTGCTTTTCGTTTCATAACCTGCAATCCTAACCTCAGAGTGGACTCGGTCAGAGAGAAACAATTAGGAAACATTGAATTAGAACCTTTTTAATGATATGTATATAAATATTCATTTAAGGCAAATGAACCTTCTTGGCAGATGTACTGAAAACCTGATTGTCCCAGGCCTGCAGCTGGCCGGGGAGTCTGTGGGAGCAGGGTCAGGGAGGCATGCCTTCCTTCCTGTCAGCCAGCTCTTGTCTGCAGCTGAACAGGACAGGAGGGCTTTGAAGGGAGGGAGGTCTGTGACAGTAGGGGTGACTTGGCGGTTTCTCAAAGGTCAGGTACACAAATACAGCCAAAAGTGTTTCTTTTCTATGCTGTCATTAGCTTCAAAATGGCTCATAATTTCAGAGAACGTTCAATAATCTTTTCTCCTCACTGATTTGTTAAGATGTTTCCTAGGCACCTACTGGACAAAAACAAAACAAAACAAAACAAGGCAGATTAGGTCCTTAACCTCATATAGCTTATTTTCCATTTGCTATACTTTATTGAGCACTTACAATCAGCCATGAGCTAGACAAGGCACTAGGTAGTATGGATTTAAAGATGGAACAAATATTAAAGATGGAACATTTATTAAATATTATGGAATATGTGGATAATATGGAATATTTATTTGGATATATTTGGATAATATATTTGGATATATTGGATAATATTTGGATAATATGGAATATTTATTAAATATTAAAGATGGAACAAAAGATCCCTGTTGCCAAAAGGCACATGGTTAGGTTCAGTCAGTAGCCTTGCCTGTAAATAATAAGTCTATGGTGAGATCAATGCTAAGAGTTGTCTGTACAAAGTGCTTCCTAATTATCTAGATAATGGAAACAGTGCTGGAATCCCTCCCACGTTTCTAATATTTAAAAAAATTTTTTTTTAACATTTATTTATTTTTGAGACAGAGAGAGACAGAGCATGAACGGGGGAGGGTCAGAGAGAGAAGGAGACACAGAATCTGAAACGGGCTCCAGGCTCTGAGCAGTCAGCACAGAGCCTGATGCGGGGCTCGAACTCACATACCGCGAGATCGTGACCTGAGCCGAAGTCGGACACTTAACCAACTGAGCCACCCAGGCGCCCCCACGTTTCTAATATTTTAAAGAAAAACTGCGTTTGTTAAGTCTCAGTAAGCTGCTTAATTTCTGAAATCTAGGAAAACAGATACTCTGGTAAACTAAATTAAATTTTAGTCAACTAAAATCATTAATTGTAAACAGAGAAAGTATTATTATACTTGGGCCTGGTATCTACATTTTCTCTTCTCTATTGTGACGAAATACATTTTAAAATGCATATAATAAATTATCATACCAAGGCTTTCATCGAAAGGTATTTTTCCCATTGCTGGTTTAAGTAACAAAAAGGTTTATGGGAATGAAATGTTAAGGTAGGAAAACTTAGATATTAGATGTCACCTATTGATCTCCATTAAATTGTTTTTCTCAGGACCCGTGAATTTCCTATAAATTGTTAAAGGAGATCACAAGAGTATTAGGTCACATATGGTCTGTGGTAGGTTTCTGGGTTTATGAAGTATGTAGCAAAAATAAAATGCTAAGATTCTGATTAAAATAAAACTTATATAAATGAAGGTTTTTGCATTAGTTGAGTTTTCCCCTGCAAGTAAACGTCAGTCCCTCCCCCAAAATAAAAGCTAATATTAGGGATGTAAAAAGAAAAATTTTGGGCCTTAATGTTGCATTGTATATAGTCCTATGTTCTATAATTTTTATAACTTAATAGGCAACATGCACAGTCTGAAATGACCTTTATAAAGATGATCCCACAAAAAAACCTAATAAAAAAAGTTTTAATAATATCTGCTATACTTACTATGGAAAAGAAGCCAATTGCAGTTCTCCATCAATTCTAAGGTGCCAATAATTGCATGATACACATTTTATAAATTATATGAAAAGAGTTAAAAAGCTGCCAATTAAAAATAGTGCAAGGTTTTATTATCATTTGGAATCTTTATACTTGTTGAAAGAGGTCCGTTAGATTTACTAAGATACAATTTTAACTCTATCACTCTTATGCTATCATAAAAAGGAAAATGTAAGTGAACTAAAAGGCCTCGTAATATTCTATCACACCCCGAGTCTGAATTTTCTGTATCGCTTTTCAACTCAGAGATGTTGCTGCCCATGTTTCTGCACAGATCTCATTATCCAAACTGACAAGAGGGTTAGTGATGCAGGTTTTCTTAAGACAGTGTTCCACTAGTGTCTCTGAGCTTTTCGTCCAAGATTCTGACACCGAGTCTGCCAGTTGTGGTGCTGACTCTTTCTAAATCTTAACAGAAGGTGTTATTAGAAAGTTTTAAGGCAACAAGCAGAATTCAGATGCTCAATTGGTCCTCCTCAGACAGTGTGTGCAGAATCAAACACTGAGAGCTCAAGTAATATAGACGTGTCACTACGGATCCCAACCAAGTATGTGCTTGAGCAGGCAATACCCATTATGCCAAGGAATGGCCTGACAAAGAGAGATCGCAGGGGGTCATGGTTTTTAAGGCTCAGTCCAATTTCAGAGAGGTTAGAATGTGAAGACATGCACCTTAGAATCAGTGAAATAAAGTAACCCTCAAATTAAGCTATTCACAATAGCACATTTCTCTGACATTCTCAGGATTTATAGATTAATATGTAATAATATATAGTGTTTACATATTAAATTATATATCAATCATAACACAATAATGTATCACAAGATACTCCAAGTATTATTAGCAAAACTGATCTCTAGGCTTTGTTATTCTGAACAAAAAGAGCAACAATGGTGTCCTAAGGGATCAAAACAGCAATCACTAATAATATAAACAATATTTAGCCTGAGTAAAATATAATCATGTATTACTAAGGGCACACAAAATAGAAGCCAGTTAAAAGGAAAGACTCTCTCCCCTCATCCTTGACCTATAAAAACACTGAAAAATGTGGAACTGGGAAGAGCCAATGAAAACAGAATAAGGAAGGGCTTTAGGGTGGAGAGGCTTTGCTGCATTTTTTTGCAGAATGCCTATGAAAGAGATATTTCCCTCCTTTTAAACCTTCTGCAAAGAAACACTAGTTCCTGAACAACGCTATACGGCATTTATAAAAGGAAGAACACCCATTTGGAATAACAGGACAATGTATATGACACACAGATCAGGGCACTGTCCAAAATGAGCATACGTGAGGGACTCGGCCTGTGTTTAGATTCCAAGATGCATACTAGATATGGACGAAAAGCATTCTGATAAGTGTCTTTGCCCATTAACAACACTCTTCTGACATCTGTGTCAGAACATCCGTTCTGACATCACAGAATACAGAGGTTTTAACTTGTTTAAAACTTCTAAACTATCTCAAGGGCAGCAGCTCTCGTACCTTTACATTTCTGCATCACTGATAATACATGCCGCATAATTAACACTTAATGATTTGGTCCATCAGATTAATTTTGCAGGACCCTAATGGGTATGCACAAGAATAAATGAAGGATGAGGTCAGAAAGATGAGTTTAAACTGGTAGGCCTGTTATCATGTCTCCTTAATAAATGTTAGTGAACGTGCCTAATTAATAACCCAAATCCTCATTAGAAATTCATTCAAGTGTTTTCTGAACTGACAGGGATTTTGTGGAACTTCCGTCTTGTTCTGGCAAACAATGCTGTAGTAGTTCATATGGTTTTCAAATGTAGAGATGTGAGGCATCTAACAAGCAAAAGGAGTTGATAAATGTGATTACATGTGGAAATGCACAAATAATTTCATATATGCAAAGCTATTAAATTTTCTTAAGTCAAAATGAGGGTACTATTATATTATATATATAATTTTATGTGATCTACAACATACAGTCATACCTTTTCATCTATATACCTCTATCCATCTATTCATCTCCCTGTCTTTATCAACCTATCTAGTAAATCATGAAGGGGTATAAACAGTCCTACATGGTGTGACCTCACTCCTACTTCCTTCTTCAGGCATATGATTCTCCTGCTTCTAGCACCCTAGGCTCCAGCCATATACCAGCCTCACTTGTAGCATTTGGAGCTATCTGCTTTCAGACCGTGAAGCCTTTATTCGTGCTGCTTTCTCTTTGAATACCTCCCTTGCTGGCTGGCAAGCACCTCAATATGCTTCAAATATCATTTATCACACTACCAGTGGTAAAAAGGAAGCCACTGGAGTAGTGCTTTACATTGGGCCATAGTGATGTGAGGTTTATAATGTGAGAGTTTCCAGTTGTATTTGTTCCAGACATTAAAGTGGTTATTTCATTTGCAAACAAAAATGACCATGAATACGATAACATTTTGAATGTATTTTCTGCAGACTGGGGCTACAGAGTTATCGTTCTGATATGCACATTTTATTTTAGCAGGCAGTCCTCATGACAACCGATTAAGCAAAAATCCTTAAATAGCTTCTCATATTTATCTTCCAGGCCAATAATTCAAATAGTGAAAAGTATACCATGAAGGTGTTAGAGAAAAATTTGGGCCTCCTCAAGATCATTACTGATGTAATTACTGCCTTAAATAAAATCACTAAAATATTTGAGAAATCAAATTATCTTCAAGACTGCTAAAGTAGTTATCACAAACTACTATGACAGAAATAAAACTTTTTTTCTGAAATGTGATATTTGGCAATTTATTTTTAACAAATCTTACACGTGTCTCCAGAAGAAAGCTCTAGCTATGAATTAAAATTAAACTTATTCAAAGCACAAATCTAGGATATCATATTTAATAGAGTTAGCCCTAATAGAACATAAATTCCAGCAGTGAAGAAGATGGAATTCACAAAATGTACTTGATGATTCAAACAATGCCAGATCAAGGTGACGAATAGACTATATACATATACATACACACACATATATATACATATATATAAAAGATATATACATATATACACATATATATAAAAGATATATACATACATATAAAACTCTTTTAAATCAAAGCTTGATTTAAAAGAGTTTTCTCTTTTAAAGAGAAAGAGAGAGGGAGACACAGAATCCAAAGCAAGCTCCAGGCTCTGAGCTGTCAGCACAGAGCCCGATGTGGAGCTTGAATCCATGAACCGCAAGATCATGACCTGAGACGAAGTCAGACGCTCAACCGACTGAGCCACCCAGGCCCCCCTATAAATGACTTTTACAGAGCTTTTTGCTTCAGCAAAATCTTTTTAAATTAATAAAGGTATCAATAGGTATCACAAAATAAATGCCATTATATTCAGAAGACTAAATTCATTCATAAAGAATGTAATAGTAATGAGCCTATCTTTTATCAAGCTTCCTGAAAATTTTTAAAAATTTCATACATGAACATTTACTTCCTAAAAATGTAAACATTTCAGAAGATGTCTATCTACATATTAACAAGTATAACTCGTTTTTCAATTCTCAATTCCAATAGTGACCTCCCCATCCTCTCTTCATGGAGTTGGTGGTAACCATTTAAATGCATCCATGCAGAATATTAAGCTATTTATATTATGTATATAATCTGTGTCTGTCTGTGTTATCTCGCTCATGTTATTCTGCCTTGTCTCAAAAAATGCAAAACAATTTTACATTACAGTATACATGGATACTAACAAATTGTTTGAAAAGCTGTTGAGTATCTTGTGAGCCAGGATGGATGTCTTAGAATTTGCCTATTTATTGGTCCCACTGTCGGTTGGTTGAAATTTAGATTCTTTCCTAACTTCAACTGTTATGAACCATTTTACTGTTATGCATTCTATCTTCCAACATTGGCACAAAGTACACCCTAGTGAAAACAATTAAAAACATTTGATAACATGGTGCTAACATGTTCTTGAATGCATTGATGATCTGCCAATAAAGTAAGTAATACCACACTGAGGTTAGAAGCAAAGTTTAATCTTGTGCCGTGGACTTTATGTCTGGGTCCCCCCAGAATTCATACATTGAAACTCAATCCTCAGTGAGATGGTATTTGGGGATGGAGACTTTTGGAGGCAGGTCATGAGAGTGAAGCCCTTATGAATGGGATTAGTGCCTTTATAAGAAGTAACCCAAAAGAGATGATATCTCTTAGCCATAAGGGGGTACAGCAAGAAGGTGTCCATCTGCCAACCAGGAAGAGGGCTCTCAACAGGAACTGGATTGGCCAGAACCTTGATCCTTGTCTTCCATGCCTCCCAAACTTTAAGAAGTAAAATTCTGTTATTTAGGCCACCCAATTTATGGTATTTTTGTTATAGCAGCCTGAACTAAGACATCTGGTCCATACCTTATGAGAATTTTTCCAAACTATGAATCTGACCATCTACAGAAGACAAAATCCAGGGCCTTCTCTCAGTGAGACAGGTAATAGGAGATACTATATACAATTTAGAAGCTGAAGAGTATACCCTCGCTCATAATGGTTAACTGGTCAGAAACTCTCAGTGCTTCCAGGAAAATGACAGAGACAAGTAAAACATCTTTCTGGGGAAAAAAAAATCCATCCTGAAATTTAAAAAAATTCCACAATAATAATTTAAAGAGAAATGAGCATCTTTGACTTCCAGTTTCCAGTTCTGGAAAACTGGAAATCACCCCTCTATCCTAAGAAGTAAACCAAAGACTGAAAAATCAAGTTTTCTTGCAAAACTCTACACTAGCAATGAACAATTAGGAAACAAAATTAAATAGATATAAATATAGATCTATAGATATAGGTATATATAGATAACTGGCAATGCAGTGGGAGTGCAGCCTTCCTGCAGAATGAAGGAAGAAATGACTTGCACATTAGCAACGATGGCCTCAGTAGATGCTCCAGCTGGCTCTACAAATTCCAGGGGACACTGTTCCTTCTTCTCTTCCACACATAAGTGTATTGAACAGTGGCATTAGTAATTAAACTCTGAGATACTTCTGTCTTTGCTCCCGTACTTCCCCCACTTTTGTAACCATTACCTGTATTAAATTCCTTTGGTTTGAAAACACCTGAGGTTTCTGGGGACACTGATATAATTTCCCTATACCTTGGAACACCAAGATACTTACTAATTCAGTAAGCTCACTGTTTCTCTAGTATACTTTACCAAGCCTCTTCCATGGTCCGCCTTGACATGAAATAGTGTAAGAATAAGTTGTTTTAATGTTAAGCACATTTGTCTCATATTAAATACTAATCTGATCTTATGTCAAAAAGATACATCTAGACAAAGAAAGGTAATCTGAAGACCAGTCTTAGAGAAACAGAGTCACCAGATATAGTCTAGATTTATTAAAGTCAAATCTACTACAATGTGAACCTAAGTATATGTGTATAGATTTAAAAATATGTATAAATATATTTTCATGTAGATATGTAGATATTTCATATACATGGAGTTATCCATGTTATCGGTATATTAGTCTATATTTAGCACTTATTCTTTCAACATTTTAAGTTATATTCATGTAAAATTTTCACATGAACTATCCTTAAAATGATAATACTATTTGACTGTGAGGGAAAAGCCTATATTATCTTTCCTTATTTCTTTCTTTCTAAAGCCTTAAAGTCATGATTTTTTTTTTAGAAAATTGGCCGACTAGATTATTTCAACATTTCTATGTTGAGTCATTCGAACATATACATCAAGCCATTTTAGCTTCCTATTCAAACCCCATTTTTAATTCTCTATGAGAATAGTTTCAGCTCTGAGGCCAAATAAAGATGTAAAACAGTCCTTTGTCAAGAATAAAAAGGAGATTACCTCATCAACGAGCTATGAAATAACAGAACTAATTTAACTCAGATAATGGGGACAGTTTTGGGAACAAGGTGGTAATGAAGTTACAAAAGTATAGAAAATACAATATTAAAAAAAAAAAGTCACAGAAATAGAGGTGGATGAAAAGGAATGCATCAATTTTATTTTGTAATTGCCTTTTATTTTCTGCTGAGGGCTTTACCTCCCAAAGGGGTATATAAGTGAGGGTCACTGACTTTCATAATTTTTACTAATGTAGTGGCATATTCAACGAACTTATACATTTGGAAACAACCATGTATTTAAAGAACTTAGACAATAAATTTAACAATGGAAAATTAAATTATAAGCATGGAACATAAAGTTCCATTTTTCATGACTTATTTCTTTTTTAGACCAGTATTAGGTTCACAGCAAAACTATGGGGAAGGTACAGAGATCTCCCATGTGCCTCCTGCCCCTACACATGGCCCTCCCCTATTATCAACATCTCCCACCAGAACAGTATATTTGTTACAATCGATAAACCCACATCAACACATCATAATCACCCAAAGTCCATAGTTTACATTAGGGTTCATTCTTGGTGTTGTACATTCTACATGTTTGGACAAATGTATAAGGGCATGTATCTATCATTATAGTATCATAAAGGGTATATTCACTGCCCTAAAAATCCTCTATGCTCTGCCTATTAATTCCTCTCCTATTCTGAACCCTGGCAACCATTGATCCTTTTACTGTCTCCATAGTTTTATCTTTCCCAGAATGTCATGTAGACTTCTCAGACTGGCTTCTTTCTTTTAGTAATACGTATTCAATTACTTCCAGGTCTCTCATGACTTAATAGCTAATTTCTTTTTAGTGCTAAATAATATTCCACAGTCTGCATACACCACAGTTTTTTTATACACTCACCTACTGAGGACATCTTGGTTGCTTCCAAGTTTTGACAATTACAAACAAAACTGCTAGAAACACCCATGTGCAGGTTTTTACATGGACATAGTTTACAAATCTTTGGGTAAGTGTCAAGGAACGTGACTGTTGGATTCATGGTAAAAGTATGTTTTGCTTTATAAAAAACTGCCAACCCATCTTCCAAAATGATTGTATCATTTTGAATTCTACCAGCAAAGAATAAGAGTTCTTGTTCCTCTGTACCCTCACTACCACTTGGTGTTGTCAGTATTCTGACTTTTGCCCATTCTAATAGATGTACAGTGATATCTGTTTCTTTAATGTTCATTTACCTGATGACGTAAGATATGGGACATATTTACATATGCTTATTTGTCATCTGTATATCTTCTACGGTGAGGTGCCTGTTAAGGTCTTTGGCCTAATAGAAGCAGTGGTTTTTCTTGTTAATTTTAAGAGTTCTTTGTATATTTTAGATAATAGTCCTTTATCAGATGTTTTTTGGAATATTTTCTTCCAGTCTGTGGCTTGTCTTACTCTCCTGACCTTGTTTTTTGCAGAGAATTTTTTAATTTTAATAAAGTCTATCTTATTAATTCTTTCTTTCAAAGACTGTGCCTTTCTGGGGCGCCTGGGTGGCTCAGTCGGTTAGGTGGCCAACTTCGGCTCAGGTCATGATCTCGTGGTCCGTGAGTTCAAGCCCCACGTCGGGCTCTGTGCTGACAGCTCAGAGCCTGGAGCCTGTTTCAGATTCTGTGTCTCTCTCTCTCTGACCCTCAACCGTTCATGCTCTCTCTCTCTCTCAAAAATAAACATTAAAAAAAAATTTTTTTTTAATAAAAAAGACTGTGCCTTTCATATGTCAAAAGGCATTGCCACAACCTAGATCATCCAGTTTTTCTAAGTTGTTTCCTAGGAAGTTTACAGTCTTGCATTTTAGATTTCAGTCTATGATCTATTTTGAGATGATTTTTGTGAAGGGTATAAAGTGTCTATATTCACTTTTTTTTTTTTTGCATGTCATTGGTCCAGTTGTTCCAACACCAATTATTGAAAATACTATTTTTGTTCCATTGTATTGTGTTTGCTCCTTTGTTGAAGATCCATTTGGCTTTATTTATGCAGGTTTATTTCTGGGCTATTCTGTTGCACTGATGTATTCTCTTTTATTTTGCCAATGTACTATCTTGATTACTGCAGTCTCATAGTAAATCTTGAATTTGGGTAGTATCTCTCCTCTAACATTGGTGTTTTTGTTTTGTTTTTTCCTTTAATACCGTGCAGGCTTTTGTGGGTCTTTTGCCTCTCCATAAATTTCAGAATCAGTTTGTTGATATCCACAAAATAACTTGCTGGATTTTGACTAAGATTATATTGATTATAATCAATAAATAAGTTGGGAAGAACAGACCTTGTGACAATATTGAGTCTTCCTATCCATGACCTTGAAATAGGTCTCCATTGATTAGTTCCTCAATTTCTTTGGTTAAAGTTTTGTTGTTTTCCTTGTACATATTTTGTTAGATTTATACCTAACTATTTCATTTGGGGAAGAACAAATATACGTGTAATGTGTGTTTAATTTCAAACCCCACTTTTTAATTGGTAGTATATATTAAGGAAAGTGGTTGACTTTGTATATTAACCTTATATCCTGTAACCTGGCTATCATTGCTTATTATTTCCAGTTCTTGCTGCTGGTTCTTTCAGGTTTTCTACATGGATGATCATGTCATCTGTGAGCATAGACAGTTCTCTTTTTCCTTTTCAATCTATATTCTTTTTTATTTTCTTTACGTGTTTTATCGGATTAGCTAGAATTTCCAATATAATGTTGAAAAGTGGTGGGAGAAAAGATCCTTGCCTTATATCTGATCTTAAAGAGAAGTTTTTCACAATCAAGTGATGATTTTGGAAGTTTTTTGTAAATATACTTTATCAGGTTCAAAGCTCCATTTTTAATCTTCATAGTGGTCCACTTTACATGTAAGAGGCTTTTATTTTGCTTGCTCTTTACAACTTTTCAAAAATTTAAGAGTTCAGAATTCACATCACTTAAATTTTATTTGTTAATTTAATGACTTCTTTAGAAGTCTGCTAAACTCACATTATCTTAATTTTAGGTCAGATTTAAACACAATTAAAATTAATAAACTAACAGAAGTCATAATTTAATAAGGAAAAGCAATGGGCTTATAATGAGTACCTTTTGTAGACCCTGTACTCCTATACATCTTTATCATAAGCATAACTTCAGGTCAAAATACTTCTGTTCACTCCTTAGTCAAGGACATTCACTACTGCAGTCAAGATGGACCTACATTATCTTAGGAGTTAAGGTGGTGGTACAGTGCGATGCTGAAAGGCTGGCTCTGGAGCCAGTGGGCATGGTTTCACCCTTGTCCTACTGCTTACTAGCTATGTGACTGGGAAAGTTATTTAATGCTCTAGTTAAGTGAAATAATATCTACTTCAAAAGGATTAAATCAGTTACTATACATAGTTCTCAAAACGATGTCTACAATATAGCATATATTGTAAGAGTATTACTATTACTATTAAATGAGGGGGACTAAAGTACCTGCATAAATAATTCAGGTAAAACCACCAAGTCACCTAAGTTTTCAGACTTTACAACCTCATATTAATATGATCAATGTAGAAATTACATAATATCAAGGTACTACAGTGATTGGCTAAAAAAGCCAACTTGTGTGGCTGCGGGAGATGAGAGAAACTGTACATGAATTTAACCAGCTATGAGCTCAGTTATTTCTTCTGCCCTGGGTGGACACAAAGAAATGACAATTTTAAAGGTTAATTGATTTCTCTTAACCTGCTACCAGCAATAAATAAACAAACTAGACCAGGATCATTTCATTTATGTGGATAATCTACATCTCCCTCTGGGAAAGTTAATGAATTTAGGAAAGAGAAAGAAAATAAGAGAAGTATTGACCCCCTTTCCCAAAGCAAAGTGTGCGTCAAACATATTTTCCCTTGCTTAGTTCTATAGTCTATCTGCTTCCATAGCTGGACGTTTCTTTTATGAGGTACAATAGGAGGTTAATGGATCAAATGAGCAGATGGTAATATTCTGGAAAATAATGATAATACTTACACCACTGCCAGGGTCTCAACCCTGCTGAGTGATATGGTAACTCAGCAGTGGGGAATTGTTCCTGGGGGTACACAGACAATCTGTAGTGTTGCTTCCATTAAGTGGCTGAGTGATCAGCTGCTAAACACATACACACACACACACACACAAACACACACACACACACACACATACACACACACACACACCCTTCACACAAGAACACATTTTGTGTAATACACTATTAAAAACAATTCTTCTAAAGAATGCCCAGGGACTGTTAATTCTTCAAGTCACCAAATGTCTAAGGACCGTCACCTACATGCTTAGTAATACTGCAAAGTACTTCTCAAAATGTTATGCTTAAAAGTTCATAAAATAACCTTAGACATTGTGTAAGCAATGAAAAACATGTTGCGCATTTATTTGCAGTGCATAAGAAAAAAACTGCTCAGAAAAACCATAATTTCATAAATATCGCTTAAGATAAAGTGAAAGTAGGAATATAAGTTTTTTAAAAACGTCGCGGGGGGGGGGGGATCAGACAAGTTCACTTAGATGCGCTCCATCCTAAATCTCCAATAAAATGATGGCAAATAGATGTTTTACAAGAACAAATCTCCAAGGATGAAGGAAGAGAAGAAAGAGCAATAGCAACATAACTGAGGATTCGAAATCGGAAAGACTAGGCAAAGCTTGTGTACTCAGTCCTGGGAAGCTGAGTCTGGTGGCAGCACACTGAGGAAGCTAAGGAACAACTCACTCTTCACCACAGAACTCACACAGATCAGGAGTTGGTAGTATAGAAACTTCTAGCAGGGGAAGAGACAGTGGAAAAAAAAAAAAAACAACACCTGAAGATTGCATTGCAACTTTGCTCAAAAAGAACTTTGATGTCCAGATTCTTTCTTATACTTTACATAGCCAGGCAACTGCTAAGGACACACCTCTGCAAAAGACAGGAGGATTCAGGTCCAAAAATGAATGAATGAATGAATGAATGAATGAATGAATGAAAGAAAGAAAGAAAGAAAGAAAGAAAGAAAGAAAGAAAAACGAATGAACATGTCTATGAGCTGTAGGGCAAAGATAAAGGCAGAGATACTTTAGAAAAACAGGGAATAAGTGAAGGCTTACATATGAATGATAAGATTACAAAAGACTGGAAAATTCTTCCTTGGTGATTTTGACCAACCTGGCTAAATGTAATGATCCTGGGGTTCCCTAATAAAGACGCCCGGCCAACCCACATTTGAAAGTTATCATCTGCGTGTAAGAATTTCCAACCACGTTTGGTACCACATCGTTAAGTTTGAACAGACAGAAAAGGATAATCAGATGTTTTGGAAACAAACAAAAACAAAACAACACAAAAATACACAAAACAACAACGAAAACAGAAAAACAATCGGGACAAAACAGAGATGAGGCACAGAGGAAACAACTTCAAAAATATTAGTATCTTCTGAGAGAGAATAGGAAATATTTCATTTATGAATCAATGACTGGATGATATAAAAAGAACATTTAGAGAACTAAATGTGACCATAATAATCAAGATAGTATGGGGATATGTCAAGAATCATAAAAGCAGTACGTGCGTGACTAAAGTGGGGTTACGTGTATGGCCTATTATACAATTAGATTTGGGCCATAAAAAAGGAACCATCTGCAGTATGATTGGTGGAGAGTATACATCTATTGGGGCCCCCTGGAAGGTTCCTTGAGGGAGGAGGGGTGTGCAATGAGCCATCAAGAGTATCTACTGCTGTGACAGGTAGAGATGGGCTCAGGACTCTCCTTTTAGAGAAAATGGCAGTAACAAAAGAAATGTTTAAAATGTGGAAGCACCATAAAGAGAAACAGAAAATATACCAGAGTCATGTATTTGGAGAAAAGAGGGATGGAAGGAGAAAACTGGAATGAATAATCAGTAAATTTGGTTAAGGACTGAATAAGAGGGGCCTGGGGCACTTCCAGATGGAGGCATGTAACAGAGTCAGTAGTGTGGCAGTGGAATTCTGGAAAGAAGTCAGATCTGGGGATAACCGCTGAGTTATTCACATGGAATATTATTCTACTGTCCTTCTTTCCCTCCTTTGCTTCTTTTTCTCCAACAAATATTTACTGGACTTGTAGATCTAATAAGGTGAATAAGATCTCTGCACTTACAAAGCTTTCATTCTTATAGGATGAAGGCCATAAATGAGATTAAAAGAGAGAGAAACACAGAGGGAGAGAGAGACCCAGAGATAACGTTTCCAAGTAAGAGGAATGTGATACTGAAGACAATGATGATAGCAACATTTCTATAGTGTCAGACTTGGTTTTAAGCATTTCTTCCCCTTACTACTCAGATGTGTCTGCAAACCAGCCACACCTATATCACCTGGGAGTCTGTCAGAAATACAAACTTTCTGGGGGCGTCTTGGTGGCTCAGTAAGTTAAACCTCCCACTCTTCATTTTGGCTCAGGTCATGATGTCACGATTCCTGGGATCTAGCCCCGTGCTGGGCTCCCAGCTGGACAGCGAGGAGCTCGCTTGGGATTCTCTCTCTCTCCTTCTCTTTCTGCCCCTCCCCCACTTGGGCACACTCTCTAATTAAATAAAATCATTAAAAAAAAAAAAAGAAATACAAACTTTCTGGTGCCATGTGAAATGACTGAATCAGAATCTACATTTCATCAAGATTCCCATTTGATGGTACATATGTTATAGTATTAGAAACACCACATTATGCAGTTTTGTTCTATTTTGGAGAGACAAAGCAGGCACATGCACATCAGCAGGGGGAGGGGCAGAGAGAGAAGGGAACAGAGGATCTGTAGCAGGCTCTGTGCTGACAACAGTGAGCCCAAAATGGGGCTTTAACTCACCAACCATGAGATCATGACCTGAGCCGAAGTTGGACGCTCAACCGAGCCACCCAGGTGCCCCATTACACAGTTTTTCCTCAGTAAATCTACATAAATCCATTGAGGTAAATATTATAACTGGCTTCATTCTAAAGATGAAAAAAACTGAGGTACGTTGGGGTTAAGGGATTTGCTCACGATCGTTAGCTCGTAAATGCCCAAGCTGGGATCTGAAGCCACACCATCTCGCTTGGGTATCAATGCTCAGAATCACTACGCAATATAGTCTCTCACTATTATCAGGGCACTAAATTTTGGTAAAAACTCTTATGTTTAAAAAAAAAAAGTTTTAACATTTTCTTTATTTTTGAGAGACAGAGACAAAGTGTGAGCAGGGAAGGGGCAGAGAGACAGAGGGAGACACAAAATGCGAAGCAGGCTCTAGGCTCCAAGCTGTCAACACAGAACTCGAACCCAAGAACTGCGAGATTGTGACCTGATCCGAAGTTGGTCGCTTAACCGACTGAGCCACCCAGGCACCCCAAAACCTCTTATATTTAAGGACAGAAGCATAGGACAAGTATTCTAATTGCTAGGGTAAGGAAAGATTTATGAAGAAAACCAGAAACAGAAGGGTTTAAGAAATATTCGAGTTCATAAAGGAAAAGATCACAAGCCACTTGTTCATCAAAAAAAAGATAAAGTCCAGTCCATTGAAGTTGCCGGTTAGGAAGTTAGTGATGTTCAAGAGGGGGGTGCAGGTGAAAGTCCCAGTGCAAAGCATGGGGGTGACGCTGCCTAGGAAGTGAGGAGCACAGACTTCTCATTCAAAAGCAGCTCCCAAAGAGCACCCTCGGTGTCCACAGCAAGACAAGCAACTGACAAAGCAAGAGAATCTGTTCTGCTGAACGGGAACATTTTCCCTCACCTGGAGGATTAACGCCCTAACCCCCTAAGGTTCACTCCTCTTTCCAACACAACCTCACAGCTAAATTTTCTCTCTTCGGTTTGCTTATACAAATGTCAAGCTGAACATCTAAGTTAAAGGGATTTTTATTGGTGTTGAAGCATTGCACAGATTAAATGAAAGAGGGAAATATAATCTGCTTCTGTCCACAAATCCACCTTAGTAAAAGTGTGGGGAAAAGAGGTTTTCAGCAACTTTCTGATCTATTTAAACTTCAAAACACTTTACATTATAGCTACTCTCCACATGTCTGCCCTTCTCCTGCCTCCAAACTTTAGTAGGTTTCCCAGTGAAGTTTAAAGTCAGGTGAAAACAATAGTGAATAGTGTTTTGCTGCTGTGCCCCCTCATATGCTAATTTCCCAGGTGTGCGTGCAACCTTACAGTGCTGGGCTCCTCGTGTTCATTTTGGAGACGTACCCTTTCTTCTCCTCTACATGTAAATATGTTAATTTCTGAGGAAACTATTTGTGATATCAGGGTGCTAGACGCCAAAAAAAAAAAAAGAGTCTTTTAAAATGCTGCATTCATATTGCAAACAGCAATGTCACAAAGAAGTCTGCTGGAAATTACGTCATTCACCGGCATAAGAAAACAGTAAAACAAAGTATTTTGTGGGTAGAATGATATATTCTTAAAGCTACATTTTTTTTCCAGCTAACATACCTTAAATATCTATGGACGATGTGAATTTTAGGCAGTTAATTGGTTTAACTGGATTAATCCAATAAGAAAGACAGGTGCATCCTCGAATACTTCATTTCTTGTCCAACACTGAAACTGTCAGGACCTTTCACGTGGAAGAGGGGTAGGCAAGCTATGGTCTATTGGCCACATCTTTTTTTGAAAATAAAGTTTTACTGGAATACGGCTGTGCCTATTTCTTAATGTTTTGTCTATGGCTGCATTTACACTATAATCACAGGTTTGAGAAGTTGTAATCTATACCATAGAGCTAATAATTCCTGAAATATTCACTATGGACTCTTTACAGAAAAACTCTACCAACACCTAGGTAGACAATATAGAGGGGAAACATGGGAAAGAAGACAGAGTACTGGCTATGAGACTTTTTCTTTTTCTAAAATATGGACTAAAGTTTGTAAAAAATAGTTGTCTAAACCCCCCACATTTACCTCCAATTCCTTCCAAAGTCCTAGTGAAATGTTAGTAGAGATACGCAAGAATAATCCACCCATAATAGCAGAGAAAGAGGAAGTATGTAATCAGCAAGCCAGAAACTTCGACAAATTTCTGCAAGACAGCAGTTAGATGGGTCTTAGTGATGTAAAAGTTAGACTAGCTAAGAGACAAAAGAGCCTGCAGTGGAGGTAGGCACAATGCTTCCTGGTGGAGTCCCCCAGAGGCCCAGCAGATAGAGGGAGTGCAAGCAAACTTGGAGCAGGAATTAGAATAATTACTTAAAGGACTTATTATGGGGGGGCATCTGGGTGGCTCAGTCGCTTGAGCGTCCAACTTCGGCTCAGGTCATGATTTCCCGGTTTGTGGGTTCAAGCCCTGCGTCGGGCTCTGTGCTGATGGCTCAGGGCCCAGAGCCTGCTTCAGATTCTGTGTCTCCCTCTCTCTCTGCTCCTCCCCTGCTCATACTCTGTCTCTCTCAAAAATGAATGAAGATTTAAAAAAAAAAAAAAAAAGGACTTACTATGCACGGCTAGGGTTAGTCTCCCCCTTCAATGTCCTATTCTGTTCAGCTGGCTGCACCAATAAATCCCTTTTTAAGCCTCAAGTAGGTCTTTCTTATAAGAAAGATTCATCTCTCAAGGGTCCATTAGCGTGTATGTTAGGACTAGAGAGAGATATAAAACAAGTATAATGTCACTGGACCACTGGGGTAGAAAAGGAAAGGCAGCTGGATCGGGAGATGGGATGTTTCCCCATGTAGGGGATATTGGACATTTATGACTGCTCGGAATCTCTCAAGCACTTTCTCTACTTTTCATGGTCCCCTATATTGTGAATACTGCTTCCCGGGGTACAATTTTTAAAGCCCTTATTCTCTACCCTACATTGCAACTAGAATGTAGATATGTGACTAGTTCCCCAATCAGTTGTATCTGTACAAGACTCCGATTTGGGCGTGACTACACAAAGAAGCGAGTTGGGCATAGGGCGTGAATTTGGGCTCTACAGTGCAGGTGACAGCTGTTCCCCAATTAGGCTTCCTTCAGTGAGGTTCTTCCAATTGTTTGTTTGTTTGTTTGTTTGTTTCTAAGGGTTTCTCCTAGAAACTGACCCTCCAACTCTCTTCAACAATTAGCTGAGTTATTTAATATCTCTTAATAAATCCCTTCTAAATTAAACTAACTGAAGTGGATTCTGTGTTCTTCACCTAAGAATTCCAGCAAATAAAACCTTGAAATGAAATGTTCTTTAGCTTGGTGCCAGTGGTAGCCCTGAGCCTGGCTATAGGCTTCCTGTCCACATACCCCTAAAGCAAACTCTGTACCAGGACAGGTTCTTACCCCTACACAGATTCAGCCTTCTAAGAGTAGGAGACTTTGCTTGACAACCACTAAAGAAATGCGGGCCACATAGCACACCGTCAATATAGTTCTTCATTGGTAAATATGAATAGTCAACCAAGGTTCACTTGGTATTGGAGGAAAATTCCCACCTTCAAAGAGGGAGATCAAAGTGGACGAGAGAAGCATGCACCCACAGGGTACAGATATAATGTGCTTTCTAATGCTTTTTTAAAAACACTATTTATTTTCCTCTTCGAAATTTGAAGAACGAACCATCTGTAATAAGACAAGCACTGTAAAAAACGATCAATTAGACAGCAAGAAAGAGATCCAGGAAATGAATAAAATGGTTGCAAAATAAAATGTAGACTAAAGAGACTAATAACAGAATGCGAACAGATATAGGACATATTTATAGTAAGTACATATAAATTCAAGGAAAATCCCTAGATCATGGTCCAAAGGATAAACAAATGGGAAATATTAGAGGAATGTTAAGATACATAGGGGATAGATATAGAATGTCCAAACCTAATCTAAAAACCAAAGATAAGAGAACAAGGACAATAAAGGGAGAAAATAATCAAATAGAAGAAAATTTATCTCAAGTCTTCAGAACTGATGAAAAAATTTCAGGCATACAGATTTTGATGATATTTCGGCACTCCACTGAAAGAGTATTTTAAATCATCCCCAAAAGAAAGCATGTCAGCTGTAAAAGAATAAGAACCAAAATGGCATCAACATTCTTTCTCATCATCAACATTTCATATTAGGAAAAAAACAGAACGATAATAAGCATCAATTAAAAGTGACATGGAAGAATTCTTTCTAAAAACAAAAGCAAAACAAAAATAAACAAACTTGAAAATCTCTTTCAGCCAGAAGAGGAATCCAACAGAGAGAAATCATGGCATCTTAGACACAATGGAACAACTTTAGAAGTAAAGTGAAAAATAACAACAACGATAAAGAATCAAAGAATGGCAGTCAGGAGGCATGTGGGGGTTTGGGTAAAGAATGTCTTCAGGAAGAGCCTCCACTCCATGGATGTGATAGTAAGATGAAGCTATGTGTTCTCCATCAACTACAATAGCAAGACTATCAGAAACTAGGCAAAAAAACCTTTCAAGTCATGTTCTAAATATGGAGCAAATATGGGGTGTCATCTTGTGTAACCAGTCATGTATAAGAATGAAGAATATGCATTTGACACATCCTCTTGAGATCAAACTTTTTTTTATTTTTTATCCTAAAATTAATAATATTAATATAATCAGAATGTTTAAAATTCTATGTATAAAATTTTCAAAGTTTTATATCAACTAAGGGTAAACATTGAAGAATTAATTATGATCATAAAATGAGATGTAAAAGATGTAGTTCTGACATGTTAAGATTGGTAGAAAGAGGAGGAGGAGGAGGAGAAAGGGGGGGGGGGGGAGGAGAAAAGACAGGACAGGGAGACACTTCCTTACAATACTTCTTTATATTACTTAGTAGGACAGTCCAGAGTGTAGGATAAAGAAACACTGGGTTAAGTATATTAAGTACAGTTGTTAATAGAGAGCTAAGTATATTAAGTACAATTGTTAAAATAATATTAATAAAAACAGA
Source organism: Panthera leo (assembly GCF_018350215.1). Taxonomy (NCBI): domain Eukaryota; kingdom Metazoa; phylum Chordata; class Mammalia; order Carnivora; family Felidae; genus Panthera; species Panthera leo. Next base: position 144,629,574 of record NC_056687.1, on the reverse strand, counting down.
AAGTAGGAGTAGGGGAGGATATCAGAATTAAAATTGCTAACATTCCTAATTTTTCTTGTCAGGCAGTCAACAGAAACTATATGTCTTTATCAGTTTAAGATGCTATGACAAAACATCATATACTGGGTGACATAAACAACAGAAGTTTCTCACAATTCTGGAGGCTGGGAGATTCAAGATCAAGGTGCCAGCAGATGCAGTTCTTGGTCTTTTTTCCTGGCTTGAGGAAAGCTGCCTTCTCAGTGCACCCTCACATAACACAGGATGTTCTAGTGTCTTTTCGTCTTCTTACAAGGCACAAATCCGATCGTGGAGAGACTACCCTCATGACTTCATCTAAACTCAATTACCTCCCAAAGGCCCCACTTCGACCTTCAACATATGAATTTTTGGAAGACACAAACTTTCAGTACATAATACTCTACAAACACAGTAAGTCAATGTGTATCAATTATACTTTGCTAAAAAAAAAAAATACCAAAAGCATATGAATTAATACATTTATTTTAAATGACTGGACTAACCACCAAGAAGGCTCTGGAAATACTTCAAGACCACGGTGTTGCGGTGTCTTGCGGTGTTATTTAAAATAGCCAAGAAATGCAAACAACCCAATTGTCCATTAATAAATGAATGGATAACAAATACAATGGGATATTAGTCACATAAAGAATGGAATCTTGCCATCTGCAACATGGATGAAACAAGAAGGTGTAATGCTAAGTGGAAAACGTCAGTCAGAGAAAGACAAATACCATATGATTTCACTCATGTGTAGTATTTAGGAAACAAATGAACAAAGAAAAAATAAGACAAACAGAAAAAGAGGCTTAAATACAGAGAACTGGTGGTTACCTGAGGGGAGGTCGGTAGGGTGAAAGAGGTGAAGTGGATTAAGAGTACACTTAACTTGATGAACACTGAGAAACGTAAACAATTATTGAATCATATTGTACACCTGAAACTAACATAATCCTGTATGTTCATTATACTTGAATAAAAAATAAAGACAATGGTCTCTAAGGAGTGACAGTAGAAGTAGAAATTCAACAGAGGAAAACTTTTTGGCTTTTAATTTTTTAACTTTGTGTTGTTGAAATATTTTTATACTATGTACATGCCTTATTTTATAACTTAAATAAAGCAGTGAAGTAAAATCAAAGCCATATTTGTGAGGATAACCAGAGCAAGATTTAGATATTTGAAACTGTAAAGACCAAAAAACAACATGATTAGGATATATATCATAAAGATGTAAAAAAAAAAATTAAATTTTGTTATGTTTGGGCAGCCAACAATACAGTTGACGCTTAATCAACACAGGGGTTATAGGTGCCAACTTCCTACCCTCAGTCTAAAATTCATCTATAACTTCCAGCTTCCCCAAAACTTTATTATTAATAGCCTACTGTTGACTGGAAGCCTTACCAATAACATAGTCGATTAACACATATTTTGTATCTTATATGCATTATATATTGTATTCTTACAATAAAGCTAGAGAAAAGAACGTTATTAAGAAAGAGAAAATACATTTCCAGCACTAAACTGTATATATAAGAAAAATTAATGTGTAAGCAGACCAGCACAGTTCAAATCTGTGTTAACTCAAGCGTCAACACAGATTTATTAACACAGATGATAAAAAAAATCCCAAAATGTTTTGTTATACTTTTTTTAATGTTTATTTATCATTTTTGAGAGAATGGGGGAGAGAGAGAGAGAGAGACTATGAGCAAGCAGGGGAGAGAGAGAGAGAGAGAGAGAGAGGAAGACACAGAATCTGAAGCAGGCTCCAGGCTCTGACCTGTCAGTACAGAGCCTGATGTGGGGCTTGAACTCACAAACTGCCAGATCATGACCTGAGCCAAAGTCAGATGCTTAACTGACTGAGCCACCCAGGCACCCGTTATTACACATGTGTATCTTAGAAAAATATTGTGAAAGTTGACAAGTCTCAAGGTGTGCTGACATGAAGAAAATTATTCCTGGGTGTCTTGTTGGATAACAATCATATTCCATCTCTTTCTAATAAAAACCAAGCTTCTTTTGTGACGTTTCCTATTTTCTCAATCATTTGATCTACTATCCCCATCTAACATCCTCAATCCATTAATATTTCATCTTTCTTTCCAGCCATCAGGCCATTCCTACCTTCATTTGCATCCTTATGTAGTTTAGAGCCCATACATGATTGTTACATTCAGTAACTTCTAATTGCTCCCAATTCCCCTGTGGCTTTCTACTGTCTTCATGGTTTCTCCTCTATTCCTCAAAGACGTGAGGGTCCTGGGTTCTCTCTTTGTCTTTATTCCTCCATTTCTGCCATCCATCTAGATATCGGAGTCCATGTAAATGACCCATCTAATATGGCTCCTTTGATTCTTGACTTTCTCATCTCCAGTGACTGTTTTCCTCCTATCGCCTCAGCCACTGCATCCCCACAGTGAGATCCTGGACTTCCAACACTTGAAACTGCTCAGTCTCCAAAGTCATTAGTTCAATCAGTCCATTCTCTCTAACAGTAAGTTTAAAGGGGGAATGGATGGATGTAGCCTTTTTGTCCCTTTCCCCCTTCCTGCTGGTTGAAATGGAATACCATCTTGGACCAGAAAATGGAAGTCACATGAGAGAGAAGATGGCATACCAAACAGAAGAGGTCTGCAGAAACACTATCAGTCTCAACTGGAGACCAAGTAATTTGAGAGAGAAAGCTTATATAAGCTTTATCATTTTATGTCTAGGTCCACCGAAATTAGATTCCAACTTGCTGACATCACTATAAATTCTTGGTCACCAGTTCAGGTGGTTACTCAACACTACTTGGCAAACTTAACATCATTTTTCTAAGAAGTTATCTCTCTCACACTCCATAACCACCATTCACTGCCTTCTTCCCCATCTCCACACTAATTTCTTGCCTCATACTTCTTAAATACTATTAATATTGCTGTCAAAGCTACTGACTAAATCCTTACTCTTCTTTTCCTTTTTTCTTTCCAATAACTTTGAAGGAAGTGAGGCTCCTGCTAACAAAGGCCAATCCCTCTATGGGTGCCCAGATTCTTCCTTTCTGCCACCTCAGTTTTCCCCTCCTAATTGCATTTTCAGCCTCTCCTTCTCCCTCCCCACTGCCCTCTTTCCTAGTTCTCTGAAATCAACATTTTAACTTGCTCCAATTGGTGTCAGACTGAAAAAACAACACCCTCCATGCCACCTCTCTTTCTAGCTACTGTTCTCTCTTCTTCTACACACGCTGCTCATCACATTATCTGTACACACTATTACTGTTTTCTCACCTTCTGTTAAGTAACCAACTTCCTTCAAAGGCAGTACAGTACTTCAAACCTAAGAACATTGCTCTTGATAAGAAAACATGCACTTGAAAACAATTTTAAATCATTTAAAATAAACCTTTTGTTAATGCTGATATCAAAAATGCTAACAAACAGCCTCCAATTAATAGCCTTTTTTTAAAAATCTTAAACTCACTTGACCTGACATGACTATACTTTCTCTTGACTACTTTGACAACAAAGTACCCTGGCTTTTCTCCTATCTCTCTGGCCATTTTCCATTTCCTTTACCAACCCAGCTCCTTCATATTTGAAAGCTCCCAATTCTTTGCCTTGTCAGTAACCCTGCATTTTGATCTCCTTCCCTCACCCTCTCTTCTTCTCTGTGAGAGAAACTTTTATTCACCCTTTAGGTGTCATTTAAGTATTATGGCCTCACACAAGGCTTGTATAAATTCCCAGTCAAAAAAATGTCTGCCATGTTTCTTGTGAAGTCTCTGTCTTTGGTAATCTTATATACTCATTTTTGATATTATTTATGTCAGGGCTCACACTCTACCATAAACTCCATAAGGGCAGGAACAGTGTCAGTGTATTCATCACTCTGTTTGAGTATAATACATGGAAGAGGTTCTAGAATTATCTCTCGAAAGAATAAATGAATAATTTAGGACTAGGAACATTTTCAGTTACCTCTACCGTAATGCAATTACAGAGAAAGGAGAAGGGAAATACATTAGGTACGCTACTGTTAGATTCATTTTCCATTGTTTTCTCCATCAAAAATCAACAATCTTTTTTTTTCTTTTTTTTTGATGGGGTGGAGGGAGAGTATATTAGAAATCTCTATACTTTTTGTTCAATTTTATCTGTCAACCTAAAATTGCTCTAATCCATTAATTTAAAAAATTAAGAAGGCACCCAAACTTAGTAGTTAATAGCATGGGCTGTAAGTCAGATGGCTAATTCAAATCCCAGCACTATCATTTTGGAACTGTGTAACTTTGGGCAAGTTCCTTAAACTCTCCCTTAGGACGGTGTGTTTTATTTTATTTTGTTTTAACATTTTAGTCATTGCTGTATCCATAGAACTTAGAACAACACCTGGCATGTAGTTTGTACTCAGTAAGTACTCAACAAATGAATGAATGTACTTTTTAAAGAGACCAAACAAACATGTCTCAACTGCAACTTTGCATACAGCTCTGCAACTAAATGAAAGGTCTCTGTTTATACAACCCACATCATTTCATCAACTGCAACATGGACAGCCAGAAACATCCATACCAAATCCTCATATGCTAATATTTTCTTCAGTTCATGTTTCTCAGTGTTTCAAATTTCGTTTCTCCCTAAATCCACCAAGTTTCCCCATTCATCTAGGTTCAATCAAGGAAGCACATCTTGTGAATAAAAATGGAAAGGTATACTTCATGTCTTCGTGGACAAAAATAAGTACCTCAATATACTTGTTTGCTGTGATTGGTAAAACCACAGTCTTTGATAAACACCAGCTGAGTATTAACCACTTAGACTAGTCTTCAACTCGCAGAAATCCTTGGTACCATCTCAACTTAAAATGTCTCAGCAAAACAATCTACTTACTGCTATTCTCTAGTAATATCATGTGTAAGACTCCCAGGAGAACAGAGAAAAATAATTAATGTCTCTCTCTGGAACTTAGAAGGAATAGAAGAGCTACAATGCAGGCGATTGCCAAGACCAAAAAGCATGTTCCGCAAAACTTGGCAAAGGAATCCAAGTTGGCAAAGGAATCAAAACATTCTTACTATGCAGGTTGGGATCATGTTGAATTCATGGCAACAAATAACAGTTCTCTAAGGCCCAGCTCAGCAAATTTATGTTCTTAAAGAAAAGCAGTGTGCTATGGACAGTACAGTTATATTAAATGCCTTCAACTTCGTGCAGCACATGGTGAACATTTGTTCTGGTATTTCAAAATTGAACAGTTTTTTTCAAAATTTTACTTCTAAAGTGGACATAAATCAAACTTCCAGAAGAGGATACAATTCATTCTATTTAAAAATTTAACCCTTCTTGTGGAAGGAAAAAAAAAAATTCATTCAATGCAATCATAGATAGACCATTAACTACTAGCCTTGTCATCAACCTCATCATCAACAGATATTTATTGAGTATACACTATGTGTTGGATGTTATGTTAATCTATGAAGACAAATTTTATTATCTATAGTCAAAGATGATAAAATATGGTTGGAAGAAAAGGAGTTAGTACTTGTCTGTTTATTCCTTCATTTATTTAGTTGCATAGTCATTCTGTCTTTCATTCATTCACTCTGTAGTCTCTCCAATTTGCCAAACACTCAACCCAGTGCCTGGCGTATAGAGGTGAACAAAACTGACATCGTCTCAGCCCTCATGGAACCAGATATTCTACTGAGCATTTTACAAATGTTACCCCACTTACTTAAACCTCAGAGTTACGACTACCAAGAAACTGTTTTCTCCGTGGCAAGGACCATTTGGTGCTCGCTGAAGATCCACACTTTTCCTATATTTTCTTGTCCCCCTTGCAGGTATGTTAGGCTATGTGAAACTTCTTATTTCCACCTGTTCTCTAGAATTAACAAATGTCACTTACACGCGAAGACCATTAAAGCTGGTGTGCTCCCTCCATCTCTAATCACCTACTTACTTGTGCCCATGAAGGCCACATGCTCAAATGGTTCTGCCACAAAATGGAAGGGGCCTGCAGCACTGGTTACTAAATGGAAGAAAGTTGCCTTGGGAAAATCAATGGACCTGCACAGTAATATATATGAGCAAGAAGAAAAAAACGCATATTACGTTAAGCCACTGAGATATCCGTTTAGTTGTTACCACAGCAAATCCTAACTCATACACTTTCACTCTTCCTCATCATGATTCCTAAGATTCTGGGATCCACATTAAGATGGAAGCTGTTTGTCTCATGAATCCTCAGGCATTTTATTGGTAATTGGTCATCTCAAATGGCAAAGTCCAGAATTGTGTGGGCAGTGTTGAAAAAAAGATTACCAGGAAAAATAGCCGCTTATCTGAGGAGTTCCTATTGTGTCGCACAATGTTATCTCATAATCTTGTAATCCAAATTATTCATATCCATAACTCTTATCTCTCCATACCATAGCTCTAATTCCTAAATTTATATACCAAATGGGATAAAAAAAAAACTATTCTTCACTTTTTTCATCTCTACACTATTTTTACATAAAGTCAGAACAAATTCGGGAACTAGAGTCAAATTTGCCTATCAAGATATTTGACTCTAATTAACTGGGAAGATAAGATGAAATGAAAGCCAATATGCACCTGTTTGATCATCCAGAGTGATAATGCCTTATGAAACAAATCAGCCAATAGAAAACTTACCGACACCTCAGACCTACTTATAATGAGTATCATAGGTCTATACGATTATCCAAATTATAATTCAATATTCAAAATACACTTTTGATGTATGCAGCATTATTTCACATTTTAGTGATAAGGAAACTGAGGCTCAAAGAGGTATTACCTACCTGGTGAATAGATACAAACCAGGTGTACCCAACTCCTTTTCTAGGATTTCATGTAATACTGAAGAGGATAAAAGCAACGTGAGAAGAAATGAAATATATCTGACTCTGTTGGCTGGTTAACACAGCAGCCATCCCAAACCTATTTCCCTGCATCCACTAATGGGGCTAAAAAAGCTAAATATCTACTTTGCCAGCCACCCTAGCAGCCACCTGTCCAATGAAACATAGAATTCTAGGAGGTGTGTTAGAGAAAGTTCAGATTTCCTAATGACTGAAATAGAGCAGCTGGTGGAGCCACTGTCCGTTCTTCCTGCTCTAAGCACAGATGTGAGGCCTGAAGACAGAGCAGCCATCTTGCCATGAACAGCAAGCCAAGACACTAAAGATAGAAAGCCCCTTGATGACATTATCAACCCACCGTACCAGCTCTGGATTACCTACCCTTAAACTTACAGTTATATCAGATTTAATAAAGGAAGATACAGAGAGAGAGAGACAGAGAGAGAGAGAGAGAGAGGGAAGGAGAACTTTTTTAAAAATCCATGTGTATTTACTGTATCAGTATTCTACTGTTATGTCACAAACCATCCCAAAACATAGTGGCTTCAAACAGCTGCCATTTATTAATGCACGACCAGCAATTTGGGCTTGGTTCAGTTTGTCTTCTAATTTGTCTTGGTTCATTCATGTGGCTGTCCTCAACTGGCAGCTCAACTGGGGCTGGATGATATGAAATGATTTTACCTTGCCTAGACGTGCATGGTGGCAGTCAGCTGGGTCATGTGTCTCCGGCAATTTAGTCCAGACTTCTTCACACAGTATCAGCATTACAAGAACGCTGGTCTCAGAGCACAAGTTCTGTTAGCACAAGTTGTGTCACATTTGCTAATGATTAACTGGCTAAAGCCAATCACATGGCCAAGCTCCGAATCAGTGTGGGAGTGGACTACACAAGTGTATGCAAACAGCGGGGGGAGTGATTCACTGGCAGCCATTATTCTAATAATCTATCAATTTGCTTTATGTTATTCGCATCCTTAGTATTAACAGATTTTATAGCCTGTGTGACAAATGAGTGTATCATTCTAAATCACCCAATCTTACTTAATATAAACTATCATCGGTATTTCAAATTTTATTTTCTCATATCTCTATGGAATGGATCCTTATCCACCTATTTTAATGTTGGAACATGTGGCTAAGACATGCAAAATCAAGAGCAAACTCTACTGGTTCATTGGTGGAGCGACTTATCGCCAAGGACCTCTTGGCTCTGTAAGCAGTGTTTGTTTATTTCTTTTTTAGAAAACTTTTTATCCCTCAGCTTTACTGAGATTTGACCAAAAAAAAGCTATATATTTAAGGTTAAGAAACTGATTTTTTGATATACATATACATTATGGAATAATCACCACAAACTTAAATATCATATCACCTGGCATAATTTTTTTGGTATGTGTTACATCACTTAAGATCTAGTCTTTTAGGGGTGCCCGAGTGACTCATTTAATTAAGTGTCTTGACTTCAGCTCAGGTCATGATCTCTTGGCTCATAAGGTTGAGCCCCGAGTAAGGCTCTGAGCTGTCAGCACAGGCTGGAGCCTGCTTCTGATTCTGTCTCTCCATCTCTCTCTGTCCCTTTCCTGCTTGTGCTCTCTCTCTCTCTCTCTCTCAAAAATAAATAAGCATTAAAAAATATAGTATTTTAGCAATCTTCAAGTATATTATATAATATTGTTAACTAGAGTCAAATTGTTGTACATTAGCTAGAACTTATCCATCTTGTGTAAATAAAACTTTATACCATTTGACCAACATTTCCCCATTTCTCTCTTCCCCTAGCTCCTGGCAACCAGCATTCTATTCTCTGTTTCTATGAGTTTGCTTATTTTAGATTCTGCATATAAGTGAGATCATGAAGTATTTGTGTCTGGCTTAATTCATTTAGCATTAATGTACTCCAATTTCATCAATGTTGTTGGAAATGGCAGGATTTCTTTCTTTTATAAGAATGAATAATTCTCTGGTGCTCATTATGGGATTATTCGCAATAGCCAAGATATGGAAACAATCTATATGTGCACTGATGGGGGCACAATGATGGTGCTCAGTCAATTAAACATCTGGCTCTTGATTTTGGCTCAGGTCATCATCTCACAGTTAGTGTGATCGATCCCCATATCGAGCTTTGTGCTGACAGCGCAGAGCCTCCTTGGGATTCTCTCTCTCTCTCCCTCTCTCTCTCTCTCTCTCTGTTCCTCCCCCATCCTCTCACTCTCAAAATAAATAAACATTTTAAAAATACATAAATAAATTCCATTTATGGATGAATGTACAAGGAAATGTTATACACACACACACACACACACACACACATTATTCAGCCTTAAAAAAGATGGAAATCTGTAAGCAGTGTTGACCTTCCAGCAGATAGCTAATGGCTCATAAAAGATAATGGAAATGGGAAAACAATGTGGCAATGACAGATGAAACTTCCCAAAGATGGGGAGATCACATACAAACTGGAGTAAATGGGTCAGGAAATGTGAACAGTCTCTCTCACACTGTAATTAGCAGAAATTATTCCTGCTACCTAAATAAGACTGCAATATTATGGTGTCATGAATTAATTTTGAACTTAAAAAGAGATGCGTGGAACATATGTGCATTTAGCTAAAAGAAATTCTATATTCTGGAAGAAAAAAAATGAAAATAGCAGTGACTGATTCATTCAATCACCTGCTCAGTAAGTACAGAGCTTAGAACTAGATGAGATAAAAAGCATGAGTCCTCTGGCTCAACTCATGCTATGGTGCATCATTCAGAACATGGAAGTCTTGGAATGTAAAATTTTTTTTAAAGAGGAAATTTGCTGTTGTGAAATTTCTCTCTCTGAATATGTACATATTTTTCCTTTTCTTTCTCTCTTTCTCTTTTTATTTATTTATTTTTTTTTTGGGGGGGGGGGGCTTATTCACAGACTTTAGGATGTCTAAGCTCTGGAATATAGTCACTACCAAAGTGTTCTAAACTTTCACTTTACTTAGAATAATTTTTTAATATGTCACATCATGCTCTATGTGGTGAATTATAGCAGGCAGGATATTGTTAATGCCACTGCTACCACTAACTTTGCTTTCCAACCCAACCTTATTTTGGGGGAGGAGTAAAAGAAAGGAAGTAAAGAGAAACATGAAGGAAGTATCTTGCTGCTAACTCTGTTCTCATAGTTCGACTAAAGACACTGAAATGGCAGGGAAAGATTGCATTCAAATCTTTCATCATGCAAAAAAGTGGGGGGGGGGGGATATCTCACATTTGTCTGACCCAAATGCTAATGTTTAGTCTCTTTGGCAGGGTCTATGATTGGCTCCATATGTTTCCACAATCACAGACACTGTAAGGTACTTCTAGTTCCTTTTCATTCACCCAATTTGTCTTCCATCCCGCCCCGCCACCAATCTTCTAAATTTTCTGACATAGTCAAGGAGTAACAACCGACTTTCCAAATGCCCTTTCCTTCGTTTTCTCTCTAAAATCAATGTCACTGTCATCTCTTCAGGCACTGTGGGGTAAGGAGGGACTTTAAATTTGTTCTGAGAGTATTTAACTTGGCTGGAAAGACATATTTGAATATGTGGTAACTTTCAGACTGACTTTCTACAGAAATTCCTTTCATTTTCTGACAAGAGGACATTAATGGTTGCCTCACAGTCTTAAACTTGCAAGCTAATACTTTCAATATTTAGGAATTCATATGGAATCATAATAAATTCAACCAAAAATTTCTAGGAAGCCAACCAATAGAAAATGCTTTTCAAAATGGCTGTAATTTTCATCACAGGGTAGGAAACTGGTCAGATGGAAAATCACTTCCCAATATAAGATATTGGCAAATATCACTTTTTCCAGAATAACCTATTCTCCCCGAATAGTTTACCAAAACGCTATGGAAATTCAGGCCTATGCCTACTGAACATTATGGAAAACCCAACTTTTGTTTAATGTTGTATGTAAACAGGATACAGTTTGAACAATGAAATAGAAAGCAAAAGGCTCAAAAAGTCTCTGTCACAGGGATAACCTATTTCAGGGCTCTACTTCTATTTACAAAGTATTTTAGGAGGGAAGTAGATGTTGCGGGAAGTGCTGCAAGCTTTTAAGAAAAGAAGCATTAAAATAAAGTCACAGAACTGTTCTCAAAGCAAGAAAATTATCTTCTCATGGGGAAAAAGAACCCAAATAGTCTTTTCCATTTTTCATCTGATGGAGCTTGACTGAACTAACTCGAAATTCAGATTGAGAGTGTAGATGCTCCTGCTTGAAAAGTGAGTAGCTGGTAAATAAATCTCATGGAGACTACAGAGAACTGTTGCCAGAAATAAGCTCACTTTACTTAGGACTATGCAGAAACTTTTTTTTTTTTAATGCTCGGCAAGTTGAAATGACCTGAAGAGATAGGAAAGCTGTCTACTCTACTCTTCAGATAAAACACAAAAGCAAAGGAGGAAGAACCATCCACTTCTACCCAGTCACAGAGTACAGAATGACTTTCCTCTCAACTTGTCCATTTGTTTCTCCTAGAGTGATGAAAAGTGCAAAGTTCTGCTTAGGTTTGGTGTGACAGCCAAATCAATGGGAACCATTCGCTGTTTTTAAATCCCATAAAAGAAGGTTATAGCTCCTGACCATAAACCTGTGTAGGTCCTGGCAGGCTAATTTTTTTCATGGAGACAGAAAATGTTCCTTTACCTTTATAAGAAAGACCATTTTAAAGAGCATTTCATAGCTACCAATGATAATTGTGGATAATGGGGAAAACACTGCACACATTATTTTCTACAACTTATTACTTTCATGTATTGAAGATTATGAAAATTATACAGTTATTTTTGTTTGCCAGTATATAATTACCAAATATCTCTCCCTCAAATGCATATTAATAGACACAAATATATATACACACATACAAACATAAAATAGACATTTCTGCTCACAAACTTGGAACGACATACACCTTCCTGCCTAATTTCCCTTTGATTCTCCTATTTCAAGCATGCAAAATATGTCACTGGCACGAAAGACCAACAAGTTTCATATCACCTGCCAACTCTCTTCCACTGTTAGTGTCTGTCTAGAGCAAGGAGTTGAGAAGGATATTATAATCAACTGGTCATGACCTCTTTGGTAAGAGCTTACCTATCCCGTTTTAGATGGTATTTCCTACATCTTTTTTGCTTCAAGAGAATGGCAATACAGACCTCAGAAGAAAACCCATCAAATAACCCAAACTGGCAGGTGTGAGATCTATTGGCATTTTGGGTATACAATGGTAAGAAGAAATGTGGAAAAGCAGGTACATCCTGTTAAGATGATCCAATCGGTAGCTGCATCATTCAGTTAAATATTTATTGGCTTATTTCATCACAGTTGAACCCTTTAGACAGACCATAGATATTTAGTTAGCACTGGCCAACCCACTGTGGTCACTGGAGGCAAATGTTTGTTTGCAGGGTCAATAATCACAAAGAAGTTACACTTCCCTGTCTATAGGTAATGAATCCAGGAACTGTCTCCAAGCCTGACAGACATTTTAACATCTTAAAGCAACAACTCTAACAGGGCTCAGGCGTGGTCAGCAGGGCTGTTTATTCCCTACAGAGCTTACACTCTCCTTAAAGAGCACACTGTCAAGGGTGCAGCCTTTTCACAATCAAGATGACCTTGTTGCATAAAAAGGAGGGATGGGGCCCCTCCACTGCTTTGGTCTTTTCTCTCTAATGCTCCATAGGGTCCTCCAAGTAAAAGTCATAACCTTTTATGACTTCATCTGGAGGCCACCCATGTCCAGAAACTGTTAAAGAAGGTTAACTGTCTGCACTGGTCCCTGGAAGGGAATGAATGATGGCTAAGAGGGGAAGGTACAAAAAATCTCAAGTTTTCTAACTTGATGACCCTACACTTTAAAATCATCAGTTGTTAACAAGTTGTAAGTTTGATTGTTGACATTCAGGAGAATTACAGACTCTCAGTATTTTATTTTGAATCATAAAGGAATTGAATATTAGCATATCAAAAAACTAAGTGGTAACAGCAGGGAGAGAATTCCTTAGGTCTACAACTCTAATCCTCATAATAAAGATAACCCAGACAGAGAAAAGACAGTTTGGCATTCAAACTACGTTTATCATTCCTTACATTTTTTATAGGAGGGTTTCTATCTTGGTGGTATGCCTCCCTGTACTTAGCTTAAAAACCAATAAAATATCATGTTTTGAGAGCACTGTGGTTATACAGCCACCAACCATCTCAGCGTTTGGCTCTTGGTAGGTTTTATATCAGTGGTAGTCACTATTATTTTATCAACTTTCATGCCAGGGCAGAAGGTAAGCTACGTATCTACAGAGCTCCCTGAGACCTGCCCCAATAAGCTTCCTTAACCAGGTTTTAATGCCATACAAATTCATGCCCGAAATTAAGTTCAGGTCCTTTGACATAATCTAACTTTTTACATTTTTTTTTCCAGATCATATCATTCTTCTTCTTACTTTTGCATCTAAAATAGTTCCCTTCCCTCACTTGGTGACCTTCAACTTGTCTACTACTCAGGAGTCAACACAGAACCCACTTCTCCCAAAAAGCTTTCTCCTTGCCACCCTGTTTTCATCACTCAGCGTTGATATTACTTTTCATTTATGTCATCTCAGTCATACCTGTATCATAATACCCACCACAGTTGTGGTGTCACCCTTTGTCTGATGGTCTTCTCCCCATAGTCCTTAAAGGCAGGGACCTTGAATTTATATTTACAGTGCCAGACATGCAATGAGTATTAAAAAAAAATCTAAGCTGAGTAACTAAATGTCAATGCCCTTTTAAACAATATAATCACATTCTTATTCAAGTTGGAACTTACCTGATCATTTATCTAATGTCTTCATGAAGATAAAGAATAAAAGATGAAATCTACAGAGCACTTAATACCTGCCAAGCACCACGCTATGGAACTTATTTATAGGATCTCATTAACTCTCTCAAAATTCCTATAGAGAAGGTTCTATCATGATGACTATTTTACTTTTTTTATTTTGAGAAACAGAGAGCACAGGCGTGAGAGCAGGGAAGGGGCAGAGAGAGAGAGAGAGAGAGAGAGAGAGAAAATCTGAAGCAGGCTCCATGCTGCCAGCACAGAGCCCAAAAGGGCCTGATCTCACAAACTGTGAAATCATGACCTGAGCTGAAATCAAGAGTTGGTCTTTTAACCAACAGAGCCACCCAGGCACTCCCATGATGACTATTTTAAAGAAGGAGAAATTAAGCCCCAGAAAGCAAAGGTAACTTGTCTAAGAATGCAAAATTAGTAAATGGGAGAATCATGATTTATCTGCTCTGACCCCAAAGTTCTTTATTTAGCCACTAAGTCACACTGCCTTCTAGAAAATACCCCGGTTTGTAATTCCACTCGTATTTAAAGTCAACAGCAGCATGCATTAAAATATAAGCCTACACAGGCTCACACACACACATGCCAACAAAATGCTAGAAAGTAAATGAATACATGATGACAGTACTACAGAATTCAGCATAAAAAAAAAGCCTTAAAGGCAATCCCATTCAGGACTAGTTTCAGGACTCGTGAATTCTGAAGGCATCTCAAAATCTGCAGGAAGGTGGCAGATGGTAACTGGGAAGGTTTCTGATGATGCTAACTTGCCTTGATTTGATGGGAGGGGGAAACCCACACACAGACGATCTAAAGGAACTCCAGATGGAATCCAGTGTTTTGGGTGAGGAGGCAGATTGATGGCAGATGAAAATTAACTCCGGAAAGACAGAAATAATATGTGTCAGCAAAGCATCAAATCAACTTTCAGGTGCAGCGTTCTGGATTTTATTTTTTTTAACCTAAGTATAAAAAGTCAGTTCACAGCATCCCACTGTCACAAGAGCATAACATGTGAATTCAAGGGAGTAAATATCACGGAAGGATAACTCTTCCCTTGTAACTTGCATCTGTCAACAGCTGGGCTCTACACTGACCAAATGTTCTACGGAGAAAATAGTTTGGAGATATTTTGGCGTTACTTTGATGATGTTCTTCACCGTGAAAAACCAATTTTCAAAAAGCAAACAGGATGCTGGCCAGAATGTGAAAAGGAAGAGAACCTAACATCGTGTTGGAGAATTACATTTGAGTTCACTGCCTGTGCCTTCGACCCAGAAGTTAAACAGTCCTAGACTGGAAGTTAATAATCTTTTTCTATATAAAGAGCACTATTTGCCCCAGAATCCAAGGACCTTCAAAGACGTACAGTGGGAGATGTGGTAATACACGTAAATTGTAGGAGATGACAAAAATAATATTTTTATTTTTAGTCGTGGAAGACACTCAAGTTCTCTTTTAATATTAACATGGAATATTAACTTTTAATATTCTTTATATCTCTTTTAATATTAACATGGAGGGAGGAAGGGTGAATCCTGTTTTCTGTGCAATTTTCTTCTTTCTATGCAGTTTTACAAAGCAAGAGCTAGGGTCACAGAGAGGTAATTGGCAAGTAAACAAAACATATAAAAGGAAATTTTTCCTCTCTGCGGATACAATCTCCTTGTGGCATCCAATGTCACTGAAGGTCAGAGTGGCAAATACTGTGGCTGGAGTTAAAAAGAAAAAAGCTGCAGATTTGAAAATCACCAGTAACAATGGCAATGGGGTAGCTAAGTGAGCGGTGATCAAACCCCAAGCCAAAATAGGTATGAATACCCTTAGAGGTCTTGTTTAGCCTTGACGGACTGTCCCTAAACTGGAAGCCTGACTGGGCTGTGGATATTAGAGGTCAAGTACTGCTCCCCTGGCCTTTGTTAGCAGCATTGGAGGCACACTGTATCACCTCCAGCATCAGAGAAGTGACAAGGCATGGGGCCTTTCCATCTTCCTGCTACTTCAAAGATTTTTTTTGTTTATTGTTAACAGACTTCTATGTTATGTATGAAGAATAGTCTTTCTTACTAGTAAAAATTTAATACTTATTAAAATCATTTAGACCATGAGTTGTTCAGGAGTAGATTAGAATTCAAAGGGATGTTTTTAAAGAAAATATGTGGGGCTTCTTTTATTTTTCACTATATAGCAATTTCTGATAAGATAGAGTTTATCCTTCCTCTTTTAGAAAGATAATTTTGCTACAAATGTCCCATTTTTAGCACTCATGACAGAATACTATTTTCTATGGATTTGGGTTTTAATATTAAAACTACCTGCAAAGGTGCCCGTGGCAGGTAGAATAATGTACCCCCCCCACACACACACACAAAGATGTCCATGTCCTAATCTTAAAACGCCTGAATGTATGGGGTGCCTGGGTGGTTCAGTCGGTTAAGGGTCTGACTTTGTGTCACTCACCATCCATGAGTTCAAGCCCCGCATTGGGCTCTGTGCTGACAGCTCAGAGCCTGGAGCCTGCTTCAGATTCCGTGTGTGTGTGTGTGTGTGTGTGTGTGTGTCTCTCTGTCCCTCCGCCACTCGTGCTCTCTCTCTCTCAAAAATAAAATTAAAAACATAAAAAACAATTTAAAAAAAACTTCTGAATGTATCAGCTCAAATGGCAAAGGGGACTTAGCAGATGCAATTACAGATCTTGAGATGGGAGAATTATCTGAGATAATTTAAGAGAGCTTCATGTAACCATAGGTGTCCTTAAAAGGGGGAAGTAGAATTGTCAGAATCAGAGAAGGCTATTTGATGGCAAGAGTGGAGAGGACAGAGGGAGAGATGGAAGGAGGGAGGTAGGGAGGGAAATGAGATTTAAAGAATCTTTGCCATAGCTTTGCCGATAGAGGAAGGGGTCACACATGAAGGAATGCTGGCAGTCTCTAGAAGCTGGAAAAGGCCAGGAAATGGAATCTCCCCAAGAGGTTCCAGAAGCAATGCAGCCCTGTCAACATGTTGACTTTGCAAAGTCGATCTTCCAGAAATGTAAGATAATACACTTGTGTTGTTTTAAACCACTAAATTTGTGGTCATTTGGTAGAGCACCGATGGGAAACAAATACAGACTCGGGCACCGAAAGTGGGCTGCTGCTCTAAAAAGAACTAAAAATGTGGTGGTGGCTACAGAATTGGGCAATGGGCAGAGGTTAGAAAATGTTGAGGACCATCACAGAAGAGCCTAGACTGCCTTCAACTGACTGTAGGTAGAAATGTGGACATAAACGACTCTGCTAGTAAGGACTCAGATGAAAGGGGGGAGCACAGTGGAGAAAAATCTATGTTTTCTTAAAGAATATTTCAATCATCGTAAACAGACTGTTGGCACAAGGGTGGAATTAAAGGCATAATTACCAAGGCCTCAGAAAGAAATGAGAAATATGTTATTAGAAGCTGGAGCAGAGAGGCTTCACGTCATATGGTGGCAGAAAGCTTAGCTGAAATGTGTCCTGCAAATGCAAAGTCCAACTTCTAAGTGATACTTTAGCTGCAGAAATTTCCACGCAAAGGTGCACGAAGGTATGGTCTCGTTTGTGTTTGCCGTTTATAGTAAAATGTGAAAGGAAAGAAAAACACTGAAGAAAGAACTCTTCAGCAACAAAGCAAAACAAAATCCCAGGGCTGGATGATTTTGGAAATCCAGTCAGGATTCCACAATAGTGTGATTTTAGAACTTGTGAACTTCAGGACTGTCAGACAGTAAATCTGTGCTGTTTTAAGGGGCTGAATTTGTGCTAATGTGTTACGCCAGCAAAAGAAAATTAATGCAAAGGTCAAAATGAAAAGTCCCAGATGAATGAAGAAGACGTTTATCTGGGAAGGACAGCCTGTGAGACACAGGATGCAGTGGATGAATCTCCTTGAGACTGATACACACTACTGCCCTCCTTCTTCATTTAGATATGGTGAGTCTAAATGCGTTTAAGGTGCACCTACAGCTGCAGCATCGACAAACCACCCTACAGCTTGGTGACTTACACACCACAGTGTACGATCTGTCATAAATTCAAGGGTTATCTGGGTGGTTCTGATAGGCTCACTCGTGAATCTGGTCAGGTAGAAGGTCCGTGAAAGTCTGGTTGGTCTACAGTGGCCTTGGCTGGGATGATGTGGCTCCTTTCTACACAGTATCTTATCCCCCCAGCAGACTAGCCTGCTTTGTTCTCACAGCAGTGACAATCTTCCAGAAGAGAAACCAGAAGCATGCAAGGGCTCTTGAGGCCAAGACTCTGACTGACATACCATCACTTCTGCTGATGAGACCAGAGAAAGCCTCCCAGCCAGTCCAGGTTAAAGGGACAGGGCTATAGACTCCACCCCTTACAGAATGGAGCTGCGGAGTCCTCTTAAGAGAGGTTACAGTAAGGGGTAAATACATATATATATATATATATATTTTTTGCATCAATACACCACAATGCTTATGACAAAAACAATGGCATATGCCTGTAAGACATCCGTTTTTGAAATCATCCAACTAATAGCATGGCCCAGAGTCTCAAGAGGGAGGGAGGAGAGGAGGCAGAAAGAGAAGGAGCAAAAGTGATTCTGTCATATGCTCAAACTATTCACCGGTGGCCAGGCCAGAGAAGAAGACAAGAGCTTGACTGTCACCCCTACAATGGAAATGAGTCCCTGACACATGTTTTACTACTGCTGGGATGGCTCCTTCCTTGTCACAAATGCAAAACTGCTCTAATTATCAATAGCATCTGTTATTTGCAGAAATAATCTTCTGGCATATCAATTATCATTATTAGGCTTACTTCAACTATATTTAATCATCTTTCTTTTAAAAAGAATTAACCTAGGGGCGCCTGGGTGGCTCAGTCAGTTAAGCATCCGACTTCAACTCAGGTCAGGATCTCGCGATCAGTGGGTTCAAGCCCCGCATTGGGCTCTGGGCTGAAGGCTCAGAGTCTGGAGCCTGCTTCGGATTCTGTGTCTCCCTCTCTCTCTCTGCCCCTCCCCCATTCATGCTCTGTCTCTGTCTCAAAAATAAAATAAACGTTAAAAAAATAAATAAAATAAAAAGAATTAACCTCTATCAGCGAGGAGGTAGGCGGGGGAGGGGTGAAATAGCTGATGAGGATTAAGGAGTGTAGTTATGAAGAGCGATGGGTAACATATGGAATTGTTGAATCACTGTGTTGTGGACTTGAAAGTACCATAATATTGTATGTCAACTAACTGGAATTAAAACAAAAACTTAAAAATTAAGAAAAAAAAGAATAACCGATATAATCAACTCTTAAACAGAAAAAAAAAAACAAAAAACAAACCATATGTAATTGGCCTGAAAGTCAGTTGAAAGTGGACAGGGATTTAAAATAAGATCCATCAGGTGCGTGGGTGGTTCAGTCAGTCAAGCATCTGACTTCGACTCAGGTCATAATCTCACAGCTTGTGAGTTCAAGCCCCGAGTCGGCTCTGTGCTGACAGCTCAGAGCCTGGAGCCTGCTGTGGATTTTCTATCTCCCTCTCTCTCTACCCCTCCCTGACTCATGCTCTCTCTCTCAAAAATAAACATTAAAAAAAATTTTTAAACAACAACAACAAAAAAGATCTAGCCTATCACATGCTTAATGTCCTAAAAACTATATTACACACTAATGTAGAAAAATAAAGACCTGAGTGACACCCAAGTGAACTTTTTGTGCCCGCACATAATAATTACTACCTGGTATCACATACTATTATGTATAAATGCTTTAACAGGGAAATTTGTGAAACCCTAGAAATACTTCTACCCAAAAGAAAACCTTGGTAAGTCCTATATTCCCACTCTCACCATTATTTCATAAAGAATAATTCATGGGGCACCTGGGTGGCTCAGTTGGTTAAGCGTCTGACTTCGGCTCAGGTCATGATCTCACGGTCCGTGAGTTCGAGACCCGCGTCGGGCTCTGTGCTGAGAGCTCAGAGCCTGGAGCCCGTTTCAGATTCTGTGTCTCCCTCTCTCTCTGCCCCTCCCCTGTTCATGTTCTGTCTCTCTCTGTCTCAAAAATAAATAAACTTTAAAAAAAAAAAAAGAAGAATTCAGGATGTACTGGCTAGATCATCATCAATAGACAATATTGTACAAATGCTTCAAAGATCTCTCCTAGTTTGAGAGTTGAGTGCCACCTAAACTGATTCCAACTTTATTTAGAACTTTACAGATGGAAACCAGATTCGTTCAAACTATTACAACCTACTAGTAAAAACGGTCTTTGGCCTACACTTAGTAAGCAATATGCAAGACATTTTAATAGAAGCTACCAATTTAATCTTCACAACCCATGAGGTAGACACTGTTGTTCCATTTCAAAGGACTGAATGGTTTATGTGTGGTTGTACCGCAACTGAGCTGTAAGGTTACAATTCTATCTGAAATCAAAATAATAACATTTTTGCTTCCCTATACTGCCTCCTGCACCTAAGTAACAGTGGAAGGAAGTGACACATTAAAAAGAACCTGGGTATTGAAAGCAAAGGTATATCCCTAATGGTAATGCCTAGGCTTTTTCCAGTGGCATACCCTTTAATGGGCTTTACCAACTCTTCCTGGATCCCTACTGCCTGGGCACATGTGGATTTGCACCCCTTTTCTCTTATGGTTGGATGGGGTCAAGGGACTAGTTCTGGGAACTGAGGTGAGAGAAGTGACATGTGAGTCACTTCTGAGGCATAGCATTCCATCTGGATGGAAAAGCAACCGAAGAGTCCCTTCATCTCTGGACAGTAGTCAGTGATGTTAAACACGGTGGATGCTCCATAAGCGTGGGTTCCTGTGTGACTACAATAAGAGACCACTGCTCCCCATGATAGGCAGGTACTATGAGCCAGAAATAAACCTTTGCTGAGTTAAGACTCTGAGATTTGAGGGTTGTTGATAACAGCAGCATAATATGGTAGAGCCTTACTGATACACATGATGTTCATTTCTCTCCAAGAGGAGACCCTTTGTAGGTTGCACTAAGTCCATACACTATTCTGCCTGTGAAGAGTAACAAACTAACCTCAGCATCACAATAAAACACAGTCAGTGTCCCCAGACATGCCCGGATATAAACAGAACTAACCAACGCATGAATAAAACAAGAAGGCATTTACAAGTTTAAAAAAAACCAGTGAACATGAGGTCATTTCTTTTACTATCAGTGGCTTTTTTAATTTCCATTTTGTCACAGACCAGGAAGTGATCTCACCATATGAATTCTATGATCCCACAGACTAGTTCATGGCTAGTCCACCCCCCGTGATTCGGTATGCAAATTTAACAACACGCAACTATTTGATGAAATGCACATTATCAAATTGCTATAAAAGTTTCTAAAAGTTTACTTTCAATATTTTTACCTACATCACTGCAGATCAGTAATCAAGTGTTTATAGTCCTTCACAGCTCAAGTAACACTTAAAGTAGCACTGGTTAATTCAATACAACTTCCTTGGTTTGTCTTGAAAGTGAGCTTCGCATTTGCACAACTAGAACCCCAGTGTTTTCCACAATTGGTTAAGAAAAACCTGACAGGGGCACTTGGGTGGCTCATTTGGGTAACCATCCGACTTCGGCTCAGGTCATGATCTCATGGTTCGTGAGTTCGAACCCCGCGTCAGGCTCTGTGGTGACAGCTCAGAGGCTGGAGCCCACTTTGGATTCTGTGTGTGTGTGTCTCTCTCTCTCCCAGTCTCTCTCTCTCTCTCTCTCTCTCTCTCTCAAAATTAAATAAACATTAAAAAATGTTTTAAAAGAAAAAGCTGACATAAGGGAAAGTGAATAGTACTGGCTAGAAACAAGATGAGCACTCCAGAGAGCATTAGCAGAACTTCGGTGATGAAATGAGCAATCTGGATGCTGAAGATCATAAATATTTCCCTTAGCCAAACTTAGTAAGCATTTTACTAATTCCTACTAGGAAAGAATTAATAGTTAATGTCAAAACATTTTGCGTATTATTTATAGTTCATTGCACAGAAATCATTCTCAGAGACGAAATAAACTATACACAGTTTTCACTCTCTAGGGTAGGTCTGGTGTGCTCAGGTAATCTTTGGTGGTCTGAAAACACAACTGCAGTTACAAGAGTGCCAAACAAATTACACAGATAAATCTGAACAGCCGACCCAAGAATGACAATTGTTATGAGGATTCTGGTTCCCACTCTGAGCAGACAGAGCAAAAACAACTTAGGTAGAAAAGTGCCTAGCTTATTCCTGAGCATGCTACCCATTAGGATTTTTATTTTAAAATCAGTCTGTATGTATACACGTACGCATGCCCACAACACATAACACTCCCTCTTTACATCTACGTGTATTCATAAAGTTTTCTCAACTTTGGTACTGCTGACATTTTGGGACTCTTCCGTGCATTGTAGAATATTTACAAGTATTCCCAACTCCACCCACTAGATGCCAGGAGTATGGCCCCCATTTCAAACCAAAAATGCTTCCAGATATTTCCAAGTGTCTCAAGGGGGAACAAACTGTCCCTGGTTGAGAATCGATGATATACACACACTATTTATATACCTGTCTCAGTCCTTCTGGGCTGCTATAACAAAATGCCATACACAAAATAGCGTATAAGCAACAGAAACTTATTTCTCACAGTTCTAGAGGCCAGAGGTTCAAGACCACGGTGCCAAAATGGTCATGTTTTAAAGGTCATGAAGAAGGGTTCTCTCCCTGGTTCATAGCCAACATCTTCTCACTGGGTCCTTACATGGAGGAAGGGACTAGGGAGCTTTTGGGGCCCCTTTCCTAAGAGCATTAATCCCATGTATTAAGGTTCCACTTCACAGCATAAATGCCTTCCGAAGGTCCCACCTACTAACACCATCACTTTGGGTGGTTAGGATTTCGATCTATGAATTTGGGGAGGGCACAAACATTCAGTCCATAGCAATATCATTTACCAAATCATATTATTAATTTCTTGGGGGAACTCACACAGATCCATTACAATTTATTAAAAAGCAAACAAATATCCTCTTTTCATGAAAGCAGAATGGGACAAAATATTAAAACATTAGTTAGTCGACACGTTCTGCAAGTGATTTCAAGGTATGTAAGTCATGTCCCCGTGGGGTTTTAAGCACACTCTATCGGGCAATGGTCTCTGTGAAGCCAAGTTCCAAATAGCACTCAAAAATTAGGGCTAGGTATAAACTACTTAAGTTATTCAAGGCTGACGGGAAGGGAAAAATAATGTCGAGACATGTGGGCTGTGCATCTACATTCCAATATGTGGGAAGACATTCTTTAACTCTCCTCCCGGGACTGGAGGCGCTGCACCTTTAAATGGAGCCAGCTGCAGTAACCTGCATAACTCTCATGGAATGTGGAGTGTTCTGGGATTCTGTCTAGTCAGGTCTCTGGCAGGGCTGGGGCAGCTTTGTTTGTGGGCAGGAGGCCTCCTCACATTTCTGTTACTTTATCCTTAAGAAAGTTGCCATGGAGACTGGCATGGTGATGGCAGTCAGCCAGCAGAGAGAGTTTTAAGTTGAAAATGTGCACGCACACTCACACGCACCCCCCCACACACACACACTCAAGTTCTTACTCACACATATTCCCAAAATAAACACATCTTTGTCTGTACGTAATCAACTTTTAAAAAACACATTTAACGTCACTGCCTATTTGGGTAAACGGCTAAACCATTGTCTCTTTTCTAACTTGCCCAAAGAAACACCACCAGATAAAGAGCAGTTAATGAAGTAGGAAAATAGCACCTATTAAAAGTAATCCATCACAGCTCATGAACACCCAGCTAGTAGGCATCTGATTGCAAAAGCTGTTTTCTTGGAAAAAGGAGTCATGGAGAGAAAAGTAAAAGGATACAGTAAATGAAGAATTTATTCTTCATTTGGTGAAAACAAATGTGATTTAGCTAAATACTATGAAAAATGGTCCAACATGCTATTTTATTTGCACACATGATATATAAAAATAACATAAGGCTTTGCAGATTTGGTTTTCAATTTTAGAAGAGTGGCTAAATTGGGACTTTCTTTAGCAATCTGAACAGCCTCAGATCTTATCCAATATCTGGCACTTGGAGCACTTTCTACTCCAACCTTCAACTCAAGGTATTTTGTCAAAAGCAACGATAAAATTCTGAAGTATGTCTAAGTTGGTAAGAGAGAAATGTGAGAAAGTCATAAATCCTTCACAATACCCTACAACAGCATCAGAAGTTGGTATTATATTAGTGCATAAATCACTTAGTGTTTATTTGAAAAGTATGCAGTGTGTGCTTAATACAACCCAAGTTTCTATATGCTTTTTACGCCAGCACAGACAGTATGCAGGAAAGCATCTCTGTAATTTAGATTTTTGGGGAGAGGACCATGCAAACAAGCCTTCAAATCCGAAGAGAAAGTGAGAGGAAAAGTTTGCAAGATGAAACTCTCCTTTCTGCTTCTTACAAAAGTACTATGGACTGTCCAAAGACTGGGAGCTTCTATGCACGATCAACTGACCCAATCGGACAGCACCGACTAACATGAACTCTACGGTGTCTTTTTCCCTGTCTCCCCAAAGAACAAACTCCCTTGGAGATACTGCTACCTGGGCTTGTTTGTGCCCCTGAGGAGCTGACCAGAAGCAGTTCGCTTAAGGTAGCTGAAGCTTTGTTTTTGAGGTTTGGGAACACTGCACATGGTCACTGCATAGGTATTAACCCCAGTGTCTTATAGGCCTCCGGATGACCCACTGGAGTTTACATGGCCCTTTTGCTGCTCTATCAACATAACCTGCTGAAACCGCAAAGAAATTATGCGGTTAATAGGGCTGTTACGCACCACGTTAATACTATTCAAATCAGGTCATGGTTGATGTGTTAGCAACATCACAATCATCCACCCCCATTTGATTCCCCATTCTCCTTGTGTGATGAATGACAGAACATAAAGCGGGAATCTAATGTATCCAAACCGTCGCTTTCTATCACCCACAGTGACATCACATGTTTTCTCCCACATGTGTGACATGAATTACATGAAATTTTATCATTGTGTCAATGACGACCCAAAATACTGAAAGAAAACCAATTAAATCTGTATTTTTTCAATTTTAAGGCAAAGGGGGATGCTTTGCAATAAAGGATGTTGCGTTTTTATTTGAGAGTTCAGAACAAACAGGCTTTATTCTGTAAGAAGACAATTCTGACTCTATTCATCTGTAGTATGTTGACATGTGTATCCGTCTAAGCTCAATTTTTACAGAGTCCTCAAAGGCATCTTAGTAAACCTGTTTAAAGCTGAATTAAAACACCCCCACCCCCAGGCCCAGATTCTGCTACTGTTTGGCATTATTTTCAGCAGAAATGAAGGTAAGAATGTTCAACGAGGGCTGACGTTTAACTTTTCACACATGAAGTGAGCATGGAGATTACAAGTCTCCAATGACACCAGGAGGCTTTGACGTTGCTTCAATTAAAAGACTTGCAAGTATAAAGCATATGAAATTTGCTAAAAGGTATACCGGGAAAAATGCAGAAAGGCAAAAAGAGTAATTTTCTTTCAGTGTCACAAGTGCATAGAGTATAATTTTCCTCCATTGAGATGAGGCAAAAAGCAAATGGGTAGACACTTTATCACAAATCATCTAGTTTATACAACTAAAGGCAATTTCTTCCAGAAGGCCTATTAAGACTGGAGCCATTTCCAACATCTATGGTTCTGTTGATAACCTTGGAGATCCCTGGGATCAGGGTTTTGATTTTGTGCTTCATTGTTCTGCTCACCCTCCCACCTGCCCCACTTTTAAACGTTTCTCCAGATCCCCAGCTCCAGAACCCAGACTGAAGTCTTCTCTCTCTAGGCCACATTTGATCATCTTTCTCTTTGTATTGAAACAACACATTGTATTGAAATGCCCTACATTCCAATCCCCCAGGGCTTAGTCCTCCATCTTCTAAGACGGTGCCTAATTGTGCGATAATCTAATCTAAATATATTCTAATGACTCAGAGTGAGTGGGTGACTGGCTGCCTAGGGCTCATCTATGTATCAGGCCCAGTGTCAAGGGTCCAGAATACTTTCTAGAGACCTACAAAAACTTCTTTTTCTATTAGAAGAAAAAAATGAACACTCAGGTCACACACAAAAAAAGGAAATATCATACAGTATTAGTATGATAATTTTTCTTTTCCCCAAGAGTCCTAAAATATAATTTTTAACATGGTTTCATGGATGAAGGGGCCCCTGAAAGTCATAGTGCGGAATTATTGGAGTCCAGTGATTTATGCTCTGGACTGATTAGTAACCCCCCTTTGTTAGTTTCTCTATGTTCTGGCTCCCATTGGTAACTCTTTATTAAACAATTTTTATGTGATGCGAACTTCCTTCAGAAATAAAAACAAAATAGTGTGACACCAAGATCTTATGAGATGATTTCTAACAACAATCTAAGAATAATCAAACTGAAAAGCCTAATCCTCACAGAATCTGACGGAGGATTGTCAGGTCTACAATATACCCCCTCATCAGGATACTAATGCTGATGATAGGTCACATTTGCAGTACTAGGTATCTTCGTAATCTTTACTGCACATACAATGAGAAAATCCATCTTTTTAAAATATCTCCCCAAATAGTGAATAGTGTAGCTCCCTGAACCTTTATGTCCAATTTCCTATAGCCACCCTTATAAATTCCAGGATTATTATAATATTTTTTATTATTATTTTGGATGGTGAGTCATGAGACTACATGAGGGCACCCTCATGTTTAAACATTTTTGGAAACCATGTTATGTAAGAATGCTAAAGACATTTTGAAATTCAGCTCATCAATCTTTCCTCTTATGTGACAAATGATATACAGTTCCAAAATACAAAGCAAAATAATAATCAAAAGGCAAAGGGAAATCAGGGACACGGGCAAATATGAATATTTACTTTCATCAATGAGCATAATTCATGAGTCACCGCAAGCACCAGAAACTCAACTTCCTATATAAAAGAAGAGAATTATCACCTCATGGTTTCTAGGGAAGGGCTCAATGGTCCCAGGAAGGAAGATCTACACAAATGGTTTTGCAGACCACTGGACTCAAGAACCAGAATGCCTCCATTATTTATTAGCTTTATTTTTTCTGCTTCTCTGTATGTAAGAGGAGCTCAAATTCACAAAGAAAGTGAATGACAGGGTTGGGATTTTTAAGTAGTTTTTTACTCACTCTGCTACACAGAATGTTTGGTACAGTGGAAATGGTGAGTGAATTCAGGGAATCACATAAAAACTTAGACATTCCAGAAAGTGCACAATCATTAATTTTCTGGACCTAAACACAAACATGTGACTGAAAACAGCCAACAGAGCATCAGGTATCATGCAATTTGAGACAGGGGTGTACATTCCCTCTTTTTTAAGTATAGCACTTTTTTTCCATGTATATGTGCTCAGTACTTAGTATTTGTCAACAGGTATTGGCCTGTGATCTGAGGATGGGGCTTTGGATATGAGTTATACATTGGATTTGAAAAGTACTGGAAATCTTATGTTCACGTGAATAGGAAATTAAAGAACAAAGATATAGAATGTTAGATCCCCAAAGTTATTATTTTGGTACACATGTTTTCTAGAAATGGTCCTTCTCTGAGTTCCAGGACCTCGGTCTATATTTGATGAGAATATAAAACCTTAGTCATGAATTGGTTAATCAATGCCAAAGAAATGTTTTCATCAGGACTAAAATAGCGTTTACTATTAACTTAATTATCTTCATATTTTATGGAACAATAAAGATATGTCAACCATATGAACAGGTTTCCATTTAAAGAAATTTTTAAAGTTGTGTTCATTTTTAAAGGTAAGTGACCAATCATTTCTTAAATAACCAATTAAGATTTTTAATTTTTAAAAGTCAACTCTTGTGGGGCACCTTGGTGGCTCAGTCAGTTAAGCACCCAACATCAGCTCAAGTCTTGATCTTGTGGTTCATGAGTTCGAGCCTGACGTCAGGCTCTGTGCTGACAGTTCAGACCCTGGAGAATGCTTCAGATTTTGTGTCTCCCTCTCTCTGCCCCTCTCCCACTCATTCATTCATTCATTCATTCATTCTCTCTCAAAAATAAATAAGCCTTAAAAAAAATCAACTCTTGCATCCCGTTAACATAATCTGGTATAACTTCTTGTCAGTCTCTAAAACATCAGCAAAGTCAGTGGGACCCATATTGTATTGCATTAGGCACTGGGAGCAAAGAAAAATCCTCAGTTACCATACTTGACAGAAAAAGGACAGCCTCTCAGTTACTATGTACACTTCTGAGGGTTCTCTTTCACATTTTCATTTAGTTGGTTGGTTTAGTTTT
Organism: Panthera leo; assembly: GCF_018350215.1. Classification (NCBI taxonomy): domain Eukaryota; kingdom Metazoa; phylum Chordata; class Mammalia; order Carnivora; family Felidae; genus Panthera; species Panthera leo. Next base: position 144,601,440 of record NC_056687.1, on the reverse strand, counting down.
TGTACTGAAATTTAAAAACAAATTTAATGCAAGAGAGCTCAGTGAGTAATATGGGGCAAAAAAGTATTTGTCACTGGCTAGTAGCAGAGACTCAAAGAATTAAACTGATAAAGACCATTTCAGTAAATGTTGATGGCAAAACCTGATTTTAAGTTTGACATCCTTAACACTATAATCTAAGTATGCTTTTATATTTATCAAAGTAAAATATAATAGCTTCCACATCTGATCTGTCATCATACTACAGAAGTATTTGTACGCAGAAGGGTGGAAATTTCTTTCTTTCTTTTTTTTTTCTTTAAATCCGTTTCCTCCCATGATAGCAAGGGTATAATTTAGATTACATAAGTAATGATTTTGCTTGAAGTTAAATTACTGAGCATAAACCAGGACTAATTTTTTTCCCCTAAATTGATGTATTTGGGCAAGAAAGCTGCCCTTTTACTTTTTTTTTTTCTTTTTTTCTTTTTCTTTTTTTTTTTTGCCAAGGTAGGAGGGATTAAATGTTAATGGCTGCAAAAAAGTGAAGATTGTAGCCCAGTTCCTACTGAGGAGGTATTTTCAAAACTACTATGAGCCTTCTCAAAACACATACACTATGGGACCAGAACTTGATGCCAATTCCCCCTCACTTCAGTGTAGATGGGTGCAGAATTATCTGTCGGGTTCAGAGGCAGTCGGAAGGCAGAACAATCCTGAGCAAATGATAAGGGCCACAAATCAAAGCAGGAATAGGAGAGGAGAATGGTCACTGGAGGCCTTTGCTTAGGGCCAGACCTCATCACAGAGCATATCAAGTTTGACTTAAGTCTGCTCAAGACACTAGAGAAGGAATAGCCTTCATGGGATAGTGAAATGAGGAATGGCTGCTGTTCAAAGACTAATCGCCAAAGTGCTTCCAACATAAACTCTGCTGGGGTAGGGGACCGCATGGGACCAAAAGCCCAGAGAAAGGCTTAAATGTGAGGAGTTCCTTCACACATTTGAGGTGCTTTAGTTCAAAAGGCTAATAGCAAAGCTTATATTCTGAAGGACAGCTCACAGCTCCTAGCCATGTGATAGGCATGAGATCAAAAGGTTATCAATTAAACGAACATTTGAAAAAGTGATTAATCTCGTGAGTCACCAGGAATGGGAAAAATACAACCACAATGATGTACCTAAACACATAAACTAAGTTGCTAAAATAAAAGACTGACAATACCAAGTGCTATCAAGGATGCACAGCCATATAACCCAGCAACTCCAGTCCTAGATGTATAGTCAAAAGACATGCATAGGTACGTATCTCAAAGGGCTTGTCCAAAAATATTAAGAGCAGCATCATTGGTAAAAGCCCTAAACTGGAAGAAGAACAAATGTCCCTCAAAAGTAAAAACATAAACATGGCATTCCATGGAATATCTTACAGTAACGAAAATGAATATGCTGATAGGACAACAGGCATGAATTGCATGAACAAGATGTTGAACAAGAGCCAGACAAAAGAATATACTCTCTCTGATTCCATTGGTTAAATATCAAAAACAGGTAAAATTGATCTATGTTGTTAGAAGTCAGGATAGTGATTACCTTTGGTGTTACGTCCAGGAAAGGGGCATGAGAAAGATATGGTGGGCTTTTGGTGCTAATCATGTTAGATCTACATCTAGGGTGCAACCTAATATGGGTATGTTTACTTAGTGAAAATCAAGTTACACATTTGTACACTTCTCTGTATTTATCTTCCATTAAATAAAAATTATAAAACTATCAGTAAGTGTCATAGGCAGGTTGAGGAGAGAAGACATTGAAATGAAAGACAGTGGCAGAAAGATGCCTATAAAATGAGGGATGTGAGCTGGAATGCAAAGGTGTTGTCTGGACCAGTTCTACAAATACTGGCCAATAGCCTGCCCTCCACGAGAGAATTGGCAGCCTTTATTTTTAACTGTGCTCTATTTGTCATGTTCTCTGTGATCATGGGCTAGCAACTTGAATTCTCTAATACCTGATTTTCTCACCTATAACATGGAAGTATCTTGTGACTTTATTAGAAAGATTAAATGAAAGAGGAAAAATGGCCAGTAATGCACTTAGTATAATTCCTGGTACATGGTTGATAAACAAATATAGGTTCTTTTGTGACTTCTTTCTCTTATCCAGTTAGCTTTCATGAAAGACTGCTTGAAAATAGAAAAATAAATACCTCATTTTCTCCATTTATTAATAACGTCATAGGAAATTCTTGTTCACATCCGTATCGGTGAACAAGGAGGGAGATCTGTTATTGCAACAGGGAAAGGAACATGGCATGGGTGTGGCCTCAGTTTCTTAAACTAACCAGATTACAGGGAAGGATGGCCAACATTTGAGGCAGTGTCCAAAGACCAATGTTAAAACAAAGAAATGCATCTCAGGGTTGGAAAGGTAGAGTCGGATGCAGAGAGAGAAAGATAGGTTCTAGCAATGAAGAATGAGTAATAATTGAAATTTATTTTCCCTAGCCAAATCTTCTTAACCATCACCAGGGAGAAGATCAGTTTGCACATATGGAAAAAAGATCCACTGATCATTTTGAAAAGAAAAAAAAAAAAAATACAAAGGAAAGTTTATAATGCTAAAGTCATTTTGGAAAAACATAGAGTTAATCAACAGCAGAATATATGGATTCCAAGATGGATCTTATTGTAAAATAACCTGCTCTAGAAAATGGGGTGGTATCCTTGGCTCTATTCACAACTCTTTTTTTTTTTTTTTTTTTTTTTTTGACATACAACAAAAGTCTTTGAGTGAAAGAAAATGCTAAAGTATAGCATTCTAAGAGTGGGAAAGTGGCTAACAAGAAATGGAAGGGAAAGTCAATTCCCTTGAAAGAGAACGCACTGCCTGAGGAGCCAGTTGGTTACCAAGTCGCCCCACCTAGGAGAGCCGTAAAGGAAGACACAAAACTGTGAACATGCTTACATGTAGGTCCACAGTTCAACACTCTGGGACAGGACACTTACTTGGAATAAGAAAGGACGATGGACATGTTCTCAGCTTGGGGGAAATTAGAATGTGAGATAACTCCCTGACTCCCCAGCAAGCTCCCTGCACTTGAGAAAGTGGTCCTTGAATCCAGAAGGGCACAAATGAAGGGGGCAACCATGACAGCCACCATGATACGGCAGGGCAGGTATAGGTAATAGGCCCTTAGATTTGATGACAGCCAGACCAGAAGACCACTTATTATGTCCAAGGTGACAGTGCTTCACAATACTTGTCTTTGAGTTTTCAGTAAACACGGGGACAGAGCTAGAATTGTAGCAAACGCACGGACAAGAATCAGCTTACCACCTTGTGCCATTCCAATTACACACAGTTCTGATTCCTTGCTTTATGGCTCCCCCCTCACTGTCCAAATAACAAATCAATAATTCCCATAGCTGACTTGACTGGTTTTCCTCAACATCCTCCTCCTGGGGTTGGGCTTTAAGTACAGAGAGACACAGCTGTGTGTTCCTCACTCATGGGCCAAATCCAGTATACCGACTTCTTTCTCTTCATTTACTAACTCAGTGATTCAATTGGAAAAGTGTGACCAAACCTGCCTAGCCCAATTTGTGCTTTATAAACCAGGTTGTTTATTGCTAATGTTCTGTTACTCCCTGGATATGTACAGATTTTTCCTCCTAATTTTGGTCACATTACTTTAATAGAATCTGAAGCTAGATTTAGTGGTTGTGACTACCATGACTACGGGTACGGCTTTTTGTTGTTTCGGATTCTTTTTTTCTCTTCTTATTTCTCTGTATAAATAAGCATAGGGAAGCTGTTATAAAATTTCTTCAGGTGGATTTTCATTTACCAATGAATGGTGACAATTATAAGGTCATTTATATTTCAACTAGTAAAACAGAAACAAAACATGGGTGGCACACAGGAAATCAGATACCCTATTGCTTAATGAAATGTGCCTTCTTCCTGCCTCCATTCATCCATCTCTTCCTTTATCCCTCCTTCCCCTTCTCTCTCTCTCTCTCTTCTTGTCTCTAACATATGGAACAAGCCATCTGCATCTTCTGATGAGATGCCAGAAGTCAGACGTAGAAAAACTACGGTCCATGGAAGAAGTCCTCTCAAGTCTTTATTTCCATTAGCAAACATTTACTTGCACAGTGGTCCTATGGTATAACCGAAAAAGTACAGAATTTGAAGCCAGAGAACCTATGTAGCTACCCCAGGCCATGTTTACTTAACCTCTGTTAATTGTTGTACCCTGTATGGTAATTTTAATAGGTCGCAGAACAAAGTGGCTGTGAAAGAGGGCTCTTGAAGTCGCCATACCTGAGTTATAAGCCACTCATGAACTTGTACTTTCATTGTGACCTTAGGAAGTTACTGATAGCAGTTCCACCCTCTGGAAAACAGGGATGATAACAGTACCTACTGTATGGGGTAACAGAAATCAAAAAAGTCACGTTATACAAAGCACACAGTGCCTCATGTAAAGAAAGAGCCCCGTCAATGATATTAGTAGAGTACTCCTAAAAAAAATTCACAAAGTGAAAGGTATTATCAAAATTTTAGTTCTTCAGCACCTGGGTGGCTCAGCTGGTTGAGCGTCTGACTTCAGTTCAGGTCGTGATCTTTTCACTCTGAGTTGGAGCCCCACATCAGGCTCTGTGTTGACAGCTTGGAGCCTGGAGCCTGCTTCGGATTCTGTGTCTCCCTCTCTCTCTGCCCCTCCCCTGCTTGTGCTCTGTCTCTGTCTCTGCCTCTCTCTGTGTGTATCTCAAAAATAAATAAACATTTTTAAAAATTTTTAGTTCTTTTAAATTTTTTCATGGGAGACATTGAACAATCAAAGGCTGGGTATATAAAAAGATAAAGAACAACATACTCATGTCCCAGCCCTAAAAATAATGGTTAAACTGATAGTGACACAGGATGTATTCACACAAAAGTAATTATCAAGATCCAAGTGCAGACGATGGGCCAAATTTGTCTTTCCAACAAATCCATGCTGTAGGACATGAGACGAGGGTCCCATGGGAATACACATGGCAAGTTCTGAAGCTTGCACGTGGGATTGGATCAGAGAGAACATTATGACAGAACAGCAGAATGTGGGCTTCAGGAAGCTAGAAGGAAGCAGAGTTTATGTTCAGAGGCTCTGGAGGGCAAAAGGGTAGTGAGGAAAAAGGATGAATTCAGTGTGTTATCTCAGAATTATTAAATAGGCAGGGATATATAGGGAAAAGATAGGCCCCAGGAGCCACAGAAACAAGGGAACATTTATGAAACAATCCTCGTGCGCCCGTTTGCTTGGGTACCATGAATCATCCCCTACAGACACGATGTAAATCAACTGATGTGTATGTGTGCATGTGTGTATGTGGACATGTTTCTCTCCATGTATTTCTTGTTTTGTGCACCAAACCTTTCCTAGGGAATGTAAACTGAACATGCAGTCAGCTCATACTTGCATGGCCAAAAAAAGATACTATCTTAGCAAATGACTTAAATACAGGTAAATCAAGTATTTCCAAACCACATGAATTTTAGTAAGAGTGAAAATACAAGTGGAGACATAAAATCAGTTGAAGTTCTCTTTTTTAGCTATTATGGTCACACGATACATTTCAATTCGAATAGCTACGATTTATCAATTATTAGGAAGACATTAAGCACAACAGCATATACCTTTTATCTGTTCATTTCTTTGTTTGATTTTCCAAACAATCCTCTGAGATATAGCCCATTAAGACTATTACCCTATCAGGGAAACTAAGACAACGGTGAACAGTATTACACAGCTAAGAACTGGGCAGCACTGGAATGGGCAATCAGGTTCTGGAGCCCAAATTCCTATCCACCTTGCCAAAGGTATATGTAATAACCATCCATGGACCCTGGGAATGGTTAAACACAGACTCCTGAACCCCACATCCAGCAGTGGTGACTTAAGTCTTGGCTAGGGCCTAAGATTTTGCATTTCTAACAAGTTCCCAGGGATGCCGATGCCGAAGCTGTGGGTCTGTGGATCACACTTGGGCGGCATCACTCTGTATTATGTTATTTCAATTGTTGGATAAAAGAAAATGAAACAGCATGATGTGAAAAAGTGATCTCTCATTTTCAAAATGTTTAAAGTTCATTCCAAGGCAATCCTCCCAAGCACTGCTATGAGTATTATAGATTTAGTTCACAAGTGTAAGCTTGTTTATTGAGCATGATAGAATATTTGAACCTATACCAGTATTTAGGACTCAAGCTTTTTTATTTTTTTCTCTAAATTATCCCAGTATTTCCTCTCTTTATCTTTCCTGTATTGAAAAACAACTTATGGGCTTAGCGTACTAATTGAAACCTATCAGTAGTGTAAGGCACTTAATTTACATTACAGGAGACAATCCACTTGGAAACATTGAAAGCCTCTTTTGTTATACTTTATTGCAACAGTCAGAATCCAGCATGAGAAACAAAATTCACAAAAATTTGTTATGTGAACAAAATTCACATAAATCATAACCATCTTCAGTGTCTAAGCAGAGAGAAGAAAAGGAGTTTCAGTAATCTGGTAGGAAAAAAAAAATCTGTTTGGTTCCCTCATGGGAAAAATTCTAAATGTTGAGGAAAAAAGTGAATAATGCAGACTTCTCATTCTAGTAAAAGATGCAGGGGCACCTGGGTGGCTTGGTCGGTTAAGCGTCCGACTTCGGCTCAGGTCATAATCTCACGGTCCGTGAGTTCGAGCCCCCCGTCGGGCTCTGTGCTGACAGCTCAGAGCCTGGAGCCTGTTTCAGATTCTGTGTCTCCCTCTCTCTCTGCTCCTCCCCTGTTCATGCTCTGTCTCTCTCTGTCTCAAAAATAAATAAACGTTAAAAAAAATTTAAAAAAAAAGATGCAATAGATATACTGTTTCCCTAGTCTTCCTGCTAAGTACAACCAGAAAGCCTTAATATTACATACAAAATAAACATAATGAGATTTTGAAAAGCTGAGGGAAAAAGGCAAACCAGCCAGGAACCCCAGAACCTCCAATATGACAGAGTGGTAAATTCTCCAGACTTACTTTCTGCTTCATATATCCCAGACTTAGGACTGAAAAAGCCAGTGACTCAGAAACACCAATGGGTACAGGAACAACAAAAGAAAACAAAAACCCAAAGCCTGCTCTTTATATTCAAAAAACAAACAGAAACAAAAACCAAAACAAAAAACCAAGAAAGGGACAGCCCAGTAGGACAAAGGCTTTCAGACAATAACTACTTGTACCAAACAGGGACAACTCTGTGCCTACCACTAATCTCACCAGCAAAGGTTGAGCAGGGGACTAACATTTCTACCCTCTCCAGGCTGTTTTGAGGCACGGGGTTCCACCAGGGTGCTATCAGAGAACACTGAGCAGGAAGCTGTGACTTTCATTCTAGCCATGTGGCAATGAGGCCACACCTGTGTAGTGTCAGTGGAGATGAAATGGTTTATGGACTTTTACCCCATCAGCAGTAATGAGGTGTTCCAGCCCCCTGCTGGCACAGTGTCACTGGAGGCCAGGTGGAATTAGGACTGTCACCACCACTCAGAGGCGAAGGTCACCCCGTTCTCACTGTGGTGTCAGCAGAAGCTACGAGAGAAGCAGTAACAAGTCACTCTTGACCCTCACAAGCAGGGTGGTATCAGCAGAAGCCTGGAGAGTAGTTAGAACTCCTATCTTATCCAGCACTAATGAGGAGCCTCTCCTGGGGGGTAAACAGAGGCTGAGTGGGGAACCTGGATTTCTAGCCCTACCCGGAAGGAATGAAGCCATGCACTCCTTCGCCTGTTGGAGCAGTGCTAGAAGAAATCAGCTAAAACAAAAGGTATGAATCAGATCCCGAGTCTCATAACAAACTATACAAAATGACTAGGTTTCCACCGAAAAATCACTGGTCATAACAAGAATCTTTCAAACCTCACCCTTAGTGAAAAAATAATCAGTAGGCACTAACATGATAGTGTTAAGATGATAGGAATGTTAAAATTATTGACAAATTTTTTTTTTTAATTTTTTAATGTTCATTTATCTTTGAGAGAGAGAGCATGAGCAGCGAAGGGGCAGAGAGGGAGGGAGACGCAGAATCCAAAGCAAGCTCCAGGCTCTGAGCTGTCAGCACAGAGTCTGACTAGGGGTTCAAACCCACGAACCAAGAGATCATGACCTGAGCCGAAGTCAGATACTTAACCAACTGAGCCACCCGGGAACCCCTATCTGACAAAGATTTTAAAGCCATCATCATAAAAATGAGTCTATGAGCAATTATGAACACACCTGAAACAATTTTCTAAAATCCCACCTAACAAGAGAGAATATAAAAGAGAACCAAATTGAAATACGGGCATTGAAACATGCAATAACTGAAATAAAAATCTCAATGGATATAGGCTCAACAACAGAATGAAAGGAGACCGTGGAAAAAATCAGTGAATTCAAAAATAGAATAGAAATTATCCAGTTTGAATAACAAAGAGAAAATAGATGGGACAACAAAATGAATAGAGCCTCAAGGAACTGTGGTATTATAAAAATGAAGATCTAACATTCATGTCATCAGAGTCCCAAAAGGAGAGGAGAAAAATGATGGAAATTAGAAAGTAGTCAAAAAATAAAAAATAACTAGAAACATCCCAAATTTGGCATAAAAAAACACAACCGTGTGGATTTAAGAAGGTGAGCAAACCCCAAACAGGATAAATTGAGGCCCAGATAAACCATAGTCAAAATTCTGCGAAATGAAAACCAAGAAATCTTGAAAGAAACAAGAGCGAAATGGCACCTTCCTGATAGCACAAAAAACCAATGAGAATGACAGGCGATTTCTCATCAGTGACCATGGAGGACTAAAGGAAGTAGCACAATATTTTTTAAGTGTTTAAAGAAAAGAACTGCCAACCCATAATTCAAAAGTCAGTGAAAATATCCTTCAGGAATGCACAGGAAATCAAGACATTCTCCAACCACACAAAGTAATCAGTAGACCTAACCTAAAAGAATGGCTGATGGAAGTTTCGAAACAGAAAGGCAACGAAGGAAGAATAAAAGATGGAGTCGTGGGACATGAAGAAGGATAAAAGAACAGGAACAGTAAAACTATGAGTAAGTAAAATGCTCATTTCTTCTCTTGAGTTTTGTAAATTATGTTCGATGGTTGAGGCAAAAATTGTAATACGCTCTGATGTGGTGCTTTATGTATAGACAAAATATTTAGGGAAATTATATGATAAACTGGAGAGGATGGAGGGCAATAAAAGGATGTAGGTAAGGTTCCTATAATTCACTCAAGCTGGTGATTTATACCAATAGATGAGTTATGTATATATAACGTAATACACAGAGTAATCACTGAAAAAGCTCTCCAAGACAATGCACTCACCATCACTCCAGATAAATCAAAATTTTATTTCAAAAAATTTTCACATAGCCCACAAGAAGGCAGAAGAAACAGAAATAACCAAAAAAAAAGGAAGATTTAAGCCCTATCCTATCTATACTTATATCGAATGTAAGTAGTCTAGGTATACTAATTAAACTACAGAAATTGGCAGAGTGGATTCAAAAACATGACCTGGCTATATGCTGCCTGTAAGAAATTCATTTTAAATACAATCGTATAGAAAGATTCAAAGTAAAAGGATGAAAAAAGATATATTATGCAAAAATTAATCAAAAGGAAGCAGAGTGGCTATTTAGCATCAGATGATTAGACTTCAGAGCAAAGAAAATTACAAGAGACACAGAATGACACTGAATAATTATAAAAGGGTCAATCCATCAGGAAGACATAGCAACTCTAAATACACACAGCAGAGGTACACAATATGTGAAGCAAAAAGTGATATAACTGAAAAGACAGATCTATATATATGGAATCTTCAACACTACTCTCTCAGAGATGGGAGTATTAGCAATACAGAAAACCTCAAAAAACAGTATCACTCACAGGATCTAATCACATTTATGGAGAAGCTTTTCAAGTTTCTATGGAACATATACCAAGATAGACTCTATCTAGGGGAATAAAATAAACCTAAACACATTTAAAAGAATTGAAATAAGTGTATTCTCTGACCCCAAATGAATCCAACTAAAAATCAGGAACAGAAAGGTAACGGGACAATCTCCAAATACTTGCAAGATAAACAGCACACTTCTAAAGAACCCATGGGTCAAAGAAACCTCAAGGGAAATTAAAAAAAAAATGAACTTAATGAAAATGAAAATACAGTAACAATATTAGTGGGATATAACTGAAGTAGTAGTGAAAAAGAAATTCATAGCGCTAAATTTACACATTAGAAAAGAGGAAGTGACACAAATCAATAATCTAGGCTCCCACTTCAAGACTCTAGAAAAAGAAAGCAAAATAAAGCCAAAGAAAACAGAGGGAAAGAAATCAGAAAGTTAAGAGCAGAAATCACAGAAATTAAAAACAAAACAAAATAAAATGACAGAGAAAAGTCAATGAAACAGAAAGTTGGTTCTTTGAAATTATAACATAAAATTGATAAATCTCTAGCAAGACTGTTAAAAACAAGAGATAAGACACAAATTACTAACATCAGGAATGAAATGGATATTACCACAGATTCTATAGATATCAAAGGATCATAAGAGACTACAAACAACCCCACACACATACATTTTAGACCTTAGGTGGCATGAAATAATTCCTCAAAAAACACAAACTACCACAACCGACCAAATACAGACAATTTGGATAACCCTATCCTTATTAAGGAAAATAAATTAATAATTTAAAAACTTTTCCCCAACAAAATCTCCAGGCTTCTACATGGTATTTAGGAGGGAACTGCCACTAGTGATCTCCTAACAAAGAAGCACAATTCCAAAGCGATAGCTTGTTTCACTTGATCATTGATCCAGACTCTTCAGGAAACCACAAATGGCTCTTGATAACCCTTGGAACTATTTGGAGCTATCTGTATACCTAACAAATGTTTCCATTTATTTATGTTTTATGTCTAGATTTTTATTTCAGTTAAGGCTGGGTAAGGGATGGGTAATTCTATACTGAAAAGCTCACATTCTGTCCTTGGCAAATAAATACATTGTCAATGAAAAAAAAAAGTAAAGCAAGCATATCCACTTTCACCATTCTTATTCAACACAGGACTGAAAGTTCTAGGCAGTGCAAGAAGGCAGGAAGAGGAAATAAAAAGCATACAGATCAGACACTAAAACATACAAGTATTTTTATTTCCATAATGTGATTGTTTACATAGAAAATCCCAAGGAATCTTGGGAAACTAGAACTAATGAGTGTATTCAGCAAAATCTCAAGGTAGAAGATAAACATACATGTGGACACCTGGGTGGCTTCGTCAGTTATGTCAAACTCTTGATTTCAGCTCAAGTCATGATCGCATAGTTCATGAGATCAAGCCCCATGTCAGGCTATACACAGTGTGGAGCCCACTTTGGATTCTCTCTCCTCCTCTCTCTCTTCCCCTCCCCCATCTCGCTCTCTCAAAATAAATAAATTTTTAAAAAGGTTAGGCATACAGGAATGCAAGCTGGTGAAGCCACTCTGGAAAACAGTGTGGAGGTTCCTCAAAAAACTAAAAATAGAACTACCCTATGACCCCGCAATTGCACTACTAGGCATTTATCCCTGGGATACAGGTGTGCTGTTTTGAAGGGACACATGCACGCCCATGTTTATAGCAGCACTATCAACAATAGCCAAAGTATGGAAACAGCCCAAATGTCCATCGACAGATGAATGGATAAAGAAGATGTGGTATATATATATATATATATACAATGGAGTATTACTCGGCAATCAAAAAGAATGAAATCTTGCCATTTGCAACTACATGGATGGAACTGGAGGGTATTATGCTAAGTGAAATTAGAGAAATACAAAAATCATATGACTTCACTCATATGAGGACTTTAAGAGACAAAACAGATGAACATAAGGGAAGGGAAACAAAAATAATGAAAAACAGGGAGGGGGACAAAACAGAAGAGACTCATAAATATGGAGAACTGAGGGTTACCGGAGGGGTTGGGGTTGTGGGGGGGGGGGGGATGGGCTACATGGGTAAGGGGTACTAAGGAATCTATTCCTAAAATCATTGTTGCACTATATGCTAATTAATTAGGATGTAAATTCTAAAAAATAAAAAATAAAATTAAAAAAATGATAGATGTACATAATCAGTTTTATCTCCATATGCTAGCAATGAACACATAGACATTGGACTTAAAAATACATCATTTACAATCCCTCAAAAAGTCCTTCAAATTCTAACAAAGTATGTACAAGGCCTGTATGCTAACAACTATTCAATGCTGATGAAAGAAATTTTAAAACTCATTAATTGGAAAGTCACACAATAATGGGGCGCCTGGGTGGCGCAGTCGGTTAAGCGTCCGACTTCAGCCAGGTCACGATCTCGCGGTCTGTGAGTTCGAGCCCCGCGTCAGGCTCTGAGCTGATGGCTCGGAGCCTGGAGCCTGTTTCCGATTCTGTGTCTCCATCTCTCTCTGCCCCTCCCCCGTTCATGCTCTGTCTCTCTCTGTCGCAAAAATAAATAAAAAAATGTTGGAAAAAAAAAAAAAAAAAGAAAGTCACACAATATTAATGGATGGGAAGACTCAACACAGTAAATGTATCAATTCTCCTCACACTGATATACAGACTTTATGAAATGCTGGACTTTTTATAGCTATATTTTTGTAGTTGTAAAATTTTGAGGACCATAAACCAGATTTTTTGTCTCTATAAATCTGGAAATATACAATATATTCTTCTGATTGAAAATTTACCACCCTTTCCTCCATACATTCATTCAAATTCAAAACAAATAAAGTATAATGAAAGAATATTTATGTATATGCCAGGGAATGTTCCAAGCACGGAGAAAGCACATGGGAAAAATAGACAAGGTCCCTGCCATCAAGGACCTCCTTTTTTTTTTTTTTTTTTTTTGTCTGTTTAAATGTGACTTTTAAGAACTGCTTCCTTTGGGCACAAGTGAACTCATTGAGGTATTTCAGCTTTATTATTGAACCAATTTTGAAAGGCACTGGAGTTCAGTGGAGTTGAAGAAAGAGTAGTAGGACAATATCTACAGTCCATTTACAGATTTACAAAAGTAAATTACTAGAGACACTTTCAAGGGCACCACATCTCTGAATATTTAAATACACCCACAACAGGGATTTGTATTGCTGTCTAACATGCTAACTACAGATGAATCCAAGAGCCTTCTAACACTGGCATATTAGCTAATCAAATGTATCTTGGTGGTTACCACAACGAAAGTATCACAGGTTTGGCATCTAGAACCTTCTGGACCCGAAGCTCAACTCATACTCTTTATTCTGATAATAATATTAAATTTTTCTCTTTCCTAGTGTTCATATTGTCACTTTTTCTAGAAGTATGAAAGACAGTTCACAAATGGAAACCCCATGGTGCCTCAGAAGTAGCCTAAAATTCACCTTTTCTTTACTTCACCTGAAAATACTGTTTTAAGAGTTTCTACATACCAGGCATTATCTAAGCACTTTATAGTCATTAACTTATTTAATCTTCATGATAAGTCTATGAGATAATCTTTGTGATGAATCCAGTCTTGCTGTCAGCTTACAATAGGGAAAGCAATGTGGAGGGAGATGGAGATGAAGAGACTTGCCCAGTGTCACAGGGCGAGTGACTGGTGGAGCCTAGACTCACAGGCCATGCTCCGAATGCCATTCTAACTCATGGTCTCATCAGTACAAGAACCTCCTTCTGACTTCATTTCAGATCTGCCTCCAATGACTAATTTTTCCTTACTCAAATTTTACGTAGATCTCTGTTTGATCTCAGGCCATGTATAACCATGTTTACAATCAGAAAACAGAAACTGATATGGAATACATCAGCCAACTTTTATTCCTCACATGGTCAATAAAGAACATTTAGTCACTTTGTATCTAATTAGAAATAGGGCGAGAGAGGTCTTGGGACTGGAACTGGGTTTAATTGGATGAAACAGTTTTAGAATATCAATGTAGCACTGTTTCTAAATGGGTAGCAGAAGCTGGGGTCCTTAAAATTATCCCTTGAAACTTGCTGATAATGTTTCTTGTGTTTATTTGTACAACTGAATGTATATCAACATAAGGTCACTATCCCCCTTTGCAGGATTTTCATATTCATTATGGTTCCTTTCATGTGTGCTGTCTTAAATGCTAATGGAATTTAGTTGGGCAATGATAATAAAAAGACAATAATAGCCAACATGTTCATGGCAAAGAAGCCATAATTCCATGTTTGTATCTTCCTGATTTCACTAAAGAATGCATCCTGGCATTGAAAGCAATTTGTTGTGTTGGGGGGGGGGGGAGTGCAGAACAGCATTTGTTAATAATTTGCTTGAAAAAAGAAATTAAGATTAATCTAAGGCTGTTCCACTGTCATTTTCCCTTACTTCTTGAGTGGTGGGGAAGGATTAAATTGGAGTTCGTACTTAACCAACAGCCTATTTCACCTATGCTGTAGTCCACAGGGAGTGCACCCTTAATAGTTGTAAAAATTATGAATCATTGCAGTGCTTGTGAGTTGTGATTCTAGAGTTAGTTTTGCTTTCGTTTTAATTTTCCACATGGGTAATTTTTTAATAAGGAAGAAGGCAAGGACAGATGAAGAAAGCTGGAGAAGTGCACCCACATCTACATTTACATCTGAGATCAAAGGATGCTGTGAAAATTCGTCAATAATGACACAGTCACTACGACTGTGAAAGTAAGGGGAGACACAGGTGATTGTATAAACCTGGCATTTAGTTGGACTGTAGAGGAAGACAATGTTTCTGTGTTTTGGGTGATTTTGTTGAATCAATTCAATTGTTTTCTAGGAGATATTCAGATGTTGACTGTATTAAGACGTCACCCATTTTGAAAAATGATTCCTCACATTGATAAACTCTTGAATTGATGCTATCAGGTCCAACTGAGTCAAAAATATCCAAACGGTCAATTACGTTTAAAAGATCTATAGAAACATTTAGCCTGGTACATCTTATTTACTTAACACAAAGGAGAAACGTCCATTTCAGAGAAACGGTTATTCATCCACTATTTATTCAAAAATCATTCTCTAAATAGCTATCGAGCATCCACTCTAAGCACCAGATATTCGGTTCAGGATAAGCACCCAGGGGCAGGAAATAGAGAAGGTGAAGGCAGAGTGCAACAGCATGAATTTTGAAAAATGCTACCCCAAATTTAAATTCTAGGCACGGAGAGTAAAATAACAAGATTAGGCCATGTATGATCAAGTGTCTGATGAATGGCACACAGTAAATCAGATAATAATTAGCACAGGAACAGAGGGGAATTTAGCATAAAGGTAACAAAGTTCCAACTTTTGGATCCCTCACTTGGAAGGATATTCACTCCTTCAACTTAATTTGCATGTGTCATTCTAAAATGTTTTTTCTGAAAGAGGGCCCAAGGGGCACAAGCTTCAGTGCCCACAAAGTCTAGATCTGCCTCTGTACAGGAATTCAGAAAGGCAGAAAGACAATTTTCTCAAGATCTGTCTCAACAAAGATGCCTTCTTTGCATCTCTTTATAGATTATTTTGGTCATGGCTAGTGGTTATCTTTGTTTACTGTCCAGTTGGTAGCCTTTAGGATCTTTAAAGAACTGGTTTGATTTACAAAACATATTCTTTCTTGGGGCACCTGGGTGGCTCTGTCAGTTAAGCGTCTGCCTCTTGGGTTTTAGCTCAGGTCATAATCTCACGGTTTTGTGGGTTCTAGCCCCACATAGGGCTCTGTGCTGACAGCACAGAGCCTGCTTGGGATTCTTATTCTCCCTCTCTCTCTCCCCCTCCCTCCCCGTCTCCCCGTCTGCCCCTCCCCTGATCACACTGTCTCTATCAAAAATAAATACACTTGTTTTTATATGCTAAAGTAAAATGGTTTAATTTCAGCTGGAGCAACTTCAGAGGCCAAGAAAAATGTCAACAAATATAAATAGATCTTTTCTTATTTTTATGTCTAAAATTACATAACTTTCCATACCTTGAATTTATGTCACCCCATAGAAAACAAAAATCAAATTTGTATTATTTATATTAGTTATATGCCAATATTAAGTACTATCCATCGTGATTTCCCTCTCTCTCTATATATATACAACATCCACTTTGTGCATGGTCTAAAAATAAATAAACTTTTTAAAAAATGTTGTAAAAATATTTTCATTTTCTTCCCAAGAGAAACATGGGGCTGTCCTTCAAATCTGAACCTGAAGAGAGACTCCAACACACATCTCTTTCGGAAAAAAATTAAAAATATCTACAGAAGAACAGGTACTGGTCACCAAATCCAGAGCCCAACTCTTTCTGGAACCAGCAAAGGAATTCAATAGGGATTCCAAAGAAAGTCTTGCTTGTGGGTAAAGTGTAGAGTTATACCTACCTCATTCTTTGTCTGCCCTCAAATAAGTTAGGAGTAGTACCAGAACCGAAGGGCAGGGCTGAAGAAAGGGAGATAGAATTTCATCACGCCTTTTTTGAAATTTATAGGAATATAGGGATAAGGAATCTAACTGATCATCACAAGATATTAATGTAAATTTCATATATAAATATATACGTATACACTCAATCCCAGTAAATTTATTATTTTATTTTATGGCTTCTTGACTTTTTGTCTTTCTTAGAAAGACCTCACATACACTGACCATTTTTTTATTCTAGAATTTTACGGTTTAATTTACACATAACATGCTGATCCCCAAATGATTTTAGCATAAGGTTCTAAATAGGTGTTCAGCTTCATTCTTTCTCTAGGTGTCTAATAAATTTTACCAAAAGAATTTATTTAAAAATTTGTTCCCAGTGATCTAAAATGCAACTTTAACATACACTAAATTCCCAGATACATTTGGATCTATTCCTAGAAACTCTGTTTTATTCCATCCATAACACTGCATCATTTATCTATGCCTAAGTATAAATTATTGTAAATATTACAGTTTTAAAGTGTGTTGAATATTTGTTAGGATTATTCACTCACTGCACTTTACAATTCACAATTCCTTTAATTTTCTTTGCTATTCTTGGATGCTTCTATTTTATTTGAAATTCTGAGGTGTGATGCTTGCTTTGTTTTTATGGAACTAAATTTACCAATATGCTATGTATTTCCGCGGTCTTTAATCATTAATTCAAATCAGATATTTGCTTTCAAAACCTATTACCCATCTCTGACTTTTCTTCTGGGCTTAAAAAAAAAAATCATCTGTCTAAATTGCTTAGAAAATCTTTACGACTCACGCTGCTATAATGTAGGTTTGGTTATAAAATGCCTGCCAATCAAATCCGTCTCCCATGATAAAGGTAGGCTCGCTCTTACTTAATCTGGAGAGCTTAAAATGAAGGTGTCATCCTTGTCCCTCAAAACCACTTTAATAATGGTCTCCTACTGTTACAGAACTCAACCAGCTTATTGAAGTCAGCTGTTTTCTTGAGAGCTCCATTACCTGTGGCTGTTTTCATCCACACACATTATTAAACAACAACAAGCAAAAGCAAAATTCTCTAAATTCAACCAAAGCAAATCTTTCAGTCGAAAACAAGTGCCATGATTTAAAAATAAAAAGAATTGCACCTCCTTTTATTTTATAGGGCTTCTAAAAACTAACTTGCCAGTAGTTGCATCCTTTATTCGCTTAGAACAAAGACTGATATTAATAAAGCATTGTGATGTGTTTGCTGATCTTACAAAACATGTAGATTAGCTTAGCTATTAACATTATCCTCACTATTCTTGACTCAAAAAGGATGTGATGCAAATATATTTTCTATATATATAGAAAATATATATATTTCTATATATAACTAAGAAGTTATATATAACTTCTAAAACTAGAAGTAAAATTCTAGAAGTAAAACTAGAAGTAAAATTAATGAAACAAAGAAAAAGTTTTGCATTACTATTTGCTGACAAGCTTCCTTCTCATCTTCTGTTCAAATCTGGGCAATATATGAAAATTACATTTCCTGGCTTAAACGGCAGCAGAATCAAAAAGCAACATGCCCAGCACAGGGTTAAAATATGCCATTTGTTTACCCTTCTCATTAATTTCTTAACTAACTCTCCCACAAACATCAAAAAGATCCATTTGAAAACTGTGACTTGACATATAATAAACCCAATTAAAAAACACTCACACACAGAGATACATACACACACACTTACACATTTGTGCAGCTCCTAATGGTGCCAATAAATCAACTCAAAACTATAAAAAAGTAATTAGGAACAAAGAAATGACCTGTCTTGATGTTGCTTTTTTTCTCAATATGATTCTAACTCGATTATACATGCATATCTAATTACTACATCTGATGACCTATGGTCATAGCTTGATTTCTGTATTACAAATGGCCTGACATTTAATTAGTTTGTGTGATTAAATTATGTAAATATCTACATGGTGACCAAATGATTAAAACTTTTTTATACCTCCAGTTTCTCAGCACTAGAGTCAATTATATCTGCCTACATATACAGCAGGTGAACAGACTGACACAAAAATCCAAGTGAAAAGAAAGTTACAGTTATTCAAATTCAGATTGAAAGCTATCTCATTGAGTACATCTTACAAGAGGTGCAGTGGGATGATGTAGGACTTCAATCACTGCGAAAACTTCAAAGCTAAATTATTATAACAAGGACAGATCTGGTGAACCCGTTTCTCCAGTTCTCATTTGTTCTCATTCCATTCTCTTAGGAACTGATGGCTCTTATATGTATGGGTGTGTGTATATTATAAGAAATGATTCATTTATATAAAATTCAGATTCAATTTTGGTGACTGCTATCATGATCTCAAACTTATTTCTGGTTTTTATGCATCCCAGTCAACCATGGACTCTTCACAGATTGTCATCTGAATTGCGACAGTTCTACGCTCACAGCTTTGGTACAAGCACCAACGAATTCAGGAGTTCTGAATCTCTGCAAAATGTGGAATTGTTGCAGTCCCAAGCAGACCTGAAGAACAGGAATGGGAAAAGAATCCCCACTCTCGTTCATATAATCGAGTTGAATGAAGCAGGGAACAAATGCTTCCTCTTGAAACATATCTTTATTAACAGAGGGGATCCTTTTGCCATGCTTGAAGCATGTTCAATACACCTGTGTCATTTATCATTACCCCATCCATATGAAGGCAGCAAGTACAAAGGTTCCTAATTACCCAGAGATAGTAAGGAAAGACAAAGAAGTCACACCAAAATCTACCACCAATCCTGAAATCACATTTAGCCAATGCATTCAATAACTGCTCCACCAGACATTTTTTTTCCATTACATATCAGACCAAATTTAACTGACACTGACTCTCATGCATACAAAACTACTTGGTTAGAAAAAGAAAACTTCACAAATTTGACTTTGTTGCATAGTCAGTTATTTCCTAAACTGCTAGCCATAGGATTATTTATTAGGATTAAATGATTTATCTTACAATCAGCAAGTTACTTGATGAAAACTCCATGTCCTCCAGAAGGAAAAAGCATATATAAAAGTACAAGTAGCCTGAATTTCTTTTCTCCTAGTTTTATAGAGAAAGTGCTCAGATTCTAAGGGCACCTGGGTGGCTCAGTTGGTTGAGTGTTTGACTCTTGATTTCAGCTCAGGTCATGATTCTAGGGTCATGGGATGGAGCCTCGCATTTGGCCCATGTCGGGCCCCTGTACTGAGTGTGGAACCTACTTGAGATTCTCTCTCTCTCTCTCTCTCTCTGCCCCTTCCCTGCTTTCATATGCTCTCTCTCTCAAAATCAATAAATCTCAAAATTAACAAATATTTTTTAAAAATGCTAAAATGCTTCAAAGAGCCAATATCTGAAAACAATGTATATAAGCAATCCAGAAATTAATTAATCTGTAATCAAGGAAAGTCACGGCTGTAAAGGAGAGAATGATGGAAAAAGTGGAGCATTCATAAGAGAGAGAGAGAAAGAAATATGACCAATAACTTCAAAGAATAACAGAGATAAGAAAAGAAAAACAAGGTATGATTCAACTAAAGGTTATAGAATTAGAAGGCAGAAATGATTTAAAAGTAATAAATCCTCAGTGGGAACTCAGTGTATTTAAAATGAAAAAAAAAATAGGCCTCTAGCTCAAGATGGATGAAGACCTACGTATGCCTCATGTCCTTCATGAAATACTTATAAATAGTATAAATACAGAAGACAAAACAAACTTATAAAAAGAATACGAATGGGAATCCCCATCAGGCAAGAGATGTTAACAAACTCCAGAAAATTACCAAATACATGAGGCAGTAAAGTAGGGACCAGCTGGTGATCCTTTTCTATAAAGGGTCAGAGAGTAAACATTTCAGGCTTAAAAGGACCATACCCTCTTCATTGGAAACACTCAATTCTGCTCTTGTAGCACAAAACACCCATTGACCATATCTAAAAGGATGGATGTAGCTGTGTTCCAATACAACTTTACCAAAACAGACAGCTGGCCCATGGTTGTAGTTTGCCAACCCCTACAACTAAAAACACTTTTACGGTCATGGTATTCACTGTTCTGATCAAAGACTCATAGCTTCTAGCTGAAAGATTCAAAAAAATGTGAAAATACAGATAAGAAAATTTTCAGAGACCTCACTAGGGAATAATGGTGCCAGTTACTCCTCCTTTAATCCTCAGGACACATAAAAGTAGGCAACTTGGCTCTAATCCCTAAGGAGAAGAATGCGAAGGTTCTTCCCTAAAGAAATTGTGTGATTCCTATCCGCGGCTGTTGATACCTTAAATAAAGCCCTCTTCTCCTAGCATTTGGACCATGCTTATCCTGAATTCAAGTCCAACCTCATATGTACCCTGTGCATCAACTCAATCGGACTGCCCACATATGGAAGATGCCCATTGTGAAGAGGATGAAATTATTCTATGGTGAACTAAACCCATAACACTTACACTGTGTTAAATGCGAACAAGTAAGCCTAGGGGGCTTGGTTGGTTAAGCATCTGACTTCGGCTCAGGTCAGGATCTCACAGTTTGTGAGTTTGAGCCCCGCATCAGGCTCTGTGCTGACAGCTCTGAGCCAGGAGCCTGCTTCGGTTTCTGTGTCTCCTTCTGTCTCTTTCCTTTGCCCACTTACAATCTCTCCGTCTCCCTCTCTCTCTAAATAAACATTTAAAGAAAATATTTTTTTAAAGTAAGCAGGGATCATCAGACATGAGAATATCTAACAGAATATGAAAGACCAAACTGACCCCAAAGTAAATAACTCATATAAGAAATTAAAATTAAATTAAAAAAAAAAAGGATTGGGGCACCTGGGTAGCTCAGTCAGTTAAGCATCTGAGTCTTGACTACAACTCAGGTCATGATCTCACAGGTTGGGGGTTTGAGCCTCACTTTGGGCTCTGTGCTGACAGGGTGGAGCCTGTTTGGGATTCTCTCCCTCTCTCTCTGTCTCTCCCCCATTCATGCTGTCTCTATAAATAAATAGACTAAATAAATACAGGATTCAGTATACTCCTCGAAATCTGAGAAGACGTTATACATCTTATAAAAACAAAAATTAGGGACAACAAAAGAGTTCTCTAAGATTAAAAACAAAATTAAAAATTCAGTAGAATGGCAGAATGATACCGTCAAATAGCTACATAAGAAAATAATTTAAAGAGGAGAAATAAGGGCTGACATTGGTGAATGTCTGCACATGCCAGGCATTACTGCAAACATGTTACACATATTAACTCTCTTAACCCTCTACATTACTAAAAGGTAGATTCTATTATTTTCGATTTACAGAAAAGCAAACAACCACCTATTGGTTTAAAATATAAAAAAGGTATATCCAATTCAAATAGTGTGAGTCTGCTCCTGCATGAGACATGGAGAAGTAATCAGGAGCCCAATATTAAACTATCAGGAAGTTATTTAAGTAAGAATAGGGGGGAAAAAACCACATGAACAAGATGAAATTATCACAGAAAGAGAAAAATTCTTTGAAGTGTAGAAAGAAATGAATTTTCAGTTTTAAAGGGCCAAAGAATCACTAAGAGGAGGATAAAAACAAGTCTTCGACTTGGAAAAATTCCCATTAACTTCAAACTTCAAAGTTAATAAGGAAATCTTAAAAAATCTATTTAAAAAATTCCAAGTAAAACATCTAACCCAGTAGGACAATCAAGGAAATTCTCCGGATGACAGCTATACAAGAGGCTTAGAGAACATCGAGTCCTGAATGAAGAAAGAGGACACAGTATTTCTGAATTAATTCTCTATGGAGAAAAGAGGAATTCAATAATGTAAAACATGACTGAAACTCCAGATTAAAGGTAAGCTAAATGCACATCATTAGAAATTCTAGAAAAAAAAGGAAAAAAAAAATTTTAATGTAAAAGTCACACTACAAATAAGATTTGTTTCTAATTTTAAAACATATGTGATTTCCCTGTAATTCTTTATGCTATTGATTTCAATCAAAATGCCGCTATCATTAAAGACTCTTCTCTGAGGGGCACCTGGGTGGCTTAGTCAGTTGAGCATTTGACTTTGGCTCAAGGCAGGGTCTTACGGTTCATGAGTTTCAGCCCCACATTGGGCTTGCTGCTCTCAGCCTGTCAGCTCACATCCTACGTTGGATCTTCTGTTCTCCCTCTCTCTGTCCCTCCCCCTCTTGCACCCTCCCAAAAGTAAATAAATACTTACTGAAAAATGAATATTCTCTGAATGACCGTTGTAATTTGAGGAGATTTGTTTTTTTTGACCCATTAGGGTCAATTCTCATAAAAGTTCCCTGTATGCAGAGAATGATTATTCTATACCTGTTGTATACAATATTCTTTTTATATTCATTAGGTCAAAATTGATAACTGTTACTTTAATCTCTATTGATTTCTAAAAGTAATTAAAATCCCCTACTATGATTATAAATTTGTCTGTAGTTACTTTTTGTCAAAAATATTTAATTGATTTGGGGACCCTATAACATAGCTTCGCTGCATGAGCATCACTTATTTCTCTGGGACTCCAAATAGAAGTAGGACATATCTGATAATTCTTTTAATGTTCTTGTCCATATTTTCTATCATTTTGTATTTCTATGCTTAAAAAGCTGTTTAACTTTTTCTGATCTATTTTTTTCATTCACTACTTTTCTATGTCCAATCTAATGTAATGTACACACTGAATTATTTCAGTTATTGTGCTGTTCAGACCTCAAATTTTCATTTGGTACCTATTCAAATCATCTATTTTATTTTCTACAGTTCCAATTTCCTGTTTTATTTATAACTTTGGCTTTTGTTCTTTGAGCATACTAAGCAGTCTGAGCCTGACAGTCTCAAATATCTAAAGTCTTTGCGAATCTTTCCATTCTCTGCAGTTTCTGCTGGTTATTATTCATGGTGTCTTACTCCTTTGAGTGTCTCGTTACCTTTGACTGTGTCTTGGGCATTTTATTTTTAAAATGATTCATAGGAATAATTTAAGCCATGAGATGATGACAAATCCCTCCAAACTGGTTCTATTTTGTTTTGCTTTGACAAAGTGTTAAGATTTCCACTAGTCTGGGATGACTTTAATCAACAGATTTCCTGGATCACCTAGATAATGCAATTCCAGGCCACAAGCTTATTTCCAAAGTCTACCACCCATATCCTAGAACACAGCCTTTCGGGTCTCTGTTTGAAGTGGAAGTGGCTTTTAGTTTGACAGGTCATTTTTGGTTTTAGAAATATGGAAATATAAATATAAATATAAATATAAATATAAATATAAATATAAATATAAATATCCATAGGCCAAAGCAGATTTATGTGCTAAGCTAATCCATCTGGGTTCTCACTCTCCAAGATTTGGTCTAAAATGTCCTTAGAGTATTCTTAGTTCTTTGAGGTTTTTAAGAATTTTTAAATATATTTTTATCTAATACTTTGGTTGTCCTGAGCAGGATGATTGGTCCAAATTGCTCTGACAACCTTTCACTAAAGTTTAAAGTATTAGTATCTCATTGATCATATTTCCTGTTAACCAGTAACTTTTCCTGTATATAGACAATTGCTATAGTGTTCTATGCCCATGTCTCAGAGGAAAAATGCATAGCACAATGCCAAGAATTTTTAAAAAGCCAAATTATTTCCTTGTACATTTTAATAGCCTTGATCAGGAAAATTATGCATTTGTTTTGGTCAATGACCACTTAAGAACAAAATTATTCATTTACAATCTGGCCAAAGGTCCCTTGAGTGAGCCGAGGAAGTGAGTCAAAGGGAAGGCTATAAAGTCAGACACGAGTCAGTATGCCCTCAAGTACAGCCTATTCACAAAACCTGCAAAACCTCCCCATTGGCTTAGTCAAGCACTCACATTCCAAAAACAGGAAGGTAGTATAAAGAATCCAGAAAACTCATAGGTGTATAACCAAGTAGAAACCAAGAAAGCGGTAAGACTACAGGGTCCCACCCTGAAAATAAAGTCTCATCCCTAAGAGGGAATGAGTCTAGACAACAGCGTGCTACACTGTCCCAGAGTTCCCACATGAACACGGTCTGTCCTCTTGGCAGTTAAATGATGTCCATACGTCTTCATATTTTAAAAAGGTGGTGAAGGATTTTGGATAGGCCTCATCAGTAGTGGACTGAAAAATATCCATTATTACAACACAGAAGAAACAGAAATTTACTTTCTGAAGACAGAAGGAAATCTGGCTTGCACAGGTCTTGTTAGAATAAAAGAGTATAGGCCACTGAGTGGTCTGCAGGGATCAATGACCAAGTGCCAGATGGGATAGTCTTCATCTCTGTTAGGGCCAAAATGGACAGACGTTAGCCTAAAATAAGATTCACTCCTGGGGCACCTGGGTGGCTCAGTCAGTTAAGCATCCGGCTCTTGACTTCGGCTCAGGTCATAATCTCAGAGTTTGTGGGTTGAAGCCCCACAAGCATTCTGTCTCTCTCTCTCCCTCTCTCTCTCAAAATAAATAAACATAAAATTAATTTTAAAAATAAGATTCACTCCATCCTCTATGTCTCTAACATATTAAGTGATCCCTTCAAATTGGGAAACATACTCAGTGGTCCTGTCAAATGTAAAGTCATCATCTTTAAAAATGAAGTAAATTGTATAAAACAACATATATCCTTGGCTCATACGTTATCTTTGACTTCTCTCTCATTCTACACTCCTGTGTTGTATTAGTTTCCTAAGGTTGCCATAACAAAGTACCACAGTTTGGGTAGCTTAAACCACAGAAATTTGTTGTCACTCAGTTCTGCAGGTTAGAAGTCTCAGATCAAGGTGTTGGCAAGGGTTGATGTTCCTTCCGAGGGGTGGGAGGGAGAATCTGTTCCGTACCTCCCCCTAGCTTCTAGGTTTCCTGTCAATCACTGGCATTCCTTGGCTTATAGATTCATCATCAATCTGATCTCGGTCTTCATCTTCACATGGCTTTCACCCTGTGAATCTTTACATAGTCTTCCCTCTGTGTAGATCTGTCTCTGTGTCCAAATTTCCCCTTTTTATCAGGGCATCAAATTGGATTAGATCCTACCCTAATGACCTCATTTTATATTCATCATGCCTGTAAAGACCCTATTTAAAAATAAGGTCACATCCTCAAGTCCTGGGGACTAGAACTTCAACACATCCCTTAGGGACACAGTTCAGCCCATAAAATATACCATCACTCACTTTCACCCCTACCCCTAACTACCACCCCATCTCTGGTCTCACATGAGAAAGTGAATGAGGACATAAATTTGACACATTCTGTGATGATCAAAGAAGCAGAAAAGTTAGGTTTGAAGTTTTTATTTCTTTAAAGGCATACATGATGAACCCAAGACAAGTGGTAATAATCGTTCCATGATACCCATTCTCTGACTCCTGACCAAAATGTAAAAGTAAAAAGTAGGTAGATTTGGGATCTGCATACTGGTAAGATTGCCAAATACTCTATAATTTAAGTTGAACAGAATCAACTGGTGGTTTCACTTCCCCCACAAAGAACACTTAATAAGCCACAGAAGACCAACAAATTTCCTTAAGTCTTGATTCCCGTGGCTATTTGTTTTGGTGGGAAAAATAAAAACACAGAGTCAACAAGACTGAGACTATGGCTGAACTGTAGCAGAATGGTGTTGGCTACTAAAGACGATGAGGGTTAAGAATGGGGAGAAGGAGAATTTGGGGAAGATAGCACAATAGCCACCAACAGGTCTCACTGGAATTAGAGAAGATGTTCAACTATTTCTGAAAAATGAGGCCTGGCTAAGTTATTTTAGGCTAAACTCCCCTACGCCACCAGCTGAATGCCCAGCATTTATTTGAAGAGAAACATTCTCTTCAAAACGCCGCTTTGACATCGCTCAGTTTCAACTACAAGCAATGCAGTTTTGCCTCTGTCCTCTATCAAAGCGAAGAATCCTGACTTATTCTGCCATTCTGTAAGCCCTCTACAGTGGCTAACACATAATCTAGCACACATTGGGCTTTAATAAATCATTTAAATAAATGTATATGCGTCCATATACGTTCTCCATCATTTCAAACTGTGACCCTTAGGCAGTTCCTACATTGAACTTCTTGATGAGTTTTACCTTTGAGAACATTTATTTTCCCTCTTTCCTCATTCAGTTTTCCTTGTGTCTTTTCGTGAATTCAAAAGATTTTTCTATCGAAGAGGAAAAATGAATAAAACACATTTTAGTATTTGAGCTAAAAATGGCAAGGAACAAGGTGTTTTTAATGTGGAATTAACTAAAACGCTCGTATCTTGTACACAGCAGGAAAAGTACACTGCATTAAGCACTTCTCCTATTTATTTGTTTACTTATTTATTTAGAGTGAGCGTGCAAGCAGGGGAGAGGGGCAGAGGGAGACAGAGAGAATCTTAAGCAGGCTCGACACTCAGTCAGGAGCCCGATGCGGGGCTCGATCCCACAATCCTGGGACCATGATGTAAGCCCAAAATCAACAGTCAGATGTTCAACCGACTGACCCACCCATGCACCCCAGCACTTGACTATTTTAATAGTACAGGGGTAGATACAGCATTTGTAATCTTGAAGAACTGTACTTGTTTAGGGGCATGGAGGCAAACAGATCAGCAGATTTTCAATTCAACCAACAACTTCTACTTCTGGAGCTTCTGAACCTGTCTTTTTCAGAGCATCCAGATAAACTGTTTCTGGAACAGTAACCATCAGCCAATCTCCCAGGCTCCAGGTAAACTGCTTCTGGAACAATAACCATCAGCCAGTCTCCTAGGCTCCCGGACATCTAGGCCAGATATTGGCAAACCATGGTCCAGGGGCCAAATCTAGCAGTTGCTCTTTTCTGTCAATCATTTCACAGGAAAACAGCCACCCCTTTCTGTTTTTTGGATTTTTCTAGGCTGCTTTTGTGCTATAACGGCATAGCCGTTATGACAGAGACTGGCTGTCTGGCCGGCAAAGCCTGAAATACATACTACAATTGCAGAAAGTGTTCACTAACACGGACATCTGGTTCAGACAATACCAGATGCACTTAATTTCTTTTTTCCTCTTTGTAGAAAAATCCAATCACCAAATGATGTTGCTTAAATGGGTTTTTTTTGAGTTGTTGTTTTTTGTTTTTTTTTTTTTTTTTTGCTTATCTATATATGAACATGCAAAACATCAGTTTTGAAGAAACTGGTTAGTATGGAGTTAACCCTCATTGGATGAAGATTATCTTAATTGCCTTCTGAAACAAAGGAATAAGTTTCTGCCAAGGCAAAAGTACAACTTTATTAGAAGTCTCCAATTCCATTCAAAAGAATCCTTCTTAGAAACACCTTTGCTTTTGAGGTGCCTGGGTGGCTCCGTTGATTAAGCCTCAGGCTTGATTTCAACTCAGGTCATGATCTCTTGACCATGAGATGGACTCCAGGATTGGGCATTGCACTGAGTGTGGAGCCTGCTTGGGTCTTGCTGTCTCTCTCTCTCTCTCTTCCTCCCTGCCCCCCTAAAATGAATATTAAAAACATGCTTCTTGTAGTCATGTCTATGCTCTCATTACATTGAAATCTTATTCCAATAGATTATTTTACCCCGCCTCATGTTGAAAATCAGGGTTATAATCTTATGCCTTTGTTTCCTCTTCCCTCTTAGCTTGTTCTTTATCACTTTCTATCTGTCAATTCCAAACACCCTCATTTTTCTTATAAAGTACTCTCATCTATCCACTTCAGAATTAAAATGAATTTAGTCTCTCGGTCTCTCATTAATGAGGATGGCTTTCTCCTGCCTGTCTCCCTCCCTACATGTTGAGAGGAAAAGATGTGTTTTTACATTTTTTAAAACTATAACGTTAGAAATCAGTCCAGCCAACTGCCCTTACACAATCTTTCATTTTAGGCTCCACGTGGAAGTTTGTGATGTGTTTGCCCACAGACGGCTGCCAAACTGGGTGTCTTCTTTTTTACAGAACCATAACCAGCTGTGTTAGTATGGTGGAGGATGTCAGACAGCTCCCATAGGATATAGTTTCCTTACTCTCCTCAACTTTGGTTTGGGAAATTAGTTTTGTAATCATGCTAAGAAAGAAAAAGTGGCTTGAATCTCCTTTCTCCACTCACTCCAGCAGAGTCAGAATGGCCAAGGCCCATGAGTGGGGCTACGCCTGCAGAGCAGGGGATCATGGGGAGATGTGGTGAGTGGTACAAATGGAAGCAGCTCAGCTCGGGGACGGGGACGGGAATCTGGAGAAAGTGGGACAAGCGTCTCCTTGCTCTTAGGACCCACAGGGTGAAAATGGCTGCAGAGACTGTCGAGAGGCCAGTGTGAGAATGATGTCTGGGCTCACAGGAGGAGCAGCCCAACTCAGGAGACAGGTGACAGGGACTTCAAAGCCCTGAAGGACAGGACTTTTGTGATAAATCTGGTGAACACCGCTGAAAAAACACCCGGTCCCTTCCCAACTTTTGTAGCACCCAAGAGACCAGAAGATGTAAAATCTTGTATAGCCTGGGAGACCACCCCCAAAATGGCTGAGACGGGCTTTCCTACCAGAGTGGCAGGGGGTGCCTTAGAGCAGAAGAAGTATGATTTAGGAAAGAAAAAAAGGAGGGGATGTTTGGAGCTGGAACTACTGTTTTGTCCGCTTGGAACCCCAAATGAGTTAAATTTCAAGGATAAATTGTACCAACAATGCGGTAATCTAATCTCATTTGGCAACAAAAACTACACTATCTAATAGATTTTTAGCTTAGCCATCTAGAGACTTAGATTCAAATACAGTACTCAATAAAAGTAATTACTTTTTTCAGATTTGTGGTGCTTCTTGTACTTAATCTCTTTGTTTCCATTACACATTTACTTGCTTTATCCTGAATTGTACTATTTTGTAGACTGTTTTGTTCAATTTATAATTTGCCTCAAATCCTGCTTAAAAGCTGAATGTGCACGCTAAATGAGGGATTGATTCAAGTTCCTTAGTGTCACATTTCTTTAGAATTTTGTTCTAACTAATCTAATCCCATTATAATATAGAAAAAAATGTTATACCCCCGAGGTGTTTCATGTAGCTTTAGTTGAAATGCTTTTTCATTACAATTATTCTATGTAGTAGAAATAAAACAAAATTTGTTTTTAAACTAAAGTCACTTTTAAGAACCCAAATGGTTCAATTATGTATATTGTCTAACCAAGATTACAGTTACACCATAATTTATCAAATTTATTCATTTGTGTCCCTTGAAAGCATTTTCAATTTTTGAAATATTTCTGGAAAAATATAAAACATACAGCATGTATGAGAGCTAACAATATTATTTTCTGTTTCAGCTTTATTTTTTGGTAAATAAGAAAAAAAATTACAAATACAACTAAGGCTTTACCATACCTATCTATTTCAATTATCCCCCTCTTTCTTTAAAGTGGGCATTATACGAAAACTGGGCCATATCTTGCTAATACATACATCTCTAACTACTTATGTATCTATCCAAAACAATGTACAAAATCACCTTATCTAAACATAACGTAAATGGCTTCTTAATGTATATGGTGTGCATTAAAGTTATTTTTCTAACGATTAAAACAATTTTTGAAAAGTATTGATGCGTTATTTTAAGAATTAAATACTGTATTAAAGCATTTTCTCAAGAGTTAGGTGCTTTAACGTGTGTGTGTGTGTGTGTGTGTGTGTGTGTGTGTGTGTGTTTGTGTGTGTGTGTGTTTCAATTCAGCTTATAACTTTGCGGTAATTGTAAATTCACTTACAGCAAATAATACACAGAGATGTCTGTTTTATCACCATAAGGATCCCTTGTGTTACCCTTTTATACTACATCCTCCTCTCTCCATGCTGATACTCTAAACTCTGGAACCACTCATCTGCTCTCCATCTCTATAGTTTTATCATTTCAAGAATGTTATATACATGGAACCATATAGGATGTAATCATTGAGATTGGACGATTTTTTTTTTTTTTGCACTCAGCTTGCCTCCTTATGGCTCTCTTGAGCATTCATTCATTCATTCATTCATGGTGTTGTTGGATATATCACTTTATATAGTTTCTTAGTGGTTTCTCCAGAATATACATATATACATATATGGATAAATGTAGAAAATCATAATCTAACTAGTATCAGCATTGCACTACTGGAAACCGTACTACCCTTTAGGCCCCTTTACCTTTCTCACTTTTAAATATCACATCATCTTGAATAGCAGGTGGTATTATAATTTTTATTTCAATAATCAAATAGTGACTTAGAAAACTCATGAGGGAAAGAACAATCTATTATATTTACCTATATTTCTGCTCTTTTCATTATTTTTCCTTCCTAATACTCCAAGATTTCTTTATTTATCTGTCCTTTCTTTTTGAAAAGCCTCCTTCTGGTCATTCTTGAAGGGTAGGTCTGCTAGCCAAAACTCCTCTTAATTTTCCTTCATCTTAGAATGTTTCTATCAACACTTCTTCCTGAAGGACAGTTTCACTGGCTATAGAATTTGCAGTTGACAGTTCATTCCATTCAGCACTTGAAAATGTTGTGCCGTGTCCTTCCAGTCTCTGTGGCATCAAATGAGAACACAGCTGTCGTCTGAACTGGTGTTTCCCTCTAAGTAATATGCCGTTTCTCTCTCACTGCTCTATAGGCTTTCTTTGCATTTAGAAGTTTAATAATCACATATCTTGGCATGAATTTCTCTGTGTTCACCTATCCTACTGGGTTTGTGCAACTTCTTGAATCTATAATGCTTATGTCTCATCAAATCTGGGAAGTTTTCAGCCATCATTTCTTCAAATACACTTTCAACATCATCCTCTTTTTCCTCTCCTTCTGGAACATCCACTTGAAGGTTGATGCTGTTTTTAATTACCCCCTGAAGCTCTGTTCTTTTTTTTATTTTTCAACTTTATTGATTTGTCTTCAAGGTCGCTCACTCATTCATCATCTCTACTCTTCTAGTGAGTCCATATTTTGAGTTTTTAATCTCTGTTTTCATTTTTTTCAGCTCTTTAATTTCCATTGTTTTTTTTTTTACCACTTCTATTTCTAGTTGGAATTTTTCTATTTTTTCTTCTGTTCTTCTATCATTTGTTTCAAGAACATTTGTAATTCCTGACTGAAACATTTTTGTGATGGCTGCTTCCAAAATCCTTATTTGATAATTCCAACATCTGATTAATATTCGTATCAGCAGGGTGCCTGGGTGGTTCAGTCGGTTGAGTGCCATTTTCAGCTCAGGTCATGATCTCACGGTTTGTGAGTTTGAGCCCCACGTCGGGCTCTGTGCTGACGGCTCAGAGACTGGAGCCTGCTTCAGATTCTCTGTCTCCCTCTCTCTGCCCCTCTCCTGCTTGTGCTCTGTCTCTCTCTCTCTCAAAAATAAAATAAACATTAAAAAAATAAAAAAATATATTGATATTGGCATGAATTGTCTTTTTTCATTCATGTTGAAACCACTATATTCCAGGTTATTTTCTATTATATCCTGAATATTTTCACTATAAAACAGACAGACTCTAAATCTTATTTAAATCGTTTAATGATTTAGGCAGTCACTCTGTTTAGGCTTAGCACACAGGTGCTGGCCTATTTTTGTGGTCTGTGAATCTGATTATGGTACCATTTTCTGAGGCTTTGTGATTCTCTTTCAGTCTGACTGGATACTGCTGGGGTTCTCAGTGATCCCTGATGACGCATCCTGAGGGGTCAGAAGGTATTTCCTCATGCAAGAAATCCTGTAGGTGGTGAATGAGAATACAGAGCCTATCCCAGGGTAGGCATCCACAGTGGGACTCCTGTCAGTGTCAGCTGGCCACCCAATGTCTCTAGGCATAGGGAGGATCTTTCTAGCCCCGAGAGAACTGAGAATGATTCTCAAGGCAGGTACTTGTTGTAATAGGTGCACCCCATCAGTGCTACCTGCTGCCCATTGTCTCTAGGTTGGGGAAAGTATTTTCCAGCATATGGAGAAGAGGATTCCTGTGCTGAGCACTTGTCAGGGCAGGATCTGTCCTATTTAAACCAGCCAGCTGTCCTGTATCTCCAGGTAGAGGAAGGAAGTCTCAGGCCCAGAGGGAAAACAAAGTACTTCCCCCAGACTATTTATTATTGTCAAAAGACTCCCAATAGACCCTGAGCTTGCCTAGTGTTGTCAATGGGTCTCCTTTGCCCAGAATAGGAATGAGGCAACTGGACCACCTTCTACTGCCAGGTTGGGGATGGGGAGACATAAAGCCTGGGTTGTATTCTGCTCAGTGAATGGCGGTAAGATGTCTTGCTGCTTGCTGCTGTATTCATCTTCTAACCCTAGAATTTCTAATCACTTTGCCTTCTTTCTACTTTTCAGACTTATTTGGCTGCCTCTTGTAGGATTTCCAGAGTTGACAGTAATATTTCAGGAGAACCAGGAGCCATATTATACAGAAGAGAAGTCTCGACTGCTCTTCACACTGTAAAAACTAATCTCTTAATCATATTCTATCAAGGGATAAAGTTTTGAGAGTTTTTTTTTAATTTTTTTTAACGTTTATTTATTTTTGAGACCGAGAGAGACAGAGCATGAACGGGGAGGGTCAGAGAGAGGGAGACACAGAATCTGAAGCAGGCTCCAGGCTCTGAGCTGTCCGCACAGAGCCCGACGCGGGGCTCAAACTCACGGACCGTGAGATCATGACCTGAGCCAAAGTTGGCCGCTTAACCGACTGAGCCACCCAGGCGCCCCGAGAGTTTTATTTTTTTAAATGACAACTATTTCATAAAGAAATGACAAACGCTGAAATTTATAAAACATTTCTTACTAAAAGATTATTTCAAAATAGGTATTCTCATAATTTCCTAAATGAAATCAATAAAAAACTTTAATATCTGCAGGCCATTCTGTTAACAATGCCTTTTATGTGATAACTATAGGAGCCAACTGGGCTCATTGCAGCCTAATGCACTAGAGCCTTTCATGTTTGTACAATCATTTATCATAACAAATAATTAAAAGGAAGGCCTCTACTAAACTTACATAATATATTGTCATTATGACATCTACTTTGTAAAAAGATTCAGTCTCAGGACTATAGAAAAACATAGAAAAGCCTTACAACTTTTCTGCATATCTAAAACTGTTCTGAAATAAAATATTTATTTTGTATTATTTTGTTAGTTTTTTAATGTGCCTTTGGCTTTAAGAATGGACCTCAATGATTTGGGGGAGTAAAAGCTACCTGTTCCTTTGGTCAGAGCAACGTAAGTATTCAAGCTAATGT
Organism: Panthera leo; assembly: GCF_018350215.1. Lineage (NCBI taxonomy): Eukaryota > Metazoa > Chordata > Mammalia > Carnivora > Felidae > Panthera > Panthera leo. The sequence continues at coordinate 144,567,678 of NC_056687.1, read as the reverse complement.
AAAACTATTCTTTAATTAGAACTGAAAACTCAAGGTTGACACTTTTGTTAATGTTATTGTTAAGGAAACTAAGGCCATTTTCCCTCATTTTTCTTCTTTTAAAGATATGGATAATGATACAAACCGTTCATGTTTTGTTGTTGGTTTTTTTGGGTTTTTTTTGTTTTGTTTTGTTTTGTTTTGTTTTAGCACTGGGCAGGAAAAACTCATATGAGAAATCTAGAATTTTAAAGAGTTAATTGTGACTTGAATAGAGTCTTGTAATAGAGATGACCCCAGCACAGACCCAACAATGTCACCAGGAAATAGAGGAAATTGAGATTTCTACCTTAATGGAAAGACCTGCCAAGAAAGGTGTCTTCTTTTAAGCTTAAGGATAAAGGAATCCCATCACTACTGCCTCACTCATAGGGAAAAATAAAGTAAAAATTACTGAGAAAGCAAAGTCTTATCTTGGTAGTCAGGTGACAGGTGTTAGGTCAAGACAAGCACAGAAAACTGGCTTATATAAGGACCCAATATTTGCACTCATCCAAAGCACAAAATCAGGCTTCTCCATGGTGAGTTGATGAACAGTGCAAGAAACAGGCATCTACACTGCTGAACAAATTCTTCTCGCTAGATTATCTGCTAACCTAGGAAGCAGGAGGAGCCACTTAGCACTTACAACACAAACCACAACCCAGACACGTTCCCAAGAGTCGATGCTCAAACTGCACTTACCTATAAATCTCTACCTATTGTTGTGAACTATCTATCAACTATTAAGTTCCCTATGAAACATTCTTGAGTGTCAAAGCAAAGTTTGCTTATTTTCATCTGTTTTTATATTAAGAGCAATGATTTATTTTTTTCCCATTAATGTAGCAATGATGATTCTTGAAGCACAAAGTTATTACAAAATAAGTTGTAGAGCTGGAATTTATGAAAACTCTTACTGATTACAGATAATGATGTCCAAGCTCTGTGAATGACAGTATGGTTCAGAGCTGGACAATCCTTACAGGTTTCTCTACCATCAACTGATTTCCCCTGTGTTTCTACAAACTTTACACACTTCTTTTTTTCCAACCAGTCTGAACCTGAAGTATAAAGCATGTGGTAATTGAACATTCTTAATACACAACTCATGATGGTGCCTGATAAATGGTACTGGTCACTTACTAAATCATAAAGATGAAGTTTATCTCTGGGAGGTTATGTTGAAGTGACAATGTGAATGTAACAATAGGATTTGAGAATCCAGGCTTCATCTTAAATGTTTAAAACTTCATTTCACTTTATACATAACCCAATATACACTTCCATTCTTTCCATTTTCCCTTTTCTTCATTTCTCCTTCATTATTTGCTTTTTCCCTCCTCTTTTCTTTTCTTTTCCTTTCTTTCTCCCTTCCTTCATTCTCTTTCCCTTCTTTCTTTCCTTCTGTCCTTCCTTATTTCTTTCTTCCTCCCTTCCTATCTATTTATCTTTTCCTAAGGAATATTTTTGTGGTTCCCTAATGTATGTTTCAAAAAGTACATTTTGCGGGGCGCCTGGGTGGCGCAGTCGGTTAAGCGTCCGACTTCAGCCAGGTCACGATCTCGCGGTCCGTGAGTTCGAGCCCCGCGTCAGGCTCTGGGCTGATGGCTCGGAGCCTGGAGCATGTTTCCGATTCTGTGTCTCCCTCTCTCTCTGCCCCTCCCCCGTTCATGCTCTGTCTCTCTCTGTCCCAAAAATAAATAAAAAACGTTGAAAAAAAAAAATTAAAAAAAAAAAAAAAAAAGTACATTTTGCTCAGAACCTTCTGATTATACATGCAGGCTAAGAATTTATCCTACCAAGAATAATGTTAAAAAATAACATGCTGAATGGTTTTTATGTATTATAATGAAAAACAGGAATATAGGATGAAGGAAAAGTTCAGCCATGAATGAATAAACAGATCACAGAGCTTGGAATAGAGACTCTTATTTTGCTATCACAGAAGGATACTTGATTTGAGAATCCACCAGAGCCAACCCATTTGCAATGTAAGGTCAAGTTACTCTACAGGGAAATTATTCTTGTATCCATGATTTAGGCCCACTTAACACATTCAGTCAGAAAATTAGAATGTTCCTACACTTGGTTCTCTGCAACAGGATAGCCTTCATCTGTGGAGAGCACTGTAATATGCACTTGTCTACAGGAAAAAAAGCCCATTCCCTGCCTTCTTAGAAATAGGAAATAGTAAATCTTGGAGCATTTTCCAATGCCTGAAGGTGGTAAGTTAGCTCCTTTAATTCAGACTTCCAAGTACCAGTTGGGTTGTTATGAGTACAATGCTGCATTTCAGTGCTGAAAGACCATCTGCTACTCCTCTGGGAAATATACTCTCTACCCTCCAAGCTTGGAAACGAAGCTTTTTTCTCTTCCTCAAGTCTGCTTCCAGCCACACAGTTAATTCTGAGGCACTGGAATGGACACAGTATCTAGTATTGTTAATACTGGGTACGGTATTGTGCAGAACACGCTCACCATTTGCTCTTCAATACGCTTGAGCTTATGAGGCTCAGGGCAATGGAGAACATGCAGCTTTTGTGACTTTTGCGTAAGTGTTGGATGTACGTTTATGTGACTACAATGTGATTATCTTCTTGAAGATTCAATGAGTTTCTTAACAAACAGAGCAAAAAAGGGGAAAAAACAAAACAAAACAAAAAAAATGTTTCAAAGTCATTCAATAGAAATGACTTCTAAAACAAAATGTCTGGTGGAAAGATGCAACTACAATTCACTTGTTCAATGTTGGGTTCCTGTGTCAAAGAAAAATGGAAAAAGTACATAAATCATCTATAAAGCCATATCAGGCTAGAAAATGAGGTAAGAATTAGATGCCCGGAGCCTACCCCCATTCAGTATGACTAACTTCAGAAATGTTCACAATTGCCACAGTTTGTTAATTGCTACACAAGAGTTATCACATTAATGCAACTCGGATGCCAAGAAGGGTTTAAATGAAGTTAAATGAGTAAAGCACGCAGAATGCTTTTCATTGTTCAGGCTTATGGGTAGTCAGTGAGTTGTATAATTGGGATCTCTAATGTTTCCAGCTCATTTAGTCTTTTACTGTATTGTGTGAAGTCAACAAACATCTGCCAAAAAAAAAAAAAAAAAAAAAAAAAAAAAAAAAAAAAAGGTGCAATAGCCCAAATTCAAAGATCTTCAATGCAAAGATCAAGTAATTTTTCCTCCCATTCAGAGTTTACTTTCTTAAAAACAAGACCTGTAGAAAATACACTTGTTTCTGCTTATTTACTTTTATCTAACTGCCACAATAGCTAGCACTTTGCTAGTCAAAATATGTTCCATAGACCAGCACAATCACCTAAGAGCTTGTTAGAAATGCAGAATACCCAGCCCATCCCATATTTACAGAATCAGAATCTGCATTTAACAAGATTCCTAGATGATCTGTACGCAAGGTAAATCTTGAGAAGCACCAAGCTAAACAATAACCTACATGAAATCGGTAAAGGACAAAATATGTAAATATCTTACTTTTTCAGTAGGTAGCATGAGTCTTTTTTCTGACAAACATTCATCCAGAGTTGATAAGCTCATGGAAGCTCTCTTGTTTTATTGTCTCTTAGGGTTGCTAATTGAATGTGAACAAACTGAATACAGACATATTTGACATTTGCATACTTGCAAAGTTGTGATAAAAAAGAAGAAAACAGGTAATTCGTGTATCAAAGCCCTTTTGCCTCTTTTTGTTGTTAGATGTAATCTTTTACTGATAGGGCATCTAAAACTTTACTTAGCAGTGTACTGGTATATGATTAACATTAGACTGTCCATTAGAAGAGATAGCTCAGATTCAAAACATTTGGTGATTTCTGGTGTGAATAGTTCAGCTATGGCCAATTTAAAGTCACTACCATGGGGTCATGTGACTCAGATTTGGAAAGAAAAGTGCACAAGCAGCTGTTCTAGCAAGTCTGAGGCAGTTCTGGCTTTCTGCTACACAGACACTCAGAGCTGGCCCTTAGCTCTCCTTAGAACCTCAAGGCTTCAGAACCCAGCTGGAAACTTCAGGAAGGAAACTCAAGGCAACCAAGCATAAAACAACGTTTGTTTCATTCTTGTAATTCCTTTCCTTGGTTCCAACACCTGGTCTGCCTGTCTAACCTGGCTTGCCCTTGGATCCTCTCCCTTTGTTACCATCCTGTTACTGGCATCCTTCTGCAGTTCTCAATTCTCTACCAGTGGCTCGGAACTGTGCCGGCGTGACCTACTGTTCATGATCAGAATCTCAAGTGTTATGGCTTGTAAATTTTTAACTGATGGTAAAGTATACAAATTCACCAATGATTTCCTTTTCTGTATATATTAAAGCATTTCAAACTCCTATTCAAAATCCATTCTACCAATATTGCGTGAACTTTTTCTTTTTTTAATGTTTATTTATTTTGAGAGAGAGAAAGCGAGCACACATGCATGGGAGCAGGGGAGGGGCAGAGAGAGAGGGAGAGAGAGAATTTCAAGCAGGCTCCATGCTATCAATGCAGAACCTGGCATGGGGTTCAATCCCACCAGCTGTGAGATCATGACCTGGGCCAAAATCAAGTCTGATGCTCAACTGACTGAGCCATCCAGGCACCTCCCAGTGAACCTTTTCTACTGCTAGCAGTGTAATAAGTTCTTGAAAAGGAGAAAGGAGACTGAAAAACAGCTGGGATCCTGAAGGCTCGGGTGTGTTTTGCTGGTGAATTTCACTCATGAAGTGAGGCACAGGGAGGAAGGCAGGGCTCTCTGCTCAGCATCCTGGGTGCCCCGCTCTCCTTTCTCCTATGTGAAAGGAAAGAGGCTCCCCATTCTAGCCCCCTCTCTCAGGCCCAATCATCTATTACTGTCCTTCATTCAGGAGACAAAATACCTAAAGAAGATTCTCAATCTTAGTTTCTTTAGGAATTGCTCCTTTGCAATGACCAAGTTAAGCTAAGCAAAACTAGCCGGGGCTTTGTGATGAATTGGTGGCAGATGTGGCCTGGAGGGGCAGATCTTCACAAAGGTGCTTACAGGAGCTGCCTGAACCTTATTACCACCCTTGCCTCCCACAGATGCCTTCTAAAACTTACACATTCTCACATCAAGCAACTTACGGAATTCGCCTAAGAAGTGAACAGCCACTGGCTACAAGAGAAGGATCAAATTAGATACAAGGAGGCCTACGCACGGCTGAGCGTACCGCCCTCAATTCTGAAGTTCGTGTATCTTAACATGTCAGTTCAGTTTTTACTTTGCTTTATAGCCCTCAATTTTTTCCCCCTGAGAATCCGTCTATTCTATATGGCAACCACAACACATTTTTAAGTTTTATTACATACTGATACTGCCTTCTGCTTATAGTTTTTGTCAGTTTAAGAAAAATCAGGAAAGGTTAATGTCAGATGATTCAAAATTCAGCCATTTTATTTTGTAAAAATAAGGACGTGCAACCAGCAGGTTTTATTTTATCTGAATCAAATACAACTCCCAAATGCCAATCATACAATCTCACATAGGAAAGTTATCTAAACACATATTAACATTTAAAAAGTCATTTGCTTGAGAGTGTAAATTCTAAGACCTCTCCACAGATTGAAAATTCCTGCAGAACTGCAATTGCACAATGGTACTTGTGCTCTATATACAGAACACGAAAAAATAATTATCTTAATAACATAATCATGTACACAGAGGCGGCTCAAAAACATCCACTGCATAAACAGTGACCTTGCATTTATAATAAGAATGCCATGCTTTTGCTGGTGACAACTAATGACCACTCAGCACAGGTTAATGGCGTGGCCCAGCATGCTATTTTGTATTAGTAATTTTAATTTACCTTAGTGGAAACAGGGATGAAAAGTACGTACCAACATTTCCACCTTGAATCTTACCTCTCAGAATCTTAAATATTCTCTTATGTTGCCAGTATCTCTTCTTTAGACTTATTTACTACTGCATCATTAATTATGTAATGAGACACTGAAATAATTGGTAGATTTGTAAGTATTTAGTTAACATATTTTGAAGAACACTTGGGCAAGGTCCAGGAATGCACTTGAATTTCAATGCTTAAAATTACCCTCAGAACTGAGGGATAGATTTTCTTTCTAAAATAATGAGGTTTAATAACATAATTATTGGGCAAAACCCAAAACAAACACCTAGAAAAATATACAACAGCAAATTATATTTTTATGTATGGCACATTTATTTTGAAAGAACTTTTTAAAAACCTCATTAAGCTGTTTTAATTTGAATGCCTAAAACTAACCTTAGGAGAAAAGAATTTATTTTATTTATAAATAATGAAGAAGAATGGATATCATAGCTGCTGGAGTAAAAGCAACTTAGATCGAGGTCTGCAGAAAACATAAGAAACCATTAATTATGGTCTCAAAAGAATGTGACTTAATTTAATTTACCTAAATGTTGCATATGTTATGCTTGTGCTCTACAGAGATTTTTAACATTAAAAGAATCGCTTTATAAATAACAGAAGAGACTGGGGCGGTATGTCCAAAAAAAATTAAGGTAGCATTATTTAACAAAGAATTCATTACCATGACTTGTGTTAGTAGAATTCTGAAATCATTTCCTTCCCCCATAGCTTTGTGAATCTCAGTCTTGTATGACAAATGTACAAGAGGAATGGGTTTGGGCCAAAAGTTAGTGATACAGGAATCTGAAGCACCATCCACTAACCACATAACTATACAAGATACTAAACAAAAGGTCAATTATTTTGGTTATTTATTCTAGAACCCTCCTTCATGTTAAATCATCTACAAATTAAAAACTAATGGATATCACCAATAGACACAGAGAAGTGGAAACCCCTGCATTTCCTCCAACCATCACGAGTACTCTGTTGTGGCTTTTTTGGTTTTTTGGTTTTTTAATCAACACCTAAGTTCTCCCAGGGTGGCAGGGTCCCAGCAGCCACAGAAGCTCTCAGACACAGAGGAGGCTTCAGCACTGAACCTTAGCTGCTCTCTGTCCCTGCAGTGATATTTTCACACTGGAAGCAAGTTAACCAGTGGCAGCTTCACATAAAGTCTGAAAAATGCTCCATTTGACCAGGCACAGTGGAAAGAGGCTGTGGGTTAAATATGACCCTGGGATAAAGCAATGAGACAGCAAGCCTAGCACTTTAGAAACCAGAATTTGCCAACATCAGAATAAAGGCCAGGTCTCTACGGCCAATAACAGCATGTGGGGATGCGTTTATATTCTCTCCCCTTCCCAGGTGAAGAAGAATAAATAGTAAACTTTGAACTTTGAAGGTATTCCATTTCTTACACTTTAAAATATTTGCTTCCTTTGTCTCCATCCCAATGCTTTTTTTCCACATTTTATTACATCATTTCTCTTTCTTTCACTTTTGTCTAGATCTTAGGTCTCAGAAGCACTTCCCATTTTAAAAAAATCACTGAGGATTCCCCAAGAGCTAGCACATATACGGGCTACACGTATCAATATTTACCATATTCAAAATTAAAACTCAGAACTTTTTCTAAAAACACAAGTATGCACAAGCACACATTCTACTAGCTGCCACAGCAATGCTGTCACACATTATGCAGCCTCAGAGAGCTCCGGTGAACACTTCCAAGAGAATGAGAGTGAAAATCATAAAAATCAACTGGTGTTACCAGAAACAGAGTATTGACCCTGTGGAGCCCTGAAAGGGGACTTCTGGGGATCTCTGGAAAGCAAATTAAAAACTGCTGCTCAAAGTAAACAGAAGGCAAAAAATCAGAATTGTTTTTATCTCTTTCATGTCAATTTCTACTCTTCCTCTGAATACTGAAAAACAACAACAAAGGTGGACTTCACCACTTGATTTCCTAATTATTGTGTCATGGTACTCAAGACCGCATAGCGTTGTGTACCTATCAGAAGAGGACTCATTGAACCAGCTATGGGTGAAGATGTGGGAAAAGCGGAACATTTCACACCACTGGTAAGAATGTAAAATGAAACAACTACCACAGGCAATCAGTTGGCAGTTTCTTTAAAAAAATTAAACATATACCTACCATATTATATACCTATTATGCTCCCAGGTCTTTACATAAGATAAATGAAAGCACACAGAAATTACACATGAAAATTATAGCACCGTTATCTGTAGCTGTCAAAAACTGGAAACCACCAATGTCCGTTAATAATTATGGCATATCCATACGGTGGATACAGTACTCTACAATAATGATGAATGAACTCTTGATATATACAACTACATGGTTGAGTTTTAGAATAATTTTTCTTAGTGAAAGAAGCCAGTCAAAAATAGTCCATTAAGAGAATGAAAAGCCAAATCACAACAATAAATCTTTGCAAAATGCATTTCAGATAAAGAATTTGTATCCAAAACATTAAAATTCAACCAGAAAAAAATAAAACTCAGTTTTAAAAATGGGCAAAAGACGTGAACAAACAACTCACCAGAGAAGATACAGATGGAAAATAAGCAAATGAAAAGATGCCCAATGTCATATGTTATTAGGGAATCACAAATTAAAATGACCATGAGATACTACCACACACTTATCAGAATGGCCAAAATCCAAAACACTCACACCAAATACTGGAGAAGGTATGGAGCAAAAGGAAGTTTCATTCATTGCTGGTGGGAAAGCAAAATGGTAAAGCTACTTTGGAAGACAGTTTCCTTACAAAATTAAACATACTCTACTATAAGATCAAGCAATCACACCCCGTGGTATTTATTCAGAGGATTTGAAAAGTTATGTCTACACAAACACCTGCACATGAATGTTCATAGCAACTTTATTCATAATCGATAAAATGTGGAAGCAATCAAGATCCAAAATAGGTAAATGAATAATAAAACTGTGTGGTACATCCATACACAGTCATAAAAAGAAATGAGCTATCAAGCCATGAAAAAACATGGAAGAACCTTAAATGTATATTGCTAAGTGGAGAACTTTAAATGTATATTGCTAAGTGAAAGAAGCCAATCTGAAAAGGGTACGGACTGTGTACCTTCCAACTATAGGACATTCTCGGAAAGGCAAAACCATGGAGACAGTAAAAATATCAGTGGTTGTCAGGGGAAGGAAGGGAGGCAGGAAGGTGGAGCCCTGAGGATTTCAAGGGCAGTAAAACCATTATTCTGTTTGATAGTATGTAATGGTAGGTACATGTCACTATACATTTCTCAAAACCCACATAGTGTACAACATAAAGGGTAAACCCTAATGTAAACGATGGGCTTCCATTAATAATAATGTCTCAGTTTTGGCTCATTAGTGGTAACAAATGTGCCACACTAATGCTATATGGCAAAAATAGAGGAAATTGGGTGGCGGCTAAGTGGGCATATTTTCATATGTACTATACTTTCATATGTACATATGTACTGTACTTCTTCCTCATCTTAAACCTAAAACTTGTCAAAAATTCTATTAATGTTTCAAAAGTACAATATGTGATTCCATTTACATGAAGTTCTAGAACATGAAAAATAATGTATGTGGCAGAAAATGGAGCAGTAGTTGCCTGGAGATGAAGACGAAGAGAGGCGGGGCTTACAAAGGGGTGCAAGGAAACCTTTGAGGGTAATGGACATGTCCGTTATTGACTGTGATGATAATTTCCTGGGGACACAGATATGCCAAAAGTATCAGATTTTATACTTTGAATATGTACAGCTTATTCATGTTAACTTGCTCTTCTAGCCATTTCCCAGATGATGCTAATAATGCTGGTCGAGACCACACTTTGAGCACCACTCAGAGCCAATGACACACAGATTAGACAGAGGGCAACTGTCCCCACCTTGGGCTGCACTTTGGAATCTACTGGAGTAGTTAAAAAACAGAGATTCTGACGTCAGTTTGTGGTGAAGCCTGGCTTGGGGATTTTTTAAAAGCTTCTTCAGTGATTCTCACTTAGCTAGGATGGAAAGCAATTAGGATAGGGACACCTCAGAAAACACTCTAGTTCTACATCTGGATCGTTTGTAACAGCAACTTACCAATAACCAAAAAATAACTAAAATGACTCCACCAATAATGTATACTTGGAAATTCCGTCAGTTTTATTTGTGTCACATGTAGAATTTTTGATACATCTATTAAAAAGAAGAGTTCGTCAATTTAGGGAGCATTGGGGGGAAAAGATGGGAATTATTTTGTTGGCTGCAAATAGCTACAGTTTAATATTTAAATCAATCAGTAAAACACAATCTCTAAAAAAATAAAATCATCTCATGTCCTTTCCTTTCTGTGAGTTGCTACATTTTATGAGGTCACCAAAAAAAATGATACAAGATGACAGCTGATCAATTTATGATTTAATTATTTGGGGGATGGGCTGGGTAATTTTATAGTTCATTTTTACTAAATGAATGTTTTCCCTTCCCGTAAGACACCTTTCAATTTAAGTTCTCTCATGTTTCTTTAATGATCCATCGACAGGATTCTTCTAGTGTCCAACCTCCCATCCATAGATAAGAAGCAGTGCAGAGAGAAACACAGGGCTGAGGGAAAGAGACTGTACCCCAAACCCCAGAACAACTCATCTATGCTTCCATCTCCCATCTATAGGCACAAACTGAGTGTGTTTGTGCATGAAGAACATAAGCTGTAGTATCTACTACCCAAGTTAGCCTCAAAACCTTTCCACTATATAACCCATTTTTAGTTCCTGAAGGATTTTTCCTAACTTGCTGTCCTAAAAGTTTGCTCAGGCCACATCTTATAGAAAGAACCATCAGATCTTCAGTGGCCTTAACATGGCAATGCAAACCTCCCTAGATAAACTTTCGGTTGGCTAAATAATACCACTTTCAATATACTAAACAGAATTTTATCAGCCATCTGAATCCTAATCAGTTGTAGTTTACCCTAAGAGCTATTGGTGCACCTAACTAAATTCCTCAATTAAGGCAACCCAGGCTTTTTTAAGTCAAGCCTGAAGGTAATTTTATAAAACAGTGTGTGTATAACTGATTAAGCAAATATGTCACTAGTTCGACAAAGAGGAAGCTCAGGAGAAGAATATTTCAAGACATTTGTAATTTAGAATCACATTGAAATGTGATTCTAAATTTAGGTGCAAACAATTAAAAAAGTATATGAAATTCATATTGGCATTTATACTCTGGTGTCAAGGAGCTACATTATTTTGTATGAACAAATCGTTGGAGTCAATTTTCAATGAAAACACAAAGTTCCTTTGATGACCACTGAAGTGATGTCTTTATAAAAAAATAGAATTTAATGATCTCAACAGCCAGCTTTGGCAGTCCTAGAACTCCATGCTTAAGTTCCAATGAGGCTCTAACTCATCCAGTCTTTTTCAAGTTGTTCCAATAAATGCCACAGTGATGAGGCAGAGAGTGTATGGAAGAGGCCTCCAGGAACACAAGCCAAAATTATACCCAAAGCTGGTACTATGAGCATATTCTTGATCTCATCTCCTCAAGCATATGACAGGTTTCTCAATCAGAGAGCTTTATTCCTACTTCTCCCCAACGTCACACACTTCACGGTTTTAATCTATACAGCAGTACCCCACCAGAGCTGCAAAGTGACAGATTTCAGATGAGCTATGTCCTATAATTGGCTATACAGAGCATAAGTGGTAAAGACATGACAAAGGATATAGTCAAAGGAATCCAGATTCTGGTCTATTCCTACCCTTCAGCACTGATTCCACTTCATCACCAAATATAGATGATAATGCCAGCTTCAATTCACTTCCTACGTGCATTACTCTGACCTTCTGGGATACCGATATTAAAAACCAGCCATGGACTTACATTAAAAAGCAGTTATGGACTTTCACATCTGATGAGAATACAAAGTCACAAGGTAAGTTTGCCCCCACTCCAACAGAACAAGGAGCCAGACAATATACAAAAACAATGGGCTTTCCCCAAAGCCTGTAAGAGAACTGACGTCACTGAATAACTTTAAATAAAACAAAAAACCCTATTGAACTAAGTCCAAAATAAGAGTAGCCTTTTCCTGAATAGAAAGGAATCATGCCTGCTTTCTTCCGTAGTTGAGTAGTAGAAGAAAGAAGACGCCACCTTAAGTGGAGGTAAGCAGAAAACGGCTCAGCTTTCTGCAAACTTGAAGGCTATGTGTCAGCTGGCATGACTCCTTCACACGGAAGTCTCAGAGGAAATGGGAGACTTGACAGCCCTGCAAATTCTTTCACACAGGCCTTTCTGAGTGTTCATGACAAAGGATGGGGACAGGGCAGGAGAACTGAGAATGATAGTGAAGTCTCAGGGCGGCTCAAGAGAAGTGAGGGAAATGTTCCAGGCAAATTGGGCCTGACAACTGAGTGCCACAGTTGTCCACCCCTGGAAAAGAAAACGTACAGCTGAGAGAGCCCCTTTGCACACATACACCCACTAGAACTGTTCGAATAGAAGGGCGTATGTAGGAGGACTTAAAAGGCACACCACACTGACACTGGACCCTCCATAAATAACAAGCAGTGGCTGTCTGCTGCTGAAAGAGGCTAACAGAGAATCCCTTGAGGTGAAAATGCACTGGGATCTGCTGAAGTATGAAAAGTAGGGGAGAAAACCCCACAACTGTACCCAGTTTTAGCCATATGCTACTAAGGATTTGGGGGGACACAGTTGGTCACACAGTGTACATACGCATGACCTACTAAATTCTGGCAGAACAGAATTGAAACAAACCTGTGGTGAATAACAAAGCCCAGACACAGCTCAACTGATGACTAAATTGACTCACCCTATCATTCACCCCCACATGCAAATACACACACCACGGCTTGACAGAAGAGGAGCCACGGGGCTGTTCTGGGTTTACATATTTTCTTCAGTTTCTACTTTTTAGGTTTATATACACTGTTCAGAAAGCAGTAAAATGCAGGAGAGTCATGAAAAGGCAAGAAAATAGAAACCATGATTGAGGGGAAAAAAAATAGTTAATAGAACCAGACTGCAAATAGCTTATATGTTGAAATTATCCAATAGGAACTTTAAAAGAACCATAATGGTCAAATATGTAGGGGAAAATGTAGACAACACACATAAGTAGATGGGAAGATTAAAAGATGAAAACTATAAAAATGAGCCTAATATAAATGTGAGAAATAAAAAATATAAAACCAGAGAAATTATTTAGATGGGATTACCAGCAGACTGGACACAGCCGGCCGAAAGAAAAAAAAATCTGTCACCCTAAAAACTTTTCAAGAGAAGTCCAGTACAAAGAGAAAATAAAGAGTAAAACCTACAAACAGTACTTGAGACCCATGAGACAATATCAAACAACATGTGCGTAATTGGAGTCTCAAAAGGAGAAAAGGGAAAGAATGAAAAAGAAGACCTATTTTAAATACAATAATGAATTTTCCAAAACTAATGAAAGATATTGAAATCCACAGATACAATGAGCTGAATGACAGCAAGCAGAATAAATATAAAGTAAATCACACAGAGGCAAAGAAACTCAGATCAAAGTCAACCCTAAGGAAAATCTAGAAAGTGGACAGAGAAGCACAGACATAATACCTGTAGACAACAGTGATAAGTAATGGCTGATTTCTCATCAGAAACTACTGAGGCAAGAAGATAATGAGAAGACATCTTTAAAATATTGAAAGAAAAAAATGTTAACCTAGAATTCTATATCCAGTGAAATGCCTCTCAAAAATGAAGGAAATGGAAATGGAAACTGGTGCAACCACTAGGGAAAATGGTATGAAGTTTCCTCAAAAAATAAAAATACCACATAATCTAATATTCCATTTCTGAGTATTTATCTGACAGAAACAAAAACACTAACTCAAAAAAGTTATCTAACTAACTAAAACACTATCTAAAAACACTAACTAAAAAAGATATCCGCATCCCTATGTTCACTGTAGCATATTTACAGTAGTCAAGGCATGGAACCTAATTGTCATCAGTGGATGAATGGATAATGAAAAGGGAGTATTATTCAGCTATGTAAAGAAGGAAATCCTGTCGTGTACTATAACATGGATGGAACTTGAGGGGATATGCTAAGTGAAATAAGTCAGACATAGAAAGACAAATACCATATGATCTCAGTTTTATGTGAGAATTCTTTTTTTAAATGAACTCATAAATACATAGAACAGATTGGTAGTTGCTAGAGGTGGGGGTGGGAGCAAAATGAGTGATGATGGACAACAGGTATAAACATTCAGTTATAAAATAAGTCTGGGGATGCAATGTATAGTATGGTTAACTATAGTTAATAATACTGTATAGTATATTTGTAAGTTGCTAAGAAAATAAATCTGAAAAGTTCTTATAAAAAGAAAAAAATTATAATTATGTGTAGTGATGGATGTTAACTAGACTTATATCTATAAGATATGTATCATATGATATATACATCAAATCATTATACTGGACACCAGAAACTAATATGTCAGTGATAATTCAATAAAAATTAAAAAAAAATAAACCAGTTAATTTTTACCAACAAAAGTAAACAATCTACTCAGGCATCATCTTTCCTAATGAGTTCTAACTTAAACATTCTGTTTAGCTTTTCCCATGTCATCAATAATACCTTCCAAAAAATGGAGAGGGGTGCCTGGTGACACAGTCAGTTAAGTGTCTGACTCTTGACCTCAGCTCAGGTCATGATCTCATGGTTCATGAGTTCAAGCCCCACATCACGCTCTGTGCTAATGGTGCAGAGCCTGCTTGGGATTCTCCCTCTCCCTCTGTCTCCCTGCCTCTCCCCAGCTTGTGCATTCTTTCTCTCTCAAAATAAATACACTTTAAAAAATTAAAAATAAATAAAAAGTTAAAATGGAGAAATACATATCTGACAGACAAAAGCTGAAGGAATTCATCTCCAGAAGATGTGCAGTATAAGATTAAATCTTCAAAAATAAAACAAACTATGGGCTATATAAAGTAAAATTATTAAAATTATTGTAGGGTATATAGCATATGTGACAACAAGAACGCAAAGTGTAGAAGTGTGGTAATTGGAAATTTACTACTGTAAGTCCTTATATTGCTCGTGGAGTAGAATGCTTACCAAGGTAGACTACGATAAGTTCAAGATGCATACTTTTCATCTCTAGAGCAGGGATTGGCAAACTTTATTTGTAAAGGGCCAATAGTAAATATTTTAGTCTCTAAAGGCCATATGATCTCTGTCACAACTGCTAAATTCTACTATTGAAAAAGCAGCCATATATAATAAGTAAATGAATAAACATGACTCTGTTCCAGTAAAACTTTATTTACAAAAACATGTCCTGGATTGGCCTACAGAATATAGTTTGCTGACCCCTGTTCCAGGACAACCACTAACAAAAAAAGAGATACATAACCAAAAGTCAATAAAGGAGATAAAATGGAATATGAAAACTTACTTGATTCCCTCTGGAAAAGCAAGAAAGTAGTAAAAAGCAGATAGGATAAGTATAATCCAGACACCAAAATGGCAGACTTAAGCCAAAACATATTAATGATTAGACTGAATTAAAGTGGAGTAACCACTCTAATTAAACTGATATACTGGAGTGTAAAGATATATATATATAAAGAAACACCCTTTAAAGATACAGTCAGATTTCAAAATAGAATATAAAAGATCTACTACACTATTACTATAAGAATAATAGCCTATATGAATAGGAGATAAAATAGACTTCAAGACGTAGAGAATTATTACTATAGGCACTTCTTAAAAAGTTAAATCTACATCTTTTCTATAGATGCATAGAATGCATATAGTTTTTCATAATATTTTCTTATAATTGCTTGCATTTCTGTGGTACTGGTCATTATTTCTCCTCTCTCATTTGTGAATTTATTTATGTGGGTCCTTTCTGTTTTCTTTTTGATAAGTGTGGGTAGGGGCTTATCAATTTTATTAATTTTTTCAAAGAACCAGTTCCTAGTTTCATTGATCTCTTCTACTGTGTTTTGGATTTTTTTTGTTTGTTTCTGTGTCATTTATTTCTGCTCTAATCTTTATTATTTCCTTCCTTCTGCTGGCTTCAGACTTCATTTCCTGTTTTCTTTAGGTGTAAGGTTAGGTTATTCTTTTGAGCTTTTTCTTGCTTCTGGAGGTAGCCCTGTATTGCTATATACTTTCCTCATAGGACCACTTGCACTGCATCCCAAAGGTTTTAGACCATTGTGTTTTCATTTTCATTTGTTTCCATGTATTTTGTATCTTTGATATCCTTCTTGACCCATTCATTGTTTAGCAGCATATTATTTACATTCCATGTATTTGCGGTCATATTTTCTTCTTATGGATGACTTCTAGTTTCATACTGTTGTCGTCAGAAAAGGTACAGGATATGATTTCAATCTGTTTTGCATTGGTTGAGGCCAGTTTTGTGACTTATTATGTGATCTATTTGGGAGAATGTTCCATATGCATTTAAACAGAATGTGTATTATGCTATTTCAGGATGGAAAGTTCTATATATAGACGTTAAGTTCATCTGGTCCAGGGTGTCATTCAAAGCCATTGTTTCCTTGTTGATTTTCGGTTTAGATGATCTGCCCAGTGATGTAAGTGGGGTGTTCAAGTCCCCTACTATTATTGTATTATCAATTAGTTCCTTTATGTTTTTTATTAATTGTTTTATTATTTAGGGTACCACGTTGGGTGCATAAATATTTGCAACTGTTATATCTTCTTGTTGGATTATCCCCTTTATGATTATATAATGCCCTTCTTTGTCTCTTTTTACAGTTTTTGTTTTAAAGTCTAGTTTGTCCAATACTGGTATTGCTACTCCAGCTTTCTTTTGACATACATTTGCTTGTTCTTTGTTTCTTTTCCTCTCTCCACTTTCAATCTGCAGGCTTCTTGAGACCTAAAATGAGTCTCTTATAGGTAGCATATAGACAGCTCTTATTTTTTAATTCATTCTGACATCCTAGGTCTTTTGATTGGAATGTTTAGTTCATTTACATTCAAAGTAATTATTGATAGATATGTATTTATTGCCATTTTATTATTTGTTTTCTCATTGTTTCTGGAGAGTTTCTCTGGTCCTTTTTTGTCTTTGTCACTTTTGGTTTCTCCTTTGCATTCAGAGTCCCCTTTAACATTTCTTGCAGGGCTGGTTTAGTGGTCACAAACTCCTTTAGTTTTGTTTATCTGGGAAATTCTTTCTCTGTTCTTGTATTCTGAAAGATAGCCTTACTGGATAGAGTATTCTTGCCTGCAGATTATTCCCATGCAGCACTTTGAATATATCATGTCATTCCCTTCTGGCCTGACAAGTTTCTACTGAGAAAACTCCAGGTAGCCATATGGGTTCTCTCTTGTAAACAAGTTAAGGACTTCTTTTGCTGCTTTTAAGATTTTTTTATTTATCACTGTTTTGTGCAAATTTAATTACAATATGTCTTGATGTTTGCCTGCTTTTGTTGATTTTGATAGTCCTCTCTACCTCCTAGATCTGAATGTCTATTTCCTACCCCAGATTAGGGTAGTTTCCTGCTATTATTTCTTGAAATACATTTTCTGTCCCCTTTTCTCTCTCCTTCTTACTCTGGGACTCCTATAATATGAATGCAACCCAGGGATCTTATTCTTAGGTATTTTATTCAAGAAAAATGAGAACCTATATCCACAAAAAGCCTCATACACAAATCTTTATCAAAGATTTATTCATAATAACCCAAATATGGAATAGCTCAAGTACCTATTAACAAGTGAACAGGAAATTAACAGTATATTCTTATCATGGACTACTTAGTAATAATAAGGAATTAAAACTAACATTATTCTGACATAAAGACTCTAGAAACAAAATAGTATATAATGTATGATGATACTTCTATAAAGTTTTAGAAGAGACAAAACTTACTTTCATAGAAGTAAGATCAGTGTTTGTTTTTGGGAGGGTACTTGACTCAAAGGGCACAAGGAAACATTCTGGGGTGATGTAAATGTTTTCTATCTTGACAGAGATGGGTCACATTGGTGTATTCATTTGTCAAAATTAACCAACCTGCATACTTAATATTTTTGCATATACTAAATGTAAATTATACCTCAATAAATGTGACATTTGGTTATAAAAAGCATTTATACATGACTATGAAAATCAGTAGGCATTTATGTTAATCAACTATAGTAATATAAATATTCATTTGCTATTAAACTGTTTTCAGGTCCAATCCAAGAAGAATATTTGCTAATTAGGTTTTCTGCTGATAAGATATCAAACATCCTGGGATATTCCATTACCTGATAGCAGTGGGGTAAAACATACAGAAACATGTAGCATATACTAGATAAGCAACACAACATTTTTCTTCCTCCTTTCCTAAGATGAGATCCAAAGGGAACATGTATTATCCAAAGTATCATGAGTGTAACATGTATAGTCCCTTACCTATTTGAGTCACATATGGCCATGAGCTATAACAGCCCTCTTTCAGCAACCGAGGTAGCCACCTCCAATGGATCCAACTTAACACACACTTTGAAACTTGTGTGTCACCTGCACCAAACTATGAAATGCAGCTCTCAAAAGCTTACTGTATTGTCACAGACTGGGCTACGGCAGGATAAGACGGTTCTGGTCAAAGTTAGACTAGACTAGACCACTTAGTGGAGCAATCAGAGGAGAATCCTATGATAAGTTAAAGACGATACCCTAACCTGGCCGGTCAGCATGGCAACAGTAGAGGCAACGAGGAGGATAGAATACCGTCGGATAATGAAGTTGAGTTCAATGACCAGGAGTTAGGCCCAGAGATTAGAGGTCAGAGAATGAATCAGCATCAGGACTTTAAAACCCAGTCCAGGTTAGGGGGCCCAGGTAGGAAGTGAAATCTGTGTATAAGAGAAGGTATCAGAGAGTCAAGCCAAACACAACTTACCCTAGAACACAGATTTTGCTTCTAAGAATGCATTGGAAATTGGTTTTCATTATACATTACAGTGTACTCTTTTAATAGTTATTGTTGGGCTGATGGCCTAGGAGAGTTTCCTATTTATATTTCTAAGCATATAATTTAGGGGTTTCGGTGAAGGAAAGAACAGAATATGATGTTTGTGATTGAAATTGTATTTTAATAAAACTGTCTCTCTGGGTTCTGCTTAAAATGCTAATTTGCAACTTCTGCTTTTGATGAAGTAGAATGAAGAACAAGGCTCCCAATGAGAACTAGGAAAGGCAGATAACATACCAAAACATCTGTCTGTAGGTAATGGAAGCTGCCAGAAAGCCAGGACTGCAGAGGCCGAGATACTGGAAAGAAAGATCATTGAGCTGAACCCAACTTTCTACACACTGCTTCCCCCCCTGGGTTGTTTGCCAATTCCTGGTACCGAATGAGAAGCTAATAAGGCTGGCAGATGTCAGCCACTAAATGGCAGAGAAGCCAGCAGAGCTTTTGACAACCTCATGGTGCTGCCGAGACAAAAATGACATTTGGAGCTGCCAAATTAGAAGAGGTTGAGAGGCCAGGCGTCTAAGGAGAAGTGATCCCAACTCTCAGCACAAGGTTTGCCCTGGAGGTATTTACTGATTCTTAAGCTGTGCTGGACAAAAATACCAAGAAGCCAAATAGAAAGAAAGACAAGAGCTGAAAAGCACAGAGGAGTGATTAATAGAAAAACGCTAGAGAGATGACCATGGACTTTACAAATTACCAAAGGAAAAAGACCCAAAGAACTCAGGTTCTAGGTGGAAGAATACCTGAAGGGCTAAAAGATAGGAGGGTCTGAAGCAAAGGTAGACCGAGTCATATAAAAACTACAACCCAGCCTTGAGCCTGCTCAGTCCCTAGCTAAGGTGATGTCCCTGTGCTCACATCAAAGTATCATCTAAGTAAAAGGATAACATCCTGAGCCTCCACAGTATTTCAAACATGTGCTAAATATTCAACAAACCAGTACCAACTATTAAAACAATGAGACAAGGAGCAAAGCACACAGACACAGAAAAAGATATGAATACCAGAAAACACAGATCTGATGGTAAAATAATTAATTGTCACAAAAACCAATGTTAAGGTCAAAAATTTCACTGGAGAACTGGAATCTATGAAAAAGAAACAAACAAATTCTAAACACAGAAAATAAAATAGTGATGCACCTACAAGTCAAGGAATACCAAGGACTGCCAACAACCACCAGAAGCTAGGAGACATTTTTTTTTATTACAAGCCTTAAAAATCCAAAATGTATTTTACAAGTAAAGCCCATCTCAAGTGAAAATTTTTTCAACTGCACTAGACATATTTCAATTATTCAGTGACCACATGGAGCTACAGATGACCATATAACGTATTAGCCAGTACAACTCGATGCCAAAACCAAAAGTAGGTAAAGCACGGGTCCACACAGAAACATGTGCAACTTCCTTGGACATATTCTTGAACAAAAGCAAGTCAGATTCGAAAGGGATGTGTTGATTCCTTGTGTGTGTGTGTGTGTGTGTGTGTATGCATGTATGTATGTATACATATATATACTAAGAAAAGGCAAAGGTGACTGGTGGTCATAGAAGTCAAAATACTGATCACTTCATGTGGGAAGGGTTTTGACAGGAAGGGGCATGAGGGAACATTTTTGGAGTCTCCTCTATATCCTGACCTGTGTAGTGCTGTACACATAAAGTCAAAAAGTTGTATACTTAGAGTGTGCTTTCTGCAACTAGCGTAATGTATATTATATCGTTTAGTGTGTTGGTTAGCCGAATTTCAAGGGAGGGGGGAAGAGGAGAAGGAAGATCTCACAATTTGTAGAATCTGCCATCCTCCATTATGCAGGTACCCCAGTCATGCCCACCTTTAAGCCTCTAACCTGACCTCACTAAATGTGAAATTGAAAGAGATACGCAAACTCAGCTCTTACAAGCCAGTTCCAACATGTGCACCTTCATATACAAGTAAAATGAATAAATACGTGAAGGAGCTGGGGTGTGAGCAAAAGCAGTCAGAATAGAGAGCCCACTCTTTTGATGACTACCCCTACACGATACAAATCACCGTGAGGAGGAGGAGGAGGGCGGGGGGAGGAGCTCTTCTTCACGAGGCTTCTGAGATGCTCAAGGAGAACCCCAGTGGAGACGTTACTGACACAAGGCACACGTAGACTCCCTCATCCTCTGTCTCTGGCCCCTGCATGTGCTCTCCTGCCCGGTGGTGCCCTGCGCTGAGCACACCCGAGCAGAGCTGAGGGAGGACAACTGCGTGCACTCAGGAGGGAGCTTTCTCTTCTTCTACATGACACAGGGCCCAATGTGCTGTCAAACCCAGGAAATAATACACTTGAAGATAATGAAGTGTATTAGACAACAATACCAAAGGCAATATTGAAGTGTCAAATAAAACATGTACCACAGTAAAATAAGGCAGATGCTCCTGGGCTCCTGGCTTGTTCATAGGAGAATATATATTAAAACAAAAATAAACAGCATGTGTTTCACTGAGTCTCTAAATTTTTACGTTTGCAGTGCAGGAAAATTCACGCTGAGAGTCACCGTTTGCACTTCCTAACCTTTGTTAGGACTCTATGGCCTCAGTGACACAGTGCTGCAAGCATGTGAAATTAATTTCCTGGTTGCATTAGCTCAAAGAGATGCTGTCCTTTAAAGGTTATCAATTAATGAAAATTCTAATTCAACAGAAACACGGGGCCATAAAGGGCCTGGATTCTGTACAAGGTGGCCTATTCTGGAGGGCAGTATGACATCTGACCCAAGGCCTAGTATGACATACAAGAAAGTGAAAACAGTGGTAACAAGGCCTTTTACAATTATCGAATGCCATAAAACAGTGTCACTCAGGGGGAAAAAAAAACATTCTGATTCCAATAGTATAGTGGTTAAGAGGCAAGGCCCAGGCATGATTGACTGGAGGTTGCATTCCCCTTGTGCCAGTGATGTGCAACTTTGAGCAAGTTTCTTAACTTCTTTGTGCCTCAGTTTCTTCACTGAAAAGGGGGATTATAATACTATCACACACACGTATAATCTCAAAAATAAATTACGTAAAATTATTTTGATGCATATTTTCAAAACTCATGCTAGAAGATTACAAATACTTACATTTCTAGGCCTTCAAGTAAACTATAGTACTTATCTAAACTTTAACTTTTAATTGTAGATTTTTATCCATCCTTATTCCAAAGGAGTCTCAGGTAGTTTATGGTATACATAAGATGAAAGATTAAGTATCAAAATATGATCATGTGAAACCATGAATAAGAAAAATAAGATGAGGACAGGTGTGATATTAACATATAAATACTCATTCTTTACAGCTGAGCATTTTTACTTTGTAAGAAGCCATATTCAAGTTTTCTAAATATCTAGACAAATACTGGATTAAGCAAACTGATGACATGAATGAATCATCTCCAATTCCTTTTGCAAGTTGGTGTAGGATGCATAATAAATGAGTGAGTTAATGACAGCAATGAAAACTCATGTCGATAATCCATGACATGGACGTGAATAATTAGATGATGACTGTATTAGTAACATGGGAATAATTTTCACTCACATGGACATAAAACTTTAAAGTCAATGAGTCTTCAACCTGAAAAGGAGAATTACTATTCAAGTAATTATTACGATCTCTTATTCTTTTGTTTTTTCCTGTCAGAAAATGTTAATCAATATCTGGGTCTTCTTGTACCCAAAATGTTCATTATGTGTTTTTTGGGGGTTTTTCTGTTTTTTTTTTCTATATACACATCTAAAATTAGTAGTTTGGCCCTTTTGTAGTGCACAATTCTATTTCTAAAAAAAGTTAAGTGGGCTCTTAGATAATGCTTGTATAGAAGAAGGAAGTGGTAACCTCCAGAACCAATCATTAACAATGGTGAAACAGACCAACAAAACCAACAGCCTTTCAGTGTCTCTAAAGAGGTCTCTCCAAGATGGCAGCCACGAGCCACAAATGGCTAGTTAAAGATAAATTAATGAAAATGAAATAGTATTGAAAAATCAGTTCTTCGGTTGGACTAGGCATAAGTCAAGTGCATACCTGTCCGGTGGCTACCACATTGGGTGGTGCCGATGTGGAACGTTCCTCTCATCACAGAAAGCCCTACTTGACAGTGCGACTTGTAGGATATAAGTTCTCTTTGACCAGTGAAAAGACAGCTCATTTGCAAGTATATATGTAAACTGATGGAATGCAGATCAAAATGTATTTTCCAATAAAATCATGATCACAAATGATTTCCAGGTGAATCCATAACAGTCTATGGAGCCTTCAATTAACTGAAATCGTGCAAACTGACAGTGCAACAGTTGTGAATAAATCTACTGCACACTTATAAGTAAACGGAACTGGCAAACAATAGCATTGCCTGAGAGATAGTGCTTTATATCCTGTGAATGCTGTAGTGAAGGAATAACAAGTTTAATTAGACAAGGAGGCGTCCATCTAAATAGGGAATTCTGTGACAATTTGTTAAACATATTCTTCACCTTCCCATTAGTATTAGGTGGCTAACAAGTCATTCTATATTATAATTTGGTTTTGAGTCACAACATAGTCCTTCTTTTCCTTGATACTGCCACCAAATGTGTATATATCAGTTTAGGTATTTGTAGTCTGCCTTCAGAAATTGAATTTTAAAAGAGGGAGAAGAAGAGAGTAAACAATTTTTCATCAATTAAATAAGCAGGAATAGAGAAGGGAAGGTTAAAGGGGTTGCAGCCAGTATTTGTTCGTGGTCAACACTTTCCATATGTACATTATCTCATTAAAAGTGCCTGTAGGGACAAGTGAGAAAAAAGAAGAGATAAAGAACAAACTGAACTGTACACAGAAAATGACACAAGAAATAAATTAAAGGATAAGATTAGGGAGAAGAAAAAGGTGCAATAGACCAGACATGTATAAAACTCTGCTACTCAAATTGTGGCCCATGGTCTGGCAGCACTGACGTCACCGGAGAGCCTTTAGGGGGATGCAAACTCTCATGCCCCACCTTAGACCTACCGTATTAAAACCTGGGTTTCAGCAAAACCTCTAAGTGATCCATATGCACACTAGTGTTCGACATGTAGACAATACCTAGGAAACCTCTGAAACAAGCCACTTTTATTGCTTTGTAGGATGTGTCAGACATTGTCAGCAACCCATCCATCAACCATTCCCCAACTCCTTCTCTCTCACTTGCCTTCTACTAATGAAACTAAAAAAGCCAGACACTTTTCTTCCTCCCTTCCTTGCTTGAAGCAAAAAACAGCAATGACCACCAGGGGGACAATGAGGAGTGATGAAATGTTTATTGAATGGCATCTGGTAAAGATTTTCCTACCTGATAAAAGCAGAGATAGTGAGGCGAGATCTTTTGGTCACTTGCTAACTTTCTTCAGCTAAGACTGCTGCTGTGAAGATACAGTGCTCAGAACAGAGATAGATATTTCATGACTGATAGAAGACATCCATCATCAACTTACTAAGAACAGCTAAGTGGAGTTAGAAAGAGCCTGAGTCCTTGATGACATCATGAGCGACTGCACCAACCAAACTGGCCACTTTTGAACTTCTTGGGCTTTGTGAGATAATTAAATATCCTTTTCCCTAAATCTCTGTTCTATTACTTGCATCTGAAGGCATTTCTAATGGCCCCTGGTCACAGCCGTGTTTGAGGAAGAAAGAGAAAGGCAAGGAACTATCTATTCTATATACAGGAAGTTCATACAGTGGGTATCAAAACACTAAAAGGAATCAAATTTTTAGTCATATCGTAAACTTGATTAAACCAGTGATTTCAAATCTCAAAGTTTTGGGTGTGTCTTTTCTCCCATAAGGAAATGACATGATAGTTGGTAAGTCTGTGATACAGACTTTGTTTTATAAATGCAGTATGTGAATCACACTTGAATTTCAGTCTTTTTTAAAATATTTAAAAATTTAAAATATTTTAAAAAAATGATTCACCTAAGTCAATGATTAAAAATGACAAAGTCTGCTACTTTTTTGTTAAGCAGGTTACTTTCAAATCTTACTTATCTCAGATTGTGTGCCATTAACACACATTCACCATACCACTCAAAACCGGTTAAAATACAGAGTTTCAGTCCATAGGGAGTAGATATCAAAGTGATGTATGAAATAAACAGCTTATATTTTCCCCAAACTTCTCATGATTAAAAAAATTAATCAGAGAATATCTCCTACCATTCTCCTTCCTTTCCTCCGATTCAACAGTCTTGTTTGCAAGACGAATGGAAATTTCAGCATCTATTTCTGTTTGGAATTGAAATTTTCTTTTTCTTTTTTTTAATGTTTATTTTTGACAGAGAGAGAGAGAGAGAGAGCGTGCGTGCGTGCAGGGGAGGGGCAGAGAGAGAGAGAGAGAGAGAGACAGACAGACAGACAGACAGAATCCAAAGCAGGATCCAGACTCTGAGCTGTCAGCACAGAGTCCGATGCGGGGCCGGAACTCACGAACTGTGAGATCACCACCTGAGCCAAAGTTGGACGCTTAATCGACTGAGCCACCCAACGCCCCTGGAATTGAAATTTTCCATGACAGTTCAGTCATATCCTACCAATATAGGACAGTGATGTTGCTGCCACTGTTGCAACAAAGAGAAAGTGCAATAAAAGGCATGAATTACCAGAACTTGCAATGATTAAAGTTTAAGTCTTCTAGTTATTGGATACAATGGAAGAATATATTGTAACACTTGTGGATGAAAATCTTTTATGAATCTATCAATGCATTTCCTTCTTTAACACCATGATAGTAATATAAAAAATCCTTAGATCATTGTGAACATTCACAGACATACTAATCAATGATGTTCATGCTACAGAAACGTTACAATAAAAGGTGGATTGGTTTGAACTTGCTGTTTATGTATCATACGACATGCCTTGCAGAGATATGTGGGCATTATTTTTGGATTTTTTCAATTGTTTTTAGTTAAAACTATTTTTTTCTGTGAGGCTGTCATTAATCTCCTCTCTCAAAAAATTATAAGATCATATCTAACAAACAGTTTATGTTTTTTAGAGTTTTATTATTTTGGAATAATATTTTTTACAATACACTCAAACTTAATATACGCAAGGCAAAGTAGTTCTCAGATTCTAATGTGCATGTAAATCACCTGGGGATCTTGTTGAGCTGCAGATGCTAATTCAGTAGATCTGGGGTTGGGCCTGAGATTCTGCAATTCTCATGGGCTCCCAGGTGATGCCCATGCTGCTGGTCCACACGACATTCTTTGAGTAGCAGGGTCTAACATCTTACAGTTCACAAAGTGCTTTAACTTATGTAAACTCATCGAATTCTCAGCCAGTCCCCACCATACCGATGAGTAAGAAAAAGTAAGTTTCTGAGAGCTTCAGGGTCTTGCTCAAGACCGTAAGTCATAAAGTTGGCACTTCAACCTACACGATGTGAGGCCCTTTCTACTTCAAAATAGGACTTTCCCCTCTGCCTCCCGCAGGTGAGGCATCCAGTCGTCTGGAGCAGGTAAGAACAAATTCTGTAGCCCATCAGTTTATTCACACTAATTACATCAACTAATTTCACAGAATACCATAGAAGGATCAATCTAGCTTTACTTACATATCAGAATACATTGTAACTTGGACTTTAATTAGACATTAGAATGTGACACAGAAAGAAATGCCCATTTAAACATACTGTGTGCACTTAGCATGCCAGCTTTCTATTAAGCAGAAGTTAATTTATCTTCAGATTGGGGGAGAGAAGGAGTGGTAAACAGATTCTTTGTAATTCAGAAGATGCTTCTAGGGAAGAAAAACATTAGGGTTTCATTCTCTTCCCTCTGTTGTCCTCCTTTCCTGTTTCCTTATCTTCCCCCTCCTTCCTTGTCCCACTGCCTACACATCTATAAAACCCTTTAGGATCTGATTCCATTTTTATGATTCAACTAACTGAAAAAGCTAAAATCCCAACGAGAGTCTGAGAGCAGCAGAAAATCTGATTATTTGGAGTGCTGTTGGCTAGCTCATGGCATCCATATTTAAGGCAGCATCCTGCAACAACCATCCAGAAGGAGCATATGGCAGACCTCTGTATGCAACCATTATTATTCAGTCATTGTTCATTATGTTTGAATTAACAGTGACAGCACACATCATACTTATTAGATGATGTTTCTATTTAATTCCCTATTATCTATTAAAATCTCTCTGCTCTTGCAGAGAGAATACACAAAAAAGTCATGCATAGAGACTCAAGGACCACCCACATATTACTTTATAAAATACAGTTCCAAAGAGTTGGCTCTAGAAAGCAACACCACCAAATCAATATAATAACAGCATACTTCCGGTTCTGACCAGAGTGTTGGTAGGAGAAAATGAATTGGTGTTTTTTACTGATCTGTGAGCCAAACTGCATTCCTTCTTAGAGAGCAGAGGATTCGGAGTGACCCTCAGGTGCAGAGCGGCCAGGTGGAAAGATGGCTTCAATATGCTCTTGGATGTCATTAATATAAAAGCTCCATCAGCACTGCCACTTTCTGATTCTACACAGCTGCTATTTTGTTAACAGCTCTAGCATCCAGGAGACTGGAGAGAAGGGCCGATATAGAACAGCTCCAAGACCACTGCCTTTGTGCCATATTCTTCAAATACTGTCCAACTGACACCGTGTAGGAAGGTGGTGAAAAATTAACTACCAGATGGCCATGTAGGAGTTATCTGAGCTAAGGTCTCAATCCTGTGGGTTAGTTCAAACCAGGAATAGAAAGGGCTTTCTAATTGGGTTTTCTGAGTTCTTAAGCCTTATCATCACCTATTCATCTCTCACCCCATGTGACCACCACCATGGGGTTGGGATACAGCCTGCGCTGGGATCACCAATGTAGACTCCAGTGACTACTTGGGTGTTTTTTGGTTTTGTTTTTTTGCTTCAAAAGCCTCAGTGTTCTTCTAATGTTATAAGTCACCCACTGATGCAGCCACAGCTGTAAGCACTGTTGGGGATTTCATTCCCATCCGGAGACTTCTCCCCCTCCCCGACTTTGATTTGATTAGGGAAAAACCAGGCTTGCAGATCTAATACTTGTGCTCACTATGTTACAGAATGAGAATCAAGAACTTTAATTTTTGAGGCTTTTCAAGGTTCTGTTTCAAGCCTATCATAATGAAATAAGATGAAGATATTCATTTTGGTCATTTTTCTGATTTCTGAAGTTTATGAGAGACTGGTCATCTCTTTACCAAGATGGGCAAAACATACAATGAATCACAGTGGGGACTGGGGCACAACATGTGAATACACCCCTAACTTAACAAAGGCAAAATGAGTTCATTCCATTTAGATTTCATTAACTCTAAGTGAATACTGTTTTCAGGACTGATTATTCTTTATTGAAAACAGAATTACAAAGCTTTCCCTCAGCAGAAAAACTGAGGCAAAGATTTAATAGTAGCCTAAAGACGAAAGAGCCATTTACTGAGTGCATTTTGTTTAAATTAAAGTAGTAAATAATCTATTCACTGCTCAGGTTCACTTGTAAATAACTGACTGCCTCTTCTGACAACAATAACGATTATGATAATACCCTGCATGTATTAAAATCGTTTTATACTTTTCAAACATGTTCCATATGGATTAAACCACTTCTAATCCAATAAGCATCCATAAAACATACATGTTGATTTCATGTGAGTGTTCCCCCCAAAAAGATAGTGTTGAAACCCTAAACCCCCAGCACTTCAGAATGTGAACTTATTTGGAAATAGGGTCTTCACAGAGGTAATCAAGTTGAAATGAAGTCATTAAGGTAAGCCCTAATGCAATATGACCATATCCTTATTAGAAAGCGGGAAATTTAGATACGGACAGGCACTGAGGAAAGATGCTATGAAGAAACACGGTGAAAAGATGGCTATCAATAAGCCAAGGAGCACCTCATGCTACTAGAAGGTAGGTAACTTCTGCTCATTTGAAGTCAATCTTTTCAACTGTTTTTCCTTCTTTAATGAGGCTTCTCTTGGAGTGTTTGGCATGGCAGTTGATTGGTATGCTTTCTAGACGGGTGAGCTATGGTTCCAAGAATGCTGATTTTCTACATTTACATAATGAGTATTCAGGTAATATGACTGTATACTAGGGGAAAATACTTGCAGAAGCAAGTTCCTTCTTTCTAAGTGGGTATAAATGTACTAGTTTATTCATCATATAGTTATTACATACTTATTATGTGTCTGGGACAGTAGATGTAGGATCATATGCAAAACACAATTTCACGTAAACATCCTTATAACCAGACCTGGCAAAAGAGTAACAAAAGCGTCCTTACTACTCCCTCTGCTAGCAAAAGGAAGAGTCCACCCTCGCCCCAGAAAGCTTGGGCTAAGATTGATACTGCAGTGGAAGAATTTGGCGTATTCTCCATAAAAATGCCAATGTTTTTATTGGGTTTGACAAATGATAAGATTAACTAAGCTAACATTATGCCATTACTTGATAATTTAATCAAGTATGTTTATCATCGTAATAATACCTGACTTTTGTGTACCAGAATCATTATGTTAAAAACTTGTCTAGCACTTCCTCTTTTGATCGTTACGACTACCACTGGGTAGACACTACAATAACCCCATTTTACTGATGAGGAAAGCTAATGCACAGAGAGGCAAGTTACTTATTTCAAGAGGTCACAGAAGTGATAAAAGGTGGAATCTGATCCCAAAACCACTGATGTCTGTTCACAGAACTGACAACAGAAACAGAGAACACTCATGTATCCGCTGACTAGGCTAAACTTCAGTTTAAACATCCACCTTCCCATTTCATGGAATGATCCCTTTGATTCATATTTATGCAAAATCCACATCCCGCCTTTATTTTACAAACTCTAAGTCCGAGAGAGTAACAGTGTTGCAAGAAAAGGAAAAGAGCAATAAAACTACACACAGGGTATGTAGATCCCTCAGGATGCGAATTTCATCTTTCGAGTAAGTCACTCCAGAAAACAAATCAGTAGTTCAATAGGAGGAAAAAATATGTATATATGATCACTGGTGTAAAGAAAATAACAGATGGCAAATGAAATCTTTAAAAATCTAATGCTGATGAATAAGACACGAGACTGAAAAACAGTCTCTTGTTTGAACCCTCAACAATTTTCTTCCCAAGTACAAATTCTCCTGTCAATGAGAGTTTATACCAAATTTACCACCAAATGTGAAAACAAAAACAAAAACAAAATGGAAAACCATGGCATCATTGAATGACAGAAGTGGAAATGACCTTAGGAGGTATGTTGAACCCCCATACAGAGGCTAAAACCTCAGCTCAGAGTTCAAAGTTGATAACATTAGATGGAAATTCTATAGAAAAAATGCATTAGTTGTTGACAAGGGAATTTGAATAGTGTCTTCCCAAAGTATTCTTTTTTCTTCCCTTCATGCATTCTTCTCTATGTGAGGTCTGAGATGTTTATTAGTTCAAGTAGTTCATAACTCTATTAAGAACATCGAGTGCTAATAGATTTTTGAAGTTGAACCATCTGCCTCCCATCACCAAGAAGATCCTTCTTCATTTTGGCAATGAACCCTTTCCAGGCTCTTTCACATACGCACCACATGCCAATACAGCATTTTTTCCCCTCATAATCTTAAACACTGTGGCAGAGATCATGACCCCATGCCTTCTTCCAGAGCACATAGGCAGAGTACTAGCCACTATTACAGTTAGGCGGGGGCCTCCTCACTGACTTCTGGCCCATAATATGTAGCTTGAAGAAAGAAAAATCATTTAAAGCATGCTTCATATTCCCCCAGCGTCTCTCCTCCATCAGTGGTTATGTTGGGAGTTCTTTGTTCCACCGGACATAACCTCTATACGGAAACATTCTAGGTCACTGAGTCACCACTTGAAAGAGCTACTTGGGAGAGTGGTCATATTTTACTATGTGAAGCCACAGATATGCTAGGGTTTGTTGCCATAGCAGAGCCTAACCTATCCTGACTAACACAGAGAACAGCTCTCCTTAGATGACCGTTCATAAAGCTATGCTTTTTCAGAACTCTGGCTGTCCTGCAACACAAGCACGTGTAATGCTCCATGTAATGAGGGTTTTGATATCAAATAGAATATCAAACGGGGCTTACATAACGGTCTTTATTTTCTCTTTCTCTGGGTGTCTCACTTCTTCCTTGTTGCCCCCTTACACTGGGAATCGATCTGTATCACTCTGAGACATCAGCACCATGTTTCCCAGCTACTACATACTTAGACAGCCTTCTCCTCCATTTCAATCCTCTACCAATAACAGGACACATGCCTTTGATCTCAGATTCCTCTTATTCAGTGGGCTCATGTTTACATTACTGACTTGATCCACTGGACATCTACTGAGTTAAAGAACTCTAACTTACCAGGATGTGTTATAAACACAGACCGTAACTGGAATTCATGACCCTGCATACATGATGAAGATACCTAATCAAATATCCTTCAGTTGGTATATCTTTCCATGTCTTCTCCAGGTGTAGAAGCAAACAAACCAACAAGCCAACAAACATCCTTCACATTTGTTGGTTAAATAGGACCACTAGAAAACAGAACTGTATCTTGCCTTCATGTTTTCCCTGGAGAGGTAGGTTTTATAGAAATGTGATCTCCTAATGGGAGACTCTATTAATTCCAAAATATCGAAAGCAATAGCTCCACCTAAAATTTTCTTCTGTGTATAAAGTGTTGCGATATCATGAGACTTTTAGGACACAATTCCTTTAAATTGGAATTGAGTACTGGATCAGAGACTCATTTCTCCTATTCCTTTCACAATGTCTTTGCTGCACAGTTTGAGACAGTTGTCAATGGTGATGGGAAAGGAAAGGGGCTGATCTAGGAAGAGTTCTTAATTGAGAATGTCTAGATCTGAGAATAGCCTGCTATACTCAAGTGGACAGGAATCACACACTCCACAGCACCTCCTAACATCTGGAGACAAATATTTATATGGTCTCTGTGTTCCCATTCTAAAGCAATACAGTCATTGCATGGGGGAAAAACTTTGTAGCAGTAAGGCACCAAAAAAACAGCCCAAAGCCAGTGAGAAATGTATGAAAAGGACATCTACTTTCCCATAAGAAATATAGAATAGAAATGATCTTTGAAGATATGCAAAGAATTGCCTGAAGGACTAGAAGCTTTTATCTAGAGAAAGGTGGGAGGAGAAGGCAAAACTGAAAGAATTCTCGCGAAAATAAAACAGTATGCCCAAAAACTATGTGTGAAGAGGAGCTTGGTCACTTAAGGAAACTGCAGTGGCTCTTTCCAGCAAGAGCCAAAGAGCACAGCAGATGACGTCCTTCATTTACAACTTACTGGTTCTTAGTTAACAGTTTTAACCCATCATCCTATCCTAGTCAACAATGATCTACACTGTCTCTTGAATACTTCCTTTGAATTCTGATCAAATAAGAGCTCTTCTTGTTCAAACAACCTTTTCGAGTGGATGTTTAGCGTACCTTGTGGATGCCCAGAAGCTCTGAATAAACTTGCTGGTTTGGTAAATTCCTCACTTTGTCAATCCTGGTCGAAAACACGAGGTTACCTTTCTGTATAAAAGTCTCCCATTCACAGCCTTCTCCAAGTTGAATATAACTAAGAGCATGCCTATCAAAGCCAAACACTGAATGAGAAGCTGGTAGCACCTTCCTTCTGGCTTAAATTACTCCCAGTTTGCAGGGACAGCAGGCGAAGCAAAGTTCTGTGCTAATGCCTCATGTCCAGTATTAAAGTGCCTGCCATGGTATCTCCACTTAACCAGTTTTGACTGTTGATTTGAAACACTGGCCATTGCTAGGTGATCCTGACACCTCCTAGAAATTCTTCTCTACAAATTATTCCTAGAAAGTATGACCTAATTAATCAACCACACTTACTTTTTGCTTAAAACACTAAGGACTAATTTCTCTTGTTTATAACCAAAACTGTGTGGTGGACATTGTCCAATTCCTGCTCAGATTCCATTCATGAGTGCTGTGATTCCTTCTCCTGGCTTCTATTTACTTTGGTTTCTGAAGGTAACTCTTCCAACTTTCCTTAGAAGGACTGCCCTCTGACTATAAAACTGCTTTGTACATAGGCACGAAGAAACTGAAGCCCCCATAGGCAAGATCTGGCAAATGACTGACAGGTGTAGGAGTATGAAAACTACGGTCTTAGTTTGCCAGGGCTGTCATAACAAAATATCAGACTGAATGGTTTCAACAGCAGAAATTTACTTTCTCACAATCTCAAGGTACCCATTGGATTGGTTCTTCTAAGGTGATGTCCTTGGCTTGTCTCTTCCGTGAGTCTTTACATAATCTTCCCTGTGTGTGTTCCTATGTCCTAATCTCATTTTATAAGGACACCAGTCATATTGAATCAGGGCTTGCCCATATGACCTCATTTTAACTTAATTACCTCTTTAAGGACCCTATCTCCAAACACAGTCACTTTCTGAGGTAAAGGTTATGACTTCAACATATAAATTTTAAGGGTGACACAATTCAGCCCACAACAATGACCTCACTTGTCCCAAGGAGATACAAACAATGACACATGACTTAAATTTCAGAGACCCTCTGAAGGATAGGGCTAAGGTTTGAACTTGTTCTAAAATTATACTCTTTCTTAGACTTCCTTCCCTTGTCTGGTCTGCCTCCCTCCAGCCTTTACTGGTTTTTCCTGGGAGCATTTCCTTCATAAATTGCTTGCAAAGGGATTCTCATCTCAGGCTCTGTTTCTTGGGAAACTGACCTATTACATAATCCTGAATAATACCCCTTCCTTTGCTCAGACAATATCCCATCTGGAAAAAAAAGTTTCAAGAGGATATGCACAGCTTCCTTAAAGCATCAGGAGGTGATGTCAATGGGAATGGAGAAGTAAAGATTTCAGAAAACACTTTCTTCCATAAAACCAATGAGCGCACTGGAAAAAAAATTGTCAAGGAAATTACCTGTTTCAAAACCCTGGAAATTAACCAAAGGCTTGCAACAATCTGGGGAACATAAACTCAAGAATCTCAGTAGGAACAGAGAAACGACAGCATTTTAACTTGGTCTATTTCTATCCCCCCTTTCAACTTTGCGACAGCTTTGAAAACCAACAGCCTTACATGAAAACTAGTATCTTAACAGCCACTGCAAGTAACAGAACAAAGTTGGATATACTCCAAAGCCCAACTCCCAGAGAAATGTTGTCATTATTTGATGTGTCTGCCCATTCCCTGGAAAGCCATTCTGACAGGGTTTGCTTTCATTTGAACTAGCTTAGATCTCACCCAGAGCAAACAACTCTTCAGTACCTCATAATAAAACTATCAAGTCCAAAGACAAAAGAGAATCTTGAAAGACCAAGAGAGAACCCATCACATGCAAGAGATCCTCAATAAGACTAATAACTGATTTCTCATCAAAAATCATGGAGGCCATAAAGCAGTGAGATGGTTTACTCAAAGTGCTGAAACAAAGACTGTCAACCAAGAACTGAACTAGCAGTTTTAGAGAACCAAGAAATCTATATCCAGCAAATTACCCTTCAAAGAGTAAGGAGAAATTAAGACATTCCAAGGCAAACAAAGATGGAGAGAACTGGCCATTAGTAGACCTGTTCTACAATAAATACTAAAGGGAGTCCTTCCCAATGAAATGAAAGAACACTACATGGTAACTTAAATCCACATAAAGAAATAAAGTCACCAGTAAAGGTGACTACATAGATAAACATAAAGGATGCTATAAAGGTATGTGTTTACTTGTAATATTTTCCCTTATATGACAAAAAGAAAACTACCTAAAACCATAATTATAAATCTGTACAGATGGGTACACAATGTAAAAAGATATAATTTGTAGGACAGTAATAGCACCAAGAATGATGAAGAGGGTGGAGCTCTATAGGAGCAAAGATTTTTATATGATTGAAATTAAGTTTGTATTAATCTGACTGCAATGTTATAAATTAATAGGTTAATGTTAATTTCTAGGGCAAACATTAAGAAAATGAGAATACATTTAATAAAATAAATGACAAATCTTGCCATTTGCAACAATGTGGATGGAACTGAAGGGTATTATGCTAAGTGAAATAAGTCAGAGAAAGACAGGTATCATATGTTTTCACTCATATGATGATCTTGAGCAACTTAACAGAAGACCATGGGGGAAGGAAAGAGGAAAAAATAGTTTCAAACAGAGGGGGAGGCAAATCATAAAAGACTCTTAAGTACAGAGAAACAACTGAGGGTTTATAGGGAAGAGGGGAAATGGGTGATGGGCATTGAGGAGGGCACTTGTAGGATGAGCACTGGTTGTTGTATGTAAGCAATGAATCATGGGAATCTACTCTGGAATCCAGCACACTGTATACACTGTATATTAGCTAACTTGACAATAAATTATAATTAGAAACAAAAGTAAAAATAAAATTAAAATCAATGACAAGTGAATTAGAATGGTACACTAGAAAAATCTAACACGATAAAATAGTACAAGAGAAAATGCAGAACAAAAAAAAACATTAAGGTCTATAAAATAAATAGCCAAATGGAAAATGTAAATCTTAGTTTATTATTATTTCCATTAAATGTAAATGGAACAAACATTCTAATTAAAAGGCAGGTTGGTGAAATGTATTTTTAAAAAAAAAAGGAAAAACAAGATCTGACTACACATAGATCAAAACCACAGTGAAGTACCATGCCACTCTCACTAGGATGGCTATCATAAAAAAGACTGATAACAACAAGTGTCAATGATGTGGGGAAATTGGAATCTTTATACATTGTCTGTGGTAATGTTAAAGTGGTAGAGCTCCTTTGAAATACAGTTTATCAGTTCCTCAAAAAGTTAAACATAGTTACTATATGACCCATGATTCCATTAGTAAGTATGCACCCCCCAAAATTAAAATCCTATGCGCAATTAAAACTCAACAATAAGAAAACAAACAATCCAATTAAAAACTGGGCAAAAGACTTGAACAGATACCTCACCAAAGAACATTTACAAGTGGTAAGTAACCATATAGAAATAAGTCCAACGTCACGTAGCATTAGGGAATTGCAAACTAAAACACTGAGATTCCCCTGCACACCTATTAGAACAGCTAAAACCAAAATGTGGACAATAACGTGTGAGGATATAAAGCAACACAAACTTTCATTCTTTGCTGATAGGAATGTAAAATGATACAGCTACTTTAGAAAAGCATTTGGCAGTTTCTTACAAAGCTAAATCTAGTCTTACGCAATGATTCAGCAATCACACTCCTACCCATTTATCCAAATGAGTTGAAAAACTATGACCGTATAAAAATCTGCACATGAATGTTTATAGCAGATTATTTCTAATTGCCCCAAATTGGAAGTAACTAAGATGTTCTTCAATAAGTGAATAGCAGTATAGCTATACAGAGAAATATCGTTCAGTGATAAAAGGAAATGAGCTCTCAAATCATGAAAAGACATGGAGGAAATTTAAATGCATACTGCTGAGTGAAAGAAGGGAGTTTGAGAACACTAAAGACTATATGGTTCCAACTATACGATATTCTAGAGAAGGCAAAACCATCAAGAAATGTAAATAGATTAATGGTTGCCAGGAGTTTAAGGAAAAGTAAGGAGAGAAGGAGAAAGAAGAGGGGAAAGAGAGGAAGGGAAGGAAGGACATGGAGTACAGGAGATTTTTAGGACTATTATTTTGTATGATACTCTAAAAGTGGATACATGACATGCATTTAGAAAAACCTATAGAACATACAAAAAAATAAACCTTAATGTAAATTATGAAGTATAGTTAATAATAAGGTATCAATATTGGTTCATCAGTTGTAACCAATGTAACCATACCAATGCAAAATGGTAGTAATAAGGAAAACTGTGAGTAGGGGGGGAGTGGGTGTATGTAAGAACTCTCCATACTTTTACCTCAACCTTTCTGTAAACCTTAAACTGCTCTAAAAAATAAAGTCTAGGGGCACCTGGGTAGCTCAGTCGGTTAAGCATCCGACTTCAGATCAGGTCATGACTTCACAGCTCGTGGGATTGAGCCCCATGTCAGGCTCTGTGCTGACAGCTCAGAGACTGTAGCCTGCTTTGGATTCTGTGTCTCCCTCTCTCTCTCTGCCCCTCTCCCACTCACACTCTCTCTTTCTCTCTCTCTCTCTCCCTCAAAAGTGAATAAATTTTTTAAAAATTAAAAAAATAAAGTATTAATTTTTAAAATGTTAACACAAACACTTGTATATAAGTGTCCATAGCAGCATTATTCATAATAGCAAATAGTGGAAACAACACAAATGTCCATCAACTGATGAACAGCTAAATGAAGTGTGGTATATGCATTCAATAGACTATTATTTTGTCGTAAGA
Organism: Panthera leo; assembly: GCF_018350215.1. Lineage (NCBI taxonomy): Eukaryota > Metazoa > Chordata > Mammalia > Carnivora > Felidae > Panthera > Panthera leo. The sequence goes on along the minus strand of NC_056687.1, from coordinate 144,530,328 downwards.
AGGAATGATATAATGATATACGTGACAACTGAAATAAACCTAGAAAACATAAAGTGAAAGAAGTCAGACACAAAAGGGTACATATTTTAAATCCGTCTACACAAAATTTTCAGAATAGGCAAATCTAGAGAGATAAAAAGGACATTAGTGGTTGCCAAGGACTAGGGAGTATTGGTAGCCATATAACTATGTGAATATACTGAGATTCATTGAATTGTACACTTTGAAAGGGTAAATGTCATAGCACGTGAATGACCTATCAATTAAAAAACACCAAGCATTAATCCACTTTGTCTTTGACCAAGTGTCTTTCATTCTTTGGAAGGAAGAAAATACATGTAGGAAACATAGTATTGTTCAAAGGTCTAAAACACCACTGTGCTAAATCATATGTCCATATAATCAAAAGTGTTTTTAACCTGACAAGTAAGACCATTGTGTTTTCTTATTATCAGTGTTTACATTCTCCCCTGCCTCCCCCCACCTTCACTCTAACGCATGTATTTTGGGAACATAAAAAGAACTTGAAACATCTTTAACTAATCACGAGTGGGCCTAGAGCACTATCTTCTATCAAGAATGACATCTGCGATATTCTAACTTATTATTTGTTCTTCATTGTCTCTTCAAGTTAAGCTGTCTTTATTAGAGGGCTATTGTTTTGAGCTTTGAGTGTGTTTTGGGAGACACTGAATCATACCTCACACCTCTGCCCAGATACCCACACGCACACAAACCTCTAGCATATTCTTATTTCATGTGCTAAAATACAAGAAACATACAATGAAGGCAAGGCATTGTACTCACAGAACTTAATGCCATGTCAACAATTGCCAACATCTACCCACAGAGAATTTCCAAAAGCTCTGGAAACAAAATTCTTATTTGCAAAATATGCCATATCAGAACAAAGTGGGGCCAGACAGCCTTACAGAATCAGAAAAAACTGTATTTGCTTTTTTCTCATTTTATCACCATTTCAACTCTGTGATGTAAATTTGACAGGCATTTTCATCTCCACTTAAAAAAATAAAGACTTACACATCAAGAGGCTGCATTGTTCATTTTGGGCCAGAAAAGAATTAAAATGTATCCTGATTCTCTCACGCACTCGCTAAAAGAACACCCCCTCGTCACTCATGTTGGGCTAGCAGCCCATTGAAAAAGAAAGGAAAATCACTCTTTGCAGTTAAAATGCCCAAGAGAATTTTTAAAATAGGTGATTGGGTTTTGCGATTCTAGAACTTAATTTGGAAAGAGGAATGAAAGAAGTTGTGCAGAGAATGGGATGGAAGCCTTTAATGGCATATTTGTGTAAAATATTGTAGAGGGAATTACCCGTGAGTTGCTTATTTGAAATCAAATAAATTTCTTTAAATCACTCTCTTTTTCTTTTCCTTAACAAATCCTGTATTGGGAATGATTTTGCAATCTCCACAAAGTAATAAAATGCAGTCTGTCAATCTATGTGCAGGCGACAGCACACTAAAGTAAGCCCTCCTCCCTGCAGCATGCACACATAGGCATGCATGCACACACGCATTCACGCAACGTCCTTATTTCGTCGGCTGAAGTATGTTCTCTTCCAGCATGTGCTTTGCACAAAAAAAAGAAAGAAAGAAACATGCCAGTGCCTCAGTAGCAGAAGGAGGGCTCCCGAGGTGCTTTTGCAATAAATTCAATACCTACTCCTGTTAGAGAAAATTGCCATAAACTACCAGGTATCATGTTTTGGCTAAACCATCAGTCAGTCACGTTTTATAGAAGTGTATTTACTATCTAGCACATTTCTTGAGATTGCCCAGGTTGCTTATAAATGTCAAACAAGGTTCACATACTTACCTGTATTTCTCTTTAGCAAGTGACAGCAAAATGCCCTCTCGGTGGCATCCTGTACATGTAAGTTAGCCAGGGAAGCAAAACCAAGAACCAAGACGTCCTTTACCCACCCCCCCACCCCACCCCACGGTAGCACTGCTGAACAAGGAAAATCTCTACTTGCTGTCCCTGGGAAACAGCACCAAAACAGAACATGGAACATGTCTATACGATGCTACCAGCTGTGCACGCAATCAACCCTTAATTAAACATTACTTAAGAGTAATAAAACTAGGGTCACCACTGCCATTTTAATTTCAGTGGAATTGAAAGGCAAACTCTGCCAACAATGAGCCGCTTCATTTTGTTTTCATCAAATGTTCTTCTCTAAGATTATACAGCTAATGCAGCCTAAGTTCCCATTCCTATGAGAAGAGGAGATTAGGTAGGAAGGCAATCAAGAACGACTTTAATGCACAGAAGACTACCTACAAAACTTTTTATAATGTTCCCCCTTCTTACAAAAAGAAAGTAGATTTTGCCCTCTGTTTCCTCATCTGTAAAATATTAACAGGAATACCCTACCCAAAAAGCTGTTGTGACGACGGGATGAACAACATACACAAACTGCCTAACAGTCTTCTAAGACAGCACCAAAAGCCTGCGTGCAAATGCCATCTAAACTCATCTCTATAATCTTCCCAATGAGAAGGATGAGAGTTTCTAAGAGGCCTCTCAGTTCCATCACTCAAGAATTCCATAAGTGTGTAACAGAAAGGAAATACTGTTTGATTCCGCTCTCCCAACAGCTCTCATGGACGCTACGTTTTTCTTTTGCTTCTTGCTTGTTTTGACGATCCACCCTAACCTACCATACCCCCATCATCACCACTAAAAAAAGAGGAAGCAAAAGCAAAGTTTTAAAATGACAAGCGCCTTGACCCTTTGGGCTAAGTTTAACATGCATTTAGTCATCAAGTTATTTTGGCACATGAGTGGACTCACATATGGAAACAGAAGACTCCTTTTGTGGAATTTTAGGAAAAGCTATTAGCTATACAGGATTTCACTAATATTTTTGGCATTTCAACATAGAACTCCAAATCTTAGGTATATGGAATCTCTAAGAATTCTATTAAATTTCAGTGAACTTAAATATTTTATTGTTAAAGGGCCATTTTTCTTAGATACACTGAAAGGAAGAAAAAAAAAGTGATGAAAAATGCTGAGTCACTGTAGAAGACAGAAAGGAAAAGAAAATAAATGCAGAGACCTGGACCAGAGGCATACCTCTGATTCGGGCTGGATCTAAGAGGCAGCAACGGACTACAGAACCAACAGATGTGATCCAGTTCCCTGTGACCTCCTTCTCACTACCAGCAAAGGAAAACCAGCATTCAGGTGAGCATGTTCAGCCGTGTAGGTGAGTGAAGATCCAATCTATAGCAAGACAGGAGCCTGAGCCTTTTAGAGAGCGTTGTCCCAGGTCCAGTTTCTGAGTGCTGTGTAACTTTGGAGAAATCCTTTAACCTCTCTGAATCAGTGCAACATACAGCAAAATACATGATGCCCAGTTACCTCTGTAGTTCAGATAAATAATTTTGCATGTGCAAAATTAAGTTTTGAGATTTTTTTTTCTTCTTTAAAGTCATTTGGGAGAAGAATGGAGAATGGGAAAAAGAGGTTTTAGGTCAAACAATCTGAGTCCATTCATTCATTTATTCTTTTGTTGTTGTTGAACTTTTTTAAAAGTTTTATTTATTTATTTTGAGAGAGAGACAGCATGAGTGGGGAAGGGGCGGAGAGACAGAGAGAGACAGAGAGAGAGAGAGAGAGAGAGAGAGAGAGAGAGAGAATCCCAAGCAGGCTCTGTGCTGCCTGTGCAGAGCCCAACGTGAGGCTTGAACTCATGAAACTGCGAGACCATGGCCTGAGCTGAAATCAAGAGTTGGACACTTAACCGACTAAGCCACCCAGGTGCCCCCATTCATTCTTTCAATTCTCAAGTCTATATCATATGCTTACTGGGTACAAGGCATCAAGCATGTCATAGTCAATAAAAACAGACATGAAGCTATGAAAAAATACATCAATAAAAATAAAGCTTCATTTCTGATGAGGGCAGTGGCAAGATGAGGGACCAGGAGAACTGTGGCAGGTGCTAACTGAAGTTATGCATGTGATGAGGTACAGGCGGAAGAAGATGGAAGCAACGGCACCCAGGCTTGGTCCTGAGTAATCACAAACCATAATTATCTAATCAAGGAGGACAAGCCTCCAAGGACAATAAAGTCTGGAGAAGAAGGAGGGATCTAGGATCTAGGATATTAACATTGTTGAGACCCGAATAGGGTCTCTCACACAGGTAGTCATGGTGAACACCGAGGAATGCAGCTGACAGGTCAACTCTAATACCAGCACTGAAAGAGGTCATTCCACTCCATGACAAGGATGCCACCAGCACCTGAAAGAGGGTGGGAGGGCAGGGGCATATTTACTTCTATTAGCTTTGCAACTGTGAACAAACCTTGAGACCAATTTGAGCCTCAGCTTCTCTAGCTATCAAAATGGAGCTAACCATCTACTTTAGAGAGAACACCACAGAGTTTAGCAGAGTTTATGTCCACTAAATATCCCGCTGCATGTTCAAATTTCATCCAAGAAAACTGCTTTCACGGCACTAATTCAGATTTAACTTGCCCTCGAATTTTTCTTGGTGAGGTTAATCTGAATAACAACCATGAAATTTACTCTTATAGTCACTTACGCTGTAACAGCTTTTAGGTAACAATCTACATAAAAATGTAGATATGCAAGCAAATAAAATCAAAATAAAACACCACTGAGTAGGTAATTCAGAAAAATTATATAATAGACTTCAGGGACCCATCTTGGTGTTGCCATCATTTAAACTTTTTTTTCTTCGCCATCAGGGTCTGAATCAAAGTTGCAACCCGATACCTCGCTACCCCAATTCTTTTGCAAAACTTAAAACAAAAGCTTTACTCAGATTCCTTCCTCTAGACATTCTCCAGCAAATAAACAGCATCCTCAGAGCTACATCCTCTCTTGCTCCTGCTTCATACGGGGGAACAGGAGTCAGCAACACCTTTAACTCCATGTCTGTTATGTACCAACCACAGAGTTAGTGGCTTTACACACATCATCTCATCTAAATAAGCGTCCCGTAATTCTGCCCCGTAATTATGACTAATATCAACAGAAGCTCACTGAGGGTAAATAACTTCCAAGTACAAGGCTCATATTTGGTGCAGCCAGTCTCTGAAATCAGATCTCTCTGATTCTAAAACCCTAAGACTTTTCATTAATTTTTTCCCAACTCAAGAGTGTAGCAATATTTGGGAGGGGGAAGGGACAAAGAATCATCCAACAATATTCACAGTAAAGGAGTATATTATCTGTAGACAGTAATGCCAGATTTAGCAAATAAAAATACAGGACACCCAGTTTAACTTGAATTTGAGATGAATGACCTTTTTAAATTTTTTGATAACCTTTTTTTTTCTTTTTGAGAGAAAGAGCAAGCATGAATGGTAGAGTGAGAGAGACAGAATTCCAAACAGGCTCTACCTCCAGTGCGGAGGCTGACACGGGGCTCGATCTCATGACTGTGGGATGATGATCTGAGCCAAAATCAAGAGCTGGATGCTTCTTCCCTACCACCCTCACCCTACACACCTTGACTCATCACTACCCAAACTGTTCTATAGAATGTCAGCACCCCATGAGATATTAAAAAGGCTGGTGGATAATCTTCAGAGGGGGCCACGGTTCCTTCCTTCCATCTGTCCGTCCTTCTAAGCTCACCTGGCCTCATGAGGATGTTAAGTCTAATTCTCCTCTTCTTGAATCTGGGTTGGTCTTCAGCCTTGTTTAAGCAAGAAACGATGGCACGATTGATATTTTGGAACTTCCGGGTCTGAAATATTAGAAGCCTTGCAGCTTCCCCCTGGGTCTCTTGCAATGTTCCCTCTTTAGGTGCTCTGAGAATGCTCCCTCACAGAAATCCTGTGAAAACCCATAGCCATGCAGAAAGGACATAGGTAAGTACTCTTACTGACTGTCACAGCTGAGCTCTCAGGCAACAGCCACCATTACTTGCCAATTATGTAAATGTCCAGGCTGGTGAAATCTTCAGGTAACTCCAGCCCCAGCCTCTAGCTGCAACTGCATAATAGACCCCAAGCAAGAACCACCCAACTGAACCCAGTCAAGTCTAAACTGTGAAAGATCGTCATACACTATTTAAAGCAAGGGTTTCTTTGCCAGACAGCAGTAGATAACTATGTAGAGAATTCTTATGGGATTCGAAGAAAGAGTTCCGCACACTAACTTGGAAAACACTGAAACCATATTTTTCTCTTGGAAATTCACAGTGTATAAATCCATAGCAACAGTTCTGAAAATCTCTGCAGAAAAGAAACAATTTTTGTTTAACTCACTATTTCTTAAATGTACCTGGTTACATAGTTCATTCTCTATAAAATTCTCATTAACATTTTAGAATAAAAGTGTTCTTGGAGCTCGGTTTAGGAAAATCTGTACTATTTCAGGCTCTCATCAAAGATAGTTATCTGATGGAGCTGTTGTTTCAAAACAAATGAAATGACAAATCTTGCTAATGGGATGCACTCTATAAGGCAACTAAGATGTTCAACTATTTTGTTTATATAATGTATATGGTAGTTCCATTTGCTGAACAACAAACAGGGATATACATTCTAATCAAGAAGCATACTCAGTCGGTTAAGCGTCCAACTTCAGCTCAGGTCTAGATATAACGGTTCGTGGGTTTGAGCCCCACATGGGGCTCTGGGCTGATAGCTAAGAGCCTGAAGTCTGCTTTGGATACAGTGTCTCCTTCTCTCTCTCTGCTCCTCCCAGTTCATGCTCTGTCTCACTCTGTCAAGACTAAATAAACATTGGGGCGCCTGGGTGGCTCTGTCAGGTAAGCGTCCGACTTCATCTCAGGTCATGATCTCACGGTCCGTGAGTTCGAGCACCACATCGGGCTCTGTGCTGACAGATCAGAGCCTGAAGCCTGCTTCAGATTCTGTGTCTCCCTCCATCTCTGCCCCTCCCCCGCTCTTGCACTGTCTCTCAAAAATAAGTAAAAGATTTTTAAAAATTTTTTTAAAAAGAATAAACATTAAAAACATTAAAAAAAAAAAGAAGTGTATACATCCAGGAAAAATGGGAGGAATATTTGAAATTAAGATAGTCGAATCCAAAAACCCTGGAATGCAAAATAGCTGAAGCAAAGGGTTGCCTTTATTTTTCGTAGGAAGGTCTCAATATAGAAGCCATCTATTTAAACAAAAGCTAGAGACTTCAAATCAAAGTTTCACTTTACAGTTTGAATTGCTTGGCTTGGCCACAGCTGACAATCCAATTCAATTTCTTACTTTAAACTGTGCTGCATAGATAGAGCTTTACTTGTAAAATAAATCACAGTTAAAGTACAGGGAATATTTGTCTCCACCCATTTGTCTGAAATAGATCTTGAGTAATAAAACTACAATTCTCTAGCATTTTCTGACATATATACCAGTTGACATATTTTCCCTCTTTAGTTCATGATAGTAGGCTGAAAGGTATTTTTTTAACTCCTCATTTATCTTCTTTTAATAAATCATAAAGATAGCATATTCCTCTGCAGGTTTTCTTAAATATGAGTGTTTTTAGAGTCAACTGCTTGGAGGAAAAGACATTTTTATTTATAGATTCAACTGAGATGAAAGAAAGTAAAAAGCTGTATAAATAAATTGCTACAAACATTGCCTTCATTTTAATGTAGTTATCAAAGTACAACAGGTAGGTCACGAGTTCTAAATGAGTAACTTTCTACATATGTAGAAAGCTGATAGCAATACCTAGAACGCTGTAGGTCATGATAAAGTTAATTCATTTATCAGGGCCCCCAAATCCCTCAGGAAAAGTGCTCCACTGCTTGTGAGGCCCCATGCTCCCCCAGTCCATGGACAATTTCTCCTTGGATAAAGGACAAGCTCAAAAAAAAAAAAGGTTAGATGAAACAGACTGAAATACACTACAGAATCATCAATAATCAAACTACAGGAAATACAGCAGACAAAGGGTTTTGGTGAGTGTGTTTTTGTTTTTCCATGTGTTCTGGGAGTTCCATTCACATGGAAAGGTATAGGAATCATCCCTGAAAACATTCAGTGGACATGTGTGGCCTTAAGGAGAGGCCCTACCCACCCCACTTTCCTTCACGGAACTTACTGCCAAGGTTGCTGAACTTGGTTACACCTATATAGCAAATCAATTCTTCAAGTTCATATATCTTTCCAATCCAACAGTGGCATATTCCAAATGTATAACCTAACCTCTCTGATTTTTAAGTCCCATTATGGCTCTTAGTTACATGTGGCCAAGAGGGACATGGCAAACAGATCTAGGTTGTCATTGAGTGATGAAAAATAAGGTATAGGTATGTAAAAGTAGAAGACAAGTAATCAAAAAAGTCTCTATGACTTTATACAGTATTAAAATTCCTAAACTCCTAACTTACAATATCTCCCCAAATTTTTGTTAGACCAACAAGAAATAGAACAAGACCAAGGCCTTCAATAGATCCCTTAGGGTAATTTGGAAATATAATTATTCTTTATACACACACACACACACACACACACACACACACACACACACACACAATCACGTATGTGCATGTCACCATGGAGAAAAAGGAAATACTCTGGTCACCAGAGTCAGTTCTATCCCTTGGTTTAAACTGTGAGGGACAACCATAAATAAACCAATTCTATGACAGTCATAACTTCATGCTCTTGACCTGACTCCTCCTTGCGAGAAATTTTGAATTTGCCTTTTTTCATGTAATGATTGTATGTGAAAGTCTGTTATGACACGCATTCTTCCATGTTTTTCCAATTCAATCCTCATGGCAATCCATAGAACCTGGACCCAACTGTAAAGAAAACCAAGGCCAAAAGGATTTCTCTGACTTGCTAAATGGCACAGATACTTATAGGCATGCAAGCCTGGGACTTGACACTGGTTTTTGTTTTCACTATTAGTCAACAATTCTTGAGCATTTCTCAATTTATGTTTCTCTCATTTTCTTGCACCATTTCTGTATTTAGTTTTATGGTGATAACACCAGTTAACTCTTAGAGCTATAGGAGATCCTCACGGGAAGGTAAAAAGGAAAAAATCTGAGTTTCTGAGACAGAAGAGACACCAAAAAAAAAAAAAAAAAAAAAAAAAAAAAAAAAAAAAAAGACTAACTCTACGGCAGATGGATGGCAACCTCACTGAAGTAGGAAGTGGAAAACAGGTACACACCTAAGCAATTTCAGAAATGAGTGGAGACTGTTGGGTTAAAGATAAAGGGAACTGCATCTAGGCAGGGTACCGTAGTTTATAAAGTTTCTTCTCATGGGAGCAGGGGTTACCAATTCTGCAATCACTGTACACATGTACTGGGATGAAACATACAAGCAAATGGATCGTGGGCAGTGACTGCCAGTTTTCTCACTGTTCGAGTGGAAGGTTAGAGACAAGCAAGAGGAGGAAGCCAGAATGAATCAAATGATGCTGGACTAGAGCTGGAGACCTCAGTATGAACTCCTGTTTACCTTAATACAGATACAGATGGATAAATACGAAAATAGTTATTCATGAGTGTGTATACACGGGTTAGTAAACATATGTATATTTCTAAGTTCTGTTTGCTGAGCGGGCCTTAAAGCAGTGACATCCAGTAGCAATGAGCATATCTAGTGCCCAGATCTTAGTTTCTAACACCATTTTGCGGTACAAGGAATCAGGACTACTTGGAGAAATGGCTGATGCCAGGGCCAGGGCAGGGAATATACAAGATGAGCCAGGAGAAGTCTGTAGTGTCAGGTGGTAAGGGAGTGCTCATAAAAGGATGGCAGTGTGTCAAAGGGGCACAAGAGCCAAGTGAAAGTTCTCTCAGTGGCCAAAGCTGGAACAATTTGAGTAACAGAAGAAAAAACATAGTTGCGGTGCCTGGGTGGCTCAGTCAGTTAAGCGTCCGACTCTTGATTTCAGTTCAGGTCACGATCTCACAGTTTGCACAATTGAGCCCTGTGTCATGCTCTGTGCTGACAGTGCAGAGCCTACTTGGGATTCTCTTTCTCCCTCTCTCTCTCTGCCCCTCCCGACTGTTGCTCACTTGCTCGCTCTCTTAAAAACAAAAAAACAAAACAAAAAAAAAACCTAGTATTGGGTTATAACACAATATATAAAGTAAATATACACAAGTCCATACTGATATAAATTATTAAATAAATAAGGAGGAAGACGCAAATCTCCTATCCATCCCAAATAATCTATATAGACATTCCCTTTCAGGGTAGTGGAGCATTAACACCCTTCTCCCCCGACTCCAAGTGTGGGCTGCACTTAGTGATCTCCTTCCATAGAGTACAAGATGAAAAGGAAGGGAGAAGTAACTTTATAATGAAGACACCAATTCCAGCTAGGTGAACAAGCTTAATAGCATCAGTAAAGAGCCATGTTGACAGCATGTAATTTTGACATGATATAATGAGAATATTCCGTGGTCTTCCTCCCAAGAACCCATAATCTCAATCTAATCAGGAAAAAGTATCACACAAAACCCCACTGACAAACATTCTACAAAATATCTACCAGTACTCTTCAAAACCATCAAGACCATCAAAAACCAGGAAAGTCTGGGAACCCACCCCAGCTTAAGCCTAAGGATACTAAATAAAATGTGGTATTCTGGATGGGATCCTGTGACAAAACAAACAGGCCATTAGGTAAAAATGAAGAACATCTAAACAAAGTATAGACTCTAGTTAATAACAGTCTAAAACTACTCATTTATTATGAAAATGTACCATACTAATATAAGATGTTAATAATAGGGTTAACCTGGTGTAAGGCAAATGGGAACCTTCTCTAGTATCTTTCTCAACTTTCCTGTGAATCTAAAACTACTACAATGTTAGAAATTATTTTAAAAACCATACACACAGCTTCCAAATGGTTTTTTTTTTTAAGTCTTGGTTTCTCTGAGGGTACTCTATGAATAATTAATTCACCAAAGACCAATATAGCATTCACAACCAACTCTTAAAGACATGGTCCACTGAGGGGAAGAAGGAATGGCATGGATATTTCAAAACATAAGGTATTTAAAATTGCCTTTATATTTGCTGAGGAAGATACTGAGGCACTATCTTATCTGATTTCCATTCTTTATTATATTTTGCTTTACCTTATGCTAAACTTACTTGGCACCCTGAATAGTCACCAGTCGGTGGTGGGAAGCAGTATTTAAGACACCATGGACGGGGGTGTCTGGGACTTAAACATTAACAGATGATCGGCCTGCAAAGTGGGCAAGCCACATATGGATAAGGAGGAGTTAGTCATATGCTCAAAAACTTCCAGTAATTCCAGATTCAAGAATCCAAGGTTAAAGTTGTCTTTTAAGTAGCACACATTAATTGCAGAGTCAGGCACTAATTAGAGGGTTTCCTCAAGTTGGCCAAAAATTCATAGGGCATGGGAAGCAGTGTTTCTACTTCAATTCTAAACAGCACAGTGAATGAATATAATAAAAGAACTTAACCCAGCATGGTGCAAAATAAAAGAGTCTCTCTGAATGAATGGCATGAGTTTGGAGGAGGATGGAGGTGCCACGGCAGTAGGGAGGGAGGGAGATTAGAAAATTATACTTTATATTCCAATCACTTCAAGAATCATGGCAGGTTTTGATCTCCTCAATGTCCAATTTTTCTCATTCCTAAAGAGAGCAAACAAAGCAAAAGAAAACAGCCTTAGGTCCCAAAATAGCAGGTCTCAAACACTGAAAGCTATGATGCATACAACACCTTACGGCAACCCGCTGTGCATGATTTCTGAGTATCAGCAACACGAAGCAAAGGGATAACAGGCAAATGAATCACTCCACGGTCACCAGTTAGAAGCTGCTTACCAATCTCAATTCGGTGAGCCTATTCAGGAGGCTTGAGAAGTTGCAAACTCTGTATACTAATGACCAACAGTTACAGGGAGAAGTTGGTTGCCCTGTCTCAGAGTAGGTCAGGTTTTTGGAATGATTTATCCTTCAGAGTTCTCCAGGGGATCAAGCTCAGATTAGACCTCAACTAAAACCACACCTTTGCCTCAATTCTTCCTTGTCTTACCTGGATTTTCTCACTTCCTGCAAGATTTCACCGGCGAGTGGTCCTTCAAAAAATATTTGCACCAGAATCCCTCTCTCGACCTCTACTTCTAGAGAACCTGACCTAAGTTATCCCCAGTAAAAACTTCAAATGATAATAATTTGCAATACCATCAACAACCACAAACACAACAGCACAATAGCAGATTACATTTACGCAGTGTTTATTATTGCCGGACGCTGTTCTAAGGGTTTTATAGTAATTATCTCTTTTAAACCTCACAAAAACCCACAAGGTAAGTGTTATTATTACCCCCATTTGCAGAAGAGTAAATAGAGGCTCAAAGATATAGTTAGAAATATATATACTTGCCTAAAACCATACACCTAGTAAGAGGTAAGAGTCCCAGGTACTCTGGCTATAGAGTCTGGACTCTTAACCTCTATTCTACTCTAATTCAGGTCCTCATATATTTTAGATATATTCACACAATTCTTCAAGTGAATCTATTTGATGCGAAATTTATCATCTTAAGGTCCCAAACATGTATCCTTAAGTAACTAGTTTAGCTTTGGCCATGGGATCTAAAGAAAGTGTGAAGAATTATGGCCTGAAAATACATTGTGGACCATCTGCCGACATATAGAGTGCTGGGGACACCACAGAGAGGGAGGGGGCTCCCCATCCCCACCTTCAGTAGAATTTAGACTGCAGAAAGTCAAAATCCATGGACAGACTTTAGAGTACTTTTGTTTTATAAACTGACTTAAGGAAAATTAGGTGGATATTCCTGAGCTGCTGGGGACCCTGTGCTTTATTTGAGTTCATGACCCCGTAGGTAAGAATCCAAAGGTCGCATTTTACAATGTTGAGCAGGAAAGGACTTAGAATACTCCCCTTTTTCTCTCCTCTCTATCTCCTCTTCCCTGTGAGTACAGCTGCACAGGGCACCTCAGAATCTAGAAGGCTGCTTCTGCTTACAACAGCCAATTAGAAAGCAAAAGGCCAGCAAAGTCCTGCCAGAGACTCACCGTGCCCTGGACAACTTCCCACGTAAACAAGTGGGGACTCCTTTAAAGAAAAGATGCCCTTAGCTTTTTTGAGGGTGAGAGTGATCTTCCTACAAAACCACAACCTTTCCCTGGCCTTGAGTTCCCCTTATGCAAAACTCAAGTATATGTGGTTTTACTTCTGTATAACCTTTTCCAGCAAACCCACAAGAATTTGGGTTCCAGTTTAAGTGATTTGCCAATTACTCCAGTTGGGGATAATTAGAAAAAATAGAAACCAGGGTTTACAGAGGAAGAAGGAGGGAACTCAGAAGGCAGAATCAGGGTAGAAATTTTGGCAATAAAACCTGGAAAGAAAGAACAGAGGAAAAGAACTTTAAAGCAGGGCCGGATTAAGACTTTTAAGGACCAATGCTAAGTGAAAAGATCGTTTTAAGCTCCTCTCTATATAATTCAAAACAAAAACTTTACACCCTATACACTGGGTGTAACATATGCCAAAATTAAACTAGTTTCTCCTGAGTTTTGTTTCTGTTTCATTGTTGTTGTTATTGTTTTAATTGTAAAAGTCTGGAGAACTCCATAGCAGCTGCACACCACCTATCATTTGGGAACCTTTGCTTGGCCAGCCCCCTAAGATGCCTGCTGACTATTGCTCAAAGCAGCATGAGGTAAAATGAAATCTAGGTCTTAAAACTAAATTCTTGTGCCTATTGTTAGGAGAAAAACGATGGTATGTGCGATTGTTTGCTGATGTCTAGACTTGGCATAAATTGGTATCTGACAAATCTGAGCATTCACATTCTTCGCCATTTTAGGGGCCAACGAAGATGCTAGAGTTAGGACATAGAGACATGGAGGCAACAACTTTTGTGCTATAAAATTCTAATAAAATCTCAAAGGTATTGACTATCTAGGAGAAATCCTAAACACAGAGGGGATAAAACATCTTGAAGTGTGCTCACTGTTGGCAACAAAATAAAGCGAATCTATGAGCAAAACCAACAGTCACCTGGAGCACTGGAGTTTCATCATACTCATTATTAAAATCCTGAAATATGCCTCTACTGATTGTGAACTAGGTGATGCTCCCAGCAACCTCTACTCCCTTAGCCCTCCTCAGGAACTCCAAGAACCACAAGCTTTCCCAAGAGCCAGCAACAAGCACCCAGACCAGGTCAGATCAGTGTCCCCTCTGAATGGACAGTGCTCCTCCCTCATAGCATACCTACCTATTAACATGACACTGAAACCATAAGCCAAGGAGATCATGACACTTTCCTAGCAAATAAGAGTGGAAGAATGGACACGAGGAGGATAATGGCTATTATAACTCATTTGTAATAAATGCATTTTAAGAAAATTCTAACTTCCTTTTATTTCTTTTTATTTTTATTTGTTTTAAATCCAAGTTAGTTAACAAATAGTGTAATCATGATTTCAGGAGTAGAATTTAGTTAATTCATCACTTACATATGACACCCAGTGCGCATCCCAACAAGTGCCCTCCTTAATGCCCATCACCCATTTAGCCCATCCTCCCACCCAGTATCCCTCCAGCAACCCTCAGTTTGTTCTCTGTATACAAGAGTCTCTTATGGTTTGCCTCCTTCTCTGTTTTTATCTTATTTTTGCTTCCCTTCCCCTATTCATCTGTTTTGTCTTAAATTCCACATGAGTGAAATCATACGGTATTTGTCTTTCTCTGATTTATTTCGCTTGGCATAATACACTCTAGTTCCATCCACATTGTTGCAAACGGCAAGATTTCATTTTTGATCACTAATATTCCCGTGATGTGTGTCCATCTTTATCCATCTGTCCATGGATGGACATTTGGGGTCTTTCTATAATTTGGCTATTGTTGGTAGCACTGCTATAAACACTGTCGTGCATGTGCCTCCTCAAATCAGCATTTTTGTATCCTTTGGATAAATAGCTTATACTGCAATTGCTGGGTTGTAGGGGAGTTGTATTTTTAATTTTTTGAGGAAACTCCATACTGTTTCCCAGAGTGGATGCTCCAGTTTGCATTCTCACCAGCAGTGCAAAAGAGTTTCCCTTTATCTGCATCCTCACCAACATCTGTTGTTGTCTGAATTGTTAATTTTAATCATTCTGACAGGTATGAGGTAGTATCGTTGTGGTATTTGTATTTCCCTGATAAGTGATGTTGAGCATCTTTTCATGTGTCTGTTAGCCATCTGAATGTCTTCTTTAGAAAAGTGTCTATTCATGTCTTTTGCCCATTTCTTCATTGGATTACTTGTTTTTTGGTTGTTGAGTTTGATAAGTTCTTTATAGATTTTGGATACGAACCCTTTATCTGATATATCATTTACAAATATCTCCTCCCATTCTGTTGGTTGCCTTTTGGTTTTGCTGATTGTTTCTGTCATTGTGCAGAAGCTTTTTATCTTGATGTGGTCCCAGTAGTTCATTTTTGCTTTTGTTTCCCTTGCCTCCAGAGACATATTTTAAAAAAGGAGGTCAGAATTTTCAAGTTTGTTTATTTGTTTGTTTGTTTATTTATTTATTTATTTATTTATTGAGAGAGAGAGAGAGAGAGAGAGAGAGAGAGAGAGAATATGAATTCCAAGCAGGCTTTGCAAAATCAGTGCAGAACCCGATGCAGGGCTGAAACACACAGGACCATGATCATGACCTGAGCCAAAACCAAGAGTCGGATGCTTAATTGACTGAGTCTCCCAAGTGCCCCCAACTTCCTTTTCATTCAAAGTTTCTCAACCATACTTTTCTTACTATGGGGTTTTTAGGACTCTAACCTTTATAGTTGGAAAGACCAGGGTCTACTTCTAAAACTTGTAATAGGTAAGTAAAGATACATTAGGATACATTAACCTTTACTCATGTAAACCGCTCCAACATGGGGCAAGACACTGTCCATAATTTCATTCAACACAAAACTGTTGAGGCCCCTCAATGTTTCATGCCTCCTCGCTGGTGCTAAGAATGAACCTACAAAGAAGATCCACCTATAACTCTCCAGAATTTACTGTCCAACAATCCTATCACATTGCTCCCTCTTTAGAATCATTTCACCTTTACAAATTCCCATGGGAGAGGGTTTTTTGGAGCAGAGTTGGCTGAAAACCTTTCCCATTTTCTTGTAGTGAGCATATTTAGCCTATTGGGACTCACATACAGATGGTTCCTTAGTCATTCAAAAAAATGGTGTACACTGAGTAAGACTAGGGACATGTGTTTGGTGAATGACAGGCAGGAGCAACAGAGCCATAAAAACTTTGCTGCACTCCAAGAAGGGTGTTTTTTTTTTTTTTTTTTCATGTGTGTTTGGTTCTCCCCTCTTCCCTTCTTTCCTTCCTGCTTTCCCTCCTTCCTCCCTCTTCCCCTCCTCTTTCCTTCCCTTCCTTTCTTCCTTGCCTCCCTCTTTCTTAAACATCTACCTCTTACCTATGATCTTACCAAAGTCTCTCTACTTTGAAAGAGATTAAGAAAAAAGAAATGAGGCAGGGAGAGAGGTTCTGAGGGAGGGAGGAGAGACAGAATAAGGCCTTAGCTTGAATTTTAGTTGTCACAGCCGAGGGTTGTATGGTAATATTGAATAACCTCTCTGCTTCAAGCTGAGGAATTCAACTCCCTTTTCTGGAGATCTTTTACGAAGGGCCATTCCTCTTATGAACTTGTAGTATCTGCATTAAAACCCTCCTCATATCCCACTGTCAGTACATCATCTCCCTAATAGATTGCCTTCTGCTTGGTAATACCTTGTTTAGTTTTTATTTTCTAAAACTACACTTTGGAGATGAGACAGTGGAATTTTAAAAGATATTACAAAATTAAAATTTCTGCCTGTTGCAGTTTCTAGGAACTAAAGCTGATCCTCATCAAATTATGCTAATTTACTGTATAGTGTTTAATAAATCTTACCCCAGGCAATCTACTTCCAGGGTTTATTTTTACAGCTTAGAACTTTCAAACATGAAAATGCCTTTCAATTTAAATTTTAGAAAGAAAGAAAGAAAGAAAGAAAGAAAGAAAGAAAGAAAGAAAGAAAGAAAGAAAGAAAGAAAGAAAGAAACTATTCACTGAAATTCATTAGGAAAAAAAAAATTTTTACTTTATATCCTGGACTTAATTCAGCCTCAATCCCCTTCTCATTTTTACCCTTTGTCTCTTTCTCTTTTCAGGAAAACAAAAATGCTTCTTAGTAATTCCCTCCCTCTATCCTGAGTAGTAGATAGTACATCTCTCTGTGAAATGGCAACCTCTTTTCACTGGGCCATTTCCCAGGCAGATTGTGTTCAGCTAAACGTAAACATAAGTGACTGGGGATAAGATGGGATCTCTTTCCTCAGGAAGTGACAAGGGCTGTGTCGCTGCAGCTGAGTGTGTGGGTCTCAGTGCCACCTGCACCCCAGGTCCACTTTCACAGGAAAAACAAGCTCACGTTCAACAGGCTGCCTCCCTCAGCTCTTACCACCCGCACACTTGGGATGAAGTTCGTCTCTTCTTTCATCCTGACTCCACCACACGGCCCTGACTGCATCATCTGCCAACTGATGATAAAGAACCTTACTTTCTACATTTTCCCTTGTAGAAAGCCCCCAGACAGCCAAGAGCTGCTGGAAGCTTACAGAACTTCTGCTAAACCATCACACAAGAATGTCACACCAGAACCAGCCAAGATGAAAGCTTCTAAGCTTTTCCTCCAACCAGGCATTTTTTTTTTGTCCTTCTGGAGAAAATATTACATCTGTATGTTATGACATTGCCCCAGATCTTAAGGAAGCCAAATGCTTTCAAATCATTTTGTAGAGCAAGTACTAGAATATCTTTATAATTTTCCATCATTTCTTATTGGCCTTTTCCCGTCGAAGTCACCTAAGCCAAAATATTCCTTCCCCCTTTGTTGTACAAATTCTGACCTCAGTTATGTCAGAGACAGGAGGAACAATCTCCCATATATCAAATCCACTCAACCTCTCTGGAGCGCTTGTGGTAGGCAGCCTCCAAGATGGCTTCCAATGATCTCAGCCTCCTGGCATTCTCATCCTGTGTACTACCTCCTACACTGTACTAGGGCTGGTCTGTGAGGTCAGTGATGTACAGTAGAAATGATGGCATGCCACTTCCAAATTTAAGTCATAAAAGATGACATCGTCCATCTTGGATACTCTCTCTGATCATTTTTCCCAGAAGAACCCACTGCCATCCCATGCAACACTCAGTCTATGGGAAGTCCAGGTGGCAAGAAGTTCCACCCAGTACCCAGTGAGGAACTAAGGGCTGTCAAGATCACGTAAGTGAGCCTGGAAGGAAATCCTCCCCCAGTTAAGCCTTCAGATGGAGACTTCAGTTCCTGCCAACATTCTGACTGCAATTTTATGAAAGATTAAGCCAGAACCACCCAGTTACCCAGATTCTTAACTCACAGAAACTGCAGTGGTTTATTATATGTTCATTGTTTTAAGCTACTAAATTTAAGGCCAATTTGTTACATAATAATGGGTAACTAATATAGAAATGTTAACTATCCTATCCTATCCTTTCCTCTTCTGGTATCTCAATCAAAGTCTGATTAGGAAAGAAATCACTTGGTTATTTTCAACAGAGGGACTCAATGCAGGGGATTGGTTATAAAAGTGATAGAAATCTCGCAAACTCAGAGGACACTTGGGTGTCTCAGTCAGTTATGCATCTGACTCCTGGTTTATTTCAAGTCATGGTCTTACTGTTTGTGGTTTTGAGCCTCACATCAGGCTTTGTGCTGACAGTGCAGAACCTGCTTGGGATTCTCTCTCTCCCCAACCCCCTCTCTCTCTGCCCCACTGTCCACCTCTCTCTCTAAAAATAAACAAACTTAAAACAAATGTTGTGAAGGAGAGGAAGTGAGAAAACCCAGAGATTAGCAGCACCAGGCAGCCGGGCCCACCCTTAGACTAGAATGACAAAAAGAGAAGGTGGTGTTACCAGAGCCTGCAGACCACATTACTCTCTAATACTCTAATACTGTCCAACAGGACTTTGAGATAATGGAAATTATCTATATCTGCATCTTCCAATATGGTAGCCATTAGCAACCTATGGTTACGTAGCACTTGAAAGGTGGCTAGTGCAACTTAAGAAATGAATTTTTGTTTTTAACTTTACTTAGTTTAAATTTATCTAGTTGCATACAGCTATATATGGTAGGTAGTGGCCATGATATTGCACATTGAAGCTCTAGAAGCTAAAACCACAGTAGGCAATTCCCTTGAGAGCAAGAGCACTGGAGGACATGCAGCTGCTAAGGTGCTACCTGAGCAAGAAGGGCCAGGAGAGAGCGAGTCCCTGACGTCTCTCATCACTCTCCAATTTCCTTCCTGTCTCCCCGCTGATGATATCTAGTAGGAAGCAGATGCCAGGAGCCAGCCTCCCTGTGGGATATACAGCACAGCCGGGAAGAGGTATTGACTTCAAGGAAGTGACATGCTCAGAAGAGAAGGACTCAAAATATTGATGAGCTTTACAATATCCATAGGCATATACCTTTCTCTTGATAAAGGAAACACCACCAACTTCTTTTAGGTTGCACAGCAGCCTTGGATGCAGCCCTGGGACTTTGCCAATCAAGTCTCTTCTCCCAAACAAATACAGCACTCTTCTTAAAGGAATTCAAGCAATTAAATGTCTCTTCATCTTGTTTTAGGTGACAAATTGGTTATTGTGTTTTCCATGGTAAGCTGTAAACTGCCATATTAGACTTATACTGCTACATAACAAATCAACCTATATTTTAGTGGCTTAAAACAACATGTATGTATTATCGCACAGTTTTCATAAAATGGGAATACAGGGAGAGCTTAGCTGGTTGTTCTGTTCAGGATTTCACAGGCTGTAATCAAAGTGTTGTCTCATGTGGAGGCTCAACTGGGGAAAAATCCACTTCTGAGTCCATTCAAATCTCGGAAAGAATTTATTTCTTTGCAGCTGTAGGACTAGGGGCCCCAGCTTCTTACTGGGTCTTGTCTGGAGGCCACCCATAGTTCCCTGCCATATGACCCTTCCTGTAGGCCGTTCACAAAATGGCTATATGATTCTTCAAGACCGAAGGAGATTTCCTCACTCCAGTATGCTAAGAGGGACTCATATCTAACAAAATATAATCAGGGGCATGACACCCCATCACTTCTGCCATGTAACACAACCTAATAAAGGAATTGACATCCCATCACCTTTGTATATTCTATTGGTAGAAGCAAGTCACAGGTTCTGCCTGCACTCAAGGGGAGTGTTACTCATTGGATGTTCACCTTAGATTGGGTCTTCCATACTGCTGGAGAACAAACTCAATGTCTTGCTGATATTTGATGTTATATTCTTAACAAACATCATAGTCCCAGCACACTAGAGTTTCTTAGTAGTTTCTTGGATTAGAAAATCCTACTTCCAAAAAATTGTTCCATGAGGATATGTTGACACTCAATATGCAGCAAGATGGGAAATACATGAGCAGCAGGGTGGTACTAAAGATAAACCATCTGCTTGACTAGAACACATAGTGAGATGCCCAAACCCTGGCAAAACAGACTACCTAGACAAAAGCACAGACACAGTAATCACTGCCTAGTTCAGGAACATGGTGGAAGATAGAAGTCATGCATATACAGCTGTGTCACAGGTCAGGATGCAGATGGACTTTATTTGGTTCATATATAGTTGTTTTAAAAAATGAATTAGTTGCCAACATCTTCTAATCAGGAAATTTCACACTGAAATTCAGATTCTTTCTTCTCTTGAAATTGCCATGAGCAGCAGGATAGGACGTGTGGCTACCCCTCTTTAAACACAGTATGTATTTTCTAGTCCAATCAACCCTTACCCAGCCACCTCCAATCAGAAGTCATAGGAGTTTGCAACCTCTAAGATAATATAACAACAGGTCCCAGAAGGTGAAGTAGGTTCAAGCCCCAGAAATACAGGAAGTGACCAAACTTCAGAAGTCCATACAGGTTGCTAAGACGTGGAAAATACCGACCAAAGAGATGCTCTATTAAGAGAAAAGCCAGCCTAAAGTTGGAAGAAGACTCAACAGACTACAATCTTTACAGAGGAACTCAGGACAGGGACAGGATAGAAGCCCGTTCTACAGAGGCTAGCTAACGAAGCACCTTTGTGCCACAGAATCCTATGTTCAGAACTGAGACCTTGTAGGATAGTAGGAAATGCACAAGATTCAGGGATTCTGCCTTGGTGCCCTCACTCACAAAGCAGTACACTTGGAAAGGGGACTTAATACTCCTCTCCCACCAGAGGAGTAGCTCAGAAACTAGACATTGGACCTAAGTCAACAACTAGAAATTTGAGTGAATTCTATGAAGAGACGAGGTAAAGGGCTGGGGCTGATAAAGAGATTTCATTCCGCTTAATTCTTCAAGGATAAGACTCCAAATTTGTTTCAGGAAATGTTTATCTGGTTTTGTTAGGAATTAAGGTGTTAAAGAATCTGTCTCCTGCTTCGCTTAAAAACAAAATGTCACCACTGAATCTCAGACATATTTAAAATCATGAATGTAGAGCTCCGGGAACAATTAGCAAAGAGTTTCTACCTCAAAGGAGAAATTGCTGTTTTTATGAATTTTCCCAAAGTGGCGGATAAAATAAATTACTCTTCTCTGAAATCTTTTTTTTTTCTTTCATTTTCTGTCATTTTCTTCCACCACCTTTCCTATTTCTTAGTCATCTCCTATTTAGATGTAGGAAAGGATCAATGTCTTGCTAGTAAATTTCTGAATACTTAAAGGTTCCTGTCAGTGATTTGTTGTTGTTTTTTGTTTTTTTTTTTCCAGAGGAGAGAGCGCACAAGGGAGGGGCAGAGAAAGAGGGAGAGAAAGAATCCCAAACAGGCTCTGAGCTGGGAGCTGGGGCTCTTGGTCTCACAACCGTGAGATCATGACCTGAGCCAAAATGAAGACTCAGTCACTCAACCAACTGAGCCATCCAGGCGCCCCTAAACTTCCTGTCAGTGAATTCTACTGCTTGGTACAGTCACTGGTTCTTAGGATGATTAGTTGAAAGTACCATCCACTTTCACCACTGGATGCTCACAGAGAGACGTGGTTTGTTCTTGAATCACAAACTTCTCCACCACGCCTTGCAGCAATTCCTATTCTTGGTTTATAAAGGGTCTATGTACTGACGAAACAGAGGGGTATCAGGATCAACCATGACGATGGTGGGGTCTTGTTGAACAACTGCACAAAGCAGCAGCAGTCAGGAAGGTCTCAGTGGAGGTTAGCAGGAGCAGAGAGCAGCCCCCCCATCTCAATGCTGCCCATATCAGGGTTAATTTCATATGCCAAGAGTGGCACGTATTTAACCGCTAGTGCTTAGGCATGCCACAACCTACAGAAAAGCCAAATGAAACTTCTCCTGAGAAACATATAGCCTGGAATTATGATGGAGGTGAGAGCAGTCTTGAGAAAAGAAGAAAAGAAATTCAGTGGTAGGCAGAGATCTACTCTTGCAGCAGATGAAGCCACCATCCTTGATGCAATTATAAGGAATACAGGGCCCCCCATTTCTTCCCCAGATCTCTGGCTGTCACGGACTCTATTTTCCCTAGCCCTCAACCCAGTATCTGCAAGTCCCGATAGTGATGTAAGTCCTCAGATTCTTTTTTTACTTCACTCTTCTTGAAAACCTTCATTAATTTAAAAATTCATCCAGCTAAATTCTTTAAGTCATGGCTCAAGGATTGTTTGCTCGTGAACTCATCAAGTAAGAGCTCCATGCATGTTCTGTGAAGGAGCTAGATGGTGCTCCTCCGGGGAAGGCAGGGTCTCCAGTTTTGATTATCACACCCTAAGGGACCGTGTCCCCTTAGAATTTCTGTCCTTGAGGGATGACTTTATTGCCGCTCCGTGGAGCATATCTCTGGCTTTAAAAGCAAGCTCTGAGTACTAGAAGTCTGGTAAGAAAACCTCCGTTTCTGAATCAGTGCACCACCCTGCACCATTAGGGCTCCCTTGAGTACCTGCTAAGTAACCAGGCATGTCTAGCTCTTTTCAGGGGTACTAGGTTCCAGCTCATAAACATGACTGAAATCTGGTTGCAAATATACCCCAAGAGTTCAAAGCTGATGCTGCAAACACAGTAAAACTCTCTTGTCAGCCAGGCTCATCTGTTCCATTAGGGGTGGGGCTGGGTGGGAAGGGACTACAGTGAACTGAGTTGTTCTGCAGTTTAAGTGAAAGAGCTCGAGAGGAAGGTTGGGGTGGGGGGGGGGGGGGGCGGGGAGGGCGGGAAACACCACTTCCTTTTACAAGGTAGACAGAGGAAGGGAGATCCAGATTGCTATACATAGGTACCTAGCCTCCTCACACTCTGTGACCAACACCGTGTTGTGAAGCCTACTGCCCCTCTCCCTGTCTCTGGAACAGAATCATATAAATGTAGTGTGTAGCTTGGGAGAAGATCCAGATCATGGTTTTTCCCAGTCCCATTTTCATCTTGGTGGTGTCCTGGGAAACGAATGGAACAGGAATGATTTATTCTTCTTCCTATCCTAACCGCTGCTGGTCTACTTAATATCTGGTTATTTAAAAGATGCTATTAAACAAGGCGAAAACATATATATGATGTGGGTGTGGTGTGTGTGTGTGTGTGTGTGTGTGTGTGCGCGCACACGTATAAGACAGACACCAAGTCTGAAGATGACAAAGTGAGACTAAAAGCCGTGCACAATTCCAGTTCTTACTGAATAGTCTGGTTATATACTGGGGAAGTAACATAATTCCCCAGCAACACTCATTTATTTAGCTCATCAAGTTATAAATTACAGATAAAATATTGACTTCGATCTATAGTTACTGATGTGACTCTCTAGATTTACCGTTAAGTAATAATAAATGAAGTTGCAAAAAATACATACCGTGTGGTCCAATTTCCAGAATAACAAAACTCAAAAACACAAAATAGAACCATACATGTATTTATGGTTTAGAAATACAGTGAACAGAGACCTATCTGTTTTACGCTAAATACTTCTGTATTTGTGAAAAATACATGTCGTTGTTACTTAAGTAATTAAAAGTAAATATACTAATAAAAAGGACTTTACAAAGCCATTCTGAAATCAATTTTCTTGGTATGGCAATGACTACAACCCATCATGCAACAACTGATCAGTGTCATTCAAGTTGGCCACCAAAACTTCTCTTTACTCTTATACTCAATAGACTATTATCTATCTAAGACATTCAACACTTATTCTTAAGTTGTAAAGCCACATTTCTTTGCTTCCTAATGAAGCCATTAAGCACATGAAGGCAAGAATCTTGTCTCATATTTTATTATGTTTCCTGTCCTCCCACCACCTGGTTCATTGTTAATGTACATAGTAAATATTTGATAAATACCAGTTGAATTTAACTCACTCTAAGTCTCCTTCATAGGCGCAAGATTTAATTGTTGTAAATGTTTAAAAGGATAGACTACATACATCTAGGAATACAAACATCTCCTTAAAATTTATACCTTTTAGTGAATATGCTCCATGCCATCAGTTTGAATTATGTAGAGACAGAAGAGGACAGGGAGGGGAGGAAGTACTCTTTTAACAGACTGGTGCTCTGGTCTATAACTGATCACTATGATCTCTATTTTCTGTGCCTGTGTCCCTTTAAAAGCCGTTTTGAAATAGCTGTATTACTAAGGTGTTTTTTGTTTTGTTTTGTTTTTTAGAGTTAAGAAGGAATAGATACAAGACAGAGAAAACTTTTGAGATATATGGACAAAATTAAAAATATAAAATGTGTTAGAGCATTATTGACAAGGCAACATTTAGAAGCATACTAAATGTCAAAAATAGACATAAATAATTAAAAAGATCACCACCTCAGAAAATGCTGCATAGACCTGTTTCTGAAACCTAGTTCAACATAGTAAGTGGAACCCATATTTTTTAGGTTTTCCCCCACCCCTATTTCCTACAGAAATGAATAGATGAGGTTAAAAACAGGGGAAATGTTACTCTAGCCCTGGAAATCAGGTAAGAGTGCTATTTACAAGCCAAGCATTTTAAGTAACTAAGTAAAAATAACAAGGTCTTGGGGCGCCTGGGTGGCGCAGTCGGTTAAGCGTCCGACTTCAGCCAGGTCACGATCTCGCGGTCCGTGAGTTCGAGCCCCGCGTCAGGCTCTGGGCTGATGGCTCGGAGCCTGGAGCCTGTTTCCGATTCTGTGTCTCCCTCTCTCTCTGACCCTCCCCCGTTCATGCTTTGTCTCTCTCTGTCCCAAAAATAAATAAAAAACGTTGAAAAAAAAATTAAAAAAAAAAAAAATAACAAGGTCTAGTACAAATCAGACTATGTAAAGAAATAGGAAGATAAAATCACACCTGAAAAATTAATGAAAGGGACTCCCATCCAAAGTAAAAATAAATGTTTAAAATATGGCAAAGAAACATATACAAATCAAAAGTAATCTCTGAAATCATGTGAATAAATAGTAATAATCTAGATTGAAAATCACAGATAATTCTGAACAAAACTTGGAGTTTGTCCTCCCCTATATTCCCCTCCTGGAAAATTAAAAAAAAAAAACAAAAAACAAAACAAAAAAAAAACCACCACCAACAACTTTCTCAACATACCACCTTAGGTGGCATCAATATTTTTTTTCATTCTTAACTTAAACTCAGTTGTGTGTGTGTGTGTGTGTGTGTGTGTGTGTGTGTGTGTGTGTTACTCATTAAGGTTTTCTGGATGGCCAGACTTGGAGGTAGAAGAATTAAGAGCTAGAAGAAAATGTGCTCACAATCTCCTTTAACCTAAATATGAAAGGCAATTAAATTAAACGTTCAACGCCAAGTTCTTGAAAAAGAACAAAGTCTTAAGTACCGTGTATGGTCAAACTAGAAGACAAAATGGCACCACCTAATCTCTGACTTCTGGTCCCAGAGGCAGAAATTCTCATAGATCTACATTCATCACGCGGATCAATTGGTGATGGATACAGGACTGAGTGACCCTTTTGGACCATGGGGTTTGGCTCTCCAGACGTGCTTATTCCTGGAAAAGCCACAAGATCAAGTCAGTTCTCAAAACATCCTTGGAACATCCCACAAGGCTCAAGCCGTACGTGGGACCGTCAGGATTTAATCATTAACAGGTGCCCATCGCTCAGCAGTCCATGTCTTTTGAACTCCTCCACAACCATGTTGCGTACTGATTTACGTTGCCTCGAAAGCTCTATTATTATTGGCATCAGGATTTTATATTACTTAATGAGACAAAGTGTGTAACATTAATAACTAAAGCTTTCTTTTGTTGAAAGTTGTTTTTTCTTTCCTATCATAGTAGTAGTTTATCAATAAAATTACTAGATTTTATTAGTATTATAATAAAATTTGTTAGTACTCATAAAAAATAGTTTGAACAATTCAGTGAAAATAGAGGTAAAGGGAGGGATTAACATCGTTTAAATTGGTATAATGCAAATTTAAAAATCATGTTATCAAAGACTGTGAGAAACTCTTACAATACTCTTAATATACTCTAAGTAAATAATGTTAAAAAGAAAACTACAGGCCCAAAATGGGATCACTTTAGTTAGGACCCCAAATCAGTAAACTGGGATTAATATCCAACCTGGTTGCAATTTCAACCTCCCCCAGAAATGTAGTTTTAACAAGTCAGTCAGAAATATTCTGATGAATGCCACTGAGTCTGCCACAAGAGCCCTCTTCATCACCCAAAGGAAGATGAGGTAATCTGCCTAAGACCCTCCGCGTTACCATCTAAAGGAAAGTTACTTTGTCGAGGACAGTCCTTGCTTTTCTTTTGCTTATAACTTCCTTGCCCTATCCTCCTTCCTACCAACACCTTTCTTTTCATACAATTCCTTGGAGCTCCCTTCTACTTGCTAGATGGGATACTGTCCGATTTGTGAATCATTTAATAAAGTCAATTAGATCTTCAAACTTATTTGGCTGACTTTTGTTTTTTAACAAGAGTACACCGTCAGTTTTGCTTTAAGAAAGAGAAAAGCAATTTTTTGTATATGTTTCTATTTAAGTATGTATGTGTACTTGTGCTCATGCATATATACATATGCACACATATAGATGTATACATACAGGTTGACAAACGATATGTCCACTATTAGTCATCTCTAGATGCTAAAATTACCTATAGCTCACTTTCTCTAATGTGTCCAAAATTTCCTATTATGAACACATCTTAAATTTGTAAAGACAAAGTAATCATTTTAAATTTAAAAAGCTTAACAGAAGCAACAAATATGAACAAAGTTGTTTTACTTGTAATAGATTAGAATTATAAATTCTAAAGCAAAGGGTTCAATACAAAATGAACAAATTTTCAGGACGTCTCAATCAATTTCATTTACCTAGTGAATGATTTTAGGATATACTTGTGAAAGATCCTTCATTCAAGTCAGTATTTTTGATAAATAACAATACTCAGCAAGGTTCAATCAGTCAATATCCTATTCTGAAAGTTTTTGGTTTTTTGTTTTTGTTTTGGTTTACACTGAAAAGACTCCTAAACTTACGGCCAGAGACTGTAATTCAAGAATGTATCTGATATTTTCCAACCGTGTAACTTTGAGGGTCACTTAACATCTCTGAACCACCCAATGTCCACTAAGTACAAAACTTTGTTCCACATTCTCACTTCTTCACAGGATTACTGTGATGAACTGAAACAATTTTGGAACTTTGTATACAATTTTATAAGGAGAAATGTATTAATTTAGCTGTCTAGAATCTTTGGTATTGGCACAATCACCTGTAATGGCTAATGGCAAATCATAGCAAGCAAATTAATCCTTAAAGAGCTTCAGATTTAATGAAGGAAAAGAAAACATTTCCTAGCGCATCACCCAAGACACCAAATAAATGATACAATGATGGCACAAAGTGAAAGGTAAATACGATTCTGTTGCCCACCGCTCTCGTACCACCAAATGGTGAGAAATGACTTCCATGCATAAGTTTGTAGTTCAGATCATAATCAATATAGGTTAGCTCATGAAAAAATGCTTGCTTCTAAATCATTAATATTTTGAAAGTCAAAGAATTAATCATCAGAAAATCTATCACTAAGACACAGATTCAAATGTGGCTGCAAAAAGAGTCACACAGTACCTATCTAGCCAAGATTATGTAGCTCAAATTGTAACTGATGGTAGTTCATTTTTATGCGACTTTAGATTTTGTAAATAGTCTTTGAAAATAAGATGATTGCAATGGAGTATAATAACAGAATATAGTCACTGATGATAGTACATGAAATCTGACAACAAATTGAAATACTTGGACGAATAAAAGAGGAACAAGTACTGTGGCAATAGATATAATTATGATGATAACATTATGTATCAAACTAATTCTTAAAGGGCAAGTATATATTTGTAGGAAGGCTATGTAACATGCATATATAGAAGTCTACGAACAGTAAAAAAAAAAAAAAAATTCTAAGAGCTACATAAGGCATTAGAACAAAACAGTTACCAATTGATGAAGACAAATATTTAATCATACAGATGCATAATGTATCAGAGATGAGTCATGTAGCAATTTTACACAGTACAAAAATGATTAAAGATGAAAGCAGAGAAGAATATTTAGGAAACGGCAATTGTCCAATTACTGGAATTTCTGCTCATAAACTATTATTATACTTTTATTACACCCAGTTATCTGGGGTCCTATCATAGTTTGATGACAGTTTGATGACTACATTATTATACCTGATTCTCTCAATAAAAAATGACTATCCTAGCAATGGAGAATTGAAATGTATTTAACACAAAAACATAATAAACATTTTCTTATTTTATTTGCTTTTGGTTTTTAATGGCTCCCTCAGAACTATGTAACAAAACAATATTAACATTATCTCCATCATACACAGAATTCAGGTGAAATTTGTTTCATTAAGTCTAGACTTTTGTGTGACTTTAGTTTGACTTTTCCTATTAATTAGAACATATTTCCCCAAACTGTAACTAGGACTGATACTGTAGTAAAAAGTAAAATAATGTAATGGAAGAGAGAGCCAAAAGAGATCCAAAATATATAGGAATTTACATAAAGAAAAATGGCATTTCAAACTCTTTGGGAAAGACAGAATTTATCGGTACTATGCTCACTGCACAAGCTCTATCTTAGGTCTATGGTACCTACTTAGCCAAGTGCCTAGCGTATAGGCAACAACCAGTTTAAAACCAAAAACAAAAAAAACTTTATTGAGGAATTCATTAAAAAAAGTTTGAGAAAAACATTGGTTAGTTTTCAACCACACAGAAATTTAAGACTACAAAGAAAAAATCAAAATAACAATTTTTAAAACTGGCAACTGTTTGGGGTGGCTGAGTGGCTCAGTTGGTTGAGTGCCCAACTTGGGCCTGGGTCATGATCTCACCTTTCGTGAGTTCCAGCCCCCATTGGGCTCTGTGCTGACAGCTCAGCTCAGAGCCTGGATCCTGCTTCAGATTCTGTGTCTCCCTCTTTCTCTGCCCCTCCCTTGCTCACATTTTGTCTGTCTCTCAAAAATAAACATTGAAATAAAAATTTTTTGATAAAAAAATAAAAAATAAAACTGACAACTGTTCTAATCCGTTCAGCTTTGTATAAGCTTTACAAAGCAAAACAAATAACCAAAAAAATAAAGAAGAAACAACATATGGTGAAAAATTTGGATAGATCCAAATACATAACAATGAAAAGGGCTGTATGAAAGAAAAAATACAATTTAAAAAATGATAAGATAGGGTAATGTAAGTCACATGTTTTGATAAGAGTTAGATTTTGACAGGTGAGAAAAAAAATTCTAAGATAAATTAGACAAGGATATCAATAGGTAAATTACAAAATAAAGATAAATGATCAATAATCCTGAGAAACATTTAAGTTCATTCGTAATAAAATAAACGCAAATAAATACTATAATAAAATGATGTTTAAACTAAAGACTTGCCAAAGAGTAAAATAAAAGATTAATAATTAAGATGGAATCTTCCCAAAAGGTAATCAGAAAGCATAGATCAAAAGCTACAAAAGGATGCTGCATTTTAAACTATTATTCCCTAATTACTTCAAATGATTTATCAAATACACACATTAATACTGATATAGAAGATAGTTCTATATAATATTTACAATACAAACTTGGGGGAGCAAATGTAGATGCCTATGACAGATACAATAGATTGCCCCCCACATCCTATTCTCCCCTTCTTCCTTTTGTAATATCACCACTACTCTTCTCCCCAGGTTTTATCAGATGACATTTTTATAAGGAAGTAACTTGTCTTTCACATAAAGGGCAAGGACATGGTGCTCATGAACCACACAGAAGAGGGCAAAACTCTTGAAGCTACAAGAGAAACAACATAGAAGAAATCTGGACTTCTAGGGAACCTGATAGGGCAGAGCCACTCATCACAGCCAGGCCACCTGCCTATCTCTGAACTCCACCAAGACAGAGGAAAAAAACTCCTATTGGATGTGAATGACTATAGAATGTCCAACAATATAGGATTACCTAAATAACTTCATTTATTTGGTAGAATGCTATTCAGCTACTGAAAATCACATGCCTTTTGAAAAACATGTAAGAAAGGGGTCAATGTGGCGTGCCTGGGTGGCTCAGTTGGTTAAGCATCCAGTTCTTGATATCAGCTCAGGTCATGATCTCGCAGTCATGAGATCAAGCCCTGCATCGGGTTCTGTGCTCAGCAGAGCCTACTTGGATTGCTCTCTCCCCCCCCCTCTCTCTCTTTCTCTGCCCCTCCTCCACTTGCACTCCGGTGCACTCTCTCTCAAAATAAATAAACATTAAAAAAAAAAGAATTGGGTAAATTCTCATGGTGTGGAGATTATTTAATAATCTGGCAGAAGCTGATGAGTAAATAATAGATATAATAAAATGTATTAACATCTCAATGTAGAGATGGAAAAAAACATGAGTTAAAAGAGACAAGAGCAAAATATAACCATGGTTCTAACTAGATTTTGGGAATACAGATCATTTATTTTCCTGATTTGCCATGACGTTTGAATAGAATGTAATAAAACTGGGTGAAATGTTAAAATAAAATTCCGATAGAGGAATTAAAATCCTACAGTTGAATGAAGAGATGCTTGTACCTGGATATTTAAAGAGTGAATCCAGAAGAATAAAACAGTTACTTAGAAAGGTCAAGTGCTTTGTGCATAGTGGGAGCTTAATACATGTTTATTAAACTGGACCCAAGCAAATACATTTTCCATGAGACCATTTAGTAGCATTTTAATGAACTCTTTTTAAAATAGCAGGTTAAAGTTTAGCTATGGTTTTAAAATTTGCCACTATTGATAACATATACAGCAACAGTTCTAGGATTTTGCCATGAATCTATTAATTTTTTTCACATAAACTAATTCTAGTAGGTACTTATCCTTTTGTGTGGCTTAAAAGCTGATATGATATTAATACAAAAAGTGCTGTAAGCCATTCAGCTTGTTTGGGCAGAAGACTGAAACTTACTGAACGTAGCCCCTGAAATGGTTCATGGAAAGTTGGGCAAGTGAATACAAATGTAAAACAGGAGTTCACACAATGTCATAGGTGATACGGAATTACAAATTCAAAAACATAGGACAATCTGCTTTTTCATGCTGATTTCTTTACTCCTATGCTGTATTTTTCTATTGAGTTATTTTAAATACAAAAGTTACATAATAGTAGACATTTCCACAATTTATGTTTCTGTCTAAACTTCCCACCCCAACTGATCCTAAACATTGAAAATATATTTTATTTTATTTTTAAGATGTTTATTTTTGAGAGAGTGCTCACACGTTCAAGCAAGGGAAGGGCAGAGACAGAGGGAGACAGAGGGTCCAAAGTAGACTCGGTGCTGACAGAGAACCCCATGTGGGGCTCAAACTCATGAACTGTGAGATCATGACCTGAGCCAAAGTCAGACGCTTACCCAACTGAGGCACCCAGGGACCCCAGAAATATCTTTTGAAACTGTCAGCCAATGACAGGTACAAAGAAACTAAAATTCTTCTCTGGGGATTCCATTAAACTTTTAGATGACCTGATTTTTCAGTGGCTTTATGATGAAGACAGAGACTAGAATGAATAAATTCTTACTGTCCCAAACACAAGACAAAAGGTCAAGGTCTCATCAGCCCTTGTCCACATGACTGTCAGTTTGATCCTTAAGGAGTCAATTCAGACAAGGATGGGTTCATTGAATACCCCTAAGTAGAAATAGCTACAATTAAAGTTAGCTCTACTCTTATAGTGACACTTATGTGGATTCAATTAATAGGTCTCCAAACAAAGCAAAAGCAAATGCCCTGAGGTGGCAGTTTATCTCCTGGTAGAGATAAGATGACCCTCACAGAAGATGATTCTTGGCGAACATTCTTCTATTCCCTGAATCTTATATTTTAGAAAAATATTTGAGAGGAGATAAACTCCCACCTTAATATGCACGTCTTCCTCTGCCTAATCAATTCCTCAGGTTTCAGGACAAATTTCACTTGCTCCGTGAAGCCTCATGACTCCCTACCTCTCCCATGCCACAATCCGGGTTAGACGTTTTGCGACATCCACTCTCATCATTTCTCACCATTTTATCACAGGTTTAGCAATTTATTTATCCATACTCTTAGTTCCATGGAGAATGGAACTATTTCGATCTTGTTCACTGTTTTATCGCCATCAACGAAGCACTATCCCTGGCAGAAAACAGGCACTCAATTGTCAAATGATTGAATGCATGAATGAATAAATGAATGACTCAACCAAGCAATGAACTGATGAATCAAGTAATGAATCAATCAATCAATGAATCAATCAATCAGTGAACAACTAATGCCAAAGAAATGAAAGAGTAAGATGGACCTGCCATTTCTTCACCTGCTCTCCTGGGTCAGGCCTCTATTTTTCATTTGAAATCTAGCAAGTGGTTATTTTATTATCTTCTCACTGAGCTTCAGGCCTCCCTGAACACCAGTTACTACCTCTGAAGGCAGAACCCAGACTCTTCGCTTTTTTCTGCAATACATATCCTTGCCTTGTTTATGACATCTTGAACAATAAGGAGAAAAAGACAGTAGTATGTTTGGCTAATTTTCCAAAGGTCCGCGAACTACCCCTAGCTCTTAAGAAAGGGCTTATTTTCTTGGCGATATGTTGGAGCTCTATCAGCTAAAATCTATGAGCGTGGAATGTAGATAAAATATTTCAATATATTATGCATATCAGAATATGTAGCAACATACCTTACATTATTTTCTAGATGTTAGATAATCTCCACATAAAAGCAAATTTCCACAGACCCAATCTGAAGTAAATTAAGATAATGATGGGAAGTTAGGTGAACTTAGTTGCAGATTTGAACCGTGACTATTGCTATCACTTTTCCCATCCACCAGCTGGGTTCCCTGAAGTTAGAAAGCATAGTAGAACAAGGAAGATGTATTGGGAACTCAAGTGCCAACAGTTGCCTTTGGCTCAATCACAGAGTTGAGATCATAAATTTGTACTGCTCATCCAATCTCCCCATTATAAAATTTACAGACTATTTCTTCTTTATATTCCAAACACTTTGCCACCCAACTGTGGTCCCCATCTGGCTGCAGCTTTCTCTGTATCAGTCCTGATTTTCTGGTTGATGATTCTAGTATGGAAATTGTTTTTGAGCAAAATGTTACAGAAAACAGTCTCAGCTGCTGAAGAAATTGCTCTAAAATATCCCATTTTAATTTGTCAACCTCAAAAATCTAGAAAAATCGAAGCTTAATTTCCGGTATCCCAGAAAACTCAAGATAATAGTATTTTCAAGTAACAATTGAGAAGTGTTCAGTTCAAAATCTAGCGTGATTTTTTAAGAAGTGGGAGACAGGCAGAAGAATGGATCCAGGCTTGATGTTTAGTGTTAATGGTTTATTGTCGTCCTAACTTGCTGCCCAGTCCCTACCATTCCGCCAAGCTGGTACCATTGAAGGGGTGTGCCTATTTGCTAACACTGGTAAGCATGCATGTTTTAATGATTCTTTTAGAATACACTTGTAAGAGGCTCCAAAGAAAGAGATCTTATTACATTCTACTGGAGACAATTGAAAACTTCAAATATATTGGAACCTTATTAGTAGAGAAAGCTCTCAAAAAATGAGGCCATGTCTGCACATGAAACGAGAAGAAGAAAATTGAGGCAATTACCCTGATCTTTTAGGATAAGACAAACATCTCAGCCTTTATATGTCTACCCACAAAGCAAATGCTTGCTTTTCTTTCTTTTTTTCCTATTTTCTTTTTCTTTCGTCAAGCATGAAACACAGAGATGACTGTGGCAAGTTCCTATTTCAGCAAATCTGCACTAAAACAAATATAAATGCCAGACATTTCAATTCCAACTGGAACTTGCCAATTTTGCCACTCTTGTGGGGAGAGAGCAGGTAATGAGCATAGGAGCTTCTGGTCTCCCTTACTACCTAATTATCACAGTACTAAGCAGCTCTGGACTAGGAAGACAAAGGGAGGCAGCTTCCTTGGGCACTGGCTGTGGGAGATTTAGGTGCAAATGTGAGCTGAGTTATGCCTGCTTTCCAATCCCAGTTTCTTAGTTATTAAGCAATGGTTTACTCTCTGGGCCTCCACATCTTCATCAGACTAATGGTACCTAACTTGCCCCCTGGTAATTACAAAATAACATATACAAATCTCTTAGCACTGTACCCAGAGAGAGCATGGGCTTGGTAAACACAACTACTGGTCAGAGTTAGTTTGGGATGGAGTCCAGTAAGAGTCCAAATCTTATACATGTATGCATAAGTAAGGGCTTTTAACACACAAATACATCAGCTTTGGGGACTGGCTAACCCTGTATCATAAAAACAGGACTGTCCGAAGGCCTTTGTTAGCCCAGCACCCTCGTGTCAAGAGACCTCAGTCCTTTCATTTATAGCACATTCAATGTAGCCACACCCAACATAAAATACAAAGTGGTCTGCTGCAAATACTTGGAAAGAATGTTTAATTTTTGTTGAATATCAATTTAAATTTAGCTGTGACTTAAGGCTCAGTAACCGTCACTATCCTCTGGTGATCTGAGTATAGTCTAATCTAGAATTGTTTTCCAAATGTAATACAATGTTATGACAAACTTAATTTCTGAGGATTAATATAATAATTAACATATTAATTTTGATTAGGACCCTTCCTAAGTGAGAAGAAAAACTCACGATTACTTGTTAAGAGATTTAGGTTGAAGTTCCCACCTGTGTGAGCTGAATAAATCACTTGGCCTTTCTTTATGGAAGGGGCATGCTGTCACTGTGTCCACCCCCTCTGTCCACATGTTGTCATGTTCATGTGAAAAACAGTATGTGTAGGTGCCCTGGGATGCATAGGAATATTAGTACTTAAAACAACAAATGGAACAAAAACAACAATGGCAGCCTCAAAGTTAAGTCTAGACTCTTTTTCAGTTTTTCTACACCCTTTGTAATAAGTCTTAATACAGAGCATCCTGGGTGAAAGACCCTCCTCTAGTATACAAAGAAGAAAAGTAGCAGACCTAGGACCCTAGTGGTTTTAAGTCTTGCCTCAGAGGTGTGGCCCAGGGAGGTCCATGCCACACTCTGTGACAACATTCCTTTCCTCTGCAAACGTAAAAGCCTCAGGAGATGGGGGGGGGGGGGGGGGGAGTGTCTTTTGATAAGAACCCACCCTTCAGTAGCCATCCACATGGCTCAAGGAAGGGCCCCACAAGTCGCTTGCTCTGGCTCCCTGGAAATTTCTGTGGCTTTCATCAGAGTCATGAAAGTGAAACGAAGCCAGACATCTTTCCAGGGCCAAAATGGTTCGGAAACAAAAATACGCCATGCAGCAAACCCACCTAAGCCAAGGCAGCTGAATAAGCACCCAGCTCACAGCACAGGAAACCGTACTGCCCTGTAAATAAAATTAACGTAATGAGACTCTGTCGCCATCCCATGTCTGAGCTGAAAAGTGATTTCTGCCAAGCCCTGTATCCAATCAGATAACCATGTCTCTGAATAAGCATGAGACTTTTAACTAGAGACTTTTCGATGGAAATTTGGAGCACCTATGCACTAAAATATTTTCTTTACGATCGATCTCCCTGAAAAATTATAGCACAAAAAGGACTTTTCCCATTCTGTAACTTTAGTAGCTAGTTACTTGCACCAAACTATTTTAACTGAGGAATGGACAGAAGAGTGACCACCTACCAAAGGAGGCAGGAAGGGAGGGAGGGAGGGAGACAGACAGAAAACCCAAAAGAGACAGAAAAGTTTTCACTGTCCAAAGTAGTTTTCCTACAGCCCCCCAACTACTAAAGATGTCTATTCCCTTTGCAAGAGAGAATCCAATGAGAGTGGCTCTCAAAGGATTTTTCCATGAGGAAAGCAAATTCACTCACAGAAACCAGAAGAGGAAAGAAAATTGTTACAGGTATGTCACAGCCTTATCTCAATAAGCTTGGCTGTGTATTTAGATACTCGGTTGAATTAATATGTGCCACTAAGTAACCTTGCCGCCTCCTATTGCCTGCTCAGTGAACAAGAGAGGCGATCAACTGCAGGTGACGATACTGTATGTGTTCCTTATTGCTGGAATCAATGACTAATCCTGCATGGCTGGAACGAATAAAAAGGTAGGAAGCCTGCTCTGACTGCAGAACGCCTTTCACAATATTTGCATTGAAAAACTTAATCATACACTCAGCCATGGTAGTCAACGTTCCATAGAAATACAACAGACTAGCTAGTTGACCCCCTACAGATTGCTTAATTCATCCCTGCTCCATGTATATCCCTCTGAATGTGTTCTTCTATAACTCTGTGTTTAGTAGGCTGCCAATCTTTTCTTTCTTATTCTCCAAGGGAACATATCAGGACACTACCTACTGTGGACTCCAGTGAATGGTCCCAGCTGATTGTCTTAAGTGAGACCTAGAGACATTTTATGGGGACCAGAAGGATGATGGCTGGGAACATGACCAATTTAGACCCACCTGAGTACATAATTTTAAAAGTTTATTATCTTGAGAGAAAGAGAACATGCGTTTGTGAACAAGCATGAGTGAGGGTGGGGCAGAGAGAGAGGGGGAGAGAGAGAATCCCAAAGAGGCTCTGCACTGTGAGCGCAGAGCCAGATGTGGGGCTCAAACCCAGGAAACAGGAGATAGTGACCTGAGCCAAAATCAAGAGTCAGACGCTTAACCGACTGAGCCACCCAGGTGCTCCTCACCTGAGGTCTCTAATTTTAAAAATTTAGCTTTCGGAAGCAGTCCTCAAAGTTTAGAAATATAACTTGTAATAACTTGTAAATAGGCTGGATAGAAGAATTACACACACACACACACACACACACACACACACACACACACACACAGCCCGAGTTTGGTTTTCATGTGTAGCTGTTTTGTTTTGTTTTAAAAAGTTATAAAAGGAAATTCCTCAAGTGTCTGTTCTTGGGTGGTCGGAGGTAGAGAGTGGAACGAACTGTGGCTTCTTGAGTATTCAAAATAAATCTCACTATTCTACAGTGACATGAGGTGCAGCGGTAAAAGTCTGTGCTCTGAATCATCATGACAAGTAACTCTCTACACCTGTCTCCCCACCCATAACATGGGAATGCTATCTATCAGAATTTTCCTGAGGATTCAGTGAGATAAAGCACATTAAGTGACTGTACATGTGTCCCACAAAGGGTGAATATTCAATAAGCTTGGGCACAATTACAGTGTTTTTTTTTTAATTTGTTAATGTTCATTTATTTTTGAGAGACAGAGAATGACAAAGAACGAGCAGGGAAGGGACAGAGAGAGAGGGAGACACAGAATCCGAAGCAGGCTCTGGGCTCTGAGCTGTCAGCACAGAGCCCGACACGGGGCTTGAACCTATGAACTGTGAGATCATGACCTGAGCTGAAGTCGGACGCCCAACCGACTGAGCCCCCCAGGTGCCCCACAATTACAGTGTTAATGCAGAGTGTAAACTTTGCCAAACAACATTACCTACATGCTTCAGCTGTGAAAGCTGAAGCTAACAATCTGTGTGCCTAGAATTAGAATTCAGATACAAAATTCTCGTTCTGGTTATTTAAAAACATACTAAAATGTGCTGACTTCAAAGTTCTTACTCTCAACTAATTGTTCAGAGTAAACTAATGTAAACTAATTCTGAGGGGAGTTAAAAATTGAAACGTTTGAAGACAGCACAAAGCAACAATAGTAGCCACTGGTCCTGATATGTCTACAGTCAACCCTTGAATAATGTGGCGGGGTTGGGGGTTGTGGCACTGACTCTCACAGAA
Organism: Panthera leo; assembly: GCF_018350215.1. Classification (NCBI taxonomy): domain Eukaryota; kingdom Metazoa; phylum Chordata; class Mammalia; order Carnivora; family Felidae; genus Panthera; species Panthera leo. Next base: position 144,491,971 of record NC_056687.1, on the reverse strand, counting down.
TTGAAAGTAAATGTGTAACTTTTGACTCCCCAGACACTTAATTATTAATAGCCAACTGTTAACCAGAAGCCTTACCACTAACATACAAATGATCATAACACACATTGTGTATTGTATTCTTATAATAAAGCTAGAGAAAAATATTAAGAAACTCATAGGAAAAAAACAAGTACAGTAGCATACTGTAATTTTTTAAACGTCACATGTAAGTGGACCCATACAATTCAAACCTGTGTCGTTCAAGGGTCACTTGTACATGTCACTGGTAACGTCCCTCTCAGCCAAGACCTCCATCAAAGAGCAGTAAGCTAAACGCATTTCTTCTCTTCTCGAAGATTCGGTCTACTGCCTTCACCCAGCCATTTTACAATACAAGGGTGATTTTTCAAGATACGAAAATTTAGCTTTTGGAGTTAAAAGCAGAATCTACAAGGTCAGACTACCCTAGAGTTAGGAGTCTTTCGACTACCATTCAATTCAACTTTCACTCCATGTAAAAACCCTTACCTGGAGAGCTGTCAGTTACATATCTGAACACTAACCATTGTAAGAGCTCATTGCCTCCTAAGGCTTTCCACTCCAACTTCGAATGATTCTAATAGTTTAAGAAGTTCTTCAAGCTGAACTGCATTCCATACCCTTATAACTATTTCTACCACCTGCTAGAACAATGGAAAATGAATCTCTTTTCTCTTCTACATAAAAGTCCTTTAAATAAAGACTGTTATCTGGGTGGCCCTAAAATCTTTCTCCCATAAGCCAAATATCTGCAGTACCATTAGAGAGGTGTTTTTTTAATTGCATGGAAATTAAAAATTGTGTTTTAATTTCATGGGAATTCTCTGATCACTCTTCCTCTTGGCTTATCAATGAATCACCTAATAGATAACCACACTCTGATGTGAGCGGAAAAGCACAATTTGGGATGGGTCCATCAGCTTCCTTGGACCTGACATTAACCTGAAATTAATACATTTCGAAAAGAATGACAGTGTTTAATAGCTACATCATTCCTGTTCCTGTGTAGGCGATTTGGTTTGTATAAAAACCTGCTCATGTTTACCTTAACAGTAGTCCAGATAGGTCTCCCTCTCTGTTCTTCTTTCTTACCTAAACAACTGAATTTGAATTTCATTATGTTTTTTTTTTTTTTTTTTTTAACATTTATTCTTCTTTGAAAGAGTGTGAGCAGGGGAGGAGCAGAGAGAGAGGGGAGCGGTGGCTGGGGGGGGGGGGGGCGGGGGGAGACACCCAATGCAAAGCAGGCTCCAAGCTCTGAGCTGCCAGCAGAGCACCCGACGCAAAGCTCCAACTCACTCACTGACTGTGAGATCATGACCTGAGCTGAAATCAGACGCCCAACCGACTGAGCCACCCAGGTGCCCGAATTTCATTTTGTTTAAATGAGGTTGGGTTGGTTTTGACTGTTTGGCCCAACTGGCCTACCTCATGCTGAATTCCAGATTTATTATGTGATCTTCAGGCTGCAGGTATTTGCCTAGCTTTTCAGTCCACGTCTAAGTTTTGACTAACTTTGTGAAAGGGACAGGGACAAGGGCAGAACAGCGAGGCTGGGTGTTCCTACACCACCTGAGAGTAAAATTTAATGACCACGTTCTTTATTGACAGCTTTCCAATTTGTCTACAGGAAATCAGTAAAAACTGGCAAATGTCTTGCCCAAATTAATGAAGACCTAGATATTTTAAATATCACTCGATTTACCAGTAATTAATGTATCAAAAAATAAATCAAGGGTAACTTGTACGCCTGCCCTTTGGGAATACAACCTGCAATCTAGTGGTTGCCCCTTCTCTATGAATTCACAAATCATTTGTTATTTATTTGCCCAAGTTTTACCCAGAAATTGGTGTCAAATTTACCAGTCTTCCATATCCATAACCCATTTCTCTCCCTTTTTTTTTTTTTTTGTAAATTACAGAGTGTGTATTTTCCTCAAGGATCCTGCTTACTTCCTCTTATCTGCTCTTTAAGTTTGTCCCTTTCTTCAAAGAACAGTTTATCTGTGCTTGATATTAGAAATCATTTGAAGTATCTGAATATCTTCTTAATGTCATCATTCCTTTTCTGAAATAACACTGCAGATTATAGATATATACTATTAAATATGTACTTCATATTTACATTATATCACAGTAAATAATAAATACTTATTACCATTTACTCTACTTTCCAGTTTGCCAAAAATAAAGTCAAATATAAATTTTAACAGTTCTAAAAAAGAGAACAAATGAAAAAAAAAAGTCTTGTGTATTGATTCTCTTTTAAAAATCAAGTTTATTTTCTTTTCACTCCCCCACAAAATAAAAAATTCTGTCTTATTTATGCCATTTAGTTTTTTGTTTTGTTTTGTTTTGTTAAGGGAGGAGCAGAGAAAGAGGGAGACACAGAATCAGAAACAGGTTCCAGGCTCTGAGCTGTCAGCACAGAGCCCTAGGCGGGGCTGGAACTCAGGAACTGTGAGATCATGACCTAAGAAGCCCAAGTTGGATGCTTAACTGACTAAGCCACCCAGGGGCCCCTTATTCATGCTATTTGCTAGCATTTTACCGTGTTGCCCAGAATATTAATTCTGCCTTTTTTGAGGTGAATATAGCTACATTATGATTTGGGAGCAGGGAAAGGGGAGGTGGCCAGGGGAGAGTCTTTTTCCAAGACTGAAATCCATATAGAGTTTTTAATTCTTGACAGAATTCTTACATACGCCTCTTTTTTTTTCCCCAAAACTTTGAGTATTTCTTTAAAAAAGTTATGTTTTTATATTTTTGTATTTATTTCTAGTTATAAAAAATGATTTATATGCCTTTTAGAAATTCATGAAGAAAATTATATAAGAAAGCAAAACATTTTTATATGAACACACATCCATATGTACATACACATGTATATACATACGTGCATATATACATATGTATATTTTGTATTTTTTCAACTTAAGACTGCATCATGATTTTCTTACATTAACAGAAATTATTTTATAACTTAAAAGACATTACATTCTACCCTACAGACATTCTCCTAGTGTTGAACATTTAACTTTTTGCCAAGTTGTACTATTATAAATAATGCTGTGGTACAAATATTTATATTAATCATTTTATTTTAAATTATACCCATGTTAAAATGGAATTTTCCTAGCAAGAATAGCACTTTTTAAATACTATATTATTGGATTTAATTTTGGTGTGTCCTTCAGTTAGGAAGAACATCTTTTTTTAATGTTTTTTTCCCCCAAAAGGGTTTGTATGTGGGTGGCAAATTTCTGCATTCTTACTCATGAAATAATATAGAGTTTCTATTAACTACATTATGGAAAATAAACTGGCTTAACAAAATTCTTGGATTAGAATTCTTTTACTTCAACATTGGTAAATACTGTTTCATTGGTTTCAGGAACATCCTATTAAAGTCTGGTGACACTCAATTTCTTTCCCTTCATAGATGCACTGGGATTTTTTTTCCCCCATATATATATTAGAGGATTTTTCATCCTTTAAAAAATATTGCCAAGATATACTGCATTTAGAACCCTCACCCTCCACCAGTCTTTCCAATGTACATTTTCAGAACCATTTTCTTTTCCAACCCAGAATGTTTCCTTTAATTATATCTTTGGTGTCACTTCCAGTGGCCCTTGGTTATTCTTCAAGAAAACTTGTAATATTTATGTTCTCCATTTGAGACATTTTAACCTTTTTGTTTTATTCCTCTTTGTTGGAGCACTGTAGGTTTGTGGTTTTCCTCCATATCCCTAATTTAATGTATGTCGTTTTTCACAGAGAGATAAATGTCGAGGGAAGGAGTGAGAAGTTGCCATCACCAGCTGCTAACCAGATAAGATTTTAAATTAAAACTGTAGAAATATTTTTAAATCTTTTATATCAACAGCATCTCCGTTAAAACACATTAATACCTTTCCTCAGATTATTCACAATCATCTGGCCAGAAGTGCATTGTGGAACTTCTTCTCTGTCCCTGGAGCCATGTATAATTTTATATTATCTGACCATGAAAGCACATTCTTCTGGATTCTAATTTCCAAGAGAGAAGATTCACATCTGTTACGTGTCATATCTACACCGATAACTAACACACTATCAGGTTTGTAAAACATACTCAAAACCTACTATTTGAAGGACATACTTACTTTGCATAGAAAATAAATATCTATTTTAATTCCATGATACTATTGAGCCATCTATGTTCTAATTATTGATCCCTTCTGGGGTTCTGATTTCTGACTTAACTAGATGCTAAAAGACCCATGGTTAAGGACATAGCCTTTGTCTTCGAGAAGGTTACCAACCATTAGGTAAACAAACAAGTAAACTAAAAACTGAGATGAAACCTGGGGCTGAGTAGGTCATAAAATGTTAACAGAAATCCAAAAGAACGGAGGTGGGGGAGGGCACCTAAGAGAGCCTGGCAGAACATGGTCAGGAAAGGAAACTCCCCTTATAATCTTAAATGGAGGCTCTAGGTTGAATACTCTTTTGAGCTTGCAAAAACATTCCAAACACTTTTTTTTCAGTCTTTATCACACACACTTGAAAAGCTCATAATCTTCTTTTGTTTGACCAAAAAAACTCAGCGTATCTGTTCCTCCTATCATGGTGAAGTTCAAAATATGTTTGTTTTCCTCGGTGCCAAAAAGAGTATTCTACCACGTAATAAGAGGTTGTTACATGCTCGCAAGATACAATATGTATTAAGGCAAAAGAACCATCTTTCAAGTGATCTTTGTTTTGATCTGTAGAGGATTCATTGCTGAATTTAGGGAAACGTTCTTTCCCCAAGTAATTGCAATATCCATCTAATTCTAGCAGAAACAAACTCTTGTCATTCTGCTTATTCACACACCTACGTGAGCAAATGTAATTTCCTTGAGATAAAGTATGTTGGCTGAATTGGTAAGAAAGAAATTGGAAAAGTAATTATTCCAAAAAAAAAAAAGGAACAAAAGAACCATGGGCCTGCTTATTAGTTCTCTGGTACAGCGCTATGTTTTCAGTTGGGGAGCTCATGGAAGTGTACATCTTCTGCCTAGCTTGGAAAGAAATAAGGAAAAACCACACAGCTTACGGAGGTACAGATATATAGGATTTTCTCTGAGGCAAATGCTATAGCATATAATCACAGTTCTCTACATTTTCTTCCATCAACGTGAAATGATAATAAATCAACTTGCTTTTTAGCAGTAGGCACAAGACAGCAAAGATGAAAGCCTGACCTTCCATTATCTGCAACACGGATTTTGGCTGGCCAGTTTCTCCTCTCTTCCTACCTGTGTACAGATTCTCACTTTATCAGACTTAGAAAGAGAAACTGCTCCAACTATAGAAGCTGCCAAAGACTCACCTTCCCAGCTCCCTTTGTCACTAGGGAGAAGGCACAAGAAAGCATGAGTCCTACATCGCATCAGACATGAACATGTCTAGACTCTGTCTAGAGTGGATCACAGGCAGCATCCAGCACCAGGGGTGATGACAGTTGAGGATAGTGTGCTGTTACTCAGTGGGGACAGCCAAAGTGTCCTTAGTGGAGTGATTCAGTCAGTGGGAAGGATTGGTGGGGTTGTCTTGCTTCCATTTACTTCTTCCTTTTTGCAACCTGGCTTTCCATCCTTCCAGGCAATTGAGTGAGCTACCTACTATAGTATTTTTCTGCTTAAATTACCCACAAATAAGGTTTTTTTCCCCCTTGCCACTAAGAACCCCACTAAATACAATGGTCTTACCAATGATACTAATGCCCAGGATTCTATTATTGCATCCAAACTAATCCATGGCAATTCAGCTTTTTACATACCTGTCTTCTGTGGGGTTCTCGAGGGCAGGCGTAACTTTGTTTTATTTTTCCACCACCCATAACATCAGTCCATCACCTAGTCCCTTCAAAGTAGGTACTTGAAAACCATAAGAGACTGAAATTCTCAAAAACTGAGAATAAACTGAGGGTTTATGGGGAGTGGGAGGGAGGAGAGGGTGGGTGATGGGCACTGAGGAGGGCACCTGTTGGAAGGAGCACTGGGTGTTGTATGGAAACCAATTTGACAATAAATTTCACATTAAAAAAAATAAAGCTGGCACTTGAAAATGTATGAAAGTGAACGTTGCCATTAAAACCCTTTTATTGCTTCCCACTTAGGTAATTAACCTCATCCTTTTAAACCGAAATGACCACACACCCTCCCATGCCTATTCTGGGAGAGTTTGTGTTATTTGCTTATGAGTTTGTCTTCTTGATCAGACTATTAGCTTTGGTGTCAGGACTGAGGTCTTAGTTAAATTTGGATCCAGTATCTGAGGAATAAATTATTGATGAACATGAACACAGCTAACCAATAGTGGAGCCATGACTAGAAATCATGTCCACTGGCTCTCGCCCCAGCCTCCTTCCACACTCTGAAGCAGCGTCACAACCAACACAAGAGTACTGTTATGTCACCACCTTGGCCTATTAGCACATAGGAGAAATCCTCATATAAAACACTTATTCCAGTTCTCTGTGGTAACCAAACAGGTCCCAGGAACTATGGAAGGGGACTAAGAAAGCTTAGAGTACCTGGTCCTAGAAAAAGCTGGTTGAAACTATAAAGTCTGAAACAAAATAATTATCACTGGCCATATAAGAATGTCTAGTATTTGGGGGTACCTGGGTGGCTCAGTCGGTGAAGTGTCTGACTTCAGCTCAGGTCATGATCTCATGGTTCGTGGGTTCGAGCCCAGCATTGGGCTCTGTGCTGACAGCTCAGAGCCTGGAGCCTACTTTGGATCCTCTGTTTCCCTTGCCCTCTGCCCCTCCTCTGCCTGTGCTCTCTCTCTCCAAAATAAACATTTGGAAAAAAACGTCTAGTATTTTATAAATGTGTATACATATTGTCTCCACTGATCTCAGCACAATTGAGGTAGGTGTAAGTATTTTTACCATCCTAACCTACATACTGGAACACCTACTATGAATTAGTCCCTCCAACCCATCCTCTTAGATAGTCAGCATTTCAGGCAGCCAGACACTCAAGTTGTGCCACAGGGATTATATGGAAGATACTTCCTTCGATATCCCTCTTGAGCTAACGGTCTCTGCCCTGCTGTCTGGAATGTTTATTCAACCTCTCCTCAGTGTGGCATAGTGCAAGGAGGGCACCGGCTACTCCACTCACTACGTGTGTCCCTGGGCAAGTCACTGAACTTCACTTTTCCTCGGTTTGCCCTCCTACAAAGGTGGGTGTGCCCCCTTGCGGGGATTTATTAGGCTGTAAGTAGAAATTTTATATCTTAACGCGTAAAGCACTTAGCAGGTGGCCACAGAAGTCATTGGTCGTTATCATCGTGGTTTTTTGTCAGGTATTGCGTTCAGTACTTTACCCAAGTTATTTTATTCAAGATGTACAACAGTTTCTATGTAAGGCACCATTCTTATCCCCATTTTGCTGAGGGAGAAATTGAGGCTCAGAGCGGTTAAGTAACCTGTATCAGAGCTCTCAGTCCAGGACTCAAAGTGAAATTTCTCTACTCCCAAGACCACCCACTTAACTAGCACACGCCAGTTCCTTTCCCATCATATGCCTCCTGCCTTCTCAATGTACTTTCACTTCCTGCAGATGTATGGACCCACTGCACCACAGATAATGAAGTTGCCTTCCAGCCTGTCACTTCATTACTCACCAAGCTGAATCACGGCCCTGAGCCGCCCCTCCTCTCCCACATCGGCCCACACCGTCCCCGCGCTCACACCGAGCACGAACGCAGTCTCCTTTGGCCCCGTGAGGAGTATGACAGAACCTCCCAGTGTATTTATCAGAAGAGCCTTAAGCTTTTAATAAATGGCCATTTCAGAAATACAATTTCAGAGATCTCTTGGAGGCTATAATTGGAGATGGGACTATCACTAGAGGCGACGGAAAGCTGACTGCATTTCTCTGTCCTCTTGCGTTCCCTTCAGGTACTACGTAAAAGCAGTAAAAACTAGCATAGCCATGCCGAGAGCTCCTGAAGGGTAAGCCATTTCTTTGTCACTCCCTGCTATAAGGTTGAGGCCATCTTTACAACGGAAATGCCCACTGTAATGACTCACTGGTGGCCTCCTAATGGCCTGTTTTATTGTTAAGTGTCTCATTTTACCTGATAAATCATCATACCATTGCATCAATTGTGTGTCACTAGGCTAAAAACACCTTCGCTGCTGATCTTTCCAGAAACAACAATCCTAACCCACACACAGTCCTTGTTTTTTATTCCACATCCTAGATTAGGTGACCTGCCTGCAGACTTCAAGCTCCTTAGGGTAGGAGCTTTTTGGTATTTGTTCAACACGATTCATTCCATGAGAAAGCTCTGTGTACCTTCAGACTAGTGTATAAATAAAGCTACCTGAGAGGCAAAGCAAGAGAGAACCTGGAAAATGTCATGTTTCGAGAAATTGAAGATACAACTGCTCAATGAATCTGAACATCACATTAATTTTAAATTAAAAATAAACGTGTATTTTTAAACTGATAATTCACTCCAGAAGAGGCGCTGTTCTCTTCAATGCCAATGGGCAGAAAGGCTTTCACCAGTAAACACAATTATATACAAAAGAATAACTTATACAAAAAGAAGGTCTTCAAAATTAGATTATCTCTGCCTTTGGACTGAAATATTGTGGATCCAATAAGATGATCTTTATGGAAACCTGATCACGACATGAGGGGAAAGTAATATGCAAGACGTTATATCTAATTTTTTAATATTTACTTACTTTTGAGAGAGAGACACAGACAGAGCACAAGAAGGGGAGGGGAAGAGAGAGAGGGAGTCATACAATCTGAAGCAGGCTCCAGGGTCCGAGCTGTCAGCACAGAGCCCTACACAGGCCTCAAACTCACGGACCACGAGATCATGACCTTAGCTGAAGTCGGACGCTTAACCGACTGAGCCACCCAGGTGTCCCAATTATCTATAAATTTTTAAAGCTCTTCAAATGGTGTATCTTGTTGCCCTATAGGGCCATGTGCTACTCTTTTTGTCATGAGACAAAAAGAAATTAGATAGCATATACATATGAAGGGCTAAGTTCCTCCAGTATTAGTCAGAATAGGATAGGTCAGGCTACAGTAATGAACCAGCTGTGTATCTCCATGACTTAACACATACTGTTTCTTGCTCAGAGTTCTCCATAGTTCCACTGGCTCTCCAAACTAGGACCCTTCTAAGTATTAACTCACGGTTCAGTTTACTTCCATCTTTTAACTACACCATCTGGAACACACGGCTTCCAGGGTTGCCAAGGCAGGCAAAGAGAAAGTTGGAGCATGGCATGGGTGATTTTCACTGCCGTTATGGGCTGAATTGTGTCTCCCCCAAATTCACATGTTGCAACTAACAGGGGGCTATGTTTGGAGCCTTTTACATTTGACCTTTGTGGAGGTAAGTAATATTAAATGAGATCATAAGGATGGGATCCTCATCTGATAAAGATGGTGCCCTTATAAGAAGGGACACCAGAGCTCGCGCTCTCTCTCTCTCTCCTTCCGTGCATACACAGAGAAAAGGCCATGTGAGGACACAGAAATCAGGTAGCAATCCACAAAGCAGGAAAAGAGCTCTCACCAGAAACCAAATTTGCCAGTATCGTTTATAGCAATGGTGGGAAAACATGTCTATTGTTAAAGTCACCCAGTCTGTGGTATTTTGTTATGACAGCTTGAGCTGACTGATGATACCAGTGTATCATCCAATGCGACATACATTGACTGCAACGTGACATACATTGTATGTAACCAAAGGCCATTGGTGACAAGGAGGCAAACAGCTCTGCCTAACTGCATGGAGGCTGCAAAGTTCTACTTCTCATACGCCCTGAAGGAAAAGGGACCTCAGGACTAATGAGGGCTAGTAATGGCTACCACACCTCTGTATACCTTCCCCGCAAAGACATGAGACCAAAACAAACTCTGGGCTGGGGAGGGAGACAGACAGGATTTCAGAAAAAGGAGGGCAAGAACCAATAAGAAATTCGTGTCATTTCCATCTCTCTTGGAATTAGCCAAAAAGAACAGAAAGTATATGAAAGGGGTCCTCTTGAAATTATGGGTAATTCGGAGAGGAGACAGCTTGACTAGTTTCTATTCCAGAGATTTCCGAAAGCAGGAGCTTCCCCACAGTATCATGTATTTTCTGAGCACAAAGAAGCCACAGCATGGCATATTGGGGAAGTGGGATGTAGCTACGACCCCCAGCATTGGGTTCGCAATGGCTTACAGGGGTAAGAAGATCGAAGCAGAAATTCAAAAGCATGTAACACCCAAAATGGGGAATAAAGAGAAGCTCAGATGGCAGAGTTAGCTGGTGGCCCAGAAGTTACACTGGTAATGAGAAGAGCAGCTCCCCAATGCTATGCTCTACAAGATAGAGTTAACAGTAGGAGATGCTGACACAGAGCTGGGATTTATGGCTTCAATAAGGACAAGGGGATTGCGCAATAGCAGAGGCCGTGTGGCATTACTTAACAGACAGAGGCAAGATGGATGAAATTACTGTCAGGGAAAACAAAGCCAAAGTGGCAACCAGGGTATCTTGACCCACAAAGATCTGTAACTACAGCTAACAGACCCTAGGATTCCTAGGAGCAGGATGGATGTCTAGCAGTCTGTGGCATGTCAGCACATCCTCTCCTAGGTAAAGAACACATTGTCACAATTTGTACTCCATGGCTCTAAGAGATGTACAGCATTTGATGGGTCTCTTTGAATTTTAGAGGCAGCTTATATCATACTTGGGAATACTGCTCTGAGCCATCTATCGGGTGACTCAGAAAAGTCCCAGTTTTTAGTGGCATTCAGAGTAAGAGAAGATTCTGCAGCAGGTCCAGTATGCATTCGTCCTGCAGCTCAGACCATAGGACCCAACAGATTTAATAGTATTAGAGGCGTCCCCACTGAATAACAATGCAGAGTATAGTCCTTGACAAGCCTGAATAGAAGAGTCAAGTGCCTATCCCTTGGGTTCTAGAATACAGCCAAGCCTTTTGCAGGAGAAACTACTCACCATTTGAAAAACAGTTCTTGGAGTGCTAAGGAGCTCTAGCAGAGTCTTAAGAGCCTGACCACAGGACACCAAGTAATTATATGTCTGGAACTGCCTATTGTGAACTGATATTATCAAATCCATCAAATCATAATGGTAGATGGCTACAGCAGCAATTCATCGTATGATGGAGATAGCACATCCAGACGAGGCACAAAGAGGTCTTGAAGGCATGCATAACTTATATAGAGAGCTGGCCCAGATTGCTAGAACTATTAAGTCATACTGATGCATTTCTCTCAGCTCCTATCTTATAGCCACAGGGGTACACAGACCCTGTGGATCAACTACCAGAGTAGAAAAACACCTAGGTCCTAGTTCCCTGATCAATTACTCTGCACATTGGTGCTGGCTGCATATGCTGCCACACCAAAGCCCCAGTCATAGGTGGCCTTGATCAAAGTGGTGAAGCAAAATCCTTCCAGTAGGCAAAGGTGAGAATAGGGCATGAGGTCATTTACTTCGTATGAAGAAAGAAACCATCTGTCCTGGAACATAGATTAACACCAAATTCTGGGCACTGCTAAATGACTTATCGGTCAGTTGTCTGGAAGGAATAAGAGACAAAAAAAAAAAAAAAAAAAATGTGTGGCAAGGCATGTGGGTGAACCTACTGGGAGGATACAAAGCATGCTCATATCTGGGCTTCATACTATAGCTTACTATAAAGTAACCACTGCCTCCAGAGGTGGCACAAAGGACCGTTATGCAGTTGCTACAGTGGCAGGAATGAAGGCTATGCATGGCCAAACAGCATGGGACACCTCTTTCCAATGTCACTGCCGAATGCCCAGCCTGCTAAGAGCAGAGTCTGATGCTGAACTCTAACTATGGAATTATTCCCGGAGGAGACAAGCCAGCCACTCACAGGCAGATTGATTTATCAGGTAACTTCTACCTGGACTTTTGCTTACTGGAATTGATACCTACTGCAAATATGGGATTGTCTCCCTGGCTTACAGCCAGCAACAAAGACTTACAGAACACCAAATTTGGAGCAATATATCCCACCAATCAACTAAAAGACCTTTTTTTTATGGCTATGGAAGTACAACAACGGGTATATGATCATTTGACCCACTAGTCCTACCATATATCACATCACTCAGAAATAATCAGCCTGATGGCAAGATGAAATCTCATAAGGTCCACTGCAGGAATGACACCCTTTCAGTTTGGGACACTGTGTTCTGGGATCTGGAATTGAAGCAATGGCTGATGAACATGGTGCCGTGTCCCTGAAAAACAGAACCAACTGGCCAGAAAAATAAAGGGTAAGATAGAAAGTGCTCTTGATGTCCATTTCCCAGTTTGGGGAATTTGTTCTTCCTGTCCCTAAAACATAAGGCTCTACTGGATTGGATTCCACCGAACCTGAACTTACAACTACCACCTTGCCTTTCAGGCCTCCTCATGAAAGGAGAACATCAAGCAAGGAAAGAAGTTACTATATTGGAGGTTTTAATTGATCCTGTTACCATGAGGAGTTGCTACTGTACAATGAGGGGTCAGAAGGGAGGACGTATGGTACCTACGGGACTCTCTGGGCCATCTCTTAGTGCTTCCATGCTGAGTAAGAAGTGTAAATGGGGAATTGCAGAAAATCATGGTCAACAAAGGTACAACGACTGAACACACACCTCAAAGATGAAGTTCTAGGTTACCCTACCAGGCTGGCACCTTGTCTGTACTGAAGTCCTGAGTGAAGGTGAGGGAAATATAGAATGAGAGAGGGAGAAAGGAGATGAATATTAACTGTGGCCCCAAAATGAGACGCAGACAGAGTAGCAGAAGCTTGCTCAACTAACCTCTACAGTTAACGCCTTTCGTAGATTTAGAAGGTGAACACAACTTTGAAGTCCCTGTGAAAGATTAAAGATGATGGAGGGCATAAGCAAACCGAAGGGCTCCAACAGATGTACTGTATTGAGTACGTTTTGTACTTTCATGCACATCTTCACCCAAACCATTTGCTGCAACTGCTGATACAGCCACAAGCTTCTACCTAGAAGCTTCTACCTGCAGTTGTAAAATTAGTGTCTCACTTCAGCTTGTACGGCTGCTGCTTCTCTGACTCTGCAGCATGGGGACCTGTAAGAACTCACTTAGCACTCACACGTGGAAATCCTGAAATGTGCAACCAAGCTAACACTAGACAAGGAAACTAGTGAATAATGGGGAATGGAAGCTGATGGGTAAATAAAAACTCCTCTGTCCCTTTGGTGGAACAGGAATAGAGTCCACTCTATCTTTCAGAGGGATAGGACAGAATCCAGCCATAGGGGCCTATACTGCTATTCAACTCAAGAATATACCCTTCGAGATTGTTTCACTGGTAAATTCTACTAAACAATTAAAGAAGAAATAATACCGGGGCACCAGGGTGGCTCAGGTGGTTGAGCGTCCGACTTCGGCCAAGGTCATGATCTCACAGTTCCTGAGTTGAAGCCCCACGTCGGGCTCTGTGCTGACAGCTCAGAGCCTGGAGCCTGCTTTGGATTCTGTGTCTCCCTCTCTCTCTGCACCTCCCTGCTTGCATTCTCTCTCTCTCAAAAACAAACATTAAAAAAAATTTTTTAAGAAGAAATAATAACAATTCTTCACAAACTCTTTTTAAAAAATACAAGAGGAAAGAACATTACCCAATCCAGTCTATGAGGCCAGATATTATCCCGATATCTAAGTCAGAAAAAAGTATCTCAAGAAAGGAAAACTTCATACTATTATCTGTCCTAAGTACAGATGCAAAAATCTTGAACAAAATACTACCAAACTAAATTCAGTAACACATAAAAAGTATTACAAACTATGGCCATGTAGGATTTATCTCAGGAATATAATGTTGGTTTAACATCTGAAAATCAGTGTAATACCTCATGAAAACAGAAAAAAAAAAACCATAATCATCCCAAAAGATGCAGAAAAAAGACATTTGACAAAATCTAAGAGCTTTTTATCATTAAAGGATTTTTTAAAAAGGAATATAGGGCAACTTTCTCACCCCAGTAAAGAGCATCTATGAAAGCACCCACAGCTAACATCAAACTTAATCTTGAAAATATTAGGGCTTTACAGCTAAGATCAGGAAAAAGACAAGGATGTTCATTCTCCCCCCTTGTATTCCAAATTATATGAGAGGTGCAAGGCAAGTTTGAACGGTGCAAGAGAAATTTACAAAATATGGTTGTTTTTCTACATACTAGCAGTGAACAACCTGAAAATAAAATTTAAAACAACAATTCCATTTGTAATAGCATCAAAAGGAATAAAATACTTAGGAACAAAGAGAAGTATAAATTTTGTACTTTGAAAATGATAAAACATTGTTCAAAGAAATTAAAGAAAAACTTAAATCGAAGGACACCCGTGTTCATGGAGCAGAGGACTTAATATTGTTAACATGCTAATACTCACGAAAGTGATCTACACAATCAATATAATCTCTATCAAAACCCCAGTTAGCTTCTTTGTGGAGCAAACTGACAAGCTGATCCAAAAATTCATACAGGAATTTGAGGGTCTCAGAATAGCCAAAACAGTCCTGAAAAAAATAACATTGGAAGACTCATGCTTCCTTAGTCCATTTGGGCTTTCACACAGTACCACAGACTGGATGTTTAAAAACAAACAAACAAAAAAAAAAAAAAAAAAAACACAGAAATTATTCACAGTTCTAAAGTCTGGCAAGTCCGGGATCCTGAGATGCCTTAGGATTTGGTGTCTGATGAGAGGTTTCTTCCTGGTTCATAGATGGCTTTTTTGTTTGTTTGTTGTTGTTTTGTTTTTTTCTGTATCTTCACATGATGGAAAGCAGGTGAGGGAGATCTCTGGAATCTCCTGTTGGACATTAATCAAACTTAGGAGGGTTTCACCTTCCTGACCTAAGCAAATCCTACAGGCTTCACCTCCAAAGAACTATCACATTGAGCATCAGAATTTAACATAGGAATTTGGGGGGATGCAAATATTCACATGCTTCCCAATTTCAAAACTTACTACCAAGTTACAGTAATTATGACAGTGTGGCACTGGGGGTGCCTGGATGGCTCAGTTAAGCGTTGGGCTCTTGGCTTCGGCTCAGGTCATGATCTCACAGTTCGTGAGTTCGAGCCCTGCGTTGGGCTCTGTACTGACAGTGCAGAGCCTGCTTGGGGCTCTCTCTCCTCCTCGCTCTCACTCCCTCCCTCTCTTTCTCTTTCAAAATAAACTTTAAAAAAATTTTTTTAGAAAAAGAGACACACAGTGTGGCACTAGCATAAGGCTATACATATAGACCAACAGAATAGAATTCAGGATCCAGAAGTATACCTTCACATATATGGTCAATTGATTCTTGACAAAGGTACCAAGGTAATTCAATGGGGGGACGAAGGGTGTGTCAACAAAAGGTTCTGGGACAAGAGGATATGCATATGCAGAAGAATCAAGTGTACCATTTTTTTTTTCACACACCATACACAAAAATGAACTCCAAATGGATCACAGACCTACAGAAATGTATGAATTAAATCTATAAAACTCTTAGAAGAAAATATAGGAGTACATCTTCATGACTTTGGGATAGATGAAGCCTTTTGGTATTTAATGACGAAAGAATAAAATAGATAAACTGTCCTACATCAAATTTCAAAACTTTCGACCCTCAAAAAATACCACTAAAAGTTTTAAAAAATGAACAGAATGGAAAAAAAATTTGTAAATCATGTATCTGATTAAGTACTTGTATCTAAAATATACAAAGCACTCCTGAGCAGAGTAGTGCAGCAGAAGCATGCTGGGCCCATAAAATATATAAAGCACTCCTAAAATTCAATTAATAAAAGCACAAATAACTCAGTGGAAAAATGGGCAAAGAATCTGAATAGACTTTTTTTTCCAAAGATATATCAATGGTCCACAAGCATGAGAAAGATGTTCAACTTCATTAGCTATCAGGAAAAAGTAAATCAAAACCACAACGTGATACCATTTTATACCCCCCACAGCAGCTAAAATCAGAGACAGATAATAGCAAGTGTTACTAAGGACGTAGAGAAATTGAAGCCCTCGATGTTGCTAGATGGAATGAAATCACTTACGAAAACAGGCAAAACGTTAAACAGAGTTACTTATGATCCAGTAATCCCATTCCTAGGAATATACCCAAGAAAATTGAAAACATATGTCCACAAAAAACTTGCAATGTTGCCAGCATTTATAATAGCCAAAAAATAGAGACAACCGAGATGTCCACCAACTGAGGAATGGATAAATAAAATGTGGTTTGTTCATGCAAGGGAATGTTATTTGGCCATGAAAAGACATGAAATACTGACACATGCTACAACATGGATGAACCTTAAAAATGTGTAAAGTGAAAGAAGCCAATCTCATGTGATTCTGTTTATATGAAATGTCCAGAACAGGGAAATCCACAGGGACAGAAAGTAGATTGGTGGTTACCGGAATCTGGGAAAGCGTTGGGGGGGAATGAGAAATGACTACTAATGGGAACAAGATTTCTTTTTAGGCTAATGCAAATGTTGTAACAATTGACTGTGAAGATGCAAGCACAACTCTCAATACACTAGAAACTATTGAATGGTACGTTTTAAGTGGGGGAATTTTATGTTACATGATTTACACCTGGATAAAGGTTTTGTTTTGTTTTGTTTTTGTCTTTAAGGAAGAAAATAAAAAGAGAAAGAAGGTACGCTTACCTTGGCGTTTCCTTTATTCCTGTTTTCCTCTCTCAAGTCTGGATTCCCTGGACCACCTGCCCTAATAAACTAGCCAACACAAGCCCTGATTTAGGCTCAGCTTTCTGGGGAGAAGGCAGGAAGGAGATACATATTTGTGTATGAGTGAATGTATCTATTTCTCCTTGGAGAAACTGTCAAAAGAGGGGATATTACTACCAACATCATCACCTCCCGAGATTCACAAATTCTTGATCTCTGTATTTTTCTTCAATCTAGGAGATAAAGGGAAACCCCACATACATACCTACTCAGAGCTTTTCCTTTCCAAGACTTAGGGCAAGAACATTTACTGATATATTAATTTAGTGTTTTCAACAATATGGATATAGGAATAACTAAGAGGTACTTTTTCCCTCCTCACCACTAAAAGCCTTAAGTTCTGAACTTCGACTCTGTTTTAAGGATACGTTGTTTTTGTTGTAAAAAGTTGCCAGGCATTCAAACAACTCCTAGCTACCAAAGGTACGCTTGAGGGAAGGATAGACAGACAAGAGAATTTATCCTGTGCGTGGAAGTCGTCTGATTCTGGATCTAGGGCACACAGTCCCCTAAAGGCAGAAATGTACCTTTCTTTAGAACAGTCCAGATAAGGGATCTGCAAACTTTTTCTGCAAAATAGTCAATATGTTTAGGCTTTGTGAGCTACAAGGTCTCTGTCATAACTACTCGCATCTGCCCTGGTAGGGTAGAAGCAGCCAAAAGCTGCTGTACACAAGAAAATGAATGAGCATGGCTGTGTTCCAATAAAACTTTATGAGTGCACCTGGGTGGCTCAGTCAGTTAAGTGTTGGACTTCGGCTCAGGTCATCATCTCATGGTTTGTGAGTTCGAGCCCGGCGTCAGGCTCTGTGCTGACAGCTTGGAGCCTGGAACCTGCTTCAGATTCTGTCTCTCCCTCTCTGCCCCTCCCCCACTTGTGCTCTCTATCAAAAATAAGTAAATGTAAAGAAAAAAAACTTTATTTATGAAAACTGCCTCTCTTACAACAGAAACTATTTTTTAATGTTTATTTTTAAGAGCAAAAGAGGGAGGGAGAGGGAGGGGGACAGAGGGGGAGAGAGGGGGGGAGGGGGAGAGGGGGGGGAGAGCGAGGGGGGGAGAGGGGGAGAGAGCGAGGGGGGGAGAGGGGGAGAGAGCGAGGGGGGGAGAGGGGGAGAGAGCGAGGGGGGGGAGAGGGGGAGAGAGCGAGGGGGGAGAGGGGGAGAGAGGGAGAGAGCGAGGTGGGGAGAGGGAGAGAGCGAGGTGGGGAGAGGGGGAGAGCGAGGTGGGGAGAGGGGGAGAGAGCAAGGTGGGGAGAGGGGGAGAGAGCGAGGGGGAGAGGGGGAGAGAGCGAGGGGGAGAGGGAGAGAGAGCGAGGTGGGGAGAGGGAGAGAGAGGTGGGGAGAGGGGGAGAGAGCGAGGTGGGGAGAGGGGGAGAGAGGTGGGGAGAGGGGGGGGGAGAGAGGTGGGGAGAGGGGGAGAGAGCGAGGTGGGGAGAGGGGGAGAGAGCGAGGTGGGGAGAGGGGGAGAGAGCGAGGTGGGGAGAGGGGGAGAGAGCGAGGTGGGGAGAGGGGGAGAGAGCGAGGTGGGGAGAGGGGGAGAGAGCGAGGTGGGGAGAGGGGGAGAGAGAGCGAGGTGGGGAGAGGGGGAGAGAGCGAGGTGGGGAGAGGGGGAGAGAGCGAGGTGGGGAGAGGGGGAGAGAGCGAGGTGGGGAGGGGGGAGAGAGCGAGGTGGGGAGAGATGGCAGCGTGGGGGCGGGGCGAGTTGGAGGTGGGGGGGGCAAGGGAGCGAGGGAGGAAGGGGGTATGGGGGGAGAGGGACAGAGCAGGAGGGGGAAAAAGGGGAGAGAGCAAGGGATGAGGGGGGGGAAGTAGAGGGAGAGGGAAGCAGCGGGGGGAGGGTGGTTAAGGGAGAGAGCATGCAAGGGGGAGCGAGGGCTTGCTAGCCAGGGTGGGAGACACAGAATCCAAAGCAGGCTCCAGGCTCTGAGCTGTCTACACAGAGCCAGATGGGGACTCAAACTCACAGACCGGAAGATCATGATCTGAGCCAAAGTCAGAGTCTTAACTGCCTTAGCTACACAGGTGCCCCAAAATTTTAATTTCTTTTAATTTTCATTTTTCATGAAACATCATTCCTGTTTTCATTTTTTCAACCATTTAAAACCGCATAACCATTCTTAGCTTGAGGGCCACACACAAAAAGCAATAATATGGTAACTTGTAGAAGAAAGTGAGTTCTACTCCCCTTAGCAGAGCCACAAACTGAGGCATTAAGAAAGGGCCCACGCTCAGGCTTGGCATAAAAAGAGTAGAGCCACTCACTCCCGATGGACAATACACCTGACTTAGGTTTTGGTATACACCAAAGCCTCTAGAACTGTATTTGCTGGTGGGTGTGGGTGGGTTGGTGGGTGGGTGTGTGTGTGTGACCCACAGTAAAGGAAAATCTCCCCCAAAACTGACTTTACATCCCTTTCTTCCGTGAAGACGATAAGGTTTAAAATGTTAATTTTCTTGATATTTTTCAAAAAAACTTTTGAAGTCTGTAGCATCCGGTGTTAAACAGAAATGCCATCTCTAATGCCGGGGTTTCGATACGTCCTCAGAAAAAGGTTGACTTACCTGGTCCTGAAGGCTAGACCCTGAGGAATGCTCACTATAGTCAGGAAGAAGACAAGAGTCTAAATCCAGAGAAAGAACTCTCAGCTCAAAAAGGTATTTAATATCGATGTAAAATAACCTTTTCTCTTCCTCAGCTAAATCCGCTCATTGCCGGAGGAGAGCCAGTGCGCGCCCTCTGAGACTTGATGCATAGCCCGAAGCAGTCTACCATAAGGGCAAACTTTCTTTGAAATCTTGAGCTTTATTTCAGGAATGCACGTGCATTTGTATTCCACTTCGTAACACAGCTGCATGGTTGTTTTAATATAAAACAATGCCACGTTCGCTGCTTACCATCAAGGAAAGCTGGCACTCCTTGAGGATGTGTCACGTTTACCTGTAGCTTTGAGGACCCACAGGCAAACCGCCTCGCCCCCAAGGGTGCAGACAGTGCATTTGAGGAGCATGAGGTACACACAACAGGCCATGGATTCTCAGGATTTCGCTCAGGCACCGAATGCTCACTTTTTATTAACAGGAAATGACTGCAATAGGTTTAGAGCCCCTCTCCTCCTCCTTTACAGGGCATTGGCTCTCACCAGTAGGGCGAGCTCCATCTATAACACCCGGGGGCCTGTTAGAAATGCAGGCTCTCAGCCTCACCACAGGCCAACTGGATCACAAAGTCTGAGGGGAGGGCCCAGCAATCTGCACTTAAAAAGCCATCCAAGTGATTCTGATGTTTCTTCAAGTTTGAAAGCTGCTTCTGTAGCAGGAGGAGTTTTGAAAGAGCCATAAAAACTTTGCTTTAAATTCACTGGGGAGGTGGTGAATCCCCAATGTCTTTGCCTCCTTGTCTCCTCTCCCTCTGTAAAATCAGGATACCCCCTTTCCTCTCAGGACTGTCCTAGGAGCACTCAGCCATCCAGAGAACCGGGCCCAAAGCACCTGATGATCACATTACCCCAGCATGATTATTATTTTTCTCCTTTTCCAAATTCCACCCAAATACTAAAAGTGAGGTACAGTTGGCCCTTGAACACCTTGAGTTTGAACTAAGGTCCACTTACACTCAGATTTTTTTTTTTTATAAATACAGTCCTATAAACGCATTTTCTCTTCCTTGTAATTTTCTTAGTAACATTTTCTCTGACTTCATTGTAAGAATACAGGATGTGACACATGTACGAAACATGGGTGACATGACTGTTTATGTTACTGGTAAGGCTTCCAGTCAACAGTAGGCTATTAGCGGTTAAGTTTGGCGGGAGTTTGGCGGGGGGGGGGGGGGGGGGGGGGGGGGGGGGGAGCTAAAAGTGATACATGGATTTTGACCGTGCAGGGGCTCAGCGCCCCTAGCCCTATATTGGTCAAGGGTCAGCTATGGAAGTAGAACTCCAAGTAATGAGCTATTTCCGTGAGCAATGTGAGAGGTGCAGCTGCAGTATTTCCCAGGAGACGCTCTCACCGTGGTCTTTCCTCTCATCTGCATTACTTGCACATTCCTGACTTTCAGCATATGGAATTTTCAAATCAAGTAATTATCCGAGTTGAGAAATATTTAGGCTAAAAAGTACTGGTAACAAATCAATTTTCAAGCAGCATATTTTGTCTTTGATTTTAAGAGTTCCTTTGGGAGCATTCATTTATAAATTATCCAATTGAAGGGAGAAAAAAAAAAATCTCTGAAATACCACCTTCAAAGAATAGGAAATTGTAAAGGGCTCCATTTCCTTCTCCATCCCAAATGAGAGCACAATCTTTAAGGTTTCCTTCTGATTTTTCACAAAATCACAGATTATACTCACTCTTTTCCCTCATCTGTTCAGTGAGACCGTTCATAATAAACCTGAATCCCAATCACAAGACCATCAGTTCAGATCTACAGAGAAAACAAATATGCCAAAACAAAACGAAAACCCTTTAACATGTGCAGAGGAGAGCTACACTGTTACTGTTTTAGCTGAATAATTTCAGTTTATTTCACTGAAGGTATTTTTCATCTGTTAAAAAATGCTTTACTTTTGTTTTTGTAAGTAGCCTACAAAAATACATACAGTGAAAGAAAATTAAAAATTAATCCATGGAGACAAAATGAAAAGAGCATGCTAAAATGTAACTAAAAGTCAAACTGAAAAGTGTGATTCCCCAGTTTTCTTCTTTTTAATAAGAACACTTTGGAACACAGAGGTGCCGGTTGAGTGTCTGACTTGGTTTCAGCTCAGGTCATGATCTCACAGTTCCTGAGTTTGAGCCCCGCTTCGGCCTCTGCACTAACAGTACGGAGCCTACTTGAGATTCTCTGTCTCTCTCTCTCTCTCTCTCTCTCTGCCCTTTCTCTGTGCATGTACAAGTGCTCGCTCTCTCTCTCCCCCCGCCTTTCTCTGTGCATGTGCAAGTTCTCTCCTTCTCACTCTCAAATAAAACATTTAAAAAAAACGTTAAAACACTTTGGAACAGAATGCAGATATCCACACCACTAGACATAAGTATATATACGCACGTGTTCCTATATGCTCGCCCTCTCTTGTACATACAGACACTCCACTTCGTAAGTAACAATACAGTAAACCTTAAGAACTCAGGCTCCCAAATATTCCATTTTCAGTTATGTGGGAAAGAATTAAATGAAAGTTTATGCATAAAAGTGTGGCTCTGAGAGTAGCTGGACTAACCCCGATAACTTGGGGTCATGATACGGAGGATCATTTGCATAGGGTTCTATTTTATCTTATTTTATTTTATTCTTTTAATTTCTTTTTAATGCTTATTTATTGAGACAATCCGAGAGACAGAGTGCAAGCAGTGGAGGGGCAGACAGAGGGAGACACAGAATCCGAAGCAGGCTCCAGGCTCTGAGCTGTCAGCCCAGAGCCCGACGTGGGGCTCGAACTCAAAGACCGCGAGATCATGACCTGAGCCAAAGTCGGACGCTTAACCGACTGAGCCACTCAGGCACCCCCATAGGGTTCTATTTTAGCTTACTTAAAAGAACCACCTGTTTTCAAATGTGCTTAGCACCACTACACCCTGGAGTAGAAATCAGTTATCAACCATCGTAAACTAATGCCTAGTCCTTCTTCATCCTTTAGAACAGGATCCCAAAGGGACTCCATTAGGCAAAATCTTGCTGACCTGCTCGTATACGCTCATACAGAACTTGG
This sequence comes from Panthera leo, assembly GCF_018350215.1. Lineage (NCBI taxonomy): Eukaryota > Metazoa > Chordata > Mammalia > Carnivora > Felidae > Panthera > Panthera leo. Next base: position 144,469,396 of record NC_056687.1, on the reverse strand, counting down.
GCTCTGCATTATTTAAAGCATTATCTTACACCATCTTGTCACTAACTTATATAATTATCTGTACATTTTAATCTGTATGGGATACTGGCATTTCAGAGGCAAAGCAGATTTGTGACTATGTGACCAAGATTGAGGAAGAACAAACTTTCTAAATCTGGAGTTTGGGGTCTAATGGTGGTGAAGTGCTTTTGGAATATCCTCCCCAAGTACTGTACGTTGTGCAAGGATAAACCAAAGGCCATCAGAACCGTCAAAGAAAACCAGAGGAAGAGCAGGCAGAAGAGGTTTGTTGAGCTTATTCTCTTGCCAAGCGAGAGAAAACATAGCAGAGAAACATTCACAGAATAGTTGAGGAGGAGAGAAGCAGAGGAAACGGGGTTAAGCACTAGACAAATGGGGTGGTTCAGATGGCTAGGGTAACTACTGACAAACCACAACTCTAGATAAGACAGAAGGGGTCCTAAGTCTAAATATGGTTGGTTAAAATAAATCCTTTGTTCCTCTTCTAGAGAAAGTCTTTGGTTAAATCCAGTGAGGTCAGCTGACTGGAGGGCCATAGGTCCTTTTACCTCTTCTGTTGTGATGAAACACAACATTCACACATACATCCATTTGCATAACACGGTCAGTGAAATAATAAGGAACACCTGGGTGGCTCAGTTGGAGCTTCAGACTTCGGCTCAGGTCATGATCTTACAGTTCAGGAGTTCAAGCCCCGCATCGGGCTCTGTGCTGACAGCTCAGAGCCTGCTTGCGATTTTGTGTCCTTCTCTTGCTCTGCCCCTCCCCCGCTCATGCTCGGTCGGTCTCTCTCTCTCAAGAATAAATAAAACATTAAAAAAATTCTTTAAAAAAAAAAAAAAAAGATTTGGGCTCTGAAATCACACTGCCTGGGTAAGAACCTCATCTCCGCCACTTACTGGCTATTTGATGTTGGGAAGACTGTGAAATCTCTCGGCTTTAGTGTCCACATCTATGAAATGGGGATAATAAAAGGACTCCTTGATATGGTAGTCACAAGTATTTTATTAATTTACTTGGTCATACTTATTTAATACTTAATAAATGCAAGACATTAGAGATAGCCTTCCCGTGCAACTACAGAATACTGCTGATGGATAAACTTTGTCATTTTTCTATCTCTCCCAAAGGAAATTAACGTTAGAAGTTGAAAAGTGATACAAACATTCACTCAGCTTTGATTCATTCGTTCAGTGACTTGCATTTGTGGAATGCCTACCTGGTACCAGGCCTGGCAGAGCTCACAGTCTAATGGGAAACACAGACACACAGGTAATTAAGAGTTTGTGTTGAGAGGAAAATAAATAAGGCATAATGAGAAACAACAAATGGTCTATTTCATGGGAGAGGGGGGTAATTCTTTAGGAACCTGAGAAAAGGTGAGCTCAGCGGTAACCAACTTTTTATAACTAACTTTTTACTGCAACAAAAAGTTCTGGGAAAATTATATTCAGAGAGTCGTAATTTCTTCCCATTTAGCAAATATTTTTGAGAACCTTCTTTTTGCTAGGAATTGCAGATACATGCATTTTTTTGCTTCAATATTAAATATACTCAGAAGCCTTGCATTTTGTATGTGAAAAGTAAGATTTTACGGGAAAAATAAAATTGGGGCAGGCCAATGAAACTTTGAACTAGAACTTTAACACACACAATAATAGTCGTAGCAAGAAATATCAGCTCAGTTAAATCTGTACCATCATCTGAACCTACCATCGTTGGCAGGCCCTATACTCTGGGATTTGCGCTGCTCCTTCCTCCTCTAGGTTCTTGAGACCTTTATTTTTATAGAGGCCACTTTCATCAAAATTAAAACTATGATCTTAAGGGGATCAAAATATGCCACTTCAGAATATTGATTCTTGTGACGTGAAGGCATTTTAGAGACAGCAGACACAGGAAGGGCTCTCTGACCTTCCTACCTACCTAGAAGCAGAACGTATCATTTCCTTCTTTCACCAAGAAGAGGAGAACATTCTTATCACCAGAGACAGAGAGATGATCCAAAAATGTACAAATAAACCTACTAAAATAACCCTTATCTTCCATTACTTTCTCCCCACACAGTTCCCAATAGCTGTCCCTGGCTCAAACTGCTTCCCTTTGTCACGTCATGACTCTACAATTTCTTGCTCTTTGTTAAAATGGAATATAAAGCTCTCCAGTCTATCCAATCCTTAGGGTGTTTGTTTCTTTTCTATGAAGGCTTTCACGCTACGTGAAATATTAACGTCATATAAACTTCATATGCTTTTCTCCTGTTAAACCGTCTCTGGTCAGTTTACTTCTGACATCCAACCATGGGACCATGAGGACAGAGTAAAAATCTTAGTTCCCCTATATATCCAATAATATTCTTCTATACCCAAGGCTTATTTTAAAACCCAGGGGAAAATGTCTTTGCAACAGACCCCCCTTGCTGTCTCCCCTGACAACCTAACATAATGGAAAGTTAGCGGTTCTAGAAGTCACGTAAGTCATCTATTTCTTGCACTTAAAAGAAGGTACATCGACAAAATTTTTAATTTTCTTAAGATCCTTATGCATTGCTAAATTTTCTTCTTTAATTGTAAGAACGCTTATATCTGATCACTTCAAAACATTAACATGCTGAGAAAATCAGACGTAAAACACAGCTTCTGCTATACCACTGTCATGCCTTCATTTGCCACTCACGTTAAGAAACACACGATGCTTCAGAACAAACCCTACAACCAGACATAGTCCCAGATCTCAAACAATTCAGTTGGGTAGGAAAAGTCATCACACAAACTCAAGTTGTACTATTTTGGAATAACTGCTTCACTGAGGAGAGAAAAAAGTGCCGGAAGAAATCATGGTGGACAGCGATTCAATTTCTGTAGCTCACATTCAAAGGTTTCTCGCGGTTGTTTATAACTGAAGAAACACCCACAGGATGGAGAGGAGTGCTCCCCGGCAGAATGGACATCTGGGAGTGCATTTCAGGAAGAGGCGATTGGAAATGCAAAAATGCAAAACCACTCCTCAGAGGACAAGAAGAGAGCTACTCTCTTGCTGCTCAATTTTTTTGATATTTCATCCTTGATTCCTATGGTTCTAATAATCACTGAGAAAACTTAGCCAGGCCTTATTTAATCAAACTCAGCTTCTCCGTGTCTATTTAAGGATATTTTGCAAGGCTGTTGCTTTTGGAGAATAGAGATAAGCTGGGTGAAGGAAGCGGTCTCCACAGCTGGATTTGGCTACTATCCTTGGTAATGAATGCGAGCAATTTATTTCCAAGAGTGGGTGGCAGGACTCCACGTTAGAAGGAAATGCCCCTCCTTGGGAAACTATCACCACTGGCGTGAAAGGTGTGCAAACCTGCGTGCATGTGGGTTGGCAGAAACCAAGACTACAAAAGATGAGTGATCAAGTTGTCACCATGAGACAAGGAGAAGCTTTTATCTTTTGGCCCACAGAGGAGCCAGGGAGGTTTCTCAAGCAGGTCGAGTACAACATGAGGGCAGAAGGGGTGAAAGGACCCTTTTCATAGGATTTATTTCACATACTCTAGTAATTTTCTCTGTCGTATCTTCCCCATGATCCTTAAAACATCCTATAAAAGTTCTTGATTCGTAGTTCCTTTGGGGGGGGGGGGGGGTTCAAGGACAAGTCCCACATTTGTATGGTATGAAGCCAAGGGTGGAAAACAAACATTCCCACCCGCATCTGATAGGAACAGAGAACATTTAAGAGCTTTGGAATTCTAAAACCCATGGCCTGGGTGTTGGCATCAATCTTATCTAAATTTTAAGGTACCAGGAAACTGCAACATTGAGCTCAACCTATGATCTCCGTTTATCTTAACTTTTCATGCCCCAGGTGTAGCCTCCCTACCGACAGCAGTGTTACATCCTTTGCACAAAAAGACACCGATTGTTGAGTGTGTTCATCGGCCACGTGTTAACAGGAATAATTTCATTTTTAGGTCATGTTACCATAAAAAGACCATTTGCCTTCAGGTAATAATGATCAGGAAAGGAAAGGAAGTTAGCAGTGAATCAGCTTTGCACTTCCATTCATCCTTAAGTGGGGAGGTGCTGCAAAGCTCAAGTTTCTGGTTTTTTCATATTTGTAAATGAACCCACTCCCTAGTTCACAGTAGCCTACAGTACCAATTCCAGCTCATGTGACAATGGAATCCGGCAAGTCCAGATTCTGTAGGGCAGGCCTAGAGGCGAGATGATGCTGCAGTTCAAGTCTGAAGACAGTCTCCTGGAGAATTTCCTCTTCTTTGGGGGAGAAAAGTCTTTTTATTAAGGACTTCAACTGATCGGACGAAGCCCACCCACATTATGCGAGGTAATTAACATTACTTGCAGTTTACTGATTTAAATGCTAATCTCGTCAGAAAAATAATGTCAAATAAACAGAATAATACCTGACCAGTGATCCAGGTTGTGGCCTACCAAGTTGACACATAAAATTAACCATTACACCAGTGCACCATTACACCAAAAGCTCTATCCCTGGGCCCCAACACATCACAACCCTCTCACCGCCCCCAAATGCACTCAGAAAGTAACCATTATTCTAATGGAATCATAATCATTTTTGTATTCTCAAAGACAATTTTATCAGCCAAACCTGCATCCCTAGACATGGCAACTTATTCTTGCCTATTTGTTTCAATTTATTATTCCTTGCTTTGTTTTTTAATATTTATTTATTTTGAGAGAGCATGTGAGAGAGCAGGTGAGGGGCGGAAAGAGAATCCCAAGCAGGCTCTGCACTGTTAGCACAGAGCCCAATGACCGGCTTGATCCCACGAACCCTGAGATCATGACTTGAGCCAAAAATCAAGAGTCAGATACTTAACTGACTGAGCCACTCAGGTGCCCCTAGTATTCCTTCAAACTCTCCTCTAATTCATAGAGCCCACACCATGTCTCTCTTCACCTATAAAGAACTTTGTTAAAGAACTCAGGCCTTCTGATGTAAAGAACTGCTTCTATTTTCATTATGGTTAATTGGATTATGCATTACATTCTGAATTTTTCTCAGAAGCTTCATATAAGCCCCTATCACGATTTCTGCCAGGTCAGGTACGTAGATGGGCTACAAGGCACAGAGCCACACACCTGTGTCTATCGTGTCCAGGAATCCTCGAAGTGGCTCGTAGCGGTCTCTAGAAGGCTATCGAGAGAGCTACGTCTGGATGTGCAAGGCACGGCACAGAGGCAGGGGCAGAGTAGTGCTTCCTTTAGCACTGGTCTTATTGGGCTTCTAAAGTGCACACTCCCAAAGCTCAAGCACTTTTGACGATAATAGGAATGCAAAAGGAATGGGTGGGTGATATGGGAAGGTACAGAAAAGCCAAGTGAAGGATAAGTGCAACAATACTGCAGAGACGTGGGGAAAAGACAAGTTTACTGAAGTAGAACATACAGGAAAGTCCACAAACCATGAGTGTATGGCTGGATAAATCTTCACGAATTGAACATGAGGCTGTGTAGTCAGCATCTCATCAAGACACAAGAGTGTCCTTCTTGCCTTCTTCCAATGATCACCTCCCCTAAAACAGGGCTTCTAATATTACACTTTTTCCTGTTTCTGTACTTTGGATAAATTAGATCATAGAATATATAGTCTTTTGGGGATGGCTTCTTTCACTCATGATTACACTTGGGCCATTTATCTATGTTTCTGCCTAGAGCTGTAAATCACTGATTTGGCATTGTCATATTTGATTATGTGAGAATTTGGATAATTCCAGTTTGGGGCTTATGTGGATAGCACAGCTACAAACATTCCTGAGAATGCCTTCTGGGAGCACATGCATGCGTTTCTGTTGGGTACATAATGATGAATGAATTTGCAAGTACACGCTCACGTCTAGTTTTAACAGCGCCAAAGAGTTTTCCCACTTGATATTCCTATTGGCAGCTGATTGAAGTTTCCTGTTGTTCCATAGTCTCTTCAATACATGGTAGTTTCTGTCTTTTTGTTTTAGCTATTCTGGTAGCTATGTAGTATTATCACTTCTAGGTTTAATTTGCATTTTTCTGGTGACTAAGGAGTTCAGGAAGCTTTTCAGAGGTTTATTAGCCAGTGGGATAGCTACCTTCTTTTACTAAGAGTCTGTTCAAGTCTTTTGCTCATTTTTCGGTTGGGTTGTCTTTTTCTCACTGATTTGCAGAAGTCATTTCTATATTTTGGATAGGAGTCATTTGCCATATATACATGTGATCTATCTTCTCTCCTTTGGGTTGTTTCATGTAAAGCTTTAATTCAAGATGGACTGGAGCATTTTGAAGCCTGAATGTAACACTGTCCTGTTTATTCTTTGTTTTTTTAAGTTTATTTGAGAGAGAGAGAGGGGTGGGGTGAGGGGCAGAAAAAGAGAGACTCCCAAGCAGGCCCTGGCTGTCAGCACAGAGCCCCACACGGGGCTTGATCTCAGGTACCATTAAATCATGACCTGAGCTGAAACCTAGAGAACAAGGTATTGAACTGAGCCACCCACGCACCTCACTGTCCTTACTGTAAAGGGAAGTAAGAAGTTAAAGAATCTCTCAGCAAGAGACAGAAGAGGGAGATATAACAGAATAGGTCCAAGGACAGCAACGGGAACAAAGGAAACTATTTACTGTTTGTACCACCCTCAGCTTCAACTAACACATGTGTGCCTTCATCAAGCTTCTCAGCAACACATAACCACCCTCATTTCCCAGACAACAGAACCAAAAGTCAGGGGTCCCTCCACTGCACCTACAAATGAACCCCAGGTATAGCATGGGTCACTTCTCCAAACTAGCCAGCCCGGGAAACTGCCAGATCTTGAACCCAAGCCACCTGTCACCAAAGCCCAGTGCTGCCACCCACCACAACATTTAACTACCCTGGCTGGCTTCTGATGTCGCTGTAAAAAAAAAAAAAAAAAAAAAAAAAAAAAAAAGTAATGCCTTGGCTCACTCCATTGGAAAATTGTGAGTACTTAGGCTAATTTATGACTTTGCTATGCCAGTGAGGAAAAGCATTATTTCCCCACGGTATCTCCAGAGAGACAGCTGTCCAGTGATCTTCATGTGACCTTCTTAGCTACTAGCTCTCTACGAGGGTTTTGATAAATGCTTCCTGGAAGTACAGACAAATAAAGGAATGAGTGAATGCCTGCGTGTAAAGAGAAAACCTGCATTTTAATGTCGGCTTTCTGCAAAAGATACAAGTGATGAACTAGGCTTCTCAGCATCCTCAGGTGTTATGAAAATAATTCAGGTTTCGGATGTCCAAGAAGACGATATCAGGTGAATTATTTTAAGCCGTCACTTCTGAAACGAACCTCTGCACTGACAAAAATAGGCCAGCGAAACAGCTGCAGCAATAAAATGCGCTCCGGGTACTGGCAAGTGTGGCGCCAGTGAAACAGAGCAGGAAATTTCAAGAGCTGGGAGGAGAGACAGCAGGAAGCTCGCTTCAGTTCTCTTGACTTCAGCAAAGGGAGGAAAAGAAACCATGGGCGAAAGGGGCCTTGCGAGGGGCAGATACACCTAATGTGGCCCATCCGAACCAACGTCACATGCGTCTATTTTGATGTCTAAGCACTAGCGCTCTTCTTTAGGGCAATTTCAGAACCGGCACCCCAGGGCATCGAGAGCTAATATAAGCGCAGCCAGCGCCGCTGGGCCGGAAGTACCCAAGTCCTGGCCTTCTAGACAAAAGGGCTGCCGCAGGGGAAACAGCTATTTGGATCGCCAGGGAGGCCGTAACAAATTTGAGAAGACGGAGTGCTAGGGTGGCTGAGTCAGTAGAGAGCCCTACTCTTGATTTTGGCTCAGGTTGCGATCCTAGGGTCATGGGATCGAGCCCCGCGTCGGGTTCCATGCGGAGCACAGAGCCTGCTTGAGATTCTCTCTCTCCCTCTCTCTCTGCCCCTCTTCCTCCCCCCCCAAAATAATCTTTTTGGAAGATCCTTGGGGTGGAGTATCAGGGCACTCTGATTTCATCTCCGTTTTGAGGACTCCATTTACATGTTCCGTCACCTCAAAGCAGTCATTCACTTACTGCATATCCCAGCTTGCCAGTCACAAAATGAGGATGACAATTCCTTCCCTTTATTACTTTATAAATCAAGTAGTTACCTAATGCTCGTAACAGTCTATAGGCCACAAGTCTCTTTCCTAGCAGAGTTCCAAACTTCAAAAAGCTGAGAGGTAAAGTTGTTTCTTAAGTCATTTTGGCAGCTAAACTTCACCTGACGTAAACAGGTTTGGTAGTACAAGCTGAACTGAGCTAATTTGAGGCTTTTTATTTATTTAGTCCCATTGGTTGCATATTCCTAAATTTCACTGCAGACATGCCAATGGGATTAAGAATGTTGCTCAAGACCCTTTTAGGACTGTTATCAAGTATATGCAATATATGCTGTTTCAGCTTTCCAGAAAGCCAAAACAATTTCACTTTTAAAGTATATCTGGACAATGGAACTATAGGCTTGCATTACAACAAAGACCATGATATATAAAATATAACCAAATGCCCAAATTTCTTTTAACCATGGTCCAAACTGCTTAGCCTTCAATTTAAATGTTTCCTGAATAGGCATAAACCTACATCTTATTCTCAAACAGGTCACTGGTGGGGTCATTTTATCCATTAAGAACAGACACAGTACCCAAGGCTTATGACCTTTCTAAGGGCCTGCCAAACTGAGAACTGAAAAACAAAGCTATTGTTCCCAAAATACGAAAACAAAATTATAAAATAAAGCCTACAAAACGTAGCCCACAAAGATCTATAAAACTTAAAATGAGTTCATTTGTCAGTGGTTAAATTTAGTATTCTAAAATATCATAGCATTTGAAAATAAATGTATAGATTCAGTTTTTCTCATTTTGCAAGAATGCTCATGTATGCAAAATAATTGTCAAGAAATGATAGCCTCTCGTAACTTCTAGTTGTTCTTGTAGTAAAATGATTACATTATAAAGGCAAAGTAATAAAAATTCTTCTAAATGTTTATAGAAAAATAGGTTTAGTAGGAGATGCAAATGCAATTTAATATGTTTTATATAAATTAGAACATAGGATGCTTTTAATGTTCAGCTTGGCCATGGAAAGAAGTGCCAACTCTGCCAATAAACACTTTAAGGACGATATTAAATATTGGGATTGAGAGTTTCTAGGTATCCTGAGCATCACCTAAGTTTCTTTTACGTTTCCTTAACAGCTTAGAGTTTCCTGGTCCCTTTTCAGTTACAAAGATAACCATCGCTGATCCAACATTACTAGTCTGGAGAACCACTCTGAGAACTAGCTAGACCTAATGCAACCTTCATACTAAACGTCCACTCAGCTTGACCTTTCGATCAAAAGAATTCATCTTCACCTGGATTAGTAAGTTTATTCCAACCCAACTTCAAATGGTGACAAATAAATGCTGGTCTAAATCTCAGGCTGTCGACATAAAAGCGTTATTTCCACAGGCATGAGCGGTTGATCAGATCACAATCCTTAAGCACAGAAATACAATTCTATCACCACATTGTGGAAATGACTTACCTATCATTGTGGCGTGCCTGACATAGAAAACTAAAATTCTAGGGATTCTTTTGTTTTATCATTTAATACTGTTCTATCACTTACTACTTACAATAAGACCCTGTGGGTTAGCTACAGTATTTTTCTCCATTTTACACATAAGGAAAAAGAGCACAGAGATTCAGTGACATTCCCAAGATCAAGGTAGAGATATAGCTGGGATGTGTATCTAGCTCTGTGTGTCTCCAGAGTCCAAGCTCTTACCATTACTATGGCAGGAATGCCCAAGCTCTCCTATCCAAAGAATAAGCCCCATCAGTCTCCTCATTTTTCCCTTGCTTCCTTGTGAAAGATTACATATGCACACACGCGCGCGCACACACACACAGCATATAAAAGATGAAGCTATCTTTGTCTTATAAAGCTGTATCCCACTATGGAACTAAAGACTTTTTAGACAAATAGTATCATTCTGAGGTCAAATCCTCTATCTTATTTCCCAAATTCCAAAGAGGCGTACTTGGAGATTCTGTGGCTGTAAGAAACACAAATAGTTTTATCAAGCTGCACTATAGTGATACAGGAGAGCCTGAAGCACAAGACAGCAGCCAAGCCAATGAAACCATTGTTGCTTCTCCAGCCAGCAATCAGCAACCCAAGAAGAAAGGCACTAAGTCTATCTCCACTGAACCACAAATTGCTAAGAACCACTACGTGGCTTTTATTGTCTTTATTTCTAGATTTCCCCCTGCTTGAAGTTATTAGCACAGAGGGCTTCTCTACCTCAGGCATTCACATATACTGTGCTAATGGGCATTTACACTGATAAGTAGATTCATAGCTAATTAACACCTCTGGTTTCCCCAACTTCTTCCATTTTCCACAGTCCCCAAAAACAACAAGATGTCTCCCCATTTATTCCACTGAAGACCCCCATAGGCCCTAAGACTACAGATTATCTTAAAGAGCACCACTGATGTAGCCATGCTTCCCTTAAGGCAGAAGTGAAGAAGTCACCTACTCTGGGTGACAGCATGTCATGGCCTCCATCAAGGTGTTAACATCAGATGAACCCAGCAATCTCTTGTTCAGCTCATGATTTCTTCCCACAGCCAAACATTTATTCATTACCTATTTACTCTCGAGTGGCCTCTAATACCTACTAATGCTCCAATAATAGCCCATTCACTGCTGATCCAGTAACAGGGGCTTTTAAATCTCCATTTATGACTAAATGAACAAAAATAATATAGAAAGGGTATAAGAGCCTGTTTCCAAGCCTCATTTCTAAAATTCATTTATTTTGAGAGAGAGAGTGCTCGTGCGCATAAGCATACGCATGTGTGAATCGGGGGGAGGGGCAGAGAGAGGAGAAAGATTATCCCAAGCAGGCTCTGCATTGTTGGCACTGAGCCTAACTCCAGGTTTGATCTCACAAAGCATGGGATCATGATCTGAGCCAAAATCAAGACTCAGACAGTTAACCGACTGAGCCACCCAGACACCCCATATAAGCTTCATTTTTTATTTCAATATTAATGATACATTTTAATAATTTTACATAAATCCCACTATTTACTATAACACAAGACTCCTGAAGAAACCTGAGCTTACTCCTTAAACAAAGTCATTAAATATTTGGCTGCTAAGGTAACACAGCTCTATCAATGACTTCTCTCTTCTGTCAACAACTATCTTCAAAGAACTCAAAGGTGCTTTAGTCTAAGTGGGTTCTTTTGACTGGATAAATGCATTTGTATTGAAGTGAGCAAAGACTATCTTAACACAGGTTATTATGTTCCACAGAATGTTTGTAAGTCAAAATATTGAATGCCTTCAAAACTACATGTGAAAATAGCCAGAAAGGCATCACATTAGATAGCAATACATATTTCTCAGTACATTCAACAGCTTTTTTCCTCCAAACGTGAAACAGATTTGTCTTTTAGTATCCAATGATGGGTGGTTTATATTTGTGAGTCCTATTATACAAAAATTCTTAATTTTTGAGCAGTGAAATCATATATGGGGCAGCACAGTGGTCACTTCATGAGGGATTTCTGGTAACTGAGCCATTTTGCATAACAGGAGATACAGCAACTAATCTCACCAGGGCTTATGCTTATTAAAGAGAAAGTCAAGTGTAATTACTGGCACTATTTAAGTTGTTTTCTTTCCCCTTCCTCTATTTTCTCCCAGCTTTTTTTTTTTTTCTGATAGCAGTCACTGGAATTGTTCATTTTAGAGTTGAAATGAAACTATATGAATAAAATGCCTGCCATGTAACAGTCTCAGTCTCTCTCTCTCTCTCTCTCTCTCTCTCTCTCTCTCTCTTCCTTAGCAAAATACCCTCCAGGTCCATCCATTTTATGGCAAATGGTAGGATTTCATTCTTGTTTACTGTTGAGTAATATTCTACTACATATATATACACATTTTTTTTCCAATATATGAAATTTATTGTCAAATTGGTTTCCATACAATACCCAGTGCTCATCCCAAAAGGTGCCCTCCTCAATACCCATCACCCACCCTCCCCTCCCTCCCACCCCCCATCAACCCTCAGTTTGTTCTCAGTTTTTAAGAGTCTCTTATGCTTTGGCTCTCTCCCACTCTAACCTCTTTTTTTTTTTTTTTTTCCTTCCCCTCCCCCATGGGTTTCTGTTAAGTTTCTCAGGATCCACATAAGCGTGAAAACATATGGTATCTGTCTTTCTCTGTATGGCTTATTTCACTTAGCATCACTCTCCAGTTCCATCCACGTTGCTACAAAGGGCCATATTTCGTTCTTTCTCATTGCCACGTAGTACTCCATTGTGTATATAAACCACAATTTCTTTATCCATTCATCAGTTGATGGACATTTAGGCTCTTTCCATAATCTGGCTATTGTTGAGAGTGCTGCTATAAACATTGGGGTACAAGTGCCCCTATGCATCAGTACTCCTGTATCCCTTGGGTAAATTCCTAGCAGTGCTATTGCTGGGTCATAGGGTAGGTCTATTTTTAATTTTCTGAGGAACCTCCACACTGTTTTCCAGAGTGGCTGCACCAGTTTGCATTCCCACCAACAGTGCAAGAGGGTTCCCGTTTCTCCACATCCTCTCCAGCATCTTTTACACCACATTTTCTTTATCCACTGACAGACACTTGGGCTGGTTCCATGTCTTGGCTATTTTCAAAAATGCGACAATGAACACGGGTGTGCAGATATCTTTTCAGGATACTGATTTCATTTATTTTGGATAAATACCCAAAAGTGGAATCCTAGATCACATGGTATTTGAATTTTTAAGTTTCTGAAGAACCTACATACTCTTTTCTACAGTGGCTGCACCAATATACATTGCCTCCACCAGTGCACGAGGGTCCCTTTTTTCAGTGCCACCTCTTAGAGCAAACATAAATTTCAGTAACACCAGAAGTAATCAGAAAGACAGAAATTAATTCTATAAACTAAACATAAATGGCACCGGAGCAAACACAACAGCTGTGATTGAGCAGGCCTCCCCCACCCTGAAAGTCTGTGTGTAGCAATGAACTCCAGATGTTCCTGGGGAAAACCAGCTCAGGCTCAAGCCACACTGCAACCAGTGAGACAGAGAAGCAAAGTTAAGAGTAGATACTAAAAGTAAGCAAGATGTGGAGCTCAGCCCAGGAGATCCACAAAGTTCAAGTTCGGGCTTGTTTTGGGAAGCACAGTAATTAGCAAGAGGGGTTGGGGGCAGAAAGAAGGTACAGTTGAGCCAGCCCACACGTCAGAGAGAAGGTCCAGGTGACTGCTGAGAACACGGAGAGCAACTAAAGTACATCTTGGTTCCTGGACAGGTGTTCATAAAGGACTAGATTCAATTCCTTGGACTGAGGTGAGAGCTCTGCCAAGAGTTAGCTAGGCGAGGAGGCCTAAGAGTCAGAAGAGCAAAGGGTTACGATCATTCACTCAGAAACACAAGCACATCTGTGTTGGACTTCCGGCTCTGTTACTCATTAGTAATAGTAAGTACTTATTAGGTGGTCACAGTAGCAGGTAAGCCGGTGTTCCAACCCAGAGGGAGGGTTTAGAGAGTAAGTTAACTGTGCAGACTACAGCAGAGGGTTTAGTGCAGGAATGCAGGCCTGGACTTGGTCAACATGGGGAGCCAGTGAAGGGTGGGAGTGGGAGTGGGAGTGGTAGCCCCAGGGCTGGCTTCATAGTTGTGCCATCTTTCCTGCCACACACAGGGTGTGTGCTTCGTTTCTAAGCATAGGGTCCCACACTTGGTGTGATGCTTTGCTGTCACAATCTTGACGTTCGCAGTAATTTTTTACTTTTTGCACCAGACCCCACAAATTACGTAGCTGGTCCTGGGTAGGCCATTCAGGGCACGAAAGACCTTTCAGACACCAAAGATCTTGCAAGCAACCACAGAGGTTGAGATAAGGCTTCACTGACTACGGCTGGCTTCAACTTGCATGGCAAGACCCAGGATCCAACTCTAGGGGATGGAAAAAGCCAAGAGCAGAACAAACTAGACATGGGAGCAGGGATGCTATGAATAATTACCCCAAGACAACACAAGGGATCACCTGTGATGCTCCTGGTCAAATGGGGAGAAATGGTCACCCTCCAAATAAGTCATTCTAGCAAAGTGTTCTGAAGTTATACCTACAGGGCCAAGTTGGCAATAAATACAGAAGCTACTATCATGACCACAAAGCACTGTGTTCATAGAAAATTCAGATCTAATTTTGGAGGTGGGGGTGGGGAAAGGGTAGTTATGATCTTATCTTTCAAAGGATGGTCAAAACAGAATCATATTTTACGTAGCCAAAACTTATGTTTGAAAAGCTGCCCATATGGTAATAATCGTTGCAGCTGGGTAGATGAGTACATGAAGTTCATTACACCATTCTCTCTACTGTCATGCATGTTTGGAAATTTCATAAGAACCATTTTTAAAAGTAAAAAGAAAGAAAACTAATTTAGATTTTTCTGTTGATATTACATTGAATAACTATTTCTTAAGTCCCCCAATAAATTATTTTGTTAACAACTTGCTATAAAATTACTTCAAAAAATAAACAGGAAAACAACTTGATTTGAGAATGATTTTTGTGTCAAGTGTTCTCAAATTACCCAAGTAAATAAACAGTGCTGGTGCCAGAATTTCTACATTGAGGGATTTAGGGATATAAAACTAATTGGAGAAAAAAAGATCAGAAATTCTGTCTTGAGGCTCTGTTTACATAGAAATCGCATTATTTTTATTTAGATTTCAAGTTGATTTTGAATAGCCTGGGATGGATGTGATGGAGCTTATGGGAAATTAAAGCTCTTGTATTAGTCACAAGAGGTTAGACGGTACTACAGATCCAAATTAACTCCAAATCTCAGTGGCTTAGGAACAACTAAGGCTTGTTTCTGGCTTGTGCTGCTGCCTGTCAAGAATTAACAAGGATCTCTGCTCCCCGCGTTCACCCAAGGGATCCAAGCCAGTGGAGACTCTGCTATCCAGTAACTGTGTGTGGAACACATGGCTTCCTCTATCCCTGGGTCAGGCAGTAGAGACTAGAGAATCACACATTGTCTCAGAATGTAAGTGACACATCGCCTCCACTACCAATTCACTGGCTGAAAGTTGTGATATGGCAACATCTGACTGCAGGGGGGGGTCAAATGGAATATTCTGTTAGGATTATTGTCACCACAAGATCCCAAGCACTGCTTTGGACACTGCAAGAAGAGTACAGCTCATGATTTCTGGGGTCTTCAATCCTAGAATCCGAGCTACACACTCCATGAGAATGAAAATGTCATTGGTATGTCTGGAAATATTTGTTCAACAAATTAATAATGAAAAGAAGATTACAGGGTGAAATTTCCAACTTTTTCAAATACTAAATAGTATTCATTTTCATTTAAGAGGCATGATTAATTCAAATGAATATTAACAATTCATTCAAACCAGTCTAGCTGACCTTTTAACTGCCAATACTTTCCTAGCCATTGCTATGGATAATAGTAATGTTCATTTTAAGATGAATGATTGTTTTAGTTACCTATTCCTGTGCAACAAACTACCACCTAGGCTCAGTCAGGTGGTTTCACTTGGGGTCTATTGTCCAATTACAGTTAAATGGCGGCTAGGGTTAGAATCATCTGAAGGCATCTTTTCTCATAGGTCCAATACCTCTTCTGGGATGGCTGAAACAGCTGGGAACTGGCTGGGCGTCTCTTTGCACAGCCTCTCCACAACACTAGCTTGGGCTTCCATGTAGCATGGCATTCTCAGGACAGTTGGGCTTCTATCAAGCAGATAGCTTCTCCTAGCATAAGCATTTGTTAAGAGCGCGAGGCCAAAATGGCAAGGCTTCTTAGCACCTACACGTGGAAGTCCACAGTGTCACCTCATTGCACTCCATTGAGTCGCAGGACCAGCTAAGCTCCAAAGAAAGGAAAGAACCCAAAGGTGTGAGTAGAAGTGCTTCAGTGGGGTGCCATCTTTGGGGACAAGCTATCATTAATCAGCTATTTCATTTAATCAGATCCTAATTTCCTACATTCTAAATATTTTCAACTGCGCATCCACATTTCTAAGGGTTTATGTTATGTCAGGTTTGCATTTCCATTTTTTCCTTATCTGCAAAAAAAAAAAAAAAACAAAAAAAAAAAACAAAAAAAAACAAAAACAAAAAAACAAAAAAACAAAAAGAAACAAAAAAACCTGTAGGGGCACCTGGGTGGCTCAGTTGGTTCAGCGTCCGACTTCGGCTCAGGTCCTAATCTCTTGGTTTGTGAGTTCCAGCCCTGTGTCGGGCTCTGTGCTGACAGCTCAGAGCCTGGAGCCTGCTTCGGATTCTGTGTCTTCCATCTCTTAGCCCCTCCCCGGCTCATGTGCTCTCTCAATATACGTTAAAAAAATTTTTTTTAATTGTAAATAGGACATGACAGTTTGCAAAGGCATAAGAATTGGTATCACAAATCTGCCCTGATCTCTAGATTTATAATGCTAGGATGTCAACTGGATGTCAACTCCAGTTAAGAATGTTGCCACTTTGCTATTCTGGTCAAATTCTCAAATATGAGAGTGCTAGCATTGGGAGGAATACAACAATCGGGGAGGATAGTGCAGGTCTTCCATTTTACATGTACAATCATATAAAGTGTGTGTGTGCGCACGTGTGAGTGTGTGCAAGAGTGCGTGCTGTCTAGAATAGGTGGCCTGGCACTAGAACCCAGGCCAGGAAGTTCCCTACTTAACAGAAATTATTCACAGAACATAAACACCAGATTAGAGAAGCTTACTTCATAACCCTAACCTTTACCAAGGAAGACAAAAACAAGGCTGCTCCATAATTATATCCAAGCAGAGAGAAAAACAAGACCACTCTTCAAATCACTAAAGTGACCAAGCATCTCTCTCACCCAGGTAATATCAATGACTTCTGCTTCTTTGTCACTTACTATTTTACCCTTGTTCCACTGATCCCACCACTTTCTAGATAAAATTATCAAGATACCCAATCAGATTTACCCCCGCTTCCTAATAGTACTCAATCCAGAACGAACCTCACTTCCTCGTGCCTCACCAAAATCGTCTTTCCCAAGTCTAATTCCATAATAAATCCCACCCAACAATACTCTCTTACTCAGATTTCCCTCATTTTGCATGCTATCCTGTCTTATTTGATGCAGCAAACAACAACAAGCAACAACTCTAAATCTGTTTTCACACATGTGTGTTCCTGGTAGTCTTTGGTTAATGAGTATTATATAGTAATAATAACTTCATGTAACATATGAAAGGCTATTTATTTCAATTGACAAGTTCAGCAAACGCACACACAGACAAAGGGGGTCAGTTTCGCTTGGAATCCTGAACCACCATCAACTCGAAGTTTACATTTGTCCCCATTGACTGTGGAGCACCAGGCACCCATACATATACCCATGTTCCCAACAGTGGTGTTTCATACTGAAATCTCACGGCCGCCATAGTAATCTCAAATGCCTAACACAGAGAACATAAAGGAACAACATCAGATTGATCAATGATTCAAAGTGTAGACTCTCCTGGCCTCTGACAGCCCATACTTCTCCTACCACAAAGCTTGTTGTTATCAGAACTAATAGAGATGAGGTGAAATGCGTTTACCTCAATCATTTCACAATTATCAGCTTTGATGTGAACCTCAGTTAAAGAGAGGGTAGAAACTGATGATTTGGAGAAAAGACAAAAAAAATCTATGGATTTGAGGTCCCTCTTTCCCCATTCTATCCATGCTGTTATTTCATAGAATTCATTGCATTCGTCCAACAAATACTTCCTGAGCTCCTACCACATGCTGAGTACACAGATTTTCATATACAAGTATGAAAAATTATTAAAGACAATCCAGAAACGATACTCACTCTAGCCTTTTACCAATGGGCTGAACCCACCTGCTCTTTAGCATGCAAACAGCGATGTGATCTCTCTTCCCTCCTTGAACACCAATCTGTCCAGATAACTGAAACTTCTACTGTCAACCTTGCATTCTGCCAGGTCTATCTGCTGCTGGAAAATAACAATGCTGGAAAACCGGGTTGAATTCTCTTAAGTAAACTGTCACTCCTTAATGTACCGTATCTTTCCCAAAAATTCATTAGTCTTCCTTTTAAGGAGATGAGTTTTAATGTTCTTCCTATCAAGGGCTACTCTAAACACCGAGTTTACAAAGTTACAAAGTTTAAAGGGCTAGGAAGACATCAATCAATCGATTGATAATTGCTGACCAAAACTTTACACTGAGTTTTTAAGGCCTGGTGCTTGGATTGGTACCAATTAGCCAAAAGAAAAACTCTCCATTTCTAAATCATAGGAAGATAGTGACTTCATATTTATAAGGAATGTGCTAAATAAGAGACAGAACATATGATGGGAAATAAGAAACTTTTCAAAAGAGAAGTACACAATTTGTGTAAAAAAATTGTAATTTCAGTTTATCACCTGTGCTTTGGATTTGAAGATAGCAGTCAGCCAGTCACCATTCTTCTATATGTCACTTATTCAAAATTCAATTCATAATGACTTCTATTTCATAGATACTTGAATGCATATAAAACTTTATGTGCATTACATATACACTGCAAAGCATAGGAAAAGATATTTTTACAAAGAGGTTCTCAAAGTATTCCAAGTAAAACGCCAAACTGGTGCAACTTAAATAAATGGCATGTTTTTAAATAAAATGTATTAATGAATATATTAAGATCTGTGTTTTGAAAGTTGTCTGTTTTCAAATAGACTGATCTATACTTGAGTGGATATAAGTACTTGTTTCAACGAAGAAAGTTAACTGCACAAAAACAACTTCAGAGTAGAGATACCTAGAGGCCAAAAAGTTGTGTTTTGGTCAGTACAAAACAGAACTACAAGTGAAAATGGGTTCAGTGGCTTTAAATTAGTCTAAAAACTTTAAGGAGATAGTATTGCCCAATGGTTAAAAGACTAGCGTGCAGCCACTCTGGAAAATAGTAGGGAGGTTCCTCAAAAAGTTAAAAATAGAGGACTACCCTACAATCCAGCAATTATACTACTAGGTATTTACCCAAAGAATACAAAAATACAGATTCAAAGGGACACGTGCACCCCAATGTTTATAACAGCACTATCTAAAATGGCCAAATTATAGAAACAGCCCAAATGTCCATCAACTGATGAATGGATAAAGAAGATGTGGTATATAAAAACAATGGAATAGTACTCAGCCATAAAAAAAAGATCAATGTTGTCATTTGCAATGACATGGATGGAGCTAGAGAGTACTTTACTAAACGAAATATGTCCAATTATTTGGACCAATTACCATATGATTTCATTCATATGTGGAATTCAAGAAACAAAGCAAACAAGCATAGGGGAAAAGAGAAAGATGGCGGGGGGGGGGGAGGGGGGGGCAAATCAAGAAACAGACTCTCAACTACAGAGAGCACACCAATGGTTACCAAAGGGGAGGTGGGTGGAGTGATAGGTGAAATAGGTGATGGGGACTAAGGAGTGCACTTGTGAGCACAGGATGTTGTATGGAAGTGTTGAATCACTAAATTTTACACCTAAAACTAATACGATACCACATGTTAACTAACTGGAATTTAAATAAAAGCTTTTAAAAAATAATAAATCTAATTGAGCAGACAAAAAAGAAAAAAATTCTAGGGTGCTAGAATCGAACAGAACCAACCCTGTGTGTCACTGGACAAGTTAATTAAATGTTCAGGTTGTCAACTCCCTCGACTATAAAGTATCACCTCCTATCATAGAGATAGAGGACTAAATGAGATAATGCATGACAAGAAATTAGCGACACCACACACGAAACATTCAGTAAAGGTGAGGTATGATGATAATGATTAAGAAGGAATGGTGAAGATATTGATTCTCAACTAAGCCCCTATCTACCTGTGTACCGATTCATTACTGTATTTGTGTCTGAGGTTTGCAAACAGTGTTCTGAAGACAAATTGAAAAAGATCCACTTTTCCTAGTGAATATAAATCCATGACAGTTTCTTTTCTAAACTGTTCTGCTGATGCTGAAAATAGAGGAAGACACAAAGCTAGAAGCCAGGATCAGAAGACAGGATCAAGTTACAGTTGTCCTTTCTCCCTCAAGCTGAGAATTTGTGTATGTACGTTCAAGGACTGAAGCCAATAAGCCTATTATATTGCAAACACAAAAGACAAAGGTTTTGGTAATAAACACAAATTTAGAAGGGAAGGATTAGCGCATGAGTGACAAAGAAGAGGAATAATTATTCTGTGTGGGATAGGGGTATAAAAGGATTACCACCCACTAGGCCAGCTCAAGAGAATAAATCTCAAGAGTTTTCAGCAGCTACAAGTCTGGTGAGCCCGTAAATATCCACCTAATAGTTGTGAAATTAAAACCCACTGTTACAGGACCATAGAAAAAAGTGCATCATACCATGGTAGGTGTATCTGTCAGAAAACAGAAAGAAAAAAAAAAAAAATGTTGGGAAAATGGAGCCCATACCAGACCACCGAAGAGAAGGAATTTCATATAGGGAACTAGTCATAAGACTACTGGGAAAGCAAAAAAAAAAAAAAAAAAAAAAAAAAAAAAAAGGCAGGGAAGAATGCGGGACACTGCCACCTCCCTTGACGCTGGGGGAACCAGTGGGATGGTGCACAGAGGCCAGAAGCCAGGGCTGCCTCACTGTAGCTGGATCCACACAGAGGCTCAGAACATGGAGATATACTGTCCAAAGCAACAGCAAGGGGGGAAATATGTCCTGGTTTTTCCCTTCCTATCTCTTTCCAACTTGCGAACAATGACTCCAATTGCGAAAACCTACTTAGTACTCAGTTAAGAAGGAAGCCTGGGAGGGGCGCCTGGGTGGCTCAGTTGGTTAAGCGTCCGACTTCAGCTCAGGTCAGGATCTCACGGTAACGTGAGTTCTCTGGGCTGATGGCTCAGAGCCTGGAGCATGCTTCCGATTCTGTGTCTCCCTCTCTCTCTGCCCCTCCCCCGTTCATGCTCTGTCTCTGTCTCAAAAATAAATAAATGTTAAAAAAAAATTAAAAAAAAAAAAAGAAGGAAGCCTGGGAAAGCAGATGTCAAGAGATGAACGTGGAGTAGATCTGAAAGAAAACAAATGACCGGCACAATAGGCAAACATCAAGGAAACTTACCAAATAGATAAAAGGTACCACTCCTTTCGGTTAGGGTCAAAGGGGATCCTCAGTACAAAAGAGATGTCACCATTATTAGTTTTAATCAGGCTACCATTTGGAAATGCCATCGAATAAAGCCCCCCAGCCAAAATGGCAGTGTTAAGATTAAAAATCTGCCAATGTCACCACATTTGCTTCAACATGTGAGAAGGTAAAAATGAAAGCCCTTTTTGGTAGCTCTTCCACTCTTGGATTTCACATACAGGTAAGAATTCAAAGAACACATTGGGAAATCTGTACAGGATAGCTACCGTTTTAATTTGGCTGGGATATCACAAAGTACACAACAACCATCTAATCATTCCCAAAGTTCTTTTAAAAAGATCACTGTAATATCGGAGAAACAAAAGGATCTATTCTAAGAATTAAGAACTGTCTCAATACCACCCTTTCCACTTTTCTCGTTTCCTTGCAGCATGCGAAAGGTTTGCAGGGACAGCAGAGTCACAGATTCACTCTTGACAATCTCACAGGTATGTTCTCAGAAGAACCGTGTTGGCTTATAAAATGGAGTCCATTCTAGGGGGGAAAAAACCCATAGAATGGTAGGCCATCTGAAATCGTTTAACCTTGGACAATATATTCTGCATCTCACTTTCCTTCGACTGTCGAGACTAGATTAGAACATCTCTCCATCTTCAGGTTGAGTGCAGAGAGGGGAGGAGCAACTTGCTCAACCCAGTCTCTAGAAAGTGGGAGAACAGAAATCACCAACACTGATTGAAGTCCAGGGGGCATTTTCAGGAAATGGAGTAAGTAAAAGGAAACTGGATATTCAAAGCAATCTCCCTAGGGGCGCCTGGGTGGCTCAGTCGGTTGGGCGTCCGACTTCAGCTCAGGTCATGATCTTGCAGTCTGTGAGTTCGAGCCCCGCATCGGGCTCTGTGCTGACAGCTCAGAGCCTGGAGCCTGTTTCAGATTCTGTGTCTCCCTCTCTCTCTGACCTTCCCCCATTCATGTTCTGTCTCACTCTATCTCAAAAATGAATAAACGTTAAAAAAAATTAAAAAAACAAACAAACAAACAAGCAAAGCAATCTCCCTAGACTGGTACCACAGCCCCTCTTCCTGGGTCACCTTTTTTCTCAGCTCACACTCACAAAATATATCCTTCCAAAGTTACCAGAAACTACAGCATCCACACCAAGCTGATGCCAATGGAGGAAGAGATCACCTCAACTTTATTTCTACCCATCAGTCAACATAGAAATAGGCACTGTGATCAATTATTGCATAATGGAAGAACGTGTTTCTCTCATTAATTTCTTTCATTTTTTTTTTTTTTTGCTAAGTTTCAATTTCTAATGGCAGAGAAAAGATAAAAGAGTATACAAAGAATTCTCACGTTATGCTGATGTTAAGAGTATTTTATCGCCAATAGTAAGTTTCTATAGAAAGTCAATAAAATGTGGGAGAAAATGTGAATATAAATCATTTATTATGTGCTCCTGCTATAGTCGCTGCAGCTTGCATAAGTGACCTGGAAAGTCTAAGAATTCTGATAATTCTAATAAAGCCAAAAAACAAATGGGAGTGTATTCCTTGTTGGTCTCCTAACTAGAAGGTAACTTAAACCCCAGTCCTACTCAGCTTTAGCTTTAGAGTCTAACGTTAGTGTTCTCCCCAAGTGCTGCTTCCAGGGGAAGCCCCTGTGGTCACAGTGTACCACCTGTAAAGACTGCTCGCCAACCAGAAAGATCCTGTTTTGTTTATACACCGAGGCGTAACCGCACTGTGCTGGCCTAACCTCCCCTAAAGAGGCTAAATAATGTTCAGTATCGTTTGCCCTAAATGGAGGTTGTTCATCACCCTGAGTAACAAAGCAAAAAAAGCGACTCTTTATAACACTAGTATATTTTCAGATATATTGGTGCATACACTCTTAGAGCTCCATGTGCCACACACATATACACATGTATGTACATATGCACAACCATGGGAACATACACAATTTCCGGGAACAGAAGGGAAAGAGGGATCATCTTTGGTTGAAGAAAAAAAACAAAGGCAAAATTCTTTCGCACTGTAACTGCCGGGTAGACTTCATTAGCTATGCACGGAGGAAGGCTTTGAATGTGGAATTTCGACACTTCCCTGTCCCCCTCATGTAGCGCTGAACCCAGACTTGAGGTGCAGAGAAGTAACCACTGCTGAACTCCACAGCCCTTGGCTGAGGGGCCAAGTTCAAGGCGAGAACGAGCAAGAGCCCAGGACCCTCCACATTTGCCCCGTGACCAAGTAATTGTACTGTGGAGCACACTTCAAGGAAAACGAGCACATCAAGATCCTTTGAAAGAGCATGTTACCTGATGTGGCTGCGAACTGGACCATCTGCTATAGGAAGGAACACCCGAAGACTTGCTGGCCGAGCTTCTCTGGAAAAGGGAAGGGGGAAAAAAAAAAAAAGAAAAGATTTCATGTTGTCACACGAACCGAATACACTTTATATTTCTCTAAACGAATTATTTATTCAGTGTCTACAGCTCCAAAGATTAACACAATCTTAGATGCTGTCTGAACTGGACCTCGGTTTCATTTCTTTTAAAACGCATTCTCCTCAGCAAGAATAATAAACACACTAAAGCCGAAACATCTGGATCCAACTCTCAGCGTGCGCTCATTGTTTGACCTGCCGCGCGTCACCCAAACGCTCGGTGTCTCAACTTTCCCTTCAGCGAGACTCAGGTAATAATTCTTACGGCACGGGATTCTTGGGAGGATCCAATATGGTGACAGTTGTGAAGCAGTTCATCCAATAAGGTGCTAGACACGTATGAAGCCTTAATTCAACATGCAGGAAATCAGGCCCATTATTCTAAGTTTCCACGTGCAACACACTGGCATACGAATATCCACATATTTGAGTCAGTTGTTCTTTTTCTTCAATTTATCTATTTGGAGAAACACCGAGTGAGCACATGAGAGCACACGCACAAGCCAGGTAGGGGCAACGAGAAGGAGAGAGAAAACCCCAAGCAGGCTCCACGCCATCAGCACTGAGCTTGACCAGGGCTCGAACTCACCAACTGCAAGATCACGAGAACCTGAGCCGAGATCAAGAGTCAGACACTCAATCGGCTGAGCCACCCAGGCACCCCAGTTATTATTATAAAGAGAACGTCACCTTAGGAAAGGCCTTACCATATCATCACTACAAGCTCCCTGAACTTGTGATATGCCACAAACTCACTGCAGATTAGCTCCCCCACAGTCATTCTTAACACCATGTTTCTTGGACTGCTTCTACCAACAAGGTTTTAAACAACTACAAACCCACTTTCTCGGCAGTCCTTCCCTCTAGTCCTGGCCAGTGAGACGTGAATATAATTTTGGAGGTGTGAGACGGGAGAGAATTCTGGGAAAACCTTTTGCTCTTCTGATAAAAGGGAAAAGATAAGGCTCATACCTTCACCACCACTCTTCTTTCTAAATACAGATGCGCTACACGGAGCTGGAATAACTATTCTGTGACCTCGAGGAAAAGGCCAAGAGAAGAGCAGAGATACTAACCTGAATTAATCTTGTTCCGCAGTGACCTACGGCTTCAGACTGCTACTTCTGCCTGAGCCCTCCTTGCGTAATTGACTATAATCACCTTTTCCGTCACTTGTAGAAACTCGCGGATGCTTCACGGCAGAGGCATGAAGATGTGAAAGCAATTGGTATGTTTCGAGAATGATCAATAGGCCAATATAGTCCCGCCAACTTTCGTACACCCCATCACTGCATTCCATCTGCCTTTCGGGACCCCCGTGTAATTCTGTGCTGGCCTTTGCTGTTCCTGACAGCTTTCCTGAATCTCTGCCACAGGGAGGTTGGCATGCTGGCTAAATGTTATGTTCTGCCTGCTCAATTCAACTTCCCTCCAGCATCTGCCCATCTGAAGAGGCAGAGTTGGGAGCAGCTCTCCTGCCCCACTGAGGCTGATGGGATTGGACCCTATAGCACAATGTGAGAAGCATTTCCGTGTTCCACTTGGATAAAGGGAAAACTATCAACAAAGTGGCGGAAAGTTAAACTAAAAGCGTAATTGCACTTCCTCAAGGAGAAGCAGTAGCAATGAATTTCAAATGTATCAGACTTTACCAGCACATGTCGGTGTGCCTTCTCTAATGCCGTTTTCCTAATTGTGAAATAAGGATAATTTAGATGGTCTCCGTGCTCCCTCCTTATCCAGCCCCAGATCTATTCAATTAAAGGGTTCTATACTTTCAGAGTATATAAATTACTGATTATAGATTCAATTCCTTTCAATGCCGAGGAAACATCTTCACCTCTGTTAACTAGAAAATGCTAATAATCCAGAATAGCCCTTTGCTTGAATATGTAGCAGATCTTGGCTTCCTTCATTTGTAGGAAGGGGCTGTTAGCTGATTTTCTAGTCCAACAATTTGGGCTTCAGAAGAATCTCTTCAAGTCTCTTTAAATCGTAAGATTTTGGAATCCACCATCAGACTAATCAAGACATCACAGAGTGAGGACATAATTTATCCGTTTTGAGCCACAATACAGGTTTCTAAAACTGTAACAATAATTTTTATACTGAGTATCAGGAAAATAATTGTGTTTATTTTAATTAAGATAGAACTGACATAACATTGTGTAAGTTTTAAGGTATTTGTGTTGTTTCAAAACATCTATGTATTGCAATAGGATTACCATCATACTGTATAATTATTCCATAAAATATATGTATTATGGATAATACATATACTTTATCCCCTCATCTCCTGACGGACACTTAAGTTCTTTCTATATCTTGGCTATTGTGAAAAGTGCTTCAATAAACATGACGTGAGTGTATCTGTTGGATATCCTGCTTTCATCCTCTTTGGGTATGTACCCAGAAGTGGCAATACTGGATCATATGGTAGTTCTACTTTTAGTTTTTTAAGGAACCTTCACACTGTGTTCCACAGTGGCTACACCATTCCCACCAACCGTGTGCACGAGGCTGCCCTTTTCTCCACACCCTCACCAACACTTGTGAGCTCTTCTTCAAAGTTTTGGTTTTGTTTTGTTTTTAATCAGAATAAAATTATGATCATCCAATTCAAGACATGAGCACTAACATTCGACAAATATTTCACAGAAAAGGGAGATGTGTGATGTGCAGCATCTGATCCACATCATTAAAGAACCTTGAAGGGGGAAGGACAGAAAATGGGCATTTATATGTAACAACCACCCAACGTGAAATGCAAGCTCTCCCTTCTTGATAAGTGCCCACGCTTACCTTTCTTCTAAAGGTCACACTGCACTTCGGCACCGACACAAGTGTAATTAACTGTATCATGGTAATTGTAATCTATTGTGATCCACACACTTCACATCCTTTCTGGCGCTAAGGATAAATGTAAAAGGCCAGAGAAACAACAAAATAACTGGGCAACATTAATTGCAAATTTTAAAGACAGGACCAGGTCTAGAATTGCAGTCTCGCTTCTGATGGAGGCGACTGTATTCAAAAAATCAGTCTCACAGCACAACACAAAATCTCGTTGGGTTTCTTTGATGTCCTTCTGAATTAACTAGCCACAATGTGTGGTTTGGATTTCAGCCTGGACCAAAATAAACTCACCTGACAAACCAGAGAAGTAATTGATCCTATCTTCATTTCCCCCCTCTTGGTGCCCTTAGCAACCAGTGGTTAATCTAAGGGCAGTACCCATATCAGAATAATGAGGCATGCTGGCTTAAAATGCATATTCTCTGACCCCAGGAATTTACAAATCTCTGGAAGTGGGATCCAGCAATTTACATTTTTAAGAGGCTCTTCAGTGGATTCATATTTAGTCTTGGAAGCAAGGAAACATCTCCGAATACTCCCAGCACACACTTCTTTTGCTGTATGCATCCAGTGAAGAACAAGGATGATGATGAGTAGAGGTATCAAGACCCAAGGATATTATTGATAGCATTTTTTTAATCTAAAAAAGATAAAACGAACTCTCAAACTCCAAAGAAATACTTCTGGAAATTGTGGGAAGGCGCCTGAGGAAAAAGAATCTTATTTTTAATCTACTGATATAGATTGAACCTTCAGCCACCACAGCCCAATTAAATGGCTGGGTAGGAGTTTCAGTTTAGACACCCAATGCCTGCCCTTGGAAAACCTCCCCTGAATATCAAGAATGGGCTACTGTCCTTCTGATATGTTTCCAGCACATCTGCGCTCGCCGCCTATCAAAAAGTCCTAGGACACTCTCTTGTAACTGCCTTCTAAATGCAGTTTCCTCTTGTAGACTGTACATTCCACAGGTTATAGGGGAAAGTGGGGAGCAAGCTGGGGATGCGTCTCATGGACTAATGTAACTAGGCACGTCTGTGCTTGGGATACAGTAAGTGCTCAGTAAACACCAAATTAAATAGGTTCAATTTGTCAGTGTGGACAGGAGACTGCTTCCGCAGGAGACAGTGGCTACAGAACTAACACTCCCAGGGACAAATGCAGCAAAAGTTGACAGAATTCCAGAGCCCCAGTGGCTACTATGATGTCTTAGAAAGGGTAACACCAGTGGCCCAGACTTCAGGGTATTCGAGTGGGGAGTACCCTGATTCGGCTTCACAGAAAATAGCAATTGTTCAAGTCAGTAGGGCAAGAAATAAGGGAAATGGCAGACACCACATTGAAGTTGAGAGTATTGGTTAATGGACACATGTTATCCCGTATAAAATGTCTCAGGAATGCTGTGAGATAACCGCCAAAGACCTAGATGATCTACAAAAGCAGAGAGAAGCTAGAATGCAAAGAAATATTGAGACAAAAATACATACCCTACTTTGCAGCTTCTCTCCCCACCCCACCCCCTGCCCCCCACCCCCCCACCCGCCCAGGCTGTGAGGCTTGTGCAAATCCAGGTTGCTTAAGAGAAAAGGCGCTCAGGAGGACAGTGTAAAACATTAGTGATAAAAGCGTGCAGAACGCTGTGCTAAACAAAGGGGGGAAAAGGCTGTGCAGAAACCTGGAAGACAGACCAGATTCAACGGCAGTTTGTAAGTGAGGAAGGCGGCCAGATGCTGCGGGAGCCTGCCAGCCGGCCAGCCACTGTACTTCATCCGCAACTGTCCTTTGCTTGGCCAGCTTCCTCCAAGTCTAATTGCCCATCAGCCTAAGACAAGGAACTTTGGGAACACGTACATTTTTCAGTAGCTGGAGTCTTTGCCGCATTAGGCCTTGAGCATATCTGAAGAACGAGAAACGAAGAAGCAATAAACAGTGCTGGAAGGTGCCAACTGGACATCTGCATTTAACATCGTAGCCCAAAATTCATTGACAGATATGATCCAGGAACCAACATGGGCTATTCAGACAGACTGAACTCTGGATGACAGACATGACTTTTGGGATTTTAATTTCAGATGGAAAACCATGCTTCCAGTCCCGGTGAGATGAATCATGTAAGAGACAAGACCAAATAGCAAAGGACCTAGATAGCAGTAACACTTGTAATAAGGTATGAAGAGCGGACTCAAAAACCTTCCCAGCACAAGAAACTTTGAAGAATTAATGGTAAAGGCTCTACCTACACATACCTTAAAATAAAGAGCTACCAAAAAAAAAAAAAAAAAAAAAAAATCACAAGTGCACATACCTGGCAAGCGAAGAAAAGGAAATTGATAAAGGGTAAAGGATGGCCTTCTGGAATCTCTTTAACAATTTCGTTATTGAAGCCATCATGTCCTCTTTATAGCTGCAGTATCTTGGAACACACATCCCCATGCCGTTCATGTCCATGGGACACACAAACAATCTTTACCCTCCCCATCCTTTGTAAACACAATCACGGACAAATTGTCCTCATTTTAAGGAATTATTGAGGTCAGTTGACCACACCACCACAGTCAAGAAGTTCCCTCCCATTCCTAATGGTACAGAGAATCCTCACAGTTGGTTAAGGAATGGTAGCTAAAAGCTGATTTGAGGCCCCATACCCTGGCCGTAGGCTTTGCGTGTCCTACACCAGGGGCGAGGAGCCAGAGCATAAGCGGCTTCTTCACCAGCAGATTCTGCTTTAAATAACCAGAATATGGTCTCCAGGCTCGAAGATGGCCTCCGAAGACCCTGCTTCCTGATACTGACACCTCCACAATGACCAACAGAGTCGACTAGTAGAATATAGTAGACAAACGATATTCTTTTTGACCAATAAAATATAGTGAAATGAGGATGGGTCACTTTGTAGATTAGGTTATAGAAACTTGGACATGGTCGATCCAAGCCATGTCATGAGAGAAAGCATGCCATGAGCCACCTTAGGAAGAGTCCCATGTGGTAAGAAATTGAAACTTCTTCGGGCCCCTGGGTGGCTCAGTCAGTTGAGCGCCCGACTTCGGCTCGGGTCGTGATTTGACAGCTTGTGAGTTCGAGCCCCATGCTGACAGCTCAGAGCCTGGAGGCTGCTTCGGATTCTGTGCCTCCCTCTCTCTCTGCCCCTAACCCACTCACATTCTGTCTCCGGCTCTCTCAAAAATAAACATTAAAAAAATGTTAGAAATTGAAACTTCTTGCAAACAGCCACATGAGTGAACTTCAAATTGATCCTGCAGCCCCAGTCAAGTCTTCAGAGACTGCAGCCGGGGCTAACAGCTTGGCTGCACCTTCAGGAGAGACCCCGACCAAGAACAGCTACACAGACTGTTCACTAATCCCCTACTCTCAGACACTGTGCAAGACAATCAAGGTTTACTGTTTAAGCAGCTAAATTTGGGGATCATCTGTCACACAGCAATACATTAAGTAATTCACATTATTAGCAGAAGAACTATTCAGCTCTTACCATGATACAAGCAGAGGTCTGTAGAAAGCACAAAGTATTCTGTGAATCATACCTAAGGGAGGGGAAGACATTCTTCTGAATTACAGACAAAAAAAAAAAAGTTTCAGGATTTTTCCTCCTTTAGGTCTTTTTTTTAAAAATTAAGTCCCTGAATTTTCACATTGTTATTTAACATGTCTCACAGCCACTTCCTTCAAAGAGACAGAGAACTGGAAGTCCCTGAAGACACAGGCACAAGGTAACCTCCAGCTCCCTTCCTGCACAAGACTAAAAACGGCGAACAGGATGCTCAGTAAATAAATGATAAGCTTCCTGTTATCATGCAGCTCTCTCTGTAACTCAACTTGATCTTGCTGTATCTTACAAAAGAGACCCGATTCACTTTAGCTACTGGACTCCATCTGCCACTGCACATCTCAGAGAAACGGAAACTCTCCTCCGGCAGCTGCACAAGAGGGCAGGCTGGGGTATTCTACTTCTAAGATACTGAGGGGGAGGGAGGCTCCCACAGACCCACAAGGAAAATGTGAGCCGATGATACACTGTCCCCTCCTCTGTGTTATACAGAAACCGGAACCACAGAATGACCTACCGAAAAATGGTTCTTTGTTCGGTTTGGGAAATGCTACATTTCCCAAATGATCCAACCCAGAGGTCTGCAGAATTTTTCTGTAGTGGACCACAGAGTAAATACTTTAGGCTTTGTGGCCCATACTCTTTTACAGCTACTCAACTCTGCCATGTGGCATGAAAGCAGCCATAGAGAATACCGAAGTGAGTGAACATGGCTATATTCCAGTAAAACTTTATTTGCAAAGATGGGCTGGATTCAGATTTGCCCCACAGGCTACAGTGTCTGTAGTGCTCCTGTCCCTTCACTGGAATGGTTAAGTACCAGAAAAGCTGAAAGGTTAACACATAGGACACCATTCCAACCTCTCTCTTGAAGAATCACTGCACATTCTGGCATATGAAATGCATTCAGAATTTCCGCTCCCAAGACATACCCATGGGTCAGTTTGTCCCAACATGACTTGTCCAAAGAATCTATTTACTTAACTTTTCCTTCTTTTGCTCTACCTTTCCCCACCCTTTTTCTGTCACTCAACTTCTTTTCTTACCGAGGATTTATTTACATCTCAGGGATCCAGTCTTCTATAGCACCTCTCTGAGGAAACAAGTTACCTAAATTGCCATGTAGATCAATCTGAGTGAACAATTTTATTCTCACGTTTTAGAAAACTGGCTTGGAACGCAGAGTGCCAGTGAACATCTTAAGCAATATCTTGACTTTCAAACATAGTGCAGTCCCAAAGATAGAAAACTTAAAAAATATGTGGGGTCTTATGTGTGTGTGTTTTGTGGAAAACTGGCTGCTTGCCACGTTTTTCTGTGTCCCTTACCTCCCCTCATTCCTACCCTAGAAGTAAGGGATTTTACTTTTGGAACTTGTGGTATGAAAAATCATCTATTAGGAAGTTATGGACTAGGTCATTACCTCCAGAAAATGTCAAGTCCCTAGCATATCTGAAACTTAAAACCTAAAGTTAATTGCATTGGCCAAATTAGCCAATTGATGATTTTCTGCCAAAGTGTCTTGGAAACTTATAAAACACATAGTGATTTCTGGGACTGTCAGAGTTCTTACACACAAAAGAAACCTTGAATTTCCTCATTAGTAGCCTATCATTATTGGTGATCATTGGCCAAACAGACCAATGCTGGAATAATATAGGAGGGGACCACGCCATGATGTGAACAGGAGGAGACAGGGGTCATTCACCGCAGGACATCTCAGAGGCTGCCTGCCACATAGAGTAGGTAGAAAGCAATCTGACAAGCAGATATTTTTTTTTCCCTCCCAAATCTGATATTAATGAGGCATTAACCAAGTCATTTCTGTTCATCTATAAACTGGGGTGGCTGAACTAAAGTCAAACTTGCTGTGAACATGTGAGTCCGTCAATATTACCCATTCATATGTTATTTCAATGTATATGCATATCAGTGATGCCACACAGTGGACAACGATAAGTCGGAAAGAAACTGGCTAGAGCCCAATTTCCCAGAATGGGGCAACCCCTAATCTGGAATTCCCACCCAGTCATTTCTTTTCCTCAAAGCCATGAGAATCCATAGGATAGTCAGACTTTCCTGAGCTTAGGTACCATCAACTTTTCAAAGCCTGAGGAGGGGGTGGTGGTTGCTAAATTTTAAAAGTGGTTTATTCAACCGACCATCAGATTAGAGATTCCTCTGTCTCCCAGACTTCATCACAAGGGAGACATGTAATGCTCCGAAGTTTTCCCCCATAAAAACATATCCTGGGACACTGCACAGCCCTCCATTCTGATTCTGGGACTTCCTCCCACCTCTTCATCAGGAAACAGAGCGGGAAGACTAAGTTCTCCTTTGTACAAATAGCACCAGATGCCGCCTCAGCTGCAATGATCCTCGTAACCATGGGCACTTGTGACAAGGCTCCAATCTAGCCTTTGGCTGCGGGTAGCAAGGGGAACATGGTCACGCTGTCATAATGAATCAGGTTTGTCCTCATCCTATTCGCCACGTACAAAACACACTTGGCACGCAAGCTTTCCAGGATGAGTGTGTTTCCAAGTGGAAAACTTTTGAAGTCTTTGCTCTGTGACTGAATGGAATAGGTCAGAGAGAACACTTATATGACTCTTCCTGACAAATCCTCATGTGGCTGATCCTTTTTGTGGGCCTAAGAGATGTAGAAAAGTAGAAAAATGTACTTCAGCCCCCACTCTCCCAGGAAACCAAAGATTTTGTAATTCCTAAAGTAAGAAACAACTACAAAATTTTAAACTTTAATGAGACATGGTTATTTCTTCATAAAGTACTCATGAGTAAATTGGGGGTGAAGTTAATGCCTCCAAATACATCCCTCTATTTAGAAGAATTTTGTTGCCATCTACATGATTTGAAACTTTAAAAATAGGGGAGGAGGGTGAGGAGGTAAAGAATTAAGCCTAATTTTAAAAGAATATGATTTGGGGCCAACATGTGTAAAAGCAGTCACAAGCATTAAATCACAAAAAAATTAACTGCCCAATGCAATGTGTATTTAAGTAGAGTCAATTCCAAGAAATTGTGGAAAGGCTGCCCTCTTCAGACACACTATTTTTTCTTAAGTTGCTATAGATTTTTCTACCTAAGTTTCTCTACAGGGGAAAATGGGAGTATGGGGTGAAGTATTTTTAAATCTGAGCTTTACTCTAATAAATAAATGCCAAACAAGGACATGGGAAAAAAACATTATTGAGTACCTAGTTTGCCTGTCTGGATTTGCCTGGAATACGTATCTTATAAGTTTTCCACATAGCCCTTGAAGCATGTAAGCAAGCTTCCGGATCCTAAGCTGTAATTAATTAATGGAGCTGTCTAGGCTGAAATGTTTACCTTGGCTGTCACATATCTAAGTGCATTCAGAATAACCACCTGAAGTCACAATAATTGGCTTTCATGTCATTAGAATTTGTAATAGCCATGATGAACTTGACTCTTACTCCACAAAAACCCTTGTTTTTGGTTTTATTCCTGTAATTCTGAACAACCTGAAACAACAATTAAGAGAGTCCTGTCATGATGGAAGGTATTGTGCATAGTTGGGACCTTGGGAGGGAAAGCACGAATTCTACTGTCAGCAGAGTTTCCTTAGAATACTCCACAGACAGGTACTCTACAGACTGTGAGAAGCAAGTGGAAAATTTCCTTTGAAACACAACTCGTTTTTCTACA
Organism: Panthera leo; assembly: GCF_018350215.1. NCBI lineage: Eukaryota > Metazoa > Chordata > Mammalia > Carnivora > Felidae > Panthera > Panthera leo. The sequence continues at coordinate 144,435,611 of NC_056687.1, read as the reverse complement.
TTTCCTGTTCTGGGCTTACCACCCCCCACCCCTGACATTTACTTTTTCAATGGCCAAATACAAAATATCAGTCTAATATAATGAGATGGCTTCCAAGAACCACACTCAAAAACCAGTTCAATTCTTTATAGTCAGTCCAGAACAAATTAGAGGTTAAAAAAAAAAAAAAAAAAACTACCAACAAATCATGAAATACTCCCATTATATTATCTTCTGCAAGAAGATGAAATGTTTGTAAGGTGGCCTCTTTTGTTTCATAGCAACAATGAACAGAGGGTACATAATATACTCAATTAAACAGAGGTCATTGGAGAGGGAATTTGTAAATGTTATTTCTGAGAAATGGTTGTTTATGAAAATCAAATTGGAGTGTGCAGGAAAATGGTGTGTGGGGCAGTGATAGCTACCAATTTACATAATACGTGACACATGTAATATACATGTGCGCTTTTGCAGACAAAGACAGAACTAACTTGTTTATAATTTGAGGTGAAGAGGCTGAGAGGAAGTGCGTGCCAGCATGTGTCTCCTCCGCCTTCTAATATTCAGCTTCATGTATAATTGATAGACTACAATTTTTATGATGGTTAAAAAACAGCAAATAAATTATGAAGATTTCAAAGATCATCCATTTGCCAGGAAGACTCAGGTTTTCCTTGACCATTCAAGGAAATAATTGCTATTCCTCAAGGCAGTTCTAGCAGACCAGCGATTTCTTTGGGTTCTTATGCTCCCAAAGTGCTCAGGTTCAAAACTAAGCTTGGTGGACAACTAGACCTCAAGTATGACCCATGCTTTCTATTTATGCAGAGCTTAAGTTGATAGCATTTGGGAAGAAAAGCCAGCCTAATACCAAATGCTGAACTCAGATTACACCTGTATGCAGAGATAAAATATGGAAATTCCCAATGGAACCAACAGAAGACGCTTTCCACTTGAGAGGAAGGCCTTGAGATAAAAACAAGTTCATCACATGCACTATAGCTTCAGGAGTTTCAAATACAGGTCTATTTGTTTACATCATTAAAATTCTATGAAATTACATTTTGAACATGTATCCAACTCTAGAGTATCCAACACATACAAAAGTTTATAAACTTGCAGTTCATATGAATATAAACATGTATTATGGATAATATATATTATATATTATAAATATAACTATGTTTGTGTGCATTTCTATTATGCATTATTTCATTTGTTATACATGTATGAACATATTAGTATGTGTAATACCTAAGTATATAACATACTATTATGTATATTTCACTATATAACTTACGTTATAACTTACGTTATAACTTACGTTATAAGTTATAACATATATAAATATATGTTATATATTTAACATAAGTTATATATTACATAATATAAATTATATGCACATATTATCTATTATGTAAGCATATTACATATACATATTACATATAATATGCTTACATATATCATAAGCTATATAAGGACAGTATATATACTATATATTATATTGCTACATAAATGTATATACTAAACCATAGACACTGAACTCAATTTGAAATTTAAGAAATTTTCAAGGGTACTCCTAACCATATGCAATTTCTAACTTCCACGAGGACTTTGTAATGAAAACCCTTTTGTAAGAGGAGACACCGCTGTATCTATTCTCAACAGAGCACTCCACAAATCTTCCTGCTCCTGCAGACGTAAACACACCTTTAATACTGAGCTCAGGAACTCCTCCATACAATTTCAAATCAAAGCCAATTTGTTTTTTGAATTGGTATTGGCTCTCTTGGCCTTGGTCTACTGACTATTTTAAATAGAACTCTGTGGGAGAATCACCGATGTCTCTGTTGTAAGGTGCAGTGAAAGAAACACCAAGTTACCCAGGAGACGTGAAATAGTGAGTTAGCAGCCAGTGTTTAGACGACACCGTTTGATGGGCAGGTACTGTAACCACTGGACCTCCCAGCCGCTCCAGGTCTCCAAGCTTTGAGAAGCAAATGCTATGAGGCACCAGATTATGCTTAAGCCAACAGCACAATCATTGTAAAAGGCTCTTGAAACCCCTTCTTCCCTCACATTCACAGTAAATAAGCTAGCATTCACACCGTTTTCCCCTCACAGACAAACCATTACCAGCCACTGTTACCATGGCACAGACACACGCCAGGGAAAAGCCCCACACACAGAACGGTCGTTTCTGTGATTAGCTGGTAGAATCCAAAGGAGAAAAAAATAGAGCTGGAGCTCAAGCCACACACGGCCATTTGTCCCACATGGACGAAATATTCATAACAAACAGAGCACGGAGCCAAGATGGCAAACTTCAGACATGAGCAGGTTTTTATGAATAATCACTTATAAAACTACGGGAGAAAAGCAGAAGATATCCAATGTGTCATTCTCCAGGGCTTTGCTGTAGATCATGGCTTCACGAGGGACAGGACAGAAGCTGCTCTTTCTTGAGGAAAATCTCACAGCTCTACCATGAGCAGGGAGGCACGGGAGCCGCGGTTGTGCACACGAAGGTACGCTTCGGCTCTGGTGGCACACATAACCCCACTCAACACCAAGGCACAACTACTCCCGTCTGGATAGAAAGAAAAGTCTCACAGCTGCACCGTGCAGAGGAATGGCCAGGGGAGTTTCGGGAAGAGCTGGCACCTGCCTTTCAGCTTGCCGGTTCAGGATTTCTGATCACCATGCCAAGTCCAAGGTCAAGGCAGAATGGCAGGCTCAGAATGCTGCAGCTAGAAATCTCTGCAGTGGTGCCTGTTGATTGGTTTGCCCAGTTTCCCATACACACTTTCTTCTATAACAGTGGTGTATTCCTTTGAGAAACTCCTCTACCTTCACTAAACTCAGCAGTTCAGGTGTGCTGCCCTCTGGGTGACCTGAGCCTGCCAAGAAGTTTCATCAAGAATTTGGGTCTTGAATACAATGGCCCAAGGGCAACTGAAGATGATTAAAGTCAACGGAGGTGCCCTGAAGAGACCACTTATTAGTTCCTATAATTGTCCTAGAGCTTCCTTCATTGTTGCCTTTCCCAAACACTGAAGGCTCTTTTTTTTCCCCCCTTGGAAATTTAATTCTATGTCCCACCCCAAACCCTTCCAATAAGTTCCATTTTCCTTAAGTTACCAGGGTTAGTTTCTGTTGGCTTGAAACCAAAATACCATTACTGACACAGATTCTTAGTGGTTACCTTTTTGCCAGTTTCTTTTCCCCTCTTCACTATACACTATTTACCAAGTTCAGCTCAGATTATTTTCTCTCCATATATACACGTAATACATGCTATGTTATATTCTACATTACACTATTATACTATACTGTATTCTTTTTGCCCTTAAAACATCCTAATGATATGCCTATTATTATTGCAAATGCACTGAAGATGAGGAGGTCATTGAAGTTCAAAGAGATCAACTTAGTGGTGCATCAGGATAACATAAAGCCTTTGTTAAAGGACACAGTCCTGGTCTCCACGCTGAGATGACCGATTCAGTGGGTCTAACAGAGGGCCCTCAGAATTCACTTTTCTAACAAGTTCCCAAATGAGGATGCTGCTCGTCCAGGACCACGTTTTGAACAGCACTAGATTAAATCAAAGCTTCTCAAGCTCTGATGTGCTCACAAACCCCTTGCGGAAGAGATTCTGCTCCAGCAGGTCCAAGGTGAGGCCCAAACAACCTCCATGCGAGATGAAGATGCCACCAGACCACACACAGCAGCAAGGATTACATGACTGACCCAGATCACACAGTAACTGCCAGCGCCTGGACTGGGTCTCAGGTTTGCCTTCTCTTATTCACTCCACCGCCTCCCCTAAGAAAACCTGGTCTTTACAAAGGAGAAGCCCAAACCTCTGAAGGATCATACAATTTTACCAGATCTCACAGCTGGTTAGTTATATATTTAACAGGACACAATTGTCAGCTTTGATCACCAGCCCAGACGGCTTTGCTCCACAGTGCTCAAGAGTTCAAAAGTACTGTAGCTCCGTTTCTACTCTGCATTAAAGCCTGACAAAGACACCAAAAAATGGGCAAGGTCAGCACTCATTTACATTTCACTGATGGGGCACCCAAGTGGGGTACAGATTGCACAAACGGCTTGTTTATGACCATGCCACTAGAAGGCATCAAAGCTCGACCTGACCGAAAACAATTCTAATGCCAAGTGCATGCTCCCACCACCTGCAACAAAGAAGACGACACGTCCTTAACCTGAAAGATGGGAGACCCCCAAATGGATAGCCAGTTATGGGGACCCAAGACCCTGTAGACCAGGTATCAAAAACAGAGGTCCACTAGCCTCGTCTGGTCCACAGAAGCATTTTCTCTGGCCTATACAGTGTGTTTATTGGTGGGTCAGTTGCCTAGGTTTAAATACGGAGCAATTTTACATTCATTATAATCCAGAATGAAAAACCGTAAAGATCTGGCAACACAGAGTCCGGATTCTCGCACCTTACAGAAACAGCTCTGGGTGTGAGGGGAGGAAGGTGGGGGCATGGTGGTCATTGATGTGGCCACCTTGTCTGGGACGTGGACTTACAGGATAGAAGATCAACCACTCCCCACCACTTGTTCATCAGATCACCCCAGTCCCCAGTCAGCCTGCGGCCAGGAAACCCTTCAGGCACTGGAGTTCAGATGGCTGCCAACAAGAGATCCACGCGAAAAGGGTACTATAATGTCAACATTTCCCCGAGAGAGTAGACAGAAAGGTGCAGAACTGAGCCATGTTATTAGGAAAGAATGTACCTGTTAAAGTACTGGAGGAGAAAAACCCAGAGTAGTGCCCCCGCCTTTATGTGCACCTGAAGGTAGACTCTTACTTCTGAATGAAAGCTGAACTCCTAGATGCCCCCTTTTTTCTCATAAAGTACGAGTTGCTAACACTATTTGAATCACCACAGCATACCCATTAATCCTGAAGTTTTGATAGCTTGATTGGTAATTGTTTGCTGGTTTCTGGAAAACTCTGCTTTGGTTAAAACAAACAAACAAAAAAACCCCATATTTTCTCTACCCTCATGGATTAGTGGTCCCTGTTGCACACACAGCCAAGTATGTTCCTGAACGAGGCCAAGGATCCAGCTGGCAAAATCCTGCTTTAGCATAATTTTAAATCGCCGAGTCAACATAATGCCACTCTTCTGTTTAAATTACTGAACAATTAAAACTATGTGGGGTGTAATTCCAGGCTGAGTCCAGTCCTGTATGCAGCTCTTTTGTTGTCATTGTTAAATGGCAATACCAAAGCACGTCCAGAACTGGACCGAGGGTAGAGTTTTAGGGCCACAAAATTTATGCAAGGAATTTAAACACTGACACACTGTTTACAACAAAAGGTTTGCCCCCTAATTCATCACACCTTTAAGACCACAGTCACGTATGTAAATATATGTTTTTGGTTTTTTGGTGGTTTTTTTTGGAGAGTCAACCCTAACAGCAAACAGCCCTATCCCCTGGTGTTCTGTTGTCTCCTTGCAGCCCGAAGGTAGAAATAATGAGCCTGCAGAAGGGAGTGACAGATTTTATCTCGGAGACACTGACCCGAATGACTCCATTAGCATTGTTCCAAATGAAAAGTCGCCCTCCCTCTATGGGGATCGGAGGGGGCTGCCTGGGAGCTGGGAGGCAGTGAGATGTTCAACTTCCATTTAGAGCCAGAACCAAGGACGTGTTGTGCCCTCACCCCCGCATCCCACACAAGCTGGGCCCTGCCTATTTCCTGTGTACTTGCCTGTGACAGAAGGAAAGCCTCTCAAATCAAGGAGCACTATCTATGCCCTCGGTGCTCTGGGTCACATCTATAACCCCACTGGGCCCACATCAAGGGGATCCAGGCAGCCCAACCTGATGGATGCCCTCCAGCCAAGCCCTGTGGTTTATCATTTTTGCCTTCCTCTTCCAGGATCCTGTTCTCATAGAAGATCAAAGTCACTTGCCCTCCCCAGAGTTCTGCCTTTCCAGGAAAACCATCCTTTTCCAATTTTGAACCAGGAAAGGAGAAGGAGATAGAGCAAGGAGGTGGGGGTGATGGATGGAGGGCAAAGAGGGTTATACACACACACACACACACACACACACACACACACACACACACACACCAGAGTCACTGAGGACTCCAGGCACCTCACCCCACAACGTCAAGGCCCACTAAACCTGAGAAAGGAGTTCATTAGATTGTTATCTTTTGTGTGCCAGATGGTTTTTAATCCAGAGATGCTACTTATGGGCAAGTTTGGGGCCTGACAGGATTCCAAATTTTACCACTTACTTGCTGTGGCATCTTGTACAAGTTTAAGTAACCTCTCTAAAGGCCTATGCAGGGTTCAGTTTCTCCATCAGCAAAATGAAGACATTAGTTTCTCTTGCAGAATCATGTTGTAAATTAAATGTAAAACGCAATGGTGCACCTAGAACAGTGCCTGGTGCATAGAAGATAATTCAATAAAGGTGACCTAATTATAATAGTAATAATATTTAAGCAAGCTCTATAGACACAAAGTCAAGAATTTTACATGCAGACGCAGCCCCTAACATGTAAAGCTTGCAGATGAGGCTCCTCCCTGCCTTCTATCCATATTGCCAAGTGAAAGCTTTCTCAAGCTAGGTTCCTCCCCAAGGACTGTTTTGGGAAGCCCCACATTGATGGGTGAGGCTTTGGTCATGGGTTTAATGAGAGCTTGAGAATCTCGAGTGACAGCTCTGTGGCAGGCCTTGCCAGGAGGAATATTTCAGACAGCTCCCCAAGATAGCCCCTCATTCTGAGGAGTCTTAGTATGTTAGAACATGCTGGAAAACACAGTAAACACAGGATCTTTTGTAGGAGCATCATTTTTACTGAATGGTCATTTAAAATTTAAGATTCTTTATAAAGGTTTTTTATTTATTGAGGGGGGAAGGGGCAGAGCGAGGGAGAGAGAATCTCAGGCAGGCTCTGCACTGTCAGAGCAGAGTCTGATGCAGGGCTGAAATTCAGAAACTGTAAGATCATGGCCGGAGCTGAAGTCAGACACTTAACTGAGCCACCCAGGCACTCCATAAAATGTAGATTTTTAAGAATGGTTTATTCTTGAGATAGACAGACATAGAGCATACGTGAGCAGGGGGAGGGCAGGGAGAATCCCAAGCAGGCTCGGTGTGATAGCACAGAGCGTAAGGCAGGGCTTGAACTCATGAACCATAACATTTGGATCTGAGCCAAAATCAAGAGTCAGTTGAGCGTCCGACTTCAGCTCAGGTCAGGATCTTGTGGTTTGTGGGCTCCAGCCCCGCGTCAGGTTCTGTGCTGACGGCTCCGAGCCTGGAGCCTGCTTCGGATTGTGTGTCTGCCTCTGCCTCTCTCTCTCCACCCCTTCCCCACTTGCACCTGGTCTCTCTCTCTCAAAAATGAATAAACATTAATAAAAAAATAAGAGTAAAATGTAATTTTTACAATTACAATAAACATGGATACAAATGGAGTAAAAGGCGGGAAGGACAAGATTCTTAAAATATAAAACCTGAAATATAGAACTAAAATTATTTCAGGCTCTTGGGGCCAAAATGGCAACCAGTTTCTGTCTGTTGCTTTTAGGGCTGCTGGGAAACACACCAGGTCCTCAGTCACCCTCAAGTCAACAGGTGAGGTGGAGGTTATTACTGCCACATCACTGGCAAAGAATCAGGCACAATTCACCTGCAGTGACAAAAGAGATCGGCCGTTCCTAGGGCCAGCAGAGGAAAGGACCACAAAGGGACATAATTTGGAGGGTGACAAATATTCTACATCTCGATGATAGTGTTGGTTACATGGCTGCACACATTAGTCAAAAAAACTAAAATAGGCATAGTTTATTATATAGGAGTATAGCAAAATAAAATTGATTTTTTTAAATTTTTTTTTTTAACATTTATTTATTTTTGAGACAGAGAGAGAGACAGCATGAACAGAGGAGGGTCAGAGAAAAAGGGAGACACAGAATCTGAAACAGGCTCCAGGCTCTGAGCTGTCAGCACAAAGCCCGACACGGGGCTCAGACCCACGGACCAGGAGATCATGACCTGAGCCGAAGTTGGACGCTTAACTGACTGAGCCACCCAGGCGCCCCAAAATTGATTTTTTTTAAAAGGCTTCAGTTTTTAATTAAGACGTTGAAAGAGTCTGTCGACTACACACCCAATTACAGGGAAAAAAAATCAGATCCTATTAGAAAATAGAAAAACATTGTGGGGATGGGATGGAAAGAGATAATCGTGGAGAGCGTGGGGGAGGTGGAGGGACCAGTGCTGAGCCATTATTAGCCATTTAGCTACACAGAGTGCAGAGGACCTTCCTGTGAAGGGAAGAAACAAGCAGAAAGAGGCAAGAAGAAGATAAAGAGGCAGAAAGAGGGGTGGGGTGTTGACCCAGTAAGCAGAATCTCTAGGGAAATTGGCGGGGGGGGGGGGTTGGTCAGTGTCAAGAAACCTGGCATGCAGAAGACCTTCATTCGGATCAGGAGAGGGGAGGTATCTGGACACAGAGGCACTTCTACACATAGCCTCTGGTTCCCTGAGCCACCCACATGGGATCCCCTAAATTCCACCACCCTGAGGGACAGTTTCAAGCAGTTTCACATCCCTGGTAGGGATATCCGAACCCCAAATATGCAAGCTGTCCCTCTTCCTTTGGCTCCGTGGGACATTCTCCCTACTTCTCTCTACAAAGCTATTCTACCGCCAAGTGTCTTCGCCAGGAGGTTCCATACTTAAAAAGGCGACTTATTTTTAGCTCCTGACAAATCCACAAGGTCTTTCAATCCAACAGAAATATGAGTGACTAGGCTTCTTTTGGCTGGGGGTGTGGGGAGGGGGGTGGGAAAGAGAAAAGAAAACCAACCTCAAGTTTGTTGCAATGTCACTTTTCATTCTTCAATGTTAATTTGGAAATTTGCTTCAACTTGCTGTGAACCTTTCCACAGAAATATATTGCACCGAACACTGAAGTGTTTTAAAAATACTGGCGCACTCTGGTAACCGTCTGTCACTCTTTGCGGCACATAGCAATTTAAAATTATTGGAGCTCTTAAATTAACTGCTTAAATTTGAAGGTGATCACCACTTTGAGCATGTGGATTGCACAGCTATCTCAACTATAACAGTGCTTCAATTTTCTTTAAGCAGGTCATTTTGGGGAGCGATAAGGGAGTCTGATTGCCCAGCATGCATTGATTTAAAACTACTGGAGTCATCCATTCATTTCTACAAGCACTTCTGTTTGGGTGCAATCTTGCTCTGACGGCTAAATTGGGCCAAATTGGTCTATACTGCACATGCCCAAAACACTAATGTATTTTGGTAATCTGTTCTTTAAGGGCAAAATTAACAATCATTTCTGGCTAAGCCAAAAGCAACACACCAGCAGATATGTTTGCCTTTTAAAAATATAAGGTCAACTGGGTGGGATTTTTCTGTGTGTCTAATGTCAAAGAGATAGCAAGGGAATATATGTATGGTTTTTCAGAGACATTTGGCCCAACATACTGTATTCAATTTCTCACAAATAGTTTTATCAGAATGTAATGCCTGTTGGAGAATTCTGTGTCCTTGTTAGAACCCACAGGTTAACATTTTCTGGCCTCTGAACTACTGAGAGATCACCAGGTTTTACAACCTGACTGTGCACAGGGAATATAAAAGTTTTTTTCATTTTTTTTAATTTTTTTTTTTTTAACATTTATTTATTTTTGAGACAGAGAGAGAGAGAGACAGAGCATGAACGGGGGAGGGGCAGAGAGAGAGGGAGACACAGAATTGGAAGCAGGCTCCAGGCTCTGAGCCATCAGCCCAGAGCCTGACACGGGGCTCGAACTCACGGACCGTGAGATCGTGACCTGAGCCGAAGTCAGACGCTCAACCGACTGAGCCACCCAGGCGCCCCCAAAAGCTTTTTTCAAATTAAGTATGCCCTACTCAAGTTATAAAGCAAAAAAAAAATATTTATATATATATTAACAATTCAAAAATTTAAGAAAATAACTGTTAAAAGGGAAAAAGGCCAAAGAACAAAAGGTCTCCTACCTTTTGGGATCTGTTGATCCCAAAGTAACCCATCATCCAGTATTTCAACAAGAACAAAAAAAGTTTTGCTCTTGAAAGGAAGTGAGGAGGGGTGCCTGGGTGGCTCAGTCAGTTAAGCATCTAACTCTTGATTTCAGTTCAGGTCAAGATCCCAGGGTCATGGGATTGAGCCCTGTGTTGGGCTCCACAGTAACAGCTCAGAAACTGCTTAAGCTTCCCTCTCTCTCCTTCTGCCCCACCCCGCCCCCCTCTCTCATAAATAAACAAACGAAACCAACGTAAGGAAATGCTGACTCGGCTACAAAAAAATGACAGTGACAGCTGACATGCACTGAATGTCATGTAACCCTCACAGCATCCCCGGAAGGTAACTATTACAGCCTCCCCAACTTCTTTTTACTATCACGTAGAACTTGTCTCTTCATTTATAAAGAAAAGATTCCCGAATCTCCAAAAAAGATATCTTTAGGGGCAGTCAGAGTGAAAACACAGACATATGTTCTCAAAGGGTTTCTATATAGCAGCTCTAATACGACCTAGCATACAGACCCTAATTCAGCCATTGTCAGTACACTTCAAATGAAGCTTAGGAAATTCATACAGTGTACAACCGTCTCCACAATTCCAGTTTTAGAGCATTTCCTTCACCCCCAAAAGTTCCCTCATGCCTGCAGTCAATCCCCACTACCACCCAAGGCCCAAGCAACATCTGATCTGGAGATTTCACATCCAGTGAAATTGCACATACAGTGCATAGCCTTCTGTGCCTGCCTTCTTTCATGTAACACAAGGTTTTTGAGGCCCATGTTGTAGTATTTATCAGTAGTTGTTTTTTATTGCTGAATAGTATTCCACCATATGGTTATACCACAGGTGACAGACATGTGGGTTGTCTCCATTTTTGTGCTCTTATGAATAACCCTATGATAATTCACACGTGTCTTTCTATGAACACAGATTGTCAATTATCTTCAAGGATAGAAACCTAGCCGAATTGGGCATTCATAAATTCATGTTTAACTTTAAGAAACTGCCAAGCTATTTTCCCCCATAGATAGTTCATTTTACAGACGTGTCTTTCTACCAGCAATGAATATATTCCCATTTTCCTGAGAAGAGGATGTACAGCAGGATTAGATACTTAGCCCAATATTACACAATGAATAACTGAAGCAGGGGTCTGAAGCTAAGATTCCTAACCCTCTGTACAACCTCCTTAATTTCACAAAGTTACACAGGTTACTTGAGGTTAAATAAATTTCCCTGTTGTAGGACTTAAGAGGATTTGGTGCCCTAATAATCGTAAGGAAATTACCAGAGAATTGAATAGCATCCAGCACATCCCCCATATATTTGGCCCAAAGGACCCTCTCCTATCTTAGTATAGGTCTTCTGCTGAATTCTCAAGAAGCAGAGCCTGAGAAGGGACCTAGCTACATGAAATTTGTGGAAGAAGCATAGCAGAATGAGGGAAACAACAGAAAAGAGAAAGGGGTGAAGCAAAGATGAGGTTGCAGATAGAGCCCAGCTTTTGCCCAACTGGAGGTTAAGAGAAGCTCTGGAACATAAACTACAAAACAAGGATCTTGCCAGCATTTTTCTCCTCAAGTCAGCCAGTCAATGGCTATGGGCTACCCCTCCGTGGGGCAGAGCGAAGGGGCCTAAAACCTTCTGTCCCTGGTGCCTCCAAATGGTGGACAGCAATGCTCAAAAGGTGACTTCTGGGAGCTATTAGCTGTCAGCTCACTGATTGTGGTCCTGGAAACGGGCCCGGGAGGGCACCCACAGCACCCATTACGAAATACAGCTTAACCCTCTCATACAGGTTAACACAGCAAACTCTTTCTCCCCTCTGGGACTTTGCATTGCTGTCCTGACCTGAAAATCTGATCCCAACCCAACCAGTTTTTTTAAATGTTTATTTATATTGGAAAGACAGGCGACGGACAGACAGGCGACGGACAGACAGGCGACGGACAGACAGGCGACGGACAGACAGGCGACGGACAGACAGGCGACGGACAGACAGGCGACGGAGCCTGACCCGGAGCTTGAACTGGGGACAGTGTGATCATGACCGAGGCCAAAGTCAGATGCTTAACCAACTGAGCCACCCAGGCACCCCATCCCCAACCCCACCATTAATACACCAGCTTCTCCCTTCTCAGGTCTTGGCTCAAAATGTCAATTTAAAGAAAAAAAAAAAAAGCTATAAAAGAATGGTGATGGTAGTAACAGTCCTCAAAACTAGTTGTAACTTTTCTGCATGATTGAGGGCTCTCTGAGCTCACGCTTCTCAGATGACTAGGAAAACCACAAAGCGTGTCGGGTAGAAGGCACTTCCTTCCACTCTGAGGCACTTCTCTCAGGACCACAGGCCTGCTGGGTGTATGTATCATTCAGGACAGGATAGCTCATGCTATAGTGACAATAAACCCCAAATCCCAGTGGCTCAAGGCTGTATCTTGCTTATACTACAAACTCATTGTGGGTCACCCGAGCAGGAGGCGGGTGCAGGCACTGTTCTATCCAAGTCACTCCCTCAGAGGCCCAGCTGAAAGATCAGCTAACGATCTCAGTGCTGCCCACCAGTTACTGCCAAACCAGAGAGAGTGTGTTCCAGAGGCTCTAGCATCAGCAGGGAAATGCTCCAGCCCGGAAGTAGCACCTATCCCTTCCATTCACAGCTCACTGGTTACACCTGCTCACCGGGCCTGGAACTGCCACAGGGGGCCTAAGAAGGCCAACTGTCCCACGTGCCCAGCAGAGAAGAGGCTAGTGGAGGAACTTCTACAGCCTTCCTTTCAGGCTTGACTTCATCTGATCCGCAAATAGTATGGCTCTGGTGACTGTTTCCAGTCAATGAAATCACTCCCTTTCGGATGGCCTCCGGTGTTACACTGGGTTTGGAAAGAAGAGAACCTCTAGCGGCATAAAGATAGAGAGCAATTAAAGAGGGCATAGTAGTGGTTAATGAACTTGCAAGCATTTCCAAGAGAACTCTGAAGAACTATTAAATCACAAGTCACCAGCCAAGTAAGTCCGCAGCATTTTCAAACGTGCAGACCTTTTCTCTTTCACTTTGAAGAGAAAGTTGGCTTGTTTCTACTTCTAAGGTAAATGAAGGTCAAGAAGGCCATAAAACTTATTTTAAGACCAAGCCAGTGATCTGACAAGGTTATAGAACACAAAACCTTAATTAAAGTTCCCAAGGAAAGACAAAGAATTTAACTACTTGCTGATATTGTTCTGTGTGAAGAAAGTCTTTAAAAATTCGGAATCACAAAAAGTCTCTGCAATTAAAACAAGTCATCCCTTTTTCAAGGTACTTAGATTTAGGATGCAAAGGTAGCTTTTAACTTAATTGTTATTTTTTTCCCCAGGACCTTCCACACGCACCACAGCCAATTAGGAGAGCCTTCCTCTGCTATTCAGCATGTTTGTAGCTATGGAAGTGTACTTTAGATCCTTGCCTAGGAGATTAGCTAAATTTAGGATCCTTCCCTACTTGCCGGTGAGTTGCCTGGAATGACAAGAAGTTCTGAATATTGGGAGACGGTGGGGGGTGGGATGGAAGAGACCACAATCTTGGTCTACTGACATAGTATTGAAGTAATGCAAGCATAAACCATCCACATCAGCCATGCAAAATTGGCTTCCAGGTTTAAATTAAGAGGGATCACAGAAATTGCCAATTTGTTTCCCTGGGTATAGGAGGAATTTGAGAATTGTGACGATCCACTCAAGAGTCGAATCTTGGGGTGTCTAATTTTGCTTATATTTGCACTTGCAGTTTCTCTGAGTGAAAGTAACTGAATGTTTGAGGTAGGAACACCGCCTTCCATCACTTGGTAGCCCCTGATCACTCCTCGTCATTTCTTTGGCTACGCACACCTAACCAAATTGTAATACAGAAGAAATGTTATATGCCTAGGCTGAAGAAGGATACCACCAGTCCGTTCACGTTTTCCTATTTGTGGAGTGCCATTCGTTCAATTCTCTGACAGCCACGGACAGAGAAGGGAGAAGGCTTTTAATAATATGCTGCTTGACTGCTATCACTGTTCCCTCAGTCCTTCTAGTCCAGCCTCCTCGCTTTTCTTCAAACACGCTACATCCGTCTAGGCCTGCATTACTTCACATATAAAACAAACGTGTTTGACTCCTGAAAAATTAGAACATCTGGAAACAATGACCCTACCCGGCCATTGCGGCTACTGAGGCTGAAGTAGACCAGCAGCTGCCCACTTTGGCTGGGGCACATACGTTCCCAGTTTGTCACGGGGCCAGGGGCGGGTTGCTGGAAAATATTTAACAACCAGCCCTTGGGAGAGAGGGAGCCCTAATTGGTACTGTTCGCCAGTTCTGATGGTATAACTACTCCCGCCATGCTCGATTTCAAGCTACCACTGGAGTACCAACCATCTTACACATTTCCTGACAATTTCACAACCGGCCCTCCTGAGCTGGTATAAGCTCATTCCAGCATACCACTACCCAGTGGCCCACACTCCACACCCACACAATGTAAACACATGAATTAAACCCATACCTGTTTCCCGTGCTCCTTTACCTGGCTGGGCTCTTTAGGCATCCAAATTAGCCACCACTGGAATAGACAGAGGACCCTAGATCTTTCCAGCTACCACAGGAGAGGATGCCATGGCTTACAGGGAAACTCCTCAGAGAACACTTTCTACATTAATAACAGGGCACTCCATTATGGCCTCCCTACTTTTAGATCTAGAAGGGGCTGCTAGAAGGTTGAAGATGTTATCTACATTCAGATTTGACTGTACAGTCTTCACCTCCTCATCCTTGTATTATTGGAACAGCTTTTTGGACGGTCTCTCCCACTCCAGCCCTTTCTGTAGCTAGGCAGCCATGGGAACGATAGCCCTCCGTCACCATCTTCATCATGTTGTTCCCTTACCAGGAAGGCCTCAGAAGCTCCCTGTGGCTTGTCCTATCTAACCTAAACCCCTTGGTGTGGCATCCAAACCTGTCTGCCCATAAGCAAGAACAATAACCCTGGGCTATTGTGGCCCTCTCCCAACACCAGGGAAGGTCTCTGAAATCCCTCTAGACCCTCCACACTGTGTCTCAATTTCCTCATTCCCAGAAGACCGCGCTAACTCTAATTCCCATCTTTCATCAGACTTGCTAGAATATCAAGTATCTAGGAAGCATGCTATCTGCATATTAAGTCTCAGGGACTTCCAGTGCTTTTTCAACACACTCATGTCCCCGCTAAATCACAAGGCCCTGTGAAGATACGTGACATGGAAAAAAATATACATTTCCTTTCAACACTTTCAGGGCTACCAGCAAAACAAATTTTCAGACACCAAGGAGGTGCTCTTCTCCCTACTTCTACTTGTAGCTTTTGGGGTCTTGAAATGGGGTCTATTCAGAAAACTATTCCCCTAGCCCACAGAACGACAGTCAGAGGATGTCCCGCAAGTGGGGTCTTTTTGTGTGTCCTACTTGTGTTGTACCAGGAGCTGGAATAAACTCCTCTGTGTCATACGCTATAGGTTGAGGAACAGACTCTATTGAGGAGAGAGAAAACTCAAAGACAGGATGTAGAAGCTGATGTGGAGGTCCCAGCCTACTAATCCTCTTAGTACATACCCGACCTTGCCTACAGCTATGGTAGACATTTCCAGCTTGCTGAGAACATCTCACCTTAAGCACCTGCCCTCTCTTCAACTCTGAGGGGTTTTTCTCCCAGCACCACCTAAGCTTGCTAGGTAGCAAGGAGGCGCAACCAAGAAATGCAAGGCAATTAACGTCCTCAGGGGCAGCCACTCCCAATTGTGTGGATAAGCACAACCAGTTCTCCTTCTTTGGAGGGACACCACCACGAAGGGCATTTTACATGTTTCCTCAGAAGGTCCCAGAGTCATTGAGCCTCATTTATCCACAGCAGCAATCTATTAGTTAACATACATCTTATCAGCGTTCCTGTTTTCACCTGCGTTTCCTTGTTCTCCCAAATAAACTACCTGACCCCATATCTTGGGCTCTTCTTTTGGAAGAAACAGAGCTAAGGCATGCGGTCAGTGAGGGAAGAGAGTCTTAAGTGCCCACCCTCCCGCTCTCCCTGTAAGTAAGCTGGGTCCTGAACAATCACCTGGTCATTTGTAGTAACGGTTATTTGTCCAATGGGGGATTCCCGCCCATGTCATGTTTCCCTCCTTGTAGATCAGCAGTTCTCAACGAGGCGATTTTGAGCCTCTAGGGACATTCAGTTCCGTTTGGAAACATTTTTGGCTGTCACAAGTGGATATGTCACATTTTGGCTGTCACAACATTTTTGGCTGTCCTCCAACGCATCAGCATCGGGGATGCCGCTAAACCCCTTACAATGCACAGGATAGCCCTCTACAGCAAAGAGTTATCCGGGTCAAAACAGCAGCAATGTCAAGGTTGAGACATCTTGTCATAGCGCGAGCACGAGAACAACTCTGTTCATGGAGGCTAATCAGACCACTGTGGTGCCGGTTCATCTCAGTTTGCGTGTCAGCTATTGACAGGAGTTATCTCGGCCCCGTCTGCCCCACACCTGGAGGCTTTGGGCCCATGGAAGATGCAGTCCCCCTGGGAGGAGAAGAAGCCACATTCCTATGGGAAGCGGAGATTGGAGTGCGCCCCTCCTCTAGAGGAACACAGACCCTGGTACCAGCTGTTTGTTCAGGTATTTCAAAGTGGGTCTCTGGGGTCCCTTTTCGATCTGGCACCCAGGAAATCTCTATAACCTTGCCCTCTTTCACTTCTCCCTAAGGAGGATATTCTTAAGACCACCCTCTCACCCTGTAAACGAGTGGAATAATGTAGAAGAAAAAAAGAAAAAACGCTCCCTTTACACACTTTTTCATCCTCGAATGAATCATAACCAGAGAGGCAGTCACCCTCCCCTGCCACTCCTCCCCACCCCCACACTTCCAACGAGCCTCGGGGTGAGAAACAGAATCAGATCCTGAGGTTGGCCTATTGCCACCTGGGTTGATCCAAAATGAGTAGCAGAATTGGCTCAGAAGCCTCTGGACACAAAGAGCGCTTTCCTTCAAGATTCTAACTCCCAACGACATCACTAGGAGTCCCACTAGGGTCATGAGGGGTATCGAATTACCGGGGCCCCAAGTTGGGGAGCATCAGACAGGACAACCGTCCCAGGTCAGTCACCTACCCGGAGGGGCTGGACTTCAAGCTGCTTCCTGGGACACGTTCAGCCCCCACTGCACCTAGTAGGGCTCTGCGCGGGCATTCTACGAAAAGATTCCAGGCAGGACTGTCGCTGCCAGGCAGGCAACGGCCTACCTGCACAGCCCCCGTGGCTGCCCGAATTCATAAGCTCCACTCCCCAAAGGTGGCTCCCCGCCAAAGCAGGGAGGTGGCTCCCCGGTCCGAACTCGGGCCTCGGCCTCACGTGACAGCCCCATGTGCTCCGGAGACGCTCTGCAAATCACTAACGGTTTCTTTTTCGGGAAACTCGAGAAGCAGGGAAGTGTGGCAGCCAGCTGACTGACAGAAATCCACAGAGCTGGCAGCCGGCCCCGGCCCAGAAAAACAAAAGGGTCTTTGGTTCACCTGGCAAGACTGTGCTCCTTCCTCAGGCCCCTTCCCATGGAGCTTATCTGATGCCTTCGGCCAGGTGTGCTGGAGCGGAGAGCGCTGACATCATCGCCCAGGGGGAGCGGCTGGCTGCTCCGGAAGCCCGTATCTTGGGCTCTTCTTCTGGAAGAAACTTCTGCCGGGGAAAGCCGGCAGAAGACGCTGCCCTCAGCAGACGGCCGGGGAGGCTTGGATTTCTCTCCTCCAAACTGGTAGCTCTGAGGTAGAGGGAGGAGCTGGGGGCCGGGGCTGGTCCCCGGGAGTGGGGGGTAGTCCTCCGGATTTACCCCTGGCCCTGGCTTCTTCCTCCCGTGGGATCCTTCCCAGAACTAAAGGACCCTTTCGAAGCTGTGAAGAAACGTCGGTGGGGCTTAAGTGAATCGGGCGGAACCCTCAGTTATTATCGGTTGGTCGGTCTCTTCCACTGTCTTCCACTGTCTTCCACTGTCTTCCACTGTTGACAGGCAAGGTTGCCATTAGGAGTTTCTCAGAGCAACACTTCTCCAAGCGTAGCCCCCAGGACAGGCACCACCAGGGAAGGGTTTTCAAAATGCGAATTCCCCCGCTGACGCCACCCTCACCCCCTTAAATGGAAAACTCTGGGTGGGACCTAGCAGTTGGGTTTTACAAGCCCTCCAGGTGATTCTAATTGTGTGCCATCCACTGTTGGGAGGGGCTGAGCTCATCACCAGGCCCGGGCTTCCCAGGTGCTTCCGGCTCTCAGAGGGTTCACACCTGGCAAATGCAGGCCTTCCGTTTAGGCTTCCTCACCGATGTCGCTTTGGCACTAGCACCCCTCTCCCAAACATATTATTTACTGACTTCAAGCTTTTCAAAATTTGCAATTTAAACTTCTCCTCTGAGTGTGAATGTTATATTAGCATAGATTTCTCATACGATGCAAATGTCGCCAGGCAGATGCATTTCAACGCAGAAAAGCCCTCACACCTGTCGGCCCCTCGGTGAATTTATTTTACCCTAATACAAGCAATCCTATATGAACCCCATCAGCATTTTTTAAACAAAATGGTTACTTGTTTGAAAATGATTATACGGAGGGGTGGGGAGGCAGTAAAGGAAAGGATAGATAGGTAGATAGATAGATAGATAGATAGACAGGGATATACACGCATCTCAATATGTGTGTGTAAGGTAACTATCATGGGCAAATATCTCACAAAGGCTGCTTGGGGGTTACTTCCTTTTAGAACAACATCACATCGCCTCTCATCTCAAAAATGCTAATAATAGGGTCACAATATCTCACCCTGGCTTTCACGGCTCTCCAAAATCATTCCTCACTGCAGCCCCTCTGTACTCTATAGTCAAGCTGTCCAGACTGCTTGCTCTG
Organism: Panthera leo; assembly: GCF_018350215.1. Lineage (NCBI taxonomy): Eukaryota > Metazoa > Chordata > Mammalia > Carnivora > Felidae > Panthera > Panthera leo. Next base: position 144,416,603 of record NC_056687.1, on the reverse strand, counting down.
CCTTTTACAAATAGCCCACTTACTTCTAGGCCTTTCTGTTTTGCTTTTGTTGTGCTCCTTACTGGCCTCCCCTGTGACAACTCCCCCAAGCCCCCAGTCAGAATAAATTCTTCCCAATCTAACTCCCTACTCAATTGGCAAAGATAAAAATTTAGTATTCAATGTTGGCAATAATATGAAGAGAGAAACACTTCCATGTACTTCTCAGGGATGTAAATGGGAGCAACTTTTCAGGAAATCCACTGGGCAATATAACCCATTACCCAGTAAATCCTCTTATAAGAATCTAACCTGGGAAAATTTTAGGAAAATAATGTTCAATTTTTAGGGGATCTGTCTAATCCACAGACTGACCATCCTTTTGGTAATGGCTCTTGGGGTATACCGGTAATATAGTGCAAAGGGCTATATATATTAATATACAATATGTGCCTTAATATAATACTAAGGGCAGATTTTGGAGCTCACAGCCTGGATCTGAAACCTGACTCTGAGACAGAACACCTGTGGGACACAGAATAAGTAACTTAAATTTTCTGAGTGCCGGCATCCTCATCCACTTAAAATAATGATGTTAGTCCTATCTCTCCTATGTGTAGACTGTCCAAGATGCCCATGGTTAGCATTTAGCACGGTGTCTGACATCCAGTTCACGCTCAGGAACTATAAACTAGCTTTGCTTTATGACTTCATGTCTCTCTCCTATAGCTGATTGGCCGTACGTAAGCTGGATCCATCAGATTTTTCTCCTGGGAAGTTGGAATTGTGGCTCCGAGCCAAGTAGTCAGTCTGTTTGTTGCCTGGAAGCACAACATAAACCACATTCTTCCATGTGGACTGAGAATTTGTGAAGCCCTCTGCAAAGAACGAGAACACGGCAGCAAAAGCAAGAAATGATGCGAGCCCTGGGAGCTTCCCGATCTCCAGTTCTGCTCTCTCCCGTCTTAATTCCTGTCCTTGATTTGAAGAAACACTCAGTTCTTTCTAATGCCTAGAAGAGCATGATGATTATTGCCTCTCCGCCCCTCAGATCCAGGCTTTGCCTTCTGCCTTTGCTCTGTGCCTTGGGGACTGAGAATGGGATTGTCATCACCCAGGACCCCTTGCCCTTTTAACCGCACCCCACGGCCTTGTGATTTCATGTGTGAGTTCTTTTTTAATTGAATTCTCAATCCTATTATGCTCTTCTATGACATAAAAGATATGCATGGGATTTTCTTTTATCCCCTGACTTATAGTTTGCTTTTAGACTAGGTTCCTTGTCTTCTCCTGTTATTCCCCCCTCTACTGCCATGTGGTTTTCTTTTTCATCCCATGGTCATCATGAAACACTTGTCCAGAATTTCTATTTGATCTGCTACAGTGTGACCGAGTTTCCTTTAAGTTCCTTTCCACTGAGACCTATCTATAGCTCTCTAAACTACAAATAAGGCCTGGCATTCCAGGTCCTAGCTAGTTGTTTTTGTTTTCATCTTGGAGGACCTAGCAAGCTTGAGTGGAGGCGCTGAAAGAGAAGGAAAGAGAGCTTACCTGAGGCTGGGAACAGTTGTTATTAGAAGACCTGGATTCTCGAATGTCTCCTGATTTTGACAGATGCCCAACCTAAACCTGGGTCCATGCCATCTATGTAATAGCGTATCCCATGCCCCTGGGAGCTGTGCTAGGTGTTCAGATTGTGCTCTTCCTCACTTTATGGGGGAGCCCTGGAGTCTTTCCTTCCCCAGGGAGGGCTGTCCTCACTTACTTCTCATTTAGCCATTTCACTACCCTTAGTCAAAAGAGGGAAAAGTGGGGTGAGGGAGTCCTTCGTTTCACTTTTCCCGTTTGGGGATGGCCAATGGAAATTATAGAGATTGTGTAGGCTCTGTGGCAGACACCCCTATGTCCACCAAAACCTTTCCCTTTTCTGGTGGGCACACAAAAGGACTCCGTTTCCTAGCCTCCCTGGCAGGTAAGGAAGTCTGGCCAGGTGAAATCAGCCACTCCCAAGCTTATTCCATAAAGACTTCTCATCCCTGATTGTCTGCCCTTCTTCCTTTTAATGGAGAGGTGTGTAATGAGTGAGAAAGAAACTTGCATGTAGCATGTGAAACACTGAAGTTTTAGCACCGCGTCTTTCAACTATTAGCCTACCCTGAATAATATATTCACCAGTACTGCATCTTAAATGCTTTTTTTCCTTGTTTTCTTTCTTTTTCTTTTTTTTTTTTTTTTTTTTTTTTTTGAGAGAGAGAGAGAGAGAAGGGAGACAGAGGGAACAGGGCAGGAGCAGAGAGAGAGAGGGGACAGAGGATCCAAAGCGGGCTCTGGACTGACAGCAGAGAGCCCGATGCAGGGCTTGAACTCACGAACTGTGAGATCATGACCTGAGCCAAAGTCAATGCTCAACCGACTGAACCACCCAGGTGCCCCTCACCTATGCTGCTTCTTAAATTTCGTAGCTGTGGTTCAGAGACATGTCGTGTCACACTACAATATTTTAATTCTTTTCTTAGCTGCCACTCAAGAAATGTAGGCCATTCAATGATTCCCTTTTCCTTATTTTGTTCCACTAATGATCTACTTTTTGTTACTTGCTAGTTTTTACTAGTGTTCATTCATTTCATCAGGGATATTTGTAAACCCATGTCATGCAATCATTGTTACCCAGAAGTGACACACAGAATATATTTTTTCAGTCTGTTATACCATTTTCCCATTCCATCTTGCAATGTAGGTAGGCAATTATAAACCTCTTCCTTTTCCAGACTGTAAGCTTCTTGGACTCAAGAATGATGACCTAGTTTTTTGGTAACTCTCATGGGTACCACAGCAGCTGGTTCATAGTTGGCACCCAATATTTCCTGACTAATAGGTATACTTGTCATCAGTAACAATGGACAACCAGAATTTTGTCTGCAAACAGCTGAAGGTAAATAAAAATGGAGTAAACATTGTGAATAAACACAAAATATAAGCTGCACATATATCTATCTATGACCAAATAGAACATTCTGCCACAGTACCTCAACTAGCCATCATTTTACCTGCCACAAGAAAAAGTCAACACAATCTACTGCAGTGCAAAACTTCTTGTCAATTACACAGAAATTACAATTACATGGTAGACAAATCTACTTTGGGAATAGTACCAGAACCCCAAGTAAAAATTTTGGAACTATTAATGTTGCACAAGCACAGGCATGCCAGTTTTGCTGCCCATTAACAAAGGCCTATTATGATACTAATCTCTCAACAAACCTCCAATAATATAATTCAATTTTTCCTGTAAAGTGTACAATCAACCTCATTATTTTCGAAGGACATTTGTGCAGTACATTCTAGCACTTCACTCTGAAAAGTCTACAAACCAAAAGACTCCTAGAAAAATAATGAGACACGTCAGTGGGACCAAATGGACAATTGCCAACTTCTGACTTTCCTTGGGCTTTCTGAAATACAGTCTGCCCAAGATCCCATGCACAGAAATTCAAGGCCATGGCTGGTAGTCACTGGAATATAAAGCGTAGGTTTAAACTAAAGAAAGATCTTCCTTCATTCCGTTTTCATATCTACATATCTATCTCTCCATCATGAAATGGAATAAAAATGTCTTTTCCTACCAGCTGATGCTCCCAAATTTACCTCTTCTCCGAGTTCCAGATCCAACTGAATACTCAGTGTCTCCATATGGATGCCTCACAGGCATCTGAAAGTGACGTGCAGAAGACAAAACTCTTCCTTGCACCATGCCTGTCCTACCCTAAACCTATTCGATGGTTGTCACCATCTCAGTGTATGTCCTATCCTTAATCATGCCACATCACCAGCAGCCATCTTTGGTTACATTTTTTCCTTCCTCTATTTATCTCTTCAAAAAACTCTGTTATCCCTCCTTCTAAGTGTATCTCTCTACTCTCATCTTTCACAAAACGAATCTTGGTCTTCATTGCCTCTCACTTGGACCCCAGCCACAGCTTCCTACGTGGTTTCCTTCTTCTGCTCTTGTGTATTGCCAGTCTGTCTATTAGAGTAGACGCAGTCTATCTACGAGATACAGCCAGGTCAAACATTAGCCTCCCTTTATGAAAGCCTAAAAGGCACTAAATAATTTCACCCCTATGCTCTCTATCCACATTCTGTGTCATTTTCCCCCTTCAACATTTCCTTTTAGCTATAACTTTCATCCTTTTAGGTTCTCCCAACGTGCCAGGCTCTTTTTCACTTCATTTGGCTTTTGCATTTGTCATGTAACCTCCTGTTAAATATTTTCCCTCACCTTGAAATAGCTAATTCCTTACTCTTCTAACCTCACTTTAAATGTCTCCATCTCAGAGAAGCTTTCTAAAATCTCCCTCTCCCAACTTTTCCATCTGAGACATTGTTTACTCAGTGTCTTGTGTAATATTTGGCACTCAGTTGATGCTTAATAAATATGATTTAAATAAATGAATAAATGTGAAAATTTCTTTAAGTGAGAAGCCCACTGCAATTGAGATGAACTTTTATATTCTTGTTGCTTGTTAATTTATCAGTCAACTGTTACCCATGTTTCATAGCAAAACAGGCAGAGTTTTTCACGAAGCCAAGAGAAGAGTTATTTTTGTTCCCCAAAGGGAGAAAAAAGCAGGACTAATTCTGGTAGAGAAAGTGCTGGTAAGGTCAAGACTTAACAAAGGCAGAGAATAGAAATAGCTAACAAGAGAGGTGGATTTATCTAATGTGGAGTAGATGTGAACTCCTCCTTTGTCAATACTATAAAATCCACCTTGCTCTCTAATGCATTTTGAGAATATCAAGAGATGCTAAATCTCGCATCTAGATTAGTATAGATTAAACCAATGCTCATATGGCACAGGGCAATCCCTGAAATGTGCTCACGTAGACTAAGGAACCAGAGGATGAAGGAGACGGTGACATCTGCATGACCATGTATAATGAAAGGATTTTTAGAACAAGATACAGAAGGCACAAAACATGAAAAACTTCGTACCTTTAAATACACTGAAATTAAAATTACTTTTAAAACTCACAATGAAAAAAAGGAAAAGACAAGCCACAGACAGGAAAATATATTGGCTGTGCATATACCCAACAATACTTCATTCCCAGAATATATAAAAAACTCCAACATTTCTCTTTAGAGAGCAATTCAGCAATATTTGATAAAGTTGAAGACATTCACATCCAAAAACTTAGCAATTCCATTGTAGTCAGATCCTCTAGAGAACCCTTACGCATGGCAACATGGTTAAGAATGTTCTGTGCAGTGTTGTTTGTAATGGTGAAAAACTGGGGACATCCTAAGAAAATGGATAAATAAATTATGGCAAAATCATATAAAAGAAAACTACATAGTTGTTACAAAATTTTAAAACCTGCATAACAAAACTATTTCTCATTTATGGATAGAAAAGTATGTATTAAAAATATGAAAACATGCATGAGAATAAAAAAAAATATCACACTCATGATGATGGTTCTTTCTGGAAAGGAAGGCAAAGGAAAGTAATCAGCAAGCCTTGGGAAAATATGACCTGATAGGAGTGGAAGGAACATCCATCAGGGCTCATTATGTTTGCATTAAAATCATTTATATGTGTAAAATCTCCAAAAGTTACATTAAAAATTTTTTTAAACTTAGAAATAACTATAAAGAGAAGAAAAGTGGAAGAAAGTAAAATGAAACCTTGGCTAAGGTTAACACATAAAAACCAGACACTATACAAAAAATAAAAATAAAAAATAAAATTCTAATGCTAGGACATTTATTTAAATAATCACCTTAAGTTGTGTTTTATTTATTTATTTTTTTAGTTAGAGATCTCTGTAGTTTTATTTTTTTTTTTAATATATGAAATTTATTGTCAAATTGGTTTCCATACAACACCCAGTGCTCATTCCAAAAGGTGCCCTCCTCAATGCCCATCACCCACCCAGTTGTGTTTTAAATTGTAGGAAGTGTAAGTCTTTGCATGCAGATCACGGTCCAGCATGGATTCAGGAATTTTGTAACCACAAATTTGGGGGAATTTCAGCAACTGTTGCGACCAGTTCCCTTCCACAGAAAGAAGAATCAAAATTCACTGCCAATTCTAGTGCTGCCACTCGGCTCAGTAGGAGAGGTTAAGCATCTTGCCTGGTGGACATACTTCTAGGTTAGGCTGACAGGGCATAAAGTGCATCTCTAAAAGCAAATGAAATTACATTGTCATAAGTAGGTAACAGCTCTGGCCAGGGCACAACAAGAGCAACTGTCCAATGAATCACTCCAGGCTCTTCTTTTTGCCTAAAATAATCCAGGGCCTTCTATAGTGAAGGATGTCATGAATCTTTCTAATCCCCACACAGCAAGAGCATGCCTCTGCACTTTGGCTATGAGAAACCTTCCTAAGATAGAGGGAAGAAGAAAACAGTACAGCAAGAATTTGGACTCTGAGGAGGAAAAAAAAAAAAATGGGTCATGTTTTTGTCTCATTCTGCTCATCTCTGGAGAAACTAAATTCACTTTGAATCAACTAGGGATTTTTATCGCAAACCACTTCCAACCTAGATTGTGTAATGTAAATGAATGTGACACCTCTAGGCCCCAAAGCATGGGTTCCCTATTTGAGGATCCTCTAGGGATGGTTAGAGGGCACTTATTCAGAAGATAATGTGCCTGGGGCACCTGGGTGGCTCAGTCAGTTGAGCGTCCGACTTTGGCTCAGGTCATGATCTCATGGTTCAGGAGTGCGAGCCCTACATCAGGCTCGCTGCTCTCAGCTCAGAGCCCACTTCAGATCCTCTGTCCCCACTCTCTCTCTGCCCGTCCCACACTCATGCTCTCTCTCTCTCTCTCTAAAATGAATAAACATTGGGGCGCCTGGGTGGCTCATTCGGTTAAGCGTCCGACCTCGGCTCAGGTCATGATCTCACAGTCTGTGAGTTTGAGTCCCGCATCAGGCTCTGTGCTGATAGCTCAGAGCCTGGAGCCTGCTTCGGATTCTGTGTCTCCCTCTCACTCTGACCCTCCCCTATTCATGCTCTGTCTCTCTCTGTCTCAAAAATAAATAAACGTTAAAAAAAAAAAAACTTTTAAAATGAATAAACATTAAAAAAAGAAGACAATGCACCAGAGATAGCATCTATAAGGCTTCCGCTAGCTTCATGTCTGATCAATGCAGAAGTTTGTTAATTAGCATAATGAATATTATAGATTTGCATTGGTGAAATCAATGATTTGTTAATAAGCCTAATGGTTATTAGATATGGGCTTTCATCAGTGAAAATGATGGTGTTCAAGATACAAGGACAGGCTAGAATACAGCTAATATATTCCTACTCTAATATGAACAGAAAATTTTAGAAAATCTAGCTCTCCTTGCACCCTTAGTAATGGCTCCCTAAGTTTAATTTCTACTTAGTCCTGGGATGCTAGTTTCGAAAGTCCTTGACCTTTTGATTCTAAGAAGAAAAACAGAAAATTCATGCCATGAAATAGTACACATTTGCCTTAAGTGAAATTCTCATACAAGAAGATTTGGGAGTAGACAAAAGGGCAGAGAATGAGGATTTCATTGATTTCACAGAACTCTGTGCTTGCTTGCTTTAGATTTCAGATGTCTGGAAGAATCCTGTCTGTGACTTGTTTTTCTTATACCATATTGAGATACCAGGAGTGGAATAGCAAACATTACCTATCTCTGACACTACAAGGAAGCTAATAGTTGTGCAGCACCAATTAGATTTACATCAGTTTTTAGCGTAAGAACTAAAGCCGACTCAAATAATGGCTTAATGAGGAAGCAAAATAGAAAAAGATCTGACGGTGTAACTTGACAATAAATGACTGATGGGAAAAGAGAATTAGAGACATGTAGACTTACGAGGCCAGAGAGAAGAAAATAAAAAACAAAATGGAAAAACTGAAGGTAAAAATCAGGAATCAGAATGAAAAGAAACACTGCAAACAAATAGGTAATATTAAAATACACTTTCAAACCTTGGGAATAAGATAACATAATGACTTTATGTCCTTTTGATGTAATAGGAATATTGTCTACCAAGTCTTCCCAGGATTATTTAATTTTCTAGGAGAAGGTGCCTTTGTTTGACTATTTGGCATTGACTGGAACTCTCTTTGAAGTTGAATGTTAACTTTAGACTTTGATAAAAGGGGCGCCTGGTGGCTCAGTTGGTTAAGCATCTGACTCTTGATTTCAGCTCAGGTCATGATCTCATGGTTCATGAAGTTCCTGAGATTGAGCCCTGCATCTGGCTCCACGCTGACAGTATAGAGCCTGCTTGGGATTCTCTCTCTTTCCCCCGCCCCCTCTCTCTCTCTCTCTGCCCCTCCCCTGTTCATGCTTGCTCTCTCTTTCTCTCTCTCTCAAAATAAATAAACAGATGATAGACTTTTTAAAATTCTTTAATGTTTGTTTTTGAGAGAGAGAGACACACACACACACACAGAGTGTGAGCAGGGGAGGCACAGAGAGAGAGGGAGACACAGAGCCCATATAGACTTAGTTTTTCAAATTCTCTTTGAATCAGCTTTAATATCCTGCTGCTTCCCTCGTTAATGAGTTAAATAAGTCTTTGACACGTCAGTCATGTTTTTAAATTTTTTTAAAAAATTATGCTTTGGGAGAAAAGTTGGAAGAGTTGCCAAAACATTCATAAGCAGCTTACAGTGCTCAAATACCTAAGAGACAGATCGTTGTCTTATTATTATTACTTTCCAAATACTGATGTAGAAAGATGCCAAATGTTTCCTTTGGGAGAAAAACGTTCATTCCCATTTCACAGAGAAGAAAACTGAGCTTGGAAGACGGCACGTAAACTTGCTCTCATTAAACACACCAGAGCTTGCACTCAAAAGGCTGCCCGAGCTCTTTCCCCAAGTTATACAACCTTTAGACTCCATGAAGAGAGCTGCAAAATGAAATTAAAGAATCGTCACATAAATAGGCTTTCGTCTCTAGCAACCTGTCAGTGCCACCACTCTGTGCTGCCCCAGGCATTTCGCTGAAGCCATTCAGTGCTGTCTGGCCAAGACTTGCACTGCCTGAGGCTGACTTTCCTCCAGCTGTGAGCTCATCTACATTCTTATCAAGGAAAGGAGGATGTTTTATGGGCTCCTTCCTACAGCTCTTTCCTAATGCTAGGATGAAATAATCTTGGCTCTGGTTCTAACTAGGGCATTTAGAGAACAATGCCATTATTATTGCAAATTTTTCAATTGTCAGAGAATGAAAAAAAAATTAATCCAAGGAGATCAAAATGTTCTGAAACCAACATTCTCTTCCATCTTAAGATCAAAGTTTTAAAAAGTGGTATCTCCCACCTCATTTTTTCAGTTCCTTTCTTCCTTTCAAGGTTGAAGGTTGGGGCGCCTGGGTGGCTCAGTTGGTTAAGCATCCAGTTCCGCTCAGGTCATGATCTCACAGTCTGTGAGTTCGAGCCCCGCATCAGGTTCTGTGCTGACAGCTCAGAGCCTGGAGCCTGCTTCGGATTCTGTGTCTCCCTCTCTCTGCCCCTCGCCTGCTCATGCTCTGTCTCTACCTCAGAAATAAACAGCATTAAAATATTTAAAAATAAATAAATAAATAAACAAATAAATAAATAAATAAAAGTAAAGAATGAAGGTTGATTTTAATATACAGAGGGAGGACTGAAAAGTAAGAACTTCAACAAGACCCCCCAAAAAGAGACATTGAGAACTGTGGAGATCGAAAGATGTGCTGATTCTCAAACCCTCCCATTTGTTGTACTTTGGGGGTGCCTTGCACTGTGATAGATACATCCACCTGAAGAATGCTGGGTCGACTTTTAAAACACAAAGTGAAGTAATAGTGATGTATGGGGACAGATGGTAGCTACCCTTGCGGTAAACACAGCATAATGTATAAACTTGTCAAATCACTAAGTTGTCCAGGGGAAAATAATGTAACATTATGTGTCAACTATACTCAAGTAAAAAAATCCAAAACAAAAGATAAAGACAAAGTAAACATTCAGCATATAGCTCAATGATCTAGTATTAAATATTGTGAGGGCACCTGGGTGGCTCAGTCGGTTAAGTGCCCAACTCTTGGTTTCAGCTCATGAACTCACAGTTCATGGGTTCAAGTCCTAGGTGGTTGAGCTCTGTGCTGACAGCACGGAGACTGCTTGGGATTCTCTCTCTCTCTCTCTCTCTCTCTTTCTCTCTCTTTCTCTCTCTCTCTCTCTCTCTCTCTCTCTCTCTCTCTCTTCTTCCCTCCCTCCCTCTCTGTCTTTCTGTCTCTGCCCGTTCCCTACTCACACTCACTCTCTTTCAAAATACATAAATAAACAATTAAAAAATATATTGTGAAACAGACCCTAAGTGTTACGGAAATTCGAATGAGATTTCAAAACCCAGCAGGGTGTCCAGGAAATTATAAAGTTGGAGAGCAGGAAAGATTTCCAAGGGCAAGGTCGGTCTGTCTGTAGAGTCTGTATTGCACAACAGCCATACCAAGGTACTATTTATTGAGTGCTTACTTTTTGCCAAGTATACTCAGTAGCGATTTACACATATGTTATGGGTATCTAATTTCATTTGGTCATCAGTCACGTGAAACAGGTAAAAATCACACCCATTTTGTAGCTGAGAACACTGACGTGGTGCCAGGATCCTACCTGGGGGTTACTGAGTTCGATGCCTGTGTGTGTGTGCACAGAGAAGGCAGCAGGGCCACACGTGTGCTAGGGTGGAGGTGGGATGGTCGCTTGGTGAGATATCAAGGAACCAAGAAACCCTGGAAGCTGCAGACTGTGGGTTTGAGAAAAACACGCATTAGAGAATGGTTGTGGATTGTTTTCTTCAGTCTATGGCATGAGGAAATCACGGTGAGAGATAGAAAAGCAAAGACAGGGAGAGGAAAACCTGGACCATAGACACATATTTCTTGCCATCTCCAAAAGATAAGTCCCTTCTATTGAAAAAACAAAAAACAAAAATACCTTTTGCCCTCATACAGTTATATATACTTCTTTAGAATTTTTTTATTTTAATTATAAGTTTTAGTCAAATGTAAACCAACCATAAAGAATAATTTGGAAATTTGCTTTATAATTTTAGAAATATTTAAAATGCTTTACTTTAGAGGGTGCTAATAACGCTGTGAAATAGGAAGGGTAAGGACTACTTAATCATTGTACATATGAGGGAAATGAGGCACAGAAGGTTTCAATGCCCCCCCTTCTCTGTCCTCAGTTGCCAGGAATGATACCATTACTTGTCTATTAGAGTCAAACAAAGCAGATATTTGAAAATCATCCTTAACTCCGCTTTTTTCCACATGGCCGAACTCCAATCAGCCACCATACTCTAACAGTCCTACATCATTTTAATAATGCCATGCCTCCACCCTCTGCCTAGACTGTCAGAACCGAGGCAACCATCACTCCAGATTATTCCCACAATGTAAAATGGACCAACCTGCCTCTCGTCTCATGGATGCCCAATCTCTTTCCCAATGACTACCATTTTGTGAGACGTTAATTTGATGATCTCTCAGCCACCACGTCAACTATTTTATTTTTATGAATAAATACAAACTCCTTGCTAGAGCATATAAGATCCTTCATGATGCAGCCTTCATGAAACCTGAGTATCATCTCTCGCCATTTCCCCTATACTCACCAACCCTAGTCATGCCTCCACCTCATGCACCGTATCTTCCAGCCACACAATACTTGCTTCTGGTTCCAGAAGCTTCACACTATAAATCTCTGCATGTGTTGTTCTCTGTGTCTAGAGACACAGAGAACTCATCCTCATTGTTTTCACAGATCACTTCCTTTCCTGTCCTTCAAAATTCATTAGCTATGTCTCCTTCCCCAGGAAGCCTTTCAAGCATTCCCTAGACTAGCATAAGATGACTTTCTACACGCACGTAGCAATATCATAGCACTTACCACTCACAAACCACACTGTTTTCCTGTTCGTCGGTCTCACCAGTAAGTTCCAACCGGGTCATTACATGTCATGAGATTGTTTTGGTCCTCTGCATGCATATGTGTGCCATCCGTTCTTTTAATAGCTTTCAAGACACATTAAGATACATATACATCTTAACACATTAAGTGGGCTTTCCTGGGTAGAGCACTCAGCTGGGCTCTAGAGAACCCAAAACACATTAAGATATGTTCCTTGTCCTTAAGGGAGATTTCTACAAACATGAAACAGGAGAAAACTCCAGGAAAAATAACACATACCCAATGTGATAGGCTAAATGATGGTCACACAAAAGATGTCTACTCAGACCTGTGAATGTAACCTCACGTGGAAAAAGAAATGGTCTTTGAAGGTGTAATTCAGTTAAAATTTTTGATATGAGATCATCCTGGCTTATCCAAGCAGGGTCTAAATGTAATGACAAGTGCCTTTATAAAAGGAGAAGATACTAACACAAGAGAAGAAACAGTGGAGAAGGTGATGTGAAGACAAAGGCACAGGTTAGTGCCATGTGTCTCTGAGTCAAGCAATGAAAAGGACTGTCTGCAGCCGCCAGAAGCCATGAGGCGTATGGAACACATTCTCCTATAGCTTCCAGAAGAAGTCAAACCCACTGACACCTTGATTTTGGAATTCAGGACTTCAAAACTGAAGGGGGATAAATTCCTATTGTTTGAAGTCACCCAGTTTGCGGTGATTCATTATAGCAGCCCCAAGAAACTAATATACCAGTAAGTAACAATATCTGAAATAATAAGAAAATAAGACCTCACCTATTTTCAATGGGCTTTTGCACAGATAAACACATGTCCAACAATTTAAGATGGGATCCTTTTCTTTCTGCTTGCATGCTCTTTTTCTAACCGTCAGACCCTAACGTAGGGATGTGCATGGAGAGATGCACTAAATGCTTTGTAAATATTGATTGACAGATAACTATATTTTGTATGATAAGGGAGCGATACTACCACAAGTGAAGCAAAAGTGAAAACAAGTACAGAAATGTGGGCCTCCCTTACTTCTAAAAAGGAAAACAAAAATCTGTCAGAAATAGGAAAGAACTGTCAAAAGTACACGATATTGAGTACAAACGTTGTGAAACACGAGTCACAGTACAACTTGTTTTGTGACAAGTGTAAATGCATACATTTTCCATCAAGTTAGCAAGGAGGTATCGACTACCTCATCCAAAGGACATGTGCTCTTCTCCAATATTTTAATCACACTCTGCAGTAATCTGCAGTTCAAGAGAGGTAAGCTGATAACTGACACATTCAGAGCTATTTAGGATTTTAACACTGGGGAAAATGGTTTCTTTGAAAAAAAAGGGGGAGGGGGGAAATAAAAGAGGGAAAAACATATGATAAAGACTATTGCCTGGGACTGACAAGGATGGGTGACGAATGGCAGCCAAACTTTCCTCCTTTTATGATTTGAAATTCAATAACCTGCATCTTTTGATGGTAAGTGTTGTACTGCCTACTTCAGGGGCAAAGTCCCCCGAACTCCCCTGCCACGCATGCTAGGGCAGCGCTTATAAAGCTATAAAGTGCTATGTAAATCGGTGATAAAAATAGCAGTGAAATCATCTGCTTCCACATAATGGTAACAGTTAATAATTATTGAGCGTTTATCATGCAATAGGCACTTTCTAGGCTCTTCTCAAATTACCTTATTCAATACAACAATCTATTATTATCTCTATTTTACAGAGCAGGAAACTGAGGCAAGGGAAATGAAGTAAACTGCCTGCTGGTTGAACCAACCAGGAGGTGGTAGTGACAGGACTGAAACCCAGCAGGCTCATTCCAGGTCCCTTGGTTGCAATTACTGTTTTCTCTTGCATCTAGATGGAATAACAGTGACTGGCAACAATTAAAAAAAAAAAAAAAAAAAAGTCATCCTATAGAATGAATCCGTCCTTACTCCACATCACAAAGCACAAATTAAACAACCACGTTAGTCGCACACATAACCACGTGAAAACGTGTGGAAAATAACAACACAGTCTTTGCAAGATCCAAGATTCAACAATGAGACAGACGTGAATGTGCCTATAGCACAGTGCTCCAAACAAAAACAGGAATTTAACAAATATTGAATTAAAAAAAATATATATATATATACATATATATATACACAGATTATTCTATGACCCCCTTTCCCTATCTTTTAAGCATTAGCTAAAAATTGGGCTGAAAATGCATAAAGATCAAAATTGAAATCCCCAAAGTATATAACAAATCCAGAAGTCATTGCCTACAGCAGAAATACATGTTATATTTTCACTAAACTGCTCTCTTTTCTTCCTGGGCACATAGAAAGGGCTCCGATTTGTAGCCCAGCTTGCATCTAAGAGGAGCCACGAGATCTTTCCTGGCCGACGGAATCTGAAAATTTCCATACATACCTCTAGATCTGGTCACTAAAACCTACCCTCCTGGATCTAAGGTATCAGCTCTGGCAGACCAGTCCTCCAACAGAGAACAACGAGAAAAATTAGATGCAATAGAAAACAGAGCAAAACAAAAGGCAAACTTAGAAGGCATGGCAGAGTTATCAGGGCAGACGGAACTTAAGAAACCCTGATGCTACCCACGAGTGACAAATCACCGAGGTGAGCATGACTTTCTCTACCACTTCCATCAATCTCATCATCTCTCAGCATGTGTGACAAAGTGGCCAAATATGGAGAGACAGAGCAGAAAGCGGTTGCTGGGAAACTAAGATGCTAAGCTTTTGGCAATGCATCATGTTGGGGGGGACAATTCAGAAGTTTAGGGTCCACCTCAGGGCAAAGTCTCTGCAGGATCATACTCCACGGTTAGAACAAAGCCGAAATGGACCACATCTTACAAGGATTGGAAACTCAGCCTCAAATCAGCTCTAATCATTTAGCCAGAAAATAAATCGAATCTTTTATGGTAAAACGTAACAGTATCCATAGATTCTAATATTTATTAACAAAATGTCTGGCCTTCCATTCAGAATTACCAAGCATATGAAGAGACACAAGAGAAAAGGAATTAACAGAAACAAACATATGGGTCATCCAGATATTTGAGCTACCAGCACAGACTTTAAAATAACTGTGATTTGTATGTTCAGGAAAATCACATGAAGATGAGAATTTCACCAGAGAACTTGAAAAATAAAGTGGAAATTCTAGAATTAAAAAATAGATAATTACTGAAATTCACACAGCTTAGAATTCTATACCAAGTGAAAATACACATCAAATAATGAAGGTGAGGAAGGTTTAAGGAGCTTCGAAGTCACTCACCACTCTGTCCCAACAACAAGTAAGTACAAACTAAACAGAGTTAAAAATCAACAACTCTTCTTGGATCCCTAAGAAAGGGGAGGTCCAAGGACAACTGCTGCCCCTCAAGACCGGAGAGAAGGGTGAATACAGATCATCACAGCTTCCCAGAGCAGAGAATCACGAAGAAATTGCCACAAGAACAAGTGCTGGGGTAAGAAAATTTGAACTGTGATTTATGAATTAATTGCTGAAGGCTCAGTGTGGACAACTCTCAGAGTTAAAAACTCCAGGGGGACCCAATCACAGGGAAGGTCCACAACATTGTGAGATTTACCTCTAGGAGCTCAGCCAGATTCCTTTAGTAAATATCTGGAAAAAAAAAAAAAAAAAAAGGAAGGAAGGAAGGAAGAGAAAGGAAGAAAGAAAGAAAAGAAAAGAAAAGAAAAGAAAAGAAAAGAAAAGAAAAGAAAAGAAAAGAAAAGAAAATCCCCACAGGCTTTCTGAAGGGAGAGAGAATAAGGAACCATTTTTCAAATAAGCCAGAGCACTCTGTTCTTCATAACAAGGCCCATCCTCAGGGAAAAATAGTTAACCTGAAACTAATCTGCTGGGGTCTTATCAGAGCCTAGTTTGCCTGGGGAAAGGTAAACACCCAACACCAGTCTATTGGTGCTATCCTGTCCCACCTAAATGGAGAAAAAACCTGAGAAACACTTGTGAGAAAGTTCACAGTCCAGACACACAGGATCCCTGAGAGACTGAGACCTAATCACAGGACTAGAGAGTGCTTCCTGGGCGCCTGGGTGGCTCAGCTGGTTGAGCGTCAGACTTCAGCTCAGGTCATGATCTCACGGTTCGTGAGTTCAAGCCCCGAGTTGGGCTCACTGCTGTCAGCCCAGAGACCATTTCTGATCCTCTGTCCCCCTCTCTCTCTTTCTGCACCTCCTGGCTTGTGCTCACTCACTCTCTTTCTCTCTCAAAAAATAAGTAAAACATTAAAAAATAATACTTATATAGACTGCTTCCCCTTCCCCACACCTCACCCCCACGTCACTAAAAGGCCTATCCACTGGAGTTGCTTTGACTCAGTACATCATGTCTGATTATGAAGAAAAAGTGAAGAAGGCATACCAAGAGGTAAAAATATAGTTTGAAGAGGCAGAGTAAACATCAGGATGCTTGCTACACCAGATATGTACCATTATGGCAGGGAAATTGGAATCATCAGATTAGATATTTGAAACAGCTATGATTAATATGCTAAGGGCTTTAATGGATAAAGTACATGGCATGAGAGAACAGATGTTCAATGTAAGCTAAGAGATAGAAATCCTGAGAAAGACTGAAAAAGAAATACTAGAGGTAAAAAAAAAAAAAAAAAAAGCAAAGAAAACAAAAGAAACACTGTAAGAGAAATGAAGACCAACTTTCATAAGTTGATATAGACTGGACATGGCTGAGGAAAGAATCAGTGAGCTAGAGGATATAGCAATAGAAAGATCAAAAACTCAAAAGCAAAGAGAACAAAGATGAAAAATACAGAACAGAATTCCAGGGACTGTGGACAACTACAAAAGGTGTAATGTTCACAGAACGAGAATGCCAAAAGGAGAAGAAAAAAGGAATGGAAGAAATATTTAAAATAATAATGACAGAATTTCCCCCCAATTAACATCAGACACCAGACCACAGCTCCAGGAAATTCAGAGTTCACCATGAAGGATATATGTCAAAAAACCTCCACCTAGAAAAATGAGATACAAAGAGAGAGGGAGGCAAACCATAAGTGATTCTTAAACACAGAGACCAGACTGAGGGTTGCTGGAGGGGAGAGGAGTGGGGGGATGGGCTAAATGGGTGATGGGCATTAACGAGGGCACTTGTCACTTGTCAGGATGAGCACTGGGTGTTATATGTTAAGTGATGAATCACTAAATTCTACTCCTGAAAACAATACTACACTACATGTTAACTAACTTGGATTTAAAATTTAAATAACATGTAAAAATTATTTTAAAAAATCTATACCTAGGAACATCTTCAAACTACAGAAAATCAAAGATTAAAAAAAATATATCCTGAAGGAAGCAAGAGAGTGAAAACACATTACCTATAGCGAAACAAAGATAAAACTGCATCCAACTTCTCAGAAACCACGCAATCAAGAAAAGAGTGGAGGGAAATATCGAAAATATTGAGAGAGAAAGGAGAGAAAAAAAGAAATTAGACATTTCATAACAGACAAAACCCGAAGAATCTACATTACATGAGTTTTTACAATGTGCTTTACTTTGTGAAAATTCATCAAGCCACATACTGAACATGATAAAACTTTATTTTCTTCTAAAATGTTTACAGAATGGTGAGGAGGAGGGGAGATGAGAAATAGTAAGCTTTAATGACTATATTCACCCTTCCCACTGTAAACCACCTGTCACAGTCTCCAGTTCTCGATGGGAAAACTAATTAACTTCAAATCATGTTCACAACTTTGCTAATTACAAAATCCTGGACATTTTGACTACTAGACTTTCAATTACCTAAATATAACCAGAAAGTACATAGGGTTCCTGAGCCTTTATCCAGAGTCAACGATATACACACTAGGCAACATGGCACCCGGTGATCGTTCCGAGTCCTTGGCTGTACAGGTTGGGGAGGCCTGAACCAGGCCTCCTATGCCGAGATGCTTCAAAGCCTTGTTGAAAATGTCTGGGTCCCCCTTGAAGCCCCATCACACCCAAGTTTACCAGGAGATTTAGGTAGGAGTGGGGTTGATGGGCATCATCGTTCATAAAATCAGGAGCACTGATGAAAGAAGTCAAGCTTTGAAAGCCTTGAGGCCTGGACCTGCTCAGGGTCATCATTAACCAGCTTTACTTGGAGTACACATCAGATGGGGCATCAGTCTGGCTGTAAATCTCAGGTAAGCTCTGTTAGAGGAGAACATGGAGCACTGCTGTTCACTTGTAGACGTATTGCCTTTGTGGCATGAATAAAAGCACCTGTGAGGTGCACCAAAAAAAAAAAAAAAAAGGCATTGTGTTTGCAATTATTTTCAAACCCTCCTGAGATGGTCTGCTTGCTCTTTTCTTGTCTTTGTGCTCAAGGCAGAGGATGCAGTGGAGGATGGGAGTTACAGCTTGGAACATAGCTGCCCCATCAAAAAACTCATTTTGGACTTTTTGTGAATGAGACATAAACTTTAATTGGGTGGAGTTACAATATTTAAGGCTGTTGGGTATATATTTAGTCCCATGTAACTAACGTACTGCTATTAGAACTTTCAAGGTAAACCAAACCACCAAAGGCTCAAAGATGAAAAAAAAAAGGGGGGGAGTGACAGAAAATGTAACATGTTCATCAAGTACTGTTTTGTGCTAAAGTCTCTACTGATAATAACTAACATTCGTCAGCATTTATCACTAGCCACTGACGATGTAACCTTCGTTAGATACATTGTTTCATTCAGTTTCTACAAACACCATTTCAGGTGAGTATGATCATTATTTTTTTTTGTTTTTTTTTTTTAATGTTTATTCATTTTTGAGAGAGCGAGACAGAGCGTAAGTGGGGGAGGGGCAGAGAGAGAAGGAGACACAGAATCTGAAGCAGGCTCCAGGCTCCAAGCTGTCAGCACAGAGCCGGATGCAGGGCTTGAACTCACAAACCATGAGATCATGACCCGAGCTGAAGTCAGATGCTCAACCAACTGAGCCACCCAGGTGCCCCTGATTATCATTATTATTACACAGATAAAGGTAAATGAATAACAGACTGACTTTTTTTTTAAGTCCAATATACTTAACATACAGTATTATATTAGTTTCAGGAGTACAATACAGTGATTCACGAGTTCTAAATATTACCCACTGTTCATCAAGATGAGTGTATGCTTAATCTCCTTCACCTAATTCACTCACCAACCACCCCTCTGGTAACCATCTGTTCTCTATAGTTAAGAGTCTGTTTTTTGGTTTGTCTCTCTTGTCTATTTTTGCCTTCGTTCATTTGTTTTGATTCCTAAATTCCACATACGAGTGACATCATATGGTATTTCTCTTTCTCTCACAGACTTATTTCATTTAGCATTATACTTTCTAGCTCCATCCATGTTGTTGCAAATGCAAAACTTCATTCTTTTTATGACTGAATAAGATTCCATTGTGTATATAACCACTTGTTTATTCATTCATCTATCAATAGACACTTGGGCTGCTTTCATAATTTGGCTATTACATGCCGTTATAAACATGAAGGTGCATGTATCCCTTTGAAATAGTATTTATCTATTATTTGGACAAATACTCAGTAATGTGATCCTTGAATCATAGGGTAGTTCTATTTTTAACTTTTTGAGGAATCTCCATACTGTTTTCCATAGTGACTGTACTCGTATGTATTTGCACCAAGAGTGCACAAGGGTTCCTTTTTCTCCACATCCTCACCAAGACTTGTTGTTTCCTGTGTTTTTAGCTATTCTGACATGTATGAAATGATATCTCATTGTGGTTTTGATTTGATGATGAGTGATGCTGAGCATCTTTTCCTGTGTCTCTTGACCATCTGTTCATGTCTTCTGCCCATTTGTTAATGGACTATTTGGTTTGGGGGTGTTGAATTGTAGAAGTTCTTTATTTATTTTATATACTAACCCTTTATCAGATAACCCATTTACAAATATCTTCTCCTAAACAGTAAGTTGTCTTTTAGTTTCATTGATTGTTTCTTTCGCTGTGCAGAAGCTTTTTTATTTTGATGCAGTCCCAATAGTTTATTTTTTGAAACTTTGTTTCCCTTGCTTCGGAAGACTTATCTAGAAAACACTATTGATGTGGCTTGTCAAAGAAGTTACCCACCACCTATGTTCTCTTCTATGATGTTTAGGGTTTCAGGTCTCACATTTAGGCCTCTAATCCATTTTGAGTTCATTTTGTATATGATGTAAGAAAGTGGCCCAATTCATTCTTTTGCATGTAGCTGTCCATTTTTCCCAATACCATTTGTTGAAAAGACTGCTTTTTCCTCACTGCATATTCCTACTACTTTTGTCTAGGATTAACTGAGCATATAGTCATGGGTTTGTTTCTGGGCTTTGTATCCTGTTCTGTTCTATGTTTCTGTTTTTGTTTCTGCACCATATCGTTTTAATTACCACAACTTTGTAGTATAACTTGAAATCTGGAATTTTAATAACTATAGCTTTATTTTTCTTTTTCAAGATTGCTTTGGCTCTCTGAGATCTTTTGTGGTTCCATAAGAATTTTAGGATTGTTTTGTTTAGTCCTATGAAAAATGCTGTTGGTATTTTGATAGGTGTTACATCAATCTGTAGATTGCTTTGAGTATTATGGACATTTTAACAATACTTGTTCTTCCAATCCATGAGCATAGAATATCTTTCCATTTGTTTCTGTCATTTCAATTTCTTTCCTCATTGTCTTATGGTTTTCAGAGTATAAGTCTTTCATTTCCTTGGTTAAGTTTATTCCTAGGTATGTTATTATTGTGCAGTTGTAAATGGGATTGTTTTCTTAATTGTTTTCTCTTTCTGCTGCTTTGTTATTAGTGTATAGAAAGGCAACAGACTTTCTACATTGATTTTGTATCCTGTGACTTTACTGAATTCATTTTTATCAATTCTAGTAGATTTTTAGTGGAGTCCTTAGGGTTTTCTCTATAGGGTGTCATATCATGTACAAATACGTCTAGTTTTACTTCTTCCTTACCAATCTGTATGTCTTTTATTCCTTTCTCTTATCTGACTGCTATGGCTAGTCCTATTATTTGGACAAATACTCAGTAATGTGATCCCTGAATCATAGGGTAGTTCTATACAACCCAGGTGCCCCTGATTATCATTATTATTATACAGATAAAGGTAAATGAATAACAGACGTTGTTGTTCTATACAACAACATCCAGTACTCTGTTGAATAAAAGTGGTTAAGAGCGGATATCCTGATCTTAAGAGAAAAGCTCTGTTTTTCTTGATTGAGTATGATGTTAGCCGTGGGTTTTTTACATGTGACCTTTATTCTGTTGAGGTATATGCCTTCTAAATTTCTTTGTTGAGGGTTTTAATCATGAATGGATGTTACACTTTGTCAATTTATTTTCTACACTGATTGAAATGATCATATGCTTTTTATACTTTCTCTTATTGATGTGATGTATCACATTGATTGATTTGTGAATACTGAACTACCCTTGCTTCCCCAGAATAAATCCCCCTTGATTGTGGTGAATGATTTTTTTAATGTATTATTGGACTTGGATTGCCAATATTTTGTTCAGGATTTTTGTATCTATGTTCAGCAGAGGTATTGACCTATAGTTCCCTTTTATTTGAAGTGTCTTTATCTGGTTTTGGTATCAGGGTACTACTGGCCTCATAGAATGAATTTGGGGGATTTCCTTTTCTTCTATTTTTTGGAATAGTTTGAGGAAAATACATATTAACTCTTTTTTAAATGTTTAGTAGAATTTGCCTATGAAGCTATTTGCTCCTGGACTTTTGGTCGTTGGAAGTTTTTGATTACTAGTTCAATTTCATTGCTGGTAATTCCTCTGTTCAAATTTCTTATTTCTTCCTGGTTTAGATTTGGGAGATGATATGTTTCCAGGAATTTAGCCATTCTTTCTAGGTTGTCCAATTTGCTGACAAATAATTTTTCATAATATTTTTTTAATCCATTGTGTATTTCAGTTGTTATTTCTCCTCTTGTTTCTGATTTTGTTTGAGTCCTCTCTCTCTTGCTTTTTGTTGTTGTTGTTGTTGTTCTGATGAGTCTGGCTAAAGGTTTATCAATTTTGTTGATCTTTTCAAAACGCCAGCTCCTGGTTTCCTTGATCTGTTCTACTATAGGTTTTTTTTTTCTTTTTTGTTTGTTTTGTTTTTTGGTTTTGTTTTGTTTTTAGGTTCTATTTCATTTATTTCTGCTCTAATCTCTATTATTTTCTTCCTTCCATTGGTTTGGGGTTTTGTTTCTTGTTCTGTTTCTAGATCCTTGAAGGTGTAACATTAGTTAGGTTGTTTATTTGAGATTATTCCTGCTTCTTGAGGTATGCCTGTATTACTATAATCTTTGCCCTTTGAACAGCTTTTGTTGCACCCCAGTGATTTGGGACCATTGTGTTTTCACTTTCACTTATCTCCATGTGCTTTTTGATTTCTTCTTTGATTTCCTGGCTGACTCATTCATTGTTAGTAGCATGTTATTTACCTTCCACATTTTTGTGCTCTTTCCAGATTTTTTCTTGTGGTTGATTTATAGTTTCATAGCATTATGTTCAGATAAGATGCATGGTATGATTTCAATTTTTTTTTAATTTGTTGAGACTTGTTTTGTGGTCTAATATGATATCTACTCTGGAGAATGTTCTATGTGCACACAAAAAGAATATGTATTCTGCTTCTTTAGGTAGAATGTCCTGAATATATCTGTTAAATCCATCTGGTCCAATGTGTTGTTCAAAGAGACGGTTTTGTCATTGATTTTTGGTTTGAATGATCTATCCATTGAAGTGTCTAGGGTGTTAAAGTACCCTACTATTATGGTATGACTATTGATTATTCCGTTCAGGTTTGTTATTAACTGCTTTATGCATTTGGGTGCTCCCATGTGGGTATATCAGTATTTACAATATTAATATTTACAATTGTTATATCTTTTTGTTAGATTGTTCCCTTTATGATGACATAGTGTCCTTCTTTGCCTAATGATACAGTGTTTGTTTTAAAGTCTATCTTGTTTGATATAAGTATTTCGGCCCTGGATTTCTTTTCCATTTCCTTTACTTTCAATCTGTACGTGTCTTTAAGGTCTGAAATGAGTCTCTTGTAGGCAGCATATAGATGAGTCTTGCTTTTTTATCCATTCTGTCACCTATCCCTATGTCTTTTGATTGGAGCCTTTAGTCCACTTGCATTCAAAATAATTATTGATAGGTATGATGTTATTGCCAATTTGGTACTTATTTCATGGTTGTTTTGTAGTTCTGCACTTTCCTTTCTTTCCTTGTTCTCTTGTGACTATTTGGCTTTCTTTAGTAATATACTTAGATTTCTTTCTATATTTTTGGCATATCTATTGCTGGTTTTTCATTTTTGGTTACCATTCAGTTTGTGTATAACATTTCTGCATATAGCAGTCCATATTAAGCTGGTGGTCATTTAAGTTTGAACACAGTCTTTACTCCTCTACCCCCATGTTTTAGGTATATGGTGTCATACTTTACATCTGTGTGTGTGTGTGTGTGTGTGTGTGTGTGTGTGTGTGTGAGTCCATTCACTGAGTATTTAAAGATATACTTATTTTCATGGCTTTTGTGCTTCCTACTTTTCTCACTCTTACTTGTGGTCTTTCCTCTCCACTCAGAGTCCCCTTTAATATTCCTTATAGGGCTGGTTTACTGGTCGTGAATTCCTTTAACTTTTGTGTGTCTGGGAAACTCTTTATCTCAACTTCTGTTTGGAATGATAGCCTTGTAGGATAGAGTATTCTTGGCTGCAGATTTTTTTCCTTTCAGCACTTTGAATATATCATGCTACATCCTTCTGGCCTGCAAAGTTTCTGCTAAAAAGATAGCTGACAGCCTTATGGGGTTTCCCTTGTATGTAATTGCTTTCTCTTCTGTTTCTGCTTTTCAAATTCTCTCTTTATCACTACAAATTTTATTAAAATTTGTCATTTTAATCATTATATGTCTTGGTGTGGGCCTCCTTGGATTGATTTTGTTGGGGGAGTTCTGTGCCTCCTGGATCTTGATTTCTATTTCCTTCCCCATATTTGGGAAGTGTTCAGCTATTATTTCTTCAAATAACTTTTCTGCCCCCTCTCCTTCTTTCTCCTTCTGGGATCCCTATAATGCTTGATAGTGTCACTGAGTTCCCTAGATCTATTCTCATTATGCAATTTTTTTTTGTTTCTCTCATCTGCTCAGCTTATTTTCTATTACTATCTTCCAGGTAAGATTCATTCTCCTACTTCCTTTAGCCTGCTATTTATTCCATCTAGTGTATTTTTTATTTAATTTGTCTGTTTTGAAAAAGAGAGCAGGAGAAGGGCAGAGAGAGAGGGTGAGAGAAAGAATCCCAAGCAGGCTCTGCACTGTCAGCACAGAACCCAACGTGGGGCTCAAACTCACGAACTGTGAGATCATGACGTGAGCCAAAACCAAGAGTCAGCCACTTAACCGACTGACCACCTAGGTGCCCCACATCTAGTGTATTTTTAATTTTATTTATTGTGTTCTTCATCTCTGATTGGTCCTTTTTTTATCTCTTTTGTAAAGGTCTCCCTGATGTCATCCACTCTCTTCTTGAGTCCAGTGAGTATCTTTATGACTGTCACTTTAAATTCTATATCAGGCATCACATATCTCCATTTGTTTAGCTCTCTTGCTGTGATTATGTCCTGTTCTTTCAATTGGTACGTATTCCTCTGTCTCACTTTGTCTAACTCTCTGTGTTTGCTTCTACATGTTAGGAAAGTCAGCTAGGTCTCCTGCTCTTGAAAGTAGTGGCCTTATGAAGAAGAGGTCTTATAGTGCCCTACAGTACAGTGTCCCCTGTTCACCAACACCTGGCATTTCAGGCATATCTTCTATGTGTGTTGCATGTGCCCTGCTGATTTTGCTGAGCTGATTTTTCCTTTAGTCCAGTTGTCTGCAGTGGCTCTCTTTGCCTATCGTGCACAGCGTTTGGTCCCTGTGGTGTTAATAGGCCAGTCGGGGGCTTCCTTGGGCTTGCCAGAGATGCAGTAGCACCAAACTGCAGGGTGTTTTCCCTGCGCTGTCCCTTGAGAGGCTTTCATCGTTGAGCGGAGCCTATAGCCAGACCTGTTGTCTGCCTCCAGCCCACTGCCGCAACCACATTCCGACTTGCATGTTTGGGTATCTTACACTCCCCCCAGGACAGGAGTCACCTTGGAGTGGTGCTGGCCTCTGGTGCAGCTGCTTGCACACTGTCAGGCCTTAGGTACCAGCCTGGATGGGCTCCAGACAGGAGCATATTGGAGGGGGGTATCTGCCGCAGCGTGCACGGGGGGTAAGGAGCAGCAGTGTTAGCAAGTTAGGTAGTGATTGCTGGAACTGTGCTATTTCCTGCAGGCGGCTATGTGTATATGCTGAAAGATGAGGTGGGATATGGACCTTGCCAGTTCCTTTGCTCCTAGAGGAGTCTCCCAAGATCTCTATCCCTCTGGAACATGCTTCTGAGATGAATAAACTACTCTCCTTCCTGTATACCTCAGGTGTTTTTCAAACTGCTGCTTCCATGCTGTATCTGTATGAGGTTGTTTGTTGTCCTATCTCTTAAAGGGCAAGGACTCAATTTTCGCTTGCCATTCTAGTTCTCCCAGAGCCGAGCCCACTGATTTTTAAAATTCCAGTTTTTAAGTCTGACTGGTAGTAAGAACTCACAAAATTCAGCCCCTCTGGTTTTCAAAGCCAAATGTTATGGGGATCCATCTTCCCCATGTGGGCTCCCTGGTGTGAGAGTTTTTTTCCTCTCCTCTCCCTGACATCCTTCCCTCCCATGGAGGGCCATGGTCCATTTCGCTCCCAACTGTGTCTCTGCCATTCTTACCCTCTTCAATGTGGCTTCTTCTTTACATCTAGCTGTGGACAGTCTATTCTGCCAGTCTTTGGGTCAGTTTTTGGATTATTTAAACTGATGTGGATGTTTTCTAGTTGTATCCATGGGATGAGGTGAGCTTAGGGTCCTCCTGCTCTGCCATCTTCCTCGGAAGTCCTCTAAACCTACATTTAGAAAGCAGCAATCCATTCCAGAATCCACTCCATTCTAGATTCAAATGCAGGTCAGTCTTGGCCATTCACCAGAGCTAGTGAATGCCATTAGACCAGCATTTTTCATACTGAGCTATCAGATCCCTGGTTTCTCAAGGAACTGTGTGACTTAGGAAGTTACTTTAACTCTCCATGCCTCTGTTTCCTCATCTGAAATTCTCAAATCAAAAACAGTAAAACCAGGACTATTCTAAAGATCATACATATAAATTGCTTGAAAAGTCCTGGACACATGGGAGTTGTTTAATATCAGGTGGGTACTGTTTTTACTACTGTGGGTGGGATTATCAAATAAATAGATGACTCAAGCAAAATAAAAAGGGGGAGGAGGTCCGTAATGAAATAAATGTGGCAAACCGTGGCATTAATTCATTTAACAGATGCTTATTTATGGCCTGTTATATATCAGGCACTGATACAAAGACGATTTGTGCAGTTCCTCTCTTGAAGTTAGTAGACAGAAGGGGAAAAATACAAGAACAAGTGAAAAGCAAGCAAAGTTACAAACCGTGAAAGGTTCTGTGAGGTGGAACTTGAATGTACCTTTGAATACTGGGAAAGTGTAGAAGAAAAGAAGGTAAGGGACAGGCCACAGGGGAAAGGAAAATAACTCATGAAAATTTTCCATGAAAATCAGACTTGTCTCCAGCTAATAGTTTTATTCCTCTTTGTTGTTCCAAAGACTGATGCATAATCTCATCAAAAACTGTATCTTTCGGGGCGCCTGGGTGGCTCAGTCGGTTGGGCGGCCGACTTCGGCTCAGGTCATGATCTCGCGGTCCGTGAGTTCGAGCCCCGCGTCGGGCTCTGTGCTGACAGCTCGGAGCCTGGAGCCTGTTTCCGATTCTGTGTCTCCCTCTCTCTGACCCTCTCCCATTCATGCTCTGTCTCTCTCTGTCTCAAAAATAAATAAACATTACAAAAAAATTAAAAAAAAACAAAACTGTATCTTTCTAGATATAGTCATTTGTCCAATTCCACTATTGTTACTATGATAATCAAAACACAGAATAGTACAAATAGAGAAGAAATTAGAAACTTTAGTATAAACAGTAATTATGTGAATGAGGAAACTGAGGCCTAGAGAGGCTCAATGAATGGTGCCCCAATCTGGCTGCCTGGACCCACACTGTTCCCATAACATCATTTTCAATCCTCACAGAGCATCATTTCCTGAACTAGAAAAACAAACAAATTAGCAAATATTTATGGAGCTTGGTACAATGCTAGGGGCTAGGGAGGATTAAAACAAGTAAAGTGACTAACAATATACCCCCTGCCCTCAGGGTGCTTAGAGTCTGGTTGAGGGAGCGGGTAGGAACACAGGGAAGTAATACAATCAACTCTTAATAGAATTTCAGGACAGCAACCGAATAGAAAAACAGACAGCACTTCAGTCTCCAGTGTATCTAAAAGCACTAATTATTTTAAGAGTCTAGGGAGGGGCTTGGGGTACCTGAGAAGTTCTTTTGTAAGAAATCCAATCTGAGTTAGGTGTGGAAAGTCTGGCAGTATTTGAGAAGCACAGCGAAAGAGAACATTTCCAAACGAAGGTAATAAAGGAGTTATGCAGGGAAGTTCAACGTGTGTTGCATTTTGAGGAATAACCACGTATGCGTGTAGCAAAATAGGGAGTGGCAAACTCCAGGCAAATAAAAATGATCAATTCAGTGGATCCTTTGGTGTGAAACCCCTCTTAGAGCTCATGACGATCATCAGGAGGAGTATTCAAGTCTCTGTAGACCTGGTATGGCCTTCATTCATTGATTCATTCATTCATCCACCCATTTGATATTTAGGGACAGCTTGTTCTATGCCAGCCAGTATTCTAGGCTCTGGGGATATACAAATCAACAAAACATAGTCAAAGAAAAGAAATATCCTTTGGGAGCTTATATTCTGATTTGGTGCTTCTCAAACCTGGCTGCACATTATAATTTCCTGAGAAGATTTTTAGAAGGATCTGAGGAACCTTAAATACACATTAATAGGTGACAGGAGCCAGTCTGAAAGGCTACATACTGTAAAATTCCAACTATATGACATCCAGGAAAAGACAAAACTAGAGACAATGAAAAGGATCAGTGCTTGCCAGGGGTTCCAGGTGGTTTGAGGGGAAGGATGAACAGGTGGAAGACAGAGGAGGATGTAGGGACACGAATCTATTCTGCACTGAGACTGTGATGGTAGACACATAACGTCTGCACTTATCAAAACCCACAGAATTGTACAAAACGGAGTGAACCCTAATATAAAGCATGAACCTTAGTTAATAACGTATCGATGCCAGTTCACCAATTGTAACTAACACACCACACTAATCTAAGATGTTCACAACAGGTGACAGTGTGCAGGAAGAGGGGATACATGTGAACTATCTGTACTTTCACAACTAGTCTCTTAACCTAAACTATTCTAAAAGATAAACTATATTAACACTAACAGTTTTTTAAATTATAGATTTTACAGGAATAAAAAAAGATCTGCACTTGGGCCACACACCTGGAAATTCTGATGAAATACAATGATGAGTCTCAGGTACTCTTTTAAAGGGTACTCCATGGGGCGCCTGGGTGGCTCAGTCGTTAAGCGGCTGACTTCAGCTCAGGTCATGATCTCACGGTCTGTGAGTTGGAGTCCCGCATCGGGCTCTGTGCTGACAGCTCAGAGCCTGGAGCCTGCTTCAGATTCTATGCCTCCCTCTCTCTTTGCCCCTTCCCCTCTCATTCTCTCTCTCTCTCTCTCTCTCTGTCTCTCTCTCAAAAATAAAAAAATAAAATAAATGAAATGAAATAAAGGGGGTTCCAAGCTTCTAAACCTACAATACCAAATACTAGCAAAGATTTCAGACAACTAGAACTTTCATCCATTGCTGGCGAGAGGGCAAAATGGTGTAACCACTTTAGAAAACAGTTTGGCTGATTCTAATAAAATTAAACATATACTTACTATATGCCCTAGTAATCCCACTCCTAGGTATTTACCCAAGAGAAATGGAAAATATTCACACAAAAACCTGTGAACAGATATTTACAGCAACTTTATTCATAATTACCACAAAATGGAAACAATCCAGAAGTCCTTTAAATGATGAATGGATAAACAAACTTAGATGCATCTACCCAGTAGAATTCTACTCACCAGTAAAAAGGAATGAACCACTGAGACCCACAAGGATAAATCTCAAATGCATTTTGCTAAAGGAAAGAAGCACTGCTCTAGTGAAGTAAGATAATCAACAAACAAATAAGCAAACATGCAGGAAATCACACAGCAATATATACTATAAAAATATAGCAGAGAAACGAGACAGAGAGTCTGAGGGATGGACTTGCAAATTCAAACAGAGTGGTCGGGAAAGGCCTCCCTGAGAAGGTGACATCTGAGCAAAAAGACCTTAAGGGCATGAGGGAGGGAGACCTTGTAATATGGCAGGACAGTTCTGATTTTATAGGAGGGCATAAGAAAGCCATCGGAGGGTTTTTGGAGAAAGGTCATGAATGAATTTCTATTTTAACTGACCTGGCTGCTCATTGGAAAATAGATCCTCGCGGTTTAAGAGAAGAAGCCGGAGACCACTAATGAGACTATTTATAGTAGTGAAGGTGGAAGATGATGGCTGAGAGAAAAATTCATGCTGCACAACTTCCCCCACCCCCACCCAGAGACACACACAGAGGTTTGGAAAGGGACATTCTTTCCCCTAAACGGAACAGAGACAGAGCGTCTACAATAGGCATTATGTAGCTTGTGCAAAGTGCTAATTAAGCTGGTGATGGCAGGAGTAAAAGGAGAAAAATGCTCACTCTGAATGTTCCTGAGACATGTTTACCGCATTCTTTGAAGAGTGGCAGTGGAAAATGAAAGCTCAGTCTGATGAGCACCAATCTGTCTTCTGCAAGTGCTATGTGATGAGAAGGCTACGGGACACAACTGATAGGAGAGGGACGCAAGGAAGCAATTAAAAGATCTCCTCTGTTCAGAATGCTCCTCTGTAAGCAGAATCCCGCCTGCTCAAGACTCCGACACCCAGGATGCCAGCGAATGAGATTCTATAAGCAGTACTTTCAAGTCAGTA
Source organism: Panthera leo (assembly GCF_018350215.1). Taxonomy (NCBI): domain Eukaryota; kingdom Metazoa; phylum Chordata; class Mammalia; order Carnivora; family Felidae; genus Panthera; species Panthera leo. The sequence goes on along the minus strand of NC_056687.1, from coordinate 144,386,501 downwards.
CTACAGAACCTGAAAAATCAGGCCACTGCCCAGGTTCCATGATAAGTGAGAGACACAAAGAGCCCACATTCTGTTCCTTTCTTAGTTTGGGTTTTCCCAGACTCCAACCCTAAGCAGGGATTCAAGTGCAAGCGTTCCTTTGGGAGTTGCAGGAAGCATTACTAAGTAAGTGAGAAAATGACATAGTGAAGAGAAGGCAGGCCATCAAGCCAGCTCCCCTTGTGGATAAATGGAACTTAACCCTGAATGGAAACTCTGGGGAACTGTGTAAAATAATACCTGGGACATATACCACCCAAGGAACTAGGGAGCTGGGGTATTTATACACCAACTCCTATCAGTCATTGGTTGAGGGCTGCTGAAAAGCAGGGACTAAGTTATTTTCCAAGCACCTCTTTACAGTGGAGGCTTTGGAAAAAAGCCATTAGGCAAAGAAAAGCAAATACTAGCATCTGGAAGTCAAAAGGAGCTCCCTAAACTCATAAGACCCAAGGAAAAGAGCAGAGCACCCACTCATTCTTCTATACAACACAATTCTTCTCCATGCCACAAGCAAGACAGTTCTTTACATCTGGCCAATATTTCCTCTGCACAGGAAATGATTTCAACAAATTGCAAAAAGGAGGAACTCTTCCCTCCATCCATTTCTCTCAAAGCACTCCTCATTGATTTATCCATTACATTATTGTTATAAATTAATAAAGTAAGGCACACGTTAATTTACTTTATAGGTTTCTCAGCCACTGATTTCCTATTATCCCTTTCTATTACTCAACTCACTGACTCCTGCAGATAAATTGTCTGCAACGCAAATGCATCCCAGACTCTTGGATTTTATTAAGTATATAAAAGGTGTGTGATTTGTATTAACAACTCAACTCATCACCCCATATTCAAAACTTAGCCAATTAAGCTCAAGTGCATATTAAAATAGGAAAGAGATTCCCAATTTCTAGTTAATATTCTCATTGCCTAATGAATTGCTCATTCTTTTTAATTCTAGTGCCATTTGCTTAATTTTCTTTTAATTTCTAAAATGTAAGAAAAACATGTCTAATTTTCTAGATGTGTGAAAATATATTGTCTTATTATTGCTTGTTAAAATTTGTTAAGAAATTGAGAAAAGTGCCATAATGAGTGATAATAGATTCCTCATCTGACACAGTGACTGGTACACAGTAGGCACTCAGTAAATGCCTGTTGAAAGGACGATTAAGCCTACAGTTACATGACTAATGCCCATGCACAAATCAGGAGACCAGCTTAGTAATCACTGTAACAGCTTGTTTATTTATCTGGTAGCTATTGTCCTCGTAGGTTTTCGGCGAGCCGGGTAAAGTGAAAAAATATGCTTTTCTGTATACTATTTCTTAGGACTAATTGGTAGTTCTTGATTTTTATAGCCCTTTGGTGAATTAATAAATTTCAATAGGAACAGAAACCATTAATTCACTCATTTATTCATTCGAAGTATTTATTAAATACTAACTATGCAGTGGGACTCATGAATAATTTCATAATGCAGATAAGGTTAAAATGATGCCCAGCCCTCTACAATGTCATCTGTGGTGAACAGTTTAAAATGCAACCACAGTGCAGCTTGCAGAACAAGAGAAAATGACTCCAGAGGCAGTCAGGAAAGTTTCATCCAACATGGGATATCTGCCTGAGGAGGTTTCTAAATGGTGAACAAGTAGAGAAAAGCATATCCTACCTTTTTTTTTTTTTTTTTTTTAAAGGAATCTGTTGTAGTGTCACTGTATTAATCAGCATTCTCCAGGGAGAGGAAGTGTGTGTGTGTGTGTGTGTGTGTGTGTGTGTGTGTGTGTGTGTATGAGAAAGAGTTGATGGTGCATCCGTAAGTCCAAACTGCAAGCCAACAGGCTATAGTCTTGAGGCAGAATTCCTCTTCTTCTGGAAATCTTAGTCTTTGCTCTCAAGATCTCCAACTGATTGGATGAACCCACATTATGGAGGGTAATCTGCTTCACTACAAGTCTACTGATTTAAATGTTAATCACATCTGAAAAATAACTTCCCAGCAACATCTAGCTAGAGCAACGTTTGACCAAAAACTGGGTTGCAAGGTCTAGCCAAGTTGACACATAAAATTAACGATCACAGTCATGGAATTAGTGGCTCTCAAAGCACAGTGTCCAGCCAGAATAATCAGCATTCCTGGGAACTTGTTAGAAATGCAAATTCTTGGGCTCCCCCCACCACTCCCTGACCTCCTGAATCAGAAACTCTGGGAGTGGAACCCAGTAGTGTTGTTTTAACAGGCCTTTCAGGTGTTTCTGATGCACACCAGAGTCCGAGAACCAATGGACTAGAGTATTAGGTTCTACTTAGGTCATAAAGAAAAGTGTTAACACAGAAGCAGGATATTAATTGCCTTATTTTCCATGGGCCTTAGTCACTTGATAGATTCCATGTCTAAATGGCATATCTGATAGTCCCAGCAATATCAAGTTGTATTCTAATTCTGGAGAAACAACAAAAGAGGGCACTATTGATTGTTTATAAATCCTTACTCAGAGATACTAAATAATGAATCCATTGAACGCTTCCTCCATCACTACCTCCAGCTCTTGAGCTCTTGACTCTGCTAGGCTGCCTTCAATTTCCTTGACTAAGGTCAATAGGACCCATATCAGAATTTGCCTCAAGACAGTCCTTCTATTGGTATTGATCATACAATGGGAACAGTTTCTGAACTGTTTCACAGCAGTCAAGAGACAGTATATTAAGATAAGCAAGGGGAGTAGTTACTGTTTGAATTCTTGTCAGTGATTTAAGTACCCTGTTCTTTAACTGGTCCCCAAGTCTTTTCTATCCCCATAGCAACACCGTATAACAACCACAAAGCCTCATGGCGTGCAACAATGCGTGTTAACTGCTCATGTATCTTACGTAGGCGGCTCTGGTGACCTACGTGGATCTCGGTCTCATGTCTAAGGATTAGCTGGATGTTGGTTGATCCTTGGATGACTGCAGCAACTAGACACTGCTCCATGGTGCTCATCCTCCAGCATCCTCTGCTAGGCACAGTCTCCTCAGCATGATGGCCGAGTGCAAGAGGGCAAGGAGGAATGGAACACTGTTTATTTAAGGCTCTGCTTGCATGCCTACTAAAATATCATTGGCCAAAGCAAGTCACATGGCTGAACCCAGAGTTGGGGGGTAGGGACACTGCCAAGTTACTTGGCAATGGGCCTAATTCTTCCAGAGAGGTAAACTGAGGCCATGTTGAATATCTACCTCACTCTCTAACTGGAAAACTGTTCCCTATCTCTTCTCTACCCTCTTTCCCAGGCTCCCTCTTACCTCTCAGATATAACTTAGGTGTCACTTTCCTTGTAAACCTCCACTGACTCCAGTGGAGGGACTCTAGTCCTCTCCTGTGAGCTTCCCTGTAGTTCCCTGTAGTTTCCATTACTGAAGCCGTTAGTGATATAGATGTAAGGTAGCAAATCCAAGAAAGCTAACTGACAGGGATGCCAATAACATATATTTGGAAAAAGGCGGTGGTATTTGATTCCTAAATGATCGAAGAACTGTATTAAATGTTTGTTGGGGGTTTTTGAGATTTTAACTTCTACAGTAAATGACATAAAATTCTATTTAGTATGAAGACTGATTTTCCTCACCAATATCCACATACACGACTGCTTTTCCATATGCCCTTCCTTCCACCTGTAACTTTTCCCCTCTGTGACAAACTAAATCCTCAGATGTCAAGGTTCCACTAGCCATGGGTAGTAGCTATCCCACAGCACTCCACTTACTTTATTTCCATACTAATGACTCGGTTTTACAACTGATGTTATGAAGACAGTGGATTATTTACACTTGTTAATGGGGTTCTGGTATACCTCCAGACAGTCCCCTCAACGGTATAGGGACAGAATGGAAACTTAACCAGTGTGCTCATCGTGGACCAGTGCCCAGGCACAGGTGTGAGCATCAGGCAACAGTCTCACTCTCTAATTTCCACCATTTGATTCCAATAATCTCAACTAACTAGCCTCTGCTCATGCTCTGATTTCCAGTTTCTTTTTGGTCACTAGAGCCTCACTGAAAACCCTAACTTGGACCCTCAATTCTTTACTTAGGTATTAAGTATTAGGTATTATCTTTCTATGCCCAGGTAGACTAGACCCTGTTTCCAGTGTAGTTTCCGGACCTAAAATTCAAACACAGCAGTAACACAAGCCCCCCTCCCTGGCACCAACATACTTCCAAAGGCTCCGTTATTTGCACGGTGAGCTCCTTCGACCTCACCTCCAAAGGCTGTTTCTCTTTTGCAGCTTTCCTGCCTCTACACGTTCCCGCTGAGATCCGAGCATCCTTGCTTGGCAGCAAGCTTTTAGAATTGCTCTCATCTCTCATTTCTTCTCATCCTTTCTCTGTTTTTGCTCTCTCTTTTATAAAATATTCATTTCCCATAATGTTTTAGTTCTCCCAAATCTGGGTTTTCCACTTCCATTTTCTCTTACAAGGAACCATGCCCTGCCTGCTTACCTGCCGGTCCAAAGTGGGAAACTAGATGATGGGATCTTATAATAATAATAATTTTTAAAAAAGAAAAAAAAAAGAACCAGACTCAGCAAGTACACATCATTAGCAGGAAGCATGTTGGTCCCAGGAGTGGTGGTTATGCATTTAAAGAAATAATAAGGATGGAAAGCTTGAAAACTGTACAGCAAAAAACATTAAAAATAATCACTGACTGGCCAAATTTGTGAAGTCAATGACTTGCAAGCAGTTTGATTTGTAACATAAAAGGGACTTTTAAAAAAATTAACACACCAATGTGCTATGAAGTTCCCTAGTCATTCTTCCAAGGAGGCAATGAAGGCTGACTCAGGAAAGGGTTTCTACCATGGACTCTAGGGGTCCTTAGGGCTCTGTCCTAACTTTACATGCTACCACTAAGAGATGGCAACCACTATCATGGATTGCACTTCCACTTTAAACCACTGGCATCCGTAGCTTTAGGCTGTACTATCTCTCTGAGTTCCAGACCCACATAGGCCATAGTCTACTGGCATTTCCATTTGGGTGTCTTGGAGGCACTTTGTGCTATTTAGATTTCATTTGTTCCTGCAAATACACTCTCTTTTTCCTTCACTCTGCTCTGGGCTCCAGGAGACTATCTCTATGAGCTTCATCAACTAGATCCCTGACTTTTTGAATCTAGATGAGTTTAATGAGTCACTGGCAGGAGCTCCAAGGATGAGGGTAAAGAGGCTGGGGTCTTTACCCTCCCAGCTTCCACCCTGCAAGAATGTGTTCTGACAAGTCTACAACACTATGCCTAAGGCTGTGTTTGTTGTTGGATGGCTCTTTCCTATTGGTAAAGTAAGTTCTGAGACCCATACTTTCTCTTTGATCTTTAGACCTATAGGTAGTGGTAATGATTTTCCATTATTGTTGATGCCAGATTGCTTCACTAGCTGCGGCTGATTTGCCCTGTTCACAACGTTGTGAAAGGACTATTAAACCCTCTTCAGTTGTATGTTCTGAGCTCATCTCTGCATTCAAATTCACTATGTCCACACTGGACATTCCTCATCCTACCCATGCCCAGCAGCCCCCGTCCTGACCCTTTTCCTCTACTATCTACCACAGTGAATGGCTCCACCACCTATCTGCTAGAACTATCCAGAATCCTGGACCATATGGATGACCCCTCCCCATCCCACTCACTACTATCTATCAACCATCAAATCTAAGACTCCCTCACATCCTTCCACTTCTCTTCAATCCCACTCCAGGCCAACATCATCTCTTATCAAATTTACTGTGCCAGCCTCCCAAATGATCTCTATACCTTTGATTGACCCATTCCAACTCCAATTCCTATGAGTGACTTGATGACTTAGTTTTGTATCCTCTAAACAAGTCACCCCTCTTTGTTTATCCCAGTTTTTCCTTGTGTCTTATCTCTTCATCCATATTGACCTACAGTTGATGTTTGTCAATATGATGGTCATGTAGTATATTAGCTGTAATCCTCACAAGAATTAGGCTAGATGTTAATCTTCCTTTGGCTGAAAAGGGAAATAAGCTCAAAATACATAAGCAAATATTTCAGGGTCACGTTGTAAGAAAGTGACATAATCAGAACCTGATTCTGTGAGAGTCTAGTGCCCATGTACTTTCCATCTCTGCCTCCATGTGGTACATGATACAAGGAGAGGTCAGTGACCAGCACTTATTTTTGTTCCTATAAAGACTCAGTGAGGCAGCTGGCAGAGGAGAAGCCCGTGGCTTCCTTTCCTGCATATAGCAAACCTTTCACAACCAGTAGAATCAAAGATTAACAAAGGCAGCTCTCAGTGGCAAGATGTGACTTCTTCAAATGACTTCAGATGGAGTCCCAAACTCTCTAGATGTTCTGAGCAAATTTATCATGGTTAACCAAATATCCCCATCCTTGTTCCCTAGCTTTGCCTTGACTCTGGATTTCACCAAGAACTCTGAATTGCTTAGTAAACCCTTTGAACATTCCCCCTACATTAACTTACCAAGTGGCCTTTTCACAATATTACATCATCCTTGGGGCTAGGTGTGGTGCCCTGGGCATGCCCTCCTTGTTTTGGGACCTCAGTCCGACCCTACTTCCAGCTGGCCATGTCCATTTCATTTTCACATCACTAAGTCCTCACTTTGGTCTGAGGTACTTCTACAATAAGGATGGAAGTGCCCAGGTCACAAAAGCCTAGGAAGAGAGCAGGAGCTCTCGTAGGGCAAGAGCTCAACACACACTAGCCAGATCGGAAGTATACACTTGTGTGGTTAAGGTAAGTATCTCTTGAAATCCATTCTGTGAGGAATTTCTAAAAGGAGCCAAAAAGATGAAGTCAAGCTTTCGCTTTTTGCAGATGACATGATATTATACATGGAAAATCCGATAGACTCCACCAAAAGTCTGCTAGAACTGATACATGAATTCAGCAAAGTTGCAGGATACAAAATCAATGTGCAGAAATCAGTTGCATTCTTATACACTAACAATGAAGCAACAGAAAGACAAATGAAGAAACTGATCCCATTCACAATTGCACCAAGAAGCATAAAATACCTAGGAATAAATCTAACCAAAGATGTAAAAGATCTGTATGCTGAAAACTATAGACAGCTTATGCAGGTAATTGAAGAAGATATAAAGAAATGGAAAGACATTCCCTGCTCATGGATTGGAAGAATAAATATTGTCAAAATGTCAATACTACCCAAAGCTATCTACACATTCAATGCAATCCCAATCAAAATTGCACCAGCATTCTTCTCGAAACTAGAACAAGCAATCCTAAAATTCATATGGAACCACAAAAGGCCCCGAATAGCCAAAGTAATTTTGAAGAAGAAGACCAAAGCAGGAGGCATCACAATCCCAGACTTTAGCCTCTACTACAAAGCTGTCATCATCAAGACAGCATGGTATTGGCATAAAAACAGACACATAGACCAATGGAATAGAATAGAAACCCCAGAACTAGACCCACAAACGTATGGCCAACTCATCTTTGACAAAGCAGGAAAGAACATCCAATGGAAAAAAGACAGTCTCTTTAACAAATGGTGCTGGGAGAACTGGACAGCAACATGCAGAAGGTTGAAACTAGACCACTTTCTCACACCATTCACAAAAATAAACTCAAAATGGATAAAGGACCTGAATGTGAGACAGGAAACCATCAAAACCTTAGAGGAGAAAGCAGGAAAAGACCTCTCTGACCTCAGCCGTAGCAATCTCTTACTCGGCACATCCCCAAAGGCAAGGGAATTAAAAGCAAAAGTGAATTACTGGGACCTTATGAAGATAAAAAGCTTCTGCACAGCAAAGGAAACAACCAACAAAACTAAAAGGCAACCAACGGAATGGGAAAAGATATTTGCAAATGACACATCGGACAAAGGGCTAGTATCCAAAATCTATAAAGAGCTCATCAAACTCCACACCCGAAAAACAAATAACCCAGTGAAGAAATGGGCAGAAAACATGAATAGACACTTCTCTAAAGAAGACATCCCGATGGCCAACAGGCACATGAAAAGATGTTCAACGTCGCTCCTTATCAGGGAAATACAAATCAAAACCACACTCAGATACCACCTCACGCCAGTCAGAGTGGCCAAAATGAAGAAATCAGGAGACTATAGATGCTGGAGAGGATGTGGAGAAACAGGAACCCTCTTGCACTGTTGGTGGGAATGCAAATTGGTGCAGCCGCTCTGGAAAGCAGTGTGGAGGTTCCTCAGAAAATTAAAAATAGACCTACCCTATGACCCAGCAATAGCACTGCTAGGAATTTATCCAAGGGATACAGGAGTACTGATGCATAGGGGCACCTGTACCCCAATGTTTATAGCGGCACTCTCAACAATAGCCAAATTATGGAAAGAGCCTAAATGTCCATCAACTGATGAATGGATAAAGAAATTGTGGTTTATATACACAATGGAATACTACGTGGCAATGAGAAAAAATGAAATATGGCCTTTTGTAGCAACATGGATGGAACTGGAGAGTGTGATGCTAAGTGAAATAAGCCATACAGAGAAAGACAGATACCATATGGTTTCACTCTTATGTGGATCCTGAGAAACATAACAGAAACCCATGGGGGAGGGGAAGGAAAAAAAAAAAAAAAAAAAAAAAGTTAGAGTGGGAGAGAGCCAAAGCATTAGAGACTGTTAAAAACTGAGAACAAACTGAGGGTTGATGGGGGGTGGGAGGGAGGGCAGGGTGGGTGATGGGTATTGAGGAGGGCACCTTTTGGGATGAGCACTGGGTGTTGTATGGAAACCAATTTGACAGTAAATTTCATATATTAAAAAATAAAAAAAAAATAAAAAATAAAAAAAGATGGAAAAAAAAATAAATAAAACATTAAAAAAAGAATGTAAGATGATATAAAAAAAAAAATAAATAAAAAATAAAAAAATAAAAATAAAAAAAAAAAAATAAAAATAAAAGGAGCCAAACTTGGAATGGGCATAATCCAAATAATAAGAAAGAAAATCAAACCAGAGACAAAGAAAGTAAGTCCTAATCATGCTTTGCAATGAAAAATTACTGAAGATAAATGGACCATTCTATGTAAATCACTTGCAAATATGCTTTATAATACAGACCAGCTAGTCCCAGTCTGAGGTCATAAGAGTCTGGGATTGGGAACATTCTAATCTGGCCCCGGGTTTGAATTAAGTACATGAGAGGCACCAATGTAATTCTGACAAATAGCGACAAAGGAGAAACCAGCGACGGCAGTGATGTTGGAAATATCAGTGTTTCAACTGGAGAAGGTACAGGTATGCTAGCCATGGGGAAATACGGCAGCATGGTGACCTGTTTCATGATAAGGAGAAGCTAGAAGGAAACAGAAGAGCATTTCTGCATCAAATATGCATACGTTATTTAGCTGGGCAATTTTTAATTACTTTCTGGGAATCTCAGCGTGAGATAGCACTTTAAAGGTGACGTAGTCCCCTTTGAAGACTCAGTTTGAACACTGAAAAATACGAAACACATGGGCTCACAAAAATCTGTGTTTTCATTTCAGTTAGACCTTTCACTGGAACACCTAGATCCATAAAGTTGATAGAAGAGCTACAAGACTTAATACTTCAAAGGAAAGGTATATAATGATGTGGGCAGTCATTCAACGTCTCATGCTCTCAATTTTCTCATCCCCGTGCATTTTGAGAGGCTCTAAAAAGACGGCAAAGCCATTTGTAAATAACAATAACAATAATGGTAACTTTGGAAGAACTTCCCATGCTCTGTGTGTCAGGCACAGTGTGTATTCACACTTCCCATACACTTTTTAATGCAATGCTGCCATCAAGGCTCTTAGACACGCCAGAATTATTTCCATGGTGGCGCATGGGAACTGAGGCTCCTGTGGTCCATGGGGTTAGGTCACATGAACAGCTAGTGAGACAAAGAGTTGACATTTAAAGCGGGAGTGTCTGACTTACAGCCCGATGCTGCCTCTCCTGCCCCAGTAGTCTGTGGATGGTAATTCTTGGGGCTGTTTGAATGCGCTCCTCGGGGAGCCCCAGAAGCATGGCCAACCTGACATGAACAAAGTACAAGAGCCGAAACAAGGCACTGTAGGACTAAAATGGGAAAAGTCAGAAGTTTAAGGTTAAAAATGGATAGAAGCCTCGCCCGCTTTAGAAATGCCCTGGCCATAGTTCTTGTAGCCAAGGTGGAACAGTCAGACACACGGCCTGGGTGAATTCCAACAGTAGGGGAGAAGGCCGCTGTGCCTCACTCATAAAAGAAAGCTGCGGGAAGGCCTGGGATAAAAGAGGAGATACAAAGCATGTCAACAGAGCAGGGAGGGCACAGTGGGGCAATGAACAAGAGAACAGAAACAGCCTAATTGTTAACAGAGACAGGAAAACGGGCAGAAGTTAGCAGGGTAAAGGCTGCCTGATGGCACTGTCCTCTGGGGAGTAAGAAAAGAAGCCGCAATTGAGGGCAACTTGGGGGCACTTCCTTAGAGTTTATTAAAAGCACAACTGCATGGGGACCAAATGGGAATGTTTGCTACCAGCTCTTCCTTAATACTTCTCCGGAAATGCTTTTCCTTCTAAAAGCTAAAGAGCTTCAAATCTGTTGGAGGCTGTGGAAGAGAATTTTGAAATTAAAACTCTCAGAGGTAGAGCTCTTCCAGAAGAGGAGTAGAAATAAAGGTTCTTTAATTTTTCTGTTGAGAACCTGGAGAGAAAAGGTAGAGAGACTTTACATGGAAAGGAGCCAAGAAGACTTTAATGACGTCCCTCTCGGGGCCAGCTAGGAGCCTGGTGGATGCTGGACCTGAGGTTTCCCAGCCTTACATAAAACTACCATCCAGCAGTGTAAACCATGGACTTGCTTCCCACATCAAAAACAAATCACTTCCAAGTGCAGATTGGTGTAACTTTTTTGAAGAGTAACTTGGGGATACACATCATAACATTAAGGATTAGTGATTCCAAGATTAGTAATATTACCTATGAGGTAAACACATCTACAGGGATGTGTGATTGAAGATATATATTAAAGCTTTATTTATAATAACGAAAACCTGGACAACCTAAATGACCATGTATAAGAGACTAGTTAAATAAATAATGCTGCATTGTATAATAAGATATTTGCCCCTCTTGGTCTATTTTGGGCAACGTAGAAAGATCTTCAAAACACAGTCATTAAAAATAACAACATACAACTTATGTAACCTGAAAACCCTAATTTGTAGTAAATGAATCTACACACAGAATTCGATATACTTTTGTGTGCATAAAAATTTCTAGAAAAATTCATTGAAAGAGTTGTTTTCACAGTGAGAGGTAAAGCGAGGGCACATCTGAGATGGAAGTTGTTTTCATTTTCATTTTATATCCTTCTGAACAGTCTGCATTTTTAAACTATGCACATGGACTTAAAAACAAAACAATATTTAAAAAGTTGAAAAGAAGATTCTCTGCGAGGGATTATAGTTGAAAATGGAATCTCTTTAAAATTAAGATACAAATCCCTGAGCAGAAACTATAGTAAAATGGAGTCAATACTTTAATAAATTTTTCATCCTTTATGACCAACCAGAATTTATCCCAGGGATGTAATAGAGGTTTAATATTAGAGAATCTATTAACAAAATACATTACATCATTAGACCAAGGAAGAGGAATTACATAATCATCTTATTGGATGCCAAAGGACATTTGGTAAAAAGTAAAACCTGATAAAAAAGAAAAAAAAACCCTCTATAAATAGTAGGCTGTCCTAATGGATAAACAGTAAGTATTTGAAAACAACAGCCAGCATCATAATTGGAATTATGGACACATTCCAATTATACAGGACATTTTATACTTTTGAACTTTTTAAATGATGTTCATGTCTAAGTTTTACATTAAAACAATTATGTTTTCAGAATCTGTCTGGAAAACTCCTCTGAGACAAGTGAGAAAGGTAAATATGTGAACGTCAGAAAGCATCCTCAGGCGCTGAAAAACACCCACATTGCTCAGCCCCAAATCAATGGGCCAAGGCGTCACTTGAGAAGTTAGAGCTCACCACCACCACCGGGTCAGAGAACCCTTAAACTCTTCCCATGTGTGACCCTAAACTGCTTTCATAATGTGCTTTCCTTCAAAATCATCTAACAAGAAATTACCCAGCACTTTCTCTGCGATCAGGACTGTGTTAGGTTTGAGACTCGCAAGATAGAAAAGCATGTAGGCAAAGGAGCAGGGCACCAAGAGCTCCTAGAAGGTGTCCCCACGAGAGGGCAGGCAGTAGAGCATGACCAATGTCCACGTCAGGGGATGACTCTGAGTGTAAGGGAGAATGGCTGCAGGGAAGACAGGCGGAGCTTTGAAGCAGTCTTTCATGTTTCAGTTAAGTGTGGCAATTTTGAAGGTGGCAGTGAGGAGGGAGCTGCTTCTCTGGAAGCATGCTGTGGGTGGCCAGTAGCCTCCTGGAAAACCAGGGTGCTGCTGAAACACAAAGAGATGGAGAGACCGCTCGGGGACCAGTGTGAAAATTTAGGGTTACTCGTTCACAATGGGACGCAGGTTCAAAAGACTGAGAGAAAATAAAAGATTCGGTCTCAGGGCTCAAGCGGATGGGAGAAGTGACTTTTCATCCGATAACCATGATTCCCCCAAGGAATCCCCCTTCCTTCCAAAGGAAGCATCTTTGGAATCTTCTATACCCTAACTTAGACACATGATGTCAGAACTACCCAAGACTTGGATTGAGGTCTAGTGGCTCCCAATTTGACCCTCCTTACATCTTACTCTACCACTGCACGAATGTGCCAGTGGATATTGAGCACTTTGTGTGTGCAAGGCACTATGAAGAAGATAATGGAAAGAATTATGGCACCCCCCCCCCCGAAAAAATATTCAGCACAACTAATTAGACCTGTGACAGTGATTCTTAATGGTAACATCATCAGGATCGCCTGGAGGGCTTATTAAAACAGATTTCTGGGCCCTACGCCCAGAATGTCTGACGCAGCAGGTCTAGAGTGGGTCCTGAGAATCTGCATTTCTAACAAATGCCCAAATGATGCCAACTGCTGCTGGTTCAAGGACCACACTTTGAGAACTACCGATCTATGAGAAATAGTTAACTACAGACGCCGTGGGAACTCAGAGTATCGAGATACTCATTTACAGAGATAAAAAATCATATTATAAATAAAATTTTTATAAGTTCTCAGAGTTATGACTTTTAGGTCTATGACATCCTCTGAAAAATGCATGTGGTTAATGTGCTTTTCATAAAAGGAGAACCAGGTTCCAAATAAATTCAAATAATGGGGGAGAACACACTGCCTTGATTCAGACCTACTCAGTCAAGCATTTGAAACAAGGGCTTCCGGAAATTGACAAGATCAAATCCTGCAGTACAAAGTTCATGGCACAAGCTCACGGTCTCTGCAAGTGTGGGCCAGTCTGGGACCCTGGAAACATCTCTCCCCTCAAGCTTTCTGGGAAATATAGTAACAAGAGCTACAGCTATATAGCACACGGCAGTTTATAAGTACTCTTACATACATTTACCCAAGGGGCCAATTGAGGAACATATGAGTAAGTGTGCTGTAAACTGTAAAGTCTATTTAAATATTAGGTTATCATCATAATTTGATCCTTACAAATTCCCAAGCATGAGTATCGCTAATTTTTAGCTATGAATAAAGTGAGACTATAAGAGAAAAATGGCTTGACCGCGGTCAGAAAACTTCCAAGTAGCAGAGATACAATTAAAATTAAGACATAAAATTTTGATTCCAAATTCTGTGTTGTAGGAGATGGAAGATATACCAGAAATGTCAGTCTCTGCACCTGCTCCATCCATAGTCACCAAGGAAGGGACAGCCCTGGGTAACCACATCTTACACCATGGCATTCTCTGCCCTCACTTTTTCCTCCCTGGGCCAGAGCTGAAGATCCAGCCAGCCAGTCCTTAAGCCCGGGGTTAGACGACGATTCTCAAAGTTAAAGGTGCATTAGAATCACCTGGAGGCTTGTTAAAACAGATTACTGGGCCCCCACCCCAGAGTTCCGGATTCAGTGGGTCTGGGGTAGGGACTGAGAATTTGCATTGGTAACAAGCTCCCAGATGATGCTGATGCAGCTGCTCAGGCGACCTCACTTCGAAAACTCTAATTATAGGATCACTGGCCAATCAGATTCCCTCCCTTTCTTTAAAATTTAAACCAGCAAATTCTGAGAGCATGAGGTAGTTAGTGGAGGAGGGAGATGAAAGGAAACATGGAGAGAGGGTTAAAGAGTAAGAGCTGTGAGAGGTTACAGCAAACTAGTGTTATAAAGTAACAAACTAGAAGTGAAAGCAATGGGGCCAAGAAATGTTTTCGGAACAGAGACAAAGAGTGAGCAGTTGACGGCAGGGCAGATAGTAGCAACCATGCAAAGGGCCCCTGTGCCAAAGGAGCTTCATGGCATAAGTCCAGGTTATGTAGCTTCTTCTAGATCCCCTCTCGATCCTCCCTCCCCTATTAGACATAGAACCTCAGGAAAGTTTCTCTCCCTTTCAAAGAAAGAACTGCACTGATCAAAAGAGAAGGTTGGAGCATTCTTCAATAAGCCACCCTGTCTGTCTACTTCCCAGTACAGTCCATAGATTGGGAAACACTATCACCTCACTCGCAGTGTTCTGCAAAGCACGGTGGCTGCAGAGTCACCCTGGACCGCCAGACTCCTTAAGATGGCCATTCCCCGTCCCCGGGTGCCCCACAAGGTTGGTCTGATCTGTAACCACCCACCTCTCCCGGGTTGTTGCCCCGACCAGTATTTGACACATGTTTATTCCCCCAAGATACTTCTTCTCCTGGAAGAATTTCCAGTACACCTCCCAGCCTGGTAGAAAGAGGGAGAAACAGCCAGGGAGTTAAAACAAAAAATCATACTCTAGTTCCCAATACTGTAAATGACTAGTTGCATGATTTGGGGCAATTACCTTGTAAAAAAAAATCATGCCCAGAAGGCTTATGTCTAAGATAAAAAAAATGTCTTTAAATCACAGTTTACGTGTCAATGCCAATCAACTGGTAGTGATTTCCTTGGAGTGCTGCCTTGAGAAGGATAATGAGCCTATGTCCATCAAGGGTGTCGAGACTGGTTAATAATGTCTGTCATGGCATGAGAAAGGGAAGGGATATCTGAACGCTACATATTTGCCCTTCCTGATCCAGATGCTATCAGGCATCCCTTCCATTTCTTAATTCTATGATTCTTGCTTATTATCCTTAATGTGAATGCACCAAGCATATATTTACCTCTAAGATGTTCGCTTTATTTCTCTTGAAGGGTCATCGTCCCGGCCTCCAGTTGGGTCTTGGGCTCCACTTTCTTTTCAGGTGAACATTACAAGGCTCCAGCTCCCAGCATTAAAAGTGCACAGCAAATGCATAATAATATAGTGTCTGCTAAGCACTGTCTAAAAAGTAGCATTAATAATTCACACCACATCCCTGCTTCCTTAGAAAAGCCTGCATGGGGCAAATGAATTCAAATCCCCAGTAGGGGGGAGCTGCAGCCCTGTGACCACAGTTCTTGGATCCAGAAAAAGTGGCTGCAAGAAAAGACCTTTGATGAAAAACACCTTGGTTTCCCCTATTTCTTTTCTTCCTTCGCCTCTTTAAGAGTGGTGTCATATTATTCTGGGGGCTCACGGGTGGCTCAGTCCACTAAGTGTCTGAGTCTTGATTTGGGCTCAGGTCATGACCTCACAATTTGTGGGTTTGAGCCCTGCATCGGGCTCCACGCTGCAGTGTGGAGCCTGCTTGAGATTCCCTTTCTCTCTCTCACTTTCTGCTTCCCCCCCACCCCCACCCCCGCTCGCCCTCTCTCTCTCACAAAATAAAAACTTTAAAAAAATTATTCCAATGCACTATGGGCCTTGTTTCTGTAGAAACTATATAGCGAAAAACTGCGTAGCAGAGAAAAACATTAGGTCAAAACACTCTTTCAAAGAGCATTAGAAAGACAGCACTCCTGGGGCACGTGGGTGGCTCAGTCCATTAAGCATCTGACTTCGGCTCAGGTCATGATCTCACGGCTAGTGTGTTCGAGCCCCGCGTACGGTTCTGTGCTGACAGCTCGGAGCCTGGAGCCTGCTTCCGATTCTGTGTCTCCCTCTCTTTCTGCCCCTCCCCCCACTTGCACTCTGTCTCTTTCTGTGTCTCAAAAATAAATAAACGTTAAAAAGAGAGAGAGAGAGCACTACCTCTCTTGCACTGCAAGTGTCAGTGAGCTGCCTCTACCCTGGGTAAGTCACCTCCCTGAGCCTCAGTTTCCTTATTTGTCAAAGGGGTTTAAAATCGGTGACTTCTCAGGTCCCTTCTCGATGACCTTCTCTGCAAACGACTGTGACATGGGATTGGGAAATCAGATGTATTTAAAAAGGAACTCTCCTGTTATGGCATTTATAATTAAAAATTCTAATTGTCCTCTATCAGTGAGAATCCCATAAAAATACAAATTGAATTGGTTAAATATTGGCTACCTTCAACTCAGTTGGACACACACCCCTGGTTCTCCGGGAGAGAGTAGAGACAGACACCCAGGGAAAATCTGGGACTATCTGGAGACATTTTTGGTTGTGAAAACTGGGCTGGAGGAGGAACGTCCCTAGGGAATAAAGTCTAGGTTGCTGGTAAACGTTCTGCGATGCACAAGACAGCCGTCCCATGTCAAAAAACTATGTGGCCCAAAACGCTAACAGAGCTGAGGTGGGGAAACTATGCATTAATTCCATCTCATTGCAACAGAGTTCACAAAGATCCTTAGAGTGGAAAATGAGATCTTCAATCTGATAGAACAACAAGTTTCAGTTGTTTCGATTGATGTAGCTCAAGGTAATAACTGTGTGGTCTGGGTCAACTGCCACTACCAGATAGCTAAAATAGTCAGGATTTCTAAATACTACTAAGTGGTGAAACAAAATCACACTTGGCAATTTCTGAGCTGATGAGTACTACTTGAAGCAAGTCATTTTTCTATAGTAACATACTTTGCCTGTATGAATTTCAGTCTCTCAATTTTATTTTTAACTTTTTTCAAGAAAAGCTGCAAGATCCTCTTTAATTATCATTAAATGCAATAAATGAAACAGTTTTCTATTTCTCAGCCTCATTCAGCTAAAATACGAGAATGGAAAGTCTTGCCAAAAGAATGTGCCTTCTATTTTGGAAGGGAACCAAAAGCACCTTCCTGTATCCAGTGCTGAGATTGCCAAAATGGAAGCTATAGAACAAAAACATCGTTTTGCAGTTCTGCTAAATTTTATTTTTGCATGGTAACTATCTTTAGAGGATTGGAAAGATTCCCACAGAAAAGCCACTATACCTGCTTTCCTGCCTGACCCAAAAGGAAAGAAATAATAATTTTTGTGCTCCGCTCTTAAGATCGGAAGATGGTCATTATATAGCATAAGCCAGCCTATCCTGACTAATGCACTCCGAAATTGGCCCCATCTCTCTAGAACAGGACAACAAATTTGGGCCCCTCATTGCCTCAGGGGTACAGGAATATCCAAGATCTTAAGTAATCTAACTCATAATTACAAACAAGTAAATCCCAGATGCTGCTTTTTATAGACACCCTGTGCCTCTTTGCTGTACATTAAACAGGGTCTGAGACACTCCCAAATCAGTGTCTGCACTGGTACAAACTTTTGTCCCGGTTTCTGAGCACCTTCCTTAGGGGCGACGGAGAAAAGATGATCAGTGAACACATTTTCATAAAGCGTCCTTTAAAAAAGTACATTGCTAAGTGATGGAAAATCTATATTTGAGTGGATCCTTCTTCCTACCTGAATTCATCCCAAAATACAAATTTCCCCTTTGTTTGACAAAGATGCTAATCCCAAGTATCCTACTTGATAATGATCTGAGCCATCTCTACTTTATATTCTTGTGACACTTTCATGTGCAGGGATTTCTTAGGCATAGTTAAGGGATTTGATTAATGATTTGACCTAATCTCTGCTCATGTATTTATTTTACTCTTTCACATCTCTTCTTGATGGCAGGCTTTCTGTGGTCATGAAGCCCATCACAAACACTTCACAGGAAAGCTGAGTCATTTATGCAGACTTGTACATCTGACATTTTATTCTGGTCTCAATTATCCAAATAAAGTAGAACTCCCCCACTTTACCCCCTGCCAACTTCCAATCAATCCCACTTATTACCAAGTTGCCCATTGTCTTTTATGTGTGGAAACCTGATTTATAAATTCTCCAACTTTCGACAGGTCATTCCTCAAAAATATGCTCTCTATTGCTCTTAAAATAGCATGCGATTTTTTTTAACACTGTGAATAGTTTTATACTTTACTGTGGAAAAAACTCACAAAATCTTGTATGAAGCCCTGGAGTAATGAGAACACAGTGGATCATCTTTGGCTTAAAGGGCAGACAACAGGGCGCCTGGGTGGCTCGGTCGGTTGAGAGTCCGACTTCGGCTCAGGCCATGATCTCATGGCCTGTGGGTTTGAGCCCCACGTCGGGTTCTGTGCTGACAATCAGAGTCTGGAGCCTGCTTGGGATTCTGTGTCTCCCTCTCTCTCTGCTCCTCCCCAGCTCACGCTCTGTCTAGAGCTCTGTCTCTCAAAAATAAATAAACATTAAAAAAAAAATAAAAGGGCAGACAACAGCTCCATGCAAGGAAGACCCAAGACATCTAACCACAGCACATGGCAAATATGAATGGGTCAGGATATCTAAACACCCTCTCTATCCTCGGAATCTTTACTTTAAAAAGCATGGGTAACCGAATGTATAGTAATCACCTGTTTACCTCTGACAGAATATAGTAATTTATCTATTTACAAGTCTGTTTTTCCGGGACTTCAAAATGAGCTCCGAGGGCAGGGAATGTGTCCTATTTATCACCTCAAGGCCTAGAACAGTACATGGCACATGGAAGGTATGTGATTGATTGAATAGCTACGTGAACGAACGCCAGTTTTTCAACCTGATTTATCTGGCATATATATACTGTTTTGCTCTGCCTCTCAGATTGATTTTGCATTAAGGAACTATCACTAGGAATCTCCAACAACTTTGGAAAAATTTTCCCTTCTCCAATGAGACCCCTATAACATCTATTTTGTTACGGGTAGTCTTAGGAGGATGCTGACACTGTGTGCCCTGGTAAGATTGACCAAGAAGAAATGGCGGGAATTAGGGTTGCAAATAAAGAAGGACTTCCTTATCACAGTGACAAAATATTGAAATGGGGATTCCAAAAGACACTCTGGAATCTCCAAAACTTTCTCTTCTGAGGAGACCAAATGAAAACCCAGGAATTCTTTATCTCATGAACTCTCAGAGGCCATTTTTGCTCTATGACACTACTGAAGGGATGACAGCAGGAAAAGAACTTAACCACCATTACTGTGCCATAAGACAGGAGTAAAAATGCCAACCTCTTCACTGAAAAGCAAAAATAAAGGAGACTGTAAAACATTTTGCAAACTTAAAGGATTCTAGCAATGCTGAATAATAATTTTAATGCCTTCCAACACAGCCACTACATTTGCCAGGATTATCTCGAAATAACAAGTGGGGTCTATTCTGCCTAACAGAACAAACATTTGTTGTGAGTGCCCTGGAAATCCATATACAAGGCTGTTCCGTCTCTTGGGTTTCTCCGTCTCTCTGTCTCTCCCTCCCTTCCTCCTTCCCCCTCTCTACCTCTTTCTCTCCCTCTCTCCCTCTTTGTTTTATAGTCTTATTCCTGTTAACAGATAATGACAAAAAAAAAAAATGGCTGCGGTAAAGAAAATATCACCCAATTTACTTAAGACATGGAGCAAAACCTTAGAAAGTTCTTTTTCATTTCAAGTAGCAGAATGCTTCTTAATGAAAGCTAAGTAACTGAAGACCAAATTACTTCCAAGTATTCTAGCTTTAGGAACCTGGGCAAGAGTAAATGCAAAAGGACATGGTGGAAGACTGACTGCATCAATGCCCAACTGATGGCCATGCTGTCACCTCTCCCAGGCAATGTGGCCTGGCAGCTCCTCCCATCAAGAGGAGGCGTTAATTTCTTCACTCCTTTAATATGGACTGGCTGTATGATTTGCTCTGCTCAGTAGAACATGGCAGGGGAGATGCTGAGTCAATTCTAAGCCGAGGCCTCAAGGCACTTTGCACATTTGCACACTCAGTCTCGGAGCCTCCACCAATGCCACTCAACAAACCCGGGTTAGCTCACTGGAAGGGGAGGGACCACATGGAAGAGATCCACGTTGCCCTAGCTGAGGACAATATCAATGACCAGTCAGATATGACCGGCCCAGCCCATATCAGCACAGCTGGCAACCCAACAGGAAACTCACCCCCCACCCCCACACCTGAGTTAGTTTAGCTGAGACAAGAAGAAAGCTGAGCCAAAGACTCGTACACAATTATAGATGATCATTGTTTTAAGCCCCTAAGTTTTGGAATGGTCTGTTATGCAGCAATATCGAAATGATACAGGCTTCCTCTTTATCTTCCTACTACATGATCGATCGATCTGTCATTTATTAACTTCAATGGAGTTGATACATCCCAAGACCCTGGACATATATATACTTTGTACCTGCTGCGTTATGATAAATGATTAACATTTAGAGCATCACATGTGGTGCCTAAACACCCCTATGTTTATGACTATCAAAATCCTAATTACAATTCATGGAGACCTTTCTGCTGTTGCTAATATTAAAGCAACCATGTCCAAGCATGGGCAAAACAGTGAAGTAGAACATACAAATTGTCAACACCATTTCATCCGCTCTCTATGATGAAGTCTTCTTTCCTCTCATAGTTATTGCCCTATTTCAAAATTCATCAGGCAGTTTCTGTTATTCATGGCAGAAAAGAGAATGAAAACCTCTATCAAGACCAGAGACTTTAAGCAGAGGCTACTAACCCTATAAGAGCAACAGAAAATCTAAAAACTCCTTGAAATTGTGAGCAAACATATGTATGTTCATATATGCATTTTTTACTACAAAAATTGTCCAGTATCCCCTCTTAGCAACCAACAGAATTTTTAGGCAGAAAATTCAGCAAGGATAGAGAATATTTAAACAACATAACCCACCAACAGAATCAATAGGACGCTCCATCCCACAACAGCAGTGCACATAGAACATTCAGTAAGATAAACCACCCTGGGGCCATAAACAATGTCAACAAATTTAAAAGAACTGAAATTATGTAGAGTATATTCTCTGATCATAATGTATTCAAACTACAAATCAATAATGGAAAGCCAATAGGAAAATCTCTAAACATATGACAAATGAATACACTTCTAAATAATCCAGAGGTCAAAGAGAAAGTCTCAAAAAAACTAAAAAATACATGAGCCTAAATAAAAACAAAACACAACAGAACATATCTTATGGGCGACACAAATAACGCAGTACTGAGAGGGACATTTATAGCACTACCT
Organism: Panthera leo; assembly: GCF_018350215.1. NCBI lineage: Eukaryota > Metazoa > Chordata > Mammalia > Carnivora > Felidae > Panthera > Panthera leo. The sequence goes on along the minus strand of NC_056687.1, from coordinate 144,365,007 downwards.
GCTTACATTACAGATGAAGAGAAGTTTAATTAATAATCTAAGTTTCTACCTCAAAAATTTAGACAAAGAGTAAGAAGGGGAAAAAATAATTTCAAATAGGGAGGCAAACAATAAGAGACTCTTAAATACAGAGAACAAATTGAGGGTTGATGGGGGGTGTGTGGGAGGGGCAAAATGGGTGATGGGCATTGAGGAGGGCACTTGGGATAAGCACTCATGGGAACCTACCCCCAAAATCAAGATCACACTGTATATACACTGTATGTTAGCTAACTTGACAATAAATTATATATATGTGTGTGTGTGTGTGTGTGTGTGTATACATATATATATATATATGTGTGTATATATATATATATACATATATATATATATATATATGTCAAATAAGCTTACAGCAAGAAGAGGTAAGGAAATTATGAAAGAACAGAAATCAATGAAATTCAAACCAAAACAATAAAGAAAATAAGGGAATTAAAATATTAGTTTTTAATAAAACTAATAAACCTTTACCAGGACTAACAAGATTTTTCATGGAGAGAGAGAAGGCACAAATCACCAATGTCAAGAATGAATTAGGCTCTTAACTATAGAGAACATTGTGATGGTTACCAGAAGGGAGGTAGGTGGGGGGATGGGAGAAATAGGTGATGGGATTAAGGGGTGTATTTGTGATGAGCACCAGTGCTGTGTAGAAATGTTGATTCACTATATTGTACACCTGAAACTAAGATTACACTATATGTTACCTAATTGGAATTTAAATAAAAACTTTAAAAGGAGAGGGTGCCTAGGTGGTTTAGTCAATTGAGCGTCCAACTCTTGATTTTGGCACAGGTCATGATCCCAGGATCCTGGGATCGAGCCCTGTGTCAGACTCCGTGCTGAGCATACAGCCTGCTTAAGATTCTCCACCGACCTCTCACAAACTCTCTCGCTCTCAAAGAAAAAAAAAAGGTTATTTTCTGTAGGGACAACTATAGGTCCCGCAGCCATTAATGAAATAATAAGAGAAGGTTATGAACAACTTAATGCTCATAAATTTGACAATTAGGAAAAAAAGGCATCAATTGCTCAAAAAACACGAACTACAAAAATTCAACCAATATTAAATAGACAATCTGAATAGGCTTATAACCATCAAAGAATTTGTATTCATAATTCAAAAGCTTCTAAATAAGAAATCACCGGGGCCAGAGAGTTTCACTTAGAATTGTGTCAAATATTTAAATAGGAACTAACCCCAACCTTGGCATTATTGACATTTTACACTTGATCATTCTTTGCTGTGGGGGGCTATTTGGTGTATGGTAGGATATTTAGAAGCATCCCTGGTTTCTACCAAATACCAGTCTCCTCTTTTTTCCACTGTGACAACCAAAAATGCCTCCAGGCATGCCCAATACCCCACTGGAAACAAAATATGTGCTGATTGAGCCAGTAACCCCTGGCTCTGTGGGGTTACTATGTAGGAATATGGGAATATACAACTGTTTTTAATGGGTATTGACTGCAGTATTATCAAATGTCTACATATAACCTATTCTAGCCTAACCCAATGAATAAAACTTTAATCACCTTGATTCTGTAGTTGTAAATGATACCTCAAAATTCCAACTTAAATATTAAGGTAAAAACAGAATGCTTACTCACTATACTAATTCGTTTTAAAAATAATCCAGTGTGGCACATACCTTTGGCAATGATACACATTTCAGAAGCTTGCTGGGAGAATTAGTACTTAGAAAAGTGCTTTAAAGATAAGACCATATTAAAATTATTAGTGCAAATTTTAAAACGTATATTGCCCTAAAACTAGATTTTGCCAAGAGATGTTCTGAATTTCTCAACATAAAACCTCTACTCATCTCTCCCTAATTACTTGTTAGTGGATTTTACAGTTGCAGGGCTGTCTGTAGTGCTATGTTTATTGGTCCCTGACATTTAATACTTATAAAATTTTTGTTTACACAAGGTGACCTGTTATATTACACAGCCGTAACTGGTTCATATTCTTCTCCAAGCCATTGCTGGACCTTAACTGAAGGGCATAGGGAAAAGGGAAAAAAAAATAAAAGACTGGGTGTGGCCTGACCAAGGGGAGTAAGATGGCATGTGGCCAGAGGACCAAATAACCAGTGCCCTACGAGGCTTGAATCCAGAATCTACGCAGCCTTGTACATTTGAGCTGGCAGGAGGGCTATGGTTCTGGGAAGTTTGCATGATTTAAAGAAGGTCTCCAGGCATGAGCTGACGACAGATAACAGCAGACCCAAAAAGCAGAAATTATAGTGAAGAATGGGTTTGGTGGGCATCTTTTCAAACGCTTGGTCAGAAAAGCAAGACTAACCCCAGACCTATCCTGCAAGAGGGAATAAAGCTGCTGACACATTCCAGGAGGTCAGATCTGGTTCAGAAACGAAGAAGAGCTATGGCTTCTGGATGTTCAGAGGCAGCAAATGACCATGCTAGATATGCAGGCTAACTTTTATGCTCATTAAGATATTCTTGGACCCTGTGGATCAAAGGGTGCTCCTTAGTAATGTAAGACACGACTCTGTGGAGAGACTTACCCAAGACATCCTGACATCAAGACTGTGAAACCGGGACAGTGAAATATACATGAATATTCCCAACTACATATTTAAATGCCTTGCTTCAGAGGCGAGTTCCTATGATTCATGCAGAGATGAAGATATGGCATTGTAAGAGCTAAGGAAATAGGGAAGGAGAATATATCTGTCAGGGGCAGAAAAACAAAATCAGCCCAAATGTTTCAAATCAAGAGACAGCGATTCCGGTTAGCAAGGGTAAGAAAGGAACAAGGGATGTTGAAGCATCAAGACGTTAACAACATTAGGAAGCCATTATCTCCTGCTAGAGCCAAAGAGGTAAGAGCAAACAATAAGCATGACAGAAGTTTCATGAAAGTTGGAGCCATGGCAGAGGGACTCTCTTATAGAGGCTGACGTCACACAGAGACAGAGCTGACAGAGATGGGGCTTCAAAGCAAGGAGGGGACATAGAAGAAATAGCCTGAACTCTCTTTCCTGATGCTCTATGATATCTTTCTGGTGCCTCCCATTGGCCAAATCCTACTGAAAGCCTATATCAAGGGGCCCTGAGGGTTGTGGTCCAGAGTAATCATCCTTTCATGTCACAAATCAAGGAACATATATGCAGAGGGTAGATCTAGGTGTCAAGGCAAATGGAAAATTAGCACGGGAATAAATACACACTGAGTATTTACTATAAAAAGCAGACACTGGAGTAGGTAGGTGTTTTTTCTAAATAAAGTCGTGTGTAAATAGAATTGGTGGGTGATTTGAGGAAAACTTCCCCCCAATATATCCCTATCAATCGAAAACTTCCACCATTCAGCAAGATTTGAATTTAAATAGGTGCTCTGGTAGTTTTCTGGAAGAATAACTCTTTATATAGGTAAAAAACATAGTTTGGTAAAGATTTTCCAAGAATCACTTTTCAGCTTTTCTTTTCACAGCTCTTACATGGATATCATCTAATCACAATCATTTAATAGCAGGTGTTGGTGGATTCCATCTAGAATATCCTGTAAATTTGGCTGGAGGGCTGCTTAGGGAGGAGAAAGAAAGAATGGAAAAGATTGTGGTGATGAATGATGGTGACTGCTATCTTCAAATGCCTGGTGGGCTGTCAAGTGAGAGAGAACTCACATTTCTTTCTTATAACTATGGGGCTTAGAACAAAGGTTGAAAATTAACGACCCATAGGTCAAATCTAGCTGTAGAAGTGGTTTGACTCTCAGTGTTCACCCACAGAGTGTTGTAAACATTGTGAACTGGTTGTCAACTTAAAAGCCAGGAGATGCCACGTAAAAAAATCCATATTCTGATTTACTCGAAAAAAATTAGAATTATCTGGCCCACATTTCTCTAAAGAGACAATATATAAGAGCTGAAAAGCATCCTATTCTTCAGTTTATCATAGTCCGTCTCACCACCTATTGTATTCACTACAATGTGGCCACATACCAGATGCCATTTATTCTAATACTTGAACTTGAAAATTTTTATATCTGGATTACTTAGCTCATATTTACTACCTGTTAAGCCCCTGTAGGCATTTGAATTTGAATTTTTTGAGTGAGAACTAGGATCTATGAGCAACACCACAGAGACTTAGATCTTCACCTCATAATAAGGGTGAATTCCCCAGAAATGGTGCTGATTGCCATTTGGAAGATAACAAGTTCACCGACACTGAGGATTTCCAAGGGAAGCTGGATCGCCATTTGGAAGCAACTCCACGGAAGGAATTTAAGCATTGGATGATAATACTTAAAATCCCTTCCTTGAGATTTTACTAGTATTTAGACTGTGATCTTTTAAAGTCATAGAGTATTCCTCATTCATCACTGATTCTAGTATAGGAATTAGAATATGACTGAAGAAAGATAAACATACTATGTCAAATAATACTACGATTCATTAACCATTTCTTATTTTAAGGTCATGATGGCTACAACATTTTTTTTTAGTCTGGAAAAATGACATATTAAGTTATTGTTGTTCATTAACAAACCCATAATCTTATCTGCTTACTTAGTCAGATAGAACAACCCAGCAGTCATGAGACATAGAATAAGTTAAAGAGGAATGAAGAAATAAATTCTAAAAATATCAGAGAAGTTCTCAAATAACGTTTATATCCTTCAAAATTTTGAAAACAGATCACTCCAGTGAGTTTCACAACAAAGTTAGTCACTTATAAGAAAAAAAAAAGGTACAGAACGCGTTGGGCTCAGCAAAAAACAACAAAAAAAGAATTCTACTAATAGTGAAAAAACTCTAGCTAAGTTGCTTACAAAATATTTGGCTTAGTTTAGCAATTATATAGTTTGCACCTACTTATACATGCCATTCCTAAAAATAAAAATTAAAAAATGGAATGACTCTATGAAGAGTTCAAGACCCTCTTTTGTCCATTCCTAAGAGAGGATGCTGACATAGGACACAGACCGAGATCACTATCTGACCTTGTGGCGAGAGCATAGAGTTTTGCTCTAATCATAGAAGCTAGTTTAGAAACTAATGAGCAAAAATTTTAATAGGTTCCACATAGCATAGACTCTTTGGATTTCTAGTCTTTTTAGAATTTCCCTTTAGAATTTACTGTCATTGGTACAGTAAGATGATCCCTGGACATCTTTGGGATATTTATCTTTGAGTTTATTCTTTCCTGCCTTTTCTTGCCATAGGATGCAAAGATAGCAAGGGCCAAGGTAAGGTTGTGGCCAATGGGGAAAGAAGCCAACATGGTAACTTGACTTGCTTTTGATCTAGATCACAAAACAACAAGAACTTTTGAGATCTAACTACAGGCCAGCCAGCTCACCCAACCTAGAGTCTACAAATAGTAACACATCAGGATTTAACATGTTAGAATGATGAACACTCTGCTTGCTCCTTCTTTTGTGCCACCATAACTCCATTCCCACAGAGCATTTTCCTGCTTTAAACTTCTTTAATGTTTTCCCATTCCATGCTCTGACTGAAATCCCAACTCTCCCCCATAGTCTACAAGACCCAATCTTCTACTTGAAGAGTAGCAGACCCATCTTCTACTTTAATCTCATTTCATGTAACTTTCACTAATAACTATCCTCTCTTCCACTGGTCTTTCTTAAAAATTTTTTTAACATTTATTCATCTTTGAGAGACAGAGACAGAGCATGAGCAGAGAAGGGGCAGAGAGAGGAAGACACAGAATCCAAAGCAGGCTCCAGGCTCCAAGCTGTCAGCACAGAGCCCAGCACGGGGCTTGAACTCACGAACCTCAAGATCCTGACCTGAGCTGAAGTCGGACGCTCAACCAACTGAGCCACCCAGACGCCCCTGTTCCACTGGTCTTTCTTAAACATACCAAGCTTATCCCTGCTTCATGGCCCTTTGCATACTGTTCCTTAGTTTAGAACACTTTCCCCCAGTCCTCTGCCTGGCTGGTTTTTTCCCATTCTTCTGGTCTCAGATTAAATGTCATCTGCTCAGAGAAACGCTCCCCAAGCACATACATTTCCCATCCACAGCTCTCGTCAACATCACTTCCTCTTCTAGAACATAAGCTGTAAGAAAGCCTGGTCCTTCTGTGGCCCCCAATGCCTGGCACAGTGCCTGGCCAAGAAAAGGCTCTCAATAGAATGAATTTGCCAGGAATGTCCACCTCAGTATTTCCCATGTAGAAGTCCACAGGATTTTGGAGTTCAGGATCCAATACCACAACCACCAAACGTCACAACCACCAGGTTAACAAGCACAAGTCAGAGGTGAAAGCTCCCTAGAGTAATGTAGGACATGCAAAGACGAAAGAGTAATGTTGGCTGGTGTAATCAAGCAACCCCCTGTACGAAAGTAGCATTTCGTAGGTACCTTTAAAAAGTGTGTTGGATTTCAATAGGTTAAAAAAGGAGATGAAGAAAGAGCAATAACACAAGCAAAAGATTAAATTCAAAGCCATGCCCAAAGATTGATATTACACACTAGAGACGGTTCATAAGTGAAGAGTGAGAGAGGAAAGAGAAAGTAAGGGGGGGGGGGTGTTGGAAAATATGGAATGGCAGCATAAAGAGTACGAACATACCTCATTACATACTGGGAGGCACGAAATATTCTAGATCGGGAGAATGTCATGACCAATGACATGATGTGAGGGGAAATTTGTGTTTCAAGAAGGACTGCAGTAGAAGCGCACCTGGGTGGCTCAGTCGATGAAGCATCCGACTCTTGATTTTGGCTCAGGTCACGATCTCACAGTTCATGAGATTAAACCCATCATCAGGCTCAGCACTGACAACGCAGAGTCTGCTTGGGATTCTCCTTCCCTCTCTCTCTGCTCCTCCCTTGCTCACTCACGCACACGTGCCTGTGTTCTCTCTCAAAGTAAACAAACACGTAAGAAAAAAAAAGATGGGCTGCAGTGGAGAGAGACTGAAAGTGAGAAATCAGTTAAAAGGCTTTAACAATCATTTGAATGGCAGCATTGGGTGTCGAAGATACAGTTTTGTCAGAAGATGGAATAAAGGGATGAATGTCACAGAGACACGCTGGAGGCTAAATATTGTGGATGTCAAGGATCATCGAGAAAGGTTTTAGTGAAGAAATAATATAACTTATTATTTGGGAGAAGAATAGTTAAGGAAAAGCTGGGTTAGAAAGAGGAGAGGCTGAGTCTTGTGACAGGCAAGTGGTTTGAGTTGCTGGATGGATCCAGATAAAGATGTCCTACAGTCAGTGGAAACAAAGATTCAATTTCTCTATCTCTCTCTCTCTCTCTCTCTCTCTTTTGACGAGTAGGTGGTGGCGGTGGTACTGTGAAATCATCCCTCTAGAGATAATAATTTATTTAAAGAGTGTGAAGTTCACTGATAGAAAAAAAACAGAGGTCAAGGAACAAAGAAGACAGAACTTTAAAGAACATCTACATTTGGGGGACAGAGGAACAAGAAAACAAAGGAGTTTTGTCAGGTAGTTCCAAAATAGACTGAACACCTGCTCTGTGTGTCAGAAGTTCAAGTTCCTAACAATAGTATAAATAAATGTATCTGTTTATCTTCCAGCATGATTCTTCCTGCAGGATTGCAAATGTCTTATTAATGTCACCTACACCATCCATTTATCATAGCTGTTTATTATTCATCTTGAAATGACAGCATACCTGGCACCTGCTTAAACAGTTAGGAAGATAGACTTCCTGCTAGAACAGATGTCAGGTAAAGGGAGATAAGGTCTACCCTTCAACCTTAAAATCAAGATTTAGAATATGGGCTTCAAGATGCAAAATCCCTTTGTACGAGTTCTTTCCCCCACCAAAGCGTTTCTTATAAGAAATTTCATTGCTGTACATTTATGGTGAAGATAATTTCCTACATGATTGTGAAATCTGTTGATTTTTTTAAATGTTGTTTTTATACTTCTCTGTGCTTACAGATATGAGATCTATAGCCGATAAGCGGTTAGAGTTGCCCAGAGAGAGTGGAACAAGGAATAAGAGGCAGACCTGCCTGAATACGCAAGGTTCACAATGATAATTCCAATTTTTATAACCCAAGGACTCATCTTTCTAGAAGCGTTCCCTTACTACTTGTTCTTACTTAATCTTCACTTTGATCAACAGCCTCAAAGTTTAAGCTCCTAAGGCGAGCCCCACCTAGCCAACAAAACTTACTTTATGTTCCTTACAGTGGTCCTCAGGGTGTGGTCTCCCACCCGTCAGCATCAGCCCCACCTGGAACTCGGGAGACATGCACATTTTCTAGTCCTACCCGAGACAGTCATAAGAAACTTGAGAGCGGGGCCCAGCAACCTGCATTTTAACATCCCACCCCATCCCGGTGATTCTAATTTGAGAATCATGGTCTTAGACCAATGGTAAAAATTCCAAGGAGTTTTCCATTCTCTGCAGGACGAGATCTCAATCCTACACCTCATCAGAGCATTCCTTTTACAGATGAGAAAACCGATCTTTCTATTGTATCCCAAGCCTATCTTCACTTGGATCCTGTCTTACATTTGTCAATAAAGGAAGTACAAAATGGTGACCAATTACACATATAAGGTTATTAAATGAGAAAGGCATGTGATTACAGTTTGATTACAGTTGATAATCCAAGGAAGAATGGTGTAGGAAAATACATTTTAAAAATTATTATTAAATAAAAATTTAGAATTGGTAGTATTAGCACTTACATGAGAAAAAGATAATGAAAACTTATTACCTTAAATACTTATTTTTCCAGCACTTCCATTACAATGGCCAAAATTAATATTATTTTGACTATCTTTATGTTCATAGGGATAAAACTGATAAGCAATCCTACTGCTATTCTCTACTAATAAGATTCAGGGCTTCTCAAGGACTAAAATTTTAGCTAATGGTAGAGAAAAATCAATACAGATATAGAATATCTTGCTGCCTTTAAGCAAGAGACTTTCAAAAACGTCTCAGGAGCAACACTGAAAAGACAAAGGAGACTATTTAAAGGGGTGTCCACGTAAGAATAATTTGATCAACAAGAATAATTATAGTTCTTTGGAATAACTGGTACCTAATGAAGAGCCTTGAGTCCATAACAGTACTCAACAACGAAAAAGTATAAGGTATACAAAAAGGTCATTAAAAAACAAAAAGGGCGTATTTTAAAAAAATATTTCTAGTAAGTAGGTTGGAGATTTGACATATAGAGATGTTCTGTTTCTTTTATTTTACGTATTTTTTTTCTCAGTAAATAGAAAAGAACAGCCACAGTGAATTTGAAGTCAAGTAAGTCAAGAAAATTTAGAGATTTTCCTTGGTTGACCAGAGAAGTGATCCACTCTCAAGTGGATCCACCCACAAGTCAGATGTGTGTTGGAGGCTGATGCATGAGGCAGCAATCCCAAGAAGAGAACCTGCTGTCCAGACTCCTCCTTTCATCCCCTAGATGAAGAGGTTGCTGGACGTTTTCTTATCAAAAAGTACTGAGAAACCAAGGCGCTGATGACATAAAGGCTCACTGCCTTGGGACTAAGATGGAACTGAGCCTTGATTCTAAGAAAAACCTCAGGCCAGAAAACAGCAGCCCAAGTTTGAATCCACTTTGGAGAGACCCACTAAGATCCCATATGCCAAACAAAAATCAAGTGGTGCCTACCCCAGAATCTGTAAACTCAGCTAGTCTGAGACTGCATTCTTTTTCAGATTACTAGTGTAACTTTAGGAAAATATAAACACTGATAAGCACAAAAAAAACAGGGAAGGGATAAAACAAGTTTATAAATAATGAAGACATAACTCGAATCCATATTATAAACATTTCTTAATCTTTTAAATGTAGGTCTAATACATTCTGAATCCCATGATTATAGTGTGTGTGCGTGTGTGTGCGTGCGTGTGCGCGTGCGTGTGCGCGTGCGTGTGCGCGTGCGTGTGTCTGAGTTTTTCGTAATAGGATTCTTGCGTAAAACACAGTCCTATCCTCCAAAACCTGAGCAAAGACTACTAAGAAAAGAGATAAGGCAGACTTTAATACATACTAGGGTACCATTTACATCTCTGATAAAATAAACATCAAACTCTTTACTGGGAAGCCCAGACACGAAACATGTTTCTTTGTGCATCTTCCTCCCAACACCCAAAATACAGAAAGTAGGTGTGTGATGCCTCTAACAAAGAAACAGGCACATCTCTTACTTTACAGGGTTGACATTTTCAACGTTTATCTTTAGAAGCTACAGTAGGTCAGTCTGACATGCTTTTTGGAGCATCATAACTTGAACTTTGAGAAATGGCCCAAGTTGATAATGCTAATGGCAAAGACGAAATCCCGTTGGCAAAACTGCCACGCTGGAAAAAGCAAACCTCTTGTACAACAGTCCTGATCAATGTGTTAGCTACTCCACACAATATTCGATATGCCCACCAAAATGTCCCAGCACAACAAAGGCTTGCGGACAGAGAGTGCCTTGAAGCCCGTGTAATGGGATTTGACAAGAGCCAGGCACTTTAGGCAGGCTCAATCAATGTTAATTGAAGCAGAAGTGATTCAAAGGCAAATGGAAGTCCTTGAGAGGTGAAAGGGGGGCTCTGGGATTGTGACTCCCTCCTTTTCCCATTACCCCCTTATATTTAATTACTTGTTCTAGCCAGTGAACTGTAATTTGATTTGCCATCAGGTGACTCTTGCCTGGTCTCATATGTTAGTTGAGTCTTTCATTTAAAGGAAAAGTATCTCAGAACCTGTGGGGGTGCCTGTTTCACAGGAAGGAAACTTCTCTGGCAAGTGGGTTTCAGATTGATAAAGAGTCCTTTCCAGTCCCTAACATAGCAGAAGTATCAGTAGAAGGACAAGGGGAGAAATGGTTTAGTCCTGAATGATACTGCTGTATTTTCTCTGGGGCATTATTATCTTGATAATTGACCAGCACCTGAATTTTGAATTCACTTGGGCTCCCTACAGAAGCAGATCCTAAGACAGGAATTTATGAGAAAATTAACTACTTACTGGGGAAGCGATTCCAGGAAACACTGGTTGAGAAGCAAGAGGCTGACACAGGAAGGAAAGGCAGCCAACAAAAGTGGGCTAACAAACTAGTTCCCACCATGGGCAACTAGAGTGTCACCTCACTGGGGAACTCCAAGCCAGTGCAGAACATGCCTCAGTTGGCCCACCCAAGGGTGAGGAGCTGTGGCATTTATATACCAACTCTCTTCAGAGGGGTTGAGGGCTAGTCTCGGTGGGGTGAAGAATGGACACCCCAGCACTTCTGGCCCGGGATCACACAGGCCCCACAGCCAGAGAAAGCCCTCCGACACGGACAAGGCCAACTGCATCTGCTATGACCTGCCTACAAACATATAAAATGCTTTATAGTCCAGTGTCCTTTCAACACATACACCATAACACCACCTTCTGGATGAGATGTTGGAGCAAAATGGGAAAAGGTTGTTTCTGTGTGACAGAAATGATGTCCTTTGATACAGCTTATACAGCTTTAGGAACTAAGGTTTGAGACAGTATGGTCAACCAAATATTTTGCCTACCTAATGGTATTTTGCCTATACACGGTGCTCTCTCATTTACCCTTGAGAAAGTTCTTAGACTCAACATTCGCATCCATTAGGATCTCCTGTGGATAAGATGCACTGAAATCTTTGAATGCTAAACAGAAGCAGAATTCAGCCTAAGGTAGGCCGAGCCTGGACTCCATCCAGAAGAACACCTTTACTTTTCATATTGATTTGCAATTAGTTGCACACATTTGCCAAGAGCTTAGATAGTAATTGTGGGAAGCAGGCAGGAATGGTTGATAATTAATCGTCCCAAGTTATAAGGAAGGACAATGAAGGTGCAAAGGGAAGGTTCACAGTCAGAAGCCAGTAAAGCAGACAGGGATTCGGGCCAAGGAGAGGAAGCAGCCGACCAAAGTGGTGAAGAGCCCAAGTTTTGGAGTCAGGCAGACCTGGTGCATTCCAGCTATGACTCTCACCAACTGGGGAGCCTGGTCCACTTACACAGCAATTTCATGCCTCAGTTCCTCATCCAGGTAATGCAAGTTCAAAGTACCTACCTCACATGTTTGCTGTAATGAGTAAATGAGCCACTACTTAGAAAGATCTTTGCCCAGTGCCCATCATGAAGCAAACATTTAGTAATTGTTACCTGCTTTTCTGTTGTTATTATCACCATTTTGATGACTTCAAGGTAGAAAGTAGAAAATGTTCTTTCTACTACGCACGGCTTGAAGTCCAGGGATACCCATGGGACTATCATACACACCAAGGCAATCAGAGAACAACTAATTTATTTGCCACCCTCCGTGAAATGAATCATCTTAGCTCTTGCTTTTGCGTCACATTTTGGTCATCCAGAAATCTCAGGTGTGATGGTGGAGACGGCAGGGGCGTTTTCAAAAGTGCTTTCTCTACGGAAGTGGCAGTCTGCTGAGGCCGGAGATGGGTCAAATTCTTCCCCCAAGGTGAAAGGGCCCTCTTTGTCAGTATTTAGAGACCCTACTGGCCTCGGATGCTATGGGCCTGATGTTGCAAACAAGTGGGAAAGATGGTATCTCAGACATCTATATGAATGGTAAATTTCACTTTCTGGGGAAGCAATAGCGCTGTCTCCGTGAAGCAGGTAAAACACCTGATGTATTCCACAGAGGGAGGAACCAAGGTATTTGGCTACTGGTCAAGGGAGGGAGCAGAAGATTCTCTTCTCCCATGAATCTTCACCTTTCTTTCTACTGGCTTTAAGCAAAGAAGCCTAAGATGCTATTCACAGGCTACTCGGTGCTCTCAGTCAACTGTATAGTCAACTATAAGGACTTAAGAGTGTTCTTTCAATTCTTTACTAACAAAGAAAAGAATCACCATTTTTTGAGTGCTGCCACGTCCCTGTGTGTTTATAATGTGGAAAGTATCATCCATGCGATGCTCTTTTATAAGCATGTATCACCATAAATACAGGATCATTATTCCCATTTTGTGGATGAGGGAATGGACATTCTGAGAGTCTGTAGCCTGTTCTAGAGTCTCACAGAAATAAATGGGGACTCCAGAATGAGAGAATAATGGCAGATGGCAGCACAGTGGCCTAAATGGGTTATGCCATAACTAGAGAGGTCTAGAGTTGACTATACCATGAAGAAGAGAAGTTGACCACACACACGGACCACACATGTAGACAACAGATAACTCTGTATGCCACTGAAGGAGCACTGAGCTTCATCCAGCCGAGATCTCTGACTGGTCAACCACTCAAAGGTCTACCTTGGACTTTCTTACACAGCACTGAGGACACAATATTGAAGGAAATTGACAGAGACCTTGTTGCTGAGTCAACCAAAAGTGTTTTATTGCAAAGCAGGCAGTTACAGAGCATTAAGTCAGCAACGCCACAATTTCTGTAAACTCAAACACAGAAGCAGGCCTTGTTCTCTGATTCTTCCAAAATGAGCAGATCCACAGACGGACCTGCACAACCCTGCTGATGAGGTCAGCGGATCTCCAGTTCCTGCTTTGCCTTGGAAAACGGCATTTCCAAACTGTCCACTTATTGTTGGTTAGCTCACATTCAGGGTATTTGAAGCCACTTTTGGTATTTATAATTTCTCTACCATTCTAACTGCAGGATCAGACAGGAATTAGATTTCAACCTACAAGGTTTGTGTTTCTTTGTAGCGTAACATATATATCAAATAGTGTGCAAGAGCCCCAGGTATAATATATGTTTGATTATATTTCAACTCCTAGCGATACCACATTGAGATCGCGTCACTAGCTAAGCAAATGTGACTCGGGCCATTACCTGGATCCAAACTTACAAAAAAAAAAAAAAAAAAAAAAAGAAGAAAGAAAATGTATTTTTAATCTAAGGATCAGTACTACACAAATCAAACCACGCAGCCCCATTTACTAGGTAACCTGGGATTGCAATTCAGAAAATCCTTCGGGACAGAATTTATTCATAAACAAGGCTAATGTCAGCAAGAGAATTATACTTTCTAAAACAATTCTTTTCTTACAGTTCTCAGGGCCAAGAGAAGAAAAAGAAAAGACAGTGGGGTGGGGGGAAGGAAAGAAAGCCAACCGTTTAAAAGCATCTAGAACTGTGTTATGCACGTGATGGCAAAGCCAAAACAGTCCGATCCGGGACCACACGCCGCTCAGAGAGCATCGGTCTGAAGGGGTGCTGGGCTTGAGTCCCACTCCAGGTGCTTCCTGGCTCCAGCTGCTATGTTTCTGTCCTGGGGACCAGCAACATCTTCCTCACTGTCCTTCAGCAGTTCCCCCAGAGACCTGAGGAGGTGGTCTGTCCTCTGGCCAAAAGCAGAGCCTGTGGAAGGACACACGGGAAAAAGCCCCTCAGGCCTGGGCCCAACCATCTGACAGCTAAAGGCCGATGGAGTCAAGGGCAGAGGGAAGAATGATGTTTCCTCACCTCCGCCAGGCTTCCTTCCTGCCGACTCTCCAGAAGGGTGGCTTTATGCTTTGGAGCAGCCAGTGGCTTGGAATCTTTGAGATCTTGTAGTGAGCTCATTGGGGTACCCATCACCTTTCAGTCCATGATATCTCTGTTGACAAGAACATAAAATAAATACCCCTGCATCACTGGTCGATGAATCTTGAGGAGAAGGAGACACTACAGAGTAACACAGACACACAGAAAGAAGAGAAGGGAGGATGAGAGAGAATAAAACTCAGAAAGGATACTCTACCTGCCACCTTTCCCTGGAACTCCCCTAGATGGTCGCATGCCGGACAGGAGGCTCCAGGTGAAGTCTAAGACCGCCCAGACGTCTCAAAGGTCTGAGAGGTCAGGAAGCATCATTCCACTGCCACGCAGGCACCTGAACTCAAAACTCAGCTCCTTGAGAACCTCAGCCAGCCTTGCCCCGACTCTCCTGAGTGGATCCTGTCACTGAAATACTACATAACAGAGAGCAGTTGGAAGTTAGCAAGAGGTTCTCCATTTTCCTTTGCCCCAGGGTGGTGGTCAGGGAGAGGGCGGGGTGGGGGGGGTAGGAGGGGTGTCAACAACCACCTGGTCTTCTTTAGTGACTTCAGTCTTCGACTTCAAACTCTCAGCTTCCCACCCAGTGATAAATCTCATGAGCTCACGGTTCAGGAGATCAAGCCCACATCAGGGTCTGTGCTGACAGTGTGAAGCCTGCTGGGGATTCTCTCCCTCTCTCTCTCTCTGCCCCTCCCCTGCTGATGCTCGTGTTCTCTCTCAATCTCTCTCTCTCTCACAAAAATAAACATTAAAGAAGTATTGTTTAAATTACCTTCCCTATTAAATAGACATCAAGATGCCATGAAAAATATTAGGCCTGGGTTAGAATCACAGGTCTCATCCAGAACTGTGTGATGCTGGGCTAGTTGTAATTAACTTCTTTAGCTTATCTCCGCATCTATAGAATGAGGAAAAGATCACCCATCCCATAGGGCCGTTGCATCAAATTAAATAATGCACACAAAATATCTAGCCTGAGAAAGTATTCCCTCCACAGTTATTTGTTTCTCTAGTCTCTTCAAAAGGGTCGAATCTTATTCTTTCATCTCTGTCCCCTCTTCCTCACTCTTACGGGACTTACCCAGAAAAGTGGTAAAATGTGTAGAGAAATGCAAGGGGTACTGAAATGAGGGTGGAGATTAGCTTCATCACAGGCCCATTTGGAGGACTGAACGAGGGAATATGTGTTAAGTTCTTAGATCGAAACCTGGTACATGGTGTTGAGCCATGGTAATGTATATGAAATAAAATAATTTTGTAAATTTATATAGGATTCCCTGACTCCATGAAGCACTCCAAACACAAATTATCAAGATGCTCTTTCCCCTGCTTCAAACTTCTTTCTCTCTTTCTCAAACAAAAATACCAGACGGTAAATAGAGACAGTGGAATTTTTAGAAAATCACATGTTAGACCTTTTCCCCCCTTAGGTAATGTATTAGGAAGCCATGATGTGTGAAGTACCATACTAAGAACTTTGTAAATAGTGTCTTCACTCTCATCTGAACCCTGTGAGGAGCTTCCTTGAGTATTCCTATTTTACAGATGTGGCAACTGAGAGACAGGGAGGTTAAGGAATCTTCCCAGGGATGCACAGCCAGGAAGATGTGGCACTACGTTTTTTAAGTAGCTTTACAATCACGTTCTCACTCACTATGGATCTACCTCAGAACTTTCTGTGAGGATGGAAATGTTCTGTGCTAATATGGCAGTCATTAGCCACATGTAGCTCTTGAGCTCCTGAAATGTATCTAGTGTGACTGAGGAATGGACTTTTACATTTTAGTTAATTTTACTTAATTTAAATTTAAATAGCCACACATGTCCGACGGCTGCCATGCTGGATACTGCGCATCTACTGCACCTTGAAGACCTTGCAGAGGCCCCTTATTTTGATGTTAGAGATGACTTGATTTGCCCTAGACATAAAGTCAGGGCAGAACCTTCGGAGGCGGGGAGCAGGGCTACGCCAATTACACAGCACAGGGTTGGAACAAGATAACACCTGAGTTCGAAACGTAGGTTCTGTCATTCACTGGCTGTGCCCATAGCCCATCAGTCAACCTTCCTGTGCGTCTGATCTCTTTTTGATTCGGGAGGCATAATAATACCATGTCTAGGCCCAACGTGATCATCAAGTAAAACAGCACATGAGAAAGTGCTCAGCACATACCTGGTACAATTCAAGGGAAGTTGTAACACGTACACACGTAACTTCTAAGAATCCCTCTATCTGTGCTTGGTGAGAGAGCAGAAGAGAGGGAGAAAGTAATAATATCTAGGGGGCAGGACGCACGTGTCTGTCACAGACTGAGCACAGGATAGTAGACAGAAATGTTTTCTCATTTCAACAGGCTCTTAGAGTCTTCGTGCCTGATTCTAGTGTTTATATGTGATTTCCCCCTAATGCTCTGATTTTAGAACTTAATCACCACCCCACCCCCTTGCTAAATAAGGGTTCTGATGCTATTCCCCCCTGCACTAAGTTCTTACATGCAGGCTATTATGATGATTATTTTTATAGCCGAGTAGCAACAATCTTTATCCCAGCCAGCTCTTGGCTACATGCTTGTTCTTGCCAGCTCACTCACATGCCCTTTCTCCCTTTGTCTTTCTTTCTCTCTTCTGTGTATACACACGTTTATGTTCTCTGTGTTGGTTTATAACTTAATCGTGTCTCGTGTCCAAACCCATCCTGCTTCGTAGTGCCGGGGCTGGGACTCTGCAAAACACATTTCTCCTGGGCCGCGTGCAGGCTCCCTGCTAGGTCCAGCGGCAGGGGGTAGAGAGGGATCTGGCTCCCCTATCCGCTTCCTCTTCTGTCACGTGGCTCCAGACAGACATCTTCACCCACCCTGGCAACAGCAACTGGCTCCAGTCAGAGCAACTGACTCCACTTGGCAGTCTCCTTCAGACATACCAGCCCAGCTAGCCATCCAGCGCTCCCTTCTCAGAGGTCTAGTTTCCCCGTCTGCAAGGTCCATCATCCAAGTATTGAAGTTTTCATTATCCTAACTTCTTCCCTTTGTGCCCCCAGCCTTAGAGGTACAGCTGCTTCCTGCGGTCTGTGGCCTCCCTGAACCTCGGTGTCCCTTTGCAACTCTTGGATTATCCAACACCTGGGTAACAAGTGGTGCGGTTCGGGAAATGCACCACCTTGGCACACGGAATATTTTAAACTGAAGAAGTTTGAGAAATGAGAAGAAGCAGTAAGGTTACTCTGACCTCCGCCCCCTCACCCCCTTCTTCTCTGAAACAGGTCACGAAGCCCTCCCGTGAGGGGTCCTCTCCGTACCCGGAGGAAAGGAGCACCCTTATCTCTCAAGACAAAGGGACACCGTGAAGAATCCTAACAGAGGGCCCTGCTCAGTCTCCCCCGGGTCACTACGCTCGCCTCGTCCTCTGTGACCTGTCACATCCCCGCACGGCCGCCCACCCTCCAGCACGCCCGCTGAGCAATTCTCAGCTCTAACGGTTGCCGTTGGTCTCATTTCTTTGGGAAGGTTCCATGTGGCATCACACTTCTATTAAATAAATGGATATGCTTTTCTCTTGCTAGTCTGTCCTTGCTGGTTTGCTTTCCGGACCCAGTCGTGGACCCTAAAGGAGTCAAGGAAAACTTTTCTGTCCCGTACAGAACTCTTCACAGTACTTCCTTCCGCTAAAGTAACTTGCTTAGCTGTCTCCTGATCAGACCCAACCTGACACACTCTTCCTCTCTCTCTTCTGTGGACAGAGCTATGTTACTGTGTGCATAAGAATATATGAACACATCCTACATTTTTCCCCCACATAGAGCTATCAATAAATTATTAACATATCCTGACATTTCTATTCTAGATCTTCTCCGCCTCATATCTAAATACAGGATAGAAAAAGGGAACAGAGCATATCAAATCCTATAATCTGACACATCAGAGAGTAATTAACCCCTGAGGTGCAGTCTCTGGGAGCTCATTCCTGGGCACACGTGCCTGGACAGCTAAAACTCAAGTAAGACACATGGACATTTCCATTAGCAAAGATCAACACGTGGGAGTCCTGGCAGGGGCATTTGCTAAAGCATAGGGTGCAGACCTTCTGTAGCAATACATCACCAACTAACTATGTCAGATGAATGGGAGCCCTCTGCAATGCTGCGACCTTTGACAGTCTTAACTGCCCCCATCTGCCAGCTCTCCAGAGAAGGTACAAACACAACATAATACAATGCAATGCAGTGCAAGAGGAGACTATACGATATCAGAACCACTTTAGAGGTACTGACCACGACCACCCCTATCCCCACTTCTCCAATAATGCTACCGGTCTTATCCTCTGTAAATATAGCAGGAGGCCCGGGATGAAATCCCCACCGCTTGTTGGTTACCACCTGCTTCTTCAAACTAGGTAAGCTGAAGAAGCACCTGTTAAGCCACGGCATCTCCAAACACATGCAGCCTTCATTCTTCTGCAATGAGCCCTGTGGCTGAATCAGGACTTCACGCCACAGATAGAGTGGCTGTCTATAATCCACGGTGTGGCTACCCCACCTGCTTAGCCCCAACATGATCTGCAGCCAAGATATGCCTAGGAGAACACGGGGCATCCGAACTCGGAGCGGCCATTACAGCCTGGATCCTCAGACTGCAAACTGCCTTCCGTCATCAGTAAGCTTCAGCTGACACCTTCTTCCCTACGCCACTTGAACCACACTCCTCGAGGAACTCACATAAGAAAGCGTATGGGTTCTGGCTTCGATGTCACCCACTGTTCATCTGGGCCTTCACACACCGTGGCTTCCTCAATGTACAAAACCTCTCTCTCCTTACCGTTCCAAGCTATTGTTCCCATTAATACCTGTGAATCTAGCAGAGGCTGTTGACATCCAACCCGCCCTTATCACTCAGCCCTCTTCAAGGCCAACCTCCGACCACCATTAGCTGCATCTCTTTGCATTTGAGTTTTCTCCAAAAACTATCTGTATGGGCATGGCAGTCCAGGAATATGTGGGCATTAACTCATCCTGACAGGAGTCCTCAACCGGAGGATGATAGATTCCGGGGGATAATGTTCTTAGCTGCTCCCCAGAATTTCCCCATGGGCTTGAGCTCAAGTGTCCCTCATCATCCACCCCTGGCTCAGTAACACACCCTTTATAGGCCGCCTTTCTATCTCTCAGCTTCCTTTCCATTCCTCTTAGTGGTGTTTCCAAAACTTCTCAAATAAACTACTTGCTCTTAAATCCTTGTCACTCAGGGTCATTCCTGGAGCCAAAAACTTAGGCAGCAGAAAACTATCTTCTTCCAACTCCAGCTACATCAAGGCATTTCAGCAAATGCCTTAACTTTATGTACATATTGATATATGAACATAAATATGTGTTCCTAGGCTACTTTAATTGGATTTATAAGTAATGAACAGTAGGTGTCTGGCTGACATTTGAATTTTTGTATATTTTGCTTTGTGCTGTTCTCAGTCTCTCCTGTAAGTTGATAAGATGTTCAAAGGCCAGGAGTGCATCACCTCCTTCTTCTATAATTTTCCACGATGCCTGGCAAGATGCTCCGCAGAGTGAATATTCAAACAGGGCTGACAGACAAGAGGCCACAGAGGTCAGGTCCGCTTGTCCCGCAGGCTTGTCAAAGGTGAGAAAGCTCCTAAGAGAAGGCAACTGTGATGCTATTTTCAATTCTTTGAAGGATGAGCCTGGAAACCCAGATGGAAGCTGGCACTGAGACAGGGCACCGAGTCAGGACACCAGAGTCATGTGGCCAGTGCGAAGCCCTCCAGGCACACAGGACGGGGGATGCTGCATCATCAGATATGTTCTCTCAGCCTGTTTCTGAGCGAGAGTCCAGTCAGAGGCAGAGGGAGCTAGAAGAGCTACACAGAGCAATGTCAGGTTCATCCTCAGCAGATCTTTCCTGCAAATTCTGGGCCTCTGCTGAAAATAAGTAGCCTTCTGATTTATGAAGCACCTCAAAATGCTAACAGGTGACAGACCAAAACAGATAAAGAGGAAGCCCTATCTTGACCCATGTTATACTCCAGAACTGAAGGGTTGGGAAACAATTAGCACAGGCACACAGCAATGAAAACTAGTACCCTTAACTACAAATACCCTTACCTTTGCTTTGGGTTGTCATCCCTGTCCTGGGCCAGGAGGACTTTATACCCTTTCCACTTGCATATTTCCTGTCCCAACTAGAACAGAGTCTGGTTTCGCACACATTCTAGGCCTCCGATCTTTATTAGCTGGCTCCCTCAGGATATGAAGATTCTAAAGGACCTTCTGAATCAAAGAAAGGTGAAATGACACTCGGTGTTATTTCAGAACTGAGTATTCTGTTGCATTGTTTTCTAAGCCTTTACAACTGACAATCCAAATAAAGTATTGATTACACAGATCACTCCATATCCCCATCTCGGCTGCTGACAGACTTCACTGTCATATCCTTTCAATCCTTCCGGGCTGAGTCTAGTGCCTCAAGAGTGAATGGCCACCGGAAACTTCATGCACTCAGCACCTCAGAGGCTCCGCCATCGCTCCTGGTGCATGGGGCAAGCCTGCCCACAGAACGGACCTGCCTACCAGTTAGCGGATTCTAAAAGAACATTTCTAAGGCTTTATCTGAGGAAATCACACCAAAGTATGGCTTTACATAAATCCTACTTGATTGAGGAAGCTTAATTCTATAGCAGCTTTCTAAAAATAATTCTGATGGGAAAAGAAAGTCCAGCCCTTTGCACAGCCTAGAACTGGTTTGCCCCCCCCCAACCCCCCACCACATGGGAACTTAAAGAAGCCACAACAATGATAAGCAGACAAAGCAATGGGTAATTCATCCAGAAATGAATTGCCAACAGAATAATAAACAGCTGTCACAATGGCCGGAAAGAAGCCAGAATCAAGAAGGGCATGGAAAGAAGCACAACAAATAAAGACTTTCTAAGCACCAAATATGAAGGCGCACACAATGTACTTTCATGATCTTCTTTAACTTCTGCTCCTGTCTGCACAGAAATGCTTCATCTGTCAGTCAGATCAACTCACTTAGGAAACAAATAATAATTTACATGAGATACACTGAAAATAGATACAACAGCCAGAACTACCAAGGGTCAGAGTGAAGTTCTAGATGATCTGGCCCATTCAAATGGATTCTGCACATTGTTTATGGGAAAAACTCGTTGCTAAGTTTTCTCACACGTGAAAAGTACAATGCCAATGGAATGAATGTTTAATTACAGTCACCTTCAAATCTCCAGGTCTACTGAAAGAGAACCATGGCAGAAGGGAGAAAGGAAACACATTTGCATTAGGCTTATTTACTCCCTGGGTTCCTTGCATGCATGAGTGCCATTACAGAATGAAAATGGTATCACAGGTTGCCAACAATTGTACCCATACAGAAGGAGGATTTCAGCACTTCCTTAGGAATCACATTAAAAATATTCTATGCTATTCCAAATTGTGCTCAAATTTTCATTCCTTCACTGGCTATTTAACCTGTGTAAAGTTATAACATCAAACGTGGCCTCTTGGTAGCTTTACTAATGCCTAAGGTCTTGAATATTAAAGGGTGGTGGCTTATTTGAAATCAATTCTAAGTCTACCTAGTCTCTAGTCTAAGGCAGTTTAACATCTCCCCACCTGAATTTCTGTCCTTTGTCCCAAAATTGCATTTGTCACTGACAGTTTCTCGATTATTATGAGTCAGGAACGGACAAGGGATTACTTATCATATAGTGTTTCTATGACGTTGGTGGTCAGTGCCTCAAAGAAGCCTCGAAGCTCCTACTCGAACATTTTTGTGCACATCCTTGACCTAGAGTACAAACTCCCTGAGGGGTGAAGCTGGTTTCCACACATGTTCTTTTTGTAAGTCTCATAACGCCTAGTTCAGTGCTAGAAATTGAGTTAAAGTGCCTGTCTTTTCCAATAAAAAATCCTGATGCTCACTGTAATAGCAGGTATGCTGCAGCCTCCCAACTCGGATTAGGCATCCCCAGGTTTCCAAGGGTAGATTCCAGAGAAGTGTCCCAGATAAAGATGGTGCCAATGAGTCTCCTCCTGGAGGGCTTCCAGGATTTTCTCATTTACTACTCACCTACTTTTACTTGTAACTCACTGGTTGACTATAAAGGCTAGGGATAAGATCTTAAATGCCAAAAAGCTACATATGCAGGTCACTGAGAGCAATACTGCAAACATTCTTCTGCCAGACCATCACAATGGGGAAAGAGGCCCTAGGAAGTCCTTGTGGTTGGCCCTGGGACGAGGCACAGAGCAGAGCTAGGAGTTTTCAGTCTCCTAAGCTCAATCCCTTCCCTCTTGGTCCTTTGCAAACTGCTGCTCATAGGAAACATGAACAGAGGGGTACCTTTGTCTTTCTTCAGGAATTCTAGAAATGGAGCTTGCTGACTTGCCTGAGAGACATCCAAGAAATAAGAGGGAATCCTGCTCATTACTGAGAGGTGCTGGTGATATATAATGGGTACTTCCCTAACTAATGTAACTTTAGATCACTCTGGGTTTCAATTGCCTCATCTACAAAATGGGAATGCTAAATGCCTTGATCACATTGAACACCTCCTATTTAGACATGATGTTCATGACAAATGCTCTAATCCACTGGAGGTGTCTTGGACAATGTCCCCTTTACTGTAGCTCAAAGAAGGTTATTAAGGTCAGTTTCCCAAATGGGTTTAAGTGAGTTTTTGCATCCACGTCTATACCAGTAAATTTCCAATCCATCAATCATTCCAAAGCTGTGACCCAGAGGAACCAAGTTCCCAGGCAGGAAATGAATATAAACAGAGTTCACATTTGTCTGTGTGTGGTCTACACAGATGCAAACAGATTACTCAACCAGGGCAAACACATGAGGTGCCAGCATCAAACCCAAATAGTGACAGAGCCAATTACGACTCATCTCGCCTTCCTGATTTTGAAATGTCACTTATGCTGAAGAAATGCTCTGTTTGTAAAAGCCCTGCGCAAAAAAAAAAAAAAAAAAAAAGACCCACACCACTCTGATTTTCATTCTTATGGATATCATGAGGAAGAAGTCGAGTAGGACCATCAACTTGCTGTGCTATACCACAAACCTTTAAATCCCTTGATTTTGGAGAAGTAGAAATTGTTAATCCAGAAATCAAAAAACTCACATGAACACAAAGGCTTTGGAGGTAACAGAGACAAACGAAGAGCACACGATTCAGTCCCAATGGTCATTTGCCATGAAAGGATTAGGGCCTAGGGATCCCAGATCTTTCCATTTTTCAAAAGAAGCCAGAAATCTAGATTATTTATGGGAAGCTTGCTGACATTAAAATGTCGGCAAGTACAAAAATTGTTTAATTGCCACGCAGGCAAGCAAGACACATCCACGGGCCAGATTTGGCTTGCAAGTTGCCAAATTCCTAGGTTTCTCAGATAAAATAGACGTGAAAAGAGTCGAATTCCAATGGTTTCGATGTAAACAGGGTATACTGGATGAGCATCAGCCTGGGAGTCAGGAAACCTGCGCATCTGTCCCGGATCTGCCATGCTCTTTGGGCGCAAGGGTAGACAAATCACTTTGCTTCCTGGAATCTCCATTTCCTTCCACCTAAAATAGCGCTAGAATGTAAGGCTGCAGTGAGGACTACGTGAGAATGGACTAAACTACATGAAAAGCCCTCAGTGCAATGCCTGGTACATTATACCACCATATACTTTATGTTCAGTCTCCTCCACTGAAAACATGGGATAATAACGATTTCACCTCAGAAGAGCTGTTATTTGAATTAAGCGGGATAATACAAGCAGAGGGCTTAGCACAGTGTCCCACAGAATACGTGCTCAGTAGTGTTTCTTGTTGGCATGATTGTGTGGAACCACGAAACAAGTTTGTAAACCCTAAATTTTACCAACACGGACACAGTGACCCAGAGAGAAAGACACTGGTCAAGTCTCGGCAAGTGTGCAGCAAAGTCAGAATTAACAAATAGGTTTCCTGACTCCTGACCGGCAGATTTTTCCCTAAAGCTCCGGTTTCCACTAAACTCTCGGCTCACAGAGTGTTCTTTCTCTGTATTAATTTCACCAATATGGTCAATATAAAACAATGGGCTGGTGTTATTTTTGTTGTTGTTAATGACTGATGAAGTTGATATGATGGCGTCTTAATTTATTGATAAAGGGAGAAGAGGCAAGGAACAAAACCAGAATTTCTTTATTGTATAAAATCCAAAGGAATCAACTAATTTTGTTAAAAAAGAAAAAAAAGTACTGTATGGAAGTGACCTGCATTATGATTAATTACATAAAATTATAATTTTGTTCTACTTTCCTAGGACAGTCCTAAAAACTGACAGTCCTTATGATCACAAACAGTAATATGTTTGATGTCTGCAGGAAAAGAATCTTATTCTATTTAGGTAGACAAACAAAATTACCCCAAGCCACTGTTTGGGTAAACAGGGCTTAAGTATATCAACACTGTCAAGGTAAAACACTCAGGAATCCAGCATTATCTTCTAGGAAAGCAAACTGCAAAATGTTTGGAATCCAAGGTAAGGTAGAAGACAGTACTGTAAGGAATCAACAAAACCGACAGTTCCTAAAGCACAAAGTTCCACTTGAATGTAGGCCTGAAAAGAGGGCCCTATTTGTTAAAGTTTATTCATTGCTGGCTTTCTGTCACTGATCTGCACTCTGCTTCCGTCATCATCTATTTTTTGTATCTTGTCTCCCATTAGGACCTAAGGCTCTAAAATCTCCCCTTCTCTCTCAACTTCCTACCCAGGCTCCACGGCCACCATGCTGAGATGAGCCTATTCAGACAGTCTATTGTTAAGCGTCCACAGCATCATCACCATTTAACCATGCGCTTGAAGGGATGGCCATTTTCACCTCTGTCTAGGTAGGTCCTCAGCTTTGAAACTGCAGAAATAACAAGTCATAAACCTTACAACACTCCTCAAGCCTTGCTTCAAATCCTCCTCTCCATCTCCTTATGCCTGATTTTATCAGTCAGTCTCCCCTTAGTAATATGCTCTGCTTCATCACATTTTGCTTTAACTAGTATTAAACATGGATCCCTTTATCTCCTTGATCACATTTTACGTTTCTTGAGAGAAGCGACTGAGTGTTGTTGGCATTTGGCAACATGTCCCCTAGTGACCACCTAGTAGAAGGTCCTGCACTTAGTAGGTGTCCTTGTAATAACTTGTGTAATTGAATTATGTCTCAAACTCATGCCTGGTCATCATTTTAAAACACTTCGGCCTTTTAAAATTCCCCTCAGTGCTCTAACAGGAGAAAGTGGAGATGAATTCATTACTATGCTTGGCAAAGTGAAAGGCCCAAATTGGATCTGCCTTGCCCTTCTAGTTTGTTACACAGCTGGAATGTGAAGCTGGTTAGAAATCACATCCATCTAGGCTGGCAGATCTATCAGGATCCTGTTGAAGATATTAACATATGAGCTGGTTAGAACGGGATTTATGCATTTCCATCACAGGTAATGGAGATGAAAAGGAACCTGTCAAATCATAGGGCCTATTTGTCTGCCCAGGGAGAATGTTCAATTAAAGCAATTATATATATATATATATATATATATATATATATATATATATATATATATATATATATTCTGCAGAGCTTTAAAGACTTCATTCTTCATATCCCCTTGGGAATCTGGCAAGGGACAAAGGGAATGTCCATTCTTGCAGGTGAAGCAGAGAGTAACTCAATGAACAATCCCAGATTCCTTGGAGATTGAAGCTCTCTCTGTCCCCTGAGCTCAGACAATGGAAATGTTCAGGCCACAGATTTCAAGATAAAGATTCTTTGGCAGGTTTATATGTTCCTAATCAGAGTCTCAGAGCTAATTACAATGAAGTTTACTGTCATTTTATAGGCATGGCTTTACAGAAAGAGACTATTCATTTCTTCTTGAACACTGCATACAGGTCAGATATCCACTTGCCAGCTGAGTGGTGGTGGCTTAACAATGGTCGCACGGGCTAAAACAGAGATATAAATAGCATCATCGTTCCACTCAGGTAACGTTTTTTCCCCCACAAAATAGACACGATTATTGAAACAATTACCTTTCTCTATGTTTAGTCAAACAATAAACAAAGCAATAGCAAAAGAAATTTCAACTCCTAAGTACAATGAGGTGCCACACTGAAAAACCTTACACTGTTATCAGTCACTACTTAATCTAAGCATGATCATAAACACAAACTTGATTAGGTCTCATGCTATCCTGGGTTTCTTGTCCCTCTCTGTCTCCGCATCTCTCTCTCTCTCTCTCTCTCTCTCTCTCTCTCTCTCTGTGTGTGTGTGTGTGTGTGTGTGTGTGTGTGTGTGTGTTGGGCAGTTCTTTGCTCAAAATCATCCATCCTCCAGTATAATATCTAGACTCCATGTGGCCTTCTCTCATATTCAAGTTTTCACTTTCTCTAGCATTGAAATTAATAGAAAATGCATCTCTCCTGTGTGCTAGACTACTTCACGCAGAATATTCTCTCCCTTTCTAAATTTTCTGGTTCCCCATCTCTTCATGGCCTTTGCAAAAAGAATAAAACAGGCAGCCTAGAGATATGACAAAGTTTGTAAACACTCTTACAGTTTCTACTTTGTAAGATAGTTCTACAATGGTATTAAGGAGTCACTCTGTGTATCCACTCTGAGGTTTATTCCATATTCCTCCATACCTGCTGACTGACTCAGTCACACACGGCTCACAGATACTACATTATTTTTAAAGGACTTGGAATTACCTAAATACCAACATATTTCAGAACTTTTCCTTTAAAAACACGTAAATAAAATATTTTCTCCACACACATACACCACACACAAATACACACAGCATTTAAGTGCCCAAAGGAACTGCACTATATTAGACATCTTGACATTTGTTTTTCCTAGAGCTTATAATAAAATAGGTAACACTGACTCAGACAGACATGTAGTGGGCATTCAGCGAACACTACCTACATCATTAAACTATGAAGAAACAGTGAAATGTCTGTCCCATATACTACAGCCCAAGGGCTTTGAAAGAAAGGAACAAAGATAGGTATAAAACTGCGGAAAACAGTCCAATAGCTAGTGACACCCATATCCAGTCAGCCAAGGATGCTGGGAAACCTTAAGTTCTTTGCTCATCAGACCAAAGCAAATAGAACCGTGGCATCATGGCTGGAGAAATTAAAAAGGAAGATGGCTCAAACGAGGCAAGAGATTATTAAAAGAAGAAACTCTGATAACACGATCATAAAGATCCAAATAAACATAACAGGAAAAGATTTTTAAATGATAATACTAATCAAGTGGCTGCAGAGAAAGCTCTCTGATGAGCTTATATTTTCAAAGGGTGAGTACGAAGACAGGAAAAATGTGCAATGTGAAAGATGCACACAAAGTGTCAGGCTAACGCAGAGAAGGAAGCAAAGATTTTTTTAGGCAAATATGAAGAAACATAAGCACCTTTTTCTTCTGTAAGTCTTTCTAATTAAACTCAAGGCAAACAGGAAAACAGAAGTGGAGACAGTTGGGGCTAAGTGTAGTATAGATAATGTTCATAGCAGAGAGGGAACTGAACTACCCTTTGCTGGTATTTTCTCTATCAGGGTAGTTTTTAAAGAAAAAGAAGCAAGAGTGGTAAAAAAAATATGTATTTATTTACTAGCTAATTCATTATTACTTCCCAAGTGCCAGGAATTGGGCTAATCTTTAGAAATGTTGGAGACTAAGACAAATATGGTCTCTGTCTCCATGAAACTTGATTCCAGTGAAATTAAAATTGAAAAGAAACGTGACTGCTCCCTTAATATAATCACACACAGATCCTCCAAGGTTAGCAATGAAGTTATCTGTAACTCCTTTGCCAACCTTGGAGTGTTGAAGATTCATTTTATGAAGGGAGCTGTCAGATTACTTTACAATGTCTAACCAGATGATGAGAAAATAGTAATGGAGCACTTGACTGAGTTTGAGACTCAAGAACCCAATAAACCAGATCCTAAAATATTGAAAGACTTTAAGGGGTAACTGTAGAAGACTTAGTGAAGTACGCTCTTCCATAAAAATTTTATAAGAATGTCAAATACTACAAAAGTATTTAATGCCTTTTTTTAACAAATCTAACAATACAGAGATTAGAGAAGTCAAAGAGATCACAGTAATGTAATTGGAGTTCTAGTGCACATGTCTTACAAGCATGCCCATACAACGGTGCGCGTCTTTTCCCAAGGCTGCACATTAATAGCTTGAACTTGGCCATGGTGGGAGTATTTACAGCATAGAAAGAGGCAAGTGCCACAAAGGAGAGATTTTCTTTCTTCCTTTCTTCCTTTTCTTCCTCATATCCCTCCCTCCCTTCTTTCCTTTCTTTCTTTCTTGAGAGCCAGTAGTTAAACATTTACCCATACATGGATGTCTCAATGTAGTATGCTGTGGTTTCTATATAACCATATTTGCCAGTGGGTGTCTTTGGTGTGTATACTTTTCATTTTCATAAGTTCTACTGGATTATTTTTCCTTAATGTATAAATCTACACTGTGCCCATAAACATATGTAAGTATAACATATAATGAAGTCCCATCATTTATATGCTAAATGTTACACCTGCTTTTCATTGTAGCCAATCCTAAAGGTGGAAAATTTTTATTCCAATGTTGTTTAATTTATGCCATCTAGATTACAAATAAGGTGAGGCATATTTTTATAAGTTATTGGCAATTTGCATTCATTCGTCTATAAATGGCCTGTTTATACACTTGCCCATTTTCTTATTTAGTGGTTTACTTTTCATGTCATCTTGTCTGGTCCTATTACTTATGTAAACTTCTGTCAGGTGTTATAAATGTTTTCCTAGTTTATTTTTGATATTTGGACTTTGTATTTGATATCTTTCATCAAACACCTTTTGTTGACAAATGTGTCTCTCTCTCCTTGGTAAGTCCTGGTTTTCTGGGTTTACTTAAGCAGTGCTACCCTGCCCAAGGTCTACGATCTGAATGTTTGTGTCCTCTCAGCCAAATTCACATTTTGAAATCTTAATGCCTAATATGATGGCATTAGGAGGCTGGGTCTTTGAGGGGTGGGGGTGGACTAGGTCATGAGGGCAGAGTTCTCATGAATAAGACTAACGTCCTTATAAAAGAGGCCCGGAAGAGCTCCTTTGCCCATTCTGCCATGTAAGGATACAGTGAGAAATCTGCCACTTGGAAGGGGGCCTTCACCTGACCATGCAGTCTCTCTCATCTCGGTCTTCCAGCCTCCAGAACTGGGAAAAATACATTTCTGTTGTTTACAACCCACCCAGTCTGTGGTATTTTGTTAGAGCAGCCAGAACAGACTAAGACACCCAAGCATCAAGGAAAGTCACAGGGATAAGTAGTTTAACAGCTTAGGCTCTGTACTCAAACTGCTTCTGCTTGAATCCCAGTTCACCATTCTGAGTGCCAAAGTCTGTTTCCCTGTTTACAAATTGGGGGGGGGGGGGGGGGGGGCGGCGGGGGGGGGAAGGACTTTATGGAGCTATTCTGATGAGTAAATACTGCTCAATTCACTGTTCATCACTGTTCTCCCCTGTCTTGAAATGTCTATTCTTCTTCAATTTTCATTTGGTTATATGAGTTCATCAAGTATTTTGACCCAGTATAAGAACAGATTACAGTCTAAGGCTGTGCAGGTCTGACTATTTCTGTCTTTTGTCTGACTGGTGAGTGAAATCTCTGAGATTCCCAACACCAATGCTCTCTCTCAATAGCCTCTCGATATCCCACTGTCTTCTGGCTTTAATGGTTGCAGGCTAGTGCTGGTCTGATTCTTTCCCTACTAAAAAATTTCTTCTCAGGGTGCCTGGGGGGCTCAGTTGGTTAAACATCCAACTCCGGCTCGGATCATGATCTTGTGGTTCATGGGTTCGAGCCCCACATCAGGCTCTGTGCTGACAGCTCAGAGCCTGGAACCTGCTTTGGATTCTGTGTCTCCTCTCTCTCTCTCTCTCTGCCCCTCCCCATCTTATACTCCGTCTCTCTCTCTGAAAAGTAAATAAATCAACATTAAAAAAATTTTTTAAAAAAGGAAATGTTTTCTTTCTCGAAGGTTAGAAAACCTTCTCTGTCTCCTTGTCTTTCTAGAATTTCCAGGAGATACAGATTACACATATATACCCTGTATTCTCCTGCATAAACACACATGTACACACACACACCCTTACGTATTTATAAGTCCAGTGTATACATATCCACAGGGATTCATAGGTGTATTTACATGTGTGTATATATGTATGTATATATGTGTATATTTATGTCAGTAGATATAGGTATGTGTGCATATGCATACTTTATTTTTTCATGAAACAGGCCTGGACCTGAACTATATTTTTCAAATACAAATTTCAAGTCTTTCTTTATCTTAAGAAACTTTTTTCTCCTTCTTGTTTTTAAATTACTGTTGCTCCTCCATCTGTTCAGTTTTTTCCTCCTGGAATTATTTTTTTCAAGTTAAGTGTCTTAAAACTGCCTCCCTATGTCTCTTCTATTTTTTATTCAGTATCTTCATTTCTTGGTAGTTTTGCTCTGTATCGCGAGATAATCATTACACTCATTCTTCAAGAATCTAATTCAGACTTTAGACAAGGCTATTCTCCTTTCAAATTATCTGCTGAAGTTTTAAATTTTCAAGCATTTTTTTTTTTTTTTGTCAATTCTAGAATTTGGGGATTCTAATTGTAATCTCTTAAAGAGTCTTCTGACTTTTTTGGTAAAGTCTGCATCCATCAACTCCATTATTTCTGTATCAACAAGAAAATCTTTTCAACTGGCCTATTTGGCTGTTCACACATACTTCGGTTCTCTCTCTTTTCAGACACATACTAGGACTGTACTTCCTGGCCACATGAAGGCCATTGTTCTAATTGGTGGCTTTTCTATTATCCTGAACCTTGTAGTAAGAGCAATGATGCCACATGGAGAGAAGAGCCCTCCCACCAACCTTCAGTGAAAGTGTAGCATGGGTGAGAATTATTCTCATTTAAAAAATTTTTTTTTCAACGTTTATTTTTGAAGGAGAGAGAGACAGCGTGTGAGCAGGGGAGGGACAGAGAGAGAGGGAGACACAGAATCCGAAGCAGGCTCCAGGCTCTCAGCCATCAGCACAGAGCCCAATGTGGGGCTCAAACCCACAAACCGTGAGATCCTGACCTGGGCCAAAGTCTGACGCTTAATCGACTGAGCCTCCCAGGCGCCCTGAGAATTAATCTCATTTTAAGCCACTTAGTTCCGGGGGTCATTTGTTATTGCGACAAAGTCTAGTATACTCTGATCTAGTCTGCTTAGCCTTCCTCTCTCAGATAAAATTTCACTTTTCTGGTCACTGTTGACAACCTCTTCAGGAACTTGCAGAAATTAAGCAGTTAGAGTTCCTCATGAGTGGGGAACCATGAGTGAACAGAAAGAGATATCTTTTATGCTAATAGACCAGCTACCAATGACCTAGCTCTTCTCCTCAGATATGAGAATGAATTCTTTCTTCTCAAAGTTTCTCATTGTACAAGAGGAGTTCTTCTTTTGCATGTCAAGACTGTGAGGCAGGCAGGCAGTTTACCCGTGTAGTAAAACATTGTGTTACATGGAGTAAGCAGGATTAGGGACCCCACAGAGAGCCAAAGCAGCAGGTCAGGAGACGCGGGCTCCTCACAAAATCTTGCAAGTCATCAACTTGACTAATCCCAACATTTACGGTGAAGCAAACCATCTTCTCTGTTGGTTATCCCTTGACTTTTGTCCAACGACTATGACAAGGAAGCTCTGTGCCTGCTCTGTCTGCAATCTCTGGGGAATGTGGAGCCACAGACCCAGCCTCAACGGTCCTCTAACCTTCTTCCTTTGGTTGCTGTGAGGCTCCAGAAAATCATTAAGAGGGGTAGGGAGACAAAACAGGTGAAAGGCAGCCATCTTCACAGATCCCCCGCCTGCAGATTTAAGAAGAACAGGAGAGATGCCACATTTCCTAAGAGAAACGAATGTTCTGATTTTTTAAAGCAATGAGCATGTGCAACGAAGACAGAAAAACTCCAGAAACTGGTGAGCTTGATATCAGGCCTTAATTAAATTCTAATATGTGTATTAAATAAATTGTGGCTGCTTCAAAAGAAGTGATTACCAAGAATTATTTGTTTACCTAGATAGGATTGCCAAACCTGGTTGATTCGGGGAAGTACCATGGACGTAAAACAGCAAGCTTAGCAAAAGATTTTACTGTTTCAAGATACCCTTTTAAAGAAGACGAAGAAATGACTAGGAATGAAATGGATTAATCGCTGGTTGAAAATAAAAAAAAATTCCTAAAGAGTGTTGATTAATGACTTCAAGTCAATGTGGAAGAAAATCTGTATAAGTTGCAGAAAGTCTTTATCCTTTTCAATGACATATATCAATGTCAGACACAGTAGCACAAATCTGGCTTAACAGAAGCTCATATAGAAGAACTGGGGACATTCGTTAGCCACAAGGTCAAAATAATGCACAAATAATATATGCTTGCTAAAACAGCATAGGAAATCTTAGGCTATATTACAAAGATATACAGAGTTTAGGAGGGGAGAAAGGGTCAGCATACCTGACTCAGTACTGGCAAGCCCATACCATGCCTTTAGGCTAATAAGAAAATGGAGGTCCTTTCTCTGTGAAGACACAGCTCTGAGACGGGACATGTGGCTTGGTGGGTGGAGTGAAGGCTACAATTTAGCCCCTATGCCACCTTGCCAGGCACACATATACAGTACACAATCTGCATAACTACGTGGCAATCTTCGGAATAAACCGCGATACTCAGTACCGCTCAGACCTCGCCTGGCAGATTTTGCTCTGAACTGGGTATTTCTTTTTAAGAGAGACTTTCAAAGTGGGATAATTTCAAAGATGAACAGAATAGCAATTAGTTTGGAAAGTAACTCATATGAGAAAGGATTTAAAAACCTGGTAAGGCTAAGACTCGATAAGAGAAAACTCAGGGGACCGTGATAGCAGACTTCAACTATATGAAAGGAAAGGGATTAGATGATTCTAGGTGGATCCAGAAGGTCAAATGAGGACTAGCAGATAGACTCACAATGCCCTGTATACAGTGAGTGTTCAAGAAATATGTCAAGTCAAGTCATAATTGTAACAAGATATATGTTTCACTTAAGTTAAAGGGGTATCTTTCCATAAATATGGCAATTCAAAAATAGGATGGTTTATTTTTTTTAAGTTTATTTATTTATTTTGAGAGAGAAAGAGAGTGAGAACACGTATGCACATACCAGGCCACAGTAGACAGACAGAATCCCAAGCAGGCTCCATGCTGTCAGTGCAAAGCCCAACATGGGGATTGATGCCACGAACTGCGAGATCAGGACCTGAGCCGAAATCAAGAGCAGATGCTTAACCAACGGAGCCACTCAGGCACTCCTAGGATAGTTTCTTTTAAAAATAAGCTCCTTATAAGTGGAGAGTACCATCAGTCAAGAATTTTATAGCAGAGGCTTCATTAAGCAAAGATGGAACCAGCAAAACTCTTCCAAATTTTTACACAATGTCACAGCACACAGTGTTTGACTATGCATACGTAAGGGGTTGTAAGAGATACAAATATAAGAACACACATTTTATGCCTTTAAGGAGTTCACAGTCTAATGATGAAGATAGATATGTACACAATCATCGCACTAAGCTATAAACAATTATTTCCTGAATACAGCCAGTATACAGAACAAACCTATCCCACAGAAGCCATGTATCTTATTTTTACTCTCATCCGCAAGAATTGGAGGCTGAACCATCCAATAATTTGCCATTATGTGTTTATTCTCTTGTCTTTACATATGTAACCCCAGTAGGAACACTAAGAACATATTTATTCACAACATCCACTAAAGTCTACTTTATTCTTACAACTCTCATTCATGTTTTCATCTTATTTAAATCAGAGTTACCATTCATGCTTCCTAAGGAGCCTGTATATCTGGTTTGCCCAGGAAGGTCCTGGCTTGTGCTACGGCCCCAGCATAATTACTAACACCACATCCTTACCTCTCAAAAGTGTCCAATTTGGACTGTAAGTTATGTGGTCACTCTGATGCCATCCTATCTTCTGAATGCCCGATGATCCATTTTGTGGGACATAAAGAAGCCTAAAGACCGCTAAATGAGTAGTTTTAAATTGAACAAGACACTTTATAGGCGACCACTAACACTACTTAAATGCCTTTACCACAAAGCAGATTAAAATAGTTACCTAAACAAAACGCAAAGACCTATAGAAGTAATGGTGGCAAAAGAGAAGAACTACAACTGATTACAACACAAAGGCTCTTTGAGAAACAGGCAATTTCCTTAAAACCAAGAAACAGCTTAAATGTCAGTACGTGGAGAGGGCATTCCAACTAGAACATGAAAATACTGTTATGCTCATGTTTATTCATTAGTTCATTTATTCACCCAACAAATAAGAATATAAGTAAAATTGGTTCAAGGAACAGTATATCATGTAGGTAACAAAATCGGGAAATGGAAATATTAGGTTAGTCAGATATTCCTACATCAACATTCCTTTTTTGTTGTTAGTAACAGAAATTGAAATGGAAGGAAAATAAGACTAAATGGGTTTTCTAAGGTATTTTACATATTATTGTTAGCAAATGTGATTCAACATAACCATCTAAAATAGTAATGGTTTGTCCCTTAGTGATTTTCTTCATTCAAGTCGTTTTCTCTCTTTCTCCTGCCTGGGGATTTATGATTTAACAGGCTGTAATAGGCAAGATAAAGCCATTCATCATGCAGGCTTAATGTGGGAAAGTAAATTTAACTTGGTGAGCTTGATATATAAATATTGGCCTTTTTGGGAACACACAGAGCATATTTACTTGAGTGTAAAATCCAGGCTATATACTATGTCCAACAAACTTCTCTGGCTCAGGGAAGGACCTTTCAGTTATGAAGCCTGTAGAGAATACCACTGAGGTGGGAGAAAGAGGTTATGTGTTTCTCTTGCCCCTACTCCTTTGACAGCATTTTAGTAACAGTACACTTTATCTCAGAATTTAGACGTATATGTATATTTATATTTAAAAGACAATGGAAATTAACATATAGCCACCTGGAAATTTGAGAGGGGGTTTACTCTTGGTAGATTTACTCACAAAGATGGTTGGAATGTCTCTGACAAAGACAAGATAAATGAAAATGGCATTTAATAAGTTTTAATGCTGTGTCTAGACATTATTGATAAGTCACCAACCATTGTATATGCCAGAAAGGTTTTGGGTAATAAATGTGGAGAATATCATCAGAAGGAGCTGACTGAGGCTATATATCAATCAGTCAATACAGAGAAATATTATCAACCTGATCAATCAAATTCCTTCACTTTTATTCATTTTTTTTAGCCAGTGATTCTTGCATTCTTTAGATAAAGCTAATATTTAAACTGAGAAATTTGAAAATGTACCTTCACATCTCCATTTAAAGCTTTAGTATTAAGAGCCAGGCTTAAAGTTTCATGTTAGATATGTTCCAGTCATACAGTTAAAAATATTTTGGGATACTGGTCATTTTATTTTAAAACACTGAACTTGGGGCACCTGGGTGGCTCAGTCAGTTAAGCCTCTGACTCTTGGTTTTGGCTGAGGTCACGATCTTACAGTTCGTGGGCTCAAGCCCTGCGTCCGGCTCCACACTGACAGTGTGGAGCCTGCTTGGGATTCTCTCTCTCCCTCTCTCTCTCTGCCCCTCCCCAGCTCATGCACGAGCACATTCTCTCTGTCTCCCTCACAATAAAATAAACGTTTAAAACATTAAAAAAAAAAACACTAAAATTGGGGGGGTGCGTATACATAAAGAGCACAACTCTCATTAGACGGGATGGTTTAAGTCAAGCCATCAGCAATATCAAAAGTTTTGCCAAAGCCAAAACAGAAGCCATCTCAATGCCAGTCTCAGCTAGCTTACCTTCAGTTAAATACAAACAATGTCCACAAGCAGAGTTATCAAGGAATGCTGTATCATATCTCTGTTTTCTGAATATCATTAAAATAGGCATACTATATCCAGTTACTAGAGATAATTCAGTTTAACAGGTAATGTGAGTGCCTATGAGTTGATAACCTCTAGGTTTGGGGGACTGAAAGTTAAGTACACCATAGCTCCTGTCCTCAGTAAGCACAATCTACTAATTTAGGGTATCAGCCTAATACACCGGCAAGGAGATGGACTCAGATAATTACCTTTCCATTTGTCCAACTGCTTCATCTATATACAAATACACATACTGGATGAGGAAGGGGTATATACAAAACTAGGGTAGTGAACTTGCCCTTCTGGGACTCATAATTGAGAATCTGGATTATAGGAAGACAGGCACATACAGAAACAACATGATAAGACTGTACTCCAGGGGTATCATGAACACATTTTGTAATTCACTTGATGATATAGTCAAGGCGGTCTCCAAGATGGTCAGGGAAGGCTAAAGAGAAAGGGTAGGGCTTTAGACTGTACTGGATCCAGAAAGACAGAAGGCATTCTAGGAGGTTAGGGTCAGTGGAAAAATCACAGCAAAGAAATCTATGCAATTTTCTCGAGATTAAAGTGGAGCAAAGAAAGCAATGAGACAGATGTTATAGCTCAGTTAATAGGACAAAAGACCTGAATGAGGCCAAAAACATTTATGGTGATCTTCTAGTCAACTAAATAGCCAGAAAGAGTAGGAAAATGAGCCAAGGATCAGTGTTGTTGCAGCCTTTTGATGGAAATTTCCAATTCACAAAGTCAGGCCATTCACAGTTATGATGGCTGACATCATTCTCATTAAGCGATGATGCTAAACAGAAGACAGTCACTCTGTGAAATGCACCCAAACACAAAATACTATACATACATGCCAACGGGTAAGGTTCCAGTTACCTAGAGGATCTGATCATAAATCCTCAATTCTGTGTTGGAAAATAAAATCCTCGCTTGTCTTGAAAAGAGAATTTCAGCGTGAAATTAACACACTATATACACTGACTTGTCAGCCCAAGTAGATCAGCTCTTTGCATTAATTTTAAGTACATTAGAGCTTTCAAGCGGCACAACATATCCTGTGTTATGAAGGACATCATTAGTCATGTGTATCAAGCCCTAAAATGTCAAAAATGATTCTGACATTCTCTTAAACTGTTAGAAGTCTGGAAAGTCACAGAAGTGTAACTTTACTGATAACAGTAAAGTACCTTAGGGAAAAAAAGAATAAAGAGGTAAGCATGTAAATTACAACCACACATGTCTGTTTCCTTTAGGGCTTGAAAGTATCATCCAGGTGATAATTACGACAGCATACACACTAAGCTTTTGATACAAGGCTGACAAATGACTCCAGGATAAGATTTGGGGGTGTCAGAATGCTTAGCTGAATGGGTTAGGAAAAAGATATGATTACAGAAAACCCTTCGGCTTCAAAATATATTGATCTTATAAGTGTTCCTATACAGATAATGATATTCAACAGAATGTGCTCCACTTACATTTAGAAGAGAAAATTTCCCTTCCAGATTTCATAGTTAGAATCTCCCAATTGCATTTAAAAGCCTCAGAAAGTGTCCTCCAGCCCCAACTGGTCACTGCTTTAAAATATCCTTCTATAAATAAGGCTAATAGCTTCATTTTCTTTACAATAATGGGATTAACTATTTATAGACCTAACGACAGGTCAAAAACCAATCTCCATTATCTGCCAGATGAAAACAATTCAATAACTGCTTTTGGCATTTTTCTTAATGCAGCGGCTGTAACACAATTATATTTGAGATAACTACAGACCTTTGTCAGAATAAATACTACCAACACAAACCCTGAAACTATTGCAAATTCAAGGTGCTGAAGGGCTAGGGGAGCAAAGGCAGACTTTATAACAGGTCTTCCTACAGGTGGCAGCCGCTTATCAGAATGCGCTTGATGAAGTCACTATACCTCCCATTTGCTTTTTTGTTCATGCTCTAATGTTATCAGTTATCTGAAGAGGAAAAGATGCCACAGTCATCTGTGTGCCCACCAGGTTACCAAAAGCGTCAGCTATTTCGCTGAATTGCCAGAAACGAAAAATAAACTGTTTCCTACAGTTAAGAAGTTTTAAGCATCAGTTTTTTATGAAAATAACACTGGCAAAGATAAAATAGCAATTATATTATTCTGGATGTCCTATAGCTGTCTGAACACTTTTCTAAAAAAGCACTCTTCATTTTTAATGAGTTGGGGTGAATTTTAAACTTCTCCTTTCATTGTACCTAGCTGACCAACCCACCATCTAGAAAACCTGTGATCCTTATTATGGGGGCAGCCTTCTGAACTATAGAGAAGGGTTTCTGGTCACTATGTTGGTTTTGCCTACCCTATAGACTCCTCTCTGCATCCTTTCTTATTCAGGAATAGTCATTAACTGATCCTACAATTGGCTCACAGGAATCAACTGGCTCTTCTACTCTCAACCTGCCCTTTTATTCTCTCCTTCTTTTGTATCTTATGACCTTTACCACATGAGGAGAAAACCCTAAAAAAACCTATTTTTTCATTATGTACCTCCAATCATTTGAATAATAATCTACATTTAAATTTTAAAAATAAAAATTTTGTCTCCCCATCTTCTCCTTCTTTGTCACCCTCCCCCCGCCAACCTCCCTCCCTCCCCCTGCAATTTACCACTCTGAGGATACATTTCATTTTACCGATAAGCCTATAAAACATCAGTACATCTTTATGGGTGCCAATCTATTAAACCATCTTTACATTCCCGGAGATGAGAGTGACAGCAAGTTATCCAATCAAATAACATCTAGTGCCAATAATAAACTCATAACCTGTCCAAATTAAGATCATGTATATAACATGTAACTTATTGGGGACATCACTTGTATAGCAATTCCTCCATTTTCTATTTTATACTGGACACCATTGTAGGAATGAGTCCAATGAGTCAAAAAGAATTCAGGGACCTTATTCCAAACAATGAATGCATGAGATTAATGAGATTTTGGAAACACAAGTGTTAATTGCAAATCATCGAATCACACTGCATACAGATTTCTAAGCAAGTATAATAAGTTTTGTAGTTAACTGCAAGCATAAAATAGAAGTGTTATTTTGCTTTTTATCATCAATCCTTCCTTATTAGAGAGACGCTAAAAGTGAGAAAATCCCAATTTGTTAGATCAGGGGATCATCCCTGAATCACTGGTTTTCAGCCACTTTTGAACCAAACCTACTCCTTGAGAAGGCCCACCCAGCACCCCTAAAATCTACAAAAGACAATCTGAAAACCACTTAATATAGTCTCCCCATTTTGCTTACTTGAAAGGGACTGATTGTATGCCTTGCCCAGTGACAGACTCACGGTTTAGAGGCAGAGCACATGGGTTCCTGCCTCCCACATTGTACCCCTCCTCCTTTCTCCTTTCCCCCTTTCCCTGCCCTTCTCTTTCCCTTTCCTTTTACCTCCTCCTCTTCCTCTGCTTTGGTGATGGGCTCACTTGCCTAGGGCCATGTTTCATGTCTTCCTGCCATATGGGCTTCATGCCCATGGTTCCTTTACTGGTCTGTTTTTTGCACCTTCTCTCAAGACCATACTCTCCACTTGAAAAGGAGTGTCACTGTCCTAGGTTCCCCCTAGGTCACCCTTTGCCTCCCAGATAAAGAGCCCATTACTCAAGGTCATATGCTAATTTGTACAGGACTCCCAGTAGCCTTTCTGCTCTGACTTACTTCACTTATTAGAGTGTAAGAGCAATTACTTCTCACCTTCATTGTTTCTAATGAGAAAAGACTGCTTTACTGGGATAATACCTCTGGAATGACTATCACTCCAGGACAAGAAAACTTGCTTCGACAAGTGTTTTTTGTTTATATCCCTCTCCTCCTCCACCACTTTTAAATATTTATCTGGAAGCTATAAAAAACACAAAGTGACAATACTTCAATTGATGCCATTTACATTTCTAAGTACTCCTAATCCCAATATGGTTGGCTGTTTTTAGAAACAAGGTTGCCCCATCTGCCTAAGCAGCCATCCCATGGGCTCGCTCATTATTAATTCAGAAATTGCCCAAGATCTCCAGCCTAAGATCTGAGGAGATTGACCTGTGGGTACCAATACTGATCCCATAACACCAGCCAGGTATGAGCCTTCATTACTATACTGTGTAATGAAATCTTTTTACCTCCCTCTTAGAATGATCATAATGGCAATACTACACAGAGACCTTCAACTCACATGGTTTATTTAACTGCATATCTGCCAGAATTCATATTAGGCTAGATGTTCTTCTTCCTTTATTTAGACCAGATGAGTTTATTGTTAACATTACGGCACCTCCTGTTTGGGGCAATGAATGTGATCCTCCTAAGGACAGAGGCCAGTTAGCAGGTGGCAGCTTTTCCAACATTCTTGTCCTTAAGAAAGTGGGAGTGGCAAAGACCACACCCAGGTTTGAAAACTAGCAATGCAAAGAAACAACACTCCATAATCATCAGCTTTCAGAACAAAATGAAAACATAAACTCAATCTATTGTCAAGTTCAACAAACACTTTAAAATATAATAAATGCCAGTAAGGACAGTAAAAGCTACTACAAAAATTAAGAGCACTAAGTCAAGAAGAGAACTGTACAAAGAGCTGTTGGCTGCTAATTTTGTGACGCACCTATTCAACTGCTAGAGCATAAAAACGGCTTCATAGTTTATGGGTATTTTGTCTTTTTACCATAATTAATAAATTAATTATGGCTAAAATCTACACACTGGATACATAGAGACATGATAATATATTAGTCCTGGATAAACACACAACTATAAATCCTCAGTCACTGTGAACAAGAATTCACTAAAAGTAATTCTTGCAATTTGTTCTGATTCATTCAACAAGTACTTATTGGGCACCTACCATGTACCTGTCACTGAGAGTGCTCAGAACAGAACAGAGAACAGGACAGCAAAATGTTCTGCCATCATAAATTTAAAAATCAGAATTGTTTTTTTAAGGTTACTGCACTTAGTGCTCTAAAGGCATAGTTACAGGCGTGCCTGAGTGGCTCAGTCGGGTAAGCGTCGGACTTGGGCTGAGGTCATGATCTCACAGCTAGTGAGTGAGCTGGAGCCCCACATCCTGGAGCCTGCTTCGGATTCTGTGTCTCCCTCTCTCTCTCTGCCCCCTCCCCCACTCAGTCTGTCTGTCTGTCTCTCTCTCTCTCTCTCTCTCAAAAATAAATAAAAACATCAAAAAATTTTAAAGTCGTAGTTACAAATAACCACCAAAACTGGTTTTACATCCATTTAATCACTAAGTGACAACTCATCTCAGTAAAGGCTCTTCTGAAAGCCAACGGAACAGTAAAACCCTGTTTCTATCTCCCTGCCCCACTCTCAAAAATAAGGTTCAGGAGGGCAAAGTCTATGTCTGTCTTCCCCACCCCCGCTCAGCAGCATCTAATTTGGTTCCTGGCATATAGTTGGAACTTAGTAAAATAGAGCTGACTGATTAAAAGTGAGGAAAGCAATCTGATTAAACTAAATCATACTAATATGTGAACTAATGTCAGCTCTTTAAGCTCCATACCTATTACACTTCGAGAGGACCAGACTTGTTATACTTAAATAAAATTGACACTGTAGGGAAATAGGGACCTATGATTTGGTTAGCCAGAGATGTCACATTCATACTCCCAAGATCAGCTGGACACCTGGTTTCCGTCTTTTCTGAATCCACAGAATTCTAAAAGGCCTCAAATTTTCTCCCAATTGCTTCCCTCCCTGGGCTCCAGCAGCAGACAAGACACGTACACATATTTAGATGATCAATTTGTGGGAAGCGATTGCCTAATTTACCCTTGTCCATGTATGTGTAACAACACCACTGTGAAACGACTCTCTCATCCATCCATCCAACTTCTATTATCTGAAGTGTGATTGTTATTTCACTAAGGGATCACAAAGAGAGTACTTGTTTTGTACGTTGCTGCTTCAACAGTTTGAGATGTGCATCCAAATGCGGCTTTTTGTTTCAGAGGGAAAGGGAAGAGATGGGGAAGCAACCACATTTACTGAAATGTCTCTCAGTCAGATACTCCGCTGCATATTCTACTCATTATAAAACATGTAATCAAACCTATTTATTTGGTGATTCAGCAAGTTACTCAGCAAGTTTGAATCGTTCATTCAAAACATGTCTGTGGAGGATCTGGGCTATACCAGGTATTGTGCTCAGCACTGGAGATAAAACAGTAAACAAGATGATGTAGGGGGAAATGTACATTAGAATGATACTGGTAGAGTCAGTATCATTAACCCCATTTTTCAGACAAGAAAACAAGTCTCAAAGAGCTTTAAAAACATGTCCATGGCATACAAGCTTCAGAGCCAGAACCACCTAGGCCTTTCTGACTTGACTGTGAAACTCAACCTTCTTGCTACCAAGCTCCCTCCCCTTCATTCAGCCATTTCTACTCAAACTGCAGTCCCCACACAGCAGCGGCATCTAGAAGCTTATAATAAAAACAGAATCTCTGGCCTCTATGCCAGTCAGACTTCCTGAATCAGACGGCATGGGCAACAATCCTCAAGGGACTGTGTATGCATTAACATCTGCACGGGTCTAGATCAAGAAGCTCTTTAGTAAGGTGAAAGATGGAAGAAAAAGAATTAAAACACTTTGTTAGAGCTATGCCGAAAGGGATTCCACCAGTGTGGTCTGTATTTTGAGATAAAAGATATAGGCTGAGCCTGCAAGCTTATAACCTAACCGAAAATAGTTTATGTACTTAACACTCAAAGAAAAGCACAAGAAACACAAAGTTGCACTGAGACCCTCAGAACATATAGCAACTCCTGGAAAGCATTGATTTTATCTACTGGTTTGCTAAGAGTCTTTGGGATATACAGCCTTATACCACTTCTAACCTCGTTCAGTAAATCGTCTTAATTAGAGCAACCTCATACTCCCCGTAAGTTGCCAAGCTAACCCATACTTTCTTCAACACACAAGTTTACTCCTGCTCATCAAATTTTTGAAAGCCTGTTACAACTGAAGAAAGGTCACTTGTAGGAAGCAAGGGCTTTTAAAAGATGTCAGTCATCAGCAAAGCCTCTCTGCAGGAATGTTTTCCTATCTCTTGACCATTATCTTCTCTCTACCTCATTCTTCAGGACCTACATGCTCTGCTTCCTCTAAGATTACTTAATTCTCAGCTTTAATTGTGACAGAGGCCTCCTGATCTCTGAGTGACTGTGATCTGGAACTGTGTGTGATCTTTCTCCCACCATTCTATAATGCTCTAGTACCTTTCTGCATTCACTTTTAACTTCAGATCTAAGAACAGCTAACCAACCAACCAAACAACAAGAAAACGCTTCAGAACACTCTCTGAATTTCGATCCTATGACACAGCTGCCTTCAATTCAATATTAGAAGTTACCAATAAATTCTAAATCATCAAATATATTAACTGCTTTGGGCAAGTTATAGCATTATAAAGTATTGTTCTTCCTATGGAATTCCTTCCTCAGAACCGCCACGGCTCTTTTCCAGAATGTTGAGCGAGTCACTCTTATGGAAACAAGAAACAAAGATTGCAAAAATACTTCACCGAAAATTCAAAAGCCACTCTTCAAAATGTGCAAACCATTTGCACAAATGAGCAGGAAAAGAAGAAAGAGAGGAGCTGTGTAAGCAGGAAGGTGTGAGATCTGAAACCAATATCCCTCTAAAGTGAGTACCATCTATGGCCAGAAGCTGGGACTATGAAGGCATGCCATCATCCAGACACATATTCCCCGATGCCACTGAGGAAAACCAACTCACAGTGGGCAACACGGGGCCTGGTGATGTCTGTGTCCTGTAACTTTGCTTCTGACCCCATCTGCCCCACTCCACGTAAACAACCCTGTGGTTAACAATAAGGACACTCATCAGCCCCTGGAGGTAGGGAGTTCTTGAACATCAGGAA
Organism: Panthera leo; assembly: GCF_018350215.1. NCBI lineage: Eukaryota > Metazoa > Chordata > Mammalia > Carnivora > Felidae > Panthera > Panthera leo. The sequence goes on along the minus strand of NC_056687.1, from coordinate 144,320,462 downwards.
GAGGAGGAGAAAATTCCCGCACCCAACCAGGTGGTACCAGCTCAAACCAGTTCCAGATCCCTTCTTCAAGGAGGCCAATGTTGGAATTTGCAACCTGTGCTATTTCCGCAGATTGCCTACTCCTGAATACAACTTTACTGGCCACTGACCGTCCTCAAAACACTCCCTCGCCCTCATGGATCTTTATGAGCCCGGTGATCACTCCTCTTCCACGGATGGTTCCTTCTCAAGTAAGTACTGGCCGCTTTGGCTTCCTCTCACACCCTCCACAGGCCTGCCTGCTGCAAGGCCCTTTCTCCTCACACCCTCCCCCTCATCAACAGGGCACTGCTTCTCCAAATTCCTCAGTTCTTGGTCCTCCGTTCCTTTGTGTGTGTGGGTATGTGTGTTTCTACAGTGGTGTTTGACCGATTTAAAGGTGAAATTTGAACAATTTAGGCTACAGATCAAAAGGGCCAAGCAAGTAGATGGATAAACAAACATGAATCCTGCACCGAAAAAGCTTACGTTTGGGGAACAGACCTCAATTGTACCAGCCACATGTAAAATCCAAACAGGCCACGCCATGGTCAGAGAGATTGGAAAATTGGGGTAATTAACTGGGTAATGTAGTAAAAGAAATAAATTCCAGCAAGTGAAGTAGGGGAAAGCATTAAAAAAAAAAAACTAAAAAAAAAAAAAAAAAAAAAAAACTAAAGGCACTGAGGTTGCCAGTCTACATTGATCAAATTGACAAGAAAATTGCTCAATTCTCTATTTCCCATTTCCTGGTAAACACAGTGAAAGACGTCCAGATGACTGAACAATTTCATAAAGTGACAAAAGTGTATACATTATCCTCAGGCCGTAATACAATTTACATTTGTGCAAATGCCTTGCACATAGTATCACGGAGAGATGACTCTGTGTTTGCATAACGACCTCTGCCAAAGGTGGGCCCGTAGACAGCTTTTCAAGAGTGGAAAGAGAAATGCTACACCTCTCTCTCAGCAGCTGAAAGCTGGCCTAGGCTCTCCTTGGGGATTTTCTGGGTGCAGGAGACAGAATGATTTTGTTTTTTAAAGCAGCCTCCTATCTCCTTAAGGTAGTATTCCTAAGTTCTCTCATATTAGAACAGTTCTTTGGTGACCATCTAAACCAGAGATTAGAAAACGTTTTCTATAAAGGGGAAGATGGTAAATGCTTTAGGATTTACAGGCCACACATGGCACCTACTCAATTCCGCCACAGTCGTATGAAAGTAACCACAAATGACACATAATTGAATGGACATGCTATAAATATGAATATGTCCCACCTAAATACAAGTATAATTTGTATCTGAAGACATGTGTGCTAAAACAGAAACATTTTGCCTGGCTCCAAAGCATTAAGCTCAAACTTCCTCAGAGTTTTCATTACCTACTACTGCTAATTATTCTACTAGAATTTGGAGTTAGTAAAATATTTTATTTTGAAATTATTCTATTCAAAACGTGTGGATAGGTAAAAAGCTTCTTGAATTTTTTAAGCCACGCTCTATTTACTAACATTCAAATACAGATAGTAATTTCAGAGAGCAAAGTGACTGTTTTTGTCATTTCCTTTTCTTAGAGCCATTGTGTAGAAACGACTGGTTCACCATGACCCGTCTTCTTCCTCCTTGAGCATACAGGAGACTCTACTTCCTAGCCTCCCGTAGCCAGTTACTAAATAGAGGAAAGCCTCCCTGGACAATCTCCTGAACCCCCACATTGAGCCAGCTTCATAGGCATCTGACCGTTACAATCACAGAGGAACCTACACTCTATGCTTGGTTTAATGTTCTGCCATGACTCTTTCAGAATTCTTTGCACCAGACTTCACAAATTTATACCTAATCCTACCCACAAAGCTGACACTGCATGAGTTGTGTGTGAAGTCCCTGAGATTTCGAACCTGCTTGTTTCTGTAGTGTATACCTACCCTATCCTGACAAATGCAGCCATGGCACCCTTCAAGCCCTAGTAAGTGAAACTCTATCCCACTGTTTCCCTAAATTTTCCCTCCTCCCCTCTGAGACAGGTACCTTCACTAGGTTGTCCCCATAGTAGTATCATCCACTCCAACACCACACTGGCACAATTTATTGTGGTTATCTCCTGTCTTCCCCTGGTGGGCACTCTGGATTTCCTCCATTCACATTCCAACACTTCTAGAGTAATTTCATATGTGGCAGACACTAAAAAGCTAAAAACTACATTTCCCAGACCTCTTTGCAGGTGAGATAAATGATGTAGCCTACGTGTTGCCCACTACATATACCCTTGAAAGATGTGGAATGAAAAGAAAGCAATGAGGGGTGTTTGGGTGGCTCAATCGGTCGAGTGTCCAACTTCAGCTCGGGCCATGATCTCGTGGTTTGTGAGTTCAAGCCCTGCATGAGGCTCTCTGCTGTCAGCGTGGAGCCCGCTTCAGATGCTCTGCCTCCCTCTCTGTCTGCCCCTTGCTTGCTCTCTCTCTCAAAAATAAATAAACATTAAAAAAAATAAAAAGAAAGAAAGGAAAGGAAGGGAAGGGAAGGGAAGGGAAGGGAAGGGAAGGGAAGGGAAGGGAAGGGAAGGGAAGGGAAGGGAAGAGAAGAGAAGAGAAGAGAAGAGAAGAGAAGAGAAGAGAAGAGAAGAGAAGAGAAGAAAAAAGAAAAGCAAGCAAGCAATGTGAGATTCCTGACGCCCTTGAGGGGACTGGTTCCTCTTGCAAGCATGATGTCCAGGGGATTTCTTCCTCTGTGGCAGCGTGGCAGAGTCTTGCCCAGTACTACGGCAGTGGCACTTCCCTAGAGCAAAGCTGTGGGTGGGCACTTCTCATACTTGGTGATGTGACCTCAAAAACTGATCCCAGGGGTTTCCAAAGAATTTGTCAGCTACTTAGTGCCTTCAAATAAACTTTGTTTTTCCCCTTAGAATGGACTCTGTTGTCTACAACATACACTCTCCACCCACTAGAGTGAGTGTAAGTCTTTGAGGACACAGACTGAATCTTATTTATTTTCAAAATGACCATCCTCTCCCACCAGCCAGTCACCTAGGACTAGCTTAGTGTTCTGACACATAAAAATGGTTCACTAAATATTTCACAAAGAAATGCAGACAAGTAGGCACACAGGAAGGAAGGAAGGAAGGAAGGAAGGAAGGAAGGAAGGAAGGAAGGAAGCAAAAGAATACTGTTTCCAAACATCCATAGAATTGGAATACAAACCTGTCAATAAATGAACCTCATAGCTTAAGCATATTATAAACATAATATATTGCTCTGACACACAGGACTTCAACCAGTCTTGTAGTTATCAAAAAGTTGAATATCTCAAGGTCCTTGTGCTATGGTCTAAATGTAAACATGAGGGGCGCCTGGGTGGCTCAGTCGGTTAAGCGTCCGACTTCGGCTCAGGTCATGATCTCACAGTCTGTGAGTTCGAGCCCCGTGTCGGGCTCTGTGCTGACAGCTCAGAGCCTGGAGCTGCTTCCGATTCTGTGTCTCCCTCTCTCTCTGCCCCTCCCCCGTTCATGCTCTGTCCCTCTCTGTCTCAAAAATAAATAAACGTTAAAAAAAAATTTAAAAAAAATAAATGTAAACATGAGTGTTTGCTGTATTTGAGTTTCTATAAACTATCTATTTTAACAAGCCCTCTGTTGTCAATTCATTTCCCTGATAATAAAATTCTTTAAACAAGTGAAAATTATACAAACATATATATAACCTGTGTTTTTCCACAGCTTGAAAGCCAGATTTTCATCAGGCACGGATGTATCACATTACCCACCGTGAGGTAAGCTGCAGTCCTGGTTTAGGGAAAGAAAATTTGTCAATGTGATTTCAGTTGAGACCTCTCTCTTCCCCTGGGGCTCCTACGAAGTAAGAAGTTTGCTCACAGTCCGAATGGCAGCTTCTTGTGGTACCAACACTTTGAGCTGCCCCATATTTTTAAAAACTCTGCAGTCTACATACTCAGCAGATAGGAAAAAGAATTGGTGCTGTTCAGGCAAACACAGTCTTTGCTTTTCCATATGTTCTCTGCAGTGTGGAATGTGCTACTACTTTATATAGTATCAACTTCTTATTTGTAAATTGTACATTCACTGGAAAGTAGGTCAAGGCACACTGGAGCTTTCCCATTTCCCAAATACTCCATGCCATGCATGAAAGTTGAGACTTATCAGGGTTGAAGTACAGGAAAGGAGGGGGGGAACAAGGAGAGGATATGGAGAAATGCAATATATTTCCCTCTAAGCCCCTTCATAAATCTTCATCTTCTTTCCAACAAGATCTAGGAAAATCACAGTTTCACTCCAGGTCAGGGATGCTCATTACCCAAGTTCAAAACCTATGAAAAATTACAGTGGAAAAATCATTCACAATTGATTTATGGTTAAATTGAAAGAAGTAGAAGGGTTGGGCCAATCACCTGCTTTTTAAATATCTTTCAATCTCAACCCCACTCTAAAGCTTGGCTCCAATCTGCTTCTATAATTAGAGTACCAAAACACAAGGCTTTAATATCACCAACACATCATTAATCATTCCAGCTACCTCATGATGGAGGCCACAGCCACGGACGAGAGGCAGGGTTGAACAAATAAAATAGTCATTGATCTCTATTTGAGGACTAGAGCAAGACCATTCACTCGATGTGTGTTTGTTGGTGTGTGTCACGCTGAAATTGTTACACAGACCATCAATAACAACACCATTTCACCTTAACAGCCTGAAACAGAGACAGAAACTTTGTGTGTTTCCTGCTAATAAGCAAATTAAGGTTTTAGGTACCTACACTTAGTAAGTACTTGTTTTGTACTTAGTCTCTAATAAGTGATTGAACAGCAAGCATCACTGTCTCCTACTACCTCAATATTGAGACAAAAATTGATGTGTAGTCACTAAATGAGTGCAAAATTGTCTGCTGGATTCTCTTGAATCCTTCATGGATAGAAATACTTTTGTGAAAGCAGTAAAATCTCATTAATATGAATTTTTCTGTGGATGGACCTTCTAAACAAAAGGGCAGGGGGGAGTAGTAATCAGATGTGTTTTCCTTAAATAAGCGAGGTTACCTTCCTTTCATGGCTTGTTAGAAATTCCCGAAGATTAGGAGACAACAGATGTGCAGTTAATTCTAGTTCACCTGCTTTGGAGAGGAAGATAAGACTCCAGGCACCCTATATCCCTCATCTGTCCACTACAGATCACAATTCTTGCCCATCCTTCCTTCAGTGATAATTTGGAAGATGGCAGGACTTTATAGTTTTAAAGTAGCTTTGCAAAGTTGAGACCACTATGCAAAAGTAAACTTCCACTAAGAGAAATAAAGACAGAAAAGGATGACTCCTTATTAGCATATTACTAGTTTATCTATAAATGGATGCTTAGATATCACTTGAACATTCTTGTAAAACGGGAACAACCATTTGTTCTAATTTGCCACGTTTGACGAATTTATCATGTACTCTCTCTATGTATAACCCCCAGATTCAGATCACATGTGAAACAGCAGCACTTCACTTTGCCTAAATAGCCCATGGTCCCCCAAGGCCAAGTCAACACCTGCACTCTCCCGTGGATAGATCCTGCATAGAAATGCCCATAGAGCCCTGAAATTACTAACTGTATGACCATCAGAATAATTCTTCTCCTCCTCTCCATGCATCGGTAGCAGAGCAGACTGAGTGAAAGCCTCCCTCTGAATCTTTCACTATCTACCTTGTGATGAATACAGGTAGAACAGAGCTACTGGCACAGAAACGGAGTCTGCCTCTGGTTCTGATATTCTAGGTACCCAAATGCTACTGCCCCTGTGGCTGGCCCAATAAAGATCTTCTCGAACTCCTTTAAATATTTTCTAGGACAGTGTTGCCCAATAAACTTTCTATGATGAAGGAAATGTTCTTTAATCTGCACTATCCAATATGGTAGCCACTAGCCATCTGGGGCAGCAGGGGGCAGCCTGCAGCCAGAGTTCACTGGGGCAGGAGCACAGTCAGGTGTTCATCTCATGCTCCCTCCTCTGTGCAGAGGGCATCACTCTCTGCTCTGCACTGCACTGCCCAGGAAGGATGGCATGAGTAAGGTAAAACTGTCCTTCCTACCGTCTTCAAGGAGCCTTTTCTCAGTTCTGTGCCCCACCCAGCTACTATAATCTTTCACATTGGAGTCCTCAGCCCTTGTGAAGGTTTATTTAAGTGCGGATGGCTATTCAAATGGATGTCTCTGTGAGTGGAAGGGCAGTGGAAACTCCCAACTCCATCATCTTGCTGACATCACTCTCCAAGATATTAAACACTTGAAATGTGGTTAGAATGACTGAAGATTTTGACTTTTTTTAAAATTTAAACTTATATAACCATATGTGGCTAAGGGACAACAAATTAGCCACTGCAGCCTTAGAGTTTTTTTTCCCAGCCCAATTCCAGTTTTGCAATTCTCCTTGTGTGACTTCAAAAGTTTCTTAACCTGTAGGAACCTCAACTGCAAAATGGTAGATTTACTAGCCCCCACCATGTAAGGTTTTGGTGAGAATTAAAGATAACATATTAACTACCTGGAGGTGGTACTGAGGTGTCATATCCTTCCTCACCTTTGAGCATCACCTCCTCCAGGAATTCTTACCTGGTCTTAAAATCTGGCCTGAAGTCTCTTTGTAAGAGAGCCTAAGGAACCTGCATTTCCTTTACTTAATTGTCTGTATTTTCTCACTGAGACTTGGGCTATTGATTTACCATTATATTCTAAGCATTAATGCCTAGAACACAGCAACCCAAAGTGACACTTGAAAGGCTCTTCTAACAAGGTCCAATGTATCCACATGCCCTATACCAGGTGGGTTGTTTCTTCATTGCTCGTGGATGCTGGTTATACATATGACAGATGAGAAATAACTAGTCTAGGACCCACTGTCTATATTCTCATCAGAGGCACAAACTAAATCTGATTATCTGTAAAAGTCAAATAACTCACTAAAAAAGGATTCATGACGGAAGTACCCCAAGAAGATCCATCAGGCCTACGGTGGAAAGGAAGAGTCAGAGTACTGTTCTGGGTTCTCTTGCTCAAACCTTTTAAGAGCAGCAGGAGCAGTCAATGAAGACAATGGTCCTTCACTGCTCAGAGCCAGAAAACACCAGACCCTCAATCCAATCTACTTTGATACGCAATGAACTCCAGTGGTGCCATTGACAACACAGTGACTGCAAACTGGGAGTCCTGTTATACTCATAAAATTAATGCTGATTGCACCCCCACAGAGAACGTGGTACTCTTCTGGTTCAGACAGAAAAGAAACCATAAAGCTAAACACAGCACCATGCGCAGATTGTATCCATAGAGTTTAGATGAGGCATCTGCTCCTTTTCCTTTCTTCAAAAAAAAATTGGGCTTGAAAGACAGTAATAAATTAACCTAGAGTTTAAGGGAAGGATGGACATTCTAATGCCTAAGTATAGAACCCATCTCATGATTTCATATAATAATAGAGGACTATTATTATTTAATCTATTTAGGACTCAGTTTCTACATCTGCAAATGGTAGTTACAGTACCTGCCATGCAAATTTGTGGTGGGCATTAAAGATAATGCATTAAATGTCTGAAGGAGGTACTCAAGGCTATTATTCTATACATCTCTCCTTCTTTCTCCCCACTCTCCCACATACACACACATGTCCAGGGGAAAAAAAAAAAACAACCAAGTACTATGCTCAGCTTGAGAGAAAGAGTGGGTTGACCAAATACAATATTCCTTGATTTTTTAATAGAAATGTAATATTCCTGAATAGTATTTCACTTGGCCATTACAATAATCCTATTAGGTCACTAGGGAATATTGCACAATCTAGTTCAGTACAGGAAAGAAATAAAAGATTAGATGCAGAGATATTTAGTGGATTCTCCAAATCTGGGAGTTAATACACAAGGAGCCGACATTGAAACCACATGGTGGCCAGGATCTTAAAAATGGAAGTGCCTAGGACACTTGGAATTAGGAATTGCACCTATGTCTGTGTCTGGGGTAAATTCCTGTGCACTATGCCCAGAAGTAACCAAACTAGGAAACAAATGAGTAAGTATAAGCTATTAAAATGATTTTCACATTCTTCACTTTGAAACTGTGTCTCTCTTGCCTTTGTCAATTTAGTACCGTCATTTCTGAATCAGTTCATGAGTAGCCAGTGGAATTCAGTCCTATCACCTAGATCAAGTATTAGCAAACCACAGCCCACAAGCCAAATCTGCTCCAGTTTCTGTAAATAAAGTGTTATTGGGATGCCGCTACGATTATTTATTTACATAGTATCTATGGCTACTTCCTTGCTACAACAGCAGAATTGAGTAGTTGTGACAGAGACCATATGGCCCACAGTGCTGAAAATATATATTTTACCATCTGGCTCTTTACAGAAGAAATTTGCCAACCACTGACCCATGTCAAGTATGGGTCCTTGACTTTCCCATTGCCACCACTGTTATTCTTCAGCCTGTTAACTTCATAAGGACAATTTAAAGAGTATGGGAGAGGTGTCTGACAATAACCGTTTGTGGGCAGAGACAGAAACATCTATGACTGATTTTTTAATAATTTTAATTTAACCAGGGATTTAGTTCAGAGAAACTCAATATACTTTGAACATCATCTCATTTTTTTCTGACAGATTTTATTAGAAAAAAAATTGGGATTACCAATACATTAAAGACATCACTTAAATCGTTCAAGATATCATCGGTTCCTTTGTGCCTTCTCCCACTGTCAGTGTTTTGAGAATTAATTGCTCATTTGTGCATAGTACTGTACAACGCTATTTAAAAAGACATGGTATTTGCCTTCTGGGAGCTTACACGATCTGAGACAGCAAGGATGACAGAGAAAGAGTGCTCCTTGGGGGGGGGGGGCACTACACAAACCCATAAAACAAACAAACAATCATGAACGTAATGTATTCACAAAAGGTGAGTCCAGATTTTAATGGGAAGGCAAATAAGTGTTCGTGAAAGTAACCAACTCTTCTAACAAACTCTTACAATTATTTAATGGAAGGTTTCCTGGAGATGAAGTTGTAGATAAAGTGATTAAGGTGACCTGAGAAACAATTCTAGGCATATGGCTTAATTATACTTAAAAGGGCTAATTAGATGTAAGCGTTGGTACAGCAATTTACCCAGGAAGGCTAAGGAAAGTCCAAAGCATTCTAACATCCAACATTGAAAGGGAAGACAAGGCTGAATGCTGGGATGGCAAAAATGGAGCATGAGCACTCCCTATGTCCTCACCCACTCTGATGGCAGACATCCCGAACTGATCACAGCATTCTTTCTACCTAAACAGACACAGCTTCCTATTTTCCTTTACATCACAGCACTCTGGGTAGACGCAACACTGACAAATGATTGTAAGTGGCCCTTAAATTGAAAAGGAAAGATACCACTTCTTCTCTAGGTTTATATTCATTGGACAATGAGAGGAATACCTGGTTGCCCTGATCTGCACACACCCTCCCCCAAAAAGTTGCAAACAATTAATGATAACCTATACAGTGACAGACATCGATTTTCTAAAAAAGCAATACTGAAATTTGGGGTCTCTAGAAAGAAAAGCTAATCGAGTGAAACCTAGTGGTATGAAAAGAGAAAGAAAAATGGATGCCCAAGAGTAGAACAGAAGCAATCCCAAATACTAAGCAAGCAGTGGATATCGTGGGGTGTGGCCATGTCCCTTCAGGACTGAGGCACTCAATTCCTCAGCAATCAGAAGTGCCACCTCCTGGGTAGCTCCCAGCTCTATCCCTCTCCAGCAGCTGCCCAAGGTCAAAGGGAACCCGCACACCCAAGGTAACACTGCCTCCCCTAGGAAGCCCCCACCTAATGACTGGCTGACACAGTAACAGCGTTAACTCTGATAACAGTTGGTAATTCTGACGGATCATCCTGATTTCAGTCTCCCCTTGGGTTTGGTTGAGGCTTCAGCTGCAACTGCATTGCAGTTCAACTTCTCCGTCTACCAAATCCTGCTGCCTTCTCTTCCTTACAAATGTGGTTCCGGAGACCACTGCCCTAAAACATCTTTTGCATGTAACGCTCCACCTTAGAGTCTGTTTCCGGGGAAACCGATGTCAGACAGAGCACTTTCTAAATGGTGAAAACACTTACGTACTATTTTTTAAGGTCTCACAATAATTCAACGAGATAGTTATTACCATGACCACTTGAAAGATGGTTGAGGCTCAGACAAGTTAAGTCACATGCTCATAGTAAGTGCTATAGCCAGGAGTTCAACCCAGCTAGGTGTTTGCTGTTCAGACCCACGACTGACTGGCAGGGCCACAACAAGAAGTCTCAATATTCAGGCGAGCGGATGAGACCAGAAAGGTTAAGATTAAAAATTTCAGAGAAGGCACTAGGCTGACAGACAAGAAGTCTGAGGCAACAGCAACAGAAACTCGAAACAAGACGAATCTGGGTACAGGAAACGTTGGCCCTTGAATCTCAATGATGCTTCTTATCCATGTGTGATCCCAAGCATTTGTTTGTATACAATAATAATGATGACGATAGTGGCTACTGTTGATGGGAAAGCAACATCTAGCCAGGCACCCTGCTACGTTTTACATATACTACCCACATACAGGCAGTATACGTTTCACATACAGATTATCTGCATATTTACATATACGATCCATTTTTAAATCCCCAACGTTGCTATGGGTAAGTAGCATAAACTCAGAAGAGTGGAGTAGCTTGTTCACGGTTAGTCTTCAAACACAGGTCTGTCTCAGTATTCAGTTCATGATGCTCATGAAGCGGAGAAGTTGACTGGTGGAGATCCTGGCACAGAGGAACATGAAGCTCCTCCTACACCACAAAAAGTGAGTCCTAATGGAATTGTATGAATCTGATATTGATAAAAACAACAGCTAACAAAGACATTTATTTGGACCAGATATTTTCTGCCTCTTAAATCTTTCCAACAACCCTATGATAAAGGTTCTGTTATTATCTTCATTTTACAAAAGACAAAAAAATACATATGGGGAAGTAGAAAACGTTTGGCCAAAGTTACATAGCTAGTAGGACAGACCTTGACCCTAGCCACCTAACTCCAGTGTCCTTGTGTGACACATCAGCAGCTGAGGTACATAAGACGGGGTTACAGGCAGTCCCTTAAAACAAATAATGAATCAAAAATTGCTCTCAAGTGGGTGACTTGAAATCTCACAGATATACTATGGTGATAAAGAAACCAGAATTAGGGAAAGAATCATGGAGTAAAGACAAAGTAAGTGCCTTTGTGTCCAGTAAATTTTGAGTAGCTTTAAAAAATCCATTAGATTTTATTTTTATGTTAAAGGTTGTATTTTTCTTTAAGTAATCTCTACACCCGACGTGGGGCTCGAACTCACAACCCCGAGTTCAAGAGTCACACACTCTACCGACTGAGTGCGCCCCTACATTTTATTTTTAAGTAGTATTTTATAGTTTCAAAGAGTTTCTTCTTTATCATTATACAAAGTACATGATTTATGCAGGACTGGGTCAAGCTGACCATTCAGGCGTGGCCAGGGCACTGGGGTATCACCTAAAAGTGAACAGTGGCCAGACCCAGAGGAGAAGGTGACTGGTGGAGATCCTGGGACAGAGGAACCCACAGCCGAGGGAATGAGACTGAAAACAACCCACTCTGGCTAGAGAGGGAGGAAGCTACATAAAAGATGACTATGCCCCGGAAACCCCGTGCCTAGTGTGTCTGAGAGGGAAAAACAGACTGGAACTTCCACTTACTTAATAGCCTTTCCATATATATTAAGAAGTAGTTCTCATTTTTTCCTACAAATGCCTCCTTCCAAAACAAGTCTGTGGTTATTCTCATCCCAAGCCTGACATCACCTCTGGCACCTTAGTCAATGCAAAAAAAAAAAAAAAAAAAAAAAGTTTCTTTCCGACCAGCCCCAGGGACTGTAATCAAGACACAATGCTTCTTAAGGGCGTCAGTCAACTCCTTTTGAACCCAGTCCTGAATTGCTGGTTGAACCTTGCCCTAAACAGCTCTTTGAGTAACTCTAGGAACCCTTTCCTGCACCGCAAGAGTCTCCTTGGGTGGCCCTCTCCATCTGGCCTCTGTTTTCTCTTCCTGATACTTGAGCAGAAAGAATGAGACAACATCCTCTTAGAGGCCCCTTTATCATCTACTTTTCCTCAGCTCGACATTATGTAAGTCCATTCCTCTTCTTTCTCAGATATCCCTTACGCCTAGATTTTCAAATACTGTCCCCTTCTCTTCTGGCCCTATCTTGCCCATCTGCGTGGGGATCACCAAGCCCATGACTCCCACCTGGAAAAAAGTACCCTAAGAACTGCTGCTTCCTGCTTGTCCTCTCCGCCAGTATTCATCTCCCTGCCATCATTTCGCATTATTGCTCTTCAGCATTACCATCTCCTCTAGACTCACAGTTTCGCCTAAAAAGGCAAGAGACGTCTCAGCTTTACTCAGATCCTCATATGATGTTAACCAGAGAATGACCCATCACATGTAGCATGAGACCTCAGTACAAAGAAGTCCGGTGACTCAGTGCTCTCCAGCTCTGTGAAGCCCCACAACTCTTGGCTCCTTCTCTATTGCCTTCTATACCAAGGCCTTCTTCCACCTTTAGAGAAGTGTGATAGCAAATACACTCATGTCCTTATTCATACCACTGTGTTTTCTAAATAACAAATAGCATTAGCTGGCTTAGAAACGGCATTCAGTAAGATCTCTCCACTTGTACATTCAAGGCATAAAACCATTATCAACTAACGTTGGCAAATAAGCATGAGTGCCTTACAAATACAAGATACTGTGCCCCACTGCTTTTGAGTCAGACGTGACAGCCTAACCAGTTTCTCGGGTCTGGTTTTGAAAATGAAGTCACCAAGTGAGGCACCTCTGGGTCTAGCAGCCTGCGGCCTAAGTGCCAACAGAAAATCCGGGCGTCTACTGAAACTGAATGGGCACCAGATGCCTGCCTGTCTGATACCACCCTGTATGCTCCCTGGGTGGTCCTGGCTGCCTCAGTCCAGTTCCCTCATAGGATTTGGCTCAAATGAAGAATGGGTCATAATGGGAGACAGGCTGGTCCTAAGGTCCCTGCTGATAGGATTAGTGGGGATTAATCCAGGGTCACCTTCCAGAACCACAATGTGTCAGAGGAAATTGCCAAATGATGAGCTTCCTGTTGGATTGGAAAAGGAGACGGGAGACAATAAAATCCAGAAGCTGAGGGTTGGGGAAAGCTTCAGTGAGAAAGTTATTCTATTTCCCAGAACACACCAGAAATGTGGATGAGAGAAAGCAACATAATGGATGAGTGGTCCCTACAGCCTCACTCATGTTAGACAAGGAGCCGGGACAAAAGCAGGATCTGGGAAGCAAATCAAACAAGTCCGGCACCTCCTGCATTTTAAATCAACCAAGCGTTTAAGTTAATATCATCTAGGACACTGGGGCATTGTTGAATTTAAATAAAAATCAATGTGTTTTGCAGAACATTTTCCGTAAAATTATGAATCTGGAAGAACAATCAGTCATGGGGAAGACAATTAGAAAGGCTGAGGAGTTGGTTGGCTCTAAACTCAACCGCTGTAGAAGAAAAAAGAACACTGAGAATTTTTCTCATATTTAAAATTTAGGAGAGACTGAAGGAACTAAACTTGCTTATCCTTTATAAAACAGTGCTCCAAGGTAGGGCATGATAGATAACTCCATATAAATATTGGAAAGTAAACAATGCTGAAAAAACAAAGGACTGCTTCTACCAATATTGGCTTTGAGACAAGAAAACGGCTGAGGCAGACAAAAGATTCTCTGTGCCGAGCCACTTGTCTCCCTGCCCCTTCCACTAAAAAGCAAACAAGGTTTTATAGAAATACACACAGACGTGCAACCCATCACCTGGAAGTTAGGAAGCATTCTGGTGCCTCCAACCAGCTTTAGCCCTTCTGACAAGGCTGATGCTCAGCTAGTAACCAACTGTATTGGCATACCAAAGTACGTAGAAAAACGAAGATAAAACCAAACTACTGAACTGCTTGGAAAATGGTGGCTGTACCTGAACCCCTCCAGGTGTCCCCCACCCCGACTGCCCTTGGTGTCTCTTTCAGAACTTTCTCTATCTCCTCTTGATTCAGCATCTAAAATGTTCACAGCTGCCATATCAGGTGGCCCCTAGGACCCTGCTTCAGATTTAAGCCCTGGATTATTAAGACTTTTCGGTATCCATGCCCTACCATTTACTAATATTAAATATCATCTCTCTCCTCTTTCCTCTTCTTGTGATTGACAGATAAGTGGATCATACAAAGTTACTTCTTCCCTAGGCAAAACCACCAGCACACCATTCCTCAGATCAACCCAACGGAGCTACGGTTTTCAAAGTATCATTCTAGACAGTGCCTTTTCTGCCCTGAGAATGTAATATGCATCACCCCAAGAATACAGAAGCCTGGACCTGGCATGCCAATGATTTGGGTTAAATGAAGGCTAGATCTTTCCCCTAGTTTTGTGGCCATGATGATCCATGTTCCTGAGCTTCAGGGTTGTGTTCACCTGCAGCACTGAAGTACAACCAAGGACTCTGAAGGGTTTGGGGAGGAATAAACATAATATTTATAAAGTGCCAAGCATAGTGCTAGGCATCCGGCAGGAGTTTAATAAAACATTCTGATCTTACTACCACACTAAACAGGATGTTAGACAGGCGATCTAGAGCTAATCCTTAAATCTATCTCTGTACTCCAAAATATATTCCTATCATTTCCCCAATTTTTTATCTACTGAACCCTTATTTGATGCAACATCAATGAGCTCTCAAGACCTCTTGTGGGTAGATGCTACTCTGATGGGAAACCAGGCACAGCCAAGTACCAGCTGGTAAGACCACATCCCTTACCTCCACGATGTGACAACTCCAGGACCTCAAAGCCCATACCGTGGACCATCTATAACCACCTCCCTATAGATGAAAGATGGACTACAATAACACTCAAGGCTGATATTCAGTTGACATTGGCCTGGGTGGTCCTGACACTGAGACTCCTTTGAATCATGATCTTTCTCTGAGAACTGGCAGCCAAACTCCAGCAAGATACCCTTACAGCAGGAGTCTCTGGTGCTTGCTGGGTTCTGCATGAGAGGCAAACCTCATGGCTACACATTCTTGGGCTTGCTGCAATGTTGCCTTTGGGGATGATGCTATGAAACTTTATTATGAGACCAGGATATGATGAGGTGCTGACTATACACCCTTGTCTAGACAAGCTCAAGACCAGGCTAATTTATACTGAATTTTGACATACCATAAGCTGTTTGAGAGTCAGGCCCCAGGGGATAAATACAAAAACTGCAGTGATAGCACTTATTGCCTATTGAGCATGTTTTAGAGGCTATGCACTGTGCTAATTATTTTCCATATTTCACTTACAACCACCTACGACACAGGCATTATCTCAATTACACCTATAGGGAAACCAAAGCCCAGAGAGGCAAAATCAATTTGTCGTGAATCACAAAGCCAAGAATAGACAAAACCAGGATGCAAACCATGTCGGTTTTACCTCAAAAGCCCATGCACTTTTCAGTATGTGATGCCTCCTATTCATATTTAGCTTTCACGCTGAGGCAGAAGTCACTGTCTACACTTTGCACGAAGAAACTTAAGAGAGGCCCATACTTCTGAGAGGTAAAGACAGTATAAAAACCCAGATACACTGTCTCCCTCCAGCTAAATGCATGCAAGATGCAAACACTAGACGTGAGGGATTTAGCATTTATTTTATTTGAAGACAAAAACAACCTCCCTTGGTGGGAGGGGAGACACAAAGAATGGAAGATGAGTGAACAGGGTTGAGAAAATGAGTAGGCCCCTTGCAATAGGCCTATCATCTCCATCTTCCTTGGAAAAGTCTCCAGGGAAATATCAGTCTATGAGTTTTCCCCAAATCAAGTTTGCCCTCAGTCTTTGATATTTTTTGTTAATGGGCCACAAATCCCCAGCTCAACAATCTAGTTGCAGAAGGAAATTTGTCATCTCTTGACCACAGAAGATAGACTTCAGCTCATCTTCTCTTCTCCAATCTTCAGGGACTTGATCCAAGATCTTGCAATTTATTTTAATCATGCAAACTACTTTCTTCCCTTCATTTCTGACAGGACCAGTTCAAGGAGTTTTCAACGATCAGCACAAGAGGCAATGTGCCCCATCTGATAGAAAGAGTCACCACTTGGTAAACAGTTAACACATGATGCGAGTGGTCAAGAAGAAATTGAGGCTGAAAACAGCAAATACTGCCTGCTGCTGCTATCCTTACAGAAACCTCTCTTGGTCCCGAATTTCAGCGCCTTTATTTCAAATAAGCAACACAACTGCCACTGTTTGAGAATATTAAAAGAGTAAATAATGACACCTTTACAAATTCAGCAGGCTCTCCCACCAAGGGACTTGAACATAACCGCCATGAAGCCATCCCACACATAGTGAAAGGAAATAAACTCACTGCTCTCACCAGCAAAATAAATCAGTGGGTAGTCCTACAAGGGTGGTTTCGGGGAGGGAAGGCAGTTTGCTTGTTAAGAAGCTGATATCACATAACATTTAAATTTAAAAACAAAAACAAGACAAAATTCCCTTCAGAAGCAAAGATTTCACAGATTGAGAACATTCTGGGGCAGTTTTGCCAATTATTAACACATCTAAGGAGGCCACACCTGCCATAGCCACACTGAGAGATGTATCTCTACACTCCCCACCCCAACATGGCACTCACTCTGCCTGGGCCGAGGCCAGATGACCCTGGTATTCTAGCCTTTACCCACCATGCTAAGCACACATAATAAAACTCAGAGCTTTCCCATTGTTTAAACATTTGAGCCATTCTGAACCCCTCTTAAGAATGGTTGCTGTGGGAGCCCGGCTGGCACATGACATTTGATCTCAGGACTGTAAGTTCGAGCCACACATTGGGTGTAGAGATCACTCAAAAATAAAAATCTTAAAAAAAAAAAAAAAAAAGAGTGATTGCTTTAACTAAATGGAGCCCTTAGTTAGACCCAGACATCTAGAAAAAAAACTTAATGTCTGGTACACCTACAAGATTGTTGAGTTCACTTGCCTCTATTCTTCAGATAGGAAAACAGGGAGGCACAAGTAAGAGACAACTTGTCTAGGAGCTTTTGGGAAGTTTTAAAAGACAATTTTAGTAAATATCAGACAGCCTAGAGTGGAGAGGTGTTCCTATTAAAAAAAAAATGGTTTTTCCCCCTGTCTTCTTAATAAAACAAGCCTACATCACTCAGGGAGACCTTTAATAGGCCTTTATAAATATACTAAAATCAACTTTTGCCTAACTAGGTAGTTGATGGTTTCAACATTCACACTCCTGTATCAACTCTCACCAATATTTATCTCAAAAAGCTTAAAGCCTCATTAAATTCCTGTGCTCTCCCATATATCAATCCTCAGATACTCTTTAGATATGTAAGTCATCTGTCCTTCATTTTCTTTCCATAGAACTGCAGAGCAGAGCCGAGTGCCTTCCTCACTCTTCTTTTTTTTTTTTTTTTTTAATGTTTTTATTTATTTTTGAAGGAGAGAGAGACAGAGTATGAGCCGGGGAGGAGCAGAGAGAGAGGGAGACACAGAATTCGAAGAAG
The DNA here is from genome assembly GCF_018350215.1 of Panthera leo. Lineage (NCBI taxonomy): Eukaryota > Metazoa > Chordata > Mammalia > Carnivora > Felidae > Panthera > Panthera leo. The sequence continues at coordinate 144,302,783 of NC_056687.1, read as the reverse complement.
GCTCCAGGCTCTGAGCTGCCAGCACAGAGCCCGACGCGGGGCTCGAACCCACGAACTGCAAGACCATGACCTGAGCCGAAGTCGGACGCTCAACGAGCTGAGCCACCCAGGCGCCCCCCTTCCTCACTCTTCTATATGGCCGTTAACTTCCAAACCAAACATGGCCAAAGGGCATTCTTGACTCCTTCCCTTTTAGCCCATTCTTCATTCTTTCTCATCGCAGAAGAGGTAGGACCACCGTCCCAGTCACTGACAAGGAACAGTAAGTAGTCAGCCCTGATTCTGATTCCTCCCTTCTGCTTACCCCCCGCCACCCCCAATGGCTCCTTCCACTTCTTCAAGAATTTTCTCAACTCAACCTCTAAAATCAATCTCAAACATAAGCACTTCTTTCTCCTTCTACTATCAGCATCTTAGTTCAAACCACCACTGTCTCTCAACTCCACTGCTGCAGTAGCCTCCTAATGGATCTGTTTTCAGTCTTGCCCCTTCCAAAACTTTCTATATTTAGCAATGACAATCTCCATATATATACATATATACATAGCATATTTTGTACATACCTATTATAACATAGATCATATCACTCTCCTTCTTACAAACTTGCACAGGATTCTCCCGCTCTTTTAATAAAGTTCCATATCCTCATCACCGACTTTAAGACCTGTGGGCTAGCCCTTCCTAAGTCTTCATTTTCACTTCACATTCTGCATCACCCACCCCCACCCCTCACCCCTGCTTGGGCTACCGACATCCCAGCTTCTCTGGTCTTCCTGCCATAGCTTGAATGCACTGAACTCATTCACACTTCATGGCCTCACACTTGCTTTTTCCTCTACATGGAATACTTGTTCCCCAGCTGTTGACAAGGCTATTTTCTTTGCATCCTTCAGGTCTCACCTCCGTCCTTCACTACTAAATCATGCCTTCTCCCACCTCAGTTGCTCTCTACCACATGACCCTGTAGTAGAACTTCCCATTTTCCCAAGTTTTCTTAGAACTTCCCATGCTCTGGAACTGCCTTGTTCTAATGTATTTACTCGCCCCCTCACCCCACCCAACCATGGAATACAATCTTCTGAGGGTCAGGACCTTGTGAGTCACGTACACTTTTGTATTCTCTTGGTCTAGAACAATGCCGGGCACAAAGTCAGTGCTCAATAAATATTTGTTAGGTGAATTAATATTCACAGCCATCATTCCTTAGGGTTCTTACGACTTTCTAATGTATGGTCTCCTGTTTTACGGGGTTAATTGTCACTACAGCAAAGCTTTCTCTCATTATGCCCTGGCAACAACCCCATTCCCCAGCTTTCTAATAAGACGCTTCCAATTATTTGTGATCCAGAAAAAGAGATCAAAAATCTGTTAGCACTGAATGTAGCATAAGAGCAAATAAGCTCTGAATGAAGATCTAAGTAAGGAGCTTGTATTTAGTCCTATAATTTTATGACACTTATCTTAGCTACTCAGGAGACAATTTTTGCTTATATCATATTTATAGCTATCCTCTTATAAAGTATGGCAAAAGAGAAAAAGACCTCTAGAAAAGAAAAAATCATAGTGGCAGTAGTAGTAATAATAAATTTAATAATAATTAATAATCATAATAACAGCAATTCACATTTAATGAGCACTTACTAATTGTCAGGTACCTTCATAATTGTTTTCTATATTTTAACTCACTTAATCTTCATAATAACCCTGTGAAATAAGTACTGATAATATGCTAATTATACAGATGAGTAAACTGAGGCACAGAGAGGTTAAATACAGTACATTTCCAGAGGGAAAGTCATTTAATTGGCAGAGAAAGAATGTGAACTCAGAAAATCTTAATTTAAAAGTGCGTTCATAACCACTACTCGACACTACCTCGCAATGAGCCATTACTGACTTGAAAGTCTACGGTTTATTATGTTAAACTACTAACATATGAATGGTTTACCCATGTGTATATTAAAAGTAATGATATTTTAAATTAATTTATAACCAAAAACATTTAAGTCCATTCATCACATTCTTTGACTTCTAGAAATTTTTTTTTTAATGTTTACTTATTTGAGAGAGGAGAGAGACAGAAAGCATGCACATGCACAAACAGGGGAGGGCCAGAGAGAGGGAAATAGAGAATCCCAAGCAGGCTCCACACTGTCAGCACAGAGCCCGACATGGGGCTCAAACCCACGAACCATGAGATAATGACCTGAGCTGAAATCAAGAGTCGGACATTTAACCAACTGAGCCATTGTGGGAACCCCAACTTCTAGAAATGGGTAAGATGACAGAAAAAAACAAAAAACAAAACAAAAACGAATAAAAGGATGTGTAAAAAAGAGTAAAGCAATCAATAGCAGAAGCATGAAGAACTTGAAACGGCACCTTTGTACACATATCATTAATCATGAACCACTGACTAAGAAGAAATACGTATCTGCTGCTTTTCAAAATGGAAAAGATACTACTACCATGATATTGTTTTAAAAAGCATTTTGGCTCTGTATAATTTGCATGTGAAAAAGTTAATTTAAATTTTAGCATTTAGCTGATCCCATTATGTACTATGTGTCCTTGATATTCATGAGTACGCACCTAAGGACTGCTGGTTGGATAATGCAGGAAGATGCCATCCACGGTGGTCTTGATTGAGAAAGGCATCTGGCAGCCCTTTACCACATTCCTGGGTACACACTAGAGTCATGTAGACTCATGACAGTGGGAACCTATCTTCGCCAGGCTTTCCGGAAAGTAAAGCGTGGGTCCAAGGGAAATAGGAGTGAGCAAACTGAGGAATGTGATAGAGGGAGAGCCACAGCCACCAAGTCCTACCTACCACTTATTTATCTGATGCTACTCAGGTGTCCAGGGGGAGAAAGAGCAAAGAATGTATCTTCAGGCTTCAATCTCCCTTTGTTCAAAGCTTTGCTCCATATGGCAGAAAACCTCACATTTCCAAGCTGACCATGCATGGGCAGGATTGTGGTCTTCAGGGCATCTCATGCTTCAGTGTCAACAGGAATGTCTCAGGACACTCATGAGCGCAGCCACAATCAGAGTCACCTGTATGGAGCCAAAGAGAGCCCACACTGAGGTCAGAGCAGAAGCTGGAAGAAGTTCTGAAGGCAACAGGATCTGAAGTGGTTCACAGGGGTTCTGAGAGCTGGCCCAGTGTGTTTTTAACTGGTTGAATCATGGGGCCCAGAGAGAGCGGAGGGGCAGATCCCCTACAGCCTGGAAGGGACCATGCACTACAAGACTTGAAAGGGGGTACTTTTCAGGACCTTCATTATCTACTTGAATGAAAACACAGAAAGCAAACTACTGACCATTTAGATGTCACAAGACTGGGAAAGATAACTAGCAGATTGAATGGCTGAATTAAAATTCTAAAGATTTTGACAGGCTGGAATGATGAATGACAGCTAGTAAGATGAAATTTTATAAGGGAAAAATATTGCTTAGGTGGGTGCCATGGCTGGAAGACGAATCACCAGCAGGAACGAACATCCTCAGGGAAAAAAATCATGAAAAGAGAGTGTGTATCTCTAATTCTCTAACCTGGGGGGCTGGACAGGGGACACCAGAGAAAACACAATGGCGCAGCATTATCGACCAGATGTCCACGAATCCATGTCTCCCCTCCAGTAGATGCCAGTTTCCTGGGCTCTTAACACCACCAAGGAGGCAAATAATAATTGCTTGCTGAATTTAAAAAGTGAGAAGAATACTATAATGAACTCTCATATGCCAATCAAATCGATCTGGATTGTTAACATTTTGCCATGTTTACATGTGTGTTTGACCCAAGAATTTGGAAGTGACACAAAAAACTTCAACATACACTGCATAACCACAATTATCTTCATCACATTAACAAGATTATATCAATTAACCATAATACTCTAGTCATATCCAAAATCCAGCTCCTATTCAAATTTCCCCCACCTGACCCATAATATCTCCTGTAGCTTTCTTTTTTTCACACTGAACCCAATCCAAGTTTCCACATCATATTTGTGGGTCTTTTTTTAATCTCTTATAATCTAAAAGAAACTCTGTATTTTTTATTTGGGACTTGTCCAATTGTTTCCTTTTGGTGTCATTTAAATGATTCCTATATTCTCAATATATGCTATAAACTGGAAATTATGTCTACATCTGGATTAAATTCACCTTACACATTTCTGACAAAAACACTTCACAGACAATGATTTTTCAAAATTTTGCGTCATGTTTGGAGGCACATCACATCCACCTGTCTCACTATTAGTGATGATAAGTTTGAGTACATGGATGAAGTAGTCACTATTTTAATGCTTATAAATGCTATGTTTTTCCTTTCACAATTAGCAAGTGATCTGCAGTACCATCATGCTTTTACTCCATAGGACTATACTTTTTCCCAACAATACTCTATATAAAAACGATCCTTGTCTGGATCGATTATTTCACAGGGACTGTAAGAATGGAGATTTTCTAATTCTGTCATTACTTCTTTATTTGTCAGCTGCCATTCCTCATTAAAGAACTTTCCCTCATCAAGTGCAGATGATTATAGTTCTTCCTAAAAATTGACATCCGATGTTTATATCTTCCTCACATATGAGAATTCTAACCAAACAATCTGTGGCCTAAAATAGGAATCAGCAGACTTTTTGCAAAGAACCCGATAGCAAGTATTTTAGGCTTTCCAGACCATATGCCGTCGCAACCATTCAATTCTTCCACTGTAGCACAAAAGTAGCCATCAACAGTACATAGATGAATGAATGTGGCTGTGATCTGATAAAACTTTATTTACAAAAACAAATGGAGGGCCAGGTTTGATTCTCAGGCCACCATTTGCTCACCTTGGTCTATAATAATATCATTTACTTTTGATACATTTTATTTGTCCTACTTAGTGGCTTTCAAGGTACTTTCGCATAGATCATCTAGTCTCTTCTCCACACCAGCCATATCACATAGATAAGGCATATGACTGCTATCAGACAGAAGAGATGAGGCTCAGAAAGGGTCAAGGAGAGCCCCCAACCTAGATTTCTCAACTCCTTGCCTGATGCTTATATTCCCATTGTCTCCCTTTATGTAGCTGGATACGGACCCCAAACCTACCATCACGAACAACAAATGTAATGCCCCAAAGATTTCTGAAAAATTAAAGGTCAAACACTCTAATCGCTAAATTATGCTTTCCACAGAGAGTTAGCTATTGATTTGCCAGAATGAAAAATAAACCATCCCAGCATAAACATACTCCAAAGACTACAGTTATGTTTCCATTTCCATGAAAAGAAAACAAAATTTAAAATGTCCTGAAATGCATAACCCAGATGGAAATTAATGTCTGGGCTTAGTTTGTTAATAGAATATAAAAATAAATAGAGGTGCAAACCTTTCCACATTGCCATTAACTTTGCAACTAAATTTATCAAAATGTCAGAAGCCACAGTTTTCTTCCCTAACTCATTAACAGGTGGTAAAATATACAGAAGCACGCCAAGCACTGTAAAGTGCTCGTGCATCATCCGTCAATATTATTGCTGCCACGGCTGTTGTTAAAGACAGAACGGATCCTTACACGGTAGGACAAAATGCTCATTTTGCCTAACCGACTAGGCTTACATCCATGTTGGGAAAAGAAACTGTATTTAAATACATGGTAAGAAGCTCCAAATCTGGCCTTTTTGTTACTGAGTCTCACCAACAAACAGAACATTCCAGAGACCACATTCCTTTTTTTTTTTTTTTTTTTTTTTTTAACGCAGAATTGGTCTTGAATTCCATGGGAAAAGGCCAGGCTACTTTTATACCCCATCACCATAAAATGTTGCCAAAATTTGAGAGGTATATCTCTCCTTCCACTATGAAAGACAATCGGGTTCGGCAAGAGCAAGGAAGCTAACTTTTATGAGGCAATTAGTATGACCTGATGATTTACATTAGGCCCACCCCTAATACTGCAGCGGCAAGAATACTAAAGAAAGCCTACACCCTGTGCTTAATACTGTAAGTTACGTATAAGAGCTAATGAGTCATTAAAGAAAACATGTTCTATTCTCCTACCTTGAGAAATACTTCATAACTGTAAAATTTTAAGTGCACGTGAAGTTACAGTTTTCATACAAGTAGAAGTCAGCAAAACATTGGAGACAACTGAATTTAATTGTTATTGCACACATCTGGGTGTTCCGCTGATGGACCTGTGATTTGGAGATGAGTAGTTGGTTAATAATGCAAAATGTGCTTCATTCGCCACGTGCAACTATTGCAAAGAGCAAAGAGCTCCCTAATTCACAAGTACCTCCGGAACCATGAAGGGAAGCAAGAAAATGAATGTTCAGTACTATTGAAAAATAATACTTGCTAATGTAATAAACTACTGCACTTACGCTGAGAGAAAGGTTTTACAATTTAATTAGTCTTTTGTCTTAGCTAAGTGCTTTTGCTACTCAAATCCTCCCCACACTCCAAAGCAGCGCCCGTTTCTGATAGCACAACCCACAAATGCTCATGGCATTCAGATGCAGTCACCCTTTGTTTGAGAATATTGGGCAAGAGATGTGGGAAAGCATGTCCCTGGGGCCTGAACAGTATTAGTAGTCATGAGGGTTGATGTTTACCTGCCAACGCTGAGGACTGAATCCTGAGTAACAGAGGCACCGTGTTTTCTTTACCAAATACATACAGTCCGTGTGTGTTGAACCTGAGGCCTTCCGAAGTGTGTGGCCCAGGACAGAGGCCCCTCTTGCCCAGTTTGACAGGTAAGTGCTGCTTGACATTTATTTCCTTCCTCAGTAGAGCCGTGAACCACTAGTTCTCAGCACTTATCCCTAAGTCCATCATGTTCCAGAAGTGAGGGCCTTAATGACACTCACTTTGCCATACCGAGCTAAATCCAAGGTTTCAAAATAGCTATTCAGTATTGACAGTCACCACTATTCATGGTCACTTCAAAGACAATTCCAATTTTCCCACTGCACAGTTAGATGTGGGCAGGGCAAGGGAAACAAACACTGGAGGTCTGGAAGAGAAGGAGGAGAGGAGAAAAACTGGGAATATGTTTCTTCCAAGGTAACTTTTCTCCAACTCAGACTTTTCCACATCAGAATCGCACCAATGCCTTCCAACTCCTTGGCAACTTGGAACCTTCTTTCAACATTTACCCAGTAAGTTGTGCCAGGCACTGTCCTGGGCACTGGGGATAAGAAGACTGGTCCCTCCTATTAAAGGTCTCGATATTCCAAATCCATGGGTTTTCTGTCACCATTTCCCGGCCAATTATAAGGAAAACATGCATTACTTCTTTCCAACACTTTCCCTTTCACTATTTCTCTTTTTTAGTCAAAGGCAATAACTATAGCATAAGAGCATGATGCTATTTTTCCTCATAATTGAGAGAAGATGCACATCCTGTCAGACATTCTAAGGCCAAAGAACTAACCACTTTCCCATAGGGTTTGTTGAAAGGTAATATCAGCAGAACCAACCTTAACCTTTGTCCCCTCCAGCCCATGCCTCCCTATACTACCTCGCTGTTTGAAACAGAGCACAAATCAGACAGAAAGGAGGATTTCTCAGAGAAGCTTTCTCCTCACCCCAACAAGGAGAAGGGAGGGAGGCTTCAAGCAGAGAGGAGATGACACAGTGGGACACCAATATCACTGAGCTTGACAGGAAGTCCCTGGATCACTGGAGGCAGGCAAAGAGCACTGGGTATAGACGGTACAAGAAAGGAAAACTTGAGAATTTTCTTGTTCACAAGATACATGCAAGTTAGATCTCAACTTGCCAGTAGGCCACAAAGATGGAAACATCACCGATGCCAGGTACACTGTATCACGACCTGGGCAGGCATAGGGTAAGGCAGTATCACGTGATGTCCCCAACTTGGGATCAGCAAGAAGACAGGGCTGAGTCGTGCACAAGGAATCACATAGGAGGGAAGCCTTTGTCGGGAGGGCCTGATGGAGTCACCAGCCATCCTCAAGGAGCCCATTAATCATAAACTAGGTCAATAGGTATGTTCAACCAAGAAGACTCATGCAACCCCACCACGGGCCGACATGCAAGGCAACATTTTCACACCGTCTCCTTCCTCGCTGACCCAACATTAAATTGGTCACTACAAAAAGGTAGAGAGAAAAGTATGTAAGAGAATAGATCGTGACCCAGAACCCTCCACACCCAGGGAGCCAGAGTCACAAGTTTAGAGCGAGGAAAGATGGGTAAGATGAAGAAATGTGTATTAAACAGAAGACTAAAGTTTTAAGTTGATAACACTGAGACCTTAAAAACTTTAAGTGGGGTGGTTTTTTAAGAAATAAGAAGTGGATTTTGATAGAGCGAATTGGTAGCAGTTATTGAACAAAATAAAACCATTGCAGGTATATGCCAGAGCATTCAGACAGCAGGAAACTGAGAAATTCTTAAACATATTCATCAAGCCACAATTGGTGACAAAGTGATACAACTATATCACCGTACTACAGAGAAATCTGATGTGCACCTAGGAAGAGGCCCCTTGAAGCAAGCCTTGGGAACTTCAGCTCTATGCTACCTCCCAGCTGCTTGGAATTATAACAAAGAGTGATGCTGTTTGTCTTGATCCGCAAAGGCATTTAAATTTGGCAGAAGGTCCCGCTTAAATGTTTGCAAACTGTCTACATTTACAGCTGGGATCTCTTTCCCTAAAACTGCAGAGAACGGAAAACTGCACTCTGTATTTTTCTCTTTGTACCTTTTCTCATCTTCATGGTCGCCCATTAAAAGTGATCGCCTTTGGAAAGGAGATCAGAAATTGCTTCAGAAAGGTTCTGTTCTTCCAAATGACATTGTTAAGATGGGGGTGTTTTTTATAAATCTGTTTCTCTTCTGATCTCTTCACTTTGCAGCTAAAGTCTTTCAACCGCCTTGGGATGAAAGAAGTACTGTAGAATATTGATTTTTTTTTCCTTCCCCCTGCAAATTCATGACAAATGGTGAACAAAAGCTTATCTGGAAGTTTAGACGTCCAATTAAAATTTTACTCTCAAGTGAAAATTCCTCTAAAAAAATAGAGAGACTCCAACTTCTGTATACTCTGTATATCTTCACTTCACTGGAGACATGTTCCAGGACCAATATCAAGAAACTAATCTTAAAATTAACTTGGGGAGAGAGGGAAGGGGAGGGAAGGTAGAAGAGAGGGAGAAAGAAAGAAAGAAAGAAAGAAAGAAAGAAAGAAAGAAAGGGAGAGAGGGCAGGAGAGAGAGAGAGCATGTAAAAAGTGAGAAGCATCACTCAACATACTTTATCCCTTTGGGTCAAAGGGAAAGGAAGAAATGGCACTTGCTGGAAAGATGATAGGATTTATGAATTTGGTGGCAATTTAGATCCAGACTGCAATATAGTCATTTAAAAGAAATAATATATTTGGTCATTCAGATGATGATTCATATATTTGATCTTTATTCAGTTCCTGAAAACTTTCAGAACCATAAAGGTGACACGGGTGTTTTGTTATTAATGAAGGTGAATTTTGGACCCCACCCAAGGGCAGGGGCTGGTTGTCAGGGGGACCAAACATGTGATGACACAGTTGGAATGTTCATTCCCACCTCCTGACCTCTAAAGGAGAGGGAGGGTGGAGACTGAATCACCCAATGGCCAATGACTTAATCATGAATATGTAATGAGGCCTCCATAAAAACCCAAAAAGACTAGGTTCAGAGAGCTTCTGGGTTGGTGAATATGTAGAGGTACAGGGAAAGTGATGTGTCTTGAGTGGGTACAGAGTTTCTGTACCCTACAGAGTTCCCCATATCTCACCCAGTGCATTTCTTCATCTGACTGTTGATTCAGATCCTTTATTACATCTTTTAATAAACTGGTAAACATAAGTGTTTCCCCGACTTCTGTGAGCTTCTCTAGCAAATTAAAAGAACTTAAGGAGAATGTCACTGGAACCTACAATCTGTTGCTAGTTGGACAAAAGCACCGGTGATAGCCCAGGGCTTGCAACTGGTATCTGAAGGGGGGTTAGCGGTCAGTCTTCTACAACTGAACCCCCAACCTATGGAATCTGATGCTATCTCCAGCTAGAGAGTGTCAGGATTGAGATGAATTCTCTGACATGCTGCTGGTGTCTGAGAATTCCTTCATCTTGTTGTGGGCGGGACAACCCCTCATGAAGGGTTGGGTTCAGGAACCCTAAAAAAGTTGGTGTCATTAGGCCCAAAGTGGGTCTGGCCATGGTGAGGTAAGACCCAGGGAGCCAGGAAGGGAAGGGGGCATTATTTCAGGCAGAGTGTGCATGTAAGAGTAGAGGCAGGACACAGAGGGCAAGGGAGGAGGGCTGGACAGGTAAGAGCAGGTTTAGGTGACAGACATGTGGTTTGCATGATGAGAAGTCAGAAAAAATCTAGAAAATGAATTGAAACAACCTTGCATATGTCCATTTCATAAAAGTTTAATATTTAAATTGGTTCTTTGCTCACCTTTTTGTTTCTTGCCTTTGATTTTCTCTTTGCATCTATTAACATCCCCTGCTACAACTCTGCCCAATAAGCTTTACCTCCCTCTTTACGTACCTTCTTCAACAACCACTTGAAATTATTACTGAAAAGGTAAAGGTCCCTTTGGTATAAGAACACTCTGGATTACATGAAATTAGTAACGAAACACTGGGATGATAAGTATGATTCTACATGCCAAAACAGAAAGATAAATGCCTAAATCACACATAAACAGGCACACGTGCACATACACGCACACAGGCACACATGTATACATGTGCTCACATGCACGTAGACACATACGCGTACCCACCTGCACACACATACATGTGTATGCCTGTACACATGAATAAGCAGACATATGTGTCTACACAGAGAAAGATAAAAGAAAAGAAAAAGAAAAGGTGATTTTCCCCATCAAAAGCACCACCTGGCCCTGAAAGAGCCTACCAGTCACAGGTTCGCTGTGTTATCTCAAGTCCCAGTACTTGCCCACCAAGTAATAAAATCAATAACACACTATTGATAATCCAAACTCAACGTGACCATCGTTTCTATGCAGCGCCACAGAATAGCTTTGAGGGAAGGATTTAGATTCTACGTAAATGTACAGCTCTACAATGCCAAATTCCTAACTTCCTCGTGTGGGAGCAGCCTTGGGAGCCCCAGAGCATTCCCACGGTCCAGCCTGCCTCACATGCCTGTCTTCTCCAGCAGCATTCACACTCCCCTCTGGGAAATTCTGCATTGCTCTGGTTCACGACCGGGTGCTGTTGGCAAGCCTGCCTATCCTTCATCCAAGAATTTCACCTTCATTATTCTGGTCAGAAAACAAACCTACCCACCACCTGGAGGGAGACCCAGTCAGTCTCTCTCTTCCAGGTGACAGAAGGTGTGCAAAAATGCAAGCCAGCCACACAGAATTGTCTTCCAACGACAGCTCCTAAACCACAAGGAATGACAGAGGTGAGAGCTGGTTCTCCCCAAAGAGGAAATATGCTGTTTCCAAAAGGAAAACCCTGAGCAGACAACCTAACCTGGGTGTATGAAACCTCTGTCTGGCTCCCCAACTCAGTTTTACTTGCTAGGAGTGCCTGACACTGTTTTCATACCTGGGTGAATTGATTCAATGCCAAATTCAGAAAGTTATTGCCACGTGAAAACATGTATCTCTGAAGCCCAGTTCTTTGAAAACGCCTCAACGTCCTGGCTGTAAAACAAAATATCATTGCGAACCACCTGTCTGCATGGACCATGAGTACAGACCATGAACTCCTGCCTCCAAAGTCCCAGCCACAGTTGGCCGACTCTGTAAGTATCTGAAGTTGACAGTTTTGCCCGTGTGGTCACTTTGCTCCTCTGTCAACCCTTGGGTCCATGCAACTCAAGAGGTGGACTGAGACCCAATGTGTAGGCCGGGAGGTGAGGTATCCTAGAGCAGGTGAGGAAGCAGGAGACTCAGGTTCAGAATTTGCTTTGTCATGTAACCGCAATGATCCGATCGACCCATGAACTCAGAGGAATGCTGTTTAAGCTCCATGGAAGGCATCTTGGAAGAGAAGACTGGCCAGAAAAGATACAAGCAAGGAAGGAAAAGAATCTAAGAAAGGAAAAGGTCCCCAGAGAAATAGCCCATGCTGACAGACAAGGGACAACTCCCAAGGGGAAGGCATTTGAAATCGCACAAAACTATCTCTGAGAGAATCCTGTTATTTTCAGCCAAAAATAGGTTTCTCAAAAACTTTGACTTGATCGTGGATAAACAGCACTATGATACAAAGATAAATGGACCAGTTCCTTGAGTCACAGACACGGCTCTATTAAATTCAGAATCAGATTTTCTTGAAGAAAGGAGTTTCAAGGGATACACATGTTTTGAAGCAAAATGGGTGGGGGTGCTGACTGCTCCAGGCAATTCTGAGTCCTTCAGCAAAAATTTCGAAAATAAACCTCGGATATGTTCATCGACAGATAAACCAGCGCACACAGATGTAGCCAAGTGCTCCATGGCAGGAATTCTTTTTCCGGTTCCCCTAAGTTTTTCCTACAACTCCCAAGCATTCCAGAACCTCATCCATCCATCCACCTATCCAGTCACTGAACAAATGTTTATCTGCCAGGTACTGCTATTCACTGGAAATTCAGCCGTGACCGAAACACATATGCCCCTTTTTTCATGGGAGTTCCCAGCCCAAGCAGAAATGTAGCTACTCATAACGCAAAACCACAAATGAATACCATAAAAGATTATGCTAAAGACACAAAGAAAAGCTTCTCTGCAAGAGAACAAGCGGGAACATGACCTTTGTTCACATGGTCAGGTGTGGCTTCTCTGAAGAAGTGACAGTGCTGTGGTACAGGCACTAAAACGGGGGAAAAGAAGAAGGCTTCCTGCACAGAGCAGAAACCACGTGAAGAACTGGAGGCTAGAAAGAGCCAGGGCGGGGGCGGTTGGGTATGGGGCTGGGTCCCGGAAAGAGGCAGGTGACACAGTAGAAAGACACGGAATATGCAGATGGGGCAGGGTGAGGTTGGAAAGCCAGGCTGGTCAGCCCTTGTGGCCTCGTGAGCCAGCCAAGAACTTGAGGAAGTACTGGGAGGAGACAAAGCCATCTGACTTTGTTCCTAGCAGAGCATTCTAGCTTCACATGGATACAGTCTGGGGGCCAATGAAGGAGGCAAGGAGACTACCGACAGCACAGATTCGCAGTGCGAGATCTAAGGACCAGTGACATCAGCACCACTAGGGAACTTAGAAGAAAGCAGATTCTTGGGGCTCCTCCCCTGACCTACTGAATCGGGAACTGGGGGTGGGAGACAGTAATTGTGTTTTAACGAGTCCTCCAGGTGATGCTGAGGTACGTCGGAATCTTCCAACCACTCATCTAGGAGGTTACCTGGTTTAGGAGCTGGCAAGGAACTCTGGCGCTTGTAGAAGAATAGTGACAACAGAGGTGAAAGCCTTTAATCTATGAGCAATTCAGAAGTATTAATACAAGCTCCTTACAAATTTGGCAGAGGTGAGGAAACGTGCCATCGCCTGGAGCCACCGGAAGAATATGAGTGGAATAAGTCTGCAGGCCTGGCAGCACAAAGGACAACTGCTCTCCTTCAGGAACTCTGTTTGCTTACTTGAGCCTTTCTTCCCCCATGGACGTCAATATTTGGAGTTCCTTTCTTTTTTAAGATTTTTAATGTTTCCTTATTTTTTGAGAGAGAGAGAGAGAGAGAGAGAGAGAGAGACAGTCTGCAAGCAGGGGAGGGGCAGACAGAGAGGGAGACACAGAACCCGCAGCAGGTTCCAGGCTCTGAGCCGTCAGCACAGAGCCTGACACGGGGCTCAAATTCATGAACTACGAGATCATGACCTGAGCTACTATCGGACGCTTAACCGACTGAGCCACCCAGGTGCCCCAATGCTTAGGGTTCCTTCAAGAGTTGCCACATCTCAGAGCTAACGTTTGAAACAAATTTGTATGCATTTCCATTCAACAAGTCTTTACCAAGGGCCTGCTGGGTACAGAGTGAGGCTGCAAGCAGCAGAGGCTTATGAGAAATTCGGAAAAAGTCTTCGTAAGTAACGCCCACCTGGCAGGCCTAGAAAATAAGAATGGGGCAGTGGAGGAATTCCAGAAGGTAGCGGTTGTTGCATAGAAGCTGATGTGGGCAGAGTGGGCAAAGAGAGGGGGACATGGCCACCTGGTCCTTAAGCTGGTCACATTTTGCTGGTACAGCTGCTCTTTCTTTCTCAGCTCCTTCAAACCCATCCTTCCCTCAACACTCACTCACAGCCACATACACAGGCATCTTTTTTATCCAACTGCTGGGTGAAAAGGAAAGTGATACCGTGCCGAATACCACTCCTCTGTGGCTGGAATGAGAAACACATCAATGAGCCCCTAGTCAAGGAATGAGAATCGCCAAATCCATGGACACAGTTTTTTCCTGTCATCTCTAGTTCTCGAAGGAGAACTGAACTGTTTGAGAGAAAGGACAACTTTCTCAGATTAGGCCCCCAAATGCATCCAACCAGAGTATTAGATATGTGGAGAGGAGGTGAGTGACCACCTTTGGCAGAGGACCCCCAGGGAGATCAGGGACTTCCCTAACAGTCATATTAGTCATAACAGACCTGACCCTAGAGCCTGCTACCTCTCCCAACTCCTCTCTCCTGCACAGCTTCCAAAGCCTCATTACACTGGGAAGGTGTTCATTTATGTAAAAAAAAAAAATGTTTTATGGGGCGCCTGGGTGGTTCAGTCGGTCAAGCATCCGACTTCAGCTCAGGTCATGACCTCGTCGCGGTTTGTGAGTTTGAGCCCCGCATCTGAGCTGACAGCTCAGAGCCTGGAGCCCGCTTCAGATTCTGTGTCTCCCCTCTCTCAGCCCCTCCCATGCTCGTGCTCTGTCTCTGTCTTTCAATAATAAATAAACGTTAAAAAAATTTTTTAATGTTTAAGTAAACTTCAAGTAATGACTATGAAATAGGACATTGCCGAGGATTCCAGCGTAATCAGGAAGCAGTCTGTTCAAGTAACTCCAGGCTCTGAACATTCCAGCTAAGATTTCACTCTGTGTCCTTAGCTACTATTCCACTGTCAGCATCAGACGTGCTCGCATGCCGTGAAGATAATCATTAAAGGGATTAGAGACACTTCCAAGTGCAGAAGAGTGACAGAGTAACCAAGAGAGGCCTCCTCCTTGGCAACATCAATTAGGCAATCCAAATTGCCAGAGTGAAGCAACATCTTACTTCAAATAGAAGGAAGCTGGGCAGGGGGCGGCGGGGGAGGCGGGGGAGTGGAGGGGGGAACACACATGACAAACATCAAGAGAGAAGCAATAGCTCCAATAATACCTTCATACAAAAACAAACCCCAAATGTTAGCAAGTATTATCAGTCAGTATCCTTAGTTGTTGTTGTTGTTGTTGTTGTTGTTGTTGTTGTTGTTATTGCTATTTTCTGCAAATACAGAACAGCTGAATGGCATGGGAATTTTGAAGGAGACAAATTTCTCTGCTTTGGTTCCCCAAAGTTTATTTGTTCTGGTCATTTTCTCTCATCTGTTCGTAACAGATCAATATGTGCCTTCAGTTACTCCTCCACAATCCAGCAATCTGAAGGAGAATGAACTTCTGCAGAAAACTTGTGACTCCTTGGGGGGTTTGGGTTGGGGCATCCACAGCAGATTTGAGTTTGGGGAAACCTTCCTGTTGATTACGGTTGTCAGCACATCAGCTGAATTGAGATCAAATACTCAGGGGGGAAATATAATTACTTTTTAATTAAGGGAGCTTAGACCTGAATAAAATAACAGAAAGAAAAACATTTATGCTTGCCGTTCAGTCCTAAAACAATCTCCGACAGAAAAGTCCTTTCCCGTGAAGTCTGGAGCTCACAACCACTCTGCTACCCCATTCCAGGCATTTTTGGTAAGCCAGATGGAATATGCTATTGGCTAGGAAGGGCTTTGGGGAACTTGCCTGCAGGGGAATCTCTTTAATAGACATGCCTTCAGTGCCTGCCTTGCCCAGAGAAACCCAGTGAGAGAGAAATTAGAGAGTCAGAGACACAGAGTCAGAAAGAACGAAAACAAAAAAACAGAAAGAAAAAAAGAAACACACACGTGCGCACACACACACAGATGCACACAGAGCAACAGTTGCTCCAGGGCTCCTGGCTTACATACCTCTACCTTCCGCTGCCACATTCTCTGTTTCCTGTCCTTGGAATTCCTGAAATCCGCTCAGATCCTTAAAGCCAGGCCTCTCACAAGGAATACACACTGAGGAGAATAATCCCTCACTCTGATTACTTTGGGGGCACTGGCTTCAATGTTTTTTGGTCAACATGACCGTACTAATCTACATTATAAACGATCATAATTCAGTTCGCAAATATTAAACTCATGAAGTAATAAGCAAATATGGTCAGATGACTCCCCTCCTAAAATCCACTGATGCTTTTCCATTGCTCTGAGGATCCAGGTCAGTTCCTCCAACCTGTTTTATAAAGTCCTGCAGGCTCTGACCTCTGCCAACCGTCCCACCCCTATTCTCACCACACCCCCGTGCCTGTCTCCCACCACGAGGACCGGGTGGGATCTATCTTGTTCACTGCTGTATGTCCAGCCTCAACACCGAGGGCAGTGTTTAAAGAGTACCAATTTAGGGTCTCTGTAGGCCACACCAGTCTTCATTTTCTTTGAGCATAACAAGAAGGAATTTCCACCAAGAGATATCAAAGTATTGCATACTGCCAGTATTCCTTATGAAGTCCCACACCAAGTGACATCCAGATGTCACGAGTACTATTTCAGCTCACTGCCAAACGCAGGATTTCAAGAATCAGAACAGCTCTGGGCCAGTGTGGTTTGCTCGGCAACAGGGGTGGAGGCTGAGGGACACTGCCCTCAATTTTCAGCCAACCCACTGCACAGATAAGCAGACTATTTGTCTGAGGCTGAGTTCCCTGGGAAACCAACTCTGAGACTCTGAGATGTGTGTGCAAGAGGTTTATTGGGATCAACTCTGGAGGGAAGGGAAAGAAGCAGGATCAGGCAGAGGGAGGAGCTGACCTGAGATGCACTCTTAACAGAAGTCTCTCTTCACCCCACAGGAGACTTGGGAAACTTCACGGGCCCTCCCTTCCTGAACTGAGGGAAGGGAGCCTGACATTTGTGCTCTAGAGGCAAAGTCACTGGATGCTGGCTGCCCCTTCCCTCCTGGGGCGTTCATGGCCTTGGGCAAAGCCACTCTCAGCAGCCAGCAGCTAGGGAAAAACAAAGAACTCTGGAAACTGTCAGGGGCCCACACCGGCTACAGCTGGCGCACAGAGGGCCCAAGCAGACATGTGGGTTGCACACCAACACATCCACCCCTCCATTTCCGAGGACGGGACCGAGATTCGGATTCTTCCATCACTTTCCTTGACCAGAACTCTTGGGCCCAGGGTGCTTATCAATGATAACTTTGCTTTGACAATGGCACAGATTTCTCCCCAGCATTCTTACAAGGATACATCTAAGGGCTAGCAAGCATTTTTCAAACACAAACATAGCTCAATCAAGAGATTTTTGGTAGCACAGTTATTGAGTTCTGGGTGGGGAGGGAGTGTGAAAACAGAAAAGCACAAGGGATCTTAATTAAGAATGATAAACATTAGCAATGCTTCATTCATTCTATGGGCTTCGCAAGAAGGGAACTGAATCAGAATGAATCTGGATAAATCATGACGTTCTAGGCCCTCAGGAGTTTTCCTGAGGACCTATGATAGCATACAGAGAAACTGGATGCATATTTGTTCCCCTGATTTGAATGAAATCTTACACAAAAATTATGGCACTCATAATTCTGAAAATAGTGGTTTTAGTTCTAAAATATGCTAAATCAATCTTTTACAGGTAAATGGATAAAGATGTCCTGGGGTCTGAGGACATACACAGGAGGTGAAGGAAGTAACAGAAAAAGAAACGGGGTCTTAACCGGAAGCCTTCGGTGAGAGAAAGGAGGTGGAGGGAAATGGAGCCTTCAACTGCATTCTGGCAGTGTCCGAACAAGGAAGAAAGCTGAGAGGCATCTAAGAGGGGCTGACAGTGTGGGTCTCAGGAAGGCAGAAATCAATAATACTGAGTCATAAAACCAGATAGACATTGAACATTTAGTTAGTGAAGCAGACCCGCTGTGGGGGGAGGGGAAACCCTTGTGGTACGCATTGTACCTGCCAAAAATAAACAAAAAAACAAAAACCATACAAGCTACTTACTATAACTACTGAGAAGACAGAACCTAGAATTACCCTTCTACCCACTAAACACCAATACTGTCCTTGTTCACGGTGCTGTCTGACGTTATTTTAGTGAACATAAAATTTTAAAAGCTTTCAGAGACTCATTTGGGACTCCTATTGCCACCCATCTCAAATGCAATATCCTGGAATGTGAATTTTCCTATTACAAGGGGTACTAATACCTAATTTCTGGGTAGAAGCTACTGTATACACACATATTTTCTTAATGGACACCTAGGTATTTGACTGCAGCTTCCTGACTGTCCACAAACTCATAGAACTTGACAATGAGTGGAAAGTACCAGAACAAGAAGGATGGCAGGCCCAGCCCCATCGTTCACCAGCCTTGAGATCCCACAAAATCCCCTTAATCACAGCTAGACACAGCTTTCTCAGCTCTTAAATAACATAGGCATGAATATAAAACAGGCCCTGTCCATCTTGCAGAGATTTCTGATTCAGATGAGATTTTGTAAGTAAGAGTAGCTTGTAAACTTTAAGATGCAATACAAACATAAGGAATTATTATGACATGTGTAGAGAGTACAGGAGTCTATTACAGAAAAGAGCAGAGAAAGTACCCAGTACAATTGGTGAGAAAAATATTGCAGATGTAAGTTCATTTACATTTAGCCATTTTCACCCTGGTAATAAAAGCTATCACAATATGAAACATAATAATAAATGAAATGTTTTCTGTGCTCTAGATAGCATCAAAATAGCTGTATCTGGTTTGATAAAAAAAAAAAAAAAAAAAAGGAAAGAAAAGTCAATATTTACCAACCTCACTTAATATGAGCCGACACCGTTGAAAGGCTTTTTATATATTAACTCTTTTAATCCCCATTACAACGATAGGAGGAAAGCACTATTATTAAACCCACTTTACAGATGAAAACCTGAGGCTTAAAGATATTAAGTAACTTACCCAAGGTCACAGATATAGAAAACGGCAAATGCAAGAGTCGCACCCAAGCAGTCTGGTTCTGACCCAAATATAGTGACATACCGAGTGGCAGAGACCATCAACACTAACCTTAAAAAGTTATGACTGTGGGGAGAGGACAGATGAGAAGGTCAGGGGAGGAAAATATTTTTTAACTGGTACTGTGCTTATTAATGTTTTTATCTACCCTCTTCCAAGTGTATAAAGCTATGGGATTAAAATCAAAGTCCTAGCCCACAAACAAATGGTCCAATAACCAGGAATCTCTTTCTCATTAAGGGGACAGATTTGTGCCTGGTGGTTCTGCTGCCTTATCTCAAGCTGACCTATGCCATCCCCAGTCCTGAACTACCAACAATTCAATCTGAACCAGGGCAAGTGGACAATCTGGTCATGCCTACTGTCTGCCACCAGAAATTCTCTGGCAACCACCCTATAAAAAAGAAGTGACCTTGTACCTTGGCTCATCCCCAGCCTTTTAAAAGGGAGATGGAATGCACGAATGAGCCACACCGTTGGGCAAGGGATCTGTATGATAATGAGCCTGTTCTCCCAGAGGTCAGAGCATGATACCAGGTCATCCAGGGCAGACAGGGCAAGTTAAGTATTTCCGAGTTTATGTGACCGCAGGAAAGAATGGTCATTTTGAACTTTTTGCTGTCTGCCAAGAGAACTTGATTAAATCCTCAAACATCGGTACCTTCACTGTGCCAGGCACTATGCTAGACCCCAGGACACACAATAAATCTGATTCAGTCTCTACAGTGAGGAGTTAAAAACATAGCAGGGCATGGCAGGTACATAAACTGCCACCTGTGATGAGTGCTATGTACTTATGAGTGCAAGATTCATATTTAAGAGACAAGAAGAGAAGGTAATGGGAACACAGAGGAAGGAGAGAACGGAGGGGGAATGCAAATACAGGAATTACTGTTGAGTAAAATGGATGGGATTTATGGTCCAACTACATGGGTGAGAGAGAAAGAGGAATGACCCCAAGATTTCTAGCTTTCAGACCAGCTCAGACAAACATAAAGAAAGAATGGTTCTAAGAGGCTGTATCTGAGTTCACTTGTTCACAGCTCCAAGTGACAAATTTTTAACTACTGTTAGCGCCATCTGTTGGCCATAGTAGAAATGGATATACACTGGGCTGGGATTAAGCTTTACCTAAAAGAACTCTGGAAGTTTCAAAGAAGATTGTCTGTATATAATGGCATTCTTAACCTAGAAGAGGAGGAAAGGAAAGTCATTAAAAGTATATGTGGTCTGGGGGTGCCTGGGTTGCTCAGTCCGTTGAGCGTCTGACTTCAGCTCAGGTCATGATCTTGCTGTTCATAGTTCAGGCCTGCATCAGACTGTGCTGACAGCTCAGAGCCTGGAGCCTGCTTCGGATTCTGTGTCTCCCTCTCTCTCTCTGCTCCTCCCCTGCTCGCTCTCTTTCTCAAAAATAAATAAACATTTACCAAAAAAAGTATTTGTGGTCTGAGTTCAGACTGCCTTGGAGATAAATCAATAGTAGTACATGACCTTGGTCAAGTCATTTATCTTGTCTAAGATTCAGATTTAGTCAAATGTAAAATGAGAATAAAATACTGTAACTATGTCACAGAGCTGTTTTAAGGATTAGAATATATGCTGCATAAACAAAAGTTTCATACACTGGTAGTGGGAACATAAATTGAGCACCATTTTGGGAAAATGAGTGTCAATATCTATCAGTGTTGAACATATGTGCAACACCCTATGATATGGAGTTTCACTCTTAGGGATATATCAACAGAAATGTGAACATAAACGCTGGATGATACATAGGAGAATTTTATACTGTTCCTATGTGTAATAATAAAAAACTGAAGATAATACAAATTTCCAACCACAGAAAAATGGATCCATAAATTGTGGTGTGTTCATACAATGGGAAATTATACAGTAATAAGCATAAGCAGTCAACAACTATACATAAAAAGATGGGCAAATCTCACAAACACAATATTGAGGAAAGAAGCCAGACATCAGATAGTACATATTATGTGACTCCATTAAAATAATCTACAGAAACAAGCCAAACTAATACATGTTGTTAAAAGTCAGAATAGACATGATCGCTGAATGGAGGTTTAGTAACTGGAAGAATCACAAAGGAAGGTCTGAAAATGTTAATGTCCTTTCTTCTTTGGGTGCCACTTACTTGAATATATTTACTATGTAAGAATTTATAAGGCTATACATTATCATTTGAGCGTTTTTCTACACGTATGCTACATGTCACTGAAAATTTACTTAAAAAATATTTTTAAGTGGTAATATGCTGCCTGTAAAACTCACATTGCCTGATTTCAAGACTTACTATAAAGCTACAGTAATCAAGACAGTATGGTATTAGCAAAAGTATAGGCACATAGATCAAAGGACTCAAACAGAGTGCCTAGAAATAGACTCACACAAATATGGCCAACTGATCTTTGACAAAGGAAGGAAGTCAAGTCCATGGAGAAAGGACAGTCTTTTCGACAAATGGTACTGGTACAATTGGATGCTGATATGAAAAACAAACCAAAAAAAAAGAGCCTAGACACGTATCTTACACCTTTCAGAAAATTAACTCAAAATGGGTCATAGACCTAAGTGTAAAATACAGAAGAAACTTCTAGAAGAGAACAGAGAAGCATGATCCATGAGAGAAAAAAAACTGGTAAGGACTTTATAAAAATTACAATTTTCTCTGCAAAGATACTACTAAGGAAATGGAAAGATAAGTCACAGAGTGAAAGATTATATTTGGGTTTTTTTTAATTTTTTTAATGTTTATTTATTTTTGAGAGAGAATGAGCGGGTAAGGTCAGAGAGAGAACGAGGGAGACACAGAATCCAAAGCAGGCTCCAGGCTTGAGCTCAGAGCCTGACGCGGGGCTCAAACCCACGTATTGTGAGATCACGACCTGAGCTGAAGTCAGACATTTAACCGCCTGAGCTACCCAGGCTCCCCGAAAGATTATATTTGTAAAACACTTGTATCCAAAGGTCTTGTATCCATAAAACAGAAATCCCGCTTTATCCAAGGTCTCACTTTCTGCATGGTCCTGTGTTCAAACGCAGTCCAGAAGCAGATGATCCTCCTTCTGACATAGAGTCAAAGGTCAATAGTAGCCTAATACACATCCCAATGCCTGTGTCATGCACCTCCCTTTATCTCATCACATAGGCACTTTATCATCTCACATCATCACAAGAAGGATGAGACAGTACAATAAGATATTTTAAGACAGAGAGAAAAACCACATTCACATAGCTTTTATTACAATGCACTGTCAAATGTTCTATTTTATTATCCATTATTGTGGTTAATCTCTTATTGTGCCTAATTTATAAATTTAACTTTATCGTACGTATGTATGAACACTACAGGAAAAAACATTGTGTGCATCAGATTTGGTACGATCTTCAATTTCAGGCATCCACTGGGGTCTTGGAACGTATCCCCTGCCAATAAAGTCAACAAAAAATAAATAAACAAACAGCCCAATTAAAAAATGAGCAAATATCTGAGCAGACACCTTACCAAAGAATACATACAGATGGCAAATGAGCATAGGAAAAGACGTTCCACATCATCTGTCATTAGGGAATTGCTAATTAAAACAAGATACCATTGCATATATATTAGAGTATCTAAAACCCACAAAATGGGCAACACCAAATACAAGTGAGGAGGCAGAGTAACAGGAACCCTCTCTCATTTATTGCTGGTGGGAATGCAAAACCAGTACAGCTACTTTGGAGGACAGTTTGTCAGTTTCTTACAAAGCGAAACACAGCAGTAACCACACAATTCACCGACATGCTCCTAGGGAATCACCTAACTTATCTGAAAAATTATGTCCATACAAAAATCTGCACAGAAATGTTTATAACAGCTTTATTCAGAATTAGTAAAAACTAAAAGTTGCCAAGATGTCCTTCAACAGGTGAATGAATAAAGAAACTGGTACATCCACACAATGGCATATTATTCAGCAATGAAAAGAAGTAAGTTATCAAGACATAAAAAGACATAGATGAATCTTAAAGGCATACTGCTAAGTTAAAAAGAAAAAACAAGCCAGTCTGAAAAGGCTATATAGAGTATTATCCAAATTATATGATACATTTGAAAAGCTGAAAAGTGTAGCAACAATAAAATGATAAAATGGTGGGAAGGGAGTGTTGAACATTCCCTTGGATACTGTGAAACACTGTGCCTTATGTAAGGCAGCAAGGAATTTTTATGGTGGTAAATCTGTTCTGTACAATAAGGTAATAGTGGATACATGTCACCATGCATTTGTCAAAAACCATGCAACTTTATAAAACAAAATGTGACCTTAATGTACAGAGATTTTTAACAAATCATTTAGGGGTTGTGAGATCCCAGGATGGAATGCTAAAAGTAAAAAAGCAATCTAACTATATTACAAACGTATGAAATGTTCCTCATGCAGATGGGGAAAAATAGTGCTAACCTAAGTGACTTTTTCTGTGAGACTAAAAGGCAGTAGAAACTGTACATAAGCCTTGTCCTCTCGATGATAAAGATCTTTCTCACAAGTATATGAATTTACAATTTTGGTAACACTATAAATGTATATTGGCCTTGAACAATTAAAAAAAATAAAGGACAGATGGTGGGAGCCAGCTTTCTCACTACTGAAGTGTGAGGTTATCAACAAGCAAAGGGAGAAGGCAAAAGTGATCCATGTGGTAATGGATTCAGCTGGAGACCTCAGTGTAAAACCCATGTTTAGCTTAATATAGATACAGATGAGTTACACATAGAAATAGTTACAGGTAATTGTATATACACAGATTAGTATACACACATATATGTCCCTGCTTTGTCCATTTAGCAGGCCTAAAAGAAATGATACTCCAGTAGAAAGGGCACACCTAGAACCCAGATCTTGGTGTCAAATATCATTCTCCAATAAAAGTGGCCAGGGCTCCTTGGAGAAATGACCGAGTCTAGAATCAGGATAGGAAATATATAAGATGAGCTTAGAGCATTTTGTAGTGCTAAAAAGTAAGAAGGTACTCCAAAAAGAAATTCTCTCTCTCTCTCTCTCTCTCTCTCTCACACACACACACACACACACACACACACACACGCATACACACACAGTGAGTGTGTCAAAACGAAACAAAGCTAACTGAAAGAGTTCCCATTGGTCAAAGCTGGAACAAGCTGAGTGACAAAATAAAGCAAAATTGGATTATAACCAAAGTATAAAATAAGTATCCATGAGTCTATACTGATATAACTTGATATAACTAAATGACTGAATAATAACTAAATGGGGAATAATAGCTAAAGCTCTTGTATAAAAGAATTCCAAATAATTGACGTAGATACTTGACCTTCAAGAAGGTAGAGCATAGGGGCGCCTGGGTGGCGCAGTCGGTTGAGCGTCCGACTTCAGCCAGGTCACGATCTCGCGGTCTGTGAGTTCGAGCCCCGCGTCAGGCTCTGGGCTGATGGCTCGGAGCCTGGAGCCTGTTTCCAATTCTGTGTGTCTCCCTCTCTCTCTGCCCCTTCCCCGTTCATGCTCTGTCTCTCTCTGTCCCAAAAATAAATAAAAAACGTTGAAAAAAAAAATTAAAAAAAAAAAAAAAAAAAAAAGAAGGTAGAGCATAACCGCCCACTCATTAAGTGTGAGCTACAGGTAGTGACTTCCTTCCAAAGAGTTCAACGTGGAAAAGGGGAAGAAGGTAACTTTACAGTGGAGAACCCTGACCGATACTACCTCAGTGAAGTGACCAAAATTACCATCAGCAATGATAAGTCATGCTGCTAACATATACTCTTGACATGATGTAATAAAAATGCTCTTCCCCCCCAAAACCAATAATCTCAGTCTAATCTTGAGAAAAACATACAAATCCCAACTAAGGGACACTCCTCAAAATATCTGACCAGTAACTATTAATATTATCAAAAGCTAGGGAAATCTGAGAAACGGTCACAGCCAAGGGGAGCCTAAGAAGACACAATTGTAAATGTAATGCGATGTCCTGGATGGAATCTTGGAAGAGAAAAAGGTAAAAACTGGGGTGCCTGGGTGGCTCAGTCAGTTAAGCTTTGGACTTAGGCTCAGGTCATGATCTCATGGTTTGTGGGTTGGAGGCCGCATCAGGTTCTGTGCTGACAGCTCAGAGCCTGGAGCCTGCTTCAGATTCTGTGTCTCCCCTCTCTCTGCCCCTCCCCTGCTCACACTGTGTCTCTCTATCTCTCTCAAAAATAAACAAACATTTTTTTTTAAAATGTTCTTAAGAAAAGGTAAAAACTAAGGAAATATGAACAAAGTATGGACTTTGGCTATTTTTTAAAAGTAATGATCTTATTTTAAAGCTCTGAATACAGAACATGATTTATAACGAGTACTTGATATATATTAGGAATTAGAATATCATGATAATGAAGAAGAGGAGGAAGAAAGTGAGTAGAGAAGTAGTTTGGGAGGTTATAAATTCTACAGCTACATTCAGAAAGGGACATTTATCACCTCCACAGACCGTCAATGAAGACATGGCTAAGTGTACAACTGCTGGGGAGAGCTTCGAAATACAGAACCTGGGGGAACCTCTCTACACAAGGTAGAGAGGGATAACTGGGAAAGAGACTTTTCGGGAAGTGGGAAGAGAAGCAAAACAGGATCGTGATTCCAAAGCAAAAGAAAAAGAGTCTCCCCTGAAGGAGGGTGTCAAGAGTTTTAATGCCACACGAGATTGGGACAGATGAAGACTATATATGGTCCTACAGACTTGCCCGTGACCTTGGCTAGGACAGTTTTAGAAGAGTTGGATTTAGAACGGAACTCAAGGGAGGATAAAGTGAGACACGAGCCATTGGGGCAGCAAAGTGAAGGGGAGAAATGACACGCTGCACCAAGATGAAGTAAGTGATGGAAACATCTAAGACTTGTATTTTGTTAGCTGTTAGCTATTATATTTGGTTAGTAATTTGAAGGAGTGGTGGAAAGGAAGCAAAAGAAGGTACAGGAAAATGGGATAACTGATATAATAAAGTCTGTGAGGGGACATGAGAGGAAATGATCCAGTTCCCAAAGGGGCATTTAAGCCTTGAAGAGGAGGATGACCGCTTTTCCTCTAAGACAGGCAAGAAAGAAGCAAGGATGAGTACTAACTAATGTAGCCTGCTGCTGATTTTGAAGATAACAATGTTGATGGTGATAGTGATAACGATGATGATGGCAAAGGCTGCAGCTAACATTTCTTGAGCCATTCCTATGCGTTTTGCGTCGGATGTCTCACTCAAAGCGTAACCACAGGGAGCATGGACTAATGTTACTCTCATTCTACAGGTGAAGAAACTGGGTTCAACCAAATTAAGGAACGTGCCCAAACCAGTAAGTGACAGGGCTTCACTGCTCCTTATGACACACTCCTTAAAATATTTCAGACCTCATCCGCTTCCTGGTAGCAGGTACTTTTCCAGTACAAACCCAGGTGTAGAAAATAGAGGATACTCTCGTCTCCCTCTAATATGCCAGGAGCCTGGCGTAAGTCACATGTCATCTCTGAGCCTCAGTTTCTCATCTGTGGAATGAAAGATCAGGACTAGATGAATCCCTTTAAATTGTTTCCATCTTTTGTTTCAGATTCTGTGTCTCCCTCTCTCTCTGCTCCTCCCCTGTTCATGCTCTGTCTCTCTCTGTCTCAAAAATAAATAAGCGTTAAAAAAAATTAAAAAAAAAAAAAAGAGTCTTTAAGGGGCGCCTGGGTGGCTCGGTCGGTTAAGCGTCCAACTTCGGCTCAGGTCATGATCTCATGGTCCGTGAGTTCGAGCCCCGCATCGGGCTCTGTGCTGACAGCTCAGAGCCTGGAGCCTGTTTCAGATTCTGTGTCTCCCTCTCTCTCTGCTCCTCCCCTGTTCATGCTCTGTCTCTCTCTGTCTCAAAAATAAATAAACGTTAAAAAAAAAAATTAAAAAAAAAATAGTTTCCATCTTCGACATTCTTTGATCGTTTTTAAAGACCCAGAAAGGCACGGGAAGACTAAACTACCGAGCTGTGAAATCTCTTGCGTAGTTTTTAAAGTGAAGAATGTGTCTTATCCAATCCAGAGGTCAGTAAACTTTTTCTGTAAAAAGGCAGATAATAAATATTTTAAATGTTTCAGGCCAAACAGCGTCTGCCACAACTATTCTATCTGCAATCATAGTAGTGAAATCAGTCGCAGACAATATACCAATGAATGAATGCGGCTGTGTTCCAATAAAACTTTATTTGCAAAAACAAGCTGTAGACTGGATTTGGCCAGTGGGCTGTAGTTTCCCAACTCTTACAATTTGGGAGCTATGGCTATTAATACCACCTGTCACCTATAAGTCAGAGTATGACCTCAGATACATCAGTTAAACTTGCCTCAAAACAGTAAGCTAGAGACCCACAGAAAACAAGGGTATTTACTTTACCATGACATCAGGAGGCAAAACTAATACAAGTGGTAGTAAAACACTGAAAACAGATATGAGGGTATCATACATAATGGCTAGGCCAGCTGTCCTTTCTTTCCAGTGACTATTAAAAAAGAAGAAATGTGGGATTAAATGACACCAGGAGTTATTAAAGTTAAGAAAGAAGAAGTAAACTGAATGGCTGACTATGAAATGCCATACTGCATTCTAGAGTAAAGCGGAGGCGTTGGCATTTCTGGGTATCTTGAAAAGCTGCATAGATAACGATACGTTAGCAATCATCACAAATAAATCCAAACATGAAGCGATGGGAAAGAAGTACATCTGAAGCCAAAGATGGCCTACAAAACTTACAAGGCTCTTTATCTCAGTGCCTTACTGCCTTCAGACACGTGTGGGTTATCTCCAAAGCATTTGTTCAGCCCTTTCTGACATTCTCCACGTACATTTACGACTATGTGATTCTGGGAATGCTGACTCTATTCTCCCCTCCAGGGGTGAGCACGTGACCTGGGCTAAGCCAACCAAATAGCCCAATGAGGATGAAATCTCAGGCCTGTCTAAGAAGGAAGAAACAAGGGCATATTCACCTTGTCTGGATGGCACTGTGTCGACAGGAGGCCTGGGATGGCGGCCGCCATTTGCTACCATGAGGGAAGCCTGACTCCGAATGACATCACAACACCAGGGAGGGCAGGCCAAGAAGATCACAAACAGTGAAGTCAGAGTCCTAAGGACACCGTGGCCTTCCGGATCAAGTATCACTTGAAACCTGTCCTACGCCTGTGGCCTTTGAAAATTACATGACTGACAGATAAACCTCCTTCACTGTCTAAGCAGTTTGAGTTGGTTTTACTGTTACTCTTAAAACAGTACATCCTAACTCATATATATTCTCTCCCTGATTTGTATCTACAGCATGCCTTGAGCAAGGAGAGGAGATGAATGTTTAAAATGGTCTTAATACTTTTATCTACTTCTAAAATATTTTCCCAGACCTTAAGTTGTTTTAAAAGCACAACAGCCGAATAGTTACCTTCTCATCGCTATGGTTCCAACCTGTCAGCAATTCATTTCTTCCACGACTTCTGAAAGTGTCCATCTCTAAGTCCTCTGCCTTTTTAATCGGATCAAATATAAATAATCAAATGCAAATGCAAAGTCTTGTCTTCATGAGAGAATTCCCTCTTGCAAATCAGTTTTGTCTTCAGATTTCCAAACTCCCACCTCAGATGGCCTCTGACAGAAAGCTACAGAAATGAAGCCGTGAACACACTATTTGCAGCCTCAGAGCACCCCATCTAAGGGCACCAGAAAAGAGATTCATACAAGAATTATTTCTGATTTATTCAGGAGCAAGGGGAATGGGCTTGAAAATGCCAGGTTATCTTTCATTCAGTCTTTCCATTCTATTTTTAGTTTCCTCCAGGAACTAAAGTACCATAGGAAATTTTTTGTCTTCAGCATTTTGGATACTTTACATGAACATAAAAACAAGAGCAGGACAACCTATTGGCCGTCATAACATTTCTCCCTTCCTAGCCAGCAGCAAAACAAAGATAATGTATTAACCAGCCTCTCCAATACATTCATCTTCTCAAGATATGCTGGATTCTTAGCCTGGAAAGATGCTTGACGGTGAACATCCATCTTTTAAATGTCATTGAAACAAGGCCACTACTTCAAACACAAAGTCGTCTTTTTTTTCCTTTACTATTACTAAGTAAAACTTTTCCAAATGGCATACCCTCCTGAAGACTCAAATATAGATAGAATAGGCCCAGTACAAAAATATGCATTTCTCGACGTGCCCAGAATATGAAGGGAATCAAGCAGGCCAAATGGAAAGCAAACAGAAAAACCACTGAAAAGCAGACACGGTACCTCAATGGCATCGTACAGATCTTGCTTTGTACTCAAGTTACGTGTCTATGAGCTTTCTTGGGGTTTATTCCTAGGAGAGCACATAAAACACTGGAAGAGGAAGATGAACAGTCTCAAGGCAAGAAAATGTGCCTTGGGGAAAATCCCCGTGGGTCTGTCTCTCAGACCCTGGCTACAGCTTCCGCTTCCACCTGCTCAGATCTATTCATCCCCCTCCCCACCTGACTAGCTCTTCCCTCATCTCTTCCAATGGTGAGCTCATCTACAAAGGGCATTATCCTCTGGTGCCCATGGGGCTTGAAATTCCATTAGCGTTACTCCTGTATTGCCTTCATCTATCTGTGGTGACACAGGAGTAACGTTAAAATAAGCAATGAAGGCCAAAGGCCATGGTGCCCTTTCTTATAAGATATCTGCATGCTTGCTTTGAGAAAGAAGCAGCAATATCCACAGATACCCTTCACATAGGACTCCTACCTGCCTTATCTTCATTTCTCCGCAGATTAGAACTTTCTCCTTCCTATCCCAAAGAAAGCCACACAAGGACATCATGGGTAGAAGTCACAACCGGATTAGGTAGGGGTTACAATTATTTCCAAGAACCCACAACCCTCAGGACACCCAGAAAATTATAAAAGGTCCAGGCCACCCCTTTTCTCTTGCTGAATAGACTGATCAACTGCCTGGAGCCCTGGCTGCGAGAGTCCCTTTTGTCCTTTTCTGCCCCCTGACACTGAGGGGGCACATCAACTTCAGGTCTCCACACCCACAGAATTATTAAAAAGACCCATGATAGGGAAGAAAGCTGGAAAATGTGGAGGGTTACCAAAATATTCTGTGAACATCATCCTTAACAGTGAATAAGGAACCATGTGGAACTCTTCACTACCCTAAAATTTCCATTCACCCTACAATTAATAGAATCAAAGAACGGTCAAGTTCAGAAAGTGCAGGGAACCCAAATTGGCTTGTAACTCCTCAGGCTAACACCTCCATGACTAACCATGTCTCTAACTCCAGCCCTACTGATGACGATGAACTTTTCTAAGCTTTATTCCAATCCAGAAAGAGAACAAATTCTGTTCATCTAGCAAAATCTGTGTATGTCTAATTTTTGGAACCTCATTGTAGGTCAAATTAACTATCAGTAGTAATCCTTTCCCATTATAGAACAAAAGGAATATGCATTAAAACAACTAAACGTTTCAGAATCTCCTTGCAACCAACAGTTGGCGAAAATAGGAATGATAATGTTAAATCCTATTCACCCGATAGCTTGAAGCACTAGCCTACCCTGAAATTCCACATACATTAACAATGTAACACAGTGAAGCACCTCCAAGCCAACTGTGTTGGTGGTATTACTGACATTAAAGATCAGGACGCCTTCTGTTGTGGTTAGATAATTTCCCAAGGCTCCAGCAAAGAACCATGGATGTGAAAGCCATAAACTTCAGTGGGGTGATTTGTAGGCAGGGCATGGAAGAGAGCCACACAGAATATTAAAAAAAGGATATGAACAGGATTATCTGGGGTAGCAAATAATCTGGACAGCAGAGAAAAGTAGGAAAGAATTTTCCATTACTATGAAAACCAAAGACAGCAAAGGAGAGAAACTAAACAGTCTACATGGGAAACCACCTTTATCGATGATCTGTGACATATTCAACACAGGCCAGCTTCTTGCACAATATGATTTGGCATAAACTTCAAATATCCAGGATGTGAGATGAGAAAAGAACAAGTCCTTCTAAATCCCTACTACTCACCCACTCCCCTCCAAAAAATGGCCTTCGACCACCTTTGCTCAAAGAGCTGGAGATTAAGCATTCAGCTGTCAAATCCAGTGACTTCTCTTAATTTTTAGGCTTATAAAATAATAAACTCAGATCCCTCTCTCTCTGTCTCTCTCTCTCTCTCTCTCTCTCTCTCTCTCTCTCACACACACACACGCACACACACACACTAAACTGGAAGAGATTTCTGACACACGCACACATGAATCTATTCAACATTATATATTTATAATGCTTCAAATCTTTTTTTCTTGGCCCTTGTTATCAGTGAGCATCCAGCTTTGCCCAACATTTTCCACATATTTTTCCATATAAATGTTCCATCTACATATCTATCATTTTAAAAAGCTTTCCATTCTTTTTTTTTAAAGTTTTTTAATGTTTATTTGTTTTTGAGAGAGACTACAGAGACAGAGCATGAGCAGGGGAGGGGCAGAGAGAGAGGGAGACACAGAATGTGAAGCAGGCTCCAGGCTCCGAACTGTCGGCCCAGAGCCCGACACGGGGCTCAAACTCATGAACCGTGAGATCATGACCTGAGGCAAAGTCGGATGCCCAACTGACTGAGCCAACCAGGCACCCCAATAGCTTTCTATTCTTAAGGACACAAGAGACACACATACCAACTGTCCCCCCCACCCACACACACACATATTTGCATACGTAGTATATCCCTTCTTCTCTTTGGAAGGAATGAAGCAACTTCAAACAGAAACCTGGAAAGAATGGGAAAGGATGAATCCTTTTCCTGTCTGCATCTCTTTATTAAACCCCATAAAGGAGCCAAATGTCAAAGTCAGTTTCTTTACTTGTGCAAGAGTAGCCTTTTTTCTATGTTAGAATCCCAAGGGAACCCTCTAATGAATATTGTTAGCCGGGTCCTACAACTAGAGATTCTAATGCAATTGGCCAGTAGAAAGGGTCTTAAATTTAAAGACAGATGGACGTACATCCGAGTCCCTTCTCTATCACTATGAGTCATATACTTTTGAGTAAATTACTGAAATTCTCTGCCTCAGTCTTCTTATCTATACAATGGGAATTGTATCCCTGAGAGGATCAGAGGTAATATATACAAAATCCCCAGCATACTCCCCAGCAAATGGTACTCTTCCAAAAATGGCAGCTTATTCTTTTTATTAATACTCACTATTCATCAGGTTTCCTGACAGCAAAACAGAAACCACAGTAAAAGAGAAGGTTATGCAGCTTCCAAGGATTCTAGCATGCTTTAAATGTCATGCTGTTTAGAAACTATGCCCATGAAAACTGTACAGTATCTGAAATACTTTTGTGACATCTTAAAGAGGTAACACATCTTAGTGGTTAAGCAATGATGTCTTCTGGTTCTTTCATTTTATCACACACTTCTTTTTATTAAATGTCTTTATCTAATTTAAGACAAATATATTAGCTGGCCGCTTTATTATATGACCAATGTTTTTCAGCCATTACAGAGTATAACAGAAAGCTCTTTAATGTTTATTTAATAGTAGAGCATTACTTGTGTGTAAATGAAGCCTGAAATTAGTGGTCCGTTGTATAATGGTGGTGTTTCTTATTTTTATTTAAGTTACGTAGGAAATTATGCTGTATACAAATCTAAGTAGATATAAGCTGGAAGCTGGACATATTACCAAGATGCTATTAAGTTGTCATGGTCTGATAGTCCTCAGTAGCATCTCATTTGTGTGGTGTCTTGCTACCTAATGCCACCAACGTAAAATGTGTGACTGTAAAAATCAGAGAGAAGAAAAACACGCAAAAATGTGGGAGAAATCTTTTCATTTCAGTACATTGACCTGAATTAGAAACTTAGGGTTTTTTTTTTTTCTTTAATGCAAATCCCCACATTTTTATAAACACATCCCTCTAGGAGAATTCCAAAGAAAAAGATGCAAAAAGAGGTACACTGGATACATCGTGGGTCTTAGCTTCTACAGGATGGCATATTCTTCCTTTGCACCGAAAAAAGTTCCAGCCCTGTTACTAAAAATGAAAGCAAAGAATTCGTGAGAATAGAAGGTCTTGCTGATACACGGAGTATGAGCACTCAGACTCATGGGAAAGGAGCAGAGGAGAGAGAGTGCAATTATTTTCATTCTAGTCTTCGTGTTCCAGATATTGGAAAGAATAAAAGAGGTATTGGAAAAAGTGCCCGGAGGCACCACCCCAAATGTTTTAAATTACTATTCGGAACATTCATTAACCATCAAAAATATGCTATTGCTGAACACAGTCTTTGGTAGATATCAATCAAAAGCACATTTTCTCACAAATGAACAGGGGAAAAAAGCCCCAACTCTGGCATCTTTGTTCCTCCTGATTCTTTTCTCTGGGAAAATATTGCTTTAAATTGCTGTTTGTTCTCATAATGGACTAGTGCCTTTGAGGTCTTTACTGCATAAAGTGCTCTTAATGTACAGTCAATATACATGTAAAGTTTGCACTGATTATATGCAGCTCAAAGGATTTCAAAACATCTCCCTAGAAGCTTTTCCTTTCTCCTCAGAATTCCCATATGAGTTTCCCGGAGGCTGATTTTCAACAGAGCACAACAGAGTCTCCTCTCGGAAATGGATTTCCCACAGAAGTGGGCTACATCAAAGGAGAGCTCGCTAATGTGAGAGCGATCTCTCTGATTTCATTGAACCACCACGCAGAAGAACAAAAACAAGCTATTCACAGACGCTGGAAATGTTATGGTAGCATTAAGCACCGTGCTGACCCTTTCCTCCTCTGCTTCTGTGACCATTTTTTCTTGGAGCTTCTTTCCTTGCATTTTGCTGAGCTTATGTCAGAGGGTCTTGGCCTTCTCACTCAGAACCTCTGCTAAATTCAATGGGTTCATTCGGTGTGCACCCTTCTCGCCCCCTCTTCAGCATCTGATAGGAGTAACTTGTAAAAAGGTCTTCGCTTCTATGGTGCACATAGTTCCCAGTCTCTGGCCACATGCCACAGTCCACAGAGTAGCTACATCAACCCAACGCCATCATCCTGCACACTCCCGCCCCCATGGGAGAGTGCACTCCTTCCCATGGCACTGATCACCATATATCTGCTGATGACCCCAAACCACATCTCCAGCGTAAATCTTCTCAGCCCCAGATACCTAATGGGGGAATGACTGCAGTAGAAAACACATCTAATTCAACAGCATATACAGCAGGCAGGGAACACTCTCTTTTACCTAAGTCTGGAAAGTACATTCCTAACAGATAGAGTTATGGCCACAGAGATAAACTAACAAAGGAGATTAATTTTTTTTAGTTTTTAAAGTTTTTTTTCCCCTAATCCTCCCACCTGAATTAATAAGCATGGCTTCAAGTTCTGTTTCTTGCCATAATTTGTACACACACACACACACACACACACACACACACACACACTGACATACACATACATATGCACACCATTCATTGCATTTTGTTCTATCGGTCATTTGGTCTCATGTCTTGGAACATCAAGACATATTCAATCCAGGCAGCTGCACTGACCCTAGTGGAAGATCAGGCTAAAGAATAAGGAAAAAGCAAAAGGGATAGGAAATTAGTTTGGACTCTAGATAAAGGATCAGAAATCTGGAAACATCGCTTGGATCCCACTCCTACACCTTTCTAAATTTGGTATTTCTTCAAAATAGTGGATATTATAAATCAAAGTCATGAACTCAAATACCTACAGAGGCCCAAGGAGCAAACGGATCAACCCCGAATGGGGATCGTGGTGAGCTAGGTGAGCTACAGTATGTACACGTGCATGTGTCTGTGCACGCACACACACGCGCGCACACACACACACACACACACACACACACACACACACACCCTTTGCAGGGAGCTGAGACCACTCATTTCAGCACTGTGCCATGCTGAAGTGTCCTTCACTATCCAATGGCATCTGCCTTGGCTTTTGTCCTATTGCAATATCCCCTACATTTGCCATATAACAGAATTCCTGGAAGTTCACCTTTGATCCAGTGTGTTATGGGACATTAGATGTGTGCAGGTCAAGAATGAATTCTAGTATCTTCTTTCTTTAGCTTCCACATAGCCCGATTCCTCACCTACTTCAGGTCTTTGTTCAAAGGTCCCTTTCCAGGCAGCCCTTCCCTGACCTCATTGTTTAAAAGTATTACCGCCCCCTCTCCCAGTAATCCCCCTTCCCTTCTTTTTCTTCTCCACAGCACTAACCATCTGGCATACTACATTTTCTGTTTATGTATTTGTCTGCCTCTCTTCCTAGAATACAATTTTTATAAGGGTAGAGACTCTATCTATTTGTTTTACCACTCTGTCTTCAGTACCTAGAACGGTACCTGGTACACAGATGCTCACGAGCGTGTGCGTCAGATCAAAGAATTAATCTTTGATGACTCAATGTCAAGAGTGACAGACCCACCTAGGTCTTTTGGCTACGAATGGGACAGTGAGAAGGCAAAGGAAGCCAAAAGTACACAAAATTTTTTAAAAGGTGGTACCACCGAAGAAGCAGTGAAAGTCCCCCATACACCTCACCTGATACAGCACCAACTGCTTCTTAGGGGATATGTGTTGGTATGGAGACACATAGAGAAGACGAGAGAGGTAATACCTATATCTATACAATTTTTGGAGTGGTCTGCCTCTTCAAAATGGATTTAAGACACCACACTGCCTACTACCATGGGATGGCGGTCAGACTGAAGTCCGTACCTGATGTTTAAGGTTTTGCAAACCAGACTACCTCCTCTGGAGAAACCTTAGGGAGGACCCAGGGTATACAGTTGGGGATGGGGACAGAAGTGATACTGGGATGCAGAAGAAGGAATGTCAGAATGGGAACAGAGGTCTGGCTTCTCATCCCAACCATGCTGTGGACCCTGTTGCCTCATGTGCTAAGGACATTTCATGGTACTACTGTCTCTGAACTCATCATTTGACAAATTTTTAAGAATGTTTACCAGGTATGAAGCGTTGTACCAGATGCCATAGGGGAGAGACCAGAAAATCGAGACCCTGCCCTCAAAAACTGAGTTATTGTGTGGCACACTGAGACTGTTGCCCTTGCATGAGCCTCTGAGTTTTATGTGGGGTCAGGGGACCTATGGTGCAATCCTGGACAGGAGAACTGTGCCTTTGATATCTGCCTCCGGTGGTTCCTTTCAAATCTTGATCTACAGTATATGTCACAGGAATGCTAACGGATAGTTATTTCATCATCATTTTGTTGTAAGAAAGCCACACACAAGAATCAGATCAGGCCTTGCTGGCTTTTGTGACCCCATGCCTTCCAGAAAATTAACACAATTATGCTGTTAAGCACTCTCAAATGTGCCCAAACCATTATATTCACTGTACCCAAAGGAGGTTAGCCCAACAGATAATCTGCAGTTTTATAAGAAGGTGGCATTAGCACCCATGGATACTATCTCCCCTCAAAATAAGACTAACCACCAAGTAAATCTGGTTATATCTGAAGGAAGCAGTTATTAAGGCATTCCAAAACAACACACAAAAGACGGGAGAATGTTAACTAATAGCCATTCTAAATAAAGAGTTGTGGGGGGGTGGAAAATGACTGGTAACAGGTTCAATCTGAACTTGCAGAGTGAGCGCAAAATTGGAGGTCAGAGTCAAGAAACAGATTTGCGAGAAGTAGCAATAGGTCAGCACCATCCTGACATTCACATGGCAGGTACTACTTAGAGAGAAGGAAAGCATTACGAGCCTATCTCCTTAGAATGACATGTATGGTTTAGAGCACTCCATTTTGAACACGTCAGGAGATGGGAGGTAAAAGAAGGCAAAGTGATGAAGAGTCGGCTATGATGCCTAAAGAAAGGTTAAAATTCCACATATTCATTAAAGAAATGAGAAGACTGTATAGACACAACTATGTCTTCAAAGAAATCATCCAAAGCAAGGGCATCTGGGAGCTTAGTATCCTCAGTTAACAGCCACGACGTCTACCTACCAGAGGCCAGATTTTTCCTCCAAGGGAAAAACAGACTAGCGCCATATTGGGGACACAGCAGATCTGAGCGGAATGGCAGCAGAGGACTTCCTCCCGAAGGTGGACTCTAACAAGCAAAGAAGCTGTGGTTTCCTCGGTACAAGCATCCAACACCAGGTTACATAAAACCTTTAGAAGAAAGGTACAGAAGACAACTCACAATAACCCTCGTCAGTCATCTTTTTCTGGGGTGTAGAGGAGGAAGGAAATAAATGAATCCAATAACTTCTTAAACAGATGGTCAAATCACAGCCTTATATTTTTGAAGTACTAACCAGTGGCCACCTGGCATGTCAATACAGAAATCAGTGCAATTTTTAAATTTAATTCCTAAAAAAAGAAAAAAATTGCCCATTTCCTAAAAGATACAAGAAGAAACACTAGCAAGGAAAACTTGTTTCAAATGTGCCTGCATATTACCATAATTAATAAAAAACATGGGACAGGCATGGAATGGTTCCAGTATTAAAAATCGCTTCTTTGAAACCTCACCAAGCAGGATCATAGAATGAGGAACTTAAAAGACTTAACCTTTCTGCTTGACCCATGGCAGAATTAAATTATATCTTCCCCAACCTGATTTCTCCCATGAAATCTATTCTGTTTAGGATGAAGGTCAAGTACCAAGTGAGAATGATTTAGTGCTGCTCTTCAAATCCAATTCCATAATCATACTCTTGTCTCAAAATACCAGCTGGACATCGAAGATGAAAAGAAAAAAAAAGACACCAAAAAAATGCAGCCACACTCTCAAGAATATTATGAAGCTGGAATACAACCATTTCAAATTCTATCATCCTCAAGTACAAATAGAATTTTCATTCATCAAATACTAAGCAAACAGGGAGCCCATTGCTGGCTCCACTGGTTTTCAGCATCTCACCTTTTCACAGAGCAGCACACTTCCCATTGCGATCTCCCCTTTCTCAAAAGAACTTGACTTCTTTTGAAAAACTGCAGTGCTTACATTAAATTCTTTTCTTTCCTTTTCTGCCCATGCATAATAGTCACTTGACTCCAGAGAAAGTAAAAATGGGCAATCCATGGGTATAACCACAAATACTTCAAAAACAGGCAGGACCAAAATAGCACAGAAACTGTTTGGTCCATAATACAAACCCAAAAGCATCTTGGACTGGGAAGAGAAATAGTCTTTATTGATTGTTACCTGTGCAATGATGAACCATCCGACGTTTTGAGGTGGAAGATGTCATTTCAGTAGATACCCTAAAGCAAAGTTAGAGCTAGGCAAAAAGACTGTGCATTAACGGCATTTTCTCCCCCAGTTCTCACTTCTTTTTTATTTATTTATTTTTTTTACGTTTATTTATTTTTGAGACAGAGAGAGACAGAGCATGAACAGGGGAGGGTCAGAGAGAGAGGGACACACAGAATCTGAAACAGGCTCCAGGCTCTGAGCTGTCAGCACAGAGCCCGATGTGGGGCTCGAACCCACGGACCACGAGATCATGACCTGAGCCGAAGTCAGTCGCCCAACCGACTGAGCCACCCAGGCGCCGCCCCCCCCCCCCCATTCTCACTTCTAAAGCACTTCAGAGAAATGCCATAAATTAAAATTATTCTTCATTGAGAACTAGGCTTTAATTACATACCCCAGTAAAGAAGAATTAACCAACATAAATTGAGTACCTACTATGCGTTCTGCTTTTTGCTACAGTCTTCACAAAGGAAGAGAGGAAGGGTTGTTCTGCGAAACAAATCTACAGTCTCATTAGATTAGACCATCAGACAACTTGGTGTCAAAAGCTAAATTACAGGGCAAAGCATCAAAATTTAAGTGGTCATCGGGTAGCATATTACATAAGAGTTGTTTGATCAGGAAGTAGTATGAGTTCAAAGGAACAGGATGCCACCATGAACCTGGCAGACTGAAGTGGGCCTTGAAATAAGGTTGAAAGTTCTGGCACCTACAGAGGAAAAGAAAGAACAAAAGAGTTGGAAACAAAGTCACATGAACAGAGCCCAAAGGCAGAAAGGCCCAAATCCTATATGGGAGGTAACAGTAAAGTGCACATGGCTGGGTATGCTCTTTTGAAGGCAGTTTCAAATTGCTGAGGTCTAAGTTCAGGACTTTTTATATATTACGTAGTACATATTTGTGAGACTGTCTGCCTAATACTCTTCCTCTCATTCCCATACCAACAGAG
Source organism: Panthera leo (assembly GCF_018350215.1). Taxonomy (NCBI): domain Eukaryota; kingdom Metazoa; phylum Chordata; class Mammalia; order Carnivora; family Felidae; genus Panthera; species Panthera leo. The sequence continues at coordinate 144,263,237 of NC_056687.1, read as the reverse complement.
AAGTCTGCCCACCCCTTTCAACCAGAGTGGTTTTTTTCACCCTCTAGAATTTACAACCTTAACCATTTTTAAGCGTACAATTCAGTGGTATTAAATACATTCCCGTTGTTGAACAAACATTACCACCAGATCCCTTTTCATCTTGCAAATGTGAAACTCCATACCCTTGAAACAATAACTCCCCATGACCCCACTGCCCCAGCCTCTGTTAACTACCATTCTACTCTGTTACTAGGAGTCCAACTTTCTGTTTGTTTGTTTTTTAAGGTTCCACACACAAGTGAGATCAATGCAGTATTTATCTTTCTGTGTCTGGTTCATTTCATGTGGTATAATGTCCTCCGTGCTCATCCATGTTGTCACAAATGGCAGGACTTCCTTCCTTTACTAGGATGAATAATATTCCATTATATATATAATAATTATACATTTTTAATTTATAATCATATATCTGTATATATTCCACCATATATATATATAAAATATCCATATTTATACACACATAAAGACCACATTTTCTTGACCCATAGATGGACATTTAGGTTGTTTCCTTGGCTATTGTGGATAATGCTGTAATGGACTTGGGGATACAGATATTTCTTTGAGGCACTGATTTTATTTCCTTTGCATATATACCCAGAAGTGGGACTGCTAAATCGTATGTTTGCTCTCTTTTTAATTTTTTAAGGAACCTCCATACCGTTTTCCATAACAGTTGTATCAACTTATATTCCCACCAACACTGTACAAGGGTTCCCTTTTCTCCACATTCTGACCCACATTTGTGATCTTTCGACTTTGTGATGATGACCATGCTAACAGGTATAAAGTTGTACCTCATTGTGATTTTGATTTGCATTTCCCTGATAATTAGTGACATCGAGCATCTTTTCATATACCTGTTGGCCATTTGTATGTCTTCTGCAGAAAAAGAATTTTGGATTCTTTGCCTATTTTTTAAGTTATTTGATTTTCTCCTATTTAGTTGTAAAATTCCTTACATATTTTGGATACTAACATTTTATTGAATATACAGTTTACAAATATTTTCTTTCATTCCATAGATCACCTTTTAATTTTAATTGTTTCCTTTGCTGTGCAGAAACTTTTTAGTTTGATGTATACCCACTTGTCTATTTTTCCTTCTGTTGCCTATGCCTTTAGGTGTCAAATCCTAAAATGCATTGCCAAGACCAATGTCAGGGAGCTTTCCCCCTAGGTTTTCTTCCAGAAGTTTTATAGTTTCAGATCTTACATTTAAGTATTTAATTCCTTTCGAGTTGATTTTTGTGTATGGTGTAGGATAAAGATCCAATTTCATTCATTTGCATGTGGACATGTTTTCCAATACCATTTATTGAAGAGGCTATCCTTTTACTACTGTGTATTCTTGGCACCTTTGTTGAAAATTAGTTGACTGCATATGCATGTGCTTATTTCTGGGTTCTTGATTCTATTCCCCTGATCTATGTATCTGTTTTGATGACAGTACCATATTGTTTTGATTACAACAGCTTGTTAATATAGTTTAAAATCAGGAAGTATAAGGCCTCCAGCTTTGCTCTTCTTTTTTTTTTTTACATTTATTTATTTTTGAGGGACAAAGAGAGACACAGCACAAGTGGGGGAGGGGCAGAGACAGAATGAGACACAGAATCCGAAGCAGGCTCCAGACTCCCAGCTGTCAGCACAGAGCCCGACGTGGGACACGAACCCACAAAATGTGAGATCATGACTTAAGTCAAAGTTGGATACTTAGCTGTCTGAGCCACCCAGGTGCCCCTGTTCTTCTTGATCAAGAATGCTTTAGCTATTTGGGGTCCTAAGTGGTTCTCTATAAATTCTAAGATTTTTTTTTCTATTTCTGTAAAAAATGTCAATTGGAGTTCTGACAGAGATTGAGTTGAATCTGTAGATCACTTGCATAGTAAGGACATTTAAATAATATTAATTCTTCCAAACTCTGAACATGGGACATCTGCTCATTAATTTGTGTCTTTAACTTCTTTCGTAAATATTTTATATTCAGTGTTCAGCTCTTTTACCTCCTTTGTTAAATTTATTTCTAAATATTTTATTCTTTTGATGCTATTGTAAATAGTGTTTTGTAAGTACTTTTTCAGATAGCTTATTGTTAGTGTATAGAAATGCAACAGATTTCTGTATGCTGATTTTGTATCCTGCAATTTTACTCAATTAATTTATCAGTTTTAACAGCTTTTTTGAGGAGTCTTTGAGGTTTTCTATATATAAAATCATGATATCTACAAATAGTGATAAGTTTACTTCTTCCTTTTTGATTTGGATGCCTTCTATTTCTTTTTCTTGCCTAATTGCTCTGGCTAAAACTTTCCCATACTATGTTGAATAGAAGTGGCAAGACAAATACCCTTGTCTTATTCCTGATCTCAGAGGAAAAGCTTTCAGCTTTTCACTACTAAGTACAATGTTAGCTGTGGGCTTGCCATATATGGCTTTTATTATATTGAGGTACATCCTTTCTATACCCAATTTGTTGACAGTTTTTATCATGAGATGATGTGGAATGTTGTCAAATACTTTTTCTGCACCTGAGATGATTATTTTTATCCTTCATGCTGTGAATGTGATACACCACATTTATTGATTTGTGTATGCTGAACTATCCTTGCATCTCTGGGATAAACCCCACTTGATCCTGGCGTATGATCTTTTTAATGTGCTGTTGAGCAGACAATGTTGACTGGCTAAAATAATGGCCATTCCTAACCCCTACCCAATTGTTGCTTCTCACAATGGAGACTAATAAGCTAGTTGCTCATTTCCCAAGACTCCCTCACAGGTAGAGATCTTCACCTGGCTCCATGTTGGCTTATGAGTCATAAAAGGGAGTCTGGTGTGGACTTCTGAAAAAAGTAGATAAAACAGAATGAGAGAAGAATAAATGCTGGTAACATGCAACCTTTTCTATTCTTGCTTTTAATGGACACAAGTTATTCAGATGTCAGGCAGCCATATAATGAAGAAATGACAAGCAGGAATATGAAAAGCCTAAATAGAGAAGACAGAGAAAAAAGGAGAATGCTACAAGGTTCTTAATGATATTATTGAAATAAAGGTTCAACTCTAACTCCAGATTTTTTGTTGTAATAGTAAATAAGTGCTAAGCCAACGCTAATTCACACCGTTTTGTTACCTGCAGCCAAAAGCATTCCTATCTGACTTACCTGCCCTCACCTTCCATGACCCCAAGTCTACAGGGCTGCCTCAGGAGAAGCCACATTCTCCAGGACTGTACTCTCAGACTACAGTCACCTGCTCTAAATATGAGGACCTGACTCAGCACCTTCCTAGGATTCTTGGAATCTCATCTGAGGCAGAAAGTCAGCCCTCTCACATGGCTACAGTTATATAAAACGCTAAACCTGGGTCATCAGCAGCAATAGTTTTTGCACTGAATAGAAATCCTGTCTATAATGATAAAGGCAAGAGTAAGCATGCACAGCGAGGCATGAAGGGAACATGCACGAAAACCCTGGTAAGGTTCAATTCCCTGGTGCCAGCTGTTCCAGAGCCCAGCTGGCATGTGCGCCCTTTCCACAGGTGACGCAATCATTCTTTGAATCCCAGTAAATCTGCCTTTTTGCCCAAACTAGTTTCGAGTTTGGTTTCCTTAATTTAAAACTCCCAAAATGTAACCTATATGTACGTATACCACCCAAAAGGACTTTCCTATGATTTTTCCATTAAACTAATATGACAAACAAACAGGAATCTTCCAAAAGGTCAAAGAATAACAAAAGGGTACAGTTCATCTTTTCTCCTAAATCAGGCTGAGAAATGCTACTATTATCCTAGGTTCAAATAACCCAGCTCTATCATTGAACAGTTCTGCCACTTTGGATAAGGTATTTACCCTTTCTGGGCCTCGGATTACTTATGCATAAATTAAGAATGGCAACGGTAGCTAACTCACAGTGTTTCTATGAATTCACGAGTCAATAAATACAAAGAACTTAAACAATGTGAGGTACTATGGGTTCAATAAATGCAAGCTAATATTCTCAGGCCTACATCAAAAAATCTTGAAAATAATGAGACACCAGATCCATGAAAAACTGTAAGTGAACTTGCGGCTGTGGGCCCAGAATATTAATCTTTTAAGCATCTACTGTGTACACAGCACTTCACAGTGCTTAGAATATTGCCCAGTATTAAGGCTTGAACCTATTCAGTAGCTTATCACTATAATCACTCTGGAGGCAAAAAGACTAAAGATTAGGGAAAGCTAAACAATATGTCCACTATGGCATAGCTAGAGCTTGAACCCAAGGTTATATGAATTGTAAGATCAACTTTTTCCTGACATCATACAGCCACAGGAATAAAATATATTCGGTATGTTGGTTCTGAATAGTGGAGCAGAACAATTATAATGGCTTCATATGTGACACAGAGTTAGGGACTAAAATGAGGGTTTTAGGGAAAAACTTCAGGGTAGAAAAAGTGCCCCTTGAAAAATCTCCTAATTCGTCTTTAAATCTCCATCCACCCTGTGTCCTTGAAAGCACAAAAGCCAAGAACTGATTCTCATAATCTTTCTCTGTATTTTTTTTTCAATCTTTGAGAAAGGGAGTACATGGAACTCCATGGGGCAAAGGGAAATCTTTTGTAAGCTCTTTTTCTTTCCAATGGTTGATTTTGTACAAATAGAATATGTGGTGCGACTCTGCAGTGGCCGCTACCCAGGAAAGCATCATCTTGAGGAACTCTGAATGTGATCTCTTAACTTCTCTTCCACCTCCAAGAAGCATTAAACAGCTGACTCAACATCAGGAACATAAAAAAAAGAAACGCACAAATATTCAACTATCTTTGTTTCTACAAAGGAGGTCAATAATTATTTGCTTTCTTATCCTACGGATAGGAACCGCCTTCAAACACCTTTATATTAGAGTAAATTTCAAGATGCCAACGAAATGTGGTACACTGAACACATGTTTATTACCAGCCTGAGTCAAAACCACAGAACTCTTAACAGGAGGAAAGAAATGTAATGCAAAAAAGACAATGAAGAGGAGAAAACAACACTTAAATCTTGAGAACTGGAGAGCAGATGACACCAGTCCCAGAAGAAGTATCAGCAGTGGGGGAAATCCTGTCTCTTCGGAGAATTTGTACTGCTGGCCCCCAAAGGACCCAGGATTGAAGGGCAACAGATGCCCACGAAAGATGCAGGTGAAGCAGAGAAGAATGGCTGAAAGTCAAAAAATCACTCACTCAATCCCCCAAGCCCCTAGACCACCTCGACCGCTCCTCCTCTACACCGTCACCCTGTCTCACCCAGGGATCACCTTGAGCAGCAATGACAATGGCTCCAAGCCAGCCCTCCCTCCAGGGCCCACACAAGTTCCCAGGATTCTCTTCTGCAGTCTCTGCCCCCATTCAACTCTGAGTCTATCTTTCCATATAACTGATCTCGAATTTCTCTCAGCAATGTTCCCAACACAGTAAACACTCCTTCAATATCCTGTACAAGCAGCTAGTCCTCAGACATTCAGTTCGGTCTTACAACTCAACTGGAAATTTACCTTTTATTACATGGCACCTTGGACGAGAAAGAATTTAGTATCTTATTGCACTTATGTAATCAAATCTTATGAAACTAAAGATTGGTTCTTAAACACTTTATATAATAATTTAGTGGGGCTCAGAGGAAGAGCAAAGTCCCTATTTTCCAAGGGAGAACATCAATAGATAATATCGAAAACTATAAAACAAATCAAGAAGCGGCTGTATAACCTTGCTTTTTGAAAACATGGAGGTAAAACTCAGGAAAAATACCCCTAAAAGCTGGACTGGTTGACTCTGGGGAGTGGGAACTGAAATAAGAAGAGGGGAAGAACGTCTACTGACAGTTATTGTGAATCTTGTGGCACTGTATATTTTTTTAATTATTTATATGTAAGCTTGAAAGTATAAAAATCAAACAAAAATTTTAAAAAACACACAGGCAGGAATCTGTTCCCCTTCTCAGTTGTCGGCTCCATATCCGATTTTACCTCAATAGCCTCTCCTCCCTAGAAATGTTCAATGACCACGTGACGTGGCCCAGTCTAGTCAGGGTGTCAAAATGATTAACTACAATGCACACTTTAAACAAGTCTGAGAAAATCCATATTTAAATACTATAAACTAGGAGATGACACATCAGTCTATAAAATCTCTCCCAAATGGATTCTTTCACACACAGATCCTCTAATGTATCTAAAATGATTCAATTGATTTTTAAATGTGATTTACATATAGCTTAACAGCAATATATTCATTGAACACAGAAAACCGGGGCTGTATTCAATCTGCAATTTCCACACTATCACACAGAGGATGACACAATTATGTGAGATTACTACCTTAAGAAAACTTGAAACTGCCGCCGGGTATATTTCAATCAAAATATCTACTTTTCAATTTTTTTTTTAAATGAAGCTATCAATCCATTATGAAATCGCTTAAAGCTTATGAGTTAAAATGAGTACTTTGTGAATGATTTTCTCATGTTTAGAGTAGCTCTAAGATGCAGATTCACAAGTATTATTAGAAGTGTGATCAACCCCACTGAGAATGGCTGTGAATACATGGCTTTAGTAAAGCAAGCTGTTAAAACGTAGCATTCACTGTCAACGTGTAGCTATCTGTTTTCCCTCCTATCTACAAAGACGCTTCTCAGATAATGCTTTGTTTGATAACTTCCACAGCGTATACATTCGGAGTCGTTCGAAACATTCAAATTTGTTTTCCATTAAATCATAGTCACTTTGGCCTCCTGTATTTGACACATCATAAGGTCTCAAATTACATCTTTTTCCCCTGTTAAGGGACACGTCTAGAAGTTCTTTACATGCACTCACGAGATTTCCCATGTATATTTTCATAGATTCATGGAGATGGAGGAAACGATTGAAAGCTTTGGGCACATTTAGATTCTGGACACCAAATTTCTACCATGAACCTGGCCTAAAATACACTCCTCCACAGAGGCCAGTCTACAGAAAGCTCTCAAAATGGTGTCTTAAAAATAGCATTCTTTCCATACTTTTAAAAAGGTGAACTGTGTGACATGTAATCTAGTTTTCAGAAAAATTATTTCCGGCCTCAGTGACTGGATTAATTGGAGTGGCTAAAATAAAATTTTTCAGATAATGCCGGTATGCATTAGAACGACGCCACATCGTTGTTGCCATTACATTGACGGCTCTCTTCAGATATGTTACCGTTTTAAATCATCTGCACACCAGTTAATGCTTGAAATTAAAAACAGACATATTTTTAAGCCTTTTTTTTTGGTTACCCAACACGTGTTTAGGACTGCACATTATATTTGTCTTTTTTTCCTTGGAAAGCTTTATGCAAGTGTACTAGAGTATACCCTGCCATAAGTGCAGGCTTTTAAAATCAATCTCCTACACGGTGATGAAAATGAATACATCAATAATGAATTATACATCGTCAACACTGAAACCAGGCAATGGTTCCAAATTTCCATGATAAACTAGAAGGCACAGTGGCCACAAATGATCTCATGTGAGCTAAAAGAAAATATCAAAATCTCGTATTATCTCCCCTACCTGAGAGAGCAGTGCAGTGTAACCAGTATTCGAGGAAACGCTGACGTCTCTCAGGTTTGAGGTCCTGGTGAGAAATCAGCACAGAAGAGTCTCAAGAAGGATAGGAAAGCCTGCTTGGAATGAAGTCATCCCTCCTATCAACAGCACTGGAGGCCACGGCACTCCTTGGGCAGAGGACACCGAACAGACAGAATTATCGAAACTGTAGGCAAAGAGCTGAGAAGAAAGTTCACTGTGTCAGGACGACATGGCTGGCCCATCCCACAGGCCACGAGCCCAGGGACAGCTCTGCAGCCCCCTTTTCACATGGGAGGCCCCCTCCCCCTGAAGCAGGAGCACCTACGAAATTTCAAGGGGCAATAAAGGCAAGGACAACCCAATGTCAGGAAAGGTAATAATAGAATCCCATTGCTGATAAACCCAATAACAGAAATTACAGGATAACACAGACTCCCAAAAGGCATCTGATCAAATCCAGCTTCCATTCCTTGTTAAAACATGTTTTAAGACATTCAAACAGCAGATACTTCTGAAATACAAGATCAGTAATGATGAAAGAGCAGAAAACTCGCATTGGAAGAAAGATAAAAAATCAAGGATGAATAGAAGGTTTTAGCCAACTCAGAAGAAGACGACGAAGTAAGTGGCAAACATCTTTGCAGAGGTTGTTTGGCAACATGTATCAAAAGCCTTAAAAAAAACCACCCAGCCTTTTTTTTTTTTAAGTTTCAAAAGACATAGCTGTGTTATTTGTATCAGTGTAGCAAGAGCAGTCATTAATCATACAGGCTATTTTATCTTATTTTGAGTATAGGTGACACACAGTGTACCTTAGTTTCAGGTATACAACATAGTGATTTGACAACTTTTACACCCTTACATTTATTGTAGCATTATTTACAATAGCCAAGATACAGAAGCACCCCAAGTGCCCATCAACAGACAAATGGATAAGCTAGATGTGGTGCAATGAAATATTATACAGCCACTAAAAGGATGACACTGTGCAATCTGAGTCAACATTCGCAACCTCTTAACCATCGATTCCACACATAGGACTTCACCTCTGAGATAAGCAACCAAATGTGAACAAATATGCCGGGACATATCTCAGTGAGAAAGGTAAAACAAATAAAAACACAGATCAAAAACAGTTGGTAAAGAAACAGATTTGTATTTATGTGTGTATGTATGTGCACGTACGCTGTGTTCCAGTTATCTGTGAAAATACTATACAGTTATTAAAAATGCTACCCAAGGGGCACCTGGGTGGCTCATGGTTGAGCATCCAACTCTTGGTTTCGGCTCAGGTCATGATCTCACAGTTCATGGGATCGAGCCCCACATCAGATTCTGTGCTAACAGCAAGGAGCCTGCTTGGGAGTCTCTCTCTCCCTCTCTCTATCTGCCCCTCGCCTACTCTCACACACACACACACACACTCTCTCTCTCTCTCTCAAAATAAGGTAAACATTTAAAAAATGCTACTCAAACTACATAAAACACCCATGTCCATTTACACACAGACATATATAGAACAATGTGCCTAAAATTTTAACAGTAAATGGTAAAAAAAAAATTATAGGCAGTTTCTAATTACTTATATGTTATTTCCCATCTTTATGTAAGTATTTTCCAAACTCTATCTAGAACAAAGATGTATCCCTTGTGAATTCTGAAGAAACACTAAACATCAAGTGTTTTTAACATGTCGCAGCGAGGGTTTGTGCCAAGCCAGGGGTCTCTGTTCAGCAGGAGACAGTCTGGTAAAGTCAATGATAAGGCTTCCTCTTCTAAGTGATACCAACTGAAACTGAGACAAAGACAAGAAGGTTCTGAGGACTCTATGCTTGGACGTTCTTGGTAGCCCAAGGGAGGAATAATAGGAACATACACAAATACAAGAGAATGACTAGGTAAGCACATTACCAGAAGAGACCGACCTAGTCAGATGCCTGTTAAAAGATGTGGCTGTCACTCCAGCTTCAACAGCTCCCCAAAAAACAGTGTGAGGCATGGCCTGACAGGCCACGCTGAGGCTTATCGCACTGACCAGCTGCTATTCTGAAGGTGCCAAACCCACTCAGCAGGAACAAGGGCTGCGAAGGACAAGGTCACCAGTGGTGTGTAGGCAGTGCAGAGCAGTGTGGGAGTCTTCGTGGATTCGTTCATCTGGATGCAGGCCTTGGGAGAATTTCAACCAGAAACAAAGTACAGGAGGCTCTGAAGAGAGATGCGGTGGGGTGTGTCCAGATGAATTCCCAATGATCGGAAAGCAAAAGCAAGGAAGCCCATGCCAAAGTGCACCACGAGCACACTGTGGGCCAGAATGCTGCAGATTATAGGCATTACCTACTGGAAGAAGAGGATGCTTCCAGGAAACAAATCTCTCAGTGTGTAGGAAACAAGGTTACTCTAGCCCTGGTGGAGATGTGCAAGAAAGTTCATGTTAGTGGAGAAGACAGTAGTATAGTGTGAGAAGAAACCTAAGGAAGAGGTTTATTTTTTTTCAATCTGAAATGTATCGTCAAATTGGTTTCCATAAAACACCCAGTGCTCATCCCAACAGGTGCCCTCCTCAATGCCCATCACCCACCCTTCCCTCCCTCCCACCCCCCATCCACCCTCAGTTTATTCTCAGTTTTGAAGAGTCTCCTATGGCTTGCCTCCCTCCCCTCTAACTTTTTTTTCCCCTTCCCCTCCCCCATGATCTTCTGTCAAGTTTCTCAGGATCCACATAAGAGTGAAAACATATGGTATCTGTCTTTCTCCGTATGACTTATTTCACTTAACATAACACTCTCTCCAGTTCCATTCACATTGCTACAAAAGCCCTATTTCATTCTTTCTCATTGCCACGTAGTATTCCATTGTATAAACCACAATTTCTTCACCCATTCATCAGTTGATGGACATTTAGGCTCTTTCCATAATGAGGCTATTGTTGAAAGTGCTACTATAAACATTAAAGCCATTTATGAAAAGCCCACAGCTAATATCATCCTCAATGGGAAAAAAACGGAGAGCTTTCTCCCTGAGATCAGGAACACGACAGGGATGTCCACTCTCACCGCTGTTGTTTAACATAGTGTTGGAAGTTCTAGCATCAGAAATCAGACAACAAAAGGAAATCAAAGGCATCAAAATAGGCAAAGATGAAGTCAAGCTTTCACTTTTTGCAGATGACATGATATCATACATGGAAAACCTGATAGACTCTACCAAAAGTCTGCTAGAACTAATACATGAATTCAGCAAAGTCGCAGGATATAAAAATAATGTACAGAAACCAGTTGCATTCTTATACACTGATAATGAAGCAACAGAAAGACAAATAAAGAAACATCCCATTCACAATTGCACCAAGAATCATCGAATACCGAGGAATAAACCTAACCAAAGATGTAAAAGATCTGCATGCTACAGACAGCTTATGAAGGAAATTGAAGACGACACAAAGAAATGGAAAAACATTCCGTGCTCATGCATTGGAAGAAAGAGGTTCAAACAAGCGGTAGAAACAGTCCCCGCATATCTCTTGCCCGGAAAATAGGTTACATTGTTCAGAAAGGCTCCTCAGAATTTTCTGAAGATTTTAAGTATTAAGACAAATTTATTGACTCAGGAAAAACGTATATACTTTAAAACTTCTTAAGTCTACTTCATCACTTCTTCAGGAGTTCTAAGAATAGAGTTCTTAGAATAAAATTCAAACTCTTTAGATTAAAAAATGGGGCAAAGAGGCTAATATGCTTTCAAACAAATAAGTTATATGTTAAAGTCATTTTTTAAAAATGAAATGACCATTTTTGCACGTTTACATACAATTATCGAAAGCAAGTAACCCACCACTTGCATAAGCCAGCTACACTTTTTCTACATATTCTTCCATCTGTTAAACATTAAGGTCCTGATATATATGCATCTAGTATCAGAGTTTTCTTCTGTATAGTGATCCAGGGCAGGGTTTTCAACCTTGCCACATTGACATTTGGGCTGGCGAAGTCTTTGTTGGAGAAGACTGTCCTTCTCATTGTATGATGTGGAGTAGCAAGCCTGGTCCCCACCCACTAGGTTCCCTTAGCACTCTCCATGCTGCCAGCTGTGACCAGCAAAAATGCCCCCATTCCCGTATGGAGAACGACATACCTACTGGTATACTGACCACTTAATGGGATAGTCGTAGGTATGGATACTGCTACCAGTGGGACTTTATAAACCTCAGTGACTTGCTTGGAAGTGGATTAAAAGATAATAACAATATGCTTTTTAGTTGTCTACTGTGATTCAACCTAGCTTGAGGAAATTTAAAATCTACCAGAGGGCGTGTTGAAGGGTGAATCTTTTATCATAAAAATAAGACCTTCTCAGAAATTTTACAGAATGTTTGTCATTCTTTTGTGTGCCCATGGTTGGCAAGACAAGTAGGAATAGGCTAGAAGCGGAAGCATAAAATCCTGTTGCCAACACAAACTACTCCATAATTAGCAGATTCAGATTATGTTAAAATGAGCATATGTATATATCATCAATGGATTCACTATTATATGCATAAAAAAATGTTCTTGGGGAAACCATTCATCAAGTATGAATAAAGGGAATGCTACCACAATTGCTTAAAGTAACTATGGAAATGTGTTTAAATCTTTTTTTTTGGGGGGGGGGGGCGCCTAGAGAGAAGGAGAGAGAATCTCAAGCAGCCTCCGTGCCCAGCACAGAGCTCAATGCAGGGCTTGATCTTACAACCCTGACATCATGACCTGAGCTGAAATCAAGAGTTGGATGCTCAACCAACTGAGCCACCCAGGCACCCTGGAAATGTACTTAAATCTTGGTTCTCTGCTCTAATCTCTACCCGGATCTCTTTTTTAAAATCTCTGTTTTCTCAGCTTAGCATGAAGTTACGCACTTTAAACACCAAGCACCTTTTGAGATTTCTTCCTATAAGAATGACCCTTGTATCATAAGGACACTGAGAATTAGGATACACTGATGTAGCAAGGTTGGGCTAGAACAGATAGAAAAATGAGAAAGTGCGAAGCTGTACTATAAAAATGTTATTCCTTTAAAAATCAAATTTTTTGATTGGGGGTGCCTGGATGGTTCAGTTGGTTAAGCACTGACTTCGGCTCAGGTCACGATCTCGAAGTTCAGGAGTTCGAGCCCTGCATTGGGTTCTGTGCTGACAGCTCGGAGCCTGGAGCCTGGAGCCTGCTTTGGATTCTGTGTCTCCCTCTCTCTCTGCCCCTCCTGCACTCGCACTCTGTCTCTCTCTTGCTCAAAAATAAAACCAAACATAAAAAAAAAAAGTTTAAACAAATCAAATTCACTTGTTTTTTTAATACTCTAAGCATCCAATTTTTGCCTATCTAGGAACATTCAGCTCAGACAATTTATTATAATATTATTATTTACTACTTTAAATATTACTTACCCAGAAAAACTTTTAGTTTCCCTAATATTTTAGTGGCTTGACTTGTTTCTTTCCCTCTTCCTAAACCCTGAATTCTTACCTTCAACCCTATACTCTTTATATCCACATTCTTCTCTCTCAGAAAACTTAGACACACTGACAGTAAAAGTATCAAATAAGAAGTTTTTACACAGTCCTTCCCAAGAGCTGGGCTCTGGACCAGGAGCTGTGATGTAGGAGATGGGTAAAGAACAAGATTCTGCCCCTCTATGCCACCCGAGAATATAGGGTAGATACAGTCAAGAAATGGTGAATAGGACTACAGGTGCCACCTTGGAAAAGCCCTCCTGACTTCTCCAGGCAGAGCCAGCCACTACCCCTCCGCTGAGCACTAACACTCCAATGATCAGGCAGCTCGGCACAACATGGGGTTAGGACTACGGGCTCAGAGCCACAGTGCCTGAACTAAGCTTCACTCCACTGCTATGTGAGAGGCTTTGGGCACAGAACTGTACATAGGGCCCACCTCTCTCCCAGTCTACACCTGTGTGGGCCTACCTCAGTCATAACAGCAATTGCCATGGTGCAATCTCATATGAAATGGGAACATCAGTCATACCAACACACATGGCATTACTGGAAGGTTCAAATGAACGAACGCGAGCAAAGCACTTAGAACATATCCAGCACATAGGGAACATGCAGCATTTTATTGCTGTTATGACTATGTTTTTGGTAATCATCTTTCCTCCATGAACCTGAACTTCGTGACTGCTAAGACTTTTCTCACTCACCTCTGAGTTTAGCCCTATTCTAATTCCAACACCTGGGACAGTACAGAGCACACTGCAAATGTTTAATAGATGTGTGTGTGCTGATGAATGAATAACTGTTACTGAGAGGGGATTAAGATCATAGCACAGTAAACCAGGAGGTCAGGAGGATTTGCACAAAGGAGATGGCCCATAAAACTGGGAAGACTGACATGTTTAGAAAGGAATAGGGAGAGCATGTTAATGGTGAGAAGAGGGGAACTGCAGAAGGAATGGGAAAAATGTATATAACCGGCCAGGGCCCCAGCTCTACAAAATGATGCATGTGAGGAAAACACACCCCTGCAGAGGTCCAGTGGCCTCTATTCACAGTGAAGCACAGGTGAGATTTCAGCCTCTGCTTGTCCAGGATCAGATGACTTGGGCAGTACACACTCTGCACAACCATCCAAAGCAGCCCTGAGTCGGCTCCCTTAGAGGAAGCAGAAGTGCTTCCTTCTTTTCAAGCAGGTGCCCAGGACCTGTTCTACTTGGTTAAACAACTGCCATAAGCAAATGCCCTCCTCACTTCTCTGGGAAGCTGCTTTTACCTTTCTACCTTAGGTCTCATGCTAACAAAGCACAACAGCACACCATGGGGTTTGAATCTCAAGCTCTGCTGATTATGCGGCCTTGGGTAGGTGAAATTTAACCTCTCTGTGCTTCAGTTTCCCCATCTGGAAAATGCGGATGGTGACAGTTACCTCACTGCCGCCATGAGAAGCAGGTTGAGTAATCATGTGTGAGACCCTCAGCACAGCGCCAGGTTGCAGGCAATACCTACTGAAGGCCCCAGATACCATATACCTGGCTACATGATGTCTATGTTTCCAATGTGAAGCATCTGGAAAGCTAGTTATTCAAAATGAAAATAGCTTTTTATGCCACCGTGGGTGGGGAATTGCACATTCTCATGCTTTCAATTACCTACTTTATTGAGTACAAGAATGTGGTTCTACTTTTCTAGCTAACAAAATAACTAATATTAGAACGCTTTTGAGAAGCAGAAACTAGAAGAAAGCATTTGGATTTTTTCTATGTTCGTAATTACACAGCCTCTTCTCTTATCCTTGGAAGAACCCCAGAGGGTTCTCGGCATTGTCTTCCCAATTCACAAATGGAGAAACTGAGGCTCAAAGACACAGAAGGACCAGCTGCGGCCACACACAAATAGTGGTAGAGTTGACTGTGGCCGATCAGATACTAAAGGGTCTAGAGTTTCTGCAAGGAGGGATGACCCAGAAACAGAATTCAACGTTCACAATGAATGTGTTCATCAATGAACACAAAATTAGGTACAGCACTTTGGAGGGATCCTGTGCAAGCCAGAGGCCTTTTGAAGCTTTCAACTTTATTCACTGCCAGACAGTTGCTCCTCTAGCTGAGGTTAGAATTAATTCACTGCATTCAAATGCAATGCTGACGGAGTGTGTGTGGCCCTGTACTAAGTGCTGGACTGGACTCCCATGTTTACCTCATGGTTTCCACTTCCTGACATCATAATAACAAACCTAGATATGATGGTCAGTTTTATGTGTCAGCCTGGCTGCACCACAGTACCATTATTTAATCAAATGCCAATCCAGATATTCCTGTGAAGGTAATAGAGACATGTGGTTAACTTCTCCAATCAGTGGACTGTAAAAGAAATTAGCCTAGATAATGTGGGTAGGCCTCATCCAACCAATGGAAAGCTTTAAGAGCAAACACAGGCTTCCGAGAGATGAAATTCTCCCTCAAAACCATAACAACACGGATGGAGCTAGAGAGTATAATGCTAAGGGAAATAAGTCAGTCAGAGAATGACAGATACCATATGAGTTCATTTATATGTGAAATTTAAGAAACAAAACAGAGGAACATAGGGGGTAAAAAAGAGAGAGAGGCAAACCATACCATAAAGCCGACCCTTAACTACAGAGAACACACTGAGGATTGCTGGAGGGAAGTGGGGCGGGGGGGGGGGGGGGGGGGGGGGGGGGGGGAGGAACGGGTTAAATAGTGATGGGTATTAAGGAGGGCACTTGTGAGGTGCACTGGGTGTTATACGTAAGTAATGAATCACTAAATCCTACATGCGAAACTAGTATTACACTGTTTAACTAGCATTTAACTAAAAACTTGGAAGAAAAAAAAAATCCATAACATAGGAAATTTGCCTGAATTTCTAACCTGCTGTCTGATTTTCCAACCTGCTGGCCTGCCTTACAGACTTCAGACTTGTCAGCCTCACAACTACATAAGCCAATTCCTTAAAATAAATCATATGTACATATGTGCATATGTACACACACACATTTATATATGCGTATTATACCCTTGTAGATTTTTAAAAATATGCATTTACAAGTGTATAAATATAAAATACCTACGTACGTATACACATGTATATCTATGTATCGCCTACTGTTCCTAGTCCACTGGGGAACCCTGACTGATCTCTCGGCCCCCTCCTCCTCAGGGCTAGGGTGTGGTCAGCTCTTAGCCAACTGTGCAGTATGTGACAATATACGTCACAGCATGGGGCCGGCACCAAGCTCCAGGAAGAGCTCCAGGAAGAGGTGCTGGCCCTCGGTTCCCTGAGCAGGCACCCTTCCCCCTTCCCCCTCACACATACCCTCACAGGTAAGCCCGCCCCCTATTAATCCTTAGCCTCCCAACGCCGGGACGCTCTGTACCGTGTTGTGGTAAAGGGTCCCGTGAGAACAACTCTAAAAAACAGGCCAATGCAGGCCTCTGCACGGCACCCACCCCAACTAATTCACAAGTCACAAGCCCAGCGAAAGGGCTAAATCCCACTGTAAGAGCAATCTGTCCCATATTGTTTCAAAAGAGGCTGAGCCAGCGTTTAAGAATTCATCACATTTCACATCAAAATTTAGTGTCTCCAGTTTCCTGGAGAAAATACTGGAATGTCTGGAAGTCCCCCGGGGGACGGGGTTGGCTACTGCTCCGTTAGGAACCAGGGTTCACCCTCACCTCTACCACATCCTCTCTGTATCGCGCCAGCCTCCTCCTTTATTGACGTTACCCACTTGAATCCTATAATCCATCATTTTTTGGGGGGGGGGGGGGGGGGAAATTAAGAAGTGCACTTGAAATCCTACTAGCAGCCAAGAGAGAAGCACAGCGGCTACTTGCACGAAGCAGTTGGCCCATGGCTGGACCAGCACTCCGGGAAAGCCGGGCCCAGCTTTCCTACCTCTTTGTACCCCTCACATCCCAGCAGGAGCTCAGTGAGGGCTTGACTGATTTGCAGCCTCCTGCTTGCTCTCCAGCCCATTCATCAGACCTTAGCAGAGCCAAACGGGAGAGGCGCAGGCAAAAGATACAAACTAGTCATTTCTTCTAATTGCCAGCAGCTCTCCCAACGGATTCTATGGGCGCATGGGCTGAAAAATCTCGGCTGAGAGGACAATTAAGAGATTATGTGGGGCCTTTACTTTTAAATTCCTTCCACCTTACCTACGTACAGAAGGTGCTAAAACAACTCATCATTAACAGGAGATGCTTTTAAAGTTAATACTTCAGGGGCGCCTGGGTGGCTCCGTCGGTTAAGCGTCCGACTTCGGCTCAGGTCATGATCTCACAGCTTGTGAGTTCGAGCCCCACGTCGGGCTCTGTGCTGACAGCTCAGAGCCTGGAGCCTCTTCAGATTCTGTGTCTTTCTCTCTCTCTCTGCCCCTTCCCCACTCACACTCTGTCTCTCAAAAATAAATAAACATTAAAAAAAAAATTTTAAGTTAATACTTTAGAGAGGAAAAGACTGTAATGAGTTATCCGTGTGATTATGAAACCATTTGAACATAGTAGCAAACTTCTCTGAAAGGGTAGGGTACATCACAGATCTGGCTGACAGAACAGGATCATACTGTGATCAATCTGCACTTGAGGCAACAGGCTTAATGAAACAAGGCACTTATTTACTCTTCCTATTCCCTTTCTGCTTTTGGTAATCATGGAGCCCAGGAGCAGAACACTGAATTTACTGCCATGGCCACTAGTAGGTTGCATGATACCTGTACAAAAACTAGATAAAGATGTCACCTCTGTGCTGAAGAGTCAGTACATGGTACCTGTCCGTGGAAAAGAAAAGCCCCATTGACACTTGGATTGCCCAGTGGACAGTACCGTTGTGCCAGGGCGGAGAAAAGGCACCCCTACCTTTGATCAGATAGAGCCCCTTGCCAGGGCACACGACCAGGTAAGCACAGCACAGGCTGAATTTCAGTGCCAACCTGTCTTCCCGTCCGGATGCTTCTATGCAATACCAAAACTACACGACTATATTCAGCAGTCCCACCAGAGGGATAAAATATTGTCGTTTCTCATCAAATAAAATACAGAAAGATATAAGATACAAATAAGATATAAGATAAGATATAAGATCAAATAAGATACAGAAAGAGGAAGGAAATAGAAAAGTAAGTTCTTTAGGTGGGTAGGTACTAAACATACTTTATGATAGACCCAAACACTAAAATCAGTTACTCATCTGTTTATTCAGCAATGATTAAGCAGCTAATATGTGCTAGTAGTTAATGATGATTCACCAGCATCCCTCAGACACAATCCCTCAAGATGCCAACGGAAAGGATGTGTCAGTAAGAAGTTGGCAGGTGTAATGATTTCAGAAAAACGTTTGAAAGATTGGGATTAGCGGCCGGTAGAAAGGCTGCTGATGTTTAGGCAGCTGATGTTTAGGCTCTTTATACTTCACACTTGCAGGAATTTCTGAAGGCTCTCCCTACATACGCCGCTTAGGAGGTACAGCACTGAAAAATGGGAATTAAAACCAATAGATCCAGTTTTCACAGTCACCTATTTCCTTAGAAAGCCTGAAGGAAGACAGCTAATTTTAAAAGGTAGGCATTGAAGTCCAGGATTAGACGATGAAAAATGTTCCCTAACGTAAGTGCAGCTGGCTCTATCAGTAAACAGAAAAGATTCATTTATTCTTCTTACAACATAGCAAACCAGATTCAGAAGGTTTGAGAAGGGGGGAGGAAATATTTTGTAAGTATCTTTAATGGTTCAATCCTGTATTTTTAGTTACTAAAAATAATCTCACAACCCAGAAATTGGCTTCTTATTAACTGCTCTGAAGAAGTCTACAGATTCCATGTAACCACATTAAATTCTATCCTCCTTTCCAAAGTTTAATCCTGTGAGGATTATGAGGGGGCATTAATAATAATAGATAATGGTTATTTAGGCACTTAATATACACCAGTCATTCTTCTGTTTCTTCTGGAGTTGTTTTACTCCCTTAGCTCTCTTAAACCTGATAGTATCTCCTCTTTCCTGATAAGGAAAATAGGGTTCAGAGACTTTAAGTAATTTGCCTACAATCACAGTGATAATTAGTGGTGAAGCTGGGATTTGAACCGAGGCGGTCTGGCTCCAGAGTCTGGGCTGTCCAGCACTACACTTTCCTGCTTCTATAACAACCATCATCTGCCTATTTCACTTGCCACACTGAATTATATTTATAATTCCCCCACAGCATCATGTCCTCCTTAGAGACAAAGACTCTCCACTCACCAGCACCGGGCCTACTGCATATTAGGCATCCAATTAATATGTGCTACATAAATGAATGAATTGTGCTTATGCTTACGGTTCTGCTTTAAACTACGCACAGCACCTACCAAAAGAACTTACCACATACACCACAGGAAACTGGCAAAGCTAAGTGCAACACACAACTTGGGAGAAAAGAAAATTCTAAGTGGATAGAAGCAAAGACTGGAAGAGTTTTGTCGAAATGCCCAAGGTATTTAAGAAGGATCACTTCTGGGGGCTCCTGGCTGGCTCAGCCAGTTGAGGCTCTGACTTTGGCTCAGGTCATGATCTAGCAGTACGTGAGTTCGAGCCCCACATCGGGCTCTGTGCTGACAGCTCAGAGCCTGGAGCCTGCTTCGGATTCTGTGTCTCCCTCTCTCTCTGCCCCTCCCCTGCTCCCCCCCCCCCTCAAAAATAAGGAAGCATCAAAATAAATTTTAAAAAATGGGGGGATCACTTCTGGGCTCACATTGTTCACCCAGGTTGAAAGAAGCTGCCGGGTGAGAAAGGCGCAAAATCTCTTGCACAGGCCTGACCAAAACTACATGGAACAGGGGCAGGAAGGGAAGCAACAAAATATTCCCACGCCCGTGCAGTGTAATCCCACCACAGGACATCTGTCTCTTCCAGGATGTTGGGAACGATCACAAGATGCCAGCAAGGGCCTAATTTTACAATGGCCCTAAGAGTGAGTAAGCGTGTGTGTGCGTGTGTGTACTTAGGGGTGGGGAGGTGGAGGCAGAGAGCATGAATACCAGCCTTTGTAAGACTGTAAATAAACGTGGCTGAAACACTGAAAATAGAATACAAAAGTTAACCACAGTACCCTGACCAAGAAACCCAAAGGAACAATTCAGAGAAGTACAGAGAATCCAGTACAATCAAACCAGTCAGTGCAATCAAAACACAATCACAAACTGCCTGCCCTAATACCGAATTTTTTCCTGTTTTGCTCTCACAGAAACCAGATATAGAAAACATGCCCAACTAGCTTTTACTCTTTATCGTCCAAAGACAGGGTAGCTTATGGCTTGTAAAGCTTTAGAAGGAATTATGAATGCGGAAAATGAGACATTATCACCCAAAGAAACAGAGAAATACAATGTCCTCTCTGTGGAAAATCAAGGAGGACGTACCACATGTTCGACGAAACCTCATTCCAATTGTCACTGTCCGCCTCTAACTCTAACATCCCTTACCACTAAGTCTATGGTAACATCGCCTCGGTTCCTCTAGCAAACACCAGAACACCACCAGCCATGGTCTTCTGGTTGTGGGCTTGCCCATTACTACAATCACCTCCACCTGTTACCAGTATCTGTCACGCCATTTTTGCCACCAAACAATGCCTTCTCCAAACAATAGCTGGAATGATGTTTTAAAAATGCATAAATCAGATTATGCCACCCTTGTTTAAATATTTCCATTGCATTTATAATAAAAGCTGTCAGCACACACCCACAACTCCACATAACCAGTCCCTGCTTCTCTCCCTCGTCATCTTAGTTCTCACGCTGTCCGCTAGCCTACAGGTGCCCTTTGCGTCATGAAATACTCTAAAGAAGTTTACACCAGCTGCTTCTTCACAAAATGGCATTTCCCCCGATCTTCTTCACTTTTCTCCTTAGCATTCAGACTTCACCTCCACAAGAGCCCTGACCATTCACTCTGTTTTCTACTTAATATTTTATTTTCACCACCTAAACTTACCTTGATCTCTGATTTCTTTATCATCGTTCTACCCATTAGGGCCCAAGCAAGACAGAGATTACAAACTGGGCTATTAGAGCATAGCTTACTAAGGGGCTAATTACAGAGTGGAGGCAGAGTGGAGGGAAAGCACAGGACAGTGCAGTCCCCAGGGCCTAGGAACAATGAAGGACCTTATTACCTCTGGGCCTTGGAGGGGCGAGGGAGGGAGCAGATGCCAGCACAGGGAAGGAATGGGTTTTGTATTTCGAGGACCACCTGGTAGGAGCTGTGACCTTCAGAAGCTCATTCAGCCAACCCACAAGGACTGCACAAAGAGGAAGTTAGAGAAGTGATGCCCCCAAAGTCCCTCCTTCTCATCCTCAGATTTCCAGCAGTAGCTCCCCATTTGCCAAGTTCAACAAGAAGACGGCAAGGGGTCTATGGATGAAGGCCAGGGAGCCACACTTTTTTCTGGAAAGGGTCAGACAGTGAACGTTTCAGGCTTTTCAAGCTTTTCAGGCTTTTATAGAGTCTCTTTGGCAACTCCTTAGATCCGTTCCCTTAGGGTAGAAAGCAGCCATGAGTGAAAGTAAACAAACAGGTGTGGCTGTGTGCCAGTAAGATTTTATTTATAGACAACTGAAATTTGAGTTCCATAAAATGTTCACATGTCATAAAATCTTTGGAACTTTTATTTTTTTAATCCACCTGAAACTACAAAAATCATTCTTGGTTCGGGGGCCATACAAAAATTGGTGCCTAGCCAGATTTGGCCCATGGGCCATAGTTTGCTGGTCCCTGACATAAACCATTCAAGTCAGCCTCCCAGGACATAGATTAGAGCTGAGAAGGGTAGATGTCCAGAACTGAAGTAGCAAATGGAAAATAAGTAGCACCTCTGTCTTGCCACAATTGAATGTAAGTACCAAGAAAGCAGTGACCTTGCTGTAAGCCCAGCACTTTGTATGGGGCCTAGAATATAGTAAGTGCTCACTAAAAATTTGTTGAATGACTCATCACAGGAGTTTCCTGTTGGAATTCTTCACATGGTCAAAATCATTATAACTACTCAGAGTCCTTGAGGCCACGCTAAATCACATCCCCCGAAAACATTTCTGGGGCATGATCACCTGACATTTAGGCTTTTCTTAAACAAACAAAGAGTGAATCTGGAATCCTTAAATGATCTAAAAAATGGAAGGGGGTATAGGCATTAGAGGAATGTGCATCCTCTCTTAATATATCATCCAGGATTAGGGACCCAAGGCTCTTCATCCCAAGTCTGATTCCAGTAAGAAATGATACAAAGAGAGAAAAAGAATATTTTCCTTTGCCTTAAGCCAAAGGCAGCTCTGGGACTGAGCCTCAGGGAATCTGTATGCTTGGCTATTGATCCGCCTTCTAATCAAAATGGATAAATGCGCCCACTCGGGCTACAGCTAGACAAAGAATGATGGACGCAGGTGGGGAGTTCCTGGACAAGTTTAGGCCTTTTTGCTTTTAACACAAGAGCAGCCCTGGTCATGGGCATGTAGATGCTTCCAGGAGCTGGGCGAAGGCTACTGTTATTTATAAAGTGCCACTCAGGGAAAACCCTAAATTTACAACTTCTATCTCCAATTTTCACAGCAAGTCACTGTCCAGAGAAACAATAAGCATATACGTCATGAATGAAAAGAAGAAGAAAGAGATGTGCCCTGACTTACACCACATGAAATACTGAGGATTTTCACTACTACTAACAGTAATAGCTAATGTGCTAATTATTGCACTTATGTGCCATGTACTACTCTTGCAGCTGTGCATATATTCATTCATTTCATCTTCCCAGCAGACTTATCAGGTAGGAACTATTATTATTCCCATTCTATAAATTAATAAATTGAGTTGCAGAGGGGTCAGTAACTTTCCAAGGTCATTCAGCTACTGACGGGCAAGCAAGCTATCTGATGACCCAGGGAGTCAGCAACTATGCTTTTCTACCTACTTCTCCACTATATAATCAATCCACTAAAATCTCTGCCCAGGAGATGCATGCAATTCAAAATTGATAAGGAAACGACATCACTCATGGACTCAAAGTGTTTATAGTTAAGATTCAATACAAAATTCTCAGGAAACCAAGAGTAGGATAGGAGATTATACATTACGTCATCGAAGCATTGCTTTCATGGCTGAATGCAATTCAGCACGGGTTTATGCAGTGTCTGCTGTGTGTCCCAAAAGGATGTGAGGTACTTCTGGGAACACAAGCAGGATATGACAAGGGCCCATTCCAAGAGTAACACAGGTAAAACAACTAGTCCACGCAACACCAAAAAAGATCACCAAAGGGCAAACTAAGTACTTGTTTCCATTTCTTCTGTGAAGAATTAACCCTCCTTAATACCAGGTGAACCCCCAAAATCTTCTCTATTTATAAAAAGTTTGAGGGGCAGCTGGGTGGCTCAGTTAGCCACCCAGGCATCTGCCTCTTCATTTCAGCTCAGGTCATGATCTCACAGTTCCTAAGTTCAAGTCCTGCATCAGGCTCTACACTGCGGGCATGGAGCCTGCTTGGGATTCTGTCTCGCTCTCTCCCTGCCTCTCCCCTGCTTGCCATCTCTCTCAAAATAAATTAAAAAAAAAAAAGTTTCAATAAATTGTTCCCAGGTAGGATCATTAAAATTCCACATGGACACTTATGAATGTGCATTTGAATTAAGCTCACTGACTTCTGGTGATGTTTGGTGACTGGCCTATAGGAAACTAAAGAAAAGAAAATGTGTTGTTGAATGTTTCGGAGCTGTACACATCAGTAGGACTAAAATGAATTATTTTACAGTAATCAAGTTAATTAATTCAACTTCTTGACAGCGAATTGCATCCTCAGTCCCGTCTAGAGAGTCAGAGAAGTGTTTCTGAGGAAATTGGCTGGAGAGGAGGGTTCCAAGTGAGAGTGGAGAAGTATTGCTGTCTGTCTGTCTCTCTCTGGGGACTGGCAGGTATATTATGCATATAATACATAGAACCTTAAAGGAAAGTGTCCCCTTGGAATGAAGAGAGCAGGGGTGTGGTATCAGGTTACTCTCCTACTTGGATCCCAAGCGGCCATTTACACACACTGGCTGTTTGAGTCCGTGCAGAGCCCCTCTAAACCGGAAAGCCTCTTCTAGCTTCCTCCAAACTTCCCTCCAGTTCCTTATTTGGCCAGAATTATACCACTGTCCTGTAGAGATGGAAAATGTGGATTATAGAATTCTGAATTCACCAAGCAACGCCTTTCTGCTTGTGGCATCTTTCTTCATATACACCTACCCACCCTTCCATCCATCCTTTCTTTTCCGATTTAGATAAAATTGGTACCACCGTCTTTTTCCAGACCTCTAAAAAAAGCAGAGTATCCTCCAGAGATTTTCTTAAAAGTCCTGGGGGATTTTTGCCTCAAGGTCACTATGGGTCAACCAGATGTCTTCCACATCCTAGATGAGACTTCACCTCATGCTACACCTCTCTTGGCTCTGTGCCAACCCAGGCATGGATTTCAGACACTGTGATAACCCCAACCATGCGTTAGGATGTGTGACAGACTTTACTTATGACTTTAAAATGTACCTATACACATAAATTTGATGATCAGACTTTTTCATATTCAAATATCCCTCAGCCAACCTAACAACAGGAATTTCTCCCTGGCCACCCCTCTTTGTAGACTACAGCCCTCCTGCCATGTTGTCTCTCGTTCACTTCCTTCTGCCCGTTGGTCTCTCTACTCTTCTCTCTTTAATCCACTTCGTCAACTACCATTTTTGTTCACTGATAAACAAATACATTTACACATTTGTTTAATACTTTTCTTACAGACCTTGCCTATGAGGCTTCACTTTTTTCCTGAATAATCCCTAAACAAAAATGGTTTCCTCACCGAAAAGAACTCTGGTGCCAGCTATTAAAATAATGATTGTTTTTATCTTCCACAATCTATTAATATTATACTCAGGTACATAGAAAAACATTTACAGTGTTTTTATATATATATATATATATATATATATATATAATTATTTTAACAATAAAGCAGATTACCATTCGGGTAAACATCTAAATAAATGTGGCATGGTCATTTTTGTATTAGAAATGTGTCATATTTCTTAATATGACAAGGTTCAGCTCGTTTACAGGAAAGTGAATAGCTAAAGTTGCATATTAACAGGAATTCATTCTTTACATCAATTCTGTAATATTCACTAATGTAATTATTTTGGAAAGAAGCTTCCTGCTGCTGGAGTCAGGTGTAAATTCTAGAACAAACTTCCTTCTTTGGGTGTACTGCCTGTATAAATTTCCTGAAATAGAAGTCCTTTTACCCCTCAGGGGTCTCTGATGACAGTGGCCCTTTGAGAGCCCTGAGTCTGCTCCTCCCCATTAACCACTCAATCAGATGAATGACTCCCATGTGACTTTTTACATGTACTACATAGCTTTAAATACAGAATTAACCACTTCTAAGAGTGAAAGATCACTTCCCACTAGAAGGATCACATTGTCGTCCCTTCTCCATCCAGAGATGGACCCCATTGTTTTTAGGCTTTATCCTACCTTTCAACTGGGTTTCCATCCATCTGCCTGAATCTAGCAACACGTATTTAAAGCTCGTGAGTTCTGCAGTGGGATTACAGGAATTTTGATAATTCTGACTCATGAGGGAAAAACAAATGAATATTCTTAGTGAGATGCCAAGATATATAAAAACATCATATATATCACATATTTAAGACATATTACATAATTTTAATTATAATAAGATACACTAAATAGTTTTTACCCAAATAATAATGCATTTTGGGGCATTAGTTGTTTTTTTTTTAATGAGTATTTACAACAGACAGATAATCCTCAGTTAATAACAACACAGTGACCTTGTTTTCAGAAGCACATAGCACTTCATGACAAAAAAAATAATAATAGGGGCGCCTGGGTAGCTCAGTTGGTTGAACGTCTGACTCAGGCTCAGGTCATGATCTCACAGTTTGTGAGTTCGAGCCCCACATCGGGCTCTATGCTGACAGCTCGGAGCCTGGAGGCTGCTTCGGATTCTGTGTCTAATTCTCTTTCTGCCCCTCCCCGACTCGTGCTCTGTCTCTCTCTGTCTCTCAAAAATAAATAAAAATGTAAACAAAAAAATTTTTAAATAATAATAATAGGTAGAATACATAGTGTCTCATGTGTTCCCACTGACAAAATAGGAGAGCAAGGAAAAAAATCCAACATGGAGGCAACGACCTGGCAGTACAGCTGGTCCCCAAAGCAAAGAAGAATGGAACATCTAGAAAATACTTTTTACCAGCCCTATGCATAGGCTCAACTCAGGGTTCACAACCAGAAAGTCAAATGGAATATAAGCATAAACTCACTCCTGTATGACTATCTGAGATGTGAAATGGCCTCTCCCCTTCCAATTCCCAGAAAGAGCCAGCATCTGACATGTATTAGATATTTTATCATAGGGACTCAAACTAAACACGACAACTGACTTCAAATACAGAATTTCCTAAGAATTCTGAGATCTGGCATGGGGAATTTTGCTTTTTAGTGTGGGAAATGCAATTCGCTAAAAGAGAAATGAATTTGTCAATCAACAGGCCTCAGTCTTGATTGTCAATTAAACAGACTCTAAAAACATCTAAATAGATGCTAAACATATCTATGCAGATGGCCTCATTCAGTCCACAAATCTCAAGAGAGAAAACTCTAGCCCATTCATGAAAATGTTATCCCCTACAAAGTGAGGGAGACATGACATTAAATATAATGAGTCTTTTAAAAAGAGTAACACCGATATTTGCATGAGAAGTAATTTAAGAAAACTGAGTTAGGATGGAGGTAGACTGGAATGGGGGTACAAGAGGACTTAGAAATAAAATTCTACCTTATTGGCAAAAATCCACAGTATTCTTGACTTGTGTAAGTACGACATATTAAATATTATCTTTAAAAATGCAGTCCTTCCCAAGCAAGATTCCTATCGACCTCAGTGGAACTTCTAAAATTGAAATAACTTTGGTGATGGTTCCACGTATGATTTAAACATAGTAACTGAAAGATCATCAAGACTTTAAAAATTCTCCCTGACTATATCACCAACATATGTTCACTGCAATTTTCTCTTTCAGGGGTCACTATTATGGGGAATGCTAGGAAGCTTTCTTTTTAATCATTCACAAGATTTCATATCTGTATTACACTGAAATTTTTCCTTTTAAGACCATACCAAAAAATTGTTCTAAAATGATAAGGATACACTTTGAAATTATAAGCATTTCCTGGCAAAATTAAAAATGGGTTCTCTATAAACACATGAACAACTAAAATATGTTTCAAATAAATGTCTACTGTATGCACAAATATGGACAACCTTGGACTATAAAGAATATTTTTCCCAGAGTTCTCTATCTATCAAGTTTGCCACATGGGACAAGATGCAATTTGGCCAAGCTTTTTACTGATTATTGCAGCCGTGCTTACAAACAGCTTCCATGTTTAATCAACTGCTCTTCCCTACATTAACAGGTGTTACAGTAGGAAGGATTTGGGGAATGAGACCATGAGGCTATCACATGATTACTGAATTTTGGTTTTTGGAAGTGATGCTTCCTTCCAAGGAACCATATAACTTTCTAAGCAGGGAACATTAGCTTGCTCTTTCCTGTTTTCCTAAATCTTCCCTTTTGCTTTCTCTCTCCTTTGGCCACGTGAGGTTGGATGACATATGGTCAATCGCAGAATTTTTCTAGAACTTTAGCAGGGTTATCTTTTTTTGTAGCATAAAATGGTAAACTTTCTAAATCAATGAAGAAAGACTGAATTTTTAAACCAATAGTCTGAAAATTTGCTAATCTGGAAAAAGAAAATCAAATTAGAATCTTACCTTTATACCACAAACCCAACAAATTCCAAATGGATTGAAGAAATAATGTATAAATGATAGAGCATAGGTAAATATTTAACTTATCTGGAAGACAAATTTTCTAGGAAAAGATGCAATTGAAGAGGTAGAAGCAAAAATCTTACTTTCTTAAAGAATGAAATAATAGCGTTTTTTAGTACTAAACTGTAACTACAATTAAGATAATTTTTCTACTTGTGGGGTGCCTGGGCGGCTCAGTCAGCTAAGCGTCCAACTCTTGATTTCAGCTCAGGTCATGATCTCACAGTTCATGAGATTGAGCCCCGTGTCAGGCTCTGTGCTGAGAGGGTAGAGCCTGCTGGGGATTCTTTCTCTCCCTCTCTCTCTGCCCTCCCCCCCCCCAAAATAAATAAATACACTTAAAATATATGTAATTTTTCCACTTGTAAAAATTTCACTCTCACATATGAAAACTTAGAAACCACAAAAAGAGCAAAAACAAAAAAAGTTTAAATCACCTGTAATACCACTTGACAGCCATCTTTAACATTTTGTTATTCCTACTATCTCATCTGTGTTATATTATATTTGAAAAAAGAACATATATACAGTATGCCAACAAGAACGTACTTGGAAGTAGCTAGAGAGGGACTACGACCCCAAACTCCAGGCATGGAGCATATAACGCCCAACCCAATCGGAGCCAGGAAAGCTGTGGAGACTCCCAAAAGTCCTCCTAAAAAAAACATGGTGCCATGTTTAGCAGCCATCTGTGACCAGAAAGGAAGACACTGTGTGAACACAGAGCAAATGCACTGAAAGTAGAGCCAAGACATAAAGAGAAACTACAATCTAATTTGAGCCCTGAAGTCCACTGAGCCTGAGGCCAGTGCTACCCCAGAACTTCAGATTATGCGAGCCAACACATTTCACTTCTCTTGGTTATGCTCCGTTTCCTATCATTAGCAACTGAAAGAGTGCTACCAGACTCTTTTGAGGGTAGGAGATTAAAATAACTCCCATGATGGCAGGTTTCCAGTGACCAACATCTCTTTTTCACCAGCAGTTTCCATGTCCTCAGCTTAAAACTATCAGAGCCCCATCTCATTTCTGGAGATGTGGATTCACACACTCATGCCTGAACATTCGAACCAGAGTTATATGAAGAAAACTCATGAGGAGATAAATGGATGATGGCCTACAAAACCACAGCCATGCTCTACAAGTCACTGACAAATTTTCGGGACACATGCAGGAATTTCTGGTGCAACTTAGAGTTTGGCCTCTTTCCCTCAAATATATGACCATTTGCATCTGACACTGTAACACAACCTGGGTCTTCTATGATTTGCCTCATATCCTCACTCTGAGAATCTCCTAAACCCACCACTATGGCTACAGGAGTTCAAAAATGGCAAAAAATCAAAGGAACCAACTCTAACAAAATTATGGTATTTCGCAATTTCTATTACCAGCTAAGTCCTAATCACTGTCTTAAAGGATGAGTAATTACACACTACGAATATCGCATCAATCAGTAACATGAATTTATTGACCTTCTATTATGTGCCTAGCATCACACAAAATGCTCTCTGAATCATGATGTGTATTGACACTATATTAAAATGCCAGGGTTTTCTTTGCAGCACCTCAAAGAGATGTGTGGGAAACACCATGCCAGCCTCTCTACTATATCCATTAACTGCACAATCATGTTCAACACCATCCATGGGCATTGACTTACAAAGGCACTGATCAGATTTCATTGCTGGTAGAAAAAAAAAGTCACCTCAATGACAGTTTCATAATCATGGTAGTGTGTGTGTGTGTGTGTGTGTGTGTGTGTGTGTGTGTTAAAGGTAGCCTACAAACACAGAAAATAAGAAGAGGAATAAGACTACTATTAATTGCCAAGAGGAGCTCAGCATATAAAGATGATTATAAATTGTGCTGTGTTTTGATTCTGCAGATGTAGACTTAAACTGCAATAAAATTTGTTCTTTCTTGTCTCTCTTCTTGCTTTTATTGGCATATAAGAGATACAGAACCAGAAAACTGGAAGGGAAACAGCACCATTCCACTGAGAAATTCTCAACAGCTGCTGAGATTGTGGTTTGCCACAAGAAGGTCAAGGTTTGGAAGAAGACCACTGGCAACATGGCAGCTGGCTATGCCACAACCCTTCTGACCGTATGCAAAGAGGCAAAGTGAATGAGGGCATCAGCGCTACAGAGAGCGGCAGGAAAATTCGGACAGGTGGAAGCAGCGGTTAATAGCAGTTGCCCCTAAGTGAAAAGTGCACCTGTAGTGGACCTTCACTGGTTGATGGCCTTGGCAGCTCAGCATCCAGATGTACTCTCTGGTCACCGTGACATTATAAACCCAGGCGCACCCCAACTAATCCAAGTAGCAGCCACTGGACACTTTACTGTAACTCCCAATCTTGAGTAAAGTGGCACAAAATCACAAATGATAAAACATGGTCCAAATGCTGGATCCTCATGCTGGATGCCAAGAGCTGCCTGTTCCTAATCTATTGCCAAGCATCCTTCTTCAATCTACTACCCACCCTGCCATCTACTTACTGTCTCTGTTCTAAACTCCTTTTTTATGTCTTAACTAGGACAGAGGAGGCTTTTAACTAATGACGTGTCCAACTGCACCTCGGTGCTTGTATTTCTTTGACTCTTATTCTAAAGTACATTTCATTCTTATTTTTTTATTTTTTTAACGTTTTTTATTTATTATTGAGAGAGAGACAGAGCATGAGCGGGGGAGGGGCAGAGAAGGGAGAGACACAGAATCCAAAGCAAGCTCCAGGCTCTGAGGTGTCAGCACAGAGCCCGACGTGGGGCTTGAACTCACAACCTGTGAGATCATGAGCTGAGCCGAAGCCGGACATTAACCTACTAAGCCATCTAGATGCCCCAAGTACATTTCATTCTTTGAAAGATACTTGGGAGCCACTCCAAAGAGTTGAGCAACACAGCTCAGTAACAGATAGGAATTAAGATAAGGAGCATTTGCAGCTTATACCCATTATCCAGACCTTGGTGTCTCAGAGTAATAGCATTTCTTGAACAAAAATATCCCCACGGTCAAAATCCACACATATCCCCTGATGAGAGACTATAAACTTTTATAGTCACAGGACTCCCTATTCTACACACAAGACCCCAAGCCCAAACCTTCCACCGACCAAACCCACTTCCTTCCAAGAGAAAAGAAGGAAAGAAGGGAAGGGAAAAAAAGAGCAAAAAAAGGCAAAAAGAAAGATCATAATCTCTTTTAACACTATTTTGCAGGGAAAACATATACATGTTTTTGGGTTTTTTAGCAAACTTTCTACTCTTATGACACCAAAAAGTTCTACTTTTTACCCAATGCTTTTTACCAGTCTTATATAATCAATATCACCTTTATTTTACTTTATTTTGGTAACTTCTCAATTCATTCTTTTTTAAGTGTTGCTGTTTGTAATAACACTAGCTTTATAAGTGGGATCACGACCCTGAGTACTAGATAATAGCTTCTGTTAAAAACAAACCATAAATGTTACTAATTATGTTTTGATGAAAAAAAAGTAAAACCAACTCCAAAAGGTATGCCAATCGTCTCTATTAGTAATGATGATGGCTGCAATTCACGGATTGTCTAATCTGTGCTGGGCACAAAGCTGTATGCTTCACCTAAATTTTCATCAGTTCTTCAAGACAACCACACGTAGCAGGGACCATTCTCTCACATTACTGATAGGAAAACTAAGGGTATACCAAACCTAAGATTCTAAGGCCTGTCTTCTTCCTCAAATGCTATGCTACTCACAGCTGTCCTTGCTTCCAGAAAACTGGGCCATGCCACCCAAAGTACCATCAGATGGCAGGTTTCCCAGACAGCAATCGTAGTAATCAACTAGTAATTAAAGCTCTACAAACCCTTTTAAGTGATGTCACCACTTTCCAGAGAGTTTCAAAAGAATCTTGAACGTTTTCCAAATAGATATGACCAGTTATACACTGATGACATTCAGTCTGATTCATACCCTATTACCAAAAAGAATGAAGTAGATTATTTAAGAAAAAAATTCCATAAATTAAATGTAATTAATTAAATCATGCTAGCAGGCAGTGCAAGAAGAAACAAGGCTCAGCCTGTATTTATTTCTGTGCCTCTGGTAACTCTGTCTAACTCTACAGGGTATAAACACTGAAAGTCCTTGACCAGTCATCCAGAAATGTCTTCAAACTGGGCTACAATACTCTTAGCGGAGATGCTGAGACGTTGAAAAGTTCTTTGGTTTGGGTCTTGTTGCCTCTGGAGACCTTTGCCCATCCTGTGGCTGAGGCAAAGGACAGAAGGAATGGCAAAAAGACAGCAAGGAAAGGATCCACAGAGTTTGACAACCCATTAATATAGATATTCAGACTCTGCACCACCAAGACGTGACTACATTAACAATAGTGCTGATGTACCCTTTGTATGCAAAAACAAAGCTTTCATAATTACCCTGATAGCAGCCACAGGGAACCATGTTGGGAATTTCTGATCTACCTGATTGTTTCTTACAAGGTTTTCTTAATTGAGGGTGGTTTGAGTGAATTCAACTTAACTCTTTCAGAATCAATGCAGGTGGGGGGAGGTTACACCCGAGGCTCTCCAACTGCACCGCCCCAACCACCAGCTACATGTGACTACTGAGCATTTGAAATGTGTCTAAGTTCACACTGAGGAGTATGAGAAGTGTCGTATAGAGTTCGAGCCCCGCATCGGGCTCCGTGCTGACAGCTCAGAGCCTGGAGCCTGCTTCAGACTGTGTCTCCCTCTCTCTCTGCCCCTCCCCCAGTTACACTCTGTCTCTGTCTCTGTCTCTCTCTCTCTCTCAAAAATAAACATTTTTTTTTTAATTATTAAAAAAAATTTGTTAAAGAAATAAAAAGAATGTAAAATATCTCCATAATTTTGACACTGACTATAGGTTGAAATAACTTTTTAAATCTATTAGGTTAAATACAGTGCATCCTTAAAAATATTTTCGCCTGTTTCCTTTTAAAATGTGACTACTAGAAAAGTTAAGATGGCACTCGATTTCCATTGGACAGCACGGCTCTGACTGACGCAGTTTGATTCAACATCTGTCACTCACCAGCCAGGCTGCCACACAGGCTGTGTGGGTTATGCAATGCACAAGGGCACCTGGCAGCAGGTGCAAACAGGGACTGAAATCCACCCTGTCCCGCGCCAGCCAAGCCATCACCAGAGAGCCTTTCCCTAATTTGCACAGAGTGCCACATGGCTAAGTGCAGTCCTGCTTATTAGCTGCCTGAAGTCATTTAATTAGCTGTGGGAAGTAATTTAACCTGCCTTTCCCGTATCCTCATCTGTAAACTTGAGAGACCCTACAGACCTCCTAAGATTCTTGCAAAAATTAAATGGGTTAACTCACATCAAAGGCCTAACTCAGGGCTCAGCCTATGATAGTAAGTACTCAGTAAACATTAGTGACTGGGGCACTTGGGTGGCTCAGTCGGTTAAGCGTCCGACTCTTGATTTCAGCTCAGGTCACGATCTCATGGTTTTTTGAGTTTGAGCCCCGCATTGGGCTCTGCACTGACAGTGCGGAGCCTGCTTGGGATTTTGTCTCCCTCTCTTTCTGCCCTTCCCCTACTTGGTCTCTATCTCTCTCAAAATAGATTTTTAAAAAATATGCTTTAAAAAATAAAATAAAAAATAAACATTAGTGATTATTAGGTCTTCCGTACGAATTATTCCAAATCTTGAGTCTTCTACAGAATGCTGAAAGTCCTTAGAAACACTGTCATTCAAACAGTAGTCCTTCAAGCAGGTGACCGTTCTCTCGCTCAGACATCCATGATTCAAAAGCAAGGATACGCAGCCAGGCATCATTTCCCAGCAGCCGGCGGATGAAACGGAATCAACCCAAGAAGCTGCAAGCCCTGTATTCACCGCGAGAAACTTCACCACAACTACTGTGAAAGAAGTAAAATAAATGAATGTAAAGTTTTCTTCAAAGGACCACAGTGAAATCTGAGGAAAAGAGAAGGAATGCCAAACAAATGATTTCTCATCGACTTGCAGTGACTGCATCGTTTCCTCCCCCAAATGAACGCCAGGTGTGTAAGAAGGATAAAATTTCAATTAAAGCTGCTACATAAAGATTAAATGACCTTTAAAACAACTAGTATACTTGAAAAGGCTATTAATCATCATTAGGGGACGTGTCAACCACAATCCAAAAGGAGGAGGCCTCAGACCGGGCACATCATTGCAAAGGTGGTAATATTTCACTTCAAAGTGCAAAGTGACAAAGGTCCACCCGAGGAAGCAGGAGCGCGAGTTCCCAGAAGGGAGGGCTGTTACCTCAGCGTGTTTTCCCACTATGTGGAAATGAGTTCCCGGACACAGAGTTCATTAAGCTGTGAGCCCAATTACTATCACATGGCGTCAACCGTATTGCAATTACAGTCCTTCCAAGAGGCAGCCAGCCGCCGTTTTCAGGAGAGAAACACTGGTTTGGACAAGGTTTATGAATGATTTTCATTAACTATCATTTACCATTAGCGCAAATAAAAGCACTAAATGCCCACTTTGCTGTAGAGAATGACCTTTGGCCCAGATTCTCTCTCTAACCGATGAGGGCTAAATGTATTGTGACAGCTCCTAATCACATTTAGTGCAGCCCGTGATTTGACGGCGCTGGGTGTCCCATCAACTACAGACAGCCCTGGCAAGGCCATTATATTCCATTTCCTTTTAGAGATATGCATATTAGTATCCCAGGGAATCGAGAAATATAAGCCTTTTCCAATCACCCAGAGTATATTTCAATAGCTTAAAAAACTCCTACAGTCACACCATTACCTACAAAGGATTGCTTGCTATGAGAACACATTTCTCGTCTTTATAATTCAGGTTTATATGCCTAAAATGCATTAATCCGATCAGCCCTACTCTAGTACTATAGATAAAAACTCAGTCATCATAACTCACCAGTCAGAAACAATCCTCTCCAAAATCCACACATAATGTTTTGCAGCTCAGCTTCAGCTCATAAAAAGTTAATACAGCCGTGTGATATTTAATGCTGAGGCATTGGTGCCTGATTTTGTACTAATCCAGGATAACACATTTCACAGAAACGTCAAGGGGAAACACTGGGAAGTCAAGACTCATAACAGGAAAATGATTTACTTTGAGACTCTAACTCCTCGATTTGAATGAAAACAAGTAAATGGCCGCCAAACGTTCAAAATAAAATGCATTTAAATTTTGAGTCTGGCTCCACGTTACCGTAGGCAATAGCTCTCCTTATCCTGAAAGAGACTGGCTCATACACTTCCCCAGCAAATGTCTGACCCCAAACGGGGGATAATGCTTTCTAAGTACACAGTCTGAGGCCAAGAGGGAAAAGAGGTATAAGATTTACAGAGGGATGCAAAGGTTGCTTTCTAATAAAAAGCTAAAACCAAAGGCAGCAGAATTAAACACCTCATTGCAGTAATGGTTATCAAGCAGGTGTCAGTTACTATCCATTGTCTTTGCAGCAAGAAGGCCCTGTTGTCTAGTCTTTGTTCCCTGGTAGCAATCTTCACTGTCAGGGGGAAAGCAGCAAGCTGGTTCCGGTCCTCTGTTGCAAAGTGAAACATACTTGGGGAAAACTCAAGAAAAGGTGAGGCTTTTTATCTGGATTACAAATATTTAAGGAAAAGAAAAAAAAAAAAAACCCACAAGGCCAGAGGATACTTTAGTCTTCTGGAAGTTAAATGGATGATTTACATAGACAGGTCCGCTTTCTACAGACCTTTGACAGAATGTCCTGTGTTTTATCAACACCGAAAGAGCTTAAACGATTTTTAACTTGGCTACATAGACAGCCTTTAAAAAAAAAAAAAAAAAGACCTCATTGTCACTGTTTCCTTTACCTAGAACCTACCAGAACTTGGAAGTCAGGGAAACTGTTTTCCTCTTGTAAGTTAAACTTTTAACATCAAAGATGTGCAAAGTCACTTTAAAGATACAGGTGACTTCTATGTGAAAATGGAGGCTGCTGGGCAATTAAAGCATGGATGGTAAAAACAATGGTTTTCCACAGTTCAAGTACTTTGCTGAACCATTTATTCATACATTTTTATAGCTAGGGGGCTTGAAGCACAGTGAGGCAAGTGATTTGCCCAAGGTCACACAAAGCAGTGCCCAGCCACGTGCTATTTAAGAAATCCGATCCTGGTGGCACATGTCACTCTTTGCTGGACTTGAATATAACCAACAGCCTTAGCCTCATGCCACTGAATATTTAAAACAAATAACTCACTCACCTTGGCTGGTTACAGCTGCACAACCAGCTGACTAAAACGTGCTGTCTGTGCCTATAGGGAGATAAGGGGTTGGCCAGAGGCATGTGTCTACTACCCCTTTGGCAAGCATGGCTTGCTGTATGTTCACCAGTTGGCTCTCCGGCTTTACAGATTATGGTCAGGAGTTTGTGAGTTTATGAATCCACATCGAAGAGAAGACACCACCAGCAGTGCCCTGACAAATGAGTGTCCCGAGCCTACTGGGATTGGGCCCAGAATGTGACAAATTCACAAAATTAATGCCATCCTGTGATGAGATCCCCAGCAGGTTTGGGGCAGGAAATTCTGGACAGTGTCACTGACTGAGTTCGATCCTTTTCTTTTTAGTGAAATGCACATCATTACCCAACTTACGGTCTCTAATATTCCATGGCTTCCCAAAACAGTTTTAAAAAAGCAAAAAATTACAGAAAATAAAAGCCTAAGGTCATACAGTTAACCTATAAAGATTTCATTACACCACCCTTTACTGCTCCCCTACAAAGAGATTCCCCTGAATCTAACAATTCAGGACATGCTTTATTTGCACGTCTTCATGCTATTCTCCACTTCAGATATGGATTACAGAATCTATAGTGCTTATTTTTTTTTTTTACTTCAAAGTCACTAAAACTAAAAGCTCTGCTCTCTTCTTTAACATTATGCATTTAAGAACAAGCCACCACTGGAAATAAAATATCCTAAATGCTTCTTCAAATAGACGGTCCGTGTTTTAGCAAAACAGGGCAGTTCCGCTTAATCCTGTTTCTTTTGAAGACAAAGTGCTTTTAAATTCGATCGTTAAAAATGGGTCACCTGCAACTGTGTCCATTTCCTAATTTATTCATTGCCTTAACCTTGACATGCCTACACACACCAGGCAACCTGTTCACAGACAATCCGTGTCAGAGTTTAAATTTGGGGGGAAAGCATCCTGAATGGTCTTTAGGACACAGAGGCATGAGGCCAAACCCTAGGACGTCATTACAGCAAAGGGCTTAAGAGCAAGGACTGAGCCTCGAAGCAGAGATTAGAATCCCACTTTTGTTGTACAAGAACTCCTGCCCTTGGCATGTTATTTAACTTCTCTGAATATCAGTTTTCTCACCTATAAGTGGGAATAATTTTTTTTAAAGCTAACATTTGAGCAAATCGCTGTGTTTCAGACATTATTCTGATTAGGGATTTAAGCCTCACCACTTTAGAATGAAGGTGGTATTATTATTACTGCCACGTCACAGACGGGGAACTTGAGCTTCAGGAAAATTGGAAGGCTTGCCAAGGACACCCAGGAACTGGCAGATGTGGCACTGGAACCCAGGCTGTCTGATGCCAACTTGCCTCCTTAGTCGTTTTACTTATTACCTCCCAGGGTTGCTAACATAATTAAATGAGATGATACACGAAAAGCACATCACACAGCATACATTCAGTGCTCAGGAATTAGAGGTGTTATTTCAATTTTTATTTATCAAATATTATTTCATTTGATGCTGAGGTGAAAAGAAATGTTAGTCCTTGAAATTATGTCACTCCTTGCATTGGTAACATTCCTGTTTAGGGAGGGAAAATATTACTGACAATACTATAATAGTAGTGGCAATAATGCCATGATTAGTAACAAGGTAGTTTAAAGCATGGCTCTCAACTCAAAGGTCTGAGTTCAAAATCCAGTATCATGGAATGAATGCTGGTGGTATTCTTGCAAATTCAGACGTTGAAGTCCTAACCCCAACTGAGATGGCATTTGTAGGCGGGGCCTCTGTGTGGTAATTAGGTTTCTATGAGGTCATGACGGTGGGATCCTCATGACCCGATTAGTGCCTTTATAAGTAGGAAAGACAGAGATCTCTCTCTCTTTGTGCCTACACACCAAGGAAGGCAATGGGAAAACAAAGCAAGAAGGCAGCTGTCGGGATGCCTGGGTGGCTCAGTCGGTCACGTGTCTGACTGTTGGTTTTGGCTCAGGTCATGATCTCACGGTTCAGTTTGCGAGGGGCTCTGCACTGACAACTTGGAGCCTGTTTAGGATTCTCTCTCTCCCTACCAACCTCTCTTTCTCTCTCTCTCACACAAGAAAAAAAATATTTTTTAAAAAGAAGGGAACTGTCTACAAGCCAGGAAGCAGGCTCTCATCAGGTACCAAATCGGCCAGCACCTTGATCTTGGACTTCCCAGCCTCCGTTACCGTGAGAAGCAAATGTCTATTGTTTAAGCACCTCATCTGTGATATTTGCCACAGCAGTCTGAATTGACCAAAACACCTGGTCTACTACTTTCTGGTGAGATCTTGGGTAAGTTACTGCACCCGTTGAAGCCTCATCTGTACAAGACCTTCTATTTCCTAGGACTAGAGTAAGAATTACACAAGCTGACACATCAAAAGCACTCAGCACCGTGCCCAGTGCAGAGTGAGGCCTCTCCAAATATCAGCCATTATTTGAGGGATCACCCCCTTTCTCAACAGACTCCAAGTCTTTTTGTGTAAATCAAATATATGTCCATTGATAGGTGTGGGAGGTCATATACTAACAGAGGTTTCCAAAAACTCTTAGGTGGTATTACTTGTAAATCTCCAGAATGTTTTATCTTAGAAAAGGCCTTTCACCATCATTATCCTAGCAGGATTAAAACATTAGGTTTCTATGAGGTCATGAGGGTGGGATCCTCATGACCCGATTAGTGCCTTTATATGTAGGAAAGACAGAGATCTCTCTCTTTGTGCCTAAGAGCCGCACAGAGTTTTTCTGTGTTCTCGTTTTTCTTCCCATGTCCTTTCACTGAGCATTTTTTCTTGTTAATGAACTCCTTTCCAGAAGTAGGTCTTTGGATCATTCTTTTAATACATCAATTTCAAAACCATTCTCTGTGTTTCTTCCTATATTGTTTAATTCATAATGCTGCCTTCACATGTGTGGGTTTCATAAAGTTGTCCCAGAATGACACTCCAGGAACACAAAGTGCCTGCTCTCAGTAGCATGCTTCTAGAATCTTCTTTGGTTCCTCACTTGGAGATGACTCCATTCCTTGTCCTTTGCCCAACCCTAGCCTGAGATAAGGTCCATCTCATGTCCTGGAGATTTCATGTTTCCTTTACCTCATAGGATCTGAAGTCAGAAAAACCAAATCACCAGCCATTGAGAAGGAGAAAGGGTGGCATAGAGGAAGTTTCTGCTATGGTGCAGACACCGTTCATGCTTAGGCTGAATTTTTCATCTTTCAACCAGTTGAGTTGCTATGGTGCACATCAAGCCTTAGAATGGTCTTTATTTCTCCCTAGCTATTTTAGCTTATTAAAAAGTCTTTACTATCCCATTTTCTTTTTGCCCTGTAGTCTTTGGACCTCATTAGAAATGTTTATTCTTGAGAATATAAGCTTTTGCCATACAGTCAGAAAATATTGAACTTCTCCCCTTTAATCGCCAATTAGCATTTTTTTGTTGTTTCTCTTTTCTGTTGTTTACGCACTTTGTGAGTTAGACTCTAATTTCTCTGGAAAGAGGCTAAGCCCTCTCACATGGATTTCACATGGGGAAAATGAAAGCAGGACATTTCAGCTTTCTCCCTCCCTTTCTCTAGTTAAATATTTAGGATAAAACACCAGTCCATTAAAAAGGAATCATTTTATCACATATAATGCTCCTTCCCAGAAAAGTGACTACATTATGCATCTTCTAGGCAAAACCACTTTGACAACAAAACTACATATTCAATTCTGGGTAATGACGGGGCCACAGGAGGGGGAAAATGAGGACGGTCTAATGGTCTGAATGCTTTCCTAGACAGCAAACAGTGGCCCCAGCCAGTCGGCTTGGCACGCCTAAGCCTCTCCTCTGAGGAAGCTGTCTCAGGTCACACAGCATTGTTCCTAACGGATGTGTCCCCATCTGCCCTCTGCCCTATTTCTAAGGTGGACTCATAGTCATTTCTCTATTCAGATGTCACTCCACCAGACTGTACTCAAAGCAGTAGTATTTATTTCATAATTGTTTAAAGCAAATCACTTTGTCCCCGATTGCAATGACTGCATTCTAAAGCATACACATTTTGTCTTCAGATCAAAGTTAAATCCACCTCTGTGTTTTGTCCATATAGGTTGATTCTGAAAATAGAAAACCAATAGAGTACCTCTTATGATTTTTATAAATGTGTAGGTAGAGATTATTCACTTAAGAACCAAGGGGCCTGATGCACAAGGAATACCTAAATCACTTCCAGTCAGAGATGTTTTCAGACACCCACTCCAACTGACCTCGTACCTCTTTTCTAGATTCCTTCAATTCTTTTAAGCCTTACTCCTTTTTCATAACACTGAAAAACTACTATAATCTGCTCATCAACTTCCTAAATTTTTGCACTTCCAAAAATATCTTTACTTTGCCTTCATGCTTGGTTGTTAATGTGACTGAGTATAGAATTGCAGCTTCAAAACCTTTCCCAACCCTCCCTGCATTGTGAAAACACTGCTTCTCCATCTTCCACCACCCAGGGTCACAATCAAATAAAGGTAGGATATCATAATTCTTATGCCTCGGTAAATAGTTCATTTCCTCTTCTCTCTGGAAGCTTTTAGGGTCTTCTCTTTATCCTCAGAGCACTGGAATTGCCTTAGGATATGTTAAGTCTACTACCATGACTTTTGTGACAGAAATCTATCCCAAACTACTCGCTTCATAGTGCTAAAATCAGACGTGGCCATATGGATGGTTTAAACAAGGCTGTTAGGTCTGGGTCTCTTTCTTCCCATCCTCAGACCTGGCCTCCTACGTGTTGGATTCTTTCTCAGGCTAATACTCTCCTTAAAAAGAGCCCCTCTTTGTTTCATGGTCACTGGGTCGTTAAGCACTGGAGACCTCAGAAAGGGTTACAGCCAGTCTCTCCCAGCTTCTCCATGGATTCCCTAAGAAGCATTAATTGGCCAGTTCTAGTATAAGGTAGAGAAGCTATCAAAAAACGTAAAAAGGCTGAAGAGACAACAGAAGTCTCCTAAGTTAGCACCGGGTTTTCTTTTCCTTCATTCTGCTTGGCACTTACTGAACCCTTTCAATCTAAAGAGTTATATTTCATCCACAAAAAAAAAAAAAAAGAAAGAAAAAAAAACTTTCTTCTATTATATTTTAGCTACAACCTCTCTTCTTTCTTACTGTCTCTTTCTGTAGCTCCCGCTAGAATCCTACTGGATGCCTAGACAGCTGCTCCACATCTTAACACTATTCCCTGAATTTCTGACTTTTTTACTGGACAGCGTGGAAGGTCTCCTTGATTCCATCTGCAAGAACACCATCAAGGTCTTCAATCCCATTTGATTTATTATTAAGCCCATCCATTGATTTTTGTTTTAATGTCAGCAAACTACTTTTTTCATTTTCAGACACTCTTGCCTCTTTTATGGATGAAAGCTCTTTATTTACTCTGAGAACGTGAATTTGAATTTTTTTGCCCATTACTTGAATCATTTATTTTTAATTCAAATGAGTTGCTCTGCTCATCTTTGTTCTCTTGTGCTTCTTCTCTTGGTTTTCATCAAATATCTGGCAAACCTTGTTTGTCCATTCATATTTTTCAATATATGGTTTAAGACAGGTAGAATGAATTTACTTTAGATCTGTATACATTTGCTTACATGAGCATTTCTCCCTTAAATGGAGAGACTGAATACAGGTAGGCCAACAGAGTATGGGAGGATGTCAACAGGCACACATCCTAGATTATGGTTGGACGTGGGGCAATCAGACATTGTGGTTCCGCGGTGTGGGGGCAGCCACAGTTACTATAGGGATAGAATAGTTTGCTAGAATTTTTTTCCTGGGCACCCACCCATACGTCTTGTTTTCCCTGGCATGTCTGTTGTAAAGATCAGGATTTCCTACACATATATGCCCGCTTCACATATAGACTCCTATATTCTCTCTGCGATCTGCCCTAAGATCAATCACTTTCTTTAGGAAAGACCTTTCGCCTTAGCTAAGGGGCAGAAGCCCCTTCCTACAAGCTGTTCTGATTAACAAAGAATAAGGGGAATGACCAAAGGTCCAGGCTGTTAGAAACACCATTCTACACAATGAACAATTTTAATGATTGCTCCATGGCCCATTCTAGCTCTTTGTTGACCCCAGGTTTGAAGCTGCTCTGCGTTGTATTTCTACTGAGCTGTTGCCATTAATCTGATCACGTCTGTTTTCTACCTTCTACATATTCTTCCAAAGTTCTGGCCACTGACAGTAACTTTACTTTTCTCCTCACTGTTTCACTCTTTTTAAAATTATTTTTCAACAATTTTAATGGGAGAAGAGTTAGATGCAGATCATCAGTCTAGCATTTTGAACCAGAGCCTCCATATACCAATTAAAGCCTACTGATTGACACACATTAAAATGATTGATCATGCTGGGTGATGGCAAATGTGTAAGATACAGGCACTTTGATCTTAGAAGAAAGGAGGCTGGATATCTTCTTTGGATGGAATTTGACAGTAACTACCAACGTGGTAAATGTCCGCAATCCATAACTTTCTAATCCCACATTTATAACATACCCTACAGAAACACTAGCATGACGACTTAAACACATATTGTATAATTATGTTTACCAAGGCACTCTACCTACAAGCAAATAAATAGGCAATGTCATAAACAGGGCAATAGTTGGACAAACTACTGTACATCCATAAAGTGAGTAAAGAATGAGGCAACTCTATTTGGGATGACTGGGAAAGATGCCCACGATATGTGACTGACAAAAGCAAGTTGCGCAAAGGTATGTTTTAGATGATCCCAATTAAAAAAGTAATAAAATAGAAACAGTACATTAATAATGTGCCTTGCTACTATCCTAACATATTATAAAATGCTTCTAACATATTTCTTTTCTGTTCCTACTTTTCTTAAATTTTCAATCTCTGCATAACCAGACATAGTTAATGGCTATTGTCAATTAATATCAAGCAGTAACAATGCATGAAATGCAAGATTTCTC
The DNA here is from genome assembly GCF_018350215.1 of Panthera leo. Taxonomy (NCBI): domain Eukaryota; kingdom Metazoa; phylum Chordata; class Mammalia; order Carnivora; family Felidae; genus Panthera; species Panthera leo. The sequence continues at coordinate 144,219,936 of NC_056687.1, read as the reverse complement.
CAGAAAAAGAAATGTTGATAGAATACACTGAGAAAACGTGTATTGTATGTTAGAACATTTTATTTCCTATAATGTTCATATTCACACCTCCCCAATTTTAGGTATCAAAATTTCATACCTAATGTCAGAGTACTTCATGCCACAATCTGAATTCATCTTCACCCAGGCAAAAGTATTTCTCACCAAATAATTTCTATAGGACAATTTGCCAATTTCATCCAGAATCAATTTCTAGTTGCATATAATGTATCCAAAGGCAGTGTGCTATGCTCTCTTCCTCTTCCTATTTCTCCTCAAGCTCAAAAATGTCTTTGGACATTTTTCTTTTTTGAGAGAGAGAGAGAGTGCATAAATGGGGGAGAGGGACAGAAGGGGGGAGAGAGAGAAAGAGAGATAGAGACAGAGAGAGAGGGAGGGAGAGAGAGTCTTAAGTAGGCTCCACATTCAGCACAGAGTCCAACACGGGGCTCAATCCCATGACCCTGGGATCATGACCTGACCTGAAATCAAGAATCAGATGCTCAATCGACTGGCCACCCAGGCGCCCCTTGAACATTTTAAAGTAAAGAGCAGCATGACCAGAACTGGAATGTATTGCATGAAAAGCAAAGTTTTTCCAGAAATTACAATAAACTTTAAACTTGTTAACTTCAACAGTGACATCTGAATAAACTCACAACGTGTAGAGGCACTTAAGTTTCCTAATGAGTCTGTCACAGGCTTTTTCATTTCTGTTACAGTGCTTTTGTAGCATGTCTTTCTTCATTCTTTCTTAAACTTTCCATCTCCCTGCTTACGTTACTCATCTGTTCTTATAGGTTTTCTGCTTTTTCCATCAGAGCCCTTAGCAAGTTAATCACAGTTAGGCTTCTGAGTCTGATAATCCCAATATCCTTGCCAGTTATGAGTTTACTACTGATGCTGCATTTCTTCGCACTGTGTTTTCTGCCTTATAGTATGCCTTGTGGTTTTTTATTGAAAGGCCTTTGGTGAGGTGGTGGTGAGGACAGGAGGCGAAGCTTTCCGTAGCCCTGAGATTAGTCTTGACCTCTCGCTGAGTCTGTACCCCTGGACAATGACCTCATGACATGATTCTCAGTCCCCACCTCACCCTTCTTAGGTGAGACAGAAAGGCGAGACGGTGCCTACCTTCCTCCAGGTAGGTCACGCTTTGGTAAAACACCAGTCAGTTAGGCTTTGGTCACAGTTTCACTTGAGGGCAGGCAGAAGAGAATGCTCTAACACAGTTCAAACTGGTGAGGTTTCCCCTCCCCCTGGCAGAAGCACACAGGGATTTTTCTCCCATCTTCACTGGAGAGCCTGGCAGTCTCCTGGAGATAATACACACAAGTGTGGGAGCTCCTCTAAGACCAGGGTCCCCTGGAACTCTTAACTCTCAGACTCTTCCACACTTAGCCTTCAGCAATTACAGTTTAGGTTTTCCAACTCTGCCATTACTTCCCACAGAGGTTTCTGCTCTAAGTAGTAATTCTCCGTATTCACTTGTCTCTCCAATTTGGGAGGCAGTGGTTTATCCTGTGACCTCGATTCTCTGACGGATCTAAGAAGAGCTGTTGACTTCTAGTTGGTTCAGCTTTGCTCTTGTGTAGACAGGACTCCAAGCTCTTTACATGCCAGACCAAGAAAAGGGGAAATTAAAATGTCCCTAATTCTAGATGGTTACTTGAATGTGTCTGTGATTTGAAACATCTATTCCTTTTATTTATTTTAAATATGACAAAATGAAAAGAGAAAATATTAAACAAATATATCCAAGAAATTAGCAGCAAGTCATGAGAAGTTAGTCTCTGACTATCAGACCAACACCTCTATTAATACAATCAAACAACTCCAATGAGCCTGGAAACTTTTCCTGGCTATTCGAAACTGGTGGTAAGGAAAGCCTTAACTCTATCAAGTTGGGGTGGGACGGAAGAAGGATCCTACTAATTGTCTGCTTTTATTAAGAGTAAATTACTAATGAGATTAAGAGCTGACTCCTTTAGATAGATAAGGAAGCTATTAAGAATGAGGGCAGCTTCCAAAATTATCCAAATTAAACATATGCATGTGCACACACACACACACACACACACACACACACACACACACACATAAACACACACACTCACATCACATCACATCACATCACATCACAGAAGGGGAGAAACAAAAGGCTAACAAATACAAGGGATGCTCAAATTTACTATTAATAAGAGAAATGCAACTAAATCCCATCGGGGGAAAATTTCAAGTGATGGTAAGAATGATTCTCATATATGTTTTTCATAAACCTGTTTGCACTGCTGATATAAGATAAACAGGTATAGCCATTCCAGAAAGCAATATGGCAGTATTTACACCATGTACATATGCTATAGCCAGGCAATCCAACCCTGAATATACGCCCACAAAGACATTCTGACACAATGGCGCATCGCTTGTGGTGGCTGGGATGTGGAGGCGTTCTGGATGCCCACCACTGGGGAAATGAATCAGCAAAATGTGATGGATACACACTTGGAATATTCTGCAGCTGCAAGAAGCAAACCAGCTGTACACAGAACATGGGTAGACGTTAGAGACCTCACGTGGGGTAAAATATGAAACCAAATGAGAACCATAATATAAAACACAAAACAAGATGACACATTTTTTTAACTTTTTTTTTAATGTTTTACTTATTTTTGAGAGAGACAGAGACAGAATGTGAACAGGGCAGGGGCAGAGAGAGGGAGACACAGAATCTGAAGCAGGCTCCAGGCTCCGAGCTGTCAGCCCAGAGCCCAACGTGGGGCTCGAACTCACAAGCCATGAGATCGCCACCCGAGCCGAAGTCGGACGCTTAACCGATGGAGCTACCCAGGTGCGCCACAAGATGACACATTTTATACATACTTTTAAGAACGGACACACTAGGGGCGCCTGGGTGGCTCAGTCGGTTAGGTGTTTGACTTCGGCTCAGGTCACGATCTCATGGCTTGTGAGTTCGAGCCCCCACATTGGGCTCTGGGCTGACAGCTCGGAGCCTGGAGCCTGCTTCGGATTCTGTGTTTCCCTCTCTCTCTCTGTCCCTCCCTGGCTCATGCTGTATCCCCTCACCCCCTCTCAAAAATAAATAAACACTAAAAATTTAAAAAATTAAAAAAAGAATGGACACATTAAACAAAGCACATATGTGGAATAGGAAAGTTGAAAAGGGTCAAAAGGTGTCAAGGATCAAAGGTGGAAAATGAACAAAAAACAAGAGTGAGGCCTTACCTGGGGCAGAACAAAAAACACATGCACACCCTCTCTAGAAGATGTTCTATTTCACCCAACTTTTCAGCTTCTCCGGGACGTGCCAACGAACAGCAGATAGGGACCTTAGCCTATTTCTTTGTCTTTTACCTCTTCACTTTTCCCACATGCCCCACATCTACCTGCTGGGTTCTCAACCAAGTAATCATTTGCTTCCTATGACTTGGTTCATCACAGAGAGATTCGGTTTCTTAAAAATTCAGAATTTTAGTAATCAGTAACACCTACTTCCACATTTCACAAATTCGGACTTGTTTTGTGATTTCAAAAGTGACACTTGAATACACTCAGAGCATTTAGGGGCACTTAAGGAAACTGTATAACCTGTGACACTCAATGCTCACTTGGATGTATCTGTAATTTGGAAGTATGTGTTCCTATTATTATATGGATGAGAAAATGATAAGAGAAAGTCTTGCTTATACAAATAAATCCAGTAATTTAGCAGCAGGCCACAAATGAGAAGCTAGGATCGCTGACTCTCAGACTAGGCCCCCTGTGAACAGGGTAAAGCCCAGGATGATAAAGAAAGGCCTGAGAGCTAGTTCCACAGTTAGGAACAGACCACAGGTCTCCAAAATCCTAGGTCAGTGAGCTTTTTTCTTTCCGCAAGGTGCATATTTGCGATCAGGTGTTTCCCAAAATGGTCCCTTTCTGGTGAACCCAGTGTCTTTACTGTAAGTAACGATACACAGCCCTGTGATGCCTGCTGTTAATTTTCAAGGGGGGAGCACCAAAAACTCACCTATCAGTGATGGAAAAAGATACAGTCAAGGGTACAAGAAATCAGGGACTTTTGGAAAAGTAGTTGGTAGTTCCATACTTTCATATTTATCACATGAAATACAAAAAGGAAGAAGAATATTTACCTTTAAATATTTTCCTACAACTGAATAAAGGCTTCAATGTGGAAAGTCCAATACGATATGGCCATAGTTCCCTGAATTAAAACCCCTACCTTCTTTATTTATTAATCACATGTTGCCATCACTGTGGTACTAGAAAATTAAATTAGTTCTCACTGACAAACTACCTAAAGGAAAAAAAGAAAAAAATTGCAAAGACCCCCCAAAATGTAACATAGTCCCAGAAGAGTGAGTTAAAGTGTTCATTTTAGTTTCCCCGAGGTCTAAATTTCCTCAGGCACCTTCTGTGATCTTTTATTTAGACGGAAAAATATTCAGCTACCACCTATACTTTTTCCTTCAGGCATTTAGCCCCAAAGAAAGAGGAAACAGGGAAATATTTCTAAAGAAAGCCCAAAATTCAAGAAATGAAGAAACAGATTAAAATGGAAGTGATTTTTGCAAGAGGTTGAAAATGGTGTCATTTAGAGTAACCCTGGATATACAGATTCCTTGTGACTAACTGTAATCTTTCATAAAGCATTGGAATTTGTATTGATGGAAAAAGCTTCCAGCTATAAGAAAACAAGAGCAGCAGCAATAAACAACACTGATCTCTTTTCTCAAAGAAGCACTATTCATGGACAAAGGAATTGAAGTGGAAAAATAACTTCAGATTTCAATCTACTCTGTAGAGTGATTCACACAAACATACACAGAAAACGGGCTTAAATGATAATCACCTGAACAAAGCACAATAAACCTTGCGTAATGGCACATCTCCCTGGTCGAAGGGACTTCATGCACTTAGCAATAACCTAAAGAGGTCACCGAGAGGGGCATCTCATCTACCGCAAGTCCACTTAACCACTTCTGCCAAAAGAGATTCTAAAAATGCTGAAAGGTCTCCAGATAAGAGTCCAAAGTCACACCCAGGAACACATTTCAAAGCTCAACAGCCCACACTAGCAGGAAATGAGTCCAGGTAGGTAACTTAAATCACCCACCCTAGGGATTTAACTTGTTTCTTCTCTTTTTGATTTCCGAGGGTAACTGCTGATCCAGCTTCAGCGACAAGCTCTTGTCTTACTGGAAATGCATTATCAAATTGCTCTCAGGATGAGCTGCTGTTCTGCTTGACCTTTGCTTCTGGTTCTCCCTTTACAACACTCCAGACTCACCGGTGGCTCCCCAGGAAACCCTCTGCATCATGAAAATAAGTCACGTGCAGAGAAGAGCAAAGAGGTACCTTCATATTAATTGCAATGCACCTAGAAGTACATCATGGGGTCTCTGAGATATCCAGGAGTGGTGGAGGAAACCGAGAGCAATTCTCAAAAGGGTGTAAGAAGACCCAACGATTCCTTTCTAAGTATTTATCCTAAAGATATTCCCTAATATCAACATTTATTTACTAATAGTACAAACATCTATTTGCAAGGGTGTTCACTGCAGCCCTACTTATAATAGGGAAAAACCAGAAGCAACCTAAAAGTCCAATATTAACAGCATAATTGTTTAAAATTATGAGCACATTGAGTGGAATATTATTCATCCGTGAAAAGTAATCCTGTTACATGAGTACTAACACAAATATTTTTATGATGCAGTATATTATATTAAGAAAGTAGGTTGGGTGCCTGGATGGCTCGGTCGGTTGAGTGTCCGGTTTGGGCCCCGCGTCAGGCTGTGCGCTAACAGCTGGGAGCCTGGAGTCTGATTCGGATTCTGTATCTCCCTTTCTCTCTGCCTATCCCCTGCTCACTCTCTCGCTCTCTCTTTCTCTCTCAAAATAAATAAACAATGAGGGGCACCTGGGTGGCTCGGTCGGTTAAGCATCCGACTTTGGCTCAGGTAATGATCTCGTGGTTCAGGAGTACAAGCCCCACGTCAGGCTCTGTGCTGACAGCTCGCGGAGTCTGGAGCCTGCTTCGGAATCTGTGACTCCCCCTCTCTCTCTGTCCCCTCCCCAGCTCATGCTCTGTGTCTGTCTCTCAAAAAATAAATAAACGTTAAAAAAAAAAATTTTTTAATAAAAAAAATAAACATTGAAAACAAAAGTAGATTGTGGCACTACAGGTACAGACTTCTGATTTATGTTCAAGTGTATATATATTTGCATGTGTGTCTAAAAATACCAGTCCAGAAAAATACATACCCAGATCCTGGTAGTGGTTATTTGCTGGGTAATAAAATTTTGATATTTTTGCCCCTATATGTTTACCTATGAATATTTTCCAATTTTTCTCTGAAGTAAGCATATACTGCTTCTGTAGTAGAAAAAAAATCTAGTAGTTATTTTATCCTTGGAAACTCCTTAAGGAAGACAACTTGCTGCTTTGTACAAAACTAAGTAAAAAACCACAACAGTGCAGACAACAAAGAAAGTAGGGTCTAGACAAGGGTCCATTCCAAGATGGGGCATGTGGCAAAGACATGGTAAATGAAAAAGTAAGTGAGGGCTGAGAGTCAACGGTTTCTCTTCTGTTCTGCGTGACTTCTCTAAAGCATTTGACACTCACTTCTCTAGAATGTCACTCCCGGTTGGTTTCTTCCCATCCCCTTGCCTGTCCCTTCAGTTTTGGCTTCCACCGCTCTACATGTTACCTCAGGCTAACCTCTGCTCTCACTCTGTAACTGTGTGCTCCACTAATCTCTCTTCTGGCCCTCAGAATGAATGTCCAATGTCCACAAGTCCTGCAGACCCATTCAACTCCACATGTCGAAAACCGAATTCCTCACCCTCTCCCCACCAGCCTGCTTCTTTCCCAGGATTCCTTCTCTCTTTTCAGTGACATCATCATGCACCCAAAATAGACATCTCGGGGTTATTTTTAACTCCTCCCTAATATTCTTCAAGCAATTTAGAACAAATTATGTCCAGGCACCTGGGTGGCTCAGTTGGTTGAGCGTCTGACTTCGGCTCAGGTCAATGATCTCGCGGTTCCTGAGGCCAAGCCCCACGCTGGGCTCTGTGCTGACAGCTCAGAGCCTGGAGCCTGCTTCGCATTCTTTGTCTCCCTCTCTCTCTGCTCCTCCCCCCCCCCTCACACTCTGTCTCTCTCTCAAAAATAAACATTAAAAAAATTTTTTTAAAAAAAGAACAAATTATATGCACCATCTAAATACCGCTGGTATCTGTTATCTTCTCTTTTTTTCTCGCAGCCCTAACCCAATCCTCCATCGTCCCTAACCTGCATCTGATACCTCTTCCTTCTTTCTAGTTCAAAACATATGTTCATTATTGCATCCTTGGGCAAGGCAATCTAGTACCCACCCCACCCCTGTTTAAAACAAAGTCCAAACTGCTTTCTGCTCTGTACAAGGCTCTTCAAAATCCAGTTCCAACTTATCTATCCAGCTTAACCATCCCCCCATCACCAACAACTACATCATGCCCCCCCAAATACACACACTCCAGACCCACCAAGTCTCCACCGAGTCCCCCAAGCACGAAATGCATGCCGTGTCCACGTGTCCCTGCATCCCATTGCTACTGTCTGTAAACTCCCCTCTCTCTTCTCTGCTTATAGTCCATTCTTTAGCATCTTTCTCAATCCTCTTTCCTCTCTGATAATGAAGCCTCAGCCTCACTCCTGTGTGGTCATATTTTCCACCTTGCTTTCACATTACACACATTCCTCTCTTATACTTTTCATCTCCCTTCTTAAGCTGCTCGTATCCCCACAGGAGACTATGAATTGGGCCACTGCCCTGGTCCTCTGCAGAAGTTAGGAAGGCTAAGTACTCACTTCCCCAGTCTCTCTTGCAGCTAGGGATGGTGCTCACAGGACATAGCCCGGCTGATGAGGCATCAGCACAAAACTGCTAGGCAATCTCTGCATAATTGTTGTGTTTTCCTGAGAGAAGAAAAAAAAAAAAAAAAAAAAACAGCTAACACCTCCCTCTGCCTCTCACCTTGATATCCGGAGCTGCAGAAGCTATCTTGTCAACATTGTCAACATGAGGGCAAAAGCAAGAGCACCACAGATATTACAGCCCCAATGTCACACAGCTCCTGAACAACACTGGCAGTCACCAATCTGCAGACTTATTAGCTGAGAAAAATCAACCATGGTTTTTCTAGCTATGTTTCACACTGTCTGTTGCCTGCCACCTTCCTAACTGATATTTTTATCAACCAATTAATGTAGCAATAACTACTGGAGACCTACCAGTCTCCTGACACTATACTATTTTTATTTGTTTTGCTTTCTCTAATCTTTAGGTGTCATCCTTTCTATTTGCAGAATCGAATGTTGACGTGCTGAAAAATTAAGTAATCTCTCAAGCATCACACATAGCTGTGAAGTTTCTGAGCCAGGATTCCAACCCAAAAGAGCTGCCTGATTTGAAAGATTGTCCTTTTCACCACTTTTGAAGATGGATGCAATGAAGCTAGACCAAGAAAAGAGTTGCTGAAGACAACATGGGTTTGTGAGCCCAGCAAATGAGAAAATCCATATCAGCTAAATCCATTTACTAGTTTACTGTTGACTTAGTAGTGGGGGATAGAAAAAAAAAAGCCTTGCTAAAGGTGGTAATAGAGGAATTCTTTCTAGGCTGCCCTCACAAGAATTATCAATCCTGCCACTATTTGTCACAAGAGATTGGATTCTCCTCTTTAAAGCCAAAAATGGTTACTGCCCAGTGCTCCATTTTCTTCAAGATGCTTGCAAATTCATTCACAAAGGAGACCCGTGTTCAAAGGAAGAGTAAGGAAAAGGTTGTTTAAAGCATTTGTGAGCAAAGGCACCACATGAAAGAAAATGCCTCTGCTCAGAGAGTGAGGAGGCCATATTTGGGATCAGGAATGATTTTAAAAGGAGTAGGAAAACACCGCCATAGTGTGATTTGAGGATCGAGAAATGCGTGAGTTAATTTAGCCTAGAGATAGGAGACCAAAAAGACAAATACCCTCCCCATATTACTCTTAGTCTGATGCACACCATATTGTGGAAGAAAGGCAAGAGCGATATACCAGATGGCATATATTTAAATCTCGGTTCCACCACTAACTGTGCCCTGCTCTCTGAAACACAATTAGCTTAATGGTCAAATGAGGGTGATATACTTACCTTCTAAGGTTTCGTGAGGATTATTAAATGAGATAACAGATAAGCAAAGCACTTAGGTCAATGCCTGGCCCCAGTAAGCGTCAGGTAAGTGGTGTGGCTGATGATAACAATAGCAATTAGAAAGCAATGACAACAGCAATTGCTCAGAAGCACCACAACTAGATGGTGATCATGTCAACACTGGGGACAAAACACGTGGTTTAGACATGCAAGTGGTAATACTACGGGGCACAGGGACACACAATTAAGTCCAAGAACACTTTGGGTAAACAAGGCTGACTACTTCTTGTGGAAGGGTTGATATCTTGAAGACCTCACATTATTCTAGAATAATCCTAAAAAAAAAAGATGCTGGGCATTTATGTTTTATCAGTCCAAAGTGGTGGCTCCTACCCCCACCACTTATCAATAGTATAAACAGCTTGCGATGGACTTGACCACCAAATATGAAATTCTGTGTTTCATGCTAAAATTTTTACAATGGGTTTGGGTTCACATTATTTTCACCTGGACTCATAAAGTGAAGTAATATTAACTTCTGTCACAAAATCTCACATATGCATATTTTCAGATCTCATAAAATGTGACGGTTCCCAGGCAGGCCAAATTCTGAAGTCTGGCATCTCAACTGAGTAGACATAGTTGTCTCTCCATCAAAAGCCATCCCAACACCCAACCCCACTCCTAGAGAACACACCTATATCTGGGAAGCTGATGCCCCATGAGGTCACATTTCTCAGCTACCTTGGACAAGCTACAGCCTGTGACAAGTTCTGTCCTACAGAATCTTAGCGACGTTGCCTCCTCCACACTCTTATCCCTTCCTCAGACTGGATGCAAAGGATAATTTGGCCTTCAGGGATGGCAAACCATCAGAGGGAAGGAGTGTGGATCCCTGCCTCAGTGCATGAAGAGAAGCCACCACTGACTGAGAAACATACATCTTGGATAGGAACATGAGTGAGAAATTAAGTTTTATCGTGTTTGAGACATTATACATCTTTAGGTCTTTTCTTTCTTTCTTTCTTTTCTTTTTTTAACAATAGTTCAACCTCTCTTAGTTAGGAGGAAAGCTACACAAAAGAGTTGAGTCCATAGGACCAGTTGGGACACTTAAGCAACCAATGAAATCTAGATACATGTAATTGCACACCTTTAGGAGAATGTTTAGAAATTGAACAACTGGCCTCCACTACAATGTCCAGCCAGTATACCTGACAGGTGTTACTAACAGAGAAAAAAAAAAAACTCTGAATCCATCGGGTGTATGCTAAGTGTCATATCTGTTTATGTGAAAAGCCTAGGGTAGTTATGGCTTCCATAGGTTTAGAAAGGATCTCTGCTGCAGTTTCCACCTCCGCGCAAATGAAAACTCAGGACAGGTAGTCATTTGAAGAATCTTTCCAAGTAGCTGGCCATAGGAGCCCAGCTCCGAGATTCTCACCTCTTGGTATTCACACCTTGTGTTATCTCTTGCCACACTGAAGAGGGCTGAGCTGTATAACCAGTAGGGTACTGCAAACATAACACAGTGTGACTTCCCAGGGTAAGTCACAAAGACACTGTGACTCTCACTTTCCTCTCTCCAAGCGTTTGTTCTGGGAGAAACCTGCTGCCATGTCATAAGGATAACCAAGCAGCTTTAAGGAGAAATTCATATGGCCAGGAGCTCAGGCCTCCTACTAACAACCAGCACTAACTTGGCAGCCACATGACTAGGCCATATTAGAAGCTGGTCATCCAGGGGCACCTGGGTGGCTCAGTCGGTTAAGCATCCGACTTGGGCTCAGGTCATGATCTCACAGTTCGTGGGTTCAAGCCCCCGCATTGGGCTCTGAGCTGACAGCTCAGGACCTGGAGCCTGCTTCAAATACTGTCTCCCCCTCTCTCTGCCCTGTCCCCGTTCGTGCTTTCTCTTTCTCTCAAAAATAAATTTAAAAAAAAATTAAAACTTTTTTTTAAAAAAGCTGCTCATCCAGTCCCAGTCAAGCCTTCATACTGCTGCAGCCCTAGCTAACATCTGTGTGCTACAGCTCCTTGAGAGACCCTTATCTGCTAAGTTGTTTGAATTCCTGACCTACAAAAACTGGGAAATAATAAATGCTTACAAATTTTAAGCCACTAATTTGGGGGGGGGGGGGTAGATTTTGTTATGTAGCAGTAGATAACCAATTCATTAGCTTGTTTTAGAAGAAGAGAGAGAGAAAGGAATGGGGAAGGAGAGCAGAGGGAAGGGGGAGGGTAGGAGGAGGGAGAAGAGAGCTAGATAGCTCTACCTAAGGCTGAAAAGCTTTGCCTACCTCTAGTTGTTTTTAATGTTCCCTGGAATGGGGTGGTTCTGTCGGTTAAGCATCCAACTTCAGCTCAGGTCATGATCTCACGGTTTGCGAGTTCAAGCCCCGCATCGGGCTCTGTGCTGACAGCTCAGAGCCTGGAGCCTGCTTCTGATTCTGTGTCTCCTCCTCTCTCTGCTCCTGCCATGCTCATGCTCTGTCTCTCTCTCTCAATAATGAATAAACATTAAAAAAAAAATTAAGGTTTCCTGGAAATAGGGAGGACTGTGCCAGAGGTCATGGAAGTAATATACTGGGTTTCCTTCAACCCAGTCATATGATGAAATCAGTTCTGTACGTGTAACACACTCTTTTGAACATGGCAGCAAAGACTTTATTCATGAACTGATTACTGGCTCATCTGAACAGAAAATTCAAAGGTTTCTTTCTGTGTGTGTGTGTGTGTGTGTGTGTGTGTGTGTGTGTATCCTGGTAGGACTGGAAAAAACATGGCTAATTGAACATAGCAGATACTTCATTCAGGGAATCAGACACTATTTCTTAAGAGCCTCACATTTCACATAAAATGAAGACTTCAGGGCAATTTTATGCTCGTGCTGCTACACGGGACACTGAGTCTCTCCCATCCCATGATTGAGAACCCTCACACAAGACTACTTCAGTTTTATCTTTCTTGACTGAGGGCACTTAAGAGGTGGGGGAGGGGGATCTCAGTGCCTCCACATAGCGACTAGCTGGTTGTTGGAAATGTCACAGTGTTTGATCACACTGGCATGATTACTGAGGACTAGAAAGCAAGGAACCTACAGTGGCTCATTTCTCTCTTTACAGTTTGCAGGAAACGTCACTCGCCCTTACGTTATACTAGCTGACACACTGGCGAGGCCTAATAGCAGAACCCCACATCAGAAAAGTGTATCAGGAAGACCCAGAACATAGCCAAACAAGACAGGGCCATACCTTAGCATATACTACCAAGGGCAGAGCCCAGCAATGTTTGACGACTGTTGAGTAAGAGCCACTGTTGTGACCAGCAGTCGGTGGCACAATTCCAGTCTGTGGGGAATCCTCCTTTGAAATGGCTGTGTTGTTGTCGTTGTTTCCAGCCTGATTTTTTCACAAAATAGAAATCTAGCAAATATTAAAAAATGACATGGTATTTTTATTTTTTTAATAAGCTAACAGCCTCTAGTAGATAATTTCCATGAACACCGTATCACTTTTTAACAAAATAAATTTGTGTGTATAGGGTCTTCTTTGCCTTTGAGGTTGCAGACGGCATATAAACCAAATACTTAAGTGCATCCTGCAATGATTCCCAATCTGGAGTCCCAATCTGAAGATAATATTGGGCTTCCTCATCATTGTAAAAAAAAAAAAAAAAAATGCAACAAGAATTACACATTTGCCCAGGATGGATGAGGCTATCTGGGTCAAATTAAACAGAGGGAAGTACACTGGCCCCCGAGGTCCAAAGGAGGACCAGTGCCTGTTTTTCTAAACAAAATCTCATCGGAGTGCAAATTGTCTGCAAGTGCTTCCACCAGACAACACCAAAGCTGAGTAGCTGAGACAGAGGCTACATGGCTCAGAAAGCTGAAAATAGTTGCTCTCTGGCCTTTCGCACGAAGAGTTTGCCAACCCCTGAAATAAAGTATCACACTTCTCACTTTGGGCTCAGAATGTTTAGACTGATGTCGGACCCTTTCCTGGTTATGTCATGTACACTGGTCCCTAATTTCTTGGATTAATAACGTTAAAATAACAAATGTGGTAGATCGAATCTTTCAAGATTTTGGGTGGAGTCAACAGAAATTCCCTTCTTAACCAAGTTTTGCCTTACTCGTGCTTACCGAAGTTTTAAAAGATGGAATCTGGACCGTTCATCCACTTGTTCAACAGCTTTTAAACCACTGGGTAAGTTTAAGTAGCTGCCTTTTTTCCAACATGTCTTACTTAGTTGGTCACCAATACTTTCTAGGGCTAAATACTCTTTGCCTTATATTGTGTTTTTAAGAAGAAAACATGTAAACTACTTCAGACACAGTGTTTTTCTTGATGTGAAGTCATAAGCATGGATCAATCCATATCGTACAAGATAAGAAAGTGCTTGTAGCAAAATTTAATAAGAGTGTAACAGCTACAGGATTTGAATTCACTGGTTTGGAAACACAAAGCATATACATTTTGGCAGTTAAAGAGAAAACCTTCATTACAGTCTAGGGAAGAGGATTCCCATCTTACACCTTCAAGGCAACAGAAAGAGTCTCAACGAGTGTCAGTTTTGTTACAAAGACGATACTTGGAATCCTTGGTATAAAGAACTTTCTCCTCAGACTCATCTCTTCTTAGATCTGGCAAAAGGATGAATTTACCTATGTGGGGACCCTGGTACTCTATTACAAGGAAAAGGCTTAGATGTTTTCTGCTTCACACACCTACTCAAAATATTATCCACATAATGTATATACAAAGTCAAGGCCCAAATATCTAGAACATTCCCTAGACCAGGGTTTCTCAACCTTGGCACCACTGACAGATCCTTTGGGCATGATGATTCATCACTGTAGGAGGCTGCCTCACGCACTATAGGATGTGTAGCAGGCATCCAGGCCTCCGCAGTAAACACCCAGAGGACCCCACCCTGGATGACAACCAAAAGTGTTGCAGAGATTACTGAATGTCCCCAGAGGCAGGGGCGGGGGCGGGGGGGGGGGGGGTACAAATAAACCGGCCCTCAGCTGAGGACCACTGGGCTAGTTCCTCTGGGCTGGTTTCTCTCTCCAATTGTCATCTTTTGCTGTAGTACCCAGATTCCCTTCCCACAATCTAATCAACACGGAGAAGGCATCCACCGCGAGCCTCCCTTTTCAACTCCGTGTGTTCAAACCCCTCCCTGATTCACCAGCCGTGAGGCACAGCCTCTTGTCACTGATCAGGGCAAACATCTAAGTAGCCTGCGTTTGCTACAGGGTCCCCTGCGATAGATTATCGCCTTACATATTGCACATTAACAGAATTTCTCATGACAGAGCCAACAGTCGAATGTGGTTGTTTTCCTTGAGATCCTTTTAAATCCCCAATTCAATTACCGTGCTCATTTTTCTGATGAATCATCAGCAGAAAGCCAGACTATTTTTCAGAGAGTGATATGATCCTCAGCTGGAACATTACTTCTGTCGGACTCTGCTTTACCTACTTGGCACTAAACACACGGTCTGGCTCTGAAGAAGGTTAGACCTTAGTACTTAAGGCAGCACGAAATTAACCCGTTCTAGAACTTCTGGTTTCTTCAAGACAGCTTCTACGACCGCCACCAAAAGAAAAAGGGAGAAAGTAAAACTAAACAATGGAGCCAAGTGTGTGGTGTTACTTTATTATTGTATTTCTACATCTGATAGCCTCAGAGTTGCCAATCTCAGCTCTAGGCCACAATTAAACTGATGCATCAAAATAAAGACTTCACGTCTGTTTTCAAACATCACAGCAGCAGTGAAATGTTAAGTCTTCGGGATTGCTTTTCCCTCAAGGATTTCCTTTCTTCTCTGCCTCTTGTTCCTTCACTAGAGGGACACACACCAGCGAAGCAACATGTGACATGTTGATATTGTCGCAGACAGCAAATCCCCACAGAACTCAGGAACCGTGCCATCAATGAGCGGGTTTCTTTGAACCCCAAAATGGCCTAAAAGCTGACAGCAGAAGAAACACTGGACACGTGGCCGTCCCACACTCAGGCTGTCGCTCTCTGAGCTGAGAGCCTTTGTTGCCGCAGCAGGCAGGTAACATGGGCACGTTTCTGAGTGCAATGAGACCGGGAGGAGACAGTGGTGAAAGCAAGGAGGCCCCAGGGATTAAAACCCACCCATCGGCCGACTTTCCCTGAGCCTTGCTCCCCGGACACCCGCCTCTCTGAGTTGCCTGAAGCTGTTGACAACACAGACACCAGGATTCCGTCCTTCACCTCAAGACCTTCCAGTGGTGAAAACTGAACCCTCCCTGATGCATAAGACTCCAAAATGAGCTCCAGTTCCTGTCTTTAGCTCAAACATAAAGAAATAAGAAGGGGATGACTAATGGGCAATTATGGTTGCCTTGGCTACAACTCTAACTTTTGGCAGATATATTAATTTTTCGGTACCTCTGTGTGTTTAATACTTGTTTAAATAGTACATAAAAATACCCAAAGGTGTCAGGATTATCGGCCTCACCATAGGCCTTTTTCTTTCTTGACGATTCTTCCGTGACTGCATTCTCACTCCCTGGTCCAGATTACCTGCCACAGCTGGGGTAGAGGAGAGCGTGGTCCCGTGGTCCCGTCTCTCACCATTTTCCATGCACTGCTACATTCTGAATGTGATGCCTAGGGGCCTCCCAGCTAACTGGATGTGTAAATAAAAGAGTTTTAAATCACTTCAAGGTGTCATTCAAATTTTCATCCTCGCTAACAGGGAGGAAATTCACCACACCCACCCTGGGGCCATTTTCCCATCTCTTTTCCTGCTGACACGCAAGTAATGTGCTAGACAAAGGCACAGCAAGTCCCATATTAGCATCTTTTAGGACTAACTCCCCAGTCCTTCCTCCAATCTTAACAAGATCACTCTTCTCACTCGTGAATGGAAAAGAAAAGAAATACAAAAGAGATCTAAAAACGTAGTTTTCATTATCAGACTTTTTTTTTCATATCCTCTCTTTTTCTTATTTATCCACACCTGAAACCCCTAGTAATCATAATGAACTTGGAATGATATTTAGTGAGATACAAAAAAAACGAAAAAAGAAATATAGGCCACCTTCAAAGGGTATGACTTTGTAACTTAGTACTCCTTATCCATTATATAATTAGAAAATTATTCCCTGCATTGTTGTTGCAAGCACAGGGGCTCTGTGATGATATCAGACTGGGGCTCTCAGCAAGACTCCTCTGCCTGTGGGTTCTGACAAGTGTCATTACAGTAATCCCTACAGTGAGAAGACAATCATTAGTAAATGGCAAAGAAGAGGTGTCAATGGTGCTTCAGCCACAGGTTCAACTACCCACTAATAAAGGCTTTGACCTTGGATAATAGAAAAGCCATCTCTTGGAACCACTTTACCAGAGACTGTTTTCTATAACAGCCAAGGACAAATACCAAGATTCAGTGGAACAACCTAAGTAAAAATAGCAACACCACTAGACAAAATTTTTGAATGAGATCTTCCTCCAGGCAGCCTCTACATACAACAGTGTAAGTAGTTCAAAGGCAATTAGTAAGTAATTCACCAAGAACCTAAACCAAACCTTAGGAACCTGTAAAATCTCCATCCTTGTCAAAGGATTGGTATCTCAAAGGGATTTCTGTCAACGATGGCTAGGGCAGGCCTGGAGAGGTGAAGTCACAGTCTGTGAGATGGTTACCCAATAAAACTTTCTGCAATGATAGAAAGTTGCCCAACAGGACGCCTTTAGACTTAGAACTTCTGAGCACCTAAAGTGTGGCTGGTACAAATGAAGAAGTGAATTTGTAATTTTACTTCCTTGTAATTCCATTTAACTCTAAATAGCCGTATGTGTCTACTGACTACCATATTAGATAATGCAGGTTTGGAAACTGAGGAGGGGAGTGCTGAGGACTGAGCGTCCTGTGCAGGCAAGTGAGGAAGTACTGCCAGGAAAGCTGTAAGCCCAGGGCAGGCAGAGCCCCCTCCAACTGATTGTCAAAGAAAGTCTGCTTCCGAGGTTGAGGCTGAATTCATTAGGAAAGTGTGCTCTGGTGAACGAGAGATGTGGCACAAGAACACAGAAAGGGGAGTTGGTGGCACGTGTGTTGTGATTTCACAAAGCCAGTATGGGGAGAACACACCTGCTAGAAGAAGTAGAGAGAAGCAGAGCAGGTGACCAGGTTCTGAGGCCATTAGATAGACAGCAAATCTAGAAAACAGACTGGTTTGTAGTTATTTCTTTACCGCCCTAAGTGGATGCTAACCAGAAACATGGTTAGGCAGGGACTGTAAATATGTGCCTGTAGCCAGACAGCCGGGGGGCCACTGGTGTCATATTATTTATTTAGCTATTTATTTATGATCTGTCATATTTATTTAGTTTAGTTACTCGCTTAGTGTCTGTCTCTCCCAGCAGAATGTGTGCTGCATCAGAACATGGACCATTCTGGGCTAGAAACTAGGCATTAAATAAAAGATTGTCAGAAGGAGTTGTCAAAAATATATTTGCAGGTCCCCTACATGCAATGTACCGTGTTAGGCTTGGAGAAAGAGCCGTGAAAAAGACAAACCTGGTCCATGTCCTCATGGCTTATATTCAATAGCTAATTATACAATTAAGAATGTATGATCCCATATTGACAGGGATCTCACACACGGTTGACAGGGGAAGGTGCAAACAGGGAAAAACTTCTTTGAAGTGTTGAACTGAACTTTGAAGGCTGAATTGGGACTAACTGGGTGAGAGGGAAGTGAAGGGGGTGGGGGAGAGAGTATTCCAGGCAAAGTAAATTGCTTCGGCAAAGGCTCTGGGTAGGACAGGGTGAACTCCAGACACTTAAATAAATGAAAACAAAAACACCAATATTACTGTCATCCAAAGAGCAAGCAAGGCAGAGTGGCAGGAGAGCTGACTGTCAGGGTCATTTGGTGATGTTCCCAAAGTACTGCAGCCAAAACTCAGCCCCTTGGACCTCTCAGGAGCCTGAACCCACCCAACATTACCTGAGGGCATCCTTCCCAGGAATGACCACATGGTCCTGTGGACCCTAGATTCAATCACCTTTAACTCTAATGAAATAATCTTGTTCAATTTCTTAAATAGGGTCACAGAAAACCACGTGGGGGGGGGGGGGGGCTCATTTATCTGACAAAATCGAAGAGACTTATGCACACACACTCAGAGTTTTCTAAGAGCTTATAAAACACTCTGCTCATGTACTACTGAATTTGTTTCCGATCTAGACAGTCCTTAGAAAGAGAAAAATACTATCCCCATTTCACTGTTGACAACCCTAAGTCTCAAAGAAAATGTGACTTGTCCAAGAGTTCAGTTAGAAAGGGCACAACCAGGATTCAAAGTCATAGCACCCAAGACCCATGATGATCTTCCCTACATGGGCGGCTTCCTTCCAACTGAGAGTCCCAGGGAAAATACTGAATCTGATCCTTAGTGACACCAACTCCACCAACCATGCAATTTTTTTGACTCTTTTTAAGTTTTTATTTAAATTCCAGTTAACATACTGTAATATTAATTTCAGGTGTAGCATATAGTGATTCAACACTTCCAAAACATCTGGTGCTCATCACAATAAGGGCATCCCTGAATCCCTATCACCTATTTAACATTCCTCCCACCCACTCCTACCTCCTCTGGTAACCATCAGTGTGTTCTCTATAGCTAAGAATTGTTTCTTGGTTTGCCTCTCTTTTTTTCCCTTTGCTCATTTGTTTAGTTTCTTAAATTCCACATATGAGCGAAATCATATGGCATCTGTCTTTCCCTGATTGACTTATTTCACTTAGCATAATACTGTCTGGCTCTATCCATGTCGTTGCAAATGGTGAAGATTTCATTCTTTTTCATGGCTGATGTGTGTGTGTGTGTGTGTGTGTGTGTGTGTACACACATATATACGAAATTACCACTTCTTTATCAACTCATCATTCAGCGGACACTTGGGTGGTTTCCATAATTTGTCTATTGTAGGTAATGCTACTATAAACATTAGGATGCATGTATTCCTTTCAATGAGTATTTTTTGTATTCCTTGGGTAAATACCTAGTTGTACAATTGTAGAATTGTAGTTCTTTTTAACAGTCTCCATGCTGTTTTCCAGAGCAGCTGTACCAGTTTGCATTCTGACCAACAGTGCAATAGGGTTCCCCTATCTCCACATTCTCACCAACACCTGTTGTGTCTTGTGTTTTCGATTTGGGCCATTTGCAGGTATAAGACGATATCTCGCTGTAGTTCTGATTTGCATTTCCCTCATGATAACTGATGTGGAGCATCTTTTCATGTGTCTATTAGCTATCTATGTCTTCTTTGGAAAAATGTCTATTTATGTTTTCTGCTCATTTTGTAATTGGATTATTCATTTTTGGGGTGTTGAGTTTTATACGTTTTCTATATATTTTGGATCCTAACCTTTATGGAATATGTCATTTGCAAATATCTTCTCCCATTCTACAGGCTGCCTTTTAGACTTATTGATTTGTTTCCTTTGCTGTGCACAAGCTTTTTATTTTGATGTAGTACCAGTAGTTTATTTTTGCTTTTGGTTCCCTTGCCTCAGGAGGCCTATCTAGAAACAATTTGCTATGGTCAACGTCAAAGAAGTTACTGCCTGTGTTCTCCTCTAGAAGTTTCCAACCATGCATTTTTAAAAACAATTTTTATTGAGGTTTTTGTCCTGCCGGTGAAGGCACACCCCCCCCCCCCAAAGAGCCTCTTCTTCTCTAGCCAGGGAGACCTTCTCAGCAACTTCCTAAAACACACTTACTTCAGAGTGGGAGGCCATAAAGAGCTGCTTTGGAAAGTTCTATAGCCACTTATTCAGAAAAGTTATGACATTCGTCCAATTCAAATGCAGAGTCTTGTTTTCAACTATTTTTTAAGTCAATCTGGAGAACCTGGAATCATTCACGGGGCCTCATTAGTTCTGAAATAGAATGAGTCATTTTCAGACTTCATGGATTGAATGCCCCAAAGCACTTTCAACAGTGACAGCTCTCATATCCCGAGAGTCTGCAATGGTCCACCAACTCATACATGTGTCCTGTAATCAGAGTGACCAACAGTCCTGGGAGCGAATGCGTGGTCACTCTCCAGGCAATTCAATCCTCATAACACTCAGATGTGGTAATAACTAGGGACTTACCAATCACCTTAACCGATAAGAGGATTCAAACCAGTGTTCATGTGGTTTGCCCCAAGTCCTCAGAGCTTGCAGGGTCAAAACTGGGGTCTGAGCAGGGATCTGACTCCCAGAGGTTAGTCCTACCCTAGCCCTGTGGGTACCCACAGCACCACAATTTAGCTGAGTGAGATGGACATCTTTGGGTACTAAAATGTAAATGCATACCTCAAACCTTCTACTTCTCTGGAGAATTCTCACCTTTCTACCTTATGAAGTGGATAGGGTTTTTTCAGGACTGAAATAAAACTGGGAGCACTCTTTTTGCCTTAAGCTCAATGTCCTGATTTGCATGTCAATGCCAGCAGTGTTATTTCACCTAAGGGCTGCTTTTAAAACACCCAGAGCAGAGAAAGCAGTCTGGGCTGGGAACCTAACCAGTAAATTGTGGAGAACAGGCCTGGAGTCACATCTGATGAAGTGGAAAGAGAAAGAGTCCGCCAGACTTAAATTTAAATTCTTCCTCTGCCATATACTACCTGTGTGACCTCAGGACTAATAATAGTTATTTCACAGGATTACCGTGGAGCATAAAATGAGATCACCCAATGTGAATCCACCTCACTCCATGACTGGCACATGAAAAACACCCCATAAATGTTAGTTCGCCAAAAACCCCCAAGAAAGGAAACTCAAAATTTCCTTTCTTTGTAATCTCCTCAAACTTCCACCAGGGTTTCTGAACTCTAAACCTATGTGACAATAATAGGCTGTATCAATAATAAGAATACAACCAACCCAATTTTTTTTAAAACCCGTCAAAAATTTGAACAGACTTTTCCCCAAAGAAAAATACAGATGGATGGCAACAGGCACATAAGATGTTCAATATCACTTGTCATTAGGGAAGCACAAATTAAGGCCACAGCAAAGTATCACTACGTACCTACTAGAATGACTAAAATTTAAAATGTTGACAATACCAAGTGTTGACAATGTTAGGGAGCAACTGGAATTCTCAGGCACTGACAGCAGGAATGCACGCTGGATCGGTACATTTGCTATATTTGAAAACACGCTGGCAGCTTCTTATAAAACTGAATACACTTATCCTACAATCCAGCAGTCCCATTCCTAGGAGTTTGCCCAAGACAAATGAAAATGTATGTCCACGAAAAACTGTTTCTTAATAAAAGCCCGAAATCTGTAAACAACCCAAATATCCATCAACAGGTGAATGGATACACAATGTGTGGTGTTTCTACACAATGAAATGCTAGGCAGTGAGAAAAAGGAACCTACTGGTACAAAGGTCAAAGCGAGTGACTACCAAATACACTTTGTTAAGCAAAGAAGTCTGGTGCAAAAGACTGTAGAATATTGGACTTTATGTATTTGAAATTTTGGAAAAGGCTGGGGTGGAGTGAGGGAACTGTCTGCAGGGGGACACAACAGAAGTCTCTGGAGGTGATGGAAAGGTTCCACATCCTGTTTGAAGTAGCCTTTACACAAGTATTCACAACTGTCAAAACTCACTGAACTGTACACTTAGAAAGGGTGAGTTTTGGGGCTCCTGGGTGGCTGGGTTGGTTAAGCGTCCGACTTCGGCTCAGGTCATGGTCTCACGGTTCGTGGGTTTGAGCCCCGCGTCCGGCTCTGTGCTGACAGCTCAGAGCCTGGAGCCTGCTTCGGATTCTGTGTCTCCCTCTCTGCCCTCCCCCACCATGCTCTGTCTCTCCCTGTGTCTTAAAAATGAATAAATGTTACAAAAAAACAAAAGTTTTTTTAAAGGGTGAGTTTCACTACCTGCAAATTATGCCAGGAAATCTTACTTTTAAAAGCAAATAGATTGTAAAATACAAGGGGTCTAACCCGGGAAGGAGGATGCAATCCTGGGAAACGGATGGAGGACGAAGCATGGGAGGATGGACGGGGTCAACTCTGCCACTGGTTTTGCGAATGGGGCTTGACTTGAACTTTTGGTTATCGGGAGAGCAAACCAAGAATAGGGGATTCGTTTATTAGCTAGTATCTCCATATTGCCCGGTCTCATTTCATCTGGCCACTTCCAGTGCGTTAGACAGGTCAACACTTTGCTGCAAAAAAGTGTGTGAAGCGGCCCCACTTGCAAAGAATTTCCTTATGTTCTCATCTCTCTGATGGTCTCATGTCCTACATGCAGCATCATGATCTGCGCACAAGTGTGCCTCCTCCATGACACTGTGGGTTTCTCTTTCACTCCTGTAATCCCAGCATCGAGGAGGTGCATAACGAGCGTTGACTGACACATCCAGGCACCATTCGATGTAAACTGCTATTTACTGAGGGCCCACTCACTAAGTGCCAGGCATGGTGCTGGAAGAGAGTGTGAGCAGGAATGAACAGCTCACCCCCAACATCAGCCATCCAAAAATGAGGAAAATGGTGCCTCCTCCTATAGGACTCCCTCTGTAGGAGGTCACGTCCAATGTAAGAACAGAAACATCCTGACATGTAGATTCCAAAGTCAAAGAAAATGCATTAGGGCTCGGAGCAGGAAACCAACTTGCTTTAATTTAGGGGCAGACACAAAAAATGTTAATGTATTTCATTCTAATGGACATGAGTTCCATGGAAGATCCATATTTTAAAACATCAGAGCCCCATCACATTCATCCTGAGATTATCTGTTCAGCAGATGTGAAATGTGTCACTAATTTCATTTTATAAGTGGGGAAACTAACCTATACACAAGCAATAGAATACTTAACTTTCCTCTGTATTCTCGGTTTTCAAATGGTAGGAAATAAATGCTAAAAAAAAAAAAATTCCAAGTTCTTGTGTATTTTTCTGCCTCTGTATCTGCCCATCTGGTTCTCATCTCTTCTCTTTGCCTCCATTTCTCTTTTTTCTTTTCTCTCCCTCCCTTAATACCTCCCCCTCTGTCCCCCTCTCCTCCCACTGCCTTCTTGTCCTCTCCAGGAGGGGAGTTATACCAGGTGTTTTGCCCCTGATACCCAGTCTCCCTGAGCTGGCGACAGCACCTTGATTCCCCACCCCCACCCCACCCTGAACTGTACCCCTTCCAAAGAATACAAACCGCAAGAACATGCAATGTAATGCCCACTACTTCCCTGACCAAGACGCAGCTACCTGGTCCAAGCAAGGTCAATTAGATAACCTTGCCATGGACTCTGGCCCTTGAGCAGAGTGACAGAAAGGCAAAAAGATGACTGGAATTTATTCCTCTTGTGTCAGTGCCCTTGAGAAACCGTTCATCACCTTCTACTACATAGATCTTCTGAGATTCCCTGGCTTTAGTGTTTCTCAAAACCAGGTGTATCATTTCTCCTTTGATTCTGCGATTACCTTACAACCTTACAATAAAATGCATTTTTGCTCAAATTAAAGTCAGTTTCTGTTGCTTGCAAACAGAGAGGCCTAAAAAATACAACTTTTTAGCTCAATCATTTTTTTAAGTCTTAAAATTTGCCACCTACTTCTCCTAAGAAGCCATAAATGTGTAAAAGCAGGGCAATTCATTTGCTTTATTATTGTCTTATTATTTATTAATTACTTATTATTTATTATTTTATTTTATTATTGCGTGTACCCCTGGGGCTTGGACTGGGATGTGGGGGCCTTCTATGCAGGTCCTCCCTCGCTTTCCTGATAAGTGAGGAGAGGTCCACTGACAAGTCAAGATTAAGGATAATTCTCTCCTAACCTCCTGCCCACCAGAAAAGGACCTCAAGGCTCCCCAGGGTAAAATCAGGTTAATGAGCACCAACTTGTTTTGATTCCAAAATAGTATACCTGTATCATTTCCAGCCCCACAACCCTCTACGAAACTGAAAATTCTAGTTGAACTTGGAGCCCCAACTCATTCTCCTTTTCAGAACCCTGGATCACAATACGAACAATAATAACAATAATACTCACAATAATAATCACAATTACCAAGCAGTCAGTACCTATGAAGCACTGAATTACAAACTGTATACAGCTTATCTCATTCAAGCCATACAAAATTAATTATGCCTATTTTACAGATGAACATACTGAGATTTGGAAAGGTCAGGATCTCACTGAGGTCAAGAGCAATAAAAGAGCCAAGAGCAAATGCAGGTCTTTCTGATTTCTCTCTTAATCAGAAAGCCAACACACTTGATCACAATGACATCCTTCCTAATGTGGGCAAGTTTCCGCTTCTGTGCTGGAAATCAGAGTTCACCCGGCTAATACAACACAAAAATGAAAGGGCTTCCATTATTTTTCACGCCAGAAACAAACACCCAAGGGGTTAGGCATCAAAGTGAACTGTCTTGATTTTATCAATTGCCTTTTCTCCTCTACTTGCCACTTGAGACTATGCTGTCCTCTGTGTACTGACAAACCCTATCTTACCTGGCACAGGAATGTTTTTCAGGATAAAATAAAAAAAGAAGCCTCTCACTCCCCATAAGTTAACAGCACTCAAGAGCTTTGCCAAAGGTGTAACTCCCATAGGGCTCACTGCCTCAGAATGCACAGCTCGGGGGACCTCAACCTTTGTATTTTGCAAGCTGCTCCAGCCCACCAGAAGAAAAGGGAGGATAGTTAACCCCAATTAAACCTGGCTCTTAAATACTCTCTCAAACACCTTTCAGGTGTAAAGAAAATATTAAAAGGATAAAATGAAGAACATCAATATGCTGGCACGTTCACTCAACAAAAGTTGACTGGACAAGTTTAGCTTAAGTACTGTATCAATGTTAATTTCTTCATTGGGATACACAGAGCATGATTAAGAAGGAGGTTAACGTGAGGCGAAGCTGGGTAAGAGGTATATGGGAACTCTCTGTCTTATGTTTGCAACTCTCCTATAAATCTGAAGTTATTTCAAAATTAAAGGCTTTAAAAAATGGGGCACCTGGGTGGCTCAGTCGGTTGAGCATCTGACTTCGGCTCAGGTTATGACCTCGCGGTTCATGAGTTCGAGCCCCGCATCCGGCTCTGTGCTGACAGCTCAGAACCTGGAGCCTGCTTCAGATTCTGTCTGTCTGTCTGTCTGTCTGTCTCTCTCTCTCTGTCCCCTCCCCCACTCACACTCTGTCTCTCTCTCAAAAATAAATAAACATCACATCCTCTGTAAGACTGATGATTTAGACAGCATCACTGATGAAATGCAGTTGAAATGAGAATCTTGAGTCATGCTCATCAATGAAGTATCATTGGTGGCAGCAGCACAGAGTCTCTCTAGTCCAAAACCACAAGAATAAACATATTCTGCAAACCAAAGCTTTAATGAGAACTTAACAAAAAAGAGCGCTTGATCATGATACCTCGCATCTGGGCCATAAATATATGCTTCACGGTAAATGGTATGCGTGTCTGTGTGTGAGAGAACGGCGGGAAGACGAGGGGAGAAAAGCTGAGAATACATGAATGAGATGAAGCTAAAGCAGACAAGAAAGAATCATTTACATCACTCATCTGGGATCAGGCGAAGAATTCACACATCTGTACCAGTAACTACATAACACAAATGGAGTGAGTTACTAGATGCTGGTCCTCAACACAAGGAACTTTTTCTTTTTTTAACTTTTCCAAAGAAAGTTTCAGAAATTCCTATCCAAGAGCCACTCAGCATAAGCAAAGCACTTCAGAGGGGTCTTAAAAGGCACATTTCTTAATGGGATATCTTAGGCCTACAGAGAACTCTGCAAGAAACTTTTGGGGATGATCAGATCCAGGGTCGGGAACTCTTTCGAGGATGGTAAGGTCTCTTACTCAAGGGCATGACCATTTCATCATCATCTGCAAGACCAGAAGAAAAGAGGTTTGTACAGTTTACAGAAACTCTATTCTGACACGACGACTAAGTGCTTGAGATAACGGGTGAGAAAATACCTCACTAGGTCCCCAAGAGGGAGAGACCACATTGTCTTTGGATGTCATTGCAAGAAAAGGAAACTGTTTTGTAAAGGTTTAACATAAACCTGCGTGAAAGCACAGAGGAGAAATAAATGGTCGATTGAGGGTCTACTCCAATTCATGGAATCAAAGCATACATAGCATGTAGCTGCTTTAAAACATTTCTCCAAAGAGTAGTTGGTAGAGAGGGATCAGGCATTGTTATTCTAGGAACAGAGAGTGCCAGTCACATCATGAAACTCTGGTGTAAAAAATCCTTTGACTGATGCAGTTTTCTAACCTTTCCTCCTATTTCAGAGACTTTCTGAGGACGTATAAGCATAAACTCGCAATTCAGGAGACAAGCTGATCTGGCACTAAGCTCTGATTTCTTCTCCAATAAGACAACTGGGGTAAATTCATGAGAAAGTAAATCATGGCCCCAAATCAGAAACTGAAAAAAAGAAAAAAAATGCCATTACTCCCTGGACACTTCATTTGAGGGAGAGAGGAGTCATATCCACTGACATTCTATTTACAGTACCCTTGCTTAGAGGAGAATTTAAGATAAAGTAGAGTATTCAAAATTCATATTTTATCACTTTCACAAGTGAAAAAAACCACAATAGTTCACCGCATTATATTTGTACGTTACTGTGTTTAAATCCTATCACGCGAATATCCCCGCTTCACCCCCGCTTCACCCCAAGCAGCTTGGTAAAACCACATTCCATTTTATCCCACTTTGTCTTCCATTTATATTTTAGTAGAATAACTTGGTCAGACATCCAAAGGCCCTCCCACTAATGAAACCAGGATTTGCTAAGAAAAATCAGTTGATAACTTGCCTTAGCATCCATCAAAGACAAAAAGAGTTATTAAAGTCTGAAACACCTCAAACTCAGAAGAACCAGTGGGAGAGCGCCAGAGGCAAACGAAGGGTTAAAACAGCTGATTTCTGGCTTAAGAGAAGGATGCAACACAATTTTTTTAAGGCAAACACCTGGAGGGAAAAAAGTAGTATCTTGTTTCCACCTCAAGAAATTGCAGACAAACCTAAAGCAAATCACATCAGTGGAATACTCAATTAACTGAACATGCTAATTAACGATATGTAATCAACCCGCTTTCAGGCCTGTCTTCACCTGCTGTAATTCTGTAGTGCGTTGCCTTCCTTATTCCTCACAAACGGTAGAACATTAGACAGTCTGCATAGTGCATCAAAGGGAAACAAATAAGCACAGATTTTTGCTGATGGCAGGAATTTCTCATGCTCAGGGCATATGAACCAACAATACGGAAACGGCAGCACCGGCTGTGTATTTTAATTATTCCCCACACCTATTCTGCAAAAGAGACTTTAAGTTTGACTAGATAATACAATGCTCGGTTATGGTTATTTCATAAAACTGAGCGCACACAGTCATTTAAAGTAGTAAATATGCAGTCATGACAGAATTAAATATTCATGAAATCAAGAGCCACTGGAAAGCAGAGGATAGTGGACTATTAAAATTCATCATAGTTTTTACAATGTAAATGCTGTATGCATTCGTAAGGCACTCCAGTTGGGTCTGGTGTGCGCCCAGATTCCAAGTTCCATGGTCGACTGCCATTTAAATTACAATACTGATTTGGGCAGATAAACAACAATGTCAATCCTTACCTCAGTTTAAAAATGCAAGGCAATCTGGAACATTTGCAAATACCAACTTGTTAAGTGAGCTTGTCTCCAAATACAGAACAGCAACACTCCACATGATCCCAGTGTGTTTCGGGTATTTGTTTAATCCACTAGTACCTTCGGAAAGGTCCAACAGAAACCAAGGTAATCTTGTAGGAGGAGCACTCACAGAAGCACTCAACGCATGCAATTCTCTTCTAACCAACCCAAGTAGCTATTTTGTTGTAGCTTCCTTAAGTGATGCAAAGTAAGAAAGTATTCGGACAGACCCTTCTTTGGTTCCACTATTCTCATTTGTTGCACCAACTCTTCCCCAACATTAGCAGGCAGTTTCCAAACGTATTCACAACCACACGTGTACGCCTGACACAGATACAACTAAACAACACTAGCTTCCACTGCACAAAACAGAACTCCAAGCGTGAATGGAAAAATAGGCTCAGAGACAAAGCTGTAATAAATACACTCCAATCATATTACCAGAGCGTTGTTTTCTATGCCGTTTCCTTCACTTTCCGATTTTCTCCAGAAGAAACATCAGCACCAGAGAATGATGGCATCTGAGCCATTTCTTACTGGAATCCAATTACTTGAAGAACTCCCCGGGCCACAGTAAGAAGTAGCTATCCCCTGGTCTACAATGACACAGCAGGGCTGCAAAAGATTTCCAGGGCTCCTCTGCTGCCAGGCACCTGGTCCCGGCCCTCCTAGCGAGGAGGGGGCCCGCGGAGGAGGAGGGCCTCGACTTTAGAGCTGGGTTAGGCAGTGCTCTCCATTCTGCAAAGGAGCCAAACTTTGCTCCCATTGTTGCCATCTTAAGCTTGATGTCACCTCCCTCCAAGGAGTCTCAGAAGCCACTTGGCAGCTCCTGAAGACACGCTTCCCCTTGACCTACATCATCTCAAGAAGCCTTGGTCAGACTGTGTGGGCAACCAGAGGTCTCCCCACACGGCTCTCCCCGAGTGCCCTGCTCTACCCCGGGCATCACACCGCAAGTACCAGAAGACTTTTCCCTGCACACACCTCTGAATACGGAAACCAGGACAGGCTCCGGCACACGCCTTCCAGTTCGGAAAGTCACTCTCTCCCGCCGACTCCCCTCGATCTCACGCCTTCCCCACCTCTGCAACCCCCACCGCCACACAAACGAGGGAAGGGGTGGGGGGAGCGGAGGGGTTAAAGTGACAGCCACTACGAGAGATCCTCGGTTTTGTCCAAAAGGTGTCACAGCTCCAACACTGTGGACCTACCTTGCTCTCTCCTTTCTCGCTGTTGGGTCTCGCCTCGGGATCGTCGCTGTCCTCCACGCCAGCACTCTCGCCGGGCACTTCATCCTGAGCCAGCTGCTGCTGCTGCTGCTGCTGCTGCTGCTGCTGCTGCTGCTGCTGCTGTTGCTGCGGCGGCTGCGGCGGGGGCTGGGGCTGGGGCTGGGGCGGCTGTGGCGGCGCCTGGCAGGCTCCGCCAGCCCCCTGGGAGCGGGGGATGGGCTCCGGGCGCGGAGAAACTCCCTCAACATCCATCTCCATCTTCCCATTCACTGGAGGGCAAGACAAAAGCGGAGCGGGGACTTGGCAGCGGCGCCCGGCGGCTCCTCAGCTGCCCGTGGCACGCATGGCTCGCCGAGGAGGGGCCGCCTCCCGCGCGCCCTCCCTCCTGCCGCCCTTCGCCCGCGCTCCCCGCGGCTCCGCTCGCCCGCTCGGCTCCGGCGCTGGCGGCGTCTGGGCCGGGGCGCGCGGGGCGCGGGGGGCCGCGTGTCCTTGGAGCGGTGGCCTTCGGGCGCCCCCGGCAGCCCCGCTAAGCAGAGCGCATCCCGGCGGCGGCGGTGGCGGCGGCGGCGGCGGCGACGCCTCCCAGCCGCGCGCCCAGCCCCGGGGCCGCCCGGGGACTTGCTCTCCAGTCGGGCCTCCAGATTCGCGGTGCTTTGCAGCCTCTCCTGGGGCCCCTCGGCGTCTCCCCTCCCCTCCAACCTTCGGAACAAAGTTACTGGAAGAACGGCCGGGCGAAAACGGACAGGAATGGGGACGGCCAGGTGCGCGTGAGCCCTACCATCCCCGCCCGCCGACCAAGCGCCGACCCCTCACCTTTGCCCTCGCCCCGGCGCCGAGGAGCCAAGGCAAGGAGGGGTTTCCGACCTGCGCCAGGTGGTGGCGGCGAGGACTGGCAGGAGGCGAGCACGCGGAGGGCCGGGGGCCGGCGCGCCCACCCCCAAGGCCGGGCGACCCCCACCTCCACGCCGGCCCGCTCTCCCCCGCCCCGCCCCGCCCCCCGCGCCGCGCCGCGCGCGTCTCCGGGGTCAGCCCTCCGGAGCGTGCGTGAGTGTGTCCCCGGGCTCCCGCGCCTCGGTCGGCTCCGCCGCCGCCGGCCCCGCGCCGCACAGCTCAGCGCCGGAGAACTGGAGTGAAGAAGCGGAGCCGGCGGCCGGCTCCGGGCAGGAGATCGACCTACCCTCGCCTCCGACCCGATCGCGGGCAGGAACCGGGAAGGGGTGGGGCCCCGCGTGGACGGCGAGGACGCGAGGCTCGCAGCGCGCCCGAGTTGGGCGTAAAGGTCGGCCAGAGAGGGTCGATGGGGGAGGCTGAGGGCGAAGCGAGAAGTCGCTGCCAGGCATTGACTGCAGTGTGTCCCGGGGTGGGCGCCAACTGGGCGCCGCCGCTCCCAAGTGGCGAGCCCTCCGGTGCTGGAAGGGCGTCCTCCGCAGGGCAGGTCTCCAGGAGGTTCGGGTGGTGACCCCAGGCCGGGCGGCGAGCTGCGTCTGCAAATATAGACAGATAGAGGTGACAAGGGTAGACTTGGAATTTCTTAAATCGGGGCTCGCCGACAGTCAGGTGATCAGCATGACTTCTAAATTTAACGCCGCTTGGTCCTGGGGAGTAGCTTACAACTTCACGGGAACTGCTCCTGCAACTCTGCGCTTCCAGGAGGGGACCCTCCAGCAGCTGTGGAGAGAAATAGCAGGTTATTAAGAACCTGTTTAATATTAAATAGAGCCCATTGTTCTGGGCTTTGAGTTCCATAATGCCCCCAAATGGATCAGCAGATAAATGAACTATTCATGCATTTCTTAGCAGAGGGTGGCTTCCCCCCCCCCCCCCATAACATATAATGCATCGCAGGTAACGCTTACCTAATGAAACTAGAAAATTGCATTGTTCGTGACTGCTTTGCACTAACTTAAAGACTTTTCCATATCAAGACACACTGTCTCAATACATGCAGTTACACAAGGACACGTCATTAGGTCCTATCCTTCAATGCAATCTCTTAATCTCTGACCCTGCCTGTAAATGTGACCGAAATTAATTGCCGCTTTAATTTAATCGGTGTAGACAGCCAATCTGGATATTGAAACGCTAGCATGCTTTTGGAAAGAAAAAGTTTGGGGACTGACTTACTGATTTGCTTTTCTTCAGAGTTTCTGAAAACTGGATTTCAAGCTCATTTTCGAATTTGGGAACTTGTGAAAAATAAAATGAGCCTGCATTGGTATGAAATCCACTGTACTTCTAAAGGACATATGACCCTTTAGGCAGTAATATACCAGCCAAAAATCTAGAGAGCTATGTGCCTCCAAAGAAGTCCTTACTCTCCATCTCCTCCCCAGAATATTGTTATAAATCAATTCTTCTAGTATTTTTACAACGGTAAATTAGATGATCTGTGTAAAGTCCTTAGCAGAGTGCCTTAGTGCACAGTGAGCACTCCACAATCATTACCTGTTATGCTGAAAATAGTAAGGTGATAGAAATTCACCGTGACACTCATCTGAGGACCTTGATTTAGGAAGAAGAAATCGTCAGTTTAATCTGTTTATATAAATTATTCTCAAAGGTCTTTGGTATCTTCAAAGAATGAAGTCCCTTCTGAAGGCAGGAAGAAAGTCGGTGTGGTGTTCTGTGCAATAAAGTTTTGAATTTGTCAGATTTTCCTTCCAGTGTAGAAGTAAAAACTACGTGTCAGGCCCAACAGGATCTGGAACAGCCGACCGGTAAGTTATTATGCTTACATGCTTGTCACTTTCGAATGTATTTGTGAACTTCTTTCAAGGCTTAAATGAAGATTAAATCAAAATAAAGATACAATACTTCCACTAAATCTGTTCTAAATTTAGGTATGTGCTTGCAAAGAGTCCCACTGTTAAATGCAAATATTTTTCTTTCTCTGCCCTTCTATTTTTTGGGGGGACACAGATATTTTTTTTGCATCTGTCATAAGTAAATATGGGCTCAGAAAATATATTACATTTCAAAACTGTTGATTGCACCTAATTATGCATGTAAATTGCTACTTCAAGCATGCAGACAGCTTGCAACATTTCGAAAATTTTGCCCTAGTAGTCATCTGAGGTATTTGTGGTACTATTTTGCTTTTGCCTTAAATGACTTCATTCCCGATTACCTTCCCGATAGTGATGGATCTATGAATAATTTTGACCTTTTGATGTCTCTCTTTTAGATGATTCAAATTAGCAAATCAGGACTGCCAACAAAATCACCCCTCTTACTGTTTATACCAGACCATTTGATGTTTTGAGTCATTGAAATGAGAGTTTACAAAAAGGTGTCCTGAAAGAACCATCTAATCGTTTGCTACTCAAAATGTGATCAGTGGCCCTGCAGCATCTCAACACCGGTATTGTTAGAAGTACAGTCTCAGGCCCCACCCCAGATCTGCTACATCATAGTCTGCATTTTGACAAGATCCCCACAGGATTCCTACCACATGCAATTGGAAAAGCTGTAATACATCACATAGTTGGCCCTTCTACATTATAATTATCTTTGGCACTGTTCTCCTAAAATACTACTGGAAGAGACTTATTAGGAAAACACAATCATAGAAACTTTTTTTTTTTTTTTTTTTTTTTTGTCAAAACATTATTGTCCCTTCCTGCCCTCCCCTCCCAGGATCTTAGGGCTGCATAATGAGAAGGTACACAAATTAAGAATGTAACAATGTTGTGTACTGGTAAGTGGATTAGAAGTATATAATTTTCTCACATCAGAAAACGCTAACCTGGGGTGCCTGGGTTGCTTAGTCTGTTAAGTGTCTGACTTCTGGTCAGGTCATGATCTCGCGATTCACGAGCTCAAGGCCTGCATCAGGCTCTGTGCTGACAGCTTGGAGCCTGGGGCCTGCTTTGGATTCTGTGTCTCTCTCTCTGCCCCTCCACCACTCATG
The DNA here is from genome assembly GCF_018350215.1 of Panthera leo. Lineage (NCBI taxonomy): Eukaryota > Metazoa > Chordata > Mammalia > Carnivora > Felidae > Panthera > Panthera leo. The sequence goes on along the minus strand of NC_056687.1, from coordinate 144,186,836 downwards.
CTCGCTCTCGCTCGCTCTCTCAAAAATAAACATTAAAAAAAAATTTTTAAAAACAACACTAACCTAAAAAGGGAATAGCATTTTATCTTGAATGACAAATTTTATGCAAACATGTAAAATTAGTTCCTTAAAAGCTTTGGTTATTTTTGACCTTCTGTTTGAGATTTGAAAGTCCACAGTTTCCCCTCCTCTGACAGGATTATTGATTTCCTTCTGTTACAGTGGAAGCGGAAACCACCACGTTTGAGCCTATAAAATGATCATTTAATAAAGCTTCAGTAATTTGGTATAACGGTAGACTAAATTATATGCCCCAGTATTTTTTAGGAACTAAAAGAACTTGTTACTTTAAAGAATTTCTTTAAAGAACATACATGTGGATCAATAAATTATTACTTTAAAAGGTTATCCAATACAGTAGTTCTCACCTTTAAGGTACATGGTATCTATCACCTGGGGAAAGCTGTGGAAAATACAGGTTATGACTCAGCAGGACAGGATTTGGGCCAGAGAATCTGCATTTCTACAGACTTCCAGGTAAAGCCAATGCTTCAGGTCCTCAAATCTGACAGACTTGCTTTATCACCATCAATGGTTGTTAAATTTCAATCACTTGGAGAATCATCACTTGGGGATTTTTTAAATCTGTGATGCCCAGGCTATACACACACACACACACACACACACACACACACACACACACCCCAGACAAATTTGACCTGAATCTTTGGGGGTGAGAGCTAGGCACCAGTAGTTTTTAAACCTACCCAGGTAATTATGATAGCTAGCCAAGACTGGAAATCAGTGCTATAAATCCGTGATTCTCCAGGCGCAATCCCCATACCAGCCGCAGCCAGATATAAATGCCCACTCTCTAGCCCCACCCCAGACCTACTCAGTATCTACACTTTAAGATCCCCGGGTGATAGGTTGCACATTTAAAGTTGAGATCCACAGCAGCAACCTGATCCCAACTCCTTTATTTGTCTCTTGGCTCTTTACGGATCTACACCCGTTGCAAGAAGTTTGTAGAACCCTTACAGATAAAGTTCCAACTGAGAGGAGGAATCCACAAGCATCCTGGCTCTGTTTTAATAACTTCTGTGATTAGCGGCACTGTCCAGTAGAACTTTTGTGAAGTGATGGAAATGTTTTGTATCTGGGCTCTTCGGTAAGTAGCCGCCAGCCACATGTGGCTAATCGAGCATATGAATTATGGATGGCTAAGACAAGGAAACTTTTCATTTTAATTTTATTTAATTTTAATTGATTTAAATGTAAATAGCGTCGTGCGGTTATTGGCTCCCCTGTTGAACAGAGCAGCTCTGGAGTAAGCATCCTTCCTGTTGCTCAACCCTTGTTCAAACTCCCAGGTTGAACACAGGCCCCTCCTGCTCAGTTTTTGTATGTATTAATCCCCAGTGAGTACATCAGGAGGAAAAACATCTGCCTTGCCACCTCATTTACATAATAGGTAACATTATGCTTACTATTTTGAATGAGGGGAGTTTAACTTGAATTAAATGCCACCAAAAGTTGTCAAAACCTTTTTCATAGTATTTATAACTACGTAGCTTTAATTTTACAGCCTTTTCAAACACCAGCATACATGGGGTGCAATTGGAGCTGCCTTAAGAAAAAGAGACAAAAGAGTGCAAATAGATTCTGGGTAGAAGACCCATGAAGACACCCTTTCCCCCAGCATCTTATTGGTGCATAGTGGAAAGCTGCATAAATTAAGACTGGATCTCTGTTGGAAATAAATATAAGACTTGAAGATTCCTCTTGAAATGGAAGATGAGATACAAAACAAAGGAGGGGTCAAGGAGCTTAGGTGCCAGAAGATAGCAAATGAAATTCAAAGTAGAAATGTACTCAACAGTTACCCTGAATGTAAGTACCTAAGCTGTGGAATGGGACAGGACAGGAGGGCAGGGGTGAGGGGAGGGGGAGGGAGGAGAATATGAAATCAAAATGCTCAGGTTCTAAAGACCAGCACCAGCAGCCTGAGTGTTCCCTTCTCCGGGATGAAAATAACAAGCAGCAAACACCATCACGTTAGTGCTGCCTGGCGCTCCCTACGTCATGCCCCTGCAGCCTTCCCCACAAAACCCCCTGAGGAGCAGATGATGAGGAAAGAGATTATTCGGGGGACATCACTTTAACTGACACATCTCAGAATAGAAAAGCAAATCCCTACTTGAGAGGGAAGAGGACAGTGTTAAAGTCAGCCCTTGCCTTTGAAAAGGTCATGTGTCATTTCCAAGCTGAATTGGCCACAACCTATTTCATAAAAGGAGGCTAACACTAGGAAAAATATTTCATCATCGCCGTATTCATATTTCATCAGGGTCTCTGCCTTGCCCGGCTGCTGATTTGGTACTGTGTGACACAAGATTATGCCCACAAAGAAATGTGTAGCTAAGGGCAACAGCCTCACTTCTGAGGACGGTCACTTCATAGCAACTGAAACCAATAAATAGACTGCCCTTGTTGTCCTCAGAAAAGAAACTCCAAGGGACTTCAGACAATATGATTTCAGGAGGTTGGCCGCCAACTCAGAGGCCATTCGGAACTCGTTTTGACTCTCACGCAGGCATCTTCAGATCCCCTCAACCAGACTCCTTTCCTTCAGAAAGTGAGGGCAAGTTCTTTAAAAGTCCACATCAGTCTACCTCAGAAGGGAGGGGGCAGAGTAACCATGAAAGAAAAAGAAAATGTTTACTCCCTTGCCCCTGATGGGCTACAAAGGCCAAACCCGGTTCTACGTTTGTACCACTTTGCTGATATCCCACGCCTAACAACGCAGCTGATTAAAGCCAACAACCTCTAACCATTGTTCTAGGCAACATTTGGAGGATTCCCCTACCCTTTGCTTATTCAAACGCACCCATGTTTCTTGGCTAAAGTTATAGGTGTAGTTTACAGATACAGGATTTCCAAGGATTCTGAACTTTCGTTTCTGGGTCACCTGAAAATATTCCAGAACATTGCAGTTTTAAGGGCAGTGCCATATCTGCTCTGGCAATATTGGAGCAGCTCTGCAAAGTGTGAGCGCCTATGTGGCTTCCTACATCTAAGATAGAATGCCGGCTATGCTGAGTTCGTTCTAGACTCGACTGGTGCCAAAAGGTCACCTTTGTTACCGATAAAGAGCAGCTTGGAGTATGTAGCTTGCATCTGTAGGCAAATGGTCTTCCTATTTTTGAACTCCCGGATCAGGCAGACAGATCCACTCAGTCACAGCCTTCTGGGGCTATTGCAAGCTTTCTTTGCATGCACCCTGCAGGCGGCTAGCTCCCAGAAGGTACAAGGAAGAGAGGCCTGTAAGCTCAGTTCATTTTTCCCAAATTCATTGGGCAGTTAAGACACCTAAGACAGAGACTAAAAGAGGACACACCAGGAGCGTCCTGGATTCCCTACATATGGAAAGAAACATCAAAAGTAGGGAAGAAGTGGTAAGCCCCCCCAAACAAATTCTGCGTCAATATTAGTCCCAAGTCCCAGGTTCCAACCCTCCTCACGGCATGGTGCCTCCTGTGGTGGGTGGGAATTCTGGGAGCCCACCCTGAACAGCTCCATTTCCTCCCATCGATCATATCCACTCATCGATCCCGTGTGGTCACCAGGCGATGACCAGCTCTACCAATCACACTCCCCTCAATTGTAGAACTGATTTGTTGGGTCTTAGATGTGGTTGGTCAGAATTAACATTCCTCGTACAAAACTGTCAAGAATTAAACTCCTGACCTGGCTCTCATTAGCATCATGCTAGAATCAACTGAGCAAACCAGACATTTTATAGAGGTGTAAAGCTTGCAGAGGTGGTGCTCTAGCAAGTGCCTTTTATCTTACAAGAGCCTAATAAATATTACATTTTCATGATGTGTCTTTTTAAACCATATATTATCTTTCATTCCCTTGTATAGTATATTTTAGAAGACCCACCTCATGCAGTGCCTTGCACATGGTGGGACTAAATAAATGTTTGAGAATGAGTGTTAAAGACCTTTTATGCGAAGGCTTAGAAACAACTTTACATCTCATCTGGGAAAATTTAGTCTTCAAGAAAGTAAAACAAGAATAGGCCATTTGGAAAGTAGGTTTCCATCATGGACTTACTGTGGTCACGTGTTTCAAATTCACTGAATTACCACAGGAAAGTAAATAACCATTAACTTTGCAGTACGTTGTCTCAGCCTTCATTTCCTTTTTTATTAATTGAGGGACCTATCCTTCCTTTCAGCTCCAAGATCTGAGATAACAAGAGTAGATATTTTCTGACCAGTTAAGAGCACACAGAGAGCATCCAATAATCAAGTGAGAGTGGGAAACCCTCTGGCGTTTGTAACAATATGTTCTCATTTTCATCTATTAAATAGCAGATCTATTTCTAGATATGGCCATTGGTCTCCTGGTCATTATGTCCTTATTTGCACACCGTGTTTTTCATTTTGGAAGCAGCGTAGAAGCAACACGTACAACTATAGTAAAAATTAGGCAAGACATTTTGGAAAACCAAGAATCTAAATGTAAGCAGGAAACAGGAAACAAGCCACAGAGACAGCCATAAATATAATAAATGAGCTCCTAGGGAAAACCAACAGAGTGTGGTGATGAGTTCTAAGATTCACCTGAATGTATTTCTAGAGAAAAGGACCACTCTAGTGGGGAAATTGAAATTTGAATGGGTGTTATATGCCTTTTTCATAGAATAGTATTCTCGGGTTCTTTAAGAATATCATGTACATGCTTAGAAATTAAGGTGCAAGTGACTACCAACTTTTGCTTCCTCTTACTACTTCCTCGGCATGCAGGCTTCCAGGCTGTGCTCTGTCGACACTGCCGTGTTATGTGTCACTAGTCACCTCCCCACTGCTGAAATCAATACCTTTCCAGCTGTTGATCTCAGCTGGCCTTCGGTCTCATATTTCACCCCAACCTTCTCAAAAAGCTACTGAGCCTCGATTGCCTCCTCACCCTCTGACTATTCCCTACTGTCTCTTTAACTTTTCTTTTCCTATCTGTTTCCAAATGACCTGTTCTACTCCACGAATACTCTTTCTTCACAGAACTTCAGCTTGCTCATCCCGGGGAATAGTGCTCACCATCACCAGAGAGATGAAGCCCAGCATTAGACGTTTACCTATGGCATCTCTTTAATGATCTTAACAGCTCTCTGGGGCAGCCATTACTAATCCTATCTATTGCACAAAGAAACAGAGGTTCTGCCCGTCTGGGTAACGTGCCTAAAGCCACAACCCTGGTGGTAGCAGAAGCAGAGATTTTAACGCAGGCATGGCTGACTCAAATTGCACGATCCTTTCACCACCGAAAGGTCAGCTGCGGGTGTATAATGTACCTCCCCAGAACCCAAGGCCTGAAACAATCATCATCGTCTATGTGGCACACACATCTACAGTACAGATAGAGCTCGGTGGATATGGCATGCCTCTGCTCCGTGGGGCCCCAGCCGGGGCAGCTTAGCTGGGGCTGGAGGCTCCACTCACGGGGCTGGCAGGCTGGTGCTGGCCGTTGTCTGGGAGCTCAGGGCCTCCGTTCCCTCCACCTGGGCCTCACCAATGGCCACTTGGGCTTCTTCACAGCATGGTGGCTGGTTTCCAAAAGCAAAGAACCTAATACAGGGAGGCAGAAGTGCAAGGCATTTTTATGACTTAGTCGCACAGTGTCATTTCTGCTATGCCGTCCGTTGAGGCAAACACAGAGTCCATGTTCAAGGGGAGGTAACATAGACTCCACCTCTCAATGGGGAAATAGGAAGGTACCAGAAGAGGATGGAGGTCAGGAGGAAACACTGTCGCAGCCATCTCTGGACAAAACAAGCTGCCACAGCGTGGTTCCTCTACTATAAAGATGACTTTCAATTCTTTTTTTTTTTTTTCTTTTTTTTTTTTTTAACGTTTATTTATTTTGGGGACGGAGAGAGACAGAGCATGAACGGGGGAGGGGCAGAGAGAGAGGGAGATACAGAATCGGAAGCAGGCTCCAGGCTCTGAGCCATCAGCCCAGAGCCCGACGCGGGGCTCGAACTCACGGATCGCGAGATTGTGACCTGAGCTGAAGTCGGACGCTCAACCGACTGCGCCACCCAGGCGCCCCTATGATTCTCAATTCTTTACCTCCGAGTCCTGACATCTCTTCTGAAACCAGCTCCACAGTTCTGATTGTCTATTCAAATTTTTCAAAAGCCTAATTCACTTTATTGAAGTCAAGCCTCGCTTGATTCTTCATACTTACATGATCAGCACCATCGACCCAGTCACCATCGCTGAACGGCTCACCTGCGGCTTTTACTCCTCCTGTTCCCGTGGCCCCACACCCATTTCTTCTAACCTGTCGGCTCTCTGTCATCAGGTAGCAGATTCATTCTTGCAAAAACATTTATCGAGTACCTACGATGTAACTGGTCCTGCATGGGTTGTTGTTAATTATTAGTGATACAGATACAATAGAACACACACGCAAAAATATGTATGAATAATATGTATACACATACACATATATGTTCACATATCTTCTGTCTTTGCTCTCAAGCAATGTATAGGTATTTGCAGAAATAGACAAATCAACAAAAAAATGTACAATTTACGATTGTTATCAGCATTATATTCCAAGTACACTGCCGGGTGTAGAAGTTGCAAGGAAATGGAACTCAATCCTACATTTGGGAGAGTGAAGGAAGAAGGCAGTGCATTTAAAGGGATAGTAGGAGTTTTATGCCATCAGTGCTCACACATTACAGACATATATATGTGTCTGTGCGTATATATATACATATATATGTGTGCGTATATATATATATATGTATATATATATATATATACACACACAATCTGTGTCATGTGTTTGTGAATGTTCATAGTTATATATTTATAAATTTTATAAATATATTTTAATATTTATTGCACAGAATGACATTTAGCTCAGGATGAGTTTCAGTTGGTCTGCCACAAGACAGTCTCTGAAGCAATGAATGATGCCCAAAGCCGAACCTCTGTTCAAATATATTTCTCCATAGACTCTTTTTGAATGTGTCTAACCTGTAGAAGGTAAATTAATTTAATTGGGATTAACCAGTATCACCGAGCATTGTAATGTTTGAAAGTCAATGTAGAGAGATTTTTTAAAGTCTTTACAGGAATTGGAGAGCTTTTTAAATGGCAAAGAAAGAAATCTTGCATGACCCCATGTGCTGGTGTTTTGCCAGCTTGCTCTCAAACCTGTTCCTCACTGCATTAGTTGCGTCTCCTGCTCTGCTCTGTGTCACGGGGAACTACACTTCTGAGCTCCCTTGCTAACTTGTCTCTGGTTGGTTTAAGTCCATGGGATGCACGGGTAGAAAACAAGAGGGTGCAAGGAGGGGAGACACTGGGGTATTTCGTCCATCTGTCTGCCTTGCCTGTGTCCAGCAACAGCCCAGCTGTCTGGTTGGGTACTAGTACCCTCTGTGGCTCCCATTCCCACTGTATAACCCCAGATTCTGGGATTAGGTAACACATCCTCCTTCCCCATGGGCTTCCAGCTCTAGGGATGGGACCAACCTCTTGCTCTGGCTAGCCTCTGGTGCCCTCAACATCCCCTGGCTGCCATATGTGACCAATTCCAGCACAATCCCTTCCATGTGAAAGAGTAGAATGGCATCTGGGTTGCTGATTGGACCTCAACTGATACATCCAGCTAGCTCAGTTTTTAAAGTTATTTTTAATTATTATATAATACTTCTAACCTGAAATTTACCATCATAATCATACTGAGATGTGTAGTTCCGTGACACTAATACATGTATGTTCCACAACCATCACCAACCATCCATCTCCAGAACTCTGCTCATTTGCAAAACTGAAACTCTGTACCCATGAAACAACTCCTCATTCTCCCCACCCGTAGCCCCTGGCAACCACCATTCAACTGTCTATGAATCTGACTGCTCTAGGTACCTCGTGTAAGTAGAATTATACAGTATTTGTCCTTTTATGCCTAGTTTATCTCACTTAACATTCTCAAGGTTCATCCATGTTGCAGCATGTGTCAAATTTCCTTCCGTTTTAAGAATAAATAATATTCCATTGTATGTATGTACCAGATTTTGTTTATCCATTCATCTGCTGATGGGGCCTTAGCCATTGGGAATAATGCTGCTAGGGACATGGGTCCCTGATTTGAGTCCCTGATTTCAGTTCTTCTGGGCATATGCGTGGAACTGAAATTCTAGATCATACGGTAATTCTATTTTTAATTCTTTAAAGAACTACCAGCTTGTTTTCTCTGGTGGCTGCACATATACATCCTCACCAACCACACAGGAGTGTTCTAATTTATCCATATCCTTGCCCACCCTTTGTATTTTCTGTCTTTTTGATAATAGTCACCCTAATGGGTATGCAGTGGTACCTCACGGTGGTTCTTAGCTCATTTTAATACCAGAACAGTTGGCTTTGGGTAGCAAAAATCATCGACTCAATCTCATCTTCTGGTCATTGGTAAGTAATAAGCAGGATTTCTGGAAGTAAGTTTATCGCTGCTCTATATTTTTGTGACGAGTTTAAGTGAGAGCCTTACCAGTGCCCAACAGTGGGGGCCCCGTGAAGATTTCTGAGTAAGACGGCTCTTCTGTTCAAATCCCACCTCAGTTACTCTATGACCTTGGACAACTCAGCACACCTCTCTCTGATCTCAGTTTTTTCGTCATTACCTTGCAACTAATAACCTCTGTCTTGCACAGACAGAAGAATTATATTTTCTCTGCATATTTACTTATATTCCAGATTCTTAGTTTTAAATATTTGATGCTTCATATCTTGCTAGCTTGTTTATATAGTTAAAACCTCATATGCTTTTGTTGACACAGTATCAATAAAAAGAACTGAGAATGTGCACATGTTGCTTTCCCTGGTAGCTAAGCTTAAGAGAGGTGATTAATTAAAAGTACAAGTCCCTGATGTCTGATCATATCATTTCAAATCCTAACTCCACCACCAGTAAAGGTATGACTTTGGAAAGTTACCTAAATTATTAAATGTCTCTGGGCCTCAGCTTCCCAATCTGTAAAATAGGTATAATAATAGTTCCTATACCTTTGGGTCATGGGGGTTAAGTTATAACATTACCTCAAGCTCTTATTTATCACACTTATTAATACACATTAAGGATTATTATTAGATTCCATTTCAACTGCAAATTTTATTTTTTTTATTTTTTTTTTAACATTTATTTATTTTTGAGACAGAGAGAGAGAGAGCATGAACAGGGGAGGGTCAGAGAAAGAGGGAGACACAGAATCTGAAACAGGCTCCAGGTTCTGAGCTGTCAGCACAGAGCCCGATGCGGGGCTCGAACCCACAGACCGTGAGATCATGACCTGAGCCGAAGTCGGATGCTTAACCGACTGAGCCACCCAGGCGCCCCTCAACTGCAAATTTTAAATGTTAGTGGATCCACTCTTGAAATACCCCTTCACTGAAACTTTTACATTTCACAGAGGAGATTCTAGTCGGGATACATTAGGACACATTGATCAAGAATGCTGCTGTCTGCATTTGCAGCCCTCACCTACCTTTCCCAGACTCTTGGGTGCGTAGGAACTTTGTATCAATCTAGGTACCCTTCTATATAGGTGGGACAAGCTCTGGGGCCCTGGTCTTCTCTCCATATGCCTAAATGGTAGAACTCATGGCATTGTGCTTTTTGTATAGTACAGTCTACATTTTTAATCAGCAAAACAAGGCCAACCATGGTCTTCTGAGGACAGCATTTTTGCTCAACCATAGTCCAAACTTCTCAGGACTATGTATAATGAGCGTGACTCATTGACTTCTTCCCTAAATTAAAATGCAAAGCACAATATCAACCTCACTCACTCATCCATTCATTTCGCAAACCTTTCTCAAGGACCTGTGCCAGGCACTAAGAAAAATATCAAGACACAGCTTTAGCCCTCCGGGAGATCTGGAGACTGACAATTAGCACAAGGTTCATCTAACTTACTCTGAGAGGTCTGGGAGGAGGCGATGGCTGGGCTGAATCTGGAAGGACGGGGAAATGTTAACAAGGAAGAATAAAAGGGAGGGAGCGTGCTGTTCCAGGTATCAAGAACAACAGGTACAGAAGCATGGAGGATGAGAGTAATGTGACACATTATGGGAACCTCAAGTGTGTGCAAGAGTTGCATCAGGTTGATGCAAAAGTTGGCTGGATCCAGATCATGAAGACATTTCTGTGTCCTGGTAAGAAGTTCAGACGTGAGACCATGCACACTACGGGGGAATGATTGTGGTATTTTAAGCTGGAAATAAGAAAACGGAGGGGATTTCTATGACAACTCTATGGACAAGAGTAAGACTAGAGGTCAAGGAAACCAAATAGGACACTACAGCAGTAACAGAAGCAAGAAGTAAGATTTCTAACAAGTCAGTGGACATAGAAAGAAGAGAAAGCACTGCATTCTAAATTGGAATCAGAAAGATAATCAACGAGACTGGGTGAGTCATTACATGTACCTGTTGCTTCTAAATGAAGCGTTCTAAGATTATTGAGCAAACCATAAATATCCTCTGACCACATGGGAGTACATCCAACAAGGTTTCAAAAAATGGTCAAAGTGAGAGCAAAATCTATGTGCCACGTAGCTGTCAGATTTCAACCAAAGCTGACCTATTTTAGCATCAGCTACACACCAGAATATCGGAGGCCAACAAGTTCTGTGGAATGATTGTTTGGGAGAAAAGAGGAAAAGCCCATACCTTCAAGATGGCGTGCATTTTTGCTTCTGCGTTTACAGTGTTACTCGTTCTGTAAACTCAAGGTTCACTTGAGTGTTTAGACATGAAACTAAGGATAGGCTTTTCTGTGTTAAACCTCAAACATCCAAAGAGTCTATTTTCTAGTGTCTTTAAGCAACTCCCCAATTAACCATATCCAACCATTAAGAATCTGTTGATTCTATTTTTAAAGATGTGAGTGGATATGTTCCTCCACATCCTTGAGTAACCCAATCCACTTCTTAAGCCTCTTCCCAGGAAGAAAAGCTTCCTCATAACGACTGTAACTCTCTCATATGGCCCGGTGAAACTCTCTCCTCTCATGCTATTTGGAGAGCACTGGAGAATACCTGTTGTACCAAAGGCATTGCATTTGACTGCATCTTATAAGTGGAAATGACTTCTCCCTCAGAGATCAATACAAGGTGAAAGACACTAAATATAATTTGCTGAAAATTACACCTTTCAGGTTCCAGAGCTAATCACTCACCATTTATAAATACATGACTTTTGGCTTACAGTGGAAGGAATAACAACCCTGAACACCAATTCCAGAACTGGCCTTATCTTCAACATTTTCTTTCCTCAGAGTTTGCATATATATTTAGAACAAGGCAACCATTTTGGAGCATACAATTGAAAGACTCACTATTACAAGATAAAATTATCATATGTTGTATGGTAAATTCCTATGTCTAAGAAAGTCTTAGTCAACTAGATAACTGACTCCTTCCATTGGTCAAGCACTGGCCACATTTTGAGGAGGTCGGGCCATGCATGTTAGATGACTGGAATCCAGAGTTGGAATCCAATGAAACAGAAAAGGGGATTAGGAGTGAAATGTGGGTTCAATTCAAGGCTGCCACCAGAAAGGAAGTACAAGCTATCTGTTTCAGTAAAGATGGGTCCATGGAAACTTGGTTTCACTACTGTCCTCTTCGATCTGTCTCTCTCTCTGCTGTATAATCTTTGTCCTCTGGCCGGCTCCATACTTATTCGGCTAAATTACATCGCACGCCCTCCCATGAACTAATCACCATGGCCAACATAATATGATAATTTAATTGATGTAAGCCAATCATGTCCTGTCCCTGAATCTGTGTGTGCGTGTATGTGTGTGTAGGGGGCGTGGTCGATGCCACGAAACCGTATGTCTGCCACAACAGAAAAGGGATGGGGCAGATGCCAGCAAGGCGTTGGTGCCCACTGAACAGCCTGCTGAATCAGTTATCAATGAGAGCAGGGGGATAAAGCCGGAGAAAAAGGAAGCAAAAGAATTTGAGAACAAAACAGTCACAGCACAGCATCAGACTCAATTCACAAGGCAAAAGACAACCTCGCACTGAAGCAAATGGCCTCACATAGTAGGTTGATTATATTCTTCCTGCTGTAGTGGGTAACCAACAATAACTCCTAAGGAGGATTAAAGCCAAGTCTTACATTCATGGCAGTCACTTCCTGATTTTAATTATTAAGAAAAGAACAATGATGGTTATAATGCCAGATAGCTCATGGCAGTAAATCACTGGTCTAGAATAGAAAAAGAAGCATTCACTCTTTCAGGCAACTAATGGACTATTTAGTAAATGTCTGCTCTTAAGGACAAAGTAGAACTCTGAAACGCTAAACACTTCATTAAATAAAACAACTTGTTTCCTAAGAACTGCAGTACGTGCTGTGACAAGATGTTCTAGGACTGACTGAATCTTTCGATAGGAACAAGGAGTTTACATGCCAATGTTGAAAAGGGAAGGGAGAAGGGTCACAGCCTGCAGGCAAGTGCATTTTACAATTACCAAAATCTGAGTGCAAATGCCACTTGTTTTATTTTATTTATACCAAGAAATTCTGCCTAAGAAAAAATCAATTAGTAAATATCTTGTGCAGTACTTGCAAGTGGTAAGTACTCAATAAATGTTCATCGAATTAAAGTATTTATTGAGTGCCTCGTAAGGACTGTGACAGGCTCTGATGATAGTTTAGAAGACACTGTGCATATCCCTGGGAACTCACTCTTCCGAACTACATGGATAGCTTCTTATCACAAGCATCTGAGGCTCTGCTTGAGGGAGACACGGAGTCATTACATGGGGTGGGCTGGGGGTACTGGGCAGTTACTGGGCCTGGGAGCAACTCTCGGCCAAGGCCGGATAGCGATGGGTGAACAAATACCCAGCTTCTTGGCCGCTCGGGTGAGACCGCTCTGAGGTATGTTCTATGCTGGTGTCTCAGAGGTCTTGAGCAGGAATGAGTCCCGTTGCCTACAGCACTCACCTTCTCATTAGTATACATTTAATTGGCTACCTTCCCTCCCTTTTCTTGTTTTCCCATCCTTGCCAATGCTTCCGGGGATCACCTTCTAAATAAAACACCCCCTTTTCCTTGCAACCTTGTCTCATGATCAGCTTCTGGAGGAACACAGCCTACGGCAGCAGTCTTCCTAATATCCATTCTCCCTTTTTCCCTGGCTATCAGAACCCTAATATTTTGAGGAGAGGCAGTAAGCCCATCCCCCAGAAATAGATTATCTGGGGGATATGCCAAACAGGGCAATCCCATTTTCTGTTTTCCTAGCCAATGTTGTAACTACAAGAGGGTAGCATGATCAATTTAGGCAGTGAGAAATAAGCAAAAATCTACTGGAAATTTTCTGGAGAAGCTGTTTTTCTCTTGATAACAAGTTACAGATGCAACTTCCCACTTCCTGCCTTGAATGCAATCGTGGGGCCATTTGACATCTGCTCCAGCAAAGAGATCCATAGCAAAGATTTTGCTGGCCCCCAACATCACTGACCCACTGAACCAACAGGAGCAATGCCCATTTCTGAGACCTCTTGTTATGGGAGAAATTATAACCTTATATGTTTAAGTCATTGTCATTCAGTTTTCTGTTACATGCAGCCAAAAGCAATCCTAACAAATACTAACATCTAGCACTATGTTAACGGTTGAAAGAGATCAAGAAGGCACAACCCGTATCTCTTTCACTGAGGAGTAAAAACTACGGTACAAGATCATTAGAACCACTTTTATAAACTCTAAGAGGACTGATATCATATTTGGCTCAAGCACCTGTTGAACAATTAGTTGGCACAGATTCAAGCACTGTGGCATATTTGAGCTAGAGGGTCCTCTAGATCCCTTCCAATTTCAAGTTTCTGTCATTCCATCCTCTTACCACAGGGAAGGAAAAAATGAGAGTAATATTCCCAGAGAAGTCCACCGAAGAACAGAAGAAAGAAACGGACCCTGAAAGGTGGAAACGATGTGAATAAAGTGAAATAAAGAGCACCGCAATCAGAGCAAGGGCTTGGAAATATATGCTGTAGAAATAATGCTTACAACTTGAAAGTCTCATAGTAGGAAGCCCTAAACTCAGACAGCCCCCCCAATGAAAGGGAAATGCAGCAGCTCTGATGAATTCCATTATAGACCTAGATGCAGCCTTGTTCGCTATTTCAGAAGAGCAGGTTTCTAAAGAGTATCTGCTATGACTGGATCCAGAGGCTCTTGCTTTTAAACCCTCTTAGGAATCTCAACATCAGCTCAATGGATAATGACAAAAGTGTTAACTTGTGTTACACCACTCTCCGAAGATGAGACCAGGATGTCATCAGGTGTGGCATTAAATGCCAGCAGAAAAGAAAGTGGAAGAGACTGCTGTGGTGGAATTCAATGACATTGAACCCTGGAGAGAGGCCTGTTGTCATTGCTTGGCATTTACGGCATCTGTAATTTATTAGCTATTCCTGAGCAAAAGCCCTGTGCACTAGAGTCTTTTTTTTTCTTTAATAAAGGAAGTGAAAGAGGGTCAGAGAATAAGTTCAAGGTAACCAAGAATCTTTTCAGCAGTAAGATAAACGAATGTTACCATGAGTCTGAAAGACAGAGTTCTGTAGTGGGAAGAAATACATGGTCCTTGCTAATTCTAACCAGAACCACTGACTTTGTATTACAGTGATAACTAAAATCACTATTGTCTACATTTTACAAAGTGCTGTCACATATGCTACCTTATTCATGCTTCACAAAACCCCAGGAGGTAGAGAAATCAAATATTAAATCCCTGTTTTACAGAGGAGGAAACTGAGGCTCCAGAGGTTGAGCAATCGAGGTCACCTTGCCGGGAAGGAGCTGGAATTCAAGCCTTCAAACGCAAACTCCCATTCTCTGTTCATTCCTCCACACTGACATGTAACTCTCAGCTACATGAACCTGAGGGCCAATTCTGGTTAGTCTTGGAGTGCCCAAGATTCAGGCAAACACACGGATACATAACTTCTTACAATCTACAAAAGTAATTAATTCACTTACTCATTGAACAATTATTTCTTAAATGCTGACCATGCACCAAGCACCATGCTATGTGCTGTGGATCCTTAGGAAAGAAAAAGTCCTAGGGTGCCTGGGTGGCTCAGTCAGTTAAGCATCTGACTTCAGCTCAGGTCACAATCTCGCGGTCCGTGAGTTCGAGCCCCGCATCGGGCTCTGTGCTGACAGCTCAGAGCCTGGAACCTGCTTCAGATTCTGTGTCTCCCTCTCTCTCTGCCCCTCCCCTGCTTGCACTCTGTCTCTCTCTCTCTCAAAAACAAATATTAGAAAAAATTAATTAAAATTAAAAAGGGAAAGAAAAGGTCCTTACAATTCCTTTCAAAGACCCTAAGCATCTTTAAATTACTGTCCTCATACGAAGCCAGAATGCCTTTCCTGGAGACAGATTTTTCAGCTGGCCCTGGTAATGGGGGCAAGACCTGCCTTGGTTTGCTAACTTGGATCATCACGAACACAGTGCTCTATAGAGTGAATAAAAAAGAGTGAAGAGAGAGGTCCAGGGACCCAGAAGAAAAGGATATATGTCAGAAGCTCTACAATAGCACCGTCCAATAGACCTTTCTGGGGTGATGGAAATGTTCCATATTTGTGCCGTCCAATTTGGTAGCCACTCGAAATGTGGCTAGTGTGACTGAGGGCACAAA
The DNA here is from genome assembly GCF_018350215.1 of Panthera leo. Classification (NCBI taxonomy): domain Eukaryota; kingdom Metazoa; phylum Chordata; class Mammalia; order Carnivora; family Felidae; genus Panthera; species Panthera leo. The sequence goes on along the minus strand of NC_056687.1, from coordinate 144,171,082 downwards.
TTTTTAACACTAATTTTAATGAATTCAAAACCACACGTATCAAGTGGCTATCATATTGGACAGCACAGCTCTAGAAACTAACCCGATGGCTGAGACACTGGAACATGTGTGGCATCGCAGGGTAGAGACAGCCATAGCTTCTGTTTATACAGAGTTGAAAATACAATTCCTTTCCCAAACACCTCATGGAGAGAGAAGTACCTTTCCTTGGAAAACTAGCTTGGTAAGCTAATTGGGGTCACAGAGAGGCTGTGAGAACACGGTTCTTGCACTAGTATGTGGTTTCTGAATCTTAGCATTTTTGACATTTTCCCCTGGACAAATGTTAGTTAGGGATAGGACCTTTCCTGTGCCTTGCGGGATGTTTAGCAGCAGCCCTGGCCTTTACCCAGCAGGTGCCAGTATCAGACGCGGTCGGGGCAACCATATATGTCCCCAGACATGGCCAAATGCCCCCTTGATGCTCCTGGTTGAAAACCACTACAATAGTCCAAGAAACAAGGCCAAGGCCAAGCTGGTCTGCAGGGCAAAATAAGAATAAGTAGGGTTTACTCTTGGGAAAGAGGAGGAGAAAACAGACCTGAGGATGAGAAGTGCAGAGAAAAAGGGGAACAGCCTGGAAGAGGCAAGCATTTTGGGTACATCAGGTAAAGAACCAGGGAGAGTTCCCAGTGTCAGCAGAAGAAAGTCAAGAATAAGAATAAGAAGTCTGGCTCTTCAACGTGGACTTGTTTTCAAAGCTACCACAGAAAATCCTCCTTCATATCCTCCTACACCTGTCGGTACAACTTACTACACTTTACAAATGTTTCTGTGGGTGGGTTTTTGTTGAAATTGAGAAAAAAAGCTAAGATGCATGCTTGCATTAAATTATAGACCTAAAGCAGGTACCTGGGCAGATGGGTGATGATGATGAGGAGGAGGAGGAGGAGGAGGACGACGACGAAAGTAAAGCCTGGATTCACTGGACCCTTTTTATGAAGCAGTCCAAGCACACCTTAGGACTCCATCAGGGAAGCGGAACCGCCATGACTATCGCGCAATAAAAAAAAAAAATGTGTTAAAGCAATGAGACCTTACAGCACTGTGGGGAGGACTGGAGAAGTATGGGTCTGGAAAGGGGACATCAAAGGACCAGAGGAATGTCAGTAACAGGGACCGTGGCACAGGCGGACGAGTGGAACTAGCAAGCACATCCCCCAGTGGGGCTGGGATCGCAATGGGGGTCAAGTATGGGGTGGCAGGCCTGTAGTCAGTGGCCTATAGTCTGGGAATGGTGTGCGGAGTAGGGAAAGGTGGGCATGCTGGAGTCCACGGCACGTTTGGGTCTATCTCTCACCACTGCTGTCTCCCTGACGGCTTTTATCTCTGCAATACAACTTTAGTTACAATCCTGTAATCAAATACCAAAAAAATCAACTGAAAGATACTCACACATTTATATAAGTAGATATTCATTCAATATTTTTCATGAGTGGGGCACCTAAGTGGCTCATTCGGTTGAATGTCTGACTCTTGATTTTGGCTCAGGTCATAATCCTAGGGTAGTGGGATCGAGCCCTGCAACAGGCTCCGCGCTAGGCATGGAGCCTGCTTGAGATTCTCCTTCCCTCTGCCTCTTTCTCTTTCTCTCCCTTTGCACCTCTCCTGCTCCCACACGCTCTCTTTCTCTCAAAAAAATTTAATTAAAAACATATTATTCATGAGCATAAAAACATGTTCCCTATTAAAAACCATGAAAAGAATAGAAAGTTATAGTATGGCCATCAAAATTATGTTGTGTTTAAGACTAATGATATGAGGGAAAGATTATCCTATAATCTTAAATGGAAAAGCATATGTGATGTGTATGTGTATACAATGATACAATTTTTATAAAATTATTCACACCCACCTAGAAAAAATGGCCAGAAGGGAATATACCCACATCCAAGTGGGGGATGATGGATACTTTTTATTTTCCTTTTCCTAGGTTATATTTTCCTCTCAGTGATTATGTAACAATAATTTTAAATTGTTTGGTCTGCTGCATACATTCTTTTCCATAGGCTTTTTTGTTTGGCCGCTAATGTGTTCACTTTGCTTTATTACAGAAGATACCACAATAAAAATTCCTCACCAAAAAACCCACTTTCTAAGAAACCAACTATCTAAGAAACTCTATTATCATTAAGGGAGTGAGGGGAAAAAATTTTAAATTCTTGCTCATAAACGTCTCAAATGAGTCAAGGGAGCTCTAGAGGTCACAGCTGGTCCCTGTTGTTGCCCTCTGTAATTCGGGAAGAGGGGCCAGGTCAGTTCCTCCTCTGGAGTGCCGGTGCTCAGAGAGTCGAACTCAGGTAGGAAACATTACTGCCTTCTCTCCCCCTCTCCCCTGCCCTCCTTGCCCTACCCTTACATGCGAGACTGAGTTTTCTGAGCCAGTCTTCAGTTTCTGGAGCATTAAACAGCAGAGGCCCTTCACCTGCTATTGGGGTCATGTCTGCGTTGGCTTGGCACACTGCATTTTTAGGAAATAAAGGATGGTGAAATACTTCTGGCCAGTCTTTCACTCTTTCTCTCTCTCCTGGTGTCCTAAAACTCCATCTCATTTCACCAAAAAGGAATTCCTTATGATTCTGTAAGTCTGAGGCCCATTATGCCAGTGGTCATGGTAGAGAAGTTAGGTGTGGAGCAGGCAGACACAGGGCATCGCTGGTTCCACACGGGGAGGTTCATTGGAGGTTCGGTTCCACACTGGTTCATTGGAAACACTGACATGTGGAAGGTGCCCAGGAATGGGGAAAAGAAGAGCGGGAGATTTATGCAGTCAAACAGAGAAGCTTAGAGCCCTGGCCTCCCCTCCTTGCCCACTGACCCATGCGTGATAGGTAAGCATGAGGAAGCTGTGTGAAAGTGTTATGGGCGATCTCCCCTGTAGAAGTGTGATTCCGTTGACCTGGAAATACGATTTCCTATACGTTCTAGTTCTCCAGCAATGAGATCCTCATCTGGTTGCAGGGTCTCTGCACGATGCCAGCTCAGTTTCTCCCTGGGTGACTTGGAATACACATTTGGCACAACTGGCTCAATCATTTCATCCTCTTGCCAGCAGGTTCCAATCATGGCAACCCAATAAATCTTCTGGCCATCTCCATTAATCCCCAAAACGACCGGATAATCCAATTGGCTGCAGTGCTGCTTAGTCACAATGCACATCAGACCATCTGGTGACTCCGTCTCCTCCAAGGGTAGCCCACAAGGACCATCTGCTTCAATGCTCTGTACATTCGGCTGAAGGAGGCAGAGGTTGAGGCTGACCACACACCAAACAAGTCATTCCCTCCTGCCTTTACACCAACCGAAGAAATCCTGAAATGCACTCGAATTTAGCAGCTCCCGTCCTGCAGAACCTGCTTTGCATTCTCAGTGAACACATCGTGATATTCAGAATGCAAATTAAACTTTATGGGTGTCATAACCTTGGCCATTTATTGCAGCAGATTCCGTAATTGCCTGATGCTGCTAATACAGCCAAGACTACGTTGGCGTTGTTTTTTTTTTTTAAACTTTTGCAGATAGAGCCGCCATGTTGATTAAGCAATCCTGGTGCTTCTTTGCACTATTTCTTAGGTTGAGGTATTAGCTAAGATCCTTTTGCATATAAGTAGCCAGAGTCAGTCTCAGCTAGAGATGGGCAGTAAAATTGACAACAAAATATATTAGTATGCTCAAGTCCAAGTAGCACTTATGAAATAAGTACAGTTAACATTCTAAAGGAAAATAGGTTTGCACAAAAATACAAGGAGAGTTAGGGGAAAAAAAAGTCAGTTTAAGACCAACTGGTGGTTGGGGTGCTGGGGTGGCTCGATTGGTTAGGCATCCGATTCTTGGTTTCGGTTCACGTCATGATCTCACAGTTCATGAGTTCGAGCCCCACATCAGGCTTGGTGTGGAGCCTGCTTGGGATTCCCTCTCTCCCTCTCTCTCTCTCTGCCCCTCTCTTGCTCACTTTCTCTGTCTCTCTCTCAAAAACAAATAAATAAACTTAAATTTTTTTTTAAAGACCAACTGGTGGCTATAAATAATACCAGATGGTAAAAGTTGGTTCTTTGAATAATTTGAACCACAAGGCATCTACAGTTTGCAGTAATTTGGAAGAAAAATCACCCAGCATTAGAATTATCACCAAAGCAGAATTAAGAAAGCCAGGGGTATTATGGCTTAGGTGACACTTGTGTGTCAATCAGAAAAAGGTCTCCATTCCTCTAGACCGGTAAAGCTAGCCAGGCATATTCCATTGTCATCTTGAGCCCTGGGGGAGTCATCACCAAATAAAATGTCCCGGGACAACAAATCACTCCTTCTATTTTAATGACACAGTGATACAAGGAGGTGCCTGATTTGGGAATGGAAATACACAGTGTTACTGGAAGGTCCTGGGGGATGGACTTCCCCGAGGAAGGTCGCAGGCAGTGACTTGGATGGAGTTAAAGGAGGAGTTTGAGGATTTGACTAAAAACTGAACTCCATGTGTTTTGGGATGTTCTGGATTACAGGAGAACTGTTCGTCCTTCCCTGTCCCAGGGACTGCCAGTATAAATAAATCGGAGTTTGGTTCATGGTCTTTTGCCTCTTCCACCCGATGCCATGGATATGACAACTGGCTCTTAAGCCAGGACCACAGTGGGGCTCATTCCTTCGGCAGTGCTAAGGGGCAGCGGTCTCAGATGTGCTTCCTCCTTGTTACTCATGAGGCAGGGAAAAGAAGTGAACGTATTGAATAGATGTGGGAGGCTAAGCAATCAATACAACCAAGATGCCCCCAGAGCAGCATAGAGGACTGCATCAAAGGCCCCAGTGCTCACCTCTCCCTGTGGCATGAGCACTGGTCATTCCTCTCCCTGAAGACGCAGAGTCAATCCCCCTGCCTTTGCGACTGTGCTCAGCCATGTAAGTTGTTTTGGACAAATAGAATGAGATGGAAATCACAGTGTGCAAATTCCAAGCCTGCTCTTCGGAAAACCTTGCATGTTTCTGCTTGTTCTCTTGTGCTCCTGCCATGAGAAGAACATGCCTCAGCTAGGTCTCTGCCCCGTGAGTGGGTGACAGACATGGAATAGAGTTGTCCCAGTTAAAATCAGAGCCCCCAGCCAGTCCCATGGTGCATGACAGACAACTACTAAATGTGTGCATTATACTAATAAATGCTTGTTGGTGTGAGCCACAGAACTTTGGGGAAATTTGCTACATAGTTAGAGCTAACTGATGTCACAGGAATTAGGCAGAGGCTGAGTCCCAGCATTCAAGTTGATAGACCTTTTCTACAAACACTTTCCCTTAACCAGCAGCAACTCCTCCTTTCTGCTTCTGTTTCCAGTTCTAAACTCCTGAGAGGGACAAATAGCTGGGGAGGATGGAGTACAACCTCAGGGAAGATAGTTTTCTTTGTGTTCAGGGGCCAGAAAACCTTTCCAAAATGTCTGCCACTGTGGGGCCATCTTCCCAGGCCAAACACTATGAGTGATTCCTCCTTCAACCTGTATCTCCATGCACTGCAGACTGTTAAACATCTCACCCCATTCCAGATCCAAAGTCAGCAATCAAGAAGAGTAAATGGTAATAAGAACAAAGCACTATCGGGGCACCTGGGTGGCTCAGTCGGTTAAGCATCCGACTTCAGCTCAGGTCATAATCTCACGGTTCACGAGTTCTAACCCATGTCGGGCTCTGTGCTGACAGCTCAGAGCCTGGAGCCTGCTTCAGAATCTGTGTCTCCCTCTCTATCTGTCTCCCCCCGCCCCCTCCCCTGCCACTTCAGGCTCTGTCTCTCAAAAATGAATAAAGTTTTTTTTTAATGAATAAAGTTTAAAAAAGCATTTAAAAGGTTGTTTCCCTGGACAAGCTGGGACTGGTCCTTTGTACCCCGAAAGGTAGCTGTTCTGTGTCCTTTGGATGCTCCACATGGCTTATGGAGACTTGAGCCTGTCACAGGCTTCATTTGAAAGCCTTATCATAGCCTTTAAAATCCAAGTAAACTACTTTCATAAAGTCCTGTGAAATAGGGATGCCATTTTTGTTTACTCTTTTCAAGAATTTAATAGCTAGAATGATTTTCCCTTCCAGAAAAGGTTGTGTTTACCTGTTTATTTTTTTCCCCACATTGTAGTATGAGGTCTTGAAATAATATCTGAAAAACATCTTTTCTGGAGCTGAGGGGTAAAAGTCACTATTCTATCATTTTGGGGACCACCTGATTCTCTTTTCAGAATACAGAATTAATTTTGGTCTCTTGGCCACTTTAAATAACCACATTTTCTTTTTTCTAAGGGTTTTTTAAAATGTTTATTTAATTTTGAGAGAGAGAGAGAGAGAGAGAGAGAGAATGAGAGGGGAAGAGGCAGAGAGGGGGGACAGAGTATCCAAAGCAGGCTCTGCACTGACAGCAGAGAGCCCAATGTGGGGCTCCAAGCTCACACAGTATGAAATCATGATCTGAGCCACAGTCAGATTCTTAACCAACTGAGCCACCCAGGTGCCCCCCCCCCCATTTTCTTTTTTTATGAGAATAAATGAGTATTTCCCACTTCGAGTTCCCTGCATTCACATTTTAACTTTGTTTGTCTTAATAGATTTGAGACCAAAAGAAATTTTGACTGTTCATTTAAAAAAAATTAAGGATTTAACATTAAAAAAAAAACCAAATAATTGAAAAATGGACACAAAAAAGTGCACCATAAAAAAAGATGCATGATAAATGGAGGTTTCTTCATATCAGATTTTCATTTATTCTACTACAAACTGGAAAGCAAATACTTAGACTTACCTAACTTAAGCCATTCAGCTAGTAACTCTTGAAAAGCTGTGCTACTTTTCTCACAATGTCTTCTCTGTAACCCACCTCCTGTTTTGGGGACATATAGCAACTCTTCTAAAAACATATGAACTGGGGCGCCTGGGTGGCTCAGAAGGCTAGATGTAGACTTCAGCTCAGGTCATGATCTCCCCGCTCTGGGGTTCGAGCCCCACGTTGGGCTCTGTGCTGACAGCTCAGAGCCTGGAGCCTGCTTCAGATTCTGTGTCTCCCTCTCTCTCTCTCTGCCCCTCCCCTGCTTGTGTTCTCTCTCTCCCCCTCTCTCAAAAATAAATAAATAAACATTTGAAAAACCATGAATAAATATGCTATAAGGAGTGATAATGCAACTTTGTCATTAAAATCTTTTTTAATGTTTATTTTTGAGACAGAGACAGAGACAGAGAGACAGAGCAAGAGCGGGGAAGGGACAGAGAGAGAGGAGACACAGAATCCAAAGCAGGCTCCAGGCTCTGAGCAGTCAGCACAGAGCCCAATGGGGCTTGAACCCACAAACCATGAGATCATGACCTGAACCAAAGTCAGATGCTTAACCAACAGCCATCCAGGCACCCTATCTACTTGATCATTTTAGACAAAGACATGCCAACCAATTTGCTAAACAGTTTCAGCTCATAAAATATCATATGAAACAAATCTGAATTGTACACTGTGCGTAGATGAACCCAGGGTTTAGTTTTGTTCATATGCTAAGGGACAATGAAGAGGTGGCCTCATCTACAACTCTGCAATCTGTTGTGCAAGTATGCAATTTTGCATGTTTGGAAACACTCACATGTTCAGCTTTTACTTGGCTCCAAAGGTGTTTTTCTGTTTTGCAATTGTATTTATTTTTAAAGACTTTATTTTTAAGTAATCTCTACACCCAGGGTGGGGCTCGGACTTACAATCCCGAGATCAAGAGTCGCATGCTCTACCAACTGAGCCAGCCAGGTGCCTCTATAAATTTATTTTTAAGTTTAATTTGACTTCAAGATAACCATGAGTTCCTAAAAGCTTGAAAACTCAGTGAAAGCCAGGGCACAGAAAGAACACATGTTCCAAAAATAACTTCCTCATCGCATTCCTCCACCAAAATGAGTGGGAAAAGGCACCGATGTGCCATTTTAACCCAGGGACAGGCCCAGCAGTCACTGGGAAAGCTCATCAATAGATGACAAGTCAGCAGTGTTGGCACTTACGTTTTAGGCAACGGTTAGCCATGGACACCAATGAACTCTGCAAATGGCTGCAGAGCATGAAATTCAAACATGCACTTACGAAGCAGATAGGGCTGGGCACAGCTGTCCCGCATCTCTCTAGCCTCAGGCATCAGTATGGCTGGTAGTCACCATGACTTCAAAGAGTAAGAGAAGAAATGTAGATTGGTCAAATCACATACACTGGGCTATGGAGCAAGACAGTATGTGTCGTGTGGAAGGCCACAGTTCCGGAGCCTGGCTGAATCGGAACCCCCGCTTGGCTACCAGACTGGGCAAGTTACAGAAGGTTTTTGTGTGTCAGTTTTCTCATCTGTAGAACAGGAACAGTAGCAGTGCCCATCTCACTGAGTGGCTATGAGGATTAAATGTGTTATTTCAAGCCTCTGCACAGACCACGGTGCCAGGAACATAATAAGCATCGAGTGAAGTCAACTACCATCATTCACGTAAAGGAAACTGGAGTGTCAAAGCAAATACACACCAAGTCTGATTTTTAAACTCTCGATAATTAAGGCCTTCAAAATGCCATTTACACCCATCACAAATTTTCTTTCTCTTGAAAAAAACATTCAATTGAAAAAAAAAAAAAAAAACCACAAACTCAAGGGCGCCTGGGTAGCTCAGTCGGTTAAGCTCTCCATTTCGGTTCAGGTCACGATCTCATTGTTCATGAGTTTGAGCCCTACGTCGGGCTCTGAAATGAAAGTGTGGAGCCTGCTTGGGATTCTCTCTCTCTCCCTCTCTCTCTGCTCCTCCCCTACTCATGCTCTCTATAAATTAAAAATAAATTAATTAAAATAAATAAAATTAATTAATTAAAATAAATAAATTTTTTAAGAACTCACTTAGCTTTTCGTGATTCTCCACCATAAACTTCCCATGGTTGTTACTCTGAAATAAAACAGAATGTGTGTCAGACTAGTAGATGCTGTCTGCGTGTCTCCTATCACCTTGTTACCATCAGCCTGATCATCTCAGTCCATTCTAATGTGCACAGCAGGCCAGAGGCCTGGGGAATTACCATCCTTCAGAAGAAGCCCTTAACCAGTGGGAACGGGTGTATAAATACCCCGGGTTCCTCACCCCCTGGGTGGGATAGCTCTGAGGCATGTGCCCTATGCTGGCTCCCAGGGTTCCCCAGCAGGACTGAGCTCCAGTTGCCCGTGGGGGTAGCTTGCTGACAACACAGCTTCAGTGACCTCTTACCTTCCCTGTGTCACTTCCCCACCTTCCTACTATACTGTTTTGTCTGGCACAAATGATCTGTGTTGGCTATCCCAAATAAACCACTTGAGCCCAAGTCTTATCTGATTCTGGGGGAAACTCCAACTAAGATAGCCAGCAATACAAACACACAATCCACAAAAATGTGTTTTAAAACATATTTGTCCTGAAATAAAAAAAAATTACTGGGGCACCTGGGTGGCTCAGTCAGCTGAGCACCAGACTCTTGATTTTGGCTCAGGTCATAATCTCATGGTTCATTAGATCAAGTCCCACGTTGGGCTCTGCGCTGAGTGTGGAGCCTGCTTAAGATTTTCTCTCTCTCCCTCCCTCTCCCTCTCTCTCTCTCTCTCTCTCTCCCCCTCTTCCCCTTTCCCCCGCATGCATGCACTCAATTTCTCTCTTTTTCTCAAAAAACAATATATATATTAACACACACCAAGCAAATTTCTCAAGAAATTCCAACTTATTCGTAGAATTTGTTTTGAGCCTTAGATATTTAATGGTTTCTGAAGAACTTTTTATTTCTTTTAAAAACCTTTGGCTCACAAATGCTATCACACAGTGAACATTTCTTTTCTTTATTTCAATCTCATTTGAGACTGAGAGAACAGCTTTGACCTTGTTTAGAGTCACTTGAACTCTGTGGGCTCCAAGCTAACTTTTTCTCTCACACCCCAAGCTCCATTTACTGCCAACAAAACATGACTTTCTGGTTCAAATAAAAATACCTTTGAAAAGCCTTATAAAAAGGTTCATAAGATGTGTTGGTGTTTCAAATGGATCTGAGGTGTATAAATGAATCAGGAACACACATTAAGTTTCCTTTGAAATATAGTTTCCAAAAGAAAGGAGTCCTTGGGAGAAAATATTTATGAGGATTTACTGCTTTGTTTTGTTTGTTTGCTTGTTGTTTTACTTAAAACAGTTAAAGGAGTGCCGAAAATTTCTCTTCAGTAAAATTACCCTTGAATTATCTTTAAATTTCTTTTTTTAATGCTTATTTTTGAAAGAGAGACACAGTGTGAGCAGGGGATGGGCAGAGAGACAGAGAGAGGGAGACACAGAATCGGAAGCAGGCTCCAGGCTCTGAGCCGTCAGCACAGAGCCCAATGCAGGGCTCGAACCCACGGACCGTGAGATCATGACCTGAGCTGAAGTCAGACTCTCAACTGACTGAACCACCCAGGCGCCCCTGCTTTGAATTATCTTTAAATTGCTGTTTAGAGACAACCATTTCTCTGGAGAATAAATATTTAAAGTTCTTGCTACTTACAGAACCAAATTCTTGAGTTTCTGTCAATCCAAAAAAATTGTTTTAATGTTCTTAAATCAAATGTCTTTAAGGATTATGCATTTAACACAAACAGATTTCAGCATATGTTTACATTTATGCCAAATTTATAAGGTCACTGGTATTACAGTTCATAAAAAAATCATTTGAAAGAAAGATTGAACTTTCTTTACATTTAAAATTCATTTGCTTGTTTTCCATTGAAGTTAATGATTTTGGTAAATCATTATCATATTCAAGGGTCTCTATATTTTAAACACTTCATATTAATTAAATATGCACCAAAGAGAGATTTTTTAAAAATTTGTTTTTAATGTTTATTTATTTTTGAGAGAGAGACAGAGTGTGAGCAGGGGAGGGGCAGAGAGAGAGGGAGACAGAGAATCTGACGCAGGCTCCAGGCTGTCAGCACAGAGCCCATTGTGGGGCTCGAACCCACGAACCGTGAGATCACGATGTGAGACGAAGTTGGACTTTTAACCGAGCCACCCAGGCACCCCACAGAGAGATTTTGTTAAAAATTCCTTTGCCTATGCACAACTAGGCTAATAAAAAAATTCTGTAGAGATTTAAAGAACTCGCTTTCATAACCTATGAGATACAGTAAACACATTTAGAACTGAGAAAAAATTCATTATAAATGATACTACATATGCCTGGTCCTCAAGTATTTTAAATTAATTTGCTTTGATAAAAATGTACAGCAGTAGGTTTCTGGGTAAAGTATTTATTAAGTGCATTGCCTTTTGGTTATTTGTAATATTTTGCCTCGTAATTTGAATAGCCTCTTATTTAAGAAGAAAAACACGTACAGTAATTTTTTTTCAGTACTAATCTTTTTTCTTTAAATAACATACTGTTATTCTTTCCCACAAACAAATCCTAGTCTTTAAATAGTTGTCCTTTCTCCTTTCTAGTTATATCTCAGTGGCAATCTCTCTATTCTCTTCCCCCTGCACGCGCGCGCGCGCGCGCGCACACACACACACACACACACACACGTGCACATGCTCCAGTATTTCTGTCTTTGCATCTATTTCTGTGTCTCTTTCTGGCTTCCTTTCTGATTCTTTCCCTCTACCCTACTCCCTGCCTTCCCCTATGTCTCCCTCTCTATGAAATCTACTCTTCAGAATTAAAACACAAATGAAATAATTCATTAATTTGCCAAGATTATGTTTATAAAACAGAGCAAGCAAGAAAGAAAATCAGTCACCTTTGTATCAAGAGAACAGCAATTGCTGCCATAGGAGAACGTGCAGGAGCTCTTGTTTATGTGATAATTTAAAATGTTAAATGTGAGTTTAAGTTCTGCATTATGCCTCTCAGAGGGGTGTTTACCTATTAAAGATAAACTTGTTTATCTGAGGTGAAATGCAAGATTAAAAAATTCAGATGTCTATGAAATACAAACACAATTTCATTTATTTATGATCACGAACATGCTGTAATCAAAGCAGAACTCATTATTCAGTGATCATTCGATTCATTGTGACATGTGTTTCCTCCAGCAAGAGAGGGAAAGGAGGTGAAACTTGCAGCATAGAATGACAGAACATTTAGGAAACAGAGTTTTATTTGTTCTTCTGTTGGGAGAGCTAATTACTCATCGATTTGAGACCTAATGTCTTGATGAACATATATTGATTGAGCCTGATTATTTCCTGCAATGTCAGAAACATTCACACATATTTGTGTTACTACCAAAGCTATGTAATTTATTGGTGGGCACTAATGGCTTTAATGAAGTCAGAAAGCTTCAAGTGCAGAAGTAATGAAAGGAAGATTGCAATCAGTGAATTGTCTAATTCTTCATTCCGGCTACAAATATTAGCCTATTTTGACTCATTAGCTGTGTTCCTGTTTATATCATGATTCATTTACATAAAAAGGTCTATTTAAATTACACCAGTATCTGGTGCCCTGTTCAAATTCAGAAAACCAAGGGAAAGTGGGGTCTGAGCCCCGAGACAGATTTAAATGTGTAGTTGGACTGGCGAGAAATACAACAAGCTAACTAGTGAAATCTGCAACAAATGGCGGCCTCAGCCTTGGCCGTGTTGGCCCTGTTGAATGTGCCACATTCTTCCAGTCTCATGGCCTTTGAACTGGCCATTTCCTCTGCCTGGGATGCTCCTTCACAGGTACATGCACAGTTCTCTGCTCAAATGTCTTGACAGACATTTGATATGACATTTGATATCAGACATCATGCCTTCCTGACACCCAATACCAAATATATAAAGTAGCATGCCCATCTTTTATTGTTGTTCTGAGCTTCATATCTTCACTGACCTGGTCCATATTTATATTTTCAATTATTATATGTCTTATCCACTAGCATTTACTTAGTTCTTTTTTGTTTACTGCTTTCCTAGAAGAGTGTCTGGTAGGCATTAAATATTTGTTGATTTGACTAGAAGGTAATTATGAAGTATTAACATCATTTATTTTGGCTAATATCTCAATATCACGCAGGTCACTATGAGAAATGAAAGATATGATTCTTTTTTTAAAGATGCTTATAATCTATTTGTTGGTAAAAGCCTGTCACACATTATATTAGTTATCCGTTTCTGTGTAACAAATTACCCCAGAACATTAGTAACTTCAAACAATGAACATTTATTATCACACACAGTTTCTGTGCATCAGGAATTGAGGAGTGCTTAGCTGGGTGTTTCTGGCTCAGAGTGTCTCATGGGGTTGCAGTCAAGATACTGGCCTGGGCTGTAGTCATCTGAAGGCTTGACTGGTGCCGGAGCATCACTTCCAGAAGAGCTTAGTCAGGTGGCTGTCAAGTTAGTGCTGATGTTGGCAGAAGGCTTCAGTTCCACCACGTGGACCTCTTTTAAGGCTGCTTGAGTGTCCTCATGACGTGCGGTTGACTACTTCTGGATGAGTGATCCAAAAAGAGAATAAAGTGGAAGCCACAATGTCTTTTATGACCCAGCCTTGGAGGTCAGAGTCTGTCATGTTTGAGATATTTTGATGGTTACACAGGCGAACCCTGTTCAGTGTGGAAGGAGCCAAACAAGAGTGTGAACACCAGGTGAGAATCGTCTTAGAGACAGGCTACCACACATGAAATAAATAATGGCATATAAATGCCCATGTGTAATTAAGTGCTACATGGTAAAAACATTCAAGGTTCAATTAATTTTGAGAATCTAGACTTATATAATTAGAAAGGCTAAGTTGGATGGCACATTTAACCCTCATTTGGGCAAGGGTGTTTAAACATTTATAAACAATATTTATTAAGGCCTTGTTTTCTGTGCTAGGACCACAGATTATGAATAAAGCCCAGACCCTGGGAAGGGAGTACTCATAGTCCATTGTGTGGAAGGTCATAATTTTGGACCAATAATCATTTTGAATGAATTTAAATACATTTTGCAGGGCAAGAATTATCATCCAAAACCAGTTTTTCTCTGGGCACTAAAAATAAAAATTACAGATACACAAAAGCACATATGTGGATGGAAAATAAAAGTCTTCATGTTCTCATTATAAGCAATTTCAATTTAATACAAGAAAGGTGGATTTTAGGAATCATCACCTAAGTAATCTAACATCAAAAACTCATCAATCGCAATTATAATACACCAGCAGAAGCCATGTGACTACCTTAATAGAAGTATTCAGTGAAAACTGGTCTATTCTCTCAAGCACCTCTATTTCCCTACTCCTCCCGAATTGGAATGTAACTTCCTACATTTTTAATTTTATCAGCTGACCAAAACGTTTTCCAGACCAATGACTCTGCCCTAGTATTTGTCACAACAATGATTGACCAAAAGGACATCTAATGTCTAAATCAAGTGACCATTGTTTCTTTTCACATTTGCCCATTACCTGGTTTATTATTCTTATCTCAGTCACTTTTCAGCCTGAGTCTATGGCCTATGTTAATGCTAGTCTTCAGCCTTCTCTAAGGAATTAGAAAAAAAAAACCAAAAACCTACCATCTCATAGTCATTTAGTCGATGTTCTTTAAGACAGAGATTAACCCAACGCACTGTTTTAAGTAACATAAAATTCAAGTAGAAACCAAACCCCAGTCTAGCAGAGAAATAGACACACACCTCTGGTGGAAGATAATAGATGATAGCCACAAAAAGCCTTGCAACTGTGTAGACACTCTGACTTATTAATTCCTCTTCCAGAAAAGAGTTGAAAGAAAAGTAAGGTACACAAAGATAAAATGATAAGGATGTTCATGACAGAGTGGTTTATAATTGTATTATTAAAAATCTGGAGGGGCACCTGATGGCTCAGTCAGTTAAGCGTCTGACTTTGGCTCAAGTCATGATCTTGAGGTTTGTGACTTTGAGCCCCATGTCGGGCTCTGTGCTGACTCTCAGAGCCTGGAGCCTGCTTCGGATTCTGCATCTCCCTCTCTCCCTGCACCTCCCCCACTCATGCTCATTCTCTCTCTCTCTCAAAATAATAAACATTTAAAAAAATTTTTAATTAGAAAAAAAAGAAAAGAAAATGTGAAAACAAATTAAACATCCATCAAGAGAGTATTTTGTTGTATGGATAAAAATACAATGCAATCCTTAAAAATCATGTTGTAGAACAATATCTCATGGCATGGGACTACATTCACAATATATGGTTAAGAGAAAAAGGCTATGGAAATAACTATGTGGTTGTTGCTCCTTGTGCATTTAAGAGTACATATTTATTTGGAAATAAGATTGTAAGAAATTTTTAAATGTCACCAGTGATTTATCTGTAGTTGGTGGAATTGCAGGTGATTTGGATTTTCTTATTGGAATTTTCTCTTACTCTTGTTCCTCTGCTATCTCCAGGACAACATGCCTGGGCTAGTGTGTTGCAAGACGACAGGTGGTGCATAAAGCAGAGCTGAGTTGCCCCTTTTCCCCATCTAAGACTGTCAGCTGGTCCTCGATAGGTAAGTGAGCCCACCTAGTATGAGCCACAGAAGAACCACACCTGAGGAGACCCACAGCTGCCCACAGACAGAGAAGTGAGATCACCTGAAAGTAGCCAAATTGGCTGAATTTTTCAGGCTCCCAAGCTAGGAGACGTGCTTTGTTGTTTGCCATTGGCATTTTGTGGTCACCTGCTACCCTGCATCACTGTCGCAATAGATAAAGGATAGAGCTAGAGCTTGTCAGCGTTTGGGGAACTGGAATCAAAAAGCAACAACCACCTGAGATTCAGTCCAAAGGTGCTTGAGTATAGAGCTTGTTAGAAAACATTTTTGAAAAAAAAAAAAAAAAAAAAAAAAAAAAAAAGAAAACATTTTTGAACAGGCTAGACCGGCAGAAAGTTCAACATCAATCTAAAAATAGAACTGCTGTTCTCACATGTGCGAGGCACTATGCTATGGTCTGGGTGGGTCACAAGTGGAAGGACATGTAGCCCCTACCTCCTGGAGCTCACAACCGCAATAGCGGGAATTTCCGGACCCAGATGCCGCTCTCAGAGAGTTAGCAGTAATTGTATTAGTACACTACAGCACCAAAGAGCTTCAATTTGCTGAAGTTGGTTAAAAATGCATTAGCTCTTCTCCAACATGATTCTGAAAGCACAGTAAAATCAAAAAGTCTGTTCAGCTGCCCGATGAACTTGAAGTAATGAGGTCTATAAGCTGACTTGAACAGAAGAAAATGATATTAAGCTTTCATGGAGGACAAATGAAAGTATCTACCTGTAACCTTGCTGACAGCCAGAGACCCTTTGCCATTTAAAACTCTGCTGCTGTGGTGCATTATTCCCAGGCAGCTGAGAGTTTAATAAGACTTCGCAGAGACACCTAACCTTCCGGTCCCCGGCTGCCTGCTGGCAACCCTAAGGCACTCACTGTGGAAGCTGACAATCCGAGCTAACATCAGGGCACGGATTTCCTCAGACACAGGGGCACAGGTTGGCATAGCAATGTCTGCCTGCTGCCCCTCCGTGCATGCAAATTGCACAATGGTCTGGTTCCAAGCCGGTCATGGTGCCCAGCACCCTTGGGTGTTTGATCTTGGAGACTGTGGTGGTCACCGCTCTTCATCATTGCACTAACCTGGCTCCCCTGCTGAATGAAGAGCTGCCATTTAGTGTGATATACAAGGCTTTCCTTGAGCAAAGCCCAACCTGCCTGGTCCAGCCTTAACTCCCAATATTCTTCGTATCACACCCTCCACCCCCTGCACTCTAGTTACTCGGCTTAGGTATTTGCTGTTCCTGCTTTTCCCACCTTTGTGCTTTGTTCAGACTGTGACTTTCATCGTCTCCAGCCAGCCCACTCTTCCACCTTCCAATTCTGGCTTTGCTTCACAGGTCTCTCCCCAACTAGACTGTAAAAATAGTAGTGATACTTACATAAAATGCAATGTGCCAGGAACTTTGCTAGGCACCTTGCCCATCTTAACTCATTTTATTCTGTTCAACAACTCTAGGAGATGAGTGTTATTACTATTATTATCATCACCATCATCCCAATTCTCAGATGAAGAAAGTGAGGCTAAAGCAAACTGCTCAAGGTCAGAATCAGCTCCACAGGTTTGGAGATCATGTGTGTCTTGTTCACTGTTGTATTACTAGCGCTTCGCATGAAACCTGGCCCATAGTATTGAGTGAAGGAACGAATAAAATGCCACCATGAAGCTGTGTCTGCAGTCAGAATTAATCTCCCTCTCCTCTCCTTTCACAGGTCTACTCCAGTACTTAACACGTAAGTACCTAACACATAACCTCGTAAGGTTGGACCCCCATTTCCAAATAATCTACACTTTCACACTTCTCTGTACATCCACACCCTAACCCTCCTTTGCTTGGAAGAAGTCAGGCTTTCATAGATCAGGTAGTTTCCAGCTCTGGTGTTGCCTGAGAGCAGCTGCTGCTGAGAGATGAAATTAGGAGTCCATGGGGGAGGTGGAAGAAAGACCGTCGGCGGTAGTTGGAGGCTGTGTGGCCAGTCCTCTACCCTGAAGAAGCACAAGGCTGCTCCCCTCTGCAGTGAAAGGGCTCCAAGAGCTTGCTGGCGCATTTAGAACTCCTATCCAAGAGGAGTGTCCCTTGCCAACCTCCCCTTCTGTGCCTCCCACACTTTGGCTTCATCACCGTAGCAGGGGAAGTTATGGAGGTCACGGAGGAACAGGGGGCGATGGATTGCAGCCAGGAGACTCAACAGGAAGTGGAGAGCATAAATGATGGTGATCCCATAGAGGACCTGGGGTCTGATCCAACTGTATTGGTAAAAGCACTGAGTCCCCTTGGGTCAAGATCTTATGGGGTTTAAAGATCAGGTGTCATTGTCATTGGCCCTCTCCGCAATTCAAGAGGAACCAAAGCAGGGCTTGAGTGGGGAGCCCTAGTTCTGGCTTAACTCCCTCCATGAATAGCTGTTGGCAGCTGAGGGCTAAAGCTGTCTGTAGACGTCAGACTCCGTAGGGTGGTTTCTCACTTCTGGCAGGGGGCACCTGAGACTGAAGGAATCGTATTAAAGGATTTTGTAATTATTGACTCTCAGCTATCTAGAAAGACAACTCCCTTCTGCTTTTAGACATTCCATCTTCAAATGCATTTTCTGCTTTGTGGACCACCTATATTTATTCACATTCTTCCATCACTAGATTGTAGGCTCCAGAAGAGAGGAGCATGACCATATTCATATTTCTCTTCTGCCTGCTCCTTTCCCTCTGCAAACTGCAAGAGGCTTGTTGTACAAAATTTTAAATCTATGTAATTTAATTGTATGTCATAATAAGCAAGTGTCATTGCCACAACAGACCAACTCTGGCCATATATTTTGGTGAGCTTTCTGGCTTTCAAAAGGTCTTTGGAGCCAGGGCCTAAATTCCAACTTGCTGGAGGAGGGCATGCTGAAATACAACCCGTGCTCCCTGTGAAAGGCATCCATACGTTTATTGGAAAGCATCTAAAATGCCACAGAATCTGCCACTACTCATCAATACTGAGACTCCCCCCACCCCTTTTCTTTTTTAACGGAATGAAGAAAACAAGGTGATTTAAAGCCATAGGTAAAATTCAACAGTGAGGGGCGCCTGGGTGGCTCAGTCGATTAAGGGTCCGACTTCAGCTCAGGTCATGATCTTGCCCTGAGTTCGTGAGTTCAAGCCCTGTGTTGGGCTCTGTGCTGACAGCTCAGAGCCTGGAGCCTGCTTCGGATTCTGTGTCTCCCTCACTCTCTGCCCCTCCCCTGCTCACGCTCTGTCTCTCTCTCCTTCAAAAATAAATAAACATTAAAAAAAGTTAAATTTAACAGTGAGATAGATGTCCCTTAAAAGACAGACATTGCTGTTAACACACGCATCAGAGAGAGGGTCACATGCCGCCAGTGATGGTTTCCAAAACTTAATTTTAAAAAAGAGAAAAAAAAATTCTGATATTGATGACGGTAGATGGAGAGATACAAGAGTAAGACAAGTGATCATTTCAAATGCATAATTACATTTTATCTCAGTAATAATTAATTGCAGTGTACTTAAGCACATACTCAGTTTCCTTCAGAAAGAATATATAGAAGATAAAGTTGATTTACAGAGCATTTTCACATAAAATATCTCATTTATTCCTCACAACAATGCTTTTGTTTAGATAGTTCCATCCTCATTTTACATAGGAGGAAGCTAGATGATCATTCCACCACCCATCTAGTAACCAGATCATTAAACAATATAGACAGTTATAAAGGGAATGGGATCTGAACAAACAGAAATGTACTCAAATTCTGGCCTTTCCATTTATTGGTCATGTGACTTAGGCAAGTTGGTAAAATCTGAACCCAAAACTAGATTTAGCAACTTAAAATCCTTTGATACAATACCAAAAGGGTAAGGAAGACTTGGAAGACTTGAGGAACAGAAAGAGGATGGAAATATATGCACACTTTTTTTTTTTCTTTTTTGGCCAAATGAGACATTTCACCATTATGGGCCTATCTACCTTTTGTAATTATTATAGAGTCTAAAAATACTTAAAAAAGAAGTGACCCACGCTTATGAACCCTTAGTGATATTTTGGTGGTGCTGGGATCCTATTAACTTATAATATCTCTATATATGCTGCCTCCGTGATAAAGCAACCTGAGGCTGGGCAGGGAATGGGCTAAGCCCCATCAGTTGAAGAGCCCATCTGGGCCTGATCCAAAAAAAAAAAGCTGGAAGGGTCACTGGGCAGGCGTTTGGCTAGCACGCTGGGTCCAACCCAGGAGACAGGGCTATTTTGATAGAAGCTCCACCCTAAGGAGAAAACAACCCATGGGTCAGATACAGCTGGAAAGCTGCCACCACACCCGACCTGTGAAACTGTTGCTGGAACCAAGAAATCAAGTGTATCAGTTAACTATTGCCACAAAAATGCTGTGTAACAAACAACCCCAAAACTCAGTAGCTAAAAACAATAATACTGTATTCTATTCTGGACCTGCAGATCACCTGGGGCAGCTCTGCTTCATTCTGCAAGTCTCTGGGTCTAGGTCTTCTCCCAGGACTTTCATCCTCCCTGAATTAGAGGGCTTGTCGCAGCATGTTCTTTTCAAGACAATGGCAGAGGTATAAGAGGTAAAGAAGAAACACCAAAAGCTTCTTAAGGCCTTGACTATGAATTGGCCCCATCACTTCAGCTCTATTTCATTGATCAAAGCAGGAGGCCAAGTGCAAAGTCACAAGGCCCGGTAGTAGTACACTCTGTCTGTGATAGATCCATGATAATTATACAATGCAGGGAGATACAAAGAACTTGGATCAGGAACTCAATCAATGACTGTCCCCCTGCTTGGCTACATTATTCACATCTCTCCAATATGAAAACAGCCCATCCCCATCAAAGGACACCACAAGTCTCACCCAATCATGTATCAGGCTCAACATTTAGGACTTCATGATTTACATCTGGTCCAGATATGAATTGGACCTATAAACTGAGAAGACAAATCACAGGCCCCATCCCCTTTCCACACCCACACAATATGCATTGTTATAATAGAGACAGGAAAATCACAGTAAACCCTCATTCAAAATGAAGAAACTTGTTCCTTAGTGATTCTGAAATCCTTCTAGGCAAATTAGCCAAGTTTCCCTGCCAAACGAGTAGGATATGTTTCCTCATCAGACCTTGGTCCTGCTCCCAGGGGAAGGGAAGGTGAGCTGGGGGTGGGGTGGAGTCTGGTAGTGTAGGAGGAAGATCTTTGGTCCGTTGTTCTCTACAGCTCCTAGCTCTGTCCTCTGAGACCTTCTTTTCCACCATCTTCCTCATTTGCTTATGAAGAGGACACTGAGACTTCTACTTCTTTTGGGTGGCTAAGTTTTCCTAGCCTATTTCCTACATAGAAAACTGGGGGCTCAGGGGTCTTTTTTCCCCCTCTCAAACAGTTTCAGTCTCATTTAGTTCAGGCTATTAGTACTTAAGGTGGTGTCAGTTTTTCTACAACTTAGTGGGTTTTCTATGTATTTGATTCTAGTCCATTCTATGTGTCAAAACCACAGTTATTTTCAAGACAGGCTTTTCTCTCCAGATTTAATTACTAGCACTTTGGGCATGTCAGGTGGCTGCACTACTATACCTTTAAGTTTTGCAGGAGGTTTAAAAGTCATTTTGTAATAGTTTGTAATGTTATTAGCCACACCCCTGATTGGGTCCTTACCCTGAGGCCATGTTTTCCTGCAAGCCCCCTAGATTTGGTCTTTGTCTCTCTTGCTGTGATTCAACAACCAACCCCTGGACTTGATCACTGTCCCCAGGCTACATTTTAATTTGAGAATCTTTTTCTGGTTGGAGAGGCTGAAGATTAAAAAGTTTTATTTTTTAACCCAGCAACTTCTGGGCTGCTTGCAAACTGTGTTTTATTTTGTTTGGTTCTGAGCATATCTCCTTTCTCATAGTACTTTCCTATATGCATTTAAAAGAAAACAACTCATTCTTTCAGAATTTTTCTTGGAAACAAGTTTCTCCTCTCTCCCCTACCCTTTCATTTGCTGCTCACTACTCTGCATGCCTATACCATGCAACTACTCAGTGGGTGGGAAAATCCTAATATTTAGATTTGCGTACATAGAATATCCCACTTGGACCTTAACGTCAAATTTGTCTTTACTAAACAACTCTTTCAGAATTCTACTAAGTGACAGCAAGAGTTGGCTCAGCCCTAAAAAAGAACTCAGAATTTTTTAATTGCACTATGTTTAGACCTCTTCTTGGAACCATACAGAGGAAGAAATAATAGAGCAGGATTTGGATATTTCTATTTTGGATTTTCAAAATCTTACCTTTGTCCCTTGGAATGTCCACAGATGCAAATTCTACTGGTCTGGAAGTATCTGGAACAGAACTATACCAATTCTTAACCCCAATAAGTGGTGGAGTTATGGAATGCCAGCTATTTGGTAGAGGCATTAGGTTATAGAATGGTTTCATTCCATGAAAAGCAATACACAGTTCACTTCAGTTTTCATGAATAAAAGTTTCCTCCAAAAAGAGCTAACTGCCAATTTTTTCCACAAAGCCTCTAGATAGTTTATGATAGTGTTAGGTCTGTTAGTGGACATATTAACTATCTGTGACTCATCACCCTCCACTGCAGAGCCAGGAAATTCAAGGCTGTAGACACTACAGACTTTTGCAAGTGCAAGGGTGCACTCCTCTCTTTATCCCACTGGTGGCAACAAGTCAAAATACGTAGCCTGTCTCCACTAAAGATAGAGCTAAGCTTCTTACCACTGGAAATACCTGCATAAATTCAGCTTCTGCATGAGGCAAATGGACCAGGACTTCCTAGAATATAGGGCAACAGAGTTGGCTTTGGTGCTTAACTTTCCACAGTCTGTAGATCTAAGTGGGGACTCAGCTTCTGGTGGACCCAGCCCTTCCATAGGTTCATGGAGGCTACAGACTAGCTGGTCAATTCACTGCAAAGAGGATTAGTCAGCCACTCCTCAAACTAGACAAAGAGGAGGTCTTATTCCAACCCAAAGGCTCAGGCAGAAGGTCCTAACATACTGCTTTATAGCCCCCATATCAAACTTGGTATAACTAGTGTGCTTAGAATTTAATCTCCCTTGATGAGCAGATACAATTTCCTTATAATGTCCTCCTCTGGGCCTAGCAGGAGGCCCTAGCTATAGAGGCAGGGTACTGTCCACCTCCAGGTCTGCCCTGGGAGTCAGCATAGTCAGAGAAGTCTTTGGCCCCAGTCCCCCAGAAGCAGGTGTATCACCTCAGGTTCTGCTGAAAGAAGCACATTTAGGCTTTAGGCTTTAGGCCTAGGATAACCAGGCAGAGGCAGTCAGAAGAGAAATGCTTTTGAGACAACAATCATGGTCATGACTTGCATAGTTTTCTGTGTGTTAAGATTGCTCTATGCATTTTATGTCTATTCATACATTTCCTTTCACAGCAACTTCTACTCTATAGATGGAAAAAAGCCCTGGCTCAGAGAAGTTAAGTAACTTGCCTCAGGTCTCCCAATGAGTCGGCGGCGGCACCAGGACGTGAAGGCAGGCATCGTGTTTCCATAGTCCCACTGCTATGCCCTGGTGTATGTTGAGCGGCCTGCCCTGAACATGGGGTCTTTACCAGCAGGTAGGGTTTGCCAGCCAGGCAGGATTCTCAGCCTTGAGGACAGAGATGTTAGTTGACTGCTCCTTCATCCATTTTCCTGAGCACATTCTATCTGGAAATTTGAAAGGCTATATTCTCACATGGACAGAGGCTCCCCTCTGTCCTCTTCTTGGAAAAGGCCTTTTCCCTAAGAGCCTCTTCTTGGAAGGAGATTGAAGTTTCCTCTGCAGACAGAGCCAACCCAAATGTTTGTCCTCAGGACCAATTTGAACTGCCCAAGTGCACAAAGACTTCAGTGGAAATTCCGGACTTCTGCAGCTTAGAACATGGCAGAGATGAATTCAGTCTGGAAATTTCAGTGTCTTACCCATGGACTCTAACTTGGAAGAGCACTGGCTATTCCACCAACAGGAATTAGCTGCAAGTGATCTAATTAGTCTACCACCTGGGGGCTTAGATCAAACACTCGAATTGTGGGTCAAGTCTTTCAAATACAATTGTAGTCATTTTATTGTTGATTCTAAGAAGTAACAGGAAAATGGGATCGATTACTTCTTGAGACATTTTGTAGGCTGTGAATATAACATCATAGCGGCGAGAGAAAGAGGCGAAGTTTTTCTGAAAGGCTATGGAGTAAATTCTGTTAGAAGAAAAAGAGGAAGCCTTAGTTTCCACTGTTTGATACCATTTAGAAGTAAATATGATGCAGTGAGAGAGTAGTCATAGTCACTCTGGCTCATGGCGTGGTTCTGAAAGGCAGGCTCTGTCAAAGCACGAAGAGTTTCGAACCTTTGCTGAACTCACACAGTTTGGCCCCAAACGTGGTATCTGCCCCACGCTTCTAATCTGCACCTATGCTGACCTTCAGTGAACAGCACTGTGAATACAAGAACCCTGAAGTCGACCCCACCTCCCCCCTACTGTCGCATGCCTATTTCCATTCTCAAAATCCTAATAATCCACTCATTGATGTTAATGCAGCTGGAAACCGTTCTGCTCTCTCCATATAGCACCACCATATTCAGGTTCTCCTAGTCCTGCAACTGGATTTCCCAAGCAGCCTCCTGACAAGGAGCCCCGTCTCCAGTGCTCTCTTGCTCACTCCATTCTCTGTGTTGCTGCTGGTGTGATCTTTCTGAAATGTAAAAGGGACTCCACAGTCTGAAACTCTTCACTTGGCCCCTACAGGTACAAGTCCCTTAGCCTGTGTGCACAGTGCTACGCATCTGCTGTGGCTACCTTCACACCAGCATGTGGTTACTCCAGCTAATTCAACTAGCAATAGGTCCAAGATGCTGAATTGCTTTCTCTTCTCTCCTCAAGCTTTGTTTTCGGTTTCGATGTGCTTGGAATCCCCTTTCCCTGATCCCATACTCCCCCAAGAGAGACATGGAGAGCGAGCGAGAGTGGGTACTAGAGATGGATGTGCGTTAGAACACTTATGTGGAAGGACACCCACTGAAACTGCTCATGGGAATCCCTATGGAATGGGGTTTCAGGGAGGCGTCAAGGAAGTGCTATTGTAGGATGCACTTTTTGCTTTCCTATAACGCTGAGAATTTTTTTATTGTGAGTATGCCTAACTTAATCTTATATTTTTCACCATGGTTTCCATCCTCACCTTCAGAGATACTGATTTAATAGGGAAGCATCCAGGATTCTGATCTTCCACAGCCTCCCACCTCCACTCAATCAGGTTTTGGAATCATGGTTGAAATGATTATTTCCAGTATAAGGCAACTGGCACCTTTGAGAAGAACCCCAACTCTAATACACAATAATTTTTTTTATTATTTCCTTTTATTTTATAGTAGCTTAATTCCACTACCAATACACATACTCAATCTCTACTACGCTTGAATTATATGGAAGAATTATAATAGCCTTGACAGCCATCTAAATAGCCACATTTGAATAAAGGGCCTAAATAATCATTGTAAAGCACGTGTTTGCACAGTAAGTTTCATAAACCATTTTAAAATTAAGGCAAACAAGAAAAAAAAGTCTACAAATACAAATATCAGGGTTTCTTAAATGCTAAATTGTTTTTTTAAATCCTAAATCTTAACACTAACTTGAAGACCATTTGATTGGCTCTCAAAACAATGGATATTCTAAAAGCATAAAACAGGAAGTTGTTACAAATAGCAGCTTTGGTAAAACATATACCTATCTCCCTCCATGTTTTCAAGTTTTTGACTTTGGAAAAATATAAACACGTAACTTTTTATAATTAACTTTTGAAAATATCAATAATACCTTAAAATTCAGACATTAGAGCATCTATTTCTTTAAACTTGTTAGTTATATTGTCAATACATTCTCCAGCTTTTAATTTTATCCCATCAATTACAAGACAGTCTTCTTCATAGTGGTTTTCAAATGGACCGCCTGCAGGAACTTCAGGGCTGCATTCAGATAACTGTAAAAATAACCATACAATTCATCAGAACGATATCAAATTTACTGGAACACCGGCTTAATTATTTGAACCAAATGTAAAGTAGTCAGTAACTCCATAAGCCACAGCAGTTACCCAAAGTGTTCTGTTATGCTGGTGGTCAAATAATGATCCCCATGTAGAGTATAATGTACAAGAAATGTGTTCATATAAGAATAACTTATTATTCAGGTCGTATTTCTTTCCCCCAACATTATACATTTTTAGGTTTAATATTACGTGTTGGAAAAACATGATCAGTTTCATTCTATGACTTTTCTATATTTATTTATTTTTATAATTATTATTATAGGGAATACAGCTTAAAACTGTTTGAGTCACACCTTCTATGCCTATCTTCTCATAAGCCTCTGCATGACTTACAAATAGCGATAGCTTGATCTAGCTCGGTGGGAAGAGACACAAGTAAAAACAGCGCAGATATACATAAACACATACAAGATTTATAACTTCAAGATTCATTAAAGGTAGAGATAACTTCCATGAAATTAAGAAAAAAAAATACATGTAATTTATACAAGTATTTTCATGTAACATCAAAAACTGTACCTTTTAATACAAATAATTATTCAGCAAACTCTGTTTTATTTGTATATGGCTTATCTAATTTGTGAATTATTCTGGAAGATTTTATAAAAATCTGATATTAATTTCCTCTTCTTGCTTACAAAGTTGGGACATGAAAACCAGTGTTAATATGCTAAGGAAGAGCATAATTAGGAAGGTGACTCTACTGAGGAAAATATTCTCATAAAACATTTCAATGACAAATAGAAACGAATTTTGATTATCCATGTGTGTATGCTTTCTTTTTTATGTTGTCACTCTCGCTCATTGGTATAAATGCTTGAGAGTTATCAACCTCAAACCTGATACATGAAATGAAGAATGAAAACACCATCAAATTTACAACTTTGAAAATAGCTTAACCAAATCTGCTCAGAGAATAAACATGCTTTAGCACCTTAAAATTATCAGGTGGCTCTTTTTGGTGTGTTAGCTTATAAGAGGCCACTTTCTCCTACAAATAAAACGTAGCTCCAGCTTTAAGCAGTGTTAACTTTGGAAGCCATATTAATTTTCCCTATTAACTTGAATGAATGAATGAATGAATGAATGAAAGAAAGAAGAAAGAAAGAAAGAAAGAAAGAAAGAAAGAAAGAAAGAAAAGAAAAAAAAGAAACCCTTGTGGTGATCATTTCTTTTCTTTTAAACTGAAAATTGTCCCAGCTTTGATAGTTGGTTTCATTGCTATTCTTCTCATTTAAAAGTGAACAAGGCCCTAAATATACAG
This sequence comes from Panthera leo, assembly GCF_018350215.1. Classification (NCBI taxonomy): domain Eukaryota; kingdom Metazoa; phylum Chordata; class Mammalia; order Carnivora; family Felidae; genus Panthera; species Panthera leo. The sequence continues at coordinate 144,144,211 of NC_056687.1, read as the reverse complement.
AACCTGGTGTGAATGCCAGACTTACAAAGCTCAGTGTGGAGAATGGCTTATGAACCAGTCTGCAGGAGGCACTCACCTGCCTGCCAGCAAGTTAAGATGGTTAATTTTTACAATTCTTAAGTGGCTTTTGAAAGCATAAAATATTACAAGAATCTAAAACAAAAAGCAAGCTCCTGCCTGGTGATATATTAAAACTATGTATTTTACCTTAAGGAATAAAAATCCAAAGTAATTTTCTGTTCTATCAAGTTACTAGTTATAATGGTAAAATAGAAGCCAATTCTGTGGCTGTAAAAGCTCCAGGACATCTCTATAAAAAATCAACCTGGCTGTATTTTTGAGAAGAGAAACTGCAAACACTGAAAACACGTTGCACAAAACCATATGGTGCTCAAACAAAGCACACATTTGCTGGAAAAGACTAATTGTATATTAATTATATGTCTATAACATATATGTTGCTAGTCTACAGATCCTGTTTGACAAAAGGTAAGATCTATAGAAAGAAAAAAAATTGTTTTTTTCAAAAAGGAACCCTAATTGGAAAAATGCCATTCACAACGGTACAAATTCAGGCACAAGTTGATATGGCTGGTGCTACTTAAGAAAACTATGGTTTTCAATGTGGTAAGAGTTTTTAGCATTAATTTTATTTCCTTTTGGTGTATTGCTCTCTTTAACTGTAAATCTTGTATATTTTGATTTCCAACTCAGTAAAGGAGGTGTTTACGAATCATCTTTATTCTTGTTGAAGTTCTGAATGAAATCATGCAATTGGGCAGTCTGCCAAAGTGGGTAAACAACCTTGTCCACGTATAAATCTACCTTTTCCAGCATCTGAGAAGAGACAGACTCGGGAATGGGCAGTTGCTCAACAGGAGAATGTGGGAAAAGAGAGGAAGTAAGGAAGTCTCAGCACTTACTCTCTCCAGGGACTGCCATTGCCAATTCTCATCTGTAATAACAGCTAACCTTGGGTGTCAGTTACTATGCAAAGTACTTTTCCCGGTTTGCCTTATTTAACCCACAAAGAAATCCTCTTGGGCAAGTGATAAGCAACTGTGCCAAATCACACAAGTCCTCCCTGGCAGGACTGGGGTTAGGACATTGGTATTATATTCCAGAGTAAGAACTCCCAACTGTTGTGTTCTCTGGACTCCAGGCACAGCATATATCTAAATGAATGAATGAGAGAATGAATGAAACCTTAAGGATACATGACTTCTTGCTGCCATTTTTCTTCCTATCTGGAGAACAGCTGTACTGCCTTGAAGAAGTGTCTGCCTTATGACTTATTTTTCTCATACCTACCACACTGCTGCTCTGTATTAATGACCTAGGCTTGTACCCTCATTTTATTTGCACAAACATGGAGCTGATTTGCTGGGAAGTTTGATAATTTATGTTATCACACATAAGAACTGAATAAAGTAAGCATGCATGGCCTTTCTCAGTCCAACATAGCTAGCCAAAAGGAAAAAAAAAAAAAGACAAATCTAGTTATGAATGGTGAAAAGTATTCCAACGAAAAATTCTACCTCCAGTGTGTTAATAATGAGGTCTGTCCCTACAGAAGTTGTCTCTGTGCATGAAGCAGGCAGGGCAGATTTCCTAGCAAGCTGCTCTTATCCAGCCTCCTCTCCTGACTGTGAAATTCGCAGCGGTAGGCAGTTCTCTCTACGGTGGCACCCGACCGACTACTGTGAGCTCCTTCCACTCTTTCTTCATCCCAACCTCAAAGATCCAAAAAACAAAGGGCTCCTCCACACTCACAGATTTTTTTTTTCAAAAACTGATAGTTGTATTCTGACCTTTCAACAGGTTACTAGTTTATTCACTTCAGGATAATCAAGGGCTCAAATTTCAGAAGGGAAAAATGTTTTTCATATAATTAAAATGTACAGCCAGGAACAATTTCTGCCATTGACAGAATCTGAACTTGCTATTTAGGCCTGATAATGATTACAGTGCTACCTTTTCTCCTGTATTCACTTCTTCTCCACGCTCCTCTTCAGACTCATCGGGTGCTCCTGTGGGCTCTAGTGCCTGCTGTAGCATTTGCTCCAGCTCTTTTAGTAAAACTTCTGTCTCAGAGACAACTAAAAATCATCATTAATATAACAGAAAAAGTGCTACATTTTAATTAATTCAATCTAATCCATAATCTTAGCCAACTCAAAAGAGAAAATCTAAATGTTACAAGATAAAAAACAAATATTTTGTATAGTTCTCACAGATGGCCTCTGCTTAATGCAAAATAATTAAGGATTTCCAGGTGAATATTTTCCAATTATTCCTGTCAAAATGTAGGTGATATTCTTGCTATGTGTACATCATGAAAAGCTCACTAGAAGTGTCTTGTTTTGCTTTTTTTTTTTAAATCAGGGCCAAACTAAATTGTTTTTTATAAACCAGAGGTCAGCAAACTTTTCCCATGAATGGACACAGAGTAAATATTGCAGGCTTTGGGGTCTCTGTCACAACGACTTCATTCTGCTGCTACAGTGCAGACCATACACGTGTACCTAAATAAATGAGAGTGACTATGTTCCGATAAAACCTTATTTACAAAAACTAGTGGCCTGTGGGCCAGTTTGCCATGCCTACAATAAACTATTAAAACTACTGTTTAAAAGGAGAGACGATGTAATTAAGCGGTCAGGCTAAACACAGGCTAGTCTACTCCTAATCCGAATACCAACACATCTTAATTGCCTAATATATGTATTATATATGTGTGTGTGTATATATACATACACACACACACACACACATATATATATATATTTAAATACCACACTTACAAAATTTGTGTGTGTGTGTGTACTACTGTGACATGAATTCACTGAATTTGCGGACATAAAATAATATCCCCACAAAAGAAATGAACTCCTATTAAATAACTCTATAGACTCAACTACTGATTAATAACATGCAGTTGGATTCCTGACTTAAATAAAATAAACATTTTTGTTTCATATAGACTTGTTGAAGTAAAAATCAAGGAAAGGAAGCCACATGTGGCCTGCTGTCCTGCACAACAGACAGAGGGAGCATCTGAGAAGTCGTTCCAAAGGCAACATGATTCAAAGCGAAAGGCCATGAATACACACCCCATTATTTTCCACTCGGGTGACAAAAACTGGACATAGTACCCTCTATTATCCACCATTCTTTGGCAGGACACCAAAAATCCCACTACGTAGAACATCTAAAAGTTCACGGAACACGAAAACAGACCCACACAGGACATATGCTTTGGAGCTAACCTATTATCAGTGAATATGCAAGCAGGGCATTCTCAGCATTAACATTCAGTTTTAATCTAATTGTTGGACATATTTAAAATTCTTCTAACTAATTATGTTTAGGAAGATTGCACATGCATATGCATCCCTTTATGTGTGTGTATGTGAACACACACACACACAGAAGTATCCTTGTAAACTAAGCATGTTTAAAGGTAAAAAACAGAAATTATCAATGTGAAAAGTCTCATGCACTGTTTCCTCCAGTTCAAAAGAATCCATGTTTTATTAGAATCTTCTTTGTTGGTAATTTCCTCTTATCTAGTACTCGTAAGAAAGAAAGTTTAAAATTCTGCTAGAACGTTATTAAATAATAGTGTCAAATAAAGTCATGGGAGGTTATGAAATAGAAAATTTTCCCTCTCTTGGTTGTCACTACAGTATTAAAAAACAATTTTTAGTTAACATTTTTCACTTCACAGTTTTGTCTACAAAAATAATTTTTCTGTCAGTACTTATCACTTGCCCCAAGTACTTTTTTATTCAGTCAACAAATATCAATTATGTGCCTACAAAGGGCAAGGGACTCAAGAGTAGGCATTGACCAACGAGCCTTCCTGGCCATCATCTCTTCCTAGCCAATCTCAGGTTTTCTCTATGGAAGACTTCTTTCCAAACAGTTTGAAAGTAGCTTTCTGATAAGCCATTTGCACACCTTAGAATCAGTTCCTACGTTTAAAAACAAAACAAAAACTGTAGCTGACGTTAGTTGTGTCCACATAGATACGTGTTCTGTGGTAATTGGTAAAGCGTAAGAACACAGAGTTTTAATTATTACATTCTAAAACAATGCTATTCAAAATTTGATGGGCATAAGAATCACTGGGAGAATTTACTAAAAAAATACATGAATGCAACCCATGTTTACCACATCAGGATTTTCTAGAGGAATGTACATTTTTATTGAAGCTATTTTGTTTAACGAATTGACTTCTCTTTATGATAGATTTCTTACTAGTAACCTGTTACTGAACAGACAACTACTTGTGGTTATCTTCAGACTGATTCTCCAGTCCCACTTACAGATGTTGTGTTTTCCTACTTTATATTCTGAGTCTATGGAAATTGATACTGACATTTAATGCACTGTTGAGAAGATGAATTTTGAGCTATGCTGTAAAGGAAAAATGGACACAAACATCTTTATATTTCTAAGGCTAGGCTAAAATACAATCAATTTATGATAATGAATGTCATTGCCAAATGGCATTGTAGGCTCTCTGTTTTCAAGTGATCTGGAAAAATATGTACACTGCCTTCTGCTCAAAGGGTAGACAAAGTAATGGATGACTTCATAAATCAACTAGGGTTCATAACACCAACTTGATTGATGTCAAATTCTGCTTCCAGAGCAATGGGAGGTTTGCTTTTCTAAATAGGTATTTCTATATTGTAAACTGACAGAATTCAAAAATAATTCTCAAGAAATAGCAGTTACCGTAATGTACAAACTAGGTTATCAAAATTGGCCAATGATATCCTCCAAAGATAGAGGCAGAATGAATGCCTTTGCTGATTGCATGACCAATCATCTTCTATCAATACTGATTATCCTGTGGTTTCCCTGACTTGTTTCAATTTGCTGTTTAGAGTAAAGTGGTAGCATTACAGTTATTCCATCACTCAGAAAAAATTTTTTTAAAAAAGGTAAGAAAAATATATCTCTTATACTGAAGTCCACACCTGGATTTTAAAAATGAAATTTTATAAAATAATCTGTGTAGTTTTTCCATTCCTGATAAGAAATAGCTTACTGTTTGTCTCTTAAATAAATCAGTCACTATTTTAAAAGCCTTCAAGGTATACTTATGGGGTTTTATCCAATCTGTATTTTTCTACTAAATGTTTAAAGAAGCTGTTTATTTCCTTATATACCCCAAAGCTGGTATGGAAAAATATCATCTGAAATAAATTTGCAGGGTCATTTCAATATTGAAATTTTGAAAGCATTCTTACAGAAGGAGGCTGAGGAGGAGGAAAAAGTACTTGGTTTTGTTTTGTTATTAAATAACCACAAACACTCCTCTTGTGTGCTTACAATTTAAATGTAGAGATGAGTACAATACAAGTTAGAATGTAATGAAGAAGAGAGCACCATTCCTGGAGACACAAACAGAAATAGGAGGCAAGGAGCTTTCTAGGAAAGGGGCATGTGGGCCAACCCCACCTTTTACCCTAGAGGCTAAAGCTGACTCCAAACCAAGAGCAGGTGGGCAAAGTTTGTCCTGAGCAGCAAAAAATCACCTGTCTCCCTGTCCCCCTTCTACCCCCCAGCCCCAGCCCCTAAGGTCTTCATGCTCCCCTGGGGCTCACCCCATGATCCAGACCTTTCCTGGATTAACCATCTTTTTCCATGTTTATCTATCTCAGGTGGCTGATGAACACATCCTTTGCTAATTTGATGAGTGTCATAGATTATCAGTTGGTCTGGGGTAATCTGCCAATCTCTTTTTAAACTTTTATAGACTGTTTACTACCCAAGAATAAAGGAGGTATTTTCTAACAAAAAACAATGATACAACAAAACAAATGACTAAAACCAAAAGACCAAAAGAAATCAAAACCAATTCATTAAGGGGGATACAAAGGGCAATAATGAGATTTTAAAAGTGCCTAGGTCAACTACAAGTACTGTGCCCAACCCCCCTGTATTTCGCTTTAAGTTTCCTGATACTCAAAGCAACCAAGGAAACAGCTGCACACTTTAATTTTAAGAAGATATGTGACAAGAGCACCTGGGTGGCTCAGTCGGTTAAGCCTCCGACTTCCGCTCAGGTCATTATCTTACGGCTCCTGGATTCAAGCCCTGCACTGGGCTCTGTGCTGACAGCTCAGAGCCTGGAGCCTACTTCGGATTCTGTCTCCCTCTCTCTCTGTCCCTCCCTCACTCTTACTCTGTCTCTCTCTCTCTCAAAATAAATAAACATTAAAAAAAAGGAAGATAGTGACTGAGAAAAACCATATAACCTCTTAAGTGCCTTAGTTTCCCCATTGATAAAATCGGGGATATAATAATATCTAACTGTTTATCTTATATAGCTCTTGTGAGGGCTAAATAAACTAATATATACACAGTGTTTAGAACAGTGAAGACACAGAGTAATTGGTACAGGTGTTGGTATTATTAGTTCATCATCATAGATGAATTTTCTTGTCCCTAAACACTGAAAAAAAAAGAGTTATAGGGACAATACAAATATAGTACATAATATTCCTGGTACTAATTTTCCCCCAAACATAGATATGCTCCACAAGTAGTTATTTCTTAGATTAAATCTATATAGCCATGGGCTACAGTTTAAAATATTTAATGATTTCTATTAATTTTCTATTAATTTCTATTCAATTTTTTCTATTAATTTCCAGAAATTCTCTCCTTGTTGGATAAGAGGGCTTCTACTGCATGTCTTTATTACAGATGAAGCAACTGATACTTGGACAGGTAAAGTAGCACTTAGTTAGCTCTCCTCCTGATCTCTAACTAAAGGACAGAGAAAAGAAATGGGTAGAGCTTAAAAACTAGAAAGGAACAGCAAATCTGGGTAGTAGGCTGCTGGGAGACTTTAGCACTTGGGAGTGTAAGGAAAGTGGCTCCAAAAAGTGGGGCAGACATTCAAGAAGAAGATGGTAGAATTTTCACTTGATCAAGGACTGATCCTATCTCAGGCTAAGAAGAAAAGGAGTGATATCAGAGACTTAGATCAAGGGATCCATGGAAATATGAGTAGGGGTAAAAAAACTGAGGAGGGTTAATTTACTGAAGAACCACTCTTTCCAGAAGTAGTCAGCTCTTGCAAAGAACACAGTAAACTAGGTATTTCTGTTTTTTAGTTGTTCAAAATGTGAAGAAGGAGTAAGACACAGATCAGGTTCACGGTCTGAACAATTAACTGAGACTTGAGAGCCATTCAGAATGTGAGACTCCTAAAAGGGTATCAGTGGATATCCATGGAGATGTATTCACCCATTTACACAGAAGAGTGATTTCCAGTCAATGGAGTCATGGCCGTGATGTCCTGGGGTTTCTTCCAAGGTAGCCCATTTGAGTCAGAGGGGGAAAGGATCCCAGCATTGGAGCCTTCAGCTGCAGTGCCAAGGTCTCCTAGTGGGAACTCAGTCCAGGGATGAGCAGACTTTTGCCTTTCCACAGCAATATCTGAACTAATCATCGGAGGCAAAGGGACAACTTGGCCAAGAAAAGGCACCTGAGTTAGCAGGAAAGCAGCAGCGGAATACATTTAAGAAGAGATAGAAACAACAGAATTTTGTGGTGGTTTAGGACAGGAACAAGAGGATTTAAAAAAAAAATAACCACTCTGTCCTTCTTCTGACTGCTTTCCTTTCTTTTGATAAGACTAAAAATGAATGGCTGATTTAGCCATTTGAAAGGCAGTGCCATAGGACCTGGGGGTGGCCACAAAGGAGAGGGAATATGGTGTGGGTAACTTCTTGGGGTTTAATGGGCTTTGAAACCTCTGCGTGGCTGCCAAAGTTCCATCTTGCAAATAAGCATTTGCCTACTTTTCAAGACTAACCAAAATGAAGGAAGAGTAAAGTGGTTTTGAAAACTTAAACTTTCTCCCCACATTCGCCCTACCGTGTTCTAATACCAATGGCAATTAATTCAGCTGGAAGCCCCAAGCTGTCGCTTTTCTTCTTTCTCTCCCATTGGCACCCCTAGGCCCCCAATAATTTTGGAATGGGGAGGTCTGGATTTTAATGTATTGATGTAGGTATTTCCTCCCACAACTGCTGGTGCTTTATTTTTAAAAGAAATTAAATACATGACAGAGCCGAATTTGATGCAAGAGAATAGAAACCCAAAGACAACCCAAATACCTAGTATGAAAATTAATACCAAAATGACTCACTAAGAGTTCTCTTATATGTATATATGTACAACATTTTTTTTCTTCAAAGAACGACAACCACATTCGGTAGAATTAGAGGGATATAAGAACCAGAAGCAGGACAGGCCTTCACATACCCACATTTTCCTTTGACATGGCGTCATCTGAACAAACATTTTCGAAAGAGTATTTTAAAAAAGGTTTCCTAGAAAAAGGATTTGACAGAATTAGTTTCAAAAGATTAATCACGTATATTTAAATGGCCATTTATGTATATTCATTGATCATTGTAAATTATGAATATATTTCTTTATCTTGAGGTAATTTTCCTTGGTTTTTTAATACAGTAAGGCAGCATGATGCAGTGAAAAACCAAAGGGGCATAATATTGATCTGAGCCCTCACTAGGTGAAAAGCACTAATGATCTACCAAGTACCTTACATAGGCTTTTTTATGTAATTCTCACCCCGAAAACCTACTAAGTAATTGCTGCTCTCATTTTATAAAGAAACTGAGGCTCTGCAAAATTGAGAAATTTGATGATGTAGGTAATGGTTGAACATGACATGGCTAAATTCTTTCAGACTGCAAAATCCATGCTTTTTCCACTACCTGTGTCACTGATTTAGAGTTAGAAAACATTTGTTCAAATGTATTTTCTCTAGCCATAAGATCTTGAGAAAGCCACTTAATTTCTCTAAGTCATAAAGTTTTCATCTTTTAAATAGAGATGATTATAACATACCCCCTACCTATTTGATGAGGTTACTGTGAAATATAACTAAGATAAGGCAGTAAGTCTTTTTAAAAAAAGGTAATTACTCATCCTCTGAAAAAGGACAAAGAATAAGAGGAAGACTGTCATATCAGAGCCAGTATTTGTCTTTGAGCAGGACTACTCTTAATATAGCACTAATTATCATTCATCAAAAAAATAAACTGTGTGGTTGGTTCAGTGATAAACACTAAAACTTGTCATTGGTGGCTTATCAATTCATTATAAAGACCTGTTTCTGGTTTGCACTATTTTAAACTAAACACCTGCTTCTCATATGGTTGCTCACATGATATTAATCTTATACTGTTCTGGTTCAACATATTTATATAAACATAAAGCTTTCTCCATACTTCTAAGACTATTACTTATCACCTTAATTCTTTTAGAAAATTTTAATGCTTCCCTAGAGAAAAAGAATCAAGAATCAGGGGTAAATGTCATAATAATTAAATCTCTTACACACACTTCAATTTCATCACAATACTTTTCAATTAAAAAAAAACCCATACCTTATCCTTCTTCTAAATTTTGGTTTAGTAGTGTTTCTGGAAACTTGCATCTATCAAATAACAACAAAAGGATGAATTAGTTCAAATGAGACTAGATGAGTTCAGTAAGATAATGAGTCCAAATGGCCCAAGTAATTTAGTCCAGAAGAAAAACTCTGACCTGTAGGTCTCAACCACACCTATAACTCTAAGTCAACCACCTCATTGTCACTACAATTACACCAATCTTCTCAACTTCCAGGAATGGTAGACTAATCCAATATGAATTCCCATCTCCCACATCTACTTCCCTTCCTCACTTCACACACACATAATAATACAAAGTAAAACAATCTTTAAATTTTTATACATGAACGACCTTTTAAAAAAAAAGAACTATTCAGATGCCAGAAACATGTGGAATGCGAAACTATAGACAGGAACTGACATGGTGAAGGCCTACCAAAAGTGTATACCAGGATAGGGCCCAAAGGGCTTGGGATTTTAATGTCTAAGCAAAGATGAGATGAAGGATGTGGAGAAATTGGAACCTCCCTGCATTGTTGAAGGGAAGGTGAAATGGTGGAGCCACCCTGGAATATAACTTGATAGTTCTTCAAGATGCTAAATGTAGAATTGCTATGTGATTCAGCAATTCCATTCCTAGGTATGTACCCAAAAGAAACAAAACTATTATGTCCATACAAGAAAATGTATATAAATGTTCACAACATAATTATTCATAATAGTCAAAAAGTAGAAACAACCATCAATGGAGAGATGATATGTGATCTATCCATACGATGGAATATTATTTAACCTTTAAAAACAATGACTAATTATACTGAAAAATACTAAACATGGGTGAATCTTGAAACCATTTTGCTCAGCGAAAAGTGAAAAAAGTCAGACACAAAGACCACATGTTGTAGGATTCCATTTATCCAAAATGTCCATAAATAGGCAAATCCATAGAGACAGAGAAAGATTAGTAGTTTCCAGGGACTAGGAAAAGGTGGGAAATGGGCAGTGACTGCCAATGGGTATGAGGTTTTCTTTTAGGGTGATGAAAAAATGTTCTAAAATTATAAAGTGGTCTTGGTTGCAAAACTGTGATTATACTAAAAACCACTGAATTGTATACTTAAAAAGAGTGACTAAATTACATCTCAATAAAGGTATAATTTTTTCAAAAACTTGGTGACATGGAAAAATGGAAAGTAAAGAGATAGAATATATCAATGACTAGCAAAAGGAACCCAATGTAGCACTATTACTGTTACAAGAAAGCATAATCAGAGATAAAAAAAAAAGCTATTACCTAATGCAAAAAGAAACAATCCACCTAGAAAGTATAACAGCTCTGACCTGTCTATACATAAAATCTTAGCCTTAAAATATATAAAGCAAAACAGAAAAGAATTACAAGTAGAAACTGATAAATTTACAGTTAAAATGGGATATTTTTATTTACTTCCCATAAAAAACTTATAAAGCAAAAAAATTAGCAAAGAAACAGGAGAATTCAACAATACAAATAATAAGTTGAATCTAATAAACACATATAGAAACTGGCACTGAATAATTAAAGAATACATATTGTTTTCAAGCTTGAAACATTTACAAATTTGACCACCTCTTAGGTCACAAAGGAAGCCTCAAAAATAGTAACCGCTGTTTTAGAGCCATATTCACTGACTAAAATACATTAAGAAATCAAACCCCAAAACATAAGTGAATAAAATTTGTAATCAATTCATAGATGTAGAAGAATTTATACTGTCCCATAAACCTTTCTGTGATAAGAGTTATGATCTATGTCATTTAGGTCAGAGTTCTTGTCTCATATTTTAGTTACTGGTATATGTGACTTAGCTTCTCACTAGGTAGTACATTTGTCTCCATGCCATACCCTGCATGCCATAGGTGCAGATAAAGTGTTCGTGGAACAAATGAATGAGTACGTGTTCAGACAGAGATACAATAAACACAAATATCACAAGGAGAATACAGTGTCAGTGTTCCCGTCCATTCTGAACTGTCCTGTTTGTCGATTTAGGCTTTTAACGAATTCGTACGATTCACCCTCATTTCCTAAGACAGAACCTCAATGCCACTTTCACCTCTATGTTTGTTACCTTCTTTTATTTGTCTTCTCACTTTTATCTGCTAAAGTGAGCAGTGTCTCAGCCCATTTTGTCTAAATCTTTCATAGTTACACTGATCTTAATTTTACTGATCTTGAATTAAGTATCCACACTGCAAGGGTGGGATTTTTTTTTTTTTTTTTAACATACTAAATGTTTAGCAGCTAGCAGAGTGCCATTCATATTGCTATGTTCAAACGCATTAACTATAATGAGATGAAGGTTGAATTTAATAACTCTCAAAACATTATTAAATAGCTTAAATACCTTAAGAAGCATTCAAGGGAAGTTTGTAAAAAAACACTCAGGGAATTCATATTATTATGATGCCAAAAAAATAGGTGTTTTTTTGTGATCTTCAACCTCAAGTTAATATTCAAATATTTTTTCCACCATTTGTGTTATATATATATGAAAGTAAATAAGGTAAAAAGGTATATGGAACTAGATTGTCTAAATCATTGATCTACATCTCTATAAAGACAATGTACAGCTATTATTTTTAACTCATTATTAAGGATCAGCTTAAATTATGTGCATATTTGAGTTTAAAGTGAAAGCGTTGCTACAAGGGGAAAAAAGATTAAGGTAACAAAGTACAAACTATTTCATAGGTATTAATAGAAAGAAATACTGTTAAATAGCTACCATAAATCAGGAAGATTTCTGTTAGAGATAATAAATTCCTTCCTACTTTGTTAAATATTCCACAGCAGCCAAAATGAACTAGTCAGTATCACCAAATGTCCTGTGCTTTCCTGCTCCAGGGCTTTGATAAAATATGACGTGATGGAGAAGAACACTAAATTTGGAATGACAGGATCATGATTTGAATTTAATCCTGGTACTTATTACCTGTATCACTTTTGGTAAGTCACTGACCACTGGAATATCTAGCAAGAGCCTGGTATGAAGTCAACACTTAACAAATATTTTCCAACTAAATGGCTATTCTGCATTTCAGGATATTCTTTTACAACTACTGCTTAAATAAATAAATAAATAAATAAATAAATAAATAAATAACTACCTCAGAGCATTTAGGGGTAAGACGAAATTAAATACCATGCCAGAAAGTATCTAACAGTACTCAACAATTAGTCTATGTTTGATCATTGTTTGTTTAACCTATTAGACTACTCCACTGGATTAGTGTCAGAATTCTATCCTTTTTCCTTAAAGCATATGACAAATGGAACTTATTAGCACTTTGGTATGGTTGGACTTATGGTCCATTCGTTTCCCAAGGTTGCCATAACAAATTACCATGAACTTGGTAAAGCATCAGAAATTGATTTTGTTATAGGGCTGTAGGATAGAAGTATGTCTCTTATGGACAGACTCTTTTGTGTGTGTGTGTTTGAAAAAAAAAATGTTTATTTATTTTGAGAGAGAGAGAGAGAGAGAGAATGAGGAGGGGAGGGGCAGAGAGAGAGAGATAGAGAATCCCAAGCAAGCTCCACAGTGTCAGCACAGAGCCCAATATGGAGTTCGATCCCACGAATCAGGAGATCATGACTTGAACTGAAATCAACAGTCAGATGCATAACTGACTGAGCCACCCAGGTGCCCCTGGACAGACCCTTAAGGACAATTTCCTTGGGTTAGGATCCACCTAATTCAGGATGATTTCATATAAAAATCCTTACCTTAATTACATCTGCAATGATCCTTATTCCAAATAAGGTCACATTCTGAGGTTCCTGGTACTTTTGGGGGCTGCTATTCACCCACAAGTAGATACTATAATCTTTATCTATTCCACCCCTTCCACTTCTCTTCCTGTGTTACACTGCTGATTCTCCTATGTCGTCGAGCCCCAGGCTATTCAGAGTCAGGACCACCATGTGAGAATCAGCAACAACTGAGAGTTTGTTAGACATACAAATTCTAATGTCCATCCTAGGCCTACTGTGGGGTCCAGAAATCCATATTTAAAGAAGCTATTCAGATGACTTGTATGCAAACTGGAGTTTTTCAGGCATTAGTCTATCTAGCCCACACCCATCCATACAAATATGTTATATATTGTCATTGATTATAAGGAAACTAAAGCAAGTATTAATTCTTTTCTTGTTAGATCTAAAAAAAAACAAGAGACATACATAAAGAGGGCAAATGCCATTTACTGTGAAAAAACGTGTGTGTGTGTGTGTGTGCATATATATAATGATAATTAGGATTACTGGCTTGAATTGCAAGTGATAGAAGTGCCTCTAATTGCCAAGATCAGATAATCCATAGGAATTGTGTTTACATCAGATTTATATAATCTTCATAAAGTGACTTGACATTGTCCATTTCCTTAAATCACTATTCATCTAAATGAAAATCATTTTATTTTTAAGAACAAGTTTGTTAGCTGTGTTAAATCCGAGAACATAAAATTTTGATTCAGCATTTTATGCTCATAGAAGACATAAATATGTTTTGTAACCTTCCATTGAGAGTAATTATCAGTCAATGATCACTAAAGAGATGCTTACTTTGACAGAATTTCCAAACACGAACCTGTGCCTTGAATAATGTACACAAACTCCTTGTCAAAAGTTATCATATAGAAGGAAATGCCAATATTCTCATTTCCCTTTGGAAAATCTACTGGGAAAGTATGCTTGGAATAAGGATGAAAACCAGTTTTATGCAGCATTGTAAGTGGTGGTTATTACTTAATCTGAGTATCTGGAGAGTACAAATAATAAAGTGAAGTCTTCGGACCTAGATAATGACTGTTTTTTTTAATCTTCTTTGAAGAGGGGGAAAGTTAAATAATCATTTTCTAGATCTATTTTAAACACGATTTTAATAGAGAGAATACAAATCTAGTGCTTCTTACATAAATGTCAGTCAATTACCATATGCTCCAGTCCAGTCACTCTCACTAGAGTTCAGTATTCCTGCAAGATTTGGACAATATCAGAGATCAGTCCTTGGCAATATGACTTATAAATATCTTGCTGTCCCCTGCACTATCTTTAGCCATGTCTAAGTTCTCACTAAAGTACTGTGGATTTCTCTGCTTTGAGGGGCTTAGCAGAGAAAACACTGGAGTGTGTACTCAAGCAGTGAGCTGAGACACAGGAGAATATTTTCCCTAAAAATAGAAGTTGACCACTAGACCACCTTAAATAGAAGGCATGAAAGACTTTCTATTAACACCTCCCAATCCTGGCTGAGGATACAAGTAACAGCATACTTCAAGAAACTCTATGACTAGCTACTTCACGGACAATTTTTAAAGTCTTGGACTTAATTTTTTTAAATAGTTTTTGACTATCTATAGCAGGGATATAACATATAAATTCACTATGGTTTTTAAAAAAATAGGAAAGATTTCAATTATATCTATAAAGAGATTAAGAATACTAAAAGCCAATAAAAACAGGGTGTCTAGAGACTCAAAGACCCCCATGAAAAGCAGCACTTATGTCACAGTTGTTTATCTGATTAAATGGTACCAGTAAATTAGATTATTTCACCTCTATTTTGATATTCTAAGAATCCAAGTCAGTTGCAAACAATTCCTATTTGCACATAGTTTTTCCTAAAGCAAGAGGAATGTTAGGATAACATAGAGTCTCTAAGGAAGACTTCCCAGAATTGACATACAGGCCTACCTTGAAGATATTATAGGTTCAGTTTTAGACCACCGCAACAAAGTGAATATTGCAATAAAGTGAGTCAAATTAATTTTTTGGTTTCCCAGTGCATATAAAAATTATATTTACACCATACTGTAGTCTATTAAGCATACAAGAACATTATGCCTATGAAAACAATGTACATACCTTAATTAAAATACACTTTAGGGACACCTGGGTGTCTTTTAAGCACCCGACTTGGTTTTGGATAATGATCTGACAGTTCATGCGCGAGTCCCACATAGGGGTCTGCGCTGACAGGGTGGAGACTTCTTGGGATTCTCTCTCTCCCTCTCTCTCTCTGCCCCACTCCCACTTGCATGTGCACATGCATGCTACCCCCTCTCAAAATAAATAAATAAACATTAAAAAAACACTTTATTGCTAAAAATGCTAATCATCATCTGACTTTTCAGTGAAACCTAATCTTTTTCCTGGTGGAGGGTCTTGCCTCAATGTTGACGGCTGCAGACTGATCACAGTAGTGACTGTTGAAGGCTGAGATGGCTGTGGCAATTTCTTAAAATAAGGCAACAATGAAGTTTGCCACATCAATTGACTCTTCCTTTCACAAACAATTTCTCTGTAGTATGTGATGCTGTTTGACAGCATTTTACCCATAACGGAACTTTCAAAATTGGAGTCAATCCTCTCAAACCCTGCCACTGCTTTATCAGCTACATTTATGTACTATTCTAAATCCTCTGTCATCATTTCAACAATCTTCACAGCATCTATGCCAGGAGTAGATTCCATCTCAAGAAACCAGTTTCTCTGCTCATCCATAACAAGCAACTCCTCAGTTGTTCAAGCTTTATCATGAGATTACAGCAATTCAGTCCCACCTTCAGGCTCCACTTCTAATTCTAGTTCTTTTGCTATTTCCACTATATCTGCAGTGACTTTCCCCAGTGAGGTCTTGAATAACTCAGTGTCACCCATGAGGATTATAATCAACTTCTTCCAAACTCCTGTTAATGTTGATATTTTGACCTCTTCCCATAAATCACAAATGTTCTTAATGACATTTAGAATAGTAAATCTTTCCCAAAAGGTTTTCAATTTACTTTGCCCAGATCCATCAGAGGAATCACCCTCTATGGCAACGATAGCCTTGTGAAATGTATATCTTAAATAATAAGACTTGAAAGTTGAAATTACTCCTTGACCCATGGGCTACAGAACGGATGTTGAATTAGCAGGCATGAAATCAACATTACTGTCATCGTACATCTCCATTATAGATCTTGGGTGACTATATGCATTGTCAATGAGCAGTAATATTTTAAAAGGAATCATTTTTTTCTGAGCAGTAGGTCTCAACAGTGGGCTTCAAATATTCAGTAAAACATATTGTAAATAGATGTGCTGTCATCCAGGCTTTGTTGTTCCATTTATAGAGCACAGGCAGAGCAGATAATTTAGCATAATTCTTAAGGGCCCTAGAATTTTTAGACTGGTAAGTGAACATAGGCTTCAGCTGAAAGCCACCAGGTGCAATAGCCCCTAAGAAGAGAGTCAGCCTACCTTTGAAGGTTTGAAGCCAGGCACTGACCTCTCTCCAGCTATGAAAGTCCTAGATGGCATCTTCTTCCACTATATATAAGGCTATTTCATCTATAGCGAAAATCAGTTGCTTAATGGAGCCGCCTTCAAAAATTATGCTAGCTAGATCTTCTAGATAACTTGCTATGGCTTCTACATTAGCACTTAGTGCTTTACCTTGCAATTTTATGTTATAAAGATACCTTCTTTCCTTCAACCTTATGAACCAATCTCTGCTAGTTTCAACTGTTTCCTCTATAGCTTCCTCACCTCTCCAGCCTTTGTAGAATTGAAGACAGGGCCTGGATTAGGCTTTGGCTTAAGGGAATGTTATGATTGGTTTGATCTTCTATCCAGAGCACTAAACTTTCTACGTATCAGCAATAAGACTGTTTTATTTTCTTATCATTCATGTGTTCACTAGAGTAGCATTTTGATTTCCTTCAAAAACTCTTCCTTTGCATTCACAACTTGGCTGTTTGGTATAAGAGGCCAAACCTTCGGCCTGTCTCAGCTTTTGACAGGCCTTTCTCATTAAGCTGAATCATTTGTAGCTTTGGATTTAAGGTGAGAGACCTGTAATTCTACCTTTCACTTGAACACTGAGAGGCCACGATAGGGCTATTAACTGGCCTAATTTCAATACTATGCGTTTCAGGGAACAGGGAGGCCCAAGGACAGGGATGGTAGACAAAGAGGGTAATGGATGGTCATTGGAGCAGTCAGAACACGTTTATCAATTAAGTTTACTGTCTTACCCAGGCATGATTTCTGACACCCCAAAACAATTACAATAGTAACATCAAAGGTCACTGAACACAGATCAGCGTCACAAATATAATAATAATGAAAAAGTTTAAATATTGCAAGGATTACCGAAATGTGACACAGAGATAGGCAGAGAACAAATGCTGTTGGCAAATTGGCGCCAACACACTTACTCAATGCAAGGTTGCCACAAATCTTCAATTTGTTAAAAAACACAACATCTGTGATGTGCAATAGAAAAAAGTGCAATGAAATGAGGTATGCCTGCATTTCAATTAAATGCTAAAAAAGCTGATGCGTGAGAGCATCCAATGTTATAGTACCCATATTACACCTTTGTTCTGGATAAAAGAATGAACATTGAGAGCTTCATTATCTGTTTCTTTGCTCCATCGGCTTGAGTGGTCAAGATAACCAGCCTGATTATTTGACCCACGGACACTGTCAAATCTTCTGAGCCTTTATCCTCAGCATTGCGCAAAAGAAGATGATCTCTCTTCCATGTTGGAATACATAGACTCTACACAAGAGCATAATTAAAAAAATATATTCTTTAAGAAATTTTGTCTAGATCCAAGTCTTTAAATCAACTCTCTGAGGATTTCAGAAGTTGAAATGGAAGACATTCTTGCACTTACATTCATGGGAGGGCATGGAGGATATATCTCCCTTTAATCTGTATGACTATGTATGTCCCCACTATGTAGGGGGCATACAGATTTAAGATGTGTGCCTAATATATGTATTTCATGATACAGCAAATTATTTTGGGATCAAAGTGAAGGTATTAAATACACAAGCAAAAAGAAAGATAAATATCATTTCAAAGTCATTATAATTTTAAGGGATTAAAAGGTAATAATTTATAGGTCTTCAAGAAGGCAAGAGGGTTGTTGCATTGTCTAATATAAATGAAAAGTTGGAAGGCTTGTTGGAAGAAGCCAAATGTTTATAAATTTGAAATTACAGATGAATTCTAATACGTTATGAGTCAATTCTCCTAATTTTCACTGACATTTTATTTTTTCCAATGATAACTCTTTCCCTTTGCAAATAGAAAAACAGTAGTTATTACTATTAGGCATAGAAAGATCATTTAATATCTAGTGCAATACCTACAGTCCATAAAATACAAACTCATTATTCAAATTCCTATTATACATTAAATCAATAACCACTCTCTATTTATTACTAACATTGTTTTTGGTTTTAATGGAATGGGATAAGGAAGGTGATGGCGGATGAGACATATTCCAAGCTTTAGAAGAAAAACAGATTCATCTTGTATATAGGTTGATGTTGGAGACGTGACCGATGGGTCTCTGAATCAGAAAGAAAAGATAATACTTGTAATGAATATAATCAGCAAAATAAGTGGAAGAAAGCTGCATAACATAACCTTTAGTTCCAAATAACAAAAAGGACAATACCTAGAAACTTCATGGGATAACCAGGACTCAACATGAAGAGATTTTTGTTCTTAACAAAAGAGCAATCACATTTTGTAGAATTATCTCTATTGCCTTCTGGCTCAACATTAAAATATAGAGTAGAAAACAGAGAGAGTAATAGTTGAAAAGTTTCGAATTTTTTTAAGTATGTAAGAACTCAAATTCCAAGTGAATTAATATTTTGAGTGAATGTTTCAATGGGTATTATGTATACAGAAGCAAAAACTATTCTGTTCAACACTTCTATTATTTTAGTGTCAACATTCAAAAATGATACTTTTTGTTTGTTTTCAGTAATTGGGACAAAAACAATTTTTAAAAGAGAGAAAATTATTGATAAACATAAATTTCTGTTTACCAAGTACCACATCTGCGTAACAAACCTTGAATTTTCTCAGATAATCACTGCACTGGAAAAATTACTGGTTTAAGAAGGCATCACCAATATTCCTCTCCACTTGCACCTTCTACAGCACCCCTGAGAACTACAACCCCAACAACAACAGGCAGCCCAACAGCCCTGAGATGGTCAAGATGCCTTGAATAGCCAGCTGCTAGCCAACGCATCTTCCACAGCAAGCAAGTCCCGTGAACTTGGAGAATAGCATGCATGACCTTCACACTAGGACACTGTTGCTTCATCTCCAGGGAAGATAAGGCACATTTCCCCCCTACCCCCCAACTCCCACTGACCATCTTATTGGAATGACAAGGAGACAAATTTGGCTAAAGTCAGATCCATGGACTGAAAGTCAAAGCAAAGAAAGAGTTAGGCAACTGGCCTATCTATGGAAAGGTGAACGACACCCACAAAGAATCCAAAAGGAAACCAAATGAGTTTTGAATTCTGACTGTGACTCTTCCCAAGGGGTTCTTCTGCTTACTATTCTTTTCAGAGATTTCTCTCTGCCTGGGGCTAGAAGCCAGCAGTAAGGATCTATTATAATATTTATCTTTGGGGAAAGATGCATATAAAGCTAGTGAATCAAGTGAGTTGCAGTACATGAATTCCATATTAACAGCAAGCTTATTAATTAACACAAATATTTAGACATCTAGTCATAAAATATAAGCAACTTATACTGTAACTGGGCTAATGAAAATTTCCTGCTTTAGTATAAAGAATTTTTGCAATAATTTTAGGGGAAAATATTTTTTTCATCAGAAAATATAATAGCCTAATTTCCTCATACAGAAATGTATAAATCAAGAGAGTGATCATTAATTTTGTCTTTCAAAGTGTTACAAGTTAAAGTCTTGGCATTAATAAAAGCAAAGTGTTAGGACAAAAAGATACCCATACATGCACATTATAATCTCTGTATATAAGCCAAATTAGAAAGCCAAATGACAAAGAGATCCTTTTCCAATTAGTAACAATATCTGAGATAGCCTTAATTGGAAATATATAAAATTTTACACTAAAAAAAAAACTAAAGAGAAATGAATAGACAGACAGTTATGTTTCTGCATGTGTTTATTTAGTATTATAAACATGTACTTTTTCCCTAAATTAATACAGAGATTTTCTACAATGCCAATCATCATCTCAACAGAATTCTTCTCGGGACTTCACTAAATAACTCTAAAGTTCATTTGTGTGTAGTTGAAGCTATTTAAATTGTGCCTTTATTTGGGCTGCTAAAGGAAAGGCAAGATAGAGTAGGGTGAACTGTTCAGGATTGGCTAGTTTGAATAATTCTGGAGGGCTCTGGCCTATCGGAATGGTCTCCAGTTGCCTGGTACTTGATTCTGGGATGATTTAGGGCAATGGAAATAATGGCTTCATGTTTCAGAGTTTGGTAAGAAGGTGGTTGAGGGATATGGGTTTGGGACTGGTTGGTTTGCCTATGAAAGATGTACCCTTTGCTACCTAAAAGGGGCAGTCCTTCGCCCACTAGAAAGGTTTTTTTAAATGGCAAAACATCATAATATACAGAAAACATGTACATACATACATACACACACGTATACACAGACACAATACAAACTGAAAAAGTAAACAGACAAAAACCAGGAAAACAATTTTTGAAAAATTACAGTCATGAAGGATCACGAATTCACACATTAAAGATAAACAATAATTAAAGCAATTTGAAATCTGTTTTAAGACCAGATAGATTGGGGCGCCTGGGTGGCTCAGTTGGTTGAGGATTTGACTCTTGATCATGGCTCAGGTCATGATCTCACGGCTGGTGATTTCAAACCCTGCCTTGGGCTGTGTGCTGACAATGCAGAGCCTGCTTGGGATGCTCTCTCTTCCTCTCTCTCTGCCCCTTCCCTGCCTGTGCTGGTGTGTGCATGTTCTCTCTTTCTCTCTCTCTCTCTCAAAACTAAATAAATAAACTTAAAATACAGAGACCAGATAGATGAATAGATATAGAAATAGGTATTTTGACATGTTAAATGTCATGTGTTACTTTATGAAGAAGATATATTATACATTATAAAGAAGATTCAAAACAGTAAAGAAGGGAAAGATTACTTGTTAGTCAATAAATGGTATCGGAGGGACACCTGGGTGGCTCAGGTTAAGCATCCGACTCCTGGTTTTGGCTCAGTACATGATCTCATGGTTTCGTGAGTTCAAGCCATGTGTCGGGCCCTGCGATGACATTATGGAGCCTTCTTGGGATTCTCTCTCTCCCTCTCTCTCTATCCCTTCCCCACTCATACTGTCTCTGTCTCCCTCAAAATAAATAAACTTAAAAAAATTCAATGAATGGTATTGGAATAACTAGCAGTATAGGGGAGGAAAAATGTCTTTTTCCTCTATCTTTCTAAGTTCTCAGTTGGGGCCCCTGTAACAAAAAAATAGATTAACAAGAGAAAAGCATACGGATTTATCTAATTTAAGTTTTATGTGACCTAGGAGCCTTCATTAAGAACATGAAGACCCAAAGAAGCAGTTAAACCTGAGAGTTTTTATGCTACGCTTGAAGAGTGGAAGGTCGTGGGAATATGTGACAGGACAGGAAAGGGTAGGAGCTAATTGCAGTAAACTGTGGGAAGCAGTAAGGCTTATTCCCTCAGATTCCTCTTGGGCTCCCTTTGTCTTCAGAGGCAAGAATGCTCCTTTTCTTCCAGTCTAGGGATGACATCTCACATGAGGCTCTTATAACCTGCTCCGGGGAAAGTCAGAAAATCCTTCCCGCACCTGCCATTTCACAAATTCCTTCTGCTTGAAATACTCAATATACCAAGATGCCATATTTGGGGGTGGCATGTCCTGAACCCCATCATTAGCAAGTTGTGTAAAACTTTTACACCCTATTCTCATACCTCATATAAAAATAAATCCATATTCCCATAATAATAGGAAAATGCATAAAGCTATGAAATGCATAAAGGACATACCACTGTGCTTTGCGCTTTACACAAATTGTCAGAGCAGTCTTACTTTGCAATACTTCCATTCTTCCCACTTACCAGGAGGAGACTGAGAGCTTAGAGGTAAGCAGCTAACTTAAGACCACACTGCTAGAAGGTGACAGAGCCAGGATACCTTGACAGTCTACCTCTAGATGTCCTCTTCCTTACTCACTCTACTGCATTAGTATCTATGAAGTCTATGCTAAGTAATAAATAAAAAATCTCAGAAATGTAGATGTGAGCACACCACATACAAATACTTCTGTATTTCCAGGAAAAAAATGACAGAAAAGCAAGCATATATTGAAACTATGACAAAAAATTAATATTTTCATTACTAGTATATAAAATGTTCATCTAGGGGGGCCTGGGTGGCTCAGTTGGTTAAGTGTCTGACTTCAGCTCAGGTCATGATCTCACAGTCTGTGAGTTCGAGCCCCGCGTCAGGCTCTGTGCTGACAGCTCGGAGCCTGGAGCCTGCTTCAGATTCTGTGTCTCCCTCTCTCTCTTCCCCTCCCCTGCTCATGCTCTGTCTCTCTCTGTCTCAAAAATAAATAAAAACATTTTAAAAAATTAAAAAATAAAAAATAAATAAAATGTTCATATAAATTTGTAAGAAAATATTAAGAACTCAGACACAATTTACCTCAAGTCAAAGAAATGCAAATTAAAAGAATAAAGTATGATGTACCCTGGCAACAAAATCTTTATGTAATAACACCTGTCGATGACTGTGGCGTTTGCATGCACTGCTGGTGAGACTGAACAACCTGACATGTTCCTATTTATTGTCCTAGGGATCCTTCTACTGGGAATTATCAGAAGGAAACAAAACAGGTGGTGGGAAAGCAAGCAATATTCACAGAGATTTGCATCAAAGTGTGACCAACTGCAATAGGAGAAAGATGAAATGAATCATAACATATTTTAATAAAGGGCAGTCTTTTAAATCATGTCACAAAAGCTCTAAAGTCCTAAAAGAAAAAGTTTTACTATATATAAGCACAGCAAGAGAACTAGAAAAAAACTTAAAAGGAAAACTGAAAAAATGTTTGCAGCATATTAACAAAATATTAAGGATCAATATCTAAAGAGAGCACCTACAAATCGAGAGAGAGAGAGAGAGAGAGAGAGAGAGAGAGAGAGGCCAGCCTATGGAAGAAACGGGCGGGAGTATAAATAGGCAGTTTTCAGAAGAAATATAATGTCCAATAAGTACATTAAACAATGCTCAACTTCATTAAAATAAAAAAAATAAGTAACAGCAAATGAAAGTAACAATGACATGTTTTTCACCTTTTAAATATTGGCAAATATGTAAAGATTGGTGATATCTAAAGCTGGCAAGAGAGTGAGAAAAGCATTGGTAAGAATATTCAGATATAGCTGTTTTGAAAAGAATTTGACAGTACTTTACTAGAATTTTTAACTTTTATTTGGAAATAATTTTAGAATTGCAGAAAATTGCATATTAGCTCAAAAGAGTTCCCATATATCCTTCACCCTGCTTCCCCTAATGTTGTTAACATTACACACATCATAGTCCAATTATCAAAACAAAAAATTAACATTGCTATAAAATTCTTAACTAAATAAAGATCTAATTCAAATTTCATCGGTTTTTCCATTGACGTCCTTTTTTTCGTTTCAGGATCCAACTAGGATCACACATTACGTTTGGTTGTTACGGCCTTTTGTTTCCTTCAATATGTAACAATATTTCAATCTTTCCTTATATATAACCAGATTTTAAACAACCACATCATTTACCCGAGCAATTTCACTTACAGGAATTATTCTGTTGAAATTTGTGCACAAATGAGCAAAAATGGACAAGGATGCTTATTTCCAGATTTTGAAATCCTGAAATGTTAGAGGTGAAGTAACAAGCGGGAAGAAAATGACTTATCCTTTCCACTTTAAACACTTTTGTATTCCTTGGTATTTTTTCCCTAGTATGTATTACGTAAGTTTATAATAAAAATACAATAAAACAAATTATAAAGAAAAAAGACTGTTAATGGCTAGAGTTGGCATGTTAAAGCGGTCTCGATATTCTCTTACACTAATAACAGGACAGTAATTGGTAAAATAATGTTGGGGAATATTTTGGATGGGAGATGTTTAACAATTTGGCAAAATTTAAAATGTGCCTACTCTTTGAACCAGCAAGCCCTCTTCTAGAAATTTTTAGTGTAGAAATACTTACAGAAACATTTAAAGAGGTTTGTATATAATGATGTTGCTGCATTTTTATTTATAATTTTACTAATTGAGAATCAACCTAAATGTCCAAGAGAGTGTTCTACATGAAGACATTTCCATAAAATTATATGCTATGCTACTGGGTAAGACCTGGTAAATCTCTGACTTGAAAAGATGTCCAAAATATATTATTATTATTATTTATTTATTTATTTTTTTAAATATTTATTTATTTTTGAGACAGGGAGACAGAGTGTGAGCAGGGGAGGGGCAGAGAGAGAGGGAGACACAGAATCTGAAGCAGGCTCCAGGCTCTGAGATGTCAGCACAGAGCCCAAAGCAGAGCTCTAACCCATGAACTGTGAGATCCTGACCTGAGCCAAAGTTGGACACTTAACCGACGGAGCCCCCCAGGCGCCCCCACAATATATTATTGAATGAAAAAAGTTTAATTCATTTATGTTAATAAAGTACATATATGTATACATATACATATTTTATTTATTCATAAGCATTTATTTGTGCACATGATACATATATCTATACATGCATAAAGTATATAAAACTATTAACAGTTGCTTTTCTTTTAAAATTGAAATTATAGCTGGGAAAGGGTTTATACCTATTTTTTGTGTTTAAAAATTTTTTTTAAATACTTATTTATTTTTGAGGGAGAGACAGCGCTTGAGTGGGGGAGCGACATAGAGAAAGGGAGACACAGAATCTGAAGCAGGGCTTGAAACTATGAAACATAAGATCATGACCTGAGCTGAAGTCGGACGCTTAAGTGACTAAGCCACCCAGGTGCCCCTATTTTTTGTTTTTTTCACAATGCTATTTCTCTAATTAAAAACAAAACAAAACAAAACAAAACAAAACAAAAAACCTCTTAAAAGTATTAAGAATGGTAAAACAACATGAAAAAGATTTGTGATGTAATGCATAAATGAAAACAATAATGGTACATTACTCAATGATTAAAGCCATGCAAATAAACATATGCATATAGAAATAACTGTAAACAAATGCATAAAATTAATTAAAAATTATAATTGAGGGGATGGATTTTGGATGATTTAAAAATTCTGTTCTCCAAATACAATGTTATTATATTACTTCGAAAAAAATTATATTATGATTAAAATGTTGGACTTCCTTTAAAAAAAGACTTACATAATCTTAACTATCTAATAGACTATGATGTTATTATAAGTCTGAAAATTTTAAATATTCTTAAATCCTTCCTATTTCTAAGAAGAAATTAGAGAAGTACTAGGCATTTATTAAACAAGTACCTACTAAAATGTAGTAAACTCTATGCTGTTTTAATTGCTTTTCATGTTAATCTTTATAACAACCATACAAGGTAATTCTTATTGTTCCCAAATCAGAGATTAATCCAATGAGGCACAAAGATGTTAACTTGCCTAAGGTCACACAACTAAGTAGCAGAACTAGCCCTTGAAAGCAGATCTGGTTCATTCATAAGTTCCTACTCCTTCTACCGCAATATACTGTTTCCTGAATCTTTGTTTTTTATATTCAAACATCTCGCAGAACTGTAACAGGCAACACCATCAGCTACTCCACCCATCTTCCCCATACACTACTGTTTTTATTCTTTTATTTCTTTATTTCTTGGGCCAAGCGACCCAGATATTCACTCTGGTCTGCACAAGTCCTTTGACATTCTGAAAGTATTTACTGAGCTGTTATAAATATTTCATGGAATATTAGAGCAGGAAGGGACTTAGGAGAAAATCCAAATCTTCCCCTTCTTTTTTTTTTTTTTTGCAAGCGGAACTCAGAGGTAGGTGAGACTTACTCTAATTCTTTTTCATTCAGACTGCTGCCATTGGGCAGAGCAGTGGTCAGGTGAAAAGATGGGGCACCTTTACTACTCACCTCTATCTTAGCATGTGGCTGAAGAGCTAAAAGAAGGGGCCTATGGGAATGGCAGAGGCTTGCAGATAGAGCTCTCATACTTACCCAAGAAGCACTTTCCTAATAGGCACTTAGGAACAGTATTCAAGGTGGGAACATTCTTATACCTTGGTTCAAACAGGTTGTAAAGACTGCCTCTACAACTCAGCACAGGCCAACACCTAACTTTGACAACTTATTCCTCAAGGTCATTTCATGATTCAAGGGAGGCAAGTGACACTGTGGTTAGCTTTAATCTATCAAGCCCATTTGGGGAATTTATCCTATAAAAATAATGGCATCAGTATTTTAAAATATATACATAAAGATGTTTATTAAAGCATTGCATGTAGCAGTATCAAACCACAACAGCAACTTGAAAAACTCCCAAACATTCATCAATATAGAGCTCACTGATTAAAACTGATATATCTGTTATGGTATGCTATGTAGAAGGCTAAAAACAGATCTGTATCTGCTTAAGTAGTTAAATCTGTAGAATAATATATATAATAAGATCTCATTGTTGTAAAAACAAGACAATCACAAAGCATTTATACATGTACATATATACCTCTGTTTATATAAATAAAGAAAATAGACTATTAAGACTTGCAACCCAGGGTAAGGGGCTGTACAGAAAACTACCTTACTTGTTTTTATCATTCATCTTTGTAATGTAGTTTTTGCAGTGGTGAACATCCCTATGCCTATTTTCTTTATTCATTAACCATAGACAACAATGATTATCTCACATAATTGTTGTTGAATCAAATGAAGTAACGTATGTGTATCCCTGGCCTTTGTAGGCACTTAATACATCATATTGTTATTTTTTTTAATTTTTATTTATTTAATTTTGAGAGAAAAGACAGAGCACGAGCAGGGGAGGGGCAGAGAGAGAGAAGGAGATACAGAATCTGAAGCAGGCTCCAGGCTCTGAGCTGTCAGCACAGAGCCTGACGCAGGGCTCCAACCCACGAATTGCGAGATCATGACCTGAGCCGAAGTCAGTTGCTTAACCGACTGAGCCACCCAGGCGCCCCAAAACAGTTCTATCTTTAAAAAAAATACTGTCTTCGATATCCATAGATCCAAATGTATAAAAAAATAAAAGCTACCATATTAGTTGAAATTAACACTCAAACTCTAATAGGACTAGCTTGCTAAACTTTAATAAGAACTAAGAAAAACTAAGATTAAGTAAAATTATCTAAGGAGCACTGTGGGTGTATGGCAAATTCCTTAACTTCTCTAACTATAAATGATCTCCTTTGTAAGATGATGATGATAATGTCTGCTATGCCTTCTTCCCAAATAATCTCAATATGTAAATATTTAAAGATAGATTTCTTATCACTATTGTAAAGTGTTTACAAATGGAAAGGGTAGCAATACTATGAAATATTTCTAAATGTTTATTTTTTTGAAATACAAACAGATCAATACATTTCATGTATCTGTGTTTAGTAATGTTTGATTTTAAGACTGCTAAAAATCATCTCAAATTTCCTATTACAGATTTATAAATGTTTTCCATGATTTCTCAGTAACTGCACTTCTATTCTTACAGCTAAATATATACTTAAATACATTACAATATGTTGAATAGAAAATAAGTAAATTATTCAATAATTTCAAGAACAATGTGTTTATTACACTCCATAAAAAGCCTGCACTTGCATGCAGTTTCTTAACAATACAGTATTGTAAATGTAGATTCTCTTCCTTATGATTTTAACATTTTGTTTTCTCTAGCTTAATGTATTGTAAGAATATAGTATATATTACATATAACATACAGAAATCTGTATTAATCGATTATTTACGTTTTTAGTAAGGCCTTCAGTTGACAATAGCTATTAGTAGTTAAGTTTTGGGGGAGTCAGAAGTTATACATGGGTTTCTGACTATAGTGGTCAGTGCCCCAAACCTCTGTTGTTCAAGGGTCAATTGTATCTCTGTAGTTTGCTGAGTCTAGCAGCACATTCAAAAATCATGCCAAATGTTAGACAGTTTTTGTGAAATAGTTCTGTTCCATGCATTGCAAGATATCTAGTTTCCTTAAACTTTGGCCAACAAAATGCCCTGTATTCCCCAAATTACTATAACCCAAGACACTTCTACAAATTCCTAACATATCTCATAGGGAGATGTCTCTCAAATTATCTGTGTTAAAGGACGTTTTGTCCCTAATTTGCCTAAGATCTATACTTCTATACAAAATTAAAAACAGAAACAAGTTACTAGGAAAAAAGTGAAATAGAAAACAAATATAAAATGTAAGTTCTATTTTATCATTACATTCAACAGAAAAAATGACCCTGTGGAATTACAATACAAGTTTCTAAATGGTTCCTCTCATTTTTGGCTTTTATCTCATTGCAGACCAATAATAAATAGTTTGCAGACCAGCTCTGGTCCATGGACCACACTTTAAATAGCACTGTCCTAAAGACAGTAGTATAGCTTTCACTGAGAATCACTGGTAAAAATAAAACAGTATATAAAAATGTTAGTTATTATCCTTATCATTTTTTATTCTAAATATCCTTTAGCTGAGACTAAAATAAACAATTCTACCCACATTAACAATCCTATCTCAAAAATTCCTGTCTAAATCTTCAGACATACACACAAGTCCTATTTCCTCGTTTGTTTTTAAACGCTTATGTATTTATTTCGAGAGAGAGAGAGAGAGCGCGCACTCCCGTGCAGGCAGGGGAGGGGCTGAGAGAAAGGGAGAGAGAGAATCCCAAGTAGACTCTGTGTTGTCAGCACAGAGCTCGATGTAGGGCTCAATTCCACAAACTGAGATCGTCCTGCGTCAAAATCAAGAGTTGGACGCTCAACCGACTGAGCCACCCAGGCACCCCTTCTTTCTTTTTTAAAAGGCAACCTTGTCTTCTATGATATTGACTTCCTCTCTGCAAAGGTGCAGCAACATTATTTAGCCAGTGAAAAGTACAGACTACTTTTACAAGTCAAAAAGCAGAAGAGTTGATTTTAAAAAGGCCCATGACCTATATACATACTCAGAATATAAAAACAACACTTACTTCCTTGCCTGTTCATCTATAGGTTTGTGTCCAACATCTTTTCTGTTCGTCCAGGTTACACTCAACCTTTCCTGGGTCCACCCTGCACCAACACCACCATTTAACACGGGAAATACTACAGGGATAGGCTTTCCTTTCAATCACAGTTCTTTTTATGACACCAATATATTATTTGCCTAAAAGAATTTGTTTTAAGAATTGGCTCTTTCTCTTTTTTCAGTAGTGTCCTGTTAAGAATACTGTCACTTGGGGCACCTGGGTGGCTCAGTCGGTTGAGCGGCCGACTTCGGCTCAGGTCATGATCTCGCGGTCCATGAGTTCAAGCCCCGCGTCGGGCTCTGTGCTGACCGACCAGTGCCTGGAGCCTGTTTCAGATTCTGTGTCTCCCTCTCTCTGACCCTCCCCCGTTCATGCTCTGTCTCTCTCTGTCTCAAAAATAAATAAACGTTAAAAAAAATTAAAAAAAAAAAAAAAAAAAAAAAAAAAGAATACTGTCACTTGAGGAGAATGTCAAAGGTTCATCCTATCCCAATCAAGTTTTGACAATAGGTAGAGTTAAACATCTCCCTGCATATACAAATTGATGTGTTAGAATTCTTTTAAAATGCTCTTGACTTCACAAACTTTAGGGGTGCCAGGGTGGTTCAGTTGGTTAAGCGTCCAACTTCGGCTCAGGTCATGATCTCACAGTTCGTGAGTTCCAGCCCTGCCTTGGGCTCTGTGCAGACAACTCAGAGCCTAGAGCCTGCTTCAGATTCTGTGTCTCCGTCTCTCTCTCTGCCCCTCCTCTGCTTGCACTCCATCTCTCTCTCTCCATCTCTCTCTCTCTCTCTCTCTCTCTCTCTCTCTCTCTCAAAAGTAAACATTAAAAAATAAAAAAAAAATTTATTCAAAGATTCTATGTTTAGATTTATACAAATGCCTGATACTGTTCTCAACTTCAAGGTAAAGTCCATATTAAGCTGTGAATTTTAATTATTTAAATCTTCCATGAGATTGCACACATTCCAATAACATGGTATACAAAAAATATTTTAGTATAGGAGAGTATGTTTGTGAAATACAACTTTTAAAAACATTTTTTTAATGTTTATTTATTTTTGAAAGACAGAGAGAGACAGAGCATGAGTGGGGGAGAAGCAGAAAGAAAGGGAGACACAGAACCCAAAGCAGGCTCCAGGCTGTGAGCTGTCAGCACAGAGCCTGACGTGGGGCGCAAACCCACAAACTGTGAGATCATGACCTGAGCTGAAGTCAGACACTTAACTGACTGAGCCACCCAGGCACCCCTGTGTGTGAAATATAAATAAAAGCAATTACTTACTTGTTAACTTTAAATATTGCTATCATTCTAATTCCTCATAAGTCTGTAACACTGATGTAAGTAATCATAAAAATTAAATTTCTAGTGTTAACCTAAAAAAGGAAAAATGCACTCAACTAACATTTAGAAGAAAATACTGATTATATGTCATTTTGCTTTTAAATATTAATTCAATTTTCTTTTAAAAATAGCTTTAATCAAATGGAATTTGAAGTCTGCATATTTTATATAATGAAACATGATCTTACCCTTTTCTTGGCTACCACAGCAACTTTGCCATCTGCTTTGGATTTATCTGTAAGATAATAAAGTATGGCTGTTTCAAAAAAAGTGCCTACACTCCTGTTCAAATAAATGCAACATTATACAGTTAGAATTTTCTACTTTCTCATGCTGTGATATGT
The DNA here is from genome assembly GCF_018350215.1 of Panthera leo. Classification (NCBI taxonomy): domain Eukaryota; kingdom Metazoa; phylum Chordata; class Mammalia; order Carnivora; family Felidae; genus Panthera; species Panthera leo. The sequence goes on along the minus strand of NC_056687.1, from coordinate 144,112,947 downwards.
GTTTTCAATGATTTTTTAATCATAATGCTATTAAACTCAACTTCTCCAAGTTGAGTATAACAAAATAATCCAAAGGTAATAATATCAGGGATCCGCATAGTTATTTGACAAGCCTCCTCCCTTAAATCTAATTGGTTGGCTGGATGTTTCCAAGTTAGCAACCAGTGTATCTTATTCCAGGTTCTGGTCAGCTAATGTGCTGTGGAGTATACAGGACCTGGAATGAAATCCCAGCTATCTCCACTTGCACATCTACTCTATGCCAGACATGGATAAAGGCCTTACATAGACAATCTCTTATTTAAACCTCATGATAAACTTGCAAAAAAGTATGTAGTCCATTTCCCAGCTAAGAAAGTTAAGGCTAAGTACCCTGCCTGAGGCCATGCAGTGGGGCAAGACCCACCTGACTGCAAGTGTTTAATCTTCATGTCTGCAGCTTCCATGCAGGACCCTTAAGCAACACTCAGCAAGGAGGATGATAAACAAATAGCACGTAGAAAACTATGTTAAGATATAATTTTGATATATGTAAAACTGTGCGTGTGAATTAGTAAAACTTATTGGCAATAATAATTAAGAAATTGTATTTTTTATGGGTTCAATGTAGAATTCCAACGAAATGAGTTGTACATAAATTTTTATTCACACATATGTTTTATTAACCTTAATATTGTGGTAATGAAAAATGAAGAGAATTATGGACATTAATAATAAGGTTTTAGGGTTACATTTAACATTAAAAAATACCCAAAAATTTAATTTATCAATGTAGGACTATAATTCACAATGAAAACTTAAAACAAACAAAGAGAATAAATATCCATGGATGTGAGAGTAAATAAATGCTGCCTATCTAAAAGCAAATTTTGCAGTAAAAATTATTGGCATAAAGCATACAAATCCAGAGAAGCAGGTTATTATATTTATGTCTATAATTAGTTGGCCACATGTAAACTGTCCTCTTTCCTATGTTCAGCTGTGTGCTTGAAATAATCCCTTCTTCTGGAATACCCTTTTTCTCCCCACTGATGAATGTATAAGACCATCCACTGTCACAGAAAATTCTTCCAACTAGGAGAAATAACCACCTTTGTTGCAAAACCACAGTCATGACAGGACACAGAACTTTCTTCCTTGTCTTATGGTTACTTCTATATACGGTCAAAGCACCCTACAAGACTAGAATGTGCCTTAAAGTCAGGGGCCAAGTTTTGTATGCAGTAGGTGCTCAATTTTTTTTATAATTAATAAATGTACATGTATCTTATTCAAAATCTCACATGGATCTGAAATACACATTTTACCTGAACAAATTAATATAACTTACGAGTTAAAATACATAGAACATTTACATGGTGTAAGTGACTATACTAGACAATGTAAGATATAAAACACCATATATGTTCTCAGACCCTTAGTTTCTTTATTGATAAACCAGGAGTAATAATTATTACCTTATTGGTATATTGTGAGATTCAAGTAACAGAATTTATGTAAATAAAACTCCTAAAACAATGTGTGGTAGATAATAGATTATTAACAATGTTCTTTTACAATTAGCTAATAAAGACATTCTGGGGTATGGGTGCATGTGTGTGAGAGACAGAGAGACAGAGACAGATACAGAGAGATCTTAACCCTTGCAATACTAGGAAAAATAGGTTAGTGATTATACATGTCACTGTTGTATCATCTTGTTAAGTGATTCCATCATTCTACCATTTAAATAATTGTTTTAGTCTTTTTAACATAGTTGGGAATAAACTGATGAGTAATGATAAAATAGCAAAGATTAGTAAAATTCCATAATGCATTTCAGATTTACAAAAGAGCCCTGATGATAATTACAAGATAGAATAAATTTTGTTGTATCTAAAATTTTTTTTCTCTTTCTTCTTTTGAAGACCTCTAATAACAATGAAACTCATGATGAAATATCAATCTGTACATGCAGTTGAAAATGCACATAAAAGAAACTCAAAACTAAAATTGGATCCAATGGACCCTGGTCATATACTGGTCTTTTTTCCAGTTAGTGAAAAAAGAATACAATTTTGTTATTTTTCTCCTCAAAATATACATCATTCTTATGTAAAATTTCCAGTAGGGAGACACATTTGGAACAGAAATATCCAAACTGTTGTTCAAGGAACTTTTTATGTTGAAACGTTGCACAACCATCTCCCAGTGCAATATAGAAGTGTTTCGGGGGGTAACAACAGCCACTCTGATTTTCAAAGGGATTTGCCAAAGGGAAAGTCTGATGTAATGCCGAAAAACATGACAATCATTAGCAATTTTCCTATTAATAACAGTAGGTCCGTGTTCAACTTCAGCAACATTAAACACTTTCTAAGAGCTGAATTTTCCCTAGTGAGAAAGGTTTAATTTCCTCCCTTCAGAAATCTCTGCATGTAGGGACCCTCACACAGAGTGAAAAGCAGTTAACAGGAAATGTAGATTTGGATAATTAAAAGGGCCTTCACTCCTCTTCTGGGCTACATCCATATCATCGTTTTAAAGTGCAAAAGAGGAGCTGCAGGTAGAAAATGAAAATGTTCCGAATCAGTAGAGGTGGTTATGCCTCATGACTCATAACAGATGTTAAATTTTTTTTATTTACAACCGTATTAGAAAGGAGTACAAATATTAACATAAATCAGTGGCTTCTTTTTTAAAAAAAATATTTTTTAAAGCTTATCCATTGATGGCCTCAGAAAATCTGTTAGTATATGCTTCTTTAAAGGTGACAGCTGAAAGCATGTTCTTAAAAAGGTAGAGGATATTCCAGTTTCCGATCTGGCATGTAAAGAGCTTAGAAGTCACACTCCATCCTCACAACAGGTAAAAAGCTGAACAAATTGAAAATCAATAACTCTTCTTAGATCCCTTAGAGAAATGAGGTCACAGGGCAAACCGCGGCCCCCAAATTTGGAGAGACAGGTGAATACAAAGAATCACAACTTAATGGAGCAGAAACCTCCACAGGAACTAGTGCTGGGGTAGGAACACATGAACTGTAATTGATGAATTGCTGGAGCCTCAATGTGAACAAGCCTGAGAGAGAAAAATTCTTGGGGGACCCAGTCATGCAGGAGGGAGGCACACTTTTATGCATTTACCTCCAGGAGCTATATCGGGCTCTCATAATAAAGACTGGAGAAAAACACCTTTGCGCTTCCTCAGTGGGAAGAAAAAAGTAACCATTTTGAAATATGCCAGAGCATTCAGTTCTTAGCCGTTTGCTTTGAAGAGAAACTATTTTACCAGAGCTTAACCTATTCTGGTTTTCTCTGAGCCTGACCAATTAGTGGGGGAGGGAAATACCCAAATCAAGCATTCTATGGTTTTCCACGCAAGGGAAGGGAAATACCAACTCGGGATCCCCTCTATCCATTATGTACCACGTAAGGGGGTGAAAAAAAATGGGAAGCACTTGTACAGTTCAAAGCCCAGGACTAAGACCTAATCATAGAACTATAGAATGCTTGGAGCATCTGGGTGACTCAGTTGGTTAGGATTCAACTCTTGATCTTGGCTCAGGTCATGGTCTAATGGTTCATGAGATTGAGCTCCGTGTCAAGCTCTGTACTGACAGTGCAGAGCCTGCTTGGGATTCTCTCTCTCCCTCTCTCTCTCTCTCTGCCCCCCACCTCACACTAGCACTCTCTCAAAACAAACAAACAAACAAACAAATATAGAATGCCTTCCCTAGTCCCACATGCCTTACCACTACACTGCTAAAGGTCTCGCTACCACAGTTTCCGTTACCTGGTACATCATGTTTGTCTTTCCACAAAAAATACAAAGCATACGAAAAGCAAAAAACAGTCTGAAGTGACAGAGCAAGTATCAAAAGCAGACCCATGTATGTCAGAGATGTTGGAATGATCAGATTGTGAATTTAAAACAAGTACGCTTAATACAGTAAGGGCTTTAGCGTTAGAAGTAGGCAACATTCAAGAACAAGTGGGTATTGTAAGTAGAGACATGGAAATTCTAAGACATAATAAAAAAGAGGTGCTGGGGATTAAAAATGCTGTAACAGAAATGAAGAATACCTTTGACAGGTTTTACCACTAGATTGGACACAGTTGAGGAAAGAATCTGTGAGCTTGAGGATATATTAATAGAAACTTCTAAAACTGAAAGCAAAGAGAAAAAAGATTGGAAAACAAAAGAACAGAATATCCAAGATCAATGGGAAAACCACAAAAGTATAATATATGTGTAATGGGAATACCAGACAGAAAAGAAAGAGAAAGGAACAGAAGAAATATTGGAAGCAATAATGACTGAGAATTTCCCCTGATTTAACGTCAGATACCGAATAATGATCCAGGAAGCTCAGAGAACAAGCAGTATAAATGCCAAAGGTAAGCAGTAAGCAAAGATAAAGGAAAATTATTGAAAGAAGACTGGGGGAGGGTGGTGTGCCTTATCTGTAAAGGAGCAGATAGAATTTCATCCAATTCTCCTCAGAACCTGTGAGAACAAGAGGAGAATGAGTGAAATAATTAGTGTTGTGAGAGAAAAACCCACCAAATTAGAATTCAGTACCCTGTGAAATTATCCTTCAAAAATAAAGGCATATATATTTTGTCAGGCAAAGAAAAATTGAGGGAATTTGTTACCAGTAGATTTACCTTACAAGAAATGTTAAAAGAGAGAGGAAAATGATGTAGAGTAGAAACTTGTATCTACATAAAGAAAGGAACAGCATCAGGGAATGACTAAGTGAAGGTAAAATATAAACTTTTAATTTTCTTATTCTTTAACTGAAAACAATGTGTTCAAAATAGTAATAACGGCAACAATATGTTCGATTCAGGAAAACCATCTCCTTAAAAAGTTTTTTTTCTTAAAGAAACTTAAAAAGAAAGCATAATTGATATGCTAAGAAAGAAAACAGAATTATATAAAATGTTCAATTAAACTACAAAAGGCAGAAAAAGAGTGAAAGAAAAAATAGGAGCAAAGAAAAACAAATGGAAAACAGTAACACATATGGTAGCTATTAATTCAACTATATCAATAACTATTTTAAATTTCAGTGTCTAATTATACCAATTAAAAAACAAAGACTGTTAGAGTGGATCAACTATACGCTGTCTACAAAAAAACTCACTTTAACTACAAAGACACACAGAGGTTAAAAGTAGAAAAATAGAGATATAGCATGTTAACACTAAAAGAAAGCTATATTAATTTCAGACAGAGAATGCTTCAGAGCAAGGAAAGTTATCAGGGATAAAGAGAATATTAATTAATAATACAGTGGTTACTACTCCAAGAAGACATAATGATTATTAATATAAATGTGGCTAACAACAGTGTCAAAGCATGTAACACAAAAATTGATAGAACTCAAGGAAAATACATAGACCCATTATGATAATTAGAGACTTTATCAGAAATGAGCAGGTCCAGAAGGCAGAAAATCAGTCAGGACATACAGTAGTTCCCCTTTATCTGCAGAGGGTATGTTCCAAGACCCCCAGTAGACACCTGAAACCATGGATAGTAGTAATAAAACCTATATATACTGATTTTTTCCTATATATACATAGTCCTGATACAGTTTAATTTATAAGTTAGGCAGGGTAAGAGATCTTAATACAATAGAATAATTATAACCATATGCTCTGATAAAAATTATGTGAATGTGGTCTCTCAAAATCTCTTATTGTAATGTACTCATCCTTCTTGTTATATGAGATAAAATGCCTGCATGATGAGATGAAGTGAGGTGAATGACAGAGGCACTGTGACATACTGTTACGCTACTACTGACCTTCTGATGAAACATCAAAGGAGGATCACCTGCTTCTAGGCCACAGCTGATAACTAAACGGATAACTAAAACTGTAGAAAGTGAAACTGCATATAAGAGGAAACTGTTGTACTTTGAACTCGACACCATCAATCGACTGAATATAATCTACACCTACAGACTACAACCTCAGTAGCAGAATACACATTCTCCTCATGCTCACTTGGAACATTCACCAAGATTGACTATGTTTTGGGCCATAAAATACTCCCTAACTCACTTCTGAAAACAGATATCATACAATAGTCTGCTCTCAGACCACAGTGGAATTAAACTAGATAACAAAACAAAACAAAACAAACAAACAAAAAAACCCCAGAAAGATAACTATAAAACCCTCTAAATACTTGGAGATTAAACAACACATTTCTAAATAACATATGGGTCAAAAAACAAATCTTAAGAGAAATTTTAAAATACTTTGGACTAAATGAAAATGAAAATAAAGTTTATGAAAATTTGTAAGATGCAGTAAAAGCAGTATTTAGAGAGGAATTTACAGCATTAAAATGTGTATATTATGAATAAACAAAGACCCAAAATCAATAAACTAAGCTTCCATCTTAGGAAACTAGAAAAAGAAAAGCAAGTTAAAATATGAAGTATGCACAAAAAATAAAAATTAGGGCAGAAACCAATGAGATTGAAAACAGGAAATCAATTGAGGAAATAAAACCAAAAGCTGTTTCTTTGAAAAGATCAATAAAAATAAGACACTAGCCAGGCTAACTAGAAAAAAAGGACAGAAAACATAAATTACTAACATCAAAAATTAAAGAGAGGGCATCATTACAGATGTGAAGATATTAAAAGGATAATAAAAGGAAATGCTGTCAATAACTCTATGCCCACAAATCTGATACCTAGATGAAATGGACCAATTCTTTAAAAGACGTAATCTGTCAAAAGTCACACAAGAATAAACAATCTAAGAAGCCTATATCTTTTTATAACATTGAATCAATATAATAACCTTACAAAACAAAAACACCAAGCCCAGATGGGTTCACTGGTGATTTCTACCAAATATTTATGGAAGAAATTATAGCAATTCTCTATAAGCTCTTCCAGAAGATAGAAGCAGGGGGAATACTTCCTAATTCATTCACTGAGGCCAGTATAACAAAACCAAACAAAGACATTACAAGAAAACTACGGACCAATTTCTCTAATGAACATAGATGCAAAATTCTCAACATACTACAAATCAAATCTAACAATGTATAAAAAGAATTATACACCATAAGCAAGTGAGATTTATCTGAGGTATACGAGGCTGCTTCAACAATCAAAATCAATTAACGTAATCAATGACATCAGTAGGTTAAAAAAGAAAAGTCAAATATGATCATATCAGTTGTGCAAATAAAGCACTTAACAAAATCCAACACACCCATGCATGATAAAAATTCCCAGCAAACTAGGAATAAAGGGAAACATCCTCAATTTGATAAGGAGAATCTATAAAAATCCTACAGCTGACATCATACTCAATAGTAAGAAGCTCAAAGCTTTTTCCCTAAGATTAGGAATAAGTCAGAGATGTTTCTGCCTCAGAACTCTTTTCAATATTGTACTGGAACTCCTAATTAATGCAATAAGGGGGAAAAAAGGAAGAAGAGTATAGATCGAGAAATAATAAAACTGCCTTTCTCAGTAGATGACATGAATATCTATGCAGAAAATCCAAAAAATCAAGAAAAATACTCCTGGAACAAATAAGTGATTATTGCAAGGTTGTAGGGCACAAGGTTAATACACAAAAGTCAATCACTTTCCTATTTACCAGCAATTAAAAAGTAGGATTTGAAATTAAGAACACATTACCATTTACACTAACACCCCCCAAATGAAATACTTAGGCATAAATTTAACAAAAGATGGACAAGATTATATGAGGAAAACTACAAAACTCTGATGAACAAAATGAAAGAACTAAATAATGTGGATATATTTCATATTTATGGATGGGGAGTCTCAATATTGTCAAGATGTCAGTTCTTCCCAACTTGATCTATAGATTCAGTACAATCTCAATGAAAATCCCAACAAGTTATTTTGTGGATATCAACAAACTGAATCTAAAGTTTATATGAATAGACAAAGATACAGAATAGCCATCACAATATTGAAGGACAGTCAGAGGACTTCATCCTACCTGACTTCAAAACTTACTCTAAAGCTACAATAATCAAGACAGTGTAATATTGGGAAAAGAATAACAAATAGATCAATGGAACAGAATAGACCGCCCAGAAACAAACTCTATAAATATAGTCAACTGATCTTTTACAAAAGAGCAAAGACAATATAATGAAGAAAAGTGTTTTCAATAACTGGTGTTGAACAACTAGATGTCTATGTGCCAAAAATGGATCTAGATCTAGACCTTACACCTTTCATAAAAATTAACTCAAAATCACACATCTAAATGAAAAATGCAAAACCATAAAACTCCTAGAGGGTAACACAGGAGAAAATGTAGATGACCTAGGATATGCTGATGACTTTAGATATAACATCAAAGGCAAGGCCCATGAAAGAAATAATTAATAAGTTGGACTTCATTAAAATTAAAATGTATGCTCTGAAAAATGCACTGTCAAGAGAATGAGAAGATAATCCAGAGTGAGAAAAAAATATTTGCAAAATACATACCTGACAAAAGGACTGTTATTTGAAATATACAAAGAACTCTTAAAAGTCAACAAGATGAACAACTGAATTAAAAAGCAGGCAATGAAGAGACACCACAGCAAAGAAGATTTATAGATGGCAAATAAGCATATGAAAGCATGTTCATCATCATTGTATGTCATTTTCTAATGACATTTAATTGCAAATTAAAACACCACTGCAGACCTATTAAAATGGCCAAAATCCAGAACACTGACAACACCAAATTCTGGCAAGTATGTGGGGCAACAGGAACTGTCATTCATTTCTGGTAGGAATGTAAAAATTATGCAGCCACTTTGGAAGATAGTTTGGCAGTTTCTTATAAAACTAAACATACCCTTACCATATGATTCAGCAATTGTGTTCCTTGGTAGTTACCCAAATGAGCTGAAAACTTATGTGCACAAAAAAACCTATGTTGCATGTTTATGGCAGCTTTATTCATAATTGTCAAAACCTAGAAACAACCAAGATGTCCTTCCGTTGGTGAACGGATACATAAACTGTATTACATACAAACAATGGACTATTTTCAGTGTTAAAGAATCTACAGACATGGAGAAACGTAAACACATATTACTAAGTAAAAGAAGTCAATCTGAAAAGGCTACATACTGTATGACTCCAACTATATGATGTTCTGGAGCCTAAAAAGATCAGGGGTTGTGAGGTGTTGGCAGAGGGGTAGGAGTGGGGGAGAAATGAACATGTGGAACACAAAATTTTTAGGCCAGTGAAACAATTCTGTATGATACTACAACGGTGAATACACATCATCATACATTCGTCAAAACCCGTAGAATGTACAACACAAAGAGTGAACCTTAATGTAAACTCTGAATTTTGGGTGATAATGATATGTCAGTGTTGGTTCATGCTTCTCTGGGGCCAGAAGTTGATAGTGAAGATACTGTATGGGTATAGGGCAGGGAATTATGGGAACTCTGTACTTACTGCTTAATTTTTCTGGGAACCCGAAATTTTGCTGCTCTAAAAAATAAAGTTTATTTAAAACAAAACAAAACAATTCTAGGAAAAAAAAGGTAGAAATAGGAACATCCACTCTAAGATGTAAAGCATGTAAGAAAATATTAATCCTACAAATAACACAAAATCCTAAAGCTAAATTATAAAGAGACTATATGGATAATACCCTACTCATTTTAAAAATACAATTATAATGAATGTTCCTACATAAGAAAAATCTTTCTATACTCAGAAAAAGAATCACTTACTCGGAGTAATAGTTAATATAACAAAAAACAGGGGAACTGAATTATGTGGACAGGACTTTGAAATCTCTTACAGTATGAGCAGGTCTGTATTTTTTACATATCATTTACTGACCCGGCAGATTTCAACACTGAAAGAGTTGCATCAAACATAATAGTATGTCAATGTCTGCAGTGTAGGGAGAATTCAGGCCAAGAAATTAGGAGTCATTATTTCTGGGTTGGAAAAATAAATTTTGGGGTAAAGAAATTCTCAAAGTTGTTGGGATGAAATAAGTTGTTTGCCTCTAAACTACTCACCTTTTGTAAAATATCTGAATAATGGCTATTTATGTCTCAAAACCACTTTTGAACAAAGTAAGAAGCTGGATACGTACGAGAATTCACCCTAGAAGCTAAGCAAGGACTATATTGTCTCTTTTGGAGACAGTAAAGAGTGAGTCTGAAGTGAGCGAGCCTCTTATGGCAAAGACTGAATTCCTGCCAAGTCTCTTCATGCCCCCCATCTACAAATGTAGATGACTTAGGTTGCTAATGACTTCAGATAGAACATCAAAAGCAAGGGCCACAAAAGAAATAATTAGTAAGTTGGACTTCATTAAAATTAAAAGTTCTGCTCTGCAAAATACACTGTCAAGAGAATCAGAAGATAATCCAGAGTGAGAGAAGTATTTGCAAAATACATATCTGACAAAGGGCTGTTATCTGAAATACACAAAGAACTCTTAAAACTCAACAATAAGATGAACAAAATGAAAGTCTCTAGGCATGGATTCTCTACATTCAGACTGAATTACATCAATTTCTGCATGCAAAAATCATCAGTTTTTCAGCAAAAAAATGGTCTGCTACAAAACCAATGAGAAATAACCCCTCTCCATAGACTCTGGACAAGTAAGAATGCCAAAGGACCCAGACGTTAATACTCCAGCACCCACAACAATGACAAAGACACAGTTCCATATTTATTGAAAGAGTGTATCCATTGCTAGTGTGAAATGGCTGTAATATAATTTTAAAAAATAACTGACTATATTAGTTTACAGCATTTATATTAAAAAACCCTAAAACCCTAAATATTTCAAAGTTTATTTTGGTTACACAAGAAAAATGTATAATCCATGAAAAGAATAAAATTGCATTTGTGACAATACAGTGAGTTCAACCTTTACTGCTAATAAACAGAGACATTATATTTTCAGCACAAGGAATAAAAATCACATTCATGGTAATAAATGTCCCTTTTCCCAGTTTCAGAGTAAACCAGAGTAATGTGCTTGTCATTCTTTTCCACTGTTTTTAAATCTACTTATTTCCTTTAAAATCTAAACCTAGATAGCTGGGTTAATATTTAAATTTTTCTTAAATAAAATATTTTCACCTATAAGTTTTTTAAAATATATATTAAGCTTCTCCAAGGGAGGAAAAAAATACCACTCTTACTTTCAAATTCAGTCAGCACTGAAGGCCAGATCCTTCCATAATCTTTAGAACTGAAGGTGATAAGTTATTATCGCTAAGCAGCAAAATTTAAAAACATATTTAAATTTATTGAAAATCATCATTTTTATGTGAAATCACATTCAGAGTTAAAAATGTATCCTACCTACTATAATCATTATGATGAATTCATTTAAAAAGCTATCTATAAACCATAATATTGATGATTCAAAAGAACTTTCTTTGAAAATGACCTGAAATCTTACCATATTTTTTTACCTAATTAAAAAAAAAAAGTTGATGATGGTTTTTATCTCTGCCTTGAATGTGTTCACAAATAAAACATTTTGAAAAATACTTTGGTCTGAAATAAAACAGCACATGCAAATGAAAGTTTCATCCTAGAAATATATTTTAAAGACATAGCTTCTAATTGTGAAATATACTTTGAAACACATAAAAGAACTTACGTAGATAGTCTAAGAGTAAAGAAGATGATAGAAGCGTTAATTAAAACCCTTGCATTTAAATAGAGTGTATGCTTAGTTTCAGAGGGTGAAATACATACTATTAATCCATAGAAAACCAATTTTTCAGTGGACAAAGATATATCCTATCCCTATGAAAAGAATATTTTTTAAATGTGCAAATATATTTCAGAAAGCATGCATCTGAATAAATCCTCATTTGGGGGTGGTAAAGAATAAAAAAACTCAAATACCCTGTTTGGATAGGCGGCACACTTCCAGTCTTCGCTCGTGAGAATGTCCATAGAGAAGGTATGCTTCTTGTAGTGCACTTTTATACCATTTCTTTTTCTTCGTACATGTTCCTAGCTAAAGAAACACAGAAAAATAATGACTCATTTCTAAATGTATAATTTTGTTTTAATATCTACGTGATTTAGCTATTGAGCTGAAATTAACCCGATTTAAGCATTGTAACATACATTATGTAGACTTTGGTATATAATTATTATTTCATTATTAGAGTATAGCAAAGTTGTGGGAATGTTGTACATTAAAAGACAAAGGGTTAGATTCTTGATTCACTAAGATAATATTTTAATATAATTCCTCTCACATTTAAAAAGTTACAAAAAGTTATGACCGCCAATGTAACAAAGTAGTCAGTATTAATATATTTTGTTAGCGTAATTTGATTCTCTTTTAAGTAACATAACAATGATACTGAAGTGGTATAAACTGAAAAGCCAAGTTTCTTATTGTAAGAAAATTAATTCCATTCACATCCAGTTTTGAGTTATGGCAGAAAAGTGACCTATTCATACAAGTTCCTTAAACTTTTGCCCCAATTTCTTCATCTCTAAAATGTGGATACTAATCATAAAGTTTCAGAAGTAATAAATGAAATAATAGATGACAGTTTTCTGGCATAGCAAGCACTCAATCAATGTTATTCTACTTGAATTCAGTACTTTTTCTACATGTAATTTATTTTTACAGAAATTTTTAAAGAGAAAAACAGAGTCAAAGAATCTCTAGGTTAAAAATGACTTTAAAAATTATCTGACTCACTAATTTTTCCATTGTTATTTTAGAACTTGACTAAAAAGTTTTTTTTAAGATTTTGTCTTTAAGTAATCTCCACACCCAACGTGGGTCTTGAATTTACAGTCTTGAGATCAAGAGTTACGTACTCTACCGACTGAGCCAACTAAGCATCCAAGAATCTGCCTAAAAAACTTTTTACAATATTTTTAAATGTTACAAATTATAAAATTCATACCACCATTTTCTTTTTTGGAAGTTTACCATAAAAAAAATACAGGCTTTTATTCTATTATTCCATATTTACCACTTGCATACAATAATCATATCTTTATCTCAGATACATAATTTACTCCTTATACAGAAATGTAAATCTATATAACACCTATATTTAATTCATTTAGAGAATGAAACTATCCATATATTTAAAGCTCTTCTCAAACTCCACCTTATTCTTGGAGTCCCCAAATTAATATCAACTATCTGTTCCTGTTACACTTAATATTTTCATTTAATCATTCACTACATTCTGAGTTGTATTATAGTTATTTGTATTCATGACTGCCCCTACCCATAAAATGAAAAGTCCCTGAAGACAGAGGCAATAAATAATATTTCATCTTTCTATCCTCCATAGTACCCACTTGCCTAATCTCACCGCATATTATGTAAGCATTCCGAAAGTGCTTGTTAAATTGCATGTTGTTCTAGACAATGATTTATTTTATAAAAAGGAGTCAAAGAATATAATGAAACAAAAACCTACTTTTTTTTTTCAAAAACCTACTTTTGTGCACAGAATATTTAAATTTCATTCATTAGTTTCACAGAAAAAGAGTTAGGCAGATACAATTTAATAGACATTAGAAAATTTAAACTAAGAATATCTAACTTAGTATCTGCATGTTTAAGATATTTCTGCAGCTCTAATGTTATGGTGCTAAATAAGAAATCAGTGAAAAACAGCCTAGAAGCTGATATGGCACTAAACAATTGATGTTAAGAAAATTTCTTGAGAAAAATCAATACTATAGATAGCTAAAGTAAACTTCGGTGAGTTGGGGGAACCAAAAAGCTTTTTTAAAAACTTGTGTCTGAGATTCTTTAAGAATTTATCAGTAAGTATGTGCCATCTAGTGGTAGTACAATCAAACATCTTCAAAGAAACAAAAAATTAAGACTATAATTTATAAAGAATTTTGAATTCCACAATTAGGCTCAACTATGCACTGTATTTTCCAACTAAAGTGGTGTGTACACACCCTGAAGGCTGGAATGTGCCGCCATATCCATCGCTGGTATTGTTTCTCCCAAAGGTACCCATTATTACCAGTTTCTTTCACAGTCTTTCACAGCTACTGTATGGATCTACAAACATTTATGTCATTTGTATGAATATATCTAATTTTACAGAGTGTTGTGAACAGTTACATATACTTTGAGTTTTTCAATTTGTCTTGCAGATTGCTTCGTTTATTGATTGATTTGACATATTCTAAACCCTTGGGATCTACCACTGAAGAAGGTAGATAAAGCTTACCTTCATTCTAGCTAGTGAAACAGATGATCTACAATAAGCATAACAAATAAATAAAACCTACAGTATGTTAATAGGAGGTTACAAGTTCTATGTAATAAAGAAAAGGCAAAAAAGTAGGGTAACTCTCATTGAAAAGGTGACATCTGAGCAAAGACGTGAAAGAGGACAGGGAGTTAACCATGTAGATATTCCAAAAAAGAGAACTCCAAGCAGAGAAAAAAAAATACTCTAAGGTGGGAGGATACAAGTATATTCAAGAAGCATCGAAGAAACCAAGGTGGCTGAGGCTAAATGAAGAAGGAGAGTAACAGGTAATGAGATCACAAAATTAACAGGGGCCAGATCATGGAGGTCCTTTCAGGCCATTGCAGGGATCTTGCCTTTTATTCTAAAATGGGACCCATTCCATAGTTCTGAGCAGAAAAATAACATTTGATTTGATTCAGTGTTTTAAAACATTCTGATTTTTTATACTATTTATTTATTTATTTATTTATTTATTTATTTATTTAATATCCAAATTAGTTAGCATATAGTGCAACAATGATTTCAGGAATAGATTCCTTAATGCCCCTTACTCATTTAGCACATCCCCCCTCCCACAACCCCTCTAGCAACCCTCTGTTTGTTCTCCATATTGAAGAGTCTCTTATGTTTTGTCCCCCTCCCTGTTTTTATATTATTTTTGCTTCCCTTCCCTGATGTTCATCTGTTTTGTATCTTAACATCCTCATAGGAGTGAAGTCATATGTTATTTGTCTTTTTCTGACTAATTTTGCTTAGCATAATACCCTCTAGTTCCATCCATGTAGTTGCAAATGGCAAGATTTCATTCTTTTTGATTGCTGAGTAATACCCCATTGTATGTATACCACATCTTCTTTACCCATGCATCCATCGATGGACATGTGGGCTCTTTCCATACTTTGGCTACTGTTGATAGTGCTGCTATAAACATTGGGGTGCATGTGCCCCTTTGAAACAGCATATCTGTATCCCTTGGATAAATACCTAGTAGTGCAATTGCTGGGTTGTAGGGTAGTTCTATTTTCAATTTTTTGAAGAAGCTCCAAACTGTTTTCCAGAGTGGCTGCACCAGCTTGGGTTCCCACCAGCAGTGCAAAAGAGATCCTCTGTCTCTGCATCCTTGCCAACATCTGTTGTTGTCTGGGTTGTTAATGTAAGTGTGAGGTGGTATCTCATTGTGGTTTTGATTTGTATTTCCCTGGTGATGAGTGATGTTGAGCATTTTTTCATGTGTCGGTTGGCCATCTGGATGTCTTCTTTGGAGAAGTGTCTATTCATGTCTTTTGCCCATTTCTTCACTGGATTATTTGTTTTTTGGGTGTTGAGTTTGATAAGTTCTTTATAGATTTTGGATACTAATCCTTTATCTGATATGTCATTTGCAAATATCTTCTCCCATTCCGTCAGTTGCCTTTGTTTTGCTCATTGTTTTCTTCATTGTGCAGAAGCTTTTTATTTTGATGAGGGCCCAGTAGCTCATGTTTGCTTTTGTTTTCCTTGCCACTGGAGACCTGTTGAGTAACAAGTTGCTTCAGCCAAGGTCAAAGACTTTTTCCTGCTTTCTCCTTGAGGATTTTGATGGCTTCCTGTCTTATGTTTAGGTCTTTCATCCATTTTGAGTTTAGTTTTGTGTAAGGTATAAGAAAGTGGTCCAGGTTCATTTTTCTGCATGTTGCTGTCCAGTTTTCCCAGCACCACTTGCTGAAGAGACTGTCTTTATTCCATTGGATTTTCTTTCCTGCTTTGTCAAAGATTAGTTGGCCATATGTTTGTGGGTCCATTTCTGGGTTCTCTATTGTTACATTGATCTGAGTGTCTGTTTTTGTGCCAGTACCATACTGTCTTGATGATTACAGCTTTGTAATACAGCTTGAAGTCCGGGATTGTGATGCCTCCTGCTTTGGTTTTCTTTTTCAAGATTGCTTTGGCTATTCGGGGTCTTTTCTGGTTCCATACACATTTTAGGATTGTTTGTTTTAGCTCTGTGAAGAATGCTGGTGTTATTTTTATAGGGATTGCATTGAAAATGCAGATTGCTTTCGGTAGTATTGATATTTTAACACTATTTGTTCTTCCTCTCCAGGAGCATAGGATATTTTCCCATTTTTTTGTGTCTTCTTTAATTTCTTTCATAAGATTTCTATAGTTTTCAGTGTATAGATTTTTCACCTCTTTGGTTAGATTTATTCCTAGGTATTTTATGGTTTTTGGTGTCATTCTGATTGTTTTGACCAAAATAAACTATACAAAGGCATGTAGATATAAGATTACCAGTAATAACCTAGGCAAGAAATGATGGTGGTATAGACCAGGATAGTGGCAGCCATTGTGGTGAAAAGTGGTAGGATTCTGGACATAATTTGAAGTTACAGCAAAATAAATTTCTTGACCAACTGAAAATTGGGTGTGAGAGAAGCAGAAGATGACCCTAAGGCTTTTGGACTGAACTAGCAGAAGGATGAACTTTGCTGTCAAGTGAGAAGAAGGCTGTCAAGGAAGTGAGATTCTGAGGGGGAAGATCAAGAGTTCAGACCTGTTGGTACAAGATGTCTATTGTGACATCCAAGTGGAGATACCAAGTAAGAGTGTGGTAAGGAAATTCAGGAGAGAAATGAGAACAGCAGATAATATTTATGAATCATACACACACACACACACACACACACACACACACACACACACACACACAGAATTTAAAGCCAAGAAACTGGATGACATAACCAAAGTAACGAGGAAACAGATGAAGGTATATCCACACACGTGCTTTGTATGTGCCATTATTTATTTGACAAATGCCCTAGCTATGAACATTTAAGCTATTTCTAATATTATGTAATTTGAAACAATGCTTTAATAAAAAAATTTGTGCATATATCACTTTTCCCATGTGAAAGTGTAAGAAGAGTAAATTCCTAGATGTTGAATTACCAGGTTTGAAGGTGTATTTTAAATTTTGGAACTGTGAATTCACTCTTGAATGAGATGGTCACAATTTACAATGCCACAAACAGAATGTTTCCTCACACCCTGGAGAAGACTTCTGTGACCACACTTTCAGATCTCTGTCAATATTTTAAGAGAAATACAGTATTTTTTATTATCATTTTCATTTCTCAAATTTAGTAATTATGAGAAACTTTTAATATTTTTCCAACTTTACTGAGGTACAATTGCCATATAACTATGCAAATTTAAGGAGCACAACATAATAATTGGATACCTGTGTATCTTGTAAAATTATTACCATAATAGAGTTAGTTAACACCTCCATCAACTCACACAATAACTCGTGTGTGTGTGTGTGTGTGTGTGTGGTGAGAACATTTAAGATCTGCTTTTTTTTTTCAACTTTCAAATACATAATACAGTATTATTTTTTTTTTAATTTTTTTTAACATTTATTTATTTTTGAGACAGAGAGAGACAGAGCATGAACGGGGGAGGGGCAGAGAGAGAGGGAGACACAGAATCGGAAGCAGGCTCCAGGCTCTGAGCCATCAGCCCAGAGCCTGACGCGGGGCTCGAACTCACGGACCGCGAGATCATGACCTGAGCCGAAGTCGGACGCTCAGCCGACTGAGCCACCCAGGTGCCCCACATAATACAGTATTATTAACTTTAGTCACCATGTTGTACATTAGATCCCAGATCTTATTCATCAATTTTTCACATTTTTAAAAGCCATTTATGTTTTCTTTTCTACAAGTGACTGTTCAAGTCCTGTGTTAATATTTATATAGGTCTTTTTCTTATTGGTTTATAAGAGTCTTGTATAAATTAAAAAAGTAATACACTGTTACATGTATTGCAAGTACCTTTTCCTGTTGACAGTTAATTTTTTAGATATATTTGTATTTTCATTTTGTTCATTTAAATCTTTCATCCTTCTAGCACTAATTTGTGTGTAAGTTATGAGGTATAGCTTCTACTTTGTGTTTTTCCCAAGTAGCCATTGGTACCCATACAATTTATTAATAATACAACTTTAATTATTTGAATATAATCTTAACCACTAACTATATTTCCAAGTACTTTGGAGTCTATTTTTGGACTTTATATTGTTCTATTTATCTGTCAAATCACTGTTAGCACGAAACTGCTTTATCTAATGGGGCTTTATTATAATTTTGTATTTTATAGGCCTACTTCCCTCTTCTATGTTTAATTTTCCTATACATTTTAGCATTCATCTTAAGCCCTTTTTTAAAATTGAGATTACATTAAAAATAATTTAGGGAGAATTGACATCTTTCCATATTAAATTTTCTAAACCAAAAAGAGGATTATATCTTTCCGTTTACTTAGGTTTTATTTTCTGTCTCTTAGTAGCATTTTGAAGTTGTATTCACATAGCTCATACATATGCTTCTTAAGCTTATTCTAGTGTGTTATGTATGTTTTGTTGCTATTATAAATGGGAACTTTTATCCATTCATATTTTCACACTGGTTGCCTCTGTATACTAATTTTATAACTGCCATATAATTGAATTTTCTTATTGTTTAAAATAGTTTTTAGATTTGAGTTCCATGGGTTTTCCAAGTAAACAATTATCTACTAATAATGATAATCTTGCTTTTTTTCTTTCCTGTATATGTACTTTGGCTCCTTTCTTTGGCTAATTATATTAGCCAATTCTACCAGGACAATTACATAATTGTAGTAATCTTACATACTTTTAAAAACCCAAATTTCCTACCAGAACAACCAATGTCTTCTCTAATTAAAATAGAACTTTCAGTTGAATGAGTTCATGTATTTTTCAAGACATGCAGAAGTGAGTCACGTTTATTTAAATAGACTTCTTCTGCAGAAGCTACCAAAAAGAAATGTTTATTTGTAATCACCTTCATATACTAAACTGTTTAATACATTATCATAATCTTTCAACTGGAATTTGCCAAGAAAGGGCTTCTGGATTGACGAGAAAGAAATAAAGACACAGCATTTCACCAAACATAATAGATTCATTCCATACACTAATTACCAGGGCAAAATTTGTAAAGGATGAATGAACATCATGCTTGAATGAATTATAGTAATAACACTGTGATTAGGTTCAATATTAAAATACTATAGTATTTAATGAGATAAATCTTCAACTTGAAGGTTTACATTTTAGACAAAATTCAGCAAAGGAAACAATTCTATTTTGAATAAGCCTAAACTAAGGCAAAAACTACCTTTTCCTGGTTTTTTTAAGAAAAAAAATTTTTTTTAAACAAAGATAATCTTTTAAAGGCATGAAAACATTTAAATTTACCATTGCAGCCAAAAGTCAAGTAAGATAATTAGATTAACAAAGATTTTTTCAAGACCAAGTGGTATTGAAAATAGGATTCAAACTCAAGCAGAAAGTAACTGCCATTCAAACTCACTCTATCAACTGCAACGTGGAGGTGTTTACCACTTGACTGAAATCTACAGCAACTCTTGTGACTTTCCTGATAACTCTCGGATAATAAAATGTCCCAGAGTTACTTATTTAGTTCCCTGAAATTCAAAAACTACAATGTCTACTTGCATGTAAGAAACAAAATTCCAAAACTGCATTTGAAGTTAAAGCTTCTGTTCCTCCTCAAGCTAGGGACATACTGTAGGCTGAAGTGGTCCTCCTTTTCCTCCATGTGTTTCTCTTTCTCTCCCCACATCTTCTGGCTTCTCTGGGATTGAAAAGATTTGGTGTGGAGAATGGAAGAGAAATTGCAATAAATATTTTTGACTGCTACATAGCAGTTTGGGGTTGGTGCTTTCTAGGCTTAAAGCATTTTTTTTATTGTGGGGTGCTTTGTGGGTTTTTGGAGAATGTTTTCTACCAACTAGGAACAACTTCCCTGACAGAGGAGATCTTTCTTGAGCTGGCTGCTTTCAGTCAATCCCCTACCCCATTACCACTTTTCCTGTATTGCTCAGTCTAGATTTCACGGGAACAGGAAGCCATCTTTATTTTTTTTAATTTTTATTTTTTTTTCAGTATATGAAATTTATTGTCAAATTGGTTTCCATACGACACCCAGTGCTCATCCCAAAAGATGCCCTCTTCAATACCCATCACCCACCCTCTCCTCCCTCCCACCCCCCATCAACCCTCAGTTTGTTCTCAGTTTTATTTAAGAGTCTCTTATGCTTTGACTCTCTCCCACTCTAACCTCTTTCTTTTTTTTCCTTCCCCTCCCCCATGGGTTTCTGTTAAGTTTCTCAGGATCCACATAAAGTGTAAACATATGGTATCTTTCTCTGTATGGAGGAAGCCATTTCTAGAAGACCCTTCTAAAATGACTACTCGGGGTGCCTGGGTGGCTCAGTCGGTTAAGTGTCCGACTTCGGCTTAGATCATGGTCTTACAGTTTGTGGGTTCAAGCCCCGCGTCGGGCTCTGTGCTGACAGCTCAGAGCCTGGAGCCTGCTTCAGATTCTGTGTCTCCCTCCCTCTCTGCCCCTCCCCTGCTCACACTCTGTCTCTCTCAAAAATAAATAAACATTAAAAAAAATTAAAATGACTACGATTCTTTTTCCCATGTTGCCTGCATCCTCTCTCCCCCAAACCACGGGAATGCTGGCCATTCTCAGTGCCTCTAGATCTTTTCATTCTGTTGCTAGACCTGATAACCAGGCACTCTCACTCAGATTTCTCAGAGGAAAGCACCAGTATGTTGTGTTGCTCAAGCTCAAGAGTACACACATCATGCTCTCAAAAAATCCCTCATACAGGAAAATGAACATCTTTCCTTTTCACAAGATGGGTAGTGAGGAGGTATAGGGAAAATGTCATAGAATATCATTACTTTCTCCAAAGAAACTCCTGTATGTTCAACCTCAAACCTTTTATATCCTTGCATAAATTAGGCAAAGGGCTGCCAAGCCAGTTTTAGCCCCTCCTTTGCAATGTGAAAGTCTTGTACCTTAGTTTGCAATGTGAAAACAGTTATTTTTGTCTTCATCTTTTGTAGTCTTAAAGACTTAATGTATTTCACTAAAACCTGAATATATTTTAATGTTAAAACTTCCAAATTTTCTCCCACCCCAAAACAAACAAAACACAGAAAAGTTTTCAAATATACTTGTTTAAGAAGGAAATTTTAAATGCAGCTCTTTAGCAAACTTTCAAGGTGCTGCTAACAGCTTATAAAGTGAAGGATTAAGATCAATAACTTTACATAAGATCATAGAAAGGACAGGACATCTTCAAATCCCAGTAAATTCTATGATGCAAAGACAGAATATCAATTCCTTTGTTACGTTTATATTACTGTGGCAACTTGAGGTTTATCAATCAATTTATTAAATTTAGGGTGAAGGGGAAAAATAAGTAATCATAGAGGAAAAGAAGTAATCATCATGGAAAGAAAAGGAAGACTCACAGTCTAAAAATTTGTGTGAATTTATGAATGTAAATAAGAGATTCTTGATAGATGTATTCTTGGTGGATGAATAAACATGTAAATATTTGGAGTAAGGATGAGGTTTGAGACTCTCACAGATGGTTAGACAAGGAAGACAGTACCTGTGTCTGGGAAAATTCCCAGCTATGTCCAAAACTGAAAAGGTTGTAAGGTACTGTTTTATATGATCTTGTTTCAATTGAGTGTTATTGGCTGACTGAAAGGACTTAATATCATTTTTACATTTCCCAGGATTTGAGGAAGAAATTGAATGTCCCTTTTCATTGAATAAGGTTTGTGCTATCACCACATACTAGTATGGAGTGGCAGAGTCAAAGAAAATAATGTATTTGTGCCTGTTCACCCAGGAAGGCCAGAGGACTGAAATCTGCAATCCAGCAGAAATTCGTATCTTTTGTCCCTTTGTATTTTAAGATTGCTTCCCCACCTATGAGTTATTCAAAGTATAAAAACCTGAAGCTCTAGCAGGATAAATCTTATGCTTCAAACTTGAATGTGTAAGCAGTGTTCCATTACCAATTTTTGCTAAATAAAAATCAATGTAATATCCCACATCCAACAAGGATAAGAAATTTGATCTCAGGCATTTGGGAGCCACCCCTTACTTTCCTTAGGTTCCTATAAATTGGAAAGAAATATATGATGCCTGAAGAGTGAAGACAGATCATTACTCTACAACCCATAGTGGTTTCAAGAATAACAACATTGTTGTTCCAGTCCCTTGAAGTCAGACAGTCTAACAGCTTCTTTGCCACGCTGAGGCAAAAGAAGCTTTTTGGAAGTTGGGAACCTTGATGGCATGAGTTCAGCATCCCTCTGGGTGACACAGTGCCATTTTCCTCTGAGGTACTGCCGCTGCCCAGGGCACTGACAGACTTTGTCCTCTTCCAAGTCGGAGAGGCTCTTCTCTGCACAGATGCCCTTGCCCGTCCCTCTCAGAGGCACTGACTTCTCTGTACCCAGTCCACCCTTCCCACCCTTGAGGGACTCAGGTCAGGAAGACAGGCAAGCTCTGCTTTTGATCTCTACAACAGAAAATTCCCCTGAGACAGGGGAGCACCAGGGGCCTGACTACCTTTTAGAATAAATGAAATGGGAAGACACAATCAAAACAAGTATTATCAACCACCCATTGGTGTTTGGTTGGCTGTGGGGAAGAATTTCTTCGCTAAGGGACTTCGAGTATTAGAATAGATAGGTCCTCCTCCCTCCTCTCCCCTTGGCACCCTGCTTCCTTATCCCCCCTATTACTTTCCCTTCACTTTCCCCCACAGCACTCATCAACAACTAACATACCTTCTTATCTTTCATTATTGTCATTTATTTGTTTACTATGGGTCTTACCCTATTAATTTAAGTCTCATGAGGGCATTTGAATTTTGTCTGTTTTATTTACATCTGAGCCTAGAAGAGTCACAAACAACAGGAGCTCAGTAAGTGTTATTAAAAATAGATTTTTTTTTTTGTTCAGGGTGGCATTGATACAATCCAGTCAGAAAACTGGAGATGAAAATGAAAGGCTACTATATTTTAATCCTGAATTATGTGATTAACCCTAGAAAAGGAGAAGAAAAATTTATAAACATGATAACTATCAAAGACAATACAGAACTTCAGTTTTTATACAGAATTCAGATCTGTAAAATATTTCATGGGCCCATTGATTTAGCCCATGATATTAGTAGTATATTTTTTCTTAGGAAAAAGAGTGTGTCTAATTTCAAGTCCTTTAAATATGCAAAAACTCGTACCTAATTTTAAAACTAAAGTAATTCAATCAAATGATTTTTAATGTGACCTATGTTGGGGAGGGTAGAGTCTCACTACAATTCTGTAGATACAACAGTAACATCTATGATCCAAAATTATCATTCTGGTTATATCAATATTAAAGTTAACTGCAAAATAAGTACTTATAATTTAGAAAATGTATTTTTTACACACAACGTTCAGCATATATTAAAGACCTGAAAAACTAGAATCATAGGTACTTAGCCTACTTTATTGAGCTTCATAAATTCACTGAAATGACTTCACATATTGACCATTACTTTAAGTTATGTCTTACATAATATGTCTTTAGAAACATAAGGATATAATTCATACATTTCATAATCTAAAAAAATACGAAATGATTTTCCTTTGGGATGCATCTCCACTAAATGTTTGGGGATCAACACTACTGCCTATTCTAAGGTATTCTGCCTAGTGATTTACGTTAATTGCTGCTATTTATACATTCAAACTTGCAGTGCAGCTCGCTGACTCTAACCATGCGTTGCCCTGATGCATGGTTCTATTTACTATCTCACCAAAGCTATCGCTCTTCTCCTCTGTTGCGAAGATTGTTTTCACTTACAGCAAGTCAGTAGAAAGTTAATCACAAGGATATCTTGTCCTCCTTAAATTGGATTTCTCCAAAAGCAACCAGTAATACAGACAGTAAGAACATTCCTGTTCCTTGGATGCACACTAGAACACGGTCAGTCACAGCACACCCACGTGCATCACACACTCCTTGGCTTCCTAATACCCTCCACTCTCATCTCTCATCTTTAACATAGGTTCATAGAATCTTCATATAATCAACTCTGGATTATTTAGACAGTTTATTCCAATTTTTGAACACCAGAAGCAAATACTGCTTTCGAGATCTTATTAATTTATTGTTTACTCTAAGTTTCCAAAGACATAAATAGGAATTTTGCTTACTCTAATTCAGCAGGGTTTTAAGATGAAAATAATTTATGTCCCCCACTCCCCACACTAACGTTAAGTGTGAACTAGCTAGATTGACCAAAAAAAAAGTTCTAGTTCTGTTTAGTCTGATCCTTTACAGAGATCTGAGAGACTATGTATCACACCTGAGAGATAATACTGAGAATGCAAAGAATACTAGGGGAGAAATTAGGAAGAAAGAATAAGGAAATCTGAGAGTCAATTAAAGTACGATTCCATTACTTGGCTTGAAATATTGGGAAATATTACCAAATATAACCAAAACAGGAACTGAGTATTCCTTGCAATGCTGGGTATAGAGGGAGGGGTAGGAAGCCAAGCAGTTTAAAATAGTCTGAATCGAAAATGAAAAAATTGCAGGCTATGATATAAACTTTTTATTAACATATATTTACTAACATAATGTCTACTTATTTAGATATTGAATATATAAGTTCTTTTCCTATTAGGATAGACAACTACTATATGCTGTGGTTATTATTTTTTTTAAGAAGTCTCAGTCTGACACTTTAGGCTGGTCTATTATTTACACTGACATCCTTCTGAAAACAATTTTTATACAAACAGTACATCGGTCATTTAGTGTGATGGACCTGAAATCAGATTTTGAGAGGAGAGAAAAAGTCTTAAGAGGGCCCCAGCTGTCATTGCAGGGAGAAAATCAACCACCACCAAAGGAGAGAAACTATTTAAAGGGACAGGGGGGTCTAACATCACAATTTTGCTAAAGATTTGTCTGGCTTGTTTAGCACCACAAACTCATAAACACATTTACACATTTCACACACACACACACTAAAAATATACATTTTGGCGGTGCGTGGGTGGCTCAGTCAGTTAAATGTCTGACATCAGCTCAGGTCATGATCTAATGGTTTGTGAGAGTTCAAGCACCACAGTAGGCTGTCTGCTGTCAGCACAGAGCCTGCTTTGGATTCTCTGTCCCCCTCTCTGTCTGCCCCTCCCCCACTTGCTCTGTCTCTCTCTCTCTCTCTCTCTCTCTCCCTCTCTCTCAAAATAAACTTAAAAAAATAACATTTTCATAAACACCTTCTTTAGCTAATTCTAATAAAGATAGAAAGTAGGCATGATTTGGTATGCTACTGAAGATTAGAAGCAGATAGAAAGTAGGTAAGATAACCTGCTATATAGTGGTTCTTCAGATTCACCAAGGAACTATATAGATTCACAGAACACTCCCCAGTATGTAGGTTCAGGAATAGCTAGATAGATATGCACACACGTGTGTGTATTTTTAATCCTAGTTTTATTGAGAAATAATTAACACCCATCACTGCAGAAGTTTAAGGTACGCTGCAGGATGTTTTGCTTTACATATATCGTGAAATGGTTACCGCAATAGGTTCGGCTAATATCCATCTTCTCATATAGATACAATAAAAAGAAAAGAAAGAAGAAAAAAATTGTTTTCCATATGATGAGAACTCTCAGGATTTACTATCTTAACAACTTTCCTATAAATCACACAGCAGTGTTAGCTACAGTCATCATGGTGTACCTTATAACCCCTAGTACTTACTGATCTTCTAGCTGGAAGTGTGTACCCATTGACTACCTTCTTCAGTTCCTTCCCCCCACCCTCCACTTCTGATAACCACAAATGTGATCCCTTTTTCTGAGTTTGTTGTTGTTTAGATTCCATATGTAGGTGAGGTCATACAGTATTTGTCTTTCTCTGTCTGACTTATTTCACTTAGCATAATTCTTTCAAAGTCTATTCATGTTGTCACAAATGGTAGAATTTCCTTATCTTTTTTAATGGCTCAATAACAAAGAACAGTAATGTTTTTAAAGAGCTCTATGGTTCACCATGATCAAGTGGGATTCATTCCTGGGATGCAGGGCTGGTTCAACATTCGCAAATCGATCAACGTGATACATCACATTAACAAAAAAAAAGAGAAGAACCATATCATCCTGTCAATCGATGCAGAAAAGGCCTTTGACAAAATCCAGCACCCTTTCTTAATAAAAACCCTTGAGAAAGTCGGGATAGAAGGAACATACTTAAAGATCATAAAGGCCATTTATGAAAAGCCCACAGCTAACATCATCCTCAACGGGGAAAAACTGAGAGCTTTTTCCCTGAGATCAGGAACACGACAGGGATGCCCACTGTCACCGCTGCTGTTTAATATAGTGCTGGAAGTTCTAGCATCAGCAATCAGACAACAAAAGGAAATCAAAGGCATCAAAATTGGCAAAGATGAAGTCAAGCTTTCACTTTTTGCAGATGACATGATATTATACATGGAAAATCCGATAGACTCCACCAAAAGTCTGCTAGAACTGATACATGAATTCAGCAAAGTTGCAGGATACAAAATCAATGTGCAGAAATCAGTTGCATTCTTATACACTAACAATGAAGCAACAGAAAGACAAATGAAGAAACTGATCCCATTCACAATTGCACCAAGAAGCATAAAATACCTAGGAATAAATCTAACCAAAGATGTAAAAGATCTGTATGCTGAAAACTATAGAAAGCTTATGCAGGTAATTGAAGAAGATATAAAGAAATGGAAAGACATTCCCTGCTCATGGATTGGAAGAATAAATATTGTCAAAATGTCAATACTACCCAAAGCTATCTACACATTCAATGCAATCCCAATCAAAATTGCACCAGCATTCTTCTCGAAACTAGAACAAGCAATCCTAAAATTCATATGGAACCACAAAAGGCCCCGAATAGCCAAAGTAATTTTGAAGAAGAAGACCAAAGCAGGAGGCATCACAATCCCAGACTTTAGCCTCTACTACAAAGCTGTCATCATCAAGACAGCATGGTATTGGCATAAAAACAGACACATAGACCAATGGAATAGAATAGAAACCCCAGAACTAGACCCACAAACGTATGGCCAACTCATCTTTGACAAAGCAGGAAAGAACATCCAATGGAAAAAAGACAGTCTCTTTAACAAATGGTGCTGGGAGAACTGGACAGCAACATGCAGAAGGTTGAAACTAGACCACTTTCTCACACCATTCACAAAAATAAACTCAAAATGGATAAAGGACCTGAATGTGAGACAGGAAACCATCAAAACCTTAGAGGAGAAAGCAGGAAAAGACCTCTCTGACCTCAGCCGTAGCAATCTCTTACTCGGCACATCCCCAAAGGCAAGGGAATTAAAAGCAAAAGTGAATTACTGGGACCTTATGAAGATAAAAAGCTTCTGCACAGCAAAGGAAACAACCAACAAAACTAAAAGGCAACCAACGGAATGGGAAAAGATATTTGCAAATGACACATCGGACAAAGGGCTAGTATCCAAAATCTATAAAGAGCTCATCAAACTCCACACCCGAAAAACAAATAACCCAGTGAAGAAATGGGCAGAAAACATGAATAGACACTTCTCTAAAGAAGACATCCGGATGGCCAACAGGCACATGAAAAGATGTTCAACGTCGCTCCTTATCAGGGAAATACAAATCAAAACCACACTCAGATACCACCTCACGCCAGTCAGAGTGGCCAAAATGAAGAAATCAGGAGACTATAGATGCTGGAGAGGATGTGGAGAAACAGGAACCCTCTTGCACTGTTGGTGGGAATGCAAATTGGTGCAGCCGCTCTGGAAAGCAGTGTGGAGGTTCCTCAGAAAATTAAAAATAGACCTACCCTATGACCCAGCAATAGCACGGCTAGGAATTTATCCAAGGGATACAGGAGTACTGATGCATAGGGGCACCTGTACCCCAATGTTTATAGCGGCACTCTCAACAATAGCCAAATTATGGAAAGAGCCTAAATGTCCATCAACTGATGAATGGATAAAGAAATTGTGGTTTATATACACAATGGAATACTACGTGGCAATGAGAAAAAATGAAATATGGCCTTTTGTAGCAACATGGATGGAACTGGAGAGTGTGATGCTAAGTGAAATAAGCCATACAGAGAAAGACAGATACCATATGGTTTCACTCTTATGTGGATCCTGAGAAACATAACAGAAACCCATGGGGGAGGGGAAGGAAAAAAAAAAAAAAAAAAAAAAAGAGGTTAGAGTGGGAGAGAGCCAAAGCATTAGAGACTGTTAAAAACTGAGAACAAACTGAGGGTTGATGGGGGGTGGGAGGGAGGGCAGGGTGGGAGGGAGGGCAGGGTGGGTGATGGGTATTGAGGAGGGCACCTTTTGGGATGAGCACTGGGTGTTGTATGGAAACCAATTTGACAGTAAATTTCATATATTAAAAAAAAAAAAAAGAAAGAAATGAGAAGATAAAAGAAATAATACAAGAAAATTATTTTAGTGGCTCTTGGCCTAAATAAAGCTAAAGAACCTCAATTTGGATGATTATTTGATTGATTTACAAATATGTATTGGGTCCCTACTATACGACTGATGCTGTTCTCAGCATGGAGGAAATAAAGTTATGAGTCCTATAAAAAAAAAAAAAATAAAAAAAAAAATAAAGAGCTCTATGGGATAATGTGATACTGAGCAATTTTGGGAACCAACAGTAGAGTATAAAACAAAAACAAAAACAAAAAAACAAAAACACAAATCCTGGCATCAAGTACCGATGTTTGTATTAAATAATAACCAATTACTTCTAAGGTTACAAGAGAATAAAATAAATACTAAGCTTTAATGACAGCCATGGAGAGGTTCTAAATCTGTGGCCAGGAATCAATACACTAAACATGAAGAAAAAAGCTTTTACACCTTTGTCAAACTTTGTAAAGTTCTGGTTTATGGTTAAGTTAATTAATCAAGTAGGTTGAATTAACAGCATGATATCAGTAAGAAGGACTTTGGGATACTCCAGTTTACAGATGATAGCTTATTATAAATTTGGTATGCTACTGAAGATTAGAAGCAGATGGCTCAATATAAATGTCAAGAAGGTTGACATATAATGTAAAAACCTGGAGTTTGTAATCAGAAGACCTAGGCTTCAGTCCCAGTTCTGTTGCTGTGTGATCTCAGGCAAGTCACTTAACCTAAGCTTCAACTTTCTTAACAATGAATGAAGATCACATGCGATAGTGTATGTAAAAAGTACTTTATAAAATGTAAAGCATTTTTCGAACGTCCATTAGTAATGTCATAAGTGATGAGAACATAAATATTTATCATTTGGTCTATGCAATCCAAGAAAATGAGATAGGAACTCTATTCACAGTAGGGAGGAGTTGACTGAGTATATGTTTTATTTCCGTTGGAGTTCTATTAAAGAGTCTATTACTAATTAAAAAATTTTTTTGATGTTTTTATTTTTGAGAAGGAGAGAGACAGACAGACAGACAGGCAGAGAACACGTTGGGGAGGGCCAGAGACAGACAGAGGGAGACACAGAATCTGAAGCAGGCTCCAGGCTCTGAGCTGTCAGCACAGAGCCCGATGCATGGCTTGAACTCATGAACCATGAGATCATGACCTGAGCTGAAGTCGGACGCTTAACCAGCTAAGCCACCCAGGCACCTCTATTATTAATTTTTTAAGTTACTAATTTAATCAATGCTTCTGTAGTATTAGGTGTCAAGTACAGTTTTAAGCACTTTACAAACAACTCATTTTAACTTCTTAACAAGCTCAGGAGGTGGGTACTATTGTTATCTTCATTTTACAAAAGAGGAAACTGAGGCACTGAGTTTAGAACTTGCCCAAGCTCATATAGCTAGTAAGTGACAGAGCTGGAATTCATACACATCAAGCTCCAGAATTCATGGGCTCTACCACTATAAAATTTTATTTCAATAAAAGGCAAGTCTGTTTCACAAATCTCAAAGACGGTGTTATGAAAAGGCTCATAGCCCATATCATAAGAAATACAGTGTACTGAAAATAACAGAAAACTGCCATCTGGATTTTCTGTATCAGGTCATATTTACACTACTTAGGAAAATTTTTTCTAGGATTATTATCAGTAGTTGAAAACTTAAATCACCATTGAACATATGGTTAAATATTAAATTTTATGTTACATATATTTGATCCCAATTTTTAAAAAGAATCAAAAACTTAAATCAACTTTATTTATTATGTACAGTTTAAAGAATTTTACATATTCTGATTTCAAGTTGTAGACTTTTATTTTGCAAAACTAAGTATATCACTGAGTCTACAGCAAGAGAGTTGCTGTAAATACTGCTATGTAAAATGACAGTATTAGTAACAAATTGTTAGTAATGAAGTATTACTAATATATTGATGAAATAGAGCACAGGAAGCAAAGTGAGCACTGAGCCAATAGATAATTTTTAAGGCCTCTGCTCATCTAAAGCACTGCTCTAGGGGCGCCTGGGTGGCTTGGTCGGTTAAGCGTCCGACTTCGGCTCAGGTCATGATCTCACGGTCCGTGAGTTCGAGCCCTGCGTCGGGCTCTGTGCTGACAGCTCAGAGCCTGGAGCCTGTTTCAGATTCTGTGTCTCCCTCTCTCTCTGCCCCTCCCCTGTTCATGCTCTGTCTCTCTCTGTCTCAAAAATAAATAAACGTTAAAAAAATTTTTTTTTTAAAAATAAAGCACTGCTCTAGCTAGGCTGCCTGTTATAGCTAGGGACATTCAACAGAACTGGGAAAACAGGTTTAAATCAACCAGGAAAATAACATGTGCTTATTTATCCCGGGCTTAAAAATGCCAGGATTGGTCTAACAGATTTTAAGCAACAGTATGTATGGTTATCAAGACCTGGACCTAAAGGAAAGTTAGTTGGATGCTACTTTCTTTTCTTTTTCTTTTAAGTAGGCTTCACGCCCAGCACAGAGCCCAATGTGGGGCTTGAACTCATGACCCAGCGATCAAGAACTGAGCTGAGATCAAGAGTCGGATACTTAACCAACTGATCCACTCAGATGCACCATATCAGAAGGAATATTTTAGAAAATTATTCGTTAAATAGAAATCCACATTATTTCATGTGTTCCTTCAACCTTATGGGGATGGCCAAATCAAAATGATAGTAAAAGTCTGTTGGTTCAGACTGAGCCACCCAGGCATCCTGGTTGTGATTTTCTGCCCCACATTTGCTTGTTTATTTTTAATAGAATATGTTTATGGGAAAACAATAGTTGTATTTATTACAAACAGATGCCCAGATTCTGCTTCATGATAGAATCACAAAAGCAGGTGGGAGTTCTAGAAGAGGATGGCTAAATATGTGATGCAGAATCAGCACATATTCTGGGAGCTAAACAAATGGTAAGTAAGTGGTAATTCCGAAATTTATTTTCAAAGTTAGTTCATTCAGTATTGTTTAGGGTTTAGCAATAATGGGTTTTGTCTGAGTCATAGACTGGTCCTGGCTTTTGGCTAGAAGATGTGATACAATTAATCAATATGTGGGGGAATTTTTTAAAAACAATGAAAAAAGAAAGTTAATAGATCAATTGTAGACTTTCAGTTATATGATTATGAGTTTTGAACTTCACAATTCCCTAATGGAAGAATGTACCAAAAAGTTACTCCACTACTATTTACTAATTTAAGAACATCAACCTAAAAGACTGATTTTATTTATTTTACATTTTTTAATGTTTGTTTATTTTTTGAGAAAGAGACAGACAGAATGCAAGTGAGGGAGGGGCAGAGAGAGAGGGAGACACAGAATCTGAAGTAGGCTCCAGGCTGAGTTGTCAGCACAGAGACCGACACGGGGCTCAAACCCACAAACCATGAGATCATGACCTGAGCCAAAGTTAGACATTCAACCAAATGAGCCACCCAGGCACCCTAAAGACTCATTTTAAAGCAGGCTTACTAATAAGGGATATGACTCTGAAGGCAATTTAGTAAGCCTCATATTTTGGCTTATGAACAATGATCTGACTCTGATTTCTTTAACAGAAACTAAACACTTCTAGAAAATTGAGAAAGCTATATATTGGAATTTCCTAGAAAAGATTACTACTGTTCCAGTGAAGAGTCAATATGAGAAACCTAGGTGATACTTAATACATTTTTCATGCATTTGATGATGGGAAAGGTAGCCACTTGTTCTATCCTTTATAATCTGAGTATAAAGTTGGTCATATTATTTGAATTTGGACTTTTTAACTTCAGTAGAAGTTCACAGCTATCTAAATTCATAAGAGATGAAGTCGGAAGATGACAGAGGTGAATTCAAGAATTTATTTGGAGCAGCAAAGTCAGCATACATAAATGTGAGTGAATCAAAAAGCAGAATAGAGATAGGGAAAGAAACTGGTTTCATTCAGTTGCAAAGAACATGAAAGATAATATTTCCTATTCTCCTTCCAAATTCCATCAAACAAATCCAAAGTATTCTCAAGACATTGCTGATATTGGGGACTATTCACTCACCAAGGAGTCAGATTAAGAAGGCTCTAACTTATCTCCTGCTTTCAATATTTCAGAGCACTTCTGTTTATAGTCAACTAGAAAAGCATTGCAGCAATGGCCTCTTTCAGTCATGTGCTAAAGAATTAAAGGATAAGATGATCAATTAGCTTTATTTCCTCCCATTTCTGGGAGCATGTTAGTTGATAAAAAACACTAAAATTGTATCATTTTTCACATATGATCTTAATCAAAAGAAAAGATCTTTTCTCCTATCTTATTGTTCTTGGTATCTTTTTGGTACTCCTTTCTGTAGATGTGGGTTTCTAGGGAAAGGAAATAAATAATTTTAAATGTATACTTCACCTGTAGTTTCAGTGAAGAACATCAACTAATGTTTATTAAAAACCTCCTACAGAGACTACACTAATTGTGATGAGCATTAAGGGATGTATAGAATTGTCAAATCACTATACTGTACACCTGAAACTAATATAACTTTGTAAGTCAACTATGTTTCAATAATAATAATTTAAAAAGAACCTATTACATGACAAGCACTGTGACAAATGTTTTGCATGTATTATCTCAGCCTCTACAGTATCTTTAGGAGGCAGATACCATTATAACCTCCATTTTAAGATGAGGTATGTGGGATTTGTAAAGACTAAGTGACTCGCCTGTAGTCAATCATCTAGTAGGTAACACAGCCAACGTTCAAACCCAAAGAGCCTGGCTCTAGGGCTTGCCCTTTGAACTACTATGACAAGTTAATTTTTTCCCTAATATATATTACTACAAAAGTTTTCTTGGCATATTAGTCACAAATAAGGTCACAGTTATGGAAACATACTCTAATTTTCTTAACCTTTCTCCAGGCCAAGAACTAAAGAATGCTTAGAAAACAAGCACACAAATAAAAAATCTGAATCCAATAATACCAAATTTACAGCAAATTTTATATCAAATATGGAATTCATACAATAAAAACTTCTGAGAATTTGCTTGTTATGCAGATTATTTGCAAGCAGGAACACGGTGCAAAAACACATATAGAGAAACGATCCCCAACTTATGATGGCTCCACTTAGAATTTTTCAACTTTACGATGGTGCAAAATGATACACATACAGTAGAAATCATACTCTAGGTTTTGAATTTGGACCTCTTCCCGGGCTAGCGATACGTGGTGGATACTTTCTCATGATGCCGGGCAGTGGCAGCAAGCCATAGCTCCTGGTCAGGCCACAATCACTACAGTAAACAACCGGTACATTGACAACCATTCCATACCCATACAACTATGCTTTTTTTCACTTTCAGTATAGTATTCAATTACATGTAATATTCAACACTTTATTATTCACTAGGCTTTGTATTAGATGATTTTGCCCAACTGTGGGCTAATGTAAGCGTTCTGAGCACATTTAAGGTAAGCCACACTAAGCTATGATGTTTGGTAGGCTAGAAATATTAAATACATTTTGGACTCATGATATCTTCAACTTATTATGGTTTTATCAGAATGTAACCACACTGTAAGATGAGAAATATGTGTTTTATACACACACACACACACACACACACACACATAATTGATATTACAAATGTAGTTTTCCATGGAGTTAGATCAACAGATTTGCATCCAGTCTTATTCCATTACTCTAAGAGCAAAACACTGCCTGATGATCTAGTTATACACTAATTTGCTAATCCTTATTACAAACTACACTCTTAGAATCTGGATCCTAATAAGCAAAAACACTTGCTCAAGTAGATGTTAATCCATATTTACTTGTTATGATGATTGCAAATGTAATTTGAAAATATCAAGAGTTCTGCTTGGTCACTAGTCCTCCAAAGGGGAACAACAAGGGGCAAACAAAGAGCAAGTCTACCAGAGACTTCCACGATTCAACCTTTTAGAATTAAAAGATGAGAATTTTCCTCATTTTGTAGGCAAATGTGGGGAAAACATTCATAATAAAGCAGGCCACTGCTGATGCATAAGTAAACTGGCATGGTATAGAAAGATAAATAATTTGGACTTTGGAGTTAGACATTGATTCTAATCATTATCTCATCTGTTGGTAGTTGAATGATGTTGGGCTAGACAAGTAGCCTGAATCTTGGTTTCTTTTATATGTCAAATAGTGACAATCTTCATGGGATTGCTATGAGACTTTAAAATTTATATGAAAAGGATCTACTCAACCCACGGCCTATGGCAGAGACTCATTGCATCTTTGCTGTCTGTGGGCTCTTTTAGTCATTGGAGTCATCACAGTGCATGTTGACATCGGAGCCCTTTGTTGGAGGATATTTATTAGACCCAATTTATATTCAATAAATTGATCATCAGTTGGTAAGTTCCACTCATATGTTTATCATTATACAGAAAAGAAATAAACTTACTTTATAAGTTACTACAGGGTGACAAGTTGTGTTATTTCTATTTACAGACTGGAAGATTTAGAGTACTATGATTTTAGTCATTTGGCCAAATTCTTCAGAGTACTGAAATTTCAAAATGGTCCATCTAAAGATACAAGTTACAAAGAACTGGGACATCCTTTGTGCCATCATTAGTGCATTTGTTGGAATAATCCCATGGGCTTAACTAAACAAGGCCTGTATCTTCTTCACTTTGCTTATCTGTCATCTGGTAGGGAGGGGGCAGTAGCAGTCATTCAGGGATCCAGGCTGAGAGAGTAGCAAATCGACATTTCAAACATTTTTGGTCACAGTGCCACGGGGAAAGTGAACTCTGGAGGATGTTGCCCTGCACACATTATGTCTCAAAAAGGTGGCATTCATCAATTCCACACAACTCACTGGCCCCACCCCACCACAAGTATTAAATATGCAATTCTTTGTAATAGGAGGAGAGAAATCTGGAAATTTTTGGAGAGCACTATTAATGCTACTCCAATTAGGAAACAGAATTAGGAGTTGCAGAGCTCAACTTTAGCAATATGGCATTGCTCCTTGCTCATCTTCCTGGAAAATACAGGCAACTCCATAATATAATGGGTTAATACACAAATGATATCCAAAGACATAGTTGCATACCTACAGGTACACCCTACATACAGTAGTAAGCAGACCACTAAAATATAAAGCCAAAAAAATCCATTCACATCATGGACAAAATAAACCCTTAAATTTTGCATTGGAGCATCATAGCATCAGGGGTGAACTATCTATGTTTTCTTGGCAATATGAAAAACTAGAAAACTGCAGGCCAAGCAATCACTGGTTGGAGTGCATTATTTATGTCCTAGAAAAATTATAATGACTCTATACAACCAATAAGATGGATGATCAACTTAAACCTACTAAAAATTAAATTCAAATTATATATCAGCTTTATCAGCAATATCTATAAATTATGCAGAATGTTGAGTGACAGGAATGACCTTAAAGTCGTGTTCAATCAAACAGATTATTATGGGTTTGACATGTGAACATATGGCAGTAAGCATAATTACCAGGCAAACCAAAGTAAAAGACTAAGCAAAGAAATAGAAGGCAACAGGAAACAGTAAGCCATAACCAAAGTTATATTACTACACTAGTCAAGATAAAGCCGACAAAACTCTGATGGCTCAAGTTGAGAAAATTTAGTCTCTGGCCTACACATTAGATTCATCTGAGGAACTTGAAATTACTGAGGCCTGGCCCTACACCAAGAGATTCTGATCGAAATGCTCCAGAAGAGTAGAGCTCAGGCATTGCTACATTCTTGTTGCTGTTGTCATTTTCTTGTTATTTTGTAAAGCTTTCTAATGCACAGCCAGGCTTCAGAAATGCTAAACTAAGTCATATAGTCTGTCAAGCTAAAAAATAAACTTGCAAATAACGGGTTCTGCAGACATGTATCTACTAAATACAAAAGAACAACATTTGGGTTAATTGGGGAAAGAACTGTATTCCGTGTATCAACTCTTAAAGAAAATAGCCATCTGGCACATGTTCATATTTATTTTAAGTAAGGGGGAAGATGGGTTTCAGCTGTCTATAGAGCTGCTGATTTTATAGTAAATGAAAAAATAACTGTATGAATAAAATAATATAAATTACAAATATACAATCTAAATATTGCCTTCAACTGCTTTCTAAAGTATATCCAGTGTATCTATGAGAAGTTTTATATGTTGGGGAAAAACTTATCCTCTATACCTATCAATAGGCAGTGACAGAGCTCTGTTGTGCTTTCAACGATAAAATTAGTAAGTCAGTGGTCCCATAAATATATCAACCAGGGGAAACGGACTATTCAAAAAAAAATTGACAAACATGAACTAAAAAAGTTAAATTTTTCATAATCTAAAATATAACAATATTTCATTTTCTCACAGGTGCATATAATGTCTTTGTAGGGTTACATATTTCTCTCCCACCTTAACATATACACTGCAATGTAGTCCATATTTAGTGACAACTCTTAAATATTTAATCACCTGTTAAACGAAGCTTATACAAATTAGGATAAAATGATGTTAAAATAATATATGAAATAAGACTTAGTTGGTTTAAGCAGTAAAAGTTATAAATCCTTTGCCAGTTTTAGAAAAAAAAGATAAGACAACTTGTACAATGTGCATCCTCTTCCAATTCTAGAAAAATCTTTAAGAAAGTCCACACTGGCTACTATACAGTATCTTTCACGTGAGTGACCTTTTTTATGGAGGAAGGGCTGTGAACTTAATATCTGGATCAATGTGGTATAGTGTAGAGACAGAATATGATGCTATGGGAGCTCCAGTGAAGAAAGAACCATTAAAATATTAAATTTCTGGGAAGTCTAGACAAGAGAACTGTAGGTTGGGGCTAATACTATCTCCATCTCCCAGGGACAGGGAAATCTCAGCTATCCCTGGATAATACATAGATTGAAATTATTCTTTTTCAACCAATTTCTCATATGTAACATTTTTGTTTACCATTTTTCTACCTTGGTTGGCAGGGTTTCTGGAGTCAACCTCCTTCATTTCTGTTTCTTGAGTAGTTTGGGGCAATGAGGCTTCAATATGAGTCTTCCCATCCTGCTAAGTGGAGATCCTTAGATAGGCAGGAGTGGGGAATCAGAGCACAAAGGAATAATCTGACTTGTGCCAGCTGAATTAGGTAGAAGGGAATTAAAATTTTAGCCTTGAATGAAGAGACCCACAGAGAAAGTCACCCCTATTATTATCAGCTCCAAGGGAACAAGAAAAAGATACAGACAAAAAGAGTGAGACACACACACACACACAAGAGCATGTAGGAAAGGTACCCTGAGTGACAGTAGAGAAGAGAAATGCCCAAGCCTGTGGGCACCCAATGGGTTATCTACCTAGAGTACCTGGCTAGCTGGGAGACTGGGGGAAGGAAAAGGGGAAATGAATACTTTATTTTTCTCTGTTCTCATCCTTGTATTAGGGGTCTGCTTAATTTAAGGAGCCCTGAATTGATGGTCTTTGCCGAGAATTTCCAAGTTTGCTTTAATGCTTTCAGAAAGTTAAAAACTTCTGGCTCCCGATGCTTGAGTTTAGCTTTGTTTAGCATCAGGTTTTTTTCCTTGTCCCAGGGATTAATGGTATGCTCACTGGAATCAACTTAAATTAATCCTCACAGAATTCAAATCTTGAGAGAAATATTAGTTGAGACAATTTAAAAATTCACTTCTAGTTTTCACTTATATTTAAATATAATTTCTTAAGAATGCCTTGCTCTTTACCATATTGTCAAATGTCTAAGATTCTAAGGCCTCCTTCATGAGAGCTAGCAGGTTTTCCCGTCCTTTAGGAAAGGGGAGAAGGGCACAGAAGGGAGAACAATTCTTCCTGTCTTCTGTGGTTGCCAGGAGAAGTGGCTAGGAACACATCCAAAACGTCAAAGCAGAGAAGGTGCCTCACATTAAGATGACTGACTCACAACTACCATGGAATGAATGTATGTATGTTATTTCATGCTTAAATATTTTTATTAAAATGGCCTTCCATTCCAGTTTCTTTCAAGTTGCATGGAAAAAAGATAGTGCTTATGCCAAAGATATAGTAAAAGCCTGTTTTAAACTACCTCAAATTTACACAGATTTACTTACACTGTGGATTAAATGGTGTGGTTTAAATGTACATTCATCTATATGTGTATTGGAACATATATATGTTTCACCATAAAATAGAAACAAAGGAATCCACATTTCTGACATCTATTTTTAAATCAGATTTCTAATGAAAGTATGGTTTGCAGATGAAAAGTTTCAATATTATAAAACAGACACAGATAATTGAATTGATTTATAATAACTAAACCAAACCCACGGAAATAGATCCACGTCACCTACTCTCATTAACCTGAGAGTCCAGCCTATTCATTAATTGTAGTGTGTGATTTAAAGTTTAAAAAGATACTGAAGGAGTTAGTATAATGAAATATTCTGTTTGAAATTTGAAACTCTGGTTGCATTCCACAATTAATTTTCCCTATGAGCTAGGGCTACAACTTAGAGTCTTCTCAAGGGAAATTTTAAAAAATTACCAACTGATAATCTTAAAATTGTTTCAAAAGGCAATTATGTAAAGTCCTCCATTGATTCATACTATACTGCCATTAGGAAAATAAAATTTTAAACTGCTCTAGTTTTCACACTTCCTTCGAAAAAACTTCTTCAAAAATCCAAATATTTGGTTTAAACAAATAGTATACTATTTTGTTCATATAAGTATAAAACTAAATAATTATGTATCTTTTAGGTTCTGAGACAAAAATGGCCATAACTAAAAACAAGCACAAGAAGAATAAAACTCGGGATGTTACTGTACCTACCTTTAATGTGATACTATAATGTCCAACAAATGTTGCATTTATCCATGATCTTGAATGGGGATCACCCAGGAATTCTATGTGATACTGTTCAACATTTCCATCCAGGTCATAGGTCACATATTTCCCTTTAAAAGGATCTGGGCAAAGTATCCCTGGCCAGCTTTCAAAAGAAAGTAGTTTTAATTATTTTGATGCTTTAAAAAAAAAAAAGGGAGAAATCAATACATCTGTGACAATCATATATCAAACTTTCTCCTAGGAATTTTTAAAACTCCCCCAAATTAAACATATTCATACTTGTATCCTTTAAAAGTAGGATATTCACTTGATAGATGTAATCAGTTGTATCTTTGTAGATATAGAAAGCTTTGGAAAAGTCACATATTTAAGATAAACATAAGATACAAGGAAAAAGAATTATAAGACAGAAGGATGATCTCCAGGATCTGTAAGAGACATTTAGTCAGGGCTAATAGGAAATGTAAGATTCATGGCAGCTTTGAATCAACTCTAACCAATCAGAAGGCTTAATTACTAAAATGTCAACCCACTGACAGTTTCTGACAGGGTAGAAGAGAGCTGGCATTTCCTGAGCCAAAGGGCTCAGGGCTGCCAAAGGGGTACTGGCAGCTTAGGCTGCGATAACACTAAAAATTCTAACTACTGTGGGAAATGCAGAAACAGAGCTCAGCAGTTCTATATTGCCCCTTCCTTGCATCTGCTCCACTGGAAGACCAAATTTCTAAAAATTTTTAGTTCTAGAAATAAGATTTATCCTTTACTAAAAATAAATCTTTAGAGGTATGTTCTTTCGTGACATAAACCTCTAGAAATTCCTTGATAGGTTCATTTTTCCATTTGGCAAAAACATATATATATATATACATATATATATATATATCATATGTATATGTATGTTACATATATAAAGATATATATATCACACATATATATGTGATATATATAAAGATATATATATGTTATATGTATAAAGATATATGTATCTGTATATGTATATAGGTGTTTTTAAGATATATATATACATCAACTAAGTTTTGACTGTTTTAGCAATCTTTTGAGACTCTGACCTACTGTTCGGAGACTAATGCAGGAAAGGAAGACAGCAAATAAGGTCAGGAAGCTGTGACTAAGGAATGCCAAGTTCTACTTCAGTTTGCAGCTCTCTTGTGAAAAAAGGTAGTCAGGTTCAAATCAGAAGATTCAGGCTCTTGTTCTGCCTTCTACCAGACAAGAGGCCTCAAGCAGGTAACTAGGCCTTGCTATGACTCTGGTTCCTCACTGTCCTAGTTATAAAATTCAAACAAGTACATGCTTTATACATTTTTTGGGGTTTGGCAAATAGAAATATTGTAGAGTGCCACCATTATGAACCAAACTGGGTTCCCCTCACCACATTCACATGTTGAAGTCCTCATCTCCAGTATCTCAGAATGTGACTGTATTTGGAGATAGTGTCTTTAAGGAAATAACTAAGTTAAAAGGTGGGCCCTAATGCAACATGACTAGTTTCCCTATAAAAAAGAATATTATGACACATACATGCACAAAGGGAAGACCATATGAAGAACACAAGGAGAAAACCATCTACAAACCAAGGTGAGAGTCTCAGAAGAAATCAACCCTGCTGACACACCTTGACCTGAGAATTTTAGCCTCAGAAGGGTAAGATAATAAATTTCTGTTATTTTTAAGCTACCTAGTCTTTGATACTTCGTTATGGCAGCCCTAGCAAACTAATACAATCATATACAGTAAGATTGTTGGTATAAATGAGAAGTAGGAAGAATGATACAAAGCATTATTTTGTCGCATTTATTTAGAAACTGGACAAATTAGACATTTAGATAATTTTAAAACCTAGAGAAAGCATACAAATCACGCTATAAAGAATCTGAAATCACAAAAATGCAAAATCTACAAATTTCTTGGGTTTGAGGACCATAGATGGTTGATCTTCTACTAAATTATCTATTGATATGAAAGTTACAAAGTCCTAAATATAGAAATACATCTACCATACCACTGTAAAAAAAAGTCTTTACAGATCACAAATAACACAATGTAAACTAACACAATATGTCATAGTTAGTATTAATGAAAAAAAAATTGATTCCAGGAAGCTGACATATCCCAAGTATAGTTGCCAGGTGATGACTTGGGTGCACCAGTCACCAGGGATGGTGGAGTATGTGAATTGAACGGGATGCTGAGCAGAGTTCTTTGACTCTTGGGCCTTTCTGAGTTAGGAGAAGGGGCTGTCTGGCAGCCCTAGATCAGGGAAGAGGAAGGGCTGGAGGATCACAAATTGAGTCAGACTACAGAGAACCCAAAGAAGTCTAATACTTTGGAAAACTGGAAATGATAATGGAAAAGTCAAAGAGAGGTTCAGGACCTATCTAGTTATTATCAGGTTCACATCACAGTATCACTGCTATTTGGCAACCTTATTGGGCTCAAGAGTGCTTAAAAGAAACCTTGAGTGGAGTTTATCTTTTAAATCTACATTGGAAGTCTACATTTCTGAAGGAAACCACTCAAAAGAAAAAGATTTCAATAGGCAAATAAATGATTAAGAATGAATGGCAGCTGCATTGGACACTTCTAACTTATCAGAAATCAAGAAACAGTAGGTCCTCCAACTGGATTAATAACTACTTTAAAAGAAGCCAAATTGTGATTGTTATATTTGTTGACTGCTCTGTAAAATGTAAGGGGTTCGTGTTTAATACTAGGTGATTTGCACCTCACAGCAATTTTAAAAAGGATTATTGCCAAGCAGTATCAAATTATAAGTAGCATCAACTCCATTCAGTGTAAAACAATCACAGGACTTATAACACTTGAGACATGAAAAGAAATTTTGCAGTTACTATGTTTAAGATAAGCTTTTCTGACACAAATACTGATACAACTTCTTTTACACACAAACCTATTGGGCCCAAGGGTATTCAATTTAAATTATTACTTTAAAAAATATAAATAAAAATAGAGGTGACTCCTAAAAATAATTAGATGCCAATGAAAGAAAAAAGCTTCTATTCATTATTTAAAACATGTTATATTATAGAAAATTTTGCATGCTGGTTTACAAATGAATTATGAAAAGTATCATCAAATGTCCAAATAACTGGGGCACTTTAGTATTTCTTCAGGCAGTGCAAAGGAATTGTCTGACTCCTAGTCAAGCAGGACTAGATAGAATGTACCAAATTGCAGGAGAAGCTGAGGAGAGGCAATGGCTGCAGAAAGCAAGATTACCTCTCTCCACATGCGACAGCCATCATTTTCTCTGACTCAGTGTGACTGAAGAAAGCTGATGTCCATTTTTTTGATCTCACTCTGAACTCCATTTGAGTTCTAAAACTGTCAACAATGACACTGCATTGTGCACCTCCACCCCCCGATTTCTCACGTCCATATTGATGAGAAATTCTTTTCTTTTTTTTTTAACGTTTACTTATTTTTGAGACAGAGAGAGACAGATCATGAATGGGGGAGGGGCAGAGAGAGAGGGAGACACAGAATCGGAAGCAGGCTCCAGGCTCTGAGCCGTCAGCCCAGAGCCCGACGCGGGGCTCGAACTCACGGATCGCGAGATCGTGACCTGAGCTGAAGTCGGACGCTCAACCGACTGAGCCACCCAGACGCTTAACCGACTGAGCCACCCAGGCGCCCCCATATTGATGAGAAATTCTAAAGTGTTGTCTGTGGGCTTAGAGGGAGAGAGGGAGAGTAAGAGATGGCAACCCGATGGGAAGGTATCAGAATTACAAGAAAAGTTGTGTGATAAATTTTAGAATCTGTGGGTGGTGGGAGGTAAAATACACAAATACAACACAAATAGATCCATGTATTGGAATCCACTTGGAGAAAAGGAGAAATTTGGATACAACAGGTAAC
This sequence comes from Panthera leo, assembly GCF_018350215.1. Lineage (NCBI taxonomy): Eukaryota > Metazoa > Chordata > Mammalia > Carnivora > Felidae > Panthera > Panthera leo. Next base: position 144,069,527 of record NC_056687.1, on the reverse strand, counting down.
TTCAAGTGCAAATATACCATGAAGAAACTGATGTCTTACACATTTCTCATCCAGTAGAAATGATCTTTTTTTTTTTTTTTAATGTTTATTTATTTTGAGAGAGAGAGGGAGCATGCATGAGCAGGAGAGGAGTAGAGAAGAGAGAGAGAATTCCAAGCAGGCTCCGTGTCATCATCACAGAGGCCAACATGGGGCTCGACCTCACAAACCATGATGTCATGGCCTGAGTTGAAACCAAGAGCCAGACACTTAACCGACTGAGCCACCGAGGTGCCCCAGAAATGATCTTTAATGAGATAGCTACTGCCTTCAATAGAAGTTGAAGCTTAAGCATGATTTCAGTTGCTGTGTATTTATACTCAGTGAGAAGTACATGACTGTTATTTTCAAACCATGGTTTGGATGTTTAAGAGGAGAGCAGATTTTACTTGGGCCTCCTTCTTTATCTGTGGGAAACAAAATGGATGAATTGGAATCATCACTAACTGAATGTTATACTTGCCACAAAATCTCTAAGCTGTACCCAACTACAGGGGGCTGATGGGAGGAGGAGATTCCCCATCCCCACCCCCCCCCACATTATAAGTATATTAATCTATAGGCAAAATAATGCAAATAAGAAGTAATCAAATCATATTTTATAATAGTGAAAGGATCTAGTAGAAATCTCATTTTAGAAATTTAAATACTATATCTAAAATGTATCACTGGATTGGTTTGTTAATTTAAAGGCATATTTTACTATTAAATTTTACTACTACACTACATTAGAATGCAAATATATTTTCTATAAACTTATTTTCATATTTATGAAAAACTTTGTAAAATGTCTGTGTAAATATGCCCAAGGTAGTTACCCTAAATAGAGCCTAGTTTCTGCTTGACAATGTATCTTCTTCTGCTAAGGAAAATATGCACCATTATTTTTCACTTTTAACTTCTATGCCGTTTCTAGCTGAATACCATGCTATTTGATCGATTTTTAAAAATTAAGGGTGCTTAAACATTAGGAAGATAGTTTTTCTCTTCTTAGTACATGTAGGTATCCCCACCCTAAGCACAACAGACATGCATAGATCAAAGACAAGAAGCTACATATGTACTTTTGTAAGCATGTAAGTGTGGAGGTATCTCACAATGTGGAGGTAAATGTAACTATTATAAATTGATTTTCCATGGAGTTTGCCCATAGACAAAGTGCTTTCTCTTGACAATTATTTGTTTTTATTACATAAAGATTAAATAGGCCTTTCTAGATTCTGTATCAGTCTCTCTTTGGCTTTTTTAGCTTTATTAGAAAAGGTCAACTCTTTTGTAAAGACTAACTCTGAGATGTTGATAAGATTGAATTTCTGAGCCTTCAAAGCTCAGTGTAAGACCCATAGGCTAACAAGAACTGACCCAGATAATGTTACTTCCTAAGTGTCTCCATAGCCACCTAGCTGGTCTTCCCACTTGAAACTTCAACGTCTTTAATGTTGCTTAACTAAGAACTGATGTTTGATTGTTTTTAGTGGGTTAATTCTACCTTTATATTCTGCTATTGCAATTTATCCTGTTATAATCTTTGTATGTATTTACAGTAACAAATAAAAAAATATAACTAGATTTGAGTTTTTATATTTTAAAGTTATATTTTAAGCCTGTATTCAACTATACTTATTTCATAAAGAGGAATACATCTGATTACTTAGCCAAATGCATTCTACTCTTTCCAGTAAGCAAGAAGGTAGATATAGCTGCATTTTGCAGGTATTCTGATGGTTCTAATCATAGATTAGACACATTTAGGGGCTGGAGTAAAACATGTTTCATGTGTATTTCAAGTTCTAACCCTCAGTTATAAGCACAAAACTGCAACAGAAATTCCTAATCAGATTTATAACATAATATTTCAGATATAGTGACAAGAAACAAATGCATTTCTTGAATTAGTTATTGAACCTTAAGAATTTCCATTAGAAAATAAAACCTCTATGCTTTCAAAATATTAATTTTAGATCTGAAAAATGGCATGGGACTACAAATACTGTCATAAGTAACATCATAAAATAAGCATTTTTATTCATGCCTTTTTTTTAGAGAGCAAGAGCAAGTGAGTTGGGGAGAGGGGCAGGAGAGAGAGAGAGAGAGAGAGAGAATAAGAATCTTAAGCATGCTCCATGCTCAGGGTGCAGCTGGATGCGGGACTTGATCCCACGACTCTGAGATCATGACCTGAACTGCAATCAAGAGTTGGTCACTCAATCAACTGAGCCACTCAGGTGCTCCAATATTCATGTCTTTTAAAATATTTTTTTACATAGCTATCTAGCTCCTCTTCATGCCAATCCTAATTATTTTACAGAAGAAAATAATATTTTTATGATTTAAATAAATAATATGTATATATTTACAATATTTCATATTTGATCTCTAGAAAAGTACTCAGTAGCAAATGGTACATATCTCAGAGAGATTTCCATATTTGCAAAGACATTAAATGTATTAGTTTGCTAAAGCTGCCACAAAAAATACCATAGAGTGAGTGGCATAAACAACAGAAATTTATTTTCTCATAGGTTTGGAGGCTTTAAATCTAAGATTAATAGGTCAGCAGGGATAGTTTCTCTTGAAGCCTCTCCTTGGCTTGTAGATAGCTACCTTCCTACTGTATCTCTACATAGTTTTTCCTCTATGCATGTGCATCCCTGGTGTTTCCTTGTGTGTCCAAATTTCCTGTTCTTATAAGAATACTAGTGAGATTGGTGTGGGGCCCACCCTAATGGCTTATTTTCACTTAGTCACCTCTTTAAAGGCTCTGAATCCAAATACAGTCACTTCTGAGGTTTGAGCTTGAAAGTATGACTTTCTGGGGACCACAATTCAGCCCACAACAGTAAGTGACAGAATAAGAACATAAATGTAGGTATTGAATTGAAGGCCTCTTATGTATGTGTTGTGTGTGTGTGTGTGTGTGTGTGTGTGTGTGTGTGTGTGTGTGTGAATGTGTATATGTATGTTAACGTGAGTCCATCACAGTCTCTCTATGAAAGAAAACATCTTATATTCTTCATGAAGAATAGCTAACTGTGAATGAAAACAAGGTAATATGAGGCAGAGTATCCTAGCTTTGAGAATGTTAAGTATGAGAATGCAATGTAAAATAGCAAGGGATTCTGGGAAGATAGTGCCAATGTTATTGTAGTTTTAGAATCTCCTGAAATTTCCCCATAAGTACAGGTAGAACAACTATAATAGCAAAGCCAAAACCTGACACACAACATCTATAACAAAACTAAGTGATAAGCTATCCACATAAACTACCAAAATAGGAGCAGGCAGGTTCAAACTACTGACAGTTACAAGACCCACATATTACTAGCATCTGTTTGAGGGGAAACGGTGGGAGGGGGAAGGCAACCAGAGGTCTGATGGGTTTGTGAAATAAGAGCCTCAAAACTGAAAGAAGTACTTATTGAAAAGTGCAGCAAGTCAACGTGAGCACAGCAGCCAAACTACGAGGGGGATTACAACAAAACCTGAAGGTATTGGAGCAGTCTGGGCCCTATGAACACTTAAAACTAACCAACAAAAAACTCCTTTATCAGGACAAAAGCTTACACTGATGAGAAATTGCTGGAAGTATAATCCAAATCAAAGAAGAAAGGATCAATACAGATAAAGGAAAGAGAAGGTACAAATAAAAGTGGGCATACAACACTAAAAGCACCATCCATGAAAAAAAGATGGGTAAGTTGGACTTCATTACAATTAAAAGTATCTGCTCTGCAGAAGACATTGGCAAGAGAATGAGAAGATAAGCCACAGACTGGGAGAAAATATTGGCAAAAGACATATCTGATAAAGAAATGATATCCAAAATACACAAAGAACTCTTAAGCTCCCCAATAAGAAAATGAACAACTGAATTAAAAGATTGGCGAAAGATCTGAGTAGACATCTCACCAAATAAGATATACAAATGACAAATAGGCATATTAAAAAATGCTCCACATGACATGTCATCAGGGAAATACAAATGAAAACAACCATGTATGTCCATGAAAATACACAGGGGAAACTTAAATGCATATCACTAAGCGAAAGAAGCCAATCTGAAAAGGCAACATATCATGATTACAATAATATAGCAATCTGGAAAAGGCAAAACTATGGATACAGTAAAAAGATTTCCAGTTGCCAGGGGTAGTGGGATGGATGAATGGTGAAACAAAGGAGATTTTTAGGCCAGTGAAACGATTCTGTATGATACTGTGATGGTGAATACATGTCATTATACATTTGTCAAAACCTACAGAATACACAGTACAGAGATCAAACCCTAATGTAAACTGTGGATTTTGGTCACCAGTGATAGGTAAATGTCGGTTCACACACTGTAACAAATGTGCCACACTGTTTTGGGATATTGATGGTATGCGAGGTTGTGTGGAACAGGGGAGGAAATATGTGAAAAGAAAAATGCTAAGAAATTTCAGAAAACAAGTTCGTATTTTTGATACTTTGAGAAAATAATAGAATAAGGGGCTCTGGGTATACGATTTAGACAAAAAGGCTAAAGAAAATCTATTCTGCAGATTCCAGTTCTGGACAAGTTGAAATAGACTCAATTCTCTATATTCTTCCCACTAAGTACACCAAAAATTTCTGGGTATTATATTTCAAACAAACATAAGAAGATTCTAAAAGATGAAGAGAAAATAAGCCAGATAAGGACGTTGGGACCTGAAGAATGCTATGACAGGGAGCTGCCTGAGTGTTCTTTTTGCCTCATTATCTCCTAGATTGGGTGCTAAAGAAGCCAGCAACTCAGAGACACCAACGGGTACAAAGGAACAAAAAGTCCGTATGAAGCCTGCTTTCTCAAGTCAAAGGACCAGCATAGGGAAAGCCTAGCAAGACAGAAAACTTTTAAGCAATAGCTGGGAAAACAGCTAAATACCATGGAAAAATCTGCAGATCCCAACTCTATCCCCATCAACAAAGGTCAAGTGGTGAGCCTACACTTCAATACACCCAGCAGTAATAAAGCCCCATGTCCTTCCCACTCAGGTGGTGGCAGAAGAGGCCTACTGGGAAGATGGAATTGTTATCACCTTCCAGCATTAACATGGTTCTCCCCCCATGGTATCAGTGGAGGTGAGTAACAAGATACTCTACCTCTCTCAACCAAGTTGGTGACTTGGCTCAACTCTCATCCCTGGCTACCAGTAATGAAACACCCTTCCCTTCCAAGAGACTAAGTGAAAGCTGAGTAGAAAACCTAGGCTTCCAACTGCCACCTGGCAGTAACAAAGAGGTTCCCTCATATCCCCTCAGTGCAGTAGTAGGAGCAGCCTGCTAAAACAGATTTAAATAAAATCCAAAATGAAACTAAATAGAAGAAAGAGAGAACCAAATGTACATTTTACAACAGAAAATACAATAACCAAAACAAAAAAGCCAATGGATACTCTCAATAGCAGAATGAATAGGAAAGAGGCAAGAATCAGTGAACTTAAAGTAGAAATGATCCAATCTGAACAACAGAGAGAAAACAGACTGAAAAAAATCTCTTAAAGAACAGAACTCATGTCATATAAAATGAAAGAGACACAGCAAGAGTCCCTCCAAAGCAGCTCCTGCCCCAGTACAGCCTGCAAGCAACTCCAAGGGGAACTGGTACCACTCCAAAATGACTTCTGCCCCAGGGAGAGGGGAAGATAACCACACATATCAGTGCCCCCACAGTCCCAGTGGCCAAACCTTATAGCTGGCAGCACAGAGAGGGTGCCCTGTTGATCAGTCCAACTGTCGCCCCAGCAGGCAGACTGGGGACAGACATCTGGTCTGACTGCTGACACCACCCGACCACAAGCCCATGACAACCTAGACTGACCCCTTAATGGCACAAGGACCAAACGTTGCCTAGTGCACCCACAAGCAAAGTGGGCCACTGTAGCCAAGTGGACTAAGGCAAATGCAACTCAGCCACATTAGTAGGGTGCAAGCAAATCACATAGGACACACCTCTGTTTCTGGTGAACAGGGAGCCTTGCATTATAGGCCACAACAGGACCTCCTCTTCATAAAGCCACCACTTTCAAGATCAGGAAACATAGCTGACTTCATTAATACATAGAGACAAACACAGAGAGTTAGACAAAATGAGGAAACAGAGGAATATGTCACAAATGAAAGAACAGTACAAAACCACAGCAATACAGCTAAATGGAACACAGATAAGTAATATGCATGATAAAGAATTCAGTAATGGTCATAAAAATACTCACTGGACTTGAGAAAAGAGTGAAGGATCTCAGTGAGACCTTCAAGAAAGAGCTAGAAAATATAAAACAGAACAAGTCAGAGATGAAGAACTCAGTAACTGAAATTAAAGAAAAAAACACACACACTGGAGGGAATCAATAGCATATTAGATGAGGCAGAAGAACAGATAACATCCGGAGGACAGGGTAATGGGAAGCAAACAAACTGAATAACAAAAAGAAAAAAAAGAATAATAAAAAATGATAACAGGTTAAGGGAACTCAGTAACATCATCAAGCATAATAAAATTTGCATTAAGGAGTACCAGAAGGAGAAGACAGAGAAAAGGGGCAGAAATTTTATCTCAAGAAATAATAGCTGAAAACTTCCTTAATCTGGGGAAGGAAACAGACACCCAGATCCAGCAAGCATAGAGAATGCTCAAAAAAATCAACTCAAGGATGTCCACACCAAGACACATAATAATTAAAATGGCAAAAGATAGCAATAAAGAGAATTTTAAAAACAGCAAGAGAAAAAACAATTACATACAAGGGAAGAAGCCCCACGAAGCTATCAGCTGATTTTTCAGCAGAAACTTTGCAGGCCAGAAGGGAGTGGTCATGATATATTCAAAGTGCTGAAAGAAAAAAAACAAACAACAAAAAACAAAAAAACAAAAAAAGTCCCAAAACTTGCAACCAAGAATACTCCAGCAAGGCTATCATTCAGAATAGAAGGAGCGATAAACAGTTTCCCAAACGACAGTACATATTGCACACTTGGGAAAATCAGTCTAGTGTGGGAAACGCTGAGCTATACAATAGTAAATCTATAGAATCTAAAAGAAAAAAAATATTTTGGGCATCTAGTCAACAATTATAGAATATACATTCTTTTCAAGACAGACTATGCTGGGCCATAAAATAAGATTCAAAGAAACTGAGTACAATATATTTAAACTAGAGCTCAAGATCAATAAGATATTTAAAAATCCCCAAATATTACATAACTTAAAAATACACTTCTAACAGCTCATTTGAAAGAAGATCACCTAAAGTTTAGGTTACCTAAAGTTTCTAATTTAAAAAATTAGAAAAAGAAGAATCAGACCCTAAAGTATCAGGGAAATAATAGTGATGAGATCAGGAAACAGTAAATAAGAAATCAGACAAATAGTAGAAAAAAGTTGATTGTTTGAAAAGTTTAAAAAATTCATAAACTTAGCAAGACTGTAACTCAATGGTTTATTATAAAACAACAACAAAAACTTTACCTTGGCCAACTCTGTAATTTTACCAAAACCAGACTTCCAAGAGGGAGTTGTGAATAGACAATCTTAAATCCACTTTGATGAAGCTGAGACTCTTCAGGAAAGTCTTCTTCAGCAACAGAGCACTTATTGTATCTTGAATCAGTGTTCATGAAGCAGTACCATGGTTTATTGTGATCAACTCTGGCTGCATCCTCACTTGACAACAATCTCCACTTCAAACAGCTTTCATACTCACACTGAACCCACAATTTGTTTACGTACATACTGTTTTCCGCTGAGGAATCCATTGCAGCATTACAGTATTCTACTATTACCGTCCAATTTTTCTTTTTCCATAAATACATTTAATCTGGAAAACCAGAAGAAAAGAATAAATATTCAAGAATATGAGGAAAGAAAGTTCAAACTAAAATCAGAGAAACAGCCTTATTATACCTTCTTTGTCTACATCTTCTCTATCCCATAAAGACTATACATTTTGAACAATGTATGTTTCCACCTACCCAGAAAGAAAGGAACAAAATAGAAGCATCAATTGCTCTGGGCATAAAATGCTTCAAACTTAAAAATAATTTTTTAAGTAACAAATAAAAATAAAAATAAGTATGACCATTTTTACAGAGAAAACTGAAGCTAAGAAATTTGTTTGAGGTCCCAGAGCTAGGATATGGTAGAGTTGGGATTTAAATGCAGGCAGTTTGGCTCCAAATTCTGTGGTCTTACCTACTTAAGCTGTACTGCCTCTTGGGATGTATATGTATATGTATATGTATATGTATATGTATATGTATATGTATATGAAATTATGTGATAACCCTTTTCTAGTTCTGATGAAAAAGTGTAACAAAATATTTCACCATATCAAAGTTTTAAATCTCCTTTTAAAACTAAAGGAATCTTTTGCTTATACAGTTTTGCCTTTTATCCATTAATTCAAATGGTTTGAAAACAACATTTCTCCGAGTATTTTATTATAAAAATTTTTAACATACAAAACATTAGAATTATATGATTAAGCCTCCAACTTCTAGGCTCAATAATTATGTGTGTACTAAAAATAATATAACTAAAATAAAGTAAAAATATTAGCAACTTATTTTGCAATAAAAACCTACTTTAAAGAATGATGTCAATATACCATATTCATGAGTTAGTAAAATACTATTCTCCAAGTATAAGCACCATTTAAACAAGCTCTTAATTCATGAGTTAATCATATGTTTAGAAACTCAATTACTTATCGTATTACAGGGTCACCACAAATTGCTTTAGAAATTTGCCAACATATGCCAATAGCCATGGCTCACATTTTTTTTTTACCTGTTAATACTGCTCGTGTGAATGTATCCACAGAAAATAAACTTACAAGAGACTATTCTACATATACGAAGACCCAAGAATATTTAGTGTGGCACTATTTATCATACGGGAAGAGTGGAAAAATCTGAAAACATGAAGACCAAATCTTCTGGAAGATAAATATAAAATTTTGCTAATAATATTAATTAGAATTATTATTTTTTAATTTTTTTAATGTTTACTTATTTTTGAGGGAGAGAGAGAGAGAAAGAGAGAGAGCATGAGCAGCGGAGGAGCAGAGAAGGAGACACAGAATCCCAAGCAGGCTCCAGACTCCTAGCTGTCAGCACAGAGCCTGGCTTGGGTCTCAAACTCACCAACAGCGAGATCATGACCTGAGCCTAAGTCGGACACTTAACCAACTGAGCCATCAAGGCACTCCGTTAATAATATTAATTTAAGATTTCTGGTTATTTAACTGGTGAGGAAATTTACAAGAAGCAAGACTGCAATTTAGATTGCAGCTGAAATGGCTAGTCTTCCCCATTCTCTGGGCCACTAGATGGTACAGCACAAGTTGCTGAGTTCAGACTTCAGAGGCAAATTATATGTGAACTCCTGGTTCGGCTACTCACCAGTTGTCCTTGGGCAATACATTATTTTGCATTTCACATCACATTATGTGTATTTTCCTCCTGTGTATGTGTGTGTGTGTGTGTGTGTGTGTGTGTGTGTGTGTGAGAGAGAGAGACAGAGAGACAGAGAGACAGAGAGAGAGAGTTTTGTTTATGTATTTTCAATCATTGTATCATCTTTGACTATACTAAGACAGGCATAATATTGAATAGAAGCCATGATGGTAGACACGTTTTTCTAATTCAAAGAGAATGGTTCTATTTGACTATAAAATCAAATATGTATATATATATTTGTAGAGAACATTAAAAGATTACAAAATTTTTTTTTCCTTTAATTACCAGTTTACGACAAGGATTTTTTTTTTTGCTAGTCATGAAGTACTGTTGGATTTTATCAACTGCTTTTCTGTATATATTTAGGTAAACAAAGACTTTGTTAAGCCTGTTAATTGGGTATGTTGTAATAATGAATTTATTAGTGATAAACATACTTGCATTCCAGGTAAACCCTACATTGTCAAGCGTTAGGAGAATTTTTCTTTAACATATATATTGCTGTATGAAGTTTATTAACAGCTATTTAAGATTTTATATAATTTATATATAAGATTTTATTTAAGATTTATATATATAAACATATGTATATGTTTATAGATGAGATTGGTCTAATAATTTCAATTCTCTTCTTTTTTGTCTTTGGTTTTGATATCAAGATGAAAATAGTCTCATAAAACGAAGTGCAGAATGTCTCTCCTTTTGGCAAAGTTTGCCCAAGGGAGGAATTCCCAATTCTGCCATACATCTAAGAATTCTGGTGTATCTACTATGTCTCTCATTATGTTTCTTTCACTCTGAAACTTGTTTATATCTTCTTTTTACTTCATTCATCTTGTCCATACTTTTTAAACAACCAGAGTTTGAGTCTCCCCATTTCTTCTTTTCAAGTTTTTATTTAAATTTTAATTAAGATATAGTGTAATAATGGTTTTAGGAGAATTTAGTGAATCATCACTTATATATAACACCCAGTGCTCATCACAATATGTGCCCTCCTTAATACTCATCACCCATTTAGCCCATTCCCAACTCACCTCCCCTCCAGCAACTCTGTTTGTTCTCTATACTTAAGAGTCTCTTATGGTTTGCCTCCCGCTCTTTTTTTTCTACCTTCCCCTATGTTTATCTGTTTTGTTTCTTAAATTCTGCATAGTGAAATCATACGGTATTTGTCTTTCTCTTAGTTCGCCTAGCATAATAAACTCCAGCTGTTTATAAAATCTACATTGTTGCAAACGGCAAATATCCATTCTTTTCTATGGCTGAATAAGATTCCATTGTATATATACTACTTCCATTGTATATATGTATACTTCCATTGGACACTTGAACTTTTCCCATAGTTTGGCTATTGAAGATAATGCTGCTATAAACATGGGGGTGCATGTGCACTTTCAAATCTTATTTTTGTATCTTTTGGGTAAATACCTGGTAGTGCAATTTCTGGGTTGTAGGGAAGTTCTATTTTTAACTTTTTGAGGAAGATCTATACTGTTTTTCAGGGTGGCTGCACCAGTTTGCATTCCCACTAGCAGAGTAAGGGGGTTCCCCATTCTCTGCATCCTCACAAACCTCTGCTGCCTCCTGTGTTGCTAATTTAGGCATTCCAACAGGTGTGAGGTGGCACTTCATCATGGTTTTTTTAAGAATTTTTTTTAACGTTTATTCATTTTTTGAGAAACAGAGACAGAGCGTGAGTGGGGGGGCGGGGCAGACACACACACACACACACACACACACACACACACACACACACACACACACAGAATCTGAAGCAGGCTACAGGCTCTGGGCTGTCAGCACAGAGCCCAATGTGGGGCTCAAGCCCATGGACTGTGAGATCATGACCTGAGCCAAAGTCTGATGCCCAACAGACTGAGCCACCCAGGCGCCCCCCTCATCGTGGTTTTGATCTGTATTTCCCTGATGATGAGTGATGTTGAGTATCTTTTTGTGTCTGTTATCCTTCTGGATGTCTTCTTTGGAAAAATGTCTGTTCATGTCTTGCCCATTTCTTAACTGCATTATTTTTTGGGTGTTGAGTTTCATAAGTTCTTTATAGATTTTGGATACTAACCCTTTATCCAATATGCCATTTGCAAATATCTTCTCCCATTCTGTAGGGTGCCTTTTAGTTTTATTGTTTCCTTCCCTGTCCAGAAGCTTTTTATTTTTATGAAGTCCCAAGAGTTCAGTTTTAGTTTTGTTTTCCTTGCCTCCAGCAATGTGTCTACTAAGAAGTTGTTCTAGCAAGGTCAAAGAGGTTGCTGCCTGTGTTCTCCTCTAGGATTTTGATGGTTTCCTGGCTCACATTTAGGTCTTTCATCCATTTTAAATTTACTTTTGTGTATGGTGTAAGAAAGTGGTCTAGTTTCACTCTTCTGCATGTTGTTGTCCAGTTTTCCCAATGCCACTTGTTGAAGAGACTCTTTTTTCAATTGGATATTCTTTCCTGCGTTGTCAACGATTAGTTGACCATATAGTTGTGGATCCATTTCTGGGTTTTCTATCCTGTTCCATTGATCTATGTGTTTGTTTTTGTGCCAGTACCATACTGTCTTGGTGTCTACAGTTTTGTAATATAGCTTGAAGTCCGGAATTGTGATGCCTCCAGCTTTGCTTTTCTTTCTCAAGATGGCTTTGGCTATTTGGAGTCTTTTGTGGTTCCATATAAATTTTAGGATTGTTTGTTCTAGCTTGGTGAAAAATGCTGGTGGTATTTTGATAGGGGTTGTATAAAATGTATAGATTGTATTAAATATGTATATTTGGGTAGTGTAGACTATTTTAGCAATATTTGTTCTTCCAACCTATGAGCATGGAATATTTTTCCATTTCTTTGTGTCCTCTTTGATTTCTTTTATAAGTGTTCTATAGTTCTCATATTACATATTTTTTACCTCTTTGGTTAGGTTTATTCCTAAGTGTCTTATGGTTTTTGATGCAATTGTAAACAGGATCAATTCCTTATTTTCTCTTTCTGCTGCTTCATTATTGGTGTACAGAAATGCAACAGATTTCTGTACATCGATAGTATATCCTATGACTTTGCTGAATTTGCTTATCAATTCTAGCAATTTTTTGATGGAGTCTTTCAGGTTTTCTACATGGAGTATCATGTCATCTGCAAATAGTGAAAGTTTTACTTTTCCTTGTTGATTTTGGTGTCTTTTATTTCTTTATGTTGTATGATTGCTGAGGCTAAGACTTCTAGTATTATCTTAAAAAGTAATGGTGAGAGTGGACATCCCCATATTGCTCCTGACTGTTGGGGAAAAAAGCTGTTTTTCTCCATTGACTGGGGGTCTTTCATATATAGCCTTTATGATGTTAAGGAATGTTCCCTTCATCCCTAGTTTGTTGAGGGTTTTTATCAAGAACAGATAGTGTATTTTGTCAAATACTTTTCTGCATCTATTGAAAGTATCATATGGTTCTTATCTTTTATTAATGCGGTATATCATCTTGACTGATTTGTGAATACTGAACCACCCTTGCAGCTCAGGAATACATCCTAGTTGATCGTGGTGAATAATTTTTGATTTGTTACTATCTTGAGAATTTTTTGCATCCATATTCATCAGGGACTTTGGCCTATAATTCTCCTTTGTTTAGTGGGGTCTTTATCTGGTTTTGGAATCAAGGTAATGCTGGCCTCATAGAATGAGTTTGGAAATTTTCCTTCCATTTATATTTTTTGGAACAGTTTGAGAAAAATAGGTATAAACTCTTCTTATGTTTGGTGGAATGCTGCTGGGAAGCCATTTGTCTGTTAGGAGATTTTTGTCTGTTAGGAGATTTTTGATTACTGACTCAATTTCTTTGCTGGTTATGGGTCTGTTTAAATTTTCTATTTCTTCCTGTTTCAGTTTTGGTAGTTTATGTCTCTAGGAATTTGTCCATTTCTTCCAGATTGCCCTATTTGTTGGCATATAATTGCTCCTAATTTTCTCTTATAATTGTTTGTATTTCTGTGGTGTTGGTTGTGATCTCTCCTCTCTTATTCATGATTTTATTTGTTTGGATCCTTTCTCTCTACTTTTTGATAAGTCTAGCTAGGGGTTTATCAATTTTATTAATTCTTTCAAAGAACCAGCTACTAGTTTCATTGATCTGTTCTACTGTTTTTTGTTTGTTTCTATATCATTTATTTCTGCTCTAATCTTTATTATTTCCCATAGTCTGCTGGCTTTAGGCTCCATTTACTCTTCCTTTTCTAGCTCCTTTAGGCGTAAAGTTAAGTTGTGTATTTGAGATTTTTCTTGCTTCCTGATGTTGACCTGTTTTGCTAGATATTTCCTTCCTATAACTGCTTTTGCTGCGTTCCAAGGGTTTTGAACTGCCATGATTTCAGTTTCATTTTCTTCCTTGTATTTTTTTTTCTTCTTTAATTTCCTGGTTTAACCCAATCATTATTTCATAGGATGTCCTTTAACTTCCATGTATTTGTAGTCTTTCCAAATTCTTTTTTGTGGTTGACTTCAAATTTCATAGTGTTGTGGTCAGAAAATATGCATTGTATGATCTAAACCTTTTTTGTATTTGTTGAGGCCTGATTTGTGACCCAGTATGTGATTTATTCTAAAGAATGTACTACGTGCACTCAAAAAATAATGTGTATTCTGCTGCTTTAGGATGAAATGTTCTGAATATATATGTTAAGTCCATCTGGTCCAGAGTGTCATTCAAAGCCATTGTTTTCTAATTGATTTTCTGCTTAGATGATCTGTCCATTGCTCTAAGTGGGGTGTTAAAGTCCCCTACTATCATTGTATTATTATCAATGAGTTTGTTTATGCTTTTTGTTGATTTATATATTTTAGTTATTATGAGTTGGGGGCATAAATATTTACAATTATTATATATCTGTTGGATAGACTCCTTTATGATACAGTGCCTCCTTTATCATCTCTTTGTTTTAAAATCTAGTTTGTCTGATATAAGTATGGCTACTCCAGCTTTCTTTTAACACTCATTAGCATGATAGATGATTCTCCATTCCCTCACTTTCAATCTGCATGTATCTTTAGGTCTAAAATGAGTCTCTTGTAGGTAGCATATAGATGGGTCTTGTGGGGTTTTTTTTCATTTTTATTTTTACTTTTTTCCATTCTGATACCCTATGTCTTTTGATTGTAGCATTTAGTCCATTTACATTCAGAGTGATTATTGATAGGTATGAATTTAGTGCCATTTACCTGTAAAGTTGGTGTTTCTTGAGGTTTTTTATCTGTTCCCTTCTAGTCTTTGTTGCTTTTAGGCTTTCTTTCACATTCAAAAAGCCCCCTTTAATATTTCTTGCAGGGCTGGTTCAGTGGTCACAAACTCCCTTAGTTTTTGTTTGGGAAACTCTCTTTCTATTCTGAATGACAGACTTGCTGGATACAGTATTCTTGGCTGCATATTGTTTGCATTCAGCATGTTGAATATATCATGCCACTCCCTTCTGACTTGGCAAGTTTCTGTGGAGAGATCTGCTGCAAATCTTCTTTGTCTTCTCTTGTAGGTTGGGGACTTTTATTCCCTTGCTTTTAGGACTCTTATCTCTTAAAATTTTGCAAATTTTACTACAGTGTATCTTGGTGTTGGCTGGCTTTTATAGATTTTGGTGGGAGTTCTCTGTACCTCCTGGATTTCAATGTCTATTTCCTTCCTCAGATTAGGGAAGTTTTCAGCTGTAGTTTTCAGCTGTAAGGTTAAAATAAACCTTATGCCATCTTTCTCCTCTCTTCTTCTGCGACTCCTATGATACAAATGTTATGCTTTATGGAGTTGTTGAGTTCCCTAAGTTTATATTCATGATCTAATATTTTTATTTCCCTCATCTTTTCAGCTTCATTATTTTCCATAATTTCATCTTGTATATCACTTATTCATCCCTCTGATTCTTCCATCCTTGTGGTCATTACATCTAGTTGGTTTTGCATATATCTTATAGCATTTTTCATTTTGGCCTACTAGTTTTTAGTTATCTCTGCAGTAAGGGACTCCCTAGTGACTTCTATGCTTTTCTCAAGCCAAGCTAGTATCCTTATGACTGTTGTTTTAAATTCTGGTTCAGGTAGGGGTGCCCAGGTGGCTCAGTCAGTTAAGCATCTGACTCTGGCTCAGGTCATGATCTCATGATTCATGGGTTCGAGCCCTGCGTCGAGCTCTGTGCTAACAGCTCAGAGACTGGAGCCTGCTTCAGATTTTGTGTCTTCCTCTCTCTCTCTCTCTCTCTCTCTCTGCCCCTCCCCCATTTGCACCCTGTCTCTCTCTCTTAAACATTAAAAAAATTTTAAATTCTTGTTCAGGTATATTACTTATATCTGTTTTGATTATTCCTTGGCCATTACTTCTATCTCTTCTTGTTCTCTCTTTTGGGATGAATTCCTCCATCTTGGCATTTTGTCTAGATCTCTGTCTTCTCTGCATTAGGAAAACCTGTTATATTTCCTGCTCCTGAGAGTAATGGCTATATTACTAAGATGTCATATACTTCCCAGGGTATGGTGCTTCAGGAAGTGTTTTGGTGTATGCTGTATGTGCTCTGCTGTTGTGGTTTGGCTGCTCTTTTCCTCAGATCAGTACTCTGTAGAGTTTCTCCTTACCTGCAGTGGGGAGTGTTTGGACCTTGTACAGTATGTGGCAAGTTTTAACTAGGTGTGTTTTAGTCTGCTTGTTAAAAAAGGTTAGATCCTATTTCCTCTAGAGCTGAAGTTTTGCAGCACTCTATGGTCAGTAGACTTGGTGCTTGCAGAGGGTTTATGCTGGTCTTGTGGGGGAGGAGCCCTCCTCAGCTCTGGCTTTCAGAGCTTGCCCTTAATAAAACAAAGAAACAAATACACCTGCAGAGCTCAGGGGGGCAGGGCCTGGTGTAAGTGGCTCAAGCCTCTACTGTGGGCATTGTGCCTCTCTCTCAAGTACATCTGTGCTGATGGAAGGGGTGAAAAATGGCATCCACCTGCTCTAGTCCCTAGAGAGCGTAGTTCACGCCTGCCACTCTTCAGGAAGCCCTCACGGAAGAGTGAACAATCCCTTCTTGTGTCACAGGCTTCCATCAGATCCCTGCCTTCACCCTTGTCTGTGTCCAAACTGTCCACCTTCCCAGTGGCACAGTGCTCCTGTGTTTTACATCAGGTGTGCTGGCTGGCATTCAAAACATCAAATTGTAGGGACCTGGAGTGGCAGGGTGCAAACCTACACTGATCCTCTGGGGAAGGATTGCCATGCTTGGCTGCTTCCAATTTGTCCCAGAAAATCAGTTCCAGGACTGAGCAGGGGCTTGGGAGTTTATGGTAAAGTGCAGCCAAAAGCTAGCTTCCTGGTTAGTTACACTTAGCAGGTGCATTATGCTGATGAATGAGGCAGCTCAATGGTGCCTGCCTGGTCTTTTGTCCCCTTAGGGGCAGTGCCACCTCTCCCAAATGCACTCCAAGAAGGAGAACTGTCTCTCCCGGTGGGACCCAGGATAACCTCAGACCACGCTGTCTGCTCCCGGACCTCTACCCTCCTTCTCCAGGAGCACCACCACATCTACCAGGATCAACCTTAGCGATAGTGTGGACTTCTAAAACTTCAGACTTTGAGCTCTGCTGCTTGTAAAAACTTGTGATAATCAGCCACTCTCATTTCCTCAATGATTTGGGGGAAGTGTTTTTCTTGTGCAGCACCCTGCACCTGTATGCTGCATTCTTCCTTTCTCTTTCTCCTGTCTCTGTGATTAGGGCTCCCTCTCCTCTGCAGCACACTATAATTCTTTTCTCCCCCAAATCACTCTCTGCACTTCCTACCTTCCATGATGCAGCCTCTTTTCTCCCTCTAGTTGTGCAGTTTCTTCTCTCAGTGCTCAGATCAATTTCTTGGTATTCAGAATGATTTGATATTTATCTAGCTGTGTTCAAGGAACAAGGCAATCACAGAGTCCCCCTATTACTACACCATCTTTACTCTCCCCATCTTTTCTTTAGAATTCTATTAATAGCTGAACTTTATTGTCTCCTTCCTCCACTTTCTTGGGCATTCTTTGTTGACCTCAACTTTCTCTTCTTGAGTTGGTGCTTAGATGATTCATTTTCAGTTTTTTAAAAAATTTTATTTTATTGTGGTAAAGAAGCAACATGAGATCTACCCTCTTAACAAAATTTTGAGTGTATAATACAATATTGTTGACCATAGGTTACAACACTGTATAGCAGATCTCTATAGCTTATTCATCTTAATTAAAACTTTAGGCCCACTGATTAGTAACTTCCTGTTTCCTCTTTAGTCCCACTCTTTTGAATCTATGAATTTGACTATTTTAGACACCACATATAAATTGAATCATACAGTATTTGTCTTTCTGTAGCTGGTTTATTTCATTTAGCATAACGGTCCCGAATTGACCAATATCCAATATTTTGCAATATTTTGCATGTTGCAGAATTTTCTTCTTGTTTAAGGTTGAATAACATTCCCTTGCAGGCTTTCTTCATTCATCCATCGACAGAAACTTAAGTTATTTCCATATCTTGGCTATCATGAATAGGGCTTCTATGAACACAGGAGTGCTAATCTGTCTTTGATATCCTGATTTCATTTCTCTTAAATCGGTATCCAGAAGTGGGATTGGTGGATCCTACAGTAGTTCTCTTTTTAATTTTTTGAGGAACTCCTATACTGTTTTTCATAGCCACCATTTTGCATTCTTACCAACTGTGTACAAGGTCCCAATTTCTCCACATTCTTACCAATATTTATTTTCTTTTAATTTTTTGATAATCGTCATCTCAAACAGGTGTGAGGCAATAAGTAAGTGGTTTTGATTTGCATTTCCATGGTGATTATTGATGTTGAGGATCTTTTCATATATCTGATGGCCACACATATGTCGTTGGAAAACTGTCTATTCAAGTTCTTTGTCCATTTTAAAACTTGATTGTTATTATTTCTATTAATTGTAAGAGTCCCTTATATATTTTGGGTATTAACTCCTTATTGAGTGTATAGCTTGCAAATATTTCATTCCATTCTATTTTATAGGTTGCCTTTTTTTGATGGCTTCCTTTGCTTTACAGTAACATTTTAGTAACAAAAACCTAGTTTTTGTGTCAGATCCAAAAAATCACCAACAAGACCAATCTCAGTGACCTTTTCCCCTATGTTTTTTTTTAATAAGAGTTTTACAGTTTCAGGTCTTTAATTTAAATCCTAAATCCCTTTTGAGTTGATTTTTGTGTATCGTATAAGGAACCAATTATACTCTTTTGCATGTGAGTGTCCAATTTTATAATACCCTTTATTGAAGAGACTATCCTTCCCCTATTGCGTATTGTTGGTGCCTTTGTCGAAAATTAGTTGACCATATATATGTGGGTTTATTTCTGGGCTCTCTATTCTGTCCCATTGATCTGTGTTTTTATGCCAATACCATATTGTTTTGATTGATATAGTTATGTAACATACATAAGAAGGTATAATGCTTCCAACTTTGCACTTCTTGCTTAAAATTGCTTTAGCTATTCAGGGTCTTTTATGATTCCATACGGATTTTAGGACTTTTTTTTTTTCTATTCCTGTAAAATTGCCATTTGAATTTTGATAGGGATGGCACTGAAAGTGTAGATCACTCTGTATAGTATGGACATTTTACAATATTAACCCTTTCAATCCATGAACATGAGATGTCTTGCTATTTACTTGTGTCTTCAATTTTCTTCATAAATGTTTGATAGCTATCATTGTATAGATCTTTCACCTCCTTTGTTTATTCTTAAGAATAAGATGCAATTGTAATTGGTATTGTTTTCTTAATTTCTTTTTCAGATGCAATTGTAAATGGTATTGTTTTCTTAATTTCTTTTTCAGAGAGTTTGTTGTTAGTGTGTAGAAATGCAACCAATTTTCATTTGTTGATTTTGTATCCTGCAACTTTACTAAGTTCATTCATTAGTTTTAACAGTTTTTGGATGGAGTCTTTAGGGTGTTCTATATATAAGATAATGTATTCTGAAAACAAAACAAGTTTCATTTTTCCTGATATGGATGCCTTTTATTTCTTTCTTTTGCCTAATTGTGCTGCTTAGGACTTCCAGTACTAAGTTGAATTAGAATTGATGAGAGTGGGCCTCTTTGTCTTGCTCGTAATCTTAGATGAAAACTTTTGGCTTTTCAGCAGTATGTTAGTTGTAAGCTTGCTATATAAAACCTTTGTTTCTTTGAGGTATAATCCTTCTATACCTAACTTGTTGAGAGTTTTATCAAAGGTTATTAAATTCTGTGAAATGCTTTCACTGCATCTACTGCAATGATATGATTTTTTTTCTCTTCATTGTGGCATATCATGTTTATTTAGAATATGCTAAACTACCTAAACCCAGAAACAAATACAACTTGATCACTGTATGTAATCCTTTTAATATGCTGTTGAATTCTGTTTAGTAGTATTTTGTTGAGAATTTTTCATATATATTCATCAGGAATATTGGCCTATAATTTACAATGTTCTTATCTGGCTTTGGTATCAAGGTAATGCTGCCCTTGTGAAATGAGTTTGGAAGTGTTCCCTCCTCTTCAATTATTTTGGAAGACTTTGAGAAGGACTGTCATTAAGTCTTTAAATGTTTGGTAGAATTCACCAGTGAAGCCATCTGTTACTGGACTTTTCTTTGCTGAAAGATTTTTTTATTACTGATTCATTTGCCTTAAGAGTTATTGGTCTGTTCAAATATTCTATTTCTCCATAATTTGTTCTTGGTAGGCTGTGTGTTTCTAGGGATTTATCCATTCTTCTAAGTTGTCCAATGTTTTGGCATATCATTGTTCCTGTAGTCTCCTGTGATCATTTGTATTTTTGGGGCATTACATGTAACAGCTCTTTTCTTATTTTGAGTTTTCACTCTTTTTTTCTGTTAGGCTAGCTAAAGGTTTGTCAAATTTATCTTTTCAAAAAACCAACTCATAATTTCATTACCTTTTCTATTATCTCTCTGGTCTCTATTTCATTTATTTTTGCTCTGATCTTTGTTATTTCTTCCTTCTACTCAATTCAGGGTTAGTGCTTCTTCCTTTCCTAGTTCCATGTGATGTAAAGTTAGGTTGAGATCTTTCTGTTTCTTTGATGTAGACATTTATCACTATAAACTTTCCTCTTAGAGCTCATTTTACCACATCTCCATAATTTTAGCGTGCTGTGTTTCCATCTTCATTTGTCTCAGATACTTTTAAATTTCTTTTTCTTTAACCCATTAGTTGTTCAGAAGCATGTTGTTTAATCTCCACGTATTTGTGAATTTTACAGTTTTTCTGTTACTGATTTCTTGTTTCATGTAATTGTGGTCAGCAAAGATGCATGATGTGATTTCAATCTTTTTGTATTTGTTAAGACTGGTTATGTGGCCTAATAAATGATTTATCCCAGAGAATGTTCTATGTGTATCCTGCCACTGTTGGATGGAATGTTTTGTATATGTCTGTTTGATGTTTTTTTGTCTAAAGTGTAGTTTAAATCCAGTATTTTCTTATTGATATTCTGTCTGGATGATCTACCCACTGTTCAAAGAGGGGTATTGAAGTCTCCTATTATTATTGTTTCTTCCTTCAGATCGGCTAATGTTTGCTTTATATATTTAGATGCTCCAATATTAGGTGCATATTTTTTTAACATCCTATTGATGAATTGACCACTTTATCATTATGTAATGGCCTTGTCACTTATAGTTTTTGACATAAAGTCTATTTGTTTGATATAATTATCACTGCACCTGTTCTCTCAGTTTCCATTTGCAGGAAATATCTTTTACCATCCCTTCACTTTCAGTCTATGATTGGATAATTAGTTCATTTACATTTAAGGTAATTTTTGGTAGGTAAAGTCTTTTGTTAATTCTTCTCTGGGTGTTTTGTAGACCCTTTGTTCTTCCTCTCTTGCTCTCCTCTTTTGTTGTTTGGTAATTTTCTGTAGTAGTATGCTTTGATTCCTTTCTTGATCTTTTGTGTATCTACTACTGGTTTTTACTTTCTGGTTACCATGAGGCTTACATAAAACATTGTAACAGTCCATTTTAAGCTTATAACTTAACTTGGACAGCATATAAAAGCTCTATATGTTTACTCCCTGACCCTACATTTTATGTTTTTGATGTCATAATTTATATCTTTTTAGTGTACTCATTAAAAAATTATTACAGCTGTAGTCATTTTTAATACTTTTGTCTCAACCTTTATACTAGAATTATATGTGATTTATACACCACCATTATATATTAGAGTATTCCAAATTTGACTATATATCCACTTATGCCAGTGAGTTTCATACTTTCATGTTTTCATTTTACTAATTGGCACTTTTTCATTTCAGCTGGAAGAACTTCTGTTAGCATTTCTTGTAAGGCAAGTCCAGTGGTGATGCTCCTTCAACTTTTGTCTTATCTTTATCTCCTCTTCAATTCTGGGACAATTTTGCCTGGCGAAGTGTTCTTGGCTGGCAGTTTTTCTTTCTTCCCTTCCTTCTTTCCTCCCTCCCCTCCCCTCCTTCCTCTCTTCTTCCTTTTCTCCATTCCTTCCTTCCTTCCTTCTTCTTTGAGAACTTAGACTGTATCACTCCACTCCCTTCTAGCTTACAAAGTTTACCCTGAAAAATCTGCAAGTAGTCTTGGGGCAGGGGTTATCTTGTATGTAACATGTTGCTTTTCAATCATTGCTTTCAACATTTTTTCTCTTGAACTTTCGGAAAATTGATTGTGTCTCAGTGCAGGTCTCTTAAAATTATCTTGTTTTGTGCTTTTTAAAGTTTTCTTGATCTGGATGTCTATTTCCCCAGGTTTGGGAAGTTTTCAGCCATTATTTCATTTAATAATCTCTCTGTGCCTTTTTTTCTCTCTCCTCCTGTTGGGACTCTCATATTCTCATAATGTGTTTATTCCTCCACTTGTTGGCATCCTGTAAGTTCCTTAAGCTATCTCTACTCTTTTTCCTCCTCAGACTGGATGATTTCCACTGACCTCTGAGTTTACTGATCCTTTCTTCTGCTTGACCTAGTCTCCTGTTGAACCCGTGTACTGAATTTTTCAGTTCACTTGTATTCTTCAGCTCTATAATTTCTGTCTACTACTTTTTAATATTTTTTCTCTGTTGAAACTCACTTTGTTTATGTATTGGTCTC
This sequence comes from Panthera leo, assembly GCF_018350215.1. Lineage (NCBI taxonomy): Eukaryota > Metazoa > Chordata > Mammalia > Carnivora > Felidae > Panthera > Panthera leo. Next base: position 144,046,879 of record NC_056687.1, on the reverse strand, counting down.
ATGAGTTCGGTGAGCATCTTTATGGCCATTATTTTGAATTAGATGACAGGTAAATCATTTATCACCACTGGTTTTATCAGTGAGGTGAGTTGGAAGGAAAGGCATAGGAAGTTCCCATAGTAGGTTCAGGATTCCATAAGACTACTAACTATGTGCTCCATCAGTTCCCTGATGAAGGATAATTAGAATCCTGGCCCCTGGGCAGCAGCTGGGAAATTATGTAATCAAATTCCTTCCAGAGAGAAATTGAGAGTCTTGTGTTTCTGTCTGCTTCTTCTGTACTGACGGTAGGGGGGTGGTGGTAGGAAGTGCTTACACATCTATTAAAAATTGCCTCTTTGTTTTTGGTGATAAAGGAGGACTTGTGAATGCCAAGCCCTTTTGGATCTCTGAGCTAGGTGATTTGGGAGCCAGTCCCTTAAGAGGCAGTCATGACAGGTGGGATGCTAGATGTGTGGATAATCTCTTTCCAGGGAGAAGATGGACACTTGTTTTCATCACTGGAGTGAGGGGAAAGAAAAGTATTAAAGTACCCATAATCCCTTTCAGGCCCCTAGAGAAGTCCAGTCAACTTCCAGATGAAGGTTGATTAGAAACAACCTTGGGTGGGGGGAGAGGGAGAAGACACTGGACCCTCAGACAGCAGCTATAAAAATGTGCAGTCAAATCCCTTCAATGGGGAAACTGGTAGCTTTGTCTTTTTGTCTGTTCTCTCTGTGTTGAGCCCACTGGTATAGTCACGGTAAGTGCTCACACTTCTGTTTAAAACCTCCTCTTTGTTTAATATGGTCCCGAGGGAGTCATGAATGTGGAGCTCCAGTGGCTTTCACAGCTAGGTGATTTGGGAGCCAATTCCTTGTGTAGCAACAATAAATTTGGGGAGCTAGACATGTGATCCAAACCCTTTGCTCCCCAGGGAAAAGCTGGCAGTTGGGGTTCCCTTCTTATTGCAAATTGCTAAGCCAGGAGTTTATGGGATGAATGTGTCTCAACCTTTCCTACTCCTTTCAATGTGTGTATTTTCTCAGTCACTTACTGTGTAGGAGTCACTCAACTAGTTTATTTCTCTCCAAGGGAATTGATTTGTGTGTAGCTGTTTATTCAGTGAATCTGTGGGAGGAAGCAAAGTAAGGAATCTACTATTCTGCCACCATGCTGACATCCTTTGTATTTTGTTTTCTTTACTTTTACATTAGTTCTAGGAAAATACTAAACACCAGTAGTAATAGCAGACATCTTTATCTTGTTGGGACTTTGACAATAGTGAAGCATAAATCTAGTCATCAAAAACAAAAGAAATTAAAGTGATTCCTGTCAAGGCTTTCTTTTTTTGTTTCAGGACACAGTCATCCATCCTCCATAAGCCCCCACAGTTAGCTGCAAAGAAAACAGTAGGAAAGCATGATGTTGGCCACCGGGTGAAAAGCTACCAACCCCCAAATCAAATATAAAGAGAGGTGTGGAAGATTCTAAGTCTAAGGCACCTATTGGGAAATTATGTAACACATTAGCTGAGGGCAAGGAGTTGGGTACAGTTCTAGAAATAATGAGATTATCTATTACAAGTTCATTCAAGGAACTTCTATTTGTTTTTTGTTTTTTGTTTTTTTTTTTAATTTTTTTCAACGTTTTTTATTTATTTTTGGGACAGAGAGAGACAGAGCATGAACGGGGGAGGGGCAGAGAGAGAGGGAGACACAGAATCGGAAACAGGCTCCAGGCTCCGAGCCATCAGCCCGGAGCCTGACGCGGGGCTCGAACTCACGGACCGCGAGATCGTGACCTGGCTGAAGTCGGACGCTTAACCGACTGCGCCACCCAGGCGCCCCAACTTCTATTTGTTTTTATTTAATAAATAAGAAAACCAGGACTTAATATTTAATATCAAATTGATGTTAGAATCCTCACTCAGATCATATAAAGGCAGGTCATATGTCCTAAATGTGATGTGAAGCCTTGCTGGAAAAGTGGAAAGTACCACAAATGAGAGTGTTTCACAGAGGTGCTCTTCAACTATTTACCTTTACCATACTGCAATTCATTCGAGTTATAATTAACTAACTGAACAGGTGTTATTCCTCAGAAAATGGATTCACTTTAAAATATTTCTACAAAGAAACAACATATTTAAGAGAATGCTAATAATGCAAATAATTAATGTGTAAGAGATAAGAAAGAAAGTGAAAAATGATTGCTATCTAGCACTCAATTGCCTAGAATTTTGTCTATCCTGCAACCACTGGACTGCTATAATGGAGAAAGCACTCTAAGTTTATGGTACCATTTCAATGGAAAGCTTAGGAAAATCCATTATGATAGCCTATTATAAAATGTTAAAGGGATTAAAAGATTACTTTTAAATGGTAGATAAAGTTTTCAGATTTTCTTAGGAAGTTGGGTCTCACAGTGGATAATATTGAGAAGATAAATTAACACTAAGAAAATGTCATTATTACTCAAATGATAGTGATACTCATTTTCAATTGCATCTAACTTAAACCTCTTGGTATTTTAGATTTGACACAGTCTATCCAGGCTAATAGAATGTATAATACAGATTACAAAACACTTACTCTTTTCAAACCAGATTCTCATTATCTCTATTACCTTTTCTCCAACACTTTGCTGGTTTTCAAAATTACTACCACATACAGAAGATGCAAATGAAGGGGGAAAAACAATGTAGTCTGGAAACTTCTAAAGTCTTTGGCGGCGGGGGGGGGGGGTGTCCCTATAAAATCATGTCTAAGTAGTTCACACTACAGATTATAAAGATATTGATATGTGCAAAGCTACACTAAGCATTAACACTTGCTTTACATGACTTGTTTTTAATGTTTGATTTCATAATGTAGCTGACATTGAACTACAGAATTCAGAAGAAAATTCGAAAGTTAAATTTGAAAATAAAAAACAGAAACACTTACCCAAAATTATACACCCTTAAGTTCAGGCTATACATTATTAGTTCTTTCATTCAAGGTAATAGTTCATGAACGGTCACAGACACTCAATTTTCAGTCGGAGAGCTCTACCACTTTTTACTAGACAAATGAGTTAACCGTTCTAAATCTTTGGTCCCGCATCTGGAGATAACAAAAGTACTACCCATTACCCTGTACTGAGCTCCCAGTACCATGTATTACAGTCTTTTGATACTCAATAGATATTTGTTGAATAAATGACTGACTTTAAACATTAATTCAAATTAATTGAACTCATTTCAATTCAATTCAATTCAAAAACTCATGAATTGAGTTTTTACTAAATGTCAAGCATGGATTTCAGGACTATGAGCAAAAGATGAACAAAAAACAATGTCTCTTCTTGAGTTCAGACAGAGACACAGATAAACCCAAGTTCCATAAAATACTGGATAAATGTAACATGGGTGATACATGTTAGAATAAATGAACAAAACCCTGTGAGAACACAAATGAGGAAATGATTCTTTTTGGGACAGAAGGGTTCCATGAAAGATGCATGAAACAGCTGACCTTTGGGCTGAGCCTGAGAGGATATAGGAGTTCATCACGGAGAAGAGGGCAAAGAATATATAAGAAGAACTGCAAGCAAATGCATGAAGGTGCAAAAGTACAAAGCATGTACAGAAATACTGAGCTGCCAGGCATGGTTAGAATACTTCTTAAGGGAAATAAAGTGGCAGCAAGTGAGGCTGAAGAAAACATCTAAGAGCAAGAGTGTAAAGGGCCTTATTTACCATGTTATGTTAATAGAAGTTATTCTGGAGGCAGAGAGGAGCCATTGTTTAGAAGCAAGAGCATCACAAAAGTCAGACAATTTACTTCAGAATTTCTCCGGTACACATTTTTCACATTTTCCTATCTCGAAAATCACCATGTGTCTTCCAATTAACGGCCTCCTAAAGCCATAAAGAAATGTCCTTGTCTGTACATAAAAGTTAAAGTATAAACTCACCTAAAAGTGTAGAGACATGGTTGTTTCCTCATGGAATGACTAGACAAATACCACCACTAAATATATATAAATTCAATATTAATTCAAGAATGAGTCCTAGTTTTTTTTAAGTTCATTTATTTTGAGAAAGAGAGACAGAGGCAGATAGAGACAGTGAGCAGGGGAGGGGCAGAGAGAGAGAGGGAGAGAGAATCCCAAGCAGGCTCCGAGTTGTCAGCAGTGTGGAGCCCAAAGCAGGGCTCAAAATCATAAACTGCAGGATCATGACCTGAGCTGAAGTGAATAGTCGGACACTCAACAGACTGAGCCACCCAGGCACCCCAAGTCCTGGTTTTTGATCAAAAACCTTCATTGGCATATTCAGATAAAAGCAGAGTAACACCAGAATCCAAACTTGGAGACACTGTATTGTGATTTGAAAGAAAACCTCTCAGATAACAGTGAGGCACTCTTAAATTGTCTCACCAATGCTTTTGATGGCACAGAAGACGTGTGAAAACACCAACATCAAAATGAAAAGTTATTTAGGAAAAGTACTCATATACAAAGAAGTTTCAGGAATTCCTTAACCAATTTATTTCATTTATATTCTTTTTTATGTCTATTCAAAAGTGAGATGTGATAAGAATATGTCTAAATATCTCCAAAAGAATTTTTTAATTATGAAATAAAAATCCTATGAAAGGGCGGGCCTATGCCGGCCGACTCCATCTTGTTCTGTGTCCTTCACCTTGACCACACCTCCTCCCCTTGAGTAACCCCCCCCCTCACCTGTCTAACAGGACTCGGACCCTTCCCCAGCCAATCGGCTGAGGCCACAGCCGTTACCTCACCAACTGCCCCTGGGCCCCAATAAAACCTTTGTCCTTTTGAAACTCGCTCTCTCTCCCTGGTATCTCACCGCTGCGTCGGTGCAGGTAGGGGATTGAGCTCGAGCTAGCTCGAATAAAGGTTCTTTTGCTTTTGCATCGGACTCGGCTCCCTGGTGGTCTTTGGGGATCACGAATTCTGGGCATAACATTTGGGGGCTCGGCCCGGGATCCCCAAGACCCCTGAGGGACCCCCGACCCGGAGAGCCTGACTGGCCACGGTTAGTGTCTGTTTGTTTGTTCTGTCTTTTCTGTGTGAGCTCACTTCTGGAGTTCTGGTAGTGCCCGACGCGGTCTAAGTGGACGCACTGGAGGACCACGGGCCGGGAGTTTCGGAAGACGTTCCGATTCTCCCTTCTGGAGGGACGTGGAATCCCCTCAAAGGTCTGAGACGAGGCGGGTCGCTCCCGCTGGTCGGCGTGAGGCCGTCGTCTTTGGAGGGACGTGGAATCCCCTCATCGGTTTTGGAGGGACGTGGAATCCCCTCATCGGTTTTGGAGGGACGTGGAATCCCCTCAAATGTCTAAGCTAGCTTTCAGTTTTGCTTCCATGGAGTTGGAAGATTTTCTAGGGGCCCTCTGTTTGTCTGTTTTTGTGTTTCTCTGTTTTGTTCTGTGGACTTACTGGACGGATGTTATGGGACAGACTCAGACTACTCCTCTAAGTATTATGATTGATCACTTTAAGGATGTGAGGGGAAGAGCTAACAACCTCAGTGTGGAAGTCCGAAAGGGTCGGTGGCAGTTTTTTTGTTCTAGCGAGTGGCCAACTTTCAATGTCGGATGGCCACCAGAGGGGACCTTCGACCTCCCTACCATCCACCGAGTCAGGAGTATCATCTCTCAGCCTAAGACGGGCCATCTTGATCAGCTCCCTTACATTATCACTTGGCGGGACCTTGTGGAAGACCCACCCTCTTGGCTTAAACCCTTCCTAGCCCCGCTCCCTCCGGAGCCAAAACCCATTCTTGCTTTGCAGGGGACAAAGAAGAAGAAAAGTCTTATCCAGCCTTCAGCACCCCTCTACCCTGTCTTACAGGGGGGTACTGAAGAAGAATTAATTTTTCCTCCCTCGTATAACCCCTCTAGGATGCTGGAAGAACACCATCCTCCCCCTCCGGGGGAGGCAGACGCTGTTCCGAGAGCGGGAGGCGGAAACGCTCCAGTGGGAAGCCCGCCCTTCACCAGACAAAGGGCTCAGAGGGAGCAATCCGCCTCCGCTGCCGACTCCACTATTCTGCCCCTGCGAGCCACCGGACCCCCAGACGCGGAGGGGAACCAGCCCCATCACTATTGGCCTTTCGCCACTAGTGACCTCTACAATTGGAAAGCTCAGAATCCTAAGTTTTCCGAGAAACCGGCAGGGCTTATTGATTTATTAGACTCTGTTCTTTTTACCCATCAGCCCACGTGGGACGATTGCCAGCAGCTTTTGCAGGTCCTGTTCACGACTAAAGAAAGAGAAAGAATCGTCAACGAGGCCCGAAAACTAGTTCCGGGCACAGACGGGAATCCCACCACCAACCAGGCTCAGATAGATGCCTCCTTCCCCTTAACTCGGCCCCAGTGGGATTTCAACACGGCAGAAGGTAAGGAGAGGCTCCGGGTCTACCGCCAGACTCTAATGGGGGGTCTCCGAATGGCTGCTAGAAAGCCAACCAATTTGGCCAAGGTAGGAAATGTACAACAGGGAAAAGATGAATCTCCGGCTGCCTTTTTAGAACGGATCATGGAGGCATTCCGTACCTATACCCCCATGAATCCAGAGGCTCCGGAAAGCAAGGCAGCTGTTATCATGGCCTTTGTAAACCAATCGGCCATAGACATTAGGAGAAAATTACAGAAAATAGATAGACTAGGAGAAAAAAGTCTGCAGGACTTACTGGTGGTAGCCGAAAAGGTATATAATAACCGGGAGCTTCCTGAGGACAAGCAGGCTCGCGCCATGGCGGCTGCCAGCAGTAAGCAGACTCGAGACCTGGCGAGAATACTACTAGCTACCACTGCTGACTCCCCTGAGGAACGAGACCGCCGTCTCTGGCAGCTGGCAGACGACGCAAGAAAAGGTAAAAGAACCACCAAGGGGGGGAAGCAGAGGCTGCAGAAGGATCAGTGCGCATACTGCAAGGAGATAGGGCATTGGGCCCGAGATTGTCTGAAAAGGGCCGGCGGGAAAGGAAGCAAGACTGATCGAGTAAAAGTCCTAGAGCTAGATGAACTAAGTGATTAGGGGAGTCGGGGTTCGGACCCTCTCCCCGAACCCAGGGTAACTCTTAAAGTGGAGGGGACCCCTGTTGACTTCCTTGTCGACACCGGAGCACAACATTCGGTCCTCCGCACCCCACAAGGAAAACTAGCCAGCAAGAAGTCCTGGGTACAAGGGGCAACTGGTATGAGCCAGTATTCATGGACTACCCGAAGAACAGTAGATTTGGGAACGGGCCGGGTATCCCACTCCTTTATGGTAATACCAGAATGCCCCTACCCGCTGTTAGGACGGGACTTACTGACCAAGATTGGAGCTCAGATAACTTTCAGACAAGGGGGGCCTCAGGTCACCGATGGCAAGGGCCACCCCATCCAGGTCCTGACCATGAAACTGGAGGATGAATACCTCCTCCACCAGGAGGCGCTCCCGAGAGAGGATAATATAGACAGATGGCTACAAGAATTCCCCTCGGTTTGGGCAGAGACTGGGGGGGGGATGGGACTAGCCGCTCATAGGACCCCAGTCCTGGTAGAGCTCAAGCCAGGAGAGAGTCCGGTAAGGATCAAACAATACCCCATGTCACAGGAGGCCCGGAAGGGGATCCAGCCACACATCCGGAGACTACGAAGCCTAGGGGTACTAGTTCCCTGCCAGTCTGCCTGGAACACCCCCTTACTGCCGGTCAAAAAGCCTCACACAAATGACTACCGACCGGTACAAGACCTCCGGGAAGTAAATAAGAGGGTCGCGGACATACACCCAACTGTTCCCAACCCATATACTCTCTTGAGCTCCTTGGCGCCCCCCAGGGTCTGGTATACTGTACTAGATTTAAAGGACGCCTTCTTCAGTCTGCCGCTGGCACCCCAGAGCCAACCCCTGTTCGCCTTCGAGTGGCATGATCCGGAGGAGGGCTACAGTGGGCAACTCACCTGGACACGGCTACCTCAGGGATTCAAAAATTCACCCACCATCTTCGACGAGGCACTACACGAGGACCTGGGTGAGTACAGAAGGGAGCACCCTGGCCTCACCCTCCTACAGTACGTAGATGACATCCTGATTGCTGCTGACACGGCCAAAGACTGTGAGCGAGGGACCCAGGACCTGCTGGCTACCCTGGGAGCTTTAGGGTACCGGGCATCCGCGAAGAAGGCTCAGATATGCAGGGAGAGGGTAAGTTACCTGGGATATATCCTGGAGGGCGGACAGCGGCGGTTATCAGATGCCAGAAAAGAAACTGTCCTAAAGATCCCTACTCCCACCTCCCGAAGAGAAGTGAGGGAATTCCTAGGATCAGCCGGCTACTGCCGCCTCTGGGTTCCAGGTTTTGCTGAGATCGCCAGGCCCCTATATAAAGCTACCAAAGAAGGGAAAACATTTAAATGGACTGAAAAAGAAGAAATTGCCTTTAATCAGTTAAAAAAGGCCCTCCTAAGTGCCCCAGCCCTGGGCCTACCAGACATTATGAAACCCTTCCACCTCTTTGTAGACGAACATAAGGGAATAGCAAAAGGGATTCTAACTCAAGCCTTAGGCCCCTGGAACCGCCCAGTGGCTTACCTGTCTAAGAAACTAGACCCAGTGGCTGCCGGCTGGCCGCCATGCCTAAGAATTATTGCGGCGACAGCACTCCTAGTCAAGGATGCAGACAAACTGACCCTAGGACAGGAGATCTGGATCACAACCCCACACGCCATTGAAGGGGTCCTGAAACAGCCTCCTGATAGATGGATGAGCAATACACGTGTGACTCATTACCAGAGCCTCCTACTCAACCCTCCACGAGTGCGGTTCCACCCCAGTGCAGCCCTCAATCCTGCAACCCTGCTGCCCGACCCTGACCTAGGTGCTCCACTACATGACTGTGCGGGAATCCTGGAACAAGTACATGGATTCCGGATGGACCTGACCGACCAGCCCCTCCCCGATGCCGAGGCTACTTGGTTCACTGATGGCAGCAGCTTTGTGCGAGATGGACACAGGTATGCGGGTGCAGCGGTGGTCACCGAAATGGACACCGTATGGGCGGAGGCTCTACCCTCCGGAACGTCAGCCCAGCGAGCGGAGCTCATAGCCCTCACCAAGGCGCTGATGCTGGGAGCTGGAAAACGGCTTAACATCTACACAGACAGCCGTTATGCATTTGCCACAGCTCATATTCATGGGGCAATTTATCAGGAGAGGGGGTTACTGACGGCAGAAGGACGGACTATAAAAAATAAGCAGGAGATACTTAACCTGCTTACGGCCTTATGGCTTCCTGACAAGCTAGCCATTATCCACTGCCAAGGGCACCAAAAAGCTGATAACCCAGTAGCTAGAGGTAATCGAAAGGCTGACCAGGCAGCCAAGGCAGTAGCCCTTACTCCAGTCCCCACCATGACCATACAACTACCAGACCCGGGAGACCCAGTTTTACCAGACCAGCCCAAATACTCCCAGGAGGAGTTACAGCGGATCAAGAAACTCCCCATGGCCCAGGAGATAAAGGGATGGTGGTATACACCTAACAAGGAGCTCGTGCTGCCAGACCGGCTCGGAGTCTCAATATTAGAGCACATGCATCGGTCTACTCACATGGGGGCCCGAAAATTAAAAGACTTAATCCGACATGCCGGAATCAAGATTCACCAACAGGACACCAAAATAGAGCAAATTGTATCTGCCTACAAGACCTGCCAACTCACCAACGCGAAAGCCACATCAAATAAAAAAGAAACCAGGCTCAGAGGCACCAGACCGGGAGCCCAATGGGAAGTCGACTTCACTGAAGTCAAACCAGGAAAGTATGGTTATAAATATCTTTTAGTATTTACAGACACCTTCTCTGGCTGGGTGGAGGCATACCCAACCAAGCATGAAACGGCTCAGACGGTGGCTAAGAAGCTACTAGAAGACATCTTACCCAGGTATGGTTTTCCTGCCATGGTAGGATCAGACAATGGACCAGCTTTTATCTCTCAGGTAACACAGGCAGTAGCCAAGGCGGTGGGGGCAAACTGGAAATTACATTGTGCTTATAGGCCCCAGAGCTCAGGACAGGTAGAAAGAATGAATAGAACCCTAAAAGAGACCCTTACCAAATTAACCATGGAGACTGGCGGGGACTGGGTGACTCTCCTACCGTACGCCCTTTACCGGGTTAGAAACACTCCTTACACTCTGGGTTTTACTCCCTACGAGATCATGTTTGGCAGGCCACCCCCTGTTATTCCCAGCCTTCGAGCTGAACTTCTTGCAGAGTTTAAAGATCAAGAACTTTTTCTTTCCTTGAGAGGGCTCCAGAGGGCGCACGAGGATATTTGGCCGCGCCTCCGTGCCATCTACGAGGCTGGCCCGACCCCGACACCTCATCAGTACAAGCCGGGAGACTGGGTCTATGTCAAGAGGCACCACCGAGAGACTCTCGAGCCGCGCTGGAAGGGACCCTACATTGTAGTGCTGACAACCCCCACCGCTCTCAAAGTAGACGGCATCGCGACCTGGGTCCATCACACCCACGTTCAGCCAGCGGACCCCTCCTCGATCCGGAAGGACTTCGTCACGCGATGGGCCATCAGTCGGGACCAACACAACCCGCTCAAGCTCAAGCTCAAGTTACAGCACATTCGACCCACCTAATATTGGTAACTCTGTTAACTCTGCTTGTCATTGCTCATGCTACTGGGAGTCCCCACACCCCCCAAAACATCACCTGGCAGATCATAGATACCAGCTCAGGGACAATACTTAATTAGACCTCCCAGAGCCACCCCAGGGACACATGCTTCCCAGAACTTAGCGTAAACTTCCAAACTCTGTTCCCCTTGTCACCATAAATGCAGCCGGTCCCATGATTGGGTCCGTAAGTTACATGACAAGGGGGGAATGAAAGGGCGGGCCTATGCCGGCCGACTCCATCTTGTTCTGTGTCCTTCACCTTGACCACACCTCCTCCCCTTGAGTAACCCCCCCCCTCACCTGTCTAACAGGACTCGGACCCTTCCCCAGCCAATCGGCTGAGGCCACAGCCGTTACCTCACCAACTGCCCCTGGGCCCCAATAAAACCTTTGTCCTTTTGAAACTCGCTCTCTCTCCCTGGTATCTCACCGCTGCGTCGGTGCAGGTAGGGGATTGAGCTCGAGCTAGCTCGAATAAAGGTTCTTTTGCTTTTGCATCGGACTCGGCTCCCTGGTGGTCTTTGGGGATCACGAATTCTGGGCATAACACCTACATATTAAGAAAGCATTGTGTTGTAGCTTAATTAGGCAGTTTTTCTTCTTTGTTAGTATATGAAATAATAGCACTTACTATTTCAATGTTATTTTACATTCGTTTTGTTATAGAAATATAGCTCTGAGAGCTGTATTTGATGTAGGATCAAAAAGCAAAGAAATTAGATGCAGGCTAATTGGCTAGTAAGAAAGCTACTACAAAGTACACAGAAAACATGACAAGGACTTCATTAGGACAGTATGATGTTGTATAAGGTAAGATGGAATAGAAGAACCTTTCCGGAAGAATAATAGGAACTGATCGTTGTTTTAGTCTGTTGAAGCTGCTGTAACACAATACATAGAATGGGTGGCTTATAAACAACAGAAATCTCTTCCTCACAGTTCTGAAGTCTAAAATCAAGGCACTGGCAGATTTGGTTTCTGATGAGAACCTTCTTCCTGGCTGTCTTTTAAATGTAACTTCACATGGCAGAAGTGACAAAGGAGCTCCCTGGGGTCTCTTTTATAAGGGTACTAATCCCATTCATGAAGGCTCTGCCCTCATGACTTAGTCACCTCCCATAAGCTCTATCCTCTAATACCATCGTATTGGTGTTAAGTTCAATATGAATTAGGATAAATATTCAATCTGTAGCATTTGATCCTTGGCCCCCAAAATTCATGTCTCTCTTAAATGAAAAATACATTTATTTCATCTCAACAACCCCTGAAAGTCTTAACTTGTTCCAACATCAACTCAAAGTCTGAGTCCAAAGTCTCATCTAAAAATCATCTAAACCAGATATGGGCGAGACTGAAGGCAGGCTTCATCCTGAGCCAATTCCTTCCCAGCTGTGAACCCGTGAAATCAAACACATTATGTGCTTCCAAAATACAATGATAGGACAACATAAGATAGACATTCAGAATTCCAAAAGGGAGAAAGAAGAAAGAAAGTAATGACAGGTCCTGATCAAGTCTAAAACCTAAGGCTGGAGCAGAATCTTCTTTGTCTTTGTCCAAGCTGTGGTCCTGCTTCCCAGACCCACTGGGGTCCCACTCCCACAGTTTTGCCAGATAGGGGCTGGGTCCCAAAGGCTATCGATGGCTTTCCCCCCATGCCTCTGGGCAGCCCCCAACCCTATGACTGCTTGGAACAGACCAGACCATAGCTCTCAAAGGTTAAAGTCACATGCCTTTCCTGGGCTGGAATCGCCTGAAGGTGTTCATGAGGGCAACCCCAGCCCCACAGCTCCGCTGGAGCCTCTGCAGAGATTCTCTGCCTGGGTCATGCATCAGGAAATCTAGGTGGAAATAGCCTTGATCTCATAGCTTGTGCACTCTGCCCTGGCAGAGATGTTGCCACGGGACAGCACCACATGGATGCAGCAAAATCTGCTGCCTGTGCCTTCTGGTGGGGTAACTACTGGGGCCTCCCACCACAAAGATTCACCGGAAATGCACCTGGGGCAATCACGGGGCTTGGTACAAACGCAGGGAGTGGAAATTCTCCAGGCAAGGCTAAACACAGTCCCACAAGTGCCCTCAGCCCTTCCTTTGAAATCATTCAGCCTCCCAGACCTTTATGCTCTGGCTCTGTAATGGGGGTGGCAGAGCAGGATGATCACTAAATTGCCTTCTTCCATTGTCTTGAACAATAGCTCCTAAATTCAGTTTTGATGGCTCATTTCCTTATCAGATGGTTGTTTGGCCACATTCTTTGTATTCTCTCCCAAACAGTTCACCCACTCTTTTTAATACGGACAGGCTTAGAATTTTCCAAATCTTTTAAGTTCCTCTTCCTTTTTGATGAACAAGTCTGTCTTTTCTTTCTTCTTGCATTTTACTATAATAAAGAAAAGCTAAGCTGCAATTTCAATACTTTGCTTAGATATTTCTTCAGCCAAATATCCAGCCAAATATTTTCTTTGTAGCTCTCTTTTCTTTCTGGGTTATCAACAGAACCCTTCTTAACGGAATGTTCATTGTAAGGTAGGCTTTTGCTAGCACCAACCTCAAAATTCTTCCAGCCTCTCTAATCATGTAATCTAATCTAATCTAATCTAATCTTACTCAGTTGCAAACCCACTTTCACATTTTTAGAGCAGCACCCCATCTGGGCTCCTATAACAAAAGTACCATAGATTAGGTGACTTACAGATAACATACATTTATTTCTCACAATTCTGAAGGCTGGGAAGTCCAAGATCAAGGTGCTGGCAGATTCACTGTCTGGTGAAAGCCCTTTTCCTTGTTCATAGATGGCTGCTTTTTTGCATAACCTCATATGGCAAAAAGGACAAGGTATCTCTCAGGGTCTCTGTTAAAAGGGCATTGATTCCATTTATGAGGGCAGAGGCCTCATAACTTACTCACGTCTCAAAGGCTCCACCTCCTAACACCATCACATTTTGGGGGGACACAAATATTCAGTCTATAGCAATAATCAAATATATGTTGGTTTTGGAAGTGGAAGTCCTAATGATAAGAAAGGGAGGATAGTGGCAGATCAATCTGCGATTTCTGTTTGGGGCAAATGAACAGTGGAGTTAATAACTGAATAGGTTTAATAACCAAATAGTTTAAAATTCAAATAGTTTTAAAAAAAGAGAACATAAATACGGAGCAAGCTTGAGCTTTGGGGGATAACAATAATACAATCTTTTTGATCTTGAGTTTAAGATGCCTATGGGTCTGCTAGATAGACAATTTAAAGTTATGGGTCTGTTCCTTAGAGAAAAGTTCTAGAGCCACACAACAGAAAGTCAGAATATCAACTAGTTGCCAGAAATCCTAGGCATCTACTTCAATAACTGACCATCTGGTTTTTATTGTGTTCTTTCAAAAGAGACAAGAGATTTTCTAATCACCTAGTCATAAGGCTTGTTCTTAAACTTAAAGGCTCGTCTAACCACTACTGATTCGTTTACTAGTTCTTTCCCCTCATAGTCCCTAAATGTAGGCCTTTCTCAAAGTTCTGTCTTCAAACTTATCTTTCCATTCTCATCTTTGGGAATTCACTCAAATAGCTTTGACACTCTTTCCTATGCAAATAGCTGCCAAATCTCCACCTCAAGTCTCAACTTCACACCTACATTCCAAGTAATTTTCACACTGTCACCTGGATGCTGCTCAGGCACCCTGTAACTTGGGCCAAATTGAGTTTTCTTTTCCTTCAGAAGTTTCTCTTCCCCATTATTGCTATTTCACTCACCCAGGGTCATCTTTGAAACTGCCTACCTCCTCACCCCCTCCATTTAAATAGTTGTCATTCTGTGGGGTGCCTGGGTGGCTCAGTCGGTTAAGCGTCCAACTCTTGATTTCAGCTTGGGTCACGATCTCATGGTTCCTGAGATCAAGCCCCGCGTGGGGCTATTTGCCATGCATTGAGCCTACTTAGGATTCTCTCTCTTCTTCTCTTTGCCCCTCCCTGTGCATGTATGCTCACTCTCTCTCTCTCAAAATAAATAAATAAACTTTAAAAATGGCTGTCATTTTATTATAACTTATAAAAAAATTAAGTTTCTGTGTGTTCCCACCTTTTCAATGCTACTAACCTACAAACCCACTCAGTTCATTGGCACACTCAGCTAGTCTACTGACCAGCTAGTCTACTTTCTCTCCCCAAATGTGTTCTTTCAACTCATTGATAATAGGTTAATCTTAGGAACTCTTAAAAATTGGTCCTTTTGCATACACACACACACACACACACACACACACACACACACGGTGTTCTATTGATAACATTACTGGAAATAAGATCCCCATTTTATATTTGAAATCTCCACAATATAACTTTATATTTTAGTGATTAGGAGTTTGGGTTTATTACCAGTCAGGCCTAGATTAAGATCCAAGAACATCAACTTAATAGTTGTATAACTTTGGGCATATCATTTAATATCTTCTCATTTAAAAAGTGGGAATAATACTAGTACCTACCTCATGGCATGTTCTTAAAGTTCAATAAAATAATGCATATCGAGTAGGTAGCAAAAAGCAGAGCTCACAGTACATGCTCATTAAATGAGGGCTAGTATTACTTTCTTCTATAAGTCTTTCAAACTACATCCACTCTTACATTATTTGATATTTTCCAAACATACCCAGTGTGTCTGTCTCTATACTTTTGCTCATGTTATCCTCCTTACTCTATCTTAACTTGTAAATTGCTGACTTTCAAGATCCACTTCAAATACCAGCTCTTTCAGGAAGTCTTTCTGATATCCCCAACGAGCTGCAATTTCTCCCTGTTTGCTTTCATGTTCTTTTAACTTGTGATATTTACAGCATTCTAGTTCATATTACAGTGTTATTGCATATTTCCCATCATTAGACTGTGAGCTCTCTGAGGACAGACACATTATTTTTGTATCTCCAGCAGTGCAGTTGATGATGGAAACATTGTTTTCTGATCCCCAAATACCTAAATAACAATTTACTTGCAGGCATTTTTCATATCATTTCCCTACTTTTGCTCAATTTCTTCTATATTTCTGTGGGGCATCTAGCTAACAGAGGGAAAAGAGATCAGTGAGTAATATTTTATTTGTAACAATACATTATAATGCATTACTAGTTAAATTACATTTCTTAAAAGAGACCACTAAAATCTGTAAAACCCCACTAAACAGTTTTAAACAACTTTATGAAGTATAATTACTATTATGGATATTTGTGGCATTAAAGTAAAATTTATAAGCTAAAGAAAATTAGAAAACTGCACATGGATTTGACATACATTCTCCGAAGATTTCTGTATTCCATGAATGTTACTTTAGAATGTTGTAGAGTTGGAAAAAATTACAAAATAAGATCATCTGTTCCTGAATTGAAATATTACACAGTCCATTGTTCAACACAACAAAGGTCTTTAAGATGGACTATAGCCAATATGAATCCTTGTGAAGCATCCATTTTTATTACGATGTATATGTATCTTGTGACTGATGAATCCCAGATGGTAAAATTACAACATATCCAAGGAGTTCCGAACAATATGAGAATTTAATGAGACAGTGTGAAAAAATACATACAGAATAGGAATGAAGATAAATGACTGCTTGTAATAGAAATTGTTTTTATTGTTTGTATGTGAATGAGAAAAATAATGATTGTTCTTCCAAACAAGAAAAAAAAAGAGTTGTCATTATCTTTTGTTCTCCGACACTGCTGTTATAGGAAGTGTTTCCATTTTTAACCACAGGCTATTCCAGATGATGCAACTCTTTTGGGTCTGAGAAAAGTAATAGTATCTGTATCAAGGTCTTTAGGCTTCAGGCATTTTATTTAAAAAAATTTTTTTTTTAATGTTTATTTATTTTTGAGACAGAGAGAGACAGAGCATGAACGGGGGAGGGGCAGAGAGAGAGGGAGACACAGAATCGGAAGCAAGCTCCAGGCTCTGAGCCATCAGCCCAGAGCCCGACGCGGGGCTCGAACTCACGGAGCGTGAGATCGTGACCTGAGCCGAAGTCGGACGCTTAACCGACTGAGCCACCCAGGCGCCCCTAGGCTTCAGGCATTTTAGCATCATAACTTCAATTTTCATCATTTCTATTTTCTAGATAATGTCTCACTATAACCACTGATCATAAGACTGCAATAATGAAACTATTTCCAAAGAGAATTTGAATAATTTTAATATTATGGATTATAATCTCATCATATTCAAGAGACAAAAGAAAAAGATCAGGACTTGGTGTAAAAAATGTAGTTTCTAATCTTGGTTTTGTAACTTTCTAGCTCTGTAATTTCCAGAGGGCCCCAGTGTTCTTATCTGTAATGTAAGGAAAATAAAGCTAGATGATCTCTAAAAAGTTCTGCATTAATGTTTCTTGATTTCTCCACTCTGGCTGCTCTTCTCAAAAATCCTCGACTCCCCCTGCTGGATTATCAGCTCCTATGCTTTGTCCTTTTTAGCCATGTATCAGAGTCCAAATTTCATTAGCCACCGGTTCATCGCATCTGCGCTATTAAGTCTCATCAGCTCTGAAAACTTGCTAAACCTTATTTGCTTTGTCTGTGCTGGTTTTCACTGTTTATTCTGTCTTCAGTTCATACATAATCTCCCTTTACCTGGCAAGCATATTAGACTAAAAGGTACATGTCTTGCCAATCATTAACACCCAGCACTCTTCATCACCTTTGATCCCCATCCAGAGTCTTCAGTCTGATACCTTCTATCGTCTCTCATGAAAGATGCTTTTATCACTACCTTCAAGACAATTAAATGAAGCAGCTATGAATTCCCTTGGGCAAATGTTGATAGAGTTTTTCACTGTCCTTTCCACCTAACCAGCTCAATATGATATCAGCTCTGAAGTCAGGAAGTCTAAGAGGAGTTCAGAATCTACCAATTATTGGTGATAGAACTTTGGGAAAATCATTTAACCTCTCACAATTTTATCTCCAAAATTATTATTTCATAAAGAGGCTGTAAAGATGAATTAAAAAAATAAATGTATGTAATAGAGAACAAATAGAGTAACAAATAAAACGCTTTTGTATTAGGAACAGTCAAGTTTGGAAGTTCCCCCAACATTCCCAGAGTTGGAATTTTGTTTTGTATTTTTTCCTAAGGAAGATTCCATGAAGAAAAAGAAAAACCAAAATACAGAAGAGGGAGATGAGGTCTATATTTAAAAAAAAAAAGAAGAAGAAAAAAGAAATAGGGGCTCTATTAGAATGAATGCTAGGTGGCATATCAATTCAGCAACATAAATCTACAATTTTAAAATGGTAAAGAGGGGCACCTGCGTGGCTCAGTTGGTTAAGCGTCTGACTTCAATTCAGGTCATGATCTCATGGTTCATGAGTTCGAGCCCTGCGTCAGACTCTGTGTTGACAGCTCAGAGCCTGGAGCCTGCTTCAGATTCTGTGTCTCCCTCTCTCTCTGCCCCTCTCCCACTCATACTCTTTCTTTCAGAAATACATACATTAAAAAAAATTTTTTTAATAAAATAAAAAAATAAAACGGTAAAGAATCACTGGAAATTGTCATACACTACTGACAAAAGTATAAATTGGTAGAAACTTTGGGAGGTAGATTTTGCAATATGTACCAAGGGCCTTTAAAACGTACCTATATAGCTGGGCGCCATACAGTGGCTCAGTCGGTTGAACATAGGACTTTGGCTTAGGTCATGATCTTGCCATTTGTGAGTCTGAGCCCCATATCAGGCTCTGTGCTGACAGATCAGAACCTGGAGTCTGCTTTGGATTCTGTGTCTCCCTCTCTCTCTGCCCCTCCCCTGTTTGCGCTCTGTCTCTCCATCCCTCTCAAAGATAAACATTAAAAAAATTTTTCAATGTTTTTTAATGTTTATTCATTTTTGAGAGACAGAGCATGAGCAGGGGAGGGGCAGAGAGAGAGAGGGAGACACAGAATCTGGAGCAGGCTCCGGGCTCCGAGCTGTCAGCACAGAGCCGGACGCGGGGCTCCAACTCACGAACTGTGAGATCATGACATGAGCCAAAGTAGGGCGCTTAACCGACTGAGCCACCCAGGTACCCCAACATTAAAAATTTTTTTAAATGTACCCATATAGTAATAGTATTTCATCAAAGCTAAGTTGCTGACTTTGATAACTACATTATGGTCACGTAATAATAAAAATAATTTGTTTTTGGAAATGCACACTGAAATATCAAGTGATAGAGAGGGATCATGTTTGCAACTTACTCTTTGAAATGCTGTATTCTTTGCTGTGTGTGGTCAACCCCTCTGGCACCAGCAAGCTGCACCAAGAATGCAAGCTGCCATCCCTACTGCCATCTGTGAGCTGGGGAATGGGGGACAGTAGGTGGGTCTGATGATTAGCTTTATGTATCAACTTGTCTGGGTCAGGGTACCCAGCTGTTTGGTCAAATATTATTCTGGATGTTTCTATGAAGATGTTTTTTGGATGAGATTAACATCAAACTGATGGTCGAATAAAGCTGATTACTCTCCATAATGCAGGTGGGCTTCATCTAATCAGTTGAAGGCCCTAGTAAAACAAAAACGAACTTCCCCTAAGCAAGAAGGAATTTTTCCAGCAGACTTTGGACTTGAAATGCAACTCTTCTCTAAGTCTCCAGCTTTCTGGCCTACCCCATCAGATTTTGGACTCACAAGAATCCACATCACATGAGCCAGCTCCTTAAAATAATGATTTCTCTCTATATAAATATATCTTGTTGGTTCTACTTCTCTAGAGAACCCTGATAATACAGTGGGTAATTAAAAATGTCACGTAGTTCACTTATTGAAATTTAGTAGCTTCTTTCTTTATTAAGCACTCTTCTAGGTATTGTTCACTTTTTATTAGATTGCAAAATTAGATTCCAGATTTCCAAAGATGCTAATTCTAACAGTATTTGTCGGTTTAAACATTGCTTTAGTGGAGGGACATATTTTTTTTAGAGTTCCTTATTTTACCATTTTTAGGAATATCACTACAACTTACTCTTAAATAATCCAATATGTATTTTCAAGCATATATTTGATATATCTACCAAATATATATATGCATGTGTGTGTGTGTGTGTATATATATATATATATATATACGTATATATATATATATATATGACATATTTGATATGGAAAGCTGAATATAAAATAAACCAAAATTCTTTTTTCTTCATAAAACTTTTCTGTAAGTCTGAAATTATATCAAAATACAGCAATTTTTAGAATGTAGTAGCTACCTCGGACACTGGTTCAAGAAGGAAGACTGAATATATGCCAAGCCTTTTCATCTGATCCCAAGTGGCAAAAAATTACAGAAGAGTATACTGTGCCATATTTCTTAAAATATAATAATAAAGAAAAGCAGTATTTATCTTCAGTCTTCAGACACTATGAGGAATCCTTTCATGAAAAAAAAAAAAGTAGAGAAGGAAGCCACAGCCCAAAACATGCACAGAAGAAAATGCCTATAAAGGTGGAAGTTGGTCCAGGGATGTGCTAAGCCTACAACTGTCAGATGATGACTACAGGAGGGATCTGGACAACCAAGAGTGACTGGTTGGAGTACTTAAGTGGAGCATTACAGCATCATCTTTCTTTGGGCCAGGCAGCAAGCAACAGAGATGTCTGTTGTCACGAAGAGCAGAAATAGCTGATGCTGGGGGGAAAGAGGTAAAATGGGAACTTAAGGAGGCTAGCAACCTCAATAAGAATGGAGAACTGTTACTACCCAGAAGCAGCTACTGAACCACTCCATCCAGAGGTTTTGTCCCTTCACTCCTCTTTCCATATACGGAGAAAAGCTAAAGTAAACAGGGACTTCATAAACAACCTTAAATACATCGTTAAGCACCCAATCACAATAATCAAAAAGAAGAGCCAATAACGAAAGAGCAGAAACAAGCCCAACAAAAGGAAGAACTCATTACCCATAAAATATAAGCTTAATAATGTAAAAAGGATAGTATTTTAAAATACCTAGTAACTTCACAAAGATATAAAAGGATATGCATTTTTAATAAAAATAACAGAGGGGTGCCTGGTTGGCTCAGTCAGTTGAGCATCTGACTTTTGATTTCAGCTCAGGTCATGATCTCATGGTTCGTGGGTTTGAGTCCCACATCAGGCTCCACACTGAAAGTGTGGAGCCTCCTTGGTATTCTCTCTCCCTGCCACTCCCCTGTGCACACATGCGTGTGCACTCTCCCTCCCTCTCTCTCTCTCTCTCAAAAGGAATAAACTTAAGAAGAAATAACAGAATATCATAGAAATTTAAAATTTGACCACTGAAATTTAAAAAAACCAATATGCTGACTGTCAAGACGGTTAAAAAAAATCAGTGAGCTACAAGACTGAACTAAGGGTTTTTCACAGAATGCAACCCAAACTTAAAAAAAAATGATGTATAAGGAAACAAGCAAGAAAAAAACACAAATAATAAAGAACCAATAGAATTGATCAATATAAACTTCCACTAAAAAAAAAAAAATACCATAGACTAAGGTGGCTTAAATAACAGTCTTAAACAACAGAGAACAAATTTATTTCTCACAGTTTTGCAGACTGGAAGTCTTTGGTTTGTAGACAGCTTCCTCTTACTATGTCCTTTCTCTTGGGTAGCCTTTCCTCAGTGTATGTGCAAAGAGAGAGAGAGAGGATGGGCTTTGTGGTGTCTTTTCTTACATGGATATTAATTCTATTAGATCAGGTCCCCATTTTTAGGAACTCACCTAATCCTTATGACTTCCTTAGAGGCCCCATCTTTAAATACAGCTACAATGGGAATTAGGGCTTGAACATATGAATTTGGGGGACAAACTTTAGCTGATATCAATAAAACAAAAGCTGGTTCCTTAAAAAGAGAAAATTCAGGGGCACCTGGGTGGCTCTGTTGGTTAAGCATCCAACTTCAGTTCAGGTCATGATCTCGTGGTTCATGGGTTCGAGCCCTGCGTTGGGCTCTGTGCTGACAACTCAGAGCCTGGAGCCTACTTTGGATTCTGTGTTTCCCTCTCTCTCTGCCCCTCCCCTGCTCATGCTCTTTCTTTCTCAAAAATGAATAAACATTGAAAAAAAAAGAATAAAAAGAGAAAATTCAGAAATAAACTATATTATAAATATAAATAGAGCATTAGAAAAATTTAAAAGCTCCTAGAAGATACCTTGCATATTTTTAACTCAAAAGGAAATTTAAAAAGACAGATAAGGAGAACATAAGAAAAGAAAAAAAACTATGGCAATTTCATTTAGGAAAGATCTTAAAAATCTGAGCTAAAGCAGATCAGATTTGTAAAGTAAAGTGCATCTATTAGAATATTAAGGGAAAAAAGTGATCTTGGCCAAATAGGCAATGAAAAGTAAAAGTTAACTAGTTATAAGACTGGTCCTCTGCAAGATGGCCTGCCAAAAATGTGGCATCTGACAAAGCTCCACAGAAACAGGCTATGGCCAGAGCCTGATGTAATCAATACTGGTCGACCATAATGTTTCGGCCCCGCTGCCACCTCCAACCATTTCTCATGTCAGGGAAGGGGCTGATGTTAACCCAATTAATCATGTATACTGATATGGCCTACTAGCATGGCAAATCTTGCTAACTTGAAGCATCTTGTGTCTATAACCAAAGGTCTTAGATTTCAGCTGGGCTGGGACTTCTCATCAACCCTGAATGCCATGCTGTCAGGACAGTGCTGAAATCAAAGTTGTGCCGCATCATATTACTACTGTATTCTGGTCCTTGATCATGCCAAGGGAGGAGCTGGTGTTTCTCCAATTACTCACTAAAAGTTTCATAGTTCGGTGGTCAAGGTCTGTCCAATGGAATTTGTCACATGGCCCAAAGAGACTGCTGCTATGCTCTATTTCAGAGTGGAATAAGGCAATGGTGACTCACCACTGAGGTACTGACACCTATACCTCGAAGCTTTCCCTTGCAAATACTGCCCCAGCAGGTTTGATATGTATGCTGTTTGGCCACTTGCAATAGTTTGCAATGACACGTCACATTAGAAATTACAGAAGGAAAACCATATAATAATTGTATATTTACATGTGAGAAATTCAACATTCATTCGTAATTTTTACAACTAAAGTTAAATCTCAACCTAGCACCATTTATAAAAATTAATTCCAGAATGACTAAACACTAATGTAAAAAAGTGTAAAATAACATATATAATGTAGAAGTACCAATGTGTTTGCATGTATGACATAAAAGTCATAAAAGACTAATAAACTTGAACACACTGAGATTAAATCTTCTGTGGAACTAAAACTCAAAAAAATAAAATAAAACCATAAAAAAGTTGAAAGGCAAAAAAGAGACAAGGAAGAAATATTTTCAAAATATAGACATATGGACTGATTCAGAATGCATATTGTAAGGAGCGAATATACTTAGTAGAAGAGCTTTAGGAAAGCAGGAAAGCCTCAAGGTTACTTTTCTGTGTATACTCTTTTTTGAATTTTGTAAAATACTAAATTTATTAACTATCCTAGTACAAGCCTGTACTGAACAACTTAAAAAGTACAAAACAGATTTGTGATTTCTAATATATTAATTCAAAGTATATGACTACATATAGTACATCCTATGAGCAAAGAGAGGTAAAAGGGAAAAAAGAAGACTGGTTGCGTCTAGTAATAAATATAGTAATAGAGATAATCTATATTATGGTATATCCTATACCACCAGTACCAGCCAAAATGCACAAAATAAAATTCAGATATGACTCAGGAGAGATGATAACGGGTAAGACCTCATAATATATCTCAAAGGCTATGGGAGAATCCATTCAACTCACTATGTAGTTTGTGTCTAGGATGGGACGTACTGTGTAGGCTTGTCCAAAAGAAAGAAGAACAGAACTTTACTTTTAGATTAATAATTATAAAATTATAGGATACCCATAAAAGTGGCTCACTGCTACTGTTATTTAAACTATCCAATTTTTAAAATCCAATGTTAAGGAATGACACTGAATCACATTTTTATAAGGTAGGCAAAATGTTCTTCCCTCATTATAAAAAGTGAACTGGTGGGTACCCCCTCCCCACCTGAACTTTTAGAAAAGCAGCAATGAGAACACTTTGGCTTGGGCTCAACTAAGAAAGGCTTTTAATGGTGATTTCAGAATTAAAGAGCTCCACATTCAGGATTCATTAATCACATAACATCTGATTGTATAGAAAGCCTGACTAAAATAAGACACCCAAAAAACCAATCCATTCAGCATTAATACACATGTATTTTCTCCTAGAAATTTTCCTTAATATTAAACAAGAAATCCTAATACATTACCACAAGTCAAATGCCCACCTACACAGGTAAATACAAAGGTCAACTGAACCCACAGCTAAAACTGAATTGTGCAGGTTTTTAGTGAAATCATTGGTCACATAATAAAAACAAAAGTCAACTGTTTACATATATGGTAAGCCTTCTAAGAAATGAAGCTCAAGAAGTGTTAGCCTTTGTTCTGTGCCATCTTGAAGATCCACATTTTATTTTTCAGAGAGTGTAACAGAGTGATAGAGTATATTAGCTACTATATGCAGTGTTTTGGTACTATTCATAAGTTTTCCCAAAGAGGTGATTTGGTTATGCATTAGAAGTCTCATATAAATGAAACACCTTATCAAATATTAACACAGAGGGAAGTGACACAAGATACAACATAGACAGTCAAGTTACCTCTTTGTATATTTAGGAATGATTTTCTCCTTCAAGGTGTTTACACTAGGAAGCATAGTGTGTCCTGATTAATATTTCAGTAGTAAAGATTTGAGTGATCAGAACCTTGGCAAAACCTTAATTCAAAATTGTTAACAAATACTTCCAGTGACAAGACTACGTGATTGAGTATTTATTATTATGAGGGAAAACAAGTACAGCCAGTCATCTTTGAAAAATGCCTCAACCACCGCTTCTCAATATAGAAGGCTACAATTACATGTGGTCTATCATACAATTAATCCTATCTCAGTCGTCTGAAATTCCCTTACTTTCGTTCATTAGAAGGGGATATAAATAAAGACTTTATAGTGGCATTCAGGAGTCCTATGAAACAGTATCTTAAATATTATGAAAATATTTTTTTTCTATAGTACTGGCTTCAGAGTTTGTGGAAATGGAGAAAAGAACCAACTCAAATCATTCTAGAAATTGCCTTTAAGCATAATAATAAGTATCAAAGAGCTGGAAAGCCACTATTAAGGGCTGAATTGTATCTCCCCTTCCCCCCCGCCCCCAACAAATTTATATGTTGAAGACCTAAATCTCAGTGCTGCAGAATATAACTGTATTTGGAGACAGGGTATTTAAAGAGCTTAAGTAAATTAAAATTAGGGTGGGCCTAATCCAATCTGACTGGTGCTCTTATCAGAAGAGGAAATTTGGACAGGCACCTGCAGAGGAAAAACAATGTGAAAACACAGAGAGAAGGTGACCATCTACAAGCCAAGAAGAAAGGCCTGGAACAGATCCTTACCTCAAGGACTTCAGAAAGAACCACCCTGCTGACACCTAGATTTCAAACTTCTGGCCTCCAGAACAAGGAGAAAATAAATTTCTGCCATTTAAGCCACTCAGTCTGTAATACTTTGTTATGGCGGCCCCAGCAAATTCAATTTGGATTTTTTGTTCCCCATCTACATAAACCACTCCTCAGTGGAAATAGCAGAGGCTCTGGCACCCTGATCGTCCAGCTTCTCAGAAACCCTTCTTGTTGCTGCAGCAAGGCTTCAATAAATGGGTGGTAAGGACTTCCCCAAAGTGCCTTTTATAGAGTTAAACTCACAACATAGTTTATACCTTTTCCAACAAGTCAGATTAAAAAGGAAAAGGGAAGTGTGCTGTTAGAACCAGAAGCCATCTCTGTATCAGAGCCGTCATCTGACAGGTAAGTGCAACAGGGAGACTGAGGTGGCCAAATTACTTGAGGGGGTATGGTGGGTATCAGGACTGTGAGGCTGAAATTCTTCCTGCAGTTTACGCATCTGGTTGCTTCTTTATCCTGTTTCCGAGATACTTTCCACGTTCTTTGGCTTCGATATAGAGTTTAGACTGAGTCCTGCCCTTGTACCTACCACATGATTCCGTTTTTTTGTGTTTTTTTATCCTGCTGGCAACTTTTTCTATCTTTTCATAAGTAGTACTCGGCTATTTGCAAAAGTCTTCTGAAGTATCATGTAGCTGCGAACCGCAGCTCTGGAAGTCCTTTCGTTATTTACTGCAACTAAACTGAGAACTGCAGAACCTAGCTCTGCCAATCTAGCAGCCCTCTGTACTTCAGCACATCTTTGGCTTGTAAAAGCAAACGTTTTGTCTTCTAGAAATAGTTTTCTAAAGGCAGCTGTTCCATACTCAGTAACATTCCTGAGGTGCGGAGTATACACCAGGCCATCTTCCTCCCCCACATCCAGTCCCTCACTTAACTGCCTTACCTAGAAAGACCGTCTCCCGCAGTTCTCCAATAGATTGTTTGGTTTTGTTTTTAACAAAGAAGCGTCAAGCAGCAAAGCTTCAACAACCTAAGTAGGAGCAGTATGCAAGGTGATGGATGAGGTAAATGGGCATTACAAGGTGCTGAAGACTGCTTAACGTCTACATGCATTATATATACTTGAAGGGACATATAAGGTAGAGACAGAAGAGGTTAAAAATGTAGCTTCATCTTCCCCTCTTCAGTTCATATCTCTAAGAAAGCATTTTTATTTACTCCCAGGGACTTAGTTGGCTGATAGGTAAAAATGCAGACATGGAGGGGCTGAGAATGCTCTTTATAGAAGAAAAAATATGAAGATATTGTAAGACTAGATTTGGGAGAGTATAGGAGGCAGGAGGGAATTAAGTAAGAAAGTGAAAGGTCATTTTTTAAATGAGTTTTAAGGAAAAGAGGCAAGTAATTCCTGCATAGTTTGTTAACTTTGAAGAGGATAGATGGGTAAAGACAAATTTTACTTTACTTAGTTTCAAACGAAGGACTTCCTCCTCTTCCACTGCTTCAAGAAACTTCATAAAGACTTGATTTTCAATGCTTTTAAAAAGAAACTTTGTATTTTTTTAATGTGACACTGAGCTGGCCTTATTAGGATGGGAACAAGAAAGTCTTAGATTTGAAGTATATTTGAAGGACTACCAGATGGGATTTTGGACGGATGGTAAAATTGTCCAACTCCACGTCAGATTAAAAATCATTACCCTAAAACAAAGCCACAAATTAACTTTTACCATAACCATTCAGGGGGTTGGGCACCAAACTTTCACTAGTTAGGAATTACTTTAAGGCATAAAGAAAGTGAATTCTAGCTGGGAATTCAGGGCTCAAGATTAGATTATCTACAGATTAAAAACCAGATTTGGGCAGCATTTCATCATTTCACTAAAAAGACATTTTCTTAGAGTTACAGATTAAAAATTTATTTTAATCCAGCCTTCAAAGATATCAAATTGTTAGAGATGGTGTCTTTCCTGGTCCATAAGAAGAGGCCAGTGGTAGAAATACACTGATTCAGGGTTCATCTCTCTTTTTATTGGCTGTGATTGAAACCACTGGAGACTGGAATACTATGCTACAGTCATCCAGCTGACTTTGGGACCACTAGTAGAGGGTATTTACTACTATAAACTGGAAACATTAAGAAGGGACACCGCCAGGAATGGGAGAAAGGGCATTTGATTTACGGTTGGAATAAACCAAGTGCTCTAATAGTACTAGACTCCAGAGATTGAAAATATTGAAGATTAAGTAAGGATCTATAAAGTCTTGAATTTGGAGTTGGTAGTGAACTCAAAGTCACAAAGAACTACTTCTGTGGCAGTATTCAATCTATCTCTTTCTTCCACTCACCAAAAAAGCAACTCTACACTTCAGGGTGAAGATTTGCTGGCATTCTTAAGTCAAGTTAACATTCACATAATAAAGTAAAGGGAAAATAATCTACCTATATATTCAGACTTTGAGGTTCTTTTTAAAAATATCTATTTATTTATTTTGAGAAAGAGAGAGAGAGAGAGAGAGAGAGAGAGAGAGAGAGAGAGTTTGTGTGTGTGTGTGCATGCACAAGCAGGGGTAGAGGCAGAGGGAGAAAAGAGAGACTCTCAAGCAAGCTCTGTGCTATCAGCATAGAGCCTAATGTGGGGCTCCATCCCACAAACCATCAGATAATGACCTGAGGCAAAATCAAGAGTCAGATGCTCAACCAACTGAGCCCCCCAGGCACACCCAGACTTTGAGATTGTTTAAATGGGTCCTCCAGCAGGTATGAAAGAATTAAAATAAAGAACTAGAAATGACAAGATCAGATTAGTGTAGGAGACATTTATATATCATATAGGTAAGGATTACTAAACAGATTTACACTTTACTACTAATAAGGAACAAATCTTAAGAGAAGGCAGTGATGAGTGTCAGGAAGAAGCTTGGGCTAGAGGTGATTCAGTCTCCTAAAACATGACCCCTAACTAACCAATCCCTGAGCTTCCTTTTGACATTCCTTTAGTGAACTTAGTGATCTTTTTTCCCCCCTCTCCTGTACCTGAGCAACTGAATGTTCTTAAATGTCATATGGAATGAATTCAGTTATTATTTTCATTCAGGACCAATCATAAGTATACGTGCACACATATACACATGTGCATGCAGGTCCATACAAAACTGATAGCTTGTTCCATAATCTAATAATCTCCCTTCCGGGTATATATCAAAAAGAAATAAAATTATCTCAAAGAAATATCTGCACTCCCATGCTCACTGTGGCATTGTTCACATTATTCATACCCTCCCCACACTGGAATTTCATTCAGCCTTAAAAAAGAAGGAAATCTGTCATTTGTGACAACATGGATGAACCTGGAGGGCATCACGCTAAATGAAATAATTCAGGCACAGAAAAAAAAATACTGTATGATTATCACTTAATTTGAAAAAAAGTCAAAATCATAGAAGCAGAGAAAATGGTGGTTACCAGGGATGATGGGGAGGAGATGGCAATATTTGTGAAAGGGTACAAAGTTTCTGTTATATGAGTCAAGGTCTAGAGACCTAATTGATGGTACGCTGGTCATAGTTAATAATACTAGGTTGTATAGGTTGTATATTTGAAATTCACTAAAAGAAATCTTAAGTGTTCTTACCATACAAACACAAAAGCAACTATGTGAGGTGACGGATATCATAATTAGCTTGATTGTAGTAATCATTTCAACTATATATATATATATATATATATATATATATATATATATATGTTAAAATACTATATCATACATCTTAAATATGTACAATTTTATAAAAATAAATTAATTCAAGACCAAGTAAATTATTTCGTTAGGATTTGGTTTTCCTTAGTCTCTCTAGTCTGCCTCCTTCTGCATTAGGTTTACTCTTAGGTTCCACATGAAAGACAGTGGCAGCAAAATTCAAGTCCAGTATAAAAGAGCAAATGTCTCCTCCAGAAATCCAGCAAAAATCTTACGGCACCACACTGGCTCTAAGTGAACATATGTCTATCCCAGTATCAATGACCGTAGCTGGTGAATATCACAACTTTTAGGCATAGGTCACATACCCACCTCTGGAGCATGGGGTAAAGAAAACTCCATCAAATATACATCAACGGGGGCACCTGGAGAGCCCATTTGGTTAAGTGTCCAACTCTCGGTTTCAGCTTAGGTCATGATCTTGCGGTTTTTGTGTGTTCAAGCTCTGCACTGGGCTCCACGCTGACAGTGCAGAGCCTGCTTAGGATTCTTTCTCTCTCCCTCTCTCTCTGCACCTCCCTTGTTTGTGCTCTCTCTCTAAATAAATAAATAAGCTAAAAAAAAAAAATACATCAATGGAGGAGGAGGGTTTTCCAGAGGCACACTGAGGTGTAAGACAAAAAATGTAGCTGCGCATGCAATATTTGAAAATATATATACCAGAGGCAAAAATTGGAAAAAGATGTAAAAATCTTACGGTGGTAAGATTATAAATTGTTTTCTGCTCTATTTTCCAAAGTTTTTATATTAGAAAATTTTAAATTGTATTGTTTTATATAACTATACGTCAATCCTCATTATTTGCAAATTCCATATTTGTAATTTTTCCCACTCACTATAAATTATTTATAACCTCAAATATCAATATTTGCTGCGCCTTCACAGGCAATTCTCTGCCTTCTTGTTTCAGAAGAGACATGGTCTAGTTAGTGCCACATTTTCCCAATTACTGCACTTTTGTTGGTGATTTTATTGTTTAAAATGTCCCCCACACATACAGCTAGCATTCTTAAGTTCAAGAAGGCTGCGATGTACCTTAAGGAGAAAATCTGTGCTAGATAAGCTTTGTTTAGGCAAGAGTTATAGTGCTGTTGGCCATGAGCTCAATGTTAATGAATCAACAGTATAGATTAAATAAGGTGTCTTTAAACAGAAACACACATAAAACAAGCTTCTGTAGTGATGATTAATGAAGATGTGGTGACCAGAGGCTTGCAGGAATTTAATTCTGCATTTCCTCTAGGAGCAATGATTCAGAATTTGCTAATTCAGTGTTCACAATGATGTAATAATAAAACATAATGACCATGAATTAGAATAGACTGAAGTATATATGTGTTTTAAATAAATATAATAAAATTACATTTTCAATATTATGAGTTTTATAAATGAATAAAGGAAATAAATTCAAAGGACTAATATAAATGTAAAAAGACAAAATTAACAATATATAACAGTTATTTCTCAAAGATATTTTAGTAACATAACATAATCTATCCTTGAAATAAACATTCTAAAAAAATTTGATATTGATCTACATACATCAAAGTGGTGACTAGCTACAGAAAACTTTGAATAATATTAATTCATCAGATTTAATATTTTTCTTTGCATGTTGTTCATAATTATAGCTTATATATCAGATCTTCAATTAAAATCAATTATTGAAAATTCTGAAGAAATATTTTAATATGAAAACAAGTTTCCAAATAAACCATCAAAGTACAAATTTTCAATAAATTTCAACCTGCACTGTTTCTGCTAATTAAGTAGCCTTAAACACTTGTGTATCCAAAGTACTTGATTTAATTTATTTTGCTAAATTGTAACTTCTTGTTGCAAAAGTTAAATTGAAGAATGTTTCATGGATTTGTAAATTTTATAATTGCAAAGGTGAACAAGCAATGTACCAATAATGGCTACTTTTAGAGTTACCTTGGAAAATGAAGATCATTAGGGGTTAAATAATCTTACCAGGAATGTAATTATGATGCACATAAGAAATAATAAGCAACGGTCCTAGTTCAAGAACATTGCTTTCTATCCACAAAAACATACAGTCTTTTAGGGGAAAAATGGTATGTACTCTTCTGTAAATATATCAAAACGAACAGTACCTCAAATTTGGCATTAATTTGTTCCCTGATTCACTCATTCATTCATTTTTTTCAACAGGTATTTTAACCTCTCACATGCCACACAATAGTTCCAACTGCTGGGAAACAGCAGTGAATAAAAATAGACATAGTAAGCAGGAGTTAACATTCCAGTAAGAAGGGAAGTAGATAGTATATGCAAACAAAAAAATAAGATAATTTCAGATGTTGATAGATGCTAAAGGGAAAAAAGACAGGTTGGTATGATAGATGTATATGCTGAGGGAGATGAGGAGATGGTCAAGGAAGGTTTTACATGAAAAATGACATTTGAGCTGAAACTTGAAAACTGAAGACACCGCCCATAAAGAGCCATGACAAGAAGAAAATTTGGGCCTATGTGCAGGACAAATATGACGCCAGTATGACTATAAGTGCAGGAAGATTTCCGGTACAAATCTATCAATTAGAAAAAAGTCAGAAAACCCAATAGAAAAATAGCCAAAACACATAAACAGGTTCTTCACAAGAGTCAATCCATGTAACCAATAAATATGGCAAGGCCTCAAACTTGACAATCATAAAGGAAATACAAAGCAAAAGTACAATGAGAGGGGCACCTGGGTGGCTCAGTCAGTTAAACGTCTGACTCTTGGTTTCAGCTTGAGTCATGATCTCACGGTCCATAGGTTCGAGTCCTGTATCGGGTTCTGCCCTGAGTGTGCAGAGCCTGCTCAGGATTCTCTCTCTTTCTCTCTCTGTCCCTCCCCCAACTGAGTGCACGCACACGCTCTCTCTCTCTCTCTCTCTCTCTCAAAATAAATAAAATAAAACTTAAAAAAAAAAGTACAATGAGATACCACTATAAACTTATCAGCAAAGTCACTGTTAAAAGGACCGACGATGCCAAATGTTAGCAAGGATATAAACAAACTTGAACTCTCATACACAGCTGGTTGCATTGCCAACTGGTATGTCCACTGGCAACTTGCTTTTTACTATCTAGTAAATTTGAACATATGTACTTCTAGGTATTTATATGACACAAATATCTACAGCTAACACACACACACACATACATATCTCAATAGATATGTTCAAGAGTATTTGTAGCCAAAAACAATAAACAACTAAAATATCTATAGGGGCGCCAGGGTGGCTCAGTTGGTTAAGTGTCCCACTTTGGTTCAGGTCACGATCTCAGTCTGTGGATTCAAGCCTGGCATCAGGCTCTGTGCTGACAGCTCAGAGCCTAGAGCCTGCTTTGGATTCTCCCTCTCTCTCTTCCCCCTGTCCCCCCGCCCCCCTGCTCACACTCTGTCTCTCTCAAAAATAAACATTAAAAATTTTTAAAATATCTTATAAAGTGTAGAAGAGAAAAATGAAATACAGTAAATTCACATTGTAGAATAGCGTATAGCAATAAAAATGAACAAACTCCTGCTACACAAACCTGAGTGAATACCAAAAGAAGCCAGATAAAAAGATACATGTTACATGATTCCATTTAAATAAAGTTTTAAAACAAGCAGAACTAATTTGCAGTGTTAAAAGTTAAGATAGTAGTCAGCTTTGGATCAAAGGGATCTAGTGACTAAGAGTAGCCATTTGGTAGCTTCTTGGGGGCAAGCAATGTTCTTCAAGGGTCCTAACAACTGTGATAGATAATGAATGAGAGGAAGAGATTTCATCATTACCCAGAATATGGTTACTCAGGTGTACTTACTTTGTGAGCTATAATTTTCACACTTTTTTGTATATATGGAACAATTCAACAAAGTATGTATTTTAAAAATACATCATATTACAGTATAAATGATTTGAGGATAGAAATAATGTTTTAGTCTTGTGTAGAAATATGGCTCTAAGAAAAGTAGACTGATTGCATATGTTTTAGAGGTGAACCAGGTAGAACTCACGGATATATTTTGTGTAGGGAATAAGGGAAAGGTAGTGATCAAGACTGACTACTAAGTTTTCAGCCTAAGTAACGGAATCAAAGTTGGTGACCCTCATGTTTCCAGAAAGACAGAACACAGGACTGTGTTAGATGTTGCTTAGGATTTCAGTAAGAAGAACAGAGATATATACATTGGATTTAAACATGGAAGTCATCGATGATCTATAAACATTAGGTTAGTGGTAGAGATGAAATCCTCATTGGAGCATGCTAAACTGTAATTATGAAGTGAGAAAGTGGAGAAAACAATTTTAGCCAACTTTAAGTAGGTTTCTGTTTTATTTTTAATATTTATTTATTTATTTTGAGAGAGAAACAGAAAGAAGCACAACACAGTCTCTGGCTGTCAGCACAGAGCCCGACGTCTCAATCTCACGAACCATGAGATCATAACCTGACCCAAAACCAAGAGTCAGACTCTTAATCGACTGAGACACCCAGGTGCCCCTGTTCTTGTATTTTGGTCTTTTTTTTTTCTTCCTTTCTGTGAATCAGGAGAACAGAAATGCAAAGAAAGAAAAGAGCAAGCTGGGAAGCGTTGTGAGATCAGAGCAAGTTATGACATATATATTATACAAATGGTTGAGAAAAGAGAGTCTGGTATAAAAATATAAGCTTGACTTATTTAATAATTTTGGTAGATTAGGCCTCATCTACAATGATTCACCTTTCCCCACCACCCCAAAACCAGAAGCCACTTTTTAAGAAAGCTCTTGACACATTACTTGTACAACAAAGAGTTAATTTTTCTATTAAGTTTTGCTACATGTAGGGGAGGAAGTTCCCATTTTTTCTCTTCATTTCTTTAGCTTTAACAGCTTTACTGAGATATTACTCACATACCAAAAAATTCACCCATTTAAAATGTACAATCATTTCTTCTTATGTCCTGGGTTCCTTAATGATGCTCAAGTGTTATCTGGTACTAATAACATTCAGCATAAACTAAAAAATGTTTTGGAAACAAAACAGAGATACTTTCCTTCTAAACCTTTATTTCAACGATCAATTTTAATGTAAAACGCATTTATTGTAGAAAACAAGAATTCAGAAAAAAAAAACAGAAGAAAAACCATTTCCAATTGATAAATGCATGGTAACATTCTGAGAAGTAAAATTTTTTGCTCTTAACTTTAGGAATCTTACTGTCATTCTATATCTGTGTGTTCTTCTGGATACGTGAGAAAACCCCTACATGTTTAAGCTATTTATCTGTCCAACTACTTGAGGCCAAGAACATTCTTACCAAATACAGGCTTGATCCCTGATTTCTTGCCCAGGAGCTGCTGATTCTTAGAGGAAATTATGTACTCATGTCTACTAGTACCACTCTAAATGAAAAGATTCCATCTCAGAGGAGCCGTTAGCACACCTTCAAGGCTACCCTTTTTACGTATTCTTTCTCTTTCCTCCTGTATCCTCACTGTGATTATTCTAAACCTTTATAAATCTCACACCATCTTCCTCATTCTCGAAAAATAAACTTGCCTCCTACTTTACAAGGAAATCTCCATTACTTCTCAATACCTAAAATCTTATCTAAAACTCCTTACTTATTTGCTACAGTTTTAGATCCTGATTCTATTGTTGTTTGTTTTTGGTTCTGACACTTCTTGAGGGTTTGCCAAAGCCAGACTTAATGCTTAGGGAAAGACAAAAATCCCTCTCCTCAAGTAATGTTAAGTATCAAGTATTATAAGACAAACACAGGATGCTATGGAAGCAGATGTGGCACACTAACACTTTCAGGTACAGGGTATCAGGCCACTTAAGAGAGGTGATACCTAAACCAATCCGAAAAATGGTAAGTAGGGGTCAATGCTCTTTCCATGTGCCCCTAGCAGTCTTACTTCCTTTACATACCACTTAACACACTGTATTATAATTTATTTGATAAAGTCCTCTACAAGCAAGTGAAAATCCACTTAGGGCAAGGTTCCTATCTATCTTGTTAACCACTGTATCCTGGCATCTAAAAAAGTTCCTGCCAAAGAAAAGCACTGAATATTTGTATTATAAAATATTGGAAATGACAGTAACTTCAGAGTTAGAGTGCCCCGCCAGTGTTGATACTCAAAATATTTAAAAACCAGGATGGCTGTATCACCTGGATATCTTCTGTAGCTCTAGATTTAAATTCTGGCTGCATTTCTTGACATTTTTAAATTAAGGCAAGTCAGTTAAATGATCTGAACATCACTTTATCATCTGTATGTGTTGAGGATAATAATGCTTAAGTCATAGGATGGTTTTAATGACAAAATGAAACAGCATATAAAAAAACCCATTTCAGTGCCTGGTACACTAAAACAATATAATAAATGTTTGATTTCCTTTCTACACTGCTTTTAAGCGAGTTAAATTTGTAGTTAGATAAGAAAATTAAAATATACAGAAACCAATGCAAAATGAGTATACTTATTTCATCTTTCCTTAATGATTTTTCTCAAGTGCTCAATTTAACAAATAATTATTTAGTTTGCCTCTAAACTCTAAAATGCATTTATCCTTAATTTTCTCTGTGATGTAAATTTAACATTCACTGTTCACTCATTTACCTAATTAATAAAGTTGTGCCTATATGTCAACCTTAGATTATACTTAATGACTCAACAGAAACTTATTAAGAGCCTATTATCTGTTCAAATTTGTAATTTAGCTTTACTGCTCATGAACTAGTTTATGCAGATACTTCTGGATAGATTCTAGCTTAATAAATGCTCCTAGATGGGGCGCCTGAGTGGCTCAGTTGGTTAAGTGACCAAATCTTGATTTTGGCTCGGGTCATGATCTCATGGTTCATGAGACCAAGCCCCAAGTCAGGCTCTGTGCTGACAGTGTGGAGCCTGCTTGGGATGCTATCCCTCTGCCCCTCCCCAACTCATGTGTGTGTGGTGTGTGTGTGGTGTGTGTGTGCATGTGTGTTCTGTCTCAAAATAAATACACTTTTAAAAAAATGCTCCAAGATGCTCAATAGATATTTTCTTTACTTTTTCTTTCATTTTAATAGTGAAGATAACTGATGAATTTCATCTCAAATCAGAAATCAAAGTTGAATGGAAAGAAACAGCTTATTGGTATAATCAAAAATTGGTATCATTTGCAGCAACTATGGTCTTCAGCTTTAAAATTTTTAAGGGAATAGTTCACAAATAGTAGAAATCTGATAAACTGTTCTAAATGCTAATTTCAAATGTTAGTAATCAATCTGTATGCTTCAGATCTATATTGGTTACAAATACCGCAGTTTATTCAGTATATGGAGACTTAAAAATAAAACAACAGACCCAACAAGGATAATTAAAATTAAGTTCTTCAGACAATCTGTCAAATACAATAGTGTTATAAATGGATTAGAATTATATCAGTAGATTGAACAAAGAGAGCATGAATTTCAGATTGGGAGTTATTTCTCCCTACATGTGCCCATTCTCAACTGACTTTTATCTAATCTATTTGTCATGGAAGTCACATAGTTGATTTGCTTAAAGGTAAAATTGTGTTCCACTAATGTTGTGGAATAACGATCTTCAATTAAGTTCACCATTTCCTTTAAATCACAAGACACAAGAATAGAATCTCAAGATAGTCTAATTAGAGAATTTCAACTTGTCATTCGAAATGATTTATACACTGTCATTGATGTTTCTCATTTTAGAAATAAGTGTCATAATTCTAATAGAGTGATGACTTTCTTATCTTGGGTGCTAGTGAGTAACTACATAATTATTGTTTCAAGAATCACTACACAAATATTGAGAAAATGAATCACCAAAGAGTTTTAAAATGAGAATGTGAAAATGGAAGTAATTTTAAATTACATAATGTAAAACTGAGAGCATGCTTCTTCAACATATCACACCAAAATCTGCAAAGTAAACATGACACACTAGGAATAGGAATAAGTTGGAATTCTTACCCTGGAAGGGAACACACTAAAGGTTTTTCTCAGTTTGTCCAGTTCTCAATTTCTTTAGAGTGGGTGGGTCTTTTCTTCTTTTGGCCTCGGAGAAAACTTTGGGCCACCTTTCTGCACGATGAAACGGAGAAGACAAGGAGGCACATTAGTTTCATAAAAGACTTGCAAAATTCCCATATTCATCCTCCACCTTACATTTAGGGCCCTCATAGCCTCGCCATTATCTTTCTGGGAAGATTAATTCCCATTTCCACTGTGGACTCTTCTCCAATATATTCTGTGCTGAAGCTTCTTGGTGTCCATTCCTTTGGTAACATGTTCATACCTCATTTCTTTCAGAATATTTGTTGAAATCTTTTATCCATTGATGACTCCCCAACCCTTTCTTTTTCTGTTATGTGTATATTCTTATTTTTTTTATTGTAATCTTAATGGAAGGAAAAGACATAAATAAATCAGCCTGTAATCCTGAACAGAACTTGGAAATTTGCTTTCTTACCAATACATTATGAACATTTCCCATCTCATTTACTGCCTACATTATTTAAGCATAGGCGTGATTTTAGTTTTGAAGCCAAAGTTACATTTTTTACTCCTCAATTATGTATTTACACAGTTCTAATGAAATTCAAAGTAAATATCACAGTATTTTTCCAATATTGGAATCACTAGATGATTTTTTTGTGTTTTGTTAGTGATTTAGAGACCTTCACTATCTATTTTTTCTTTTGTTGCCCGTGCTTTTGTGGTCATATAAAAAACTCATTGCCAAATCCAATGCCATGAAGGTTTCTCCTGTTTTTCTCTAAGACTGTATAGTGTTAGCTCTTACATTTAAGTTTTTGATCCATTTTTACTTAATTTTTGTATATGCTGTGAGGTAAGGGTCCAACTTCATTGTTTTCAACACCAATGGCTGAAAAAACTGCCATTTCCACATTGAATGGTCTTGACATCTTTCTTGAAAATCATCTGACCATTTATATGAGGGTTTTGGGGGGCTCTCTATTCTATTGATTTATATGTATGTCTTTAGGTCAGTGATAGACTGTTTTGATTCTGTAGCTCTGTAACATGTTTTGAAACCAGCAATGTGAAACCTCTAGTTTGTTACACTTTCTCAAGATTGATTTGGCTATTCAGGGATTCCCTTGAATCCCTTGGATTCCATATTAATTTTAAGATGAATATTTTCCATTTGCTTGATAATAGTCATCCTAGTGGGTATGACAGTAATAATTTTAATTCCAATCATTTATTTCCTTAATATATATTTTTTTCCATTCTATCAGTTAGTGAAGGAGTTAAGTTAAAAATCTGCCAGTATTGTGTGTTTATCTCTTAGTTCTGTCTAGCTATGCTTCATATATTGTGAAGGTGTTTTATTAGATACACACAAACCATTTATCTTCTGGTGGAAATACTTTTTTTTTTCCTGAAAGTCTGCTTTGTCTCACATTAATATATCAAGCTACTTTCTACTTTAGCTTAGCTTACTCATGATCAATATTTTTTCATCCTTTGTTATTTTCCACAGATCACTTATAATCAGCATTTTTCTTAATCCAATATGACAGTCTTTGTTCTGAGTACTCTACATACATTTAATATAATACTGATATATTTGGTTTTAAATATATCATCCTTCAGTGTGTAAAGCAGTAAAATGAATATCTCCTAAGTCTATTTTTCCTAAATCTTTTCATTAAAATATCACTAGAAGAAGTAATCAAAATTATTAACATTATGTATTATCAATATTTAAAATTTTTATTATTTTCTCAGCAAAAAATTTGAGACTGATATAATTTAGGTCATGTGGGGAAAAAGCATACTTTCTCTAACTCTTAACTAAAGGACCATTTCATAAACATAGTATGTATGTACATATGTGTGTGTGTGCATATATATATATATATAGCATATACACATATACACACAGACACAAAAACATATCTGCCTTGATATTTTATAGTTGATCATTTCTTTATTGCTCTACATTTCTCTTCTGAAAAAAATGACTAAACCTGCCTCACAGTTTTGTAAAGATGAAAGATGGGGCGCCTGGGTGGATCCATCGGTTAAGCGTCCAACTTTAGCTCAGGTCATGATCTCACAGCTGAGTTTGAGCTCCAAGTCGGGCTCTGTGCTGACAGCTCAGAGCCTGAAGCCTGATTCGGATTCTAGGTCTCCCTCTCTCTCTCTGCCCCTCCCCCACTCATGCTCTCTCTGTCTCTTTCAAAAATAAAACATTACAATAATCTTTTTAAAAGATGCAAGATAATTATGATCTTATAAAGATTCTTGTTGACTTTTAGAAACGATGGATTATGGAATATTCTGCTAATTCACTTAATATCAAGACGCAAAGATTTTTTTTCCCTAGGCTTCTTCCTCTTTTCCTCAATCCAGGACATTATTTTCACCCTAAATCAAAGATATCCGTATGCATATTTTTTAAAGTAAGTTTGCTCTATCTGGAAAGCTGTAGTTGTCTTCTGCCTAGCTGCATAGACAAAAAAAACTTTTTTATTCTCTTAAGACTCTTTAGACTATGTTTGATAACTTAAAAAAATATATTGACCAAAATATTAAATATTCCAACTTAGTGAATGATATATTCAATGTCAAGAAATAACTACATTTTTCATGAATATAAATGTTATTGGTAATTTCAATCGTATTTCTGTTGCTAATAAATTCCCAAGTTAAAACACAAGATTTGGTGTAAATGTAGTCATTTCATTTCCATTTTCACCTAAACAGTATTAAAAATCAAAATTGAAAAATAGTAAAAGGATCATCTGGCTTCTAAAACTCTTCATTTTGAGCAATCACCTCAGTCACTAAGCTCAACATATCAATGATTTTCTCAACATATTTTCTCAATAAGTTATTTCCAGGTAGTTCTAGTACTGCCTTATCTCTGATCCTTAAACTTCTATATTCGCTAACAAAGGTATTTGAAACATATCAGTTCATTTGAGATAATAAATACATCAAACTGTCTTGTCAGAGAAAAAAACAACCAAAAACTTCTTTAAGTTGAAAATTTGGATTATTCCAGAAAAAGTACTGGTAGGATGGGATAAGGCAAGAACTTTTCTTATCATGCCTGGAAATAATGTATGGCAATGCAATTCATTATAATTTAGAAGAATAATTAAGAATTTTGATATTAGTTTAGGATGATCTTTGGAGAAAAAAGTTTTTTTTTAATTTTTTTTTTTTATTTCAGGCACAAAGGGCTTTGATTACTACTAAGGAACACTCGGTATCAAAATAATATCTTTCTGTCACATACTCTAAAAAAAATTACGATGCAATAATATAAAAAAAATTGTGACTCACTATGATGATATCCATTATCTGGACATACAGGATCCTCTTCTAAATGTGATTTCATTTTAAGACAAAATAATGTAAGAAGAGTCATAATTCTCAAACTGATGGAGAATCTTTCCAGGGTTCCCCAAGTAAGTGAGAATTTTTAAATTAAGAAAATATATCAATGATAAAATAAAAATGTATATATATAAGATCACAGCCAGGTCAACTCAATGAACACTGTATATAAATGAACAAAGATACCAAATTTCATTGCCTGAGTTGGCAATGTTTATAAGGGCTGGTGCAAAAACAGGCTGGGCTAGTTTTAGAATGGCTTTTTAAAACATGCTAAGGAGTCATTTCAGGAGTTTGAGAGGAGAACTGTAATGGCAACATTTACATTTTTAAAAGATCATTTTAGATATCAATATAAAGAATAAGTTGGAAGCCGAAAGACAAAAACTAATTAGAAAAAACTATTATAATAGTTATATTAGTATGACTATTATAGTCATACTATATAGCATATTATATACTATAGTATAATATATACAGTATATTATATAACATGTACAATATAATACATAATAGTTATATATTATATAGAACAAATTATGTTATAAATTATATATTATACATAAACCATGTAATATATATAGTACATATTATATATAACAGTTCTATTATAATAGAAAACTGTAGCACAGCAAGGATTATGAATTAGGATTTGAAAGATAGCTAAGAAGTAGGATCCATAAAACCAGGTGAACAGATTGGCTATGGGATGAGAGGGAGGAGTTTTTTAAAACCAGAGGGGATTATTATAAAATGACTGTAGAGGGGCGCCCAGGTGGCTCACTTGGCTGAGTGTCCAACTCTTGATTTTGGCTCAGGTCATAATTGCCTGATTCGTGGGATAGAGCTCAGCGTCAGGCTCCAAGTGCAGAGCCTGCTTGGAATCCTCTCTCTCTGCCCCTTCTCTGTGTGTTCATGTGCTCTCTTGCTCTCTCTCTCCCTCTCAAAATAAATAAATAAACTTAAAAAAATATAGGGGCGCCTGGGTGGCTCAGTCAGTTGAGTGTCTGACTCTTGATTTCTGCTCAGGTCATGATCCCAGGATTGTGGGATTGAGCTCCACATCGAGCTCTGCACTGAGTGTGGATCCTGCTTGAGATTCTCTCTTTCTCCCTCGGCCCCTCCCCTGTTCACACTGTCTTTCTAAAATAAAAATTTCAAAAATAGAAAAAAAGTTAAAGACTGTAGAGAAAATGATTAATATTAGTGAATTAAAA
Source organism: Panthera leo (assembly GCF_018350215.1). Classification (NCBI taxonomy): domain Eukaryota; kingdom Metazoa; phylum Chordata; class Mammalia; order Carnivora; family Felidae; genus Panthera; species Panthera leo. Next base: position 144,005,346 of record NC_056687.1, on the reverse strand, counting down.
TCACATCTTTTTTTGTACTTTTAAGAATCAACTATACATAGGCAATTTAAAAATCTACACTAGGAAATTATGTCTTTAACTTTGCAACTACTATAAATTCAACAATTTTACTATATAATCTGAGTTGTGCAATGAATTTGGAAAATTTCCCTCTCCTTTGCTATATAATCTTTTTAAACAATCTACCTTAATTTCTTTCTCCAGATCCTACAGAAGCTTAAAGTCATTCTTTCATTGTTGTTTATTTGGTAGCTTTATAAAATGTCTTTTCTCTGACAAACTGACTTTGTCTTCTTGGTTTTTACAGTGCAGATGTCAAAGTCTCAGAATTATTTCTTCTCTCCTCATTCTAAATAGGAAAAAAAGTTTTCATAGGCACATATAGAAACTGTCACAAAAAATTAATGGGACGGAATTGCTGGTCTTCATCCACATGACTGATAGCCCTGTGATAGCTTTTACGTCCTTATACATCTAAATAGTCATTTTGGGGGTGCCTGGGTGGCTCAGGAGGTTAAGCGTCTCACTCTTGATCTCATCTCAGGTCTTGATCTCAGGGTCATGAATTCAAGCCTTGCGTTGGGCTCTGTGCTAGGAAAAGGCATTTTGCCTGTTTGATCTCAGTATCTAAAACAATGTCTGGCACATGGTAGGTGCTAAATAAACATTTGTTAATTACGGAATTAATGAATTCATATATCAAATAGCAAGAGTATTAACTGTCAAGCCTCAGAGGAGAGTTGCTCTTACTTCATTTAATAAGAGTATAGGATTCCCTCTATTGGATGTTTTTCCTTTCTCTGCGCAATCCTACCACATTCTGGATTCTCTGTTGATGTCCTCATATTTATTCTCCCTACTTTAGGGCTGTTCAGGTTTATCAAATTTTTCTTCACCTACATGTTTCCAAAAGAAAATCACTGCACTTAGTTACTGTGCATATAATTATGACACTCACATTTTTATTTTTTTAAAAAACGAAAGCTCTGTCAGAAGCTAACTCCGATTGAATACAAAGCATTTCAAGTCAAAAAATTATGAAGCACAGATTGTATGTCCAGAGCAAGGTTAGCTGCTAGAGACAGTAGTATCTCTTTTATAAATGGAATGTAAATGGCATAGTAATCTGAAATCCACTAACATTCATCCCATTGAAAAGGACACGAACAAGCTCTCCTTTCACAGATGGGAACTTGATCATCATTCTTTCTCTCCTTGAATTCATATTTTTATTTCACTTCTCCCACATAACTTTATCCTAACATTTTAGTGTTTGAAAATATTTTAAACTGACCATCCTATTACATTTTCCTGTAACAACAGCAAAAAAAATATATATATATATATATATATATTTATTTATTTTTAAATCCTCAGAACATAAGTTCCAAAAATTTTCTTTAGTATTGTGTTATCATTAAATTATTAGACTACTAATGATCAAATAACAAACATATTACAAATTATGATCATTATAAAATATCAAGTCAGTTCTTACCGGAAATGCATCTCATAAAGAAATAGATAGGGCCTTCTCTCCCAACCCCCACTTAGATCATGTATCCAGGATTGATGCTATTTATTGCTAAGAAAGTAATACTTTCTTCAATACTATTTATTGAAAGAAACAGTTTGTGTTAATTCTGTTCTTCTATTTTGTATTCTTCTATACTAAGTATTTGGGAGTAGAAGGATTTCTGGTTATAACAACCATTCTTTTGAACCACTAAGCCATGTATCAAAAATCACATAGAGGTATCTCATCAAAAATTATTTCTAATAAGCTGACAATTCAATTGAGTCCTGCAATACTTTCGAAGGCCTTTGGAAATTGCCACTCTTGTAAAAGAATTAGTTACCCAGTCATTAGAATCACTCACTTTCTTAACAGATTTGGGTCAGGTTAAAGGTATTGCTTTATTTGTAGAGTGGGAGAGGGACATGACCAAAGAAGAAGGGGGAAAGGTGTCAGATTTAGGCACACTCTAAGGCAAATCAATTTTACAGAAGAAAACATACAAGTGGACAACCTGAGAATTAGTACCCTTAAACTATACTTTATGTAAAGGGTATGTATGGAAACCCTCCATGTACCTTGCAAAGTGAAAGGTTAGGGATTTGAAGAGGTTGCTTCAGGATACACACACATTTGGGTACAGTGTAACAAGTCATGACTTAAGTAGTTCACATCCTTTTGTGTATGTTACCTGTTTTTCCCCCACCTTGGGTGTGTGTGTGATGATGTATGGGAGAAAATCATTTTAATATAAAAATAACTTTGTTAATAAAAACCCATCTTTTTCATAATTATAGTAACAACGTATGTATTTTAAATAAAAATTGGCTCTCATCAAATTGACTTTAAAATAATTAGCTAAGTCATTTTCTCTTTACGCAGAAAAGATAAAAATGCATTTCCCTTTTCAACAAGTCTCAAATTATTCTAAATTGTGAATGAAAGTTGAAAAATAGAGATCATTGCCATATCTACAAATTAGAAACCAGATAATCACTTTATTTCTGATGATTTGGGGTGCCTCAGCCAATTTTATTAACATTCCTCAAAACTCTGCTATCCAAGACAAACTGTTTGGTGGTCTTTTAAATTTGTAAAGACATTACCGAGGCAATCAAAAACTAAATGACTCATGTCCAAAATATTAAAAACACTGCTCTCTTCCAGACCGATAAATTGAAGCCAGTGGACTTTTTTTTTTTAAATTACATTTAGATTTTAACCTATTTTAAAGATAGGATGTAATTTTAAGCTTCGTGTGGTGTTTATTCACAACAGCTGTTAATTTTCGCTTAAATCAAAAAGAGAAGGTTATCAACAAAAACATATTTTAAAGTTAACCCTTGAGGGGCGCCTGGGTGGCTCAGTCGGTTGGGTTTCCGACTTAGGCTCGGGTCATGATCCCACGCTTCGTGGGTTCGAGCCCTGTGTTGGGCTCTGTGCTGACAGCTCAGAGCCTGGAGCCTGCCTCGGATTCTGTGTCCTCCCTCTCTCTCTCTCTGTCTCCACCCCCCCCCCCCAAAAAAAAAAGTTAGCCCTTGAGTCGAACCCATCCTTTGATCAGAGATGACAGGTGGGGTGATGAATCAAAACGGTATGTAAAAACATCTTCTAACCTTAACCAATATTTAAGCCTTCAGTTGACAAAATACTAAGTAAGAGGGTGGCGAAGGGCGTCATTGTTGCTAATTGGCGGTTAATGAGGATAAATTGCCTACATTTACCGTTTTCTCCTTTATTTTTTTTAAGGCAGAAATAGCCGCAGAGCTTGAGGGGGATCCACCTGACTGCGACCTCCAAGGACAGTAACGAATTCAACAACTCGCGACTCCGCAGCTCAGGGATTATCATCTAGAAACGACCAAAGGCCGTAGCAACTCTAGGGCAGCCGGGTACAATTCCCAAATCCCAAAGCTTGGCACTAAACTCAAAAAATTAGATTTTTTTTTTTTTTTTTAAGAGCAGTGTTCTGAATAACTATGGGACCATGAGTAATTCGCCGAGCTTGTTTCAAACGATAGCCTGAAAATTCGCAGCAGCGCCCAGGAAACGGAGATGGGGAGCTCTGCACAGCTTCCTGCCGCCCCCCTCGTCCCGAAAGCATCGTTACAGGTTTTCAACTCCCAGCCACAGCGAGGCGAGAGCTTTGTTAACCTTTAACGGCGCTGAGAGGACCCAACACGCACCACAAACGCTCGGGGACCCCCAAGCGGTCGCTGAGTGAAAAGAAGTCGCTGGAGGACTGCTGAAAAACAAGCCACCGACTCGACCGCCACAGCGGCGGGTAACGGCCCTTACCCAACTCCAGCTCCGCCTTCACCTCCGCCTCCGCCTCCGCCTCCTAGCGCCGCCGCGGCCCCGCCCCGCCGCGGAGGCTCACGGGACACGTAGTACGCCGCGCCCACATCCTCCTTCCCCCACCCCTCAAAGCTGTGCCTTCTGGAATGCCCTGTCAGCTCCCTTCCGCCTGACTTCCGGTTTGCTCGCGCGGCCCTGGCGTCTAGCTTGAGAACAGCTGGGGCCCTACTTCCGGCGGTGCGCTGCTTCCAGCCCCCCCTGTACAGCGCTTCCCCTGCGCGGAACGCGAGGCGGCTGTCGGTCGGCGGACGCTGACGAGGCGGGTGCCGGCGGGCCCGGGTCTCGCGCGCGTGTTGCTGGGTAACGGGCCTTCTGCCGGGCCGGCTCGGCCTCTTGTGCCTAGCGTTGGCCCTCCTTCCAGAACCTCCCGGGCCCCAGCCGACGGGCCGGGCTGCGCCCACTGCGGGGCAGCCGAGGCTAAAGAAATGGGAATCCTTCCGCGGCGTTCCCGCAGCGGCTGCCTTCTCTGGGGAAGCGGCGGTGTCTTCGAGGAAACCGGAAGCCCGCGGTGACCTCTGGCGACCCGGTTTGTTTTCGGTCCGTTTCCAAACACTGGGGAATCGAAACTCGGCGGCCCTGGGGGCGGCCCTACGGAGCCTGTCTTCGGGGTGAGTGACTCGATTCGACCGGGCTAAGGGTGCGGGCAGTGTCGGGATCAACCTCCGCTGCTGTTGCTGCTCGGAAGAGACACGTCATTTTCTTCCCAAACCCTTGCCCTCTCCTTTTTGACTAGGGAGCGGCCCGCCCCTGGGCATCCCTAACTCCTGTTTGATTTGCACGCTAGCTCTTCCAAGCCTTCCGTCCTCTGTCACTTTATTTCCCCCTTTGGCTTATTTTCTTTTCATATTCTGAATTAATGGAGCGCCTTTAGTTTCATTTCATTCATTGAAATTGCATTTCTATCGGGAACGGAAGAAGGCTGTGTAGCTAGGACGCTACTGCCTGGGGCATCCAAGCACTGGGGTTGACGTTAACGAGGCTAACAGTAGGTAATTCGTCGTTTCTCCAGCGTCTGACCTGTGTGTTTGGCATGAGTTTTCGATCATTTGTTGAGTTACTACTACATGCACGGTAGGTGGACTGTCGTTTCCTACAAACAAGGAACTTATATACTCAAAAGCGAGGTGAAGTGTTAACGAAAACTGTGATACGAGTGTGTTGTTGGAGATAGGCTAAGATGATCAAAGGTAGTGACGTTTTTTGTTTTTTTTTTAATTTTTTTTTAACGTTTATTTATTTTTGAGACAGAGAGACAGAGCATGAACGGGGGAGGGTCAGAGAGAGGGAGACACAGAATCTGAAACAGGCTCCAGGCTCTGAGCTGCGAGCACAGAGCCCGACGCGGGGCTCGAACTCACGGACCGCGAGATCAGGACCTGAGCCGAAGTCGGCCGCTTAACCGACTGAGCCACCCAGGCGCCCCAGGGTAGTGACGTTTTAGGATGGAAATAGACCCGTGCCTCTCAAACATAGGAAACATTTTCTTTTTTACTATGGAATTTTGAATTGGGTTGCTCGAGATCTCAGTATATAATTTAAGTTCTAGTTTTCTAAACGTGCCATATCTAATTTCCCAACCTATTGTGCTCGCTCCCTCCTTCATCTGTAAGTTAGGAATGATAATCCCTCACGGGGTCATTAGAAAATTTTAATGCGATATTATTTATTAAATGGGAAGTTGTTTACACACGTAAGGTTTTAGTATTAAAGAGGGAGTATGGTGTAATGGGAAATGCACTGGATTAAGTCAGAGCAGTAATTCAGGATCTGAGTGCTGAATTTTCCACTTAATCGCTTGACACTGGTTGGGGGACCAAATCTCTTCTTCATTTTTCCTGTCTCCTAAATGAGAGTTATGTTTACTTTTCACCGCACCGACGCATAGTTTCTAAGAGTTTTGCTGGCTCTGGAATCAACTGGCTGGTTTTCATTCCTTGGCTTCCCCACTTTCTGACATTTGCCTCTTAGTCAATCCACCTGTGATAACAGGAAATTCTTGCCCACATCAGAGGTCTTCTGCATATTTAACGAATCGTCATGAAGAACAGAAAAGTAGTTCCCCTAAAAGCTGCCTGACCTACCGTAAACCATCGGTAAATATTGTCAACACAACATTTTCATGATTATATGAAATGTGATGAGGTTTTTCTTAATCCATGAAGTAATAAACCCAATGTAGTTTACTTTTTTCTCTTGTGGTATTTATATTCTGGTTATAGTTCTGTTATCACTATTGGAGAGTAATTACTGCTATACTAATAACACTTGATGTATGTAAGTGCTCAGTTCCATTGAGATATGTTACTTTATGAAAAGAATAAAAAGCAGATTGCCTTTTGTACTTATGCTAACCCTGAGGAAGTCTTATGATTCCCTAGTCATAAGTGTTACTTCTGGACTGTTGCAGTTTAGTGACACTCAGTGAGGGTTATAGAAACGGAAACGGAGTTGTTTATATTGTATGTCCGATGCTGAGTATATTTGGGGCACTTACTGAATTGTAGGACATTTGAGTGCTGAGATCCATAGAGTGACAGTCTCTTGAAAAAAGGCACTTGATTATCTCTTCTTTGTAAACTAGGTAGGCCATTCCTGCGCCTAATTATTTGATTAAAAATAGGGAACGAGGAGTAAGCGTTGATCCGTTTGCCTCCATCAGACTTCATCTTTGCCCCATCGTGTCTTGACTGATCCTATGAAGTGGGTTAGGGATACTTTAGCTTTTCAGAAGTAGAAGGATGATGGAAACAGGAGGCTCAGTTCAGGAGGCAACATAGAATAGAGGAAAAGAGGTAAATAGTTCTTGATTCCAACCCTAGCTCTGTCGCTACCACCAGTCCGACTACAGGGAAATGAGCCTCACCTCTTTAGAGCTTAAGTTTCTTTATCTGTGGTGGTGATAACAACTTTCTAGCCAAGATTGGTGTGGATTTGAGGTAAGGTTTGTGCTATACCAGTTAGTCAGTTTCTGGAGAAAATGTGCATTCTTTCTGTCTGTTGAGGTTGCCATTTTATATCTGCATTAAATTTTGCCTTCACAATTTCGGAAGGTGGGATCTTAGTGATGTAGTTCAACCCTGTCATTTTATTGGTGGGAAAATTTAGATCGAGAGAGGTAAACCTGTCAGAAATCAAGGTGGCAGATTGTAGACTAGAGTCTGGGTTTCTGAATCTCTGGTCAGTGTTCTTTCTACCCCTGAGCTCTGCCTTTTCCAGATTCTTATTAGAAAAAATCCGAATCCACGTTGTATCGTCTCTCAGAATGTTGTATTAAGAGCACAGATTTAGCAGAAAGCTTATATGGGTTCACATCCCAGCTTTGCCACTGATTACTTATGTAGCTGTAAGTAAGGTATTTAATTTTTTTAAGACCTTGGCTATAAATTAGGTTAAGAGTTCCTTCCTAAGAAGCTGGAAAATGCCTGTGGAAGCACTAGTGCCTGGCATATGGTAAGCGATGGATATGGTAAATACCATGATGATGAAATAGGACAGGATAATCCTATGTTTTCCTAGTTAAAAAAAAAAAAAAGACCTGTCTGGTGTCAGAAGATACTTCTGTGTTTTCTAGCATCTCACAACCCCGTATGTATAGCATGTCTCACCTTGGGCTCTTAATGTTGATTGTAGTGAAGATTGCAATTTAGGATTTTCTAGAATAATTCTTACAGTGTTTGAATGTTTTTTTCTTGGTCTCTCCCTTAGCCTCAGGAACTACTCTTGCTACTTTTTACCCACCTTATATGGCAAATACGTTGCTCTTTCTCCATTATCATTGCAATATTGTGATTTATAAGAAACGTATATTTGATCATTTAGATAGCCAAAATATGTTTCTCATATGTATTTGGCTTTTGTCCACAGTTCTTGGCCCACAGCTCCCCAAACCCTTGGAATTTTCTGAGGGTAAGAGGTATGGGATCATCTTTTGTCCTATTTGGTCACTTAACAACCTCTTTTACTGAAATTGCTTCAGAGCCATGAAGGTGAAATGGGTGTCTTCTTATTCATAACCAGTCCCTGTTTACTGAAACTATGTTTATGGTAATGAGATGACTTTGGACAGCAACTAAGGATGGGGCTGATTGCCAAGGAAACCAACCATGTAATTAGAGGGTTGGAGCTTTCAGTCCCACCAAGGTTGGTAGAGGGAAGGAGCTGAAAGTTGGATCGATTGCCAATGGCTTAATCATTTCTGTGTAAGGAAGCCTTTGTGAAAACCTAAAGAGGAGAGGGTTCAGAGAGCTCCCAGAACTTTTTCACATGCCACTGTGCCAGCCTCAAACTCCAGGAGGACAGAGCTGCTTTGTTCAGGACCTGTGTATCTGTGTGGTCGGAAGCACAGGTAACAACCTAGGCTTACAATTAGCATCCAAAGTAGAGGGCAGTCTTGTGGCACCAAGCCCTTTACCTGTGGAATACGTTACTGTCTCTGGGTAGATCATTTCAAAATGGAGTTGAATTGTAGAGAGCTTTGCTTATTGATAGTGTAGAATCATCTGCCCCTCATGTTGGGATTGGCTGACGAGAACACGTTTTAATCATTCTTGGGAATTTCATTGTTCTCAGCAATAACTGTCAACATCTTTCACCGTAACCCTTTTTAATTCTCTTTTAATTTGTACTTTTCTTATGTAAACATCTAAGAAGAGTCAGTTTAATTCCAAATATATAAAATATTGGCATTATATATTTCCTATAGGTAAATCTATCTGATTCTCCTATACTATTGTGACGAGAGAGATAATGAAGTTGCTTTCTATAATTTTAAAAACAAAATCTCCATGCAAAAGTTAGGTGTTGTTTAACAATTGATAATATAAAACTAACCATGCCCACAATTGTTTAATAATACTAGTTACAGTTGGAATTCTATGAATCGCATAATAGCCACTTTGTAGAGTAATGACTCTCAAATTGGATAGGGACTTAAAATCATATGGGATGATTATTGAAAGTTCAGTTTGACATTTTCATCCCAGATATGTATCTATATGTAGATACAGATACAGATATAGATATGTCTATAGATGTATATATATCTATATCTATATATACTGACTTGCATAGATCTGCAGTGCAGTCTAGCAGTCAGTATTTTTGTTTATTGTTTTCCATTATCATTTTATTTATTTACTGAAATATAGTTAACATATTGTTATATTAGTTTCAGGTGTAAAATTTACTGATTTAACAACTGTATATATTATGCTATGCTCATCCCTACCCCTCTGGCAACCATTAGTTCTCTGTATTTATGGACCATTTCTGCTTTTGTTCTTTTGTTTTTTAGATTGTACATCTAAGTAAAATCATATAAGATTTGTCTTTGACTTATTTCATTAGCATGATGCCCTGTAGGTCTATCCCTGTTGTCACAAATGGCAAGATCTCATTCTTTTTTACGGCTAATATTCCATTGTGTGTGTATGTGTGTACCGTATCTTCATTATCCATTTATCTATCAATGGACACTTAGGTTGTCTCCATATCTTGGCTGTTGTAAATGCTACAGTAAACATAGGGGTGCATATATCATTTCAAATTAGTGTTTCCATTTTTGGGGGTAATTATGGAGTGATACGGTTTTTCTATTTTTAAATGGTTTTTTTCTATTCCATTCTATTCCAGAATATGTGTTTTTCTATTCCATCATGTTTTCCACAGTGACTATACCAATTTACATTTCCACTAGGGAATGCACTAGGGCCTCTTTTTCTGTGCATCTTTGCCAACACTTAATATTTTTTGTGTTTTTGATAGTAGCTATTCTGACAGTTGTAAGGTTCTATATCCTTGTGGTTTTGATTTGCATTTCCCTGATGGTTAGTGATATTGAGCATCTTTTAATGTATCTGTTGGCCGTCTGTATGTCTTCTTTGGATAGATGTCTATTCAGGTCCTCTCCCCATTTTTTGGTCATATTGGGATTTTTTTAGTGTTATATAAGTTTTTATATTATCAATATTAACCCCTTATCAGTATGCCGTATGCAAATCTCTTCTCCCATTTGGTAGATGGCCTTTGTGTTTTGTTGATGGTTTCCTTTGCCATGTGAGTTTGTTTATTTTGGTGTAGCCCCAATAGTTTATTTTTGCTTTTGTTTCCCTTTCCTGAGGAGACATGTCTAGAAAAATGTTGCTAAGTCTAATGACAAAGAGATTACTGCCTAGATTTTCTTCTAATTTTATGATTTCAGGTCTCACATTTAGGTCTTTAATGCATTTTGAGTGTATTTTTGTATATGGTGTAAGAGTGTGGTGCAGTTTCATTCTTTTGCATGTAGCTGTCTAATTTTCTCAATACGAGTTGTTGAGGAGACTATCTTTTTCCCCGTTGCCTAATCTTGTCTCCATTGTCATAGATTAATTGACCATGTCAGCATGGGTTTATTTCTGAGCTCTCTATTCTGTGTCTGTTTATGTGCCACTACCATACTATTTTGATTACTGTAGCTTTGTAGTATATCTTGAAATCTGGAATTGTAGTATATCCAGCTTTGTTCTTCTTTCTCAAGACTGCTTTGGATATCCAGGGTCTTTTATGATTCCATACAAATTTTAGTATCATTTGTTCTAGTTCTGTGAAAAATGCTGTTGGTATTTTGACTGGGATTGTATTAAATCTGTAGATTGCTTTGTGTATAGGATGTACATTTTAACAATACTCTTCTAACCCAAAAGTATGGGATATGTTTCATTTGTGTTGTCTTCAATTTCTTTCATTGTTTTATAGTTTTCACTGTACAGATCTTTCACTTCCTTGGTTAAGTTTATTGTTAGGTATTTTGTTCTTTTTGGTTCAATTGTAAATGGAACTGTTTTAATTTCTCTTTCTGCTACTTTTTTATTAGTTTATAAAAACAACAGATTTCTGTATATTAATTTTGTAAACAACTTTACTGAACTTGTTTATTCTAATTTTGGTGGAGTCTTCAGGTTTTTTTTTTTTTTTTATGTCTAGTGCCATGTCATCTGTAAATAATGACAGTTTTACTTCTTACCAGTTTGGATGCCCTTTATTTCTTTTTCTTGTTTGTTTACTAGAACTTCCTAGGCTAGGACCTTCCAGTACTATGTTGATTAAAAGTGGTGAGAACAGACACTCTTGTCTTGTTCCTGATCTTGGAAGAAAAGCTCTCAGGTTTTCAGTATTATGATGTTAGCTGTGGGGTTTTCATATGTGACCTTAATTATCCTGAGGTATGTTCTCTCTAAACCCACTTTGTTGAGAGAGTTTTTATTATGAACAGCTGTTGAATTTTGTCCAGTGCTTTTTCTGGATCTATTGAGATGATCATCTTACTTTTATCCTTCATTTTGCTAATGTGGTATGTCACATTAACTTGATTTGTGGATATTGAACCATCCTTCATACCCAGAAGAAATCCCATATGATTGTGGTGAATGATCCTTTTCATGTATTTTTGAATGCAGTTTGGTAAAATTTTGTTTGAGGATTTTTGCTAGTATTTGTTTGACTTCATCAGGGATATTGACCTGTAGTTTTCTTTTCTTTTCTTTTCTTTTCTTTTTTTTTTTGTAGTGTCTTTGTCTGGTTTTAGTATCAGGATACTGCTGGCTTCATAGAATGAATTTGGAAGTTTTCCTTCCTCTTCTGTTTTTGGAACGGTTTGAGAATAAGTATTAATTCTTTAAATCTTTGGTAGAATTCACCTGGTGAATCCATCTCATCCAGGATTTTGTTTGTTCAGAGTGTTTTAAGTTAATGATTCAATTTTATTACTAGTAATTGCTTGTTCAGATTTTCTTTTTTTCCTGACTCAGTGTTGGAAGATTGTGTTTCCAGGAGTTTATCCATTTCTTTTCAGTTGTTTGTCCAGTTTGTTGATACATAGTTTTTCATAGTAGTCTCTTAAAATCTTTTTTGTCTTTGAGTGATATCAGTTGTTATTTCTCCTCTTTCATTTCTGACTTTTTTGGGGGCCTCTCTCCTTTTTTTCTCTTTATGAGTCTGGCCAGAGGTGTATCAATTTTGTTTGTCCCTTCAGACAACCAGTTCTTTATTTCATTAATCTTTTCTATTGTTATTTGGTCTCTATTTCGTTTATTTTGGTCTATTTCGTTTATTTCTGCTCTGATCTTTATTACTTTCTGCCTTCTAGTAACTGTGGGCTTTGTTCTTCTTCTGGTTCCTGTAGGTATATTGTTAGATTGTTTATTTGAAATTTTTCCGGGGGCTCCTGGGTGGCTCAGTTGGTTAAGCCTCCGACTTGAGTTCAGGTCATCATCTTGCAGTCTGTGAGTTCAAGCCCTGTGTCCAGCTCTGTGCTGACAGCTCAGAGCCTGAAGCCTGCTTCTGATTCTGTGTCTCCCTCACTCTCTAACTCCCCCTGCTTGTGCTTTCTCTCTCTCTGTCAAAAATAAACATTAAAAAAATTTTTTTTAATTAAAGTTTTTTTCTCGATATAGACCAGTATTGCATTAAATTTCCCTCTTAAAACTTCTTTTGCTGTGTCCCAAAGATTTGGGACCATTGTGTGTTCATTTTCATTTTCTCAGTGTATTTTTTTTTAAGTTTCTCTTTGATGTCTTCATTGACCCATTGGTTGTTTAGTGCCATGTTGTTGAGCCTTCACATGTTTGTGTTTTTCCTGTTTTTCTCTTGGGATTGATTTTTAGTTTCATATTATTGTGGTCAGAAAAGATTCTTGGTATGATTATATTCTTAAATTTATTGAGACTTGTTTTGTGGCCTAACGTGATCTATTCTGGAGAATGTTCTACGTGCACTTGAAAAGAATGTGTATTCTGTTGTTTTGGGTGGAATGTTCTATATATGTCTGTGTTAAGTCCCTCTGGTCTAATGTGTCTTTCAGAAACACCATTTCCTTATTGATTCTCTGCCTGGATGACCTATCCATTGATGTAAGTAGGGTGTTAAAGTTTCTGACTATTATTGTATTACTGTCAGTTTCTCCCTTCTTGTCTGCTAACTAATGTTTGCTTTATTTATTTAGGTGCTCCAGTGTCAGATGCATAGATATTTATAATTGTTACATTCTCTTGTTGGGTTGATCCCTTTATAGTTACATAATGCTCTTCTTTGTCTCTTATTACAGTCTGTGTGAAAGTCTGTTTCATCTGATAAGTATTGGTGCTCCCAGGTTTTTTTTTTTTTCCCGTAATTGAGTTTTTATTGTTTGTTCTGGGGATCAGAACAGACATTTCAATTTGTACACACTTCTAGACATATGTACTGAACAATTTGAAAAATCATGTAGTTGTGATTTCTTTTTCTAAAGGTTATTTCAGTGACCTTTCAGCTTAAAATTTGGAGGCAAATTTTTCTTAACAGCAATATATTCAAATGTTGATATGCTGTTGCATTGTTAAGTCCCATTATTTCACAATTTAATATTATATACATTACATACTCAAATTTTCAGTCTGGCACAGCACATTAGCAAAGTTACTAGGAAAACTGGACCAAATCCAAGATGTTACAGAGGGCACAAAATTCTGACAGGGAGAGGCAAGATCAAGGAGTGGTCTTATTTAGGAATCAATTCTGTCAAAAACAACATTGGAATAGAAGTAATTTAAGATGTTCAAGACCTAGTAAACTCATGACTGACTCCAAACTGACATTTAGTATGCTTGGCATTATAGGATATAAAAACTGCCCCATCTATGGAATGTTAAACTGACACCTAAGATAATCAAAGCATCCCATATTCAATATCCCGCTATTTTCTGGTTGTACCAAAAAATAAAAATTAACAACTAGCAAATGGTTTCACCTTTTTAAAAAAGCATTTACGCTTAAATAATGGTATGAGGGGGGATTCCCTCCTTCCTAAAAATGTTTATGGAGCTACTAAAGAACCTGCATTCACAAAATAGTTAATAAAACTATTCCTCTGGATTGTATACGTAGGGAGACAGGGACCACTACTAATAAGACATGGTATATGATATTAATCAGACTTGGCTTCTTTCTCTGCTGCTTCATCAGAGGCTAGACTCCCCTCATTTTCAGTTTTTCCATTTTCTGTAGGTAGGTTTCCTTTTGTTTCTTGGTTAGCCACTTCAGCCTGTTTTCCCTTTGCTTTCCTTTTCCCCTTTACTTTTTTTTTGTCTGAAGATTTATCCTTTTCTTCCTCCTTTTTTGGCTTCTTTTCCACTTTTGTGGGTGCAGGTTTGGCGGACAGCCTCACCAATTTCCTCTTGGGCTACTCCTTTGCCACCCCCTCAGTGGAGCTGACCTTCCTCTTGGGCATTGTGGCAATAGGGTAGGTGCATGCTGGGTGCCTGCAGGTCAGAGTGCTGAGAGCCTTTACAAAGTTGGGCTGCCTGGTTGCAGCCACTCCTCCCACACCCAAGCTGCTCCGACATACCCCAGATTTTTTTGCTTTAGTTTGCATGGAATATCGTTTTTCAGTCCTTCACTTCAATCTGAAGTGAGTCTCTTATAGGCAGCATATAGGTAGGTCTTGTTTTTTTAATCTATTCTTCACCCTATGTCGTTAGATTGGAACATTTAGACCACTCACGTTTAAAGTAATCCTTGATAGGGGTACCTGGGTGGCTCAGTTAGTTGTGCTTCTTCTGACTCTTGATTTCTGCTCAGGTCATGATCTTGAGCCCCTCGTTGGGCCCTGCCCTGAGCATGGAGCCTGCTTGAGATTTTCTCTCTCCCTCTTTCTCTCTGCCCCTCTTATGCATGCATGCGCTCTTCTGTTCGCTGTCTCTGTCTCTCTCTCCAAATAAATATTAAAAAAAAAAAAATTGTTGATAGGTATGTGCTTAGTGCCATTTTTTGTTAATTGTCTTCTGGTTATTTTTGTAGTTTTTCTCAGTTCCTTTCTTGATCTCTTTCCCTGTGATTGAGAACTTTCTTTAGTGTTATGCTTGGCTTTCTTTCTCTTTTTTTGTGTATCTTTAAAGGTTTTTGGTTTGTGGCTACCATGAGTTTCATATTTGACATCCTAAGTGTAACAGTCTGTAGTAAGTTGATGGTCACTTAAGTTCAAACACATTTTGAAAGAACCTCATTTTTACTCCCACATTTTATGTATACGTTGCCATATTTTACATCTTTTTTATTTTGTTACTACTCTTAAGTAATTTTTTTAGGACATAATAGATTTTGCTACTTGTGTTTTTTAACGTTCATACTAGCTTTATAAATGATTGCTGTACTAACTTTACTGTATGTTTGCTTCTATTTTTACTCTTGAAATTTTTTCCTTTTCTAATTATGGTCATTTCTTTTCCACTTAAAGTCCCTTCAACGTTTATTATAATACCAGTTTAGTGGTGATGAACTCCTTTAACTTTTGCTTGTCTGGAAAACGATTATCTCTCCTTCAATTCTGAATGATAATGTTGTTGGGTAGAATATTCCTGGATGTAGGTTATTTACGTTTCAGCACTTTGTATATATCATGCCAGTCTCTTCTGGCCTGCAAAGTTGCTGCTTTTAAAATTCTTTATCTTTGATCTTTGATGATATTTTAATGTATGTCATGTTGTGGACCTCCTTTGGTCCATCTTGTTTGGGACTCTGGTTGCTTTCTGTACCTGGATGTCTGTTTCCTTCCCCAGGTTAGGGAAGTTTTCAGCTATTATTTTTGTCAAATAAGTTTTCTGCCCCTTTCTCTCCTTTCTTTCTGGGACCTCTGAAATGTGAATGTATGTTTACTTGATATTGTCCAAGAGATCCCTTAGCCTACCCTCATTTTGTAAAATTCTTCCTCTTCCTCCTCTTCTTCCTCCTCCTCGTCCTCCTTTTTTATTGCTGTTTAGTTTAGGTCCTTTCTATTATCTTGTCTTCCAGTTTGCTGATTCATTCTTTTGCATCTTCTAATCTTTTGATTCCCTCTAATGTATTTTTTATTTCAGTTGTTGTATTCTTTTTTTTAAGTTTACTTATTTATTTAGAAAGAGAGAGAGGAGAGAGAATCCCAACCCGGGTACATGCTGTCAGCACAGAGCCCCATGCAGGGCTGGATCCCATGAACCGTGAGATCATGACCTGAGCTGAAAGCAAGAGCCAGATGCTTAACCCCAGTTTTTAAGTAATCTCAACACTCAACATGGGGCTCAAGCTCACAACCCCAAGGTCAAGAGTTGCATGCTCTACCAACTGAACTGGCCAGGCACCCCTTGGGTGTGTTTTAATCTATGGCTATTTCTCATATAATTTTTAGGACAATTAGATAAGCAATTTTCATGCTGCTTTCCAGTGCTTTCCAAGTCATGTTTATAGTACAATAAGTAAATATTTGGAATAATAGTATGAAACCTGAAAGAAGAATATAAATGCAAATAATACTTTCTCATATTTCTCACCAAATGCACCTTTTTGGTGATTTAAAACCAAAATAGGAAATAAGATTTAAATATATAAAATAAGCCAATCGCATTACTGATTTTGTCCTAAAAAGGACCACTTATCATACTATACATGTGACTTTGTTATATCATTATATCTCCTTCCATCTAAGATACTTAAAAGTCGTTCCATAAGATTCCTAGTTTTGTAGTTCTTAACAAATCTGAGTATGTGGAAAATTCATGGGGGGGGGGAAATACTGATAGTTCAGGCTCTGAAATCCAAGTGCTTGTACTGTATGTTATCTGATCTTGGTTAAGCTTTGTAACCTTCCCAGGCCCCAGTTTTCTCATCCGTGAAATGAATACAGTAAGATTTTCTACCTCAGAGTGTAGTCATGAGAATTAAATGGGATAATGTTTTTAAAATACTTAGCACAATACTGAGTAGTTCATTTGGTTACAGATACATTTTATAAATATTGTGTATTCTTCACATTCTTGAATCCTATCCATTCTTGAATTCCATAGAATAAGGACCAAATTCTGTAGTCTCTCTGTTATAAAGAGAGTTTGTTTCTGTTAGGTTTTTTTATTTCACATTTTGCTGTTTATCTTTTCATACCTTCTCCCCACACTTTCAGGTCTTTGAACTTGTTTCTCCTTCCTAGAAGTTTTAAGTACAATGAAAATAACCATCCTCTTCACTTAAGAGTACGGGACTAAGAGTCATTTTTTGTGTGTGTGATACTTCTTTCAAAACCATTCCTCCTTCCCAACCCTCAATTTCCATAGCATTCTCTCTTGTTTCAAATATATTACTTATCTTTATGGTGTGGTAATTATTTTACTGCACAGCTGTTTTCCACACTGGGTTTTCCTTGCTGAATAAATGATTGTTTCGTGATAAAAATGAATAGGAAATCACACAGCTGAGCTAGCTAGAACTTTGTGTAAAGTAAAAGCATATATGCTCTGATCCTTAAAGTGCACAGTCTGTAGGACATCTGTGTTGATTGTGTAGAGCAGTTTATGCTTACTTCTTGTTTTTCAACTTTCTTTGGAGAAAAAATTATCCCAGTTGAATAACTCCTCATTTGGATATTAAGATATGAGAAATTATGTCTAAGATGGGCACAGTTTTATCTCTCCTTAAACTATACTGCATGCTGCCACTTAACTAGCGAACTATTCTTGTTCTGCTTAGCAAGCTTTTCAGATATAATATGTAGGAGAAAGAATCTTATGTGGATATACATATGCATACTTGCAGTTTGCAATGTGGGAATAACCCATACTTTCCTTTTGGAGAGGAAATACCAACATTTCAGCTATCAGCAGCATGACTGGTATGATGTTTGCTGTTATTTTGGAAAAGGGTTGAATTCAGAGAGGAAAAAGTAAACCCCATTAAAGGAAGAAAACTTTTTCTTCATTACGAGAAGAAAGTATATCTTCCACCAGAAGCAGCAGAAATTAAGTATGGTTCTAAGGACCTGCCACCTTTTTGGGATATGTAGGTAGCATAGTCCTTTCTTATTTTTGGACTTTATTGACAGGCTGGGAAAGATTCTAACTTAAGAGTAGGAGTTGTCCTATATGGTTAGAAAAAAATTTTTAATATTTTTAATGTTTATTATTTTTGAGAGGAAGAGAGAGTGTGATCGGGGGGAGGGGCAGAGAGAAAGGAAGACACAGAATCCAAAGCAGACTTGAGGCTTATGGGTATCAGCACAGAGCCTGACGTGGGGCTCGAACTCATGAACTGTGAGCTCATGACCTCAGCTGAAGTCAGATGCTTAACTGGCTGAGCCACCCAGGTGCCCTGCTTAGAAATTTTCAAGTTGGTATTGGTGAAAATTGTCTGATAGCTTTCACCTACTCAGATTGTAGTACACACATTCATTTTTGCCTACCTCTCCTATAATCCTAGATATAAAAAAATTGCTAGGCATACCAAACTCTAACATTAGTTGAGAACAATTGGAAGCTTTTCATTGTAAAACCAGTAAAGCAGAAATACAGTGATAGAAGACCAGAACCAGAAAAACACACACTTTTCCTAATACTCATGTTGTCTGAAATACAGCAAAATGGACTTTATAGGCATTGATTGATACAGGGAGGGAGGCTAGAAGTTTTGGAGAAGAGCAGGCATAGTAAAACATGGATTCTGTGGTTTAATCACCTATGTTTATATCTCAGTTCATTATTTACTATGTTACTTGGGAAAATTACTTAAATTCCTTCTACTTCAATTCCTCACCTTTAATATTCTTGGAACAGTGACTGACACAATAAGCAATAAAATATTATTCCAAGCAAGGAATAGTAAATAAAATTTTTTTCAGTAGTCCTTAATTATGTAAGATACATGAAATTCCATTATAGTCTTTATTTAGAATGCTGTATTTGGTGTTTTATTTCAAACTTAAAAATGTTTAAAAGGATTTTTTAGGTTCTCTTATGATATGCAGTCCCTCTTACCCTGTTTTTCCCATGAGGTCTTAAAAGGTTTCAGCCACAATTTCTCCTTCCACAGTGTTTTTCAGGAACATAACTCTCAGATGGGGAAGTAATGATGAACCTAACAGCAAAAGTAGATGTACAGAGCAAGTAAGTTCCCTAACCAATGGAGTAACTGGCTGCTTCTCTTAGGTGTTAGAGTTGGGGACACAATGATGAACAAAACAAACATAACTTGGACCCTCACAGAGCTAACTGACATCTACTAGCTTTTACTTGGACTGAGTACTTAACCTTTTTGATCCTATAAAATGTAGATGATACCTACCTCATAGAATTGTTTGGATGGGTTTAAATGAGATAGTATTAAGAGAATGTAGTACAAGGTACTAGGACACAGTAAGTACTGAAATGTTAATTACGGGGCCCCTGGGGGGCTCAGTCAGTTAAGCATCTAACTTCGGCTCAGGTTATGATCTCGCAGTTCATGTGTTCGGGCCCCGGGTTGGGCTCTCTGCTGACAGCTCAGAGCCTGGAGCCTGGTTCAGATTCTGTGTCTCCCTCTCTCTCTGCCTCTCCCTCACATGCTCTCTCTCTCAAAAATAAAAAAAAAAA
The DNA here is from genome assembly GCF_018350215.1 of Panthera leo. NCBI lineage: Eukaryota > Metazoa > Chordata > Mammalia > Carnivora > Felidae > Panthera > Panthera leo. The sequence continues at coordinate 143,986,092 of NC_056687.1, read as the reverse complement.
AAACATTTTAAAAAGTTTTTTTAATGGGTACTATTGCAGTTGCACAACAAACAACTACTGGTATGGGAAGAATATAGTGGAGCATGCCTTAAAACTTCTGTAATAGTCTTGTAATGAATTGTACTTGGAGTTTTTGATAATTTATAGTTTGGGAAGCTATAAAACTTGCTATTTATATATGTAAGTGGAAATGCTGATAAGAAAAAAATAATGGGTATTAAGTATTTAAAAATGTTTATCCTTTCCATAAAAATGGTTTCACAACTTTTTCTAAAACTTAATAATAGCTTCGGTTGGTTTCAAATGCTTTATAGATATCAACTCATTTAATATTCTTATGAATTCTGTGAAATAGTTGCTACGATTTTTTATACTTTATAAATAAGGAAACTGAGGCAGAGAGATTAAGCATCTTGCCCAAAGCCACACTGGCTCTAAGTAGTAGTACTTGGATGCAGCTCCTAGAATCTGGTTTCAGAGTCCATGCCCTTTACCAGTATTTTATGCTGCCTCTAAAAGAAAAGAGTTTTTAAACATTGCCCCAGTATGCTCATTCTAAATACATCTCTCTTGCTCATTTATTCAATGAGACATTTGTATTTTATGTTCTTTTAAAAAGCTGTCATGGATGCACTGGTAGAAGATGATATCTGCATTCTGAATCATGAAAAAGCACATAGGAGAGATACGGTGACTCCAATCTCAATATATTCAGGAGATGAGTCTGTTGCTTCACATTTTGCCCTTGTCACTGCATATGAAGACATCAAAAAACGACTTAAGGATTCAGAGAAAGAGAACTCTTTCTTAAAGAAAAGAATAAGATTTTTGGAAGAAAAGGTAATTATTATCTTTATTATATTTTATGACTTAAAGAATAATTTAAAATACTTGACGTTTTAAATAGTTTTCTATCCTGTCTTCCATGGTTTACTAAATTTCCAAGAATAACTCACTTCTAATCTTAAAACCCTGGGCATACTGCACTTATCATACTTTACATATAATGTACATGATGAATATTTGTAGAATATTCAACTTGGAACAGCAATAACAACTTCCAATAACAACTTGGAATAGATTTTTCTTTTTTCAGATTGCCGTCCCTTCATAAACTGTGTTTTATTCAGCATGTTAATATGTGTGCAAAAAATTATATGCCAACAAAGGAAATTAAGTGTCAAAGGAGGAAGCTCCTGTAACATTATTCTAATATGTTTAAAAATGTCTTCACCAGAATTGACATACATCTTCTTTACCTGAACATTCTCTTTTGTTTTTCAACACACAGAATAATGCTTTCAACTGATAAATTAATGTCATCTGTTTACCTTTTTCATGCAGAAACCTGACACTCCTAAATGTTATAGAATATTTAAGCTTGATAGCTGATCCCATTATAAATCATCACATCTACTTGGCTTTGGATAGTGGAACTCTTCAAAGCTCCACTATAAGTTCCATATAAGTGGAACACTTATATTTTTGTTTTTGAGTTTTAAAGTTTTAACTTAGTTTTATGTTTATTTGGATTAGATCATTTTATTTGTATTTTATGAACAGCAGCTTCGCCAAAGGGAAAGGAAATGGATTCTTAGCTGCCAAGGAAATGAATTATCTTGTTACAAAAACTGTAGGATGGGGCTTGGTAGAGTTTGATTCATCTAGGGGAAGTACGAGAAAGGAAGTCAGTTGTAAAAATCATGATTTCTTTGAATTCCTATGCATTTTCTTTAATGATAATCAAATAAATTTGTGATATACTGGGATAGAGTGAGAAAAGGTAACATTTTGGAGTTCATAGTTATGTTTATTTTTAAACTAAGTAGAAAAATGTGATTTGGTATAGTTAACATTGGAGATAGTTCTGTACTTTGTGACCAATAATCCTATTAATTTCTATTCTGGAATAATCTAGTACTAAATGAACTAACACGTTTATTCTCTAAAAAGCCAAGTATACCTTCATTTCTCACTTTTTCTGATGATGGAAATGAAATACTACTGGCTTGGAAAACATCTTCGTACTATAAAAGAATGATGTAGTATTTTAGTGTGATGAATTAGTATATGCTATAAGACAGAAAACACTGATTAAAAGCATAAAATAGAGCACTTTAAAAATACTTACCTGTATTTTTTTTCTTTCTTAATCAATAAAGCTTAATTGTTGGAAGTGAAATGTTTTATTTTAATTATAGTCCAGGCTTTATCCCTGCATTACAAAAAAAGTAAGGTGTAGAGTCATCAGAAGACTGGCTTCTGTGTGTGTGTGTGTGTGTGTGTGTGTGTGTGTGTGTGTGTGTGTAGAATTCCTTCTTAAGCTTTCTCTTCTAATTTCATTCTCTTAGCTTATAGGAGCTCGATTAGATGAAGAAACAAGTTCTGTGGGACGTGAACAAGTAAATAAGGCCTATCATGCATATCGAGAGGTTTGCATTGATAGAGATAATTTGAAAAGCAAATTGGATAAAATGGTAAGTTGGTTTAAAAAGAATATCTATATATTGGGAATGAGTTTCTTCTTCAGGAAGCTTAAAATTAGAAATAAATATTTATATTTATGAAATTAAAAATTGAAAATATACATGCTCAGGGCAAAAATAGCAATTTTTAATAGTAATATTTGTAATATTTCTGTGCAAAATAAATACTTTGTATGTAATGATGTTTAGGACTTAAATATGTCTAACGCCACTAACTTATTTTTAAAAATCATGACATAGTAGGATTTGTCAATGTTTTTAAAAATGAAAAGAAAAAAGAAAAAAAGCCAGTGAATAATATCCTAAGTTTGAAAGACAGAGAGATTAGCGAAAAACTGGGTTCATTTTCCCACCTCACTTTTTAAAAGGCCTGAATCGGTTTTTTTCATCTACCTGAAAATTAATATATATCAAGCTACAGATTATACCAAATGTAATTTGGCATTTTCCCTACTTAACTAGAATAAAGACAACTCTGAATCTTTGAAAGTATTGAATGAACAGCTACAATCTAAAGAAGTAGAACTTCTCCAGCTAAGGACAGAGGTGGAAACTCAGCAGGGTATGCCACTTATTTGTTACAAATGTTATAATGGAATCAGTACAGTTTTCCATTTATGTGTTATATCCATTACCAGGTTTCTTTATCTGTATGCTAAGGCCTTAACTTATTTTATAATTTTAGGCTTACGTTAATTTCTCTGATCTGCTTTCACAAAATATCAACCCCTTTTAACTTTTCCTTAGATATAAATTGCACTTTTCCTAGAGAAAATTTGATGGTTTTTATTCAGGGCTAGTTTGTGATGAAGTAGATGAAGAAAGGAGTAGAACCCCATCCTTGTCAAAACGTCTTGCCTGCTGGTATGTCCTGGCTTTTCCTTTCTAATGAACTTTTGCCTGCTATTAGACGCCTGTCATGGAGTAGTTACAATTCCTTTTTTTTTTTTTTTTAAATTTCTGAAGGCTGTTAAAATGTGCAGATGCAATGCTGGAGTGAAAAATTAGTTATGGAACAATATGGGTATTGGCCTGTTCCCATAAACATTCTGATGAGCCAAACTGAAGAGTAGGCCTCTGAGGGAGACCTTTTGATAGGAGATTGAGATGAGCTCTCTTGTAATAGCTGGTTGGGGATTTTTCTAGGTAGGGAGTCTAAAGCATTTAGTCAAGAGTAAGTCAGTATCCAGTTGTATTGAGTTTCTGCAGTGGAATGTTCATCAGTAAATCATTTTGATATCATGTTCTAGGCCTATGGTCAAACTCTCTGGGGGGACTAGATGGAGTGATTAGCTACGTGAGCTTCAGTTTCCTCACTTCATTTACTTTTATCACTGTCTTAACCTTGACTTACATAGCTAGATTATTGACTTGTCTACGATTTGATTAGTGTCGTATATTTTAAAGTTCCAGACTTACAAACTTGTACTTTAATGTAAATAGAAAATCAGGGACTGGGATGATTAATACATTCTAAAACAAGATTGGCAGGTTTTATATTCTCATTAGCATAGATCTTTGAACGTAATTATTGTTTTTTAAAAACTTACTTGTGCATGTTTTATATTAGTTTTTGCATTATGTACATTTTACTACGGAATTGCAACAAATGTGAAGGCAGAAATAACAATTTTAACGTCTATCCTTTTTTTAGTGATGAGGAATTTAAATCCACCTTCATCAAACTGGGAGGTGGAAAAGTTGAGCTGTGACCTGAAGATCCATGGTTTGGAACAAGAGCTGGAACTGATGAGGAAAGAATGTAGTGATCTCAAAATACAGCTACAGAAAGCCAAACAAATGGTACTACAGAATTATTAAATTGAGAAGTTCAGTATTCAGTACTGTGTACTATTTGTAGGATTTGTAACTAAGGATTAAATTGTAGAGTTAACTTATATTGTTGCTACTTAGAGAGTTACAGTCTCTGAAAAATTCACCTTTATCTTCCATTTTAGCCATTTTGTGTAAAATTTGATATACTATATACTTCTAGCATAATCCCAGAATTTATAATTTTGTTTTAAAAAGCTCACTTAAAAAAAACCTTAGTTTATTAATTTATTAAAGCTATTCTTTTAAACTCCTTTCCTTCAGTTTCCTTATGTCATTTTTTTCTGTAAAGCTTAAAGAGAACTCAAGTTTTAAGTTTATCGTTTTATTTAATAATTTGATTAATGTAGACACTACAAGATACAACTTAATTTTTAGGATTCTTTTTTAAGAAGGAAAAACTTGTCAGTCTACTAATTTTTAGAAGTTTAATACTTTTGGGACAACTTTAATTTTTAGCAAATAGCTGAGGTTGTAAGAATTGGGAAAAAGCAAAAACGAAAAGCCCTGCTGAGCTGCTAAAGTATGGTTAGCCTAAAGTCATCCACTAAAACACAAGTTGCCTCTCAGGTCCTCACCTAATCTGTTTACCAGAACTTTACATTGGGTTCTAACAAACTTGATTACAAGGTTAGATGTCATGACAGATAGTACTGAATAGAAAAAGAAGAAATAATAACAGTGTGAGAGCACATGCACCATATGCAAAATAGTTGTTACAAATAATAGCCAAACTATGGAAAGAGCCCAAATGTCCATCAACTGATGAATGATAAAGAAGAGGTGGTATATATACACAGCGGAATATTACTCAGCCATCAAAAAGAATGAAGTCTTGCCATTTGCAATGACATGAATGGAGATAGAGTGTATTATGCTAAGCCAAGTCAGAGAAAGACAAATACAGTATCATATGATTTCACTTGTATGGAATTTAAGAAATAAAAGATGAACGTGGCGGTGGGGTGGGGAAGAGAGGGAAACAAACCATAAGAGACTTTTAAGTATAGAGGACAGGTTGAGGGTTGATGGAGGGTGACAGGTCAGCTAGATGGATTATAGTTATTAAGGAGGGCACTTTTATGAAGGGCACTGAGTGTTGTATGTAAGTGGTGAATTACTAAATTCTTCTGAAACCAATATTGCACTGTGTGTTAACAATTTAAATAAAAATTTGGGAAAAAAAATCTTAAAAAGATAATTGTTACAGAAATTGTAAAGGTTAGTAGTCTAGAGTCAAACAACCATTATATACATTTATGTATTTTAAATAAGTTAACCAGTTAGATAATTATTTCTCATCTTACCCATTTTGCCCATCAGAGCATTCTAACTCCATTGAGGAGCTGTGTCACCTACCCCTGGTTCCTCTTGGGATGCCAGTAACTGATAAGGGAACTACTTCCCATACTTCCTGACTGCCAGCCAGCATGCTTCCCCTGAATCCCCGCTGTCCTTAAATGGAACTGATAGTTCTCTCTTCTGTAATGTAGTCTTTATTGAATGTGACCACCACTTGAGGATGAGCCAGACATTAAGAATAATACAGCATTCCACCTTGGCCTTGGCCAAATGAATTCCTCTGAACTGGACAATGAGAACTTGCTTTCAAGCCCCCAGGCCTGAGAAAGGGGAAATACCACAGAAATTAATGTCAGTTCCTGTTGAGCAAAATGCTTTTTTTCCTACTTGACATCTGAAGTTAACCACTGCCATACCTTTGAACCTGTGATTACATACCGTAATTTCTTCAAAGGCTTCAAGCATCCTGTCCTACAAGCTTAGGTGCCATAGCCCCTGAAAAGCTGGCTAGATGGCTGCCTGACTGCTATGGTTGCTTGTTTATTTATATATGTTTTTTAATTTTATGTTTTTAAAATTTTTAATTTCAGTATAGTTAAGATACAATGTTATATTAGTTTTAGGTGTACAATACAGTGATTCAGCAAGGCTATACCTTACTAAGTACTCATCATGATAAATGTACTCCTAATTCTCTTCACATATTTAACTCATCCCTACCCCTTTTGATAACCATCTATTTGTTCTCTATGGTTAAGAGTCTGTTTTTGGTTTGTCTCTTTTTTTCTTTGTTTATTGGTTTTTAAATTCTACCGTGAGTGAAATCATATGATATTTGTCTTTCTCTGACTGGGTTATTTCGCTCTGCATCATACTCTCTAGATCTATCTACGTTGTTGCAGAAGGCAAGATTCTCTTTTATGACTGAGTGATAGTCCATTTTTTGCATGCACACACACACACACACACACACACATCCTCTATCCATATATTGATGTACACTGGGGCAGCTTCCATATCTTGGTTATTGTAAATAATGCTGCAATAGACATAGGGTTGCATATATCCCTTCCAATTAGTGTTTTCATATTCTTTGGGTAAATACCTAACAGTGGAATTACAGAATCATATGTCAATTCTATTTTTAATTTTTTGAGGAACCTCCATAGTGTTTTCAAAGTGGCTACACCAGTTTGCATCCCACCAGCACACATGAGGGTTCCTTTTTCTCCACATCCTCGTCGACACTTGTTTGTTTTTTATTAGCCATTCTGACAGGTGTGAGGTGATACCTCATTATGGTTTTGATTTGCATTTCCAGATGATGAGTGATGTTGAGTATCTTTTCATGTCTGTTGGTCATCCGGATGTCTTTTGAGAAATGTCTGTTAATACCTTTTGCCCGTTTTTAATTGGATTATTCCTTCTCATGTTCATGTGATGTATCATGTTGATTGGAGAATATTGAACCACACTGGCATCCTAGGAATAAAATCTAGTTGGTCATGGTGAATGATTTTTTTAACGTATAGTAGGATTCCTTTTGCTAGTGTTCTGTTAAGGATTTTTGCAGTTGTGTTCATCAACAGTATTGGCCTGTACTTCCCTTTTTTGTGTAGTGTCTATCTGGTTTTGGTATCAGGGTAATGTTGGCCTCATAGAATGAATTTGGAAGCTTTCTTACTTTTATTTTTTGGATTAATTTGAGAGAAATAGGTATTAATTCTTCTTTAAATGTATAATAGAATTCGCCTCTGAAGCCATCCGGTCCTGGACTTGTGTTTGTTGGGAACTTTTTGATTAATTATTCAATTTCATGGCTGGTAATTGGTCTGTTCAAATTTTCTTTTTCTCCTGATTTCAGTTTTGGGAGGTTGTATGTTTCTAGTAATTTCTCCCATTTTTTCTAGGTTTTCTAGTTTGTTGGCATATTATTTTTCATAATCTCTTACAATCCTGTGTATTTCTGTGGTGTCAGTTATTTCTCCTGTTTTATGTCTGATTTTGAGTCTTTTTTGTTTTTTGGTTTTTTTGGTGAATATTGCTGAAGGTTTATCAATTTTGTTGGTCTTTTCGAAGTACCAGCTCCTGGTTTTCTTGATCTGCTCTGTTGTGTTTTTAGTTTCTAATGAATTTGTTTCTGCTCTAATCTTTATTAATAATTTCCTTCCATCCACTGGTTTGGGGTTTTGTTCTCCTTTTCAACTCTTTCAGGTAACAGGTTAGGTTGTTTGAGATTTTTCTTGCATTATCAGGTAGACCTGTCTTGCTATAAATTTCCTTATTAATACAATAGCTTTTGCTGAATCCAAAAGATTTTGGGCTGTTGGATTTTCATTTCCATTTGTCTTCATGTATTTTTGGCGGCTGCTTTGTTAGTTGAACCACTGATTGCTTAGTAGCATGTTATTTAACCTCCATGTATTTTGTTTTTTGCAGATTTTCTCTTGTGGTTGATTTGTAGTTTCATAGTACTGTGGTTGGAAAAGATGCATGCTGTGTCTTCAGTCTTTATGAATTTGTTGCACTTATTTTGTTGCCTGATATGAGATCTATTCTGGAGAATGTTCCGTGTGCACTTGACAGGAATTGTGTATTTTGCTGTTTTAGGGTGGAATGTTCTGAATATATCGGCTAGATCCATCTGATCCATTGTGTCATTCAAAGCCACTGTTTCCTTGCTGATTTGCTGTTTGGATGTTCTATCCATTGATAGAAGTGGAATGTTAAAGTTCCCTACTATTGTATTATTATTGATTACTTCCTTTATGTTTGTTGTTATTTGCTATATGTATTTGGGTGCTTCCATGTTGAGTGCATAAATATTTATAATTCTTATTGTAATTGTTCCATTTATGATTATATAGTGTTCTTTTCCTGTTCTTCTTTAAAAAATTTTTTTATGTCTATTTATTTTGAGAGAGATCCAGACAGTGTGAACAGGAGAGGGGAGGAGAGAGAGAGAAAGAGAGAAAATCCCAAGCAGGCTCTGCACCATGAGTGCAGAGCCCAACACGGGCTCGAACCCATGAAACAGTGAGATAGTGACCTGAGCTGAAACTGGGAGTCAGATGCTTAACCGACTGAGCCACCCAGGCACCCCATGTCTTTCTTTAAAAGTCTACTTTATCCCATAAAAGTACTGCCAACCTGGCTTTTTTTTTCCCTGCCACCATTTGCATGACAAATGCTTTTCCATCCCTTTACTTTCAATCTGCATTTGTCTTTAGTTCTGTAATGAGTCTCTTGTAGGCAGCATATAGATGGATCTTTTCCTTTTTTATCCATTCCATCACCTAATGTCTTTTGATTGTACCATTTAGTCCATTTATATTCAAAGTAATTATTGATAGGTATGTACTTATTGCCATTTTATTACTTGTTTATGGTTGTTTTTATAGTTCTACTCTGTTACTTTCTTCTCTTGCACTCTCCTGGTTTGCTGACTTTCTGTAGTGATATACTTGGATTCCTTTCTCTTTACATTTTGCATATCTATTAGTGGGTTTTGAGATTTGTGGTACTATCAGGTTTGCATGTAACATAACATTTTATGCAGATAGCAGTCTATATTAAGTTAGTGGTCACTTAGGTTTCAATCCAGTATTTATTTCTCTCCACCTCATGTTTTAGGTAGATGGTGTCATACTTTACATCATTCTATTTTGTGAATCCCTTGGCTGAGTTTTATAGATATAAATTTTACTGTTTTTGTGCTCCTTTTATTATTCCTACTAATGGTCTTTCCTTTCCACTCAAAGTGCCCCCTTTAACATTTCTTGTAGGGTTGGTTTAGTGGTGATGAATTCCTTTAACCTTTGTTTGGGAAACCATTTATCTCTTCTATTCTGAATGATATCTTTGCTCTGTAGCGTATTCTTGGCTGCAGGGTTTTTTTTCAGCACTTTTAATGTATCATGCTACTCCCTTCTGGCCTGCACACTTTCTGGTGAAAAATCAGCTGGGAGCCACATGGGGTTTCCCATGTATGTGTTTTCTTTTGCTGCATTTAAAATTCTCTATCACTGCCTTTTGCCATTGTCATTATGTGTCTTGCTTTGCACCTCTTGGCTAGATTTTATTGGGGGCTTTATGTGCCTCCTGTATCTGGATTTTGGTTTCTTCCCTCAGATGCAGGAAGTTTTCAGCTTCCCAAATTTATTTCTTCAAATAAACTTTCTGTCCCCTTTTCATTCTCTTCTTGTAGCATCCCTGTGATTCAAATGTTATTACACTTGATGGCATCACTGAATTCCCTAAATCTGTTTTCATTTATTATTATAATTTTATCTTTCTTCTCTTCAGCTTGATTGCTTTCCATTACTCTGGCCTTCAGTTCGCTCATCCTTTCTTATTTTTCTGGTGCACTGTTTCGTCTAGTACATTTCTAATTTCAGTTACTGAGTTCTTCATCTCTTATGGTTTATATTTTTATGGTTTCTATCTCTTTTGTAAGGGTCTCACTGAGGTCTTCCACTCTTCTCAAGTCTAGTGAGTATCTTTATGACCATTATTGTAAATACTCTACCACGCATATTAATCTCTGTTTTGTTTAGGTCTCTTGCTATGATCTAGGCCTTTTCTTTCTTTTGGGGCATAATCCTCTGTCTCTTAATTTTGTTTGTTTCTATGTCTTAGGGAAGTCAGCTATGTCTCCAGCTCTTGAAATAGTGGCGTTATAAAGAAGAGGTCCTGTGGTGCCAAGAAGTACAATGTCCCATGTTCACCAGAACCTCACATTTCAGGCGCATCTCCTGTGTGTGCTCCTTACTGTTTGGGCCAAGCCACTTTTGCCTTCAGTCATCTGCAGTTGCCTTCTTTGCCTCTTGTGGGAAGGGTCTGGTCCCTCTGTTAGTGGGCCAGTCTAGGGCCACCTTGGGCTTTGGTCAAGGCAGACCAGGCATTTCCCAGAGATGCAGTAGCACTGAACTTCAGGGTACTTTCCCTGTATTGTGTCTTAAGAAGCTTTTGTTGGTGGGTAGGCCCTGTAGTTAGACCAGATGTCTACCCCCCACTCACTGCTCCAGCTGGAGCCAGTCTGGTGTCTGTGTGGTTATTTTCCCGTCTCCCCAGGGCAGGAGTCACTTTTGGAGTGGTGCTGGCCCCTCCCAGGGCTGCCTGCACAGTGCCAGGGTTTTACCACTTTGGATGGGTTCTGGCCAAGGGCATATTGAAAGGAGCAGATCCATAGGAGAATGTTGGGGCACGGCATATGGTGTTAGCACAGTTTGAGTGGGAGAGGTCTACGGTGGGAGGGGAGCTGGAGCTGCTTTTGAAAACTGCTTTATGGCTGGTGGGGGTGAGTCCCCAAGAGAGTGTGGGGGGCAGTATATTTAGTGCCAGCAAGGTCTGTGCTGGTCGGTTGTGGGAGGGTACCTGCTGCTGCCCAAAACTATGGAAGCTGGTTGGGTTGGAGAGGGCAGAACTGCAGAAGCGTGGGGCATGCTGTTAGCCAGCCAGGTGGAGAGGGTGCTGCACTGGTCCTGCACGTGTCCGTGTAAATAGGGTGGGGGGCCTGGGAGAGAAGAAGCACCCACCAGCTCCTTTCTTCTTTGAGAAGTCTCCCAGCGATCCCTGCTACTCTAGCACATGCTCTAACATGAGTCAGCTAATCTCTCTCCTATATACCTGAAGCATTTTTCACAGTGCTGCTTCAATACTGTGTCTTCTCGGGGTTCATTATGCTGTCCCTTCAAGGGCGGGGATTCTGTTTCCTCTGCCCTCCCCTGCCTCCCAGAGCTGAGCTCATTGATTTGTCAAGTCCCAGGTGTTAAGCCCCACTGATTGTAAGAACTTGGGAAATTAGGCCTCTCTGGTTTTCAAAGCCAAATGTCACAGGGATTCTTTGGGGATTTGTCTTCCCTGTGTGTGTTCCCCATGCCTGGGGTGCCTAGTGTGAGAGTGAGTCTTTTTCTCCTTTCTCCATGCCTGCAATGTTCCTCCCTCCTTCAGATAGACCCATGGGTCCATTTAGCTCCAGATGGCCTCTCTGCTCTTCCTACCTGTTCAGTATGGTCTCTTCTTTACCTTTTGCTGTGGAGAGTCTGTTCTGTCATCCCTCAGGTCATTTTGTGGGTTATTTACACTGATGTGGATGTTATCTGCTTGTATCTGTGGAACAAGGTGAGCTTACGCCCCTCCTACTCTACCATCTTTTTTAGAGGCTTCTTTTAAAAAGATATGCTTGCAAGAAAGGATCTGTACCTTGTAGCTCTCAATTATAATTGTCAGTAAATGGATTTGCCTTGAAAGGAAATTGATAGCTTTTTACATAATGGATATTTCCTTACTGAGTAGAAAACAGTACCACGGCATTATAAAAACGTGGCTCATAATTACGGTGTTGCTAATTATTATGTAAAATTAGGAACATCATTTAATTCTTCTGAACTTGTTTTCTGTAAAGTAGACTTTTAAATACCACTGTTTTTTCATGAAGGTTAGATAATATGTAACATGTTTTGCATAGTGCTTAGTATATAGTATATTTAATAAGTGGATGTATTTCAAAAAAACTTAAGGTAATCCAGAAAAGCAACACTCTTAAGGGTGTGTGTGTGTGTATGAGATAGATCAATTCTTATTAGTTACTCTTTTCCACTAGATGGTGCTAGGGGATAAATTTAGTTTAATTCATCATAAATCATAGAAACATTTAAAAGTAGAAGAAACTTTAGAAATCACTTTTCGCTTACTGCTGAAATGGTATCTGAAGGACTAAGAAACTTAAGACTTTAAGATGAATTAAAAGGATTTTTTTTTTCTTTTCTAATTTAAGACTTGGTCCTTGACCTTCATAAGAATTTATTTGGCAGGGGGAGGGGAGATTTAAAACTAAAAAAGAAAATGGTCACAACTAAGGTAAAGATATCAACCAGGAATAGGAATAGTGGAATGCTTAATGCAAATTTATCAGAGGTTCCAAGTTGAAATCAAAAGTGTGAAATAGCATCCCTATGTTGACATAATGGTGAGGGGTTTTTGTTTTTGTTTTTGTTTTTTACTCAGTTGATTACTGTTTGGTATTAATGAGGTCAAGGTTCCAGGGTGAGTTCCACTATGGCCCTTTTAGACTTTTCTATATCCCCCAATATTCCAGTCATTTATATTTAGAAAAGTTGATCCTTTGGGGCCAGGTGAAGACACTAGAGCCAAAGAAGTTTAGAAAACACTGGATATGTAAAATGGAGTTGGTATAGAGGACTAAAGTACCTAATAAGAACCCATTTAGCTATTCATTATGTGCTATTGTATACCAAAGGTTTTGAGAAGTTCTATACCATAGGAATTTGTTTAACTTGAACAGTGTTTCCCAATGTTTTGTAGCCATGGGCCCCTGTATATGTGAAACTCCCACATCATAAAGAACTAGTTTGGGAAACAGATCTATACTTCTTAACAATTATAACTTTAAAACTTTATTTTTAAACATGACAGGATCCATCTCAGGAAGACAATCTGAATAGCAGTGATCTCCAAAGACTGAGCATTTCAAGGTATGAACATTCTTCAAAATTCAAAAATAACACATTGTATAGGTTACCTAGATTTCTGTTGTGATTTAACTTTAAAAAAGAATGGATACTATTTGGGTACTGCATGTAATCTCTGATCACAGTGGATTTATAAAAAACATTTAACTGTTCATCAGCAGTAGGTTTGAACTTAAGTAGTAGAAAAGTGCATATTGTGATGCTTTAAACAAAATTTTGAACACTTTTAGATTTTTAGGGAGCTGTGTAGAAAGTATTCTGTAATAAATCCTGGTTTGTACCTGAAGAATTATACATTTCCATATACGGTAACTCCGCCTTAAGTGCAAATTTGGACCACCTTAGTCTTTCGCATAACATGAATTTTAAAAGAACTATCCATTTGGGGTAAAAACAAAAGTAGCTATCAGAGTTCATATGTTACTTTAACCCTTTTTTCTTAAATATATGACATTTTTACTTGAGTAACAAGTACTGTGTTTTAAATTATCTGATTTTAGCATCTCTTCTCTAGAAGGATACTTTCATCCAATGAAAAATAGTGAGTTGACTTCATTGCTTGATCATTTGGCTTCCAAAGTTTACTGAGCGAAAGTGAATAATGTGAAATGGCTCATACCTATTCCTATCAAAACCTAATTGAGAGAAATGATCAAGTAGGGCAGAATTTGAGGATTGCAGCCAATCTTCTAGATTCAGGGGTAGGCAAACTTTTTCTTTATAGGGCCAGAGTATTTTAGGCCTTATGGGTTATAACAATTACCGTAACAATTGGAATTAATAAACTCTGCCATTTGAACAGTTATTCAGTTATGCCTTGAAGTTTCATCCAGCTTTATAGCAAGAAGTTTTTCCTTTTTAAACAGTGTGTCTAGTTCAGTATCCATGTAAATTTTCTCAAAGTTGTCTTTTTTTTTTTTTTTTTTTTTATCTTATCAAAGTTACCTTTTCTCCTGCCAACCTAGGTTTCCCTTTGTTATATTTATCATTTTTTATAAGCCTCTTCAAACCATTTTTGGAAAGAATCAGGGAACAAAAAATATGTTAGAATCGGAGTAGGTCAAAGGGGCTGTGTATAGTGTATTAGAAGTACATGATATAGAAGGAGACTTCTTCCATTCATGGGAGATTTTACATAAATTTGGATCACATCTACTGAAAATAACTTGAAAACTGGTCCCCAGAAATGTCTTTGAAGACCTCATATACCTAACAACATAGTAAAGAATATACCAGGATTTAGAGGAGGATGAAGGTCCAAAGAGGTGAGTCAACCTTTTGAGGCTACCAGGTTATATGTATATAACTGGCTTCAAAGTACACTTTTGAATTCTCTAAACTTCAGTATTAATTCAGAGTGTCAACTGAGCGAAACAGTTTTTATAAAGAATTACCTTAGCTCTAAAAGTTCTTAGCTCTAAAAGTTCTTAGCTCTAAAAGTTACTTGTACGCTAAAAGAACTGTATGATTAAAGCATGTTCTAATGGCTCCCTAGTGCTGAAATTGTATGTACAGCTTTTTACAAGTTGGTTTGCATTTATTTTATGTAAGCAATATGGATTGCCAAACTGATCAGGTTTCCCTCTTCTGGTTTGTTTACCCTTGGTAAACTCTGTATCATTCAATTATATGTTAGCCTCATTCCTAGCTGCATTTTATCTTGTTTTTCCTTTGCCTTACCATGTACATGATATAAACCTATTTCTAGTTTATAGTCAGTCCTATGTTTTATTAATATTTGTAAGTTACCTCATCACTTTTAAGTAGAACAATTCAGATGTAAGTTTATTACATTAGCAAAAAAGTACATACGAATGTTTCCATAAAACCTTTAAGTACAATTTTACATAATTTTAGGGATGATTTTCAGTTATTTGTAAAGCCCCCTTTGTGGGAACACTCTTTTTTCATATTTCCTCCATCATACTGCTAGGCAAATGAGGTACTGTACTATTTCCCTAACGTAATTACTGGAGGCCTTTACTGTATACAGCATCTTTTAACAATTACAGTCCTATCAGAAATTTGGCCAGTTTCTTACCAGTGTTCATCTGGTGTTAGCTTTAGGTTGTGGCACTCAGTTCTTAAACAGATCTAGGTATGGGGTAAACTTGAATTGTGAAGTTCTTAAGAAATTGAAAATATAGAAAATATAGATTGTTTTTCAAATTGTGCCGTGTTCCCTTAGTAATTGTGAAATTTTGTGAGTTAAGTATTTATACAAACAATGAATAAAACAGAACAGAACATACCAGTGTGTGTTACACATAATAAGGGCAATAAGTATGGGTTGTTATAACTTGGTTGTTTGGGTTGCAGAGTAAATGGATTCCTTGCTGTGCTTCACAATCAAAAATGTCTGAAAGACAGTTGATTTTGGGGAATCACAGTTGTCAAAATGTAAATTTCTAAGTCTTTAGCTCTTGGGTAAGATTCTCATACTTTGATTTTAGTTCTTCTGGGTGATATAAAAGTAAATTTTCAGAAGCTAAAGAAAAATATGTATGGGTGAAGTAAAAAAGTAGATTTTTCTTATACGAGGAATATTCCTTTTGTATTGAAGAGTTGAATGTATATTGTCAACTAAGAAAACTGGGCTTTTACACAGTTTGTAAGCAGGGCATGTATCTCCTTGCAATGTGGCTAAGCAGGTTTACTTAACATTTAAAATTTAGAGGGTTGAGATTTTATACTGGGGCTAAGAAGATTGTGTTGGTAGTGAGTATATTGGAGGTGCGTGGTAAATGTCTAATGAAGAGGATGGTGATTATGATATTAAAAAATGTTACTCAAAATGGCAGCAGGCAGTCATTAGACTAGATCATTGAAAGATGACTTTGATCAGCAACATGTTAAGAGTATGGAGTAAGTTCTCCTGAACCTGCTTCCTCACATGGAAAATGTGGTTACCCAGTTTGCCAAGTTGGTGTGATAACATGGGAGAAATGCTCAACCATCATTATTTTGTTTCACCTATTTTATTTTTTTAGGGTTCTCATTTGGGATGCTTTAGTGTTGTACCTCAGTGTTCAAATAGTTTTATAATTTCTTTATAGGTGAAAAAAATGTGTGTGTGTGTGTGTGTGTCTCTATGTGTCTATGTCATTTAAAGCAAAACTTAACTAACTTCACACTCCTGGTTGGGGGTGTGAGGGGCTAAGTCTGACTATATAATCTCAAAAATAATCTAGACACATGATGGTTAGTTGGAACTCTGCTAAAGACTTGTGGATGACAACTTGCCTCTTCCAGTCTCACTTAAGTAATGATTTAAATATTCTGTACAAATAGAATTAAAAATAAATTTTTAACACACTTTGAAGACTATAGCACTTTAATATTTACTGTAAAGTGACTGTCATTGCTTTGTTATCCACAAGAGGGAGAGCTTACACTTAGTAATTTAGACTTTTTTTTTTTTTTTTTTTTTAAATCTGTTTTTAATTCATATGACTTTAAGGGCAAAAAGACTTAGATGTATGTTAAAGTTGGCAACCTAGTTTTTAGTTTAACCTAGTTTATAAGCAGTCTTCATTGAATTGGAAAATGTATATTAGACACTGCTTTAACACTTGTTATAATTATCTTTTATTTTACATGCTTAGCTAGTTTGAATGATTAAATGTGAACGTTATTCTAGGATCCAAACACAGTCTTGGGTATTTGCTTTGCTTTTCTCCAAGTCAGGTACTGATTTACCATCTCATGACAATAATTAAACACTATTTTTAAACTGTATATTCATATCATGACTGTCTGCATGAATTAGCACATGTAGCACTTACACTCACTGCTATGTAATGTGAGTAACTCTTTGGAAAGCATACTGAATGCCCAGAATTGCAACAAGGAACCAACAACCCTTCACACTTAAGACAGGTTCCTATGTGAAACACTCACTGTAGCATACATCTCAGATGTTTACTGGTGAAGTAAAGTGGTTAACTAATTTTTGTGAAGTAATTATTTCACACTTACCAAAAACCTGCAAAAAGCCTGTGATTTTTAATAGACTGCTGTTTGACAAATCACGTTTACAATAGATTAAAACATGCAGATTTTTTCCAAAAGCAGTATAAAGTGTATTCTGCTTCTGTTGAAAGAATTGTGGTTGGTTGGAGTGGAATAGAAAGAAATATCTTGACAAAAAAGGTATGTAACCTTACATTCCATAATATTGTTTTTTAGTAGATCTGTTCCTTCGTAATTAGAATAGGAAATTAGATGTAGATACCAAGATATTATCCCTTGGTTTAAAGGTTTTTGTTTACAGCTAGATAAAAATTGAAGCATAAAGTAACATTTTCTAATTTGGTACTTGTTATTAAACTTACAACAATATCTTTAAAAGGCAATAATGGTCATTTGAATACTATGAGGTCAGTTCTTATACTTAATATTTTACATATTCTTGTATAGCAAAGTAAGAATATGTATTGAAGATTTCAGTTTAGTTGGCAATTAAAAACCTAAGAAAGAAAATCATGAATATCCACATAATGTGTAATGGAAGAATGAAACTTTTACAGATTAGGTTTAAAATAGCTAATTTGTAACTGCTCAGATAATTGACATAAAATACTTTTAATTATGAAAATGAGAGGCATTTGTGAAGTCTTTAAATTCTGGTTCATATAATCCTCTCTCTCTCTAGCTTCTTTTCCCTTACCAGGAAATCATCTGGCTCTTCCTGTCTTGTGCTGTCATGTCACATTGGTTTAGAACCAACAATATGAGACAGCCCAGTCAAACATAAAAGAATGGAATGCATGAAACCTAAATTTTATTTTAATGTGGGTTTAGGGATACACATTTCAATTCACAAGGTCAAAACCGAATAATCAAGAGATAAATACAAATTAAAACTCTATACATGAGTAAATGTAACTATTTTTCTGTATCAGATTTGCAAATGAAGAAAATACTCCTTACTCTAAAAGTATGATAGTAACACCACTGCACATTATGGGCTATAATAAAAACCTCAATTCTGAGAACTATAAGAAACTCGGTGATAATACTTCTTTTTTAGTAAATACCCTTCTGTTTAATACAGTTCAGTTAATGGCTAGAAACTAGGTCAGTATTATTATTGAATAAGATCTTTTCACTTGTTCTAATGCCCTAATTGTATTTCAATTATTTAATGAGGAAGTTTTGTTTAATTTATATCATCTCAAAACTAGAGCAGGAATGCTCATTTCTATTTTAAAGTCACTCCTTTCTGTCCGTAAGGAAAATAACCATTAACTTTTTTTTTTAAACTTGCATTTCAGCGACAATATGCAAAATGCATACTGGGAACTGAAGAGAGAGATGTCTAATTTACATTTGGTGACTCAAGTACAAGCTGAACTACTAAGAAAACTGAAAACCCCAACTACAGTCAAGAAAGGCAAGTTAATGTTTGCTGGAAACCACTGATTCCAGCCAAACAGCTTGAAGAGCAACTGGCTATCGTTTCTTATTGAAATCTCATTAGATGATTTTGATAAGCCAAAGTATATATAGTATGTTCACAGCCTACCTATTCTCTGCTTTGGCTTCATTCTCATACTGGTCAACTTCACACATAAAGGTGTTGCTGATGTGTTTTTTCTTCCGTACTGTATTCTTTTCCCCTTGTGGCTTTTTTTCTCAGCCAAGTGTTGCTTATGTGTATGAGGCTGAGGTGTTAAGTTTGCTCTAGTTGACCTTTTACCACAACTCCTCCTTATATTTAAAAAAAAAAGACATCAAAAGCTATTTTTCATTCCAGTGCCACAGAATATATCAAAGACCTAGCCCTTTAAATTAGTTTTGAAAAAAATAACTTTGATGCATAATTTGCTTTCATTTGGTAAACTTAATTTTTCTTCCCATAAAGGATAGACCGTTTAGAATGGAAACTGTTTGTGATCCCACTATCTCTTTCAATGAAACAAAAAATTTTCATTGATTTGCTTTTCATATTAACTGCTTGGCTGACTAAACTTTTGAGTTTGGGGCCTAACCCCTAGTAGTTAGTGGCTACTTCACAAAAGCTCTTTGCATATCTCCGAGAAAAATCAGTGCATGTGTGCCTTTTATTACATACTAGTTTTATTTCTGAAAAGCTGTATAATGTAAATTTGCCCAAAAATTTATTTTGAAGGAATTGAGATGTGACCTTTCGTAAAAAAAAATAATCACCAGCACCTAAAGTTATATGCACCTTGGACTGGCCCTAAAGAGGACACAAGAGAAATGTATTTTATAAATCTCCTCAGGAGAGTTAACTAGTAGGGAAAAAGGAAAACCAAAGTCAAAATCCCTTTTAGTTTCTAGAGAGTTATTTATGAATCAGGCAAATTAATATCGTGCTCTGCCACGCTCCAACTTAATTTATGGTTCATTTTACCCTGGAGTTTTCCAATGTCCAGGGTTACCTATGAGGCAACTGTGTGTTGATTGGTAGGGGTAAAATTTCTCTTAAAAGGAACGCAGAATAATTTTACAGGGAGTTTTCAGTGAGGCTGTTTATATAACAAATATAGCCTCCAAAGAATAAGAAAGGAAAAATGCTCTTTCCACATTTGGAAATGGCTCATTCTTGCGTGCCTTCTGAGCTGGTGAAGGATAAATCTTGTAGGTGTATCGAACTGAAAGTTCTCTGGCAGGCTCAAGGCCACAGCTCTTCACTGCAGAACTCTGTGCTTTGATGAGTAGAGACAGACTAGATCATCTTTTTTCCTGACCTCCATATCACCCTTGTCCAGAAGTTGAGCACTGTTACTTCTAGGTCTTCTCCACTCCTTCCCCTCTTCCCAAGAAAAAAGGCAATGAGCTCATTTTATAATATGGTTCAGTTTCTTCTACAATGATAGATTCAAGCCCGAGTTATAATTCTTAGCATTTTGCCCTAGTAGGTTGAATTGGAAGGGGAGGAAAACCTTAGACTACCATTATGTTGGCTAAGACTAGCTAAATAATCGCTTCAGTTTATTTTCTAAGCCATTACGTGTGTACTAAACTCATTTTTTCTATTGACTTATTACTGTGACCACAGCAGAAATGTGTGTTTATAAGAAACAGAATTATCTTATAAATTCTATTCAAACTGTTTTATCCTTAAGAGCCTTTGAATGTATATTAAAACTTATTGGGCCTCACCAATTCGAAATATAATCATTGCAGAAAAAATTTATTTTGAAGCACCTATGGAAAAAAGATTTGAATAAGCAAAGGAATATTATATTTAACAGTAGGCAGGCTTTCTCTAGTCACAATACAATTCTTCACCTTTATTAATGGTCCTATGATATAGGCAGGACAGGAATACCATGTCCATTTTGCAGACGAGAGAAGTGACACTTGGAAGCACAAAAAGTGGCTGAACCTAAAGTCACAATGTCAGTAAATAAGTGATCCAGGATTAGAACTCGATCATTTGTCATCTGTCTCAAATCATAGTGCCCCAGTGATCATGTTAACTTGGAAATATTATTTCCAGTTCTAGATTCAGCCAAATTAGGATCACAAATGCCTTGACAACTGACCTTTAGCCTGTGCTTTCTTTTTAGCCTGTGCCCCAATAGGATGCATGGAAGACCTTGGGAAAGACAGCACAAAACTGCACTTGGCGAATTTTACTGCAACATACAAAAGACATTCCCCCCTGTCACCAAATGGCAAAACTCTTTGCCACACCACATCTTCCCCTTTATCAGGAGATATGAAGGTTTTATCAGAGAAAGCAATTCTCCAATCATGGACAGATAATGAGCGATCCATTCTTCATGATGGTACTAACTTTCAGGAACACAACTCTTACGGCAGAAATTCTCTGGAAGATAATTCTTGGGTATTCCCAAGCCCTCCTAAATCAAGTGAGACCGCATTTGGGGAAACTAAAAATAAAACTTTGCCTTTATCCAACCTGCCACCACTGCATTACTTGGATCAACATAATCAAAACTGCCTTTATAAGAATTAATTCTGAAGAGATTTCATGATTTGGTCATGAGGTTACTGTTATCTCCCTCGGTGGCTCTCAAGAAATTACTTAACTGAAAGCAGATTTTGAATAAACTTTTGCAGAGTTCTTCAGTATATACATTTGCACATACTGTTCTCCACATCATATATCAATTTTCCAGTATGAAAGAGCACCCTCCAGCTCCATGTTCTAAGAATCAGATGTAAGCTACTAATAAATAAACTTAAGGTGTTTCAAAGAAACGATTCTACCTTTGATAGTAATTGTAAATAACTGCCTCTCATGTAAAGGATGGAATTAAAATTTTTTAGGACATGGTTTTATATAGCATGTGAAATGCCTAAATATCTGTTCATAAAAATAAGAGGCCATGAATATGTGAGAACAATTGTAAGTTGCTTTAATTTGCATAAAAGACAAATGGCAAAGTGAATAGGTTCTATTTGTAGTGACCTTAAAGATGAAAATTATAGTTGAATAATACAGGTTATTCCATCTGCATATGCTATTGTGTTTCAAAGTTTAAGACTCAGTAACATTGTGATTAAAAAATGGTTTCAAGACTTGAAATAACCTGCTCATTGAAACCAACTTTGTCCCATACATCCTTCAGATCCTAACTGAAAAAAGTGATGAAATAGTTGAAAACCTATGTGGTGTGTGAACTATTTTAATCCCTCATTATCCAATTAGAAGTAGAAAGAGCATCACACAGGTTGCAGTCTAATCTGTGCCTTCAGTGGTCCATAATAAAAAGCTAAATATGTAACTGGATAAAGTCATTTTCTTCAAAGGGTCTATACCTGCTTGTTATGTACAGCGACTTATAAATTGTTAGACTTTGTTTTGAAATGTAAGAGTGACTTTTGATTAACCACATTAAGAATTTTAGTTCCGTAAACCAAATTCTGTGCTGTATTGATATAGTCTGATCACGGAATGTCCCCAAACTTTTTGATTCTAAGTGGCCTATCATTTATAAACAAAGATATAACAAGGATGGCTTCACATGGAAATCCGTCTAAATTCTTTCAGGGTGGTGGTATTAACACTGTAATATAATGTATTAGTTGGCTTATACATCTTTTGCCTCAGATAAACTGTTTCATGTAGGAGACCTTTATCCTTTTTGATAGACAGTTTCAAATATCTTGAACTCAAAAGAATATCTCAGATCTCTTCTATATTAACTGAATAGCATACATACATAAATAGTGTTCACTGGTCACAGATATTTTTGTCTTTCTATTATCTTACTCACTTATTCAGGCTTGTCTGTGATTAATGGAATTGGTGTCAGATGCTGGAATTTATGCTGACCAATGAACACAGCTGACTCCAGGGAGTACAATCTCCTGCCAAGTAATAGAACAAAACCCAATATGCATAAAACAAATACAAGACTCCAGGCTTTAGCTAAAGGAAGCAACTACCTGTGTAATAACAAAGCAGCAGAAACTATTTCTCATGTGGCTGCATAGGCTGTATATTATATCTCATCTGTAATGTAGCTTACTGGTTTGCCTTTTGTAAAACCAAGGTTGGAAACTTTCCTTTGTAAAGAAGTCGTATGAGATAATGGCTTGATTAATGTTTTGAATAATGCCAAGAAATTGTTTAATTAAAATAAATTATTTTTGTTTGAAATTGAAGTGAACGTGAACTATTGTCCTTGCCTATATATTCCAAGGTCAGGTACTAATTATCAGTTGTTAATTTGATTCACGTTACAGGCATTTATCTTGTTAAACCAACTTCTTTTGAGTGGAAAAAATGTTCTTCCATCTGAACAGGGTAGCTGTCAAACAGGTATGCCAGAAATCCGAGGTTGATGTTCTTTACAGTTTGAAGTGCTAAATGATGGGTAAGACTTGAACCAAAAAATTTACCCAGCCATAAATTTTAAAACATACACTTTATGATCATCTCCGTTCTATGTGAGATTCAAAGAGAAATGAGAAGGGCCCATCTGTAGTTTATTATCTACTTAGGATGGAAAATTTTATGTCGACTTCTTTCATACCACTTGAAACTTGCTCCAAAGGGCTTCCCTCGAAAATTTCCTTGATCTTCATATTTTTATGATAACTCCGTTTACATTTACATAGAATGAAGAGAAGACACGTAGCAACAAAAAGACACTTACTCCCTCCTCTTCATCTCCTATGAGCAAAAACAAAATTTGTATCTTCTCTAATAGGAAACTGAGGTTCTGCCAAAATGGAACCTAATTCCTACAAAGAGCAGGGACATACCTATGGGGAAAATGAGAAAACCAAGTAAGTAGGGAAGAGTTCAAACTTCAAGAACTAAGACTGAATTGTAGGAAAACAGTAATGATCTAATCCAGAAAGGACTTGGGTCAAGGTGGATATTTAGGGGAAGAAAATCTGTGCATTCTTAATAATACCAGCCAGCGATACAAATGAGCAAGCAGAACAACTGAGGCAGCTGCACTCGTGGGCGAAGTAGACCAGTGTGCTGGCTAGGCCTGGATATTCTGACAGCTGTAATCAATGGTTCAGTTCCCGACAGGGAGGAACATGTTTATAGAACCTACTGTCCAGCGCCTATAGGGAAAGTGACATCTACATAAATGAATTTCCCACATAAAATTGAAGGTGGTTTCTCTGATTCTCATCCAAATTATAAATTAGCCACAGGTTATATATTTCACTAGCTTCCTAAAGTAACTATTTGCTTTTTCTTCATTTGCATCATTTAAAACCAAGAATTAAGGTCCTGTGCTCTAGCAAATGTACAATACCAAAAGACCAACAGAAGAATATAGGCTTGTTTACCCCTATGATATGTGATCTCTAGGTTTCTATATTTGCTTTGCTTTGGTCTGTTCTAGTAATCTTCCTTTTGATCTGTGGCCTGGGAAAATGGGGTTTCTTTGGGTTTCAAATAAGAGTAAAATCGTTCTTTGAGCGATTGTCTTGAGTAAAGTATAGAATTTGAACATTGGTTCTTCAGGGTCCTATCTGCTTAAAACTAAGTCCTTTAAAAAAATCTCAGCTCTATTTCATGGGACTGGGGCCAAAGTTAAATCTTGTCCTAGTAGGTAGTACTTTCTATTTGTGATTTTAATGAGAACTATGTAAGTATATATAAATTTTACTTACTTGGAAACTGGTTGCAGTGGCTACAGTGAACGGAGTTCATGGAAGAAAAAAGAGCAACTTTTAATATAAAAGTTCAACCTGAGACCAAATTACTGCACTCAGTTGTTTTAGACTAGCTCCTGAAATCATTAAACTATTTTCAGTAGCCAAACAGGTCAAGGATCGTAATAATTCAATTTTAGGAAATTTTCCATCAGATATTAAGTAAAATTAATTCATGTATAAGTACGTCTTCATCTATGTTTCCAAATAATCCTTTACTACTACTACTAACAGTAACCCTGGCACTGTCCTACATACTCTACTTACCTTCAGTAACCCTCACAATGAGAATTACTTCCCTGGTTGAATAACTAGTAAGTGACATAGCCAGGAAGGATTCTGGTTCGTAACTATTCTGCTATACCGCCTAGTTATTAACACCTTTGACAGCTCCTGCTTTCCTTTGGTTACTTCTGGTCTCTGTGATTAGCCACTGGAAGGGAGTAATAATATCAAGTCTATACAGAACCCTAAAAATCACTGTTAGATTATCACTGTTAGATAACTGTAATAGTGGAAAAACTTACAAAAAAATCCATAATGACCAGGCAGACCATATCCCAGTTCATTATTTACTCCTCCCATCCCATTTGATAAATTTAACTTTGAAATTAAAAAAAAATCTTTATTTCAGATAATATTTCCATCATTTAGGATAAAGCAAACACTTCCTTGAGTCCATTATTTCAGGTGATAATGATTTCCATGAATATCAGAGCTCTTGAGTATCGTTGAATATTTGCCTACATGCTTGTGGGAAGCTTCTGTAGCCTTTTCTTGGTAGGAATTCCAGTTTTTCTGAATTCTT
The DNA here is from genome assembly GCF_018350215.1 of Panthera leo. NCBI lineage: Eukaryota > Metazoa > Chordata > Mammalia > Carnivora > Felidae > Panthera > Panthera leo. The sequence continues at coordinate 143,961,043 of NC_056687.1, read as the reverse complement.
CCCTTTCCTTCAGGTATTCCATTTTGCATTCTTCATAAAAGGCTGGATCATTATAACTAAAAGAAGGAAATGAATATCTCCTTTTAAAATGAAGTTTCGCAAGCATTTACTGTAAGCTTACTTTAAATAATATTCAGACATTTCATCAGGTATAATCTTTCATAATAGATTTTAAGAAATGGTCATAAATACAGTGTAAACATTAGGTTATCAAACTAGTTCATTTTTGAAAGGCACCGTCCTGGGACAGAGCAATGAGAAGCACAGTACCCATCCTCAGAAGGCCATGGTGTTCTGGAGCACACGAGTAAAGGCTGTGCAACAAGCATACAAAGTGCTGTGCCAGAGCGCAAAGATGAGGAAAACCTGATGCACGAAGAACTGCAAGCAAATTAGTGTCCTTGCAGCAGATTATGCACGTAAGAGGAGGGGCCTGGGATGAAGCCAGACTGGGCAAAGGCCGCATCACGAAGGTCATTTTACGCCATATCAAGAAGTTGAAGTCTATCCTGAAGGCAATGGGCCACTATTAACAGAAGAACTTGAAGATGAGTTTTGTGTGTTAGATCACTCTGACGGCATGTGACAGGCCAAAAGGGGGCAGCAAGCTTAGAGGCAGGATGCCTGTAAGGTAAGTAAACTATTCAACTAATCTAGCCATGGATGATGAGGGAGGGCCCGAAGCTAAAGGAGGAGCAGTTGTGATGAAAAGGACGAAATGGATCTGGGGGAGATTTAGGAAATAAAATCAACGGGAAATAACCATTTAGAGTTAGGAGACAAGGAAAATTCTAAACTCTAGACACACGATGTAGAAGGAAAAAGAGGTGAGTTCAGTTTTGGACCTGAAGAAAGTAGCAAAGAAATGTCATGACCTAAGGAAGTAACCAAATTCATGGGTCCAAACTGAGCTTTTGCAGACCTAAGCATGAGAAGAGAACCGGGAGCCCACTTTCTAAAGGATTCAGTTCAAGAAGATGAGAAGAAGTAAGAGATGTTGGGGGGAGAGTAAAGAGCAAAAGAGAAGCCAGGTAGAAGAGAATTTTAAGGGGCTTCTGGAGAGGGAGGTCAAGTGAAAGAAAAAGGACTGAAATGCTATTCACTGGATCTGGCTGCCATGAATCCACTAGAACCTTTAGGAGAAGCAGTCTCAGTGGAAGGGGGCAGAAGTCAGACAGCAGTTTCCTGAAGAATGAATGAAGACGCAGGTAGAAGTAAAAGCAACCACTTATGTTTCAAGATGTCGCTACAACGAGAGGAGAGAGGGCGGTGGTTGGTTACCTTCATTTCGTGGAATGTCAACAGTAAATAAAGCAGAGCACTTTCTTATTCAAAGATGAAGAAACACTTACAGTGTGTTGAAAATTGAGGTCAAGTAAAATCCTTTACTCCATTTAGCAAATGTCATAACCCTCTTTTGTTTCCTTCACTGCTTTTCTCTCTTCTGAAGAGATGCAGCCTCCTCCAACCCCTCCCAGCCCCTTCCCCAGAACAGACTAGAACCTCTTATTTTTTCCTATTTCCAGGGGGTAAAAGGAAGGATATTTAAATAATATGCAGATAACAAAAGCTAACAAATACAATAAAAAAAGGAGCTACCACTGATTGACTCCCCACTATGTGCCAGGCACTGTTGTAGTGAATTTACATACAGTTCCTCACAATCACCGCACCAGGCATAATTTCCTGTCTTCTATGAGGAACCTGCCCAAGGCTGACCACTAGCTAAGCTCTGGCTGGTCCAGAAGGTCAGCCCCACTGCCCTCTCCGCAGCCCGCGCTCCTGCCCCTCTGCTCTAGGGATGCCCATCTGGGAGAGAGGGATGATACGGCAAATTAAGAACAAGTTATTATGACAAACTGAGGTGTAACAATTCTTTAATATATAAAAAAAGCATTCAACAAATCCAGTCACAAAGAAGTTTAACCAGTTCATCGATCCATCACGCATCTCTTAGGAGCACGAGGAACAAAACTGGAAGAAAAGTAAGTCACAGAAGGAACTCTTACCCCTCTATGATGAAGTGCTTAGTGCAGGTCCTGGCCCATAAATAAGGGTGTGTTTTCTCGTCTATAAATGCAGACATGAGTTTAACTTCCCAAGTCTCCTACCTACAGAATTTTTTTTTTAAGTTTATAAATTTTAAATGTCTGTGTACATTTGCTATCAATGAAAACAGGGGCACCCGGGTGGCTCAGTCCATTAAGCGTCCCATCGGGTCATGACCTCGCAGTTTGTGAGTTCGAACCCCACATCGAGCTCTGAACTGATGGTGCAGAGCCTGCTTGGGATTCTCTGTGCCCCTCCCCTCCCCACATTCTTCCTCTCTCTCAAAATAAATAAACATTAAAAAGAAATAATTGATTCAGATAATCACTACCTTTTATCTAATTCCCTAATAAGGAAGTATCAAACCATGCTGACCTACATGTTTCACAGGCTAGAGGAGCACAGTTAGAGAAGGAAATATAAGGGATAACCAAAACCAGGACCTCACAGCTATCAATGAACAATACGAAAGTATTCTGCAATACTGTCTGTGAATAATGTAGATAATAAAATGTGTGGGGAGATACGGCAGAAAGCACTTGCATGCAAAGAACTTGCAAAGTTTTCCTTTAATATTCAACTAAATGTCAGTGAACGTATTTAAGACTTATTTTTAAATCGATTAATCTCAAAAATCAAAATTTACCTTTGTATCCTTCATTTGATGTATTGCAACTTTCCTAGGAATTAAATTATATTAATCCCCCAAATCACCAGGCCGACAAATCATCTAATTCAGTACATTTTCATTAGAGGAGACAAATATAAACCCATCTGTAATATATTCTATAGATCAACTGTTCACGAAAAGGAATTTGGTAAGTCATGTGAAAAATCCTGTATTTTTGTTCGCGGATCTCATATTTTTAATCAGATACAATGTTGACACATAACTTGACAAGACCTTTCATAAATATGTTGCTTAGTATGTAACAAACTGAAATCTCAGACTCAGCTAACAATACCAAAGATGTGATGGGGCTAGTAAAGGACCCATTACATGTAATGAGTTAAATAACACACTCTTACCTACTACATACGTTACACACATACACACACAGAGAAGCATAAACAATGGGGTGATGACTTACTGAGCAGTTAGACATTCTTTCAATGCAGAATTTTCTTTTCGGCATTTTACTACCATAAGGATTCCAGAGTCCTTGCAACATTTGGTAAAATCTGAAAAAATGTGGAAAGAACAAAACAGACTGCAGTTACATCAACACAATTTTCAACAGCTCTAAAATATTCATCCACTTAACATCCATCACCTAGATTGTGCCTGGCACACGGCACACCCTCCACAAAAGACACACACTTGAATAAAAGGCAGAACCGGACGAGTGCCGTTAACTCTGCAGGAATAAAGAAGGAACTCTGAAAGGGGGGAGAGAGGACCTCTGAGGAGGCGTCATGGAGAGAGAAGGGGCGTAGAGAATAAGGGAGATTTCTAACAGAAATAGGGGATCTTTCACAAGAAATGAGTAAGGAGAGTAAAAGGGAAGCCGTTTCCAGACACGGGCATCTGGCGTCCAGTTTCGCGTGTCTTCGATGGCGTCAAGGCACCCCCTTTAAGACAAAGCTGCCACGGTGCCTTGATCTCTGATGACAGAACTCCCACTCCATTCCCAAGGCAACTCTTAGACGCCCCTGAAAACTCAAACGGCTTTGTGTCAAGTTCCCATTCTAGTAGTTTGCCTTTTAGATTGTACTGGTCCCTTGGTGTCCTGCCTTCTCAGCACTGCCAACCCAGAAGAGCCTCGTGCCATAATCCAGTTTGCTTTGGGTCGGACTCGGTCCCACCTCACTCCTGCCACAGGACCACGTGCCATGCCGCAGCTACTCCTAACTATCCTGGTCCTTCCTCCTGTCCACCGGCTGCTCTAGTTTCAGCTCTGCCATCTCCAACCTGCTACAAGTAACCAACCATGTCAGACTTAAATACGAGATCATCCTCACAGAAGCTGTAGGTAAAACAATGTTTTCTGAGTATCTTTTATAACCCCTTTAATGCGAAGTTAACAAGAATGCTCTCTTTTCTTGAGCTATGCCTTACCCTCCTAGTTCCTAAAGAATAGAATTTATAATGACCTCAAAGCAAGCAGGTAATTCAGGGGTCTCCATGAAGACACATAATATGTAATAAAATATTTTCAAGCCGCAAGCAAACTGGAAATAACTGAGATTTATGAGATGTATAAAAAACTCACGAGAGGGGCTGTGCTGGGATAAGAGTCCCAGAGCACAGACATTTGTATCTACGCGAAGCGTCACAGCACGCTCTGAAGGATATGTGGCAGGATAGGAACAATGACAACAGATGCAGGAAATGACTTTAATTCAAATAGTTTCATGTGTGCGATCCCATGAAACTGTGGGTGACACGCAGTGACACTCCACATCGAAGACACACAGGATTAGCTTCCTTTAGCTGCTTGTTCTCTACCCGTGGCAATCCCACCGGTGGCCTTCTGGCTCCTGAACCCAGCCAGGTATCTTGTTCATTTCAACTACAAATATTCTTTTTTTTTTTTTTTTAATTTTTTTTTTAACGTTTATTTATTTTTGAGACAGAGAGAGACACAGCATGAACGGGGGAGGGGCAGAGAGAGAGGGAGGGAGACACAGAATCGGAAGCAGGCTCCAGGCTCTGAGCCATCAGCCCAGAGCCCGACGCAGGGCTCGAACTCGCGGACCGCGAGATCGTGACCTGAGCTGAAGTCAGCCGCTTAACCGACTGAGCCACCCAGGCGCCCCACAACTACAAATATTCTTGTTCCTCTCTGTGCACATGAGCTGAGCTCATGAGCCACATCAGACCAAGGGAATTTCCTTTGTGCTCTCTGACTAAAGACTCCCTACAACTCAAAAGGCAAATCAGACTCACAATCAGCTCATTATTAGTGGTGAACCTGAGGGGTGGCTACATGGCTATCAAAAAAGTCCATTAACTTCCACTCTGGAATGTCATTAGCATCCCTACATGTAAATTCTCTACTCACATTATGATACTAAGATCTACCTTTCTATAAGTAACGGTTATGATTCCAGATAAGAACTAAGACCTGGGAAATCCTGAAGGGAATGTATGTACATAAAGTTCACCCAGAAGTGACTAAATCTGGGTAAGGGATTCTTGAAGGGAATTGCCATGCTCCATGGTGAAGAACCATGAGCTTATTCCTCTGCATCACCCAACCTTGGTATAAAGGCACTAGACCAGACCAGTTCATGCTTCTAGATAATGTCTAGAAGAAAGATCATTAGCATCCTGAATTTGCCTAATGAAAATATGCTAGCTGATCAAACCCTCCTTTTCTGGAAAACACAAACACAATGGCTATTAAAAAGCCCACTTTCTGGGTTATAACAGACCCAATACTTTTACATTTGATAGATTCAAAACAGAATACTTAGACACTGTATTGTTTTCAGATGCATTTTCCCTAATATGAATAAAAATGTTCTTAGTAAGGAACTGATGCAAGATACCATTTATGTGTTCTGACCACAATAAAGACACAGTCTATATATTTTCACACTTGTCCAAATCTCTTCAGGAATAACTGTGACTGGCCCAAAGCCTCAAGCTGTTTGTGAGGTTTTTGTCACTTGTTTGGCAACAAGATTTTAATGAGGATCTTTCTTTCATACCGTATTAGCATACACTCATATAATAATGATGTTGCTAATCCTGCTAACTGAATGGTACTCTAAGACAATTTAAATTCTTTGCCTTTCAGTGTTATGTTAAATGTTACAAAGTTTGTATGCCTATATATAATTTAACATTAATTACCAGTAAAGATTATCAAAATAAAATTTCATTTATTTAAGTACATCTGTAGGAAATACAAATGAAAATCCGTAAACAGTAAGAACAGAGAGATTGCTAAAAAAGTTATTTCAAAATTTAAAGAAAGGTACTTTTAAAGATAACATTCAAGACTTTTTTCTTAAAAATGTCAAGAACATGGGGTGCCTGGGTGGCTCAGTCAATTCAGCGTCCGACTTCGGCTCAGGTCATAATCTGGTGGTTCATGAGTTCAAGCCCCACGTTGGGCTCTGTGCTCACAGTTCAGAGCCTGGAGCCTGCTTCAGATTCTGTGTCTCCCTCTCTCCCTCACTGCCACTCCCCCACTCAGAGACACTCTGTGTCTCTCTTAAAAGTAAATATTAAATCGGGGCGCCTGGGTGGCTCAGTCGGTTGAGCGTCCGACTTCGGCTCAGGTCATGATCTCACGGTCTGTGGGTTCGAGCCCCACGTCGGGCTCTGTGCTGACAGCTCAGAGCCTGGAGCCTGTTTCAGATTCTGTGTCTCCCTCTTTCTCTGACCCTCCCCTGTTCATGCTCTCTGTCTGTCTCAAAATAAATAAATGTTAAAAAAAATTTTTTAAAATAAAAAATAATAAATAATAAATATTAAAAAAGAATGTCAAGAACATGATATCTATTCTTCTCAAACTATTCCAAAAATAGAAGAGGAAGGAAAACTTGTAAATTCATGATACAAAACCAGTATTACCCTGATGCCAAAACCAGAGAAAAAACACTACAAAAAAGGAAAACTACGGGCCAATATCTCTGATGAACATAGATGCAAAAATCCTGAAAAAAAAAAAAATATATATATATATATAAGTAAACCAATTTCAACAATACATTTAAAAATGCACTACAATCAAGTGAGATTTATTCCAAAGATACAAGAGTGGGTCATTACTCACAAATCAATCAATGTGATACATCACATTAACAAGACAAAGGGATTAAAAACCATATGATCATCTCAACAGATGCAGAAAAAGCATCTGACAAAATGCAACAACATCTGTTTATAATAAAACCTCTCAACAAAGTAGGTTCAGAGGGATCGCACCTCAACATACTAAGGTGACACATGAAAAACCCATGGCTAGCATCATACTTAATGGTGAAAAACTAAGAGCTTTTCCTCTACCATCAGGAAGAAGACAAGGATGTCCAGTCTCACCGCTTTTATTCAACACAGTACTGAAGTCCTAGCTGTAGTAATCAGACAAGAAAAAGAAATAAAAGGCATCCAAATCAGAAGGAAGAATAAAACGGTCACTATTTGCAGATGACATGATGTTATATATAGAAGACCCTAAAGTCTCCACCAAAAAACTGTTAGAATTAATAAACTGATTCAGTAAACTTGCAGGATACAAAACTAACACATAGAAATTGGCTGGGTTTCTATCCACTGATAATGATTTAACAGAAAGAGAAATTAAAAGAATCCCACTTACAACCGCACCAAAAAGAACAAAATATTTAGGAATAAACTTAACCAAGCAGGTGAAAGACTTGTAACCTGAAAATCATAAAACACTGATGAAAGAAACTGAAGACGACACAAACAAATGGAAAGATATCCCATGCTCATGAATTGGAAGAACAAATATTGTTATAATACCCATACTACACAAAGCAACCTACAGATTTCATGAAAACCCTACCAAAATACCAACAGCATTTTTCACAGAATGAGAACAAATAACCTTAATACTGATACAGAACCACACAAGAACCTGAACAGACAAAGCAATCTTGAGAAAGAATAACAAAGCTAGATCACAATTCCAGATTTAAAGATATGCTATAAAGCTTTAATAATCAAAACACTATGGTATGGGCAGAAAAACATAGATGAATTAAACAGAACAGAGAGCCCAGAAATAAATCCACATTTATATGGTCAATTAATCTTTGACAAAAGAGGCAAGAATATGCAATGGGAAAAAGTCTCTTCAACAAATGGTGCTGGGAAGACTGAACAGCTACATACAAAAGGATGAAACTGGACCACTTTCTTACATCATACACAAAAATAAACTCAAAATGGATGACTAAAGACCTCAATGTGAGACCTCAAACCATAGAACTTCTAGAAGAAACATTAGCAGTAACCTCTTTGACATCAGCCTTGGCAACATTGTTTTTAGATCTCTCTCCTGAGGCAAGGGAGACAAAAGCAAAAATAAACTATTGGGACTACATCAAAATAAAAAGCTTTTGCACAGCAAAGGAGACCATGAACAGAATGAGAAGGCAACCTATTGAATGGGAGAAGATATTTGCAAAAATCTAGTATTTAAAAGAAATTAAAAAGCTTAAGGGGAATACTCAAGATTTATTATCTCTATTTATTAGAATATAAATTAATGGCAATAAGATGTGATTCCAAAAAAAAGCATTTAGTATGTAACACTTGGAACAGAGATGACTTCTACTTATGGAAAGCCAAAGGACAATGACAAATAAATGACACATATGACCCTGTCCAGGATCTACAATGGTTCCTGGAGATGTTCTGGGGAGGACTGTAGAATAGGAAGATTCGAAGCTCATGTTGTCCCACGGATACAACTAGATAACATTCACATCAGTGTAAAAGACCCAGAAAATGTCCCCAAGACTGGCAGAACAAACCCCACACTGAAGTGTAGAGAAGAGCCCACCTCAAAGAGGGTAGGAAGCGTGAAGACACAGTCAGGAACTAAATGGACTTGTGGGACTGTCCATTGGAGGGAGGGATGCCGGGGTTATGGGAAGGGAAAAGAAACAAACTCTTACACTGGGGATCCCACATGGGAAAGAAAAATCCCCATAACATTTGGCTTTGAAAACCAAAGGGGCCAAATTTCATGAGTTCTTAGAATTAGCAGAGCTTAACACCAGGAATATTAAAAATCAGCAGGTTCAAGCTCTGGGAGAGCTGAGAGGGCAAGAGAAAACGGAGTCCCTCATCCTTAAAGAGACAGTACAACAAAGAGTCCTTGAGATGCAGCATGGAAGCAGAAGTTTGAAAATTGGGGCATAGAGAAGGGAGAGTTATTTCACTCATCTCGGAGCCTGTCCTGGAGGGACACAGATGGCTGGGGGACTCCTCCAGGGACAAAGGAACTGGTAGAACCATTTCCCTCCCCCCATCGCCTAAAATAAACACAGGGCCACCTGTGGGAACGAGCCTGGCACATCACTGGCCACCTAACTTGCTACTAGTACGCCATCCCCCCTCCCGCTAGAGCAAGCTTCTGCAGAGCTGCTCCCTCCAAAGCTCTTGGCCGGAACCCATCCAAAGCAGCACCACAAGCTTCAACTGTGTAAGTAGCTGTGACAGGGGCCAGTACCACTCCAAAGGGACTCCTGTCCTGGGGAGAGGGGAAGATAACCACACACACTAGTCCGAATGCAACTCCAGCAGTGGGGTGGGGGCAGGCAGGAGTCTGACTGCAGGTCCCACCCACCCACCAAAAGATTCTCGGGGCAACACAGGGAAAGCACCCTGCAGTTGGTGCTACTGTATCTCTGACAGACGCCTGTTCTGACTCAACTCAAGTCCAAGGTGGCCCCCGACTGGCCCACGAACACCACAGAGACCAAACCCTGTCCACAACAGGCAAAGAGAGCTACTGTAGACAAATGAACCGAAGGAAAAGGGGCCAAACCGTAACACCAGGGTGCACACGACACACACAGGAGACACCCCTGAAGTGCCAGGTTGTGGTGAACAGGGGATGCCGCACTGCAGGGCACTACAGGACCTCCTAGTCATTAGGCCATTCTTTCAAGAGCTGGAAACATAGCTGAGTTTCCTGACACACAGAAACAGAGTTAGACACACTGAGGACAAAGGAAAATGTCCCAAATGAAGGAACAAAATCACAGCAAGATACCTAAGGGAAATGGAGAAAAGTAGCATGGCTGATAGAGAACTTAAAGTAATAAATCATAAAAATACTCACTGGACTTGAGAAAAGAGTAGAAGACCTCAATGAGACCCTTAACAAAGAGACAGAAAACATAAAAAAGAATCATTCAGACCTCAATAAATGAAATTAAAAATAAGAATAAATCACAGACTAAAGGAAGCAGAAGAATAAATCAGTAACCTAGAGGACAGACTAATGAAAAGCAATCAAGCTGAGCAGGATGAGAGAAAAAAAAAAAAAAAAAAACAGAATGAAAAGAGACTTAGGGAATTCAGTGACACCATCAAATATAGTAACATCCACATTATAGGGATATCAGAAAGGTAAGAGAAAGAAAAGGGGGCAGAAAATATACTTGAAGAAGTAATAGCTGAAAATTTCCCAAATATGGGGAAGGAAACAAATCTAGGTTGAGGTCGCACAGAGTGCCCCCACCAACAAAATTGACCCAAGGAATTCTGCAACAAGACACAGAATAATTAAAATGGCAAGAAGCAGTAATGAAGAGAGAATTTTAAAAGCACCAAGAGAAAACAAAACAGTTACATACAAAGGCAACCCCATAAGGCTATCAGCTATTTTTTTAGCAGAAACTTTGCAGGCCAGAAGGGAGTGCCATGATATTCAAAGTGCTGAAAGGAAAAAAAAACCTGCATCCGAGATTTCTCTATCCAGCAAAGCTATCATTCAGCATAGAAGGAGAGATAAAGAGTTTCCCAAACAGAAGTTAAAGGAATTCGTTACCACTAAACCAGCCATACAAGAAATGTTAATGGGGACTCCTTGAGTGGAAAGGAAATACCATAAGCAGGAATAAGAAAAGTAGAGGGCACAGAAGCACCTGGGTGGCTCAGTTAGTTGAGCATTGGACTCTTGATTTCAGCTCAGATCATGAAGCCACGGTTGTAGGATTGAGCCCCACCATGTCATGCTCCATACTAAGCATGGAGCCTGCTTACAATTCTCATTCCCTATGTCCTTCTCCCTTGCTCATGTGCTCATTCTCTCTCTCTAAAAAAAAAAAAAAAAAAAAAAAAAAGTTAAAAAAGAAGGTAAAGAAAAGTAGCACAAAAGCAGTAAAAATATGTGTATCTGTCAAAATCAGTCAAGGGACTCACAAAATAAAAGGATGTCATGTATGAAACCATTTATCTAAATGTGGAGGGGAGAGGTATAAAGAATGAGTTCAAACTCAAGCAACCATAAACTTAATATAGCATATGTTAAGATGTTAGATACATCTTAATATAGCATATAGCAGAAGATGTTATACACAAGCCCCAAATCAAAAACCAGTATTAGGCAAAAAATAAAGAGAAAGGAATCTAAATATAATACTAAAGAAAGCCAAATAACCGTGAGAAAGCAAGGGAAGAATGGAACAAAGAACTACAAAAACAACCATAAAATAAGTAACAAAACAGCAATAAGTACATACCTATAAATAATTACTTTGAATGTAAATGGACTAAAGGCTCCAAAGACATAGGGTGATGGACTGGATAAAAAAACAAGACCCATGTATATGCTGCCTACAAGAGACTTATTTCAGATCTAAAGACACATGCAAATTGAAAGTGAAGAAACAGAGAAGCATTTATCATGCAAATGGATGTGAAAGGAAGTCAGGGTAGCAATACTTCTATCAGACAAAATGGACATTAAACAAAGATTGTAATAACAGACTAAAAAGGACAATAATCATAAAGGGGACAATTCAACAAGAAGATATAACAATTGTAAATATTCATGCACTTAACATGGGAAGACCCAAATACATAAAAGTTAATAATATAAAGGAATTAATCAATAGTAATACAATAATAGTAGGGGACTTTAATGCCCCACTTACTTCAATGGACAGATCATCCAAACAGAAAATCAACAAGGAAACAGTGGCTTTGAATGATAACATTGGACCAGACAGGCCTAACAGATGTATTCAGAATACAGCAGAATACACATTCTTTTCAAGTGTACATGGAATATTCTCCAGAAGAGAGCAAATATTAGGCCACAAAACAAGTCTCGACAAATCCAAAAAGACTGAAGTCATACCATGTGTCTCTTCTGACTACAATGCTATGAAACTAGAAACAAACTTCAAGCAACAATCTGAAAAGAGTAGAGATAAATGGAGATTAAACTGCATGTTACTAAACAATGAATGGGTCAACCTAGAAATCAAGGAAGAATTCAAAAAAACGTATGGAGACAAATGAAAACCAACAGTTCAAAATCTTTAGAATGCAGCAAAAGTGGTTCTAAGAGGGAAGTTTGTAGCAATACGGGCCTAACTCAAGAAGCAAGAAAAATAAACAACTTGTTAATACATCTCAAGGAGCTAGAAAAAGAACAAAATCCAAAACCAGTAGAAGGAAAGATATAATAAAGATTAGAACACAAATAAATGAAATAGAAACTAAAACAAACAATAGAACAATGAAACCAGGAGGTGGTTCTTTGAAAAGAACTGATAAAACTTCAGCCAGATTCATCCAAAAAAAAAAAAAAAAGAGAGAGAGCACTGGGGCACCTGGGTGGCTCAGTCAGTTAAGTGTCTGACTTCAACTCAGGTCATGATCTCATAGTTCATGGGTTTGAGCCACGCACTGGGCTCTGTGCTGGTGTTGCAGAGTCTACGTGGGATTCACTCTACCCACCACCTCTCTCTCTGCCCCTTCCCCACCTGTGTGCTCTCTCTCTCTTGAAATTAATAAACTTAAAGAAAAATACTCAAATAAAATCAGAAAAGAGAAGAAATAACAACCAATACCACAGAGATACAAATAATTATAAGACAGTATTATGAAAAATTATATGGCAACAAACTGGACAACCTAGAAGAAACAGAGAAATTCCTAGTCATCTATAACCTACAAGGAAGAAATAGAAAATTTGAACAGACTGACTACCAGTAATGAAATGGAATCACTAATCAAAAAACTCCCAATAAACAAAAGTCCAAGACCATACAGCTTCATGGGTAAATTTTACCAAACATTTAAAGAAGAGTTAATACCTATTCTTCTCAAACTATTACAAAAAATGGAAAAGGAAAGAAAGCTTCCAAATTCATTCTGTGAGGCCAGCATCACCCTGATATCAAAACCAGATAAAGACACTACCCAAAAAAAGGGAACTACACGAAAATACCTCTGATGAACATAGATGCAAAAATGCTCAACAAAATATTAGTAAACTGAATCCAACAATACATTTAAAAAAATCACTCACCAGGATCAAGTGGGATTTATTCCTGAGATGTAAGGGTGGCTCAATATTTGCAAATCAATCAATGTGATACCTCACACCAATAGGAGAAAGGATAAAAACCATATGATCATCAATAGATGCAGAAAAAAGCATCTGGCAAAGTACAACATTCATTCATGACAACTCTCAACAAAGTAGATTTAGAGGAAATATACCTCAATATTATAAAGGCCATATATGAAAAACCTACAGCTAATATATATTTTTTTTAATGTTTATTTTTGAGAGAGAAAAACAGAGCACAAGTGGGGTTGGGGCAGAGAGGGGGAATCAGAAGCAGGCTCCAGGCCTGCTGTCAGCACACAGCCTGACACAGGGCTCAAACTCACAAACCATGAGATCACGACCTGAGCCAAAGTTGGACACTTAACTGACTGAGCCACCCAGGCGTCCCAAGCTAACATCTTATTCAGCAGTGCAAAACTGACAGCTTTTCCCCTAAGATCAGGAACAAGACAAGGATGTCCACTCTCACCATTTTTATTCGACATAGTACTGGAAGTCCTATCTGCAGCAATCAGAAAAGAAAAAGGAATAAAAGGCATCCAAATCAGTATGGAAGAAGTAAAACATTCACTATTTGCAGATGACATGATACTGTATATAGAAAACCCTTAATACTCCCCCCAAAATCTTACTGGTAACTGAGTTCAGCAAGGTCACAGGATACAAAATCAATTTAAAGAAGTCTGTTGCATTTCTATACACTAATAATGAAGGAGCTAACAGAGCAAATAAGAAAACAATCCCATTTGCATCTGCACCAAAAACTATAAACCCTGAAAGCTATAAAACACTGATGAAAGAAATTGAAGACAGAAACAAATGGAAAGACATCCTATGCTCACAGATTGGGAAAACAAACATTGTTAAAATGTCTGTACTACCCCAAGCCATCTACAGACTTTACACAATCTCTGTGAAAATACCAACAACATTTTTCACACAATCCTAAAATTTGTATGAAACCACAAAAGGCCCCAAACAACCAAAGCAATCTTGAAAAAGAAAACAAAACTACGTGCCACAATCCCAGATTTCAATTTATACTGCAAAGCCGTAGTAATCAAAACAGTATGGCTCTGGCATAAAAATAAACATACAGACCAAAGGAAAAGAATAGAGAGCCCAGAAATAAACCCACACTCATATGGTCAATTAACCTTTGACAAAGCTGGAAAGAATATGCAATAGGAAAATGACACTCTCTTCCACAAATGGTGTCAGAAAAACTGTACAGCAAGATGCAAAAGAATGAAAATGAACCACTTTCTTACACCATACACAAAAATAAACTCAAAATGGATTAAAGACCTGAAACCATAAAAATCCTAGAAGAGAGCACAGGCAGTAATTTCTCTCACACTGGTTGTAGCTATGTTTTTCTGGATATGCCTCCTGAGGCAAGGGAAATAAAAGCAAAAATAAACTACTGAGACTATATCAAAATAAAAAGCTTCTGCACAGGAAAGGAAACAATCAACAAAACTAAAAGACAACCTACTGAATGGGAAATGATATTTGCAAATGACCTATCCAATAAAGGGTCAGTATCCAAAATATATAAAGAACTTCTACAACTCAACACCAACAAAACCCAAATAATCTGATTAAAAAATGGGCAGAAGACACGAACAGACATTTCTCCAAAGAAGACATACAGATAGCCACAAGACACAAGAAAAGATACTCAGCATTACTCATCATCAGGAAAATGCAAATCAAAACTACAATGAGATATCACTGACACCTGTCAGAATGGCTAAAATCAAAAACTAAAGAAACAACATGTTGACAAGGATGTGGACAAAAAGGAACCCTCGTGCACTGCTGGTAGGAATGCAAACTGGTGCAGGCACTGTAGAAAACAGTATGGAGGTTCCTTTGAAGATTAAAAACAGAAAGACCATATGATCCATCAGTTGTACTACTGGGTGTTTACCCAAAAACTACATAAACACTAATCGGAAGGGATACATGCCCCCCTAGGCTTACTACAGCATGATGTACAATAACCAAATTATGGAAGCAGCCCAAGTGCCTGTGGATAACTAAACGGATAAAGAAGATGTGGTGTGTACGTACACACACACACACACACACACACACACAGAGGAAATTTATTCTGCCACAAAAAAGAATGAAATCTTGCCATTTGCAACAGCATGGATGAATCTAGAGAGTATATGCTATAGATTATAATGTTATACAAATAATATAATGAACAAAAAAGGTCAGAGAAAGAAAAATACCATATGAATTTGCTTGGATGTGGAATTTAAGAAACAAATTATCAAAGGTAAAATGAGACAAACCAAAAAAACAGATTTTAACTCTAGAGAACAAACTGATGGTTATCGGCGGGGGGGGGGGTGTGCAAAACAAGTGAAGGGCATTAAGAGTACACTTATCTTGACAAGCACTGAGCAATGTACAGAACTGTTGCTTCACTGTATTGTACCCCTGACATCAATAGAACACCATGTGTTGTCTACACCGGAATTAAAATTGTTTAAATTAAATTTAAAAAATAAATTATGTATAAAGCTGTAAAAAATAAGTAATAAATAGATACGTAAAATGGTTCTTAACTCATTTCTCCACTAGAAGAAACTGATTTCAGGAAGCCGTTTGTTTTGTTTTCCCATTTTCCCATGTACCTTCCTAATTTTTTCCAAGGTATTTAAAGGTGTTGATAACAGCAGTAAGAATAAAATGATAATGGCAACTGAAATACACTGGTTATTTATTACGTACCAGAAACTATGCCAAGCACATTTATTAGCTCACTTGAATTTTATATAGAAGCACCACTAGATAAGCACTATTCTTATGTTCATTTACCAGATGAGGAAACTGACCTTTAGGTTGATGTCACATTTCCAAGATCATAGAGCTTGGCACAGAGCTTGGCATAGAGCTTGGACCAGGCCTTTACTAATTCTGGAAAAACACCCGTAACTACTGTCAAATCCCACCTACTCCTTCCATGATAAGAACACAAGAAAGACCTCCACACCTGGCTGAAATTTCCATGGTCACAAAACAGACTAAACCCAAGCCAGTCAGCTCACATGAGGTCACAACCGAGACCTGGGTGACGGGTGGCTCAGCACACCCTATCATCACCACACGAAAAAATACAGTGCAGCTTGTTGCTCGGTTTTATGCTACTTAGCAATCACCTGAAATAAGGTAACATCAGATACCTTCCTTGCTCTCTGGCCCCACCCGTTTTCTAGAATTCCTATAAAATGTAAATATTTAAAATGAGGATTTTGCACGTTAGAAAGTGGCTTCTCCGAAGGGAACCTCATGAAATGCTAAATTCGGTGTTTCAGAGTTTAAGCGCTACCAGATTTGAAAGGTAGACATTAGCATAGCCTAGTGTTGCTGAGGAAAGCATCAAACCACCCCCCCTTTGTAAAAAGACTGCATGTAAGAGGTGCTTTAAGTCTCCCCAGATCGCAGAATCCACGATCGTGAATAACAGCAGAGGTGGAGGCTTCAGGTGACAAAGCAAGAGAAAGAGAGGCGAATGAGCTTGGTTCGTACCATCCATTTTTGTTACACGTTTCCTCTTTGCTCCCTCACAGGCTCCAACGTTAAAAGACCCGTTCATTAACAGGCACTGGTCAAAGCGGCTAACCAAGCGGCCCGCCTCTGAACACGGGTCCTTCTAGGCTCCCCTGCCATCTCCTGGTGGACGCTCTGCCCTCTCCCTCCCCTAAGGAGAAGCAGGACCACACAAAAGTAGGATCAAATGCTTTTAATAACGCAAGCTATACAGGCAACAGACTAGCCTCCTGTGCTTTTTCATTTTTGCTAGAGGTTTTACAGCCTCCTCTGGGGGGAGGAATATGAGCCACCAGTGGCCATTTACCACAATTCATGGAGGGTCCACGGAAGGATGAGCTGCCTTGTTCCAAACTTCTGGGACTGAAACGGTCAGAGTGGGAAGGACTTCACGGGCCACTTAATCTGAACTCTTGCTCGATGCAGAAGATCCTTGTTAATCCATCTCTCTGTTTAAACTGTGACAAAAAAGTCCTTATCTCCCAAGGTAGCCAGCTCCTGCGCGTGTGCGTGTTGCGTGCGTGTTGCAGGTGTGTGGCATGTTGGGGGAAGGATTTATAGCCTAGGGGAAAAACCAGTAAATCTAATGCTGCTTCCTCATCAAACACTACAGGAAATAACATCCCTGTTGTTCCCTTGTCCTGGTTCAGAGCCAGTGTGAAAGCTGTTCCCTCCTCCTTATTGGACATCATTTCCAGATTACTGACAAAACGTGGTCACGCTCCTCATAATCTTCTGGTTTGTCAAATTTATTCATGTTTTTAACATCTTGCTTTGCTCCCAAAAGGATCTAAAAGAGCTCGGCGCCTCCCTTATAAAACAACATCTGTAAGGACGGCAGGTTTTTCAAATTCTAACACAGTAGGCAATTCAAATATGAAAATAACTATGGCTATGTCTTAACAAAAGTATGTATATAAATATATAACAAAAATCCTTTGTAGGGAGTCATTACAAGAATGACACATCACTAGCCATTCCCCACTCTGGTCTTCTCTTAGCTAAAGCCAAAAATATTTTTACCCAAGCAAAAAATAGCCTTTGACACCAGTGAAAGCCACTTATCAGCTTTCTTTTCCTCGAATACAGTCACATCAACAACCAAAGCAGAAACACGGTTCTGTGAAATACTATGCAGCCACTAAAAGAAAGTACACTGATAGGGAATGATCTCTAGAACTCAAAATGCAAAACAGCTAAGGCGCAGCACCACACGGTAGAGCGTGTGACCATTTCTGTTTAGAATCCACACACATTTGTGTACGTGCGCATGTGTATTGTATCTATATAGACAGATGTTTACACAGACACAAAATGGCTGTGGAATAGCAAGTAAGAAACTGGTCATCGTGGTTGCTTCAGAGGAGGAAAAGCAGGGATCGGGGGGCCAAGAAATAAAGAAACACATCTGTACTGTGTTTGGGTAGTCTACACATGGGTCAACCTTCCCAAATGTAATTGAAAAAAAGCAAGCAAGCAAGCAAGCAATAGCTTTGGGTGGAGGAGTGGAGTCCAGCTTCGGCTTTGATGAGCAGCTTTGCTGAGCAGCACGAAAAACTACAATGCGTGCAACTTCCTTCTGAAGCAAGTGCTTTTCCCTGAACTCTGCTCAGCAACAACTTAGCGGCGACCCTTCTGTGTATCACTGAGAACATCCGTTCCTCACACTCTGGGGATATTTCTGCACATAGGCCTTAATTTCATTAAATGTGACTTGTTCTCAAATACAAATTTGGACATTCCTTTTCACCAAATAGCTACATAGATCCTCCTATTCCCATTATACCGATGCCAAACGAAAAGCACCATTCCAAGGTAAAATGACACTATCAAAAGTCACACTACTGGCTTTCTTGTAATTTGACACAGTCACAAAAACTGCCAAAACGAAAGAAATCTGACAATAACACGTGCTACCTTACTCATAAATAGGTCCAAATTCTCAGTTTTAAGAAGAAGAAGAAAAAAAAGAGAATAAAAGACATATTATGCTAAATTTAATTAGACATTTAATAAGTATAGTATCCCTAGTCAACAAGGCAAATCGATCCTTTCAGTTCTGGCTGCAGTTTATTTAAAGACTTTACAATGTTACTACTTAAGAGTAAGTCCTATGGAGGTGTTATCTCACCATTTATATTTTCACAACACTTATGATATTGTTATCACACTCTTAAAATAAATGAAAAGCCCATGCCACATTTCAGACCAATGTAATGCTACAGATTCCAATTTTATTTCTAGAAATATACATTGAATAATTCTGTATTGCTCACTTTATTCTTGCAATGTCGAACATTAAAAAAAAGTAAAACTAAGGTTTTTGTTTTGTTTTGTTCTGTTTTAGGTCCCAGGTATACTTGGAAAGCAGAAGTTTAATTGCTTGGCTTTAACCTTAGGCACCAGAAAACAGAACAGGATAAAATTCTGACAACAATAGCGTTTTATGACAAAATTATTATGCTTTTAATTTTCTATTAAATTGTGA
Source organism: Panthera leo (assembly GCF_018350215.1). Classification (NCBI taxonomy): domain Eukaryota; kingdom Metazoa; phylum Chordata; class Mammalia; order Carnivora; family Felidae; genus Panthera; species Panthera leo. The sequence continues at coordinate 143,941,912 of NC_056687.1, read as the reverse complement.
TTTATTATTAGCTTGCTACTTTAAAAATTAGTTTGTGTACAGAATGAATTTAGTGGTGCATTTAATGAGACAAGAAGGTAGGATGATGAACACGAAAAGATTATTTCACATCGTAGTGCATGAGCTATTTGATAATTCTAACATAGTACAAAAGAAAGCTTCTCTCTAGATTGATCATGGTTCAGTTAACATCACTGAATATCTAATACATCCAACTCAATTAATTCTCACCTGATTAAGATCAGACTGATATTCAAACTAAATCATCTCTCCAGTCAAGTAGAAATCAATATTTCTGATTTTACTTTTAAATTACAATAGAAAATAAAATGCACGCATCTTCAATATGCCAAGAGTAGCTTTTCTATTCTAGTCTACCATGGCATGGATAACACAGTTGATTAAAGAATTATTCTAATTTGAGCACCGATATGTAGCAGAATCTGATTAATTTGAACACAGAGATGGAATAAAGTAATTAAATATATCTTATACAGGGCAAATAGAAAATTGACATAAAGTAAACTTGACTTCTTTAAAACAAACCTCACTATTTATCAGCTCAAGTAGTTAGGAACATGTTTTTACTAAAGACTGATCACTCTGAGAGAAGAGTCTTATTCCAGGTATAGATATTTGTAAGATGGGCAGACACAGTTCGTTTAAAATCAAACTCTTTCTACCACTGTGTTCTCCAAAAAACATGCACCTACCTAAAGACAACCAAACGTGACTTTTCCAGAAAAAAGACATACTGACCCATTCTTGCTAGACAGGGTAAAAATTAGTGAATCCTAACAGAACCAAATGCTTACATATTTGTAACTCTTACTACTGAAGAGACTAATAGATTTTCCTCCTCTTTCTTCCTTAATGTCACTTCAAATTTAAGACGGAGTAAAGTCAAATTATTTGTTGGAGTAACTGAATACAAAGTATTGCTTTGCTTGGTAGCAAACTCAGTAACTCAGAGGAAAATGACAGAAAATTTTCAAATTTCAAATACACTGAAGCAAAGCAAAATCACAGTTAATGTACTGTTAGAATTGAAAATACTACTACAATTTAGAGAATACTTAGTGTGTGCCATTGTGCATTAGATATTTAATATATACTATGTATATGCCACATATAAAGTACTTTTATAAAATACTTTATATATGAAGATATATTTACGTAAAAAATATATTTCACATACATTATTCTCAAACCTCACAAAATGGGTTATTACTACTACTAAATAACTCATAGATGTTACCTACCTTAGATGTACCTTTTCAGGTGTCTTAGATATATCTATTCATAGAAAAGAACATGAAGAACCAAAAGTTATGCAAATTAGTCTCGAAATAAAAACTTCCAAAATTCATACCCTATGTGAAACAGCCACAGAAGTTACAGACCGTAGCTAAGGGCATTAAAATTTAGATTTTATGTTAAGATAGGAATCTCTCCGAAGAAACAGAATCTGATGCTGGGCTGCCTGTACAACTTGCATGCATGGATGCAACTTGGAAGTTGGGCCATTTGCATGTTATACACAAAAGGATATTCTTTGTTTTCATGAAAGACTAGGTTCTATTTTTGTTGAACCACACAGACATTTCAGTTTGATTTTCTTATGACCAAAACACATTTTTGGAGAAATATTTATTATGTATATATACAAAGAATATATATATACATATATATATATATATATATATATATATATATATATATGTGTGTGTGTGTGTGTATGTATATATACATATATATATACATACACACACACGCACACAGACACACAAATATTGGTAAACATTATATATATATAGAGAGAGAGAGAGAGAGAGAGACAGAGAGACAGAGAGACAGAGACAGAGGGAGAAAGAGAAAGGGAAAGAGAGAGAGAAAGTAACAGTACAAGCAGAAAGACTATAATGGACCAATGCACATGCCCCCCTGTTTAAAGGTACAGTAGAACTATCTTCCTTGCAGGAATGGAAACATCATTACCAGATCTGAGGATTTATACCTTTTTTTAGGCTGGAATTTTTGTTTTATGTAAAATGCTGTAATTTTCAATAGTTTAGCTAACTTTGTTTTCAAAGACACTGCACAGAGGAAAAACAAAATATGTCTGCACAATGGCTCCTGGTTGAAAGCTGATGGTCTGTGTCATAGACGTGAAAGGCTTTCTTGAACACTTCACTAGAATAATTATGCACATGAGGTTATCCCTTCAAAAACTACTATCACCCAACAACTACTACAGCCGTTGTTTCATAATTATTCTAAATAACCATAGCCCTAGAGGCGAGGAATTAAAGGCAGACTCCCCAGTCTCTAACTCTCCAGGCCTCATCCTTTCCACGGTGTCATGAAAAGCCATCTTGGTCATGATAGACTTAGCACGTTTACTTCCCTTCAGGAACCAACTACAAGGAATCAAAATGGGCCCTAACTGACAGTTTACAGTTCCTTCAGGCTAAGTCTTCTCTCTAAATTATGCTCCAAGAAGCACTTGAGATAAGAGTGTTCCCTTTGATGGACGCTACTTTATAAAATAAAGGGGTTTCTTTTCCTGGTATACTAAATTACCAGACGCTCGGTAAACTAACAAAGTTTGCTGCCTTCAAAAATGTCCAGTGGCTCCGCAAAGCAATGACACACTTAAAATGTTAAACAATACAAAACAAAACCGCAATTACGAAAAAAACGACAACAAATATCACATGACAGTAACAGACTAACTGGCTAAAGAGGGCATGCGCAATGGCTAATGATACCAGTTCGAAGGTAGTGAAAGGACTCATCTCACGGTCAGCCTACTTGAAAGGCAGCACAAAATTTAAAGGACTACTCCAACCATCGTGAAGATAGCAGAATTCCAAGAAATGTAAAACAGCAATCTCTATTCCCCCCCCCCCAAAAGTAGTCTATTAAGCAATCTGTGAGAACAAAGGATAAAATGAAAAACTCATTAAAATACATCTAATAATTTTTACATTCCCAGAATCCAATATAAGAGCGATTAATTATACTCATGCAAAAAGCATTATGGCAAAAACTAACAGGTCAACAACATGGAGGTTGGTCTTAAGCTATTTAAAAGATGCTGCCAAATAATAATTTTACTTTTGTTCTATATTTGCTAGTAACTTTCATTGAGATAATAAAAGTAAAATATAAAATATTTAAAGTATAAAAATAAAAAAAGGATTTGGAAATTTTCCGTCATGAGAAAAAAGTAGAGAGAGTAGCTGTCACGAAGTCCTATTTGTTAGATTCCACAAAGAATATTTTTAATTTTAAAACAGAATGTCAACAGGGTTGATTGAAATAAAGAGAAATAAATTAATGCTAAATAATTACTAAGGAAGTTTTGTTTATGGAAATGAATAATTCAGTGTTTTACAAAGTAAATTCAAACAGCAGCTGCTTTGCTGACATTAAGCTTTCTCAAAATATACAAACTTTAAAACTAGAGAATCATCATTTTTTTTTTATGTCAAACAAAGTTACTTCCTAGGTCTTCTGGTTTTAGTATAAAATATTACATGGTTACAAGGGTAACCGACCAACTGTTTAAGGAGCCTCAGCATGACATTTTTCATGGGAGGATATCTGTCACATTCTCGTTAACTGAATATATGCATAAATCCTGGCTTGTTAAGTCTTATCACAGCTGGGGGAGAAAGGAATTCAGATTTCTAACAATCTGTTCCCAATCCACTTGGTCCAGGGTTTTATTCAGATCTCAAAATAAATGTTATGGTTGCCTTGAACTCCACTGCAGCTCCATTGCTGTCTCCCATGTACGGCACAAGAGCCCTTCCTCCTTCAAAGAGAAATGGACTCAAGACACAGTTTAAAGAAACTGCATACATTACCAATTAAGCTCATGTTTACTAAATCATGTATTCATAGCTTTATCCAAAATTATTTTATCCAAATAATTGATCCACACAAACAGTATCTCATAATAGCAGCGAATGGATACAGAAACTTGAAAAATAATGTTGCCGGTGCCCTGAAAGACCAATCTGAAAATAAGAGATTTCCAAACAGTCACATAAGACAAAAAGAAAACCCTAAGATTTTTTTTAGGTTTATCTATTGCACAATGCAAACGGTAGTCTGCAGTTTTAGTGAACCAGGAATACTGCAAACAGTATTTATTTTTAAAAATGAGAGGCACCTGGGTGGCTCAGTCAGTTGAGCCTCGGATTTGGGCTCCGGTCATGATTTCACAGTTCATGAGCGCAAGAGCCACATCAGGCTCTGTGCTGACAGCTCAGAGCCTGGAGCCTGCTTCGGATTCTGTGTCTCCCTCTCTCTCTGCCCCTTCCCAACTCACGCACCTATGCATTCGCCCTCTCCCTCTCTCTCTCAAAAATAAACATTTTAATTTTTTTAATGTTTATTTATTTGTGAAAGAGACAGAGCGTGAGCAGGGGAGGAGCAGAGAGAGACAGACAGACAGACAGACAGACAGACAGACAGACAGAATGTGAAGCAGGCTCCAGGCTCTGAGCTGTCAGCACAGAGCCTGACGTGGGACTCAAACCCACAAACCACGAGATCATGACCTGAGCCAAAGTCGGACGCTTAACCGACTGAGCCACCCAGGCACCCCTCAAAAATAAACATTTTAAAAAATGAAATAGGAAATATCGATGTACACTATGCATTTCATCTATATAAACCTATATATCTCTATAAATATATTTCTATTTGCCCAAGTCCCGTTCTAGGCACTTGGCACAAATGAGTAAAACAAACTGAAGACCTCTGCCCTTGTGAAGCTCTGTGAACAGAAGAGACAGACAAGAAACATAATATTGTATAGTATGTTCAAATATGGTTAAGGGTTACAGGGAAAAAGGAGAGAGAGGTGAGGCACATTATGGGAGGGTGGAGACGGTGGGCTGCATCTGACATAGGGTCCTCAAAGTAGGTCCCTCTGAGAATTTGGGGGAAAAACTTAAAAGGAGTGAAGGAATCAGTATCTATCACTTATATACCCAACGATAGTATAATATAAATGCTTTAGCTTCTAATTCTATACATGACAGATAAAAAAAAAAATACTTATAAGGAAAACAGACCACAAGAAATAACAACTGTAGCTAAAACTAAATTCCAAGAACTGGATTCCAAAGCACAATACAGGCGTCCAGTCCACCAGCCAAAGGGGAGGGGGCAGGCTACTGATGAAGCTGCCCTTGTGGAAATCAGACAGGGCTTAATCTTAAGATGTCACTAAAAGGAAAATAAAGACTAAAGACAAAAGAAAGACACAAAAAGTGGTTTAAAATCTTAAAGCAAAAATGAGCTCAGATCAAAATGCATCTATCGAAAAAACATTGTTCGCTAAAAGATATTTCCAGGGCAGCAAAATGTAAAAACAGCATTCTCCACCTCTTCTAGAATCTACAGATTCTTTTGTTTTTCTAAAACATCCATACCATAAGTCAAGCGTCCCTGTAACTTCTACCTGGGTTACAAGAGAAAGAAGAAGTAAGTTTAGTTAATTAACCCAAGGCTGCTTTCTACCATAATTAGCTCCCTGTCTTGGAATGACACATCTAGAAGTAGCCCTATTACACCTATGTCCTCTATTGTTTTTAGTCAGAGAACACAGACATATTTCCTTAAAGAGAAAGTGGGGAAAATAATGTGAACACATCCTAGGTGAAAGTTATTTTCTCAATTCATAAGAATGAAATAGCATGAGCAAATTTAGGATGTCTGGTATTATTACTTTGTGTTGACTTTTACTTATCTACGTTCGTTTCCGTTCGTGCTTTAACGTACAATTAGAGAGTTCTATTTCCTTCTCTTTAGGAAATGCAAGTAGTAGTTAACTTCTGATATTTATCAATATCCACACAGCTATACAAATACTTTATCTTACTTATTTAGTAAAATCCTATGAAAAATTTCCTCAAATCCATCTGAAATGGTTGGTAAAACTTTATTTCTCCTATATTATAGAAGAAAGAGAGTTATTTCATATGACAGAAAGGAAATATTATCCCCACATTTTGCTACTTAACCACATAAGCTACAACTTCAAGCTATTCTGTAAGAAAATAAAGCAACAGGAATTTTTGCATATGAATGGGAAAAAAAAGAAGCATGCCTCTGTTTTGTACACACAACAAATGAGTCAGGGTCTCATAATTGCAATGCCAGTCCTGTAACTGTTTTTGATGGAATTCATTAATGTAATTACCCCAGAACTGGCATTAGGTATTACTAAAGGGCATGCAAGTTATGGTAGATAAGGAGATCCTGTGAAAGCACTTCTTACATAGCTGGGCATTAATATTTTAAAGGCCTTTTTTAAAAAGAAGTCACTAACTTCACATTTATTTTACCCAATTAAAATGCGTTCTTCAAAAAAATAACAAATATCCTCTTCCCTTATTTGAAACCCATACAATTCAAATTTCATCACACATCCAAATTACACAAGGTCTTAGAAAGGAAATTAACACAAACTCTATAGGACTAAAGGGTTTTTGAGTTAGAAAAAGAATATTTTTACAAGGCATATGTTTTGCTTTAAAACTGTTTGTAATACCATATATTAGAAATCTCAGACACAAAGCAAATTTTTGTTAAAAGCTGGGTATCTTCTTATCTATGTCTCACCCCACTGACCTCAAACTTAATGCAAATCACTGAAGTCAAACTTTTGGCATCGTCATACTCTTCTTCAGGGGTCATCTTTCCAGTAACCAAGTGCTGCTTTTCATTTTCACTGGCATCTCCCTGAAACAAGCCCTCTACTGGTAGCTTAATCAAAGGAAAAGCATCCTCTTCCTTTCATACCTCCTCCTCCATGCAGCCATCCCCCATAAATAGAATGTTCCCCAAGTTCCTGTTAATATGAGAGACTCACACCAATGGCATTAGATCAGCATGTATTGATTGAAGAGAGGGTCGACTTGAGATTCAAAACAATCTCAACATCATGGAAAACAAGGCCAAAAAAACACTTTAAAGGTGAAATTTCTCAGGGATAAATGCAAATACATGTGGGTTAAAAAAAAAAAAAAGAATTCCAATTTTAGTATAGAATGACACATAAGCTCAATGCCATCCAAACAACATGAAACAAGATAGAACACCTAAACCCAGTATTAGCGCCCCAGTTGCCCATGCTCACAGATAATTGTGCTCTTCTCGGGGGACCATATATTTAGATGGATCTTGACAAATAAGCATGTTCCTACAGAAAGATGATCAGGATATTGAAAGAAATAAAATCCACAGTGTATATACAGTTGATCCTGGAACAACATGGGTTTAAACTATATGGGTCCACTTGTACGTGGATTTTTTTCAATACAGTACAGTACTGTAAAATCTATTTTCTCTTATAATTTTCTTAACATTTTCTTTTTCTCTAACTTACTTTAAGGACACAGCATATAATATATAACATACAAAATAAGTGTTAATTGACTGTTTATGTTATTGGTAAGGCTCTGGTCAACAGTAGGCAATTAATAGTTAAGATACGAGAGTCTAAAGTTATACATGGATTGTCAGCCATGTAGGGGGGAGAGGGGAGGAGGTCAGCGTCCCAAACCCCCATACTCTTCAAGAGTCAACTGTATACACCATGTTATGTACTAACCACATCTTGGAAATCTACCCAGGGTGTGCGTGGCAAAATAGAAAAATTTTCAAGTTAGCCAGAAATGAGGCTCCAAAAAGGAAATGAGACTATGATTAGTAAAGTCAGCTTAAATAAAATCTTGGAAGGCCTTACATATAAGAGTTTAGACTTGATTCCTATAGGCAGTGGAGAATGACATGAACTAAACTGTATACTTCAGAAAGTTTTACCTAGCAACACTTGGGGTAAAGTTAGGGGAAATGAAGGAAAACAAATTTCTAGATAGGGAAAGCTAGTCTATATGCTAATAAAACAATTCAGGCAACAGATACTGAGGATAGTTCTGGGCAAAAAAAAATCACAGGATACCACAAGCTCATAAACTCTTCTTCAGTAAGATAAACAAAAGGAGTTTCAAAAGAGGAAAAATTGGTCAGCTGCCACAATACAAGGAAAGAGGTACAGTCTCATGCCATAAACTTCAAAATAGGAAAGAAAGGACTCTGGCAAACTCAGCATGGCAAGGCTCGGCATGGCATGGCCCCTAGTCCCATTTCCACCCCTTAGAACACACTGGAAGAAAAAAAAATGACTTAAAAAGTCCTGAGAATCTCCACTAATAGCATTCCTTATTCTTGAGAGCAGCAGACTGAGGGCATAAGTATGAATCCTAGAGAAAAGTAAAAACAAAACAAAACATAACAAAAACTCTTAGAATAAAAGCCTCTACCCACCTTCATAGGATCTCAGCAGGGGTAGAAAAGCCCAGAGTATGCCATTTTTCAAGGCTCCATGCTTAATAGATAGGATAACCCAAAAGTAACCCCACAGGAAGAAAAGAAACATTCCTGAAGGCTATTTAACAAAAACACTGCACTGCTCCTTCTCCCCCTCCCTCCAGGCTTCAGGAAAGTACACAGAAGAACACCTCAGCCCTCACACTATACCACAAGGGAACACAAACATATTAGAGAAAGGTGGCAGGAGTGTTAAAGAGAATTCACCCACAATTTTTCAGAGAAACAGCAGGGCAACTCTGCAAACACCCCCTAAGGAAAAAAGATTCATCTCCAATGTCACACTATATGAGAACTTAATAAAAATATAAATTCAAGAAAGCTAGACTTTGGGAATAGTTGATAAAATAGAGGGAAATTTAAGAGGAGGTAAAAATCTAAATTAAAGACCTAAACAAATCTGTAACAGTGTCAATATATTAGAAATACATAAAGAATCAACTACACACAGCTGAAATTTAAGTGAGAGATTTTATAAGAATGACTTTAGATAACCACAGCAAATATAGAGAAAAAAGTTTAAAAGCTAATGTAAAAACAGAAAATCAAAATGTGGTAGGCAGTTTCGAAGATGGTCTCAAATGATCCCAGCTTCCTGGTATCCATGTCCTAGAATAAACTAAGCCACTTCTCTTGAGAGCAGGCTAAACCTAGTGGTTTCCCTCTGATTAAAGAACCAGGCAAGGTGAAAAATGGGATGTCATTGCCATGGTTAGGTGACATAAGAGCATGACTTCTGTGCTGTTAGCAAATGCTCCTCTGCCTTCCCAGCTTGCATGCTTTAATGACGAAAATTACCATGAGGGAGAGGCTCATGTGGTAAGGAACAGAGGGGTGGCTTCTGGACAACAGTCAACAAGGAACTGAGACTGTTAGCACAACACCCCCTGGGAGAACTGGATGTGGCCAACATCCACTGAGTAAGCTTCCCCAGTTGAGGCTTCGGATGAGAGTGCAGACCCTGAGCCAACTCGCTGACTGCAGCTTTGTGAGAGACCAAAGCAGAGGACCCTGCTAAGTCATGTTAGATTCCTGGCCCACAAAATTGTGAGGCAATAAATATGTGCTGTTTTTAGCGACAAAGTTTTGGGGTAATTTGTTACATAGCAAATAACATCAAGTGATAATCCTATTTCAAAGTTCTAAGGATGATTGGTATCTTTGAGGTAAAGAATTCAAAAAAGAAAATAATATTTTACATGATAAATTTAATAAAGGTTTTCTGACACAAAGAACTGAATCTGCAAATCAAAAAGACACAGTATATTCCAAAAAGCACTGATAAAGAATAAACACCTAAGATACAGTCTAGTTAAGTGACCTAACTCAAGAATAGAAAAAGAATTTTTCTTGGGGCGCCTGGGTGGCTCAGTCAGTTAAGCGGCTCACTTCCGCTCAGGTCATGATCTCATGGTGTGTGAGTTTGAGCCCCCGCATAGGGCTCTGTGCTGACAGCTCAGAGCCTGGAGCCTGCTTCAGATTCTGTGTCTCCCTCTCTCTGCCCCTTGCCTGCTCATGCTCTCTTTCTCTCAAAAATAAACAATCATTACAAAAATTAAAAAAAAAAAAAAAGTTTTTCTCTATCCAAGAAAAATCAAAACCCCTATGGTAGGGTGGTTGTAAGGTGGATGAAAATCAGGCTGGACCCAGAATCCCAAGAGCAACATTCAACGCCTTAAATACTAATGCAATGTGTACAAATTTCTAAGGGAAAAAAAATATGACCTAACAATTTTATACCTGTATATGGCAACAAGCAGTCATTTCCAAACATGATAGATATCTAGGATTCTAAAACCCAAAGATTCTTCTTAAACAAACTATTTGACAATGAAATCTAGCCAATCAAGCAGTGAATCAAAACAAAGAAATGAGAGGGAGAAGAGGTGGTTAGCACTGAATTTACGATTACAGAAAAGAATATAAGTATTATAAAGGTCAATGATATAAAAATACAACGTACAAAAAAAGGGACCTAAAAAGCAAGATGTGGGGAAATATAATTACACTTTCAAACCAAGGAATCAATCAATACTGCCCCAAACTATTATATGAAGTTTAAGACATAACAGTGATTCAAGATTAATGGCTCTAGATAATATTTTTTTCTTGAGATTTGAGGCACATTTAGACATAATATAGTTTTTAATCAAGAAAATTTACCTGAACTTCAGTAACTCTTTTAGTCTAGCTCAGTTTTGTTTTGCTAAATTCAAGTTGAAAAAAATAGCACCTTTTATGTAATCCATTCTGCATACATTCACAGAGAGATACCTGTATCGGTGAATGTTGAGATTTAGGGTAACGTTTTGGGGGGGGGGGTTCATCTTTTTTATATTCCTTACATTATATAAATGGAGTATTTATAATTTATATTAAAATACTGATGCTATTTTTCTAAAAAATTAACAATATTATGCAGGAGAAAGTAACTACTGAAAGCGTGAATTGGGATAGAGGTACTGAAAATGGAAAATTTCACATATTATTGTAAAGATTCCTGAACTGGGACTAATTACTCTCAAAGGCTCCATGTGATGCTAAGTTTCCAAGATCACAGAATTTCCCTGAAATAAAAATCTTTGCTACATGAAAAATCCCTGTTTTCTATTGCATCAAGTTTAGACTTCTTTGCTTGGCTTTCAAGAAGCACCAAAACATGACCTCGACTGTAACTAGTCTTACATAATTAGGTGAATCTGCTTGCTGTCCCACCGATTCGTTGTGCTATATTCAGCTTTCATGTTTTTAACTCCTATTTGGGATCTCTTCTAAACAGACGGGTATTGAGATGTTAACAATTTATAGGCTATTTCATCCCCAATACTCAGTAAGATACGCAGATTTGAATTTTTAAATCAAATTTAAAATTTGATATGTGCTGTTTTTAGCGACAAGCAGGGAAGGGCAAAGGAAGAGAGAGAGAGACAACCTCAAGCAGCCCCATGTTCAGCTCAAATTCCGATGCAAGGCTCAATCTCAGGACTGTGAGATCATGAGGTGAGCCGAAATCAAGAGTCGACGCTTAACTGACTGAGCCACCCAGGTGCCCCGAAATGTTTTAATTAAAAATAAAATGAAAGGGTGATACAAATAAATCTTATTTGAAATATGTTTTTAAAACTTTGATGTGGTCTTCCCAATCAAATATTTCATACTGGGTATTTTATTTTTATTTTTTAAATGTTATTTATTTTGAGTGACAGAGAAAGAGAGTGAGAGCAAGCAGAGGAGGGACAGAGGGAGAGACAGAATCCCATGCAGGCTCCATGCTGTCAGTGCAGACATGGGGTTTAATCTCAGGAACCAGGAGCCGTGAGATCATAACCTGAGCCTAAACCAAGACTCAGGCATTTAACTGACTGAGCCACCCAGGTGCCCCTCATATTAGGTATTTTAAAAAGAGAATTTTATGCATGTATATAGAATGCTACAGCTTACAACCATTCACAACGATGTGGATGGAAGTAGAGGGTATCACGCTAAGCGAAATTAGAGAAAGACAAATATCATATGACTTCACTCATATGAGGAATTTAAGATACAAAACAGATGAACATAAGGGAAGGGAAACAAAAATAACGTAAAAACAGGGAGGGGGAGAAAACACAAGGGACTCTTAAATATTGAGAACAAACAGAGCATTGCTGGAGGGGTTGTGAGAGGGAGGGATGGGCTAAATCGGGTAAGGGGCATTAAGTCATCTACTCCTGAAATCATTATTGCACCATATGCTAACTAACTTGGATGTAAATTTAAAAATTAATTGATTTAAAAAAAAAAAAAAAACAACAAAGAATGCTGCAGCTTACAAAGTGTTTTAATGCTCCTTTACCTCCAAAAATAATTTTCCAGTTACAATTATCCACCAAAGGGCAATGAGCACATTTAAACACTAGAAACGGTGAAATTGAAAATTATTTTAATTGTTTCAGTAAGAAAGAGTTTATGAAACTTCATAGATTTACCATAGAAATCCATTCATCAAAATCCTCTTTAACAAGACAGAAGTACTTTTGCAAGTAAGCAGCTAAATATTTATTTGTTCTTCCTCTCAACTATGATTAAAGTATTTACATCCCTTGTTTTAATATTCCAACACATTCAGAATGACAGTTGTAATTCTGGTTTTCGCCCTTCACTGTAATTATAAAACCTAAAATTACGTTAGTTGACTCCTTGAATGAGACCTAAAACTTTATTAATAAACCCTCAACATTTAATGTTACATTTACAGTGATGGGAAAGAGCATGATAAATCAATGTAAAGATGAATATGGCTTTACTAGACTCCTAAGAACAGGACTTCCCTGTATTTCTACCACAAGATGGAGATAAAGTAGATGTATTTACATGTTCCAAAAATATATAATTTTTTAAGTTTATCTACTTTTGAGAGAGAAAGAGCGCACGAGTGAGCACGTGAGCAGGGGAGAGGCAGAGAGAATCCCAAGCAGGATCCGCACTGTCCACGCAGAGTTCAACATGGGGCTCGATCTCACGAACTGTGAGATCACGACCTGAGTCAAAATCAAGAGCCGGATGCTCAACTCACTGAGCCACCCAGGTGCCCCCAAAATATGTAATTTTTTATTAAAACATTTGATATCACTTAGTTCATAATCAGAAAATATATGCTGACCTTTAAGATAAACAAAAAGGTAACATTAGTTCATAAGAGATCAGTTTCAATTAAAGTTATTTCCAAAATATTCTTCTGATAAAAGAAAATTATAAAGACAAAATGTTTTCATGTTTCAATTCATTTTACACAGGAGACTACCAGTATCTTCAGATATTTTAAGACATACACTGAAGAAGATGACTCATAGGTCTATACCAGTGCCGCCCAAAAGAACTTTCTGCAATAATGGAAATGAAACAATAATCTGCATTATCCAATGTGAAAGCAACAAGCCACACTTGGCTATTGAGCATTTGAAACATGACTAGTGCTAAGAAAATTAGGGAGCTAATGAGCCTAGCTAATTTACTAGCTAATAACTGCTACTAAATCCATACCATAGACAGTTTAATATTTTAACATATATATACACATATACATATCAACATCTAATGGTATATTTGATATTAAAATAGATAAAACCTGAAATGTAAAAATAAAATGACAAATTAATGGTACAAAAATAGGTTCTGACAATTAATAACTGAGGTTTTTCCATGACCATGAGAATAAAAAAGGAAAAAGCTCAATATAATGAGAGGAAACAATGTTGTATATTAAAAGAAATAAAGTTTTACACCATTCTTTAAAGGGAATAAAAGAGCATTATTAAAACATACACACACAATACACATAATCTTTTGAAAATATATCAATCACCATGTGAATTTTCATATTTGATATAGCAATGTGCTTAAATATTCAAAACGTCAAATATTAAATAAATGCACACAAAATAAACTCCGTATTTACCACTTATTCAAGTCCAAGATTAGTCAACGTTTTCAACAACAACAACAACAAAAAATTGTTCCCTCTTACCAAACAGCAAGTCTAACTGTACAATTACAAAGTAGGGCACTTTGCACCAGAGACAGATTCCAACAAAAATCCATTGGAAACTCAAGCAATTCCAAGCCGGGTACTGTTTAGACTAGAGAGGCAATAACCAGGGCGTTTCTAACCAGAAGTACTCTTCCCATCCAGACAAAGATGCCGATCAAAGGTGCTGAAACCAAAAGGAAAAAATTTCATGATCATGAAAGCAGAAAGATTCACGATCACACCATTTCACTGATGTCTTTATTAGGTTTGGGCAGAAAAGGGAGGGAGCCGACCTGAAGTGTTATCGAGGCAACACTGAGGAGAGATAAGAGTGTTAGAAAACAATCTGTAGATTGGTCACCAAATTATTCTTGAAAATATGTTGACGGTGGTTGCATTATTACGGCATAGGTGCTCTGACTTTAAAACCAAAAGAAACAAACAAGAATGTTTAATTATCAGTAGGTTACAAACTCAGAATGTTCTCATTTGCAAAAAACAGTTAAAATCGGCCTGCCATTGACTGGGCACACTCTAACAGAAAACAAAAAACAGAACTCTTCTAGTCAGCAGATCTACCCCTCCCCCAAAAGATCTCATTAAATGATTTCTGCATGTGCTGTGTTAAAACTGAACCCCTAGAGGGCAACTGAGCTTCAATTTTTACTTCTTAATACCCTTCAGTTCCTAACTGCTTTACGGATACCATGACCTCTTTCCTTATGCCTTGGAACTTCTCCTTTAAAACAAAAGGTAAACGGAAAGAAGAAACCGAAGATATTCCACCCACTAATACAAAAATAGCATTATTGAGTGTAGTCGTTAACACTGATAATTCAAAGATGAAGGATATGGTATATTCTTAGAGGCATAATCCTGAATAGCACAGATCATAAATGAGTATCAGAATATCAGCACTCCCGTTAGGACGAAGGAACAGATAGGAAAGCCGTACTTAACAAGTCTGTTTAATAAAAAACGCTTTGCATAACTTTACATTCATTAAAGGGCACGTTAAAATTTATAGGAAAAGAAGGTGAAGAACTTAATCTCAATAACAATTAACCCTATATAAACTACCCAGTATAACCCACTATAAGAAAATCAGTTTTCCCTCAGGGTCAAAAATGTGATGAGGTTTCCTAACTGCCCTTCTAAGCTAATTCCTTATCATGAGGTACAAAGTGCTGACATTCAAAGAGGCCCGCTCACAACATTGATGTACCAAAAAAGAAAAAAAAAAAAAAAAAAAAAAAAAGGAGTTAATATATCACTGTGAAAGAATACTAGCTAGCAAGGCCACTAACCTGTATAATGCAACAATGCTACATTTAACTTTTAGTGAAATGGATAAATTAGGCATACACAAGTCTAATATGAATACACCAGCAGAG
Organism: Panthera leo; assembly: GCF_018350215.1. Classification (NCBI taxonomy): domain Eukaryota; kingdom Metazoa; phylum Chordata; class Mammalia; order Carnivora; family Felidae; genus Panthera; species Panthera leo. Next base: position 143,926,594 of record NC_056687.1, on the reverse strand, counting down.
TAACACAACAGAATGAGCTGAGCATTTACTTGCATGACACATGGGATTACAAAAGCAACTTGATAATTTGATTAGTTATGTGTGGTTTTTTACTTTATTACTTTATTTAAACAAAATTTTTAATATTTATTTTTGAGAGAGACAGACACGGAGTACTAGTGGGGGAGGAGCAGAGAAAGAGGGAGACACAAAATCCAAAGCAGGCTCCAGGCTCTGAGCTGTCAGCACACAGCCCGATGCGGGGCTTGAACTCACAAGCTGTGAGATCATGACCTAAGCCGAAATCAGACACTTAACCAACAGAGCCACCCTTTTTTAATATTTTATTACTTTACTTTACTTTACTTTATTTTATTTTATGAGAAAGAGAAAGAAACTGAGCAGGGAAGGGGCAGAGACAGAGGTCTGCACGGTCAGTGCAGAGCCTGATGTGGGGTTCCATCTCATTAACTGTGAGATCATGACCTGAGTTGAAAGCAAGAGTGGACACTTAACCAACTGAGCCACCCAGGCACCCCCCTACACGTTTTGTTTTTTTTTTAATCCAAAAAGGTTTTTAAACAATCAACTCTCAGACTTGTATATTTACTTTATAATATGTACTTGTTAACTGGAACAAAATTTTAATTCAATCCATAAAGACTTATTGACTGTAAATGTGCAACCACACAAGGCCTTCCTCCCCACCAGGGTATGTCACCAGTGGCTCAGCGCCAGAACCAGCACCCTCCTGAAGGCAGAGAATACACGCACATGCTGGTTAAAGACCTTTTCTCCATGTCACAATAATTTTCTTCACTAACTTTCTAAACTATTCACATTTGCAATTACTTGTACTTATTCACATGACATCCTGTGGACTCACAGATCCAAAATGATCACAAATCAAACTCTGTTCATGTAGGTTAGAATCTGTATATGAAATATGACAAATTAAGCATGGACTAATGGAATACAGAGAAGAGAGAGGCTGCTGAGAAGCGTGAAGTTTGTGTGCCATGAGGTCAGTAATTTTCAGAACAGGAAAGAGGGACAGGGAGTAGGATAGGATAAAAAGGGAATCAAGGTTTAAGACTGCAAGAGCATCCTTGGGTTCATCATTTCCTAAGAATCTTTGGCCCACTAGAAAAGAATTTGAAGGCTGACCCAGATAATTTGGGGCTCAACTTCCAAGATGGAAGTAAAAGAAATAAAGTTTCAGAAATAGAAAACACACACACCCCCACAACCAAGAATAACAACAAGCTTATAGTTCATATGGAAGAGTGCTCTAGATGGTGAAGTACGTAACTTTAAGATACACAGAATGAACTGAAGACAGAAGTAAAATCCACATGGCCTGTTGCCACGTGCTACTTTAAGGAGCAATTCTGTGTCTGGCCAATCCCTTCTCAACCTTGCCTGCACATTCAAATCACCTTGGGAGCTCTGAAAAAAAAAATAACACAAACACAAAAACCAATACCTTTCTTTGTAGAGAGTAGCCTGTGCACTGGTATTTTTAACATTCCCAGGTAATTCTAATGTATAGGAAAGGTTGAGGACTACTGATCTAGTGTGAGAGGATAAAATCGTAAAGGCAGAGCAGAGGTTCTACCATAAGAATATGACAAGTCGAATCTCATCAGGGAAGATGTGAAAGAAAAAGATAATACAGAAGAAACTACATGAAGCCTTTATCAGTGAGGTACTGAGTAAATAGATCCACTCTGAAAATCATGGGGTACTAATGAAATTAGAATTCCTTAATAAACTCAACCACATGTAAGGCAACCATAAGGTCTCATCTCGAGGACAAAATAAGAGAAAAACAAAAATACCTTTTTCACACTAGTACATAAAAAGTGCGGTAGGTCAAACCTTCAATAAGATCAGAATTTTTCAATGTTTCAGAAGTTTAAATTTTATGAGCCTGGCATATCTTTGGGAGACATATTGGGCAAAGAACAGGATGTAACATATCTGAAGTTTTTACCCTGCATTGACACAATCTAGGATTCAGTGAAATCTCTAGCTCCTTTTAAAGTGGGTATTAAAGAGGGCACTTGTGATGAGCACTGGCTGTTATATGTAAGTGATGGGTCACTCAATTCTACTCCTGAAACCGTTATTACACTATGTGTTAACAAACTAGAATTTAAATAAAAACTTAAAAAAAAATAAGAGGTATCAAATGATAAAAAATGAACAAATGAAGAATTGAGAAGGGACGAATGGAAAATTAAGCAGGGAGAGAAGAGAATAAAAGTATAGGAAGGAGAAGCAGAAGAACAGAGGAGTAAACAGTTGTAAAGACGGGGAGAGCTTTCTATCAAATTCAGCTTTCATATGACATGGCAAGGCCATATGGAGAAACTGGTCTTTACTCTGTTACCTCCACACTGGGGTGACAGAAAGTGGTTGAGACAGGTTTTGAGGTAGTGCCCTATGATCTGAACTTTCATGAGGATTAAATGAGATCATATAACAGCAAAAGAAGAAGAAGGGGGAGGAGGGGGGGGGGAAGAAAGAGAAAGGAAGAGAAAAAGAAAGAGAGTTTCAAATTTCCAAATATAGTCTTGACTCTTCTCGGATGATCTACTTCGTGTAGGTGAGTGAATGAGAAAAGTAGGCAAGGGGTCTAACTGCATTAATCTGCACGGAGTTGGAATAAACTTGCTCCTACTGGTCCAATAAAGGTATCTTCCACCACAATAAAGGGCTTTTGTCTGGAACAGCCAGAACGGAAAGGAAATTATCTGAGCTCAAGAATCCAATAGGCTTAGAAAGACAATTTGAAGAGTGAGACAATGTTAATGCACGAAGAGCTGGGTTCTAATCATGTATTTGATATTAACCCATGGTTTGAACTAAGGTTAGTCAATTACCTAATCTCTTACAGAAAGGACACTGAAAAAGATGACATTTAAAGATTCTCCCCATTACTTAAATTCTATGTAATACTTGGCTCTTTGGCAGTGTTACTGACTAGGGAGGTGTAAATATGGGGTTGAACTAGAGAAATAATTTACAGTAAGCACATGGCAAAGTTTAGAATGTCCAGAGGAAGCTGAATTTGTGCGTGGTAACCTGAAACTCTTACATAAATATGTTCTAATAAATCCAATTAAGATTTTCTCAAACTTTGCTAATAGAGATGTTTCGAATTAAAAAGACATCTAATAGTATGGATTCAGACTTAAATTTGTGCTGTATTTTTTACTTTGGTTATCATTACAACTGGCTTTGGGGTTATGGTGCACAATCAAAGGGTTAAAAAATTCAATGCAAACACATTATTCGTTCATGCATTTTAAAGGTAAGGGCATGGGTATTACATCAGAATGCAGAATAAATCTACGGGGCAGGGGAGGGGAGAAGCCGCCGCCTCCCAAGGTGAACTTTCAAATTAGGTCAGCAGAAATCAACTGCCATTAAATTAAGAGAACATGCTGCTCTTTAGCTATTTCACCATTCTTAGATCAAAGAAGGTTTTTCTTTAGCTCTGAGGACTCAAAATGTTGTATTTTAAAAATGTGACAAATCAGTCTGTCGAGAGAGGAGAATAACACGTGCCTAAGGATAACTGCAAAAAGGAAAAAAAAGCTATGTCACAGTTAACTCTGTAGAAGTGCCACACTGCAGTTCATCCTCATCCTCACTCAGTAGCCTGACACTTTCCATAAATGCCAACGGTTATGCTACAGCAGCCTGAGACGGGGTGTCCCTTTAGCTCTGGCAAACATGCATCACTGCCTGTCACTTTAATGAACAATACCTTCTAGTTTTAAAAGAATGCAGAAAGCCAGATTTTAGGAAGGAAATTGATCAGGATGTCCTGTGTTCTACTGCAGAACTAACCTTCTTTCAACTGTGTTTGTATCGAGTCTCTTCCTGGGAAGGGAGGAAAGAAGAAAGGAGAGAGGAAAGAAAGTAAGGCAGGGAGGAAGAAAGGGCGGACTTCAGATGCTTCTGGTTTCTTACTGGAAAACAAATCTAAACTTCTGCTGTAGGTTTTTTAAGGCACTTCGAAATCAGGCTTGACCCCCAGTTGTTACTTGTCATTATCCCTCAAACGCACTGCCGGTCTCCTAAGGTCAATCTCCCTACTGCTGTATAGACACACTATACCCACTACTACTTCAGGGCTTTCAATCCTGAATCTATGGTGAAAAAGGCTTCTCCAGCATCTCTGGACTCACCCAAATCATCAGCCACCCTTTAAGGTCCACTTCATAACCCATGTTCTTCTTTCAGTCTCACCTGACTAAATCAGAATTCACTGGCTTTTCTTTTTTCTAAACTAACATGCAGGTATTTCATTATAAATTGCTTTATATGATGTAATTCTATTTTATGTATGGCTGGTTTGTCTCTCATCCAACCAGACAAATTTCTTAAAACCAAGTCTCCTTACTCTGCCTCTGTAACACTTCTCACAGTGTTGAACACGTGAAAGGCAGTCAATAAAGATGTAAGAAGAATGCTACTAACATGAAGTATGTAAATTAAGAGCAGTATTTTAAAAAAATGTTTTAAAAAGGTTTCAGCAAGTGTCTGGTTATCTTCTTAATCTTCTTTATTTTTGTTTAAAAAAATTTTTAATGTTTATTTTTGAGAGAGAGAGAGAGAGAATGCAAGCAGGGGAGGGGCAGACAGAGAGGGAGACACAGAATCCGAAGCAGGCTCCAGGCTCTGAGCTGTCAGCACAGAACCGGACGCAGGGCCTGAACTCATGGACCGCAATATCATGACCTTAGCCAAAGTCGGACACTCAACCGACTGAGCCACCTAGGCGCCCCTATCTTCTTAATCTTCTCGGTCTAAATCCGATCAAGAAATAATTGCCAAATATAAAATAATTCTAGAAAACTTAAGAGAAAGTGTAGCTGTTAAAAAATTCTGCTTTAAAGACTTTATGTTTAAGTAGTTTCGACACCTAGCGCGGGACCCAAACTTAAAATCTTGAGATCAAAAGTCACATGCTCCATCGACTGAGCCAGCCAGGAGCCCTGAGAAAAAAATTTTTAAATCACCAATACTTCCAACACCTAGAAGTAACTTCTGCCAGCATTACTTTATAGCCCTCTTTCTTCATAATTATTAGTCATAATTAGTAATCGGCCATAATTTCAATTTGAATACTTACTCGTACTTATTAAGTAAGCAATCTGACTGCTTATTAAATAAGCATCTCCCCTGCTTAAACTCAGGAAGAACAAGGGCTGAATCTGCTTCTGTCACACCGATGTACACAGTGTAGTGTATGTGAAATGCTTGGTTCATGGGAGGTGCTCCAAGTTTACGGAATGGGTTAATTTTGGATAGCCCTTCTTGTGTCTTCTCATGTAATTAAACCAAGGCTCAGGAAATTTTTCAGGCAAGAGTCATATGGTAAATATTTTAGGATTTGTGAACCATACGGTCTCTGCTGCAACCAGCGACTCTGCTACTGCAGCCACAGGCAATACTGAAGTGATGGTCAGAGCTGTGCTCCAGTAAAACACAGAGACAGGCACTGGGCCAGACTGTGCCAGGAGACTGTAGACTGCCAACGTCGGAATAAAAATGACGTATTGTGCCTAGTGACTCATGGCAATGATGGGTTTATTAGGATTGCAAATGCATACATATCATTTCCTTTAACGTTTTTTCTAATTTTTTTTAATGTTTATTTATATTTGAGAGAGAAAGAGAGCGCGAGTGGGGGAGGAGCAGAGAGAAGGAGATACGGAATCTGAAGCAGGCTCCAGGCTCTGAGCTGCAGCACAGAACTGGACACAGGGCTCGAACTCATGAGCCGTGAGATCACGACCTGAGCCGAAATCACACACTTCGCTGACTGAGCCACCCAGCGTCCTATAACATTTCATATAATCAACCAGACTCTGTTGACATCTAAGTTTGGGCAATATTCCATATTCCATATAATGCGGTACTGAACATACGATGTGTAGTTTATTGAACATCTCTGATCATTTCCTTAAGAGACATCGCTACCGCTGGAAATGCTAGGTTAAGCAATAGCCATATTTATGAATTTCTGTTAGGAAAAAATACTCCTAAGCTGGAGGAGCTTGGGAAGATAGTGGAGCAGGAAGACCTGAGCTCACCCAGTCACACATTTACAACTACACATCACCCACATTCCAGTCAATAAACCAGAAAGCAGTGTGAAGTCTGGCAGAACAGACTCCACAACTAAACATAGAGAAGAAGCTGTATCTGAAAGGTTAGAAGGTCAGAAAGGTGGAGGTGGTTATCTGCAGGAGGGAGAAATCTGTGGACGTGGAGAGGGCAAAGAAACCGGCCCTTGCACCTGGGAGCTCATGCAGGAAAGACTAACTCCCATGTTTGGTTTTAAAAGCCAAAGGGGCTAAATTCGGTGAGTTTATTAAAAAAAAAAAAAAGTGGAACTTGGAGCCTGGAGCTTTAGAAATCAGCTGACTCCGCATGGGGCAAGCCTGGAGGGAGAGTGATAGGTGGGTCACTGCTCTTCAAGGCAGGAATCAAGGGGGACCTACCTGAGTGGCTCAGTTGGCTAAGCATCTGACTCTTTGACTCCGATCAGCTCATGATCTCACAGTTCATGAGACTGAGCCCCCCCCCCCCCCCCCCCCCGCACTGTAGCACAGAGCCTTCTTGGGATTCTCTCTTCTCCCTTCTCTCTGCCCCATCCCCACTGTGGGCACACATGCACCCTCTCTCTCTCTCAAAATAAATAAGTAAACGTTTAAAAAACCTGCTTATCCTTGTGATATTGTGATTCATGATAAAAAAAAAATACTTAAAAAAAAAAAAGAAAAAGAAAAGAAACAGCAGTCTGAGCAGAGAAGCAACATAAAAAGTGCAGTTTACAAACAATGGTGGCAAACGGGAGACAGATCTATTAATACTGATTTCAGGGGGGTGGGGGCAGGCAGGGACTCCTCCTAAAATGAGGGAGCCGGCAGGCACCATTCCTCCCCCCACTCGCCAGCATAAACACAGGGGCATGTACGGGAGGCGGGGCTGCAGGCACCTGCTACCTAGACCGCTAGCAGTATGCCACGCCCCCCAGGCCCTCCTGAGGACTTGCCCACTCAGAGCCCGCTAGCATTGGTCCCGGGCTCAGGACAAATTTTGTTGGCACATGTGTACCACATCCACCACCAGATGCATAGCTACTGCTGCCCACAGCACCCAAACACACACCCCCAGCTACCAAAGCACATTGGGCCCAGCCATAGCCAGCCATCATCTCATGCCCCACCTAGCCTCACACCAAGGGCAGCAGCATTTTGATAGATCAGGCATAGGACTAGTGGTCCAGAGCAAATTTTACTAACACCACCATCCAGTTGTCAAATACCCCAGCAGGCACACCCTCTAAGAGCTTGCCTGCCTGGGTCCCACTAAAAACATTGAGAGCAAGCACAGCCCACACAGGCAGCGACCTTCTGCCTCCATTCATTCCACTGAAAGGAAAAGTGACTACAACACAACAGCAGGGCATAAGCAATACACATAGGGTATTTTCCTGAAGTGCCAGGTTCTGGAGAACAGGGGACACTGCACTGCAAGGCACCCAAGGATCTCTTCCGCACAAAGTCACTACATTCAAGACAGAAAGACACAGCTGACTTTCTTAACAGAGAAACAGATACAAAGAGGCAGGCAAAATGAAACAGAGAAATTTATCCCAAATAAAAGAACATGACAAGGCCACAGCCAGAGATCTAAGCAAGACAGATACAAGTAACATGCCTGATAGAGAATTTAAAGCAATGATCATAAGGATACTCACTGGACTTGAGAAAAAAATGGAAGATAAGAGTGAGACCCTTAACACAGTGATAAGGAACAACACAGCAGAGACAAAGGGCTCAATAAATGAAATCAGAAAGATGCTTGCTAGCTGGAAAGTAAGATGGAAGAAGCAGAGAAACAAATTAGTCACCTAGAAGACAGAATAATGGACATTAACCAAACTGAACAAAAGAGAGGAAAAAGAATTATGCAAAATGTGACTAGACTTGGGGAATTCAGGGATTCCATCGAACATAATAACACTCAGATTATAGGAGTGCCAGAAGAAGAAGAGAGAAAAGAGGGCAGAACATTTATTTGAAGAAATAACAGGTAGAAACTTTCCTAATGTGGGGAAAGAATCAGATATCCAGTTCCAGGAAGCACAGAGAACGCCCATCAAAATCAACAAAAGCAGATCTATATCAGGACATATGATCATTAAATTGACAAAATATAGTAATAAAGAACAAAATTTTAGAGCATCAAGACAAAAGAAAAACACTAACTTTTAAGGGAAAACCCATAAGGCTAGCAGATTTTTCGACAGAAACCTTGCAAGCTAGAGGGAGTGGCATAATATATTCAAAGTGCTGAATGAGAAAAATCTATAGCCAAGTAACTATGCGGCAAGGCTATCATTCAGAATAGGAGAGGAAAAGAGTTTCCCAGACACACAAAAACTAAAGGAGTTCATGACCACTAAGCCAGCCCTGCAAGAAATATGAAAGGGACTCTGTAAATGGAAAGGAGGGATCAAAAATGAACATAAAGGTAGGAAACACAAAAGCAGTAAAAATGAGTATTTCTGTAAAAAATCAGTCAAACATTCACAAAAACAGAATATAATAATAACATATGCCTAAAATGTGGGGAAAAGAGAAAAGAATGGGTTCAAAGTGAAATGACCATCAACTTGATACAGACTGCTGTAGAAGAGGTTATATACAAACCTAATGGTAACCACATATCAAAAACCACTAATAAATATGCAAAGAATAAAGAGAAAGAAATCCAAATATATCACTAAAGCAAATCAGCAAAACATGAGAGAAAGACAAGAAAGGATCAGAGAAAATCTTCAGAAACAACCCCAAGTTAGATAATAAAATGACAATAAACACATATCTATCCAAAATTGCTTTGAATGTAAATAAATGTTCCAATCAAAAGGCATAGGGTGTCAGATTGGATACAAAAACAAGACCCATCTGAATGCTGCCTACAAGAGACTCATTTCAGACCTAAAGACATCTGCCGATTAAAAGTGAAGGGACAGATAAACATCTAGCATGCAAATGGATGTCAAAAGAAAGCCAGGGTAGCAATACTTATATTGGACAAAATAGACTTTAAAACAACGACTGTAACAAGAGACAAAAGAAGGACACTTTATAATAATAAAGAGGACAATCCAACAAGAAAATATAATTGTAAATATGTGTGCGCCCAACACAGAAGCACCCAAATACATAAAACAGTTAATAAACATAAAAGAAAGTATCGATAATAATATAAAAAGAGTAGGGGACTTGAACACCCACTTACATTAATGGACAGATCAACTAAACATAGTATCAACGAGGAATACCAATAAGGTGAATGACACAATGGAAAACATGGATTTAACAGATATATTTAGAACATTCCATCCTAAAGCAATGTAATATACATTCTTTCCAAGAGTCATGATTCCTGCCATTTCCATTCTGAAGTTCTTACATCAGACACTGTATTTTTCAGTTGTAAAATTTTGATTTGGGCCTTTTTTTATTATTATCATTTTGAATTCTCTGTTAAGATTTACTCTTTTTATTCATTGCAAGTATACTTTCCTTTACATTCTTAAGCAATTCCAATAACTGATTTAACATTCTTCTCTGATTCCAACTTCTTAGTTATCTTCAAGTTAGCCTCTGTTGATCGCTTTTGAGAATATATCGTGTTTTCTTGTTTCTGTGCACATGGAGTAATCTGGCATTCTATCATGTATGTAAAATGTTTGGATTCTGTTTTCTTTTTAATTTTTTGTTTACACTTATTTCTTTTTGAGAGACAGAGCACAAGTGGGGGAGGGGTTGAGAGAGAAGGAGACACAGAATCCAAAGCAGGCTCCAGGCTCCGAGCAAACTGTCAGCACAGAGCCCAAGGAGGGCTCAAACCCACGAACTGTGAGATCATGACCTGAGTGGAAAATCAGACACTCAATTGACTGAGGCACCCAAGTGTCCTAGATGCTGTTCCTTTTTGGGGGAAAAAAAAATTTTTTTTTTCCGTTTTCATTTAAAGTCAATTTTATTTGCTGATCTCAAACTGTGGAACCTGAAGTCCCCTGCAAGGTACAGTGGTTCTTTACCCTTAACCGAGTGGCTTGGAATTTGCTCCACATGTAGTTTAAGATTGAGCCAGAGACATACACAGAGTTTATACACCATGAGGCTCACCTTCTCTAGCTCTCAACTTGCTGGGATTTATCCCTTCCCCTCCTCTTACACCATCACGCACAAATACAAAGTTTTCTAAGTAGTTACACCAAACCGTGTTTTTGATCCTTCAGACCAGTAAGACTAGAGGGTTTTATTTTGTTTGCTTATTTGGTCAGAGTTGTAACCACCCTACAGGGTGGAGACCCACCCGGTACTATTCCCTTCCTTCACTGTGATTCCTCTCCATTTTCCACTTGCTTTCTTGTCTACTCTCCAATGCCTTCATGTAGTTGTTTTTATATTTTGTTCATAGTTTATAGTTGTTTTCTGCAGAAACACATGTGCAATAACAGCTACTAGGCCGTGCCAGAAGCTAAACTTCTGTTACGGACTTTTAAATCATATCAAGTTTATAGGTTACATATAGTACTGTAGGGTGTGTTTTGCAATGCACTCACTGAAAGTAAAAGCAGCTATTTTTCTTGTTTAATAATATGTAATTTGTCAGGGCACCTGAGTGGCTCAGTCAGTGAAGTGTCCAAGTTCGGCTCAGGTCATGATCTTGTGGTTTGTGGGTTTGAGCCCTGTGTCAGGCACCACGCTGACAGTGTGGAGCCTGCTTGGGATTCTCTCTCTCTCCCTCTCTCTCTCTCTCTCTCTGCCCCTCCCTGACTCATGTTTTCTCTCTCAGAATAAACTTAAAAAATAATAATAAAATTTAATTTATCCAAAAAAAACCTTTTTGTGCTCTGCTTATTTTTTAAATTGGATGTTCACCAATTCCTTACAGGTAAGAAGTCTATAAATTAAGGATAGCAAACCTTTGTTACACATATTACAAATATATTTTCCTAATCTGTGAACTTTCTATTATGTTTGTAGTGTATGAACATAAAAAGTTTTATTTTTTATATTTAAAGTTTTGTATTATTAAATATAACATCTGATTCTTTAAAGTTTTTTTTAAAAAACTACATGTTCATTATGGAGAATTTTTTAAAAATCCATTCTATAAAAATAAAAATTACCCAGCATTCCTTCTTTTTACTCTCATACCCTTTTATGGCTGTTTTTTTTAAACATCAGGTATACTTCCAGTCATCTGGAAGTCTGTTTAACATTTTCTGCTGAAACGGACATTATATACATTGTATGACCCAGAAATCCCATTTCTATGCTATAAATCATAGCACATCCATATAATGGTACTATCTATATAGCAATGAAAATGAAGGAACCATTACTACTTACAAAAACATGGATGAATCTAACAATACAATTTTTGAGTAGACAAAGCTAGACACCAAAGATCACACACTGTAAGGTTCCATTTAAATCAAAACAAAGGCAAATTAATCTATGTAGTTCTCAGGCAAAATGTGGTTTATTTTAGCAAAAGAGAAAAGGGAGAGCGATTAAAAGAGGGCCCAAAGAAGGCTGGCTTCTGGTAATTTCTATTTTCTGACTTTAATTCTGGCTACACATATATGTTTACTGTCACAATAATTCATCAAGCTACAAACTTGTTATTTGTGCATGCAAGATACAAAAAAGCTTATGTTTTCATTTTGAAGAATATGAAAATGCTATGCAGAGGAAAAGAAACAACCTATTATCCACCTTCTTTGTCCCATGTTTCCAGATACTTACTACATTTTGGATGTATTTATTTTTTTTCAACATATATTTATAATGGTATTAGAATTATACCAGGTACATGATATTTTTAAAAATTTTAGAGACACAGAGAGAGAGAGAGAGGTGGAGAGTGAGGGGGGGGGGCAGCAGAGGAAGGGGGAGGGGGGAGGAGGGAGAGAGGGGAGGAGAGAGGGGGAGAATGTCAAGCAGGCTTCAAGTCCAGCGTGGAGCCTTGATGCAGGGCTCAATACCACAACCAAGAAGTCATGACCTGATCCGAAATCAAGAGTTGGATGTTTAAATGACTGTGCCACCCAGGCACCTGACGCTGTTTTTGACTGATCCCCTTCACAGTATGCGAGGCAGCCACTTCCAACCGATTAAAGTCAGCATAGATAAACTATATTTGCAACGTCTGACAATTAAATGGTATGTTAATTCCAGCACTAAGCTGGGAATTAAGATACCTGGATTCTAATATCAACTAGGACATATTAACAAGTCCTACGATACTGAATGGGTAACTTAATCTCTTCATTGTGGTATGAGGCCACAACCTCATATTCCCCTCAGTACTTAGCACCATTATTTTCCCCACTAGTACTGAAGCATAGTTTGTTAAATTAACAAGTCAGTGCAATTATGATTTGCTCCGGAAGGGAAGTGGTCTATGTGGAATCTTAAAGGAAAACCAAGAAATAAAAATGTTAGCTTTTAATCTAGCATCGTTCAAGTTAAAATTGTGTGCCAAATGTACACTAGGAGAACCTGCATTATTTACATAAAAATATTGGAAAAACACCAGAACCACCGCAGTTGGATAAACATTCTACTCCTTTGTTTCCCTTTAAAACAATGATTAATTTTTGCTACTGTTTAATACAATGGTTTCAAACTTACATGCCTAATAGACATCTCAAGAGTTAACTTGTCCAAAACTAAACTCTTAATATATCAATCACTAAAAACTGAACTAAAATAATAATATTTCTCCACACACATTTTTCCTCATCTCTGCTAACTACAATTTCATCCTTTTACTTGTTCAGGACAATAATAGGGAGTAGTTATGTCTTTCCTTGTGGCCTCTTATCTTCAAATTATATCTTGGATGTGCTCATTCTATTTTTTAAGGTTTATTTGGAGAGAGAAAGAGAGAAAGTGCACACAAGTGGGGGAGGGGCAGAGAGAGGGAGGGAGAGAGAAAGAGAATCCCTAACAGGGTCTGTGCTGTCAGCACAGATCCCAAAGCAGGGCTTGATCTCATGAACCGCGAGATCATGACCTGAGCTGAAATCAAGAGTTGGACACTTAACTGACTGAGCCACCCAGGTGCCTGGGATGTGCAATCTCATCATCTCCACTGCTGCCACCCTTTTAATCCACCATCACTTGCCTCTTGGATTATCACAATCACATTCTTAAACTGGTGTCCCTGATTCTGCCCTTGTCCCTACCGCATTTATACTTAACAGAGCAGTTGCTATTAAACAGAAATCAGACCCTGTCTCTCTCCACTGCTCTAAGCCATCCAAGTTTTCCATTTCTCTCCCTAGTACCTGTAAGTCCTCGGTACTTTATTCTGCCCCCAATCACCCTGCTGAACCCCTCACTTTTCCCTCTCCTCCTCACTCATTCCACCTCACCACAGTGATCTTTCAGGTGGACCTCAAACATGCCAGCTCTGTCTAGTCCTTCAATGTCTGCAACTGTTCACATCACTCTTCCCAGAGACGCCTGCACATCTCACTCCGTCACCTGTCACAAATTTTGTGCAAACGTCCCTCGGTGAGACCTACGTTGCCCACCTACTAAAAACTGCTGCCCCATTCTACAACCAGTGCTCCCCACGGCCCTCACTCAACTTTAGTTTTCTCCACATCACTTGTATTTACTTATAATAACCTACAATATTTATCTCCCTCCGTTGAAATGTAAGGTCCATAACGGTAAAAATTTTTGTCTGCTTTATTCACTGTTCACATAATGGTGGCTAGGAAATACTCACTAAACATTTTTGAATGACTCATGTTCCATATAACCCTGAGGTTCCATTCAACTGTTTAAAGGAACATGAAAAGTCTGTTTTTGCTTATAAAAACATATTTTAGTGATACAATCACTGACTGACACTAAAATATTTGCAAACAGTATTATCAAATATAAACACATTGGAGAAAACCATTGTATTAAATATATTAAATATATTAAAATATTAAAATATATTAAATATGATGCCAGATAAACTTGTTTATGGGCTTCAGATTAAAATTTCTGTATCTGTTTAATTGAATGGTACTCCAAAAATCTGAGTATAATTTCTCTTAAAGTGAAATATTTAAAATTCTTATAGCAAAACCACTGAAAGGCAAGGTATAGGAAACCAGGAATATAATAAAAACTTGCTAATGAAGTAACGGCAGAATAGTTAGCTTATATTTTGTGTTAATATTTATTCACTGTAACGATATTTCTAAGTTTCAAGTTATGTAATTCTTTGCTTTTGTGTTCAAATGTACACTTTTCACACTTAAACCTTCAAAAATAAGTTGCATAAATTAGTTGTTTAAAATATTAAATTCATCTGCCCCGACAAAATTCCCAGCTAATTCAGTCATTTAAAGATTTAGCATTTAAAGGTTTAACTTACTTCAAGGCTCCTGGGTGGCTCAGTTGGTTAAGTGTCCTACTCTTGGTTTCTCGGCTCAGGTAATGACCTCACGGTTTGTGGGTTCAAGCCCCGAGATGGGCTCTGTGCTGACAGTGCAGAACCTTCTTGGGATTCTCTCTCTCCCTCTCTCTCTGTCCCTCCCCTGCTCTCTCTCTCTCTCAAAATGAACATTTTTAAAAAAAGATTTAACTTACTTCTAAAACAGATTGCACTTTTCTCTGTGAGAAGAAAACTAGCCAATTTATTCAAGACTATTTATGTACAATTATAATTTTATTACACAATTGCCTTGTTATTCAGAAACAAGACAGTCATAATAAGCCATTAAGTCCTACAATACAGGCATGAATTCACAAATGTAACTGAGAACCACTAAATCAATGAGTAACGACCGATACAGACTTTGCTCAGTTGTTTTAAAAACAATTCAGCTGTATTTGTCAGATATAGGTCTATTACATGCAGCGAATGTCATGACAGCAGGACTGATAGGCATACACAGATACTTATTGGCAATTAATTTGTATTACGTCCATGGCAGACAGGGGAGAAACATGGTGGGACTGACGCTGCCATCCTCAGAAAAGCCTGTTTGTACGGTTGGTCTTTAGCCGGTGCCTGACAACTTGGATTTTGGGAGTGTTCCCACCATTCCCTAATTGCTAAGAGTGGCTCACCGTGTCTAAACTGTTTGTGCAAACCATATGGTTTATGCTGAACACCTGCTTTCCTTCTGGGAGTCTGAAATTTTGGTAACGCTAACCAAAGGATGCCCATGTGACAAACTCCTCATAAAAACTCTGCTTCTAATGGGTTTCCCTGCTGGACAACATTTCACACATGCTGTCATAGTTCAACACTGGAGGAATTAAGCACATCCTGAGCGACTCTATTGGGGAGAGGACTCTTGGAAGCTTGAGCCTGGTTTCTTCCGAACTTCATCTCATGTGCCTTTTTCCTTTGCTGGTTTTGCTTGTGTCCTTTGCCTGTAATAAATCTTAGCCATGAGTATGAGTATGTGAGGAGTCCTGTGAGTCCTCTTAGCAAATCGCCAAACCCAGCAGGGGTTGTGGAGAGCCCTGCCACAGTTGCAGGTGCAGAGTTCTTCTCTGTAGAGCTGTACCTTAATGCTCTGTATTTCTTAGAGTACATAGCATAATCTTATACATAACAGATATGAATCATGTTTGGAGATTTTATATACTACCCTCCTAGTCTATCCAAAATAGCTGCATTTCCACTTCAGCGTTCGTCAACATTGGTGAACTACTACTAAATGGCAAAAATATATGTGGCAATAATAGCACCATTCAAACAAAGGAAAAGTTTTTGGCAGGTTCGAGTAACACAGTTGGATAGATTGATTACTTTGACCAGTCTACAGCCCTCCAATTTGTTTTACGAATGTTTTGGTAGTTTTCTGCCTGTAGACATCCTAAAGAATATCCAAAGTATTCTTAATTTGATTTTATCGTCAGCTCACATTCTTTGGGATTCAGCAAAATGTGACATATTTAATTGCATGTGACTGACAGAAGTCAGGCAGTTTTTCAAGCTTCTGTGTTCACTACTGCTCTGCAATGATTCAAAGAAGTGAACAATCCATGCTTCCTTATGCTTTATATAATTTCTTTAGAAGTAACCCCACCTGGGGCACCTGGGTGGCTCAGAAGATTAAGTGTCCACCTCTTGATTCTGGCTCAGGTCAGAATCTCACCGTTTGTGACTTTGAGCCCCACTCAGGGCTCTGCACTGACAGTGAAGAGCCTGCTTGGGATTCCTTCTCACTCCCTCTCTCTGCCCCTCCCTCCCTCTCTCTCTCAAGAATGAATCGATGGATGAATGAATGAACATTAAAAAAAAAAAAAAAAAAAAAAACAACAAAAACTAACCCAACCTCTTGGTCAGAAGATCAAAAAGACTGCAGCAGAAGACACTGATACAGAAGAAACATTAAAATAAGGTAAAAGAAGACCCAAAGGATGAAAGGAGTTAGTGGGCAGGAGGATACACCTAGGTTAAAGACCGATCCAGGCCACCCCAGTACATCCCTGTACAGGCCACCCCAGTACATCCCAAGAGTACTTTTTTGGTCTTGAAGTGTCATAGCAATAACAAAAAAAAAAGTGTTATTATATTTAAAGCAAAATTCATTATCAAACATGGAAACTTTATATCAAATGCCAACTATACAAATCAAAAAAAGCAACAAAACAATGAATTTTTACAAAACAGCAATTCAGGGACTCTACTTCTCATGGCCTATCTCCAGGAGAGAAACTATAACATTAGAATGCATACTTTACTAATATATACATATGATCTATAGTATATATATGACAAACTATATATTACATACAACATATATGACAAATAATATTACTAACATAGAAAATAGAAATCATTAAATTACTAACATAGAAAATATAAGTCATTAAATTAGCAAAGAGTCAAACACATGGAAAAAGTCACGGGGTGGAAGTAGCCTCCAGAGGTCATCAAAGCATCTTCCTTTTAAAACACCACATGTTGGTAACTCCCAGATCCAAGAAAAGCAATGATTCCGCCATCACACTTGATGGAAGAGAATTTCTGTTTTGGCTTTTGGGAAGTGGGGATACTGGGAGACAGGACATTCTAGAATTTTCCTTAAGTTCCATTCCCAACATAGTCAGTGATCATTGTGCTAACGTCTACAAATGCACTTTGGTAATTTACGTCAGCAGCTCTATTCACCGTCAATATCACTGGCAAAAGAAGAATATTACAAAGTTTCATTTTCTATCCAAATCAGTTGATCACTTGCTCTTCTGCTGATACATGTCCTACCAACAGTTTATGATCTTGTCAAAGTTTATGTAATAACAAGATCAGGATTTTCAATTCTACATCTAATCTCTAGGTCAAGCTACCTTTACTCATCAAATCAAAGTTAAATTCCAAAAGAAAACGTGAGGACTACTACTCTTCTTTTCAGAAAGAACACAAAAAAGCATATTTTATAAAGACAAAGATTGTCAAGTTGACACCAGTTTAACACAAACACTGCTTAACTGTCACCCAAAAGCTGAGATTTTTCTTGTTTCAGGTTATACTTTTCACTATTTTGAAATCGTAAAGTTACTGCGACTTTATAGAAATCCACTGTAGAATGAGGATTATGTAATTGTAAATAAAAGTTAAATTTCAGAAGTATTAAGGTATGTAACAATGAAACATTCGAAATGCGATCTGCTACTTAAGACAAACTTTAATTCTGTTTAAACATAAGATGAAATGTGCAACTCAGACTAAATCAGTGTATAGTAAAAACCAATAGTTTATATATAGATAATGAAGGTATCATGGAAATTGGTTAAAAATTCTAATGAAGAGAGAACTAGTAAGAATATAGCAACCTGGCTGAAATTGATATTCATTAGGGTACTCGTCACATCAATAGGGAGCATTTGGACTCTGTGGTCTTTATCAGTGTCCCAGCTGGTAATGGTTGAAGGTTAATGCCTTACCCCATTCTGTTCAATTTTCTATCCTAATTAGCCCTCCAAATCTATAGCTGTGAGCACCAAGTGTCTGTGCTCAAAAGAAACTAATTAATGCTAGCAAATTAGATCAAGTCCAAAGATCCAACAGCCAAACTCTTAGTTAAATGCTCCTTGTTAATAGGAAGTGTAGCTGTCAATAACTGCTGTTGGTGACTATAATGAGGCATCTTTCTTTCATTGAAAGTGATTTCATTTCTCTTTGTCCCTGGAAAAGCTGTTCCATTCCCTTCACAAACCTAAGTTGCTGGCAGTCTGACCCAATTCTTATGATCAGCTGGGTTGAAATGACATGCAAAAAAATCAAACAGAAAAGCTTTCCTACATAATCAGGTTTCAGGCACTTAGCAGAAAGTCAGATCACTTATTAAAATTCCTATATTTTTATCCAAGAACTATACAATTAGCACACATAATGCTTTTATATAAAATCCTATAAGTATTTAATAAAGCAAAGGCCGTAAACAGTAAATAAACTACAAGGGAAGTGTCCTGATTCTAAATTACATCTTATTGTTCAGTTCAAATGCAGCTGTTCTGCTACTACTTAAGCATATGATACCACTGTATGTTCTTTACTAAATCACATGGTTAGGCAGGAAGAATACTAAAGATTATTGTTTATAAAATAATCAGTTTCAGATTCTCTAACTCTGTTTTGGACCACACGGCCTAAAAAAAAAAAATCAATATACAATTATCTATAAAATATTCAAATATTCAAAAACCAATAGTTAAAACATGTTCTCATAGAGACAAATGCATTGAAGTAACCCAAGCAGATCTCAAATTTTAAGATGCTTTCAGTCTTCTGAAGATTTTAAGCATATTTAAAAAAAACAAAAGCTTAACCAAGGCAATGCCTGAAAAACTTAACTTTTGATAAAGAAGTGATGAATCACTAAATTCTACACCTGAAACCAATTTTACCATATCTGTAAACTAGAATCTAAATATTTAAAAAGTGAAGAGTAAAAATTTTTCTGTACCATTATGATAGTAGTTGTGCCACACAAACTAATAAATATTTTAAAGTTATACTCTCTTTCCTTCATTTCAAAAACCAAACACACAGTTACATTGACTAAGAGTAAGCAAAGGCAGTTCTGAAACCCAAACTCTAATTATTCTGCATTTTCATCTGAACCATGTGAGTAAAACCTCAATCTATAATTGAATTAGCTAGGTTTATTTCATTCTAGATATCAGAGTAATGTGTTAAAAACACCATAAATATAGCTCATATTCATCACTTTGGACCAATTATCAGTAATGAGTAAATTTTCCTAGTAGTGACAAGTTAACCCTGTAACTTCATTACACGTTGTTAATTTTTTTCCTCCCTCACCTGAGTCAGGATATTTAGTTAGTTATTTTTTAAGTTCTGAGGCAAGTGGAGGATTACCTCTTGAGATGATCAGCATGACACCTGCCAATGCCAGCGTGGCACCAAACCCTGTCTGCAGGTGGCAATGGGTTAATTTCTCCTGACACCTGGGGGTGTGGGTGTGGAAGGGAGGTGCTCTGATTAAACAACTAATTCATGGTGAAAGCAAAGCTAGTATCGCAGAATGATACTATCAACTTATTGATAATATACTTATTTATGGACGGATTTAATTTAAATCTAATTTATGAATGGCTCTCAAACTGGAATCGGTCATAGGAAGTCATTTAAGAAACAGAAATGATCATCACACAAGGTCCGCTCTGAGAAATTACTCTTTCACTGCTCCCATCGATTCCAAAGGTCATTCTCAAAGAAGAGCATCAAAGGGACAGAAATGTTCCCAGCATCCAAACGTTGTTGACACAGTCCCGAAACACAGTTGACAGAGCCTGACTCTCCTGTCGAGAAACTTGCTATGGAACTGCAGCCCATCGTCCTCACAAAGAATCACTGAGGTCCCTCAAGGAGGAAGAGACTACAGGGAAAAGTGGCCCCGCAGCCAGAAAAACAGTCTGCATCAGCAGAACTTTGCTACTTCTTTTAGATGACCATTCCATGAGGTAGAATTTCTTAAAAGGGCATTTCTGCAGTAATACTGCGTCTGCTTTTCTAATTACCCACCATTTGTGGTCTCATTTTTCACCTTCTGCTGCTCCGTTTACATTTTTTCACTAAATGTTATATATTAATCAACAATTAGCTCTAGATTTATAGAATACAGGAATAATTCACGTTAAGAAACATTTTCCAAACAAAATATGTGCGTGTGGGTGCCTTGTGCATGCATTTACAGAAATATCTTTCACTCAGAGATGTAAAATACAGAGGAGAAAAAATAAAAACAAAAACAAAAAAAACCCGGCCTCATTGTAAGTACTATTGGGATTCCATTAACAATTCAATAATAGACAATGACCTCAAAGAAAATCATCTTAGAATATATATGTCTGTGTGAATATGTTGATGAAGAAAAAACAGGTACATGTTACATTTGATGTTTCTTCTTTCCCTATCAAAATCACCAGAATAACTTGTTTCTCTAAAATACTCATACCAAGTCTTTCTCTACATACAACTGTACTTCTGGGAAAAAAAATTTTTTCTTAGTAATTTGGGAGAATATTTTTAAATTGTAAATGAATTGAACACCGTCTGGAAGTTCTGAAAGCTGAAATATTGGTATCTCAGTGAAAGGGTGAGAAACAATTCATACATATTAATTCATTGACTATTTGACTCTAAGGCTAAGGATTAAATTCAGATCATATTATAAAAAATGTATTTGATCTTTATATGAATATTTGAATCTTACCTTGAACTTGTTCAGAACATCTCTCTCGGGCTTTCTCTCTCATTATTTTAGGGATCAAAACATCCTTTTCGACATGTCTGAGATGCTGCTCTGGAAAAAAAAAAAAAAAAAAGATCTTTAATATAGTGAAGTTTCAATTAAATCACCAGTTTAGGGAAGAAATAAACACTCTGGTTTATTCAAAATAAAAGCCTATACAAACATACTAAAAACTGACTCTTAAAATCTCATAAAATTGTGGCTATTTTCGTCACTAAAAATCATTCTAAATATTTCTTATACACAACAGAAAAAAATGTGGGACATAGACAGTGTCTTTCTAAAAATTTCTGCAAGCTATATTGTAACACTTTAATTGATAACATATTCCACGCAATCTTGTCAAAATTAAAGTCATAAACTAAAACAGTATAATTTTGCTTTTTAATACAACCCACAAAAAGAGAATTTTTATCAATAGTGAGATCCAAGGATAGATGAAGAGATCCAAGATGAAGAGATTCTCAACCTGGTAATAAGAGTAGCCTAAGAAAGAAAGAACCGTCAGAAGAAGAAAAAGTAGAACTACATGTGCACATAAAAACAGCATGTGAGATTTCTGTGCATTTTAAACAAAACTACCACAATTAGAGTAAAATGGTAGACAGAACACCTGCTCCAGGGTCCTACCAGTGTCTTAAATTCATAGAGAGTCCTGAAAAAAAAAAAAGCTACCCCGATGTAGCTTGGGCCGGTGTCGTCAGAAAAATCAAAATGATCAGGAATCTCTTTGAAAGACAAAAGGCAGATGAGATCGGATTAAAGGAGGTAATCATATACCCACAGGTTTTTCCGAGGGAAAAAAACTGATGCCAAAAGTAGGTACTGCTCCATGCACCGAAGCAGCAAACATGGGCAGCAAGAGACTTCCCTGAAGAAAACCAAAGCATAATCGGTTGAAATACCTCAGTAGGAGCAAATGGATCACCTCTTCTGCTGCCTCCAGACCCATGGGTAAAAGAAGTAAATACATGTATCCATCCCCAAAGGGTCAGAAAATTTCCCAGTATCTAGCGACACCTAGGAAGACCAGGAACCCCTCCACTTTCCCTGGTACTATGCGATTCCCAACAATCTCTGGATGCAGGCAGCTACGAACTGATAGAGAATCTGCAGACAGTGTAAAAGGGCATGTCAAAAATCAAACAAAATCAACAATAAAACAGCCGAGGATCACCTAAATTTGATGGACAACACAGTGAAAGGGAGAAACCAACTGTAATGAATCAATAAGAATCCAAATCTTGAGAAGAGAGTAAAAAAAGAAAAAAAAAAGATTTGAGTAAGTAAATATACTGAGGTAAATAAACAGATGTGAGTCCTCAGACAGAAATGGATCAGAGATTACCTACGTGCACTTTGAAATGTCTGAAGCTCAAAAATCCTAAAAGCTTCAAGAGGGAGAAAACACTACCCTCACCGTGGAATGAGCATCAGATTTACATCATGTTTCACTGGCAAGCCATGGATGCATGAAGACAACGGAGAAGTAACCTCAAAGTTCTGAGAGTGCATTATTTTATAACCAAGAATCCCAAAACCAATTAAGAATGAAGTTCAGGTATGAAGGGACTGAAACATTTACCTCTCGCATACCCTACTGAAAAGAAGTGATCCCTATTGTTGTCTGATAAGCCACCGATCAAACATAGTGGTATAAAACAAACATTTTGTTATAGAGAGAGATCCTACAGGTTAGTAATTTGGAAAGGAAAAGCAGAACGGACTCCCCTCTGCCTCACAGTATCTGGGACCTCATCTAGGAAGAGTCAAATGACTGGTATTGACTTCAACAGCTGCAAAAGCGGAGTCTGGAAGACCTACTTCGCAGAGGACCTCTTTCTTCACTTGTGTATTTGACATCTGGGCTGAACTGGCTGACGAACAGGCCCAGTGAGGACTGTAAACTAGAGCACCTACACAAGGCCTCTCCATTCGGTTTGGCTTGGCACAGTAACAGGTAGGTCAGGAGAGGTAGGAATGTGAAAAGGAATTGTCTAGAGAGTAAGTGTTTCAGGAAAACCAAGTGAAAGCTGTAGGTTTAACCTTTCTGACCCTGTCACAGAAGCCATGAAGCATCATTTCTACGGTAGGTACTACATTGATCGAGTCGCCAAGGACAGGCTATACCCAAGCACAGGGAAATTAGGTCGCCATTCTTTCTTGCAAGGCCACATTACAGAAGAGCATGAGGAATGCAAGATAATGTTGTGACCTTTTTTTTTTAATTGTGTTTTAAGTTTATTTTGAGAGAGAGAGAAAGAGAGAGAGAGAGGATAAGGAGCGCAAGCGAGCACAGGACGGGGGCAGAGAGAGAGAATTCCAAGCAGGTTCTGCATTGTCCGTGCAGAGCCTGATGCAGGGCACAAACCCACAAACCACGAGATTAGAGATTATGACCTGAAGTTGGACACTTAACCAACTGAGCCACCCAAGCGCCCAATGTTGTGACCTTGGTGAAACAAAATCTGCCACAAGAAGTAAGAGAGAATATCCTCAGGTAAAATAAAAATGAACTCATGATGCACAAATGTAATATAAAACATGAATTTAAATTTACATGTTAAAACTACAAAGTATCTGAACCATATCATCAATTAATTTGACCCATTTGTAGAATATTCCACTTAATAAGAGCTGAATATTAACCAAGATAAACCATAGTCTAGACCATGAAAAATATCTCAATAAATTAAAAGAATTCAAGTCCTACAAAGTATGTTCCCCGACACCAACGTAATTAAGTTAGAAATCAGTAACAGGAGGATGTCTTAATAATCTCCAAATATTTGGAAACCAAGTAACACACTTTAAAAAAATTTTTTAATGTTTATTTATTTTTGAGAGAGAGAGAGAGAGAGAGAGACAGAGCATGAGTGGGGGACGGAGAGAGAGGGAGACACAGAATCCAAAGCAGGCTCCAGGCTCTGAGCTGTCAGCACAGAGCCCTACACAGCACTCACACTCACTAACTGCAAGGTCACAACCTGAGCCAAAGTCAGATGGTCAGCTGACTGAGCCACCCAGGTGCCGCCCCCTCCCCCCCCCCCCCCCGCCACAAATAACACACTTTTAAATAACCCATGCAGCTAAGAAGCAATGAAAAGGGAAATAAACTATTTTGAAATAAATGAAAGTGAAAACATATCATAATTTGTGTGAGACAGTTAAAACAGTACTGAGAGGAAAATCTGTAGCACTACAAGTCTACATTGGAAAAGAAGAATGGTCTTAAATCAACGACTTAAGCTTCCACCTTGAGAAACCAGAAAAAGAACAAACTAAACAAAGCAAACAAAAGAAAATAAATAATAAAGATGAAAGCCAAAACAAATAAAATAGAAAATAAACAAAACGATACAGAAGAGCAATGAAACCAAAGCTGGTGCTTTGAGAAGATTATTAAAATTGATAAACACTAGCCAAGAAAAGAGAGCTATCACGAACATTAAAAATGACACACATTTTGGGGGCGCTTGGGTGGCTCAGTCGGTTGAGCATCTGACTCTCGATTTTGGCTCAGGTCATGATCTCATGGTCCGTGGGATCGAGCCCCATGTCAGGCTCTGCATTGACACTGTGGAGCCCGCTTGGGATTCTCTCTCTCCCCGTCTCTCGGCCCCTCCCCCACTTGCATGTGCACAGGAGCAGGCTCTCTCTCTTGAAATAAACTCTAAAACAATGATTTTTAAATGATAATGTGCTCAAATAATCTTTAAATGTAAGCCAATAAAATTAACAGCACAAACAACCAAAGCTAACTCAAGAAGACATAGATAGAGAACCACTCCAGCCCTGTATCTATTAAAAAAAATGAATCAGGCCGTCTGGGTGGCTCAGCTCCTTAAGCATCGGACTCTTGGTTTTAGCTCAGGTCATGATCTCACGGTTCATGGGTTCAAGCCCTGCGTTTGAATTTTACCCTGAGAACAATGGGAAGATGCTACAAATTTTTAGGCAAGGAAAACCTTCTTTTGTTTTCACTATGCTGACAGTACAGAGCCCACTTGGATTTTTCTCTCCCACTCTCTCTCTCTGCCCCTCCCTGGCTTGCTCTTTCTCTCTCCCTCTCTCTTTCAATAAATAAACAAATAAACATTAAAAAAAAAAAAAAAAGGAAATTGAATCTGTAGTTAAAAGCCTTCTCCCAAAAAATAATTCCAGACATAGATAGCTGCACATGAATATGACCAAACATTTAAAAAAGAAATAATACCAATTCCATACACTCTTAAAAAAAATTGCTGAGGCCAGCATTATCCGGATACCAAAACCAGGCAAAGACATTAAAGAAATCTATAATATCCCATCATAAGCATAGATGTAAAAATCTTAAAAAAAAAAAAAAAAAAAAAAAAGAGTGGCAATTTAAAATCCAATAGTATAAAGAAGGATAATACTTCATGACTAAATGAAGTCTATTCCAGGACTGCAAGACTGACTTAACATTCAAAAATTGATAAATCTAATTCATCAGATTAAAAAGCTAAAAAAGGAAAAACATACGGTTATCACAACAGACACATAACATACATCTGACAAAAATCTAACATCCATTCCTAATAAAATCTCAGTAAAGTAGCAACAGAAGGAAACTTCCTGAACATGATAAATAACATCTACAGAAAAAAACCCACTTGCTGATGTTTTCCCTCTAAGATATGGAACAAAGTAAAGAAGTCTGCTCTTGCCACTTCTACTCAGCATTATACTTGACATTCTAGACAGTCTAATAGAGTAAGAAAAATAAAAGATCATCTATCTAGAAAATCCAATAGAGTCTACAAAAAAGCTATAGAACTAATAAGGTTTCCAGATATAAGATTAATATACAAAATTCCAATGGAGATGACAAAATAAAATAAAGCTTTTTAAAAAATGAGCTAAATAAGGCTCAGGGACCTGCAGGTCAAAGAATAAAAGAAATTAAAAAAAAAAAAAAAAAGTCTATCACTTATTTTACCAGAGTCTGAGAAAAAAACAAAAAAGAATGCAGAGCTAACAAAATACTTGAAAAAATAATGGCTGAAACCTTTCCAAATGAGGCAAAAGAGGGGTGCCTGATGGCAGATTAAGCATCTGTCCTTGGCTTAAGTCATGATCTCAAGGTTTGTGAGTTCCGGCCCCACATCGGGCCCTGTGCTGACAGCATGCAGCCTGGTTCAGATTCTCTGCCTCCCTCTCTCTCTGCCCCTCCCTTGCTCATGCTCCATCTCTCTCTCTCTCTCTCTCTGTCTCTCTTAAAAATAAAAAAAATTTTTTAAATGAGGCAAAAGACATAAACCTATTAATTCAAGAAAAACAGTTAAAAACCTAAAGAAACACATCATAATAAAACTTCTGAAAATGAAAGGCAAAGAAAAATCTTCAAAGCATCGGAGAGACATATAATAGAACAAAGATTCAAAGGACAAAGGATTTTTTTTTTAGGATTGAAGATGAAATAAAGACAACTGAGATGAAGAGAAGCTAAGGTAATTTCTTGCCAGCAGACCTATTCTCAAACAATGGCTAAAGGAAGTTATTCAGACAGGAAGGATATGGTAACAAAAGGAAACTCAGAACAACAGGAACAAAGAAAAGGCAACAGAAACTATTCTTTCCTTGAGTTTTAAATATTCTTTTTTAATGTTTATTTATTTTGAGAGAGAGAAGGAGAGAGTGCGAGTGGGAGAGGGGCAGAGACAGAGAGGAAGACAGAATCCCAGGCAGGCTTCCTACTGTCAGTGGGGAGCCCAACACAGGGCTTGATATCAGGAACCACGAGATCATGACCTGAGCCAAAATCAAGACTAGGATGCTCATGATCTCGCAGTTCATGGGTTCAAGCCCTGCATCAGGCTCTGTGCTGAGAGCGTGGAGCCTGGAGCCTACTTCAGATTCCGTTTCCATCTTTATGCCCCTCCCCTGCTCATGCTCTGTCTCTCTCCCTCTCTCTCTCTCTCTCTTTCAAATATAAAATAAAACAAAAATTAAAAAAAAAAAAATGACTATACCGTAAAGGGGAGAGGGTAAAGTAAACTTTGGGGGTAGCAAGATTACCTATATTCCACTTACATGATAAAATGTTCATGCTAACAGACTGTGATAAACTATACACATACACTATAATCTTTACAACCACTAAAAAAAAAAAAAAAATTAAAAACCATTATAGATAAATCAAGTGAAATATCAACAAATTGAAAGTATTTTCTCTGACCATAATGGAATCAACTAGATACCAAGAACAGAAAGTAGCAGGAAAAATTTCCTAACAGTTGGAAATTAAACACCACTCTTCTAAAGAATTCCTAGGTTGAAGAAGTATCAAGGAGAGTAGAATAATACAATGACCTGAAAGAAAATAAAAACAAAACTTACTAAAAGCTAAAGCAGTGCTTGTAGGCAATCTATAGCAATAAATGCTCATATTAAAAAAGAAAGTCTCTTGGGGCACCTGGGTGGCTCAGTCGGTGGCTCAGTCAGTTGAGCATCAGACCCTTGATTTCAGCTCAGGTCATGATCTCACAGTTCGGTTTGTGAGATGGAGCCCTGTTTTGGGCTCTGCTCTGACAGCAAGGACCCTGCTTTGAATTCTCTCTCTCTCTCCCTCTCTCTCTCTCTCTCTCTCTCTCTCTGCCCCTCCCCAGCTCATGTTCTCATTCTCAAAATAAATAAATAAACTTAAAAAAAAAAAAGTCTCAAACCAACACTCTACATTTCCAGCTGACAAAACTAGAGAAAGATCAAAAAGAACCTAAAACAAGCAAATAAATAAAAATAGGAGCAGAAATCAGTAAAATTGACAACAGGCAAACAAATGATACCTTCATTACTGAAGAGTTTCAGGTTTTTGGTTTTTTTAGGGGAAAAAAGAAAAGAAAG
The DNA here is from genome assembly GCF_018350215.1 of Panthera leo. NCBI lineage: Eukaryota > Metazoa > Chordata > Mammalia > Carnivora > Felidae > Panthera > Panthera leo. The sequence continues at coordinate 143,898,882 of NC_056687.1, read as the reverse complement.
CTGGCCCAAATGTCCTCGTTGGCAAAGTCTACGAAATATTTAAAGAATAACACCATTTCTAGTCTCTTCCTAGCACATTTTATGAGACCAGCACTGCTCTGATATCAAAAGCAAAGGCAATATTAAAAACATAAAACACAGACCAATAGTCCTCATGAATATAGACTCAAAGTTCTCAACAAAATATTAGTAAACCAAATCCAGGAATATAGAAAAATAAAAATACATCATATCAAGTTGGGTTTATTCCAAAGACGTGAAGCTGGTTCACTATCCGAAAATCAATCAATGTGATTAATAGTCGAAAAGAAGAAAAACGTATGAATCACGTCAACTGAAGCAGAAAAAACATTTAATAAATTCAATACCATTCATTAAAAACAAACAAAACTTTCAATAAACTAGGAACAGAAAGGAACCTAACAGAGTGCCTACAAAAACCCTATAACTAACGTCACACTTAATAGTAAAACACTGAATGCTTTCTTTATAGGAACAGGAACATAGAATAAAATTGCATAGAACTATATACACACATTGCATATATAGATAAAACCTGGTGAAAATTGAAAAGGTATATAGTCCAGTTAATAGTATTGCACCGGCTTCAATTTCCTGCTTTTGATATTATACTACCATTATACAAGAGGCATTGTGGGAAGTAGCATGAAGGGCACAAAGGACTCTATATAGTATTTTTTTTGTAACTTCCTGTGAGTCTGTAATTGTTTCAAAATAAAAAGTTAAAGGAAAAAACTTCTATAAGAAACTACAGAAGAAAATCTTCATGACCCAGAGTTAATCAAAGAGTTATATATGACACAAACTCGTGATTCAGAGAAGAGAAAAAGAATAAATTCTACTTCATCCAAATTAAAAACTTTCACCCCACAAACACTGCTTTTAGAAGGATAAAAACAAGCCACATATGGGAAAAATTATTTGCAAATCTCATATCTAAAAAAGGACTTGTATTCAAAATATATAAAGATTTCTGCAAACTCCAACAGTAAGAAAACAATCCATTTAGAAATGGGCAAAAGACTTGAACAACCACTAGATAGGAGATATAAGTATGGCAAATAAGCATATGAAGAGATGCTCAACATCATTAGTCATTATGGAAATCCAAATTAAGGTTACAAAAGTTATCACTAAAGACCTATTAAGATGGCTAAAATGATAATAATAATAATAATAATAATAATAATAATAATACCAAGTGCTAACAAGGATGCAGAGTAACCGGATCTCTCATACATTGCTGTGGGAACATTAAATTGCACAGCCATTCTGAAAGATAATCAGGTAGTTTCTTATAAAGTTAAACATGTATTTACCATATGACCCAGCACACCCCTCAGGATTTAGCCCAGAGAAATGAAAAGATGTTCACACAAAAACCTGTATACACATGTTCACTGAGGCTTTACTTGTAATAGCCAAAACTTGGAATTAACCCAAAAGTCCTTCAATGGGTGAATGAATACCAGTTCATCAACATAATGGAATATTACTCAGCAATAAAACAAAGAACTACTAACATACAACAGCAGCAGCAATTTGAATGGATCTCAAGGGTATTATGTTGAATGAAAAAAAGACCACCTCAAAGAGCTACGTATTACATGATTCCACTTAAATTGACAAATTAGAGAGATGGAAAACAGATCATTGGCTGCCAGGAACGAGTGGAGGAGGCAGTGTGACTATTAGAAGGAAACATGAGGGGTTTCCTTTGTGGTGACAGAACAGTTCTGTATGCTGATTGCGATCATGGTTGCTTTCGTCTTCATATGTAATAAAATGTCATAGAACTACACACACACACATGTAAAATTTGGTACAGCTCAACTAAGACATGTACCTGAGTTAGTATACTAATGTCAATTCCTGGTTTTCTTAGGCACAATTAATTATAGCTGTGTGTCCCAACTTTTTCATTCTAAGAGCCCTTTTTAGACCTTCCTTATCACTAATGCTCCCCATGAAATGTTAATACCACAGGAACACTGCATGCATAACAGTACATTAAAACAAGATTATTTTCTCCCTCCAATACCAATTTTTGCTCTTCTGAAGGCAGTATCATACTCACTGAAGACCTGTACCATGGTTATGAGAGAAAATAGCATTAGGAAAAGCTGGAGAAAAACTACATGAAAAATGTCATGTTTCACAGCTTGATAAATTATTGCAAAATAAAATTATAATTTTATTTTTTTTAATTTTCTTTTTACATTTATTTTTGAGAGACAGAGTGAGACAGAGTGCAAGCAGGGGAGGGGCAGAGAGAGAAGGAGACACAGAATCCCAAGCAGGCTCCAGGCTCTGAGCTGTCAACACAGAGCCCGATGTGGGTCTCAAACCCACCAACAGTGAGATTATGCCCTGAGCCCAAGTTGGATGCTCAACTGACTGAAGCACCCAGGCACCCCTAAAGTTATAATTTTTAAAAAAGCTTAAAAATGTAGAAGACAAAAGGAGTGAGAATAACCAAAACAATATTAAAACAGAAGAACAAATTTGGATGACTTCCAGTCCCTGATTTCAAGTCTTACTACAAAGCTAGGGCAATCAAAGTGGTGTAGTACTGGAGAGAATTTGGATAAACAAATAGATTAATGTAATAGAGTCCAGAAATGCTTCCACATTTATACAGTCACTTTATTTTGACAAATTCACCAAGGCTACTTAATGAAAAAATAAAAGCATTTTCAACAAATGGTGATAAAGACACCTAGATAAACACTGAGGGGAGAGGATCAGTCTGAACCATCTGACCTCCTACTTCACAATACCCAAAAAAGTTAATTTGCCACAGATCACAAACCTAAATATAAAAACTAAAACTATTAAGCCAACCAACCAAACAAAAACTCAAAAACAAAAAACTTCAACTCCTTGGAGTAGACACAAATATTTTAAAGACACAAAGGGAAAAAGGATAAATTTGATTTCATCAAATATAAAATCTGCTGTTCATCAAAAAAAAACCGTGAAGAAAATTAAAAGACAAGCCACAAACCAGAAGAAAATGTTCACAGTGTATAGACAGAGACACAGATCAATAGAGAGAGATTTGACAAGGACTTGAATTTAGCATATATAAATAACTCCTACATATCAATTACAAAAATACAAACCACCCAGTACAAAAGGGACAAAAGGTTTGAATGGACTCTTTGAAAACAATATAGACAAGCTGTAAATAAGTAAATGAACAGGTGTTTGTTTAAAATCATTAGTCATGGAGAAAATACAAATGAACCCCATGATACTATTTCATACCCACGAAGATGACTAAAATTAAAAACACAACACCAAATATTAGAATGTGGAGCAACTGGAACTTTCATATATTGCTGGTAAGAGTGTGAAAAGATAAATTCTTTGGAAAACTGCTTAAGTTATAGTGAAATATACACCTAACTTACTTTCCTACTTTCCACTCTTAGGTATTCATTTACCCAACCCAAATGACAACATGTTTCCAGAAAATGACTTGTGCAAGTCTGTTTATGGAAGCATTCCTAATAGCCCCAAATTGGAAACAACCTAAATGCCCAATTGAATATTATTTAGCAATGCAAAAAAATTAACTACTGATATACTCAATGTGGGTGAATCTCAAAAACTCTGTTGAGAACAAGAAGCCAGGTGCAAAAGTACCTACCACATGATTCAAGAACATGAAAAAAAATCTATGGTGATAAACAAAACACTGGTTATCTATGGGAGTTGAGAAGGATATTCTTTTGCGGATGTCCTGATTGGGTTGTATACATTTAACAAAACTCACAATCTATAAATTTTACTGTACATTTTACTTCAATTTAGAATAGATTAGCTGTAAAACATTTTTAAAAATCTGTTCTCATAATGATTTTAACACACAACTATCACAACTTTGTATGATTTTAACACACATCTATCAGAAATTAAGTAGACAAAAAGTTTTATAATTCTCTCCTTAAAGACACTGTTCTTTTATTAGATTTACTTATACTGGTAAAGGTAACCTTTTCATAAGCAACATGTAATTATTTACTGCTATTATATAGGTTCACCTGAATTTTTTATATTGTTCTTACAACCCAACACAGTCTTACTTAACTCTCATTAGTTCTAATAAATTGTCAACTGTCTCTTCCAATTTCTATGTACACAATCACAGGGACAGCTCTGCAGCTCTTCTTTTCTGGCTCTGTCCTTTGGAAAAATGGTAAGCAGAAATTAACAGCACATCTGTCTTGGATGTTCAAATTTTATTTAGAATTTTTACAGTCATCTTCATGTTGAGATTTGCCTATGATTTTCCTCTGTATTGCTCTGGTATCTCAGTTACATTATTTAAACAATAAACTAGGGACCTTTCCTTTCCTTCATATTCTCTGGAACACCGTATAAAATAAAGACTATTATCAATTCATTCGTTCTTTCTTTCTTTTGAGAGCAAGCAAGCACAAGCAGGGGATGGCAGAGAGAAAGGGAGAGAGTTCCAAGCAGGCTCCCTGCTGTCAGAGCAGAGTCCCACACAACGTGGGGCTCAATCTCATGACCCATGAGATCATGACCTGAGCCAAAGAAATCAAGAGCCAGAGGCTTAACCGACTGAGCCACCCAGGCACCCCATTATCAGTTTCTTTAAAGTCTGATAGAAACCACCTGTGACAGTCAGTTTTATGATTCCACTTGGCAAGGCTACAGTCTCCTTTGCAGCAGGTATTGCTGTAAAGGTACTTTGCAGATGTGATTAAAGTCTATAATCAGTTGACTTTAAGCAAAGGAGATTATCCTAGATAATGTGGGTGGGCCTGATACAACCAGTTGAAAAGCCTTAAGAACAGAATTCTATCTGGGAACTATAGCTTCAGCTCACAACCAAGAGTTCCAATGCTGTTCTGATAGCCTGGTCTGCCCTACGCATTTCAGACTTGCCCAACTAGCCCCCCCCCCCCCCCCCCAGTTACATGAGCCAGTATCTGGCCATATACATATGTATGTGTGTATGTGAACATACACACAATAGCCCTATGGTCTCTGGTGGTACACCAGCTATTAGGGCCTAGGTCTTGGAGTACGTGGGAGACAGACACAAAGAGAGCTTTAACGACTGATTCCATTTTCTAAGAGCTTTTTATTTATTTTTAAGTCAGTTGCAGTTTTAATAAATTTCTATTTCTCAAGGAAACTATCCATTTCATCTAAATACTCAAAATAATGATAGGAAGATATTCACATGATATTTTCCCTCTTTCCCATACCTATACTTGTTTCCCAGTTTTCACTGCTTACGCCAGAGCTCAACAAACTATTTCTAGTCAAGGACCAGACCGTGAATACTTCAAGCTTTGCAGGCTACAGACCATCTTTACCACCTATGTTCCTTTTTTTTTTTTTTTTTTTTTTTTTTCTAAACTACCCTTTGAAAATGTTACTAACCACTCATAGTTTACAGGCCTTACCAGATTTTGCCCAGATCATGCTTTGCTGAAATCTGGCCTATTTAAGCCTTCTCTTTCTCCTTAGCTTTGCCAGAGCTACTGTTTAAGATGAGAAAAAGAACAGTGAGCTTCTAAAAGGCACTGTAAGTATGGATGGAGTGAAAAAGGACAGTTGCAAGGGAGATCCTACAAGATGCCCAGGGCTTATAGGGACTAAATAAAGAGGATTCAAAGAAGGTTCCCAGTTTTCTGGCTCCTGGTGAAATCACTGTGACCACTCACTGACACAGGGAACACAAAAGGAAACACCAGGGGGGAGAGGAATTCAGCTGTGGACATGGTGAATTTCAGATGCCTGTGAGACATCCTGCGGAGTGGAAAGCTGATCTCTCCTTGAAGGGAAATAATAAAACTGGGGGCTATCTCCACATACTTCTTTCCTCCTGGTCTGCAGCATACATCATATGAGGCATCAGTGATTAACACGATAATTACTGAATGGAGTAGAAGAAATATTGTGATATACTGACCTATTTTATAAAATCAATTTTGAAATGTTACCTCTTCCTTTCGCTTACATAGCTTTAATCTATACAACTTATTAATAATGTGTCCTAATGAATCCACCTTTCGCTCTATAAATTTTGCAGTGGTCTTAGATAACAAAAGTACCAATTTTTTAATCACTTCCTTAAATACAGACACAGCTGTGTAATATTAAACCATTTTTCCATAAGAAATTATAATAGAAATTTACCTATATAATGAATTCTAGGTTATAATTCCTATTTAAACACGGTTTTTAAATGGCTTGCATAAACTTCTCCTGATTCCTCTCAAAAACTTCTCTCATTCCTCTAAAACCTCCTAGGGCAAAAAAACAATTCTAGAATCACATGAGAACTGATTTAGATTTTCCAAAGTCCTGGTGTTAAATCAGAAATAACAGGCTTAAAAATCTATAAATTCTGCTAAAGATTTTCCCACTTGGTAGCATATCAACCACTGAGTATATTAATTATGGTTTTATACGTATTACAAAGCTATCTTCAACACCACAAACACTGTAAAGATGGTACGTTTTATTCATAAAATTACAGAGCGATTCTCTCAAAGTCAATGTGATGCATATGTTATACATTTGTATAAGAGTCTGAAAAAAAATCAAATTTTGAGAGTTTGCTACTATATATAGTCATATGAATTTATACTGAGATAAAGAATCAGGATAATACCACCAGGGAAAATTTCCAAAGCTCTAACTTCTCAACATTCTATCATCACCTGAAAGTCAATTTTCACCTTTTTCACTGGCTGAATTTGTTAGCTCAGATTTTGCTTTGGGGCTCACATGTTCTTGCAGTATGGCAGTAGTAGATTAGAAATCTACTGACAACAACACTTGCTATGAATCCACAAAGATAACAGTGAGGCAAATCAGAATATTACAGAATCTTTGACTGGAAAGAAGTGACACCTGAAGGGCAAGGTATGCCTTTTCAATAGTGAAAATGTTCTAATTTAACTAATTTGATTCTTGTTTAGATAATGCCACTTTTTTTTTTTTTTTTTAACTTTCCAGTTCTATTTATTTGCTCCTGAAGACCTTTCCACACTACTGTTACTCTGGAGGAAAAACAAGAAAAATGCTTGCAGTAAATACGCAACAGTGTTCTCTTTAGCAACAGTTTCTATCTTTAGATTCCTCTTCTTTACTAGCTACCAAGAGCTTCAAATCCAAGTGCCCCAGGGCAGACAGTAACATGAACACTACACAAAGACCAGAGTTCTCAACTGCTACATTTCCAAGAAGTGCTTCGCACCAGGAAGACCAGCGGACTCCAGTTCTCCTCGACAGCCCAAAAATAGGGATCGGATTTCCATGGTCTTGCCAGCTTGTTGGTACCTTCTTGCTACAATAAAATGAGGAAGGGGGGTGAGGGGCAGAGGTACTCAGGGAAAATTAAGACAGCCAAGATCAGTGTTCCTTTCACATTCTTTCCTCCAAGCCAAACGTGAACGGACAAAACGGAACCGGAAAAGGAAGTCAGTGATGGGATAGATTTCCTTCCCCACAATATTCCCGCCTGCCTCCGGCTACGAAACCTCCAGGTGAGGGTGATCAATGCCCTGCAGCCTACTTAACAGCCCTCCCAGGTGAAGTGCTTTATTCAAGTTTGCAGATAAAGGAGTGGAGGCTCCCAGAGGTGAAACGGCCCAAGTGTGATAAACTGGCAATGCCAAGATCACGTAGCCCAGGTCCCGAATTCCCTTCCGCGACGCACCACACACATGGGGTGATGGCCTACTTAAGGGGATTCCAACAAACAAGGTTGTCTGAGTTTCTGAAGTTAAGGGTGAAACAACCCTTACGCAGTAAGGGCGTTTCAGGAACTTCAGAAGCACAAGCAAAAATAAAAAATTCACTCTTTAGATTTTCTGATCAAAAAGTAAAGGTAAACGGAATGGTGATCCTCTGATTCCTACCATGTAGAAAATTATTTAAAAGAGAAAACACACACACACACACACACACACACACACGGAGCCATTTGTCAGTTGGCTGGAAAAAAAAAAATGTCTTCAAAGAAAGTAAACATCATGTATTAGCTCAATGGGTAACAATCTAATGTCCTATAAGCTCACCCTTAAACAAAACATGGAAAGCACATCAACGAGAGAGATGTGCCTGTTTCTGTCTGGCTTCTGGGTCAAATACCACCTATCCCTCACAATAGTATGCTTCATTTGAACTACTTTGTCCTATCAGCTTTCACTGCTAATAACCACCTAGTTCACACTAGATGTGCCCACTTCCCAAAAGCACCTATTTCTTGGACCTCAGATTCTGCAGATTGCTAGGTGTGAAAACTTCCTCTTCCACCCACATTACTTTAACCCATGACGAGGCCAAAAGGGGACAACCAATTAAAAGTCTACCAAAGCAGGAAATCAACTTATGCAGGAAGACATGCCAATTTTAGCAGCATGCTGCAATGTCCACGGTGGCCATAATTTCGTGAATGAGAAGGTTTCACATTTACGGTAAAACTTCGGTAAAACTTCAAGACTATCTTTTCCTGATTTTCTAGTAGAAAATCAGCAGTGTTGTGGGAGACAGGAGTCGGTATTTGAGAAAGGAAGAAATGTCAGGATGCCTGTGCTTTCTCAGCAATTCACACCTAACTGATTTTTCTGATGTACATCTAGAACACGGTAGACTATCCTCAAATCTATGACTGCTCCTCAGTGCCTCTGGCCACTCGACTCCACCATTTCTTTTTCATCTTATAATACTTCATAGCATTTCTACAAAAACAAAACGGAACAAAAACCCTGTGCCACTTTGTAACAGAGCAGGGGGATTAGTTTTACATCCACAGGTTATTCGCTTACTTCAAAGATTCAAATTTTGCTCACGCCACTCATACTTCTTGGCGTGGCCTTCAGAGCCAGTGTGCGTTAACGGGAAAACGAGTCCCACAATACAACTTCTTTTGGGGAGGAGCATTTCCCAGGATGATTTCCTCTGGCCAACAACCTTGGCTGAAATACCAGGTCTCTTCTAAACAATAAATTTCCCCTAAATGAGGATGTTGAGGTGAACGGACTGTACAGGCTGAAGGCAAACCCTAAAGGAGTCTCAAAAATATTCTGAAAAACGGCAATAATCCTAGGAAAAGGATGAACGCTTCCAAGGTAAGATCTGCTCCCACTCCTCTTGCGGCTATCCCACAAGGTTCTACCTTTAAAGATGCCGTTGTTCATGCCATGTTCCCAGTGCTTATTTCCATATCCAAATCTACTCTGCCCACCTTATCAAGCAGCTACCGGCAATTTCCAAGCCTTACCAGCCACCACAATTTCAACTTAAAATTTCAACAATTTAAATCTTCATTCTGCCATCCTGATGGTTACGTTATCCTCCTTGCTTAAAAAAAAGCAGCTTATGTGTATAGGGTGCCCAGAAGAGGCACAATAAATATTTGCAGAAGGAAGGAAGGAGCGGTAGGAGTCGTTTTACAAACGTCACCACAGGCAGGAGAAGGTACTTCTGAGCAGAGGCTCAGAAAGCTCAAAGCCATCTTGCAACATTACGCAGCAAATCAAACTCCAGCTCAGTCTTCTGCCTTTATTTTCCATCTTTTACCTCTGATTTTCTTACCAAGGTCTTCCGATTTAAAACCAAACTCAATACTTATTCCCTCCCAAAGTTCTGCCTGACCCCAGCACCTGAAAGTGCTCTCTCCTTCCGTAAGCCCAAGATTTTGTATGCACCAATGCTCTGGCTCTCATCACATCCGGATCTAACATACAACGTCACAGCATCTGTGCAACCTTCTTCTCCCGACAGATTGGTGGTCGCCATGGACTGAATTCTGTCCCACTTTCCCCACCCCAATCATACTGAAGCTCTAAACCCTAATGTGACTGTATTTCAAGAGGCAATTAAGTGTCCAAAGAGATCATATGCGCAAGGCCCTAATCCGACAGGTGGCCTTGTAGGAAGAAGAACCAGCAAGCAAATCGGCCAGCACCTTGAGCTCGGACTTCCCAGCCTCCGGAACTGTGTTAAAATAAATTTCTGTTGTTTAAGTCGCTCAGTCTGTGCTATGTATGCCGTTATACTAGGCCGAACAGATTTAAGACAGATTTTGGTACCAGAAGTTCTCAATTTTAGCTGCATCTAACAAACCACCTGAGAGTGCTTTAAAAATTCTGATGCCTGGGTACCACCCAGACCAGTTAAATCAGAAATGCCGGGATAAACCCAGGCATTGGTATTTTTAAAAGCTCCACAAATGATTCCAATATGTAGCTAGAGCAAGAAAGCTGCATGAAACTTAAATTTGATGGGGTTCAAGCCCATGTCTAACTCATCTCTATAATTCCCTCTAATGGCTGGCACATGGTAAATATGTAAACTGTTTAAAAAATGACACATGATTATGAGAGTTTCAATATCTGATAATATTCATTCTGTTAACAAATATTTATTAGGCACCTACTAGGCATCAGTCACCATGCTAGGGACTGTATACACAGAGATAAGTAAAACAGGCTAGGTTCCTCATGCTGCAGCCAACATAAACATTCGAAACTCTACATTTCAACATGCTTAATTAACATATCCTTTGATCCGTAAAAAAAATCTAAGTTTCTCAGCAAAAACACAATGCAGGATATTAAATACCATGCTCTTAAATTGTTTTTCCGTCAATCTCTACTTAAAAATATTAAAATAAGAACAGGTGAACATAAGGGAAGGGAAGGAAAAGTAAAATAAGATAAGTAGTGGGAGGCAAACCATAAGAGACTCTCAACTACAGAGAACAAACAGAGCTACTGGAGGGGAGGTGGGTGAGAGGTGGGCTAGATGGGGGCTGGGCATTAAGGAAGGCACTTGTGGTGAGCACTGGGTGTTGGATGTAAGTGATAAATCACTACATTCTACTCCTGAAACCAATACTATCCTATGTGTAGTATTGAATGTAAATAAAATCTTGGAAATATAAATAAAAATGCTAAAATATAATCAGGGCTGGTGGGGGGAGAAGGTTAATTTGGGAATCAATGTTCTTATTTGGCACGGATTGATCCACTTATATCAAGCAGAAGGTAATATTTCTTGCATTTTTTTGACGTCCATAAACTTAGAGGATTCTACAATAAGGATACTAATCCAGTCACTGGGAACATAAACTTGGAAGTTATTCTCCTGTGGTGAAAGAACCCCTTGAGACCAACTGCCAAGTATTTACAATCCTACAGGTTTGAGGCTTAAGAAGCTTTAGCAGTTATCTGAGAAACCCTTCTCTCCTTACCCCAGCATCCTCAAACCTGAGATTATGCCACTTAGAATAGGGCCTGAGGTTAATGACAAAGTCTAAAACAAGAAGGCATCCTTACTCATTCCCAAATTCAACTGGGTGCTTCTCCCAGGATTGGTGGGCAATCTCTCGCTGTCTAGATGTAATTAACTAGTTTATCTTTTCTAATCATGTAGTCTCCAGTAAACGTAAAGACGTGAAATCATATGAAAAACATTTACTGTTTACTACAGTTAAATACTTTCATTCTCCACCTGACATTTTTCTTCATCTCTCAAATTATTTGATACATACAGACAAATCATACCTGCAGGTTTCACTTTACTTCTCAAGGAAAAATCTCTGGATCTAGAATGGAAACTCTATACCCAGATTATTTGATAGTTTGGTAGTTTTCAGAAATTTCAAATATTTTTAAAATTGTTTCTTGAAAGACGGTGGAATCATGCAAATGATTCTACAATAAGGTGTGGGGGCGCCTGGGTGGCTCAGTTGGTTAAGCGGCCAACTCTTGATTTTGGCTCAGGTCATGATCTCAGAGTTCCTAAGTTTCAGCCTCACATCGAGTTCCACACTGACTGTGCAGAGCCTGCCTGGGATTCTCCTCCTCCTCCTCTTTCTGTCACTCCCCCATTCCTGCGTGCTCATGCACTTTCTCTCCCTCTCAAAGTAAGTACAACTTAAAAAAAATTTTGTTTAATAAATAAAGTGACGTGTGAAAAATGAACAAGAACTAGACAGATTTGGGGATGTAAGAGAGGGAAGATTCTAAAAAGAAGGAACAGCATGTCAAATGGCCTGGAGGGAAAAACACAAAGCACAATTTGGCGTATGTTAGGTATAGCTTAGGTCAATGTCATTACCACAACCCCATGATACTTCACACCTGGACTCAGAGCACACACGTGTGTATTTACATATGTGTGCAAGTACCCCTTCCTACCTGACCTACCACTATCTGAACTCTCACTACCTGAACAAAGGTTCCTAGTGGCTTCAGATAAATGATTTTTAGGACAGAGAATGTTGAAGCCTTCACACCTGCAACCTTCTCAGGACGGCCCTCGGGCATGGCAGCTCTCCTTCCTGTGGCCCCTCTCCCAGTCTCCTGCCATGGGCAAGGACTGCCACATGGCACAAAAGCCCAGCACCCTGGCCTCCAAAGTGGGACAGGCCCTGTGCTTTGTGGTGCACCAGAACCCATCAGGTTGCGACAGGCCTTCCCTGAAACCACATCCTTGCTGAGCTTCCTCTCCTTCCCTGTCCTGTGTCCTTGTTCCCTTACAGGTTTTTTTCTAACAGCACTCCATTAACAAATCATTTGCATGTAAAACATCCAATGGTATCCAGACCTTGTTCTCTGATGTCATGACCAAACAAAGGAACCAGGGTTTGTCAAAGAAATGACTAATTCTATGGATGGGCCAGAATAGGTAAGAGATGAACCAGAAATACTTTGTGTGAGAAAAAGAGAAAATGCTCAAAAACAGGATGGGAACATATCACAAGGGCCCAGAAGCTAGTTTAAAGGAACTCTCTCACTGGCCAAATCTGGGAAAATGTAAGCACCACAATAATTACATACAGTAACAAATTATAAACCCCTGGAAAAATAGGAACTCATGAGTCCACACCTATAATGAATCTATAAATAAATGAACAAGAAACAAAGTGGTCTCTTGCTTACAACAAAAGAGCAACAACCTACTGATCAAACAATGTGGAGAAAATGCTGGAGGCAGAAAATCACCATTCTGCAACCATTAAGGAAAGACTGAAACAAGCAAAAATCATCAATGGATACTATATCAAAAGGGACACTTCCATGAGGAATGGACATCTGCATAGTCTTAAATTAGATTGTACTCTCCACAAATTACTTATTAATTACAAGAGAGGAAAAACAAAGGAAAGCAATGGGACAAGCCCCTGACTGATCAAACTTAGTATAATCCATGAGAGACAGAAAGATGTCATATACCTCCAGATGTGATACCACGAGAAAGACACGATACCACTTCTACAGTATTCTGCTGAGAACATATAACCTGGATCTAATGAAAAGTCAGGTAAACAAAAAATGAAAGCATGTTCTACTTGCCTAAAAATTTGGAGTATCTTCCCACGGTTCTCAGGATAAAATTCAAATTCCTTGAACTCGTTTACAAAACATTTCCTGATTCATGATGTACAACTCTCATCACAAGTATACTCTGAGTTTAGAAATATACAGAATTTACAAGTGAGGGGAGCCTGGGTGGCTCAGTCGGTTAAGCATCTGACTCTTGGTTTTGGCTCAGGTCATGAGCTTGCAGTTTGGTGGGTTTGAGCCTGTGCCAGGCTCTGCACTGGCAGCACTGACCCTGCTTGAGATTCTCTCTCCCTCGCTCTCTGCCCCTCCCCCACTCAGGCTCTGTCTCTCTCAAAGTAAATAAACTAAAAAAAAAAAAAAGAAATACATAAAATGTAAAAGTTAAACATATTTTTAGCTCTGAAATACCAATGTAATTTATGTCTAAGAGGATACTGTCCAGATACAGAAGCCATAATCAAATCAGAAATTTTCTAATCAACTACATCACCTTTTACTTATGAATCACAGTGTTCTCAGAAAAGATTCTTTAAATCTGTTTAGGTGTCTCACTTAAAAAGTAAGAATTTCCTAAAGTTAATCTACCTACATCCCCATAGGAACCACTAAAAGAACCCCTGCAATCCAAATACTCTAAGAGCTGCCCTGACGACATCCTCCCAAGATATGCCTTCATATTCTACTCATGGAATATCATGAAATTCCTGACCCCACTTTCTACTCCCTGAGCCCTACAACTGTCCCATCTTCCTCCCCTTATTAGATTTCTGGAAAACACCAATAAAGTGGCACACACACGATTAAGCAAACTTCTCTCTGCTGCTATCGCTCCATCATGCGCAAGTAGAGAATGAATCCACGCTAACGGACAAGGGAAGGGAAACTCCCTACCCCCTAAAAGAGGGAACCATACAAGAAAAACAACAAAAAAAGAAAGGAAGCCCTTATAGTTATTAGAGAAAATAAGCAAAATTATTAGGCCCAGGTTTCTGGAGTTTGTGATCTGGGAATACAGGCATGTGGGAAAATGTATCTGGAATCTGGGAACAGCAAAGAAATAACTGGGTGTTCTTTAGCACAGCCCTAGGCTTGACTTTCCATTACCAGGCCCTTTTAAAACTTGTTATGAGAGGAGGTTAATGTCTAGAATTTTGTTGAATAAAAACAGAAATAAGTTCTGACCGGTGGAAAAGATAACCCCAAAGATGACAGTGTATGGCCTGCCGTAAACTAACCACCATTACCACGCCATCGAGGTACCATTCACGGCTAAAGAGGTAGGGATAATTTCGTCTGGAAATACGAAGATCAGACTGATAAGAAAACAAAGCTAAAGACTAAGTCAATAAAGTGGAAGAGTTCAGAACAGCGATTTCTCCTCTACTCTGTTTGCATATTAGAACTGCCTATGGACTATTTTAAAATGTCAGAGGCTTAGCAAATTAAATCTGAACATCTGGGAGCGCAACCCACACACTAGTAGTTTTTAAAAATTTAACCTCCTCAGCCACTTTTCTTGGGTGTTGTGGACCCCCTCCAGCTTTTTCTCTCTGCATTCAAATAGTAAGAGAAAATAATGAACCTAACAAAGTACGGCTGAGAGACTTACAAAGCGTGCCTTTATTACCTCTATGTTAACAATAAGGAAAATAATTTAAATAAAACTACATATAAGTATGTAGCCTGCATTTCACTGCTGGGTTCTGAGTTTCTAGAGAAAAGTGGACCCTACGAAGTTAGTTAAAGGCTGTTGCCCAATGAAGATCAAACCTGTGTGAAGATTTTGAAAAATCTAACATAAACCAGTGAAGGCAACCTACAGAATGGGAGAAGATATCTGCAAATGACATATTTGATAAAGAGTTAGTATCCAAAATATGTAAGGAACTGATACAACTCAACACCCAAAAAACAAATATTCCAATTTAAAAAAGGGACAAGGAACATTTTTCCAAAGAAGACATCCAGATGGCCAACAGACATATGAAAAGATGCCCAACGTCATTCATCATCAGGGAAATGCAAATCAAAACTACAATGAGATACCACCTCATGCTGTCAGAATGGCTAAAATCAAAAACACAAGAAACCACAAGTGTTGGTGAAGACGCGGACAAAAAGGAACGCCGGGGAATGCAAACTAGTGTGGCCACTGTGGGAAACAGTATGGAGTTTCCTCAAAAAGTTAAAAACAGAACTACCCTATGATCCAACAATCATATTGGGTAGTTAGCTAAAAAATTCAAAAACATTAATTCAAGGGATACATGCACCCCTGTGTTTACAGCAGCATTATTTACAACAGCCAAATTATGGAAGCAGCCTAGTGTCCATCAATAGACGAGAGGATGAAGATGATGTGGGGTGTGTGTGTATAAACATACACACATACACACACACACACACACACACACACATATATAATATTCCCATGTGTGTGTATATATGATGTGTGAATCTTATTCAGCCATAAAAAAGAATGAAATCTTGCCCTTTGGAACAACAGGCATGGAGCCAGAAAGCATAATGCTAAGCGAAATATGTCCCGTCAGGGAAAGACAAATACCATATGTTTTCACTCATATGTGGAATGTAAGACTAAAAAAACAAACAAATGAAAAAAATAAAAATAAAAGAAAGAGAGAGACAAACCAAGAAACAGACTCTTAACTACAGAGAAACTGGTGGCTACCACAGTGGAGGTGGGTGGGGGGTGGGTGAAATAGGTGAAGGGGATTACAAGTACACCTACCACGGTGAGCACTGAGTGGTGCATAGAATTGTTGAATCACTATATTGTGCACCTGAAACTAACATACCACTATGTCAGCTATACTGTAATTCAAATTTAAAACTTAAAAAAAGATTTTTAAAAATCTAACATAGGGGCACCTGAGTGGCTCAGTCGGTTAAGCGGCCAACTTCAGCTCAGGTCATGATCTCGCGGTCTGTGAGTTCGAGCCCCGCGTCGGGCTCTGTGCTGACAGCTCAGAGCCTGGAGCCTGCTTCAGATTCTGGGTCTCCCCCTCTCTCTGCCTCTCCCTCTCTCTCTCTCAAAAATAAACAAACATAAAAAATTTTAAAACCTAACATAAATCAGTGGGAAAACAGACTTGGCTATATTCACCTCAATTGTCCTAACTATCTACTCATCTACTCAGAAACACATCTCCTCAGTGTGGGCACATACCACTGTATAAAAAGCAAGAGAAATAGCAAAATGTAAATCTATGCTTCAATCCAGGAACCAAACACAAATGAACTTAAACAAAAATCTGGCTTCAATACATTTGTATTCTGGAATTCACACCGACAAGAATATTTCAAAACTTCCTACTTGCTGACTCCACTTTGTTTCCCATTCCAATCTTGCTTCCGTCTCTGCTTAACAAGTTTCCAATGATCATACTGTTAGCTTTGACCATAACCAGCCACCCAGTTGCTAAAGTAAAAAACCTGCTAATTATCCCTAATGCCTCCCTTTGCCTCACCACCTTTATTCAACGCAACAGCAGGTCCTGTCAATTAGTCCTCCAAAACATCTACTGAAGCTTTCTATCTCCTTCCAGCTTTTCTAATCCCACTCCAGGCCAAGACACTAACATACCTAGCCTGGACCACTGCCACCATCTCTTAACCTGTCTCCCTGCTTCCACTCAGGACTCCTCCACACTGCATGCTACCACTGCAGCCAGAGTAGTAAAGACATCATTTCTATTGTGCCACTGCCCTCATTTTTTTTTAATTTAAAGTAATCTCTACACCCAACATGGGGCTCAAACTCACAATCCTGAGATCAAGCGTTGCACACTCCACTGACGGAGCAGGGGAGCCAGCCCTGTCACTGTGCTCTATAAAAGCCTCCAGAGGCTTCTGAGGGGTGCCTGGGTGGCTCAGTCAGTTGAGCCCCACGATGGGCTCCATGTTCACAGAGTAGAGCCTGCTTGGGATTCTCTCTCTCCCTCTGTCTCTCTGCCCCTCCCCCACTCACGTGCACACTCTCTTTCAAAATAAATAAACATTGAATGAATGAATGAATGAATGCAAGCCTCCAAAGACTTTTGATAACATCAGGAAAAGTCCAAATGCTTTCTTATCAGGGCCTTCCAGGTCCTGCAGCATCTAGCTCCTGCCTACTTTCCCAACATCCTTCCTTATGAACCTCCTCCACACTCTGGCCCTCATTCCAAACATTTTAAGCATTTGCTGCTTCTGACTGCCCAGCATACTCTTTCCCTACCTCTTCACATAACTACCTCCTCTTGTCCTTCAGATTCCAATTCAAAGGACACTTCCTCATAGAGCTCTTCACTGCCTACTCTGAGGTCAGTCCTCTTTTCACCACCTACCACATGATACTGCTTATTTTCTTCATGTTGATCATAATCTGGCAAAGTATATATGGGGGTTCAGGGGTGGGCTGTCTTCTTTCTTCTACCATTGTATGCTTGTGACATATAATGGGCACTCCCGTTTTTGTTTTAATCAGAGGCATGGTCTATAGCATGGAACCGGAAATGAAATTACCAGGGCTCTATTCCAGCTTGGGCTCTACCAGCAATTAGCAGTGTGGACGTGGGCACACCACAAGATTGAGTGGGTTAAGAGTAACTGGACAGTAAGAAAGTGGAAACAGCAAGTGAGACTTTTTTCTAAATTTCATGTATCTAAACTCAGAATATAGACACATGAAAGCCTTTGACCTCTCTGAGTCTGTTTCCTCATTTGTAGATTACTTTGAATGTCACTTTCAGCTCAGATACACTAGAATTGTAATAGGCATCAATCTACTTTCCAACCTAATTTTTCTTACCCCTCATTTACACTCTGCAACTAAATATCACACAGTGATATTTTACCACCTATACATTTGTTCATTCTGCCGCCTCCTCTCCAACTCCAACCACTGGAAATTATCCTTTAAAGGCTAGATCAATTATTAACGGCCTCATAAAGTCTGTTCCAATCACCTGGCCCAAAACTGGTGTGTTTGTGAAGTGTTCCAGAAATTCTTTTATGCTTTAAATTAGAATAGTCCCTAATCTCTCTCCGCCTCAGTTTTATAACCCATAAAATGGTCTACAATATCACATACTATTGCTGGATAATTGAGAATACTTAGCTTGATAATAAAGCGTTCAATAAATGTTATTATTTGTTGGCTACATATATTTTCCGCTCTTCTTGAGAGCCACCAAATGAGTTTTCCATTTCTGAATCTCCAAACGTTTGAAGCCATTACTCCTCCCAACGCCTTATGAACAGTTTTCCTATTCATAAACGAAGGGCGTGGACTAGACCAATCACCATCCCCTTCAAAAACGAAGTCCTCTATACTTAACATGAATAGCCCCTACAAAGATACCGTACGTGAGCTTCTGTAACACAAACAGCTTAAAGCAAAGGCAGCGCAGGTGAGCTTCTTTAAGGACGGGAATTCGAGGGAAACTACTGCCTCATATAGAAGTGGGCTGGAAGCACTAACTGATCGAGACCCTGGGGATCCTTTCTAAAGAAACTGACCCCTGCCACAATGATGGGTCCTTTGGATTGTTGTTTTTAAGTTATCTTACAGATACTTAAAGGAGTCAGTACCCCCCCCCCCCGCCCCCCAGAGGGACGAAAAAGATGAGACCAGCCGCGTTAAGAAGGAAATGTTTGTAAGACACAAATGGACGACCGCTTGGACAACAAACCCAATGCCTTTCACCTAACCCTAACCCCAAGGAGCGAGCCGATGACCCAAGACTGCGGGGAAGACGCTGGGGCCGCCAGAAACCCTAAAGCGGCCAGCCGGGCGGGCGTGAGCAGCCGTCTGCGGAAGCGGTGCAACCTCAGCGCTCGGCACCTTTCCCAGACCGGCCCCCAGCCGCAGGACCACAGTTAGGGACCCGGGCCCGGACTCCTCAGCAACCCCCGCGTCCCGCCCCCGTACCTGCGGGGTCGAGCGCCATCTCGGCTGGAGGAGAGGAAAGCAGCCCGCGGCCGCTCCCGGGCAGGGGGAGGGAAGGGGAGGAGCCTGGGCAGGGAGGCACGTGCGGCCGCCCGGAGCTCCCCTGAGGTGGAGGAAGCCACGGAGGAGGAGCGCAGTGCCCTTTGCGGAGCCCGGCAGGCAGGCCCCTTTCCTTCCTTCTAATTTCCCGAGTCGCTACTTCCGCTGCGCATTGCGCCTGCGCCCTTCTGGCCCCACCCCGAAGCCTGGAACGGACTTCGCCCAGGGAATGACCGGGAAGGGGGCGTGGCCTTGTGTGCCTTGGGGGCGGGCTGTCTCGGAGGCTCGGGGCCTCGCTTGGAGCGGAGCGCTAGCGCCCGCTTGCAGACCCGGATCTGCGGAGACCGGAGCCGAAGCTGCTGACCTTTGGGACTGCGCCTCCCGTGGCGACTAAGTTCACGGCCAAACCCTTCCCTCTGCTCCCGTCTTCGGAATGAATCACCCTGTTTATTTTATCTTCGTTAACGTTCGTTCATTCATAAATTTCTATTTCATGCCTGCCAGGTTTCAGCCACGGTTCTGAATACGAGGGGTAAATACCTAAATAAAAATAAGGGCCCTATTCTCGAGAAGAATCGTGTTGGCAGGGGAGTCAAATACAAGCAACACGCTGTTAAACGTCATAAACGCCACACGTGCAAGCTATGAACAGCTTGTTCTATAGAGGTGGTATAGTTCTACGGTATCATTATCTGTCCCACAAATCAGCAGCCTGTGGCTTCCCTGGAGGGGAAAATAAAAAACTGGGCGCTAGGACATATTGTCCTTAGGGCGTACAGCCTGATTTGGGTGATGTTACAAATCCCAATTCTGCCAGTTAAAGCCGTATGTTTTTCAGAAAAATGAAGGAAGGTGACAGCTATACTCCAGAAGAGCCCCCACTGCCCTCTTCTCGATAAAAGAAACTTTCTGGTGGCGGTTATGCTCATTTCCGCTCACCAACCGGCCTTCAGAAATGCTTCCTTGTCACATCCATGGTCAGCTAGTTCGAGCCTCCAAAGGGTGAGGTGCGGTCGGGGACAGATGGGACAGATGTTAGAAAAACAAGGAGCAGCTGCTTCTTCCCTGGGAGGGATTTAGAGCTTTCAAAATGATCCCCTCCCCACCTACCTGCAGTCCCTCCTCCCCTGCTGCTGCTTCAGCCTGGTCAGTTGGCAGAAAAAGCAGCCACAGTCGAGCCGGGTTGGGAAAGTGGGTCTCTGCCCAGCAGGTCTTCCGTTTAAGGGCCTATTTGGGCATAACGGCCCTTATTACAGCTGTAGGTTGAGGTGCCAAGGTGAAGAATTAATGTTTCACTCAGCCAGGCAGGAAAGCAGGTCTGTTTTCTTGTGTGTTTTATAAACGGGTTTTGAAACATACCAAATTCATTCTGATGCCCCTTTTCTTTTTCTGGAGATGGAAGATTTAGTTTAGAAAATAAATCTTTTTAAGGAGATGAGGTGGGGTATAAAGACACAAGCCAGACATTCACACTTGGGTAATTACACTAAATTTTCCCATATATGCAAAAGGATGTCAGGGAGAGCTTTAGTCAGAGACCTAAGTACCTCTACCGGAATCCTGCGTCACCACCTAGCAGCTCTGTGACTTGAATGAATTCCAGCGTTTCTTTGGACTTTAGTTTCTAATTTGTACAGACGTTGTGAGGAATAAATGTGTTATCATTTAACACTGTTTCAGTCATTGAAAACCCACTTGATGGCCTTTGCCATAACTGAGTATTGCTTGAAGCTTTATTCTTTAATATTTTATTTAAAGTAACTCACTGAATAAACAAATGCAGATGGGCACTATCTACTTCAGCTTTATCCTATGCAATAATATCTGTAAAATCATGGGTTTTGTGTGTCCCATAAAATGGACTGTTAGACATCTCACACTATGAGAAGCACTAGCATCTCATAGCCTGGTACATAACAGCGGGCCCCTCTCCTGTCTCATAGATCTCCTTGATCTATGAAATTAGATCATCGGGGGGCAAAGTCTCTATAAAGTACCTGGGAAAGATAACTCATGTATTAAAAACTAAATCATAGAAATGTCATTGTTAATTCAAAACAAATTTCCTAAGATAGCACATTATTTTAAAAAAATTTTTTTTGATGTTTCTTTCTTTCTGAGAGGGAGAGAGAGAGACCAAGTAGAAGTGAGGGAGGAGCAGAGAGAGAGGGAGACACAGAATCTGAAGCAGGCTCCAGACTCCGAGTTGTCAGCACAGAGCCCAACGTGGGGCTCAAACTCACAAACTGCCAGATTGTGACCTGAGCCGAAGTTGGACACTCAACTAACTGAGCCACCCAGGGACCCATAAGATATGGATAGTTCTTTGAACAATAGCTGAAGTAAGAACATAAAGGGGAGGAGAGCACACTGTCCTGGAAATAAGGAAATCTGTATCAGCCAAGCATGATCTCTAGGGCTCAGACAATATCTCGTACCTAATGGCCACACAGTAGTTTTTCACAAAGGACTGAATGCCAGAGTGGCTAGGAAGGACTTGAAAGATGAAGTAGAAATTATGGTTGGCCTTGAAAGATGGGTAGCATGAGTCAGCAGAGAAGAATGTATGTCACACTAGGAGAAAAATAAACAAAAATGTCTGAGATTTGAGGTGTTCTTGAGGGACAAATGAAGCATGGAAAAGACAGAAGGCAAGAAATAAAAACATACATGCAAAAGCAAAAGCATAGGGGTAGGAAGCCCAGGGCTGTGTGACAGTCATGTTGGAGGGCAATTTCTGATGCCATTCGTTGAGGATTTGAGAAGCTAGGATACTTATGAATGCGACTGAAAATGTTAGAAGAGCCAGATGCTCAAAGCCTTAAACATTAGGCTGAGGTGTGTTTGAAGCTGTAACCGATCAGGGGCTGTTGAAGCTTAACAAGGAGAAAAATGGCCTTTTGTCAAAGTGATGTGTTTTAAAGACGATTTTGCATAGGATAGATACAAGTGGTGACTGAGAGATGCAGGGGGTAAGCAGAACGGTAAGGAGCTTTTGTAATAGTTCAGGCAGGATCTGAAAAGAGTGTGAACTAGTCTATGTGGCTATGTAAAAGACAGAATGGATGTGAATGAATGTAACTGGGAAGGAAAAATCCATTCTTCATAATCAACCTGGAAGAATAGAACAAGGAGTCAAGAAGGACTGCTAGGCGATTCCGTTCCTTGGAAAATGTACACAGACAAATGAGAAAATCATGGCCGTGCACCCATTCATGCCTCAAATGATCTGCTCTTGATCCTCATTCCTGGGGAGCCAATACTGAGACGGAGAGACCAGTTAGGAGGAAACTTCAATGACCCGAGGGAATATTTTATCCACGGCAGAGCATGTGAAAGCAGAGAAGTGAGGGGCTTAGTATGTAGAGTAGACATAAGCACACACACACACACACACACACACACACACATATCTCTTAGTCTAACATCTAAGGAATTCGCAGGTACAAACAAATATCTTAATTGTTTATTGCCTCAATTCTAACTAGATCTAGCATAATTTTTGGCTCTATGTGGATACCTAGTAGTTACAATAAAGGTTGAGATAACCCCTGCTTGCTTCCAACTCTGCCCCAAATCAGAATTAAAGATTTCACCTATTGCTTTGTTCTGCCCTGTCTTTGAGCCAATGAGAATTACATCTGGAGGAATATTAGAAGCCCCATCCCTACCAGTACCTGAAGTTTGAAATGGCTAGCCAACTTCTTGGCTAGAAGATCACTATCCGAGGGTTCCTGGTGGCCTTGTCTGCTTACTGAGCTGCATGATTTAGCTCCCAGCCCCCAGGGCCTGTGCCTTCTCCTTTTTGAATAGGCACAGGTCCACATTGATACTTCTATTAGTTTGTTAGGGCCGCCATTACAAAGTACCACAAAATGGTTGGCTTAAACCACTGATTTTCTCACAATTGGAGTCTGGAAGTCCAAGATCAAGGTATCTGTAGGTTTGGTTTCTTCTGGGGCTACTTTTCTTGGCTTACAGGTGGCCATTTTCTCTTTGTCACTTCGCATAGTCTTCTGGATGTGCGTTTCTGTGTCCAAATTTCCTTTTTATAAAATAAGGAGACCAATCATATTGGATTAGGGCCTACCTTGATGATATCATTTTTAATTAATTTCCTTTATAAAGACCCTATCTCCAAATACAGTCACATTCTCAGGTACTTGGCTCAGGACTTCAGCATATAAATTTTGGGGGGACACAGTCTAGTTCTTTACAAGGACCAGAACATTTCCCGGAATCCCAAATCACTTGGCTAGAGCCCTGACAACTTGCCTAACTTTAGCCTCTCCCCAGAACAATATACTTTGTCCCTGACTTCCTGGTGGCTGAATAGGTTCTGCTTTGCTATGGCTCATTCCACTAACTCCACCTGGCTCTTTAACATATCTTTATTTCATCTGCCAACAGTACTGTTGTAACTCTTAGTCCAAGATCTACCCGCTTTTCCAGAGATGTTTCCAACAGTCTCCTAACTTCTCTCTGGTCCTAGGCTGATTCTCCTGCTATCCATTCTTTCTAACTCATTTCACCCACAACAGCAAATATGATCATAAAATTTCTTGTGTAAAATCCCTCAGTGGTTCCTCATATACATAAAATCCAAACCCTTTCCTTTAATAAAGTTCATGAAGCCTTTGACGGACTAGTCTCACCGTTTAATACATCATCTTTTCACAACCAAAAGGTTTCTGCTTGTACTGTGCATTTTCCACTGTATGAACCTATAGCAATAGTTTATAAAGTATCTGTGGAGAATTTTCAATGCACTATCCCAGTAAAACAGGTAAGATTCTGTATTGAACATAGAAACTTAAAACTGATTTCAGAAAGAATGTATAGTTGGGGCACCTGGGTGGCTCGGTCAAGTGTCTGACTGTTGATTTCTGCTCAAGTCATGATCTCACAGTTTGTGAATTGGAGCCCCACATAGGGCTCTGCACTCCCAGTGCAGAGCCTGCTTGGGATTTTCTCTCTCTGCTCCTCCTCTCCTTGCTCTCTCTCTCTCTCTCTCTCTTTCCATAAATACATAAACTTAAAAAAAAAAAGAGTGTGTAGTGGAAAGAGGGGACTTTGGAACCAAACAGAGCTAAATTCTAATTCCTCTTGCCTTCTTTTACTTTTTAACTTTTTTATTGAAACAAGTTATACTTTCAGGGATCGTTTCTATAGTTCATAACTTTTTGTTGAGATATAATTTATATACAGAAAAGGGAACAACTCTTTGTGCAGCTGAAAAAAATTTCATGTATGGATACACTTTTGTACCACACCTGTGTCAAGACCTAGAGCATTTCTAGTCATCCAGAATGTTCCTTGATACCTCCTCCTAGTGAAGCCCCTCATAAAAATAACTATCTCCTGACTTCTATGAGAATTGATTAGTTTTGTCTGTTTTTGAACTTATATGAAAGTAACAGTGCAGTGTAGTCTACCATATCTGGTGTCTTTTGCTCAGGTCAATAGCTGTGAGACTCATCCACATGCTTGAATGTATCTACATATCTGCTTTCCCACTTCTAATTTAGATTTGGTAAATCGTTTCTCCCTTTGAGCCTCAGTGTCCTCAGTCACACCATCCCCACCTAATTTATTTGAGCATTAAAGAAAACCTGTAACAAACAGTGATAGCGGTTTCTAGCACACGGTAGGCCATTGCTAAATTCTAGCTCTTGTCGCTGTGATGATTATCTTTTATTTTTAGAATTCAGTTCTTTTGAACTATTGCACTATATTCAGGGGTTTTTTGATGTAATACTTCAGAGCTACTCTGCTTCAAGGCTGAAATCTGGGTAACAATATGTTTAAATCAGTATTATGTGAACACCCTTCAAATGAACAAAGGAGATTTAACAGTGTGCCCTATCACTTATCAGGTGAGAAAAAAAAAGTGTGAAAAAAAAATCACCTCTCACCTCTGTGGAAGGTTTTTTATGTTTTATGTTTTGTTTTTACTGTGAATTATTTTCTGGGTGGCCTCCTTTAAGCAGACCACAATTTTTTCTAGGGTCGCAGACTTCTATTCCTAAAAAATGCTAAAAAAAAAAAAAATGATAATAAAGATAATGATAAGACTATGACATGAGTTATATTAGATTTATCTTACCTTGTCTTGTGCAGATGCCATGATCCTTTGTAGAATTTCTCACAGGAGCTGGCAAAGTTGACAAACAAAAACAGAAGGGCTTTTCATTGTACAGTGTGTCTGAAATGACAGTGACATTCTGGTTAGATGGCCAGCTGCACTGAAAACATCTCAAGGATCTTTTGCTTATTTAGAGAAAATAAAGTTAGTGAAAACTAACAACTCATTCCAGATGTTTCTGCACTATCGATCTGTCAGAGGGCAAACTTCCTGAATTCATTACCCACTCCTCCCCCAAGACGGAGAACGTTCCATGCGCCAGGCACTGTGCTGAGTCCTGGAATAAATAAGTAAGATGAAGTCCTTGCCCTTAAGGAACTCAGAGTACAGGGGGTGTAAGACAAATGCATCAACAAATAACTACAGTCCAACATGTTAGAAGATGATGCGGGAACCCAGAGGGTGAAATTAATTTGACTTTCAGAAGACAAACATAAACATGAACATTAATGCTTATATTTGAAGTAACTTCTTAGAAATTATTCAATAAGAGAAAGACAAATGGAGTCTTAGTCGATAGCATTTTGCTGTATAGAATAGGCATAGGTTAATCATCATGAACCACAAATATGGTTGAAATAGCTAGATTGGGGGCACCTGGGTGGCTCAGTCGGTTAAGCGTCCGACTTCAGCTCAGGTCACGATCTCACGGTCCGTGAGCTCGAGTCCCGCGTCGGGCTCTGGGCTGATGGCTCAGAGCCCGGAGCCTGCTTCAGATTCTGTGTCTCCCTCTCTCTCTGCCCCTCCCCCGTTCATGCTCTGTCTGTCTCTCTCTGTCTCAAAAATAAATAAACGTTAAAAAAAAAAAAAGAAAAGAAAAGAAATAGCTAGATTGGCCACTATTAGTTGGGACCACATAGACAACATCCAAGGACATAAAAATCAAGTGTTGAGAATTGCTATCAAGTTTTGATGCTTTCTCCCTAGTGATACACTCAGACAAAACAATCCTATATCATTGATCCTGGTATGTTGATCAATAGGACATGAAGCAGTAAGTCCAACTGAAGAGCTCCCAAAAGTTCAGGCCTTGACCTTCAGTAAAGAAGAGTGCTTATACTAATCTATTTCATTAACTAAGTTCTACGTCATGGAGCCAGGGATCCCAAGGTATGGATGAAAGGCTTCCTATAGAAATGAGATATTGCTGTTGCTAAGCCATGTGACTGCCCTTTGAGGGGAGGGACTATATCTTCTGCATCACTGTAGCACCTCTCAGAGGACTTGGCATCTGGCAAGGTAGTAAGCTCCTGTTACTGGAGAATATAGGGGCACCATGTGAAACTAATATGGGTTACATGACCCACCGATTATTACTCCTTAACATCACTTCCATCTCTTCCCTGTCCCTAACCTCTACCTTAATTCAGCCTCCATTTTGCCATTTCTGATCTTTGGCTAAAGATAACTTTCAGGTTTACGTGCTTTAAGAAATATTTTCTGGTCAAGACACCCCCCTCACTTAGAACACAAGATGCAAATTTATGGCATTGCCGGCTTGGCATCCTGTTCTTCTTTTGGACACTGCTCCTCCCCTAATTCATTTTATTAGATTGGTTTCTGCCAATGTCTTCATGTTCTTACATGACATCTCTCTTTAATCGTATTCATTTGTCCAAGAATGAATACATGACCTAGAACAGACCAGTAGAGTTTTGCCTAGAAAATATTAGCTGTGGATCTAAGGATACCAGTTCGTCTCCTGAGGGTGGAATTTTAAAATGCAAAATGTAGAAGCCATTGAGAGACTAGTTTTCTGCCATGTAGAGAAAGTTATCGCTAAGGAAAAAGGAAAGGTGATGCCTAACAAAAAAGGTACAGAGATTCAAGATTGAGAACATCCATACAGGGTTTGAAACTCAGGTTGTAGCTGCTCTGAGATTCATTTCTGTGTCTGCCTTTCTGGGTCTTGGATCTTTGAGCTACCAAAGACTTATATGAGGACATGTCTTATACATGACTGCAAATCTTCTCAGCCCCAATTCTTGCATGTGGCCACTAGTTCTTTGTAAGCCTTCAAATACCTTAACATAAGCTGGTAGTACCTTGTACCTCTCACTTGCTTTTTTGACACTACTGCATGAAACACCCATGAGGATCCTCTGAGCCGTCACACGTCTACAACTCAGAAGTGTAGGGGAAGTTAATGCCTGTGCGGTCATCTTGATCGATAGTGAATGGAATCCAACAGATAAATGTGTCCCACTTTTTATTCCTGCTTCAGTTCTGAAGCACATTTAAAAACAATGTTTATTTATTTTTGAGAGAAAGTGAGCCAGAGTGCAAGCTGGGGAGGGGCAGAGACAGAAGGAGACCCAGAATCTGAAGCAGGCTCCAGGCCCTGAGCTGTCAGCACAGAGCTCGATGCGGGGCTCAAACTCACAGACTGTGAGATCATGACCTGAGCCGAAGTCAGACGCTCAACTGACTGAGCCACCCGGGTGCCCCCTGCAGCACATTTTATCAGACCCCTCCAACAGCCTCATGGGATCTAACCAGTCACCCGTGAAATGGGACACCCATTAAAACATGCACGTATTACCTTTCCTTCCTCCCCTGCTTCACTCTTCCCTGACCCTCCCTCCTGTTCCTTGGGATAATATTCAAAGACCATCCACTTGCATGTTACCTAGGCGAAAAGAGCACTTATTCATTGCTTCTGACTTTTTGTTTAAACTTTCAAATTGGTTCCTGCTCTTTGCTACTCAAAGACATGGTCCAAATTAATTCAAAGCCCTAATAATGGTTCCCTCATTGCCCATAGAATACAATCATACAAGCAACAAAACTGGATGGGAGCATATGGCAATCTGATCCAGAATTTACATCCCTAACATATCCGGTGCCTTGTAAATGTTTATCACCCTCTCGCAGTCGATAGCTAATCAATTTCTGCCTAAGTATGCCACGTGCCTTTGAGAATACATAAAAATCCAGGCACATACACACACAAAATCCTACTGTCTCCAGGATTACCCCAGCTCGCTATTTGTTCTTTTCCTATTGTCACCTGTGTCTAGCTACCACACTTTATTTCACTGTTTATCTATTGTTGAAGTTTTAGGCTGCTTCTAGTTTTTCTTTTAAGGTTAACACTGAAGTGAATATTCTAAAAATAAAGTTTTCATCTCTAGCTCTGTTTATTTCTGAAGGATAATTCCTAGAGGTGGAATTATTGTGCTAATTGCTGTGGACAGATCACCAAGTAAAGTCACTTTAAAGATATTTGCTAAATTGATGCAAACAGGCATTTTGTTACAACTCACTAATTTTTATTAGTAGTGATAAATATTTTGCATGTATTTTTAATAGCCTTATTTTCCTTCTATGAATTGTTTATCCATATTCTTTCCCATTTTAAACTAAACCACTACCATTTTTCTTACTGATTTGTCTATTGCTTTTTTATATGAAGCCTTGTGGCACTTATTATTTATTTATTGTCATTGTTGTTTTCCTTTTATTTTTATGAATAATAATTTGACAGACTCACATACATACGCAGTATTTTTTTTTTTTTTTGTTATTTATCCCCTTATTTAATTCTTGGTGAGAGATAACCGATTCTATCTTCTATATTTTTTATCTTCTATTTCTTTAAATAAATAGATTGCTATTTTACAGCTATTTTCTTTTCTTCCTCTTTATTTCATTTTATTGTGATGAGACATAAATATCTCTCTTTTTCTCCAAATGACTAACCAATTCTTCGGACACTGTTTTCCGAGAAGTATTTACTGAATAACCTACCTTTACCTTTTCAGTTTTGTTCTGATCTTGGATCTATTTCTAGGCTGTTTGTACTGTCCATCTCCCTGCCTAATTCTGTGATTGTGGCATAGTCTTTTCATTTTCAACTGACTCTTAAACTGTGGATAAGTAACATGAAAGTACAGCTGATGTTTCATTTCTTCCTGTATGAGGCCATGTCTCAGCATACTCGAGCACTGACCTTACAGAAGGCTCAAGACAACGTCTCTGATTGGTGTGTGTCAGGACAATGAGCAGTGTCGCTTGCCCTGTCCATCCTGGTTCTGTGCCTGCTGGCTCCTAGTTTGGGAGCGGACAGATGAGGGATGGGCTATGGGGGCCCATATCCCACTCCCCAGGTTCAACTAAAGACTGATTCTTGACACCCCATCCTTGGTTGCAGAGCATGTTTATATTTATTCCATACTATCCTGCATCGTATGTTGGATCTGAGGGAAGCGGATGCTGAGGTGGACATTAGCACACAGAAGTTTGCTAGAAAGTGCTTTGGTGGTCAAGACTTTTGGGAGAGAAGAGAAGGAAACAGGATAAGGTAGAAGAAGGAGATGAGCTGTGGTGTAGTCCTAACAAGGACTTGGCCAAGTTCTGAAGCTGGATGACCTTTCTGAACTTGTCCTGAGTTGAGGCAAGGGGGCTAGGCTTCATAGCCCTGCATTGACCAAGCACTGGTAGATGGCCATCCTAGAAAGGTGCATGGCCTTGAGTGAGGCATGTCTCTTTAGCATGTAGCACTAATCATAATTATAATGGCCATAATTATAAATTAACATGAATTTGTGAGATGCATTCATTATTATATGTCCCTCTCTATATCATAAGCTCCAGGAAGTAAAGGACCGTGTCTGTTTTTTAATCACTATTGCAGCCTTAGAGCATAGCAATTTTTTGTTGAGTATATACTTAGAGTTAAGCGCTCAATAAATAATTTCTGAAGAAATAAATGACTAGAGGAGGGGATATTATCTTCTTTGTCTATATTTTACAGTGAAGAACGTGAGGCACAAAATTTAGCTAATAAATGCTAGGGCTGGGATATAAGTCCACATCTGTTTGGTTCCAGAGGCCATACTCTTTCCACTATGAAAGTGTCTTAGCTCAAGCTGACAAAACAAAATACCACAGCCTGGGTGGCTTAGACAAAAGAAATTTATATTCTCACAGTTCTGGAGACTGGAAGTCCAAGATCAAGGGGCTATTAGGATTGGTTACTGGTGAAATCTCTCTTCCTGGCTTGTAGGGACACCTTCTCACTTCTCGTCCTCACATGGCCTTTTCTCTGGGTTCACACATGCACACGCACGCACACACACACATACGTCTCTGGTGTCTCTTCCACATCTAAGGGCACCAGTCCTATCAGATTAAGGCCCACCTTTATGACCTCATTTAACCTTTACTACCTCCAATCACAGTGGGGATTAGGGCTTAATATGAATTTGGGGGGAGACATGATTCAGTCCATAATGGAAAGATTTCCA
The DNA here is from genome assembly GCF_018350215.1 of Panthera leo. Taxonomy (NCBI): domain Eukaryota; kingdom Metazoa; phylum Chordata; class Mammalia; order Carnivora; family Felidae; genus Panthera; species Panthera leo. Next base: position 143,868,126 of record NC_056687.1, on the reverse strand, counting down.
GGGTTTATTATAAAGACACACAGGTTTAGGGGAGCCTACCCTAGGCAGTACTGTGGCTCTCTCCTTCTGCCTTCTCTGCTCCTGTTATGGAAATAATGCTGCCATTTGTGTCCAATTATGTAAGAAATAAGAAAAGACCTGAAAAATTTTGAATGAACGATATGAGAAACTTAAAAAATAGACACCAGTAGGGCTCCCGGGTGGCTCTGTTGGTTAAGTGTCAGACTTTGGCTCAGGTCATGATCTCATGGTTCACGAGTTTGAGCCTTGCATGGGGTTCGCACAGATGGTGTGGAGCCTGCTTGGGATTTTCTCTCTCCCATTCTCTGCCCCTCCCCCACTGTCTCTCTCTCAAAATAAACACACTTAAAAAAAAATAGACGTAGTACTTCAACATTAGGGTTATTGGGTCCTCCCCTAATAAGCCATTCCAAATTGCTGCCAGACCATGAAGAAACTTAACCACTGTATCAAATCTGCCCCATATTTTCTCATTAAAAATATTTGGCTTTCAGCTTCTCTTCCTTGTATTCTGCAATAGTTATGGTCTTCAGCCATTAATCTGGTTCGTCCTCCATATTTGGGCTAGTTTTCACCCTGAGAAGAAAATAGGACCTTATCATTCCCTTGCTTAGTCTCATTTCTTCCTGAGGCAGAAAGGTTCTAAAACTTCATTGTATGTCAGAATCACCTGGAAAAGTCGTTAAAACCCAGATTTCTGTCCCTTCAAACCCTGCTTCCCCAGCTTCTGATGCTGTATGATTGGGGATAGACCTGAGAATCTGCACGTCTAACCTGTTCACAGGTGATGCCAATGAAACTGAATCCGGGACTACCTTTGGAGAACCTCTGCCCTACAGATAAGGCTAACCACAGCTTTTGCCTCTATCTGGCCCCCGTTTGCTTATCCCTCTTCTTATCCTTCTGCATCCCCTCCTTCTGACTCCCATAGATCTTACATTCTACCCATACATTTTCACCATGTCTGGAACACCAGGCACTGTCATACTTCGTGCCTTCGTGGCTGGCAAAGCCTATTTCTTACCCAGCTCACATGCTCCTTTTCTGGGCAGCCTTCCCTTACTGTCTCAGAGTATTTTAATGATGATTCCATACTGTGTTCATACCTCTGTTTCATATTACTGCTTTATTTTTATTGTTTTTCAAGACTTTCTCCTTCGCTATGCGTTTGGGCGGTACAGGGGACATGTCTCACTTTTATATTCCTGATGATTCACACAGCGCCAAGAATAACTGCTTGGTATATGTTGAGTTTGTGTTTAAGGTAATTCACTTTAATTATTCATAAAAGGCTTAAGCCATTTATGAGATATACGGTAACTCTGACATCCTGTAAGTTCCCTTTCATTCTATTAGGATCCGAGACCCTACAGGGGAGCATTTCAACTTCTCTCAGCCACTGTGCATGGCTTTCCTTATTCATTAGATCTTACCTTCAATTTGTCTATGTAGGTGACCTCCAATCCAGGCTTTGCTGATCACATTCTTGTCTGGCACCCTCTAGCATTCTCTTGGGCTTACACATTTACTTCTTGAGGTTCAGACTGGGTTCTCTAGCTCTCTGCTCACTAGCCTCCCTGGCCTCTACCTCCTGCCAGGATAGCATATTTTGCTTGATGTGATTTGGCTGACTGGTTCCTGAATTTGAAACTGTCTGTAATCACTAGACTAATGGCCCATACACCTGCAGTCCCTAGGATCTGGAGAAAGGCACCTGGTTGAACCTCCCTCCTTGCCTTCCCTTTTCCCTAGTGCCCACCTGTCAACCCTTTTCCACTGCCCATGATTCATTATTCAACCATCCTTCAATTCATTCTTCTATTCATTCTTCGACTCAGGGCTCGCAGGTGACAAAGGGTATTGCATCATCTACTATATTTCTGCTTCAAACTACTTATGATTACACTCTGAAATCATAAAAGGGGGAAAATGCTGAACTGGAAAAGAAAGAAAAAAAATTCCTGGGTGGCTCAGTCGGGTGAGCATCCGACTTCAGCTCAGGTCACGATCTCGTGGTTCGTGATTTTGAGCCCAACATCAGGCTCACTGCTGTCAGCCTGCCAGTGCACAGCCTACTTCTCTCTGTCCCTTTCTCTCAGCCCCTCCCCACCTTGCACTCTCCCCAAAATAAATAAATAAAAAAATTTTTCAATCACAACGCACCTGTGAAATATTGCTAATGACTGCCTCTTCAATTTATCATTAAGAGGGCAAAATAAGCTGGATTTTCAGAAGATACGAATAACCCAACTCTTCATTAATTATACTGGAAGTATATAGTATTCCAATTATACAAATTAACAGCCATGAAAAATTTCATACCCTGTTTACTTTTGGGGTGAAATACACCTTCTCAGATTTGTAGATTATTTTTACTTTATAGGTTGGGCTTAAGTATAAATGATAATACATTTCTCAGATAAGCTAATAGGTTAAAAACAAAAAAGAAGCCACTGTCAACTTCTGGTAAACCAGATGCAAGAGATGATAGCTAAGCTACTATGTCGAATTTCAAATTAATAGTTTTAATTGTACTTGAGCAAAATAAATTGACTTTGTAAAAAACTCTTTAGTCTTAGAAATTATGGCATTTCTCATTTATATAAGAAGTTTGACTAGATGAAATTCCCAATAATAGGTAATTTCAAATAATTACTCATATCAAACAAGAAGAATAGGTGATATATAGCCTGATAAATATTATTCTCTAGGGTTAAAATGTTTCTAATTTTGATTCTTTGATCTCTTGTTTCCAAGAATGGATCCTTTTCTCAGTTTTAAAGGTATAGAGATATTTCTTTCTACTACAAGGGGAATAAAACAATCTTGGGATAATAGTAAAAAAAAATGAGGAACAATAATTCTTAATAATGTCCAACTTGCAGTATTATTGTCAATGTTAAATAAAGGAATAATTATGGAAATGCTAGCCAATACATGGCACACAGTTGGTGGTCAATAAATGTTAGATGTCCCATAATAGCACCACAATCTGTGATTCCCAGAAATAACTTAGGCATCCACGGGCTTACTTACAGGAAATACAAATGGTCATAAACAGTTATATTTTCTGGTCAAGTAGAGTTTATTGCTCCTTGGAATGTTCTTGAGAAGAATTGTTGGAGCACTTGAAGTACCCAGTCAGACACATGTGGTATTCTAGAAAGTTATTGGAGGTGGAAAATCTCAGTGCCCTGGGGAATATGCATTTTCCACTATGCAAAACAGGATCACATTCACCAAGAGATTTATTGTCAAGAGTTGAGACAAATAGGAAATCATTAAAATTGCTGCTTCTGCAAATGGATTTGGAAGCTGGATGTATTGGGATCCAACCACAGCCCTCATTTTTCTGATTTTCTGTGACCTCCACCCCCAACCCCCACCTCCATCTGTCCTTTTCAAATGCCCTTTTCTCTGAACCAGATTGAAACTCTATTCACCTACTTCTCCCCATGCCTTCTGGCCTTTTTTGCTCTCTGATTAACCCTCTTCCATTTTTATTTATTTATTAAAAAATATATTTTTAATGTTCATTTTTTGAGAAAGAGAGAGAGACAGAGTGCAAGCTGGGGAGGGGCGGAGAGGGAAGGAGACACAGAATCCGAAGCAGGGTCCAGGCTCTGAGCTGTCAGCACAGAGTCTGACGCGGGGCTCAAACTCATGAACCATGAGATCATGACCTAAGCCGAAGTTGGACGCTGACCCGACTGAGCCACCCACGTGCCCCCAACCTTCTTCCATTTTTAAACCCTTGCCTTTTCCATTATGCTTGATCTTGAGATCTATGGCCTTCTCTGTGGCCTTTCTCTTGAGAATTAATCCATTTTTGGAGAGGCAACTGTTGCAGTTTACATGGAAGTTTCCCAAATAGTACTTGAGTTGCAATTTCTCAGCTTTCAGGTTTGCATCTTCAGCTCTCTGCTGAATAATGCTGACATCATATCCATACCTCAAACTCAGCATATTAGAAAAGACTTACTTTCTGTCATCCATGTGTCTCGATATTCTCAGAACTCAGTCCATGCTTATCATTTCGATCATGTTTGAATCAGTTCTGCGTTTCACTCCCTAAACCTAAATCATGTTGTGTAACCTTCCGTAATACCATAGATCTTTCCTTCCTGACAGTAAATACCTTTCTTCAGACCCACATCCTTTCCCTCCTGGACTATTTTTGTAGGCCGCCAGCTACTTCAGACCTGCAGACTTTCTTCTCGACAATTCATTCTGTGCACTTCAGGTAGATTACGCCTTTTAACAGCCCTTACTAACTCATCATGGCATTGCTTACTGAAAATTCTTCAATGACACCAGATTTTTCACAGGCTAATTTCCAAACTTCCAGGCCTCCTGGGCCCACGTCTGGCCTACCCTGCCTTTATAATCCCACTCCTTCCCACTTATCACAACTGCTCTGGGGCCCCATTTCATTCCATTTATAGGAGATTTCAGATAGGTGTAACTCTTTAAAGGGAGGGTAAAAGGGACCTAAAACCTTCCTGAGATACTTTATTTTCTGTCCAGAACACCTCCTCATGATTACAGACCCCTACTTTAGAGACACAACTGATTCCACAAATATAAAGTGGCACTAGGATTCTAGAAGTTGCTTCTAAAAAGCATTTTTTGTCACCCTGCTATAATCTATACGCTGAGAACTAGCAATTACCCAAGTGTTCTCTTAATTCATATAAAGATCATAAAAGGAAATAGATCCTTCAATGTTTGCATTTTTCATCACTTTAGAAATTAAAATTTTTTTATTATTAAGTATTTTAAATAGACAATATATTAGGTACCTTCTATACTTATCATCAGATTTAATAGATGAGAAAGGTAAAAGAAAGGTCATATTTACTGAATGTCACTTTAAAAGATGTTCTTTATTTTAGTTCATTCTACTAATGAATGATTTGCTCACTGAGAACTATTAATAATTAGATACTATGATTTTAATCTATTGATTAAGAAACAAATAAACTTGCATTCATTTATTTGGCTGTCTAAGAGAATAACAGGATACAATGAATCCTATGACCCAAACTTCCTATTCACCTGAAGCTCTATATATTAATACTGTGCCAATGACTCAGAAAATATTTAAAAACATTGACAGTTGTGTAACATTTGTGTTTTATTTTGTCTGCTACTTGATGGGAATGGAAACAGTCTATCTAGGAAACATTCTTTTATTAGACCCAGAACCGAGTTAGCCAGTGAATTTCCCATCATATCTTAGCTGCCAAGAAACTTGCAGTATTTAATTGCTAAGCTTCATAAATTATCTCATCCCAGGTCCCTGTACATCTGTTATTCTCCTTCTTTTTAGCAGGTTTTGTACTTTTAATTCTTACCTGTCTTTCTTACATGTCTTAAAAGATGACTATAATCATTTATTGAACATGTGGGGGGTTTAAAAAACACAGAAACACACTAATGTGACATATTGATGAAAAGCATCAGATAATTCCAAGATCAGTTTTCCATGGCAAATTAGTCAAATTTCTTAAGATATGACATCACTAGTTACTTGTTTTAAATGGGAACAATTAAACCTAATTTTTTTATATGTATATGAAATCCACAGTAGTCTAAGGGGTGCCTGGGTGGCTCAGTTGGCTGAGTGTCAGACTGTTGATTTTGGCTCAAGTCATGATCCCAAGGTCATGGAATCAAGCCCCGCTGAGCCTCGAGCCTGCTTAAGATTCTCTCTCTCCTTCTCTCTCTCCCACTCTCCTCCTCTACCCTTTCCTCTGCTTGTGTGCATGCTTGCTCTCAAATTAAATAAATAAATAAATAAATAAATAAATAAATAAATAAATGCTTCAATTTCATTTTAGTGTTTACCTTCTCTTTAACATCAGACTTCTTACCAGACCAGTTAGATAATAAACAAAGAGCTCATAAAGATTTGTCAACTTTTCTTATCATTTTGATAAGATTGTCAAGGATTCAAATTCAAATGATTGAAAAAAAAAGGAAAAGAAATAAGATACCTGATTAATTTACAAATGGAGAACTATGTTGCCCACTAAACTATCTCATTGTACAAGCGAGGCATCTCAGTCTCTGTTCATAGCCCATTCGTAAGTTTGGCCCCTGAATTCACTAAAGGAAAACAGTGGCAAGAAGTGACAGGACTTTGAAGTAGAAGAATAAGTAGATCTTCATTGACTTGCTCGATGGAAAATGAATCCATGCCTAAGTCCAACCTAGAGCCCAGATTTCTTGAGAGGCTTTTCCAGGAACATTACAGCCGAAATAGAGAAAGTTCATTGTTTTTGAGTAATAGCATAACTTGACAGTTGGCTAAAGTAACCACTTTGAAGGACAAGATTTATTTGAATTTGTGAATTCTCTCATGTCCGTTGAAAATCTATTCCCACTCTTGAATTACTACAGGCTAAGCATTTGACATAGACATAGGTGTTGATCATACGTTGGACCTCAAGATGCTATGTCTACAAAGTAGTTATTAATTATTATAATAACGTTGAGAAGTGGGATGAGCTTTATGGAGATTGGGCCATATGTGCATAAGAGGGATACCTAATCCAGCCATGGTTGGAGTGGAGCTGAAGGTCAGAAGTCCAGAAAGTCTTCTTAGAGGGACTGACATTTAGAATGTGAGATCAGGGGCACCTGGGTGGCTCAGTCGGTTAAGCGTCTGACTTCACCTCAGGTCATGATCTCGCAGTTCGTGAGTTCGAGCCCCGTGTTGGATTCTGTGCTGACACCTCTGAACCTGGAGCCTGCTTCGGATTCTGTGACTCTCTCTCTCCTTGCCCCTCCCCTGCTTACGCTCTGTCTCACTCTCTCTCTCAAAAGTAAATAAACATTAAAAAAAAAATTTAGAATGTGAGATCAATAGGAGTATTCAGACTAAAACCCAGGAGTGGGAAGAGAACAATGTTCCAGATTGAGGAAAGCATATGCAAAAACTCTGAAGGAAAGAAATCTTGATAGGTTTTAAAAACCTAAGGAATTTCAGTCTGACTGAGGCCTAAGAAAAACTGTAAGACGTGAGGTTGTAGATACAGGCCCCTTCACCTTACAGGTAATGTTAACAGGGTTAGCATTGGTCAAGGAGCAAGGAGAGGACACGTAAAGGTTAAACAGTGAAGTGATATGAGATTACATTTTAGAACAAAAGACTTCAAACAGGGTAGGCTCATTCACTGCGGCTCAAGGGGTCACAGGCATGAACAGTTTTAAATAATCAATGTTCAGTTCCTCCACTTCCTTTTATACTCTTTCTGAAAGAGGATCTCCTTAAGAAAGCACACACTTGCAGTGAAGGCATCACGCAGTGTTCTTTTCCTTCATGTATCTTACACCTGGCCTTCCTCTTTACAAAAAAAGAGACCTTCCCCTCACCCATTCTGAATCTTGCTCTGGTGGGTTATTCAGGAGCTCCAAAAATGTAGACAAATCACAATACTGCTATTGGTGAAGTCTTCATTTCTCAAGACATAGTAAATCTGCTTGTAGATTTGAGATTTCCCCTTGTTTAAAAATAGTTTTAAGTGCAAAACATGAAACCAGAGACAGATTGTTAGAATGTTTTGAAGTTAGGCATATAGCAGAGTGGAGATGCAGGAGTAATGCTAGCTCTTACTTAATAATTTTGTCCCTTTTGGGGTGTCTGGGTGGCTCAGTTGGTTAAGCACCAACTTCGGCTCAGGTCATGATCTCACAGTTCATGAGTTTGAGGCTCAAGTCGGGCTCTGTGCTGACAGCTCAGAGCCTGGAGCCAGGTTTGGATTCTGTGTCTCCCTCTCTCTCTGCCCCTCCCCTGTTCACACTCTGTCTTTCTGGCTCTCTCTCAAAAAGTAATAAACATTAAAAAATTAAAAAAAAAATAAAGTGGTCTGGTTTCTTTCTTTTGTATGATGCTGTCCAGTTTTCTTAACACCATTTGTTGAAGGGACTGTCTTTTTCCCATTGGATATTCTTTCCTGCTTTGTTGAAGATTAACTGATCATATACATGTGGGTTCATTTCTGGGTTTTCTATTCTGTTCCATTGACCTATGTGTTTATTTTTGTGCCAGAACCATACTGTTTTGATTACTACAGGTCTTATGTTGAGTGCATAAATTATTACAGTTGTTATAGATTGCTGGATTATCTCCTTTATTATTATATAGTGTCCTTATTTGCCTCTTGTTACAGTCTTTGTTATAAAGTCTATTTAGTCTGATAGAAGTATTGTTACTCTGGCTTTCTTTTGACATCAATCTGCAGGTGTCTTTAGGTGTCAAATGGGTCTCCTGTAGTTAACATACAGATGGTTCCTATTTCTTTATCCATTTTGTCACCCTATGTCTTTTGATTAGTCCATCTACATTCAAAGTAATTATTGACAGATATGCATGTATTGTCATTTTATTACTTGTTTTGTGGTTGTTTCTGAAGATTTTCTCTGATCCTTTCTTGTCTTTCTTTTGTGTTTTGCTAATTTTCTTATCTGATACATTTGGATTTCTTTCTCTTTATTCTTTGCATATTTATTAGTGGTTTTGAAATATGGTTACCATTAGGTCTGTATATAACATCTTCTGCATATAGCAGTCTATATTAAATTGATGGTCATTTCCTCAGCTGCAGCAATTTCTTACTTGACACATCTCCAAAGGCAAGGGAATTAAAAGCAAAGATGAACTATTGGGACCTCATGAAGATAAAAAGCTTCTGCACTGCAAAGGAAACAATCACAAAACTAAAAGGCAACCGACAGAATGGAAAAAGATATTTGCAAATGACATATCAGACAAAGGGCTAGTATCCAAAATCTATAAAGAACTCACCAAACTCCACACCCAAAAAACAAATAATCCAGTGAAGAAATGGGCAGAAGACATGAATAGACACTTCTTTAAAGAAGACACCCAGATGGCCAATAGGCACATGAAAAGATGCTCAACATCACTCCTTATCAGGGAAATACAAATCAAAACCACACTGAGATACCACCTCATGCCGGTCAGAGTGGCTAAAATGAACAAATCAGGAGACTATAGATGCTAGAGAGGATGTGGAGAAATAGGAACCCTCTTGCACTATTGGTGGGAATGCAAACTGGTGTAGCCGCTCTGGAAAACAGTGTGGAGGTTCCTCAAAAAATTAAAAATAGACCTACCCTATGACCCAGCAATAGCACTGCTAGGAGTTTACCCAAGGGATACAGGAGTGCTGATGCATAGGGGCACTTGCACCCCAATGTTTATAGCAGCGATTTTGACAATTGCCAAAGTTATGGAAAGAGCCTAAATATCCATCAACTGATGAATGGGTAAAGAAGTTGTGGTTTATATATACAATGGAATACTACTCGGCAATGAGACAGAACGAAATATGGCCTTTTGTAGCAATGTGGATGGAACTGAAGAGTGTTATGTTAAATGAAATAAATCATACAGAAAAGAAACAGATACCATATGTTTTCACTCTTATGTGGATCCTGAGAAACTTAACAGAAGACCATGGGGGAGGGGAAGGGAAAAAAAAAGTTAGGGAGGGAGGCAAACCACAAGAGACTCTTAAAAACTGAGAATAAACTGAGGGTTGATGGAGGGTGGGGAGAGGGGAAAGTGGGTGACAGGCATTGAGGAGGGCACTTGTTGGGATGAGCACTTGTTGGGTGTTTTATGGAAATCAATTTGACAATAAATTTCATATGAAAAATTAAAATAAAAGAACATAAGTATTAATATTTTAAAAATAAAAATAAATTGATGGTCATTTAATTTGAACTCATTCTTTTCTCCTGTCCTTCCCACATTTTAGTTATATGTCATCATATTTTATATCCTGTTTTTGAGAAGTGCATGACTGATTTTTTTACAGAAATATTCATTCATACTGCTTTTGAGTGTCCTATTCTAAACTATTAATTTTTGTTCCTCCTTGCCCCTCAGAGTCCCTTTTAATATTTCTTGCAGAGATGGTTCAGTAGTCATGAACTCCACTAGAGTTGCCTGCAGATTTTTCTCATTCAGCACTTTGAATATATCATGAATATATCACGGCACTCCCTTCTGTCTTGGAAAGTTTCTGTTGAAAAATCTCCTATTAGCCTTGTGGGTTTTCCCTTGTAGGTTAATGATTTCTTTTCTCTTTCTGTTTTTAAATTTTTTTTTCTGTGTCACTATATGTTGCAAGTTTAATTACATTATGTTTTAGTGTTGGTTCTCTTTTTTAAAAAATTGGTTTCAGGAGTAGAATTTAGTGATTCATCACTTACATGTAACACCCAGTGCTCATTGCAGCAAGTGCCCTCTTTAATGCCCATCCCCCCCACCTGCCTTCCCTCTAGCTACCTTCAGTTTGTGTTCTATAGTTAAGAGTCTCTTATGGTTTGCCTCCCTCTCTGTTTTTATCTTATTTTACTTTTCCCTCCCTTCCCCTATGATCATCTGTTTTGTTTCTTAAATTCCACATACAAACGAAATCATATGGTATTTGTCTTTCTCTGACTGTCTTATTTCGCTTAGCGTAATGTATTCTGGTTCCATCCATGTCTTGCAAATGACAAGATTTCATTGTTTTTTTATGGCTGAGTAATATTCCACTGTGTGTGTGTGTGTGTGTGTGTGTGTGTGTGTGTGTGCGCGTGCGCGCATCTGGGCTCTTTCCATAATTTGACTGTTATTGGTAGTGTTGCTATAAACATTGGGGTGCATGTGCCCCTTCAAATCTGTATTTTTATATCCTTTTGAATAAATTCCTAGTAGTGCAATTGCTGGGTCATAGGGTAGTTCTATTTGGTGTGCTTTTGTTCATTCTGCTTGGGATTCTCTGTGTCTCCTGGATCTGAATATCTGTTTCATTCCCTGGATTAGGGAAGTTTTTAGCTATCATTTCTTCAAATAAGTTTTCTGACCCCCCACTTCTCTCTCTTATTCTGGGATACTACAATATGAATGTTATTACATTTGATGGAGTCACTGACTTCCCTAAGCTTATTTTCATTCTGTATAATTTTTTTCTCTCTTTCTAATTCAGCTAGATTACTTTTCATTACTCTGTCTTTCAGGTCACTAATGTGTTCCTGTGCTTCTTCCATCCTGCTGCTCATTCCATCAAGTGTGTTTTTCATTTCATTTATTGTGCCCTTTATCTCTTCTATATTATTCTTTTTCTTTCTGTTAAGGGTGTCATCATGTCTTCCAATCTTTTCTCAAGTCCTGTGAATATCCTTATGATCATTGCTTTAAATGCTCTATTAAAATCTATTTTGCTTTCATCTCTGGCTGTGGCCTTGTCCTATTCTTTCATTTGGGATAAATTTCTGTCTCCTCATTTTGTCTGCTTCTCTGTGTCTGTTTCTGTGTGTTAATAAAGTCATCTGTGTCTTCTGCTCTTGAAAGTAGTGACTTTCTGAAGAGGATGTCATGGAGTGCCCTGCAGTACAGTATCCCCTGTTCCCCAGAACCTGGCACTTGAGGAGAGTACCCCATATGTGTTATTTATGTCTTGCTGTTGTGACTGAATCACCTTTCCTTTTGGTTCACTTATCTACACTGACTCTCTGCCTATTGTGGCCTTTACTTACTCTGTGGTGTTAGTGAGACCCAGTCAGGCCAGCTTTGAAGGGTCATGAGAACCTGGGAACAGGGTAGCGGTGTTAGCAAAATTTGCACTGGGCTATTAGTCTTATGCTTGATCTTCCAAAGTGGTTCAAGGTAGCCGGGGACACAAGGCTGAGCATAGCATGTGACAGTGGCTGGAAGTGACTGCCTGGGTGTGGTGTGGTGGCTTGGCCAGGCACATGGTGGCTACAGGGTACCTGGAAACTGGGTGCATCCTGCATGTATGCAGATTTGACAAAATTTTCCCTAAGCCCATGGCTGAGGCTGATGGGCTTGAAGTATGTGAGTCCTGAGGAGAACTCCTGATAAGTTTTGTTAAAGCTTTTTTGGTATACTTCTCAGACATTGGCCAAGAAAATATCTCTAACAACTGGTAAAACATCCTTTCACAAGTTAAGCAGTATCCAATTGTGTGATTTTTATAGGATAAAGAGGACCTAATTATGTTATCAGCTGATAAATCAATGTAAAAAACTTTAATAATATATCATGTGTTTTTTGGCATATTACTTGGAAAGAATTTAAAGACATAACTGTCATTGCTATAACATTTCTCCCTGGCCCACATATGGAATCAAAGCTTATCAAAAATTATATCTATAAGGTGAAAAAATGGGCATAGAATTTATTCTGAATGCTTTATCATTCCAGAAATATGTAATGTTTATTCATATACACATAAACTAACAGAAAAAAGATGTATCTATCTCATTAAGAGATGGTTTTCTTATAAAATTTTACTTTCATATGTAATAAGTATTTTTCTAGACATGTAATATATTTCTGTTGTTTTCATCAGTTATTTTGTAACATAATTATAAAGGTAACTCAATTATCTGTAAGAACATAATAATACAGCCTTATGGTCACAGGAAATTTTTAAACATTTATGTATATGCATACTTTTTGCAGTGTGATAGGACAATCAACCAGGACTGAACAATATTCTTTAGGATGAAACCTGTGGGAAAAAATGTAATGGAAATACAAGTTTATGAGAAAAAAATAAACCCTTGACATTTCTAGTTGTTAGAGAAGTACCTGTTCATATATTTTTTAAAAGGACGATAGATATCAAATCTTATCATTTAGATTCATTTGGATCTATTCGAAAGAGAACACAGCTGTTTTACTTATTTATTTTTTGTATCAGTGTTACATCATACTGGATGTTCCATCCTTTGTCATCAGCTAAACTTATAGTAAAATAATTTTATGTGAACTTAAAAATGTGTAAGAAAGTACACATATTTTTCAAATTTTCCATAGGAGGTTTGTAAGCAAAACAGTTTAACAATCATTGTAGAAAATCTGTTTGAGTACATATGAAAAGGAACAGAAGTGGGCAAAACTGGAGATAAGAAGTCTAGCTAGTATGATGTTGCAGTACATAAGGCAGGATAATGGTTGCCCGGACTGGGTAGGGCAATGGTGATCAATAGAAGTAGATGAATCTGAGAAACATTTGGGAGGTAGAATGAGTAGGATATGCTGAGAGATTAGATGTGGCGGTATGAGAGGAAGGGGGAAGGATGACACCCAGGTTCCTACCTGGGTAACTGATGTTACTGAGAGAGGGAAGCATAGTAAAGGAGCACGTGTGGGACAGAAAGTGATGCCTTGTGTGTGTGTGTGTGTGTGTGTGTGTGTGTGTGTGTGTGTGCATGCACAGATATGTGTGGTGTGTTTGTATGTGTACTTTCATACACTAATATGGAATTGAAGGTGAGAAGAGATACTTGGGCTACAATATACATAGTAACTGAATCTGCAAGAGTAAATGAGACCTCCTAAGAAAATATGTAGGAGGAAAATTGGGACCATGTGATGGCATGGAAAACAAGAGAAGGCAATGTTTCAGAAAGAAAGGATTATTCAGTGCTAGCAAATGTTACAGAAAGGTTAGGTAAAGGAAGATGGGAAAGACCTTTTCCAGAATGGTTTCAGTAAAGAAATGGAGACAGAAGCCAGTTTGGAGGGGGAGAATAGATGTACGCATACACCTATACCCACACCCACATTCGAGGTGGGGCAATACAACTACAAGGTTGAACAGCTGACAGTGTATTCATTTGGTGCTGATAAGTAAAATTGCTAGTTAATAGAAAACTATTTTTATATGTAACGAAAAAATGTGTGGCCAATTTATGAATTGAAAAATCATGTTCTTTATGCTTTAAATAATTAAGTTTTTCCTGGAAAATGCAACTTTATAACAACTTTTGCCTCATCCTTTACTATTTAGCCTTGATTCAATAGACAGGGATGTCTACTCAGTATAAAGCACTGGCCTAATCTGGGGTGGGATAATGAATCAAGCATATAGCCAGATCTCACAAGATGCCAGAGGAGTTAACATGTCTTGAAAAACACCACACTATAAAGCAGTAAGTGATATGTGTCACAAATATACAGTTTGACTTTGAAAATATAAATATGGGTAAATATTTTTAAACACATTGTTTAAAATTTATTTTTATTTATTCTGAGAGAGATAGGGAGCAAGCAGGAGAGGGGCAGAGAAAGAGGGAGACAGAATCCCCAGCAATACTCATGCTGTCAGCGCGAAGCCTGATGTGGGGCTCGAAGTAATGAACTGTGAGATTATGACCTAAGCCAAAATCAAGAGTTGGACACTTAGCCAACTGAGCCACCCAGGTGCCCCAATACGGGTAAATGTTTTTATCTAAAGGCTTTAAATACAATGTACACAGGATACTGGTTTTAAAGTTCTAGTAATTAGATCTGTATTCTTCAACAGTGTCTCTGCCTTTTCCCAATTGTCATTTCTTAAAGAGAACACACAAGTAAGCTCAGAAAATTAACAAAATAATGAAGATGGGGCCTACCTCCCACTTTGGGTTTTTATGTATCAGACTACCAAAAGAGAATGTGCTGTGATAGACCAGCTATTTAATTATTTATTCAGATTAGTCTGCATTTTAAATGGAAATCACAATATCCAGAGTAAAAAAATAACTATTCACTCAAATGTGATTCTCCTTTCTTGGCTCTTCTTTGCGGACGGTCTTGAAGTATATCTCTCTTTTCCTTCTTAACTTCTTATATTAAAAATTGCTTAATTAGGGGAAAATATGAAATTTTCTTCTTTCTTTTTTGAGGACTCATGCAATTAAAAAGTTGAGAATCTGCTTGGATGTTTGAGGAGCACAGATTACACTGAACAATCCACCCTTAAAAATTAGAATGTTATAATCATAAATAGCTCTGCCTTGCAGTCATTTCTGTAATTCTGTCTAACATTCATATTGTCATTTGATTAGTTAATCATCCATTTTCAAAGGTGTGAATGTGTTTTCACACTTCTGCTAAGACAGTGTTAACTATGAAACTATAGATAGCAATAGAGATTAATTATCTATTGCACAAGTTCCCACACCTTGTGCTTACCAGATAGAGGAAGAGAGTGTATGTCTTAACACAGGTGTGATTTCAGAAATGGGGAAAAAAAAAATACTTGGTCAAATGAGTTCAAGGAGTACTTTCAATTGACATACCTTTAAAATGTTCACTGTCTTAACACTTTTAATTTTATTTCATAAAACAATTGATCTCCCATGTATAACCAGATTTATTTCCTGAGTGGATTAGTGCCTGTCTTCAGTTATAAATGAATGAGTGAAGGCATTTTACAAATGAATCAGTCTCTCATGAAATTAGAGAGGGAACAGAACTCTATCAGATTTTAACAGCTGGCATTCCATTAGGACAAAGACAGACATTTTAGACTTGGTCTTCTGAAAGGTTAAGTAAATACATTGAGCCTTCTGAGCACTCTAGTAAGCCCAAATAATAATGGTGATAATAATAGTAACTATTATTATAGTTATAATAGCAATAAAGTCTCCATCTGGCTTTTGGTTTTGCTGCTCCCTGAGCCTAATGAAGTCTGTTCATCTCGAACCTGGTTTACCACTTCTTTGGAGACCGATTTTTCTCTTGCAGTGAGTTGAGCTTTGATGGGTAGGGTATTGTGACTGAAAAGAGAGAATAAGGGATAGAAGTTTATCTGTAACTGCATTCTGTTTTGAGGTAAAGATATGCTCAAATTTTGATCCATCATGAAAGGTAATAATTCCTCAGTCCTAGATCTGTATTAGTTTTGATCTTATGCTAATATGATGCAATTGATCATTAGTATCCTAAAAATCTTCTTTATGATGTAAACCCAGGACTGAAAAGGAACAAAAATGTTCCAACTCATAAGCTTTCTGCTTTCTTCTTTCTTCAGATACATGGGTGAAGGTATTCTCCCAGGTGTGGTTCCGTATGGACTCAGACAAACTTGCAGACCTCTGAGCCACAACCTTGTTTTAAAGTGCCTCCTGTTATAAATATATGGCCCCAAATTGCTTCTTCTTTCTTGGTCTGGGTATGACACCAGAGAGGCAAAGGCCAAGGGTTTTGGTAGCAAGAAAATGAGATAAAAACCAAATGCCACTGGCTTGTTAGACAAACTGGCATAACATTCCAATATTTCTTACCAGTCCTGTCAATTCATATTTAGTTACTCTTCTGTAATCTACATTCCCAACGCCATGCTAATACACTCTCCGTTTAATGAATGAGAATGGGCATCACTTATCACCATAGTCCCACTTAGATTGAGGACACTTTAGTTCTCAAGCTTATGTTTTATTTTCCTCGAAGGCCTGGGTTAACCACAAACTTCCTGAGAAAACTTAGGCTTAGCAGCTTCACTGGTGACTTTTCAATCTTGGAACAGCAACAGTTAAGAGAAAAGGAGTTGAAAAGAAGATGGTGAAATGTGATCAGGACAGAGGCTTGTTCTTACAAAAGATTCCAGAAAAGTAAACTTCACCTTCATTGGGCATGCCTCCTGAAGAAGAATGCCATGTCCTCATGTGTATATTTTAACCCTTCAGCTTTGCCCAACTGCTGACCTAAAAGAGAAACACAAATGGATTGAAAGAGAAGGGGAGTAGCGGCGCCTGGGTGGCTCAGTCGGCTGAGCGTCCGACTTAGGCTCAGGTCATGATCTCGCAGTTCGTTGGTTCAAGCCCCATGTTGGGCTCTGTGCTGACAGCTCAGAGCCCGGAGCCTGCTTTGAATTCTGTGTCTCCCTCTCTCTGCACCTTCCCCGCTCATGCTCTATCTCTCTCTGTCTCTCAAAGATGAATAAACGTTAAAAAAAAAAATTTTTTTTTAAAAGAAAGAGGAGGGGAGCTTGGAGTCTGAGAAACTAAGACATCTTTCCCTGGAAACCTCAAATCTGAAGTTTAAGATTTTGAATGCTTTGACCAGCTTCAAAAAGAGAGCATGTTTCCATAAGAGCACCACACACATTTAAAAATGTGCTCCTTGGAACCACACAGTGGCTGGCCTCATTATCTATAGGCCATTTGATTTGGGGCAAAAATACAATAACTGTGAAGTTCCTCTTAAATTAACAGCTGGTTCTGAAACAACGTTTCTCTGGGGCATGAAATAGATGACTTCTCCCATTCTTTGGAGTAGTCTAAGCCACAGAAGGCCCTGTGGATGACGTACATCCCCTCTTCATCCCTGTCTTTGAGTATGTTCTCTGGATAATTTTGACACATCCCAGAGCCGTCTAGAGACCTGAACCATGTACAGGCCATCCAGTTAAGCCCAGATTTCCAGCCATCCGCACCAAAGTTCTTCAGACACGTGGGGAGGCTGTCTTGGATTCTCCACACCAACTCTTTTGCCACAGCTGAAAACCACTGCGTGGCCTCGGTCAATGTCACACGGAGTAGAAACATCACTCCATTGAGCCTCGCCCAAATTCCAGACCCACAAAATAACGAAGTCTAATTAAATTGCTATTGTAAGGG
The DNA here is from genome assembly GCF_018350215.1 of Panthera leo. Lineage (NCBI taxonomy): Eukaryota > Metazoa > Chordata > Mammalia > Carnivora > Felidae > Panthera > Panthera leo. The sequence goes on along the minus strand of NC_056687.1, from coordinate 143,850,669 downwards.
GGCACCTGGGTGACTCAGTCGGTTGAGCATCCGACTTTGACTCAGGTCACGATCTCACATTTCATGAGTTCGAGCCCTGCATCGGCCTCTGTGCTGACAGCTCGGAGCCTGGAGCCTGCTTCGGATCCTGTGTGTCTCTCCTTCTCTCTCTCTGCCTCTCCCCTACTCGCACTGTCTCTCTGTCTCAAATATAAAGAAACATTAAAAAAAACAACAACCTTAAAAAGAGTCATTATTGTTTGAAGCCATTACATTTTGGTGCGATTTCTTGTGCAGCAAATGGTACTTGGAAAGGAGGTGCTTCACCACAAAAATCTTAAGTATGTGACATTGGCTTTGGGACTGGGTGGATGCTGGCAGGACCTCAATAATACTGTAAATATAATCTCGAAGAGCTCCAAGAGGCCGCTGCTGAGGGCTCCTATGACATTGAGGAAAGTGTTATTTGCAGATGAGGAAGAAATGGAGCTTGCCATGTAGTGGCACAGTTTGCCAAAACTGCTATCTCTAGAGACGTGGGAAATCAAAAAGGGTACTACTTAAGGAATTCATGGGCTTGGCTGTGGAGATTTCCAGGCAGAGTGCAGAAAGTGCCAGCTGACTTCTATCTACTGTTTATGATAACTTAGAAGAAGAAAGAGAGAGGAAATGAAGAAGAAACTATCAGGTTTTGAGGCAAATACAGAGGAATTATAATACACCCAGAACTTGCTGGGCTTGAAAATAAAACTGTTTTCTATCCCCAGTCCAGTGTGTCCCAGTAAAAGATTTTCAAGGTAATAAATGGCAAGATCAAGTCCAGAGTCATTAGTAGAGCATATCCTCTCATATATATAGCTTTAAGACCCTTTATTAGGATTTCAGAACATTTAAGGGTAGACTTTTATAGATTGTCTCAGTTAAATGATAAAGCTTTCAAGAATTTTGAGGGTGTTATTCTACAGCAGCCTTAAACATGGCTCATGCATAGAAGAACTTATCTCAGAAAGAAATGTGAGGAGCGTCTGGGTGGCTCAGTCAGTTAAATGTCGACTTTGGCTTGGGTCTTGAGTTCGAGCCCCGCATCGGGCTCTCTGCAGACAGCTCAGAGTTTGGAGCCTGCTTCAGATTCTATGTCTCCTCCTCTCTCTGCCCCTCCCCCACTCGTGCTTACTCGCTCTCTCTCTCTCTCTCCCTCAAAAGTAAAAAAAAAGAAAGAAGGAAACGTGGGTGCAGGTTTGTTTATTGGAGTTTATTATAAATTGATATAAGAAACTCAGAAAGCTGTTGAAGGGATCAAAACAGCTTGCAACGCAAGACACAGCGATAGTACAAAATTAACTTGAGCAGGAAGCAGGCTATGAAAGCTATCTTGCTGCAAACACAGGCACTTTTTCTATAGATGAGAAGTGATGGTTTGGAGGAAGGAGTCAAGAACCCACAGGTCCAAGCCAGGAGCCAAGAATAATCCATTCACAGGGAGAACTGGACCCTAATCAATGGATTAAAGTGGTGCCATGTGCCTGAGTGGATTTCAGAATTGCTATGGGCCTATGATTGCTGTGTACTTCCTGTTCCTTGCCTTTTTGGATGGGACTGTCTATTATGGCCATCCAATCTCTGTTTTACTGTTACAGGCTGAGAAACCTTTCTCTTTAATTCACAGGTCCTATAATCAATGGGAACTGTACTCGACCACCTATGGTGTGCCATAAGACTTTTAAAGAATGATCACAGTAGCTGCATTCATTACAATCTCAAAATGGGAACAATGCAATGTCATTTTATATTAAGTTCAAGAACATGCCAACTAAGCTACAATCATAAGGGTTACAGGAGCCGTTGGCTACCTCTAAAGAGAAGAGGAATTGACTGGAAAAAGGCTTGAGAAAATCTAAGGTAATAGAATATTTTTTATCTTGGTCTGGGTGATGGTATATAGATACATACATATGTAAAAATTAATTGTGCTATGCACTTAAGGTTTGTGCATTTTTATGGTGTCACTTTGATCACAATTACAACTAAATCAATAGGCACTGTATTGGAAACTCCACGTGTGGCTGTCCGCCTACTGTTTAGGTAGATACACACTTGCACTGAATTCTCTTTCACTATTCCTCGGGTCAATCATTAAGGGGCTTAACAGTGATTTCCTCTCTTCCTTCTCCGTGTATTAGCTAAGAGGGAACTTCGTTTTTGTGTCAAGGAATCCTCATAACAATGATATGATTTAATCAGCACTCTGTATTCCTTGTTTTATATTAGAAGAGTCTCTCAGTTTGCATCATCCCCTTTGCAGATTCTCACATTAACTTTGCTCTTGATGTTTCACTTTTGATTCATCCCGATTTTGGAACCTAACACTTTTCATCATCAATTTTATTTCAAAATCTTTCAACGTCAACATTTCCCACGTCAAGCTTCAAATCACAGTCGAACAATTCATAAACAATTAGAGCCATATTTATTTATGGCACTGATTGGCATTATGCAAATTAACTCCATTTATAGCACAGTGGCTTTTGTAACTAGAAAAAGTAACATTACTTTATATGTTAAATATATTTTGTTTTCAGATGGGTTATCTGAAGTTTTGTTTCTTCTCTTTTTTTTCTTCCTTTGCTTGAGAAAAATTCACTGCATATTGCATGTTCCAAATTTAAACCTGACACCTAGATAGAAAACTGACAAACAGGAAACGACTAAAAGGAAGAGGTTCTTCCTACCATGTTTGATACCATCAAAACAGACGCTTTTTGTAAAACCTTTCTCTTTTTTTCTTTTTTTTTGGGGGCACAAAGGGGTGGGACAGTAACAGTGTCAGTTTATTCATTTATCCCTTTGTGCCTATGTTAATAAAAAACTGATTGAACGGTTCGTGCGTCTCTTCTGGTATATGCTTTATAATTTGGTTGGGATTAGAGTATTCAGCTTTCACACCCTTTGCCTAGAGAGTTACAAACCAATAATGAGAATCAAGTGCAAAGTGTCCCTCTTATAGCATTTTCCCCAATCCTTAGAGATGAATCATGCCATATGCCTATTTCCTACATTCCTAACGAAGAAGGCCAATCAGTGCGCATGTAACCCGTGGAGGCAGTTATCTATTGACTGAACCCATGAACTTCAAGTCAGTGCCTTAGATACAAACGCTTCCATCTTGTAAACAAAATGAGGCCTGGAAATAATCTATTGTTTAGGTGTGAAATTCTGGATGTTTTATAACTAGCCATGTTGGTCACCCCTGAATTAACTGTTCTAATTAGAGTTTTTAAACAAAAGAGTAGTACGTGCCCATTATAAAAATTAAAACCAGACAGAAGCATATTTTTTTTATATACATTTATTTGTTTTTGAGAGACAGAGAGAGACGCAGCCCAAGTGGGGGAGGGGCAGAGAGAGAAGGAGACCCGGAATCTGAAGCAGGCTCCAGGCTCTGAGCTGTCAGCACAGAGCCCGATACGGGGCTCAACTCACAAACCATGAGATCATGACCTGAGCTGAAGTCCGACACTTAACCGACTGAGCCACCCAGGCGCCCCACACAGAAGCATATAAAAAGTGAGTTTCCCCCCTGCCTCCTCTGCCTCTCCCCTTAACTCCCTTCCTACACAGTTACCTTCTTAACAGTTGGTGGGAATCTTTCTATTTCATCTATTTGCCACTTAAATGCAACATATATCTAGATAACGATCTTTCTCTTTTTACGCAAATGAAGTTATACTACAAGTAATGGTCTAAAGTTTATTTTGTCCCCTGAAACATATACCTCGTCTTGTTACTGGTAGTAATCTACCAGCTTCAAAATTTTGAAACAAAAAATTTTGTGACTGATTGTAACAATTATTTATGTTTTTACAAATAATATATTGTATTCATAGAGATTAAAATATTACAGAGAGGCTAAAATCCCTTTGATCTTTGCTTTGATTTCTGCCCCCACACTTAATACCTCTCCCACCCATCACCACTGTTAGCAGCTTTGCAAATGTCCTTCCAGACCTTATTCTGTGCATTTATATATCATTATTTACAGAATCATAACAATGAACGGTATTGTTTTTGTGTGTATTTGTTTAACTTAAGTAGTTTTCTATTGTATGTAAGGTTCCACCGTGTTCTTCTTTACTCAACAATTTGTCCCAGTGATCATTCCATGTTAATACATGTAAATCTATCCCACTCTTTTAACTAAGCCTCTTGTACATTTTGTTGAGCACCTCCACTACTGGAGGCCATTTAGGTTGTTTCTGGTTTTTTTCATGCTTAAACATAATGCTACCTAATCTTTGTAACTTTAAATGTGGTTCCTTATGTAATTGTACAAAACATGTCAATTTATAAGTACATTAAAAATGATACCTGCCTGGGGCCCCTGAGTGGCTCAGTTGGTTGAGCGTTCATCTTCGGCTCAGGTTATGATGTCACAGCGGTCGAGTTCAAGCTCTACATCGGGTTCCCTGTTGTCAACACAGAGCCTGCTTTGGATCCTCTGACCGTCTCTCTGCCTCTCCCCTGCTCATGCACTCTCTCCCCACGTGAAAAAAAAAAATGATACCTGCGTGCCAAAATTTGTAAGTCATGGGTAGTAACCTGAGCATTTTATTTAACTGATAATAAAAATATAGTAAAATGTGTGACTTTATCAATAATTCTGACAATATCAAAGTGTTTCATTTTGTTCAGAACAAGGGAAGTTAGTGAGAAGTGAAATTACTGGGTCACAGACGGTATGTAGATTTTTGTTGAATAAATAATAAACATTAATTTTTGTTAAATAAATATTTAATAAATAATAAATGCCACTGAATTGGCCTGCAAACTGTACCAACTTCAGTTATACCAGCAATGCTTATTCCTTCACCTTATTGCTAATAACATTGTCCAGTTTTGAAATTTTTTATCAATCTGACAGGTGAAGAATGCTATAGAATTTATTATAATTTGCAAGCCTTCAAACCATGCCATCAGCATTCCTGGGTGTCCAGCTTAAAGACGGCAGAGAGTGGGACTTCTCAGCCTCCATAATTTCATGAGCCAATATCTTATAATAAATGTCTTCATATATACATATATTTATTTATATACATATATATGAGATATATAAGATAGCCCTAAGATAGATCTTATGACTAGTATATTAGTCAAAGTTCTCCAGAGAAACATAACCAATAGGACATCTGTATATGTATATTTTATATGTGTATGTATGTATATGTATCTATATATCTTATACATATATATGCACACATATATAATATATATCTTACATGTATATATATAATATAGTCTTATATATATATCTTTATACATATATGCACATATATATATCTCACAGTTATACACATACATATACATATACATATATATCTTACATCTGTACACATATACACACATCCTATTAGTCCTGTTTCTCTGGAGAACCTTGACTAATATTCTAACCATAACCTATGCAATTTTGTAGACAGTGAACATTTTTATTTTTATTTTATCTTATTTTTTTAATTTAAATTATTTTATTTTATTTTATTTTATTTTATTTTATTTTATTTTATTTTATTTTATTTTATTTTTGGGAGAGAGAGAGCATGAATAGGGGTGAGAGGCGGAGAGAGAGAGAGAGAGAGAGAGAGAGAATCTCAAGCAGTCTCCACACTCAGCACAGAGCCCAATGCGGGCTCCATCCCACAACCCTGGGATCATGACCTGAGCCGAAATCAAGAGTTGGACACTCAACTGACTGAGCCATCCAGGCACTCAGAGAACATTTTTAATTGTCCTGTTACAATTAACATATTTTTGTACAGCTATTAGATATCAAGACTGTGCTATACATTGCAAGGTTTATCTAGAGAAGCAAGGCATAGCATAGTGGTAGTCGATCTCTCTGCTGTTAGTCGTGGCAGTTGTGTATTTAGGGAAGAAGAAGATTACAGAGGGTCTTCAAGAAGTTCTGGTGGCATTGAAGACATGTCTTGATTTTATAGATTAAAAGTGGCCACAAATTATTTGACCCTGTTCCTACTGAATCTGGACAGGTCTGTGACTGCTTTGATGAGTAGAGTATGCCACCAGTGGTAACCAGGGCAGTTTTGACCTAGAGTTTTAGAGGACTGGCAGTTTCAGCTTTGGTTTCTGTGAACCCTGAGTCACCACGTGGCAGTCTGACTATCTTGCTAGAGTAAGAGGGGAGCCAAAGTGAGCCTAGCCCTCCAGCTGTACCTGCGAAGGCATCAGTCTAGTGAATAAAGATTCCTGGGATTTTCCAGATGAGCCTAGCTGCCAGCTGAATACTTTCTGGCAACCCTAGTGGATCCCATGTGTATCTGAATTCCTGACCCAGAAAATTGTGAAATGTAGTAAAGTAGTTTATGTTTTAAGTCATGAGTTTAACAGTGATTTGAGTAGCAATAGATAATTGGAATAGAAGCCGATATAAAAGTGTGATCTAAAAGGAAAGAAAATGCTTCAGTTGTAGTAGATTAGTCCTCAGGGAGGACAGAGCTTAAAATTTGAATCCCTTGTGATGCAAATCTTTTGCTTAATTTACAGAAACAGAGAGCCATTCTTTCCTACATATTTTTGTGCTATACCCACACACTTGTTACAGAGCAAACACAAACCCTAACAGAATCATCTAGGAACAAATGACAATATTCGGCCCCTGAAACAATGAGGTGTTTTTAGGTAGCTTCAATCTTAATGCAGAGTATGATGATTACAGCTTAACTCAGCCTGGGACTTGCATCCTAAATATTAGGACAAGACAGGAGATCACTGGTACAATTTCCTTACTTTATATTTAAAAAACTGTGTCTGAGAGAGATTGAGCATTTTGGCTAAGGACTCATGAATGATTGTGTCAGAATCTGGAATAGACCTTTGGCTTCCTAACCCTTCTTCTGGAGCCTATTACTACACTACATTGCAAACCATCAGCCCATGCAAATGTGGGTGCGCACAGACACATAGGCACAAAAACATAATTGGGCTTTAAAATTTGAGAACTCAATCATTTTAGTACTATGCAACAATCCGATTTCTAGGACCAAATAATTGTTAAATGTTTTTTTAATGTTTATTTATTTACTTTTGAGAGACAGAGAGAGAGCACAAGCAGGGGAGGGACAGAAAGAGAGAGACACACAAAATCGGAAGCAGGCTCCAGGCTAGGAGCTGTCAGCATAGAGCCCTATGCGGGGCTCAAACCCACAGACCATGAGATCATGACCCGGGCTAAAGTTGAATGCTTAACCGACTGAGCCAGCCAGGCACCCCTAGAACCAAATAATCATTTTAACTACCAGCATATACAGTGGTGTACTTGTAAATGTTTAACAACCGGTTCTTTGAAAAATGAAGGAAAGTCCTAATTTGTAGTATTTGCTGATTCTGTAGTGTAGATAATCCCACTGTGGCCAATTTCAAGCTACCTAACATGAACTTGGGAATTAGAAAAGATCTGCCAAATCAGCTTTCTGAGCCAGTATGAGCCAGCTGTAGCACATTAATGATTATACCACTTTAAGGAAAGCCAACATAAAAAGAGACCTATTTGAAGTGATTAATCACAAAAGATTCTTTACAAAATACATCACTACACCACTTCTTTAAAGGGCTGGAACTTTTAAGTGCATTAAAATATTATTTGGGAAGAAATATTTCAATTTACTTATAACTTATAAGCAATGAAACATTGCCCCAAACAACATTTATAGCCATTATGGACAATACTTTGAAGAGCTGGAACTTTTAAATGCATTAAAATATTATTTGGGAAGCAACATTTCATTTTATTTATATAACTAATAAGCAGTGAAACATCGCCCCAAACAACATTTATAGCCATTGTGGACAATACACCAAATATTGCCCATGCCCCTTACATTTTCAAGACATTCTTGTAGTTGTGTTGGACCCAGGCAACAAGTTTAGGTCAATGGCTCATGAGTGGAAATGATACCAAGGACACAGGTAGTTAAAGACTATGAGTTCTTCATGCTTTGTCATGACACAAAAGCCTTGGAAGCTACAGGTTGAAATGGTGACATCACGAGATGAAGGGAGCCTGAATTCTTGAATTGCCAGATGGAAGTCAACTCTGTCGACCCTCTGCAGACTTTGCAAGAACAAGAAGTCATTAAAAAAAAATTTTTTTTAACGTTTATTTATTATTGAGAGACAGAGAGAGACAGAGCATGAGCACGGGAGAGGCAGAGAGAGAGGGAGACACCAAATCTGAAGCAGGCTTCAGGCTCCGAGCTGTCAGCACAGAGCCCAACGCAGGGCTTGAACTCACAAACCAAGATCATGACCTGAGCTGAAGTCGGACACTTAACCAACTGAGCCACCCAGGTGCCCCTGGAATAAGAAGTCAGTTTATCCGTGTATGAAACCATTGAGATTTGGAGGTTTGTTACCACACCACAGCAAGAATTATCTTGACTAATAGAGTTATAAAAGCAATTTCATATATTTGAACTGATGGAAACAAGAAGAGCTATAACTTAGAGGAGAATGGAAATAGGACAGAAAGTAGGAGAGAGTTTCCACCCTCTCATTAAGCAGCAACTGTTTCTGATTATAAACTTCTGATGCCCTTTTAATATAGGAGTAATGCTCCCTAGACTATTAGGATACCTCTAATAGAGAGCATTGATTTTCATTGATTTTCATTTCAGTTGAAATTATAACAACAATATTTCTATGTCCCTTTTAGAGCTATCAAATCATTTTCATACCCTATATTAATTACTTCATTTATTTATTTGTTCATTAGGCAACCATTTATTGAGTGCTTGTGATATTACAGTATGAGACGCTAGAAATATAATGGTGAGAAAAGACAGCACAGGCCCTGCCCTCATGGAAGTTCTAATGCTGGGGTTTACACAGTTATTAATCAAATTATCTAACAATGTTAAGGGTCTCAGAGTAGAAGTATAGCATGCTGTAAAAATGTGACAGGGGCATTTTATTTGGATGTGTTTGCAGTCAAAGTGGAAGGGAAGTGATATTCTTTCCCCTGACGAAGTGATATTTGAATCAAAATCTGAAGGATAAATGAGTTAAAATGAAGAGGGAAGTTTCTTCTTGCTGCTTTAACACATTACCACGAACAATTGCAGGAATAAATAAACATAATTTATTATCTCATAATTCTGGAGTCTAGAAGTCTAGGATGGGTCAGCACGGCTTCATTCCTTCTGAATGAATTCCTTCGTTCTCTAGGACAAAAGCTGCTTAAGGAAAAGATTGCCTTTTGTTGATTCTAGAGACTGCCACATGCCTTGACTCATGGCCCTCTTTTAGTGATGGCATCTCTCTAAGCTCTGTTTCTGTGGTCATATCTCCTTCCCTCTGATTCCAAATTTCTTCCCTCCCATTTGATTACATCGACTCACATGGATAATCCAAGATAATCTTCCCTTCTCAAGATCCTTAACTTAATCACATTTGCAATGTGCCCTTGTCATGTAGAGTAGCCTACTCACAGGTTTGGGGCATTAGGACATGGACATCTTTGGGGGCCGTTATTTTGTCTACCATGTAGTACAAGACATTGGAAACAGGATTTATTAAAGTGCTGAAATAGAGGGACATGTTGCATTGGAAATACAAGATGAAGCTTCTGTGACTAGTGTCAGAGTAAAGGGAGCACAATAATGTGACATTGGCCTAAAGAGAGAGGCCAGGGCTGGGCCCTGCAGAAACCTGTTGTCTTAGTCGGCCCAGGCTATCCTAACAAAAACCATTGACTGGGTGCCTTAAATAACACGTTTATTTCTCATAGCACTGGAGACTGGGGAGCCGAGATCAAGGTGCTGGCCAATTTGGCTCCTGGTGAGAATGGTCTCCCTGGTTTGCAGACAGCCATCTTCTTGCTGTGTTCTCACATGCAGAGAGATGGCAAGAACCAGCTATCTGGTATCTTCTTATAGGGGAACTAACCCCATCATGAGAGCTCTACCCTCATGATGTCACCTAAACCTAAATAATTCCCAATCCCCTAACATTGGGGATTAGCACTTCAACATATGAATTTGGGGAGGACATAATTCAGTGCATAGAACCTGTAGACTATTTCAAAGGTTTGGGTATATAATTATCATGGGAGTACTGGCAACCATCTTCATTTATCAGGAAAAAAATCTATCTATCAAGAAAAGATCACCTACGGGGACTTTCATCGTTGTTTCTAACCCTGAGGTGCTGTGGAATTCAAAATGTGCCAATAAAAATTCACAAGAACTTAATCTCATAAAATGGAGATAATAATCGTACCTGCTACACAGAGTTGGTATAAAAAAATTCATGGAATCACTTAAAACCAAATCTTCTGGTATTAAGAGAAAGAGCAATGTTATGGTTTCCCAACCCCATGAGGTTTCAAATGAAAGATGAGTGAGATGAGGTGAATGGGGGATGAGGAAGCTACACAACAATTAAGATTAAAAATGAAATGGCAGGCTAGAGAGTACAAAAAGAAAAAACAAACAAAGTGGCTATCTAGTTGTATTCCCTGGTGAATCTAGTTCAAATGGACAAGGCAGATTGAGTGCATAAAAGAACAAATGAAGCACAGTTTGAAAATCTCTGGGAATTCTGAGATGTCTTAGGCTTCCCCTGATGGAGCTGAAAATCATAGCAAGCAGAATGCCGGAAGTGTGGTGTATTATCAAAGGACAGAGAGCCACTTATTCAAGCTAAACACTTAGTGCTGTCATGCTGATGTGACCAAGAATGACACTCGGGCACAGATATGGGGCCATTTTTGTCAGGATAAATACTCCACTCAGTAATTTAATATAATGGGCTGAGTCTGCTAAGGCATATAGACATTGTTTGAAGTTGGTCTGGAATGACAACTTTTCTATGCAACCTGTAAGGAGTGTTGTATTCTAGTAACTAGGAGGTACAGCTTACTCAAAGTTATTTGAATTTACACCATCTTGAGTTGGGTTTCCCCAGAGTGGACACTGAGATAAGGATTTGAGTATAATAGCTTATTTAGGATGTGACCCCAGGAGGCACGAGCACTGTAGGAGTGTGGACAAGTGAGACAGAGAAAGGAAAGCAGACAGTATGGGGTGAGCTAAGAAGCAGGTTAAGGCCAAGGGCAACTGGGATCCAGTTCTCCTAGAGACCTGGAGGAGATGGCACAGCAACGTACTTAGAGCTGCCTGCTCACCAAGGGTGAAGACCCTGAGGTACTTATACTCCAACTCGCATCTGTCATTGGCTAACGACTGCTTGGGGAAGGAAGGGTCAGTATCTGAGAACCAAATCTGCTCTTCCAGTCAGAGAAAGCCCTCATGGTGTGCTCTCAGTGGAAACTGTAGGCAAGCACAGGACAGAACGTGTCAAGAGGATATGGGTATCTACTGTGTGTATCTCAAACTTAGCAAAATCTTGGCATCAATGAAATGTATTGAAATGTACATATCATGACTCAAATGTTGTGATCAGTTCCCTTTTGCTTACCCAAGGATACCACTCTAAGGTTTTTTTCCGCTGTCTTATGCATCATCAAAGTTTCCCTCTGAACTGGATTTATTTTTGCATCATTATAAAAACATCCTCTGCCTTCCTCCCCACTGTGTCCACTTCTCCTTCTACTTGATTCCTGATGTCTCTCTTTCCCTTTATAGCAAGCTCATTGAAAAATATCATTTTGTACTCAATGCTTATAATTCTTTTTCTTCCATTATTTCTGGAATCAATTAGAAATGTATTTTTGCCCTAGTCTTTACACAAAATAGATAATGACAAAGCCGTCAATAACTTCCATGATAATAAACTCAATTATCAATTCTCAGCCCTTATTTTATTTATCAACAGTATCTGACACAGTTGTATACTCCCTCCTTTTATGATAAACTTTTTTCCCCATTGGAACATCACATTCTCTTAGTTTTCTGCCCATCTAATTGATGTTCCTTATGTGTTTCTTTTGCTGAACCTTTTCCAGTTCCTCCTTATCTCCTTGACTTCCATATTTTGAAAGCCCTCACCCCAATCTCAGCCCTTGGACCTCTTCTCTTTTCCATCTGCCCTTTGATGATATCAACTGGTCGAATGACCTCAATCTGGGTACTCATGATTCCCAATTTATATTTTCAGCCCAGACTTTTCCATTCTAGTGGTTCTTACCCCAGGACAATCATGGCCCCTACTCCGACCCTAAGGGATATTTAGCAATGACTAGCTATATTTTGATTGTCACAACTGGGGGAATGGGTGCTACTTGCATCTAATGTGTAACGATCAGGGATGCTACTAAACATCTAACAATGCACAGAACATCTCCCCACAACAAAGAATTATCCAGTCCCAAATGTCAATGGTGCTGATATGGAGACACCCTACTCCATTTTCATATAAACAACTGCACATTTAACATATCTGCATGAATGTCTAATGGACATCTCAAACTTAACGTCTTCAGAAGTCAGTTCTGACCAACACTCCCAAACCTGTCCTATTTGCATCCTTTTATGGTTTAATTAATGGCACCTCTGCCCTTATGGTTGCTTAAGTCAACAGTGTTGGAATCATCCTTGACAACTTTCTCCACCTCTGACATCCAGTCCATCAGCAAACTGTGCTCTATTTTGAAATCTCCTCACCTTAGCATTATTATCCAGGTTCTAACCAGTAACATCTGTTATATTATGTTATCAATCTACTGAATTATTGCTTTCATTTCCAATGTGTTCCCCTGTTTCCAAGTCTCCTATAGTCTATCCACAACCCAGAAGCCAATGATCCACTTAAAATACATGTCATGTCACACTCTGCTCAAAACTATCCAAGGACTTTCTGTATCACATAGAATAAAAGTCAATGTCCTTTAAATGACCTAAATGCCTTACTTGATTCATCTTTCTTTTACTGATTTTAACCCCATTACTCTTGTCCTCACTCAGCCACACATACTTCCCACTTTGCTCTTCCGTGAGCATAACAGATGTGCTCCCACTTCTGGGCTGTTGCACTTGCTGTTTTCCCAGACTATTCATTGCTCCTCCTTTACCTCCTTGTAGGCTCTACACAGATGTCCTCTTCTCAGGAAGGACTTCTTCCAACATCCAATTTAAAATTGTACCCCCTTTTCACTCCAACATACCCTGTCTTCCCTCATTGTGTAGTTTTTTTCCATCAGTATATTGATCAGTTTCCAGCATGTTACATATTTTACTTATTTTTCTCATTTATTGTCTGTCTCCTTCTTATATGATATCAGTTCCATGAGGTCAGGAAATTTGTTTTGTATACTGATGTATCCACAGTGCCTAGAATAGTGTCTAATATGAAGCAGGTTTTCAGTATTTGTTGAATAAGTGAATTAGTGAACAAAAACATACAGCTGTCTTTGTTTTCCATAACTGATGTAATTTACTTTTTGCTCCTATTCTCAGTCATGGCAGGGAAAATAAAGAATAATGTAAATATGTTAAGTCAGTCTTATTGGCAAGACATAGAAGAACAAGAAGTCTTATACATTCCTTATGAGAGCACAATTTGGCAAAAACATTTTAGGAAAGAACTAGGTATTATCTGATAAAAGGCAAAGATTAACATATCCTACAATCGAGCAATTCCACTCCTAGGTATATACTCTAGAGTTGAGAAATTCTTGTCCCTGTGTGAAGCAAATTTTTTCATAACAAACCCCAAAGATAATCTAAATAGACACAGACAGGAGAGTGGATAACTAACTTCAGGTGTAATAAAACATGAATGAATTATAGCTACATAGAGCAATGTGAATGAATCTCAAAATAATATTGAGAAACAACAGCAAATAGTTCAGAGTTTTGCTGATTCCCTCTGAAAATGAGGGAGCTGGCAGGTGCCATTTTACTCCCCTATCCTCAAGCATAAGCACAGAGACACCTGCAGGAGGTAGGGCTGCACGGACACTTGCTAATCCGCTAGCAATGCACCATGCCCGCGAGCTCTCCTAAGGACTCACCCACTCCAAGCCTGCTAGCCTCAGGCCTGGGCTCGGGGCAATTTTGTTAAAGTCCGAGGGGAGGGTGCACAGCTTCCACCACATGCTGATTCATTGCACTGCGCACAGCTGCACGCCCATGGCCACCCTGGCATGCATCCTCCAGCTACCGCAGTGCTTCAGGGGATCACACATAGGACTAAAGGCCCAGTTCAAATTTGGCTATCATCATCACCCTGTTCCCAATGTCCCCAGTGGGCATACCCCCCCCCAGGGCTGCCCTGATTGTGTCCCGATAACACCACAGAGAGCAAGCAAAAACCACAACAGGCAGAGAGTCAGTGCAGATGACTGAACTGAAAGGAAAAGTGACTGAGACACAACAGCAAGGCATAAACAACACAATAGGATACTCTCCTGAAGTGCCAGGTTCTGGTGAACAGGAGACCCTGAACTGCAGGGCACTCCATGACCTCTTTTGCACAAAGTCAGTACTTTCAAGAGCAGAAGACACAGATGACTTTCTTAAGACACAGAACAGGTACAGAGAGGCAGAGAAAAAAGGAGATAAGTTTATCTCAAATGAAAGAGCAGGACAAGGCCACAGTCAGAGATCAAATCAAAATAGATGTAAGTAACATGCCTGATAGAGAATTTAAAGCAATGATCTTAAGGATACTCACTGGACTTGAGAAAAACTGGGAGACATGATGACACCCTTATCATAGAGATAAGGAATAGCCTGGCAGAGATAAAGGACACAATAAATGAAATGAGATACACACCTGATGGAGTAAACAGTGGGATGGAAGAAGCACAGGAACAAATTAGTGACCTGAAAAGTATCAAGCTGAATAAAAAGAAAGAAAAAAAATTATGCAAAATAAGAATAGACTTAGGAAACTCAGTGACTCCATCTAATGTAATAACATTCATATTGGAGGAGTCCCAGAAGAAGAAGAGAGAGAAACGGGGTAGAAAATGCATTTGAAGAAATAATAGCTGAAAACTCCCCAAATCTGAGGAAGGAAACAGATATCCAGCTCCAGGGGGCACAGAAAAGTCTGAACAGAATCAACAAAAGCAGACCAACAGCAAGACATATTGTAATTAAATTTGCAAAATATACTGAGATGGGAAAAAAATTTTTTTAAAGCAGCAAGACAAAAGAAGTCATTAACTTCCAAAGGAAAACCCATAAGGCTAGCAGGAGATTTTTCAACAGAAACTTTACAAGCCAGAAGAGAGTTGCATGATATATTCAAAGTGCTGAATGAGAAAAATCTGTAGACAAGAATACTCTATATGGCAAGGCTGTCACTCAGAACAGAAGAGGTATAGAGTTTCTCAGGCAAACAAAAGCTAAAAGAATTTGTGACCACTAAACCAACTCTACAGGAAATATTAAAGGGGACACTTGCAGAGAAAAGGAGAGACAAAAGTGACAGTACGGAGGTAGGAAACACAAAAAACAGTATAAATGAATGTTTCTGCAAAAAAATCTGTCAAGCAACTTACAAAAACAAGATATCAATTATAATAACATATACCTAAAATGTGGCAAGGACAGGAGAAAACAAAGGGTTTGAACTTGAATGACCATCAACTTCATATAGACTGCTATGCAGAAAAGCTTATATACAAAGCTAATGGTAACCATATATCAGAATCCACCAACAAATATGCAAAGAATAAAGAGAAAGAAATCCAAATATATCACTAAAGAAAATCAGCAAAACATGAAAGACAAGAAAAGATCAGAGAAAATCTTCAGAAACAACCACAACACAAGTAATGAAATGACAATACATACATATCTATCAATAATTATTTTGAATGTAAATGGACTAAGCAAAACACATAGGGTGACAGAATAGATAAGGAAATAAGACCCATCTATGTGTTGCTTACAAGAGTCCCATTTTAGACCTAAAGACACCTGCTGGTTGAAAGTGAGAGGAAACATCTATCATGCAACTGGATGTCAAAAAAAAAAAAAAAAAAAAAAGCTGAAACAGCAGTACTTTTATCAGACAAAATAGACTTTAAAATAAAGACTGTAACAAGAGACAAAGATAGACACTATGTAAAAATAAGGGGGATAATCCAACAAGAAGACATAACAGTTGTAAATATTTATACAACCAACACAGGAACACCCAAATACATAAAACAGTTAATAATAAACACAAAGGAACTAATTGATAATAATACAATAATAGTAGGGGACATTAACATCCCACTTACATCAATGGACAGGCCATCTAAACAGAAAATCAACAAGGAAACAATGGCTTTGTATGACACCTTGTACCAGATGGATTTAACACATACATTCAGAGCATTTCATCCTAAAATAGCAGAATACACATTCTTTTCAAGTGCACACAGGGCATTCTCCAGAACAGATTACTTTTAGCCCACAAAACAAGTCTCAACAAATTCAAGAAATTCAAAATCAAACCATACATCTTTTCTGAGTGCAATGCTATGAAATTAGAAGTCAACCAAACAAACAATATGGAAAGACCACAAATACATGGATGTTAAATAACATGCTACTAGACAATTAATGTGTCAACCAGCAAATAAAAAAAGAAATTAAAAAGTACACGGAAGCAAATGAAAATGAAAACACAACTCTCCAAACATCTGGGGTACAGTAAAAGTGGTTCTAAGAGGGAATTTTAGAGCAATACAGGTCTACCTCAAGAAGCAAGAGAAATCCCAAACAATCTAACCTTACACCTAAAGGAGCTAGAAAAAGAACAGTAAACAAAACCTAAAACCAGGAGAAGGAAGAAAATAATAAAGATTAGAGCAGGAAAAAATGATATAGAAACTAAGAAAAACAAAAAAACAAAAAACAAAAACCAATAGACCCGAGCCCAAATCAAGAGTTGGATACTTAACTGACTGAGCCACCCAGGTCCCCTAAGAATTCTAAAATTTATATGGAACCACCACAGACCCAAATAGCCAAAGCAATCTTGAAAAAGGAAAGAAAAGCTGGAGGTATTACAATTCTGGGCTTCAAGTGGTAGTAATCAAAACAATATGGTATTGGCACAAAAAATAGACACAGATCAATAGAACAGAATAGAGAGCCCAGAAATAAACCTACAACTGTATGGTGAATTAATCTTTGACAGAGCAAGAAAGAATATCCAATGGGAAAAAGACAGTGTCTTAAAAACATGGTGTTGGGAAAACTGGACAGTATGCAAAAGAATGAAACTGGACCACTTTCTAATACCATACACAAAAATAAACTCAAAATGGATTAAAGACCTAAATGTGAGACATAAAACTATAAAAATCCTGGAAGAGAACATAGGTAGTAACCTCTCTGATACTCACCATTGCAAGAGTTTTCCAGATATATCTCCAGAAGCAAGGGAAACAGAAGCAAAAATAAACTGTTGGGAGTACATCAAAATAAAAAGCTTATGCACAGAAATGGAAATAATTAACAAAGCTTAACGACAACCTGTGAAATGGGAGAAGATATTTGTAAATGACATATCTGATAAAGGGCTAGTATCCAAAACATATAAAGAACTGATACAACCCAACACCCAAAACGCAAATAATCCAATTAAAAAATGCCAGAAGACATGAACAGATATTTCTCCAAAGAAGATATCCAGATGGCTGACATATACATGAAGAGATGCTCATCATCAGTTATCATCAGGGAAATGCAAATCAAAACTACAACGAGAAATCACCTTACACCTGTCAGAATGGCTAAAATCAACAACACAAGAAACAGTAGGTGTTGGTGAGGATGTTGAGAAAAAGGAACATTTGTGCACTCTTGGTAGGAATGCAAACTGGTGCAGCCACTGTGGAAAGCAGGATGGAGGTTCCCCAAAAAGTTAAAAATAGAACTATCTTATGATCCAATAGTGGCACTACTGGGGATTTATATAAAAAATTCAAGATATATAATAAATAAATAAAATAAATAAATAAATAAATAAATAATAAAATAAATAAATAAATAAATAAATAAAATTCAAGATATATAAAAAATTCAAAGGGATACTTGCATCCCGGTGTTTATAGCAGCATTATTCACAACAGACAAGACATGGAAGCAACCCAAGTGTCCATGGACTGATGAATGGATAAAGAATGAAATCTTGCCATTTGCAATGACATGAATGGAGCTAGAGAGTATAATGCTAGGCAAAATAAGTCAGTCAGGGAAAGACAAATGCCATAATATTTTACTCATATGTAAAGAAACTTATGTTAAGAAACAAAACAAACAAAGAAAAAAATAGAGAGAGACCAATAAACAGACTCTTTAGCTATAGAGAACAATCTGACAGGTACCTGTAGGGAGGTGGTGGCGGGATGGGTGAACTAGGTGATGGGGATTAAGGAGTGGACTTGTCACGATGAGCAATGGGTGATGTATGGAAGTGTTGAATCACTATATTGTACACCTGAAATTAATATAACACTGTTCACTAACTAGAATTAAAATAAAAACTAAAAAAAAAGAAGCCATCAAACTGGTTGATGTATCCAAAAAAAGATGGCTTTCTGTAGCTCAGAGCAGGGCAGATGATGTTAGAATGGATGTTGAGGGGCGAGCAGAGAGTATCAAACAGAGATGATCATTGTGCTTGCTGTATTGGGTTTAATCCACTATCTTCAAAATTCCTAAGGAAATATAATACTAAATAATTTTACAATTTGTCTTCTCCTATCTATGGAATGCATAGGAAGAGTGACCAAATGACTTGTCAGACCTTGATTTTGGTACTTCAGTCTTGCCATTAACATTTAATTAAAGATTAATCAAGGATTAGTAGTTTAGTTAAAGATTTCATAGTTTGCATAGAGAAAGGTGGTAATTTTCAAGTTCAGAAAAGGAAGAGGTAACTCTGTCAGTTTTTATCCAGTAGACTGTAGGAGCACAAAAGTTTCCAGTCAGTGGCACTCCAGTGAATTCTGTCATGAATCTGAACCACTTGGTTCAGATAGATCAGCCCTTGACAGACCTGTCTCCATTTATTGTTGAGGCCCATAAGTGCCCCAGATAAAGGTCTCTGATTATAACTCCACATCCCAAGACTCTCTCTGGACTTCACCTCCTTTCTGCTCGAACCTTAACTTCCCCCTTTGCTTCAGCCATGATTTTCCTTTGGACTCTTGGGATCTTGAATAACTCACATCCTTCTCTCTCTACTTGCTTTATACAATAGACTCTGGGTCAGCTCTGCTACATTCCAGTGCTCATTCCTGATTCTCAGAGCTTACGTTCTGGAAATGATGCCGTGTTCAGAGCCCCACAGCCCACCTGCCTGGCATGAGCATTTAGAAGACATAGAAGAGAGTAAGTCCACTACTTCATGGATAAAAGACCATTTAAGGCTCTTCAACTCTTGTTATTCTTTTTACAAACTTTTAAAATGTTTATTTATTTTTGAGAGAGAGAGAGAGAGACAGAGTGCAAATGGGGAAGGGACAGAGAGAGGAGACGCAGAATCCGAAGCAGGCTCCAGGCTCTGAGCTGTCAGCACAGAGCCCGATGTGGGGCTCAAACTCAGGAACTATGAGATCATGACCTGAGCTAAAGTTGGACGCTTAACTGACTGAGTCACCCAGGCACCCCAACTTTTGTTATTCTACGTCTATGATCTCCAAGAAAATTCCACATGAGTTTTATAAGTCCCTTGTGCTTGGGAAAGCTGACATAAGGATTTTGATCACAAACAACTAACTGGCCCACTCATATATATTTCCATCTGTTTGGATATAGTTAATTTATTCAGTTTCTAGGGACTGATTAATTCTGAGAAAAATGATAAAGCTACATTTCTGAATGTATACCACTGATCAGAGTTTGCTCTTTAGATTCCAGTGCTTTCTGAGCATTAGCCTGCCAGCCGTCTTACCTCTCCCATCAAGATTTCTGCATGTATGGGGGCTTCTCTTAGTTTATAACTTGCCGTCCTCCAGTCTGCCTTCTTCCAACTTGTTGACTTTGATGATGTGTTCTTTGCAGCTTAGAAGATAGGGATGTTTAGGTAGCGTAAATGACTATTATGTCATGATCGAAGAGGATGCTCTACAGGTTGGTACAGCAGGATAAATCATATTGCACCACTTATGATACAGTATTGGAATTCTGCCTTCATAACTAGACATCAACTGACACTTGGGAGGAAAAAAACATAAGGAGTGATTATAGAGGGATTGGTTTTCTGTGAGGAAGTGATGAAGTCTCAGGTAGTCGAAAATAGTGCTCTGTTGGTGCTACCAGATGCACCTTTCAGGTGCCAGTTGGGACCAAAGAATGAGACTCATAGTTTTCGATATGGTTTTCTGTCAATTAAATTTGCTCATACCAACCAAACACTGACTAAAGTACGCTTTCCTTTTTTTTTGAAAGCTTCTGTGCCTATTGGCCTCTCAGCTTTTCCCATGGTCTTCAGAGTGTCTCCCGATCATTTTTTTAAATCTTGTATCTTCAGTTCTGTGAATTTTAGTATCTGAATCTGGCCTTGCTCTGACTCTGCTTTTCTCACATCTTACCAAAGCTCTCCTGTTTTTTGACTTCTTCCTGTTTGCCATCTGATAGTTATTTATTATTTAGACTTTGATACTAATAATTCATGGATAACTAGTTCTAAGGCAACGGTGGAAACAGTTTCTACAAACAGACTTACAATGACAAATCTAACTTCTAGTCCAGTATTCTAGCATCAAGCATGCAATTGGGGTCTACGAATATTAGTTGAATGAATAAATAAATAAATGAATCAAAGGTAGTCTTTATGCTTCCATAAAATGCACAAAAACCACACATTTTTAGCAACAATCATATATTTTTATAACATAATTACCAGCCATTGTACCTTGAAAAGAAAGAACAAATGTGCATGTGTGGATATTTTTGGTATGTTTGAAAACAAAGCGTAGCACATACAAAGCAGAACAATAGGTAACACAGTCATCTGCAAGACAGTGCAAAAAAAAAAGGTGTTATCAGATTTAATGTACAAATGGTAAACATTCAGTAAAACATTTTAGTAAATCTCAGAGACTCATAAATAAGAAAGCATAATCTACATTCAAATTGTGTAAATAATGCTGCACTTCACATTTAAGATTTTGAGGTCAGTTTGTAACTCTACGCTAAGGAATGGGTACCTGCCATCTTCAAGATTCAGGTTTTTTTATAAAGTTTTTTTTTTTGAGAGAGAGAGTGGGGGAGGGACAGAGAGGTAGAGGGAGGGAGAGAATCCTAAGCAGGCTCCATGCTGTCAGTGCAGAGCCCAATGCGAGGCTGAAACCCACGAGTCCTGAGATCATGACCTGAGACGAAACCAAGAGTCAGGTGCTTAACCAGCTGAGCCATCTAGGCGCCCCCAAGATTCACATTTTTTATGGCATAAATTCCAAGAAGAGAAATAAGTACAGTTTTAATTTTTGGCCCTGTTTTTCTTTTAGTTCTAGAATAATTTATCCCATGGGGATAAAAAGGAGTTAAGACTTCCCTTCTTCCATGTTTTCCTGCAATTAGGCTATCGCAAATGTGTGTCTGAGTGGCTATCATCCTTTTTGTGCCCATGAAGATATCACAGCATTTCTCCCTGCTGAGCAAGGACCAATCAACACAGATTTCCAGGTAGCTTTTTGGTTGATCTTACCTGGTGTCCCCAAACTTAGGCCATTCCTTATGTGAGGAAAAAAATCATTTGCCAAGTACCAGTCTCCATCTCATGGCATATTTATGATAAAGGGGACTTTTATCTCCCAGAGGGCCATTTTAACAATATTTCCCAGTTTACAGGACTTCCATTGGGGCCGATGAAGAGTTTCCTTTGTTTGGGGGTGCCTTAGTCACTGATAATGTCTCAAGTCTGAAGTCGTTCTTGGCTCCTTTGAGGCCTGGAGTGGAAATAGCTACATATGGTGGGAAAGCAGCATATGGAGCATCCAGCTGCCTTGACAGAGTTTTACCTGGGCCCACACATGTGCCCACTTTCCTTCCTCTTTCTCCAAAATGTATTCCTATCCTCTAACTTGCCAGTGATTCTCTAGGATGCAAGCTTCCCAAGGGCTATGGCCACGTCCATCCTGTTCACCACTAAGTGCTCAATTCCTAGAAGTGTCTGGAATAGAGTATGTGCTCAATGATGACAATGGAAGGAAAGAAGGAAGGAAGGAGGGAAGAAGGGAAGGAGGGAAAGAATGAGGGAAGGAAGGAGGGAAGGAAGGAAGGAGGGAAGGAGGGAAGGAGGGAAAGAATGAGGGAAGGAAGGAGGGAAGGAAGGAAGGAAGGAAGGAAGGAAGGAAGGAAGGAAGGGAGGAAAGAAGGAGACAGCTTGGATGATTATCCACTCTTGGTGCCCTACTTATCTGGTTTGTACATTCTAGCTTTATGTGCCATCATTGCTTGGTGAATATGATTCCACATATCCTTTCCCTGACCCTGAATTGTTTCTGCTGATGTCTGTTTGACTCCTTTTGGTACTTGATTCCTGTTTCAGTGGCCATATGTATTCTCTCAGCATTCTAGGGACTATGTTTTGTTTTTTCTGCCGTCAAGAAAATTTATTAATTAGATGATTTCTACCTATAGTAACAAAAATCCTGACTCAACTGCTTTAAACAAAAGGAATTATTTCACATAGCATGAATTCCAAAGACAAAGCAACTCCAGATAGAATATAATTAGGACTCTGACTCTGCTTCTTGGGAGTTCTTGTGGCTCTGCCCTCTTTGTGTTGACTCTTCCTTCCAATATTTCCTCTCATTGTTGTAAGATGACTATACCAGTTCCAGCATCTCACCTAGACATGAAAAAATTCAGGGGCTGAAAATAAGCTGGCTTTTCCTTTGTCTCTAAAGTCCTCTAGCTGACTCTCTATCATGTCTTATTGGTCATATCTGAGCTAACTGCTCACGCTAGAACAAGAATGCCATAATTGATCTAGACTAGTTAGGATCCCTTCCTTGGGGTGATATGAGCCAGCCCATGATGCCAGGGAGGGGGGTGGGAACTTCAGGAAAACTGAAGTCATGTTAACAAGGAAGAAGGCAATAGCTATTGAGAAGATAATGGTCTTAGTTTGGGTTACCCTAGAAGCAGATCCTAAAACAATGTGTAAGTTGTGTGTTTAGGAGACGAAACTAGGAAACATAAGGAAAGTAGGAAAGTGAGAGAAGGAAGGAAGCTAGCTAATAAAGGGTACACTATAAATCAAGTTACAAGAATGGGCAACTGAAGATTAATTCAGCAGGGGAATCCTGGGAGTCAGTGTAGACACTTCTCAGAGTTATCCCAACCAAGTTGTCCCATTTGTCTGACAACTGCCATCTGCCATTGGCTTAGGGTTCCTCCCAGTTGTATTAACCCCCGCAGCACTTCCAGCCTGCTACCCAACTCTCCTCTGGCACAGAGTCACAGGTGCTTTTGGTAAGACAAATCCTACAGGATATGGGCGGAGCACTGACAGCATCTGCTACAGCAAACAGCAGGCTTTGCTACTAACATGAACTATTTAAATTTGTGAGTCCACCTTCAGACTTTTAGAACAACAATGCCATCCCCAGACTAATTTAAAATAAATGTAATCTTCATCATACCATGTGCCTTATAAACACAGTTGTTCCAACCGAGCAGAAGAGATTTTCAGAATGAATTCCATGTTCTTGATTACCCTTGAGACTCAAATGTCAACTTGGAAACCAGCAGTGGCAGGGGTAGGCCTGTGGGGAAGTCTGCTTCAGATTTTTTTTTCTATGTTAAGTTACTTTTTATAATGCCGTATATTTTTTTTAACAAGGCATAATATTTTCAGAAGAAATATCTTTTTAAATAGGAATGAATTATGTAGCTCTAAGATCTTTTAAAAAGTCACTTAAAAAAACAACCCACCTTCTTTTAGAGCAGCTTATGTTTGCAAAAACATTTAGGGGAAGATACAGAGATTTCCCAGATACACCAGACCCATGTATGCATAGACTCTCCTGGGATCAGAATCCCTCTCAGAGTGGTAAATTTGTTACAATTGATGAGCCACATTGATACGTCATAACTACCCAAGTTCCATAATATACATTATGGTTCACATTATGGTTCATTATTTCTGTTGTACATTCTATGGGTTTGGACAAATATATAATAACATGTATCCATTATTATAGTAACAGAGTACTTTCACTTGCCAAAAAAAAATCCTCTATTCATCTCCTACCCCCAACTCAGCCCTTGGCAATCTGATATTTTTACTGTCTTCATAATTTTGTCTTTTCCAGAATGTCATATAGTTGGAATCACACTATACCTTTGTCATATTTTTTCACATAGTAATAAACATTTATGGTTTTTCCTTATCTTTTCATAATCTGATAGATCATTTTTTTTAAATTGCTGAATAATATTCCAATATCTAGATGTATCACAGTTCATTTATTAAAAGACATTTTGGTTGCTTCCACATTTTGGTGATTATGAATTATGCTGCTATAAATATCCATTCACAGGTTTTTGTGTGTATCTAAGTTTTCAAATATTTTGAGTAACTACCAAGGAGTATGACTACTTGATTGTATGGTAAGAGCACGCTTGGTTTTGTAAGAAACTCACCAAAATGTCTTCCAAAGTGGCTATATACCATTTTGCATTTCTACCAGCAATGAATGGGAGTTCCTGTTGCTTCACATCCTCACCAGCATTTGGTGTTGCCAGTGTTCTGGATTTTTCCCAGTCTAATATGTGTGTGGTGGTATCTCATTATTTTCATTTGCATCTAGCTGATGACATATAACATCTTTTCATATACTTATTTGTTATCTCTATATCCTCTTTGGTGAGGTATCTGTTAAGGTCTTTGTGCCATTAAAAAAAAATTTGTTGTTGTTGTTGTTGTTGTTGTTGTTGTTGTTGTTGTTGTTTTACTGTTGAGTTTTAACAGTTCTTTGTATTTTGGATATGCCTTTTGCAAATATTTTCTTCCAGTCTGTCTTCTTGCCTTCTCATTCTATTGCCAGTATCTTTTACCAAGTAGCACGTTTTAATTTTAATGAAGCCCACCTTATCAATTTTTTTAAATTTTGTCTTTGGTGTTGTATCTCAAAAGCCATTGTGATACACAAGGTCATCTAGGTTTTCCCTTATGTTATCTTTCAGGAGTTTTATACTTTTGCATTTTACTTTATCTATGTTGAGTTAATTTTTGTGACAAGTGTAAGGTCTCTATCTAGATTCTCTTCCTCCCTCCCTCCCTTGCTTCCTTCCTCTCTCTCTTCCTCTTCTTTCTTTTTTCTTTCTTTCTTTCTTTCTTTCTTTCTTTCTTTCTTTCTTTCTTTCTTTCTTTCCTCTTTTTGCATGTGGATGTCCAGTTGTCCCAAAACCATTTGGTGAAAAGACTTATCTTTTCCCCATGATATTGTCTTTGTTCCTTTGTCAAAGATCAATTGACTATATTTATATAGGTCTATTCCTGGGCTCTCTATTCTGTTCCATTGTTCTATTTGTTTACTCTTCTATCAATACCACACTGTCTTGGTTACTACAGATTTACAGTAGGTCTTGAAGTTGAGTAGGGTTCGTCCTCCA
This sequence comes from Panthera leo, assembly GCF_018350215.1. Taxonomy (NCBI): domain Eukaryota; kingdom Metazoa; phylum Chordata; class Mammalia; order Carnivora; family Felidae; genus Panthera; species Panthera leo. The sequence goes on along the minus strand of NC_056687.1, from coordinate 143,825,140 downwards.
ACTTTTTCCCCTTTAATATCATGTTGGCTCTGTTGGATTTTTTGCCTCTCCATGTAAACTTTAAAATCCATTTTGTTGATATCCACAAAATAAATGGCTGGGATTTTGGCTGGTATTGCATTGAGTCTGTAGATCAATTTGGTTAGCAACTGATATCTTAACATATTTAGTTTTCCTATTCATGAACATGAAATATTCCTCCATTTATTTTTCTTTAGATTCATTCATCAAAGTTTTATCGTTTTCTTCATATAGGTCTTCTACGTATTTTGTTAAAATTATACCTGAGTATTTCATTTTGAGGAGTGCTAATGTAAATGGTATTGTGTTTTTAATTTCAAATCCCACTTGTTCATTGCTGGTATATAGGAAAGTGTTTCACTTTTGCATATTAACTTTGTATCCTGCAATCTTGCTGTATTCACTTATTAGTTCCAAGAGTTTCTCAGTTCCTTTGGATTTTCTATATAGACAATCATGTCATGTGCAAACAAAGATAGTTATATTTCTTCCTTCCCAATCTGTATATCTCTCATTTTCTTTTATTGTCTTATTGCATTGGCTAGAACTTCTAGTACAGTGTTGAAAAGGAGTGGTGAGAGGGGAGGTCCTTGTTTTGTAGCTGATCTTAGTGAGAAAACTTCAAGTTTTTTACCACTAGGTATGATGTTAGCAATAGATTCTTTTGTAGATACTCTTTAGCTAAGGAAGTTCCTTTTTCACCTTTTTTTAAATTAAAAAGTTCAAATAAAATATTTTTTGGGTGGATTATAAATAATTGTAAAATAAAGAGGATACATTTCTGTGTTGTGATGGGTTGAATTTTGTGTCCCCCAAATTTATATATTTAAGTCCTAATCCCCAGTACCTCAAAATGTAAACTTACTTGGAAATAGGGTCGTTTTTGATATGATTTCTTAAATTAAGGTGATGTCATACTAGAGTAGGGTGAACCTCTGCTGTAGTAGGACTGGTATGCTTGCAAAAAGAATATCTTGTGAAGGGACAGATATGCACACCATGAGAATGCCACATAAACATGAAGACAAAGATCAGGGAGATACATCCATAAGCCAAAGAATGCCAGGAAACTGCCAGGAGGTAGGTGAGATGCATGGAACAAATTCTCTCTCACAGCCTTCAGAAGGAAACAATGCTGCCCACACCTTGATCTTGGACTTATAGTTTCCAGAACTGTGAGACAATAACTTTCTGTTCTTTAAGCCACTAGTTTGTGGCACTTTGTTATGTCAGCTCTAGAAAACTAATATCATGTTGTGATATTTTTATGAAGACTTCCTTTTAGTATAATTACTAGTCAAGATTTCTGAGAAAGGTTGTCCCTTTAGATGTGGATGAGTGTTTGTGGTTCTGGTCTCTTAGCACCAGTAGTAAATCACAAAGATTTGGGTCATCTTATCCTGGCTGCAGGAGTGGAAGAGACAATGTGAAAATATATTTCAGGAACAGTTAGACCTGCCCAGATTTATCAGGACAAAATCACTCTAGGAAAAACATTGCTGCCATGATTACTGGAGACTTTCAATAATTTTTTTCTTTCTTTATTATGAAAGTGTATACTACTTGCCTCTTGTGTGTCTGATAGTCACTTATAACTTATACATTTGCTTAGTGGTCAGTTAGACTAGAGGTAGAGAAGGGATGTGAGAAGCAGAGAAAGATTCAAGTTACCTTGCCAAGAAAGTTGGGATACCGAGGGTGAGGTTTAGATGGAATTATAGTTCTAAAATTGCCAGCTCAGTTTATTTTATAAGGAGTCCTTCAACAGTTTTGCAAAAATTGTTTTAGAGCGCCCATCCAATAAGTGTTTGCAAAATGTCATGTGTGCATTACCCTGGGGAGAGAATGTGTTGTTCCAGTTTCAACGTGAACTGGAAAAAGTGATGTCAACAATAATTTGAAAATCACTTTGTCAGGCAGGATTGGCATTTTTGAAATGACATTAAAGAAGCTTTATTGCATACTTTCTTTTTATAATATTGAAATACTCTGCATCAGTCAGTGCTTACATATCTTATTTTCAATTCTTAAAGGCAGCCAGGTGGTCATTTTTTTTTGTTATGTTATGTTATATTGTGCTATGTTATGTTATGTTATGTTATTTATTTTGAGAGAGAGACAGCATGAGTTGAGGAAGGGAAGAGAGACAGAGGAAGAGAAAGAGAATCCCAAGCAGGCTCTGCAGTCAGCAGGGAGCCCCATGTGGAGCGCCATGGAGATCATGACCTGAGCTGAAATTAAAAGTTGGAGGCTCAACCAGTTGAGCCACCCAGGCGCCCTGGTCATTATTATTTCTATTTTGCAAATGGCAAATGAAAGGCTCAGAGAAGTTAAGTAATTTGCCAAAGGTCACAAAGCTCATAAAAAGTGAGGACTCCTGGGGGCACCTAGGAGGATCAGTCAGTTAAGCGTTGGATTTCAGCTCAGGTCTTGATCTCATCACTTGAGTTCGAACCCCACGTCGGGCTCTGTGCTGACAGCTTGGAGCCTGGAGCCTGCTTCCGATTCTGTGTCTCCCTCTCTCTCTGACCCTCTCCTGTTCACGCTCTGTCTCTTTCTCTCAAAAATAAATAAATTAAGGGGTGCCTGGGTGGCTCAGTTGGTTAAGCGTCCGACTTTGGCTCAGGTCATGATCTCATGGTCTGTGAGTTCGAGCCCCGCCTCGGGCTCTGTGCTGACAGCTCAGAGCCTGGGGCCTGCTTCAGATTCTGTGTCTCCCTCTCTCTCTGACCCTCCTCCATTCATGCTCAGTCTCTCTCTGTCTCAAAAAAATAAACATTAAAAAAATAAATAAATAAATTTAAAAAAATTTAAAAAAAAAGAGTGAGGACTCCTATATGATTCTGTCTTGCTCCAAAGGCTATTTTTATTCTAAGTCCTTTGCCTCTTTGTTCAATGGTAGTCTTCTCTTTAAAACCCTTCTTTTTAAAACTTTAAAAGTTTTGTTAGAGCCAGTTGTAAGCATCTACTATTGTAAGATTGCATTGTTACATAGTATCAGACCTATAGACAAAGTAAACTCTAAGATTCTTACCAAATTCCACGATTCTGGAGAACTGTGAGAAACCCCAGTTTTTTTGCCTATCAGGGCCTTAAACAGAATGAATGGAAATGTGAGGTCTCCTGACCGGGCTCTCACCCTTATTTGTTCCCCCTTACAGAATTTGTTTAAATTGCAGCCAAGCAACTTTGAAAAGGCATGAATAAGGTCATGTCATTCCCAGGGCGCCTCAGTGGCTCAGTCGGTTAGGTGACCGACCGACTCTTGGTTTCGGCTCAGGTAATGATCTCGCAGTTGCAGGATCAAGCCCACATTGGGCTCGTGCTGACAGAACAGAGTCTGCTTGGGATTCTCTCTTGTCCTCTCTCTCTGCCCCTCCAATGCTTGCTCTCTCTCTCTCTCTAAATAAATAAATAAATAAAGTTAAAAAAAAAAGATCATGTCATTCCCTTGCTTGAAAGTTCCCGGTGGCTTTTACCTGAACCAAATCTGAGCAATTTGCCATACCCGATAAGCTTTAGAGGGTAAAAGAGAGAATCATTAGTTAATTATTGATAATTGGGTTAAAGGGCGTAACTGGGGTTATCTAGGGTCAAACTCTTCCTTCAAGGTTCTACCTGATCTGTCCTCTGTTTATCTCTCTGACACAGTATATTTTAAACCTCCCTTCACTTCCTCTCTTTAGCCACACTGGCCTAGTTTCTGAGCCTTGAACACATACCTGCTCGTTTCTGCCTGTAGGTGTTTGCTGTCCTTCTGACCGAAATGCTTTCCCCAGACCTTCACATGTCTCTTCCTTTCTCATGGTTCAAACCTCAATTCAAATATTTCCCCTTTTCAAAAGTGGTCATTCTTGTCCACTAGGATTGGAGTGTCCCCTGCCTCTTCACTCATTCCCTCCCATAGCACCCTATTTTATCTTTTTCCTAGCATTTGGTGGATATTTATTTCTCTTTATTCTTTTATGGGTTTAGTATCTGAATCTCTCTGCTATTAGATAAGCTCTTTGAGGACAAGGACTTTATCTTGTTCATTGTGTGGTACATAGCAGTTTCTCAAAATATACATTTTGGTTAGCTGGCTCTTTTTAAAAAATATGGCTATTAGAATAACTTTCATGTCTGTAAGAATAGCCACACTGTAAGAATAGGGACACGTCTGTCCCCTCTCTACCTCTCCACGCTCACTAGTCACCCCCAGCTCCCACCATCTCTGACCTTCTGTGCTCAGGTCTCAACTTATGGGACTTTCCTCCCTGTGCATTATTCCTTCTCCTTGTCCCAGACCTGCACGTCCACTGGAATTTCTTCACTTGCCTAGAATGTAGTCCTCATCGTATCATGGATCTCTAGTATTCCGACACCGCTCACACTTTATAACCTTTATCTGGTTAGTTATTTTCCTTCTGTTAGATCATCACCTCCATCAGGAAGATGCCATGTCTCTCTTGTTGATTTCTGTCTTCTGAAACCTAAGACACTACCCACCAAGTTGTCATACTTGGCCCATGAATGAATGAACGCACAAACGTGCAGATCTCTCAGTATATTTGCTTCACTCTGGCACTCTCTTCGATTTTTACATCCTTGCCTTTATCCTAAAAATATAACAGTTCCACACACCAGGCATCAGCACAGGATTTATCACCACCTCCTGATTCATTCTCAATTTCTAGATGTTAGGATATCCTGCTGTCCACAGCATCAGTGCTAAGCTAAAAATCTTCGGTCTCTTATTAGCTTTCAACATCTAATGAGTCACCACATGTGGTACTTGTTTAAAATTGTCTTGCCTTTTTCCAGTGCTTGGTGCCAGATATCTGCTCTCTTGTCCCTTTAACAGAAAGTCTCCTTATTGCCATCATTATGGTCAAACTTGCTGAATACACCTGCTGTCAGATTTTAGTGGATCTCATGGTGTGCAATCAGCTGTTGTTTGAGCTCTCTAATTTCAGCATTAGAGTACTGGGAGATCAGATTCTGCCTGCCACAGAGAATTCTTATGGCACAGAGAGACTGATGTGTGGTGCTAGAAGTAAGCTACGTGCCCCAACTACCTCTGAATTAGTGTGATGCCAAAATCAAGATCACTGGCATAAATGTACACTTGACCTCAGCACTCTGTACCCCAAATGATAATGGGGAATAGGTTTTAAATGGTGAAAACTTTTAGTTATTGCTTTTACTTATTTGTATTAGGGATAGAGCTGCTAATTCTTTGAGGATGTTTGTGCATACACAGAGACCATCTATCATCATTCCCATGGAGGAGCAGTATACTAAAAGCTCTGGATCAGGACTCCCTGAGATTAAATCTCAGCCTCTCCTTGTTATATGACCTAGACTAAGTGTCAGTTTGCTTGATTGCAAAATGCAGATTACAGTAGTAGACAATTTATAGACTTGTGTAGGTCATGTACTTAATACAAATAACAGGGTTTGACATGTATTATGCACTGTTATTATGATCATCAGTTATCGTTATCCCATTCTGCTAACTATTCAGTCAATAGAAACGGAGAAATTAAAAATCCATTAGCTGGTGGGGGGCACACCTGGGTGGTTTAGTCGGTTAAGCATCTAACTTCAGCTCAGGTCATGATCTCGTGGTTTGTGTGTTTGAGCCCCGCACCCGGCTCTTCACTGACAGTGTGAAGCTTGCTTGGGATTCTCTCTCTCTCTCCCTCTCTCTCTGTCCCTCCCTCGCTTGCTCACGAGTGCGTGCCCTCTCTCTCTCTCTCTCTCTCTTTCTCTCTCTCTCTCTCTCAAAAAAGAAATCCATTAATGGGGCATGTGGGTGGCTCATTCAGTTAAGCGTCAGACTCTTGATTTCAGCTCAGGACAGGATCTCATCATCCCACATCAGGCTCCATGCTGGGTGTGGGGCCAGTTTAGGATTCTCTCTCTTCCTCTCTTACTCCCACCCCCCGCCTCACTCCCTCATGCACACACATGTGTGCACTCTCTCTCTCAAAAAAATAAAAAAATAAAAACCCATTAGGTAGATTTTTTTTTGGCAAAACATATTAAATTTTATTTTATTTTATTTTATTTTATTTTATTTTATTTTATTTTATTTTATTTTATATTTTTAAGTTTTATTTATTTATTTTGAGAGAGAAAGAGAGCATGTGAGCAGGAAAGGGGCAGAGAGAGGGAGAGAGAGAATCCCAAGCATGCTCCACGACATCAGCACAGAGTCTGATGCGGGGCTCAAACTCACGAACCGTGAGATCATGACCTGAGCCGAAATCAAGAGTCGGACACCTAACCAACTGAACCACCCAGGTGCCCCCAAACATATTAAATTTTAATTACTACCCAAATCGCACTTGCATTTTGCCTAGGACAAATCACATTTAGAGAAGGAAGGAATTATGAAAGCAATTCTTCATGCTTTAAAGCTGTTTAAAAAGTTCTTATAAGTTGCCCTGCCATAATTCATGTCCTTGTGCTATTTTTCTTACCTGTCACCCTTCCTTAGCACACTGCTTTTAGCAGGCTACAAGTGGTTTAGTTTAACTACTTCTAGGTCTGCACAGTGAACTAAAGGACATTTCTGGATATTTTTCGATTTGAAAATCTATAGAAGTAACACATATTAGTTGTAAAACATTTAAAGAATATAAAAGAGAAAATAAAAATTATAGTCCAAACCAAACAATAATTTAAAAAAACTCCAAAACTTTTCCATTCTAATCCTAATTCCCAGTAATCGCCATTGATAATAGCTTAGAGTGTATATGAGTATATCCCTTCAAATGTGTCTTCTCTCTACTTATCTATCAGTGTGTGTGTGTGTGTGTGTGTACATATATATACATACATAAATACATATATGTCTGCACACATATATATCACATGAAAGAAAACAATACTGTTCTATAACTCACTCTTTTCTCTCAAAATACAACCTTGACATTTTTCTGTCCACCCAGAAATGTAAAAATGACTCATTTCTTTTTTAAAATGGCTGTGTTATTTTCTATTGCATGTTTTGGAGACTGATGCATTGGTGGTACCTAAAGGAGCCCATTTTCTGGTGCCCTCGACTTTGTGCAGTTCCCTCCCACACTGACACTGAGCTTGGCTGTATGACTTGATTTGAACAAATGGATAGCAAAAGCTTGATAGGCGCTACCACAAGGGGGCTTGTCCTCTTGGGATGCTGTCTCCTGAAAACCATCTGCCATGTAAGAAGTCTGACTACCATGACAGCACCATCCTGCGTGGAGAACCAAACTAGCCATGTGAAGACAGAGAGGCCATGTGAGGCGCACCGAGGCACTTGACATGAGTGATGCCTTTTGGAACTTCCAACCTAGACAAGTCACCAGCTGTTGTAGCACATGACTGACCACTAGTCAATGCCATACCTGTATTCCCACCCCACAGAATCATGAGAAATAATAAATTATGTTTCTGTTAAACTATAAGTTTTGGAGTGGTTTGTTATACAGTATTAGACAACTGAAATACTATAATTTATTTTTCTAGTATTCTTTAAATAACTGTATGGATTAGCATAAACTTTTTGCTTTTTAAAATTTTTTTTTCTTTTCTTAATGTTTATTTACTTTTGAGAGAGAGAGTGAGAGAGCGAGAGAGTGAGAGAGGGAAGGGGGAGAGAGAGAGAGATGGAGGCAGAATTGAAGCAGGCTCCAGGCTCTGAGGTGTCAGCACAGAGCCTGACACAGGGCTCGAACTCACAAACCGTGAAATCATGACCTGAGCCAAAGTCAGACACTTAACTGACCGAGTCACCCAGGTGCCCCAAACTTTTTGCTATTTAAAAAAAAAATTTTAATTTAAAAATATTTTTATTTATTTTTGAGAGAGAAACAGAGAAAGAGAGAACGAGCAGGGGAGGGACAGAGAGAGAGAGAGAGAGAGAGAGAGAGAGAGAGTTTTGAAGCAGGCTCCAGGCTCTGAGCTGTCAGCCCAGAGACCGATGCAGGCCTCAAACTCACAAACCACATGAGTTGAATGAACCCAAGTTGAATGCTTAACCGACTGAGCCACCCAGGTGCCCCTAAACTTTTTTTTTAATTAACCAATTTATTTATTTTGAGAGAAAGTGAGAGTGAGTGGGGGAGGGGCCAAGAGAGAGAACCCCAAGCAGGCTCTGCACTGTCAGCACGGAGCCCAGTGCAAGATTCGAATGTAGCAACCACAAGATCATGACCTGAGCCCAAGTCTGATGCTTAACCAACTGAGCCACCCAGATGCCCCTGACTTTTTGCTATTTTAAACAAAGTTTAATAATCATTCTTTTATAGATACATGTGTACACTCATGTCAGTATTTCTACAGGATAGGCTTTCCCTTGATAAGATTGTTGGGTCATAGAATACAAGGATTTAGCATATTGATACTGTTGTAATAGCCTTTCATAAAGGCTATATCAGTTTACATTTTCACCAACATGAATTACATTGCCTATTTCTTTACATTCTTGTTAACACTTTGCAATCAATCTTCTAATTTGCCACTATATTTCATTGTTATTTACTGAGCATTTCTTTATTAGTGTCTGACTATGATTTTAACATCTACTTTTACCTCTTCTGGGACAATTTTTAAGTGGATTGTTTGCTTTTCTCATTCTTGATTTGTAAGAACCATTTAGGTATTAAACATGTTAGCCCTTCATCTGAGCTAAGTGTTCAGAATATTTTCTTCTAATCTATTTATCCAAACTACATACCTTTGTTTATGATAATTTTCAGTTTACAAAGGTAATGAAATTGTATGTTGTCTGGTCTTACAAATTTTTCTTCATGTTTTCTATATTTCTTGGCAAACTTTATAATTATCTTCCTTACAGTGAGATTACAAAACTATTTACTTCATTGTCTTCTATAACAAACACAGATAAAATAGATTTAAATTGATAAATAGATTAATTTACCTAGAATTTTTTCTTGTGGGTGGTGTGAAATGACATAATATTTTTTCCAGGTAGATAGCCAATTGTCTTAAAACTAGTTATTGAATAGTTTTCCCTTTCCCTGCTGATTTTAAATGCCATTAAGGTTACGGGAAGAAGGTGGAGCAGGATGATCCTAGGCTTACCTCTTCCCACAGATACACATAGATAACACCTGCATCAGTGTAAACAACCCAGAAAATGACAAGAATACTGTCAGAATAGTCTCTCCACAGCCGAATGTAGAGAAGAGGCCACAATAAAGAGGGAAGGAAGACCAGAGACACGGTCAGGAGCCAAACTGACCATGAGACTGTCTGTGGGAAGAAGGAGAAGCAGGGAGTACAGAGGGGGAAGAGGAGCAGGTCCCACACCAGGTGCCCCAGGCAAGGGGATCTGCACTGGGAAGATAAATTCCCATAACATTTGGTTTTGAAAACCAGAGGGGCCAAATTTCACGAGTTCTTATAATCAGAGGAGCTTAATACCTGGAAATTTAAAAATTAGCAGGCTTAGCTCTGGGAGAGCCAGAGGGCAATAGGAAACTGAGTCTCTGCTTTTAAAGAGACAGCATAACAAACAACCCCACTGAGATATAGTATAGAAACACAATTTGAAAAATGGGGTATATGGGAGGGAGATTTGTTTACTAATCTCAGAGCATGTGCTGGAGGGGCGGGGATATTTGGGAGACTTCTCCAAAAACAAAAGAGCTGGTTGGCACCATTTCCTTCCCATGATCCCAAGTCAAGATACACAGACATCTGCCAGTAACAGTGGAGACTAATGCTGCCCACCTGGCTTGCTAATAGCATGCCCTGACCCTGTGCCTTTCTGCAGACTTGCCCCTCACAGCCTGGACTGGGCAGGAATTTTCTCAGGCAGCTGCAGGTCCCATCCCACAGCAGACTCGCGAGGACCTTGCTAGCACCATGTGTCCTGCCCCCATATTTTCCGCAGACCTTCCCCCTCCAACAAGCCCTTGCCAGGAGTACATCCAAAGTGGTGTCACAAATATGGCGGTGTGCAAGCAGCCCCAACAGGCACCAGTATCACTCCAATTAACTCTTGCCCTGATAAGAAGGGAAGATAACCTCCCACACCAATTTGACTGTGGTCCCAGCAGTGGGCAGGGGTCTGATATCTGGTCTGGTCTGACTGCATCCTGCCCACCAACAAAAGCTTTTTAGGCTACAACACAGGGAAATCACCCTGCAGTCCAATGCTACTGCAAGTACCTGGTCTGACTCAACTCAAGCCCAAGGGGCCCCAGACTGGCCCACTAACAACACAGGGACCAAACCCTGCCCACAATAGGCAGAGAGAGCCAATGCAGATGACTAGACTGAAAGCAAACATGGATTGGTCACAACACTAGGACACTTAGTAAACATAGGAGACACCCCTGAAGCACCAGGTTCTGGTGAACAGGGAACAGTGAACTGCAGGGCACTACAGAACCTCTTCTTCATAAGGCCACCCCTTCAAGAACAGATGTAGCTGACTTTCCTAATACACAGAAGCAGAGAGTTAGACAAAACGAGGAGATAAAGGAATATGTGTCAAATGAAAGAAGAGGACAATATCATAAAAAGAGAGCTAATCAGATGGAGATAAGTAATATGCCTGATAGAGAATTGAAAGTAATTGCCATAAGGATATTCAGTACACCTGAGAGAAGAATGGAAGATCTCAGTGACACTCTCAATAAAGAGAAAATATAAAAAAGAGCCAATCAGAGATGATGAATTCAATAACTGAAATTAAAAATACACCAGAGGGAATAAATAGTAGATTAGAGGAAACAGAAGAATGGATCAGCAACCTCGAGGACAGAGTAATGGGAAGCAATTCTAAAAAGAAGAGAGAAAGAAATAATAAAAAATAAAAATGGGATAAGGGAACTCTGTGACTCCATCAAGCATAATAATATTTGCATTATAGATATCCCAGAGGAGAAGAGGAAAAAAGGGGGGGGGTGGGTAGAAAATGCATTTGAAGAAATAATAGCTGAAAACTTGTCAAATCTGGGGAAGGAAACAGAAATCCAGATCCAGGAGGCACAGAGAGCCCCCAACAAAATCAACCCAAGGAGGTCCACACCAAGACACATGATAACTAAAATGGCAAAAAGTAATAAAGAGAATGTTAAAAGCAGCAAGAAAAAATAGTTACATACAAGGGAAACCCCATAAGTCTAGCAACTTATTTTCAGCAGAAACTTTGCAGGCCAGAAAGGAGTGGCAGGATATATTCAAAGCACTGAAAAAAACAAAACAAAACACAACAACACCCTGCAAGCATACTATATTCAGAAAGGCTATCATTCATGACTGCTAAATCAGCTCTATAAGGAATGTTAAAGGGGACTCTGAATGGAAAGTGAGGACCATAAGCATGACCATATTTTATGTTTTTATAAATCTGTTTATATACATATATATATATATATACACACACACACACACATATATATATACAGTAACAGTGGAGTATATATATATACATATATACATATATATATGTATATATATATATATCAGATTGCGTATCAGGCCACAGAACAAGTCTCAACAAATTTAAAATGGTTGAAGTCATACCATGCATTATATATATATTAGTCAAGAGATTCACAAAATAAAAGGATGTAAAGTATGACACCATACACTTAAAACATGGGAGGGGAGAGAGAAGTAAAAATTTAGTGCTTTTAGAATAGGTTCAAATTTAAGAGACAATCACCTTAATATGGACTGCTATGTGCATAAGATGTTATTTATAAACCTAATGGTAACCACAAATCAAAACCCAGTATTAGATATGCAAACAATATAAAGAAAGGAATCCAAGTATATCACTATAGAAATGAGACAAGAGAGCAGGAGAAGAAAGGAAAGAGAAGAACTGCAAAAACAACTATAAAACAAGTAACAAAATGGCAATAAGTACATACTTATAAATAATTACTTTGAATGTAAATGTACTAAATGCTCAATCAAAACATAGGGTGATGGGATGGATAAAAAAAGGCAATCTATATGCTGCCTTCAAGTTTCATTTTAGACTTAGACATATACAGATTGAAAATTAAGCGATGGAAAAGCATTTATCATGCAAATGGAAGTGAAAAGAAAGCCAGGGTAGCAATATTTCTATGGGACAAAATAGACTTTAAAACCAAGACTGTAAGAAGAGATAAATAAGGACACTATAAAATCATAAAAGGGACAATCCAACAAGAAGATAGCAACTGTAAATATTTCTGCACTCAACATGGGAGTATCCGAATACAGAAGGCAGCTAATAGCAAACATAAAGGAAGTAATTGATAATAATACAATAACAGTAGGGGATTTTAATGTCCCCCTTGTATTGATGGATAGATTATTTAAACAGAACATCAACACGGAAACAATAGCTTTGAATGACACATTGGAACAGATGGATTTAACAGATATATTCAGAATTTTCTATCCTCAAACAGTAGAATACACATTCTTGTCAAGTGCATATGGAATGTTCTCCAGAAAAGATTATATATTAGGCCATAAAACAAGTCTCAACAAATTTAAAATTATTTAAGTCATACCACACATCGTTTCCAACAACAATGCTATGAAGCTAGAAATCAACTACAAGAAAATATATGGAAAGACCACAAATACATAGAGGTTAAATAAAATGCTATGAAATAATGAATGGGTCTACCAATAAATCAAAGAGGAAATAAAAAAATACATTGAGACAAATGAAAATGAAAAACAGCCTCCAAAATCGTTGAGATGCAACAAAAGCTGTTCTAGGAGGCAAGTTTATAGCAATATAGTCTTACCTAAAGAAGAAAAAATGCAAAAAAACCACAAGAACCTACCCCAAAACCAATAAACAAAAAGAAACAAAAACCCACACCAAAAAACAAAACAAAACAAAACAAAAAACTAACCTTACATGTAAAGGAGCTAGAAAACAAAAAAAACCTAAAACAAGGAAAGGAAGGAAACAATAAAGATTAGAGCAGTAATAAATGAAATCAAAACTAAAAAGAGCAATAAAAAAGATCAATGAAATGAGGAATGGTTTCTTTTTTTTTCTTAATTCCAGTATAGTTAACATACAGTGCTGTATTAATTTCATGTGTACAATATAGTGTTCAACAATTGTATACATCACTTGGTGTTCATTGTAGTAAGTATACTCTTAATACCCTTCACCTGTTTCAACCATCCCCAACCCACCTTGCCCCTAGTAAACACCATTTGCTCTCTATAGTTTTGCAGACTTTTTTTTGTCTTTTTTTCTTTATTCATTCGTTTTGTATCTTAAGTTCCACATGTAAGTGAAAACATGGTATTTGTTTTTCTCTGAATGACTTATTTCACTTAGCATTATACACTTGAAATCCATCCGTGTTGTTGAAAAGATCAACAAAATTGAAAAACTTTTAGCCAGAGTCATTAAAAAAAAAACAAGGGAAAGGACTCAAACAAACCAAAGACACCACTAACAAAGAGAAATACAAGCCATTATATCTGATGACTGTAGGTGCCAAAGTGCTCAGCAAAATATTAGCAAACCAAATCCAACAATACATTAAAAAAAAATCATTCACCAGGATCAAGTGAGATTTATTCCTGGGATGCAGGAGTGGTTCAGTATTTGCAAATCAATCAATAGGATACATCACATCAACAAGAGAAATCATAAAAACCATATGATCATTTCAATAGATGCAATAAAGGCATTTCACAAAGTACAACATCCATTGTGATAACAACTCCCAACAAAGTAGGCTTAGAGGGAACACACCTCAACATAATAAAGGCCATATATGCAAAACCGATGGTGAACCTCATATGCAATGGGGACAAACTGAACTTTTCCCCTAAGATGAGGAACAAGATAAGGATGTCTACTGTTACCACTTTTATTTAACATAGTACTGGAAGTTCCAGCTGCAGCAAATCAACAAGAAAAAAGAATGACAGGCATCCAAATCAGTAAGGAAGAAGCAAAACTTTCAGTATTTGTAGATGACATGTTACTATATACAGAAAACCCTAAATACTACACACACACACACACACACACACACACACACAAACACACATAACTACAAGAACCAATAAATGAATTCAGTAAGGTTGCAGGATACAAAATCAATATACAGGAATTTGTTGCATTTCTATACACTAACAATGAAGTAGCAGAAAGCATTAAGAAAACAGTCCCATTTATAATTGCACCAAAATAATAAAATTCCTAGGGATAATCTTAATCAAGTAGGTAAAAGACTTATACTTTGAAAACTACAAACATTGATGAATCAAATTGGAGATGACACAAACAAACAGAAAGATATTCCATGTTAATGGATTAGAAGAACAAATATTGCTAAAATGTCTATACTACCAAAAGCAATCTACAGATTTAATGAAATTTCTATCATAATACCAATAGCATTTTTCACAGAACAGATCAAACAATACTAACATTGGTGTGGAACCACAAAAGATCCTGAATAGACATAGAAATCCTGAAAAATAAAAAGAAAACTGGAAGTATCACAATCCCAGATTTCAAGATATGCTACAAAGCTATAGTGCCCAAAACAGTATGGTACTGGCATAAAATAGACATTGAGCAATAGAACAGAACACAGAGTGCATAAATGAACCCACAGTTATATGGTCAATTGATCTTTGGTAAAAGAGCACAAATAGGCAATGTGAAAAAAGAGAGTCTCTTCAACAAATGGTGTTAGGAAAACTGGACAGCAACATGTAAAAGAATGAAACTGGAACCACTTCCTTACACCACACACAAATAGAGACTCCAAATGGATTAAAGAACTAAATGTGAGACCTGAAACCATAAAAGTTCTAGAAGAAAGCACAGGTAATAATTTCTCTGACATTAGCCAGAGCAAAATTTTACTAGATATGCCTCCTGAGGCAAGGAAACAAACAAAATTAAACTATTGGGACTAGAGTCCTGTCAGGAAGATGGCAGCTTAGGAGGACGCTGGGCTCACCGCGCATCCTGCTGATCACTTAGATTCCACCTACAGCTGCCTAAATAACCCAGAAAACTGCCAGAGGATTAGCAGAATGGAGTCTCCGGAGCCAAGCGCAGACGAGAGGCCCACGGAAGAGGGTAGGAAGGGCGGAGAGGCAGTGCGCGCTCCACAGACTGGCGGGAGGGAGCCGGGGCGGAGGGGCCGCTCGCCGGCCAAGCAGAGCCCCGAGTCTGGCTGGCAAAAGCGGAGGGGTCGGATGGAGTGTGTTCGGACAGCAAGAGGGACCTGACATCTGGAAGGTTATAAGCTAACAGCTCTGCTCGGAGAACGGGAGGGCTGGAGGATAACAGGAGGGAGAGTTGCTGAGCCCCAGACGACAGAGCTCAGTTTGGCGGGGAACAAAGGCGCTCGCCAGCGCCATCTCCCTTGCCCATCCCCCAGCCAAAATCCCAAAGGGAACCGGTTCCCACCAGGGAATTTGGTGGCACCATGCAAACACCCAACGCTGTGCTTCTGCACATCCATCCCTCCGGCGGGTCTGACTCCCTCCTGGTGCTGCAGGGCCCCTCCCGAAGCGGACCTCTGAAGGAAAAGTGAGCTGAGCCTGCCCCTCCCGCCCCTGTGCACCTTGCCGATCCACCCCAGCTAATACGCCAGATCCCCAGCACCACAAGCCTGGCAGTGTGCAAGTAGCCCAGATGGGCCATGCCACCCCACAGTGAATCCCGCCCCTAGGAGAGGAGAAGAGAAGGGACACACCAGTCTGACTGTGGCCCCAGCGGTGGGATGGGGGCAGACATCAGGTCTGACTGCAGCCCGCCCACCAACGCAAGTTATTCAAGACAGCACAGGGGAAGTGCCCTGCAGTCCCGCACCACTCCAGGGACTATCCAAAATGATGAAACGGAAGAATTCCCCTCAGAAAAATGTCCAGGAAATAACAACAGCTAACGAACTGATCAAAAATGATTTAAACAACATAACAGAAAGTGAATTTAGAATAATAGTCATAAAATTAATTGCTGGGCTTGAAAACAGTATAAAGGACAGCAGAGAATCTATTGCTACAGAGATCAAGGGACTAAGGAACAGCCAGGAGGAGCTAAAACATGCTATTAATGAGCTGCAAAATAAAATGGAGACAACCACGGCTCGGACTGAAGAGACAGAGGAGAGAATAGGTGAACTAGAAGATAAAATTATGGAAAAAGAAGAAGCTGAGAAAAAAGATAAAAAAATCCAGGAGTATGAGGGGAAAATTAGAGAACTAAGTGATGCACTAAAGAGAAATAATATACGCATAATTGGTATTCCAGAGAAGGAAGAGAGAGGGAAAGAGGCTGAAGGTGTACTTGAAGAAATAATAGCTGAGAACTTCCCAGATCTGGGGAAGGAAAAAGGCATTGAAATCCAAGAGGCACAGAGAACTCCCTTTAGACGTAACTTGAATCGATCTTCTGCACGACATATCATAGTGAAACTGGCAAAATACAAGGATAAAGAGAAAATTCTGAAAGCAGCTAGAGATAAACGTGCTCTAACATATAAAGGGAGACCTATAAGACTCGTGACCGATCTCTCTACTGAAACTTGGCAGGCCAGAAAGGAATGGCAGGAGATCTTCAATGTGATGCACAGAAAAAAATATGCAGCCGAGAATCCTTTATTCAGCAAGTCTGTCATTTAGAATAGAAGAAGAGATAAAGGTCTTCCCAAACAAACGAAAACTGAAGGAATTCGTCACCACTAAACCAGCCCTACAAGAGATCCTAAGGGGGATCCTGTGAGACAAAGTACCAGAGACCTCGCTACAAGCATGAAACCTACGGACATCACAATGACTCTAAACCCATAACTTTCTATAGTAACACTGAATGTAAATGGACTAAATGCGCCAACCAAAAGACATAGGGTATCAGAATGGATAAAAAAACAAGACCCATCTATTTGCTGTCTACAAGAGACTCATTTTAGACCTGAGGACACCTTCAGATTGAGAGTGAGGGGATGGAGAACTATTTATCATGCCACATGAAGTCAAAAGAAAGCTGGGATAGCCATACTTATATCAGACAAACTAGACTTTAAATTAAAGGCTGTAACAAGAGATGAAGAAGGGCATTATGTAATAATCACAGGGTCTACCCATCAGGAAGAGCTAACAATTATAAATGTCTATGCGCCGAATACGGGAGCCCCCAGATATATAAAACAATTACTCACAAACATAGGCAACCTTATTGATAAGAATGTGGTAATTGCAGGGGACTTTAACACTCCACTTACAGAAATGGATAGATCATCTAGACACATGGTCAATAAAGAAACAAGGGCCCTGAATGATACATTGGATCAGATGGACTTGACAGATATATTTAGAACTCTGCATCCCAAAGCAACAGAATATACTTTCTTCTCGAGTGCACATGGAACATTCTCCAAGATAGATCATATACTGGGTCACAAAACAGCCCTTCATAAGTTTACAAGAATTGAAATCATACCATGCATACTTTCAGACCACAATGCTATGAAGCTTGAAATCAACCACAGGAAAAAGTTTGGAAAACCTCCAAAAGCATGGAGGTTAAAGAACACCCACTAAAGAATGAGTGGGTCAACCAGGCAATTAGAGAAGAAATTAAAAAATATATGGAAACAAACAAAAAAGAAAATACAACAATCCAAATGCTTTGGGATGCAGCGAAGGCAGTCCTGAGAGGAAAATACATTGCAATCCAGGCCTATCTCAAGAAACAAGAAAAATCCCAAATACAAAATCTAACAGCACACCTAAAGGAAATAGGAGCAGAACAGCAAAGGCAGCCTAAACCCAGCAGAAGAAGAGAAATAATAAAGATAAGAGCAGAAATAAACAATATAGAATCTAAAAAAACTGTAGAGCAGATCAACGAAACCAAGAGTTGGTTTTTTGAAAAAATAAACAAAATTGATAAACCTCTAGCCAGGCTTCTCAAAAAGAAAAGGGAGATGACCCAAATAGATAAAATCGTGAATGAAAATGAAATTATTACAACCAATCCCTCAGAGATACAAGCAATTATCAGGGAATACTATGAAAAATTATATGCCAACAAACTGGACAACCTGGAAGAAATGGACAAATTCCTAAACACCCACACGCTTCCAAAACTCAATCAGGAGGAAATAGAAAGCTTGAACATACCCATAACCAGCGAAGAAATTGAATCAGTCATCAAAAATCTCCCAACAAATAAGAGTCCAGGACTAGATGGCTTCCCAGGGGAGTTCTACCAGATGTTTAAAGCAGAGATAATACCTATCCTTCTCAAGCTATTCCAAAAAATAGAAAGGGAAGGAAAACTTCCAGACTCATTCTATGAAGCCAGTATTACTTTGATTCCTAAACCAGACAGACACCCAGTAAAAAAAGAGAACTACAGGCCAATATCCCTGATGAATATGGATGCAAAAATTCTCAATAAGACACTAGCAAATCGAATTCAACAGCATATAAAAAGAATTATTCACCATGGTCAAGTGGGATTCATTCCTGGGATGCAGAGCTGGTTCAACATTTGCAAATCAATCAACGTGATACATCACATTAATAAAAGAAAAGATAAGAACCATATGATCCTGTCAATCGATGCGGAAAAGGCCTTTGACAAAATTCAGCAACGTTTCTTAATAAAAACCCTCGAGAAAGTCGGGATAGAAGGAACATACTTAAAGATCCTAAAAGCTATTTATGAAAGGCCCACAGCTAACATATCCTCAGTGGGGAAAAACTGAGCGCTTTTTCCCTGAGATCAGGAACACGACAGGGATGTCCACTCTCACCGCTGTTGTTTAACATAGTGTTGGAAGTTCTAGTATCAGCAATCAGACAACAAAAGGAAATCAAAGGCATTAAAATTGGCAAAGATGAAGTTAAGCTTTCACTTTTTGCAGATGACATGATATTATACATGGAAAATCCGATAGACTCCACCAAAAGTCTGCTAGAACTGATACATGAATTTAGCAAAGTTGCAGGATACAAAATCAATGTACAGAAATCCGTTACATTCTTATACACTGATAATGAAGCAACAGAAAGACAAATAAAGAAATTGATCCCATTCACAATTGCACCAAGAAGCATAAAATACCTAGGAATAAATCTAACCAAAGATGTAAAAGATCTGAATGCTGAAAACTATAGAAAGCTTATGAAGGAAATTGAAGAAGATATAAAGAAATGGAAAAACATTCCGTGCTCATGGATTGGAAGAATAAATATTGTCAAAATGTCAATACTACCCAAAGCTATCTACACATTCAATGCAATCTCAATCAAAATTGCACCAGCATTCTTCTCGAAACTAGAACAAGCAATCCTAAAATTCATATGGAACCACAAAAGGCCCCAAATAGCCAAAGTAATTTTGAAGAAGAAGACCAAAGCAGGAGGCATCACAATCCCAGACTTTAGCCTCTACTACAAAGCTGTAATCATCAAGACAGCATGGTATTGGCACAAAAACAGACACATAGACCAATGGAATAGAATAGAAACCCCAGAACTAGACCCACAAACGTATGGCCAACTCATCTTTGACAAAGCAGGAAAGAACATCTAATGGAAAAAAGACAGTCTCTTTAACAAATGGTGCTGGGAGAACTGGACAGCAACATGCAGAAGATTGAAACTAGACCACTTTCTCACACCATTCACAAAAATAAACTCAAAATGGAAAAAGGACCTGAATGTGAGACAGGAAACCGTCAAAACCCTAGAAGAGAAAGCAGGAAAAGACCTCTCTGACCTCAGCTGTAGCAATTTCTTACTTGACACATCCCCAAAGGCAAGGGAATTAAAAGCAAAAATGAACTACTGGGACCTTATGAAGATAAAAAGCTTCTGCACAGCAAAGGAAACAACCAACAAAACTAAAAGGCAACCAATGGAATGGGAAAAGATATTTGCAGATGACATATCGGACAAAGGGCTAGTATCCAAAATCTATAAAGAGCTCACCAAACTCCACACCCGAAAAACAAATAACCCAGTGAAGAAATGGGCAGAAAACATGAATAGACACTTCTCTAAAGAAGACATCCGGATGGCCAACAGGCACATGAAAAGATGCTCAACGTCGCTCCTCATCAGGGAAATACAAATCAAAACCACACTCAGATATCACCTCAAGCCAGTCAGAGTGGCCAAAATGAACAAATCAGGAGACTATAGATGCTGGCGAGGATGTGGAGAAACGGGAACCCTCTTGCACTGTTGGTGGGAATGCAAATTGGTGCAGCCATTCTGGAAAACAGTGTGGAGGTTCCTCAAAAAGATTAAAAATAGACCTACCCTATGACCCAGCAATAGCACTGCTAGGAATTTACCCAAGGGATACAGGAGTACTGATGCATAGGGGCACTTTTACCCCAATGTTTATAGCAGCACTCTCAACAATAGCCAAATTATGGAAAGAGCCTAAATGTCCATCAACTGATGAATGGATAAAGAAATTGTGGTTTATATACACAATGGAGTACTACGTGGCAATGAGAAAGAATGAAATATGGCCTTTTGTAGCAACGTGGATGGAACTGGAGAGTGCGATAGTAAGTGAAATAAGCCATACAGAGAAAGACAGATACCATGTTTTCACTCTTATGCGGATCCTGAGAAACGTAACAGAAACCCATGGGGGAGGGGAAGGAAAAAAAAAAGAGAGGTGAGAGTGGGAGAGAGCCAAAGCATAAGAGACTCTTAAAAACTGAGAACAAACTGAGGGTTGATGGGGGGTGGGAGGGAGGGCAGGGTGGGTGATGGGTATTGAGGAGGGCACCTTTTGGGATGAGCACTGGGTGTTGTATGGAAACCAATTTGACAATAAACTTCATATATTGAAAAAAAAAAACAAAACTATTGGGACTACATCAAAATAAAAAGCTTCTGGACAACAAAGGAAACAACCAACAAAACTAAAAGATATTTGCAAATGACATATCCAATAAAGAATTCGTATCCAAAATATATAAAGAAGTTAATACAACCCAACACCAAAATATCAAAATCCAATTAAAAATGGGCACTAGACATGAACAGATATTTCTTCAAATCAGACACAGGTGGCCAATAGATATGAAAAGATGCTCAGCATCACTTATAAACAGGGAAATACAAATCAAAAGCACACCTGTCAGAATGGCTAAAATAAAAAAGACAAGAAACAACAAGCGTTGGTGCAGATGTGGAAAAAAAGGAACCCTCGTGCACTGTTGGTGGGAATGGAAACTGGTGCAGCCACTTTGAAAAACAGTATAAAAGTTCCTCAAAAAGTTAAAAATCGAACTACCATATGATCCAGTAATTCTACCACTGAGTATTTACACAAAGAATATGAAAACACTAATATGAAAGGATATATTCACCCCATATGTTTATTGCAGCATTATTTACAATAGCCCAAATATGGAATCAACCCAAGTGCCCAAGGATAGATGAATGGATAAAGAAGTGGTGTGTGTGTGTGTGTATGTGTATATATATATATATATATATATATATATATATATATATATATAATATATATATATATATAATATATATTATTAACATATTAACATATATATAATGGAATATTACTCAACCATCGAAAAGAATACAATCTTGCCATTTGCAACAACATGGATGGATCTCAAGGGCATAATGCTAAGTGAAATGCTAAGTCAGTCAGAGAAAGACAAATACCATATGATATCACTCATCTGTGGAATTTAAGATACAAAATCATGAACGAAGAAAAAAACTGACGAACCAAAAAACAGCCTCTTAACTATACAGAACACATTTTGGTTACCGGACGGGAGGTGGGTCAGTAGGTGGTTAAAATAGGTGAAGGAAACTAAGAGTACACTTATTACGATGAGCACTGAGCAATGTATAGAATTGTTGAATTGCTATATTGTACATCTGAAACTAATATAACATTGTATGTTAGTTATATTGGAATTAAAATTTTACAAATGTGAAAATAGATGTGGAAAAATAAAAATAAAAAATAAAACGACGCAGCATCTGGGTGGCTCAGTTGGTTGAGTATCTGACTTGTGATGTCAGCTCAGGTCTTGATCTCAGGGTTGTGAGTTTGAGCCCCATGTTGGGCTCCACACTGGGTGTGGAGCCCACTTAAAAATAAATAAATTAATTAATTACATTAAAAAACAAAAATAAAAAAAAATATTATTAATTTCCTGTATGTAACCTGGGTTTGTTTCTGGACAAACCCTTTTTTTCCCTTTATTTTTTTACTTATACAGTATCATGTTTCTTAACGTCATGAGTTTTTCTTAACAGTATACTGAAGTTAACAAACTGTTTAGCTCACACCAAAATTTTGAAATGAGAAATTCTATTCGTTAAAGAGTTGGTTTATATACACCTAAGTTAGTAGTGCATACTTAGAATTTTGTAAAGAGGACAACACGCACCATATACTTCATTTAGATTCATGGATAATTAAAATCTGAAGTTAACAGTAAATATGAAAGTTAACCTGAGAGAGCATTTGTGTGATGTCACATAAAATTGTCTTAAATTTTATATGATGACAATCCCAGTTCCTTATCTGCCTTCTTCCCCATACTTCCCAGCCATGTAAAAACTAATGAATACTACGTAGGACTAGAGGGGGAAAAATCCGCTGAGAAGATTAAAGGTGGTTGGGGAGGAAGGATGCCAAGATTGGTAATTGGAATTCTGATTTTAGTCCATTTGGGATAATGATACAATAATGATATCTAATGCATTCGAGAGAGAGTGGAGACCTTTTCTATATTTTTCAGGAGCAACAGAAGAGACTTCTCCTGAGTCTAATAATATGTTATTAATATAATATAAATATTTATAAATTTTTATATATATTATATATATATAATATAAATATTATATAATATAATATAAATTATATATTATATTATATAATATAAATATAAATATTTATAAATATAAATTAATATAAGGACTTCTCCTGTAGTCCTTATAATATGTTAATTAATTTCATAAAACTTTTTGATTTGACTTTGTTAGATTGCTTTTTTCTTTTTTTTCTTTTTTTTTTTTTTTTGAGGGTATAGAAACTTTTTTATTGTAGGGCATCCAAGCAGGGGATGGGTACACTCATCTCATGGAACATGTCATTAGACAGGCTCAAGTATTACCCAACTCACAATACAAACTACACACAAATCATGCACAGTAGGACCATGTATCAATCTATGGTTGATGGGGAATGAAAAATAACAGGTCTTGGCTCACAGACAGTAGAGATGCACTGCTTCATAGAAACCATCACCAATAACCCGATTTTAATTGGCCTGCCTCTCCACAGAGTGTGTTTCATGACAGCGGCAGCTGTTTTGCTCACCACTGACCCCACGACCTACCGATATCCAGCACAGAAAAGGGGGTGATAAACAGTGGACATATAAACGAATGGGTTGAATTAGGACTGCAGGGGAATTGCGATAGGCAGGGGTGTGGAGAATGTTCTATGGGGACAGCGCGCTTGAGGCCAACATTTGAAAGGTGAGAAAATACTAGCAAACACAAGCCTGCCTGCATTATTTTTAAAACCTGGTGACTTCACGTTAGGGAATTACTCAAATTTTAATATGGGGCCCAGCCGGACAGATGGAGAATTCCAGAGGAGTGGATAGATTCCAGAGGATGGAGACTAGCATGTTCACAGTTAGCAGTGTTCAGGCTTTTTTTTTTTTTTTTAATTTGAGAGACGGGGCAGGGGGGAAGGGGGAGGTGAGCAGAGGGGGAAAGAGAGAACTGGGGGGGGGGGGAGAGAGAGAGAGAGAGAGAGAGAGAGAGAGAGAGAGAATCTCAAACAGACTCCATGTTCAGCACAGGGACTGACATGGGGTTTGATCCCACAACCCCAGGATCATGACCTGAGCCAAAATCAAAAGTCGGTTGCTCAACCAACTGAGCCGCCCAGGCGCCCCAGCAGTGTTCAGTTTTAAACAAGTAAAATCTTGTCCCTCGTTTAAAGGAAATGCTCTAACTCTCTTTAGGTTTTGATGCAGCTCTACCACTTAAATAATCTGCTTGAATTTTCAAGGTTTTGATGGTTTGATTAGGTTCATGTATTTATCTTGGTTAAGTTTTTTACTCTCTTTCATAAAATGATATACTAAAATCCGGTTTCCTAGAGTGACAGAAAAGTGTTATAACAAGTTCTTTGACACAGATATTGATCTTGGCCAACCTGTAAAAACAGTAAGTGGTTTGAAGTCTAGAGTTGTAATGTCCTCAGCTAATTCTACCCTTGAATTTGTGGGCATGCTTTTAAGAACAGCTGACCAATAAATGCATCTTTAACCTTAGAACAATTCAAAACTAAATGGACTTGAGTATTAACGTTTAATTTTTTTTTAATGTTTATTTATTTTTGAGAGAGAGAGAGAGAGAGCATGAGCAGGGGAGGGGCAGAGAGAGAGGGAGACACAGAATCTGAAGCAGGCTCCAGGTTCTGAGCTGTCAGAACAGAGCCCAAGGCGGGGCTCAAACTCAGGAGCCATGAGATCATGACCTGAGTGGAAGGTGGATGCTTAACCGACTGAGCCATCCAGGTGCCCCTGAGTATTAACATTTTAAAAACTTGACATTAACTGTGACTGCCCTCTCCCTTTTTAATAGATTTGGCATTTTCTCTTCATTGTTTCAAAATTGTATTTTTTCCTTAGTACCAAAATACAACTTGAAAAATAGAAATGTGAAAAAACAAAAACAAAAACAAATGATTCATAGTCCTACTATCAAAAGTTAAGAGGTATTAAATAATTTTCTCTATGTTCTTGGAGTCACATACATTTTTCAAAAATGTGTGCTCACTAGGAATAAATTGTAACATGGTTTTCATTTTATTATTCGCCTCTCTTTGTGAAATGCAAAAACACAAATACCACATCTGCCTCCTCTATGCCCGCAGCCCCCAAAGATCAGTACATTCATATTTTACCTACGATTTAAGGCCCAGTTCAAATGGCATCTTAATTTCATTGATTATTCAAATAATTACTTCCATAAGTAAACCTAGCCTCTGCAAGCTCTTTATCTTTTTAAATGCCTTTTGTAACTTGGTGTTTTGTGTTTTAATTGTGTACCTATCTCCCCTATTACATGTAACCTTCTTGAGGATACTGCATTAGTCGAGATTCATCTCCTTGTAAGAGATAAAGTCACAATGTAAGCAAAATCAGATAATTTATTGTCTCTGAACCCTGACAAATCTGATAGGCGTCAGGCACGGCTGGATCCAGAGGCTCCGTTCCTTTCCCTCCTCAGCTTTGCTTATTTCACTCTGGCCTCATCCTTCTCACAGACATATTTTACATCTATTTACTGAGCAATTCATTTTGAAAGAGCAATTCTTTCTTAATACATATGGCAAAAAAAAGTCCCACATATCTATCTTAGAGAATTTATCCGTCCTGAACCTATCACACTAGCCAGAAGAAAGGAACATGTTGATTGGCAGGCCTGGGCCATATGCTCCATCTTGTGGCTGAGTATGCACAATAGAAGAAATCAGAAAGGGAAGCAAGGAATCCAGAGATATGTGCTAATGATGGGATCCTTATTTGATTTACCTTTGGGCACTCCATGCTTCTTAGACAGTGCCTTAGCATGTACTTGGTAAGTATTCAATAAATATTTTTTGAATGAAATGACCGTATCATTAATTTCTATTCGGTAGTGGGTAAATAGGGGGGGCATCAATATTTTTTAAAGATATTTTCAGCTCCTTGAGATCTGCTAACATAATTAAGAAGACTAACTTTGCTGTTTAGAATTCTTTCCTAAAGGAACTCCATTAAACTGATTTTACATAAAAGGAAAAGAAAACTTAAGGGGAACAGATGCTTGTATCTACAGTAAAAAGTGGGGAGAGAAAGAGGTACTTACTTGGGACTTAAACAGATAGCTTCTATTTGCCCCTGCTGATTCCCCGTTCACCTGTCCTGTGTCTGGGGAGGCTGATCTGTAGGATGGCATCACCAGCTTCCCTTGCCCTTTGCTGGGTTTAGCTAATGGGAAGCATCTGCAGAAAATCAGAGGGCAGGAAGTGAGAAGGGTTGAGTATTTGTTCCTCTAACTTCTGCACTGCCAGGTCATTGTGGGTTGGCTACAAGTCTCTTCAAAAAGCCATACATAGTTCATTTCGTATAGCCTCCTCTGTAGAGTTTGATAATGATTCCTTCTTTTTGCCCCTTGAGGCTGAGGGGTGGTAATGGCTACCAATATTGCACCTTGCTGGTTTTTCTAACCCCCTTTCACACCTTTATAAATACACTATTTACTGAACTCTCCTTAAATTAGCCGGTTAGTGTATGCTCTATGTTTCCTGTTGGACCATTGATACCTGCCTAATGGAAACAATACAAACAAACAAAACACAAACAACAAACAGAGCCTACCTACAATCTGCTAACCTTAAAATGTTTACTCTACGGGGTAGAGGGGAGGAAGACAGGTTGGTTCTTGACAACCACATCTTTGGAACCCTCAGTCTTCATACTTTGTAACACATGTCCCATTCAGCCTGCCCTTGGTGGTCATTCTCATGGAATTTTATTGCTACGAACACCCTTTCTGTTGGTTGGTTGGTTGGGTGGTTGCTGAGGAGTCGTTTTTGTTTGTTTGTGTTTGAGGATTAAGGGGTCCAATGAATTTTAGTCTTCGGAAAGATAGAATTTGACTTCTAGAGACACGGCTAACATAAATCCATTGGCCCTTTATTTAGACATAAGTTTTTAACGAATGATTTAAGAAAACAGAAGGCAGGAAAAAAAATATTTCATTAATCATTACTGCATCAAAACCAAAGGAAGTAGCTGAGCAATTCCACTTGCCTGTGACTCAAATGACAAAGCACACTTAGAGTTTGCAAAAAAGAAGTGTTCCTCTCATCCCAATTAAAGCAAATTAATATTAAGATATTTCAAATGAGTGTCCGTCAGCACTGCTATCAGGTAAGAAGCTTCATCGTGTTGTTTGGTTTTAAAGCGAATTACTTTTGCAACAAAGGTAAAATGTATTATTCTCCTTCCTCTGTGACATTTACTCCCAGCCTGTTTATACCAATGCAGCTGCTGTGTAAGTCACTGCTTTTTCTTCTTCTTTCTTTCTTCTTTCTCTTTTCATTTTAAAGGCATATATACGAGTCATCTGACCCAGGTTGTACATGAGCTATACAGCATATGGTTGGGGTAAAGCACGTCGTATCTTTTGTTCAACAGTTTTTGTATTTCTTTCCAGTCTTTTGCTTCCCTGGTCCTCAAATAAGGCTAATTACAAAGAAAAAAAAAAGGTGGGACTGGTGGAGAGGGAGGCTTTAAAACCATTCCTTTTGCAGCATGGAACAAAAGAGAGTAGCAAGGCCATGGCTAGGCCTCCACAAAAAAAGAAAAGAGAAAAATCACCTAATGAGGATGTCGAGATAAGTGCTTGTGAAGAAAACTGGCAAAAAAGAGCTTTTAGTCTAAAATCCATAAATAAGTGTGCATCAGATGGGTACTAGAACATTTTTAACAAGATAGGCCATGAAAACTATATCCTTCTATGCAAGAGCCTCAAAAAAAAAAAACACCTCCTTTCTTTACAGGATATTTTTCTTTCAAAAATTAATTTAAAAAGAAATACTTGAGAATTAAGATGTTTTATTCATGTCTCTGAATCCATTATAGAGTGGATACCATATAAAGAGTTGTTTTTGAGACATAATTACCAATGCTGCTGGCTTCTTAGGGGTCAAAGGTCTTGCATGAGGATATGAAGAAGTCGTTCACGGAGAAGAGCTGAATACAGGAGATTTTGACCTTGGAGACTTCTGTTGCATTTTTATTTTTACAATAGGAAGGAGAATAAGCAGACATGTTTGAAGTTTGTTAATTCTATGTAGCTCTTCTTTCTGTCTTCCCCGATACATCTGAGCCTTACCCTGGGCACTGACGCAATAGAGGTCAGAGGCTTCAGCCTAAATTAATTACAAAAATACCAAAGAGTCATAGATTTTTAGAGTTAGAAGGACCTTAGATTACCTACCTCTATAAAATATAAGGGTGAAAAAAAGTCCAAGCTGGAAGGAACTCTTATGACCTTAAAAAGGATTTAATTTTGTTGTGTATTTGACCTGAATGTATCTACCTTCAGTTTATGTAAAGAAGAATATAGGAATGTATGTCATGGTAACCTTGATATTATGCTGCCACGTAAATATAGTGCTGTATTATATATGGAGGACTTAACTGGTTGCTCTAAAGATTTTCTCCCCCTCCCCCCTTTTTTTTGCCACTTGGTCAGGTAAATACACACATTCTGTATATTTGAAAGTTTACTTTCTTCTTTTTTGCTCACCAATCATCTCTCACTGTAATATGGTGATGAAAATTGTAATCACTTTGGCTTTATCTTTTCCATGTCCCATGAGTTTAATACAAAAATGATGCTTTTATCTTTTATTTTATACCTTGCTGTAAGTTAAGACTTTATATTCTTCCATGGAGTTTATTAAATTCAAAGTCTTCCACTCTTCTCCTGCTGTTGAATGTGAGAGGCTGTCTATTTTCTCAATATTATCACTATTACTACTCCTTTGCTCAGGACTCTACCATGGCTTCATGTTGCACTTGACAGAAACACAACATGATTCCTGCCTGTTCTAGTACCCTAAATGCTGATCCTCGTTGCCCTCCTCTGCATTTTTTTTTTCTGTAACACCTATAACATTCTAACATACTATAAATTGTTGAATGAAATTGTTTGAAATTGTTGAAATTGTTATTTATTGTCTGGTTTCCCCTGGTAGGCATAGATAGATCCTTATCTTTTCACTCCCCTATGTACCCTGGGCACCTACAACACTGTCTCCCACAGCAGGCTCTCTGTTAGCATCTGCTAAACTGAATTGAGCTCTAGACCAGAAAAGCTCTAAACCTTTTTCTTTGTTGTATTGTTTTTTCAGGGTAAATCCTTTGGTACTCTAAAGAGCCTAGCCTAAGACGAGTTTTGGTTCCAGAGTATGAACATTTTCATGATTTTTAATAAAAGTTGCCTGATTATCCTATAAAATAATCACCTTTGTTTATACTGTAACCGGAAGTATATCAATGTACGTTTTTCCACATTCTAATTAAAATATAAATGTTTTAGCTACTATACTGGGAGCAAACATATGGCAAATTACTGGTTTTAATATGATTTTTCCAATAAATTTTGTTTAATATCTTTACTTTTAAGAATTTTTTTAATGATTTTTTATTCTTGAGAGAGAGAATGTGTGTGTGTGTGAGTGGGGGAGGGGCAGAGAGAGAGAGACACACACACACAGAATTAAAGCAGGATCCAGGCTCCAAGCTGTTAGCACAGAGCCCAGCATGGGACCCGAACTCACGAACCCTAACTGAGGTCATGACCTGAGACGAAGTTGGACGCCTAACCGACTCAGCCACCCAGGCACCCCTAACATCTTTATATATAATCAGTTGATATAATTTATAATGTCAATATATATGCTATTATATTATCTAAGTTTAATATTAGATCACTTATATTTTTCTTTGTAAAATATCTACTCATTTCTGGGGTTTATTATATTTTGGAGTTTTGGTGATTTTCCTAGTTGTCATTACCAGTTCTATGTTATATTCACTAACCTGTTTATTGTTCTAGTATTGTCTTATATTTTCCTTTTACATCATAGTAATGCAGATTTTCTGTACTATGGAAAAGTTGAAGATGTTACCTATTTTTTGCTATTTTCATTTTTCTACTATTCCAATTGTACAGAAATTAATAATTTTCTATACTTATAATGTATTGATATTTGAAACTTATTTTCAGGTCTTTATTTCATAAAAAGTGGTCTATAGACCAATCACGACCTATTGAATAGGAATCTGCTTTTTCATAAGATCCTTAGATGAGTGTGCACATTAAAGTTTGGGAAGCACTGTTTTAGGTACTCTCTCTCATATCCTGACATTAACAGACTAGTTTTGCTATATTGGAAACAATGATAGATCAGACACACAGCAATTATCTACTTTTGGTTGTTCCTCCCCAGACAAGGCAGCAATCTTCTCTAGATTGTTGGGCAAACTAGAGTTTTCTAGAATTATCTAGAATAATCTAGAATTTTCTAGATTAACTGGGCAATCAAGCACCCTGGCTTTGACGTCAGACAGACTTGAGTTCAAATGATGCTCTATTATTTTTTTCCCATTTTTTACAAGTTTATTGAGAGAGAGAGAGAGAGCAGGGGAGGGGCAGGGAGAGAAGGGGACAGAGGATCCAAAGTGGGCTCCATGCCAACAGCAGAGAGCCTGATGTGGGACTCAAACTCACGAACTGTGAGATCATGATCTGAACCAAAGTCCAACGCTTAATTGACTGAGCCACCCAGGTGCCCCAGATGCTCTATTATTTACTAAATGTATTGGCCAAATCACTTAACCTCTCCATGCTCAATTGTCTCACTTGCAAAATAGAGACAAAAATAGCACCTAAGAGGTTCATCATGAGTGATTGTACACTGTCTGGTGTATGGTAAGCATCAAACAATGATAGCCATCATTGTAATTATGATCTCATTGCAATCCAGAAAAAAACCTTATCTGCCCCAAACAGTGCTTCTCAATCCTCTTAAACTCAATGTTGCAAAGATTTTGTGAGTATTCTGATATTCATAGATTTAAAGAAATCCCTACCTAGAAATAAAAGAGAGAGAAAAGGAAAATAGTTTATAATGAAACAATTATGAAAGTTCAGACATAACTATACAAGAAAACATAAAAAGTAGTCACATGATTACTTTAATAGAGTCCACACAAATGGGAGAGACAAAATGCTGACTGTCTAAAAACTGGTGTTTCAAATATCATAACCAGGACTGTAATTAGGAACACGATTTTAAAAAAATGGTTAATATCTTTTTGTCAAATTGTGAAAAAAACAAAGGACAAACTTCCATTGATTTACATGGTAGTTACATTTCTAGACCTGTCCGTGAACCTAAAAATTGTGCAAAGTATAATATATGTTAATACATAAAAGAGAGCTGGGTTCTGGGCTCGGGTAATGAGGATATATCATCTTCATGAATATCTGGCACGATGCTAACCTGTGCTGACTGCTGGACATTTCTTCATCACACGGGACTTTTTTGCATATCATGGGTTGTTCTAGCATCCTTCTGGCTATTGCCCACCAAGTGCCAGTGGTAATGCCTTCCAACAATTGGGACAACCGAACATGCCCCATAAATTTGCAAAAGACCCTTAAGGAAAACTGACTGTGGCTCCTGCTGAGACACATTGCCCTCATTAAATGCAGGGTTCTCTTCTAAATATGATGTCTTTTTGTTGTTCATCATTGTAGCTGAGAAGTAACATAACCTATGTAATATGATGTAAGAGGGACCATCCAAGAAATAATTACCACACTTGTAATTTTAGGTAAAAACAGACAGAACCATTACACAATATAGTTATGCCTAAACCTAAAAGTAAATGCCTTTCAGACTGAGGGACCCACCGTGGAGGAATTAAAACTTTCTCTCTCTCCTTAAATCTGGAGATACTTTAAGATACAATTTAGGACACTTGAAGTGAAACTGTGATACACTACCAATTGTAACTGACTTTCAGAGAACAGACTTCAGCTTTTCAATGCCCGGAGGTATGTAATCTTACATTAATACACACTTTGTCGAATCTGATTGCTTAATTAGGACCCAGAGTTCCTGTGATAGTTGGAAACTTCTGGGGTATTTTCCCTGGCAAAAACTTCATGATCCACACAATTGCATGATGAACAGTTCGAGACTGCGAATGTTATTAATGCATTTTTTAATGGTTGCTGTTAACATATAATTAAACACCATGACAGATGTTCACCAAGCAAGTCTCCAACAGAGATTGTTTATTTATTTATTCATCCTTTAAGATTATAGTAGCAAATTTAAGAAGGAAAAGTTTGAGAAAACGACTAAGTGATCTAATAAAGGGGGTAAAATAGTTATGCTGAAAAGCCAAACAAACAAACAAAAAACTGTGCCATATTAATCTTTCTTTTGCGCATACCTGCCCTTTTCTACTTTTGGTGTGAAAGCATCTATGGGTTATGTTCAGAGGGTTCAACGCAGCTTAATAAAATTTCCCAGTGAGCTCTTACATGACAGAAAATGTAAACTTTACATGTCCCCTTGGACGAAATGCTTTTGCAGAACTCAGATCTCACCCAACTATTTATGCATATAATTGTTCCTGGTGTCTCACCTTTACAAGGAACTGTGGCAGGATGGCCAGCCTTCTGGCTAAATTGTATGCTTTAATAGCACAGAATTGTCATTACGAAGAGGTTTCTAGTCAGTCACCATTGCTCAGCATCCCTGCATCCAGGCGAGGTCACGTGACAGAGTACTAGCCAATGGAATGTGGATGGAAGGGAGGTCTACCTCTTCCTGCCCTGGCCCATCAAGTCCCTGGACCATCGTCTATGCCCTCTTACGCCTCATCTGCTAACTCCGTACTTTTATGGGAGCCGTGTCTAAACGACGGCAGATTCTCCACCACGCGGTTCCTGAATCACTAGGTGGAGCAAGCGTCTCCTCCTTCTTCCCACATATTGGATTTTACACAGGCCAGAAATACACATTCATAACTTTAAACCGATGGAATTTGGAGTTTTATTCATTACGACATCTAATATTACCTTAAGAAGTACTAACATTCACTACTGTGCACACAAATCCTGGAAGAACATCTGGCACATAGTAGGCCCTCAACGAGCAAATGAAAGCACGCTCCCTATAGACAGGCAAAGAAAAATGCCATATAAGCACAATTCCTTGGTCTTCTAGGGAAGACCTTGGTCAAACAGACCACATCGTAAACTATCTTAAAGGAAGAGTAGGAAAGACAGTGGAGCAGGTAATGCTACCTGCTGTCTAATTCCACGGGACAGTATTTTCTTATGGGACTTTGGGGATCAGGAGACAATCTGATAGTAATTCCAGGTCATTGAGGAGCCATACAAATGATAGTTGCATCAGAGACACTAGTGCAGCTTCACAGAAAAGCTATCATGGAAATTAGTACTAAAAAACAAAAAAACACAAAAAAACGTGGTGTCGTCTCTGTGATATAACTCTGGGTAACCACCTGCCACGTGTAAGAAAAAATGCAATACTTTTGCCCCTACGGCTAGTTGAGGAAAAGCAACCCCATATGACCATTTAAATGTGCTTTTTAAAAACAATTTTTTAAATGTTTATTTATTTTTGAGAGAGAGAGAGAGAGAGAGAGAGAGACAGCACAAGTGGGGGAGGGGCAGAGAGGGAGGGAGACACAGAATCCGAAGCAGGCTCCGGGCTCCGAGCTGTCAGCACAGAGCCCAGCGCGGAACTCGAACTCATGAGCCATGAGATGGTGACCTGAGCCGAAGTTGGATGCTTAACCCACCGAGCCACCCAGGCTCCCCTCAATGTGCTTTTACTGTAAGAATAATCACCATTATTTGTGGAGAGCGCACTCCGCCAGTATCCACGATTGTGACAAAACCCTTCACGGTAGATTCTATAGTATTCCATTCAGCCTGATCAGAGATGGGTTTCGTTGATTATGCCAAACACTTGCACACACATTTTCTTATTGATGCCTTCATACATTATCATCCCCCACCTCCCATGAGGGGGAATGGAGGCCCAAAGTTGTTGGTGATGTAATTTGCCCAAAGGCACCCAGCTGTGTGCCCCGCCAGACATCTCATTCTCTACTCACCACTTCCTAATATCCCCGGGTCTCACACTTCCATTGTGGCTCCAAGCATCCACCACCGTATCACCACAAAACCGCTAGTTTAACATCAAAGACAAACTCAGACAATTAATTCAGGTACAGCACACGGGGGTTTGGAATAATTTCCTTTGGATACTGGCTTCACAAGTTCACTCAAACTGCAAATAGAGCATCTCTGTTGTGGTTGCTGTGTTCCAGGAATCAACTGTTTTCCTCTAGGCGCGCAAGCTTCACCTTGTGCCATGGCACCTTCAGCTTGGGGTTTTTTTCCCCCCTTCTTACCTGGAGGTTCACTACATGTTGCCAAGTGCTCACTGTATAGCTCAAGCTGTGTTTCCTAGAGATGTCTGTCTTCCCGGTGGGGTCCCATTACAATCCCTCGGCGCTCTACCCTCCAAAAAAACAATCTTTCATAACAGGGCTCATCAAACTCGCTTCCATAAAGGGACAGGTAGTAAACATTTTAGGCTGAGTGGGCCCCACAGTGTGTCACAGCTACTTAACTGTCTCCTTGTGGTGCAAAAGCAGCCACAAACAATTTGTAAGTGAATGGGTGTGGCTGCATTCCAAAAAACTTTACAAAAATAGTCTGTAGGTTAGACTTGGACTGTGGGCGGCGGTTTGCCAATACCTACGTGATACACATATCATTTCTAGGATCAAATTTCATGTTTCCCCCAACATTTCTCTGTTTTACAATTTTCCTATCTTGGAGCCTTGATGTGACTGTCTAAACAAAAGCTGATACATACCCCCTCGGGTTCTTTTAGGATTGTTAGAGTTCATGCATACTGTGTTTGAAAAAAAAAAATTGTGTAAGGGAACTTTGGACTTAAGAAATATTTTCTAATGAGAAAAGGAAAGAAAGAAATGATTTCTGGCCAAGAGCAGAGGGCGCACTAATATGAGAGAACACAAGATTAATGTTGGATACCTAATATTGGGTAATTACTACTACATACAGTGAAGGTAGGAGAGATTTGCTTTATTTATTTATTCACTAGAAATGTTTGCTTTGTCTCTTTGCTCCAGGCCCTGGAATTACAATGTGAAAAAGACAAATGTGGTCCCTGTCATACAGAGTTCATGGTTTAATTGGGGGGAGACATGCATTTGACAAATAATTATCACAAAAGGTAAAGAATGTATGGATCTGGCAAGTACAGATGAGACTGTCGCTTGGCTAGAAAAAAAGGAATTAGCAGGGGAAGAAGACAGGAAGAAACTGATATTAGTGGAAAGAGACGGACAAATGGTGTTGGAATTTGACGGGAGTTGAATATGTATCTACAAGACTTTGAAAGACCAATGACAGACATCGAAATAGGGAGCGACAGTCAAAGGATTGGGAGATTTTTGGTTTTTTTGTTTTAAATGTATTTCTAATGACCTTTCAGATTAACTGGAGGCAGAGGTGGGGGGAAGCAAATGGAAAGCAGCAGCTACATAACTAGATGGCAACTCTCAATGAGGGGTTTGGTTGTGTTAAGGAAACAGTAAGTAACTCATTTGCCTAGGGCTCTGAATGAAGGAAAGAAAGCTGGAGTTAAGGTGGGAAACAAAGGATGGAGCCAGACAGTGGGAGGCTTTGAACGC
Organism: Panthera leo; assembly: GCF_018350215.1. Lineage (NCBI taxonomy): Eukaryota > Metazoa > Chordata > Mammalia > Carnivora > Felidae > Panthera > Panthera leo. Next base: position 143,789,732 of record NC_056687.1, on the reverse strand, counting down.
CAGGATAAAGAATTAGATCCACTCGAACAGACTGCGCCAGACCTGAGTAGCCAAGAACGGGGTCTGCGCCAGGCAAGTTTTGGGAAGATAAGAATTAGAGAGGGACGATCTGGAGGCAAGGAAAACAGGTAAGAGACTATGAATAGTCCAGGTAATAAAGGGCTGGGAGACGAACAGAGTTACTCTGTCTTGTGAAATTGCTTCCCTCCTGTAAAAACTCCTTTGACTTAAACACTGCATCTGTGCAGCTGCCTGTGGCACAGTTTTTTCTGGAGGAAGAGCAGCACCGTATTCAGTGGCTGCTGACAGTGTCTCTCCTTGTGCTCTGCTGTGTTTTAATTATGTTTGATATTCATCCCGTACTATCATCCAGTGGAAGCAAAGTGAAGACATACAGCTTCATTTGAAGTCAAACAAAAGCGAGGACACATGTAATTCTATAGTAATATATTATTCCTCGGAAGCCAGGAGAGTTTTAGGTTTAATGTACCTGTGGCTTCCCAACTACCACCCCACTCCCATATCTCACTTTGATTCACCTGTAAGAAGCCTCAGCCCACAATTTAATTACAAATATCCTGAACAAAGAATCCAAAAATGACATCAGGAATCAGGAGAAGGAGGTACTTTTCATTACAGATATTTCAGACACCTACGAAAATAGAGACCAGTATAATAATCTCCCTGAACACATCATTCAGTTTCTACAATCATCATCACATGGCCTAACTGGTTTCATTTTTAACCCCACCTACTTTTTACCCTTTGCCCACAAATTGGATTATTTTGAACCAAATTTCCAGCATCCTTTAATTTCACCTATACCTACTTCAAACTGTACCTTTGAAAGAGAACTTTTGGGTCACCCGGGTAGCTCAGTCGGTTAAACATCTAACTCTCGATTTTGGCTCAGGTCATGATCTCACAGTCGTGAGATTGAGCCCCACGTTAGGCTCCATGTTAGGTGTGGAGCCTGCTTAAGATTGTCTCTGTCCCTCTCCCTCTGCTCCCCCCTAATTGCACAGGTGCTCTCTCTTCCCAAATAAATAAATTGATAAAAACTTTCTAAAAGCACAGGCTTAATTACTATTATAATGCCTAAAATAACAATGACTTTTCAATATCATTAAATATCTAGTGATGCTTTAAATATCTCCAGTTATCTTATCATCTTTATTTGATAGTGGTTTTCCTTTGTTGTTCAAACGAAGGGGGAACCAGAGCCACACATGGAGTAGGTTGATATATCTCTTAAGTTTCATTTATTTATAGATTCTTTCACCTTTTTTTTTTTTTTTTTTTTGGTTGCTATTTATTTATTAAAGAAACTGGGTCATTTGTCATGTAGAATTTCCCACTTCTTGGATTTATTGATTAGTCATGAGTAACATGTTATTCTAGACCATGGCTTTTCAATAAACTGATAATTAGACCTAGAGGCTTGATAAGATTTGGTTTTATCATTTTTGCAAGAATATTATGGGTGGTCTTGAGTTCGATTGTACTAAATTAGGAGGCATTGAATGTTTGGTTGTCTCTCTTTTGGTGGTGTTAAGAGAGATGAATGGGTTCATGTGTTGTCAACCTAGTCCAATTGTTTTAAAGTTCTCCATTACTTATTTTAGAGCAAAAGTTTATGAAAGAGAAATAGAATAAATGGTTGATTTTTAAAAATATCTTGTCTATTTATTAGGAAATTTGTGGATTTTTGAAAATACACTTTTTGAAAAAATGTATTGTGTTTCTTCAATACACTAATATAATATTTTTTGAATACACAAATTATTTTAGCTTTGCCCAAAGGAGAACACTTCAAGTTGGCTCCTCCTTACTTTTGGCTTTTCTTTGATATCTTTGGTAGCTTCCTTGCTTTCTGGTACGACAAAAGGCTCATTTTGCACTTTCTGGAATCAGCCACTTTTCCAACAAACCCTGTTTCCTTTTTTTTTTTTTTGAATGTTTATGAATTTATTTTTTGAGAGAGAGACAGCGTGAGTTGGGTGGGGCAGAGAGAGAGAGAGAGAGAGACAGAGAGAGAGAATCCCAAGCAGGCTCCACACTGACAGTGTGGACTTGAACTCATGAACCATGAGATCATGACCTGAGCCCAAATCAACAGTTGGACGCTTAACCAACTGAGCCACCATGGTATACCAAGCCCTGTTTCCTTTTAGTGAGATGGTATTTAGAAACCACAACCTGGGCAATAAGGGTGTTTATTGATGCAGGACTGGTTATTGTTTCTAGGCCTTTTCAAAAGACAGAACTAAGAAATTTATTTTCAAGAAAAATATAAATCATAAGTTCATACTAATATTTCCAACATAAATGTATAATTTTTATTTACTTGATTTTATAGGGATAACTCCTTTCTCATGTGCTGCAAATCTGTTTCTAATGAAATATAATTCTTTGATTCTTATAACATATAATTTCAAAGTAACCATACCACTATTATTACTATCAATATGATTATTAAACATAGCTTAAAAAAACCCCAAAAAAACAAATAGCTTCATTTCCTTGTAGGTTTATTTACTTATTTTTTTTGTCTTTAGGGTATATCACACTAAGCCGTATAATTAAATATACAACATATAATTGATACATTAATAAAGTCATATGTATAAAATTAAAGTCATCAAAATGATTTTTATCTAGGTGGATAAGCCCACAACTATGTTCATTTCTTTCATTTTGTTTTTATTTTTTAGAGATTTTTAAAATTTTGGTGAATTAATCAAGGTGCTCCAGAGAAGCAGAACCATTCAGATATAGAGATGTGTATATAAAAGGAGATTTATTTTTTATTATTTATTAAAAAAATTTTTAACATTTATTTATTTTTGAGAGAGAGAGAGAGAGACAGAGTGTGAGCAGGGGAGGGGCAGAGAGAGAGAGGGCAACACAGAATCGGAAGCAGGCTCCAGGCTCTGAGCTGTCAGCACAGAGCCCGACGCAGGGCTCGAACCCACGAACTGTGAGATCATGACCTGAGCCAAAGTTGGAGACTTAACCGAGGAGCCACCCAGGTGCCCCAGGGGATTTATCTGTTTTAAGTTTATCTATCTATCTATCTATCTATTTATTTATTTATTTATTTATTTAATTTTTTTTTTAATGTTTATTTATTTTTGAGACAGAGAGAGACAGAGCATGAACAGGGGAGGATCAGAGAGAGGGAGACACAGAATCCGAAACAGGCTCCAGGCTCTGAGCTGTCAGCACAGAGCCTGACGCGGGGCTTGAACTCACGGACCGCGAGATCATGACCTGAGCCGAAGTCGGCGGCTTAACCGACTGAGCCACCCAGGCGCCCCAAAGTTTATCTATTTATTTTGAGAGAGAGAGAGAGAGAGAGGAAGCATACTCACGAGCCTGCAAGCTAGGGCGGTGCAGAGAGAGAGGGAGAGGGAGAAGCCCAAGAAGTCTCCACCCAATGCAGGGCTCGATCCCATGAACCATGAGTTTATGACCTGAGCTGGAACTAAGGGTCCTATGCCCAACCGACTGAGCCACGCTGGCATCCCATGAGAGATTTATTATAGGAATTGGCTTGCACAGTTATAGAGGCTGAGAAGCTCCACAGTCTGCCATCTCTAAGAGAACTAGGAAAGCCAGTGGTATGATCCAGTCTGAATCCACAGGCCAGGGAACTAAGAGCTGCTCCCGAGAATCCTGATGTGAGGGCACACACCTGTGAACCGGGAGTGCCGCATTCTGAGGGCAGGAGGGGATGGATGCCTTAGCAGATGCTGGGAGAGTGAGCAAATGCACCTTTCTCCAAATTTGCTGCTCTATGCAAGCCTTCAATGGATTGGATGCTGCCCGCCCACACTGGGGACGGCCATCTGCTTTACTGGGTTCACTAATTCAAATGCTAATCTCTTCAGAAAAATATCCTCACAGATACACCCAGAAATGTTTACCAGCTATCTGGGCATCCCTTAACGCAGATAGTTAGTTAAAATTAACTGTCACATTTGGGTTAATTTGGTTTTCTGTTACATAAAACATTTACATGGGCCCAAAGGTAAAACTATATAACTAATTGATCCAGAAAAGTGTAGCTTCCATTTCTTTCCTCTTCACCTTGTTCCCTCCTGATCATCATAGATAACCATTTATATTTATTTTTGGCTTGTTCTTCTGCTAAAAGTGCAACTGTTTATCCCTTCTTTTATGTACTTTTATACTCCTTCTTTCTAAAAAAAGATGTACCTTTATATTCCTTTTTTCTTAAAAAAAAGCACATGCTTTCATATTCATTCTTTCTTAAAAATAGACAGTATGTTATACATACTGTTCTCAAGAGGACAGTGTTTAGAAGCTATGGAATAAAGTTCTACAAATCTGAAGTTACTACTCTTATAGAAGTAATTGGTTATCTGTATCATTAAAATTCAGATCTATTTAGTATAAAATCACTATGTTAACATAAATCTAGTAGAAAAAGTTACATCAAGATGAATTTTGTTTGTCTACACCTTTGTAATATATGAACCAAAACACTTTGCTCATCTCATGATTATATATTCAGCATTTACTCTATGCCAGGTACTGTTTTAAGCACTTTCCAAATATTAGCTTATTTAATCCTCATAACAACCCCATGAGGTAAATATTATTATTAACCTCAATTTAGAAATAGGAAAACTAAGCAAGAGAGATTTAGACAGTTGCTAGAAATTTCCATCTAGCAAGCCACAGAGTTAGGATTTGAACCCAACATCCTGGCGTCAGAGTTCAGACACTTCACTGGATCACCAGGCTGCCATCCCCCAAGGTCAAACATTTACCTTGTATCCTTTTGTTTGCTATAATAAACTGCATGAATTGCAGTGAACAGTGGGCATCCTTGAAGACAAATTTTAGTTCTCATCAATTAGTACTTCTCCACACTGATGACTTATCTAAGTGGGATTTCTGAGTTGAAAGACAAACATATTTTAAAGTAAGTATTTTGGAATTTTTTAACTTTAGTTCAAAGAAGTGAGAAGAAATCTTTCTGAGTGTGTGGACGATCTCTCTGTGTACATTTTTTTTCTTCGATTCAACTCCATGAGGTATAATTTGCATATGATAGATGCATTCAATTTAATTTGTATGACTTGATGTCTTCACAAATGTATACAGCCACGTAATCCCCGCTGCAATCAAGAAATAGAACATTTCCAACACCCCCAAAAGTTCCCTTGTGTCCATTTGCTCTTGCCATAAGTTTTGAGGATGGATTCCTTTTACTTGGGGTCTGTTTAGAAGGATAAACAGACTTTTTTAGATATAGGCCATCTCATTCCCAAATGAACCATCTCCAGGCAGAAATAACTTTTCACACTCGTCTGTTTTCCTTTCTGCTAGAATCCACGTCAGAAAGCATTGACTTGAAGCTATCAATATTAACTGCTGCTTCCACTATGTGAGCTGAGAGCTGACATCCACTGTGCTGTTCATGACAAGACAGCGACTCTCACATCTCCTGGGTTACTCTCACCAGCCAGCCCTGCTTTTGTTGGACGTGTATATTTGACTTTTATTTAGAGAGAGGAAAACACCCAAATAGCTATCACAGCCTGTTTCCCCAAGGGAGTGTTATACATCTGTCCAAAAGATGGGAAAGTTCAGTTTTTGGATGATTAGGAAATTTCACTTTGAATCAAGAATACGCAAGTGAGTTCTACAGACATGACCAACTATATTAGCATGCAATCATGGAATATTATAATTTTAACTTTGGCATCTATTTATAAGAAAAGCAAAGACCAAAAAGCTTAAATGGGTTGCACAAGGTCACATCATTTAAGATACAACTGAGATTAAAATCCTCAGTCAATGGATCTAGTACATCTCCCCAATTCTCAGCCTGCTGTCTTAATTTCATGTTCTTTTCATGGTATCATGCTGTCATTTCATATATTTTTTAAAATTTTTAAACATGTTTTATTTTATTTTTTGAGAGACAGAGTGCAAGCAGGGGAGGGGCAGAGAGAGAGGGAGACACAGAATCCAAAGCAGGCTCCAGGCTCTGAGCTGTCAACACAGAATCCGATGTGGGGCTCGAACCTACAAACATGAAATCATGACCTGAACCGAAGTCGGACGTTCAACCAACTGAGCCACCCAGGTGCCCCAAACATATTACTCTTCCTTAGGCATGACTTTTCCCAGACAAAATTTATAGATACTGTATTCATCATGCTAAGAGAAAATTCTCATGGCCTACACTTTTGGTATCATGTAGATGTTAGTTGCAAGGCACAATTATTATACTCGGGCTCATATTTACTTGGTATAACATATGCCTTCTCAAACAGCATGTTGTGCCAGAGTGGGGGAAAACACATGCACAACATATCTGTAAAATCTAACTCTTGCAGTCAATTACTATAATACAGAGCCACACTGTCTCCAATTGGAAAGGGAGCTGCTGTATGCTTTATAGAATGTTTCCTGTGATAGTGTGGGAAGTCCCACAGGATAGTTTGAAATATGTGACCTTCAAAACCAGTGGTTTTTTAATGTAAAAGTAAAGTATTTTTCCCATTTGGAAAAAATAAATAATAACAATAATAAAACAATAAATGAATAAAATAAAATTATCCCCAATATTTAAAAATTGATTTCTACTGTTAATATTTTGGTGTATACATTCCTCAACTTATAAAAATATTCCAAATTTTTATACTTTCAGTTTTAATAACACAATCAATACATGAGTAACGTGTCCTTCTTATTAGACATAAGAGAGTATGTTGATTAAAAAGACAAACCCTAGATTACTTGGTTAGCATCTGGATTCTGCTCATTGTTAGTCAGGTGACCTTGAGTAAGTTAATTTGCCCATGCCTCAGTTTTCTCATCTATAAAATAGTTTAATTTTAGTGGTTACTTCCTAGGGTTGTTGCTAGAATTAAATGAATATGTGTGAAGTACTTAGAAAAGAATCTAACAGATTATTATTATAGTATCATCACTACAAAGCAACTTAATCAGCATGAATGTCCCCTTGGCCTATTGTCTCTCTCCCCCATTCCAATTCCCTCTACAGAAATCACCCAATTATACACATGACAACCCAAACATTCCAAAGTTGTGATCTCCAAGGATAAATTTATGATAGTGTTCTGGTTTATGCTAGATTTAAAAGGATTAAGGACATACTTCAGGCGTCCTGAATAAAGCTTTCTGAATGGAGTGAAATTTGGGGAGGGGCAGAAATTGTCAGAAATAAGCTAAATGGTTTCCTTTATTGTAGAAAAAGTGCCTAACTTGCTACAAGGATAAAACAGCCCGGCTTCTTTTACAGGTGTGGAAAGGGGGAACAAATGATCTAGGTCCTGCTCTGGCCAGTCTTGACTGTAGCTGCCAACGTTGGATACTACAGTTTTTACCGTGGCCTTTAAAAGTCTACACCGTTACCTGCATAAGTAGGGAGAGACAGAAGTAGTTATGTCCGAGTTCCATCTGTCTTTCATTTCAGAGATTTTTCTCCTCTGAAACCCAACTACAACTATCTCCTGTCCTTGCTCCCCACTTCATGTTGGTGTTTTTGTCATTCTTTCTAACTGTAGACTATTTTTCTCCTCTTAGCTGGAGACATCACTACTGACAGCTCTCCGATTTTCATCTTGTTTCTCACCACCATTGGAGAAGGAATGCCTCTTTTGACTTAGCTCAAATTCTGGGCAGAATGGGTCTAGACTAGGTCAAGTGCTGACCTCCTGAGATAATCAACTACAGTGAGGGAGACTGGGAACCTGTAAAAACATGACAGCCCCTGCCAGAAGCACATGCTGGGAGTGGTGGGAGAGCGTTTTCCATAAGGAGGAGGCAGGAGTGGGTGGGGCATGCTGCTCTTGTAATGATGGTGGGAGCTAAGCAGTCCATAGCACCACCATGACCCTTTCTTAATTTCCTTCTGCTCTCTGCCTGTGCGTCACCTCACTTTCATTACTCAGCAGCATGCTGTGGGTGTGACTTTTGCTCTTGTATGCCATTGGTGCCATCTGCTCCTGCCTTGTCTCCTTTGATGTCATTACATACAGATGGCAAGGGCACAATGGGAAGTGGCACTTAGTTCAATATGGTAGCTCTGGATGCATCAAGCCTGACCTTGTATCAATGCTGCTGATAAGTAATCCTGCTCATGTGTAAGTCTAATAATGGAATCACTACTAGATTTTGGTTTAGCTTCTGAAATCCCATTATAAATTATTGGAACCATATTCATCCATTCTAAAATATGTACCTTCTACAGCTAATATATATGATTGTTTTAAAGGTAATCTAGTAGATTTCTATCAAAAATGATGACAATTTGCTACTAACAACCTACCAAAGTTCAGAAATATTGTTGATATTAGAAACAATGGAAAATGTCTTTCAAATGTGCTTGTTAATTTGACCATGTAGGTGTCAGAGCTAATCAGTCAACAGCTACAGCTAATGCAGGAAAGAAAAAAAATTAATATTCATTAGACTCTTGTTTACACTTCTGTTGTCAAGGTTAATCAGTTTGCTTTAAGCACAATGTTTCACTCTTATTAAAGTCATTAGTATCCTTCAGTACACGGAGAACACTTGGGTTTCACAAGTGTGTTTGATTTATACATCACATACACTGCACAGGGACCCAGGCTTAGGGCATATTTTGCTGGGATTTAGACATAAACCTTTATTTAGACCAACCAATTATTATTCTTCACAATTGAATAGTAGTTAAAATTTTCAGGTATTCAGTAATATTCCCAATTGTAGAAACTCACAAAAACTCAGCCTCTCATCTTTGATACAAACATTACATAGGCTCATATCAAAAGACTACTGGTACTGATGGTGGAAGAGGATTCTAGGTGTTTTTGTTTACCTTTATATCAAAACAGTCATTGTAAATACCTCAACTGTGACTAGAAATTTTTACTGAGGAACAATATATTCCATGGATACAATCTCGTCAGAGGATCAGTTTTTCCTATAAATAAAAAAGTAATTGTTCATGCTCTTCCAAGGGTGGGACTATCAATCTGATAGAAATCCCAGATTAACATTATTCTAGTTTACTCGTCAACAAACTGTAAGTCTGGGTTTCCCAGGGGAAGCAGGCTTTTCTGGGTTAGCTCTCTCACCACTGGTCACCCTTTGTTATCCCATGGAGAAATCTGATAGAAATAATAGAATCTGGTTTTCAATTTGTACTTATGTTTCCTTGGAGTTTAGTTCCAGACACAGGAACTACCATGGGTTACTCAGCAGACTGGATATGGACTCTAATGGCTTATGATTTTCTGAAACTAACTCACTACTCACTGACTTGAGAATTAGAACCCACAGAAATAGTCTGTTCATTTGGGCTTAATATGGAGCTGTGTTGTTTTTTTCTTTTTCAAATTTTATATTCTGATAACTAGGATGCTCTAGGTATATGCCTCTTGGCTAAAACATATATGACAAACAATATTCCTTCTGTATATAAATTAGATATGCTTATGATATTGAATGTAGAGGAACCTCTGAGGACAAAGGATTCTTGAATAATTGCTGTAAAAGGACTTAATATTAACTATTCTCAAACTACTAATTTTTTCGGCAAATCTTCACTTAAAATTAATTAACACATAGCCAATACATTCATAGAGTAGGAGAGTTCATTCATACTTTAGTGGGGTGGGGACCATTTGTGGTCAATCATTTCTGGTAGTTTTTCTCCTGAAATCTCTTAAAAATAATTGAATATTCACTGGAGCACTCTTGACATTTTCGGTAGATATGATAGGTGACACATATAACTTCCGGCACAAAATAATTTCCACAATACTATAGAAGTATAGACTATAGTACTTTGGGAATTGCATTAATTATTTATGAGTGAGAAAAGACTAAATCTGTAGCCAGATTGGAAATGGCCATCTATCTGGTTTGGAGCCTTTGTTTGGCTTCTCAACTTATTTACTATCTACAAATGCACTGTCCAATATAGTAACCACTAGCCACAGTTAGGTGTTAAAGGTTGAAATTAATTAAAACTAAATAAAATAAAAAATTCAGTTCCTTAGCCACATTTCAGTATTTAATATCCACCTGTGGCTAGTAGTCACCATATCAATGCCAGAATAAAATATTCTCATCATCTCAACGTTTTTGTTGGACAGTGCTGATCTAAAACTTATGCGTCCTTAATATCACAAAAATGATCACTGCCCAGGAGATTTTTACCTCAAGGCTGCCTAACAAAGGTATATTTTGACCTTGTGTCTTCAAAGATCATCCTCAAACAATAACAGGAACAAGAAACAAAAGACAAATTCCATTACTAATGAAACTAGGAGATGTTTAATTCAAATGGAATATGAAGATAGAAAAACACAGAGAAATCATAGATGAAATAGCAGGTGAGAGGAAGGTCAAGTGACTGTGTTCACATGTGAACAGTGCTAACCATAAGCAAGCAGAAGAGCTTTGCAGAACCTGAGAGAGGCTTAGAAATCAGAGGTAGTTTCTAAAAAGTTTCACTTCTATCCTATAGGGCCAGAGTACTTCCCTTATTCTATTGAAGTGGGAAGCTGGATGTTTATTTTCCAGATTAACCAAACCAGAGATTCTGGACTGGGGACCCCAAGCATAGAGGGCAGACAGTGGAAGAAGGCGGCATACTGAAAACAGTGTCACCAAGAGAATAGGAACATCCTAAATGATGAGCAGCAGGTTATTTATCCTCCCCTGTCATCACCTCATCTCTAAAACAGGAGACTAGAACCTCCTCCCTTGGAGAAAAGAAACAAGTCCAGAGGAAAGACATGCTGATATGGACATGGGGGGTCTACAAATAAAAAGTGGGTGTCTCCATTTCTCTGCATTACAGCCACTAGCACACAACCTCATCCTTGCACAGACAGATGCAAGGTGATTTCTTAGTGCCTCATTCTTAAACACAGAAGAATAGCCAGTGATAATTGGGGATTTGAGGACAAACTTCAACATAAAAGAAAGAGAATGAAATAAGCAACAAGGGGAAAACATAGGCAGGAAAAAAAGGAAAATACAAAACAAAATCTCAAAGAAAACAGGAGAGAGATAAGAGAAATATTGCACAAATAAAACAAGAACAGCATACCATTAAAAGAAATGGAAAGGGACATTTAAAATATGAGAGTAAATATGATAAACTCAGTGGAAGCACTGGGAAGATAGAGATGAGGAAATCTCCCCCAAAACTGAGCAAAAATGAAGAGATGACATCAGGAAGAAAAAAAAAATAGAGGGACAATATGTCATGAATAGGAATTCTGGGGGGGGGGGGGGGGAGCAAGGGAAAGAATAGAGAAGATGGTGAGAGAGAAATACAAGAATATTTTCCCCCAAACCGGAGGAAATGAGTCCAGAACGATGCATGAGGAGAACCTATGTGATTGTGAAATGTCAAAACATTAGGGACAGAAAAAGATCTTGGAGATACGTCACATTGCAAGGAACAGAAATTAGAAGGACATTGATCTTGTCAACAGAGACTCTGGTTGCCACACAGAATCAAGAGAAAAAGGCTGTATACATTATTTTAAAATATTGATATAAATTCCAGAGGAGACAACGACAACAAGCTGAAAATGATTTACTCTGGGCACAGGAGTGAGGAACTGGGGAGAGGGGCATTAAGAAGAGACTGCCGTATTTTTGTTGGAAGCCTTTCAGCACTCCTTGATATCTAAGTTATTTGTCTGGCCTATATGAAACAAAACCCATTCCAAGAAAATGATCTTGAGTTATTCAACATCCAATTCTTATCAAATTCCCAGTTTAGAAAATAAGCAAGCAAACAGATAACTGAAACTTTAGTACTCAAATCTCAGAAATACCACAGTATAAAACGTATGGCTATAGGTTATGCTACAAAATGAATGAAGGAAAGTAATGATTAAGTATTTGGGTCTTTTTATCGTGTGGTGATTAGAAGATATCATAAAATATGTAGTTTTCATTGATATAATACAACTGTGCCTTTTAAAAAGCAACCATAAGAAAAAAGGCAACCATAACCATGTTTTTAATCTTACCCTCAGAATTCACAATAAAGACTCCTGAAATTATTCAGCAAGCAGAGAAAATAATCTAAATGTCTGACAAAGCATACTTTTTTCATGTTCAGTTTCAAAAATGCATTAATACTAGTCAAGCCTAACATCTTGACCATGACATTTTAGTATGTCAATGATTATGTAAAAATTCTAAAAGCACTCTTTTTCAGGATGATTTTTCTGGAAACTGACATTTATTAAGAAGAATAACAAAAATCCAAATATGTTATCACAGAAATCTTGAACACCTGTATTTCCTACCAGGTCTTTCATTGGAGAATTGGTAATGTCTCAAGACTTGAATATTATAAAAGATGTCAAGTTATTAATGAGGGCAAATTTAAAAAGAAAGACTGAGAGTGTGATTTTAAGGTATTTTTCCTCCTCCAAATAAAAGTAAAATTGAAATCTTTCAATTACCTGTGTAAGACTGGAAGCCTAGTGGCTTCCTTTTGTCTAGCATATAAAATGTGAATTTCTTAATATTTTATTCAACAGCCTACGTCGATTTTCTCTTTTCTCCTTACTCTTCTTCATTAGCTCAAGTCGGATGAATCTATTTGCTTTTTTCAAGTCTGTGTTTGTTTCAGTTCTGCCTTTATGTTTTCATCTATATTTCTGTTTGTCTTGAATGTCTTCATTTCCCCCTTTACCAAACTTTGTTTTTCTCAAGGCCCTTCAGGATTGATTCTAACTTTACGTGTTTGTTGTTACGGTAAGCCCTTCTGAGAACTAGTAGTAACTTTACTAATATTTTAGTTTTCATCATGAACTTACAGCAAATTACTGACCAACTTGTTTCCCTTGATAGTGGCCATGCCTTCGCTACCTACTGGGATTTCAACTCTATAGTAGCCTATATAAAATTAATAAAACCGGGGCGCCTGGGTGGCGTAGTCGGTTAAGCGTCCGACTTCAGCCAGGTCACGATCTCGCGGTCCGTGAGTTCGAGCCCCGCGTCAGGCTCTGGGCTGATGGCTCGGAGCCTGGAGCCTGTTTCCGATTCTGTGTCTCCCTCTCTCTCTCTGCCCCTCCCCCGTTCATGCTCTGTCTCTCTCTGTCCCAAAAATAAATAAAAAACGTTGAAAAAAAAAAATTAAAAAAAAAAAATTAATAAAACCTTCCTTTATCTCTTTATGGATATTATGCTTTCTTTAAATTATAGATCCATTGATCACATGAATTTGCTTCATATGCTCAGTGTATCTATGTCCTATAGTGATTGTGTTCCTCAAGAGCCTAGATATTTGGGCTTGTGAGGGTTTGTTCCCCTGAGGGTTTTGGCAACATCTACTAGCATCATGTGGGGGTGTAGGCCAGGTCATGGTTGGTGCCCCTACTGGTGAGAGTAGGCAGAGGGGAGAAATGGGTCCCAGGGCACAGCACTCCAGGCATCACAGAATGACAATTGACCAATGGGGGCCTAGGATTATAATCCACTGACTCTGGTGGTTTAGAGGAGGAGAAGAAGTGGATACCCTAGCTCTGAATCTGTCCATACTCCAGCAAGTTTTGATGCCTCGATATGCCCAAACCAGACACTTGGGCTTCTTTTGTGGATGTTGATCTCCAAATGCCCACCAGGCTTGTGGTGACTCTTCTTGTGCAATACGGGGGGGAAGCAAGACCAGAAGGTAAAATAGCTCGCCCATGGCTGCATGGCTGGCCACCCTCTACCCTGCTCCCTATCCTTTGTTCTTTAGGTTCCAAGTTTTCCTCTAGCTATTCAGCTTCTCCAGGGTTTTCTGGGGAGGAGGGGCGAAGCTTAGTTACCCCCCTTTCAGCAAATGTGGTATCTGTTCAGGGATTCTTCATCTTTTTTGTTCTGCTGGCCCTTTTGGAACTCTACACATGCCTATGGACCTCTCTCAGAATAATACTTCTAAATGAATACAACGAAAGGTATAGCATTACAAAGGAAATAATTATATTAAAATATAGTTAACAAAGCCAATTTACGATAGTTATATGTATACTTATTTATTCATGAATAAATAACAAGATCTAGTATCTCATTTAATAACTATGATTTCTGATGATGCTGAGCTTCATAATTCCCAGATAGCTGAGACAACTGTAATATGAAATACATGATTTTCATTGATACAAGTCATAGATATGGTGAATATGGCAATTTAAAAATTTTTTAAATTAGTTCTAAAAATTAGCAATACATAGATGTGTTACAATTCTAAACTCTTGTGTAGTGAAATACAGTTCTTCTTTCTTCCTCTGTTCCCTGGTCCTTTAGTTATCCTTTCTAGAAGCAGCTGCAGTTACTTGTTTGTATGTCTCCTTCCAGGGAAATTCAGTACATATAAAAGAGAGGGGGGGAAAGTTATGTATTTTACTTAATTCACTTAATACATTTTAAAGAGTGTTTTATTTCAACTAAGACTTTTTAAAAAACATGTAGCATTCTACTGTGTGAATGTATCATAATTTATTTAACTCACCCTTTTTTGATAGGCATTTATGGTGTTTTCAACCTTTAGTTTTTATAAATTAGGCATATGCAATTGTAGAAACATGTGGATTACGTATGTTTCACAGACCACTAAAAATGAAATTGCTCAGTCAAAAGGAATATACATTTTTAATTGAGGAGAATTTGGCTGAACTGTCCTCCAAAGAAGGTACATCAATTTCTACTCCCACCAAGAATATTTGAGAACTGTATTTGAGAAATGGACATGTTGTCCCTGGAACTTGGCACTATTTAAGATACTGGGAATAAATTCACAGTATAGTTGACGCTTGAATAATGTGGGGATTACAGGTTCTGACCCCCCGACACAGACAAACATAGGTGTATAACTTTTGACTCTTCAACAACTTAACTATTAGAAGGTTACTGTTGACCTGAAGCATTGTTGATAATATAAACAGTTGATTAGCATATTTTGTATGTTATATGTATTATATACATAAAAATAAAGTTAGATCAAAGAAATATTATTAAGAAAATCATGAGAAAATATGTGTTAACACATATTTTGTATGTTATATGTATTATATACTCAAAAATTAAGTTAGATCAAAGAAAATATTATTAAGAAAATCATGAGGAAGAGGAAATACATTTAAAATACTGTATATTTGTTGAAAAGAATCTACATATAGGTGGATCCATGCTGGTCAGACTCCATGTTGTTCAACTGTACCATTACCAATTCATTCCTCACGTTTTACTTGTCTCTAATGTCTCATGCTCAAGCTTAATAGAATATGGTCGTTCTCCTACCTCACTGGCAATTAATTTCACTCCTGTGGCAATGCCTGATTTTGGTTTTTATCTTTGGGAGTGACATAGGATCTTCTATTAGCCTAGGTACTTCTGGCAGCCTAGGTAGAATGTTAGAAATCGTTCTAATAAATAATGTTCGGCAGATACTTCATTAGATGTATTGCCTGTCAGGGAGTGGTGGATTTGACGACAAACCTCTTCACCTATGTCACACTGGAAGCTTAACACCAACTTCAAAGCATGCAATAGTTGTCTTCTTTTTAGATGTTGAATTCCTAAAATGTATTAAAGATAAATAATGCCAGTAATAGTCTCACAATGATGCGGTATCATTCCGTTTCCATAGTTAACCTGTGTTTTTATTAGCTTAAGACTTCAGTTATGTAGCTTCAAACTCTGGGTAATTCTAGTAGGTTAGTAGAACACATTCTTCCTTCCACTGGGGAGGCAAACCAGGTTGTAAATGTCATTCATGAAGATAACTCCCAAATGCTACAATGTTCTATTACATTAAATTCAGAGCAATAAAATATATCTAAGTGTGTTCTCAGAGATACTCATAGCTCTTCTTATTTGACATCATCTTTACCAGTGAAGAGAACATAATTCAAATACTACTAACACTCTTTATAAATTCATTATTTCCTGGACCTCCTCCTGGTTTTAGTTTTGACAAGTTCTTTTGGTAACTCTATGATTTGTAGACATGCTAATTTTAGCCTTCTTTAGACGTTTAGGCTAAAGGATTTCTAATCATTGCAGTCAGTGAGCCCCAAACTAGGTAGGCTCCCCATGAGAGAAGAAGGAGGATTATTAAACAAAAGTGGTGAGAGTTCATTAAAATAATAACGAGTAAGTGGATTCACATTCACCAACTGTTCTGAAATCTGATATCAAGAATTGATCCTCGGTTAATCTCAGGCCAGTTAGGTACTCATGGAGACACACTGAAATTCTTTAAGATTAGATAAGGAAGAGTGGTCATATGTGTTGGTACAGGAAACAAAAGAAAATCTAGACCTTAGAGATTAATTTTAATACCTTTGAAAACAGTGGGAATTGATATGAGAACATGTAAAAGAGAATTGAGTATTGGGAAAACATCAAAAGTTTGGTTAGAAACAATCCTCCTATCCTCTCCTGTGAAAGGAGATAAGACTGAGTGATCAAGGAGAAATTGTAACTGCAATAAAAGTTGATTTAATTCATTCGTTCATTTATTCATTCAGCCTGGTCCCTGGCTCTCAACATAACTCTCAATTCTATCCTCCATATGACAACCAACCATGTACTCTGGGCAGATCATCAGTTAGAGAGTCCAAAATAAGTGGTCGGACCGAGTGTCATGGTAAATAGTGCCATCAGTTGTGTACAGACTAATATTAAACCTTATTCAGGTAATTGATTAAAGAGAGAGTTAATTAAATGTATAGACAGACGCATCCTTCAACCAGGGATTTGCAAGGCATCTGTACCTTAGGCCATTACTTTTGGGGTCTCCACTGTGCAATGAACATGGGAAAATAACACTAAGAACTTAAACTAAATAGAAGGAAGAATTTCTTAATACTCATTCACATTCAACCGATACTTGCTGAGTACCTAATATGTGCCAGGAACTATACTAAGATGCATTGGAACAAAAAGTCTCTGCTCTTGTGCAACTTACAGTTTATTGGTACAGTTAATGATAATCATAATGATCTGAAACACTTGAACAGTAAAGTGAGATTTAGGAATCCGTATATCTGAATGTCTGCAAGTATATGAGAGATTCTAATTTACATGGGGAGATGAATGGATAATGGAAATGTGATATATATATATATCCATTTTATATATGTATATTAAATATATATAAATATCCACTGTATATGTCCATTACATATAAAATATATATGAATATTATATATATATATACATACATACATATATATATACATATATACATATATACATATATATATATATATATGTATATATATATATATATACACATACATATGCAAGATGTATTATTGTCACCACAATAAAGAAGCGGTAATGATGTGACATGATGGCGGTGTTAACTAATCTTATTATGGCAATCATTCTGCAATACATACACGTATCAAATCGTCACCTTAAACTTTTACATCGAATGTCAATTATATCTCAGTAAAGCTGGGGATAAAAGCATTATGCATCATCCCATAGGTATGTATGAAGGCAACCGTCTAAAGTACATGCTTCTCCAACAACTCTTTTCAATATTCTAGTTCTTAAAGTTAGAGGGAAATTAGGGAAATAATAAATCTTACCATGAGTCAACATGAGGGTCATAAGACTGGTAAAAAGCTCCTGGAACTTCTGCCTGTGTTCACGTGTGTGCACAGAATGAGATAGTTAATGTTCTTTCACCCTCTGCTTTAGTCAGAGTTTGGAGTGACAGCACTTGGCTGTGAGGGTCTCATAGGAGAAACAATGAAAAAACAAGTTATGACAACATGTGACTAGTCAGCATAACAAAGAATCTGAAAAACCACGTTTCATAACATGAAACCCAATTCAGGAAACTGGTGGGCATTTCATTTTTGTTCTGGGGTTTACAAGTTTGAGTCCCAGTTCTGCCCTTTGTCCTCTGTGCAACCTTGGGTTATTATTTTACTTTTTCTACATCTGTTCCTCCTATGTGAGAGGAGAATAATAACATTGCCCACTCCATCAGGATGATGGGAGCTTCTGGTGACCGAAAAGCCAGCTAATCCTGGCTCAGTCCATAAAGACATCACTTATTTACTTATTGAGATGTCTAGAGGTGGGTGGTTCTAGGGTTAGTTTAAGGGTTCCAGGTTCTCTGTGATTTTCTTGACCTTCCCTCTATTGTTGAAAAATGGCAGCAGTGGTTCCAGACACGTTACCCTCACAATTTCAAGTTCAAAATCTGGCAGCAGTGAGAGCGAGCAGGGAAATGGGAGAAAGCAAAACCGTCCAAACATGCCCCTCCCTTTAAAAGGGAGGAAAAGTTTTTCCCAGAAAACCCCTAGCAGATTTTCCTCCATGTCTCCTTGGCCAAAACTGAATTCTACAGCAACTCTTGGCTGCAAGAGAGATGAAGACAGAAAGCATTTCCTTTGCCATCATCTATGGCAGGAGAGCACGCAAGAGAGATGGTGCTCATAGAGTTGGCCGTGACAACCTCAGAGCATAAATGTAAATATACCATGAGATGAAACACAGAAAATAATTTTCACAGACACATATTGTAAATATTCAAAAATGGTAACAACTATTTGTTACTATTATTTGCCTTGAAGAGAAAACATTTTTTGTTTTAAATAGCTCCACCCTCAGCAAGGAGCCCAACTTGGGCTTGATCTCATGACCCTGAGATCATGACCCGAGCTGAGATCAAGGGTCAGTGGCTTAACTCACTGAGCCACCCACATGCCCCCAAGTCATAGTAACTTTCTATTAGATCTGCTTCAAAATGGCACTGGCTCTGTGCGTAGTGAATGCACCATTAATAAAAGCAGAATTTGTACGATCCCTGTTTTTTAGGTAGGAACTTACATCAGATAAACCTAGGATTACTCTTCATTGAAGCTTCTATGATTCTATAGTACAACAATTAGAAGCTCAAGATACAAGGTCCTTCTCTTGGTTTAAAATGGATTTAATTTTTGATTGAGCTAAATTGCAATGTTCTGGTTATATTCAGAATTTCTAAAATGAGGATATTAAAAGTCTAACCATTCCAACTCTGATTGTAATGAGATGCAATCCATTATTATCAAAGAAGAAACTAGTTGCTTAGATACTGAAGGGTACAAAATAATAGCACTTTTTTCTTGTTCAGAGATACAAAATTCATCTTATTTTTAGATCTTAAAATTCTAAATATTGATATCTCTTCAAGTGAAAAATGAACGTTGGGTCAGCAGCTCTCTCACAACTTCCTTATTAAATTATGTATTCTTAAAATGACTGTACGTTTCTCATTTTATGAACTTCTCTATTGAGTGTGCATACTCTCTCTCCCTTCGTTAGGATTTGGTAAGCGTGTTCTGAATGTGTTAGAATGGTGTAAATGATATTTGCCATGTAGGATTTGTTTCCTCTCCCCAAGCCTGGCAGGGGAGGGAGGTGTTAGATCTCAAGAGACTCTTTTACCAAGTCCAAGTTTTAAATAAATGAAACTTGTACTGACTCCAACACACCATCTTGAGATAACCTCAGGCCCTGAAGCACACTGACAAGCAGAATGATCACAGCCAAGTCGTGAAACTGTCTTTTGAAAAGAATAGCTGGATGAAAAACATTAACAGTGACTGCACCAACCAAGGGAAAGGCTGACTTCTTCAAATTGAAAGGGATTCTAAAGGTAAGATAAACAGTGAAACTGTTACCCCAAATTTGTATTTTCAGGATGCTTTAAGCTATCCAAGGAACTCAAAGCTGAGATGCAAAGCTTCTTATTGAGAGGCTCACACATGCCATCAATATTTTTCCCCCTCACATGTGTTCTTCAACTTCTCTCCATTTGGCTTCCATTCCACCATTCACTAAAACTGTTCTGTTTCAGGTCACCAATGACCTGAGGGTTGCACAACCTGATGGCTGATTTTCTAATCTCACCTTATTTGTCTTTTCACTATCATTCAACAAGATTGACAGTTCCTTCCTTGATGGCTTTGGTGATATCACATCCTTGTGTTCATACTTCCTTTCGAGCTGCTCCTTCTCAGTACTTTTTTTTGCTAGCTCTTTCTGCTATATTCCAGCTTCTATTCTTGGAGTATCACTGATCTTGGTTGGATTCCTCCTTTTCTTCTCTATCCATACTCTCTAAGGCTTGAATCTTTAGCCAATGCTAATCTATGTGTCCAGCCTAGAACTTCTCTGAATCCTATTTCAGATTTCAAACTGCATGTGCCCAGAATGAGTCATGGCTCTTCCTTCTCCCATTCAATGCCACATGACCTCATTCTTCCCACAGTAAATGGTACTATCATCCACCAGTTAATAATACCTGAAACCCAAGAGTCATCCATGAGTTCTCCTTTTATAGAACCTTCACACCCAGTTAATCGGCAATTCCTGTCAATGTATCCTCCAAAACTTACGTCAGGTGCATCCACTTTTTCCACCTCCACCACTGACCTGGTTTAAGCCACCATCATCTCTCACCTTGTAAAGCTGCAGTAGCTTCCAGGTAGTTCTCCCATCTTCCTTTATTAGCTCTCCTATTATTCATTCTTTGCAGAGTAGGTCAAACTGGAATCATACAACATCACTCCCCTACTCAAAATGCTTCAAGAGGTCCTACTGCTAGTTAAATAAAATCCAGACTCCTTACTACAGTCTTTGGGTACTTCATGTTCCAAACCCTGGCAAAGTTTTCAATGTTATGACAGCTCTTGCTCTTTCTTATAAGCCTCAGTCATATTGGCCTAACACACCAAATGTTTTCCTGCCTCAGGCTCTTTGCACTTGTTACTTCTCTTAGAATATTCTTTGTTGGGGCGCCTGGGTGGCGCAGTCGGTTAAGCGTCCGACTTCAGCCAGGTCACGATCTCGCGGTCCGTGAGTTCGAGCCCCGCGTCAGGCTCTGGGCTGATGGCTCGGAGCCTGGAGCCTGTTTCCGATTCTGTGTCTCCCTCTCTCTCTGCCCCTCCCCCGTTCATGCTCTGTCTCTCTCTGTCCCAAAAATAAATAAAAAACGTTGAAAAAAAAATTAAAAAAAAAGAATATTCTTTGTATGGCTCTTTGTATAGCTTGCTCCTCCTTATCTGTCAAGTCTCAGCTTAAATGCCACCTAATCAGGGATGTCATTCTCAATATTTTACCTAAGGTTTGTTTGTTTGTTTGTTTATTGTCTATTTGTCTATTTAGACTGGTAGGAAGATAGTTCTTTTCTCCTTGGGATTTGAGGCACTTTTAGAATCAAACCTGGAAATGATACAAAAAGCTGAAACAAAACTAGTATTTGGAAGACAAAATAGATTATGATGAGAAGGACCCCATTTGACCACTTCTCCTGGACGTTTTAACTTTTAACAAGACTTATAAATTCTAAAGCTATGAGGGGTCTTTCAGGTGGCTGAAATGAATGTGATGGGTTATGTTTAGGACAGCAGGGAGTAGTGAACTAGTCAGCACATGTCCATGTAAAGGTATTCGAGACAGAAATTTTAAAATGCTGTCCATGAGCAGGTAAGCCTGTGGCAGAGGGTCAAATTTGGCCCTTTTTCTTTTATTTAATAAATCAGAGAATTCCTAGGTATATAAATATCATTTTTTATGCTTCCATATGTGGAGACTAAAAAATACTAAATAATCACAGTCAGTAGTCTAGAGCTATTTACTCTTTCTTAGCTCTTTAGATATTTTACTTCTTCTACAAATGTTTTTTGGAGCATTCTAATGGAGCAATTTAGAGCAAAATTCCAAATTAATTTGGAGCCATTTAATTAAATTTTAATATTACATAGGCATATTTACCTAACCTGGTTTCCAGAAAAATCTTTGTGTGCTGGCCAAATCTCTTAGAGGTGACCCTAAAGGGGATTGTGGAAAGATTTGAAGCATGCGAATGACTGTCTTTGTATTTTAGATCATCATCTTTGGAAAAAATCAGTCCACAGCAGTGTGAAATAAGAATGAAAATGAGAGGCAGGTGACAGAGTGGTTAGTAACTACTGTAATTTAGAGAACTGGTGAAGACAAAGACAGTGAGCTTGCGGAGATGGAAGAAGACATAATCAATCTAGAAAATCCAGGTTAAGAAAAGCTACAAAACACGTATACGAAAGTTTTAAATTTCATAACAGTTGTGGAAAATCGGGAAATAAAAAATGCTATTCAATAATAATTACTGTATACCAGTCAGTACCAAACTATGTCTTGAACTCCAAGAGGAACACATATGGAATACTGACCTTCAAAGGACACTATGTATGCATTTGGCCTTATGTCAGCCTTTGATGAAGGGCAAGGGAAAAATAGTTCACAATTTATTGAATCAGGTCTATAAGGAGCTAAAACAACATGTTATTTTCTTATGATTTAACTGTTATGGAAAGACACCTTTTGAAATCTAGGAGATAATTTAACTGCATGTCTCTTAAAGCCATGGTTTTCAAATCACAGATGATGAGCTGTTAAGAGTTGTGAAATCAATATTGTAGGTCATGATCAGCTCTTAATAAAAACAAAACAATAGCTTTGAATAGAAAATAGACTGTAGGAACAAGACAAGGATGTCCACTCTCACAACTCTTATTCATGATAGTACTGGGGGAACCAGCCCACAGCAATCAGACAACATAAAGAAATAAAAGGCATACAAATTGGTAAGGAAGAGGTAAAACTCTATTTGCAGATGACATGATACTCTATATGGAAAACCCTAAAGACTCCACCAAAAAACTACTAAAACTGATAAATGAATTCACTAAAGTTGTAGGACACAGAAATCAATGTATAGAAATTGGTTGCATTTCCATACACCAAAAATGAAGCAGCAGAAAGAAAAATTAGGAAAACAATCCCATTTACAATTGTACCCCAAATAATAAGATACTTAGGAATAAACCTACCCAAAGAGGTGAAAGACCTGTACTCTAAAACTATAAAACACTGATGTAAGAAATTCAAGACGACACAAAGCAATGGACAGACATTCCATGCTCATGGATTAGAAGAACAAATATTATTAAAATGTCTATACTACCCAAAGCAGTCTACACATTTAACTCAATCTCTACCAAAATACCGACAACATTTTTCACAGAACAAGAATGAACAATCTTAAAATTTGTATGGAACCACAGAAGACCCTGAATAGCCAAAACAACCTTGAGAAAGAAAACAAAAAACAAAAAACAGAAAACTGAAGGTATCACATTTCTGCACTTCAAGTTATATTACAAAGCAATAGTAATTAAAACAGTATGGTACTGACATAAAAATAGACACATAGATCAATGGAATGGAATAGAAAACCCAGAAAGAAACCCTTAATTACATGGTCAATTAATCTTCAACAAAACAGGAATGAATATCCAATGGGAAAAAGTCTCTACAACAAATGGTGTTGGAAAAACTGGACAGCTGCATGCAAAAGAACGAAACTGGACCACTTTCTTACATCATACACAAAAATAAATGGATTAAAGACTTAAATGTGAGACATGAAACCATAAAAATCCATGAAGAGAGCACAGGCAGTAATTTCTCTGATATTAGCTGTGGCAATACTTTTCTAGATATTTCTCCAGAGGCAAGGGAAATAAAAGCAAAAATTAACTACTGGGACTACATCAAAACAAAAAGTTTCTGCACAGTGAAGGAGACAATCAACAAAACTTTCAGACAACCCACGGAATGGGAGAAGGTAATTGCAAATAATATATTTGATAAAGGGTTAGTATCCAAAATATATAAAGAACTGATACAACTCAACACCAAAAAAAACAAGTAATCAAATTTAAAAATAGGCAGAAGACATGAACAGATATTTCTCCAAAGAAGATATATGGATAGACAACAGGCACATGAAAAGATACTCATCATCACTTTTCACCAGGGAAATGCAAATCAAAACTACAATGAGATATCATCTGACACTTGTCAGAATAGCTAAAATCAACAATACAAGAAACAGCAAGTGTTGGTGTAGATATGGAAAAAAAAAAAAACCTTCTTGCACTGCTGGTGAGAATGCAAACTGGTGCAGCTATTGTGGAAAACAGTACGGAGGTTCCCCAAAAAATTAAAAATGGAGCAACTCCAAAAATATAAAAACACTAATTCAAAGGGATACATACACTCCTATGTTTATTGCACATTATTTACAAGAGCCAAACTGTGGAAACAGCCCAAGCATCTATCAATAGATGAATGGATAAAGAAGATGTGGTATATGTGTGTATATATATTATTTTTATATATATATATACACACATATATATATGTATGTATATATATTATATATATATATACGTATATGTATGTATATATATATATACACTCATATATATATACACAATAGAATATTACTCAGCCATGAAAATGAATGAAATCTTGCCATGTGCAACAACATGGGTAGAGCTAGAGAGTATTATGCAACAACATGGATACAGCTAGAGAGTATTATGTTGAGCAAAACAAGCCAGCCAAAGACAAATTCCACATGATCTCATTCATATGTAAAATTTAAGAAACAGGAGAGGTTCAACATGGCGGAGAAGTTGGGGGACCCAAAGTTCTCTCATCCCTCAAACACAGCAGTGTTGAGGCCAAAAAACTCTGAATTCCTAGGGTCTGGGCTGCAGAGTGACAGAGACTCTCCAGGGGCCCACGGGGACAACCTGGCTAGCCATAGGTGCATGATCGAGAACTGGGAGAGATAAAACAGGCAGCATAGGCATAGAGGGGAAGAATTCTCTTCTGTGGAGAGATAAAGGGAAAAGAAAAATAGACTGTGGAAGTGTAAGACTGTATCTGGACAAGACAAAAACCATGGACCAGGACAGAGAAAGATCCAATCTCTAACTGCAAGGCTTTCTCTGCACTTGGGCCAGCTACCCTGTTCGCACACCTGGGGAGGAGCGGAGCCAGCCCCGGGTTTGATAACTAGTTCAGAGGGGCAGTCTGCGTGAGAGAAAGCAATCCCCTCCCTGGAGTGCTATGGCAAGAAGGTATATAACCGTTCGAAGGACAAAGACTGCCTGTGCTCCTCAGCCAGAGGCCATATACCGGTGGCGTGGAGTGGCACTTCCCCAGAACTGGGGCACACAGAGCAGGACCCTTTAAGAAATCAGGGTTTAAATCTCAGCCGAGCACCAGGGAGGCGCAGGAGTCGGCAGAGCAGGACAAACTGCCACGTTCATGCCCACAGCACTGTGAGGATGAACTGAATGGAGTGGTTTGGGATACCTGGTCCATGGAGGAGACACTGGGGTGTCGCCTTTATTTTCCACATCACCAACAAGGTGGGACTTCAGGGAATGGACAGCAGGCCCACAGCGGGGGCAAGACCTGCCTACACCAAACCACGCCCCTCCGTGCCTGGTAACTGCATATCTATTGGAGCAGGATTGATGCCCTCCAACCAGACAGCCCCTCCTCCAGACCAGCACTGCCACCATTTCCAAGGCACCCAGCGTTTTTGCATTTCCTGATTTAATTTTTGGACGATTCTTATTATATGTATGTGTGTATATACATATATATTTTTTCTTTTTTCCTTCCTTTTCTCCTTCTTCTTTCTTCCCTCCTTCTAGTCAGGTTATTCTGGTTGTTCGTTTGTTTAAGCAGACACATTTGATCTATTCTCTTTATGCCTGTTTTATATCCCCTTCTTTATTTTCCTCTCTCTGGATTAAACTGTATAGTTTCTCTGCCTGGTCAATTTTCTTTTCCTTTCTTTCTCCTGCCCCTGTCATTTCTCTCTTTCTATGGGATAAAACCCCTTTTCCATCAACACTCCTCCCACCCCATTGTTTTCTTGGTGCTGGTGTTTTTGTTTTTTGTTGTTTGTTATTTGTTTGTTTTCTTTCCCAGGGCTACTTCAATGAACGAATCAAAGCACAACTGGTATAAGGTCCAAAACATCACTATGAATAGGGAGATAAAGCAACCAGAGTCATAATAACAGAGAGCAAGTAACACCTCCTGAAGGTCCAGGCCCTGGATGGTGTATGACCCCTCTTTAATAGTGCTCACAGGTACAGGACACATAACAAGCTTTTAAAACCCATAAGGGACAGAAAACTAGCCAAAATGCTGAAACAGAAGAATTCTCCTCAAAAGAAATTCCAGGAAGAAATAACAGCTAAAGAATTGATCAAAACAGATATAAACAATATAACTGAACAAGAATTTAGAATAATAGTCATAAAATTAATCGCTGGGCTTGAAAAAAGCATAGGTGACAGCAGAGAATCTATTGCTGCAGAGATCGAGGAACTACAAAATAGTCATGATGAATTAAAAAATGTTGTAAATGAGGTGCAAAATAAACTAGAGGTGGTGACAGCAAGGATTGAAGAGGCAGAGGGGAGAATAAGTGAAATAGAAGATAAAATTTTGGGAAAAGATAAAGCTGAGAAAAAGAGAGAGAAAAAAAATTCTAGACCACAAGGGGAGAATTAGAGAATAAAGTGATTCAATGCAACATAATAATATCCATATCGTTCCATATCTTCAGGAGTTCCAGAAGAAGAAGAGAGAGAGAAAGGGGTGGAAGGTGTATTTGAACAAATCATAGCTGAGAACTTCCACAATCTGGGGAAGGAAACAGACATTGAAATCCAGGAGGCACATAGAACTCCCTTAAGACGTAACAGGAATTGATCTTTTGTACAACATATAGCGAAACTGGCAAAATACAAAAATAGAGAATTCTGAAAGCAGCTAGGGACAAATGGGCCTTAATCTACAAGAGTAGATACATAAGGGTAGTAGCAGACCCATTTACTGAAACTTGGCAGGCCAGAAGGGAGTGGCAGGAAATATTCAATGTGCTCAATAGAAAAAATATACAGCCAAGAACCCTTTATCCAGCTAGGCTGTCATTCAGAATAGAGGAAGAGATAAAGTTTTTCCTAAACAAAAACTGAAGGAGTTCATCACCACTAAATAAACCCTACAAGAAATCCTAAGGGGGGCTCTGTGAATGAAATGTTGCAAAGACCAAAAAGTACCAGAGACACCACTACAAGCATGAAACCTACAGATAACACAATAACTCTAAATCCATATCTTTCAATAACACTGAATGTAAATGGACTAAATGCTCCAATCAAAAGACATAGGGTATCAGAATGGATAAAAGAAACAAGACCCATCTATTTGCTGTCTACAAGAGACCCATTTTAGACGTGGGGACACCTTCAGATAAAATGAGGGGATGAAGAACCATCTATCATGTTACTGGAAGTCAAAAGAAAGCTGGGGTAGCCATACTTATTTCAGACAAACTAGATTTTAAACTAAAGTCTGTAACTAGAGATGAAGAAGGGCATTATATCATAATTACGGGGTCTATCCATGAAGAAGAGTTAACAATTATAAATGTTTATGCACCCAATTTGAAAGAACCTAAATATATAAAACAATTAATCACAAACTTAAGCAATCTTATTGACAATATGGTAATTGCAGGGGACTTTAATACTCCACTTACAACAATGGACAGATCACCCAGGCAGAAAATCAATAAAGAAACAATGGCCCTGAATGATACACTGGACCAGATGTACTTGACAGACATATTCAGAACTTTTCATCCTAAAGCGGCCGAATACACATTTTTCTCAAGTGCACGTGGAACATTCTCCAAGATAGATCACATACTAGGTCAGAAAATAGCCCTCAATAAATGTAAAAAAATTGATTTCATACCATGCACATTTTCAGATCACAATGTTATGAAACTAGAAATCAATCACAGGAAAAAGTTTGGAAAACCTCCAAATGCATGGAGGTTAAAGAACATCCTACTAAAGAATGAATAGGTCAACCAGGCGATTAAAGAAGAAATTTAAAAAATTATGAAAACAAATGAAAATGAAAACATGAGAGCCCAAGCCCTTTGGGATGCAGCAAAAGCAGTCCTAAGAGGAAAATACCTTGCAATCCAGGCCTATCTCAACAGACAAGAAAAATCCCCAATACAAAATCCAGCGGCACACCTAAAGGAACTAGAAACAGAACAGCAAAGAAATCCCAAGGCCAGCAGAAGAAGACAAATAAGATGAGAGCAGAAATAAACAATATAGAATCCAAACAACAACATCAACAACAACAAACAGTAGAACAGATCAATGAAACTAAGAGCTTTTTGTTTTGAAAAAATAAACAAAATTGATATCTCCCTAGCCAGACTTCTCAAAAAAGAAAAGAGAGAGGACTGAAATAGATAAAATCACAAATGAAAATGGCCTTATCACAACCAATCCCTCAGAATTATAGAAAATTATCAGAGAGTACTATGAAAAATTATATGCCAAAAATCCGGACAACCTGGAAGAAATGGACAAATTCCTGGACACCTACACACTACCAAAACTCAAATGGGAAGAAATAGAAAATTTGACCAGACCCATAACTAGTGAAGAAATTGAATCAGTTATCAAAAATCTCCCAACAAATAAGAGTCTTGGGCCAGATGGCTTCCCAGGGGAATTCTATCAGACATTTAAAACAGAGTTAATACCTATCCTTTGTAACCTGTTCCAAGAAATATAAAGGGAAGGAAAGCTTCCAGACCCATTCAATGAAGCCAGCATTACCTTGAGTCCCACACCAGACAGAGACCCCACTAAAAAGGAGAATTATAGGCCAACATCCCTGATGAACATGGATATAAAAATTCTCAACAAGGTACTAGCAAATCGAATTCCACAGTATACTAAAAGAACTATTCATCATGATCAAGTGGCATTCATTCCTGGGCTGCAGGGCTGGTTCAATATTCGCAAATCAATCAATGTGATACATCACATTAATAGAAAAAAGGATAAGAACCATATGATACTGTCAATAGATGTAGAGAAAGCATTTGACAAAATACAGCATCCTCTCTTAATAAGAACCCTCAATAAAGTCAGGACAGAAGGAACATACCTAAACATCATAAAAGACATATATGAAAAGCCCACAGCTAATATCATCCTCCATGGGGAAAAACTGAGAGCTTTCCCCCCTGAGATAAGGAACACGACAGTGATGTCCA
Source organism: Panthera leo (assembly GCF_018350215.1). Lineage (NCBI taxonomy): Eukaryota > Metazoa > Chordata > Mammalia > Carnivora > Felidae > Panthera > Panthera leo. The sequence continues at coordinate 143,760,694 of NC_056687.1, read as the reverse complement.
CTCTCACCACTGGTGTTTAACATAGTGTTGGAAGTCCTAGCATCAGCAATCAGACAACAGAATGAAATAAACGCATCCAAGTTGACAAAGAAGAAGTCAAACTTTCACTTTTTGCAGACGACATGATACTCTACATGGAAAACACAAAAGATTCCACCCAAAGGCTGCTAGAACTGATACATGAATTCAGCAAAGTCACAGGGTACAAAATCAATGTACAGAAATCAGTTGCATTTCTGCACACCAATAATGAAGCAACAGAATGAGATATCAAGGAATTGATCCCATTTACAATTGCACCAAGAACTATAAAATACCTAGGAATAAACTTAACCAAAGATGTAAAAGATCATGCTAAAAACTATAAAAAAAATTCATGAAGGAAATTGAAGAAGACACAAAGAAATGGAAAAATATTCCATGCTCAGGGATTGGAAGAATAAATATTGTTAAAATGTCAATACTACGCAAAACAATCTACACTTTCAATGGAATCCCAATCAAAATTGCACCGGCATTCTTCTCAGAGCTAGAACAAACAATTCTAAAATTTGTATGGAGCCAGATAAGACCCCAAGTAGCCAAAGTAATATTGAAAAAGAAAAACAAAGTGGGAGGCATCACAATCCCAAACTTTAGCCTCTACTACAAAGCTGTAACCATCAAGACAGTATAGGATTGTCACAAAAACAGACACGTAGACAATTGGAGTAGAATAGATAACCCAGAATTGGACCCACAAATATATGGCCAACTAATCTTTGACAAAGAAGGAAAGAGAATCTAATGGAAAAAAGAGAGTCTCTTTAGCAAATGGTGCTGGGAGAACTGGACAGCAACATGCAGAAGGATGAAACCAGACTACTTTCTTACACCATTCACAAAAATAGACTCAAAATGGATCAAGGACCTGAATGTGAGACAGGAAACCATCAAAACCCTAGAGGAGAAAGGAGGCAACAACCTCTTTGACCTCAGTTGCAGCAATTTCTTGCTTGACACATCTCCAAAGGCTAGGGAATTAAAAGCAAAATGAACTATGGGACCTCATGAAGCTAGAAATCTTCTGCACTGCAAAGGAAACAATCAACAAAACTACAAGGCAACCAACGGAATGGGAGAAGATATTTGCAAATGATATATCAGATAAAGGGTTAGTATCAAAAATCTGTAAAGAACTCACCAAACTCAACACCCGAAAAACAAATAATCCAGTGAAGAAATGGTGAGAAGACATGAATAGACACTTTTCCAAAGAAGATATCCAGATGGCCAACAGACACATGACAAGATGCTCATCACTCATCATCAGGTAAATACAAATCAAAACCACACTGAGATACCACCTCACACCAGTCAGAGAGGCTGAAATTAACAACTCAGGAAATGACAGATGCTGGCAAGTATGTGGAAAAATGGGAACCCTTTTGCACTGTTGGTGGGAATGCAAACTGGTGCAGCCACTCTGGAAAACAGTGTGGAGTTTCCTCAAAAAATTAAAAATAGAACTACCCTATGACCCAGCAATAGCACTACTAAGAATTTATCCAAAGGATACAGGCATGCTGATGCATAGGGGCACATGTACCGCAATGTTTATAGCAGCACTTTCAACAATAGCCAAATTATGGAAAGAGCCTAAATCAACTGATGAATGGATAAAGACGATGTGGTTTATATAGACAATGGAATACTTGGCAATGAGAAAGAATGAAATCATGCCATTTGCAGCAACGTGGATGGAACTGGAAGGTATTACGCTAAGTGAAACAAGTCAGTCAGAGAAAGATACCTATGTTTTCACTCATATGTGGATCTTGAGAAACTTAACAGAAGACCATGGGGGGAACGGAAGGGGAAAAAAATAGTTACGAACAGAGACGGTGGGAGGCAAACCATAAAAGAGTCTTAAATACAGAGAACAAACTGAGGGTTGATGGAAGGTGGGGAGAGGGGACAGTGGGTGATGGGCATTGAGGAGGGTACTTGTTGGGATGAGCACTGGGTGTTATATGTAAGCAATGAACCATGGGAATCTACCCCAAAACCAAGAGCACACTTTACACACTGTGTGTTAGCCAATTAGACAATAAGTTACATTAAAAAAAAAAAAAAAAAAAAAAAGCGGGGCGCCTGGGTGGCGCAGTCGGTTAAGCGTCCGACTTCAGCCAGGTCACGATCTCGCGGTCCGTGAGTTCGAGCCCCGCGTCAGGCTCTGGGCTGATGGCTCGGAGCCTGGAGCCTGTTTCTGATTCTGTGTCTCCCTCTCTCTCTGCCCCTCCCCCGTTCATGCTCTGTCTCTCTCTGTCCCAAAAATAAATAAAAAAAAAACGTTGAGAAAAAAAAAAAATTAAAAAAAAAAAAAAAAGCAACAAACAAATGAGCAAAGGACAAAATAAAAAGGGAAAGCGCGAGAGAGATAAACAAGGGAACAGACTCTGAACTATAGAGAACAAACTGATGGCTACCAGAGGGGAGGAGGGTGCAGGGATGGGTAAAGTAGGTGATGGGGATTAAAGAATACACTTATCATGACTAAAAAAAATAATAAAATGAAATAAAAAAAATAGGATATCTGTATTTAGTTAAGGGCAAGTGATGTAACATAAAACTTGGGTGTGAGTTTGTGTGTACATGTGGCCCAGTACATTTCTTACTGCGGGTCATGGTCAAAACAAGTTTGAAAAGCTCTTCTGTAGACAACCCTCCTGTATTCCTCATCTCAGCAATGATTCTGACCAAGGGTGCGGCAGAGGAAGGGAGTATCTCTGGGATGCTGTTTAAATGCGGATTTGCGGGGCGCCTGGGTGGCGCAGTCGGTTAAGCGTCCGACTTCAGCCAGGTCACGATCTCGCGGTCCGTGAGTTCGAGCCCCGCGTCGGGCTCTGGGCTGATGGCTCGGAGCCTGGAGCCTGTTTCCGATTCTGTGTCTCCCTCTCTCTCTGCCCCTCCCCCGTTCATGCTCTGTCTCTCTCTGTCCCAAAAATAAATAAAAAATGTTGAAAAAAAAAATTAAAAAAAAAAAATGCGGATTTGCAGTCATTCATCCGTAGGTATGTGATAAGACAAGTGACCTCCTCTTGGTTCCACGCGAGGTTACACCCAGATAGACCCAGCTCCTCCTCACAAATTGTTACAAAGGATGTAAGCCTGGCCCAATCGTCCACCTGCTGAAACGAACCCCAGCTTGGAGCTACAGACTTCGGTCCCTTAAAAGTCAAGGCTGCTAACTCAGGAAGCTTCCTTTTGAGTAGGAGCACATCTTGGGCAACCTGCCAGAATGTAACATTTATGAGATTTCTGTTGTTTGGTGTTGTAAGAAAAAATTCGCTGCTCCTCCCACCTCTGTACTCTCAGAACAGTCGCAGAATACTTCACTTCCGGTCAAGAAGTGTATGGGCTTTCTTCCCACACCAAGCAATTCTTAGATGCCAGCTGGGTGTCTTACAGTTTAACTCCGATCATGACACTAGGTACCTGCACCCCACGGGTTAAGTGCTCAGACCCTGAAGCCGGCTCGGACTTCAGATGCCAATCACAAGTCCACGTGGCTACCTGTGCTTTTGACCGATTGGCTATAAATCATTGGTTCCCACAACCCTGTCCTCGGGTTCAATCATTTGCAAGAGTGGCTCCCAGAACTCAGGAAAACAGTTTACCTACTACTACCAGTTTGTTACAAAATGACACAATTTAGGAACAGCCAGATGGATGATATGCACAGGGCCAGCCATGGGAGAAGCAGCCCAGAGCTTCCATGCCCTCCTTGAGTCACCACTCTCCCAGCACCCCCACATGTCCGACCACCTAGAAACTCTCCACACACTGTCCTTTTGGGCTGTAATGGAGGTTTCATTACATAGGTTTGACTGATTAAATCATTGGCCATTGGTGATTAACTGAACCCCCACCCCCTCCTCCCTTCCAGGACCAGGGTGGGTTGGGGAAGGTAGGACTAATCAGCTTCTAAAAGCAGGTTGGTTTCCCTGACAACCAGCACCCCTGCAAACCCCCCCCCCTCGCCCCCCCCCTCCACGCCATCATCTGAGGGCTTTCAGAAAATCACCCCATTAACATAAACTCAGGTGTAGTTGAAGGGGGGAGGGTTATTCCGAATAAAAAAGACCTCCATTTCACCTTTATCACCCTGGACCTATTTCAGAAATGGGGAACAAAGACTAAATATTACAACAAAAGATGCCCTCACTTGGGAAATGATGAGGATTATAGGAACTACATGCCAGGAATCTTGACAAAGACCAAAATATATATTTCTTATTATAGCACAATATCACAGGTGTTAAACATGTACATCAGAGATCACCACCCAAACTGCCCTTGGGTGTGAGGCAAGTAAAATAAATGTGTGACTACATACAGGTGGATAAAAGAAAAAATAGAGAGTCGTGGGGACATGGTGAGTTGGAAAATGTGTAATGGTCTAAAGGAGGCAGCCAGTCCTTAGCTGCAGTAATTATTGTCTAGGGGAATGTGACCCCAGGGGCTCCTGGGTGGCTCAGTCAGTACAGCCTCCAACTCTTAATTTCAGCTCAGGTCGTGGTCTCACAGTTCGTGAGATCGAGCCTGGTGTTGTGCTCTGCACTGACAGTGTGGAACCTGCTTGGAATTCTCTTTCTCACTTTCTCTGCCCCTGCCTGCTTGTGCTTGCGTGCACACACTCTCTCTCAAAATAAGTAAATAAACTTAAAAAAATAAAATAAAAAGAAATGTGACCCCAGTGTTTTCAGTCCTCCCCAGTTGTCAAGGGACCCAGAAATCTGGACTTTATGTAAAATGACATATTTTTAAATATAGGCAACATTCTTTAAAAAATTGAAGGATGTATTACAGCCTCCAAATTCTATAGGTTAGATCTCCAATGGTTCCTGGTTTGCTTCTTTTCTTTTAGATCAGACTTTTAACACTTTATTTTATTTTATCAAATCCTTTTCTTTAAATGAAATTTATATGGAAGTCCAATAAATGAAACCACCACCACCACCAATGGTTGGGGGTGGGACGAAGCTGGCCTCCACTGCCTTAGTCTTTCTAGCCCCGTTCTATGTATGACCTGCCAGTTCTAGAAAATACAGATAACACAGATCTAAATAAGAAACCTATGGCTCTTTGAGCTAGAATTCTTTTTTTTCTTTTTATTCACATTGGCAATTTGCCAGCCATTTTTATTGCTTCTTGAAGCCATCCTTATAATATAATAGTAAGATTACATCATCAACCAGGGTGGGGGTGGGGTGCAGGTCATTTAAAATTTTTATGTATGTTGGGGCTGGAGGAAACAATATAGATTATTTCTGTGAGCAGAATTCAATTACTTAGGTACAAGTTATAAATGAAGATATCTAGACACAATGCTGTTGTAAGCCATTTAAAAAAATTTTTTTTAATGTTTACTTATTTTTGAGAGAGAAACAGAGCGTGAGTGGGGGAGGCACAGAGAGAGAGGGAGACACAGAATTCAAACAGACTCCAGGCTTTGAGCTGTCTGCACAGAGCCCAACGTGGGGCTCGAACTCACAAACCGTGAGATGATGACCTGAACTGAAGTCGGACACTCAATCAACTGAGCCACCCAGGTGCCCAACTGTAAGCTATTTTAAATTAGAATCAGCACTATGAGAATCCATTCTGATACCACCATGTAGATTCAGAAAAACATTTAAAATTTGATATCTAAGTCAAAATCATATAAGCTAGCCCATAGGACAACCTAGAATTCCTTCTGGGTTTAAGCAGAGTATAGATAACAGGTCTACATCTATGGAATCCAAAGCTGTTATTAGATCACTTAGGACTGGAAAAATAGGACTTTTCATAACTGAATTCCTATTAAAATGAAGGAGACAGAACTTTAAGCCCATGATTAAAAGACACGTTTTAAATCTCATTGTTAACTAGCTATGAGGTGGGGCCTACAATCCAGCTTTTTCTATTCTGAGGTTCCTCTATCGTGGGTTTTCTACACAGCCTCCATCCAAATAACACAAGATTTTAAAATCTCCATAAAAAAAGTTTCAGGCATCTGATTCAAAATAGCTTTGACAAAAGCTGTAACGAGACTAGATATTTTGCTTCTAAACAGATTTTTTAAAGTTTATTCCTTTATTTTGAGAGAGAGAGTGAGGAGGAGGGGCAAAGAGAGGGAGAGCAAGAATCCTAAGTAGGCTCTGTGCTGTCAGCCTGACTCAGGGCTCGATCCCATGAACTGTGAGATCGTGACCTGAGCTAATGCTTAATCGACTGAGCCACCCAGGCACCCCTAAGCAGATTTTGTTTTAAACAGATTTCCTGCATAACTTTTGTATAAAAGCAGTTGACAGCCTTTGGGAGAGGCAGACCAGACTACTAAATCCTACAAGTGTGGTGAAAAACGCATCGTAAAATGTGGGTTATTTGCTTAATACATTTCAAACGCTTCCCACAAATCTCATCACCCCTCTGGCCTTCCTAACTTCTCCCCCATCCACTCAATAGGGCAGTAAGAGTAAAAAGTGACCCACATAGAAATACTATTTATATCTACCCTTCTACTAGATATCCCACAGTATTTATCACAGAACTTTCATTCTTCCCTGAGCACAGATTCCCTCAAAAAAAAAAAAATAAAACAAAACAAAACAAACCCAAAAATAATCCGTCGACATTTTCTCTTCCATTTCTTGCCTCCTGCCCACAATTCTCTTTCTGTTAAGTTCTGTTGAACTCTCGACCTTGGGCAAAGATGCAGCTTGGCATGAATATTTGAAAGTGACTTTTGGTGATTTAGCTGCTAAATGTGTATGATAGAAACCCAGCTTACCTTGGAGGCTCTCAGGGTTTTTCACTCACCGTGCCAGAAAGCAGACCAGTCTGGGGAAAGCCAGCTAATGTCTCCCAGCTGTGCGGAGGAGGTGTGAACAGCTCTGTCAGAAGCTTTGCCTCTTTCTCTTGTTTTCCAGACAGTACCTTATACTCAAACCATCACTTCTCATTTGCCGTTTGGACAACGGTGATGAAACCTCTGCCTTATTGCCCACGGAGAAGCCAAGTGGGGAGTCTGGAGCTGATCTTGTGGTTCCTCTGGACAAAAGAAGTTTTGAGCTCAGGCCTGGTGCCCGAAGTACACACAAAGAAGGCTGACAGAAAATATATATTCACGGTTTTGACCTAAAGGTTGCTGGTCGACCAATAGGTAATAAGAGGAGAAATGGTCTTTTCTCAAGTTGCAGATCTTTCCGGGTGAGAAAATTAAATGCCATCACTTAGCCCTGGGAGCGATCCAGCATTTCTTGGTAAATATCCAGAGCGTGTTTGTTAGAACGTTGGGGCTGTCGTATGTTCAAAGCTGTTAGAAGAAGTGACAGAAACATAGGGAACAATACCTCGGAAATAAATATTAAATTTTAGCTATGGGGCAATCACTCTCAACCTTAATGCTTTATCAAAAAGGAGATATCGAATGACTGCATTTGCTCAGAACTGTTTGTGGCAGAACCCTTCGCTTCCTCCCCGGAGCCATCCCCCCCACCTCTTCTTTCCTATAGCAACACCCTCCTGTCATGGTAGAGGCTGAAGTTTTGGGAACTTGCCTTCCTAGCCTCCCTTGTAAGCAGTTAGTGCCATATTGTGACCCATGAGTTATAAGAAATCTTGTGACTTTCAAGAAAGATTTTTTCCATGATTAAAAATGATAAGGATATGGCTACCTGGGTGGCTCAGTCGTTAAGCATCCAACCCTTGATTTCAGAATAGGTCATGATCTCACGGTTTGTGGGTTCCAGCCCTGCATTAGGCTCTGTGCTGACAGTGTGGAGCTTGTTTGGGATTCTCTCTCTCCCTCTCTTTCTGCCCACCCCTCCCTCCCTCATGCACATGCTCACTCTCTCTCTTTCTCTCAAAAATAAACGTTAAAAAATGGTTTAAAAATGATAAGGATAAAAAAGCCCTTTTCTTTTTTAATCTTTTGACATTAGAATGAAGCTTCATGAAAATAGGGACTTCATCTATTTTGTTTATGGCTATGTTCCTATGCTCACAATGCCTGGTCCTTAGTCCCTCACCATATTTACTTCCTGACTGAATGAGGGAATAAATGCAAATATTTGTTAGAGAATGTGATGTTAAGAACTACAGCAACCATTTTGTAACCTTGAAGCAACAACCTTTATGAAAATAGCCGACACCCTAAGGATCTCACCATGGAAGTACCTTGGTATCACTGAGCTACAAAGACAGTCTTGTGGCAAGTTACCTCTGAATTTCTTTTAATATTCAACAAAATCCTCTATTTTTAAAACTACTTTTCATTGGTTAATTCATTCAATAAATATTTCCTGAGTGCCCAATCTGTGCTAGACTTCATTCTAAGCTCTGGGGAGACAGCAGTGGATAAAACAAAGCCTTTATCTTCATTTTAGTGGAGCGAGTCAGCCAATGAACAAATTCACAAGTAAATGTATTTCATATGGTAATTAGCAGTGTGGACAAAAATAAAGCCACATTAGGAGGGATGGGAAATGCTGAGCTGGGAGGAATTTTTACTGCTCCTTTACCTAGGATGGTCAGGGAAGACCTTACTGGAAAAGTGACATTTAAGCAGGAATGGACGAAATGAGGAAGGGAGTTCTGCCATTATCTGGAGTTGGAGGACCATTCTGTTCAGAGGACAGAGAAATGCAGAGGCCTGGAGGTGAGATCATGCTTGTGTTTTAAGAACAGCAAGTAGATCTGTGTGATTAGACCAGAATGACAGAGGAGATTAGTAGGAAGGAAGCTCAGAGAAGTAGTGGGCTGCCTGGTTAGAAGAGCCTGATAGGTGATAGCAAGGACTTTGACTCCACCCTGCATAAGATGGGAAGCCATTGGGGTGAAGGGAGGTTTAAGCAGAAGAGTGACTTAATGGGACATATTTTAAAAGGATCCACTGTTTGGGGTAGGGATGGAAACAGGGAACCATTTAAGAGGACCTTGGAGTAATCCAGGCAGGATAATCCACCGGATTAAAAAAAAACAACAAAAAAAAGGGGGGCGCCTGGGTGACTCAGTCGGTTGAGCTTCCGATTTCGGCTCAGGTCATGATCTCACACTCAGTGAGTTCGAGCCCCGCATCGGGCTTTGTGCTGACCGCTCAGAGCCTGGAGACTGTTTCAGATTCTGTGTCTCCCTCTCTCTCTGAGCCTCCCCCATTCATGCTCTGTCTCTCTCTGTCTCAAAACTAAATAAACGTTAAAAAATTTTTTTTAAAATACCAGATCACATTAGTTTGAGTTCCAGTTTGCTTGATCTCAGGAAATGCAGATGCTGATTGTATTTCTTTCCCCCAAGGAATACCTGAGAAATGTCCATATATTCCAAATGGTGGTCATTTGTCATTTCAATTAACTGGCTTGCTCTGGACCACAAGCCAAGGTCCACCCTATCGTTGTTCTCTTCTTGCCAATTTTAGGCCAGCTTCTTACAGGCATCTGTGCTCCCCCGGACCACTGCATTTTTATTTAATTCATTTTTTTTAAATGGTTATTTCTGAGACAGTAGAGACAGAGCATGAGCAGGGGAGGGGCAGAGAAAGAGGGAGACACAGAGAGAGAGAGGGAGACACAGAATCAGAAGCAGGCTCCAGGTTCTGAGTTGTTAATACAGAGCCTGGACACAGGGCTTGAATTCACAAGCTGGGAGATCATGACCCGAGCTGAAGTCGGACGCTTAACCAACTGAGCCACCCAGGCGCCCCAGGACCACTGTATTTTTAGCAAAGACATCGCCATCACTTTTAATGAGAATTTTCTGAGGTCTTGAGGATAATGTGAGAATCCAGTGAAGAATGGCTATTTGATCCTATCAGTCCTCAGAGTCTTCAGGTCCAAACTTTCCTACTTTGTTTCTCTATTAGGTTCCTCTTTTTTTTTTTAAACATTTATTTATTATAGAGAGAAAGAGAGCATGATCATAGGAGGGGCAGAGAGAGGGGGAGACACAGAATCTGAAGCAGGCTCCAGGCTCTGAGCAGGCTGTCAGCACAGAGCCCAACACGGGGCTTGAACTCACAAACTGTAAGATCATGACCTGAGCCGAAGTCAGACGCTCAACCAACCAACCGAACCACCCAGGTGCCCCAATTAGGTTCCTCTTTGTTTACGTCTTTGCTTCGCTTGAATCCAGTAGTCATGGTCACATGACCGTGTTAAAGGGACAAGTTTAGTTATCCCAAAGTGAGGATCTGAAACACATTTACCATACCCAGTATGGTAGTTATATTTGTTTCCTGTGGCTGCTGTAACAAATTACTACAAACTTGGTAATTTAAAACAACAGAAATGTATTCTCTTACAGTTCTGGAGTCCAGAAGTCCAAAATCAGTATCACTGAGCAGAAATCAAGGTGTCAGCAGGGCATCACTCCCTCCGGAGGCTCTGGGAAAGGTTGTTTCTTGCCTTTTCAGCTTCTGGTTGCTGCCTGCATTCCTGGACTTGAGATTGTACTACTCTGATCTCTGCCTCCATGGTCACATTAAGACCTCGTGACCTCTATCAGGTATCTCCCAGCCTCGATGATTTTGAGCCCAGTTTTGATGTATGTATTCCTTTTCCATGCCGCCAAGCAATTCTCTGATACTAGAGTGCTGTCCAGTTCGACTCAACTCTGATACTGTCTACCTGGAGGGAGCATCAGATCCCACAGGTTAAGGACTCAGTCCTACAAAACTTCCATCCCTGCCCCCGCCTCCCACTTCAGATGCTGATTTTAAGTCCGGTTGTCACCTGTGCTTCTGACTGACTCAAATTGATTAATTTGCTAGAGCAGCTCACCGAACGCAGAGAAATATTTTACTCACCAGATCACCTGTGTATTATAAAAGGCTAGAACACAGGAACAGTCAGACGCAAGAGACACCTAGGGCAAGGCATGTGCGAAGAGGCATGTGACTTCCATGTTCTCTCTGAGCACATTCCCAGAGTCTCCGAGTGTTCACCAACCCAGAAGCTCTTCAAACAGAGTCCTTTTAGGTTATTAGGGAAGCTTCATTACACACACATGATCGGTATAACTCATTAGCTTCTTTTGATCGAAGTAAATCTCCAGCTCCTCTGCCCTCCCTGGAAATTGGGAACTTTCAATCCCATCCCTCGGATCACCAGCCCCCAATCCTCAGGTTACCGAAGGGCCTTCCGGAAGTCAACTCGTTAACATAACAAAAGACACCTTTATTGCCCTCTTCACAGGGAATTACTAGGGTTTTGGAACTCCGTGTCAGGAATGAGATGAAAACCAGATATAAATATCTTATAAATCACAATGTCACAGCCTCTCCTATACAGACACACATTGTGACATTTAGGGTCCACCTGGAAAATACAGGATAATGTCCACATCTCAAGAGCCTTAGCTTAATTACATCTGCAAAGGCCCTTTTCTTTCTTTTAAAAAAAAATTTTTTTTTTTAACAATTATTCATTGAGAGACAGAGAGAGAGAGAGACAGAGCATGAGAGGGGAAGGGGCAGAGAGAGAGGGAGACACAGAATCCGAAGCAGGCTCCAGCCTCTGAGCTGTCAGCCCAGAGCCCGACGCGGGGCTCAAACCCACCAACCGCGAGATCGTGACCTGAGCCGAAGTTGGATGCTCAACCGACTGAGCCACCCAGGCGTCGCCCCCCCTCCATCTTTTTATTATTAACAGCTTTATTGAAATATAACTGAATATACTTCATACACCATAAAATTCACTAATTTAACATATATATTTTACTGTTTTCTAGTATATTCAGAGTTTGGCAATTATTGCCACTAATTTTAGAACGTTTTGCCACACCTAAAAGAAATCCTGTACCCATTAGCAGATACTCCCTATTTCTTTCCTTCTACTTCAGTGTCTGGCAATAACTAATCTACTTTCTATATCTATGGATTTGCCTGCTCTGCACATTTCATATAAATGAGATCACACGCTATGTGGTGTTTTGTGCCTGGACTCTTTAGCATAATGTCTTTAAGGCTCATCTGTGTTGTAGCAAAAGCATGTGTACTTCATTCCTTTTGTGGATGAAGAATATCCTACTGTACCCATATACCATGTACACTTTATCTGTTCATCAGTTAGCGGACATTTGTTAATAGACATTTTTGATTATTATGAATAAATGCCGGTGTGAACCTTGTGTACAAAATTTTGTGTAGACATAGGTTTTCAATTCCGAGTCATTCAGTCTTAGAACTACATGTGGACCATGAATAGTCGAGCCTAGTCCCTTTCCAAAATCTTTCCTCAAGTTTGGGGCGATGAGGTTACACACCTGTAATAGTTTTCCATAATTGTTGTAGCAAATAACCACACTGGGCTCAAAACAACACAAATTATCATCTTAAAGTTCTGGAGGTTAGAAATCTAAAACAGATCTCCTTGGGCTAAAGTCAAGGTGTTCTAGGTTCTAGAGGGGATGATCAGTTTCATCTTCAAAGCCATCTGTCTTTGTCACAATGCATCACTCATTGTAGCTCTTTCTTCTGCCTCCTTCCCCCACGTTTAAAGGATGCCCCTGGTTACACCAGGCCCACCTGGATAATTCAGGTAATCTCCTTATTTTAAGGTCAGCTGATTATCGACCTTAATTCCAAATGTAACCTTGATTCCTCCTTACCAGGTAACATAGCGTATGCACAGATATTGACACATCTTGCCACTTTCCAGGGGCATTATTCTGCCTACCACAGTATCTTTTGAGCTATCGTGAGGTCTCTGCTAGCAGTCCTTTGGAAACAACTATTTTATTTATTTAAAAACAATTTTTTTTTACATTTATTTATCTATTTTTTTGAGAGAGAGACAGAGCACAAGTGGGGGAGGGGCAGAGAGAGAAGGAGTCCCAGAATCTGAAGTAGGCTCCAGGCTCCGAGCTGTCAGCACAGAGCCTGAGGTGGGGTTGGAACTTACAAACTGTGAGATCATGACCTGAGCCAAAGTCAGACACTTAACTGACTGAGCCACCCAGGTGCCCCAGGAAACAACTATTTTGACACACACACACACACACACACACACAGCAATAAAGTATAGATACAAGGAAGTCTAAATCAATACCTAAAAAAAACAAAACAAAAAAACCAACCTATTTGGTGAGGTTGCAAAATGTATAACTACCTTGGAAGATAGTGTGGCAGCTTCTTAAAAAATTAAGTATGCTCTTACCAGATGCTCCAGCAATCGCGGCTCCTTAGTACTTACCCAAATGAACTGAAAACTTACAACAACACACATAAATTCTTCATAATTGCCACAACATGAAAGCAATGAGAAGAGGGTAAACAAACTGTGGTACATCTAGACAATGGAGTATTATTATTCAGTGATAAAAGAAATGAGCTAACAAAAAATTAAACTGATAAATTAGAAGCCAATCTGAAAAGGTTACATATTAATGAATGATACTGACTGGATGACATTCTTTAAAAGGCAAAGATATGGAGATGGTAAGAAGATGGGTGGTTACCAAGAGTTTGGAGGGAGAGAGTGAGAGATGACCTGAACAGGTGAGGCACAGGGAATGTGGGGGACAGTAAAACTCTTCCCTATGATAAAATGATGGTAGAAACACGTCACTTTACATTTGTCAAAATCCATAGAATGTACAATGGAAAGAGTGAACCTAATGTGAACCAACTTTAGTTAATAATAATGTATTAATGTTGGCTCATCAATTGTGACAAAGGTACCACAATAATGCAAGATGTTAAAACAGGGTGAACTGCAGGGAGGAGTGAGTGGGGTATATGGAAACTGCCCTTTATACTTAATTTGTCTACAAATCTAAAACTTCTCTAAAATGATTTTTATTAATAATAACTAATATATTTATTAATAAAATGGATTTATTATTTAAAATTCCATCTACAGAGACGCATTCTGACCACCATAAGGGTAGGGTTTCACATTATTTCTTAGAGAAGTATAGCTCCTTGTTATCTGCCCTTCCTTAATGCCTGGATTTCAGAAATCTTTCTCTCATGTGTACAACTAAAAGTTCATTGGAACAGTCTCAAAAAAAGAGGTCAATTAGCTTCAAAAGTCAATTTTCGTCTCTACGTCATAAATGACAGAACTTTTAAATGACAGATTTTGCAGAATCAACTCATTAGAATTTCAAACTTTTGTGGGGTCCGGTCCCCACTGCCGTCACTCTGTGACACCTACAATATGGGTGAGAAATCCAACAGGTTTCTATGTTTAGTAGCTACTTACCTTAGCTGAAATTCAGAGGAATTTCATTTCAGATAGCAGCTATTGTACACTTAATCTCAAAGTAAGCTATTTTTGCACTTTTTAAGTCATCTTCAGACCCCTCAGGGGTTTGTTCTTTTAGAAAAGAAAAGAAGTCTCCACCAGCGAACACTGAAATAGACATCTGAGCATTGCCATCATTTCCTGTTTTTCAGTGAGGATTTCTGGCAGGTCAAACTTGTTCATCATTAACACTTCTGTTCAAGAATTATGAAAATTCAAGTCAATCACCAAGAAAGTGAGTTTCTTTAAGTCTTGGGCAAGATACTTGGCTGGGAATGGGGATATGATCTTTGAGAAGGTAAAAAAAAAGAATTTACAATTAGTGAAATTCAAAAACTGCTCAATTTGCTCATCTTTTTAAAATTTTTTTTTAATGTTTATTTTTGAGACAGAGAGAGACAGAGCATGAATGGGGGAGGGGCACAGAGAGAGGGAGACACAGAATCGGAAGCAGGCTCCAGGCTCTGAGCCATCAGCCCAGAGCCTGACGCGGGGCTTGAACTCACGAACCGTGAGATCGTGACCTGAGCTGAAGTCGGACGCTCAACCGACTGAGCCACCCAGGCGCCCCTGGTCATCTTTTTAAAATTAAGCAGACAACAACTAGGTATCTAGTAAATTTCTGTCAAGAACTGTGAAGTGTCTGTGATTTTATCCTATTCAAGCTAATGAGCCTGTCACAATTTCATGCACGCTGAGAGACAATATAAGACTTCTGGGTCAGAGACAAAGGACTTGTCTCAGATTTGACTAACTGGTTGTTTTGTTTGTTTGTTTGTTTTTGGGTTTTGGTTTTTGATTTCTTCCAATTCTTTGACCTCAATGCATTGCTAGTTTACAGGTGACAGATTCAAACAGCATTAACAAGGCTGAAGCACTCCATTTTATTACGCAGCACGACAGAACGTTTGTGAGCCCACCATTGTAGCTGCCATCATGCTTCTACATCACTGGTGTTCTTGACATACAGGAAGAGTGAATTCTCGAGGCGAGTCCAATCCTTCTAAAGGCACATATTTGCCTTGGAATATAATGATGAAGAACATTATTACATCGCGGCATTTGTCACTACAGCTGGTTAATTTACATCAGCCCTTGAACGGAATGATCCTCTGAAGTTTGACAAGTCTGACTCCACAAGGATAGGAGGCACTATAGTGTCCAGTGGGCAGGGCACTGAGCCACAACATTGCCTTCCCAGTCCCTGTGGACTGGTGGGAATAAGCTCTACCCAGCCCTAACGCTCCCTTCTGCCTCCAATACCAGGATTACACTAAATGAGGAGTCAGTGAAGAGAGGCCTTTCGTTGGGAACAGCCTAGGCAAAGAAAGGATGCAGTTTGTTTCCCATTCACAGGAAACTCATCTTCAGGCTGGAGCGCCTTGCGATACCTGGTTCATACAGCATATTGGGAGGCCCATTATTACCAGCCAAGTTCACACTTGATGAACATCAAGTTCGTCCAGTCAAAATTATTCCAAACTTAAGTAGGTCAAACAGAGCTGAGTCTGGAAGTTCCTGTAGATCCTTACTGGTGAAACGTACCCCCAAGGTAAGTGTTGTTCCACAGGAGCAGTATCTGAATTTAAAGAAGTCACATTACCATACAGTTATGACATTGCAGAGATGATGATGATGATGATGGCCATTGGAGGAAAACTCTGGTGATTTAAGTTTATATAGCTCATGTGTCTTGATATTATGGGTATTAAACAGTATAAATTCTTGGGTTTTATTTTAAGACCATCAATGTGCCATAGGTTTTTCAATCCATCAATCGACATTTTTGTTAAGTCACGGGTAAACTCATAAAATATTGTGTTTGTAATCTCTAGTGAAATTGAAGTATTTTTCTCCAAAAAAATTATAAATTTCTTCACTGTCCATATACTTAACTTTGGAATCATGATCTAGGCCTATAATAGATTCTTGAAACTTTTCTGCAGATACTTTGTGGTTCTTTGTTTTGTCTTATGCTTTTTGTTTTGAGGCCGTTATAGAGTCACAGGAAGTTGCAAAAATAGCACAGAGAGTCCTGGGTAGTCTTTACCCAGCTTCTCCCAATGGCAATATCTTACATAACAATATACTATAAAACCAAGAAATGACACTGGTACATTACAATACAAAACTGAGTAAGTCCTCAGATTTTGCCGGTTTTTACATGCATTCATTACCATGTTTCTGTATGTGTTTGTATTTGTGTATGTGTGTGTTATTGTAAAATGTTACCTTATGTATTGACTCATAAATTCACGGCCACAATCAAGACACAGAACTCTTCCATCAGCATGAAGGAACTCCTTTGTGCTACCCCTCACCCTGCCTCTATCCCTCTATCCCCAGTAAGATCTTACAGTGTTATTTACTGTTCCCACTGTCTTAGACTGATCTAAATATAGGTCTTCTTCCAGAAAAATTCAAACTATAAATATGGTTTGAAGGCTCCCACTTAGTGGGGGTAGGGTAATCTTTGACTTACATTAACCAGCTACTTTCTATCCAGGTTAATACTTTTCTTTTCTTTCTTTATTTAACTTTAATTTATTGAGAGAGAGAGAGACAGACAGAACACAAGAGGGGGAGAGGCAGAGCGAGAGGGACACACAGAATCCAAAGCAGGCTCCAGGCTCTGAGCTGTCAGCACAGAGCCTGATGCAGGGCTTGAACCCGTGAACTGTGAGATCATGACCTGAGCTGAAATTGGGTGCTTAACCCACTGAGCCACCCAGGTGCCCTTATCTAGGATAATACTTAACTCAAAATTTTGATTTTGCATTGCTTTTAATTAATGATGCAAGAGGTGGAGAAATTCTTACCTTTTAAATAGTACATACTAAGTAATTTCCTCAAAAGAAGAGAACTATCTTTGGAAAAATACATCAAGAAGTGCCAAGGGCAGAAGGTGAGCCTTTGGAGAGTATGTGTGTTGAGGCCAGAACTCCTGAGGAAGGGAAGAATTCATCTATGAGACAAGGGCAGGAGTTTGTTGTTTTGTTTTGCATCTCAAAGGGAAAGCGAAGTGAGTGAATAGGACATTCTTGAGAGTGTGGATACTTAGAATTCCTTTTAAGATGATTTATACCGGGGGGCGCCTGGGTGGCACTGTCGGTTAAGACTCCAACTTGTCTCAGGTCATGATCTCACGGTCCATGAGTTCGAGCCCCGCATCAGGCTCTGTGCTGACAGCTCAGAGCCTGGAGCCTGTTTCAGATTCTGTGTCTCCCTCTCTCTCTGCCCCTCCCTGCTTTCACTCTGTCTCTGTCTCCCTCAAAAATAAATGAAGATTAAAAAAAAATCTAATAAAAAAAGATGATTTATACCATTGGGACGCGTGGGTGGTTCAGTCAGTTGAGCATCCAACTCTTGATTTTAGCTCAGGGTCATGATCTCATGGTTCATGAAATTGAGCCCCACTTTGGGGGTGCTGTTAGCGCAATGCCTGCTTGGGTTTCTCTCTTCTCTCTCTGCCCCTCCTCCCACTCATGCGTGCGCTCTCTCTCAAAATAAATAAACTTAAAAAAAGAAGATAATTTATACTGTTGTACTGTGAGCCTTTCTTTCGTCTTAGCCCAGAATGCTTCAGAAAAATCTGTTAGACTCATGTTCTTTCATTTTTTCATGTATTCGCTTATTCATCCATTCACTCATCAAATTGTAACTGAGCACCTTTTATATTCATGGCATATCCAAGGCTTTGAAGTTACATCAGCAAACATGCCCAAGTCCATTATCTCACCTAGCTTACATTCTAGTTGGAGAGAGAGACAATAATAAGATTAATACATTTGCAACATGTCAGCTACTATGGAATATCATGAGGAACAAGAAAGCAGGGCATTGGGGCAGAAAGAGAGAGGGGTGTGAGTTAGTTTAGACAGGGTAGTCAAAGGTGGTGATGTTTTAGCAGTGACCCAAATGAAGTGAGGGTGTAATGTATACAAGTATCTGGGAGAACAGTGTTCCAGGCAGAGGGAACAGCAAATGAGATAGAAGTTGGCTTGGTGTGTTTAAGAAACAGAAAATATGGGGCAACTGGGTGGCTCTGTTGGTTAAATGTCTGACTGTGGCTCAGGTCATGATCTCCTGGTTCATGAGTTCAAACCCCACATCAGGCTCTCTGCTATCGGCATGGAGCCTGCTTTGGGTCCTCCGTCCCCCTCTTTCTCTGTCCCTCCTCTGCTAGTGTGCTCTCTCTCTCTCTAAAAAATGAATAAACATTAAAAAAAAGAAATAGAAAATAGACCCGTGTGCCTTGAGATTAGTGAAAAACAGGGAGTTTCAGGAAATGATGTGTATGATTGCTGTGGAAAGTAAGAAAGGACAGTTCCACATAGCAAAATGAATATTCCTTTAAAAAAGTTTTTTTAAATTTTTATTTATTTTGGGGAGACAGAGAGAGACAGAGTGCAAGCAGGGGAGTTGCAGACAGAGAGGGAGACACAGAATCCGAAGCAGGCTCCAGGCTCTGAGCTGTCAGCACGGAGCCCAACGCGGAGCTCGAACCTACAAAGCACGGGATCATGACCCGGGCTGAAGTCAGATGCTTAACCGACTGAGCCACCCAGGTGCCCCGCCACGTAGCAAACTGAATAGAACAGAAGAAACTTCTAGAACCCAGACGCCTGACAATTGTGCCACCTCTGAGAATACAAGCCATCACCTCCTTATCCCAGAAAACTTAGGTACTACTTTGGACTTAGGAAAACAAGGGAATTGGTAGGAGTCGAAGACATCGTCTCATTTTGGAAGGGCAAGGAGTCACTGACATAGAGTTTCCTCTGGCAGAACTCTTTAAAAGTACTTGAACTTTCATCAGAATTTTCATTTTTGGTCATCATAGCTTTTCAAGAAGCTGTTGCCTCACTACAGTGTTCCATTCATTCTTTAGTAAAACTCACTAAATTCTGATAATAAAATCACGGAGATGTAAACTGCATGAGAGTATCACCTTGGTCTGTCTTGCTCTACACTTTTCAATCTCTGCGAAAGTGCCCGGTACATAATAGTGCACATATGTATCCGTAAAGAAGTTAACAGTACACATATGTCCCCTTAAATAAGTTAATTAATTAATTTATTTAAAATGTTGACGCTGATGACTTTTCTCCAGGCAGAAGGTAAACAGTACACAGCCCATTCTATCATCTTGGCTTCCCAGGTAGAACATTTTTATGAAAAAATATGACTGGATCACAGAACATCTGTAATAGCCTCCAATATTTGCAAGTAATAAGAGTTTAATTTAGATAGCCGGGGTTCTCATCCAGATTTTGTGACATATTTTATTACTGTGAAGTATCAGTCTGAATAGTGTCAATCTAAACTGAAAATATGACAGGTTTATTAGCACCAGCATTAACAGAATTTTTAATTAAGTTGCTGAGTCTGTCAATAATATAGTTCACTGTCGTTTCTGGAAAGAGTTGTGTAATTATTTCTTCTTTATAGAACTTTTACCCTATATGGGTGCGAAGTAGGGCAAAGTTTCAGCAAATGTGCAAGAATCTAAGCACAATTTCACGACGTGTTGTTTTAATGCTGTAAAAATAAAAATGTTTGAATTTGTTCCTCAAAACATAAGTCTTGCTTGTCAGGCTTATGCCTAATGTACTATTGCTTAAATGTACTATTGAATCAGTCAAATTTTCTTTTTTTTAAATAGATACACAGGTTGATCCTCTGGAATCCTGGTTCCCAGATAGGCAACTGGTGACATCTGGTAGTGCAAATTACATTTCTTATGCTTTTTTATACTTGTAAAGACTTCTACCTCTACTCTCTCATTATATTAGAAAGGTTCTCTGTCTTTGTGCCAAGCATACAATACAAAAGAGGACTTATATTCATAAAAACTGAACAACTGAATAAGATGTGATATTCTAGACTTATTGCAGAATCTAGATACCCTATCCAAAAGCAGAATCTTCATTTTCCACCCGGAAAGGGATAGTACTTAAAAGATTCCTATTACTTACATGTTGGGGGCGGATAGTCCGAATGACAATATTGCCCTAACATGTGCTGCCATTCACATTCATTCATTCGTCTGTAAATATTTTGTTCTGTGCCAAACCGAAACAGGTTGGGTGTTAGAAACGTTGTCGTCCACGCGGAATGACTTGTTTCAAATTTTCAAGTCTAAAGTTACATTTGTTCTGGGACACCTGGGTGGCTCAGTCTGTTAATCACCTGATTCTTGATCTCGCCTCAGATCACCGTCTTGCAGTTCGTGGGATCGAACTCTCCATCAGGCTGTGCGCTGACAGAGTGAAGTGTGGTTGGGATTCTCTCTGTCCCCCTCTCTCTGCCACATTCTCCCTCTCTTTCTGAAAAGAAAGAAACTCAAAAAAAGTAAAGTTAGATTTGTTCTAGCTCATGTAGCCTCAGCAGTTGTTTTTATATATCCTTCATCGATGATTATTTCATACATCAACTTCATCTTTTGTATCCAACCCTTGTTTGAAGGTCTGGATTCCTTTAAAGAGAAAAACCACACGCGGCTTTTGAAAGGACTATGTCTCTTCTAAGAAGACACACCTCCATTTTAGTTTCTAATCCATCCGCATTTTAGCTTCTGCCAAGGAGTCAATTTAGCCCTTGGGGTAGGTTGATTGTGAAAATGTTTCCATTGTATTTAAACCTGCTCTTTGCTCTGTGACTTTGCACTTCCTTTCATTTAAAGGGTGGATTCTATTTCCCCACCCCTCGAAGCTGGGATGAACTTGTTTTGGCCAACAGAACCCAGCGAAACCGAGCCTCGGACTCACGGACTTCTGCTCTATCGTGGACCCCTCACCATGCGAATAGCCTACACTGGTCTGCTGGTCAGTGATCAGATTCCTCCCACTCAAGGACAGCCTGGAACTGCCCACCAGCCAGCTAACTGCAGATACATAAGCAAGCACCTCTGTGATCAGCTGAACCCTGAGCAGAGTACCAGAAGCATTCGGCCAGCCCATGGATTTGTGAATAGAGTAAGTGTTTATTCTTACATGCCACTGAGGGTGGCGGTTACTCGTTACTCAGTATTATAATGGCAGCAGATAACTAATATAGCTCTTAATGTTATCTTTGTTCAAACGGCTGCAAAGATTCTTGGAAGGCAGTGCTCATCAAGCAACTTGTATTGAGTTCTATGTGCCTAACATCATTTCTAGCCCATAGTAGGGGCTCTGGAAATCGTTGTTTACTGAGTTTACTCAGTTGTTTACTCAGTAAAAAAAGTTTACAGTTGTAAACTCAGTAAACAACGATTTCCATACACACACACACACACACACATATATATATGTATATATACATATATTCTTTCTTTAAAAGATTTTATTTTTAAGTAATCTCTACACCCAACGTGGGGCTCAAACTCACAACCCTGAGATCAAGAGTTACACTCTCCACTGACTGAACCAGCCAGATGCCCCACAAATAAGTATATTTTCATACTGAACACACTATACCTGGTGCTACGTGAGAGACATTTCTTTGCCTTAAGAAGTTTGCATTTCTGTAAATATTAAAACTTGGGAAAAATTCTCCCTACAAATTCTACAGGAAGGTTTCGTGTCAAGATTTCCTGAAGGGCCAACATGGAGGCAGCTGCCACGACTCGTGTTCTCAGAGCCTCAGACGGGGCTGGTTTTGGTGCCGCCAGACTTGCGGCTGCTATGCTTTGTCCTGTTCTTCGGTCCTTGTGGTTCCCATGAGTATGGTGGGTGCAGGCTCCTTCCAGCCTTATGACCGTCTGACGTGTCTTGCCTATGCGCGTCTTCGTCGACTTCAGTCCAGGAGAATTAGAACACGTCTGGCCCCACAGCCTGTGACCTAGATCCTTGTGCTTTGAACTACATTCTGCTGCTCCCTTCCTTGTTACCAACATGCAGTGCAACTCTGAGCAAACTACGTAACTGCTCTGACTCTCGGTTTCCTCATTTTTAATAATGAGAACATTGGTTTAGGATGGTCCATAATGGCCCATCTAATTTCCACTCTGGTTTCTTCTTTGAGTCATGACTTACTTAGAACGTATTATTCATTTTGCAAATACGTTGACTTCTTAGATTAAAAAAAAATGACTTCTCACTTTTTACCTCTTTAAGCATTGTGGTTGGAGAACATGACTTGTAGGGGACCTGGTGTCAGAAAATGTTGAGACTCACTTTATAGACACGCATGTGATGAATTTTCATGAATTTTCTATCTGTGATGTGTGTTTTTTCCACCAAGGTATAATTGGCACACATTATATTAGTTTCAGCTGTAAAACATAACGATTCAATATTTGTATATATTGCTAAATAATCACCACAATAAATCTTGCGAACATCTGTCACCACACAAAGTTACAGAATGTTTTTCTTGTGATGAAAAGTTTTAAGATTGACTCTCTTAGCAACTTTTAACTATGCAGTACAGTGTTATTACCTATAGTCTCCACACTGTACATTATATCCCAGGACTTATGTGTTTTTTTTGTTTGTTTGTTTGTTTGTTTGTTTTAAATTTTTTTTAACATTTATTTATTTTTGAGACAGAGAGAGACAGAGCATGAACGGGGGAGGGGCAGAGAGAAAGGGAGACACAGAATCCGAAACAAGCTCCAGGCTCTGAGCCATCAGCCCAGAGCCCGACGCGGGACTCGAACTCACAGACCGTGAGATCATGACCTGAGCCGAAGTCGGATGCTTAACCAACCAAGCCACCCAGGCGCCCCAGGACTTATTTGTTTTATAGCTGGCAACGTATACCTTTTGACTTCCTTTACCCATTTTACTTACCCCTCCCACCCCAGCACCCCCTGCTTCTGGCAACCAACATTCTCTTCTCTGTATCTATGAGCTCATTTTTGTTTTTCATTTTTGGTTTTTTTAGATTTTACACACAGGTAAAAAATACGGTATTTATCTATATACATATATATATATATATATATATACACATAAATATTACGTATACATAAATATATATACACATAAACATTATATATACATAAGTATGGTATTTATACACACACATGCCACATTTTCTTTATCTGGTCATTTATTAATGGACACTTAGGTTTTTTCCATATGTTGGCTGCTATCAACAATTCTGCAATGAACATTAAGGGTACATATATCTTTTTGAGTCAGTGTTTTTATTTTCTTCAGACAAATACCCAGAAGTCGACTTGCTGGATCATATGGTAGTTTTCTGTTTTGTTTTGTTTTGTTCTTATGGTAGTTCTATTTTACATTTTTTTGAAGGAACGCCATACTGTTTTCCGTAGTGGTAGTGTTCGAGGAGGGGTTCCCTGTTCTCCACATCCACACCAGCATTTCTGTCTTGTCTTTTTGATAACGGCCATTCTAACAGGGATAAGGTGATGTCTCATTATGGTTTTGATTGGCCATTCCCTGACAGTTAGTGACGTTGAACATCTCTTTATGTACCTGCATATCTTCTTTGGGAAAATATCTATTCCGATCCTCTGCCCATTTTTAAATTGGATTGTTTGGGAGATTTTTTTTGCCATCCGAATATATGTGTTCTTTATATTATCTGAGTATTAATTGCTTATCACATCCAGGGTTTGTAATTCTTTTCTCCCATTTAGTTGATTGCCTTGTTTTCTTGATAGTTTGCTTTGCTGTGCAGAAGGGTTTTAGTTTGATGTAGTCTCATTGGTTTATTTTTGCCTTTGTTGTTTTAGATTTGGTGTCAAATCCAAAAACTCGTTGCCAAACTGATGTCAAGAAGCTTACCTCCTATGTTTTCTTCTAGGAATTTTATGGTTTCAGGTCTTACATTCAAGTCTTTAATCCATTTTGAGTTAATTTTTGTGTATGGTGTATAAGATAGTTGCTCAGTTTCATTCTTTTGCGTGTGGCTGTCCAGTTGTCCCGTAATTGAAGAGACTGTCCTTTCCCCACCATATATCCCTGGCTCGTTTGTTGTAAATAAATTAATCATATATGTGAGTTTACTTCTGGGCTCTCTATTCTGTTGCTTTGATCTATGTGTCTGTTTTTAATGCCAATACCATACTGTTTTGATTACCAAAGCTTTATGACATAGTTTGAAATCAGAAAACAAGGTGCTTCCAGCTTTGTTCTTTCTCAAGATTGCTTTCACTGTTTGGGCTCTTTTGTGATTCCATACAACTGTTTTATTTCTGTGAAAAAAAACCATTGGAATTTTGATAAGGTTTGCATTGAATCTGTGCCTTGCTTTGGGTACTGTGGACATTTTAACAATATTATTTCTTTCAATCCATGAGCATAAACTATCTATTTGTCTCATCTTCAATTTCTTTTATCATTGTCTCATAATTTTCAGTGTATAGATCTTTCACATCCTTGGTTAAATTTATTCCTAGGTGTTTTCTTCCTTTTGATGCAATTGTGAATGGGTGAATTTTCTTAATTTCTCTTTCTCATGGTTTGTTATTACTTTATAGACATGCAGAGAATTTCTGTATGTTGATTTTGTATCCTGCAACTTTAGTAAATTCACTTATTAATTCTAACAGGTTCTGGTTCTAACAGTTTTATGTCTGCGATGTGTACTTTTTAATCACTGGGTTTAGGATTCTAAAGATGCTTTTTGGGACCATCAAGCTTAGCACTAACTGTAGCCATCATGCTAGACATAGTACTCTCTTTGCTACAGCAGATTTAATAGGGTCTCGGAAACATGATATGTGACCATTAATTTGGGCTGTCTGGTCTCTCCCAATAAAGAAAGGAGATAGTCACAGTTATATGGAACGACTGCCGCTATGTACTTACAATTTTGTCTCCAGCTGGTGGCTCACGGAAGGTAGGCGTCAGCTGTAGAGTGCTGTCCTGCGTGAGCTCACACCCTTTTTGGGGCATTCTGCATTCTGTGGCTGAGAAAGGCAAGGCAACACAGGCCCAACCGTTGCAGCCCAACACGAGATGACACGGCCAGCCAGAGCGCCTTGCTAGTCATGTACTGGTTGTAACAAATAAACATCCTGTACCCCACGCTCTTGTCTTAGCATCTGCTTTCCAGAGAATCCAAGCTGTGACAACCCACAACTGCTATGCAGTAGAACAAATTCAGATGTGATGCAATTGGCAAGTGGTTCCCAAACCCCCAGAGCTTTTAACGGGTTAGCTGCTCAGGCTCTCCCTAGTCCTATCAGCAACATTCCATCCGGTAATGCAACCTTATATTTTATGCCATTCAATACTTTGGACTGCATAATGTCATGATGGGGTTTTTTTGTTGTTGTTTTTTTGTTTTGTTTTGTTTTTTACGTTGTGCTGTACTTTATTTTACAGTCCTCATCAGTACTTTGATCGTCTTTTCTATTTTCACCAAAAACGAGTTCTTCTTGCTTCCTCAACCTCTCCATCAATACCTAGAACCAGTTGCAGATAGGACAGCTGCCTTTAGGGAAGAGAGAATATCGTTTCTCTGTTTCCTTTCTCCCCTTCTCAACTGCCTAACTGGAGTTTCACACCTCCTCCAGGGTCAAAGCATGGAAAGGGACCATTTCAAAGCAAACATTTTCGCTCTAACATATTTTGGAGCAAACGCCTTTGTTCCCAATCGTCGGAGAGAGTGCAGTCGCCTTCTAGATGCTCACTAGCGTATTGATATGTATCCTATCTGGATACTCTGATTGAATTTTTAGTTTGACATCCTGTCTCATATCTATTTCAGCTCTCCTGTGCTTAGTATCTGTCCAGTGTATCTTTTTCCATTCTTTCATTTTCAGTTTTTCTGTCTTTATCCCCTAGGGATGTCTCTTGTGAAAAGCATAGACGTGGATATTTTAAAATTTAGTCTGTCCGGTTAGGTGACAAAATTTTCTAGCTTTCCAGATGATTCTTATGGCTAGCATATGTGAGTAGGAGCAGGATGCAAGAACTTTCTGGAACAGGTTGCCGGGGGTGGGGGTGGGGGGGCAGCGTCAGCCCCATCTTTCTCTTCTCCTTCATAAATCTTTGCCAGGCCAACGAATAAACCTATATCCTTAGCCTCTTTATTGCCTTTTCTCAAAATCCAGGGAATGGTCTGGTGAGTTCATCCATGTAGAGGCATCGTATCAGTGTTCACCTTCTCATGGGTAAATTGCATTCTAGTGAACAAGAAAACCTCTGTTTGATTTAAAGCTAGGAGAGAAAACACCTAAGTATTGACTAGGGAAAGCTTTGTGAAGATCTGCCAGAGGCCTATAGAGAGATATTAGTTGAAAAACCTGCTCAGGCAAGAAAAGCTAACCATTGATATGTTTCTTCTAGTAGGGATTTCTATGAGGAATACACAGATTTTTTTTATTTTTTTATTTTTTATGTACTGTGAACACAAAGATGTAGCATGAGTAGAATATTAAAGTGGGAGGAATGAAAGACACTATGGGATTGGAGGACTTCATTTTCTATGTTGGAAAGCAACATCTATCTTAATTGGAATGCTGTTAGCTATGAGTAAAAGATTCCCAAACTAACAATGATTTAAATACTATGACATTTAATTGTTCCACATAACAAGGAACCTAGAGGTTCCAGTTTTAGGGAAGCAGTTTAAAAACGTCTTCAAAGTACCAAGTTCTTTTCCATCCTTCTGTTTTACCATCCTTAGAATTTTGAGGGGGGGGGTGGGGGGATCTTGGTGCTCATACCTCATGATCACAAGATAGCTGCTGTGGCTCCAATCATCATTGCTACATTCAAAGTTTAGAAATAGTAAGCTGGTCAGAGAGGCAAAAAAAAAAAAAGAAAAAAGAAAAAAGAAAAAACCTCCTTGCAGGGGTTTTTCTCCTTTTATTAGTAAAGAAATAAGATTTCAAGAACATGTTCCCTCCCTAGCAGACTTCCCTTTAGATCTCATTATGGAAAAAGGAATTCACTTTTTCAAGGACCAAAATTCTATTTCTCTAACAGCTTTTTATAGGGAGACACTTTGCAGTCATTCATGTTCACAGCTAGGATGTGCATGGCTCCTGGGGCTCGCTTGCCTCAAGAAACTTGCTACTGAGCAGAGCTCTCTGGCAAACCCTGTATATGACATGAATATGCGTAGACAAGAATGTCAATTACAGGACCAATGGCTTGATCACAATCAGCTGTGGACTCAAGAAGCCACTCAGGGATAGACGAAACAAAATGTTTGCCAGCTTTTAACGAGTTTGAAACTAAGTAGAGTTAGCTAATTTTCCTCTTCAAAGTTCATTCTTCACTTGTATATCATCCCAAGAGGTTTTGCCAGCTTACTTCCAAGCAACTACAAAATTCTGACATAATCTTAATATTAACTTCCCGAGCCTCAGAACAGGGATAGCATTTGGAGCCCTCGACCAAGATCGCTTTTGCTGCTCGATTACTTGGCCACGGCCTCAGAATCTTTCTCAACACAGTGATTTCGGCAGCAATTACCAATAGATCAGAGTTGGCACTCAGGATAAAAGGACACCTGGCTTTTTGTACTAATGGTGATTTTATAGCTTTTGAGGGAAAAAAAAACCCCACATAGAATTAGTTGTGATAAACAATGCACTCTTTTCTTCATTCTTTCGACTCTCCAACACCAGTCAACCTCTTACCAGTGTTAGGTACTTTGTTAAGGCCTAGCTTATTAAATATGTTAATCATACAAGAACTGCACAGAAAATTCAAATTTTAACATTTATTTATTTTTGACAGAGACAGAGTGCGAGCTGGGGAGGGGCAGAGAGAAAGGGAGACACAGAATTTGAAGCAGGCTCCAGGCTCTGAGCTGTCATATCAGCAAAGAGTCCAAAGCCGGGATCGAATTCACCAACTGTGAGATCATGGTCTGAGCCGAAGTCAGCCACTTAACTGACTTAGCCACCCAGACGCCCTCAGAAAGTTTAAATTCTAGACTCAACACCACTGCAAGACTTACTTAGTGTGAAGTACCTAATAATTCTTAGACGTGAAGTTTCATTTGATAGTATCTTGGTTCAGAACGCGTGAAGAGACAGACTGGAGTCCTGCTGTCTGTAGTCCTTGTCTGATGAAGCTCTTTTGCAAAGAACCTGGAGAAGAACAAGAAACCCTGAAGCTTTCAAGGATCACCTCTGTCCCTTTCAAAACAAAGCAACACCAAACTCAGCGCCATCTGCCAGAACCCCATCCTGTAGGAGACAGGATTGTCTAAGAGTGTCCATAGCGTCCCCAAACAACGGGCCTGATGGTTCCCGGTTGAGCCTAACTGCATCTGCCGATGAAACAGTTGGGATGTGACAATTTTAACATGCCCAGCGGTTTGGGGCAGCAGCAGAAATGCAGGGATGGTGCACGTTGGAGGGGCCGTTTGCTTGTTAACTTTACGGCACGCTACTGCCATTGCGATTTTTTGTTGTTGTCGTTGTTTTGACGGTCCCAGGGAAAATGCAAGCAGCACTGACCTCTCCTCAGCAGCTCTGTAACCGTGGGGCTTGTGCAGGCAGATTGGCATCTGCAGGCACATCTTTAGCAAGTTGGCAGCCTCCGTGCCCTTTGCAGGTTGCAATCAAACCTGCCTTCTACAGCAGCCTCTTTCTGGTTGATTAACTTTAATGTAATTTTAATTAAAAACCACAGTGTCAAAGGGTTTAGCTACTCGAGAAATGAGCACAGACTGCGGCCCAGTGGCAGCAGTCACTTGGAAAATGGAAATGTGTCTTGACAATGTTGTGCAGGGGCCAGATAAACAGGGTCGCCGTGGCGCCTCGCTCACATGCAGGAAAACGGGCAAGGGAACATCAGAACCAAGAGGCCGGCTTCTACAGCAAGGGGTTCTAATGTATGATTTTCAGGTGCCATCAACATTTTTTAGAACTTGTTCAGTCCTGGCACAAAATACTCTCTACAAGGGCTGGCTGTGACCATTCTGTTCTCCTCTTGGCATTTTAGGCTCTAAATCAACACACAGATCTGGGTTAAATATGAATCAAATTTCAGACAGCAAATGATAGACAAGCCTTAGTGTTCTTCAACTGTAGAACTTCTCTCTTTCCCACTGTATATATTTTATAGAAGGCCGGGGACTTTAAATATTAGAAATAGACTTTTCTTTCAAGGAAATACTTCCTCTGGGATATGATTCCTTGACTTCTTTACAAGTAGTGCCAAGGAACTAAAACTGAATGTCTTCTTCCAAAAAAAAAAAAAAAAAATTCTGCATTACTTGAATCGCATGAAAGAGAGGCAATAATCTCGCAAATATGTTTGGTCATGTTAGGGTCAGAAAACAGATTTTATCCTCTTTATCTTTGTATGCATTAAAATGTAAATATTTTAAACTTTCTAGTTAGCCTGCAGATACTGTCTTTTCCAATTCCCATTTTCCTTTAATTTTCTGGTTGATGTTAAATAATGTTTGAAACGGAAGACAAATGTGGTTCTGTGCGGGAGAAGGATTTTATTGATGCCAATGGAATGAATGCCTCTATTCCATGCTGAAATGCCCTTTATTCTTCCTCAGCGTAGCTAATTTTTCAGGGCACAACTCTCAGGAGAACACCTAGTGACGTCAATTCTTCAGAGGAGAATTTCCTCCACCAGGTTTGTGGGATGCTGGGGCTGCTTTGCTGACAGATGGGGCCGGTACAGGTGGGCCCAGAGCCATCTGAACAGAAGGGGCCCCTGGACCCTGACAGAGAGGATAGACAGAACGGTGGGGGAGAGTTTAGGGCAGTGGACAGGGAGGGGAGAGAGGAGGCAGAGAGGATTTCTACACCGAATCCAGCAGAGAGGAAGAAAAGCAAAAACAAGCAGATGGGTGGACAGGGAGAGGTGATTTGAATTGTATAACTTGCTTAAGAGACTAATAAAAAACAATCTCTGGGGATGGGACTTCTCTGCAGGCAATCTTGGAAAATTAGAAATGCGTCTAGGATTGCCAAAGCAGAGAAAAACACAAGGAAAATCAATATGAAACGAAGGTATAAAAATGAACTGTGCGTAATATGCTTGCAGGATGAATCCTCATCAGGCCTTGATATGGACCAAGGTAGAGCCATTGTGGGTCAAGAGCCACTGTTATTGCTCTCATCTCAATTGTTTTCTCTATTAAAAAACAAAATAGAATTTTGCTTGTCAGTTTAGCAGGTTACCTAACTGGTCAAAATGGACTCAGAACAACTCAATACATTTATAAATTTTCTATGTTGACAGTTAAAAAATGAAACACCTAGCAGAGCAGGTGTTAAATAAGTTAAACCAGAATTTTCAAAACTATCTTTCCTAGAGTAAAATTTTTTCCAGATATTTGTATGTATGTTTTGGAAAAAAAGGTTCTATGGTGAAATTAATGTGGGGAGGCCTGGATCACACATCAAACAGATTTTTTTTAAGTTTATTTATTTATTTAAGAGAGAGAGAGAGAGAGCACGTGTGAACTGGGGAGGGGCAGAGAGAGAATCCTAAGCAGGCTCCACACTCAGCACAGAGCCCCACATGGGGCTCGATCTCCCAAAATGTGAGATCTTGTCTTGAGCTGAAATCAAGAGAGACACTCAACCAACTGAGCCACGCAGGAGCCCCATCAAGCAGATTTCTTTTTTTTTTTTTTTAAATTTTTTAACGTTTATTTATTTTTGAGACAGAAAGAGACAGAGTATGATCGGGGGAAGGGCAGAAAGAGAGGGACACAGAATCGGAAGCAGGCTCCGGGCTCTGAGCCATCAGCCCAGAGCCCGACGCGGGGCTCGAACTCACAGACTGCGAGATCGTGACCTGAGCTGAAGTCGGACGCTTAACTGACCGAGCCACCCAGGCGCCCCATGCAGATTTCTTTTTAATCACAAGACTTCTCAGGGCCTTCACGTGCTGTCTTACATATGAAGCTTTTCTTTAATTTTGGTCGAGGACTCCTTTTTGAAAAGCATTTCTTGGAACTAGTTTTTAAGTACACACTTCAGGAAGCAGACTGTCTCGAATGTGGCAGAAGTGCCTGGAACCTTAGTCTTGCCAGGGGGGTTATCAGTGTGGGCACAGCTTCAGCGGACATGGCTCTGCCTTTCCATCACACCCTGTGTCCAGTAATGGGCTCCCACTGACCACCCAGTTCAGAAGTCATCTTATATCCAATAATAGTAATCAAACACGAAAAACACTCTATTTGCAGGTCACCCACGTCAGTGGTGTTATTTTATCTATTTTGCAGTAGATAGTTTGAGTTAAAGAGTTTCGATTTAGTAAGAAGTGATTTCTAAAAGTTACGACCTAAGCATTGACTGGAACGAATTCTGGCCAGATACGCAGCTGTACCTCAGTGTTCCCACTGAATGCCAGGCCTGCTCCTGTTTTGTTTTGTTTTGTTTTTTTGTCTTCATTTACAATTTACTGTGTCCTCATTTACCATGATCAACAAATAGACCTTGAGCTCTACAAGATCAGAGACACATATGTCTTTTCTCACCCTTGTGTCTCCAACACTCACGTAGTCTGAGCTCAACAAATGTTATTAGAACTAATGAATTGTCCCTCTGGCTAATGTTTGATGATGTCTCATATGGCATGAGCATGAAGCAGGGCCTACATTGGATTCCTCAAGCACCTTTCTATACTAAGTAAGCAGTAATAGTATTTGTTTCCATTATTGAATATCCTGCTTTGTGACAGGCACTGTATGCTCTGTTTGTTATTTACTTGTCTGACCACTAACTACAAACCTCGTGGTGGGAGACAGTATATGTTCTTCATCTCTGAATCTTAGAAAAATTTGAGATGTCATTTGAAGTAAAAGTTGCGGTCTACCTTTCATGCTGTAGTCCATTTCTCACATATCTTACAAGCTTTGTTCAGGATTTGAAGATACCACCGCATAAACATGAGCTTGATCTCTGTTCTTGAAAAAAAAATTGGTTTCATAAGCAGTCAGTTCTGTACTTCCGAAATAGCTTGATGCTAAGTCTCTGTTGGATTATTGGCTTCATGAGGATCCAGCAGTGTTTGTCTTTTCTATCCCTGTATCTCCAGCACCTTTCTTCCCTGGAATATAGTAGGACTCAATTACTGTTCAGTGAATGACGAGTATTGTATTTTTTCCTTTTAGGGGGAGACCTGATTTTGGTAAGTGCTTGAAGGCAGAACATGGCAGTGACTACTAATAGTGAGGTTTTGTTTTCCCAGATAAATTTGACTGCCAATATATGTGCAAATGTTGAACAAAATTCATCTGGAACTTCCCAATGAGTCTGGGAAGCATAAATGGTGAGTTTAATTCTAATTGGTAGTGTTCATCGGCCAATAAAGCAGATGGATGGAAACTAGATTTGGGAAGAGAATGGTTATTTCTGTAAAGTTTGGGGGTTCAGCATTCTGAAATCCTATTACATATCCATAAACCTTCTATGTACCGAGGAGGTTTAGACAGAAAGGGTTACGGGAAAACTGTTACTCCTTTGAGCCAAGGAGTTTATGCTAGAAACTTTTACTTCCATAATTTAATTTTACCAGCATAATTCATCAAAATAGGTATTATTATTATTTCCATCTTATAGATGGGGAAATTAACTCCCAGAGAGGCAACTACTTAGCCTTTGTGCTAGTAACAACCTAGTCAGTAATAAAATATGCTCAGCGATTCCCTCACTGATAAATTTAACTTTCTTTTCTCTCTATAGTTCTGTACTTTGTATATCATTCTAATATTGTATATATTATACTATATTTTAATAATTTATGTGCATGCTTATCTTCCCTAATAGACCATGTCTCTTTCTAGAGGACAAATTGAGTCACACTCAATATTGCATTCCCTAGCTTCTAGCATGATTCTTTTCTCCTAGATTAGAGCAGTGGTTCTCCATCTTTAGTGTGCATTAGAATCACTAGAAGAGGATGTTAAAATTCATATTTTAATAATGATGATTTCTTCTTAATTAAAAAAAATTTTTTTTATGAGAGAGAGAGAAAGACAGAGCATGGGAAGGGGCAGAGAGGCAGACACAGAATCCGAAGCAGATTCCAGGCTCTGAGCTGTCAGCACAGAGCCTGACACCGGGGCTCAAAATCACGAACCATGAGATCATGACGTGAGCCAAAGTCAGAGGCTCAGACGACTGAGCCACCCAGGTGCCCCAATAATGATGATTCCTGCTTCATTAGGTCTGGGATGAGACCTACAAATTGGATTTCTAACAAGCTTCCAAGTAATGCTTCTACTGGTAGTCTAGGGACCACACTGGTTTAAAGGGCTCAGCAGATATTTATTCATTTAAGTTGATTTGAGTTTACCATACAGATTGGGAGAGTATAGGCCTCAAACATTTATTAGTTCCTTAAAGGCATTAACAGTCTCCTTGGTTATGGCATCCTATCAACCATAGCTAGTGAAAATGGCATCTATGAAATTTAAAGATCTCAAGTTAAAATGTAAAGTAGCATGATAGGAAGGAATGTTACATTGCCTTTCCCCTCTACCCATTCTTGAAGCTGTCAAGAAGACTGTATTGCAAACAGAAGTCTTTGTTTCACTGACTGGGATGTTGTATCTGTCACGGAGACATGTGTACACATATAATACAAGGATGATGAGAGAACCCAAAGAGATGATTGCATGGGGTAAGGTGTGAAGGCAGTAGTAATGGGAGGAGGCTGTGAAAATGAAAGGGAAATAGCAAAGCAGGGTATAGTGAAAGACAGGAGCCAAAGAAAGAAGAGAAAACAGAATTATGGTAGATGACTCCAGGAATAGAGAAATCATGAAAACAAAAAAAAATTTTGAAGAGGTTTTTAAGAAAATTCTGTTGTGTGTATCAGACATAGCTTCTTCCTCTTTCCACAAAACTGTAGATACAAATTCCCATTGTGAGTTCTACTTCTGGAATTGCGATGTGAGGACCTCTGTGGGCCCACTCCTAAGAGAAACAAAAGCACCTGATGAAAATTGCACTAAAAAAACCCCAATTTACTATGGAAATTGAGGTGAGGTCATACAGCAAGTGAAGAAACATTTAATCAAGAAAAACTACAAAACTAAGAAAAGCAAGAGTCTAATGACCCTTGAGTCATGACCCACTCTTTTCCTACCTCTCCTACCACCCAGCTCAGTTTTAAGAAAGCTCCACTTTAGGTGTGATAAAGACAGAGTAGCCTCTGCCCTGAGCTGTCTATTAAGGGCTGCAGCATCTCACCAGGAGGGGAAGGCTACTACCAGCATCTCTCATCTCTTTCAACTCTAAATTTCAGAGGCTACATTCTAAGTAAGTATCACCACGAGGTCCGGGTCTCCCTTCTTCCACCCAGCTCCCAGTTATGGGATGGAGATTCTACCCCAGGTGTGGTAGGCCAAGAATTCTGGGGCCCTAGTCGCCTTCGCATTCTAAGCCAGGAAGGCTGTGGCTGTGGCTCCTGCTCAGTGCCTAGAGCAATGGCTCAGAGTTTTTTCCTTAGAATAGAGAGTTCTTAAGATAAAACAGGGAGGGAGGCATCATAAGAGTCTCTTAAATACAGAGAACAGACTGAGGGATGTTGGAGGGGAGATGGGTGGGGGAATGGGTTAAATGGGTGAGGAGCATTAAGGGGGGCACTTTTCAGGATAAGCACTGCATGTCATATGTTAAGAGATGAATCACTGAATTCTACTCGTAAAGCCAAGACTACACTGTATGTTAACTAACTTGAATTTAAATTTTAAAAAAGTAAAAACAAAATAAAGTAATTTAATAAATATGTATATAATTCAACTGTTGTGCTTATAACATATTGAAATGTATTATATTTGACAATAACATTACAAAGGAGGTAGGTGGTAGCAAAGCCGTATTGGGAAAATGAACAACAACAACAACAACAACAACAACAAAAAGGACACCAGGTGGTAAATTTGAATCCACAGGAACATAAAATATTTAAAGAACATAAAATATTTAAAAAGAAAGTATAACATGCTCTATAAATACATACTTTCTCTGTTTTCTTAGCTTCTTTAGTGGATACAAAAATATATAATGATTATAACAGTGTATTTTTGAGTTGTAACCTATATAGAGGTAATATAGATAATGATAATAGTATAAAAGAGGAGGAAATGGAATAGAAGTATATAGGGGTAAGGTTTCTATGTCTCACTGGAATCAAAATTATATGCATCTGAAGTAGATTATAATAAAATATATATGCTAAGCCCTAGATCAATTAATGAAGGCAATAATAAAATAGCTAGAAAAGATATAATAAATCATTGAAGAAATTAAAATGTTCTAATAGAAAATATTCATTCAATGCAAATGAGTAACAGAGGAACAAGAAAGACATGAGACATATAGAAAACAAAAAAGCAAAATGGCAGATGTAAATCCAGCTATATCAATAAAAACAACAAATGTGGATGGATTTAACAATCCAATCAAAAGGCAGAGATACACTGGACATAAAAATATGACCCAACCCTAATGTTGTCAACAAGAGACAAAATTTAGATTCAAGACACAAACTGTAGAAAGTGAAAGGATGGAAAAAAAATTTCACGCTAATAGCAACCATAAGCTGAGTGGCTGTATGAATATAAGAGAGACTTTAAAACAACAACAACAAAAATGTCATTACAGATAAAGAGGGACATTTTATAATGATAAGAGAGTCAATCCATTAGGAAGGAATATATGACAATGAAGAAACATATATAGACTTAATAACAGAGCCCCAAAATATGTGAAAGCAACCATTGACAGAATTAAAAGGAGAAACAGAAAATTCAACAATAATTGTTGGAGACTTCAATACATCACTTCAGGAATGGGTAGGAGAAGTAGGCAGGAGATCAATAAGAAAATAGAAGGTTTGAAAACCCCTAAAAATAAACTGTAAGTTCTATCTATACAACACCCTACCCAATGAGAGTAGAACACACATTCTTCTCAAGTGTGCATGGAATATTCTCCAGGATAGCTCATCTGCTAGGCTACAGTACAAACCTTAATATTTTTGAAGGAATTTAAATCACACAAAATATGTTCTGTGATGAAAACGGAATGCAATTAGAAATCAATGACAGAAGGAAATTTGGGAAGTTCACAAATATGTGAACATTAAGTAAGACTATTAAATAAAATGACTCTAAAAAGAAATCAGGGAAATTAAACAATTATTTTAGATGAATGAAAATGACTATAGACATACCAAAACTTGTGGGATGTAGCTAAAGCTGTGCTGAGAGGGAATTTTATTACACTACATGGTCACATTAGAAATGAGAAAGATCTCAAATCAGTAACTAAAATTCTACCTCCAGGAGCTAAAAAAAAAAAAAAAAAAAAGAGAGAGAGAGAGAACAAACTATACCCAAAGCTAGAATAAAGAAGGCAATAATAAAGATTAGAGTGGAAATTAATAAAAATGAAGACTAGAAAAGCAATAGAGAATAATTAGTAAAAGTAAAATAGGGTTTGTTTTTTAAAGATCAATAAAATAGACAACAGACAAACCAGGGGATTGGAGGGAGAGAATACTCAAATAACTGAAATTAAAAGTGAAAAGGGGCTACTGGGTGGCTCAGTCAGTTAAGCATTGAACTTCTGATTTTGGCTCAGGTCATGCTCTCACAGTCATGAGACATGGTCCCCTATCTGGCTCTGTGCTGGGCATGGAACCTGTTTAGGATTCTCTCTCTCCCTCTCCCTTTGCCACTCCCCTGCTCATGTGCTCTCTCTTTCTCAAAAATTAAAAAAATAAGTGCAAAAGTAGACATTACAACCAACCTTACAGTAATAAAAAAGGATTTTATGGGATATCATAAATAACTGTATACTAATAAATTAGATAGTTTAGATAAAATTGATGATTTCCTAGAAAGACAAGAATGACTTAACTTAGAAGAATAAATAGAAGATATGAGAATATCTATGAAAAGCAAAGAGATAGAATCAGTAATCAAAACACTTCCCGCAAAGAAAACCTTAGTCCCTAATGGCTTCATTGGTGAATTGTATCAAATGTTAAAGATACATTAACAACAATCTTTCAAAAACTCTCAAAAAGAGAGAAGAGGTAACATTTCACAATAAATTCTGAAGCCAGGGTTACCCTGATACTAAAAACAGACAAAGACATCACAAGAAAAGAAAATTATAGATCAATATTACATATGAATATAGATACAAAATCCCTCAACAGAAGACTGGCAAACCTGTTCCAGCAAAGTATCTGATGGACCATGCACGGTGACTAAAAGGGATGTTTCCCAAGAATGTACGTTTGTTTTAACACCTGAAAATCGATTAATGTAACACATCATATTAATAGAATAAAGTACCAAAAAACATTCGACAAAATCTATCATTACTTCATAATAAAAATACTCAACAGAGGGAGGAGTTAAGATAGCAGAGAAGTGGGGGGGACTGAGATTTTCCTCATCCCTCAAACACATCTGTATTGAGGTCAGAACCCTTGGAACACCCAGGAAATCATTCTGTGGAGTGACAGAAAAATCTCCACAGGTGGAAGGAGATAGCTTGGTGGAACAGAGGGAACAGGCCAGCAGCCCAGTGGAGGTGGGACCGCTTACACCAAGCCCCGCCCCTTGGTGCCTGGTAACTTATCTACTGGAGCAGGACTGACACTGAGGGAACCAGACTGCCTCTCCTCTAGACCAGCACAGCCACGGGTCCCAGGCACCAACAGACAACTGTTCTGTAGTTTTGTATGTTAGTCTGTTTCTCCTTTTTTTTTTTCTTCTTTCTTTTCATTTCTTTTCTTTGCTTTTCTTTGCTTTCCTTTTGTTTTTTTTTCTCCTCTCTTTTTCTTTCTACCCTTTTTTTTTTTTTTGGGATCAGGCTTATAGTTTCTGATTTGATTTTTTGGTCAATCTTAAGTATATACGTATACTTACATATACTTAAGTACATACATATGTGTGTATTTATAAATATATATTTTTTCTTTCTTTCTCTTGTTTGTTTAATCAGGCATTTTACTCTATTCTTATTACACTTTTTCTATATCTCCTTTATTTTCCTTTCTCTCTCTGGATTAAGCCTCATAGTTTCTTTGATTCTCTGCTTGATCTTTTTTTTTTCACCCCTTCCATTTTTAACTTTGTATGAGATCAGGTTCCCAGCCTGTTCCTTTTTTCCAAGGTTACTTCAATGAATAAATCAAAGCACACCTGGTGAAAGGTCCAAACAATCCACTATCAAGAGCAAGGAGAAGCTTTGTAGAGGGCTGACCAATGGGATAGAGCAGCCAAATATGCAACAGCAGAGGGCACACAACACACTCCAGAAACACTTCCTGAAGTGTCATACCCTGGACAGGGTATGACCCCTTCTTAATATAGTAGTACTAGCAGGTGCAGGACACATAAACTATTAAAACATGTAAACGACAGAAACCTAGCCAAAATGATGAAATGGAAGAATTCTCAAAAGAGATTCCAGGAAGAAATGACAGTCAGAGAATTGCTCACAACAGATATAAACAATATATCTGGATAAGAATTTAGAACAACAGCCATAAAACTAACAGCTGGGCTTGATAAAAACATAGAAGACAGCAGAGTCTATTGCTGCAGAGATCAAAGACCTAAGAAACAGTCATGATGAGTTAAAAAATGCTATACATGAGGTGCAAAATAAACTAGATACAGTGACAGCAAGGATGGAAGAAGCAGTGGAGAGAATAGGTAAAATAGAAGATAAAATTATAGAATATGATGAAGCTGAAAAAAAAAAAAAGAGGGAAAGGAAATTACTAGACCATGAGGGGAGAATTAGAGACCTAAGTGATTCAATGAAATGGAATAATATCCATATCATAGGTGTTCTAGAAGAAGAAGAGAGAGAAAGGGACAGAAGGTTTATTTGAACAAATTATAGCTGAGAGCTTCCCTTTTCCCAAATCTTTCCTAATCTGGGGAAGGAAACAGGGATTCAAGTCTGAGAGGCACAGAGAACTCCCTTCAAAATCAAAATCCACAACGTATCATAGTGAAACTGGCAAAATATAAAGAGAGAAATCTGAAAGCAGCTAGGAACAAATGGGCCTTAATCTACAAGGATAGACACATAAGGGTAGTAGCAGACCTGTCCACTGAAACTTGGCAGGCCAGAAGGGAGTGGCAGGAAATATTCAATATGCTGAAGAGGACAAATATGCAGCCAAGAATCCTTTATCCAGCAAGGCTGTCATTCAGAATAGAGGGAGAAATAAAGGCTCTCCCAGACAAAAAAAAAAAAACTAAAGGAGTCATGATCACTGAGCCAGCCCTGCAGGAGATCCTAAAGGGGGCTCTGTGAGTGGAAAGCAACAAAGACTACAAAGGAACAGAGACATCACCACGAGCACAAAACCTACAGATAACACAATGACATTAAATCCATATCCTGTGTGTGTGTGCGTGTGTGTGAGATGGCTTGGAATTTAATTTATTGAAGTCAAATTGGAGTTTATAAACTAGACAACTGGTTATGCTTTGAAAGGTGAGTGGACAGCAAGTCTATGGGAATGAGTGGGGTGGGAGGGTCAGAGACAGGGGCCTAGACAGTGAGGTGCAGTAGGTGA
Source organism: Panthera leo (assembly GCF_018350215.1). Taxonomy (NCBI): domain Eukaryota; kingdom Metazoa; phylum Chordata; class Mammalia; order Carnivora; family Felidae; genus Panthera; species Panthera leo. The sequence continues at coordinate 143,720,958 of NC_056687.1, read as the reverse complement.
CCCACATGTTGGGTCTGCTAAGAAGTTCCTGAGGGGAAGAAGGGACACACAGAGAGAGGATGGGAGAATGGATCTTTGAATGGTGATATTGTAGCAAAAGAAGTCAATCACACACACACACACACACACACACACACAATCAATCAATTAGTACAAGCAACTTCATTCCCCTTTCTTTAGGCTGCTGTTTCCTTGATAGAACAGACTCCTAGGGGTGAACTCTGGCTCTAAACTGTCTAGATTTGAGTCTCGGCTCCTGTAATTACCTGTGTGACCCTGGCCAAGTTATGTTTCCTCAGAATGCCTCAGTTTTTTCATCTGTAAAATGGGAACCATGATAGTAGCTATGGCTTGGTTGTGGCTGAGAAGCAAATGCGTTGAGCACTCACAGTTCTGCTGACATATGGTCAGTGCTGAATAAGTGTAATTTGCCTCAGAAGAGACAGATTGGGAGGGGGGAATTCTTATAAGAGTTTCACCATAATGAAAAGTCTTTCATTCCTACGTGTGGGCAAGGTTCAGGGAGCTAGGGATACTAGCAAAATCTACACCCTTGGTCCCTGTTCTCTGGGACCTTGCACAGGATTTGAACTGGGTAAGCTGCTGCAGGGTGAGAGCCCTGGACCAAGGATAGAAAGCCTAAGTGTGCCATAGACACACCAAGTGACCGTGGGACAGACCACTTCTCCTTTCTGGAACTCCACTTCCTTATCTCTAAAATGAGGAGTGGCCTAGATAACCATTCAGGTCACCTCCAGCCTCACCATTCTGACCTATATCATGGGGGCCGGGGGGAGTACGGCACATGCCTTTGGGTAGGCAGCACGAGACTGTCGATACTCCCCTGTACCTGTCCGTACTGGTCGCAGAATATGGGATATTGAGAAAGAGTGGCAGAGTATGGATACTTAGCTAATTTGTATACAGTGATATGCTCAACTCTAGGTCCTGAAAACTCAAAGAGATTTATCTGGCTATTTCCTCTGATCTAAGAAGTGCAACTCTTAGTGGTCCACACAGGAGCGACTTGCTTACCAGGATGCCAAGTCGGCCAGACACACTGATCTTGAAATTTTACAAGAAATTTTTGTGGGAGGGCAAGCGCTCAGATTCCCACTGCACCTGCAGATTGAGTGGATGCTAACTGCAAGTTGTACTCAGCTTCTCGTGTGGAGCTGCCCGGAGCTCAATGGAATCACCTATTTTATGGTAAAGAACCTGATCACATTTCAAAAATACAGGTGTTTTTACATGAACACAAAGAAATACAAAACATTACTTGCTAACTTTATCCATTTTACACTTTCAGAAGAGAGCCACAGCTCTTGATGACTATGAATTATGCTTTAAGTTTTTGTGGCAGCTTTTAAAGAGCAAAGCTGAGGATGTGTCTGAATTATCCGGCCAAAATGGTAGCTTGTTTTCAAGAGAAGCAGATTGAGATGGAAGTAAACTATGCTAGACAGCAAGACACAGTCTCAAATTTTGGGGACATGTGTGTGGATCCCAGAGCTATCCTGAAATTTTGCTCTGTAAAAATTGTTTTGAGTCTACATAGCTCTGTGAATGAACTTTTTCTTCATGCAATTGCTAAATTGAAGCCATGAGCCATCTTCAGTGGTGTAAATTTGAATTAAAGTAAGATTGGCATTTTGTGAAGTATTACTAAAACTATGTGGTTTTGAAGGAGTGAAGTTGCTAAAATATATTTTTGTTACTTCTGGATTGTATTTTAAAAGTTGTATTGGGGCGCCTGGGTGGCTCAGTCGGTTGAGCATCCAACTTCGGCTCAGGTCACGATCTCGCGGTCCGTGAGTTCGAGCCCCGCGTCAGGCTCTGGGCTGATGGCTCAGAACCTGGAGCCTGCTTCCGATTCTGTGTCTCCCTCTCTCTCTGCCCCTCCCCCATTCATGCTCTGTCTCTCTCTGTCTCAAAAATAAATACATGTTAAAAAAAAAATTAAAAAAAAAAGTCGTCTTATAAAGTAGGGACGATATAATTCACTGTTGTTAGTAACAGACTTGATGCACAAATTTCTGATTTTACTATGAATTTTATTTTTAATAGTATCTTCTAGTTTATTTATATTGAACGTTTAATGTGTTTCCCGATTATATGAATTATATAGGCTTATTTTTAAGTTAGAAAATACAGAAAAATGTAACAAAATAAATATAAACCTCAATGAACTTTACTAAGGTACATTATGTAACAAATATGTCTTGAACCCTTAGTGTTTCAGCCACTAGACCAAGTGATGGAGTATCAAGGTGAAGAACACATTCAATCCCTGCCCTCCTTTACTGGAAGACTTCTTGGGAAAAGAAGCATCTTCACTGAGACCAGAAGAATGAGTAGGCATCAGTCAAATACATGCAAGAGAGGCGGAAGGGGAAGATGGTACCAGGCAGAGGAAACAGCACGTACAAGGCAGGAAAAGGAAAAGGTAGCTAGGTGGGGTAGAGAAAGTAACTCGGGGATGGAGAACAGAAATAGAAGACTAGGACTCAAGACACCGTTGAAGTATATAGGTCTCAGATGCTGAAGCATCTAGAAAGCCTCAATATGGTTTGGGGGGGTTGTCCTGAGGTCACAGAATACGTTTTAGCGTTTAAAGCAGAGTGGTGGTTTGATTGGGTCTCTATGGGGAATGGCTTAGAGGGAAGCAAGAGTGCTCACAATCGAACCGGTTAGTGTACCCATCCGGGCTAGGCGTTGTTACCAGATTGGAGAGGAAGTGGTGAAGGACGGGTGGGGGGTGCCGAATTCGTGTGTGTTTAAGGACGGAGAATTCACAGGACTTGGAGGAGGGTCAGATGTGATGCACGGGAGAGGAATCAGGGATGACTACTGGTTTCTGACTTGGAGTGGATGGATAACATGGTTGCTCACTGAGCCTGGGAACAGGAGAGGTGTGGAGGGAAGAGAAGACAGCTCAGGAATACTGATACTTAAGAAATCAGAATAAGTGAATGAAGGATAGGGGTAGGACCCCAATTTGGGCCTAGCAGGGCTTCTAGCCACGGGCACCCAGCCTCACGTGCCACCACCGCTGCCTCCTCCTACTTCTCCCTGCGCTCATGGGCAGCTCCTAAATCCATATCTTTTAATAATCACTCTGAATGTAAATGGAATAAGTGTCTCAATCAAAAGACATAGGGTATCAAAATGGATAAAAAACCAAGGTCCGTATATATGCTGCCTGCAAGAGACGCATTTTACACCTGAGGACACCTGCAGATTGAAAGTGAGGAGATGGAGAACCATCTATCATACTACTGGAAGTCAAAGGAAAGCCAGAGTAACCATACTTATCTCAGACAAACTGGATTTTAGAACAAAGACTGTAATAAGAGACGAAGAAGGGCATTATATCATAATTAAGGGGTCTATCCATCAAGAAGAGCTAACAATTGTAAATGTTTATGCCCCAACATGAATATTCCAAATATATAAATCAATGAGTCATCAACATAAATAAATGTATAGATAAAAAGACCATGATTTTAGGGGAGTTTAATACTCCACTTATAATAATGACAGATCATCTAGACATAAAATCAGTAAGGAAACAACAGCTCTGAATGACACATTGGACCAGATGGACTTAACAGATATACTCAGAACTTTTCATCCACAAGAAGCAGAATACACATTCTTCTCAAGTGCACATGGAAATTTCTCCAAAATAGATCACATATTGGGTCACAAAACATCCCTCAACAAATATAAGAGGATTGAGATCATACCATGATCACAATGCTATGAAACTTGAAATCAACCACAAGAAAAAATTGGGAAAGCTCCCAAACCTATGGAGGTTGATGGACATCCTACTAAAGAATGAATGGGTCAACCAGGCAATTAAAGAAGAACTTTAAAAATATATGGAAGCAAATGAAAATGAAAACACAACAGTCCAAACTCTTTGGGATGCAGCAAAGGCAGTCCTAAGAGGAAGATACATTGCAAGACAGACCTATCTCAAGAAGCAAGAAAGGTCCCAAATACATAACATAACCTCACACCTAAAGGAACTAGAAAGGCAGTATCAAAGAGAGCCCAAAGGCAGCAGCAGAAGGGAAATAATAAAGATAGAAATAAACTGTATACAATCCAAAAAAAACCACACAGTAGAACAGATCAATGAATCTAAGAGCTAGTTTTTTGAAAGAATAAACAAAATTGATAACCCCCTAGCCAGACTTCTCCCAAAAGAAAAGAGAGAGGACCCAAATAGATAAAATCATGAATGAAACGGGAAAGATCACAACCAACACCACAGAAATACTAACAATTATTAGAGAATACTATGAAAAATTGTATGCCAAAAAACTGGACAATCTGGAAGAAATAGACAAATTCCTAGACACCCACACACTACCAAAACTCAAATGGGAAGAAATAGAAAATTTGACCAGACCCATAACCAGCAAAGAAATTGAATCAGTTATCAAAAATCACCCAACAAATAAGAGTTCTGGGCCAGATGGCTTCCCAGGGGAATTCTACCAGATATTTAAAGCAGAGTTAATACCTATTCTTCTCAAGCTTTTCCAAAAAATAGAAACAGAAGGAAAGCTTCCAGACTCATTCTATGAAGCCAGCATTACCTTGATTCACATACCAGACAGAGACCCCACTAAAAAGGAGAACTACAGGCCAATATCCCTGATGAACATGGATACAAAAATTCTCAACAAGATACTAGCAAATCGAATTCCACAGTATACTAAAAGAACTATTCACCATGATCAAGTAGATTCATTCCTGGGCTGCAGGGCTGGTTCAATATTCACAAATCAATCAATGTGATACATCACATTAATAGAAAAAAGGATAAGAACCATATGATCATGTCAATAGATGCAGAGAAAGCATTTAACAAAATACAACATCCTCTCTTACTAAAAACATTCAAGAAAGCTGGGATAGAAGGAACATACCTTAACATCATAAAAACTGTATATGAAACGCCCATAGCTAATAGCATTCTCAATGGGGAAAAACTGAAAGCTTTCCCCCCTGAGATAAGGAACATGACAGGGATGTCCACTCTCAACACTGTTGTTTAACATAGTGTTGGAAGTCTTAGCCTCAACAAAATGAAATAAAAAGCACCCAAATTGGCAAAGAAGACAAACTTTCACTTTTCACAGGTGACAGGGTACTTTACATGGAAAACCCAAAAGATCCACCAAAAAACTGCTAGAATGGATACATGAATTCAGCAAAGTCACAGGATATAAAATCAATGTACAGAAATCAGTTGCATTTCTATACACCAATAATGAAGCAACAGAAAGAGATATCAAGGAATTGATCCCATTTACCATTGCATCAAGAACCATAAAATACCTAGGAAGAAACCTAACCAAAGACATAAAAGATCTGTACACTGAAAACTATAGAAAGTTCATGAAAGAAATTGAAGAAGACACAAAAATGGAAAAACATTCCATGCTCATGGATTGGAAGAATAAATATTGTTAAAATGTGAATACCACCCAAAGCAATGTACACATTCAATGCAATGTCAATCAAAATAGCACCAACATTCTCCACAGAGCTAGAACAAACAATTCAAAAATTGTATGAAACCACAAAAGACCCCAAATAGCCAAAGTAATGTTGAAAAAGAAAACCAAAGCTGGAGGTGTCACAATCCCAGGCTTCAGCCTCTACAAAGCTGTAATCATCAAGACAGTATGGTACTGGTACAAAAACAGACACATAGACCAATAGAATACAAAAGATAACCCAAAAATGGACCCACAAATGTATGGCCAACTAATATTTGACAAAGCAGGAGAAAGTATCCAATGGAAAAAAGACAGTTTCTTTAACAAATGGTGCTGGACAGCAACATGTAGAAGAATGAAACGACCATTTTCTTACACCGCACACAAAAATAAATTCAAAATGGATGAAGTATCAAAATGTGAGACAGGAAACCATCAAAATCCTGCAGGAGAAAACAGGCAGCAACTTCTTTGACCTCGGCGACATCAACTTCTTACAGGACATGTCTCTAAAGGCAAGGGAAATAAAAGTGAAAATGAATTATTGATACCTCATCAAGATAAAAAGCTTCTGCAAAGCAAAGGAAACCGTCAACAAAACTGAAAGGCAACTGACAAAATGGAAGAAGATATTCACAAATGATATATTGGATAAAGGGTTAGTATCAAAAATCTATAAAGAACTTGCCAAACTCAACACCAGAAAAACAAATAATCCAGTGAAGAAATGGTGAGAAGACATGAATAGACACTTTTCAAAAGCAGACATCAGATGGCTAACAGACACACGAAAAGATGCTCAATATCACTCATCATCAGGGAAATAAAAATCAAAACCACAATGAGATACCCTCTCACACCAGTCAGAGTGGCTAAAATTAACAAATCAGGAAACAACACATGTTGGCAAGGATGTGGAGAAACAGGAACCCTCTTGCACTGTTGGTGGGAAACAAAAACAGTGTGGAGGTTTCTCAAAAAATTAAAAATAGAATTACCCTACAGCCCAGCAATAGCACTACTAGGAATTTATCCAAAGGATATAGGAATGCTGATTCAAAGGGACACATGCACCCCTATGTTTATAGCAGCACTTTCAACAATAGCCAAACTATAGAAAGAGCCCAAATGTCCATAAACTGATGAATGGATAAAGAAGATATGGTATATAAACACAATGGAATACTACTGGGAGATGAAAAAGAATGAAATCTTGCCATTTGCAACAATGGGGATGGAACTGGAGGGTATTATGCTAAGCAAAATAAGTCAGAGAAAGACAAATATCATATAATTTCACTTATATGTGGAATTTAAGAAACTTAACAGATGACTATAAAGGAAGGGAAAGAAAAATAAGATACAGAGAGGGAGGCAAACCATAAGAGGTTCTTGAATACAGAGAACAAACTGAGGGTTGATGGGGGTGGGGGTTTGGGGAGTGGGGAAAATTGGTGATGGGTAATAAGGAGGACACTTGTTGGTACGAGTACTGGGTGTTGTATGTAAGTGATGAATCATGGGAATCTACTCTTGAAGCCAAGTCTACACTGTATGTTAGCTAACTTGAAAAAAAAAAAAACTTAACAAATTAGGAATAGAAGGGAACTTTCTCAACCTGATAACAGCATCTATAAAAACTCACAACTAACAACTGTAATCAATCTAAAACTGTTCCAAACAAAATGCCTGTTAATGAAAAAATGGATCAATGACCTAAATTTAAGGGCTAAAATACAAAATGCTTAGAAGAAAATACAAACATAAATCTTCATAATTGAATTAGGCAGCTTTTTAAAAAAGATAAGATACCAAAAGCACAAAGTATAAAATTAAAAATGGTAACTAGAGCATCATCAAATTTTCCTACCCCATTTACCCTACTTCCAAGTTTCTCCCAGGGTTGCTTTTGCAACAAATCACTTAGGGGAGTCTGGGTCGCTCAGTCAGTTAAGCGTCTAACTCTTTATCTGGGCACAAGTCACAATCTCATGGTTTGTAAGATCAAGCCCCACATCAGGCTCTGCACTGAAAGCACAGAGATTACTTGGGATTCTCTCTCTCCCTCTCTCTCTGACTCTCCCCCCCCCCTTACTGTCTCTGTCTCAAAATAAATAAACATTTAAAAATTCAAACAAACAAACAAACAAACCCAAATCACTTAGACATCAATTCTTGCCTCAGGATCTGCTTCTGGAAAACATAACCTAAGATGGACCACAACACCTCTTGGTGTTGGTAAGGACCACAATCACCTTAGCCCTGAAGGATCTTAAACGGTTAAAGGATCACCTTGACCACCAAGAGATTGGTTGATTATCTTTAGTGTTGAATTTTTAACTTGCTATGAATTTTTCTAATTGTAGAAGTAATACATGTTTCCTAAGAAGAAATCAGGAGGGGTCATGATGGTGGAACAGCATGGACTTTTTTTTGTGTCTCTCGTCCATGAAATACAGCCAGATCAAAACCAGACCATCCTGCACACCTAGAAAACTGATTTGAGGATTAACACAACAATCTGCACAAGCAGAACCACAGAGTTCAGCAGGTATGCAGCGTGGAGAAGTGAACTGGGGGACAGAAGGCACAGGGGGCAGGGAGCTGTTTTTGCTTGCCGAGAGAGGACAGAGATCGGGCGGGGTGGATACGGGAAAAGCACCCCCCCACCCCTGCAAAAGCAGCTGGAGAGAAAGTGGAAAAGTGGAAACAGCCGCAGGGACTGAACAAAAAAGGGAGAAAGGAGACTGTTTAAATTCCATTAAGACTCTATAAACAGGGGGAATGCAGAGTCTGAAACGCCACAGCTCAATACCTGGTGCCAGATGTGTTTTGTGATTTACCATAGTCTCTGAAATGCTGCTGCTACACGATTGTGTGAACTTTTTCTGGGGCAGGCTGGTACCCGCCGCAGTCTCTGGGCTTCGGCAGCAGCACGGTTCGGTGAACATCCCTGGGTGGGCCAGCACCTGGCCGTTGCTTGGTGAGACCCTCCTGCAGAGGGGCAGAACGGGTCAAAGCCGCAGGCCCTCAGAAGTGAGGGATCAGGAAACACAGCCACATCTGAGATAAAACTCAGGATGGAGGTGCTGCCTGGGGCTTGGTCACAGACAGTGTAAAAGCGGGGAGTGGACAGAGCCAAAGACAGAAGACGGGTGCTGATCCGGGAGAACAGAGTTTCCATACTAGAGACTGGGTGACGCCATTTTCACTGCTCCTGAGCATGCGCATACACACCTACAAAGGCCACAATAATCCACCCCAGTAAGCTAGTCAGCGCCATCTAGTGGAGAACGGAGCCGTTACACTAAGCCCCGCCCAACTGGGCCAACCTCTCTCTTTAGGAACATGAGTCTCTCCGCCTGCTTAGTTTATGGGCTACAGTGCTTCATAGTTTGACTTCTAAGGGAAACCGATGTAATTTCAATAGTATTTCAGTCTGTTCGCTGGCCCATCTATTCAGTGTTTTTTTTTCTTATTCTTGAATACAGAAAGAGAAAAAATTTATTTTTGTTTTCAATTTTTATTAAAAATATTTTTCTTTAAATTTTTTCTACTATATTTTTTACTTTTTCGTAAATTTAAAAATTCTATTTTACTTCCATCATTTCATTTTATTCTAGTCATTGTATTCATTTTTTTAAATTTTCAAACATTTTCTTTTTTCTTCTTTTCTCTCTTTTTTCTTATTTTTCCCTTTTCTCTCTAATCTATCAAGCTCCTTTCAACAGCTAGACCAAAACACACCTAGGATCTAGCATCATTTATTTGATTTTTGTGTGTGTTGTTTTTAATTTTTTAATTTTAATTTTTTACCTTATTAATTCCCTTTCTTCCTTCCAAATGATAAAAAGAAGGAATTCACCCCAAAATAAAGAGCAGGAAGAAATGACAGCCAGGGACTTAATCATCACAGATAAGAAAGATGTCTGAACCAGAATTTAGATCACGATAATAAGAATACTAGCTGAGGTTGAAAATAGATGAGAATACCTTTCTTCAGAGATAAAAGAAGTAAAAGCTAGTCAAGATGAGATAAAAAATGCTATGACTGAGCTGCAATCTTGAATGGATGCCATGGTGGCAAGGATGAATGATGCAGAGAAGTGAATCAGTGATATAGAGGACAAACATATGGAGAATAAGGAAGCAGAAAAAAAGAGGGAAACTAAGGCAAAAGAGCACAATTTAAGAATTAGAGAAATCAGTGACTCATTAAAAAGGAACAACATCAGAATCATAGGGGTCCTGGAAGAGGAAGAGAGAGAAATAGGGGTAGAAGGGTTATGTGAGCAAATCATGGTGGAAAACTTTCCTAACCTAGGCAAAGACAGAGACATCAAAATCCAGGAAGCACAGAGGACTCCCATCAGATTAAAAAAACCTGACCATCAACAAGGCATGTCATAGTTAAATTCACAAAATACTCAGGCAAAGAAAGAATCATGAAAGAAGCAAGGGGGAAAAAAGTCCTTAACCTACAAGGGAAGATAGATCAGGTTTGCAACAGCCCTATCCACAGAAACTTGGCAGGCCAGAAAGGAGTGGCAGGATAAATTCAGTGTGCTGAATCCCAGAAAAATATGCAGGCAAGAATTCTTTATCCAGCAAGGCTGTCATTCAAAATAGAAGGAGAGATTAAAAGTTTCCCAGACAAACAAAAATTAAAGGAGTTTGTGACCACTAAACCAGCCCTGCAAGAAATTTTAAGGGGGACTCTCTGAGGGGAGAAAAGATGAAAATATAAATAAATAAATAAATAAATAAATAAATAAATAAATACCAAAAGCAACAAAGACTAGAAAGGACCAGAGAACACCACCAGAAACTCCAATTCTACAGGCAACCTAATGGCAATAAATTAATATTTTTCAGTACTCACTGTAACTGTCAATGGACTAAATGCTCCAATCAAAAGACATAGGGTAACATAATGGATAAGAAAACAAGATCCATCTATATGCTGTTTACAAGAGACCCACTTTAGACCTAAAGACAGATTCAGATTGAAGGCAAGGGGATGGAGAACCATCTATTATGCTAATGGTCAACAAAAGAAAGCCATACTTTATATCAGACAAGCTAGACTTTAAAATAAAGACTGTAACAAGAGTGAAGAAGGGCATTATATCATAATTAAGGGGTCTATCCACCAATAAGACCTAACAATTGTAAACATTTATGCTCCAAATGTGAGAGCACTCAAATATATAAATCATTTAATCACAAACATAAACTCATTGATAATAATGCCAAAATAGTAGGGGACTTCAACACCCCACTCACAGCAATGGACAGATCATCTAATCACAAAATCACCAAGGAAACAATGGCTTTGAATGATACACTGAACCAGATGGACTTAACAGATATATTCAGAACATTTCATCCTAAAGCAGCAGAATACATATTTTTCTCCAGTGCACATGGAACATTACCCAGAATATACCACGTACTGGGACACAAATCAGCCCTCAACAAGTACAAAAGATCGAGATCATACTGTACATATTTTCAGACCGCAACACTATGAAACTCGAAATCAACCACAAGAAAAAATTTGGAAAGATAACAAATACTTGGAGACTAAAGACCATCCTACTAAAGAATGAATAGTCTAACCAAGGAGTTAAAGAGGAAATTAAAAAGTACATGGAAGACAATGAAATTGATAACACCACAGCCCCAAACCTCTGGGACACAGCATAAGAGTAAAGTATATAGCAATCCAGGCCTTCCTAAAAAGGAAGAAAGGTCACAGATACACACCCTAACCTTAAATCTTAAAGAGCTGGAAAGAGAACAGCAAGTAAAACCCAAAACCAGCAGAAGACAGGAAATAATAAAGATTAGAGCAGAAATCAATGCTATTGAAATAATAATAATAACAATAATAATAATAAAACAGTAGAACAGATCACTAAAACCAGAAGCTGGTTCTTTGAAAGAATTAACAAAATTGATAAACCCCTAGCTAGTTTGATCAAAAAGAAAAAGGAAATGACCCAAATAAATAAAATCAAAAATGAAAGAGGAGAGATCACAACCAACACAGCAGAAATACAAGCAATAATAAATGAATATTATGAACAATTATAGGCCAATAAAATGGGCAATCTGGAAGAAATGGAAAAATTCCTAGAAACATATACACTACCAAAACTGGAACAGGAAGAAATAGAAAATTTGAAAAGACCCATAACCAGTAAAGAAATCAAATTAATAATCAAAAATCTCCCAAAAAACAAGAGTCCAGGGCCAGATGGCTTTCCAGGAAAATTCTACCAAACATTTAAAGAAGAGTTAATACCTATTCTCTTGAAGCTGTTCCAAAAACTAGAAATGGGAGGAAAACTTCCAAACTCTTTCTGAAGCCAGCATTACCTTGATTCCAAAGCCAGACAAAGACTCCACTAAAAAGGAGAACTATAGACGAATTTCCCTGATGGACATGGATGCAAAAATTCTCAACAAGGTATTAGCCAAGTAGATCCAACAATACATTAAAAAATTATTCACCACGACTGAGTGGGATTTATACCTGGGATGCAGGGCTGGTTCAATATTCACAAAACAATCAATGTGATATATCACATCAATAAAAGAAAGGAAAAGAACCACATGTTCTTCTCAATAGATGCAGAGAAAGCATTCGACAAAATACAGCATCCTTCATAAAAACCCTCAAGAAAGTAGGGATAGAAGGATCATACCTCGAGATCATAAAACCATGTATGAAAGTCCTAATGCTAATATCATCCTAAATGGGGAAAAACTGAGAGCTTTCCCCCTAAGGTCAGGAACAAGACAGGGATGTCCACTCTCGCCACTGTTATTCAAGATAGTATTGGAAGTTCTAGCCTCAACAATCAGACAACACAAAGAAATAAAAGGCATCCAAATCGGCCAGGAGGAGGTCAAACTTTCACTCTTCGCAGATGACATTATACTCTATATGGAAAACCCAAAGGATTCCACCAAAAAACTGCTAAAACTGATCCATGAATTCAGCAAAGTCACAGGATATAAAATCAATGTACATAAATTGGTTGCATTCCTATACATAAATAATGAAGCAACAGAAAGAGAAATCAAGGAATTGATCCCATTTACAATTCCACCAAAACCCATAAAATACCTAGGAATAAATCTAACCGAAGAGGTGAAAAATCTATACCCTGAAAACAATAGAAAGCTTATGAAAGAAATTTTTCACCTTATGAAGAAGGTGCAAAAAAATGGAAAAAGATTCCATGCTACTGGATAGTAAGAACAAATATAATTAAAATGTCAATACTACCCAAAGCAATCTACATATTCAATGCAATCCCTATCAAAATAACACCAGCATTCTTCACAGAGCTAGAACAAACAATCCTAAAATTTGTATGGAACCAGAAAAGACCCCGAATAGCCAAAGCAATCTTGAAAAAGAAAACCAAAGCTGGATGCATCACAATCCCAGACTTCAAACTGTATTACAAAGCTGTAATCATCAATACAATATGGTACTGGCACAAAAACAGACACTCAGATCAATGGAAAAGAATAGAAAACCCAGAAATGGACCCGCAAACATATGGCCAACTAATCTTTGATGAAGCAGGAAAGAAAATCCAGTGGAATAAAGAGTCTCTTCAGCAAGTGGTGCTGGGAAAACTGGACAGCGACATGCAGAAGAATGAACCTGGACCACTTTCTTACACCATCCACAAAAATAAACTCAAAATGGATGAAAGACCTAAACATAAGACAGGAGACCATCAAAATCTTCAAAGAGAAAGCAGGCAAAAAGTTGACCTTTGCCACAGCAACTTACTCAACACGTCTCCAGAGACAAGGGAAACAAAAGCAAAAATGAAATATTGGGACTTCATCAAAATTAAAAACTTCTGCACAGTGAAGGAAACTATCAGCAAAAGTAAAAGACAACCGATGGAATGGGAGAAGATATTTGCAAACAACATATCAGATACAGGGTTAGTATCCAGAATCTATAAAGAACTTATCAAACTCAACACCCAAAAAACAAATAATCCAGTGAAGAAATGGGCAAAAGACATGAATAGACACTTCTCCAAAGAAGACATCCAGATAGCCAACCGACACATGAAAAAATGCTCAACATCACTCATCATCAGGGAAATGCAAATCAAAACCACAATGAGATACCACCTGACACCTGTCAGAATGACTAACATTAACAACTCAGACAACAACAGATGTTGGCGAGGATGCAGGCAAGGAGGATCTCTTGCACTGCTGGTGGGAATGCAAACTGGTGCAGCCACTCTGGAAAATAGTCTGGAAGTTCTTCAAAAAATTGAAAATAGAAGTACCCTACAGCCCAGCAATTACACTACTTGGCATTTATCCACAAGATACAGGTGTGCTGTTTCAAAGGGGCAAATGCACCCCAATGTTTATAGCAGCACTATCAACAATAGCCAAAGTATGGAAAGAGAGCCCAAATGTCCATTGATGGATGAATGGATAAAGAAGATGTGGTATATGTGTGTGTGTGTGTGTATATATATATATATATATATATATATATACACACACATATACATATATATATATATACATATATACACATACAATGGAGTATTACTCGGCAATCAAAAAGAATGAAATCTTGCCATTTGCAACTGTGTGGTTGGAACTGGAGGGTATTATGCTAAGCGAAATTAGTCAGAAAAAGACAAATATATGACTTCACTCATATGAGGACTTTAAGAGACAAAACAGATGAACATAAGGGAAGGGAAGCAAAAATAATAAAAAAAACCAGGGAGGGGGACAAAAGATGAGAGACTCTTAAATATGGAGAACAAACAGAGCGTTACTGGAGGGGTTGTGGGAGGGGGGATGGGCCAAATGGGTAAGGGGCATTAAGGAATCTACTCCTGAAATCTCTGTTGCACTATATGCTAACTAACTTGGATGTAAGTTGAAACATGAATACATTTTAAAAAATCAGACATGTAGAAGTAATCCATGCTTATTTGAAAAAAAAACAACAAAATACAAAAGTCAAAAACACTGTATTTTGACTCCATGTGTCTGACTTTCTGAGACTTGTTTTTGACATTCACCCTGACACTGCTTCTGTTCTCCCAGAGTTGAGGGCAACCCCTATCCCTACCTCCACTAGAGTTCCCTGGTGTTCACTGGATTCTCAGAGAGCAAATTGTTGTATAATTTGTAAGAGAAACAGTACTTCTTATATCTCCCCTCAAGGTGAGTATCCTTCTGACAAGTACACTTCTTCCAGAGGTTGGACTAAACTTTATTCTTTGTTGTAGTCCCTTGAAGTGCCACTATTCAAGAATCATAATTCTGGCATAGTGAGAAACAGCTATCTGTCTCAAAATCTTTGTCATTTCTCCCAGGAAGTACAGCTGGACTTTGGGTATCCTCTCATGGAGGTTCAAAGTCTTTTTTTTTTCAATATATGAAATTTATTGTCAAATTGGTTTCCATACAACACTTAGTGCTCATCCCAAAGGTGCCCTCCTCAATACCTGTCACCCACCCCCCCCCTCCCTCCCACCCCCCATCAACCCTCAGTTTGTTCTCAGTCTTTAAGAGTCGCTTATGCTTTGGCTCTCTCCCTCTCTAACCTCTTTTTTTTTTCCTTCCCCTCCCCCATGGGTTTCTGTTAAGTTTCTCAGGATCCACATAAGAGTGAATACATATGGTATCTGTCTTTGTATGGCTTATTTCACTTAGCATCACACTCTCCAGTTCCATTCACGTTGCTACAAAGGGCCATATTTCATTCTTTCTCATTGCCACGTAGTACTCCATTGTGTATATAAACCACGATTTCTTTATCCATTCATCAGTTGATGGACATTTAGGCTCTTTCCATAATGTGGTTATTGATGAGAGTGCTGCTATAAACATAGGTTCAGAGTCTTTAAATGAGCACAATTTCAAGCTTGCAAGTGACATCGAAAGCTGCTAAACTTACATGGGTCCACACTCGAGTAGTTTTCAATCTAGGTGGAAAAAAAATAGCTATGTTTGCAACACTACTTGAAGAGAAGGCATTTCTTATTAGGAATTATGCTGTTCATCTCAAACATGGCTGAATGGCTTTAGGCTTTGGAAAACTATAGAATATACTACTCATTTCAAGTTCTAGAGTGCTCTCTCCCTATCTCTTACCTCCTTGACTTCCCCAGACAGAGGTGGTCTTCCCAGAACTCTGAATTTCTAGAGAATGCTATTCATTTACTGTAGTTTTTGCCACATTGTATTACCTTTTATCTGTTTATATGTGTTTCTTTTTTCCTCTCTCTCTCTCTCTCTGACTACACAAATCTTGTGGGCAGAGACTGTTTCTCATTCATCTTTCTATGATCAGCATTTTAGCACAGTACCTAGCATATAGATCATGAGTAGACCTACAAAATGAATATAAACAGCAGGAAAATAACGGGAAGAGAGTTGGTAGCAGAAAATTCAAGTGCTCCTAATAACCTCACATTTTCCATTCTTTTCCAGAAGGCATCAAAGGTGAACAGAGGAGCAAGGTGGGCTGAAGTATCACATACGTTTCAGAAGTCACCAAGCACCTGTCCTGTCCGTAGACACAACATCCATTATTTCCACATAGAACATGTCATATGATGCTTTGGTCACTGCTGCCTCCATGTATTTCCATCTAGTGATTTCCTTTAGAACTTCAGCCTTCTAAAACTAAAACCATACACATTTTGTAAGAGTAGTGAAGGTAAAGGCGTGAGCCTAACTTTGCAAATGCTTCTACTATTATCTATAGGATTGCAATGGGTATTGAATAAATGAATTATGGACACAAAACTATTGTACCCCCTTTATCCCTGACACAAGAGACCTGCCTTTTTATATTATAACTCTTCATTTCATACTTTAATGATTTAATTACTAACACAGTTAATAATACCAGATTATGCTGACAAGTATTACAATCTCTGAACAAGGGATACATTATTTGGGCAGGTGTACAACGACTTAGATCTCGATAGTGTGTAGATAAAAATATATATTTGCAGCCTAAGATAGTTTTACCTCCTCAAATGTACGATGTGTTACATACTCTCCTAAATGAATTTTTTACTTTATATCAGTCATTTTTTTGCTAAAATGGAAGAGATAATTGGAAATGAGGAGTGGGTTATAATCAGGTGGATGTCCATCCCATTTTCCCCAGAACAACCCCTGATTATGTTTCCAAACTCTATTTAATTATAATAGAACTTCCTTTCATTCTCTGAAATGTCCTGGTTTTGATTAAAAATTATGTAGAAGCCCTAATGATAATCAGGTAGCCCTAATGATAACTAGACAAATTATTCCTGTTGCATAGTGCCAGCATGGGCAATTGCTTTCAAACTTCTTGACCATAACTCATAGGAAGAAATACATTTTTCACCATCACGTAGTACAGTCCTACACACACACACACACACACACACACACACACACCATAAAGCAAAAGCTTAAGGAAACAATACTTGGATATTTTCAAATTTAATCTAGTTTATTTTTAATTTTAAAAACTCCAGCCATAACACTTGAATTGATTTCCTATTCATAGCTTGAAAAACACCAATGTCGAGGCGTGGAGGTGGCTCAGTTGGTTAAGCGTCCAACTCTTGGTTTCAGCTCTGGCCGTGATCTCACAGTTTGTGAGTTCAAGCCCCACATAGGGCTCTGTGCTAACAGCGTGGACCCTGCTTGGGATTTCTCTCTCTCTCTCTCTCTGTCCCTTCCCAGCTTGCTCTGTCTCTCAAAAATTTTTTTTATAAAAAAAAAATTATTAAAAAGAAGGGAATGAAAAACACCAATGTCTTAGATGTCTCTTGACATTGTAGAACATTCCTTCTAGTGATTCTCCAGGTGATCTTGTGCAAGTTGCCAGACTTCCCTAAACGACACTTTTATGGTCTGTAAAATAACGTTAATAACTACGGTAGAAAGAGTTAACTGAAATGATGTGGTCAACGAGCCCAGTATCTGGTAGATAGATATTTAATAAATGTTAGTTTCTTTTTCTTTCTTGAGCTTCTAAACCAACAGGACCTAGCTAAATTTCACAGGTTTTTAGCAGTGAAAAAACATTTCTCTTGGCCCCTTGACCTCTGAAGTTTGGTCAGAGTTTTGCTTAACCACTGATAATAACATTATTTCTTCTGTGTGAGATGAATAGGTTCACTTACTTTTTGAACTACTTCTGGTCAACCCATCAGAATAGCACCTGCAGCTTCTCAGAAAAGAGAAAGAAGAAAGAAGAAAATGCAAAAGAAGAAAATGAAAATCATGAGTTTTTAAAAAGTTTATTTATTTTGAGAGAAAGAGAATACTTGTGCATGTACTCGTGGGGGAGAAGCAGAGATAGAGGGAGAGAGAGAATTCCAAGCAGGTTCTGTGCTGTTAGCACACAGCTGGACACAGGGCTCAATTGACCCCTGAACCATGAGATCATGATCTGAGCCAAAATCAATAGTCAGGTGCTTAACCGACTGAGCCACCCAGGCGCCCCAAAGAAAATCATGATTAAACAACACTTTTTATTGAGGGGTAGGGGATTGTGAAGACACTGATTATAGTAATGAATATGACAGAAACAGCTTGCATTTCTGCTTCCACTCTTAAATTAACAGTTCTCACACATAACTCTTCCCATTTGCAGACGGACTTTCTGGAAAATTAAACTTGAGAATAAAACAATGGACAGAAACATAGTTTTGCAAGCAGTGATATATTTGTTTTCTGGTTTTTAAAAAAATTTTTTTAATCTTTACTTATTTTTGAGAGAGAGACAGAGACAGAGAGTGAGCAGGTGAGGAACAGAGAGAGAAGGAGACACAAAATCCGAAGCAGGCTCCAGGCTCCGAGGTGTCAGCACAGAGCCTGATGTGGGGCTTGAACCCACCAACTGTGAGATCATGACCTGAGCTGAAGTCGGATGCTTAGCTGACTGAGCCACCCAGATGCCCCTATTTGTTTTCTGTTTTAAATGTGAAAGGATAAGATAAATGAGTATTCCATCATATATCTGAAATATATATCATGAGCAGTAACAGAAGACAGAGTCCAAGCAGGAGTTCTCTGATGTCCCATAATCCAGAGAGACCAGAGCAATGATGAAAGGAAGCATTCTACCTTCAGGCTGCAGAATCCAGGCCTGTGTCCAGGGTTCTCTAGTTTTCATTGTGTTAAGACGTGGCAGGCCCTTGTTCATAGCCCCTCTGCCTTGGTTGGCACCTGCTGAACCCAAGGATATAGTCGTGGATGAAAGCCACTGCCAATCATTCCACAGTTTGAGCCCCTGGGCCCCAGACTTGGAGGAGAACCCCTCCATGGAATACACAGTAGGCATCTTATCACTATGTAAGGACTCAAAGGTCATCTTGCCTCTCATCCTCACATCGAGTCTTTCAACTTCGTCTTGTTTAATATTGTTTCACCTTAGTGAGCTTTTACTCTTCAAGGGGCACTCTTGCAATAAATAGTCTTGTAGGCAGGGGCTCATTTTCTTTTTCTGGGGACTCTTGGCTGCCCACACAGTGCTCCCTGTGCAGAGTGTACTCAATAAATGCTGCTGATAAATAAGTTATTCACTCAACATGTATATTGAGTATCTGGCCAAACAAAGATGAAGTTACCATTGACTTTCAAGTCGCCAAATCTATGGATGGTTCCTCACTGCTTGTCTTCCTTCTGATGCTAGCCTCCCGTGGCCTACCTCTGCTTCTCAGACCCACTTCCCGACCCTTCCTGACAAGCTTTCCCTTTTTCCTTTATCATTATTCAGCAATTGTAAGGAATTGAATCTGTCCCCAGTGGTACATGGATAGTTTGAATTAGAGCCAGGACTAGAACCCAGGCCTATATATAATCAAAGATCAAGAAACAGCCAACTCTTGGTGTTTCTATTCATGGGGACGAAACCCAGATGGACCTACTCACAATACATGCTTCCAAATCTAAGATTATTCCCCCCCTAGGACATTGTTAGGACACTGTCTAGCTAAAAGATATTCAGAGAAAATTCACCCCTCTACCTGCCCCAGGGAAATGGGGAAAATTCAATGCCTGAGTCATTTACCCAAGAGAGTAATCCATGCTGGAAATTTTGCTTAAAGTATTCTTTTAAAAGGCCCTTCTGTCCTTATTATGACTATAAGGCTGCTGAGTCTGCCCAAGCATATGAGGTTGCAAAGAATATTTCTTTTTATTCAGACCTTGCATTCTCTATAAAATGAAAGGATTCTTGGCACATAGTTGGCAATTACTATCTAGGTTTTCTGCATAACGTAGGTTTTTTTAACTAAGCTTTAACTCAATAGACATCAGGCTCCAGTGAAAATACATGTGGACTAACACGAGCAGAAATAAACACAATTCTAATCAATTTAGCTGTTGACAAAAGCATGTGGTTTCATTGCTTGGGGCCAAAGTTTTAAGAGTGGGCTCTGATTTCTCCCCGGCACACCCTTCATTTATGTGTGCAAATAGGGTAATTAAGTGTCCAATTATCAGATTTGCATTGGCAAATGGGGGCTTTGTGTGGGTAAAATTCTCCATAGTTTGGGACCAGCTGAAACTTAGGTCTTTTATTTTTGAATCAATCCTCCAACAATAACGCAGGCATGATGAAGTTCTCATCTTGCCTCAATCTGAAGCCATGGTTGAAGATTTCCCTTTATTTTGGGGATTCAGTGAAGCGGAGAGCCAAAGTTAGGATCTTGGGATTTTTTCTTCCATACTCTCTACTCTGAAAAATAATTAAGCATTTCAAGCGCTTTCAGATTGACTTCCCCCTCCCCCCACCCCTGCCAGCTCTATGGAATTGATTACTGAAGGTGAAATACCTATAAATATTCTTTATGAAGATTTAACCATGTGACTAGTAGATTGAAAGACCATTCATAAAGCAACTTGATTCTTTTCTCTCCTAGTTCTTGGGTGAAATCGAAGACAGGTCCCATAACTTTCTCAAAATACAGGTAGGAAGGTTTCTGGACACTTTCAGTCACAAAGCTGGTCTCCTTAACGGTAATTAAGATGGTCTTTTTGGGTCCAGTTCTAGTCAAGATGGAGTAAATATACTACATTCTGTCTCTCAGTGAATGCAGTTAAAAATTCTGGGTGGAATACATGCAGCAGCTCTCTGAGGAGTCTGAAAAGTTAACAGCAGCAAGCAAATTAGGGAAGGAAACCAGAACTCAAACTATTCCTGAGTCAGTGGTGAGGTGACTGTTTCCCACACTGGTATCTTCTGTTCTAGAATCCAGGGACAGTCAGAAACCTGAAACCATGTACCAGGTACAGACAGAGCTCCAAAGAGGCCCTTGAATTTTGGGCCAGAAGAGAGAGAAAGGGGGCTCCTTTGGTCAGAGAGAGAGGACAAAATGCCTTGTTTTATTGTTCCTTGACATTTCCTACTGCTCCAGCTCCCAGGCAATCCTGTAGTGATGGTGATGGCAATGGCAGTGTGGTTCATCAGGCACTAAACAGAAGAGCCCTTAACTCTGACCAGAAAACTGATTTCTCTCTTTCTTCCCCTCACTTGCCACTTGGCCCTGGAGTGGAAATGTCCCTTCTTCTTTTCACCTTACTTGGCAGAGGGCTTGCATGCATTTTATTACATTCTTTCTGGAATATTCCTCTTCTGTGCACACCACCCAATAAACTTTTGTCTATTTCATGTCTAGGGTAAAGCTACATCCTTGATAAAGCTGCCCCTTTCCAGAAATAGCTTTACCGACCTCTGTTATGAGACTTTGGTATAATATCTCATAATTACCTCTAGTGTGTAGGTTGCCATCTTCATCTGTGGATTCATTCGCACTCTCCAGGGCTTGGTTTAGTGCTTTCCATAAGTATTTAAGTAAATGATCACATTGTTGTCTTCTAAATGAAATAGTACAAGAAATATTAAAAGGGATGCATTAGGCTGATAATTAAGCATTAAAAGTGCCTAAACAGAAATGAATTTATATCAATGTTTTATTATAGACAGGGATGCCATACAATTTATTGCCCAGACTGGGGACTATTTTAAAATGAAAGGGGGAAGAGGTGTTAAAATGATGAAAATATGGTATTTGATCTATAACAGATGTAACCTGGAACACATTATAACCCTCATTATAGATTTACTGACAAATGCCACCCCATCTCTCATCAGTTTCTTCGTGATTTCTTCTCCACCCATAGCTCTGGACGTGGGCATGTGTATACAAACCCCTCTGGAAATGTACATTTCGACCTCATGTCATATGCTAGACTAAACCAACCAAGAAAGAGAGGGCGTGGAAACTAGCGTTGCATATAAAATTATTATCTTTATGCAGCGTCCACCTTTCTTTTCATCTATCTTTGACTCTCCCCTTCTCCCAAACACAGTTTCCAAGCACAAGAGGATGATTCCTTGGAAGCTTGTTCTAACTACAAGTTTCAATGAGATGCAACATTGTGGTTAAGCTTTCTGACTTTTAGAATCTTTCTCATGGGATAAGATCTAAGTTTTGCTGTTTACTATTCATGTAACTTCAGTTCTTTTATACTCAGTTTCTTCATGTATAAGTTGAAAACAATGGTGATGGAATCTCTGAAGGACGTTGTGAGCATTTAATGAAGTAATTTGCATAGCAGTGCTTAGCAGAGTGCTTAAAGTAAGTGGTCAGTAGATGTCAGCTCTCATTACAGTGACCATACAGTTCATTGTCCAATCTGGACACTATTTTTTCTTTTCTTGTTTAAAATTTACATCCAAGTTATTTAGCATCTAGTGCAATAATGATTTCAGGAGTAGAATCCAGTGATTCATCCCCCACATATAACACCCAGTGTTCATCCCAACAGTGTCCTCCTTAATGCCCCTTGTCCACTTAGCCCATCCCCCCACAACCCCTCCAGCAACCCTTAGTTTGTTCTCTATATTTGAGAGTCTCTTATGTTCCCCTCCCTGCTTTCATATTATTTTTGCTTCATTCCCTTATGTTCATCTGTTTTGTATCTTAAATTTCACATATGAGTGGACACTATTTTTTTTCAACTGGGACATTTAAGAAAAAATTTTTTAAATGTTTATTCAGTTTTGAGAGAGACAGAGAGAGAGACAGAGAGTGAGTGGGGGAGGGGCAGAGAGAGATGGAATCACAGTATCCAAAGCAGGCTCCAGGCTCTGAGCTGTCAGCACAAAGCCCAATGCAGGGCTCGAACCCACGAACCATGAGATCATGACCTGAGCTGAAGTGGACGCTTAACAACTGAGCCACCCAGGTGCTCAACTGGGACATTTTTGAGATGGAAACGAGACCCTATTAATAATTTTCTGGGACAGCAGGGGAAAAGTGAGATCACCCCAGTCACATCAGAACATGTGTTTACCTCACCTTCAGTTTGTAAATGACTCCCTACAGTAAAACTCTGATAGCTAACTCCCACAGAATGCCACAGAAAAGGGAACTGTTACATACTCCGCACAAGCCCTAAGTTCTAAGGCAGGTTTAAATCTGAGAGACTTCCTTAGAGATACTTGATCCCTAAAGCGAAGTCCAATTCTTGCCAAAAGATGTAAAATCTGTCCAGTGTGCCCAATACCGAATTCAGAGATGCTTCTTTCCAGTTAGTTTGCAAGTTTATTGTGTTAAACCCCTACTGCTTTGGAGGAGGAGTACTTCTAGGATGGAGGAAAAGAAAGAAACTGGTAAGAGCTTAATCAATGAGTCTTAAACCAAGCCCCCAAAGAAAGCCACTCTCACCACCACCACCACCACAACAAAAAGAAAACATGACACTGGCTTGCTGAATCCCTGAATGAAACTAAATTTCTTATTCAAATCCAGAATATTTGACCCGGAGTACACTCTAATACTCAATTCCAGCTAAGCCCAAATCTATGTCTTCTAAAATTACCAACCAAGATCAAACTTGGAGGCCATATGCTTTAGATCAAGCAAATATTTAAACGTGTTTTATTTGCTAGAGAAATGGATTCTCCTGTGGGCACATTTGGTCTTACCAGTGATGAAGGCTAATGCATTAGACGTTGTCAAGGGGCCCACAACGGCATCTCAGTCTTGGCTGAGTTTCCTTTTGGATTAATAGTTACGACTTCCATTCTTTTGAGGGGAGGGAATGAAATTACTAAGAACCTGAAACTCTTTACCTGTCCACTTAGGACCCAACAGCCTCAACACTGAAATGGTCTTTCATCACACAGCTCCAACCAAAAGGCTAAGAGTCCTTACAGTGGAATGGATATCATTTTGACTGCCCATGTTTCCATCAGCTCCTGGCTGGCTTTCCCATTGCCCTACTTCCTCTGGAAAACTAAAGCGGGTTATGGTTCCAGTTCACCTGCTCAAGCCATTACATGACACTTCCCATAATTGAAAAAAAAAAATCACCCGAGGTGCCTTTGAAAGGTAATTGAGAATAACCTAATTATTTGAGGAATATCATGGCCTGGTTAATTACATATTCTTTTAACTTACAAGTTAACAGAGCATCTTGTCGCTGCCACCCCTTACCAACATTGGCTCTAAAAATTGTTCACTTTTCTGTGTGAAAATAGTATCTAAGTATGAGTACGTACAGTTGTATATATCCTGGTTTTCCCCCAAACTAACTTATTTTGCCTTTTTAAGTATAGTTTATTCCATTTTGCTTTTAAATGATAAAGTTCTTATAGCCTGCTATTGCAGGGGTTGGAAAACTACAGCTTGTAGGCCAAATCCACCTATTTTTATAATGTTTTATTAGAAGTCAGGGACAACACTTTGCTTATTGTCTATGACTGTTTTTATACTACAACATCAGTTAAGTAGTTTCTATAGAGACTGAATGGCTTATAAAACCAAAAATTTTACTATCTGGTCCTTTACAGAAAATATTTGCCAACACTTTGCCTAGTATAATCATTCTAAGCACTGATAGTCATTGCACAAATTATGGAAAGTAAAGTGTGGTATACTCTATTGAATATCTTCTAAATGTAGGACATTATCTTAGAGATAGTCAAGATTTAAAAAAAATGTTTATTCATTTTTGAAAGAGAGAGAGAGAGAGAGAGAGAGAGAGAGAGAGAATAAGCAGGGGAGGGGCAGAAAGAGAGGGAGGCATAGGATCCAAAGCAGGCTCTGTGCTTACAGCAGAGAGCCTGATGTGGGGCTCAAACTTGGGAACCATGAGATCATGACCTGAACCGAAGTCGAATGCCCAACTGACTGAGCCACCCAGGTGCCCCATGTTTAAGAAAGTTTATTCCTGACATCAGCTTTTATTTTTCCTTGCTTGCTGAGTTCCCATTAATCAGGATTTCTTATGTAAAACACAATAAATTACCAGTAAAGCACACTTCATGATTACATAGATTCAAATGTTCCTCATGTAAAACCATAACTCTTAGTTGCATAAAAATTTGAGGCTATTCAGTAAAATTTACAAGTATGAAATATATATCCTGTGTTCATTAATATATATTTGAATGGCAAGGAGCGTAGAAAGCATTAAATGTGTCCTTGCATTTAAGAAGATTATAGTCTCAATGGGAAGACATAACCATAATAATGCCTTCAAAAATTCAGATGTACCAAAAAAGTGAATAGCACAGAGAAGCCAGAATTTTAGTTTTTATTTATTATTATTAATTTACAAACATTAGTTGAACACCTAACCTGATCCCAACCCCTTAGCCCAAAGTCTAAGGTAAGACAAAGATGTAAGTCATGGTACCTGGTCTCAGGAAGCATATGGCTAGTGAGATAATTAATTACCAGATCAGGGGCACCTGAGAGGCTCAGTTGGTTAAGAGTATGACTCTTGGTTCCCGCTCAGGTCATGATCTCGCAGCGTCGTGGGTTTGAGCCCCACATTGGGCTCTGTGCCGGCAGTATGGAGCCTGCTTGGGATTCACTCTCTCCCTCTCTCTCTGCCCCTCTCCCACTTGTGCTGTCTCTGTCTCTCTCAAAATAAATAAATAAACTTAAAAAAAATTACCAGAATAGAATAAGATTAGCCTTTAAAAGAGTTATAGGGGTGCCTGTGTGGCTCACTTGGTTAAGTGTCTGACATTTGATTTCAGCTCAGGTCATGATCTCACAGTGATGAGGTTGAACCCTCTGTCGGGCTCCACGCTGGGTATGAAGGCTGCTTAAGATTCTCGCTCCCTCTCCCTCTGTCCCTCCCTTGCTCATGCTCTCTCTCTCAAAATGAATGAATGAATGAATGAATAAAAATAAAATAAGAGTTATAAATCAGGTCTTCCAAGAGCAGCCTTGAAGTGTTTCTCTTATGCATCAATTATTCTGCTTTCAAACTGGTCGAAGGACTCAATCTGAGGAGAAAAGGGAAGGTTCTCAAAATTGGCTGCACACTGAAATACCTGAGTGGTTCCAGGGTGAAGCCAACATTGTGAGCCACTGGTTTAGAGCAATTCTTCTCAAACATTAATGTGCAAACAGATCACCTGGGATATTTGTTGAAAATGTAGATTTTTAAAAAAATTTTATGAAAACAATTCCAGTTAGTATGATAGTAGGTTCAGGTGTAAATTTTTGGTGATTCAACACTTACTTACAACATCCAGCGCTCGTCACAAGTGCACGCCTTAATCCCTATCACCTATTTAACCCATCCACCCACCTCCCTTCAGTTAACCATCAGTATGTTCTGTATAGTTAAGAGTCTGTTTCTTTGCCTCTCTTTCCCTTTTTTCCCGCCATGATCATTTGTTTTGATTCTTAAATGCCACATATAAGTGAAATCATATGGTATTTGTCTTTCTGACTTGTTTTGCTTGGCATAATAGTTTCTAGCTCCATCCACATCGTAGCAAATGGCAAGATTCCATTCTTTTTTAAGGCTAATAGTCCATTGGTTGTGTGTGTGTATATATACATATACCACATCTTGATCCATTCATCAGTCAATGGACATTTGCACGGTTTCCACAATTTGGCCATTGTAGATAGTGCTGCTATAAACATCGGGGTGCGTATATCCTTTAGAATTAGTATTTTTGTATTCTTTGGGTAAATACCTAGGAGCGCAATTTCTGGATCGCAGGGTAGTTCTGCCACTCTGGAAAACAGTATGGAGTGTCCTCAAAAAGTTAAACAACAACAACAAAATAACATGTAGATTCTTAATAGTAGGTGGGGGGGGGGGGGGGCGCAGATGTTACTGATGTTAGTCCGTGGAACACATTTTGAGTAACCAAAGTTGTGATTTGAAATGTGTGCGTGTGTATGTGGGTGTATATTTCCATGCACGTGTTCCTAACATGGCTGTTCTTGTTCTTTCTAAAAACCAAACTTGTCTTCTCTTTGAGTATGCCTGGCACACTCAGCCAGGGGAGATTTTCCCTCTTGTTTGTGGAGGATTTCTAATGAACTGCGTGCACAAGGACCCTCCCCTGCTGACTCATGCACACTGTACCCTACTTAAGCTGTCAAGACAGTTCTCTACGCTGTTAGTTAGCTCAGGTTTCTGCTCAGATGTGCTTGTGCTGCTAGCTCCAGAGGGGCCTCACTGATAATGGCATCTGAGGGCATTCAATTAGCACATTTCAGGTTTCTCTGGTCATAGACACCTCATAATTTCTTCACTTATGGATCTTTTCCTTTTTCCAAATCATTAGGCATCTCTTCCATGTTACTTTTCACTTTCCCGCCTGCAGTGGATAAGGATTCTATTTTAATGCCACCTCAACCCATCTGTGTGAGGGTAATTTAGGGGGGAACCAGGTGCTAACTTATTTTTGAAAGAAAAGTTTCGTTTTTCTGAATCCCACTAAGACATTGATCCTGCCTCCTGTCTTTACTTGAATCCGGTGAAATCTTAGCATTAATAAATAGGTGTGATGCAGGCTGTATCTGGAGATGGAAACTGAGTCTGGGAAGACAGGGAGGAGAAAAAAATGGGAACAAAGACAGAAGGCTCTTCAGGTTCACGCTTGTAAAGTAGAGGGTAAAAAACCGCTCCCTTTGGGGCAAGGGCAGGGAGAGTGAGCTCCTCATTCTGTCCGACATCCCAGCATCTTAGGAAGGAAAAGCTCAAGTGGGACAAAGGTGAGATCTGGTGATGATTTCTCTGATGTAAGTTGGGAGGGAGGAGTCCCTGTTTCAGGGCTTTTCAAACTTTAACATGCATGGGAATTCTCTGGAGATAGTAGTAAAAATGCAGATTTTCGTTAGTTAAGTCAGGGTGGGGTCTGGCTTTGCACATCGCTGACCAGCTCCCTGGTGATGCTTATGTTGCTGATCTGGGGCCCACACTTTGAGATGCAAGGTTCTACTGGCATGTATCTAGGGCTGTGGTTCTCAACCTTGGCTTCTCATTAGAAACACCTGGAAAGCTTAAGAAAAAAAATCTCAATGCTCAGGCCTCACCAGAGACCTATTATTAATTCTGAAACCATGGTATGGGACCCAGACATCAGTAATTTTGAAAGCTTCTCGAGTGATTCCGGTATTCAGTTGCCTGGGATGAAGAAGAATTGGAGGAAGAGGTAAATCAGTTCTCAAAGTGTGGTCCCAGGACCAGTAGCCTCAGCATCACCCCAGAAATTGTTATAAATGCAAATTCTTAGACCCTCCCCAAGACCTATTTAATCAGAAAGTAGAACTGGGACCTAGCCATCTGTTCTGATAAGTTTTTCCAGATGATTCGAATGCACACGAAGATTTGAGAACCACTGCTTTATATATTCAGCCTCTCAGACTAGTGTGATGGTGGGAATAAATACATTATAAATGTTAACATGGTTTCAAGCAGCCTCTGTTGAGAACCCACTTGCCAGCCATTGAGTGCTTCCTATTTGCTAGGTAAAATGTCAACCAATTGATTTGCAATATCTCACTTGTTGGGGTAACATCCTTAACAGGCGAATATTAATGTTCCCATAACACAAATGAGGGAACAGAAGATTGCAGAGGTTAGGCAATTTGCCAAAAGTCACAGAGCTGGTAAGTTAGGATCTCATCCCAGCTCTTTCTGATTCCACCCAATATCTCCTAACCTGGGCTAGCCTTCGGGGGGGATGAGCAGAAGTGTAATTCACTCATTTTGCAAAATTCACATTGTGAGCATGTGAGTCATACTAACTGTCAAGCTACAGCTGTCTAGAAGTTGTCCTTGTCTTCATGAGCTCATGAGCTATTGGGTTTCAGAGAAGAAAACTGGCTGATATTGCATAGACAGACACAATTTATAAAAATTCAGTAGCTTGAGCTATGGATAAAAGTACCTTCTTGTGAATTGGAAGGTGGAGTGCCAGGATGTTTCAGGAAGAAGCCCAGAGGAAAAAAGAGAGTGTGGCACCCTAGCATGGTTGGGACAGTATTTTGATTTATGACAAATCAAGTTATTTTTAAATTCCTTTTGTAACTGCTTCAGTTTGATTAAAAGTTTCATTTATATTTCTCTTTAAAAGCTATTCCTTTTCTTAAAAACTATCTTTTTAATGTTTACTTATTTTTGAGAAAGGGAGAGACACACACAGAGTGTGAGCAGGAGAGGAGCAGAGAGAGAGGGAGACACAGAATCTGAAGCAGGCTCCAGGCTCTGAGCTGTCAGCACAGAGCCCGATGTGGGGCTCGAACTCACAAACTGTGAGATCATGACCTGAGCCCAAGCTGGACGCCCAATCCACTGAGCCACCCAGGTGCCCCAAAAGCTATTCCTTTTCTACCAAACAATGAATTTCTTGTGATATTGACAACCAACCAAGTTATTTTCCATTCTCACACATGGCTTCCACTGAACTGGAATGAACATCTTAACAGTTACCGTTTGCTTGTTTGTTTTTCAGATCAAGAGAGGAAAGAAGAAAGTTCACTGAGTCAATGAAATAATTTTTAGGAAAATTACAGTTCTGAAAATGACAGGATTTAACTGTTAATGTCATTTGGAGTTAGATAATCCATTGCTAGGACCCTATGGCTTTGTTGAAGCAACAGCAAGTAAGTGATGTCCCATAACTAGAACCAGTTGGGTAAAAAAGAAATGCTTGTCTTTGGAATAAATACAGAACAAATATCTTAATTATTTAACATCTTGGCAGGACAAGTTGAGGCAGAAATTTAATAACCATGTTTTCATCAGTCTTTGGAATTAAAAAAAAATACTCTTACCCCACTCCTGGCTCATTCTCACTGAAGTGTGGTACATTCACGAAGCTGGGGATTTGATTGCTGTCCCTGGTTCCTACCCCCCTTTCTCCTCGTCTCCTCCTTTTCCCCTCCTACCTTTTCTACCTTGGAGGATTCTTTCCAGGTATATTATCCAATTGTCTGAGTTATCAACAAGTGGCCTTGCAGACTTGTATTAGTTTTTTGGGACCACACAGACCTGGATTCAATTCACAGATTTCCACACCCACCAACAGTTTAGTCATTTAAACTCTCTGTGCCGTGGACTCCTTGTCTGTAAAATGAAGGCAATAATGTCTACCTAGCAGGATTTGAATTGGTAGTACATGTAATAATTTGAAACTATTAAATCGATGAATGATTATCACCCCTTTAAAACTGCTCTTTTGTGATCTTTCATTGTCAAGGCTATATTGCAAGGCTCAGAGACCTCGGAGGAGAAAACGAGTAATGACTGGGCAACAAGTAAATAAATAAAACAGGTAAATAGTTTATTTGACTTTCCTTTTTTGTGTCCAGTTCTATGAATTTTTTCCGTAGATTTTTTTTAACAGTTTTAGATTCACAGCAAAATTAAAGGGAAACTATAGAGATTTCCCATATGTCTCTTGTCCCCACACAACCTAGCCTTCCCACTATCACCGCCAGTGATGTATTTGTTGTAATTCATAAAGCAACATAAACACATCATTATCATCCAAAGTCCATGGTTTATATGAGGGTTCACTCTTGGCATTGCACATTCTCTGGGATTTGACTAATATGTCAAAGACATGCATACACATTATAATGACATGATAGTATCATACAGACTAGTGTCCCTGTCCTAAAAAATCTCTCTCTGCTTTTTTCTCTCTCCCCTCCCCAAACCCCTGACCCCTGGCAACCACTGTTCTTTGTTCTATCTCTGAAGCTGTCTTTTTGCAGAGTGTCATATGGTTGGAATCCTTTTCCTTGTAACCTTTTCACTTAGTAATATGCCTTTAAGTTTCCTCCATGTCTGTTCATGGCTTGATAGCTCATTTCTTCTTATTGCCGAGTAATATTCCATTGTCTGAATGTACCACAGTGTGTTTAACCCTTCACCTGCTGAAGGACACCTTGGTCGCTCCCAAGTTTGGGCGATTATAGATAAAACTGCTATAAACATCCGTGTGCAGGTTTTGTACACCTGCGGACGTAAGTTTTCAAATCATTTAGGTAAATGCCGAGGCGTGCTATTGCTGGATTGTTTGGTAAGTGTATGTTTGGTGTAGTAAGGAGCTGCCGAACTGTCGTCCAAAGTAGCTGCATCATTTTATATTCTCACCAGCAATGGGGACGTGCTGGTCAACGTCCTTGCCACCATTTGGTGGTGTCGGTGTTTTGGACTTTTGTTCTCGTAAGTGTGTAGTGCTATTTGTTGTTTTAATTCACCTTTTCCCTGACAGCCTATGATCACGAGCATCTTTTCCTAAGCTTATTTGCCATCCACATATCTTCATTCTATGAATTTTAACACACATATAGGAATAGTTCCATCATCCCAAATGAAGCGGTCTTCAATCCACGAGTGACAGGAATTGGGGTACAAGTGCTGCAGCTGCCTTAACCCTTGCTTGGGTAAGTCTGAACACGTGCTCTGTACTGGCACCCAGAGTTTCCCCATGGGATCAAGGGCCAGTGGCTCACAGGAGTGACTGGTGTATAATGCATTTTCTCACTGCCTTCCCTTCCCTCTCTCTTCATCCCTCTTTTGATGTTCTCTGCCTCTCCCAAATAAGCTAGATCCGTTTGAATCCTTGCCTGCTTTCAAGGAACCTAAATTAGTTGAGTCATAAGTGTGATAAGAACTCAGCATAGTTGGGGCACCTGGGTGGCTCAGTCTGTTGGGCGGCCGACTTCAGCTCAGGTCATGATCTCGCCGTCCGTGAGTTCTAGCCCCGCGTCGGGCTCTGTGCTGACAGCTCGGAGCCTGGAGCCTGCTTCATATTCTGTGTCTCCCTCTCTCTGACCCTCCCCTGTTCATGCTCTGTCTCTCCCTGTCTCAAAAATAAATAAACGTTAAAAAAAAAAATTTAGAACTCAGCATAGCAAGTAAGGGAGTCTGGCTAGGCAGGGAGAGGAAGGGGCAAGCCCTGTTTCTGGGCCTAGGGCAGTGTTGAACAGAAGAAAGATGAGAAAGATAAAGAGAGGAGGTCAGATGTCAAGATTCCCATTTCCCTCACTCTTGGCCCTGCACTTAAAGTAGGAGAATAATTGAAATGGTCAGATGGGTCTAGGAAGTTCATGGGCTACTTCCCTCGACATTGCTAAGATCCCAGGAAGATCTCCATATTGATGTCTGCACCATATCCTCCTGGAGTGGGAATGCAAATACACTGTTGGCTGATGGACAAACTGGTGAGATGAGCCTGAGGACATGGGCTTGCCCTGCCTGGACTGCACCCGATCTTCCTACCAGTCCTGACACAGGGACACAAAAGTTCAGAGACAGACAGTGGACTGGAACACACCTTGGGATGGTCAGAGTCTGCATGTGTGAGCACTTCATGAACATAGTCAATACGCCAGGACCAGTTTCCAGTAGTTCGTCAGCAGGAAGTTCCAAATGGCTGGTGTAGACACAATCGTGCTTCAGTCCATGCAGCCGACCAATGTGCCATCCCAAGGCAGAGGCCTGCAGGGATCTGAGCGTTACCACACGAGTCCGGGGGCCCCGTTCTCTGTTGGCACCTGGCATATGAGCTCCAGACACCGTCTTCAAAAGGAGCAAGGGGACAGAGAGGAAATCTAAAAGACAGCATATACTGGACAGACAACCACACACCCAAAAAGTCTGTTAAAACCGTACGAGAATAAAAAATAGAATCTGTCCGGTCTGACATTTAATATTGTTTCTCCATTGGAGGACTACGAAGAAGATTTGATCGGCTATGAATAAAGAAGCTGAAATTTCTTTGTACAGAGATGCCACGAAGCGTTGTGAGAAAAGTTACAAATCGCTACATAAAGATTAGAGATAAGGGACAGAAGGCACCCAACCAAGCACGTGGCCCATGGTAAGAGCTCAGTTATTGGTGGCTCTGTCATTGACACCATACCTGATGACCTGAGTGAATTTGCAGTGCTAGGAGAAATGACAAATCTTAGTTCTATTGTTGTTCTTTCAAAACACCCAAGTCCTACAGCAGCTTAAAGTTCAGGATTCAACATAATGGTCTTTTAGTTACATGGAGCCCTGGACTGGTTCTGGAGCACCGGTTGATTGAAAGCGTGAGGCAGGCCTGCTCCAAGTCTAAGTTTGATTTGACGAACCGGTATTGATTAGTTTGTTAGAACTCATTTATGTGAAGAGTTGATATTCAAATTAACTCAGCCAGCCCACGCCTCAACCAGGACTGATCTCAGAGACCATTTGCTTGCTCTTTCTCCCATTAGTTTCAAATTGAACACCACAGAGGCATAAAACAACAACAAAGACCATAATGTGCAGCTGAAAGGTTTGGGTCCGTTTTCTTGCCTTCTTCTTGCCACCAAAGGCAGATTAAAAAGGCATCATTTTCTTAGACATATGTAGTATGCAGTCACCCTGCCTATTAGATTCAAACAGGGCAAAAGAATAGCGAGGGAGGGATGGGCTTGGGGGAAATTTGCATATACATTTCCATTAGGGTTAAAGACATTTAAATCCACATTACCCTGGACCGTAGAATAATGAATGCACCATTATGGACAAGGCTTAGCGTGTGTTGCTGCTGCATTTGGCAGGTTCAAGTCTTGCTCTGGGTGTAATATTTTGTGACTCATTTTTCCTCAAGCATAGAGTAATAGGCTTTAACTTTGCTAAGCTTTTCTGCCAGCCCTTCGCCCCCTGCTGTTCCATTATATTGAACTTGTAAGCAGGACGCTCTGTCCGGCTCACCCAGATTACCACGGCAATACGGCCCCGCTGAGGGGCTGGTGTCAGGATAAGTGTTAGGGAGGGAGCTCCCCATCTTGGCATGCTGTTCTCATCTTATTAAATTCAGCTTTGTGGAAGCAGGGAGCCTGCCTCTCAGTCACACTGGCTCAAGCCTGATCCAACTGCTACTGTCAGACAATATGAAAATAGGAACCACCACAGCTAATGGCAGGTGCTGCTTCACAGCTGAAAAAAAAAAAAAAAAAAAAAGAAAAAAGAAAAAAGAAAAAAAAGAAGCCTGAGCGGTTTTATTTATATTATGATTTCACGAGCCTATGAGACTGTGTGTTATTTTACTCTTTCAGACACTTCACTGGATTGAAGGCCTGATTCAGAAAGCCTCATGCTTTTGAGAAATGAAACAAGTTTCCGTGCTTTCAGTGGTGGAGGGTGTACGTGTTGGGGAGTTGAAGAGGGAAGGCTGCTTTTATCAGCATTCTTTGCTATAGGCTCCAAGGAAGCTCATGTTTAAATTGGGGGTGGGGGGGTGGGGGGCGGGAAGCACTTTTCAATCCCTGGGAATCAATATCAATGAAATGATTTAAGATTTGTGTGTTAGTGTAACAAGGTGGCAGAGGGTCTGGTTAGCGATAGGAAGCTATTGAACCAAACAGAAAATCCGTCCCTAGAAATAAGTCATTATGTGGGTTTGAGAGCCCCCATCTTCACCCCAAATCTCTCCCTTAACATATGTTTTGGTTGTATATTGTTGCCAGAACTCCCATATTTCGTGGCTTAAAATGACAGCCGTTGTATTGTTCTTTACATTCCGTGGGCTGGCAGTCTGAAGGGTGGATATTTGAATGAACGAAGCCAGCTTAAGCCTCGGCAGGGACCGAACTCCAAGATCACTTGCACGTTATTTCCCCCGTTCATTTTACACAGGGTCTGTGAGATGATTCTTCTGCGGGTCTCACACAGTGTCTCCCTGGGCTGTCGATAGGGCCTGAGTAGTCTCTGTCACTCACAGGTCTGACTGGCCTCTAGGCAAGGACATCGAAGCTGGAGCGGCCTCGGCTGGTGGGGGCAAGTGGAGCATAATTAGTTCTCTCTTTCCCTCCTTCAGTTGGTCTTTACGTCTGATGTCTCCACACGGTCTCTCTAGCAAAGTAGCTGGACATCGTACTCTGTGGCTCAAGGATGCTAGGCCTTCTTATAGGCTGAGGCCTTGGAACAATTTTGGTATCACTGCCCCTGCATTCTGTCAGCTGAAGGAAGTCACAGTTTTAGCCCAGATTCAATCTCCGAGTGAATGGCACAAGGGCAGGAAAATTGGGTGGTGTGCGTGGTTCATTTGGGGCCATTTTGGACACCAGCTAACATAATGTGTTATGTATTTGGTTCTTCAGTCTCCAACAATAATGCATGATATACCTTCTTGCATGGATAATTCAATCATTTATTCTAGAATTCTTTCAATCGAATGCATGTTTTAACCCTTTGGCTTCGGTATCCATGAATGGAATTCCCATTGAGGTATAAAGCTCATTTTGAGATAATTGAGACTCCATTTAACTAAGGTGTGTGTGTAGTTGGATAGAGAAGGAGAGTAGAGGAATGTGGAAGCTAAGTCACTAAGTACTTGAGCCAGGATGAAGC
The DNA here is from genome assembly GCF_018350215.1 of Panthera leo. Taxonomy (NCBI): domain Eukaryota; kingdom Metazoa; phylum Chordata; class Mammalia; order Carnivora; family Felidae; genus Panthera; species Panthera leo. The sequence goes on along the minus strand of NC_056687.1, from coordinate 143,685,733 downwards.
CATAGATAGAGCTTTCAACAGCATCCTTAAAAAGTAACATCGAATTTATTAGGCCTAATAAGCTAGAGATCTGAAACAGAGGGATTCTAGGAACAAGTGACCAAATGCAACTCTTCAGTATTACCACCAATTCCAATCTGTTTGATCCTGCTTGACCCAGATAGCTGGGTGGGGGAAGAGACCCTGTGGGGAAAACTTCCTTGTTGACTCTTCCTTGTTGTCTGGGTGAGCTCCTTTGTGGCTCCTGGGTGAGAATTTGCCTTGTGGAGGTTAGCAAACTCCTGGGAGACGGTCATCATTGATGTTTCATGAGCGTGCTAGGTATCCCTAGTCCGTAAGAAGACAAGAAGTAACTGAACAGGAGAACAGGAGGACTGAGTATTAAAAAGGAAACAAGGAGGAGCGCCTGGGTGACTTAGTTGGTTAAGCGTCTGACTTTGGCTCAGGTCATGATCTCATGGCTCATGAGTTCAAGCTGCTGACAGCTCAGAGCCTGGAGCCTGCTTCCTATTGTGTCTCCGTCTCTCTCTGCCCCTTCACTCCTCATACTCTGTCTCTCTCTGTCTCTCAAAAATAAATAAACATTAAAAAAAACTAATTTTAAAAACAGGAAAGGAAACAAGAAGAGTGGAAAGCAGGAACATTCCTCAGTCTAGGTGTCTCAGCAAGAGGCTAGCTGTTAAGTTGAGGAGTCATGAGGCAGGTGCACTTCACTTCCCCTTGGTCAAACAGATCTGAGTCCCAAGAAACATACAAAGAAAAGTAACAAAACTTTAGTTTTAAAATTGATGGAATTAATAAGAAATTTGGTAAGGTTGCTATATATATGAAACATATTTTCAGTATGCTACAGCTCTCATAGATTCCAGCTGTGTGTGAGGGATGAGACAAGCCTAGGGTCCTCCTATTATGCCGCCATCGTAGCTCCCTCCTCACTCTCACACATTCTGGGCTTAAGTACCTGAAATTGGGAATGGAAAACGTTTCACTCATAATAACAACAAACATGAGAAAACACTTAAGAGTTTCCTGCAAACTTATTGTTTACATTTTAGGCAATTCTAGTTAAAAATCAGACTTCTTCCTTCAACTTGGATAAAATTATGTTAAAATTTTTGAGAAAGAATAACCAAGATAATTATGCAAAAAGAAGGTGTTGCCTTATCAGACGTCAATACCTACTATAAACTAGGGCTGGATAATATCCCATTATGGACTAAGTATAATTCATTCAACCATTCTCCTGATGATGGTTAATAATGGCTAAAATCAGTAAACATTCTTGTACATGTGTCCCAGGTATAGATGCATATATACCTGTGGGACAGACACCCAGGATCAGTTTTTGCTAATTGCCATTCATCGCTGAACTTAGCTGGGATAAGGAAAGTCTTTATTGTTGCATTGTTGACTGATGCAGAATGTGTGTCATTGTATTTCTTCAATATCTTGCGCAGTTTCTTTTTTTTTTTTTTTAATGTAAAGTATTCAAGGAATTTTCACTGGATGAATGTGAATAGGTATCGCCAGCTTTAAAGGACTGTTCCTTTAAAATTTACAAAGATTCCAAATTTAGGAAAGTTTTAAGAACACAAATATGTGCAAGAATTGAGTCTAAACTCTTCTTGCTGTGTTTGTGGATTTTTAGCAAAGGCTTCAAAACAGAAAAATTGTGAACAGCCTTTAAAACATGGACTATCAACACGTTTGTTTAGCTCCCTCCCAAAAGCTCTTGTACTCTTGTACATAGTCTTTTAAAAATACTATTCTGAGGGGTGCCTGGGTGGCTCAGTCGGTTAAGCATCAGACTCTAGATTTCAGCTCGAGTCATGATCTCACAGTTCCTGGGTTCGAGCCACACATAGGGCCCTGTGCTGACAGTGTGGAGCCTGCTTGGGATCTTCCCTCTCCCTGTCTCTCTCCTCTCTCTCTCAAAAATAAATAAACTTAAAAAAATATTATTCTGAAATATTTCAGTCTCACATAAAAGAATAACAGATAAAATAACTATTATCCATGTACTGACTACCAGCCTTGTCAAATCTTAGCGTTTTGCCAAATTTGCTTTAGAATTGTAAAGCCAAACATTTTAAATACAATTTAAGTACCCCTGAGTACTGCTCTCCCCTCTGTTTCTCTCTCTCCTTTCCTTTCTTACTGAAAAGCCATCACTACTTGGAATTTGGAGTTTATAATTTCCATGCAATTTATGTGGAATGCAGTCAACAGCATTTAGAACTCCCCTTCATGTTTTCTTACTTTATAAAAATGGTCTCATACTGTGTATTATTCTTATATGTGCCACTTTAGACAACATCATGTTTTTGAAATTCTTCAGGCTGATACTTGTAACTCTATTTAGTTGAACAGCTATTTAGTATTGTGCATGTGAAATGTATCCATCCCTCTGTTAAATGCACACTTTGTTGTTTCCAACTTTTTCCTATTATAAGCAATAGTGCAATAAGCATTCTTGTGCATGTCAAACATTCTTAAACCTGTGGGTAGGTGGGAAAGTTTCCTAGGGTAGTAGTTTGCAAAGAATGGCTCAGAAATGCGGAGAGTTTTTGGAAACCTGCTCAGGAGGATCTGTGGGACTAAAATCATTTTCGTAACAATACCATGACATTATTTGACTTTTTCAGGCTCGACTTTTTCAGGCTCATTCTCTCATAAACGTACAGTGGCATTTTTCAGACACTACGTGCTATGTAATATCACAATGGATTGAATGTGGAAGCAGATATGAGAATCCAGCTGTCTTCTATCAAACCAGACATTAAAGCAATTTGAAAAATGTAAATCAAAGTGCCACTTGTACATTGATTTTTTTTTAATTTTGGAGAATATAGACATTTTTTTGTAAAAACATGTTACTTAGGTTAAGTAATGAGTTTATTAATGTTATTTTTGAATGAATGAATGAATTTCTTACATTTCTTGTTTTTGATTTCTAATTTAGTAAATATTAATAAATAAAACTCACAGAAACTAAAGGATTTGGAGTTCTCAGTGATTATAAAGAATTGAAAGGAGTTCCAAGAACAAAATGTTTGGGAATGTTTGTACATTTTGTACTGTTTTTTTGGTGTGTATGTGAACATATGTTTTCATTTTTCTTGGGTGAATACCCGCAAGTGGAATTTCTAGGTCAGGGATAGATGTATGTTAACCTTTTTAAAAAACTGTCCCACTGCTTTTCAAAGGGGTTATATGATTTTACAGTCCCTCCAGCTATTTATGAGCGTTCCTGTTGCTCCACATTCTTGTCGAATTTGCTTTTTAAATTTGTCTTTTTAATTTTAGTCATTCCATCGGCTCTGAAATGATAACTTCTGGTGGTTTTAATTTGAGAGATATCATTTTGGAGATACTTCCTCTGGGTTAAACTTGGCATAGCTTTTTAAAAATGCAAAGACCCCAGGGAAAGGGTTATAGATTGATCAACCCTAGTCTTTCTTCCTTGCTGAGAATTATTTATCAGGTTATTGTCCTAAATGACAAATATCAACCTGAAAAGTACCTAGTCTTCTCTATATGACAAAAAATGAAAATAAAGGCAATAGGGTGATTGCCAAGGTGGGTGATATTGACCATTGGATTAAAGATGCACCAGAAAATACAGTACCCTCATATCATATCAACAGAGAGCATAGCTTTGGTTGAGGCCAAGTTTTGATGAGTGGATCTTTTATGTATTTATTTATGTATGTATTTATTTATTTATTTATTTTTAAGTTTATGTATTTATTTTTGAGAAGGGGTAGGGGCAGAGAGAGAGGGAGAGAGAATACCAAGTAGGCTCCACACTGCCAGTGTGGAGCCCATCACGGAGCTTGAATCCACACACTGGGAGATCATTATCTGAGCGGAAATCAAGAGTAGAACAGATAACCGATGGAGCCACCCAGGTGCCCTTGATAAGGGGATCTTTTCCACACGAATGTGGATCTGTTAGGATGGCAAATGGCAGACCGTGGGGCACAGAAGACTCAAGATTGGAGACCAGCAGTGTAGTGAAGTATGCCAGACACAGGATTCAGTGGGCGTGAGATGAAACCCCAGTCATTCTGGAAGGATTTTAACCTCTCTGAATCTGCTTGTCACTGGCAATATGTTGACCATAGAACCTATATTTCAGAGTGGTTGTGAGGACTGAATCAGCTTTAGATAAACACTTACTTATTTTAGTAAGATTAAAATAATGGCGTAGCGTGGTTTCTCATTAATTTCCTATTCTAATCCAGATATCAGTTCCTAGCCCGGCCTCCAATGATCCCAGGAGGCTACAAGATTTCAGACCTTTGTGTGGTATGAAGCGTGAAAGAAATGTTAATCCTTGCAAGCATGATGGCATTGAGTGCTCCCAGGCTGGAATGTGGGAGAAAGTAAGTTTTCTGAAGGTAGTTGTGGCCAACACTGGCTAGCTCTTTCCCAAATCCATTTCTTTCTTCTCCTGGCAAGAGTTAGACCACATTTCTCACATTTCTTTACAATTACCTGTGGACAAATGACTGAGCACTGACCAGTGAAATGGGAGCACACGTGATATATGCCCCTGCCATGCTTGCTTCATGGTGACATTCTCACATAATCCTTGACTTTCTTTCCCCTCATCTTCTGGTCTGATGAAGAGAGCACAATAGAAACCCCTGAGATATGAAACAATATGAGAGATGACAGAGGTACAAGAGGGAAGGGACCTGGGAACCAACTTCAACACTCCAAAGTTATGCGAGCAAGAAAGAAACTTTTATTATGTTAATTCAATGAGACATTGGCATTGTTCATTACATCTCTCCCACCCTCACTAATACAGCAGGCACCACTTATACCTTTCTGTGGAACTTGCAGAGATTTATTTTTTAAAAATTTTAATATTTACTTATTTTTGAGAGTGAGAAGGAGAGAGCATGACCTGGCGGGGGGGGGGGGGGAAGGGGCGGGCAGAGAGAGAGGAGACAAAGAATCTGAGGCAGGCTCCAAGCTGTCAGCACAGAGCCCGATGCGGGGCTTGAACCTAGAACTGTGAGATCATGACCTGAGCTGAAGTCAGACGCTCAACCAACTGAGCCACCCAGGTGCCCCTCAAACTTGCAGAGATTTAAACTGGTGTCTCTTAGGTGCTCAGTAAATAACTTGTTGAATCGGTCATCAAGGAATAAACAATTAAAAAAAACAGTATGGGATGGAGAGTGGACCTACGAAGGAAACGTGCGGCTTTCTTTATTAGATTGGTCAGGTCTGGCCCATGGTAGAAGTAATTTTAATTTCCTTTCCCACTGGGTTTTAAATTTTTCTGCTCTCTCATGGGCCTATTAAGAGCTGGGAAAGCCAGAGAAGGTGACATCCAAAGGTTATTTATTAGCAGTCTGTTATTTCTCTCCCCAAGTCCAATTCCTCTCCTCTCCTTTAGAAGATTTTATTGCTATAAGGAATGGCATCTGGTACCACAAGAAAAAATAAAAAATTTAAAAATTAAAAAAAAAGATAGAAAAAGAAAAAATAAAATCAAAACCAAACAAAGCAAAATAATAATTAGATTTAAAAAAAGGCATTTCCTGGGATTGAGCTGAATCTGGGAAGGTATATCTCTAGCAGCCTAAATGTCAAAGACGGAATGAATTTTGCAAAATGCTGCGCAGCCTACCCCTACTTATTTACTGGTTCTCACCTCCTTAATAATCCACAAACTGAATACTTCTCACAGAAAACCCAGCAGTGGCACCTTGCTTCTCCACCAAGATTTCATAGCCAAGAGCTGTAATGAGGTCTTCTGCAAGGGCAAGCCCCATTATGTTTACCAAATATGTTATGGTATCTTTACTACAAGATTCTTGTCAACAGTGTATGTCTCTCTGGGCACAGTTTACAGGGTGAGTGAGTAAACTTACATCACTTTTTTTTTCAATTAATCCTCCCTCCCAAGAAATGTGCTAATCTGTATTGGACCTCCTTGTCGCTGGTGTGAATTATCTGATTTTTACTGTTTCCAAAAGCATTTTGCATACTCATAAAATGTTATCATTCAAATGTACAATATTAACCCAGCGTGGGTTTCAAGCCAAAAGTCATTAATTCTGTTTCAGATAAATCAATTAGAATTGGAGTAGAGACTATATGCTGTTTTTGTCTTATTGCTTCTGGAGAAGCATAGCCAGTAGACTGATAATTATGGACTGATAATTATGTCTGATCCTTTACAAAGTCATACACTTTCTGATTCACCTGAATAACAGTAAGTTAGTTCTAGTACATAGAGATAAAGGCATGTTTAGCATTGAGAAAATTCAATATGAAAAGTCAAGTTTATGAAGGATTTCGATTATGGGGCAGTTATTTACATTAACTTATTGGACTATAACTTAAGATAGTTAAGAAAGATAGGTCTATTTACCAGATACCCATGGCTATTTGTTAGTAATTTGACCAAAGAGGTTAAAAAGCTAACTTCAAGTACGAGTCAGAAACTTTTTCTTCAAAAAAAAAAAATGAGGTGGCTCAAAGTGTATGTGTCAAATTTGTACGACAGGTAATATGGATTGGTGCATACATTTTTGGGCAACAGTTGAGTGTAGGGGTCAGGACATGTTCTACTAAATTGGACTGGGGAAAATCAAATGATGATGTGGCCTGACGTCCACAACGTCTGTATCTACATTTTCAACTTAAAAAAGAAATCTTTTTAATGTTTGTTTATTTTTGAGAGAGACAGAGGGAGACAAAGAATCCAAAGCAGGCTGTCAGCGCAAAGCCCGACATGGGGCCTGAACCCCAGCTGTGAGACCATGACCTGAGCCGAAGTCAGTCACCCAACTGACTGAGCCACCCAGGGTGCCCCTACATTTTCAACTTTTTACAAATAGGTATTACTATAATTAGGATACATAAACTATTTGTGTATGCTCTAAAAACATCCTTTTAACTTATTTGTTTTTCCTGTTCTATCGTCATTAAGCTCACTTGACTTCTCTGGGAACACAATCTATTTCTTTTAAAAGATTTTAATCTTGAATGTCATCTAGTGCACCAAACATAGTCAACATTATATTTGACACAATTTTTATTTTTTTGTATTTTTAGGAGAGAAATAACTTCATTTTCTTAACTTTTAGCACACAGTAATTACTCAAAAATGTTTCCTGAATGCATAATTAAAAGATTACATGGGTTGCTTATAAGCAGAAAATAATCCTTTAGCTGAAGCTTAAACTTCCACTTAACAAACTCAGAAAAGCATGTGTGTTGAAACGAAACCTCTAAAGGCTCCTATTTAATTCTCTTATCCCATGTAGTTTTTTTTTTTAAATAGTTCCTAAAGGGAGGTACTGATGCTGTCTTCAATAATTTTTAAGAGTAAAGATGCCATAGTCTTCCGATGTCAATCAGCTTTCACTACATAGCAGATCACCACAAATCTGGCAGCTTGAAACAACAATATTGATTTAGTTCATATTTCTACGAGTTAGCCATTTGGCCTGGGCTCAGTTGGGTGATTCTTCTGGATGCAGGTGGGCTTGCTCATGTATCTGCAGTCAGGCACCAGGGGCTAGATTGTTGCCTCCTGAACTTGCTGGCTGTCCCCTGGGCACTCCCTCCCCCTTCCCCCCCCCCCCCCCCCCCCGCCCTGGCAGGCCAGCTTAGGTTCACTGGGCAGCTTTGCAAGAGCTCAAGGAGAAGTTGTAAAGTGGAAAGGTCTGGGCCCAGGACTGGCATGCCATCACTTCCACTACATTCTGTCTGCCAAAGCAAGCCACAGGACTGGGCCAGAATCGCCAGGTGGGAAGGTAGGCTCCACCTCTTGATGGCAGGAGTTGTGAAGCTATCTCACAGGGGCCACTGGTACAAGGAGAGGTGCTGGACTGTGGTCATTTCTGCAATCTGCCACACTCCCCAAGAACACCTTTTCTCTACCATCAGGGCTGTTCCTCTATATCAGATCAAAATCGTGTTTCAGCTCTTTACCAGCTTGTTCTGTCCTTCTTTGATGATAATAAAGAACCAGATTCACTATCTTCCTTACAGTAGTTTTTCCTCAAGGTAATAGCATTGATTTGCCCTTCAGCTCTCTTTTACCATCAAAAGTATGTTTGATACTTTTGGGTTGAGAAATAGATCCTTGAGAAAGAAAGATAGGTCTATTTACCAGATACCTTCAAATCCTTTGAATGCTCACCACACTTGAGAATAAATCCTAGCTTTGTAGCTTACTTATGCTAAATGATAAGGATGACAATTATAATAGCAATGACAACTGCTAATGCTTAGATAGCACATATGTGTAGCAGGCAGCACTGTAAGTGCTTTGCCTCGAAGCCTCACAATAACCCCCTGAAGCAGGTCCTGTGATCATCCTTCCCATTTTGTAGATGAGGAAACTGCAGCACCGGAGTGTGAAGTCAAGTTCACGTGGTCGGACAGTAGCAGAGCAGAAATTTGCCTGCAGGCAGCCCGGCCTCAGAGCCCATGTTCTGAACCACTACAAAGTATTGTCTCCTGTGTGGCTCTGTTCAAGCCACCCAACCTCTCTGAACCCACATTTCCACATCAGCAGAGCGGTGATGGTAATGCCTGCCCACAGATGTGTGGTGAGACTCAAGTGAGCCGGTGTACCTGAAATATCTTGGGGACCTGCAAATCGCTGTATTAATGTAAGACATTGTTATTTTTATCATTAACCTGACACGGTCATGTGCTTCACTAAGAACTCGAGAAGTCCAAAGAATGCACAAATTGTTATATGGTTCATATGTGCTATTTAAATAAAGAAACGGATGGTGTCTGTTTAAATGCAAATCAGTCTGCAGTGTTAACGAAGTCGACATCAGTGTGATTTTGGGTTAACTATTCTGGTGTGAGGTCTTGTTTTCCTACCAAATGCCCTCCCCATCGTCTTTTTCCGAAAATGAAGACAACTCCACTTGTGAAATCTGAGGGAGGAATAGAGAACTGTAGCTCCCCTTGAAGGCTGTGCACCAGCTTCCTTGTTTGGCTGGAAATTGTAGGGCCAAACTTATGCGCATTTCCTCCAACAAATATTTTCTAATTGATATGTCTTCATCGTCGTGAACCCAATTTACAGCACCAGGCATGCAATGTGTTATTTTTGGAGCAGTGCTGTATACACTGGAAAAAATTTGCACATGCGGGCAAAATAGAACAGACAATTGCTTTTGGGGACTGCACAGATTAGTACATCATTGCATACTAACAAAGTGCTAATTGCTCCTTTTGACCACGGGCCCAGTTTACAAAGCTTTTGCACAAATGTGCTCTGTGCACTAAATTACAAAACTAACACTGCATTATTTCTCAGTACAGCTTGCAAATTCTTGTAGGACGGTATGCATTAGCATTAATTAAATGAGAGAGAGAGAGAGAGAGAGAGCACAAGAGAGAGCGGAGCATGCCGATCCCTAGTGAGAGAGAGGGAGATACTCACATTTTGGAAAGAACAGACTGGATGCTAATTACTCAAGTTACAAATGTTGCACTTGTTCTGGGATGATATTAATAAAAGCAAACCGTACCTATTCTCAAGCCTTGCATTTGGGAAACACAGTTTCAGGTCTGCAGTAAAGATGAAAATAGGCGGTTAATAGCTAAAATAATAAAAGTAGGAGTAGTAATAGCCGACATTTGTTACTTACATTTAGTGAGTAGGGAGCTCTTGCTCTGTGGTGGGCCCTATTCAAATAGTTGTACATATACCAACGCACTTATTCCTTACAATGACTCTAAAAGGTATAAGAATAAAAAATAGTTGATCATTTCATAAACTGACTACTGTTTAACCCCCACTTCATCTCACCCCTGTGACTCACATTTAGGCAGTTGAGTCTAACAAGGATGACTCAAGCTTTGAAATCTCTGTGAAAATACGAGACACTTCTTCCTACTCCCAGTGATCTTTGCTTTCATCCAGATGCCAAGAACTTTAACAAATTACACTATTGCAAAATACGTACAGAATCTTTTGACTTAATCAAAGTAAATATTTCTGTAAATCTGATCCATCCATTTCTATTGGAAAAAAAACACAACAACCTTGAAGCAAATTTCAATTAGCAATTAAAAGAGGAGTACGTCACTCTATGTCCCTGTTTCCAGAAATCAAACGTTAGGATATGATCAGGCAGATCTATGGGTATGAAGAAAACCTGTTTTCTTTTAAATCAGGCTTTAATTGATGAACAAGAATACTGGCTACAGCTTGAAAGAAAAGTATATGCATACCTGTTTCTGTCTTATTATTAAATATCCAGGATCTTGGGGCGCCTGGGTGGCTCAGTCGGTTGTACATCCGACTTCAGCTCAGGTCATGATCTCACAGTTCCTGAGTTCGAGCCTCGCCTCGGGCTCTGTGCTGACAGCTCAGAGCCTGGAGCCTGCTTCGGATTCTGTGTCTCCTGCTCTCTCTGCCCCTCCCCAGCTCGCAATCTGTCTCTATCTCTCAAAAAGAAATAAACATTAAAAAATAATTCAGGATCTTTCACGAAGTATGTGTTATGGCTACTCTCTACAGCGCAGATTTCAACAAACAAACAAACAAACAAACAAACAAACAAGAGATTATAGTTTGTTCAGGTAGAGCAGAAAGAAGAAAACTATCTGTGGGAAGATCACATAATACGTCCCCGGGCTACGAATTAGCTTGGGGGAATGTGAGAGCACACTCTTTCTGGTGTTACCATACGTGTGAAGTAATCATAAACTAAAACTGTAGTGAATCCAATTCTGAAAGTCCACTCTTCCGCAAAGAGAGGCATCTTTTTTAGCGCCTGGGAAAATGCAGCCGATGGTGAATTCAGGCAGGAGGGGTTGGATTCAGGCTGTCAATCATACTTGTTCAGCGAATGAGCTCAGGGTCGGAGGTAGAATTCTCACCGGAAAATGAAATACGGTGTTGGGTTTGTAGAACAGGAAGGAGTCCCCTCCCGTTATTTGGATGGGAAATTAAGTTATGAGGTTGACAGAAATACCCAGACGGTTTTATACGGAACAACAGGTGCTGTGAGTGGGAGAACTAAAGGGGCCCATCTGACAGATAAGTTTGGGAAACAATGCATGTGGTATTTGCTTGTGGAAATTTGCAAGGCACACAAACATACTAGAGGTTCTGAGGGGCCCTGCTGCTTATTTAAGTTTGCTTAAAAACGATTCTCACAGACTAGTTTTCTGTGGCACTCAGTTCAGGAAAGGGGAGAGGATTTTTGAAGAAGGGTTTGTGGAAAGAAATGTGCTCACTTGACCAGTAGGTTGAGGTGCTCACACAAAGGAAGCAAAGAAGCATGCTTCATTAAAAAGCACAGCCATAATACTTGGCCAAGTAACGCACTTCAGGCAGACCCAAAGAGACAGACTGCACTGAAGAACTATGGGCAAGTTAAGAGTCCTACCCAAGAAGAAAGCCAATTAATTGCTGGACTTCAAGAAAATAAAATCCATTGCTTGACTTAAGAATTAAGTGATCTGTGTTAAACAAGATCATTTTTTTTTTCTATGCTTTTGTCTGAAAATGTGTGGGGAGTTGGTGGTGGTGAGGTGTAGGGCTCTCCCTTCAGTTTCCTTGCAAATGAAGGGTTCATCCATATTTTGCGAAATTCTAAAAATTCCATTCTTACCTAGGTCTTGGATATGGAAGAATTATATTTTTGTACAGAAAGTGACAAAATCTGGCTACTGGAAATCGAAAGTGCCCAGCTTGAATTCTTGATCAGCATGGCGAAGGACACAAGGGTACCCTGGAGGTCATTGCTGTACCCTACACAAAGCCACAGCCAAAAGTCAGAGAGAAATAGGCTAAGATTAATAGAAAGAAGTGAAAACATATCTAAGAGAGCAGGCAGTTGGAACTGTCCTCTTCCCACCTGGGCTTCCCTTCATGATCTCTTTTTGCTTGAATTGCTGATGCCTTCACTGATGCTTTGGAAATTCTCAGCTACCGTGGAGGGGAATAGGGGATTTCTGCCTCCTTTTTTCTTCTTGTCTTTGTTCAGTTTGTGGCCCTAGTGCCATGCTGATGCTGAGCTGTCACTTCGGGCTTGTTAGTCAAATTATGGTGATTAATGCAAACAGCCAACATGAACTTTGGGCTGCTCAGATGTTAGGTAACTCATGAGCTGGCAGGGAGCCATCTTTCTACATATCCTAAGTGACTCAGACATCTTTCAACACCAAAGAAAGTCTTCCTTAAGCACAGAACTCCGTGATTCGTAAGTGACTCAGACACCTTTCAAAACCAAAAGACAGCCTTCTGGTATTTGATATAAATATGATGGTCAAGTTCTTTTCAAAAGATAAAATTAATGAGACTGTTGAAAAACAAATGGCTTCTGGTGAAAAAGTTGTATTCTATTGACTTCTATGACATTCGCAATGCTGATCTTTCTAGTTTTTCAACACATTCCAAGCCTCCATCATTTTCTTCCAAATGTGGTCATTTTCTCTAAATGAGTTTGAGAAACAGTTAAGAACCCAGTTCTGTCCATGGTTTAGCTTGTACATGTGGTAAAGGATGATGTAAACATTGTTTTCTGAATTTGAAGCAGATGTTTTGGAGACTAGTAAGAAAAATAAAATGAATATAAGATACTTAGAACTTTGAAAGAAATTTCCTTCAGAAATTTGAGGTGCTATGGTTTATTACATGATACAGAAGCCTCAATTCTGAAAGTCTTCAGAGAATAGGTCACCAAACTTTCTTACCTAAGATGAAATTAGAATTCTTGTCACAAGGGATTTCCTGCCTAGATTGATGTAAAGAAGCCAGCTCTGAGAAAAATGTTCCATCAACATAAATTGAAGTTTTATTTCTGGGGGATACGCTATGAAATCAGCCGCTTCCCTTAAGACACCATTTTATGATTCTATATGTTCACAAGTGCCAAATTGGAAACATTTTGAGGCAGTTGGTTTTGTCTCTTTCTTTCTCGGGGCCCATCATCCAAGACTAGACTTACAGACCCTTCTCTTAACTGTAAAAGACCTCTAATGTTAATTGTAAAGGATCTTGAGTCCAAAACTATTTCCTGCTCTTCCCCAGGGATAGAGGGATTTCTGGAGTGCCTGGGTGGCTCAGTTGGTTAAGTGTCCAATTTCCTCTCAGGTCATAATCTCGCAGAATGTGAGTTCGAGCCCCACATTGGGCTCTGTGCTGACAGCTCAGAGACTGGAGTCTGCTTCGGATTCTGTGTCTCCCTCTCTCTCTGCCCCTCCCCCCCCTCAGAAATAAACATTAAAAAAATTTTTAAAAAAGGATAGAAGGATTCTTCTTCTTTTTTTCCTTCTCTAGATGCAGTGCATTTTCACCTGTGCCATTGGAGTGACAAAGTGTGTTGTTTCCCCTCTAGCATCTTAAGACTTACGTTCTGTAGGCTAGAAAGGTGCAGATGGGGTTCCATCTTTTTCTTCAGCAGCAACTGCTCCCATTCTCTGGGCTGTTTCTTTGAGTACTTGGTGGAGTAGCCATGGAAAAATCCATGAGTGAGGGTTTCTCATTTCTCAAATGTCTGAGTATCCCATGCACGCTATCTCATGATGGCCCTCACTTAATCTTCGGCAATTTGTTAAAAATATTAGCTGAATTCTTTATACCTGCTTGTATGGTACCCAATGTCTTCATTTCATCTCTTCCACAAGTTAGCCAAAGCTCTTATTCCATCTTTCCTTGGAGGAGCCTCTCTTTCCTTAGATTCAGGCTCCTTGTTTGCCCTACAATCTCAGTAATCTGAAGAGTTCAAGAAAAGTGATGATGTTGTAATTTATTCAGATTATTCTTGTTGTTAGATTAGCAGGGATATTTTGTCTAGTTTTCCACATCTTAGAGTTCCATAGTGGAACTCTGAACCATGATATTTTTTTTAAGAGTAGGGAAGGGTCAGGAAGGGGATGAGAAGTCTTCATTCGAAGACATGTTTCCAGAAGAACTTGCAGACCGTGTAATTTGGGGCTATGAATCTGAACTTGAATTGGCCTGTTAGAAAGGAAAGGGTTATTCTCTTACTTCTAGATTAGTTTGAAAAAGCCTTGGGAAGCCAGATTGATTCGATCTGCTTCGATCTAATTCCCAGCGATGTCCCCTCAGCTGACCCAACAGCTGGTGGTAGGTACTAAGCTTGTCCTCTGGTTCCTGATTACTATGGTGTATTTTGAAACTATTTTACCCACAGTAGCCCAGCTTCTCCTGGTGTGCGTCTGTAAATGCAACCTAGGCCATCTGGTCTTTTCCTCCTGGGTGACCAAATGTTATCTTGCCTACTGCTTTCATTTGTTAACATTGTGTGCTCATGAAATGATGACTCTGCCTGAATGGAAGTGAAAGGGTAATAGAGTATGAATGAGACAATAACAAAAACCAGTGCTGCTGTTTATCGAGCACTGCCACATACCAGGGCTATGTGAAATGCTTTACTGCATCGTCTCATTTGGTTCTTGTAGCAAACCTGTGGGTAAGTGCTATTATTATATCATTGCAAATAGAAAGAATCAATAAATGAATTAACTAAATGGTGTTGGGAAAAATGGACAGCCACATGCAAAAGAATGAAACTAGACTACCATCATACACTATACACAAAGATTAACTCAAAATGGATTAAAAACTTGACCTAAAACCATAAAACTTGTAGAAAAAAAAGGCATAGGCAAGCTCCTTGACATGGGTCTTAGTGATGCTTTTTTGTATCAGACTCTAAAAGCAAAGGGGACAAACAGAAAAATAAACAAGTGGGACTACATTGAACTAAAAAGCTTCTGCATAGCAAAGGAAACAATCAACACAAAGAAAAGGCAACCTACTGAGTGGGAGAAAACATTTGCAAACCCTGTATCTGAAAGGAGTTAATATCCAAAATATATAAAGAATTCATACAACTCAATAGCAAAAGCCCTAAATAATCCAATTAAAAATGGGCAGAGCATATGAGTAGACATTTCCCCAAAGAAGACATATGAAGAGCCAACAGGTACTTTGTTGAAAGATGCTCAACATTATTATTATAAAGGAAATGCAAATGAAAACCACAATGAGATATCACTTCACCTCTGAATAGAATAGCCATTATTAAAAAGACAAGAAACAAAAAGTGTTGGTGAGGATGCGGAGAAAATGGAATCTTTAAGCACTGTTGGTGGGATGTAAATTGGTACAACCACCATAGAACACACGTTTTGAAGTCCCTCAAAAAATGAAATATGATCGATCCAGCAATTACAATTCTGAGTATTTATCCAAAGAAAATGAAAACACTAACTCAAAAAGATATGTCCACCCTTATATTTATCGCAACCTTATTTACAATAACCCAAGATACAGAAGCAAACCAAGTGTCTGTTGATAGATAAATGAATAAAGAAGATGTACACACACGCACACACATACACACACACACACACACACACACACACACACACACAATGGAATACCAATCAATCATAAAAAACTATGAAATCCATGTGGCAACATGGATGGACTTTGATCAAACTGGCTAGTGGTCTATCAATTTTGTTAATTCTTTCAAAGAACCACCTTCTGGTTTCATTGATCTGTTCTACTGTTTTTGTTTTGTTTTGATTTGGTTTTGATAGCATTAATTTCTGCTCTAATCTTTATTATTTCCTGTCTTCTTTTGGTTTTGGGTTTTATTTGCTGTTCTTTTTCCAGCTCCTTAAGGAATAAGGTTAGATTGTGTATCTGAGATCTTTCTTGCTTCTTTAGGAAGGCCCGGATTGCTATATACTTTCCTCTTATGACCACCTTTCCTTCGTCCCAAAGGTTTTGGGTTGTGGTGTTATCATTTTCATTGGCTTCCATATACTTTTTAATTTCCTCTTTAACTTCTTGGTTAGCCGGTTCATTCTTCAGTAGGATGTTCTTCAGTCTCCAAGTATTTGTTACCTTTCCAAATTTTCTCTTGTGGTTGATTTTGAGTTTCATAGTGTTGTGGTCTGAAAATATGCATGGTATGATCTCGATCTTTTTGTACTTATTTAGGGCTGATTTGTGTCCCAGTCTATGGTTGATTCTGAAGAACGTTCCATGTGCACTGTAGAAGAATGTATATTCTGCTGCTTTAGGATGAAATGTTCTGAATATATCTGTTAAGTCCATCTGGTCCAGTGTGTCATTCAAAGCCATTGTTTCCTTGTTGATACTTTGATTAGATGATCTGCCCATTGCTGTGAGTGGGGTGTTGAAGTCTCCTACTATTATGGTATTACTATCAATGAGTTTATGTTTGTGATTCATTGATTTATATATTTGGGTGCTCCACATTTGGCTCATAAATGTTTACAATTGTTAGGTCTTCTTGGTGGATAGGCCCCTTGATTTTGATATAATGCCCTTCTGCATCTCTTGATACAGTCTTTTAAAGTCTAGATTGTCTGATATAAGTATGGTTACTCCAGCTTTCTTTTGTTGACCATTAGCATGATAGATGGTTCTCCATCCCCTTACCTTCAATCTGAAGGTGACTTTAGGTCTGAAGTGGGTCTCTTGTAAACAGCATATAGATGGATCTTGTTTTCTTATCCATTATGTTACCCTATGTCTTTTGATTGGAGCATTGAGTCCATTGACAGTTACAGTGAGTACTGAAAAATATGAATTTATTGCCATTATGATGCTTGTAGACTTGGAGTTTCTGGTGGTGTTCTCTGGTCCTTTCTAGTCTTTGTTGCTTTTGGTATTTATTTATTTATTTATTTATTTAATTTTCATCTTTTCTCCCCTCAGAGAGTCCCCCTTAAAATTTCTTGCAAGGCTGGTTTAGTGGTCACAAACTCCTTTAATTTTTGTTTGTCTGGGAAACTTTTAATCTCTCCTTCTATTTTGAATGGCAGCCTTGCTGGATAAAGAATTCTTGCCTGCATATTTTTCTGGGATTCAGCACATTGAATTTATCCTGCCACTCCTTTCTGGCCTGCCAAGTTTCTGTGGATAGGTCTGCTGCCAACCTGATCCGTCTTCCCTTGTAGGTTAAAGACTTTTTTTTCCCTTGCTGCTTTCATGATTCTTTCTTTGCCTAAGTATTTTGTGAATTTGACTATGACAAGCCTTGTTGATGGTCAGTTTTTTTTTTTTTTTTTAATCTGATGGGAGTCCTCTGTGCTTCCTGGATTTTGATGTCTGTGTCTTTCCCCAGGTTAGGAAAGTTTTCACTATGATTTGTTCACATAACCCTTCTACCCCTTTTTCTCTCTCTTCATCTTCTGGGACTGCTATGATTCTGATGTTGTTCCTTTTTAATGAGTCACTGATTTCTCTAGTTCTTAAATTGTGCTCTTTTGCCTTAGTCTCCCTCTTTTTTTCTGCTTCAATAATGAAGCATAAGTTTCTCCATAAGTTTGTCCTCTGTATTGTTGATTCACTTCTCTGCCTCATTCATCTTTGCCACCGTGGCATCCATTCAAATTGCACCTCAGTCATAGCATTTTTTATTTCATTCTGACTAGTTTTTACTTTGTTTACCTCTGCAGAAAGGGATTCTAATCTATTTTTGACTCCAGCTAGTATTCTTATTATCGTGATTCTAAATTCTAGTTCAGACATCTTGCTTGTATCTGTGTTAGTTAAGTCCCTTGCTGTGGTTTCTTCCTGCTGTTTCTTTTGGGGTGAATTCCTTTGTTTCATCATTTTGAAGGGGGAAAAGGAATTAAAGAGGTTAAAAAAATTTTTTTAATTACAATTAAAAAATGAAAAACAACAAACACAAAAAAAGTCAAATAAATGATGCTAGATCCTAGGTGTGTTTTGTTCTGGGTGTTGAAAGAGGCTTGACGGATTAGAGAAAAGAAGGGGAAAGGGGAAAGGAAAAAAGAAAGGAATCATTTGAAAATTTGAAAAAATGAGTACACTGAAATAGAATTAAATAAAATGATGGAAGTAAAATAGAATTTGAAAACATTTACACAAAAGTAAAAAATATAGTAGAAAAAATTAAGGAAAAATATTTTTAATAAAAATTGAAAATAAAAATAAATTTCTTTCTGTTTTCAAGAAAAAGAAAAGAAATGAAAGCAAGGAAAAAAGAAAAAAAAAGAAAATTGAATAGATGTAGCAGTGAGCAGACTGAAATACGATTGAAATTACTTCTATTTCTCCTGGAAGTCAAACTATGAAGTGCTTTATAGTCCATAAAGTAAGCAGGTGGAGAGACTTGTGTTCCTGCAGAGCAAGGTTGGCCCCGTTGGGCGGGGCTTAGTGTAATGGCTCCGTTCTCCACTAGATGGTGCTGCCTAGCTTACTGGGGTGGATTGTTGTGGAGCTTGCAGGCTCCACACTGTGCGCATGCGCGGGAGTGGTGCGCATGCGCGGGAGTGGTGCGCATGCGCGGGATCGGTGCGCATGCGCGGGATCGAGGAAAATGGCGTCACCCAACTCCCCATCCTCAAGTATCGCATCTCTATTCTCCCCGATCAGCAATCGCGCACCCCTCCTTTGTCTTCGGCTTCCGACCACTCCCTGCTTTTACACTGTCAGTGACCAAGCCCCAGGCAGCACCTCCCTCCTGAGTTTTATCTCAGATGCAGCTGTGTTTCCCGACCCCTCACTTCTGAGGGACTGCGGCTTTGACCTGCTCCGCCCCTCTGGGGGAGGGCCTCACAGAGCGATGGCCGGGTGCTGGCCACACCCAGGAAGGTTCGCAGAGCGGTGCTGCTGCCGAAGCCCAGAGACTTCGGCCGGTGCCAGCCCGCCCCAGAAAAAGTTCACGCGATCGTGTAGCAGCAGCGTTTCAGGGATTATGGCAAATCACAACATATATCTGGCACCAGGCTTCACCCCCAGCGACCTTGTTCCAGCACCAGCAAATGTGGCTGTTCTCCCGGGTCCACTGGGGCCTTTGCCTGTAGGGAGTCCTTCCAGCAGGGGAACCGCCCCTCCCCGTGTGGCCCGAAGACCCCGGACTTGACTCTGCTCCTGGGGATTCGCCTTTCTCACCAGAGCTCCACCAGGTAACGAGCTGCAGAGTTTCAGACTCTGGTCCCCCTGTTTATAGAGTCTTACTGGAATTTAAATCCTCTCCTTTCCCCTTTCTCATTTTTAGTTCAGTCTCTGCAGCTGTTTCCAGTTTTCTACTTTCTCTCCAGCTGCTTTGGGGGGAGTGCTTTTCCCATATCCTCCCCCCACCATCTCCATCCTCTCTTCACAAGCAAAAACAGCTCCCTGCCCTCAGCAGCTTCTCTCTCCCCCAGTTCACCTCTCTGCGCCGCGTACCTGCTGAGTTCTGTGGTTCAGGTGGTGCAGATTGTTGTGTTAATCCTCAATCGGTTTTCTGGATGTGCAGGATGGTTTACTGTTGATCTGTCTGTATTTCATGGACACGAGACACAAAAAAAGGTTCCATGCTGTTCAGCCATCTTGGCTCCTCCTTTGAACCTCGAAAGCGTTATCTAAATAAGTCAGACCAAAAATCCAAATACCCTATGATCTCATTTATATCTAAAATAATAACAACAACAAAAACAGCAATAATCACCTACCTCATAGATAAAGAAGACAGGCTGGTGGTTGCCAGAGGCAAATCATGGGCATGGAATGCACATGGGTGTGTAATGTAATGTGTGACCATAGTTAATAATACTATATTGCATGCTTGAAAGTTGCTAAGAGGGAAAAATAAAAAAGAATCTGAGGCACACGTAATCTGAAGCAATATACATAAGATTGCAGATCTACTAAGAAGTAGATTCAGAACTCCAACCTAGTATCTTAATGGCTCCTGAAGTATATTGATATCTGTCCAATACTGTATTATTGTTGTTGGTGTTTGTTGTTGTTGTTTAACTTATAGAGTAACAACTCTCAAATAGAATGCCTTAGGTTAATGGAAATTTTCAGTGAAAGAGCTGACTTCTGAAGATGATACCAAGGGTCTTAGAGTAAAAGACAGTTTCATTCCCTCTGAGAAATCCTGTCATTCCTAGACTGTGGAAATCTTAGCTCTCTCTCTCCAGAGTCTGAAGCCTGCTCAGATGTCACCCTTAACAACAGTGGCTGTGACAGTAAAAGGCAGACAATGGAAGGGGTAACCAAAATCCTGAGTCCCTGCTTCCCACTTCAGGGTTGACAAGCCACACTGAGTCCTGTGGCCTGGGTTTGGGACACAGCTGCTAAAAGCACTTTCTTTTGGTTTCTCCTAAGTGGGATCTCCAAGAAGCCCAGTGATTGTGAATGCTTCAGACAGGCACAGCTGTAGGGGAGCTGGGGAACATCTTGTTGCATTTCTATAAAGAAAACAAGCTGACCATATATTCGGATCTATCCAAGGTTACTGCATGTACTTCCTTTAAAGTTTTGGTTTTTGTTTGTTTTGTTTCGTTTATAAATTTTGAGGCAGAATAAAAACATTCAGGTGGTGGCAGCCAGATTTTGTCCAATTTTACACACTTTCATTTTTCCTGTGCTTCTTGTGGACACATGTCAATAAATTTTATTCTTGTTATAAAAACAATAATGCCATACAGGGTATAGCTTTTTGTATTCTGCAAGGCCTTTTACATATACTATTTCATTTCATGTTATGAAGTCAGTAAGGCAGATGGAGAAATTGACGCACACTTGAGCAAAGAGAGTTCTACTAGAGAAAAAAAATTAATGAAGCATCAGATCCGGGTCTGGATTTCCACCCTTTATGATGACATGACCTGTCAACACAACCTGTGGTCCAGTCCCCCAGTCTTCATCTTGGAGGTGAGTCAGTGGGACCGGACCATTCTTGTTCTTTCTCCCTATTGCCCTCTACAGCTTGGACAATCCTGAGCTATCCATTGGTAAACATTTTGCCTATCTCATTACAGGTGGAAAATGGCATCCCGCGGTCATTTAAATTCATCTTCTTATTCTTACTGGAGTTTGGTTATCTTCTTATAGATTTATAGACCATTCATATCTCTTCCTTTTGAATTGCCTCTTCATCTTCTGCCTGATATATGTTTATGAATCTCGATATCTTCGATCCTTTCAAGACAGCTTAAAAGTATTTTCCTTGTAAACCGCATATATGGAAATTTTTCTTTAAAAACCTAATCTGAAAGTGTTTGTCTTTGATGATGAAGTCCAAGTCCTTTACTTCTGACGTGATTACATGTATTTGATCTTATTCCTGCTGTCTTATTTCCTCTTCTGTTTTGCTGTGATCTTCTCATTCTTGTCACTGGATTGACTGAATTTCCTTTGTTCTTTTCCTGAGTTTGTGTTGCATTTTGCTTTGTTTAAAACTAGTAGTTTTGAAAGCTCTCCATCTTATTTCCAGCTATCTCATGTTTAGCCATATATTTTTAATGTATTTATGCATATTTTCCTATTGTCCAAAATAAGTCAATATTTATAGCCCACACAAACAGGTGTTTGGCTTATTTTTATTTCTTCCTTTCTCCCTAGAATATTTCAGTTCCAGATTTTAATTTTTTTTTAAATTTATGATTTATGTCTCTCAAATGTTTAGTGATTCATGCTTGTTTATTTAATTTTGTAAACTGACAGCTGCAGTAATTAATATAGGCAGCTGACCTGGGGTTTTCTCATATATGAAGTATTATGTCTGTAGTGGAACTCTGCTCTCACTGGAAGGTTTCTCTTCAGTGGATGAAGAATGGTAGAATTTAGGCTTCTCTGAGAATGTGAGCCAAGAGCATGGTACCTTCTTTTGTGCTTGCCGAATATATGAGGCAATGTGCTTTAATACCTAGCATTTCAAAAAGGAGCTGCCTTTCTATTGTATATCCAAATTCAGAGTTGCAGCCAGCTTTTCTCTCTTGTCCCAGCGCTCACTGTTCATTCTCAAGACAGAATCCTCGATTTATTTAGAGACCATTCTTGTAGTTTTAATCTGCGTACCAAACCATGGCTGACTGCTGAATACGGGGAGATGGATGGGAATGGAGATCAACCGGCAAAACTACTCAGCTGTCCTCTGATAAGTTATCTCAGGGATCCTCACTTGACCCCAGCCCGCTGCATTTCCATTGAGAAGGGTTGGGCTGCTTTAGTACCCTTTGCTCGTGGCACAATTTGGGATTGCCAGTCCATGCTGTGATTTTTCTACCAACAAATCATTTCTGCTTCTCTCTTCCAACCATCCCCCAAATTTCTGATCCAGAAATGACACCTTTTCTTATTTACCACCTTTAACCAGAATGACTAACATTGCACAGACAAGGAAGCTAAGGCTTTGAGAAAGCAACTCTGAGAAGTAGGAGGTACCCTCCAAGGATAATAAGAGGCTCGAAGTATTGATAAGATAGTGAAGGGGAAAACCATTCTTGGGAGCCCGCTTTACTCCTCCCTTCACTGCACATACGAGTGCTTCATACGTTTTAAGCACTAGATGATCTCTTCTCAGTCCCATTCTTTAAGAAGATGCTATTTACCTGGTGTGATCCAGTGATGTCAGATATGGCATGAGCCAAGAATACATTGGTAGCTGAAGCATATGGAAATGTATGAGGAACCCCTCCTCCCCTCTATACTCCTATCACCCTTTTGTTGATTTATTTAACCAAAATGTGTCAAGTGCCTACAAATTACCATATACTCTGTTAATCCTTGGTTCACTGTGGTAAGTACAACGGGCAAGCCTTTTGTCCTCGCAGAACCTATAGTCACACCGTGGCATCACACTGGCCAACACCTTCTCCTTTTGCTTCTTCTATCTCTATTCTCAGTAAGAGAAACTACTAATCAATCCAATTAAGTGGCTGCATTGCCTAGAACTTTGAAGCT
Source organism: Panthera leo (assembly GCF_018350215.1). Classification (NCBI taxonomy): domain Eukaryota; kingdom Metazoa; phylum Chordata; class Mammalia; order Carnivora; family Felidae; genus Panthera; species Panthera leo. The sequence continues at coordinate 143,663,007 of NC_056687.1, read as the reverse complement.
ATCTCTAGTACTGTATAATGAAAGAAAAGTATCATTTTACCAACATTTAGGTTTGGCCAACAGGGTCTCACACATTTTTTAATGACTTTTGGAGGGGGGATCCCTTTAGAAAGACATTGGAATAAAGAATCCTAGTTCAGTGAAAGCTTCTGAACCACCTTTCTCATGTTGAATGTGTATTGCCATCTTGAGCAAATGGGGCTATACAAAATATGTTGTAAAGGTAAGGAATGAAGTGAAATTCAGAGTGGGATCAAACCTTGAGATAACATGTAGTTTGGGAGGTATTGAGAGCCTTGTTCTCCATGTCCAAAGAATAAAAAGGTGGCACTAAATGATGTCTAAGGTCTTCTAGCAGTAATGTTTACTGGGCCTACGTTAATTAAAAATATAATACAATAAGCTCTGTTTTCATCTTTTTGATTTCCAACCACATAGGACATTTCTTGAGCTTAGTGGAATTTCTATGGGGAAAACAAAGAAGCTAAAAGGCAACTGAACGTACAAAGTAATAGTCTTGCAAATCCACAAACTTGCAGTTGGATGGTGTATCTTAAACTCCCTAATAAGGTGTCAAGGTGTTATTAAGGTGTCTTTCCTAAAGGAAAGACAAAAATATCTTTCTTTTTTTTAACATTTATTTATTTTTGAGAAAGAGCACATGCACACAGGAGGGGTGGAAAGAGAGGGGGACAGAGGATCCAAAGTGGGCTCTGCACTGAACCGGGGCTAAACTCAGGAACCATGAGATTGTGACCTGAGCTGAAGTCCAACACTTAATTGACTGAGCCATCCATAAGCTACTTTCTGAAGAAGGCCTCTTGTCTTAATAACTCTCCTGCGTTGTCTATGAAGTCCCAATGACAGTAGAGAGGAAAATCAAAGCAGGATAGTTAAGTTTCTTTTTACAAAATAGCGTGAGATGGAAAGATTCTTTCTGGGTTTTGTAGTGTTCTCACCCTTCTCTTCCTCCCTCTTTCTCATCATCCCACTGGCCACTCCTGCCCCCTCTCAGAATAAAGCTGGAGAAAGCAAGCTTTGGGACCCAACAATGCTAGGACATACTTTTTAGTGTAATTCACACCTTTCCCAAGTAAATTCCTTAGGAACCTCAGTAATTGGTAACTGATGTTTATTGAATTGGTCTCCTCAAATTGTCACTGGGACGGAGTGAGAAATTGTTATACATCCTGCCAGCAGCCTGCTGTTGATGTTTGGTTTTTAAAGTCCCTTTAGATTATCCATAGTAGGTGTGTCCATGAAGAATTGTTCCAAGACTCTTAATATGTCACTCTTCTCCTTCTCTTCATTCCACTCTTCTGTCACCTCTAGTATCTCTCCTCTAAAACCCACTGATACACACATTGGAGACACACACACACACACACACACACACACACACCCTTATGTAAGTATTTGTATGGAGCCTGTGGAATATACCTAAGAGCATAAGCTCAGATTGCCTGGTTTTTTCCATTTAGCGGCTGAGTGATATTGGGCAACTCACTTAACCTCTCTGTGGCTCAGTTTCTTCTATATCACAGCACTCTTGTGAGGATTAAATGGCCTCATCCTCGTTCAGTATTTAGCCCAGGGCCTGGCACATTGTAAGTGCTCTATAAATGTGAGGTATTATGCTCATGATGAGCCTTCATTGTGCTTACATTCTTTTGGAGTCCTGGAGAAAGGACACCTTTAGCAGTGAGATGTTCGAGTAAGGTGCTCTCAAAAGACCAGTCCAGATTGAGCTAGGTCTCCACGTGTGGGAGTGGGGTAGGTAAAGTACTGTGTGGCTTGCCCTTTGTTCTTACATGAGTTCAAGTCCTGAAAGCAGCTTGGGGACTGGGTGGCAATGGTCTCCAAGTGCCCTTTCGAGGAGGCAAAGCTAAATGTCACTTGCTAGGTGCTGAAACTTAACTCTAAAGAGAATAAGTTAAAGGAATTAGTTGTATTAAGCAGAGCCAGGTAAATTATCTGCTGCGGTCAAAACCATTCTGGCAAAGCTCCATAGTGCTCACTTAGGTACCCGTTCCTATTGCTTCTGTACATATTGCCCTCAGCATCACTTTGGGAAGGAGAGAGGAGGGTAGGTGGGTGGGGACTTCTGATGTGGTGCTGACAAATACAAGCACTGGGAAACTTGACATTTTCTGTCCACATGAGCTCCCTCTGTTTCCTTTTTTCTTTTTTTCTCAGTTGTGATGGGCTTTGGTTTCGTTGAAGTTTAGTTTTGAGTTTTGACCTTAAGTAAACTCTGGTTGCAGGGTCAGTGTGATTGCCTTGTACAGGAGCTGTGGTTACATGCACAGGGCTGTGAGGGACACCAGCCTGGCTGGAAAGGATCTGCCCTCTATCTCCAAAAACTTGGCTTCCACCAGGTGAAATGAAATCCTACTCCTTTTAAGCTCCCTTTTCTAGGTTAAAACATTGTCCACAAAGATGGCAAATAAGAGACTCTTATGTACCACAGATCTTGCTTTCGTGGGCAGTATGTCACAAATTTTCTATGTGGCTGAGAAGGAGAGAGAAATATTCATGTAGAAAACTGTGTGTCTTGTACAGATAGGGAATAGTAGGAACAAAAATATCTTGTTTCTCTTTCTATTTAGTGTAACAAACAGTCTAATGCACAGAATTTACCACACAGACTTCCTGTAGCATAAACATACAGGTCCTGAAAATAGACAAATTTCATAAGAAATTTTTATTTTTATTTATTTATTTTTTTAACATTTATTTATTTTTGAGACAGAGAGAGAGCATGAACGGGGGAGGGTCACAGAGAGAGGGAGACACAGAATCCGAAACAGGCTCCAGGTTCTGAGCTGTCAACACAGAGCCCGACGCGGGGCTTGAACCCACAGACCGTGAGATCATGACCTGAGCCGAAGTTGGACGCTTAACCAACCGAGCCACCCAGGCGCCCCAAGAAATTTTTAAAGAAAATAGGAAAAATGCTCTACCGTGTAGAACACAAAGCTTTGTGTAAATGCCACGGAAGCTACCAAACACTGGCTGTTGGAAGCTATTGTGAATTCATCAGGGTGTTCTATGCTGTTTAAGGTGGTGAATCCCAACCTTTCATAAATAAAAGCTCTTTTTCATTTTTGCAAGGCCTGATGCCTGGAAGGGGACAACGATGGATCAATAATCTCACCAGGGTAACATCTGGAGAAACTATTGAATACAGGTGTGAGAATGGTGTTTTGTGCCTGTATTGTGGGTTTCTGCCAGCCAACATTCATTCATTCATTCATTCAGTCAGTCAGTCACTCACTCACTCACCCATTCATACTTCTAGCTAATAGTATCAGCTACAAGTTACAGCCAAAGCTGCTCACTACCAAAAAAAGGGGGGGGGAACTGTGATAACGTCTCACAGACCAACTATAACTTCCTCCGGGAGAAGGAACCTACAGATCTAGAGATCTCTAAATTCTGTCCTCTGGGAAAAATGGAATTTAGGCAACATTTAGACTGTGCATTCAGGGTCCTCAATCTATAGGCATGAAGCTTTGCTTATGACACTTATAAATGCCTGCAAGCCATGAAGGTTAGTCAAGATTAGGCTGCTGCTGCTGCTGCTGAAAGAGGGGAAAGGCAATGAGACTCTGGAAGCTACATGGCAAATGAACCACTTGTATCTTTTAAAATCTACTGGAAAATCCAAGAGTCCCTGTCAAGGGGGCCGCTCCAAGACATCCCTGACGAGGCAGCTTTTCTCCATGAGCCCTGCACTGTGACAGGATGTAAGTCCCATTTGGAAGAAATCTTACACCCAGAAACACAGCCTCCCGTTGATCTTTGTCTTTGAAGTGTGGGTTCACCCACAACATGTGACTCAAAGACACATAAAAGAAGCGGCAACCCCCATGGCCACGGATAAGGTCATTAACTCGTGAGAGAAGTTAGTTTGGAGATTAGTCACACCTCATGCAGGATAACCTTTGCCATTCTGTGCCCACCTTCATCACAGCTAATTTCAAAACAAATCCTTTTCTTTTTCAAGGTGTTTAAAAAAAACAAAGCAACAAAAAAATCTCTGGTCAATTTACATATGTGATTGTATCAGCCTTCACAAGAGTTCAGACTCATAGCTGGAAATTTGTTTTAATTTGTTGGTTTACCCTGTGATCCTTGCTTACTCCTGATTATATCTCTAATGCAAAGAGAACTTGGGACCTTCAGTTTTTAACTTTATTATATTTTGGCTTCCAAAAATAAGATGGTTGTGGATTTGTGTATCTCCTCTGAAAGCGTTAGTGTCTGCACTTATACCCCAATGTTTATAGCAGCGCTTTCAACAATAGCCAAATTATGGAAAGAGCCTAAATGTCCATCAACTGATGAATGGATAAAGAAGATTTGGCTTATATATACAATGGAATACTACTTGGCAATGAGAAAGAATGACATCTGGCCATTTGTAGCAACGTGGATGGAACTGGAGAGTATTATGCTCAGTGAAATAAGTCAGGCAGAGAAAGACAGATATCATATTGTTTTACTCATATGTGGATCTTGAGAAACTTAACAGAAGACCATGGGGGAGGGGAAGGGGGGTGAAAAGTTACAGAGAGGGAAGGAGGCAAACCATAAGAGACTCTTAAATACTAAGAAGAAACTGAGAGTTGATGGGGGGTGGGGGGAGAGGGGAAAGTGGGTGATGGGCATTGAGGAGGGCACCTGTTGGGATGAGCACTGGGTGTTGTATGGAAACCAATTTGACAATAAATTACAAAAAATAAAAAAAAATAAAGTGTTGGTGTTTGAACGGGAAAAAAAAGCCTAAAAAAACTCAGCTCTATTTTCTAAAATGTGTAATTAAATTCCATGGAGTCAACCTGGATAATAGGCAACAAATATGAAAAACACTCTTTCTATTGGACTATATGTCCAACTGTACCCCCAAGTAGACTGAGAGTTGTTAGCTATGTCTATGGGCCATCATCATCACAATTTAATATTACTAGTTCAACTTGGGAAGAACAGAAATAAAGTAAAACTAATATGTCAGTGCATGTCTTTTAAAATACACACTTGCTGCCTTTTGAAAACCATACTATTACACTACTCAGAATCATTGTGAAATTTCAGATGAGAAAAATGTGGGGTTTTTTTTCTCCCTCTGCGTCTTGGTAATACCCCTTCAGATACTTTTTCTCTTTTTACACAAGGGATTCCTTCTGGATAAGTGTTTTTGTCAGTCAGTCAGTAAACAAGCAATTACAAATAGTCACTGGGAACCATATCAATACAAAGTATAGCTCGTTTTTCTAAGCCATATCAGATCCTCTCAGCCCACCAGATAGGGTGCTGCCCCATCTACAAAAGTATCTAAGTACCATTGCAGATAATCTTTCATTCTCTGAGTTTCTATAGCCCTTGGTATATACCTTAGAACATTGCTTTATACTAAGTTGTGTTCATAGGTGATTTTTTTTGGTGCATCCACCACCATATACAGATTTTTATATCATCTTACCTCACATCCTGGCCTTCTGGCTGACTCACAAATGTTTAAGTTGGCTAATAGATGAGTGTATTTCCAACTTCATCAAAGGATCTTGCCACCCGAATTTCAGATTTAAAAAATGAGATTTTCATCAGTAATATTATCTGGTGTATTAGTCTGCTAGTGCTGCCATAAAAAATGCCACAGGCTGGGTGCCTTAAACAACAGAAACTAATTTTTCACAGTTCTGGAGCTTAGAAGTTCAAGACCAAGATGTCAGCGGGTTTGGTTTCTCCAGAGATCTGTCTGAGATGGACACCTCTTTGTGCCCTCACATCACCTTTCCTCTGTGAGCACACACTCCTGGTGTCTCTTCCTCTTCATAGAAGGACATTGGTCCTATTGGATTGGGACCCCACCATTATAAACATCATTGAACCTTAATTGCTTCCTTAACAACCTCGTCTCCAAATATAGTCACATGGGGGATTAGGGCTTCGACATATGGATTGGAGGGGGGACACGCACAGACAATAACACCTGGCATGGTAGGTAGGCTTCCAAGATGTCACCTAGATTTCCCTCCCCCTGGTGCACATGCCCCAGGACTATGAACATGGTGGATTTTACCCCGTGATTAGGCTACGTTAGATTGCAGATTTGACCTTCAGATGCGAGATTATCCTAACTGAATCACATGAGCCCTTTAAAAGCAGAGGGGTTTTTTTTTTTTTGTTTTTTGCTTTTTGTGTTGTTGTTGTTGTTGTTGTTGTTTTTGTTTTTTTCTGTCTGTCCCGCAGAAGGGACAAATCAAAGAGATTTTAGTTGAAAGAAACTTGATGTAAGGGAGGTTCTCTGTTGCTGAGACGGGGGAGTCACGTGCCAAGGTGTGCTCCACACTGGCATGGAGGAGCTGAGGGTGCTCCCTGACCGACAGCTGCAAGATGGCAGGGAGCTCAGCCCTCCAACCACAAGGAACTAACTCTACCGACAACCTGAGCGATCGTGGAAGTGGATTACTCCCCAGAGCCTCCAGCTGAGAACTCAGCTTGGCCAGCGTCTCCATTTCAGCTTTGTCATGCCCTGAGTGGAGAACCCAGCCATGTCCTGTGGGACTTTTGACCTCCCGAACTGTGAGATAATAAGTAGCTGTTATTTTAAGCTGCTAAGCTTATGGTAATTTGTTACATGGCAATAGAATATTGATACAGATAAGTATTAATAGGTCATCTGGATTAGCCACAGACCCATGGAAACAGAACCAACTGGAGATAATTCTTCTGGCACAGCCACGTCTTTTATACCAAGTTCCCTGGTGTTTCTCACACCTTTATATAACATGCACGTCTCCTGGGGTTCTGATTCAGGCATTCTATGGTGAGTCCCGGGGTACAGCATTTCTAACAAATTCCCACAGGAGGTTGGTGCCACAGTCCGAGGGTCACACTTCGAGTGAAAATTGTATACTTAGGAAATTGGTTTTATCCTCAGAGCTGTGGGAAGCTCGGTCTATCTTCCCTCTGCTTTTTAGTCGTTGATTGGTCACATTTCTCAAAGGAGTTGGTCTAGAATCTCTGACATTCATGTTAATGGCGTCAGAAATTTGAGATCTGTAATAATAAGAGTTAGTATTCCTTGGAGATTTCCTATGTGCCGTGCACTTGTAAGTATTTACATGAGTTGCTTCATTTAAATCCTATGACTTCTAATCAGTACATGCTGTTGTCACCCTTTGTTTGGAACCCCAACCTTAAGCAGCACAAACAATGTGGCCCAGATCACATTGCTTACAGGTTGGAGTTACGGTTCAAATCTAGAATTTGCTGATACTCTTAATCATTATTTTATTCAGCCCTTCTTTCTTGCCATAACTGAGAATATAACAAAAGAAAACATATATGTCCTCCTCCCTTGCTTAGTTAGAGAGGAAATGTATTTTTTCTTTATTCCTCTCTCAAAGACTAGTTTGAAAGGGTCTCCTGCCTACAATTGTGATCCAGAATATGTTCAAGAAAATACTGTAGTTTACAAGTTTCTGGCAGATTTTTTTTTTGGTAAAGCTAAAATCAGAGTCTTTTGGTTAAGGAAAGGCCTTTCTGTGGTTGTTTAAATGCAAAAATAAAAAAAAAATAAAACTCAGAAATAGATAAAAAGTTTGGGTGGAGAGAGCAAAGCTTAATAAGTGAAGAAGATTGGGGGGGGTGGAGGGATGGGGATCAGCAGGTGCAAATGGAGGGCAAGATGAGTCTGAGTAACATGGCAGGTGTCGGGGCTTTAGGAGAAAAGACAAACCATGTCTAGCCATGTTAGACAAAGTCCTAGAAGAGAAACGTCTTTGAAAAACAATTCAATTAAAGGACAACTGAATGTCAGCATATTAAACTGTTCCCTTTACTGAGCTCTGTTGTTCTCTCCTTCCTTGATCTTAATACTTTCAGTCAAAGGCCTTTGTGTGTTGGGGGACAAAGGGACAGTCCAGTAAAGAGGAATATAATGTTTCCCCCATGACACTCTGCTGATACCAGCATGGTGGCAGCAGCATCACACAGAGAAAGGGCGAAATCCCAGAGCTACAGGCTGTTTCACTACAGCAGAGGCGTGGGTCCACGCTGAGCACTGGAGATGGGACCGTGGGCTGGCTGAGTAAGCAGCAGTGTGTAGCATGCAGTGCCCCGTGGAAGCTCAAGTCCCTACCCTGAGGTTTCTCGGCACTGGCGCTGATGATGTCTGGGGCCTGATCATTCTTCTTAAAAAAAATTTTTTTTAATGTTTATTTATTTTTGAGACAGAGAGTGGCAGAGCATGAACAGGGGAGGGTCAGAGAGAGAGGGACACACGGAATCTGAAACAGGCTCCAGGCTCTGAGCTGTCAGCACAGAGCCCGATGCGGGGCTCGAACTCACGGAGCGTGAGATTATCACCTGAGCCGAAGTTGGATGCTTAACTGACTGAGCCACCCAGGCGCCCTGAGGGGCCTGATCATTCTTGGTTGTGGGTTGCGGTCCAGTGCCTATCAGGATATTTAGGGGCACTCTGGCTTCTACCGCACTAAATGCCAATAGCACCCTTCTTGCCCCAGTTGTGACACCAGAAATGTTTCTAGACATTTCTAGATATCCTCTACGGGCAAAATCTCCCTGGCTAGGAACAGGTACCCTACACCAAACCTTCCAGACATATTGAGAAGGTCTCAGATACCTGCAAAGCATGGGATGTTGACTTAAGCCATAGGACTAAAGAAATCCAGGCTACAGATCTAGGTTCCAGCAATGTAAAGCAGAAATGCAGACTCAGACAGGGTTTGGGATGCAGTGGGAGCTAGGGGTAATCATATCTGTGTTTTCTAGGTGTTTATGCTTAAAAGGAACATTGGGGAAACAAATTTTTTTTAATTTCAAAAAAGGAACATCAGTCTCTAGAGCACTTCTCCAGAAAATAAAAGGGCTGAGGATCTCTCACCATTGGGGTGTTTGCCCAATTCAAATATAGTTTTCCTTAAAAAAAATCATAAATATTTCATTGCAATTGTCAAAATGAAGACCCAAAACGAGACTTTTCAATTTTGGTTACTAACAGGCAAAGGCTGTGATTTGGTTCAAGCCACTTGTGAGCCGTCTGCCTTCCACGGGTGCTGCCTTTATAGCACCCTTGATTAGATGTGACATTTTCTCACCCTGAGTATTTTGCCCATATTTGAAGAGACCTACACAGGGGACCTTATTAAAATCTGCAGAAGCCTGTGAATAAGTGAGGATGCACTTATGTGAACGGAAGGGAGAGAATGGATTTTTTTATCTTCTGGGAATCTGGTGGTTTTATTTTAGAGGAGCTTGCAAACAGGAGAAGAAGATGCTGATCTCGTTTGATAACGGACCGCAATGCCTCCTTTGCTCGGAAGCCGAGAGCCCAGGGTAAAGCAGAGTTTAAATTATTTTTTATGGCCCACTAAAATGGGAATTGCTTCTTCTGTTAAACTCCAGTTTCCTTTGCTAGTTATAGTGAAGAGATGTGGATGGCACAGAGCAACAGATCACCATGACCCCATGTTTGTAAAGCTTGGCTCACTCGAGTCTGTGTCTGGGCTCACAAGAGATGTGAGCTCCACTCTGCTCCCAGTCTGATTTGTCCTTGATTTGCTTTTCTAGTAAATGACCTGGGTCCCAGTATAAGAAAATGGAGGCAAGCCTCTAAAAGAAGGCTGACCCTGTTGAAAATGGTGAAATGAGAAAATTTGTCCCCAGTGTTCCTTCCTGTCCCCTTTCTATCCTGATAGGGCCTTTCTTCACACACTTTTATAGGCCCTCAATATGCTAATGGTTTTCTAGATACATCATTTTAAGTGAAGCAGCCTCATTCCCAGGCTCCGATGCAAGCCACATGACCGTGGTTCTACCACCCCCCACCCACCCACACCACATAGGATCGGGGGGTCAGGGGTGGGATGTTGAATCAAGACAGCCACCTATGACAGGGGAAAAAGGACGAGATCCGTCAGCCCATATGTTACCTTAGGAATTTACATTAGGGGCGCCTGGGTGGCTCAGTCAGTTAAGCATCCAACTCTTGATTTCGGCTCAGGTCTTGATCTCACGGTTCGTGAGTTTGAGCCCCGTCTCCAGCTCCCTGCTGACAGTACAGAGCCTGCCTAGGATTCTCTCTCCCTCTCTCTCTGCCCCTCCCCTGCATGTAAACAAACTTAAAAAAAAAAGGAATTTATACTGAAAAGTGACAAAAGGAAGTAGGTATGAACTGGGATAGCTGGCACCAAGACTAGGAGGCTGAGTGGGCTGAGGGAGAGGAGGTAAAAGAGATGGGATAAGGAGCCATGGAAAGCAGAAAGCTATTGATCCCTTAGCAAATATTTACTGAGTATTTACTGTGTGCTGCACAGTTCTAGGTGGGGATACGGCCCCAGCTTCCGGGAGGCACTCAGGCGATGAAGAGGTAAACGTAATACAAAAGATATTAGACACTAATGAGGGCTATAAAGAAAACAAAATGGAGACAGGCGACAGAGTGACGTGTTGGGGGCGGTGGAGTGGGGGGAAGGGGCGAGGGGGCCCACTTTGGGATGGTGTGGTCGGGAAGGTCTCCCTAAGGAGACGAGATCCAAGCTGGGTCCCCAGTGACTCGCACAGATGAGTCTCCGGAGACTCAGGAAAAACATCCCAGGCAGAAGACCTGGCGAATACAAAGGCCCTGAGCAGGGGTGAGTGTGGCCTATTCAAAGAAAGAAAGAAGGGCAGTGTGGCTGGAATGCAGAGGCAGGAGAGAGCGGCACAGGATGAAATAAGAAAGTAAGGGGCAGGTCATCCAGGCCGACGTGACAGTGGGGAAAACAGGGTTTATCCTGAGTGTAGGGAAGCCTTCACATGTGTATGAGCACCTCGAAAGTGAATAGAAACAAAACCAACAATGTGAAGTTCCTGAGTAAATGTTCAAAGGAAAAAAAAAAAAAGAAACACAGCTCGTACATGTGCAAAAGATGCCCAATTTCAATTTCTGTTGGCGAAGCCGAAGAGAAGCCTCCGGGTGCTCTCATACAGGGCTGAGGCATGTGCAAAACGGGGCGGCCCCTGCTGAAAATGGCATTTGCTAATGGATTCGATCCAGGAACAAGTCAAATGTAAGAATCAAAGATGATGTCTAAACATTCAGCTTGAGCAATAGGGAGGGCTGTGATGTGATTTACTGAGTAAGGAAGGCTGCGGGAAGAACGTGTAAGGGAGTGGATGGGTGCAGGAGACCATTTCCAACATAATCAATCCAAATCCAGCTTGGGGTGTGTTATATGTGAGATCCCTGTTGCTCAGTCAAGTGACGACACCAGCAGGCAATTGGATGTGCAGGATGGGAGCTCAAGACTGGAGAAGTGTATTTGGAACTTGACAGGCTCTCTGTGGTATTAGCAGTCATGGCCTGAATTGGCTCCTAGGGGCTTGCTGCCCCCATCGCCGTGTGCAGCTGAGGTAGAGCATAGTGGGGCTCAACTTCAAGGTCCATAAGAATCAAAACTATGGAGTTTTGAAAAAAATCTCCATTCCTAGGCCTCAGCTCTAGAGATTCCAATTATGCATGCAAGCACTGGGTTGGACCCAGGAATCTTCATTTTAAATACACACTTCAGAAAATTCTGGGGTGCCTGGGTGGCTCAGTCGGTTGAGTGTCCAACTTTGGCTCAGGTCATGATCTCACACTCTGTGAGTTCAAGCCTTGTGTTGGGCTCTGTGCTGACAGCTCAGAGCCTGGAGCCTGCTTCAGATTCTGTGTCTCCCTCTCTCTCTGCCCCTCCCCTGCTCATGCTCTGTCTCTCTCTGTCTCAAAAATAAATAAAAACACTAAAAAAAATTTTAAAAAGAAAACTCTGATGTTGGTGGTCTGAAAGGCCACACTATAAGACATGGTCCCAGAATGCTGCAGAGCCCGATTCAAAAACCATGAAAGTACCTTCTTAAACTACACAAACCGCTAAACACAAACGTTTATATCTACACGGATCTGGAACACTAGCTACTTATTTTATGTCCATTCATTCATTTAATTCTTTGTTTTTCATAAATTTAAATTTTTGAAAAGGTAGCAAGGTCACACGCTTAAAAGTAAAAATGGTATAAAAAGGGAGATGTCAAAAAAGTATTGCTTCCACTGTCATTCCCATTCGTTTTACGTCTCGCTCCCTGTCCCATAAGGACTTCTATTTCTATTAGTTTCTTTTGGGTACTAAAAATAATTCTTTTTGAAATTTAAAACAAATATAAGTGCTTTTTCTCCCTCAGTGCCTCAACTTTCTTAGACAAATAGAGCCCCCTGTAGACAGTATCTGTTCCTGAAAGGATTCACTAATAAATGCTGGAGATCTTTCCATATCAGTGCATAAAGGGCACCTCATTCTTTGTTTTACAGCTGCATAATATTCCATGGTATACATGCACCATAGTTGATTTCCCGGTTGGTGGGCAGTTGGACTGTTTCTTATCTTTTGCCGTTAATTAATGCTGTACCGCATATTAATGTACATTCGCTGTTTCGTATCTACGAGGTGTACCTGTAGGATAAATTCCCAGAAGTGGGATTGCTGGGTCAAAGGGTAAATGCATTTATAATTTTGATAACGCTTGCCAAATTGCCCTCTGCAGGGGTTGTACCATTTTGCACTCCCACCAGCAATGCATGAGAGTGCCCGTTTCCCTACCACCTTGCCAACAGAGTGTGTTGTTAAACTTTTGGGTTTTTGCCAATCCGATAGGTGAGAAATGTTATTTTAGTGTACGTTCACTGTTTTGTCTCTTATTAGGAGTGAAACTGAGCTCTTTTCATATTATACATATAAACGTGGCATGCACTTTTTTTTCTTCCCTTAAACAGTCTGTTCGTGAAACTTTTGACCATTTTCTTCTCGATTTCTAGGAGCTCTTTATATATTAAAGAGATGAGTTCTTTGTAATATAAGACCAAGGCAATGTTTCCAGTTTTTCTTTTGTGATTTGATTTGCTCATTTTTAAAATGTATTTGAGTGTATCCAGTTTTCTTTATGGTCTCTGGATTTTGAGTACTTGTTAAAAGGCCTTACCACCTGCTCCTCCCCCCACCCCCAAAGTTCCAAAAGCATTCACTCATTATTTTCATTGTTTCAACCATCCTTTAGCAGATATCATTAGCCTTATTTTATGGCTAAGGAAACTGAAACCCACGAATTCAGACCTAAGCCTCCCTTACTCCTAAATTTTCTCAGATCATGATTCAAGGAGTAAGAAAAAGAATTCCTCTTCATAATGTCACTTTTTAAACTTTCACTAGGAGATTTGTGAAGGTTATTCTTTGCACTTGGCTCCGAATCTCAAATTTTAATGCTAGAACACCTGTGGCCGCTGCGGGAAAACATGTTAAAGAAAGAGGCCTTGTTATTTCTGAGGCTTTAAATAAGCGCAAAATCGCCCAGTTTCCTGTAAACATTAACGTTTGCATTTAAACAAACACAAAAACAATCCCCAAATCTTATAAGCATCAATGCTGGAAGCCAACATGTCGAAACTGCCAGGGCCATGCGCACCACCTACGGACGTCAGCAAATGTCCCTTTTAATTGAACGCTCAAAAGGATATCTGCAGGCAAGCAGAGAGGCCCTGCGGTGGCCACGTTGGACTGCATTAAGGGACACCTGGAATCCATGGCAGCGCCTCGTCCCTGTCTCTCCCTTTCTCTCTGCCAGAGCCAGCAGGTAGGGAGAGTGCTGACGTGTCTATCGAGGGCTAGGAAAAATACTCCGTTTGAGAGCCAGTCCTCGGATGGAAGATGACCCAGATGAAGCCTTGCGCCTGAAGTCTCCTCTCCCCACTAAACTCCGGAACCCTGAGGGGCCACTCTCTGCAGAAGCAGGGTAATGAGACATCCGCCTCACCAGTTTGGCAGGGGAATGGCTCTCGCCAGGTCACATGTCAGACCTGCGGTTGTGATGGGTTTTTCTCTGGGATTAACTGATCAGCTGGGAAGTGCTGGATGAGATGGAGTCCAAGGCCACATCTAGACACCAAGCTATAAAGCACCGAGATTCATTAGTGATGTCTGTCACTGACGTAGCAGGGGGGAATGGTCACGCCCGAGTCGAGCGTCTGCTGACCCCCGTTTGAAGGCTTGTAGTTACTTTACAGAACAAAGACCCAGTGAAAATGACTGGGATGAGCTTACCCACTCCAAATGCCAAAGTTCGGGGATGCTTCATTCTAGTGAAGTCCTCTGGGTCATTTTCCACAGGGCGGTATCAATGATATAAAAGGCAACCCTTTTGCTTGGTTGTCCATACCCTGCCATGGGCTTACTCCTTCATTTCCACCTCTAAAATCCAGTGCTTCAGGTTCTAACACAGTGCTTTCCAGCAGTATGCCCGATGAACACTGAATCGAATTATATCACATTTAGCAGACTGAGTTTTAAAAAGCACTTGGCACACATTCATATAGTCATTCAACAAATACTTATTTAGCATCTACTTATTTGTATGGTACTAGTTAGATGTTGGGATTACAAGACTGAATGGCTAAATATGGTCTCTAAAAGTGTAGGTTTTTCCCAAATGCATGCATTAAAAGTTTTAAATTCTGATGACTCATATTCAAGGCAACTATTTCCACATTTTTTTCTTCTCCCTTCCTCTTGATGAAACTTACTCGATTGATGCATTCAATTTATTGAGCACTGATCATGTACCAAGCACTGGTCTAGTGCTAGGGACACCGCAGGGAACCAAAGCTCTTGCTCTCATGAGGTTGCCAAAGAGGAACAGGAGACAGACAATATTAGCACTATATTTAAACAAGTGAGTGGCCTCAGGACTTCGGAAGAAAGAGGCTGCCTGCCGTCCCCCTTGAGAGTTGTTTATCATGATCCTTCCACCTCAGCTCAAAATTGTTCAGGAGAGTCTTCTAAACTTACAGATCCCTCCACCAGCTTCCTCCTTGCCTCCCTTCCTCTTTTCCATTCCTGTGGGCTTAGGGAGCTTCCTATGCATCAGGCACTCTTCTCATCAAACTCCCTGATCTCCTAGGAATCACATTCTGGGGAGACACACAATAAGCTAGGAAATTAATATCCATCTAATGCCAGCTCTGGATCAGTGCTATGGAGAGTAATAACACAGGCTTCCAGGTAAGGAGAGTAGCAGGTCCAGAGGCACTGTTCTATATAGGGAGAGCCTGGAAGGCCTCTGGACTGAGATGACATTTGAGCTGAGACTTGAATGAGGAGAAGGCAGAGCCATGTGGATGTCTAGGAGACAGTGATCCAGGTAGAGGGAATGCTAAGTCAAGGCCTGTGGCTGAAAGGTACCTGGTACATTCCAAGGACAGCAATGTGGCCAGAGGGGCTGGAAGCAGAGCGAGGACGGGGGGTTACAGTAAGAGGGGACATCAGAGAGGTGGACGGGCTTCACAGGCTATGCTTAGGATTTGAATGAGATGGGAACCTGCTGGAAAATTTTGGTGGAGTGACAGGATCTGATATATGCTTTAAAAGGATGGTGCTAGCTGCCCCCTCCAAAGAGTATTTCCACCCTCTGGCTCCCACTTACCCTCCACTCCAGACTTCAGACAGCAGCCCCCCCTGTGAGCAATATTTGGGGGCCAGTTAAAGTCCCAGTTGTGTGACCAATGAGCTCCCCAGACAATGCTGGTGGTTACATGGTAGGAAGAATCACCCTGCTGCATATAACACCTTATAAGAAAGGGTTTGGTTCAGCTTGAATTATGGGAAATAAAAACGGGTCTGGCCATCAGAAAACCTACCCTCTTTTCTCTGTCAACAGCTCACCCTGTGCCCCTGAGCCGTATTTCTCTGACCCGGGTCTCAGTCTCCTCATCTCTGAAATGTGGGAGGTTGAACCTAAAGACCTCTGAGGTACTTTCCAGCTCAAAATTGCTGTGGTCTCCTGACAGTTGATGCACAGCTGTGTATCAGGACAGCCGCCTCTGGATAGCAGGGGTGTGGGGAGAACTCAGGGGCCAGCTTAACTGTAGCAAATAGTTCACATTGATGAGAACTTACTATGTGTCAGATACGGTGCTAAACACTCTCTGTGTGATATTTCCTTTCCACTTACAGATGGAAAAACACAGGCTTAAAGAGATGAATTTACTCAAGCTCACAGGTCTAGTAAAGGCTAATTCTAGTGTCCCCTCACTTGGTCCGTCTACGATTCTGCCGTTCATAGATGCAGTTAGATGGGAGTAAGATTTGATCTTGTGAGAAAGAGCATTTGACAAGAGGCTTACTGCCACTGTGGTTGACTCTGAGACTATAGCTGGATTTAAACTAAAGAGATATCTTTGATCTCTGCCAAGAGTATTCTCAATATGTATTTTTTTGTTCTGGGTTTTTAAAAAGTCTGGTTAAATTGTGTTCTATTCCGCGGAGCAAATATCTATGTAACATAGTGCCAAAATGTATTGGTACAGGTTGGAACTGTAAAAAAAGACGACCAAACCCCAGCATTCAAGATACATTTAAAGACAATAGTTTTAGATAAATTAAAATGAAACACAGAGAAAAGTGGCAGTCGCGGAGTGCTTATCAAACAGGATCAAGTTAATTATGATTATGAGCCTTAAAATAAATCTAAAATGTTTTCCAGGAGGTGTGGGAAGGAGCATGAAAGAGAAAGTTCCTTTCCTCTCTTCTCTCTCTTCAGGTGTTCTTTTCTTCAAAAATGTCTATTATAGCAATATACATGAAAAATGCTTTTCAGCTAAAATAACTTGTTATTTGCCCAAAGCCTGAAGAGGAATCTCTATTTCCAAGGTTAGTAAAATCTGCAAACTTTAAGAATCCTGACCCACCTCTCAAAAATGGTATTTTTAAATGATATTTTCTCTTTCTTTAAGGATATGAAAAGGTGAAAGCAAATTGATACATATTTCCAAAGTGACTATGTAATTATATAAATCAACTGAAGGCTCTTTTGAGCAAATCTCAATTCATCAGTTCATTTGGTTATACAATGTGAAATAAGTACAGTTATCTACTCAGCACCAGAAATAATGGGGCAGTGAATATAAACATCTTTTAGGGACATAAAGGACAAAATACCTGAAATGAAAATCATGCCACAAAGTCCAGGATGTATGCTCTCTAAAAAAGATAAGCTACAGTTTTTATTGTTGTTTTTAAATTGTATTTTTATAGCATTGCTGGTATTGCATCTTTAAGGTGCAGTGGATTTCTTCTGGGACAAGTCATTATTGCTATTTAGATATCACTAGAAATGGTGGGGGAAAGGAAATAGGACTTAGACTAATGAGAGAGAGAAATCTTGAGGAAAGAACCTAGATCGGTAGACAAATAGATCATCTGTCCCTCAGACCCAGCAAATTTGCCTGGTTTGCTCGCAAAGCCTCGACTTCATCAAAGTTAGGGGGTGTCTGCTGTAGATATGGTTTGCCTTGTCTTTAAAAATAAACAGTAGCCATAAATTTTTGAAACAAAATAAAGGAAAATATAGCCATAGCATTAGGTAAACCATTCAGTTCTGTAAATAAACACACTGCGGTACAACTGATCATGTCAAGCTCCTGCTCAAAATCCTCACCAAGCTTCCCCTTATGCTTAAAATAAAATAAAGTCCTATGATGGCCTACAAAGTCCTACATGACCTGGCCCCTGGTTCCATCTCCAACTTCATTTCCTATCATGATTCCCCAAACCAATTGACCTTCATGTTCTAGCTTTTTATCATCCTTCATTTTCTTTTTTCTGGTTAAATGTTAGGGTTGTGGTTGATTTTCTGTCTTCTCCACCAGACAAGGAGCTTCTTGATGCAGAGTTGTTTTTTGTTTTTTTTTTTAAATTTCATTGCTATATTCTGGTGTCGGGTTAAGGTAGATGTTCAAAAAATATTTTTGAATGAATGAACAATCAAACCAACAGAACACTAGACTGGTATTTGTTGACTTGAAAGTCAATTTCTTTAGTAGGTGACCTTGGGGAGATTGTTCAGCCTCTCTGTGCCTCAGGTCCCTCATCTCAAAACTCAAGAGTTTAATGAAGATTTTGAAGTCTTTGTGTTCACAAAAACATTATTTTTCAAAAAGAACGCAACTCGGTTTTCAAGAATTGTGACTGCCTGGCATTAACTACAAATACTTTTTAAAGGCCTTGGTGCATGAGGACCTGCACGGATCCACTTTCTCTGTTTTTATTTTGAATTTGTTTTGAAATAGTTGATAAGTGCATATGTGTCCATCATTCCATGTGTTTGTATGGTTGAGGTATATTTCATTTTCTGCCCCTGGATGTTGAGATGGAAACCCAACTTTATAATTTTTGCCATCTATATTTTATGACTCTCATGTAGTGACAGGAACTGGTGGAGAGATGTGGGCTTCAAAGCAAGACTGAAATGCAGTGAAATGATTAAAACTAGATTTTTAAACAGCCCCTATTAAAGTTGTTGGGAAAATCCACACCTCTTAAGTGTTTTATGATTTTCAGTTTGACTGGTTTTCTTTGTTTTTTACAATTAACTCAGCTTGGAGGTGTTGCTTCAAAGAATATGAAAACTCGATTGGCATTTAAACCCCAGTGATCAAAAAGCATACTAATATTTGATGGATAGATGAAATATAATTAAGGATTCTGTTTCCCTTTAAGCCTGTGTCTCTTTTTTTTTTCCAATATATGAAATTTATTGTCAAATTGGTTTCCATACAACACCCAGTGCTCATCCCAAAAGGTGCCCTCCTCAATACCCATCCCCCACCCTCCCCTCCCTCCCACCCCCCATCAACCCTCAGTTTGTTCTCAGTTTTTAACAGTCTCTTATTAAGCTTGTATCTCTATGGACTATAGCCTTAGGTAGGATCCAAAAGCTGGAACATTTTGAGCTAACCAAATATCCTCTCTCCTTTATGTCTCGTACTCTGTTGCATTTATATACTTTTCTTAAGCTAGGTTTCAGAACCATCCTCCTATGATTTAACCATCAGAATAAACCAAAAATGAGAATGTACAAATAAAAAATGTGTTTTATAAAGTAACGTTTGGAATGAATCGGTATGAACACTGGCCTCCAGCACCTCTGGGGTCTACAAGGTCCCAGTGAAACCAAGCACACTGTGTAGATGGTTAGAGCATAAAATTTATGCATTAGCATAAGTGGTGGACATCTTGAACAAATGCCACTTTGAAATAAACAAAGTAGGGCTTGGTTAATATCCAAGTTGGATACTCTTCAGGCTAAGACGTTGAGAGATACAACTATTATTGGTTTTTTCAGACCAACAGGATTAAATGAAAAAACCAAACACAGTAAAGCCTTGGTTTGTGAGCATAATTTTTCAAGAAACATGTTTGTAATCCAAAGCCTTCATATATCCAAGCATATTTCAAGAACCATCGGCTCCATTGTGATCATGTGACATTCGGTGTCATGTTACTACTTGACATCACTCATTTATCAAGTTAAAATTTATTGGAAAATAAATTTTTATCAAGACCACTCATTTATCAAGTGATGATCATCACTCATTTTATCAAGACATCACTCATTTATCAAGTTAAAATTTATTGGAAAGTGTTGCTCATCTTGCGGAACACACTCAGGACAATTTACTTGCAATCCAAGGTTTTACGTATATCACTAGCTCTCCATAAATACTTTTCCCTTCTTCCTTACGCCAGTGCAACCCACTGTATCAGTCGATCTCCCAATCCTAACCCATGATTTGACTGTTGTGCTACTTCCTGCCACCTCCCAGGAGAGCACAATGACCCTGATGTTCTACAATTACGGACTATGTGTGTGGTAGTAAAAAGAACAAAGTTTGAAATCATACTGTGCCAAGTTCGTTGTTATTTGGTATTTTAACTCCATATCTCTAAGCGATATGCTTACGTTGCTGTATCATTGTGGTTCAGTTTTAAGCATTATCTATCGACTTTCCCTATGGAGGAAAAAGATATAACTCTCTTTCACTCCCCTCCACCCCCCACCCACTCATGAACTTGTCTCATCTCCTTAAACTGTCACATACTGCTGTTGGTTATGCTAGTGTTCACGTGACTGTAAATTCTTTTAAATGTGCCCTGTTGGGAATCACCCTGTGTCAGGAAAGACACTGCGAGGGGTTTCTGTGATGTCTGTAAGCAGCCTGAAGTCAGGAAAGACAGTCTGCAGCGATTTAAAAAAAAAAAAAAATCAAATTCTAAATTAAATTTTATTGAGATTTTATTTAGGATGGCATTATCTCTTTACATTATTTTGAGGAAAAAGGACGATTTTTTTTACAATATTCAGCCTATTTACATAGAAACACAGTATATCTTTCTGCTCATGTCTTTTTACGTTTTTCTTTTTTATTCACTTTGTAGCTTTTTTCATTGGAGCCCCACATATTTCCTGCTGAGAGATTACACTTAATTTAAGTATTATACAATTTATGTAAGTGGAATGTTTTTAATGTCATTAAATGACCCGTGAGTGTGGGCATTGAACTTATGCAAAGCAGACTGACTTCAGAGCTTTAGGATTGCTGGATATATAGATAAAGAATTGGTGACCAGACTTTTAATGTTCTCATAATTCACTCTCTTGTATTTTCTAGGGAAAAAATCACTTTTTCCCTTTTCAGGGAATATGCCTAAATTCTCTTTCATTTCTTTTTTTTTTTTCTTCTAAATTTTAATTTAAATTCTGGTTAGTTAACATACAGTGCAATATTGGTTTCAGAAGTAGAATTCAGTGATTTATCACTTACATACAACACCCAGTGCTCATCATAACAAGTGCCCTCCTTAGTACCCATCATCCATCTAGACCATCCCCAACCCACCTCCCTCCAGCAGCCCTCAGTTTGTTCTCTCATTAAGAGTCTCTTATGGTTTGCTTCCCTTTCTCTCTTTTTTTCCCCTTCCCATATGTTCATCTGTTTTGTTTCCTAAGGTCTGCGTATGAGTGAAATCATAAGGTATTTGTACTGACTTACTTATTTTTCTGACTTATTTCACTTAGCATAATACACTCTAGCTCCAACCACATCTTTGCAAATGCAACATTTTATTCTTTCTGGTGGCTGAGTAATATTCCATTGTGTATATATATACCACTTCTTCTTTATCCACTCATCAGTCGTAGGACATTTGGGCTGTCTCCATAGTTCGGCTATTGGCTATGCTGCTGTAAACACTGGGGTGCATGTACCCCTCTGAATTTGTATTTTTTTTCCAAATTTTTATTTAAATTCTAGTTAGTTAACATATCGTGTTTCTTATTGGATTTACTAAAACTTCCAAAACGATGTCTAACAAATAATCATAAACTTGTGTGTGGCTACTTAAAGTAGGTTGTTAGTCTTTGTCATGCTAAAAAAACAGTGTTCCTTATTATGTTAAAAAAAACCCCAATATTATATTCAGTATTTCATATTGAATATGAAATATTATTATCTTTTCTCCTTTGTATTAACTTCTGGTTGCTGATGTAACATATTGCCACAAATTTGGTGGCCTAAGATGATACAAATCTACTTTCTAACTGTCTGGAGATCAGAGTCCAAAATCAGTGTTGCTGAGCTCAAGTGAAGGGATTGCCAGGAGTGGTTTCTCCTGGGCTCTCTGAGGGAAGAGTGCACTTCCTTGTCTTTTCCACCTTCTAGAGGCTGCCTGCTTTCCTCAGTTGTCGGTTCTCTTCCTCCTCTTCAAAGGACATCACTCCACTCTCTGCTTCATGGTTGCCTGGTCTTCTCTGTCTCTAACTCCCTTACATAAGGATACTTGTGTTTCCACTGAGCCCGCCTGATAACTCAGGGTAACCTCCTCATCTCAAGATTTTCAACTTGATCACATCTGCAAAGTGTCCTTTACCATATAAAATACAAATTCATAGTTTCTGGAGATTAGGACATGGACATTTGGGGGAGGGGGGGTCATTATTTGGCCTACTATATGATCACATATATTTCCTTTTTGAATATAATGTGATTCTGTAGGTTATGTTGACAATTTTTTCTAATATTAAGCCATAACTAAATAGGTACATTAGTTCACATACAGTTTTAATGCTTGTTTGTGATAATTTTTATGTGGTTGATTCTATATTCATCCTTAATATTAGCCTGTGTGTGTGTGTGTGTGTGTGTGTGTGTGTGTGTGTGTTCTTTACTTAGGTTTGGCAACTGAGTTAACCTGATATTGTGTATAAGTCAAGTAATAAATACTCAACTTACACGAACTTAGGTGGAAGGGGGGTTTTCTTTCCTTGTATAATGAGAAAGGATACTGGAATATCTCAGGGGACTGAAGAAAAACTGAAGGAACCAAGCCTCAGGGACTGCTAGTAGTAAACTTTTGACCCCAGAACTTTTTCTCAGTCCCTCTCTTTCTCTCCTCTCTTTCTCTCTCTTGGAGTAATTTAAATTTTGTATCAGGATAGACAGGCTTTCTCCATGTGCCATGAAACATGGGCCCTCTCTATATGCCATTAGACCACGCACGACAAATGAAGAGGAAAGAAGGAGCTTTTCTTTCCTGGCATTGGTTGTGAGAGATGCTTTATCTAAGTCATATCCCTTCTCAAGGTGGTCAACATCCAAAGACTGATTAATGTGGGAGTAAGAAGGCTGGACATCTTATGCAGACTTAGGGCTGTCCTAGCTTAAGAGCTTCCTTGAGGCCCTGCTGAGGAGGTACTGGGGTCTGCATCACAAGCCAACTTCTTCCTCCGTCCAGTTGTGTTCCTTTTTTCTCCCTACCACAGATGTTGGTCCCTAGGACCACCCTGTCTGCTACACACAGTGTTTCAGTCCGCTTCCTAGGGAACCCAATGTGGCCTACTTGGGATGAAATAGTTTGCTGGGGAGATAGATTAAAAATGAAAACCATTCCAATTATTTCTATTTTGTATCTATTTGATACTATTATATTTAGTATTTTTTCTACTTATTCATAATTGAGATTTATCTATAGTATTCTTGGTGGGAGTGGGAGTTGGGGATGGTTCGTACCCAGTTTTGCATTAGCATTGGTGTCTTTATAAGATACAATGGAATGAGGTTCATTTTTTTTCTTTTTCAACCATGCTGTGGCATGGATTGTTATACATGGAAATTTTCTGTATTTTAAACCTTAGGGGGGAAGTGTTCCTGTAAAACTAGCTGGGCCCAGAATCTTTTTTAAGAGCAACTTTTTTTGATAAAGAAAATAAATGTCATGTTATTGGTGAAGGAGTAAAAGCTATGACTCAGGTTTAATTCAGGGCTGTATTTGCACCTTGAGCTCAATGAAGTCAGCAGACTATTTCACTCCCTCCATCTCTGCTCTTTTTACTGTTCCAGCCCTTACATGCTAGTTTGCTTTTGCTTCAGAGGGCAAAATCTGAGTATTGCAGGACTATGTTTCTCTGAGCAACTGCATCAAAGCTACAGTTAATAGAAATTATTCTTTCGCTATGGCTTATAGCCTTGTCTTTTTTTGCCCTTTAAGAACTCTTTTACTCTCTTTCTCTCTCTCTTTCCTTGCATTTTCACTTACATTTTCACTGAACATTGAGGGAGGGGTTGTCAGGAACTGTTAACATCCTACCAAACTGACAGAGAACTCCTAATGTCTTTCTTCAAAAGGAGAAAAGCCCACACTAGCCTTTGCTATAACCTTTCCTGCTCTTTTTACCCAAAGAGCAGCTCTTGCACACATACCCACAAACACACACACATACACACCCGAATACTGAAGGTGTTCCCTTGATTGCATTAACTGTGGATAACAATGCATAACATTAGCACGTCTCTAGTGTTTGATAAATGTGATCAGTTTTGACTTGGGGCAACACGATACTGGGGAATTCTTAAGGCAGAACTTCCCTCTTGGATTCCACAGTTGTCTTCAAGTCTGGCGAAATGACAAGGTGCTTCTCCAAGGAAACTCCCTGACAAATCTTGTTTTCTAAAGAAAAGTGGAAGAGAGGTGAGGGGAAGGAAGAAGAGGAGAGAACAAATTTAAATTCATAGTATTCTATTTCCGTTCAGGTGGTCATGTTCATTGTTTGGCTATGAGACTCCCCCATGTACCTTATTTTTTACTACAACTGGTGTAAACAATGCCTGACATAATTATAGACCAAAATAAGCCCCGATTTTACTAAAGAAAATTTTTATTTTTATTTAGAAAAAAAATTTTTTTTTAACGTTTATTTATTTTTGAGACAGAGAGAGACAGAGCATGAAGGGGGGAGGGGCAGAGGGAGAGGGAGACACAGAATCAGAAGCAGGCTCCAGGCTCTGAGCCATCAGCCCAGAGCCCGACGTGGGGCTCGAACTCACGGACCGCGAGATCGTGACCTGAGCTGAAGTCGGACGCTTAACCGACTGAGCCACCCAGGCGCCCCGAAAATTTTTATTTTTTATATCTGGTGGAGAAATGGGTTTAAAATGTAGGATACTTGATTCTAGTGGCTGAAATTTTAGAGTAGTTCAGAAAGTCTTAGAGCAGCCTTGAAAGTTGCCGTGCTAAACTGGGATAATAACATTTAGACAGAGTTGGGAGGAAAAAGTTATTGTAGTCATTCATTTGACTTCATTGAATCAGCATGTAGCCAAAGACTTCTCATGTGAGCTGGTAGAAGGGGCTCAACATTAGTTCGACCTTTAATGTAACTATTGGTCCTAAACTAGTAAGAATGGATGCTAATGATGTCATTCCTTGTTTGTTTGTTTTGTCCTAGACTACCTTTACAACAGATATGGGTTGATGAAAATATATGCATCTACAAGTCTTGATTAAAATAAACCTTTTGATCCCTGAAAGTTTTCAAGGTGTTACTTTTTTCTAGTGGGAGGTCTGTGAGCAGCGCTTCTCAAACTTTAATGGGTGCACGATTCAGCTGGGGATCTTGTCAAAATGCAGATTCTGACTCCGTTGGTCTGGGATGGGGCCATAAAATCCCAGGTGATCCTGATCCATGAACCACCTTTTCACTAGATCAGCATAACTCAGACTTTCTCATCTAGGTCTGTCAGTAAGGAGTTGCATGTGATCTTGGATATATTACCGATCGTCGTGAGAACCCGGATTTCCTCTTTTTCAGTATAAGGTTATTTGCCTACTCACATGTATGGCCCTTCTTAAACACACACACACACACACACACACACACACACACACACACACAACCTGACATGAGGGGATTTCAAGGTATCAAAGGATGAACCCCAGATAGTTATCCTCATTTTTAAAAGACTTAAGTGGTGGCTTAGAATTCACAAGGGGAATGCTTAAGGGTGTTTTTTGCAAATCACTCCATTTAATCAAACAGATCTTTATTGATCCCCTTTTAGGTGAAGGCTTTTTGCAAGATACCTTCAGGCAAACCAAAGAAAATGATGACCCTATTCCAGCCTTATTGAAGTTTGTAAATTGAAGGTCATTAGTTGTGCCGAGTAAACTTTATTATCTAAGATCTCAGGAAGGATCTCATGTAAGGATGGAATTTACCTTAAAGAGGTGACAGTCTAGTGGGTATCTATGGAAAACTTTAGAAGCATATTTTCTTTTGCCCAGTCCATAGACTAAAGAGAAGTTCAAGAGACAGGATCGTGTGAATTATGCTGGAAACTTTGGGGCTAACCTTGGGAATGCTTATGAGTGTTTTTCTTACGGCATTGTCTATTCATGTCAACAATTATGGACAGGAAAACAAGCAGTCTTCCGCACATCTCTGGAAGCTAACCATTACACACAAGCCCCAGATAGGTCTTCTCTTGCTTTCCCACTAAAGGAGGGTCTATAGGGGTGGGGACTGTAATTACATGGTTGGGGGGGGGGGGATTGGAGGAGGGACAGCAAAACAGCTTTGTGATTCAGCACTCCTAGGAAAAGTACCACTAATCACTTATCCCTCATCTGCTTTTACTTTTCAAAATTTTAGCAGAGGTTGTAAAGACTTGCCATTTGACCTGTTGGCATGGGGAAATTCTTTTTTTTCCTAAAATGAGGATATCATTTTACCCAATATACTCAGAATCCATTCAGCCTCAGAAGCCCCACGGAGCATTGCTTTATCTTTTTGCTAAGCGTCAAGTGTGGGCAACAGATCCCAGCATCTGACAAAGCTTCTTGTCTTTGTGCCCCACTTTTTAGCCCTTTTTGACACTGTATCTATTGATACCCTCCTTCCCAAATCCTCATTCCATTTTCTCTTATGACGTACAAACCAATGATGGACAGTGTTCAGCTGAATGCACTTGTGGTCCTCCCCCTCTTCCAGGTTCCCCTTGTCCCTACTTCCCCTGCTGGCACAGAGCAGTCTCAGCGCCAAGAGTCTGCTCCCGATGCCACATGCTTTCTGAATGGTCATGGTGGCACTGTTTTCCTAGGACACCCGGCAGCTCAACACTCTCTCATCTTACTTATTTCTGCTACTGCCAGGATCTTATTTATTTTTGTAAAACTGCAAAATGTGCCATCTTGGGCACTTGTAAACGTGGGCCTATCCTCGGTGGCTCATTAACATCATTTCTCAGCTCAGCTTCATCCACTAGTCTCTGCAGTGGTTTGACATTAGTCTCGTTTCTGCCTTAAGTCTGACCCAGTAAAAGACATCGTCCCCAGCTTATCTTTTTCTTCTCTCAAGTGTGAATATAAGATTTATCAGTTATTAAGCTGTTTATTTTTTTAAAGGTATCTAGCTTTGCGTCACTGTTGATTTCACTATTTGCAAACTGGCTTTGTCATTTTATTGATAGCACTTGAGTGAAGAGCTCCCTGTTAATATATGCAAACTCACAGCTCCCAACGAGCTTTCCAGCCCTGTTAATGAGAGGATTAGCAAGAGCACTGCAATGTATTTAACCTGCGGCACTAGCTCTGTTTCAATAAGACTTCAACAGCCTATTAAATGGAGTGGGGGCTCAATTAACCCACACAAAGGCCACTCTACTGAACGTGGCAGGGAGGACCACATTTAGCATCTGCCTAAGCAGCTTGTTGGAAGCTGGAAATAAAGAGGGTGACATGTTCTTGCCTGGAGCTATGATATAACTGAAATGGTGATTCTAGTTCATCTGGACTGACTGAATAGGTGACAGCATTGAAACCTACCACTATCTCGCCATATGACAGTTTTTTAAAAAATCAGAATATGCTCAACGGTCACTCCGCTCCCCTCATGCCTTTTTCCGAGGGAGCACCCCCATTGTTCCTGGGTCAGTAGGAGTCATGGATTATGGATTTGAGGATGGAGCGTGTCAGGGTGTGACAGTTTGTTGGTTGGGGAGGAGGGATGATGGGGTACACAAAGATGTCCCAGGAAATGCGTTACATTCAAACAGCATTTCCTCTCATAATTAGAAGCTAGAATTCGGTCTTCATCTCTCATAAGCATGCATCACCAAACAGCCGGCCAAGAACCAGCCATTTTCTTCTGGAAATCAATGTACAAGTAATAGCAAATATTGAACTGTATTCTTCTAAACCTTCACTTGAATCGTGTTTGAATTGTTGGCTTATGTGGCCTATACAGTCAACTATCTGTCAGGATATCCAAGGTGTCTCGATTGTTTCAACATTTCAAGTCAAAATAAAAGTTGGCTAATTAAGTAGATTGGTGTTTGTTTACGTAAGGTGACTTGAATCCAACTGTAGTGATAAACCTAAATCTCCTTTTAATTTTCCACATGTGAATTCTCCCTGTGATACAATCAGAGACCTATTTGACAGAAAAAAAGAAGAAATTCTGAAGGATGTTCTCTTTCCAATTCTCCAATGGGCATTTCTTTTTTTAATTCCATTTTTTTCTTGAAATTCAACCATACACAAATATTGTTACAGATTGGCTATGTAAGTTTGTCCATATGTTTTGATCTTTTCCCCCAATGTATATCCTATAGCCAAGGATAAAAGTGTGAAATATGTGCCATATCTAAATATGAATGAATCCCCCTTACCCTGTGCTGCCCTCCCGCCCCATTGCTTGTGACCTTCTAACATACTCTAGTCTATATTTATCATGTTCATTGTTTATTGTCCTTATCCCCTCGAATGTAAGCTTAACAAAGGCCAGGACTGTGTTTTGTTTGCAGATGTAGCTCAGACATCTAGCATGTTGTAGATGTTCAATAAATATTTGTGGAATAATAGAGTCTAAAAAAGAAACATAAGTTTGTTCTGGTTATGGAATCATAGCCAAATGGTTCATTAGACAAGATTCCTACCTACGAAAATAGTCTACTCTTACAAAAAGAAGTGTCTAAATTCTAGATTGATAGGCTAAATCTATCAGAGTGGTTTCAATAGGGCGATGCACTATCTCTTACACCAGAGGGGTGAGAGATTCGGTGGAACGTGGTTTCCCAAACTGGGTTGGACCACACTGTCCTGTGAAGTGGACTGCATGCTCACTAAATATGAACTCCTTTAATCTTATTCTAGGATATGCTAGAGCACAGGTTTATTCAGTGAAAATTAGAGACACACATTACTAAGATATTGCATCATAGATGCACACGTCAGGACTGATAGAAATGTCACATCAATGTACCATGTTCATTGCAATTTTCCACAAAGCATTGTGCTTTGGATTGCTAAAAAGAAAACAACAAGTGAAGATATCCTGTAATGCTATGATTATATAGTTTACTGTGATGTGATGCTAAAAAAACATTTATTATGTAAAAATTCATTCACTTATGTTTCCAGGCTTAAGGCTACCATGAAACTAGAGAGTGTTTACACTTTTGATCCTGAACTCTTTGTATTAACACTCTGGTAGCTGTAACGTTCATTTATCTATCTGAGTAGCCACAGAGCTGAGACAGATTCTAAAAATCTCCCTTTGGCTCTCTCCATAAACAGGTTGGTACCTGTGGATATTTCATGGGGACAGTTCTCACTCCCAATCTTGAATACACTTTGGGCCTCTTAATGTGTGCTGGGTGAGGAAGAGAATTTCTGTGGGTGTATCCTATAGAGGAAAGAGCCATCTTCTGTTTGAAAAAAAAAAAAAAAAAGAGCCTTATTCAATGTAGAGCCCAGAACTACTATTGCCTGAAGTGAGGAACACATGTTTGGAAAAGGATATCTCCTGAGACAGCATTTTCTCACTTGTTAGTCGAGGAGCCCGTACTCATGTAATGAGATCAGTTGTACTTGGTTGGGGTTTTTAACTATATTCAAGTTCGTGCTTCCTCTTGTTGGTGAGGAAAGATCAGAAAGAATTATGAAAAAAAGTGTTAATTGTGCCCTGTTCTTACTTCAAAGTTCTGGGCACTAAGACACCTGAACGCGTGCCTCATTCTCAACGCTTCACTGTATCTCTTTGGTTGATGGAGAAGATTGTTTGATATTTTATGTTTAAGATTTTGGTTGTAAACAGGGACTTAATGCCAAGCCAGTTTATGTTTTAATGATACTGCTTTCCAGAGCGAAGGGTTTGTCAATCGGTATCAAGATGTAACTGAAAAGATAATTTAGAGTTAATTATTTTTTCCATAGGATGGATTCTTATGAATTTGACTCTTGACTGAAAACTTCGACTATCTCAAAGTAGCCACTTCATTCTATGACTAGTTGAGTCGCAAAGAGAGACGATAGTCTTGGCCAGCAGCCTACGGTACATTCCATCACTTATTTGTCAACAAGCTTTCTTCTGTATATAAACACAACCTCCCGTGCTATAAAATAAACCTACTGCTACTAATCATTTAACTTGTGGAAATGGACCTCATGTAAGGTTGATAATCTCTTTATTTATTTAAAAAAACAAAAGCAGTGGTTTGTAGGTGGCTGAGTCGGTTGAGCGTTTCTTGATTTCAGCTCCAGTCATGATCTCAGGGTTGTGGGATTGAGACCTGCGTTGAGCTCCATGGTGAGCATGCAGCCTGGTTGAGATTCTCTCTCTCTCTCTTCCTCTGCCCCTCTCCCCCACTTGTGCTCTCTCTTTACAATTAAATAATAATGATAATAAAATAAAAAATAAAATAAAAGCAAAAAACACGCATAAATACCTTTAAATGACCCTTAGGTTTTTTTTTTTTATTCAAATTGCAGCTTGTTTTATTTTTGCTTGCTCTATAACTTCATAGCTGTGGGAAAACTACTTATTAAGAAGAAATGAGGCAATTTGGAGTCGAGATGGTGCCAGAGTGAATAAATTAAACATATCCCCCTGAAACAACATGTAAACAAAAAGGAATTCCCTACAAAAAGCCACCTAGGTCTTTGGCAAAGAGTTTAAAATTCATTATCATTGGGTTCAGTTATTGGCTTTGTGAGTCCTAGTTTCAGCCTGACTAAATGATATAAGAATGTGGAGGTTTGCTGCTCAGTGTAGATTGATTGAAATGGGGGAGGTGTGCTCTATTAGATTTTGTTAAGCCAAGAGTTGAAAATCTTGAGATTTCCTGTAATAGCCTCCATTGTTACTGATGTGTCAGGCACCATACAAGATGCTGCAGATACAAAGATGACTTTGTATAGCTAACGCCATGAAAGTTTAAAGATGTAGGCAAGAGGTAACCAGACAATTTCAGTAAAACATGGTAAATGCTAAGATAAAGGAGTAAGTTCAACCAATATCTCTGTTATATGAACATGGACCACTCATCATTGAAACTAACAATGTTTCTCAAATGGATTCTGGGATTGAGGGCTCACTGTGTGTTCTTCATTATCTGTGTCGTATTTGCCATTTTATGTGATGATAGGGGCCACCAGATGAAAACTGGATTCAAATTACGGTTTGATTCTTCTGTTAAGTTGGTTGAGTCTTGGCTATTGCATCTACACAATGGAGGTGCAAATAACTACCTCATTGGCTTATTATGAGGATCAAATAAGACTAAAGTAGAGCTCCTACCCCAGTGCCTGGCACATAGTAAGCCCTCAGTAAATAACAGCTAGTGTTGATGTTGCTCTTGCTCTTGCTATTGTCATTAGATTCTGAGAAACTCCAGTAAATATTTTTCTCTTACCATAGTGTTAGATTGTGGCAAACCCGTGACTCACTGTGGTTCACCTACTTACTGTTGTTAATTCCTCTCTTCCTCTTCTTTTCTCATGCCCCGAGTGCCTTTCCATTTCACCTATGGCTCATGGGCATTTCCCTTCACAGACTGTCTTCCTGCAGAAATCATCCTCTTTTCTGGAGAAAGAGTATGATTTATGGGAAACCATGAAGTTTGGGAGTCTTCAGGGGAAAGGAGATGAGCATGAAGTAGATGAGGAGTTTTGGCTGATTCCGACACTCAGAGACCTCACTGATAAATTTTAAGGGCACGTAGAAACTTGTGGGGAATCAACTGAGTTGATTTGAGGACAAAGGGAGAAAATTTTCCTGTGCTTATCAGGATGCTTAAAAGAAGGTATTGACATCAAGAGTCTGGAAGCAGAAAGCCTAGGATGAGGAGAGAGGAGAGAAGAGCCATGGCAGGAGAAGAATGAAGAACCAAGAGAAAAGAATGATTACAACGTTGACAACCAGAGACCATTCCAGAGTCAGCTTGGTTTGTAGAAATGAAAGAAGATGAGTTTGTAACCAAAAATTCCATTGATCAGATTTTAACCCTGGTTTTAGTTCTACAGATATTAATAACTAATCTGAATAAACTAAGAAAATCCTGTGGCTTTAGGGATTGTGGAAGTTTAGAGAGATTAAGAGTATATACCCAACCCTGTAGAAAGCTTTGATATCTATTTCCCATATGTGGTCAAAATCTATCTGTACTGTTTAATACATAATGCATTTTTCTGTGATTCCTTTTTTAAGAAAAACCTTTTTATTTTTTTGATGTTCACTTATTTTGAGAGAGAGAGAGCAGGAAAGGGGCAGAGAGAAAGAGAGAGAATCCCAAGCAGGCTGTCACCACAGAGCCCCACATGGGGCTTGAACACATGAAGCATGAGGTGATGACCTGAGCCAAAACCAAGAGTCAGACGCTTAATCAACTAAGTCATTCAAGTGTCCCTAAGAAAAATCTTTTTAGTGAAGCATAATGTACCTATTGCAAAGTACACATATTATAAATGCTCAGCATCCATATAATCAGCATTCAGGTCACAAACAGAACATTACTATAACCTCCCCAATACCCCTTTTACCCCCATTTAGTTATTAGCACAAACTCCCTGCCTTGCCAGGGTCATGAGAAACCATCCTGATATCTAGCAGCTTAGCATAGTTGCCCTGTTTTTGTACTTTATTTAATTGAAACCATACAGTATGTGCTCTTTTAGCATCTGATTTCTTTTGCTCTGCCTTTTATCTACCTAAAACTTATAATATTAAACATTTTATATAACTCTTTAAGCAAGAGTTTAAATGCTTGAAATCACTATCCATCATACACTATGTGTATATCCATATAAGATAAATTAGTCAACCTTTTATAAACTGGCTCATTCATTTATTCAGTTGGCATTTATTCCATGAGGGATATAAAGAAATGAGAGATATAGTTCCTGCTTTCAAAATCTTAACATCCCTAGGAAAGGTCAAACTGTCCTGTGGCTCAGTGGAGGGACGTCTGTAAAGGGTGGAGTGTGTGGGAACAAAACTGAAGCCCGTGTGTCAGATGTGATAGGGAAGTGAAGTCAGTGGGATATCAAGGGCAGGGCATTACACTTGTCCTTCCCAGACACAGAGTAAAAGGATACACTGTAAAGAATTTAAAAATCATAAATCATTAGTGAAAATGCTTTTTATTGTCACCAAGTACCAACAATTCTTAACTTATCAGTGGCACAGTATCTCCCCTCCCAACAAAATTTGTAGGTCTAGGTTCTAGACAATTAGTATATGCGTAATCTTCAAATTAGTGCATGCATTTTTCTTACTGACCCTTTACTACATAGGTAGTCTACATGGAAGTTAATTTGGAGAATACCCCGTTTCATAGTTGACCTCTGATACCTGTGGACTCAGCGGCACGTGTTTGTTGCCAGAGTGAGTTCTTGATGCTTCTAAATCATTCAGGTTCCCTTCAGGCACAGTTTGAGTCTTCACCTGCTGGGTGGGTTCTTTATAAACAAAAATCAAGACGAAGAAAACAGAGCTTGAGTTACTTCATTTTTTTGTCTTTCTTTGTGACCATGTGGAGTTTTTGTGTGTGAGTGTTTAAAATTTAAAACAGTGAGCCAGGATGGGGACCACAAGGTGCAATATTTTGTTTGGTAAGTGCAAATTTTAGTTCATATGTGAAATATTTTAAATAATTCGAGTAACTTTAAAATTGACAGTGATTCCTTTATGTTTGTTAGTTAAGAAGTGAATGATCAAGAAATTACAATGTTAAATGAGCGGTATGACTTCATAGTTACATCAGTTGGACTTTTTGCATTTAATTGGAAAGTATTAATTCATTCCTTTCTCCTTTTTTAAAACATTGACATTTTATTTTGTTATTATTTTTCACTAACGTGATTATAAATCCAAAGTTCAAGGAAAGAAAAGCTTTTATCATTTGCATTGATTTTCTGGCCATTATTCATTTAATTGCATGATTACTGCTGGAAATAAGTTTGTGGATCAGAAGAAGATGGGTTAAAAACGAGCCACTCAGGGCATCAGATAAACCAGGTATATACTGAGGGGAGAAATGTACAAGGTATTTCAGGTATCCAAGGTGCTAGTGGATATTAAAAAAATAGTTATTTACCTAAATTTTGGGGAGGACTGTTTCACATCTTTCTCCAAATGAAAGTGAAAATGGGGCTTGCCTGAAACTGGAAACGCTTAGTGAGCGTTAGATTTTGGAATCAAGATGAAAGCATGGGGCTAACACAGCATTTTGATAGGTCCAGTGCAGCCTGTTCAGTTTGGGATGGAACTGACCATCTGCTTAGAGCTTTTTAAATGTGTTTAAGTCTGAGATGGCCTTTGTTGCTTTGGGCCTTTGTGTTGGGGTGTATTATTATTCCAAATTGTTGGAAGCCAGTCTTGCAGGAGGTAAGGTTTTGAATTCCTGATGGTGTGTGAATTTTTATCCCCAAGGTTTCTCTCTGGGATGAATTGATTTGCTGGCCAGAAATGAGACTGAATTCCTACATCAGGTTAAAGGCACAAGGGTGTTTGGTTTAGCAGCCTGCCCCAAGCGCCTCATCTGCATACTGATAAAGCCCTCTCCCCTCCCAGCCCAAACTTGGCAGTGGCCAGTTACTAATGCAAGCTGCTTGGGGAACAAAGCAGAAATCAATCTAGCTTTCACCTGAATGTAAGTAGGGCCAAAAGGAAAGGTCCCTCATCCTCATTAAGGTCTACTTGTTTTGTTTTGTTTTGTTTTTTTAAGCAGGCAACTATCTCTAGTCACATTTCACAGACTCCTACCACCTCAGCAACTCAAAGACCCACCGTTTTTCTCTACCTTCCCCTCTGCCTTAATCAGGCATCTCTTCTCTAGATTTTCTAAGACAGTGTATTAGTTTGCTTCGGCTGCTATAACAAAATGCCAAAGACTGGATGGCTTAAATAACAGAAGTTTATTCTCTCTTAGTTCTGGAAGGTAGGAGTCCAAGATCAAGGTGTTGATAGGATTGGTTTCTTCTAAGACCCTCTCCTTGGCTTGCAGGTGACCATCTTCTTTGTGTCTTCACATGCTCTTCGTGTGTGTGTGTGTGTGTGTGTGTGTGTGTGTGTGTGTCCTAATCTCTTCTTACAAAGATACCAGTCATAATGGGTCCATCCCTATGTCTTCTTTGACCTTAATTACCTCTTTAAGAGCCCATATCCAAATACAGTCACATTCTGAGGCACTGCACTTCAACATATGAATTTCAGGAGAGACACAATTTGGGGCAGCGGGGTGTGCAATAACAAACAGGACATTCCAAGTGCTACTGGAACCTGTGAATGATGTCTCTGGCCCTAAATGATGGATTAGCCATTTTTTTCCTTGCTTTGGAAAATATTCAGGGTTAAAAGTACTGCCTCAAGACAGGGGAGTTCTACACACATCCTGGCAAGTCAGCTTTCAGTGGTAGAGATGGGCATTTTCTCCTGGTCCTGTACTTGAGTGAGTCCACCAATCCAGGGCGTTGAAAGATACTTGACTAAATTAAAACAGAATCCAATATCAGGGGAGCCTAATGCACTGGGGGGAGGATAGGAGAGGTATTATTGAGATTATGATTATTATTATTTGAAAATATGTCTTAATGAAGCAAATGAGTAAAGTATGGTAAACATCAAGCAAGCTGGTCCAGAATTCATGGAGGATAGGATTTAATTGACATTTTCTGTGTAAATGGGTCTAGGCACATTGTATTAGCCATTATCTTGAAGGATGAAGGTTATATAATCCCAAGGTCAGACAGAAGACATAATAAGATTTGAGAAAAGAAATCCACTAGGACTATTTTTTTTTTTTGTGATTCTAGAATGTTCTGCATATAACATTCTGGGGAAATGGGGGTAGGGGGTGGGACTTGGTTTACTTCCAGGCTTGGGTATAGCTAGGAGAGAATGTCAACTAGCACTTGAACTTACACTAAAAGACAGATATTTTTGCCCAGAACTTCCTAGATTAGAAAAAAGAGAAGATGCACATCTCTTTAAAGAGAAGTAATCTAATCTGATCTGAGAAAGTAGTAAGGAATAACTTGATTTTAAAACATATTAGAGCCACTGTTATTGTGTGGTCAGGAGAAAGAAATGACCAGTATGACACAGAGACACAGGTGGTGTTTTCTGATTTTATTTCAATACAGGCAACTTTAATACATTTACTCTGTTCCTACTGCTTTTACTCTTTTCTTTGACTATGCATTGTTACCAAGGCTCAAGGGGAGTGCAAAGATGACAACAGTTACAAGGCACTGAGGATAGGTGCATCGTGCCTCATGTGGCAAGGTGGAATGTCATTATCATAGTGAAAACCTTAATCTGAGCCTTGAACTTATTAATGAATTTATTCAGTCAACAAAATCTCCAGGTACTAATTCATGTTGCTAAGATGTTGCTACAAATGGCCAGAAAGTCCTTGTCTTCAAAAAGCTGAAAACCATTCTTTTTTGTTGTTGTTGTTTATTTATTTTTGAGAAAGAGAGAGAGACAGACAGAGTGTGAGCCAGGGAGGAGCAGAGAGAGAGAGGGAGACACAGAATCCGAGGCAGGCTCCAGGCTCTGAGCTGTCAGCACAGAGCCTGACGCAGGGCTGGAACCCACAAACCCTGAGATCATGACCTGAGCAGAAGTCGGATGCTTAACCAACTGAGCCACCCAGGCACCCCTTTGATATTCTTAATGGATATACTACACCAAATAACATGGACAGGGAAATCGCTGAAATAAATAATGATTTTTCTAAAGGCAAAGTTTGGGTACAGCTTATAAAAACTGAAAAAATAAATTAAAACGTAACAGACACTTTCAGTTTCTACTTGGACTTTGAAAGGCTGATTCTGCTCCAACATACCAGATTTGGTAGATAGACCTGGAAGATAAAAGCATTTACCCCACAATAGGATTAAAGGAACTTGTCTATGGGGGTGAAAATCAAAGAAAAGCTTTCATCTAGTACATCTGAAATTACTCATAACTCTTCCTATGATTAACTATCACAAACACCCAAGAAACTTCACTCAGAGCCCAAGGTACTTCTGCAGTAGTGTGTGTCCCAGTGTTTTATGAATCTGACCTTGTTCCTTAAAAAGTAATATGCTTTCTACCCTTCATCTTTGCTGTGTTTGATTTAAATCAGATGTTAACTGCCTTACATTGTGGAGAGCTATCCATCCATTGATATAACCATCATAAATTCATCCATCCATTTGTCTATCCAATGCCTTGTCCGGTGCCTGGCCTATTATAGACCTTTAGCAAATATCTGATGAATGAGTAAAAAAAATCCACCAAACCTTGATTGTCTACTATGTGCCACTTATAATCTACACACCATGTCCAATTCTACCCGGATATCACCTGGAACCAGGTTCACTCAGGGGTTTTCAGGAGTGTGTAGTGACTCTTATATTAGTGACAGGAAAAGTGTGAGTATAACTTTTACAACAAATAGCTTTCCTAACACACACAAAATTCTAATAATGTGCAACATTTAGATAGACATAGAAAGAGTTGTTAAGAAAGGTAAGCATCCGGTTAACTTAGAAAAAGCTTGTAAGCAAAATAAAATGTGATACTCCTGAGTTCTGAGAACATGGTAGGTTAGTGTTTGGACTGAGAGTTGCCACTTTCTCTGAAGGGACAACACATTGAATAGGCTTCACTTGAAAACCTCCAGGGACTTGCTGAAACTCTCCTTACTATCCTTTTAGGGTCATAGATCCACAATATCAACCAGCCTGGAGAGAATCTCAGGGAAGAGCAGTCCTTCATGGAATGAGAGGCTGGGAGGCAGAGAGACTAACCATGGCGAGACGGGCTTATGCTAAGAATGTAGAAGAAGAAAACTATATTTGTTTTATTCTACGTGTGTCTGATGCCTGGCTCTTGGTCATAGGAGGAAACTTGGCAGACACCAGATGCATCATTTCAACTAACAGTGTATGGCATTTTACGGTTTACCAGTCATTTTCTCATGGTGCTTCTCAAACAGTTCCTCCCAACTACCTCTAATGGCAGAGTGGAGTGAATGGAACTCTCTAGGGCCTAAGGAGTAGCACTAAGCATTCTGAAGCAGACAGGGGATTTGTTCTGAAATCTCCTAACTGTTGATAATTCTCTCATATTTTACTTTCTATTCTAATATAGTTCTGTGTTTGCTTTCATGCATTCATCTTCCTAGAGTAAAATGTATCCTCAAGATAACGACCTCTGTACACCATTGGCCCCCAGCAGGACTCTGCACCCTCAGTTGCATGCACATACTCATTCCCCACCATATCCCCGTGGGGATGAATATTCTGCGATCTTCCTTTTTAACAGGAGGAAATCAGGGATCAGAGAGGTTAATCGAAGCTGATAATTACCTCTCTTTAATAGTACTCACCAAAGTACCAGCCCTTGTCCTATGGTTTCATGCACATTTAATTCTCACAGCACCTCATCATTACTGTTTTATAGAAAAGGAAACCAAGAATTGTAAAGGTTAAATAACTTGCCTTTGGCCACAGGGTTATAAGGAATGAGCCTGAATTTGAAACCAAATGTCTGACTCCAAAGAAACCACTCTCTGTTATACCATCACTGTCACTTTTTTTTTGAGAGAGAGAGAGAGAGAGAGAGAGCACAAAAACAGAGGAGAGGGGCAGAGGGAGAGAAAGAGAGAATCTCAAGTAGGCTCCACATTCAGCATGGACCCCATGTGGGGCTTTATCTCACAATGGTGAGATCATGACCTAAGCCAAAATTATGAGTCAGATGCTTAACTGACTGAGCCACCCAGGCGCCCCAATCATCACTGTCACTCTTAATGTTTCTTTTTTTTTTCAATATATGAAATTTATTGTCAAATTGGATTCCATACAACACCCGGTGCTCCTCCCAAAAGGTGCCCTCCTCAATACCCATCACCCACCCTCCCCTCCCTCCCACCCCCCATCAACCCTCAGTTTGTTCTCAGTTTTTAAGAGTCTCTTATGCTTTGGCTCTCTCCCACTCTAACCTCTTTTTTTTTTCCTTCCCCTCCCCCATGGGTTTCTGTTAAGTTTCTCAGGATCCACATAAGAGTGAACACATATGGTATCTGTCTTTCTCTGTATGGCTTTTTCACTTAGCATCACACTCTCCAGTTCCATTCACGTTGCTACAAAGGGCCATATTTCATTCTTTCTCATTGCCACGTAGTACTCCATTGTGTATATAAACCACAATTTCTTTATCCATTCATCAGTTGATGGACATTTAGGCTCTTTCCATAATTTAGCTATTGTTGAAAGTGCTGCTATAAACATTGGGGTACAAGTGTCCCTATGCGTCAGTACTCCTGTATCCCTTGGGTAAATTCCTAGCAGTGCTACTGCTGGGTCATAAGGTAGGTCTATTTTTAATTTTTTGAGGAACCTCCACACAGTTTTCCAGAGAGGCTGCACCAATTTGCATTCCCACCAACAGTGCAAGAGGGTTCCCGTTTCTCCACATCCTCTCCAGCATCTATAGTCTCCTGATTTGTTCATTTTGGTCACTCTGACTGGCGTGAGGTGATATCTGAGTGTGGTTTTGATTCACTCTTAATGTTTCAAATAAAATTTTCATCTTGAGCAATCTAACTAAAATAATACTTTTAAAGCAATGGCCCTGTTATCCATTAATTTTTTAAAGGGGATCAGAAGGGAATCTTTGAAAAGTTGAGTGATTTAGCTCCTTGAACTCTGAAGAACCTAGTGGACAGTTATATAGACACACAGGTTCCTTCCTCCCAACTCCTGAGGTGGTAAAACAAAGGTCTTTCCATCAGTCAGTCTTCAGTGGTCAATATGCTCTCCATACTTAGCCAGGTGCCCTTGAGAAATATAAATGCAATCATGGCTTTGCATTTGAAGAACTTGTAATGCTTATAAACATACTTAGGCGAAAAGTGAAATACATTATTAAGCAATGAGTGGTTGAGTACTGGTGAGTAGGGTAGATCTCATTACTCCAGAAATTTGAGGTTCATGGAGGTGCTGCATGGTTGAAGAATGGCAAGGTAGGATTTATTTGGGAGAGGATGGCAAGTTCTCCGTTCCATTTTTACCCGAAGCATTCTAGTTTTTCTTCTACGATGCTCTGCCGGCCAGTCAGTTCTCCAACACACCTAGGTAATTTCTCCCAGACTTTCTGATCCTCGAAAGTCATGGAAGTGGAAGTAGAAGTGGTGAGAGTGGCCTGTTTGCTTCCTGTAAACCTGTTCTCCTCCTACCAAGCTGTGTATATCATCCCTTGCCTCATTTCCTAGGTATGTGTGTACACCTATATATTCATTTAACAACACTCATCTGTTCATGAAATACTTGTTAAGCACTTACAAGGTGCTGTAAATGATAGAGAACAATATAGAAATGACTTCCGCATTCATAGAGAGATGAGACATGAGGTAGAGAGGAGGGACTAGAAGAGAAAAGGTAAAAATAAATGCAAATATTTTCTAGAGTCCACATTTCTCTTTTCCTGTTCACCTTTTAAAATAACTGAGCCTCCGGGGCGCCTGGGTGGCGCAGTCGGTTAAGCGTCCGACTTCAGCCAGGTCACGATCTCGCGGTCCGTGAGTTCGAGCCCCGCGTCAGGCTCTGGGCTGATGGCTCGGAGCCTGGAGCCTGTTTCCGATTCTGTGTCTCCCTCTCTCTCTGCCCCTCCCCCGTTCATGCTCTGTCTCTCTCTGTCCCAAAAATAAAATAAAAAACGTTGAAAAAAAAAAAATTTAAAATAACTGAGCCTCCATATAGTGAAAGCACTATCGAAAGCACTACAGCAGAGAGGAGAGTGAGGTCACAAATCTGTGTTCCAACACGTGTGCTTCCTGAAGTAGTCTTTCCAGACACTACCCTGAACAACATGATTTGAAATACCCTTACGTTGTGCGATGGTTCTTTCTGAACCAAACAGTCCACTTTTGGCAAATCTTACTAACAGCCGAGAAGCAGTTGTTATTGCTTGTTAGCTCTAGCGATTAAATAACCATCACTTAAAAAATAGTATATGGATCGGTTGGAAACGGTAAGATGCTACATGTTGGGTATAAAGTTGCCTGGACTTGCTGTGTCTGGTGTTGATAAGGTAGCAGATGGTCTAATAGACTCCATCCTTGAGCAGCTAAATTGGTAGGGTCTTGGTTTAATAATCTTGTGTTCTAATGATTTAGGCGAGTGATGAAAAGCAGTGCAATTACTCACTTGTAATAATGCCCAGTTGGCCTGGATGGAAGGGGCACTCACTCATACATGGTGTGATGTAATTAACTCCTGTTCCCCAGAAACATGGCTGTTTGTAGGCAGACTACCTTGATCAGACACATCTCACCTTTATGATAAAACTTAAAAATCATTCTCCAAGTGGAAAATGTCTCTTAATGATTTAAATCACTGGAGGAAAGAATGCTTTCAAAGCTTATGTTAGTGTAGTATTTCCGTGTTTCCAAAGCCTGTCCACAAGTGTGATTTCTTTGGATTCTAAAATATGTTTCTGGGGCAGAAAGGACTTATGCGAACCATTGATGGAGGAGGAAATCATTCAGAGACTTGCTTGAGCCACAGAGAAAATCAGGAGTGCCAAACAGCTCAGGTATTTCAAACACAAGGCCTGGGTGCCGTGCACCCTGATATAGTGTTCAGACTCCTTTCATCCAACAGTTTTTTCCCTTTGCCAAACTTCTCATCAGTTCTTCAAGTATGCTGTATAATCTGTGGATTCATGTTATTTTTTCTCATGGTTTTCACTTTGAACCTCTGCTGGGGTAAATTGAATGGAATGAACACCATCAAAATATAGGTGGTAATTAACTACACTTTAATATCCCCCATGATGTGATGTTATTTCCACAGGATAGAATACTAACAAATATTGTGAAATAAAATTGCTTTCTTAAAATGTCAGTTTATAAGATCAACATGCAAAAATTGATTTCATTTTTATGTACTCACAACAAACATGTGGAAAGCAAAACTAAAAACACAATACCACTTCTAACAACCTCAAAAGAAATTAAATACTTAGATAGAAACTTAACAAAACATGTATAGGATCTATATGTTGAAAACTATACAATTCTGATGAAGGAAATTTTTTAAGAACCTAAATAAATGGAGAATGTATTCTATTCATTGATTGAAAAAGTAACATAATAAGGATGTCAATTCTCCCCAAACTGATATGCAGATTTAATGTAATTCCTATTAATATTTTTGCAGGATTTTTTGTACATATAGAAAAGCTTATTCTAAAATTTATATGGGAAAGCACATACCGTATAATAGCTAAACAATCTTGACATAGAGAAATAAAGTGGGTTGAAGCAATCTATCCGTTATTAAGACTTGTTATAGCTACAGTGATTGAGACTGCAATATTGACAGACGTAAATGGACATGAACCAATGAAACAGTGTAGAGAATTCAGAAAGAGAATACAACCCACACAAATATGCCAAACTGGGTTTTTTCCAAAGGTGCAAGTGCAATTTAATGAAGGAAGCTTAGCCTTCTCAGCAAGTAGCACTGAGGCAATCCATAGTTAAAAAAAAAATAATAAAAAGACCCCGGGGTGCCTGGGTGGCTGTCAGTTAAGCACCCCACTCTTGATATCAGCTCAGGTCATGATGTCACGGTTTGTGGGATCGAGCTCCGCATGGGGCTCTGTGCTGACAGCATGGAGCCTCCTTGGGATTCTCTCTCTCTGCCCCTCCCCCACTTGTGCACGCACTCTCTCTCTTTCTCTCTCTCTCTCCCTCCTTCTCAAAATAAATAAATAAATGTTAACAAATGGGGTGTAAAAAAGAGACAAAAAGACCCAAACATTTACTTAAACTTCACACCTTATAAAAAGTATCTCAAAATTCACTGTGGGCTTTGAAGTGAAACTATAAAATTTTAAGAAACAAACAAGAGAGAAACTCTGGGAGCTGGGACCAGGCAGAGTTCTTTGACTTGACACCAGAAGCATCATCCACAAAGGGAAAAATTTATAAATTTTACCCCATCAAAATTAAAAACTTTGCCCAGCAAAAGATTCTGCTAAGAAAATGCAAATGCAAACGATGGTGTGGGAGAATATATTTGCAAACCACGTATCTGACAAAGGCTAGCATCTGGAATATATAAATTGCTTTCAAAACTCGAACTCCACAGTAAAAAAGTAAACAATCCAATTAGAACATTGGGAAAGGATATGAAGAGACATTTCACCAAAGATATACAGATGGCAAATAAGCACATGAAAAGGTGCTCCACATTATTAGCCATTAGGGAATGCAAATTAAAACCGCAATGAAATATCGCTACATGCTTATCAGAATGGTTAAAATAAAAAATAGTGACAATGCCAAATGCTGGCAGGATGTGGAGAAACTAGATGACTCATACATTGCTGATGGGGATGTAAAATTGTTCGGGTGCTCTGGAAAACAGTTTGGTGGTCTTTAACAAAATTAAACATGTAACCACCATATAAGCCAGCAATTGCACGCCTGAACACTCATCTAGAGAAATGAAGACTTGTGTTTACGTAAATCTGTACGAGAATATTTATAGCAGTTTTATTCATCGTATCTCCAAACTAGAAACAACTCAGATGTCCTTCAACTGGTGAATGGGTAAACAATCTGTGGTACATCTGTACCATGGAAGGCTAGTTGGCAATAAATACCAATGAACTATCGATTTACCCAACAACTTGGTTGCAAACCCAAAGAACTGGGCTGAGTAAATAAGCCAATCACAAGAGGTTACCTCATTTCCATTGTATGTTCCCATATGTATAACATTTTGAAATAATAAAATTACAGAAATCGGATCAGGGGCTAAGGAGAGAATGGAGACAGAAGGCAGGAGGGTGACTCTAAAAAGATAACCCCAGGCATCCTTGTGGTAATGGAACTGTTCTGTATCTTGACTACATGAATGTCAATATCCTGGTTGTAATGTTATACTATAGCTTTGCAAGTTGTTACCATTGAGAGAAACCAGATAAAGGCTACGTGAGCTCTCTCTGTACTATTTCTGACAACTGCATATGAATCTATAATTTTTTTAATGTTTATTTATGAGAGAGAGACAGAGTGTGAGCAGGGGAGGGGCAGAGAGAGTCACAGAATCTGAAGCAGGCTTCAGGCTCTGAGCTGTTAGCATGGAGCCCAATGCGGGGCTTGAACACGTGAACTGCGAGATCAAAGTCAGATGCTTAACCAACTGAGCCACCCAGGTACCCCTGAATCTATAATTCTTAAAACTGCATGAGTCTACAATTATGTCAGATAAAATTTTTTTAATGTTTATTTATTGTTGAGAGAGAGAGTGAGATAGCACAAGCAGGGGAGAGGCAGAGAGAGAGGGAGACAGAACCTGAAGCAGGTTCCAGGCTCAAGCTGTCAGCAAAGAGCCCAATGTGGGGCTCGAACTCAGGAGCAGTGAGATCATGACCTGACCCAAAGTTGGAAGCCAACTGAGCCATTCAGCAGCCCCCAAAATAAAAATTTTTAACTTAAAATAATATTTCCTGACTCATGTATTATTATAGGCACCATAATATTTTATACTTTAGCAACATTTAGATCAAGTCAGAACTCCCAAATCAGCCTTTGTATGGCAAGTACAATCCTCGATTACTGCTGGTTTTTACTGGATTTTTCTTCCAATATCATTAGCAAATGTTCACTGATTTCTTGCTTCATAACTCTGTTTGCTGCAAATAATGTCATTGGCCTAGAAGGTTTGAGAAGAGGGATTGACACTGTCTCATCAT
Organism: Panthera leo; assembly: GCF_018350215.1. Classification (NCBI taxonomy): domain Eukaryota; kingdom Metazoa; phylum Chordata; class Mammalia; order Carnivora; family Felidae; genus Panthera; species Panthera leo. Next base: position 143,618,754 of record NC_056687.1, on the reverse strand, counting down.
TTCTCACAGTCAACGATTCTCCATTATTGTTTCACTCAAGCGAACATCTCACCACTCTGGCTACCTACCAACCTGTCAACTCTCCAGTTGCTTTTAGTTAGTGACCTATTTTGCTCTTTAAGTATTTGCTTGCAGTATAACCACAGAGGGCTAAGTAGAACTTACTGAATTCTTACTACATGTCTATGTGCTGCCATGGGCGATGGTGGCTACCAAACTGGTAGCCAAAAGAATAAGAGAAAAAATAGAGCTGTGTCGTGTTAGTCTGATAAGATACTGTCTCCACCCATGAAAGTCGGGCTTGTGGTAGGACTTTCAAGAGGAATAGATCTGGTGTAACTTGGTGATGTTTTAGCAGCTGGACTAAACCAAATATGAGAAGGTAGGCCCTAAGTAAGGTGTTTCATATACATATGCTCACAAGCCCTCTGAGTAAGTCCTACTCTCATTGCCATTTGACAGATAGGGCAATCAAGGCTTCCTGATATATTGTACAAGGTCTACTAAGGCAGGAACCAGTATTAAGACCCATATCTGTCTGATTTGTAAACCTGTATTCACTTCTTCGTATACAACAATGACAGGGCACTCTAACAGAAGTAGTATTTTCGGTACATAGTCTTCTTAGTCACTGTCTTATGAAGAGATGGAGACCGTGATTGGTGATACTTGTTTCTAAGACAGCTCAGTGCCTTTAGTTCTTAAGAGGAAGGGAGAGTAAAATTCTATTCCTGTATTACTCTTCCATGAAAACATTCCCTTAAAGACCTCATCCTCCCTTTTTCCCCTTTTTCCCCTTGGCATCTCACCTTCCTCCTCTCTGCTCTGTCAATGAACTGGTTTCACCATAGCTTTGTGGTTGTTTGTTATGCAGTAGCATGGTGGCAGCAGCCAGCTGATGAAGCATGCCCCTGGCTGTCTCCACCACCCCACAAACAGAAGCCCAGTTGTCCTTCTCCATCAGCAGAGAGAGCCCAGCCCCATCTACCTGCCACCACTGAGCAGCTAAAAATTAGGAGTCCCAGTTAGTGAGCCGAAAGTGTTAAGTTTGCGCTAGGGACACACTCTTCCCTACGGAAATGTACTCACTCTGGGAGACAGCTTCTTTTACTCTCAACATAGCTGGGAAAAGAGATAAATGCTCATTGATGTGACAAATGTTAAGTACATGCCTACGTGTTCCAGGTGCTGTTTGCATCTATTAAGCTCTAAGTAGTTTTATGTGTATTATTTCATTTCATCTTCACAAGTTTTATTACCATATCCTGATTATGCATATCTTTTCAAGTTTGCCCCATAACATCTTTCATTACTTGATATAAATTCTATGTGAGACCCTTAACCATAGAGAACAAACTGGTGGTTACCACAGGGGACATGGGTGCGGATGGATGAAATAGGTGATGAGGATTAAGAGTACACTTACCATAATGAGCAGTGAGTAATGTATAGAATTGTTGAATCACTATATTGTATACCTGAAACTAATAAAACACTGTACATTAACTATGCTGGAATTAAAGTTAAAAACTTACTTAAGAAAAAGAAAGAAATACGGGTGCCTGGATGGCTCAGTCGGTCGAGTGTCTGACTTGATTTCCACTCAGGTCGTGATGTCATGGTAATGAGATTGAGCCCCAGGTTGGACTCTGTGCTGGGTGTGAAGCCTGCTTAAAATTTTCTCTCTCTCCCCCTCTGCCCCTCCCCTGCTCACACACGCACATACTCCCTCTATCTCTCTCTCTGTCTCTAAAAAGAAAGAAGGAAAGAAAGAAACAAAGAAAGAAAAAGAAAATTAAAAAAGAAGTTCTGAGTTGGAGTAAAGCAGGTTCTGGAATCCTCAGGTGCACAGAGAACCAAAGAGGCTTGACTTTTTTCCAATGTTATTCTTACCCTTCCACATTTCTTACCTGTATAAAGGTTGTGTGGTGTAGAGGAAAATATATATTGTCCCAGTCATGAGATCTAGTTCTCAGTCATGAGATCTACTCAGCTCTAGTCTGAGTTCTACTACTACCTAGAAGTTGGATTTTGGCTGAATTAATTAGGCTTCTTTTGTCTCAGTTCCCTCATTTAAAACATGATGTCATAGACTAAAGTTTTTTTAAGAATGCTTTATGCTTTAAAATTGTGTATATCATCATCTGATGGTCTACTGTAGTTCGTCAGGAGATTTGAGAGCAGAGTTCATAACTTAAAGTTCCCTTTTTTTAACGTTTATTATTTATTTTGAGAGAGAGGGAGTGCTAGCAGGGGAGAGGGGCAGAGAGAGAGAGAGAGAGAGAGAGAGAGAGAATCTTAAGCAGGCTCCATGCTCAGTGTGGAGCCTGATGTGGGGCTCGATCCCCATAACCGTGAGATAATGATCTGAGCCAAAATCAAGAGTCGGACACTTACCTGACTGAGCCACCCAAGTGCCCCCACAGTCTGTAACTTAAAGCCAAATTTCTGACAATCCAAGGAGTCACTGGGTACAAGTGTAATGCTGACTCTTCCTGGGTCCAGCTTTCCAATCAGACCTATCAAAGCATAGATCGCATAATATGACCCTAGACAGCGATAACAGATGTGGGCCTAATTTTTTCTACCAAGCATGAACATATACCCAAGCAGATGTTAGGGCTGAGCATTTTTTTGTTTTGTTTTTGGTTTGTTTGTTTTTAGCCTCTTGGCTTCCAGTTCTTGTGACGAATTTGTTTGGAGGCACACTGCATTATTTTTCAAACTGGGAAAAACCCTCCTGGCAACAACTATTTTTTAAGTGTAAGAACATCTTCTAGCTTCCTTTAACCCAACTGAAAAATATTTAAAGGAAAGAAACAACTGGTGTCAAGTAAGAGAAAAAAATAGTTGAGAATCTCCTAGGAGCTCCACAGATGATTTTATTCTATCTCTACTGTACCTAGCAAGACGATAAATGTTAGACATCTGTCAGTCTATAATACTTCAGGACTGTTGGTGAGAAACCAAAAACTATTGGGTGGGGCCAGGGTTTGGGGGGTGTCTGTCTTTTTGATTGCTAAGGAAATTATGTAGACTTAGTTTCAATTGCTTCTTGAAAATTTCCACATCAGAGAATTTTGGTTTGCCCTAGCATGGCAGCTGGTATATAGGGTCTAACATTGTTTACTTTCTGTCTTTATTTGTCAAGGAATGGCGTGATTTTATTGGTGGTAATACACTGAACTGGCATCCAGGTAAAAAAGTTTCTTAAGCATGAGGAAATATTGAATCATGGGACTGAGGTTAGAAAGAGTTCAGGGAAGAGTTAGATAGGAAAGAAGTTCATCAAAATACTGTAATACTGGCAGAGGTAAGCATTCCTGAGGATCTATGCAGAAAATCTTCCACTGAATGTGTATAGAAGACATTTACACTCATCCTCAGGAACTTGCCCTTTATTCCTACCTCTTTTCTTGGGTCTCTAATAAGCATGCCCTGTACCTAGAGACTGCCATGTAGTAAAGCACCATGGTAAGCATGCTTGTTGAATGACAGCAAGAAATGAATAGATGAATAAGTAAACAAAGGAATTAGAGACTATACTTCCTACTCACTGCCTATTACTAAAATGAAAAAGTTATAATCAATATGTGCTTAATGGGTTCTGTAGGAAAGACATGAATTTTAAGCCTTGCTTTATTATTTACTGTGTGTTTTGGCAACTTACTGAGCTCCCCTAAGACATAGTTACTTAGTCTAAAAATGAGAAGAATGATACCACAAACTTCATAAGAATGTTGTAAGCACTGACATTTTCATACAAATTTCACAATGTCCGGCACATAATAAGCAATAAAACAGATGAGGCATTATTGTGGTCACCATTATTGACAAAGAAAATTTGATTTGTAGTTAACAAACTTCCTACAAAGGAAACTCAGGTCAAATGATTTCATTAGTGAATTCTATCAAATATTTAAGGAAGAAATAACATCGATTCTACACAAAGTCTTTGCAGAAGTTATAAGAGAAGAAAACATTCTAAGAAGCCAGCATTACTCTAATACTAAATCAAAGATGTAAGAAAACTACACACCAACATCCCACATGAACACATTAGGAAACTGAACAAAAAAATTAGCAAATTAAATTCAACAATATAGAAAAGGATAACCCATTAAGGGCATTCTTGGGCCATGTTGGCTTAACATCTAAGAATCAGTAACCCCATATTAACAGATACAAAAATAAACATTGTATGATCACCTCAAAATAGGTACAGAAAAAGTTTTGATAAAATCTAACATACAATTATGGTAAAAAAAAAAAAAAAAAAAAAAACTCTCCACAAACTAGGAATAGAAGGAAGAAAATATAAAATAAACCAAAAGGAAATAGAAGGAAAGAATTCATTTAAAGCTAAAATTAAAAAGAAATATAAAAATATAAAAATATTTTTAAAAATTAAAAAATAAAATTTATACATGAAACTAAGATAAGTTTCTTCAAATAACTGAATTTAATGGATAAATACTTAATATACTAAGGAAAACTATAAAAGAAGGGGGAAAAAAGATAATATTAGGAATGAAATAGGAAAGAACTACAACAGTTATTAAATAAGTTCCAAAATTTTAAGTAATTATTTTGTGTTCCTTTCACTAAAAATTTGAAGGTCAAGACTGAATGAAAATAGTCAAAATAAAATGGGGAAAACACTCAGGAAAAGATATATAAGCTAAATTGTCTAAAATCCAAACAGGAAACTGAGGTTTGTCAAAGATCTACTCTTTGAAAGTGTGCCAGGATCAGAGTAAACCTAACCCTCCAGAAACAGGTAATTTCCACGTTACTCAGACGAGAAAGTCAACAGAAACATCAAAGCCAAAAATATTAACACTGGAAGAAATAGGCTGGTAGGTTAGCACTTATATATACACAAAAATTTCTAAACAAAACATCAGTAAATCAAATGCAGAAAATAATTAAAACAATAAGACACTATTTTTAAGGATGACTCACACACTTAAAAAAAAAAATCTATTAATACAGTGTTAGTTCCTTAGTATAAAGTAGTGCCCAAAAGGACAATAAAAATACCAAAATTGTTCTGAAGACATGAAATAATTAATGTTTGAATAAATAGAGAGATATGTCATATGCTCAAATGGAAACACTAAATATATAAATTTAAGATGATTCTGTACCAATCCCAATTATTTCATATATGTGTTTAATTTTTAACTTGACAAACTGACTGTGGAATCCCTTGAATAAGTGAGTGAGAATAGCCAATATAGTTTAGAAAATGAATTATAATGAAAGGTTAGCACTATCAGATAAACCAATTACAGGAGCAGAATCTGGAGAAACTCAAAAACAATTGGAAATTTAACATGTACTAACAATAGTAGTTTATATCCTGGGGGAAAATGGATTGATGCAACTTGTGTTAAAGCAACTGGATATCTGTATTTAAGGAAACAGATGATAGCTTGAATTGTAAAAAAATAAATAAATAAATTTCATCTGGATTAGAGATCTAAATATAAAAAAATGATAGAAGTATTAGAAGAAAATGTACAGGAAATAATTTTTTTAAGTTTGGTATTGGGAAAACTTAAAATCCAAAATCTCTCAGCAAAAACTTAATAATAAATATAATTATATGAGTGTTAAAAACATTATTAAAGCAAAGAATACATAAACTAAAATGAAAGTGGCAGACTAGGAGAAAACAATAGTAATATATGACACATAAAGGATTACAAATACAAAATGCATTTATATAAACATAGGATATACAAGTACATATAAATATAGATATGGATACAGATATAAACATGGAAAAGCCAATCTAATAGGAAATTGAGCAATAGATATGAACAGGAAGTTTACACAAAAATAAACACAAATGACAACAAACATAGAAAAAGATGGTAAACATTAGCTGTAACTAAGGAAACACAAATTTAATTTAATTTAATTTTAATTTAATTTTACGTTTAGGAAACACAAATTTTAAAACAGAAGTCATTTTGCTTCTCTGTGGCTAAAATTTAAAAGATTATTAAGAGCCAATGTGGGCAAAGTTCTGGAAAAGAAGCATTTGCAGGTTGCTAAGGACTTACTGGGTATAATGTTTGATGAAAAAGTTGTCAGTGACAAAGCTACCTTTAGGATTTCATCGTGTCTCAAGTGTCACAAGCCTAAAAAGATATGTGTACAAACATGCTCACTGGATCAGAGGTTGTAACAGAAACTGTGAAAATGCCCATCAGTAACAGAATGTCTAAGTAAATTGTGGTACACTCATGAGAGTGCAACCCCAATAGGAAATCACGAGGTAGATCCACATTTACGGATCTGAAAACATGGCCAGGATGCTATTAAGTTAACAAAAGAAAAGTTATAAAACAATGTCTATCATATGATTCCATTGTTCTATAAAAGTTACCATAGATGGAGAGGTAGGTGATCTTTATGTTCCTTTTGTTATTTTTGAGCCTTCATCTTGGCATTGAACTGAGTCTTTAAGCTCTTATGCTTGTGAGCACAGGTGAAATTCAGGAGTCCCATCAACCATTATCACCTGGAACCACGTAGGCAGAACCACAGAAGGGTGCCTAGGATACTCAATTCAAGAAGGGAGCACTTGGGTCCTTTAAGAAACTTTATAAAATAGGGGTGCCTGGGTGGCTCTGTCAGTTAAGCATCTGACTCTTGATTTCGGGTCAGGTCATGATCTCATGGTTCATGAGATCAGTCCCATCAGGCTCTGTGCTGCCAGCTCAGAGCCTGCTTGGGATTCTCTCTCTCTCTCTGCACCTACCCCACTCACACGTGCAAGTGCTCACACATACTCTGTCTCTCAAAATAAATAAATAAAGTTTATAAAAAAGAGAAACTTTATAAAATATGCAAAAGAGTGTGTATGTGTGTGTGTGCACGTGTGTAAACAGTAACTCAAAGTAACAGTGGTTTGGAGCAGAGAGAATACGTGATTACAACCTTCGTGCATGTATCCATTCAACACTCAGTCAGTAAATACTCATTGAGTGTTTTCTGTGTGCCTTGCTAGTCTAAGTGCTGGAAATACAGTAGTAAAGCAAAGTGCGTACTTTCATGGAGCTTATATTTTAGTTCCGTCACTACTGAGAATGCAGATGAACATGAATTGCCTCCCCTCTGAAAGTTACTTCCTCTAATTTTGGCCTGAGATTATTCTAGTTCTTGCTCCGAGGCCACATTTTCCTGACCCCTTAAAAGAATTCTAATTGATTCTGAATTGATGAAAGTTAAAGTTTAGGATTAATTTTAATGCTGGCTTTGAGCGGCGATTGGATTTCCTATTCCAACTTGAAATTACTCTTCTCACCTTTCTGCGTACATCATCACTACCACAAACTACTTAGTAACTACGACACTAACAGGTTTGCCAAGACCCCCTCCCCAGGAGCCACAGAAAACTTCTTCACTCTTCTTAATCTCATTCCATTTCTCTTTAATTCAGTTCTCAGCAGCTCTCTTATTGAATGGATAAAGCCATCTCCTTCCAAAGGTGATCCCTCATTTTCCACCTTGAAAATATCTCTGAGCCCTTAACATTCTCTCTGGCCTCAAAGGAGCAGATCTTCTTTGTAAACTCCTTCTGCATTTATCTCTTTCCTTCCCCACAGCATCAATCTTTCTTGTACTGATTTCTTTGCCTTTACCTTCAAACATAAAGATCTCTTTTAAAGGCACCGAATAAAACTGCTTTCGGATCCTGCTGCCTCTCAAGCTAGGGGCTCCCTGCCACCAAACTCTTCGAGTTGGGCTCACCTCGGGCTGCCTCTCTCCCTGTCGCTGGCTTCCTTACTCCCAGTGGCCTTTCCTCACCTCAGAAGCTGCACTCACAAAGCTCCCGAGGCAACCAATCACCCAATCCAGTCCTCTTTTTCTCATTTTCCTTTTGCTTTTGCTTTTGGTGTTTGTTTTTTTTCTAAAGTTGTTTTATTTTGTTTTGAACACAATTGTCTACCTTCTAACACTTGAACCACTCTCTGTTGGCCTCCTTGAGCTTCTAGTTTCCAATCTGCTTGTTCATTGGTCCCAGTCTGATGCTTTCAGAATCCTCTCCTATGGACTACCAATTGCTGCTGTCTACAGCTGCCTAACCCATTATTAACATACCCTTCGGGGTCTGCCCCACCTAATTTTCCAATTCTGACTTCTTTTCCAAGGGCCACCTCTGCATCTCCAGTCATCTACCAGGCAGCTGCATTTGGGTAGTAGTCTGACAGACTAAATTAAGTATGTCTGAAGCCAGACCCTTCACCTTCCCTGAGAAACTAAGCCTGATGTTTGTCTCTCACCTCTCTCAATAGTCTGTTTGGCCACACTTACTCTGTGTTTCCCAAGACCAGATTCTTTGTAGCTTTTCTTATTCCCATTGTTTTCTTTCTTTCTTTCTTTCTTTCTTTCTTTCTTTCTTTCTTTCTCTCTTTCTTTTTATTTATTTTAATTTTTAATGTTTTATTTATTTTTGAGAGAGACAGAGCATGAGTGCGGGAGGAGCAGAGAGAGAAGGAGAAACAGAATGCGAAGCAGGCTCCAGGCTCTGAGCTGTCAGCACAGAGCCCGACGCGGGCTCAAATCCATGAATGCAAGATCATGACCTGAGCCAAATTTGGGTGCTCAACTAACTGAGCCACCCAGGTGCCCCTATACTTTCTCTTCTTAAATGAATATATGCTTCTGAAGGAAAATGGCCATTGCATCCGTTAGGAATTCTGCTTGTTTGCTAGTTACAGAGACCTGAAATAACAGTGAATTAAACATGGTGGAATTTATAAAGAAATAATATGACAAGAAGCCTAGGACTGGTGTTCATCAGAGAGACTCAGACTCTATCCTTATGCTTTGTCTTCCTTAAACTGTGGCTATCAACATTAGAGTGTCTTCATTAACATGGTATAGCTGTTGGAGTTTCAGCCATCAAGTCTACATTCAGGCAGGAATGAAGAGGAAATAGGGAACAACAAAATAATGTTTCCCAGATGAGTCATTCCCTTTCATTGGGCTCTCCAAAAGCTCCTTACCCACCCAATGACTTAGGCTTAAATCCAGTCAAGACAGGCTATGAAAATGCAGTGTTTTAGTTTACATTACCATTTTGAATAAACTTCATGTTTTGTTAGTAAGAAAGGAGAAAATTGGTTCCACAAATATGTATTGATCATATTTTATGTGCCAGACCCTGTTCTAGTTCCTAGGAATAAAACAATGAACAAAATGCATAAAGATTCTACCCTCATGGACCTCACATTAATAGTGCATGGACAGGGGCGCCTGGATGGCTCTCTCGATTGAGTGTCCAACCTTGGCTCAGGTCACTATCGCATGGTTCGTGAGTTCGATCCCCGCGTCGGGCTCTGTGCGGATGGCTCAGAGCCTGGAGCCTGCTTCAGATTCTGTGTCTCCCTCTCTCTCTGTTCCTCCCCTGCTCACACTGCATCTCTCTCTCTCTCAAAAATAAATGAAGATTAAAAAAATTTAAAAACAATAGTTCATGGACAAAGTAAGTAGGCAAATAATCCAGTAATCTTGTAGTCAGGAAAGCCTTCACTTATAAGATAATTTTTTTGTGGAGACCTGAAAGAAGTGTGAAAGCAAGATATGCAGATATCTGAGGGAAGAACACTTTAGGCAAGAGAAGAGGGAGTGCAAAGGCCCTGATGAAGGAAGGTGTTTGACATGTTTGAGTAAAGAGAGGACTGATGGGATGGAATGGAGGAGAAAGACAGGAGCAGTAGGAGATGAAGTCATAGTAGCAGGGAGAGGCCAGGGAGTAGGAACTCTAGAACCATGTTTTTCCAGTGAGTCAGATGCAAAGCGATTGGTGAGATTTCAAAGAATCACTCTAGTTCTTCATAGAGAATAGACAGTGGGAAGATCCAGGAGAAACTGAGAGGTCAGTTAGGAAGCTATTGGAATAATCTAGTTAAAAGATAATGATGACTGGAGGATCAGACTTTGAATCTCTTTTGAAGATAGGGATGGCATAACTTGCTAATGGTTGGGGTATGACGAAAATGATTAAAGGGATATTGAATAGAAAACTAGAAGACTCTACCACTGCTTTGTACATATTTTTTTCATATTTCTCCAAAGTGCCTATTACAGTGCTATGCACATAATAAATCTTCAATAAGTATTCACCAAATAAGTAGATTTTAATCTTTTCAGAGGACTACTGAAAGAATTTTTTCCCCAAGACACCCACCATTAATGATTTAAAAACGTACAGAAAAACCTAAATCCTAAAAGCAGACACTGCGGCTATATTTTCCTTTGGCTTCTTGTTAGTGACAACTACCTCTAAAAGCTTAAGGAAGAGAAAATACTGGGAAAAAAATTAGTTTGGGTCATTACTAATAGAACATTCAAGAAGAAATAAGGTACCAAATCTCCCATCCAACCATGATGGAATTTACCTGCTGTGTAAATGCCTATTCAGACCAAGTCATTTTCACACTTGTGTGTGGGGTATCACATGATGGCATATTTGGTGAGAAAAAACAATTGACGTGGTAGCTGTGTAGGAGATGGAAAAAAGAAGAGAAGAGAGATTTTTAAAAAATATCCCCAAACTAACAAATTGACTGAAATATATGAAAGGAGAACATCACCATCAACGTGGAGTCTCATGTGAAATTCTCAATGTCATCTGCGGGTATGCAAAGCTCTGAGTTGGAGAGAACTGTTTTCAGTCATCTTGTCTCATGTAATAGCCCTGTAGCTCCATTCTTTGAGGATCCTTGGCCTCCTGGATTGGTGTGACATAGAATAAAAAAGTGAGAAAGGAATTCAAAGATATTCTTGAGTATTTTCCAGTTGTTACGTGATTTTATGTTAAATGAAAGCACTTAGCTAGCAACAAGATGGCTCTAAAACAGAGTCCTCCTAACACCAAGGATGGGGCCTTTTATTCATCACTTTTCCGCAACCACTAATGCTTATTTCTCTACTACCACCGCCCACCCACAGGAATAAAATTAATGATATCTCTACCATAAGACATATTCTTCTCGCCCACCCAAGTCGCAGCTTGGAACTCTTTTTCGGTGTGCCCCTGAATCTGAAAGTTAAACGCAAATGAGATTCTCAGAAAATTATTATTGGGCTCAATTCAATGCCCTTGGGCCTCAGAGAGCTTAATATGTCCAACTACTCTGAGCCTTCAATGGGATGGGAACGCAAAAGGGTTCCATTCAAGTAAATGGTCATCCTTTCCTTCCAAAGGTTGAATGAGAAAGGGTGCTTAGGTCAGAATAGCCTGCTGTGAGCTACCATTTCCAATTCATCTTCTTCCTGTAGCTGTGGGGAGGGGAACATTTCATTAACAAAATCCCAGCCAGATCACACTCTGTCATCACTATTGATTCACCTTTCAGAAAGCCCACTGTGTCCCCAGCACTGCCCTCGGTTTCAGTCAATACTATCTCTCTCTCTTCCGAGAAATTTAGAGAAAAAGAAAAAGAATCACCAAGATGAGGAAAAGCTAAAAACAAGAATGACAACAACAATGGCAATGAAAGATAAAAATGGAAGACTAGGGAAGGAGAGAGGAAAAGGACTTGTGATTTATTGTTCTTGTTGTTATAATGATTATTTTAAAAATCCAGCTCCTTCTTAGAAATTTGGAAAAAAGCACCAACCTTTCAATTCACAGGGACATGGATTACTCTATCTTGGTCAGATCTTATTGAAATCTTTAGTCATTATACTATTTGTATTAACTCTAGAACTTCTGGGCTTTATTTTGGACAGTGGGATCTGATGGGATTTTCTAGCATCCATATCTAGATTTCTCCATGTTTAGAATGTTGGACAGAAGGAGAGGTGACTATACTCTGGTCACAGGATTTTACTTTGCAGACGGCATGCCTGGCTAAGTAATTGGTTCTCAGGGACATGCAACAGTGAAAAAAAAAGACTGACAGGCTGGCATTTTTCTTAGAGAATAGGCTTGGTTTCCTCGTGAGGTCTTCATTCTGTGCCACCTGTCTCTGGGATTTTCTACCCCTGAGACTGGCTATCTGTTAGCAGCCCATGCTACAATCCCCTCTTTCCTGCCTACAGGGACGGGGATATAACTAGTATTTCAAAGCTCAGTTGAACCCCTACCTAGCTTTGGTTAAAAATGAATTTGGATCCTAGGCTGCGTTTTGTGTTGGCACCTATCTAAACACTAGTACTTTATTTTAAAAAATAAAATTTAAAGCCACCTAGGAAGGAGAGAAAGGTTGCCCCGGAAGAGAGTTGGTAACATTAGGACTAAAAGAAATGTATTAACAGGAGAGCCTCACCCAGATAGTTATGGAGGTAGTGAAAGTCTTCATCCATTGACAACCTCTAATTGTTTGAGGACATTGAACAAGTGCTATGGAGCACGATGGCAGAAATGCCAACCGGCATGAACGTAGACCAGGCATCACTTTTCTCCAAAGTTTTTCTGTTTGGTTTTCTTTTTTTTAATGTTTTCTTTCTTTTTGTAAGAATGCAGGCATGTACCTGCATGCAAGCGGGAGAGGGGCAGGGAGAGAGGGACACAGAAGATCCGAAGTGCAGGGCTCTGCACTGACAGCAGTGAGCCCCATGCGGGGCTTGAACTCACGGAACTCATGTACCATGAGATCATAACAGGAGCTGGAGTCGGAGGCTCAACTAACTGTGCCACTCAAGGCACCCCATCTTTTTTTTTTTTCTAGATAAAGTAGAAGGTAGAGATGCTGCTCTGGGCAGCAGATTCTACAGACTCCTGGGCTCCCAATCCTATTCTCTGCAGAGAATCAGGTGGGGGTCTGTACATCAGAAAGAATTATGCCTAGTGTGTACAGTTACTTTGGACTCAGGAATATATATGCTAAATGGAGCATTGAAGGAGGCAGGTGAAGAACCCTATAAATTCTTTTGTTCAAATGCAGTATTGAGAAACATTTAGCTGTAAAACCCTGTTTCCTTAGTTTCAGTATTTGCTAGGCTAGTGAGTTATAAAGAACCGCAGATGGAAAAAAAATCTCAACAATTTGTTTTTCTCTTAGGAATTCACAGGAGTGTTGTTTCTCAGCCTCTGGGGTGTGATCCTGTCTGCATTTGTAAATCTTTTAGTGAACGGAAAAATAATAACCCTTCTCATTCTGTCTGTGGTCTCTGAGTGGAACGGGCTGTGCAAAGGAGTCAAATGAAAACAGATCCTAGGCCAGCCCAGGTAAGATGGCCAGAGACCTCCTGAGGCTTTTGATTCCACCTATATAAAAGTTCTCAGAGCGGCTATTGAATGCATGAATGTAAAAAGGTGTGCACGCTAGGGGCAGTCTAGGAGGGCTCTGTATCCACAAACAGAAAGATGAGAAATGACATACCACAGAAGGCTGGAGGATTACTAATAAGCAAATCTTGTTTATCGTTAGATGTCGAGCCTGGATCTCCAAACAAGGGGTGGGTCTGGAGAAAGGATCTACATTAGAAATGTCAGTCATGGAGTCTACTCCATTTACATCCCCTTTATATGAAACAGCACATCAGTAGCCCCGATGAGGACACAGGAAACCTACTGCCCTCCCGGTCATGGGGCAAGGGAGGAGCGCCTGCCCTAAGGGCAGCCATGTTGTGCCGCCAGTGAGTCATAATATGGTCACGCTGGCTCCATCAGAGACCGTCTCTCTGAAAATGGACTGAGGCAGTAGTGGAAGAGCCCATGCTTGGCCGTGGAGTCGTTACTGTCACCACTCTGGTTTGACTTATCAAAGCCTCATGCCTTTGTTTCTCCTCTACCCCCAGGGCCTAGACAGCCTATGTGTAACTTGTACCACTGTCACCTCTCTACTTGTTTATTACTTACTTATAAGTATATAATTATATATACTTAATCAATTGCATGATTATTATATATACTGCAATTGATGCAGTATATATACAATTGATGCAATTGATGATTTAAGAAAATATCCTAAGCTTGTGAGTGTGCTTAACCATGACAAGTAAATATGGAAAATGTTACCATCAACAGGGTAATGTATTCTCTATTTGTCACCTTCAGTTAGAAACTACATACCTTGGGCTCAAAAAGTCCACTTCAAGGTGTGAATCTAGTTCTCAATAAAGACAGAACGATTTTCCTAATTCAGTCAAACAGACTGATATCACTGACCCTGTTCATGCAGTTTAAGCTTCGTAAAATATCCCCTTAAAATACAGACTAACAAAACCAAGAAGGACTGGTCTATATCCATTGGCAAGAAACACTGTCGACCAAGTACCACAGACTGGGCAGCTTACACAACGGAGGTTTGTTTTCACACAGCTCTAGAGTGTAGAGTTATGAGTTCGAGAGTGAGCAGAGTTCATTTCTTCTGAGGCCGCTTTTCTTAGCTTAGAAATGGCTATCTTTTAACATGTTTTCTTTTATAGTTAAAACATTTTTTTTTAATTGTGGTAGGTACACTTCACCTGAGATCTACCCTTCTGAAAAAATTTTAAGTGCACAATTCAGTGTTGTTAACTATAGGTAAAATGTGATACAACAGCTCACTAGAACTTACTCATCTTGTGTAACTGAAACTATGTACCCATTGTACAGCAGCTCCCCTCTTTTCCTTCCCCTCAGCCCTTGCCAACCGCCATTCTACTTTGTTTTTATGAATTTGACAATTTTAGAGGCTTCATATAGGTGGACTCATACAGCATTAGTCCTTCTGTGACTGGCTTATTTTACTTAGCATAACGTCCTCCAGATTCAGCATGTTGTTGTATATGGCAAGATTTCCTTCTCTCTATTTTTTTAGTTTGTTTATTTATTTTGGGAGAGAAAGCGCATGAGCAGGGGAAGGGCAGAGAGAAAGGGAGAGAGAATTCCAAGCAGGCTCTGAACTGTCAGGTCAGCGTGGAGCCCCACTTGGGGCTCAAATCCATGAAATGTGAGATTATGACCTGAGCCAAAACCAAGAGTCAGATGCTTAACCAACTGAGCCACCCAGGCACCCCGACGTTCTTTTGTTTTAAGGCTAAGGAATATTAATTCCATTGTATGTGTGTACCACATTTTCTTTATCCATTCATCTGTTGCTGAATATTTAGGTTGTTTCCATCTCTTGACTATTGTAAACAATACTTCAGTGAACATGGGAGTGAAAATATCTGAGATCCTGATTTCAATTCTTTGGGAGATATACCCAGAAGTGGCATTGCTGGATCATATGATAATTCTATTTTTAATTATTTGAGGCACTTCCATACTATTGGCAGTGATAACTTCACCATTTTACATCGCCACCAACAGTGTACAAGGATTTCTATCTCTCCACATCCTTGCCAACACTTATCTTTTGTGTTTTGGATAGTAACTATCCTAACAGGTATGAGGTGATATTTCATAGGTTTTTTATTTGCATTTCCCTAATGATTAGCAATGTTGAGTATCTTTTCATAACTTGTTGAGTATTTTTTACCTTTTTTGGAGAGATGTCTATTCAAGTCTTTTGTCCATTTTTAAAAACAGGTTGTTTGGACTTCTTGCTATCGAGTTGTAAGAGTTTCTTATGTATTTTGGATATTAACCCCTTATCCGTTAGATGGTTTGCAAATATTTTCTTCACTCTGTTGATTGTTTCCTTTGCTGTGTAAAAGCTTTTTAATTTGTTATAGTTCCACTTATCTATTTTTGCTTTTGTTTCTTGTGCTTTTGATGTCATAGGCAAGAAATCATTGTCAAGATCAATATTATGAAGATTTTCCCATTTTCTTCTAGAACTTTTATAGTTTCAGGCCTTATATTTAAGTTTTTAACCTAATTGGAGTTGATTTTTATGTGTGTGGTGGAAGATAAGGGTCCAATTTCATTCTTTTGCATGTTGATTAGATGGCCTTCTTCTTCCTATATTCACATGATCCCCCCACTGAACTTTTTTGTTTCCAAATTTCCTATTTTTACAAGGACACTGGTCCTATTGGATTAGAGCCTACCTAAATGACCCCATTTATACCTAATTATGTCTTTAAAGATCCTATGGCTTTTTATAGTCACATTCTGAGATGCTGAAGGTTAAGACTAAAACATAGGAATTTTGGAGGGACACATTTCAATCTATAACACTAACCAAATAAAATGCTGTAATTTCAAGAGTAAGGATGTAGTGACTCCTTCCTTTTGTGGTTTAAATAAATAGAAATACTATTACAGTATGTACAAATGAAAAGTGACCTGTTCGCATGGATTTAGGTAAATTACCTTAATTCTCCATATTTCAATTTTTCTGTGTATAAATCAGAAAACAAATGTATTCCCTATCCTCTCTGAACTTTTCTAACTGGTCAAAAATTTCAATCTTTAAAAATGATTTTGTCAGGGCACCTGGGTGGCTCAGTCTATCGAGTGTCTGACTCCTGATTTCAGCTCAGGTCATGATCCCAGGATCGTGGGATTGAGCCCGGCTTCAGGCTCTGCACTGAGTATGGATCCTGCTTAAGATTTTCTCTCTCTCTCTCTCTCTCTCTCTCTCTCTCTCTCTCTCTCTTTCTCTCTCTCTCTCTCCCCTGTCCCTCTCCCCTGCTCATGTGCTCACTCTCTCTCTAAAAAAAAAAAAAAATGATTTTGTCATCTTCAAAATCTTGTATGTATTCATTTCCCTGTGGTTTTTATTACAGTGTGGCCATTTCCAGGTTGCTGTCCCCTGACTCAACATTCATAATAGCTCCAGGATGCCCTTTGGAGAGCAAATATTCTCTTGCCACTTTGCAGATGGAAATTAAGGAAGCTAATAACATTTCCAAAATCATATATATTAAGTTGTGACCTTAAAAATAGAACCAAAATTACTTGACCCGTTATCCAATAGCATTTCAACTACACTCTTAATATATCACAATTTTGAATAGCAGCTTTTGATGAGAAATAGAAGAATAAGAGAACAGTGTCCTGAGACTAAAGAGTTAAAGTACTAAGAATCTTAGTTCTTTTTTCTGGAGCTGGCTTCCTTTTCCATAGGATTAACTAGAGTAACATGGCTCCAGTGAGGGTTGAAATTTTTGGCATCGTCAACATTTTATGTATCTCTAGTGTCTTTCCAGGCACAATGTTTATAAAATGATGGTGATGGCCTCCCACAAATGAGTCATGTTCTATGGTTTAGATAAGTTTCCTCAGCTGATAATCATGAACTGATTATCATTATGGCTTTTTCCTGGACTTGTTTCAGTGCTGAATTTCATCCAAAGCCTGTGTTCACACATTTATTTTCTTGTAATATCCATTGGCAATTTCATTTCCAGTGGATTGTTGGACTTCTTACTTATTAATTTCCCCAAGCTCATTAGTTAGTATTGACATTTACCCCTTGTCTTATGTTGATTGCAAATATTTTTTGACAGATTTTCAGCCATCTTTTTATGGTGTATTTGCCATATCCAAGTGAAGATTGTATTTTGTTTTTCATAGTAAAATCTATCAAATATTGCCTTTACTGTTTCTGAATTCTGTGACTTGCTTGCCAAGATTATGTAATAATTATTTAAATTTTGGCCTCGTTTTTAAATGTTTTTTAAATTTTTTTAACATTTATTTATTTTTGAGAGAGCATAGCGGGGGAGGGGCAGAGAGAGAAGGAGACACAGAATCAGAAGCAGGATCTGGATTCTGAGCTGTCAGCACACAGCCCGACACCAGACTTGAACCCATGAACTGTGAGATCTTGACCTGAGCTGAAGTCTTAGTCTCAACAGACTGAGCCACCCAGGTTTTGAAAAACATATTTCACTTTCAAATTCACCAGGAATTTTTGTGTTTGTGATGAAAGAAGGAATATAATTTTATTTTATTTTTTGACTGTATAATCCAATTTCAGCAAAAATTTTATTAAATCATCTATCTTTTCTATACCTTAATCATACTCAATTCCCACTGTATATGAACCAGGTTCTCTATTCTATTTTTCACCATTAATTCTTTTTTTCCTGTTCTTATACCATTGTCACACTACTTAATTTCTGCAAATTCTTATTATGTTTTGATATTTAATGAGGCAAGTTCTGTGTCTTTCTGAAATTATCTTGAACTTTCTAGCACATTTACTCTTCCAGAATAATATTTCAGTTATTCAAATGGTATATATTTTGTAAGTTTATTTATTTATAGAGAGAGAGAGAGACAACAATGAGTGGGAGGAAGGGCAGAGAGAAAGAAGAGAGAGAGAATCCCAAGCAGTCTCCGCAAGAACCTGACACAGGGATCGATCTCACGAACCATGAGATCATGACCTGAGCAGAAATCAAGAGTCGGACGATTAACCAACTGACCCACCCAGGCATCCCTCAAATGGTTTTTTAAAAATGCCATTGAGTTTTCTAGTTTACTTCAGTTCAGTTTTTATTTTAAAAATGATTAAACCACTAGACTAAAATATAAATAGTTCATATGTAATTCTGGATTGACTAAGAAAGTGGATTTTACTACTTGAAAAAAACCAACAAAAAATTAACTTCCATATGGCAAATATATCATAAACAGAGTTAGAAGACAGTTGACAGTCTGTCATAAAAAATATTTGCAAAGTAGTTGAGCAACTTTATATGTCAGGCATAAGGTGCTGGGCATTTCTCAATGAATAACTCAGGTGATAATTCCTGTGTGGAATTAACACTCTAACAGGGTAAAGCCAACAATAAACAAGGAACACAATAAATAATTATCGGCTAATTAGTACATACATATGCTATGAAAAAAAAGATACAAAGTAGAGGAGTCTGGTAAAAAAGTCAGAATTCCCTGGATGGAAAAAGTGTTGAAGTTTTGAATAGGGTGATAGGGAAAGGTTTCAATGAGGAAGGGATATTTGGGCAAAAATTGAAGAAGGTGAAGGAGTTAACCATGTGGATAATGAGAATTATTGATTGGGATTGGTGTTTATAAAATCATTTGGGGAGAGTTGATATATTATGGATTCTTCTTATCCAAGAATCAAGTGTGTCTTTCCATTTATTTAGGATTTCCTTTAATTCCTCCAGAAAATAATTGATATCTTTGTATATCTTGGGTATTGATGGGGTCTTCCACATTTTCAGTTAGGTATATTTCTAAATAATGTATGATTTTTACTCTTGCTATTTGTGGAAATGGAACTTTTATATTTTATAATTTTTTATTTCTAGTGCATAGAAGTATTGATTTGTGCTTCTACATCTCCTATCCTCCATGTATTGGACTCAACTCTTTTATTGGTTGCAGTTTTTCAATTTGTAAACAAATTATAAACAAATTATATGGTTGTCTGTAGACAACCACTATAACTAAAAATGTAAGTGGTTCTATTATTTTCATGTCTGTCTCTTTTATTTACTTATCTCAAGTATCAACTAAAACTTCAAAAATACCATTGAATACATGTATTAACTGGCATCTATGCTTTTTTCCTGATAGAAATGGGATGTTTCAAACTATTTTACCTTTAATTATGATGTTTGTTCAAGGTTTTCAATAGATTACTTTTATCAATTTAATGAAATTTGAGTCAGAACCAGATGTTAAAATGATAAGCTTTTAACAATCATCTGTTGCAATAATTATGCTATTTTGCTCTTTTATATGGTCTATAATTTTCTTTTTTTGGATAATAATAGGAATTCTCTCTCTTGGACCTTAAATGAACAGCCTTGAAAATTGTCTGGACTTTGTACATATCGTATTGTTAACCGTGCAGTTTCTTCTGTGGTTACAGATCTACTCATGTGTCTGTCCTTGATTTTGCTGAAAGATCATCTATTTCTTCTGGACTTGTACATACTTTTTTTGGTATCAAGATGTATAAGTCATCCTTCTACCACTTTCTTCTTGTTTTCATTTCCCATTTTTGTGGTTATGACTTTTTTCTTATCACTAATATTGCTTAGTGACTTACTTTCTCCTTTTCTTGAATAGATGTGCCCAAAGTTTTACTATTGCATTGGACTTTTAGGAGAACAAGTTTTAATTTTATTAAGACTGCTTTTATTATTTTATTTTATTTTATTTTATTTTTGTCACAGTTTTATCATTACTAATTCCATCCACTTTCTTTAGTTTTACCAGTCTTCTTTTTAGTTTTCTAAATTTAGTGCTTATACACTTATTTTCCTTTTTAAAATGAATGCAAAATCTTAACAAAGTAAATGTAAGCACAAAGATTATAAAATCAATTACTACTACAAAGTGGATAACCATCAACCCCCTGGAAAAGCAACTGTCCCCTGCACCACTCCTTTATATATTCCAGTTCTGTTTCTTAGAGGAAACCACAGATAAATCTTTTACTATTGTATTTGGTCCTTACTTACTATCCTACCATTAAAAATTACTTCTTTTGTTATTTATTGATTTGTCAGTTTTAGATATTATCCATAACTTATTATCTATATACTTCTGTTATGCTTTGCTTTGTTACAGAAATTCCATATAACCCAACATCCTCTTATACTACAATTTGGCTTAAGTTATAGTCAGTATTTACAATATTATGATTGTGTAAAAATATAGTTTGCTATCGAGCCATATAGTCTTTTCTTTCTTGTGTACTTTTTCTTTTTCTCTGGAGTTAATATTTATCCTACCTTTTCTTTTGTTTAGTAGTCTATGTATGTAAGGCAATGACTTTCCAAATGTTCCAAGAGAAACCTATCACTTTTTCCCCAAACAGTAAAGCACAGAAAATAATCTTTTCAGCACATTTCTGTCCTGGTTACTTGCTCACCCCAGCTCCCCAGCCTCCAACTCCATCTGGAGTGGCTGGCCTCTAGAAGAGTTGTAGAGATGCTGCCCAGACACTTCCTTCCGTTCTTCTCTGATCTAAAATCCTGTATTTCCTGGATCTCATGTTTTTGCTTCTTTCTTTCTTTCTTTCTTTCTTTCTTTCTTTCTTTCTTTCTATCTGAGAGAGAGTGAGATAGAGAGCTTACATGTGCATGAGTGGGGGAGGGGTTGAGGGCGAGAGAGAGAGAGAGAGAGAGAGAGAGAGAGAGAGAGAGAGAGAGAATCTCAAGCAAGCACCATGCTTAGTGCAGGCCCCGACGTGGGCTTGATTCCACAACCATGAGATCATGACCTGAGGCGAAATCAAGAGTCCCACGCTCAACCCACTGGGCCACCCAGGCGCCCCTCAGTTTTCATTTTATTCTCATTTTACTGAAGTACATCCTCCAAGATTTTCCATAAGAACGATGAATGGGAGATGCTTGTAAGTCTGATTTACCTCAATTTTAGGCTCATGTTTAATTGATGGTTTGGCTAGATATGCAACTCTGGTTTAAAAATCATTTTCTCTTGGTTCTGAAGGCATTGTTCCACTACCTTTCAGCATCTAGGATTCAAGATTAAGAAATGTAGTGATTCTCATTCCCATGTCCTTGTTTATGACCTATTTTTACATCTTCTTTCCACCTACAGGATTTTGAAATTTTTATACTGATGCATGCTGGTAGGTGTCTTTTTCACTCCATTTGATGGGCCCTCTCAATCTATAGATGTACCCTTTGGGTTTGCAAGTTTTCTTGTAAGTTTTCTCGGTAATTTTCTCCTTTCTATATCCCCAGTTTTCTCTGTGTAGCTACTGACAGTGGGATGCCACATTCTTGGCTTGATCCTCCAATGTCCTCATGTGTTCTTTCCCATATTCCACTTATTTGCTTCTTTATTAATTCTTTGATTTATTTTAGCTTCTGTGAAGTTTCCTTAACTTTATCTTTGACTTCTTCTACAGAATTTAAAATTTCTAACAGCACATTCTCTATTGCCAAGAGATCTTTCTTATCTGCCAAGTATGCCTTTTTATCATTGGTCAGCGTGTTGTTTTCTTTTCTCTCTCAGGTCATAGTAGTTATTTTGAAACTTCCTTCTGCTATCCCCAGCCCCAAATTATTTTGGGATTCCTTTTCCCTGTTTTTTGGTGGATTTCCTTTTCATTTAGGTAGATTTCTCAAAATGTTTAAAGATTGTTGACTGTCCCATCATATTTAAGATTTAGGCACCAAAATGCTGATAGGTAAGTTAGTTGCAGAGCGGAGGGACTCCAAAACGCCACGTTTGTTGAAGTATCCTCAAATGTTAGCGTTTCTAGTTCACTCACTTCAGACGGGAGTCAGCCACCCTTCTGACTGCTGGCATTCTGATGAGCAGTGTCAGGAAATTTATCTTCCTGTTCCCAGCCCTACTTCTTTCCCCTGCTCCCTTGTTTCATACTACTCCTGAGGTCCTCAAGGTTTAGGCCTCAACGTCTCAAGTCCTTTAGAACATGCACCTTCAGTGCCACATGGGCAGTGTGGGGACGTGGCCAGGTGCTTGGCTGCGTAGCGGAGAAGGACCTAAGTGTCTGGCTGCTCTGTGGAGGGAACTCCGAATGGCCTCTCATGTCAGCCCCATGACCCCGTTGCACCTTCCATGCTCCCTGGTATCATTTGGAGCCAAGCTTGACAGAGGTACTGAGACGAATTGCATGCCATTTGTTGATATCATTGTCTGCAGAAATTTGGATAACAATTTTAACTATTCAGTTAAATCAAGTGCTTTTGAACTTGCCAAATAATTGAAACTCCTCAGCTAAAGTTTTCTCCTCTCCCTCTTTGTCAATCGAGAGCATGTTAATATCTTTACTGGCATTCTAATATGGTTTGGGGAAAGAGAAAGTATAAATACCTGTGATCAAATGCCATGTAGTCACTTTTCTGGTTTTCTAATAAATGCAACCGAAGGCTAAAATTGTGCTATGAGTAACATAGGGCACAAAACCCAGCTTTTTCCATGAGGTTTTCTCATTATTATTTCTAAAAACTCACTTATATGAACAGTTACTAAACTATTCTGTGATTATTTTCAATTTTAAAATGAATCGATTTGTTTGGCTTTCATTTTCTTGCTAATTTTTAGTTTTATTAAAATACAGTCAGAGAATATGGTCTATATATTTCTGCTTTAAGGATTGATTTATTGTGATTTTTCTTTGTTGTTTGTGCATTGCCAAATTTTCCATTGTCTCATGAATATTTGAAATTGCTACGAATTTACCGTATATCCATATTTTATCTAAAGTTAATTGCATATTATGTTAATTATGCTATTCATACTCATTATACCCTTACGTCTCACCTACTTCATCTGTCACATTTTGACAGGGGTAATTTATTAGCCTTCCCTTATGCATATCGGTTTATTAATTTGTCCCTAAATTTCTTTTTTTTTTTCTTGATGTGCCAGTAGGAGTTAAAAAGTTTCTTTACCCCTTTACCAATATAAAAACCCCTTTTTTGTTAAATTCTGTGACTTAGATTCTATTCAGTCTGTTTTTAATGTTGCATAACTATGTCACTTATTAGTATTTCAGAATATGTTTCTGTTCCATTTATTCTGAGCCTTTTTGTATCACTTCATTTCTGGAGCATCTCTTGTGAGTAACATATAACTGGTTGAATTTGTCACCACTCCATAAGTGAGGAGTTGTCTGTGCTACAGGCAATCGGACTGAGAGGGATTTTAAGCAGATGAATAGTATTATTGGATTTACATATAAAAAATTGCATACCCTTTCTAGAGATAGAGAAGAAAGTGGAAAGGAATGCGATTGAAGGCAGGTGGAATTTGGACTTAGGTTTCTAACTTAAAATTTTAGTGCTCTGGCCCATTTTAGTATTTATCTAAAAATGAAATGATAGGGGTGCCTGGCATGCTCAGTCAATGGAGCATGCAACTCTTGATCTTGGAGTTGTGGGTTCAAGCCCCGTGTTGGGTGTAGAGATTACTTAAACATAAAAATCTCTTAAAAAAATTTTTTTAAAGTGAAATGATATCATTTAGATGTCCACAGCCTCTGGAAGAAAAATGGTGAGAAAGGAGGGTCTTACACCATAGTTCAAGAGACTGTCTACCAGGCATGAGTAAACTGTTCCTTTTCAATGCTGTTTTAAGTTTTCAAAGATTATTTTCAAGAAGTAATGACCACATATTAGATTGCAGACTTTGTAAAGAATCTGTCTTGTTCATCCTTATATCTACAGTACTTTATGCATGGTACATGTATGATTAATATTTCCTGCATATAACTGAACTTAATTCAGAAGAAAGTGACTCGTGTTTCAGAATTATTTTTATGCCATTCATTCCACATTTCCTAAGACTCCCATGGTAGGTCCTTAAAGCTTAAATGGACTCCCATAATCAATATATAAATTAAATTGACCTTCTTATAACAGCTTTGAAGCTCAGCCAGTTGCTCTGAAAATCTAGCTCAAGGAAAAGGTTAGATGAAAACTGGGTTTATGTGTTCATTGGAAAGCCCCTTAGTCATGCTTCCTACCCCCACTTGAGAGCAATTCTATAGCTGTTAAAACAACCACAGTCACCTCACTCTCAACACTCCCTGTATATACACTGAAACCTCTTGGCCACTCTCTCTGTCTATATCCCTTGAAATCGCTCTCTAGTACCTCTAGCTCAGCAGGCGTTTTTCTTTCATGCATTCATTGAACAACCATTCATTTTACCCTTGTCATATTCCAGGCACTGTTCTTGGTGCTGACGGTCTAGCAATTGATAATGCCTGTTCCTCTGGCTGTGCTACTGGTGAGATCTGAAGCTGAGTCGGAAAAGGGTAGGCAGTATATGATATATGGTACAACATAGATGCCTTAAAAACATTGTGTTGAGTGAAAGAAGGCATTCACAAGAGGCCATATAGTTTATGATGCCATTTATATGAAATGCCCAGAATTGGCAAATCCATGGAGGCAGAAAGTAGATGAGTGGTTGCTAATTAGGGGCTGAGGGGAGCAAGTAATGGCTATGGGTATTGTATTAGTCACAGTTCTCCAACGAAACAGAACCAATAAGGATGGGTATATGTATTTATTATAAGAGATTTAGTATGAGGATTTATAAGAGATTTAGTTCACATAATTATGGAGCTTGGAAAGTCCCAAGGTTTTTAGATTGAGTTCTTAGCTGGACCCCCAGGAGAGCTGATGGTGTAGCTCTAGTCTGAAAGCTATCGGGATCAAGATCCATGAAGACCTGATGATCAGTTTGACTTCTTCAACTGATTGGACGTGGCTCACTCACATTAGAGAGAACAATCTACTTTACTCAGTCTCCCAATTTAAATGTTTATCACATCCAAAATCACCTTCACAGAAACACCTAGAATAATTTTTGACCAATAATTTTGATGAAAAGTGGGCCCAATTGGGGAACCTCGCCGGTTCAGTTGGTAGAGCATCTGACTCTTGATCTCAGGGTCATGAGTAATAGCCACATGTTGGGTGTAGAGATTATTTTAAAAAATTTAGGGGCACCTGTGTGGCTCAGTCAATTGAGTGTCAGACTCCTGATTTTGGTTCAGGTCATGATCCCAGAGTCTTGGAATCCAGCCCTGGGTCAGGCTCTGTGCTGAGCATTGAGCCTGCTTAAGATTCTCCCTCTCTCTCATTCTCCGTCTATCTGCCACCCCTCTCATGCATGTGTGCTTTCTCTCCCTAAACAAAAAACAAACAAAAATTGGCCCAGTCAAGTTAACGCATATAATTAACCATCACAAGTTTGTTTTTTGGTGTGATAAAAACGTTCTAAAATTAGATAGTGGTGATAGTTATACAACTCTAAATATACTAAACCTGCTAAATATGTATGAAATATACTATACTAAATATATACACTAATATTATAAAACCCACTGAATTTTGCACTTTGAAAGAGTAAATTGAATAATATGTAAATTAAATCTCATTAAAGTGATTTAAAAATAAACAAATACAATACATAAAAAATTGTAAATTTTTCAAAAATTAAAAATAAAAATAAATACAAGAAAGGGCAGTATCCCAAGAATGATATGGGTGCTATGAGACATTCATCTAGAAAGTGCATCTAGTACCTTGCTTCTCCAAGTATGGTCCAGCAGCTTGGGCATGACCTGGGAACTTGTTAGAAAGGCAGAATCTCAGGCCCCACCTGCTGACTCAGCATCTGCATTTTAACAGTGTCAAGTGATTCAAATACCCAGTGAAATAAGAAGCTCTGATTTAGTGGTCTTACATTTTACTTATCATTTTATTTGGATCAATGAAATAATTTCTTAATCAACATCTTATATTGAAGCTTGATATATGAACAAATGAAAATTGAGCCTCTCTGGTTGAAGAGAGTCTAGGAACCCTCAGCCCACCTGCCTGCCCCCACCTGATAGGAAACCCCCAACCCCTCTGCCCTAGGAATCCAACACAAGTGGGTCAGATCTCTCTCTCTCTCTCAATCTCTCTCTCTCTCTCAAGTAAAGTTTATAATAACAACTTATAGGCAAACTGACAAGACAATTAGTCCTCTCTTGTAGGAGAAAGAGAAGGAAGAGAAGAAGAGAAGGAAGGAAGGAAGAAATAAAGGAGAGATGAAAAAAAAAAAATAAAGAGGTCCCAACATAGACATACTCCTCTGCTCCCCAGAGCCCATTGCCTGCCCCAGATTTGCTGTCTTTTCCCATTGTGACCCAGGCTGTCTATGCTACACTTCATCTGACAGCGTGGAGTTGGCCTGTCCCAGTGCACAATGCAAGAAAGAGACATTTCCTGGCACCTGTGTGTCATTGGGTGCCTCCAGCCAAACCCCACAGTTGAACCATCGGAAATGCACTGACCTTCCCTTAGGAGCCGACACCCTTCACTCATAGCATTCGTTGGGCAATCAGATGGCATCCCAGTGACATTCTTCACAGCTGCTGGCAACAGCCTTTAATTCATCTGGTATTTAACCAGGGTGATGCATCCTCTGGCTATAACATGTTCGTTGGTGTGAGCTGAGTCTGGCTCATCTTCCGCTCCCTCTAGTTCAGGGTTTCACACCAACTTGTAGTCTGCAGGCAGTGCAGCAACTACACAAAGTGCTCTCCTTCCGTCTTCTGTTTGTGCCTTGCATTTTTATTCTCCTTTTGTCAGCTCTCGGTCAAAGGAGAATTACAGAGCTGAAACACAATACTTCACAGAGAAGTAAAATAAAACCTAGAAGCTCACGCAACTTGGAAATATCAGTCAGGATGTCATCAGAAACCAGGCTTTCTGGTTCCAGATGCATTTCTCCTGGACAAACATTGCCCCAGCGCTAGAGTCCTCAGCTTATAACAGGCCAAAGTGTTAGCCAGCTGATAGCTAGATCCAAGAATCACAGAAAGTTCTCTAGCATCTTTAAAAAAAAAATGGACTTTAAAAAATACCCCAAAAGATGTTTTTAACCCTTTCCAAAACCTCTTTGGTGTGAGATATCATGGAAGAAAATGATGATAAATATCTTCACATGCAGATTTTGGAATCAAAGCAAGACCATTCAGGAGAAATCATGGGTGTCTGCATAAGAACTGTAATTTCTTCAGTATCCACATATTTCTGGGTTCAGCCTTTTGAATCACTCAGTGCTTGTCATTGGGAGGAAAGACACTTATCTAGGACCAGGGACAAAATGCAACTTTTGATGGAGTAAGTAGGAAGTCTGTGAGTTGGCCAGTCATGCTTTAAGTCTCAGATTCGACAGTTAGATTTTCTACCCTTCCATCATGCGAGGTTTTGACTTTGGATGTGTGATGATAGTAATAAAAGGGTGCTCTGCCTGAAGAGAGGATAAAAGCATCACAAACACTCGGAAGACACTTCTTCAACCACAAATGAATAAGTGATTATCTTGGGCTAATCTTCTATTCTAAATGACCTCATGAAGGATCCATCAACCCTGGTGTGCACTCTTTGGGAAACCTGCTGTATCTCATAATTATTTGATCAGTATCTCTCTCCTTACTCTACTATGTGCTATATGAAGACAAAGGCTTAGTCTTATCCAAAGCCCTATTCCTCAATTCCTGTGCGCAAGATGCCCAATACTTACTAGTTGAATGAATGATCTTTCATGTATTTTCTAATAGTGTGACCATATTTATTAGAATTATTGTTATTGCTATTTGCAAGTAGCCAACCCACATTAGCTTAAACAAAACCAGATATTTCTTCCCAGGCCTCGGGAACAAACTAAAACCAGAGGACCTTTCTCTCTCCACCTCTTTCTTACCTCAGTTTCCTTCAGATCCTTCTTGTTCCTTGCTTATTTTTCTTTCCCACTACAAAGCAACTTTCTGTGTCTGAGTCTACGGACAAGCTATACATGTCTTCACTCCACCCACCAGGAAAACACAGAGACTCCATTTCCAAAGTCAAGTTTAGTAAGAAGGGATTTAGAGGGGAACCACCCACTTGTGGTAAGACAGTGGGATCCATTTTGGGCATGGCTGCTTTGCCACCGCCGTCAGGGTGAGTCTGCCACAAGGCAGTTCCTGAAAAGAGATTCACTTCACACGCTTTCTGCTGATTTGCATTTCCTCTTGTGCGAACTGGTTCATCTTCTTAATTTTTTCCATTTTTCCATTTTGGCATCTTTTCTTTTTCCTACCAGGTCGATAAAAATATTGACCTTTCTGTTTAGCTTTCTGAAAACATTTTTCCAGTTTATATCAGTCACAATTCAATGCAGAAAACAGAAATCATTCTAGATATTGTAAACAGAATGGGATCGAACACAGAAAATTAGATGCTTGTAAAATCCCTGGAAGTTCTGTAGGGACAGCCTCTCGGCCAGGCTTCTGTGAATGACTCTTGCAACATCACAGAACTGGTCCTTAAAGGTTTTGGCCACATCTGCCACCATCAGGAAGAACACTCCACTGCAGCTGGGGTGCAAGGGTCAGGGAGCCACCACCATTGCAACACAAATGTCTCCTGACAACCACAAAGGTAAGGATTAGACACTGGAATGCTGTTCCAGAAGCCCTCACACCTCCACAGCCAGACCTAAAAACAAAAACAAATAGCCAAATGCAGGCTCTGCCTCACTTCTGCCTCCAAATTATCGCAGGAATGTATTAATGAGTAAATCTAATTTGAATCCACCATCCCAGGTGCAAAGGAGCCTGGGAAATGTCATTTTTACCTTCCAACCTCTGAAGTACAGGAAGGCACATGAAAAAGGGGCGGACAAGATCCTAAATGCCATTTGACTTTGTCTACTGCAGACATATAAACACACAGTACTTTCTGAGAGATTTAAATTTTATATAATTAAATCGGTCAGTCTTTTTCTTTGTAATGTATTCTATTGCTTCCAAACTTATAAAATCATCCCACTCCAGAGACATTTAGTAACTATTAAATTCTGGTTGCTTCTTGTCTTCTTATTGATTCTGTTGTTGGAAAAGAAGATGAATGTGGAAGCACTGGGGGACTTGCTGGGGACTAGTAAAAAATTTGCTCAAAACTGTATTCAACTCCATTGTTTTTACCATAAAAAAAAAAAAAAAAAAGACAGTGATTAGAAGGGTGCCTGGGTGGCTCAGTCAGTTAAGCATCCGACTCTTGATTTTGGCTCAGGTCACGATCTCATGGTTTGTGGGATTGAGCCCCACGTCGGGCTCTGTGCTGGCAGCGCTAAGCCTGTTTGGGAATCCCTCTCCCTCTGCCTCTCCCTGGCTCTCTCTCTCTCTCTCTCTCTCTGTCAAAATAAATAAAGTTAAAAGAAAAAAAACAGTGATCAGAAAGTAACAATATACAGCCTGGTTGAAATTTTACTTCAAGTGGCACTTATGGCCTTTGCAACAGGCTATGGGCAAATCATGTCATAGCATGGGCATCAGTTAACTCTGATGTGTAATTTTTATATACATAGGTGAGAAGTTATTCTCAACTTTGTGCTGTTCACACAAGTACAGCTTCGGTCTGTTCTCAAAAGACAGCGAATGATGCAGAATGCCACACGATCAGGAAAAACAAGGCATGTAGGGTACCCGAATCATTAAGTGATCTTTGTTTCGTTTGAAGCTTGGTTCAGAAATGATTCTTCTTTTCTCATAAGATTTTGTCTTGAGGTTTTCCAAAATCTTTCATTCTTTTTAAACCAAAGCCTCCATAAACCTCTCAAAAAATGTTTATTTTGTTTGGTGGTTAAAAGAACACTCTGCAGAGATTTGTTTTCATCACACCTAATTGGCCATGTGCTGCCTCCTCCTTGAGGTGAGCCAGGGCGACTGGATGCCAACCTATGGAAAATGGTTTTCCAGAGCAGCATCTGTCTCTCCACACAAGTCCTGGGGCTGTAGCTGGCGCTGTGGTCCTTGGAGTCCCCTTGCCCTACAATTGGATGGTTTAGTCAAACCAGGGCTCTCCCCAGCTGTTACATCCTTGAGGAAACACTTCTCTGAGATGCCTTTTAGTAAGACTTTGTTGAGCCACTGTCTCCACTTTTATTGTGGACAATTATGTAAACTTAACCCTTTTGTGTGGTCAGCTGAAAGTCATTGATAATATATTCTAAATCAGCGTTTCCCAATCTTCACTATACATCAAAGTAGCCTTCAGAGACTTATTTCAAAAAATAATATAGGTATACCGAGAGATTCATATTCAATGGTCTGGCATGGTGCCTAGGCATCAGCATTTTTAAGCTCTCCAGGTGATTCTGTGCTGCAGCCAGGGTTGAGAACCACTGCAAAAAAAAAAAAAAAAAATGATGGGCCAGCTCCAGCGAGCAATTTGTGTTCATTTGCCTGAGACTTTCCTGGTTTTAATACTGTAAGTCTCATGTCCCAGGAAGCCCTCAGTCCCAGGTAAACCAGGACAGTCGATCACTTTAGACCTATAAGTCTTTCCTCTCAACCTCCCAAGAAAGCCTGAGTCACGTATGCACCCTCTGTAATTACGCATTGGACACAACACTGGGTTTACACACCCAAAGCCCAGGTTGGATACAGCCCTTCTTCTGCCATTCCCTAGCTGTGACCCTGGGGGGAGTCACTGAACTCTTTAACGATAAGAGTTTCCTCCTCGCTGCCATGTTGTGGGCATCAAACGACAGTGCATGTGACAGAAGAGGAAACTGAGGCTCAAGGAGGCTAAATGACAGCGCTTTAGTCATTGAACTGAAGTGTGCCTTGCCTCTCAGGCCTAAATGTCTTCCACTGCCGCTGTCCTGCAGGGCCTCCAGGAGGTATTCTCCAGCTGGGAATGAATCACCACCTCAGGCTAAGAGCAAAGCAGTGAGCCACCCACCTTCCACACACTCCCTCCAGTATATGGCTTGTATGGATATTTCTCTTTTATGCTTATTTGGAACTAAGGTCATCTTTGTAAAATGTGTTTGGTGGAGATAGCTTAATTTGTCCCAAGTTCTAGCTCCTGGAGGTGGGTTTAGATTATGCCCGAGTAGCCTCTTGAAGGGAAGGTTCCAGTTCCCTCCCCACTCCTTTCAGGCCACCCATTGAAAAATGCTGTATTAGAGCTTTATTGTTGACATTTTTCATGTTTTATGTTTCTGAAACAAAGATGGGTATTATGATCAATGGGTACATCATATGTGATGCTATTTTCCTTTCCTCCCCAAACTGCCCCTGAATTAATGGTATGTCAGTACACTTAATGGAGTTATTAGTATGCAGAAAACAAAACTATGTCTTTTAATTCAACCAGCAGCCCTGGAGGTAGCTTTTGGAGAATGTAGAGTTGCCTTAAAGCCATCGTGCAACCCCCCCATCCCCCACCCTGGGCTGGAGCCCGTGTCAGCTTCCTAAAGGCAACAGAGCGTGCACACAGCCCTTCTTCAGTTTGGCAACTTAACACGCATGGATCCCACATTCTTGGAGAATGTGAGACTGCAGCTCAAACAGTATTTTTGGAAGTCATTAGTTAGCTCAACTGTCAAGCTTGTCCATCTCAAAATGTAGCCAGGTGCCCCTCAAAGTCATAATGAGCTTAAAATGTATTGTGTTCACATCGGTCGTAATTATCAGCTTTCTGCCCTTTGCCATCCCAGCGACGAAAACTTGATACCAACAGTTATGTGAATCAGGAGAACTGGGGCCCGAGAGGTCTAAGAGGCATTCTGAGAGGAGTCCGGCAGTTGCCTATTTTACATTCAGAGCTGTTTGCCTCCTACTCTTTTGACCATCCACTCTCACAATGTAACCTTTGAATATACTTACTTTAAAAAATAAATGAATAAGGGTAACGGGCACCTTGTTTAAGTGACGTTCTCATCACAGTCGGACTGAGCAACTTGGTAGGACCAGCTTGCCTATCTGGAGTTGAAGGGAGAGAAATGAACAGATTTTTAAAATAATTATTCATAAGATGTCAACTCTCATAACATTGTTTCTTGATTATCTGCCGACCTGAGGGGCTCTTGCTCTGCTCTCAGAATAATGCGTGACACGCTGACATCCGGCTGGTCAATGGTAATGAGATATTTAGTAGGTGAGGGAGAAGGGCCTGATAAGTAAGTCCAATTCCCTTTGTCTGCGATCTGTTGGGATAATTCGCACAATGTTTCAAGGAGTGCGTGGGGAAATGAACTGAAAGCGAAGAGACTACCATCCTTAAGTACTTACGTTCTAGGTGATAGGGGCAAAAGATAATATTGATCTAAGAAAAGTGTAGGTTCTCTTGATGGAAATATTTAAGCATCAGGGAGGAAGTGAGGAATAAGAGACAATAGCAGCCAGGCAATTTTCAAATTCCCTTCTTGCCAGTGTTGAGCTGTGTGACTGTGGACAAGTCACTTAAACTCTCTGGGCCAGTTTTCCATTCTTAAAAATGAGGTGACAGGCCTTAGAGGACAGTGGTGATGATGAAATGGAATAATCTACACAAAATATAATGTGCATAAAAACATATTCAAAGTAGTGAGATTTAAATATTACATGTTATTTGTTCTAAACATTCTTTTTCCATTTTGAACTCCTGGATTCCCAAATATATTTTGTTAAATATCACATTTTGTGTGGCATGTGTGCTGTTTTAAAGGTGTATAAGAATACAATATGAGTATAAATTCTGATTTAGAGAAAGATTATAGAGAGATTTTTGTGATTCTTAAAAGGCAACTACTTTATTTAATGTTTGACTTGGAATTGTGTTCTGGGCTAGTTTCAGAAGGGGTCAGGTCTTCTGTCATGTGATAGTGATGTGGCCCTTAGAAAGGCAACCCACGGGGCGCCTGGGTGGCTCAGTCAGTTGAGCGTCCGACTTCGGCTCAGGTCATGATCTCCCAGTCTGTGGGTTCGAGCCCCGCGTCAGGCTCTGTGCTGACAGCTCAGAGCCTGGAGCCTGCTTCCAATCCTGTGTCTCCCTCTCTCTCTGCCCCTCCCCCACTCTCACTTTGTCTCACTCTGTCTCTCAAAAATAAATATAAAAAAAATTTATTAAAAAAAAAAAAAAAAAAGAAAGGCAACCCAGGTGAGACTGTTTATCCTATCTATAAAATGGGATAATTCTCCCCTTCCCACCTCACCAGGATGCAGAAAGGATCAAGAGAAGATACATACAAAGGGGTGAAGCACTCTAGTAATGAGAAAGATGATTATTCTGAAGAGTATGGTGAACACCTGACATATGTTTACACCTGTGGGCTTAGGGATCAAGGTTTTCATTGAATACACAAGCTCTAGAACCCCAGAAAGAGCTCCTGGAGATGCCAGGGTGGAACCAAGGCTGCTGGTTAGAGTTGAGCTTTCTTCTTCCATATTTTATGGGGGAATTACTCTGTCTTGGTCAGTATGTTGGACTGAGCCTCAAGTAGAGACATTGTTCCTCCTTCCCTGCATCCTAACACTACCACCACAGGTCAAAATATAACCCCACCCAGAGAAGAAGTTCAGTTAGACTTGGGAATTTTCATAACACAATGTCGTCCTTACCCCATAACACAGGGATCCCCTTTGGGCAAAAGTTCAGAACCCCTAAATTCCAGGGCCACCAGAGAAGATACCATTGAACCCACTACTCCCTCTCTCTCACCTTTCAAAAATCACGTTGAGAAAATGCATTCTTGGGGTGCCTGACTGGCTCAGTCAGTAGAGTATGCAACTCTTGATCTCAGGGTCATGAGTTTGAGCCCCATGTTGGGGGGAGAGTTACTTAAAAAAAAATTAATTAGTTAAAAAAAAAAAAAAGAAAATGGATTCTTAAGGAGGATATTCAAAGGTCCATGCTATCTATTTGACTGTCTAAATCATGGCTCTTAATCTTTTAGTGTGTGAGGATTCCTTGCTAACCAAAACATTTTATCAAGGCCTTTCTATATGACAACAGTTTTATTTAGTGACCACTGATTGAGAAAATACACAGTGATCATCAAAAATACTAACCACCACCATGAATTCAAAAGTACTATCATTGAAAACATTTATACCTATAAAAAACCAGCTATGCAGATAAGTGTGAGATGTATGTATTCAGTCTGTAGGCAGTGCATGTGAAGAAACTCTCACGAGAGCTGATGTGTTCCCCATGGGGGCTTTGGACCCTGGCTGAGAATCCCTGCTCCTAGTTTAAGAACGTCAAGTTTCCATGACCTCCTTAGCTTTGCCTCACTAGAAACACTTTCACTCTGCTATTGTTGAAGATGTCACCCTCAGACTGAAGATTGACAATTATGTTATCTAGTGCCACTTATGAACAGACCACTAATTTCTTTTAGAATTTAATGCCAGTAAATGCTTATGTTTCCTGAAGAACTAGCAAATGGGTTTTTTGTTGTTTTTTTGAGGTTTTTTGGTCAGTGGTGTTCTAGTTGTTGTGTCCGTGTGGTTAGGGGCATTATTTTGAAAGTTTAAAAAAGTGGGACTGGGTGTTGAAGTTGGTGAGGACCCAAAGCCACAGTGCGTAAGGATCTGTCTTTACGAAGTTGTACATGCAGAAAGGGGACGTGAAAACAGGCATTTTCTCATTTTTATGGGCTCATGTTGGAATATCCTTTATTTTTTTAGCGATGCCCCTTCTGGTATTCTTTCATGGTGAAAAGAAATAAAAATGCTCTATTTCTCAAGATAGACTATCTGGGATTTGCGTAGTGTTTTGATTGCATAATGAGGGTGGTTAGAGCAAGTGGTAAATATATAATAGGAATCTGCTTGCCTGCCCAGAGAGAGACTTTTGGGGTGGCAGTTCTAGAGTCTGATCTTTTTTTTTTTTTATTGAGGTATAATTGACATAAGACGTTTTATTAGTTTCAAGTATACAACGTAATGATTCAATATTCGTGTATTCTGGGAAATGATCACTATGATAAGCTCAGTAACAGTGATTGCTGCCCAAGTTAACAGTACTTTTGAAACTGACTCACAATAACCAAACTTAAGAGACTGATGTATAAATCAGAATGCTGGCATATGACTTCACAACAGGGGAGATAACTGTCCAGCGGAGAACATCAATGTCTATCATCCAACACACTACCTTTCTAGTATTTGTATTCGGGGGTCAAATTATTCATCAAAGTTTGGCTAGTAAATACTGAGTTTAATAAACAGAATCAGTAAAGTTTCTGGTAGGCTTATTGCTCCTTTTACACACACTTTTCCTAGAACATTTTCAGGGCACTCTTCAAGACAAACTCTGTGCTTATTTTTGTCCTTAATTGGTTTCTACCAAATGTCCATCTCACACAAAATGCTTGTACCTCTTTGGTTGAGTTCACCCAGAAGCAGACCCTGAGAAAAGGAATTAGTTCAAACCATTTATTTCAGGAGGAGATTGCAGAAACCACCGGGAAGAGCTGGGAAGTGAGACAGGAAGGGAAGGAACCATTACAGAGTGTGTTAAGGTGTAGGCTATCATTTGGGGCACCGGGGTCTCCGTCCCACTGGACATTTGTGGGAAGTGATACAAAACACTCCCTAGAATGGCTGCACTTGAGGACAGAAGAACCTGGGGCCCTTATCTTCCCATTCCATCGACCATTGCCTAAGGGACATTCCCAGAGGTGTTAATTCCCTAGAAGGATTTGACCTGCCCCACCCATGAGCTGAGCATACAACAGAGCATTAGCTACTTGGGTCACAGAGGCTGGCAGCAGGAAGTCCTGGGGTGAATAGGCATCAAGAGTGGGGAGGGATATGTGCCTGATGGCCTCTGCTAATATCCTACTGGGCAGAATTTGTATCAACCTACTTCAAACAGGGTTGGCTGTCATAATTCATATATGACTATTGACATCTTAGACTCAAGATATCAAGGTAGATTTCCCTCAACTCATAGGCAAAATTCTGAAAACTTGTGAGACCATTTCCTTAAGATGATGGCAAGAACTTTTCCACGTTATGCCCTGCTTCATTATCAGAGTTCCTAAGGTTAGCAAGGTGATGAAACAAGGCAGAGGATGCAGAACAGAAACACGGTTCATGGCAGTGAATGAGTGTTCCACTGCTGCTGTAACAGATTGGCACAAATATAGCAGCTGGAAACAATACAGGCCTATGCTATCTCACGGTTTCCCTGGGTCAGAAGTCCAGGCCCAGCTGAGCATGGTCCCTTGCTCGGGATCTCACAGGACTGTGAGCAAGATGTCAGCTGGGCTCCATTTTCACCTGTGGAAACAACCTACTTCCAAGCTTATTCAGGCTCTTGGCAGAATTCATCTCCTTGCAGCTATGTGACGCAGGGCTCTGGCTTTTTGCAGGCTGTCAGCTGGAGACTGTACTCAGGTCCTAGAAGCCATCCACAAGTTTTTGGCATATGGGCTTCCTCTGGATGACTGTTTACTTCATCAAGCCAGCAAGGAGAATCACTGCTAAGAGGGAATCTCGTGTAACATAATATAATCACAGGAATGACAGCCTGTCACCTTTGCCATATAATGTAACCTAATTGAGGGCATGACATCTCATCACTTTTGACATATTCTGTTAGTTAGAAGCAAGTCCCAGGTCCTGCACACACTCAGGGGAAGGAGATTACACAAAGGCGTGGACTTGGGAAGTGGGAAACCCGTGGGGGTCATGGTAGGATCTGTCTGCCACAGATACATAGTGCACACCCGATACATATTAATTTGCTTCCTCTGCTTTGGATTCTTCTCCCATCACTGCATGTATTATTACTGTCACAGTAAATTTAGGCTAGAATAAAGACTCATGATGGACACTGAGTCTCTGGGATTGAGAAAACAATTCAGACACGACAGCTCCGTGGTGACAACAAACACTGTCAGATCACATTACCTGTTCATGCACAGTTATCACACATTTAATGTGGTGAAATGTTATGGCCACATCACAGTCAGGCTGAGCTGATGGTTTTAATTTGGGTCTAAGGCTACAGTGATGCTGATGCTTTTCACCGCTGGCTAGACTGGGGGACTCACATTTCCATGAGTTTCTGCTATCAGGAGGAAGGCTTTGTTTCCCCTTCATCTTGAACTTCTCATGCACGTGAAAGCTAGTATTTCCCAGGTGGAAAAAACTGTCATTAGACATTAGTCCCCTGCATTTCATATTGGATGAGAGTCTGAGTGAGTTATGGAAATATAGGGGCTGGCACTTTCAAGCTCTGGGAACTCTAAGTGGCAATTGAAATTTGGCTTTCCTAAGGACTTGATGAAAAAACAGAGCTTATAAAAGTCCACAGGCATCAGCTTCCAAGAAGCCACCTGAGGATAAGCTGCAAAAATGCTTTATGTGCATATAACTACTGTCATTTCCCACCCTGGCCCCAACCACTAGTTTCCAAAAAAAAAAAAAAGAAAAAAAAATGACTTGACTGTCAGCCTTTACTGCAACAAGAAATATTCATGACTCAATTTTGAAGATTATATTCTTGGAGTTGACCTCTGTTGATCTAGGAGAGATTAGGCCTGTTTTACTGATGGTATTGCCAGTCTATATGGATTGAGGACTCCAAAGCAAAGCAGTGGACTTTTGTTTTGTTTTGTTTTTAATGTCTTCTCTATTAACTCAGAACCTGAAAAGTCTGCAGTTGTAGTGCTGGGAATAAACGTTGTGAGGACAACAAACGTCTCCTAGAAGTTCCAGTTGATGGAATTCTGTTGTTCACTTATATATCTCCTTGATGACACCATTGGTGGACAGGGTCCAATTGGCTTTCAAACCCACAGAAGAGGGGCACCTGGGTGGCTCAGTCGGTTAAGCGTCCGACTTCAGCTCAGGTCATGATCTCACGGTTCTTTGGACCAGCCACATTTCAAGTGCTCAGTAGCCACATGTAGCTAATGTCTACTGCCTTGGATAGCACAGTTAGAAGCTTCCATTTTAAGTTTTTTTTTTATGTTTATTTATTTTTGAGAGAGAGAGACAGAGAGAGACAGAGAGTGCAAGCAGGGGAGGGGCAGAGAGAGAGGGAGACACAGAATCTGAAGCAGGCTCCAGGCTCCGAGCTGGCAGCACAGAGCCCGACTTGGGGCTTCAACTCACAAGCCGTGAGATCATGACCTGAGCAGAAGTCAGATGTTTAACCGACTGAACCACCCAGGCACCCCAGACTCTTCCATTTTAAATGGATTCTTAGGAGTTTCCTTTTATTGGGAGGGTGGTGGATGTGGTAGGGGCAGTATTGACCAGTGCCTCTTAAACTTTAGCATCCATGAGAATCACCTGGAGAACAGGTTAAAATGCAAATTCCTGAGTCCTAACTCCAAAGATTCTGATTAATTGGTTCTGGTGTAGGGACCAAGCATTTGCACACCCGAAATAATGCTGATGTTGGTCCATAAACCACATGTTTGAGTACCCATGGTACAAAGTCTGCGTCCTTCAGTTTCACTGTTAACCTTACTGTTTTCGTTAGTTTTCCAAGAGAAGACTAGTGGTGCCTATTTTGGCCGCAGTAATAGAAATGCAGGCCTTTCCCATGGCATGCATATCAGTTTCTGTTTCTACCAGCCCCACACGGGTAGAGGGTTGAAAACTTGCAACCCATTCACTCTCACTCTGCCGGTTGTTGAGCCACTAGGACCAATGCTTGTTCTATCTGGGGTGACTCATCTCCTCCATCAAGTGGAGATCAGCTGGCTCCTGTTTCTCCAAACCTAGAGATCTCCCTAGGCCACGTCCCTATGGGTCTCCCTGGGCCACGTGTCTCCTCGTTGTAACCTCTCTTTTTAATTATCATAGGCTCTGCCATTAGTATTACATTGAGTTTGCATTTCAAATAGTTTGGTACAATTGATGTGTTGAATTTACATAACAATCTTGTCCTAAAACCTGTGTAGTATGACTAACAATGTCTTTTATCATAGTATCTATTAATTGTTTCTCCTTTTCCATGAGCATAAGTGACACTAATATTTAGGCAGATCATCTGCCTAATTGTATATCTTCATATCATGTTCGTGGTTTATGATATTGCCATTAAAAAGCAATGTTGAGTAGTTATGGTAGAAACTATGGGTTAGTCTCATGTTTACATCCATCATTTTGTTCTAGCTAAGCACTATTTCAGTAACCTACCTACCCCGTGGCCCTCCATGAAGATATTTAATAAATGCTCAATAGCCTATTCTCTAAAAGAAGCTGTTTATAATTTCACTGGAGAGTATTATGCAGACAAAGAAAAAAATGTCCTAGGAATGTCCAAATTCGCTTAAAACACCACTAAGTTCTAGGTGCCCAGTGACCAGTACAATGGGGGACAGAAAATGGACTGAAGAGATAGTCAGGTTTGAGTGACAATTTCCGACATTAGGCCAGTTAGGCAACTTATTTATTTCTCTAGGGTTAGTTTCCTCATCTACAAAACAAGAATAACAAAACCCGTAGTTAAGGAGGTGACTGTGAAGACTGAATGCATGTACAGGGAGTGGTGCTCAGCAGAAGACTTACTGCTATTATTGTTTCAAGAAAAAAAGGGTCTCTAGGCTGCTAATCTGAAAAGGCACCATGAAGAAGATAGCATTTGAGTTAGGTCTTTAAAACTGGTAATATTTGTTTGGTGTTCTTTTAAAAAAAAAAGGGGGGGGGTACGCCAGCAGCTCATCGGGTTAAGCGCCGACTATTGATTTCAACTCAGGTCATGATCGGGTTATGGGATCGAGTTCCTCCTCGGCTTCTATGCTGCTAGCATGGATTCTCTCTCTCTCCCTCTCTCTCTGCCCCTTCTCTGCTCATGCTCTCTCTCTCTCTTTCAGAATAAATAAATGAACATTTTTTTAATTAAGAAAAAAGGTTTGTACATAAACTATAAATTCATCGTATAAAATATTGAAGTGATAATTTTTAAAAGTTACCGTGATTTCACCATTTTCATTCATTTTATGTTGAACAACAAGGTGTTAACTAGAATTATAGAATAGAATAGAATTATTCTTATTGTGGGGTTTCAGCATGCCTAGTGTCCCCACATTCTAAAGCAAAGTACCACACCATCTATGAAGAATTTGCATTTTGGGTGCTCTTTTGCCCGCATTTGCCCACCACCCACTTCATCCTTAAAAAAAAAAAAAATTAAGGTGAAGAAGTCAGTGGGAAGTAGAAAGTTTTGTACTTTAGAATGTCTTTAGGTCAGTGCCTCTCAACTGGAGGCAGTTTTGTACCCCCAAGGGACATTTGGCAATGTCTGGAGATATTTTTGGTTGTCACAACTGGGGGGTGGGGGGTGCCGCTAGCATCTAGTGAGTAAAAGCCAGAGAGGCTGCTTAACATCCCTCAATGCACAGGACAGCCTCTGGCAACAGATACTCATCTGGCCCCAAACGCCAATGGTGCTATCGTTGAGAAACTCTGCCTCAGAGAGAGGGTTGTCCTCGAACAGGTGCGCTGCTCCTGCCCACATCTGTGGGAGTTGTGCTTCTCTCTCACCCCGATCCAAGTACGAGGATTCAAGAAAACTCTTTGGATCATTTGGCCGGGGTTCTTTGGAGTTCGGTAGACATGAATATCTGTATTTCATTCCCTTCTGGAAAAACCCTGAAGAGGAGAGGCTGAGGGAAGCCATCAGTGGCAGTACTTGGAAAGTTCAGTGAAACAAAGATCCCTGTTTTTCTGGGCCTCAAGGACTATAGCTGCAAGAGACCACCTCTAAGAAGAGACCGGAAACGGAGTGAAGGCTGAGAAGACAGCAGCACAAAACCAGGCAAGGGCAGCATACATCTTCCTGAGTGGAAAAAGTAGGAGGGAGGTCTGCAAAGAGCGAAAGGGCAGGAGGATCCTGTCGGGCCAGGGACAGTCTTTAGAGAACATCAAGACAGCCTCTGAAAATCAGCATTTAAACCGTTGTCACACCCAAGGGGATGCTCTTCCCATCTTCCCTTTCCTCCATGCCTTCCTTCAACCCAGCAGGATAGAGAGGCAGCCAGCGAGTAGAAAGGAGGATGAAGGGACCAAGTGGGTAATTGTGAAGCAGCCAACCAATCCCCTTTACCTACTGCAGGTTTCCTAAGCTGGGCCAGGAGAGAAGCTTACATAAAACAAGAACCTGAAGGGGCACCTGGGTGGCTTCGTTGGTTAAGCATCCGACTTCAGCTCAGGTCATGATCTCAGTTCACAGTGTCAGTGCAGAGCCGCTTTTCGGATCCTCTGTTGCCCTCTCTCTCTGCCCCTCCCCCGCTCACTCTCTTTCTCTCCAAAATAAATAAACATTAAAAACAACAACAAGAGACTGAAGATGTGATGCTAGCCTAGGCAAGACTTTTTAATATCTGCAGATGACTATACAAGCTAAAAGGCCTCCTCACAAGGTCATCTTGAATACTGGAAGAATGAGTGTCTAGAGTTTCTTTGAAAAAGGTAGTATGTGGGAGAATAAAGTTACATTATATTTGGAACCTGCCAAGACTGGGTCTTTCAATGAGCTGGTTACATGCATGTATATAATAGACATGATATGTAAACATATATGTACACACACATGCAGAGAATATATCTGTGTATCATTATATCCCGTATATGACAAGCAGCTATACATACGTTTGTGGATGTATGTTTTCATATATTTGGATTACACTCTCTATATAAAGTTTTCTGTTATGCCTTATTCACTCATCACTTTACTATAAAATTTTTTTATGCATTGAAATAAGCCATCATATAGATAGATATACCACAATTCATGCGAACAACCCTAATTCTGTTGTTGGATATTTCAATAATAAATCACTAATTTACTACCAGAAAGAACACTCCAATGAACATCTTTATGACTGTTCACCTATATTATTACTTCCTGGACTAAGATTATGAATTTTATTTTAACACTATTGATATTATTATCCAACTGTTTGAGAAATCTTTATCAAATTTTAAAATTTTTAATTGCAGCGAAAGACATATGGCATAAAGCTTAGCATCTTAACCATTTTAGTTTTTTGAGCGAACAGTTCAGTGGCATTAAATATATTCACATGGCTGTGCAACAAATTTCCAGAACTTTTTCATTTTGTAAAACTGAAACTCTTATACCCATTAAACAACTCCTCGTTTCCTTCTCCCCCTACCCCCTGGTAACCACCATTCTACTTTCTGTTTCTATCAATTTAACCATTTTAGATAACTCATACAAGTGATTCAAGCAGTATTTGTCTTTTCATGATTGGCTTATTATACTTAGCAGAATGTCCTCAAGATTCATCTATGTTGTAGCATGTGATAGGATTTCCTTCTTTTTTAAGGCTGATTAATATCATATACACACACACACACACACACACACACACACACTAAATTTTGTTAATCCATTCATCCATTGATGAACACTTAGGTTGCTTACATTTGTTAGCTATTGTGAGTAAAACTACTACGAATATGAGCATACAAATATCTCTTGAAGACTCTGCTTTCAATTCTTTGGAATAAAGGACTTGAATAGAAATTTCTCCAATGATGATACGAAAATGGCCCACCAGCCTATGAAAAAATACTCAACATCACTAATCATAAGATAAATGAAAATCAAAACAACGAGATTCCACCTCTTACCCATTAACATGACTGTTACAAAAACAAAACAAAATAGAAAATAACAACTACTGGCAAGGATGTAGGGAAATCAGGGGCGCCTGGGTGGCTCAGGGGGTTAAATGTCTGACTCTTGATTTCGGCTCAGGTCAAGATCTCATGGTTTGTGCAATCGAGCCCCTCTTGATGTCTGCCTACAGAACCTGCTTGGGATTCTCTCTCTCTCTCTCTCTCTCTCTCTCTCTCTCCCTCTCCCTCTCTCTTTCTCTTTCTCTCTCAAAATAAATAAACTTAAACAAAAAGGTGTAACGAAATCATAACTCTGGCATACTACTTATGGGATTGTAAAATGGTGAAGCCACTATGGAAACCGGTATGGAATTTCCTCAAAAAATTAAACATAGAACCACCCTATGATCAGACAATTGTACATCTTTATACACTGGAAGCACAGCATTACTTCTACCCCATTCTATTGTTCAAGGCATGTCACAAGACCAGCCCAGGCTGTAATGAAAAAGAAATAATGCCACCTCTTGATGAGAGGTGTAACATGTTTGTACAGTGATGGAGGAATTATGGAAGGCTATCTTTAGAGACCATTTACATAGATAATTTGATATAGGGATAATGATAGTCTTATGTTTTATTTTACATTTCTTTGATTACTTATGAGGTTTTTTTTTTCATGTTTCCCAGTCGTTTGTAGTTCTGTGAATCATTTGTTTATGCCTTGTGACTTGTAAAAACTTTCTCCAACAGTTTTTTAAATTTTCTGTAAATGTTTTTGTATGTAGGGGTGCCTGGGGAGCTCAGTGGGTTAAGCGTCTGACTTCGGCTCAGGTCAGGCTCAGGTCAGGATCTTGAGAGTGGTGGGTTCAAACCCTGATTCGGACTCTTCACTGACAGCTTGGAGCCTGGAGCCTGCTTCAGATTCTGTCCCCCTCTCTCTCTGCCCCTCCCTTGCTTGCATTCTGTATCTCTTGCTCTCTCAAACATAAATAAACGCTAAAAAAATTTTTTTAAGTCTTTGTATGTTTGTTGCTTATGAGAAAATAGGATGTTAATCAATTTCCTGTCAAATTTATTGTAAAACTCTGTCATATAGCATTAAGTTTTTAAATGCAAAATGCATTGTAAAATTTTTATTTTCAAGTAACAAAATCTGTTTCGTTTTCTTGATAACATATGCAGTGATAATACACAAAATACATGATTATAGTGACTATTCATTATCTTTTTGGCAGTATAACATCTTTATGCCTTTCCTAGTTTGAGGGAATTTCCAACGGTCTGGGTTTGGTATTGTACAAGGCACATACCCCTGGGGTACACACATGTGGTTCACTAGGAGCAGAGAGAAAATACTGAGATATTTCTTTTTATTTACTTTATCTTTAAAAAATATAGAAATTAAACTTTACCGATACTTAACATAGATACAAATCCTGGGACCTTTGTTTGGATCACACACCAGGCATAGGGGATAAACGAGAGAACATGGCACTCTAAAAAAACATGGAAGGTTGGTGGTCCTACCCTTTATTCCTTTTGGGAAGATTTTCATGTGTTTCCATTTGCATATGACTAAAAAGATCTACAGGCTATAGTACCCAGCTTTATTTAAACTATCCTTTATGGGCACCTGGCTGGATGAATTGAAGGAGCAGGCAACTCTTGATCTTGAGGTCATGAGTTCAAGCCTCATGTTGGGTGTAGAGATTACTTAAAAAAACTTTTTTAATTAAAAATAAAAACTATCCTTCAAATATGGACAAGTGCCTAGAAAGTTTCCTGCAAATAAATATGGATTGAATATACTCTTATCAATGCCAACATAAGGGAACAATGTGAAAATAGTGAGGCTGACACTCTACTTCTTGTTACCTTAAAAACTCATCAAATTTGCCAAGAGATGGGCCAGAACAGTTAAAATGAG
This sequence comes from Panthera leo, assembly GCF_018350215.1. NCBI lineage: Eukaryota > Metazoa > Chordata > Mammalia > Carnivora > Felidae > Panthera > Panthera leo. Next base: position 143,574,120 of record NC_056687.1, on the reverse strand, counting down.
TAAGAAGACTGTCTCACATACAGATATACACTTATGTCCCATGGATACATTGCATTTGGGTAGCTAATGGTAGCATGAAGTCACTATGATTCTCAAGATGGTCTACGTGACTATCTAATATGTAAAGACAAATATCTTTATTTTTCTCAGATATCAAAATTCACATGACATTTATTCACTATTTAAATCTTTTCCCCTAAGCTTAATGATATATACTGAGTTTAACGTTTATACTGAAGTTTCTTACTTAACATCTTTCTGAGGGAAAACTTTCAGTTGTGATGGCCATTAAAAATTGGTATTGAAATAAACTCAAGAAACAGTCCTTTGGGGGCACTTGGCTAGCTCAGTTAGAAGAGCATACAACTCTTGATCTTGGGGTTGTGAGTTTGAGCCCCATGTTGGCTGTAGAGATAACTTAAAAATAAAATCTTAAGGAAAAAAAAAGGATAAGAAACAGTCCTTTGGACACTCTCTCAAAAATAGCTAAAGCAATATTTTAGTGAAGCAGATTTAATCATGGTGCTATTAAGAAAATATTATTTATAACCGTTTAAGGGTATAAGTAAAATACATTAGTACTAATAATACAAAAATAAACATAATAAAGCAAATACAATAATTTCCATTTTCATTTTATCACAGCATTTAAAAATGTGTATTTGTTTAATTTTTTTTTCCAATATATGAAATTTATTGTCAAATTGGTTTCCGTACAACACCCAGTGCTCATCCCTGTTTAATTTTTATATATAGTCATATATGACTGTATAAATAAATAAATGTTTATACAGGTATACTGCTGGCTCACACAATGGCAAATTAGAAATAGGGATCTTTCTTTAAGTAAAACTTTTTTTTTATTAGTTATTGTTTATTTCTACAAAATAAAAAACATTCTGTATAAATTATAAAAATAAGATTGAGTATAAAATAATAGAAAATGAAAACTTTAATCAAAATAGTTATAAATCACACAGTTAGAACACGCATTTATTATTATTAAAATTTTTAAATTATTAAAATTAAATTAATTTTAATAATAATATTCAATAATTATAATATAAAATATAAAATAATACTTAATAATAATATTAAATTATTAAAAATTTTAATGTTTTGTTTTATTTTTGAGAGACAGAGAGAGACAGCATGAGTGGGGGAAGAGCAGAGAGAGAGGGAGACACAAAATCCGAAGCAGGCTCCAGGTTCCGAGCTGTCCGCACAGAGCCCGACACCGGGCTCGAACTCACGAACTGTGAGATCATGACCTGAGCCGAAGTTGGACGCCTAACCGACTGAGCCACCCAGGCGCCCCAGAACATGCATTTTTAACGGTTGTTTTATGGAAATGAATTCTTTATGATGATTTCAATGCTTACTTGACCCAGTATCTCATTTTCCAGGGAAATCATCTCCAATTGACTTGTTAGTTTTCTTCAGATATTGCAGACCTTAAGTAGTTTTAAGTACATTTTAATTTTGAAACTATATTTGCCACTGGCAACTGAAATGGGCAGTTACTTACAGCCTCACAGCTATCAGGATATTTGAAATGTATCCAGTAAGTTATTGCTGCAAGCATTTCAATATTGAAATTGCAATATTGCAGAGGAAATCTATGTAGATTCTAGAAAACAGCTTAAAGATTTTAGTTTCTCAAAATATTCATGACCCGTAAATATCACATTTGCTGTTGTAGTCATCAATAGATATCAACTGTAACTTTCTGTGTAATTGTAGTATTTCATATCCTTCATATTTCATCAAATAGTATAATCTAGAACACCAGAACAGGCATAGTATTCTCCTGGCATTGTAAAATTTTCCTTAATGATAATATTATTGTATCTGACACAGAAAACAAAATTCCTCACTTGGAAATTTGGGTTTTGGACAGAGTCGGGGTGACTATACGATTCGTGGTCAAACTTGGTCTTCTCACTTGTACTTTTTGAGATCCATATCTATGTCCAGTGACTGCAATTTCTACAGCAACAATAATATATTTTTCATAGATATCATAACCATAATTTCTTTTTTAAAGAAATTTCTTAATCTCCGACGTTTCAAGGGTATTAAGTCGTGACTTTCAGTTTCTACGTTTGCTCACAGTGTTAATACTTTTAAAGATATGATAGATTAGAGCTAAACAAATACATATAAATGTTGATATTTTTTCATGTATTCTTTGGCTTCTTTTCGAGACTATTCATCTTTATTAATGCCACCAAAAAATTCTAGAAGAGTTTTTAACCTGCCCCTACTTGTGTTTTTAGTTTTATTTATTTATTTTATTTTATTTCATTTCATTTTATTTTTATTTTGAAAATTTTTAAATTTTAATTTTAATTTCAGTACTGTTAATGTGCAGTGTTGTATAAATTTCGGGTATACAATATGGTGATTGCACACTTCCATACATTACCTGGTGTTCATCACAAGTACGCCCTAAATCCCCATCACCCATTTCAGTCACCCCCCTCCCACTATCTCCCTTCTACTTGTGTTTCTAGTAACATAATGTTACCAACTACATTTCCTATTACAAATTCAACAATGGCTAAATACTTATATTTGGTAAGTGTGTATCCAATACTCTTTTAATTTTCATTGAGGCTAAAAAGTACTTGTATAGTCTGTGCAATATAAAAAGCTATTCAGAGTGTTGTCAGAGACAGTTTTGCTGTCTCATTTCCTCTCAGTTTAAAAAATGCACAGAAAGCAGAATATGGGATAGTCTATCATTTTTGAATATCGTCTGTTGCAATTTGTTATGTTTTCCATGCCCATTTATTCTATTATTGAATCTTAGATTTCCAGATTTTCTCTTGTAAGTGGTCTACTAAAAATACATGTATAATCCTTCTTTACTTATGTCACCTTCTGGGCAGAGTTGCCCAAAAGAGTTGCGTGTAGAAATAACAAGACTTGCATTTTCAATTCTCAGATCTAACAACTATCATCTGTTCTACGTGGCTTTGACTGCATGTGTATATGCAATGTAGGAGCCGGCTTGCACGGGCTGGTGAAAGCCTACGGTTAAATATTCAGGAATGTTATAAGCCAATTGTTAAAATATTGGACATTTGAAATCAGCCTTATTAGGAGTGTTTACACCATTGTGATTGGCAAATGCCACAAATCAGGGCTTTTTTTTTTCTTTTTTCTTTTTTAAAAGGGTCAGTTTATCAGCACACCACTTGTATCTAAAATGAATGATAATTAGCATTACTCGCCTTATTAAATAATCTTATTCATTCCATCTGCTATAATCTTAATTTTTGGTTTTGTATTTCAGCCCCTAAATAGCGTACAATATTATTTGTTGTTGATGTTCGTATTATGCATGTCAGTCATAACGTTATTGACTTTTACTATCGTTTCTACCAAATGAGGAAATTCCCATTGTCATTCAGTTGTAAAGATTATTCTCTGAGTGCTAAATTGTTTTGCTAAACACATAAGTATTTATAATATACCTCTTCTAATAGCCTGTTAATATTTTTTTCATCCTCAAATAGTTTATTTCCTGTAGCGTCAATAATTATCTACTTTTTTCAAAACAGTTTTTAATTTTGAACGCTTAATAAAATGTTTGTGGTGCATTTCACTGTATTCCTGTTTTACAACAATTAAGTGACAAAAATGTCAATCTATATCCCCATTCTCTTTATTCAGCTGTTTTTTTTTCTTTAAGGGATTTACATAACTTTTTTTTTTTTTTTAAGAATTCTTTCAGCTTAAAATAAAAGTAACAAGAGTTAGGATTTTTATTTTCAACATTTGTCAGAATTCTTATGTACGAAGTTTCCAAAGACTTCCTACATGTGTTTTCTTCTGGAAGATAAATTTGTCCTATTTGACGCTCAACAGGAGGATTTTGCTTTCGATATTCAAATGCATGGACTTTAACTAGATCAACTGAGAGTGTATTTCATTTAATGGATTCTACATGGTTTTTTTTTCTTCTCTCACTTTTTTAAGAAGAATTCATCCATTCTTTTCACATGGAAATAGAGGGTAAATTCACCTCTTGCCCTCTCTGTGAAGTCTGTGCTAGAATCTTCTGAGGCTAATCATTTCCTTTTCTTTCTTCTCTCTGGCATTCAATGATCCAAACTTTTTTTTTTTTTCATTTTATTGTATAGTGGATTCTCACTTTCTGTTTTTCTGATATGATAAACTATTTTCTTATGTTTTGAGCATCTGGGCAGAGATAATGTGATCATTTAATACATTTCCTTTAGAATGCGTAATATTTTAAAATTCTATTTATGTAGTGAGCCCTTAAGATTTAACAGCAATTAAAATTGTATGATAAAATTTTCACAGCATGATAATGACTGTGATACAGTTAGATCATTATGTGCTAATGGTAAATAAATATTACTTATTCTATAGTGAGTCACTGAAAGTATAGGCTTAAATTGGAAACTCTGCAATGTCATTTTAGTAAAATAAACAAATGACAATACTGTTAACTACAAAATGAAACATGAAATTTAGCTACATTTTACCAATTGGGAATTTTCCTTTTTTCATTTTAAGATATTTTCTGATGAGCTCGTGAAATTTGTGAAAAGCAGCTTCCAGTAGCAGAAGCCTTGTTAATTGTTACATCAAGAGAGTCTTTTGTTTGTTAAACTTGTTCTTTCTTTGCGAGTCAAAGCAAAACGGTATGTATGTACTCTATTATGAAAAGATATTTTACTTGATTAGTTAGGGAACTGTTATAACAAATACACAGATAGCCTCTCTTTGAAACCTAAGGAAGTTATAATAAAAATATAGAAACATACTAAATATGTCTCCAATGTGAATGTCACTGTCTTAGTTGCCATTCCCTTATATGGGACACAACCTGGACATCTGTAGGCAGCAGATGAGCTCCTGTTGGAGACGCACGTTCGTAGGGTCTGGAGACCATTTCATCAGCATAGCGTAAGTACTAAGCAAGCAGGCATTACTTTTCTACAAATAAAAACAAAATTTAAAGTCATTAATCTGATCCATCTATTCCTTTGTGATTTCCTCCATTGGTTCGCTCTTTGGTTTGGCTTATAGTTATTTCCCTGAGATCACACACTGATCATCCATATTTTTCTGCTATTTTTTACATTAAAATACCTTTTAATTCTGTTAGGTTTATTTTAATGCATGATATATAGTGAGAATCTGCTCTCAAAATTTTATCTATTGTATACTCACCCTCCATTTCATAATCTCTCTCTACTCATTTCCAATGTCATTTTTATCATAACAATTTTTGATAGAGTTTGCTTCTGTAATATCTCTTTCATTTGTACCTATTCTCGTACCTTTAACATGCTATTTTATTCAGTATAGCTTTATAATGCATTTTATTATTTGGCGAGATGGATCTTCACTCATTAAGTGTTGCTTCCCTTTTTTCATAAGACATTTTTGCCGATTCATTCTTTCAAAGTATAATATAGGACTTGAAAGCATGGAGATAAAGAGAGAAAAGGTATTTATTTCAAGGAGGACAAAAGACAAAGAACTTCCAGTAAATAGATGGAAAGTAATGTTGAGTTTGACAAAGGAAGGTCATCTGTCTCATCTCACCGATCTGGAAGCTAGAATTTATCCTCTGATATCAGCTCATCTACTTAAGAGAACTGGAGAAGGAAAAAATACATAAATACTCTAATATCAATGTGTGTGAATACTGCAGGCTTACCACAGCACTTGCTTCTTGAATTTGCTCTTCAGCACATGGTGTCTAAATAGAAAGTTTCTGACAATATTCTGAGAGAGTAAAATTTTATTTTATAATGGTTTTTCCTACACCTGATATGGGCTTCACGCTGCCCTCCCTGGAAAACTTACCTCTCACCAACTTTCGCGAAGTGTCATATATTCTTTTAGTAAATCTGAGTCAAGATTCAAGGAAGCCCTGGTTTTATAATTGAGAGGTTTTGGCTTGGTTTCATTTTGAGGTTTGGGGGATGATAGAAACTCAAAACAAAATGAAAGCTCTTTAAATCCTCAAACCTCCATTTTATAATAAATATATCGTAATGCCCTCTGTTGTGGCCCAAATGAAATTTAATTTGTAATAAATTAACCTGCCTACACCCAGATTTTTAAAAATCAACAGAAGTCTAACTTTAATATACAGGATAAATAGAAGGAAAGAAATGTATAATTTCCATATGTAAATGCTTGGTCACAGTCACACCGAAAGGTGTAAGGAAGCTGTTAGATATTTACACTCTGTGTAGCAATCACAGTGAATAAGACGGCTACAAAAGCAGAATGGAGTGCGCAGTATTGGCAACTCAAAAGCCTAAGTGGAGAGACCGTCGGTAATTTGCTTTTCCAAAATGGTAAACCTCTGTTGATAACGTTCAGTCTAAAACACAATGCAATCCTTTCTTGATTTTTAGGTGGTTGCATACTTGAAGCAGGCAGTGTATACACGAAGCAAGTTGGAGTCTGGAGTCGTGTCATCATACTCATGCGCTTTCTGAACGCATTCCAGAAGTGCCATAAACTCTTGACATTCCTACAGGACAGATCTTCATGGATCACCAAGTGTGACCTTCCCAATATTATAATGAGATGGAATACTAGGTTGACAATGATCATCTCAAGTATGTGAGACGCAAGTGAATGTGTATAGAAGCAGGGAGAGTGGGTGGAGGACCCCCCAAAATGAGCTCTCAAGCCCAAATTCCAAAATATGTAGGAGAAACTAACCCCAAGAAATTCAGCCACTGGAATCAACAATCAGGAGATAGAGTCACCCCTCACCAAAAAATACATTTTTTTAAGGATAGAAGAACCGGAAATAATTTTATAAAGTCATCCGCCATGAGCTCTGTAGCTGTATAAATAAAATACTTTCGCTTCCAAAAGACCTGCTGTTTTTCAGTAGGATACTTCAAACGGTGATTATGTACACAGAGTGAGAACGACATCACCTGAGCTAGATTTTTATTGCTTTTTGTTAAGTAAGTCTCCTATGCCACTTGAGGGAGGAAAAGCTTATTTCAAACCAAATTTTTAAAAATGTTGACTAACCAGTAAGAAATCTCAGGGGAATATTGGCCTCCTAGAAGTTCAGAATCAGAGACCTCAGACTCTCCACCAGAACCTCAAATCTGTCAATACCAGCCGTGACACCTGCCTAACCCACTTTCAGTGAAATCACTGCTTCTGTGGCCCATGCTCCTTTCCAACTGTAAATAAAGTTCTTTCTCACGCTAATTAGAACATGACAGGGAATGAGGTGAGGCCATAAACTCTGGAGCAGAAGTAAGTTTGAATCCTGGCTCTGTCACTCACCAGCTGTAGGAACTCGGGCGAATGATGTACCCTCTCTGCATCTCCATTTTTTCACCTGGCAAATGGGGATAGTAATAGTGCTTATTGCTCTGGTTGTTGTAAAAATTGAAAGCTAAGTTTTATGGAGGGCTTGAGACAGTGCCTGGGAGACAGCCAGTGCTACAGAAAGGTTGCAGGAAGTCCAGCCTTGGTCTTCACTGCTCTCTTTGAATGCTAGAAAACTGCGAGAGTCCCAACTAAGGATCCCAGGTCTTTGTAGGATTTCTCATATTGCCTGATTTTTATTCTCTGTCCATCGTTATCAGGCTCCAATTTGGCAATACTCTTGGAAATTGGGTTCCTGGATTGAACCTATATCTCTGCCATGTAGAATGTATTCATGCAGCAACTTAAAATCAATGCCTACTGCACTTCTACGAATATGTACAAAAAGTTGTTCATATAAGGAGCAGGAATGTCCATTGATAAAATGGGTCCAAGAGCTCTTTTTCGTGTTTTTATAACTGAATTCAATTTATATTGGGAGTCCCCACACTCCTGGATGGTAAAGACTTAATTTGAGTTAATTCAAATTCAGACTCCCTGGCTTGCCTCAAGTTTACATCAGAATTCTGGGGGCCGCAAGGTTCACAGGACTCATCGAGTCAAGGTGTCAGGATGGAAAGGGAGAGAATATCTGGTTGTCAGTGCGTGCCTACGCTATCATCCACTCAGAGGTTCTGGTTCCCTTCTAGACCTCAGTCATTGGTCACTGCTGCCAGTATGGCACCCTCCGGCCCTACCCTGCCATTCCCATCATTAAAGCCTCTTTAAGATCCTGACTGTCCTCTGAGTCACACTGCTGTGGGGGAAAATTCCGCTGTAGGGCATTGCTCTGATCTGGGGCAAGCTTGCATTTTCCAGTCCTAGACTCATCTGCTGTTGCAATGCCATTCTCTGACACAAGGAACTCTTGGAGGCTTACACCACCCGGAGCACGGTTAAGCTTCCGCATCAGGCTCGTGGCCAGGCCCGGGGCTCGCATCTCCCCCGTCACACCCCCAGGAACCACCCAGGGACAGAAGCCTGGGTCTCCTCTGCTCTCCTACCTCCAAACTCATCCCATTTCCTCAATCCTCAGCTCACCCCCCCTCCCTCCAACCCCACAATTGCTCGAGAAAGCCACCAGGTCTCATCGTGCACCCTCTGCAGCTCTCCATCACTCAGGATAGGAGATCTTTGTTTACCTCTGGGAGGGAGACACTGGCTCTGATTCATCATGTATTCTTCCAAATGGGAAGAGGCTTTTTTGAAAAATGGTCACTTGTTAATTTCACAGCATTTTAAAAGTCTACCTTCTCCTATGCTGCCACTTTCCCAGGGACAGGAAGGCAAAATGCCTCATGTCCCCAAGTGCAAGTACACAAAAGGAAGGAGAGAGTTGGAGAGAATAGGAAACATGAGAAAGACCTATCAGTGAGAATCACACAATTTCTCACCTTATTACCTTTTTTGATGACGTGCAATCAAATTGAGGCAATTCTGTGATCAAGGGAAATATTTGCTCAGCCCCTACTGTAGGCCAGCATGGTGCTCAATGCTGGGGCACAAAGATGAATGAGAGTGAGCCCTCCGTCTCACCCAAGTAGATCTCATTCTCTCCACTGCTTTGATTTAAGCTCTGTAATTTTTCAGCTATGGTATCATCTTCTCACCGGTTTCCCTGCTTCAAAGCTCGTTGTCCCGTCTTTTGTGCCTGCTCCTTACCCTTCACTTTTACTAAAACGTACACCTAATTGTATTATTCTTTACTTAAAAATTTACAGTGGCTCCCATCATCTTTGGGACAGAATGCCAGGCACAGTCTTCGTTCTTAAAATTATTTCCCTTAGTTCTCAAAGCAATGCTGTCAGGTAGCCATTGTGATCTCAATGTTATTAACAAGGAACCTGAAGATCAGAGAGCTTAAGCCATCCTGACCAAGCTCACAGAGCTGGCAGAATTAAGGCTCAAAATCAGCTTTCTTGCCTCTAGACCCACTGCTTTTAATGCTCCGGTCTCCTTAATTCATCTCCCCTCTTACATTAAGGAGTGATCTATGTAGTAAGACTACCACTACCATTAATGTCATGACTACTAACACTACAACAAGTAACTATCACCTGGGATTTCATGCCCTCATTTATCTTCGATATAGAGAAGGAAGGAGGAGAAAGACACTTACCTAGTTGGTCAAGTCGGTCAATCAGCCAAACGAACCTTGGCAGTCCATGGGTAACAAATTTCGAGCCAAATCACCCTTGCATGCAGTGTATTTTATACAAAGACTTAACGATAAAATACTTAGTTTATAAACCATCACTGTGAGAGTAGAATAAAAATTCCAGTCTCCTGAATCTTCTGTCCACTAACCCAAAATGCAACAAATAAATCCACTAATCTAAACAAACAGAAACCTTGCCATAAGTTAGCCCCGTGTAACACACAACTTAACACGTTTGAAAGCTTTACAATATGACAATTAATTACATCTCTAGGAAGCATGTGGTACAGCTAAATGGCGATTCGCAGGCAAACCTCAAAAACACCAACATTGCTTATGACTGTTAACCTCACTCAAAATTTTTTCCCTAGTGGTTTCAATATTCAGTTGGAAGAGTGACAGTTGGAGTTAATGGTTTTCTTTTCTCACCTTTCCTCAGAAACCAGTCCATCTCACTATTGCAGTGCTTTGCAACCTTTTTAAACCCATGGCCTCTTTGGATAAACCTGAAAATCTCATGACACCTTCCCTCCACCTCTGACTTCTACCCTGACCAGTGGGTTTTGTATGTTCAGAAAATAAATTCTATTTCCTGCATATCACGTCAGACAAGAAAAAAAACTATGGTGGTTAAGTTTTCGAATTATTATGTGACAAAGGCATTTTGCTTTCCAAATATAAAAATATATTTTGACATTTTTTCCCCAAATCACATATTATCCACTCTTAACACCCCACCCTATCTTCCTCCTTTTTCCAAACATTGCCTGGACAGCTACAAATGACGGATGGAACACATTCCCTTATCTCCTCCAACAAAATAGTGGTAAAGGAGTAACATAGGAAAAGGAGAGACTTGTTCACATTTTTGGAAGATGTAAAGCAGGTGGTGGAGTGGTGGCTGATGTGATAGAAGAAGAAGCTTAAACCTACAATTCATATCCAAGGGGACACCAAGGAGAAATACACTTATGTGCCTTGGAGAACTCAGCAGAAAACACAGGGACACATGGCCAGGGGTAAGGCTAGGCAAAAAAGGTGCCTGGATGGCTTGAAATCCCAGATGTGTGTTCATATCCCACCTTCCTCTATCCCCATGCAGACGTGCCAGCAGCCAAGTGCTCCATTGCCCACGACTGACAGCCAGGTTCTATTCTCCACTGAAAGTGAAAGGGAAGGCTTGTATTCAGAAGCACCAAATACAGAAGAGGGTCGCAGGGAGGTACAAGACTGTAAAGGGGGTAGTCTATTGAAAATTTTGCATAATCTCAACTCCTTTTGCAGAACCTCCTATCTTAATAAATGGAATTGTTGGTTTTTTTTTTCAGTTGTTTAGACAAAAAAAACTCAACAAATACCTCATACTTTATAAAAAATTAACCAAAAATTAATCATAGACAGAATGTAAAATATAAAGCTATAGCTGTTCTAGGGGGAAAAAGATGAGAGGAAATCTGCACAACTTGGGTTTGGCCAAATTTTTGAACATGAATCCAAGAACATATGACGTGAAAGAAAATGGAATTTATCAAAATTAAAAATATTTGCTCTATGAAGAGCACTATTAAGAAAACAGAAAGAGCCACACACTGGGAGGAAATATTTGCAAATCATATATCCAATAAAAAACTTCTGTCTAGAATATATAAATAACTGTCACAATTCAACAATGAAAAACAAAGAAAACAAACACATCAATTTTTTAAAAATGAGCAAACAAGCGATATGGACACTTCACCAGGAAGATATATAGATGGCGAATAAGTATGAGAGATATTCAACAGGGGCTCCTGGGTGGCTCAGGCAGTTGAGCATCCAACTTTTGATTTCGGCTCAGGTCATGATCCCAGGATTGTGGGACTGAGCCCTGTGTTGGGCTCTGTGCTGAGCATGGAGACTGCTTAAGATTCTGTCTCTCTCTCCCTCTGCCAATCTCCCCAGTTTGCACATGCACTCTCTCTCTCACTCGTTCTCTCTAAGGGGAAAAAAAAAAAAAAGATGTTCAACATCATCAGTCATCTAAGAAATGCAGATTAAAATCCCAAGGAGATACTACTACATATCTACTGAAATGGCTAAAATTTTAAACGCTGCAATATCACATGCTGATGTGTATTCGAGAGCAACTAAAACTCTGATCAGAATGCAAAAAGTTACAGCCATTTTGAGAACATTTTAGGAGGATCTTATAACGCATGTGATAAGGAGAGCCACATTTCTTGTTGTCATAGAAGGAACAGAAGTTACAAATAAACAAAAGATAATGCTAAGAAGAACCCTATTGTGCTGTGTTGAAGAAGAAAGTCTCACGGTAAACTCATGATTTTTTAAACATGAACACAGAGGAATAGAAACAAATAAATATAGATTCATGTCTGCATGAGTTATAATAGATAAATAGACAAATATGGCTATCGATTTATCTATCTCTCCAAGCCAAGACTACTTATAAGTCCCAGAAGCAATGAAATCCCAGTAGCAACCTAGTACCTAGATCTTGGTTTTGAAATACCGTTCTATGATAAAAGAAACCAGGGTTTCTTGGACAAGTGGTTGATTCCAGTGTTGGAACAAGGAAAATAAAAAGTAGCCTGGGAGCCTTTTGTGATGCCACAAAGGAAGTGTTATTGAAAGAAAAGAAGAAAGAAAAAGACCTGTGAAAAGATTAAATAAATAAGAAAGAAAAGGCAACTGTTCTTCACAACATTCCAACTAATAAGCATGCAGGGAATAAGGGAAATAGGAAATCATCATTAGAACACCGCAGTAACAGGTACTTGAGCCCCTGATTCTCATGGAAAGGCAATATTGGTTGGTATTGTCTACTTCACATTTCTTTCATGTGATTAGAGAAGTTGAGTCCTATCTGGCTTTTGTCACAGATATTTTGAGTTTCTGTCATGTAAATTCAATAGAATCCTATGAAGAGGAAGAGAAGGCTCTAAAAGTTTCATTTGACTCTTTCATTCAAAAGTGCTCTGGGCTGCCAGAGCCCTGGTCATTGATAGTACAGGGAGAGGAACCGCTGAAAGCATTTCCCCATGTTGGAAGAGCTCATCCTGTCCTTTCCAAACTCTGGAGCTTTCATACACATCTTTCTTTCCACTGATTTGTGTTACTTCCTGGTACCTGGTGCTGTGTGGCTTACTGAGTGCCCTTTTGCAGAGTAGGGCCCGGCCTCAGGGTGTTTCTGTTCATGGGCCAGTGGTGGAACCACGATAGGAGTCCCTCTTCTCCCAGGGCTCTCCCTGGGAAGCTTTCTTTGCCTCCCCATCACACCCCTTCCCACACCCTCAGCCCCATCTCTCAACCCTGATTACACTAGACGTTGGTGATTTGCTTGTCATGCCCCCTATGCTGTGATCTTGAGGGCAGTGCCTCCATCTTGGTGCCTGGCATGTAGCACTTAGACAAAACAAAACAAGATGGAGGAGACCAAGGTACCACATGGTGGGTCTGCGTATGTAGAGGCTCCATGATGCCAGGCCCCGGGGCCCTGAAGTCAGCCTTAGATCCTGAGGCTGTTGAAGTAAGTCCTAAGACCGTGAGTCAGTGACCCTCGGGACGACTTGGGGTCCGGGTTTGCTGATATTTCTTCCCAAGTTTCTCTTGGTGGTGTTAGTGGTCACCAGAGGGGCAAAGAGTGGAAAGGGAGCCCCCACATGAAACATCCTGAGAGCACTTCCCGCCATACACTCAGAGCATCAAGGATCAGCTCTTCACTCCACACAGGAGGTCAGAGGGAAAGCACTGGGGCTGGGGCCGGGGTCCACTTCAGCTGGCTCTGAGTCTTAATAACGGTGCCCTGAGAAACCATTGACAGGGAAGGCCAGCCCCAGGTCCCATTGCTATGCCTGGAATAACTTTAATGACCAAGAGTTTTTCTCTTGGATTGCAGCTGCTCATCACTTTCCCCTCTGCCTACCCATTCAAAACACCTTACAGGCTTGCTGAAAAAATGAACGAATGAATGAAGGAATGAATGATATAAGTTTCATTTGAGGAACATCATATTCTGGCATTTCCAGCAATGCCTCAACAGCCATTTACTTAATGACTATGATGGGCATTGGACGTACATCAATCCCTTCAGTCCTGAGAACAAATGATATATTATTATCCCCTTTTTGCAAATGAAAAACAAACTGTTTCTCAGAAAGAGTAAAAATTGGCCAGGCTAGCTAGTGTGGCCGAACCTAAAAACGAGTCTGTGTCTCATTGGCCATATTCTTTCCTCTATATTGCATGGTCATCTCAGAGAACTTTTAGAATACTTCCAACTGGCAAGTCGAGTTTAATTTTCCTTTTGAGGAGTGAGGAGCATACCGAGGAACAGGAAGGCTAACCAAATATCGCTGCTGACTTCTGATTTTAATGATGTCTACTAGTGACATCTCACAGGTAACAACCCCTACAATCCTTCAGAAGGAATAACCCTAAGAAGTTCAGCCCAGGGACTCCCTTCAGTGACCTGACATTGCCAGAAATTATCTGAGAACTGGGAAGATGTCCCCCCATGTTGACTGAGGTAGTATGTCTCTACAGTTGCCACCAGTTCCTTCTCTTAGTACATACATGACATTCCACATGGAAGATGGGGTCTATCCTTCCATCCCTTTGACTTTGATCTGTCCCATGACTGCTTTGACCAAGAGCCACAAGGAGAGGCATCAGAGCACCACATGTACGAATGAAGGAGCCATGCTGGACATCCAGCCCTAGCTGAGCCTTCGGATAACTCCCGTCCCAGCCCTTTCAGACTGCAGTTACATAAAAGATCCCAAGAAGAACCGCCCAAGTGAGTCCAATCAACACACAGAGCCTAGAGATAATCATAAATTGTTTCAGGACGTTACATTTTGTGGTGGCTTATTACGCAGCACTAAATACCAGGAACCTTGCTGGTGCCACTTCACACTGATACACGGAGAGTACTGGGGACCACTGGTTAGCAGACTTTTTGAGGCATTTCACAGGAGAGAAGTGGAAAATTCAAAGCAGTCTCCCACCTTCTTCTTTAGCAGTGCCCCAAGCTCTCCAAGAACAGGGGAGGGAAGCTGCCTGCCTCTTGGCTTTACCTTCAACAAAGGCGAGCTTGTAAGAAAGGAAATTTCAAAATTCTAGAGAAAGAAGGCACTGCAGAGGGTAGCACAATGGGTAAGGATGGAGTGGGGGGAATTCCAGTCACAGGGGGTAGTCCCCTGTTCTCTTTCATCTCCATCATCTGTTCATGCTTTTTTCTTCTAGAATGCTTCCCCCACCCCCATAACCACCATTCCTCTCAGCAAAGTTAAATTCTTAACCCAGTGCTCCTTTAGCACTCTGTCATTCATAGCATTGCGATTCTTTCTTCAAATATTTGTCTTGCCCACTTGACTGTGAGTCCCTTGAGGGCAGGGGACATTGCTTTCATCATCCTGGTTATTTTCGTCTCTACGTCAAAAATGTTTATTGACTGAATGATGCATTTTGCAAGTAGGCCATAGCACAGTCTTCCAAATGTGTCTGTTAAAACATAGTAGAGCGTGTTTTGCTAATAATATTTGGAGGCAGAAATAACCCTTGCTATTTGTGTTTTGCTTTCTGATCTAACTACCAACGTCAGCAAACTCAAGTATATGTAGGGCCAGACAGGTAAAGTACATGAGAGAAGCAGGCCGGTAAGCAAGCACGTGGCTCATCCAAGGCTGGCAGCTGTCACTCACTCCAGTAAAGTGCTGTCCGGTGGGACCAGTGTTGCTTCTAGAACGATTTTAAGGAAGTCCCGAATCCAGATTATATGTGAAATGCTGGCCAAGCATGTCATCCAGGCAAATCACATCTCTGGTCTGAAGTTGGCCTGTATTCAGCCACTTAACAATCTCTAACTAGGAAATACTTCAGCCTGTCTCTACTCAAGTGTCTTCCCATGAAAAAGACTTTTATGACCACTCTAAAAAACTAGCACTGTGTACACACACACACACACCCTGTAGACACTCATAGGCGCTCACTCTTAATCCCTTCAGGCTGCTTAATTTTTCTTCATATTTGTTATCACTATCTGGTATTATTCTGTATGTAATTTTACATATTTGTTTACTCTGTCTCTGCTACTAGGATGTCATCACCACTAGAACAGGGTCCCTGTCCGTTTTGTTGACTTCTCTATCCCCAGTACAAGTAACTGTATCTGGCACATACAAAGGACTAATGTAAACTGCCTGACTATTGAGAGTTCCTGCCTCCTCTGCTTTTCTGCTGGATTTATGCCCTTCTCAGATACTCATAGATAGTTTCTTGAAAATTCTCCCTCTCTAGCCCTGAGCTAGTGCCTTCCTAGACTGGTGAGTGGAGTTAACACTATCAAAAGAAACTCCAAGGGCCCTGACAGTTCTGCTTCTCACAGCCCAGGGCCTAGAAGGAGCTGCAATTCATCCAGCCTTCTCAGCCCTGCAGGGTCTTAGGAGTTTCCTGACAGGAAGGTACACTCAGCCCTAAACAGCACCTACATGTTTCAAAACGGGAAGAGTAAGGGCCTGAAGGGTCTCCGAGGAGCCTTTTCACTGGAGACTCTACAGTCAGGTCCTCGTGCTAACTGGGGAAGAAGACAGGACAGGGCGGGTGTTTCCATAGGAAGTAGTGCTTTTCTCCAACAAGAGAGAGAAAAGTAGTGCTTTTCTCTTTTTGGAGAAAAGTAGGCTTTTCTCCAAAGCCTTCAAGACCCCCTCTCCAGGGAGCCTGGGATGAGGATGGAAGCAAGAACAGGAAAGGCAAGCTGGGAGCCAGGACAGTGGTCCCCTGACTGTCCGTGTCCATGCTCTGCAGAGTGGAGGCTGGAGGTCTGGGAGGTCGGCAGACCCTGGAGGCACACATCTGAACATCTCGTTTTTTCATCACAGCTTTTGCCACGTGTATTCGCTTTCTGAGCTACATTTGTTGTTACTTTTTTCTGTAACTGAATATGGTTTTGAAATTATTCCGTTTACTTGAAAATGAAATTTTATATGACAAACACAAATGGAAAACCAGGATCATTACATATAAATAGGTGACGTGCACATATGCACACACACCCCGTAAAAAACCACAGAAAACAAAATAATGCTTTTAAATCCTAGTTAGGTAAGTTGGTTGGCAAAGTTCTTTGTCTAAAGAACTCTTTGTGCTAATCGAAAGCTCACTTAGCCAGTGTAATTATTCTTGACCTTACCTGAAGGGACACAGCAGACCTAAAAAAAGGAGTAACTCTATGTAATACTGATAGCCGAGGTCATGACCCTAAATTCATGGCTATTCGTACACACCGGGAAACACAACTCTCAGACTTAGATATAGCCTGATACCAGAACCACCTGCAGGTAAAGATGGGGCATGCCAATGACAGGTAAACGGTTGAGTTCGGAATCTGTAACTGAAATATCTCAGTAGTTGCTGGCGAGTGGGGCCGGAGCACGCAGGGGCAGCAAACGGAAAGAAAATCCAGGAAACATTCCCAATCACTTCTCCTGGCTCCTCCTCCTGCCTCTGGGCTGGGGCATCTCAATACACCATGTAGCCTCGCCTCCTCTAGTAAATGAGACCGGGCTTCTACATAGCCTAGTGATTTCTACATAGCTTAGTGTCCAGGATGGTTAAGAGCAAAAGCTTCAAGACTTTTTAACACCTAGGCCCCAGAATTGAACATTATATCTGCCACATCCCATTTATCAAAGCAATAGACTAGCTCGAGTTCAATGGGGAAGGAAAATAGATTCCACTTCTTACTGGAAGGAGTGGAGTATCACATCCCAAAGGGGTACAGACACAGAGGCATGACTTCTTGGGGGACTATTATTTTAATTTCTTTCTATGTATCTATTTCTGTGGACCTTCAAAACTCTGATTCATCTGATCAGACCCTGCTTTCCTTTAAAATTATTGATGCCATTGTCTTATACATAAACTGAGTTGGGAGCTACGAAAAGGGGCTCAGTACCAATTCAAATGAATTTAATGTAAGCACTCTGATTCCCCAGTTTGTAATCAATACACAGAAGGAAGGTGGTTTTTTTTTTTTAAGGACGGCACTTTTCTTTCTTTTTCCGTAGCTCCTGAAAAGTTAGGTCCCCTCCAACTGGAAGTGATATTGGTGTAGCACAGTGGTTCTCAAATGGTGGACCACTTGGGAACGTGTCAGAAATGCAAATTATCAGGTCCCATCCCAGACCTACTGAATCAGAATCTCCCCGGGGTGGAGCCCAGCAATTTGAGTTTCACACACTTTTCAGGTGACTCGACTGCATATTGGAGCTTGACAATCACTGATTGGTTAAACCTATTACTGGATTCAAAATCCCATCTCTATTACTTTTCAAGGTACACGACGACTTTGGGCAATTTACTTCATCTTTCTGTTTCTCTGTTTCCTCGTCTGCAAAAGATGATAGTAAAGAAACCTACCTCAGTGTTGGGGAGAGGATAAGGCAAAGTAGCAATATAGAGCACTTAAAGAGCCTGGAGCATTCTAAGTATTGTGTAAGTGTTGGCAACTATCGTTAAGGAGCTCTAAGTACTGGTTGTAATGGACCATGGTCTTTCAGAGTATCAAACTGGGTTGGATACAACTAAGGACATTTTTGAGAGGAAAGATTTTTTTTAATGTTTATTTTGAGAGAGAGAGCAGGGAAAAGGGGTGGAAGGGGTGCAGAGAGAGAGAAAGAGAGTAAGCAGGCTCCACATTGAGCCTATGTGGGGCTCAGTCTCACGACCATGAAATCATGGCCTGAGCCAAAGTCAAGAGTCAGATGTTTAACTGACTCAGCCACCTAATCATTCCGAGGGGGAAAATTTTTGACTGCAGGTTGGAGGACAAGGGAAAGCATTGCAAATCAGGATGCTTTCAGCTAGAGCTAAGTGGGGAAGTGGAGATTTCTGCCAGCACTATTGTGTTAGAAGCAGGTATTAGCTTGGTTTCCCCAGTAGCAGTTTTGAATCCCATCTGTAGTGTTAGAAGTATGGCCGAAGGTGAATAAACTTTGATTTAAGAGTAAAAGGTAGTAATGCTGAATTTGCTATAAAAATCCTGTCACATAGGTTACCTGTTAAATAAAAGGATTGTAGAATTGGAGGGCACCTACCTCTCTCCACCTGTCTCCTCCATGGTTTACCCGCTGTCTTTCTTCAAGCGTGCACTCCAAGTTCAATTCTCAGTCAGCCCTTCCTGAGCATTCTCCTTAAAATTCACACACACACACACCCCTACACATACACACACAGGTTTCCTATCCCTCTTCTCCCTTTTATTTTTTACCCTTAAGAATCATCCCCATCTCACATGCTGTGCATTCTATTTACTTAATTTTCTGATGGTGACAGACAAATCAGGTCAAAATCTGTTCTCAGAGGGCAGAGACATTCATCTGTTTTATTCTCTGCTGTACCCCCAGTGCCTGGCACCTCGTAGGTGATCAAAAACGATTCTTGAATGAATGAATGAATGAATGATATTAGTGCCTCTACTGCTTTGCTCCATCAAATTGAGAAGGAGATGAACAGAATCTGGAGGGGCACCTGGCTGGCTCAGTCAGTAGAGCATGTGACTCTTGATCTCAGGGTCATGAGTTCAAGCCCCACATTGGGCCTAGAGCTTACTTAAAACAAACAAGCAAACAAACAAACAAATATAAAATAGGAGCGCCTGGGCGGCTTAGGGAGTTGAGCTTCTGGCTCTTGATTTTGATTCAGGTCATGATCTTGCTATTTGTGGGATTGAGCGCTATGTCAGGTTTCGGCTGATAGTGCAGAGACTGTTTGGGATTCTCTCTCTTTCTGTCTCTCTGTTTCTCTCTCTCTCTTTCTCTGTCTGTCTCTCTGTCTCTGTCTCTCTCTCTCTGCCCCTCCCTTGCTCATGCTCTCTCTCTCTCAAAATAAATAAATATTTTTTTAAAAACCCTGTAAAATAAAATATTTTTAAAATTTCAAAAGAAAACAAACCGGAATCTGGAGAACTGAGGTTTTGACTCGGGGAGGGGGAGGCTTAGGCCCTTCCAAAAAGATGGAGCCATTAAATACCCAGGGAGTTGCAGTCACGACGCAGGATGTTAATCTGCCCCTGCTGTTTCACCAGGCACAGTGGTGGGTGTTTTGTGCTCAGTCTCTACTTCCAGCCATCACATGGGCGTTCCTACCTTTACAGATAAGGAAATGAAGGCTCAGAGACCTTCAAGTAAACTGTGTAGGCTCACACAGCTGGGAAGTGGCCGTGCAGAGGCCACATCCCAGATCTTTAACTTCAGGTTCAGGTTCTGTCCTCACTGCCAATGTTGAGGACGAATGCTCAGAAAGGTGAACTTGGAAGGCTGACTGAAAATGGAAAATAGGCTTCACATTTTTCCGTTTCATACCTGCTTTTGTAACAATGCTATAACGATAATAACTATAATCATTTGTATTATCCTAACCAACATTTACTTGGTGCTTAGCATGTGAAGATACCTTACAAGGATTATCTCATTTAATTCTCAAAATGAGTCCTCTGGGATATATTCTTTTATTATTTTATAATAGATGGGAGTAAAGGCCTAAAGGGCTTAGAGGTCGAAGGACGTACTTACCTAAGTCACACGGCTACTGAGTGGTAAAGTTGAGGTCTTTTATTGGAATTGTAACATTAGAAAACCAACAACCTGCAGCATTCACACCAGCAATGTAACCAGGTTACACGTAATCCAACCCACTGCCTATTGGTAAATCCAGCCCTGATTTACACTGACATTTGTAAATCTCGGAATGCCTTCCTGATTACCTACCCTGGTGACAAGCAGAGTCACTTAAAAGTAAGAAAAAGGAGAATGAACATAGAGGGTTAGTGAGGAAGTATATTTCCTTGACCATCATCTTTTTTTGTAGGCGCTACACGTTTGTTGTTTCCCCAAAAAGATGAGGGGACTTCAAATCAGACCCGATGCTGGATTTTCACGTTTTCTGCCATGTCTTTAAGAATTTCCCTAACCGTGAGGATGGGAGGAGAGACTTCCCATAATTCCCTGCCCACCATACCCCCGGCCCTAGTCCCTGCTTGCCAAATCCTTTACGGTGGTTTTCTGATGTGAGCTATTATCCAGGAGAGTTCCAGAGCGACATGTGAACTCCGTTTCTTGGAGGGCTCAACCAGAATTCCCTGAAGTGAACGCTTAGTCTTTTACCTACCAGCCTCCCTCTTTTTATAGTTAATCAACTGGCTAAATCCTCTGAAGTGAAAAAATGCACATTTTGTTGTCTGTGACTTACTGAGGCTGAATGCCTCTCACGATAGCAAAGTCTAAGAAACGACTATGTATTAGGGATGAGTGATTTCTCACACTTAATCTGTCTCTATCCAAGACTGCCAAGTTGGTCCACCGGGCCCCAGAACTGAGATATCACATTTCCCACATTTCTTGCTTCTCTTTCTACTTGTGCTCCATTATTTATTAAGGTCTTGAGTACCTGGGGTTCATCCCCAGCTGGGGTCAGACTCTTCAGACCCTCCCTCATTCTCAGGAGCTAGATTTTTATAAGGGTGTGAAAGACTCCTACCCCTGCAATTCTACAGTCAGCCTGTTCTTAAGAACGGAAATGGAGACACAAAAGCTCAGCTGAGAGAAGGTATTTCCAAGACTGGAGATCCAAAGGCCAGGATACCTTCTGTTAAGGTTTCTTTCCTTTCCCTCCTGGGTTATGGCGAAAGCTAATGAATTGTTGGTCTCCATCAATTCAGACACTTTGCTTGGAGGTAATAGAAAACTGAAAGTGTTCCTCAACCTCCACCATATAAATGCAAAATCCAGGGGTAATTTAGAGTTTTAGGAATACTGGACACAGGTTCAAAAACTATCCTTAGACGTCATGTTTTCCCCATCTCTTCCCTTTGCTTCTTTCTGTGTCCACTTCTGTCTCCAGCAAATGTAGCAGAAACTGTTGGCTTCCTGCACACGGCTCTCATACACCCTCACCTGGTGCCCTTTTGCTTCCTTCCAGTGCTTCCTTGTCACCTGGCTCTGAAGCTAGCATTGCCTGCTGCTGCCCTAAGAGCCAGACATTCCTGGGATTGTAAACTCCCCAGGGGCAGACCCTAACCGTGGCTCATGGGAGCAGAGATATAAATACCCCAACTCCCTCCCCCGTGAGGGGAAAGACTTTGCAGTTGACCTTGTCTCCAGAGCCACCTCACCTCCCGCAGAGCTTAGCCAGAGCTACAGAACTTTGCCTGATTCTGTACTTTGCTTGGCTGCCCAACCTTCCCCATCTGACTTCCATCCTTCCCCTCAGGTTTATCTTAAAAACAGAATCCTTGTATTAGGGGAATCCTGCCAAAGACAGGAGGAATCTTTGTACACGCTGGTCCAAACATTCTGGGCATACATCTTTCTCACCTGAAATCCACAGCTGTCCAAGCAAAAGTCCCTTAATTTGATTTGATTTGACTTTGACTGACTTGACTCAGGTACTCACCCCTAAGCCAATCATAGTGGGCACAGGCTATGCATGATGTTTGGCCAGACCTGGGTCCCATGCCCACCCCTGGATCAAAAGTAAGGCCTGAAACCTGCCCAATCACGTGGACGGAGAGCAGAGCTGGTGGGAGGGATGGTTCTGGCTCTTTGGGAAAAGCAGGGAATGAATGCTTTAACACGGTGTAGCAGGGATCCGCAAACTCGGGTCCACAAGCCAACTAACTGCCTGTGTGTTTAAACAGACTTTTATTGGAACACAGCCATACACCTGTGTTTAGGTATTGTCTATGCTGCTTTTAAGCTAGAATAGCAGGGCTGAGCAGCTGCCCCAGATACCGTACGGTTGGCAAACCAAAAATATTTACTGCCTGGCCCTTTAGAGGAAAAGTTTGCTGACCCCTGAAACACAGCATCATTTCAGGATATGCTCTGATATCAGTTTGTGGCACATCCCAAGGAAATGCCAGGAAGTAGTTAATTGGTGTCATCACACGTTTAGGAAGTTTGAAGTTGTTTTCTTCAGAATCTCCAAATTGAGGGAGGGGTAGATGCCCTGCGGCGGTTGGCAAACTGAACCCCCCCCCCCCTGCCACGCTTTCCCAGGAAGCTCCTGTGGGTGGGAGACAGCTGAGTGGGTGGGAGGTCAGTACACAGGACCCTCGGAATCCCTCCCTGTTTCACATTTACCTGTTTAGCTAGCAGGCTGAACTTGTGGCACTCATGGTTTATATTGCAAAAACTTGGTTTTTAGTCTCTCTCAGTCTTGCTCCGTGGGAACTGTCCTTTTCCACCTCTGGACACAAAGTAAGGCAGCCTGTGACTTTTCTGTCCAACCTTAGTTAGCACAAAGTCCTGCAGTCCGATTAAGTCACCAAGAATCTTAGCTCAGAGATTAAAATGTAGGATATCAAGTCACATTTTAACAAAACAAAGCTTCCCTCAAAGGTGAGGTTTCTGTGCGCCCCCAAGCAGCCCACTACTGCCTTTAGGGAAAGGGGGTGCTCATCTTCTTCCCCTCTCCTGCTTCTCCACCTGCCCCTCCGCGAGCTTCTACTTCCGCTTCGGTTCTCTAGCCTGTTCTGATTGGAGCAGAGTGGAGGGCAGAGCATTAAGGGCAGGAATGTTTTCACTTGTGTGCTTCTGTCTCAGCTTTGCCACCTCCAGCCCTCACTGGTATTCCAAACTCAATTTTGCTCTCAAGAGACACTTCTCTTGGCTTCGTTGGAGATTCCCCACCATTGAGAACCTTTTTAGATTACATCCCAGACAAGGACTCACAAATAGAAACACAAACATATACCCTTTTTTCCTGGCGCTGGAACGTTTGCAGTGAAAGTGTTTTCTTTGGCAAAGTTCTCCCGACCTAGAGGTATCATGAAGAACTAGGTTAAGTCTTGGGAAATTCCATAAATGATGTGACAGCTTTGGTGTCAAAGTAGGAACCCAGCAGAGTAGGTAGGTAAGTGCTTCAGAAATCTTGACAACCTAGAGATAAGCAGTGCTTCCTGTTTCTTTTCTAACATCAAGATGGTGGTTTCCTGTAGGCTGTTGATGTGTAATGATTAGAATTTCTTTGATAGCACATTAAGAAAGTATTTTAATTAAAGTGCTGCACGTTGGATGAATAAGGAGGCAAGGGAATCCTATACAACTCGAGGTTGGATGAAAAATATTTTGCCTGGAATAAGAAGAAAAAGGGAGACAATAGAACAAGTCATGAACTTAAAAGAAATTTTCTTATGCATCAGATAAGTCTATTAGGCTTTGCATCTTTAGGTTCCTTTAATAGATGGAACTGGAAGCATTTCTATTTGAACTTCCAGATTCTCTAACAAAGGATCAGAAATTCATTCTTAAGAACTGACTTATGAGCAAACTGGCATTCATCGTGTGATTGTATGTTTTCAGATAGATACACATATCATCCAGCTGTAATTTTCTCCTACTCTGGGCAGGATTTCCTTGATATTGTTTCTTCAAAAGATGCTCCTGTTAAAGCCCAGGAGAAAAAGACTCAGAGAGGTTAAGCAAGTGAGTAGGGTTTTTGGCAAAGCAGGTGCCAAAACCAGAGCCTTCAGACTTTCAACCCATTTCCCTTCACTCTCTATTACACTGCGTCTAGGGCGATGTATTCCGGACATTACCAGATGTTCTAATTTCTAAAACATGGCTCCATAATATGAACTTCCCCACCTCATCCCATTCCTTAGCAAAGCAAGGATGGATTTGATTTTTGAACATACTTAATAAAGAGTTATAAGAGTCAACAATAATTCAATTTAAAAAAAGAGGTATAGGAGTCAAAGTAAGCAAGTCAGGAGTTAACCCTTTAAAGCTAGGCACAGTGGTAGCACCCGGAGAGGCGTTACCTTGTTGCGGGCCATTCATAGAGTAAACAAGGTCAGATCTCTCCTATCTGGGAATCACTAGCCTGAAATATTATCTAGTCTCTGAGAACCAACCTAGTCATATAATAAATAATTGCTAAATGTCACGACGCCCAACAACTTGATGTGTTAAGCTACAGGAAGACGTTCAAGTCTATAATTGTTCATTGAGCATATACTAGTATCAGGTTCTATGCTACGGTCTTGAGGATACTATGGACAGGCATAGTTCTTTCCTGGCCTTACTTACTTACTTATTCACCATATATTTATATAGTTCTTGCTATGTCCCAGAGCTTGAAGTCTAGGGGAAGAAAAAGGCCTAGGGGCCCCTGGGTGGCTCAGCCAGTTAAGGGTCCGACGTCATCTCCGGTCATGACCTTGTGGTTTGTGAGTTCGAGCCCCACATTGAGCTGTCAGTACAGAGCCTGAAGCCTGCTTCAGATTCTGTGACTCCCCCTCTCTCTGTTGCTTTGTTTTGTTTCTGATTCTAGGCACCAATACTCTCCACCACCTTATATAGAGCCTGGGCGACTCTTGATAAAGTGGATGGCAGGCATCTGTATTACTAATACATAACGTTTAGTTATTGCATAACTTTCAGTATTTACTGTCAAAGTGTCTCAAACTGGGGAAAGACAAAATTCTGAAAAACTGTCAAAGTTGCAAAACCCAAATAACTTATTAAAAAAAAAAAATCTATGAAGCATCAGCTGATTGGACAGGCCAAAGGGCTGGGTAAAGGACGCAGAGGAATCAGATGAACCAGCGTTTCTCCTGTATAAAAGACTCCCATTTGCATTACTGCAATCACATGTGTAAATTACTAGCCCCGGAAGAATCCCAAAAAAGAATACCATAAGACTATTAATAGAATGTTAAAAATTAAACCAAACTCCTAAGAAATCTGCAAATTCTCCCAGGCAGAGGAATGAGGAAGTGAGGTGGGCTGGAGTCATCAGCTTCCCTTTCTTCTTTGCTTGTTGACATATCTGTGGAGAGCACAACGCCAGGACCTAGTGGGACCTTTTCCCCTTTTCTCTCCCCTGCTCCCCTCACACACACAATTGCAATTTTTCCTGAAGAAACTAAGGAACGATGTTCAAACCCAAGAGGAATTGAATTATAGACTTACTTGTACAACTACGCTTGTCTTTTCTTACCCTTGCAATTTTCGGAGGCTTGGATTTTAAAAAATCTATGTTACAGCTTTCAGGACCTCACAATTGCTCTGTTCCAAGGCTATCCAGTAAGTATCATAATGAACCTGCTTTTCAGAAGGGGACCCTGAAATCAAGTATGTTCAAGCAGAGAACATGACCCCAGGACAGGACTCAAAGGCTCATTCGCCTGCCTAGAGTTGTCACTTCATGTTCTTTTAATGTAAATCAAAGATGAGCTACAAGGTAATTCAGTTCTTTGGTGCAATTACGATTCTAATATATGCTGTGGCCTGGAGCCCCTTGCAGAGGTTCTGAGTTTTCATCAGCGTTCATTTTTAAGTGGTTCAATTCTGCCCCTGATTGCCAGGTGCTAAAATATGAACCTTCACACTTGTGAGTCACCCAATTTAACCAAGCTGTGGCTTTACCCTCAGAGAGTTTCCTAGGTGTGAACCTAACCGTGCCGGGGGCCCACAAAAACATTTTAGTCAAGATTTCCAGGGTAAATTCTAGCCCACCCTTGTCAAAACCACACAGACTCCCACCCCCACCTCGCTGCAGAGAGTTACTCAACCTGGGTCTGAGCAAGAAGACCCTTCCAGCAAAAAGTGGGGGAGTTCAAAGGTATGATTTGCCCTTTAAGAGGCTCTCTGTTTTTTTTGTTTTTGTTTTTGTTTTTGTTTTCTGATTCTGGCAGCTCCAACATGCCCAAGGCATCCCAAACAGGTTGAAACAAGAGGGAAGACAATAGAAAGCAAAGTTGAATGGCACCTGGGTGGCTCAGTTGGTTGAGCGTCCAGCCTCGGCTCAGGTCACGATCTCAATGTTTGTGGGTTCGAGCCCTGCGTCGCGCTCTGTGCTGACAGCTCAGACCCTGGAGCCTGCTTCGGATTCTATGTCTCCCTCTCTCTGCCCCTCCCCCACTCGCACTCTGTGTCTCTCTCAAAAATAAATAAATCTTAAAAAAAATAAAAATAAAGCTGCTCCCATGCCAACTTGGATTGCTCTATAAAAGGACATGAGCTAGAAATCATTCCCTCAGCTGACAAGAATTTATTGAGTATCTGCTCTGTGCACAGAATAAGAAGCTTTATGGGGAATTCAAAAGCAATACCAAGGCCTGATCTACAACTTTGAGATAGCAATGCAGGATGGCACCATTGAAAGGGAAAGAACACTGGAGTCAGATAGATTTGAGCTTAGATCCTGATTCCACTGATACTAGTTGGCTAGAGGAACTTTGGCAAGTAAATTCACCTTCCTGGGCCTCAATTTCCTTGTTTGTGAAATGGGAATAATCTATCACATAGAGTTATTGAAAGAATTCAGAATAAAATAGTATATAAAAAGTTCTTGGCACATCCTAGGAATTCTCTTTGCCTAAAGAATTTACGCTTCTAATTAGAAAAATGAAATATGGACATGAGAAGCAATTGAAACATGATTGAAGCACATATAAGCCAGACAATTAGCAAATGAGGTATGACTTTAGTTAGGGAGCTAGATCACCTTGTTTCATTTATCTAAGATACCATCTTTTGTAAAAGGAGCTTCCATTTCAAAGATGTAAAATGTGGAGAAAATATAGATGTTAGAAAAATGAAATTACGTAAGTATAACTTGTAAGAAACAACATTCTTGCAAATAAGTTCAAGTTATTTGCAAGCTGTAGACTCATAAAGCTATCTTTTTATTTTTTTTTTCTCTTGCTTTTTTCCTTTCACCTACTTCTCTTTTTTTAATCTTGGTGCAACCCGTATATTTTGGTAAGGGTCCTTAAAACTATCTTGGCACAAGGCGGAGAATAGACTGCCAGGTGGAGAGATGGTCTAACTTACTGAACCAACTTCAGTCTTGCTCTGGGCAATAGCAACCATCAGACTGGTTTCCTAGACTCCAACTGGGCGATGATTTGTGGTTTTCCAAATTCGTAAGCAAAAGATAACATAGGTAAATTGATTGGCAAAATCAATTTCCACATAATAAAATTGATGCTGAAAGGAAGCATAAAGTGTACAGAATTCTTTTAGATCCATCTCTTTTTCCTTTAGTTCATATGTGTTATTAGCATAGTCATACTACCAGACCTTTAATTTCTCCCTAAGGCAACCATACCTGCACATACTAGGTTCAGCATGTATTATGTTTTAAGGCACTGCCTCCATGTGCTCCATTTGATAATGGTCTATCAGCCTAAGACTTAATCTCATTGAATAATTCTTATTGAATAAAGAAATCATTCATTTTTCATCCTGAAGACTACAAATGTCTCTGATCATTTGGAATACATGTCTTTACTAGAAATAAGGGGGCAGGGCCTATAGTTTTGAGTGGGAGATTAGACTGTAAGCTCCAAGAGAAAAAGGACCAGGATCTAGCCCAGTGCCTAGTCCATGAAAGGTGCCTCACAGGTATTTGTTGAATGCATGAATGAAGGCAAGGACAGATGGAGAAAGAGAAAAAGATTGTGAGTAGTGGGTTAGGAGAGATTTGGATTTCAAGTAACCTATTGGAGAAATACAGGAAAAATTTATGCCAAGAAATAAGAGCAGAATAGGAGAAGGTTGACTATAGATATATTTGTGGACAATATTGTCATAAATTTTTTTGTCTTCTGGTGAATACTCTGAAACACTTTATCGGGCATGTTAACAATTTTATAGGCCTTATCAAGACATACCTTCAGAGAAAATCTGAGGGGTTAGTGACTGAAGGAGCTTAAACTTGCTCTTCAGGGATTTGCAACTTCAGATGATCTCATCACACTTGGTCTTCTCAGATGAATGGAGTTTTGAATGGGGATCCCCCCCAAGATGGGTGAAGCAAGTAGTTATGATGACAGGGTAATGGATGGATGGATGGATGGATGGATGATAGATGGATGAATGGAAGGAAGGAAGTCAAGTCTCTGCTTAGGACTTTAGAGCTACACACTGTGTTACTCCAGAGGCTAGCATTCTAGGATGTGAATCTCGTTGCCTGGACGTACGCACTATACAACCTGCATGACAGGACATGGTGGCCATAGCACAAAAGATAACTATGAAATCTTAGACCATTCAAGTTACCAGACACAAGCCTGGCAGTGGAGCTAGGGAGCAGGTGAAGCATATTTATGGATGGCCCAGGAAGAGAAAACTAGCCTGCATCAAGAATAAAAGCACACTGAAACTTTAAAATAGACATCTCCAGAAGAAAGAGGGCCTCGGGGCCAGAGAAAATTGATGTAGGCAAATGACAGTAGGCCACACACTAAGTCCTCAGCACAGCTGTGGACTTTGGCATATTTAGAAATCAGATGAGGGGGGTGCCTGGGTGGCTCAGTCGGTTGAGCATTCGACTTTGGCTCAGGTCATGATCTCTTAGTCTGTGAGTTCAAGCCCCGTGTTGGGCTCTGTGCTGACAGCTCGGAGCCTGGAGCCTGCTTCGGATTCTGTGTCTCCTTCTCTCTCTGCCCCTCCCCCACTCATGCGCACGCGCGCGTGGGCTCTCTCTCTCTCTCTCTCTCTGTCAAAAATAAATAAACATTAAAAAAAAAAAGAAATCAGATGAGGAAGTGCGATGCTTGATTTTAAGTGTCAACTTGATTAGTCTACAATAGTTAGTCAAATGCTAACCTAGGTGTTTATGTGAAGGTAATTTTGTACACATAGGTAACATCTACAATAAATTGACCCGAAGTAAAGGAGATTAACCATCAATGATGTAAGTGGGCTTTATCTAATCAGTTGAAAGCCTTAAGAGCAAAATCTGAGACTTCCCAGAAAAAGAACTATTCTGCCTCAAGACTATAGCATCAGCTCCTGCCTGAGTTTCGAATATGCTGACCCGTGTTATAGATTTGGAATTTGCCCCATACCACAGGCAGGTGAGCCAATTCCTTAAAATCAATCTAAATAGATAGACTGCTTGATTATTTTGGTTTTCCTTTTTTTATTTAGAATTTTGCCGTCAACGTATTAGCATCGTTAATAGTAAAACCACCTTTGTAGCAACTCACAACCAGTCGTTTACGAAAATAATGTAGTACTCAACCACTGCCTCTCATTTGATCTACTGGCAAGCCCAGGTGATAGCATATGTGTATATCCCAAGTATATCTATATCTAATCTAGATCTATATCTTATATATCTGGAGATCTGGCTGTCCCTTCTAGAGTACCCCAAGGATATCTACGAGGCTGCCCTGGCCCAGGGCCAGGAGAGGCACAAGGAAGAGCTGTCCAGCTGTGAGCCCTTGTGGGCCAAGTGGGACCCACTGTGCCAGATCTCCCAGTCCTGGCCCTGGCCTGCCATTCAACCGGCCCTGCGTCATAGTGGAGGAGTTCGAGTGAGAGCAGAGGCTTGGGTCCAAGGCATTTGAGGGGCTTAGTGGGCTTCAGACCAAGGCAGCCAGGGAAAAGGAAAAGCTGAGAAAAAAGTGCTGCCATGCGTCTACTTCCCCAGTGGCTGCCTCTGGAGGCGGCCTTCTAACTCTGGGCAGCAGATGTCACAGCTGCACGGTCCCTCTGTGTGGTTTTGCACAGAGACCGTCTGCCTTTTGAGCTGCCAGCTTCGGGAACATAGAAGTTGTCAGGATGAGAACCTGTCCTTCAACAAGTTCAGGATGTTATATCTCTACTCCTGACCAATACAGGAGACCACCTAAAATTACAAGGCAAAATGGAGTAGCCATCATTTGATAGTCAACACATCTTCCTTGAGTGCCTTCTACGTGCCAGCCACTGTGGATGCAGCTGAGTGCAAGTGATGGCGAGTGGGGAGGGAAGTCAATATGAGACGGCATCATGGGCTGCAGAGAAGTGGGGTCAGCCCTGCTCTTGCAAGAATAACAAGACAGATGCAGCAGACAGAGAGCTGCCTTTGACTCAGCCCAGGAGGCAGCCATGCCAAGTTATCAGAAATTTAACTTGCAGGTGGAAAAAATCAACACCAAGGATTCTGCTGAATCATAATCAAGACTAACCATGGAACCTTGCGTAAACTCATTTCCTTTTTGTCTGTTCACCTGTTCTGTTAAATGCACGTGTGAAGAAAATAATTTCTTTCATGGTTGCTGAAATCTGGAGTTCGATTGGGTTCATTTCAGCAAGTTACTAACCGCTTTCTTTTCTGATTCGAATTACTGAAGCTGCTGAGAATTGCTGGTTTCCTTTGATGCTTGCAAGAGAGAAGCTGTTTAAAACACTTAGGATCCCATGCAGGTTGATTTACCTTCTATGATACATTCGAGAATCAGAGACCAAGATTAGGTTTGGGGGATCCTAGAAGACATTCTGAAGCCTGTAGGAGCAGATGTCCTGTTTCTTGCACCTCCCTACTCACCTTCAGATATGGAGAAAATGCTAAAATGGCAATGGTTAGAGTTTATACCCTGCAGAATCTCACGTGGTTTGAGCTCTCAACAGCTATCACCAATTCCAAATATTTCCTGCAGTGAGGAGACAGCCATGAGAGGTGCAGAGACGAGAAAGAGAAAAATATTCATCATCTTGCTTTTACATCCTGGTAGGAGATTTTGCTTTGGGGGTCATTTGGATGTTTTAGCTTTTAATGAAAAGCAGAACTGGTTATTGCAATTGGAAATAAAGGGAGGAAAGCATTAAACTTTTTTCTCTTCTCGCCCCCAGATTTATTGAAATATAATTGGCATATAACTTTCTGTAAGTTTAAGGTGCACGGTGTATTGATTTGATACACATATATTGCTGAATGATTAGCTCATGACTCCATCAAAATAGTTATAATTCTCTTCAAAGGCTGAATGATATTTAGTGAGTCTCCAGAAGAATGAATGCTTTCATAGCAATGAACGTATAGTGTTAAAAGAGAAGGACCACCTCTATGTGTTGATCTGGGGAGATCTAGGGACACTATTAACTGAAAAAAAAAAAACAAAAACAAAAAAACAAAGGAAAGATTAGTGTGCATATAGTATGTTAGATTTTATGAGAATAAAACAGCTATAAGAATATGTATTTGTATTGTTTTATATTTCATAAATATGTAACAAAAAAATAAACCATAAACTCCTAAGGTGGTTACCTCTAAGAGCCAGGGTAAAGTAGTGAGTCAGGTAGAGGTTACAGTGACGGGATCAAGGCTTTTCTTCCAATGTGCCATTTCATATTTGACCCTTTTTGTGTGTGTGGTAAAATACACATAGAATTAACCATTTTAACCAATTTGAAGTATCCAATTCAATGACACTAAGTACATTCATGGTATTGTACAACCGTAGTAACTCTCTGGTTCCAGAACTTTCTATCACCCTAAAAGGAAGCCTCATACGTACTATTAAGCAGTCTTTCTTCATTCTGCCCTCCTAACCCCTAGATACCCCAAATTTGCTTTCTTTCTCTATAAATTTGCCTATTCTGGATATTCCTATAAATGGAATCATGCAGTAAGTGGCCTTTGTGCCTGGCTTCTGTAATGTTTTCCAGGTTTATCCAGGTGTAGCATGCATTAGTACTTAATTTCTTTTTAAGGCTGAATAATATTTTACTGTATGGTTAGAACAAATTTCTTTATCCATTCATCCATTGATGGACATTTGTTTCCATCTTTTGCCTATTATACAGAGTGCTTCTATGAACGTTGCTTTTTTGTCTTTGTTTAAACACCTATTTTTAATTCTTTTGGATATATTCTGAGGAATGGAATTTCTGGGTCATGTAGTAATTCTGTTTAACTTGTTACGGAACCACCAAATTGCTTTACACAAAGATGGCACCATTGTATTCCTACCGACAATGTATGAGGGCTCCAATTCCTCCACAACCTTGTCAACCCCTGCTGATATCCCTTAATTTTTTTTTCTTATTATAACCATCTTACTGAGTATAAAGTGGTATCTCATTGTGGTTTTGATTTGCATTTCCCTAATGACAGATGATGTTGAATATCTATTCGTGTGCTTGTTGACCACTTGTATATCTGCTTTGGAGAAATGTCTATTCAAGTCCCTTGCACATTTTTAATCATGTTGTCTGTTTATTGCTGAATTGTAGGAGTTCTTTATACATTCTGTACACTAGACTTTTATCAGAGATATGATTTGCAAGTATTTTCTCCCATTTTGTGTACTGTCTTTTCACTCTGCTTGAGAGTATTCTTTACACAAAAAAATTTAATTTTAATGAATTCAGTATATCTATCTGTCTTCTGTTACTTGTGCTTTTAATGTCCTAAGAATACACTGCCAGATCCAAGGTAATAAAGAGTTACGCCTATGTTTTCATCTAAGAGTTTTACAGTTTTGGCTCTTATGTTTAGTTCTTTGATTTTGAGTTAATTTTTGTGTATGGTATTGGGTAAGGATCCAACTTCATTCATTTCCATATGGATATCCAGTTCTCAGCATCTTTTGTTGAAGAGACTGTTCTTTCTCCCATTGAATGGTCCCATCACCCTTGTTGGAAAGTGCTGTTCACCATGAATGTATGGGTTGATTTATGGTCTCAGTTCTACTCCACTGATCTCGATGTCTATGCTTATGCTAGGATCACACAGGCTACTATAGCTTTGTAGTAAGTTTTGACATCAGGACATGGTAATCCACCAAGTTTGTTCTTTTTTTCAAGATTGTTTTGGCTACTCAGGGCCCCTTGCAATTCCATGTATTTCAGGATCAGCTTTTATCATTTCCTCAAAAAAAAAAAAAAAAAGCCATGGAAATATTGTTAGAGATCTGGTGAGTTCTGCCATTTTAACTATGTTGTCTTCCAATCTGTGAGCAGGAAATGTCTTTCCATTTATTTAGATCCTCTTAAATTTCTTTCAGCAATGTTTTATCATTTTCAATGTACAAGTATTTTGCCTTTTTGGTTAAATTTATTAAGTATTTTATTAGTTTTGATGCTTTGTAAATAGAATTGTTCTGGTTTCAATGTAATTTTCAGACTGTTCTTTGCTACCATATAAAAAATACAACTGATTTTTTGTGTGTTGATGTTGTTTCCTGCAATTTGGATAAACTCATTTATTGGCTTTAATAGATTTTTGTGAATTCTTTAGGGTTTTATATATATGAGATCGTGTCATCTATGAGTAGAGATAGTTCTACATCTTTCTTTCTTATTTAGATGTCTTTTTCTTAACTAATTGTTCTGGCTAGCACTTCCATTGCCATGTTAAATAGAAGGGGCACCTGGGTGGTTCAGTCAGTTAAACATCTGACTCATGATTTCTGCTCAGGTCACATCTCATGGTTTGTGAGTTCAAGCCCTGCCCTGGGCTCTGTGCTGGCAGCGCAGAGCCTGCTTGGGACTCTCTCTCCCTTTCTCTCTCTCTGCCCCTCTCCTGCTTGTAGGCTCTCTCTTTCTCAAAATGAATAAATAAACTTAAAAAAAAAAAAAAAAGAATAGTAAGAGTGAGCATCCTTGTTTATAATCTAAGGGGGGGAATTTTTCAGTCTTTTACCATTGAATATGCTGTTAGCTATAGGGTTTTTATATATGTCCTTTATAACAACTTTTGCCTGAAGGTCTATTTTTTCTGATATTAGTATAGCTACCCTAGCTTTCTTTTGATTTGCGTGTAATATTTTTCTATCCCTTTACTTTCAAACACTTTGTATCTTCGGATGTGAATCTCTTGTAGTCAGCAAACATATATCGTGTTGTTACTCTTTTATTCATTCTGTGAATCTCTGCTATTAAATTGGAGAGTTTCTTATGTTTACATTTAAAGTGATTTCTGATAAGGAAGGCTTCGGCCATTTTGCTATTTGTCTTTTACTTTTTTCTTCCTCAATTCCTCCATTTACTGCCTTCTTTTTTATTTAGTTGGGTGTTACTTTTTTGTGGGGTTTTTTTTTTTTTGTACTGTATCATTTTGATTCCTTTCAACTTTTTAAATTTTAAAACTATTTTTAAATTATGTTCTCAGTGGTTATCTTGGGGATTACATTTAACATAACAATCTAGTTTGAGTTAATATAAACTTTATTTCAATAGTATGCAAAATTCTACTATTTATCTCGAGGCTTCCTCTTTATGCTGTTGTTTTCACAAATTACATCTTTATTGCATGCCCATTACATAGAATTATCATTTTATACTTTGAATTTAATATGTCATTTCACTGACTCCATGGTTTCTGATGAGAACTGGCTGTTAATCTTATTGAGGATCCCTTGTATATAATTCATTACTTCTTTTCTTGCTGCTTTAAAAGTTCTTTGCCTTTCACCATTTTGATTATTATGTGTCTCCATGTGGATTTCTATTTGTCCTACTTTGAAACTTGTCCTATTTTGAAACTTGTTGAGCTTCTTGGATGTGTTGATTCATGTCTTTGTCAAATTTGGGGAGTTTTATAGTATAATTTATTCAAGTATTCATTCTGCCCCTTTCTTTCTCTCATCTCTCTCTGGAGTCTCATTATATATATTTCAGTATACCTGATGGTGTCCCACAGTTCCTCTAGACTCTATGATTTTTTTGCTGTAGTTCTTTTTTTTTTCTACTCCACAGACTAGACAATTTCATTCCACCAATCTTCAACTTCATTAACTCTATCTGCTAAAAAAATAAATAAATAAATAAATAATCAGTTAAGCCCCTCCAATGACTTTTTTATTTCAGTTATTGTACTTTTCAGCTTTAAAATCTCTATTTAGAGAGAGAGAGACTCATTGTCCTAGTTTTCTTTTGTTCTTTGACCTTGGTTTTCTTTAGCTCTTGGAGCATATTTAAGGAAGTTGATTTAAAATCTTTGTTCAGTAGGTCTGCTTCCTCTTGGGCAATTTCTCCTAATTTATTTTTTTCCTTTGGGTGGGCCATACTTTTTGGTTTCTCTTTTGTTGAAAACAGGCCATTTCGAGTGTTATGATGTGGTAACTGGAAATCAAACTCTCTCCTCTCCCTAGGATTTTCTGTTATTGCTTTTTGTTATTGTGGGCTGCACTTAGTTGTTTATTTAGTGACTTTTCTAAACTATTTTTGTAACGATTGCGTTCCTTGTCATGGGAAGACTCTGAAGCCTCTATTCCTTTAGCGTAGTGCCCAGCTTGTTGTTTGACAAAGATTTCCTTAAATGCCTGAAGCCCAGAAAAAGAAAGTCTGGAAACATAAACAAAACAATTCTCCAGGTCTTTGCAGATTGGCTCTATAGTGGGTCACTCCCTCCTAAGCCACGCCATATTTCAACTCTGCTTGAGCCTCCTCTTTGGGCTTGCACTGAGCCTAAGTAAGGGTCAGCTAGAGATGAAAGCATACGGTTTTCTCAGGTCTATTCTGAGCACGTGTCCTGTGGGAGAGGCATGCACATGTTCTCTAGATTCCCTAGCACACATGAGAATTCTTCAAAGATGTTATCCCCCTCAAAAATCTCACTCCTTGGCATTTCTTCCTGTACTTTTGGTTTGACTATTGTTCGCCCAAACTGCTACTCTTTGCCCCAGACGGTAGTGGCACGTTCTTCATCTTTCAGTGTTTTGGGGAAACGTCCTCCATGTAGCCACTCAGTCCTGATAGATTTCCAAGTGGGGTGAAGAAAAGGAAGCCCCTTGCATCAGTTCTTTGGAGAAACACCAATAAGGTCAGAACAGACAAACACAGTTCCTGAGGAACAAGGTCTTGTCCACTGCCTCTGAAACCCGATGCCCACGCTGGGAATGTGGGCTGCTGTCTTGAAGTCCATCACCACATTGAGGAGAATGGTGGGACTAGATGAAATGAACATTTCTTGCCGTGTTTCAGTGGCCTTTTCTTGGTGAAGCATTCACTCGGTTGCTATAAACCTTTGATTCTCAGAGTTTAGTAAGTTTAATTCTGACAGTTTTTTTGTCAGGCTTTTCTGTCTCTACTGATAAATCCCAAGAGTTCCCTCCTCCACCATTTGCACTGATTTCTCATATTTGCCTTTTGAATCATGCAACTGTATGACTTATATCAAAGAGTAATCAATTTGAAAAAATTTTTTGAGAGAGAGCATGAATGGGGGAGGGGCAGATGGAGAGACAGAGAATCTTAAGCAGGCTACACGCCCAGCATGGAGCCCCATGTCGGGCTCGATCCCTAGGATCATGACCTGAGCCCAAATCAAGAGTTGGACGCTTAACCAACTGAGCCACCCAGGCACCCCAATTTTGAAAAACTTTTAATGAGTGTTTTAGTAGATAGGGTCTTATTATCTAACCTCCTGGCATTCTCAAACGTTGGCTCCACCAAATAATTGTTGTCACCAAGCTCTCATTTAATCTTGTTTGAGGAAAATACAAGAAGAGAACTCAACTGAGAACCAAGGCTAGTTTGTTAGTTAGGGCTTACACTAGTCAAAACTTTGAAGTATTAAGTCTGCCTTCCCATAGACATTTTCTTTCCCATCTCTCTCCATCTTTGTTCTCTTTTATTCTCAAACCCAAGCCTAATATTTCACTTGCTCTCCTACCACGTTCCATGATGAAACAATACTGACTGACTAAAACTTGTTAAGTGTTTAAGGAGATGAGCCAGTTTCTATTTCATAACTTGTCTTAGAATTCTGGTCTCCCAAGATCAAGTATTACACAGTTGTCAATTCATTCACAAACATGAAGGAAGTCATTTTTGTTTGTTGGTTGGTTGGTTTTCTTTCTGAAGAGCCGGCTCTCAGGTTTGGAGAGGATAGAGCAAATTAAAGGAAGAGTTAAGGTGCCTTGGGAGAAGGATAAGGGCAACAAAATATGATGCTGTTGGATAAGCATCACATGATAATTTTGTCAAAATCAGTGCCACATAAAATGTGGTCTCCAGATGTGCTGACTCAAGATCTCTAACCAGGAATCTGCATGTTCACCCATGCTCCAGAGGATTCTGAAACATGCTATAGTTTGAGAGCCACTGCCCAAAGTTACCTTACTGGGTTTTTCTTATTTGTATAATGAAGATAATAACATTCCCTTGAATTTCTGTAGCCCTTTACTACTTACAAAGTTTTTTTTTGTAGATGATAATCTTACCTGTTATCACAAAAGCCCAGGATTGGGCTTTGAATAAGAGCCTCTTTTAATAAATAATAAAACTGAGTTTTATTATTTGACTTTTTCCATGGTGCACATTCAAACACAAGTCTCTTGGCTTCAAATCTATGGATATTCTAATTTTGCCATATGCAATTTTTTTGCAAAAAATGAAAGTAAAAAAAAAAAAAAAAAAAGATGCATCTTTCCTGGTGTAGTCACTCACCCTTGCCTTTCCTTTGCTTATTCATTGGTTCATCCACCATACAATCCTTTACATATTCAGCAAATATTCATTACAAACTATAATAAGCCATGTAGTGTGTATATCCAGGGCTATCTAAAGTTATATTCAAAGATCATGGCAATTTCTTTTTATCAGTTTGCCTAGGGTGATACACTCTTTATTATGTATAATTCCATTACACACATTTTCTTTAGTAATTTAGTCACTAGCTTCTTTAAGAGCAGTTAGCATAGAGGAGCACCTGGGTGGCTCAGTCATTTAAGCATCTGACTTCTGCTCAGGTCATGATCTCAAGGTTCGTGAGTTCGAGCCCCACATTAGGCTCTATGCTGACAGCTCCAAGCCTGGAGCCTGCTTCAGATTCTGTGTCTCCCTCTCTCTCTCTCTGCCCTCCCTTCCCCCAGCCTGTGCTCTGTCTCTCTGTCCCTCAAAAATGAATAAACATTAAAAAATTAAAATAAAAAAAAAGAGCAGTTAGCCTGGGGATTCTCTAACATTATCTCCTACGAGAATTGGCAAGATATCTCAAAAATCCTCAAATCCAGGCCTCCCTACAGACCAATACATCAGAATCTCTGGGGACAAGACCCAGGCATCAATATTTTTAAAGCTGTCCAGGTGATTCTTATGTGTAGGCAAGGTTGAGAGCCAGTAAATTTGAGAATATAAGTCTAATTCTAGTGCCTCCTAAGAAAAGTTTTCCTAGTCTGTGAGTCTCATTCCAAAACACCTGAGAGAGAGAGAGAGAGAGAGAGAGAGAGAGAGAGAGAGAGACTGGGATAGACAGATAGTTGAGGGGATGGCAGAATCTGGGTGTGTACCCTCTTGGAAGTCTTCCTTTCCATTGCTCTGTTAATTCTTACCCCACAGATATGTACGTGTTCAACTCAAGCTGATCCTCAGTACTCCTCAGAAGTGTATGTCCACACAAAGTAAGCATAGTTTTCAAATTAAGTATTCATTATAAAGTCTTGGTGAAAATCTAATGTCTCCAAATTATTCTAGCTTAAATTGGTAGAATCAGTTGGACAAGGCTACCAGTCTACTTTGAAATTTATCTGCCAAACCCTCACGGAAGTACGAATTACTTCAACTTACGACAAAGTTTCTTTCCCTTCCAGTTTTACAGCCCTCCATCTATTCCTTTCCTATGATGCTGTACTTTCTAAAGTCTGTAACATTTTACATGTGCCTCTGAGCGGCTGGTTGGGGAAGTGACTTCAGGACCAAGGAAATCTAGGTGTGAAAACTGGCTTTCTCAATTACTGGTAGTGAGATCCTGAGCTCAGTATTGCATCTCTCTGAGCCTCAGTTTTCCCGTTTATAAAATAAGGATAATAATGCCTTGCAAGGTGGCTGTGAGCATCAGAAGCAAAATATGTAAACTACCCAATGCCTGGCACATTGGCCCTCAACAAATGGAGTTATATTGATGATGCTTCCTCTGTCCCACTGGTCTTAAGCTCTTTATCCTTTTTCAAAGCATCTTTGCCTTCATTATCTCATGTAATCTTCCCCACAAGTGAGATAGGCTAGAAGTTATCTCTGGGCCACAGAAGAGCAAGCTGAAGTGCCAGACAGTTAATGGGATGGATTCAAGAGACAATTATGCATTCTCTTCATAAAACATGCTCATAAAGAGAGACAGTCCTAAGCGGCAATCTAATTGGGGAAAACAAGACAAAACAAAAAACACACACAGGGCTAAATGCAGTCATCCGCTTTGGTAGATCTGAAAATAAATACCAGTGTGACCAAAGTCAACAGGGGGAACATATACATCCAGAATTTGAAGCTGGTGTGGCCAAATGAGACGTGCTGCCGAGTTTGGGTGGTAGGATGGTGATTGATAGATCTTTCTCTTTTCTCTGTTTTTTAAATGTAATCTTCTTGTCTTACACCTTTCCTTATTAGGTGAAACTTGTAATGTCAAAGATAAGATGACATATGTGTTGATTCATATTTATGTATAAATATATATGATTTTTCATAAATCGTGTGTGTGTGTGTGTGTGTGTGTGTGTGTGTGTGTGTGTTTTCTAAATGACAATCGCAAACCATTCCTGATTTTGGATTTTCCCATGGACAAGAAGCA
This sequence comes from Panthera leo, assembly GCF_018350215.1. NCBI lineage: Eukaryota > Metazoa > Chordata > Mammalia > Carnivora > Felidae > Panthera > Panthera leo. Next base: position 143,534,270 of record NC_056687.1, on the reverse strand, counting down.
ACCTTAGGCCCAGTGTGATGCTGCAGTTTCTGCCAACCCAGAACACCTGGGGAGCAACTGATATCTAGAGTGATTGAGATAGGGATACTGTCTTTTACTGCACATTAAAATCACCTAAGGAGATTTAAAAATCCCAATGTCACTGCTCACCCCCGACCAAATGCATAAGTATCTCTAGGGATGGGATCCAGATATCAGTATTTTGTAAAGCTTCCCAAGTAGTCCCAGTGTGCAGCTGAGTCTGACAACCAGTAGTCTAGATCAGTGCTTCTGATGCCGTATGTCTGGGGTGGGGACTGGGATTCTGCATTTTTAACACGCTTGCTTCCTGGTGGTACTCATTCTGTTGGTCCTGTGACCACATTGACTGAGTAACAAGGACATAAAGGGATTTCTTTGCTTTCGTTTTAGGAATATTAACACATGGGTTGCGCAGCCACCTTAGGGACCGGTTTCATTAGTTATAAAAGTGAGAATTTGGGCTGGATAATTTCTGAGCTTACTTTGGCACTCCAAACTTCTATGCTTTATTACCAGCCAAGGCACAGATCTTGTGTTTCTCAGGGGACAGGAGACTACTGTTTGTACCAGCATCTGTGGAACATTTGGCAGCCAGGCTGGTCCTCTCCCCATGAGACAGACTGAGGCAGGGCTGCTCAAACATCTGTGTGCAGCAGAATCACATGGAATGCTTGTTTTGAATGCTCTAGAGCCCTCCGTGCAGAGATTGATTTCATAAGTCTGGGCTGGAACCTAGAAGCTAGTGGTGTTACCAACAATAACGGTTCACATTTATTGAATGTTTCCTACGTGCCATGTATTGTTCTGGTAATTTCATAACATAAATCCCTTGAAACTTCACAGTGATCCTAGGTGACAGGGACTAGTATTTCCCCCAATTTACAGATGAGAAAACTGATAAAGAAGGTAAATAATTAACCAGGGTCATACAGTTAGGAAATTGCACACATGGGATTCTACTGTGAGGAAATCAACACAGTTAGATTTTGAGGTCTTTTCCTCAAAGAATTTGGTTATGAAAAGGGAAAAAAAAGGGGGGCCGCCTAGGTGGCTCAGTCGGTTGAGCATCTGACTCTTGATTTTGATTCCGGTCATGATGATCTCGCTGTTTGTGAGATGGAGCCTCACGTGGGGCTCCGTGCTGACAGTGAGGCAGAGCCTGTTTGGGATTCTCTCTCTCCCCCTCTGTCCCTCCCCCGCTCATGCGTGCTTGCTCTCTCTCTCTCTCTCTCTCTCTCTCAAAAATAAATAAATAAACTTAAGAAAGAAAGAAAAGGGGGGAAAAACAAGCAGTCATAGGGACAGCAGAGTCAGAAGCTGGCTTCAGATGCCAGACTTTGATCTAGCTGGTTCTGACGCAGGCAGGTTCTAGATCACACCTTACGTTCCCATTTATAGATCTGCTGAGCCAGCAGACTAGCTGCCTAGGACCTTCTGGGAGCTTTTTAAAGTACAGTCTCCTGAATCCCCATCCCTCATATCTTGACTCCTGACGTCCAGCGTGAGACCAAGGAATCTACATTTTAACAAGTATTAACCACCCCACTCCACGCTACCCCCCGGGATTCTAATCCACAGCCAAGTTTGAGAACTATGGCAAGAATGGGACTTCGAGACTGGCAACCGGCATTTGTGACCACGTTCTGCCACTTAGCATCTCTGTGTCCTCGCTCATTCATTCACTGATTTAACAAATATTTGTGCAGCTACAATACACTAGTACTGGGTACTGGAGATTTCCCAGCAAACAAAGCAGGCAAAAATCCCTTCCTTTATGGAGCTTACATTCTGGTTTACTAGAACATGATAAATGCAAGGGGGCAAAGGAAACAGCAAAGGAGTTGCAACTTTAAATAAAAGTGGCCAGAGAAGGCTTCATGGGGAAGTTGACATTTCGGGAAAGATGTAGGGATGGAGCAGGTTAAGCAGAGACCTGTGGGAAGGGTCTTCCTGGCAGAGGGAACAGCTTGTATGAAGGCTCAGAAGTTCAAGGGTGCTTGGCATGTTCAAAGAACAGCGGGAAGGGCAGTGTAGAGGGAACAGAGTGAGTGAGGGGGAGAGGACATGAGAATGAAACCAGAGGAGGAACAGAAGACATGAGATCTAGAATTTGTAGGCCATTAAATGGACTTTGGCTTTTGGTCTGTGTGAGATGGGAACCCTTGGAAGATGTGAGTGAAATCATCTGAACTGTCCAAAAGGATCCCTGGTTGCTGATCCCTGGTTGCTGCTACACACTGTAGTAGAATGAGGGAAGAAGCATGAAGACCAGTTAGGAAACCGTTGAAATTATCCAGGCGAGAGGTTGTGCTGGCCTGGCTCAGGCTGGTAGCAATAAAGGAAATAAGAAATATACTCCGAACATATTTGGAAAGTAGAGAAAACAGGATTTGCTGCAAGTTTTGGGTTTGGGTTAGAAAAGGGAGAAGTCAAAGATCTTCAATAAAATGTATTCAATCGTTGATTCATTTTAAAGAATATTTACCGGACGCTACCATGCACAATCATATGTGCTGGCCACTATGCAAAGCCTTGAGGTAGTTGGTAAATTAAACCTATCATCCCTGCCCTCAAGGAGTTACATTCTAGTGACATGAGGACAATAAGTACCTAACTCTTTGGGTTATGACAATACAAGATGCATAATACAGAATCTAGTACATAGCAGGGCTCAATACATGGTAGGTATTACTATTATACAGATTATTTAGCAAAATGGCAATATATTTAGGTATAGACAACATAAGTTGGTGCTAATGAAATACAAATGAAAGGAATAATTAAGATGGAGTGGGATAGGGGCGCCTGGGTGGCTCAGTCAGTTAAGTGCCAGACTTTGGCTCAGGTCATGATCTCACAGTTCATGGGTTCCAGCCCTGTGTAGGGCTCTGTGCTGACAGCTCAGAACCTGATGTCTGCTTTGATTTCTGCGTCTCCCTCTCTCTCTGCCCCTTCTACTCTCACGCTCCCTCTATCTCAAAAATAAACAAACTTTAAAAAAATTTTTTAAAAAGATGGAGTGGGAGAAAGAGTTAAGTTAGTTCACATCCCTCCAATTCCCCAAATAATGCAACATTCATGTTTTCTGATTTTAATTTCAAAATGGTGGATGGTCCATTAACCAGAAAAGTCAGGAAGCCACAACCATTGGACTTGAGCCCAACTCCGGGAAAGATTTTGGGTGCCTATTGAGATTAGAACAGCACAACTTTTTTGGTGACTTTTTAGGACTAGATCTCAGCAAGGGACAGTGGCCATGTCTGGAGACATTTTCAGTTGTCATGAACGGGGAGCATGGGGAAGAAGTGTGTTATTGGTATCGAGTGGGTAGAAACGAGCAATACTGCTAAATGTCCTATAATACAGAGGACACCCTCCCCTTCCGACTCACCAAAGGAGGATCCAGTCCAAAGTGTCAGCAGTGCCCAAGATTGAGAAGCCTGAGATGAAGAAAAGAAACGTAGAGTTATCCAAAACCGTAACTATGTGGTCATAAACAAAATCAGCGGTTTGAGAGAAAAAGTGTCCACACTCTAACACATGGGATGAATGCTGGATGACATCATCACGTCATTAATAAAAGAGGACACTCGGAAGAACAAATGTGTGTGCCTTAGCTTCAGGCAATTATTCATTCTTCCTGCAGTCTTCACTGAAGGGTGTCCCAGTGCCTTCTCTTCTTTCTTTTAAAGGTCCTGCTTGCCTAGACGGGATGTGCGGTGTTCTAGGAGCAGGGAGAGTCTGTTTGAAGACATTTTATTCGGGGAAAATTAATGGGACAGACAATGCAAAAGAAAAGAGACAAATTGTTCTTTTGGTTCCAAATAAATGCTTGTTTTCTGACACTGCCTGAATTTAAATGGTCCTCAGTTTGACTGTGAAATTAACACCTCTTTGAGGTTAATTGTGGGGGTGGGGTGCCATTCACACCACTTCCAGAGCTATTGTCTGTCTGGAATGCAGCACCAGCACTGGGTATATTTGCTTAACCAGCACTTGCTCTGTATCTCTTCAGCTTTCATCCGGATATTCCAACCCAAAGAATCAGACATTCGCACTGTTGACCCAGTTGCCATACTTGTCTCTCTCATCCAAGAAACCATTAAGAGAGGTCCATTGACCTTGAGCCAAATAAATTCACCTCTGTGGGCCTCATTTTCTTTCTCTTTAAAGTGGGAGAATTGAAAGAGTTCTGTATGGTCGTCTCGGCATGACTCTGCCTTGACCAACAACTTGCTTCTGGCCCTGGATTCTTTTGTTGGGTGCTGTCTCATCACCGAGAGCAAGGGGGTGGGGGGGTATTGCATGGAAAGATGCAGAACTCATAATTACAGAATCCACCGGCCACAAACTCAGCTTCCTATTACCTGGGAGACCTTAGGAAAATCGTTCTAACTCTTTAGGGCCATCTGGCTACATTTTTAAGATTCCTTCTGTCTCTAAAATTATATAATTTTAGGAATCCTAAAATTGGTGACTCAAAGTTGAAAAGAATTTTGAACTTCATGGTGCTGCTACTCTGAAGCTACATCTTAAAAGGATAGTCGGCAAATGGTCTTGTGTACATTTTTATACTGATCACTTTTTCTTTGGGAAGTGAAAACTTTCTGATCATTCTTACATATTGTTAGGATTTATACCCACAAATGCCGAACCATTTTTAAGTGTTTTTGTCCGTGAGTACATATGCCGGTTTTTCCATAGCCCATAGCATTAGATTTTATCATTTTTAATATTTTGGTTTACTATAGTGATAACTTTATTTAAATTTATATATCTATAACCATCAAAGAGCCCATCTGCATGCCACCATATTTCCTTTATACACACTGTTACCTGGACATTATGAAGCTGATGAGAAGCTCATAGTAAAGAGAGCTTCTTGCCTTAAACAAGTGATTTCTTTTTCCCCAGTGAAGCTTCAAGGACAGGATATTGAAGCTACCAAGAAAATATTATTCTAGAGGAGATTTTGTTCTCCTCCAAAACTAAAACAAACAATCAGAAAACAAAACAAAAACCTAAAGGAAACATTGGATACTTCTCTTAAATTTATTATCAGGACAGCTGGGTGGCTCAGAGATCAAGCCTCGTGTAGGGCTCTGTGTTGGGTCTGGAGCCTGCTTGAGATTCTCCCTCTCTCTCTGTCTCAAAAACAAACAAACAAACAAACAAACAAACAGACATTTAAATTTATTATCAAGGAGGGTGATCAAATCTACGTTTCTGAAGGTCTTTACCGGGAGCGCAAATTCTCCACTTACAGTGATGGAAGAAATGCAGAAGTGTTTTAAAAACAAAAGGAAAACTGGATTATTCACTGCAAGACCGCAGTCATCTCTGGATACTTGTGCTAAGAGTCCTTTAAAAAGTCTGGAGAACAAGGATAAAGAAAATGCACAAGAAAAATTCAAAATTCTTCCCAGATAATGTGTTTTATTAAACTTGTTCCCCCTTCTTATCTCGCTCGTAAATTCTCTCACCAATCTGCCCACCTCCTAGCATTCATTCTCAATACAAAACCATAACCCAAGCGAGCTCTTTCTGCCCTCGGGTCCTGTCCCTGTGCTTCAATAAAATCACCTTTTTGCAAAAAAACAAAACAAAACAAAACCATAACCCAAGCAAATAAAATCCTGGCATGTTTCTTTTTAATTATTTTAGGTACAGAAATAATAGATATTCATTGTAAAAAAGCTAGAAAGATAGATCACAAAAGGAAGAAAACAGAACCCATCCATAATTCCATATCCCAGAGAGAGCCACTGTTAGCCTGGGTTCTGTCTTTCCAGATGTTTTTCCATGAAAACCTTTTCAAAAAGAAGTCATACTCTTCAAACTATTTCTGTCCCATCTTCTCGTTTAACAACATGCTATGTGCACTTTCTGGGGCTTTTTCTTCCCCATCGAAACCCACCCTGATTTATTTATGAATCCAAAGGTTACTTCTGTTGTGGAATCCTGACAATACTTCTTGCTTTCTATTGTTCTAAACTTATCTGTAAATAATACCTTGTCACTTCACCTTCGTACACATCTTTAATTACTTCCTTATAGTAAATTCCTGGATGTGGCACTGTTAGACCGAATGGGGATGCCCACTCGTGGGCCTTTGACACACAGTGCCGTATCTCTAAAATCTGACGCTGAAGTGACTTCATCTCTCCAACTCTGGATGATTGACATATGGGCCTGAAAGGGTCTTGCGTGGCCTTTCAATACCAGAAGGTTTTTGGGAATACAGTGATGATTTAGGAAGTGTAGGTGGTTCAGTTGAACCATGGCAGAAGAAGTTTCAAAGGTAACAGCTTCAGCAAGTCACTGTACTATTATGATTTCTGGTAAATAAGTGGGTGAAAGGCAAAACAGAAGGGCTTTCCTCTGAGGAAGAAAGAAACCAAACCTCACACAGTAACAAATCCAGATTTCACCCATAAAGGTAAAGGCACCCCTGAATGTAGGTTTAGTTCAATTAAAGATACATTGAAAATTGAAAATGCACATACCTACAACCTGGAAATTCCATTCCTAAATGTGGATTACTAAATTAAATTCTAAATAGAAAATTCTTACTTATAAGAATGTAAACTGGGGGGTGGTGCCTGAGTGGCTCAGTCCGTTAAGTGTCCGACTCTTGATCTCAGTTCAAGTCTTGATCTCTAGGTCATGAGTTCAAGCTCTGCACTGGGCCCCGTGCTGGGTATGAAGCCTACTTAAAAAAAAAAAAAAAAAAAAAAAAGAAAGAAAAAAAGAAAAGAAAAGAACGCAAAACTGCAAACACAAATTGGAAACAACCTATATGTCCGTCAATAGTGGAATGGATAAATTGATTACATTACATTCACACAATGCAATATTATAAAGGAGATAAATAAATCCTCTACATATGCCAAGGATAGATTTTAAAATATACTTGTACGTTAAAAAAAAGAGAAAGATAGATGTGAAATTATATGTGCAGAACAATAACACAGAGAACAACGCAATACAATACAATAAAGGCAAAATATATGCATGTATATACAATCATAGCCTGAAGGACAGATACCACATTTATGAGTCTTTATTCCCCTTTGGTGAATAGAGAAATGACACCCGTGGGGTGAGGGCAAGTGGTAGGAGAGAAGAAAATCTTTCAATTTTATCTGTAATATTATTTTAATGGTAAAAATCATGCTGTTTTATCAAACCTAAGATGCCATTGATGAAAAAAAACCTCATATTATTTTATGTATCACTCAGGAAGAAAGTTGCCACAATATGTAACTAATTTTAAAGTGCACCCAATTTCAGAGATGCTAAGATGTGAAAAAATGTGTGAAATTCTCTCCATATAAGGCAAAACACACAAGGTTAAGATCTGCTAATTCACGAAGTGGTTGGGGTACATGGTTATTGGTTTTGTCACTCTGTGAGCTTTTAAGAACTTTCCAAAGGAAAAGAACACATCAGATATTATAGGGAGTGGAACTCCTCCATCATATGTAGCATTTTAAATGCATACTGCTCATGTCACGAATATACTACTCTAAAGCCCAGCTGGCTTTTTATGTGTGGTCCCCAAATGAACTAGAATGTGGTGAAGGCGGGCGACATCTCCTTGAAGCTTTGTACCTTGAGAAGGATGACTTAACATTTACTCAAGAAATACTTGTTCGCTGCATTGAAGTTCTCCCAGATGAAAACAGCAATCCCAAAAAACAGATCCTGTCTGTTCAATAACCCATGTGGGAGGAATTTGATGCTGCTGACTTAGGCGTGCAGCCTCACAGCTCATCAGGTCAGTGCAGAAAGCCAGGAATGTTCATTATAGGGTTATTCCCTTGGAAAAGAAGCAAACTGAAAACAAGGCTATTCGTCCTACCATTAGCCAGTAAACTGAAGCCATCCAAGCTCCTCCCTTCAGCGTGAATGCATCCTAGTAGGTCACATAGCACAGGAACTAACTTGTCTATAGTCCTTTATTTTCCCCCTTGGCTTAAAGAAAGTCTTTCTCTAGAAAGTATTCAGAAGAGGGGAGCAAAAAAGGTTTAGAGCTAGCATTGCCAGATAAGATACAGATTCTCGGATCAATTCATTTATCAGATCAACCATGAACGTGTTTTAGTAAGTCTATTTCACTGAATGGAAAGATCAACAACAAATAACTTTTTGCTATCAGCGTGTGTAACTATTACATGGGACATAATTATACTAAAAGTTTTTTCACTGTTTACTTGAAATTCAAATTTAACTGTGTTTTATTTTCTAAATAGGACAAACCTATGAGGAGAATTAGCTTAATGAGAAAAAAAAAAAGGAGGGGGGAATAGGACCGGCAGCTAAAAGGTGAACCAAACACAGAGAATGGATTAGAAGTGGCTGCAAAAGAGAAAGAAAAGAGGAGAGGGGAGGAGAGGCCCGGAAGCATCTGTGAAGGAGAGAATATTTGAGCTGAAGACTGTGTCCATCTTTCCTACTTTCTACTGGCGGGGAGGGGGTTCATTCTAAACTGAGCGCTGAATGTGGTCCCGGGAGCCTCAATCACCTGGTGGTCACTGCCTACCTGGTGTGTCCCCGAAGTCGGCCAGCGGCAGAGGTCTCTCCAGGAGAGAGGAATTGATCTGGCGGGCTGGCTCGGGGCCATCTCCTCAAACCTGGCTGCTCCCTTCCCTTCAATGCTGAGTCAACAATCTCGGGGTCCTTTCTTAACTTTGCATTGGAAGACCACGTACAGGGTGACCTAGAGCTCCCTGTGCCGGCTTGAGAATGGACGGCAGACGTCCCCCTCCCTGGTTAGGCGGCTCCCCCCGGGCGAAGTGGAGAGCCTGAAGCCCTGGCCCCGGGCCCAGAAGCATTTTCTGTGGCAAGCTGGTAAGCTCACAACCTCCTCGCCTTCTAGAACACAGGCAGGCCCTGAATGCTGAAAAACATTGAAAAAAAATATACCCCTTCCTGTTCTTCTCTAAGTTATAAAAATAGAAGGAAGGGGGGGAGGGGGAGGCAGAGAGAGAGAGGTGTGAAGCAGACATTCCCTGGGTCTGAAGGAAGCAGCAGACCCCACCGTGTCTCACACCTTCCCCGGGTTTGTGTAGAGAGAGCTGTTGCCGCTGGCCTACCCTGCCGCCGGCACGCCGTCCGTCTAGAGGGCTTGATACCTTCTCTTTCCTCTTGCAATGGTTGTTGACGTGAGAATTTAGCTATTGGGTTTCTTTCGCCTTCTGTTTTGATCTCAAGGGGTTTAAAGTTACTTTCACTTTTGCAAACCCTGTGGCCCTGGTGGGAAAAAGCGCAAGCCCTCACCGTGAGCCCCGGGGAGGGAGGTTTGGGGAGAAGGTGCCCCCATCGGGCTGGTAGTTTTCACAGCTGGCAGAGGCAGAGCGACTCCCGAAGGGCAGGCTCTGACCACTGGCCCCGTTTAACTTCCTGCTCACAGCAGCGCAGTGGGGGAGGCCGCGTCGTTCCCGTTTTACAGAGGAGGAGACCGAGGCAGAACAAAGAGACGGGCTCACCTGCCATCTACATGTAGGATACTGACATCTCTGGATATGTGATGAGAATGGAGACAAGACTGCTCTAAAACTGCCTTCGCAGAAAGACTTGCAAGCAGATAAGAGGGTTGCTTTGACCGGCGGCTTAGGAAGCAAGGAGAAGGGGAAGGGGCCACACACCCAGGGCCTTGCCACAGATCGGGCTCAGGTGGCCTGCTAGGAGAGGTGGGGAATCTGAGCGCAGGGCTTTTCTTGTGCTGAGTGGGCACAGTTAGCCTGGGAACAGAACGGAAGTGTTCTAGACCACTGAGCAGGGATAGTCCACCTTCTGGGTCCTCCTATCATTGTGCTTCTCGGCAGCTTTAAATAGCACATTAGCAGCAAAGAGAGGAAGAATGGAAAACCACCCCTCTTCTCATTGACAGAATTCTCTTTTTAAAGACTCCTTTTTCGCTAGTGGTAAAATTTTGGAAGCTGGAAAGCGGAAAGACAAGTATTGACTGACTTAATAAACCCAAGGAAGCTGGACTCTTAGACATCGGCACCCGATTTGGAGAGGTTTATCAACCTCAACAAGGATTATCAAACGTCTGAGGAAGACCACAAGTCAGAAGTCTAAGCAAAGAGATGACAACTTAAGACAAAAACACGACAGTCATTAATATTCTCTGAGAGAAAAGATGATGCATGTAGGAAATAAAAATAGGATTCTGTTTTTAAAAAACATGCAGATAACCAGAGTGAGTTTTGGAAAATAAAAATCTAAGAGCAGAAATGTACCTATCCATAAAAATGCTGGAAGATAATTTTGAGGATATTTCTCAGAAAGTACAACAGGGGCGCTTGGCTGGCTCAGTTGGTGAAGCTTGGGACTCTTGCTCTCAGGGTTGTGAGTTCTATCCCCACAATGGGTGCAGAGATTACTTAAAAATAAACTCTTAAAAAAAAAGTGGAGCAGAAGACTAAGAGATGGAAAATAAGAGAGAAAACATTTGCTAGATATTAAAGACTGTCCAGAAGGCTAAACATCCACACAAATGAATTATAGAAAGACAGATAAAATAAGCAATGAAAAAGCTAACAAAAAAAGTTTCAGAATAAAAAGGTCTCATCAAAGTTCACCACAATAAATTCATACGGATTCTTTTTTTTTTTTTTAATTTTTTAGTGTTTATTTACTTTTGAGAGAGAGAGAGAGAGAGAGAGCGCACACGAGCATGAGCAGGCGAGGGGCAGAGAGAGAAGAAGACACAGAATCCGAAGTAGACTCCATGCTCTGAGCTGTCAGCACAGAGCCCGACGCCGGGCTCGAACTCACAAACTGTGAGATCGTGACCTGAGTCAAAGTCAGACGCCTAACTGACTGAGCCACCCAGGCACCCCAAATTCATATGGATTCTTACCACAACTTACAAAGAGAAAAATCCCAAAATCTTCCAAAAAAGAAAAAAAAATTTTTTTTCACTTTCAAAGTACCAAGATTCAGAATGGCTTCAGATTTCTCAGTAAAACCATGGAAACTGAAAGACAATAGAGAAATTCTGAGGAAGAACGGGTTCCAATTTAGAATTCTGTGCCTAAGACAATTAAATTTCAGTGTCGATGAGAGACGTTTTTATATATACAATTTCTTGCCATTTTTACCTCCTATGTGCTTCTTTCTCACGAAGTAAGTCTAGCAGGTGCCCTCCAAAGGTAGCGATAAAACTACCTTGGAAGGACAGAGACGGGGAACTCAACTCGCAAGCGACGTAAATAGAAAACCTAAGTCGTGAACATAAGCCAGGCCAGAATCCAAGACCACTGGGGCTGTGATTTCATTTCATTTTTTGTTTTTATCCGATTATCATGTTAACAAGAGTTCAACCAGATTTATTATGAAAGTAATCAGCCCCTGGGCCATCTTCTTTTTCCCATTACTAACTATTCCTCTGAAGCAACCACTGTCATCCCCTTTTGCTATCTCGTTTGGCATTGCCTCCGAGTCATTAAATAACATAGTCCTACTTCTTGAGGTTGCCACTTTAGTCATTCGCTATGTATTCTCTACTCTGAAAGTTAAAAATGATTCTCTATTCTGAAAGTTAAAGATGAGCCTGGCTGGCTCAGTGGGTTAAGCATCGAACTCTTGATTTCAGCTCGGGTCATGATCTCATGGTTCATGAGATTGAGCCCCAGTGCCCAGCTCTGCACTGACAGTGTGGAGTCTGCTTGGGATTCCCTCTTTGTCTCTCTCTGCCCCTCCCCCACTCACGCGTGCTCACACTCTCTCTCAAAATAAATAAATAGACATTAAAAAAAAAAAGATGATTCCCATTCTGCCACCACCACCGCCACTTTTTGGATAGGTCTGCTTATTCTGGAAGTTGTTTCTTGCCTTAATTTCCACACTACACTAAAGCTTTGGGTTGTGTTTCCTATCACTCAAGTATGTTTCATATGGGGGGTGTGTGTGTGTGTGTGCGCGTGTGCATGTGCGTGTAATTTGATGATTGAGTCAATGGGTTTGAAGTAAAGCAAAGACAAGGAATCAGTAAAAATAAAAATTCCTATAATCAAGACAAGCACACAAATGTGTGAATAAGATTTTCAACAGAAACATAACAGAGACCATGGAGAATATAGGGCAAAATAGAGAAAGTGTTAATAAGTAGATTTATCAGGGCAGCACACTTGAGAAATAAAAGCAAGTTCAAGATCAAAGAAACTACTCAGCCTTCTTACTTTAGATACAAATTGGCAATTAGCCTAGATCACCTTACACAGTGACCACAGAAGGGCTATGGGATCCAAACAGGAAGTATCAGCCTCAGAAATCTTAAAAGCCCCTGATGCGAACTTCTACTCTTTGATCTGCCAGCACCAATTTTTCCTTATGAGGACAGACCCTCTTTTTTTGGAGAACTGCTCCTCTCTCCAGGAAAAGCATATATGTGGTGCTAGCAAAAACTTCTTGTCCCAAACATTTTATTCTGAAGCCCTGTTGATCAAGCTAGAGGTGGATATGTGATATAAAGCCATGCGAATTCAAATCCTTCCCTGAGATGTTATAGAGAGTCCTACAGAGCGCAGATGATCCTTCTTAATGGTACCACGAGTCACCTAAAAATCGGAACTTCTGAAATATACAAGAAAAAAGAAAAGAGATATTGAGGGATGACTACTAGCCTCCACCACAATTACCTACTAAGACAATGTAGCAGGATATTATAACTGGAAATTCTCCCTTACACCACAGCCCTGGGGAGGGTGGGTTCTGTGCCATGTTTTTGCTTTAGAATTTATCTGCATCAATGGGGTAGATTCCAGATTATGCAGATTTACAAAGGAAAGGAATTTGAAAACTCATTCTGTGACTGTGAATCCCTTGGGTGTTTCAAGAGGATTAGAGAGGGAGCAGGAGGGAGAATTTGGCGGAGGGGGGCAGGGGGGGAATGGCTGCCACTGAAAAAGTTTGCTGTGAGCTCCTGGGCCTCTCCACTGGGGGTGTTTGCGAGAGGACAAGGCTGTAACTGCCTCTTCTCCTCAAGTCCAGTGAGGAGGCCTCCACAGAATGTTGTGACGAGACATTGGTTAAAAGATACGTTTGCATAGAGCTGCTGTCATTCCTAGGGCCCCTCTCTACCATCCTGCTTTGAGGAAGAAGTAGGGGAGAGTTGTTCCCGATTAATTTGAAGGGTGATGATGGAGTCTTCAAAAGGACCCCCTGGAGAGCCTCGAGCTGGGAGATACAGGGAACCGGTGCTTGACTTACACTCACAGCAGACTGTGGACAGGGTCTGAGTCCTCTTTAACAAATCTAGAGCGAGAAGGGCTGACCTCAAGCTTTGGTGGTGGCACCCAGGAGCAGCTGCTGGGTTGAGATGGGTCTACATCTTTTCAGAGCAAGGGATGTGGGCTGTGGGGGCAGAGTCTGCGTGAAATTGACCTGGGCTTTTTGAAAGACCTCCTTAAGAGATAAGGACAACTCAGCAGAAAAAGGCTGGAGATGTTTGTCATTAGTGCCCAGAGCCCATTAACACAGAAGGCAAGTCACATACCTCTTATGCTCAAAACCCTGCAAGTAAAAGCCCGAATTATTACAATATCCCAGGAAGGTACTCCTGTCCTTGCTTTTCCCCAGAAGCAGCCGGTTGAAATCAGCTCAGGCCCTCTACGTAGAATATTCTTCATCCAGGTATCTGCAAAGTATGCTCCTTTACTTCCTTTACATGTTGTCTTAGGTTGGATTCCTTAGAAGCAGAGCCTGTGACAACGTGTTTTGTGCAGTAACTCCTTGAGGGAGTGCTCTCGGGAGAAACATGTAAGAAGCAAGAGAAGGAGAATAAGGCAGAGGAAGCCACTAAGCAAAGGTGTGATTTCTAACTTCCCCTACCTGATCCCACAGAGAACTCAAAATATGAATGGCACTACAGAATTGTCCTACCTTGATGCAAGGAAACCAGGTTATATATACCACCTATCAATCAGTTACTGGTTGTAGGCTTCCCCTCAGTGGGATGTATAAACTTCCAGGCATCTCCTGGCAAAAGGGCTCTTATCAGCTGAAGACAAGTGTCAGAAGGATGACCTGTGAGTCATTATGACAGCTAACACAGGGACTGGGACATGGGAGCACTCTCCCAACAAACGCGAGCTGGGAAGGTCGCCAACAGTGTCTACTATGGGTATCTGAAACAGTCTTATCTTCCTGCCTTGAATTATTGTTTCCACCACTGGTATCACTTCCTAACATTAATATCTTTTACTTTTTTTTAATTATTGCTTATTTCCTACAACTAGGATGTAAGCACCAGAAGGGAAAGGATTCTATATTTTGTTCACTATTATAGCTACATGTGATACCTAGAATATTACTTGATTCAACAAACACATACTTGTAGGTACTTAATAGATTCTTATTGAATGAAAGACTAAGTGAATAAATGGTTGAGCAAGAATCTGGAGGGGAAATGTTTAAAAGGAATGTGGGAGACAAAAATGTTGCTTTTTTTGGATACTAACCATGTTTCATGCTCATTTGAGAAGCTGATTACTGAAGATACCAGTAATCACTTGGAAAGTTTGCCCCTGGGAAGCAATACTATTGAATGGAGAGCACAATGTGAGGTGCTTGTCTCACGTAGAGGCATGATGCTGTGTATTGATTTAGTATAGAGAGGACTCTATTAGAGCCCTAGTGATCTGGTATACCAGATGGCTGGAAGAAGGAGTCTGGGAAACCTGGAACTAACTGTGTATGCATGTGTTGGTATCTTCTACCTCAGTGGCTCTATCTATCTCAGTGGGTCTGGAGGGTTGGCCCAGCTACAACTGTACCAGCCAGAAGCATCTCTGAAGATGCTGTCACTAGAGGAGTAGCCCTGCCCAGAAGCAACAGCCCTGTCTGTCCTGTGCTGAGAGTGTCCAGAGAGGCTAATCAAATCTCCCCTTTGAAAAAATCAACATAGACTTCTCAACCCTGGGAAAGCTAAACCTGAATGTCAGATTCACCTGGGAGCTTTAAAAATACTGATGCTCGGGTGTAAGCCCAGACCAATTGAACTCAGATCTGTGGAACGGGGGCCCAGGCAGTGGTATATCGAGAAGGTCCTCAAGTGATTCTAATGTCCATTCTAGGTGGAAAAGCCACCAGCAACAAAGCAAAGGAAAGGACATTTTCAACTTGTGTAAGCAACAGTGAACACATTGACTGGTTGCTTATGGAAGTTACATGGTAGGAAATCGCATTCCCAGTCTTTTCAAGGAACACCGGCTCCCAAGGAAAATTTAAACAGTTCTGTATTTGAGGCTCAGGTTATGTCGGGGAGGCTGCTGTCTCACTGGGGTAACATCTCACTTTCCTCCCTGATAGGTGACTGTGGCAGACCCGGGGCCTATGGATCTCCCTCATTCCTTAATACTCACCTTCCTCTCTTCACTTCCCACTGTCTTTAATGTTTAGCCAATCTGGTACGTCTCCCCAACCAGACCCTCCCACCTACAGACTTCCATCTGTGAAAATTTAAAAAGCGAAACCTCACTAAACTGGGGTCAGGAGGTTCAGCAGGGGGAGCTCTCACACCCTGCCACTTTTCAATTGCAGACCCAACAGGAAGAGAGGGACCCAGGACCTAAGTGGATACTACTTTATTACCCCAGCAGTAGTAAAAAGGTCTCTCCTCCTCTCCACTCCCCCAGCAGTCCAGCCAATGAGAAATTCACAATCGACCAATGGAAAGCCACTGTACTTCAAACTCGTGGTTTACTTCCATGGACTTTTTGTTTATAACAGCCTCCCCAGTGTCCTCTCTTTCCTCTATAAAAGGGCAGTCTTCTCCTTTGTTCTAGGGCCTTGTCTATGATTTTGCCATAGATTGCAATTCTGTTATTCTAGAATAAACCCATCATTTGCTGATAAAATAACTGGCAGTTTTATTTATTTTCTTTTTTTTAAATTTTTTTAATGTTATTTATTTTTGACAGAGAGAGAGAGAGAGAGAGAGACAGAGCATGAGTGGGGGAGGGGCAGAGAGAGAGGGAGACACAGAATCTGAAGCAGGCTCCAGGCTCTGAGCTGTCAGCACAGAGCCTGACGTGAGGCTCTAACTCACGGACTGTGAGATCATGACCTGAGCCAAAGTCAGACACTCAACCCAACTGAGCCACCCAGATGCCCCAGTTTTATTTATTTTCTTAAAAAATGTTTATTTACTTATTTTGAGAGAGAGAGAGACTGTGAGTTGGGGAGGGGCAGAGAGAGAGAGAGAGAGAGAGAGAGAGAGAGAGAGAGAGAGAGAATCCCAAGCAGGCCCTGGGCTGTCAGCATAGAGCCTGACGCAGGGCTCAGTCACAGGAACCATGACATCATGCCCCGAACCAAAATCAAGAGTCCGATGCTTAACCAACTGAGCCTTCCAGGCGCCCCACTGGCAGTTTTGTTTTTAAGGCTAACACATCTTTGTGCCCTGATAATTAATCCTAAACCACTCAGGCTCGGTCACTCATTTGAACCTGACAGCCTTCCTCCTACACCCAGTTTCTGAGGGCCTGCAGCAGGTGGGGTGGCCTCTGAATACGGTGCCTGAAGACACTAGAGAGGTAAGGTGGGGAACAGAATAGAGAGAAAGCAGGAAGCAGAATCTTTCCCTATGGCTTAAGAAAAGATATATCTGCAGCTAAGCTTTGCAGTGAGTATTGTCCTTTGGCCCTTATACATGTATATTTGCTTTTGGGAGCCTAACTTCTATATTTATCTTCCTAACAGCAACCCTACTTTCCTTTATTGTAACTACCTCTTTCCAGTTGAATACTCCCTGGAGGTACTGTGTTCAGGGACCATACTCTCTTTTAGCCAAAGGGCAGGCACATGGCTAGGGCCAGGTCAAGCAGATATTCCCTCCTGAAATATACACCTTGAGCAAGGGGTCAAGGCAACGGAGTACAGTGTTAGAGTGAGTCAGCCCAACAGAATATTCCTACTCAGATTGTTTCCAGTGAGAGAACATCCCAATGGTTCCTGCTTCCAGCCTCCAAACCCTGTGCCTTCCCAGAGCCAGTTTTCCAGCCTCCTTCCGGGTGCTTCTCTGAACTCTCAGTAGCCTAACAATTTCCTCTTTTGCTCTTGTTTTGTTTTGCTTGTGCATTGGTTGATGAGGGGTGGAGGGTTCATTTTTGTTGTTGTTGGATGTTGTGTTTTTGTTTCGTTTTATTCTATTTTTGTCTAACTTTGCCAGAGTCTGTTTCTCCAGTTTGTAAGCAAAGAACCCTCCCTTAATCAGTCTTCCATTTAATGTGCATGAGAAATCCAAATTCCTTCCGTGCCCTCTATTTCTTATGAACCAACAACCAGGTCTTTACATTTGAAAAAAAAAAAATTATCCCTGCACATCACCTACCTAATTCCTGTCCTAGTTATATTTCAAAGTTCTCTTACATTAGTCGATGATGAGAATAGTTATGACCAAATTCTTCTTCTTCCTCTTCTACTTTAAATGTGTATTTATTTTTGAGAGAGAGAAAGAGCATGAGCAGGGGAGGGCCAGACTGAGAGGGGACAGAGGATCCAAAGTGGGCCCTGCGCTGACAGCAGTGAGCTTGATGTGGGGTTCGAACTCATGGACTGTGAGATTGTGACCTGAGCCGAAGTCAGACACTCAACCGACCGAGCCACCCAGGGGCCCCAAATTCTTCTTAGTAGGGGGAGTTTAGGGGTATATAAAGACACATAAGTTAGTCTTGCACTCAATATGTGGCCTACCATGTATCAGAAATGGCATTCAGGGTGATAACCGTTTCCACCTCCCATGTCATTTTATAATACATTTCTATGTCGATAAGGAATCTGTGCATGTTGACCCTGTAACCTGAGCAGTCCCAACCAGCTGGTCTGGTGTTCCTCGGTTCTAGTCCTGATGAGGCCCCTCTCATGTGACCTTGAGCAACTCACTTCCCCTTTCAGACTGATCTATAAAATGAAAGACCTAAAGAACGTGATGTCCAAGTATGACCTTCATTGATCGCAGGAAACTTAGGTCATATAATTTGGTATCGTCATCTCTTCAGGGCCTGGAGTTCCAGATGGGGCCAAGGCCTGGAGACTGACTCATCCTCTTCAGGATCTCATCAGTCTGTCTGCTTCTATCCATCTCTGTGACCACCACGACTCTCTACTATTGTCAGGACTATTGCCACAATTTCCTCAAGGGTTGACTTTGGCCTCATCACAACTCTTCTCTGCACAACAGAGATCTTTTTAGAAGGTGAAACTGAATATGTCAATTACATTTCTTTTAGGGTGATCTGATCTCAGCCCCTGCCCATTTCTTCAGTCTCGTGTCCTTTTTGTTCTTGCCCTGTGGGTTCCAACCTCAATCATCCGTTTTCGATTCCTCCCAATGCCACAGATTTTCCTTGTTCCAGGATCTTTACACAAGCTCTGTCCTCTGCCTCTAACACTTACCCCTCTCCCTTGCCTAGCTATTTCACTCCTCCTGCAGATCTTGCCTCAGAGAAGCCTTTCCTAACCTCCAGGACAAGCCAGGTAGCCCTGTCCAAGGATCCCTGTATTTTCCTGCAGAGTCCTTATCACAGTGATTAATTATAAATTTAATTATATGTTTATCTAAAAAGTGTTATTTCCCCCACGGTTTTGCTTATCACTACAACCCCAACACCTAGCACAGTACCTAGCACACCACGAAGAGGCAATAAAGCCATTGCATACATGAGCAAAGAAGTGAAACTGGAACACATCCAAGCATCTCATCCCTCTTTCCTGTTCTGTGCACTCTGGATAGATCCATACCACAGCCCAAGCCAATGTCCACTTACCTTGATCAACCTCTTCCTTATTCTTATAAAACATGCTCTTGGGAAAAGCTGTAATAAATTAAAGGGAAACTCACCATCAGTATGCCTGGTATATTTACACATCTACTGGCATCTGATTTAGTAATGAGCAATGTCTAGGTTTAACTTGAGTCCAAGGAATCTTAACTTTCTTAGCAGAATTTCAGAGGTTCAAAGGCAAGCCCTTCATTGTAACATTTTTTTTTTTCTGGCCCTTTAGACTCCCATGTCATCCCCATTACAGGGTCTCCTTATCTGCTGGGCCCATCATAAGGAAGTTACACATAATATCCCATTATCCTATCCTATCCTACTGCACGAATAAGGAATTCCTTCCAGAAGCATGAGAGCCCCTTTTCTGTATAGCTTGAGTGCTTTCTTCCCAGCACTTCCTGCCAGTTCAGTATAATGATATGGCTTTCTCCTTTCTCTGGATGGCTTTCAGTAGAATCGCAGAATCACACAATATTTAAGCCAGAGATTTCTGTGAGCCCATCCTATGTGGCAACAATCTCCTTGAATGCCCTGCATGATCAGCTATAATCAGAAGCAGCAGAGGAAAACCAGCCTTGGGTTCAATGGAAGGTAAGATAAATGTGATGATTACTTTGTGAAGCTCCATGGAATCCAGGGTCTTCTCCTCGCTGTGGGATAGAGACGTCATAGTGATTGAAGAACCAAGGCTTGGGAGCCAGGCAGAGCCTGGGGTTAATCCCTGCCTTTGTCCCTGTGAATTTGGGCAAGTGACACCTCTACAAGCCTCAGCTCACTATCCATAAAATGAGAACAATAATGCCTACCTCATATACTAAGGTGCAAAGCAGAGTCCCTGAAGCAAGAGGGGAGGTCACTGTGTAGTGGCTTAAAAACAGAAGAGTTCTCAATTTATTTTTTATTTTTATTTTTTTTATTTTTTATCTTTTGGCTCTAAGCTCATGGAACCTATGGAAGAGGAAAAATAATTTCCCTCTACCCTTCTAGATTCTTGGCTGAAGTGATCCCTGTAATCAAAAGTCAGGTTAACATGAGAAACCCCCCAAGAAGTTTAATAACATATATACCTCTGGTATACATGGGATATACGGAGAAAATTCCCAGGAAAATAAGGTGATGGTCCAAGCCATCACCTTATATAACATCCCCTGCTAGAGACAAAAGATGTTCAGAAGTGGGAGGCCAGTTAAGGGCGATTTTCAGGTAAAGCTTAGTAACTGACGGCATGATTGTTGCACAGATTTAAGTGTCTGCCCTTCTCCACGTACAGGAGTTTCTGGAGACTAAGTCATCCCCTCCCCCATCTTCCTGGTACAGCCTGTTAGACATCCTTGCAAATGCAGATTTCCCTTAGAAATGTAAATGTCTCTTACAAAAGGGTAACTTCTCAGTTTTCAGAGCTTCACCTGTTTCTTAAAAATAACCAGTTTAAAACAATCAATGTGCCAATGAGGCATATTTTGCGGTTTATATTTTGTCCCCCCTTCAGGCTTTACTGTTAATTTACTGGGTATCTCTACAGTTTGTCCTTTTAGTCTATGCTTTGAGATTGGCTCCATCTAACTTTTTCTTTCCTGACATGTGTATAATACAAAGGAAGACGTTTTTTAAAAGTAAAATCCTCTCCCCCCATTACTTAATCTAATTCCTATTAGGATAATTTTTCTAGATAAGTTTATCTGTCATCCCTTTACTCTTCCTTTCTGAGTTTAAAAGGCTATAATGATCTCAGTCTTACTCATTTAGAGCAGCGGTTCTCAATCTGGTTGAGTTTACCCCCAGGGGACATTTGGCAATATCTGTAGACGTCTTTATGGTCACATCTGGGGAAGGGGTGATACTGGCATCTAATGGGCAGAGACCAAGATGCTGCTAAATATCCCATACTGCACAAGACTGCCCCCCCCACCCCCCCCCACCCCACCACCCCCACACAACAAAGAATCATCCAACCCCTCACGTCAGTACAACCGAGGTTGAAAGATCTTGCTTTAGAGTAAGGCTGTTCGGCTTGTCCAAATCAAACCTCCCTTGAATCCGGTATCTCAACAGCCTCGATTCTAAGACAAGCACCTCCCTTTAAACTTTGATTCCCTCCCCTCCTCTCCAACTCTGACAAACAGCTGCTTCAAAATAGTAACATGCAAAGTCTATCTTAAACACACCGAGTCAAGAAATTCAGAGTTAAGGTTTAAAAATTCGAGGCTGGCACTCTGCTGTTAAAAAAAGACAAAACCCAAAGGTGCCAGGGTGTGAGCTGGAGACAGTGTCAAGCCAAGCTTTCAACTCCAACCCTGCTACTTTTGACTTTTGTGGGCTTAGGTCAGACTCTGTCTGCTATCCTGGGATGGCTGTTCTGTGGTTTCCTTCCGACTGCTATAGAACTTTAAGAAATAAACATTGGCAATATTCAGAGATGGAGGCATGAGCTATTTAAGGTGTGGAATCCAGGGATGTCTGGCTGGCTCAGTCAGTAGAGCATGTGACTTTTGATCTTGCAGTCGTGAGTTTGAGCCCCACGTTGAGGTTAGAGTTTACTTAATTAAAAGAAAAAAGTTTAGAATCTAAATCTGTAAATTTTATTTCTTTACTTTTTTATTAAAGTCTTTTAATGTTCATATATTTTTGAGAGAGAGAGACAGAATGTGAGCAGGGGACGGGCAGAAAGAGAGAGAGGGAGACACAGAATCCGAAGAAGGCTCCAGGCTCTGAGCTGTCAGCACAGAGCCTGACATAGGGCTCCAACTCACAAACCACGAGACCATGACCTGAGCTGAAGTCAGACACTCAACCAACGGAGCCACCGAGGCACCCCAGTATTTCTTTAAGAAAATCACCAAGTCATGACATTTTGTGTTCTAGATTCATCATACTTAAAACACATTATTGTTTATGTCACTTACATGTTCAGTAAGTCAGTTACCTAATAATTTTGTGCAATGCGACACATGGCATAGCCAAAAAGCATGGTACTGAGAGTCAGGACAAAAGTGAATTTCCATCCTACCTCTACTGTTTACATTTTGAACAAGTTACATAACTTCTCTGAGCCTTATCTTTCCCTTTCAAGAAAAGGGGAAAATAACCTCTGTTTCATGGATGAATCTTGTATGTATATAAAGTCCAATCAAAGTTCTGGAACATATAGGCCCTTTAATAAATATTAAACCTTACCAAAGGGCAAGGTTCATATCTCCAGTCATGGGACCAAACCACACATACATGAAAAGGGAAACTGAAAAATTCAAGGCCATGAATGACATGATAACCTGCCTTGAGATTCAAGAGGATTACAAAGAGATCACTAATGATTATCTTGCTGTATTAGCCCAGGGCCAATAAATACTAACTATATGTATATTTGTATGAAAATAGGAAGATGGGCCAGGATATAATCAAGTTGTCATAATTAGCTGGATTATAGTGTATTCACAAGACTGTAATGAGATGTGAAGCTAGAAAAGTAGTTGGTCTGTATTAGTCAGATATAAGCACAATAATGAAGGATAGTAAACCACCCCAACATGCAACAAGCATTTATTCTCATGCTTATGGGTCTAAAGGTCAGCTGAGTTTAGAATGATCTGGATTGGGCCTGGCTGGGTAAGTCCACTCTGGAACAGATGGCTTGGATCCAGATTATGGTTTGGGCTCAGATCTGCATGTGTGTTCACAGTGGGGCCAAGGCTAACAGGACAGCAGGAATTCAGAACATGCTCTTCTCATGGCAGATCCAGAGCATAAGCACCAAGCCAAACCATGAAAAGCATATGTGTGACCTTGTCTCCTATGACATCTACTCATATTCCATTGCCAGACCAAGTCATGTGGGGTAGGGAAGATAATTCCACCTACAGTAGGAGGGCATAGCAAAGTTATAAAGCAAATATATGGATGTGTAATCCCATTACAGGGGAGTGAAGAATCAGGACCAATAATTGAATCTATTACAAAGTCCATGAGGGCAGATCCTAAACAAGGAAGTACTCTGTTGTTAGAAAGAGAAAGAAAGAAAGAAAGAAAGAAAGAAAGAAAGAAAGAAAGAAAGAAAGAAAAAGAAAGAAAGAGAAAGAAAGAAAGAAAGAAAGAAAGAAAGAAAGAAAGAAATTTCATCCCAATAGGAAATCTTTGGAAGCAAGTGATGTGTTCAGAGCTGTAGCTGGCAGTAATGTATGAAATAGATTGGATAATGGAGAGAGGATACCAAAGGCAATGAGAAAACATATCTGTAGCCTGGAAGGAAGGGCATGGTGAGCTGTATTTCAGAGGAGGCATTGGAAAAGAAGATAAGGACAATGAAAGGGATTGAGAACATGGCATTCAAATAATTTAACTATTAACTGGCTGTTAGGTGGATATATGGCAAAAGAAAAGGAGTCATCAGGGATAATTTGGAATCGGAAGATTTAGACCTTGTAGTCTAGGAGAATGATAAAACTACTCGTAATAATAGTATATATATTGTTTACCAAGCACTGTGCTAAGAACTTTATAGACATTATTTTATTTAACCACAATAACCCAATAAGAGAGGTACAGTTTTTAATCTCCATTTTTGAGATGAGGTTACTGAAGTAACCTGCCTAAGATCATAGCCAGAAAGTGGTAGAACAGGATTGAAAGTCTGGTGATCACTTCCAGAATCTACACTATGTTACCATTCATTTCCTTATTTCTTACCCTGCTATATTACCAAAATGTTCATATTTTATATCATATTTAGCCACATACCAAACTATTTCTCTGTGACCAATAAAATAGTTTAAGTGGCAAGTGGAATTATTTAAAATACTATGAATTCTTAGGACTAAAAAATATATAAGGCAATGGGAAGGGCAGTAATGACTGATGTCTGGTCAACCAAAATGGTCAAGATGGATAGAAGAGTCACATCTATAATTATTTCATGGAAAGGTCTTTTATTCAATCATTCTGGTTGAGTAGTTTTGTTTCTCCCTCCCCACTAGCCTAACCACTTCCCAAGTACAAACAAAAAGAAGAGATTGCCGGGAGAAATAAATACCACCTAACTTTAAGATGCCCCTCTATGTATCCTCCACACTCGACAGCTGTTCCTTAATTGGGCAGGGGCTGCAAACACTGAGGCTCTTCTCCTTAGAACTGAAAGGATGATACTGCTTCAAGGAGAGTACAAAGAGCTTTCCCATTTTAATTATTACTCATCCAGGTTACTACTATCCTCTCCGTATTCCCATTTCACAATCTGGGGTTTAAGACTTCCACCCACTGGAAATCTCTCTGCAACTAGGGCCAAATCATCAGCATCACATTGGTGTCAAGTCCTTCCATTTCTGTCCAGATTTTTAGCTCATCTTTGAATCACGTTGACTTTCTGCAAGAAGCAGTAGACACAGAAAAATGGGGAAAGTTTTTAAAAATCCCCTTTAATTACTCTACAAAATGCTTAGTTTCAATCAAGAGTTTGATACGTAATCATCCCCTTTTAGAAAAGCCTTTTTCGGTAATTGAGATCCAAGAAGAACATTCTGGTTTTTGATGCCGAAGGGGCGTGTGTGCTACAGACACGGCACTGGAAGTCGTTTCTACCAGTTGACGTGAAAAACTTTTTTTATTTTATTTTAAGTTTGTTTATTTTGAAAGAGAGAGAGCATGAGCGGTGGGAGCGGCAGGGAGAGAGAGAATTCCAAGCAGGCTCTGCACTGATAGTGTGGAGCCCCATGCGGAGCTCAAACTCGCGAAGAACCATGAGACCTGAAACCGAGATACAGATGCTTAAGCGACTGAGCTACCCAGGTGCCCCTTGAAAAAAATTTTAAATGGCGGATCTTCCTGACTGCTATAGGAAGGAACAAAAGAAAGCCATCTTTCTTTTTCTCCCACAGAATCTGTAAGCTTCTTTTTATTCAATTTTTTTAATGTTTATTTATTTACTTTTTTAGAGACAGAGAATGAGTGGCGAGGGGCAGAGAGAGGGAGACACAGAATCTGAAGCAGGCTCCAGGCTCTGAGGGGTCAGTTCAGAGCCTGACACGGGGCTTGAACTCCCAAACTGTGAGATCATGACCTGAGCCTAAGTCAGTTGCTTAACTGACTAAGCCACCCAGGCACCCCAGCGTCTGTGAACTTCTCATTGTGTCTTCTTTGATGGAGGTGCAAGCCCAGCAGCTGTATTGAGGAGGCTGGTGGATACCAAAAGCCAGTCCCCACCAGATGGTTAGCACCTGTCAGGTAGCACAGCAGGCGACACCTCTGATATCCATATGCCTCGATTATTTTCAAAAAAGGTTTTGTTTTTGTTTTTCTAATATACTGCCAATTTAAGAGGTGCCATTTCTGACAACCTTCTTGCTCTTTTTTAAAAGAAGCCTGGGATTGGGAGGGAGGTAAAGAAGGAGACTTACCTGTGGCTTGTGAAGATGATCTCATTTTGGTTCCACAGCAGTCAGTGTGCTATTCAATTACAGATGGAAGCAACTTTGGTTCAGGGTTTACCATAAATGCTTTAGGAAGGGAACCCAGGGAACCCATGTAAGGGAATCCATACATGCTTCACATGTATGAAGCATATGAAGGAAGAAAACTGATGAATCAAATTTAAAAACATGACAGCAAGTGTGTGATTGTGGCCTCAACTATATTAATAAGGATTACTTACGTGATGGTTTTTATGAGTTTTAAGAAGCACTCTTCTCAAATAATGAGTGTACAGGGAGTCAGAAGATTTTAGGCAAGTCATTCAATGTCCTTGTCCCTTAGTTTTCTTTTTCTAAAATATTTATTTTTGAGAGAGAGAGAGCATACGAGGGGAAAAGGGCAGAGAGAGAGGGGGACAGAGGATCTGAAGCAGGCTTTGTGCTGACAGCAGAGAGCCCCACACTGGGCTTGAACTCACAAACCATAAGATAATGACCTGAGCTGAAGTCAGACACTTAACCGACTGAGCCACCCAGGCTTAGTTTTCTTCTAAGTCAATCATAGGTAATAATAACTTCCCCTTTAATTTCTTAAGGCTATTTAAAATTTTAAAGTGCTTGAAAAATGTGTGCTGCATTATTACAAAGTATCATTATCATATGAAAATTGGAGAATTGGTCTAAACTAATATTATATTTCATATGAACTTCTAAAAATCAGTGCAAGCTATTTTGCTGTGAAAACCCATTATAATGAGCATCATTTGGTAGTAAGAGTAGTGATCCTGGAGTTCAAAAACCTGGGTTTAAAGTATTAGTCCCTCCAATTGTTTGTTGTATCAACTTTGGGAATACTTCCATGTCCTCTAAAGTTTGGTTTGCTCCTGTCAAAATGAAAATAACCCACAATCTGCCAACCTTGTTGGAATGTTGTGACTTAGAAGTACGTATGGGGAAGTCTTTGAAAAGGGTAAGTTTCCACAGGAGTGTAAGACTCTTTCATCGTTCTCTTTATGTTGAGAATATGAATTATTTGTTAGTTGGGTGACAGAACTTTTACTAAAAAGATAACCAGAAGCACCAAAACCTCTGCACACTATTCCATCAACTTTTTCTTTACACCATAACATTTTCACTAACAGAGCATATGGATATATCAATGATATCTTATAAATTGTTATTTTTAGAAGATATGGAAAGGAAGGTTTGCTGGTTCCTTTTCCTCACCCCCCTTCCTACTAGCTCCTGCTAATACATATCACAGGTCCCTATAAAATCCCTTCCCTGTGTTACTGCAAACCCAAGAGGATTCCCACATAGGCTCAGTTACCATAGGACATCTGAAGTCTGCCTTTTTGCCAACTACTCTCCTTCCATTAAGCACCATCACACCCTCCAGCATTGGGTACTGTAGCTCCCACTGCCCATAGTTCTGGGCAGCACTGCCCCATCTGAGCTACCATCTGTCTACTGAGTATGAGTTTTCTGCAGTCATTCAGAAGTTGGACCTCAAGCACCCAAAGTTGTAGGATACTTTTTGTGCTTTGGCGGTAGGAGTGGTAGGAATCAGTCTCCCATTTTACACATTACACAGAGTACAGCTTGGAGAAAACTCAGGCGTAGAGAGTTTGGTGTGTGTGTGTGTGTGTGTGTGTGTGTGTGTGTGTGTGTGGTTTTCCCTTTATTTTCAGTAAGCTCCATGCCCAATGTGGGGCTTGAACTCATGACCATGAGATCAAGAGTCACACAGTCTTCTGACTGAGCTAGCCAGGCACCTCTCAGTCCTAGAGAGTTTTAATGACATGGCTCTTCAGTAGGTTCATGGTAAGGCACAGCTAAATTAAAGGTGCCACACTTGACTCTGGATGATCTGCCCCCAGAAGATCAAGAAAAGATGGGTCTTTCTCATGGATACAACATTGGTTTCTGCAGAGATCCCTACCCTAAACAAAAAAAACCTGACTCATCAAAGAGGTCAAGCAGGGAAATTAGCTTCAAGCTTCAATCTCCTTTATATGTTTAATACTTCATTTCATCTCCTTAGTTTCTTTGAAGCAAAGTCTCATATTTTTCCCTCTCCATTTTATAGACTTTGGAAAAAAAAAACTAAATCTCCACCTGTTCTAATAAACAAAATATGACAGATCACCAAAAGTGTGAAAGCCAAAACGATGTGAAACACTGCGTCAAAAGATGAGAAGCCCATTTGGAGGGAAAATATGTGGGTTGCTAGTGGGAGTTTCTCACTATTCAGAATTTTACATAGGCTTTTGCAAAAGGGAAAAGGTTATGAGGAGGTGAAGTGTGGAGACCAAGCAAAGATTTCTTTAAAACTTCAGATTGCTATTAACCTATGGAAATATCACTTTCAAATATTAAAAATCCCCTCAAAAATAACCTCCAATTCAATCTGGTTGAAAAACATGACATGCGAAAGAAAATCAGTCACATAGAATGAAAGATGGTGGGCCTCTATGGCCTGGAGGGTGACACGGAAGAAAAGGATGGTGGGTAGTGGGAGGAGGAAGTGGGAATGGTGTTTGGAATTCTGTTTCTTGTCACTAACACAATAATAACAACTGTGTTGGAGACTTTGAAGTACATAACTAACATTTGAAATCTTCATTCCTTAGTGGCAGGCAGTCTTAACAAATCCTTTCTTGTACAAAATGCTTCAAGTCATTGTTGTCATGAGTACAATCTTATTATCTTTGATAACTGATGTTGCAAAACAAATAGAATCAGTGTGAGGTTTTTCATGGTCAGCAAATTCTAATTTTATTTGTTCCAATTTTTGTCAGATTTATCAATGAATACATTTGTTCACTAGAAGTAATAATGAACTCACACAATTCAGAATTGGATACAAAACTCACTGGATTTAATCAACACATTCCTGTAAGTCTTAAGGCATGATTTATAGCACTTCAAAACTACCCTTAGTTTATTCTTCAGGAATTATGGAATGGAAGCCCACTTTTGCTTTGTTGGTTTTCTGAAATAGATCCAGATAGATTCAGACTGGTGTCCTTTGTACTATGCTGCTAAAGGTAACATTTTTAGACAAGAACAAGACATCCCAGGGGAAAATGTTTGCCAAAAAATGTTTCATTAATCAAGAACAACAGTCAACAACTTCTAAGGTATAATGGTAGAGTAAAACTAGATCATACACCGAAAATCTAATCTAATAAATTGAACAAAGTCAAAGAAAAACAAAGTATTATATATTCATACATATTCATTCATTCATTCATATGTGTGTGAATATATATAAGCATATGAATATGTACAAGTATATAAATATGTATCCATTATACACACATACACACACACACACACACACACACACACACACACACCATTGGCACTTACGCAAGGTACAACTTCACATAAAGCTTTGAAAACAGAGAGCTATACTTCATAGTAATTTACACATGTCTCTTAAAATCTGAGAAAACCCACTAAGAACCAAAACACATAATTTGAAACATCAAGGAAAAAAATTATTTAATCAAGACAAAGTCATAGTCACATAGGAAAGTATTCAAATGATCAAAGATAATGCAGAGAAAAACAAAATGACAAAGAGGCTAAAAACTATTAGGGAGATGAAAGGTGACAGATGTGGAAGACAGATCACAATGATTACACATACATATAATTTGTTACATAAAGACAAGACGATAACTAATAAAACTGGAATAAATAATTATAAAAGAAGTTATTCCTAAAACAATGGGAGACCTAAATCTGTACATCATAAAGGACAAGAAATTTCAGAAAACTTAATGCCCAAAAAACAAGAAACAAAAAAGTGGGAGATTGGGAGGGAGAAAGGAAAATAGGCAATTTTTAAAAATTGCCATGGGTACAGGTATAAAAATAAGTGATGGGCAATAAGAGAGAAAAATCAAACTGCCTCCAGAATTCTACACAACAATGTTGTCATTTAAAATTAAAGCAAGAGACAGAACTCCTCAAGTGTGCAAAAATTATTTGATGACAGAATTCAGCTAATAGATGACTAGAATTAATGAAACTAGTAAAGGAAAACTTGCTTTCAAGAATTTGTCATAATTTTGAACCTAGTGAAACAAGAATACACCTCACTATGGAAATAAACATTATAGAACAGAGTAAAAATAAATATGGTGCAGCTATCAAACAAAATGAGGAAGAATTTTCATGAACTGGAATGGGAAAATGTATATGAGATGTTAAGTTGAAAAGGATATGTGAAAATAATTTTATTTTCTCCTAGAGAAAGGAGTAAATAGTGCCTAGTATATAGTAAATGCATAGTATACATAGATAGTATATATAGTATACAATAAATATTTGTGTACTTATAGTAAACAATAAATATTTGATCAATTATTAAATCTTAAATATTGCAAAAATTTTAGGAAGAATACAGAAAATTTTAATTTTATATTCTTCTGTTTAATTTCTTTCTTTTTTTAAGTTTATGTATTTATCTTTTGAGAGAGAGAGAGAAAGTGTGAGTAGGGAAGGGGCAGAGAGAGAGAGGGAGATAGAATCTCAAGCAGGCTCTGCACTATCAGTGCAGAGCCTGACGCAGAGCTCAAACCCACAAACCATGACAACAAGACCTGGGCTGAAACCAAGAGTTGGACACTTAACCAACTAAGACACCCAGGCACCCCTTTTGTGTTTAGTTTCTTACCAAGTGCACATGATACCTTTTTTTTTTTTTACATAGAAAGTTTAAAAGTAATCAAATATCATCTTAGTTATCATAAATGATGTCCAACGACTATCCAGGGACATTATTTCTGGGATCTGCTGAATACTTTCTGAGAAATTAAAAACTTAATGTTCTTTAGGAATTGCATTTAAAAATATGAAAGCGATCGTTCATTGCATTGACAGAAGGACACCATCAGGAGCTCAGAGTTTACTTAATTTTACTTAATACCTGAAAGCCCTTCTGACAGGCGGTGGTAAAGGATGCCATATTCATGCCATCCCGTTGATGCCAATTGATTTCTCAATTCAGTGGGCAACTGGTGGAAGATGGTTCTTCTCAGTTGGTGGAGTGATCTGCCTGAATGATGAAAAGACACTGCCTTAGATGGAGTTTCCTAAAAGCAGACCCTGAGATGAGTATTTTGTGTGCAGGTGATTTATTGATGAAGGGCTTCCAGGGAAAACCTGTCAGGGACTAGGGGAACAGAACAGGGAAGGGGAAGAAGACTGGCTGAGTGTAAAGTCCCAAGGACTGATCAGGCTGGGAAACTGTAGTGTAGAAGTTAAGCCCACAGGTGTCCCTATCCCTACTCCAAGGCAAGAAAAATTGGTTTTCACATATTCATACTTGTTGGTCATTGGTTATTCAAGGGTGACTGCACACCTGAAGATCTCCTTTGGTGAAGACAAAAGGAGCTGAGGACAGATGCCCAGAAAGAGCTGAAGGTGCAGGCCACAGGAAGCTCAAATCACTAAACCCTGTCTCCAAGGTACTCTGAAACAAATACTAAAAAAGGGACTCAAGAGGATGTGGGAGGAGCACTGACGTTATCTCCTACAAATTTCACTGAGGCAAGAATAGGTAAACAGAGAAAAGGAATAGAGGAGAGACCTCATTAAGAAGGTCGTGTTTTTATGAGATTTAGTATAGGATAAAAACAGCATTGCAAATCAGTAGGGGATTCAACAGCCAAGAAATAGTGGGTCTCAGGGTTCAAGGTTTGAGTCCCACGTCAGTGTTTATGCTGACAGCATGGAACCTGCTTCAGATTCTGTCTCCCTTTCTCTTTGCCCCTTCCCCGCTCTGTCTCTCAAAAATAAATAAACATTAGAAAAATAAAAAAATAAAATGAGTGCACAGCTAAAGGATCATAAGCAAAGTTCATTGACAGATAATTTAATAGCTCACTTACCACAGTGCTAAAATTGCAATCATTCAGAAAGAGACCATGTAAAGTTTTTCAAAGCCAGGTAAGACAACAAAATCCTGCTTATAGTAGGATTATTTACAATACCCAAATTAGGGATACAGTCCAAGTGTCCATTTACTGATGGATGGATAAAGATGTGGTATACATACATAATGGAATATTACTCAGCCTTTAAAAAGAATGTAATCTTGACATTTGCAAAGACTTAGATGGAGCCAGAGAGTATTATGCTAAGTGCAATAAGTCAGTCAGAGAAAGACAAATACCGTATGATTTCACTCAAACGTAGAATTCAAGAAACAAAGCAAATGAGCAAATAGGAAAAAAGAGAGAGAGAGAGGCAAATCAAGAAATAGACTGTTAAGTATAGAGAACAAACTGATGGTTACCAGAGGGGAGTAGGGTGGGGGGTTGGGTGTTATAGGAGATGGGGATTAAGGAGCACACTTGTGATAAGCACTGGGTGATGTATGGACGTGTTGAATTGCTGTATTGCACACCTGAAGCTAATATTACATTGTATGTTAACTGGGATTTAAATAAAAACTTTTAAAAGATAAAATTTTATTTGTTATTTTTAGAAAAATTTTTAATGTTTATTTTTGAGAGAGAGAGTCAGAGCATAGGTCGGGGAGAGGCAAAGAGAGAGAGAGGGAGAGAGAGAGAGAGAGAGAGAGAGAGAGAGAGAGAGACAGAATCTAAAACAGGCTAACAGGCTCCAGGCTCTGAGCTGTCAGCATAGAGCCCGACGTGTGGCTCAAACTCGGGAACAGCAAGATCATGACTGAGGCCAAAGTTGGATGCTTAACCAACTGAGCCACCCAGGTGCCCCCAAATAAATAAAATTTTAAAAAGCAGATGAGAAGGCAGCCTGCCCTGTGTTGGGGTAAGCTGTACATCATCATGGTGGTTTAACAAGAAACTACCCCAGTGAGGACCTCTGGTCTGTTTTTGCCCTAGCCAGCAGAACGGAGGAGCAAGTGGCCATGCTGGTTCTACTCAGCCAACCCAGGCAGCAGCATTTGTCGAGGACGCACTAATTTCTTCTTCTCCCTTCCTAGCTTGATGTCGCTAGTTCCATTTTTCTTTTCCCTCCTTCTACATATGTTTATTGACCATTAACCCTTCGGCCAGACGAAACAACAGGCACTGGGATTTCAAAAATGAACAGGACACTTTGCCTTGAAGGAGTTTCCGGTCTTGACCCTTCTACAGTATCAAACGTTGTCAGACACAAGTCCTACTCCTGAAAAACAGCGCCATTTACCTCTGTGGATGATTTGGTGCAATCCCAATGGTCTGCCACTGCTTACAGCTATTGCCGAAATCCCCCTATGAGATCTGACAGTTAACGCAAGCACCATTCACATAGCATTTAACAGATCAAACAAGGCAAAGGTTTAAATGCTTCTCCTCTGGGTGCAGACCTCTCTCAACTTCAACTTTGGCTGATTCTCTGATCCTCAGGATTCTGGCTCTGCCTATTCTGTTAGCTTTCCATTTCCTTCCCCATACTCTCCCAAAACTAGACCACTTGCTTTCTCCCTACCTTGACCCACATAATCTCCCTGTCCTTTCAAAGGAAGCCAAGTTTCTGGCCCTTTCTGTCAGGTTTGTCTTAACAGGGCCCTTGCCCTCCCTTGTAAATACCCTTACTTGGCTAGCTGTGAGGGCCACATCAATTCTCTTGAACAAGTGGGAGGCTCTACTCATTGGCCCTGGGGTGAAGTCTTATTTGCAGTGCACGTAGTACCACACAGGTTAACACCTTGGATATATGTTTTGTTTTTTATTTATTTATTTATTTATTTATTTATTTATTTATTTATTTTTTGAGAGACAGAGAGAGACAGCGTGAGCAGGGGAGGGGCAGAGAGAGAGGGAGACACAGAATCAGAAGCAGGCTCCAGGCTCTGAGCTATCAGCACAGAGCCCGATGCAGGGCTTGAACCCACGAACTGTGAGATCATGACCTGAGCCAAAGTCAGACGTTTAACCAACTGAGCCACCCAGGCACCCCCTACACCTTGGATATATGCCATTTTCTCTGGCTTTCCCATTGATCTTTGCCTCTGTTCCTCCTCATATAATACCACAGTTATTGACGTTGTTATTGCTGTGGGTGCCCTTTAGTCTCTGCCTCAATTCCTCCTCAAATTCCACCTCCAAGGGGCTTAGTTGGTTACGTGTCTGACTCTTGGTTTCAGCTCAGGTCATGATCTCCCAGTTCATGAGATCGAGCCCTGCATCGGGGTCTGTGCTGGCAGCTCAGAGCCTGCTTGGGATTCTCTCTCTCTCTCTCTCTCTGTCCCTCCCCCACTCATGCATGTGCACGCACGCTCTCTTCCTCTCTCAAAATAAATAAATAAACTTAGAAAAAAATCTACCTCCAGGATTAATGCACAAGTATTTTATGGGTCCCCTCAACACGGGTGACAATAACAATGGTGGCTAATAGAGCAGAACATTTACAGGAGGCAAGTGCTGTGCTCAAAGCCCGGCTTGCATTATCTCACTCCATCTCCACAGGAACCCTTATGCATAGTTCTTGTGATTGACTTACAAGAAGTTTGGGGTTTCCCCCAGGGCAGCCTCTACTGGAGGTCCTTGTTTGAGCAGTTTATTTCAGATGTGGGAGGTGGGTCCCAGGAAACGGGGTAAGGAGGGACTTGAGATAGGAAGGTAGGAAAGCCATAGAGGACCAATGGGTGGATAACCACTGTGAACAACTGGGCTCAGTCCCCCCGGAGGCTTCTAGAAATAGTAGAATGCTCCCTAGACTTACTTCTTCATGAAGAAAGCAATGGAATAGATGTCTACAGATTTCTACTCTTCACCGACAGGGGGGTCACACCTGGGTGATTTAACTCTTCAGAGAACTTCCAGAGCACAGAGACCAACCACTCTCCATGGCAGAAAGCCAGCAGAAAGCACTGCCATGGACAGGAACTATCTGTCACTGACTTTGGAGTGGTTCAAGTTCATATGGGGAAGCTACTGAGGGATCTGCTACAGCAATACCAGAGAGAAGTAAGGAAGAGAACAGAGATGACAAGAAATCAGATCTGATCTCACCCTCACTACGCTCATGAGAATATTATATAGACCCCTAAAAGAACTTAAAATTCATCCATTCCATAACTATTGAGTGTCTACTGGGTCCCACTCACTGTTTCCCACACTGAGGGTATAGGAGTGAGCAAAAGAGTCATTGGCCTCATGGAGCTTACATTCTAGAATAATTAAGTACTAAACAGATAGTGCTACCCATACATCCACAAAGGCCTGAGAAGGGAAATAAGTGTGAGTTGGGATGGTCAGGAGAGTTTCCTGGAGAGATGCCTGGACAGTGAAGGGAGCTTCTGTACTGAATGTTGGTCCCTAACTGAGAGGCTGGGACAATGGCCGTTACGTCACCCCATAAGAAAATCTAGCCCCTCGTGTGCCCCTGTGTTCTCTCATTGAGGTTCTTCCGTGATACCCTCCAAATGAGGTCACGGGGTCAAGCTCTGCAGGCAATTGGTGCAGCCCCATGGTTCTGGTCCCTCCTAGACCTTCCTGCTTGCTAGCTCACAGATCTGTTCTGGGAACAGAGGCCCGGACTTGGGAACGTGAAAGCACTTTGTTTAGTTTTTGTACTCAAAAGTAGCATTTCAGATATGAGAAAAACTTCCAAGTAGTTTGTCACTAGCAAGTGAAACACAAGGCAGACCGTCAAGCTGCTTCTTGCTGTCATT
The DNA here is from genome assembly GCF_018350215.1 of Panthera leo. Classification (NCBI taxonomy): domain Eukaryota; kingdom Metazoa; phylum Chordata; class Mammalia; order Carnivora; family Felidae; genus Panthera; species Panthera leo. Next base: position 143,499,399 of record NC_056687.1, on the reverse strand, counting down.
TATAGATTTCCAGGTACCTCATGCAGGGATTAAATATGGAGTGATTTGGTACACAGGACGCGTTCATGTCTGCCACGTCTTTTTTAGTCATTTTATTGAAGTCTCTGGTGCCTCTACTCTGCTTTTTCTCTAGAGTTACCAGCATGTTCTTCTCGACCCTGTAAGCGCTAGACCAAGGCTTGTCAAATTGACTTCGGAGGGTGACACCCACTGATCCTGCCTTGTCACTCTTAGTGTTTTGATTGCCTGTTGCACAGACTTTTTAGCACCCAACATACTTCGTAAGACACCCACTGCATCTGACCTGCCACACAAGGAGAGAAATTGCGTAGTGCCGGAGACGGGCAATGGCTGAGCTTGGCAGAGCAGGGCAGGCCTGTCTGGGGGAAATGAGTTAGTTATATCCACATGTACGACTGACAGCCCGGCAGAGCCACTGCAACAGCCTCCTACTGGACTGTCAGCCTCACCTCTGAGCTCCTTCCGATGAAATCCGTAGTCCTTCCTGGCCAAGGCGTACAACCTCTATGTGAACTGGCCCCTCCTCCGCTCTGATGTCACCTGTGCCACTGCCCCCAACCCCCTCTCTGCTCCAGCCACTCCTCATTGAGATGGGCACACTCCTGCCTCAGGAGCTTCTCACTCTCTGGTCCTTGTCTGGAATGCTCTTCCCCAAACACCTGCATGGCTCACTCACTCCTTGCTCCATCTAGGTTCCTACTCAAATGTCATCCCATCAAAAAGGCCCTCCTTGATCCCTTCTATTATAAGGCACCTCCCTTCCCACTCCATCACTCTCAGCCCCATCCTCTGTTTTATATTCTGCCATACCATAACCACACATTGGTTTGTTTGGTTCACCGCATGTAGAATGTATGCACCAGGAACCTTGCCAAGTTCACTCACTGCTGTATCACCGGCATCTAGAACGGAGCTTGTCATAGAGCAGACCAGCAGTATGTATTTGCCGGTGAATATGAAGAGAGATTTAGTGAGTGTTAAAGGGACTGAGTCTAGAGATATTGTGACTTGAACATTAATTATTTACATATGAAAACTTCCACCCATGCAGATGCCGCTCCCATTGCTTTACTGCTGTAGAAGTTTTAGATGATCCTGGCAAAGGCAATTGTCCAAAGGATCTTCCAGGGGGAAAATGATCAACCTATGAGCAACTAGAGAGCTGCCAATTAAAACAGCAACGATCCCACTACTGACCAATATTTTCCAGCTGCTTTAGTAACCGGCAACACTGGAGGAAGGGGCTGGGCACTATTACACTGTTGGCCAGGATGTAGACACATTCAACTTTTCTGACTCGTAAATATGCATGAAAAGCCTCAGAATATGCAGTTATTGAAATGTTATGTCTGAAGAAGTCCCCGGGTGACTCAGTTGGTTGATTTCGGCTCAGATCATGATCTCATGGTTTGTGAGTTCAAGCCCCATATGAGGCTTGGTGTTGTCAGTGCAGAGCCTGCTTGAGATTCTCTCTCTCTCCCTCTCCCTCTCCCTCTGCCCCTCCCCTGCGCTCTCTCTTTCAAAATAAAGAAATAAACTTTTAAAAATGCTGTTTTTTGAAGAACATTTATTCATACGGGATTATTTTTACAAGCAAAAGAACAGGGTGAATAAGATAGAGTGCAATCCCATTTCCTGTTAAGGAATTCTGTATACTAGAAGGTTGCACCCCAATATGTTAACAGTGCTTACCTCTGGGCAATGGAATTACAAGTCATTTTAGTTTTCTTCCTTTTACTTGCCTGTATTTTCAAATGTTCTGGAGGCGGGGTGCCTGGGTGGCTCAGTCAGTTAAGCATCTGACTTCAGCTCAGGTCATGATCTCACAGCTCATGAGTTTGAGCCCCACGTCAGGCTCTGTGCTGACAGCTCAGAGCCTGGAGCCTGCTTCCGATTCTGTGTGTGTCTCTCTCTGTTCCTCCTCACTCCTGCTCTGTCTCTCTGTCTCTGTCTCTGTCTCTGTCTCTCTCTCTCTCTCAAAAATAAATAAATATTAGAAATTTTTGTAATGTTCTATAGGTAACTTGCAAGAGTTTTTGCTTTTCTATTATAAAATATTACATGGGAAATTGAAAAATACTAATCAGCAGAAACAAAAATAATTTCTAATAGAGACAAATATTAGTACCAATACAATAACTATAAGCAACATTTAACTTTAATAAAAATAAATATTTTAATAACAAAAGATAATATATATTTATGATGCTAGAACGCCCTCCGCTCCCAGTCTCTTATTAATATAAGGCGACACAGTGTGGACAAGCTACTGAATCCCCCTGGAGCTCCATGATCCCGATAACTTGGGGTGGCAGCACTCTCTCCTGAACTCCAACTAGTGTCATTCCAGAAGAAGCAAACTTTATTCTGGTTCTCTTAACTGGGGACTGTGGCAAGTTAGTGGCCTTGTAAAGAAATGCCTCCCTCAGACCCATGCTGGGACAGACCCACAGAAAAGCTTTCCATCACGTTTACCATCATGTACCCCCTTGGCACAGACTCATATATATTATAGGGCTGGAACCTTGGCTGTTTAAACTGAGCCCTATAGACTGATGCTTCACAGCACAGGAAGGAGACTCCAAAGGTATAGTGTTATTCCATTTAACTTAAGTAAGTAAAGGTCCCACTATGCTCCCTCCAAGTTGAAAATGGCCACCTACAGCGGAGGCCAGGTCCTAGAAGATGTTCTTTCAACCAAACACATATGAGGCTTTGTAATCTAGACAGTGTCTTTTCATATGTTATCCTATTTGGCTTTACTATCCTGTGACATAGGTATTAGAGCCCAATGTGGGGTGACAGAGAATGAGAGAGACACAAATACCTAAAAGATCTTATAATCAAAGCTCTCTCAGTAATTGGACTTGTGGTCAGAAATCTGTATGTGGGGGGCACCTGGGTGGCTCAGTCAGTTAAGTGTCCGACTTCAGCTCAGGTCATGATTTCACGGTTCGTGATTTCGAGCCCTGCATCAGGCTCTGTGCTGACAGCTCAGAGCCTGGAGCCTGCTTTTGGATTCTGTGTCTCCCCCTCTCTCTGTCCCTCCCATGTTCTGTCTCTCTGTCTCTCAATAATAAATAAAAATTAAAAAAAAAAACATTAAAAAAAAGAAATCTATATGTGGAAGGGATACCATGAATCCTTTATTAATAACAATAGTGGGGCGCCTGGGTGGCTCAGTCAGTTAAGCATCCGACTTTGGCTCAGGTCATGATCTCCGGTTCTTGGGTTCGAACCCCGCATTGGGCTCTGTGCTGGGAGCTCGGAGCCTGGAGCCTGCTTCAGATTCTGTGTCTCCCTCTCTCTCTGCCCCTCCCCTGCTTGTGCTCTTTCTGTCTCTCAAAAATAAAAAAAATAAAATAAAATAAAATAAATAAACATTATTAATAACAATAGAGAAGATTAGTATGTCATTTATGCAACATATACATTTTCATTAGTTTTACCAAAATGAGGGGAAAATATAAATTTAATTGATTTTATTTGTGCCAAAGTATGCCATCATAGTTCTTCTAGTTCTAACTCATACGTTCTGATATAATTAGCAAGACGCTGGTTTTTAACAAATTTGGTAATACAATAATTTTCTACCTTGTTTAGGTTTCTTTTTTCTTTCTTTCTACAAGTAATTCATCTTTATTATTGACATTCTGTAAAATACACAAAGTAAAAAGAGGTATTAAAAAAATCACCATCCAGAGATACACTGCAATATTGATCTGTTTCTTGCCAGTCTTTTCTTTTTCAACTAAGATACATCAATTCTAAAATTTTTAAATGTTTTTTTAAATACAGTTTTCAGAGAGAGAGAGAGAGAGAGAGAGAGAGTGCAAGTGGAAGAGGGGCTGAGAGAGAGTGAGACACAGGATCTAAAGCAGGCTCCAGGTTCCGAGCTGTCAGCACAGAGTCCGGTGCAGGGCTCGAACCCATGAACTGTGAGATCATGATGCGAGCCAAAGTCAGTCGCTTAACAGACTGAGCCACCCAGGTGCCCAACACTCCCCCCGCCCCGCTTTTTTTTTTTTAACTTTTTAAAAAGATGCATCAATTCTAAATCAGTTTATACAACTGATGATGACTCAGCTTTAACTCATTTTGTGAATGAAATGCTCTTCCCCAGAATTTAGTCAAAATAAAAGTTTAAGAGTTACATACTCAAATCTAAAGAACCACAGATAATGTATCTTCTTGTGTATACTTTACTTTCAGTTCAAATAGCTTCTCTTGATACTAAATGTCATGCTTGTTCGTTCAATCCTTCTTTCGATGACCAAATATTGAGTGCCTACTAGATACTTAGTATTTTCTAGGTACAGGGAGTATGGCATTTTAACAAATCAGATAAAAATTGCCATAATCATTGAGCTAACATTTTTAAATGGAAGATAATCAACAAGTAATCAACAAGACAAATAAGTAGAATATACAGCAAGTTCGTCGTGTTAACCACAGAACCACATGCCAGAACATCCTGAAGCTCACCCTCCAAAGGCAGCCATGATCCTACTTGCTGACACATTTTAAAAATGGAGGAATCTCTTTTGAAATTATGACTTTATTTCCTGTCAGTATCTCTGTAGTCCTTCAATACATGGATTTCCATTGAGCTAAGAGTCCATTAATTGGAAAAAGCAAGAATCGACATTTGTCTTATTTGTTCGTTTGGAATCCGAACACCCTTATTTCTTTGTAGACTGAGCAGTATATCCCTTCAGACTTACTTTGTTCAGTAAACCACAGTCTTTGAACCAAGGTAGATCTATAAACTGAGTTCCAAGCTGTCCTTTAATTCCGATCTGTCCTTGATCTATGGAATCTGCTTAAAATAGAGTTTCAGCAAGTTCCCACAATCCAACTTGATAACTGCACTGATGTGAATCTGACAAACTCTTTCATATACTTTGTAAAATGGAAACCTTGAAGGGCACAAGCACAAGAAGTCTATAAGCAGAATTAGTTCTTCTAACATGGCATAGAATGTATCTTTATAAGATGAATTTACAAAGTGTGAATCACACAGTCTTTTGGTAAATGATACAATAAAGGAAAGACACTCATTTCTTTCTTTTAATTTGCATCCAAGTTAGTTAGCGTATAACGCAATAATGATTCCAGTGATTCATAATAATAGATAATATATTATCTATTATATATATAGATAATAATAATATATATAGATAATAATAATAGATATAGTATATATAACTATATATATTATTATTATCTATATATATTATTATCTATATATATAGATAATATATTATCTACATATATAGATAATATATTATCTATATATAGATATATATTATATATTATATATTATATATATTATATATTATATATTATATATATTATTATATATTATATATTATATATTATATTATATATATTATTATATATTATATATAATATTATATATAGATAATAATATATATAGATAATAATATAGATAATATTATAGATAATATTATAGATAATATAGATAATATATAGATAATAATAATAATATTATTATTCATAATAATAATAGATTCCAGTGATTCATCCCCTATGTATAACACCCAGCCCTCATCCCAACAAGCATCTTCCTTAATGTCCCTTACCCATTTAGCCCATCCCCCCACCCACAGCCCCTCCAGCAACCCTCAGTTTATTCTCTGTATTTGAGTCTGTTACGTTTAAAAAGAAAAAAAAAAAAAAAAGAGAGAATCTCTTATGTTTTGTCCCCCTCCCTGTTTTTATATTATTTTTCTTCCCTTCCCTTGTGTTCATGTGTCCTGTGTCTTAAAGACCTTATATGAGTGAAGTTATATGATATTTGTCTTTCTCTGACTGATTTATTTCACTTAGCATAATACCCTCTAGTTCCATCCACATTGTTGCAAATGGCAAGATTTCATTCTTTTTGATTGCTGGGTAATACTCCATTGTATATGTATACCACATCTTCTTTATCCGTTCATCTGTCAGTGGACATTTGGGTTCTTTCCGTACTTCAACTATTGTCAACAGTTGTTTATGGCAATAAACATTGGGGTGCCTGTCCCCGTTTGAAACAGCACACCTGTATCCCTTGGATATACACCTAGTAGTGCAATTGCTGGGTCATAGGGTAGTTCTATTTTTAACTTTTTGAGGAACCTCCATTCTGTTTTCCAGAGTGGCCGCACCAGTGTGCATTTCCTCCAGCAGTGCAAAAGAGACCCTCTTTCTTTGCATCCTCGCCAACATCTGTTGTTGCCTGAGTTATTAATTTTAGCCATTCTGACTGGCATGAGGTGGTATCTCATTATGGTTTTAATTTGTATTTCCCTGATGATGAGTGATGTTGAGCATTTTTTCATCTGTCTGTTAGCCATCTGGATGTCTTCTTTGGAAAAGTGTCTATTCATGTCTTTTGCCCATTTCTTCACTGGATCGTTTGTTTTTTGGGTGTTGAGTTTGGTAAGTTCTTTATAGATTTTGGATACTAACCCTTTATCTGATATGTCATTTGCAAATATCTTCTCCCATTCTGTCAGTTGCCTTTTAGCTTTGCTGATTGTTTCCTTCACTGTGCAGAAGCTTTTTATCTCAATGAGGTCCCAATAGTTCATTTTTGCTTTTGTTTCCCTTGCCTCTAGAGAGCCATGTTGAGTAAGAAGTTGCTGCAGCCAAGGTCAAAGAGGTTTTTGCCTGCTTTCTCCTCTAGGATTTTGATGGCTTCCTGTCTTAAGTTTAGGGAAAGACACTGATTGCTATCTTTTTGGGGGCTTGACTAGAATGTTGAAACCTTGTCACATGACAATCAAAATTGGCAACAAACAAATTATGTCCTGGTAATTGAGGATTCTTTCTAATTAAAATTCCCCAGGACATCTACTAATGTGAATGGTTACCAAGTTAACACACAAATACCTTGCTTTTCTGAAAATAATAGCTAGTTAGGAAATAGAATTGAAGGAAATATTTCAACTATAATAGCACCAAATAAGACAACATAACAGAATAATCTGTTTAAAATGTTTCCTATCTTCAAGTAATATATAAAAATAGACAGAGAGACACAACAGAAGACTTGAGTAAATGAAAGTAATCACCCAAATTTTGGACAGTGTGACAAACTCTGTTTTCCAAAGGGCCCATAACAATATTTCCCATCTCCCATGATCTTCTTTCAATGATGCTCTAAAAATCCTTCTATTGATGGGGTCCCTGGGTGGCTCAATCAGTCAAGTATCGACTCTTGATCTTAACTCAGGTCATGATCTCATGGTTGGTGAGATCAAACCTCACATCTGGCTCTGGGCTGACAGTGCAGAGCCTTGCTTGGGATTCTCTCTCCCCTCTCTCTCTGCCCCTTCCCCACTCATGCTTGCTTGCTCTCTCTGTCTCTCAAAATAAATAAATAAACCTAAAAAACATCCTTTCTATTGAGAAATAAGGTCTTTGTTCCTTTGCCTTGAAACTGGGTGCAGTTTTGACTATGGAGAAGTGACACTATATGAGGCAAAGTCATTTAAGGCAATGCAGCTTCTGCCTGATTTTCTTAGACTGCCTGTTCTTGGAACTCAGCCAACATGTCATGAGGAAGCCCAAACATATAGAGGAGCCAGGCTCCTGCCCTCAGTCCCAGCTAAGCCTACAGCTGACAGTCAGCACTTTGCTGGAAATGCCGATGAGCCATTTTGGGTGTGGATGGTGTTTTAATTTGGCTTTTCTCCCTCTTCCGGCTTCTTGACTTTGTGACTCATTTCCCCCAAAATGCCCTGCATATAAGATCGGTTCATGCAAACCTCCCTCCAAACATAGCTGTTACGAATTTCTGTACTTCTTTGTAAACGAGGCCTTGTTTTGTGCCAATGCAAAAAAATCTACATATCTTGTCTGTGCTCTTTCCCCCACCTATCCCTCAAATCAGAAAAAAAAAAAAAAAAAAAAAAAAAGAAGAAAAGAAAAGAAAAGAAAAAAAAAGAAAAGAGAAAAGAGATCAATGTAACTCTTACCTAATATAACAGCTCTTCAAAGACTCTCCACAAAGTCTTAAAAAGTTTGTTTAGAAAACTTTAATCATTCTTTTTACTAAAGCTCTGACTGACGGGTTAATGTTATGCTCAAAAAAAAATCACGATAACAGCCTAAATATTAGTGTAGTAAAAACTTGCTGAAAGAGGATGAAAGAAGCAGCAGGAAGAGCTAGGGGAGGAAGAAAAGGAAGAAATGAGAAGTAGAAGGAGGAAACAAAGAGGCAAGACAAAAACCAAGAACTATTACCACTCCTAGTATGTGGGCCGGTAACCTCTTTACTGTGTCAAGATTTGGGGTGGAGGGGTAGATTACCATATAACCTTGCCACACTGATTCTTTTGGATTATGTTTATTTTTTACTCTGGCCTCCCCCAAGTTCTGCCTGCATTTTCCAGCTCTTATCTGGCCACGTGTGCCTTTCTAGACGTGCTAGAAGTCCACCGTTGGCTGTTGCAAAGGCATGTGCAACACCAAGAGTGCTATTTCTCCAAACCTGCTCTACCCGTCTCATTCGTTGCACGAATGGGAGCAACCTCCCATCGAGCTGTTCAGATGAGAAATTCTGGAGTCTTGCTCAGATTCTTTTCCCTGTCACTCTTACCTGTACTGCAGCCACATCAGGTCCACATCAGGTCTTGTGAGCTCTGCCTCCAAATGTAAGTCATGTTTCTCCCCTTCTCTCCCTCACCTCCACTGACGACACCCTCATGCAAACCACTGTCCCCTCACTACACCTACTGCACTGGCCCCATGTCCGCTTCTGCCATCTAGAAACTGCTTCCTGCACACCAGCTAGAGTAAAAGCGGCTTGATTTCCTCCTCTGCTTCAGTATAAAGCGGATCGATCTCCACTTCATCAGTATAAAGCGGCTTGATTTCCTCCTCTGCTTACATGGGCCAGTGGCTTTCATCAGAGTTAGAGTGAAATCCTCAAACTTTAATGTGGTCAAGAAGGCCCTATGTGAGCAGGACTTTACTCCCTCCCCAGACACGTACCACTACCCCGTACCTCATTCTGCTCCCCCCACACTGCCATCCAGCGCCTCAAGCATGCCGAGAGCCTTCCTGTAGCGCCAGATCTCTCTTCTCCTTTCTGTGTGGCACTCATCTCTCTCTTGACTGCTTTCCTCCCGCCCTTTTTTCACATCTCGGCTAAAATGTTGCTTCCTCAAAGAAGCTCTTCCCAGCCCCGAACTAAATCAGTATCCTGTTCTGGACGCCCCAGTGTGACTCACTCAGTTTCCACTCCACTTTCCTCCTCCTTGGACGGGACAAAATGCCGCTCACTATGGGGCAGACCCCCTCGCAGCCTAGATTCTGGATGCCGATTCAGTTCACCCGGCGGTTTCTACTGGCCAGCACCAGCCTAAACACACGAGGCTTCTCTGTGCTGCCTCAGTTTTCAGATTCCTCACAGTGAAGAAGTAGAGGGTGAAGTGGCATTGGCGGTCACGGTGGCATCTGGACCTGGCTTCCTAAACCACGAGCCATGGCCAGGGGTGTCCATTTGGTAGCTTGCTGGGTGTTCGGAGGCGGTTTCAATAGGCAGTCTTCATGGGTGGCCGTGAACTCTCGGTCCCGGCGAAGTTCCATTGTGGTGGCTCCCCTGGTTGGACAATTCTGCAGTATTCTGGAGGATACTCCTGAAAACGTGGGATTAAACTGCTCCTACAGCCCTTCCAGTGAGTTTTACAAACATCCAATCCCTTATGTTAATCCATCCCCTTCTTAAAATACCTAGAGTTGCTTCTATTTCATACACCGGGTCCTGAAAAACATAGTCTGCCTGTTAAACCCTCTCAAAATTCTTACCATAACTTGCAGTTTTATATTTATTTGTGGTATTTTGTTTCCGTCTTGGTCACTGCTGTGTCCCCAGCACCTGGCCTAGAGCCTGACACACAAGAGAAGATGCATACGTGTTTGCCAAACCAGTGAGAGAACTTAGCACTTTGAACTGTGTGGGTAATTCATTTGTCAATTGATGATGGAGATCATTAGATTCACATCCCAATTACCTCTTACATCTTGAAATAATAACAAGATTGCAAAATATCTAAAAGGAATACAAATATGGTTGTATTTTTTTTTTTTACCAAGTACCAAATATTTAGAGCTGCAGCCTATACCCCCAGTGAGAGGGGTCATCCTGGAAAGCTAATGAAGAAATCCTTATCAACTCTGATCTGATCTAATACCTACTCAGTCCAGGGACTGAATTAGGTCAATTGGAAAAAGGCCATCAATATAGCGACCTAGGTAACTCTGGTTATGCTATCATGAAAGAAAAAGATTTTTGTAAGTCAGTTGGTCTGGGTCTAAGGTTTGCAAGTTCTTGGATCAGAAGGAAACTGGACCAAAAAGTCTCCAACCTCAAGTGTAAGGTTTGAAAGAAGAAGTTAATCTGTGTGTGTGTGTGTATGTGTGTGTGTGTGCGTGTGTGTGCATGTGTGTGTTTTGAGTCTGAATGCTGCAAAGCAACATAAGAGAAAATGAGCATTTAGTATAAGTCCAACCAAAGCAGTATTTCCAAAGCATCAGGCCCTGCAACATGGTGGCTAAAGCACAGTCTTTGAACCACACCAACCTGGATGCAAATGTTGTCTCTGCCACTTAAGAGCTGAAAGACCTTAAGCACGACATTTAACCTGTCTGAGCCTCAATTTTTTTATTTGGTAAAATGAAAATCCTAGTCATACTTGTGACTAGTCACAGGGTTTGTCTCTGGGATTTAAGTAGAATCATGTGTATAAAAATATTCAGCATGCAATTTAGAACATAAGCTATGCATGTTTGACAAAAAAACGATTATTCTTACTGCTTAATGAATCTATTCTTTTCCTTTTCCTTCATTATAGAAAGTGACATCTGAGCCATCAGTTCTGAACATAGAAAATGAGTCACTAGTCCTATTGTTATATTATGTTAGTTCCAGGTGCTTCTGTTGAGGTAAAAATGTCCGAAAATTTACTGTATCGTCAAGAAAGTACACGGAAACATCAGAAAGTATTTTCTAGTCTGTGAAATGCTTATTGCTTCCCACATCCTTTGGAAGTCATATCCACTCTTCCTGGGGTGACCACCCAGGGTACTTCAAACTACCGGGACACAGCGATTGTTCTAGAGCGCAGCATGTGTCCCAGCACTATAGGTATGAGACCTTTTCTGGAATTGATATGAATATGGAAGAAAAGTTTTGCTTTCTCAGATATTACATGCTGTAGAGGCAGTATAAGCTGGAAGTAGTCTCACGGGCACCAATTTTTCTGTCTGACAATAAACTAATACATCAAGGGAAACCGTAGTGAGAAAGAGACAGAGAGAAAATGAGAGAGAAGTCATTGGGTTCCTTGGATCCAGCCATCCTTGAATAGGATTCATGACCTTTGGACATTGCATTATATGAGTCAGTGAACTGACATTTTTCCTTTTTTTTTTTTTTTTTTGGTCCAGGCTAGGTTGAGTTCATTTGAATGTATGTCACTTACATCTGAAACGATTGTGATTTATACAAACACTGGCTTAGTTTGAGGTACCCTCAGAAACAGACCCTAAGAGAAGAATTCGAGTATAGGAAGCTTATTTGGGTGGTAATCCTAGGAAATACCATAAATCTCCATTAAAGAATGGAGAAGTGAGTCAGGAAAGGGAAGGAAGCCAACAAATGATTCAGGGAGCCAGAAAGTGTTATATAATTGAGCTAGTTATCACTGTGGGTCCCTGGAGCTTAATACCACTGAGGAAATTCTGGGCTCCAGTGTAGACTATAAGACCTTGGAATCTTCTGAGTGATCCCACCAAGAGGCAGGGAGAGCAGGGTATTTATAGAGCAACCCTGATCTGGGCGTAGGGATTCTCTGGTATCAGTTCACCTTGTGGTATATACCAAGGACTGGCTGCCAGATTAAGCCCTTAGTAAAAAATGATACAAATACTGGCAGTTGGAGAAAGGCCTCTGGGTATTACAATGGCAGGTGAGTCGCCATAGTATATAGGTGGGACCAACAGTATATGCTACAAACACAGTGTTCAGAAAAAGTCCAGAAAAAGACCAGTAGAGTTATTAGTTTATGTAAGAGTTATGGATTATAAGTGGTTTTGTCACATTTTGCTTGACACCCCCCCCCCCCCCGGGGCATTCCTACTAGATCACTAACAGGAATCACCATCCCTATTCTACTAAGGAGAAAACTGAACACAGAGAGGTTCAATAAGCTGCAGAAACATACATAAGTGATTAGGCAACAGAGCCTCAAGCCTGTGTTCTCTTTCTTTCTTTCTTTCTTTCTTTCTTTCTTTCAGTTTATTTATTTACTTTGAGAGAGAGAGGCAGAGAGAAAATCCCAAGCAGACTCCATGCTGTCAGTGCAGAGCCCAATGCAGGACTTGATCTCACAAACCGTGAGATCATGACCTGAGCCGAGATCAAGAGTCCAACGCTTAACCATCTGAACCACCCAGGAGCCCTAAGCCTGTGTTTTCTCATTCCAAGTTCACAACTATGGAATAAGTTCACAACTATTGGGATAAGTGTGGTTTAGAGCAACTCTGGAAGAATAAGTCTTTAACAGACAGAAAATTCACCTCAAATGCAATCATGTAAGATGGCTGAATATGTGACATTTTGTCTTGTTTTCTCTCTTCAAAATTCTCTGTGTCATCAACATATTGAAAGTTTCTAAACAAGAGAGACACAACCAAATTTGCACTAGTTTACTTCCATCAAAAGTGTAATAAGCAAAAAAACCAAAAAAGTATAATAAACATTTGTATCTAGATACCTGGATGAGCACAAGTATATTATTATGGTTATTTACTTATTTGGAATAGCATAATACTCTTATTTCCTCTGAAGGAAAAATATACTTTAATTTTTATGATTTGTTTAAGGCACTGCCCCATGTCACAAGGAGGAATTAAAATGGCATAATTTCTGATACGTGAAACAGGAACTCTCTATGCTTTTCTGCTTTTTAAGAATGGATTTCATGGTATTTAAAAGACTTTTTTAAATGTTTATTTTTGAGAGAGAGAGAAGGAGAGAGAGAGAGAGAGAGAGAGACAGAGACAGAGACAGAGTGCAAAGAGGGGAAGGGCAGAGAGGGAGGGAGACACAGAATCCCAAGCAGGCTCCAGGCTCTGGGCTGTCAGCCCAGAGTCTGTTGCGGGGCTGGAACCCATGAGTCGTGAGATCATGACATGAGCCCAAGCCAGATGCTTAACTGACTGATCCCCCCAGGCATCCAATTCCAACGTATTTTAATCTCCACCACAACTCAAGATGGAAAAAACACAAAAAGTCATGGCGATGTGAAACTGCTGCAACTACTTAGTGTATATACAAGTGTTACTTCACATACCCCTAGAATTAGACAAGAATGGAGAGATTATCCTATTCAGCAGCTCCCAAACTTTGTGGTCTCAAGAGTTCTTAAAAAATATTAATGAGCCTTTGCTGATGTACATTACATCTATTAAGAATTATTAGAAATTGAACTTAGGACATTTTTAAAACTTAAGAACGCACAAGCACACATTCCATCAGCCACCAGAGCTGTGATGTCATCTCACTTTGTGTGGCCTCCAGAAAACTCCCGTACCCACCCTTGAGAGAATGAGGGTGTAAAAACTAATTATATCCGGTATGATTGTAAAAATAGTTTTACTCTCATGGACATCCTGAAAAGATCTTAGGAAAGACCATCACACTTTGAGAACCACTAATCTACTTTAACTAGAAGATTAAGCCAAGAACATGCTTGAGAGCACAGAGCTGTGAGGATGAGAGCCAAGGTTCCTGCTCTCTGACGCGCATGGACATGTGTCTGTCCCCACAAGGTCACTTAGCAGTAATTCTAATGTGTGTTGGTTAGGGTAATGCTAGTGGAAGGCAACAAATTAATTTAAAATTTTAGTGGCTTCTTTCTTACGTAATAGTCTAGTGAAGATGTTCCTGGACAATGGAACCTACCCCATTTTGGCCACGACAGTCCCAGTTTTAAAACTAAAAGTCCCAGGGTGCCTGGGGGCTCAGTTGATTAAGTGTCTGACTCTTGGTTTTGGCTCAGGTCATGATCTCACGGTTGGAGGGTTCGAGCCCCACCCCATGCTGGGCTCTGCTCTGGCAGTGTGGAGCCTGCTTGGGATTCTCTCTCTCTCTCTCTCTCTCTCTCTCTCTCTCTCTCTAACTCTCCCCTACTTGCACTGTCTCTGTCTCTCAAATAAATAAATAAATAAATAAATAAATAAATAAAACTTTTAAAAAAGTTCTAAAAGATAAATAAACAAACAAATAAATAAATAAAACTAAAGTCCCGCATTTCAAGAATCCCCTCAGTCTCGGACAAACCAGAACAGTTGATCACCTTAACTCTTTTCCTCCCCATATTGATTCAGGGACCAAAGTTCCTTCCATCTTGGGTTTCTATCATCTTCTAGGACTTTGGGACTTCTGTTTCTGGCCAGTAGAAGAAGGCATACCCCCTTCTCTAAAACTTCAGTGCAGAAGTAACACTCTGGCCTTCCACTAACATTTTATGGTGGGAAGTAGTTACATGAATGTGGGAGACCCAGGATGGACCCAGGAAGAGAGAATACACATACTGGGCAGACCATTAACCACCTTTGCCCCAAATGGTATTATTTTACTTTACCTCCATAACACTGCTCAGAGGAAGGTATGGGAGCCATTACAAATGCTACCCATTGTTCCCAGGCTTATAATAGAAATGGAAAAAATGTGCCCCCTCAAAAGGTAAATACCCTAACCAACTATTGATCTCATTTCCAACTTAAATCCTGCATAGAGGATTTGGTTTCAACCAATATTGATTGACAAAAGGGAACATTAATTATTACAATCATTCTTTAAGAACATTGATCAAGAAATCATATTTTATTTTATTTTTTTAAGTCTTTTTTAATGTTCATCTATTGTTGAGAGATAGAGAGAGAGAGAGACAGAGTGGGAATGGGGGAGGGACAGAGAGAGAGGGAGACACAGAATCCAAAGCAGGCTTCAGGGTTCCAGCTGTCAGCCCAGAGCCTGACGCAGTCCTCGAACTCACAAACCCTAAGATCATTACCTGCGCTGAAGTCGGTTGCTTAACCGACTAAGCCACCCAGGCACCCCAAGAAAATCATATTTTAAATGCATTGGAAAAAACTCGATACTTACAGGCAATTTTTCTAATGCAAGATAATCTACATGAAAAACAAAACCAGAAATCTTTTCCCCATTCGATACGTGCGGGTTGTGGGTGCACGTGTGCTCGCATGTGTTTTCTTGAAGTGCTATGACTCACTCGTTTTCCACTTAATTTGAGGCTCATCCCCAAATTCTACCACCACTGCTTTGAGTGTTGTCTGGTGCCCGAGGTCCCCCAACAAAGGGGTGAATGTACCAGCCTTGTCAGAGGTCTTCCTGCTGAGTTTGGATCTGAATGCAAATTCTCACAAGAGATCCACGAATTCAGAAATAAAAGAACATCATTTCGCTGGCAGGAAAGGAAGTTGTCCCGAAAAAAGCCTGGTAGGCTGAGCTTAACTTTCAACAACCAAAGAAATGTTTAATTACATAATCTTAAGTGAATAAGAAGGAAAATAAATACAGGAAGCGACAGAGTGGGAAGAAATTTTCCCTGTCCTTCAAAGCTTGCATTTAACAAATTGAAGACGTTCTTGTTAATAAAAAAGAGAGAGAGAGAAAAAAAAGCTGCTTGAAAACTGCAAATCACTACACACGCAGAAGACATTGTTATTGGGGGATATAATGACATGAAAAAGACAGGTTAGAAATTGCTTGGGACTAAGAGAGAAAAAGTTTAGGATAACCTAGTATCGACGTAGATTCTATTTTTACACAGTTTCTAAATTCTAAAAAACTGCACAAATATGTCCCATAGAATTCAAATTATTTATATTTGCTGCTCATGTTTTCTGTTCCCTTCAGAATTTAGCAAGGAAAATTCTTCTTTATTTTCATAAGAATTGTTCTTGCATGGCTGTGTATTTTCCCTCCTTGAATAAATTATAATTTATCTTCCAAACCAAAGCAAATTCTACAAGAGTAGAATACATACATATTAAAAGTATGTCCATCTAATCAATACTAAGTGAATTTCCCCAGTGTAAGATCACACCCTTTCTTTTAACTTATTGCTAGCTGCCAAATGTAGTCCTTTGCTGAAAGTGGAAATTTTGAGATTTGGAGACTTCATCGGAGTCCTATATGATTTTATTTTTACTAAAAGAAAACATGATTTTATGTTTACTGAAAGTTGATATTCTGGTTCATGGAAAAATGAACATACTACTAAGAAATACAAAATGTACTTTGTATTTACTGGTACTTTTTCTAAGAATCAATAGTTAGAAGTGTAATATTTAGCATTATAAATACTTAACAAGTACATTCTTCTCATATTACTGTGTACAATCCTAGGTTGTGTTTTGCTTTTCAGAGTACCTCTTGTCTGGTGGAATTAGTTGCTTACAAAGGACTTTTTTAAACATTCTTCTTTGGTTCTGAGATGAAGCTCTTTACTTGAAATATACCTTGCCCAAAGCAGTAAATAGAAACAGTGGCAGTTCTTTCCATGTGATTTGCCAAAGGGGTGTTAAGAAATTTCTCTGTTTTTTTCTATATGTGTGATTTGAAAAGAAGTGCTAAATTGCTAAAGGAAATTAAAATGGAGGGAAAAAATGGAATTCTACACTTTGCAGTCTTTGAGCAATTTCTGAGCCCTACATACCCAGTTAAGCTGAAAATCCAAATGTTGATAAGGACAAGACTTGTTGGGAATAGGGAAAGAAGGAAACAAGAACAATTAAATTAAAGCTATTGAGTTCGGTGTCTTTGGCTGGAATAGAAGTACTCACCATGTACTTAGAAGAGCAGCTTGAAAGCAGACGGATTAAGGGGTAAAATTAGTAGCTGTTTGAGGGGCTTTCATTCAGGGGAATGACTGTGAATTTTCTTTCCTTTTATATTATAAAAGTCATAATAGAATAATATTCAGAAAGTATGTAAAAGCAGATAAAAAACAAAACAAAACCTCATTGGCCAACCCAGGTACCAAACAACAACCACTATTATCATTTTGGTGTATTTCCTTCCAGGTACAAAACTCTTCTAATGAGGTGACTTCTTTCAAAAACAAAAACTGTCCTAAAGCTGTTGGACGGTTCCGAGAAGTGGATAGAGCTTTTGGTCTTGAAGAGTAATTGGTATTCATTTATTTTGTTTTTCAAAATCCGGGAAGAATCATCCCTTTGATATGCAAGCAGAGCAACAGGTGAAAAAGGAAACGTTAGACTTGCCCAACTGGAGCCCGATAGACCTTTGTCAGCATTTAAAAGCCCCCCAGGCAGCCCCAGCCTTCTAAAGTGGAGATTGCCCAGCTCCAGTATTGAATCTGGCTTCCTCCTTCCTAATCCTCCCCAAAGCCCATCGCCCAAGATCACCTAGTCACTTCACTTAACTTTCCACGTTGGTTTTCTGATCTGGCCCCTTATCCCCAAGAGAAAAGAAACTGCAAGCCCAACCTGAATTCATCACTTGGATCCCCACGATAGGATCTGCAGCCAAGTGCCAAGCGTCCTCCCCAAATCCAGATGACCCCCCGATACTCCGGACCTTGCAGTTTGAGAGCTACTGTCTTTATGTCATCGAGGAGTCCGATTGCCCAGGTTTATCTCTGTGATGAGAAGGGACACAGGGAGACGAACAGAATACAGCTGAGAGTGTTGTGAGTTTGACTCCCAACCCCAGAGGGATGAGGGGGGGATATTAAAAAAATAAAATTACCCTCTTAACATTGTTTTAAGGAATTCAAAACATCATTACACCTATCATCAAAACAGCCTTCTGAGGTTGTTGAAAATAAGATTGACATTTTCCACAAATGAGAAATTGAGGTTTGTTGAGGTCCAAACATTGGACTAGAATTTGAGACATCTGATTCCTAAACTAACTAGGCAGTGTACATTTGTTGATTACTTATTGTCAATAAGTAGACTTTTCAACAAGGCAATGCCTGTGTGGGATACAAATCCCCTTCTTTCAACTAACGTATGACTTGGAAGTTATATCCTGGCTGAGAACTGAAGGCATGTGCTGGGAGAGCTGGAAGTGGGTGGGGAAGAAAGGTCAGCACCCTGGAGGATCTGGAACACAGAGGAACCGGAAACGTATTGCATTGTTGGGACTGAGAGGAGGGCCAGGTGGCTGCAGAAAGGGTCTAAAGGGGCAACCTGTGAGAGGAAAATTCTGGAGATCAGCAAGAAGCCATAAGTAGCCTTTTCACCTGAGCAAGAGAAGAAACCTGCTAAGGAGATGATGGGCATGAGTATATGGTAGTGACGACAAGGGGCCGGACTGGAGAATTACTTAGATTATAAAATCAGTAGCCTTTGGTGATGACTGAAACTGGAGAGTGGAGAAAAACAGGGTCTTAAGAATGACTCCCTGGGGGCTCCTGGCTGGCTCAGTCAGTAGAGCATGCAACTCTTGATCTCAGGGTTGTGAGCTTGGGCCCCACTTGTGGTGTGGAATTTACTTATAATAAAAAATTTAAAAAAAAAAGAATGACTCCCCACCTTCTGGTTATCCAATTGGATATCCAATGGTGTTAGGGCTCCCTAGAATGGACAATTCTAAACACCATGGATTTGATTTGGGCATGTTGGTTTGGGGTTGCTTTGAGGCATCTGCATGGAGACATGAATTCATTTTTGGATCCTTATATGACTAGAATTCTCAGCCCATACATGAATTAAATATTGCTTTCTTAAACTCTTCACAATAGCTCAAATGATTAGGTAAAGAGGACTTCAGTACAATCTCTTCCCCTGAAAAAGCAACCAAATAGCATGTAACAATAGCTTGAAAGGCATTGGGAAATCAGGGCTCTTTCTGCAATTACATTCATTATTTATTCATACATATTCATTCAAGCATCGTATATTAAATAAACAGATATTATAACTTTAATTTAATAAATATTACACAATTGACCTGTAAAATCTATCTGGAACTTGGGGGAATTATGTGAGTGAGTGTGTGTGTGTGTGTGTGTGTGTGTGTGTGTAATTCTACTCACTAAAATATGCACTCACAAAGCATCCTGAAATAAAGTATATTTAACACATTAATATTTGAACAAATATTTGTGAAAGTCATAAGCCCTTGAAATCATTGTATTTTATTTAATAGGAAAAATCAATTCCAGAGCTTCAGATACATCTGCTTTAATCATATCCTCTAACTTAGAAGGGAATATATAATTTAGTGAATGCTGGGTTGTTCAAAGCTGTCTTCCTCAGGATACAGTATCAAACAGCCCCACTCAACAGAGCTCTTGTACACCCAATCCTATCAGGCCACTATTTGCTAACAAACCCTGAATGGTTTTCATGGGTAATGGGTTGACATATCATCCTTGACACATGGCACATAGGGAACATGCTTGACTCGGTCTTGCGCCCTTCAGGCGGTACAGGATTGCAGACATCCACAGCCATGCCCACAAAGCCGTATAGGTACCCTCTGGAACCAGTGGTGAGATTACTTGTGGATTTGGATTCCAAGGGCTCATGATGTGGGGTAAATATCAACACTGTACAAACATTTATAAACTTGTTAATGCACATATCGCTCATTGGTACTTGTGGATGAGCTAGCTGTGGTCTTTAATGTAGCATTTATGGAGGCGGGTGGAGAAAGCACGCAGGAAAGATGAACTGTGTTTGGGTCTTATAAAGGAAACCACGTGTGTTAAGGCCCAGAAGTATGTCTACATTTGACTAGGACCTTTTCATCTTCACACTAAAAAACAGTGAAACGTGTTTTAGATACACCAGCTACGTTTTGTGAGGATGGCTCCAAATATTAGGCTTTTTGTTCTTCTGTGCTTTTTAAAAAATGGATGATCTAGGTATATACATGGTTTGCAACTTTAAACTCCAGGATACGTGACACAATTGTCACAATCCGTTGGAGATATCCAGATTTGGAGGGAAAAAATCCTTATTATGTAAATGTTTTGAAATATAACTGTGCACAGCCTCTTTCCCTGCCCAGCCTTCTGAACTGTCCAAGTTCACCTCAGAACCAGGGAGGAGGGGGTGGAGTTATAGACCTGAGGATGTTGGGAAAAGCTGGAAGGTTGGTTTCCATAAAAAAGACCATGGAGCCATTTCCTAGGAGAAAGGTCTAGAAGAGCCAGGCTAGATTTTGAGGGAGGGAGAGACAGGAATGGACTCCTCTGGGCCTGCAGGATCTTCAAGGAGAGAACCATCTCGAGAGATTTGTTATTTTGCTCTGAGTTGCTGGGCAGATTTCTCACTTTGTTACCCCTTATGGAGAATTCAGGAAACATGTTTTATTTAAGACTCTGGGGATTGCTATTAATGTCTATTTTGATGAAACAGATTATAGAGGCAATAAATGAACTCAGATCATTCTGGATGCACCTCCCATTCTTGGGAGGTAGGTGCAACACAACAAAAATTTAAATTGCACAACTTTTAATAATATAGCAATAGTACTTGCTAATTACGGACACCCAGAAGATGGACATCACTCCCATACTCCAGGGCTCTCTCCAGCTTTTGTCTCCCACTCAAGAAGGCAATAAAAGTGCATGTGACTGAGAGAGACAAGAATGTAGCAAAAATCCTGACTGCTGTCATTTGTAAAAGTTTTATTTACAAATTTCTGTATTTTAATCACCTTGAGCAACATATAAAGCAGTGTAAAATTGCTGTTTGGAATTGGGTTTTGGAGCCCTTTCTAATGAGGTGACACAGGGCAGTTAACCTCTCAGAGTCTACATTTCCTCATTGCTAAATGGCTATTGTGAAGTTTAAATAAAATCATGTGTCCTTAGCACTATAGATGTATTGTGCACACTAGAATTAGTAAATATATGTGCACAGTAAAAACTAGTAAATGTTTGCTAGTATTATTTTTAGCAATAAAAGGTCTTGGAAAATATCTCCCAACTAATGATGGTAAACCAGGAAGTCATAATCCCTATTGTAGGCAGTTCTGGAGTTTTCCTAATTTTTTTTTTTGAAATCAGGACTTAATTTTATTATTTTAGCCAGGTTTACATTTTATTTTTATTATTTTATCACCCAGTGGAATTTATTTTTTTAAATGTTTCATTTATTTTTGAGAGAGAGAGAGTGGAATAGGGGCAGAGAGAAAGGGAGACACAGAATCTGAAACAGGCTCTAGGCTCTGAGCTGTCAGCACAGTGCCAGATGCAGGGCTCGAACCCATAAGACGTGAGATCATGACCTGAGCCAAAGTCAGACGCTTAACCGACTGAGCTACCCAGGTGCCCCACCAAGTGGAATTTATTCTGTATCCACATCATTTTGTGCTGTGGTGAGCATTTTATAGTGTAAGCTGAACAAATCATGTCTTTAGCCATAGGAAAGCAGAATATAAAATGGCAACACTGACCAAGATTAACATTTTTTAGAACACATATAATCCATGCACTGCTAAGAGGGAAACCATTTTAGCAAAAGCAAAAAAAATATATATATATATTATTATAAGGAAATGTGACGGTAAGGTTTTCAATAGCAGAATGTATCATTTTTTCTTGATCTTGATTCATTCCTTGAAGCATCACACATCTGAGAGAGCCTGCTGTGTTTCGGGGACTGGGCTAGGCACCTGAGATACAGCAGCAAACAAATCTGAGGAAAATTCCAGCTTCATGCAGCTTACATCTTGTTGAAGCTTGGATATCATCACTTTAATTTTAACGCACCAAAAATAGCACCACAAAGGCAAGAGGATCTGAGACTTGCCATCACTTAGACCCCTTTCCAAGGCTGGTCCTCTAGAGGCTGTTTATTTCTTCCTAGAATTGTCTTTAAGTAAATAGCTCCCACCAGAAGACTGGAAAAATACAGGTTATTCTTGTTCCTTAAAACACTTGGGCTTCCCCTAGGTGAGGGAAGCTGGATTAAAAGTGCATTGTATGTCTTTTTGTTGAAAATATAGTTTCCTAATTAAATCATCACTTAACCAATTGTTAATCTCCATTATAAAATTTAAAGCAAATTCAATCAAAATGAAAACTCCTATGTACCTTCACAGGCTTTCCCTCAAATCTTCAATGATTATCATTCACCTCTTAATTTAATCTGGTTTTCTACATAATTGGTATAAAGAAATATACTCACCTTGAATTCTTTAAAAAGTCTTACATAACACATTTAAAGATGGAGGCACGATTCCCTTTACCACCAATTTGTCAGGAAATTATTCATCAATGTTGTCCCTGGATATGCTATGCATCTGTCAAGTCACCATAAGTAGAAATTGTGGAATCAGGGGTTATTAACTCTTTAGCCATACTTCCTGGGGGGGGGGGCAGAGAATATATATAGATATAGATACATAGAGATATATAAATATATAAAATGTAAGCCAGAGAGAAAAGGAAAGAGAGAGAGAGGGGGAGAAGGAGAGAGAGAGAGAAAATGAAGATCCTAACAGCTATATCTCAAGATTCTAGCCATGGAAAATTTGAAAAAATAATACTGTAGTATATGTAGCATTAATGAAAATAAATAAATAAAATGAAATGAAGTTAATGAAAATAAAATAAATAGGTCTTCTTCCATGAACCAGCCTTTCACATGGTCTAAAAGCAGACATGTTATTGATGTGTTTTAAAACACTGAGGCAAAGGAAGGGTTACTAACAAGAAAAAATAAAAGCAGAAACATAAATACCAAGCCTTCAGCATACCCCCAGAGGATGTTTAATTGTCAGACGAATAGTTCAGACCTTTTATGATAAATGTCAAATGTTTGATGCTTATAGAGGAACGAAGTAGATTCGAGATGGAAATTGGGCCTTGGATCAGGGTGAGAAATCTGGGACCACGCAGCACGGAGGTGGGTGCTGCCCAGGAAGCCTGGTGTGCCCAGAGCCGGCGTGTCTAGGCCACTGCGATCCTAGGACAGTCATGGAATCCCGATTGGCTTTCATTCCCACTACTTGGGGGGGGGGGGGGGGGGGGAGGGCAGGCCAGCTTTAAGGAGCACCTCCAACTTTATGATTTTAAACCACTTCCAACACCACCACCCTTAGTTTCTGAGTCATCGTAAACTGTATTTAGAGAGTAGGCAAAACAGATTTCCTTTGCCTGATTCGTTCAGAAGCTGAGAATATCCAACCCAACACCAATCCATGCCAATTGTACACATTCAGGCCCAACTCAAAGCTCACCTCCTCCATAAAGCTTTCCTTAACCAAGCTTATTTTCACTCTGGTGCCTCCATGTGGTTCCAGCATATTCTTTACATTGTATTTTCTACAGAGTGATTATCATTCTTCTTGCATGCATTATTGAATGTTGTGTTTGGGTGCCTCGGTTACTATATGGTCTCGTGGAAAAAGCATGAGAACATATTTACATGGGTTAAATAATGCCGTTTCAGGATGTTCCAATGTTTCGTTATTGAATGCTCACAGTTTTCAATTTAAAAAAAAAGAACTTAAAGCATGGACACTGGAGTCAGAAGATCCGGGTTTAACTCTCAGCTTTATATCTTTCTAAGCCATGTGACACTGGGTAAGTTACTTAATCTCTCTGATCTGTAGTATCTCAGCTGGAAGAAGATGGTGAACAATCCTGACCTCACATGGGTTTTTGAAGATTCCTTGAAATGCTGAGTACAAAATGCCTGGCACAGAGGAGACACTATAAATCATAATTCTCTGTCCTTCCTCAGGAGACAGACTCATCTTTTGGGGAAAGGGAGGTTGTTTTGTTTAACTCTCTGGTAATTTCAAACATTTAGCACAGTTCTTTGTATAGGGAAAGTGTCCACTTACCACTGGTTGAAACCAATCTCTGAACTGGTAAAAAATGAAGAGAGTTAAGGGTAAAACATAAAGGAAAGAACGCTCCATGGTTTGGACACTGGATCTTGGTTCTCATTCTTGGCTAGCTGAGTAACCTCTACCCTCTGGCAGAACCATCCTTAGAAGGATAGAAATGAACTAGAGCAGAGGTTTGCAAACTGGTGGCCTTCAGACTATACCCGTCCTGTAGACGTGTTTCTGTTGGTCTACAAAATACTTTTTTCTGAAACTTGACTTGTTTGCCAACATTAAAAAATTATGAAATTTACCATGAAAATTGGATTGATGAAATTTTATGGAAAGATCCTGCAACCTGGGTCCATGTTTCCACATGACAATAGTCTAACAAAGTGGAGGTCGGCTCCCCCTGTAGATGGAACACGTGCCTCCCAGTTCACCCCAATCCCCTCCCAGCTCGCTGCTCTTGGTGGTGCTACCTGTCTCATTCTGAGAACACTAGACAAGACAAAATCTAGAATCCCTAGTTGTCCTCATTTTTGGAGCTGGAGAACCAAGATGGCTGAGGGCATAACTGCTGGTAGGGCCAGCAAGGATTTACGGGGAGCACTGGCTGCTGTCTTGGAAGGGCCCAGAGGCCTCGAGCCAGATCCCTTCCATCCCCCCATTGCCACACACTGAGCAGACTGGAGGACATGAAGGTTCATAAAATTAGGGAATCTAGAAGAAGAACCTAAGCTCATGAACGGTTCCCAGCATATTTAGTGAAATAGCTGAAACTTCATTGCTTCAGAGAATATTAAGAAGCCCTCGCTTCCCTTCCAGAAGAATCTCAGAATGATCCCTTGGGAACAGAGATAAGTGGCATGGGAGAAAGTGAAGGAGAATATGGCTTCAATGTGGAGCCATAGGCTCTTTGTCCCGTCTCTTGCCATGAGAGAAATAGGCTCCCTTAGGCCATGTGAGTCTCTTCAACCCCCAAACAGTGTCCCATTGGCAAGAGAAAGTATGGAGTGGGGAGCTGGAGACTGTAAGGTGGCATTAATGGCAGGTTCAAGCAACACCCACAAGCCACCTCTGGTAAACAGTCTGAGTGGGGCAGCTCAAAGTCTTGTGAGGGAAGTAGCCTTAACCATTGCAAATAGATGCATTCAGGGAGGTACCCACAGGAATGTACCTCCTGTCCTGCTACTTCGCCCTCCCACGGAGGGTCTCCACCTCAGCTTTCCAGCAGATCCAACGGATTCCTCAAGAAATGGCACCTAAACTCCTCAACCAGGAGTCCACGAGAACAGCAAAGCAAAAGAACAGGTGTACCTGCGGCTTAAAAAAAAAAGAAAAAAAAAGAGGAAAGATCAAGGAGAGAAGCAATCTGTGTGTAATGTGCTGTGGTAGTTAAACCGTTATCTTCTTTGAATTCTTTTAGAAATAAAATAAATATAAAAAGACAAGTAATTTTCTCACCTAATTTGCTTGTGGAGCTGATAATTAAGTGTTGTTGGTTGCATCACCAGAATGAATTTGTGATACTTGCTGGAGTGTCTCTGCATATTTAAAGACGAAAATGCTCTTTCTGGTGCTCAGTAAAAATATCATTTTTATGAGCTCCCTGCCCCCACCGTGCCCCGGGCAGTGCTTGTAGCCTCCATGCCATGTTTAGGGAGCTGCAAAACTCCCTGTGTGAGATGTGGAAACGATCAAGCTTATACCCAAACGCTCCTGGCAGCCTGCCTGTTCCTGAACTCTGAAAAGCAGGTCTGGACTCTGAGTTCTACAGAAATTCCAGATGCTCTCAGAGACACCTCCTCCCCTGCAGCTGTATGTTTCCTTCCCCTCCCCTCCCCTCCCCTCCCACAGTTCAAAACGTGGTAGGGAGGAAAATTGCAAAATGGTTAAAAACTCCAGCTTCAGGGGCCATCCTGTTTCGGATCGCCCACCAAACTCCTTCAGCCTCAGTTTCTCTTTCTCCCTCTCAAATAGAAGCCATAACTAAGTCGTGGGGGGTTTTACAAGGATGAAATGGGCTCATGCATGGATAATAATTAGCACACGGGGTAGATTTCACTGTTGTCACCATCACTGTCTATTCTAGATGACTCCAAAGTAGTTGCAAGTCAGAATAGCCTGAGGAGATTCTAAAAAATACATATGCATAGATCCCACACCCAAAACCATATTGGCACTTCTGAGAGTGGTCCTAATGATGTCTTCTAAGCTCCTCAGGTGAATGAATAAATGCTCAGCCAAGCCTGGGAACCGTTGATCCAAACCTACCACCACAGAACCTTAAAGACTGAACATGGAGAGAGTGACAGTTACAGGGGAGTCAAGGTCAGAGACAGAGCAAGGGTCCAACTGCTGGTCTGAGAATCATATTATGAATCTTCTTATTTTATTTAGTCTTCAGGAAAGGGCATCATCACCCTGTCATTTGATATATCTCCTTTCTTCCCTCAGCTTTCTTTTTTTTAAGTTTGTTTGTTTGTTTGGAGACAGAGTGTGTGCTAGCAGGGGGAGAGAGAGAGAGAGAGAGAGAGAATCTCAAGTGGGGTTCAAACTCACAAACTGTGAGATCATGACCTGAGCCTAAATCAAGGGTCAGTCAATCGTATTTATTGGTGCCAAAGACATCCATTGTTAGTAGACTGGGATATTCCAACGAGGTTGAACTTGCTCATTTTTTGTCAGGTGTGACAGTGGAGAAAGCAGAATAAATACAGGTGGAAATTTTAAAAAAAAATTAAGAAATAGGGAGACCCTCAATTCCAGTTATTCTAACTAGCATCTCCAATCAGGCTTAGCTCCTGTAAGGCTAGTTACTACACATTCTTTGTGTGACGTCCTCAGTTGAAATGATCAGCCAAACACATTTCTCCCAGGAGATGTGCTGTTCTTCTGCCAGTTGGGACAAAAGCAGATGAAGGAGCAAACATACACATCACCACCATGGCTGGTCCGTGTCTGGTAGCCACCGCAGGCCGGATCAGAGAAAGGGCCTCTCGGCACGCACGTCATTCCAATAGCTGTCACGTCACCTGTCTCCCCATTCAAGAAATATGTTGGTCTACAGCTACCAGTGACATTTTTAGAGGGATAAATAGAATTTCATTTATAAGAACTTTATTAAAACTGATGTGAATTTGATCCGGCCTTTATTAAGGCTTACAACATAGTTTGCAACTGATGTTGGGATTGGGAGACTTGCGATAGAACAGCGGTCCTCAACTGGGGGTGATTTTGCCCCAGGAAATGTCTGGAGACATTTTTGTTGAAATCACTGGGTCAAGGGGCTGCTTACAGACATCTAGTGAGTAGAGGTTAAGGACGCCGTTAAACATTCTACCATACACAGGTCAGGACCCAGTCAAAGAATGATCTCACTCAAAACGTCAATAGTGCCAATGTTGAGAAGGCTGGTTGTAGAAAAATCTGTCAGGTGTAGCTCCTGCTCACTTCACTAAACTTCTCTGCCCTCCTCTGCGTGGCAGTCTGCTCTTTTGTGCCCCATCAGAACACAGGGGTCACTGGTATTGGTTTTCATTGTTGGCTTGTCGGTCAGCCTCTAAGGCAGGGGACATCTGCTTGCAGCAATCTCTTTCCTCCCATGGGTAGTTGGGAGGAAGTGTGTATTTCAGGCTAACCTGAAGGATTACAATGGCACAGCTAGCTTGGGGTGGCTGAGACCCAGTCCTGAATCCTGTAATAACTAGCTTGAGTGCTTAACAAAATCAAAAAGATGAATGTATGTCATCTGCGTTGCCCCTCTGTGTTTAGGAAGGTGCACTAATCAGAAATAAATGGAGAAAGTTGTTAAACAGATGGCATGTGGATTAACAACAAAAGGAAGATAAAATCCAAATTGTGCGGGTAAATCTGCCTCATCGTAGCCATTCCTTCTGCTGAAGCTATTGTTTTTACTTAACACCCACCCCAAGTTATGCCATCATTGGCGTATACATTCTTGATACTCTTGACTCCAACTGGGTTTTTGATATCTCATTTTTTGAGAAAAGATTATCTGAAAATTGTGAGCTGTAGCAACATCAATAGTACGTGATATCCTAGAGAAAATGTGGACCCGGTTCTGAAAGTCAGACCGTTTCATTTTCATCCATGTTTCTGTATTCCTTAGATCTCATTTCCCCCAAATGATTTGTGTTTCTTCTTTGTGGCTCTGAAACAGGATGGTCATGACTCTGAGTTAGTCATGAGCCAATAAGTGGCTGCTCTGAATCAGCAGCAAAAATGGAAACAAAAGAATCCTTTGGAACTTTCACTGAAAAAAACCGGAGGGGATAGTTGTGAGTTTCGTTCTCCTGAAACACTTAAATCATATTACATCATTTGACTTCGATAAAACAAATGTTGCCTCCTTTGAGTGGCCATCCTGCTGGGTTGCAGAGAAATTGATTCTTACTCGAGCTCACCACCACCACCACCGCCCCAGGGATCCTAAGAAGCGTCAGGGGCTCTGAGGTAACCTGGAGCATTAGCTCAGGGTACTGGTTTCTACCGATTGCTCATTGTCCTGGTCCTTAACAGGGCTGCTACACTAAACAACTTCAGAGAGCACCATTCACCTTCAGAGAACCTGGCTGACTAGTCTGCAGACTACACTGTAAAAGACTCCCCTAGAAACAGTCAAAGGAGACATGTCGCCTCAGTGCTGCTGGGCCAAGCTGTGGCACTGAGACTTTGCCAATTCTGGAAGCTACTACAAACATGGTCAGGCTAGCTCTTCCTCCCTGAGACTCTCCCAACTCCCTGGAGCACTGTAAAGGAGTAAGGTGCCAGTTAATGCCATACCTCATCTCCTTCTCCGTTTTGGGGAACCCCACTAGAGCTTCCAAGGCTCCTTCTTCAACCTTCTTGCTTTGCCCTTCATAAAGCTCATCTGCCCACCCATTGTCCTTCTAATAAACGGGGCTTACCAGAAATAGGAATTTAGCCTTTCCTTGGTCTGGGAGGGACAAGGTGGTGTAGAAAATGAGATGTTGAAATTGGTCTGGTATTTTTGTTCTGTTTTCCTAATTCATCCTGATCTACCCAGGGCTGAGTTAGTCCCAGCATTTTTTCCGGGAGGATTCTGAAATAACTTGGCAAATGAGAGGAGGAGAGTGCATCCCCAAGAGCATTACACCTCCTGAAGAAGAGACACTTGTAAGCATGAAAAAGAAGGAAGCAACCTAAGAGAGAAAGGCGGGAAAGAAAAAGCAAAGACAAACTTTGCAAAATGTAAGTTCATTTCTCCAGAGTATATGTTAGGTGAGCATTTCTGCTCTCCTAGTTTCCTTCTTCCACTGGGCCTCTCAGGTGGGGTCTGCTTTGACCCTCTGGTTATAATCACTCCTCTTGGTTCTGGACATCACCTCGTCCAATGGCACGCTGTCTCCAGAGAACTCCCCCGCCCTGTTGGGTGAATCTATTGGTGTCAGGTTAGTTGGCTGAGAATGAAGTTTCCAAGCAAGAAGTATGGAGGAAAACCACTCTAACCAGGAAGAGAATGGGGAGTCTACATACCAACAGAGTTGACGGATTTCCTATGAAAAGAGACATTCTGATTCTGACATTTCCTCCTTGAAAAACAATGTTTTGATTCATTGTTTTGCTTAGACATATTGCTCTACTGTTCAATAGATGTTTCCCACCTCGCAGTCTCTTTATTGTCCCCCCTTTGTGCCATCATGGTAACACTTAGCACATTGCCCTGTGCGTGTTAGGTGTTCTATACTGGTTTGTGGAGTAGAAATAAAAGCAAGAGGAAACCGAGAAGATGGGGCAGGGGGAGAGAAGGTATGGAAACCAAAGCCACTGGTAACCATTTTTCATTAATCTTGTATAGCAGTAGCCTACTCCTGAAATCTGTCACACCTTTGAAGCGAGACAGTGTTGTGCGTATGTGTGTAAGTGTGTGTGTGTGTGTGTGTGTGTGTGTGTGTGTGTTTTAAAGGAGAAAATACAAAGCACTAAGTTGGCTTGTTGCTCAGCCACCCTCCCACCAGGGTGCTGGGAGCCTGAGAGCCACTAATGAGCATGGGTTTTATGCTTCCATTTGTCCCCGTTAGCTGGATCAGAAGAGAGCGTCTTTGAGCCTAAGCAGCCCACAAATCCTGGAGCACTTCCCTTTCATGTGCCCCACTGCTTATCTACTCTGACAACAATATGGTGAGACTTCCCTCCCTCTGGCTTAGGGCCATGGTCACCATCAGAGCACACACAGTGCTCTAGGAGTGGGCAGAATAGCAGGAAAAGGTCAGAATGAATAGTTACTTCTCTTGAAAGAAATATACCTTAGCTCAATTGCTTGTCTGCAAGAACAGAGGACATCTCTGCAAGGCATCTGCCAAACCAGCAAGTACTTCTGAGGATGGAATGTTGAACTTCTAACCCCAACTTGAGTCAGTCCCAAGTGACACTCTTTCACAGTGACTAGCAACCCTAATAAAAAGGGTTTTGAAGGTGGAAGATCCATCTCACCCCTGAGTGGTGATAAAGGCAAAAGGGAAAGTGGTAGGTAATGTACAGTATTTGGATCTGTTTGTCTTGAGTGAGAAGGAGAACAAAAATGAATTGACATCAGAGTGCTATGTAATGTCAAATGTCCCCAGTAGGTCTTACCAGGGAAGGGGGCAAGTGTCCAGGCCTTATTTTAAAAGATGCTGGAGGGGCGCCTGGGTGGCTCAGTCAGTTGAGCGTCCGACTCTGGCTCAGGTCATGATCTCACAGCTCGTGAGTTCGAGCCCTGCGTCGAGCTCTGGTGCTGACAGCTCAGAGCCTGGAGCCTGCTTCAGATTCTGTGTCTCCCTCTCTTTCTGCCCCTAACCCACTCGCATTCTGTCTCTGTCTCTCTCAAAAATAAATAAACATTAAAAAAATAACTAACTAAATAAATAAAAATTTAAAAATTAAATAAAAAGATGCTGTAAATGCCAAATCTCCTTGACCTCTTTAAAACGTCTATCTTTTGTTCTAAGAGGTTTTCTCATTTGAAATGGGAAGAAAAGGACACCCATTTGCAATGCCACTGATTAAATGAGACAAAGCCTAAAATGGCCAGTCGAGGTGATGTGTCCATTCACTTTTGATGTGCAATGAGCCATCCTACAACTTGGTGGCTTATGATGTGTTTATTGAAGCCACAGTTCTGTGGGTCAACAATTGGTCCAAAGTTCTGGTCTAGGCTGGGCTAGGGTATCTCTGGTCAGCTACCAAATTGGCCAGGGGCTGGAACAGCTCATCTCTGCTCCACGTGGTCTCCCATCTTCCAAGAAGCTGGAGCTCGTTGACCTGATGGCTGGCAGTCTTCCAAGAGGCTAAGCTAAGTTGCTCACAGTTTCTGGAGGCCTACGCTCGCAACGGGCACAGCCTTATTCTGCCTTATTCTATTGGCCAGACCAGGTTAAACCCAGTTTTAAGGGGTCAGGAACACAGGAACAGACTTTGCCTCTTGAAAGGAGAAGCTGCAAAATCACTTTGCAAAGCTGTGTGACTTCAGAGAGGAGTCTAGGAATTGGTAACTTTTTCGTGTGTGTGTGTGTGTGTGTGCGTGTGTGTGTAGTTTTTTTAATGTTCACTTATTTTAGAGAAAGTGCAAGCAGGGTAGGGGCAGAGAAAGAGGGACAGAGGATCAGAGGATCCAAAGCGGGCTCTGAGCTCACAGCAGGGAGCCCTATGTGGGGCTTGAACTCACAAAGATCATGATCTTGTGAAGTCAGACGCTTAACCAATGAGCCACTCAAGTGCCCCAATTGGTAACTTTTTCAAACCATCTGCAGAGTAGGGTTTTTTGGCACTTGGTCCTAGCCTCTGTCACAGCTTTGAAGAAATCCACAGAGGCAACCAGTGGCTGATTTGAAAAAAGAGCACTGGAGTAAGAATCAGGAAACCTGAATTCTTGTCCCTATCCTGCCATCATCATCAAAGTATGCGTTGCTATAACTTTGGTTTTGTCTTATCTACAAAATGAAGGAGGTGGATTCAGTAAACTCTAAGGCTCTTTCCACAGTTAAAGTCCTATGATTCTTGGATGGGAAGGTTTCCTTTCAATAGCTCAATAAGTAAGGATAATATATTTTTTTGTATTAAAACTGGGCATTATTATGTTTTTCATTATCTTCTGTTCTAGTTATTGCCCACAGCTGGCTTGTTCTCGTTCCATTCCACTGTCTAAGGTATCTCCTTCAGAAATGCGGATCCTTTGGGAAGCAAATAAATATAATAAATGGTCGCTATTCAGTTTTACTTACTTGTTGCACAAATAACATGGTGAAAACAGTGTCACAAAGAGAGAAACGCTCAAATACCCTACCACTCGCATAATATACACATAATTCCACATGTTCCATGAGTACTTACGTATAGCGTGCATTGTATTTAAAATTCACGGTTATCATATCTAAAGCATATGTCTTTATTCTAAGAAACATACATCCAGAAAAGTGCACATATTTAAGTCTAAAGTTGAACTCATTTTCAAAATTTAAACATTCCCACATAACAAACACCCCGATCAAATAAAATGTTAACAAAACCCCAAAAGCCCTCCTCATTCTCCCCTTTTCCAGGTAGTACTCAACTCCCGAAAGTTAACCAGTATCTCAGCTTCTATTACTATAGATCATCTTTGCCAGTTTTTGCCTTTCATGTAAAGGAAATTAGACAACATGTATTCTTTTCTACCTGACTTCTTTCACTCAACATTATGGCTATGATTCATTCATGTTATCTCACAGAGCAGCAGTTTGTTAATTTTCATTGCTGTAAGTTATTTCAGTGTGTGAACATACCAATAATTTATTCATCTAGTGGTAGTTTCTAGTCTGGGGCTATTATGAATTGTGCCCCTATGAACACTCTTATAAGTGTTTTTGGTGCACATGCGTACACATTTGTAGGTGCACACCTAGGAGTGGAATTGTTGAATCGTAAGTTTTACGTTCAGCTGTCGTAGATACTGTTCAACAGTTTGCCAAATGGATTTTGCCAAATTACATCCTTAGCAGCAGCATATTGGAGTTCCAGCTGGTTTACATCTTTGACAACACTTGGCCAATATCAGCCTTTTTAAATTTCACCACTCAGTGTTTTCAGGCATGGCGCTGTGGCTTTGTCAGTGTCATTTTTTTCGGAATCTGTATGCGTGTGTGTTTATACTACATAAAAGATCGTCCTTTGGGGCACCTGGGTGGCTCAGTCAGTTGGGCGTCGGACTCTTGATTTTGTCTCCAGAGTCTCACAGTTCGTGGGATCTGGCCCCCCTGTCTGGCTCCACGCTGACAGCACAGAGCCTGGTTGGGATTCTCTCTCCCTCTTTCTCTGCCCCTCCCCAGCCTGTATATGCACTGTCTCTCTCTGTCTCTCTCAAAATACATAAACTTAATTTTAAAAAAATCATCCTTTGAAGTTCCATCTGGACCTTGAATTCTGATTCCTCCTTTCCTGGTATGAAATTTAAAAGAAAACAAACATGCAAGAGCAAAATGTGATATATACATACAATGGAATATTATTCCATCTTAAAAAGGAAAGAAGTTCTAACATGCTATGTAACATGGGTGGAAATTAAGGACATTATGTGAAGTTAAATAACATTATGCTAGTTTAGTCAGAAAAAGACAAATATTGTCCTATGCCACTTGGATGAAGTGTTTAGAATAGCCAAAATCATCTAGATGAAAGTAGAATGATGGTTATCAGGAGCCAAGGGAGGGGAATGGGGAGGTACGCTTACTGGGCAGAGTTTCAGTTTTGCAAGATGAAAAGAATTATGGAGATGGAATGTGGTGATGGTTGCATAATAACACGAATGCACATAATACCACTGAACTGTATGCTTAAAAATGGTGAAGGTGGCAAATTTTGTTATGTGTATTTTGCCAGAATTAAAAAAATAAAGAGCAGAAAGAAAGTGGACATCAGTCCCAAACTTTTATAAAGTATAGAGTATCTCCTCCTATCTTGACCTTCAAAGTTCTCTTAGGAGATGCCAAGTAGGCTAGGCAGAGAAAGAATATGAACAGAAGAATGTTTCTAAGCATCACATGTTCCTTTACCATGCATCATAGAAGTCATCTACCTCCCACTCACAAAAAAAGTAGAATCACTGGGGGGTACAGTCACAAGGAGGCAGATTTGAACACAGTATAGGAAAATACCTATCTTTAAATAAACTGAAAAAGAAAGTGGCCTTCAGGACACTGGCCATATTTGAATTTTTCTTTTGAGGGATGCTACGGACATAGGAAAATGGAAGTTCCTCCTGATTCTATAACTCTAGTAAGTTTTTCTTAACAGTTGGATCTTAAACTGAACATGAACATAGATTATTGCCGGCTAACTTGAAATGCCTTTTTGAAAGTATTCTCCCCTTCCCAGAAGGTACATGGTCCTTTCAGATCATTCATAACCAAGATCCAACAGACTATATAAGCCCATTAAAAATTGCCTGGAGATGACATGTGCCATTGTCAGGAATAAACTCCCATTGAAACAGTCCAACTTCATGGATGCCCATTAGATGGCCTGCTTTCTTAGAGACTTGGTGCTGGAGACTGAATGTTCGTGTTCCCTGAAAATTCACATGTTGAAACTTAATCTCTAATGTGATAGTATTTGGAGGTGGGGCCGTTGGGAAGTGATTAGGTGATTAGGGTGAAATTCTCCATGAATGGGATTAGTGCTCTTATAAAAGGGACCTCAGAGATCTTCCTCACTTTTTCTATTATGTGATGACATAGTGAGAAGACAGCCCTCTTGTGAGCCATGAAATAGGTCCTCACCAGACACGGAATCTGCTGGTGCCTTGATGTTGGACTTCCCAGCTTCCAGACAGTGAGAAATAAAAATGTTGCTGAAACCACCCAGTCTATGGTTATTTTGTAGCCTAAATGGATGGAGATATTGGCTCCTTAACCTCAATTATATTCTACAACTAAGCCCTTAGTCTCTGGCACGTCCCATTTGAACTTCTATTGATTCTCCCCTTAACTCCTTAGTGTGAATTAGATGCCAGCCCATTGTTTCTCTGGGATTCCCCTGGCACAGTCCCAGTCCAGCCTTGTAAAGTCCTGTGCAATGCCAAGTGAGAAGACAGACGGATGAAAATATTTCTTATTCAAGCCATTTCCTGTCTGAAGTGGAAACCAGATTAATGATGGGCATAAACATTGTGATCACTTTTAACTAGGGTATTAATCAGCTTGGTGTAAAAAACTCTCTTATAGCTATTTTTATTTTCACTAGAGTTTTGTCAGGAAACATTATTTTAATAGGTGCCAAATCCAAGGTTAATTTCTCACCTACCTAGGTCTCTAATATTCTTCAACCTGAAATATTTAAGCCAATTTGTGCAGTGAGGTCTGCATGCAGAGTGCAGTCAGAAATCTTTTGCTCAGTTTTGAGAAAAATTTATGTCAAGAGATGCTGTCAACTATGTATAAGTAGATGATATCTAAGATCCAAATTAGTTTTAGAATGCTATGATTACTATTAAGTAATAATAATGGAGACCATTTATTGACTGCTTTTGTTTCATGAGGGAGAGAAGTGTAATCATTTTCACCCATTATGCATACGAGGAAACTAAGTCTTAGTAAAGCAAAATATACTGCCAAGGTCAATCCCAATGCCTGAATTCTAATTCTATCTACAATGCACACGTGTTCTTAACCACTACTCTCTGTAAAGGACACTGTTATCCTCACTTACTGAGCCAGACTGAAAAGAAACAGGCATCAGGAATGAGAAGGGATATGAGTTGGATAGAAAAATTCACTGTCAGTAAGAGTTAACAAACAGTGAAAAATGTTATAATAAAGAAGCCGTGATATATCTGCAGCAATATTTTAAAAGACATTATATGCTCTTATCTAACTAGTCAGTCCAGTGAAATTGACTAAATCGGAGACCAAAGGAACAGTGGAAGAATATTCCATCCTGAAATTCTATAATTAGTGAGATCCCAGGGGGAGTCTAATCTGCTTATCCATTAAAAGTTTTACTTGAACATAATCTATTAAGGAAGATGCTAAATCCGTTTATCATTGTTTTGTCTGGCATAGAGAAGACATCCAAGAAATATTTATTGAGTGCCTAATTGGTTGAATTTGAGCATGTTCTGGTCTACATGGGTGGGCAGATGGAGTGGGCTAGCTATGATTTTATTGAGAGGCAGGCTTGGTGAGCCTCTTTAGATATGAAATACCTGAATTAGTTGGGAGGGATGGCAGAAGTTGTAGGGATAAGACCACCAAACGAATGGGAGGAAAACCATGGCTCTAGTCCACGTCCCAAAGAAGAGAAGGTCAGAGCCTTTAATTTTGACGTGATAGTCTTGGCTTCACTTTGGGGAAAGGAGCAGTTTACATGCAAAGCAGTCCCTTCTGCATCCAAATTAAGTTCTGGATGAGTCTTGAGGGAACTTGGGGTAAGTTCCTAAGAAGAAAGGGACAGCAGAACCTAAAATATCAGCTACTGAAAAAGTGCAGTGAGTCTTCCAGAAGCTGGGAGCATTTGTTTCTGGCTTCAGTTTAGACCTTAGCATTGAAGGGAGGAAAGCCTACATGTCACAACTCGTGGGAGATGTTGATGCTGAACAACAAGGCAACAACTGGAAGTCAAGACAGATGACATGAAGTAGAACCCACAGAAGAGATTTTAAGGACGTCTTATGGAAACTAAGGCCTAAGCAGAATGTCAGAAGCAACAGACAGATGGAAAGTAGGTTTCTTGAGTAGAAGAGGTCTGCAGCAGTTTGCTGGCCGGGACAACTTGGGTCCCCTGCAGGGACAGAAGCAGAGAATAGAAAAGTGTTTGCCAGGGATTGGAGGATGGGGGGAATAGGAAGAGGTTGGTAAAAAGGTACAGACTCTTACTTATAAAATGAGCAAGTTCTGAGGTTCTTTTTTTTTTTTAAGTTTTATGTATTTATTTTGAGAGAGAGAGCATGTGTGCAGGGGAGGGACAGAGAGACAGGGAGAGAGAGATAGAATCCCAAGAAGGCTCCACACTGTCAGCACAGAGCTGATACGGGGTTTGAACCCACGAAACCATGAACTATGAGCTCATGACCTGAGCTGAAATCAAGAGCCAGACGCGTAACCAAGTGAGCCACCCAGGCACCCCCCAAGTTCTGAAGTTCTAATGTGAAATATGGTGATTATAGTTGCTGATCTAGTATTGTATAATTGAAACTTGCTAAACAGTAGGATTTAAATGTTCTCACACACACAGAAAGGTAAAATATGTGAGGTGATGGATATGTTAATTAACTCAGTGGGAGTACCCCTTCACAATGTGTATGTATGTATGGTTGAATGTTGCACAACATGGGTTTGAGCCTCACAGATTATCATCTTATCCTATATCTTATATCTTGTATCTCATCTTATCTTATCTTATCTTATCTTATCCCAGCACCAGGCTCGAGAACTTGCAACCATGAGATCAAGACCTCAACCGAGATCATGAGTCAGAGGCTTAGCAGACTGAGCCACCCAGACGTCCTGTGCAGGGCCATTAAACATGGATTTTTTTACAGTACAGTCCTGTAAGTATATTCTCTCATCCTTATGATTTTCTTAATAACATTTTCTTTGTTCTATCTTACTTTATTATAATACAGTATATAATACATATAAAAGGGGCACCTGGGTGGCTCAGTCAGTTGAGCATCCAACTTCAGTTGGGGTCATGATCTCATGGTTCCTGAGTTCGAGCCCTACATCAGGCTCTGCACTGATAATGTGGAGCATACTTGGGATTCTCTCTCTCCCTATCTCTGCCCCTCCCCTGCTAACTCTCTGTCTCTCTCTCTCTGTCTCTCAAAATAAATAAATAAACTTAAAAAAATACATATAACATACAAAATGTATGTTAATTGACTATATTACCAGTAATGCTTCTGGTCAATATGAGAGGCTACCAGTAGTTAAATTTGGGGGGTCAAAAGTTATGCACAATTTGCAACTCAGTAGGGTGGGGTGCCAGTGCCCCAAATTCCCATGCTGTTCAAGGGTCAACTGTATATCAAACCACCATAGTGCACTTTAAATATCATACACCGTTGGGTGCCTGGGTGGCTCAGTTCGTTGAATGTCTGACTCTTGATTTTGGCTCAGGTCATGATCCCATGGTCATGGGCTTGAGCCCGGTGTTGAGCCTCACATCAGGGTCCATGATGGGCATGAAACCTGCTTGAGATTCTCTCTCTCCCTCTCCCCCTCTCCTCCACTCGCTCCCTCTAAATAAATAGATAGATAGATAGATAGATCTGCTTGAGATTCCCTCTCTCCCTCTCCCCCTCTCCTCCACTCACTCCCTTGAAAGAAAGAAAGAAAGAAAGAAAGAGGAAAGAGATATCTTACAGTGTTGTGTCAATTATATCTCAATAAAGCTGAAAATAAAATAAAATAAAATACAGACTGCAAAAAATAATAAAACAACAATATTAAAGCTTCAAAATCTTTGGAGTCATCTTCTTTCATTTTTCAAACCCAAAACTACTTCCATGTTTTCTGCGTCCTGTCAAATTGAGACTTATGTTTTGGAGGATGCTTATGTGGCACACTGATATCACTGTACCTTTAGGGCCTTGGGAAGTTATCATGAGTTTATAAGATATTCTCAAAATCCCACCAGCTTGTAAATTACATGAGGACAAGAGCTGGCTGTTTTGCTCACCGCTGAATTCTCTGCATCTAGTACAATGCCTCGTAGGCATCTCAAAATTATTTGTTGAATGAACAGCCCTAACACTGGGCTACTGCATTGTCATCAGAATAAATATGGGGAGACAACTAGCAGTTTCTGTAGCAGCAAAGCGTGAAGATGGCAACTAAAGACTCAGAAATAGTAATACATTTGAAGTTTGGAATTGTGGTTTTTAGGAATCATTGCGTTCAATCAGTAAAAAAAGCTTACTTGCTGTAATTCCCCCAAATCGGCTATATTCATTCCATTTTAATCATCTCTGACCTTCCCTTCCTATTTCCCACCTCAATTCCAGGGAACAAAAACAATTCCATGTGTCTCTTTTTCCCTACCTCCCTGTTTAAGACTTAACAGTGCTAGGAAGCCACGATTTGGAATCTCTAAGAGTTAAAATGGGAAAAAGCATGAAAAACACTGTGATCCATTTTCCCTAAGCCCGTTGATCTTCCTGAGTTCCTACTGTCAACGGATTCTCCTCAGCAGGTTTCATTTCAATCCATTGCCAACCAGTATGTATGGAGTCAGCATGACAGTATAAACCACATTATGGCTTAAATGCAGAGGAAATAAGTGGCTCAAAGCGGTGTCCAAAGACCCTGAATTCACAATAAGATGCTGCAGATTTGTGTGACCAAGTCACTAAAGAAAGCATTCCTGTAAAACAAACGAGTAAATCAGAAAGAATAAATCAGAGTAGTGAACCTTTTTCTTTTTCTTTTTCTTTTTCCTTCTGTTTTGATAGTGCAAAAAATAAAAAGGATACTAAAGTTTTGCTTGTCACAGAATACTAATCTAAATTGGTTGAAACTGCTACACCAGTGTTCTGCTGTTTTCATTTGGTTTAGTTTGGTTTGGGTTTTTGCTGGCCACTTCAGTGAACCGAAGAATAGAATAATCTCTGAGTCTAAGAGAGACTCCTGAGCTCTCACCCTTAATTAGTTCATCTATCACCATCAGCATGATGCAACAGAGGGGGAAAAAGTATATTTTTAAACGTAATTAAGACCCTTTTGAAGCTGAATCTCAAATGCATTACATTAAGTGAAAGAAGCCAGACTCAAAACATGACCTGCTATATGGTTTCATTTATGTAACACGCTGAAAGAGGCAAAATAATAGGGACAGAAAACAAACCAGTGGCTTCCAAAGCCTAAGGCTGGGGTAGGAATTGACATAAAGGAGTGGTTAAGAATTGTGGGGGGTAAGAATTGTGGGGGGTAACAGAAAGGCCATATGCCTTGTCATTGTGTTATACAATTGTACACGGAAAATTGTGAATGTACTGTATTTAAACTATTCCGTGATAAAACCGAAATGAGGGGGAACCTCTATTGACACAAGCATACCAATTTGTCCCCACAGAATGAGAGGGTGAGGAATGGAAGGGGACAGAGCAGGTGGAGTGAAAGTAGCATTGGCATCATCGTAACTACTATGCTTTTAGTTCTCTGCACATAATGGGTGTGTTGCAAACATTATCTCATCTGGTTCTCGCATTAGTTTGCCTGAAATTGTATACCAAGTAGGCCCCAGGCATGGATTTCAAACCCCAATCTGGCTGACTCCAAACCCCAAGACTTTCATAACGTGCTAAACCGCTTCTCCCACTGTGGGCAGGCACTTGATGTACAGAAATGCCTTTACTTCCCATGACCTTGTGGTAAAACACATTAGTGCCCGCCTCTCACAGATGAGGAAACCCATCAGAGCCTGGTAACTTGCTCCAGAGCCGGGATTCAGATCCGGGTCTGTGTGACCCTATACCATATTTTTGTTGTGTTTGTTCTTGTTTTCGCTCTTTCCAACGCCTCTCCCAGTAAGAGCTGAAAACTCTGAAGAGAATATACATGTGTCTATCATCATGCATCCTCATGCACACAGGAAGGCAGGCCTGGATACTAAGGGGTTTGCAAATGTAGCTGCCTTGCGCGATTAATGATAAGCCACAGACTAATACATAGCTAACTATACATGTGGAATTAATTGGTTCTAATAAGTATTAATTAATTAATTAAAATTAAACACACCTTATTAAAATTTGCAGATGTTGAGTGGCAAATTGAAAACATGTCTTTTAGAATCAGATGACCCAGGTCTGAAACCCCCACTTAATGCTTACTGGCCAACGCTGGACAAATTTCCTAAATTCCCCATGCCTCAGTTTCTTTAACAGCAAAATAAAGATGTTAACAGTACCAAACTCCATAGGGTCGGTTTTGCAATTTAATTACTTCATCTGTATAAAATACTTAGTGTTCTAAGTGCCTGGGATATGTGGTAAAGAATTGATACGTGATTTTCTTTTTCGAGGTAAACAAATACAGAGATACAGAGGAGGAGACTCAAAAGACGGTCAGCTCCAACAAGTAAATGCTTGCTACTTGCCTTCCTTCTTTCCTTTTCTTATCTTCTTTTCCTTCTTTTGGACACACGCACACAAATGTCATCGCTGGAAGGTGATCAAAAAAAGAGTAAAAACTAAAAATTTTTAAAAAAGAGAAAACTTCCCCAGGTCATATATATATATATATATATATATATATATATAGCCCTATAATCCTAAGGGGGTGAAAGAAATATTAAAACTGAGGGGGGAAAAAAACCCATAAATTTCCTTTAAGATAAAATCTGTGAGCCTTAAATCTGTCTTGTTTATCATTAAATACCCAGTTCTAAACATTCAATATATACTATACTTACCTGTGTTACTGATTTCTGACTGTGCCAGACGGTATAAGGACCACGTAGGTTACATTTCAGAGGCTCAAGTCACCTGTTGGTCAAACCTTGGGAAAAAGCTGCATAGGTTGCGTTTTTAAG
Organism: Panthera leo; assembly: GCF_018350215.1. Classification (NCBI taxonomy): domain Eukaryota; kingdom Metazoa; phylum Chordata; class Mammalia; order Carnivora; family Felidae; genus Panthera; species Panthera leo. The sequence continues at coordinate 143,457,980 of NC_056687.1, read as the reverse complement.
GAGAATTCCAGCTATCTATTGTTGTTTAAGAAGCTACCCCATGGGGCACCTGGATGGCTTTGTCGATTAAGCTTCCGACTTTGGCTTAGGTCATGACCTCACAGTTGGTTCGTGAGTTTTGGCCCCTAGTAGGGCTCTGTGCTGACAGCTCAGAGCCTGGAACCTGCTTTGGATTCTGGGTCTCCCTCTCTCTCTGCCCCTCCCCTGCTCATGCTCTGTCTCTGTCTCTCTTTCTCTCTCAAAAATAAATAAACATTAAAACAAAAGAAGCCACTCCAAAACTTAGGGGCTTAAAACAATGATTTATTATTTTTGCTCACAATTCTGTGAGTTGACTGAGCCCATTTGGGCTATTCTGGCTTGATGTCTCTCCTACAGTTATAGTCAGATGGTGGCTGACACTGGAACCGAGCAACGGTGTCACCGAGCTGCATGTGAGAAATGCCTCACTCACATCGCTGGCCGTCAACACTGGCTGCGTCAAGGATGGATGTTCAGCTGGGACAGTCAGCCATGGTACCCGTAGGTGGCCTCTCCATGTACCTACTCTCCTCACAGTATGGTGGCCAGTTTCCAAGGAGAGTCCTGAAAGAGAGTGCTCCCTGAGCAAGCATTCTGAGACACCCCGGAAGAAGCCATTAAGCTTCTTATGACCCAGCCACAGAGGTTCCAGAATGTCAATTCTTCCTCATCTCTCGGTGACACAGGTCAGTCAGCTCAACCCAGATCCAAGGGAAGAGGAGTCAGATTCCACCTCTTGATGTGAAGAGCAGCACGTCCATATAGGGAGGAAAGGAACAATGGTGGCCATCCTTGGAGCCCATCACATAAAGACACAGCCTCAGGAAATAAACTGAGGCATAAAAAGCAATAGTCACTATCAGTTGGCCTCTTCTCCCCAACAAGGGCCCCGTTAAAAGAAACGAAGCATGTACTTTGCAAGCTTGGGTTCTTCTTTCCCAGCTCCCTCCCACAGACATTAACTGTTCCCATGTAGAATATGAGTTCCCATGTAGAATATGCACCTCCTGGACATGAGGTGCCCAATGGCTGGATGGAGCACCGGGTGATTTAGAACAAGGTCTCTTTTGATACTCACTATACACTGTCACCGGCAGGTCCTCAATTGTCCTTGATGTTTTTGTGCCCTTGTATCTCCCTTCTCCAGCTTCAAGCAGAGGGCTGCTTCTCCTGACAGCAGTGGGATAAGACGGCACAAACACAAACAATGAGTAAAAGACAAAAGCCAAACCTAATAGATCCTTTGTTCCTCTCCCCCTCACCCGCCCCTCCCCCCCAATGTGTTTCTGTTTTTTTGTTTTGTTTTTTTTTTTAGTAAATTGAAACATTTTAGAACAGGTTCTGATTTACCGAATTATTACGAAGATTCTATAGGCTGTTCTTATATACTCCACCCTCAGTTTTCCCTGTTCTGAACATCCTGCATTACCAGGGTACCTTACCACAATTCATGAATCAACATTGATATATTATTATTAACTAAAGTTCGTATCTTTTTTTTTTATTTTTTTTTTAACGTTTATTTATTTTTGAGACAGGGAGAGACAGAGCATGAACGGGGGAGGGTCAGAGAGAGAGGGAGACACAAAATCCGAAACAGGATCCAGGCTCTGAGCTGTCAGCACAGAGCCCGACACGGGGCTCCTACTCACGGACCGTGAGATCATGACCTGAGCTGAAGTCGGACGCTTAACCGACTGAGCCACCTGGGCGCCCCTAAAGTTCGTATCTTGCTGAAATTGCCCCGGTTTCTCTTGATGTCCTTTTACCATTCCAGGATCCAACTCCTGTGATCACACACACATTTAGTTGTTTTGTCTCCTTATGTTGCTCTTGGTCATCACCATTTCTGACTTCCTTGTTTATCCTGACATTTGAGAAATAGGCAGGTTTTCTAGACTGCTCTCCTCAATTAGGATTTGTCTCCTGTATTTCTCAAGGATAGACTAGTATGAGGTGTTTGGGGGCTGTTTTATTTTTCATCTTTCTGGCTTGGTCTCTTCCTTTTTATTAGTCTCAGTATTAATAATAGTCCCAATTTGTTTCATATTTGGAAAGAAAAGAAGGCTATTAGGAGGATAATATTCTGATTTTTCTTAATCTGGAATCTGACTTAAAGGTCTAAAACAGTGGATTCCATTTCCTGCTGGAAGCACTGAGTTCAAAACACCCTAGACTCTCAGGACCACGGATAATGATACCAAATATAAATTTCTACAGGTAAATACACACAATTTTCTCAAAGTCAAATTTCTCTGGGGCTTAAAAAGCCCTGATGATTCAGTCAAAATACGTGCTTAGAACCTAACCATATTGTGTGTTTTCAACCTTACCAAACAGCAGTCCTTAAAATCTGTCATTTTTTCTTGAATGGAAGGATTTTGGCTTCCCACTTATGTAAGTAAATTTCATGACAGCCTCTCCAGGAAAATTCACAGAATGAAGAGGAGTGGTTTGCTCTGGCAGATAAACAGCTTCTCCACTCAACATTTCTTCAATGTGTTGTTTGTATTTTCTCTCCTTACAGTTTCCTTTCCCATATGGAGGGAACATATTTTCACGCAAACAGAAATATGTTCATATCAATATTTGGTTGAGATTTTTCCCCCTTGGCATCTACTTAACTGCTGTTAAATAACAGTCTTTCCATATTTACAGTGTCAACAAATGCGCAGGGAATTTTTATTTATTTTCTTTAGCTTTCAACAAAATGGTTTTATTAAATTGAACTGCCAGTGGGGAATACTACAGAGGGCTCTCCCTGTCTCCCTCTCTCCCTTCTTCTCCCCCACTTCTCCCCTCCTCAATGCACACACTACTTTATAATATTTTCTGAAAATGGAAAAAAAAGCCAGTTCTAGTAATATTCATAATGATTTTACTTTTCAAAATTAAAAAAAAAAAATTCTGTATTTATTTTGACTGAGAGCACACGCTCAGAGGAAGAGGGAGAGAGGGAGAGAGAATCCCACGCAGGCTCTGCACTGTCAGCGAGGAGACTGATGAGGAGTTAAAACTCACGAACTTTGCAGCCCATGACCTGGGTCAAAACCAAGAATCGGATGCTTAACTGGCTGAGCCACCCAGGCACCCCGACTCATAATGATTTTAAAATCCCAGCCCAGGTATGAAATTAGTGAAGAATGTTATTTATAGAGAGAATTGTGTTGGTCTCTGTGTTGCCACCAACTCTCATTCTGGTCAACTTTCACTCGGGTCCTCTCTGGACTTCATTTCTTATATTTGATTGACGAGATTCCTGATTACTTTCCCAACACTAAAACACAATGCCACTTTGTGTTTTTATTCACAAACGCCCCATAACAGTGGTGGTGTGCTGGTAAAGCAATTCTCTTGGAGGACAAGCCCTGATTTGCAGCCTTTGCCAATTTCTGTGGCACAAAATAGTCCCATTATGGCCAATTTCAAGCTACCGACATTTTAACAATCAGCCTTCATATTTTCTGAATATTTAGAAGTCAGTTCTCATGGGTTCTATGGGATCACTCCAGCATACCAATCAAGCAGCCAGTAATAAGGATTGGGATTAAATTTTATTGGGGATTAAATTCATTTTGGGAAAAAAGTACATATATGCTTTCTGATTCAACTAACATGATTCTGAGAGTGAAAATATTGTGTGTATTCTGAAGAATCCCTTTTTATTTTCACTGTCACCACCTTAGTTGAGCCACCCAAATCCAGATTATTACAAGAGTCACAATAACTACCTGAATGAGTTCTGATTCCCTCAGAAGCAGAGCCTGAGGGAAGGATTCAGATTCAGGTAGTTTATCTGGGAAGAGATAAGAATATGGATATGGGAAAATGGAAGCAAGAGTCTATATTTACCATGTCTTTTATTTTCTATATTCTGATGCTTTGACATCTAGAGCATTGCCAGCCTTCAGGGGGACTGCCCCTTCCAGAGTTGGCCATTTCCTGGAGATAGTTAACTTGCCCATGAGTGAGTTTCAGATATAAGTCAACCAATCCAGAGCCCGTATCTTAACCACCTCCTTTGTTGGGCTGTCAAACTCCAGGCCGTTATTCACCTGCCCTAATGACCCAGGACCAGGTACCAGACCACTAGGAACAACCCCTTTGCCTTAGAGCCTACTAAAATATCCAAACTAGCCAGTCCTAAACCTGCTTATCCTGCCCCTTCTGTTCCTTCTTGAGGAAACCACAATAAGGGCTCTTTCCCAGTTTCTCCTCTCCTTCTGCCTCCTGACCAACCCCATTGCTTTCCCCTTGTCCCACCAACCCCCTGGGATGGGTGTGCCCCTCCTCTTGGGAACTACGAGTAACAAACTACCTTTCAAATGGCAATTATTGCCTGGTCCGGTTGGTCTGTTAATACACTGTATTCTAAAACAGTTGAAAGTGAAGGCAGTTATTAAAGCATGTTATTAGGCCAACTACAGACTGTAAGGTGCTGAAGCCTAATCCCATTTGGAACCAGTGTGGAACACACACCTCAAGATTGTCCCTTGAGGAACAAGAGAACTGGACGATTTACACGCCAAGCCTTGTCTCTTCTAGTGGCAAAGCTGGCTCCGATGACAAGAGACAGCTCTGAGGCAAAGAAAATCAGATGCTGAAATGGCACAGATAAAGTGCTTCTGCCCTACTCACCAGCGTTCCCTTTGGATCCCTAAACCCTGACATCTTTTTTGGGTCACTAAAACCGTCAGGGATGTCAGCTGGAGTTGCCTTAAACTTTAGGGCCTAAAAATTCCAAAATGTGACTGCTCTTCAACCAATTGCAAAAATCCATGGTGATCCAGGTTCTCCTAATCTCCAGTCCTTCCTTCTCCAGTGGCTAATCAAACATGGCCACAGCCTTTGCAGTCTTCTGGAACCATCACCTAAAGTCAACATGCTGACTGAGCATCTTCACAGACTTCCTCAACAATACTGAAACTTCCCACACTGATTAGCTTCTTAAATTAAACCAATACGAAAGTTTGTGGGTACCTGCCGGTCATGTGCAGGCCACAGAGAACCTCAGAAATTACCTCAGGCCCTTTGCTCCCCAGCTTCTGTACCAATCTTTACTCTCTGATTCTTAGATGTCCTATTTTCCCTTGAGTCCCTACCTTAGTCCCTTTCTCTGTCCTTTGAACAATCTGATTTCTAAATGTTTGCTGCCCTCTCAAGAGGCAGCTTTGAAGGATAACGCACCTCCCAGAAATGATCTATCAGTCTACTACACTGCCTCATGTCTCCTGCATTAAATATTTGCTAGATGAATGAACACACCCACAGCAATGAAGGGTGGGAGATAGTATATTTATCCTGACTCTCCATTAGAGTGAAAGCTGACACTTTCAGCTCTATGCAGCAATCCCTCCTCCTCCAGCAGCTTTACCTCTCTTCCATGCCATTATCTATTCACTTCTCCATATAAAAACTTTGCAGTCTTCCTCCCTCCCCCAAGTTGTGACTGGAAACAAGACAGGTTACTGTGGTAGCTTGACTGTAAAGATGGCTACCAACGATTCTTTTCATCCTTGTGAAAAAGCACACTGCTTCTCCCATCAACTGGGAGAGACTCACCGTTCTCCTCTTGAATCTCAGGTTGGCCCTGTGATTCGCTTTGACTAATAGAATACAAGTGATGTTCTGTGAGTTCTAGAGCCTTAGCCTCAAGAGGCCATGCGGCTTCCATTTTCCCTTTCTTAGGATCCAACCACCACATAAAGAAGCTTGGGCTAGATTCATAAGGGATGGCAGATTTCGATATCAATATAGAGAGAGAAGGAGGGAGGGAGGTGCAGGTAGCCCGCAGCCATTCCAGCCATTCTGGAACCAGACACATTTCTAGATGTGTGGGTGAAACCATCTCGGATATTCCCAGGCTGAATGGCAACCACATGAGGATTCCAGTTGCATGACTCAGAGCAGAAGGACTGCTCAGCTAATCCCAATCAACCCACAAAATTATGAGAAATAATAGAACTTGTTTTTTAAGCCACTAAATTTTGGGGTTCTTTATTGTGCAGCCCTAGATAACAGGTTTTTTTGGTTCCCTCTCCTAACTCCCTACTACACCCATCACTTATTTTACTAATAGAAAATAAATGCAAGGGTGCCTGAATGACATCTGGCTCTCGATCTCATCTCAGGTCTTAATCTCAAGGTTGTGAGTTCAAACCCTATGTTGGGTTCTATGCTGGACATGAAGCCTATTTAAAATCAACCAATGAATCAATCAATCAAAAGGAATAATTTATAATAACAGAACTCTGTTAATAGGGTCTGACGACCAGATCACTGGTTGAGTGACTTCATTACAATGAATTTAAAAAAATTCATCAGTGCCAACAGTAGCCAAAAAGAAGACCTCCCAAAAGTTCATTAACAATAGAATAGATAATAAAGGGTGCCCGGGTGGCTCAGTCATTTAAGTGTCTGACTCTTTACTTCCACTCAGGTCATGATCTCATGGTTCATGGGTTCGAGCCCCATGTCAGGCTCTGTGCTGACAGTGCGGTGCCTGCTTGGGATTCTCTCTACTCTCTCTCTGCTCGTCCCCTGCTCACGCACTCTCCCCCCTTCTCAAAATAAATAAATAAACTTAAAAAACAACAACAACAATAGAATGGATGATAAATGGTGGTATATTTGAATAATGGTATAATTGAATAATACAGCCATGAGGACTTACTACATAAATGAGTGAATTTCACAAGGATACTTTGAGTGCATGATGCCAGATAGAAAAGAGTACATATTGTATTATTGAACTCAGCTGAGGATAAAAACAGGCAATTCTAGGCTAAGCTAACAAAAGTCATAACCTACCCCTTAGAAGGAAGTGGGTGGGGAAGCTTTTTTTTTAATGTTTATTTATTTATTTATTCATTTTAGTAATCTCTACACCTGACATGGGGCTCGAACTCACAACCCTGAGATTGAGAATCACATGCTCTCCCAACGGAGCCAGTCAGGTACCCCTTGTTGTGATTTTAAGATACTATCTCAGCTGTCATGAGGAGGAGCTTTGTTGATATTCCACATCCATGAAAATGGAGGCACACATAGCATTTATTAGGAGATAAACAGTTTCCTTCATTTTTTTTTTTTTTTTACATTTTTGAACATGACTTTCCATTCTAAATGAGAAACCTACTTGAAACTCCAAAACCCGGAAAATGAAAAAAAATCTCTCTCCCTTGGGATGGCACAATTCTGTACCCTCCCTCAGCACACAAATTACACAGCTCCCCAGACACCGCCATCTGAATTCAGACCCCAAGGTAAGCTCGGAGGGAACCCTGAAAATAAAAGACGGATGGAGACCCATCACACATCCCCAGGGAGGAATTGGTGAGACATGCATAATTCAATCCACAAATACTTATTGCCTTGCACGTGTCAAACACCGTGCAAGCCACTGAGCGTGCAATGATGGGCCAGACAGACACCATTTCCTGCCCCCTGATGGCATATTTATTTTTTGTTTTGCCCATCAGTTCAATTAATATGTCCTTTTTGACAAAGAAGGTTGTACAACAAAATCCACGTCCTCGTGTTCCCACACACAGCTAGAACACATTTTTCAGCCTCCCTTTCATTTGGATTTGACCTTGTGACTGCATTTCGTTGGAGGAGAATGTGGAAGAGAAGCAGAATGTACACTACTGCTTAGAAGAAATACACACTCTTTTATGAGCACTCTTCCTCATGCCTTTTCCTCCTTCTCACTAACTGGGGTGGAGATTATCCCCAGAAAAGCCCTAGAAGTTACATACTATTGCCAACGGCAGAGATTTTGCCATAGTTGGTCTCTGATTGACTGCTTGGAAGAAAACCTCATTGGAGTGTTACATGAATGAGAAATAAAGTTCTACGGGGGTGTTAGCCCCACATTGGGCACGGACTACTTAAAAAAAAAAAAAACCGAACTTGTAAAAAAAAAAACCAGAATGCAATTAAAGAATATGCATGGTGTCTAGAAATATCTTGTTGAAGACCACCTACAACATGAGGTATAATTAAAGATATAACATATCTTAATTCTCTGGAAACAAAAACACACATTATAACATGCAAACACATCATTCGATGAGAGTCCACAATTTCAGAAATGCGTCGTGTATAAAAGGGTGGGGCAGGTGAATTACCTCTATGAGTCCTCTAAAATAGAACAAAGAGCTGCCTACTTTCCACATAAGTTAATATATTATTTTGGTTGTAACTAGTAGAAACTGTATCAGCTTGAGTGAAAAGAGGAATTTATCATTTTCTTAAGTTTATTTATTTATTGAGAGAGAGAGAGAGCACGAGCAGGGTAGGAGCTAAGAAAGAGGGAGAGAGAATCCCAACCAGGCTCTACGCTGTCAGCACATAGCCTGATGTGGGGCTTGAATCCACAAACTATGAGATCATGAACTGAGCTGAAACTAAGGGTCAGATGCTTAACTGACTGAGCCACCCAGGTGCCCCAAAGAATTTATTATCAGAACAACAGATGGCAATCCCCACTCTTAAAGCTGGGGAAGAAGGCTTGCAAGCAGATCTCCACACCCTGTGTCCACAGGCTGTGTGGTCCACAGCCCAGTGTCAGTCCAGGAACTAATAGTTACTTGTATGCAGCAAGGGAAACACAGAAAGTAAGCCTAAGTATTCAGAAACTTTTATAACAACTTGATATTGCCACAACATCTAAGCACATGACTTTAAATTTTGCAAAAGTGTTGGTCTCCAGTATGACATACTTTTTCTAATATCACTATAAATTTTAAAGAAACAGATCTTCACCAAATATAGTTTGAGATGCATTGTTTTACAGGACCCTGCCTGGCCCTCCTCCGCCATACATCTCCTCAGGGGGCAAGGAGACTATGGGCCAGCGGATGTGTTGATCCAAATTTCTTAAGATCACATCGCAGGACCCCAGAGATCTTTGTCCAAATGTGCAGGAAGAAAGACAAGTATAAGAAAGTGACTCCAAACTGGCTTAAAAACAGAATTACTCCTTTACTCTGGCCTATCTGTCTTGACCATGCTTTCCCTCTGTCTCTACCTCATACTTAAAAAATAAACATAGAATGGGAGGGGAAAAAAGGATGATGATCAGAAAAAGAAAGGAGGCATAATGAGAAGCTTTGAAGATGTGGAAGCAGAAATGATATCACCATGAGAAAAACATGGTGTCTTTTCCCACCCACCCAACATCAAACAATGAAATAGAGACCCTTCCCCAAAGAGTTATCTTCTGATATTGTAGTGGTTCAATAAGTAAAAAATCAACTGGCCTCAAGTTCAGCTCTTTTTATTTTAGGTTTGTTTATTTACTTTTAGAGAGAGAGAGAGAGAGAGAGAGAGAGAGAATCCCAAGGAGGCTCTGCACCACCAGTGCAGAGCCCGATGCGGGGTTCGAACCCAAGAACCTTGAGATCATGACTTGAGCTGAAGTCAAGAGCTGGACGATCAACCTACTGATCCACTCGGTGCCCCTCAAGTTCTGCTCTTACCTGCTCATGCAGGCAACAGACATGCTCAGTGCCCAGTTTGCCTCCAAGTGCCTGAAGGTCACAACTCTGCATGCAGTCACTGATGTCCACCACTCCCTACTCTCCCCCCCAGGCGTCCACCAGTTTGGAATCCAGTTCACGATGCCCTGTCTCTAGCTGGTCTTTTCTTCTTGTAGATCCAGACTCGCCCAGCCCTGGGCTGCAGAACTAATAAAACATAACTGCCAAGAAACCTAAATACACCTAAATACACAAAGTACTCACTTTCTTGATCCAAATTGGAGGAAGCCAAGAAGGGAGAACCTGGGAGCCCTTGAGGTCCGGTAGCTCCTTGTGGTACTGGAAAAGAAAACATCTTTGTTTACTCATTTACTTTTTTATAGTAGTTCTGCCGGGCACACCTGAGTAGTTCAGTCAGTTGAGCTTCCAACTTTGGCTCAGGTCATGATCTCATGTTTATGGGTTCAAGCCCTGCGCCAAGCTCTCTGTGCTGACAGCCCAGAGCCTGGAGCCTGCTTTGGATTCTGTGTCTCCCTCTCTCTCTGCCCCTCCCCTGCTCCTCCTGGCTAGCCTGTCTTTCAGTTTATTTATTTACTATTTACTCAGTAAATCTTGCAAACTTCTTCCATACAAGATTTAAGGTGAAAGAAAATACAGTAATTATTGTAGTTCTAAGCAGTCGGAGCAGGGATTGGGGTCTGGATGCACACGCACCACGTGGAAGAGAAGCTGGCACAGGTTCCCCCACCACTTGGAGGTGAGAAACTGGCAAGCCAATTTAAGGGGGGGTGGGGTAGGGAGTGTGACTGCCATGAGAGAGAAGATGCTAATCCCCAAATCTCCATAAGTCATAGTTCCTAGAGACAGTAGACCTGGTGTTGTTAAAAAGAAACCAAAGCAAAGTAGATCAACCTCTTGGCACACCACTGGCTGAAGCAGTCACCAAGAGAGGACCACAGAGCAGAGACAGAAGTCCCAGGTTGACGGGAGCAGAAAGAGGCAAGGCCACCTGAAAAGGGGGCTGTGTGGTTACTTCCAGACTTTCACGCACCAGGCAAGAAATAAGAGATGTGCGCTTGCCTTCGTTACAAAGTTGACTTTTCCACCTGCTGCATTTTATGCTTGTCTCCCAAAGTGAACTTGTGCTAAGAAGTCATGCTTTTCTGTTCAAACAAGGCCAAGAGAAGGGTTTCTGTAGGAACAGCAGTGGGGGCTGATGAAGCTTTCCTGAGTGGGAGAGAAATGCCTGGCAGGGTCACAAGCAACGAAAAAAGGAAAACGTTCTAAGAGACAGTAATAAAAGTAAAAGTTCAATGACGTCCTCTGAGTAGGTTTATAATGCAAAGAACAGACAGCAAACAAGAGCTGCAGGAAATGTCTGCTGAATGGGTTTTGCATGGAGGTTGACGTTTCCACAGTGAAGAATGAGGAGCATCGTACAAGGAGAAAAGAGAAGAATAATAAGGAGAAGGGTAGTAACTCAGTTCAGTAGTCTTGGAAAGCAAGGAGAAAAAGGCATCCAGAGGCCATCATTACCGTTCTCAGGGTAGTGGGTGGGGGGCAGGGAGGGGTAAAGCACATTCAGATCCTTTCTGACTCACGGCCAAGAGGGGAATCACCTCCATATACTCATCTTTCACCATACGTCCTTTTTCTTTGAAAACATATATATGCTACCCTGTGGCCCTCCCCTACCTCCTCCGCTGTCCCTTCTCAGCCCACCCATGGCCTCCATCCATCCAGGTCTGTGCAATAACAGAAGGAAGATGAGGCTTTAGGAGATAGCCCAGCTCTTTGATCTTCCAGAGACAGCGCTGAGCCCCACTCCCCTGGGTGCCCATCACCTCTTCCTGCTCATTCAGAAAGTTTCATTGATCTTTAACTACTACTTCCCTGTGAGAAAAATAGAGTGAATGTCTTACCGTTCCCCAGATGTGAAAGCTGAGGCTCTGAGAAATTAAGCAATTTGACACAAATATACCCAATACATCAGTGATTCCCAAGAAATCCTGAACAACCCATTTAAAATCCCAACTTATTGCCCTTCTGCAAGACCATCTTTCCATAAAGAACGGTTCAATGTCTCAGAAAAAGCTCTGCTAATTCATACAGGATGGGTGAGGGCAGTGAGAGCTTTAGCAATAACTTGAAAATGGAAATTATAACTATACTCTCTCAAAGGGGAAGAAATAGTGGCAAAAATGACATGTTTGGAAAAAGAAAGAAAAACTGGGACATGGAAATTTTCAAACAAAATAAAATATTCAGTGTCTTAATTAGATAAGATTTTGAAAGCATCCAAGTATTAATAGCACTCTGAAGCAGGGGAAAATAAATTAGGAGAGAGGGAAAGGGAGGGTATAAATGTTTACCTAAGTCTGCTCAGAGCACAATTACTACCTGGAAATATCTGTATTTATTTATTTATACTCTTCCTTTTCCTAAAACAAGTTGAGGCAACTTGTAAGAAAGTATAAAATACGTTAAGATAAAATCAGTTTAAAACATGGGAAAAAAATTAAACTGGGACAAAAAGTAGGAAGGCAAGACAGAGAGAGGGAAGAGGTTAGTATCCAAAGGTGAGTGCCCAAACGCCTGCCGGGCAAGGGAGTGTCACAGAGTGGCTGAGAGCATTTTGCTGTCAGACAAAACTAGGTCTGTGCTCCTCCTCTGCCATTCTTCTGTGACCTTGAACAAGTCCACTTAACAAGTCTCAGTTTCCTCCTCAAGAAGATGGAGATTGAAAAGAGCACTTACTACCTAGTTCTGTTATGAGGAATACAGAGAACATTTTTCCTAGGGTGTTTATCCCATTGTTTGTCAAACGGCCTGGAAAATAAGGCCTCCTATTGTAACCCACTCACATGCTAAAGGAAGCCCCCACGTAGGATTTAAGCTTTCTAGCACCCACCAGGATTGTAGGATTTACAGTGGGCACTGTAAATTAAAACAAATCCATTGGTCCAGAAAAGTGTAAACGTTTTCTTCCTGAATCTAAACTTAGACAAAGAACTTTCTCCTATGGACCTCAACAAAGAAACACAATGAACTAAATGACTTTATAATAAATACAATAGTGAGCTATAAAGGTGGGTTTTTAAAATCTCACTCCTCATTATGCGCTCCAGTTTTATGCTGAAGCACAGGTAGAACAAGGCAGTCCTTCAGAGACTCTTATAATATATGATTCAGGGGTACCTGGGTGGCTCAGTCGGTTGAGCGTCTGACTTCAGCTCAAGTCATGATCTCGTGGTTCGTGGGTTTGAGCCCTGCATCGGGCTCTGTGCTAACAGCTCAGAGCCTGGAGCCTGCTTTGGATTCTGTGTGTGTCTCTCTCTCTGCCCTTCCCCTGCTCGCTCTCTCTCTCTCTCTCTCAAAAATAAATAAACATTAAAAAAATTTTTAATATGTGATTCAGCTACCACATTCTCCAATTGTCATTTCAATATTGAGGACAGATTTTAGAGTTTAAAAAAAAATTCCTTTCATGTTTTGTTCTGTTCTGTTTTGTTTTATTTTATCATTGGGTCCCTGGACCCTGGTCTATGCTTGGGTTTCTGGATATCTCTGGATCCGCTATTGTCAGATACAAAATCTTGTGGGAAGAGGAGGACAAAAATATATGTATTTTGGGCAATATTCCATAGAGAATCATCAGATTCTCTCTGGAGTCTGTGACCCCATACATCCAGACCCACTTTCCTGGAGGAACAGATAGAATACATATGCTGCAAGTAGAAATAATTCAATTAGTCTGGTCAATCTCATATGGATAGAAAAAGCTATGAAATAAAAGCACCTGATAGAGTGTCTCAACTGGGAATCCAAAAGTTCACTATACTTAGCAAAACTGAGGAAGTGTATTTAATGAACAAATGAATGAATGAATGTACTGATAAAGGGTGGCTAACCAATGCAGAAAATGGGAAAATTACAGAGTTGTAGGAAATACAATTTGGCAAACATTGAGACTATGTTTATTACAGTAGAGTAGTATTTAAAAAAAATACTTAAATTGGCTCTTACTTATAAGTTACAAATCATTCTAGTGTTGTTGATGGGATTTCAAAAATTCTGAGGATTCCCATTTGAGTAGCACAGACATGCAATGTGTCACTTACATGTCCTTTTGTCCCTTCCCACTTCCCTCAAGTCATAAAGAAATCATCTTCATAATAAAGCTTTTCCTCACCTAAAATACAACTACCTCCCATTTGACATTGTGTAGTCTTATTTTTTTTTCCTGACAATTTATTATTTTCTAATATCCTATGTATTTTACATTTCATCAAGATGAAACTCTTTCCCAAGGTGCCTGGGTGGCTCAGTCGGTTGAGCATCCGACTTCGGCTCAGTTCATGAACTCGTGGATCATGAGTTTGAGGCCCGCATCAGGTTCTGTGCTAGCAGCTCAGAGCCTGGAGCCTGCTTTGGATCCTGTGTTTCCTTCTCTCTCTGTTGCTCCCCCACTTGCTCTCTCTCTCTCTCTCTCTCAAAAATAAATACAAATTAAAAAAAAATTTTTTTTAAGATGAAACTCTTTCCCAATTAAATTCCGTGATTAAAAAAAAAATTTTTTTTAAAGGGGTGGGGCGCCTGGGTGGCTCAGTCGGTTAAGCGTCCGACTTCAGCTCAGGTCATGATCTCGCGGTTTGTGAGTTTGAGCCCAGCATCAGGCTCTGTGCTGACAGCTCAGAGCCTGGAGACTGCTTTGGATTCTTTGTCTCCCTCTCTCTCTGCCTCTCCCCTGCTCACACTCTGTCACTCTCTCAAAAATAAATAAAGATTAAAAAAAAATTAGAGTAAATTCCATGAGGGCATAAGTTTGTTCATTGTGACATTGTTGGTAATAGCTAAAAGTTTGAAGCATCTTAGATTTCTATGAGTAGGAGAATGGAAGAAATGATGGCATGCCTATATTTGGAAACTATTTGGAGATATTGGAACCACTTCCAGACTGGAAAATATTTTACAACAAAAACATTAAATTAGATCTAGATAACTAACAGAAAATGCTGTTTAAGAATCAATGTTAAATGGAGGGGCTCCTGGGTGGCTCAGTCAGTTAAGCGTCTGACTTCAGCTCAAGTTATGACCTCACAGTTCCTAGGTTCAGGCCCCACATCAGGCTCTGTACTGACAGCTCAGAGTCTGGAGCCTGCTTCACATTCTGTCTCCCTGTCTCTCTCTCTCTCTGCCTCTCCCCTGCTTGCAGGCTCTCTCTCTCTCTCTCTCTCTGTCTCTTTCTCTCTCTCTCTCAAAATAAATACACAAACTTATAAAAAAGCCTTTTAAAAAAATAGGGGATTTTAATGTGGGGTAGTTAAAGAACATTAGTTTTGTCTGTACTATTTACATTTTTACAGAAACGAATTCACTTACATAGTTTAAAATGGACAAATACCTTATTTGCTTTAAATTCCTACAGAGGAGTGTCTAGGTGGTTCAGTTGGCTGAGCAGCAGACTCTTGATCTCTGCTCAGGTTATGATCCCAAGTCATGGGATCAGCCCCTTGTCAGGCTCCACAGCATGGAACCTGCTTAAGATTCTCTCTCACTCCCTCTGCCCCTCTCCCCAGCCCTCTCTCTCTCTCTCTCTGAAAAGAAAAGAAAAGAAAAGAAAAGAAAAAAGAAATTCTTACAGAATCTGTGTATGTATCTATATTGATTATGCCTTAGACATACAATCTGATCCCAGAGCTGGTAAGAAGTTTGCTTTTTCTAAATCCCCACTTTATTATTCTATTCCTATCATGTTTCGTTCAACACTTCCTATGTGGAAATACTTTCACTTGTATGTATATCTTAGGCGTATGGTGTAGTAAATGTGACTTCGCTTCTCAGTCATATCAATTACTCCCCAGGAAAAAATAAATTGTGGGTTAACCCGGAAAGGGGTTGAAATCCCGAATGCAGCACCGACCGTAGCTCACTACCTCATCCTTTTCTTCTCCCATTCCTGCCCCGTTTCTACAGCCTGGTGTCCTTCCAGTGCTCTTATCAGGAGAATTCCAGGTGGCTTTACCTTCTGCTGCACGGGGGCCACCTAGTTACCTCCTCCTTCTCCTCCTCCTCCCTCTGGGATCCTTCCCTAACCACACTGATCAACTTTGGGCATCCCTCTCACGGACTTCCATGATCCCTTGCAACTTTCATGCCCTTAGCACTTACGAAATCGAGGGGCCAGAGCAACTTGTACGGGAGCATCCACTACGTGCCCTCCTGCCAGACACAAGCCGCTGCGGATAAAGTGGGGTGAATTAAGGAGACGTGTTTCCTGCCCTCACGGAGTCCACAGGGTGAGGTGTTCCTCTGCGTGTTCGTTTCTCTTTAGATCCGCTCTCTCCAAATACTTTCCTCTCACATCCAACCCAGTAACTACATTGAACTTCACATTCCCAAGAATGTGCGATTAGATTTAAGTTTATTGAAAAAAATGGGGCGCTTGCGTGGCTCAGTCGGTTGAGCGTCCAACTTCAGTTCAGGTCATGATCACACAGTTTGTGGGCTCTGTGCCGACAGCCCAGAGCCTGGAGCCTGCTCTAGAGTCTGTGTCTCCTTCTCTCTCTGCCCCTCCCCTGCTCACTCTCTCTCTCTCTCAAAAATAAATAAACATTGAAAAGAATTTTTTTAAGTTTATTGAAAAACTGAAAAATAAATAAATGAAACCGGAAAAGAAACAAAAAAAAGATTTTTGCACTTGGTGAGAGCAATATAATCTAATACTCTTTTCTAAAAGAAAAATAAATCTTGGTTTCACCCTTTGTGGTTCGGTAATTTTCTGGTCATAATTGCCTCCTGGAGTTACTATCTCTGGGTTACCTCAACAACTCCTGTTTAGTTTTTCCAGGATTACCAATCTGTTAAACTAATTCCTCATATTAAATTCTCTCGGGGCTCCTGGCTGGTTCAGTCGGTGGAACAGGTGACTCTTGATCTTGGGGTTGTAAGTTCAAGCCCCACGTTGGGTGTAGAGCTTCTGTAAAAAAAAAAAAAAAAAAAAGAGGTTAAAAAAAATAAATTCTCTCTACCAACATAACCACTGCAGTTCCTGTCTCCCTGTTTGAACCCTAAAAACTATACCAAGAAATATTTTTATACGTGAGTGAATGGAACTTAATCTCTCCCTCACTCATTTTGCCTTATATTTTGCCCACTCTTTCGTGACACAATTAAAATGTAAGCCACTGAAGTCATCTCTTCCTGCCTTTTCTATGAAGAAAATTTCTCAAGGCAGAAATGCTTATGAAGCAAGAGCAAAGAAGCCAAGGAGCCGGGTGTTGAGGGGACATGTCACACTGACCCAAGACCTGTGCCTTTGACTTCCAAATACTTCCAACCCCTGAAATCATCCAACATCGTTCCGGTTTGTTCTAAAAAGTAGGCTCCTTAAGGAGAAAACTTACATGATGTCATCCACTCAGAATAAAACCTAGTCCCAGGCGGTTCCTTAAAGAAAATTCCTACCTACTCCTCACTTTACTGTTTGCACTTACTGAAGCCATCGGCAAAGTAACGGAAATGCGGTTTTGCTTGTCGGTGAACAAGGACAGAACGTAGTTTGAGTTAATACCACGAGGGGTTCTGATTCGTGGCAGGAAATTCAGTCAAACGGCAGTGGGTGGTGTGGCAACTCCCTTTACTGCACAGGTGCAGCTAACAAGAGGATCCCGAGGTCAAGTTTGACATTGACCATTCTTTGCCTGCTTCCCCAAATACAATCTCACTTATATAATATGGAAAGTAAGTTTGACTTTTCTTTTTTTTTTAAACCAGCATCTGATAGCTTAGCTATTAAAGAGCCATCCAGGAGGAAATTGCAGCTAAGGATTCTAACAAGTGGCTTGTTAGCGGAGAATGTCCTGACTGAACTAAGGAGCAGGCTTGTCACTTTTTACTCCATCCTCTGAGGATAATAAGTAAGGAGGACAAAATGAGTGCAGCCCTCCTGGGTCTCCCCTTAAGAGTTTAAAAGCAAAATATTGATTTTGAGTTACCCTGCTTCAACTCAGCTTTGCTCTCATGATATTTTTATTCCCTTGTAGATTCCTGGGTCCATTTGTTGCAGATTTTAAAAGTAAATCACTGGTGAATCTGTGGTGTGTCCATGTAACATTTCTGCACCTAAAAATATGGTCAATTGACACCTTAAAGGTCTCCGAGCAGCTCTAACTCTTAGTGACATCTCCAGTTGTGTCCCCAGGATGCTCAAAACAGATAAAGTGGATGCATTGATTTTAGTTGTATAAAACCCTTGACAAAATCTCTTTGTGGCCATCTCTGCAGTCTCTTGATGATTTATAAAGGATTTGCTTATGACACAAATGTGATCCTTCCACTCTTTTCCATTTTGTTTTTCAACTGGGTCCACAGTGAATTTCCTGAGGCCAGCAGACCAACAGCAGAAAATGCATAGGTACCCAGTGCTAGCCATGGAATCTTTACTCGTTTGTATTAGGAGATGGCACTAGAATTGTGACTCAGAATACCTATCAATATTATTGTCAATAGACCCTTCAACTGGACCACTTAGGACTGTCAAATTTTAGCTACCATTTTAAAATGAACTTTCTTCTGTATACAAAGATTTGTTGACTAAATTCAGATGAGTGAAAGCTGGGGCGGGGCGGGGGGGGGGGGAAACATACAAATGTGTGCATTCTAAATGAACTTAGACATGCTTGAGTTTCTTGGGATGGGATAAAAATTACAATTTGGGGCACCTGAGTGGCTCAGTCGGTTGAGCGTCTGACTCTTGATTCCGGCTCAGGTCATGATCCGAAGGTCGTGGGATCGAAACCGGTGTTGGGCTCAGCACTGAGCGTGGAGACTGCTTGGGATTCTCTCTCTCTCCCTCTGCCCCTCACCCCGCTCGCTCGCTCTGTCTTTAACATAAAACTTCTTTAAAAAGAGTTTACATCAGAAGATAAGTCTAAGTTCTGAATCTTCATTTAAATTTCTCAAAATTCCCTAACTTTATTAATAATTGCATATGCATCCAAGGGAACGAACTTCATTCATTGTTTGCTGGGTCTTCCCACGAAGAGCCATTTCTAGCCAACAAAACGGATCTCAGCTTTTCCATCTGCAAAAGGAGGTTTTGGAAGTCTCCGAAATGTTTTGATATTAAATCCCAAATGGAGAAGATCGCTCTTGGCTGTGCCATAGAGATGCTAGGCAAACTTCATTATTTTTCACTCCAGCTTTTTACACCTCTGGATTACCTTCTATAAAATGAGTGTCACCCCATACCCCTGCGACAAATATTTCTCCATAGAGATGCTGCTAAAATCATCAAAAAGGTAAAAATCCATGTGCGCAATAACACGTATTGAGACACTGAAGTAAGGAACTGTAATAAAGAGATGAACAAAGCACAGATCATGGTGAGAGAAAAGCAAAGAAATCAGTGATCAAAACGCAAAAGACGTGAGGGAAGAGACAGAGGGGACTCCTAATTCAGCTGTGGGAGAGGGCTGGGGTGTCAGAAGAAGCTTCCAAATGAGGAGACAGCCAAACCAGATACTCACCAAGTGTAAAGAAGATGCTAGGGCTGCCATACTGAAGTACCACAAACCAGGTGGCTGGGAACAATAGAAATTCATGGTCTCACAGTTCTGGAAAGTGCACAGTGCCAGCATGGCCATGCTCCCTCTAAGGGCCCTGGGGGAGGCTCTGTCTGAGGCCTGTCTCCTTGCTTCTGGTGCTTCCTTGACTTGTGGCTATGTCACTCAGTCTTCCTGCAATGCTCTGGCTCTGTGTGTGTGTGCGTGTGTGTGTGTGTGTGTGTGTCCAAATTTCCCCTTTGTCCAAGGACACGAGTCATACTGGATTAGGGGGCCATCGTACTCAGGTCTGATTTCATCTCTTAACTTAATTACATCTGTAATGAGCCTATTTTTAAGTAAAGTCACATTCTGAAGGTCATGGGGTTAGGACTTAAACACATAAATGGAGGTGAGAGACACATTTCAACCTATAATAGAGGGGGGAAAGCCAACCAGGCCAGGTAAGTTCCTGTACAGTCAGTGAGGGAAGGCTCCAAGGTGGGGCTTAAGTGTATGCTGGAAAGAGTGGAAGGAAACTGGGAGAGGGTCCTGGGGGCCCACCAAACACCTTGACTCTTATCCTGAAGATCATGGGAGGCCACTGAATCAGAGGCTTGGCATAATCAGATGTGTACTTTAAAAGAGCTCTCTGCCATCACAAAGTGGATGAATTGAAAGGGGCAAGATTGAGGCAGGGAGGGTCCCTTTCACAGAAGTAGAGGGCAAGAATAGCAACTCATGACTCCTTAGGAAATATTTCCTTGTCTAATTATTTAATTAATAACTATTACCTCATTAAAGCCAATTCCTATAAAGTGGCCACCCTTGTAATCAGACTCACTGAGGTCCTACCAAATGCCTGGTATGGTATGATACTGGGTAATGAGGATATATATCAGAGATTGACATAAGTATCTGTATCATAGATACATCATAAATATCTAAGTCTAAATTATGAAGCACATCTACATGTTGAGAAGGCAATGCTGCATGAATTAAACAAAGAGAACAAAATAGATTAGAGAGAAAATAAAGGTCAGCACCAATGCAGTGTGTGTGGCTAAAAGTGAAAATTTTAGGAAAGACTTCTGGAGGAAGTGGGACTTTGTATGGGTCTTAAAAAATAAGGAGAATTTAGGGGCGCCTGGGTGGCTCAGTCGGTTGAGCATCTGACTTCGGCTCAGGTCACGATCTCACGGTTCATGAGTTCGAGCCCTGCGTCGGGCTCTGTGCTGACAGCTCAGAGCCTGGAGCCTGCTTCAGACTCTGTGTCTCCCTCTCTCTCTGCCCCTCCCCTGCTCACACTTCGTCTCTCTCTCAAAAAAATAAAGATTAAAAAAAATTAAAAAAAATAATAAGGAAAATTTAGATAAAATCAGAAAGAGCTGTGTTGATGTTTTAATCTCTCATTTCAAAACAAGTTGTCACTTTCTTCAACTACCAGGAGATGAACTAAGAACTCCTTAACAATGATAAGATCAGAGCAGAAGAATAATACCAGGTACACATGGCAAAATGCTTTATTTTGAAAGATGCTTTAAATTTTTGTAACTCCACGCGAGGAGATCTACCCAGTATAAAACGCCCTGATTCTAACTTTAACACTTGGACATTGGGAACTGGCTATTCTAGGGAGACAGCAAGAAATCTGCTCCCAGAAATATATACAGCACTGAATGTCAGCACTCTGGCAAGTAAACCGTGTCAGTGTCTTTCCGAGCCATCCTAACTTGTTCGGAATCCAGAAAGAAAGTGATTCATTTTTGCCCTTTAGGAATCAAGAGCAATTTTCATATTGTGAAATCTTGGCAGCGATTTCCTCTTCACAATAGGCGAGGGGGGGAAAGCTGCATTAGGTACCATCTGTCAAATACAAATCCTTCAAAACTAGCAGTGACACCAGAATAAAATAACATGGTGTAAATGTGGACAATTTGTCTTACGTGCATAATCCTGTTAACAGAAGCTGTCTTCACATGGTTTATTATCCTCACTTTTTAGTGACATTAAAAAATTTCATGCCCTTCTATGTATCCCACTACTTCCTGTGAGGGGTTATTAGGATTAACATGCTTTGAAAACTTTATAACTATTTTCTGATACATGCCTCAAGCCTCATCAAATAACAATTCAACATTGGGAACTAAAAAACAGTGGTGTGGACTGCAATATGGTTGCTTTCTTCACTATGTACGCCTGGGGGGAAAACTAATATATCAAAATAGGGTGGTTTTAGTTATAAGCCATAGAACTCCAACTAAATATGGCATAAAAATTAGCCAGTATGTTAAACAAAGAGAAGTTATGTTTAGGCCTCCTGTTCTGTAAAAATGCATTCAATGTGGAAACTTGCCCTCTGCCCAGGATGAAAATTTAGGCAGTCCTGTGATTTTTCTAGTAACTATGGGAGGAAGGAAGGAAGAAAGATAGAGAGAGAGAGAGAAAGAGAGGGAAAAAAAGAAAAAGAAAGAAAGGAAAAGAAAAAAGAAGAAAAGAAAGAAAGAAAGAAAGAAAGAAAGAGAAAAAATCCTGTGATTTTTCTAATAATTCCAGAAGGAAGGGAGGGAGGGAGGGAGGGAGGGAGGAAGGAAGGAAGGATGGAAAGAAGGAAGAGAGAGAGAAAGAGAGAGAGGGAGAAAAAGAAAAAGAAGAAAGAAAAGAAAGAAAAGAAAAGAAAAAAGAAGAAAAGAAAGAAAGAAAGAAAAAGAAAAAGAAAAAATCCTGTGATTTTTCTAATAATTCTGGAAGGAAGGGAGGGAGGAAGGAAGGGAGGAAGGAAGGAGGAAAGAAGGAAGGAGGAAGGAAAAAAATAAACTTTAAAAAAATTACAAAATTTGACAGTGATTTTAAGGCAAACATTCTCCTTTCTTAATTCCGAAGCCTTCTGGAGAACAGGAAGCTGGAGACAGTGGCATGAGCCTGCTTTCTTGCCCTTCATCCCCATCCGTCCTTCCTTACTCCCCTGATCAGGGTTGCTGACTCACTAGGAAAGTCAAAGCAGCTGGGAGAGAAGATGGTGAAAAGGAGCAGAAAAATGTCACTGGACTGGTCCTGTCATTGCCGTATGATGACATGTGATCCAGCCAATGATGAAAGTTGATTCTCCTTCTTGGGAGCTTTCATAGTTTGTTCAGAGACCATCAGTGGGACCACCATGCACTTCCTGTGACAAGGGTGAAGGATTTTCTCTCTTTGGCCATTCTCCGCTCTGCTATTTGGAATTTTCCAGCAGTCCACTCCACACTCGCTTGTGGCCTAATTGCCCCTACAGGTGGCCCTCCTTTTGGAAAGAATTTAAAATGTCTCTCCTTTCCCTTTTCTTTTCTCTTCTCACATCCAATCCTTGGGAAAGTCTCACTCTCCCTTTAAAACAGAATTTCTAACATCCACCTTCAAGGATTTCAACTGAGGGGAAAGAGAGTTGTCACAGATCGACCTGAGTGAACCTCTCAGAGACGATCATCCTGATGATGTTATTATTTATTGGCCACATACTAGTGCCCACTACTTTTAAATTTTTTTAGTGTTTATTTATTTTTGACAGAGAGAGAGAGACAGAGCATGAGTGGGGGAGGGGCAGAGAGAGAGGGAGACACAGAATCAGAAGCAGGCTCCAGGCTCTGAGCTGTCAGCACAGAGCCCAACACGGGGCTCGAACTCACGGACCATGAGATCATGACCTGAGCCGAAGTCAGATGCTCAACCAACTGAGCCACCCAGGCGCCCCTAGTGCCCACTACTTTTAAAAACACTTTTCATGAATGAACTCTCTGAATCTTCACAATAAACCTATGCAGTAGGAATTATTAATTACCTCCCGGAAACTGAGGCACAGAGAAATTATAAAATTTTCTGAGTCACTCAGCCAGTAAATGCTGCTGCATAGAGAATTTCTCTTTTCATTGCATTCTGGTGTCACAATTAGGTTTCCTGACTGCCTTTTGCCTCCACTCATCCCCTTTGCACACACCCTGTGCCAGTCCTGAGAGAACTCCTCCCAAGAGAAAAGGATTCCTAGCACTGTGTTCAGACCCTACACAGATAATGTCTTCCATATCCATGTGAAACCAAGTCATGCAGTGTCTGACCCAACTCTTGCTTTCACCAGAGCTATGCCAATTCAGTCTCCAGACATTTGGCCAACATCCGGGAAGAAAAACACAAGACAACCCAAGCAGTCATAGGAAGAGACCCAGATGGTCTTGCCTCATTCCCACCTTGACCTTTACTTGTTATTCTTTCCTTCTTAGCTTGTTCTTTGATAGTTAGGGAAGCAAGTGAGCTTGGCTCTTTCAGCTGGATCTTGGGTTGTCATCTTGGTCAAAGGCATCCTAGTTAATAGATAAACCAAGGGCTACAAGACCCCAAGCCCACAACCTCTCAGGCCGACGAGGTAATGTCAAACAGGAAACATTGGGAAACAATCAGTTCCCACTTTATTCACACGAGTGAGGATTTGGTCAATTCTACAATATAAATATGTGTGTTTTCAGCCATACGTTTATGGAACATTAGAGCATTTCATCTGCAAAATCCACTAAACTGGAGATCATCAGCGATCTGGCAAAAACAAATGAACGCTGTTATGTTCTATGTAAAGAAAAAAAAATCTTCAGTCTCCTTTGCGTGTGTCACTGGCAGATGTGAGGACAAGTCAAATCGTAAGCAAATTCAGCTAATCAGAACGCTGAAGATGTCTCCTGTACCTCAGTGATTGACCTGTCCCAGCTATCAATTTAAGAAGCTATCTATAGGAGTTGCGAAGGCCCATTTTAAGCAAAACGAATGTATTAAAATGTGTATCACAAAAGATTAGTGCTCAATAGTAAAGTTCTTAGTAACTGACAATAAGAAGGTTTTATCCATTTTAAATATCCAGTCTAAATGAATAGTTGATTTTTAAAAAGAAATGCAGATGGTAAAGAACATGAAAAAAAGCTCCACTTCAGTCCTTAATTAATTTTTAAAATGCAAATCAAGGCAACATACCATTGTTTAACCTATCAGACTGAAATAACACCTTTCTCAAAGTTATGTATCCCTTTCCTGATTTTACAGACATTTTACATAGATATTCACTTTTAAATGATAAAGTCAGAAATGCAAAGAATTTCAAATCTGCAGATATTTCCATTGGATTGGCTGGAGAGGAAATCTCGAAGAGAAAAGGTCAGAAGAGTTACTGAAACAAACCTGAGTTTATGGTAAGAGATACTAACATTTTTGTGGTCCTTGATTCCTATGGGTAAGTTTGGTTCCCAAAGGATTAAAGCCATTTACACCAGCACAGTTGATACTTTCAGCAATGTTTATTGTTTTAAAAATGTTCATTAGGCAAAAAAGGGACTGTGGGTTTGCTTTTGTTGTTGTTTTCAATTGTGTGAATTACTAGTAATTTACATCTTTGTTTTCTAGAAGCAGTCTTTTTCTGTGAACATTTTTGCTCATTATCGCTTATATTATTCCCTCATTTGACATACAGTATTTGCTGTGAACATTCCTGCCTCTATTGTTCTATTTCATTTTGGTTTGATGCTTTTTGAATCGTACCTTCTCTGTAGTCAAATTCATCTCTCTTTTCCTCAGTAATTATAAAAACATTTTTGCTTAGAAGATTAAGTTTGCTCCAAAAACGTGGTATTTGGGGGTGTTTCTTATCCGAAAATTTTTTCATCCTAAAGTCACTGGGAATTAATTTTGACATGTTACTTAAGGTATCGATTTAAAATGAAGTTTCCAGCAGCAGCTGGGTGGCTCAGTCGGTTAAGCATCCAACTTTTTGGCTCAGGTCATGATCTCATGGTTTGTGAGTTCGAGCCCCACATCAGGCTCTGTGCCAACAGTTCAGAGCCTGGAGCCTGTTTAGGATTCTGTGTCTCCCTCTCTCTCTCTGCCCCTCCCCTGCTCACACTCTGTCTCTCTCTCAAAAATAAATAAACATTAAAAAAGTGTTTTAAATAAAAAAGTAAATAGATACAATAAAAGGAAGTTTCCTATCCCTCACAATTACTGAGCTGAGTCGCCAATATCATTTAATGAAGAGTTGTTTTCTGTATTCATTTGTGGTGGCTGTCTCGTCGTACGTATATTCTTATATCCTAAAATTTCTGCAGATTTCATCAGAATTTGCACGGAATCAAGTTCAAGTTCCATCTGTGGTCCCTGTCCTATCCCAAATCCAAATATTTGTCATTTACCTCATCAACAAGCCCAGCAGCCTCTAATCCAAAGCATCCTTGACACCCGTGGTCTCCACATTGATGGTAGCACCTGCTCAGGCTACCAGCATCTTTTGCTTGGACCAGTGCACAAACCTTGAATTTCTATATGGCAGCCAGAACGATACTTTAAAAATATAGATCTTGCTTATAATCTGCTGCTGCTTATAATGCTTCTTACAGCAATTACACTAAAATGTAAAATGCTTATTGGGGGACCACAAGGGCCTGGGTGATCTGGCCCCTGACCACCTTTCTCATCCCATCTCATGTCACTGTCTAGCCAGAGTCTCCAGAACTGTCTCCTTCCAGGTTTAAGAATGCCTTAAACTGGATCTCACCTTGCGGCTGCTGTACGTACTGTCCCCGCTGTCGCCGTGCTGAGAATGCCCTTCCTCCTCATTCAGGCTGCAGTCCATCATTTGGGGCTCACTGACAGGACCTCCTGAAGGCGGGCTCCCCTGAGCGCCCTGTCCAGAGTAGCTCTCCTGTCAGTGTTTCACACCAACTTGCTTTACTTTCTCCCCCACTCATATCAGGATCTGCAATTGCCTTACCTACTTGTTTTCCATTTTGTTTTCTGTCTTTACGTTGATAAATTCTTTGAAAGAAAAGATCTTGTGTGTCTTCTTCATTCCCATAAACCTAGCACTTAGAAAAGTGAATGTTACAGTAAGTGTTCAGTAACTATTTCTTGAGCAGATGGGTGGATGGCTGGGTGGATGGATAAAAGGGCAATCCGGAGTCCCCTGGCGCTCTTCCCCAGCACCTCCATCCTTAGATTAATGTCTTCTGCAGTGACCTAGTGTTTGTTATCACCCAAGTATGCATTTTGCCTTTTCCTGTTCCTTACAGCCTTACGCTTGTGAGGCTGTGTGTGTGTGTCTGTGTGTGTGCGCGCGCGCCCCATCCCCTGGTCCAGGAGTGGCCCCGTGTCTCTAGGCACAGAGATTGGTTCAGTGATGAGCAGGATAGAATACCTAATTCAGGCCTGAGACTAGAGGAGAAGCGGGGGTGGGGGGCTTCTGGGGAAGTATCCGCCTCTTTCTTCCGTGTGATGGGAGATATGAATTAGACTTGATGTGATCCCAATGAGAATCTCAGCCAGGTTTCTTTCACAGCGAAAGCAGTAAAGGAAGAAATTAACAAAGGTAGATGAAGATATACATGAATACATGGTTTTTCTTTTCCTAAAATATGAATTTAAATGCTTAGTTAATTTATTTCCTCTTTTTCATTTTGTTTTATAAACTCATTTAAAGCTGCGGCTTTATAGATACTTGTCAAGCTAATTCTAAAATTCATATGGAAATGTAAAGGAGCTGGAACAGCTATAGTTTGGGCTGTTTCTTATTAATGTGGGCATATGTTCCCACTATTTTAAATATACATTAATTCTATTCTTAATTCCTCTTTTAGTCCCAATATTGTTAGAAAAGAATGACTGCTTAGTTTCTGTGAATTCCAAAGTGGTCAGAGTTTTAAACATTCAAATTTATATTGCCAATTTATAATTTTTTTGGCAACAGTCAAAAAATATGATCATGTTGGGGCGCCTGGGTGGCTCAGTCGGTTGAGCGTCCAACCTTGGCTCAGGTAATGGTCTCACAGCTCGTGAGTTCGAGCCCCACGTCAGGCTCTGTGCTGACAGCTCAGAGCCTGAAGCCTGCTTCTGATTCTGTGTCTCCCTCTCTCACTGCCCCTAACCCACTCGCATTCTGTCTCCGTCTCTCTCAAAAATAAACAAACATTTAAAAAAAAATTTTAAATACAATCATGCAATTTCAACTATTTTGGAGGTTAAAAGTAAATATGAGATTTCTTTTTGGAAAAAAATCGTTTAATAAAACTTCTTCAAATTCTTGAAATGTCCTGCCCCATAACTTTAAAAGTAAATATCAACTTAAATTTCAATCATCTAATTGCTGGATTTTGCCCATTGTATATTGTGAAGCTAAGAATAAAAACCACATCTTTACTCCATAGTTCTCTATGGCCTGGTGCCATCAAATCTTTTGAGAGAGAAAAGGGATAGAAGTTTAATAGCTATTCTTAACGAAGAAATGGCTTCACTTTCAGAGCTGTCACACTCTGTCACACAACATCTGAGAATTGTCAACAGAAAAGGAACTGGCCACTTTCCTCATGTTCAGAAAGGGGAAACCTGAGGAGAACGGCACCATTTTTTACAAGCTTTTTAAAAATGTTTTTATTTATTTTTGAGACAGAGGGAGACAGACCATGAGCAGGGGAGGGGCAGAGAACGAGGGAGCAGGCTCTGAGCCAATCTGAAGCAGGCTCCAGGCTCTGAGCTGTCAGCACAGAGCCCGACGTGGGGCTCGAACTCATGGAGTGTGAGATCATGACCTGAGCCGAAATCAGACACTCAACCAACTGAGCCACCCAGGCGCCCCTAGAGAATGGCACCATTTTCACAAATGTGGGACACATTATCTTCCTTACATCTAATTTCTGCAGATCATTTTGTATTAATGGGTATACTATGAACTCCTAAATGCAGGAAGTTAATTGAAAGTATACTATTGTCCTTCTTAGTCAAAGATACTGGCAAAAGTGTTGCTTCCTGTATTTATAAGCACAGCTAAAGAGATTGAAGGGACACCCGTATCCTTTCTTGGGAATCACAAGTTTAAGTATTGTATTCAGCAATAGTAATACTAGATCTTTAAAGAACTAGGTGTGCAAAAATCGATACATAACAATCAATCCATAAGTAATCATTCTGTCTTTTAATTCAAACATTCACCCTATCTAGATAGCATCTTAAAAATAGAATTTTTCTTCCATATTAAATTGTCTCTTTTTTGCTGTTGCCATTGTTTGATTCCTTTTGTATTACCAGTAACCTTTGTAAGTTCACATAATAATAATAGCAACGATGTTAAAGAATTAATAGATTGAACAATCCTCAAAGACATAAATCTAACCTTATTAATCCTGGCATCCTCGGGTTAGCAGGGAGCCGGGCACCTACTCAGTCCTTCATAAATTTGTGTTAAATGAGGGTACGTGGCACTGAAAAAATGTAATCCTAGAAAAAGAATGATGTTGTCCAAGGTAAGTCACATACCGGGAAGCGGTTGTTAAGATCCCTTGACTTATTTGATATTCCACTAACGTTTTCTCTCCATTCTGGAAGCTCATTAAACCCAACTATTCATTGCTGTGAACAGTTTCTTCATAATCCCAGTGAAGAAGGAGGAAAACAGGATCAAGGGAGAGGGAAAAAGAAAAAAAAAAAAAAAGGAAGAAGATACAGAAATAACAAAATTACTCCAGTTTATCTCTTAGTGTTTTTTGCTCATAATGAGCCATCTAGGAAGTGGATTTGGGTCCAGGAGAGAGGGTCTATACCAGCTGTTCAATCAGACATCCCATAGTCCACATTCAGCCCACATGTTTTCTTGGCCCTAGGCAAAATTTTTCTGGATTTTATGACATCTAAATGGTTTTCAAAAATTTAAATCCAGAAAAATCAGAATAAATATCTAAATTCTGACTTTTCTTGAGTGAAAACCAGTAGAACTGACAAAGTTGGTCTCCAATTCTCGCCAGATGGCAGTGGGCTGGGGCTGAATCATGATTGCCCCTTAGGATGGGGGCATGTGTTCTCCAGTGTGTCACAGACCCCCCACCTCCAATTGTGTCTGCAACGTCTAGGTCAGCTGCATTTGTGATGGTTGGACTGCAGACAGGTGGTCAAGCACAGTGACTACCGGCATGGACTCTGGACCAGATTGTCCGGGTTTGAATGCAGGTCCCACCATTTTTGACCAGGGCTCATCTTGCGGGGCTGGTCATCCGGACCTCGGTTCCTTATTTGTGAAGTGAGACAGTAACTGTTACCCAACTTCGTGACAGGATTAAATGATTTAGTACACGAAATACTTAGAACAGTGCCCCACACGCTGCAAGCACACCCAAGTAAGCATCAATTATCACCATCCTGCCTGAACTGTGTTTTCTTACGGTGAGGTTAAAAAAAAAAAAAGCTCAGGGGTGCCTGGGTGGCTCAGTCACTTTAGCATCCGACTCCTGATTTTGGCTCAGGTCATGACCCTAGGGCTGTGAGATCGAGCCCTGGGTCCGACTCCGTGCTGAGTGTGGAACCTGCTTAAGATTCCCTCCCTCTCCCTCGGTCCCTCTCCTTGGCGCTCTCCCTCTCTCTCTCAAAAAAAATAAAATTAAATAAATAAATAAAACTAAAAAACTAATAAATGAATGAATGAATGAATGAATAAATAAATAATCCAGAGGCAGAAAGATCTGCAACACATTAAAAGAGGACTCAGAAAGTCAATGCTGGGTTGTTACAAAACAGGAGCAGTAAAACAGAAGATGGCCAAGGGAACATCAGAACATCTCAGATGGAGCCCTCTTCCCATCACCAGTAGGAAGATGCTTCTTAGTCTAAAGAGGTACCAAGGTATACAAATGAAGGTTTCAGAGGGTTTAGGGTATTGTTCACCATACATCAAATTCACCCAAGAGTATCTTATAAAAACAAAAGGCACAACCCCAGAAATTCTGATTCAGTCAGTGCTGGATAAGAAAGGATTTGGCAATACAAAGGGCTACCTATTATAGTATTGTTATATAGCAAATGACTGGAAAAACCGAAATGTCCGTTAGTGGGGAAATGGATAAATAACTATGGTGCAACCATGTGAAGGAATACTCTTGCAACCGGCTAAAAAATGAGCAAGTTCTTTATGCATTGACATAAAATCATTTCCAACATTTATTGTGAAGAGGTAGGAAAAAAGCATGATGTGCAATGGTGCTATAGTATGCTACCCTTGGGGAAGAATATAAATATGCCTCTAGTTGAATGAAATATCTCCAGAAGCATCCGTAAGAAACTGAGAACATTGATTGTGTCTGGGAACAGCAGCTGAGCGTCTGGGAAAGAAAAGGAAAAAGATACCCCTTTTTTATTCTCGAGTTTTAAATATATGAATCTATTGCTTATTTTAAACAATAAATGTCTTAGAAAACAAAATGAAAGAGAGAGAGGAAGAGAGGGAGGCAGGGATTGAGGGAGGGAGGTTGGAAAGAAGATCAGATCATAGGAAAATAGCACCTGCAAAGTTTTCCTGAGAAAATCTGTATAATAACACAATCCAGTCATGCAAAAGAGATTGGAAACACAGAGGGCAGTGCACATAAGGACTGGCAATGAGCTCAGAATCCATTTAATTATAAATGGTGGCAGATCATTATAACAATTATACAACAAATGTTAAGTGTTCTCTGTTCTTGAAGGAAAAACAACATAATGCCAAACTGACAAGAATATAGGTATAATGTAGATATAATGGACTGGTACCTACCTCTCAAAGCCTGTTGTCAAAAAGTCAAAGGTATGAGGCAGTGACTGCCTTAATTCCCTCACCCAATCAATTTCTATGTATGGAACATGTGCTATGCACTGAGGATGCAAGTAGTGGATGAAATAGACGAGGACCCACTCTGTGCTGATACTTACATGCCACCTGGTTGTCCTCATTCCCAATCGCCTGTAAAAGCAGTTTTATTTCTTAGGCATCAAAAACCACAAGTGTGTTGTTTAAAGTCCTTGTTAAGATAGTCATTAGTGATAGGTTTTTTTTGAAATACTAATGGAGTGTGGAGAGGGAGAAAAGGAGACAATAAACATAGACTGCATCACATACAAAAAAGAAGAAAACAAAAAAGGCAGCAAGCAAGAAGTACAATCCTAAAATAAGATAGCAGAATGAAGACCAAACACAAAACATGACAATATTGCTACATAACGAGATGGCTATATTGTATAGCTATACAAGTTGGTAAAACTCTGCTAAAATGCTTGAAAATTTAAGAACTAAATCAGTGAATGAAAATAAAAATAAAAAAGCTTTAAAGGGCATTTCCAGGTCCTATTCATTTCAGGGATAAGTTCTTATTAAACTGAGACTCGTATTTAAGTTGATCCGTAGAGAATAAACAAAATTCCTAACTTATTTTTACAAAGTTAGCCTATTATTGCGATCAAAGCCTAACAAACCTAACAAACCTAACAACACAGGCCAATTTCTCTTGTAAATATTTATGCCAGAGCTGTCTCGCTGACTCTGTTGGTGGAACATATATATGACTCTTGATCTCAAGGTTGTGAGTTCGAGCCCCAAGTTGAGTGTAGAGATTACTTTAAAAAGCAAATCTATAAATAAATAAATAAACAAATAGATGAATAAATAAGTAAATAATATTTAATAATATTTATTTATTTATTTATCTATGCAAAACTCCCAAATAATAGATTAACATGAAGAGTCTAGCAATGCTTTATGGATATAAAATATGACCATAGCCAGTTCACTTCAGGAAGACAGGAGTATTAAATATTGGAGAATCTCTTAGTAAAATTCACCATAATGATAGATTATCGAAAAAGTAAATACGAAAAAGTAAACTAATCATCATAGAAACCAGAGTTGCCAGGGACTAGGGGGTTGGGAAAAGGGACCGATGGCAAAGGAGCACTTCAGAATTTTTCAGGGTGGTAGAAATGTTCCTTCTCAAGCAGTGTGGAGGTTCCTCAGAAAATTAAAAATAGACCTACCCTATGACCCAGCAATAGCACTGCTAGGAATTTATCCAAGGGATACAGGAGTACTGATGCATAGGGGCACTTGGACCCCAATGTTTATAGCAGCACTCTCAATAATAGCCAAATTATGGAAAGAGCCTAAATGTCCATCAACTGATGAATGGATAAAGAAATTGTGGTTTATATACACAATGGAATACTACGTGGCAATGAGAAAAAAACGAAATATGGCCTTTTGTAGCAACATGGATGGAACTGGAGAGTGTGATGCTAAGTGAAATAAGCCATACAGAGAAAGACAGATACCATATGGTTTCACTCTTATGTGGATCCTGAGAAACGTAACAGAAACCCATGGGGGAGGGGAAGGAAAAAAAAAAAAAGAGGTTAGAGTGGGAGAGAGCCAAAGCATAGGAGACTGTTAAAAACTGAGAACAAACTGAGGGTTGATGGGGGGTGGGAGGGAGGGCAGGGTGGGTGATGGGTATTGAGGAGGGCACCTTTTGGGATGAGCGCTGGGTGTTGTATGGAAACCAATTTGACAGTAAATTTCATATATTAAAAAATAAAAAAAATTAAAAAAATTAAAAAAAAAAAGAAATGTTCCTTCTCTTGACTATGGTATTAGTTACACAAATATACACATTTGTTACAAGTTTTCAAACTACACTCTTCTAAAAAGGATGAATTTTTATTGTATATAAAGCATACCTTAATAAACTTGACTTTAAAAATCATTCACGTGATGAGCTAAATGGGCAAGGGGCCTTAAGGAGGACACTCATTGGGATGAGCACTGGGTGTTGTACGTAGGGGATGAATCACTGGAATCTACTCCTGAAATCGTTATTGCACTAGATGCTAACTAACTTGGATGCCAATTATTAAATAATTAGTTAACTAATTAATGAATTTTAAAAAATCATTCACTTGAGGGGCACCTGAGTGGCTCAGTTGGTTAAGTGATTCTAGGTTTCAGCTCAGGTCATGATCTCACGATCCATGAGCTCGAGTCCTGTGTCGGGCTCTGCATTGACAGAGTGGAGACTGCTTGGGATTCTCTCTCTGGGTGCTGCACGCCCCCCACCTCCCCAACCGCCTGGCTCACTCTCTCTCTCTGTCTTAAAATAGATAAATAAACTTAAAAAATATAATTCACTTGAATAAACATGCTATTTATTTGGTTTTTAGAAATGTGACATTACCTCAGATAAAATAAGAATAGGTGGCAAATTTCTTAACTTGTACACATCCACAAAATACAGGCACAAATTGTGTATTTACAAAAACATATTCAAATGTATTCTAAATTCCTATGTTTGTTATATATATTCAAAATTTAACATCAGGCTGGATGATTTAACATAAGCACTCCCACTAAAGTTAGATACAAGAGCCCAGTGACACTATTATTTATCATTTGTTGTGAGGGACAGTTCTGTATTCAAGAATTAAACTACTAGAAAAGAAGAGGAAAATGACCATGTCCAAGTGGAAGATGTGAAAAAAAACCCAAAAGATAAGCAAATGCAAAGCTACTCAAAGTCATAGGGATCTCAGAAGGTAGTTAATAACAAGATTATTCTTTGAAACCAATGGCTTTACACCAAATAAGATCCAATTAGAAAATATAATGGGGGAACCTGGGTGGCTCAGTTGGTTAAGCGTCTGGCTTCGGCTCAGGTCATGATCTCATGGCTCCTTCCTGAGTTCGAGCCCCGCGTCGGGCTCTGTGCAGACAGCTCAGAGCCTGGAACCTGCTTCAGATTCTGTGTCTCCCTCTCTCTCTGCCCCTCCCATGCTCGTGCTCTGTCTCTCTCTGTCTCTCAATAATGAATAAATGTCAAAAACAAATTAATTAAAAAAAACTCCAATTCTCAGTTTCATCTAAAACAATAAAATATGAGAATAGCCAAGAAATTGCTTTAAAAAGAAAGTGGTGTGTATTTTAGAGATATGGGGGAAATTATATTACAAAGCTAAGATATGTAAAATAGCATGCCACTAAAACAGAAACAGTCAGATGTTCTAATGGCAGTTAGTAGGGTCCAAAATTATACCCACGTACAGATGGAAATGTGGTATATATATTTTTTAAAACTTCAGATAAAGGCTAATCAGTAAATGGTGTTTAAACGACCGGTTAGCTACATGTTCCAACATCAAGATACATTTCTAAAACTCTTTTCCTCAAAATTAATTTCGAATGTATCCCAAAAAGTATGATAGGAAAACATTGAAAAATCTTAGAGAAGGTCTGGCTTTCCCACAGCTTCACATAAAGCCCAACATGTATCAAGAAACCTATTCAAGGGATGGCCTGGGTGGCTCAGTCAGTTAAGCGTCCAACTCCTGAGTTCAGCTCAGCTCATGATCTCACAGTTCTTCAGATCAAGCCCTGCATCGGCTCCGAGCTAGCAGCACAGAATCTGCTTGGGATTCTCTCTCTTCCTCTCTCTCTGCCCCTACCGACCCCCCTCAAAATAAGTAAACTTAAAAAAAAAAAGAAAGAAAAATATTCAAATTTTCTGCGCAGAATGTGTTATCATAAACTAAGCTTTACGATAAAATAGGGGGAAATATTTGCAATGCTCCACAAAATATGATACATGTGACATCTAAAGAGCTCTACTAAAATATGATGCACAAATTAATCATTTTAGAAATGCAAAGTAATATTTTCCCTTACCGGAATGACAAAGACTAGAAGAATAAGTTATAGCTGATGTTGGTGAGGATGAGGAAAAATGAATGCTCAATCTTAAACATTTTTATTGGGAATGCAAGTTGGCACAAAAAAATCTATTAATGCATATCAAAATTTTATACAAATATATTTGAATTAGGGGCGCGTGGGTGGCTCAGTTGGTTAAGCGCTGGATTTCAGCTCAGGTCATAATCTCACAGTTCGTGAGTTCAAGCCCAGCGCCGGGCTCTGTGCTGACAGCTCAGAGCCTGGAGCCTGCTTCGGATTCTGTGTCTCCCTCTCCCTCTCTCTGCCCCTCCCCTGCTCATGCTCCGTCTCTCTTTCTCTCAAGAATAAATAAACATTAAAAAAAACTAAACATGTATTTGATCTAATAACACCAATTCGAGGGATTTATTCCAGTGGAATAGTAGGACATGTACGTAAAGATTTTTATGCAAGGATGTTTACTGTGGTGTTGCTTATAATAGGAAACATTGAACAATGTGTATTTACATATTACATATGCATTATATTTGTGTAAAACTATGTTCAGGCATATCTGGAAAGATATACAATTGTTAAAGTTAGGATGTTGATTCAAATTAGCTTATGCATTAACCTAATGATTATCTCAGAAGGTAGGGCAGGCTCCACCATCAGCAGCTCAAAGAAGTCATCAAGGATCCCCTTCTTTGCCTCTCTCTAAACTGTTCCTTGATTGGGCAGCTGGGTGGCTCAGTCAGTTAAGCACTGAACTTCAGGTTGAATTCAAACTCTCAAGGTTTGTGAGTTTGAGCTCCATATCAGGATCTGTGCTAACAGCTCAGAGCCTGGAGCCTGCTTTGGATTCTGTGTCTCCCTCTCTCTCTACCCCTCCTCCACTCACACTCTGTCTCTCTCTCTCTCTCTCTCTCTCTCTCTCTCTCAAAAATGAATAAACATTAAAAAAAATTAAACTGTTGCTTGAGCACTGCATTCCCTTAAAGAGATTCCCTCCACTGTCCCAAAATGGTGCCAGCAGCCATCAGGAAGCTACTTGCTTCCTTCTTCTACATAAGTAGGATTGTAAAAGTAAAAAACAAAAAACCAAAACAAAAAACCTCTCTGTAACCAGCGACTCCAACTTATCCCCCTCAGCCGGGACCAGTAGCAATTTCCATGGAAACAACATATACTGATTGGCTTAGACTAAAGAGACTCTCCCCTATATTGGGTCTGGTATCACTTTTCCGAATCATGTGGGATTCTCACACCCCCAATCCCCCTCCCCCTAGCTCATGCTCTGTCTCTCAAAAATAAATAAAAATGTTTAAAACATTTGAAGTTCAAATAATACTGGATTTCTGAACATGGATGTTGGTTATACAAGTGCATTCAATATGGGAAAATTTATTGGGTTGTGTATTTAGGACATGTGTGCCTTTCAGTGGGTACTATACTTGAATTTTTAAAGTTTATTTTAACAATATGGCCTGAAATATGTAGATTACCATTTCTTTATAAGTTGTTTTAATGGATGACATGAATGCTTTTGGCTGTATAGTGTTGTTTGGCCAGGTGAGACTTTTCTACCCCGAAAAAGTTATAAAACTGAGGTCCACCAGTCCTGGATGGCTCAGTTGGTAGAGTTTGACTCTCTCTCTCTCTCTCCTTCTCTCTCTCTCTCTTTTTTTTTTTTTTTTAATTTTTGTAATGTTTATTCATTCTTGAGAGACAGAGAGACAGAACATGAGGGGCAGAGAGAGAAGGAGACACAGAATCCGAAGCAGGCTCCAGGCTCTGAGCTGTCAGCACAGAGCCCGACGGGGCTTGAACCCACAAACCGTGAGATCATGACCTGAGCGGAAGCCGGACGCTCAACCGACTGAGCCACCCAGGCGCATCCCCCGGCTTTCAAAAATAAATAAATTAACTTTAAACTTAAAACAAACAAACAAAAAAACTGAAGTCCAACTGAAATGGAGATCCCACTCTCCCACTTAGTTGAGCTCTGAAGTCCTCTCTCTCCCCCTCACCTCTGTTCTCCTTCTTTTAACCCTTCTGAGTTTCAGTTGACTCAACTGGACAATCTTTCCAGTTTTTTGTGGTGATTAAAACCATAGTGAGTTTATGTCCTATCTCTTCAACTTGGTAGTGGTGTCTGACTTAAAGTAACTTACCTTTCACTGCCTCAGTTTTCTCATCTGTAAAATGTTGTTAATAAAAATAGTTCCTAGCTCATACAGTTGTTGAGAGGATTAAATGAACTAAAAGAAGTAACGCATTGGAGCACGTGAGTGGCTCGGTTGGTGAAGCATCTGACTCTTGATTTCTGCTCAGGTCATAATCTCACAGTTTGTGGGTTCAAGACCCAAGTCGGGCTCTGAGCTGAGGGTTTGGGGCCTGCTTAGGATTCTCTCCTTCTCTCTCTGCCCCTCCCCCACTATGTCTCTGTCTCTCAAAAATAAATACATGAAAAAAGAAAGAAAGAAAAGGTGTAAAGCAGTGAGAGTAGGGAGCTCATTGGATGAGGCTGGTTTGCATAAATTCTAGGACACACCTTTTAATCTCAAAATCCAAAGGCATTCTACAACCCACGATGACTTACAATCACTGTTGGTCAGGTGACAGTTGTGACATAGCTGTCACCGTCTGGGCTTACAGCTTTTATTTCCTTTTATGTATGTATGAGTGAAATATGAAAATAACACTTTGTCTAAAAAGGCAGTTCTTCTTTTAAAAAAAAAATTAATCCAAGGACAATTCATCTTTATTAACTGCTTTGATCTTCATCTGAAATGAGAATATGTGCTCTTTTTTAATGTTTATTTATTTATTTTGATAGAGTGAGACGGCGTGTGCTGGGAAGGGCAGAGAGAGGGAGAGAATCCCAAGCAGGCTCCTTGTTGTCCGCATGGACATTGAGCCCAATGGGAGGCTCAATCTCACACACCGTGAGATCATGACCTGAGCTGAAACCAAGAGTCACAGTTTAACTGACTGAGGCACCCAGGCGCTCGCTTTTTCTTTCTTACTGACCAACAAAACAATGGTGTATGTTAATTGATGGCATCTTAGATTTCATGAAATGTCCTTATGAAATATCTCGTGAAGAAGCGTTTAGGGATTATTCTATTTTAGAAATATTTCCATGCTTTATTTGATTTTTAAGTTAGGTTTTAAAATCAATCATTTTGAACGAGGTATTTTCCAGTGATCTCTAAAGCTTCCCTAGGAACTGGGCAATTGAAAGACTTCCCAGGGACGCAGAGCACTGTGACCAGATTCTCAACAAATCACTTGCTTCCTTCTCCTCTTAAAATGCCTTTTCTCCCTTCTCCTTTGCTGATCCCAGAGGACCAGCAAGCACAGGACGTGGGCACAGGGTGTTCCTTGAGGTCTCCCCCCCACCCCCTTCCCTTCTGAGTTCAAATGCCAATTGTTCAGAAAGACCTCCATCAACCCCCCCCCCCCCCCCAACCCATAAGCCCCAGTGGTTCTCCAACTTCGCTACACATTGAAATCATTTAGACAACTTTCAGTAATAGTGATGCCTGGGTCTCACTCTCAGATACTCTGACTCAATTGTTCCTGGGGTGCTACCCCGGAACTGGGATTTTTAAGAATTCCCCCAGACGACTCCGCCAAGATTGGAAACCACTGCATTACCCTGTTTGATGATTTTCTGAAAATTTCTTAATTGCTTACTTGATGCTGTTTGTGTCTTCCGCCAGCTTCTGAAGACACGGAAGCTTATTCTTGTCAACATTGTGCAGTCTGGTACCCGAGCACCCTGCTACGAGCTTAGCCTTAGAGCGCGCCTTTTAAGGAGAAGCGTAGAGAGCTTCGGCTTCCTCAAGAGTGGCCGCTAAGCCTCAGGAAATTTAGGAAGTAATTCAGATCGGGTCCCTCCTTGGGCCTTGGGCCACACGCGATTCCTGGCCCGCGTCCGCCCTCAGCAGCCCAGCTGAGCGGGATGTTAATGGGACGGACGGTCCCCTCCAGGTCCTCCTCTTTGATCAGCTTCGGGACAGTCTAGCAGATCGCTCCCCCGCCCCCGAGCTTCTGGAGCACCGGGCAGGGTCCGAGAACTTGTTTACCCGCTTCTGGGGTCTGAGAGTGCGAACAATGGGGAGCCTCAAAGGCCAGAAAACTCCCACGGCGAGGCCCTGGCGGGGTTCCGCGCACGCGGAGCAAGGGGGCGCTGCGCCCGCCGAGGTGCCCGCCTCTCCTCCCGCCGCGCTTCCGGGAGCGCGGGGCCTCGGCCGCGCGGCCTCCGAGGGGCTCGCCGCGTGGCTCGGCGTTGGCGCAGGCAGCTGCAAGGAAAGCCTCCCAAGCACCAGTAAAGCTCAGTTAAGCCTTTCGGGCCGGTGGTGCCCTGGGACGTGTCGAGCTAGCAAAAAGTCTGACCTCTCCAGGAAACTAAGCTGAAGACGTATTTTAAGTGAAAAAAGCAAGTTGTTGCGTACAAAAGCATGCAGATGGAGAGGCATACGCATACCTGCTGGTGCAAACATGTAATAAGCCCCGGAGATACACGCAAGGAATTAGTCGTGGTTGTCGTGAGGCCGAGGCGCGAGACGTTGCAAGCTGGTGGTTTTCCGAGTTGTTTAAAAGCCTTGTGCAAGTGTGTTTAAGTAGATATATATTGATTTTATATTGTATTACGTATTGTGTGGTGTTGTATATAATGTATAATAATGTATTCTGTCGTTGTGAGAGGCAATACATGTTATTACAGGTAACACCATACAATATGTTATCTAATACACGTATACATTTATCTCCAGTTGGTGGAATCAAAGAAGTCCACGTTTTCCTCTGCCTTTCGGTCTTAGCTAACACACAGAAAGAAAAGGCTCGCGGAGAGAAAAGGCAAAGAGGGAGGATCAGAAACATAGGGGACACCCCCCATATCTTTTCACGCAAGACTCCCGGGTGGTTGTGGGGAAAGGGACAGGGGAAACCGAGGCGCTCGGCTACCCGAGCGCAACCCTGAATGCGTCGAGTTCTAAGCCTGCGGGGGAGCAGAAGCTGAGAACCCATGCCTGGGGCGCAGAAGCCTGGGTTTCTGGCCGCGCCTGGAATTGGCTCCCCGCCCCCCTGCTCTGGCCACGCACCGGGGCGTGGGTGGGATCTCTCTTGCTTCAGCACTGGGCACTCGCCGTGCGTTCCGAGCTCTAAGAGACTCCCTCGGCTTCATCTGATGGCGGGGCTCGGTCCCGGGACTTCGCGTGGCCAGGCTGGGGGGCTGCAGGTGCCGGGCGCGCCGGGGAGAGAGACCCAAGAGGCAGTCTGGCTTCCCCGCCCGTCTGCAACTGAAACGCTTCGAGCGTCCGCCAGATAGGCCAGAAAGGTCCCCAGCGTCCCCCAAATCTCAGCCCTGGAGTGAGTGGGATGGGCGCTTGGCTGCGCGCCGCGCGGCTGGGAATGCGAAGGGAAAAGGAAACGCGACTGGCAGGGGGTCGAAAACTGTCTGTTTTCTTCGCCGTCGCTCCCTTTGCGGATAGCCCCTCTGTCAAAGCTCGTAACCAGCGACCTCTGTCAAAGCTCGTGCCCAGAGACCCCAGTTTTCTATTAAAGGTTTCAGACTTCCAGTGAAAAAGCACCGCCTCCCCAGCTTCCAGGTCCGCTGGAGCAGCTACTCACAAATTGTATGCCCCCAGGCAAGTTTTCTTGACTACTCTCTGCCTTCGTTTTCCTATCTGTAAAATGGGGATAACAAAAGCACCTATCTCTGTGGGGTGGTGGCTAGGGTTAAATGGAATATTGTCGGCCAAGGGCTTGGACCAGCTCTAGCTTGTAGAGCGGTCCATGTCTGCTATGGTTATCCCAAACAAGAATGACCAGCCTGAACCCAGGACTGGGATTTAGGGTGGAGTTATGGGGCCCAGCTTCCTCCAAAGAGACTCATTCTACAGGTTCAGCGGCTGAGGTGTGCACCGAACGCTGTCCACTAGCTTCCCCCGAAGCCACACAGTATCCCCATTCCAACACCTACCTGGAAGCCTTCCCCTCAAAGAAAACAACGCCCCACACCCGGCACCATTCACACATCCTTAACTCCTCCACTGGGAGGCCCGCAGTTCAGAATGCCAGGATTCAAATTCCCGGGCTACCAGTATTAGCTGTGTGCCTGTGGACAAGGGCCTTCATCTCGCCACGCATTGCTTTACCCTTCTGTAAAATGGGTTGTTAAAAAACGTTTTAAGGTGCTGATTTTAACAGATCGCACAGATAAAGCAGAGAGTCTGGCCTATGGTCACCTGCTGCTTCTTTTATTATTTTCCTCCTTTGTCTGTGGACTGGAAGATAAACTATTCTAGGAAAGTCAGCCCCAAATGGATGGAGAAATGATGCCGGCTGCTCTTTGCTCCCCCTAGAAGCCCCTTTCCTGTGGACCCCTTGTAATCTGTGGGAGGAGGGCGTTTCACGAAGTTTCCCGGACCCTGCCGGGTGGTTAAGCAACCCAGGCCAACCAGGACTTGGGGGCCTCCTCAACAGCAGCCCTCTATGGTTGATCTTGCTTGGCCCTTGTC
Source organism: Panthera leo (assembly GCF_018350215.1). Classification (NCBI taxonomy): domain Eukaryota; kingdom Metazoa; phylum Chordata; class Mammalia; order Carnivora; family Felidae; genus Panthera; species Panthera leo. The sequence continues at coordinate 143,416,906 of NC_056687.1, read as the reverse complement.
CTCACAATTTGTAGATGCCGCCAGAGGCCCTCGGGGGTCCGCAGCGTGAGGCTCCAGATGCCGTCTCTTTGGGAACCCCCAGTTCAGGGTGCCTTCTCCAGGAGCTAGACCCCTGCGGGAGGCATCCGACCATTCGCTCAGATCCTCCGTCGTCGGACTTTTAACCAAGTGTTGGAGAACAATACCTAAACTACCTAAACTAAACAACCCCCCTCCCTTTTTTTTTTTCTTTGACAAATAATCAGCCGAACGGCAAAATCCCGGCGGGAGGCGGGAGGGCGAGGAGGCCTGGGAAAAACAGAATGCTAATGGCGGCCTGGAGGGGGCGGAAGGCGCACCCCTGCCCCGGCGCCCCCGGCCGCCTGCCTTTGAAGTGCACCTTTGCAGCCGCGCTCTAGGGGAGGGCGCAGGATTCCACCACCTTCCCCCACCCTCTCCATCCCGCACTGTTCTTGAAAGAAGCTGAAGGAACAACTGAGGACTCCCCTCTCAGATTCTGACTGACTCACTCCTGCTTCCCACTTGGAGTTCGCGTTGTCTTTGACCTGTTTGTTCCTGGCCTCCAGCCGTCAGACTGGGAATCTCTGGGAGAGAAAGACTGTGGTTCAAGCATCCGCATTGAGCCCCAGTATGTAGTAAGAGGGCAAAAAGTGAGCTCAGCATAAGTGTGATGGGGAGTAATGGGAAAGCCTTTCGACCTTCCTCTATGCCAGGTGCTGTTGTAATTGCTTTCCATTCTCTATCCTATTATTTAGGACAAGTGGGAACTGGGGACAGAAAGGTTAAGGAGCTCGCTCAGACTCACAAAGCTAGCAAAAAGGTAAAGCCACAAATACATACAATTCTGCACACCACGTTCTGCTTTTCTCTCAGCTTATGGAGTGATCTCTTTGCTTTCCTTATTCCGTTGCCCTTCCTGTCTCCCTCCCTCTCACTCAATCATTCGTGGTCATCTTGGGGGCTCAATGCTTTCCGCAGAAAGCGTTCTGCAGTCTCCCCCACCAAGACGTCCCCTCTCCCCTTTGCTCACGTGGGGCCTGCATAGGAGATTCCAGCTGACCCGTCCCATTGAAACCTTGGTCAACAGGATTGGATTCTGCCCACCTGTTGTGTAGACATCCTGCCGCACCTGTACCACAGAGGTGCCTTCAACAGAAGGTGTTTCAACAGAAACATTAATTTCCAGAGGCTCTGCCGACTCTCTTCGTGATGTGCAAGTGATTGATGTTCAGGATATTTCTCCTTGGCTACATGTGGGTTGCTCCCAGTAACAGCTGTTCTGCAACTAACTTTTCTGTTTCCCTGTGGAAGCATGTCAACACTGACATACACACGAAAAGCCATGCGGTAAGAACTTTGGGTTAGAAAAGTTCCAGAAAAGACTTTGTAAGCCTTCAAAAGTCTTAAAAAGATGAAAATGCCAGGTCCATCGATTTAGGAAGACCTGCGTTCCCTTTTCCTTTAGGAAGAATAAAAAGCATTGTCACTTTAGTCTTCGTGGCTATAAAGCCTGAAACCTGGCACTGTCCTTGGGCTGTTTTATCTAACTCTTTTCTTTCAGTTAACAGATGAGCACCTACTGAGTGTCAGGGCTTTCCAGGTGCAAAAGTAAGCAAGACAGGTGGAACCCTGTATAACTCTTTCATATTTTAATGTAGGAATAATTAGGCAAACACTCCCCTAATTTATTTCTGAGAGCATTTTACTTTATTTACTTTGCACTATGTGGCTTTCCTGTTATTGATGTGAATCTGTGTATTCCATAAATATGAATACAATAATAAAACAGCACTGAAATCCAGGAATTCATTTGGAGTTAAAAAAAATACTTTCATAAAAAATTCTCAATTCAATGTTTAAGAAAAGATCACTTATTTTTTTGTAATAAGAGACCTTGGGCATGTTTCTTACCTTCCTCTCCAGGATTCCCCTACTTCGTCCTATTTTAACAGTGAACTACAATTGCATTTAGCAATCTAAATGCATACATAGATTGGTGGCTAAGATAAGAGTTTAAATTTGTCATGTTTGAAAAACTACAGTGAGTTTAATGTAACCCTTTGCCTCACGCATTTGTGGACCTGGTGATTTTTTGTTTTTGTTTTTGTTTTTGTTTTTGTTTTTGTTTTGCTTTTTGTTTGTTGTTAAGCAAGTGATCAGTCTATTTCAGTACCATGGTGAAATACAGATTCTTATAAAAGTGAAACTGTTGGTGGGGGTATCTTGCTGTTGTCAACAGAACCAAAACTACTTGTCCTCGCCAAAATGTTTCATCTTCCAGGACGTTTTCTTTAAAAGAAAAAAAAAAAAGTGAAACCCGCACAACCTTACGGTGATGAAAGCTCCCTCCCCCTTCGGAAAAGCTCGGGGGAGATGGCAGATCTGGCCAGCAGAGAACAAAGGGCCAAAGAGTTAACCTGAGATGGTGAAATAAAATGTAACATCAACAAAGAAAAGGCCATAGATAAATAGTCAAAGGACCAGCTCACCACAAAACACCCATTGACGTTTTCCCAGAGTCCAGGCGAAGCGCGGTGACCGGGTAATGTTGGAATGTTTTCCTAGGGTTAAAAGGAGATCCAGCAGCAATGCTGCCCAGAATTTACAAAGTGTTTGAATAACACGGACGGTGTTTTGATAACACATTTTTAGTGGGGGTGAAAATAATAGAATTTATTGGGACATTTATATGGGCCCCCTCGGTTGTGTGTAGAGGGGGGCAGGGCAGGAGAAAAAACCGTATATCACTGCACTCATCTATAACTCAGCCCTGTTACTTGTTCCTATGTGCGCATATGCATTTGATGTGTAACAGTCTTGAGGCCCAATGCTGCTTCGCAGAGCTGCTTTTAAAAGATCAATGCACTGGTAGTGGTTACCTTGAAGGGGGGAGAAGTGGGTAAAGATGTCCCCTGGCCAGGTTGGCAATAACTTTGTGTTACCGGGATGAGAGGGTGGCACGGCATTGGTATGAGTGCTCGAACCAGTAGAGCGGAAGATCTTCCGTAGGCTCACGCATAGGCTTGGCCTTGGCCTCCTTGTGGCCTTCAAAGGTCAGGCGCGTGCTCCATCTCAGGCTGAAAGGGCAAGATGTGAGTTAATCCAGCCGGCATTTGGGTCTGGGGTTCCAAGGGGTCTCCACGTTTCCTCCCCAGTGTTGATGTTTTTGTTCAGTGTATTCCAATACACTGTCAGTTGAGCCATATAAAACCAGGCACCTTTCAATAAATGTCTCATTTGGATTTCATGAAGCTTGGGGTGTAATTGAAATCAAACAGCAAACAGGCTGCAAGGGGCTGTTATTTGCCCACCCAATCTAAGGAGGGTGTTGCCTGACTCATTCACGGAAGCCACTGCTTTAGCTTTCTTTTCTCTTCCTATTTCTAGAAAAAAGTGCTTGGACTTTAAAGTTTGGCTGGGATATGTGAAAATATTTTCTATGTCTCCTTCCCTGATTGTAAGTAAAATTGAACCAGCAAAAGAAAATTCCTTCCAAGTCAGGAAATCACAGGTTGGCTCATCTGTAACTCTCCAGGCATTTAGACTAGTATATTCCATGTGTAATAATAATAATACCATTAGTTAATCAATACAGGAAAACCATCCAATGAGATTTCTTGATCTCTGAGTTGTCAGAAAAAAAAAAAAATCACCTTTAGTTGAAACAGCATTTTCCATTATGTTTAAAAAGGAATTTGAAATATATGTTTACGAATATAATATAAATGATGTATCTGTTTTCCATGGTCCCCAAATTCCAGGTCCCAGAGCAGTTTTGTGGAGCCTGAATTTTGATTCTCTTTGCATTCCTCTTTCTCTCTCCATCTGTAAAGTGTGTTAAAATTTGAGTAAAATAATAGATGTACTGGGGAGGTGGGGAGATATAAACGGCAACTTCCTGACCCAGGAGTCAACACTAATCTTGATCACACATACCGTGTATATATTTAATAGGTAGGTAGCACTCAGAATGAACCCACGCGCTTTCAAGAGCTTGCTTTGGGGCTGGAATAAAATCAACCCTTTCTGATGTGGCGCGGGGGACAGCTGGCCCGCGTTATTTGCGCCAGAGTGGGTCGGAACGATGCCTGTTGCCTGCGATGGCACTTTGCCACGCGCAGCGCTTCCCTGGCCGCCTCGAAAGCAACTTGAAGGGACACAGAGGCCCGCTTTCTCTCCGTCATAAAGCGCAAAACTGCTATCTACCCCTAGCCACCCTATCTCCAAATAGCGTGCGATTCGATCTCACCCCTGCTTTTCCTTCAAACATCCTGCAGCTCAGGTGAAGGCCAAGGCTGACGCGGAGACTCCCTGGGGCCGTAACCAGGTTCCCCAACCCTCGGCTATGTCGCCAAGCCGCCCAAACCGCGCAGCCCCTTCCTTTCCTGTTCTCGCGTCCCCCTCACGGAGTCTCCACTTTGAAAATCACCAAGTCTTCAAAAAGCATAAAGTGCTCGAAAAATTCAATTCTTCATGACTTCCCTGGCTCAAAATAAAACAAAAGCCGGGAGGTGGGAGTGGACGGCGGTGTGGTCAGAACAGAGAGCCACGCCAAACCCGAATTCAAAACTAGCGGGACGAAATGCCAGGCGCGCTGGCCTGAGCGCGCTCTGGGCCAGCTTTCCAGGGATCTGTTCCGGGCCGCTCTGCCCAGGACCTGCGGGGCCACCTCGCTGGCCCACTCGCTTTACGTGCTCCATTCCCACTGGCTGTGTCCTGACCCTGAGAACCTTCTCACGCCCCCGGTTTTCACCACCAAGGAAAACTGGTAAATTCCCTGGAGCGGCCGAGTGTATCACGGACCATCTCGCTCTCTAACCCAGACGTGCCGAAGTTGGGGCTGCTGTGGTTTGAACCTAGGCCGGAAAGCTCCGAGCCGTTCTGCACGGGCGTGTGCGCGCTGCACAAATCCTGCAGCCGCCTCATCTGTTGTGGGCTCAGAGTTTCCCGTGTGATCGCGTTCGGTTGGGGAAGCAGCGTCCCGACATCTCAGCCGGAAAATGCGCTCCCGGAGCGATTACAAGCCGCGTCTGTAATTGCTTATTAACAGCGAATATTCATGCTTCTCCTTTTCCGCAATGAAACGTGCCTCCCCCCTTTTCGGTAATAAAACAATAAAATAAGACGGCACCACTCTTGACTCTACTGTCTGCGGAAACGCAAGGGAGAAACAGGCAGCTGGGGCAAAAGGGCTTAATTCAATATCAAACTGATTATTTCACTAATTATTCTACCTTCTGTGTTGCGCCGCAGAGCAGAGGCGCAGGGAATCTCAACCGCACTGCTGCTGGGGAACCTTTGTTTCTCGGTGCCAGGCCCAACTGAAGATGGTGGAGGGAATCCAGGATTCAGGGCAACTGAGCTGCGTGGATCTTAAATTGTGGGGAGTAAAAGTGCTTGACGAGCGTTTGAGGGTGTCCCCAGGACCCCACCCCACCAGGGCTTCTGGTTCATAAGCTGGCCCTAGAGGATGGCCATGTGCTCTCTCTCGCCGTCCCTGGAATCCCAAAAGCGGAGCGCAAGGTTCCTCTTCACAAACCCTTCCCAATGAATAAAAGGGTGGGACCGAACAAAAAGTGGTTCCCGTGTGTTGAAGGCCGGGGAAGCCTCCCCTATCTGGAGGAAAGTGTGCCTGAAGCCACAGCCCCTGACGAGGAAAGAGACCTCGCTTCGGCCTCTCTCCGACTCGTCCCAGATCCCCCCGCTCAGGGACCTGCGCCTCCCTGCAAGCCATCAGCTTGCGTTGCCTTTCTGGTGCCAGCCTCTAAAACCTGCTCCCGCCCCCGCATCCTCCACTCAGGCTGCTGAGATGACTTCGATGCTTAGAGTGGACCCTGCTACGGAGACCCCCAAATCCTGTTCCCCCAAACTCTAGCAAAATATGGACACAACGACTGATTCTCACAGTAGGACAGAGTCTCTGGGAAGAAGAAGAAGAAAAAAAAAAAAAAAAAAGACTAAAGGAAAAGAAAGTCGCAGGCGACTTGATCCAATTAGTAAATGCCTAATTGAATTAGTGTCACCTCCATCAGCCAATAGGAGGGTCCTGGGCTGTGGGACAGCGAAGCCCCTCCCTGGCCTCACGTATATAAAGCAGCCAATGACAGCCTGCAAGTTTCCAAGTGGTCAACTTGACCGACAGCTGGGCAGTCGAGAAGGGCAGAAAGAACAGCGCTGGTGGGTGGATGGGGCAGAGATATTAGTCCTCTTCTTCCTGGGTGTGAGTGAGGAGGCGGACGGGGATCCCGAGAGGCAAGGAGGACAGAGAAGGAAAAGGAGAGTGCTTTTCGGTCAATTGCCACCTCCTGCCTTCAAACCCAGCGAGTTTTCCTTGCGGCAAGTACGCTGGGTTCGGGGCGCGCGAGTGCGCGCCTTAGCCGCCCGCGTGCAGCCAGGTGGGTAGCCCCAGCACCGGAGGAAGGGGAAGTTACCTTCCCCTCGGAAGAGGGCGCTGGCTCCCCCATCCTGCCTTTATATTAAGGCCGCGGGAGGAGAGGAAGCCGCCAGCTGCCGTCTGCGCTTTGCAAAGCATGCAGTTAGGGGAGCAGCTCTTGGTGAGCACGGTGAACCTGCCCGGCGCTCACTTCTACCCGCTAGAGAGCGCGAGAGGCGGAGGCAGCGGGAGCGCAGGCCACCTCCCTGGCGCGGCCCCCTCGCCTCAGAGGCTGGACTTAGACAAAGCGCCCAAGAAGTTCCCTGGCAGCCTCTCGTGCGAGACTGGGAGCGGGGAACCCACAGCAGCCAGCGCGGGGGCCCCCGCGGCCATGCTCAGTGACGCCGACGCCGGGGACGCCTTCGCCAGCGCCGCGGCAGTGGCCAAGCCCGGGCCCCCGGACGGCCGCAAGGGCTCCCCCTGCGGGGAGGAAGAGCTGCCCTCTGCCGCCGCCGCCGCCGCCGCCGCCGCGGCCGCCGCGGCCGCCGCCACCGCGCGCTACTCCATGGACAGCCTGAGCTCGGAGCGCTACTACCTCCAGTCCCCCGGGCCTCAGGGCTCCGAACTGGCCGCGCCCTGCTCGCTCTTCCCCTACCAGGCGGCGGCCGGGGCGCCCCACGGATCTGTGTACCCTGCTCCCAACGGGGCGCGCTACCCCTACGGCTCCATGCTGCCCCCCGGCGGCTTCCCCGCGGCTGTGTGCCCACCTGGGAGGGCGCAGTTCGGCCCGGGAGCCGGCGCGAGTAGTGGCGCGGGCGGCGGCGGCGGCGGCGGCGGCGGCGGCGGGGCAGGCGGCCCGGGCGCCTATCAGTACAGCCAGGGGGCTCCGCTCTATGGGCCGTACCCTGGGGCGGCAGCTGCGGGTTCCTGCGGAGGACTGGGGGGGTTGGGGGTTCCTGGTTCCGGCTTCCGTGCCCACGTCTACCTGTGCAACCGGCCTCTGTGGCTCAAGTTCCACCGCCACCAAACCGAGATGATCATTACGAAACAGGGCAGGTGAGCGCAGCGCCGAGGGGCCCCGAGGTGAATGACAAGTGAGTGACTGTGTGGTCCTGGGGAAGGCTGGGGGGTGAGGGAGCCGTGCCCGTTCGTTCCGCGCTTGGCTTGGAAGAGTGTTTTTCCGCGCGCGTCTCCAAGCCGGGTCTGCCGGTCTGCGCACCGCCTTGTGTGAGGTGGGTGCTAACGTTACAGCTGTTCCCCCACCCCCACCCCCATCCCCCCCGCACACACCCCTCCCCTCCCCTCCCCTCCCCTCCGGTCACCCTCACCTGGACTGGCGAGAAGGAGGCGGAAATGGAAATTGGGGCTTGTCCACAAAGCTGGATTTACTAGCTGTTCCCTGCATACCGGCGAAGAGCCGCGGATGGGGAAAAGGAGCAGGGGTTGGCTTCCTGAGCGCAGTAGATGGGCTCCCGCAGTTTAGGCGCCACAGTCTCCGTGGGGCGCCTGGAGGAGATGGGCGTTGGAGGGTGGGTTGGTCGGGGTGGTTGGTTAGGCAGGCCCTGGAGCCAGACCTGGTGGGGTTCCGGGCGCGAGAAAGTTCTGATACACTTCCAACTGCTAATAGTGGGTACTAACGGGGAAAGCGAGGCGTGGGTGCTGGGAGAGGGGCGCTCAAGCGGAACTTGGAGCCTGACGAGTAAAATTGCAAAATTTTAAGACGAACAACTGACTGTCGTTCTCTGGTACTTGTACGTAGAAAAATGAAAGAGCTTTTCCCATCCTGGAAGAAAAATTAAGGACTTGAGTGGGGAGAGAGGGAACTGGGGAAATACTGACTTTGGGGTCGATTGTCTCCGAAAAGAGATGGTCCAAGAGTTGCCAGGTCAGAAATATTTTGCAGAATAAGGGCCACGTTATGTGGCGGTTTTCTGTTCTTTCTGTAGACTTCTAAATGTCCTGCTCCGACCTACCCCCAGGTGGCCGCAAACCCGGCCTAGAATGGGCCTGCTCCCGGGCGTCCGAATGTAAATTGTTTTCCCTGGTTCTATTCCCTTGCACAGGCGCATGTTTCCTTTCTTGAGCTTCAACATAAACGGACTCAATCCCACTGCCCACTACAACGTGTTCGTAGAGGTGGTGCTGGCGGACCCCAATCACTGGCGATTCCAGGGGGGCAAGTGGGTGACCTGTGGCAAAGCGGACAATAACATGCAGGGTGAGGAGAGAGGAGGCCCGGCCAGGGAGGAGCGGGCCAGCGGGGGACCCTGGACTCAGAGAACTCCCATTTAAATCGAATACTTTCCCCTGATCTGCAGAGGTGTTAGTATGAGTTTCTTTATATTGTTTGAATCTGGAGAGAGGGAGAGAATTGCCAAGCCAAGATTTCTTGCCTGTCAATATAAACTTTGGTACTTTTACCATACCCTACTCCTTCCGCCCCTCCCCTACCAATTCCTACTAAATCTCCCCTACCCCCCACCCTCTGTCCCGGGGTGGGGGTGGGGTGGGGGCAAGGGCTCCAGTCTTCCAAGCCTTGAGAAAGCCCTGCCAAGGTCGAGTCCACCCATGAAAACCCAGCCACTTTGCATCAGACGTTGCCCTTCCATCTTTAGAAGGCCCCAAAATGACCTTCAAGAGACACCTCCTGGTGGTTCTATTTTTATATTTTGAGCTAGCATTAGATGACTGCCTTGTCCAGGGAAGTCTGGAGGCACAGGCGCCCTGGGTGGGCTGTGGGTGGAGTCTAGTTGGAGAGCTAGCACTGGGAAAACTAGGCTGGAAGAGTAGCTCTTAAATCTTGCCCAGAGGTAACAGACATCCCTCCCCGTGTGTCCATTTGTAATCAGCCCTGTATGCTTGGGTTTTGTGTTTTGTTTCATTTTCTCTTAGGCAACAAAATGTATGTTCACCCAGAGTCTCCTAATACTGGTTCCCACTGGATGAGACAGGAGATTTCTTTTGGGAAATTAAAACTCACCAATAACAAAGGCGCAAACAACAACAACACCCAGGTAGAGTGACAGAGGATGGGGTGTCTTCTGGCGATAGATCCCTTTCCTAATGAGCTTCCGAACCCTTCACTGTATTTGTAACATGTGCACTTGTTCCCTGTTTGCTCCCCTATTTCTAACCTTTTTTTTTTTTTTTTTTTTGACCTTTCTCATTTTCACTAGATGTCAGTAACAGTGAATTGACCGTTAGGAAAAGAAATACTAAAAGCTTTGGGGGACTTCATAAACTAAGAGGAAAGAGTGTTTATCAAATATGCATGCCGGGCTGTGTTTTTAGGTTTCAAAAGCAGCAAGGATAAGATCTGAAAAATGACAATAGAAAACTGTCGCGGTCGTGGGGAGCAAGCGGGAGTCCCATCGCAAAACTATGTAGTTTGTCAAGATTTACTTTTGCTGAGCCTCTAAGAGACTTCTGGGATTTGGCGACACTGTTTCTATACCATTTCCAGATGATAGTCTTACAGTCTTTACACAAGTACCAACCCCGGCTGCACATTGTTGAAGTCACAGAGGATGGTGTGGAGGACTTGAATGAGCCCTCAAAGACTCAGACCTTCACCTTCTCGGAAACACAGTTCATTGCAGTGACTGCCTACCAGAACACTGACGTGAGTGTCCCCACTGTCCCAAGAACCTCTACAGCCAGGTCCGGTGTGATAACGCACTCAACGACCATTTTTCTCCCCTATCTAGATAACTCAACTAAAGATTGACCATAACCCCTTTGCAAAAGGCTTCAGGGACAACTATGATTCGTAAGTGCAACTTTTGTTCATATTTGCATGGTCACCTTTGAGCAGGATATACATAACCAGACACTTTCAGAGAACATTCCAGGAAGAGCTTTCATCTTTGGGATTTTTATCTATTTTTATTTTTTGCATAGTTTTCCCTCAGCTAATCTTGCTTTAGAATTTTCACAGAAGGGTTTTGTTAATTTCTAAAGGAAGGTTAAGGGCTGAAAAATGAGGAGCTTTTTTTTTTTTTTTTAACACTTGAGTGGAGATTTGAAATTTTCATAATCTGCATTTATATACCTTCCTTTTCATGTGAGCCAACTTTTGTTTTATCCTCTAAGGAACAGGTATTATTACTCCCCTTCTTTTATTATTATTATTATTATTATTTTACATAAGAAAAACTGAAAACTAAGAGGATGTAATTTTCACCTTAAACAGCAAGACCCCACAATACTTTTTAAATTTGGAATTTCTAACACCACAGCCAGCGCCCCTCCCCTGACATTGACAAAGGAGAGTTGCACCTTCTTTAACTCCCAGCACTTACAAAGGTGGATTCTCTATAGTTTCAGTCCTTAAATGCTTGGGAGGAAACTTTTCCCCCATGAGCTAAGAGTCCAGCGGAAACAGGCCAATGTGCCTCCTACCTCCGTCCTTCCACTCCAGCAGACCAGTGCTCCCAGTGCAACCCACTAAGTGAGCCTTTTTGATTTCTGGGAGGTGGTTATTTGGGGCAACATTAGGGTTTTTTTTTTTTTTTAAGTGTTTCTCTTTATATTGTAGCATGTACACCGCTTCCGAAAATGACAGGTTAACTCCATCTCCCACGGATTCTCCTAGATCCCATCAGATTGTCCCTGGAGGTCGGTACGGCGTTCAGTCCTTCTTCCCGGAGCCCTTTGTCAACACTTTACCTCAAGCCCGATATTATAATGGCGAGAGAACCGTGCCACAGACCAACGGCCTCCTTTCACCCCAACAGAGCGAAGAGGTGGCCAACCCTCCCCAGCGGTGGCTTGTCACGCCTGTCCAGCAACCTGGGACCAACAAACTAGACATCGGTTCCTATGAGTCTGAATATACTTCCAGCACCTTGCTCCCATATGGTATTAAATCCTTGCCCCTCCAGACGTCCCACGCCCTGGGGTATTACCCTGACCCAACCTTCCCTGCCATGGCAGGGTGGGGAGGTCGAGGTTCTTATCAGAGGAAGATGGCCGCTGGACTCCCATGGACCTCCAGAACCAGCCCCCCTGTGTTCTCCGAAGATCAGCTCTCCAAGGAGAAAGTCAAAGAAGAAATTAGCTCTTCCTGGATAGAGACACCCCCTTCCATCAAGTCTCTCGATTCCAATGATTCTGGGGTATACACCAGTGCTTGTAAGCGAAGGCGGCTGTCTCCTAGCACCTCTAGCAATGAAAATTCTCCCTCCATAAAGTGTGAGGACATTAACGCCGAAGAGTACAGCAAAGACACCTCAAAAGGCATGGGGGGGTATTATGCTTTTTACCCCACTCCCTAAAGAGTTACTTCAACTTCGTAAAAATGAGCTAACTTTTTGCAGATGGACTTGGTGGTGTTTTTTGTTGTCTTCTTTGCCTAGGTTTGCCAAAAAGACGTTTGCATTCCACCTTGATGCATCCTGTTTTGTGCAATCCTCTAAAAGAAGGTGCCAAAGCTTTTTGATTGCTGCAGGTAACTGAAACAAGCCTGGCAATTTTTTGTTTCTTTTTTAAATAAAATTAAGGAAGGACTTTAAAGTGTTTTAAAATTCCAAGGTTATTTGAGGTTCTGGATCTATTTATTGGAGGCACTAAACATTCAGAGAATCGGGCTGTGAAGATTGAGTGCTGAGCGCTATCCGATGAGTTGAAAGCCTCGGTTCTCCTTTCTATTTGTAAATCTGTAAGCAAAGAGAATCCCAGAGTGGTAAGATGTTTTGCTTCTGGAAGAAAAGGGCTGGGCCTTAAGCTTCAACAAGGGACTTTTTGCTGTTACTTTCTGCTGGGGACAAAAGATGCTAGGCCTAGGAGGTGAGAAAAACTTTCCTGAAGGTGCTGGTTTTACCTGACTTGGATTCCTCCTAGGCTTTGGAAACAAGCCATGTTTGCCCTAGTTCAGGATCGCCTCACTTGCCAGTCCTCTGCTGCGTGCCGGGGTGGCCAGTAGGACTCAGGAGAGGGCAGGCAAGAGGGAGTCGCCAAAAAAGAAAAAAAAGAGAGAATTTTAAAGTGTACAATTTTGTGTGTGCTTAGATACACCGTAGAATAATGTGGGATATATTGTACAAATAGTCTACATACGTGTCTGAGATTATGTAACATTGGTGCTTTGGCTTTGTAAAGAATTTCCAGATCACCTGACAACAGTTGCAGGGGCAGGGGGATTGGTTCTCTCATCATCCCTGATGTTTGGGAATATTCTGTTTACTTCTTAGATAGTTAAGAATGTATTCAGCTACTCTGTACTAACTTGAAACGTGTTTAAGGAAAACTATTTCACCCTCTTGCCAGCCCCCTACCCAACTCGGTAATGTGAAGAAACTAAAACCTGATGCCACAGCTCCTATAGGCTTTTTAGAGATCTTGGATTTTTATGTACAGTCTTAGTCATTTTTAATAAATGTGGTTCATTAAGGGAACCGGCATAGCTCCGTCTTCTGTACAGTTTTACTTTTTGTTCTTTGTTTTGTTACTTTTTGCTTCTTCCTCCACTCTTCTCCAGCATGAACACTGTTCCCCTCCCTACCTCCCCCAGCCCCACCCCCATGTTCTAGAATCTGTAAGTGGACACAGTAGTCATGAGGGGGTGGGATTGCTTTTGTTTATCTTCTTTTTTTTTTTTCTTGAAGATGAATGGGGTTATTTCCTCGCCCCACTGGGAAGTCTGGACAATGGGTATTGGGCCCGTGGGGGTGGGGAGGAGGGGAGGACGTAGGGATGCTGCATGGCCTATGCTGGGCCCCAGCCTGGAAAACGTCAGCCCCCCAGCCCGTGGGTTCCCGGACCTGCCTGGGCCAGGGACCACTTCGTTCTCTGCGCCTTTTCCTAGGCTTTCTTGGGGCCACCCATCTCTGGACCCATGTGGGCTCCCCGGGAACCCCCGCGGCCCCTGGAGCGCCCACGAGTTACTGGTCCCTGAAGCGCGGCGGGAAGCGGGGCCGCCCACGGCTCAGTTTCGGCTCCGACCTGCGGCTTTTTTTCTGCGCGGAGCCCCGAGGCGCACCCCCGGCCGCGGGCGGCTCGCCTCGGTCGCTGCTGGCTGGGGCGCTTTGCGGGCAGCCAAACTTGGCCGGCGACTCTGGGGACGCTGGGGCTGCGGCGCGGGCTAGGGGCGCGCGCGACGCTTACAAATGAGGATTCCAGTCGTCCCGTGCAGTGCCGCTCGACGAACAGCAGCCTGGGAGCGGTTCGCCCAGAGTTTAGCTCCGTTTCTTTGCCTCCCATTCCCCAGGAGGGCGAAGGCCACCCCGTCCCCTGGCTGAGCCTCGGGCCCGCCGAAACGTTAAACCCAGGAGTGGGGCGGAGGGCCCTTTGTCCCCCCGCCAGACGTCCCGCCAGGCTTATCAGCAGACGACTTCTGGCCCAGCTTGCAAACCTTTCCAGCCCCTTCCTGACCCTCCCGGGGTAAAGGTCTGGCCAGGAGGGTCTTTCTGCTAAACTGCGTGGCGCGGAAATGCAGCCGCTAAGAGGATTAGCCGCTGGGAGGCGAGCCATCAGCCGGGACCTCCTCCTCTTCCGCGCCCAATTAAGGCCGCCAGGAGCCTCCCCCCACTTTCCCATTCCCTGCACCCTCCGTGGGCCCGACTTCTTCCCGCGCCGCCCGTGGCCTTGGGGACCCGGCCTCTAGCCCCACGTGTCTACGATGGTGCTTGTTCCAAACGCTTTGCCAAAGCCCCCCGGAATTTGACGACGCTAGAAACGAAAGCTTGAAATCTGTTTTATGCACACTTATGGTGGATGACGGCGTCAGACTCTGGCGGGAGGACTCGCAGCCCCCCCTCGCTTGGTCAGCGCCCCCCGCCCCACCCCGAGGAACCGTAACGTATTGGGAGATGCGACGGGATTGCGAGGGACAGCGCTCTGCCCTCTAGAAAGCCGGAAGATGCTAATCACCGCCGGGCTGCAGCAGACTCTGGCCCCGGTCTATTTCGAGTCCTGTATATTTTTGCACCGCACGGCGAAAAGAACCTGGTACTTGTGAAAAGTCCCTCACAGTGTTTAATAGAAACGTAAGTGGCTGAGTGGCCCCAATTAACACCTTGTGATAAGGCATTCCTAAGACGGAGTGTCAGACTTCAAATTGTGAAGAGATGTATCTAATTAATCCTCCCGGGAAGACACCGATAAACAAGCCTCTATTTAAATAAAGATCAAGGGCTCGGCGCCCCGTTTGTTGACATTCGCCGCCAGGGTCCCCGCGTTTGCACCCGGGCGGGCGGCCTTCCCGGCGCAGGGTGGAGACCCTTGGCCTGCGGGGCTGCTGCTCCGCCGGGGTTCGCTTCACCTCGGTTCCTGCCCCCAGACAAAAGCGCACAGTGAAGCGAAGAAACCCCAACGAACGCCCAGAGGAAAACGAAGGGCATAAAGGACCCCTACTCCGAGCTGGAAATGCTGTTGTTTGCCATTTTCCACGCTGTCCTTTACATAGTCACATAAAAAAAAAAAAAAAGGCCAACAAACAAACAGCCCTCTCCTAGACCCTGGAAGGGATGCTGATTGGGGAAGAACTCGGGGCTGGGCCTTCCTTCGCTCGCCACTCAGCCCCGGCACGCGTTCTCTCCCCGTGGTCCCAAGATACCTTCTCGGTGCCGAAGCTGCGAACTCCGCTGGCCCCTCGGGTAGCTTTCCTGGGGGTGGGGTGGGGGGCGGCCCGCTGGGAAAGGCAGGAAGAGTAAGTACGAAAAGGGGTGCGCGGTGGGGGGAAAGCCGCAGACCCGCACGCCAAACTCCGAACCAGGGCCGAGGTTCGGAGCCCCTTTCCGAGTCTGCAGCAAAGCATCTCCCGACCCCGGAATGGAGACTTTCAAGCTCCAGATCAGCTTTGGATCCTAGGCTCCTGCTTTTCCAGACACCCTTGATTAGCTTTAAACCTGGGTGTAAAGGCAGACTCACAGTTTTCCCTTTCCTCCACAGTGCCTTCCTTCTTTCTGAACCAAACGACTGGGGGTGGGGGCGGGGGGGGGGTGTGTGTGATGATGCAGTTAAAAAAAAAAAATGCAGGTGTCACAAAAACGCACCGGAATAAAAACGTTCTCGCATGCCCCTTGAGTTTAATCGAAATTGAGACTCCAGTAGGGGCAGGAATTAAAGCCACTCATTTTCCATTGGCCTGGACGTCGGCCATGCGCATCCCTTTTCTCGTGTTCGCGCCGCAAGGTCCCGCACTCCACTGCACGCCGACTCCAAAAGTTTGGCTTTCACTCGCGGAGATGCCGGCGTCATCGGGAGGCGCTTTCAAAAGGCAATTTGCAAAACGGTTGGTGAGCCCGACTGAGTCCCCTTCCATACCTTCCATAAAATCCCCATCCTTCTGTCCCCCAGCCCTCAAGTTTAGCTTTGGAGTAGGTGAGCTCCGGCCCGCGTGGACTCAGAAGCGCCGAATCTGTCCACCTGCTCCCACTCTCGTCGGGGTCGCACTCCAGCGGGCGACTCGAAGAGGCCTGGGCCCAGCTCACACTGTTGGGGTTCCTCCCCCCCCCCCCCCCCCCCCCCGCTGGAACCTGAAAGCTCCTGAAACTTACGGGCATTTTTTTTTTAAACATGATGGGGACTCTCACCTTGATGGCCACCGGATTTTCCCTTATTACGGCTTAAAGGAAAAATAAACCTCCTCTCCTGGAGATTCATTTACTCCTTCCCCCCTTTCTCCTTGGCCCTCGGAATCCTTTGAGCTTGGCCAAAGAAGCGCATCAAGTTCCCCGGGGGTAGGATTAGCTGCGCCACATACAGAGCAGGCCCTGGGCGATGGTCCCCAAAGGGCTTCTGAGGGATCCGTGGACCAACCCCGGAGCGCGAGTCACTGTTTATTTTAGGCAGCACGGCGTGCACCCCCCCCCCCCCCCACACACACTTTAATCCCCTCACGCCCCGGCCTCCTTAAAAAGCCCTAAACTTGCTCCCATAAGCTTGTGGACTCCCATAGCAACTTCTGTCACTTTAGGCTCGCCGCATCTTTCCGCGCACGGGCGGAGCGCCTTGCCCTTGGCCTTGGAGTCTCGCCGCAGATTCCGCGCCAAGACGCGGGAGCCTTTCTCCCCCGGGCGGCGAGCAGCCTTCGCCATCTGGTGGCCGCGGAGAGTATCTGCCCGGGCGCGCAGGGCTCCCTTCCACTCCAGAAGCCGCGGTTGTGTCGGGTCCTGAAGCGTTCGGTAAACAATTCTTTCCGTTATCCCACTCCCACTCTACCTTTTTAAAGCTTCCTGGTGTGGGGGGAGGAGCCCCGAACGTGGAATTTCTAAGACGCGGCGTTCTAGCTCTGGTCCGCGCGGCTTCCTGGCGGCAGTTGCCCTGGGCTTCCTTGAGCTTCATTCTTTTCTGCCAAGTGGGGACTGAAACAACACAGATCTCGCCTAGTAGTACCCAGGAGGGAGACATGAGACTATAAATTAGCTGCTTTGTAAACTGTCGAGGGACTCCCAGTATTCGTAGGCATTATTAATTACTGACTTTATACATGATGTGTGTTGGTGAACCCAAATGCATTGGCAAATGAAAGATTCTTTATTAGTTCAAAAAAAACTACAGAAAATTTCAAACGTACACCAAAGTAGAGAACAATGGGCCCTCATTTATCTGTCTTCCAGCTACAAACAATCATCAACTCAAGGCTGTTCTTGTTTCATTCTATAATCCTCACCTCATTCACACATCCTAGGAATTCTGACACCTAAACCACAATGATTTCCATACATGGCCCTAAAACATGAGGATTCTTAAAAAAATATATGTTCATTTTTATAATTTATCACACCTACAGAATTAACAATAATTTCTTAATATCATGAGACAGCCAAGCTTGTGTCCTTTATTGTCTCATAGTTTTTGTTGTTCTTTTTTTTTTTTTTTTTTTTTTTTTTTACAGTTGGTTGGTTTGAGTCAGGATCCAAACAAGTCCCACACATCTGGTTAATGTGTCACTTGATTCTCTTAATCAAGAAGGCTTCCCCTTGCTCTCTTCTTTTAGTTTTCCTTACAATGTACTGAAAGAGTCTGAGTATTCCTTCTAATTGTCCAGGTTCTGGATTTTGCTGGCTGCATTCTCTGACCCTTGCATTTGCAATAAAGTGGTAATTAAATAGAAAGACTTGATCTGGTTCAAGTTCTGTTTTTTGATAGCAGTATTTCATCGGTGATAGCATTCCACGAGGAGGCTTGTGTTGTCTGGATTGTCTTTCCTTGGGGCATGCCATTGTCCACTGAGTACTGTCCACTAGATCCGTTAATTCATTAAGGATTTGACAAAGGAAATAAATTTCAGCATATCTATTATCACCAATTATACATACATAGAAAGTGTAAGTCAATGACACTTTTTTTTATCATGTATTTTTTCCCATTTTTATTAGTATATAATCGACATGTAACATTGTGTAAGTTTAAGGGGTACAACCTGATGATTTAATACATGTATATATTGTGAAATGATGACCGTAGTGAGGTTAGTTAACACTTCAATCACATGAGATAATAACCACTTCTTTGTATACGGGGAGAATATTCGAGATCTACTCTCTTAGCAACTTTCAGGTATGTGATACCATATTGTTAACTATAGTCATTATGCCATGTGTTACATCTTCAGAACTTATTCACCTTATAACTGGACCTTTATAATCTTCTACCCTTTGACCAACATCTCCCCATTTTTCTTATGTCCCTGCACCCAGCCCCTGGCAAACACCATTTTGTTGTCTATTTCTATGAGTTTGGCTTTTTTAGATTCCACATGTAAGTGAGATAATATGGTCTTTGTCTTTTTCTATCTGACTTATTTCCTTTAGCATAACACTCTCAAGGTCGATTCATGTTGTCACAGAAGGCAGGATTTTATTTTATTTTATTTTTTAATATTACACTAGATAGATAGATAGATAGATAGATAGATTATACCATATATATAGATATATAGATACATAGATTATACCATATATATACATACATATCTCCATTCATCTATCAACGTACACTTAGGCTATTTCCATGTTTTAGCTCTTGTGAATGATGTTGCAATGAACATGGGTGCAAGTATCTCTTCAGGATAGTGATTCTCAGTGACACTTTGAATGTGACAAGCAGAGTAAACCAAAAAGCCAAGGTCTCTGCCCTTTATATATCAACACAAGAAAACAGCTGTGGCCCTCTGGAGAACATGCGCCATAGAAGATTGAGTGAGTGGGGTGCCTGGGTGGCTTAGTCGGTGTTTGACTTCAGCTCAGGTCATGATGTCACAGTTCGTGAGTTCAAGCCCCGCATTGGGCTCTCTGCTGTCAGCACAGAGCCCACTTCAGATCCTCTATCATAGAGCCTGCTTCAGATCATCTGTCCTCCTCTTTCTCTGCCCCTGCCCCAAGCATTCTCTCTCTCTCAAAAATAAACATTAGCAAAAGAGAGAAAATTAAGTGAGAAAATGGACAAAGTGCATAAATTGGTAAAATTTAGCAGATGATATACTTTTGTTGAAACAGTTTGCTAAACACAAGTTGCTAAGAAATCATAAAACCAGTGCATAACAAAGTGATAAAATACGTTTTTATTTGCTTGTGTACTCCCAGGGCAAACCGTCAATCTCCTAATCCCCTTACAGGTATATTTCAAGAATCCATAAGGTGAAGCATCACATGCGGATCATAAGTGATAAAAAGGACTATCAAAAAACCTTGATGGTTGTTCGAGGGAGGTGATGATTCCAGCCACGACAAGTAAAGAAAAGTGGTTTCTACCGTTTCGTTTGGAGTGAAAGCCAGGTTTGAGGAGGGGGTGTGAGGGAGGAGGTGGGGGAGAGTCCGTGGGACCGCCAGGATTCACAGTTCCCAGCCCAGGACCGCTGGAACAGAGGCGGAAGGGGTAACTGAGAATATCATGGTGATTCTAACAAGAACAAGCGTCGATTTTAAGATGGAGATGCCATTGCTATGATCCTGTCCCCTTCCATCCCAGACACAGTATTGGAGCCTACTCCACAGGCCACCAGGCAGGCTCCAACAGTCTGTGATTGTCACCATTTCTTTTCATAATGCCCAGTTTTAATGCCCTGAGAATATGGCCTTCTGTTAGATAGGACTTCTTCCTAAGTCCCCAAACCAATCGTCGGTCCTCGAGTCACTGCACTGGAGAGCTAGGAGGCACCTTGGAGACTGCTCTGTCCATCCCGTCATACAGAGGTAGGGCAAGGGTCACAGTGCTCTGGGGCATGCCCTGCCCCCTAAGGGGTCCATGAGCTCTGCAGGATACTGTCAGTCGGACACTATACTTTAAACATAAAATATTTCAGTAAAATATTATAGTAATGGAACATAAATGTAAAATATTTAGTAATGAAAACATAACATTGTAAAGCGTAGCTTTCATTATTGTTTTTCAGGGAATGAACAAGATTTGAAATCTAAATGGAGCAATAATTAATCTTTCTTCTTTATTTTTTGCTAAAATCTGACCCTGTCATGAAATGGCATCTATTTCTTCCTGCACTTTGACCTACACTCAGCCCTGCGGTAGAGAAGCCACAGAATCTACGTCCTCTATCCTACATATTTGCCGGTGTTCTTAATCTTGGCAGGCAGGTTTTATCTTTATCTTATGAATCTAAGATCCAAAAACGTTCTCTGGAATTTTACTTCTTCCAGGATTCCAGTTTTTTTCCTGTGCAAAGAGAAGGTGATTGTGGATCTAATGGATCAACTAGTTAGACTCTGTTCATCACTAAATACTTAGAAGGCTGCAGATAGAGGAGCGCCTGGGTGGCTCAGTGGGTTAAGTGTCCTACTCTTGATTTCAGCTCAGGTCATGATCTCGCGGTTTTTGAGATCAAACCCTGTGTGGGGTTCTGCTCTTGAGATTCTCTCTCTCCTACCTCTCTGGACCTCCCCTCTTCCCCCTCTCTTTCTCTCTGAAAATAAGTAAGTACATAAATACATAAACATTTAAAAAATGGTTTAAAAAGGAAGGCTGCAGATAGGGACCACATAGCTGCCGCAGAAAAGCCCAGGGAAATGTGAATTGACGTAGCGTACAAAAATATGCACGTGCGTGCTTCTATGTGGGAGTGTGTATTTGTGCTCTGGAGCAAAATATCATTAAGCTGAGATTACAGAATATAAAATATGATTATAATAGAATGATTTGGTGACATCTAAAATTTCCTTTAGGGATTCCTCTGCTCAGAGCTGTCAAAACAGATTGTATAACTAGACTATACCAAGGAAGGTGACTCTAGTCCTACTGATGAAATACTCTTCTGAAAGACAGAACGTAAACAGAAGAGGGTCTCTAGGAATACAACTGAATCCTAATCTGGAGGTGGATGCCTTAAATAACTCCTTCCCATTACTCTTTCCCTTCCAGCCAAAAGGATTTAGCTTGGCGCTAAGGAAGAAAGGTTCCTGCAGGAGTCTCTAGAGAGTCAGGGCAATAATGTCCACCAAGTATATCATTGGTTTATCTATGTTTCTTAGCCCCCTTGTACTTAGGCAGGGTCATTAGAACCCAGAGAGAGAGAACAGTATGGATAAGGCCATTTGTCAGAAGCTGCAGCCTTACAAAGAGGGGCTTGGTCAAACTTCATTAAGCCAGCAACGAGGAAGCCAGTCTCTTGTCTTGCGTCCTTCCACCCTGATCCCTTGCCAGTGTCCATAATAGGCTGAACCCACTGAGAAGCCAGAGAGCCGGGCAATCTTTTGATGCAGTCATATAGGTCAACCTCCTGGGCACGAGGAAGGATGGAGAAGAGTGGAGAGTGCACATGGCGGCAATGAGGAAGATGTGCAGCCCAGCTCTCACCCTCCCCAACCTACCCACAATGCCTTGATTACTGATAGTTACATTTCTCAATTCCCTACAGTTGATTTGCAGTATTTCTAGAAAAGGTATGTCAAGGAGAGCTGGAAATCTGGATTCTTATATGGAAGCTGCGTTATTGCTCAGGATCGACAACTTATTTGACAACATTGAACAACCAAACACTCTTGGAAAAGATTCAGCTATGGAACTTCAGCTAGCTCTTGATCCCTGATCTGGATGTAATTCTAAATTAAAAAAAAAACAAAAAAACTTTCTAATGTTTATTCTTTTTTCTTTCTTTCTTTCCTTCTTTTTTTTTTTTTTTTTTTTTTTTTTTTTTTTTTTTTTGAGAGAATGAGGGAGAGAGACACAGAACCTGAAGCAGGCTCCAGGCTCTGATCTGTCAACACAGAACCCATCATGGGCCTGGAACCCACGAACTGCGAGATCAGTTCTGAGCCAAAGTCGGACGCTTAACAGATTGAGCCACCCAGGCGCCCCAAGATTGAATTCCAATTAAATCTGAAAAATGTCAAAAGCAGGGCATCTGCTCCAAGACAAGATGGGGTAACAAGGATATGATTTATCTTTATGCCTGGAAAAAACAATTTTTAACTGAAAACCAGGCAAAATATCAGAGACATTGAACATCAGGCAGGGTGGAATAAGCATCTGTTAGAGAAGATTAAAAACAAATGAGGAAAGGCCTAAGAGTGCTCCAACTTACTGCCTGGAGAGTTTTCAGGCTGCAGTTCAGGGTAGGGTTGGGGGCCAGGACAGAGCCCAGCAGTCTCCTCGAGTTGAGGACACCGAGTTGTGAGGCTGGGCTACCAAGATGGCTAGAGTCCTCGGGGCAGAGTTTCAGAAAGGAGAATGCCGCCCGGAGAAACAGCCGAGAGCTGAGCAGGGTCCCCCTGAGCTCTCAGAGTGCTGATGAGCACGTGCATGTGAAGAAACTACCCGAAGCCCGGGGGAAAAACCACCCAAGAGGATAAGGCAGGGTTTCTCAACCTTAACGCTACGTTGGGACAGAGATTTCTTTATTTGAGGGGCTGCATTATAAGATGTTTAATGGCATCTTGGCTTTTCCTGACGATAGGTCAGCAGCAACACTCCCTTCCCAAAGTGTCCCAAGACTCCAAAAGTGTCTCCAGACACTTTCAAATGTCCTTTCTGGGGCAGTATTGCCCCCAGCTGAGAACTACTGGCCCTCAGCATCCCCTCTGCTGGAATAGTTCCTGTTCCCACCAGCTAGAGCACAAAACTTCATGATTCATGAGGTGTTGGGAAGAGGACTCGAAAAGGTCCTGTCTCTGTGTGGGCTAAAGTAGCCCCAGACTAAATGCTGCTTCGGTCTTTCTAGTAAAGTCAAAGAGTAAAAGCTGACACTTAACTACATCCCGGAAGAAAGCTCAGCTATATTTATAGTAATGAACATAACAACCAGCACATAACAAGCAAAAAATTAAAAATTTGTGGCATGTAGGGGCATCTGGATGGCTCAGTCGGTTAAGCGTCCCACTCTTGATTTCGGTTCAGGTCATGATCCCATGGTTCGTGAGTTGGAGCCCCACATGGGGCTCCACACTGACAGTGAAGAGCCTGCTTGGGATTCTCTCTCTCCCTCTCTCTCTCTCTGCCCCTCCCTTCACCTCCCGCTCTCTTTCTCTCAAAACAAATAAATAAACTTAAAAAAAAAAAAAATTGTGGCGGGGCGCTTGGGTGGCTCAGTCGGTTAAGCGTCTGACTTTGGCTCCCGTCATGATCTTGCAGTCGGAGGGTTCAAGCCCCATGTCGGGCTCTGTGCTGACAGCTTGGAGCCTGGAGCCTGCTTC
The DNA here is from genome assembly GCF_018350215.1 of Panthera leo. Lineage (NCBI taxonomy): Eukaryota > Metazoa > Chordata > Mammalia > Carnivora > Felidae > Panthera > Panthera leo. The sequence continues at coordinate 143,393,947 of NC_056687.1, read as the reverse complement.
TGATTTTCTGATTCTGTGTCTCCCTCTCTCTCTGTTCCTCCCCTGCTCTCACTCTGTCTGTCTCTCTCTCAAAAATAAAGATTTTGAAAAAAAATTTAAAAAAATTAAAAAAAAATTCTGGCACCTAAGAAAAAATACCAAACATGCAAAATAGCACGAAAATATGATCCAGAAGAAGGAGAAAATAAAAACTGTCAAAACCAACACAAAGTGACATAGATGATGTAATTAGTAGTTAAGAATATTAATTATTATTATTATTTATTCCATATGTTCAAGAAGCTAAAAAAAAAGTTGAACATGCCAAGTAAAGGCAAAAATGATACAAAAAAGAACCAAATGGAACTTCTAGAGGTAAAAACTATAGTGTCTAAAATGAAAAATACACTGGAGATTAGTGTATTTATGTATTAGTGTATTATGCCTTGCAGAAGAAAAGATTAGTGAACTTGAAGGCATAGCAACAGGAACCACAAAATGAAACACAGAAAGAAAAAAGACTAAATTGGTGGAGCCACTACAGAAAACAGTTTGGAGGGTCCTCAAAAAATTAAAAATAGAAATACCATATGATCCAGCAATCCCATTTTGGGGTATGTATCTGAAAATAAGATACTAAAGTGATACCTACACCCCGTGTTCATTGCAGCATTATTCACAATGGCCAACACATGGAAACAACCTATGTGTCCATTAATGGATTAATGGATAAACAAGATATGAGATACACACACACACACACACACACACACACACACACACACTATGGAATCTTATTTAGACACGAGAAAGAAGGAAATCCTGTCATTTGTAACAACATGGACGCACCTGGAGGGCATTATGCTAAATGAAACAAGCCAGACAGAGAAAGACAATTACTATGTGACAATACTTAAATGTGGAATCAAAGAAAGAAAGAAGAAAAGAAAGAAAGAAAGAAAGAAAGAAAGAAAGAAAGAAAGAAAAAGAAGAAGGAGGAGGAGAAGGAGAAGGGGAAGAGGAGGAAGCGGGGAGGAGAGGTGAGGAAAGGAGAGAAAGGAAAAAGTAAATCTCATAGAAACAGAGAGTAGAAATGTGGTTGCTAGAGGCTGACAGGCAGGGGAAATAGAAAGAGGTTTATAAAAGGATACAAACTTTCAGCTGTAAGATGAATAAGTTCTGAGGACCTAATGTAAAGCATGGTGACTATAGTTGATATGACACTGTATTGTATAATAAAGATTTGCTAAAAGAGTAGAACTTAAATGTTCTCTCACACGCAAAAAGATAAATGGATTTGTTAACTAACTCAATTGGGGGGGTTCTTTCACAATGTATATGCACATCAAATTACTACAACGTATATTTTAAATATCTTCCAATTTTTTCTGTCAATTAATGAATAAAACTGAAACATTTTTTTTCAATACCAAAAAAAAAAAAAAAAAAAGGAATAGAGCTTCAACGAACTCTGGAAAATTTCAACGACCTCACTTACATGTAATTGGAATCAACAAAATGGTACGGAAAAAAATATTTAAAGAGATAATCATCAAATTTCTCAAATTTGATGAAAGTTATAAATCCACCAATCCAAATGTCTCGATGTGGCCAATCACAGAAACATGAAGAAGACAACAAAAAGCCTCACGTTAATCAAGTTGCTTAAAACCAATGATAACAAGGAAAATGCAAACGCAGCTAGGGGAAAGAGAAAAGACACGTCATGTACAAAAGAACAAAGATTGGAATAACGGCAGGAAATAGGTACACTGAATGACAGTGAAACATCTTCAGAGTACAGAAGGGATAAAACCATCAACCTAGAAATCTATATCCGATGAAAAAGCTTTCAAAAATAAGTCACGTGAAGACTTTTCAGACACATGGGCGCTGAAGAATTCATCACCAGGAGATCTGCACTAGAAGAAATGTTAAAAGAGGGGTAGCTGAGTGGCTCAGTAGGTTAAGCCTGAGACTTCAGCTCAGGTCGTGATCTCACAGTTCATGAGATCAAGCTCTGCATTGGGCTTTCTGCTATCAGTGTGCAGATCCTCAGTCTTCCCCTCTCTCTGCCCATCCCCCCTGCGTGCGCATGCGCGTGCTCTCTCTCTCTCTCTCTCTCTCTCTCAACATAAATAAACATTAAGAAAAAAATGTTAAAAGAAATGCTTCAGGTAGAAGGAAACTGATACCAGATGGAAATCTGAGATCTAAATAAAGGAATTAAGTAAGACCCTTGGGACTGGTAAATACCTGGGTAAATTTAAAATACTTGCTTTCTTATTTCTAAAGTCTCTTTAAGAGAAAATCAACCGTTTAAATGGAAAATATGATATTGTTGTATTTGGGCGTCTGGTTGGCTCAGTCGGTTAATGGTCCAACTGGTGATTTCAGCTCAGGTCATGATCTCACTGTCGGTGAGATCGAGGCCTACATAGGCCTGCCTGATGACAGCACAGAGCCTGCTTGGGATTCTCTCCCCCTCTCTCTGCCTCTCCCTGCCTGCACACTCTCTCTGCCTCTCAAAAATAAAAAAATAAACTTAAAAAAAAAGAAAAGATACTATTGTATTTATAACATATAGAAGTAAAATATATGACAATTATAGAACAAAGGCTGGGAGGAGAGAAATGAAGTATATTATTATGAGTACAACAAGTGGTATAATACCTATATAGTATAATAGTATCTATAAAATAAATTATATAATATTTGTACAGTATAATATAGTATCCATACAAGTGATATAATATCACTTGAGGGTAAACTGTGATAAGTTAAAGATATTTACTAAAAATCCTAAAGCAACCATAAAAATAGCACAATAAAGAATTATATCAGGCGCCTGGGTCAGTCAGTTAAGCACCTGTCTTCGGCTCAGGTCATGAACTTGCAGTTCATGAGCTCAAGCTCTGCCTTGGGTGAGCCCTGCTTCTCTCTCTCTCCCTCTTTGTCTCTTTACCTCTGGTGGGATTCTCTCTCTCTCTCTCCCTCCCTCTCTTTCTCTGCCCCTTGCTCACTTGTGTCCTCTCTCTCAAAAAAAAAAATAAATAAATAAATAAAATAAAATAAAAAAGAATTATAGCTAATAAGCCAACAAAAGAGATAAAATGGAACCATAAAAAATATTTCATTAATCCAAAGAAGGCACAAAAAGAAGAAAAAGGAAACAAAGAACAAATTGGACAAATAGAAAACAAATAACAATGTGGTAGGTTTCAATCCAAAATATCAATAATCACATTCAACGTAAATGGTTTAACCACCCCAGTTAAAATTCAGAGATTGTCATATTGGATTAAAAAGCAGGACATAACTATATGCCGCTTATAAGAAATATAAAGACATACCTAAGTAAAAATTTAAAAGATTAAAAATATATACATGCTAACACTAATCAAACAAATCTAGAGTGGCTATATTAATATCAAAGTAGACTTTATTTTTTTAATTTTTAAAATTTTATTTTTAGAGAGAGAGGATGAATATGAGTGAAGGAGAGGCAGAGGGAGAAAGAGAGAGAATTTTAAGCAAGTCCCAAGCTCAGCATGGAGCTGGATGCCAGGCTAGATCCCACAACCCTGGGATCATGACCTGAGCCAAAACAAAAGTTGGACACTTCACAGACTGAGCCACTCAGGCGCCCCTCAAAGTAGACTTTAGAGTAAAGAATAAAACAGGTTATTCCATAAAGATAATGAAATAAATTTATCAATAGGTCAGAATAATCCTAAGTGTTTATAAATCTAATAACAAAGATTTATCCCAGGTTTATGTAACATTAAAAAAATTAATGGAATTCACGATGTTTATAGACCAAAAATGAAAAACCATGATTATCTCTATAGATGCAGAAAAAGCATTTGATAAACTCCAACATTTATTCCTGAAAAACCTCTTAGCAACCTTGAAATAGAACTGAATTTCCTCAACCTGCTACAGGACATCCACGAAAAACCTAAACTAACATCATACTTAATAGAGAAAAGTAGTGGCACCTGGGTGGCTCATCGGTTAAGTGTCCGACTTAGGCTCAGGTCATGTTCTCACAGTTCGTGGGTTCCAGCCCCACATTGGGTTCTGTGCTGACAGCTCAGAGCCTGAAGCCTGCTTCGGATTCTGTGTCTCCCTCTCTCTCTGCCTCTCCCTTGCTCATGCTCTGTCTCCCTCTCCTTCAAAAAATGAAAAAAACATTAAAAAAGATTTTTTTTAAATAGTGAAAAGTAGAATGCTTTCTTCTCTAGATTGGGAACGAGGCAAGGATGTTTCCTCGTTTCTACTCAACGTGATACCAGAGGTTCTAGATTAGAAAGGTCGTAGTAAAACTGTTTTTGTTTGCAGGTAACATGATCATATACAGACAAAAATTCTATGAAGAAGCCATTAAAAATAAATTATTTTAGTAGCGTTGTAGGATAAGTGTAAATGATCAATACATACACATTTATTGTATTTTTTACATACCAGCAACAAACCATCAGAAATTGAATTTAAAATGTTCCTTAAAAATGGTATCAAAAAGGGGCACCTGGGTGGCTCAGTTGGTTAAGCGTCGACTTCACCTCAAGTCATGATCTCATGGTTCCTCGGTTCGAGCCCCGCGTGGGGCTCTGTGCTGACAGCTCGGAGCCTGGAGCCTGCTTCGGATTCTGTGTCTCCTTCTGTCTCTGCCCCTCCTCCACTTGTGCTCTGTCTGTCTCTAACAAAAATAAATAAATGTAAAAAAAAATTTATTTATTTATTTATTTATTTATTTATTTTATTTTTGGGACAGAGAGAGACAGAGCATGAACGGGGGAGGGGCAGAGAGAGAGGGAGACACAGAATCGGAAACAGGCTCCAGGCTCCGAGCCATCAGCCCAGAGCCTGACGCGGGCTCGAACCCACGGACTGCGAGATCGTGACCTGGCTGAAGTTGGACGCTTAACCGACTGCGCCACCCAGGCGCCCCCCCAAAAAAATTTTTTTTAAATGGTGTCGAAAATATGAAATTCGTAGGTAGAGACCTGACAAAAGATGTAGAAGACTAATGCTCTAAAAACTATAAAACGTTGATGAGAAAAATTAAAGACCTAAATAAACAGGGAGTTATATTGTGTTCATAGATCAAAAGGCTCAATATTGTTAAGAAGTCAATTCTTCCCAAAGTGATACATAAATTCAGCAGGATTTTTTTTTGTAGAAATTGACAAGCTGATCCTAAAATTCCCTTGGAAATGGAAAAACCTTAGAATAGACCCCAAAAAACAAAGAAACAAACAACTTTGGAAAAGAAAGATACTGTCTTTAAGATTTATTATAAGGCTGCACTAACCAAGATAGTACAGGTATAGTTGGCATAAAGACAAACAGACCAATGGCACTTATAAGGTGTCTAAATGTTGACCCTCATGGGGCGCCTAGGTGGCTCAGTTGGTTAAGCGTCTGACTTTGGCTCAGGTCAGGATCTCGCGGTCCGTGAGTTCGAGCCCCGCATCGGGCTCTGGGCTGATGGCTCAGAGCCTGGAGCCTGCTTCTGATTCTGGGTCTCCCTCTCTCTCTGACCCTCCCCCGTTCATGCTCTGTCTCTCTCTGTCTCAAAAATAAATAAACTTAAAAAAAAAAATTTAGAAAAAAGAAAAAATAAATAAATGTTGACCCTCACAACCGATACCTGACTTTCCGCAACAGTGCAAAACCATTCAGTGGAGAAAGAGTAGTCTTCTTAGCAAAAGGTAGTAAGATACCTGATAGTCATATGCAAGCTATACTTCGCATTGCATTCAAATACTTCACATTGTCTTCAAGTGTCAGTCCACAATGGGTGATAGACTTAGCTATAAAACCTAATATTAGAACATTTATAGAACAAGATGTAGGAGAAAACTTTGTGATCTCGGTCAAGCAAAGATTTCTTAGGTCTGACATCAAATGTACTATTCGTAGAAGAAAATACTGATAAATTGGACTTTATCAAAAATAAGTAAGAACTTCTGCTCTTTGAAAGGCATTGTTAAGAGAATACAAAGGCAAACCATGGAATGGGGGAGATACTAATCTTTAAAAGTTTTACACCTTTCTCTTTACTCCTCCGCAGGAAAAAAAAATGGGTTGTGATTTTTAGCTGTATTAATTTGTGTCAGATTTATATTCTTGAGATATTGAGGCTTTCTATCCAGGATATGTCTACTTACTGAAATCTTATTTTGTATCTTTTAATAATATGTTATGCTTTTCCTTTGTACATCCTAATTTGTTTTTTTTTTTTAAGGTGGTTTTTTAAAAATATTTTTTAAGGTTTTTTTTAGTTTTTTTTAAGGTTTTTTTAAATATTTATTTTTGAGAGAGAGAGAGACAGATGGACAGAGCACGAGCAGGGAGGGGCAGAGAAAGAAGGAGACACAGAATCTGAAACAGGCTCCAGGCTCTGAGTTGTTGGCCCAGAGCCCATTGGCACCCCAAACCCATGAACTGTGAGATCATGAGATCATGACCTGAGCATAAGTCGAACGCTTAATGGACTGAACCACTGAGGCGCCCCTTAAGTTTGTTTGTTTGTTTGTTTGTTTGTTTGTTTGTTTTGAGAGACACAGAGAGAGCATGAGCAGGGGAGGAGCAGAGAGGGGAAGAAAGGGAGAATCCCAAGCAGGATCCATGAGGACAGTGCATGGAACCCGAGGTGAGGCTCCATCCCACCAACTGTCAGATCGTGACCTGAACCTAAATCAAGAGTTGGACGCTTAAATGACTGAGCCACTCAGGTGCCCCTAAACGTGATTTTATTAAAGCATGGGGACAGTACTCATAGGCAGAAAGAGCTGTGTAGATCCTAATATGTTGTTGCATATTTGTTCCTATGTATTATATGGATTAATCATGAGAGAGGAATGTTTTATTTTTCATTTTAAAACTTACCAGTGATATTTTAAAAGCTCTTGATTTTTCATTATATAACTTATGCTCATCTCTCTTACCAACTTTTCTGGTTTACACGTTAACCATTCTGACAAGTGTGAAGTGATTTCTCACTGTAGTTTAGATTTCCATTTCCCTGATGATCAGTGATATTGAGCATCTTTCCATTTGTCTGTTGACTATCTGTATGTCTTCTTTGGAAAAATGTCTATTCATGCCTTCTGCCCATTTTTAAATGGGATCATTCTTTTTTGGGGTGTTGAATTTTATAAGTGCTTTACGGATTTTGCATACTAATCCTTTACCAGATATGTTATTTGCAAATATCTTCTCCCACTCAGTAGTTGCCTTCCAGTTTTGTTGATTACTTCCCTTGCTGTGCAGAAGCCTTTTTTTTTGATGAAGTTTCAATAGTGTATTTTGGCTTTGGTTTCCTTTGTCTCAGAAGACATATCTAGAAAGTTATTGCTTCAGCCAATGTCGAAGAGGTTACTGCCTGTGTTTTCCTCTAGGATTTTGATGGTTTCAGGTCTCACATTTAGGTCTTTAATCCATTTTGAATTAATTTTTGTGTATGGTGGTCCTCTTTCATTCTTTTACATGTTGCTGTACAGTTTTTCCAACACCATTTGTTGGACAAGCTGTCTTTCTCTCATTGGATATTCTTTCCTGCTTTTTGGAAGGTTAATGGACCGTGTAGTATGGGTTCACTTCAGGGTTTTCTATTCCGCTCTATTGATCTATGTTTCTATTTTTGTGCCCGTACCATACTATTTTGACCATTACAACTCTGTAATATAACTTGAAGTCTGAAATTGTGAAGCCTCCAGCTTTGCTTTTCTTTTTTCAAGGTTGCTTTGGCTATGTGGTGTCTTTTATGGTTCCATACAAATGTTACTAGTTCTAGGATTGTTTGCTCTAGCTCTGTGAAAAATGCTGGTGGCATTTCGATAGGGATTGTATTAAATGTGCAGATTGTTTTGAGTAGTATAGACAGTTTAAAAATATTTGTTCTTCGAATCCATGAGCATGAATGTCTTTCCATTTCTTTGTATTGTCTTCACTTTCTTTCATCAATGTCTTACAGTTTTCAGAGTATATAGGTCTTTCACTTCTTAGGTTAGGTTTATTCCTAGGTATCTTATTGGTTTTGGTGCAATTGTAAATGGGAATGATTCCTAAATTTCTCTTTCTGCTGCTTCATTATTGGTGAATAGAAATGCAACAGATTTCTGTATATTGATTTTGTATCCTGCAACTACTGAATTCATGTATCAGTTCTAGCAACTTTTTGGTGGAGTCTTTTGGGTTTTCTATATAGAGTATCATGTCATCTGCAAATAGAGTTTTTTTTTACTTCTTCCTTACCAATTTAGATGCCTTTTATTTCTTCATGTTGTCTGATGTTGTGGCTAAGACTTCTAGTACTGTGTTAAATAACAGTGGTGAGAGTGGACAGCCCTGTCTTCTTCCTGACTTTAGAGGAAAAGCTCTCAGCTTTTCCCCATTGAGGATGATGTTAGCTGTGGGTTTTTCATATGTGGCCTTTATTATGTTGAGGTCTGTTCCCTCTAAATCTACTTTGTTGAAGATTTTTATCATGAATAGATGTACTTTGTCAAATGCTCTTTCTGAATCCATTGAAAAGATCATATGGTTCTTATCCTTTCTTTTATGAATGTGGTGTATCATGTTGATTGATTTGAACCACTCCTGCAACCCAGGAATAAATCCCACGTCAGCATGGTGAATGATTTTTTAAATGTACTGGTGGATTCAGTTTGCTGGTATTTTATTGAGAATTTTTGGATCCATGTTCATCAGGGATATTGGCCTGTAGTTGTCTTTTTTAGTGGAGTCTTCATCTGGTTTTGGTATCAGGATAACACTATTTTTATATGTAAAATGGAATTAGGTCCTAGGCTCAGGTTGTTATAAAAAGGGTGTTCTCTTACACCCTTATCACACTTAGTGTGATATGATAAGGGAGGTGCTGACCAATCAGATGGATGCCGCTGTGCTAGCTATTAACCCTTTGATGATGGATTATGTGTGTGTGTGTCTGTGTGTGTGTGTGTGTGTGTGCGCATTCCTAGGGGGTCTTTACGGAAGAGGCTGTAGCAGTTGGGGGCATCTGGAAGACACTGGCTTTTTACCAAACAGCTTATTTGTATATTATTCTTTTAAAAGTTTTTTCAAAATGTCTACCTCTCTTTGGGTTTATTCTAGTGATCGTTTACTAAAAACCATTCATTTCTTTCACTATTACCTTATAACCATTTTATATTCAGATATGCCTGTGTTTATAGCTTTTTAAAATAATTTCTAATATTGTGTATTTTAAATTTTTCCCTGTTTTCCCATGGTTTTCAGAGTTTTACATACATACTATTTTTTTTTTAATCAGTGTTTGGTTTTTCTCTATTTAATTAAGTCCTAATTTTATTTTTTATTAAATTCTCCTAATTGGGGGTTTATACTGTTCGTAATTTATACAAATGCCTACCTTGCTCACTTATTTTCAGTTTTTAATTTTTGCTGATAAAAGCATTTAAGGCTACATTTTTTTATAAGTATCTGATTGTCTTAAATATTTTTTAAGCTTTGTTCGAGACTCAGCTAAATTCCTACATTTTAATTTGTTGATGTTTCTCAAGTTTCTTTTAAAAAATTTTTTAAATGTTTATTTATTTTAAGGAAGACAGAGTGAGCAGCGAACAGGGGAGGGACAGAGAGAGAGGGAGAGAGAGAATCCAAAGCAGACTCTAACAGCACAGAGCCTGTTGCAGGGCTCGATCTTATGAACCGAGATCATGACCATGAGCTGAAATCAAGAGTGGGACACTTAACCGACTGAGCCACCCAGGCGCCCTATGTTTCTTTTTTTACAACCAACTTTACTGAAGTAAAACTTACATAAATAAAATGAATGCATTTTGAGTATGCAGTCGAATGGGTCTTAGCAAATGTGTACCCATGAAACATTCCTCTGACCTCAGAAGATTTCTTTGTGTCTTTTACCAGTGGAGCCCCAAGGTATCTGCCAATTTGTGTCCCATCCTTTTATCTTTCCACAATTTCACATACATGAATCATACAGTGTATATTTGATTGTATCTAGCTTCTGTTTAACATTAATATTAGATAAGGAAATACATAGTTCTAAGCCTGTCATGTTGTAAGTGCTTAATAAATCCTTGCTATTTTTACTGTTATTCCCTGGCTCAATTATAAGCAGTTTGTACCTCTAACTCTGTTCTGTGCACTAATAGGTGGTCAACATACATTTTTAGTTTAACTGTAGACTATAATAATTTAAAAAAAAAAAGCATTTGCAAATATTGTGTTAGATAACTGTTATAACCACATTGCAAATATTGATTCACTAATTGCTCAAAATGACTCCATGAGGAAAGTGTGTTATCCTTGGCTAGCAGGAGCGACTGAAGTTCAGAGAGTCAGAAAACATGCCCAGATCATACATCTGGCAAATGGCAGAGCTGAATTTCAACCCAGGCAGTTAGGCTGCTGAATGTACGTGATTAAACACTGTGCCATGCATGGGGTGGGTCCATGAAGTGCAACCGTAACACAAATAACGTACCCCAGAATGTCCTTGATTCTCATGAGCTAGCTACCATTATCCCAATTTGACAGATAGTTGATGAGTGAGTGACCTAAAAGTCGCACGACTTCCGTGCCCCGCAAAGCTGACTCCAAACCCGATGATTTCCCACTTCTTGAAGCCATTTCTTTACCCTCCCACAAGCCACTCCATTTATAGAGGAACAAGTCCACTTTTGGTAGATGTGTTCTGCATATTCAATCTGAGCAGTATTGGCAAAATCTCGATGTGCTGGTCAGTTTGGGGGAATGCGGTAAAATCTCAAGCATCCCACTGCTCTGGGAGCTCACTTTTTCCCCACGCTTTACATTCTTCTCATCACCCACTAGAGGGCAGATTTGTGTCACTACTTTCTCCTCTGAGAGAGGAAACATGATGCCCAGTCCAGCAGCAGAACCACAGGCTGAGGGCAGACATTGCCCTGAAAATGTGGGTGATCTCACCTCTTTGGTAGGAAAGTGATGAGATGGAAGGTCAGTAAAAAATCTTAAGTGTGTGTTAGAGCACCTCATGCACTGCGATCACTTTCTTACTTCTGTGGAAAGTGAAGGAAATGATGATTTGGGAATACCTGTTCCTGTTTCCTCTACTCTTGAAATCTCCAGCCACTAGGGTAAGGACCAGGAGACAAGGGAGTCAGGAGCCACTAACAAAAGGCTTGGGAACAGGGTGAGTTCTTCCGCTGGCTTAGAGTTCTCCGGCCCGGTGTTGAGAATAATAAGGCAATGTGCTGCTATAATTGTGCACCTGTGCTCAAGTGCACACGAATGCAGTCTGTTCCCAGGAAAGTTCCAGTGGACAGCTGTGGGGCCGTCGTCCATGGCCTGGCTTGCTGAACGTGCTTGCTCCACAGGCAGCTGGAGCCCTGACGAGCCCCAACAGGATAAGGCAAGTGCCCATGTCTGTGTCATTGTCAGTCTGGCAGGCTCTGGTTCCTATTATAAGCTACTACTTGGATTTGGGAGGGGTGGGGGAGGGGAGAGGAATGATCCAGCTACATGAGCTGCCTTTCTGAAGGTGCCGGAAGCCTGGAGCTTCTATCTCTCACAGGCTTTTCTAAGTGGCTTATAGCTGAACTTGACCACAAGGTCTCCAAGTACAGTCAGGGTGAATGCAAGGGCATCATTCTCTCCTCCAGAACTGGAAGTAGAAACAGTTTAAGAAAAACAAAATTAAGAGCAAAAGCAAAACCACGGTCTTCGGGACTAAATGTCTATGTATCTAGGTGGAAAGAATGTGTCTTTCTTTTTGACTCCATTCCCAAGCACAGGTGCTATTTGCAGCCTACTTGGGGCAGTGGAACTTGGGCTCACCTCCGTCATTTGAATGTATGTGACATTCTTCTGGTTCTGTTTGTTCCAAGCACCCTGCTTCTCAGAGCTCAATTCTTTATGTCTGATGGCCTGCCCCATACCCTCATCTGTTTAAATACAAAAGTTATCAGGGGAAACAACAGGTGATTCACGGCACGTTTTGTGCAAAGAGGACCAGGGAGCCGGGTAGATGTGTCCTGGGAGCTGGGAATTTAGGCTGCTCTTTTAAAGTCCCTTAAAGGCTGTTACTAACACGTTGGGCACTGGAGGTCCTTAGGAACTAGGACTTTTGTAGTTGTATGATGTGTCTTCCCCAAGGTTTTCTGCCAAGAAAAGAGAAAAGCTGTTTCTCTGGGTACCATTTATTTCACAAAGTAAATGCTTAGACTTAACACTGTGGAGAGGTTAACTGGATGGAGTATGGGCATCTTCAGTTCCAGGACTGCTGCCAGCTTAGAACAGCTGCTTACTCTCTCCAAGCCTCAGTCTCCCCATCTGCAAAATCAGAATTTTGGAATGATCCAAGGAAGAGTTGAGGAAAGGGCTGGGTGAAAGGACATTTGCAAAGTGCTTAGTGTGGTGCTTGGCATATTCTCATTCTCAGGAAAGGGTGGCTATTCCCTTATGCCTTGTGAAACTCTGTGGTCAGTGACTTCTAGACCTTGAGTGCTCCCCCTGGTTAACTGTTTTCTTTAAAACGCTTTAATCAATCAATTAATCAATTATTTTTGTAAGTAGACTTCACCCCCAACACGGAGCCCAATGCGGGGCTCGACCTCACGACCCTGAGATCGAGACCTGAGCTGAGACCCAGAGTCAGACGCTTCTGACGGAGCCACCCAGGCGCCCCCTTTAAAACATTTTTAAAACTCATTTTCTCTCTGTGGTAGAGGTTGCCTTCTGTGACTTTCACACCACTGGCGGAGAAGCTGGAAGAAAGGGAAGGAAAATATGCCTACCTCTGCACAGGCCTTTTCCATGCTACCCAGCAGGAATGATGACGAAACCGAGGTCAGAGAGTTGGAAACGCCCGAGGGGCAGAGCCAAGGCCTGAGTCATATTTTGTGTGGCTATTAAAGTTCTCGCCCACCCAGATCTTGTTCCCTACAAGTCCTGTACAGTTTGGTTCAGGGCCTGGGCCTGGTGAATCTGTGTGTTTGCTCTAACATGTACTTATGATGCAGCAAATCTTCATTTCACTGTTTTTCCTCCGGCGCTGGCTCACGGCACTGGCCCTCCTTCAGGTTGGGTGTTACTCACGCGGATTCTCCTTTCCCTTCAACTTGTTCTCTCCCTCCTCACGCCTTTGGATTTCAGTCGGGACGGGGGTGGAGAAAGCCAGCCTTTCTGTCACAGTAGTCAAGCCGTTACTGAGTTGTGAGGGCCCCAGCTGAGTTGTGAGGACCCCAGCTGCTACAATCCTCTCCCAAACAGGCCTTTGAGGCAATCCGCAAGGTAGAACGCAGTCTGCTTCGTGACTTCAAAGTACGTGCACATTGGGGGATGCACGCATACGGTATATGCATGTTTGGTCGGGAGAATGTGTACACGTTGGGGGGTGGTTGAGACGAAACAACAAAGCTGGATCACGGATGCACAGCCCTTTATATGTATCCTCGACAAACATGTACTTAGGCCTTAACCTGCACAAGTCACTGAGATAGGAGGGGTGTTACATGTGGTTCTTAACCTTGAGATCCATTATAATCAATATGGAGAGAGAGGATATGTAAATATGCTAGAAACAAACAAGGATAATAATTGACAGTAACGAGTACGTCAGGAACTCAGATGAGGAAGGATTCACGAAGGCCCGGTGGAGTTCTAGAAGGCTTAGAACAAGAATAAAACACTGTTTTGAAGGGAATTTGAAGACACATTAGGAATCAAACAAGCAGTATAGAGGTGCAACGTCTGTGCAGGCTTGTTTCACAAGACACTAAATACACTGTATTACCGGTGTTCTCAAAGTTCTTTTGGCTGCCAGGGACCAGAAGAACCCCACTCAAATGACAAACAAAACCACAATAACCCACATAAGCTGACAAGTTCAAGGCATCGTGCTGACTTCAGTTCTCAGAGCTGTCACAAGACACTGGCTATTTCTTTGGCCCTATCCTTCCAAGTGTTGGCTTTAGTTTCAGGTAGGCACCCTTCATAGATAGGGCTACTTGGGGTCCAGAATTTAATTCTACCAGCACAACATATGCATCTTTCCCCCAGCAGGGCTAGCAAAACTTTCGGGATTCTTATTAGCCTGGCTTGGGTCAACCATCCATCCATGAGTCAGGTACCACGACCAGCGGCATGGAAATCTCCAATGGCCAGATCTGAGTCACGTGCTCACCCCTAGAGCCAGGTGGTGGGAATAGTCCAAACTGTGCCTCATGAACTGAGAGTGGGAGAGGGGAAATCGGGTTGCCACTGCCACGAGGAAGGGACGGTGGCTGGGCAGACGAACACAACAACAGATGTCCCCTGTCATCTCATCCATTAGCAATCTGTTGGCAACTCCCTTCTTGAGTTTCATAATTCCTTTATATGAATATCAGAGGTTCCTGACCATGACCTGTCCCCAATATTTGACTCTAGATCTCAGACAGCGAGGGTCTGTTCTACTTTTTTATTGACAGGAGATCCATCTGATGATTCCTTCAGGCCCTCAGAGGAAGAAGCATTAGAAAATTCTCATGCATGAAATTAGGACCGCACTATGTCCTTCTAGCTATGAATGCTTGTTTGACCAAATGATTGAGATCAAATAATACTTTGGCATTCATGGCGTATCCCAGAGGGGAAACCTCTTAGGAGGTCACCAGAGAAGTGTGCAACCCAATAAGAGATGGGAATCTACATATAGTTCTGGATATTTTTGTCCCTAAGTATGGTAGCGACCAAAATCATAACTCTCTCCAGCCAAGGGACAATGTCATTGTTCTATTATTTCTTAATACAGAAACACTCAGGATCAACAAGAAAGTGCAAATGAGCTGAATTGTGCTTGCAAATTGGGACTTGGCAAATGCATTTTGGCAATGAGCCATGTTCTCTTTTATTCTGAAGTCTTGGCTTTGATGAAAGATGTCTAAAGCTACACTAGCAGCTGTATCATTAGGGTCCTGGAAACTTAGCAAATGCACTAGTCTGCTGTTTTAGACCCCAAGCAATTTGTTCCTCAAGCCTTTAACTGTACTAATGTATATGTTATAGACCCAAAACTATGTCAGGGTTGAAAGGAACCTCATGTTTATTTTTAGTTTTTGTTTTCAATCTTTGTTTTGAACAGAAAATATTTTGGAAGTCTTTACCATCTTGACCAGACAGTGGCAGATAAGTGCTAGATATACGCAAATGTAGAAAAAATGTTTTTAATGTTCATTTTAGTCCCAGGCCACACCAACAGAATGCCACCCCATTGAAGTTTCTTAAATGAATCAGAGGTTTTGACACATTTAACAAGCTTTTCTTTTCTTAAAAAATAATTTATGGGCGCTTGGGTGGCTCAGTTGGTTAAGCGTCCAACTTCGGCTCAGGTCATGATCTCACAGTTTGTGGGTTCAAGCCCTGCATCGGGCTCTGTGCTGATGGCTCGGAGACTGGAGCCTGCTTCGGATTCTGTGTCTCCCTCTCTCTCTGCCCCTCCCCTGCTCATGCTCTGTCTCTCTCTGTCTCAAAAAAAAAAAAAAATTTAAATTTGGGGCGCCTGGCTGGCTCAGTCTGTTAAGCATCCAACTCTTGACTTCTGCTCAGGTTATGAACTCACAGTTTGTGAGATCGAGCCTCATGTTGAGCTCTGCGCTGATAGCACAGAACCTGCTTGGGATTCTCTCTCTCTCTCCCTCTCTCTCTGCTCCTCCCTTGCTTGCTTTCCCATGTGCACACACACACTCTATCTCAAAATCATTATTAAAAAAATAATTTAAATACATTTTCCTTTTTAAAAAAGTCAACCATTATAAATAAAGCTAAAATTCTCCTTCCTCCCCCATGCCTAACTCGCAGTCCTGGTATTTTATCCCCCCTTTTCCCTGGTCAAGTTTGTTTCAAGTTTTGGAGTGTGCCTTCCAAATATTTCCCTGTGCACACACATATACCTGTCCGTATAGCCATAGAAACTTGAGAGTGTTATTCAATGTACATTTAGATCAATGATATTATACTAAATGTATCTATTTCCCACTTGCTATTTCCGTATGCTGTATGCCTTTTAGATCTACTGATATTTTTACAATGTATACATTTAGCCAGCCTTCAGTTTATGGACATATGGGTTATTTCTAATTTTTCACCATTATAAAGAAAACCATTGCAAATATCCTTGAACATGTCTCCTTGTGTATGCGCTTAAATTGTTCTGGAGATAGATATGGAAAGTGTCTAAGTCATAGGGAGTGTTCATTTTTAGTTTTAGTAGATACTAGTAAACTGCCATAAAAAAATAGCTGTAATAATTTTTCCCAGCTACAGTCCCAGTTCTCTACATATTGTTAATATTTTACATTTTGTCAATCAAATATGTATTTGCCAATGTGAAATGCCATCTCGCTGCTTTGATTCAAATTTCCTCAAGTGTTAGTGAGGATGTTCCTAAGATAAAACTGTCACCCTGAGACATTAAGGGAGTTACTATGGTGCCAGTAATAACCACTTAGCAAGATTACTTTTTTTTTTTTTTGTGGTAGATATGATTTTTTGTTCACTTAAAAGGAACTCACCTTGGGTGTGCTAATGTACTATGTCTAGTGTTGCAGATGTATAAGAAAGCAATATTTGATAATTACCTACACAGAAAAGAAAGTTCCATAGAGATGCAATTTTGGAAACCCACAGGCAAGCCTATTATTGACTAACATCTTTCTTAGTCCATTTCTATTTGTAAGAAAACAATGGATTCTTTACACGGAGTCAAAAGGCTAGATTTGAAAATCTGTGTGGCTGCCACCTGTAAATATTTTGTTTTTGTCTTGCCCAGAGGACAACATGTCCCATTATTTTGAAGGATTTCCAGGAAGTGATACTATTGAATCTAGAGTCCTTTTGTGAAGTGTACTGAACCCTTTGAAAGGAAATGTTGAAAAATGATGTTTTAGCCTGATGGTGTCTCTGATTGACAAACATCCCCCTTTCTTTAATCTAACCCTGACCACTCCCAAAGGTAGAGAGTTGAAGGTCATCAGGAGTCTGCAGAGGTCAAATCAGTAGCCTCTTTAGGCTTAGTTCTCTTTCCTGCTTGCGATCACTTGACTTTGTTGACTACTTGTCTCCTTGAAGCTGGTTCCTCTGCTGCTTTGCTGTGATGCTCCATTAGGAGGAGTGCGGCTCAGGAAATCATAGCACCCAGGTTTTGGTCCCGGATCTGCCACCTGCAAGCTATAAAGTGCCCTCTAGGAAATTCTGTTTATCTGCAAATTGGAAAATGTTAACTAGATAGTCTTCAACGGTCTGCCAGGCACTAAAATTCTATGGCCCAAGATTCTCTCTGTCTTTTTTCTGTTTTCTTCTGATGCTCTGTTTGTCCCCCACCCTCCACCCACCCCTTCTTCAGCCTAGGCAAGTTTCTGGACTCGTCCCTGGCTAATGTCATCTACTCCAAATGACAGCTTCCAAGTCTCCAGTATTGATGGCTCTTTCAGATGCTGGTGTTGCGTCCCCAGCTGTATGCACGGTCCCTATCTTCCCACAGGATAAAGTCTGAGCCTCTTAGCCTGCCGTTCAGGGCACCACAGTCTGGTCTCAGTCTCCCCTATGTGCCCTTAACCTCCATTTCTTCCTTTCACCTGCCACATGGTCTTCTTTCCCTCCCCCAGATGCAATTTCCATTTCCTTTCCAGGCTATTTTTCTTACATGACTTGTTCACCCTGCTCATCTCTTACTCCATAATCTCTCTCATTCTTTAAACACCTGCCTCAATTCTGCCCCCCCCCATAGGAGTTTTCCATGGTAGCCCAGGTTTTTCTTCTGTCTTGAAATTTTTCCTCTCCTACATTTAAGCAATTATAAGGAGCACTTTTTTCTCTCTCACATTTCAATGCTTCTGGAATCTAGACTCGTGTTACAATCACTATTGGCTGTGTAGCACTCATGATACAGTTATGTTTGCCCGGATGTGTGCATCAACATTTGCAGATAAGTTTTCAGCATCTCAGAAGACAATTCTGGAAACATCAGTGGAACACTTTCCAAAAATGCTGTATCACCAAAGCCTTTGATAGGACAAAGGACAATACTGTGTGAAAAAGATTCGGAAGAGTTAGACTGTAATAAGAAAAAGTTCTAAGGATTATTTAACAAATTCATTTCACTTTTTCTTGTACATCATATATCATGCAAGAGTGATATATGATAAAAATCAATGCATACATGAGTATTTATAAGAGGTCTTTCATTAAGTACAAAATGAAAATTCTAAATGAAAAGAAAGCACTATGCCATAGTTTAATTGGCCATGTTCTTTCTTTTCCTATAATAATATAATGTGATATGATATGATATGATATAGTATTATATAATATGATATAATAATATATAATCATATCATATCATATAATTTGTGACTTAAAATTAATGGTGTTTTATATTTGGTGAAATGTGGTATATCAGTGAGACAGCAATTTTACCACTATGTTATGATTACTGGTAACCTTCTATCTCATCAGCTGGGTTAGAAACTTCTAGAACGCGGAGCTGTATGTTGATGAAAGCCCTCTGCATATAATAAGCATTTTACATTTATTTGTCTTTGTTCTCCATTTTTAAAAATGTCTTATTTGTTTTTGAGAGGGGGGGAGGGCAAGTGGGGGAGAACCATGGGGAGGGGGGCAGTACGGACGGTCCCAAGAAGGTTCTGCACTGACAGCAGTGAGCCCGATGCGGGGCTCGAACTCAATGAACTGTGAGATCATGACCTGAGGGGAAGTCCGATGCAAAAACCGATGGAGTCACCCAGGAGCCCTTATTTATTTGCCTTTAAATGGAAATACATTAGAGGTGCCTGGGTAGCTCAGTCAGTTAAATGCTGACTCTTGATTTGGGGTCAGGTCATGATCTCATAGTCATGAGATCAAACCTCTGTGCTGATAGCACGGAGCCCGCTTAGGATTCTCCCTCTCCCTCTCTCTCTGTCTGCCCCTCCCACTTGTGCTCTCTCTTAAAATAAACAATTTTTTTAAAAAATCTTTAAATAGAAATTCATGAAGCATAGTTCAAAAATCAAATATAAAAAGTATTGCAGAGAAAGTCTTCCATCATGGGGCCTTTCTGCCCAATTTTCTTACTAACTTGAAATAAGGAAATGACTGTTATTAGTTTATTATTTCCAAAGATTTTTTCATTCATGTGCATGCATATAAGATCTATGTTTCTTGTTCCTTTTCTTTCCTATATATTTATCTATTTTGTTTAAATATGTTCCATACCCAACATGGGGCTTGAACTCATTACCCCAAGATCAAGAGTTCTATGCTCTACTGACTGAGCCAGCCAGGCTCTCCTCCTTTTCTTTCCTATGTAAATGGTAGCTGGGCCTACATACTGTTCTATATGTTGCTTTTTAAAAATAAAACAGTCTTGGGACGCCTGGCTGGCTCAGTCGGTCAAGCGTCTGACTCTTGGTTTCGGCTCAGGTCACGATCTCATGGTTTGTGAGTTCGAGCCACTCATCGGGCTCTGTGCTGACAGCCCGGAGCCTGCTTGGGATTCTCTCTCTCCCTCCCTCTCTCTCTACCCCCTCCCCACTCATCCTCATTCCCAAATGTGTACTCTCTCTCTCTCAAAATGAATAAACTTAAAAAAATAAAAAATAATAAAAATGTAGCAGTCTTAAAAATCTATCTGTATCAATTCATTGAGGGTTTTTCATCCTTTTTTTTTTTTTTTTGGAAGCTGCATTTCTTTATGTAGATATATTTAACTGGTTCCTCAATGATGAAAATTTAGGTCATTTCCTGTCTTTTTCTATTATAATCAATCTTGCATAGAATACCAGTGTGTATATGTTACGTCACTCACAGGATACATTCTTAAAATCGGGATTTCTGGGACCAGTATACATATTACATTATATAACTTTGATAGACTTTTCCACGTTATTTTCCATCAGATTCTACCAGTTATTACTCCTGCTAGCGATGTATGAGAACCTTCACTAAAGATATATGAAGAATAAAGAAGGGGTGAATATGAAGCCACAAACTCATTTGGGGACCATAAAATTTTCCTTTCGGGCCACATTGATATCACTTAGTGGGCAAAAATCTCCCCAATGTGTAATTAATTTTTCTTTTTTTTTTTCAAAGTGTATTTATTTTGAGAGAGAGAGAGGGAGAGAAAATCCCAAGCAGTCTCTGTGCTGTCAGCGCACAGCCCAACGTGGGGCTCAATCTCACGAACCATGAAATCACAACCTCATCCAAAATCAAGAGTCGGGCACTGAACTGAATGAGCCACCCAGGCACCCCTGTAAGTAATTTTTCAAATGCTAAACTATCAGTCTCCCTCAAGAGGCCCATAACTTCTGCAGTTCCTCGCGTAATGACAGTATCTCTCGTGGTGTTACCTAATTATCTTCTTCTGAGAGTAACTCTCAATTTTCTCTCTCACTTCAGACAGATCTTTGTTGTTCCCCAAACGAGAGCCTTCCTTGCAGGCTTCAGCAGTCATGACCAGACACACCAGCACACCCACCCACAGCGGTTGGGGTGGTCGTGACAAATCGAGAGAAAGGCAACTGGAAATACCTCTCCCCACAATCACTCTTAGAAATGCTTTGCACCTTTTCTTGCCACCAAATCTGCTATATAACTGTAGTCCTCAAAATTCAGACAGTCAAGCTATTCTTTATGTGAGCACACACAGTAAGATGGGAGAAGGTAGACAAGAGTGTTCCTGCCTTCGTGGAATTTACTGAAAGTGCACATAAGGCAAATACAATTTATCCTGAGAAAATAAAAATTTTAAATTCAGATCTCTTATCTAGACCAGCACGATCACAGGCAGCGATGCTACAAAGTCCTGCATACACTCATCTAATATCCATTCACGAGGGATCACAAAGAAATTGTGGCAAAAAAATTATGAAGGCTTAACCGGCATTGATGAGATGGCTCTAGAGTAAATCGTGGGTCCCTTGTCACAGGGGTGTCTTAGGCCAGGTCCCCTAGAAGCAGGGCTTGACGTGGTGATGCTCCTGAAAGTTTAATTAAGGCAGTTCTCTCAGGAAAGGGAAGGGAGAGAAGCAGGCTGAGGAAGGAGGAGGGTTAGTGTTACTTCTGCATTCCAGAACACATTTATTGAGAATGAATGATGTATCAATTTTGTATTTAATAACATAAGAATAATTTAGTCTTAATGACTGACTCCCTTTTCCCTTAAATTCTAGGAAGCTGAGAGCTCAAAGTAACCATATTATTTGTCTACCTTGGGCTGATATAATAACCATCACTTACTACCACAATCTCCCCCCCCCCGACATCCCTTATACATAGATTTTAATTTCCCACATCAGTTTTGTTCCTACGTAGGTATGACTTATTACTACCATGATAATAGTTCTCACTTACTGAGAAGTATTATACTAAATTCTTTGTATCTGCCGTCTTTGAAGCCTCACAAGGTTCCAGTAAAATCCAGATTGCACAGGTGAGGAAACTGAGGCACAGAGGGGTTACCTGACTAAGATGATAGTGACCGTAGTGACATAGCCTGATTTGCACCCAGGCGGTCTGACTTTTACACACCTTTTTTTTTTTTTTAAGTTTATTTATTTGTTTGAGAGAGACAGACACAGCACAATTGGGACAGGGGCAGAGAGAGAGGGAGAGAGAGAAGCCCAAGCAGGCTCCGTGCTGCCATCACAGAACCTGACGCAGGGCTCGAATCCACAAACCGTGAGATCATGAGCTGAGCCAAAACCAAGAGTCAGACCCTTAACCGACTGAGCCACCCAGGCGCCTTTATACACTCTTCTTACATCATCACCCCTCGTTCTTTTATTTTTTGCTAATGGGTAGAACTAAACTAGAGAGAAATATGGGTGGTAGAGCCTACTCATCCGGGGAGATGAGGGTCGTCACCTGCCTGTTTCTACAGGTTGCCTTGCGCGGCGATGGGGGACCTGCGAGGCCTCCGCCGTGTCCTGGCCGCAGATCAGAACCGCACTCTTTGTGCACACCCGGCCGAGCACCATGGCTTTGCTCCCAGGGGCCCTTGAAGACGCCGACAGACGGATCCCCCACCTTCCATCACCATCTTGGTGGCGGCCGCAGCCTCGGGGAGGACAAGCCACCCTGGACCACACTGGAGCTGCCTCCCCGGAGTCAGCGGCCTGTCTGAAGCTCTCCTTAACGAGTCTTGCCAGGCCTAATGAGCTCTGTTTGATACCCTGCTCCGTAAAAGGCCCTCTCTGTCACCAGCTGCCCTCAGATGACAACCGTGTCTTCTTTGTTCTTGCATTTACCTTAGTGAGCGCGATTCCTGGGGGTCTGACAATCCCCCTGTGCTTCTCAAAATTTCCAACATCAGCCCTACTTTCCTGTCCCATCCAAGGACAGGAAATATTCTGAACTTGCCAGAACTGTCCTCTCTCCCGAGGCTGAAAGAGTAAATGAGGCGATGTCTGGAAAGTGGCTAGAGCGTGCTGAAGGTATGCGAACGGCCTGTGGCGCTGTGGTCTACACGTGCTTTTAATTTGTCTCTGTTTTGACAGGTTCACGTTTGATATTGGCTTGTTAAGTCAGTCCACTTGTGTTTGCTTCAATGCCGGCTATATTTTTTTTAATTTTTTTTAACGAGACTGTTAGAGGAAGTTTTAATTTCCCAAAGGAGGGATGTGCTGACTAAAGGAACCATACTAAGAGCTCAAGTCTCCTCTGGGGGCGCCTGGGTGGCTCAGTCGCTTAAGTGTCAGACTTCAGGTCACGATGTCACCGTCAGTGAGTTCGAGCCCTGTGCGGGGCTGTGCTGACAGCTGGGAGCCTGGAGCCTGCTTCGGATTCTGTGTCTCCCTCTCTTTCTGCCCTCCCCTGCTCGCGCTCTGCCTCTCTCTCTTTCTCTCTCTCAAATAAATAAACATCAACAAAATTAAAAAATAAAAATAAAAAGTACTTAAGTCTCCCTCTGTATGTGTCTGAAGTGCTGACCTGTCTTCACTCAGCGGGTTTGTCACCTGCTTTCTGCCATGGAGAAGTTGGGTACAAGAGTTACTTGCAAGATGGCCTTAAGGTTTGAAAAGTGCATTGACAGTATCATATATTCTGGGGTACTCAAGAAATCCTTTTTTTTTAATGTTTATTTATTTTTGAGAAAGAGAGAGAGAGAGAGTGCAAGTGGGGGAGGAACAGAAAGAGAGGAGACACAGAATCGGAAACAGGCTCCAGGCTCTGAGCTGTCAGCACAGAGCCCGACGCGGGGCTTGAACTCACAAACTGTGAGATCATGACCTGAGCTGACGTCGGATGCTCAACTGACTGAGCCACCCAGGCATCCCAAGAAATTCTTTTAATTTAATGGTCTAGCCACATAGCCATGGTATCAGCCACTGAGGTAGCCCTAGGAACAGGCTTTGAAACAAAACCCCCTGGATTGTGCACAACAGAACAGACTCTGTGGGTTTGTTTCCTTTGATCCCCTGCAGGAGCAGACACACAAGTGTTCCAAGTTTGGGAATTACTAGTTTTTATGTGTTCAAATTGAAGAATCCATAGAGACCTACCTTCAGAGAACGCGATTGTGATAGAACACATAGACCAGATCTTGGTGGGGTGAGAAGGTGAGAGGGTTACCAAGGTGAGGGAGAAGGATGGGCATGGGAAGGGATGTTGCTTCTCGGATAAATGCTTCACGGCTGGGAAACAAAATCTCATGTTAGTTTCTGGTTCCGTTGGCTTAGAAACTGTAAGTGCTCTTCTAAGTGTTGTTGCACAGTCAGATACCAGCACTGGGTTTGGGGCTTGCTAGTTTTAGCAGATGATTTTTCTCTCCCCATAACCCTCTCCACACACCCCCCTCCTCCTCATTCTTCTCTTCGACTTACTCAAGCTCTGATATAAATATTGCTTGATAGAATTTCCAGCTTTCCGCTTTGAATGATATAATCAGAAGCCACCCATACTGTGTAGTAAATTTTCTGGTGCTCACCCAAGTCATAAAATTCAAGGGTCTCACCCAAGTCATAAAATTCAAGTGTTCCCACAACTGAGAACACAATCTCTCACGGAGAAAGAAAAACATGTCTATGTCCTAGTGAGGGTAAGGATCTCAAGGGGAAAGTTCTCGTAGGAGAAATGATATCTCACAGTTCAGCTTCTACTCCCTTTCCACACGGGCCCTAGATTGATTTCTGCACCCCTCACCCCTATTCGCAAGCATGCACGTGATGGTCAGCTTGCCCCAGTGATTTCTGGGTGCACGTCCTCCCCAACCACACGCAACTCTGTTCTGGTGCCAGGAAGTGAACACCCCCAAGAGCAAGCCTCAACTACGAACTGATGGGACTGGTGTGTGAATATCCCAACTCCCTCACTCTTCTCATTGGATGGCTAAGGTGCATGTGTTGTACTGACTCGCAAAGTTGCCCCCCAGGGTTAAGCTCCTGTTGCCCACAATGGTAGCGGCCTTGGTGAATGTACTTCCCGTTGGCTGCCTTCCTTCCCTATCTCATTTCCCACTTTCTCCCGTGCAAGTATTAACCAGGCCCAACCCTGCTTGACTTCAGAGATCAGCTGAGATTGGGCGCATTCTGGGTGGTGCGGCTGTAGACTCACTTCTCATTTTCTATAGGTGCTCCTTGCACCTCCTAAATCAACTACTTGCTCTGGAATCCTGATTTCAGGGTCTGCTTCCAGGGAGAGCCAACTAAGACAACTTGGAAACATTCATTTAACCAACGTTTACCGGATGCCTATTGTATACCAGGCACTGCAATGAACCAGATGTTGCCTGTTTTAGGATTTTTAAAAAATGTTTATTTCTTTTTGAGGGAGAGAGAGAGAGAGAGAGTGAGGGAGAGAGGGAGGGGCAGAGAGAAAGGGACAGGGGATGCAAAGCAGGCTCCACGCTCACAGCACTGACCCCAACGTGGTTCCCCTGTACTGTGAGACCGTGAGATCGTGACCCGAGCCAAAGTCAATCGCTTAACGGACTGAGCCACCCTGGTGCCCACCCCGGGTCTTGCCTGTTTTAAACGACCCATGCTCTCCTCTTTCTCTCTTCCTCCTCACCATTGAAATCTTCAGGCTGTTTCGCCTCCATTCTACCCCACGCATGGATTCCCAAATCACCATCATAATGTAATTCTCATTAGGACCCTTTGCAGCTTCAAAATCTGTGACTGCTTCTCATGACCCCCAAATCCCAACTTCAAGCTTTTTCAAATGGCACTTGAGGACATCACGATCGAGCCCTGAGCTTTGCTCCTCAAGGTCTTGTGTCTTTTTCCTTCCCCTTCCCATGTGTCCTGCGGTCTGGCTTTCCAGAGCAGTTGGATGAGCAGGACACCAAGGTTAGGAGCATGGGCTTTGGAGCCAGAAGCATGGCTCTACCACCCATGTCAATACCAGTGTGACCTCGGGCAAGTGATTTTTACCTCTCTGTGTCTCAGTCACTTTACCTGTAAAATGGCATAGCAGTACTTAGTCTGTTGAGTCACCGTGACAGAACAGAAGCTGGGTGTCCTGTAAGTTCTATTACTGTTGGTAGCTTTCGAGTACATCACATGTGGCACACACAGGGTGTGCTTGTGTTGTGCCCTGCCTGGACCACATTCCACCTTTCAGTCCATTTCACAAACTTTTCGCTCAAGACCCCACTCAACCATTAACCCTCTCAATGCAGCTTTCCCTGACCAGCTCCTTATGCCAACCTAAGTAATAATTGCTCTCAGCTTTTTAATTCTATGGTATCTTACATATATTTTTTGTACTAACACTATATTATGGCTAGTTGAGTGTGTGCATGTGCGTGCGTGCGTGTGTGTGTGTGTGTGTGTGTCTCCCTTGTGGACTACGAGCTCCCTCAGTGTGCGGACTGTATCTTATTTGTCTTCACATCTCCAATGTCCAGAAGAGTACCTGGAGTACAGTTGGTGCTCCATAAAATGTAGTTTAATGTGAGGAGGAGCAAGTGTATAAATAAATGAAAAAATGAAAGAATGAATGAATGAATGAATGAATGGATTTGTTGCAGGATATAGAGTAGGGCCTGCGTCTAAAGCCCCACCGTCTTCTGCCTCTCTCTTGAGACCTCCAACAGAGCAGGCGCCATCTGCCCTGATCCTCTAGCGGTCTATTTGCTTCACGTCCCTCGCCAGTCCTGACCTGTCCCCCTCGGCACATCCACTTTCTAGTATTTCTACTCTGGCCTGTAGAACATAAGGATGTGATACTGAAAGAGTCTGAGCATTGGAGCAGAGAGGTAGGTTCCCATGGTAACCATCCACAAGACCAGCATCAGTGTGTGCTGCTACAGACGGTCCCTGACTCACGGCTCGTCATCTTCCCATTTTACGACGTCGTGCAAGTGATATGCGCTCAGTCGAAACTGTGAGTCTTGAATCTGCGTCTCCTTCTGGGCTGGCACTATGCGGTCAGATCCTCTCGGATGATGCCGAGCAGCACGGCCGGTGCGGCTCCCAGTGGGCCACACAACCCAACAAGTAGGGACACTGACAACCCTTCTGTGTCCATAACCGTTCTGCTTGTCACTTTCAGCGCGGTATTCACCAAATTGCATGAGATAGTCAACACTTGATTATCAAGAAGACTTTGTGGGAGATGATTTTGCCCAACTGTAGGCTAACGTAAGTGCTCTGTGCGCGCTGAAGCTCGGCCGGGCTAAGCCATGACATTTGCTAGTTTTAGGAGCAGTAAATGCATTTCGACTTAGGATATTTTCAATTTACGATGGGTTTCTCGGGAGGTGACCCCCTCAGAGGTGAAGGAAGACCTATTTCTCTGTTTAGGCCTCTGCTCCCTCCCTGGCGATGGCTGGTGGGAGGCAGCACAGGGACACTCTGTGGCGTCTCCACACGACTGTGCCCCTGCCTCTTCGTGTCATGCTGCTGTTCTGAGTTTCTAGAACTTGCTTTCCTGTGGGGATTTTGTGTCCTTAAGATGTGAGGTGGTGGAAGAGGGGAGGCGTGGGCCCGGTGACCCCAAGTCACCTTATTAAGTGGTTTTTAAAATAGCTGGAGCCTACCCTTGATCTCCTGTTCTCCTGCTGTAGAAATGCTTCAGGGATTAGTGAGAGGAAGCTCCTTTGGTGCTTAAGAGCTCCTCTGGGAGGAAAATATCATTCCTGTTGAGCCAGAAACAAGCCATAGGTGTGTTGTTGTCAGTCGTGGGTTGGAGGCCCCTGGGAAGGACTTGCTCCTCTGACATTGTTCTCAAGACTGCTGTTTACAGGGTCTTGCACCAAAGGCACACGGGAAACGTCTTTGCATTTCCTGTGAAAAACAACGATAGGGAAACTTCCTTACAATAAGCGAGAATCTGATGATAAATTCTGAGAACTCGGGGCCCAGGAAAAGTTTGTTTTGCTTCTCCTCATGAACGGGACTTATTAAAAAAAATTTTTTTTGTTGTTTAATGTTTATTTTTGAGAGACAGAGAGAAAGAGTGAATGGAGGGAGGAGCAGAGAGAGAGGGAGACACAGAATCCGAAGCAGCCTCAGGCTCTGAGTTGTCAGCACAGAGCCCGATGCGGGGCTCGAACTCACGAACTGCGAGATTGTGACCTGAGCCGAAGTCGGATGCCTAACTGACTGAGCCACCCAGCGTGCCGTGCCCCCACCCCCCCAACGCCGGCTTTTTTTTCTTCTAATGGATAATGAATGTCATATGGCTGCTGGAAGTTCTGAGTTACATGTTATGTTCCTGGTGCTGTTCTCAGCCAGCAGGTTTTGTTATAAAATACTTACATATATATACATATGTATATACACAGACACACACATATATATTATATATTCCCTTTTTTGGCTTTTTCGGAAGCTGTAACTTTATTAGAAATTACTTTCTGTCTAGTCAGTGACTGGGAACAGAGCAAGAATGTATGAGTACCTGGTATATTGAAGAATACCAATCATAACATGTTTTCCCCATCATTTCAACGGACGGGGGCTGGATTAAGTCCCCCAGCTAACAATAAGGCCTCTTACTTTGTAAAACAACCCACTTTTGTGTTTAAATTTCGTCTTACTCGTTTAAAACTTCAGTCTCATTTCTGAGAACACGAGTTCTCCTCGTTTTCAACCATCCCCTGTAGACTAGACTTGGGGGTCTACGAGCTAGGAGTGAAATGGGGGTGGGGGATTGGGGTTGGGGGGCTTTTGAGCCCTTGCCCTCACTCTTCTCAGTGAGCGCCGATGGGCCCTGCTGACAGTGGGGCGTGTCTGAGTAGCTCTCTGAGGCGTGAGTGATCCCTGTGGAAATCCAGTCGTTTTGTCTGGCAGACCCCTGGCTCGTGGCAGCAGTGGTCAGACGTGAGAGCACCCCCTTGCCCAGTCTGTGGTAGTCTCAGGCAAGGTGGTGGCCACACATCTCATCTGCCATCCCTTGGGCATTTGGGCACGCAGGTGCCTCTTTCTTACCTCTTGGGAGCTGGGAATGCGGGCTGCGGTACAGGATCGCGAGTGTGGACGCCTGAAGGCCCCCGCCACACTGCCTCGCTCCCACATTCGCTTCCCCGGTCCTGGTGGCACTCAAGCAGGCTGGCAAGTGTGGTGGCTACATGAAGAATAAAATGCCAAACGGCTTCAACCATCACAGGCGATTCTCTTAAGTTCCTCTGCGCTCGGGAAGCAGGAGAAGGCAAATAGCTTCACTTTGCAAACGCTCCTCCCCTCTCCACCCCAAAAGGTGACCCCTCCTGTCTCCTCAGGTCCCTCTTGTGTGGACTGGGGTGCGTTGGATGGAGGAGGTGGTCCTGCTAAGGCGGCCCTTCCTGGCAAGTCTGGGAAGGAGGCAGTCGGCCCCAGCTTCTGTGCGTTCTCTGGGGTGAGACCCTGGGCTCCCCGGTGAATTTTCTTTCCAGAGATGACCCGTATTCACAATTCTGGGAAAATGGGGGGAAACGTCACACGTGGCCCCCAGTCCCATCCTGTGACATAAGTACGTCGTCAAAAAGTTGTTTCCTGAGTAGATGAAGATTTTATGGCACCAGAAAAACAAAAACCAAAAAACAACCTAGACGTCTGTTTTGTTTTATGTATTTATTTTTAAGCAGACTCCACACCCAACGTGGGGCACAAACTTCCAACACTGATGGCGAGAGTCACACGCTCTACTGACAGCCAAGCGCTCCTTGTTTTTTCTTTTGTTTTGCGGTAGTCTTCTCGTTTACAGATGTCAGATCTTGTTTTAAAGAAAGGACTAATAAAAACCTTGTCGTTCCCAGGCTTCCCTTTGCCTATAGGGGGCAGTGGCTTCCTCTAGAGCTCAGGATTTTGTGACCTGTTCCAGAGGCTCCAGAGGCAGATACTTGGGGGGCTCACTTCTTCGTTCTCTGTTCTCAGGTATTTGTGTTGCTCACTACCTCTGGCTATCCATCATTGACTAGAGAAAACTTCCACGTTCTTTTCAGGCCATGAGTTGGGAAACATGCGGTGCGGTGAAGTTCAGAAGAAACTATTTCTGTAAGGAATTAGGGAAATTGATAATGAACAGTTAGGTGAATCACTATCGAAAAAGGTCAAGAGGCATAGAAACTTATTGGAGAACAATCCTCTTCCTGTAGCTCTGTAAGCCTAGATTG
The DNA here is from genome assembly GCF_018350215.1 of Panthera leo. Lineage (NCBI taxonomy): Eukaryota > Metazoa > Chordata > Mammalia > Carnivora > Felidae > Panthera > Panthera leo. The sequence continues at coordinate 143,364,387 of NC_056687.1, read as the reverse complement.
GATGTTGCATTTGTTCTGTGGCTACGATAACATTAGACCAGAGAGAAGCCTGCCTCCTGTAAATAGATGGGATGGGCAGGGGGTTGGGGGGAAGGGGTTGTCTGCATGGTCAGTCACCTGAGGAGCGACCCACCCTTCAGAACCTCAACTGAGATCAATGTCCCCAGGTAAAATAGCAGCAACCATTTGTCAAACGCTAACTGTGTCAGGATGCCTGGGTGGCTCAGTTGGTTAAGCATCTGACTCGATTTCCGCCCAGGGCATGATCTTGCGGTTTGTGAGATTAAGACAGCATAGAGCCTGCTTGGGATTCTCTCTCTCCCCCTCTCTTTCTGCTCCTTCTCTCTCTCTCTCTCTCTCTCTCTCTCTCAAAATAAATCAAAAACTTAAAAGAAAAGAAACCTCTAACTGTGCCAGATTCTAACCTAAATGGTTATCAGGTATTATTTTATATATTCTCCACAATAACACCACGAAGTGCATCCTGGTAATACAGGAGGGGAAGCTGGGGCACAGAGAACTTAAGTCATGCGTCCAAAGTCATAAACCAGTAAGCAGTAGAGTGTGGACTTGAACGTGGGCAATTTCCATTCAGAGCCCAAATTCGGAAACCTCTGCTATGTTATTATTGCCCTGGCGTGGGCAGGATTCTTTGGAGGTGTGCAGCGACCTAGCCTGGTGAACTCAGATAAAGCCCATCAGCCAGAGGAACAGAAACCAGCTCATTGTATGGTTCACGCTTTCTTTTTCTTTCTTTTTTTTTTTTACCTACACATTTTTTTCCTGTTTGTTGTTGTTTTTGTTGTTGTTGTTGTTGTATTGATTATACCCTTTTAAAATTTAATTAGGGAGTCCATGAGAATAGGGTTTTTACAGTTGGGTCAGACTGGCACAGAGGGATCAGAGTGCCTTGAGGCCACTGTGATGATGGCCAGGTGGGTTCGAAGTGAGACAACAGCAAAAGTATGCTGGCAGAGGGGGCCCCAGTCCCGGGGGCGCGGTTCACCCACCTTTGTTCCAGTCCGGGCATTCCCTTTCCGTGGCCAAAGCTTGGAGCTCCTGGTTTGATTTCGTTGGAGAACATGGTACTTCTTAAGATAATAGCTTCAGAAAGAAGTTAGTAACTAAAAACAGGAAACAAATAATTTGGAAAGGTTTGATCAAAAAAGGAGATGTTAAACTTTGACCACGTAGAAAAAAGTATCTGAAAAAGAGTCCAGACGGCGTTCCTGAATCGCACTTGCAATCTGTCCAACATGACATAGACCCTCGTTATAGTACAACCTCCTCAGGCCGTCATCTGGGAAGAGTGGAGTATTTCGTAGCAATGAAATGTCACAGCTAACAGAAATGACTTCTTTCAATATTGTCTTTAAATTTATACACTGTCGCACGAGGAAGTTTTTTTCAGGTGATAAAGGGATCTGTCCTGCATCCTGATGGGGGTGGTAATTACATGAATCCATACATGTGTTAAAATTCTCAGAACTATACACATTGCCAAGAGTCAATTTTATTGTATGATAATTTTCTAAATGAAAAAAAAAATTTAAGGGAGAAAAATTCCTACACTTTTTAGAGGAAATATTAAAACATGTACTTCCCAGGGGCGCCTGGCTGGTAGAGCACGTGACTCTTGATCTCGGGGTCGTGAGTTCAAGCCTCACGTTGGGCATAGAGCTTACTTACAAAAAAAAAAAAAAAAAAAAAAAAAAAAAAATACCAGGGCTCCTGGGTGGCTCAGTAGGTTAAGCTTCTGACTTTGGCTCGGGTCATGATCTCATGGTTTGTCAGTGTGAGCCCTGTGTCGGGCTCTGTGCTGACAGCTCGGAGCCTGGAGCCTGCTTCAGGTTGTGTGTCTCCTTCTCTCTCTCTCTGCCCTTCCCAACTTGCGCTCAGGCTCTCTCTCTCTCTCTCTCTCAAAAATAAACAAACATTAAAAATAAAAGAAAAATAAATAAAAGACTCTTCTTTTAAAAAACGTGTACTTCTCAGACTTTTTTAAAACAAGATAAGCTGCATATGAATTTACCTCTTCCGTGGGTTTCAGGGGCATCCATTTGAGGGAAGGGAGCTCATGTTCTCTCTGGTAGAGGGAAGGTAATGAAATATAAGTGTCAGGACCCGCATTATCACAGGCCTGGGAATGTGAGCTCCAGCCAAGCATGTTTGAAGTGGGGAGGGAGGCAAGATTGCAATAAGGAAATATTTGCATGTAAACATTTCTGGTCAACTGCCAAGAAATCTCAGAAAAGGGGAGCCTAAATCCACAGAACTCTGGCAACCTGGTGTGTGTGTGTTTTCCTATCTGAAATAAATACTTCTAAATCTACTTGTGCATTACTTATTTGTATTCTTTTTCTTCAGGAAAGTCCCTTAAGCTGTATAAGGTTCAGATCCTACAAGGATCCGGGTCCACTCCCAGCTCCAGGGTTAGGGAGCTGTGTAGGGCTGTCCTCTAGTTGTGGGGCTGGATTCTTAGAGTTTTTTGTCATTACTGTTTTTTTCCCTGTGGCAGTATGCTTAACTCCAATGGTACTAACATTTTCTTTGTTAATTCCCTTCTTCTGATCTTGTTGGGGCTACAAAACCATATAATAAAGCTTTTTAGAATTACTTAACTCTGGGTAAGAGATTAACAAAGTTTCTTGTGTTCGACCACAATGCCTAGAATTTTTTCTACTCACTTCCCAGCTCCCACATATACTTCAGATGGTTGATGTTCCTACACAAGTTATTACCACATGAGTTAGATTTTTATCATATTTTGCTTGTTAATAAAACAGGACATTTTATTTCGAAAAGAAAAAGTAGGGTGTTAGGACTTCATAAAGTTTTAGGACAAGTTCTAAACCTTTAAGCTGCTTCTTACAGCCATCCTGATTCTCCAAGAAAGCACTCAACAGTATACAGGCAGGTGCACACTTTCTATCAACAATTTGTGGTTTTAGAGACTCTAAGAGCACCCGGCTCTGTCCATTTCAGGCTCTGGCTGTAATAAATGGGGCGAGCTTTGTAAGTGACATCACATCCCCATTCCATGGTCCCCAACGCTCCTGTTCCTTCAAGCTCTCTAATTCTAATGACTCTGCTTCCAGATTGGGTCTTCAAGGGAAGTTCAATGATGTCACTGTAGCTTGTGGCCAGCAGGAGGCTGTGGCACTTAGTGGACTCTCAGGCTTTAGACTTCCAGGCTGCAGAATTGACAAGAATGAGCAGTGGGTGTCCATCCATTCCCAGAGCTCCTCCCCACTATTCTTTCTGAGCCTTATTCTCCACCTCCACCCTAAGTCGGACGTAGAAATAGATACTAGAAATGAATAACTACTATTAGTATTAACTGCTATGTAATTAATAAGTTGTAACGAATGCTTATTAGTTTTTAAATCTTTTTCTTTTTTTTAACATCTATTTATTTTTGAGACACAGAGTGTGAGCAGGGGAGGGGCAGAGAGAGAGGGAGACACAGAATCCAAAACAGGCTCCAGGCCCTGAGCTGTCAGCACATAGCCCAGGGCAGGGCTCGAACTCAGAAACCGTGAGATCTTGACCTGAGCTGAAGTCGGACACTTAACCGACTGAGCCACCCAGGCGCCCAAATGCTTATTATTAACAACAATCTAGACAACATTTCTTTTCCAGTTTCCCGGATTGAGTTAATCTCAGCGAAGAGGCAGAGGGCTGTGAGAAGCCAACAGTTTCCTCTGATCTGAGCCAGGAAGGGAAGACTTCTTCTTTTCCATTCACCACCTGACATAGTTGTAATAGGCACACCATGAGTCACAGGTCTCACATCCAAGGAGTCTTTGGGTGCATTTCTGCCTCCCGAGCTGATGTTTCCAGCGATAATAACCTAAGAGGTCTTAGCTGTTTGGTTATACTTTAACCTTGGCCAGCTGAGATAATGGGAGACAGTGGGTACAGGACGAGGGAAACCCACACTCTTCTTGCTTTCTAAGGGACAGACTCCACTGAGAAATCCTTTCTTGTCTGAGTGACAAGACCATGGGTTCCTTATCAGGCACTTGAAAGTCAGGTCTGACTACTAAATTGTTATACAATCTCAGCTCCTCTGTTGACTTCCCCTTCCCCATCCTCATCTGGAAAATGGCCTTTTATAATACCAGCACCTTGCTTAACACACTTGTGTGTTTTTATTTGTCTTTTAAATAACCTATTGTCATTGTCATGGATGTGGACTATAAGATTACAGAAGTAAAGCTTATTATCATCACCACATACCTGGACTGTGTCATGCACTGATGATAATATTGCTCAAATTGCCATTCACCAGACAGGAATGAGCCCCCAACATGCATCAGACACTGTATTTGGCATTGTTTTTGTACAAATCAAAGCAGTCATTACCTTCACCCTTAAGGAATTTATAGATTAGTGGGGGGTGGGGGTGGGGGTGGGGGTGGTTCCAGGGCAACGTTGTGGGTGTTGTGCATGTAGGGAACACAGGGGGTCACCTAGAGGGTCCCCTCTCACACTTGGGGCCAGAGAAGACTTAAGGAGCTGAGTTTTGAAGGAAGAGTAGGAAGCAGCAAGATGAAGGAAAGCAAGGGGGCATCTGGGGAGCAAGAACACAGCCAGACAGAGGCAGACTGTCCATTAGTGCCAACCTGAGTGTCTCGTTAAGAAAACCAAAGGTAATACAGCTCTCTGGTCCAGAGGTCAGGAAATCCGGGATCGTGGGCTGGCATTGGCAACAGCTTTGTGAAACTGGTCCACCCAGTCACTTAACCGATCTGAACTTATTTACTCAATGATCCACGGGAAGGCAGCTTGCTTGGGCTCAAAAAAGGCCCCAGGCCTAACTTTCTATATAATGCTGTATTTTGGGTTAACCCTCAGAAGCCAAGTGAGGGTTCCAGGCACCCAGTGACGTTGTACCTTGCCCGGCAGCCTGAAGGTCATCAGCCAAGTCTCCTGAACCCAGTGGTGATGCGCTGTAGGTAGCTCAGGGCCATGCACAGCACAGCTGCCCAGTGTTCTGGAAAACACTGGAAGTCAGCACTCCACCTCCTTTTGAGGGGGATGGAAATAGCAATAATGACTTAGAACCCGGGAAGTCTGCTATGCGATGTGTTCACCAGGAACAAGGTGCTGAGTGATGGGGCAGAGAATTTTGGATTCGTGCCTTGAAATTGTCTTATGGAAAAAGTTGGAAAGCCAGCCCCACCCCTGACAGGTCCCTAATGTTTCTGATGGATGGGGATCTCCAACAGCCATTCAGCTGCTGGAGGGTTTAAGACTTTAACCTTGAATGTGGCTTTTGGAAAGCTCCAAATCCAGTTTCTTCTGACTCTTTCAGATATGATACAGGGTGTATTGGCCTGCTGTGACAGGAAAAATAAGTTCCTGGGCTGGCGGTGGGAGCCGGGCAGCAAGGGTGGTCAGGCAGGATCAGTCTTCATCTGTTCCTGGTGTCGGCAGCCAGTGCTTCCTTAACTGATCAAAGCCAAGGGCCAGCGACATCTTGTACCCCCCACTTCCTATTCTCCCCTTTGCCTCACCTTCAGGCAATAGCTCTTGCCCTTTGTGGGTCAGATCTTTTGACTCTTTAGATCTGGTTGTGAACAGTCTTGGTGTCCTTTTCCCAAAAAAGAAGGCCCTTCTCATTCTTGCCAGAAGTCATCCGAGAAGTCAAGGAGAAGGGAATCGAGCCAGAAAGGTACATTCTCGTTTCTTGACCAAATGATAAGAGACCAAGGGCCTCATTCCCTGAAGCTGTTCAACAGAAAGCAGCAAGAATGGTTTTAAGAACATAAGGAGGTTATGGGGACTGGGGGAAATTTTGCTTGAAGTTTTAACATTTTTATTGTACTTCTAAACCAAGTCCTTCATGACCCTATCGGACCAAATGGCATTTCTCCATGAACTCTGAGGAAAAGTGCTAATTATAATCAGCGCTCTCCAGAGAGACTTCCAGACAAAGTGAACCACACCTGAGAGGATATTCTAAGGGTAAAAGTCAAGAACTTCAAGTACTCACCGTTTCCTTACTGAGGAAAACGTGGGAGGAAAGGTTACGTTCAAGGGGGTTATGTTCAAGGGTTTCTTCTTGCGGTCAAAACTCCATTAAAATCACCTTTGTCTCCACTGCGACCTCTAGGGTCCAAGAAGGTCCATTTGCGATTTGTTTTTCTCTCCTTCATGACCCTTGAACTACATTTAGGCCTCTGGGTTTATGATGGTATCCGGTCTAAAACTGACTGAGAAAACCTTTGCACCTTGTTGCTGATGTAGGCAATCCTGAGGATTAGTGACGTATAGGATTAGTGACGTATTGGGTGGAGTGCTGGAAATGAGATAAAACCGCAGGAGGAGCGAATTGTTACTTCAGCTTGAATCGATGAGGGATAGGCCAACTGGAGGGGGGTGGGCGTAAGTAAAAAAATCTTGCTTTCCTTGCCCCCAGGAAACTGCTTTTGCACCAGTAAACAAAATGGCTCGCCGCCTTAGAACGGTGACTACATTTGGAGATCTGTAGATGCGTCTTTGACGTCGTGGCAAACCCGGCTTCAGGTATAACACGGTATCTGCTAATTTAAGCATACAGCTGCTGCCCTGAGGATCCTTCGGTTGCTTGGAAGGCCGAATTGAAGAGGTGCTGGGAGGTGGGGGCGGGGGGGGAGGTAGGTCTGGATCGATGTGATGAAAGCAAGGTCTTCCTTTTCCACGTGGGAATGCTTCTCGGCCCCGCGGTCCAGCCTGCGTCTCGGTGCTCAATGCATCTCCGCCGTATTAAGAGGCATCAGCTGTGACAAATGAAAGATTGGGTTGACACCAATACACAAAGCGTAGGGAACATGACTTGGAAGGCATTCCCTCTGATTATTTTGCACCCTGGTTGGAGTCGTGGATGAGCCCAAAGCACTCTCGCTTCAGTCACTTGCAACGTGGCATAGCGTCCTATTATTCCCTGTCAGGTGCATCCTTGGGATTGCCTGATAGAAGGTGAAGGGCAGCTTGGCTGTGGCTGTTCTGCGGCCAGAGTCACTTGCCCTGTGCGGTCTCTCTGTCTCTGTGTATAAACAGCACGGTTGTGAGAAGCTGCTCCTTTCAGTGTATCTAGGTCTCTGAATCAGGGATTTTCATCAGTTGGGTTGGAAGTACCTCTCAGGGGCGCCTGGGTGGCTCAGTCGGTCAAGCCTCTGACTCTTGGTTTCGGCTCAGGTCCTGATCTCACGGCTTAGTGGGTTCGAGCCCTGTGTCGGGCTCCGCGCTGGCAGCTCGGAGCCTGCTGGGGATTTTCTTTCTCCTCTCTCTCTCTCCCCTTCCATCATTTGCACTGTCTCTGTCTCTCTCAAAATAAATACATAAACTTAAAAAAAAAGTACCTCCGAGAAGCCGATGTGTCCCCCACACATAATCTGGTGCCACAGAGTCCCCTCCCGGACCGTGGTTCCCAAACATTCCTGCATATTATAGTCATCTGGGGAGTTTTCAAAAATCCAGATGCCCAGACCACACCCACACCAGTTGAATCAGATTATCTTGAGGAAGGACGCAGGCTCCATTATTTCTTAAAACGTCCCAGGTGATTAGAGCATGCAACAAGTTTGAGAACGAGTGCTCAAGAATCCCCTGAGATTTAGTGTTGTGCCTGAGGATAAGCCCCGTGCCCCACATGGGGGATTGGTGAGGCTAGAGAGGGCATTTGCCTGAGACAAAGCAGGTGGGGTATAAAGACCTTACAGTCGTGACTGTTAATGCCCCACAGACCATATGAGGTGCAGCGCACGCTCTCAGGGCCCCTACCTTTGCTTCAAAAATAGTGCCAGCGTGTCTCAGAATGCGGACCTTGGATGACAGGCCGCTGTGGCAATGTCGACTAAATAACTAAGCAGGCATTTTAAGCATACGGTCAGCACAAACGAATGTGAGTATGCTGTCCATTTATGCCGTGAGCCATGCCTCATTTCTTTTCAACAAAACCCCCCTTTCGTGATTGGAAAAGTGTTTGAGTTTAGCAGCATTAAACAAGCCACCCCACCCCCCACCCCCCTGCAACACGCACACACAAGAACAAAGAGTCTTTAACAAGACAGCTAAAAAGATGACGGCAAAGAACTCTGGGACCACTTGGACCTGGATGGTCACAGGTGTCTCAGAGGCCATTCTCTCTTATCTGGTGCTGGAATGCAGAGGGGAGCACCATGTCTCCCCCAACACAGCTATTCGCATCTGGGGCTTGGGTTTGCTGGCTGTGGAACAGGAGAACACAATCGCTCTCGTATTATTTCCCAACACTAAAAGGAAACCAGAGTGGAGGTGTTGCCTTGGTAGCGGAGTAGGGAGCTTGAGGAAAAGACAGTGATGTTTGGCTAATTTTGCTTACCGGGGTGATGGCTCCTGAGAGAGGCCAAGGTCAGCCCATGAACACAGCTTGATGGGAGCTTCACCTTCTGAGGTTTGCGGGGAAGGCACTGGACATGTGCGGGCTCTGCTCTCTACTATCAGGCCAAAGACCAGGAAAGTCAGGACTCCCTGGAGGACAAATTGGACAAGTGTGTGACCCTCTGAGAAAGCCCTGCAGGTGGTGAGCTGGTAACGCCTATGAATCCTTGAAAGCATGGACTGCAGATTTGTAATGATAAGGGGCCCTGCTATAGTATTCTCACATACGATATTTTAAAAATTGAAACAGTACAGAAAGATATAATTTAAAACGGCACGTTTTCTCAAATCCCACTACCAAGAAAAATCCCTTGTAAAAATCATCCAAATTGTTCTCTACAAATGTGTGAGTGTGTGTGTAAACGTCAGTATAACTATACATTTTCATAAATTTGGGCTAAACTTTTTCAGTCAGTGATTGCTCCTGGACTTCCGCGGGCACATTTCCTTGTATGTATGTACCATGATTTGACCAGCTTTTTATTACAGAAAAGGCTGCTAAGAACTCTCTTGTACATTCCTTTTTTTGGACACGCACCTCGTTTCTCTTGAGATGTACCTAGGAGGGGGATTGCTGGGGGTTATTAGCCGTCAGTCACCTCCTTTTGGACATTGAGGTTTTTTCCTAATCTTTCTGTTTTCTCAAACAATTCTGCAATGATCTTCCTTCAGCAAGAATGTAACTTCTGCAAGGGCAAGTTCCTTTTCTGTTTGTGTCCGAGATGAACTCCAAAAGCCTATGTTGCTATTTTCAACATGTTTGCAGAAAGAACTGAATAAACATGGATTTTTTTTTCTCACATCTGTAGGTAGACATACAATCCATTCTTGCCTCAAAGTTTCTGCTGCTGTGGCTATGTCCATGGATGACTATGAAAGTGTCATGAGTAACGATGTAGTGGCTACAAATTCATGGTAGCGAGTAGGCAAATTTTCAAATACAGAATTCACGAATAATAAGGATAAATAGTATTTCGTGGGATCTATTCTTCGATTTGGACTTGTTGGGTAATAGAGTATATACACGTTAAGTACCAACAGATACTGTCAAATTTCCACCACACTTCATTAAATTATTATATTAGATATTATTAATTGTATTATATATGAATATATATATTAATTGTATATTAATTTGCATTGCCATCAGTGCTATGAGAGGGTTCTCACTTTCCCAGGCACTTCTCAACCTTAGATCAGACCTTAGATCTGTTGTTGTTGTTGTTGTGGACCTGAATTGGGGAGACTTACTTTTTTTTTTTTTTTTTTAAGTTTATTCATTTATTTTGAAGGAGAGCGTCTGAGTCGGGGAGCAGCAGACAGAGAGGCAGAGAGAGAATCTCAAGCAGGCTCTGCACTGTCAGCGTGGAGCCCCGAGCCGGGCTCAAACTCATGAACTGTGAGATCGTGACCTGAGCAGAAATCAAAGTCCAACACTTAACCTACTGAGCCACCCAGGCACCCCGGGGAGACTTAAAGTTTTATTTTGATGACAGAATCATACAGGGAAGAAACAAATTGCAACTGACAAACTGGTAATCAAGTGTGGGCTGGGAGACATAGGGAAGGGAATGGGTGCCCAGAATCCCTTGGAATCCTTCCTGGAATCTTAGATTTCCTTCTGGAGTCCTCCAGGTGCCCCGGCTGCCTCCTGGAACAACCCTCCCAGGGGTCCCACAGAGCCCGTTTTGAGAACCGGCACTCTAGTCAAAGGACTTTATTGTACAAGAAGATGAAGCTGTATGGGGGTATTCAGACAGTGGCCTCAGTCTCAGTGCTCGTCCAGCAGGACCACAGGATGCCTAGGTCTGGCAGGGGCACTGCGGTGTATGAGCCAAGAGCTTGACCATGCAGTTGTGCAGCTCAAGGACTGGTCCGGTCAGTCCCGCTTCATACTTGTGACTGGTGCCTTGGTATCCAGACTGAGCAGGAAGGCAAACGTGTTTCCAGCACGTCTTCTCCTCCTCATCAGAGCCGTTGTGGATATAAACAACGTTGAGGAAGAAACAGGCACTGGAACGTTTTCTTCACGTTCCTGCAGGTTGACCAGTGGCTGGCCGGACAAATGACTGTAGACAGGATGGTGCAAACCACATCCGGGAGGAATTGTCAGCAAGTTCTCAGCGACTAGAAGCTCAGTTTTCTTCTGGATGAGGCTGAAACGCCTTCCAGTTTGAACACGGGAGGTAAAATTGGGCATAGATTCATTATCTCTAGAGAGAGCAGGAGGCTCTCTCTAGGTCTGCAGGCGGTTGCTGAGCTCTTGAGGGTTGGGACTCATGCCAGACAACCAGGCTGTGTCCTCCGTCACCGTCACCAGTGAGAACTTGCGGCTCTCGTCTATCTTGTGTTTTGTCCCCGTGAATATTTTGGTCACCTTCTGGGAGACAATGTGGGCAGATGATCACCTCCTGGACAGTGGACACTTGGCCTCTCCTCCAGGACCTCAGAGGCAGGCAAGGGCAACGGCTAGGGCTTGGGGCTGGTTCCAGAACGGTTGAGGGTCGTATCTTCAGCACTGTCTGCCTCGCTCTGGGCCTTGCTGTGGCTGCCCCTGCTAGCCTGGGCTCCCAGCATCGGGTCCTCGGTCCCCCCAGGGTCGGAGTACATGCAGGGCCAGCTCCTCCAATCCTCCTCTTCCTCTTCCCTTCGTCCCCCTCTTTCTTACAGCCATGACACCCCAAATCTTTAACTCTATATTTACAGTGCCTAGCACACTGTCAGTCCTGATTCAATGACGCCCGATTGGCTGGTTGGTGGGTTGAACGAATGCTTCGCTTCAGGCTCTTCACTCTTTTCCCATTTGGTTGTGGATTTTCTTGATTTTTCTGGAATCTAATCTAAACAGTAGTCCCTGGATGGATCCTCTGGGTATTTTACTCCAACTTTGAATGAGTCCAAACAGCAGTGGGAAAGCAAAGGTTCTGAAAAGCAAAGATGACTCAAGGGCCCAGCTTTTTCTCCACAAAGGCCGAACTACTAGCAGAAAATGCAGTTACCTTGGCAAAGCTGAAAAGCAATTGATTTTTCAATTCAGTAAATTATGAAACATTTTTTTAAGCCAATGACAACACTAATTAACACCAAAGAAGATTAAGCAGGCGCTCAAGTTTTCCACTAACTTTAATGAATTAGATGCATTGCCGGAACATTACTCAGCACAGGAAGAATAAAGGACAGAGACGTGGTCCCCATTCTGCTGAGCATGGTAATGAGGTCTGCACCTCATTTGCAGGGGAAATATTCTTTAGTGAGCATCCACAACTGACTGAGATAATGAATCTATGCCCAGTTTTACTTCCAATTTTATTAATGGATTATTTTACAGACTAATGCAGTTATAAATTAGCTATTCAACGGCACACAACGGAATTCATGAACAAATCTGGTTTAAGTGCTTTCCTTGATTGCACTGCGTGTATGACATCTTTAAAACAGGGATTCTATTCTTAATTCACACCATCAATTAATGTTTGCACACATTGTATTAAGCAGTTCCCATTGCCAGGAGAACTCCCAGTTGTTTACTGGTAGGGATATATTAGCATTTGCCGGCATCTCTAACTACTAATCCGAAATTCCTGGGGAAAGGAGGAGAAAAGCTTTTTTTTTTCTTTAATTTGTGTTGTTGAATATCAAAATACTCTCAAGTTCATGATATACTAAGAGAAAAATGCAAGTTCAAAACAATATGAGTTGCACAATGCCCTTGTCATTTATTATCTAAAAGAGTCTAAAAGTATCCTAAACTTTTGGCCATGGTTATTTCCAGGCAATAGATTCCCTGGTGACTTATTTTATCCTTGCTTTCCTGTATTTGTGGATATTTTTATCCATTTGGACAATGATATATAGAGCCTTACATACATATGTACGCTAAAATACACTAAAAACATACAAAGCATTATATGGTTTCTAGGAGTCCTAATATTCAATAAACCCTTGTGTAAATGGACTATAAAAATCTATTGCATCCCAGAATGGAAGGTTAACTGTGACAAATGAATTTAATTGTATCACAAGTCTAAGCTACAACCGCACCTAAAAAGGAAGGGAAAAGGAGCTGAGCAACCATGAAAGGAGCTTCTGAAGATGGTACTTTGGGTACTGTAAGAATCAAGGCCAGAGAATTCTGCACAAACACCGTACTCCCGTTGCTAAATTTGTTTCTTGCAGGGCAGTGGATTAGCAGTGTGTACCAGGATTGATCAAGGAAGTAAGTACTGTCAGAAAAGAAGTGGAAGGCCAGAACGCGCCTTAGATGGGAGTAGAATAGGAGATAGCAGTATAAATGTATGTGTATTTTAAGATATGTATGTTGATATATATTTAATATATACGTGTGTATTTTTTTAACTTTAACATCTATTTTAATATATATACATGCAGAAGGTTAGATGCAGAAATAAATACAGGTATGTGTGTGTACGTGGCTTAGTAGGGACACATAAAAGTGCTCACTCTGCCAGCTGACAGGGCCTGGAAGTAATGACACCCAGCAGCGAGGAACAAAACAGTGCCAAGGTCTTGGTCTCTAAAGGCCATTGTCCAAAGAAAAGAGCCAAGGCTGCCTGGAGAAAGGGCGGGGACAGGGCAAATGAACATCTCGTAGTTTCATAAATGAACAAATTCTCCCCTCCCCCACCACTCACACAAAAAGGAATTGAGCATGTCAGAAGGACGTAGGGGCCAACCTGACATCTCTCCCAGTGGCCAATGCTGGAACGTTTTTAGCAAGAAAATAAATAATTACAATATTGGGTTATAACACGAGGAATAAACTAAATATCCCTGACTACATATTGATGTAAATAAATGATTGAATAAATAAGTAAATGAAGGGGAAGGGGCAGATCTTCTATGCAAAAGAATTCCAATTAATAAATGTAGACACTCCCCCTGGTAGAAAGTGAAACTTAATTCCTCTTACCTTGAGCGTGAGCTGTACTTAACAGTGATTCACTTCCAGGCGCCTGAGTGGCTCAGTTGGTTAAGCGTCTGTCTCTTGGTTTTGGCTCAGGTCACGATCTCACGTTTTCTGAGTTCAAGCCCAGTGCTCCAGTATGACAGCACGGAGCCTGCTCGGGATTCTATTTCTCCCTCTCTCTCTGCTCCCAACCCCCCCCCCCCCCCCCCCCCCCCCCCCCCCCCCCCCCCCCCCCCCCCCCCCCCCCCCCCCCCCCACCGCCCGCTTGCTCTGTCTCTCTCAAAATGAATAAATAAACTTAAAAAAAAAAGTTTTAAGCAAACAAACAAACAACAACAACAACAAAATCCCGTTATTTGCTTGCAATAAAAAGAGTATGGAAAGGGGAAGATGGTAACATTGCAGTGACAAAGCCTGGCACCCATCCCCTTAACCAAGTGATCAAGGTTAAGATCGCTGGTGACATGTTATACTGATATCATACTCTCCCTAATATAATGGGAGGTCACTTCACCTCTCTGGTTTTCTTCCTCCAAACTCAGTTCCCCAGTCTTGTTCTGCAAAAACTTGTCAGAAAACCCCAAACTGAGAGGTATCTCTTCAAAACTGTCAAGATTATAGACATCAAGGAAAGACTGAGAAACTCTCATGAATTGGAGAAAACTGGGGAGGCAGGAGAGCTAAATGCAACACGGTATTCAGGATTAGATCTGGGAATAGAAAAAAGCATTTAGTGTAAAACTGGTAAAATTGGAATAAAGTCTGTAGCTGAGTGAATAGCATTAATTTCTTGTTTTTGTTAAATGTGTCGAGGTTAGATGTTCACATTGGAAGAAGACGGGTGAAGGATATTTGGGGCTTTCTGTATTTTTGCAAATTTTCTATAAATCTAAAATGACTCTGAAATTTAAAAAAGATTTCAAATCTTTCCTAGGATTTTATAACTGTTCTAATTATTTCTGCTATTGAAAGAAATGGTTCGTTAATAACCTCTATCTTGTATTTCACTATTTAGCAGCAGTAGATGAAGACTCTGGCTGCCTGCATTTGAATCCTCCTCATTATATGTGACCTCAGACAAGTCGTTTAATGTTTCCGTGCCTCAGTTTCTCCATCTGTAAAATGAGATTAATGATGTATCTTAGGGATAACGGAGGATTAAATGAGATAACACTCAAACAGTAGAGCTCCTCTAAAATGTGCCAGAAATAACCTGAAAAAAATCAGCTTCCCCCCACACAATTCTTTTACTTATGAGTCAGAAAATGAGCCCAAAAGTCAGAGATGGATAAAAAGAGGTGTAATTAACCCATATTTGTTAAGTCCCAGTGGGTACCAGAAGGAGAACCAATTTAAGTAAAGCAAACATTCATTTCACTCTCTTTCTGCCTTTTAAAGGTAATTTTTCTCTTGAATGTGAACAAAAAGTTTCCTAAGTTACTGTTTCTTCCATTTTTTTGTTGTTCTATACTGTTTCTGGATCAGAGGGCCCAAACACCAGAATGTTACCTGTGAGATCCCTTGCCCAGCCAGATGCAAGAAATATTTAGGACTTATTATGAATAAACAATTATATTTTTCTAATATTCCTACTGTTGCAAAACTCAGGAGTGTTCCTGCAAAGCTGACTGCATAACCCTTGGACGTTTTACCTTTGGGCCCCATTAGTCACAATTATTACTAAGCAGGATTAAATTACTAAGCAGAGTTGAGATTTCATTTTTTTAAAGGTTTTATTTACTTAATATTTAAGTAATCTCTACACCCAACGTGGGGCTCAAACTCACGACCCCGAGATCAAGAGTCACTTGCTTTTCTGCCTGAGCCAGCCAGGTGCCTCAATATTTCATTTTTTTAAAAGACTGCATTTGCTAGTATCTGACTGAAAGAAATACTTATGAAAAAATTCTGCCTTTTGTATCTCACTGGCAACAAATGGAGAAGTTTTCAAGAATCCCCTTTATTTAGGACAGTGGTTCTCCAATTTTAGCCTGCATGAGAATCCCGTGTAGTGCTTATGACATCACAGATTGCCAGGTCTACCTCTGGACTTTAAAATTCAGGAGATCTGGGGTTGGAACCTGAGAACTGTATTTTTTTTTAAGTTTATTTATTCATTTTGAAAGAGAGAGAAAGCACAAGTGGGGGAAGGCTAGAGAGAGGGGGGAGAGAGACAGAGACAGAGACAGAGAGAGAGAGAATCCCAAGTGAGCTCCACGCTGGCCATACAGAGCCCAACATGGGGCTTGAACTCATGAACCATGAGATCATGACTTGAGCTCAAGTCAGATGCTTAACCGACTGAGCCACCCAGGTACCCTGACAATTGCATTTCTAATAACCTTCCAGGTGATGCTGATGCTGACCACACTTTGGGAACCACTATCTTTGGTTTGAAAGGACTAGCATGTTTTAGGACTTATTTTACCTAATGGCCAATGGGAATATGGCTAAAACCATGGGATGAAAAAGGGATGAATTCAGTGTCCTCGTGAGCCCACAGACATGGAATCACCTGTCATTGTTTTCTCCGGTGCTCTCAACAGTGACACTACTTTTTTTTTTAATGTTTATTTATTTTTGAGAGAGAGAGAGAGAGACCGTGAGCAGAGGAAGGGCAGAGAAAGAGGGGGAGACAGACTCTGAAGCAGGCTCCAGGCTCCGAGCTGTCAGCACAGAGCCCAACGTGGGGCCCAAACTCATGAACCGTGAGATCATGACCTGAGCCGAAGTCGGACGCTTAACCGACTGAGCCACCCGGGCGCCCTTACCGCTTTTTATTGTTTCTCGAGGCTTCTCGTGCAAAAAGATGTTTGGCTGCTTATCTGCTGGGATGGAATAGGCTCCCTCAAATGTTTTCTTTGAGGAATGCCAAGGGGCGTGTCTCTAGTTCAGCGGTTCTCAAATTTTATGGTGCATGACAAGCACCTGGTGAGCTTATTTAAAAAGCATGTTTCTGGGCCCCACCCAAGAAATGTTGATTTATTAGATAATAATAACAGCAAGCATTTATTATGCATTTACCTGTGCCAGGCACTATCATAAGCACTTTACTTGTATGAACTGATTTAACCCTCCCAACAACTGTATGAGGTAGCTGCTATTGTGATTCCTATTTCGCAGATGAGGAAATTGAGGCTCAGAGTGGTCGATATCTAGTTAACTAGTTGTTAACTACTTAGTAGCAGAGCCTGGATGTGCACCCAGCAGTTGGCTCCCAAGTCCCTGACCCGCTATGACACTCCCACGTCTTGTCTGGTGAGGCTCCTTAATCTGAGTCCCCCAAAGGGAACCCTAGATGTAGGCAATTTATTGGACCGATGGTTCCAGAGGCAGAAACAAGTAAGCAAGAAAGCGAGGGAGGGGAAACTGCGCATCAATGAGCTGGTTGTTGCCACGGGTAGCCAGGGCTCAGTCTCACTGGGGACCCTCAAAAGGACCATGAAGAAGATGCGTTAGAATTGCCCCACCGAAGGGTGGAGAAGCTGGGGTACTTACTCTGATGACTTTCCCCTTCTTGGTTGCGGGTCGTCTTACTGAGCATGAATTCCCTGTCACTGGCATACTGCTCTGAAGCCAGAGAAAGCCCACGGGCAGAAGAGTGGAGAGATCAAGGCAGGGAACCATCCATCAACGCTGCAGGCAAACTCTGAGGTGGGTCAGAGGGATTTGGGGCAGAGCTTTGACGGGAACCTGCATTTTAATGTACTGTTCAGGGGCGCCTGGGTGGCTCAGTCGGTTAAGCGTCCAACTTCAGCTCAGGTCACGATCTCACGGTCCGTGAGTTCCAGCCCCGCGTCGGGCTCTGGGCTGCCGGCTCAGAGCCTGGAACCTGCTTCCGATTCTGTGTCTCCCTCTCTCTCTGCCCCTCCCCCGTTCATGCTGTATCTCTCTCTGTCTCAAAAAAATAAATAAAAACGTTAAAAAAAAAAAAGTACTGTTCAGGTGGCTCAGGGAACACACTTTGAGAAGCATGTTTTAAATTTGCAGGTGACCTTGGGCTGCCCCAGTATGGCAGCTCAGGCCATGACAACAGGGTTCTAAATGATATGAAACTGAAAATGTTCCCATTTCTCTTTTCATCCCCAGCCCACAAAACTGTACCCTAAGAAGTGAACCAAACAAGACCAGTAATTCATTAAGATCGCACAAGGCAGTCGGATCCTGCCTCCTGTCCGAGACCGACGGGTGGTGCAACCAACCAGAAACAGCCCTGTCTCACCAATCATGAGAACGTTAAAGTTCTCTGGATGAAAAAAAAAAAAAAAAAAAAAAAAAAGTTCTCTGGATGGATGAGGAAGGGGCAGGAGTTTCTGTGCTTGCTTTCACTGTCTGGGTTTCGCCTTTCAAATATGTTTAAACATTTGTCACTGCCTCTCTCACCAACAAAATTGAACTCAGAACCCGAATCGTTGGGAGGATAGAAGGTGAAGCTTAAGAGGCATCTGAAAGGCATGTATTTAACTCGTCTCCCATGGCACTTGCTGTCTCCTGTTTAAACAGCACAGCACTAAGCAGGCAGTGAGAAAGAACTAGAAGCAGGGATATCAGAGCCGAATGGAGGATGTAGAAAAGCTTCCATTTCCGGGCCTGCAAACTCAGAGGCCATCATAGGCCAGACAGTTATCATGACTGGGTATAAATCCAACTATGAAAATACAATAAAGACTGGGGACGCCCGTGGCAACGAGAGAATGCACACTCTTTCTCATTTACAGTAATGCTGGGTTGGCCAAAAGTCAACAAACAAAAAACACTTTGGGGCTCGTGTTTGCACACTACTAATACATGCCTATTTAATTTCACTTATTCCCCTTTAGTTGAGAGGAGATGGTTTCCTGGGATCACTCAGGGACTTAACGTTCAGCGGATACATGCTGCTAAGGCCATGCTTGTTCTAATTGGTCAGGGCCCAGCTGTAAGTATTCTTAAGTATTTGACTATGACCTCTGAGTTCATGCAACTAGCATACCAAAGAACTGAAAATATACCCACACTCTCCTCTGTCGTCTGCCCTTAAAAACTTACCTTTTCCATTCATAATATGGAAAAATAAATACACAGAAAAAATTTTTAAATGAATAATAAATGCATAGATAAGTGTATTTGTGAAATAAGAGGTGCAAGGGACCTTAGCTTCTATGACAAATTCATTAGAAGAGGCACCTGGCTGGCCCAGCCAGTAGAACCTGATCTCAGGGTCATGAATTTGAGCCCCACGTTGAGCATAAAGATTACTTTTAAAAATCATTTATTGGAGCAGTGCCCGGGTGGCTCAGTTGGTTAAGCATCTGACTCTTGATTTCAGCTCAGGTCATGATCTCGTGGGTTCAAGCCCCACATCAGGCTTTGCACTGACAGCACAGAGCCTTCTTGGGATTCTCTCTCTCGCCCTTCCTCTCTGCCCCTCCCCCCTTATGCCCTCACTCTCTCTTTCTCTCAAAAAAAATATAAATAGATAAATAAACTTAAAAAAATTTATTGGAAGGGCATATACTTCAGCAGGATACAATTAATGATCTAAACCTTTGTTGATCTTCCTTTCGTTGACAGTTACATTCTCAGCAGAACACCTGTACTTGTGCTGTCATTA
This sequence comes from Panthera leo, assembly GCF_018350215.1. Taxonomy (NCBI): domain Eukaryota; kingdom Metazoa; phylum Chordata; class Mammalia; order Carnivora; family Felidae; genus Panthera; species Panthera leo. The sequence goes on along the minus strand of NC_056687.1, from coordinate 143,345,458 downwards.
GGGATACATAAAAACATGTTGAGAAAAGCCCCTCCTTTTTACCTTAAGTTTTTTAAACGTATGTTTATAAGTACAAACTCTTGCTGTGTTTGCTCTCGAGGAGCTTCAGTAAAAATCTCCATGTTTTGGCAACAGTCACCAGTTAAACACAAGCCAGTAGGTTGCACCACCAGGAGGTGAGCTTTAGGAGGTAGGAATATTTTTTGTTTTGTCTACCTCCATATCCCCAGGCACCTAGAATCATGCCCGTCACGAAGATGCTCAGCGCTCCGGCTTTGGTCTCATTTGCTCATTGGTGGTGGATATCAGCGGCCTGGAAGATTTACATTCTGAAATATTTTAGGGTTCTAAAACTTTTGTTATGCAGAGGACCTGTATCTCCCGAGGCTGATTAATGAGGGAGGTACACGAGGGAACGGTCAAGTACAAGGGAGTGTCTGGAAAGGTTTCAGTAAATAGCAGAGGTTGATGGCAGAGTTTGAAGGGATAAGGGTTAGTGGTCGAGGTAATGGAGCACCAAGAGAGATGGGCATTCTGAACATACATGCAGTGATTCAGGGTGAAGAAGTGACAGAACAGGGGATCAAAAGTAGGATTTCCTCAGGCAGGCAGCACAAGGCAGAGGGGAAGAAAAATAAGACTAGGGGGTGAGGGAGAGGAGTAATTGGCAGAGTCATGGCAGAAAGGCCATCCTGCCAAGAGTTCCTGGTATCTCTCTCAGCTTTGCTAGTCCAGAGTGCTCTACATACAGGGACTGCAAAGTGTTGGCTAGGTAATGTATAATTAAGCTTAAAAATACCCTATAGGGTGCCTGGCTGGCTCAGACGGTATAGCAATTGATCTTGATCTCGAGGTCATGAGTTTGAGTCCCGCATTGGGTAGAATTGACTTTTAAAAATATCCCATAAAAAATACCCTATAAGGGAGATATTGCACTACACCCTAGAAATATGGGTTGGAACAGCCAGAGAAAAAGACACCTGGCCAGAGGGATGGCTTTATGGACCAAGAAGCAGCTGCCTGAAGCGTGAAGGGAGCCCACATGAAAGAAGTATGTGAGTGATGGATAACTCTTCTAAACTGCCTATAAAGGCGACCTGGGGAATATTTGCTCCCAGAAACAGGATCCTGAATGACTGTTTACATTACATTACATTACTCTTTTTTCCAACAAATATGCCCATAGAAGTTAGATTAGGCATTACTTTTTTTTTTAACTATACCATAAAGATATTCTCTAAAGCTTTGTATCAGTGTAATTAGGCAAAGGAAAACAGGTCTTATGGAAGGCTCAAATAACTTTTGATCCCATTAGAGCTACTGGGAGATTTGCAGAGCAAAGCCAGAGAAGGTTAATGCCTAACCAGGACTTAATTTATGATCTGAGTGTACAAACCTCTTTCAAGACCGTACAGCTGACTAATGAATTTATTAGGGAGATTAATGCTTATTATCTACCATTTCAAGCTGTGCTGGTATGTGCTAACTTGATTCTTATACCTTGGAACATGCTGAGACGTCCCCAAGTGCAACTGACCGATGGGTGTGTTCCCCGAGCCCAGTGCTCCCGCTGTTTAAGGTGGGGGATTGAGAGGAGTCAGTCCCCACTCCTGTGTTGACTTCTGTGCCTTGAAACCCATTTCCATGGGGCTGGCACCCTCCCCCCAGCCCCAACACACACACAACAGCCTTGCTCAGGGCTGGCCTTGAGTAGGTGCAAGCAATGTACCTGCTGCCAGTAATTGTTGCCACCCTCTGGCAGCCAAGTGGCCTTATGGAAGGTAGAGATTTCTTTACCATCGCCAGTCGTCTTCGGCCTCCTCCCCACTCCTGCCTCATACACATGCGCAAGTGAACCATGCTGTATATCCAGATGGAAATAACCTCATCAAAGCAGAAATTCGCAAGGCAGGTCTAATCACCTGCTTCATCCCCAGAGTCACATCTACAAGGGTTCAGTAAGGTCTCCCTTGTCAGGTATCGCTTCTCCTTTGACTCAAAGTCACATGAAAACAGCCAGCGGTTTAATAAAGAAAGACTGAATCGACACGATGGGGTGAAAACCGTATGCATTTGGTCTTTACGTTTTGCCTAGACCAGGTAACTCTTATGGCTTGGTTGATCAGCCCAAGTGAATTCAAGCCTACTGATATTATCAAGAAGCACAGCATATCTCTCAAGGACCAGCTCCCCACTCCTCGAATTGTCTAAGAACCTCAGGGACTTACTCAAACCAAAGTTGGGGAGAGAGCTGAAAAGTACCACAGGGTCTCCTACCACTGTTGCTTTGATTGCCATGTGAGGCTACAATGAGAATTCAGCACAGGTTAAGGGCTTATCCCCATGGAACTGCCCCCCACTTCAGATGCCAGTCACCAAGCGGCTGTTGAGTCTGATCCCACACAGGCTAAGGGACATTTATCCCCTATGACAGTGAGACTCTTACCGGTCCAATGATGCCTGAGCCAGTAGAGCCCCAACTCAGGATTGAGTCAAGATTACAGCTCTTTTAATTAACCTTCATGTGCTTCACATAATTCCTAAGGTGTGCCCCTACTCCTGGCTATCTGACCCAGCCGTATGCTGTGCCACTAGTCACCCTCCCCGAGACCCTCTCCCACTTCTTTCTGCCGTGGACATAGGTTACCGTTCCCGACATTCTATTCCCTCATGGGGAGTTCCTTTTTGAGGCTTTTATCTGATGGCAGCTGTCAGTGGACCTCTCAACTAAAGAGAGATTCTCAAGGTGTTGAATCTCAAAAAGTAAGAACTGGGGCTTCTCAATCTGTCTTGTTGCCTACAAACTTTTCCTACCTTTCCCTTGGAGGACAGCTCTGTAAGGGGCGAGGGTCCCAGAGCAATGGACACCTCTCGCCTTCCTTTGCTCCTAAGAATTCCTGAAAAGAGACTCTTCCCTGAGCACTAAAAAACTGGCTATTTTTCACTGCCCTGTCCCCACTCCCTCTCAAAATAACAAAAAAAAAAAAAAAAAAAAAGAAGAAGAAGAAGAAGAATATAGTTTCTGTTCTGCCAGGCATCCCATCAAGAACAATCTGTAGCAATTTCTGGCTCCTTCTGCTAAAGAATTATTGTTGAGGGTTAAGGGGTAGACAAGAGGTCTTAGCTGAGGGAGTCACCTTTCTTCTGCTATGGTCTGGATTTTTCTTCTTCAGGGCTCTAATTGTCTTCTGTCTGTTCACTCTATAACAACCTAATACTCAGATCTGTTCATGCATTTACAGTTTGAATTTTATGATCTTTGTCTTGCTTTCTTCACAAATGGGAACCTGTACATGTGCTCTGGAAATTTGGGCTGCTATTCTACTCATTGTCCTCTGTCTGCAAGGTGCTGCAAGTCTGCTCTTTAACCTGGGCAGGGGTCAGTGTTATGGACTAAAGATTTGTGTCCCCACAAACTTCATATGTTGAAATCCTACCCTCTACCCACCTCCTCCCAGATGATGGCATTAGGAGGTGGGGCCTTTGGGAGGTAATAAGGATTAGATGAAGTCTTGAGGATGAAGCCCACATGATGAGATTAGAGTCCCTGTAAGAGTCAGGAGGAACTTGCTTCCTTTCTCTGCTCTCTGCCAGGTGAGGATACTATGAGAAGTCAGCCAACCGCAACCCAGAAGAGGGCTCTGACCAGTACCCGACTGTGCTGGCACCCTGTAGCAAACTTCTAGCACCAGAACTGGGACAAATAAACTTCTGTTGTTTATAAACCACTCATCTACGGTACTCTGTTACAAGCAACCCAAACTAAGACAGTAATCTCATTTAGTGTGCTGTATTAACGTCTGCAGGAAGGTGGGAGAGATCTTTATTCGGCTGCCTTTGACATGAAGAGTTATTTCCTGGTTGAAGTCTGAGTTGAGAATAGGTTTCTCCCCTGGAAAGGCAAGAATGAGAATACTATGACACTTCCTATACAACACCACTCAACAGGAGCTCTGGCTCCTTCAGTTCAAGGTGCATATCTGTTGAAACATCTCATGCACTGTGTCATGCGGTTTTGCAAACTTATGTTGGTTTTATCACTGGCAACTTAGGCACTCTTTCCAAATCTGGGAGTGGAAGGAGTCATCCATTCAACGGACCCCAGGGTCCAGGCTGTCACCAGGGTCTTAAAGTATCTTTCAACACACACATACGGTCTGCATATTGAATATGCAGGAATATTCCTGAAGTCCAAAAAGAAATTTGTGCACTCCCATTTTCCTTGAATCATGATCTATCTCTTGCTATTTCACTCTTATATGTATGTATATAGAAATAGAAATAGAAATAGAAATAGAAATAGAAATAGAAATATATATATTTTAGAAAGAAGGGCAGAGGGAGAGAGAGAGAATCTTAAGTAGGCTCCACGGTCAGTGCTGAGCCTGATGTGGGGCTGGATCCTATGACCTAGGGATCATGACCTGAGCCAAAATCAAGAGTCAGATGCTAAACTGACTTAGCCATCCAGGCACCCTACTATTTCACTCTTAATAAAGACATGAACCCAGATAAGTAATTCTCTACTTCGAGAAAAATAATAGCAAGTACAAAGATCAATAAATGAAAACCAGCAGTGAATAGGAAAATTCACTTCTTATGTTTCTCCTTTACACTCATGCTACTCCCACACTCACAACACTTCTGACACCAGAGGTGTGGATTTTTTTTTTTCCTCCCTGAAAATACCAAGTAATTCTCTATGAGACCAGCTGGGTGTCCTACAAGCCAACTCAATTCTGACACTAACTGGAGTTAAGGCAGACCGCACAGGTTAAGGGCTTAGGCCCATGAGTCTGCCCCCTGCTTCAGATGTTAATCACCAAGTGGTAGGTCCTCAGGTTACCCACAACTTATGTTCAACTTGGCTGCAAATCAGAGGTTCCCATGACCCTCCCCTTGGATTCAACTATTTGCAAGAACAGCTCGCAAAATGTACAGAAACACATTTACCGTTTATTCTACAACATAAGGTATGATTAAAGGATACAAATGAAAAGCCACATGAAGAGATACATAAGGTGAGTTCTGGAAGGGTCCCAATCACACAAGCCTCTGTCCTTATGCAGTTGGGGACCCTACCAGCGTGTAGATGTGGTCACCAAGCAGGAAGCTCTCCAAATCCCATACTTTGGCATTTTTTATGGAGGTTTCGTCATGTAGACGTGAGGGATTATTAATCCCTTTCCCAGCCCTCCTCCCACTCTCCGGAGTGGGGGCAGGGCTAAAAGTTCCAAGTTTCTAATCACGGCTTGGTCTTTCTGGTGGCCAGCCCCTATCCTGGATCCCCGCCAACAGTCACCTCATTGGAAAAAAAAGATGCTCTTATCACCCAGGAAACTACAAGGGATTTAGAAGCTCTGTGCCAGGAACCAGAGGCAGAGACCAATGTATCTATAACTTTATATCTATATCTATATCTCTCTGTCTACTGTCTCTTATTTCATAGGCTCTTAACCTCAAAGTCAGGGAAATGATTGGGAATGGCGGGGACTGTAGCACCTGGGGGTACTCACTAGCCCGTTCCAGCTGATCGTTGTCAAACAGGGAAAGTATCATTTCCCTATTTTTAAATTTTGGCTGAAATTTTATAAAAACACTGGGTAGTCCAAACTAAACATGTCTGCAGACCAGATCTAGCTGGAAGTCTTCAAGTTTGGAACCTGAGATGGGAAACAATCACATCTGGGAAGCACAGCTAGTTACCCAGTTATGGTAAAGTAAGCTGTAGGCCACTGAATTCGCTTTGCAATTGTTTCCCGAGACACCAACCAGAACCTCCCAGCATCCTGGGCACTGAAATTCATCTGAGATACTTCTTTGTCTTGAGGAATAGGTCACTCGTATTATGAAAAGCAACGTGTGTCGCTTTTATCATCTCCTAGCTGTAGGAGACAGAAAAGAATTGTATTCTTTCCCTTGGTCCAGGGAGAAAAAGATTCAGAGAACAGTTTGGCTCGGTCTGAATCAGAATTTCTAATTTGGAAGCAGCTAGGTGATAATGGATGGATCGTGTTCACTGGTAATTTCCCCCCTGCATATGGAGGAGAAGGTGCAACAGTGCCTACATGGTGAAAGAAAATGATGACATGAAAATGGAAGAGGTATTCAATTACAGGATATTTGCAAATATCCGGGACGCTGGTATCATGTAGTCAAAACAACTGGATGAATCGCTGAACCTGTCAGCTTCTGGATATATGGCTGGCATACAAATACCAAGAGGGTGCTCTTTCCACTTACAGATGCAATGCCTTTCCCTTCTGTTCTTCATTCTTTCACCCAACAAAGGATTCCAGAGTCCCTCAGTTTGGTACTTCTGTACTCTGAACAAGATACCCGTGAAGACCAGTATACCCCTACCTATCATAGCTCCCGAGTGCCAGACCATTCTTACTCATCCTCTAAACTAAGTAACATCCCAGGGGCTCATATTTGGAGGACATGTATAATGCTCATGTTGTCTAATTGTAATTGAATACGTTGCACACTGAGAAATCTGGCTGGCACCTTGCTTGCAATGGCCCCAACGATGAGCACAGTCCAAAGTTACATTTAAAAAATGCATAGAAAGAAAAGCCACAGGGCGTCTCGGTGACTCAATTGGTTAAGCGTCTGACTCTTGATCTCATCTCAGGTCTTGATCTCATCTCAGGTCTTGATCTCAGGGTCATGACTTCAAGCCCCACATTAGGCTCTGCACTGAGTGCAAAGCCTACAGAAAGAAAGAAAAGAAAGAAAGAAAGAAAGAAAGAAAGAAAGAAAGAAAGAAAGAAGAAAGAAAGAAAGAAAGAAAGAGGGAGGAGGGAGGGAGGGAGAGAGAGAGAAAGAAAGACAGAAAGAAAGAAAGGGAACCCAGATTAAATAAGGAAGAAGGAAGTGGGCATGAATTAGCACAACAGAGTTTGACTTATCAAGCGGGAAAAGACAATTTAATTATTCTTGAATGCTTAAAAATAATGCTAATGGGTACATCAAACTAGGTAAACAAAACATGTGATCTCACAGTGCTTTAATTAATGGATACAGATTTTAATTAGACCGTCAATTATCTGTAGGCAAATGAGTGTTGGGAAATTACTTGTTTTCTTTAATCTCCCAAATTTGTATTCTTGGAGTCATATTTGAATCAACCCTATGTCCAAAAATATCAAGATACCAAAGTCTGCTCCTTGTTACCTTCTCATGCTTTTCAGATCTACCCTTCCCTCACTCTCTCTGCTAACATCCTAGCCCAGTGCTTCCTAAATTTCAAATATATGGGCAAATCTTGTGGAGATTTTGTTAAAATATATATTCTAGTTGTCCCAGAGTTCCACCCTTGAGTAGCCTACACTTTCCTCCCCACCCTACCCTCAATTCTAGCCACCCCACCCTCTAACCTCTAACTATATTGGTCCTGCAGGTAAATCTGTCTCTCCCAGCCCCTCCTGTAGGCCACCGGCAGATAAATGTTTCTTGGGTACAGCCCCGGTGGTTTCAGGAAGGGATCAATCAACTTCCCTTAAAGGGAAAGAGATGCAGGCATTCCAACAGTTTCTGGGGGGAAGTATTGACTAGTTGACTTTTCTGGAATAGCTCTATTGACCCAGTAAACATGCAGTCTCCCCCTAATCTCCCCCATTCTCTGGGCAGTCTTTGTGATCTCCGCTGCAGTAGCATACCAAAGGGTTCTCTGTTTCCACTTTAAAACCCTTACCTGAGAATGGCCCAAAGCACCCCCCCTTTTTTTGGGGGGGGAGGGGGTTATACTCAGCACAAAAAGGAAGTGTGATAGAAATTCTAAAGGACATCATGGGGATCAGATTCAAGTATCTAATCTTAAGGCAATACACTCCAGTCCCAAAGCCCTGTATAACTTACTTAGAAGATGATCTGATTTTCCTTTCGAAATCAAACTTCCATTTTGATGAGCATCGTCTTATTTCTAGTGTCCCAGGAGCTGTTTCCCCACTAACTAGGCCCAGATAGAAACCTTTCAGACACCCTACATTCTCCCACTAAGTTCTGCTTCCCAGTTAGCCAGGGTGGTGGTGGGGGTGAGGAGCCGTTTCACGGCCATGGCCAAATGGTAGACACAACAAATGATGTCATCCTTCCTGAGCCAGCTTTGCCCACTTGGGAGCGTTTTGTGATCCAGGTGAGATCTACCTCTCCATATACAGAAAATGGTTGGTCCACATATATGAAATGGCCATAACAATTCTTTAACCACAAAATCTCTGTAATGTACATAAAACCCACCTGAGCGAACATTAATTAGGGCCAACTTATCTACCAGACGTAGCAGGCACAATGTCTGAGGCCCATGATACCTTTAGGGGACTGTAAAAATGTTTTCATTTTCATTTCTTTTAAAATAAGAAGAGAAACTAGCTATAATAATATGAATGTAATAATAAGTTCAGCCTGGATTGCATTAATCTTTATGTGAATGTCGTCATAAAATAGAATTCTTCTGTGTCTTTTATGAAGGAAAGAAGCCCATAAAGATGAAAGTGTCGAGGGCCCCTGGAAGTCCCGTTGGAGCCCTTTCTGTAATAAGAGGGTCATTCTGTCTGAATTTATCCAAAGCCCTGTGGCTGACTATAAAGGTCTTCCACAATCTGGCCTCGCTCCACACATATAACTTATTATTAATTTTCCTCTGCTTGGGCCCTCCGTGCTAGCCAATCTTTTCCTTTTCCAACCATTATTTCGGTGACAGCCCGGGTCACATTTTCTTTTGTTAGTGTGTCTTTATTCACTTCTCCTTCCACATCTGGAAAGCTCTCCACTCCACTACTACAGACCCTACCCCCTTTTAATCCCACCTTTTTTTCACGAGTCCTTCCCTGACTGCAACCCCCGGCATTTATCTGTATTCCGAGCTCCGGCAGAGTTAATTTGCCGTACGTGCCGGGACACAGGGAGCCCCAAGTGGGAACGTTCACTCATTTCTCCAAAGAGAAACCACCCCATCCAAAAGAAAGCGATTTGGCCAACTTAAATTCATCAGTTTTTGGTGATGTAGCTAAAATAGTCAGGTGTTTGCTTACCATGTTTAATTTACTCACGTAAACAACACAGAAGTTTTTAAAATAGCTTTTTGTGTAAAATCCTACCTTGATTTGGAAATACTTCCTTTTGGCCTTATCTCACATTTCATGAGACAGTTTTATTTAAAACTTCATTGCAACTGAATTTCTTAGTCATCACTAGGGATACATTTTGAGTCATTAATTGCAGTGTCTAGATGATATCATCTTTCCTTCAAGCTAAGCCTTCACTTCCAAATAAGTCCTTTCTGAAATCCCTTCTGGGGCTATTTCTAGAAAATATATTCCAAGCTACAGGTAGCTCTTCACATCATAGTACATCGCTTACATGTGCGATTTCCTCATTGGAATCACTGAATCGCTTTAAAAAATAAAAAAATAAAAAAGTGATCTTGTTTTAAATTCACTTCTCTATAATAAACAGCCAACGTTTAGGAGGCAAGAGAGGAATAATTACTACACCTTTATTGAATCTCTGCATTGCTTTTAAAACAGCTTCACCACTTCATAATCTGTAAATTTCAACCTAGTATTGATTTAAGTGGTTCCAGATTAATATACAATTTCCCATGAATACTTACTGTTCAGAATGAAATCATTGAGACAGAGACCCATGACGAAGACTTATAAGGGCTAGAATTTAAAACCACTCATCCCTTTGTTGTAACATAGTCTAGGAGATAAAAATTTGCTGTTTTGAGCCTATATATAGGTCCCAACATCTGTCTTTTCCCTTCCATCCCCAAACCGATTGTTTTTCTTTCCACTTTTTGTGATGGAAATTCTTAAATATATACAAAACATAGACAGTAGCTTAATAAATCAAATGTACCTATAACCCATCTTTAACAATAATCAATATATTTCCAAACTTATTTCACCTATAACCCACCCAGTCCCCCCCACTCCTGCTTATTTTGAGGCAAATTCCACACATTGTATCACTTCATTTGTTAATATCTTAATGCTCCCCTAACATGACACCATTTTCTAAGCTTGGGCTAATTAACAAGAATCCCTTAATATAATCAAATATCCAGTGTTTGCATTTTTGTTTTACATACTGTATTTACACTTTATTTATTTCATTCTGGATCAAAATAATGCCCATGTATTGTGATTGCTTGATTTGTTTCATTTCTCAACCTATAGATTCCTCCAACATCTTCCTCTTATTTTTTCTCCTTGCAGTTTTTCTGTAGAAGCAACTTGAGTGGTTTGACCTGAACTCTCCCACAGTCTGAATTTTGTTACTACATCCCTGTGGTGTCCTTTAACACGTTTCTCTATGCCTTGTATCTCCCATAAATGCATAGTCAGCTCAGGAGGCTTAATCAGGCTTAGATTCAATTATTGTTATTTTGGCAAAATTGTGCCATAGATAGATAGTGCTGTGTATTTCTCCTGGGAGGTATGGAATGTCTGGCTTTCTCTCTTTTTGTGATGTTATCAACTCTTAATAACCATTGCCTACATCTAGTAATTCAAAAGGTAGTAGTCTAACTCTATCACTCATTCTTTATTTATTAGCTGCAATTTTTCTGTAAAGAGTAACTTCCTATATCAACTATTTGGTCATTTTTTGCTCAGTAAAGGTAGGATAAACATTTTATTTTTTTATTTGCCATTTAAAAAAATAATAAGGAAGCAGTCCTCTAGTATCTCCAGAGGGATTCAGTTAGTAGATTTGATGTTCTTTAAGTATTGTAATGAACTTGTGGATTTAAACATATCTGAGAGTTTTAACTTACTACTGATGCTTAATTTGCTATATCTTTGGAGATTTAGTGTGCCATTTGCTTTTTTAAGACAATGCTGGTAGTCTTTTTTTTTTTTTTTTGTAATTTAACTTTATTTTTTGTTTTTTAAAATTTACATCCAAATTAGTCTATAGTGAAGCAATGATTTCTGGAGTAGATTCCTTAATGCCCCTTACCCATTTAGCCCATCCCTCCTCCCACAACCCCTCCAGCAACCCTCAGTTTGTTCTCCATATTTATGAGTCTCTTCTGTTTTGTCTCCCTCCCTGTTTTTATATTATGTTCGTTTCCCTTGCCTTATGTTCATCTGTTTTGTCTCTTAAAGTCCTCATATGAGTGAAGTCATATGATTTTTGTCTTTCTCTGACTGACTAATTTCACTTAGCATAATACCCTCCAGTTCCATCCACGTAGTTGCGAATGGCAAGATTTCATTCTTTTTGATTGCCGAGTAATACTCCATTGTATATATATACCACATCTTCTTTATCCATTCATCCGTCGATGGACATTTGGGCTCTTTCCATACTTTGGCTATTGTTGATAGTGCTGCTATAAACATGGGGGTGCATGTGTCCCTTCGAAACAGCACACCTGTATCCCTTGGATAAATGCCTAGTAGTGCAATTGCTGGGTCGTAGGGTAGTTCTATTTTTAGTTTTTTGAGGAACCTCCATACTGTTTTCCAGAGTAGCTGCACCATTTTTTTTTTTTTTTTTTTTGACAATGCTGGTAGTCTTTACAACTACCCTGCTTTATGGCAAGACAAAATGCCATAGGTTCATTCTGCATCTGGAAATGTACATATTCCTGATTGGAATTAGTGATTTTCCAAGGCATCATAGTCAAAGTGCTAAGGTATCCATTGGTAATGGGTTGATCACTGTTGCTAGGCCTTTTCAGTGGACAGACCTAAGAAATCTAAATTTCTTTTAAATCAGCTTTATTGAGGTGTAACTAATATACAACAAAATTCACACATTTTAAGCATACAGGTAAAGACTTTTGGCAAAGTTTACACTTATGCAAGCATCACTCCAATCAAGATACAGAAAATTTCCATCATTCTCTAAAAAAAATCCCCTGTACTCTCTTCCTTCTTTCTCTCAGGCAACCACTGATCTGACTCATATCACTCTACATTGGTTTTGACTCCTATAGAAGTTCATATAAACACAAACAGTATATACTCTTTTGATTACGCTCTTCTGTTCAGTGTATTTTTGAGATTCATCCATGATGCATCAACAATGCATTCATTTTTATTGCCAAGTAGTACTCCAATGTATAACTGTATTATAATTTGCTTTTCTATTTACCTGTTGATGTTACCTTCGATTTGTTTCCAGTTTGGGACTATTATGAATAAAGCTGAGCATATAAATCTATTACTGATCATATATTTTCATTTCTCTTTGATAAATACCTAGAAATACAATTGCTGGATGATTTGGCAAATGCATAAAGTTCTAACTTCATAAGATATTTGAAATTCTTTCCAAAGTACTGTTTTCTAACACTCTTAATTAAAAAAAAAAATTCTGAGCCTTTCAGTCACTCCATATTCGTGCCAACATTTCATATTATCGGATGTTGGCATCGGATTTTAGCTATTATGCTCAGGATGAAGAAAATCTCATAGCGGTTTTAATTTTCATTTCTTTTATGAACACTTTAACATGTGCCATTTGGCCACATATATGTTTGTGTCAGTGTGTGAAGTCTCTGTTTAAGGTCTTTGATGCTTTTTAAAATAGTGATGAACTAATTTGCTAATTTTTGAATAATGTGCCAGGACTAGGAGTTATAGGGAATAGAAAAAAGTTGATTTATGTAAATCATCAGATTGTATAATTTCCTTACTTAAAACTGACCAATTTCTTACCTCATTAGAATAAAAACCAGACAACAAACACCTGGAAAAAAGAAAGCTTTTTTTAAAATTACATTTGTTTTGACTTGACTATTTTTCAGTTGGGTGTTTGTCTCTTATGACTGAATGGTGAAAGTTCTTTATATATTCTGTATACAAATCCTCTGTCAGATATAGGTATTGTGAATATTTTCTCCATCCCTATGGTTTACTTTTTCTTTTCTTTTTTTTTTTTTTAAATTTTGAAGTTTATTTATTTATTTATTTTGAGAGAGACAGAGACAGTGTGAGCAGGGGAGGGGGCAGAGAGAGAGGGAGGGAGAGAAAATCCCAAGCAAGCTCTGCACTGTCAGCACAGAGCCTGACGCAGGGCTTTAACCCATATACCATGAGATCATGACCTGAGCCAAAGTCAGAGGCTTAACAGACTGAGCCACCCAGGTGCCCCACCAGCAGGATTTGTTAAAAAGACAATCTTTTCTGCCATTGAATTGCATTACTCCCTTTATCAAAAATCAGTCAACCATAGGACTTTCTGTTTTGTTCCATCGGTGTATGTATCTTTACGTACCATTACACTAACAACAGGTTTTATAGTGAGCGTTGAGATCATTTGGTATAACTTCTCTGCATTGGGGTTCAGTTAGATAGAACCATTTGCAGATCATATGTCATTAATAAGGATTTGTTACAGGGATTTGATTGTGAGCAGTTGTGCTAGCTGGTTGAACAATCTCTGTAAGACTGTTATCTAAGTCTCAGACACTGGAGCTTGGAGTCCGAGGGCAGGCAGGCAGTCAGGAAAGGAAGACAGACGTAAAGTTGGAATCCGCGAACATGAGTTAGAACTCTAGGTCAGTTCTCACCGCCTACAATCTTCATAGACGTGGCCCAGGATTCAGAGAAGCCACAGGAAGACCCAGGAGAAGGTGCAGGGCTGGCTGCTGCCCACGCCAACCACACAATCCGGCGGATAAACGACAGTGTGCGCTCGCTACAAAACATGCCTACCCCCACCTTCCGACATGCCTGCTGCTTGGCTTCTGCTCTCCAGATCTTACACACAAAAAATGTCCGTGAGGCCCTGGAAACATACAGTGAAGGGAATTCTGGGGCATGTAGTTCAGCACAGCCAAGTTGACACATTGCAAAGCCATCACCTCATCCTACTTGTGATCTTCCAATTTTTTTTTTCTATGATTTTTAGATCCTTTGCGTTTTTACGTAAATTTTAGAATACGCTTGTGATTACCTTAAAAAAAAACAAAACTGCTGGTTTTGGAAACGCATTGACTTTATAGGACAATTTAGGGACACTGGACTTCTTCCAATCCACAGATAATGTCCTTTGATGTATTTAAATCTTCCTTAATTTTTCTCAACAATGCTTAGTAGTTTTCAATGTAAAGCTTTTCCACATCTGTCAATAAATGTATCCCGACGTAATTTATCATTTGATGCTATTGTAAATACTGTAAATAATGTATTTTAAAATTCATTTTCTAATTATTTGTTGCTAGCATGTACAAATTCAGTTGACCTTGTATCTTAAAACCTTGATAAATTCCAATATTAATTCTAGTATTTTTAAAATTTTTAAAAAATATTTTATTTATTTTTGATAGAGAGAGAGACAGAGTACAAGTGGGGGAGGGGCAGAGAGAGTAGGAGACACAGAATCCGAAACAGGCTCCAGGCTCTGAGCTGTCAGCACAGAGCCCGACTCGGGGCTAGAACTCACAGACTGCGAGATCATGACCTGAGCCGAAGTAGAACGCTTAACCGACTGAGCCACCCTGGCGCCCCTAATTCTAGTATTTTTAATAGCTTGCCTAGGATTTTCTATGTAAATAGTCATGGTGCAAGCTGACATTATACTTATTTATTTATTTATTTATCTAAAAGTAGCCTCCACGCCTGAGATGGGGCTCCAACTCATGACCCTGAGATCAAAAGTCACAAGCTCTACTGGGCCAACTGCCCCCAAATTTTTATTTCTTGCGTTATGTTTCTGGCTAGAACCTCCCGTCCTATGTTGACTAGAAATGGTAGGAATGGACAGCTTTTGCTTTGCTTCCAATCTTAGAGGGAAAGCATTTACTCTTTCATCATTAAGTATATTATTAGCTGTAGGCTTTTAAAATAATCTGGTTACTGGATTTAGGAATTTGTCTTTGATTTTGAATTTACTGAGAGATCTTATCATGAAAGAATTTTTTTGGAAGTGATCAATGCACGAATTTTTTTTTAAGTTTATTTATTTATTTTGAGAGAGAGAACACGAGAGGAGGGGGGACAGAGAGAGAAGGAGAGAGAGAGAGAATCCCAAGCAGGTTTCACACCATCAGTGCAGAGCCCGGCACAGGGCTCGAGTCCAGGTACCATGAAATCGTGACCTGAGCCGAAATCAAGAGTTGCCGGACGTTTCACAGACTGAGCCACCCAGGCACCCCAACTTGCTAAAATTTTTTACCATTTTTCCACATATTGTTATTAGGGGGTCAGTAATTTTCCTATAATATCTTTGTCAGATTTTGATTAAGAGTTATACTGGTCTAAGAACGAGATAGATGCATTAACTTCTATCTTCTAAACAAATTTATATATGTTGCTATTATTTCTTCCATAAATGTCTGATAGAATTTCATTCCAGAGCACTCTGTGGAAAGATTTTAAAGTGTTGTGTTCCATTAACACATACATACAGAGCTATTCAAATTTCCTTTTTTCTTATTGTTCAGTTTTGGTGACTTGAGCTTTTCAAGAAATTTGTATATTTCAATGAAGTTATTAAATTTCTTAATGTAAAGTTTTTGCTAATATTCCCCCATTATCTTTTTGGTGTTTGTAGGATCTATAAAGATAATTCCCTCTTTCATTCCTCATACAGATAATTTTTGTTTTCTCTCTCTTTCTCACGAGGGGCTTATCCACTTTAATTATTTTTTTCAAATAACCAACTTTAAGATTTTAAAATTTGGGGGTTTTGTTTGTTTTCTATCTCATCTATTTCTGTTCTTCGCTTAAACCTTTTCATTGAAAGCTACGTTCTCACATTGGTGAGATAAAAAAAGAAAAAAGAAAAAAGAAACATCCAATGCGGTAGACTTATAAAGAGTAGCTTCATTTTTTTTCTTTCTTGATGCGTAATTAATATTTTTCGCTAGATTACTAAGATGGAAATTTAAATACTTGATTTTAAACTTTCTTCCTTGGTAATATCGGCATTTAAAACTTTAGCCTCAGGGTGCCTGGGTGGCTCAGTTGGTTAAGCGGCCGTTTGGCTCAGGTCATGATCTCACGGTCCATGAGTTCGAGCCCCGCGTCGGGCTCTGTGCTGACAGCTCAGAGCCTGGAGCCTGTTTCAGATTCTGTGTCTCCCTCTCTCTGACCCTCCCCCGTTCATGCTCTGTCTCTCTCTGTCTCAAAAATAAATAAACGTTAAAAAAAAAATTAAAAAATAAATAAAACTTTAGCCTCTAAGAACTGCTTTAGCTGTAACCTACAAATGTTGCGATATTGTTTTTAATTATCATTCCTTTGCAAATATTTTCTAATATTCCTTGGCATTTTTTCTTTGATTCAAGAATTATTTAGAGATCTCTAATTTATTACATTGGCAAATTTTCTAGATATCTTGTTTTGATTTCTAATTTAATTCTGTTGTTGACAGAGAATGTAATCTATGAAGTTTCAGTCTTTTGCAATCTTGCTTTTTAATCCAGCATATAATCTAGTCTCTTTAGGTGACCCTAGATATATCTTTAACCTCAGTGAAACGGGACTCTATCTTCCCTGCCTCATGTTTCGTGGACTTTATCTTGCTGTACCAGGATCAGGACATTTTCCCTAAGCAGAGCTGGGACAACCATAGAGCTTGCTTCATAAGCGTCCCTGTTTTCCAGGCCTCTCAGGCTTAGAAATAAGTCAGTCAGGGGCGCCTGGGTGGCTCAGTGGGTTAAGCGTTTGACTTCAGCTCAGGTCATGATCTTGTGACTGATTTCGAGCCCTGCATCAGGGTCTGTGCTGATAGCCCAGAGCCTGGAGCCTGCTTTGGATTCTGTGTCTCCCTCTCTCTCTGCTCCTCCCCTGCTCACACTCTGTCCCTCCTTCAAAAATAAATAAAGATTAAAAAAATTTTTTTTAAATAAATAAATAAATATTTTTAAAAATGAAAAAAAAGAAAAGAAATAAGCTAGAGAAAGAAATACCATATGATTTCACTCATATGGGGAATTTAAGAAACAAAACAGATGAACATAGTGGGAGGGAAGGAAAAATAAGATAAAAACAGAGAGGGAGGCAAATCATAAGAGACTTATCAATACAGAGAAGAAGCTGAGAGTTGCTGGAGGGGCAAGGGGTGGGGGGGATGGGCTAAATGGGTGATGGGCATTAAGGAGGACACTTGTTGGGATGGGCCCAACATATACTGGGATATATGTAAGTGATGAATCAGTAAATTCTATTCCTGAAACCATTATTACACTATATGTTAACTAACTTGAGTTTAAACAAAATTTTAAAAAACGATTCCCAGGTTTACATTGCTTCTTATCTAATGCCGGAAAACTTTTGCTTCTTATATTTTGTCCAGTTTTATGACCGTTAATAGTGGGAGGGTGGGGCGCCTGGGTGGCGCAGTCGGTTAAGCGTCCGACTTCAGCCAGGTCACGATCTCGCGGTCCGTGAGTTCGAGCCCCGCGTCGGGCTCTGGGCTGATGGCTCGGAGCCTGGAGCCTGTTTCCGACTCTGTGTCTCCCTCTCTCTCTGCCCCTCCCCCGTTCATGCTCTGTCTCTCTCTGTCCCAAAAATAAATAAAAAACGTTGAAAAAAAAAATAAAAAAAAAAAAATAGTGGGAGGGTTAGTGTAGTTCAAGTCACGCTATCAGAGTCAGAAACAGAAATCTCTTCATTTATTTACTTTGTTTTTATCTCTTTTGCCCTTCTTTTTCTGTAGGTGTTATCTATTGGGCCTATTTCTCCTGTGTTGCTTTTTAGTCTTTATTTATGAAATGATTTTTTTCTTTTATTTGTAATTCTCGCCTATGTTAAGTCGCCATTGTTTTCAAATAGTCCTTTTCCCTGGTTGCTTCATAGCTGAGACTTTCCAGTTCTGATTTATGCTCCTCTTTCAGAATTTCTATGATTTTCTTACTACATTTTAGCTCATTTTTAAATATGAGTTTTCATCTATTTTGTGGCCATGTGTTCTTGGCACAATATGAGTCGTTTTATATAGGAATATATCATGGTTTTTTTCTGTTTGTAACTTTTTAAGTGAAATAAACGTTCCTTTGTGTTTGGGAAAGAAGGATGGCCAGGAGCTTTTCTAAATTCAGGGTTCTAGAACTGTCCTGTTGTTTTCATAAAGTGAGAAGAAACTGTGTGTGTGTGTGTGTGTGCGCACAAACTTTCTTTTCTTTTTAAATTCTTTAAAATATTTATTTGAGACAGAGAGAGAGAGAGAGGCAGAGAGACAGAGACAGAGCATGAGCAGGGAAGGGGCAGAGAGAGAAGGAGACACAGAATCCAAAGCAGGCTCCAGACTCCGAGCTGTCAGCACAGATACCGACGCGGGGCTCGAACTCAACGGACGACGAGATCATGACCTGAGCCGAAGTCGGACGCTTAACCGACTGAGCCACCCAGGCGCCCCAAACTTTCTGAGACTGACTCATATCTGGGCTGCTTCCTTCCCTACTAATATTGGGACCTTATTTTTCCCTTTGCCCCTACTGTCCTAGTCCTCAGCTTGGATTCCACGTCCAGCAGTTTCTCCTTACTTCAGGGCTTTGCTTTGGCAGGGAGCTCCTGTCTGTTAGTTTTGAGGTTGTCCAGGGCCCAGGTGGCTCCAGCACTGTCAAGCCCTCCCGCGTTAGCATCTCCCGGCAGGCACACCCACAATGGACCTTGCAGAACCACCTTCCGGTTGTCGTGGCTATTCTCAGACTGACCCAACTGTGCTTTCTTGTGAGTGCATGTTGGTGACTTAGGGGCTGTCTCAAGCCCAGCTGCCTAACCTCTGTTCCATCTCAGGCAGTTCCTCATCCCACATGGGTCTTGAGGCATTGGGTAGTTTGTCTTCGTCTACACGTTTAGGGTTTGTGAGGAGACGCACCGTGCAGTTCCACTGTGGATGCTGCCTCTCTGTGTTTGTTTTTGGTCGTCTGTCTGTTCCTCTGAGAGATTCAGGGAAATTCATGAACTGTGCTGCCCCCTCCATCCACCCAGAATTTTCTGTTTCCAACTAGATTCTGAGCAGGACCCGGGTCCTATGTTTCTTTCGTAACCACCATCCCGTTTTGCTACAGTGCTGGGCACGCAGAGGAGATTATCGGTACTTGCTGACTGATGAAAGTGTATGTATTAATTATCTGTTGCTATATAACGAATGATCATAAAACATCACCCATATGATAACTGTAGAAGTTTGGGCATAGTTTGGCTGGGTTCTCTTTTTCAGGGTGTGTACCGCATTGCAATTCACGTGCAAGCTCATAAGAGGCTTGATGGGGAAAAGATCCACGGCCAAGCTCCTCCAGGTTGTTGGCAGAATTCATTTGTGGGCCTGAGGTCTCTGTTTCCTTGCTGGCTGTCAGGCCGGGGCTGTGCTCAGCTCCCAGAGGCCGTCCTCAGTGCCTTTCTGCATGGCTCTCTTCCTCATGGAGGCTTACTAAAGCCAACAATAGAGAGACAGTCTCTGATGCGTGCCAGCAGGAATGGCGATATACATATCACAACACAATCACAGAAGGGACATCACATCAGCTTTGTCATATTCTATTGGTTAGAAGCAAGTAATCTGTTTCTCCCACACTCAAGGGGAGAAGGCTATGCCGGGCATAAGCACGGAGCCATGCTAGGGTCTGTCTGCCACAGTTTATATCTGCCTGAAAACCTGGGTTACCCTCCTTGTTTGTTAAGACAAACAGCTTTATATTAGTAGACTGTCAATGATGAATTTTAGCTCCATTCCAGGGCAAATAGCTATAAATTCAAGTACGATAATCAACTATCCAGTTCAAATATAAAAATCTGGGACATCAGGAACTTGAAAATCCTACTACAACTGAGCTATTTTTAATGCCCTAATTTCCTGTCCTTCTCTGTGAATGGGCATGAGTATTTCCACCACTCCCAACCTCACGGAGAAAGTGTAAAATGATCCTTTTTAGCGTCCTTAGGGAAAGTAAGTTTTCATTTCCATCTAATGCGATTTATCTTATTTTACATCACCTGTGCCTGTGCATACTTTTGGAGTCCTTCAGAGAGCTCGTGTTTAAGAATGACATAGGACGGGGGCGTCTGGGTGGCTCAGTCAGTTAAGCCTCTGACTTCAGCTCAGGTCATGATCTCACAGTTGGTGAGCTCAAGCCCCACATCGGCCTCGCTGCAGTCAGGGCAGAGCCTGCTTTAGATCCTCTGTCTCCTTCTCTCTCTGCCCCTCCCCCATGCACACTCTCCTTTCAATAATAAAATAAAACATTAAAAAAAAAAAAAAGAATGACATAACACCAGAAGCAATTGTTTCAATACTCCGAATAAATCAGACAACCTAAGAAACCTTGTGGGGGAAAATGAAAAGATTTGTGTAATTTAGGGCCACCTGGCTGGTTCCGTCGGAAGAGCAGGAGACTCTTGACCTCAGTGTCATAAGTTCGAGCCCCACGGTGGGTGTGGAGATTACCTAAATAATTTAGAAAAAAAAAAGGTATGTATTTTAGACATCACATTTTTGGTGCAAATGATGGAGGAAATCATCTCACACCCCATGCCAGATCGTCGTAAGACTTCCATAAATGGGTTCATTATTTGAACACAAAGTGTCACGGTTTATTATTTCTGCTTTTGTTCTAATAAATGGGAGTAACCATCACTTTCATCTCTGTCTCCTCACATGCTCATTTCGTCTCCTGTGTTCTCGGTCTCACTGTTTTTCCACTCTGCACGAAAGGGGTTGGAAAAAATGCCTCTCTCTGCTGAAGGTACACGATCGCTTTGTCCTAATGGTGCCCTGTGTGCTTGGAAGCATTCAGCTGTGGAAGCGAGGGATTCTTCTCTTCTGCTTCAGTGTAGGTGAAACACTGAACAGTTCCTCATTTGACGGATGACACATGAATGCTGTTTGCTATGGTGACGCCATTTCCTCCTGGCAACAAGGAGGAGGTGGGGATGGGAGACTCAGGAATACAACACACAGTGTGTGGGTACAAATTGTGCGGAACACTCTGCCCTGTGAATTTCTGATTCTCCTCCTTGTGAGAACAGCAACACTAATAACCAGAGTTAACATTTATTGAATGATCAATACCGCAAATGATATACAAAATGCTTAGCGACTGAAACAGCAGAAGTATCGACCAGTCAGCATGAACGCTGGCTCTAAGGGCATCCATCCGGATGAGCCCAGGCCTTCCCCGTGCCAGTTGTTAAATGTGCTGACAACTGGCTATTTGAATGTCTGAGGACTCAAACGTCAAGGTCAAACCTCAACACCTCAAGGACCTTTGCTCATGGAATACTCCCAGCCCTCCTGCAAGATGGAAACTCTTGTTCTAATTTGACAAATGGGAGAACTGAGGCCTAGGGGAGATTGAGTGACCTGTCCCACACCACACAGATAAGAGGCAGTGGCCCTGCACTTGTACCCTGGTCTGTTGACCCTGGAGTTGAAGCTGTTAAGTAAGTTCTACATTCTGCTAAATCTTGAGGAAACCCCGCCCTACAGCTCTTTTCAAGCTTACAAAGAATGTACACTTTACAAACATGAAAGCTGAACTTTATCACCCTGGCCTTCGTGACAAGCAAAGTAGCCCTTGGCCAATCCATTAATAAAAGCAATGCAAACAACATAATGAAAATGTCAGAATGAAGAATAAGCCCTGGGACCAAGCCTATGCTCCAGAAATGATTCTGGAGGTGACCCAAGGTCCTTCTTTAAAGGACTATGGAAGCCCAAAGCCCAGACTGGCCGTCCAGCCTGAGAAGGCATTTTTCAGGTAATTGTCACAGATCCTAACTTCACATTCCTCTAGCCATTAAAAGAATTCTGTCTGGTTGTGGCTTTTGAAGCTGGGTTTATTTAGAGCAAAGCAAACAACTGGATTCCAGAGATGGGCCACACTGATCTTATGTCATTGTCTTTCTTGACTACATGGCTGGCTGGCTGGTTGAATTTTTTTCAACCTCAGCCAGCAGCAACACTGCGTCGTTGCTGTGAGCCATTCTCGTTAGTGAAACACAGTGAAACACTGTGAGCCATTCTTGATAGTGACACGTTACATTTCCAGAAAACTGATTCTTTAGAATCAGTCCGTGACACATAGGACTAATGAAATCCTCATGCCCAACACACTGCCACGAGTGGTCTTCGACTATGGGCTTAGGTGTCACCCACCCTTATCTCTTTCTTTCCCGTTCAAGAATGTGTTGTGGAAATACAGACAGTAAGGGTAATGTTCCTAGGGTTTCCATTTGGACAACGCTCTTAATATCTCTGAGCGTCAGTTTCCACATCTGCAAAATGTAATTGAAAATATATGCTTTGGGTGTGGGCTGAGCTCAGGGCAGGGAGGAAGGGATGATTGGTCAGAGCAAATCTTTATCTCAGCTTTTCCACAACACTCATACAGACGGACTAGACAGATTCTTGAGTTACAAAGAACGAGTTACTAACAATAAAATGCCAATGTTTGCGTTATCAGTGTCATTATTACCTGTACGATGACCGTTACCAACAATGGTGGTGATCATCCTAATAATGGGGGCTGGTTGTTGAATCTTTACTACATGCCAAGCACAGTGCAAAATGAGATATATCTCATACTTCCTGCATTCCTCAAAACAGCCTTATGAAATGAGACTTCATGCGGGTAAGTTTCACCACTGCTCTGGCTTAGAGGAATAGGTCAGTGGGTCTTGAGATAGAAGAACCAGATCTAGAGGGTCCATGTAGAGACCCAGAGTCTTCCGGGCTCCACCGGCCAGCGTGAGCATTCTCTGCTGCTGGCACCAAGAAGCTGAGTGGGTACTTAGTGCCACGGTGCCTCCAGCTTCCACTCCAGTGAGAAGTACTCCCTGTGCTGAGTAGCTGCACCAGCCACCCAGGCAAGACAGTCCGGCCTCAGCAGGCAGCAAAGACGCTATTCTGTCCAGGCATCATTCAGCAGAAGTGATGCCTCTCTGGCCTCAATGTATGTGGTGCTCCTGTGACACATTCCACACCAACCATAACACTGACGAGCTGCCCCACTACTGATGGAGGTCGGGCTCGTGGACACCAGGAGGATTAGGAGAGGTGTGGCGCCCATCTGATGGGCTGGTACCTCTTCCTTAGAGTGGGGCGGTGGTGAAATAGACCCACGTTCACTTTTAAGGTTGTTTTGAGAAATGAATGAGCTACGAGATGTACGTTATTGAGCACAGTCCTTGGGACATCATACTTAATATCACAAACGATAAATACCAATTGCTATTCTTAGTAAATAATATCACAATAATTCACAATAATTCACAATAATATCACAAAAATTCTTAGTAAATAACATCGCAATAAAGTCAATAGAATGCAAACATTTGCACTTTATTAACAGTAACATACCGCCAACTCTTGTCACAGATGATCATGACAGGACCGTGTCACCACATTTTGTTTAAGAAGCCCTGCTTCAGGGGCACATGGGTGGCTCAGTTGGTTGAGCTTCTGACTCTTGATTTTTGGCTTGGGTCATGATCCCGGGGTCCTGGGATCAAGCCCTGCGTTGGGCTCTTCGCAGACCCTGCTTAAGACTCTCTCTCTCTCCCTCTGCCCCTCTCCCTTGCTCATGCTCTCTCTTTCTCCTCAAAAATTTTTTTAAAAAAGAAAAAGGAAAGAAAAAAAAGAGAAAGAAACCCTGCCCCAGATAACAGAGGGCACATATGACTTCAGAATCAAAGGGGATTTTCTGGCCTGGGTGATGGCTGGTCTTGGACAGCATTACTGGGTGCTGCCTCAGAGGAGTCGCTCCTGTCTCTAGCAACAGCCAGCTAGGGACACATTGATAAACTGGCCACGGCTATGTCGATATGGGGCCTGGGAGAAGCAGGCAAACACCATTCGCTGCAGCCATGAAACGTTACATCTCCCCCTTGCCCCGCCAGGATATTGGCGGTTCCATGTTCGATTTAAATGTTCTTGCTTTCAAGGTCATTCCAGCCGGAATAAAGCTCTTCACATCAGTCGTACCTCGTGACTTTTGTTTTGTTTTGTTTTTAGTGTGTCTAGACCTCTTAATAATACATGGCCATTTTGCTTCTCTTCCCACAATTATATTCAATCATGCAGAGATTAAATTCATTTACTCATATTTTCAGTCTACGGTGAACTTGTTTCCTTACCCGAGGTGTGGAGTCGTTGAGTCTTGGGGCTAGAAAAGACCTGTGAGCCCATTAGTCTGGTGCTATTCAGAAGAGATGGCAAGGATGGGGAAGTTCCATACCTGCACTGTCTAGTGTGGTAACCACTAGATACAGGTGGCTCTTGAGCCCTTCAACTGTGGCCAGTGTGACTGAGAAACTGAATTTTTAACTTTATTTCATTGTAACTAATTTAAATTTAAATAGCCATATGCGGCTAGTGCTATTTCTTGGATCACGCAGATCTCTTGGATAGCCCGATCTCTTCATTTCGCCGGGTCCCAGACAGGACCTCACAGCTGGGTAGAGGCACGGCAAAAGCATAGAAAAGACACTGACCACGGTGTGGGTCCATTCAGACTGCTACCAGAAAATACCATATGCCGGGTGGCCTATAAACAACAGAAACTGACTGCTCACTGTTCTGGAGTGTGGAAGGGTCTGATGCCAGCATGGTTGAGTTCTGGTGAGGGTCTACTTCCTGGTTCAGAGACAGCAGTTTATTCACTGTGGCCTCACATGGCAGAAGCAAGAAGCCCTCTGGGGTCTCTTTTACAAGGGCACTAATCTCATTTATGAGGACCCTGCCCCTATGACCCAACCACCTCCCAAAGGCCCCACCTCCTAATACCATCACACTGAGGACTAGGTGTCAACATATGGGTATGGGGGGTCGGGGGCAAATATTCACTCAATAGCCATTGCCACCTCAGTGTTTTCTCTAACATATCATGTTCCACTTATTTGTCCCCAGGCAGAAACAATATTCCACCTACACACTTAGGTTATTGGAGGGAGGGAGGTGGGAGATGCAAGTTGTTTCTGTTGTCTCCCCACAGCAACCATGCAAACACTGAGGAGAGAGGAAGAACAGAAAAAACTCCGTCTGAAGAGTTTGTATCCAACATATTTAAAGAACTGATACAACATCCCCCGCCAAGTAATCCAGTTAAAAATGGGCAGAGGACCTGAATAAGCATTTTTCCGAAGAAGATATCCAGACAGCCAACAGACACATAGAAAGGAACTCGACATTACTTACCATCAGGTAAGTGCAAATCAAAACTACAATGACGTGTCACCTCACACCTGTCAGAATGACTAAAATCAACAATACAAGAAACAGCAAGTGTTGGTGAGGATGTGGAGAAAAAGGAACCCTCTTGCACTGTTAGCGGAAACGCGTTTGGGTGCAGCCATGGCAGAAAACTCTATGGGGGTTCCACAAAGCATTAAAAATAAAACTACCTTATAATCCAGGAATTGCATTTCTGGGTATTTACCCCCAAAATACAAGAACACTAATTCAAAGGGATGCATGCACCTCTATGTTTATTGCAGCATTATCTACAATAGGCAAACTATGGAAGCAGCCCAAGTGTCCATCAATAGATGAATGGATAAAGAAGATGTGGTATATTTATACAATGGAATATTAGTCAGCCATAAAAAAGAATGAAATCTTGCCTTTGCAACAACACAGAGCTAGGGAGTATACTGCTGAGCAAAATAAGTAAGAGAAAGACAAATACCATATGATCTCACTCATATATGGAATTTAAGAAACAAAACAAATGAACAAAGGGAAAAAAAAGAAAGGGAGAGAGAGAGAGAGAGAGAGAGAAACCAAGAAACAGACTCTTAACTATAGAGAACAAACTGGTGGTTACCAGAGGGGAGGTGGGTGGGGAGATGGGTTAAGTAAAGGATGGGGATCAAAGGGTACACTTATCATGATGAAAAATAAAATAATATAAAATAATTTTAAAATGTACCAAACACCCAGTAATCTAATAAAAGACTTGTAAGACCTCCACAATGAAAACCACAAAACGTTGATAATGGAAATGAATTAAAACCTACATAAGTGGAGGGATAGACTATGTTTATGGAGTAAATAACTAAATTTAATAACAATGTCAAGGGGTGCCTGGGTGGCTTAGTCAGTTAAGTGTCCGACTTTGGCTTAGAACATGATCTCACAGTTCGTGAGTTCGAGCCCTACATTGAACTTGGGATTCTCTCTCACTCTCTCTGCTCCTTCCCTGTGTGTACTCTCTCAATCCTTCTCAAAAATGAATACACTTTGAAAATAAATAAATAAATAAATAAATAACTAAGTCAACTCTCTGGGTTGGGGGGCGGGGGAAACACAACCACCCTGTTTGAAATACTAAGAGGGACAAAGAAAAGTTAGCAAATAGCTGGTGATGGGGCTGGTGAAATGTAGTTTGTGATTATCACATTGTAATTAAACACTGCTAATTCGCATTGGCTTTTTTGCTTTTTTTCCAGTTCTGTTTCTATCGGATAAACCCCTACAGTGAAACATGAATCAGTTGACTAACGTTGAGGACCCGCCATGTAGAAGGCCCAGTGTCAGATACTAGAGGGTGTTTCAAAAAGCGAAAGAGCGAGCCCTTCCCTTCAGGGAACAGGTCACCTAGTTGTGTGGGCAGGCCATTGTAATGGAAAAAAGATCATTTTCTCTCTATGTTTCTGACTTCTTATCTGCTGGTCCCATAATAAAAGATTAACATGAGAAAAACAATCTGAAGTTTATCAATGTGTGTACCTTATCTATACGAGTGGACATACCTAGGAAAACTGAGTAACTCCCTGGGTGGCTTGATTAGAATTCAGGTTAAAAGTAGCCTAGTGGGGGAGGGGTGGAGGACATAGGCCTTCGAGGGGAGAGTAAAGGGTGTTTCGGAAAGATGAACGGGCCCTCAGAAGAACAGATGGGAGACAGGATGGTTTCTGACAGCGTGGGCTCAACCTCTGGTCCCCTCCTCTGCAACTAGCCTCAGTCCTACCTTGGGAAGACACTCCCATGGAAGGGATCTGTGACAACTGAGTTCCTCTCAGAGGGTTTGTCTTTAGGCAGATGGGGAGAGTTCAGAGAAAGCCTCTCCCTGCATTGGCTGCTTTTCAAGTGCCTACAGTTCAAAATAACCAACATGCCAAAGGATGGCGTATTCTGCTGTCCTTCATCGTTAAAACAGGAAAAAGTAAAAAAAAATCATACCTTTTAGGATTTTTCATAAATAATTTCCACATGTCTTACAGAGAGTGGCCTCCTGATGAGACAGAGACAGATGGAGACTTGCCACCTCTGGGCTTCCTTCATAAGTGCCGTTCATTTCGGTTTAAGGACATTAGCAGTGTCCTGCCTTCACCTCTGACACGCTCAGGGGAAGCCAGGAGCCCGTGGCCAGGAAGGGGACACGGCAGAGCAGATGTGGCCTCCCCCGCTGCACCACCCTGTACAGGTAATTTACCTCTTGGGACTCCATTTCCCTTCTGTCAGAAAATCACTTCAACTGGACAGGTTGTTACCAGGATTTACCAGCCCACACACTGACTCTCTCGTACATCATCCCATTTCTAAATTCAGGCTGTGAACTCCACCAGTATTTGGGACTGGCTGCTGCCTCTTTACCCCCACATCTGTTCTGCAATTCTTTGGATGCAGAATTCTTACCCTGGTATGGAGTCCTCATTTGTTTCCTGCTTGCTTAGGCTTGGCTTATTTTTCTGGCTTTTCCTTCTCTCATGAAGGAAGTACAGATTTGGATAGGATAAAATGACACAATGGAGTGTAAGTGACACGGTATTGGCACAAAGTCAGCATCTAATAATAAGACTCGGCGACGCCCGGATGGCTCAGTTGTTTAAGCGTCCGACTTCAGCTCAGGTCATGATTTCACGGTTTATGGGTTCAAGCCCTGCGTCGGGCTCTGTGCTGCCAGCTCGGAGCCTGGAGCCAGCTTCAGATTCTGTGTCTCCCTCTCTCTCTCTCTGTCCCTACCCCACTTGTGCTCTCCCTCTCTCAAAAGTAAATAAACCTTTTTTAAAAGTGAAAAAAGAATCTTATGTGGAATATCTGTTATCGTTTATTAATCTCTCATTACGCACTGCCATTGTCCCAAGTAATTTATGTGTATTAGCTCATTTAAGTTTCCTGAGACAAGATTCAAAGGCAAGTGGTTTATTAAAAGCAGTGGTCCTTGACCCTTGAGGGAGTGGGGGAAGCAGGTCGAAAGAGAAAAGTAGGTGCAATTTCTGGTACATTCCCTCAGCTCTGATCCCACAGGGGAGCACTGCAGTGTAAATTATGCCTCAGGACTTGATGGCTGGGCTTTCTTTCGTATTGAGACCCCTGACAGTCCTGGGCTAAGGACCAGGGTAAAGAAAACCCCAAGGTCCTTCCAGTTCTCTGCTCCTGCAGGTGAGTAGCTCCGGGAGGGGGAGGAAGTCCCCCAAAGCCAATTGTAGGTGTTAATGCGCAGCCGGAAGCCGATGTGCAGAGAAGGCAGAGAAAGGATGCCGAAAACACTAAAGGGATGTTGGGAGGTATGGCAAAACGCCAACCATGTCTCCCGCAAACCTCACAACAACCAAAGGGTCCATTTCACAGAGGAAGCACATGATTAGAGGATTTGCTCCCATCCCAGAGCCGGTAAGTAAGCGGAAACGAAGGATTTAAATCTCGGCAGGCCATCTCCCAAGTAAATCTGTGCCCTTCAACCTGGTATCAGCCGAACCTCCTAGCCACTCCACATCCTGGTTTCAGAGATGACATCGACGTGTCGGTTTGTGCTGCAGACAGCTGGAAACACACCGAGGCGAGCCAAGTTGTTCCTTCACGCAGGACGTCCTTTGTCACCCTGACTTGTCTCAGCCTCCAGCCCCATAATGTAATCAGGACGCTTTTCATCTCCATCAGCTCCTAATTCCTGCAATTTTCTCGTGACGGCACTCCGGATCTTGCTGCTGATTGCAGCGCCTTTCGCGGCCCCGCAGTGGGTGCCGTTGCGTCTAGGCCAGGTGCAGGCTCCCAAGGCCCCAGCTCTTCATCTGAAACAAATTTCATTTTATTTCGACATTGTCAAGAACTGTTGCTCTCCCTTCAACAACGTTAAATCGCCCTTTCCTGGAAAGAGTTTGGCCACAATTATTTTTTTTTTTTCTATAAAAATAATGTCAGACCATTTCCTGTCGGTTTCAGCAAGTAGGGAAAGGACGGACTTTATCACGCACTTTGGCGTTACACATCAGCCGAAGTGCATTTGACATTTGAGTTGGTAACCTCTGGCCGTCGGGGTGAAAAAACAGACTATGAACTTCTATGGCATAATTGATGGGGTGGTGATAACACTTTATTTGATGTATTGATAAAATGTCCCAGATTAAATACATAATATTTTTACACGTGACCGATTACTTTTTATCGTCAGAAAAACAACAATAAATATGATGGAGCAGTGACCCTTGTGATAACCTCCTCCCTAGAGCAGGGTTGCTCGCGCTTGGCATTATGGACCCTTTAGGCCAGAGAGTTCTTTCCTGGAAGGGCTATCCTGTGTAGCGTGAGACGTTTCGCAGTGCCTCTGGCCGCTGCTCAGGGGTTGCCAGTCGCAGTACCCACCCCAACAAGCTGTGATAACCAAAAATATCTCCAGACAGGGCCACTTGTCCTCTGGGAAACAAAACCACCCCCGGTTGAGACCTACTGTCCAGAGAACAGTAACAGAGAAGGGACGTCGCGTTGTGTGTCTTCTGGTGTCACGCCCACCCACCTCTCTGACAATGTCCCTTCTCGGTTTCGGTTTGACTGGTATTTCTGACATTGATCAATTTGGGCTCCTTGTATTTTGCAAACCTGTCTGGCAATCTCTCACCACCATCATCTCTCTCTCTCTCTTTTTTTAACCTTTCCTCATAATATACTTTTTAAAAAATTTATTTATTCTTTAGTTAACATACAGCACAGTTTTGGCTTCAGGAGTAGAATCCAGTGATTTGTTACTTAGGTACAACACCCGGGGCTCATCCAGGCAAGTGCCCTCCTTAGTGCCCATCCCCCATCCCTCCTTCCCCCTCCCCCCCCCCCCCCCCCCCCCCAAGCATCAACCCTCAGATTACCACCATCTTTCTGGTGTCCACACCATTGCAGGGTTTGGTCCACTGACTGCATTTCTGAGCTTGCGTTGTCCCCATTGCCTTTGTGTCTGGAGCTTGAGCCTTACTTTCTTCCAAGTATCATGTAGGAGAAGAAGACACTGACAGTAACTGGTAGAAAAGAGCCTATCTGTGTGACACGTCTACACATTTTTAGCACTCCCCTTTAGTAACTTTGTTACCCCGTGATGTGTAAAATAATGGGGAAAATGAAGGGGAATTGGAGTGCCCTGTTTTGACGTGTCAGAATTAGTAATAGAAAAAGAATCCAGGCTTCCCAGGATCTAGTGATGAGACTTTTTCATTTTTAAAAATATGATCATTCAGGGCACCTGGGTGGCTCAGTCGATTGAAGCATCCGACTCTTGGTTTCGGCTCAGGTCATGATCTCACAGTTCGTGAGATCGAGCCCTGCATCAGGCTCTGTGCTGATTAGCTCAGAGTTTACTTGGTATTCTCTCTCTCCCTTTCTCTCTCTGCCCCTCCCTTGCTTGTGCTCTCTCTCTAAATAAATAAATAAAACTTTTTTTTTAAATACGATCATGCTAGTCAGAGAGGTCTTAGTAATTCTCATCAAAACAGTCATATCCACAGCCACAAAAGGCTGCTCTTGCATTTTTTTCAAAGTTCAGGCCAAATATAGCAAACAAATTTCATCCATCATACCACCGTGGTGGATATCTCTTTACACTTTCTTTTCTCATCAAGTTTCTAGAGTTGGACTTTACAAATAGGCCAAATTACTGTGCTGCCACAATCCCAAGCCAGGTTTCTGAGGGAGTCTGAAGAACATCTGGGTTCCCCTTAAAACTTTCTCTTAAAAATTAGACAGTTTTGGGACACCTGACTAGCTCAGCCGGTAGAGCATATGACTCTTGATCTCAGGGTCATGAGTTTGAGTCTCACGTTGGGCTTAGAGATTACTTAAAAATAAAAACAAAGAAACAAATAAAAAATATGTATGTGTATATATATATATGTATATATATATATAGTTGCTTCTTTATAAAATATGAGGAAAATTGACCATTCAGGCTTGAAGTTGATGCCCAAATACTTGCCAATATCTATGAGCAGTCAAATTCAATGTTCATGACCAGTCAAAGGATGATATGAACTGACCAGTGAATCTATTCAAAACTCGGGTATGTCTAACTCTGCTCCACATCTCTGTTGGTCTCAAATCCCTCCTTCTTTTAAGACCTCGTGCCTTACATGACAGTCTCCCCTCTTTGAGTGCTCATGCCACTGTGGTCACATTTTTATTGCTCTCCTTTATACTACAGTCATTTGTGATCCATTTGTTTTTGTCCTTAAACTTCACGTGTTTTTTTTTTAACTTTAATGTTTATTTATTTTGACAGAGAGAGAGAGAGAGAGAGAACAAGTGAGGGCAGGGGCAGAGAGAGAGGGAGAGAGAGAATCCCAAGCAGGCTCTGTGCTGTCAGTGCAGAGCCTGACGTGGGGCTCGATCCCGCAGACTGTGAGACTGTGAGATTGTGACCTGAGCCCAAACCAAGAGTCAATGCTTAACCAACTGAGCCATCCAGGCACCCCTTAAACTTCATGTTTCTTAAGGGCATATTTCTGTTAAGTTCATTCTTATGTGCGTACAGGACCTGCCTCAGTACAGAGTAAGATCCCAACAGATGCTTGTGCAATTGAACTTTATCTTTGGAGAATAACCCCAGTCTTTCTGTGCCACCTAAGGAGTCTTGGCTGAGGATACAAAGAAGCAGCAAGGGAAAGCAGGAAGGAAGGAGGGAAGGAAGGTTGGTAGGAAGGAAGGGAGGGAGAAATTTATTTTTTTCTTCCTCAAATATGTTTAAATACCAAAACCTTTTAGGAGGTATGAAATGTTCTGTTGAAATCACAGTAAGGTTACAATGACGTATTTGCCTCACCTAAAGGTGAAGGTCATTATGAATAAGAACTAAATAATACCGTATGTTAACTAACTGGACTTTAAACAGATACATTTTTTTAAAACAGGAACTAAACAAATACCATTCTCCTCCGGCCCCACGGTTGTCGAATGTATAAAGAAAGGAAACGTATTGCTTAGAAAGAGCAAGAAAGCTTCTCTCCTCGCTCACGAGCCTCGTTTCCTTTCGGTGGCCTGTGCTATGGCTTTAAGATTGTGAAGGATGGGAGACGATAAAGTGTTGCGCTCTCCACTTGGAAGCACCGTGACTTCTCGGGTATGTGAACATCTGTATGTTCTCTCCTCAGAGCAGGAACTTCGGTCACGTGATAGCATTTCCTCCAAGCACGACGTCCATCTGCCCGGATCTGAATTTTCCATTATCAACTAGATGCCGGAGCATCCTGCAGCTGGTTCTGCTGCGTTCACTCTGAGGCTATGATAAACCACAGTCCCCAGCGACTGCTCACTCTATGTGGCTATAAAGGCTTGAGGGAGATTTTAGTACACCGTAAGGAAGATTTCCTCACCAAGAAGGTGGCCCAATCACATGTGGTCAAAGACACATGGTCTTAGTTCCATAGCTTATGCAAAGCACACAACAGAGGTAAAAAGGAGTCTTCTCTGAGGCAGTAGCGTTGGATGCTGAAGAAGACGTGAAGAGATCTGAAATCTTTTGGGTACGTAGCTAATGTGGAATCAAACCCCTTCAGGCTTTACGAACCCCTGGGGATTTGGAAATCTAACCAAAGTGAGTGGATAGAATGGAGAAGGATGTGGCCAAAGCACGAGGCCGGCTCAGTCTAGAGAAATGGATAGGACCAGGTCCTAAAGTTCCTGAGATATGAGGTCTTCACTGGGTGATCCATAACCCTGGAAGGTAAGTAGGCTTCAAATTTTGTACATTTTTATAAGACACACATCCATCCCAAGAACGTGAACATGTAACACCCTGGTTGACCAAGGAACCAGACCATCTGAACAAAGGGGGAAGGAAACTAGGGGCTAATCGTGTAGAGGTCAAAATGTGAGAATGGGGGACATGTTGGAGGGTTAAGAAGTTAAAATTCTAATGTAGGAAAAGTGGATCAGTTCAAGTGTAAGAAGGACACAGTTGTCTGTGTTTACCTCACCCCGCTGGCATACCCAGCCCTGATCCTGTAGTCTCTGAAGGGCAGAGACTTTCTGAGGTGACACAATCAGATACGCTCTGGTTCCTGAATATTTAATGATGGGATGCTTTCCAGTTGCTCACTTCCTTTGTTATTTTTAGCTCCTACAATCTCAGTAGGATGGGGATGTCATGGCCTTCTTCCAGATGCTGCCATCGGACAGGCCTAAAATGAAAACTACAGGAGGTGGAGTGGTAGACATATGAACTGTGGAGGTGTAAATGGTAGCTGCTTTCACAGCTCAATGGAAAAGGCTTCAAGAGTGGCATCGCCCATTGATTTGCTATAGACAGTGTTAGCAACCCCACCATTATCAGGATCGTTGGACTATGTTGTAGCTTTACTTCTATTACATGGAAATATATCAGTCACCAATACTTTACTGTGAATCAGGATCCGCACCCCCCCCCTTTTTTTTTCCAAACTGAGAGTACATTGAGATGGTGCACTTTGAACTTTGCTTTGTTTATTATTACTAGTATTAGTAGTAGTAGTAGTAGTAGTATTTTTCCTTTGCTTCAAGTAAGAGAGAGGAGAAGGAGAAACAAGGCTAGTAGATGAGAGCAGATGGAGGGGTGGCAGAGAGAGGAAAGGAAGCAGAGTTTCAATAGAAAACCAGCAGAAAGGTGAGAGATGCTTGGATTGCCCTAGAGGCAAACTTAGGTGGCTTTATGGACTGGCCCAGGACCGGCGCTAGGGATGGAACGTGAGCTTGGTTTCCACATTGGTTCCTCCGTTAGATCACAGGCGTTATTAGGTTTGAGATCAAAGTGTCTTGACCCATGCAGGTAATGTCAAGACTCACTTGAGCAGAGGCCAGAGGTAAATGAGGTTTCAAGCTGTTTTTTCCTTCGGCTTAGCAGTGCCATCAAGGTCTGTCTCAGTTTATTTCCGTGAAGCCCTGGTGTGTCCGTTCCGCTTTACGGCCGCCGCTAGTCCTTCAGCCTCCCTCTTTTGTATTCAGAACGAGATAAGAGGTTTCTAGGAGCGCTTTGATGAGAGCAAGAAAAAATTACTTCCCGAAAGCTCCCAGAAAATCCCCTTCTCCTGCACTGTTGTCCATAATGTGGTCTCACACCCGCTCCTGAGTCATTTCCTGCGGCGGGGAAATGCCACGCATCGGTGGCCACCCGAGCCAAGCCCCAGTCACTCGAGGCGGCGTCACGTCCTCCGAGGTGGCCACTTGCCGCGATGCCAGGAAGCTGGGGCGCTGCGCCAGGGCACGGTGCCCCGGAGTACCTCCCGGGCGGAGGAGCCGCAGGGGGCCCCGGACAAGGAAGGGGGCGATCCTCTGGTGCGAGGGGCCTGGGGGCAGGCCGGCGTGTGAGCGGGAGGCCCGGTTCGCGGAGGGGGCTCCAGGTGGAGAGAGAGGCACCGCCAGGGCCGCGGGCCTATCCTTGCCGCAGGCAGGACCAGGGGCGGAAGGCGTGACCCAGCTGAAGCTGCCGGCCGGGAGGACGCAGATGCCAGCAGGAGACGACTGACAGCGTGGCTCGCAGCCACGCACCCGGCCGCCAGGCTCCCCCTCGCGATCGTGGGTCCTCCCTGCGGGACGGACCATCAGCTCGGAGCAGGGGAGCCTGCTTGGTGCGCGGCGCAGGCCTCAAACCCTACCCGTGCTGGGAGATGCGATTGAAGTGTTTGGGGAAACAGACGCGCTGGCTTATCTAGTGCAATATGCACAGCTTATTAACATTCGAGGCAGCTTCGTGTTTTGGTTTGTGTGCAACAGATGTGATACGGGCATAAACCGCAAACGTGGTAAGAGCTCACGGCAAGTTGGGATGGACCGTCGCTGAGATCCGAGGCTGTTTTGTTATTTCAAAATGGTTTCTATCCATAGTATCCATTCTGTAGCTAAACTGGGAAGGATCTTCATTACCAAATCTTGCCAAGGATGTGGCGCCAACTGGGACCTTTCTGTGTTGCTGGGAGAAGTGGGAGATAGTCCAACCGCTTGGGAAAACCGTTGGAAGTTCCCTATAAAGTGAAGGCCAATCCTACCCTACAATGAAAAATTCTACTTCTAGATATTACCCAAGAGAATTGAAAACATGTCTACAAAAACAAAACAAAACAAAACAAAACAAAACACCAAAACCTGTATGAGCATGTCCATAGCAACCTTACTCATAATAACCAAATACTGGAAACAACCCAAATGTCCATCAACAAGCGGATAGGTAAAATACATTGCAGCGAGTTTGTACAACCGGATAGTACTACTGAGCAAGAAAAATGAACAAATTATCGTTCCATACAGCAATGTGGATGAATCACAATTACATTATGCCGAGGAAAAGAAGACGGACACAAAAGAGAACGTATTGGTCAATTAATTTACATGAAGACTGAAAACAGATGATAGAAATCAAGAGAGGTCACCCTGGGAGGCTGGAAGCACACTGGAAAGGGACAGGGGACACTTGCTGGGGCACAAAAAATTTTTTTCAATCATTAATTTGGTGATGGTTACGTGGGTATATACATTTGTCAAAACCTACCAAACTGCAAATGTAAGATCTAAGCATTTTACACTTCCACGAAAAAATACAAGTACAACAAGTAAAGTGACCTACTATGGCCATAAAAAGTAAACTTTTGACCTTACTCAACCTGGTCTTATCTCCTTAATATAATGCATTTTAAAATTAATTTATCTTGTGGACTAATCACAAACTGTCATCATTGGGCTAAAAGTACATTTGATAAAACCTTACAGAAAGGTCCAAGTTCATGTCTTTTCTGTTGAATCATTCTACTCGTTTTTTTAAATGCTAAATATGGTTCTTATTTTAGTAATTTAGTAAATTCAATTTATCATTGAATTTGGGAATGTCGAATTCTGGTGACACCTACTTGGTCAGTTAGCATTATGACTTCCTAAAGGTGCTATTCTTCACTCTGAGGTGAACATTTTCTAGAAACTGTTCACTTTTGTCAAGAAAGCATAATATTTTCTTTCTAGAGTGGTGAATTAGGAATGAACCTGTTAGACACACTGATATTCACGTTGTATACAATAGTTTCCTATTTCCCTTGGTCCGTTGGTTCTCAGATTCTTTATTTAATTAAAAATGAAGAAGGAGAAGGAGAAGAAGGAGAAGGAGAAGACGAAGGAGAAGAAGGAGAAGAAGAAAAAGTTTTCATCTTTATGTGAAATCCAGTCCTCCCAGAGCCTCAGAAGCTGAACCTTTAGTTGTCTGATGTGACCCAGTTGGCTCCGTGATGAATGACTGGTATCTTCTAGCTAAAATTACCCAAAAGGCAGCACCCAGGGTGAGGCATGGAGATACATGAATCGCCAGGTAGTCGGAGCCATGGTCTGGTTTTCTTGTGTGAGGTTAGAGCTGAAGTCAGTAGAGACTAGCTGCTCAACAGGAAAGATAACACCACTGTGTAATTCAACCTGGCAACTAGTCACGCACCCAGGATGGGAAAATTCATAAACCGAGAGAGAGAGAGAGAGCTCCGCATCTCCTCTCCATTTCTCCTTGGAAGGAAGAGGGCCAGGGCCAGGCTGAGGAACACGTCCCAGCTGTGCTGTGGTAGTTTCCCAGTCTCCCTTCTTTGCTGCCCAGCCCCCTTACTAACTATAAGCAATATGAGATTTAGGTGGTCAAGTGTTACAAATGGCTTAATGTTTAGCAAGGATATCAAATTTGTTTTGTACTTTTGTGGAAAATACCGCTGCCTCACTCTAGCGACCGTGGCCCAGAGAACTATGGCTCATATTTCTGACTTGGCAAAACTCTTCCCATTTTCTTTTTTGACTCGCTGTCTGCCTAACTTCTTTTGCTTTTTTGCTCTTCTGGCCTCATGTGAGCAATTTTATTTATAACCCACAGAAAAGAGGTTTTAGGTAGCGGTCACTACAAGCAGATCCAGGGACCAAGATTTACATGAAAGTGCTTTATTGGGAAGAATTCCTGGGATGAAACAGGAAGGCGGTGGGGAGGTTTGAAGGGGAATAGAAGGAAGCTGGTCAGCAGGGGAGTATCGAGCACCATCACCAAGGACTGCTTCATAGCTGCAGGAGAACCCTGGAGAAGGTAGTTGTCTCAGAGAGGAGGGAGCTGAAGTACATATACCCTTGTGCCCATCAGACCTCCTGTGTGCCCATCAGACCTCCAAAGGGAGGTCTGGAACTAAGGACAGTCCTCTGACCAAGAGACCCAGGTTCTGACGGTTGTGAGTGAAAGCACCCTGGGAGTCTGTGTGCAGGAAAAAACGTAGTATGCACAAAAAGTGGATATAGGTGAGGCACCAACATCTACCCAGTAGCAGGCATCTCTCCAGCTGGGGGCCTGTGATGTGACAAAGACGATCCCTTCTTCTTCTCTTCCTCCCTCCTTTCTGCTCTCTATTCCTGTTTTCCCCATTCTCCTCTAAGCAACTTTCCGAATAGTGGTTCATCAGGCTTGTTTTTGGTTCTGCTTTTAAACTACTTGGCTAATTTAGGGGCGCCTGGGTGGCTCAGTCAGTCAAATGTCCGACTTCAACTCAGGTCATGATCTCGTGGTCCGGTCCATAGGTTTGAGCCCCACATCAGGCTCTGTGCTGACAGCTTAGAGCCGGGAGCCTGGTTGAGATTCTGTGTCTTCCTCTCTCTCTGCCCTTCTCCTGTTCTCTCTCTCTCTCTCTCTCTCTCTCTCTCTTAAAAATAAATAAGCATTAAAAAATATTTTTTAATAAATAAATAAATGAATAATAAATAAATAAACTACTTGGCTAATTTCTCAGATTGCTCCCATTGGTAAGGTTCCCATTGGTAAGGTCCAATCTTATTTTAACTCTTAAAAGAAGGTCAAATCAAAGTGCTATGAGATTCCCTCAGGCTCTTTTGGGTTAGACAATGCTTGACTACTTTTCCTGTCCTCTTATCTGTCACTTTCCTTCTTGCCATTACTTGTATGCACCTTGGCTCTTGAGTTTTTGTTACATTTCAGTGTCTGTCTAGGGCTTATAGACTTCATGTCAGTCAAGAATGCTGTTGGGTGCATGCTGAAAGAAAATAGTTGGTGGGACAGCTGAATAATACCTAGGACCCAGGTCCCAGGTCCTTTCTTGCTTTATGCTCTGCCATTTTAGTTCATTGCCTTCCTCATTCATGTTCATCATTCTTGAGGGACAAGATAGCTACTGTATTTCAAGGCATCACAGCCACCATTCAAGGAAGAAGAAAAACAAAAGGTATCGTGCTAACACCATCTAGCCTTTTGCTGGAAAAACAAAACTTTGCTCTGATCTCCCCGGAAAGTTTGTCATTATGCCTTTCTGGGCAGAGTTTGACCAGTTGTCTCTCCAACAGCAAGGGGAGCTGAGAAACCAAATATCTAGTGACAAGAAAGTGACAAGGAAAAGAGGTATGAATGAGGGTTGGATCACTCAATGAGCAATACCTGCCAGAAGTATCATGGAAATACTTGAGTTGGTAGAAACATTTATATTCTCTCTTAATATCTTTGTGGTTCAAAAGGCATAACTATTCTAAGCTTTCCGTCGGGTTATCCCAATATCTATATATTTATTTATACACAGTACATACACATGTATATTACATATTATACATAGAATAATACATAGTAAAATACATAGAATATTACATTTTATACGTTAATAAAAATGTATTTATAAATACATTTTTTGCATTATTGAACATACTAGCCTTCAACTGAGCACATGATCAATATATATTTGACATCTGAGTAAAAAATAAAGAATGCTGCTGAAGAAAAATGGAAACCACATATTTTTCAGCAAAAAAAGACCGTATAGTGTTTACTGGCTGCTCCCAAAAGTGAGCTAGCTTTTTTCAGTGAAGAGGTATGTCCTCACTTTGAAACAAGCTTGTGTTATTTTCAAATTGTGAAGGAACCACATTTAAATGATGGTATTTTCAAAATAATCTCACGCAAGTGTCCTTTCACGTGGAATATTAATTTTCAATAATGCCATTTTTTGTCTTTTGAGGTTTTCACCTCTCTGGGGGTCCCTTACATGTTCTTGTCCCTGAGGAATGCTTCAGTTAAGAAAAAATAGTTCAGGCAGGTAGGGAGGAGGATGAGGAAGGGTAAGATGTTTAAAAATTTCAAAACTGGGGCACCTAGCTGGCTAAGTCAGTGGAGCGCACAACTCTTGGTCTTAGGGTTGTAAGTTCGAGCCCCATGCTGGGTGTAGAGATTACTTAAAAATAAAAAATCTTAAAAAAGATGATAAAAGCAATGGGAGTCTAGTATTACTCATTATATGAATTAATGCAATCAAATGCAATTTAATTTGTAGTGTAATTAAATGGCTCTATTCTTCCAATGCTGACCTGCCACCCAGAAGCCCTTTCTTCTGACGTCATCAGTGATTCTTTCCCATGGCTTCCCTACAGTGCTTAGCTGTTGTTACCAGTTGATTTCTGAGATATGAGAGTGGGCTATCTAGGAAGTGATGATTCAAGGTCCATGGTTCCTGGGCTTTGTTCTTACATCTAATGTACTCAGCTGGATTCTACTCCAGGAGATAAAAACAAGAAGCTACCGCAACACTTAATTTGTAAGAGGCAGCCACCTGCCTATTGACCTTGAACTTCTAAGGAGATCCCTGCTGAAATGATAGTTGCTTAGTTTCCAGAGTCAAAGTTACTGATAAAGGCTTTCTCCTAGTAGACTCTGTGTGTGTGTGTGTGTGTGTGTGTGTGTGTGTGTGAGAGAGAGAGAGAGAGAGAGAAAGAGAGAGAGACAGACAGAGAGAGAGAACACCTTAGTTCAAATAGTGGAGAAGACCCCACCGTCTGTAATTTTTAGAATTGATGCAGGCCACTGGTCTTCAAAAGCCCCCTCCTCAGCTCAGATCAAAGCTTTTCCTAGTAGACCATGAGCCGTTAACATCCTGTCCCTCTGAGGAAGTGAAGACAAGAAAACTTAATTCAAAATTTCAGGCTGGAAAAGAACTCTTGTTAACTGAGTTTTGGTGGAAGGTGAAAGCAGGCTTGAAGCCATAGACGTTGTAGCAACCATCCCTTTGTAGATCGACCTGAAAATGCCTCTGGGAGTTTGGGGTTTGGTCAGACAAGAAAAGGGAAGGGTATGGAGAGAATAAGGAACAAAGAGGGAGAGAGTGCAGAAAATATTTGAGAGCAATTGAAGTTGACAACGTTGGATTTGCCCTGCCCTTGTTTTGGGTTTTCATTTATTGAAGGATGTTGCATAAACAGATCGCATGCTCACAGTAGAGAAGCGGATCTATTACATAAGATGTCCCGGTTGGAACTTTGCAGCCTCTAAAGGGAAAAGACTCTTTTTCAGTTTAATTCCTTCCGGCAAAATGTCGTACAGACTGCTGTGTGCCTCTTTGCAACTGTTGATTAAGCCTGGCTTCGAGGGAAATGAAAGTACCTTTGGTCTCTGCACAACCACTTCTTTATTTTTTCCTTTTGCCGTTTACCAACTTAGTGCATCTGTGCTGACAGCTGAGAACTGAAGATTCAATTAGAGGAAGGTGGTTATTGCATTTTAAGATTATGTTAAACACTTAAACACATTGCAACGCTCTGAGGTGGAAATGGCTCCTGTAATCTTTCATCTGGATTTATGACCAACATTTCCTTCACTGACAGTATCAAAAGCTACAATGGTCAGGGAATGTTCTCACCCACGCTGGCAAGGGGATATGATTATATTCTCCAGCGCAATGGGACGTCCGGTTGCTTTTCTTCCCCCTTGTAAAAACAATGGTTTCTGGTTACCCCCAAGGGTACAGTGACTTCATGAAACACTTCATAAAATGAGCTCTACAGTTTTGAAGGGGACCTAGAAGAGACGGGGAATTGCTGTCTCTTTGGAAATGAGGTTTTTCTTTTCTGGAAGATGGCAGGGAAAATAGTGTTCTGGGCCAGCACCTATTACGGACTTGGGTGTTATCAGAAGTGATGATGGGTTGAATTTAGATCTCGAAGCATGTGGCTCACCTTCCAGCACTGGTTTTCATTTCTCTTGACAGAAATTTATTTCTGCTCCTTCAGCCTGGCATTGTGCACACGTCCACCGAGAACAAAACGGTTACCAGTATTTTCCAAGAGGGCTTTGCCTGTAGAGGCAATTGACCTTTCTTTTACTTTTCTGCTCTGAGCAGAGAAGGAAACAGAAGAAAAAGCTGGAAGAATGGAGCGCATCTCTTTCTCCTTCTTGCTTTTTTTTTCTTTTGTTGGTTTTCATGCCCCTTCTATTTTTGTTCCTCTGTTGTCCTTATATCTACTTTTTGTGTTCTTACTCCTATCTAATCCTGTGTTCTGCCTCTTTCCTTTGCTATTTTTTCCTCCTTTCTTTGCCCAAGAGGGAAGATTCTCTCCTGAGTGGAGGAAGGGGATGGGATTGCAGAAGCACGCCTAGTAAGAGCGAAGGTGGTGGCCGCGTCCCGGTCACTAGGTTGAGATCACTGTTCCACCCTCTGCACGCATCGGAACCCCACCGCCGGGCACCCCTCCACTGCTGTTGCCATATTTTCATCACCACCATGTCCTGCCTAAGTTATTCTTTTACTCCCGACTGCTCACTCTCATTCCACCTTTGCCTCGATGCAGCTGATGCATTGCCCAGGGTGACCCTTTTAAGAATGAAGTCACTCCTTGGCTCGCAATCTTTAAATGGCTCCAGAATAAATTCCAAATCCCTTTCAGTGGACCACGGGGCTCGAAGTGACATAACCCCTTGGTTCCCACCTCATGACACTGCTCCTGCCACTCTTCCTTGTTTACCCCAGGCAGTGCTCTGCTCTCCTGGCTGCACTGCCTTTAGGGCTACTTGGCCCCCTGCCTGAGCCACTTGTCCCCAGAGAGGCTACTCCCTTCACTGTCTCTGCCCAAACCTCAACCTCTCATCAAAAGAACCTCTCTGGGGCACCTGGGCAGCTCACTCAGTTCAGTGTTGGACTCTTGATCTCAGCTGGGGTCATGATCTTGTGGTTCATGAGATCAAGCCCCAGGTAGGGCTCTGCACTGACGGCGTGGAGCCTACTTGGAGTTCTCTCTGTCCCTCTCTCTGCCCCTCCCCCACTTGCAAGCTCGTGTGCGCTCTCTGTCTCTCTCAAAAGTAACCATTAAAAGGGGCGCCTGGGTGGCTCCGTCGGTTAGGTGACCGACTTCGGCTCAGGTCACGATCTCACAGTTCGTGGGTTCCAGCCTCGCCTCGGGCTCTGTGCTCACAGCTCAGAGCCTGGAGCCTGCTTCGGATTCTCTGTCTCCTCTCTCTGCCCCTCCCCTGCTTGTGCTCTGTCTCACTCTGCCTCGCAAAAATAAATAAATGTAAAAAAAATTTTTTTAATAAAAATAAACATTAAAAGAAACAAAAGAACTTCTCTAATTCTCTAAAATAACACCCCCTTTATTATCGGTCCCCTTTATTTATGTTGTCTCCCCATCCTGGAACATAGAATATAAGGATTTGTCTTTACCCCCAGCAGCTAAAACTGCATCCAACACACTGAACATAATAAATACTTGTGAACTTAGTGGCCGAAAAGTCATAATGCTAGCAAAATATGTAGCCTTTGGCCAACCTCCCTTTCTGTGGCGTATGTGTGTTAGAGGCCACACTTCTTATGGTGTGCTGGAAAAGAAAGCCATATTGGAATGCTGAGGCCCTGACCCCGGGCCAGCTACTTTCTCCTTGGTGGAGCTCTGTGAGCCTATAAGCCTGTCTTCTTTCTTATCCTCAGTTTACTGGTCAGAAAGGGCGTGCCCACTCATGTACTTCACTTCAGCATTTTCCAGCCAGAACAGTGTGCACCCACCCTTCTCTTAGGTCCCGGGACCAGGCACTGTACCTGTTGGTTGCATTTTTAGCTCTTATTCATAGTCATGATTCTGCCCCACCTGAGCACTTTTATGCCTGGGCAGTCTTGGAAATGACAGGGGGCCCTTGGCTTCTTGCAAACTGGTCAGATCCGGGGAGGAAGGATAAACCTCTCCTGAGACGACTTGGTGGGCTAAGCCATCATTGTCAGACCTTCCCAGGATCCCAGAGTATGGGCGTAGGGAAGGATTTTGAAGACCTTGGACTACACATATATTTAATTATTTCACAAAAGCAGTGATATTTTC
Organism: Panthera leo; assembly: GCF_018350215.1. Taxonomy (NCBI): domain Eukaryota; kingdom Metazoa; phylum Chordata; class Mammalia; order Carnivora; family Felidae; genus Panthera; species Panthera leo. Next base: position 143,302,240 of record NC_056687.1, on the reverse strand, counting down.
TGTTCACATAAACTCTCTTCTGGAAATCCAGTATGTCAAAAAACCAAATCAGAGCTTCTCCGTTTGGAAGGGAGGCAGGGATCAGAGTCTGCTTGGCTCTATTCAACTCCTCCTGGAAGGGTCCCTGAGCAATGTTGCAAAACCAAGAGTTTCCATAGGGAGCAGTGTGAAAACCCCAGGTGTCATTTAACGTCATTGCTTTCTAGATAAGCAAAGAAAGGTTCAGGGAGGTGAAAGGATGTCCCCAAGGTTACACAGAGAGCAGCAGTCCCGGAGTGACACTAGCCTCCTAATTTCCAGTTTATACATCTCTTCCTACCATATGCACCATATTCGGCTCACAGTACCACCTGCAAAGTACCTACTGTGTGCAGATCGCCATGCTAGCAATTTTGCTTTCGACATTTCATTTAATCCTTACATCTACCCTTTGTGATAGACACTGTTAACCTCATTTTATAAAACAGGGACTAAGAAAGGGTTCCCAGGAAATTAATTAGTGGAGCATGGATTTGAACTTAGGTCTGTCTCGTTCTAAAGCCTGTGTTCATTCTATGTCTCACGTAGGACAGACAGAGAAACAAGTTATGTGTATTAGTACCTAACAATGTATTATGACCCAAACCCAGACAAAACTTATTTCTTGTTCATGTTAAATCACTGGACAGATGAATAGGTTAGCGAGGGAAACTTCCACCTTGAAGTCATTTAGGGGCCAAGTTGTCAGAGGATCTGTCATCGTTTTCAATTTTTTTTTATGTTTCCTTATTTTTGAGAGAGACAGAATGTGAGCGGGGGAGGGGCAGAGAGAGAGGGAGACACAGAATCGGAAGCAGGCTCCAGGCTCCCAGCTGGCAGCACAGAGCTGGACGCAGGGCTCAAACTCAGGAACCGTGAGATCGTGACCTGAGCCAAAGTCAGACGCTTAACCGACTGAGCCCCACAGGCGCCCCACAGGTTCTGTCATCTTTAACACAAAAGCCATCTTCATTCTACACAGCCAGGGAGGGAAAGAGCATGGAGAATCACTAGTGGAGAATGTTTATAAACTGAGGCTGTATAACTTACACAGTCTACTCTCTGTAACTGGGTCACTTGATTGTGCCTCATTGTAAACAATGTTTGGAAATATAGTCCCTAGATCGGAAGTCACATCCCTTTGAGAGTTCTATTGTATGAAAACAAGAGCACAGATTTTCAGTGGATGGGTAGCAATTTTTGCCTCATCAACCAGGGAGCTGGTGCACAGACAAAATTCTAGATTCAATTGTTCTTTTTATTGACACAGCTTTCTAATGTCCCTAGGTGCAATCATAGCTGTGGTGCACATTGATCAAATTTTTTTATTTCAACATTCAACGTCCCTTCTTATTTTGGAGGAATCCGTCAATACGCCTGTCATTACAGGGCACGGTTCCCCTCATTTATCTAAAATTAGAGGTGGGGGGTCATCCTCCATTTCTCTTGCCACCAGCGGTAAGGATTCGTGCAAGGGGACTAGGCTTTCCTAAACGATCAGATGATGCCTCTTGGCACTTTGAGTCTGCAGAGTGTAGTGCAAAAGCATAGGAACTGCTGGTGTTCACCTGCACACGACGATATCCATTGGTGGCCGTTCTTGTAGTCGTGTCCCGCTGTGGGGTGGCATTCAGCCAGAGAAGGAGCACCCTAGCCAAAGTGTTCCTGCGACAGTTTCTGAAGCCCCTCAGTTCCTACCTGTCCCCCAAGGTTTGTTCCCCACCCTGCCACCTTCGACCCACTTCTGGTCAACTCTGTGGGCCACTTCTTGATATCTTTCAACGGAGGAAATCCTCTTTTCGCCTGCCTGCAACCAACACCTTTGATCGATACAGAGCCTTTCAGAGCGTGTTGTCTAAACCTGCCCCCACCAGGCCTGCGGGTTGGTTAATTTTGATAATGCCGAAAACACTGTGGTAATCAACAAACACATCCGGGGCCCCGCCTCCTTAAAAGCTGGGGCCAGAGTTCCTGATCCATGCTCTTTTTTTTATTTTTATTTTTTTCAGGTAAGGAGAGTCTTCTAGGAATAAAGGTGTTATGCTTCTTGTGCGAAGGAGCAGGCATGCAGAAGAGTAGAGAGGCAAGTACCCTGGCTCTTGCCAGCTGTTTCCAACCTGCATCTCAAGCAGAGAGCAGAGGGAATAGACAGGTTTCTGCAGAGCCCTGCATGGTAGTTAGTGAGGGAAGAAATCTGGCTGGCTAGAAGAGTGGATGTTGAGGGTGTGAGGAGAAAAGGTGTGTGTGTGTGTGTGTGTGTGTGTGTGCGTGCATATATATATATATATATGTATATATATATGTGTATGTATATATATATATGTATATATATATGTGTATGTATATATATATGTATATATATATATAAATGTGTATGTATATATGCATGTGTATATACACGTATATACATGTGTATGTATATATACACACACACACATATATATATACACACATATATATATACACGCGTGCACGCACAGGCACAAGCTAGAAAAAGGGGCAAGGTAGCTTGTACCAGACTCTCACAAGAAGGAGATAGAAGAAGGAAGTTAAATGACCAATTTGTTCTCCAGTGAACTTTTAAAAACTGGACACCGCGTTCTTTCTTTCGGACAGTCAAGTCGGTTGACAATGCTTTTCCCTGGGAGATTTGAGTGAAATTTTGTTGTCAAAAAGCAGACCCAGATTCTGTATTGTCAGGACATTAACTGTTCTTACAAGTAAATGTTTTTGCTGTGCTCTTTTTTTTCTTTTTAATGTCTATTTATTTTTGAGAGAGAGGGAGAGACAAAACACAAGCAAGGGAGGGGCAGAGAGAGAGAGACACAGAATCCGAAGCAGGCTCCAGGCTCTGAGCTGCAAGCCCAGAGCCCGACGCGGGGCTCGAACTCACAAACCGTGAGATCATGACCTGAGCCGAAGCTGGATGCTTAACCAGCTGAGCCACCCAGGCGCCCCTGATTGCTGTGCTCTTTTTCGTGTTTGTTTATTTGTTTGTTTGTTTGTTTGTTGCTGTGCTCTTTAAAGAGGGATTGACTCCCTGGGGTTGTGGACATTGGCTTTTGATATTGATGGAATTTTGTTTCCATATGGGTATGTTGATAATCTTTTCACAGTGCAACTGTCTGAGTACTACAAATTCGTTAGGACTCCCAAAGCTCATAGAGCTAAATAATACTTACGTGTTTCCTCAGATTTCCTTGGTTCATCGTCCTCACGTGTGTCTCCCTCTCCCAAGCCCATGCCCTTTAGTCTCAGGGGGTCCTCAAGGGTCTCCTCACTGACAGCCCTCTGATGTCCTTCGGCTCCAACAATCCCACAGGCTACTTGAGCACTGCTCCTGTCATGGACAGAATTGTTGAAGCCTCCACAATTCGTATGTCAGAGACCTAAGCCACAGTACCTCAGAATGTGACTGTATTTGGAGATAGGGTGTTTAAAGAGGTGATTAATTTAAAATGAGGCCATTAGGGTCATCCCTAATCCAGTCTGATTGATGTCCTTATAAGAGGAAAGTGGGACACGTAAGGAGACACCAGGGATATGGAGAGAAGAGACCACGTGAGGGCACAGTGAGAAGGCAGCCATGTGCAAGCCAAGGAGTCTTCAGAATAAAATCAACCCTGCCAACACCTTGATCTTGGAGTTCCAGCCCTCAGAACTGTGAGAAAATACATTTCTGTTGTTTCAGCCACCCCGTCTGTGATATTTTATTATAGCAAACTAACACAGTCCATAACCATAACCGTGATTGTTGAGACCATTATCCTTGATTTTCTGATGCTTTGACATCTTGGCATCTTGCTGAGCATGGAAGGACTGCCCTTCTAGGGCCTGCCAGTTCCTAAAGATAGTAAAGGACTCACCTATAAGCACGCCTTATGCAAACCTATAAGCATGCATATGCAAACCAACCCATTCAGAACCCGTACCCCACTCCTTCCTTTATTGGGCTCTCACACCGGGGGTCATGATCCCCCTACCCCAGTCACCCCAGGGCCAGGTACCAGGCAACTAGAGATAACCCCGACACCCCAGCACTAGCTAAAATTATTCAGACTTGATAGTCCTAAATCATCTGGCCCTGCCTCACTATTCCTTCCCATGGAAACCACAATAAAGGCTCTTTCTCTCCTTTCCCACCTCTCCCTCTGCCTCCTGACTCTAGTGCTTTCCCAGTGGCCCTGTGAGACATGCCATGGCCGCTCCTTTCAGAAACTATAAGTAATAAGCCATCTTTCCAACAGCAGTTGTCTCCTGATCTGTTGGCCTCATCATATCTGAATAATAAGGAAAATTTATAGGCTTCATCAAAGAAGACTTTGGTGAAAATCTGAACCTTAGGCTAGGGTGCTATCTACCAGTTCTCTTAAAGCTGAAAACCTTCAGAAAAAAATAAAATAAAATAAAATAAAAAAAAATAAAAAAAAAAAGTGTATTTCTTTTAGTCCTTCCTTGGTCCTTCCTTTAATAACCATACTGCATTTATAAAGAAATGAGGAGAGGGATCCTGAACTCCATGCCACATCATCATCTGGCCCCAGAGCAGTATGGTTAATGCGCTGTGAGCTACAAAAGAATCCGCTCCCTCTGCTTTTGCAACAGCTCCTTCTCTCCCCAGAGCCCAAACAAATCCCTGGGCCCAGCTTTGGCAGCAAACATAACGCCATCCTCTCTACCTCCGTGCACTAAACTTCCTCTTGGAATGACCCTCCCCCACCATGCAAAGCAACAATACGCAAACCGATTCTTGTGGGCACTATTTTACATAAGCAGGGAAGTCCAAATTTGTATGATGGTCAGCCAGGACCTACCCACCCCCACGGCAGCCTCTGCTAAGAAGGCAATAGTTTGTGAAGGAAGGAAGGGGGGAGACAATAGACAACTCCACAAGACACAGTGCCTGCCCTCCAGGCTCTAACTGCTTGTTTGGGGACACTCAGTATCTAAAGAATGAAGCAGTCTCTATGTCACTCAGGAACCAGATAAAGTCCATTGACAGAGTTCAAAAAAAGGCAGAGATGCTTTCTGACTGGAATATCAGGAAAGACATAGTGAGAGATAAGGAGCCTGAGATAATAGGAGAGAAGTCAGCTGGGTAGAGAGAGATGTACTCAGGGAAAGGCAGGAAGATTCATTGACTTGCCTAAACTAGAAAGGTGAGGAAATGCAGGAAACTGAAGGGGTTTCAGGTTGCAGGAGCAGTTGGTGCCTGACTGGAAGGCCTCGAGTGGCTTATTAAGAAGTATCTATAGGAAGGGTACCTGGGTGGCTCAGTAGGTTAAGCATCTGACTCTTGATCTCAGCCTAGGTCGTGATCTCACAGTTCGTGAGTTCGAGCCCCACACTGGGCTCTGTGCTGGTGGCGTGGAGCCTGTTGAGGATTCTTGCTCTCCTTCTCTCTCTGCCCCTCTCCCACTCGCACTCGCTCTCAAAATAAATAAATAAACTTAAAAAGAAAAGAAACGGATGAATGGTCTTTGCCCTCAAGATCGTACTTCTTGTAACAGAGATAAAATTTAGAGTGGGAAACAGAAAAGAGGATACATCGTTATATGTGGACATTTTGAGGTCTTAACATGTATGATGCAGAGCAGGGGTCAGCACATATTTTCTAAGGGCTGGATAGCAAGTGTTTCAGGCTTTGTAGGCTCTTTGGTCTCTGTCACTACTACTCAACTCTGCCATTATATTGAGAAAGCAGCCATAGACAATGTACAAATGAATGGTGTGGCTGTGCTCTAATGCAGTTTTATTTACAAGTACTGTCAGTGGGCTGGATGTGGCCCCTAGGCCTTAATTTGAGGACCACTAGTGCAGACACAAACTTTAAGTTGTTTGGGTCTTTCAGTCAGGAGCTCTGCTCAAACCTCAGGGAAAAACTGGGTTTGGAAGGATGCTAACAGTAAAGATGGCATGTCCCAGCGTTCAGAAACAAACAGCATCTAGAAAATTTGGGCCTCATCAATGTGTCCTTAGATCCATCTAAAGGCTAGGTTCTTCCACTCAGGTATAACAGACCAGCTTCTCCTCTGTAAATCTGAGTCTCGAGCTCAGCAGACTTAAATCCTGGAAAATCTGTAAAGTAAGCATGAGCAACTGCCCTTGGCTGCAACCTGCTTTTCTGAGCTGGAAGGACTGGTCCTCCATCTGTTGATTCTCAATCCTCTATTGGTTTTCCATTTTAGGGTAACATTGTTGTCTGCCTTGTGCCAGGTGCTGTGCTGACACACCAGTCCTCAAGGCTCCCTGAAGATTCATCATCATCACACACACACACACACACACACACACCACCTTAGGACCAGGTAGAAGAGTTTGTAGAGGTCCAAAAAGATTTAGTTAGTATTTCAAAGTTCCACTCTACTGCTCAGTTAATCTTCACATCAATCCTGCCAAGTAGGTACTATTGTTACTATCCCCACTTCATTAGAAATGAAGAAACTGAGACTCAGAGAGGTTCCTTACTGGCCCAAGTTGGTATCGTTAAGTAAATGAAACCAAGAGCAAGCTGGAATTCAAATTCCGGTACATCTAACTGCTATGAGTATAGGCCTTGCCTGTTCTATGACCTGTGCTCTGCCTCACTGCCCACCCCAGAAAGGCATTTAGTCATAGGGAAAAAGATCCTTACTTGCTATGGTTGTCCAGTTTCCTTTGGACAGAACCAGAGACCAGCTGATCATAGGTCTCAGCATTGGGGTGATCAGTCAGGGGACATACCCAGATCTTCCATTAGCAGATAAAATCCAAAAGGCAAGTGCCAATACTAGAGCCAAAGAAGAGAACTCTGGTCATTTCCAGAGAAGCCAAATCAGTATCAGATCCAGGGGAAGAGACACAAGAACCAGAGCCCCAGAGATGAGAAACAAGCTAAGAAGAAGAGGAAGAGAGAAGAAGAAGCAAACAGCTTCAAATTATAGACCAAGAGGGGCACCTGGGCAGCTCAGTCGGTTAAGCGCCTGACTCTTGGGTTCAGCTTAGGTCATGATCTCACGGCTTCGTGGGTTCGAGCCCCGCTTTGGGCTCTGCACTGACAGTGGGGACCCTGCTTGAGATTCTCTCTTTCCCCACCCCACCCCCTCTTCCCCTCCCCCACTCGCACTATCTCTGTCTCTCTAAAATAAAATAAAATAAAATAAAATAAAATAAAATAAAATAAGCTTAAAAACAATTATAGACCGAGAACAAGGCTTAAAAAAATTATAGCCCGAGAACAAGGTTGGGGAATGGGGAGCCTTGAATTCGATTCTGGCTGCAAAGGAGGAAGTAGGGTAGCTTAAAACTGTGGGCTGTGGCCAGAGAGAGGTCATTGACAATGTCCTCATGAGAGAAGTGATAATGGGGTTTGAGCTGGCCCTTAAAGGGTTGGCAAGGTTGATCAGACCAGGAAGTTATTTCAGGAGACTTAAACAAATCTGGCTGTATGCCTGATCAGGGAACAGCGAGCTGGTGTTGTGGTTACGTAGAATTTAATAGGAGGCACTGCTTTTTGAGGGTTACCTACTCCATGAATCCTCTTGGTCTTTACTTTCCCAGTGGTCCAAGAATGAAGTATCTGAGGTCCATATCAAGGGATTGCCCTGCACCTAACTAGAAGGTCCAAAGCTTAAAAGATAGGGCTGGGCTTTTGTGAGCTTGTGCAGCAGGGAATCTGTTTTAGAGGTTTATCACTTTGTTTTAGATGCATATTATTCAAAATATAGGTCTGTCACCGAGACTCTCTCTGAAGCGGCTCGGACTTCAATAATTGGCCAATCCAGAAACCTCTAAGTCCTGAGAAAGTAAGAATTACACCACGTGCCTCTCTTCCTTCAGGCAGGGGACTGCGTCCCACCTTATTATAAGTGAGGCTTTGCCGTTGTTTCGTCGGCCTCTGACTTTCGAAATACGCTCTCCCCTCCTCTAAGCTCACTTCACCCTCGCACCAGCAAAGGTTCAAAGTCTTCCTGGCTAAAACTAATTCTGAATTCTGAAATAACATCTGGGCCACTAAGGGGTGATCACGTGACAGTGTAATATTAATTTTCCAAAGAACAGAGTACAGAACATGAGCTGACTTGTCAGGACAAAGCGTCTCCCTTTTACACAAAGCTCCTGGAACAAAGATTATGAGGGGGAGCCGCCTGGGGAGGAGGGCAGTTTCCCCCTAAGAAATGTCCTGTGGGGCACAAGGATCCCGACTCTCTCACCAGCCACCAGGTTGCAGGTCGCGGAGAAGGACTGTGTCGGGGTCCAGCAAAATACGGCAAGGCAAACGACCTTTCTTTTGGAAATCTCTCCAGGAAGAAGGAAAGTCCAAGAAAGGCGAAGAGAATCTGCAAAGCAAATGAAGGCCACGGAGGTGCCCACAACAAACAGGAACTTTGAGTGGATTTTACATTCTCATTAATATATCAGTGTGATCATACTGCTTCCCTGCCTGCGGTCTTGAGAAGCCATAAGCTGGGAGAGCACATGGATGGCCTTGGAGCTGTGTCGGAACCTTGTGTCCACCCCAAGGAGCGGAGCGAGGAGCGGAAGAAGGCGGGCTTCTCAGCGCCCCTGCCCCTCAGTCCCTAATGCAAAGCCATACAAGTGGCGGGGGGAGGGATTGGCAGTTCAGGGCACACTCCCTCATTGTCAGGGGGAATGCAGCAACACAAAGCCTGCTTTATTTCATTTTGTTTGAGGACTGAGAAACAAAAAGATTAGAGCACATGGCACTGTTTTTTTTTTCTGAACAGGAATAGACCAGATGGGATACAGGGCGTCTACACAATTATTTTGTTACTCTTGGGTTGTTATGTTTGCTTCTACTCAGAACAGAACCATCGGAAACCTCAATGTCATCCGACAGGAGTGCGCGCGAGTGTGTGTGCTGAGTCTCTCTGATGGATGGGATGTCCTCTCCTCAAGGTCTTTGATTTAGGGCCATCCCAGCCAGTCCTAAGCACGGTTACGGAGCAAAATCATAGCCCACCAAAACGCAAGTTGGGGGAGGCCCCTTAGAAATCACAGTTGCCAGCCCCATACAATAAAGATGGCAAATTGAAGCCCAAAGAGATGAACTTATGAGGCTGGTCACATAGCTTGATGAGCACCTAGATGGGTCAGGAACGCAGACTCCAGTAAGATACAGTGGGAAGAACATTGGCCTATGACCTTGCAGATCTGGGTTCTTACACCCGGTCTACCAGCCACTGGCTGCCTGGGTGGTCTTAGATAAGTCACTTAGCGTCTCTGTTTCAGTTTCCATATTTATAAAAATGACTATAGCAATTTTATGCCTATCTGTCTTCTCTCGGAGGTCTGTCAGAGCAAACGGGTCTGAGGGTGCTTTACAAAGTGCTCTACAAAAACCAATGATTGTGTGTCTGTTTGTCACGTGTATGTGTGTGTGTGTGTGTGTCTATACCAAAATGTAGGCTGCATAGTATCACGGGAGAAGAGTCCAAATTTGTTAGGATTCTTCTGGTTGTTCCATTGTAAGTAATAAATCTCAACTCAAACTTGCTTAAAAAGGAGGGTGGGAGGGAAAGAAGGGGAGTAGGGTGGGGAGACTGAGATTGATTTATTGATCCCACAACGAAAAAGTCTGAAGATTATAGGCTTCAGGTTCTGCCAGATCTAGGGACTCAAGTGATGTCATCTGGCCCCACCCTTTCTCCTCATTCTCAGTTGTCCTCTTGGATGCTTCCATTATTAGGCTTTCTACAGTGACTTCTGGTGGGTTCACGCTCACACTAACCTTCCAACTATCAGTCACAAAGGAAAGAGATGCTCCTTGCTTTCTTTCATTTAATTGACATATGGGCCTGGCTTGGGTCACATGCCCATAGAATTAAAAAAAATTTTTTTTTTAATTTTGAGACAGAGAGAGAGAGAGAGCGTGCAAATTGGGGAGGGGCAGAGAGAGAGGGAGAGAGAGAATCCCAAGCAGGTTTAGCACTGACAGCGCAAAGCCCAACATGGGGCTCGATCATGACCTGTGCCCAGATGGGGAGTTGGATGCTCAATTGATTGAGCCACCCAGGTGCCCTGCCATAGATTTATAAAACACGGGTTGAGGAGATTGGCACATGTGAGAGTAACTTTGTGCCTGGTCTTCAGTAGATCATTTATTTGCTTTTATTTATTTATTTATTTATTTATTTTTTAATTTTGCTTAGGCGAGTGTACGAGGGATGGTGAGGGGTTCAAAGCCACATCGTAAGGAATACGCTAAAGGGGTGGGAGAAGTTTAAAAGAGAGGGAACCATGGATACACAGAGGGACTGTTGTGATTATCTTCAGATATTTGAAGGGTGGACATAAGGAACATGCTTATGTTCCGAGTAGCTAGGGAGGGCTCTGCTAGCAGCCTGTGGCATATTTATAGATGGGGAGATTTAGAACGAATGGGGAAGCGCTTCTAACATTGGGGTTGCTGACACTGAAGTAGCTCCCCCCGGGATGTGCTAAGTTTCCTGTCACTTCAGATTTGGGGGTGGGCATGGGGGCAACCACTTGTCACAAATCTGTAGAGGCGATTCAGGTCTCTTATGAATATTTTTCCTAAAAGGTAGTGTAGCAGATGTCCCCCCACTTGTGGCCCATTGGGTTTGCCGTATCAGTGTGCTCTGGCTGACTTCCACCTTCCGGCTTCTGCCCCTCAGAGCCTGAGAGACTTTTCTAGAACTGTAGAAGGCCGCCCTGTCATCCTGTGTATGACAGGCTTGAAAGGCTGCAAATTATTATACCCCCAGGAGCCGCCCTCCACCAGTGACTCTTAGGAGTCGGCATATAAATATCTCAGCCACCTTGCCATCTTGTAGGATAATTCCCAGGACGTGTTTTGCACCTTTTCCCAGAGTTTCCCTGGGAGATTAGGCTCTAGTTGTCCACAGAAATAGCGTGCTTAATGACTTATTGGCTGCCTTCCCTTCCCCATCTCACTTCCCACTCCCCAATTGCTGTCCCAAGTCACTTTCTGAATAAACTACTCTCACTGGAATCTTCGTTTCAGGGTATGCTTCTGGGGGAACCCAAATTAGGAGTGGTAGCTCCTAACACTATTGGTCCAGATAGTCATTTAGCAACAAACACCAGGAGTTCCTCTGGGTGGTAGGTGCCACAGGAGAAATTAAGGTGGTGAAGATGTGGCTCTCAAGCACGAGAATAGTCTGTGTGGAAGGGGGAGATGGACCGCACCCTGACGCATTCTATACCAGAGAGGTCAGAAATGTTACGAGATGCAGCCCCGGGAGTGGTCAGGCCATCGGCCCGTGAGTCTTTCCACATTTCCTTGGTTTCCACTAGCAAAGAATATTTTTGGAACAAGAACTCCTGGAGGCCAGTCCTCCTTGCCTTTTTTGGCCAGGGCCTGCCTGGGAGTCATACCATGCACACGATGTTCTTAGGAAAACCGTTCTGTCTTTCCTTCACGTGCTCTCCAGGCCAGGCAGCTGGGGAGGTGGCAGCAGTCAAGGTGGGCATATGTCCAGGCCCCCAGGCTGCTGGGCAGTGATGCCAGCCCAAGCATACTGAGGTTGCTGCTTTTTTTTTTTAAGTTTATTATTATTTTCTTTCTAGTAATCTCTACACCCAATATGGCCCTCGAACTTACAACCCTGAGATCAAGAGTTGCACACTATTGCAACTGAGCCAGCCAGGAGCCCCCCTGAGATTGCTTCTTGATTTTAGAAATAAAAAAGATGAAAATCCACCCCCCCCCCCCGTCTTCCTAACCCCTACCCACTATTTTTTTTAAAGTTTGTTCATTTGAGAGAGAGAGAGAGAGCGCGTGCGCATATAAGTGGGGGAGGGGCAGAGAGGGAGAGAGAGAGAGAATCCCAAGCAGGCTCCGGGCAGTCAGTGCAGAGCCTGATGTGGGGCTCCATCTCAGGAACTGTGAGATCATGACCTGAGCTGAAATCAAGAGTCAGATGTTTAACTGACCGAGCCACCCAGGTGCCCCTCCCTCCCTACCCTTTTAAGACTCAGTTGTAAACCTGCTTCCTCTGTTAAGACTTTGTGGCCCAGCTTTTTCCCAGCCTGCTACCCCCTCCCTCCCCTGAGCCCCTCTGCCACTACTTATGGGACCCTATGGGACCTTCCCTCTTCTTGCTTTGAGTTACCACCACCCACCCTTTTCCTGTGTTTACAGTTCTTCTTTGTGAACAGAAGCAACGCTGTTTATTGAACACCATGTTTTATTGGTTATGGAGTACAAAGTTTATGGGGAGTCAAAGATATGTAAATATGCAATTAAAAAACTTGAGAAACCCACATGTCCCTTGAGAAGGAAAAAGATAAGGAAGTTTTTACAATCGTACCAAGAGATACGTAGGTAGCTGTTGAAGAGACAAAGGTACATGAGCATGTAAGGATATGGGGGGAACATGTCGATTAGAAAGGTAAACTATAGCCTCAAAAAGACACAGAAAAGCCTAAAATGTATATCGCCCAGTGACAGGAGGCAGTCTGAAAAGAAAATGTGCTCTGTGATTCCAACCTTTTGACATTCTGGAAAAGGTAAAAGTGCAAATACAGAGAGAAGATCGGCGGTTGCCAGTGGCTGAGGTGGGTGGGGGTGGGGTGGGAAGGGATGAATGGGTAGAGCACGGTGGGTCCTTAGGGAGGGTGAAACTATTCTGTATGCTATGTAATGGTGGATATGTGACATTATGTATCTGGCAAACCCAGAGAACCCAACAGGGAGGGCGAAACCTAATGTAAACTATGGACGCCAGTTAGTAACATATCAGTAACCGCTCCTCAATTTTACCGTACGAACCACACAAGATGATAATAATAGGGGAAGCCATGGTAGGGAGGGGAAGTAAATGGGAACTCTCTGTACTATCTGCTCAATTTCCTTGCATCCTGACACCACTCTATGAAATAGTCTATTAATGAAAAAATTATAGAACAATAGGAACAGTATGATTCTATTTGAATAAACCATCATTGCCCTGGTAAACATGATGATTTACATGTTTGAAAGCAGCAAAAGTCTAGAAAGACCGGGACACCAGGAACTGTTAAAAGTACTTCTGGCAGATGATGAGTGCCAAAGAAAAGGAAAGACTGTCACTCTTTAATGAAATATTCAGATATTAGGGGCACCTAGGGGTCTCAGTCGGTTAAGTGTCCAACCTCAGCTCCGGTCATGATCTCACTTTGAGCCCCACATCGGGCTCTCTGCTGTCAGCCAGGAGCCCACTTGGAATCCTCTGTTCCCCTCTCTCTCTTCCCCTGTCCGGCTTGTGCTTGCGTGCTCTCTCGCTCTCTCTCTCAAAAATAAATTTAAAAAACTTTTAAAGAAATATTCAGATATTAAATGGCACGCAGAATAAAGTAATGGCCACCTGTGTACCTCTCTGACCCCCACCAACGAACTTCTGAATCAAAACATGGGGGAAGGGATTCATATTTGCTACTCTGTGTACTTTTATATCTTACAACATCAGCACATAAGCTTATATTCCTATTGTAATTTAAAATTCCTATTGTAAAAAAAAGACAAGTCAGAGCAGTGATCGGACAACGTGCTGCGTGACAGCAAAGGTGGAAACAATGAATTATGGCTGGAGTTGGGGAGACTCAGAGGTTGACAGACAGGTGACTTTGAAGCTGGTGCGGAACTGAGGAAAAGGGAAAGGGGAATCAGCAAATGCAAAAACAAAGAGCTGGGAAGGGCCCAGCTTCTCTAAGGAACAGAAAGTGATTCTGAAAGGTGGGGGCAGGGAGGAGGGAAAATGTCCCAAGAATTAGAATGGAGCCCGGAGTGTTTACTTTTGGTTTGATTGTGAAAGATGTTCAGTATTGCAGTGAGGAGTTTGGTCATTACGTAATCAGCCAAAAGTATCTTGAAGCGGCATCTAAGACGGTTCAAAGACCTGCGTAGATTTGTTTTTGAAGAGAGCAGCAGCAGGCAGCAGGGCTTGGGTTAGAGATCACCAGACATGCTGTCAGTAGGGTGATTCCTGTGTCCTCCAGCTGCAAAGACGTTAAGAAAGCATGAGTTTTATTTTACAGTCTTTACATATTTTGTTCATTTGTGTTGGACGAGTAACTTAATTCTTGCTCCTGATGTATTGAAACAACACAGAAATATGCCCAGCCGTCTGTGAGCGCTCCCCTTGACCTCTCCCTACCCGAGTCTTCCTGAAAGCTAGACTCCATTAACCTTCATTATTTTGGGAAGTCACGGTACAGAGAAGACCACAGCCTTCCCATCATCCTCACAAAGGGGTATGAACTAGCTTCAGGAGGTCCCACTTAAAAGCGGCTATGTTACTTGAGCATGGCACTAAATTCCCAAAGTCCCAGTGATGACATCCCCTTTCTTCAGAGCTTCTTGGAGATCCTTCGTATTTTCTCCTTAATGGCGTGCCATTGATTTTGCGAGTTCAGAAGTGAATGACCGCTTGGCCCTCATGAAGCCAATTGTCTTTTCCAGGAGACAGTCTGTTTTTGCCTGTAATGACGAAGGGTCACTATTTGTGAGTCTCCGTATCTGAAGCAGAGAGGCGTCTTGATTTGCGGGGGGGGGGGGGGGGGGGGGGGGGGGGGGTTGGGGGGCGGGAGTGTCACAGACTGGGTCTTCTGGGAAATTCGCTGTGAAATGGAGTTACTGTGCCAGAGGCTGACAGGGGAGGGCTCCTGTGATCCACATCTGTGGAGAGGAAGGAAATGAAGCGCAGTCAGCTAGAGGGGGAGGGGGAGCAGTCATGCAGGTCCAATGAGGGCCTCAGCCAACCTCACAGGGAGTTCTGAAGATGGGAGGATCCTTCAGAGTTCTGGACTGGGACAAGAGGGCAGGGCCTTTACACCCCACGCCAGTCAGCAGTGGGTTTGGATGGCTGTGGGAGAGAGACGCCATGTTGGGAGGGGCAGCTCTCCTCAGCTGAGGCAATCCCCGGCAGGGGCCGAGCTGAGAGCATAAGACTTCCCATCCTGAAGTGTGATCTGAGGTATGCATCACAATGTCTACCCGGAGGTGAGGCATCCAGGCGCCTTCCTGACACCCGAGGAAATCCATGGGGGCCCTAGGCTTCCAGGAGGATCTCCTCTCCTTTTCCTCTTGAGCTTCTGCAGTGGCAAAGGGCCTTGCCAAAAGCCCTCAAAAGTTCTTAATCTTTTTGACAACTACTTACTGTCTGCCGTGTGGATGCCAGCATCACAGCAATGCGTTAGCACAACAGTGCTTACGTTCTAGAGGTGGTGGGGTGCAGACCATAAACAAAAGAACTGATTAGAAGACACAGTCTGTACTGTGGTGAGGTTTGCTGTGGTACAGGAAGGGGGATGGGAAGTGCTATAGGGTGGGGGCGGGGCAAGGATTTCCAGGCAGACCGACTAGGAAGGACAGAGGTCTGAGTCTGGGTGTCAAGAACAGCAAGCAGGCTGACATGGCTGGAGTAGTGCAAAAGAAACAGAGAGGACCTTCAGGAGGGGCCCCAGAGGTGAGCAGAGCCATTGGGGAAGGGCCTGGAATTTCCACGAGCCTTGTGGGTCACGGTGAGAATTTGGATTTTTCCTCTGACGTGGGGAGTTGGTGGAGGGTCCTGGGCACAGGGGACATGATGTGGTTGACATTTGAACAAGATCTGTTGAGATCTGTTGAGAATAGACTATAGGGAACAAGAACAGAAGCAAGGAAGGCAGTGAAGGAGGCTATCACAACGGTCCCGCTGACAGGTCAAGCATGGATTGGACTGGACCAGGGCGGTAGCAGTTGTGATGGTGGGAAGTGATGGTATGATAGGAAAAGATAGCATTCAGTAGGCAGAAAGGGAGAGGCTAGGACTTGAAGGTCCCTGCTTGGGAAAAAACACCGATTTTAAAACATTTCTTCTGGGAACGGCAGGCCTCAAGCAAACTCCCTCAGGCATGAAGTTCCTCTTGAGAATGTGACGGACAACTACCTACTCCCCCTCAGGTTCCCCTCAGGAATTTGACCAACAAAAGACCTGACTAAAAATAAGTAGACCATAAAATGTATGACCCGCAAGGAACAGTTTGACCATAGACCACCCCTCACACAATGGAAAGGAGCCAATCAAAAAGGAAGGACTAGACATTTAGAGTTCTCAAGCCAATAAGGGTAGAACTGGAGAAGGAATGAGGGGGAAGGAAAAGGGGCCAACCTAAGCCGATAAAAGAAAGACCCTTGCCTATTGTGGAGGGGCATTCACTTTCAAATGCCCCCTCTGTATAAAAAGAGCTTCCATACTATTCTCCCTTCATAACCTTATACTCTAAGAAACTTTTGCCCGCTGCTCGTTTCACTGTGTCCACCTTTTCATTCTTCGAAGCAGAGAGACAATGAACCCCAGGTATTAAGGTAAAAATCCCTGCAACAATGGTACCCCGAGCGCATTTCAACGATGAAAGGCAGGGGCACCTGCCGATGAGTTCCATCTGAGTCCTGAGAAACAGGAGTCAAACACGCCTACCATGCTCTAGCCTCAGGCAACTCAGAAGATGACATTTTCATTAACAAAGATGAGAACCACCGGAGGAGATTTAGGGGTCGGAAGCAATCAGGAGCATATTGCACACTTACTAAATTTCAGAAGATGTTAGCACATGCCATGTTTTCATTGGCTGGCTGCTTTTCATTAGCTCCCCAGCCTCTCAGTAGAGGGATTACTTTCCGAAGTGGGATTCGTGTCTGCCAAGCTAGACCATGCCTGGAATATGCCCTCTTCACTCCCTGGGCTTTTCCTCCAGAGCACATGGTAGTCTGCAATGATAGATGCGTGCTTCTTGGATTAATTTGTACCTCCCTCACTAATTTGCAAGGTCCATCCCCAGCTTTAAGATCAGTGTCCGTTGTGTTGCAACTATTACCATGAATGAATAAATGGAAAAACTGCGTGTGGAGGAGGAAAGGTGTGTTTTATGCCTCCTCTCTGCTTCTTTTTTGTGAAAGTTGGCAGAATCCTCAACTCAGAGCAGCTCTACTTCTTTTTTTTCTTTTTAATTTTTTATGTTTATCTACTTTTGAGAGTGAGAGAGCTAGAGCACAAGCAGGGGAGCAGCAAAGAGAGAGGGAGACATAGAATCTGAAGCAGGCTCCAGGCTCTGAGCTGTCAGCACAGAACCGGAGGCAGGGCTCGAACCCGTTGACCGCGAGATCATGACCTGAGCTAAGGTTGGACGTTTTACCAACTGAGCCATCCAGGCACCCCAGAGCAGCTCTATTTCTAAAGTCTCTACCACCAACCAGTCCTCCATGCCTCCCCTGAAGTTATGTCTCTAAACCCAGCTCTGGTGGCAAAGAGCATGCAATATGGAGTTCAAAATCTGGGTGACCTTGAGCAAATTTATTAACCTTTCTACGTCTTAGGAAATAATAATTAGTACCCATCTCATAGGACTATGGCTAGGATTAAGGAAAATAATTTATGAAAAATGCTTAGTGCAAAGGCTAGCAAATAGTATGTGCTTAATAAACATTAGTTGTTGTTGTTGTTATAATTATTTTATCCATCGTACCTTGAAGAGTCATCATGGCATCATGGTTCACTCTGGTGCCTACAAAATGATGTCTAAACTCTACAGCAGGTAGGGGCATCTGGGTGGCTCAGTCAGTTAAGCGTCCAGCTTTTGATCTCACCTCAGGTCTTAGATCTCCGGGTCATGAGTTCAAGCCCTGCATTGGGTATGAAGCCTGCTTACAAAAAAAAACAGCAACAATTCTACAGCAGGCATCCACGCCCACCATCTTCTATTACATCTTAATTTCACTGTCTGCACTCCCCTGCCCAAACCCACAATTTCCCACTATCCTTTGTGCTTTCCTGCAGCCCACTCCTTCTACTTATAATGTCGTTATCTCATCCTTCTGCCTGTCAGGCTCTGACCCATCTTCGGGACCCAGCTCAAATGAGGAGCACTGTTGCATAATTATTTTTCTAGCCGCCCCCCCTCCCCCATTGTAGAAAACAGAGCCCAAGGCAAGGATTAAAGTGCTCACACTACACTGGGGAGGCACAGATCCAAGGCAGCAGGGATGGGGAAAGTGCAGTGGGACAAGGGAGGATGTGAAGCAATATGACCTGATGCTCTACTGCGTTGAACACAGGTTGTCATGTGTGTGTGTCTGCTCTGCACATGGAACTTCTCTCACCCTGAAGTCGTCCACAGCCACGTCCACAGGAGACAGAGAGGAGGGGCAAGCTTCTCTCCAGCTTCCCCTTGGTAGCAGTTGGCCCCATAGGGCCACTCCTGGATGCATCATTGTCTCCCTTCTCTCCGTCCCATGTCCTGCGGCAGGATGTTTCATCCAAATCCAGAAGCAGGGACACAAGAGTGTCTGCCTGACCAGCAGCAGGTGCCAGCCAGATGGCGAACCTTTTCCACTTCAAGGGAGGTGCCTCGTTGGTCCTGGGCAGCTGCAATGGGACTGAGGAGGTGGGCGGTGCCAGGCAAATGAGTAGACACAGAGGATCTGCATCCTTCGCGGCGCCCAGGCGGTAAAGCTAGCGGATTCTGGAGGAGACCGCTTCCCACGATTCACAAGCTGTATGAGCTGGGCAATTCACTGAATTGCTCTCTGTGAGTTTTCTGTCTTTTCTCTTGTCGCTTGCACTTTGAAATACTTTTAAACCTGCAGAAAATGTCAAGTGTGGCACAAAACCTCCAGTACACCCGTCATCCGCATTCACCAATTGTTAATGTTCTGCCACGTTGCTTTTGACATTCTCTCCCCCGCTCCCCCTGCCTCTCTTTCCCTCTCTCTCCGCACACACAAACACACGCGCGTGTGCACCCACATATTGACACACGCAATTATAACTAATTTCTGAAGGATTTGAGAGTAAGTGTGTATCATGCCCCTTTCTTCCTAAATACTTCGGGGTGACTTTCCTCTGAACAAAAATATTCTCCTGTATCATCACAAAACGCTACCAAAATCAAGAAAAGTAGCATTCACACAATGCCATTATTTATCTAATCTACAGTCTGTATTGACATTTCACCAGTTGTCCCAATGATGTCCCTTATCACACATTTTTCAGTGTCCCAGTCTGGCTAACGGGACCAATGCTAGTGCCGTCTCATGAGGTCGTGATGAGATGGAAATGAAATAGTACATGTAAGGCACTGCAGGGCAGGCCCTGGCACAGAGTAACAACTCCGTAACTGCTAGCTACTTCTAGAATGATTCCTAACTCTTCAGCGAGGTCCTTCGAGTCCCCTTCCCCTCAATTCAAAATCAATTCAAAATCAGTCTCTTCCCTCTGTGTTTCCTTAGCACCATATTTCTACATGCCTTGTAGCAGTTTCACATTAGTCTTGTTCATAAGCTTCTTAAGACCCCAGCGCTAACTCCTCTTTGCTTCTCCCTATGGCTCCAAGAGCATCTTGTACATAGTAGGGCAGCACTGAGTTTTTTTAGATGAAAGCAGAAGGTTGCTGAAGGAGACTGGAGGGAATGTATCTCACAGTGTTGTGCTAGTAGACACGTTTTTGTCTTCAAAGAACTTATGAGGGGCGCCTGGGTGGCTCAGTCGGTTAAGCGTCCGACTTCAGCCCAGGTCACGATCTCACGGTTCGTGAGTTCGAGCCCCGCGTTGGGCTCTGTGCTGACAGCTCAGAGCCTGGAGCCTGCTTCGGATTCTGTGTCTCCCTCTCTCTCTCTCTCTGCCCCTCTCCCGCTCATACTCTGTCTCTCTCAAAAGTAAATAAACATTTAAAAGACATTTAACATTTAAACATTTAAAACAACAAAGAACTTATGAT
Organism: Panthera leo; assembly: GCF_018350215.1. Classification (NCBI taxonomy): domain Eukaryota; kingdom Metazoa; phylum Chordata; class Mammalia; order Carnivora; family Felidae; genus Panthera; species Panthera leo. The sequence continues at coordinate 143,282,503 of NC_056687.1, read as the reverse complement.
GCATGAGGGTAAAGAGAAATACACAGGTGAAGAGTTAAACAAAATGAGAACTGAATTGATCTCAAAGCAGCCTCTGGGGAAGGGCTAAAAGTGAATAGGAATAGACAGAAATTTGGGGAGTTTAAAGGAGGAAAAGACTCTGGAAAGGAAAAACAAGTAAGTCACTTCCAGAGAGTATTCAACAGGGGCTCCCCAACAAAACAGACATTGTGGAAGCCTGCTAAACCAAAGTTCTAAGGGCAAAGCTCTCAGATACACTTTCCTGAGGCTTGTGAGCCTGGGTGAACAGCTGAATTACATTTCAGCCTCCCTTGCTAAGATGACGTCTGGACAAAAGGACCTGGGGGGAAGTGATGTTCTCCACTTGCAGGCCTGGCCCGTCAAAATCTCCCGTGTGCCCTCTCCCCTTCCCTCTCCCTCTCCAGTGGCTTTGGAGACCACGTGTGGAAAACCGTGATGCACAGGTGGCCTGAACATGAATCTCCGCATGACTAGATGACACAGAATCCCCACCCCCTCCAACCCACACTGCTGTGAACAGGAGGCAACTTTTCTGCACTGCACCACTGGAAGGTGAAGGCTGCTGGTTACGGCCACCGTTACTTACCCCGTCTAGTGCACAGTTAAAACTGAAGGCTGGATTCAGAAGACTCATGTTTATATCTTAGCTTCATCGCTTGGTCACAGATGAGCCAGGTCAAGTCACTTCATCTGGGAACTGCTGTGAGGAGTCAATGGAAAAAGGCTTTATAAACTCTGAACGTGCTATAAACGTCGGATGTTGTTAGTATTCATCCATTCCTCCTAAACTGGCCAAAATAACAGTCCAAGAATAGTATACAGGGATTAGTCATTCTTTCCAAACTAACAAAAAGAAGAACACAGACTGGGGTCTCATGATACTGGTATTAACTCAAGTGTTGGAAAAGGAGTTTGGGTCAGTCTACAGAAGGCCAGTGATTTTCTTCTGAACTGGGGCGACTTTTCTGCTTTGCTATCGAGGGGTACAATTTTTTGTGAATACTCCCTTATTTGGAGGTAACCTCAACATCGTGATCTCTCAATAGTTCAGCTTCTGTTGAAGGAAGGCAACAAGAAGAAAAGAGAGAATTATTTTTAGGTGAATTTTAGCAATCATTTTCCTCATAGTCAAATACATTCAAAGTATCCTTTGGGGCCTCAGGTTGACTGGTATTTTTGTATTTCACACAAACGCTGACGATTCTTTGCTTTATCAAGGAGGTTAGGATGATCCACAAATCATATTCCAACATGAATTGTATGTTAAAGTGAGTGAAGGACAGGACCAAGAGACGTCCAAGACTGAGAGAATTACTCCCCTCACACATTCCACCAGATTGCTGAATACCAGAGCAGTCCTGGGGGTGGGTAGGCAGGCTTCCCGGTACGAGGTTTGGGGGTTGGCAAAGTATCTCAGCCTCAGTGAACAACTTCCAAGGCACCAGTGGGAGCTCGTGAGGCCGCCCACTGACAGGATATGGCCCTTCACTGGTGACAGTTCCTGCTGCAGCCGGATGAAAGCAAGAAGCAGAGCTTGATCATTAAAACCATCTGGGCCCTTTATTCCTGGACCTGAATCCACCCCATTCTAAGGAAATGATTTCTTAAGCTAACCATGCTCCTTTTTCCCCTTTTCTTATGACTCCGCTTCCTGTGTGTAGCGACACGTCCCCCTTCTCCCTAGACTTTATCAGCTTCTCTTGTTTTCTTTTACATTTTGGGGTTAGGGATGATTCCAGAAAATGAAAGCCCTTCCTTCTTTTCTGGATCTTTTTTCCCTAGGATTGTATTCCCTTCCTCCCCTGTTGGCCCTTCTGTTCGTCAGATTTGTTTTCACTTCCATCTGGATTTGGGGCACCGGAATGTGAATCAGAAGACTTAGGCTCTTGATCATCAGCGCACGGAGCAACTTTATTCTGCTCAGACTCCGTATTTCGTCTGTAAAGCTAAAGTTCAAACCAGAGCGGCTCCCTATCTACTTCCTCCTTAGGTTCTGTGTAACATCAGTTCCCCATCAACAGCAGAAAAAAAGACGTCTTCAGAGCTGTCTCATTCCGCAGTTGAGTGGATGTTCCTTGTTTTTCTTTTTTAAGATTAAAACAAATGTTTTTTTAATTTATTTTGAAAGAGAGAAAAAGAGCACAAGTGGGGGAGGGGCAGGGAGGGAGGGGGAGAGAGAGAGAGAGAGAGAGAGAGAGAGAGAGAGAGAGAGAGAGAAAATCCCAACAGGCTCTGCGCTGTCAGCACGGAGCCCGAGGCGGGACACCATCTCACAAGCCGTGAGATCATGACCCGAGCCAAAATCAAGAGTCAGACGCTTCACTGACTGAGCCACCCAGGCGCCCCTGTTCCTCGTGTTTTGGAGTGAGACATCTGGGTGAATTTCCAGAAGAAGCAAATTGAAATCTTGGAATGCGAATAAATTAGGAGCAGAAGAGGCCTCAAGCTTAGCAGGACCACACATTATACGGGAGGTTTGGAACTTTTTTCACTGAGTGGTGGAGAATCTTGCAAGTGTGACCAGATTGTGTTTTAGGAAGTTCATTTTGATGGTTATACGAAGTATGGTGAAAATAGGAGACAGTGCCACCAAAAAACTACCACCATTTTTCAGGCAAAAAATGAACAGGATTTAAAGTAAGAAAGTGGAACTTAGCTGGAAAAACCAGGAGGGGGCAAATTGGATACCTTTGGGGATTGGTTGACTGATTGACTGGGGAAGTTCAAGAGGGAGAAGAGTCCAGGATAACATTCAATGATTCCAAGGGATGGATTTCTCACAACGATAGTGGACACCTATGACTTTTTACTGAGGAAAAAAATTACACCCTTTCTTCTGAGAACTGTTAGCAATTTACTTTAAGGGAGATACTATTTTTCCCATAATTTTGAGCCCATGGCCTTAACTGATAGGTCTAGAAGGACATCTCCCCTGTGACGATCATAGAACCCCAACCTACTAACAGCAGTTAATGGATACAGAGGAGGGCAACTGATTCGAACCCAACCAGTCAGAGTGCTTGTCCAGACTTTTGAACTTGGAACCAAAGCAAGCTTTAGTCTGGCCTTTTTAGAGATAGAAGTTTTCCATGGACTGGACGTTTTGTGACCGCCCCCCCCCCCCCCCCCGCCGCCGCAATTGATATAATTTATATATTGCAGCCTAATCCCCAACATGATGGTATTTGGAGGTGGGCCTTTGGAAAATTACTAAGTCATGAGAAAGGAGACCTCATTAATGGGATTAGGTCCCTTATAAGAAGTGACATGAGAGAAATTACCTCTCTCACAGCCATGTACTTCCCATACAGTAAGGAGGTAACTGTCTTCAAGCCAGAAGTGGGTACTCACCAGATACAGCCTTGATTTTGGCCTTCCCAGCTTACTGGGAAGATGTTTCTCACAGGTTGTTTGTTATTTAAGCCACCCAGTCTATGGTATTTTGTTATAGTAGCCTGAACTAAGAGAATGCTTCAAGATATAAATGATGGAGCTGGCAGCCATATTTTCTACCATATAGAGTTGGTCTGAAGCAAAAGAAAATGAAACCAAAAGGCGAAGAGAAACAGAGAGGAGTTTTTTTTTTTAAATATATATTTTGTTTATTTATTTATTATTTGTTTATTTATTTATTTGCTTTTTTAATGTTTACTTATGAGAGAGAGACACAGAGTACAAGCGGGAGAAGGGCAGAGGGAGAGAGAGAGAGAAGGAGACACAGAATCGGAAGCAGGCTCCAGGCTCTGAGCTGTCAGCACAGAGACCAATGCGGGGCTTGAACTCATGAGCCATGAGATCATGACCTGAGCCGAAGTTGGACACTTATCCAACTGAGCCACCCAGGTGCCCCTGTTTATTTATTTATTTGGTGTGTGTGTGTGGGGAGAGGGAGAGAGAGAGAGAGAGAGAGAGAGAGAATCCCAAGCAGGCTCCATGCTATCAGCACTGAGCCCGACTTGGGACTTGATCCCACGAACTGTGAGATCATGACCTAAGCCAAAATCAAGAGTCAGACACTTAACTGGCTGAGCCACCCAGGTACCCCCAGAGAGGAAAGTTCTATAATGTTTGAGACCCTGGCTTCAGTTGTTCCTGGGGCCCATTTGCATCCCTGTCCTTCCCAACAATTTGTTTATACAATTTTCCTTGGATTTCCTGAGACACTGTTTTCCCTTTGTTGCCTAAGCTAGTTCAAGGTGAGTTCAAGCACTTGCAGCTAAGACACTTGACTAATATGGCAGTCTATTAACTGAGTTAGGGAAGAACAGAGAGAGGCAAGTCTGAGAAAGAAGATTATGACGTCACTTTTGGACATTTTAGGTTGAGTTGCCTTGGATATCCCTATGAAGATTTCCAGCAGTTACTTTATTATGACACTGAAGCTCAAAAGATACATCACATTCTCCCAGTCATCCAAAATATATTGAAAAAGACAAGTCTAAGTATGATGCCCTATAGTATATCACTACGTACACCCAAGTCATGATACTCTCAGGCTGTAATTTTTTCCAGTTGCCACACCTCTATTCAGTGGAGCTAGTATGCAGTTTACCGTTCTCACACTGCTTCACAAGGATATCAGAAAGAGTTTTTCTAAGAACTTGGATGAAATCAAAATTGAGTAGTTCCATGGCATGCCCCTGATCTTCTGGCTCAGCAGAACAGCATCAACATAAGGTGGAAATGAGATTAGTCCGACATGACTTGATCTTGGTGACCACAGCTCCTAGGACTGGCTGCAAATGAATGCTGCTCTTCTCTAACTATTCATAAATTAAGCAGCAGTAACTTATTCTTTCTCGGCTAAATCACCTGTGTTCATCTAAATCCATAGACCTAAGAAGTAATGGGTGGATGTATTGAATCTTGAATAACGTCTAGGATGTATCTCTGTTAGCCTTGTCAGTTCTATGTATGGATGCTTTTGGACCTCCAGGCAGGGAGATCCCAACATTCCATGAACTTAACGGTGCCTGTGAACTGTTCTTATTGTTCTGTTCCGCACGGAAGGGTGCCTCCGAAATATCATCTCATGCCACTCCACGAGAAAAGTATCTTTTCTTTCATGCCACACCAGAGCCTATTGCACCCCAGAAGGTACAAATATTGGTCCCAGCACCCGCACGCTGTGTGATCTTGGGAGAGTTACTTAAATATACTGAGCCACAATTTTCCTCACCTGGAAAATAAGAACAACAATGAATTCCTTAGCACATTTGTGAGAATTAAATTAAAGGACGTGTATACTGTTTATGGTGCACAGTCTGCTTCCAATAAAGAGTAACTGTGACTTATTTGCTAACTTGCGTTTGCTTATTTGTTCTAGTTGATGCCATGGATTACTTCTTCCTCTTTCCCATTCACCCATGCTCACCTCTGGTCGTGATTCTTTTGTATATCATTGACCACTCTTTTTGATTTCCCTTTTGCATTAATTCGTTCATCATGTTTGGGCACAGCTCATCCTCATGAAAAAAAAAAAGCTAAAGCATATTCCTCTACTCATACGAGCTGTCTGTATGGATAGGCTATATAACTGGTGACCTTAGGCAGCTAGTCAAGCAAGGCCCTTGGTCATTTTTGTCCACAGCCCTGACAAAGTGTCCACTTCCGGGCTGGTTCTCCAGTGCCTCCAGGTCAATCCAAACCGCACTGGGGGTAGATTATGTACACGTTACTAAACATGTTAATACACGTAATTACACATCTGGTTCATCATCCCTTTATGAGACACGTATTTCTCTTTTGTTGGCAAGAGAGCAATGGCTGAGAAAAAACTGCCCTGCCAAGCTGAGCTAGTAGGGCCTTATTATATAATATGCAACATCAAAGCAAAGGCAAAGAAGAGGCTCATAGATATTGCACCTTTCCAAAGATCAAGACCATCTTGGAGTGACCTCCCAACTAGCTCTTGGTATCCCTTTCTCTCCACACCCATTCCCTAGCCCACGATCACACCGTCCTCCCTTTCAGCCTATTCTCTCTTCTCCTGCTGGTGGGAGCTTTCTAATTTGTAAATATGACTATGTCTTTTTGCTTCATGGACCGTTCAGTCGGGCTTAAGTAAGGCCCGTGGTGATCTGGCCGTGACATACCTCTTCAGTCCCGTTTCTCACCACCCCCAGCCTCTGGTCTATGGTTCAACCATACTAGACACTGGAGTTTTCAGCTTTTTGAGTGTTCCATGATGTCTCTTGTCCCCCAAGCCTTGCCTGTGTAGTAGGTAGTCTCTGATAAACCTCTGCTTTCCCAACATTCTTGCCTTTGGCCTCGTCTAGATATCACTTCTTCTGGGAGTCTTTTTCTGACCCGAGGCTGCACTATCTGCCCCTCTAATAAACTGTGAATCATGGCATTTATCACATTATACAGTGATTTCCTATTTTTTAAGTTTATTTTTATTTATGTACTCTCTACACCCAATGTGGGACTTGAACTCATGACCCCAAAATCAAGAGGCACTTGTTCTTCTGACTGAGCCAGGCAGGTGCCCCTAGAGTGATTGTCTTTTCACTTGTCTATATCAGTCTACTAGACTTCAGGGACAATATGCAGAAGATCATGTCTGTTTTGCTCACCACTGTGTGGTCAATGCTTTCCATAGTACTCATCATTGAGTAAGGCCCTCAATAAGTCAGTGCTGAATCAGTAAATGAATGAATTAATTATGACATCAGAAGGTGACAAAACAAGGGTGCCTGGGTGGCTCAATCAGTGAGCGTTTGACTTCAGCTAGGGTCATGATCTCACAGCTTGGCTTGTGGGTTCGAGCCCCGCATCAGGCTCTGTGCTGACAGCCCAGAGCCTGGATCCTGCTTCCGATTCTCAGATTCTGTGTCTCTGTCTCTCTCTGCCCCTACCTCACTCATGCTCTGTTTCTCTCTCTCTCTTAAAAACAATAAATAAACATAAAAAAAAAAGAAGGTGACAAAACATCAAAACTGAGACATCAGTCCCAACTATCCATGAAATATCTGGGACAGACTTATACTAAAAAAAATTATCTGTTGTTTATCTGAAATTCAAATCTAACCAAGCATTCTATATTTTATCTGGCACCCTTCTTTGCTAATTTCAATACCTCTTTCTGCATGTCTGAGAGATAAATGTACTAATTTCAACAAACCATCTTAGATTATTTACTACCTTAGCATGTCAATATACTGAATGATCATGCAGCTGGTGATGAATAAATCCTTTCTCTCTCTCTTTCTTTAAGCAATGGGGATTATGTAGCTTTCTCGCTTGAATTTCAGCACTTCAAAGCCCTGGCTTAATGTGAACCAGTATAACGTGCATTCCTTTACATACTCTATTGTTGTGAACACTGTGGTTAGTTAAATTCCTAGGGACAGCGGTGACCCTTAAAATTGCTAAATCCTAATTCTTTTACACATTCCATTCATAGTCTAATTCACTGACTCCATTTTGAGTCTCTTTGCTTTTAAATTTTACTTTCATTATTGCATAATCAGTAGTGACTAGTGTTGAGTAATTAATGAGTAATCTGATTTTTAAACATAATACACTATATCTTTCCAATCCAGTTTCACCAATATTTTTTCAGAGATTCTTAGATCCTTTTTAAGAGAGAATTTATGTTCTTAGTGGTGCGCCTGGGTGGCTCAGTCAGTGAAGCATTCGACTTCGGCTCAGGTCATGATTTCGTGGTTTGTGAGTTCGAGCCCCGCGTTGGGCTCTGTGCTGACAGCTCAGAGCCTGGAGCCTGCTTCAGATTCTGTGTTTCCCCCTCTCTCTGTCCCTCCCATGCTCATGCTCTGTCTCTCTCTCTCTCTGTCTCTCAATAATAAATAAACGTTAAAAATTAAAAAAAAAAAAAAAAGAATGTATGTTCTTAGTGAACTAATAAGGAAACAAATACTGATAAAGTTAAGTGCACAACTATTCATAACAACAAACAGTAGCATAACAAGATATTGGTAACAATGAAGGGAAAAATCTTTAATACACAGTTGGTTACACCATTTAGTATATTTTTTCAGCATTTGCTGGAACATGTGAAAATTGTTAGGTTACTAGGAATTTTTAACCTAGATTGCCACAAGGAAAATGAATTTAAGTCCAAAATTACTCATTTATTAATAAGATCGTTAAGTATTTGCTTCCATTGAAGGTTGTGTCCTAGGAACAGTTCCAGATGTAGAAATGAGTGCTTTCCAGAGAAACAAAAACAAAAACAGTCTTATTTAGGGATAAGATATAATTTGGCAAGAGGAAAAGTGATGCTACATAAGACACCCTGAAATGTTCAGTGAGAACTCAGATGTAAGAGCTCAACTGGAGGAACCAGGTAAGACTCTGTTCCTGGTTTTTGTCAGACACGATGGTATTGGTCCTGGGCCTTCGAGGGTAGGTAAGATTCCAAGATGGATGATGAGGCACGGCCACACAGAAGAGTCCCCGTGGTTAAAGCCTGCCTTTACCCTTAACAGGAGCAACATTCAACCGCTTGCAAATTACATCCTCTAAAGAAAACCTCAAACAATGTTTACACAATGGCCTGAGAATTTCTAAGATGGCATCATAAAACATTAATAAGGCCCCTAGCTATATTTTAAAACACAACGGAATTGATAACACGACAGAGATACACTGAGAAAACATGGGGCGGGAAGTTAGCCGTGTCTGTGATAGTCACAGATAACTCCCCACCCCATGTATTTGAAGACAATGCTTCCGAATGATTTTCCTGTGACTGGATGTTGGAGACGGTCTCTTAAAGCTTGTGTCCCTAGCGTGAATACAACCAGCCCCTTAGTTGACAGACATGAATGTTTTTTAAAGAGCTGGATGATTTTTCCCAGTGCAGGGCCCCAAGGGCTGGCAGCCGCCATTGGGACGCCTTAGGAGGAAGGTTCCGTGGGTGTGTTACAGTGCATGAAGGAACAACTCCAGGAGAGGTTGTGGGGATTTTTATCTCCTCCACCTTGGTTCTGATTCATTTCCTAGGCTCATGTAGCTCTCAGGTGGCGGGGCCACAGGGTGTGGAAAGCAATTGCAAGGCTAAACCCTAAGCCTTCCTCTTGGCCATTCTTCTGTAACACAGGATGCTCTCCCCACAAGCTCTCCCCCCTCTCATTTTGTTCTGATTTCTTTGAAGAATGTGGATGTGAATGGCAGGTGAGGCCAACCATGGAAACAGGAACTATGAATTCACTAACTCTGACCTGCATTTCCAAACTCCAGAAAGCTCTACAAACTGAGTTTTTGTAACTCATTTGGCAGCAAAATCTGACCTCACCTGAACTCATTTGAAAGCTAAATCTTACCTAGACTGACATGAGGCTATTTATAGTCTTTGGCCAACTAGTATAAATATTCACGTGTTTTATTCCAGAAATGTGAATGTATTTTAGCACAGAGTGCTGTCCCAGAGTCTGCTGTGAGTGTAAATAATATACAGTGCTTACACTGTATTACTTTTGTAAAATTCCAAGATAATTCTGAAGTTCGGACATCTGGCCCCAGGCTTTTGGCTAAGGCCTCGTCATCCTACAGCACAAAACGTACTGTTGATCGCACACAGGGGGAGGAGCTGAGCTCACTGTACGAAGGATGGACCTTGGTTCAGTTACTACCTCTGAATTCTCACCCTGTAGCATATGAAATTAATATTCCTCTGCCTCGATCGGTTTCAATCTGTGATCTAGGAACACTGGAAATTTGTATGCTAACTTAGAGAGTCTAAACCTTTATTATCAGATATTAAAAATTTGTTTGTACTTTATTATAATAGCAAGACATTACTGATAGCTCATTAGAACGAAGGCTGTTTCTTCTCCCTACTGATCAATTTCCTCCTCTATCTTTGTGTGGGATGGTGGTAGCAAGTGAAGAAAGTAGGACCAAGGCCAGCTTCATGGATATGTGACCGGTGTAGTCACACAAGCCCTGTACCCCAAAAGTGTATTGGGGTTCTCCAAAGAAGTAGATATATATGGGGGGGGTATTTATTATAAGGAATTGGCTCATGGGATTATGGAGGCTGGCAAATCCCAAGGTAAGTTGGGTAAGTCAGGAAGCTTCAGACACAGGAAAGCTGATAGTTTAGTTTCAGTTGGAGTCTAAATGCCTGCGAAGTAGGAGGGCCGATAACGTCAGTCCAAAAGCCAGAAAGAACTGATGTTTCAGTGTGAATCTGAAAGCAGGAAAAACTCTTACTTGGAAAAGAGTCAGCCTTTTTGTTTTATTCAGTTGATTGGATGAGTTCCATCCATATTAGAGAAGGCAGTCTGCTCAACTTAGTCTACTGATTTAAATATTAATTTCATCCAAAAACACCCTCACAGAAACTCACAGAATCACGTTTGGCCAAATATCTGGGCACCCCATGGCCCAGTCAAGTTGATATATAAAATTAACTATCATAGAAGAGGACCACATGCTTGGAGTTTATTGGTCTATGGCCATCAATTAGAAATATTTGATAATCTTATCTTTTCTTAAAAAAAGGTTTTATTTTTAAGTAATCTCTGTACTCAACATGGATCTTGAGCTCACAACCCCGAAATCAAGAGTCCCACACTATACTTACTGAACCAGTCAGTCTCCCTGATAATCATATCTTTTATTTGTATTTTCTTTTTTTTTTTTAATTTTTTTAACGTTTTTATTCATTTTTGAGAGACAGAGAGAAACAGCATGAGCGGGGGAGAGACAGAGAGAGGGGGAGACACAGAATCCGAAACAGGGTCCAGGCTCTGAGCTGTCAGCACTTAGCCTGATGCGGGGCTAGAACCCACGCACTGTGAGATCATGACCTGAGCTGAAGTCAGACGCTTAACCGACTGAGCCACCTAGGCACCCCTATTTGTATTTTCTAACTGAAGCCCAATGGGACATTGCAGCATGTGTGAGGTTTTGGAACCTCAACCCACCCAAAGTCCCATCTCTCATCACTCCCCGTCTCCTGTTTTTGTCTGCCTGTCCCTGTACCCCTGCCCAGTGACCACTGCTGCCCTCCGCTCCTGGCATGGGGCCTGGGCACAAGTGTGGGAAGGACCAAGGTCAGGCACCAGCCAAGTTGCAGGGCAAGGCCCCGGGGTCTGGAGGATTTGAGCTGGCACTCTAAGTATCCCTATATCTGCGATAATGTGACTCTAAATAGCAAAACCGAACAAGTAACAAAAATACCAAGACAGATCAGAAAAACACCATAGAAGAAAAGGAAAGAAAAAGAAAAAAACCTGTTTTCTTGATTTATTGAACAAAGAACCTGAATTTTCATTTTGCACAGGACCCTGCAAATTCTGCAGTGGGCACAGGGTAGGAAGAATACTCAATGGAGTCTTTTTAGCTTTCACTACCTCCCATGTGCAAGCACATCTACACACACACACACACACACACACACACACACACACAGAGTTGTTTTATTGGTTTTTTTCCTATTTTTTTTAACTTTTTTGGGGGGGTATTTTATTTTTAAGAGAGAGAAAGGACAGAGAGAGAGACTGAGTGTAAGTGGGGGAGGGGCAGAGACAGAGAGGGAGACACAGAATCTGAAGCAGGCTCCAGGCCCTGAGCTGTCAGCACAGAGCCCGATGTGGGGCTCGAACTCACAGACTGTGAGATCATGACCTGAGCCAAAGTTGGACGCTTAACCAACTGAGCCACCCAGGCGCCCCTTTCCTATTTTTCATGGTATGAATGCAAAAGAAGAAAAAGTTCAAGAATCAGTCAGTTCAACAGATATTTTCACCTGGGATCATAACAGACTTTTCCCTTTCACTCTTTTCACACTTCCAGACTGCATATAGTCCTAAAGATGGTTGAAAGTAGCTCTCATCACCATCCTTCTTATTCATTTCCACTCCTGATGACCTATTCCAAGAGCATCACACCCCCTTTCTCCTCCTCCATCCCCCCTCCTCCTTCCCTTCCTCTTGTTCCTCCTGCATTTCTATCACCATTACCACCACCACTATCACCATAGGAAGGGTTATCATGCTTCAAATGTACCAGACAATGTATTAGGTGCTTCGTATATTACATAATGTATTTCTCACAGCCCCCCAGCGAAGTACATGAGATTACTCCCATTCCGCAGTTGAGAAAACACTGCTGGGACTTGAAGCAGCTCTAGGGTGTGCCCCTTCCACTGAACAGACCCCAGTATACGACCTGCACAGCCTCCTAATTTAAATGGCTCATCTTGTCTTTTTCAAGCTTTTTTTGTCGAGCATTCAGGGCCCCCACCGTAACACAAGTGTATCTACTTTCTAATCTTATCTTCGGTTAACCCAGTATTAGGTTTCTTTCAGCTGCAGGTGACAGAAATGCAACATAGCAGAAACACACAAGGAATTGTTTGGCTCCTGTAACTGGAAAGTCCAATGTGGGAGGAAAGTTTTGCTTCAGGCCCAGTTGGCTCCGAGGATTCAAACTCTGCCCTCGGGATCCTTTCCTTCCCCTCATGGCTCCTTATCCTTCCAAGTTGACTTAATTCTTAAGCAACCTTCTCTGTAACGACAGTGATGCCCATAGCAAAGCTACATTTACACTGTAAATGTATTACACTGTAAATGCATAACTAGCAATCACAGAAAAGGGAAAATTATCCCTTCTTCTCTTGCACCCTTATTAATCTCCCCAGAGGACTCTGATTGGCTCTGCTTAGTTCACGTGCTTCCTCAGAGAAGTTCTCTGTTCCAATCCAGGGGTATAGAGTGCCCTGATTGGACAGACTGTCAGGTGGTAGGTGGAGCCCTGTGACGGACCAAAAAATCAGAATCGCGAAGAAACATGGAGGAACAATTCCTGAAAGCAAAGGAAGTCAAACAAACGAACAAGAAACCCCACAAAAATATGTCCATTGCACCTGCTACATCAGCTATCAACTCTGACTGAGCAAGGTACGCATTTTCCTGACTCTAAGCTACTGTTCATTCTGCCCATCCCCCTTCCCCACCTTCAAACTCCAGACTATTCCTGTTTCCTAATGTTTGCCCTTAATTCAGGACCTGGATTAAGCTCCCTCTTCTAAACAGTTGTATCGGGCTGCTTGGCTAGCTCAGCCAATAGACCATTCGACTCTTGATCTTGGGGTTTTAAGATCGAGCCCCAGGTTGGGTATAGCAATTACTTACAAATAAAATCTTAAAAAAATAATAAAATAAAAAGCTGTATCTATCTCTCCTTCCCAAGGGGATCTTAACTTCCTCTCTACTTGGTGTTTATCTAATTATAGGCCTCCCCATGCCTCAAAGATCAGGGCATGAACCAAGCAAAAGGTCAATGCCACCTCAGCCTTTCTCTTTAATGAGGTTTAAGATCTATAGCCAGTTCAACCCAGAAACAAGGGCCAGAAACAAGCTTGCCTGCTGCCTGGAGTCTGAGAACTGAAGCTCTGTCCTTTGAAACTGTCTTGCAATTCTCTTGCTGGCACCTGCTTAGGGAGTTGGGCAGTCTCTTTCACCTCACAGAATCCTAGCTCATTCCTCTTCCTTCCTGTGAGTATTTGCTGTCTGGCATCTAGACATCTAGAGCAGGGGCCAGCTTGTGCTGAACCGATCCTTTCCTTCCCGTGGACTCCAATGATGCCCTCTTGTCTGTCATTCATCCAGAACTTAGCATAGATGACCCTGTTTTGTTGGTATCTTTGCATATTACTATTGGCCAATGATTATGATGGGCTGTGACTCCAAAACAACTGGCAATCTGTGGTTGTGTGTAAGTCCCAGATAAGTTGTGCAGATAATAATATTTATAGAGGCTTAGGGTATTTATGGAGCCCTTGATAATTGTTCCACTCTGTGCTAAGCACTGCCCGGGTGGGATCTGGGAATGCAGAGACAGGCTCTCTTTCCTTAAGGAAAATTCATCTTGCTGTAGAGACCGACCTCTCTGAAAATAGTGAGTGATCAAGTTCATGATGAACTTCAAGCTACTGACTCAGAATGATTGGGCAACATGGTTCAGGATTTATAGAATTCAACCAACCAGTTCTGATCACTCCGACTTCATCTTGAAGACTGGTGCTCCTTGGGAATCCACAACAGGAATGAGAGCTAAGAATTCGAGACAATATAGGTTGCATCTATGAGTGGAAATAGTGATAGAGTACATAAAATAACTTTGTCAAAAACTTGAAGGACAGGAGCGCCTAGCTGGCTCAGTCAGAAGAACATGTGACTCTTGATCTTGGGGGTCCTGATTTCGAGCCCGGTGGTAGATGTAGAGATTAATTAAAAAACAAAACAATAATAAACTTTAAAAAAGAATTAAAAATAAAAACTTTGAAGGACATAAATGTGGCGTGAGCCAGTTGAAGACAGGGAAAGTTCCAGGTCAGATTCATTTTGTCTGTGTCAGTATATTAGTACTCTACAGCTTAGTAGAATAATAACAAAGTTATCTTAGTATAGCTTAGAGAATAATAACAAAGACCCAAGCATAGAAGTGTCTTCAATAGACAATTACTTTTCCTTCGTGTTAACTGTTCAAATGTGAGTTGTCTGGGGTTAATATGGCACACCCATGATGCCATCAACCTTAACTACCATATTATTCTGCCATCCTTGGCACAAAGGTTCCATCTGGTAGTCTAAAATGGCTAGTCTGGATTCTGTGTCAGTTTGCAACCCTCTCAGGAACTTCCTGGCTATAATCTGAAACCAGCCTCCATATGTGAAGGGCAGGGAGAGATGGAAGAAAGAGGCAGGTTAGTAGGTGGCAGATTTAAAGGGGAAAAGGGAACTTATATACGAAGCTTGTATGGGGCAGCAGCATGGCGAATGGATTCTCCCACCTGCCCGCCATATCTTAAAAGTTCATCGCTGGGTTCAGCCATGTATACTGTGCAGGTGTTCTCAACATCACACTGCTATCTCAAGGCTATGTCCTTGGAGCAGCCTCTGGGAGTGGGAGAGGCAAATGGAACCCGTATTCCAAGAATGGGGGGAAGGGGGTGAGTCTCCAAGTGCCCAGGTCCAGCTCACGTATCAGCCAGCAGTCATGTCTTTTTGATGACCTCCCCCAATGTCCTGCCATCATACTTTTATCACAGTCAATGGGAAGAAAAGAAAAGGTTTAAGGGGTAAGCATACTCATGCTTCTCAAGGCACGATTCAGAGTTAAAACCCATTCCCTTCTGCTAATATCCTACTGGTCAAAACTGAGTCACATGGTCTTATCTAGCTGCAAGGGAGGCTGGAAAATGTGGTTCTTGTTTGGGATGCCAGTTGCTTAGCTAAAACTGAAGGGATCCTATTACTAAAGGAAGGAAAGAATATGTGGTGGTATAACCAGCAGTAAGTAAAATAGAGAAACAGATGAAATAAAGGTGGGATGGAGAGAGATACATTTGCTTCACCTGTTGATCAGTTGCTGAAACAGAGATGTTGGCAAGTTTTCCAAACTGTTCAATTTAAAAACAGTTCCCTTTTGACCTTTAAGGTTGCTTTTTGTTTCGAGTATTTTAGTGCCTGTCTTCCCTCCTTTCAACTTCGTTGTTCCTCCCGTCTCTGAGCTTAGCACCCTTGAAGAGCTAACATACCTAGCAGGATCAGAGCACAGGCAAAGGTTAGCTCATCCACCCAGTAAATCTTTCTTGAGGGCCTACTATGTGCCAAGCCCTGTTCTGGGTGCTTGGGTACGTCAGTGAACAAAACCAAGATCCCTGCCTTGTGTAGCTCCTGTTGGGAGGCGGGCAGGGGGGCGGGAATACACAGTAGCAAGAAACAGTTCCCATGGAAACAATACTAATTATATCTCAGACAAGTCTTTCAGCTCCTAGAAGGGAGGAGGTGGTAACCCCTGTAGCCTGTAGGGGTCCTGTATCCTACATGTGTGCTGCCCGGACACTTGAAAGATTCTTTTCTTGTTTGTTTATTTATTTGTTTTGAGAGAGAGACAGAGAGAGACAGTGCACGTGGGGGAGGGGGAGGGCCAGAGATAGAGAGGGAGAGAAAGGGAATCTCAAGAAGGCTCCACACTGTCAGCACAGAGCCTGATGTAGGGCTCGATCTCATGCACTGTGAGATCACGACCGGAGCTGAAACCAAGAATGGCATGCTTCACCCACTGAGCCACCCGGACGTCCCTTGAAAGATTCCTGACAACGTTGATAAATATCTCTGTAGAGTTCCTTGGATTTTTTTTTTTCCTCAAAAAAAAAAACAAAAAACAACCCACCTGGCAACAGTTATTTATTTTTCATAATCAACTGGATCACTAGATTTAATAGGACTTTTTGGTGTGTTAGAAACCTAAGTAGCCTGGGGACAGGGAAAAGTAGTGGAGATGTTTTTTTGTTTTTAGTTTTTTGTTTTTTAAGGATTCTGGGATGGCTTATGCTTTAAGACAAACTAAGTAATCTTAGGGACAATTGGAACTAAAAATTCAAATGCAGGCAGCACTTTCTAGGTGTGAGCTTTTTTTTTTTTTGTCTCTGGAGACTGGCTTCCTCTCTATGCAAAGAAGCCCTATACCTCCAAATTGCACATCTCATGGTGTCATCGAGAGTATATGGGGTTCTTTTTCACACTTCAGTTTGACAAATTCCAAGGTGGCACTGCCATGGGTTTGACTTGGGTCAGGTGTGGAACCTATATTGATAATCTGTAGGCCCAGAATCAGGAAAACAGGAAAGACGTGATCCCTAAGAGCCTACTTCTTGGATATACTCAGCTGCACTGCTAGCTCAGTTTGGATACAGAAGCTATTTGACAGATTGTCGTAAGATTTGAGGACATCTCTCTCATCAGTCACTTTTTCAAGAAGTGGTACCCAAGACTGAGCAGGTTAAGAGCAGAATTATTCTGAAACAGTGACATAACTCCAGAGTCAAATCCCAGGTCTTCACTTTTTTGAGAGAATTTTTAAAGCGATGTCATGAATAATGAGTTAAACAGAATGTTACAATCAGGAGTGTGTTTTAATTTGTTTTGTTTTGGAATAGGCCCCAGGCATCTTTCAAGCGTATGTGCCCACAGAAAATGGGTAGTTCAGGAAGTTCTGTAATGGCCACAGATAATTATCTTTAAAAAACAAGAAACTGAGACATTAATGTAAAAAGTATTCTGTAAACAATGAAGGCTTTTATTTTAAAATGTCAAGGTCCCCGGGAAAACAGCTCCAAGTTTACAACCTTTGTTTTCCATTCGGTGGTGATGAGCATTATATTTTTCTCCCCAAATGAGAATGTTTTGAATCAAATAATACTTCCTCCTTCCTTTGTGACTCAGCCTAGAATGACAGCAGAGTTAGTTTTCCTTATCTCGACATTTCTGCCAAGGATTTGTGTAGGTTCACTACCATTTGGAATGCTAGTGGGGCAGGGGCTCTGTTTTTCTGAGCTTTGTAAAGTCCCTAATGCAGCAAGAATGTGTGGGCATCCAGATACATTTTAATTATATACACTTGAAATAAAACATAGTATCCAGGGGCGCCTGGGTGGCTCTGTTGGTTGAGTCCAATTTTGGCTCAGGTCATGATCTCCCAGGTGATGAGTTTGAGCTCCCCATGGGGCTCACAGCTGTCAGCACAGAGCCCGCTTCAGATCCTCTGTCCCTCTCTCTCTTTCTGCCCCTCCTCTCTCATGCTCTCTTTCTCAAAAAACAAAACAAAACAAAACAAAAACAAAAACATAGTATCCAGCCTCCAACTACATACAAAAGGCCAAGTTTTGATTCGACAACACAAACTCAAAGCAGTTGAGAAGTTGAAGCTCTTTTCACTTGCGGTCTCTGCTTTCTGAAAGGGAGCCTGCAATGCCTGTGGTCAGACCCCTTCCCTGGGTCAAATCTGGATGAGCTCAAAACCTGTTTATTTGTTGTTGTTGTTGTTGTTGTTGTTGTTGTTGCTTAATGATCACCTTTATTTCTGTTCAGCCATCTTAAATGGCTTGATCTGTTGGCCAATATCAGCAAAATAAAAACTAGCTGTTAGGGCAGCCCAAACTGTCTGATCACTTTTTTCAAGCTCGTGTTTTTTGGCTCCTGGTCCCGGCATGGCACTAGGACTTTGTAGAGCATTCCTGTTGGAGCATTCTGGGTGGTCTTGAGGTCCCTTCCAGGAATGAATGGTGCCAGGCATAGCACTGAAGGGAGGGACATCGGGAAGATATCCTTTCAAAGCCAAGGTGGTCTTTCAGATTCCAGAACTGTTGGGTGATGTTGGTAGCCCACCTACCCACACCACCCCCTCCCTCCTCAGCCACACTGCCAGGCCAATGGGGAAAGACGCCAGAGAGCTGCTGGCATAGAGATTGGTCAACCTCAGCAGCCCCGTCCCTCCTGCAGCTGACAAACAGGCAGTTGCCTATTTTTACTTTGACTAGACTCTACTTCCGCTTACCTCAATCACATCCTTTATAGATTTATTTCCCTTCCTTCCTCCTCCTTCCTCTTTCCCACTGTTATTTATAAATGTTATATGCTTGTTTACAGAGAGAAGAATGATCTTTAAAACCAACCGCGGATACACTGGCCAGCCGACCCACTTTCGGGTGCCCGCTCTTACCATCACAGATATTTCTATGTCTCTCTTTTCGATCGCTCCCCCTGGATAGAGAAAGACCGGCAGCAGGAAGGGTGGTGACTCAAACCCAGAACCCAAAAAACAAACACCCACTAATGACTCAGATGCTGGAACTGGGGAGATTCTGAGACTTTCCTTTGCTGAAAAAAAATGCATATGCAAACAACATTTCCATCCACAGGAAGCCAAGCTGGTTCCTGGCTCCTCCTGCACGGGGACTCTGCTGAGGTGGCAGCGAGTCAGGGATGTGTCACCGACCCAGACGTGGAGTTTACTGGGTCAGTAGATGGAGGGCAGCCTGGACTCAGATCTCTTTGCTTTTTTTCCAAATGCCTGTTGGAGAAAATCTGAAGTATCCTGTGTGAGTCAGTCGTGAGTGTTGCTGTTTCCAGGCAAGGGCGTTTAAGTCACTGCCCTCCATCTTCCCTGCTGGGTTTAATTGTGATTTTAATTAGCAAGCTTGTCACTGGAGCGGAGGCGTGGCCTTTCTTCCGACGGAGAGTTTGCTGGCTGTGTGGTCCTTGGTTGCCACTTGGATGGTATAATCATAAAATACTTTTTGTTTTCTTTAGTGCTTTTTCTTTCAAAAGTTCAAAGGGCTTTACCAAACCTTAACCCTTAGGGCCCTCCGTTTATATTTGGATTAAAAACTGAGTGAAGATGGGGATCTTTTGTGGCAAAGTGCTTTGAAACCCTGAGATGAAAGGGAACCCGTAAAGAGAAATTAACCTCATTTATTTTTTAAGCACCATTTTGCATGCATGTGTGGACAGATGTAATTTGAGGCAACTTGAATCGAGCCTCCTCTTTACTCTGCTTGTGACCCTCCCCATCTCCAGCTGCGTGGAAGGACCTTTTTTTTTTTTTTTTTTCTTTTCACTTCTCTATTTCCCAAGCCAGGGCCTGTCTGGTGGAAAGGCTGATTCAGGTTTATAACCAACTCTGGGCCCTGCCTCCAGGCACGGCACCCCTCTGTGGCTGGATCGCCGGGAGGAGGAATCCGAAGTTCAGTACAGAAAGGAGAAAGTGAGGAGAAAGGAGGCCCCAGCCTGGCTTGGCTTCCATACCTTGCATTCCTCAGTTCATTCCGGAATTCATTAACACACACGCAGCTTTGCACTCATAAGTGCTTGGGGGCAAGGCTAAAATCTAGTTGTACCACACTGGTCTTACCGTGCATGTGGCTAGTATATTGAAATACTCTTAGATTGACTTGTAAGTAGTCATTGCCTATGCCTCTGCCACTCTTAAATATTTTGGATTTCACCCCTGCTTTGTGAGCTAGGAGAGAGAGAGTCTTCTTGGTCTCCTCTAATGCTTGGCATCGTAGCCTGCCCTGTGTTTGAAACGGGGATACTAATTGATTAGGGAGAAGAAAGGAAAGCATTCAGCTGCTTCCTTAGGCCATGGGGGTAGTAGAGGGACCAGCTCAGGATTTCCCTATAAGTGGTATTTGAGTGCTTCTAGTAAAGGAGTCAGAGCTTCAATTTTATCATTCAGTCTCTTAGGTATTTGAATGGAGAAAAAGCCCACACAAAGATCAATGACTGGATGAGGAATAAAATACATTTCCATTTATTGACTTAGTCAAAAGTTTGACAGCCTCTGGAAGACTGGGCTGGAGGGCAAGGGCCAGGCCTGAAGCCCCACACACCTGTTATGGACTAAATGTTTGTGCCCCGAGCCTCCCCCCCCCCCCCCCCCCCCCCCCCCCCCGTGTTAAATCCCTAATTTCGTGGTATTTGGGAGATAATTAGGTGTAGATGAGGTCATAAGGGTGGGACCTTCATGATGGGATTAGAGAACCCTCCCTGCCTCCCTCCCTCTCTGTCTCTCTTTCTCTCTGGCTGACCTCTTCCCCGTGCTCCCTCTCCACTGTGCACAAAGGAGAGGTCATGTGAGGACACAGCAGGAAGGTCGCATTCTGCAAGTCAAGAAGAAAGTTGTCACCAAACCCAAAACATGCTGGCGCCCTGACCTCAGAGTTCCAACCTCCAGAGCTGTGAGAAATAGACGCCTGCTGTTTCACCTGTGGCAGCCCAAGGGGACCAAGTCGGTGCCCTGCTCCTCATTCACTGGATTCTCACGATTCTCTCACATGGTAGAGATGCTGAAACAGAAGAGGCCAGTGTGCCCGAACCCACCTGTGAAGGCCAGTGGCCTAGAAACAGAAAAAACGGTCCACTTTGCTGGACACTAGAAATAACGGGCAAAGGATGGAACCTGGTCTCTGCCTTCAAGGCCCACTGCCTATCAGTATCTCAGATTTCGACCAACCAGAGCTCCTCTTCTGGTGAGGGGGCTGAGGGGGGAGAAGATGACACCCTGTTGAGAATACATGCCCTAAGATGACCTAGAAGTCATGTTCAACCTAGTGTGCCAATTGAGCATGGGATTAAGAAATACTCATTGGATCTGGTACAGGGAGGGATACCCAACTTTCCCCGTTGAGCATGCGTGTCTCTACCTTACCCTGGGCTTTGATGGATTCAGGGAATGGCAGATGGCCCAGTTGCATGAATTCACACCGTAGGGCCATGGTTCTCTACCTTCACTACATACGGGCATCATTTGAGGTACTTTGAAGAAGATCCTGACTTCACTGGTCTGGGATGCTGGGGGCATCAAGAGTTTTTAAAGCTCCCCAAGTGAATCTAGTGCGCAGTTAAGGTTGAAAGCCACTCGGGATAACCTGAGAGTGAGAATTGGATCCATTTCATGGAACTATCTCATTAAATTGTGTCATAATTCTGACCTATCTCCTACTTCCCTTTGGGCCAAGGGAGTGCATTTACTACACATCGCACATTGCACGTAAGGTGTTTGCTTAGATTGCTTCGCTGATTTGTGTTTCAACAGACTTGCTGGGCCAATAAGGACAAATCAATCACTGATCCGTTACTGTGCCTGAGTTACTACCGAATGAAGTCCATGTGATTGCAAAAGTTGGGATACTGTCGTGTACTCCTAGGCCACGTGCTCCTAGGTTCCACGTTCTGGGTCACTGATTTCTTGTGTGGCAAACACCTCATCTTCTTACTCTTATTTTAAACAAATTAAAAAATTCTTAGCAGTTAATGACAAACGAGGTACTCTAAAAGAGACGATTTTGAGGCACGACTGTGGCATTTAATCTTTTTTTTTTCACAAGTGTTAATTTTTCTCAAAGTTGTGTATGTACGCTGTTTTAAAAGTGGAATGAGGCTTACTATGGCAAATAGCAATCCTTTACTTTTACCCCTTCCCCTTCCCAATTCACCCTCCCCAACAGCAAACATATTTACCCTTTCAGCTGGTTTTCTAATATTGTCCCATATGTCCGGATAACAGGCTTCCCTTGCTATTTCTTAGCAATAATCTGTTGACTTCCTAATGTAAAAGATAAGGAGTTAACTCTCTCACTCTGCCTCTGCCACACACGCAAACATTTCTTCTCTGACATCCTAATCAATGCATAGATTTTAGTTACGTCGATATTTAGTTAATCATGTATTATTATCATAGCTGAGCCGTGCAAGGTGGTGATCAGATTTCCTTGCTTGAATAAATTTCTTGCTATTTTTTGGATTGAATAGTTATCTCATTTTTTATTTGCTTAATTTTTTTATGTACCTTAGGTTAATTTATCTTCAGATTGTCCCCCATCTTCTAAGATTGTGTTCAAGTGTATCAGATAATCTGTCAAATTCAACTGTTTTGGGTTGTTTTTGTTTTTTAGAGTGATTGCCGGTGGTGCGATTTGTATATGCTCCGGTCTGGACTGACCGATTGTGCTCTAGAATTGAGAGAGCTGATGTTCTAGGAGCTCCCTTCATCATCATCGAAGGGATTATCTTCACCTCTCTCCTGTGTTGGGTTTCCGGCATCTTGAATCTCGTGTATTCCTCTTTCCTGGTTTACTCCCTCATTTTAGCGGAACATATCCTCCGGTAGCTTTCTTTTTTAAAACTATTTCTTAATTTTTTTAATGTTTATTTTATTTTATTTTATTTTATTTTATTTTATTGAGAGAGAGAGAGACAGAGCAAGTGGGGGAGGGGCAGAAAGAGGGGGAGCAAGAGGGAATCCCAAGCAGGCTCCACGTTGTCAGCACAGAGCCTGACTGGGGGCTCAATCCCATGAACTGGGAGATCATAACCTAAGCTGGTATCAGGAGTCGAACGCTTAACTGACTGAACCACCCAGGAGTCCCCCTTCCAGTAGCTTTCTGAGTAAGTTGTATGGGAAGAAAATCATTTGAGGCTTTGTGTAATCAGTAACGTGTATATTCTAGCTTTGTAGTTGATTAATAGTTTGCTTAGGTACAGAATTTTAGACTGGAACTAATTTTCTTTCAGAATTTCGAAGGTGTTGATTCATCATCTTGTAAGTTTTAAGCTTCTGTGGGAAATCCAATGCCATTCTGAAAACCAACTTATATTACTTATTTTTACATTCTGAAAGATTTTGGGATCATCTCTGCTCTATTATGAAATTTCACAATAATAGATGTCGGCATGAGTTTGTTTTCATTTATTTCATTTTCATTGTTTGTCCTGGCTTTATTTTCATTTATTTTCATTGTTTGTCCTGGCTTTTAGAGGGACTTCTCAGTTGGGGAATTAGTGTCCTTTACTTCTGGGATACATCCTTGAATTATCTCTTTGACAAGATCCTCTCATCATTTCTTATGTTCTCTCCCTCTGGAAATTGTATTACTTAGTTGTATGTCCATGACTTATCTTTGTTTATTATGTTTTATTTTCTATTTTCCACCTCTGTATTTTAGTTCCACCTTCTGGGAGTTTTTCTTAAATTTATTTTTTAATTTTTCTATTGAGTTTTTCATTTCTTCTATAATGTTATTGTTTTCTAAAAGCTTTTTAAATTTTGTTTGTTTTCTCTCTTAAATAGCATCTCCTTCATATTTCATGGATATAACATAGTTTCTTATCTAAGGATGTTAATAATATTAATTTGAAGTTTTCTCTTTTCTGTATAGTGTGTTTCCCCTGAATGGCTTTCCGCCCCCCCCCCCCCCCCCCAATGATGTGTTGTTGTTATTTTCTGTGTTTTTTATATTAGAGATTTATCTTGGATGTTGGTAGTCAATGATTTTTCCACTTATGCTTCATAGTGGGGAACTCTAAAGCTGGTTGGAAGCTCTGGATATGTGTGATGCTCTAGGTTAGAGAGCCTCTGAAGTCAATGTATTTGGGTCTTTTAAGGTGGTCAGTTTTCTCCAAGGAAGACTCTTTCAATCTCCTGCTCAGAGGAGGGCACATGTCTGATTACCAAAGTTGCTGGGGTGGAGAGTTGGATTGGTGAGGAGGAATGTCTTAGAATACTGTTAATTCCTTCACTGAATCTTGGTTTTGTCATGGACCCTGTCTGCTCTTCTGTGCCTGATATTACCCAAATAAAGAGACCCTGTGATTTACTCTTTCCAGAGAATAAACTTCCAGACTTCTGCCAGGGTAGGAGATAGGCAGCTTGCCCAAGCATGTGAAGTGGGAGAAGGGATATAGGGACGCGACTGCTTTTCAAACATCCTTCAATCAGTCCTCCTTTGTCAATATTACCTTAAAAACCTCCACCCCACGTTCATAGGGGTTCATCAATTCCTGAATTTTGTTTGGTAGGCTTCATGCCCAGTGCGGAGCCCAACATGGGGCTTGAATTCACGATCCTGAGATCAAGACCTGAGCTGAGATCAAGAGTCGCATGCTTAACCAACTGAGCCACCCAGGTGCCCCAATTCTGGAAACATGTAATGAATCTGAAGTTAGAGTTCCCTACTGTTGGTTTAAGATTCAGCTTTCTTGGGTTTGCCAGTTTGACCACCAGTTGTCTATCTTCTTGTCTTCAAAATTCTGTTGCTATGGTTTCCTTCCCTGCTCCACCATTGTGGATTTATGGCTTATAAAATTACTTGTATTGTTGTTGCATTTGGGTTTTAGGAAGAATGTGTTTAATCTACCACCTTTGTATAGAAACCCTTAGATTCTCATTACTTTCACCATGTCTCAAAAAATAAGAAGACATCCCCATTTCACAGATGAGAAAATGAGACCTGATATCACAGTTACTACATGATTTAAACCTATACTCTCTGTGTTCAAATCCGTTGGTCTTTCCATTATCTCATTTTGGCCAACTTAAACCTAAAACTTAAAAAAAAAAAAAAAAAAAGGTGGTCATGATATTTCAGTTTCACTAGAGCAAATTATGAGGCAAGATGATAATTGCTGGGGGCGGGGGGGCACATGGATGGCTTAGTCGATAGACCGTGCAACTCTTGATTTTGAGGTTGTGAGTTTGAGCCCTACATTGGGTGTAGAGATTACTTAAAAAAATAATCTTAAAAAAATATGATAATTTCTGGGCAAGATAATGATTTGAAATTTAACGGTTATTAAACGCAAATAACATGTTAAGGCTGTGTAGGCCTGGTTTCCTGTCTTGAAGATCAACAGGAAAACAGTCTTCGAAATATCTCCTTTCTGCGTATAAATGTCTTCATGGAAACTCTGGGCAGTTTGGCATTGTTCACTGCTTTAGCCATGTTGGGTTATTGATTTTCAGTGTTGGGTGTTTTGTTTTTATTTATTTTTAATCTGGAAGTTACATGATTTTCTTGAAAAGAAAAGTTTTGTATATGTTTTCTGGCTCTGAAAGATGCTTTTGTAACCACAAAACAAATATTCCTTTACTTACTGATTCCCCTCCACACCTCTTCACAAGCATGCGTATTTTAAATGGCATTATTTATAGCAGAGTCACTGAGAGAGCTATAAAGGGCTTAATGAATGTACTAAATGTGTTTCCAAAAGTAATTTCCAATTCTTATCCATGTCAGCAATGACAGTTGTGTGAATGTTTACAAGGTACTCATAGGTCAAATGTTGAGACTTACCATTTGGTAGTATCTCTTAGGTGGCTTTAACCTGTATTGGTAAAGGCACTTTAACCCATACTGGTAAAGGTCTTTATCAACTGGTATTCCATCCTTGTCTAAGAACGAAGTTTAAATTGAGTGACCTTTTGAGCAGCCTAAATTTGTTCTGCTTCTTGATTTTGTCCATGGAAAACCCTTTCAGTTGGTTTTAGGTCTGGCTTTCTTCTGGGCTTGGCGTTTCAGATTTGGTTCCAATCTGTGAATGACTCTAACCAAAGTAATGGGTTTAAGCTTCATTTTTAACTGGAGAGACAACAATTCTATCATGCTTCAGGTCATAAGTCTTGTTGCCAAAAAGTTTCACAAGTGACAGTAATTATGTATTTATGATTTATTGGAGAGTTTGAGTGTTCCAGAATAATAAGAGTTGGAAAGTGAACACTTTAGGGCAAAAGGTAAATTGACACAGAGAGGCTCTTCCAATCCTCTTAGGCTACTTGTCCTCTTAGGAGGTGTGTGTGTGTGTGTGTGTGTGTGTGTGTGTGTGTTTTCTGGACTTAGAGAAACTATAATTATTTGTCTGTCAGCTTCAATAGTGAACTTCTGGTCCCAAAATTAAATGGCCAACATTGCTGTGCTCGGGAGAGTTAAAGCTCCTGAACAATTTTCTATGTCTTTGATCTGAGACATTTTTATGAGCAGGCACAGGGCTCCCGAATTCATCATACAATTGGATTGAAGCCTGGAAATTCACCTCGGTGTGTTTGAACAAACTGTAGTCCATGAATGCCATATTTTTTATATTGGAACATTCCTTTCCTTTTTTAAAGGGACTCAGCATCTATCTTATCCCTTTTCCACATTCTTGAATAGTTGAAATATCACTCTCTAAAGTCTTTTCAAAAACTTTACTTTCATCCTTTTACAAGGGTAGAAAAAAATAAATCAAGAAGGTATCTGAAATTCAAATAGGATTTAAAAATTATTTTTAGCTTACAGATTCCTTTTTCTCTGTCTCTGTCTCTGTCTCTCTCTCTTTCTCTCGTACACACACACACACACACACACACACACACACACACAGAAGTCCATGCACACATACAGATCCTGTACATGTTATATGAGTCATATTATTAAGGTGGTTAACACTGTCAAATGAGCACACCACAATCTATTTATTACACAGGTATTATAGGAGTACACATCTTTTCTGCTTTAGTTGATCATATAGTGACATGAACTACATTGATATGAGAGGACAGATCAGATAGAAAATAGTCGATATCGTATATTTGCAAAATAACTGCAAAAATTCATTCATCAACCTTTTGAATATTTCCCAGATGTACTAGACTCTGTCCTAGACTTTTGGAATATAAAGACGAAAAACATGAGATATCTGCCTTATGTAAGAGACTGAGGTATAAACATAAATCACAGTTCATGAGAAAGATTAGAGATTTTTGAATAATGTGTTAGGGAAATGCTATAGACCGAATGTTTGTGTCCTCCAAAATTCATGTGTTGAAATCTGAACCCCAATGGGGATTTGGTATTTGGATGTAGGGTGTTTGGAGGTGATTAGGTCATGAGGTGGAGTCCTCATGAGTTATAAAAGAGATCCTATTCCCCTGCTACTTGTCCCATGTAAGGACATAGCAAGAAGACAACTATCTATAAACCACACACCACATCTGCCAGTGCCTTGACCTTAGAGTTCTGAGTCTCTACAACTGTAAGAAATAAACTTCTGTTGTTTATAAGCCACCAAGTCTATGGAACTATGTTACAGCAGCACAAACTAAGACGGAGAACAAAAAATTAAGCAACTATCCTGCCTGATGGGGGTTTTACTGAAAGGAATCATTTCAGTTAAAACTTGAAGTGTGGGTAGAACCAGCCTGGCTAAGAAAAGGGTGGGGTACATTCCTAGAAGAGGTCCCATAACATGTCCACAAGGACTGATCAGATTTCATTTATAAGATGGGCAAAGTATAAGCTGATTGATTTTTATACACTGAATATTTATATTTTTGGAGCCATTCTTGGAGTCATCTTGGATTTCTCTTTCTCGCACATACCATATCCAACCTATTGGTAAATGTTATTGGGAAAAAGTCTATACTCTATGTTCAAAATACATCCCAAATCAGACCATTCCTCCCTATTTCCGTGACTACTAGCCAGATCCAGGTCACCATCATCTCTTGCCTAGGCTACTACAAAAACATCTTGGTTGGTTGTGTTGGTTTTCAGTTGCTGTGTGACAAATTACCACAAAGTGGGTGACTTCAAATCACACACATTTATGTGTCACTGTTTCCATGGATTAGGAGTGTGGAAATAACTGGATACTCTGCTCAGGGTCTAACAGTCTAATCAAGATGTGGGCAGGCTGCATTCTTATCTGGAACCCACCTCTGAGTTCACACAATCCATTGGCAAAATTCAGTTCCTTGCGGTTATAGAACTGAGAGCCGGTTTCTTACTGGCTCCTGGCTGGGGACTGCCCGTAGGTCCTAGAGGTCTCTGACATAGTTCCCTGACACAAGGCCCACTCCATAGGCCATAGGCGGTTTGCTTCCTAAATATAGTCAAGAGCAGATCTCACATTCCAGTCTGCTAAGATGAAGTCTTAGAAAATGTAACATAATGAAGACAGTGGCATCAGATTTGTCATATTTTGTTCATTAGAACCAAGTTATAGGTTCTGTGTACATTCAGGGGAGAGTCCCAGACAAGAGCACGACTCATATTCGAGGTCAGCTTAAGGTGCGTCCACCACAGTGGTATCGCAACTTCCGTACATGCCCTCCTACAGTTCATTCTCCATGTAGCAGCCAGAATGATCCTTTGAAAATGTAAAACTCATAAGTCATTCTCTTGCTTACAACTCTCTCCTGGCTTAGAATAAAGCCAATAAGATCATGCGTGTATAATCACTGGCTACCTCACTTGCTTCATTTTTTGCCGGTCTTCCCTTGTTTCTTTCTCTTCAGCCAAATGGGAATCTGTCGCTCCTGAACCAAGCACACCTCGGCATGAGCGTCTTTGCATTTGTTATCTTATCCACCTCAAACACTGCCCCAGCAGATGCTTAGGACGTAAACTTTCTTTTCATTTAGGTATCTGTTCTAATGTCACTTCCTCAGAGAGCACTTCTCAGAATCCCCTAATCTAAAATAGCCCCTCCATTATGCATCTCTACATATTTCCCCTACCTTATTTTTTTTCCTAGCCCTTATCTCTCTATATATTTTAGAATGTACTTATTCACTTATTCATGGACTGTCTCTCCCACTAGAACTCAAACTTCATGAGGACAAGGACCTTATCTATTTCATTCTGTGTTGTTTTCCCAAGCTTAAATCATTGCTTGGTATAAAGTTGGCTCTTAATATCTTGTATGTGAGTGAATAATGAAAGCATTTAAGACACAAAACAAAACTCTTCAAAAATATCTTATTATTATTGAGAATATGTTGAAGTTTTCAAGTAAGCAGTGACTAAACTCAAAACCATACCATGATATCTTTCTCATGATTTGGTTTTATCAGAATAGTGAAGAATAATCAATATCTCAAAAGAGATTTAAAGTCACCTGGTAACTTTAAAGTAGTTGATGTTTCTTAGTTGTGAATGATTCAGACTAGCATTAGTAATAGTGATAAAACCTGACATTAACAAAAGAAGGCAGTGGCACAATAAGAGAAAAAAGACATGAGACATGTAGAAAACAAATAGCAAATTGGAAACTGTAAATCCTATCTTATCATTAATGACATTAAATGTAAATGATTAAACACTCCAATTAATAGGAAGACATTGGTAGAATGGCCATTTTAAAATGATCCAAGTATAGTCTGTCTAGAAGCAACAACCTTTAGATTCAAGACACAAATAAGTTAATAGTAAAATGATAGAAAAAGATATACCATTCAAAGTGTAACCAAAAAAAAACGAGAGTAGCTATATGAATATCAGACAAAATAGACTTTAAGATACAATTGTTACTAAAACAATTGTTACTAAAAACAATGTCCTTTTTTGGACATTTTATAATGATAAAAGGGTCAATGCATCAAGAAGATATAATAATTAGAAACTTAAATACACCTAATTGTCCCCAAATTCATGAAGCAAAAAAGCAAAAATGTAAGCAAAAATAGAAAATTCAATAGTAATAATGGGAGACATCAAAATCCTGCTTTCAATAATGGATAGAACAACTGGACAATAGATCACAATGGAAACAGAAGATTTAAACAATACCGTGAACCAGCCTGACAGAACAGACATTTATAGAACACCCCAAAATACTAAAAACACATCTTTTCAAGGGAACATGGAATATATTCCAAGATAGACCAATATATGAAGCCATAGAAGGAGTCTCAAAACATTTGAAAGGATTGAAATCACACAAAGTATGTTTCCTGAATACAATGAAATGAAGTTAGAAAATAATAATGGAAGAAATTTTGGAAATTCCCGTTTATAAATTAGTCTGTTGGAAATCAATATGCTTATAAATAATGGATAAAAGAAAAAAATCATATGAGAAATTAGGAATAATTTTAGATAAATGAAAACAAAAACACAGAATACCATAATTTATGGTATACTTAGAAGGAAATTTATAGTTTGAAATGCTTATATTAAAAAAGAGCAAGGGCGCCTGGGTGGCTCAGTCAGTTAAGTGTCCAACTTCGGCTCAGGTCATGATCTCCCAGTTGGTGGGTTCAAGCCCTATGTTGGGCTCTGTGCTGTCAGCTCGGAGCCTGAAGTCTGCTTCAGATTCGGTGTCTCCCTCTCTCTCTGCCCCTCCCCTGCTCATGCTCTGTCTCTCTCTCAAAAATAAATAAACATTAAAAATAAAGTTTAAGAAAGAGTAAAGCAGGGCGCCTGGGTGGCTCAGTCGTTTGAGCGTCTGGCTCTTGATTCAGTTCAGGTCATGATCCCAGGGCTGTGGATCGATTGAGCCTCTTGTCGGGCTCCATGTTGAGCATGGAGCCTGCTTGGGATTCTCTCTCTCTGCCCCTCTCCCCTTCTCATGCTCTCTCTCTAAAATAAACTTAAAAAAAATTTTTTTTAAAAAGGAAAGCTATTAAATCAATAAGCTACCCTTCTGCCTTAAGAAACTAGAAAGAGATTAACCTAAACCCAAAACAAGCAGAAGGAAGAAAATGATAAAGATTACAACAGAAATAAATGAAACAGAGAATAGAACAATGAAGGAAATGTTAAAAATCTAAAATTTGGCTTTTCAAAAGTATCATCAAACTTTTAAAAATTTAGCCAGGCTGACACAGAAAAAAAAGGGGAGGACTCAGAATACTAAAACCAAGAATGAAAGAGGTGATGTTATTACCAACCTTTCAGAAATAAAAAAAAGAGTATAAGGGAATACTATAAACAATTGTCAACAAATGAGATAACCTACATGAAATGAGTAAATCACTACAGTGCCAAGAAAAGTCAGTGGGAAAAGAATAGTCCAGTTCAACACATGGTGCTAGATCAACTGGTATCCCTGTGCAGAAGAATGTATTTGGCCATCTATTTCATACCATATACAACAATTAATTCAAAAGAAATCAAAGACCTAAATATAAGAGCTAAATCTATAAAACTCTTAGAGGAAGCATAGGTGTAAATTTTCATGACCTTGGATTAGGCAACAGTTTCTTAGATATGGTGCATAAAGCATAATCCAACAAAACATAAATAAATTGGACTTTATAAAAATTAAAAAGTTTTATGCATCAAGAAGTGATGAGACAGCCTCCAGAGTGGTTAAAGTTTTTGCAAATCACGTATCTGATAGGGGTTTGGTATCCAGAATATATGAAGAACACCTATAACTCAATCATAAAAAAGACATAACCTAATTAAAAACCGAGTCAGGGTCAGAAATTTCTTCAAGGCACCTACGTGGCTTAGTCAGTTGAGTGTCCGACTCTTGATTTCAGCTCAGGACATGATACCAGGGTTGTGAGAATGAGCTCTGTATAATGCTCCACAATGTGCATGGAGTCTGCTTAAGATTCTCTCTCTCCTTCTTCCCTTCTCTCCCGCTCATGCACACACACTCTGTCTAAGAAAGAAAGAAAGAAAGAGAAAGAAAGAAACAGAAAGAAAGAAAGAAAGAAAAAGAAAGAAAGAAAGAAAAAGAAAGGAAGAAAAAGAAAGAAAGAAAGAAAGAAAGAAAGAAAGAGAAAGAAAGAGAGAAAGAAAGAAAGAGAAAGAAAGAAAGAAAAGAAAGAAAGAAAGAAAGAAAGAAAAAGAAAGAAAGAGAGAAAGAAAGAAAGAGAAAGAAAGAAAGAAAAAGAAAGAAAGAGAAAGAAAGAAAGAAAGCTTTTCAAATAACATATACAAATAACCATTAAACACATAAAAAGATATTCAACTCATTAGTCACTAGAGAAATGCAAATCTACAACACAATGAGAACTACTTAACACCCACTAGAATGACTATAATCAACAAGTTGGACATTAACAAGTGTTGATGAGATTATAAAGAATTTGGAACACTTACAGATTGTTGGTTTGAATGAAATGGTACAGCTGTTTTTGAAAATAGTTTGGTAATTCCTCAAAAGGTTACATGTAGAGTTATTATGTCACATAGCAATTCCATTCCCAAGCACATACCCAAGAGAATTGAAAACAGATATTCACACAAAAACTGGTACAACAACGTTCAAAGCATCATTATCATAATAGCTAAGAAATGGAAACAATTCAAATGTCCATCAACTGATAAATGGATAAAGAGATGTGATATATCCATATAATGGAGTATTATTCACCTATGAAAAGGGATAAAGTATTCTACAATGTACAATACAAACAAACCTTAAATACGTGCTAAATGAGAGGCAACACACACAAAAGGCCACATATTATAAGATTTCATTTATATGAAATTCCCAGGACATATAGATTAATAGAGATACAAAGGAAATTTTTAGTTTCCAGAGGCTGGCAGAAGGAGGGAATGGGGAATGACTGCTAATGTGTGTGCAGTTTCTTTTAGGGGTGATGAAAAATTCTTGAGTTAATGATGGATGTGTAACCTTGTAAATTTACCAAATGCCTTCAAGAGTACACTTTTATTTTTCTTATTTTTTAATTATTTTAGAGCAGGGAGAGGGGAAAAGTGAGGGAAAGAGAGGGAGAGAGAGAGAAAGAGAGAGAGAGAAAGAGAAGGGGGAGAGACAGAATTTTAAGCAGGCTCCACCATCAGTGTGGACCCCAATGGAGGACTCATCCCATGACCACGGGATGATGACCTGAGCTGAAATCAAGAGTTGGACGCTCAACCAACGAAGCTACCCAGGCACCCTTGAACTGTACACTTTGAAAAAGCTAATTTGATGGTATGGAAATTATATGTTGAGTGAAAAAAAGAAGAATCTATGGGGCGCCTGACTGGCTCAGTCTGTGGAGCATGCAACTCTTGATCTCGGGGTCATGAGTTCAAGCCCATGTTGGGTTTAGAGTTTACGTGAAAAATAAACAAAAAATAAATAAAATTTAAAAGAAGAATCTATGGGGCGCCTGGAGGGTGTCATGTCTACTCACCTCTCTGTCTCTGTCTCTATTTTCCACCCTTGGTTCCCACCTCCCACCTCTTCTTTCTCTTCTTGCTTGTTCCCTTTCTTCTTACCTGGCCGCAATGTGGAAATAAAATATGTTGTAAAGCATTTCTGTAAAAATTACATACTTTTTTGCTTTCTTTGCTTGGCTGGAAAGAAAGTGATTTTGATGCTTAATATTTCTTTAAGGAAAAACAACTCTAAATTAATTACAAGGTTGATTTTGCTTTAGGGGATATAGCCAGTAATTAAAAAAAAAGATTATCCACCCATGCTATATGAGTAGTTATAAATAATTGAAGTAAGATACTTTCATGAACATTAAAAAGTGATTTGTAAATATAAGCAGACACTACTGGTAAACACTGATAATATCTAGTGTAATGATGTTCACCAAAGTTTCTTAATTATAATTTGGCTCTTCTACGTGTAGACACGCCTGAGTTAACCATTTATGCTACAAAGTAAAAGCCTCCTACTCAGATGGTTTCATTTGACTCATATAAACCTGATCACATTTTCCCTCTGGAATGTCCTTTCTGAACTAAAAAAAAAAAAATACAATATGGGTTGTAAGCTCTTCTCTTGCAAAGCCATCTTCAGAATGACCAATTATTCTTTGTCATTCATCTGGAAGAGTGAGTAAGTACAAAAAGAATACCATTAGCCACAAAGTTGTCATCTTCTTCAAATAAAAGTCTGATCTCTGGCTTGAATGTTGAAATGGAAGATTCACTGTTTTCTTGTGTGGTGGGTCAAGAGAAATGATTTTTGTTCTCAACTGTCATTTTATGGAACGAGCGTATTCCGTTTGTTGATGAAACGTTAAGAAAACGAACCGGTTAAGTTTCACAGGACTTGGTGATTGAAATTCTAGTGCCCAGAGTAGTGGTGTCAGAGTGATGAGGCATCCAGATAATGATCTCAGAAACCTTCCCAAACAATGTGACTGCTTCATTAGAAGGGGAAGGGGGAGGGAGGAAAGATGGACTTAATGCTCCAGTCAGCTCCGAAGAGGCCACCTATCCTGTCTTGGAGAGACAGAGTGCTTCACTGTGGGGCCTGTTTTGGTGCATGGGTACAACTATCACTGAAAGATTAGAATTACTATTAGATATTAAGTATTAGGGGCTCCAAGGAGAGCTGAAGAAGGTGGACTTCCATTGACTGGCTCTAGCAGTCACCCAGGTGGCACCTTTAAGACCCGCACCCACCCCCCCCCCCCCAGCCTGGATTGAGAAGCTTGGTATTTGCTTATCTTCCTTAAGCTGCACAAAGGCTCTGTGTCTGGGTATGCAAAAATGAGTTCCCTCTTGTTCCTGAGCATAGAGTTAGACTATATTTCCCAGTCTCCTCTGTAGTTCCCTGTGGTCACGAGACTGAATGCTAACCAACGGATAGGAATTGGATATGCGCCCTCCTTGCTCCGTTTCTTCCTTTATTGATTGGATGCTGTTGAAGGTGAGGCCTTGGGGGAGGGGAGAGCCACATGCTACAGCAGAACACAATACAAAGGGGCTTGAGCATGGAGGAGAGCTGTCCACCACCCAGAAAGAGTTTAGGTGAGCAAGAAACAGGCTTTTATTAGGCTTGAGTATTATACACGTTGGGGTCTATTTACTAAAAATGCTAACATGACCCTAACTAGCAAGGGATCTGAATGCTAGCAATCGATGGACTTCAACAACAGATGTCCAACAAACACATAGGAAACACCATTTCAGAAATGTAACCCTCTTACCCTTTCTT
The DNA here is from genome assembly GCF_018350215.1 of Panthera leo. Lineage (NCBI taxonomy): Eukaryota > Metazoa > Chordata > Mammalia > Carnivora > Felidae > Panthera > Panthera leo. The sequence goes on along the minus strand of NC_056687.1, from coordinate 143,247,752 downwards.
CCTTTTGTTTCTCATTTTTCGTTTGTCATTGGCTTACTTCCTATTTTTGTTTTGGTTTTAATTAGTTAATTGGTAGTAAAATTTCCTCTTTAAACCTTGTCCCTCACCTCTACCCTCACCCACCCCACAAATATGATTGAATTTGGAAACGGTTATCAGAGAAGATTTTCATAAATTCTCCGAGGATGAGAATGGGAGTGTTAGGGGAGGCTAGTTGAGGAGAAGAAGTGTGGTGATGAAAGGAGGAGAGCCTAAGGAGCGTTTAGGATATTTGAATTACTTCCATCACAAGGATGGTGAGAAGAAGGCTGCTCATTAGGGACCATGGTGGATTACTTTTGAGGATGCTAGGTTTTGAAATTCTCATTCAATAGAATGAACTTTGTTTACAGCACGAACAGCCAGCCTGGTAGCAGGAGCCAACCTTATTCTGCAGTTAAAGAAATAATTTTATTTGTTTGTAAGATTTTATTTACTTATTTTTTAAATGTTTATTTATATTTATTTTGAGAGAGAAAGAAAGAGAGAGAACCTGCAGAGGAGGGGCAGAGAGAGTGTCTCAAGCAGTCTCCGTGCTGTCCCGGCACTCAGTCGCACAACCCTGGGATCGTGATCTGAGCCTAAATCAACAGGTGGACGCTTAACCAACCGAGGCACCCAGCCCCCGCCCAGTAAGATTTCATTATTAAGTAATCGCTGCACCCAACACGGGGCTCGAACTTACAATCCAGAGATCAAGCCAGGCACCACAAGAAATAATTTATTTTAAATTGTTTTATTGACCTGTATACAGATTAAAATATGAACTCTTTTTTTTTTTTAAGTAGGCTTTGCACCCAGCACGGAGCCCAATGCGGGGGGTGAACTCACGACCCTGAGTTTAAGACCTGAGCTGAGATCAAGAGCCAGACACTTGGGGCACCTGGGTGGCTCACTTGGTTGAGCGTCTGACTCTTGATTTTGGCTCAGGTTATGATCCCAGGATCTTGGGATGGAGCTCTGTGGTGGGCTTTGCAGAGTGTGGAGCCTGCTTAAGATTCTCTCCCTCTGCCCCCCTCCCCCACTCACTCAAGCACATGCTCTCTCTCTGAAATAGAAGAAAAAAAAAGTCGGACGCTTAACCCACTGAGCCACCAAGGTACCCCAAACTTTTTTTTTAATGTGAACCATTAAAATAATTTTTTTAAATTTTTTTAAAGTAATCTCTATACCCCATGTGGGGTTAGAACTTACAACTCTGAGATCAAGAGTCACATGCTCTACGAACTGAGCCAGCCGGGTGCCCCCAAATGTAGACCTTTTTATTAAAAACACACAATTATTTACAATTAAAAACACAATCTTTGAAGCACTGAATAATGAGACAAGTGTAAATCATTTTTTCTTATAAGAAAGCTGAGTCAAAATTCAGGAAATATGTGTTGAGCTCTTTTTATATGTCAGCTGTATGTTTTCTATGGTTCAACCCAACCTCTGCATTTTATTTTTCTATACATTTTAGGTAGTAATACATAGAAATATATACTGGCACCTGGTAAGTTTTGTGACAACATCTTATATATACTAGGCAGAGTATACAAATGACAGTAAATTTAAATGAACACATTTTTAATCCTTCTTGATCTTCTAATTTTATTGAGAAGTGTCAGGGGTCAGGTTCCTGGGAAACAGACTCTGAGACTCTTACATTTTCGGACAGAAGTTTCATTAGAGGGTGCTCTCGGGAACAATACTGGCGAAGAGTAAGAAAACAGAAGGAAACGCAAAAGGAGAGGTGAACCACAGTCCAATTGCAAAGAGGCCTCAGCTGATCCTACATTGAGCTTGGGAGCTGGAATGATTCTTCAGAGTTGCTCCAAACTGAGACAACTGGTCTGAACATTTTTGGATGCTGGTTGTCCCCGGGGCAGAGTATAACCTGGGGCAAGGTAGTTTCCTTCAGCTCAGGACAATTCCCCGAAGAGGAACTGAGTTGTGAGCCATTCGCAGCCAATATGCCTGAGCCAGAGCTGTGAGTTCCTTGATCCCAGAAGGATCGGTTGGGCACACAGCAGCCACTGTATACACATTATGTGTGATTACATCATCATGTCAGAAAAAGAGAACGGTGACAGGATAGAAATAAACAGAGGGAGAAAAGTGAATAAAAAGGGAAGAGAAGAAAAAAACAATAAATCAGTATTTGGGGAAAATAGACAATAAAGAATAGAAAAAAATTCAATAAAATAAAAAATAACCTTAGCACCAGTTCCAGGTACTGACTATGATTTCGCAACACAGCACATTCCAGTTGAATGTAGGCATTAAAATGGCTAAGGTCACTTGGTACATCAGAAATAGTTATGGAAAGCACCTGTGAATCATGATTCAGAGGCTTGTACCATAACCTTCAAAGCACATTAAAATGACTGGAAATGCATTCTGTCCAACTACTTACCAGCAGAGGTCATTCAGTCAGAAGAACACTTTCAGAGCATGAAAAAGCAAGTTTGATGACTATTGACGCTGTTAAGTTTCGCCAGTTTGAGTCTTGGCTTATTTATGAGTTATTAACTTAAAAAAATTTTTTTAAATGTTTATTTATTTTGGAGAGAGAGACAGACAGAGCATGAGTGGGGGAAGGACAGAGAGAGAGGGGGAGACACAGAATCTGACACAGGCTCCAGGCCCTGAGCTGTCAGCACAGAGCCCGACGGGGGGCTTAAACTTGGAAATAGTGAGATCATGACCTGAGCCGAAGTCGGACGCTTAAGCAACTGAGCCACCCAGGCACCCCATGAATTAACTTTTAATCATCCCATGGGTGACTCAAAAATAATGTATATTTGGCTTTGGAGTTCATGATAAGAATTTGGTCACGAGTAATGGCTGCTCCTGGGCGTATTGATTCTCCTAAACTTCAGGCTTGCTTTGTGCCAGGTGAGCAGCCTCTCTGGGCTTAAGGAAGTGGCCTCGGGGACAGAGAGGTAGCCTACAAATTAACCCTGAGTATAGCACCTGTGCAGAAATATAGACATAGATATAGAGATATATGCAGAAACCTGTCATTGTGGCCCCTGCTACACTGATGGTCCTAAATATATTTTTCTTTTTATGAAATTAAAGTTGGTTTCCATCACCGAGGATGTGCCAAGCTGTGGCCAGGAGAGAGAGAACCCAAACAAGAGGAAATCATTCTGAGATCCAACATTTGGGCATGGGCTAGGCACAGGGGAGAGACTGAGAGCTGACGGTGGCTTGACCAGGCCAATGCTGTAGGAAAAGTCCTGTGAGCGAGAGTCCGTGAGGACACCTTCCTCGGTTCATTCATTTGGACCATAAGACTCCTGAGCTGGAGAATAATAGCAGAGTGGAAAGTTTTCAGGTGGCTATTACCTTGGTCCTGTGCCAGGTGGATTACTCACTGCTCACAAAGCTCCAGCTGGTATTTACCCCCCAACAAAAGGGGAAAGAAAAGAGAAAAGTTCTTGGTTTTAACGTCACGGTGGGCATAAAGCATGAATGATAAGACAACGGGATGGGGAAAATGAGAAAAATTTCCCCTGGTCCTGGTTTATTTTTATGACGGGATATCAATTATTTCTACCCCTTTAGGGAACATAAGAATCTAAAGTGTTTTCATTCTTTAACTAAATTTTGTTTATTAACCTCATATCTGAGGAAATAACATTTAATCAGCTCACTTCCTGAAGGGCTTGTTTCATATCCTTGACTCAGATTACTGCTGTGTGATCACGGACAGCTTTAGTCTTTCCTCCCACAGGGAGCTGAAGAGCAATTCTGTGGCTCCCAATACACACAATAAACCCCAGAACAAGAACTATCCTGACCCTGAACATCCTCTTATGTTTTAACGAAGAAAATGCCTCCCAAATTTAATCTGTAAAAAAAAAAAAATCAGCCAGGATCATGTTACCAAAGAGGAAGATGTTTAGTTAACTCATTTATTTAACAAATCTTCATGCAGCTTATGTACAATGTACAGAATGCTGAGAGGGAGGTGAAAATGAGTAGGCCATGTTGGCAGTCCTTCCAGAACTTACTGGTATTTAACACAGAAGGCATGAAAGCAATTGATTATAATCCAACAAGAAATGAAACAGTGGTCTGATATCCTGTGAGAAATTAATGGTGCTGACAGCCCTTCTCTCATTAAATATTAGACCGCTTCTATTTCACACCATATTATTCAGCAGTTGTTAAAATTCTACCCTCAATGGTTTCCTACGACTTTCCCAACTCCATGCTAAGCTTCTCAAGGTCAGGAAGGAGATCTGGAGAGCTGTGTTTCCTGAACTTCCCTGTGTCCGGCAAGCTCCTCCCACCAGCTCTTATCCTCCTACAGCCCTTGCCAAACTAAACTGCTCAGCAAATTGGATTCACGACTGCAAAATGACTTTCGAAACTATCAATCACTTTTATTGCACCTGACAGACAAGCTGGCGACTCCTAAAATACGGTAGACAATTCATGTACTCAAAAAGTAGGCACATTGAGCGTGTTAGGATACCATCTTCCCAACACTCATCAGCGCACGGTGCTTTCCTATGTGCACAGGGCTAAGGATTAAGCACAGGCATACATCTTGTGGTTTTTCCAAGAGGCTGAAACATCTGTCTCCATATTTTACCTCTGGTCCATTCGTGGATTGCTCAGATAACATTCCTCAGGGGTACTATATGTGCTTTGCAGAGTCAGTTCTTCTGTGATGAAGAGTGTAGAATGAATGCTGATCATGGGCTCCAGAGCAAGTGGCAGGCCTCAGTGCTGTGTGACAGTTCTAGAACAGTGAGGGGTGGGAGCCTGTTGCTGATCTGGTTTAGGCTTCCTAAAGAGACACGCTCAATGCAGGCTCAGCCTGCTGTTCTGTTTGATGCCTCTGGTGCCCCGCTTTCCCATGGATATTGAAACGAGTTCTGTATGCCTCAATCTCTGGAATCATAGATCGTTCTCATCCCGTGTGAGCCCCTGTAGATGTCTAGTGCCTCCCATATCTCCAAACTGTCCTCTGCTTCTTCTCCTTTGATCCTGCCTGACTGCTCTCCCTACCAAACGTCCTGCCCTTTGGAATTTTTCTTCTTCCTACTTGAAACTTTCCTTCTTCCCATTGCAACCTGAGTGACTTTACAGAACACAGTTCTGATCAAGTCACTGCCTTAATCCCTCGAAATGGCTCCCCATCGTTCTCAGAAAGCCCCCAACCCCCACTTGCCAGCCCTGAGTCATGTGTTCCCACTCTAGCCAACCTTTTCAGGTTCTGGGGTGCCCCCATGCTCTCCACCCCTAGCTTTCCAAGTGTCTGTCTGCACTCTACTTCTGGTTTTATTTTTTCTATACATTAGGTCTCACTTAGCAGTCTCTGTCTTTGGAATTCCTTCCTTGACTGCCAGACTGAAGTTACCAGGATTCACATCGATGCTCTTATACACTGCAGGTAAGTTCCTCTTTCCTTGTCTGTTCTCTCTGTTAGACAGAAAGGTCCGTGGGACAGGCAGCCTTTGTCTTGTTCATGTTGTAGACTTACTGCCCAGAACACAGTGGTTTCTTAATTGGGCCAGCTTCACTGGCACTTGGGAGGGAGTTTCGGTTTTAATACCCATCAGTTGCTGTCTTGAACTTTTTTTTTAAGATTTTATTTTTAAGTAATCTCTACACCCAATGTGGGGCTCAAACCCACAACTCCAAGATCAAGAGTTGCACACTCCACCGACTGAGTCAGTCAGGTCACCCCTTGAATTTTTTTAACCATTTGTCTTTGGGTTTATGTTTTGAAACCCTGGTCCCACTCCCTGGGATGTTCCCTGCTGTACCCAGTGACCACTGCCCCTCCCCCCCGCCACCACCTCCCCCATTCCCCTTCCCACACCAGGCTTGGTGCAGAACAGTGAGGGATTGGTTGGATTCTCGTGCCCACATGTGGAGTCAAGCACAGAGTCTGTGGTGCCCGTGAGGCTCGGCACTCTCTGTGAGCACCCAGGCGTCCAAATGAGTACAATGCTGAGTAGCAAATAAAAAACACAATGGCAGGTTGAGAAGAAGTCCGCAGAGAAAAGAAAACACTTTTTCCCCCTGCTTCTGGAACAAGGGATTTTGCATCTTCATTTTTCACTAGGCCCTTTAGATTATGTAGCTACTCTTGGCTCTCAACGAATATTTGTTGAACAGCTGAATCAAAGAAATTTGATGAACCAAATGCATATTTTTTTTTCCCCAAGCAATTACCCAGAGAGATTTTCCAACGGGGTGGTCATTTCCTAAAACTTTTTGGGACTTCTTTCTGAGAAAGTCACTCATTTGTTCAGCAATTATTTTTTGAGTAGTTACTATGTGCCAGGTTCTCGTGTGCAGCAGTGAACTATTTAGATAAGGTTGCAGAACATCTTTACCCTTAGAATTGCTTTGTTGTGGATTTACTTTTCTAAGGAAGCAAAAGTCTCCAGGGACAACATCTGCTGAGTACAGTGGACCATAAAACTACATAGTAACCACTTGGGAGCTCTTGGGACTAAAATCAACTTTATAACTATGCAACCATAAATTAGAAACATTGGGTTTCTTATGTGAGTAAACCGATTCTGAAGATAATTCCCAAATATAAATTTCAAAACCATTTTGAATTACTTTTAATAAATGAAGAGTATCTCAAGGTGACTACTTATTTCCTTTTTATTAAAATGTTTTATTTATTTCTTTTAATATTTATTGGTTTTGAGAGAGCTAGAGAGAGCGAGTGGGGGAGGGACAGAGAGAGAGGGAGACAGAGAATCCCAAGCAGGCTCGTGAGCTCCCAGAGATCCAGTACCATGAGATCATGACCTGAGATCAAGAGTCACGAGATGCTTAACCAACTGAGCCACCCAGGCACTCTAAATGAGTATTTTTTTCAAATGCTTTTTATGCATCTACTAAAATGGTTATACAATTTTTCTCTTTTATTCTATTAATGTCATAAATTTACATTGACTGCTGTTTAAATGTCAACTCAACCTAGCAGTCTTGGGATAATCCCGCTTGGTCATGATATATTATCCTTTTTACATATTGCTGGATTTGACTTGCTAATTTTTTTTAAAGTTTATTTATTTATTTTGAGAGAGAGAGAGAGAGAGAGTGAGAACAAGGGGGGAGGGGCAGAGAGAGAGTGGGGGACAGGGGATCCAAAGAGGTCTCCGCGCTGACAACAGTGAGTCAATGTGGGGCTTGAACTCAGGAACTGTGAGAGCATGACCTGAGCGGAAGTGGGACGCTCAACCTCAACCAACTGAGCCACTGGGGCACCACCCCCCTGCCCCGCCCCAATCCTGCCCCAGTGACTATCTTGAAGCAGCAATTACGATTTACACATAGAAGCTCTGGGTAAATAAATAAATAAATAAATAACAAATTAAATAAATAAATAAATGTAGAAGCTCTGGAATTAATACATTTTTTTCCAAGAAAGTATTGTTTTTGGTAATTTCTATTTTTTTTATTTTCTTAAACATACTTTTTCATCTAGTTTTGTATGCAAAAGGAATTTGCAGGTGATCTGAATGTGGTTATTAGTAATAACCTGCTTCTATGATGACATTGTTCTTACGATCTTTACCATGAATTGTTCGCTGCTTTGTTACAACTTCTAAATTATGGTTTTGTTCATCATCTTTGGAACCCAGTGATAACCTACTTATTTTATAATACCTTTCCTATGTAGGCTGGCCCTTATTAGCAGTGTTATCTTAACCTCCTTGTGCCTTGGTTTCCTCATAGAATTGTAGTGGGGACTAAATAAATTAACATACGCAAAGACCTTAGAATACTACCTAGCATATGGTAAATACCACATTAAGATTTTTATTACAATAATTATTATTATCTGGCCTTATGCATGTAGGCCAGGAACAGGCGAACTTTTTCTCTAAAGGGGCAGACAGTAGATATTTAGGGCTTTGTGGGTCAGATGATCTCTGTCACAACTGCTCAAGGCTGTTGTAATGCCAGACTCAGTGGTAGACCATACATAAATGGATGGGCATGACTGTCTTCCAATAAAACTTTAATTATAATAACAAGTGGCTGGTCAGATCCGGTGTGTGGGTAATTCATTTGCTACCCCTCGTCTGGACCTTTTTGATGGGTTTGAGTGTGAATGGCTGGTGAAGGCTTAGCCACGAGTCAGGAGTGGAGCCTTGGTGACTTGAGGCATCTGAAGCCCAGGTCACAGTAGTCACAGGCTTCTATAGATAGGATGGCCCAAAGCGAGGGCTGGGTGGCATGTCCTTGGAAGTGCATCTGGGGCTGGTGGCCATCGTGGAGTAGGGAGGCTGCAACTGGAAAACTCCATGGATTTCACTCACCAGAATTAGTTTTGTCCTGGCAAATGGAGTCCATGAGCATTTTAGAGACCCTTGTTCAGGGCTGCGTATGCAAAGGTTTACTGTACTCTCACAGCAGGCCTATCGTATACTCTATGTATCTACAAGGATGCGACATGTCATCCAGTGAATGTTCAGAAGCCATCTGGAATTTAATCTTTTTAAAGACTAGAGAATAGGTTTCTTTGAGGGGCCACTTTGCAGACCCCAGATTTCTATAACATCCTTTGCCCTTAAAGTAATCAGTGAGCCTAAATATTATGAGAAAGTGGAACCCCTGACCTGCTTGGCAATCGCTTCCCCCGGAGTGAGTGACCTCAAAGGAGCCGGGAAGTGAAGTCTTGTGTTGTTGTTGTTTTTCCATATCAGATCAGCATGCAATATGCTTGCCTAAATAACAGATATTATCTAGAGAGATAGGTAGATATGGAGAGGATATTTGTTTTCTTTATGAACTTGATGTCTTAATGTGCCTGGTAGGCAGCATGCACTCTTTTGCAATATTCTTCCAGTTTTGCATGGGCACGCTCCTCAAGGCAACAAAAGGTACCTGCCGGAGCATATTCTACATTTACATCGTGCTTTCCAGGGGCACAGCTTTTCCTACAAGCTGGAGGGTGACCCAGACTTAAATTGGGCTCTTATTTGATACAACAAAAGAAATTTTGATTTGTTGATTGGTTGGTTCAAGAAATATTTACTCAGCTCCTAATCATATGTACCACACACCATACTGGTTCTTGGAGGTTTCCGGGGGTGACTTTCTGCTCTCATGGAATTTACTGTTTGGTGATACAAGTCAGGGAACAGGTAAGGGCAGCATGTTATTAGAATGAGCAAGAAGTGCTAGAAGGGAAGTGAAAGTTTATCATAATATTTCTCAAATTTACTGGTTGGAAGAATCATCTAGGACCCTCGGGAAAATTAGGGAGTACTTGGTTCCATCCAGGACCTGCTGAATTGTAATCTCTAGGGAAATCTGCGTATTTCACAAGTACTCCGGATGATACTTAGGAACAAGCAAAGTTGGGAAACCCTGGTCTAATAGAATTTAAAACAAAGACAAAAACTCTAGCTTCCAACCAGGCAGTAGTCTTAGAAGCTTTCATTCTAAAGAAGGATTATTAGGCAGGTCTTTGAAGATTTGTTGTCATAATTGGCAGAAAACTTCCATGTCAAACTTGTGTTTGCTGATGCTGATGACCTATGGACTTAAATGCCACCTTTATGAAACCCTCATTAGGTTGCTAGGCAATGAGTACTCTCTCTACGGACTGGGTTTAGTTTCCTGGACATGAGACTTTCTGAAACTTCTTTGTTTTCTTTCTCTCTGTTAAAAAAAAAAAAAAATATATATATATATTTTTATATATACATACATATATATGTATACATACATACATATATATACACATATATACATATATATATACATATATATATACATATATACATACATACATATTTTTATCCAGAAATGATGCCATTGAGAATATTTACTCTAAAAACTTAACATTCTTCTCCTTTTGGACCCTCACAGCATACTCCACAGACCTCATGGAAGGCTTTAGTTTAACCCATTGAATTTTTGCCTTGGTCTCAATGAAAGAAGTGATCCCTCTTAATATGTTATGAATATTCTTAGTACTGTAATTACAGTGTTTAGTTTTAGTTACTACTATTTACTTACTACAAACTACTGTTTGGCTTTTTTATTTTATTTTATTTTTTTAAATTTATATCCGAATTAGTTACCATATAGTGCAACAATGATTTCAGGAGTAGATTCCTTAATGCCCCTTACCCATTTAGCCATCCCCCCTCCCACACCCCCTCCAGTAACCCTCTGTTTGTTCTCCATATTTATGAGTCTCTTAAGTTTTGTCCCCCGCCCTGTTTTTATATTATTTTTGGTTCCCTTCCCTTATGTTCATCTGTTTTGTCTCTTAAAGTCCTCATATGAGTGAAATCATATGATATTTGTCTTTCTCTGACTGACTAATTTTACTTAGCATAATACCCTCCAGTTCCATCCATGTAGTTGCAAATGGCAACATTTCATTCTTTTTGATTGCCAAGTAATACTCCATTGTGTGTGTGTGTGTGTGTGTGTGTGTGTGTGTGTATATATATATATATATATATATATATATATATATATATATACCACATCTTCTTTATCCATTCATCCATCGATGGACATTTGGGCTCTTTCCATACTTTGGCTATTGTTGATAGTGCTGCTATAAACATGGGGGTGCATGTGTCCCTTCGAAACAGCACACCTGTATCCCTTGGATAAATACCTAGAAGTGCAATTGCTGGGTCACAGGGTAGTTCTATTTTTAGTTTTTTGAGGAATCTCCATACTGTTTTCCAGAGTGGCTGCACCAGTTTGCATTCCCATTGGCTTTTTAAAAGTAGTATTTAACTTTCCAGTATTCTTATTATAAGCCACTGCAAAAATTTCTCATGTAGACTATTTTGCCTGAAAAATGTTTACAGGGTTTTTTTCTTAGTATAAAAGTAATTTATTCATTGTAGAAATTTGTAGAAACCTAAAAAGAATAAAATTTAAAAATCACCTGTATTCCTACTGCCCAGTAATAATAACTATCAGCATTTTAGTCTATTTCCTTTCAATCATTTTATTGTTAATTAAAAAAAAATTTTTTTTTAACATTTATTTATTTTTGAGACAGAGAGAAAGCACGAACAGGGGAGGGTCAGAGAAAGAGGGAGATAGAATCCGAAACAGGCTCCAGGCTCTGAGCTGTCAGCACAGAGCCTGACGCGGGGCTCGAACTCACGGACCGTGAGATCATGACCTGAGCCGAAGTCGGATGCTTAACCGACTGAGCCACCCAGGCGCCCCTATTGTTAATTTTTAATATGTTACTTTCAATTGATCATTCATTGATAAGTAGTTATAATTAGGGTTATACTTATGTCAAGTTTGTATCCAGATCTCCTAACAAAACTTTATACAATGAGCATATTTCCCTTAAAATTTAGAATGTCTTCATGAGCATATCGCATTCCATCACGTAGATATGCAAGCATTTATTTAAAAATGTTTTCATTGTTCAATTTTAGGTGGTTTTTAATTTTTCACTTTCATACATATAACCTAACATTTCATAACATTGGCATGAACCTCTTTGTACATAATTAAATATATGTCCATATCTATGATCCATCTTTCAAGACATTCCTAGTCATGATATTACTGGGTTGAAGGACACGCTGTTTTTTGAGATTGTTAATACATGTTGCCAAATTGCTTTTCAGGAAGATTGTACCAATTTAGGCCCAGAGGGTGTCTTTAGAGGGAGAGGCTAGAAAGTACCCTTGACTAGATGGATCCACTGGGACCCATAAGCACTAGGAAATGGCTGTGATTTATGGATACACCAGTTAGACTCCTTGTGCTCTGTGATCCTAGACTTGTATTCCTAACTCTGACAACATAGTTTCACAAATGAATATCATAGGTAGGATGTGGAAAGAACCTTATCAACCTACCTCTGCTATTGTACCAAAGTCTTGTAGAATATACGTTCCTGATGATGAATAGTCATGCCATCTTTATATACAAAGGGCAGCTTATCAGTGAAACCATGGTCTGGTCTCTACTCATATTATAAGCATGATTGTAAATTGGCATTGAAAGAGGACATATGGGGGCCCTTGGGTGGCTCAGTTGGTTGAATGTGCGACTCCTGATTTTGGCTCAGGTCATGATCCTCGAGTCATGGGTTCAAGCCCTGTATCGGGCTCTGCACTGAGCACGGAACCGGCTTGAAATTCTCTCTCTCTCCCTTTGCCCCTCTCCCCTGCTCATGCTCTCTCTCTCTAAAATAAATAATAAATAAATAAATAAATAAATAAATAAATAAATAAATAAATAGGAGATATTCGCTAGTGAGTCATTGGTAAATGATAATGCTAGTATTATCATTTATAGGGGATATATACTCAGCCCTCCAGTGGAAACATTTCCAAATTCTTGGTGCTTTTTCCCATGAACTGTCTTTAGGAAAAGAGGAAATGCTGGTGCTTATAGCTTCATACTTTGTAAAATATCTTTTTCTTCTTTCCCTCCCCATTCTCAGCTTTCATCTGTAATGCCTCAATGGATCTCAGCTATGAAAAACAAGTAAAAGGAAAGCTTACTACTTTTCAGTCCTCATTGACCCCAAGTTACAGAACACAGTTATTTAAGTGGAGTTGTCATGTGGGTTAGTGTGCCCAGTGACATGTGATGAAATGGCTATTTTCCACCAAATGAATCAGTTGGTGTAAGAAAGGAACCACGATTTATTTGATTAGGACCATAATTTATAAGACTACAGCTTATGTTGCTTGTGTGTGTGAGAGAGAGAGAGAGAGAGAGAGAGAGAGAAAGAGAGAGAGAGAGAGAGAGGAAGAAAGTAGATCTACTCTTTCACATACTGGCACAGGTTACCATATGCTGGCTTCTGGCTTCAAGCAGTAAAGATTGCAGAAGTCCCCAGGATGTCTAGATAGCATTTGGAAGCACCCCAAGGGCTTAAATTTCCATTTGATTTGATTTCTTTCCACTGTCTAATGGCACTTCATTAACAGTCTGAATTTAGCAAAACTACAGAACAGTAAGAGATATCCAGACTGGTCCTGGTTGGGAAATGAACCCCTAATCATAGCGAGCTGTTTTTAGGAGAGATTGTTACGGAGAGGGACAGCATGAAAGTGGAACAGGAGAAACTGTAAGACAGGCAGAAGCTCAAAGCTGCTTCTAGCATAGGAGGCGAGATCATCCGGACTGAAGAAGTTCTAAAACGTAGGATCTCCAGGGCTCCCTATAGTTAAAAAAAAGATACAACACTCATTCTGTCCAAGTATTTTATTACCTATCACCTTATTTGGCTTTTGCTACATCTTTGAAATAAACAGAACAAGTGTTCTAGATGTGCAATCCTTTATTTGAAACCCTTAAGGCCAGGTATTTTAGATTTGAGAAGTTTTCAGAATTTAGACAAATGACATAATGCCAATTGTGTATGCTATGAAACACCCTTAAACAGGGTCTGGGACATCGTCCCGTTATCAGACACATTATGTAGGCAATGAGACAAATGGATATTCACAATAAGGAGAGAAAGACTATAAACACTACATTACAGTTTGGGTTAGGTTTTTGCAGCCAAATGAGTTACAAAAATCATTTAGTTTCTCAGAGATTTATGGAGTTTGCAAGTGGGGGTAAAGGATTGTGGCCTCAATTATCCCCATTTGACAGATGAGGGAACAGAAGTCCAGAGATGTTAAGTGATATGTGCAATGTTAGGCAGAAATTAAGTCTCCTTTTTCCTGTCAGTTCTAGATTATCATAAAATGGGATGATCATGAATATTCCAAGTTGATCTAAACCAACCCAAGTACTTATATTAATATTAATGCATGGTGTGGGATGGCTGGCTGGCTCAGTCATTGAGGTGTGCAACTTTTGATCTCGGGGTTGTGGGTTTGAGCCCACGTTGGGTGTAGAGGTTACTTAAAAATAAAATCTTAAAAAAAAAATCCATTAGTGCATGGTAACCTTTTATGAAATTTGATTCCATCCATGGCAACAACTGTTTTCTTCCATCTCTGCCTCCTTATATGTTTTTTAAACCTTTCTCAAGATGGGACCTTGGGATTTTATTATTTATTCGTTTGTTTTATTTTATATTTTTATTTTAGAGAGAGAGAGAGCCTGAGCGGGGGAGAGGAAGAGGGAGAGAATCAGCACAGAGCCCAACAGGGGGATTGATGTCACTACCCTGGGATCATGACCTGAGTCAAAATCAAGAATCAGATGCTCACCACCTGAGCCACCCAGGCACCCTGGGACCTTGAGATTTTAGATTTCCCCTTTGGCTCAGATCAGTCCTTTTCCAAAATTCGTTGTGGTCTCAGTCATGGACCTGGTTGAAGGGATTGCTTTCATAAAAGGGGTATGTGTTTATGGAAATTTAACCATATGTAAAGAGTGGTGCTAAGAAGAAAAAAAAATGAGCAAGAATCTTCCAGTGCTTCCGTAGCCCAAGTACTAGGAGGAATGGTCCTTGGAAAGCAACCAAAACATAAGCCACACCCAAGTGTACCTAGGTGTTACCAAAATGGACTCTGACTTTTAAAGAACACTAAGTCCAAGTGTGTAACAATCTTTAAAAGAAGTTTGCTGGTCCATCTCAAGTGCCAATGGATACTATTCTGTACTTACTTGCCACCTGCTACTCAATGGTAGATTATAGTATTTCACCTAATGTCTGAGCAAACTAGGTGGTGACCAATGACTTTGAACTGACTTGGAAAAAATCAGCATTGTTAAAGAAACAAGGAGCTGAGTGTTAGTATAGAATTCAGTTCTTAACTTGCTATGTTATTTGATCATGATAGGGCTTACAGACTTCAACATAATTGTACTTGTACAATAATCGTAGTTCCTTCTGAGTATACATGTGCATAAAATAATCAGAAGTGGGCATACAAATAGTTTGGTATATGTTTCCAAGAGGAAATAGATATATTGATGTAAATATATAATTGGGTTTTTTTCTTACATAAAGCATCGTAGCATACCCACTTACTTTGCATTTTTTTTTTTTTTTGGTAACTTAATATTAATAATATATCTTGAAGCCCATTCCTTATTGGCACACTTATATAACTCATTATTTTGGTGCTAAATAGTATTTCATCATTTGGAGTACCAAAATATATTTAGCCAATTCCCCATCATTGGCATATTATTGCCAAATTTTTTCTATCAATAATGTATCAATGAACATACCTGAACATATACTTTACCTACCATTTTTATTAGTGAAAGCAGATTAAAATGCTTTTAACCTTTTTCCTGTGGCACCAACTTAAACTTTGTTCTTTAGGACTTTTTTAATGTTTATTTATTTTTGAGAAAGAGAGAGCGTGTGAACAGGGGAGGGGCAGAGAGAGAGGGAGACACAGAATCTGAAGCAGGCTCCAGGCTCTGAGCTGTCCACATAGAGCTTGACTTGGGGCTCGAGCTCACAAACCGCAAAATCATGACCTGAGCCAAAGTTGCATGCTTGACTGACTGAACCACCCAGGCACCCTATAATAATGACCGAGTTCTTTTTATTTTTTTAATGTTTATTTTTGAGAGAAAGAGAGAGAGAGATGGAGTACAAACAGGGTAGGTATAGAGAGAGAGGGAGACACAGAATCTGAAGCAGGCTCCAGGCTCTGAGCTGTCAGCACAGAGCCTGATGCAGAGCTTAAACCCACAAACCATGAGATCATGACCTCAGACGAAGTTGGATGCATAACCAACTAAGCCACCCAGGCACCCCAGGATCTTTTTAATGACTATTTCTTTCAGTGCAGTTTTAGGTTCACAGCAAAACTGAGGGAAGGTACAGAGATTTTACCTATACCCTGTGCCCCCGTACAAGCATAGCCTCCTCTATTATCAGCAGTGTCCACCGGAGGGATACATTTGTTACATACAACCGATGAACATACACTGACACATCATAATCATCCAAAGTTCATACATCGCATTTCAATTCACTCTTGGTGGTGGCCGTTCTTTGGGTTTAGACAAATGTATAATGACATGTATCCATCATTATGGTATCAGGCGGTATTCTCATTGTCCTATATGTTCGGTGTTGTGCTAGATGGCCTCATTTCATTTTCGTCATTGCAAACCCATGAGGATAATACCACGCTTATCTCCAATTTACAGTCTCAAAAAGGAGGCTGGCCATATGAAGTCACTTGCCTAAAAACACAGAGAATGAGAACAAAGGGAACCCGTCCAGGGAATCTGCCTGGGTGAGAAGGGATGCTTCAGCACTTGGTTACCCTGCTTCTTCGGATCAATCACCTTGATCTTTTCTAAAAATGTTTATTATCGAAGTAGAGTTGACATACGATGTTATGTTAGTTTCAAGTGCACACCATAGTGAATTGACAATTATATGCTCACAGTGCTCACCACGATTAAGTGTAGTTACCATCTGCCACCTGCCAAAAAGAAACCCATCGGTCCAAAATGGTGTCACTTGGGCCAGGCCAAGTCACCAAACAGGGGCTTAATACCTAATCCAGTCGCAGTTTCAATAGCCCCCAGAAATGTAGTTTTAACCAGTCAGTCAGGAATTTTCTGATCCATGTCAACGAGGTAATCTGTCACGTGGACCCTCTCCATCCCCTACAGGAAGATGAAGTAATCTTCACGATAAGACCCCTTGCCTTCCCCATAAGGGAAGGTGATCTTGCCTGAAACAATCCATTCTTTTCTTTTGCCTCTAGCGTTCTTGCTCCACGCTGCTTTCTATTAAAATCTTCCATTTTGTACAACTCCTCAGAGCCTCCCTCCACATGCTGGATGGGACGCTGCCAGATTCATGAATCCTTTAATAAGGCCATTTAGATCTTCAGGTTTACTCAGCTGAATTTTGTTTTTTTTAACAGATCGTAAAATGTTATTACAATATTATTGACTGTGCTGTACCCTTCACCCTTATGACTTACTTATTTTATGACTGCAACTTTCTACCTCTTGATCCCCTCACCTATTTCTCCCATCCCCTCTGGCAAACACCAGTTGGTTCTTTGTATTTATGAGTCTGTTTCTGATGTTTTCTTCCAGTGCCCTTGATCTTGCTGTCACCTCTGCTTGTAATGCTCTCTTTCCTCCCCCTCTCCCCAATGTGATCAAGTTTTACCATTATCATTCATAACTCAGTTTAAGTCTACTATCTTTAACTTTTCCAAACACCTGCACATATGTCCTTTCCCCACAACTGGTAGTCCTCATTCCTCTCCTGCCTCAAAAAGCATCCCATTCTGGGGGCGCCTGCCTGGGTGGCTCCGTTGGTTGAGCCTCTGACTCTTGATGTCTCCTCAGGTCATGATGTCCAGGTTCCAGGGTTTGAGCCATGCATCGGGCTCCGTGCTGGCAGTGAGGAGCCCGCTTGGGATTCTCTCTCTCCATCTCTCTCTGCCCCTCTCCCACTTGGGCACGTTCTCTCTCTCAAAATAAACAGACTTAAAAAAAAGTTGATCCCATTGTTTCCCATCGAGATTCCCGTGACTGCATTAGAGCTGCACACACTGCATTGTTCGCATTTGTCTACATATTGATGTCTTTCATCTTGAACTCTATGAAACCAGGGATTAGGTCTTTCAGTTTTCGTTGCTGTTGTTTAGAGAGGGAGAAAGTGGGGGATGGGGCAGAGAGAGAAGGAGAGAGAATCTTAAGCAGGTTCCAAAACTCAATGTGGAGCCTGACGAGGGGCTAGATCTCACAACCCTGAGATCAATCATGACCTGAGCTGAAATCAAGAGTCAGACATTCAACTGCCTGAGCCACCCAGGCAACCCCTTTGTTTTGGCTTTTAAATTTATCAGAAGAGCTACAATTTTTTTCAATCATCTTCCTTTTGTCTTTCTCCCATTGCAGCTGCCCCGGTGATCTTGTAAACACTATTCCAAAGAATTTAGTTTTCCTTATAAGATCAGCTGCTTGGGAACATTTAGATCTCAGCTATGACCAAGAAGAGGCAATGAAGTGATACATAACTGTCAAAGGATCTTCTGTTAAAGGTTAAGGATGGTTCCAGGCTTTTCAAAATGACAAAGAAGCTGCTATTTGTCTTTACAAAATATGCTCTGACTTTTAGAGAGCTGTTGGGAGGAGATTATTCGCTCGTCAAGGTGAAGATCTTGCCAAGAGTTTGCATCCAGGACCCTGCTACTATTACCTACTGTTTCAGGAACCCAGGAAGTGTCCTGGGCTACAGCTGAACGTCATTAATTTTAGGTGCCACGAATTCATTGTTAGTGATGAATTTAGGTTCACATTCACTTTTGTTTAGCAGTTGTGTCCCTGTGCTACATTTTGGATGAATATTTAAAAAACTTCAGATAATAATTTGCCTTTCAGCACCTTGGAGCATTTCATAGTCATTTACATTTGATGAACGTAATTTTAACACATTACCTTCTTTACTCAGTACAGCCATCACCTCAGGATGAACCCTGGCCAAGCCAGAATTAAGTGGGAAGTTGAGAGTAATAAATTCTATAATTCAGACCTTTACTACATTATTGTTTTAGCAGTTGGGATCAAGTGAGAAATGGAAAACGTGCACGGCAACACAGAAGTCACTCAAAAAACAATTGTGGATTAAATAAACCAGGGGCTTATTTTTTCCTTTTGCAAGATGGGTGAGAAGAAACTCAATTTTTCTAGCATGGTCTCCTGAGTATATATGTTCAAGCCTTCTTGAAGTTGACTGCTTAGCTCTTTCAACTCTGGCACCAAGGGTCTTGGTTCCTACTGTGTTCCTGTTACTACTTTGACCACAACCTCAGCTGTCACCCAGGATGCTCTTGGGTCTTAACGGATGCCCCCCTTCCCCTCCACCTCCACTTCATTCAATTAACAGAGAGTTTACAAAGGCCAAGTACTCTTCTAGGCGCACTAGGAATTTAACAGCAAACAGACAAAAAAAAAAAAAAATCACTGCTTTCATTGCTTGCATGGAGCATACATGGGACACACATTACTATGTTAATGTATGTGTATAGACAAAGCATAATAAAACATAAAATATACAAAGTGTTATAAGAGGGTAAGTGCTGTACAGAAAAACAAGGCAGAGAAGGGGGGTGGAGGGTATTCTGCACACACTAATTACAGTTTTATGGCTACATTGTAAGAGAGTCCAGAACTAATTCTTCAATATGAATCCATTCACCTTAGAGAGTGATGGGTACAACTGATTGATGCCTTCAACAATTTTAGGAGGTGCTTTTTAAAGAATGTCTTTCTCTCTCTTTCTCCATATTCGTTGTTTCATTCTTGTTGCACCTTTTCTTCCCCTTTTCTTATTGTTGTTCAACTATCTTTAATGAGGCATTGGAAGGGCGCAACTGAAAGAGCAGGTCTACTGACCAGGACCTAAAGCTAGTTATCTTTATGAGCCTCTGCTTCCTCACCTGTAAAATGGGGATAATAAAACATATTTTGTAGTGTTGTGAGGATTAGAGATGAACCATGTTTACAAAACATGGCAGTCTCTAATTGCTGGCCTCTTTAAACGGTAGCTATTATTAATAGAAACACATATGCTCTTATACAAGTAAGGGAATAATGTGTGCTAGCCTTGAAGTAACTCTGGGAAATTGAGAACAAAAGGGGACTAGGACCCAAACAAGGACCAGGCATGCAGCATCCTTAACTCTCTGACAAAGGGCTTTACTGCTAGAGACGGATAGGACCACGTGTGCTCCAGACCCGGTGTAACATACAGTTTCCCTCCAAAGCATTGATGTCGTTCCTCTCAGCTAACATTTTGTTATCTTTCAAAAACATTCACGATAAGCTTGTGAAAAATGATGCTCATAAGAAGCATGCTAAGTGTCAGGCACGTTTGCGGATAGAAATACACTTAACCCACCCGTGACCCTGTGCGGCCGATCCCATCATCATTCCCAGTGAGGGTGTGGATATTTGAGAGCCGACCTCGAGGTGTGGATATTTGAGGGTGGACTCAAGAGTGTGGGAGCCGCTGTGGTGCCTGGTCAAGGGGGCAAGCACGCGAGGATACTGTTTTCAGAGTTGGGGTTCACACCTACAGAACTGAGAGATTTAAAAAAAAAAAAAAACTTGGAGGAGTCATGAAGACCCGTTAGCTCCTTTGGGGTTCCCGTGAGCATCCTGGAAAAGGGAGCCGTCCTCCTACCCTCCTGCGACTCTGTAAGGAACCCGGTTAGGAGGTAGGGGCCACGGTAACCCTCCACCGCACTTCGAAACCTCAGGCGAATCTCGCACCTGCAAAACGAGTTAGACAATCTGTTTGGGTCAGTTACGATTTTACATAGAGGGGCGGAGCCTCCTGAGGAGGCGGGGTGGTGGTGGCGGTGGCGGTGCACGCGGAAGGCCGCGAGCCGCCGATTGGCTGGGACGGACGCCCGTCCCGCTTCCCTCCCGCCCCGTCTCCGGGTGGCCTCGCGGCGGGGCCCGCAGGCGCGCAGAGCGGGCTGGCGGTGCCAGACTGGCAGGGGGCGTGACGAGGGAGGCGGGGAGGGGGCGTGTCGGGGCGGGCCCCGGGCGCCGCGCGCGTCACGGCCTGCGGCCCCGCCCCCGGGCCCTACGCGGCTCACTCCTCCTCCCCCGCCTCGTCCTCCCGCTCGCTCAGTTCTCGCTCCACGTTCCACGCCGCGGCCTCGCTCCCCCGGCGAGAGCCAGCCCTGCGGCCGCCGCGCGCACCCGCCGCCCCGCGTCTCCCGCGCACGGCTCTCCCCACGCGCGCGCCTCGCTCACGGACGCACGTTCGTTTCCCTTCGCGCGCCCGGGTCTCGGCGGCGGCGGCGGCGGCGGCGGCGGCGGGCGGACCGCGCGGGGCAGCTCCGTAGCGGCCGCCGCGGGCTGGCCGGCGGGCCATGGAGGCGGATGGGGCCGGCGAGCAGATGAGACCGCTACTCACCCGGGTAATGAGCGGGATGAGGGCGCCGCGGGCGGCAGGGCTGCTCGGCGGGGGTGGGGGAAGCGCGGAACGAGGCAGACAAAGGCGGGGGCGCGGCGGCCGTCGCGGTCCGGCCACCTCGTCCCGGGCCCGGCGCCCCTCCGCCGCCCCGCAGCCGGCGAGCCTCGCCATCCCCTTTGTGTGGCCGCCCAGGGCGCGGGGGCGAGGGGGCGGCGGCGGCGGCGGCGGCGCCCAGGAGGCCCGAGTGGGGGCAGCCGGCAGCGCGCCGCGGGCATCCTCGCCACCCGCATCCTCGGCGCCCTGCGGGGCCGTCCGTCAGCCCTTGACCCCGACCATCTCTTCCTTTCTCTCCGCAGCGCTCGCCTCCCTTATTCCCGGGCGTGCTCCCCGGCCGGGGGTCTCGGTTCCGGTTGCCTGGGCGCTGGAGTTCAGATTAGCCCCTCGAAAATCCATCTTTCTTCTCTCTCTAAGCGCGGCTCCACCTGTTTCTAGCCCCAGGCAGTGGTGAAGAGTTGGGGTGGATCTTTTTCCCTTCTTGCGCGTCTCCCCACCCGGTCCGCGCGGTGTGCTTTTGTTCGGTGAGTTCTCCGGCCGCGTGGACGGGCTGCCTTCGCGGCCAAGGCTGCTTTTCGCTGCTGACTCTGCCTGGTCCGCCTCCTCTTTTGGCGAGAACCAGGGGAGTAGCCTCCTGCCGCAGGCCAAATAGAAAGAGGAAAGTGTCCTGAGCTCTGCTAGCTGCTCCTTTTTAAATCAGCCTAGCAAAATCCCGTATCCGGGTGGCTTTCGCTTCAGGGTTAGAGGGGACTGGGGGTGGGCTTGCAGAAGGCCAGCGTTCCCATTTAGGATGCTGGACGGGCGGCCCATGCTCGACAAACTGACTTCCTGCTCTCATGTAGAATACATGTGTCCCCACACTTGTGATTCTCCTCTCTCCTCGTAGTTCCTGACTCAAACGGCATGGAAGTGTTGTAAATTTTCCGCTTCCAATTCTTACTCTGTGACCAGCAGAGGAGGGAAGGATGCAGTGAAAATTTTCCAGTCTTTCACAACTAACAGGAAAATTGCTTTTTGTGTGTTTTTATTTGCGTTTTTAACCAGCCGCCCCCCCCCCCCCAATCTTTTTTTTAAAGATTATTGTAAGGCCCTGGAGAGTAGTCGTTGATTATTACTTCAGTATGTTCACTTACAAATTCTCAAATCATGGAGGAAAAGGGAGTCTCCAGACAGTGAAGTCATTTAGCAGTGGTTTTGGGGAGGATCAAGTCACAGTGGTGGTAATGGAATCCTGGAAACTCGTTCTAAGGAATCTTCCGTAATTCTTTGTGTGACATTTGAATAAACTGCATTTTGGAGGTCTTTCTTTCTTTCTTTCTTTTAGCACTTTCTCTACTAATGTGTATCAAATAGTGTTGTCTGTTCTTAGATTTGTTTGCAAATTTTCAGCTTAGAACAGTTAAAGAACATTCTAGTTTTTATAAAACTGGATAGAAATTATGATGTCTTCTCAGATATTGGCTGCTTAGCTATCAAAAGAAGCATGCTAGGGGCGTCTGGGTAGCTCAGTCTGTTAAGCCTCCGACTTCAGTTCAGGTCATGACCCCATGTCATGGGGTTCCTGTGTTTGAGCCCCGAATCAGGCTCTGTGCTGACAGCTCAGAGCCTGGAGCCTGTTTCAGATTCTGTGTCTCCCTCTGTCTCTGCCCCTGCCCAGCTCGCACTCTGTCTCTCTCTGTCTAAAATCAATAAACGTTAAAAAAAAAAAAAAAAAAAAAAGGCATGATAATGACATTGCCTTCCAAATCATTCATTCATTCATTCATTCATTCATTCCTCATTGTAATAACACTTAGAACCTATTGTGTAATATCCAAAAAGACAGAACCAACTCTGCACTAATGAAACTTACATCCAAATGAATGACAAAGAAATTATCAAGCACTTAATAATGGCATGGCAGGGGAGCACTTTGGAAGGGTATACTTTCGAAATCTTTGGGAAAATAAGACTTGGCCACAGTAAATATACAAGTCAGTAATAGAAATCAAATGTAATAAACTATCACACAGTCTAAAAATAGAATGAGAGAACAGTAGAACTGTGGTTTATGGAGTACGAACACTGTAACTTGAAAACTGGGAAGAGAGGAACTATTTGTATCAATAAAGTTATATTTTCTCATCAGTTTTCCCCTGGTAAATAAAGTCAGAAGAATGGAAGAGTATGATACTCATCAGTCATTACTTCTCCAACTGGCAACTACTTAGCATAGCCAAAAAAGTAGAATAAAATTAATATTCATCAAATGCTATCTTGGGTATGTGATTATGCAAAATTTTTGAATAAATTGGTGGCAGTATATATGACTCTGAACCAAGTGCATCTGTTCCATAATTTAGGCTCTCAGGTTTCTTCTGCTTCTAAAATTCTGTAAGTTTCATTGATCATGGTTTTGGGATAGGAGGAAAGTCATTTATCTTACAAAAATGCAACTTTTGTTTGCTTTATTACAAAAACGTATTGCAGGCTTCTCTTTGGAATTGACTTGAACCATCAGTCGTATTTTCTCATATAGGTCAAATATTCTGTTACAACAGACAGCACTGGTTAGAAGGTTCCCAAGTTTTGACAATTGTTCGTTCTTTTAGGCAGTACATTATTTAATACAGTTCTGTTACCACTGAAATTTTCAGGCTGCTCCATGAATTTTGTTGGTATACAAATCATTCATTTCATGGGTATTATGTTATCTCCTAGGTGCCAGGCACTGGGGTATGGGCACACAAGGTAGACAGAGTCTTAACCTCATTGAGTTTACTTTGGCGTGTGTTAGTGAACACAGTGATAGCCATTTGCATTCCTGCTAATTCCATTTGTGAGTGCCAGTTAAAACATTTTCCTGAGTCCATTAGAGACACTTTTAAAAAAGTAGTCATTAGAATAAATAAAAGATACTAACAAACCAGGATGCATTCAGTGGTGATTGGCAAGTAGAAGGTTTTTTCGGTAGGTCTGTAAGTAAGCATACCCTTTGGGATCTGTGGTTAGGTATTGATAGCTCTAGAGATCATATGTACCCCACGCATATTATCAGAATTTTCGTTACCTTTCGGCCTGTAGTTGGTTTGTTTCTCTGCACCACAATCTATGGAGTTGTAATAAAGGGAGAGATAGGAAATCTCATCCATTCAAATTAAGCTGTAGGACAATTGAGTTGGATTGAAGAATTGCTTTATTTGGTAATTGAGACCGAGAAGTACACAGGTTTTCTTCTAAGGGAGCTTAGGGTATGAAAATTAGAGTATTTTGTTACACTAGACTCCTGTTACTTGAGTAGGTTAAAATCGAAAGCCAAAGTAACTTGTTAGAGGAACCTGGTTTATTTTAGTGGTATGTGGGTATGAACCAATATATTCTAAAGCCTTAGTAGTTAAACTTGTCAACATCCTGTAATGGGTTGTTTTTCTTCCTCTTTCCTTCCCCTTCTTTCTTACTATATTTCATCACAAATATGATGTTAAAGTGGATAGAATCTGCAGTTCACAAAATGGGCCATTTACATAAAGGAACATACAGGTGAGTCTAAGGGTTAGTGTTACACATTAGGCAGTGTGGTTTTTGATTCATATTGTAGCTTTCTCTTATTGATTGTGGATTCTCCTATAGTTACCAGTTTTATGGATACAGTATTTCAAATTTTGCAGTAAGCATGTGTTAGTAATAAAGATCTGTGTATGTATGTGTAAGGGTGCAGCAACTCACTCCCCCGCCCCTTTTTAAACCTCCTTTTGAAACAAGAGAACTTGGTTCCTGTACAAAGCAGGTAGCTATTCCAGTATTCTAGCTTGTAGTGAAGTTTGCCTCTGTTTTTGTTCAGCAAGCAACTTCATGTATTTTGTTGAGTGATACTCATTGAATTACATAACTTGGGGAGACTTTGATGATTATTCGTAACTATGATGATAAACCGTGGAGGGGTCTATGGTTGGCATGGTGCTAAGATAGTGTTTGGTAGTGTTGCTGTTAAGTCTTCCTGAGGGCAGAGGACTTAGCCTGGAGTAGTGCTAGGTTTCGAAATTAGTGACTCTTTGCCTCCCTGGGCTAGACATTTTTATTTTTATTTTTTATTTTTATTTTTTTTCCTTTTTTTTTAATTTTTTTTTATTTTTTATTTTTTTATATATGAAATTTACTGTCAAATTGGTTTCCATACAACACCCAGTGCTCATCCCAAAAGGTGCCCTCCTCAATACCCATCACCCACCCTGCCCTCCCTCCCACCCCCCATCAACCCTCAGTTTGTTCTCAGTTTTTAACAGTCTCTTATGCTTTGGCTCTCTCCCACTCTAACCTCTTTTTTTTTTTTTTTTTCCTTCCCCTCCCCCATGGGTTTCTGTTATGTTTCTCAGGATCCACATAAGAGTGAAACCATATGGTATCTGTCTTTCTCTGTATGGCTTATTTCACTTAGCATCACACTCTCCAGTTCCATCCATGTTGTTACAAAAGGCCATATTTCATTTTTTCTCATTGCCACGTAGTATTCCATTGTGTATATAAACCACAATTTCTTTATCCATTCATCAATTGATGGACATTTAGGCTCTTTCCATAATTTGGCTATTGTTGAGAGTGCTGCTATAAACATTGGGGTACAAGTGCCCCTATGCATCAGTACTCCTGTATCCCTTGGATAAATTCCTGGCAGTGCTATTGCTGGGTTATAGGGTAGGTCTATTTTTAATTTTCTGAGGAACCTCCACACTGCTTTCCAGAGCGGCTACACCAATTTGCATTCCCACCAACAGTGCAAGAGGGTTCCCGTTTCTCCACATCCTCTCCAGCATCTATAGTCTCCTGATTTCTTCATTTTGGCCACTCTGACTGGCGTGAGGTGGTATCTGAGTGTGGTTTTGATTTGTATTTCCCTGATAAGGAGCGACGTTGAACATCTGTTCATGTGCCTGTTGGCCATCCGGATGTCTTCTTTAGAGAAGTGTCTATTCATGTTTTCTGCCCATTTCTTCACTGGGTTATTTGTTTTTCGGGTGTGGAGTTTGATGAGCTCTTTATAGATTTTGGATACTAGCCCTTTGTCCGATGTGTCATTTGCAAATATCTTTTCCCATTCCGTTGGTTGCCTTTTAGTTTTGTTGGTTGTTTCCTTTGTTGTGCAGAAGCTTTTTATCTTCATAAGTGGGCTAGACATTTTTAAATGACTGATGGAGGATGAGAGTGGCCAAAACTTTTTGTCAATGCTTGGTTTATGAAGATAATGTGATTATGATGTAAATGTGCATTTTTACCTGGAGCTGATTTGCCAGTGCAGAAAGGCTCTAGATGGGCTATTCCAAGCAGATTTTCATATTTACTCCAAAGAGGATATTTTTAAATATTTTAATTTTTATTAAGCCATAGTTTGGATTTTAGTAAGTTTAAGCAGGTTTTTTTTTTTTTTTTTTTTTTTTTTTAAATAATATCCAAGTGAAGGGTAAAGCGTAGTCTGCCTTTCATAATGAAGTAGGAAAAATACTTTAATATTTTACCTATTTCTTTTTCTTTTGTAGGGAATATGTATATTAGTATCATTTGGTTTTCATTTTGCTCACATGTCAGTGTAGAATTGTCTTCTCTTTCTATATTCCTGGACTATACTGCTTCTTTTTTGTCAGATTGCCCGATTTGGAGAAGCTGTTGAATTCTGTATCATCTCTGACTAGGAACTTGGGAATTGGATGTACCTTTGGAAATGGATTCACATGTGTAAGGTGGCTATACTTTATTTTATATCATAGACAAGAGTGTGGAATGGTTTCTCAGAAGAGCATGAGAAGGGTAAACATGATACGTATAATCTCTTTCTCAGAATTTGCCGGAGCATATAATTAACACTTGGTGCTTGTATGTTTGGTGCATGTTCTTTTATATATAGGGTGTTTTCAGCTTGATACCATTCTTTATTCTGGAAAAATACTGAAGATACTCACAGATTCTTACCTTGGGAATTGATGTACTCAACAAAGATAGGAATAAAGCAAATTCATATATAATAGACTGTATTCCCATTGAGTTCCATGGAAGTATTGGAGATGTTTTCATTAAAAAAAAAAAAAACTTCTGTCAAGCAACAAATTTTGGGGAGCACCTGGGTGGCTCAGTCGGTTGACCGTCAGACTCTTGATTTCTGCTCAGGTCATCATCCCAAGGTGGTGGGATTCAGCCCTGTGTTGGGCTCTGCACTGAGCTTGGAGCCTACCTGAGATTCTTTCTGTCTCTCTCTCTCCCTCTGCCCCTCTCCCCCGCTCACATACGCGTGCGCTTTCTCTCTCTCTCTCTCTCTGTAAAATAAAAAAAATACCATTTTTGATAAGAATTTAAATTAGAAATTTCCATTCTATTATAGTTTGGCTGCTGGGATACCATCATGATCTAGAAAACATCTTTCCTTTTTAAAAATTGTAGGACTTTTTAATGTTTGCCATGGGTGGATGGGGTTTTGGGGAGAAGGAAGTTGTCTGGGAAGAGAGGGAAGAAGGGTATTACTGAACTCTTTGTTTGAAATACAACAGATGCCCCTTGTAAGCAGATTCAAACTTCAGCACAACTCTCCATGAGAGGAGCCTGGTCTGGGCTTCAGCCCCCTCTGGCCCTCTCCTTGGAATGCCCTTCTGCCCCTTTGCCCTCCTGTAGGGTACCAGTCCCAAATCAGATGTGGTAGTCCTGCGTTTGTCAGTTTTCGATTTAATACTTCTCTCTCTCTCCTAATCATTTCACCTGCTAGACTGTAATCATGCTTGGGGATTTTTTGTTCTACATTTAAAACTCCTGGAATTTTTTCCTCCTCTGGGCATTCACATTGTCACATTCAGATCTGCAGCAGAATTATATTTCTAGTAGATACTGCTGTCTAATGTGAAATGCATTTCATTCTGAAAATCCTTGATCTTGAGATATTATTGTACAAAATGAATTAAAGACCAACTTTCTTAATCCTCTAAGAATCTAATGTATTTGTTTAAAATGGGAGCCACCTATGTAAAAATAAGACTACAACCCCTCGTAACCGTTTCCACAGTTATTTAATAGGATTTACTTTGTGTGATATCATTAATTGTTAAACATGATCCCTTTTGAGGGTGCTTTATTTGCTTTACATCAAGGTACACTTCGTGGTGAATTCTGTGCTGTTTTTTCATTAGCTCTGGGTTCTGTCCTAGCATTTGAAATATCAGTGAGGCCACAGATAATATAGCACTTCTATTCAAAATTACTTTTAAAATAGATAAGACCATGGGGACTGTGGTCCATGAATTCCCAGACACTGGAAAATTTTATGCTTGTATGCATTTTTTTTTTTTTTAACGTTTATTTATTTTTGAGACAGAGAGAGACAGAGCATGAACGGGGGAGGGTCAGAGAGAGAGGGAGACACAGAATCTGAAACAGGCTCCAGGCTCTGAGCGGTCAGCACAGAGCCTGACGCGGGGCTCGAACCCACGGACCGCGAGATCATGACCTGAGCCAAAGTTGGACGCTCAACCGACCGAGCCACCCAGGCGCCCCCGTATGCATTCTTTGTAGGCGAGGATCAAGTAGCTTTACATCGAGATCTCAAGGGAGTTTATAATCCAAAAAATAGCTAAGGAATACGTAGTCTAAAAATTGGCTTAGCCGGTTTCTTTAACGCTCATAGTAGTCTTACATTTTGTTTAAATAGATGACAGTAATTATATATGCCCCAGTATTTGCTAAAGTTTGTTTTGTGAAATACTTCATGTATAGCAGGTTTGGCCAAAGAACTACTCTGTAGCCAGATAAGTTTGGGAAATGTCACACAGTATACATTTTGGAGATTCATAATGCATAATGGTATATTAAAGGCTCTGTGAAATCCTCTAATAAATACATTAAACTTTGGGGAGAGAATGCAGCCATGTGAAGTGGAAATTTCTGATGGTTATTACAAAATATGAACAGTAGGTCACTCATCTGTTTTATTACAGGTCTAAGAAAACAAGTCCTGTGAGAGGGATAATTCACTTGGTTACAGTGGCAGGAGAGATTTGAAAAAAAAAAAAATGTATCACTTAAGAAGATGTTTTGGAAGCAACCTGATAGGGTCTGGTTGAATACATTATGGTATATCCACAGAGTGGGGTACTACGGCTCTTAAAAAAAAGGTGGGGGGGAAGATGTCTTTGTACTGATGTGGCAGATCTCTAGGATAAATTGATGGAAAGAAGCAACGTGAGGGACAGAGGGCACTATACAGCGCCTTTTCTTTAAGGGGGATAATAAGAACGTACAGTTGTATTTACTAGGATTTTTATAAATACACTGGAAAGGTAAATAAAAAAACTAACAAGAAATGGTTGCCATAGAGAGTATGAGGGAACAGGACCTGAGGCAGGGGTAGGAACAAAACCAGTGTGTCCCTTTCTATGTAATTTTGGATTTTGAACCTCGCAAACATGTAGCTATTCGGTAAAAGAGGGGATGGTTTCTTATGTCACTTTATGTCATGGGTTAACATATTTCATGAGAGACATATGGCTTGATATAGTCTAATATGTTATGAACTGCTTAACTTTAACTTAAAAAGGGAGTCGTGAACACACGCCTGTCGGTAAAATCACATGCTACGTGCCTACTGGTGTTACTGAATGTCCGAGTCCTTTGGCACCTGTGGGTTTGCATGTTACCGATGTCCTGATTGTCCTCTCACTTTCACCTCACTTCTGTCCAGGGACTTAGACTGTGGAAGAGCCAGTAGAAGCCAGTGGGAAGACACTGAGGATGCTGTTATACATGAAATGCCTTAGGCATAGGAAAAGAGCTGTTTGGTTGTATATTTTTTTAAACTTAGAATTTTCCTTTGCAATTTTTACACTTACCTTCAGTCAAGGATCCTAAATGTTAAAAAAAAAAAAAAATCACCCAGACTAATTACAATGAATTGTTGAGATTACAGTGGTGCAGTGGGAGGGGGCACCATTCATGCTGTTTTCCTGGTTTTGCTCCAGAAGGCACCATTTATGCTGAGTGTGGTACGGCCGCTTCCCCACAGAGCTGTGAGACCTGGAAGTGCTGTGGGAGGACAGCACTATGACTGTGCCTTCCTCACGTGGGAAGTGTTGATCCTCAGGCTGGATTGATTAATTCACTAATTAACTAATTTTAATTAGTTAAAAAAGCTAGTTAAAAATAAGACTAAGAAGTGATTTCTGTTTAGTTTTTTCATTTTTTTTAAAACTTTTTTAAAGTTTATTTATTTTGAGAGAGAGAGAGAGAGAGAGAGAGAGAGGACGAGCAAGAGAGGGGCAAAGAGAGAGGGAGAGAGAGAGAGAATCCTAAGCAGGGTCGGTGCTGTCAGCACAGAGCCCGATGCCGGGTTCAGTCCCAGGAACCCTGAGATCATGACCTGAGCCAAAACCAAGAGTCAGATGCTTAACCGACTGAGCCATCCTGGGGGCTCTTCTGTTGAGCCAGGTTTTAGAAGTCAGTAATTTGGAAAAGAGAATCTTTTCTTTTCTTCTCTTGAAAGTATTTTTCTATTTGAGCGTAAACCTCTGTGGTATTCCTAGACTTCCCAGCACCTGAGATGGAATAATGAAACCTCTTCCAGTGGGCACGCTGGATAAGGAGGAGGAATGCTGTGATTCTCTTGTTGGGAATCGCTAATCGAGGACTTGGGGGTTTTGTCCTTTGCTCTGGGGGCAAGGGAAGAACAGGTAACTGACTAGAGAAAGCCTGCTTTGAGCCGTGCATCTTAGTAGGCATCTTTTAATCACTTATTATCCCTCTTACAGATGGGAACTCCTAGGCAGAGAGATTTTCTGAAATTTCCCAGTCCATACAATTAGTAGGAGGCTAAGCTGAGATTTGAACTCATGGTCGATGCGAAATCGCTCGTGTTCCATATCTCATTATTCTAGAGTAATCCGTGATCCCTGTTTGTCAATGCCATTTAACATTAATCACATTAGATCATTTTACATGTATGATACTTTGAAAGCCTTAGATAATTGAGCTGAGTTTTATAGTTAACAGCTTTTATTACTGTAACTTTTGTGAGTTTGTTGCTAATATTATAGAAATTAAGTATTTAAAAGAAATTTGCCTCTTTGCCTCCAGATTCAGGAAATCTGAATTTTTCTGGATCATTGTTGAATGAATCCTCCTTTAGGTCTCTTCCCGCAATCAGGTCTGTTCTGTGGTTTAACGTGTAGAAAATGTTCAATGACTGTTCAATGAATGAATATAAGGATAATGTAATGAACTCCCAAGATTTGAAGCTGAATATGTTCCTAGTGAGTTGTTTAATCAGTCAGTTAAGAAATTTATATAGCTTCTGTCTGGTGGTGTTACCATGAAGCAAAAGACTCTTACTTTGCCAGCAGAAGAAAATGTTCTTTGCCTTTGTTCTGTTGTGGTGGACGGGGGTGGGGGGGGTGGGGGGGGCGGAGATATTGAATAAATACAGTTTGGAGTGATCCCAGAGTAAGAGTACTTAATATTTTTTTACCCTGAGATACAATTTCAGGCAAGTGAGTGTTAAGCACGTTAAAATGAAAATTTTATGGCTCAGTATATTTTCACAAGTTCTAAATACATTTAAATGGATTGTTGGAAAAGAGTGCATTGGTATTTTACTTGTATAGTAACACTTGTGTAATATTTGCTTTATGAAAATCCGTGACATTTAATGTATACAATTACAAAAGGACCAGTAGCAAGAAAAGGGATCTCCAAGCCCAGATACAATGTCAGCTGCTATATATATTGGTTCGAAATTGTGCTGTTTCTCTAAATTCTTTAGAATTGTTACTTACATAAAAGAATTTTCGTTCTGTTCATTTGCTTTAAATTTTATGATTTTGTGGTTTGTGGGCTTTCGTCCTTCCTGGATCCCACCTTCCTGACTTCCCAGTGCACGCCTTCCTTCCTGGACCCCACCTTCCTGACTTCCCAGTCCACCTTCCTGACTTCCCAGTCTGTGCGTCCGTGTTTGCACAGGTGCCATAACTGACCAGTGCCCTGGCTCAATAGAGTCCTTTCAGTAATATTCTGTACTTAGTTTTGTTTTGTTTATAATTGTTCCCAGATGACCTTCTAACACTTTGAGGAGGAGTTTCTTTATCCATTTATGCACGTACCATTAGCAGTATCCTCAGGATAAGGTTCTGCTGTGAGCCTGTTTAAATCTGGGCAGTTGGCCTCCCTTTTGTTAGGAATAAGGGATTCATTCAGACCAAAATTGGCCTTTATGTGCTCTTACATTTTAGCTTATTGAACTGTTTTTATTCAGTAATAGGAAATTCACGAAATAACCACAAGTCCCAAGCCTTATTTTTAAGACAAGGTAAAATTTGGATGTAGCCTAACCTTAGACCCTGATGTGACAAGTACACGCTTGGGTTTGAGACACACGTCGGGTTCCCACACATCGTCATCTGCCACCAGGTGGCCTTGGGCAACTGACATCTTTGAATCTCATTTTTCTCATCTATAAAATTGAAATTATAATACTTACAGGGCTTCTTCAGGATCAGGGAAAAGCATATAGTGTGCATAAAATGCTGAATGTGCCTGTGGAAACTTGTAATTAGTAACCATCGTATATTTTTATGCAATGTCTCATGTAACAGAATTCTAAAAGAATTAGTCTCCATATTGACTGAAGAAATAGAAAACAAAGTCTTAACTATCCTTAACTTCTGGCATTGAGATCTTCTAGATAGCTCTGTGGGAAGGAATTATGTATTGGGAAAAACCCAGTTCTCTTCCTGTATTTTTCCTTTTCTCTCACATGACTGCCACACTTACAACACTTCTGACGACAGATGTGTGTGTGTGTGGGGGGGGGGTTCCTCCTACCAGTCAATGCTGTGGCCCTAGCTGGGTGTTACAATTTAACTCCATTCTGGCACTGTCTACCGGGAGATAGCATCAGACCCCACAAGTTAAGCACTCTGACTCACAGCTGCCCCTTCTGATGTCAGTTGCCAGTCCAGGTTGTCACCTGTCCTTCTGACCGATCAGCTATACGGTGGAGGTTCCCATGACCCTTTCTTGGATTCCACTGACTTGCTAGAGCAGCTTACAGAACTCAGGAAAAGTTTGTTCACTTTTGCCAGTTTATTCCGAAAGGGTATATGGTAGAGGCCCCAGATGAACATCCAGATGGAGGAGATGCATAGAGTGAGGGGTGCGGCAAGGGCTGGTGGAGCTTCTGTCCATTAAGAGTGCCACTGCCACTCTCCCGGCACCTCCACCCACGTGTTTGGCCACCCAGAAACTCTCCAGACCCTGTACTTGGGGAGTTTTATGGAGGCGTCATCGCGTTGGCATGGCAATCATTAACTCCATTTCCAGCTTCTCTCGCCCCTCTGGAGAGTGGGTTGGGGCTGAATTCCAAGCCTCTCATCGTGGCTTGGGCTTTCTTCTGGTGACCAGCCCCCATCCAGGAGCCACCAAGAGTTACCTCGTTAGAACAAAAGACCGTACTGTCATCCAGGAAATTCCAAGGGATTTAAGACTTCTGTGTCAGGAACCAGAGACAGAGACCAAATGTTAGAACGAAAGATGCCTCTGGTGCCCTTATCACTTACAAGATTATGAGGGATTTAGGAGCTCTGTGCCAGGAACCAGGGACAGAGACTAGTATATATTTTGTTCTGCTACCTCACAGGTTAGGTGGTGGTTTATTGCCTTAAGCACCAAACTTAAGATATTTTGACAAAACGTTTAGACATTTAAAGCATAATACGATTTTTTGATTTAAACAATTTTAACCATTCGACAGAACATTTGAAATGTGATATGTGTGTCTCCTTTTAAAAATGAGTACTGATCACTAGTATTAGGCTGTTGTGGTCTGTTAAAATCTTATTTTAATTATTTTCTTTTGTCATTGAATTTCTTAACGGGTTTTATAGATAACAGAGGAAGTCACAGAGTCATTTAAATGTGGGTGGGGAGGAGAAGGGTTTTGTGTTGTGTCACTCTGTGATATACAAATCTTACCTCTTCAGATGGTCTTCTGATTCTTGACTTGTTATAGATAGTTGAGGTTACTAGATTGCTTAATTCTGTTTTCAGGAGATCTTGTATCTTATTAGTGTTAGATTTTCAGAATTTAGTCTGTAGGGTATTGCAGTATAGAAGAATCTAGCACACTGCTTGGCAGAGTAGGTATAAGATAGTTCCTAACTGTTATTCTGCTAAGGCTCAGTGACAAGAAATTTTGTGAGTTTATAGTTTCATCTTAAAATTTTTTTTTTTTTAAATGTTTACTTATTTTTGACAGAGAGAGAGAGAGACAGAACATGAGCAGGGGAGAGGCAGAGACAGAGGGAGATGCAGAATCCGAAGAAGGCTCCAGGCTCTGAGCTGTCAGCACAGAGCCCGACATGGGGCTTGAACTCACGAACTGTGAGATCATGACCTGAGCTGAATTCAGACATTCAACCGACTGAGCCACCCAGGCGCCCCTATAGTTTCATCTTAAATTTAATTGTCATTTATATTTTTTCTGTAATCTGAAATAACAAGAATTATTTAAGTACAAGTGTACTTAATTGGATAAAGTGAGGCTTCGGAATTTTGCATATATATATGTACACATGTACATATATAGGTACACATACACTCTCATATACATGAGTATGTGTTAATCTGAACCATTGGATCACTAAACAATTTAGAGATATTTAGGAATTTTCAGATTACCTGTAGTGCTGAATTTTAATGGGTTATATTAGTCAAGATACCATTCTACCACAAAAATGTGATTTCTCAAAAGGTCCTTATTGTAGGAATTTTAAGGTAATGCAGTTTGTTTTAAGGAGGTCATGTAAGGGGGCACCTGGTGGCTCAGTTGGTTAAACATCTGACTTCAGTTCAGGTTACGATCTTGTGGTTCATGGGGTTGGGCTCTGTGCTGACACCTCGGAGCCTGGAGCCTGCTTTGGGTTCTGTGTCTCCTTCTCTCTGCCCCTCCCCTGCTGGTGCTCTGTCTCTGTCTCTGTCTCTCAAAGTAAATAAATATTAAAAAAAAAAAAAAAAAAAAAGGTCATAGACCATTGTCAGTTGCATGTTTTGTTTTGTTTTGTTTTGTTTTGAGATTGATGTTTTCTTACCTCCATTTTTCAAGCTACTTCAAATCTTTTTTTTTTTTTTTAATTTTTTTAACATTTATTTTTGAGACAGAGAGAGACAGAGCATGAACGGGGGAGGGTCAGAGAGAGAGGGAGACACAGAATCGGAAGCAGGCTCCAGGCTCTGGGCCATCAGCCCAGAGCCTGACGCGGGGCCTGAATTCGCGGACTGCAAGATCGTGACCTGAGCTGAAGTCGGACGCTCAACCGACTGAGCCACCCAGGCGCCCCCAAATCTTTTTTAAAAACAGTTTTAGGGTGCCTGGATGGCTCAGTCGGTTAAGTGTCCAACTCTTGATTTTGGCTCAGGTCATGATCTCATAGTCAGGAGATCAAACCCCACGTGGGGCTCTGCGCTGAATGTGGAGCTTGCTTGGGATTCTCTCTCCCTCTCTGCCCCTCCTCAGCTCATGTGCTCGCTTTCTTTCAAGAAAAAAAAAACAGTTTTGATAGAGGGAAGATATAGATAAATTTATTGATTAAAAGTCAAAACAGTATTTTACTATAATAGCATAGTTGTCATAGCAACGTGTGGGCTCACCCAGAATTAGAATCATATTGGAAGTGTGTTAGGGAGAGGTGGGAGATAAGGTCATAAAGGGAGTGAGGGAAAGAATTTTCAGGTTAAATTTCATCATTTTGGATCACAATTGAAAAATACAAATTGCATGTTTTACATAATTGCATTTAATACTCAGTTTTTAGATGTTAATTAATTTTGCTATCATGTCCTAATTGCATAGAGTTAGCAATAAATGGGTTTGAAAGGTTAAGTGGTGAATATTGAGTGGATTAGCCACGAGGGATTGTTTTATACTTATGGTGCCAGTGCCTCCTCACTTCCCATTGTGAACTTCAAACAGGGGGAGTTTGAGATTTCTAATTTGGTGGCACTGAATCTCAGATCATTGGGGGTTGCTGCATTTTCCTGCCTCTACAATAGGTAGAGGTATCTGATGGGAGAAGTAAATCATGTTCATTGAGAAAAATTTTTGTAGAGAGACAAAATGATACCATTTCAGCCTTATTTTTCAAACTGCCTCATGAGAATGCCAATACATCAAAACAAATGAACATTGATAGGCTAATTTTGGTGGGACCTGTTGATTAGTGTTTGTTTAGTGTTTAATGCCTTGAATCTGGAGTAAACAGCTTTTGCTTTAGTTTGTTGTCTGAAATAAATGAACTTGACCGTTGTACTTTAGATCATAGGACTAGGGCCTTTAATCAAAACTTTTTACTCATGGTGTAGATGGTGAATTAAAATGTTAATTTTTACCCTTTTTTACTTTGTCCTCCATTATTCAAAATAGTTATGAAGCTAAAACCCTGAGGAGTCTCTGCTTGTCCAGCGTCTAAAGTAGGTATGATTAAATAAAATTTAGGAAGGATATTTAATGTCAGAATATTCATTCTCTGTATCTTCTCACTGTTTTCCAAGCTGTTATGATTTATTACTGGTTTGTAAAAATAATGTATTATATTATCACAAGCATTAAAAAAAAAAAAAGTAGAAAATACCAGACAGTACAGTTGGAAAAATAATTATTTTGTGAAACTTTTGTTACATATACATGCATGGATGTGAACAGATAATGTGTGTACTATATTTCCAGGGGTTACTGTTAAGAAAAAAAATTGGGAATCTGTTTTTATAAGATTAACATTTCATTACATTCTTTTGAGATTTATATATACATATGTACATACACATGTATTGTTTTTTCATTTAAAATTTTAACATATCCAAATAAATGTCTAGATTAAACACTTATTTGATGTCTAAGTTAAAGCTACATCAAAAGGTTTTATACTGAAGAATTTAGCTTCTGGTTCCATATACAATAAATGAGGCATAATGAGAAAGAAGTGCCTGTATGTATGTATATATATGTATATACACACACACACACACACATATAAATAAATAAACAAATAAGTAAAATATATAAATGTTTATGATATGTAAATAGAAAGACTTTTGTTTAGTTTGACCTACATGTAGCTGAGATGTTATATTATTGTTAATGAGATGATCATTTAGAAAGGACTTGTATGGAAACTCCATGGAGAAAATCTTACCTTTAATACTTTAGCAACTGAATCAGTTCCTTAGAGCTATGCATTAACTGCTTTAGGATCTTATAAGAAGCAAGATGAGAAGCATGCACTGGTTAATGGCATTAAACTGTAATTTTTAGATTTTATGTGTATGTAAATACACATACTTTGAGAAGGCTTGGAGGAAAACAGGTATTATTTGTGTACAGGATAATCCTTATAAACTTAGGTTTTTTTGGAGAGGGATCTGAAGGAGAGTCCATTTGTTTCAATAGGAACCAAATTCATTGATGTAGGGAGGCATGAGTCTGATTCTATTTGATAAGCTGTAATTTATTTTTTAAAGAAATCTCTATGCCCAACATGGGTCTTAAACTCAACCCTGAGATCAAGAGTTGCATGTGCAGCCAGGTGCCCCTATAATAAAGATTTAAAGACATTTAATAAAGATATTTTAATAAAGATATCTCTAAAAGAGTTAAATTATTGTGCAAGGACTAGACAAAATGGTCATTTTTTCACTGGATCATCATGTTGGCACCTTAGCAGTGATTTACTTATTGACCTGTGTGTTGAGTTTATTTTTTTAAAGTTTATTTTTTTTGAGAGAGAGAAAGAGAGAGAGCGCACGAGCGTGCACAGGCGAGGGGCAGAGGGAGAGGGAGAGAGAGTTCCAAGCAGGCTTCACACTGTCAGCAAGCCCAGCTCAGGACTTGAACTCATGAACTGTGAGATCATGACTTGAGCTGAAACCAAGAGCCGGACACTTAACCAACCGAGTCATGTAGGCACACCCTGTGTGTTGAGTTTTAACTGGAAACGTGGCTGTAGTGAAAATTTTCATATAAATTTTCATATAGTTGAAGTTTAGGCTCTTGATGAAGTTAAGTGTGTTTAGGCATGACTATCTTATGAGAGGTCCTCTAAAGCTGTTCTAGGACTGAGTTCCTTTACGAGGTATTCAAGCCTTGCCAATGTTTGAGCTTTTGACGACTGTTAGAGAAGTCTTCAGTGGCCCCAATGTAGGAATTTATGTTAGTTTCTATTTTACAGTGTCCTTAATGTGATATATTCCCGTAATTCTTATTCTGTGAACCTTGAGGCTCTTAATCTACCTTTCATTTTTGGTTTGTTTTCTGTTTTTGTCTATTGCCTGCACTTTCCTATCCAGTTTAGAATCCATGACCCATATCTTCTGCCTCCGTTTTGTTGTTTGAGGACATTTATCATCATGTCTCTTGGTTTTAAATATTTTGGTAAATTCCTAATCCTCAGTCAGTTTACCTGTGCTGGAGATACTCAGAACAGCTGGAAAAATTAAATGACACAGCTTTATGGATGGGTACTCCTATACATTCCTGCTTCTTTCCTCTGGTTCCTCATGAAACATAGAAAATACTCCCATGTCTAATTATCTCCTGTTCTGTACAGTGGGCACATCAAACATTCTTGCTCTCTCCAGAATGTATCCTCTTGCCCCCTCAATCTTAGTAAATAGTGCTGCTTTCTTCACAGAGACAGTAGAGGAAACCAGAAGGAGCTTCATCCACTGTTTCTTGTTGGACAGCTCAGCTAGACTTTGTGGTGTCTTACATAGGACTTAGAAAACCTTTTCTTCTGTGTTTCTTATCAATGAATGGCAAATTTGGCTCAAATTTGAAAATGGGAGCATTGTCATGACTTTTCTTTCCGTCTGCCCAAACCCCAAATCCAGTGGATTCAGCATCCTATCTCTAGTCTCCTTTCTCCAAACTTCCTTTGATCATTGCAGTTCAGGCCTCTGTCTTCTTTTGCCTGTGATAATGTAGTATCTTTCCAGTTGGCTTCCAGTGTTAAAGAAAAAGTACCGTTTTGTTAAGGAAAAAGTTTCGACACTTGCTAAAGAAGGTAAAGCAGACTGTATTTAAGGGAGACTATCCTGATACGGGTGTAGTTGCCATACAGTGGAGAAGAGAGATTGGACCCAACCCTGAGTCTAATGAGGACAAGAGGCATTTAAATCCAAGAAGCAGGGATGGGGATCAGTGGGTGGAAAGTTACTAAGAGGAAACAGCAGAGGTAAGGGGGTCCTTATTAGACCGACTCCGCAGAATCTGGGAGGGAGGACAGGGTGGTCAGGTATCCAAGGTGGTCAGACGCCAAGGATGAGGGATTTTCATTAAACTCATTTGTCAGGATTCTCACTCAAACAGGATTCTACAAGGACAGAGAGGGAACCCAAGGTCTGCTCAGAGAAGCCTGATTCAAGTTTGGTCAAAGGAGAGTCTTTGTCGCCAGTTTCTACATTGTTACCTTGCTAGGGGATCTTGGTACCAGTGATTATAGTTCCCTTTTTAAAGCCTCTTGCTGTAAGGATGAATCTGAAACTTATCTGTGCCCTGGAAGGTCTGGCCCGTTTCCCTTTTTCTACCTTTTTTTCTGCCTTATCTGCTCTTTCCTCTTTCTTCTATTTCAACCATTGTCAAATCCGTTTAGTTATTTGAACACACTGGACTTTCTCATCTCTGGGTCTGGGTATATTAAATCCCTACTCCTAGCATAGTTCCCGACACATAGTAGGCACTCAATAAATATCTGTTAGATGATTAAGTGAATAAAGGAATAAATGAAAGTATCTTGTAGTATAAGGATAGATATAAAAATCTCTGAAAAAAATATATAGATATCCAAATGATTGAGGTAGTGAAAAGATACACTTAAAATCACATATCCAAATGGAGTATTTCTTAATAATGTACGGGCATTTTGGATAGTTACAATAGTGCTTTCAGTAAGATGCAAATTTGTATAAAATGAATGGAAAATCATTTGCATTGAAGAAACCCTTGATCTAAAGGATGGCGCTCCCATTTCCTTAGATTTAGGTTTGAATACTATCTGCTGGCTACATTATTGACTGCCTCCTCTGTCTTCTAGAATTCATGACTTAAGTTGCCATTTAAGTGAGTATGAAACCATTAACACCTGGAAAGACAAGTGACAGTAAGTGCGTTACCTATGCTGAAACCAGTTTTTTTTTAAACCTTTCAAAATGTCCATGTTTTTAAATGAAAGCAAAAAAAAAAAAAAAAAAAAGATAAGCCCTATGTGACTTGCATCAAACCTGTCTAGAAAGGAGTATTTCGTTTTTACCAGTAAGGATCTGTTGTACACATACAAAGTTAATAATTCTGTGTGAAGAAAATTATATTTTCAAGGAGCTTAAAATTAGGTGGGAAATGGTGGTGAATACGTAAAGAATAAATTCAATTTCACTTAAATATAAAATATAAAATTAACATAGGATGACCAGTGAAGACGGTCACATGATAAGATGGTTCTAATACCTAATATTTAATTGTTTTGTGCCAGGAACTTTTCTGAGCTCATTACCTTCATTATCTTGTTACATTGTTATAATTTATCGGTTGTAATACATACTACAGATAGAGGACACTGAGATTCAGTGAGATTAAGTAATTTGTCCAGTTTTGCCTAGCGAGTAGTAGAGCTGGGATTTGAATTGAGGTAATCTGACTCTAGAATCTATATTCATTAATGTAATGTTTTATCTGTAGCCAGAGTAAACTTGTTGACGGGTTGCATTACGTATATATAGGCACTGTTTTCCATAGTATTTAGTGTTAATTTTATATCTAATGTAATTTATGGAGATAATTTGCTGGATTAGGTCATTAATTAGAAGCTGTTTCTCAAATATATGTAAGTCATTTTAATTAATGAAATTTTATGCAGTGTTTCATTATTTAAACATGATTTTGCTTTCTGACTCCTACTTTATTTCTTCCTTAGCCACATATTCTAATGTTGCTGTTATTTTCCAGATGCTCTAACCACTGCAACGTGTACTTTTTGTCTTCCAAAGATACTATGTTTCTTGTTTGTTGTAGTTTCTTCTTTCTCTTTGTACTTGTCAGTTTATCTTTTAAAAAATTAGTATTGGGGCACCTGGGTGACTCAGTTGGTTAAGCTTCCAGCTTTTGGTTTTGGCTCAGGCTGTGATCTTACATTTCATGAGTTTGAGTCCCGTGTGGGGCTTTGCACTGACAGCACAGAGCCTGCTTGGGATTTCTCTCTCCCTCTCCCTCTGCCCCTCCCTGGATTGCACTCTCTCTGTCTCAAAAAATAAATAAACATTAAAAAAATTAAAAATTACTATCAAGTTAGTGAATTTTGGGAGGGGGAAGAGGTAAACCCAAACCCAGTCTTTGATCTGTCATGCTCCTTGATGACCCAAGTCATTTTTCTTTACTTCCTTGCCTTTTGTAAGCATAAAGTGAGTTACTATTGAAAGAAACCTTTATTTATTTATTTGTTTCAGGTAAAAATGTGTCTTCTGGGGTGCCTGGGTGGCTCAGTCAGTTAAGCATCCGACTTTGGCTCAGGTCATGATCTCACAGTTCATGAGTTCGAGCCCTGCGTCGGACTCTGTGCTGACAGCTCAGAGCCTGGAGCCTGCTTTGGATTCTCTGTCTCCCTCTCTCTCTGCCCCTCACCTGTGCGCTCTCTCTCTCTCTCTCTCTTTCTCTCTCTCTGTCTCTGTCTCTCTCTCAAAGATAAATAAATGTTAAAAAATGTGTCTTCTGTTAGAGAACAAATATGGAAAATATTGGAAGAACGTGAAATAAAATGACCATTTGTTTGAATTCAATTGAGTTAGTTGCTGAAAATACTTAAAGTTAGATGATGTGCTTTTCAACTTGAGGATAATTGCCTGATGAATTAATTTCATTCAAATTTGGGCCATTTGGAAGATAAATATTATCTTGAATCCATAAAAGAACTAGTATCAGAGTAAATAGCAACAACCATTTGTTGTAATTGTTAGAATTTGCTAGTTTATCTGCACAACAATTAAATTTGGCAACTTTTAATCTTAGATTTTTAAACTACTACTGTTTTAAAATGGACAGCTTTTACCTTGGTAAATGAAAACAAATAGAATGGTTTTGAATATTCCAGGCAGGATTCTTTTGGTTGCCTGGGATCAGAAATCTATTTAAACTTGCTACAGTTAAAGAGATCTTTATTGCAAATATGTAGAGTTTTTGCTGGGATCCAGGAAAAG
This sequence comes from Panthera leo, assembly GCF_018350215.1. Taxonomy (NCBI): domain Eukaryota; kingdom Metazoa; phylum Chordata; class Mammalia; order Carnivora; family Felidae; genus Panthera; species Panthera leo. Next base: position 143,205,604 of record NC_056687.1, on the reverse strand, counting down.
CTGAACACAAGCTTCAGAAAGGGAAGATGGCTTCAGAGCACAACCTCTCTGATCTTCCTCTTCCTCATCTCTGACACGTGGCTTCTTTATGAAGTGCCCCTTGAAGTCACTTGCGTCTTTTGTCCTCATCTGCTTCAATTTCCCCAATTTTTTGTTGTCAAACTGACAGTCTCTAGTCTGGATCCTTCTAAGCAAGGTTGAGTCTATGACTTTTAATTTACCAGATTAACCAGATAACTCCCTTGTGGTGAAATACATACAGGGACAAGTTGTGATGATTTTTCTAGTGGATTCATTCAGTCGATTGGAGGAGTTAACGTAGAGATGCTCTGTATTTCGAAAACCACTTTGAAAGGGGAAGGTTTATAGGTGAATAAGTAAGGCCTGAGGACTTGTTTTACAATGTCTTAAAGGTACACATATGTAAAAAGATTTCCATCCTGCCTTTATTTCTCTAAGAGTTATTATTAAAACTACAGTAGGGATAGTTTATACAGTAAAATTATCCATATGACATCCTTGGGATTCCTGTACACTGAGAACAAGTACCTTTCCGTAAAACCCTTCAAGCTCCAGATGCATTTCTGTCTGTAGAGTTCATTGCTAAATGCAACTTTTATATAAGGATGAAGGCTTCACTTTATGTTCGCCTCGGTGGGCATCCATGCTGACTTCTGAGGAAGAAGCTGGTAGATTTTGTTTGTTTTACTGATCTTAAAATACTAGAGATAAGTAGTAGCTCTCAGGTGTTTCTAGAGCAGCGGTTCCTCAGTGGGTCTGCGTGTTGGGGTGTGTTTCGTCCCTTAGGACCTCTGGCGTTCCCGGAGACATTTTTGCTTATCGCAACTGGGGAGGTTTGTGTGCTACTGGCACCTAGTAGGGGAAGAAGGCAGATATGCAGCTGAACAGCCTGCAGTGCACGGGACCTCCCCCTACAACAAAGAAGCATCCGGCCCCAAATGTCAGAGGTGCCCAAGTTGAGAAGCTCTGTTGTCTAGAGTCAAGGATCGTAGAGCCAAAAAAAGGTTACAAGGTTCAAAAGAGACACGATTTTGGAGTTAAGCACTGATTTTGAATGCCTTAGGGGAAGTGAGAGAGGAGATCATTTCTACCAAAAGCCTGTGTGTAAATATATCTGAGTTTACTACATTAATCTGCATTTTGACTTTGGTGATTGTGCTATATTTAAACCAGCTTTAGTTACATTTAAATTCTTACCAATCATACTACTTTTTAATTTCATAGGTATGTTTTCCTAATGGTAGTCCAAGAGGAGACCTACAAGAATGAAAAATTCTTTGTAATTGATGTTTAGGAGTACTATAAATGAGTATTTTCTTAGTGCGAATATGAATTGAACTACATCTCCTTCATCCCTAGCATTTACATGTGAAGTATTAACTGAGAAAAAGATGCTTTCCCAAGAACAGTTGCTACTTTTTATAATGATGTATTTTTTTTCTTGAAAACTTTTTTTTTTTAAGATTTATTTATTTGAGTAATCTTAGCACCCAACATGGGGCTTGAACTCATGACCCTGAGATCAAGAGTCACATGCTCCACCGTCTGAGCCAGCCAGGTACCCCAGAAAGTTTTTTGATAAAACAATTTTTACTTTATAGTGAAATATATTTGTGAACTAGATTCTTCAGTTCTTTAATTCTCATGAAATTGTAGATAAATCTCAAAATATTTTTAAAAACAAAATTCCTGAAAGGCTATAGGTATTTGAAATACTTAAAAAAAAAAAATGACTGTGTGTGGGGTGGGGAGGTGCTGGGTGGCTCAGTTGGTTAAGCATCAGACTTCGGCTTAGGTCATGATCTCACAGTTTGTGAGTTTGAGCCCCGCGTTGGACTCCGTGCTGACAGCTCAGAGCCTGGAGCCTGCTTCGGATTCTGTGTCTCCCCCTCTCTTTCTGCCCCTTCCCAGCTCGCGCTCTGTGTCTCTTTCTCTCAAAAATAAGTAAACATTTAAAAAAAAAAAAAAAAGACCGTAGGGTTGCCTGAGTGGCTCAGTCAGTTAAGCATCCAACTCTTGATTTTGGCTCAGGTCATGATCTCACAGTTCATGAGATCAAGCCCTGCGTCGGGCTGTATACTGACAGTGTGAAGCCTGGTTGGGATTTTCTCTCTCCCCCACCTCTCTCTGTCTCTCCTCCACTCATGTGCGCTCTCTCTAAAACTAAAGAAATTAAAAAAAAAAAAAAAAGACTGTAAGTCTGCTTCACTATAACACATTGATTATTCAGTGGTATATGTAAAATGCGCATATAAAAAAATATAGCTGTCATTTCCTAAATATTCTAATATATAAATGGAACAGTTTGTTCAGTAGCTCTTTACCGTCTGATCTGAATGACGTTAATGTTCAGGCTTCTTAAAGCAGCTCCCACAGAAGTTTTTTCAAACCCTGAATTTCCTGCCTGAAACGTGAACTCTCCATTATCATTGGACATCCTGCATGTCTGACGATCGCCACCAGATGGTGATCTTATACGTTGATAAAGCCAGATCCTTGGTGAAAACTGAATTGGTTGCCCAAATTAAGCCATGTGAACTCAGCAGTGATATTTAGCAATGGTGAAGGGTGTGGACTCGCTCTGCTTCCCTCTGAAACATGTTTTAAAATGAGGCATGTTTTCATTTGTTTTGGAGGGTTTTTTCTTTTCTTGGCTCTTCGGTTCACATTTATCTATGGGAAACCAAAGTAAAATAATATCCCCATAACTTTATTATAATACTGATGCTAATTTATTGTGTTAAAGTTTTTGCTTTTGATTGGAGTTATTTTATGGCTGTTACCAAATTTCTGATAGATTTAAAGTAGTATTTCAAAGTAATTAGGTGAGTGTTTTTGTGATTCAGTACATTTTACTTACAATTCCCTAAATGAGGCATAGAAGCAACTAAAGTTATATGTAGAACAAATAAAACTATATGTAGTTCAACTTCGGGGAAGGTGTGTGGCCTGGTGGAAAGAGCATAGGCTTTGAAGTCAGGTGACCCTGGATCGGAAAATGATCAGCTGTGTTACCTTGCAGAGTTCTTGTGAGAATTGAAAATAAGGCTTGTAAGTGGCTCTCTGAAAAGTGCATCTCCCTGGAGGCAATTGGATGTGATTTAAAATTTTAGCTTCTTCCAGTGTACCCTGTGGGACCTTGGGAAAATGACTTAACTTTTTAGAGCCTAAGTTTCTTCTTTTATATATTTGGGATAGTAATACCTCCTCCTAGAAATGTTTAGGGTAGTAAATGAAAGAATGCGTGTAAGGCATATAGAAAGTTTTAATAAATAATATCTGTTACTTTTGTCCTCTGATACCATACAAGCTAGTAATGACCCCAGTGTAGGTCTATGTGTAGTAAGAAATACAACTAAATTCCTGTCTATTGCTGTTAAGGGAGATTGTTCTTCCCTCGTCTCTTTTTTTTAAGAGTTTAGGAAAATATGAGAATGTAGCAATTTAAGTTAAAGAATTTAAAACATGTTTTTCTTTTAATTAAGAAAAAATGCGGCTCCCCCACCCCCACCCCCCACCCCCTTTTTCCTGGGCAGATAAAGAAACTTCACTGGGTCCTTTGCTTTGTGTCAGCAGCATCCTTTACATCGTTAGCCATTACGCCGGTATTGTGTTCCTCTGTGGTCGTCCTTGCCCGTCAGTAGTTTCACTTGCCATGAGGGAGGTCTAGAAGCAGATGATCCTCCTTCTGACTGTTGTCACAAGGCCAGTGCAGCCTAACACACATCATAGTGCCTCTGTCACGCACCTCACTTCATCTCCTCATGGAGGCATTTTATTATCTCACATCATCCCAAGAAGAAGGGTGAGTACCGTGAGATACTTTGAGGGGGACAGACTGCATTCACATAACTTATTATAGTATGTAGTTCTGATTGTTCTATTTTATCACTGTGGTTAATGTCCTGTGTATGCAAATTATACATAGCTATATGCACAGGAAGGACATATACAGGGTTTGGTACCATCCGTGGTTTCAGGCATCCCCTGGGGGTGTTGGAACGAATCCCCCGCTGGTCAGGGGACTGCTGTACTGGAAAAGTGACTTCACATTTGTAAAGGGAACTTAAATGCAGATTTCATGTTTTTAAAATCATTTTGATTCCTGTACAATTCTACACCACACTTAACGTTTCTAGATTTTTTTCCCCTTTGGCTGATTAAAATTCACAATTAGAATTCTGTTTTTGTATTATTTTTTCCTGAATTTAAGATGATAGAAAAATCAGTTTATGTGATTATGTAATTTTCTGACCAGGATGCTGAGAAAATGCTAGTTTCTTCCCACTGTGTCTACAAATTTATTCTTTTTTTTTACGTTTCTATTTAAATTCTAGTATAGTTAACATGCAGTGCAGTATTCGTTTCAGGTGTACGATACAGTGATTCAGCGCTTCCATACGAGACCCTGTGCTCCCACAAGTGCTCTCCTTAATCCCCATCCCCTGTTTTACCCATTCTCCCACCCACCTCCCACCTGGTAACCCATCACAAATGAGCAAAGGAATAAAAAAGAGAGGCAAACCAAGAAACAGACTCCTAACTACAAATTCATTAAAAAAAAAAAAAAAAATGGGAATGTGTTGAGGAAAATTTTGAACCATCTTCTGACCTTGTGAAATATGCTTTCATAGTGTTACTTGCCTCCGTATCAAAGTTGTATTTATTAAAACATGAATTGGTCATAGTTTTGAAGAATTGACTAAACTGATAATTTTTCATTTTTAGTGACTTTTTAATGTTTATCTTTGGTATTAAATTTTATACTATATACTTATACTATATACTATATACTTAACATCTTTAGAGAACCATGATCTTTGTTGAAACAGATCAATGTATTATTCCCCTATACTTTGTCTATGTTCATAGAAACAGTTACTCACAAATATGTTTTACCCTTTGTAAAACATGAAAATGTGATTGTATTAAACATAATAATTCTGCAGTTTGCTTTTCTTCTTAACATATTAATTGATATTCTTGAGTACAACCTCCTAGTTCTGTCTCATTCTTTATATTCTACTACTGTGTAATGGTAATTAACTATTTCTGTTTGTTTACTTTCAGGTTGTGTTTTGTTTTTGCTAGTTTGAACAGTAAGCATGCTTGACCTTATCTAAATATTTTGGTGCTTTTATTTCTGTGGGGTAGATACTCAGAAGTTATATTGCTGCACAAAGAATATTCTTAAAGATTAAAATAAAATGGATTCTTGCTAGCTTATTCTCCAAAAATATAAGTTGAGAAATTTATATTCCCACTGAGAATTATGAGAATGTCTGTGTCTCTTTACCTTCATCAGCTTTAGATGCTGATTACAATTTTTTTTTTTTTTTTCCTAATCTGAGGAGTAAAATTTGCTTAACCTCTAGTGAGAGTGTCCATCTTATCATATGGTTATTGGTCATCTGTATTTTCTCTTAAGGGAATCACTTGGTTCATATTCTTTGTCCATTTCTGTGTTCCTTTCACTTCGTTTTTACATCAAGAAGTTTCTGGTAGGAGAGAGATTTAATGCCATGTCCGTCGTGTCTACGTATATTTCCTTGTGTCTACCTCGTCTCTTTGTGATGTTCTTTGCTTTAGAGAAATGTTTGATTTTGTTTTTAATGTTTGTTTAGTTTTGAGAGAGAGAGAGAGACAGAGCTTGAGCAGCGGCGGGGCAGAGAGAGAGAGAGAGACACAGCATCCGAAGCAGGCTCCAGGCTCCGAGCTGTCAGCACAGAGCCCGACGCAGGGCTTGAACTCAGGGACCACGAGATCATGACCTGAGCTGAAGTCGGACGCTTAACTGACTGAGCCACCCAGACACCCCTGATTTTTTTTTTTTTTTTTAAATAGAGTGAAATAAATCTGTGTCAGTCTTTTTCTTTATGGCTTCTAGATTTCTCATCTTGCCTAAGAATATATCCTAACTCCAATAATATAAAATACCGTTTTAAATTTTAGATATTACCCTTCTAATTATCTTTAAAAAATTTTTTTTCATATTTATTTATTTTTGAGAGAGACAGAGACAGAATGTGAGTGGGTTAGGGGCAGAGAGAGAGAGAGGGAGACACAGAATCCAAAGCAGGCTCCAGGCTCTGAGCTGTCAGCACAGAGCCTGATGCAGGGCTCGAATTCACAAGCTGTGAGATCATGACCTGAGCTGAAGTCATACACTCAACCGACTGAGCCACCCAGGCACCCCTACCCTTCTAATTATCTTTAATCCACCTAGAATTAATTTTTACATCTGGTTTGCTGTAGACAGCTGTATTTCAACAATGGAAAACCAAAGAAGTCTTTGCATTTAATAAATGCATTCCTTTCTGTTTCGTGACTCTCTTTTGTCTTACAAAATATTTAATATATTTATTATTTCTGTGCTGATACCATAGTCTTCATTATCATAGTTTTATAGTATACTGGAATGTTAGGCAAAGTGCTCCCCCTCCCCCAACTTTTTTTCATGATTTTATTGGGAATAGATGATCTTAGAGATAGTGGAATCTTATGACTTGTATAAGACTGAAGTCTTCAGTATTTTGCATTTTAAGGATTGCTTTTGGTATCTAGTCAATAATTTTATCATTTTTAGGCAGATTCTTTTTATTCTCATTATATTGAAGTCACATTGAAAGAGATCTACTTTAATACTTGCGAGTTTCTTGAGTGTCAGAGGTTTAGTGACATTTTCTAATGGTCCAATCATAAATCTTGATTCTGGAACTAGATAGTAATGTTTAAGTGATCCTTATACTCTAAATGTTTTTTAACATGGATTTCAAAATTTTAGAATTCACCAGAGGACACAGCTTCGAAGGCTTATTATAAATATTGTACAGAATGTAAATGTTAATCAGTCTTGATATAAAAATAAAAATCTAATTCAAAACAGAGATATTGAAGAGATTGTATGTGAAAAAGGTGTGTGTGTGTATGTGTGTATGTCAGGGGAGTGGTGTGTGAAAAATCCTTGTTTTTCTTTTTGTAAAATTAGCAGATACTGCCTAAAATGAGATATTATTTAAAGTTATGATGGCGACTCTCGTTATGAGAGAACAGTTACAAGATGGAAACAGAAAGCACCTCTGTCTGGTGAGTGGATGTGGTATGTGAGGAATACTTCTTTGGGGAGACTTGTGTTAAGACTTGATTTCTTCCACCACATGCAGGTTAATTTAATAATTTACTTCAAAATGTAGTTGCTGTGTTCTCATACCGAAGAATCTCTAGGATGTATTTTTAAATTGTTATGTACATAACAGTGACTTGTAACGTGGCTACCTTTTTTTGTAGGCATATGTATACTTCTGTTTGCATTACAGAAATGGAGACAAGGTTGAAAATGGAGCAGAGAGAACAAGGGAATAAAGGAGACCGTTTTGATTTACATAAGTGTATGGCTAAATGAAAGAAGCCTGATACAGAATAACAAATACAGTGGGATCTCACTTATTGCAGACTTACAGAAGTGGAGAGTAGAATGGATGATTGCCAGGACGAAATGAGGGGGGTGATGGTCAAAGGGTACAAAGTTTCAGTTACACAAGATGATTAAGTTCTGGATATGTGTTATACACTACACAGTAACAGTATGCAGCTAACAATACTGTATTGTATACTTACATTTTTTTAACAGACTAAGACAAGTGTTCTTACCACACATAAACACATAATAATGATAATAATAATAATAATAATAGTAGTGGTAGTAGTAGTAATAAATTGGGGAGGTGACAGGCAAGTCTTTGGCCTTGGTGGTGGTGGTGGTTTTATGGGTGTGTATTTATTCCCAAACTCATCAAGTTGTATGTATTTCATATGTACAGATTTCTACATGTCGACCATATCTCAGTAGATCACCTTAAAAAATAAGGATTGCTATTACATAAAAGTGAAAAATCTTTAAAGAAATAGCCAGGTTAAAATTCCTGAGCTTATATATTGAGTTAATAGCTTTTTATCGAGAGTAGTGGAATAAAACTTTACCTTTCTATTTAATCTGTAAACTTGATTTCTAACATTTAATTTGAATATTGGCTTTGTAGTGCCCAGGATACCATCACAGCAGGGAGCATGTTGGAGAAATGAATCTTTTGTATTTTGATGAAGAGTTAATTTTGTTTTGCAATTTTGGAAATTAAAAATCTATGTATGTGATTCCTTCTTGTCTCCCTGGGAGCTCTTAACCTTCCTTTTCTCTTCCCCTGCCCATCCTCCTCCCCCTTCTTCTACCTAAATCCCTGTGCTCAGGGTTTTATAATCCAGTTGGGGGAGACCTATGCCTGACCAGGGTTTTAAGCTCTTAAATACTAGTGGGGAGGGCCAAGATTTTCTATAGGAGGTAAATTTCAAGAGGCTATTGTAGGAATTGGTATTGAACCTGATTGTTTGCAGATGCTTTTTATTCTGGGTGTGATGTATTGAGAATTTTTGAAATCAGTTTTTCTGATTTCTGTTTGCTTTTTTTAAAATTTATGTTTATTTGCCAAGTATAAATCACGGAAAGGTTGAATATTTTTAAAATATGATAAATTATATGCTTTAGTGTAACTTGATGCCATTGGGGCTTCTAATTCTTAATCTGGTATAGGTCTTCAGTGAATTTAAGATTACATTTTTGGGAAATAGATATTTCTATAGAAAATGCCATTTATTTGCTTTGTTAAAGTAAAGACTTTGATGGTACCGGGGAGCAAAATATGTCTATCCAAAAAGAATGTGTTTAGTTTAATTGAGATTATATTTTATATGAATTTGGTAGACATTTTTTTCATTCATGTTCAGTTAGAATTTTGTTTTAATCTTTTATAGTTGGAATATTTTTCCCTTACATTTCTTTATGCATAGTTGGAGTAGAGGAAAAGCATGGGCCAAGAAAGACTAGTTTTGAATCCTAAACCTACTGCTTACCAGATCTGTGACTTTGCAGAAGTAATTTAACATCTCTGAGCTTTAGTTAGAGTTGAGAGGATTTAATGAAATATCTGAAGGTTAAATGTGCTATAGAAAAATAGGATATATGCAGTCGTCGTTAGCATAGTTTTGGCGCATAATAGGTGCTCAATAAGTATTTTTATTATTTTCTAGAAACCCAGAATAACAGAATGATACTTTTTAGTCTTCGTTCTTTAAAATGTTTGTTGGGGGCGCCTGGGTGACTCAATTGGTTAAGTGTCCGACTTCAGCTCAGGTCATATCTCACAGTTCGTGAGTTTGAGTCCTAGGGCTGTCTGCTGTCAGTACAGAGCCTGCTTCAGATCCTCTGTTCCCCTCTCTCTGTCCCTCCCTGGCTTCTGTTCTCTTTCTCTCTCTCAAAAATAAAAAAATATTAAAAAAAAGCCTTTTTACAATTCTTAAATAAATAAAATGTTACACAAACAACATCATAGAGAAACTAAAAAGAATATAATCCACTCACAACACTTTATTTACTTATTCATTATTTACTTATCTATTTTTAAGTCAATGCTGTTCTCCGTGTGGAGCTTCAACTCATGACCCCAAGACCAAGAGTCACATGCTGCACAGACCGAGCCAGCCAGGTGCCCCCACACCCACAAGTCTTTAATTCTATATTTTAAACATAAAGCCTTTTGCAGTACTTTAGCAGTGCTGTCCATGGACCCCTGCCAGTCCCGAGATCAGGGGATCTGTAAGGTCAAAACTATTTTTATAGTAGTGCTAAGACATTATTTGCTTTTTCCACTGTTTTGGAATTTGTATTGATGGTGCAGACACAATGATGAGTGAAACTGCTGGTCTCTTAGCCCAACACAAGGCAGAGGTACCAAACAGCACTGGGAGGCATTCTCTGTTTAAAAAGGGAAATGAATTTTTCACTTAAGGATGTCCTGATGAAGCAGTAAAAACTATTTTAGTAAATCTGAGCCTTTGAGTGCACATTGCTTTAATATTCTGAATGAGAAAATAGGAAGTATGCATGAAAACACTTTGTGCTACATACTGAAGTACCAGTAATTGTCTGGAGTAAAAAACACTGGTGTGACTGCTTGAAATGTGAGTTCAAACTAGCTGCCCTTTTACTTGAAAGAAAAACTGCAGACTAAACTGTGGTTTATTCAGACTTCACATTTGGCAGATATTTCTTTAAAAAGCTATGAAATGAGTGAACCTGCCACTTCAGGAAAAACAGCTGGTAATATTTGTTACCAGTGATAATAAATCTAGCTTTCATGATAAAAAAGAAAATTTGGAAAACGTGTCTGCCAGCCTGACCTTGTCAGTTTCTTAGTAGTTGAATGTCTCTGATAAGATTACTGATCTTAACAAGTGTAATTTTTTAAAAATTGCATAATGAAATGTGAAGTTTGGAAAGTTTCTACTACCCAGTGAAAACATATTTTGCAAATGGGTGAGCCATTCAAAGTGCATGATAGACCAGTGGATTTCAGTATACAATGTGTAACAGCATTCATTTGTTTTATTTGTTTTAATATATTTCTTTATTTTTGAGAGAGACAGAGTGTGAGAGGGGGAGGTGCAGAGAGAGAGGGAGACACAGAATCTGAAACAGGCTCCAGGCTCTGAGCTGACAGCACAGAGCCTGCTGCGGGACTCGAACTCAAAAACTGTGAGATCATGACCTGAGCCGAAGTTGGTCACTTAACTGATTGAGCCACCCAGGTGCCCCATCATTTGAAATTGTTTTAGATTCCACCTTGCAAACTGACATTTAAGAAATGACTACTTTTGGGATGCCTGGCTGGCTCAGTAGAGCCATGTGACTCAACTTCAGGGTCCTGATCTCTACCTTGGGTGTAAAGCTTACTTATAAATAAACAAATAAATAAGGAAAAAAGACTACTTCTTAAGTTTGGTGATAGGTATCAAAGAGGAATATCCACCTTACTTGAAAAGAATATTAAAACACTCTTCCCCTTTCCAACAGTATTATGTGAACCTGGAATTTTTTTTTTTTTTTAGTTGTGTATTTTGAGAGAGAGCGTGCGCGTGCATGCACACACATACACGTGCGCGCGCGCGCACACACACACACACACACACACACACACACGAGCGAGTAGGGGAGGGGCAGAGAGGAGAGAGAGAATCCCAGGCTGACCCCGTGCTGTCCATGCAGAGCATGACACGAGGATCGATCTCATGAACTGCGAGATCGTGCTTGAGCAGAAATGAAGAGTTGGACGCTTAAGCGACTGAGCCACCCAGGTTCCCCAACCCGGGATTTTTTATATAATTCAATCAAATAAATCGTATCCTCAATTAGAGAAGTGGATGTGAAAATCTAGTTGTCTTCTAATAAGTCAGATATTAGAGATGACCAAAAATGTAAAAGCCTTTTTTCTCACTAAGTATTTTATTTTTGGAAATGATTATGTTTCAATAATGTTATTTACGTTATCATGCAATGATTTTATTGTTTTAAGTTGAATTTAAATATTTTAAAGCTTTCTCAGTTTTACTTCCACTGTGATAAATACAGGTGTTAAACTTGTGTAAACAAAGGCCCTTTGAGGTCTTCTGTCATTTTTTGAGTGTAAGATCTTGAGTCTGAAAGTTGGAGCGGTGCTTCTCATTTAGCGGTTATCCATATGAATACTTCATTTTGGTTAGAATAATTATAAACCATAATATGATTTCCTCGTCTTGCTATTAATATAGTTACACCAAGTTGGCATAAATGTGGTAATGATAAGACAAGACTTTTTTTTCGGTGAAAACATCTTTGGGTCTTAACTGGAATTAAGTGAAAGGGCTAGATTTAACCAGCAATGTTGTTGGCAGTTTTTCCTTCCCTCCCTCCAGTCATCCCCTTATAGCTTTAGAGTATGTTGTCTTTTGAACTAACCTTGCAGAAAGGTTTCCGTTGAAAACTGGTTGCTTTGTTTCTCTTTTGGTGTTTTCAGTTACAACTAAATGTGTGTATTATACTCTAAGTCTCTTCTGTGACCCTGTATAAGTTATTAGCTTGGAAGATTAGGTAACGTAGAAGACTGTGATTGGCTGTACCATGAGAGCAACTTAGAAGAGTTCATCTGTGCAAAGCACAGTGACCTAAATCAGATATGTACTCACTGTCCCTGGAATCTTCAAGGGACTTAACAGCATTACGTTGTCAAAGACAAGGCATTTATACGTTACCATGGAAAGATTTCGCCTGGAGAAGAAGTTACCTGTATGTATCTAGTTGTGATCTTGTGTTTTATTTACAAACAGATTTGGCTTTTTCAGTTTAATAGTGAAACTTGAAGAAATGTCAGGCTTATTAGCACTGGCTTAGAATAGTATCATCCTCTGTGTCCTTGGCTGTGGAAGTCATCTGCTGAAAAGAGTAACTCCTTGTGAAAAGTTAGCAATGTTTGTAGCATCTTTATTATTCTATAAAATTTGGTTTTTGATCAGTTAATATTACTTGAATAAGGCTTTTAAAAATTCTTTTTGGCCAGGCTGTTGGGAAAGAGATTAATTTGTGGTAGGCATCTTCTGATGCTGTTTTAATAACAGATTTTGTAAATCTCAAGTGTCAAAAAAGGATGTGACTAGATTTATGAATATATTGTTAATCTTTGCCTTTCTTTTTTCTTCAATATTATGCCTTTGACATGTTAAAGTTTGACTTTTGATCATTTGGCCAAGAAAATACACATCACAGATTTTGCTTTTGCAGGTAGGAAAATGACTTAGGCGAAGAATTAGTGAAATGTGTTATGTAGTTATAAAATCTGTTTCAAATAAAACCTCATTTGTTTGATTATGCTGCGAATTCCTGCTTGTGAATTGAATTTAGGTTTTATCATGTGTCGATGATGGGCTTTTTTGTTTTTAAACCAATTTACTAAATTTCAAAATATTGACTACCTTTGTATGTTTGAGCTTTAATTGTGTTTGTAAGGAGTTTTTGAGTGAATCCAGTATAAATTTTTAGCTGAGTGTCTTGTCCTTTGAAACATACTCGACGTTCAGGTATTTATTAGAGAACTTAACTAAGAGTCCTGCTCAATGTTAGGATATACTGGTGAGGAAAACAGACACGATTTCCTGCATCTTGGAACTTATTTTTCTACTGGAAGATAGTAGAAAGAAGTTAAATGAGTAGTTGCATAAACATGTCAAGAAAGCCAAAGAAGTAGTTACACAAATATGTGATTATGTTTTGAGAAACGGTATAAAGAAACAGTACTATGTGTCCTCAACATATGTTTTAGTGACCTTGGTCTGTTGTCTAGTGGATAAAGAACCCATCTAATTGGGACTAGAGACCTGGCGTTTAATTTTAGTTCTTTGACCAGCTCAGTGTGATCTTAAGTCACTTAAGCTTTGTGCGCGTGTGTGTGCGCGTGCATGTGTGTGTGTGTCAAATGTACATATAAAATCAGAAAATTGAACCAAAAAAGTAAAACCTGTCGATACCTATGAGGTCTCATTTATTCATTAGGAACGGAAAAGACAATTCATTCACCTCTGGATTTCTCATCACTGGGAGCCACGCAGCTGTAAAGTAATTGTTGAGCTGGACATTTGACTGTATTAGTTTTTCATTCTCTGATACATCCCTGGTACCTGGCATAATGCTTGGCACACAGTATACACTCACTAAATATTTGTTGAATGAATGGATGAGTTCCTTAATTGCTAGTCTTTAATTTTTTTTTTTTCAACGTTTTTTATTTATTTTTGGGACAGAGAGAGACAGAGCATGAACAGGGGAGGGGCAGAGAGAGAGGGAGACACAGAATCGGAAACAGGCTCCAGGCTCCGAGCCATCAGCCCAGAGCCTGATGCGGGGCTGGAACTCACGACTGCGAGATCGTGACCTGGCTGAAGTCGGATGCTTAACCGACTACGCCACCCAGGCGCCCCAATTGCTAGTCTTTAAATGAATGAGATTTCTTTCGTCATCTGTTGGATTTATGGGGATCCAGGGGTATTATCCAGGGGAAGAAGAGGCAAACAGACCATATTGCTAAGGGATTTCCTGCCTGTCTCCTGTTGGGTTTTCACTAGAAAAATGCAATGGAACTCTAAAAATACCTAGGTAATGAGAACCCCATGCTGACTGAAGATGGGGAATCATGATAGGAAACCTACTGGGCCTTCTTTTGCTGAAAAACATCTATTGGATCTTTGTGCGTGCATGGTTTCTTCCCTTTGGTACAGAATGCCTGTGCCTTTCTATGCATTTATACCACCGATGAAGTCTACATCGTTTCTTTAAAAACCTGTTTTGGAAATGGATTTTGTTACTATGCTTATTTCTGTTCATAACTATATACATACTTGATAACCCTAAAACAAGCGATTTCTGTATGTTTTTTTGGTGTGTATGTACTGAATTAGAATTTGGCATGAATGCATCTCCTCATAGAAATAAAGTAACAAATATTTGTGATTTATAATTTCAAGTAGAACCCTGATGAGGCTTTCCATTTGCCCATGACTCTTGTGCCTTATAATGAAGCGTGTGACAGTAGAGTGTCTCCAGTGATCCTCTTTACTGTTGGAGGCCATTACTTGCCAGTTTTTATTGCCCCATACCTCTTTCAGTTTTCTTACTCTTAACATTCTTTCATTTCTTCACTTTTTTCTTTTGAAATTTTTCTTTTAAAACTCATTTTCTTTAGTTTTAACGGTGGTATTTGAAATAAATTTCTGAAGGCTTTTTGTTACAGTGTTTGAATCTGCCCAGTTCCTCCTGTGTCTGGGGACAAAGCATTTTTCTCAAGGCTTCAAAATTTTCTTTTTTTTTTTTCCTGTGGGGATTGCATGATTGCCTGAGTTTAAAATTTTTAGTTACAGGCGCCTGGGTGGCTCAGTCAGTTAAGTGTGTTAAGTGTCTGACTCTTGATTTTGGCTGAGGTCATGATCTCAGGGTTCGTGAGATTGATGCCTGCTTTGGGCTCTGTTCTGACTGCGCAGAGCCTACTTGGGATTCTCTGTCTCCCTCTCTCTGCCCCTTCCCTGCTTGCATGTGCGCGCTCTCTCTCTCTCTCTCTCTCTCTCAAATTAATAAACATTAAAAAAATAAAAATAATATTTGCAATTTTAAATTTGCAGTAATTTCCCATATACCTTTTATTTCTTTTCTGCTTTTTTTTTTAGAGTAATGAATGAATTAAAAAATACTAAATGACTTCTTTAGAAACTATGAATATCATTCTTTGGCTCTTATTTTATGAAATGGTGGTCATTGATTATTGATCTCCCTTTAACTGGATTAGGAAAGATTATTTGCCTTACTCTTAAGCTTTTTGGCCATAAATTTAAAATTTTCTAATTAAGTTCACCTCTTGGTGGTAGTTGGGGATATGGTTGGGAATTGGAATTATTTGGAGGAAATTTGTATTTTGGGGGACAACATTGTTATTTATATATACTTTGGTAAATTACCTTGCACATTTTGAGGGTAATCGTCTAACATACAGATCAACTTTTAGAACTCTACTAATAAATTTGGGGTTCTGTGTATTACAATGAAAGTGTATAATAATTTTACAGTATTGTGAATTGGAATGTACTTTTCATTTTCTGAAGGATCAAAACCATGTAAATGAAGCTGGCAGTGGTCCCAGGCAGGCCTACTAAAATGATTAAGGGCACGAAGCAGTCTTTAGTGAAGAGCACTTTAAATATGTAGGACTTCAGTCTGAATCATAACCCAAGGACGTGGTATTCAAACTTCGGTGTGCATCAGAATCACATAAGGAGGTCATTATACATAGACACACTCGTTCTTCATCTCAGCCTCCTGAATCAGCATGTCTAATGTAGAGCAACGGTGGGTGAATTTTAACAAGTTCTTTTAGGTATGTCTGAATTTACAATATGTTAAAAAAAACTCTTAAAAAATTTTGTTTAGGGGCGCCTGGGTGGCTCAGTCGGTTGTGCGCCAACTTCGGCTCAGGTCACGATCTCGCGGTCCGTGAGTTCGAGCCCCGCATCGGGCCCCTGTGCTGACAGCTCAGAGCCCGGAGCCTGTTTCGGATTCTGTGTCTCCCTCTCTCTGACCCTCCCCCATTCATGCTCTGTCTCTCTCTGTCTCAAAAATAAATAAACGTTAAGAAAAAAAAATTTTGTTTAATGTTTATTTGTTTTTGAGGGAGGGAGAGAGAGTAAGTGGGAGAGGAGCAGAGAGAGAGGGAAACATGGAATCGGAAGCAGGCTCCAGGCTCCGAGCTGTCAGCATAGAGCCCGACGTGGGGCTTGAACTCACAAGCTATGAGATCATGACCTGAGCCGAAGTCAGACGCTTAACCCACTGAGCCATCCAGGTGCCCCCCCCCCTCGCCCCCACCGCAATCCCTTAAAGTAATAGTTTTATATTGTTATGAAAGTTAGTTGCAGCATCTTGGCGTTTTCTCCTAGATACTTATGTAGGCATTTCCTGTAAATAATTCTATATGACCATAATACTGTTCAGGATACATTTTAAGCCTTCACTTCACTTTTAATTAGGAAACTAATAGATATTTGTTTGTAACTCATAAGGCTTATCTAATCTAGGGAAGCATTTTTTGTAGAAACACAGAATAGTTTCCTCATTTAGTTCAGTAAAAATGGGAGCCTTTTTGGTGGGTTATGCCCTGTGCTTGGCATTTTCATGTAGTATCTCCTCCCACCGTGCACCAAGATAGATAGGTAAATGACTTTCAGAACATGGCGTACTTAAGTCTCTGTATTCACACAGTTAAAATAAATCAAAGCAATGTAAACAATAATGAATTCAGAAGTCTGTCTCTACTGCCATGGGTAATAAGTTTTTCTTTTTCTTGTATGTCCTTCCCAGTGTTTCGTTATGCAAAATCAGATGTTCCTATTCTGGGGGTTTTCTTACACAGAAAGTGGCAGACCATATATATTGTTCTCTACCTTGGTGTATTTCATTTTATAATAGATCTTAGATATTTTTTCACGCCCGCACATAGACTGTCCTTGTTTTTTTTTTTCTTCCCCCCAGTAGTTTGGTATTCCATTGGTGTGTAGCCATACCTCTATTAAGGGACTCTTGGGTTGTGTCCAGTCTTTTCCCGTTATAAGCTGCAATAAATAAATAACCTTGTGCATGTGTCCTTTCATACATAGAGAATTTAAATTTTCATTATGATCTTTTATGGCTAATTCTTAAATCTATTTTCTTCTTTATTATGGAACACTGGTACTCTGAATAGTTACCTTATTTTATAAATAGAAATGGGATAGAAATTCGACATTAAGGCAAAATAATTTTTTTAAGATTAGAGTGAGTCAGTCTTACATTGACATACTTTGGGTGCTTTTTTAATTCTTCCGTGTATTTGAATTTTCTCAATGCCTTAGCATTATTTCTTTTTAGGAAGACTTCATAGGCATCGGCCTATGTCACTTATCTGATGTTAAGAACATTTTGATGTCAGGGGTTGCTCTTTGCTGTTACTAGTTTTAGTTTTCCACTATATTCTTGGAGTTAAAAAATGAGGAAGAGTTTTTTTCTAGATGCTAATGTAAAAATAAGTGATATTTTAACAGATAGAAATTTGAATTCATTCTCTTTTTAAATGACTAAAATTAAACGTTTGTAGCAAAAAAAATCTACACACTACATGTGTGTGTAATTGCTTTCCTAATCATTAGTGTGAGACAGTGTTAGCAGTTTCAAAGTTAGCCTTCCAAAGATTTATTACGTACGTGCATTTTTTTTTGTATATATGTTAACACAAATGTAGTTTATACGGTATATTAACATATTTTATGTTATATATTTGAAGCATTATCCTAAAATGATAGGATTTAAAATGCAGTCTATTTAATTCAGAAACGTATTACCCCCTTGAAGCATTGATGGCTTTGTTCTTAGCGATTTTCAGTATTTAGCCTTATGCAGCCTGAATACTTTGTTGTATTACTCGTAATATGTCAAGATGACCAATTTGTGTGGCTTCCTTAATGTAAATGCATTTATAGCAGGTTGCCTTTTTGATTCATGTTGCACAGCTGTTGAAAAGCTACGAGAAATTTTTAAGAGAAGGGAGAAATGCAGACGAACCCTCCCCCCAACCCTGTCTTTACAGAACTAGTATTGTAAATTTTTAGACTTTAAAAGTTTGAACTTTAGTTTGTTCTGCAAGTTACACATGAAAACATTCTTGTTGAAAGCCCAGTCACAATAAAATGATCTTCTTACTTGGCTTTAAGTTAAGTGACTTAGTTAAGGCTTCACAGACACTATGGAACGGGAGCAAAGCTGGGTGGGTCATGAGGGGATATGCTGATGGCACCCTTTTTTCAACATGCCACTTTTTGGACATATTGGGAGGATTTTTGTATGATAGATGTTTAGGTGTCCAACTTAAGCTATTTTTGAGTGTTAGCTGATCGTGTTGGTAATACATCTAAACATGTAAGTGTATCTGTGTAGAAAGAAAAGAGGTTTTTTTTGGTTAGGGTAAGAGAAAAATGTTTTGCTTCCTAGCTTTCTGTCTTGGCAATTGTTCCTGCTAATGAAAGTTTGGAATGAGAGCAGTTAATCCCTTTAAGAATACACAGTATGCTACCTCTTGGATAATTGTCCTTTAGGAGACTGCTTGTGTTTTGTACCTGGGCATGAAATCACTGGAGGAGAGCTACAAATTTCAGAGTGTGACATGCTTAATGGGTGGTAATTACTAACTACTCTTTCTTGTACTCTGTGTGTGTGTGTGTGTGTGTGTGTGTGTGTGTGTATTCCTATACTTTCTACTCTAGCCTTTCCTCATTACTAAGGGTATATGATTGTTGTGAGGCAGTTTGAAGAACCATAAATCGTGTCTGTTTTTGGTCTTCTTTGTTAGTCCATTATATGAAAATATCTTGGAGTCTACACAGCCTGCTTCCCACTCCTTTAGATATGGAACCTTAGTAAGTCGTTTAGCTTCTCTGAGTTTTCTGTATTAAATTGAACACCAGTCCTTCAAAGTCCTATACAAAAAACTCTTGATAGCCAAATCTATCTGATTATATATTTGGATATCTAACCTTCAGAAAGTAAGTTTGGATATCAAGATCTGCATTGCCTTAATGTAGTGTTTCTTGGTTTCGGGGAAGTTTTGGGAAGCATATAATTGAGGGTTTGGGTAGCAGGGGATTTGTTTAAAAACTTAATCAGGGGCGCCTGGGTGGCTCAGTCGGTTAACTGTCCGACTTCAGCTCAGGTCACGATCTCACGGTCCGTGAGTTCGAGCCCCGCGTCGGGCTCTGGGCTGATGGCTCAGAGCCTGGAGCCTGCTTCTGATTCTGTGTCTCCCTCTCTCTCTCTGCCCCTCCCCTGTTCATGCTCTGTCTCTCTCTGTCTCAAAAATAAATAAACGTTAAAAAAAAAGATTTAAAAACTTAATCAAATTGTTTCAGTTTCTGAATTTTCAGATAAGAGAACTTAGACACAGAGTTTAGATAATAAGGAACAGTTGTGTATGAATCTAGTGTATACATTGAAAAAAGGTTTACACAAAAGTGTGATATTGTAGATCAGAAGTAGGAGGAGATTTCAGAAGATCATTTTAACCAACGTCCTATTTGATTCTTTCTTAAACTAGTCTTTCAGTTTATGCTTGGACATTGACAGTGGTTAGAAGCTAACTGCGTTACGGTTCTTTCTGGTTTATTCTGAGTGTTAGAGGAGATCCTGGACTATTAAGATCACCCATAAAAATGGGAATGGATGAAAATGTGTCTTGCAAAACTTGAAAAGTACTAGAATTGGATGGATAAAAAAGTATTCTAGAAAAGTAATATTCAGTGGACCATTAATAATGTAATTAATGTTGCTGTTATTATTGTTATTATTATTATTATTATTATTTAATTCTCTTCTATAACCCCAGTGGTCTCTGTTGCCTGCAAAAGTACCAATCATAGCATAAGGACCTTCAAAGAGAATGAATTAGATTCATTTTCTTTCTTGAAAGCTCTTTACTCCTGCTTTTGGAAGGTTTGTGATACTTTGATTCCATCTGAGCCAGAACAGGGCCCATTTCCTGTTGCCCATCCTTTTGCCTGCTTTGAACAACTGGATCCAGGGTATGCACCTGTGTCTTCATCAAGCCCCCAGCCCCTTCCAGGTCATTTCTGGGTCTTAGCCTCTTCCCTGACCATCCTTTTCCTTGCATTCATGTTTTGCTTTGATTCTTTGGCAAAAGCGTCATAGGCTGGGCCCTCTCCGGTGTGATTGGTTTGCTGAACGACGTTTCGTATCCTGGGTTCCTCAGTGGGCCGCGTATGCAGCACAGACTCTGTGGGCTGCTCCGTGTTCCTCTCGAAGTTCAGCCGGGCTTGTGCAATATCGGCCAGCTCTTCCTCGGATCCTTGGCATCTCTTTGCAAACTCTTGAAAGTCTTCCTTCAGCGTGTCTCCCCGGTCCCAGGCTTGGTTGGACATAGCAGAGTCCTTGTCCACTGTTGCCTCCTTGTACACTGTTCCCTAGTATTAAAATGGAATAGACTTTGCCGAGGAACTGCAAGTGGTGGCGTCCTCCTTGCCCGCCCAGTCTGGGTGCCCCTGTGGTGGTCGTGTTAGACAAGGTGCAAGGCCTCCGAGCGTTGGGAAACGTTGGCCAGGCCGAATATTTCCTTGCACAGCTACAGTTGGCGCATGCCGGGCCAGGGTCCAGGGAGGGCTACAGCTCAAATTGAAGACTTTTCGAGGGAAGGGAATTTGCTCATCTGTCTCTATCTGTGGCACAGAATCTCGAGCGTAATAACGTTTCTTTCAAAGTTAAGTTAGAAGCTTCAGAAGGGAAGTTAAAGCTAAAATTTTATTCTCTTAAAAACAGTCTCTGCAATATTTTACGATATAGATGTTTCTTTTTGTTGAACTGAGGAAGGGAACAAATATGAAGGTAGACTTAGACAACTCAAAGTTAGGATCTCCTTAAAGGTTAAAGTTTGTCACGGCTTTTTCTTTGCAGAGAAATGAAAAGTTCTTCTTAACTTTGATTGGCCCTTGATTAATTTGCAAGTGGAAGTGGTGCTACATATTTAATCTATAGACTCATTTTTGATCATTTTATGTGGAACCATAATACAACCCAGTATAGCTGCATTCAGTGTTCACTTTTAACTAGAGGACCTAAGAGCAGAGAACAATAAAGAAAACATTCCATATTGATATCTAAGGGTCACCCCTCAGCCCCAGTTTTCTCTCATTTCTGATCTGGATGGTCTTTCTGTTGAAGTGAATATACGTACCAGTTACTTAGTAAACTGCCATAGAAGGACCAGTGAAAAATTGTCACCTCAATTCTTACCAAGAAATTTTGAAATAATCTTCTGTGGATTGGGGGGGAGAAAAGCCTAGAAAAATAATTTAAAAAGAATGCAGTTAGCTATAATAAGAATTGAATTATTTGTGAGGTTCTTTGCGAGGAAGGTAATCTGTTATCTGTTTTTTAACTATTTCAAATAATGCCCCTATTAGTAGAAGGTCTTTGGTGTATATTGATGTCATGAGTAAATGAGAATAATTTCATTTTAGGGTCCTGATGAAGAAGCCGTTGTGGATCTTGGCAAAACCAGCTCAACTGTGAACACCAAGTTTGAAAAAGAAGAACTAGAAAGTAAGTTTGTTTAAAATACCCTGTGTATAGCAGGATAAATTACTAATGAAAGTTTGTTACTGTTCTTTAAACTTTACCTGCTATTTGTGGAACTTTTCGTTTTTGTGAGGTAGAGCGTACAATTTGGGAGAATGTTTTAACGCTTTTCTAAATATAGTTTAAGGGATAATACAGCAAACACCCATGTAACCATACTCATATCTGTTAATAGAACATTCCTTGATTATCTTTGTTGAAAGTATTGACATAACGTAGATTTCAGAATCTATGGTTTTCAGACTTCATTGGTGGTTACCATTACTTGCCTTGGGAAATTAAAATACCACAGTTGCAAAATCAGTTGATTCTTTTTTTTTTTTTTTCATTTCTAGCAAGCTACGTAATATGTGTTTTTAGCAAACTAGAGTGCCAGACTAATAAGCTACAGTTATCACTAGTTGTCATCTAGATGTTCATATTCTAGGTCTGTTACATCAGCCTTTTGAAGTGCTGTAATAACCTCAGCATAGAATTATGGAGCAAATGAATTATTTGCTAGTCTGTCTTCCAGGAACAAGTCTTGGCAAATGGTTTCTTTTTTTTTTTTTTTCCTTTTGAAATAATTTTGGATTTACAGAAGAGTTGCAAAGATAGTACAGAGTGTTCCTGTATACCCTTCACCCAGCTTTTTTAAATTTTAGCATGACCATCGTAAGTTAATGAAAATGAAGAAAGATATTGGTATATTTCTGTTAACTAGAGTACAAATTTTATTCGGATTTCACCAGTTTTTGTACTGATGTGCATTTTCTGTTCCAGGATCCAGTTGAACAGTTCAGGATCTGGTAGTACATGTAGTTGTCCCATCTCCTTGGTCTTCTCTAGGACGGTTTCTTGGTCTCTCCTTGTTTTTCATGACCTCAGCATATTTGAAGGGTAGTGATTAGAGAATGTCTCTAAGTTTGGGTTTGTCTAATGTTATATGAACAGACTGAGATGATAGATATTTGGGGAACAAACCACAGAAGTGACATGCTCTTTTCAAGGTATCATGTCAGAGGACGCATATCAATGTGACTTCCTGGTGACGTTAACCTTGAATACTTGGTTAGGGTGGTGTTTGTGGCAAATGTTTTGATAGATTTATTTTGGGGTCTTTTTGGGAACTACATTTTTAAGTTACAGCTTTTTGTGAAAGCTGGTACCATATGGGGGCCTTAATCTATTGCTCTTAAAAAGGACATGGAAAGAGGCAAATAAGTCTTCTCCGTATTATGAGATGAAAGAAAGCCCTGTTTATTAAAATTGACTTTATTTTTTATTTTTTAATGTTTATTAATTTTTGAAAGAGAGAGAGAGAGAGAGAGAGAGACAGAGCATGAGCAGGGGAGGGGCAGAGAAGGAAACACAGAATTTGAAGCAGGCTCCAGGCTCTGAGCTGTCAGCATAGAGCCCTACGTGGGGCTCAAACCCATGAGTTGTGAGATCATGACCTAAGCCAAAGTCGGACACTCAATCAAGTGAGCCACCCAGACGCCCCTAAAATTGACTTTGAAAGTCTAGGCTTACTAGGGCTTCTAGAAGGAACCTCTGCTATCTATAAGTTTAAGGTTAGATTTTGTGAATTCCAGGGACTAGGGCAGTTGAAATGTTTAGCAATAATTTTATCAATTAAAATGTGTGGTGAATCCATCATTTAGCATTTAATGTCACCCCTCAAATATGTGTGACTCAGAACGTGAAGAGCAGACTTAGCTATATGTTTGTTCTTTTTCTTCCCTTGTTTACCCCAGAGCCTTTAGCTTTACGTACCTTGTATGTATCTAAATTTCAGTATCAAGTTTGAGGAAGAGATTAAGTTTATCTCAGAGTTTGTCTGAATAGGTCTTTGACAGAATAAAGTTAAAGGTTAAAGAAAAAGGAAAGAAAAAGTTATAGCAGAGGACACCAAGGGTGATAATAAGAGCCAAATAAACGATAAGGCTTGAGCTCCCAATCTTCGGATTCTGGCATATTCCCGTTTATCTATTCTTTCTAAATTGGAAACTCCTATAATTTATTTTCACTTGGTGTACTGGGGCTATGTGCCAGAACCCATTAATACTAATTTGAGTACAACTTTGTAATTCCCAGGGCACAGTGATGAGAATGTGACTCTTTAATTGACATTTTTCCGTAGTGTTCAAAAGAACATAGTTTCACTAAAATTAGATAGTAATCATGAGTTTTGTTATAATTTTTTTTTTTACTTACTGAAGTACAATTTATTTAACGTAAATTTTATCATCTTACAGTGTATAAATTAGTGGTGCCTGGGTGGTTCAGGTGGTTAAGTGTCCAACTCTTTTTTTATGTTTATTTATTTTTGAAGGAGAGAGAGCCAGAGTGTATGTAGGGTGGGGGTGGGGGCAGAGAGAGAGAGGGAGACACAGAATCTGAAGCAGGCTCCAGGCTCTGAGCTGTCAGCACAGAGCCCAGCTCGGGGCTCGAACCCACAAACCACGAGATCATGACCCGAGCCAAAGTCAGACGCTCAACTGACTGAACCACCCAGACGCTCCTGCATCCAGCTCATGATTTCAGCTCAGGTCATGATCTCATGGTCAGGGTCTGGGCTGAGCGTGGAGCCTTCTTGGGATTCTCTCTCTCCATCTCTCTCTGTACCCTTCCCCTGCTTGTGCTCGCTCCCTCTCTCTTTCTCTTTCAAAATAAATACAATATAAAAACATTAAAAAAATAAAGTGTGTAATTAATTTTTTAGAGTATGTTCACTGTATTGCATAGCCATCATCACACTAATTCCAGAACATTTTCGTCATTGCTTCCCCCCCCCCCCCCCACCCCAGTGCTATATAAATGATTTTTAATTTTGGGATTCTCTGGTAACATTAAAAAATATTGGTAGTTAATTTCTACAATTTTTTTTTTTTTTTTTTTTTTTTTTTTTTTAAATCTAGGGCCTACCATATATTAGGCAGAGTACTAGGTCCTGGAGGATGTTTAAGCAGATAATTTTAATTCATTGTATTTCTGTAGGTCTAGTTCTCTTTTACTTTGAATGTGATTACTTAGTTTACTGA
This sequence comes from Panthera leo, assembly GCF_018350215.1. NCBI lineage: Eukaryota > Metazoa > Chordata > Mammalia > Carnivora > Felidae > Panthera > Panthera leo. Next base: position 143,180,986 of record NC_056687.1, on the reverse strand, counting down.
TATTAATATATTGGTAACTGAAAGAAATCAAGAGTGTCACCTTTTTCAAACTTAGCTGGGTATCTGTGTTTTGGGCAATTCAAATTTTTTGCTGCTCTGGATATTTGTAAATGACTGCAGAATCGCTAGGAGTATTGATTTTGGGGTTACAAATAAATTTTAGCAAGTTGGCAAACTGGAAAATAAAGAATTCACAAATAATGAGGATTGGCTGTACATTCAAATCTCATGTAAAGATGAAGATCTTGAGTTTCTTGGAAGTATTTATTTTCTGGCCATTTTAATGACATTTTTAGGAAAAGTGTCCTTGACTATTCATATTTTAGCGTGTTAATTTTTAAATGTACATAATGACAAATAGCAGCTGTGTGTCAGAAGGCTTTTGCATGGTTGCAAGTCAGTTAAATTTGTAGCCCACCACCCCTTTCACTTCACACAGCTTAGATAGGAACTTTACTTAAACTATTTAAGAAATCAAGTTCATGCCTCAGTATTTGACATAGTGCTGCTAGCTGTCCTAGTTCCCTGATTAAGTTTTATTTAGTGGGCAAAAGCAGAGACTGCCTTTTATAACTGTTTTGTTGGTTACAATACAAACTCAGAATAATGCAGCATCAGCAGTGACCTTTTATATTCCAGAAGCATATGATAACCTTATTGTATTGCCCCCCCCATCTGACAATTCATGCCCTTTAATTGGAATATTTGGACCATTTACATTTAATGTAACTTTCAGGAATTTGGACCTTACTGATTTGGGATTTTCAAAACTTTAATAAATATTTATAAATGTCCATTTGTGAATATTGATTATAAAGTATTACCATTAAGACATATCTCTTAAGAATCTCTGTCACCTAGGGTTGACATTAAATGTAGATGGAATAAATTTATGTCTGCATAGTATGATTTCTTTCTCAAAATACGTTTTTAGCCTTGCAAACTAATGCTTACACAAGTAACCTGTTTATCTAGTATGTTTATCAGTCAGTGGTGTTAACCCATGATGTAACATTCTGTTTAGTGCTCTGTAAAATAAAAGAACAGGAAATAACACTGTTAATTACATTAACTTATATATAATTCTTTTTTATCAAAGTAAAATTTGGTATACTATTGTGTATATTACCTTTGTCCCTTTTGGAAAACCAGTAATGTTTCTGAACTTTTGGCTAGGTCATCGAGCTGTTTATATTGGTGTTCACGTCCCGTTTAGTAAAGAGAGTCGTCGGCGTCACAGGCACCGGGGACACAAACATCACCACCGGAGGAGAAAAGATAAAGAATCAGATAAAGAAGATGGACGGGAGTCTCCTTCCTATGGTAAGAGAAGACAGTAGTTCTCTGTTAACACTTTAAAATTCTCTCCCGGAAAGCTTTGTCAAAAAAGTGGAATATTTTCTTTCTTAAATTTTATGTCTGCTGTAATTTAGACATACATATTTTATAAGTCTTGAAGAATACTAATTGAAGTAATATTTTTTCTACAAGAAAGATACTTAGTTTATAGGCTAAGGTCTACTTAGGAGAAGTGAAAAAAGGAAGGGCCTTTGTTTTCTTCATTGTATTCCAGCTTTGGAATCATAATAATTGAGTCTTGACATGTACACTTCAGTTTGGGTTTTATTTCTTTTCTCTATTACTTATCTCATCATTGATATATGCAGGGAACAAATATCTGGAATCTTCAGGCTCCTGGACAAGATTAAATTTTTTTTTCATTTTTAAATACATTTTTTGGCTAGAAAATTTTATCCACTAAGTTGAACTACTCAGTTATCTGTGCAAATAAGAGTGCTCTGATTTGATAGTATTGTCTATGAAAGGACAAGATTTTTGTTTGAAAGTAGACAAATATAGAAGTGCCAATAGATGGGAAATCAGGAAAAAAAAAAGGCATAGTGTAGAGGAAAGAGAATGTTATAATAAATATACTGATTTAAGTGGCCCTAAGAAATGCGTATGGTGAGAGCCAGATAAAACAGCTGTGCAGCCTGAGGAGGACTCTTAAGACATTGCAGGTAGTGGACATCGAAGGCATCATTATTTTTTTAGGACATCATGGGCCTACATGGCCATCTCTACACGGGTCCTATGTGCATTCTAGAAAAGTTACGTGAGCAGTACCCTGTAGGCACTTGTGTGCTATGCCAAAGGACCATTTTTGTGAAGAAGAGGGAATGATGCCTATGTGTAATACAGCTACAGCATGTACGTTATGCCTTGCCAATTCTGTGCTAAACATTCCACCAAGCTCTTGACATACACCCTTTGATTTAATCCTCTCTGCACTTTTAATATAATTTTATTTTTCGTTTTTATTTTAATTCCAGTTAGTTAACATGCAGTGTTATTCTAGTTCCAGGTGTGTGATATAGTGATTCAGTTCCACACATTACCCAGTGTTTATCATGACAAATACACTCCTTAATCCCCATCGTATCTAACTCATCCCCCTAATCCTTTCCCTTCTGGTGACCATCAGTTTGTTCTCTGTAATTAAGACTCAGTTTCTTGGTTTGTCTCTCTGTCTCTCTTTTTCCCGTTGCTTGTTTTGTTTCTTAAATTCCACCTATGAGTGAAATCATATGGTATTTGTCTTTAATTGACTTATTTCACTTAGCATTATACTCTGACTCCATCCATGTCATTGCAAATGGCAAAATTTCATTCTTTTTTATGGCCCAATAATGTTCCATTGTATGTGTGTATATATATATATATATATATATATATATATATATATCTCACATCTTTTTTAATCCTCTCTGCACTTTTTAAAAGACAGATATTGTTTTCAGTGTGTAGATGGAGACACTTCAGCTTAGAGAGACTAAGTGTGATGGGAATCTCTTAAAAAGCTGTACTAAAAGATAGTACATATATAAAACAGTAATTTGCAGACATTGGACAACAGGCAGTATGGGACTCTGACCTCTGAGAGAGGGGAAGCAAGATGAGCCTTGTGCTTGTCTGAGCATATTACCTAGAGACAGTTTTTCCAGGCCACAGCACAGGAAGGGAATCTGGAACAGAACCTTCCTTGAAGGTTCTCAGAGTTGAGATGGAGATTGGAATTTGGGAAGGCCAAAGAAGCTAGTCAGGTGTGGAGTGCCAGAGAATAGAGAGCTATACACAGAGACGGTTCCAAAGGTTGAAGAAGGATCCTTTGAATCTTTGGTGGAGTACTAGTTAAAGCCAAAGGAAACTACTTGGGGCCTGAGAAGTAACCATCAGAAGGCAGTAGGCTAACTAGTTCTTGGATTTCACGTAAGACTGGGAATAGGGTGTGTTCCCATCAGTCAGAGTGGAAAGACCTTGACATACAGGGCATTGTGTAGAGTTCTCAGAAGGGTATTGCCATAATAGCAGGTCTTAATTAGTTTTGCACTAAAAACTGCAGTAGATCTCCAAAAATTTTTAAAGCAGGTCTTGAAAGAATTAAATTAAAGGTCTTTGCCAGAACAAAGTATAATACTACTACAAGAAATACTGTAAAATCTAGCACTTAAACATGTAAAGTTCACACTATCTGATATCTACAAATTACTTGAAATATGAAAAATAGGAAGATATGAGCCATAACCAAGAGAAATAAATCAGTAGAAACAGATCCAGAAATGACAGAATGGATAGAATTAGAAAACAGCATGTTAAAGCAACTACACTGTTTACTTTGAATGTTCAAGAAGATAGAGGAAGATGTAACTGTGATGAACAGAGAATTTGGAAATGTAAGAAAGCCCAAATGGAACTTCTAGAGATGAAAAATAAGGTATCTTAAATTAAAAATACCCTAGGTAAGATTAACAGAGGATTTGACTCAACAGAAAAAAAGGATCAGTGATTTTGAAGACAATAGTGATAGAAACTACCCCAAAGTGAAACAGAAAAGCCTAGAGTGAATAGAGCATCAATAATTTGTAGACCAATATCAGTTAGTCTAATATATGTATAATTGGAGTGCCAGAAGGACGGTGGCATAAAAGAAATTTGAAGAAATACTAGTTGAAAAATTTCTAAATTTAGTGAAAACTCTGAACACACAGGTTCAAGGAGTGCAACAAAACTTAAGAAGAAATATGAAGAGAACCCCACAAAGGCACATAAAAATTAAATTGCTGAAACCGGGGTGTAACAATCCTAAATGAATATGCGTGTAGTAAAAGCTTCAAAATACATGAAGCAAAACTGATAAAATTGAAAAGATAGATAAATGTATTGTTGTTGGATACATTTATAAGGTTGTAGATTTCAACTCTCTTTTGTTAGTAATGGATAGAACAAGTTAAAAAATCAATAAGGATATAGAATACCTAAATAACATTATCAGATGGATTGATATTCACATTCATTGAGCCCTCCACCCAACAAAAGCAGAATATTCTAGTCCATAAACAAGTCTTAATACATTTAAAAGATTGAAAGTGTATTCTCTGACCACAGTAGAATTAAACTACAGTAACATCAAGAAAAATCCCCAGATATTTGGAAATTAAACAAGATGCTTCTCAATAACCCATGTGTTAAAAGCAGTCACAACAGAAATTAGGAAATATTTTGAACTCATAAAAATAAAACACAGTACTGGCAATAATTGAGATAAAATCTTGTGAAGTGAGAACATGCTTCTGATGTGCAGGTTCCTTTAGCATGGTACTGTGCAAAGTTAGACGGCCCATATATATTGAGAATTGTTAGATGCAGCCAAAGCAATGAGTAGAGGAATATTTATAGCACTTAACCCTTATATTAGAAAAGGAACATCTGAAATGAGTGACTTACATTTCTAACTTAAGAAACTAAGAGAAAACATAGAGCATAGTAAACCAAAGTAAGGAAAACAAAGGGAAAATATAAATCAAAGCAGAAATGAATAAAATAAAACTCAGAAAAACAATAGCAGAAATCAGACTGAAATCTGATTCTTTGAAAAAACCAGTAAAATTGATAAACTTGTAGCTAGAGTGATTAGGAGGGGAAAAAAGATATAAATTACCAGGAGCAGAATATTTCTGTACATATACTACAGATATTAAAAGACTAATGAGGGAATATTATGAATGATGTTATGCCAACAAAATTGATAATGTAGATGAGATGGGGAAATTTGTTAAGAATAAAAGCTACTAAAAATTGATAACCTAAATTACCCTGTATGTATAAAGAAATTAAATTTGTAGTCTAAAACAGTTCAACAGTGGAAATTTACTCCCACAGAGCTCATGGATGAATTCCATCAAACTTGTAAGGAAGAAATTACACAGACTTCCAGACAATTGAAGATGAAGGAACACTTTCTAATTCATTTTTATGAACCCAGCATTACCTTGATACAAAAATTAGATACAGATGTTATAAGAAAATGAAATTACAAACTAAATATTTCCCATGAATGTAGTTTCAGAAATTCTTAGCAAACTAAAAACGCATTTTATACAGCACTATCTAAAGAGGATACTATGACTGTGTTAGGGGGAATAATGCCTACCAAGATGTCCCAATTCCTAATGCCTGGAACTTGTGAATGTTAATCTTATAGCAAATTTGAATTTACAGATGTGATTAAGTTAAGGATTTTGAGACAGGGAAGTTATAGTGGATAATACAGGTTGGCCAGTTACAATCACAGGGGTCCTTAGTAAGAGGCAGTCCAAAGATCAAAGAAGTAGTGGATGTGACCACAGAAGCAAGTGATTGTAGTAAGGGGGAAGTGTTCAGACCCAAAGAATGTAGGCAGCTTCCAGAAGCGAGAAAAGGTAAGGAAATGGATTTTCCCCTAGAGCCTGCAGAAGGAACCAGCCCGATGAGGTTAGTACTGTAAGACTCCAGAATTATATATAAGAGAATAAATTTGTGTTTATGCCACCAGGCTTGTGGTAATTTGTTACAACAGCAATAAGAAATTAGTGTGATAACCTGTGGAAAAGCAGAGTTGGTGTAAAGTTTAACTATCAATATAAATAATCATATTTATACTATAAAAGAGAAAAGCCATATAATTATCTCAGTAGGTGCAGAAAAAGCCTTTGACAAAATTCCATCCTCATTTATGATAAAGCTCTAAACAAACAAGGAATAAGAGAAAACTTCCTCAGACTGATACAGAGCATCTATTAAAGAAACTTCTTTAATGTCACATTTAGTGCTGAAGAGATGTAGTGCTTTCTCCTTCTGATTTGGTGAGAGGCAAGGTTGTTCTGTGCTGCTTCTACAGAACATAGTACTGGAGGACCTAGCCTGTGTAATAAGGCAAGAAAGAAATTAAAGGCCTACAGCTTGCAAAGGAAGAAGTAAAGCTGTTTTTATTTACACATACAGGATCATGTATCTAGTAAATCCTGAGCAGTCTATGAAACTACAGAACTATGTGAGTTTGGGAAGGCTGCACTCTACAAAATCAATTATCTTTCCATATATTTCTCTGGTAGCAATGAACAGCCAGAAATTGCCACTTACAGTAGCACCAGAAATACTGCTTGGGGATAAATCTGATGAAGGAATTGCAAGACCTAAATGTTGAAAATTTTAAAACATCAGTAACTTCAGTCACAGTATGTTTTAGTTTGTCCTGCATAGGTCCAAGGGTAGTCCTTTTATATGAAGATCCATGTGATATACATACTGGAAAATTTTCTAATACAGTTTTTATTGCTTTTTCCCCATTCTTTGTATTTTCTTCATTCTGGGGTTCTTCCTGTTTGATTGTCTTTTTCTTTCTCTTTTTCTTTTTCTTTTTCTCTTTCTCTTTCTCTTTCTTTCTCTTTCTCTTTCTCTTTTTCTTTTTCAAGTTTATTTGTTTTGAGAGAGAGAGTGTGAGCAGGGAGGGAGGGAGAGAGAGAGAGAGAGGGAGAGAGAATCCCAAGCAGGCCCTGGCTCCAGCGTAGAACATGATGTGGGGCTCAGACCCATGAACCTGAGGTGAAACCAAGGGCGTAACCCACTGCGCTACCCAGGTGCCCCCTGGTCGATTTTCTTACTCTGTTCTCTACATCTCTGAACCTTCTGTTTCCCATCTTTTTATTTGTCATTGATGCAGTCTGTCTAATTTCTTCAGATTTGTCTTTTCCTATGTGAATTCCTTCTACTCTTTAACCTGTTCATTGCACGTGTAAGTGCCTGGAGGTTTTGTTTACTTTGGTGTAAATTTTGAGTTTGACTTCCTGTCTCCTATTCAGCAGGATTCGGTTTTGTTTTCAATTGGTGCTTTTGGTTGTTTGGTGGCCACAGGGCTTTCAACTGTCCTGGACTAGGATTTATACTGATTTCTCTTGAGAGCCTGTACTGTGTAGTTTAAATTCAGATGCCACAAGTGGGGTATCTGTTTCTTAACAGTGACTTGTCCTGCCTCCCTAACCTCAGCTGACAAGAGTTTTACTTCTCTACGATGGCAGGAAAGGCCACTTTCTGTAGACCCCTAGCTTTGCTTTTTCTCATCATTTTTTGGACCTTGGAGATTTTCCTTTTTCACTCTTGAATTTAGTTACATATTAGATATTTTTACAAATTCTGTTTTCTCCAGCATGTTCTTGTATTTTGAGTGAGAAAAAAGTCCTGTCTTTGAGCATAGTGTTCCATGGTTTTGGAAGTTGCTTTTTTTTATTTGTTTTTACATCAGTTATAAGATTAGTTTCACTTGTTTATCTTTTTTTAAAGATTTTATTTTTAAGTCATCTCTAAATCCAACGTGCAACTCGAACTTACAACCCTGAGATTCAGGGGTCAAATGCTCTACCAGCTGAGCCAGCCAGGCATCCCTCATTTGTTTATTTTTACCATACAGGTTTTCTTTTTTTGTCTGTGGAGGTGACCTCTGTGTGAGACTCTTATTTCCAGATTGTTGGTCCTCGTTTCCTTCAAAATTTTTAGTATTTTAATAAAAGAGTATATTTATTTATTTGTTTATTTATTTATTTATTTATTTATCTATCTATCTATCTATCACAAAAACATGTCACTTTCAAACCGAGTTTATCTTTGAATGAATTGTGGCAATTTTTGAGCGTATTTAAATTCTTTTGTTAAGACACACCATCCCAAAGAGTTCAGTTCATTCTTGGCACTGAAGATGATGATGAAGAGCACATTCCGCATGACCTCTTTACGGAAATGGATGAACTGTGTTACAGAGATGGAGAAGAGTACGAATGGAAAGAAACCGCCAGGTAGTAATACTGAGTCTCAGTATTTAGTTGGCTTTTCTTGATTTCTTCTTGTAATGTAAATATAATGATTTTATGAGCTACCTGGTGCTTTGAAATACCGAGCAGAGAATTTCCTCGTGTCTGGAAGTTATATCTTCAGTGTATCTCTTAATTCTCAAAATTCGTTTTCTTAAGGGATACTTTAATACAGCACAGAAGGCAATTATGTTAATTGTACTTTCTAATGTCTTTGATTAGAGAAATACATTTGAAAAAGTCGTGGTCCTGCTGCATATTTTCAGTTTAAAAGAGAATTAGAAGTGGAAACTATGGCAATTCCACAGCGGGTCACTGTTGCGATAGAGTAGGAGGAGGAGCTGTAAGGTAACCTGGGAGGATAGATACTGTGGACTATTAGTTTGATTTGCAAAGATGTGTCTGTAGCCAAATTTTGTGGTTGGTGGTGGTGATCTTTGTTTATCTTTAAAAGAACAGGTTTATGTGTTTCATATTAAAAGAAGCAAATAATAAGGATTTCATTATTTATAATCCTCATTATTTATAAAATATTTTTTATGTATTACACATTTCAGATGGCTGAAATTTGAAGAGGATGTTGAAGATGGCGGTGACCGGTGGAGTAAACCTTATGTGGCAACTCTCTCTTTGCATAGTCTTTTTGAACTCAGGAGTTGCATCTTAAATGGAACAGTCATGCTGGATATGAGAGCAAGCACTCTAGATGAAATAGCAGGTTATAGTAGTCTGCCTTTTTTAATATTTAATTTGCACTGCAATTAGAGGTATTTAAGTTAGGGAAATGTGGTGGAATTTTAGACCCTTGATTTAATAGCTCTGTGTTGAGTTTCCATCCTGTGTGGGACCACATGAGGAGTACACATATAAAGAACACCTTTTGTCTTTAATGGAGTTTAGGAGATTGAGTTAGACAGTCCTAACTACAATACCAGCAAGAAAGTGACTAGTGCCGTAAGTGGGATATGCGGTCTGTTTCGGGAAATGTAGAGAAAAGAGCTTTTGTTTCTTCAAGTTTTGGACGAAGGTATCTGGGGAGGATCCACGAGTACATTAAATGTATTACCTATTTTTAGACTGAACACATGGGAACAAGGAACAGGTGGTACAAGGAAAAAGAAAGTAATCTAAGGAGGAGGAAGAAAAGGAAGAAAGGTCTAGAAAGTATAGAGAGGTATGAATTTCATATCAAAGTCAGTTCCCTGTGAATGTACAGATTTCTTGAGTAGGAGACGTTTACTTTGGCTTTGCAGTGATCGCATAATACAATGTAATATTTTCATTATTTACAATGTAATGTTTTATAATCCAGGGTCCACTTGTATGCCAGTCTCTAGTCATTGTGTTAATGTTACAGTTTACCTGCTAGGTAGGTTGATTCCAGTTTTCTGTTACAGGACTCTTACAGGTTTCAAAACTTGACTCTTTATCTCAAATTAGTGGCACTGTTTAAAAAAAAAAAAAGGTATAGATAGATATATATTTATTTATTTATAGGTTAAAAGTAGTTACAAATATAGTTATAAAAATAGTCCAGCCCCTACAATAAGGTATCATATGGCATTACATCAATTCCCGCCACCGCCTTCACACCCCGATGTACTCATCTTCCTAGAATTTATTGCTTCATGATATTTTACCTTTTCATTTGCTCACTGGTATTTCTACCTCTGGAAGAGTGAGAGCAGAAACTTGATCTGCTTAGTTAAATGCTGTATTTCCAACATGTAATAGGCAAATAGTTAATTACTGAATGAAGGAGTCCAGATATCCATCTATAGTTTTGATGAAAAATATGAAGTGAAGCAATAAAATACCTTCATGTTTTAGGAAGCCAGTATTATTGAATATTCACTTTAATAGAATTGTGTCCATAGCAGGAAAGCACTTCCAACCACAGGGAAGCTATTAGTGTGGCCCCTTTATAAATAAATAACAGGACTTATTAAAATAAGGGTCTCCTTGTAACTTGTTTATTTTCCTTAGATAATGTTCATATTTATCTTATGTGTACATTATACAACATCAGAAGAGAATAATACTTTCTAGAACTATTTAAAGATCTTGTTTTTCAGTAAGGTTCCACTTACAATTTATTGCTTACTCTGTGTTACAGTCATCCAAGTGTTAGCTTCTTTAATAACAATGGCTGCTGTCTTTATTTTTCTTTCAATAGATATGGTGTTGGACAACATGATAGCCTCTGGCCAACTGGATGAGTCCATAAGAGAAAATGTCAGAGAAGCTCTTTTGAAGAGACATCATCATCAGAATGAGAAAAGATTCACCAGTCGGATTCCCCTGGTGCGATCTTTTGCAGATATAGGCAAGAAACATTCTGACCCTCACTTGCTTGAAAGGAATGGTGAGATAAGTTGTGGCATCCAATTTTCGCTAACCCTTCCGCTCTAACAGCATTCCAGTCTAGTACAGTCAGTATTTGGGAGAAGAAAGATAGTTCTTGCAGATAATTCTGTGGGTCATTTTAGTATCCCTTTTATTCTTTTTAAAAAATAATGTTATCTTTGTATTTAAAACATCATTTCTAAAATACCATTCTTGACAACGTGACCATTAATCTGTAGAAATCATTTAGATGAAAAAATTTAAAATTCACCCTAGTTAAAATGGCACATTTAAGTATTGGTGACATACAGAACACTGTCACTATAGCTAATCCTGAATTCCTTCTTCCTATTTATTTTGCTTTTTTGTTTTTGTCAAGACTTCTCGTATAATAGATGAAGGAGGCATAAATTATGATCTGTAAGTTTGATCTTCTTAAAATTCCAAGTCTTGGGTTTAAACTTTTATTATCTGTATTCGAGCTTTTCATAGTGATTTTTCTCTTCATTTCCTGAGTTTACTTTATTTGCTGCACAGAAACAAGTGTTCTGGCATTGTTTTGATGACTTCACTGCCCTTTATTCATACAGTTTGTGCAAGTTTTTATGGATGTGTTGTTCTTATGCTAGGGATGACCTCCCCGATGTCCTCCTAACCTCTGAGAGTGGCACGGACCCACATGTTCAAGCTCTCCGCCCTCACTCGTGGTCTGGTAGTGGTCATGTGGGGATGCAGCAGTGTTCTTGTAGCCGGTTGCCTCTGTCCCTGTTTTAAGACTGGAGCGCCCAGGGGCTTTGCCTCCCTCTTTTTAAAGTAGAAGAATACAGCCCTGGGGTTCTATCTTGGCTCTCAGAAGAGAGCTCTGAAGACAGTGACTCTGAAAAACCTACGTACAAAGGGTTGGAGTTGCTTATGAGGGTCGTTCTTCCCTCTAGCTGCTGCCATTACTCAAGGCCTAAAAGGATTAGAGTGAAGAGGAGTGCAAGATGGGCCACCGTGTCTTTCTGCTCCTCCTTTCTGTCCCGGCAGTAATAGTATGGCTTTTAAGTATTCTCCAAACAGCCATTGGTGATGGGATTTAATACATCTGAAGTTTGACAGTAATCGTCTTTTGCAGCTCGGTGTAAACATACTCAAGACCATCTTCTGAGCGTTTGACCATTAGAACTCTTTTTAATCTGTTTAATGTTATGCCTCTGTATACGTAAGTGACCCTAAGAATAAAAGAAAGAATTACACTTACTTCGGGGCATAAGTGTAATTTTAAAGCAAGCCACCTGTGTCACATTTTACCTCTCATTTTCATCTTTCATGTAGTGTATACTCTCAACTTTTGGGAAATGAGTTCATTTACTCAGAGAGACCCTATTGAATCTTTTTTCCTCATGTGGATGGTTCCTGATGATTCCCTGATTGTCATTTGGTTCCTTTTAATCGTAACACAATGGCTGTTTTCTTTTAAATGCCGTTTTAGCATGGACATTCTGTTATTTTGTTGTGTTATAGCTGTAAGCTAACAGTTTTTCTGCATGTAGCTTTTGTTTTAAACTCAATGGTGGTGGTTTGTTGATTCATATGTCTTGAGCTCTCTTGAGTATTTGGCTTTGATAACTTAGATCATATGGGATTGTCTGTCATACCATATTTTTCCTAAAATCAGTGTTATTTTACTAAGGTACATGTCATAGAACACGAGGTGTTTGAAATATAAATATATATGACCTTTGGAAATATGCTAGACTTATTTCGTTATTGCCATTGTTGGTGAGAAATACTTTATTATCTAGCTGGATTAAACAATTGTATTATTTAATTGTATCTGCTGTATTAGAAATGGAGGCATATTTCAGGACATGTGTTAATATCTTTAGAGAGCGCAAGAATATCCTTTCAAATCGACACTATATTTTTATTTTTAAAAAATTCTTATAATTTGTCTTATGTTTTAGAATTTTACCTGGGAGCACTACCAGTAGATGATGCTCTACTAATATGAAGATTTGATATCAACTTTAAGTTAAGAGTTATTAGCTAATGTCGACTTTTATTGTGAGAGATAATTGTCTGTAGCAGTTCGGTCCAGTTTAGGAAAAATACACTGAATATAAGCTATCAGTACTTGTAAGTTTTGTTTAGGGTTTTATTTCTTGGATTATTCTTAAATCGTATTCTCATTTGCTGTTTATTATTTATCAACTTTGCATTGATATTGTTTTTTTTTTTTAAAAGCTATATGATTGGGCATTGTAATTACTAACAGAATATTCTCCTGCCCAGTCTGTCATTTGCATTGTTTTGTATTTTTTGTTTTGTTTTTTTGGGTAGGTACACCTTCAGGGAATGAATGGTAATTTCAGCAACTTTTCAGTGACTTTCTCACATTTAGAAATCTCATTGCCATGCTAACTCTGATAGCATGGATTTCAAATTTGGGGCTTCGGAGCTTGCAGTTTACATTGTAAATTGATTTTGTGAGTGTGTGTGTGTGTGTGTGTGTGTCTCAATTTGCCTTCTGCAGCGAACTTCATCGTGTTTCATTTATTTGTTTTGTCTCAGGGGAAGGCCTGTCAGCCTCCCGCCACTCTTTGCGAACAGGCCTGTCCGCCTCAAACCTTTCCCTGAGAGGAGAGTCGCCTTTCTCCCTTCTTCTCAGTCATCTTCTTCCTTCTTCAAGAGCTGGAAGCCCTGCAGGCTCAAGGTGTCCAACCCCAGTACCCACCCCTCAGCACAGCCCTCCTTCCAGCCCTAGCGTCAGTCGCCCGACCTCCAGAAGTTCCCAGCAGAGTCAGCCTCAGGCCCCAGAGCTGCTGGTCTCACCTGCCAGTGATGCTGTCCCCACAGTAGTAATTCATCCGCCCGAGGAAGACTCGGCAGCGCCCACAGGCCAGGAGCAGAAGGCTGAGGACAATGTTGGCATGACTCCAGGCAACTATTCACACCCTCCGTGTGCGGTGCCCCCTGCCGCTGCCTCTCTTGCACGCGGAATGCCTCTCAGCACGGAGCTTTAGCAGCAAATGTACCTCATGCTTACAACTTCTTTGACTTGTGCATGGTTTGTTTTCCTTATAGCGTATGGTAGAAGGGAGCGTGATTCTTAGAAAATTTTAGCCTCCAAAGCGACTCCAAAGAAGATACACATGATGTAGCCCTTTCAAGAATTTTCAGACGTTTTACAGGTCAGGGCATTTGGATAGTTCAGAAAAACGTAGGAATTTTTATAAGCAATCTTTCGATTTGCCGTGATTTTTAAAAAACGGTGGCTTTTCTTCTTGTGCGCTTCATTCATGATGTGATGAACGCATGTCGGACATGAGTTGCATGAGGTGATATGCCTCTTAATCTACTGTCCCGTGCTTTTATCCAAAGAGTGCGGTGTATTTTAACCTTGCTGACACAAATAGGATCGAATGTTCTCTTTCTCATTTTGTCTCTGAGAAGATTGGAGTTCTCCAGTGGCTACCTGGAATCATCATGATTTTAAGGCTAGTTTTATATTTGGAATAGTCTTTAATTGTTCTCTGTTGAATGCCGTATCTATCTTTAATCCAAATTCACCTTGAAATTTTCAGGACCTGTAGTTGTGGCTATAGCGATTCTATAGTCGTAGCGAGGATCTCTTTTTGTCTGTGAATTAGAAAAATTATTTCTTAGTGGGTAAAAGGGGCATAATTCATCTACGGTTATATATTATGGTAATATTGGCTCTCTGTAATATATTGGTTATACATATGTTTAAACATCTATATCTTTCCACCCAGTTTATATAAAGAAGTCTCCTTTAGTAACTACTTCTTACTGACAGCTAAGCGTATGACATAGGAATGCTAGCTACTGGTTTTCATCACACAGGTATCAATTACTGCATTTTTCCATAATACTGATAACACCTAACACTTCACTGATCGCTTACGTTTATTATATTGGCCTACTTAATGTCTAGGCAAAGTGGTGGGAGTTAGGTGGATACACCCATCTTCAGAAACCTCAGACTCAGAAAAGTTAAATAACTTCCCGAGTCATGCAACTAGTAAGTGACAAGCCTAAGTCCTCCGACAAAATCCTCACGGTCCTACCACTAGATGACAGACTTCTCTGTATTGAATTTCCCCAAACATACCAAGTATGTTTCATCAAGGCTCATTGTAGTTGCCAAAATGTATATACTTTTAGAAATAAAAAGATGGAAGTAAGGTGGATAAGTCATTGTAACATTAATTATGATGACAGTTACAGCTACTATTGTTTAATATTGTTCCACACACAGTGGCATAATGATATATTAAATATATCGTGTTTATAATTCTAACAATTTGATGAGGTTCATCCCTGTTTTACAAATGAAGAAAACAAAGACATTAAAGGTATTAAGATCATACCATAAATGACCAGAGCAAGGAATTGAACTCAGATCTATAATATTTCATTGTAGATTTTGGTACTTCATGGAAAATATATAATGAGGGAACTGAACAAAAAGAAAGAAATAACTAGAATTATTTACTTGGAAATAATTAGCACTCTTTTTTATTTTTCCTTAAAAAAATCTTTTTTAACATTCTTTTTTGAGAGACAGAGACAGAGTGCGAGTGGGGAGGGGCAGAGAGAGGGCGAGATGTAGAATCTGAAGCAGGCTCCAGGCTCTGAGCTGTCAGCACAGAGCCCAGTGCGGGGCTCGATCTCATGAACCGTGAGATCATGACCTGAGCCAAAATCAAGAGTCAGATGCCTAACTGACTGAGCCACCCAGGCACCGTGAATTTAAAGTTAATTCCTTGCATTTGTTTTTACCTGTATCTAGGCATTAACACTCAGCATTTCTTGTTTTACCAGCTTCTATGAGGAGCTATAAATTCTCTATAGTAACTAGGAGGTGACATATGAGTTCACAGTGGCTTGTTAGGCCATATTGTTAACGGGATAAAAGTAGCAATTACCTGAAAATCGAGGAACATTATTAAGCTGCTTTTCCTCCTTTGCTAAAAGTATGCCTTGAGATTTAAAGAAAATAAATTAGAATGGAGGGAAAAGAGGGAATTTCTAAAGGTAAGAAAAAGCTCCTAATTACTGTTTAAGAAGACATCTACAGAAGGTATGTAATTAAAATAATAGGGACAGCTATATGTTATTCCCTTGTTTAATTGCCTTTGGTGCTTCAAGCACCTAGAAACTCTGGTTGAGTGTCCTTGAAGTCTGGTGTTATGTTACAAGAGGAAGGTGGCCTCAGTATCATTTTGGACAGGGAACGAAGTTATTTTCCTAACAGTTCCATTTTGGAGACTAACTACATGTAAAAGAGTTAAGCTGTTTTGTAGTATTTGCAACAGTCTTCTGACTTTCAGCCGTGGCGCTATTGACATTATGGGCTGGACATGCCTTTGTCATAAGGGGCTGTCCTGTGCAGTGTAGGATGTCTGACACCATCACTGGCCTCTGTTCACTAGCCGCCAGCTACACTCCCTAGTTGTGACGACCAAAAATGTCCCTACGTCTTGCCAGATGTGTCCCGGCGGACAAAATCTTCTCACTTTGAGCACCTCTGCTTCAACTCCTTTTTTTTTTTCTTTTTAAGTTTTTAAAATGTTTATTTTTGAGAGAGAAACAGCATGAGCAGGGGAGGGACAGAAAGACGGAGACAGAATCCTAAGCAGGCTCCAGGCTCTGAGATGTCAGCATGTTTCACCGGCTGAGCCACCCAGGCGCCCCCCCCCCCCCCCAACTACTTTTATTTTCAAACCTTTAGTGACAGAAGACTCTGATATCTTTGATTTATCTTTCTCCAGTTAGATATGCTGTTGTGAGAAAAAAATGTAAGGGCAAAATAATAGATTTACCAAACTATGATTTTTAAATCCGAGTATTGATTTTATATGTACATACATTGCTTCTTCTTTTAAGAAAATACAAAGAAATTCAGTCTTTCTATCTGTGCTAATGATACTTTTAACTTTGGGGAATTTACTCACTTAATCCTGAGCACCAGAAATTTACTGCACAGACGGGGAGACTTCCTTTACGGATTGAGGAAACAGCTTTATCTTAGCTGAGACTGTGAAGGACTATGTAGACAAGATCATGGTGAACAGCTCTAACTTGTACTTGGCATGCCCATTTTAATAGGTTCCGGATGACCAGGTTAACCTAGCCGAATGACTTCGGATCATGTTCCGGCTTTATCAGTATGGGTTCCTCCTCATTTCTTCTTCCCCTTCCCACTGTGTCCTTACGTTCCCCCCCATGGTCTTATCCCGCTCTTCTCTCCGGAAGCCGGTGGCTGAGGCAATTCTGGGGAATTGCACATGTTTTCTTTTGATTATGCATCTGTGGATATAATACATTCAGTAGTTAGAAGTATATGTACTGATGTTTATGTGCAGCTGCCGCCAAGGCCTTAATGGTATTCTTCATTTTCCTGTATGGAAGTCAGTGGAAGCCACTGAAAACTACGGGTCAGCTTTTTTTTTTCCACTTGGGCAGTGTATTTTAATAAAGGAATTAATAGAGGAACGGACCTTGTTCTGGAAGTTTAGAGACAAAGGTCAAAGAAGAAGGATCATAATAACTTGGCTAAGCTAAGGTGGTGAGAAAGGAGCTAAGTTTTAGGAAATAGTGTTTATTTCAGAATTGTTTAACACTTCCAGAGCATCTAGCTAAATAGTTTGCATATGCCTTTTTTTTAAGGTTTTATTTTTAAATAATCTCTACACTGAGTGGGGAGCTGGAACCCACGTCCCCAAGATCAAGCATCACACACTCCACCTACTGAGCCAGTCAGGCGCCCCAATAGTTTGCATATGCTTTTTATACTTACGGTTTTGGGTCACGGCAACATTCTGTGACAGAGAAGGGGGTATCAAGAGACGTCTTTGGTCATTGAGGTTAAGCAGTAGGCCCAGATGACTTGGTTTCAGTTATTAGTTACAGTGTGTTTCAGAAAAATGAAAATTCCATTAGATGCATCAGATGTAGCCCATGTGCTTACAGTTCAGGTGCTTCACTAATACCGACTTTAAAGTTTATAGGATTTAAGCACAAACTGCTTAACTGGATTTCTGTGGATCACTAGATTGTGGTGAGTGGCAGAGTTAAAGTTAAGTCAAGTCTGTTGTAATTCACTCCGGCACCTTTTCTCCTGTGGTACTCTGTGTTTGGGGCAAGATTATATATTCTCGAATTAGAATATCCTGGGTGTTTTTGAAAAAATGAGAAACATTTAATGGTAGAAATCTGTGTTACATGCTTGATAAAGACTGAGATTAGAACTTTTTGCAGAATTCATAGTGGTAATGATTGGGTATAGGCTACAGGTTATTTTTAGGTTATTTTATTGTGAAATATTGCTGCTGAATGTTACTTGAAGTGAGCATTCTAATGATTGCACATTTATCTACTGTTTGTAATCCAAACAAGCTAATTTTACAGGTTTGTCTGAGTCTTAGTTTTAGTGAGTTGAAGTCACATGGCTACCAAGTGGCAGAGAGTGCTGCTTTCTTTTTTTTTTTTTTTTTTTAATTTTTTTAAATGTTTGTTCATTTTTTGAGAGACAGAGTGCGAGCGGGGGAGGGGTGGAGAGAGGAGACACAGAATCCAAAGCAGGCTCCAGGCTCTGAACCGACAGCACAGAGCCCGATGGTGGGGCTCGAACCCACAAACTGTGAGATCATGACCTGAGCCAGAGTCGGACTCTTAGCGGACTCAGCCACCCAGGCACCCCAGAGAGTGCTTATTTCAACACAGATATGTTTGACTATAAAACCCTTAGTCTTTGTATTTATATTGTAAAAACATTGCTACTCTCTTTCCAAGTTCTATTTCTTAGGAATAATGGCAGGAGGCAGCACATAAATACTACCTGAGAAATGAAATTGTTGAGGAAGTTGTTACGGTGGATTTCTGAGTCGCATCTAGGGTTTCTCAGAAAGTAAACGATGTCACTCATGTCAGTGTGCCACGTGCAGTGCGATTCGCGTGTATGTTAGATGTGTTAGAAGCACGTTCCCCAGGTACTCGTAGTGTGAGCTGACCCAGATCTTCCATCTTCTGTGCTCCTCACCTACTCACATTTTTTTTTCTTGTTGGCAACAGACCACCGTTTTCGGACATTCCAGTTATTTTAAATGTTACAATAAACAGCCTCATTGTTGCTTAAAATGTTACTCTGGTCTTGCTTGTATGGTACTAACACCTGGCACTTTTTTTTTTTTTTTTTTTTTTTAAACCTTGCACATTTGCTTTTGATAAATTACCACTTTCAGGATATGAGCAGAGTCCATTTAGAAAGTGAATTTCCTCCTTACTAATTGGGATTTTGTTGTTGTTGTTCTTAAATTCAAATTCAGGTGTTTTGGCCTCTCCACAGTCTGCACCTGGAAACTTGGATAATAGTAAAAGTGGAGAAGTTAAAGGTAATGGAAGTGGAGGAAGCAGAGAAAATAGCACTGTTGACTTCAGCAAGGTAATTCTGTCGCTCACTGTAAATCTTCATAATCCTTATTGAGAAAATCACTGGCAATGTGGCTTTATTAGTGCTGCTGATGATAATATTTTAATAGATTGGTATTTATAAGCCTGCATGTGATGCTTGTGATATGTAACTTAAGTTCAGAAATTATGAGAAGGGTAATAGTCCAAGAGCATTTGAATGACTTTGTTCACTAGTTTCAGGAATCTTGACAAAAGACTATCTGAATAATATGGGATTTCCATCTATACCTACCCATAGATGAAACTTCAATACCTTTTGAATTACAGTCATTTGTTCTGGGGCTGCCCCCCACTGGAAAGATTAATTTTGGGAATGATGTTATAGCGCTGGCGATTCAGCCTTTTCTTGGCTGTAATAAAATCCCAGAATTACTGTCTTAGGGTGTCAGTACTTTCTGGAATGTCCCTGGGAGACATAATCGGCGTTTGCCCGTGGGTAGGTAAAGGCATGGATTTAAAAACAACTCCCCTATCTGAACTATGATTTTTTGTTTTGGTAGATGAGTATTTAGATGAAATAGAAAAAGAAAACTTCAAAATTTCAAAAGAGCAGGGCAAGAAACTCCCAAGTTCAAATTACAATGGAATATAAAGCATACTGTCTGAGTACTGCTTCTGAATCGTTGATTCTGTGTGGCTGTTAACAATTTTTTGATAGTATCAGTTTGCTTGCTATAAGATGCTCTCTATGTTAACATTGTTGTATCCAATTTAAGACTTTTAATTAAATACAATTATTTCAAGTAAGATTCATTTTTCTTAGGCTTTTTATTTTATGGTGCAAAACCTGTAAATCGCATTTTGCAGAAGAGGAGTGCCAATGATGGTTTGCATTGTAGCTTTCCTTGAGCTACTAGTTCTAAAATTACAAAAGGCCTTGCATAAGGTACGTTAACTTATGCAGAAAGGCTACCGTATTTTTAATTCTTCCGGTCTAACTTGATCATATTTTGACTGGTGCTTCTGTTGCTTCAAATGAGTGAGGAGTGTTCCGTAACTATGCTGCAATTTATCCTTGTTAAATGGATTAAATGTAACTTACATTATAGATCTCCTCTAGACATGGCAGGTGCCGTTTATTTTTGTTCCTCTGTCACAGTTTTACTTTTTTTTACTTGGCCTATCCTTGTGTACACCTTGTCTCCTGTCGGGCAGGAGTCTGCCTCCTGGCACTGTAGTTGTGGCACACTGGGTGTGGGACTCAAGAGGCCCGCTGTAAGTGCTGCTTTTATTTTTAATAGATAGCCCTGTAAGTGATTGTTTAGTGATGTGTGTGAAACTGCATATAAATGAAATTCCCATACTTTGATATTCTGTTTATAGCCTTTTCTTTGTAATTATACACAGATGACTAAATTTGATGTTATAGCACTGTCCTATGTCTATAGTGATAAATGGCTATTTATTTTAGTTTTAAATAAAAATAAAAACAACTTTTTCCACTTAATGAAAATACCGGGGAATACACAGAACACTCTAAAATAAAAAGTACTTATAAAAAATATGTATAAAATACAAAGGGGCTAATTCATTTCTAAGATTAAGTAAAAATAATCATGAAATGAATATTTTTTAGCACTGTGTATAATTTCATGAACCATTGTTAGTTTGTGAGCTATATTTTTGTCCTTAGTAGTTTTTAATGAATAGTGCTATAATCACTGAAAATTTTCTCTAGTTTGTATGTTTGATAACTTAGATCTCTGCAGTAGTAAAGATTATGACAATTAAAACGGTTGGGAGCATTGTTTGATAGATGTGTTTTGCTTGCTTTTTTGTATTTGTCTACTCCATTCTTTACATGTGTGGGGATTTTGGTGTTTATCCATTAGATCACCAGTTTTGATTAGCGAATAGTAGTCTTGAAAGCATTTTTTTTCTTTCTTATTTCCCTCAAAATAGAGTTATAAATGCCATGCAGATTTGATTTTTAATTATTATTTATTTGTCAATAGGTTGATATGAATTTCATGAGAAAAATTCCTTCAGGAGCCGAGGCATCCAATGTTCTGGTGGGAGAAGTAGACTTTTTGGAAAGACCTATAATTGCATTTGTGAGACTGGCCCCTGCTGTTCTCCTCTCGGGGTTGACTGAGGTCCCTGTTCCTACCAGGTAATGTTCTCAGCATGTCCAAAATCTGAAAAGTTTTATCTATTGATAAAAGGGATAAAAGCTTACTTTAATTAATATTTTCATTGCACTGGATGCTTTGACTAGTAGAGCATAAAAGAGTTCTCTTTCTTTCTGGAATTAAAAAAAAAACAAAAACAAGAAGAAAGTATCCTTTGAAAAATACTTAGCTGGGGGCGCCTGGGTGGCTCAGTCGGTTAGGTGTCCGACTTTTGATTTCAGTTTGGGTCGTGATCTCAGGTCGTGAGATCGAGGCCTGTGTCGGATACTCTCCCTGTGCCCCTCCCCTGCACTCTGTCTCTCTCTTTCTCAAAATAAATAAATAAACATTTAAAAAATAATACTTAGCATCTGTACCTTTATAAGAAGTTTGGTGTTTTAGGAGCTTTGGTTTAAAAGACATGGCTCAGATTCAGACAGATGTATTATGTCCTGTGGAGTCAGAATGGAGTTGAATCCGGAAAGGTCAAGTCTGACTTAATTTTTCATTTATAGAATGAGGATATGATTACTTCCTCATTGATGATTGATAAGTACCTCTGAATTAAGCAAAATGCTTTGTTCTGACCTGACCAAAATTTTCTGTTCAATATATGTAATTTAAAAAGGGGGAATATCCATAAGAATTAGCAAGTTGTGTTATAGAGGATAATCAGTTTGTTAGTTAACTGATTTAATTATAAACTTAATTGTAAATAAGAGTAATTTTTAAAATCTTTAAAAAATCATTCATATAATATTAAATATGAAGAATTAATTGCCATTTGGTTGGAATACGTGTGCCTATTTTTAGTATGCTTTCCTGAGTTGCATTAGTGGTGCAGTGTTAAGGTAAGTGAGAAAAAATAATTCCATAGATTCGCACTTAAATTCTCATAAAGCAAGAAGGTGAATGCTTCCAATTTGGACAAGTGTGAATATTAATATTTTACTGTGGTGTTCATGAGGATGTGGTAGGCGGCTAAATGCTTTTTTATTTAGACACTTACAAATAAATAAAAAAATAAAATAATGTGAGGTTTGATGTTAAATTTGTGGAGCTATACATAAAAATTATTTTTCCTTCCATAGTCCCTTATTTACTCATTAGAGTCTTTATCCAGACTGTGGTTTGAGGGTTTGTGACTGTTTATTTGTACACACTGAATTTACTAGGCAAACCTTACTTGTAAGTATTTAATAGGATTGGTATTTACTCAATTTACTCATTTACCTTTTTTTCAATACAGATTAGATTAAATTATTTACTCAAATTCAAAAGGGTAAAGGGAATGGGAACTTCCCTTGAGTGTAGAACACTCAATTTTTGAATCACTCGTTTACCGTAAGGAGGATGGGGAGCAGGAGGTCGGTAGAAAGTTTATGAGTGCCTTGCCTAGTTTTGACATCTGCTTTAGTGTGAGTAGAGTGGTTGTCATTTTTTTTTCCGGTGATTGGTGTGCGGGGATGGAAAAGAGGGCTGAATGTGGTTTCCGTGTTTACATTGGAATGATTTCTTTATGACTGCCTGTGTTTAGGTTTGTATGTTATTTTTACTTAAGTCTGTGTATTTTAATGTTTCTTTAGGTTTTTGTTTCTGTTATTGGGTCCAGCAGGCAAGGCACCACAGTACCATGAAATTGGAAGATCAATAGCCACTCTCATGACAGATGAGGTAATTAAAATGCCCTATGAGGTGGACACTGTTTACGTGGTATATAATATAAAATCCCTTTGAAGTGGAATTTCAATCCTTTCGAAATGGACACTGAATGTAAAACATATGTCAATTACAGTTCTCTTTTTGTTCATAGTGAAGCTTAAAAAATTGTCCTTGCTGTCTGTACTCTTTTATTCACTCTTCAACCATTTACCTTTGGTAAGATCTTCAAGACCTTTCTGTCAAGATCACTGGATACTCTTTGTCCCCCAGCCCCTCCACATCTGAGATTATTGACTACCTTCTTGAAATTTTCTCCATCTTGGATTTCAGGATATCATTTATTTGGGTTTTGCTCAGGACTTTGTCCTTTCCCCTTTTCCTGCTTTTTTTCTCCATAATTTCTCTCTCCCATTTTTGAACCCCTTCATTGAGCTTGGCCTATATTGACCAGGACTTTTGTTTCTCTTTGGGGGAGAGCTTTGTAATCAGGTGTTAGACATGTCTGCCTTATGTCCCTAAGGCATCTGAAATTTCACATATCTGAACCTGACCTCCTTTCTCTGTCCTGTCTCAACCACTTAGTCACCAGATTCTACTGATTTACCTCAATGTGTTTTGCATTTAGTCTGCCATCTCCTTTCCATCTCCACGGCCATTTCTCCGGCTTGGACACTCTCACCCTTTTTTCTTTGGCAATTAACGTGGACTTTATGGATCTTTCTCTTACAGTATTTTCCTCTACACTGCTAATAACATGCACATTTGAATATATCGTTAATATCCAGATGTATCTTGCTATATATGTATGTTTATATTTAATTCTTGACCATTGTCTTCAAAGGGTTTCCCTGATCAAGCCTCTGCATATTTCTTGAAACTTTTATCCTACTACCACTACTCACCCTTCCTCCCCCATTTTTTTTCTGGTCACATTAGCTTCCTATTAGTTCTGATGATTTATGCTCATTTCTGCCTCTGAACAAATACAGTTGCTCTTCCCTTTGCCCAAGTGTCCTTCCATCACCCCATCCCACCATTTGCATGGTTTTTGTCTCATTTCATTCAGATTTCTCCTAGAGTGTTACTTCCTCTTAGACCTTCCTCGGTCACCCTTTTCTTCTCCATCAACTTTCTTTCCTTAACCCTGCTTTATTTTTATCAGAGTATTTATTATTACTTGCAGTTACATACTTATGTAATTACTTGTTTTGCTGTCTTTCCTTCTGGGGAAAAAAAAAAAGAGTTCTGAATACAGGGACTTTGCCTTATCTATGTCCAGTGCACTATCCACAGTGCTTAAAATTGTGCCCAGCAAATGGTAGGCAGACAGTAAATATAAGTGATCAAGTACCTGAATTTTTTAAGTAAAATATTTTGCAGATCCATGCTCATTTCTTAGGATAAATGACCCTAAAATGTCATAGAAATCGAAATGACATGCTACAGTATTATTTTATTCTGTAATGACTAGTAACCATTTCTCATCCAGAATACTCTTTTTAAAAAAGTTGTTCTGTCTTAATGCATCACTCTTTTCTTTTGTTGGTTGATTGCTATTAATTCATCTGATAATGCAATTAGTGGGTTACTTTTTATGGTTGTTACCCTGGGTGGAATGGAGACCTGCCTGGGATAAGAGTTTAGGTAATTACCTTTGTTTCAGATTTACTTGTAATATCTAGAGTAGGTTTACTATATGTTTACTATATGTAGAATTTTCTTTCTTCTTTAAAATCCTTTCACTCAATTTTTTTTTTTTCTGTAGATTTTTCATGATGTAGCCTATAAAGCAAAAGACAGAAACGACCTCTTATCTGGAATTGATGAATTTTTAGATCAAGTAACTGTCCTACCTCCAGGAGAGTGGGACCCTTCCATACGCATAGAGCCACCAAAAAGTGTTCCTTCTCAGGTAAGATTCCACACAACCCTGTGAGTTGCTTTGTCCTAGTTAAAATATCTTTGGATAGGTTATACATTTTTATGATTCACAAATCAAAACTGTATAAACAGGTACACTCAGAGCGGTTGTGTCCCTGTCATGTTCCCTTTACCTTCTTACCCCTGTACCCACCTCCCGTGGAGCATCATTGTCCTTCTAGTTTGTATTCAGTCCAAGGGGATGCAAATATAGCCCTGTTTCCTCCTTTCTTACCAACATACCACATGTCCTGTTCTGCACCTTGCTTTTTTTTTAGTATAACAGTATATCCTAGAGATGTGGATCAGAAGACATCACGGAAATATGTCTTATTTTTCTCACAACTCTGTTTTATTTCATTTATGGATATACTATAGTTTATGCTGTTTCTGGGCTCAGGTTGTCTTCAGTCTTTTCCTTTTCTAAGCCGTATCACAATATTTATATGCCAGTTTAGTCTTGTGCAGGTGTATCTGTAGTGTCGGTTCCCAGAAATAGGATTGCTGGCTCACGTGGAACCTTTTTTATAATTTTAGTAGATATTACCAGAATCCCTTCTTACTGGGTTGCGCTGTTTTGGACACCCACAGTGATGAATGCCTCTTTCCCTACAGCCTCGCTAACAGCGTGTTATCAAACTTTTGGATACTTGTCAGGTGGATAGGTATCTTTATCCTACTATGTCAGGTATTTTAAAGTGGTTTTCATTTACATTGCTATAATTAGTGAAATCGAATATTCCTGGATATATTTTGTTCATTGCAACCCCCCTGCTCCCGAAACACACAAAAACCACACCTTTTCCTAACATTTAAATCATTTGTTGATCCTTTGGAGTTTATCGTGGTGTATTATGTGGAATATGCACCTAGCTTTATCTTTTACCTACATTGCTGCCAGTTTGTTCCAGTTTATTAAAAAGTTGAGCATTACTCCCCTTGATTGGTGGTGTTGCCTTATCGTTTTGTAAATTTCCCTTTGCATTCAAGTCCTTCTGGAATTTCTTTTCCATTCCATTGGTCTCTGTTCATGGACCAATTCCATACTTTAATTTCTGAGGCTTTTTGGCATATTTTAATATCCAGTAGGTCTAGATTCATTCTTGACCCTTCTGTTACTCTTGCTTTCCTGAATTTTCTTGGCTGTCTTTGTATATTTATTTTTCTAGGTGAGCTTTAAAATGAGCTTTTAATTTCCAGAGCTAAAACCTGTTTTCTAAAAAACTGTGATGGCAGTTAAATTTGTAAATGAACTGAGGGAGAGTTGACATCTTTTAACATTGAGTCATTCAAGAACATGGTATGTTTCCCCCTACTTGTTTTCCGATTTCAAGTTAGTTTCTGTGTCCTTAAGGAATGCCATAAAATTCTCCTTTATCTATACTTTACATACTTGGTGAATGTATTCTGGGCATTTTATCTTTAAGGTCTGTATTGTAAATGAGGTTTTGTTCTGTTATATCTTCACTTTGTTACTTTTATATATAAAGGCTCTTTGTTACTGAGTATTTCTTTTTTATTCTCCTCCCTTTCTGAGTTCCTTCATTGTATGTAATAGTTTTTCAGCCATGTCATCTGCAGTAAGATATTTTGATCCCTCCTTTTCTCCTTACAGCTCTAGTGTATTTTCTGTTGTCTGATTGTATTGGCTGAAATCTCTAGTAATGTTGAGTGGCAGTTGACTTTAAATGGGCATTTCTTAATTTGTTCCCGATTGTAGTTAGTGTCCCTCATGTTTCTTTCATTAAGTTACTGACATTGAAGCCAAAATACACATTTTATCATGCTCAGAAAGAATCCAATTAAAGTCTGTTTCATTGAGATTTTTAACGTAAGTGGATGTTAAATTTTTCAAATGGCTTTGTAGCATCTCTGGAGATGATTGTATGACCTTTGATCATTTATTGTGGTAGACCATATTAATAGATTCTTTAATTTGAAAACACTCTTGCATTGAATGAACCCAAATTTGGCTTCAGAATGCTGGTCGCCTACATCTAATATTTTAAGTTGTTTGCATCACTGTAAGTAGATTGGTCCGTAGTTTTTTGTGCAGTCTTCTGGCTTTCATATCTTTCTTCTATTTATTTCATATCTGTAAACTTTCCCTTCCCTGTTTTTTTTTAAACTTTAAATAGCTAGAGTAATTTGGTTCTAAAAGTCCGGAAGAATTCCTTTGGAAAATTTTCTGAGCCTGAGTATTTTGTTGTATGGTGGACTTTACAACTTGCTTGTTTCTTCTGCAGTGATTGATTTGTGTAAGCTTTCTCTGTTTTCTGGGGTCAGTATTATATTTTCCTAGAAAATTGCCTATTTCCTGTTTTTCTGGTTTCAGTTTTGGGGAAATTATGTGTTCCTTTGTATTACCCATTTCTTTAAGGTTTTTAATTTATTTGCATAGGGTGGTGTATGTACGTACGTGTGTGTGTGTGTTCAAAATTTCCTTCAGTTTGAAGCTGCCTCCTTGTCATATCTTTTACTGTGTGTTAGCTAATGGTTTATCCTGTTTCTGAAATAGAGCAGCTTTTACAGCTTGTTTCAGTTCTCCTTTTTTTAAAGAAGCGTTTTGTTTTCTAACTCCGTTTCTGCTTTTAGTGGTTTCATTTCATTACTTTCACTTCAGGAAAGAATCTGTTTTCATATTTCCTGAGCTGGATATTTAATTCATGTATTTGTATCCTTTTGTTTTTCTTAATATAAATGCTCAATTTTCTTGAATGATGGTTTTGCTGTATCCCATGGATTGTGTTATGTAGTGTTTTCCATTTCTTTTGTTTTTTAGGAATTCTGTAGTTTTGTACTCTTCTTTCCCCTTTGAGCTAAGATGTAATTTAGTTTTAATTTTGACATTTTCAAGTGCTAATCCTATGATTATAGATGTCTTGCTACGCTATAAATGTTGAACATATAAACCAAGTAGTGTAAGTTTGTAGTTCACCCAGAGTTTTTGACCAAGGGGATCTCCTGGGATGGACACCCTTCCCCTATCTTTCTTTCCTTCTCACAGCTGTGTCACACACAGCCCATTGACCGCTGACCTCTGGAGGTAACAGATTAGAAGTTACTTCCTTGATCTTCAAGTGAAGGGAGGGGGAGCCTTTATCACTCACGCAAGTCTTGAATTAGTGATAATAAAGTGCAATAGGAAATTGATTTTTATGAAAACGTGTTTTGAAAAGACAACTCTTTTGCTACTTCCATCTTCAGGGAAGTATTGTGGTAAAAGGAAAATGGCATTTACTTTTTTATTAACATAAAGTGTATTCTTCATTAGTATGAGCAATATTTTAAATATTCTGGTTAGAGAGATGCTTTTGGATGTTTATTTTCCTATTACTGAGTGACAATTTGAGATGGTGGGTATGAATGTGTTTTATATAGTATATTTGGTTTAGGATACAAAATACAAAAAGCCAGTCAGGCATAAAGTTGAAATGTTAATAGAGACAAATATTACATAACTGTTCTAATGTGCAGTTCATTTCAAGTGGATGTTTATATGAGGTATCATTATTTCCAAGGGCATTGATTAGATAATGCAATCAATATAAGATCTCCTGTTCCCTCTAATTCAGGAGTGCCATCTGAACTTTTTGAAAACAGAATTCTGAAAATGTGTTTTTTGTGAAATTCAGGAAAAGAGGAAGATTCCTGTATTTCCCAATGGATCTGCCCCCAGCTCGGGTGAGACACCTAACGAGGCCGGTCATCATGCCGGGCCTGAGCTGCAAAGGACCGGACGGTGGGTACAAATACTGATTCAGTGTGGGTGTCTTTTGAGGACTAGGGGTTGATTTGATGAAGAAGGCATAAAAAGTCTTTTTCTTTGCAAGTATATGGAAGTTAATCTTGTACAGTGTTTTTTTTTTCTATATTTAAAATGCATCATTATATAAGTGTATTTTGTTGAGGAAAGTTATTTAAAAATAATTTTACTAGTAGATGCTTGGATTCTTTATATCAGGCTTTAATTTAAAATGAAAATATTATGGCCCATACGATAAGAATATTGAGCAGTTACATAGAATATAGTGTAATTTACATTACCCATTCGGAAGGTTCTTGAAGAAGGTGTGGAGTGCTATTAAAATTCTCCGTATAAAGTTACAGAATTATGGGAACAGAGAGGAATTACAACCAATAGTTTGTGTGTGTGTGCATAGATTTAAAACTCTTAAGTGAACATTGTATCATGAGATAGGGTAAAATGAGACAGCAAAGCTAATGAAACCATGGTAATGATCCCTGGAAACCTAGTTAGAAAAACTGTTGAAGGTGTTAATTTTGGGAATAAAAAATAGAAATATTGCTAGGTGCAAACATTGTCTGAAAATACTTTGTAGAATAGAGAAATGTTACGGTATTTCCATACTGTAGAAAAAAGCATGTGGATATTGATACTGTTGTCCACGGGTGGTGGCTGTGAAACTAAGATTTTGAACCTTCTATATTTGTTTAAGACATCAGGATACTTGATAACAGCCACATTATTAGGGGTATTGATGACATATGCCTAAAGGACGCTATCAGAGAAAAAGAACAACTGGCTTACTGAACATAAAATTTAGAGAAACTTGAACACACAATTTGTTCATGGTCTAATATATTAGTCTCTGCAAGTATCCCCGAACACTAGCAGTTACTGTTACTTCCTCGGACTTCGGACTGAGATCGGGTTAGTCAGTGAGAAATACCAAGTCAGGCCCCCACTGATCTCACGGTCCGTCACATGAGAGCCTCATATAAACTGTTGATCAGTTGTTGATTTGATGATGTGGTTTCATTTTCGACATGATCATTGACACCTTTTTTTATTGCAAGTTGATTTCCCCTGCTGTCAGATTATTTACACAGTAACTTCTGTCAACTTGTCAATGTGTATTTAGTATTTAGTTTGCAATATTAACTTTTAAAAAGGTAGAATGGTAAACCTTGAAACATCCAAAACATTTTAAAGCTTAAGATTACTTTTTTGGTGTATTTTCTGCAGAATGTATGTTTTATGAGTCACAAAACCTTTTTGAATTACTGATTTGTTACTATTTACTGAGTACCTACTATGTCCTGGGCAGTGTTCTAGACACTGGTGATAATGGCAGTGAACAAGGAAAAGTCCCTGCCCCTCACTGAGGCTTATATTTTAGTAGAGTGCTTTCAAGTCAGATGTATCCAAAAGTTAAATTAAAAAAAAAAAAAAAAAGACAAAAAAAACACCTACATTGAAATGCTAAGGCTCTGATGTGCAAATACACATTTTAAATTTACCAATTTAAACCTTAGTTTTCTCCACATGCACGTGAACTTGAGTACATATCCAGTAAATTAAATACCCTGAATTAATTTTTTAGGCTTTTTACCTGGACCAGAAATATTTATGTGATTGAAGTAGTAATTTTAAAAGTAATTAAAATTATTCAATTCGCTACTGAGTCTAAGCACAGCATACTGGATTCATAGTAAAGGGTATTTGAGGACTTACGGTTTATATTGTAATTGCCTTCCTGGTATTTCTGACACTTGTCTTTAAGATTTATAATGTAGATACTAACTGATAGAATTGCTTATGCATATTTTCTTGAATGGACTGTTAGGTTTTATTAATTTTTATTGTATATTTTCTTGTACATTTGTGTCTGAAATTACATTTACTCATATAAAATCATTTGCCTGCAGTCTTGTCAGTATATAGTCCATAAAATACAGATGTTTATGTGTCTTTTAACATAACGAGATCTGCCTTTCCTCTGTCGGTGGATGAGATTAAATGAGTGTATCTTCTGTAATTTGTATCGTGATTTAGCTAGGATATTAATTTCTGTTGACAAAACACTAGGCACCAGCAGTTTTATGTAGCCCATAGATTTAGTTTGAACTAGCTAGAAGCCTCTAGTGTACAGTTTGACGAGTTTCATCTCACCTATTTAGGCTTTTTGGTGGTTTGATACTTGACATCAAAAGGAAAGCACCTTTTTTCTTGAGTGACTTCAAGGATGCATTAAGTCTACAGTGCCTGGCCTCGATTCTTTTCCTATACTGTGCCTGTATGTCTCCTGTAATCACTTTTGGAGGGCTGCTTGGAGAAGCTACAGAAGGCAGAATAGTGAGTACAAAGATTGGTAGTGGCCAGGCTCTTAGCTCTTCAGAGGCAAGTGTCTGTGTGCATTTGTCTCACTATTCCTACTTTTATTTGAAGAGTCTACCCACAGCATGATTAACCTGTCCCAAAGCAGACTTCCCCCAAGGGTAATTGCTATGGAAAACATGGGGAAGCCATTTGAGCAGGAGAAGATGCACAGTTGAGGTAAAAAAAAAAAAAAAAAAAAGAAAAAAGAAAAAAAAAGAAAGAAAAAAAAAAGAAAGAAAACAAGAAAAAGAAAAAGAAAAAAAAAAGTTGATCCTGGCCTGCTGGATGAATGGTTTTATAAACTGAGTAAAAGGCTTGTATTGTCTTTGTTGTGGGGTGTGGGGAAGGGTTGGTGGTGGGAGACAAATTGAACTGGTTCTGGGTGGGTCAAGGGTGGGTGAATTTATCAGTGGGGCTACTTCATATCCTGTAAGGCATCATGGGATTAGTTAGAGCCCTGGGATTAATGTTAACTCATCAGCCCTGGTGGGTAGGCCCAGACTAGATAAGTAGCCTTTGCAAGTTGTAGAAAAATGGTGGATTTCTAGTGTTGTTTATTTTGCTGTTACTAAATTTGTGTAAAAGTAGTCAACGTTTTAATTGGAAAGTGTAACTGAAAACTGCATCCATATTTTGATATGACTAAAATGAAAGTTTTTATGACTTTTTGTTCTTGGTCATGCTGTATGAGGGGCTGTGGGAGGCATAAGAGTATCCAGTGCCTTGTAAAATGTTGAAAAAGACTTTTTTGTTTGTTTATTTAAATTTTAATGGAATTTAAATGAGATGATTTGCAGTTCTTAAGTGTATTTTATTTAATTACATTTGCTCTTAGGAGGAAATTCATTTTTTTCCAGATAAAAGGTAAAAAAAATAGCCAGAAGCTAATTGATCATTATTCAGTTAAACTATTTCATGATCTGAACGTGAGACAAATTTGACAACTAAAATTTCCTTTGAACTCAATTTATTCTTGGTTATTTAGATTGTTTTACCCCTCAATCATTTTATCAAGGAAATCTGTTTTTAATAAGTTGCTTTTTATGTGTTGTTGCAAAATATACATGTAACTCTGCTGGTCCCCCTGGAAATGTGTCTTACCTGTTACCATCATGGAAACAATGCTGCTTTGCTTTTGGACTTTCCTGCACTGCCTGCCTTTCTCATCCTGCTGTTTAATATACCCTGTGCCTGTGATGGTGCTGTAGGCATCGGGGGGACATAGACAAGTGTCAGATGAGCATGTGTCTTCTGTCCTCAAGGCTCCTAACAAGACAAGAAGATACAGTAGTGTGTACCTAGGGCGTCATGGTGTGCTGTGGCACATGTGAATGAGATCGGGGGGAGCTGTAGCAGGTGGAAGGACCACAGTGAGAAATTCGGAGTATTACCGAGGAAAGTGATACAGAGATGATGCGTTTGTTTTCAGGTGCTTTGTTGGAACGTCAAGTAGGAGGTACAGTTCCAGAGTTTGTACAGTGGAACAAGTTTGTAAGGAGCAAGAATAAAGGTTGGGAATAGGTGACGGTGACAGGGGAGATCATTCATAGTGAGGGGAGAGGGA
The DNA here is from genome assembly GCF_018350215.1 of Panthera leo. Lineage (NCBI taxonomy): Eukaryota > Metazoa > Chordata > Mammalia > Carnivora > Felidae > Panthera > Panthera leo. Next base: position 143,148,598 of record NC_056687.1, on the reverse strand, counting down.
AAAGTACGGAGTTACGTTTGTGGACCTGAAGAGGAATGAGACTGCGGAGGAAAATGGCCCAGCAGATGAGACACAGCACCACCAGAACTTGAAAAGAGGAATCAGGATGATGTAAGTTTGCAAAAGCCAAACTAGAGGCTCTGAGAAAGAAGAAAGATTAGCATGGAGCGGTCACTGCTGTGCAGTGGAGAGGTACAGGGAAGACACTTGGTAGGGCTTCTGGTGGGTAAGATGGAGACTTCTGATTGTGGCCAGAGGAAGGCAGTGTGGTAGGGCTCTGGTTTCTTAGGGAGAGAGACCGTTCTGCTTGGGAATGAACATAAAAACCATTTACAAATGAGGATAAGACTAGATCTGGGTGAAGGAACTAGTGAACGTGCCAGTAAAGGGCTTGGGAGAGGAGTGGCGGACAGAGTGGTAAAAGGAAGGGCTTCCTGGGACAGGTTCTGCCTTTTTAACACCATGTTGGGAAGGGAAGCTATTATTCTGTGCCTGTTTGCCCCCAGTTAGCATTTCTTTATTTGCCATCTGCTTGCTTCTCTTCTCGGTTTTTTGCTCTCTCTCGACACCATGTAGACATTTTTTTTCTTTGCCTTGAGCTCTGCTTCAGTTCATTCCTAAATATGCGTATTCTGATTGAACCGTGTATTTTATAATGGCTTAGCAGTTAATACGGGCCCTTTGTTTTGGCTGATGTATGTGAGTTTGGTCCTATTTTATACTAATAGTTGAATAATACTTTTACTGCATACTGTTATTTTGTGATTTTGATTTTGGAAGATGCTGTTCTTGCTGCTGATGAGAATCTCTGCCATTTATTGAGTGCATTCTGTGTGTCAGCCGGTAGGCTGGCTAGGTGTTTTCTCAAACACCGCTTCATTAAGTTCCCCCGGCTCTTACCGCTCCTGCTGAAAAATGAGTAGGGTTGGGCTCGAAAAGTTTGAATAACGCCAGTGGCTTAGCATCTAGTAGTAAAGGGTCGTCTGCTCCAATCTGGTTCTGAAGCCCTGCTCTTCTGCTGCTGTGCTGCCTCCCACGTCCAGGCGGGGTGCTTCTCACGAGCTTCTTTTCCTTGCCTTTCCCAACGATGATGGGCTTTCCCCTTTCTTGATAGTGCGTTCCAGTTGACCTTGATGTTGTGAGTGATGAACTGTTCTTTTCTTTCTGATCCCTCCCCTGTGTCTAGTGGCATAGCCTGTACCCCTTATCATCTAATTAACTAATGAGTTAGGATGTCTTATTGGTAGAAGTTGATGTACTAGCTTTGATTTACACTTTCTTGAGTCTTCGATTTTCTTATTTTACCTTTTTTTTACCTAGCTTTAGTAGTCACATACTTGTTCATTGAATGGTTGCTCTGAGTTTTTAAAGGAGATATTCCATCTATTTTATGTTAAAAGCATTTTATTTTTGATGTCTATTGGTTAAGCCTATCATATAAGAGTAATTTCTTTGAAATGTGTGGAAAATTGCTCTTTAGAAATCATTTTGCGACTGATAGGATCAGTTGTTAATTTCTGACTTACCTATCTGGAGGAGTCTTTTTTTGTAGCACACCATATCGAGTATTTAATGTTTCCTATTTTTTTAATGAATTATTTCAGACATATAAAAGTATGCACAATAACAAGTGTATTTGTACTCCCTACAGACTTAAGAGGTAAAATACCCATAGATAGAGTTAGAATCTAGGCTTCTCTTCCATTTACTCCTCCCTCCTGCCTCCCACAATACTGAGTTCTGTATAAAGGTTGATTGCAAAAGCTCACTTTTAATATGAAAACAAAGCAGTTTTCCCTGTGTATTTAAGATGTATTTGTAATTGTCCATATTTAAAACAGAAATTTAAGAATCAAAAGTTGTGTCTGCTTTGTGTGTTTAACTACTTGATTTGTGTTTTTATTTTTCAGATGTCTTATGTGTATTTCAGTAGGTCAGAGATAATGTTTATGATGTATTACTTCTATTCATTTCTTTTTTCCTTAAACAGAGTGCAATAGAGTCTCTTTTTGGAGCATCATTAACTGGGATTGCCTATTCGTTGTTTGCTGGGCAACCTCTAACAATATTGGGGAGCACAGGTCCAGTTTTAGTGTTTGAAAAAATTTTATTTAAGTTCTGCAGGTACGTAATAGTTATTTACTTATCACATGTGTCTACGTATGTGTATAATGATATTGCTTATTAACTTTAGTTAAGTGCATTATATATTTAGTAGCTGAAAAAGACAGTATACATATTTTCAGTATTTGGGGGCTACTGTGTGGTTAACCCTACTCCCGTCCCTGCTATTGTACCTACCCCGTCACCGTGTGTATAAAATCAGTGCATTTGAGTCCTGGTCAACAAATCACTTGCGCAATAAAAATCCTTTGTGCTGGCAAAAGCATCAACCCAGCAAGAAGGAGTTAATCTAATTGTTGATTAGCTGGTATGTTGGTCTTTTAAAGGAATTTTAAAAAGAGGTGGATCTTGGAGGCTGTAGCTGACTTTGCCAATCAGGTCTATTTAGCAGAATGAATTTTAGCTGTCAGAGTGAGATGTCAGTTTCCATTGGCAGGGTTCACAGTGTGGGAATCAGTTCTGGGTACTGTAGCTGGTAGAGTTGGAATTTGACATGGCCAATACTATTCCTTTTGTGAGATAAATGCCATTGAATATTTTAGCCTGAAATCACTTGATCCTATTGAAATATCTGATTCACCTAACTCATCTTGTTCTGATTGCTTCTTCACTGAACAAGCTGATTCTGGTTCCAATCTGGCATGCCAGCTGCATAGACTAAGAGAGAATGCAATGACCTGAAGTGTTCTGGACTCTGTGGTCTTAAAGTAATTTCTTATTTGAAATTGAATTTAAAAAATGAAGTCACTTTCTGTGGCGACACTGGTGGCAGAGGAGATGTTAGTGATGGCTGTGGAGGGGACGGGGTGTGGTTACCATGTTAACGTAGAGCTTCCGGGTCTTTAGAGAGTCCCATGTAGTTCTGTAGACTGCACGTCTGTCTTCTACTCCTCAGAACTGATTTCTAAAGTGAGGTCTTTGTTTTTGAAATACTGATTGCCTAGCGGATTTTCACTGTAAATCTTTTATATAAGTAAGCTGTTATAATTCTGTTATCTTCAGTTGCAGCAGAGACATACCGAGGGCTTTCTTTAGTCATTATTGTTATTCTGTAATTTACTCTTTTTAGGAAGCTTATGTTTTTAGACTCTTGTTATTGCTTGTTGTGAAAATCTTAATTACAGATATACACTGCTGTGTGTGTATGTTGATCATGTCCACGTTTTTTCCCTAAACAGAGATTATCAGCTTTCCTATCTGTCTTTAAGAACCAGTATCGGTCTGTGGACTTCCTTCTTGTGCATTGTTTTGGTTGCAACAGATGCGAGCAGCCTTGTGTGCTATATCACTCGATTTACAGAGGAGGCTTTTGCAGCTCTTATTTGCATCATATTCATCTACGAGGCTTTGGAGAAGCTCTTTCACTTAGGAGAAATATATGCATTTAATATGCACAACAACTTAGATAAACTGACCAGCTACTCGTAAGTGTTTCTCTTTTCCCCAATATTATTAGAATGTATTTTTTGCAGCAATGTCTGAGCCTAAAAGCATTTATTTTGCATGTGATGCTCATGGTATATCTAGCTGTAACTTACCCAACTAGCCATGTGGAGGTTGACTTGTTTGTTACAGATGAGACTTGACCGACGCACTCAGTAGGAACATAAATACAGTTGAACAAATTCAGTCATTTTTATTTCCCGAAACAACTTTCTCAAATGTGTGTATTTTTGGTCTTCTGTTTGAATTGGATCAGTCAATTTAAATGCAATTCTTTGGCAACTAAGCACTGTATATTTGAATCAAGCAATTTTGTTAGATCTTGTGTTCCATCTCGTATTCTGTAACCAAGTCCTGAATGTGGGACGCAGAGATTTTTATATTCCTCGTAGTTTGCATTTTCATTAACATTTTTGAAGTCTGATCATTTTTATTTGAAGTTATTTTTACGGTGTAATTTCAGCACACTCTGATGCTGTTTGGTGGACTGTTTGCTTTGTGATAAGAAAAGCATGAATTGAACATCTTTTAAGACTCTGGAATAAAATAGGATTTGAAAAGTGATCATAATAGTTACAGAAGGTTGACAAATATATTCAATTAAAAGTCTAACATATCTAGGTAGATGCCTGTATTTGCTGTCTGTAGCATATAGCATTTAGTATAAATGTGATCCTGCATTTGATTGACTTACAAGGAGAAAGTGGTTACCAAAATACTGGGGTACAACTGTGTAGTGCTGTTGCATAATTCATATCACATTTGACTTAGTTATTCATATCCTAGCCCCTTTTGTGTATGAAGAAACAGCCTCATGGAGGTTAAAACTTGCCTTGGGTCAAACACAGCTAGGAAATGATAGAGCATGGAATGAATCCAACGTCCAGCCTCTTGCCTCTTCTTAAACAGCTGATAATCTAATTGGGAATATTCCTGTGTGTTTCTCCTTTTTATTTTTTAAATCCACAGTTAGAGATTTCTTTGCTTGTGTGTGTGTGTGTGTGTGTGTGTGTGTGTGTGTGTGTGTGCGTGCGTTTCTAGTTTTTCTTTAGGCGAGTGAGTTCTGGGGATATAAACTGAACTTTCCAATCTCCTTATGACTTTCCTAGTTCTACCCTGATGAAAAATTGTTTTTCATTTATTTCTTTAAGAATGAAACTTAAGATCCATAAAGGATGAGCATGAGTAGGTAGGGCTTGTCAGAGTACAAAGCGGAAATAGGAGTATCTCTGTATTGGGAGCTTCGTGCTTCGTTTATGTGTGCCTGGGGAGGCAGAGCTGCTCCCGTGGGGGTCAAGTAGGTAAGATTTAGTAGAGTGGCCTTACTAAATATGGTAGTATCTTGTCAGGTTTTAAAAGAAAATAGTGGGACGCCTGGGTGGCTCAGTCGGTTAAGCGGCCGACTTCGGCTCAGGTCATGATCTCTCGGTCCGTGAGTTTGAGCCCCGCGTCGGGCTCTGTCCTGACAGCTCAGAGCCTGGAGCCTGTTTCAGATTCTGTGTCTCCCTCTCTCTCTGACCCTCCCCCGTTCATGCTCTGTCTCTCTCTGTCTCAAAACTAAATAAACATTAAAAGAAAATAGCACTGCCCCCCCCCCCCCCGGAATACATCTAACAAGTTTCATTAAGATATTCTTTAAAATATCATTGTATTGATATTTGTATTTGTTACATTTTATGTATATAAGGCAAACCTCGTCCGTTCCATTGTTTCTGATGTGTTTTCACTTTGTAGTCTCCATGCATTGCAACATGGGGAGAAAAGTTAGATTAAAAGCTGCCACATTGGGTGATTGATATAATACAATCTAAACATGAAATGTAGGATCTTAAAATTTTACCCTGTTCTCATTTCTCAGATGTGTATGTGTTGAACCCTCCAACCCTAGCAATGAAACCCTCAAGGTGTGGAAGGAAAAGAATTTAACAGCACATGATATTTCCTGGGAGAATCTCACTGTTTCTGTGAGTACATTATGAGATAAAGGATTTTGCAAATAATAACCTAGTTCTTTAGCTTTTTCTGAGTAGACCTACATTTTCTTCTTGATTAGTAGTTATGGTATGTTTTCAGAACACAGTGTTGTGTTGACTAGATAGGAGTTACCACATTTTTATGTATCACACAGTAGGCTGCAAAGAATGAACCTGGTAAGGGGGATAAAAAGGACTAAATATGACTTCCAAGGTATCATTATTAAAAAGATGTGAACATACTTCTGGTTTCTCATTCCACGTAGATTGATAAATTCATGGGAAGTGTTTGCTATGACTGTGGTTGCACATACTGGAGTTGGCAGTTTAGAACAGCCCACATCTTCTTGTCCTGCTTGCTCTGTATCAGTTTATCTGCTCCATGAACAGCTTATTTAGAAGATCCTGAGTGCTTTCCTCATACCTCAGTGTCAAACTAAACCTTGTTCAGAGACTTGTAGAGACTTGTAGACTTGTAGAGACTTGTAGAGACTAACGTAACTTAAGCACCTCAGGAAGGAAGAAGGACAAAAAACATGTAATGAGCACCTACTGTGTACTGAATACTATTACGTCTTCTTATATTCTGTTGGGGCATATTGTCCTAGCTGTAGAATATCTGTTTTGGGCACTTCCCAGATTGGCATTTGAGATTAAGTCATGAAGTGATTGTAGCAATATCAAAACCAAGATCCCCTGAGTTTCTGTGGTGCTTTTTATATCATATAAGCAATTTTATATAAGCAATTGTAGGCCATTTTTTTCTCACTAAATATAACTCCTAACTATATCATTGGAAGGATATCTGAAATTTTATCTCATTGATAATTTATGTCTCTGTGGTCCAGTATAGTAGCCATTGGCCACATGTATCTATTTAAATTGAAGTTAAATACATTTAATTAAAGGTTCAATTCTCAGTTGCACTAGCCACATTTCAAGTGCTCGGTCACCTCGTGTGACTGCTGACTGCTACGTTGGCCAGTGGAGACATCGAACCATCATCATAGGAAGTTCTGTTGGACACTGCTGACTTAAAGCATTATATATCAGTAATCAACTTAGATTCATGCTTGACTGCTTTATATTTAAAAAGTCATTTTTGCTACGAAAGAGGTAGAGTTAACAGAGTTGCTCAAATGAAAGTGATTTGTTTAAAAAAAAAATCTCATTCCATGGTGAATAGGAGGTCTTGATATTATAGATACAGGTCTTTTTGCTGTGTCTTAATATTCAAAAGGCCTGGGTTTTGTTTTGTTTTGTTTTGTTTTTGTACTTTTAGCTTTTATTTTTGTGAGCCATATTGTAAATTTGAGGCTTTACTCATTTCACACATAGAAATTGAGAATAATGGAACCTCAGACTATTTTTCTCTTGGTAAACCTGAGTTGTGTCGTTAAAACAAGTCTCATTAGAATATAAGTAAGAGAAAAAGGACGTTAGAGGCATATGTCCTTTTTAATCTCTGGTTGCCTTTGAGTTATTTTTTTTTTCCCCAAAAGGAAAATCTGGTCAAAATATTTCTATTATTGCATTTATATTATGCTGTATCATTAAGTTATTGATTTTTTTTAAAAGGAAATACTGTTTGAATGATTGATTTACCGCTCCTAGTCCCATGCTTTAATCCTGAGTCTTGAGTGAAGTCACAAAAGCCCAACAACTTTTTATTCCTCATTTGAACTTGGCACTTTTGTTTTAAGTGACTTGTTTAGAAGTACGGGAAAGATAGTAAACTTGTGGACCATCAAGAATGCATACAAAGTATTCAGAAATTACTATTCACTCTGAAGCTTTCACTAAAGAGTAGGTGGAGTTGAAAGAAAGGACTGTGTGATGTAACTTGGCAAAATACTGTATTTTCGTTCAGTGATTTAAGATTCATATATTTTTCAAACTATAGCATCTCTGAACTCAGGGTGTGTCTTACGGTTGATGATGTGTTCAAGTTGACTTGGCAGTGTTTTTTCTTCCTAAGTAAAATATAAAATAATGGCATGTCTTCAGTCACTAGCATCTTAGAGTCAATAGAGTTCATTAGTAATTTATTACGTATCTGAGAATCTTATTCTCTCCTTTTTCTATTTTTTTCTCCTTCCCTCCCCCCCCCCCTCCCCCCAGGAATGTAAAACCTTTCATGGTGTGTTTGTAGGGTCAGCCTGTGGTCTTCATGGACCTTATATTCCAGATGTGCTCTTTTGGAGTGTCATCTTATTTTTCACAACATTTTTTCTGTCTTCATTCCTCAAGCAATTTAAGACCAAGCGGTATTTTCCTACCAAGGTAATTGGGATGTGATTTTGGAGTTCTGGTAATATTCATGTTTTTAGTTTTTGTTTCTCTGGTTTATTTCAAAACTGTAGTAAATTGTTTGAGGTTAATACTTGATGTCAAATAGGTGTAAAGCAATTACTTCTAGAGAAAGATGTATATTACATGTCTGAACTAATAGTAGGAAGATCATGGTACCATGAGGGATGGTAGGTTAGTTGTGAAATGTGTCTTTTATCTTTTTGAAAATATACTAGAAATAAATGTACTTCATTGACACATTATCACTAATTAAAAACCTTATTGACACTTTCTAGTGGCATATTTTAATGTGAAAGATATGAATTATTTAGAAAGGACACACAGTTTTTCTGTGTTTATTTTAACTTGATCCTTTTAACATAGGTGCGATCGACAATCAGTGACTTTGCTGTATTTCTCACAATAGTAATAATGGTTGCAATTGACTACCTTGTAGGAGTTCCATCTCCTAAACTTCATGTTCCTGAAAAATTTGAGGTAAGGATTAAAACATTTGGTTATTTGTTACATGGGAATATTTTTTTAAAATGTTTATTTTCGAGAGAGAGAGAGGGACAGAGTGTAAGCAGGGGAGAGGCAGAGAGAGAGAAAGATAGAGAGAGAGAGACAGAATCTGAAGCAGGCTCCAGGCTCTGAGCTGTCAGCACAGAGCCCAATGTGGGGCTCGAACCCATGAACCATGAGATCATCACCTGAGCTGAAGTCGGATGCTCAACCGACTGAGCCACCCAGGTGCCTCTTAAAGTGGGACACTTTATAGAAATATATATATATTTCTCACATACATAAAAAATGACAAGATGAGAAGAGACAAATGAATCTACTTAGGAAACAGGCAAGAAGGTATCAAAGTTAGTCCCATGAGGGAAAATGAATGAAAATATTAATGGTAAATAGTTGGGAGTCATTTAAAAACTTTGACCCTGCAGTCATAGCTGGAGTTTGTGATGTGTTTTCCAGGCAGAAGAAACATTCTTCATTTCTTTATAAGGAAGTGACTCAAACTTGAATTTAAAAGTGTAACAAAGAGATTCTAGTTAAATTTCTAGAAGGGTGGTGAATCTGATAATGAAATGGAATTCTGCATGTATCATTTTCCAGCAAAATCAGGAGAGAATCGAATGTATTCTTCAAGGAGAAAAATGATACTTAGCTGACCAGTTAGAAACCCTTTGCTTTTATCTGCAGACTGTAGTTATGTTGTACATAACAGACCACAAGTGTATTACAGCATCCAAGAATTGTTTCCCTATCTAAGTAGGAGTTGGTAACTTTTGAATAATTTCTGGGGTTTTCTTATAGTTGAGTATTTGTGTCACTGGTTATGTTTATATTTATAGCAAATTATGTGACTTCTTTTAAAGATAGAAGGTTTAAAGGGGATTAGAAATAAGGAATACAGTGAATATAATTCTGGTCTGTTTTTTCTTTCACTGGAGGAAAGAATTATTTTTAAAACGAGTGGCCTCCAAAGTATGAGTGCATGGGTGGAAAATGATCCACTAAAATTATATAGAAGGTCTCCTTATATTTTTATTTAAAAATAAGAGGGGCGCCTGGGTGGCACAGTCGGTTAAGCATCCGACTTCAGCCAGGTCACGATCTCGCGGTCCGTGAGTTTGAGCCCCACGTCAGGCTCTGGGCTGATGGCTCGGAGCCTGGAGCCTGTTTCGGATTCTGTGTCTCCCTCTTTCTCTGCCCTTCCCCCGTTCATGATCTGTCTCTCTCTGTCCCAAAAATAAATAAAAAACGTTGAAAAAAAAAATTAAAAAAAATAAAAAAATAAAAGTAAAAATAAATAAAAAAAAATAAGAGAAAATTAGCTTTATAATATTTACTATATGAATTTTACTATGGAGCACCATTAGTAACATAACACATAGATGCGTATAGAGCCATTGGATATACTCAATTTTATTCAAATTTTTAAAATTTTGCTGTTGAGAGTATATAATAAAATTTGGATACCTTTGTTTAAAAGCATAGCTATTGAACCACTAAAGATTTTAGACCTTAATTAAGAGATGAGTATATGGAACTCATTTTATTTTTACCAAGTCTTAGAAATAAATGTAACTGTAATTTAATACTGGTTCGAAATATTGATGTAATTTCCTGCAATCCTGGGCACAGTGCCTTATTTTCATTCCTAAATATATTTTTTGTTATCCGTTCATTGATCTAGCTTTCCAGTAGCAAACTGATTTCAAGGGTCATAAGCTGCATTGGGGAAATAAATCAAGGAACACTTAAGAATTGTGCATTGTATAGGTAAAATATTTTTATTCAGGTACAGTATTGAATATTAAGCAGTTTAATGTGTATCAGTGTGGGAAAATTAGAATACCTGAATTTGAAAATATTGAATTTCCTCTATGTGTTGACAAATGTTTTCATGAAGAAAAAACAGGCTTAAGGTGAAGTTTAGGTAGTGAAAACACTTCTATTTATTTATTTATTTTTTTAAAATTTTTTAACGTTTATTTATTTTTGAGACAGAGAGAGACAAAGCATGAACGGGGGAGGGTCAGAGAGAGGGAGACACAGAATCTGAAACAGGCTCCAGGCTCTGAGCTGTCAGCACAGAGCCTGACGCGGGGCTCGAACTCACGGACCGCGAGATCATGACCTGAGCCGAAGTCGGCCGCCCCTGAAAACACTTTTAGATTTCAACATATCCAGTGCCCTCCAAGAAAACTAAACTCTCTTAAGATCTTTTAAAATTTTTGTTATGAAACAGATGTTATGTTTCAGCATCAAAATGTATTTGTGTCTAATAAAGTGCCAGGTTTTTGTCAGTAGATGCTTTGGAAAAGTACGTCCTGAGGCCCCAGTTCTGATTTAGTACCGACCCTGCTGAGATCACTAGTCTGCAAGATCTTCAAAGCAGTTTAGTTTAGGGGTTGATCTAGGCAGTAGACGGACCTCACTTTATTTGAAGTAGGTTAGGAGCCTGTTGAAGTGACACTCTGCTTCACTTACCTATTTGCCTATAACAAACTTCCCCAAACATTAAGCCTTTAAAACAACAATCCCTCATTTGTTCATAAATCTGTGGCACTTGGTACTTAAACCTAGTAGGGTAGAGTTGGGTCTTTTGGTTTGGGATCTTTTGTGTGGCTGCAGTCATCCCCTGCCTTGATGGGGCAATATACTCCATTCAGATGGCTGAAACAGCTGGGGTAGTTGGCTCCCATCTCTCTCTCACTTTGTTGTATCTCATCCTCAAGAAGACTTATCCAGGCTTACTCAACAGCTTGATCTCAGGCTTCCAAGAGAGTTAGAGAAGAAGCTGCAAGGTCCCACTCAGAAATCACACATTTCACTTTGGCTTTATTTTGTTGGCTGAAGTAAACCATAGAGGCATCCTAGGTCCCAGGGGAGGAAATGGATCCCACCTCTAGATGGAAAGACTGATTACTTGGACTAGCGACTTGCATCGAGGGATGGGAAGCATTCTTGTGGCCGTCTTTGCAAGTAATTCCCTCCCGTGTCCCAAGATTTAATTTAGTCCTTTTTTGATTCCTTGGCATTTCTTGGAATAGATACAACCTATGATGTGGAAATTTGTGCAGTAGGAGGAAACTTCTTTCTTTCTATTCATCTTTAATTTTTCAACAGCCTACTGATCCAAGTAGGGGCTGGATCATAAGCCCGTTGGGAGAAAATCCTTGGTGGACTTTGTTAATAGCCGCTATCCCAGCTCTGCTTTGTACCATTCTCATCTTTATGGATCAACAGATTACAGCTGTCATCATAAACAGAAAGGAGCACAAATTGAAGGTAATTTTTACATTTTGTGTCCGGTGTTATTGCAAGAGTTTGAGGTGTTTACATAATAACTAGAAAATTGAAAGATGTGAGATGGGAGGAAATTATTTTTTCTCTCTTTACGAAGTAGTCTAGTCCTTTAACCCAAAAGAACAGTTTAGACTTACAAGTATTCATGTTCGTTTCACTTTCCAGAAAGGAGCTGGCTATCACCTTGATTTGCTCATGGTTGGTGTTATGTTGGGCGTCTGCTCTATCATGGGACTTCCGTGGTTTGTGGCTGCAACAGTGTTGTCAATAAGTCATGTCAACAGCTTAAAAGTTGAATCTGAATGTTCTGCTCCAGGGGAACAACCCAAGTTTTTGGGAATTCGTGAACAGCGAGTTACAGGACTAATGATTTTTATTCTCATGGGCCTGTCTGTGTTCATGACTTCAGTGCTGAAGGTAAAAATCTCTTCACCGCAGTGTTTTAAAATCTTCTTTGTTACAAAGTGTATATGTGGTTGTGTGAAAATGGAACACTAAAATAGCTAAAATTAGTTTCATTTTCTGGAATTTATTTAGAAAATAATATTTTGGCAACTGGTATTTAGTACAGTAGGCATTTCAGTGTTAGATGCATCCATTTTAGAAATATTGTAAAAGGATAGTATTAAGGACTATAGAGTTTTGGAAGGAGTTAGTGCATGGCTTATGATCTAAAAGAAGAATATACCCAGAGAATTTTATAGGCATCTTAAAGGAAGTAATATTGAAACATGGATGAAACAATTCTTTGACCAAAATGTGAAAATAATATTGCTGTTAAATAAATAAATGCATTATTTCTGATAAACTAAACGAAATAGAGGTAGTAGCACTCATTAGAAAAACAAAAACCACTAATATAAATGAAGCGTGCAAGAAATTAAACTTTATGTTAAATATCTCTTACTTATATCTGACTTTTACTGTATATATCTTATTGAATCTAGTGATTAAGAAATGTAACAATAACAATAGCAAGTGTAGTGAAGTACCTAATCTGTAATTTTCTGTTTATTATGGATGAACTCAATTCCATTTTTTTCCCTTGGTGTTTTAGTTACTTTTATTGCAAAGAAAATTATTAAGTTAAGAGCTGTGTACATTTATACATTAGGGCAGAAACTTAGAGCATATATGTATGTTACCATATTAACTAAAAAACAAAAGTTAAATACTAGAATTCTTTGGCCTTCACTTCATGAACTTTCTAGTAACCAATTAATTCACCAAATATTTGTTGAGTACTTACTGTGCTATTAGGACTAGGGAAATAATAATAAACAGGATACATTACTGTCTGCTTTTAAGACCTTGGCAGTCTAGTTAGTTGGTAAAACAGATAGGTAAATGGGCAGTTACTGCCTAGTGTAAGTGTATTGTTAGAAGTACTTGGCATAAGAATACTTAGTACCTCTTATGGGGATATTGTCCCCTATTAAGGTAGGTTGCCTTTAAAATATTTTAAGTATTGACTGCATATAGGCAAAAAAAAATCAAATAGAACAGCAAGAAAGCTCTAACATGAAAAGTTAGTCTCCCAGTTTTCCCTCACTTTCTAAAAGCCGCTCTCCAGAGGTAAACTCTTTTTAACTTCTCTATTTCTTATTTTGGTGGCTACAAACATTCTAGTTTTACATACTTTTATAATTTTACTTTTTGCTTTATTATTTTTATACTGAATCTCTTTACCTATAAGACAGTGAATCTCAAAAGTTTAGTCCAGGGACCTCTTGGAGTTCTCAAAAGCAAAAGTGTTTGGGGGGGGGGAGCATGTCCACAGTACCTGTTAAGAACATAAAGGGGGTTCTGAGACCAAAAAGCCTGGGAGTCTGTCACGTAGGGGTGGATGTTTCATGAGGATTTAGCACACTTCAATGCCCACTACCCGCTCTCCCAACTGTCACCTGCGTTGGGTTGATTCTGTTTTTAGCTTTATTGTAATGGTTACTAACATTTACTTTCTCTGCTGTTAAACTGTCCATGCTTTTTTTTTTTTTTTCCCTGTACGTTAAATTATAAAAATGTAAACCTTCTGGGAACACATAATCAGTATTATGATGGTATGATATATATGTTCACTGAGAACTAAGCAGTGTGTGATCTCCCCACGTGGAGACAGAAATAACCCTATTTCACTAATCTGCCGCTGCTGCTTAAGAGTAAGCGCCCAAGCCTTAGGACCCAGTGTTTTCTTAGGATCTGTTAACTTCCCTTACTTTGAAAAAGAAAATTGCCACTTTTTCTTAACATTTCTTCTTTGTATTGCTAAAGGAATTCCTGGAGTAATTTTTTTTTTCCTGTGTGATGCCATGGGTGGTAAACTTTCAGAGTTCTTGCTTGTTTCAAATTATTCTCATATTTGATTGATAGACATGCATTTCAGTGTTCAAAAAAAATTTTTTTTGAGATTATCTTTTCCTATAGATCAGTGGCCCGAATAATATGTGTGATATCTCTTTGTTTTTTGTAACTTCAGAGTCATTTTTTTCCTTTCTAGAAGCTACCACAATTTCCTTTTTACTCCTGGTGTTCTGAAATTTCACTGGGTTACTTAGGTAAATAGATGGATAGAAGACTTTCATTTATCCTACTTGTCTCTGGATGGGCCATTGTCCTCTGGAAACTTACGGGAATTTTCTGCCAATTCCCGTTTATTTTGTCTTCTCTCTGTTAGATATTACTTCAACTTCACTTAGGTAGATACTAGACCTGGATATATTCTCACATTCCTGTCCTGCCACCTCACTGTTAATGAAAATTTCCTGTTTTCCTTAGATTGATCTCTTTAGTCACATCAAAATCATTGCAAAATTAGTTTTAATTATTTTGATAATTATACCTTTAGATTTCCCTCTTTCATTCTGATCATTTATTTTTCCTGGCATTCTGAAGTTGCTTTATGGATAAAATATTTTCCTGAAATTTCCTGAGGATTTATTAGTCCTTATTAGATTTTTAACTTGTTTTCTTCTCTTTCTGAAGTACTTTTTCCTCCCACATTTCTTAGGAAGGAAATACTTGGTTGTTCAGTAAAGTGAATGTGGTTTTCCTCTGTAGCTGTTAGGTCTTTTTTCTTTACAGGCCTCTCTCTTGGTGAGAGTGCTGCTTGTGGTTTTTGAGTAGATGACTGGAGCCTGTTAATGGCTGTCCTGTAGGGTGCCTAGGCACGGCAGGTAGTCAGTTGGGGATGCCTCTAACTGCCACAGTAATATGGACTGTCTTTTGGGGGTGGAGTTCAATTATTCTATCAGTAAATGGTACTGGCGTATAATAGTTACTATATGGAAGTGATAGCAATAATAACTCCTGCTTTTTTTAATTTTTAGTTTTTTAAAGTAAGTTTTTATTTTAATTCCTGGCTAATGCTTTGTGAGTGATCAGTACTCACCAAGTGCTTTTCTGAGCATTTTAGTATTTGAAATCCTTTCATCTTAATGCAGTCGGTTGCAGAAATAAAGCATACAGAGGTTAAGGCTCCAGAAGAGGTTAACTGGCTTTTTAAACCAAGCAGTCCAATTGTAGTGCTCATGCTCTTAACCACTGAACATACTCCCGTTTCCGGAAGAAACATGCAGAAGACCCACGGCTTTTCGAGGTTGCCACCGTTTACTAGCATTTTCCTTATTTCTAGAAGAGTTAGGTCCTATCTCTGAAAGAGCTTTTAATTCTGTCTGCACAGGTACTCACTATGTTTTTGTGTATTTATTATTGTGAAATGGTTTGAGGAGCATGAGTTCTTATTCTAACTGTGGTCGTTTTACCTGCAGTTTATTCCAATGCCTGTCCTATATGGCGTTTTCCTCTACATGGGAGTTTCCTCATTAAAAGGAATCCAGGCAAGTCTGAAGTACTTATTGATTTTGTTGAAAGGCTTAAAAATACTTTAAGTTTACAAAGATTGTTTTCGTGATGGTAGTGATGTATTCTCAACTCTGATATTTTGGGGGGCAGGTTAACTGGTGACTTCAGATCCCCATTTTCCAAGTGATTATTGCTTACGACACATTTTCCCCTCAAGAATGAGGTCATGAACTGATATGGTCCTTGCCTATTTTTAATTGAAGCCAATGAAAGGCCTTGTAACTATTGATAAAGATTAGTATAGTGAGAGGGAGGATGTCGAGGACTAGAGTGGTAATACTGGTTGTTTGTATGGTGCGAGACAGTTTGTAAAGCCTAGTGTGTCTTATTATCTGTGATTCTCGGAACAACACTGGGATGTAGGAAAGGAAGAAATACTAATTTTGCCAACTAGAAAACACGAATAGAGGGACTCCCTGAAGGTTCTTAACTAACTGAGCAACAGAACCAAGACTGGAACCCAGTGCTTTTCCTACTCTGTCTTGCTTATAATACTTCCTGGAAAACAAGCCTGATGAAATTTAAAGATTTGAATTCAGTCTTTGTGTAAAACATTTAGCTCATAAAGCCCTGTTAGTACCACATGCCCACCTCCTATCATGAAAAGCATGTTGTCTAAAGTTGCAAGCAACATCTTATTTTTTTCAGTAGTCCTGGATCTCCTCCTCCACTGGTCAAGAAATGATCTCATTAACTCACTTGCCTCCCCCCTGCTTTACAACAGTTTTGTGAGGTAGATAGGTCTGGTCTTACTCCTAATTTATAAATGGGGAAATTAAAGGTCCAAAAGACCAAGGAATTTGCTCATAGCTTTCTTTCCAATGGGTAAAAAATTGGTAATTGTACTTCAGGCTGTATTCATAGACTTGATTGTGTTAGAGTTGGAAAGAGCCTTGAAAATTGTTACCTTTATTGTACATATTAGAAAACAAGTTCAAAGAGATTAAATGACTTGCATATTTGCTTATAGCAGACACATTTATCTAAATATTTTAATCCTCCAAATTAAGACACTTTGGTTTGAGTTTTCTCATTAAACTAATTCTGTTAGTTCAAAATGATTGTTGATACCCTTTCCCCATTCGACCCTGCTGGGTCCAGGGCTTCTGTACTGAAACTTCTCCTATACTCTCAGAACATACCAAGGAAGTTCTAGTTTAAATCATAAAACTCTTAAGGTCGAATGTAATTTCTTTTCCTAAGTAACAGAAATGATATTTTTGTTGACTAATTGTCTTGCTTTGTTTTGTTCTCCATTCAATACATAGTTCTTTGACCGTATAAAATTATTTGGAATGCCTGCTAAGCATCAGCCCGATCTGATATACCTTCGCTACGTGCCTCTCTGGAAGGTCCATATCTTCACGGTCATTCAGCTTACTTGTCTGGTTCTTTTGTGGGTGATAAAAGCTTCAGCCGCTGCGGTAGTTTTTCCCATGATGGTAAGGTTGTTTTGTTTTTGTTTGTTTTTTTCAGACTTTGTCACTATTTATAATAATTACATATCAATTTACTTATTTATGTATTAATCATTAATTCTGTTGAACACAGTAATTATTTTACTAACATTTATATTAGTAATATAATGTAGTAATGTATTAGTAATATTTACCTATGAGAAAGAGAATAGCCCATTTTAAGCACCATAGATGTTTTGAAATATGAATTGGCCCTTTCTAGCTATTAAACCAGTCACTTTAGAAACCGAATTCGCTTGTTATTTTCTAAAGTTTGTTTGTTTTGTTTTTTTTAGTCCTTGGGCTGTAGAATGCTGTTTTTTTTTTAAATTAAAAAAAAATTTTTTTAATGTTTATTTATTTTTGAAGGAAAGAGAGACAGAGTGTGAGCGGGGGAAGGGCAGAGAGAGGGAGACACAGAATCCAAAGTGGGCTCCAGGGTCGAAGCTGTCAGCACAGAGCACAACGTGGGGCTCGAACTCACAAACTGAGAGATCATGACCTGAGCTGAAGTCGGTCACTTACCCGACTGAGCCACCCAGGCGCCCCCTGTTTTGTTTTTTTAAGTAACTTTCAGAATTTAAGATGTTTATGGAACAAAGATGATAGCCAGGTATAAAAAGCAAAGCAACCAAAACAACATATTTCTTTTATAGAATATGTTTCAGTACATCTTTCTCAGGAATTGAGACCCAGAAGTTAAAAAAAATTTTTTTAGATCATATTAATAAGATAGTATTGTTGACTAAATTATCATAGAATATCACATTTTGCAAATGGGGAATATTCATCCTTTTGTAAATACCGCATAAACATTGGTTAGTACATGGCCACAAAGAAAATCTTAAAAAATTAAAAAGCTTAAAAATTATCCAGGTAATATTTCCTGATCACAAATAAATTACATTGCAAATGAATATTGAAAAACACTAAAGATATCTTAAGTATTTAGAAATTAAATGCTGACATAATCCCTGGGTAGAAAATTGAGTTAAACATTGTGGGTATTTCAATGGAGAACTTATAACAAAGTCTGTGAGATACACCTAAGATATACCTAAAGTTGTAGAAAAATGTATACCCTTCACAATATATATTATTAAAGAAGAACTAACGCAACCAATTTTTTTATTTGTAAATATCCATAATAAATAAATTGCTTCCAAGCTTGAGTAAAGAAGAAAAAAAGAGCAAAATATACAAGATTAAGAGAGAGAAGAGATGCATAACCATAGCTATGGAGGAGATATGAGGGGCTTTAAGAAAATGCTACATGAATCTATAGGAATAAGTTTGAACATCCAGAGTAGAGGTTGACAAACTATTTCTGTAAAGGGTCAGATAGTAAATATCTTCAGCTTTGTGGGTCATAAGATATATAGGCACTTCTATAACAGGAGAGAAATGTCCACAGTTTCTTATTGTTGAACTCTAAAAAGTAATTGTCCAGTTTTTTTAGTGAAAGACTACTAATGAGAAAAATGAAATTCTTTCTCATTTGGGATAATTTTTCTGTCATTTAATGAGGTTCAAAGTTAGTGTTCCCTATTATCAAATCAATTCCGAATGTTTATCTTTACGAACTATTCTTAGGTCATAGTCCATACAAAACAGGTAGAGCCAGATTTACCCAAGGGCTGTGGTTTACCTACCACTGATCTAGAGGAAATGGATTAGTTCCGTTCTATACATACATTTCTGGGAGTTAACCCAAAGAGAAGTATAAAATCTATGCATATGTAGAAGTCAATTGCGCACAAGACTGGGAAAATGGTTAAAGATCTGCTCTTGGATCCTGGGCCCCAGATGGGTTAACAGCAGAGATTTAAAGAACAGTTAGTTTCAGTACTTCTTAAATTATTCTAAACCAAAGGAAAAGATGGAAACTTCTGCATTTTTTGGTCATGAAACACTAGCAAGGTCTTAATACCAAAGCCCAATAAAGTATGAAAGAACGATGGTGACTTCTCAGTTACCAATATAAGTGTAAAAAATCTGAAGATATTAACAAATAAATAAATTTATAGTGTTTCTATAAGTAATATATGATGTTTAAATAGACTGGGATACTTGAGCAGCAAGCAAGAATTATCAACATAATTAAAGGTAAAAAGACTTTTTATAAAATGCAGTCACTGAATAAAAATTTATAAATGAGTTTTAATATAGGGAAGCCAGCTATTATTATTATTTGATATGAATTGAAGGTTCTAACTATGATATAAGAATAATATAATAATTGGCAAAAAGAAGAGATAACATTATTTGTCAGTAATGTGATTATATACTTATTAACTCAAATGACTCAAATTAAAAAAAAAAAGACTAAAAGCTCTAATAGAATTAATAAGAATTTTGTTAGGGCAGGTGGTTACCAGAAAACCATTGGCTTAACCAAAGAAATGTATTATATGATAGCTGTGGATCCTAGAAGTCTGAAATCAAGGTGTGGATGGGGCCCTCTAAAACCTGTGAGGCAATCCTTTTTGCCTCTTCCTAGTTTCTGGCAGTTTGTTGAAAATCTTTGGCCTTCTTCGTGTTGCAACTGCCTAACTCCAAACTGCCTTTGTTGTCATGTGTTCTGTGTATCACTGTGTCTTTATAAGACCATTTTTGAGGACACTGGACATATTGTATTAGGAGCCCACCCTACTCCAGTATGACCTCTTAATTATATCTGCAGCAACCCTATTTCCAAATAAAGTCACGTTCTGAGGTACAGGGGGTTAGGATTTCAATACATCTTTCATGCGGGACACAATTCAACCGATAAAATGTGGAAGTACATAAAATTAAGACCCAAACAAATAGGAAGATATACCATGTTCTTTATTTTGCATTCTTAGTATTGTAAAGATGTCACTTCAGGAATGAGTTGTATGAGTTTATTTGCATGTGTTTGTGTGTATGTGGGGAAGTTGTTGTCAGTGTGAACTGGGTAATTTTAAAGCTTATGGAGAAAAATAAATGCCAGAGTCACAGATAACAACATGGATGGTAGAAGTGTTCTGTGTGTTGTTCGGGTGTAGGTTTCACAAATATGTACATGTGTCAAAAGCATCAAACTGTACATATGATATTTTTCTATTTTAATGTAAGTTGCATATTAATAAAAAAGTAAAGGTGTAATAAATACCAGAGGAATAACAAAACAAAGATAATTAAGAATTCCTGGCGGGGTCTGGGGTGAGGGAGGGACTTGATTGTTCCTATGCTGCTACCATACTGTTGTGATAACTAAATATTTAAAATTTGCTGTCAGGTGAGGGCAGCTAACATAGTATGGAATTGACATGGGCGTAGACATAAATCAGAAAAATAGAATTTATCAGAATATATGTGAGAATTTACCACTTGAATACCATAAGTGGGACATTTCATTAAAGATGATAACTCATCTACATGGGAAAATGTAGTATATAGTCTTGGATGATTTGACTCTGAATGGAGAGCTAAGGTTGCTTCCTTACTCACTACCTTATTCAGAAAGAAACCATAAATGAATTCAAGACGTAAGTGTTAAAATGTAGTAGAAGATTTTGAAGAATATTATATAGTCCAGTGATTGAGGATAACTTCTCAAGATAGGGAAACCCAACTGTAAAAGGAAGAAAGATCTATTTAACCACATGATAATTAAGTGTTTTCTATGAATGTAGTAAATAAAATCGTATTGTGAACTGGGAGAAAGTATTTGCAACACATAAGGCGAATAAAATGCCTTTATCTAAACTACACAGAGGTCTTACGAATTCATGAATAAAAGTCATAAAAAAGCAATTGAAAAACAGGGAAAAGACAGTAATAAGGAAGATGGTAAGAAGAAAGGGAAGAAGTCCAAATGGTCAATGAACATTTGCAAACGTTTCTTCAACCTTAGTAGCAGTTAAAGGAAAGCACATTAGGGGCGCCTGGGTGGCTCAGTCGGTTGAGCATCCAACTTTGGCTCAGATCATAATCTCGTGGTTCATGGGTTCGAGCCCCACGTCGGGCTCTGTGCTGACAGCTCGGGGCCTGGAGCCTACTTCAGATTCTGTCTCCCTCTCTCTCTGCTCCTCCCCTGCTCACAGTCTCTCTCTCAAAAATAAATAACGATTAAAAAAAAATTTTTTTTTAAATAAATAAATAAAGGAAAGCACATTATATAATTGAAAAGTTTAAACCTGATATTGGGAAATGGATTCTCTAATGCATTGCTTAGGAGATTTTTAAAATTGTATCTATCTATATAATGTGTATAATTTAAAGTCATAAAAATTAATAATCTTGTTTTACTGTGAAGATACTATGTATGCTTAATTTGCTTTCTAATTTTATGCAGAGTGCAAGCGATTTATATAGGAAAATATTAAAAATGGTATTTTTAATATCTTTTCTTTGAGCAGGAAGTTTGAAAGATAAATAGGTAACTCACTTCCTTTGAAATAAGATGGTATATGAAATGATTTTTAAATAAAATACATGCATCACTTTTTGGTTATTTATCATTTGATACTTTTTTTCTCTTCAAATGATATAGTTAATTTTTAGTTAATATTCTCTCCTCCACTTTTTTAAGGTTCTCGCATTAGTTTTTGTACGCAAACTCATGGATCTGTGTTTCACAAAGAGAGAACTTAGTTGGCTTGATGATCTCATGCCAGAAAGTAAGAAAAAGAAAGAAGATGACAAAAAGAAAAAAGAGAAAGAGGTAATAAGACCAGAGTTTTAAATTTACACTATTCATTGTTGCTTAATACTTCGTACCAAGTAGCAGGCACTCTTATGGTCACTTTACAGGAATCAGCTCCTTTAATCCTCCTAAGAACCTTATCATTATGAAGTGTAGGTACTTTTGTCATTCCCAGATTACCTATAAGGAAACTGAGGCAGAGGGAGGTTAGTAGGTAACTCGTCCCAAACATAAGTTCTTACCCATTTTACCAACTTGCCCCCTCAAAGCCCTGACCCAAAACCAGCCTTTTAAAAATTACGTATCTAGGGGCGCCTGGGTGGCTCAGTTGGTTAAGCGGCCGGCTTCGGCTCAGGTCATGATCTCACGGTCTGTGAGTTCGAGCCCCGCGTCGGGCTCTGTGCTGATGGCTCAGAGCCTGGAGCCTGTTTCGGATTCTGTGTCTCCCTCTCTCTCTGCCCCTCCCCCGTTCATGCTCTGTCTCTCTCTGTCTCAAAAATAAATAAACGTTAAAAATAAATAAATAAATAAAAATTATGTATCCCATGTGTACTTAATTAACAGTGACAGAATTTAGCAGTGTTAAAACATAGGTAACAGAAATCTTAAATTCATAAGTACATTTTAGCGTACATTTAAATTTTAACATTTTAATCTGACATCTACGTAATGACAAAAAGGACTTTAAATATCATTTTACGAAAAGTACAATTAAGCTCAAAATTACTTTTTCCCCCTAATTTTTGAGAGAAAGCAACGTAGTATATACCTTATATTGTGTAGTATTTACGAAAATGAGTTTATTAAACTTCATGGACAAATATGTTTAAGGCTTGTTGGTATTTTTTTCATAGTTTGGATTAATTATGCAGTGCTGATTTATGGCAGAATTGCTGGCCTTATGATTACTTTTTAAGAAAAATCATGACTCTTTAATCAGGATACTAATTGGAAATACTGATTTGAATGGAGTCTCCAGAATTTTTTAAAGATTCTTGTTTCCTTTAAAACTATATTATATGTGCAAATGTTGATGAGCTTTTGGTGAATTTTCAAGTACGGTAGAATTTATTTATGAAATACTTAGGTTAAAATTGCCTGCGTATTATTTTCTGTATTAAGTCGGAATAAGGGTCAGTGTGTATAACAGGAGACAAAAGTACAGGGGGCTTAAACACAAAGAGCTCCTGGGCTCAGGTAGAAGAAGTCTTAGAAGAGGGGTGAGCTAATATGACAGTTGCACCGTCCGGGCGCTCCTGGGCTGCGCTCTGCCGTCCTCAGCACCGTTTCCATACTCAGCATCCCCTCCTAGGTCGAAATGGATTCCAAGCCGGAGCTGTCATATTAGCATGAGAGACGGCAGGCAGGAAGGAGGAGGGGGGATAGGGTGAGAAAGCAAAACCTGCTCTCCCCTTACTGTCCTGTTCTAAGGAGTCTCTCCAGAACTGTCATCCAGTAATTTATTTGTGCATCTCATGGCCACATGGAGTTGCAAGGGATGCTGGGAAATTGAGCTTTGGGTTTTGGGGGTTTTTTTGATGATGACTTTTTAATTATTTTTTTTTACTGTTTATTTATTTTTGAGAGAGAGAGAGAGAGAGTGAGCGCGCAAGCAGGGGAGGGGCAGAGAGAGAGGGAGACACAGAATCTGAAGCAAGCTCCAGGCTCCGAACTGTCCGCGCAGAGCCCGATGCGGGGCTCAAACTCACAAACTGTGGGATCGTGACCTGAGCCGAAGTCGGACACTTAACCAACTGAGTCACCCAGGCGCCCCATAACGCTGACTTTTTAAAAGCTGGGCGTGTTGCCACCTTCAAATAGTGGGATTTCTGTTGTTAAGAAGAAGAGTGTGAATGCTCTCCCAGTCCATCTAGCCCTGCCCCCAGTGATTATGACATCATGATTTTGGGTCATGTCTCCAATAGAGGTTGCTCTCCATCTGGGGTGACATTTCTCCTCTGGGGTCATATTTCAATGTTTGAGAAATTTTTCATTGTCAGAATTGGAGGGGCATCCAGTAAGTGGAGGCCTAGGATGCTACTTAACACTAGGACTAGTGTTACTTACTTACTAGTCCTAGTAAGGAGTGCCCCTTACTACAGAGAACTGTTTGGCCCTGTCAGTATTGCTGAGATTGAGAAACCCTTCCTTTACAAATGAGGTTTTGCTTACAGTGTATTGTAATGAGATTTCACAGAATTTTATCTCTTGTTCTGTGCTAATAATTGATAATAAAATTTATGTAGCTAAACCGATTTTTAAAATAGTATTAATGGTTAAACTTAAATGAACGTTATAAGCATTTACAATTTAGTCTTTCCAAATGGTTGTGTTCTATTGTGCCATAAGTATATGTTTCTAATAGTAAAAGGACTTTTCCAGCCATGGCAAATATGTTATATTTAAATAATATTGTCAGTTTGGGTTTCCAGTTCTTGAAGATGTTACATAGTAATTGGTCCTCCTGGAAATATTCTGGGAAAAGTAATCTTTTTGTGTATGTGCCCTGAAGGAAGCTGAACGGATGCTTCAAGCTGATGACGACACTGTGCACCTTCCATTTGAAGGAGGAAGTCTCTTACAGATTCCAGTTAAGGCCCTGAAATATAGGTGAGATAAAACTTTATCTTGTAAAATGTATTTTGTATACACTTCAAGTACATGAATAAACCATGTAATGCTTCATTAAAGTAGCGATCTTTATTTTTAAAAAGATGACAAAACTGGCATCTAGCATATCGACTAACCGGGGGCTTCGTGAATTCGAAAGGGAGTCGCAAGGCCCTTCCCTTCGCAGGTGATAGGCCAGACTTAGACCAGAACATTAAACCAACTCACATGCCAAGCAGACAAGAGCTACTTGTCTTGTATCACTCCTTCTGTTTTAATGAAGTTTAAAGTCAGAACACAAAACTCAGAATAGTCCCATTCTTTCAGTAGTATAGGTTTTTCCCTTCTGTCCTTTATTGGGGCTGTGTCAGCGTGTGCTGAAAGATGAACGTTGGTAATCCATTGTCTGATAACCTTCCAAATTTTGACTATGTGTAGAGGCCCCGGAACTCTCCTACTTTGCAAAGGTGTGACTTGACTATTGTCAGTGAGGGCTCATGTCACGGACAAGTTGCGTTTCATACATAGTTTATAATGTATGACTTTAGTGGTTTATATGTAAATTTAAGAACCAAAGATGGTGGTAAATTCTGTCTTTAAATTCTGTGTACTTTTTTGTAGTTTTAAAAGAATTAAAGTCTATATTATTTATGCACATATCTGATTTCTGGTTCCACATTTATTCTATTTCTGATTAGCGCTTGATAGTAGAAAAGTCAGGTATAGAATGTATATAGGTTCCGTTTAATAGAAAAGGTTTGTTGGTATTTATTAACTTCAGATTTTTTTCATTTTTAATTAATCTTTATAGTTTTTATAGATGTTGTATTTAGACTTGTACATGTTAATTCGTTTTGATAGATGACTTCATAAGTAATGTTCCCTCTATAATTTTTACTGTTAATTTTCATCGTTGGTATTAAGTACTCTGTGTCACCTTTCATGATTTTCCCTCAAATCTTTCTTATGTTCTTTAAATTAAATGCCAAGTATAGATGTCTTGATATACACAGCTATAGTGCTCTGCTTTGCTGGGTTCTGTAAACGTTTGTTCAATGAATTAGTGTATTAATTTTGTTGGACTTAAGACTATAGGAGCGGCCATGATGGTTATTAGTGACTCATCAATTTGCTGAAATTATTTGCCACTTCGTCTCTCTAGTCTGCATTATCCCTTTCTCAGTATGATTATACACGGGCCTTGACAAATTTAAGTGGAATCTATACTTACACTGTCTGATATTTAACAAAAAGGATGGTTATCTGTACATATACTTTTGTCTCTTTAAGTGATGGCACAGGCCATGATAAATGCTGCTTTGCTTAAAATTTGGTCATCAGGAATGCCAGAAATCGGCTGATCTGTTTATCTGTCATATTTTATAGTCTTACGTAGCTTTGGATTACCTGCCATGAAAATCAAATGAGGTAATGCAGGAAAACATTTGGAAACTGCAAAACTCCGTTAAACATGAAAGGAAGGGATTTTTTTTCCCATGTAGTTTTATTTTGGGGAATAACAAAACATGTACTGTCTTCAGAAAAGTCTTAATTTTTAGTAATGGGAAAGTTCTTAGAGGAGGACATTTTGAAGCTAGGAAGTGCTTCAGGAATGTCTCCAGTTATTTGAAGTTGGCAACAAACCAAAGAAATGTTTAGTCACAGTAGGTAGTTTCAAGTTGGAATGGCTCTGCCATTGTGAATTTGGGCCTTCAAATTTTTTGCACCTTAAAAAAATTGACTTGGTAAAGCACCTTTTCCTAGAGATTCTTTAAGGACCATGTTACACTTCTCTGCAGTCTTATTTCTTCATTTATTTATTTAAATAAAGTTTATTTATTTATTTCTTTAATGTTTATTTATTTGAGAGAGACACACACACAGAGTGTGAGTGGGGGAAGGGCAGGGGGAAAGAGAATCCCAAGCAGCCTCTATGCTCAGCTTGGAGCCTGACATAGGGCTTCAGATCATGATCTGACCCAAAATCAAGAGTTGGACCCTTAACCCACTGAGCCACCCAGGCGCCCCTGCAGTCTTATTATTTTAAGCGATATTGGATTTAAAGTGTGAACAAAGCTAGCATTTTTCTAAAGGAGTGCTGTTTAGTCATTTATCACATAGCTGCCATCACATTGTGAATTTAAGGTCTAATTTGACATTTGTGCTTGTCACTTCTATGCATGAAATGTTACTTTTTGGTGAAGGAAAAAGGCTTGCAAATATATTTCTATTAACTTCATAGCACTTTCCTGTGACTTGTGACTGATAACCTCGAGCCCCAGATTATTTATGGATATGATCATTATTGGATTCATCTCAAAGGAATGTTGCAATATTTTATAAAGACATGGAATGGTTACATTTTTCTCTTACAATGAAAGGACAGTATTTCGTTCTTTTGATTTTGATTTTGATTGCCTTTTCAACCATTCTTTTTAAAGGTTTTTTTAAAAGCTATTAAAAATCAGTTTTTTTAAAAAAAAATAATCTCAATTTTTCTTTCTTTAACTGGGGATATTTATTTGATGAGATTGAGATTTTTGCCAGGTGTGAAAGTTTTCTAATTGTGTTGAGGCTATATTTTTTATATTTACAAGCACATTAATGTAGTCTTTTATGTTATTTCAGTAATACGTTTAGAGCCAAGATGATCATCTTTGGGCATCATTGCCAATTTATAATCTTAACTCCTAGCTTTGATTATGCAGAAAGATACAATGCTTCATGATATCTTTATAACAGAACTATATAATTCTGATGTTTTTCTAGACCTTGGTTTAAGTGCAAGACAAAGAGCTTTCTCAGTTTTAAGTTGATGAAGACAAATATTATATAGTCAAGAGCGACAATATTAATGCTTTTGCAAGTACTGAATACTAACCAAAAAGTATATTTGTTCTTTAGTGTTGATCCCTCAGTTGTTAACATATCAGATGAAATGGCCAAAACTGCACAATGGAAGGCACTTTCCATGAATACTGAGAATGCCAAAGTAACCAGGCCTAACACGAGGTAGCTGTAACTATTTACGCATTTTCTAACCGTAGCCGATTTTCAGTTGACTTCTGCCTAGATAGCTATTTAATAAAACCATTACATTTAACTCAATCTGCATAAGTTTTATTCTCTTAACAAAACCAGCCCTTTTCTCTTCTTTCCTTCTTCCTTTCATCTGTCTATCCATCATTTCGCTGAATACTGGAAATCAGATATAAGTGCCAAAGAAGTTATTTTTTTAAACTCATGGTTGCCTATTTCCAAAAAGAATTTGAGCTATTTTAGAATAAAAGTGAATATCACCTATGGTAATATGGAATAAGTATATAAAAGATCAGAAACCATGTACAGAAAGATAATTATTAGGGGTTACATAAATTCTATAATTGGACGCTCCCTCAGTCATTCTTTCTGATGGTCCAAGCAAAAAGACAGACATGATTGTTTTCCTTGTTTGGTTTTGTCTTGTTTTGTTTTAGCCTGCCATTTCTTCAGGTGAGGTAAATGTTTTCCTAGAAGATAGTTGGAAGAAATTTAATCCATGGATATAACGGTCAGTCAGTTTTATAAGGGAGCGTGGACTCCATAACTATTTCATACCTCCTTCCTTAGATTTTTTGTTAGGTGCCCAAGGGTACTTGATTCCCTTGGGTCTGTAGAGAAATGAGGTGTTATCCAGCAGTGTACTCAGTCGTTCATACTCAGCAGGTATTCTGTGTCACTTTGGACCAGACTCGTTTTGTGTCAGTGTATTCTGCTTGGATATCCAATCAAAACTTTTCCAGAAAAACAATCACTAGCTGTTCCTCATTAGCTACTATCTTTCTGGCCACTGTCTTTTGATGATAATTGGTTAGGTTTTGTTCATACCTTCCTTACCTCTTCTTAGAGCTTTGCTCCTATTTAATCTCTATCCTTTTTTTTTTTTTTTTTTTTTAATCATTTCTTGAGTTCCGATTCTCTAAGCTGGACTAAGAAGTCAAAGACTTCTGTCTTTGATCTTAAAAGTTTTTAAGTTTAACTCTTTGTCATTTTGTATATTCCATGCAGCTAGAATTTAGCTTGATATTCTTTTTACTCTTAATTTTCACACCTTGTCAGCACTCGTGGCTGAGATTATTTTGATAAATGTAAAGACCTTACAATAATATTATTGTATCTTTTATATTTCTGCCTTTCATTCAGGTTGTTCCTCAAGTCAAAATCAAAGGGAAAGAAAGACAGTGTTCGGGTTATGTCATTTAACAGAAAAATGGGGGTCCTTCTTCAGTCTTATCTGGAGAAGGCAGCAAACCACAGTGTATTTTCATTTATGAGTTAGTCAATTAAATCTGTGTACATGGAATCATTGTATTTGATAGTAACTTGAAAATATAAAATAGATGTGTTCTGATCTTATATTTGTGAACCAAATTTGGGAAGAGAAAGTTTGTAAATGTGTTACATTTTGCAGGAAGTTGTTTGATGCTTATCTATATTAGCAAAGATCACTTTTTTTTTAATGGATTTGTCAGTGAAATGTCACATGCTACAACTGTTTATTTATAAAGTAAAATTAATAAACTTAGTCATAAAATGACCCATTTTAAGAAACTCCTCTTCACTTGTAAGAAAAACATTAATTTCAGTAGCAAACATATCCATTGAAAAAAATCTAAGAATTTTTAATATTTGTCTTTCCAATCAAATTTACTGATATGAAAAGAAAGCAATAAAGTAACAAATAGCAAGTCATTAGTTTATAGTATTTATAGTCATCTCAAAAGGGTGATTATGGATGCTAAGTGTTGGCCGTGTTTAGAATGTAATATGTATCCATTTCAAAATCATTTATTCTCATTCTTTGTTTTAAATAGCCCTGAAAAGCCTGTCAGTGTGAAAATAAATTTTGAAGATGAACCAACAAAGAAATACATGGATGCTGAAACTTCATTATAGAATTGAACCAAGAGGAACTATATATATAGCTATTCAGCTATATATATATTTTATTATATGTATATATATAAAATGTGTGTATTTCATGTCACTATATATAACAATATTGTACGTCATGCTATTTAATGCGTGACTACTGAGTTTTTGAGGTAGTGTCTGAAGTTTGCTAGGAACACCATGGAGACTGTGTATATGATGAAATAGTCTCTTAGAAATGAGGTACATGGTTCTTAACTCTTCAAATATTTATTTTGTTGGAAAAACATTTTGTGTTCTGCGGTAGAAAGATGTGGGGAAATGCATTCAATCTGCTTTCCTTGAAATCTCTTTGTCCATCAGTGGTAATTCATACCAACCTTAAGTGACGTACTTTGTCCATATATTTATAATTTTTACTTGAGTTACTAAAAATTTTTGCATATTATTTCACTTCTGTTCGTTCTTTATGGGAAGAACAGGGAGTCTTTATGCCAGTGTTGTGGGACAAATGTAACATGTCACGGCTTCTCTGCATGTGTGTTTCATTTATGCAGATAATCTGTATGTTTCATAAGCAGTGGAGATTTCTTGGCTATAAAGGTGGAACAATAGAAATTTTCTAGCTAAGAACTATAGTTTTGACATTTATGTTTTTAAAATTTATTTTAAATCTTAAAACTCCACATTTAGGTTTATATTCCGATAGACAAGTAAAATTGCAGGTGATTTTATAATTTAACCTATAGCAGTCATAACTTTATGGATTTTAGAAGCTATAAAATGCAAATTTCTAATAGTTAAACTTTGTTGCCTTTGTAGAAATATTTTCTGAATCCTAATGCTTTATCAGAGCCCAGAATGCCCACTCTGTTCTCTGCCTTTGCTGTCTTTTACTTAAAATGTGGTTTAGTTTGTATCAGGTTCAGGTCCTTGATTATTTTTCTATTGCAAGTAATATGAGGAAATAATCAGGAGTCAGAATTCTCTTAATGGGTTTATGATCAGTATTACTTTATTCTAAAGAATTACCTTTCATTTTCTTGTTTACGTTGTTATTCTTTCTATTGTATAGATACTATTTAATAGATTGTTATGTGATTGCATTTTAAAATATTTTATTTATTTTAATTGATATACTTAAATATTATATAAACATTTGAAAAGATAACAAATACAGAGTAATTTAAATTGTTAATGTAAATAGTTGGTGCTCACTTGCATTTATGGTTTATTATCTGAAAGCAGTTGACAGATTTTACATCTTTGATATAAAGCACTGCCATATTTGTATTTTAAAAGGAATTTAGACATTTTATGTATAGCTCAGATTGATGGCATTCTTTCTAGTTTGTGTTAGTATTGTTGTTTTTGCTTTTCTGAGCTGCCTTTTTAACTTCTAGCACATCTTTTTAGCCATCTTTTATATACTCTTAGCTCTACATGAAATAAATAAATGTTGTTCTTGTTAAGCCTGTAGGACTGGATGAATGGGGTTGTGAAACTGATTTGGCAAGAGGATAATTTACAAAAACCAAATGAGTATTGAGAAGCCACAGAGAGAAATAGCAAAATTGCGACATGAATATTAAGATGAAAATTTTAATGAAATTCCAATGCTCCCTTTAATCAGTTGTAATTAAGGTACAAAAGTATGAAAAGTTGATCTTATAGAGGATCATGAGGAATGCCAAAAGCTGATATTTTAGCAATTCTGAAGTGTTTTTCATCTGTTCTAAACTACTTACTAATAACTCAGATGTCATTTCCCATCTGAGACCATATTGTCAGATTCTAGTTAAAATAAGGGATTTGACTTCCGCTTCACATGGGAATTTGGAAATGTAGCTACGTTTCTTTAGAAAACATAGCCGGCATCATTTGGTACTGCCTGCCGAAGAGTTTAGACTCTGTTGGCAATCGATAATTGAGTATTACCCATGGTGCTTGTTATTCTTCGTGAGCTTGCACTGAAATGATTCCTGTTTATCCACAGCAGCATAATCATTTCCAAAGACCCCAGTATTTGCTGCTACATTTTATAAACTCCCCTGATGGACCTGAACAAGGGGGATTTCCTCACATCATTTCTTTGTGTCTGGACACCATAGGGTTCACAAATGTTCTTATTTTACAGGAAGGGGTTTTAAATTTTAAACTGAAAACTACCTGGCATCATAGTGTTTCTGTAATTTTATTTAATTATGTATAGTGATAGTCCAGTGCCAGAAAAACCATGACTTGCAAAATACGTTGCACTCAAAATGTTTTTGCTATGTTTCTAATTGTCAATGGTTTCTGCTTTCTTTTGACTACTTGACTTACAAAATGATCTGATATGACTACTCCATTGAAGAGCAAAGGTAACTCATGTTTATTAAGTAATTAACTGCTTGTTTTACGTGGTTATGATATTTTTCCACTGTTTTTGAAAAATAGCGATCGTGGATAGTGTTCATTGCAAGACAAGTGAAAAATATAATTTACTACATATATTGATTTTTAAATGTTGCCTTAAATAGGTGTAAATGAGCAGTAGTAATTGCAGTGTACTGATTTACCTCAAGGTGCAAAATAATTAAACCTGTACATATTCCATTTACAAAATAAATTAATATAAACAGCCCTGCACTTTCTTAGATGCCTTGGTTTCCAGGATGGAACTTAGTGCTACTGAATATCCTGGCTACAGAGCCACCTCAGGATTCTCTTCTCTCCACCCTGTTTTATTTATTTATAGATGTCTGTTTACAGAGACTATAATAAATCCTGATGTTGACCATCTGAAATTTACTTTCTTTTTGAATGCTATTTCACTCTAAAATAGCAGCTTTTGAGAAAACAGTGAGCTAACTTCCTTATGATAAAAGGATGATTCTGTATGTTCTCTAATAATATTAGGTATGTCGAAGTGAAGCATACAAACTTTCTAATGGGTGTGTGTGTGTGTGTGTGTGTGTGTGTGTGTGTGCACGCGCGCAAATGATGTTAAAAATCTTAAATCTCTTAAGTTGTTGAAAAAAGCTGTGGCGTATCAATGTTCACATTTGCCAAGTCTTTGTAAAACATGTAGGACAAAATTTATGTGCTAATGCATGTGTTTATAAAGCAGATTTCTTTACCATTCAGAAAGATTAACTTTTGCTTTCTCCATCCAAAAAGCATTTGTTTCTTCCTCGTACTTTATGTATGTATATAATAGCTTTCTAAGTTTTTCCTTTCACAAAGACAGGTTCAAAATTCCTGTAAAACATAAAATGATGTTTGAAACTGAGGTATTACACGGGAGCTTGCTGTCTTTCGAGGATCATATCACGGACATCAGTTCTGTAAATGCGCTCAACAGTTTGGACATGTGAATCCCGTTTTAAAGTGCTCAGATTTTGGATGTTTAAGCCATTGATATAACGTTGTGATTCAAACATGATTAAATCAAATAACTTAATGTTCTGAATTTTATTTATGTAGATTACATCATTGTTATCATACACAGTACAGATATGTGAAGTGTCTTTTGGTTTAGTCCAACAATTATTTATGTTTTAGAAAGTAAGCTTAAAGACTGTAAGGACATTGAAAATTTAAAATAGTGTTCAGAATTCAAAATTTGACAATTTTAATGTAAAGTCGGGTTTTTTTTCCTATCATATCAAAAAGTAATATAAGTATCAATAATAGGAAAACATATAGTTGGAAATGGAATCATCTACAGATCATTTTTAAACTTTAATTTAATTAGCACATACCGACTTCTACAGTTGACTTATAGCAATTGTTAAACCCCAGTGTTTTTTTAAATCAGATTTTTGTGCATTGATTTTTGTGTTGTGGCTTTTCTTTTGTTGCTTTAATATTAAAAGTTTGGGGTGTTTTGTTTGTTTTGTAGGGGAGTTATCTTCTAATGTTTACTATGTTTAAATAAATAGAAATTGAATTTTATTGTTCATTTATATAATATTTGATAGCTTGGTATAATTTCACAGTACAGTTCTAATTTTTATGACTTTTATAATTACAATGATAATATTTTCTTTTGTAATAAATCCAAGGTAAATCAAACATTTAAAATGTAGAACTGGGTATTTTTCATTTATATGAAGTACAAGTCTCTACCAAGTCTATAATGTGAATGATCCTGCCTTTCAAATTTCTTTCATAATTGTTAGAAGAAAACTATTTTTTAGAGATGTTATTGAAGTTGAAAGAGCAATAAAAGTCTACTGAACTAGTTGTTGGATATTGTCTTTGTACTTTGTTTATTAGAATTGCTGCGTAGCTTCTTCATGTGGAGGGATGGGGGTGAAGGAAAAATAGGTGATTTCTGTTTTCTGCTTCCTAATATTCATATATTTCAGTAAGGAGACAGAAAAGAAGATGAAACAAAATATTATGTGTTTCACAATGGCTTTTTGCTATTAAGAAATATTAAAATTAAATCCCTTTAAGAATAGACTGGTTCATTATTTAAGACACATCTATTTAGAATTTTGCAATATGATGTGGCATTAACACACGTCACATTTCATGATGTGCAGTGAGTGTGTAAATTCTGAACTCTCTCAGACTGAAGACTTGGAGGTTTTTGTTTATTTTTAATGGCTAATTATGATTTAAAAAAATTTTTTCCTTCTTAAAATTTTTGAAAAAATTATTTCAGAGAGGGCATGAGTGGTGGGGGTGGAGAGAGGGAGAGAGAGAGAGAGAGAGCGCGCACATCTCAAGCAGGCCCCATGCTCAGCGCATGAGCGTTTTGGGGGCGCCTGGGTGGCTAAGTCCATTAAGCATCCGACTCTTGGTTTTGGCTCAGGTCATGATCTCACGGTTCATGAGTTCGAGCCCTTCATTCGGCTCTGTGGTGTCAGCACAGCTTGGAATTCTCTCTCTCCATCTCTGCCCCTCCCCTGCTCTCTCTCTCTCTCTCTCTCTCTCTCAAAACAAACTTAATTTTTTTTTTTAAATATTAAGTTTTGGGAGATGTAGTCACTGCACTAATTGACTCATTGGTCATTTTGAGCAATATTAACATGAGATTGAGTAGGTCTTATATTTGAAGAAATATGGAGCATCACTGTGGATAAAATTGGGCTCTGGATTCAAACTGTGTAGGTACTACCGCACAGAACTGTGTAGAATCTACCCTGCCTGCGTCACTTAGCCAGCTGTGCCAGTAACCAGCCGGGCAGCTTAAGAAACTTACATCTCCATTTCACACTTCTAAACTAGAATGAAAAATAATGACTACCAGACGATGTGGTGGAATAGTGAAATAGTGTGTGTAAGAAGAGCACTGAATATTTTTCATTTTTTAAAGCTTGATAATGGGAATCCTCTTTTGAAAGCTTTAATGACATTGGTTTTTGTTTTTGTTTTTGTTTTTTCCCCAAGAAGCTTCAGATCTTCACAAAAGGTGAAGAGACGTGCCTATGCTAGGTGAGCGGCACAGATGTCTTGAATGCCAGGTCCCTTTTATTTTCACAACACCCTATTCTCATTGCCTGAAGTGTGCAGTGCACTCGAGTAGCCAAAAATGTGTCCCCGCCGTATGCAAAACATGTAGTGTTGATCCTTTCAAACTAACCTACCCTTTGCTTTGGGAGAGAATTGGTTTTCGTCCATAGCACTTCTTGAAACTAGGATGAAGCAGCTCTTTTCCCATTTTACTTCACCCATTTTACTTCAAATGCAAAAGGTTGGGCACGCCAAGTCCAGGAAAATCCACCGAGTTGAGGAAGCCTGTCCCCAGGCTAGTAGCTCTCGGTCCCGGTGACTGGCTGCTCGCTCCAGCTTGCAGCCTTGGGGCTAGAACCTGCGCGTTCCATGGTTGCTACGGTAACCCTGGGGCAGGTGTCACCCGTCGCCATGGCGCTCGGTACGCCGCAGCACGGCTGTTCCTGATTGGCCGAGGCGCACCGGCGCAGCGGAAGAAGAGGTGTCGGCATTGGCTCAGCAGGCGCCGGTTGGTGGCCTAAAGCGGGATTTGATTGTGCCAACGGTGCGGCCGGCGGTGCAGTCCCCGGGGTGGAGGGGACCGGCGGTGGGCGGGGCGGGCCACCCCCCGATCCGGAGCCGCCGGTGGCAGCAGCAGGGACGATGAGGAAGAGGACTTAGAAACTGGCCTACAGGAGGGACGCTCCCTCAGGCGCGGTGAGTGGGGCGGGAGCGGGCGTTCCTCTGCGCCGGCGCGCGGTTTGAGGCAGGGTCTCCAAGGAGAGGCCCGCAGGTCCTTGAGGAGCAGCCCCGAAGCCTCCGGGCTTCACTTCAAGCTCCACTCGCCTTGGGCTCGGGGCAGAGAGTGCGGGCTGTCGCGGGTAGGCGAGCCGCCGAGAGCCCGTCTCCTAGCAGGTGGGTTGGTGTCGGGCGGGGGGATGGCGGGCAAGTGCATCAACGGTGTTGGATGGCCCGTCCAGCTCCAGGAAGGAGTTATTTTGGTTACGTGGCGCCTGAGTGTGTGTCTTCCGATCTTTCCCGATACGCCTGACGCCTCATTCATGAAAGGCTTTATGGGTGCCGCTTTTCCGCCTTCCCCTTCTGTGATGCTGCTTTGCCCCTCTGCTTTTCTGCGCCACGTGGGGCGAGCCTGTCCGCTTCTATGCCTTCAGGCCTCACATGCCTGCCCCCCTTCATCTCCAGCCCTGGGCTGCTCCATTAAGGCCCAGACCCCCAAATTCAGCTGCCAGTTAACTCCACACGTGTGTAATCCTAAAAGCCATCTCCCTCCACTCCCACCAGCCTGCCTCACCCTTGGATTCCCTATCTTGGGCAGCTCTATCCGTTCAATTACCAAAATCCCATTCTGGGCAGTATCTTTGACATCACCTCTTCTTCCGCATTTCCATCAATGATCAAGTCTGTACCCTTTTTAAAAAATATTTATGTGTTTATTTATTTAGAGAGTGAGTGGGCGGGGGGGGGGGTGGTGTGGGCAGAGAGAGAGGAGAGAGAATCCCAAGCGGACTCCACACTCAGCACAGAGTCTGATGCGGGGCTCTATCTCACGAACCAGGAAATCATGATCTGAGCTGAAATCCGGAGTCCGAGGCCCAATCCTCTGAACCACCCAGGCGCCCCAAGGGTATATCTTCTAAATAGCTGCCAAACCAATTCCCACATCACCATCAACATGCTCACTGTATTCTCTCTCACCAGTCCCTTGGTTAAGTTCAGCAGCCGTCCCATCTTTCCCGCTTCCAGCCTGGCCCTATTTTAATCCGTTTTCCCCATGAGTGTTAGAGTGACCTTTCTAAATAACGTGAGGCCAGCTCGCTTCCTGCAAAGACCCTCCATTATCCTACGGCAGCCTCCTTAGTCAGGCCTTCCATCAGCCATTCCGTCTTGTCCGTTCCCAGAACACGCCGTGTTCTCTCCCGTGTGTGGCAATTGCACCTGTTGTTCACGCTGCCCACGGTGGACTCCAATTTTTGCAGCCTCCCCAACCCCGTTCTCACTTGCTCCCCAATCTTTCTCTGTGTGTTGCCTCGTTACTTTTCTGCTCCCTTCTCTAGACCGTCTCTGCGAGGCCAGGGGCTCTGCCTGTCCTACTCAGCACTGTTGTCTCTCTCTCAGCCCCATGCACAGAGTGGGGGCTCAACAAAGACTGGTTAAGTGAATGAATCCCTAAAATGAGAAGGCACCGTTCTTCGTGACATCCCTATGAGTTCCAGAAAAGTCAGAAATGATTTCTGGCCAAAGAAGCTTCTGTGTACAAAATACGAAAGTTGAGCTGATGGGTTTTACTTACATTTTAAGACCCTTGATGATTGGAAACTGTTTCAACTCACAGTCTTTCATAATCATTAGGATGGTCGCTATTATTATATGGTGTATGTTTCAAATGGGAAATAGGGACTACAGCATAGGTTGTAAGAGATAAGCTTTGGAGTCAGAGATACAAGGAATTGAATCCGGGCTTCAGCATTTTAGTTCAGTGGCCCACAGCAAATTACTTAACCTCTTACAAGCTTCTTCTTCTTCTTCTTCTTCTTCTTCTTCTTCTTCTTCTTCTTTTTTTAAAGTTTGTGTATAATAAATTTTTTTTTAAAGTTGGTGTAAAAATAAATATTTTTGAGAGAAAGAGACAGAGAAAGAGAGAACAGGGAAGGGGCAGAGAGAGAGGGGGAGACACAGAATGCGAAGCAGGCTCCAGGCTCCGAGCTGTCATCACAGAGCCCGATGCGGAGCTCAAACTCACAACCTGTGAGATCGTGATCTGAGTCGAAATCAAGAGTGGGATGCTTTTTTTTTAATGTTTCTTTATTTTTGAAAGAGAGAGAGAGAGAGAGAGAGCGCGCATGAGTGGGGGAGGAACAGAGGTAGAGGGAGACACAGAACCTGAAGCAGGCCCCAGGCTCTGAGCTGTCAGCACCAGCACAGAGCCTGATGCAGGGCTTGAACTTGTGAACTGTGAGATCATAACCTGAGCTGAAGTTGGACACTTAACTGACTGAGCTACCCAGGCACCCCAAGAGTTAGATGCTTAATGGAACTCAGCCACCCAGGGGCCCCAGTCAGCTTCTTTATCTGTACAGTGGGCTGATAATAGCACATATTTCATAGGATTGTCTTAAAGATTAAATGTGCATACTTCCTATCAAGTGCACAGTGCCTTATACTTAGTAAATATTCACATATTTACAAAGTTGAAATATTTACATGGATGTTTGCAGCAGTTTTATTCACAGTTGCCAATATTTGCATTTTAGTGGGTAAATGGATAAACCATGATACAACCAGACAATGGAATATTATCCAGCACTAAAAAGGAATGAACTATGAAGACTTGAAAAATCATGGAGGAACTTTAAGTGCATTATATTACTAAGTAAAAGAAGCTAATCTGAAAAGGCTGCATGTTGTATGATTTCCACAATATGACATTCTGGAAAAGGCAGAATTTTGGAGACAGTAAAAAAGATCAGTGGTTGCCAGGGCTTGGGGGTTGGGGAGAAATGAATAGACAGAGAACAGAGGATTTTTAGGGCAGTGAAAAGACCATATGATATTAGACTGATGGATACATGTCATTATATATTTGTCCAAACCCATAGTATGTACAACACGAAGAGTGAACCCTAAGGTAAACTGTGGACTTTGGGTGATCATGATGTACCAATGTAGTTCATTCTTGGTATAAAAATTGTTTTTTTTTTTTTTAATATTTGTTTATTTTTGAGAGAGAGATAAAATGAATAAACATCTCTCTCTTCTCCCCCACTTGTGCTCTGTCTCTCTCAAAAATAAATATTAAAATATATATATTTAAGTCATTTTTATTTTACTTTTTTATTTTTAAAAATTTTTAACGTTTTTATTTATTTTTGAGAGAGAGACAGAGAGAGACAGAGAGAGAGAGAGAGAGAGAGAGCGAGCATGAGTGGGGGAGGGGCAAAGAGAGAGAGGGAGACACAGAATCCAAAGCAGGCAGCAGGTTCTGAGCCATCAGCACAGAGCCCAACGTGGGGCTCAAACTCATAAATTGGTATAAAATGTACCATTCAGGGGGTGTGTGGATGGCTCAGTCGGTTAAGCCTCTGACTCCAGCTCAGGTCATGATCTCACCGTCCAGTCCATGAGTTCAAGCCCTGCGTCGGGCTCTGTGCTGACAGCTCAGAGCCTGAAGCCTGTTTCAGATTCTGTGTCTCCTTCTCTCTCTGCCCCTACCCTGCTCATGCTCTGTCTCTGTCTCAAAAATAAATAAATATTAAAAAAAATTTTTAAAATGTACCATTCTGGTGAGTGATATTGTTAATATGAGAGGCGATGCAGGTGTGGGGGCAGAAAGTATATGAGAAATCTCTGTACCTTCCTCTCAGATTTGTTGTAAACCTAAAACTGCCCTAAAAATGTCTTAACAAAGAAGAAAAAATAACACACTGAAGAATAGTGAAATTTCCACAGTCAGCCCACAGAAGTTATAAATCAATCTTTTAATTCATTCAAGTGCAATTTCTAGGACATCCTCCTACTTGGTCACAAACTTTTGTGTATTGTCAACAGCTCCGTTACAGGTAAGACACTCATTCATTCAATGAACAGTCACCATCTGAGGTGTCCAGGATGTCATGTCAGATAAGGGTGGGTCGAAAGAAACTAACCAGTCAAGTCTTGAGTAGGTGAAAAAGGGCCTGGAATGTTACTCTGACTTTCAGAGCCAGTCCATTTTTGAGACTGAAGTCAGAGTGAACTGAGTTGAGCACTTGGACAGGGAGAGGAGCTAGAAGGTCATTCAAACAGTTAATGAACATTTGTTGAGCATCTGGGAATTGAGCAGTGACACTGTTCCTTTAGAATTTATGTTCTCAGGGATAGTAGAGCAGGGCCCGTAGGGCACAGGCTCTGGGGTCAGATTGCCTGGGTTCAAATCCCAGCTCCCTCACTGCTGGATATGGGACCTCTGGCAAGTCACTTCACCTTTGCACCTCAGTCTCCTGTCAAATGGCATTGTTTTATCATGTGAATCAGTACCGGCAGATTTCTTAGAACTGTGGCACGTCCGTAGGAAGTACCATGAAAATGTAGCTATTTGTATTTCATTCTACTTGGGAGAGAGAGACAGGTAAAGAGGTAAAAATAAAGTAGGGTAAGGGGATAGAAAGTGTCAGCCCGGGGACAGGCTTGGATTTGGAAATGGGTCTCACATTTTTGAGAGACTTGGTCTTCCATAGGAAAATGAGCTTTAAACACACTCGTGAATCTGGCTGACATGTCTGATGATTAAAGAAACGATGAAAATGAGCGCTGAAGAAAGTAGATGGTTTCTCATAATTACTCATACTTACCTAGAGGTAAGGCTTACGCTCATCTCAGCCAAAATTTCTATAGTCATAATAAAGGTCATACACTCAAGTCGATCGATTTAGCATCAACTCAGAACATATTAAATCTTACATTGGGGATAATTATAACTGACCCTCAGCAAAGTCAGAGTGACAAAATGACAATTAACTGGCTCATATCTGGAAAAGAAAATTAAAAAAACCCTTGTATGAAAATTAAAATAACAAGTAGAGGAAGAATGGATAAAGCACAGCAGCCATAATATTGTCCCTGGGCTGTCAGGAAACAGTTACACAGTATTCAGTGTTGATTTTTCATGAAGGACAGGGGATTGTTAATTTCAGGGACGTGTGTACGAAGTAATGTTGTTTTATTACAGTGGTAAACGTTTCTCTAGAAAATTCACTTAGGCAGATAGAGAGCTGGATAAATGCCACCAATAAATGAGAGTTAGTACAGCATTAGATTCACAGGGAAGGCTCTCCCTGGCTATAAATTCCTATTCTGCCACTTACCAGCTGTGTAACGTGCACACATTCCTTAACCTCTGTGGGCCTCAGTAACGTCATCCGTGAAAGGGGACGATAGTGGTAGCTGCCCTCCAGGTTTGTTGGGGGACGTGTATTAGTTAGCATTATGGAAAGCACTTAGAATAGCACTGGCACGGGCTAAGCACCATGTAAACATTTGCTCTTGTTATCATTGTTTTATTACTAGATATGAGATCTTGGCCAAGTTACTTCTCAGTGCCTCAGTTTCTCCATCTGTAAGTTGGAGATTCAACAACACTACCTACCACTTAGGATCATTTCTTAAAATATGTATATTTTTAAATGTTTATTTATTTTTGAGAGAGAGAGTGAGAGACACAGAATCCAAAGCAGACTCCAGGCCCCACACGGTCAGTGCAGAGCCGGATGTGGGATTCAAACTCATGAACCCGAGATCATGACCAGAGTCGAAGTCAGACACTTGACTGACTGAGCCACCCAGGTGCCCCTAGGATTGTTTTGAAGATTAAGTGAATTGAATACATCAAAGTACTTATTATGATAGTAAACCTTGAATAATATTAGGTTTAAAAAATTAAAATCAAGACTACTTGTGACTTTGAAAATAAGCTTTTTTTTTTTTTTTTCTCATTTTGTGTCTACTATTTGTCATCAATGAATCAAAGCCAGTGAATATAGACAAATGATTTAAAATTAGTATGACAGGGGGTGCCTGGGTGGCTCAGTTGGTTAAGG
This sequence comes from Panthera leo, assembly GCF_018350215.1. NCBI lineage: Eukaryota > Metazoa > Chordata > Mammalia > Carnivora > Felidae > Panthera > Panthera leo. The sequence continues at coordinate 143,107,413 of NC_056687.1, read as the reverse complement.
GTCCGACTTCCACTCGGGTCATGATCTCACAGTACGTGAGTTCGAGCCCCATGTTGGGCTCCATGCTGACAGCTCAGACCCTGGAGCCTGCTTCAGATTCTGTGCCTCCCTCTGTCTCTGCCCCTCTCCTGCTTGTACTCTCTCTCTCTCTCTCTCTCAAAAATAAACATTACAAAAAAATAAAAATAAATAAAATTAGTACAACAGGCTCTTCGAATTGAAGTAATAGTAATATTACCCACGATAGTATTTATAAACAGCTATCATAATAACAATTACTTATATTTCTATAGCTATTGACAGTGTTAAAGGGGTTTTGCTTTATTTCATTTAGTTACAACTACCACTTTATAATGGGGATATTGTTGTTTCTGTTTCGTGGTAAAGGAGGAAGCTCATAATTAGGCCCAGGGACTTCTGGGGCCATGCCACAGGCACATGGAAACCAGGTCTCGTCCACCACCATTGCCCCTTTTGACTACGTCTCAGAGGTGCAGCCAGAGGAATTCACACTCTCAAACCTGTGACGTCTCCTCAGTGGAGACCACACAGTGATGTAATGTGCACATATACGCTACACTAGATGTAAATGTGAATACTTGTCTTCAGGAAATTTTATTGTCCTGTTCACGTATACTTGAGGTAGCCCCTGTTTGACATGAATATCTTATCTGCTTTGTGGCTTCCTTGTGTTTATGATGCGATTTTTGTCAAACCAACGTTCTGTAACAACTGGATCTGGTCAGCTGGGGCAAACTTATCGTTTGCTGATAATTTTTTTCCCATTACCTTTATTCTCTATGTGTCAACAATGATACACCAGTTATACTTGGAGCTTCGCAATCATGTTTCACTTGGGACTTTTTCATTCATTCATTCACTCATTCATTCATTCATCAATCATCCATTGAATACTTCTTTTGTTATAAACCAGCAGTGCTGGATGCTGGGGATGAGCAAATCCCTATCCCTATCTCTGACTAGTTTAGTGTAACTAGAGGAGACAGACATGTGTATTTATTGAATTATTGCCTGAATCTACCCTTTCATTAAGAACTGCAAGGCGGTGCCTGTTGAAGCTGTGTCCCCATGAAGGAGGTCAATGAAAAGTACCTTAAAGAATGGACACTTGAGTTGAGACATGGCAGATAAGGCTTCCAGGCCTTCCCATAGCAATCTGCTACTTGAGTCCAGGAGTAGAGATCCTGGGGTGTCCAGGAGAATTAGGTCTGGAGCAGGGTTTCAGAGACCAGGTATGAGTGGAGCTGGCTAGCGGGGGTAGAGGCATCATCTCTTGGAACACCTCGTTGGCCTTGTTAATTTTTGTTGTTACCCCCAGAGAGATGGGAGGCACACAAAGGCTTAATTGGTCAGAGTTGCACCATATGAAGGGTACTTTGGTTGCTGTGTGGAGATCAGGTGTTGTGTTGTTGGGCAGAGAGAATAAATGGAAGTGGAGGGACTGTTTAGGAATGGATTGCTGTAGTTCAGGCGAGTGATGAGGTAGACAAGGGTGTCGGCTCTGAGGGTGGAACCAACCCTAATATATATATATATATATTTCTAATATGGTCCCTATTAGACCATATTAGAAATAGCAGAAAAAATATTAGAAATAGCAGGGAGCATATTAGAAATAGCAGAAAAAATAGGATGTAGTGGCCAAATGACTGAGGGGGTGAGGAAGAGGAAAGTACCATTTTTCTGAGGTGCACCCACAGGGCCGTGCTCTGAGACTTTTTTGTGACTGTTTTGTTCCATACGTTGGCTATAGACTTAGAGGCTGCCACTCATTCATGTACCATCTTCCACCTCGGTCCACATTCCTCAGCCCCAGTTCGACTTCTACTCACTGTCTCCCCAAACCACTCCTAGGATTTTGCCTCCATCCCTTTATTCATTCACTCCCCTGGAAAGTTCTTCCCAAGCCCTACCCATTTTCCTGGGCCTTCTTCAAGTCCCCAGTTCATGAACCTTTCCATAACGTTTCAGCCCACAGCGATCTTTCTTTCTCCTGAATTCATTCAATTTATAGTCTCCTTTGGAAGTTAATTTCCCCTGCTTTTTGACATTTCTTGTGCTCTTATTTGATCCCATGTATTAGTCTGTACCATAAGAAACTATCCTGTTTTTTTTTTTTTTTTAAGACCCGATATCAGTAGTTTTCTACTGCGTAAACTACATATTTGTGATTTCACACACACACTGAGATGTGGATAGGTTGTTTTTGCAGTGCCCGGTAATGTCGTGTATGCACAGTCAGAGCATGATAGATCATAAAATGCACTTAAAATAGGGTGTTACTGGATGAAATTTAATTTTATTTCATGACTTAAAAGTACTTATAGTTTTTTGCAGTGCTGCCTAGTGTTAGGAACATGGATGTGTTAACTCAGTGTTCTCTTTACCCCGAAAAGGTCTAGGGGGTTGGGCTGAATCCATATTGACTTATTACCACCATGACTCATTTATTATTGTGACTTATTACCATGATGGCTGACTTAGGGGGTAAGACATTTTTGACCATGTCTTATTCAGTGCAGTAGCTTCAGGGCTTGGCATAGATGAGGGGATCAATAATCACCTTTTGAAGGAATGAGTGAATATCATTGTCCCCTTTCTCACACAGAAACAGAGGATAGAATGTAATCTTGCTATGTTTGGGGTCAGTAAGAAAAGAGAAGTTTGGTGTGCTACTTAAGTTACTTTCATTGACTGGTTAATAAAAATGTTCCTTTCATATCATCTGGACCTTTTTTGCCTTTTCAATACCACCACTTAACATATGGGCCTCAGATTTCGTTTAACACAGGTGCACGATAAGCTATGTCTTGAGCAGGTTTGGGTAAGCAGCCACATGAGGCGTGAATAGACATACCACAGGCATCATCAGGCAGTGGCAGTGGAGGGGGTCCATAAAAGCTATATTCCTATCTGCAGATGTTTCCCTTTATCAAGAATGGTGTGAGTTTGAATGGGACTAAAGCTTGGAAAAAGAAAATGATAACGGTACCTGTGGCCACATATTCTAGTTGATTTTGGGAGCATCACCAACTTAGGCTAAGTTGGACTTAGCACAGTCCAACTTAGGTCAATATTGGCCAGAGGAAAATGAAGGCAGAGTCTTAAAAAAGAGACTAACACACAGCAGATGGTCAATAAATATTTGTGGGAATGAGTGGGAGATGGCTAGAATACAATTGGAATTTTCTTATTCTTTGTACCTCCAAGTGCTTGTTTAAATAGAAAACAGAAAATTGTTTAAAGTATAAACTCTCTGCACAAGGAAGGTGTCAGTCAAGTCTACTGACTCAGGAGCAAGGCCATGATAATACCTGCCCTTGGCTGGCGACATACTCCTGCCAAAGGAGGTTCTGTAGCAACTGTGTCTTTGTTTTCCTCCATATGATAATATTAAAATACACCGCCTACCTATTTCACATGAGTGAGCAAGGAGGAATGAATAGATGTTTGCAAGCACCCCAGGGTCCAGGAGGTGAAGTTATGCAAGCATCAGTTGTTATTAGATCACCCTTTGCCCTCGGCTCAGGGCCAATGTCAACAAGTCGTCCCCTTCCCATCTACCCAGAGCTTGCCATTAGGATTTAGGCCCTGAAGGTAAACTGGGCTGTATTCTACTTTTAAAGGTGCTCTGTGGCCTTGGACACCTTTTTCCTCTCTGGGCCTCAGTTTACTCATGTATTAAACAAGGTGCACTGAATCACGATCTTCAACTGATGACCGGTCTGTTTTATTTCCTGTGCAGGAGTTTTGTTTTGCTTCATTTTTAATGTGAGTTTGAATCCCTTTAAGGGACGGTGTATGCTTTCTCAGTTCTGACTGAGGCCCTATGTATGATCTCCTCTATACCTGTCATTCACTTACATTCTGTTCCAGGGCCTGGAAGGTGTCAGAAACCCCCACACTAGATGTTCTTTAAGGTTTTTCATATGACTGTTTCTGTTCTGCTAACTCCACACGTGTTTCCCATTGAAGAACAATAACAATGTGATATAAGGGATAAAATCAAGACTATGGTTTAGAGAAGCAGACTCTTTTTCAGCTGTAACAGGTATAAGCAAGTCATGTTTCTTATAGGAGTTCCTTGACTTTTTGATCACTTTACTTTCAAAAAGAGAGAGAGAGAGAGAGAGAGAGAGAGAGAGAGAGAGAGTGTGTGTGTGTGTGTGTGTGTGTGTTTTATTTTCCAGTCATTTGACCAATTTAACATGACACTTTCTGTGCAGAATAGTTTTTTAAAACACAACCAATTTGGAAAGACCAAGCACTATAGCTCTGTGAGATTAAGGGCTATTATTCTTTGTAAAAAGAAAACACTTTCTCTATTCTCACAGCACTTTTAATGAGCTCAACTGCTCAAGTGGCCGATGCAGTTTGTTTATTTTGAAATAATTTTAGATTTACATAAAAGCTGCAAAAATAGTACAGTGAGTTCCCTTACACCCCTCCCTCAGCCTCCCTCAGTGTTAGCCTCTTGCATCACCGTGGCATGATCAAGATTAAGAAATTAACACCCAACAAATTCATTTTAACACAGTTTTATTATTTCTGGTTAAAATTCTTTACATAAATTGTATCTTATTTTAACCACTTTGTTTTCAAAGAGCCACTATTAAAGGAATATTGAGAAAAAAAAAATGCCACAGTAAAGGACTTAGAGAAATGATGTCTCGTTTTCACTGCCACTAGTTACGGGGCAGAAAGTTTTCTCAGTTTCTTTAATGTCTACTTGAGCACAGACAGAACCGCAACTTGTAATCTGATACGGAGGTTAACTGTCATTCATCAAAGGAAATAAGGACTCCCTTGTGTTGGTACAAGGAAGTTATAAGTTCCTTTTGTGGTAAGCATTATAACAATTTATTTTAGTGCTTTTTCAAAATAATAAACCTGATGTAGCCCAAGTGGTAATTAACTGGAGTCATGTTAAACTCTCTTACTGTTATTACTTTCCAAGTGCTGTTTTTATTTTAACCATTAGTAAATGTAGTAAATAAAGTGTGGTATTTCCAAAGATGCAGCCTAAGTGATTAATAAGAAAAAAGGTATTAGTGGGATTTGGAGCTATTTTCCGTAATGAATCAAATGACTTTTCTGTTTTATCTTTAGTAAAGATGAGGCCATTTAAGGATCTTCTGAACAGTTAAGTCAACTGTGGAATAAAAAAGAATTTCCGGGTAGAGAATCTGAAAACCATATCACAAATACCCACCACATTATTTAGTCAGTGGGTTTATATTGTACAGTTTAGATTAATTACAGTCAGTCAGGTGATTTTACCGTAGCCCGGATTTCTTTCTCTGTTATATGTGTTTACCCTGCAATTACCAAGAGATCACGAGCAAATGAGGTGTGTTTCTCTGGGGACTTCTTTTAGCATTAACCCACATTTCAAACGACAATAGAAGATAGGAATTACTTTTGAGAGTCTCTTTGAAATGGATTAAAAAATTCAACAGTGAGTCAGTACTGTGATTCTGTCTGTACTTGACTAGGACTGTAAACATCAAACTCATTTGGCGATCCTGTGAGGCATGGAGAGATCATTTCTCCTCCCTCTGAGATAGTATTTGGGTCCCATGACTGAAATGGGCAAAAGGAAAAATACTGAAAGTTTCTGTTCTGAAAGTAATATGCACTAGGATTTTATGTGTAATCTTTCACTTCTGTGCCCCCTCCCTTTTTTTTTTTAAGAAAAAAAATACTAAATTTCAGTTTTCCCACTCAGAATCAAAGGAAAATCCACCTGAACACAAGTGTTTATGTAGCAAGTCTTGTAATCTCTTTGGCCTCATCTCCTCTGTAAAATAAATGTCAGAAAATGCGTGGGTTTCAATTTTTTTTTTTTTTTTTTTTAGCAGTGGAACCCTTTTCTCAAATGAAACTGTACACAGAGCCCCAGAGAGGTGGGACCGCTCTGGTTTTAAGTGGGGAGCCCACGTTCAGTCTTCTTGGCCTTGTTTCTCCTTTCCCCGGGCTCACTCTCGCCCTCTCCTGGCTGTCCTGGAATCCACAGCTACTCAGGTCCTCTCCGGCTCTACCCTTGGGGCAGTGGTTCTCAGACAGTCATCTATCTAAGATTGCTGTGAAATCAAGATTGTTCTTTGGAAGGAGAGACTTCAGATTTCTAGGCTATTCAGGTGGTCTTCAGACTGGTATGTTACTGGTCCACGAGGAGACAAGTACAAAATTGAGAGTGTTTAGAAATGTTTACAGCAAGTCAACATTGCTGCGATGTTTAAGCACATGATCAGTGGCCTTACTTTGCTGAACAGGATATGGACCAACAGTATTGGCCCACGATAGATTCACGAATTTGAAAAAACCTAATAAGTTGTTTAAAAAGCACTGTTCATGAATATTATCTTATATAAAACTCCAATTTCCCTCCTGAAGACTAAATAATTGAGATAATTTCTCAGTGTGTTCAAGACTTTTATAACATTACAAATATTCATCAGTTGATTTGATTTATGAGGAAGGAATATTTATGAAAGATTTTTGAATTAAACGAGTAATGACACAGGTCTGTTTTTGAAATAGTTCTATTATCCATTGATCCATTAAATTTTTTTATACAGTAAATATTTGTTGTTTGCCTTCCTTGTGTGTGGTGAATAAGGGAGGTTCAGGGGCACCTGGGTGGTTCAGTCGGTTAAGCATCCGACTTCAGCTCAGGTCATGATCTCATGGTTCATGGGTTTGAGCCCCACGTCAGGCTCCGTGCTGACAGCTTAGAGCCTGGAACCTGCTTCAGATTCTGTGTTGTCCTCTCTCTCTGCCCTTTCCCCTCTTGTGCTCTCTCTCTCTCTCTCTCTCAAAAATGGATAAACATGAAAAAAAAATAAAAAAAAATAAGGGAGGTCCAATTCCTGCTTTATGGGGGAATCAGGCAACTGCAATATTTTGTGCACAGATTTGCGATGTGGGGAGTCCAAGCTGCCCTAGGACACTGAGGAGGAGTGCCAGGCTTGGGAGGTTCAAGGAGGTTGTTATCCTACGATCCTAAAATAATTGTTAAAAAGCAAATAATTCATGCACTTTGCGAAAGATACCTTAGCCACTCCTTACAGATTATGACACAAATGCTTTCTGAGCTTTTGTACTGTGCTTGTATCATGCCATTTGCTATTTGGCATGTGGGGATGTACTTGGGGATAAGACAGACACGATCTCCGCTCACATGGGGCTTATGGTCTGGTGCAAGCATACCGGGAAATGGACCAGAAGATTTCCAACACTGACGAGCTGCAGAAGGAGAGGAAACAGAGTGGATGCGGTAAGGATGAGTCTCTGGGGGTGAATATGTTGTACAGGTTTGTCAGAGGAGCCCACACCACGGAGGGGACATCTGAGCAGAGACCTGAATGACACAAAGAAGCCAGCCTGAGAATGAGAGAGGAACAGCAAGTGGCAAGTGCCGAGGCTTTCGGGCAGGGGTGAGGTTGCCACCTTCATGAGCCAGGGAGAAGGCCCGCAGGGCTGAAGTGCAGTGAGCGAGAGGGAGAGAGGGTGGAAGGATCGGAGAAGTGAAAGTCACGGACAAGGTCGAGCAGAAGAGGGAAACATGAGGCTGTGCCGAGTGTGCATCCACAGCGAGATTCTCGTACCGTCGCCGCCCACAGCCCTTCCGTTGTGGTTGGTGATCACAGGGACGAGGTGAGTATCCCACCCGGAGCCTGTCGCATCCCTGGGACCGGTGGTGTGTCAGGGTGTTGACTTCAGTGTTCCTTTGCTTCTTATAGTCAGTTCCTGTGTCTCCTTTTGGGGGGACTCCCCCCAAGCTCCTGGAGTCTCTTTACCCCCAGACAGGAGTGTATGGCTGGCGGTTAAGACCTTCTCCAGGGACCCTTAACCAGTGACTGGTATAATCTCTACTCCAGAGCTCCCCGTGGAACCATGCTAGGCTGCCCTCTGGAGAGCTCTGGCTTTGGGGAGCACCCTTGCTTGATCTTTCCGGAGGACCCTTCCCCAGTAAATTGTCTCGACTTGATGTAAACTGCCCTCCCCGTCATCCCCAGGTTTGGATTATAACCGTCGGTATAACGTGATCATTTTTGTTCATTTAAAATGGGGTTAGAGGAAATAGTTCAGCATTCTCAACTTCTCAAAGTTTTCTTCAGAATACTTTCCATTTCACCAGCCATCAAGTGGAAAGGATTTTGTTTTTTTATCCTAAGGCAATTGTCTGTTTCTACCGATTCCGGTGGATTTGTTTACTGTTTAATTAAGTGAAACGTTTCCAGAGACTTATCTATTCTCACTCTTCCAGCTCACAGAGTAGACTTTAATCTTAAATTGATAAAACTATTAGATGATTATTTCCTGTTCACACACCAGGTCAATCAAATTATGGAGATTAAACAAGGGAATAAGGCGGGGTGTTTAGCAGGGTATGATCTGGATAGATATGCTCTCCAAGGCTGGCAGAAGCAGCCTGTGAGCTTTTCCACACGTTTTCATGTGCTAATCTTTGTGGCTTTCGTTTCCTACTTCTAACACAGTCTGTAGCTATGGTTTGCACGGGAATTGGAAGCCAGCAGGCCAGTGTGGAATTTTCCCTGTGCCTGGGAGGGAAAAGTAAAATCAGATGCTATTCATTTTGACTGGATTTCCATTTATTTTAGAACATTTGGGGGCATTTTAATATCTCTATATAAAAAGCACTTGGATCTCGGGCTTTTAGAAATTATTTACAGATTATCTGTCATCCATTCTTCCTTTCTTCCACTCTCTCCTTCTCCCTCCCTCCTTCCCTTCCTTCTTCTTTCTTTTTTTAGAGGAAAGTGAAATCAAATCTCTATCTGAATCCATCACAAAACATATTTTGAAGTCATGAAGTGGGATTTTATGTGCTTATGGTAGAATAGTATGCCTGTGGTAACCTGTTTTATCTTTAGCAGTTTTTAGTCGGAGATTGGACATGGTAAATGTTCAGTAAATATTTATTGATTGTATGAGTCCGTGGTGTTATGTCCTAAGCACAATTCTAAAATATCATATTGTGCTTTTGTTGGTGTGCATCTGTGAAGAGAGCCTTGGTCCCCAACTCTTAATTCCCGCTCAACTCTGTCATAAATATGACAACTATACTGGAAAAATAATTTCTAAATCCTTAAACTGTCTTTGCACATTTAACTGAAGTTTTGCTTCATTCTGTTGCAGTGAAACACCCATTGGCACGTTCCTTTTTGCTTTTAAATATCTCTGAAACACTTGGATTTTGACCATCGATTTCACAATGCATGGAGGCATGCGATTATAAGACAATAACACATGCTTTTTCATGCCTGAAAATAACACTGAAGTCAAGCTGTGGCATTAAAGCACAGTTGGAAAATTTTACATCTAATCAAATTAAACTGATAGTATGTTTAATTTTGTATTTGCTATGCAATTGAAAGCATGGGTATCTTCAACTTTTTGTTTCTATTCTGGAAATTAAAACAATTGAATCAGAAATTGATTAAGGAAAAAAGGGCAAACAAATAAGTTGCCTTCTGTTCGTTGGTTAAGTAATCTGTACTATTCCTTACTTATCTTTTGAGGGGATGTGGGAAACAGTATTAAAATTTATCCTGGGAAAAGTGACCATGATGACAGCAAAACTTACCTAGAAGATTGAAATGCCTATTGGGTTGTATTCCCAGGCTGGCCAGTCTCACTGTCCAGATTGTTTAAAAACAAACTTCAATTCAGTAAATTTTAAAGATAGAGAACAAACTGAAGGTTGCTGGAGGGGAGGTGGGTGGGGAGACGGGCTAAATGGGTGATGGGCATTAAGGTGGGCACTTGTTGGGATGAGTATTGGGTGTTATATATAAGTGATGAATCACTAAATTCTACTCCTGAAACAAACAAGCAAACAAACAAACAAACAAATGCATTTCTCAGCTGGAAAAAAAAAAAGATCTTATTAACTTTATTCAGTGATTCATGAATTGGACAACATCCACTCTTGCAGATCGAAAGCAACTCTTAGGAGTTTTACAGGCAGAAGGGAGCAAGAACAAGGAAGTTACACTGGTCAAAAAGTGGATTGGGTATTGCAAGGTTACTTTTCTTTAAAGGTATAGCATGAGTTTATCAGGCAGATTATTTAATTAATGCTGATGTGGTGATTCCTGATTGGCTAGTTTAAATTTTCATATCTGGGAGTGCTGAAAATATAATTAAGTTTGGTGACCTGGGGCTTAACATAAGTGACTCCATTTTGGGCCTGTTGGCTTGCTTTTGACAGGATGTTTGAGTGAGTACAGGGGCTGTGCAGGACTGACCCAATTCTTGCTGAGTTCTCATTGACTACAGTTGACTCACCTGGGGTGGCAGTTTGAAAGATTTAGGAATTCTGGAAATCCAGTGAAATTTTGTGTATTACCTCTGACACTGTAACACTTATTTGCAAATGGCTGGGGCTTTTTCCAGGCTCTTAGAAGGATCACCTATGATGGAGACGAACTCCTTGAATTAGCAGCATATAGTTAAGGATACTTATCGAGAAAGACAAGTAGGATGGCATAAAAACATTAGTTGGGCTTCAGGTATTTGCTTATAGATGTATATTTTGGAAACCCCTAATGGGGGCACTTTTCCTGACAAGCAGAAATGTATATTTGTTGAGACAGTGGGTCAGAATATTTGAAACAGAGAATGACTCAGAAAACAGAGGCTTATGGGCCACTATACCTATAAACTATGCCCTAAATGTATCTGAAGGCCTTTGAAAGATAAATAATAAATGCTATTCATATGAACATTTTTATTGTTGTATTAGAAATAAATGTTAACTTTTACCTACTTAAGTATTATAAAGTGACTTTTGCCTGAGAATATTTTGGAGCACAGACTCCAACTAAAGTATTCCCCTCTGGTTTATTTTGAAAGGAATGCCATGTTAATTCTGGGGCATTGATGTTTTACAATGCCTGATCAAGACAAAAAGGCGAAGACCACAGAAAAATCAACTGATAAAAAACAACAAGGAGTCATCACCAGGTAACCCCTTACTGAGTCCATTTGAGAAACAGAGTAGACCTTTGACAAGGGCTACTCTGGGTTATGGTGTTTACTGAAAGGTTTGCTCATTTCTAGAGGTTTAAAGGAAATGGATACATTTCAGTCTATACAGGCAGGCCTCCGGAGGGCAACACCATCGGTGGGTGCCACTAGTTCACCTGGAATCTTTGGTTGGTTGACACTGTGTTATTCTTTCTCCTAGGGACTATTCAGATCTTAAAAGACTTCGTTGCCTTTTGAACGTTCAATCAAGCAAACAACAGGTAGTGTGTTCAAAGAATGTGCATGCATTGATAAAAGAGAACTCACATGTTTCCAAAGGGATTAATTTAACATTTTTATGAACAGTGTATCTATTTTTCTTTGTTCTTTTATATGTTTTGTTTTTCTTTATCTGGCTGTTTCTCTCATACCTGGTTCAGTCCTGCCAGAATTCAGCATCTACAGCCTTTTCATTCTTCTTCTCTTTATTTTCTGTTTATTGCCATGTGTCCTAATTATCAAAGCTCTTCAGTCTAGAAGCAGTATACTGTTCTATTGAATGCCTACCGTTTGACTCTTTAGAGTTTTGGGAACTTGATGTTTTCCAAAACACAAATTACTGAATTTTCTTTCTTCTCCCCTCCACCCCACCTCATGCTACCCAGTTCCTAGAGCACGACTCTTGATGTTTGCTGCAAATTTTATCTCACCGAAAAGAGGGGAAAAGAGTCAATTTGGCTATTTTTCTGATAGTATATATATATATATATATATATATATATATATATATATATATATATATATTTAATTTTTTAAATGTATATTTATTTATTTTTGAGGGAGACAGAGCATGAGTGGGGGAGGAGCAGAGAGAGAGGGAGACACAGAATCCAAAGCAGGCTCTGGGCTCTGAGTTGTCGGCACAGAGCCTGATGCGGGCCTTGAACCCACAAACTATGAGATCATGACCTGGGCCGAAGTCGACGCTTAACCGACTGAGCCACCCAGGTGCCCCAGCTTTTTTATATTTTTATCAGACGGAGAAAGGATGGTACCTCTGCTTGAATTTATCTTTAAACTTTTCTTTTTGGTTTTACCTCTGTGAGACTTTGGAGAATCATGAGATTAGAGGCTCTCTGTGAAGATTTGGAGAACAGCACAGCAATGCTAATAATAATGACAACAGCAGACACTTAGTTAGCACCTGTAATGGTAGGGATGGTTCTTGAGCCCCAGTGACCTGGCACCAAAGTCTACTATGTCATACTCGTCTAAATAAATTTGTTGAAGAACTCTTGTATAGTAGGAATCTTGATGGATTTTGTTATATCCATCAAACTAACAGAGAACCACAACATTTTCATCTAGTTATTTATAGTCAAGGATGACTTTCTAGTGAATTGATGGCATATGAAGGCCAAATAGTATAGATCCTGTTTAGGGAACGTTTACCATGTGTCTGGTGCTTTATTTGCATCACCCCGTTGAGTGACCACGACTTCTGCTTTCGCAGAATAGGAAACTGAGGCACAAACTGAGGAAACTGAGTGACTTTCTCGAGATCATACCGCCAGCTGATGGCTGGAATACAGGTCTGGACCCAAACACTACATCTTCGCAATATATGCCTCTCCCTACTGAGTTGTCTTTTAAATGACTTGGGAAATGAGATTCCAGTTCAAAAAATAGTTGGATAAACTTTGATTCGGAGTAAACACGGTTGTAAAATACCTTTTCACCTATCAATCCTTCTCTGTTATTTCGTGCTATGGCCCCCAGGAGCAATTTCTTCCCATCCAGCTGTGTCAGCAGTCACTCTTTCTCTTTGTCTATCTCTACTCTGCTAAAAGAATCTCCCTGGCTTACTGCTCACAAGCCTTCACGGACAATTGCCCCACATCACATCCATTCTTTTTTAGAAGGTAAGCAAGGTGACTCAGCATACGGTTTTGATTGTAGTTCCCATTCTTTCTCCCTGTCCATCCTAAGATGTAACCGTGATGTCAGAGACTTCTATTTATTGCTTTTGCAATCCCTTCTCCCAAATTTGTCCTTCTCCCAAATTTCTTTCTTAAAATATCTTAATCTGTTTCTAAGACCCAAATCTAATGACACCACTTCTGCAAACAAGCTTTCTTTTATCTTGTATTCTCGAAGTGATCTCTGTCTTCCCAAAGCACCTTTTCCCGCCCACAGTTGTAGCCTTATAGTCTTCCTCATTTTGGAAACACTTGTCTACGTGTCTTATTTCCAGACCAGACTGTATATTTCCCAATGCCGGCAACTTTGACTTTGCCTCTGGTTTAGTGTAGCCTTCGTTCAGTGAGTTCTTGGTCAGTTTTTTTCATATTGAATTGTGGCTAAAAATTGAGTTACATCATGAGCATGTATAACCATATGGCCAGGGTAAAAGAAACACCAGTGGTGTCTTTTTTTTTTTTTTTTCTTTTGTTTTTGCCTCTAATCTTCCAACTTTGAAGTTCATGCTGACTAGATCTATTGTATCCCCTTTCAACACCACTTCCTTGTTAACACTTGGAGGGGTTAACTAAAGTGAATTTAATAGTTTCTTCTTCTTTAACAAATTTTAGAATTTGCAGTCTGCTGTCTGACAAGTTCACATGGCATAACTTTTTGTCAGCTGTTTCATATGTACAAAAATGCATATTTGTAATCCTTGAATTATTCAGAAAGTAGATGGTTCTAAGAAAAAATGAAAATGCCCTCACTAATATGAAGGTCCTGAGGTTCGCAAAATTCATTCCTAATTCTATTTAATTTAGCAACGATAAATGTTATTCTGAACACCCTCTTCTCTTTATAGTAAAGTAGTATGGAGAAGAACGATATTGGAAAGAACAAATCCAGCATTTGTTTATATCTTGTTTGTGAGAGAAGGAAGTAAGGAGGTTTATGGATATACATGAAGTATGACAATTTATGATAAATTGAAGCCAAGACCAAAGAAGAAAGAAGAACAAGGGTCAGGGACAAAGTAGAGTTAGTGAGGCAGAAATGCCCATCGAAATAAGCAAGTGGGCCACACATTTGGCTCTGAGATTTTTAGCAGTCAATTTGAAAAGGGTAATTTGGGATTAAGGCTCACTCACCTGAATTTCTGTTCTAACAAGACCTGGCCTGTTATTTGCAAATAGACCAAAAATGGCCAATTAATCTGTTGCAGAGGAAATTTGCTTTGCGGTTTAGGCAGAGACTTGCAAAGAACTGAGTGTCCTTTATTTGAATCTCTAATGAGCCAAGTCACTTCCCTGTTGTTTCCTTGTGTCCCAATGTTCTACTTTCGTTCTTTGTCTTGACTGCTCTGTGTATCTCTGTGTGTCTTGCTTAACCACGTTAGAGTTTGCTGTTTTGTGGGACGGTCCCACAGTGTGACACAACTGGGGACAGAGACACACTGAGGGGACAGAGGAGCCCCCTTCGTCATAACAAGGTTACAATAATCCTAACCTGTAAAACAAATCATTCAAGGAAAACAATTGCCCCAGGGTTATTGAAGCAAAGTGAAATGACAAAGTTGGTTGGAGATTTCACCAGAGGTTTTCACCAATATTGAAGTAATCTGCCAAGAGCTGGAATTCAGATTTTTCCCCCCTACATTCAAGGCCACAGGGAGCTGAGAAATCGGTTTGCAGTAAGTAAAAAAGATAGAAGAAAGAACAAATGAAGAACAAACAAATTACAGACTAGTTAATTGCCCCGAAATAGAAGAAGTTTTGATAAATACTGTGGAAAGAAAAGGTATAAGGCACAGTGTTCGTGTTCTGCGAGATAAGGTATAGAAAAGACATTTATAGATGTGACCAGGCAAGACAGGAATCCTGAATGAAGGGTGCAGACAGTAGGTGTGTGGATTTTGACAGGCATAAGGAGGCCACTTTTGGCTCAGATCACAGGGAAGGAGATGGTTCTTGAAGAAATGGGCTGGTTTTCCATCAGTGGAATTGGTGGAAAGGTATTATTGGTGAAATGAGTAGAATAATCAGGTATCTGAAGCAAGGAAAATAACAAGCATTTAAGTAAAATGGTGACCGGATGTTTCTATTGGAAGGAGTGATACATAATACTAGAGGCAATTGGGCAGCGTCTGAAGGCCCGTCTCCAGTTTTGTATGAGCCCATAAGCAACAGGGAATGTTGACATTGCCGAGCAGAAGTGACACAGTCAAATTTTTAGGAAAGTTCTGTGCTTCATCCTGTAGTCTTTCTTCT
This sequence comes from Panthera leo, assembly GCF_018350215.1. Lineage (NCBI taxonomy): Eukaryota > Metazoa > Chordata > Mammalia > Carnivora > Felidae > Panthera > Panthera leo. Next base: position 143,092,165 of record NC_056687.1, on the reverse strand, counting down.
TTCCGCTCATGCTGGTCAGGCTGCTCAGGTACCTCTCATTTTCTGGAGTACACACAGATGTCCTCTGTCTTGCAGCCTGTAAAAGTCTGTCTGGAATACTCTGAAATACTCTTGGCATCCTGGTCCATGGCCCACCCTGTCTCTCCTTTACTTTCTGCCACAACAAACCCTGGTTCACTCAACTTGCAGCCTCTTCTCGTGCTGGCTTACCCCTCCCCCACCCCACGGGACTCTGACCTTGAAGGCAGAGGTGGGTATCAGGCATGATAGGTGCTATAAGCGAGGTCCACACAGTAACGCCAACCAGGGACGGACTGAACAGCTCTGCCGGGAAGGCTCAGGCGGGTGCTCACCAGGAGGCTGAGCTGAGCCCTGAAAGGTGATCAGGAATCAGTCTGCAGCACATGCCCAGGCATGGAGTGGTCAAACACTACGGTGGTTTCTGGGACAAGTGACTGGTTTAATGCGGCCAGAATGTGGGGCACGGTTTTATATTTCTCTGGCATGTTTTGTTTATTTATTTATTTGTATCATATGGACTTGCAGATTCGTAGTTTATTCTGTGGTGGATTTATTTTTCAGTACTGCATAGCAAATCATTCCAAAACTTAGTTGTTTAAAACAATGATCATTTACTGTGTCTTACCTATTCTGCAGGTCATGAATTCAGAGCAGTTAGCCTGGATGGTTCTGGTTCAGGTTTCTGCCACTGGGTGCCCACTAGCCATGATTCTTTCAACATCAACTGGGGCACCGCTTCCAAGGTGGCTCATTCACATAGCTGGCAATGGGTGCTGTTTGTGGGTGGGAGGCTTCTCTCCACAGGGCTGTTTGTCCTCACAGCATGAGCTGGGGATTCCCCAGAACTACCCCCCTACATGTTGAAAAAAATTTTTAATGTTTATTTATTTTTGAGAGAGAGAGACAGGCAGAGAGAGATGGAGACACAGAATCCAAGCAGGCTCCAGGCTCTGAGCTGTCAGCACAGAGCCCGATGTGGGGCTCGAACCCACAAACTGCGAGATCATGACCTGAGCCGAGGTCGGACATTCAACCGACTCAGCCACCCAGGTGCCCCTAGTTGTTCTTGTTGTTGCTGCTGTTGTTTTTAAGTTAATTTATTTTCAGAGAGAGAGCATACATGCAAGCAGGGGAGGGGCAGAGAGAGAGAGGGAGAGAGAGAATCCCAAGAAGTTTCCGCTCTCTGTGTGCAGAGCCTGACTTGGGGCTCAATCTCCTGGCTGTGAGATCATGACCTGAGCCTAAACCAAGAGTCGGACGCTCAACCCAGGTGCCCTGAGACGAGCAAGTTTGGTTCATGTTGAGCTGCTGTTATAATCAAGGGAGACTGAAAATACATAAATAACTGTAAGATATGACAGGTGGCGTTACAGGCAATGAAGAAAAATAAAACAGCATAAGGCAGAAAGAGTAAATGTTTAAGTCAAAGATGTTTAAATCTTGGAAAACCCCTAAATTTGACTTGGCTATCATGTTAATTATTGTTTTGGGAAAAAACTCATTCCCTTTATCCGGCCTCCAATTACCACTTCCCCCATTTTGTTACTTTGTTTATTCTGTGCTGGATTGTTATCCTCACGGGCTCCGTGCTTCTATTTCTGTAGCTTCCAGCCATTAACTTCGATAGTGCCCAAAATAGCATGACGAAGTCTGAGCCTGCCATCAAGGTGGGTGGACACAGAACCCGAGGTCAGTGGCATGAGTCCACAGAAGCTGTTGAACTTGAAAATTTTAGGTAAGAATCCAGTATCTCCCCTGCCTTCAACAACCTATTCTAATTAGCCCAAAACTTTGTTTGTTTGTCACGGGAGCTAAAATTTACAAGTGTTTCAGAATTTACCATGGGGATTCTTAATAATTTCAGTGTTTAAACCATTCCCAGAAATAGTGTGTAAATAACAGCTTAGTGGCTTTAGGTGGAACCGACAGAGTTTCAGGACACCTTGCTGAGACACCTCTGCCATTTGTTCTATGAGGAAATGGTTCCAAGTTGTTGGCCTGGCTCAGCTGATTCCAGGCTTTGTCTTCAGCGTTTGGTCTGTCCATACCTTGCCAGCAATGAGGAGGCATAAAAGAAGCCGTTGCTCTGAACAGATATGGTGGCTCAGGACTGTGGTTGTCAAAGCAACTGAGGTTTTCAGTTGAAGGGATTACACCTCACCTTTAACATTGAAACTGGCAACCCACATTCATCTGTCCTGTCACCATTTAGACCTGCCAGAAGTTGCACATTCTTGTGGGCCACTCCCCTTCCAGGAGCTGGGTCTCTCGGCTTTACAATGTGCTGAGGTCATCTGGCACTAAGTGCTGTGTAAATAATGAATGGTATGAAATATCAACATGAATATTCTAGAATGATCATTTATTTATTTGACCTAGATTTCTTCTCCCTGTCATTTTATGGCAATGAATTTAATAGTCTACAAAAGGCATACGACAGTAAATGGTTTATATTTAGTGAGGAACACTAAATTCTTTAAAAATGCTTACATATTCAGTCTACTGGTATCCATGTACTAAGAATGCCCTCGCCTGGCTAGGGTAGGGACACGCTGTCCAATGACCAGTGAAAGACTGCAAAGGAAGAACAGTACAAATGACAACATAAGGCTGTAGAACTTGCCTTTGAGGTGATGTGTTCATGTAATTCCAGATTATTGGCTTAGATCTTAAAATTGGTCTATTTTAATATGCACAAAAATAACATATATTTTGTAGCAGTGCCACCATTTTGTGCATTATCTCTTATCCTCTCCCAGTTTTAAAGTGGAATTTATAATTTAAAGTAGTATTTATAACCTCTTTAATGGGTTGTAATATCAGAAAAAAGAAGCCGAAAATGGGATATCTCCAGACTTTGTTAAACACACATACACACACACACACACACACACACACACACACACACACACCCCATATGCAAACAATCAACAACCACAAAAACTTGTTTACAGCCTAATGCGGTGTCTAGATAATATGCACCAATCATTCTTTCTCTTTGCATACCCTTTTCCTCCTTCTGAACAAGTTTAGCTATTAAGTGTTTATAGGGAATCCTTTAGTTAAATGGTAAAATGAAATATATATGCTTGATTATAATCTTTATTATTAGCTTTATAATTTAATCCTTTTTTAACAGTGGCCATGTGCCTTTAATAATGTGTTAAATCCTGAGAATCCTTCAATATTTGCATGAATATAGATGATCTTTGCCTGCATTGCTAACTTTGAGACAGGCTAAATAATTTTTATTACAAAATGCTTTTCTGTTTGTTTAATCTCAGTATAAACTACAAGAATGAGAGAAACTTCAGTAAACATCCGCAGCATAAACTGTTTCAGGAGATCTTTACAGCCTTGGTGAAAAATAGACTCATATGCAGGTAAGACTGTCGCAGAAAAGACCAACAATTTACACATGAATAGCATATCTTATATATCTTATTTCTAGCATATGGTTTGAAGGAGTTTATGAGATTGGATACAACATCCTTAAAGGATAAAACAGAGCAAATATCATTTAGAAGGAGGCAAATGAATAGGCATTGCAAGTGATCTCATTAAAATCACTCTGATTAAATACTGAATTTTGCCAAATATTGTGACAGATGAGGTAAAATGGGAAAACACCCATGTTACACTGTTTTTCTTATTTTCCTTACTATGAATTTGGATACTCAGGAGTTTACTGCCAGGGTCCTTATGAAACAGACACTGCGTAACCCCCTGACCAACATCCTCATGGTACACTTCTTCAGTTGATACAAGGACTGATTAAATGGGCTGCCCCAGCTTTGACCTTGGGGAAAGGATGAATGTGTACCCCCCAGTACAGCCCAATGATGATGTTTCTTCTTGGGACCAAGTTAAATGTTCCCTCTATTGATCTTCATTGCACTTAACACAAGTGCAGTGTTGGAACTATGGGGAGGGTTAGCAAGACCTATTTCTGTCTCACAAACATCAGGCGTCTTCAGTGAGCCATTGACTAGTGCTGGATTGTAGTCAGGACTGAATTTTCTATTCATTCTGGGCTGCTTGAAGTGAGAGCTGGTTATGTTGCTGCTAGTTATGAAGGTGGCTCCCAGCATTGTTACATGGATAGGACCTTGCCTTCTACTCTTCCCTGGAGGCCCAGGCTCTCTCCTGACAAGCAGCGGCTGAAAGGATGCCTATAAAGAACCGTGAATCTTCTGCATCGCTTTGTGACTCGATTGAGATATCTGAATTCTGCCCCAGTGAGATGGGAAAAAATTACTCCTGTTGGAAAATAGAAGAAATATTAAGAATTTAATGTCTTGAGCAAGATAAGACTTTGACTTGGTCCAGTGCAATAGCTGACTTTAAATAGAACAGTATCCCGGTGCGTCCTCCATGATGAATCAGCTACAAAACATGCCTAAGTGGCAGCCTAACAATTTGATCTTTAGAAGGGGCTTATTTGGTATTAAATATTCAAGGGTTGGACAGTGGCTGCCAAATACATTTGTTTAGTTTAAAGCAATCCAGGTTTGGGACTGCATCTATTATGTCTTTGTACCTGATTTAAGCAGAGGATTATAGGACGGATTCAGATGATACAAAAAGCCTAAAATCTTTATCGTGGCTATGGAATCGGGTCCCTGCTCAGTTCTTGACAGTATACTCAGATTGTTGAAAGATTAATGAACACTACAAAGGCCCTGAAATTGCCCTGAACTGTTTTCTCCCTGAGCTCGAACAGAGTACAACGATGGTTAGTAGCAGAATAATTATGCCTGGAATGGTATTAGGAAATGACATTCTTTAATTCATTGTGAAGACGGCTATCATGGACTGTTCAACGGATGTCTCATAGACCATTTATTGGGTCAGTACTTTGAGGAAGGAAGAATACTTGCAGAATTAAAGATGTGAGAGATGTCACTGTGTCCCCACTCTGAGGGCACTAGATGCAAAATTGTTAGGGAAACTAATTGGGCAAGGGTTGGCATCCAACAGTTGAAAAGATCTTAACAATTCTGAAGTTAAGAGATCTCTTGTCAGGACCTTTTCAAATTCTTAGTGATTAATGAGGCATCTTAGATTGGATGGAATTACTGGCTTGCAACATGAGTAGTCCCTGGAAATCTTCAAACTAGGAAGAGATGATTATAGATCTCTTTGCCTTCATAGTACGAGAAGGAATTTAGGAATGTTGAACATCAAGGGCATCCTTTTATGTCATCCTTTGGCTGCTGATGGATTGTTACGTTCAGTTCTATTCTAAAAGCAAGGTTGGGTCAAAGATGGCTTAAGTGTAAAGGTCTTCCATTGTTCCTCACCCCATATGACCTTGCTAAGATAGTCAGAATTACCTCCCCCCCCCCCCCCCCCCTCTAAATTTAGACTTACAGAAGAATTACATCTCAGGGACTTTTCTGGTATAGCTTCCTATCCTATTTCTTTGCCAACATCAGATTTAATGTTGGCTGGAAAGCTTGGATTCAATGCATTTGAATACATTTGTATATCTACTGTGTGCAAGGAAGAGAGGGAATAAGCATTGGGGAAGGAAGAGAGGCTGAAAATACAAAGATGAATAAAACACATGATCCCTTTCTTCTAGGGACTCAGCATCTACTCTGGTCAGCAAAACAATTATCCACTATCCCAATACAAGGGAAAATATGGTGGATATAAACTATTTATATTATTACAACTAAAGACTGGGGGAGATTGAGGGGTGTGGACTTTGGTCTTTGGTCCAATTCAGGCTGTAGACGAGATTGGACACATTCAGGATGTTATGCCATTCAATTTTACCCTGAGGATATAGCTGATTGGAATTTTGTGTCACGTGTGGAGTGTGAGCCCTTCCACGTCTTCTGTCAGTTTATGCCCCAGTGATGCTGTTCTTATTGTTGTTCTATTTCATTCTTCCCCACTGCAGTCTTCCTCTAAACCATACTTCTAGATACTTCCTTTCTGGGTGCATTTCCCAAGATTGGCCTATGATTACTCCCTTGTTCTCAGAAGTGAAGATTGCGAGGCGGCATCTGAAATGAGATGGGAGTTGTTAATCCAGGGTCAGATAAGGTAACACAGTAAGCACTGCAGACACCTCGTGGTACATCTCAGAGGGCAAGTGAAAGAAGCATCCCTGAAGCTGAGGTTACTCCTGGTTACACATGGTCACAAATCTTGACTCATGGCAGAGTACAAAAGCAAATTTTGATCTTCCAACTTTTCATTCAGCCATAATGTCATCTATTGGAGAGTCTAGTTGGAAAATAAATCCACCCCCTTTCCATTTCACCTGCCTGTCCAGGAAAGTACAAAGGGTGCTGGGTATCCAAGACCAGGTTGTTATGAGGTTGCATAGGAAAGAAAAAGTTGTCACAACATTGGCATATCCTCTAATTAACTACTTATAAAATTGACCTCTACTCAAGGATCTCTTCTGTGTATCTGTTCCTCTGAGCTCCCTCTTTGTTGGTCCATTCCTTGCTGATTGCCAGATGATGTGCAGATCCTGTAATACAGTGCAAATATAACATAGTTTTTCTTGTGAAATGAACTTGCAAATGTGGCTAAAGATGTAGAATATCCTGACGATACTAAAAAAATAATTATAGTGCCGAGCTGTTGGAATCTGGCTAATGAGGCGCCAGCATAATTAGACCACTGACAAATTGAAGAAGGGGCATTAACGAGGACAATGACAAGGTGGGACTTCAAAAAAGTGCATTTGGACCACAAAGGTTAGGAGAGGCCTTTAGGAAAAATTGATGACTCTTTCTAATATATTTGCAAAAATGAACCTCTTTATGCTGCCGAAGTCAAAAGTGAATTCAAGGATGTTGGATCATGTTATGTGATTGGTCAGAAAAAGTGTGCCCCAAAATGTCAGCAGAATCCGTTTTTGCTTTGTTCTAGTTATTAGGGCAGAGTTGCGGTTATAACTTAAATTTTGTGAAATGTAAAATAAAATATATCTTAGTTTATTTTTTAAGATAAGATTTTCCTTGCAATTTGCTCCCTGCTATTTAATATGTTTGGTGTTATTTTGAAGTGGGTTCACTTAGCTGGTCTCTTCCTGGTATGATTATTCTACAATTGCCAGAATATTGCAACTTTTGAGGAAGTAAGTATATATACCAGGTTCTGCCATTTCAGTTAAAAGAGAACCACCTGATCCATTTAGCATGACTTTTTTGCTCCAAAAATGCAATCACTTTTCTAATAAGAACAAGTTGGTGTCCTTATTATTTTACATCCCGTTTTCTGAAATATCTACTGTAAATGTGGCATATTTTGGAAATAGATTGCAAAAATCAATCACTTGGATATCCACCAGGTATGAAATTAAAATGTTCTAGCCTTTCCAGGAAAGCACTGCTTGTTCTTGGGCCACATGCAACCACTGGAACAAATTTTAACGTGGCCAAACCAATAAATGACAGCTTCCCATTAGTACATGACCTTCTGAGAGCCAGGCAGTGACTTCCAGACACAGTCTAGAGACCACATTTCCATGGCTAAAATCAGCCAATCCCCAAACACTTGGAGAGCTTTGCTCTGACAGACTGTGCCTTATAAGTTGTATATAATTACTCTCAATTCATCTTTTGTTTTACCTAGTGATTAGTGGACTTTTTCTTCTTTGGAGATCTTGAAGCTAACATGCCTAAAACAGGACTTTTGATTTTTCTTGCTCAACTTGCCCTCCCTCAGCTTTATTCTTCCCCACCTATTGCCTGGTCCAAACTGCCATCATCTCTTACTTGGACAATTGCAGTAAGTTTACTTGGTTCCCTGCTTTGATCCCCAATTCCCTATACTGTTCTCAATACTGCCACCTAAAGGATCCTTTCAAAAATCTGTTGGATCATACTAGTTCTCTGCTTGGAGCCTTTTAGTGGCTTTCCAGAATAAAAATTCCAAAGTCCCTATTCTTATTCTCCAAAGACCTACAGATCTGGCTCCTGCCATCTGTCCGACTTCAGCTCCTAATACCTTGTCTTGGCTCACTTTGCTTCAGCCCGACGGACTTCCTTACTATTGCTTGCACAAACAATCACACTCCTGCTCAGGGACTATATACTTAACTCTTCTGCTGTTCTGACCTAGACTCACTCCTCACTTCACTTGGATGCTAATCTGCCCAGAGAACCCTTCTCTGACTTCCCTAAAATAATATCCCCTGGACTGTCTAAACCCTTAAACTTTCTTGTCCTCCATTATACACCACCTCGTATAAATTTTTATTTGTTTGTTTTTATTATTGCTCTTCTCCCTTTAGAAGGTCAGCTCCATGAACACAAGTCCACGGTTTTGTCCTTTGCCTTACCCTGGGCATGTAACCATGCCTGGCTACCAGTAGGTGATGAGTAAATATTTGAAAAAATTCTACCTCTGAAACTTCCATCAACTGTGTAGAAGAAACACATATAGGCAGTCCCTTCTGCTCAATATCTCTCTGACTTTAGGGACTAGCATAACCCATTGGATGGACTTCCGGTTGGGCGCATATTTGGGGCTAAATTTAGTGGGAAACACAAAGAAAGAAGAAAGACCCGCTATGAATACTGGAATAAGCCGGTAAAGATGCGTTGAGTATTCATTTGTAGTTAATTTCTTCACGCATACTTTTTTTTTCTTCTAAGTCTTACCACGGCTATTTGGATGTGAATTTTACTTTTCTAACATCTCTCCCCCTCCAAAAAGAATACAGGGCTCTGTTGTATGAATGCGAGATAATATTTATTTTGAAACAGGCTTGATTGAATTTCTCCACTCTTAAATTTTGAGTCGGAGGTGGAAGTGTTGTTGTTGTTGTTGTTGTTGTTTTGTGTATTAATGGAAGAGGCGGTTTAAATGACACGTCACCATGAAGATGCCGCTTATTCTGAGGGAGAAAGAGAGCGAAGCGTGGTACGAATGAGGACTAGGGTGAACCTCTGGCTTGTGCACCCGTCCCTGGGTTCAGCTGACCTCAGACCATTTGGCTGTCCTGTGTGGTATTTACCTTCCAATACCGCAGCTTCGTGACTGCTTTTTACGTGGAGCTCTCACATCACATACGGGTTTCTTCCACCGTGCAAGACGGTGAAGGCCCTGCGACCACATTTCAGTTGCTGTGTTGCCCGTGCCACTTTTCCTTCCCGTTTTGTACTGAAAGCGGAGCGTGATGCTGAAAGCGATGTGGCAGGTGGTCATGGGCAAAGGCCGTGGGAGCTGATCACGCTGTTCTGTATTAATAGTCCTGTGAAAGAAGTGGCAAAAGTTCAGTCACAAGAGGGGATAAATATTTGCCCGCTCATGAATCCGCTGCTGTGCGGCGGCTATATTGGGACATACCCTCCAGGGAAACGCTGTCTTTGCAGACAGACAGCTTTTTCAGAGCTGCCCCAGAGGACCCCCGGCTGCTGTGCTGAACATTCCTGCTCCCACAGTGTACGTGTTGGAGAGTCACTGTCCCTGCAGTCACCCCCGCCTGTGGGACCTGGAGTGGTGCTGGGGCGGGGAGGGACCCAGGAGTCAGGCCCCAGCTCTGCTCTCCTGTGCAGCCTTGGGCCAGCCTCTGGGTTCCTCCGGGCTGCAGTTGCTGGCTCAATACAATGAGAGCACCCGTCTTTATGGCCTGCCGCTATTATTCTCTGTAATTCTCTGGTTGCACTAAGTCGTGTGTTTCCTAGTCCCCCACCTCTTGGCAAACAGAGATATATATCATCTTACAGAACACGCCATTCCTCTTGAATACCAGGGCTCCATCCCATGTGCTGCGTCCTTGTGGGGGGTTAGGGGCTGGGAGCCAAGGAAGGAACAACTGCTCCTTCAGAGGTCAGCGCTCAGAGAGCAGAAGCCAGAGGACTCAGACACCAGGAATTCTATTTACATTTATAACAGCAGAGGCCAGAATCACGTAGAAATATTAATAGCTTTGGGCTTTAGTCCCAAAATTGCAAAACAAAAAATGCCGTTTGCTTGGAACAGAACCTTTAACTCAGACTTTTCTGGAACTCTTCATTTATTTCTATTCCTTCAATAATAATAAGTTTAAAAAGCCTATCCTGGCATATTTTTTTTTTCTTTTTTATAGGGGGGAGGAAATAGGGGAAAAAAAGCTTTTTGTATTTATTTTAATATGAAAAACGTTGCAAACGTCATGACTTTTCCTCATGAAGATTGTATATAGTTAACAGGAAAAATACCAGTGCACACATATTTATAGCTTGAATCACCTCTTGATATGTCTCATGGCTTTTCCTCTTAAATAATGAAAAGCAATCAGCATTAAACCTCATTAGGTTTTTAGCAGCTGTTGCAACTTGATCATTATTTCTTTTAGGTCTTTGGGATGTCGGATCTCTGCACTCCAGTTCAGGCTCCGTGCTATCTTTAGCTGACCCCAGCACCTGAAGGGGAAAGTAGTCATGTGCCCTCTCCCTATTTATAAAGATTAGAGGTATTCTGTCTGAAATAAGAGTCTCAGAATAAGTGTCCCCATAGGTGATTGTTTTAAATTCAAAGCGCATTTCAAATTTGCAGTATTTTCCTCAACGCAGGGAAGTCGGGATGAACGATGGCAGGGACTTGGCTAACTGTGCCTGGCTGGCGGCACCGGCATGGGTTGAGTCCTGCCTTTATTCTCAGAAACTGAGCTTTGCCTCCGTAGCAAAGGTGTCGCTGTCATGGTGCCTGGGCGAGAGGAGGGCCAGGGTTTGATGGTGGGTGTGGTGGGCAGCTCCTGCCGGGAGCCCTGGTGATGGCGGGGAGAGCAGTTCTCAGCCAGTGATGCTTTTGGGACGTCTTGTTCAGCCTCTGTCTGTAGCCAGGCCTCTGTGGGGTGGGGTGGGGGGGTTGGGGGGTGCTCTAACCTATCAGGAGCTCTCAGACATCCCTGGGAATATAAGAACATGGGAAAAGCATATTTGCCAACTTCCTTCTGGAAGGAATAGTGAGGGGTTTGGGGTGGAGCGGAAGGGGGTAGGGTGGGGCGTGACACCTCCAGTGGCAGTGACCGTAGATGTTCGTCCTGCCTTTGAGGAGGGTCGGTCTCGTGCACTCACGTTTGAGATGTGCAGGTTTGGGAGCAGAGCTGAATTTCTCAGGACCGTGGAGGAGATGAAGCTGTATTCTACCACCAATGCTAAGGATTAATATGAGGCAGGCCAGGCAAGGGTTGGCTTGGGACCTTAGCTTAAGCAAATGTTCCACTTGACGGAGGGGCAGACCTTTAAAGTATCCTAACCTTGCTGGATGCATAAGTAACCCAGCTGTGGGGGTGGGAGAAGTTATGTGGCTTCTAGTCTGGAACAGCTTTCCTTATCTTCCTCAGTTTTTCTTGGCTAACTATGGAATAACAGACACTCTTTGTTTTAGTGTTTTGTTAACATTTGCACCAAGCACCACTGTCGGGCTAGCTTAGAGGACCGTGTGAGACAGTGTTGGCTGAGAGGGTGCCCGTGCTTGTCTTTGCCCTTCTCCTTCGTGCTCCCCACTCTCCATGGTCTCCCCTGAGATTACATCCTTAGCCATTCACCTGTACACCAACCTTCATCTCAGGGTCTGCTTCTGGGGAAACTGATCCAAGGAAATGCTTTTTCACGGTGTTCCCCAAACTGCCCACCAAAGTGCCCTGGAGGCTACAGAGCACCCCCAGGGTGTCATGGAGTGTTTGAAATTTTCAAGGAGAAGAACGCTATGCAATATCTGTCAGATACAGTGCCAACTGCTCAAGGTGCTGTATGATTTCCATATTAAGATTGGGCTACCTTCCTTTCAATGATGGCGTATGTTTCTGAAGCTGGGTTTTCCATGGTTGTTACGATAAAAAGCAAGTACGAGGTGAAAAGCAGGTGGAAGAGGAGAAGGTGGTGGTATCCAATCTGATCACAAGGCTTGAGAATTTGTTTAGTGTTTACAGGAGCACACACACCATTAGTAAGTAAATGTGCTTAAGAATGAAATAAAAATATTTTTCTTAAAATGTATGCGTATAATTTTTTCAAATGGATTCTAGGTTATTAGGGCATAAGTTCTTGTTAAGTCAAATTTAATTATTGGAACTTTTAGCTATTTCTTTTGGTCAGGCGCTGCCCCTCAGTCAGCAAGGGCAGTACGAACCAAATGATGATGGCAGTTTTTATGCATTTCACGCTAACATGGATTGAGTGTTCAGGTACCAAATAATAGTCCTTGTTGTAGCTTATGCTCGAAATAAACTAATGCTATTCCTTTGTGTGTCCCTTATTGTCCTGCACTGTTTTGTGTTGTTCATGAACTGTCACACTGGCCTCTTCAACACGGGCAAACATGCTTTCTCTTGTTTTCTTCTTTCAGAGAGTGGGTTAATCGAGCCCCATCTATTCACTTTCTGAGAGTATTAATCTGTCTGAGACTACTAATGAGGGATCCATGTTATCAGGTTGGTTGGAAAAAATAAAGGTAGTTTTTACTTGTTATGAAGATGAAGTAAAGATCTGGGATCATGTTAGCTTTTTTTTTTTTTTTTTTTTCCTGTCTCACAACTCAATAGCTTTCAAATTTAGGAGGTGTCTCAACTGCTATTTAAAAAGATATGAGAAACAATTTAATAGGGACAAACAAATCTGTATGTTTCTGCTGTATTAACTATGGTATTAAGTGGATGGGACTTCTGGCGTATGTTTAAACCATTGGCAGTTCAGGCCACACCTTTGAGTGTGTTCAAGGCTAAGCAGCTCCCTTGGTCAAAGTCAGCAGTGACAAGTGGGGGCCTTCTCAGGGAGTTCCCGAGGCAGCCCGTGGGAAAGGCAGAGGCTGCAGTTTTAGCAGCTGCTCCAGAGTCCGGGCCCTTGCCCACACCTAAGTTGGAGGTGAGCACGGGACCTGCCGCTGGTCTCCAATGAGGGTTGCGAGGCCGAGAAACTTTCCCCCCTCTCACTAGTTACTGGAGTGTGCTGCTGCCTCTAGTTTAGTGTTTCTTGAATTTTAACGTGCACAGGAATCCACTGGGAATCTTGTAAACACCAATTCTGATTCAGCAGGTACACACTGAGGCCCAAGTCTCTGCGTTTCTGTGAAGCTTCCAGAAGACGCCAATGCCACTGGTCCATGGCCCACACGTTGCACAGCAAGGACTTAGTGCTTTAGCAGTGAGGCTCTAAAAAACAAGCTTCCCTAACATTTCACCCAGACCTTCAAAATTATTTCTTCTAGTATCGGCTGGTAGACAGCTGCTTCCATAAAGCAGCAGTTCTCAAACATCTGTGTGTCAGAAACACATGGATGACCTACAGATCGCTAGGGGCCATCCCCACAGCTGGTCGTTCAGTAGGTTTGGGGAGGGCTGGAAAATCTGCTCTTCTAGTAAGTTCCCAGGTGAAGCTGATGCTTCTTGTCAGGGGACCACAGTTTGAGAACCACTGTTCCAAAGCCTCAAGATCGCTTATTTAGTCATTATTGTTACTGCTTGCCAATGTTAAATATTTAGAACGTACCTATTCTAAATACGTGCTTCGGTATTTTCACAGACTTTTTCCCCCCTAAGAAGCATCTCCTTTTACACCCTGTCCTGATGAGCTACCAGGAAGCTCAGACCACTCCAAAGATCTTTTACTTTGGACTTGGTTTTACTGATGAATTGTTTGCGTCGGAATGCGTTTCTCTTCCTTACCCCAATAACCATCTTTTCCAACCTTGGCACTTAAAAAAAGCGTTTCGTACTAGTCAGCTACAGAGCCTGCTCTGATTTGAGTCTTCTAGGATTCATGGTGGTGCCACCTGTTTCCTTTAGACGAATCACCACTTCATTCTGTATTCTAAGCTGGCCTTGTGCTATTATAGTTTAGTGAGCCCTTTGACTATGTGACTCAGGGCATTGTCCAAATGGCTTTCTGTCCTGGTTGCTCAGGGTTTTTTTGGGAAGACAGCATCCTTTTTTTTTCCCATGACCAGCTGTACAGAACTATGCATTCCATGTATTTCTGAAGGGCCGTTTGCAATTCTGTGTGCAGCGTATGTAATAACAGTGGACCACGTGTTCCATTTTGCCTGGGTCAGTCCCAGTATGTGTTCCTTGTTCCCACTTAATTATTAATAACATCTCCTTTCACTCTCATGAAGGTAGGTTTTTAGCAGGGGCTCTAATTTTCTGACTTATAGAAGTTAGCAAAGTATTTGCCTCAGAGATTTTCTGTTTGTTTAGAAAATTGATGACCGTTGTGTCCTACTCTGCTGATCTCCATCAAAGTATTGCCTTTCTTAGTCTAGTTCTTGATGGATCGGGACAGGGTTGATTGCCCTGCTCTCTCCAGGAAAGAATTCAGTGACCTCATTGTTTATGGGATTTTGTGACTAAACACATATTGAAATGAAGTCCTTCCCCGATTTCTAGTCTTTCCATAGAAGGGTATTCTCTCTGAATATCTCCTCCTGGCACTCTTTCCACAAAGAAGAGCGTGTGCTCAGGCGGTTGTTGAACATCTTGAGTTGCCAAGAATTGTTGGCCGAAGTCACAAAGCTTTGCTGGGGTTTACTGTAATTTATACCAGTTAATCTCAGCGAGGCTTCATCCTTGCTAGGCATTCCTTTCCTCGCTTGTTGAGTCTGTGCCGCAGGATCCACAGTGGCTGTTCCAAACCCTGTCCGCTTCTCATACTCCGATCCCCTCCTGACCCTGTCATCCTCACCAAATTACAGCATTGTCTGCTTTCTGGGAAAACCAAAGCCATTCCAGTGGGAACTCTCTTATTATCTCTTCTTTGTTGCTTGAAATATTAGGGTTGCCTTGAAGCTTTATGTTCTTCTTGTCTCAGAAGACATATCCCTCCTCCTTGCCAAGGCTTACCCATCTATCTATTCTCTTCATTTCTATGTCAGTGTCTCCCTTTCTATTTTCTATTATTGTAAAAATCTCCTCTCCTGGACCCAGATGTCCCTTCGAATCTTCACCTTCCCTTCATTACTACATTTCTTGAGAGGTCAGGCTATATCTCTTGAACCCACTTCCTCTCTGTCAGAACTGATGTGCTGTATTGCTTTCACACTGAATTCTTGTGAACAGGGTTCTCCCTGGAAGCCATGTTTCAGTCAGCATCCGTTGATCCAGAGGTTGCAAACTGGTAGCTCAGAGATTGGATCTTGCCTGCCAGAGACTTCAGTATATGCTTAACGGAGACTCCAGCAAGAAAAAAACTGGAAGGAATGAAAGAGAAGCCATTTTGAAAATATGGAGTGCTTAGGGTTGTTCGCAATTAAAGGGAGACACGTGGTCTGAGGTTTCAAGTATGTTAGGAATCCCAAGCAGGATACAGAGAAATGGCCACCTGGACTTTACTGTGAAGCCGTAGTACATTGCTTACCGAGGATGAAGTGAAAATCTTAAAAGCTCCTAAGTACAATTATCTTAGCAACCACAGTAAAAAGATGGGCAGGCTGAGTGACCTTATCCCAGCACTCAACTCCCTTAGCAGCCCACAGGCTTCACCGCATTTTCCGTTTGTCTCCACCGCTCCCAGGAGGCCATAGCTCTTCCTGAGCACTTTGTGTTTTTCTGTATTACTGCTCTTTTTCTTGACCCTGCCTTCCTAAGTGTTAACCTTCCCAAAGTTCTTTATTTTTTCAAGTTTATTTATTTTGAGAGAGAGAAAGAGAGAGCGAGCAGGGGAGGGGCAGAAAGAGAGGGAGAGAGATAATCCCAGGTAGGCTCTGTACTATCAGCAAAGAGCCCAACAACGCGGGGCTTGATCCCACGAACTGCGAGATGGTGACCTGAGCCAAAACCAAGAGCCGGAGGCTTAACCGACTGAGCAACCCAGGCGCCCCATCCAAAGTTCTTTTCTTTCATCATCTTCTCCCCTATCTCCCATGCTCTTGGCTTCAACTATCGTTGTTGGCATTGTTGTTTTTTTGCTTACAAGTACATACCTCCAGTCTCCAACTTTTCTCTTCATGTAAGTCACAAATTTCCAGGAGTATTTTGGACGGCCATATGGATGACACAATAGTGTAATTGTTCTCAAAGTGCGATTTGGGGACGGCTTATGGATCTCTGAAACCCTTTCAGGGATTCTACCAGGCCAAAAATATCTTAAAAATAATGCCACGGTGTTGTTTGACTTTTCACACTCACTGTCTTACATATATGAGTGGCGTTCTCCAGAGGCTCTGGGATGCGTGAAAATGTCACAGCTCCGATGGCCGATGGAACGTGTGCTTGTCTACTCCTCCTGTGTTTTAAAATGTTCGCACTTTTAACTTGTAATATGATAAGTAGATATACCCCACATAAACAGAACTCTTTGAGGTTCTCAGTAACTTCTAAGAGTGTGAAGGAACACAGAGACCAAAGAGTTTGAGAAGCACTGTGGTGGTGCATTCCACTCAGTAACTTTAAAATGGAGCTCTTTGATCCTTCCTCTCACCTTGAACCTTCAGAAGCAACTCTTAATCCTTTTAATGGCGCTACCTTGCTTCCAGACTCCAAGGTAGGAAACTTTAAAACATCTCTTATATTTTCTTCTTACTTATCCCCTACAAATAGAACCTACCAAGGTTTTCAAGAGTACTGCTATTCCATCTGGAAAGATAAGATGCCAGCACATAGAGGGGCCGAAAATCAAGACCCAGAAATGAGCAGTGTGGAACCACTGTTGAGTTTAAGCAGAGGAGTAAAGTGATCACATTTGTGATTCACTGTTAAGGGCTCACTGCAGTGTGCTCGACATTGATTTGGTTGCTGATTAGGTGTAGGATGAGAGCATCCAACGTCACTGACATTTTCGGCCATTGCAAAAATAGTGGTGCATAACAACATCTATTTTGGTGTTGCACTGTGCTCCCTTTTTAAAGAACATACTCTTTATCTGTATTATATTATTGTATCACTTTTTTTAAAAAAGGAAAACCTCAGGGAATAGAACATGGACATTTGTTCACATACTGCACATTGGACTGCAGGTCAGATTGACTTGGGGACTTTCTCCAGGTCATTGGGTTCAGAAGTACAGAAGCCAGTCTTGTGACTCTGTGGCTTGTGAGCAGGGAGAAAATGCTGAGATCTGACAGGGCACTCGGGAGGTGTTGCTGTCATCCAAGTGTGCGGTCATATTTGCTTCTCCGGTTAGTAGTCAGAACCGTTAAGCCCAGGTATGCGCATGCGTAACTTGTGGTTCTGGTTTGCTGCAGCTGACGCTCTCAGGTTAGAGCAATCCCATTGGTATGACCAAACGAAATATAGGGAGGACCCTGATTCTGTGAGCCATCTCCTAGCCTTGCTCCAGTCTCCATAGGAGCATGGGGGGCCGAAGCGGGGAGTGTTTATTTTGTAAATGAAGGGCAAATTCTTGAGTATGTAACAACAACATTCCCAGAGAGTGACAGACCCTCTCTCTCTTTCCTATACGTCATAACAGTGCTTCTCCAATGGTGATCCACGGGAGTTAATACATATTCAGTGAAAAGAAGTGTGCTTCAATTAATGATGTTTGGGAAAAACTGCACTCAGTTCTCCCATTGGAGGCTTATAATGCATGGCGGGATGTTCAAAGCTCTGAGGGGCCCTATGATAAAACCAATTGTCAAACTCTGTTTAAAGTATTATTTTACAAGCTAATTTGAATTTGGCCATGAAATTATTACTATTTTTTAAATAGAATGTCTAATGCTACCCACTGCACAGAATAAAAGCGTTATTCCCAGAACAGAGTTTGGGACTTAGTCCCAAATTGTTAATACTAATTATTGGATTGATATGTTACTTGTCAAGGTAAAAACTTAAAAACGACCATGACCATGACCAATCATTTAAACATTATTCTCTCCCGTGGTGTCTTCTCACTTCCAAGCCTCGAATTTAAATCTCCTTCAAGTCAACAACTCCCAGATTTTAAATTTTTTTTTTCAACGTTTTTTATTTATTTTTGGGACAGAGAGAGACAGAGCATGAACGGGGGAGGGACAGAGAGAGAGGGAGACACAGAATCGGAAACAGGCTCCAGGCTCCGAGCCATCAGCCCAGAGCCTGACGCGGGGCTCGAACTCACGGACCGCGAGATCGTGACCTGGCTGAAGTCGGACGCTTAACCGACTGCGCCACCCAGGCGCCCCAACAACTCCCAGATTTTAATCTTTTGCTCTCACGTCATTTCCCATGGTCTTTTGTACTTTTCTCAAGTGAATATCCCAGCAGTAGCTCAGTATGTCCCAAATCGAGTCTTCTCTGACCTAGACTAGACTCTTCCCGTCTCCTTCCTTATGTCTGTTAGTATCTGCCACCCCTTAGTCCCCAGGCTCAAATAGGTGCTGTCTTCTACTTTGTCCCCTTTCTTCTAGCATGTCTTCGTGTTTACTTGATCACACGACTTCACAGACTATCTCTGCCTCTCCATTCTCCTTCCCACTGTCACCGCCAACCAACTGGGCTTCTAGGTGGCATTCTTTCCCTTTCTGGTTCATTCAAAAACCAGAAGGAAGTCCCCACAGCTGATTTCTTTCTTTCTTTCTTTTTTTTTTTCGTCAGAGAGCATGAGCTGGGGAGGGGCACAGAGAGAAGGGGACAGAGGATCTGTAGCGGGCTCTGTGCTGACAGGCTGATAGCAGCAGGTCCGATGCGGGGCTCAAACTCATGAACCATGAGATCATGACTTGAGCCGAAGTTGGACGCTCAACCAATTGAGCCACCCAGGTGCCCCCTCACAGCTGATTCTAATCATCCCTTGTTCACACATTTTCGTCAGATGTCATGGCCCTCATGACAGAGGTCACATTCAGGCTCACATCTAAGCCCTCCCACAGTTTGGTCCCACCTGGCTTTCCTGACATTATTCCCAGTAATGCCCTTCATGGAATCACGGAAGTGCTTCTCCTGATGTTCTTTCTGCACAACTTCCATGCGCCTTTGGACCTACTGTGCAAATCTCCCTGGTTTTCCCCAATTTCTTCTCAGCAACTCTATCCATCCTTCTATGCCCTTTCAGGGGCTACCATCCTTAAGACATTTTCCTTAGTCCTCCCGGCAGGATATTATGTGTTCCTCCTGGAGCATCATAGCACTTCATGTATAAGTGTTTTATAACGCTTTCCAAATTCTGTCTTGAGTGCCAGTTACTTGTATATCTAGCATATGCTTGCCTAAAGCTCAGTGCAGCAGGCCTCGGTCATCTTCACTGCATATTTGTGTCCCCTTCAGAGCCTAACACAGGGCTTTTATGTAATAAGAATGAAAAAAAATTGTTGAACAAACATAAGGAGTTTTATGTGTTATTTTTACATGTATAAAATATTCTGCCATAACTAGGAATAATGTGTACAATATTCTGTTTTTTAATTGCAGCTCTTCTACAGTAAAAACAATGATGAAAATTCAAATTAGTAGGCAGTCACAGAACTACTTTTTTTTTTTTTTTTTTTAGAGAAAGAGAAAGAGAGGGCACATGAGTGGGGGAGGGACAGAAGGGAGAAGGAGAGGGACAATCTTAAGCAGGCTCGATGTTCAGTGTGGAGCCCAGTGTGGGGCTCGAATCGACAACCCTGGGATTATGACCTGAGCCAAAATCAAGAGGTGGTTGCTCAACCAGCTGAGCCACCCAGGCACCCCACAAAACTATTTTAAATTGAGTTATAAGTGTGGCTTCATAGTTAATTGAAACATGGGTATGTTTAGTGTTTCCAAATTCACTTCACATTGAATAAGGAAACCTTGACAAGGAGGCCTGAAGAATCTGAGCCTTTTGTTCAGCCTGCCCACTCAGTTGGCTTCATGGTGGAACTAGATTGTTCTTCCCCACACTTGAGCACTCATCACCATGCACGTCCAACAGAACTGGAATGATGGCTAATATTTGTATTTCAAACGACTTCCTTGTATGCATGTTAAGGAAAGAGATGCCAGTATAAATAAACAGGTTAGGGCCACTTGAAACACATTTGCCTGAAGATGAATGTCAATATGGATGATAGGAAAGCATTTGCTGTTAGTAGAGTTCCAAGCTGGCCCTTCTCACACCTGCAGCCTCACACCCCGGTCTCCCCCAATTACCACTTTTAGAATAGTTTCATGAAATGCCTTCTCACTGGGAATTGGATTTAAAGACGTGCATCAGGAGACACTTACGATGATTATGCTTACCTTTGTTTAGAGTCAGGGTTTAATAAGGCCATTATCCTCTCCATTTTAAGGAGGAGTCCCATAGAGCAGTGCTTGCCAACTTTTACTGTTTGTGGATTACCTGGGAATCTGTGGAGATTCAGAGTGTAATTCAGCAGGAGATTCTATACTCCTTACTAGCTCCTCTGTAAGGCTGATGCTGCTGTCTGTGGACCACACTAGGCAGAGGCCCACAGGAAGGTCCTGGGAACTTGGTGATGCTGGATTCCATTCCTATCCAGGCTGGTCACTTAGGCAAAGTGGCTTACCTTTCTGGGTCTTGGTTGTCCTAATCTGCAATGTGAGGAGGGTGAAGGGAACGATATCTAACAGTCCTTTCCAGCTGTAATATTTTATGATGACATGAGAGGAAATAGAAAGAATGAGGAGTCAGGCTGAAGGTCTTATTAAGAGTTTGTCTTAAATGTGGTGCAAATAGCAAACATTGAGTTTATGTTAGAATGTGGACCTTCAAAAAATAATTATGTCTCATGATTTAATCAAGAAATTGCATGTAAAATAACCTTGCCCTCCACCCTCATCTTTTGTGTGTGTTCTGTTGTTTTGTTTTATTAGGAGATACTCCATAGCTTGGGCGGGATTGAAAACCTAGCGCAGGTAAGATTCCTTTGTGGTGGCTCGTCTTGCCTTTCCATTTCACGCCATGGCTCGGGGCGAGGATTACGTAGGTGTGTGACAGCAGATGGCTTTCCTACCTTAGGCTGCCGGCCAAGGGGAGGAGCAGGCAGGGTGGATAAGTGTGCGTATGGCAGGATACTCACAGAGCAGGAAGGGACCCATGACATTTTGTTCCAGGTGATTTTACCCAGCCTGCCGAAACAAGAAAGTTCTATAAAAGGTCACATGT
The DNA here is from genome assembly GCF_018350215.1 of Panthera leo. Taxonomy (NCBI): domain Eukaryota; kingdom Metazoa; phylum Chordata; class Mammalia; order Carnivora; family Felidae; genus Panthera; species Panthera leo. Next base: position 143,071,184 of record NC_056687.1, on the reverse strand, counting down.
CTTTAATTAGTAATGAAAAGAAATAGGTGTTGGCTGGCAGGACCAAATCCTCAGCATTGCACATACCAGATGACGGGAGAAGATATTGGTTATGAAGATGCTTATCATTTTTCCACAAAAAAAGAATTCTCGTGCTCACTGAAATATTTCCAAATACATGACAATGTGAGGAATGGTTTTAACTTCACTTAGTTTTCTGCTTTTGTAGCTACTGGGGGAAGGCGAACAGGTAACTGTATATGTTGAGCCAGTTAAATGTTTGGGTTTATTAGTATGATAAAACAAAATTTTCTAGGCAGGGCATTGGGTTGGAACAGCCCATTCTCCTAAAACCTATGGCATGTACAGAAAGAATGATTTTCATAATAAACCAATGGCCCTGCAAACTCATTCCATATTAATGGAAGATTAAATTTAATGGCAGTTTAATGCTAAACCTATCTTATTTTATTATATTTTCATTCCTGGGAAATTGCTACATCATGTCTAGTTTTTATTTTTAAGATTTGTCTTTTAATTGGCTGGGGGCTTACCTCATTTAATGGCATAGTCTTTCATAAAATCATATTCTAAAGGATCCTCTTATCCACCTTCATTTCCCTTGTAATATTAGAAATCTATGTGTGTTACTCTGAGCCTATTTCTTATTATAATCAATTATCTACAGTGAGGGATTATCAGACTACCCCCTACCCATTTTATTCTGATTATTGGTATATGGGGTATGACGGTTATGTGTGTGTGTGTGTGTATACATATACATATACATATACATATACATATACATATACATATACATGCATATGTATGGTATTTGGAGGCAAATTACACCATGAACTTAGTTACGAGTCATTTGAGGACTTTTGAGAGTTTACATAATCTTTCCATGGTCCCTCCCTGAAATTCAGGGCATGCAAGAGAAGGTGAAGAATCTAGAAACTCAAGCTACCTTTTGCCCTTAAGTGAACCTGGCCCAGGGACCCGAGTATTATTTGGTGTATCTGTTGTGCCATCTACAGCTCATTTTCAGAAGTACACATCTTGTCCTTCATCTGCTCTCTTGTTGGTTTGGTCCCTCCTGCAGTACATGGAGATCGTGGCCAATGAGTACCTCGGCTATGGGGAAGACCAGCACAGTGTGGACAAGCTGGTCAATATGACATGTAAGTGTTGTCGCAGGGACACAGCAACTTTCCTGATTTGCTAGAATGAGCAGGATGGTCTTTTCAGCAGGAAAAAGGGTACTTGGAATGCTCATGAGTCTACCCATCCACAGTCATGGTATTGAGAGTCCATGTCAATAGTTCTATTTAGTGGCAAAATATACCCAGAAGGAAAACTTCAGATCACAACTCTTACCTTGAAAAGCCCAGTTTCGGGTGGAAGATTTTCAGTGAGTACAGGCCTACATTAATGCAACAGAGACTTCCGTAATGGCAGATTTGGGTAAAAATATTTTTTGCTTTCTTTGATGTCTATTAAAATGTCATAGGCTATTCAGTTTTCATCTATAAAATTGGGTTAATACTAATAATACCTACCTCATAAAATTTAAAACATCGTGCACATAAAAAAAGAAAGAAAAAGACCCTGCTGTAATGATGATAATGTGAAATCATTGGTCTGTGGGTGTGGCACTCAATCTTCTCTCTTTGGAAGGCCCCACCTTCCATCCTCTCCAGGTTTGACGATCTGTAGGCCCCCTGTTGTTGTTGGGTGCTGGCCCATTTTCTTTGTGTGAATGGTCTAATTTACAGTGTTTGTTTCCACGGCAGCACACTGATTCTCAGTTAAAGGGAGAAGAGAGTATGTCACAAGCCCTCGGCACCAGGAAGTTTCTTTGAGAACAGCTGTTCTCTTCAGCTGGGGAACCTTGCTGTGGCCATCACCTTCACTGGCCTCCCCCCTCCTCTTTATACTTGAAATCTTTATAGGGGGGAATCTTTGAAGAGTAGGTTTCACTTTGAACTTTTAGAGGACCCTGTTGAGGACCTTAAGGGGAAGGAGATGTTTGCCTTTTTTGTTGTCTCCATATTTATTGTTATAATACTAAGATATAATAATTATTAGTTGAGCTTCAGAGGTAATTCTCAGAATTCAAAAGAAAAGAAACCAAAAAACTCTGTTCCTTCTCCCTCCATTGTTTCTTTTGTGTTATCTGTCTTCCCATTTGCCCTTCCTCTGCTTGCCCTTCCGGTAATTCAGACCTGAGTTTCTATGAATACTGCTGCCTTTAAGCACCGAATCCCTCTTTCAGCTATTTCCTTTCTTTATAGATATTTTTCAAAAACTTGCTGCTGTCAAAGACCAAAGAGAATGGGTCACCACAAGTGGAGCCCACAAGGTGAGCAGTCCCAGAAGGAGTGAACACTTCAGCTCCATATGTCAGTGGATTGCTGCTGAATTTGAGAGCCCCATGATCAAGTTTCTTATAATTATAGTTCACAAAATCTACCCTAGAATTGTACATCTCTGCCAACCCTTTTATATTCTTTATTAGCCTAAGGAGCATATATGGAAATAACAAGCAGGTTTCCTGAAATTCTTTTTTTTCTTTTTCCTATGCCACTTAAGAACAACCAAGTTCATTGTTTTATTTAAATGTTGCTTGAGAAACCCTGGCTATATATATATATATAAACTTACCCTAGGTGTGTGTTAACAAGTGAACAAATAAAGCGTACGTACACATCTAAATACATTCCATATGGCACATGGGGTTATATTTGTTTGAACCGTATGAAATTGTCATGTCTATATGCCAATTTCATATGGTTCAACTTTATAATCAGATGGCATAGTATTACAGGCATCTGGATCGAATATGCATTTCAAGATAAATGAATGCAGGTTTAATTAAAACAGACTAAATTTATATTTATAGTAAAACTGTTTAGGTGGGAGCTGCCTACAGCCAAGTTCTAATAATCTGTTGAGTTGTCATATCCCAGGAGGTTACTTCCTAGCATGTACCAGAGCAAGGTTGCCTAAAATGTGTTCACACATGCTGCCCATATTGTAGGAGATGATTCTGGGTGATATACAAGTCAACACTTTTCATTTTGATAGCCACATATATTTCACCGATACTATCACTGAGAATTTAAGGAACATTTTGAGTAGCATTATGGAGGATATGGCAAAAATTGTGGAAGTGATATTTCAGGGACTGAAGTTTGGGGACATTCTATTAGAAGGTAGAGAAAAAAGTGAGAGAAGAATAAGAGGAGGGGATGAGAGAAATGAAGATAATGATAGCTTCATAAAAACACGAATGAAATCATAAAGGGGAAAAATTGGCATAAAAGAAACCCAAATCTCCTTATCAGTTGTTGCACGGCTCACACCTCTGGCCTGCAGTGTGTTTGGGGGTGTACTTTTGGGGGACTCTGAGTTCTAAAAGTCTCTGGGGAAGAGGACCTCAGAAGAGGCAACTGATAATGTATAGACCTGCAGCTAAGTCATGTTACTGAGGATGATGCCTGGAAGCATCGATTCATGCTCTTTCAACATCAGTTAGAAATCTCAGAGGCAAATGGAGTGCTTGCTAATGTTGATATACCTTACTTAGTTTGGGGGGGGGGGGAGAGAGTTTTCAATACGTTGGTGAAAAATAGTTCCTCAGTTTGGAAAGAGGCTACTGTAAAGCTTGGTTCAGAATGAGCTCCCGATGACTGGTTGCTACCAGTATTGTGGTTTCTATTATTACTCTCTCTACTTCTCCTTGGGGAGAGATCAGAAGAGGCAGAGCAGACCTCCTGGGCACATGAAAATAGAGGGAAGAGTGAGACCTTTGGCCGTGTAGCTTGGTGGCTTTGGCTTCCTGCCCTGGGTAAGGAGTGGCTACAAGGAACTTGTCCTGAGTCTCAAAGCAGGAAGGGGCCCTACCCCCTGGAAGAGCTGGGTGTGGTGAATGTTTAATAAAACTCCTCTTGAGGTTAAGCTCAATGATCTTTGAAAGAAACATTATACCACCCAAGAAGCTTGTAGCACTTACGCAATGAAACTTTCTTTTACTTCATTTTTCAGACATTAGTAAATTTACTTGGTGCCCGAGATACTAATGTTTTGCTGGGTGCCCTTCTGGCTCTGGCTAGTTTAGCTGAAAGGTAAGTGTATTTTACTGTACTTTTCAGTTTCACTGCTGTAGCAGTTTAGGTGGGAGAGATGGAAAATAGATCAGTTTCTCTAGTTGCTTACCTACTTAGTTATAATTTGTGAAAAATAAGCATGGAATAGCATTAATATATAGAAGAGGATCCTGGATGAAAAAGTATCATTTTAAAACTTAAGATGGAAAGGAAAATCCCACTTTAAATTTTTTTTTCATTTTTTCCTAACCAGAAATACTGACCTAGTCTTTTATCCAACCCTCAGATACTTCCACTTTCAAAATTACCACAATTTTTCTTTGACAACTAAATCTCCCCAACCTTAAAAAACATTCTCTCCTATGTATTTATTTTAACATCTAAAACATTTTCAAACATTTTTACCCTTAATACAGTTCTGGGTAGCATGTTCCCTTTATAGATATCATGATCAGTTTAAGTAAAAGTGCTTTAAATATATTTTTGTGCCAATAAGTGGATCAATGCTTTTTTCTTTTTCTTTTTTTAAACTTTATAAGGAATAATTGACTACTCTCATTACATATGTTTAAAGTACACAACATGATGATTTAATATACCTTATATATGTGGAATGATTATCACGCTCACGACAATTAATACACTCATCACATCACCTACTTAACTGTGTGTGTGTGTGTGTGTGTGTGTGTGTGTGTGTAGTAATTACACTTGAAATCTGCTCTCATCAGCTGTCAAGTGTACAATATCACACTATTAACTATAGTGTCCATGCTCTACATTAGATCTTCAGTATTCATTCTTTTCATTACTGTAAGTTTGTACCCTTTAACCTGTATTTCCCCCTCCTTCTAGCTAGTTGCATCTGGCAACTATTCACCATTTCAATCTCTGTTTCTGTGTCATCAGGTCTTTAATTTTTGTTTTATATCCCATGTATCACTGATATATAGTAGTTACCTTTCTCCATCTGGCTTACTTTACTTAGCATAACTCCTTCCAGGTTTATCCATGTTGTCACAAATGGCAGAATTTCATTCCTTTTTATAGACAGACAATAGTATTCAATTATATACGTTACATACAACACACACACACACACACACACACACACACACACACACCTGTATAGGTCATTTTTATATCTTGGCTACTGTGAATAATGCCTATTATTACTTTTTTATGAACAGCATATGATTCTTTTTGGAGAAAGGGAATTATCATCATACTGTTATTAAACAAATTTGAATTTATGACATATGACATTTATTGAATGTGGGAATTTGATGTAGCCCTAGCCCATGGAGCTATATTGCTTTTTGTTTCTCCTCCTGAGATAATATGAGAACTGGGGTATTAGACAAATGGATATGGTAAAGTATGTCTTTAGTAATTACTAATAGTTTTTAATTTGTAGTCCAGAATGTAGGGAGAAGATAAGTGAACTCAACATTGTAGAAAATCTGCTGATGATTTTACATGAATATGACTTGCTTTCCAAAAGGTAGGATTGCTAATAGGGAAAAGACAATACCATAGTTGATGAAAATTATTATAATCATTTTTATGATGTCCTGTTATTTACATTGTTAACTGAAGTTATGAGTCACCTTGACATTTATTTTCTCTTAAAGTTTTTATAAATAAATTAGAACAGAGAGGGTATATTGATTTATCTTTGGTTTTGCACCACTTCTGGATCTGGGCAAAGAATCAAATTATATAAGTCTTAACGATTACATCCTTAATATTTTTGTTTATTGATTTTTTTTTTTTTTACATCCTGTGCCTTTAAGGAAAGAAACTCTGAGGTGGCTCTATTTTTAGTAATTTCAGATTATATGTTGAATAAATTATTAGATCACTAAAATCTATTTTGCTTAAGTCAAGTAAAATACATTAAGATAGCTACCGACTTGTTTCATGACCACCTGTTATTATAACTCTAAACAGAACCGAAAATGCATTCATTTTCACTTGAACTTACATATTGCTCTGAAGAATTACCGTATCCAGATAGTTATTGGGTAGTTTTTAAATGGAGTTGCAACATACATTATCTGATACTTAGTTAAGTAAGTCATAATTTTCTCAAGAAGTAAAGCAGGTAACAGACGTCAAATAATGAAGTCCTGACACGTAACCATAGTAAACCGCCTTGAATCTTTCTTCTCAGTTTCACCCTCTTTTCCAAACTATACTGACAGAGTTGCTTACCTGAGCCCATTGCTAGGAAACAGCCTCTGCCCAGATGTTAGAATGCCAGAGATGAACAGGATAGAGTGTGTAGTGTGGGAGAGAGGACGGGCGTGCAGGTCAGTGGTTTCACCATTGTGCTGTAAGTGGTGTGGTTGATGGGTTCACAGGACACCGTGGGAACAGAGAGGAGAAGCTCCCAGTCAGAGCCAGGGGTCATGCCAAGTTTCCGGAAGGAAGACGGAGTTATCTAGGCAAAGGGAGAGAACAAGTGAAAACAGAATGTGCTCCCACATGGAGGCATGAAATGGTCTTTGTTCGAGGCAGTGCATGGTTGGGCACAGCTGGAACAGAGTGCAAGAGGGAAAGTGCCAGAAAACTAGACAGTTAATCTTGAGTTAAAAATATAGGGGCGCCTGGGTGGCGCAGTCGGTTAAGCGTCCGACTTCAGCCAGGTCACGATCTCGCGGTCCGTGAGTTCGAGCCCCGCGTCAGGCTCTGGGCTGATGGCTCGGAGCCTGGAGCCTGTTTCCGATTCTGTGTCTCCCTCTCTCTCTGCCCCTCCCCCGTTCATGCTCTGTCTCTCTCTGTCCCAAAAATAAATAAAAAATGTTGGAAAAAAAAAAAAAAAAATATAGCTAATTTTTATCCAGCTCTCTATATGCCAGGCCCTGCTCTAAGTGCTTTTGTGTGTTAACTCATTTGATCGGCACAATGACCCTGTCAATTTCCATATTTTATAGAGGAGGCAGCAAGATGCCTTTAGCCAGGCCACTGTGGGCTCTTTGTGCCGAATAAGAGTGTGGTTTTTATCTGTGAACATTATGGGGACTCCCAGGAAGATTTTAAGCATGATCAGATTCATTTTGGGGGAAGATTACTCTGGTGGCAGTGTGTAGGGTGTGTGACGTGGGGAATGTAGCCACACAATGAGCTCCACTGAGAACAAGGAGGGAACGTTTGGTGTGGAAAGTTCGAGGAGATGAGGAATACCATTTGCCAAAAAACATATGTTCTGAATGTCGGAGCACAAAAGTTTGGAAGGGATTGGAGCTGTGAGAAATTGGCTCAGGGGAAAGGAACGGTAGAGTCGTGTGGGCATGAGAAGATTGGAGACGCAAGTGACAGAGGGGCTTATGTCTTGGACACAATCAAGGATCGCAAGAATGGGAGGAGCTGTGGGGTTAGCCAGCTACATGACTTGTAAGAGAATTAATCTCGGCAGTTGCCCAGGAAATAGGGGGCCCTGAAGGCTCTTGATTGGCAGGGGCAGGTTGGGAAAGGAGAAGCAAGCGTCTTGGATGATTCCATCTTCTGATTTGGGAAATTGAAAAGGCTGTAGTTTCATGAATCAACACTGGGCACATAAGAGGAAGAGGCAACGTGAAGAGGAGGATAATGACTTTGAGCTGAGACCCAGTGGGGTGACACACATGGTGGACTGCCATGTGGCTAGAACTTCTGGAGGTTGAGAGTGATGCCTGGGCCTGGCTCACGATGCCAGGACAGAGCGGGTGTTTGAAGCCACGGGAAAGGGTGCCGCTGTCCAGTGAGAGTGTTTAGGGTTAAGGGTGGCTCTATGAAGTGTGCATCATCATCATGTTTCAGAGCTCAGCTGAACCCACTGTCACATGCTATCATTATCTTTATTTTACTGTCCAGATACTCACTGGGCACTTTGCCTTTACGTTCCTTGCATTGTAGGGTTGTTGTTGTTGTTTCTCGTTTTGTTTTTGCCATTTGTGTTAATGTCTTGTTTTTGTAACCACCTAGTAAGTTTCTGAAGACTTGGGTGGAGCTTTTATTTCTTTTGTCTTGAGCACAATGCCGGTCCTATTGTATGATACGCGGTATCTATTTGCTGGTTAGTAGGTTTTTAGCCAGACCAGTGGGCTCAGAGTGAGGCTCTGACTTAGAACAGCGGGTCAGCGAACTCTGACCTGCAGGCTAAATTTGGCTCCCTGCCCATTTTTGTAAATAAAGGTTTATTGGAACATAGCCTTGCCCTTGTGTTTTTATGTATTGTCTGTGGCTGCTTTTGCATAGATTGGCTCGGTTGGGTGGCTGGCAAAGCATAAAACACTGGCCTGCAATCCAGCCCCTTAGAGAAAACATATGTTGACCTGTGACTTGGAAAATGTTACAGGGATGCAGTGATGATGGCTCTAGTCTAAATGTGAAGTCAATAACCCGCCGTGCCGGGGTTCTCATTCTCCTCCTCCCCTCCCCTTTCAGATTAACCGCAGAGTTACTGCGCCTACTTTGTGCCGAACCCCAGGTAAAGGAGCAGGTGAAGCTCTATGAGGGGGTACCCGTCCTCCTCAGCCTGCTCCACTCGGACCACCTGAAGCTGCTCTGGAGCGTTGTCTGGATTCTGGTTCAGGTTTGTGAGGACCCTGAGACCAGTGTGGAAATTCGCATTTGGGGAGGCATCAAGCAGCTTCTTCATATTTTACGAGGGTGAGTCAGAGGGGGCCTTTGGCCTACTCTGCCCCAGTCACTGAAGGCCGGGGAGCCTGCCATCCAAGGGCACATTTGGTACATTGGCACATTACCAGCTAACTTCCTCCTGCTCCTTGGCCATTGCTGTCGTGGACAGTCATTTATCCTTGTCACAGACGTGCGTGAGCTCAATATCAGGGGCATTCATCTTTTAAGCTTCTTGGGAGCCCTCAAATATTTATCTTTGAATCACAAGCCTCCAGTTCCGTACCAGGAATATAGAAGGCCATCAGTCTGCAAATGTAGATTGAATGGAGACCCAAGAACCTGAAGAAAACATTTATCTTGCCCCCTTTTTCTTGACGTGCTCTATGCGTATTGTAATCCCAACAAATACAGTAATGTTCCTTTGAATTTGCTGTTTTCCTAAGATGTCTGCATCTGTGTATATGTCATTCATCTACAAAGAGAAAGCAAAACCTGCAATGAGAGAACAGAGGAATAACCCTTAGCTAAAAGGGGAGAAGGCATTATTTATCAAATGATTAGCATGTGCTGACCCTGGTCCAGTTGCCCTTCTTTCCTCTCTGATCTTTCTTGCCTGAAGGTGGGTTAGCACCTTATCTGTCGTTCAAAAGTAGAATTCTAATGACACCCAAGACTTGAGTGCGGAGAAGGAATGGTTGGTTAAAATAGTTTCAAATTGAAATTTTCTTGAAGTATGTGGCAATAAGTGTGTATTAGGTATATTGAAGTAATGCATAAGGATATCTTTTGGTATGTCGGTGGGAAAGTTCTAGTACCTACAATTATCATAAAGCATAATTCAGCCTTATAGGTACAGAATCAAAGTTGAAAATGAGCACGTCTGCCCGAAAGGAATCACACTTGTAATCCACAGTACATAAATAAAGCTCACTCTAATAAAAGCAGAATGACTTATTCTTAATACGACCAGATATTATCAAATCAGTATTATTCAGACTTTGTGCCTGTTGTACCTCTAGGAATATTATGGAACTCCATGTTGTCAACTTCATTTTCTGTGAGGACGTTTCCAAGTATAAGAACAGACTATAGAGATGTGAACAATAGCTTTGTTAATGATTTCTGTCATTACCAAAACAAAGGAAAAAAATATAAACTGTTGACAGTACTCACTTCTACGAATATCATAGGAATATCTCAATTTATAGTATAAATTATAAATCTTCCATTTGTACTGTGGCATAATAAGCTAGCTCCTTGGACGTTTAGCAAAAGTTTTTTATTTTTTTGTTTGTGTGTGTAAACTGCGGATGGTAGTGGTGGGCATTATGATTCACCAGTACGCCTAGTGCAATAGCTATGGACCACCCTCTCAGAGAGCACTTATTTTCTTTGATGATAAAGTGAATTTCAACCTGGTTAAGCAACACTTCAAAGATAAAACCTACCTTTTTTACCATAGAACTCAGTTTAATACAAGGCAGCAGTTTTCCTCTTTGGCTCAAGATGTAACCATCCTTAATAGAAAAGAGTTCATCCATGTCTGGAGAGTCATTTTGCCAGTCCATTTCTATGGTGCAATGTTAGAAAACTCTTCCCTGGGAAAATGACATATGTCAACACTCATTCTACGTTAAATATGTCTCAGTGCTCTGGGAGAATTTATTACCCCAGCTGGGTAAACACTGTCCTTTCAGAGCTTGTGCCTGCCCCGGAGCTGCCTGGGGCTGGTACAGGGGGTGGAGGTTGCCAGATTGTCTGCCGGCTTGAGTATGAACAGGGATTGTTGTCAAGGCAGTTTCCAGAAAACCTGTTCACGCCCATTCACCTACAATCCTAAACTCAAGAGTGGTTCCTAAAAGGCTGTATACGCGAGTAGGGGGAGTGATCTCTAAAATTTGAGTTTTAACATAATTTTGTTGACAGGTAAGGTCACCGGTTGTGACTATCCATACACCTAGCTCCATTACCTTCTCAATGCTACTCGAAGGAAAGGCACTAGTGGGCTCTGATGACACGGGAGGGAAGCCAGGGAGACTCTATGTTTGTTATATTTAGGCACAAAGAAATCCAGATTGAGCTGCTGCCGTAAAAAATAAGTAAATGAAAAAAATATAGTATTCACATACAACAAAAAAGAACAAAACAGATAAAAGACATGAAGAATCTATTGTAGAAGATGTTACCTTGAGTAAACAGAAAAACAAAAGCTTTATTTTATCAAAGATGTTAAACGGAACATGACATTTATGACCCGAGATTAAAGATGAGATGCTAGGACAACAGAAAGGGGAGGAGAGAGATTGCAGAGCTAGGGAAAAGGCAAGGACTGAATAATCCACAGAACTGAGATGTTCATCAGAGTACCAGACAGAACCTGGAATTAGTACAAGGAAGGGCAAGCTTGAAAAAAATTGCACATAATGTGGAGGAAAAAGTCAAAGGAATGAGAACCATTAGAGAATGAAGGATATGGTTTGCAGAAGATGAGTTTTGAACTTGTGGATACTTGATATCCTGGGTTAAAGAATAGAGCAGAAGGAATAAAAAAAATTCAAAGATATAATAGAAGAGACCTTTACCAAAATAAGATTGGAATTTCTTGGAAAAAGAAAACTCAGAATGATGAAGACTGAAATGTAGTCAGGTGTGTTGATAGCAGCAGAATAGAGTTGAAAAACAAAGGTGGACATGTGGAGCAGTGGGGGAATGACAGTCTTTTCAATGAATAGTGCTGAGTCAGTTCAGTAACCATTAGGGGAGGAGGAAAGGAAGGATGGAAGGAAGGGGGAGAAGGAGGGAGGGAGGAAAGGAAGGAATGGAGGAAGGAAGGAAGGAAGGAGGGAGGGGAGGAAGAAGGAAGGGAAGGAAGGAGGGAAGGAAGGAAGGAAGGAAGGAAGGAAGGAAGGAAGGAAGGAAATGAAGAAAGAAAAAGGGGAAGGAAGGAAGAGAGAAGAACCCTTACCTCACACCACACTCAGAAATCCATTCTAGGTAGATTAGAAGGTGAAACAATAAAGATAACACAGGAGAAAACTTCACTACCTGGGAGAGGCAAACATTTCTTAAACAGGACCCACAAAGCACTGACCGTGAAGGAAAATTGATAAATTGTGCATTAACTTTTCGTTTTCAGAGACAGAAATTTTGTTTCTGATCGTTCTTCCATCGGCAGCCTGTCGAGTGCAAATGCGGCAGGCAGAATCCAGCAGCTTCATTTGTCAGAAGACCTAAGCCCTCGGGAAATACAAGAAAATACTTTTTCTCTTCAAGCAGGTACTTATATAATACTATTATCTTATACTACTTGATACTGGTTAACATATTGTTTTATTATTCTCTGTTATACAATTAGTGTGATAATATTAATTAGGCACAATCCATGTAGAAGTCTGAAACTTCCTGGTACTTGTGTTGGGCTTGCAGGTTAGCGATGCCACAAACTTTTCTCTCCCTTCCACATTCTGAACACATTGAGAAGTCAGCATGGAAGTCAGTTATAAAGAGAGCAGAATATTAGCTTTATTATCGGTAAAGCTGGAGTAGAGAATTCAGCTTGCTATGTGGCCAGAATCATGGTTCCTATACTTTCTAGATCTCAGAGCACCCTCCTTAAGGGAGACTGTACAATGCACATACTCGTTCCCTGGGGGCAAGGGAATGCCTTCCTTATTCCATGTGAGCTCCTAAAGAGAGGACAGAGCCTCTCTCGCCACACAAAAGCAGAAGCAAGAATGTATGCGCACACTTTTGGCAGTTTGGCACAGCCCCGAACAAGGTTCACACAAGGGCACCTGGCCTTTGCAACAAGTGGGGCTTCGGTGCTGCTGATCAAGCTGGGTGCCTTGCGGTGGCTAAGGAGGGGAGCAGAGAGGCACTGGTGGGTCAGCAGGAGGGGAGGCAGGTCCCAAGAGGAGAACAGATGTGGCATGGGGAGGACGAGAGGGGGTAGGAGAAAGGCAGGTGTTCCATGCTCCCTAGTATTTCCTCCTGAGGACTGGGGATGTTTCTTCGCAGGCATATGAAGTCAGGGAAATAGGATCTCCTCTTCGAATTGCCATTTCTGCTTATTCTGAAGGCCTCCATCTCAGTATAAGGGCACTTGCTGGGGATTTCCAGTTTGAAGTCTCCCCAGGAAATGTAATCGAGCTGACATCAGAGTTCCTGGGATTTCTAGGCCTCTCTCAAAAAGTGGATGAGATCCATGGTGCTAGAGGTCAGAGGGGCAGTTACCCCCATGTTTGGTGGTAGGCAGATTACTACCTGGGAAGGGGCACGGGGGGCCCTGGGGAGCTGGACGTATCCTATCCTATTTACTCATCACAGCGGCAGTAGTTACAGGGCATGTAGATATGCAGTATCTCACCAGACTGTACACTTAAGATATAGCTACTTCATACAGCTTGTTGTATACTCCAGTAAAAGGGAAAAATTTTTAAAGTTAAAAACATAAGTGGTTAGAAGTAGGGTCTGAGTTTTTGCTCGACCCACTTGGATGGCCACGTGGCCTTGGACAAGTGCCTTCACCTCTGCAGACTTCAGTTTTGCTCATGTGAAAGAGTGGTGGTTACCATGGTATCAGTGTTAGAGGGTTATCGTAGAATGATATGAGGATATACAGCATGCCTGTCGCCCAGTGCAGGGCTAGCACGAGGGTCGCATAAATGGTGCTGTAGGGTCAGCATATTTTTGGTAGACAAGAAGCAGTTCAGTACAGAACGTCACGGAAGGCTGCCATGGTGGCTATAAGGAGGCGGGAGGGGTAGTGCTCAGGGCGTGGGATTTAGCATCTGACACACCGCACTTGGACTTCTGGCCCCTGGCACTTACCGAGTTCTGTGGCCTGGTCTGTCAATCTTTGTGAGCCTCTGTTTTCTCATCAATCAAAACGGTAATCATAGTACATACTCGGATTATAAGGGTTAATTTGGATAATATATTTAAAGTTCTCATTTAGTCAACCATTGCAGAGGTATTTATTGAGCACCTGCTATGTGCCAGGCACACGCTGGGCACTGGGGATCATAATGGAGCCGCCTCCTGGTACACAGTAAGTGCTCAGTAAAAGGCGGCTGTGGCGTGTACATGCACATGAATTACGTGGAGAGCAGAGTTAGGCACCCCTGAAAGTCAGCTGCCCTTCCCCCAGGGCCGTGCCTGAGGGAAAGGTGCTGTTTTCTGAGGAGTGACTCCGCTAACAGAATTCCCCGCGGCGGTAGAATATCGAAGTAACTGTCCGGTGCAGTCAGTGAGGACAGACGCGATCATTTGGTGGTTTTCCTTCCAGCCTGCTGTGCTGCCCTCACCGAGCTGGTGCTGAACGACACCAACGCCCATCAGGTGGTCCAGGTGAGAACGCTGCTCTCCAGGGTCCGCCGCAGACCCCACCCGGCACCACTCGCGGACCACACCTCAGGGCAAACTCTGTATCCCCAGAACACAGCTTTTGGGATCCCATGCTGTGGTTTTCAAGTATTTTGATATGTCTTATTTAAGTTCTAGAACTCCATTTTATATTCCTTTTAATTTTTTATTTACTATTTCTTTTTTAAGATTTTGTTTTTTTTTTCAACGTTTTGTTTTTTTTTTTTTTTTTTTTTTTTTTATTTTTGGGACAGAGAGAGACAGAGCATGAACGGGGGAGGGGCAGAGAGAGAGGGAGACACAGAATCGGAAACAGGCTCCAGGCTCCGAGCCATCAGCCCAGAGCCTGACGCGGGGCTCGAACTCACGGACCGCGAGATCGTGACCTGGCTGAAGTCGGACGCTTAACCGACTGCGCCACCCAGGCGCCCCAAGATTTTGTTTTTAAGTCATCTGCACACCCATCGTGGGGCTCAAAGTCACAACCCTGAGATCAAGTCCCAGGCTCCACCGACGGAGCCAGCCAGGCGCCCCGAAAATTCCACTTTATATTCTTATTCTTCCTCCTTAAACTCACTTGGGTTTGAAAGAACTGCTCTGTATTTCATCTCTCATGCTTATTCCCTACATTGTGTGCGATCTTTTTCATTTTCTTTATCTTTTTTTTTTAAAGCTATTTTAGGGGCGCCCAGGTGGCTCAGTCGGTTAAGCGTCCGACTTCAGCTCAGGTCATGATCTCACGGTCCTTGAGTTTGAGCCCCGCGTCGGGCTCTGTGCTGACAGCTCAGAGCCTGGAGCCTGTTTCAGGTTCTGTGTCTCCCTCTCTCTGACCCTCCTCTGTTCATGCTCTGTCTCAAAAATAAATAAAACGTTAAAAAAATTTAAAAAAATAAATAAATAAAAGCTATTTTAAACCGCTTTAATTCTGGGTATATAGGATGCTATGAGTCGAGGATGATAGTCACTTGAACTAAGAGTATGTCAGGTTGTTCAGCTAGAGGTGACTGAAACACACACGCCAACAAAATGTTTATTGCCCAGAAACCAGTTTCACAAAGCTTGATTCATTAATCAGTCCACTACATATACAGTAGTATACACTACCCGACTTCATCTTCAAAATACATGAGAGGTAGTAAGAGATCAGATCACCGATGCTCAGAGTCCCGAGGGGAAACTCAGCAAACCAGGAGGCCGCGGGGGAGCAGGGCATATGGACTTGGTCACATTGAGGTTCAGTTCCTAATATCGTTACCTGGTGGCTTGGCCACTGGAAAAAAATGACTCAGCCTCTCTAATAGTTGGTTTTGTCATATATAAAGCAGGGAAATTATAGACAAATTCACAGAATAGCTATAAAGACCAAATGCATTAAGGCAGGTAAAGCTCTTCACAGTTATAATGTAAGTGCCCCCATATAACAGAGTTCAGTAAATTAAATATTTAATAGATAATCGAAAGGTAGCAGTAAGTTAGCACTTTTTGTTCATTCTGCCATGTGTATATTTGCATTAGAGTATAGAAGGATCACTTTCTATACTTTAGGTTTTTCATGCATAACCTTCATTTTTTAAATCTATTACTCTTGTTTCTTTTATTTTTTCCATTTTCTTTTCTACAATGATTTATCTATGTGTATTGTTTAATTACCAAACTATAAAGGGAGAAATTGTATTTCATAATCAGATACTTAAAAGGCAAAGTATAAAGATATTTGTATCCCTTTACTGTGTGCCTTTTTATCCCCTATTCTTTGTTTTTAAAATATTTAAGGGGAGCCTGGATGGCTCAGTTGGTTAAGCGTCCAACTCTTGGTTTTGGCTCAGGTCATGATCTCGTGGTTCATGGGACTGAACCCTGTGTTGGGCTCTATGCTAACAGTGTGGACCCTGCTTGGATGTTCTCTCTCCCTTTCTCTGCCTCTCCCTTGCTCACTCTCTATCCCTCTCTCTCTCAAAATAATTAAACAAACATTAAAAAATGAAGTATTTAAATTACTTTAAATTGACATGCTTTATTATTTATGACTTTAAAGACAGCTGAAATTTTAAGATTGTGGCTCCAGTGTTTGGTGCTACGTTGACATATTTAATATTCCGCTATAAGTTTACACAAAGTTCCAAAATTATACTAATATTTCTTCTCTAATATTAATTTTTGAGATTGTTTAGTTGCTTCTTTGTGCTTGTGTTTCTTTATGGCATTGTCACTGTCACTGATAACATGGCCCTTTTATTCTTCCAGGAAAATGGTATATATACAATAGCAAAGTTAATTTTACCAAACAAACAAAAGAATGCAGCAAAAACTAATCTGTTACAGGTAATAAGCATGTCCATTGTTCTTTAATATCAAGTTACTGAAATCTGGGGAAACTTTAATAGTACAATCTGTAATTTTTAGCACTGGTCTCTGTACTGACCGTGAGGGAAAAATATCTGGTGAGGGAGGCTGGCATGAAAACAAATGCTGTAAAAACAATATAAAAGGCTTAACAGTTTCTCTGGGGTGGGAGGTGAATTAGGTGATTTTATTTATGTATTTCTTTGCTTATCAGTAAGTTCTATTTTTTCAAAACATGGAATACTTGCTTACATATCGGAAAATTGTAAGAGGAAATCGATATTCCATCTTTAAGCATGGACCACAGTCAGTAACACTTCACCCTTACAAAGGAAGGCCTGTGAAATGGATCTTGGTGGATGAGAAGAGACTTGCTAAGTCAATAAGGAGATATGAGTGGGGCAGCCATGGCATCTGCTACAGGGTGGAAAGGCATTCTGCACAGAGGGAACACCATGTGCAAAGTGCGAGGGCCTGGCAGCTTAGAGTGTGCTTAGGCTGCTGGGTGGGGCTGGGGTGCGTGGTCAGGGGAGGGGCATGAGGCCTTGCGTGCGGGTAAGAAGGGGGCACGTTACTGCAGTGTCCTGTGTGCGTCGGGGGACACTGTCCCCGAAGGCACTGGAAAGATAAAATCCGGTTTAAAGTAAGCCTTTGCAGTACTTGCAGATCGCATTCCCCCCATGCCATTTAGAAAAGGAAATAAGACACCACGTTTGCCTCCATTCTGACTGAAGAGCTCCCACCCAGAATGACAGTCAAGACTAGCAGAGAATTCTTGGTGGTATCTGTGGGCTGGCAGGCAGAAGTTTTGGAGAGTTACCCATGACGACGGACAGGAGCGGGACTTAATTTCCTTGGTGCACCACAGGCATGTGGACATGATGCTGGACAGCAGATTAAATCAAACCCATCGTGCAGATGCATTTTGTTAAGCCAGGAGAGGGTTTTTAAAACTTCAAATTGAAATGGTTTTTGAGGAACATTTGTGTCCTCCTTTCTCACTGCCTCCACTGCCCTCCACCAGGCTCTTTAACATCATTGTGTTGTCTGCCTGGCTTCTCTGGGCAAGTTTATTTGTCACCCTTCTGTATTCAGACCACTAATTTTACGAAGGATTCCACGTTCGAGTTCAGCAGACCTCGATCACCCAGTGGTGGCCTATTATACAGGCCCAACTGCAGGCCGGGGGCTCTCTGGTTTTTTTCTTGGCATTGCACACTGTCAGACATTTAGACATTTATTTTTCTTTGGTAAAGTCTCACAGGCCTCTTTCTGAGTGTTCTCGGGAGTTACTGTAGATTGTTCTATTTGGGGAACGCTTAAGACTCTTTACTCAAGAGACCAATTTGTCAAGTTTGAGTCCAGTGTGCCTGTGGCTATTTTTATATGTCATCATTTCGAGTGTTTATTTTCTCATAGAAGCCATATAAATATCGAGGTATACATAGCAGGCTAGAAACAAAATAAACCTTGAGCTCCTGAAAATCTTTGGATGTTTGGTTTTCTCAGAGTAGGAATTTTATTTCTGGTCTCTGTTCATTTTGTACTTTCTAGAAAGGAATTAATGGCAAGTCCTGAGTGAAACAAGGCCAGCGTCATAGTGTTCTACACCATAAATGCTTTCTTAAAGCATGAGACTTACCCCAGGTATTGATGGATTTCATTTTCAGTCCTAAGCTTTGGCTCCCATGTAGGGCAGCCACTCACTCACAGTAAAGCCACTGTAATGTTTAGTTCATGATAATGTTATCCTGGAAATGTTTTCATTTGTCGAGCTACCATTTAAGAATCCCATATCCTTTTATTTTCCAGTGTTACGCGTTCAGAGCATTGAGGTTTCTATTCAGTATGGAAAGAAACAGACCACTCTTTAAAAGGTATGAGCTTAGAGAAATTTAAGTGACCAGCGGTCATGAGATCGACCTGTTTGCACACACCTGATTTAGATGCAAACAGTAAGAGAGGAATGAGTCAGTACGTAGAACATGTGTTTTCAGATTTTCTAGAATCCACAGATAACACAGAATTACCCTAGTGATATCTTAACACTGAAAGTGAAGTAAATGTGGATGAAAGAGAAGGACTCAATCACTCTATCAATCCAACTTTTCTTAATTACTGTGACTGCTATGAGTTTTAGTTTTCCTTTTTTCTTTTTTTTTGGGACATTAACATTTTATTTTATTATTTTTTTAATATGAAAATTTTTGTCAAATTGGTTTCCATACAACACCCAGTGCTCATCCCAACAGGTGCCCTCCTCAATGCCCATCACCCACTTTCCCCTCCCTCTCACCCCCCATCAACCCTCAGTTTGTTCTCAGTTTTTATGTCTCTTATGTTTTGGCTCCCTCCCTCTTTAACCTCTTTTTTTTTTCCTTCCCCTCCTCCATGGTCTTCTGTTAAGTTTCTCAGGATCCACATAGGAGTGAAAACATATGGTATCTGTCTTTCTCTGTCACTTATTTCACTTAGCATAACACTCTCCAGTTCCATCCACGTTGCTGCAAAAGGCCATATTTCATTCTTTCTCATTGCCAAGAAGTATTCCATTGTGTATATAAACCACAATTTCTTTTTTATTTTTTTTACTTAAAAAAAATTTTTTTTTAACGTTTATTTATTTTTGAGACAGAGAGAGACACAGCATGAACGGGGGAGGGTCAGAGAGAGAGGGAGACACAGAATCTGAAACAGGCTCCAGGCTCTGAGCCATCAGCACAGAGCCTGACACGGGGCTTGAACTCACGAACCGCGAGATCATGACCTGAGCCGAAGTCGGACGCTTAACTGACTGAGCCACCCAGGCGCCCCTAAACCACAATTTCTTTATCCATTCATCAGTTGATGGACATTTAGGCTCTTTCCATAATTTGGCTATTGATGAAAGTGTTGCTATAAACATTGGGGTACAAGTGCCCCTATGCAGCAGCACTCCTGTATCCCTTGGGTAGATTCCTAGCAGTGCTGTTGCTGGGTCATAGGGTACATCTATTTTTAATTTTTTGAGGAACCTCCACACTGTTTTCCAGAGCGGCTGCACCAGTTTGTATTCCCACCAACAGTGCGAGAGGGTTCCCGTTTCTCCACATCCTCTCCAGCATCTATAATCTGATTTGTGCATTTTGGCCACTCTGACTGGCGTGAGGTGATATCTGAGTGTGGTTTTGATTTGTGTTTCCCTGATGAGAAGTGACGTTGAGCATCTTTTCATGTGCCTGTTGGCCATCTAGATATCTTCTTTAGAGAAGTGTCTATTCATGTTTTCTGGCCATTTCTTCACTGGATTATTTGTTTTTCGGGTGTGGAGTTTGGTGAGTTCTTTATAGATTTTGGATATTAGCCCTTTATCTGATACGTCATTTGGAAATATCTTTTCCCATTCTGTCAGTTGCCTTTTAGTTTTGTTGATTGTTTCCTTTGCAGTGCAGAAGCTTTTTATCTTCATGAGGTCCCAATAGTTCATTTTTGCTTTTAATTCCCTTGCCTTTGGAGATGTGTCAAGTAAGAAACTGCTGCGGCTGAGGTCAGAGAGGTTTTTTCCTGCTTTCTCCTCTAGGGTTTTGATGGTTTCCTGTCTCACATTCAGGTCCTTTATCCATTTTGAGTTTATTTTTGTGAATGGTGTGAGAAAGTGGTCTAGTTTCAATCTTCTGCATATTGCTGTCCAGTTCTCCCAGCACCATTTGTTAAAGAGACTGTCTTTTTTCCATTGGATATTCTTTCCTGCTTTGTCAAAGATTAGTTGGCCATACGTTTGTGGGTCTAGTTCTGGGGTTTCTATTCTATTCCATTGGTCTATGTGTCTGTTTTTTTGCCAATACCATGCTGTCTTGATGATTACAGCTTTGTAGTAGAGGCTAAAGTCTGGGATTGAGATGCCTCCTGCTTTGGTCTTCTTCTTCAAAATTACTTTGGCTATTCGGGGCCTTTTGTGGTTCCATATGAATTTTAGGATTGCTTGTTCTAGCTTTGAGAAGAATGCTGGTGCAATTTTGATTGGGATTGCATTGAATGTGTAGATAGCTTTGGGTAGTATTGACATTTTGACAATATTTATTCTTCCAACCCATGAGCACGGAATGTTTTTCCATTTCTTTGTGTCTTCTTCAATTTCCTTTCTATAGTTTTCAGCATACAGATCTTTTACATCTTTGGTTAGGTTTATTCCTAGGTATTTTAGGATTCTTGGTGCAGTTATGAATGGGATAAGTTTATTTGTCTTTCTGTTGCTTCATTATCAGTGTATAAGAATGCAACCAATTTCTGTACATTGTTTTGTATCCTGCAACTTTGCTGAATTATGTATCAGTTCTAGCAGACTTTTGGTGGAGTCTGTTGGGTTTTCCATGTATGATATCACGTCATCTGCAAAAACTGAAAGCTTGACTTCATCTTTGCCGATTTTGATGCCTTTGATTTCCTTTTGTTGTCTGATTTCTGATGCTAGAACTTCCAACACTATGTTAAACAACAATGGTGAGCGTGGACATCCCTGTAGTATTCCTGATCTCAGGGGAAAAGCTCTCAGTTTTTCCCCATTGAGGATGATATTATCTGTGGGCTTTTCATAAATGGCTTTTATGATGTTTAAATATGTTCCTTCTATCCCGACTTTCTTGAGGGTTTTTATTAAAAAAGGATGCTGAATTTTGTCAAATTCTTTTTCTGTATCGATTGACAGGACCATATGGTTCTTATCTTTTCTTTTATTAATGTGATGTATCACATTGATTGATTTGCGAATGTTGAACCAGCCCCGCAGCCCAGGAACGAATCCCACTTGATCATGATGAATCATTCTTTTGATATGCTATTGCATTCGATTTGCTAGTATCTTGTTGAGTTAACATTTTAAATGGATGACATGAAAATATATGCCTGTTCTTATGCATTCAGAAATGCCAAAGTTGGTCTAATCCTTTGCTCTTAATCCATAAAAAAGTATTTGTCTGGATGTCTTTCATAGGGTAGGTGCTCATTTGAAGGGGAAAGGGCTGGGTGTTCTTGGCTCAGGAGGCTGTGCTGGTGAGCGTGACAGAAACATCACCCCCTTGGGAAGAAAACAGTCACCTACATGTGTGGTCTGCCTGGCATTGTATCGGGCAGGCTGGCCAAAATCATAGGCCCAAGTTCTTACTAGGATTCTATTGTTAAACGGCAGAACAGAAATAAGAGCTTACGTTAATATAATGCCTTTTGTTCAGAAGCGTTGGAACATTTTATGTTGTTACTTTATTTACAAATGATTCTTGAATTTGAGGGAAGAAAAGTGAGTAAAATTATTATAACCTTTTATTTCAAGGCCCTAAACCCTTCATTTTTGTGGACTTAAAAGATTTTACTAAGCCCTTGAAACCAGTACGTTGGAAAGGATGCATAAATCTCTCCATTTTTTTTTTCATTTACCTGTATTTTTATTTTATTTTCATGAAACATTTAACAATGGGGTTAGTATTTACCTCCTAGGGTTAACATGAGGACTGAATCAAATGGCATTTATGTAAGTGTTCAGCACTCCATAAACACCCCATAAACATTCCTTCCCCAAATGTTTAATGCCTGCACCCCTAAATATCTCACAAATAAGGTCTTTGTATAACCTGTATCATAACATGAGATCTGCTCTCTTAACAAATTTTCAAGTGTACAGCCCAGTATTGTCAATTGTAAGCACAGTGTTGTATCTCTAGAAACTTTCCTCTCTGGTGGCTTTTCCTTATCCCTTAAGAACTGTAGTTCTAGTTCATTTTTGTGAGATACGCTGTTGAGTACTATTTGCCCCCGCTTTGTTGATATCCTAAGGAAGTTAAATTTGCTTAATGTAATGAATCTGTGAATGGGTTAGCTCCCAAAGGGAAGGAATGAGGAACAGTTACCAAGACCTACATGAAGTGTATGTGTGTGCATTTTCCCTGTAGGCTTTTTCCCACCGACCTGTTTGAGATCTTCATCGATATAGGACATTATGTTCGTGATATCAGCGCTTATGAAGAATTGGTATCCAAGTTGAATTTGTTAGTGGTAAGTCCTGAGTTTCAAATACTTGTGAAGGCTGCTGTGTGGGCAGGATGCAAATTATCATAGTGCCCATTTCCTTGTTTTTTTTTTTGTTTTTTTTTTGGTTAGGATGATGAACTGAAGCAAATTGCTGAAAATATTGAAAGCATTAATCAGAATAAAGCTCCTTTGAAATACATAGGCAACTATGCAGTTCTGGATCATCTTGGAAGTGGGGCTTTCGGCTGTGTTTACAAGGTGACGTTGCCCTTGGAGAACACTTCTCTGACCTTCCCCAGCAAACCAGATATCCCACTTGCACACACCCATGCAACCGGATTGACGCCCTCATTATTGGAAAATAGATACGCAAATTAGATTTTTGCCCATCAGATAGCTGTACTGATGTTATCTCAGTACAGCTCTCAGCTCTAGAAATTGGCCACTGGTCTTTGAAGACAAGAGCCATTATTAATGTCTCACCAAAAAATAGTAAAAATGGCTTGTCCTAGTGCATGACACTTTCTCTAAAGTCACACCAGAGTTTTTGATAGGTTCCCGGTAAAATCCTACTGAATGGTGCAGACCGCCCAGGAGAGAACCAGTTTTTTGAATTGAGTTTAGGGTACATACAAATAAAATTGTAAAAGTTGTATTGCTTATTTAGGTTATTTAGATTCCTTGGTTGAATCATGTGACTTATTAATCTATCTCTTTTCCCCCTCTTTCTACCCCCACTTTATTATTATTTTTATTTTATTTTATTTTATTTTGTTTTGTTTTATTTTATTTTATTTTATTTTATTTTATTTTATTTTATTTTATTTTATTTTATTTTTTGGTCTTATTTTAGGTTAGAAAGCGTAGTGGTCAAAATCTTTTGGCAATGAAAGAGGTCAATTTACATAACCCAGCATTTGGAAAGGATAAAAAAGATCGAGACAGCAGTGTAAAGAATATTGTTTCTGAATTAACCATAATTAAAGAGCAGGTAAGTGCTTTTCTTGTTTATGAAGGTATGTACCTTACCTAAATGTCATCAGTAGAGTTCTTGTGCTATTCTTGTCCATGCTATTTAAGAACTGGTTCTGTTTAAAATAATTGACATTGAAGTGGTAACATTTTAGTTAGATTTTTTTCCTAAGGCTTGACATTGAACCACAGAAAGACTTTCTGGAGTTTATATCAAGGTTTGGGGTGCAGAATGACTGAGTTTACAAGAGAATGCCTCATATATGAAACATCCTTCTTTTTAAATTGCAAGCATATCCGTTTCCTTCTCATTAGAGTAGAGAATATTTGGTTACTTAGTTACATGCATAAGCATATGACTAACAGTTCCCTGACTTTTGTCAAGTGGAATCAAGCTGTTAACATTCTTCAGATACAGCTTATTAAATCTAAAAGTAGATTTCCAAGATGCGTTATTATTTATTGGCATGAGTTGAATATTCTGACATAATGTAACAACTCAATTAACTATCATTATGAAGGTGTGTTTGGGGAGAAAGAATAAACATGTCAGAAGAGAAGTGAGGTTGGATTTTGTGATCCCAGAATACATGGGTTTCTTTTTCAGCTTTCCTTATTTATACATTCATTGTGGATCCTGTTCATTTATAACTCCTGTGGAGAACCACCAGCTTCACTGTGTTGTGTTCTCCATGAGTTAAGTTTGTACAGTGTCTGTGCTGGGACCTAAAGATCATTAAATATATCTGATCTTTATTCACTGCAATCTGTAGTTCTTCTCCAGTTCACAAATTACAGTAAATACTATCATCAGTAGACCGGATTCTAAGAAGCCAGTGTTGGCTCATGTTGAGGGCACCTTCATCTTTGGCAGTGTGCTGTCTCTAGCACAAGGCTGGAGCATGGCTTTTGCTGTAAGCTGATTTAGTACCGTCATTGGAACTCCGATCTGGATACAGTCCCGGCCAGTGAGCTAGGCTCCAGAATATGACTCTTTTGCTTACCTGGCCCCTTATTGTTTAAAATCTGCTGGCCACTTGAGAGTTGATGAGGCAGATGTTGTTTTAGCACATTTCCTAAGAAAAGAAAATGTCCGGGTGGGGACACTTAAGAGGCACGTGTTTGGACTTTGAGATAACTCAAAATTGTACAGTTGCACTCTTACCAGAGGCCTGAACCAATGGAAAGGATAGTAAATAACCCTGAGTCCTAAAAGGAAGAGGGGATAGCAGACAGAAGTGACAGAAATGGAACTAGAAAAGGAGAGTATATTTTTTAAGATTAAGACTAAGCTGCAGTAAGAAAGAGGCTCCGCAATACATTGGCTTGAACAAGAGGTCTCACAATGCAACGGGCTATTTCTCTTTGATGTAACAATCCAGAGTGAGTGGACCAGGTTGGGAATGTTCTCCGTTCCACGCAGTCATCTGGGGGATGTTGGCTCTTCCTCTCTTACTGTGCTGCTGCCTCCTAGGGCATTCATTGTCTTCATCTGTAGGGTTGAAACTACCACAGGCATGTTCACATCCAAAGAGGGAAGAGGAAGAGCGTGAGGGTCGGGGCATTCCCAACGTTTAGGACTCAGACCCAGGAGCACACGTTTCCCCTTACATACCCTTGGTGCGAACTTAGTGACAGTCCCTCTCATGGCTACAGGAGAGGCTGAGAGATACAATCTCGTGGGAAGCCATGTTCCACTAGAACTCAATTGCATTGGAGGATTGGGCGGGTAGGAGTTTGGTGGACAGTTACGAGATTCCCCTTCAAAAAAGCAAGAAGAAAGACCAAAAAGAAATGCAAGCCATTTATAAGTGAAATGAAATGTCAACAATTCTGAGATAAAAGAAATTTCGGTTTGCCTAGAAACTTAAATTATAAAAAAGCAACTATGAACATTTTATATACTTGTAGAAAATGAAAGTTTTGAAAAAGCAGAATTTTCATGTGGTATCCTGAGGTAAACCTACATCAGAGAGAAATTGTAGGGGCATCTGTGTGGCTCAGTTGGTTTGCCAACTCTTTATTTTGGCTCGGGTCATGATCTCACTGTTGTGGGGTCGAGCCCCACATCGGGCTCTGAGCTGACACTGTGGAGCCTGCTTGGGATTCTTTCTCTCCCTCCCTCTCTGCCCCTCCCCTGCATACTTTCTCTCTCAGAATACATAAATAAACATTACAATAACAAGAGAGAAATTGCACTGAAAGCTTCTTGAAAGTGGCAAGGAAGACTTCACTCGAGACTATTGAGATAGAAGTCAAACTATGGCAACAGGGGAGAGAGATTGAGCTCAACTCCAAATACAACAGCAATAGCTAGTATTTACAACCAACAGGCCAGGTGAGGGGGGTGAATAGATGGAAAATTACCCCAAAGAACTTCCTAAGCTATCAAAGATGGGGTGATGAGGAACTTGATTGGGTATCAGGAGTGGGGAGATTCTTGCTAACCTGACTTGGCAGGATTCTTGATGAAACAAAGCAGGGCAAGAATGAGGCCTAGTCAAGAAGAGGGCTTAGAAGAAACCTGACTAAAGTTTGGCCAAGAAGGGAGTCCTTGCCAACTATTATAATTTAAATGGAATTAGTAAGTCTTAGATTATTTCAGTTTCATACTAACCAGTTTGGAGAGCATAGAAAGACACAAAATGTAAATAGAAACAAACAGTATATATAAATATTTAAGTGGTAAGGAGTGGTAAGGAACAATGGGGTACATATTCAACACAAATTCCTTCATTTCTGTTTCTTCTCAATGCAGTGTGTGCGTGGTGTTTGAATGGGGAGAGCTAAATGAATTCTTCACGTTACTTTGAGTTCTAAAATTTACCTAAAATGTTAAATTAGGCGATAAAACACCATCAGTTTTTATTTATATTTGATAAAAGGCTCTAATGGGAGATTGCTATTTTCAGATTAGTTTTGTAGGTAGCAAATAAAAAGAATCCAAAAAATCTCAAATCTCAGTTAGATGATATCTTAAAATGCTTAATTTTATAGATAAATATAAATACAGTAATTTTCTTGTTGTTTTCAAATATGAAGCCCAACTAAATTGTGAAAACAAGTTTATATATTGAAGTAATGTTATGTTTGTTATTTATTTTCTTCTAGCTCTATCATCCCAATGTTGTACGCTATTACAAAACATTTCTGGAAAGTAAGTATGAGTTTTCATGATATATGTGTAGGTGTGTATGTGTGTATATATATATATGTATATGTATATGTATATGTATATGTATATGTATATATGTATATTTTATGTTTATTATTTTGAGAGACAGAGAGAGAGAGAGACAGAGCTTGAGTGGGGGAGGTGCAGAGAGAGAAGGAGACACAGAATCCAAAGCAGGCTCCAGGCTCCCAGCTGTCAGCACAGAGCCCGATGTGGGACTCAAACTCACAAACCACAAGATCATGACCTGAGCTGCAGTCAGACACTTAACTGACTGAGCCCCCCAGGAGCCCTTCATCATATTTCTAATTAAGGAAAAGTATCTGTATTATATATTTTTCCCCTAGAATGTCACAAAATAAGCTTAATCAATTCTTTTCTTTTTTTTAAACGATTTTCTCAATTTGTGGAAGACCTTGTGCATCTCTTTCTTCATCAGTGAAACAGTGGTATAATCAATGACCTAAAGATACAGCTATAAAGGCCTTAGACTCCTGTCTGAAAGACACCGCATGAACAAAGCAAACAGTTATTTGGGCTATTTTCTCTCTCACACACACAAAACCTTAGTAGGATCAGGCGAGAAGCAAAGTAGGGGGTGCCTCTGGGTGACTCAGTCGGTTAAGTGTCCCACCCTTGATTTTGGCCTAGGTCAAGATCTCGGCCTCGGGTCACCACCTCACAGTTATGGGTTCCAGCCCCACATCCATCTCTGCGCTGACAGTGCGGAGCTTGCTTGGGATTCTCTGTCTCTGTTTCTGTCTCTGTCTCGCTCAAAAATAAATAAACGTTAAAAAAAATGAGAGAAGCTTAAGAAGCTTAAGAACAATGAGAGAACTTAAGAATCATGGCTTATTCAAGACAAGATGAAAAATTGTTTGGTTGGCTTAGATGACATTTTTCACCCCCCCAAATAAATTCAGAGGGGCTACGTCTTTGAGATTTCTTTTACTTGAAGTTCCGATAATGACCACAAGGTGGCAATGGATCCCTGACTGATTCTGCAGGCAGGTCATCGGTGCGAAAGGTTGAGGTAAAGCCAAATTCAGTCACAGGTTTAAAACAATGCAGGACCTTTGACTGAAACAATGAAAGTACTGATAAACCTTGATGGTGTGCATCGCATATGAGGTTTAAAAGTAAATCATTTGGAGGAAGGATGTACAAAGCAATGGTTGGGACTTCCTCATTGCCTCTTTGTAAGTGCTATTATTATGCAAACCTATCGTGTACTGTGGAATTTTATGATTTTGTCCATCTCCCTCCCCCTGGATGAGCCAAAGGAACGCAGTGCTGAAACTGTCCAGTAAATCCTGGCCCCCGATAATAGAATTCTTGATATTAGAGTCATTTCTTACAATTTAGCGCACATCCCATTAGAGGTCAAGATTGGCTTCTGACTTGAACTACTGAAGTGACACAACTTATCTTAAATTAGAAAAAAAATACAACTTTTACAACCTGACATCTTCCGAAAATAATTGGAAGTGGCTTAAAAATACCTAAAATATGATAAAAGAGATCAGGGAATTGTGAGAAAAGGAACTAAAAGGTAGCAAATTAAAAATGAAGCTAAGGGATGGGGGAATGGGTGAGACGGATGAAGGGAATTCAGAGTATGCCGAGTAATGTATAGACACGGCACGCTCAGAACTAATACAACCTTGTACGTTAATTATACTTCAATAAAAAAAGAAAGTCAATTAATAGAAGAGAGGAAAAGTTACGCTAGAGGTAAGATGAGTACATACACTGAGTGCTTCTTGGGATAATGAAGAATGGAAAACAATACACATGTCTACCTCTAGGAGAGTAAAGGATGATCCCTCTGTGTTGTGGAATACTATGAAGGCAGCAGAAAGAAGGCACGGATCTGTGTGCACAGATACGTCGGGCTGTTGGATGAAAAAGTATTAAGTGGTGGCACATGTATCATGCGATTTCATTTCTGTAAATATTGTGTACATACATATTTTATATGTATCCAAAACATCACAGATTACGCATATCACTACATTGTTAATAGTTTCATATCGGTCTTGGAGGAGAAAGGAGAATTTACTTTGTTTCTTGGCACCCAAGGTAAAGAGATGAGCACCGTTATGAGGTTCCCAGTCGCCCTAAGATAAAACCCCTGGCAGTCCAGCTCTCTCTCTGCTCTAGAGGGGGCATCACAGAAATTTCCATCATGGGTTGTGTTTTCAGCTGTGTCATTGCAAGACCGTGGCACGATTCCAGTGCGAAATTCTGTCAGGTACATCAATGAGGCTAGGCAACAGTCCGCTTCAAAAATACAGTTTTCTGAATGTCTGACATGATTTAAGGGTAAAATTTTAAACTACTGAGAGGAATGTTCTTCAGGAAAGGCTCCTGGGCTTGGCATCATTTACTCGTTCTCTTTAGCACTTCCCAGTCATTCCACATCTTGGTGTGTGTCGAAAATGATCATTTTTGCCAGCGTAAACTTATGCTGGGAGGTAGCCTGTAGCCGGAAGAGACTGTCGCTGGGCTCTAGCTGCCTGAAGAGCCCCTCACCCCCATCGCCCCCAGGGCTGAGTGGATCTTAGCCCCTCTCTAATTCCTTCAGTGCCGTGCCCTGCACACACACTGGGAAGCTCAGATTCTAATTCATATGCATTTTTCTAAATATATTGAATCTAAATTTCTGTTGTATTTCCCTTGTTTTCTCATAGATGATAGGTTGTATATAGTTATGGAGCTGATAGAAGGGGCCCCTCTTGGAGAGCATTTCAGTTCTTTGAAGGAAAAACAGCATCATTTTATTGAAGAAAGACTATGGAAAATATTTATACAGGTACACTTTCATTTTCATTAATTTTTTAAAACAACAGCGAATTTCTGAGCTGATTTCTTAGAGATGTGTGTAGTAATCATCAGCGGTTACGTGTGTATTTGGGGAAATAAACTTTGTTTTTTATTTGCTGCTTCAAGCTGTGCTTAGCTCTTCGGTACTTACACAAGGAAAAGAGGATTGTCCACAGAGATCTAACGCCAAACAACATTATGTTGGGGGATAAGGACAAAGTAACAGTGAGTAAGTATAAGAATCTTCAAAGTTTTTAAGAACTCCTGAATATGATTCAAGAACAGAGTTGTTCGATAGAAGTTTCTGGACTTAAGGGAATGTTCTGTATCTGCACTGTGCCGTGTGGGGCTTTGGGGCATTTGAAATGTGGCTCGTGTGACTGAAGATGTGAATCTTAAATTCTATTAAGTTTTCATTGAGGTAAACATTCCTATGTGACGAGGGGCTACTCAACTGGACGTCACCGGTGTAGTTCTTGACTGAGTTGCATTTTTCCCATGTGAGAGAATAAAGTACTGGTAGGATGCTTCAGGATTTACTTCCCAATTCCGTGGTTTCTAGGTTTTTTTCTCTACCTCATGTGAGTGCATTGTTTTGAACTCTTAACGGAGACTGTGCTAAATGGGTGACAAGTGTACATATCAAAGGCTGTGAAAATTCTAGACATTTGTATATTTCAGCATCAGTTTTTATCAAAATAGTTTCAACTGAAGCAGGTAGGTCTAATGTTAGATACAATTATATAATTATCTCCACAACTGTATAATTCTCAATCGTAGCTTAAAAGTCACTTTTCAGCCTGACTGATACATCAGCTTTCTCCTGCTTTTCACTCATGAATAGTTGTGTTCCTCTCATAGACTATGAATCGTTCACCAACTCTAAGTAGGGCTACACATATCTAAATCAGTGGTCTCTGAATACTTTTTGCTCATGACATTCCATCGGTAAAACATTTTTTTGTAATACACTGCCAAAGTATAATATGCTCACTTATAAATTCTATACACATAGCACTGTACAATTATTTGACATAATGTATATAAGTCTACAAATAAAATATAAAGGGGTGCACTAAAAAATCACAGATTTCAATATTTTGGGGGGGGCCTCCAATGGGTTGCCTTAGGCACTCAGCTCTGGAGATCACTGCCCTGAATGTTATTGATGTGAGAGACACATTATAGCATTTTAAAGCTGATTCTCTTAGTTTTAGAAGAATCTAATTCCTCATAAGGGCAATTCCAAATGTACACTTTTACCATAACCATGTGTCTTCAGTAACAACACTTAGATCTATTGTCCAGATTTTTATAGTAGAGCATCATATCTTAGTTTAAAATATAAAAAGCAGCCCCAAACAGAAACTCTATAGATAACTTCCAATGCAAAGTTACTTGGGAATATTTCCAAGCCAGTACTTTGTGAAATATAAAATGAGACCAAAGAATTGTGAATCTTCATCTTGGACACACATTTGCTTAATCATTTGAAATTAATTATAATTTCAACCTAATATAAAATATTTACTTATCTTAAAAACTTACGAGCTTTTACTTTTTTTTTCTATTTCTAAATTTAACTTGTGTTTCTTTAATAATTTTTCCTATTTATAAACATATAGGTATTTTAATTTATAAGTTAAGGAGAATTATTAAAAATCAAATTTATTGTATCTATATGTTATTAAATAGGATTGAACAGATTTGTTCCGTGTTGGTATATGGTGTCTCTGGTGGCTGTTGAGGCCATGTTTCTGAGTGTTGGCTAATGCTGCACTTTATTTTCTTACTAAGATCAGCTGCAATTATTTCCTTTGGTTACATTTAAAGATGTTGAGGTTGGGGCGCCTGGGTGGCGCAGTCGGTTAGGCGTCCGACTTCAGCCAGGTCACGATCTCGCGGTCCGTGAGTTCGAGCCCCGCGTCGGCTCTGGGCTGATGGCTCGGAGCCTGGAGCCTGTTTCCAATTCTGTGTCTCCCTCTCTCTCTGCCCCTCCCCCGTTCATGCTCTGTCTCTCTCTGTCCCAAAAATAAATAAAAAACTTTGAAAAAAAAAAATTAAAAAAAAAAAAAAAGATGTTGAGGTTACTGTTTTTATTTTTTTTCCATTTTAAACATTTTTATTTATATTTGAGAGAGAGAGACAGAGCATGAGCGGGGGAGGAGCAGACAGAGAGGGAGACACAGAATCCCAAGCACGCTCCAGGCTCTGTGCTGCCAGCACAGGGCCCGACGCGGGGCTCGAACTCACAAACCATGAAATCATGACCTGAGCCGAAGTCGGACGCTTAACTGACTGAGCCACCCAGGTGCCCCGAGGTTACTCTTTTATTGTAGCTTGATTTTCTATCTAAACTTAACTTATTAATTTTTATATTTATTTTCTGTAATCAGTCCTGCACATCAAAATACTTGACAAAATAAAATAGTGCTAAAAAATAAAAATAGAAGTGCTAAAAATTCTATAAAGAAACACCTTTTTTGCAATCCCCAGTTCTGCTTTCCTAAAATGATCACTTTTAATTCTCTTTAGCTTCTTCTGACATTTGATTTTCTATTGTGATAGTTGAGGATTTAGTTTTCTTATTTCCTTTTTTTCCTGATCTATCCTTCCAATACAGTTATTGCACAATTTGGCGTTAAGTCAATATTCAGTGTTGACATTATTATTACTGTATAATTATTGTTCAGTGTTGATCACCTTTCCTTTCTCATAGACCTTTTTTGTTTTTCTTGGAGTTAATAATCGTCTTCTTTTTTGTTTGTTTTCTTTTTCTACATACCTATTATTTCTTCTTCCCACGTCTTCTAAAAGGATTATAAAAGCCCTCTCTGTACTATTTTCATGTGGTCACACAGGGCAGTTACTTTTAACTCTGTTTTCTCGGACACCCAATTCCTATAGATTGGGTGCAAATGTAGACTGGACTTGAATTTAGGTCTGCTGCACGGCCATTGTCCTGAAACTTACATTTGTTCCTTTTCTAATTGGAGTCTCTCTTATACCCTGTGTTTTTCCCTCGCTTTGTATTTATTTATTTTTTTCTTTTTCAAATTTTTATTTAAATTCCAGTTAGCTAACATACAGTGTAATATTAGTTTCAGGTGTAGAATTTAGAGATTCATCACTCCTGTTCTGCTGAAGTGTATCTTCCAGTACTTTCCTAAAAAAAAAGAATGTTTGGGATTTTATAATTTTTGGATGCTTGCATTCACAAATATTTTTATGGGACCCTTGTACTCTTGATAGTTTGGTGGGTGAGGTATTCTCAGATGGAAGTCATTTTCCTTCCAAATTTGAAGGCATTACTTATTTACTTACTTACAATACCACCAGACTGAGTGCCTGAGTGGCTCTG
This sequence comes from Panthera leo, assembly GCF_018350215.1. Taxonomy (NCBI): domain Eukaryota; kingdom Metazoa; phylum Chordata; class Mammalia; order Carnivora; family Felidae; genus Panthera; species Panthera leo. The sequence continues at coordinate 143,038,426 of NC_056687.1, read as the reverse complement.
TCGGTTAAGCGGCTGACTTCAGCTCAGGTCATGATGATCTCACACTCTGTGAGTTCAAACCCCGCATTGGGCTCTGTGCTGACAGCTCAGCCCAGAGCCTGGAGCCTGCTTCAGATTCTGTGTCTCCCTCTCTCTCTCTGCCCCTCCCCGACTCACACTCTGTCTCTCCTCTCTCTCTCTCTCTCTCTCAAAGATAAAGATTAAAAAAAAAATGTATAGCATTAATTTGAAACCAAATGTAGAAGATGCCCATATTTTGGGAGGTTGAAATAAAGCTGCAATTCATAAAGCCTATAAAAATAGGCTGTGGTATGTGTGAAAGTATGTCACCACAAAGGGGCAGCCTTGGAATATTTTACCTTTCTCTTTTCTTGTGCTAGAAGGCTTATTTACTCCCAGGAAAACACAGAATTGGCAAGGGATGTTTAAGATGCATGAGACAAAATATATTGAAAATATAAGCAGAAGAAAATCTTTAGAAAAGATAAAATTACTCTCTTTTTCTTTTTTAAAAAAATTTTAAAAATTTTTAAAGAATTTTTTTTAAAAATTCTTTTTAAAAAAAATTTTTAATGTTTAGTTTTTGCGAGGGAAAGAGAGAGACACATAGACAGGGGTGAGTGGGGGAGGGACTGAGACAGAGACACAGAATCTGAATAGGCTCCAGGCTCTGAGCTATCAGCACAGATCCTGACGCGGGGCTCGAGATCATGACCTGGGCCAAAGTTGGACGCTTAACTGACTGAACCACCCAGGAACCTCTCTCTTTTTCTTTTTTTTTTTTTTTTTAATTTTTTTTTTAATGTTTATTTTTGAGACAGAGAGAGACAGAGCATGAACAGGGGAGGGGCAGAGAGAGAGGGAGACACAGAATCGGAAACAGGCTCCAGGCTCTGAGCTGTCAGCACAGAGCCCGACGCGGGGCTCGAACTCACCGACCGCGAGATCATGACCTGAGCCGAAGTTGGCCGCTTAACCGACTGAGCCACCCAGGCGCCCCTCCTCTCTCTTTTTCTTAATGTAGATGAATTAGCTGTTTTAAGATTGAGGTTGGTGTGCAATTATTTGTAGTAAGCACACTAGCTGGGAATTTGCCTTCATAAGGCAGCAGAGAAGAAAGTATTAACTTTCTCTTATTATACTAATATTTAGCTATGTGTGGTTTTACAAATGTTGTCTAATTTTAATGTCTAAATATATTTCCATTTAAAAGACTGTGTATTTTAATGACTTGTCCTGTGAAACATGCCCAGTTCTTGCCTCTGCATTTATTTGCAACCTTTGGATGCCATATGAGGGAACAGACCTGCCTCAGTGGCACGCGGGGCAAAGCATAGTCAAGGTCGGCCCTAAGTGCTGCCACTTGTCAAGTAAAACCCATACTGTACCATCATAGAATGGCTCAGAAGGAGGGGTCTTCTGGGAGTGAACTGGCTTGTAGACCCACCTTTTCACATTTCTTAACCTTTTCAAATACTCACATTTTAGTGTAAGCCCCTCATGCTCCCATTTTCTTCCCTGATTCCAAATTTAAAAAAAAAAAGGAAAGAAAAAAGAAAGAAATAAAACTCAGTCAACTATGCTAATAGATTTTATACATGGGCTTTAGTGCACGACTCAAGAGGTCACATGTTCATCCCGCAACCAAAAGGGCTGCGCACGTTTCCCAAATGATACTTGGTTGTCGCTACTGTAATAACAACAAAAAAACACTTGATTCAGTGGAACATTTATCAACGACTTGAGCGCTTATCAAATGCCATCATATGCCAGGCATGTCGGGGTGGATGTTAGATGAAAGCCGTGTCCTCTGTTCCTTGAACTCACAGTCTTATGGGAGAGACGTTGAGTTCTTCATTCAGCAATTAACTCCTGAGCTGCCGCATCTGGCTGTGAACAAGAGAAGCATGGCAGATGTGGTTACTATCTTCGTGGAGCTCATAGTTGCATTACAGGGTGATAAAGACCAGAAAGCTGTCTATGCAAACTAGTAGTATATTGGTTGGGATAGGTCATATTATGCTGCAGTAACAAGCTGACCTGCAAGTCTCAGCAGCTGAAAACAATGGCAAGCCACTGGCTGTGTGACACATCCACCTGTGGCCTGGTTTTGTATGTCCTGTGAGCTAATGATGGTTTTTATATATTTTATATTATATTTTTAGATGGCTGTTGAAAAACCAAAGAATTTGTGACCAAGACCATGTGTGGCTCTTAAAGCCTTAAGTATGTGTTATCTGGTCCTTTACAGGAAAAGTTTGTCCTTGGGGCGCCTGGCTGGCTCAGTTGGAAAAACATACCCCTCTTGATCTCAGGGTCGTGAGTGTGAGTCCCACGTTGGGTGGAGGGATTACTTAAAACAAATAAATTAATAACCTTATAAAAATATATAAAATATATAAATTAATAGCTATAATCCAATATAGCTACCAAAAAGAAAAAAGAAAAGAAACAACAAAAGGAAGGGAGGAAGGGAGGAAGGAAGGAAGGAAGAAAACGTTTGTCCACACTGGCTAGCTTAAAACAGCAAGGTTTCTGTCTTAGCACATACTGTGTATGCACCGTAGGTCACTAAGGGAGCTGTGCTCGGAGACTCAGGCTGGCTAAAAGCTCCTCTATACCTGTTTCCACGTTGCAGAGGCGGGGAAGAAAAGGCATAGCAACCGTACTTCAGCTCTTAAAATTTCCGCCTTGATTTCATTGGTCAAAGCAAGTCAAGTTTGAAAGGATGAAGGTGTATTTCTCCTTCCAAGAGAATTGGAAAAAAAATATATAGTCTACAATTACATATAATTGTATATAGAAATATATAATATATTGTTTACTATATAATTATTTTATAATTGTTTACTACAGAATTGTATATATACTAATATATATACAGTTCTATAGTCTATCACAACTATCAGGCACAGGGGAAAATGTGACGACTCTGCCTGTGGAGAGTTGCCCTCTGCTACTCAATTCAAATACCATTCCTCAGGTGGAGTCTTTGATGTCCCCATCTGATACATTCTGTTTCTGGGCACCTTAGTATAGTATACCAGGCTTGCCTTTCTCACAGCACATAGGGCAGTGGTTGATTGCCATTCCCGCCTTGAGGTAAGGGAAACTGGTTTTCCTGACTTTGTTTCTCAGAAGGCTCTTTATAATATTTTTTTAAATTTTTTTTTTAACGTTTTATTTATTTTTGAGACAGGGAGAGACGGAGCATGAACAGGGGAGGGTCAGAGAGAGGGAGACACAGAATCTGAGACAGGCTCCAGGCTCTGAGCTGTCAGGACAGAGCCCGACGCAGGGCTCGAACTCACGGACCGAGAGATCATGACCTGAGCCAAAGTCGGCCGCTTAACCGACTGAGCCACCCAGGCGCCCCTATAATATTTTTTGAATGAATGGATACATGAATGAATGAATGAGCAAACAGACTAAAACAGCCCCATGTAGAAATATTTACAAGTCAGTTACAAATAAAAAGTAAGATTAGGGAAGATACCTGGGTTTGAGATCTTTATCTGACAGCTGAGATTTTGTGGGAAGAGTGTTCAATATAAGAGGGACTGAGGATTAAGGTGAAAATCAGGTATAAAATGGGGAAAGGGACAAGCAGCTCGCACTAGCATCTCAGCAAAGCATGAAAGGAAAGTCTTTACTTTCTTGAATTCCAGCAAAGTTTGGGAAATCAAATTAGATGTGTCTTGTATTGCTAGGATCTTGGCATTTTGATTGTTTTCTAGGGGATTAGAGGATTTTAATTGTTATTCGTTGGCTCAACTGCTGCTGAGAAATCTATGTCATTATAGAAAAAATGAATTAGCATTGCACTGCTGATAGGGAAATCAAAGCCCTCATATGCTTATTATCTCCTATACTTCTAAAATCTTCTCATGAAATAGGCACATAAAAGACAGTTTGTGGCTTTTGTAGATCTCTTGACCTGTCTTGCTTTGAACCTGTTGTGTAGTGTACTTCTCATTAACCAGATACAGTACTTCTCATTAACCAGTATCTATTTGAGTTTAAGCCAGCACAGAGCTTTGAGTGTTCTTACACGACTACAGAATGTTGAGTCACTTGTGTTGCATACCCACGTAGCACCTGTGTAGTAAGGTGGCTACACGATTTCTGGGATTTCTCTTAGCCAGCAAATTGCCTTCATGTCACTGAGAAAGCAAGAATATTTTCTGTCAAGCCCACCGGGTTCCTTATATTGCTGCTAGGTCATGTGAAATAAGGAAATAGTGAAGCAAATTCAGTCAAATATAATTTCTAAAAAAAAATTTTAAGATTCTCATACCACCAGTGGGTCATTCTGTAATCCTGAGATTTGAACAGCAGTTGGCTTTGAGGAAAAGATGAGAATGGCAGTCCCAAGAAAGTTCGCGCAGGGTGTCCTGAAAGTCCTGGTCCTGACCAGATGATTGTTATGCTCTTCTGGTGAGATGAACTCATCGTAATCAACTGCATGAGGGAATAAGGAGGCATCGAATCTTACCATCTTAGGGAAAAAATGGAACTAAAATCTTCCCATTGTTGGGTTTATAAGGCCTATGAAAACATCAGAGACCAAGGATAGTGAAGTTTATTTTAGTGTATGTTTTCATATGGGCATATTGGGTTATGATTTAGTTCTCCAAGAAATTTTAATGTATAGGGTAGAATCTGATGTGTTCTGGACATGTTATTTTCATTCTGTGAGTTTTCCCAAAGCGTGTTCTCTGAAGCAGCATGGTGAGTAGGTGGGAGTGCCTATTTTTACAGAGACTAGTTCAACAGTACATGGTACTACACATCTGATCAGTCTGCCCAGCCTCGTAAGGGTACTGAAACCATTGGAGACTTTTGGACTCTATAGTCCTGTCATAAACTCTGTGTGTGTGTGTGTGTGTGTGTGTGTGTGTGTGTGTGTGTGAGAGAGAGAGAGAGAGAGAGCGAGCATGTGAGCAAAGGCCTGACTTCCTGTTTTTATCAGAATCTGACCCCTAGCATTCCTATTTAATATTAGAACTGTGTGTTTAAAGTTTCATTCATTATTCCAAGTAATCATAACCAGAACAAGCCCCACATTGAAAAATGATTTTAGAAGAGCTCATACTTAATAAGGACACTAGTTTCTCCAAGATTCTAGTCTACTGATAGATATCCTACAGTGTGAAATGATATGTGTGTGTGTACCAAAGAAATGGGGTTCCCTAGAATTCAGAAAGTACTTTTGTACCAGATATTGAATTTGTCATCCCAGAGCTCTTTGTTATAATACCTCCATCAATAAAAATCAATCAAATAATGATGCTGTTGAGAAAGAGAAACACTTTCACTCTGCCTCATCCAGGGAAGGGCCTGCACTGGGGGCAGAAGCTTTGGAAGAGTCGGTGGCCCAGTGGAAGAACTCAAAGAACTCACTGTACACCAGCATTAAACCTCCCCTTTTCCCTTGTTTAAGAAATTCTGTTTTAGACTTGATTAGAATTCCACTTGTTGAAGTAGAAATAATATTAATAACAGCTGAACTTCACTTGTAAGAAGGTCAAGGAGAGGTCTGGAGGGCAAGGATTAGAAATGTGAGTGGCCTTCAGAGGAGGAAGTGCCAACGAGACAGGGGTTTGTTGAGCATCTTTCTGGGAACCTTCTTCTCATCCCCCCCAGAGCCCCGCACAGAGAGGATGTTACTGATGATCCCGTTGCTGTGGAAGTTAGAGGCTGGCCTTCATTTACTAGGTCGGGAAGAAAGAGTAGAAAGATAGATGGGAGGGGGTTGCGAGGGGGCCATCTTTCTGGCCTATTATACAGTTATGCTCACGTAGACGCCTCTGTCATTCCCTAGCACTACAGATATTTCAACTGATCATTTCCTGAAATTGTCACAGTCGTTCATGGTTTTGTATTGTACTCCGAGAAGATACTTTTATCATGGTAGAATTTTTAGCTGTGCTTTGAAGGAAAGGAGTAACCACCCACAGCTACATCTCTTAAGCTTTTACTGTGGGATGAAAGTTGTATGTTCATTACCTCTTCCAGTATCTGAGGCACATTCCCATATTCACAGATAATGGAAAGAGTTGGAGAGGATAGAAGACTTGCTCAATTCACCCAACTAATAGGTTGGCAGTGCCAGGGTTGAACCACATCTGGCTCTAGTGTTCACCTATTTGACAACTTGCTTTATAATATTCCCTTAGAAAGATCGTTTCAGGTAAAGAAAAAGGCATCCTTGAGTGCGTGGGGTGCTCATAATCGAGTACTGTGTAAGGATGAATCCAATAGTTTTGTTGAGGTGAGCATTTTAAGTTGGGCAGTCCGCCATCTGAACGTGGCCTGCAGGGTCTTGCATCATCTGGCCATATCCTTGATGGTCTACCCTCTAGCCAACCTGGCCTTTTTTCAGTTCTTCAGTGGACCATGCTCCCTTGATCACAGGACCTTCTCTCAGTTCCTTAATGGATCATGTTTCCTTGATCACAGGACCTTTGCATATGCAGGTTCTTCTGCTATATGGCTTTCTCCACTTTCTCTTACCTAGTTAACTCCTGTCCTCTGTCTTCTATTCACTCCGTCACCATTTTGTCACAGTTTTTCCTGATCACCTGTGTCTCCTATGTTACTCTCTCATAACATCATATATCTACCTGATTTTTAGTGACCTTGTCAGAATTATAAATTTATATATGTGATTCTTTGTTAATTGTGTATCTGTACCATGGGTCCCTATGGGCTGTCAACATACATAATTTCTGATCTGGATACTGTCTTATCTTTAGTACCTATCCCAGTACCTGACACGCAGTAGATAATTAGTGTGTATTTATGGACAAATATGTGAATCAGTGAATAAATGGACAGTCTTGAAGGCATAGAGCAGCTGGAAACTTTATAAACAATAACAAACAGGAGATGTTCTGGTACTTATATGGGGGCTTGCTGTGATGAAGACGGGGGTTGGTAGATTGTTCCATTGTTAAATACTCTGTGGAATGGATTAGAAGGAAAAGTTTCCTGATGAGCTGCACCTAGGTTCTTGTAGGAAGAGGGAGGGCCTGGGCTCCTGGCACATTTAAACTGTGGTTGCAGACTCAAAAGAAAGGTTCAGATACAAGAGCTGAGGAGTCGATGAACATAGGGGCAAAAGAGACAAGGCAGAGCTTTCAGGCCAAGAAAATGGGGAAGATAAGATGCCATCTCTACTTCGGATATCCCAGATGACCGTGAACGATAAGCTCGGTCTGCGGTGCAAAGGGCCAGGTGCCACCTAGAGCTGGGGATGAAGTGGTGTGGCTGTGAATTTGGCCACTGCCGACACGGGTGGTGGGGGGAGCCTGTGGAGGGGGATGGGAATGCCTTACATCTGTACTATTTTACAAAATACTTCTTACCTGTTGTCAGGTTGTTGGAGCAACCCCTTGCAAAGGGTAAGTTTCATAAGCTCTTTTTGAGAAAACCGAGTAGTTGAGTTATGGGTCCAATGTCACATAGATAGTAAACGACCGAGCAAGAATTGAGGGACTCAACCAGAGACCGCACACCTTTTCTCTCTGGAGGTTGACAGCAAGGCTGTAGTGCAAACAGGCTACAGTTTTAGCATTTTCTGTATCGTTCATTCTATCAAGGGAGAGATTGCTGTACCCCTTTCTGCGGTATAATGTGCTGCACGTAAGATGTTGCCATTTTGAATTTCTATGATAGCACATGAATGCTTTTATGACCGCAGTTTCTGAAATAAATCCTTTTCCTCTACTCCAAATATGACCACAAATGTAGGACAAGTAATAGAAACATTACTGCTACTACGAAAATTTTCCAAATGGCCAAACAATATTAGCTTTTGTTCTCTTCATGAATACTTGTCAACCATCTGTGTGTTTTCAGAGAGCCATCTGAGTTTCCGCCATTATCTACAATACATGGAGTGGGTAGAATCTTTGTGAATACCACTCCTTAGTTTTGGCCTTTCAAAATCAATGGCATTTTTATAAAAAGAAGATAATTTCTATGTAGCACTGGAACTAAAAGTCAAAGTATTATTTTAGATTGTAATTTCATAAAGTCTCTGTGTGCTAAAATTGTAGTGAGCTCCTAAAAATATTGATATACTGTACTATTTCTACTAATTTTCTCCAGTACACAGTAGAGGAACGGGAAGATTACAGCAAGAAATCTAACTTGTGGATAGTCTTAGAACACTTCATAAAACTTAACCCTCTACTATTTCTCATTTCTCCTACTGGACTGAGAGGATAGATACATATTTAGATAGGTATTTAGATAGATGGATGATAGATAGATAGATAGATAGACAGACAGACAGACAGACAGACAGACATGGATATACAGTTTACCCTTGAACACCATGGGTTTAAACTGTGTGGGTCCACTTATCATGGATTTTTTTTAAATAAATAGAGTACAGTATTGTAAATGTATTTTTTTTCTTCCTTACTATGTTCTTAGTAACATTTTTTGGGGTCTGCCTTTACTTTATTGTAGGAATATGGTATATAATACATATAATGTACATAGTGTGTGCTAGTTGATAGTTTATGTTATAAGGCTTCTGGTCAACAGTTGGCTATTAGTAAGGTCTTGGAGAAGTCAAAAGTTATACATGGAATTTTTACTGTGCTGGGGTCAGTACCCCATCCCTCGCATTGTTCAAGGCTCAACTGTATATCTATATATGTATCAAAAGATATGTATCTGTCAATATATGGTGATAAACAACACAAAGTATGGATCTTGTGTACTGGTTAGAAATGATAGACCCTAAATACGTAAGGGAATATGAAACACACAAAAATAGAAATGCTGACCCTGGTCTCCCTTATGGTCCCATTTCTGCTCTAACAAGATGAAAGAAAATATCATGAACCAGGAGAAACTCGCCAAGCCACAAGCACGAGTGCACATTGGTGGGGAAGGAATTGCTCCCGGAAAGAAGAAGGTGGTTCATACAATGGCTACAGCAGCTGATAAAAAATTTCAGTTCTCCTTAAAGAAGTAAGGGGTAAACAGGGCACCTGGGTGGCTCAGTCGGTTGGTTGTCCGACTTCAGCTCAGGTCACGATCCCGCGGTTTGTGAGTTCGAGCCCCGCGTTGGGCTCTGTGCTGACAGCTCGGGGCCTGGAGTCTGCTTCAGGTTCTGTGTCTCCCTCTCTCTCTCTGTTCCTCCCCTGCTCACTCTCTGTCTCTGTCTCAAAAATAAATAAACACTAAAAAAAAAAAAAAAAAGAAAAGAAAAAAGAAAAGAAGTTAGGGGTAAACAATATCTCTGGTATTGAAGAGGCGAACATATTCACAAACCAAGGAGCAGGGATCCGCTTTAACAAGCCTAAAGTTCAGGCATCCCTGGCAGTGAACACTTCACCGTTCACAGGCCGTGCTGAGACAAAGCAGCTGGCCGAAATACTGCCCAGCATCTCAAACAGATGTGGTGCAGACAGTCTGACTAGTTAAGCAGACTGGCTAAAGCTCTGCCTACACGATCTGTGGATGGGAAAGCACCACTCACTGCCGGAGAGGTTGATGGTGATGAGGCTCCAGATCTTGTGGAGAAGTTAGATGAAGCTTCCAAGCAGGAAGCAAACTGAATGGAGTCAACTTCTGAAGAAGATAAAACTTGAAGAAGTTATCAGGAGCTGCTATTTTACATTGTGACTGATTTTTTAAAATTTTGTCCAGGATCTGATAAAATCTAGATCTCTAATATTTTTAAGCCCAAGCCCCTTGGACACTGCCGCTCTTTTCAGTGTTTGCATATACACAATCCATTCTTTGCAGTTAATTAAACTAAAGAAGCCTGGGAATAAGGTTTGAAGCAAGGTTAATAAAGTTCTTTGCCTAGGATGTGTTTTATTTTGTATTTCATTGACACTGATTTGTACACAGAAAGCAAAGTTGTTTATAGAAAGCTAATCATGGCATGTAATATGGCTGGTAATCTTTGATGAAATTTGATTAAAGATTTTATTTTACTTTTTAAATACTTAAAACAATTTTTTTTTTGTTTATTTTGAGAGAGAAAGAGAGAGAGAGCCAGCATGAGTAGGGGAGGGACAGAGCGAGAAGGAGAGAGAATCCCAAGCAGGCTCCACACTGTTAGCAGTGTGCCTGATGCTGAGCTTAGATTCACGAATCATGAGATCATGACCTGAGCTGAAATCAAGAGTTGGATGCTTAACGAACTGAGCCACCAAGGCGTTCCAATTAAAGATTTTAAATGGCAGTATAATGTAAAGAATAATTTCAGATAATGAAATTCATTAATCAAATAAATGTAATAGACAAGTATTAAAGAAGGGGACATATTCACGGGTAGTATGGTCAAGAAAGACATTTCTGAAAACCCGGATAATATATGGTCTTATGTACCTGGTAGGAGTTTGGCTTTTATTCTTAGTATTTATCAGAATCCTTTGTAGAACTTTAACTTTGTGAGTAGTGGTATCTGCTCTTGGTTCTTCCAAGATCATTTCGGCTGTGGCATGGAGATTTGTGTTTTGGAAGAAGCCATGGAAGCAGGAATCTGTTCAGGAGGTATTGTTCGGGACCCTACGTGAGTGTTCATGGTGGTTTGGCCTAGAGTGGTAGCAGTTGTATTGATTTTTCATTCCTGTGTAATAAATTGCTGCAACATTTAATGGCTTAAAACAACAAACCTTTATTTTCTCACCATTTCTGAAAAACAGGAATCCAGGAGCAGCTTAGCTGGGTGGTTCCAGCTCAGGGGCTCTCATGAGATTCCAGTAGAGCTGTCAGCCCTGGCTGCATCTGAAGCCTTGACTCAGAGCCAAAAAGGCTCATTCACTTGCCTGGCAAGTGGGCTGGAACTGGGCCTCTCACCCTCCAGGCTGCTCTTCTGTAGCTGGGCCTTTTCTGCAGACTAGCCTGGACTGTTTTACATGGCTTAGGCACAAATTTCGTAACTACAAACTCAAAACCGTAATATATAAAAGAAAAAAAAATTAATTGAATTTTATCAAAGTTTAAAACTTCTGTTGTATGAAAGGTATTATTAAGAGAATGAAGACAAGCTTCAGACTGGGAGAAAATATTTACAAATCAGATACCTGATGTGTGTAAGTACCTGATGAAGGTGTAAGTACCTGATGGAGAATTTGTATCCAAACTCAATCATAAGAAAACAAACAACCCAGTCAAAAAACGGGCCAATTTCTGAACATTACTTCACTAAAGATACACAGATGGCAAATAAGTACATGAAATATGTTAAGCACTGTTAGTTATTAGGGAAGTGGAAATTAAAGCTATACTTAGCTATCACTACACACTTACTAGAGTGCTATTAAAAACAAAAAACCAAGGGGCCCCTGGGTGGCTCAGTTGGTAGAACAAGCAACTTTTGGTTTGGTTTGAAGTAGGCTTCACCCAGCGGCCCCTGGGCATGCAACTCTTGATCTCAGGGTCATTCGTTCAAGTCCCATGTTGGACCTAGAGCTTACTTAAAAATATATACACGTAAAAAAAAAAGTAAATAAACAAACACATAAATAAAGAAATAAACAAACCTGACAACACAAATGCCGGTGAAGATGTAGAAGCAACTAGAATTCATACGTTTGTGGTGAGAAAACATTGGAAAATATTTTGGTTTGATGGTTTTTAAAAAACGTAACATTTTTATTGTATCACCCACTAATCTCACTCCAAGGAATTAAAGAGAAATTAAAAATTCTGTTTGCAAAAATTTGCATGCAAATATCGTACTTACTTGTACCTCTAGTATACTCTTGAATAAGAATGGTGAGAGCAGACATTCTTGCCTTAGTTTCTTTTCTTCTCTTTTTTTTTTCTGTTTTCTTTCTTGTACCTTGAGTTAATACTACCTTGTCTTAATTACAATACCTTCAAATAATTTTTAATATCTTGTAGGAAACTGTGTTGTCTTCTAATCAAAATCCATGGCTCCTTTTGGTCTTTTCTATTTTTATTAAGTACACTAATTTTACACTTAATTTGTGAAATCCTTCCCAAAATATTTGGAGGCATTTCACTGGAATTGCATATATTAGTTTAAGAAGAATGGCATCGCTATAATATTGAGAATTCCAATTCTTGAACTTGGAGTTTCCATTAATTTTAGCCTTCATTAATGACTCTGTAACAAAATTTTATAATTTTCCCTGCATAGATTTTTCACATCTTTTGTCATATTATTCTTAGATATTTGTGTCTCTGTCACTGTACTAGTATGTTTCCCCCTCCTCTTCTCCCCCTCCTCGTTTTTCTTCTTTTTCATCTCCGTCTCTGTCTTCTTCTTCTTCTTTGTCTTCATCTTCAGAAGGAAACAGAAAACAGAAATGTTTTTGCTTTATTTTAAAAATTGAGTTATCAAGGGCACATTAAAAAGTGCTGTTGTGACACTCTCTCCAACATCTACGTCAACATATTAATAAGATTGCCACATCTTTTTTATTTAAATTTTTTAATGTTTATTTCTGAGAGAGAGAGAGAGAGCGTGCGCGAGCATGAGCGGGAGAGGGGCAGAGAGGGAGACACAGAATCTGAAGCAGGCTCCAGGCTCCCAGCTGTCAGCACAGAGCCCGACACAGGACTCGAACCCACAAACTGTGAGATCATGGCCTGAGCTGAAGTCGGACACTTACCTGACTGAGCTACCCAGGTGCCCCAAGATTGCCACATCTTTTATTTGTTTGTTTTTTTAATAGATATAATTGGCATACACCATGATATTACTTTCAGGTGTACAACATAATAACCTGGTGCTTGTATGTATTGTAAAATGATCACCGCAACAAATCTTGTTGACATCCAGCCTTGTTTTTGAACTTAAAGGAAAAATATTTAATCTTTTAGCATTAAGTAGAAAGTTAGCTGTACTTTTTTGTAGATGCCCTTTATCAGGTTAAGGAAATGAACGTCTATTTATACTTTGTTGAAAACAATAGATGTTGGATTTTATCAAATCCTTTTTTTTTAAATTTTTTTAATGTTTATTTACTTTTGAGATAGAGAGAGATAGAGCATGAACAGAGGAGGGTCAGAGAGAGAGAGGGAGACACAGAATCTGGAACAGGCTCCAAGCCCCGAGCTGTCAGCACAGAGCCAGGCGGGGCTCGAACTCAAGGATCATGAGATCATGACCTGAGCCGAAGTCGGATGCTCAACCGACTGAGCCACCCAGGCACCCCTATCAAATCCTTTTCATACATATGGTCATATGATTTTCCTTCTTTATTGTATTGATTTGGTGAACTGTACTGATTGATTTTTAAATGTTGAATCAGGCATGTATTTCTGGCATAATGGTCCCTATGTATTTATTCTTTTTATCTATGTCTAGATTTTATTTGCCTATATTTTGTTGATTTTTTTGTGTCTATTTTCATGGGGAATAGCATTCTGCATTTTTCTTTTCTTGTAATGTCTTTGGCTTTGGTTTCTGAGTAATGTTGGCTTTATAAAATGAGTTGGGAAGTGTTCTTTCCTCTTGTATTTTCTAGTTGAGTTTGTGCAGAATTGATATTTATTTCTTAAATGTTTGAAATGATCTGGGCCTAATTTTTCTTTGTTGGCAGTATAATGTTTTGATAAGGATTTTATGATTTTGATAAGCCTGATTCACATGTGACTGTTAATTTCTACCGGTGAGACAATAAGCAAGTTACTTAATCTCTGAGTAAACTGAACCTCAGTTTCCTAATTTATAAATTAGTGGCTATGAAGATTGAATCATGATATGTATCAGTTGTTCAATCCTTTATTATCCTATACTTACATATGTTAATTTATCCAGATTTTACTATTGTACTATACTACTTACTACTATTTATGCTATTTTTTTCAAATTTTTATTTAAATTCTAGTTAGCGTATAGTGTAATATTGGTTTCAGGAGTAGAATTTAATGATTCATCACTTACATATAATACCCAGTGCTCATCATAATAAGTGCCCTCCTTAATACCTATCATTCATTTAGCCCAACCCTCACCCATCTCTCTCCATCAGCACTCAGTTTGTTCTCTATCATTCAGAGTCTCTTATGGTTTGCTTTCCTCTCTTTTCTTTTCCCCTTCCCATATGTTCATCTGTTTTGTTTCTTAAATTCTACATATGAGGAAAATCACATGGTGTTTGTCTTTCTCTGACTGATTAATTTCACTTAGCACAATATATTCTAGCTCCATCCATGTCATTGGAAATGGCAAGATTTCATTCTTTTTGATGTCTGAGTAGTAGTATATTGTATATATATACATCTTCTTTATTCATTCATCAGTCGATGGACACTGGATTCTTTCCATAGTTTGGCTATTGTTGATAATACTGCTATAAACATCAGGCAGCATGTACCCCTTTGAAACTGTATTTTTTTAATCCTTTGTGTAAATAGTAGTAGTGCAATTGCTGGGTCGTAGGGTAGATCTATTTTTAACTTTTTGAGGAACTCCATACTATTTCCCAGAGTGGCTGCACCAGTTTGCATTCCCACCAACAGTATAAGAGGGTTCCCCCTTTCTCTGCATCCTCACCAATATCTGTTGTTTCCTGTGTTGTTAATTTTAGCCATTCTGATAGATGTGAGGTGATATCTCATTGTGGTTTTGATTTGTGTTTCCCTGATGATGAGTGATGTTGAGCATCTTTTCATGTGTCTGTTAGCCATCTGGATGTCTTCTTTGGAAAAATGTCTATTCATGTCCTCTGCCCATTTCTTAATTGGATTATTTGTTTTTTGGGTGTTGAGTTTGATAGGTTCGTTACAGATTTTGGATACTAACCCTTTATCCAATATATAATTCTTCTCCCAGTCCGTAGGCTACCTTTTAGTTTTGCTGGTTGTTTCCTTCACTGTGCAGAAGCTTTTTATCTTGATGAGGTCCCAATAGTTCATGTTTGCTTTTGTTTCCTTTGCCTCTAGCTATGTGTCTAGTAAGAAGCTGCTGCTGCTGAGGTCAAAGAGGTTGCTGCCTGTGTTCTCCTTTAGGATTTTGATGGTTTCCTGGCTCACATTTAGGTCTTTCATCCATTTTGAGTTTACTTTTATGTATGGTATTAGAAAGTGGTCCAGTTTCATTCTTCTGCAGGTTGCCGTCCAGTTTTGCCAACACCATTTTTTGAAGAGACTGTCTTTTTTCCATTGGATATTCTTTCCTGCCAGAGAATTAGTTGTCAAAGATTAGTTGGCCGTACATTTGTGGATTCATTTTTGGGTTTTCTATTCTGTTCCACTGATCTATGTGTCTGTTCCTATGCCAGTACCATACTGTCTTGATGACTACAGCTTTGTAATATAGCTTGAGGTCTGGAATCATGATGCCTTCTGCTTTTCTTTTCTTTTTCAGGATTGCTTTGGTTATTCAGGGCCTTTAGGGGTTACATACGAATTTTAGGATTATTTGTTCTAGCTTTGTGGAAAATGCTGGTGGTATTTTGATAGGGATTGCATTAAATATGTAGATTACTTTGGGTAGTATAGACATTTCAATAATGTTCTTCCATGGAATTTTTTCCCATTTCTCTGTGTCCCCTTCAATTTCTTTCATAAGTATTCTATAGTTTTCATTACCATCCAGATCTTTTACCCCTTTGGTTAGGTTTATTCCTAGGTACCATATTGGTTTTGATGCAGTTGTAAATGGGATTGATTTCTTGATTTATTTTTTTGCTGCTTCATTGTTGGTATATAGAATTGCAACAGATTTCTGTACATTGATTTTATATCCTATGACTTTGCTGAATTTGTGTATTAGTTCTAGCAAATTTTTTGGTGGAGTCTTTCAGTTTTTCTACATAGAATGTCATGTCATCTGCAAATAGTGAAAGTTTGACTTCTTCCTTGTTTATTCGGGTGTTTATGCTATTATAATCCTTATTTTACAGGTAAGCAAGCTACCACAGAGGGAGATTCAGTAACTTGACCAGGGTTACTCTGGTAGCACATAATAGAGCCAGGATTTGAATTGAGACTGTCCGGTTCCTGGGTTACTGCTTTTAAGTGCTAAGCTGCACTAACTGTAAAAATACCTATCTTTCAGGATTACTATTAGTATTAAATTAGACAATTCATGTAAGCAGCAAAATTTGTGTTATTTCAAAGTTGTAGTTTAGTAAATGGACATTGTTATTAATAATGTCAATTATTGTTAGTTTGAAGTCTAACTACTTTGGGATATTTTCAACCTGAAAGACCTATTGGTATAGATACATTATCAAACACTCTCATTCAAGTTCACTGCAGTGAAATTCCATCAGCATTGGGTGCACTGTACAAAGTGGTATTGTGAACATCAAATCTTATTAGGCATAGCAACTTGAATTCTTGCCCTGGTTCAGCACTTTTTTGTGTAATCCTGGTAAATAAGTCTCTCGGAATGTTAGTAAGTCTGTATAGTGAGGCTATGAAGAATATCTCTTTGTATCTCTGTGACCTAAGTTGTTGAGTGGTTTAAAAAAGTATCTAAAGGTGCATTGGAAAGTACAGCTAGTGCTAATATGAAATATAAATATTTGGTGTTCTAAGTTAAAAATCAAAAAAATCAAAATCCTTTGTTGATATATACATATATTGAGGTGATTCTTAATATCATTATTTACTATGGCTTAATACAGTTTGTTGCCATTTAGTATCAGATTTTTCAGATCTTCATGGTGGTTATTCAAGCTTATATTATTTTTTATTTTAGCTTCCTTCCTTCCTTCCTTCCTCTCTCTCTCTCTCTCTCTCTCTCTCTTTCTTTCTTTCTTCCAGATGAGGTGATGCCTGGCATATGCCAAAATATTAGATTCACTTTGTTTATTTGAAAATTACAAAGATAACCTAAAAGGTGGCATCATCAGCTCAATAAGTACTTTGCCCTATTTTTTAGTCAGCAAGACTTATTTTAGTGTTTTAGTGATATATCTCATTATTTCAAAGTATGTAATGCAATGGGGTGCCTGGGTGGTTCAGCTGGTTAAGCCTCTGACTCTTGGTCTCGGCTCAGGTCGTGATCTTGTGGTTTGTGAATTTGAGCCCTGCATTGGAGTCCACACTGTCAGATTGGATCCTGTTTGGGATTCTCTCTCCCCCCCTTTCTCTGGCCTCCCCACGTGTACTTTTTCTCTCTCTCAAAATAAATCAATAAACTTTAAAAAATTAAAAAGAAAACAAAGTATATAGTGCAATGACCTATTGTATGTATGTTATTAATTAAGGCTGAGAGTGGTGTGGAAGATTGACACATGGGGCATTTTGACAGAAGGTTATAAAAAAGCTTTCTGTTGTGAACTTTAATAGTTATTGTACAGAATGCCAAAAGCTAAGGAACCATGATAATGTAGGGAAAGTATAATAACATTGCTTTTTTTTTTTTTTTTTTTTGTGAATTATAGCTGACTTTGGGCTGGCAAAGCAAAAACAAGAAAACAGTAAACTAACATCTGTTGTTGGAACAATCCTGTATTCCTGGTAAGGACAATTATTTTATGGTTCTCAAACATCATACTTAACTGATTTAGGCTTTAGTTTCATGTCTTGGCTTGCAAAGGAAAGATGCCTTTAGAAAAAGAAGCTTATTTAATGTTCAGCTCAATTACCCAGATAATACACATGCACACAATTATACATCATTATGTACATTTGAAACAACAACAAAAAATTATCTTTCCTCTAAGGTGACTCTGCCCCTCACGGGGACTGCTTTTATTATTTGTAAATCCAAATGATCCTTGGCATATAGTGGGTGTGCAATTTTTGTTTATGAATCTGTGAATGACCTAGTAGACTTGCTACTCATCATGACACTTGGAATATTGTATTGCACTTACTTGAAAAATGACTGTTTTTTTCTCTTTGCCTGTAAACATCCAAGGGCAGGAGAAAGGTTTTTTGTGTCCTAATACATATCCCAGCATCTAGCTAATAATGGGTGCTGAATAAAGTTTATTATGTGAATGAATAAATGATGACATATATATATATACTTAGACATATGTTTATAAAGCCGTTTGCTTCTTGGGGAAATGAATGTTTATATTTTGATGAATTAAGACCCTTGTAACTTATTTAATGTGCTTCGAGGGTTCCTTTACCATCCTTTAATTATTAGGAAGTAAGAATTTTCTTTTGTTGATCACATATCATTTGTTCATGAATCTTTTGAAGTTAATAAACAGATAAAGTAGTCCGTAGACCTAACAGATTCAGGGAAATAGTCTTAAATCTTATTCAACAGGTCAAGCAATCAAGACACTTCCATCTTCTTTTTTTAATCTAGTCTGTTGTTGTGCAATTGATTCCTGGGGATAGAATTCAGAATAAATCTTCTCAAGGGAGGGTGGAAATTCTCCGTAAGTAACAGTCTCATTTGAAAAAGTCCTTTCCTACAGAAATGTTCAGAAGAGTGTGAGCGTTCTGGCCAGGGTTCTGACACTGCTGGCCACTATTCTCTCAAGTTGTAATTGTTCCAAAGTTAAGACGTCTCTTAATAAATTGCTTGACATGTGCAGTTCCTTTTGAATTTTCCATATCCTCATTTTCTGAATTTGTGAATTGGACAGAAATAAAGCAAATATATTTTATGGTCCCTGCTCTGAGTCTCATACCTCCCTGCCTTTTAAAGAATTGTCTCTTTAGCCATCCCCAGAGTGTTTCCCTCCAAATTCTGTAATCTTTGTGCAATCCTGAGCTTCTCTGAGCCTATTAACGTGGACGGGGGATGTCTGTCCCTGCCCTGAAGGGTCCTGAGAGTTCCACTAGTCTGATGTGCCCCTGGTGTTTGCCCTTTCCTTTTGCCTTTGCTTCCTCAGATATTACCTTATTTAATGGAAGAAAGTTCTGTTTATCAACTCTGGTAGGAGGTGCCTCAGAGCATTCTTTATGCTGTATGTCAGCTGCTAGATAAATGGTTTGTGCACAGTGGACTGATTGTGCTGGAACACAAGGTCAATAAAAGCCCCTTTCCTTCCTCTGATTTGATTCATTATGAGGCAGGGTCATTGTTATCCTTCTCGTGGAAAATAATCCCCAAATATGGTCTTTGGTTCCGATATGTATCTGTATGTCTTACTTCAGTTCCAGAGTCCAAGACTGCACCCTATCTTCAATTGCATTTTCAGAGCAGATGTTAGAGTTTGAAGCTCTGAGAAACATTTTAGGCTCGTTCTTCATGCAACACTTGTTTGGGACTTCTGGATGATAAGCAAGTGTGAGCTAATGTAAACAGAAAACTTTGACTGCTCTTGGAATGGGAATTCTTTGAGACTTTATTGCTTAGCCTAATTTCATTCACAATATAACATTAGATAATTTAAGAGAAAGCTGGGGACGTTTCCATTGGATGGATCAAAATAAACCTGAATGTAAACCTGAGCAAGCAGAGACAAAGTAAAGCACACCCAACTGTTGACTGCACCTCTTTCATTCTTAAAAATGCTGTCATGTACCCAGAACTCTGAAACTCTTAAATGGCTTAAAACACTTCAGGAGCTTCCAGTTGCCCATAATTTAAAGGCCAAGTCTTCAGTATGACTACAAGCCCACGACCCTGCACACTGTAGCCTCTGCCAAGTCATCAGCTTTACTTTAGCCTGGACCTCCCTCGGTGGATCTCTAGCTGTTGCCTATGTGTTCCCACTGACCACAGGGCTTTAGCAAATGCTGCTCCCGCTGCCTGGAATACTCTTTTTCCCACTAGCCATCTGGTTAATTCTTTCTCATCCTCCACGACTCAGCTGGAATGTAGTCTCCTTAGGTAACCACCCCCACCCCCCAACCCCAGCCAGAGCAGGTTTCCCCTGGTCTACATACTCCATGCACTTTGCCTTCATATGGTTGAACTTTTCATTTATTTTGTGATAGACCCGGGTGATTTTGTTCACCGCTATCCCCCGCACTGAGCCCAGAGTCTGGTATTTTATAGGCTCACAAGAAGTATTTACTGTATGAATGATCTAGTATTTGCATAGTTATGAACAGTACTTGAAACAAAAAAAAAACTGCTCCTTTCCACTTTACCAAAATTTTAATCTTCTATCACTCTCCCACTTTGCTGTTCCTTCAGATCTTCAAAATGCTCCTACACGGTTTCTGTTTCTCCAGGTAGCTACAGAGCTTACTTCCTTACTTCTGGTATCTGCTTAAATGTTGCTTCTGTAGAGAGGTTTTCCTGATCACCAATCCCAAATGGCAGCCTCCTTCAGACTCTGAAGGAGTCCCTTTATTTTGCTTTATATTTTCACAGCACCTGCTTCTATCTGACATTATGTTATTAGTTTAATTAGTTTAATTTTATTTTTTTATTTATTTTTTCAACGTTTTTTATTTATTTTTGGGACAGAGAGAGACAGAGCATGAACGGGGGAGGGGCAGAGAGAGAGGGAGACACAGAATCGGAAACAGGCTCCAGGCTCTGAGCCATCAGCCCAGAGCCTGACGCGGGGCTCGAACTCACGGACCGCGAGATCGTGACCTGGCTGAAGTCGGACGCTTAACCGACTGCGCCACCCAGGCGCCCCTAATTAGTTTAATTTTAATTGTTATTATTATTTTAATCAGTCTCTCCCACTACATGAAATCCATGACAGTAGGGCTGTTGTCTCTTTTGTTCACTGTTGTTTCCTTGGGGCCTGGGGGAGTAGACTGATAGAATCCTAATAAATATTTTGAATTATTAAAATGAAAATAAGTCATCCTGTTTTGGGTTTGTCTGAAAATGTCTTTTTTAAAACTTTATTAAGTAATTGGGAAAAATTGACCAATAGAGTTGTATATATTTAAAGCATACAGCACAGTGACTGGCTTTACGTATATGTTGTGGGATGATTATTAAGATCAGGATCATTAACACATCCATCTAATAGTTAAACTGTGTTTCTGTTGTGTTCTCGTTAGAATGCTCAAGGTCTACTCTTAGCAACTTTCAAGCAAACAATACCATCTTATTAATCACAGGCACCATGTGGTACTTTAGATCCTCGGAACTCATTCTTCTTAGAACTGAAAGTTTGTACCCTTTGACATGCATCTCCCCATCTCGCCCTCCCCCCGGCCCTGAGCAGTCACCATTCTACTCTCAGCTTTTTTTTTTTTTGGTCCTTGTCTGTCTGGTTTTACTTAGCATAATATCCTCTTTGTTCATTCAGGTTGTTGCAAATGGCAGGATTTCCTTCCTTTTAATGGCTGAATAATATTCCATTATATATATATATATATATATATATATATATATATATATATATATATATATATATATGTATAAAATCCATGTGCATTTTTATTAGGGTCTAAAGCACTAACACATCTTTGAATTTTTCTGACTTTTGCCTTCGTGAAGGCTAAAGGGAACATTTTTATTTTATTATTATTATTTTTTAATATATGAAATTTATTGTCAAATTGGTTTCCATACAACACCCAGTGCTCATCCCAAAAGATGCCCTCTTCAATGCCCATCACCTACCCTCCCCTCCCTCCCACCCCCCATCATAAAGGGAACATTTTTAGTTTGAAACAGTGAGTACCTTAATGCCAGGGTCTGTTGTATTTTTTTCTGTTGATTTATCCGTATATCTTGTATAGTTACTGGAACAGTAAACAATGGGATTGCTAGGATATTATCATTAAAAAAAATGTAGAATGATTGTAAATTAATGAGACGAGTATTCTTCTATAACTGATAAATTGGTCCTGAGGGAAATTGCTAAAGAGGAATTTTAAAAAATAAGAGCATAATTGGAAAGACAATGTAGAAAGGCAGGTTGGTAGGGCCATTATTAAGATCTTAGGCTCTCGAATCAGACCGCCTGGGTTTAAGTCCTGGGTCTGCTGTTAAAAGAGTTATAAATTATTGAACTTCTCTGTGCCTCAGTTTCCTCATCTGTAATCGAGGATTATTACTTACCTTCTAGTGCTTATCATCAGATTAAGTGAGGTGGTATACATTGAGTGCTTGGAACCGTTACTCTAAAATTTGAAAGGATAGTGTTCATTTGAATATGTATATTGTATTGTGTCTAAGAATCGGATTCATTTCGTAGTAATCACAATAGAGAAGAATTACTTATGCTGTATTTATTTATAGCTCCTTTTCCCTCCCTGTCTCTATATTTGCTCCCTGAATGGCTGCTTTGGTTGCTAGGAGAGGCCAGGATTTTTCTAGCAGCCAGGCCCAAGCAGCTGAGGAGTGTGAGAGGGAAGGAGTATGTGTTTAGCATGCAAAGACAGGGAACCTGGAGGAACAGAATTTTCCATAGTGGGACCTTGAGCAGGTGAGTTGTGGGGATACTTTTACCTGTGATTGCTTTTGTTTATGGTTTCTCTGTGCCCTAGCAGGATAAGATATACCTGAATAATATCACTCTTTTCTGCCCACAGACCCTCCAAGACTCTATAAATACACACACACACACACACACACACACACACACACACACACACACACGAAAGAGAGAGAGAGAGAGAGAGAGAGAGAGAGAGAGAGAGAGGACTGTTTTATTATCTGCTTAGGTAAGGTAGGAGTGAATTTTGATCAAATTCAGGATTTAATTATACAAATAAAACTCTAAATACATCTTAAGACTCAGTGGAGTAGGTCACAAGGTCTCATTAATTTAAATGGAAGCTACTGAATAGAAACTACCAGACAGCACTAATAATGGTGTTCCACTCCATAGTGTTTAGCATTGTGTCGCCAACTACATATTTTTACTTATTTTTACTTATCTAACACTTGAATGGAATTTACTAAGTGACAGGCACTGTTGTAAGGCTCTGTAAATATTAAGTTATTTAATCTTCCAGCCTCCTTTAACATAAAGCGACTCTCTTAAGTAATCTCTGGGGAAGTTGAATGATCCTGCCCAACATCACAGCCAGGAAGTGGAAAAGCCTGAATTTAAGTTCAGACAGCCTGACTGCAGGAATGTGTGTTCCTAAGCACTCTGCTGTGCTGCTTGATAACTGGTCAGCCACCGGTAGACTGAACTCATTTGGCAGGAAGGAGATATTGTACACGACTCATGGCCGCTTTAGGAATGTTGTGATTCGTCCACTAGAATGTATACCTGGCAGTTAACCCTCATCGCACATGTAGTATTTGCCAGGTTTTACTCTGAACTGAATATTAAAAATTCTTGTTTTACATTTTTTTTCTAACTTCCACAGTTGTTTCCTCATCACTCAACACTTTTAAACAATTTTAGATGACTCTTGAATACTGATAACAGATTTAATATCCAGAGACATTCTGAATCCTAACTGAATAGTTATGGAGTTTCTAGAAAAGGAAAAAAATGCAAATTAAGAACATTTATGCCTTTGTATATTAGTGTCTTTGATTCCATTGACATCGCAGGAAATGTATAAATGGAAAACGACACCTTAAGAGTATCCAGTTAGGATACGGCTAGTTCGCATGTTGTAGGTCTGTGGCAATGTGAAACACTGGCGTGGCCTAGATTAGGAGTTTGAATATAGATGCATAAGGAGATGTATATTATGGATTGTTGAGGGTCTAATTTTTTCTGAACTCCCCAGCAGCACAAAAAGCAAGAAAGGGAGTTCTCTGATGATTGATTTTGTCCGTGGAAGTCCTTGCTCCTTCATCAACTAGTAATTCCAAATCCCGTATCTTCAGTCTTTATTTTTACAAGTATACACAGGTCTGTAAACAATACAATGAATTTCTTTACCTACGTGTGCCTGAATTATTTTTCTAGTTTGTCATTTTAAACACTTGATATCCAAGTTATGTAGAATATTCCACATTTCCTATTGAAAATAGATGTGAGAGGGATTACAGGATGGCCCGAAGTCTTACTGTAATATGTTTTTCTGAAGGAGAAAGGTGGTTTGACCAAAAGAAATGCCCTCCTGTACTTAAACACAAATTCATTTATTGGATAATTAAGGAATTAGATGAATTATTTGATGATGGGAAAATGTATATTTTGGTTATCTACTGTTGCAGAACAAATCATCCCAAAATGTAATTGCTTAACAACAGTTTGTGTGGGTGTTCTATGCAGTTCCTCTGTTGGTTCCATTGGGCTCACTTATGTGGATGCATTCAACTGAAGTATTGTCTTGTCCAGAAGGTCCAAGATGGCCTCACGTATCTGACAGTGGGTGTTGACTCTAGGCGAGGGCCCTTTGAATCTGGTCCAGGTGGCCTTTTGTTTATGTGCCTGTGATAGAGTGGCATTTCAAGAGGGCTCCCCTAGATCATCTCATGCCTATACTGCCTACCCCTGGCCCATGATGGAAATTGCAGGAAGCCTCTTACACCTGCAATGTTCCTCTAACACTATCTGCTGAGAAAGCTTAACACTATATAGGAGAAATACTTAAAGGAATGCCATTGCTTATTGAAGGGCGCATTAGGAGCTAAGAGGCATTAAACCGATAGCTGAGACACTAACTCCAGGGTTTGGCCCAGCATACCTGAGGATGAGGCATTAGGAGAATAGGGCCACACCACTGCCATGGCATTGTCAACACCTTTATTCCCTCCATACAATACAGTTCATTTTTCTGTACCTCAAGCATTGGTACATCTCCAGAGTGTGAACATGAAATCCTTCAGTTCAATTCTTAACAGACTCAGCATATTTAGGGGAGAGCAGGAGCTGTGGTTTGGATGGGTTGGGATTTATCTTGGTATAGCGAGGGACCTGGAATTTTCCTGTTGGCATTATAGAGCCACTGGATATCTCTCCGCATATAGTTCTTATGATATAGGATCGGTATGGTCGTATATCCCTTACCAATCATATATCCTTTTACATCAATTTATTTCATAACTTATTTAGCTAATAGTAATACTCTTGACGATTATTACATTTTAAACTTAAATTTAATTATTTATTTTTAATCTCGGATTTCAGAATGCCCATACAATCCTAGGAGAGGCTATAGCACAATGCCAATAAAAGAAAACCTCTTTTGAAGTGGCAGATATTTTCTTCTCTAAAACAGTAAGGTGATAGTTACAAGTCCAATGTCTTGAAATTCAGGCTGCCTTTGCAATAAACTGTCAATCTGTGACACTATTATGGCCTATAATAAAATTAAAAAGTAAAGATTTGAAAATGTGAGCTGTAGGTAACTTTGATACACATTGGTAACACTTGGCCATTTCAAAACTTCCTTTTCACAGAAACGGATACTTGCAGGATCCACATATTTGGTGGGTAAATTTTGAAGATTTTGTATATATGTGTATTACTTAATCTCATCTTAGTGCTCTAGGGTTTCAGGAGAACCTTATCTACTCTCCGTAAAGCGTTTGCCTCTCTGTCTACCCAGATCCTCTTACCTTGTTTATTCTAAATTTATTTTTCAATTTTTATAACAAAGGCTGCTTCATCCATAAATTTCATAAACCGTGCTCCAACTAGCAGCAGTGACAGTAGTAGTGAGATGTCATTGGGGTGGCCTGCAGGGCTGTCCTGACTTAGGACCCAATGACATAGTGCAGACTCTAGGCTGGACAGCCTGGGTTTCATCCTGGCTCTCTGCCTTCCTGTTTGAATTAGGGCAAGTAATGTACTATTTCTGGGTTTCAGTTTCCTTATCTGAAATGGTGGAGCTGGTGGTGATAATGGTAGTTTCCACTTCAACAGTTTGTTGTGAGGATTGAAAAGATAGATGATAGATACATAGGTAGGTAGAAAAATAGAGGGAGTTAGTAGATAGCACCAGCATCCTGAGTATAGCAGGGATTCAATAAATATCAGCTGTTTCTATGCTGGGAGCAACAGCTTTATTCTTTAGGAAAAAAACTTTTCCCCAATCCGCTCCAAGTACCGCTCCAAGTGGTTTAGTAATTCCCATGGCTTTGGAGATCGTACCTCTCTGGCCTATTTGGGCTGCCCAGACTTGGTGCTTCTCCCAATAAGGTGGGCCACTCCCAGCATTCCTGACCCTGTTGGGAAAATGGCAGTGGGGCGGGGAGGGGGGGGGGTTCTCTTCATTGAAGCTGATCCAATTAGAATTCTTCCCTGAGAATGTGTTCAACTGGGACTCAGTGAAGAGGTGAAGCTGAGATGTGAAAGGCCCTGGAATGTTTGGTGGCCACGTTTGTGGCCGTGGTGGAGGTCCATCTGAGAGAAAGAGGCCAACACTTGTAGAGAACAGGAGGGAAAGTTCTAGCAATGTCCAGACCCTAGATTCCGTTTTCCTTAAAACCCAGCTACAACTTTGCTTTCCTTGCATGTACAGAAGACTTTCAATGAAAACCTTCTAGTTGCCTACTGTTGCTACACGCCTTTCACTTGACTCAGTCCAGGTTGCCCCAGGGCACAGTCTGAGACAAGGGTTCATGTGCAAGTGGTTTGTTATGGAGGGGGTCCTGGGAAACAAGAGTGGAGGAGTGGGGAAGTGAGACAAGGAAGGGAAGGCAGCAGACAAAGAGTTTCTTGGGACAGGTCACCACTGGGCAACTAGAGGTCATTTAAAATGAATTACTCAGCGATCCCACTCAAAAGGAGAGAGTGGGGTGATTATAGTAGCTCATAACCACCATTGTTAAGGGCTGTGCCTGGGTAATTCACTGAGGCTTCAGGCCTTTGGTGCCACTGCCAGAGAAGGTCTAGGGAGTTAAGAAAAATCCTCACATATGCAAATTGTTAGAATTCAGGCCAGTATCCTCTGAAGAAGTAAGGGTGAAGGGGAGTAGGCAAGATACCTACAGGACCTTCTTTGACTTACAAGGGAAAATGCCTCTTTGACTTCCAAGGGAAAATGCTCTAAATGCATGAGAAGTACACTTGCAGCGTGGCCTCAAAATCTTTGTGCAAGCCAGGCAGAAGCATATTTGATCCTCTTTTGGTTCTTTGAGTAAATCTAAAATTTTCCCAACTCTTCCTGGATGTAGTCTTCTTCTTCTTCTTTTAAGTTTATTTATTTATTTTGAGAGAGCCAGAGAGCGTGAGTGAGAGCAGGGGAGGGGTGGAGAGAGAGAGAGGGAAATAGAGAATCCTAAGCAGGTTCCATGCCGTCAGCACAGAGCTCGATGTGGGGCTCAAACTTACTAACTGTGAGATAATGACTTGAACTAAAATCAAAAGTTGGATGCTTAACAGACTGAGCTACCCAGGTGCCCTGGACATAGTCTTCTATGTCGATAGTTGGAAGTCATTATAAAGAAGTCCCAGGGGCGCCAGGGTGGTTCAGTTGGTTGAGCGTCTGATTTCGGCTCAGGTCATGATCTCACGGTTCGTGGGTTCAAGCCCCATATCAGGCTCTGTGCTGACAGCTCGGAGCCTGGAGCCTGCTTCTGATTCTGTTCTCCCTCTCTCTCTGCCCCTTCCCCGCTCACAAATTCTCTCTCAAAAATAAAACAAACATTAAGAAGATAAAATTTAAAAAAGTCCCTGACAACTGGTTTTAGATTTTCCTCATAGTTAGATGAAGGTGAGAAAAAAAAAAATTTTTTTTTTTTTCACAGTCTCACCCGGAGAGACTTTCTGCCTCCCTATAGTTCTGGACTTTGTAAATAAGACGGCAATGTGACATTGATGATGTAATGATTATTTGAAAATAGATGTGAAAGTAAGAGATGTAAATCAGAAGCAGATAGGAATCTTCTGTGAGAGTGTCTACTAGCTTGTATAAAGACTGTCTGAAGTTTACTTGGAAGTTGTTTGACTACTTTTTAAAAATCAGTCTTTTGTTAAGGAGCAAGACTATAAATTTTTATGTGATTTTATATTTAGAGGAAGGCATTTGTATAATTATATACTATAATTGAGAGATTGTATTATCCTTCTTTGCAGAATTACCATAATTACTTTATTTAGTTATGAACTTGAATTTTAAAAGCTAGTGATACTTGCCTTGAATACAAATACAAAATGTGTGATGTCAACAGATATGCTAGCTATTTTTTTAAACATCATTAGAGACAAGCAAATGGCAGTCAGTGTACAATGAGAAATTTCAAGGCTGTTGGGTCTGAATCTAATTTCTGTTTGTGACTCAAAGTAGGCAGCGCTTGATAATTTGATGGCTGGAGTGTAATCGCTGGGTGAATGAATGTAATCCATTTGTTTAATTGCCCAGACTCCTCACTGTATTTACAGTTAATTGGTTCTCATTATGGTCCTCCTAATAGATACCATAAAGGCAATAGGATTAGAGAAACCTGAAAAAGAACATTTAATTCGTGTTCTTTCTTGAAGCAGAGACCTAACAAGTGTTTATCTGGTTCATTTTTCACCATCTTCATGACAGGTTAAGGGGGGAAAAGTCTCCAAGGAAGGTGATTTATAAATTCTTTTCATTGTTTTGGGCTTTGACATTTTCTATAGCCAGAAAGCCAAAACCCCAAGTGTTCTTATGTCTAGTTGAAGTCCTTTTCTTAAGACTTGAAATTCTTTCTGGATTTGAGTGACCATGCAAAGCAGCTGATCACTACCCACCATTTAACATTTCCTCATAGAATGAAAGATTCTAAGTCTTTTCTCTTAAATTTCTTCTTTCTTTCTTAATAGCTCTAAACCTTCAATTCAGGCTTCTAGATACTCCACACAAAAATCTGCCCATACTAAACATTTTCTAATGTCTTAGGAAAGCCACATGAATTCGTCTGACTAGGAGGAATCCAAGTTCCTTTTTTAAAGTGTAATTTCAGTGCTGCATTTTTAGCTCAAATATATGCATTTTTTCCACATACGGGCTGGTTTTACTTCATTTCATTTACTGACTCCATTTACTGATGAAGCAAATTAAAATTGTAAATGTACCTAAAAGATTTTCCAGTCAGCCTTCTCTTGCCTTCCTCTTTCCCCATGGTTACCCTCCCTACCAATCCTGGAGCTTTCCTATATCAGTTGGGTTTCAGGTAATTTGCAAAGAATTTGATTGAAAATAAATTGGTTGTGGTGACAATGTAAACAGATAATGAAATTACTTTAAATGAACATTTCTCATCACTGATTTTTAAAATCTATTGTAATTTTCAGAAATGCTTACATTGTTTTTAGATATATAAACGTTTTTACTTATTTTTAATTTTTTCTTCTTTCCCCTGTGTGTTTGATATCTCATTTCTAGATTATTTTCAGCTAGTGTGGGTATTGAACAGTGAAATGTGGGGCTGGTTAGGTTGATTAGGTAAATAATGGTAAGTGGTATTATAGTAATGAATTTGTTGACCTAAAAGCATATCCATGGTATACTGTTAGGTGAAAAGATAGGTTACCAATAGTATATGTATATTATGATAAAAACAGAAATATCTGATATTTTGCCAAATCTGGTATCATGGACTAAAAGTGAATTAACAATTAAAGGATGACAAAGAAAGATAAACAAAACAAAGAACAGCAAAGCCTCTAAGCCCCCAAAAGTTCAAAACTTTTTCATTACAGTTTCTTCTATTGTTTCCTTATTATAAAAGCAGTATATTCTCGTTGCAGAAAATAACAACAACAAAAAAAGAAATCCTATCAGGAACATTCATAATCCTGCTAATCCAAAGGTGGGAAAAAACTCACAAAAACAACTTTGTGTGTCAATTTCAAATACTAAATCCTTTTCTACACAAATACACACACACGTACACATACACACACACACACACACACGGATGTTAATGAATGCTCTTTTTGTACCTTTAGTTTTATATCCACACTATGTTCTATTATCTGGATAAATCATAAATTAGTCAACCAGTCTCCTTTTTTAGTCATTAAAAATTATTTCCAGCTTCTCCCTAATTCATATCACACAGGGCATGTATAATTGACTGCAAATCAATTAGAAATAAGAAGGCAAAGAAATTTTTATAGCAAAATAATTATCAATATGTAGAAAATCCAGTAACTGGGAAAATTCATTAGTGACTAATTTTTCATTTTCTTAAAAGAAATTTCATTTTTCACCAGAGTTTTTCTTGACCATTAAAATAAGAATAGCTAGCTAGAAGTTCTTAGGCCTTTATATGTATCAGTTTCAGAACTTAAACTACAACAGGCTTAACTGAATTTTTTTTAATGTTCATTTCTGAGAGAGAGAGAGAGAGGGAGGGAGGGAGAGAGAGAGAGAGAGCACAAGTGGGGGAGGGGCAGAGAGAGAGGGAGACAGAGGATCTGAAAGGGTCTCTGTGCTGATAGAGGTGAGTCCGATGTGGGGCTCGAACTCAGGAACTGTGACATCATGACCTGAGCCGAAGTGGGACGCTCAACTGACTGAGCCACCCAGGCGCCCCTTGACTGAATGCTTTTTCACTAAGTAGCTTTCCACCAACTTGTTGGCCACTGGCAAGGCGTGTTTATGGCACCTTCTCTAATTAACAGGGCCTTTCCTCCTAATCTGTTCATATACGATTCATGAAAGATTTTCATTATTTTCTGTTTCTGCTCTAGTCATACGAATAAAATTTTGTTTCCTTGCTTGTGGGTGTCACCTACTTAGTGATATATACTTTCAAGTTCTGTGCTAATGAATTAAGGAGAAACAGTCTGTGTTTTGATGGAATCGAGTGTTTGGTGTGAACCCTCTGCTGCTGTGGCGGTGGGGAGCAGCAGAGCCGGCCTGGAGAAAGACACAGGGAGCTGCAGGGGCCTCAGGAGCCTGGAGAAACGGGAAACGCGTGTGCTGGAGCGTGTGATGAGGCGTTTGACTCAGATACGGATTCACAGCAAGAGGGAGGAATTTCAACTTTTGTTTTCTTTTATTTAAACTGAAGTTAATTAACAGACACCGTAGTCTTGGCTTGAGGAGTAGAACCCAGCGATTCCGCTCGTACATCCTGCACCCAGCGCTCTGGCACCCCTGGGCCCCACTTTGCCGAGAGAGCAGGAGCCGTCAGAAGAGCACTGCTACTGGCTCTGCCTCCATGCCTTCCCGCCTACCTGCTCCGGTGTCCCTCTAATGGCCCTGCACTCATGTGACTCTGTTTCCGTGGTTCTTCCATTTCCTACAGGGCACCACTCCAGGATGCTCCCCTCTCGATTCTGCAGTATTCATTTCTCTGCTCCCACTGACTCATTCCTACCAATTTGCTAGCATACTGTCATTTTCCCCATCTTTAAAACAAAAAGCCTTCTCTTTCTCTTCAGTTACTGACCCACTCTCCTCTTTTCTTTTACAGCAAAATTCTGAAAGGGAGGACTTGGCATATAGTAGGTGCTCAGTAAATATTTGTTCAGTGAGTGAATGAATGAAAGCACTTAAAGGAGTAAGGCTTTGTGATAGTCCAGGTGTGAGCTGTTTTGGACCTGCTGTTAATGGGAATAAAAGAGAAAGGGGATGTGGGGGCAGGGGGTTAATGGGAATTCTCCATACCTTTCTTTCAATTTTGTTATGGACCTAAAACGGCTCTAAAAAGATTAAGTCTTTTAAAAAACGGAAAGTAGTATATAAATTTCAAAGGAAAACTTAAAATCCTTGGTGACTTATTTTATGTGTATGTAACAGAGGAGAAAAACAAATAGACCATAATTTTAGGATTCCATGTTGGGTGATAAGATTAATTACTGGTACAATGGATGGATATACTTGATAGAAGTGATTTGTTTTCTTGGTTCAATATTTTCATTTTCATTTTTTCATACGTCTTTTCCTTCTGTGGATAAAAACCCTATCATCTTAATGTTTCAGATATTTGTTGACCAAGTACCGTTCTCTTTCAAGATTTCTAACTCATGGTTGATGAATAACATTGAGCTGAAGTGGAATTTGCTTCTGTTCACTTTGAGTTTTAGTTCTTCTGTGAAGTTGGCTGAGAGCTGGAATGGGTTCACCCAGAGTCAACGCATTTAGCTCACTTTGCCTGAGGCATCCCAGTATGTCTGTGACCCCAGCAGCAGCCGTTAGGTCCGCTCCCAAAATGGCTAGTGCTCACCCCCAGGCCCGAGCATCATGGACTATTGGACACAACATATCCTTTACAAGAATTCCCTCCATAGGTAGATTGCTCCCCAGCTCCTCTTTTCTTTTTCTACCTTTCTTTTTTATTTCCAATTATATTTTATTTGGTTTGCAACAATTCCTCAAACAAATACAGAGTGGACATTTATCATATTTTCTGACTGTCCAGATGACTTTTGAACACACATTCTATATTTGGAGAATGTCCCACCTTATGAGTATCCTCTCATTAAGTAAGTCACCAGAAAAATGTTTGCTTAGCCTTCCTTGCTGCTATAGCAATTGACTACCACATGGCTCAGACTCCATCACTCAGATAACCTCAGCAAGTCTTAGATTTGCAAGTGAAAATGGGAGAGGGCACCTGCTGGGCAGAGTCCCATTTGGAGTGAGGGCAGAGGTGGTGGTGGAAGACTGTAATGTTGGGATTCTGGTGACCGTAGCCCTGTGTCAGTGGTGCTAACTGTGCCAGCGGTGTTGTTCCTCACTCTACAGTCCCCGAGGCTGACCCTGGGGTCCCCCCAGAGACTCTGTAAGCTTCTTAATGGCCTTTAACAAGTGCCTTTTCTGGCATAAATGAGCTTTTGTGCCTCTGTGGCACAGGTCTAGTAGTAACAGTTTTTAAGGAGTACAGTAAAGATTAAAGAAAAGAGGGGACATCACATGCACACTTCTCCAATTTCATCTTCCTCCACCAAAGTGGGAGAGGAATGCAAAAATGGTAATGGATCTTGTATTTATAAGTAACATTTTTTTGAGCACTTACTATTTCAGGCATCGTCTCATATACTTTTAGTGGTCTTTTGAGAAGGACCATTATCTCTACTCTTAGATGGGAAACATGATATTTAAACAACTTGCCGTCTTGCCCTGGGTTCCATAGAAAATGGAGCATAAATGCTGGCTCTCTATTGGAAATGGGAGGTGGTAATCCCAGGGCATCAAGAGTAAGGAAAAAAAACAAAACAAAACAAAAAAAACGAGGATAGGAACAAAGGACAATAACTACAGTGTGGTGTGTTACCCACCTGGCCAGAGCTTCACTAGGAAACAGCCAGTTACTTGGTCATGTGGGATGTCTCTGGACAGATCTTGAGAAACATCTGTGCATTAAAGGAGTCCACTGGGGGAAGAAGTGAGAATAATTAATCTCCTGTCTCTCTTTGGTCAAAGATATCTACAGGACTTAATTTCTCCATGCTTCTGCATTGTGCTCCTCTACCCCATTGGAAGTGTTGCGAGGTCAGTGGTATCCTGCCAGTCTCGCATAGAGCAGTTGGCTGAGGCTGGGGTGCAGAAATGCCTGTAGCTTTCCCCAAGACTGCCATGAGGGAATTCATGACAGAGGCCAGTCCTCACTCTGGGTTACTAGACAGCTGTCAGTGTTAGGAAATGGAGCTCTGTAGCGAACAAGCTGATGAGGGTCCAGGAGGACAGGACAGATCTGGGAATGGGCGTATGTGTAGACACATCACTCTGAATTCTGCCTCCATCAGCTTATGACATTCTTCCTGGACGCCTATGTTTGTGTCTGTGCTTTCTCTTATCAAGACCCTAGTCATATTGGACTAGAGCCCATCCTAATCAAGTATAACCTCATCTTGATTATATCTGAAAATACCCTATTTCCAAATAAGGTTACATTCACAGGGACCAGGAGTTACGACTTGAACACATCTTTTTGGGGGCACAATTCAATCCACAGTAGCATCTACATGGTTAGGGAAGACATAGGGATGAATTTTCAAAGAAGGGGAAATGAATAATTTAGTTTTGAAAACATTGAGTTTGAGTTGCTGTTGAGGCTGTAAGGCTATCATGTCCAATAAATAACCCAAACTATGTTTGAGGAGCCTCAGGAGAGAGTTCCTGGCTGGCGAGGAGACACAGAGTCATCAGCATCTGGGTGGGATGCTGAAACAGACAAGTGCTGAACAAGATCTTGAGGAGCCACAACATTTAGGGGGTAGGCACCGAGAGAGAAAGCCTTGGGGGAGAACTGGAAGGAGTTTGCAGAAAGGAGGTAGAAGGAAAGCCAAGAGGAAATAGTGTCAAACAAGACATGAGAAAGTTTCTGAGAAGGAACACAATGCTTTTCCAAGGTCAACAGCATCCCTTTCTACAGAAGATGTCGAAGAACCAAGTACTGAAAATTGTCATTTTTGTACGGTGAAATCATCACTCAGTGGAAAGAACTGAAGGGTATCCCTTGGATCTGTAGATAGGCAGTGATTACCAAGAGTGGTTTCAGAGGGAAACCTGAAGAACAATATCCCTTGGATTTGCAGATAGACAGGTGGGTTTCAGGGGAGTGTAAGGGCTAATGTAAGACCTCAGGGAGGACAGTGATAAACAGTGGCAGGTTGAACTTTGGCAACAGCCAGTAGAGAAAACTGTGCTGTGGAAGAATGTGAACGGGTGGTGGTGGTTAGAAACCAGGAAATAAAGGATGTTGCTGTTCAGAGGGGAAGGAGCCATTGATGGAGAGAGTTTAAAGTGGGTGTGAGAGGGGGCCATTATCTGTGGAGCAAGCAGCAACTCAGGACTCAGCCTCCTACTTCCAACACAGAGCCTTTGTTTTGATCTCTTCTATTCATTGGGCATTTGCACATAATTTAATAAGAAGAAAGTGTGCTAGAAAATCTTTATAAACTATTGAATTAGATGTTCCAGCTCTAAAAAAGAAAAAAAAAACTATTAATCATTAACTATAGGTCTATGCAGAGTAATTTACAAGTAATAGTTTGAACAAACACATTCAGATAATCCTGGTTTATTTAAGGTCATGTTTTCAAAAGGATCTTAACTGACAGGAATAGGGAATAACTATTATGACTGTAATTATTTGCATTTCAGTTCCTGACTAGAACTTATAATTTGGATATGTGTAAACTTCAGCTTTTAAA
Organism: Panthera leo; assembly: GCF_018350215.1. Lineage (NCBI taxonomy): Eukaryota > Metazoa > Chordata > Mammalia > Carnivora > Felidae > Panthera > Panthera leo. The sequence continues at coordinate 143,003,690 of NC_056687.1, read as the reverse complement.
TTTTGACTTGCATTTTTTTTTAAGTTTTTTTTGTTGTTGTTGTTCCATTGTAGTTAACATACAGTGTTATATTAGTTTCAGGTGTATAATACGGTGACTCAACAATTCTATTCATTACTCAGTGCTCATCATAATAAGTGTACTCTTAATTCCCTTCACTCATTTTACCCGCCTCCCACCCACCTCCCCTCTGGTAACCACCAGATTGTTCTCTATAGTTAAGATTCTGTTTCTTGGTTTCCCTCTCTCTCACTCTCTCCTTTCCTTTGATCATTTGTTTTGTTTCTTAAATTACACATATGAGTGAAATCAAATGATATTTGTCCTTCTATGGCTGACTTATTTCACTTAGCATTACACTCTCTAACTCCATCCATATTGTTGCAAATGGCAAGATTACATTCTTTTTTATGGCTGAATAATATTCCACTGTGTGTGTGTGTGTGTGTGTGTGTGTGTGTGTGTGTGTGTGTGTATCTCACCTGTTCTTTATCCATTCATCTACCAATGAATTGCTTGGGTTGCTTCTATAGTTTGACTAATGTAAATAATGCTGCAATAAACATAGGGGTGCATGTATCCCTTTGAATGGGTGTTTTCGTATTTTTTGGGTAAATACCCAGTAGTGTGATTACTGGATTGTAGGGTAGTTCAATTTTTAGCTTTTTAAGGAACCTCTACACTGTTTTACACAGTGGCTGCACCAGTGTGCATCCCCACCAACAGTGCATTAGGGTTCCTTTTTTTTCCACATCCTTGCCAACACTTGTTTCTTGTATTATTGATTTTAGCCTCTCTGACGAGTATGAGGTGAAATCTTATTGTAGTTTTGATTTGCATTTCCCAGATGATGAGTGATGATGAGTATCTTTTCATGTGTCTGTTGGCCATCTGTATGTCTTCTTTGGAGAAAAGTCTGTTCATGTCTCCTGCCCATTTTTAAATTGGATTATTTGATTTTGGGGTGTTGAGTTGTAGAAGTTATTTATATATACTAATAGATACTAATTTTGGCTTACATTTTTTTTAAAGCATTTCTCGGCCCTGAACTGTTAGCATATGTCCATAGAGACTTTTACACTAAAATGAGTGTAAATGCTGGTTTAATGCTGGTTCATTTTTAAACTATTTTTTAAAAGTAATTTCTACACACAACATGGAGCTCAAACTTATGACCCTGAGTTCAAGAGTTGCATGCTGTACTAACTGAACAAGCCAGGCACCCCTACTACTCATTTTTTAAAGTTCTCTGCTTAAGTAAACTTATTGGTAGTGATATGTTTTTGAAAAACATGTGTGGTTTTTGTTACTATTATAAAAGAAATTTATTTGGTTGGAAAAATTTGAAAAATATATAACTATATCAAGAAAAAATTATAATCACCCCGAACCCTACCATCTAGTGCTACTATTTCAGTATTTCTTCTCATCTTTTATTATGAAATATTTCAAACATTAATAAGTGCCTATATATGCACATTAAATTTTAATAAATTTATTATATTTATTTAAGAAAAAAAATCTTTAAAGAGATAATGTTAGGGGCACTGAGTGGCTCAGTTGGTTAAGTGTCTGACTCTTGATTTTGGCTCAGGTCATGATCTCACAGTTTGTGAGTTTGAGCCCTGTGCTGACAGCACAGAGCCTACTTGAGACTCTCTCTCCTCTCTCTCTGTCTCTCCCCTCTCCCCTCAAAAAAATGGAGGAAAAAAAAAGAAATAATGTTATGGATTCAATTGGAGGCCTTTCTCAACTCTATTTCTCTGTCCTCCCCAGAAGTAACCACTACCTGAAGTTGTTGTATATTCTTCCATGTTTTTATACATTTACGATGTGTGGAGCTATTCATTGGTAGTATGTAGAAATGTTACCAGTAGCTGACAACCCTGCCTCAGCCAAGGCCCCCCATCAGGTGGTCTCAGCCGAAGCCCGTAGGAAAGTGCCCCATTTAAGGCCTCTGGTAAGGAAGAGGCCTCCAAATGGAGGTGCCTGGGCTAGAAACGCAGCCGTGCATATGAACATGGCTGGTTGGGGTTGGGGGTGGGCTCAGTTCTTGACTGCAACTCCCTCTGGGAACTGTAACACACTGGCAGTGCACTATGTCTGGTGTGGGGAGGGCAACTTCCCCTTCCCGAGATCTGCTAGTCAAAGCCTGGCAACTGCCTATGGTCAGACCTGAAGGATCACACACAGGATTTTGGCACAGTTTGGAGTCATACTCCTCAATATGGTAACTATGTTTAACCCTTTGGCTAACTGCTAAAATGTTTTCCAAAGTGTTTGCACTATTTTATATTCCCACCGACAATATATGAGGATTCCAATCTCTCCTTATCATCAGCAGCACTTACTATTATTTGTCTTTTTGACTCTAGTCATCCTAGTGAATGTGATGTATTACCTCACTGTGCTTTTGATTTGCATTTCCTTGTGATTAGTGATGAACAACTTTTTTTTTTTTTTGGCCCATTTTTAAATTGGATTACTTTTGTTATTATTGGTTCATAAGGATTCTTACTTAATCTGCATACCAGGCCTTTATTAGGTATATGATTTACAAATATTTTTCTCCCATTCTGTGGATTATTTTTTCACTCTCTTGATAGTGTTCTTTGAAGCACAAAAGTTTTTAGTTTTCATGAAACCCAACTTATTGATCTGGTTGCTGTGCTTAAGTATCTTATCTGAGAAATCATTGCCTAATTCAAGGTCATTAAGACCTATATCTATATTTTCTTCTAATAGCTTTATAGTTTTAATTCTTATGTTTAGGTCTATGATACATTAGAGTTAATTTTTATATATGATGTGAGGTAGGGTTTTAAGTTAATGCTTCTGCATGTGGATATCTGGTTGTCCCAGCACTATTTGCTTAAAAGACTATCCTTTCCCCACTCATTGTCTTGGCATTCTTATAAAAAATCAATTGACCATAAACATAAAGATTTATTTCTGAACTCCCAGAAATACGCCACCCTTAGGCCTGTCACACAGTCTTGATTACTGTAGCTTTGTATTAAGTTTTGAAATCAGGAAGTGTGAGGTGTCTTTGTTCTTATTTTTCAAGATTGTTTTGACTATTCTGTGTCCTGTGTGTTTCCATGAATTTTAGGATCAGCTTGTCAATTTCTGCAAAAAACCCCAGCTGGGTTGAATCTGTACATCGACTTTGTGAATGTTCCCATTGTGATAAGCAGAAAAATGAACTCCCCCACACCCTACCTTCTGCCCCAAGATATTCACAATCCTGATACAATCCCTGGAACCTGTGAATATGTTGTTACATGGTAAAGGGGAATAAGCAGATGGAGGTGTGTTCCCAATGTAATGATGCCTTTAAATACAAAACAGAAGCAGAAGAGTGTCAGAGTGATGTGCTGTGTCAAAGACTGAACTGGCTCATTGCCACGTAGTATTCTATTATGTATATAAACCACAATTTCTTTATCCATTCACCAGTTGATGGACATTTAGGTTCTTCTACGTGGCAATAAGAAAGAATGAAATATGGCCTTTTGTAGCAACATGGATGGAACTGAAGAGTGTTATGCTAAGTGAAATAAGTCATACAGAGAAAGACAGATACCATATGTTTTCACTCTTAGGTGGAACCTGAGAAACTTAACAGAAGACCATGGGGGAGGGGAAGGAAAAAAAAAGGTTAGAGAGGGAGGGAGCCAAAACATAAGAGACTCTTAAAAACTGAGAACAAACTGAGGGTTGATGGGGGGTGGGAGGGAAGGGAAGGTGGGTGATGGTATTCAGGAGGGCACCTGTTGGGATGAGGACTGGGTGTTCTATGGAAACCAATTTTTCAGTAAATTTCATATTAAAAGAAAAAGACTGAACAGGCTATTGCTAGCTTTGAAAATGGAAGGGACCATAAGTCAAGGATTGGTGGTAGTCTTTGCAAACTGGGAAATTCAAGAAAAGAGCCCTCAGAAAAGAATAAGCTTTATCAAAGCTTTGATTTTAGCCTAGCAGAGTTATTCTGGAACCATCTAGAACTGGAAGATAATACATTTGTGTTTTAAACCATTAAGTTTGTGGTAATTTGTTGCAGCAACAAGGGAAAACTAACTCAGCTATCTTAGCAATATTGAGTCTTCCAATCTTTGAACACAAGATGTATTTCCCTTTATTTAGGTCTTCTTTGTTTCAACAACGTTTTTATAATTTGCAGTATACAAGTAGTGGTGCATTTCTTTTGTTATTTTTATTCTTAAGTATATTATTCTTTTATGATGCCCTTTTAAATGAAATTGTTTTCTTAATTTAATCTTGGATTGTTCATTGCTAGTGTATAGAAATATAATTGATTTTTGTATATTGATCTTATATCATGCAACCTTAGCTGTAATTGTTTTTGTATATTTCCTAAGATTTTCTTCATACGATATGTCATCTGTGAATAGAAATAGTTTTTCTCCTTCTTTTTTTTTTTTTTTTTTTTTTTTGAGTGTGAATGCCTTTTATTTTCTTTTCCTGCCTAATTGCCCTGGCCAGAAACTCCAGTACAGTTTTTAATAGAAATTATAACAGCAGACATCCTTGTCTTGTTCCTGATCTTAGGAGATGTTAGGGAAGTATAAACTAAAAAGAAAGTCTCCTGCCAACCCAGACAAACTCTCCACAGAAGTTAAAGAGAAATAAAACAGTTTTATTATTGAATAAGCATTGAACCAGAATGGGATCTACATCACAGGTATTCACTAAAGAGAATGTACAGATAGAATGGTAAAACTAAGCAGATGCAACCCAATACATACATGTTCCCCAAATAAATGAAAACTAGTCTTCAAGTAAGAGGACTTGACAACAGCATTTGTCACACATAGTTCATCCTACATTCACTTGGTAGTTGGGGTGGCCACCTGTGTTTGCTAATTGCCTTTATCCAAAAGAAAAACAAATTACTCATATCTTTATGACCGGAGGTAGATTTGTAACTTGGAACCAGGTGCTAGCTGAAGTTAGACTCCTACCCTCCCATGGAAACCGGGGGTAGGGGCTCTGAACTCCTTGATGATTACATTTCAAAGAGATAGCTCCCAGATCCTTAAGAAAAAGGCTCCTGGTTGTAAAACTGACCAAGAGGCTTATTTAGGTACATCTTCAAGGGACAGAGAAGGAATTCACAATGACAAGTTTTCTAAGGTAAATGCACTAAAAAGAATGGCGGGGGTGGGGGGAAGGCATTGGAAAGTTATCTTTGCATCAGGAAAAAATTCTGGTTTTTTTTCAAATATATTTGTATTTACAGTTACGGGGGCACTCTTTTGGTTTTTATCATTAAGTATGGTGTTGCTTGAGGATTGTATAGATGCCTTTTATTAGGTAGGGAAGTTTCCTTCTGTTCCTAGCTTGTTGAGTGCTTTTATCATGAAAGAGAGTTGGATTTTGTCAAATGCTTTTTCTGCATCTATTGAGATGATTTCTCTCACTCTGTCAATGTAGTGTATTACATTGATTGATTTTCGTATTTTGAACCAATCTTGATTTCTGGGAGAAATCCCACTTGGTCATGGTGTAGAATCCTTTTTATATGTTGTTAGGTTCAGTGTGGTGGTATTTTGTTGAAGTTTTGATGTCTATATTCATAAGAGATATTGGCCTATAGTTTTCTTCTCTTGTTAGGTCTTTGGTTTTGGTATCATGGTAATACTGTCCTCATTGAATGAGTTACAGTGTTTCTTCCATTTCTATTTCTTGGTACACTTTGCCAAGGATCACTGTTCCTTCCTTACAATTATAGAATTCACCAGTGAAGTCATCTGGTCCTGGCTTTTCCTTGTGGGTAGTTTTTTGGTTATTAGTTTAATTTTTTGTTATTGGTCTATTCAGATTTTCTTTTTCTCTTTCAGTTTTGGTATTTTTGGTATTTTTGTATGTTTCTAGTAACTCTTCCTTTCCCTCTAGGCCATCTAATTTGGTACAATTGTTCTTAGTATTCCCTTATTTATTATTATTATTATTATTATTATTATTATTATTATTTTACTTCTATAAGGTCAATTCCTTTTTTCATTTCTAATCCCCTTTCATTACTAATTTTAGCAATTTGAGCCCTCTCTCTCTCTTTTTTTTTTGTCAGTCTAGCTAAAGGTTAAAGGTTGTCAATTTTGTTGATTTCTAAAAGAACCAACTTTTGTTTTTATTGCTTTTCTATTCTCTATTTTACTTATTTCTGCATTAATTTTTTTACTGCCTTCTTTCTGCTTGTTTGGGGTTTTTAGTTTGCTCTTCCTTTTCTAGTTTCTTAAGGTAGTAGGCTAGGAAATATTTTTAGGATCTTTCTTCTCATTGTATGGGCATTTACAGCTATAAATTCCCCTGTAAGCACTGATATAGGGACATCCCATTTGTTTTTCTATGTTGTATTTTTGTTTTCATTCATCTCAGAGTATTTTCCAATTACCCTTTAATTTCTTTATTGTTTATTTAGGAATGTGTTGTTTAATTTTCACAGATTTATGGATTCCCCAGTTCCTTCTCTTAATGCTGCCTAATTTCATTCCAGCATGGTTGGAGAACATACTTTGTATAACTTCAATCATTTTAAGTGTATTGATTTTATTAGTTTTTATATGTATCATTCTCATTGTCTTTATTTCCTAAATCATTTTTTTTAACGTTTATTTATTATTGAGAGACAGAGAGACAGAGCATGAGCAGGGGAGGGGCAGAGAGAGGAGGAGACACAGAATCCGAAGCAGGCTCCAGGCTCTGAGCGGCCAGCACAGAGCCCAACGTGGGGCTCGGACTCACAAACCGAGAGATCATGACCTGAGCTGAAGTTGGACGCTCAACCGACTGAGCCACCCAGGCGCCCCATTCCTAAATCATTTTTAAAATTTGATCTCTTTCACGTATAAGTAACTTATAAAATTTTTTTTATATCTCAGTGTTTTGGGGCTTTTTCTTTGAAGATTATTTTTTTATTTGATTTTATTATGTCATAGAATATACCTTACATAGTTACATTTTTTCAGAATAAGTTAAATTCTTTATACCTTAATGATTCAGATAATCATTCACCCCCAAATTGGTGGATTGATACAATAGTTATTTGCTCAAATTCTGCAATTTGGCCAGGTCTTTTTGAAGGGTAGCCAAGTGAGCAGCTCAACTAGGGTGGGAGAAATCTCTTCCAATGATGGTTGGTACTGGCCATTTGCTAGGAACTTACCTGGGGCTATTGGCTGAGTCCTTGGTTTACTTCCATGTGTTCTCTTTACATGGCTAGGTCAGGTTTCATCTCCTACATTATGGTGGTTGAGAGCTGAGAGGGAGTGTCTCAAGAGTTAGAGTTACAAAATAAAGCCTCCATATACAAGCATTTACCCAGCATCTGTTAGCATAACACTTGCTAATATCTCATTGGTTAAAGCCAGTCACATGGCCAAGCCCAGAAATATTGTATGAAAGGTGTACACAAGGGCATGCTTATGAGTAAAAGTATTTTGTTGACAAGTTACCAAGAGAATGGTCAGTCTGTTACACATGACATGTAGTTAAGTTTATGCAAGCTTTATATATTCTTTGAAGAACATGTGTTTTATTTTTAGGCCACAGAGCTCAATAGATGTTTATCCAACTATATTTATCGACAAATTATTCAGACCTTCTATATCCTAATTTAGGTCAATGATAAATTGGTGTGTAAAAATCTCCTACTGCTATTGTGTGTTTTGTTTGTTCTTTAATTGAGTGGATGTCTTCCTCAGTTCAGGCTTATAACAGAATGCCATGGACTGGGTGGTTTATAAACAACAGAAATTTATTTCTCACACTTGTAGAGGCTACAAAATCCAAGATCAAGGTACTGGCAGATTTGGTGTCTGGTGAGGCTTGCTTCCTGGTTCACCGAGGGCTGTCTTCTCACTGTGTCCAATGTATGTTGAAGGGGCAAGAGAGCTTTCTGGGGTTTCTTTTAAAAGGACACTAGTCTTGGGGCGCCTGGGTGGCTCAGTCGGTTAAGCGTCCGACTTCGGCTCAGGTCACGATCTCACAGACCGTGAGTTCGAGCCCCGCGTCGGGCTCTGGGCTGATGGCTCAGAGTCTGGAGCCTGCTTCCGGTTCTGTGTCTCCCTCTCTGTCTGCCCCTCCCTCGTTCATGCTCTGTCTCTCTCTGTCTCAAAAATAAAAACGTAAAAAAATAAAAAATAAAAAAATAAAAGGACACTAGTCTCATTCAATCCCCTTCATGCGAGCTCTGCGTTCATGATCTAACCGTCTCCCAAAGGCCCCCCTCTTAATACCATCCCATTGGGGATTAGTATCTCAACGTATAAATTTTAGGGGAGCGCACATCATTCCATAATAGTGGCCTTTATATTTCTAAAACATTCTATTTTGTTTATGTTTATGCATTTTACTGTAAATATGTTATGGTTCATAAATCTTTATTTTCAATTGTACCTTTCATCCGTGACAAGTGGCTGTCATTGAACTAAATACTTTTTTATTTGCTCATCCCAAGTGCTTCCTTTGTTTCATATTAGTATTGTAAATTATCATTTTTGTTGTGGCCCTCAGTCACATTTATTATTTCTTGCTGTTGTATTGAATTTGTAATGACTCCGTCTGGAATTCTTTGTGTTTTCATTGACCATCAAGAACCCTCCTTTTGTGTATGACCTGTTTCTTTTCTTAGACAATGAACTCGTTGATATGCTTGTTAGTTTACAGTTTTCATACATTTGAAAAAAGATAGAAATTGAGTTATCAATTTAAAACCACTGAATCTTCCAGCGTTGGTACAATAAACTAAGGTGACAATCTCTAAATGTGGTAAACAAAGCAAAGTACAATCCTTATTTCACTTTTTCTGTTTCTCCCTTTCTCCAATTTAAACTGCTAACATTTGAAGAAAAGGGCGGAGTAGAAATTACTTGAGTGACTATGGTATCCCTGTGCCTTGTTTTTAAAATATGTTGCATCTGGCAATCTTTCTAACATACTTGACAGGTCATTTTCCTGTTGCATTGGGAAATAAACAAAGCACAAAGAAGATAGCTAATTTTCCACAGTCCCATGGTGTCAAGATGTCATTGCATTCAGCCACACCAGGTTCATTGCAAAATTGATTTATTTTCTCCATAAAGAGCTGGCATCCCATGGACCACACAGATAACAGTTAATTCCTAAATGGAGCACAATAAATTTGGTACTGAATGAAGTGCTTTATTTCTTTCTGTTTTGAAAGCCTGCAGCTATTGTATTTAAAAGAGAGAAGAAAGGATTATTTTTATAAACTTTCAGATTGTTAAAATTAATTTCCGTGGTGTTGGAAGTTGGGAATGTGGAGATTTTAAAGGTTAATGCTTCTAATTAAAGTATGAAGCTGCTTACCTTGCATTTCACTGACTTGAAAAAGAAACGTTTAGGTAGACCACTTAGCTCCTTGCTTACAGGAGGGAAACTAGCAATTCAGTGCAGATAAAATGGTGGTAAAAATTGACCCTCATTCTTGAACTTTTACACAGAAATCTTGGAGTCATACAGTGGACGATTGCTTTTATTTTAAACTTTAATTTTAGTCAGGTTAATAGAGACAATAATCAATTATGGCAGACCAGAATGTCAGCAAAACCAAGTATTAAGGAAAATAATTTCTTTTGTCATGTCAGGGTTACAGTCAGCCAGGAACGGTTGTAAAAAGTGGCTTCATTCTTTCTCCCTTGCCCTTTAAAATCTCTTTCTTCTTTACTCCTCTTCTCCTTTTGGGGCTCACATCATTCCATATTAGTGGTCTTTATATTTCTAAAACATTCTATTTTGTTTATGTTTATGCATTTTACTGCAAATATGCTATGGTTCATGAATCTTTATTTTCAGTTGTACCTTTCATCAGTGACAAGTGGCTGTCATTGAACTAAATACTTTTTTATTTGCTCATCCCAAGTGTTTCCTTTGTTTCATATTAGTATTGTCAATGATCATTTTTGTTGTGGCTCTCGGTCACATTTATTATTTCTTGTTCTTGCACTGAATACGTAATGACTCTGTTTGGAATTCTTCGTCATCGTCAACCAGTCTGTCAATACTCTGGCCATTGATTCCCTGTGTTTTAATCTTTTCTCTCTAATTTCTCCTCATCAATTTCCTGGGAACATCTACAGTGTTTAACATTAAAGAAGAGATCACTTATTGTGAGATGCAGACATCGGCCTCAAGGAAGATACCGTGGGTGGAGGCTTTTCTGTACTCCCCAAATTACACTGAATCTGGTTTTACTGATAGCTTTCTTTGTTGGGGTTTAGCAAATGATTTACTTACCAGGAGCAGGGAGACAGAGTGAAATCCATGGCGAGAAGGCTGCCAGAGGCCTTGGCAAAAGTTTTTCGTATATTCAGAGCTATAGAGCTTCTGTTTTAGAGGTGAAAGAAGAATACTTTTCCTTTCTTCCTTAGCCACATCACATTATGGATTTAGGATCTATTTGCCCAGCATTTTGTGAGGAAATACAGTGAGGATTCAGTCCTAAGACATCTACAATGAAAAAGAATGAATGAGTTCTTAGAACAAATGACTTGAAATATGTGCTAGTTGCCTTTTGGAATAAAAAACCTTTGTTTGTTTAAAAATCTTAAGCAAAAAACAGGCTTTACTTGTGTAGCAAAAGTAATGTATCATCAAAAATGTTTATTTGCTCACAGATTTGCTTTTGAGTAGCAAGTGATCTAATTTTGAACGTAATGTTGATTCTATCCTCAGAATTTAGGTCATACTGAAAAATAAATTTTAGTTTTGTTACAACACTGTATAAATATATATGTCATCAAGATGTTTTTAAACTTTAATTGATGGACACAGCATTTTAAACTAAGAATAGATCTCACAAATCTCCCTTTCTTACAGAGATGAGAAATTCGAGACCTTCCAAAGGTCAAATAGGTGCTTGATGCCACAGAACAATTAAATGCTAATTAACTCATGAAATCTACTTTTACTCTAAATAACGAATCTAGTTTCTCCATAGCACTTAGTATGTTTTTATTTATTTACTTATAGGTTAGTTAGTTGCCTCCCTTGGTATAACAGAAACTCCCGTGAGGCCAGGAATTTTTTGGTGTTTCATGCTGTGTCCCAACATCTACAGTAGTTCCTGGCACAGAGTAGGTGTTCCATTCATATTTATTTAGTAGATGCAAGTGTGACTAGGGAAGAGTATGGGCTGTGGTGCTGCTACGATTTAGTGTCAGGCCATCTGTGTTTGCTGACTTGGTAAGAGAAGATTTCATGTGATAGGGAGAACTTGATCTGTATGTGAAAAGGTGATATTGCTTGGTGGTAAAGGGAGTGAACACCCTAGGTAAGTGTTGCCATGAATGAGGAGCAAAGATCTGGAGGGAGGCTGGCATAGGTGAGACCGTGTGAGAGTAGGCAGCCACTAGTGTTTCGAGATCACGCATACTTTTCTCAGATCGACCTGGTCGAAAACATAGCCTGACAGCACGGTCAGCACTACCAATCTTTTTCACCGAGTGTGGTGAAAGTCCTTGGCCAATCTGACTTTGACTTGAATAGGTCAAAGGTCAAATATTTGTTTTGTGTAGTTGTCCAGTCAGACATCTGTCTTCAGGATTCAGAAATATGATGGTCCCATCTTCACTACCATGTCCGTTGGGATGCCTGTTGTTTTCTAAGCCACTTATTATAATAATCCTCATGAAAGGTGCCAGATTTCTCTATATAAATAATAATGATAGTGATGATGATGATGATGATGATGATGGTGGTGGTGGTGGTGGTGGTGGCACTTTGAATTTGTATAGCACATAGAATTTTTCATGACACTTGCACATATATTATCTCATGGACAGATCCTAAAGAATTAATTGCAGTGTCATATAAAATGATCTGAAATCAATTGTGCCACCTGGGCAATGTCCACTGATCCTAGTGGGCAGATGAAAATTGAATCTAACTTAACTTTTCATTTTCCAGTTAACACAACACATCAATTAAAGCAGATTGATGTCCGCACTGATATTCACAGGTCCTATTTTGCATAAGACAGCATCAATCTATTCTTTTTACTATCATGAGTTTTATCCATATTACATATAAATGCTTTCCCAGTTTAAAGAAGTACTGCATTAATCAGTGAAATGATGGGTCAGTTTTAGTTTTAAAAGTCATCTCCTACTCGTTAATGGAAAATATATTGATAATTCTTCCAGTGAGTGTCTTGGCACTCTAGTTTAGAAGATGTTACTGAAGGTCTGAATCATACATCTCCCTGAATGCAATCCACAGGAGGCAGGTGAGCCAATATGAAGGTTTGGCATCTAGAAACTGGTCATGGCCTACCTTGACCTTGGAACTAATGAGGCTACTATGGATGAATCATAGTCCAGTGTATTTATTATTTAACTAAATCACTTACAGATAAGATAAGCTCATTGTTGTAAAAATTGGGCCTGGATTTAACATTTCAGATATTCATATGTGTTTTGTACTTTAAGATGCTGCTTATATTTAAAAGAACTTTTTAATCATCGATTTCACTGGTGTTAAAACCATTAATACATGTGTCTATGCAACATGAGAGAAATGTGATGCCTTTTGAGAAATGTCCCCAATACCCCATAAAAGTACACTGCTTTCATTATTTTTATAAAGTAAGTGAAGAAAACCATACTTAGTATATAAATAGCTTTTTGTTTGCCTTTCTATAAGAAGGACTACTTGAACACTAACAAAGGAGAGTACACCAGTAACATCGCAACTAGGATTGCCAAATAAAATGTGAATTTCAGATAAAGAGTTTTTCAGTTTGTGTCTCAAATATTGTATTTTTAGTGTAAATATGTCCCCAAATACTGCACGTTTTAGTAAACCAAATTCCACTGAGTATCCTGGAGTTTTATTGGTTACATCTGCCAGTCCTAGATGCAACTAGGGGCCAGCACGCCCTAAAATTTATGATCGAAGTGTGGCCAGTTTTCTTCAGGCATAGTATATTTTTCTGTGGTTCTTGACCTGTCATCTAATTCTCTCTCTGTAAGAAGTTTGTATTTAAAACAATCTTGGAACTGTTCTGTGTAACTGTCTGCTTACTGGCAGCAGTCTTCTATGAGCTGAGAACATTTCCATGATACCAGGGTACATAACCTCAACAGATAAAACTTTAAGAGACTGTTAACATCCAGAATGGTATTACCCATTGGCTCTCCTCAACTGTGGGGCTCATAGGCATGAATTCATATATTCCAAATTGATCAGTTTCTTCTCCCACACCTGATCCACTTGTATCTATGTTAATGATACTGATTCCCACCCCATCATCCAGGCCAGACACTTGGGAGCCTGGAAATGAGGGGTCTTCCCTTCCCTTATGCTCCTTCTCACATCCAGTTAGTTCTGAGGAATCTCTCTTCTCCCTATTTCCTTAACTACCACGTTAGTGGAAGCTCACCCGCCTCTCTGCCTCTCCTCCAGCTCACTTCTTTCACCCTTCCGTGGTGGGGAACGCACTGGGCGGACCAGAATTCACTTTCACTTCCATGGTCTAGTGAAACTGGACCATATTCTATCTATGCCTGTAGGTGCTTAATAAGTAGGGTCTCACAGAAAAAAATTCGGAACATGGATGGATCCTGCAACTGCATTCACCATTCTGCCTAGAGTCCTTTTTGCTAAACTCTGCTCATTTCACTGAATATCTGAGTATCACATTGCTCACTCTCGCCAGAAAATGTGCCTAGCCACTTATTCCCTCTGGCTTCTCCCAGCTCCCCTCATCTCTATTAATTTTCATTGACTCCCATCCCACCATAGTGATTGTTTTTTGAGCTATTTCTCAGAAATATTATACCTACCTCCTGAAACCATAAACATGTGCCCCAACATGTGCACAACACGCACACGCGCGCGCACACACGCGCGCACACACACACACACACACACACACACACACACACACAGATACGCACTAGTGTGATTGCATGCACTTTATCCATCCCATTACTGCTATATTGAATCATTCTAAGATAGAGCATGATTTGCTTTTCAGTCTCAACAAACTATAATTACTGGGCTATACAGTTAATTATGTCACTTCAGGTCAGATTTTTATCCTCATGAATTCATATGGACTTTTGTCTCCTGGATTGAGCAAATAGTGGATCTTGGGTTCCCAGATAGATAGTTTGTATTCTTTTAAAATGTATATTTTTGTTTCTTTTTCATTAACATTGACAAATTCTCTTTTTCCTTTTTCTTTCAGGTAGTCTAGGGAGATGAAAGTTTGATAGCCAGAACCTGAGAATGTACTTTTTTAATAGCCTCAGAATTAATACATTGCAGTGTGATACAAAAATCCTTTTTCTATCCTTACCCACTGAAGCAAATAATATTGGGCGAATTCTTTCAATAAAAGAAACCTATCTCTAAAAATTTAGCCTTAACTGTGTCCCAAACTTCTCAACATTCTTTTATTAGTAATTTCTAACATTTGCTAGGCAAAATTTTCTTTTATGATGTCTCCCAACACCACTTCTAAAGATGCTACATCATTATATTGCTGATGAGATACTTTCTCAATGATAGTTTTTCGATTTCTCTAAAAATTCTAATTTCTTCTCCAATTTCATATACCCTTCAACAAATGAATCTGCTTCAGCTCTAGTATTTCTTTCTGCTCATTAGTGCTGTATATAAGATTGTTCTTATGAACTCACAGCTGTCACATAAGTTTATCTTCTGGGGCAAGAACTAGCATTTGGAAGGTTAAGTTTATCTGTGGGTCACTAGTATGATAATGGTGGGTACACCAAGAATTGGGGATAAATCTGAAAAGGCAGATGCTGTGGAAACATTGGCTCTTGAGATCGGAAAGGTCCAATGGGATGCAGAGTAGTCAGCCCTGAGTCTCTCAGATTAAGGAAAAGCTCCCATGCACATACATGCACACACACATCTTTAAAAGCCAAAGGATTGTTTGAAGTATAAATGAAAGTAGAGGCAGAAGTAGAAAAATGAAAAGAAATGTTTGCCTCAGGAGGTAATATCAGGGCAAAGATAGTCACAGGTCCCACCAGGCATTATGAAGAAAACAGGCCCTAGGGTTTAAGATGGCTCCCTGAAGGGACTCTGGAAAAACTGAGAACAAACTGAGGGCTGATGGGGGGTGGGAGGGAGGGGAGGGTGGGTGATGGGTACTGAGGAGGGCATCTGTTGGGATGAGCACTGGGTGTTGTATGGAAACCAATTTGACATAAATTTCATATATTAAAAAAAAAAAAAATAAGATGGCTCCCTGGAGGTGACTATTTCCCTGGCAGCAGCATCTGCAGAGATGTCTTGGCCCTTTTGCTATACCTCAGAAATAGCCCTTGGAATTCAAAAAAGCATGAGGGCTGTTGACCTAGGATGGGTGGGTTCTCGGCTCTGATTTGTAAACTAGGCAAATCATTCAGAGTTCAGCGCTTTAACCCTAAGAATCAGTAGTTTGTGACAGAGACACTACAGGCCCCCTGTGTGTGCCTGAGGGGCATGTGGATGGTGAGTAGATCTGGGAGTTGTTCCCATATGGTTTCAATGGAAGCCTTGGGTGTGAAAGAAATTATCCAAAAAGAGAGTGAAGAATGAGAAGCAAAACAGCATTTAACACATGGGTGAAAGAAAGAAGTGCCATTGTATGGAAACTGCGAGGCAGGAAGGGACTACCCTTTCTGATATTACCACCTGCCTCCCCAAGCCTCCCCACGTCCATTCCTAACTTCCTTTACTCTAATCTAAGTTTTCTATTTCCTATAGCATTTATCACCTACTAAAATAGTGTATAATTTACTTTTTAATCATTGTGTTGTGCTGTGTTTTTTATCTTCCCTGCCTCTTCTTACTGGAAGGTAAGCTTCATGAGGGCAAGTATTCCAAGCAGTTAATGTATTCCAAGCAGGTGGAACAGTCCTGGTACTTTGGAGGTACTTTGTAACTATTTATTGAATAAATGAAAAAAATATATATCTCAACAAGTAAGTTTCAGTCAGTAGTGTCAGAAACTGCAAGGAAGTCACCTAAAACAAGTGAGGCAATTAGTAACCCATTGGGGTTCTAGGGAGAAGTTGTATCAATGGCAAGATAGGAATAGATGCTGGACCACAGTTGGGTTGAATGATGGATGGTGTGTGAAGCAGTGAAGAGGGCCAGCAGGAATTACTCTTTCAAAAAACTTTGCCTGGAAATGAGGAAAACAGTGGTACTTACAGGAGGACTTGGGATCAAGGAAGGATTTTACATGTTTTGTTGTTGCTGTTTTTAATGGGTTAGACTCACAGGGCAATGGCAGAATGTGATCTGGTCCTCAGACGTGGTGAAGGGATCAGCTTTCCATTATGGGAAGGTCTCTTTAGTGGCTGTGGAGAGCGTGGCCTAGAGCAGGAGACACTAGGGTCAAGGACACAACTGGGCCGTGGCTTTCAGGGATAATAGCTGGGAATGCTGTTCTCCTTGATCATGCCCTGGGTCTCTTCTCCACTGGCTTTCATTGACCATCATTCCTTCCCCTCTGCCCTGCTCTTCCACTTCAACCCCATGGAATGCCTTCTGAGATTAGCAGTCTCCTCTTAATCTCTTCTCTTCACCTCCTGGCTTTAGGTGAAAACTAGTTGTTTCCTGAAGGTCCTGTGATGATGTTTAGGGTTGGGCCTTTGTGAAGTGATTAGGTTTAGATGAGGTCAGGAAGATGGGATCGATCCTTTTATAAGAAACACCAGAGGGGCGCCTGGGTGGCTCAGTTGGTTAAGCAACTGACTTTGGCTCAGGTCATGATCTCGCTGTCAGTGAGTTTGAGCCCCTCATCAGACTTTGTGTTGACAGCTCAGAGCCTGAAGCCTGCTTCAGATTCTGTGTCTCCTTCTCTCTCTGTTCCTCCCCTGCTCACGCTCTGACTCTTTCTCTCAAAAATAAATAAACATTAAAAAAAATTTTTTTTTTAAAGAAACACCGGAGATCAATCACCCCTCCGTGCCATCTTCCCCTCCCCCAACCCCACCCAGCCATGGGAGGATACAGCAGGAAGGTGGCCATCTGCAGGCCAGGAAGAAGGCCCTTATTGGGAAACAGGACTGGCTAGTACCTTGATCTTAGACTTCCCAGCTTTCTGAATTGTGAGAAATAAATTCCTGTTTATTCCTGCTTAGACATCCCATCTTTGGCATTTGTTATGGCATCTCAAACTGGATAACACACTCTTTTATTTATTTTGCTGTTCAATTAAAAAAATACAAAATCTGGTGCTAAGAGTTCTCATTGCTACTGGGGCATTGTCATTTCCAAGCATTTTCAGCTGATAGAGCAAGGAGATACGTGTGTATACTAACCTGTGTACATTCACATATCTTTATCTATTTCTGTATGCAATCACCTGTATCCATAATAGGCTAAACACAAGTCACGGTGTTGTCTCTACCTCTGTTTTATTGCCTTGTGATAGAGTACACCTCCCTTTTTCCTTGCTTACCAGTAGACTCCCTCCAACAGTGAGAAGTCTGGCTTTTGCCATCTGCTAATTCCAGACTGCATGAGTAGCAGTGTCAGAATTGTCACTCTTTACTCCTATAGGACATGACTCTGTTGACTAGAGAATAGTCCTAATGTATAATCCCAATGAATAGTCCTAATGACAGTTTTCCCTGTCATCTCACTGCTTCCAAAATATGGAATGTTTCACAGATTCGCATGACGTCCTTGTGGAGATGTCGGGCTAATCTTCACTGTATCATTCTAATTTTCACATATGTGCTGACAAAGTAAGTGCCAATGATCCAACTTAACAAAGACGACTATATGACTACTGCAGGAAAAAGGAATATACTTATTTATACATAAAACCTTTTAACATCTGTTGTTTAACTTCATTTACTTTGGTCCATTTAAAGGAAAAAGTCTCTCCTCCAAACTTATATGAATTATCATATTACTGAATTACTTAAGAGTTATAAAAATATTCATATTTTAAAATGTTTTAAAAGACATCTAGGTCCAATACTCTTCTTGTTTAGCTCACTTAGTAAATAAGAATCCTTGGCGGGGCACCTGGGTGTCTCAGTCGGTTGGGCGTCTGACTTCAGCTCAGGTCATGATCTCATACTCCGAGAGTTAGAGCCCCGCGTCGGGCTCTGTGCTGACAGCTCGGAGCCTGGATTCCGTGTCTCCCTTTCTGTCTGCCCCTCCCCTGCTCATGCTCTGTATCTCTCTGTCTCAAAAATAAATAAAAACATTAAAAAAATTAAAAAATAGAAATAGAAATAAATCCTTGGCAATTAGCAACTTAATTGTTCATATATCAGGGAAGGACTAGTAGTGGAATTTTAAAATCTGAACAAAAAGTTTATGTTTTTAAAAAATTAAGCGTCCTCTCAACCTCATCTATCTTCTACATCATTTTTACTATCAATTTGTGAATTTATGACTTATTAAAACAGAGGTAGTGGTTAGTGTCCAGCCCCATCTGAAAGGCTACTCAGTCTATATGAGTTATGTTTACTTATTTATTAGAATATTTATAATAAATGCACATTGTTCCTTGCCATCCACCTAACTCTTTACTATCCCTGACTTCACTTAAAATTTTTTTCCAGCACTACTGAGGTATTAACAATTAAAAATTGTATATATTTAAGGTATACAATGTGATGTTTCAATATATTTACACATTGTGAAATAATTACCACAATCAGGTTAATTAACATATTCATCACCTCACATAGTTACCTCTTTGTGTGTGTGATGAGAATACTTGTGATCTACTCTTTTAGCAAATTTCAAGTATATAGTACATTATGATTAACTGTAGTCACCATGTTGTACATGGTAAAAGTAAATACATTTTTATTGCCATATAACTGACCATGGCTGTGACTTTTACACACATAATTGTAAATACTTTAGTCTTTGTCAGAAGAGCCCCTATGTTTGTTTAATATTGTCTAAGTTATGTTTTCTTTGATCATTAAAAGATTTTAGATGATTGGATCATATAGGAATGACCATTTTTTATATGCAGCATAATCTTTTTGTTCAGAAAAATGAAAACCCATTTTAAATTGTGTGTGTATACTAGTTAACTTTTTTCTCTTAAAGGAAGCATTGCTAGCTATAAATCTCTGTATTTTTCTAAATGTAGTTGGGCTCACTTTAAACAGAGAAATTGGAAATCATTACAAGACAGCAAATTATTTTACAATGGGTTTCAAATAATAATCACCAAAAAACTTATATGATATTGGTAAGATGTGATTGAATCAATGACTTTAGCCATATTTCCAAAAGGCTGGGTTCTTTTGAAGGTGAAAAACACATAAGTAGGTTTTCTCATAGAACCTGCATTAGTTTTCTAAGTCTGCCATAACAAAATACCACAGACTGGGCGGCTTAAATTTCTTTTCTCACAGTTCTGAAGGCTGAGAGTCCAGGATCAAAGTGTTGGCCAGTTTAGTTTCCTTTGAGGCCTGTCTCCTCTGGCTTGCAGATGCCAGGATTCCACCCTCTTGTTGCCTCTTCACATGGTGGTTGTTCTGTCTGTGCACACTCATGGGGAGAAGGACACCGATCAGACTGGAGTAGGGCCCATCCTAGAGGCATCATCTTAACTTGATCATCTCATACAGAATTTATTGTAAAATATGGTCACATTCCAAGGTAGTGGGATTGGGACTTCGACATATGAATCTTGGGGGACACAACTGAGACCATAACAAGATTTTGTTGTGGCTTCTCGAAATCAGACTCTGCGTTCTATTTGTCGTTGCTTTTGGTTGTAATTAGGAAACTCTTACCTCAGAGGATATTTGAAGTTTATCCCAGCAGCAAAGTGATATGAGAGTTGGCAGTTGTATTGCTTGTCTTTCATTTCCCTTTCTTAATTCTTTTCCGGAAAAGGAATTCTCGGTCTTTTTTCAGGGGCTCACGCACAGCATTGATTCAAGGGCTCATGCACAGCTTTGAGAATCTGATGAGATCTATTATATAACAGTTAACTTCAACAAACTGCCTCAAAACTTGGTGGCCTAATACAATAAACTTTTTAAAAGCATCAATACACTGGGTGCATTGGGCAAATTGGGCTGGTCTCAGTGAGGACTGCTGATTAGAGTATTGGCTGGGCTCAGTATGTGTGGTCACCTGGTTTCCAGTGGCTTCCCGCACAGGTTTGATGGTAGGCTGGCTGTGGGTAGTGGGTGGAGGTAATTGGGCCACACGTTACCATCATCCAGCAGGCAAACCTGGGCTCAGTCACCTGGTTGTGTTCATAGGATTCTCCAGGGCAGGAAGGGAGAGAAAGCCTCAAAGAGTATTTTCTAAGCCTCTCCTTATATCACTTTTGCTTGTATCTTCTTGGCCAAAGCAAGTCACATCAAGTGCAGTTTCAAGGGGTAGAGAAATAGACCCCACGCCTTGCTGGGAGCTGCAAAGCCAGAGTGCAAAGGGGAATGCCTGTTGGAATGAGCAGGGTTTGTGGTCTCCAGTGAGAAGGAGGAGATGGAATGATGAGAACAATAAACTGAGCAAATTCTGTTCCTACAAGTGTTTTCCCCCAGGTTGAGTGATTGTTTTTTGAGAGCAAATGAAGGCTATTTTCCAAAGAAGTACAGATGCTGGCTGTTGAGAGTGAAAGCATAGCGGGAACAGGAAATGGAAAAGGGGTCTAAGGGGAAATGGGTGGAACACTCGTAGCATCTGCTTCATGAGCTTTTGGAAACAGGAAACAAATCCTCTGACTTCTCAGTAGGTTAAAACGTGAGAAATTTTTCTGTGGGGGGCCAAGGACATTTTTTTTTTCTCTGGAGGACATTATTTCTTGTTAAGGCATTTTCTTTTAAATGTGAACAGTTGACAGGTGACAACAGGAGACACTTTTTATACAGTTAGAACCAGCAGAGTCCTGGAAATTTCATTCCCATTTCCCCCATTGCCATGCTATTGAGCTCAAAAACACCAAATATGAAAATGCCCAACTGAGAGACCTAGAAATCATACCTTCCTCTGCAAGCACATAACGTAAATCTAAAACTAAGAATTCTTCTTCATAATCTCGCAAAAATAGCAACTCCTTGGATATTCTTTTTTTTTTTAATTTTTTTAACGTTTATTTATTATTTTTGAGACAGAGAGAGACAGAGCATGAACGGGGGAGGGTCAGAGAGAGAGGGAGACACAGAATCTGAAACAGGCTCCAGGCTCTGAGCTGTCAGCACAGAGCCCGACGTGGGGCTCGAACTCACGGACCGCGAGATCATGACCTGAGCTTAAGTCGGACGTTTAACCGACCGAGCCACCCATGCGCCCCTCCTTGGATATTCTTAATAGTCAACATTGATTTATGTCTACTCTGGTTGTTCTAATATCAATTTATCAGTTTCTTTATACCTTAATCCACCATCAAAGCTAACCCTTAATCCCTACTCTATTTATGTAGAGGGCTGAGCACAGTCCTAAATACATACAGAAGTGAATTGCTAAAGTACTTAATTTAGGATGTGTGGGTATTAAGTGCTTTAAACCCTTTCCTGAGTTTCACTCTACAAATATGATAGAGGAGACTTCTATTACTCCAAAATATCCAGGAGAATTGCACTCCCCTCCACTTAAAAAAATGTCAAAACCATAAACTCTCACACCTTAAATTCATTTAAAGGCTGACAGCATCCATGTCCAGATTGGAAATGTGATTTCAGAAGAGATGAACAGGTTGGATGTTGTCATTTTCTGCAACATATTTAAGTATGGTCTTCCTCCTACTTTATAGGCTAGAGTTGAAGAGCAATGGGAGGGGCTGTATCAATCAGTTATCCCATACTAATGCTGTATGACAAATCACAAAAATTTCAGTGGCGTTCAACAATAAAGCATTTATTGGGGCGCCTGAGTGGCTCAGTTGGTTGAGCGTCTGACTTCAGCTCAGGTCATGATCTCACGGTTTGTGGGTTCGAGCCCCACATCGGGCTCTGTGCTGACAGCTCAGAGCCTGGAGTCTGCTTTGGATTCTGTGTCTCCCTCTCTCTATGCCCCTTCCCACTTGCGCTCTGTCTGTGTGTGTCTCTCTCTCTCAAAAATAAATAAACATTAAAAAAATTAAAAAAAAAACAATAAGCATTTATGTTAGACTCATAGGTCTGGGCCTTCTGGGCAAGCTCTCCTTCCTTCCGGCTGTAGGTTTATGCAGTGTCTGGGGCAGATCTCCTCCGTGTATTTTTTGCTGGACCCAGGCTGGTGGGACAACAGCCACTGGGATATGTTCTTCTCTTGGTAATGGACAGAAGCTCCTCAAAGGACAAATGAAAGCACTCAATATTTGCCAAGACAAAGGCTCTGGTCTGGTTCACTGTCATTTCCATATTCCACTGGCCACACCAACACAAAACCAAACCAAAGGCAGAGGTGGGTAATGACCACTGTCCAAGAGACCGTTGTAAGGGTGAGATGTGCAAAGTCTTCAGAATAGTAAAGATCCAGAGCCAACAATTCCTTCTACCACAGAGGGGTGATTGTTTCTGGAAATAACTTCCTTAGGCACTTAATAGGCAATATTTATATGGTTCATTGATATTTAGTGCTTAAAATGGAATTGCTTGATGGTGCTTCTTGATTCA
Organism: Panthera leo; assembly: GCF_018350215.1. Classification (NCBI taxonomy): domain Eukaryota; kingdom Metazoa; phylum Chordata; class Mammalia; order Carnivora; family Felidae; genus Panthera; species Panthera leo. Next base: position 142,981,086 of record NC_056687.1, on the reverse strand, counting down.
TCTGAGTCTGGGAGAATTCAAAGATAGTTTTTAATATATTTATTTGAATTAGTGATAAAGGGTTTCCATTTTTTCCCCTCATATCTCCAACTATTGCTTGAAAATTGGACTTCTTTCTGTGCTGATTTCTTCTGCCTTTTACAGTATCTATTAACAACCTTATTTTAATTCAGCCCTGAGGTACTGAAGAGCGAACCGTATGGGGAGAAGGCTGATGTCTGGGCGGCAGGCTGCATCCTTTATCAGATGGCAACTCTGAATCCTCCCTTCTACAGCACCAACATGCTCTCCCTGGCTACAAAAGTAAGCAGTGTTGGGAGACAGAAGGGTCTTGTGTTGCTAAAAATGCCATTTCTTTTCTCCCTAAATAGATCGTTTGTGGTTTTTATGAAAATGTCAATTAAAAGCAGGCACATTGTTTTATTAACCATGTGATCCCGTTCATTATTTCCCCCCCTTTCTTCTAAATATACGTCATGTGCTATGGCACATTTCCCCCTATAATTGTCTTCATTTATCATAGAAAATTATACAAATAAATCTATCAAATTACTTTTGGTCTTTTATTTTTAATTGTGGTTTGGATTGCCTACAATTGGCATATTATATTATCCTACACATCATTTATTATGAATCTGAGGCTAACTTTAACTCAGCTTGAAGAATACAGTCTGTGCTCGAGAACTGTTTACTCGATGTTAATTTTTTATTTGTTGGGATGTTTTTGTTTCTGATTAAAATGTGTGCATGGTCATAATGCTTATCGGGCAGCTTTCATGTTGTGGCCAAGTAGCGTAGATACTAGTGGCCTCTTTATGTCCATCACACTAGTCTGTCTGTTTTGCAGATAGTGCAGGCGGTATATGAACCAGTGCCAGAAGGCACCTACTCTGAGAAAGTGACAGATACCATCAGCAGGTAATTATCCTCACAACTCTGAACGGATAGGGATGGTCAAGAAATACCTCGCATCTCTCCGAATTTACTGTGTCCATATTCATGAAGAAGAAGGGCTGCCACACAATCCAAACCTAGAAAAATATTTGTGTATCATCAGTAATGGTGACCATTTGGAAGCCACTGAAGGGTCCAAGAGGAAGTAGTGTCTGCACTTGCAATATTATGCAGCCATCAGAATGATTATTCAGAGGGCTTTGTATCAGGCCGTAAAACAAATACGGTAAGAAGCTAAGTAAAGCAAACAGGATGTAAAGCTGTTTGTAACTCTGAGAAAAACTGTAAATATATGCACAGATGTGAGAAAAGGCTAGACAAGGACATAGGAAACTGGCAAAGGCCATGCAAAATGATAAAATTGCAAGCACTTTTTCATTTCTATTTTTAAATTGGTAATGTTATGTTGTATAATAATTCTTCAAAGAAAATCAGAAAGAAGCGCTCCGGCCGGCAGTATAGTAGGATTTTAATGAAAGTCATTTCCCGTTGCATTCACAAAGTTCTGACCTCACAGGGCTTGTCCCCGCTGACCTGTCACCCTTCCGTCCCACTTTCCCTCTGCTCCCTTGGTGCTCTCTCCCTCCCTGCAGCCACAGGGAGCTCCCTGCGAGTCCTGGCATGCGACTGCCCCTGGACCTTTGTCCTCCCTCTTGCCTTTTCCTGGACTTCTCTTCCCTCTGGTATGTGCATGGCATAGGCCCCATTTCATTCATGTCTCTGATGTTATTTGCCATCATCAGGGAGCCTGCCTGATCTCCCCACAGCCTCTCTGCTTTCTGGCCCTCTCGCCTGCTTTACAAAGCTCATGGCACCCATCCCTTGACATGTTAGACAGGTCCATGCAGACTTGTTTCCTTATTGTCTGTCTTGTCCCCACCAGAAGGAAAACTCTCCAGGAGCAGGGTCTTCTCCAGTCTCATTCATAGCTCTTCAGAGCCCAGAGCAGTGCCTGGTACAAGACAGACCCTTAACAAATACTGGTTCTATGAATAAATGACTTGTTTTCTGGCTGTTATTTATATACGAATGTATGCTCCTAAATTGGCTCAAAACTACTTATCTGCCCCATCAAGCTCAGTCAAATCCTCATTATTATTATAGAAATCCCAGACTCCCCCAAGATAGAATATCTGTCCATTCTCCTGCCCAGTTGCCTTTAAACTTGGTTCTGTACCTGCCCCAGCGCCTAGCACCACCTCTGATGGAATGTAAGAGATGTATTCCCTTCACTTTCTCCTCTGAGCCTGTCGTTCACATTAATAGGTACTCTCACAGTTTGTAGGATTACATATTGAAACTTTCCTTGTTCAGCACAGTGCTGTCCTACAGTTAAGGGGCCCAGGCCCAGCTGGGGCTGAGTTTCACTAACTGTAGACTCTGAACAAACATTGGACCATCTTTCTGCATCTCTGTTCCCTCATCCAGTTAAAATGGGGGCTGTAATAATACCAAACTCATCAGGCTGGTGTGATAATTATACAAAGTAACTATGAAAATCACTTAGCATAGAGCTTGGCAAATGGTAAATCTTAAGCAATATTGGCAATTATCATTGTTAATATTATGGGAAATGAGCTGAAACCCCTTTCGGAATAATCTGAATTCTGCATATATTAGATCATGCCCTGTTGCTAATGAATCCAGACAAATGTATTTAAATTGCTCGTCTCCACAGTTTGATCCTATTATCTGCTATTTGTTTTCTGGAAAGTGCCTTAAAAATTCAAGAAGTCTCCGGAGATGTGAAGACAAGAATACCAGATTTAGTCATTTAATTTCTCCTTTTCATAGGTATTTGAGTGCCACAAAGACCAGGGGAGGGGTGGTGCAGAGAAAATGTACAGAGACATTATTCTGAGTTTGTGGCACTGGGCAAACGGGACCATAATTTGCTTCTGACAGGCTCCCTGGCTACTGGTATCCATGTGTCTTGGGGCTAACAGGTTAGTGGAGGAGTCAGATACCAATATTACATGTAAAGTTTAAGAACATCAATAGATTCTGGAATCAGCTGGATTTTATTGATTGATTGATCGATCGATCGATCTATTTTTTAATGTTTACTTATTTTTGAGAGAGAAAGACAGATGGAGCAGGGAAGGGGCAGTGAGGGAGACACAGAATCTGCAGCAGGCTCCAGGCTCCGAGCTGTTAGCACAGAGCCTGACGCGGGGCTCCAACTCACGGACCGTGAAACCATGACCTGAGCCGAAGTTGGCTGCTTACCCAACTGAGCCACCCACGTGCCCCTGGAATCAGCTGGATTTTAATCCCTACTCTTCCATTCAACCCCTTTTCTCATCTGTGATGTACAGGTAGCAATAGTAACTACTCATGGGCTGGTTCCAAAGCCTAAATAGGATAACGCTTCTAGTGCTTTTCGCACAGTGCCAGCATCAGGTGAACCGTCAGTAAAATTAGGTATTGTTATTAATAATATTAGTGTTACTATTTATGGGATTAAGTATCTAAAATAAGTTCTGATAAATTTGATGAAGAATGGTAAAGGAAGCAATGAGAAAGTCCAGAAGGACTTGGCCTAGTCTAGCGACTTGGGGGAAGTTTCTATTTAGAAAGAACATGTAATCCGAGACCTAAACAACCACTAATTCTCAAATAGTAAACAGAGTAGAGAAAACATTTCATAGACCATAGAGCTTATTAGTTTGAGGAACTAAAAGAAATTGGAGATGTAGCATGTCAAGTGAGGAAGAGAATAGCCAAATAATGCTGAGGGCCTGGGGAGGCTGACAGGGGCCAGATCAACTAGGCCACGTTGCGGACTTTGAATTTTTATCTCAAGTACTGAGGAGAAAATTTAAGGTCATTTATAGGCTGGCATGTAGTGAAAATTTCTTCTATAGCAAAGATCGTGCTGGCTGCTCCGTGGGGAATAGACAGGAAGGATTGGGGGAGTGAAGGGAAGCGGATCTAGCTATCTCCCAAGAGATGACGGTCGATCTGACTGAAATAGTGGTGGCGTTGATGGAGAGAAGTGGGGCTGTTTCCATGGTGAGTTGGAGGTTGGGTCAACAAGTTTGGGATACAAGCATGAAAATGGAATGGCACCAAAAACGTGAAAACAACTGAGTTTATTCTCTGGACTTCAGAAAAGTGGAGCCACAGCCATGGAGTGGAGTTCCAAGGAGGCCCAGGTCAGCTCACCGTTAGATCTATGTGCCGGGGGCATCCGGGTGGCTCAGCCAGTTAAGTGTCTGACTCTTGGTTTCAGGTCATCATCTCATGGATCATGGGATCGAGTCCTGCGTTGGGCTTTGCACTGACGGTGTTGGAACCTGCTGGGGATTCTCTCTCTCCCTGTCTCTCTACGTCTCCCTTTCTCATGCTCTCTTGTGCTCTCTCTCTCTCTCTCTCAAAATAAATAAATAAACTTAAAAAAAAAAAAGAAGTATGTGTCAGGATTAGAGATGCCCATAGTGAGGCAGGCTGCTGGGTGGGGAGTGAGTTCCCTGGCACCAGAATGTTTAAGAGGATGAATGATCACTATCAGGGGACTCGGGATGAAATGTTCATAAGGACACTTTTAATTCAAAACACTAAGATGCTATAATAAGTAAGAACTGATGATTTAATTTTAATTTGGTAACTGATCATACATTAAGATGTGTGCATTCTGTAGCAGATGTGGTCTTCATTTAAGTTATTCGAGACTCGTTGTCTGGGTTCACATCACAAAGTTTTATCTTTACAAAATTTGACATACATAAAACCAAATTCAGCCATGAATTTTATGCAATTACATATTTAATTTGCTTTGGACTTTTAGTCTTTAAAAATTAAGTTCCAAAAGAATAAGGAAGCAAATTCAATTTTCTATTTTTTTAGTTTCCTATTTTCTTTAGGAAATTGATGCAAGGAATATATAAAGGTAAAAGTTGGTCTTAATAATCATTTATGACTCAGCAAATTAGGCTCAGAGCTGATCAACAACAACATGATAGAGCCTTTGAAATATAAGATAGCCATTAATGGGAAACTTTACTGGACTCATTCTTCATTTCATACTTGGTGTTGTTTCCAATTACATTATCCTTCTTCTGCTTTCCCATCTCATTTTCACTGTCTACACCCTGTCTCAAGTAGAGTTGATGCAGTTGTGTTTCTAATGTGTAGAATCTTTCCTTTTTCCTGTCCGTTCATATGGCATACAAGCACATTCTGTCACTGGAACTTGTCTTTCCTAGTAGGCTTTTACATTGGGAGGATAACTTAGCAACCCTGAAGAGTTTGGGCAGAAAATAAATCCATTCTGTTGCTCTGCCCAGTACCAACATTACTATTTTTACCTTCCAGTACACTGTTAAGAGAGTATTGTCTGTTTACTTTTTTAAAAAGAAGAACATTTCCTTTTATGCACAAAATATTTCAATTGCCTTACATTTCTCTATCTGTGCCTGGTTGCATAAGCTGTCTGGTGCTTTGTTTCAGAGCCGGTCATGATGACTAACAAAGTTAATGCTTTCAGCTAGTTTTAAGGACAAAGGGATCTTTACATTACCCCCCCCAACTCTGTTTTTTTTTTCTTCCCCCCCACCCCAAAGTAAATATGACATGTTGCATTTTGTAAATTTATGGTGTACAATGTCTCCATAATGATGTATTGTATATATTTGATATATTGTAATATGATTGCTGTTGAAGCAATATTTATCATATCATATAATTACAGTACAGTATTATTATCTATATTCATTATTCGGTGCATTAGGTCTCTATGCTTATTTACTACTCATCACGAGTTTGTACACTTAGCTACCATCATTCTTATAGCCCCCACACCTCGTGTCCTGATAACCACCATTTACTTTCTATTTTTTTGTAGCTTTGATTTTTCTAGATTCCATATAAGTGATATCATACAGTACTTGTCTTTCTCTGAGTCATCTCACTTAGCATAATGTGCTCAAGTTCCATCTCTGCTGCCAAATATGGGAAGATATCTTCCTTTTTCATGGCTGAATAATGTCCCATTGTACATATACACCCAACTCTTTCATTCATTCATATGATGATGGGCATTTGGGTTGTTCCCATGTCTTGGTTCTTGTGAATAAATATGGGAGTGCAGATACCTTGTTGAAATCCTATTTTCAGTGCCTTTGGGTGTACTCCCAGAATTGGAGTTGCTGGATCGTATGGTACATCCATTTTTTAATTTTTTGAGGAAACTCCATATTGTTTTTTGTAGTGGTTGGAGGAATTTACATTCTCACCAACAGTGTTAGTGTTCCCTTCTCACCAAATCCGCATGAGCACCTTTTATCTCTTGTCTTCTTGATGATAACCATTCTAACAGGTGTAAGGTGATAGATCATCATGGTTTTTCTTTGTGTCTTCTTGGTGATTTGTGACATTGAGCATCTTTTCATGTGCCTATTGGCCATTTTGATGTCCTCTTTGGAAAAATATCTGTTTAGTTCTGCCCAATTTAATCAGGTTATTTGTTTTATTGTTACTAAGTTGTGTTTTGTTCTTGATGTATATCTGATATGTGGCTTGTAAAAATTTTCTCTGCTTCTGTAGACTGCCGTTTCATTTTGTTAATTAAGGAGCAGAAGCTGTGAAGAAGCTTTTGAGTTTGACGTAGTCCCATTTGTCATTTCTTTTGTTGTTTTTACTTTTGGCATCATGTTAAAAAAAAAATCATTGCCAAGACCAATATCAAGGAGCTTCTTCCTTTCCTTCTAAGAGTCTTATGGTATCAGGTCTTATGTTTAAGTCTCTGATTTTGAGATAATTTTTGTGAGTGATGTGAGATAGGGAGGCAATTTCTTTGTTCTGTATGTATTTCTTCACTTTTCCCAGAATCATTTGTTGAAGAGACTATCTTTCCTCCAGTGTGTGTTCTTGGCTCTGTTGTCAAATATTAGTTGAATATATATTCTGGAATTTAAATTTGGGGCTCTCTATACTCTTCCATTGGTCTATGGGTCTATTTTTATGCCAGGATGCTAATGTTTTTATTAGTAGGGTTTTATAGTATAATTTAAAATCAGGATGTGTGTTATCTCCAGTTTTATTCTTTTTTCTCAGGATTGCTTTGGCTAATCAGGGCCTTTTGTGGTTCCACACAAATTTTAGGATTTTTCCTTCTATTTCTGTGAAGAATGCCTTTGGTATTTTTATGGGAACTGTACTGAGTCTGTAGATGGCTTTTGGTGGTATGGCCATTTTAACAATATTTACTCTTTTGATACATGAACACAAAATGTCTTTCCATCTATTTGTGTCTTCTTCAGTTTCTTTCAGCAAAGTCTTGTAGTTTTGTTGTATAGATCTTTCACTTCCTTCGTTAAATTTATTCCTAAGTATTTTATTATTTTTGATGCTATTGCAATTTGGATAGTTTCCTTTATTTCTTTTTCTAATGCTTTATCATTAGTATAAAAGAATCCCCACTGGTTTCTGTAAGTTCGTTTTGTAACCTGCCCCTTTCCTGAAATCACTGATTAATTTCAACAGTTTTTTTCGATTGATTCTTTGGGATTTTCTATATGTAAGATGATATCATTTGTAAACAGAGAAAATTTTACTTCTTTCTTCCTGATTTGGGTGTCGTTTGTTTCTTTGCCTTGCCTCATTGCTCTAGTTAGGACTTTTCCAATACTATCCTGAATAGAATGATGAGAGTGGGCAACCTTGCCTTGCTTGTGATCTCAGAGGAAACACTTTCAAGTTTTCTCCATTGAGTATGATGTTACCTGTGGGTTTGTTGTATGTGGACTTTTTAATGTTGAGATATATTCCTTCTATACCCAATCTGTTGAGGATTTTTATCATAAAATAATGTTATATTTTGACAAATGCTTTTTCTGTGTGTATTGAGATCAAGCAGTTTTTATCTTTCATTTTACTGATGTGACAAATTACATTTATTGATTTGTATGTGTTGAACTTTCCTTGTATCCCAGGGATAAATCCCACTTTGCCATGGTGTTTTCTCCTTTTAGTGTATTCTTGAGTTTTGTTTGTTAATATTTTGTTGAGAATCTTTGCATCTATATTCATCGGGGATATTTTTCTATAGTTTTCTCTTCTTGCGGTGTCTTTATCATCTGGTTTGGTATCAAGGTAATGCTGGTTTCTGGATGATCTATCCATTGCTAATAGTGGGGTCTACTATTATTGCATTGTCTATTTCTCCTTTAAGATCTGATAGTATTTGCTTACTATATTTTGATGCGAAGATGTTGGGAGAACGTATATTTATTATTGTTATATCTTCTTGGTGTATTGACCCCTTTATCATTATATAATGACCTTATTTGTCTCTCATTATATTTTTTGGCTTAAAGTCTACTATGTCTGATATAAGTATGGTTATATCTGTTTTCCTTTAGTTATCATTTGCTTAGAGTATCAATTTCTACCCCTTCGCTTTGAATCTATGTTTGTCTTTGGAGCTGAGATGAGTCTCCTGAAGGCAGCATTTGGTTGGGTCTTGTTTTTTAATCTATCTAGACATTCGGTGCCTTTTGATTGGTGAGTTCATCCATTTATATTGAGAGTGATTATTGGTATATGGGGACTTACTACTACCATTTTGTCTTTTAGTTTCTGGTTGTTTTGTATCTCTATTGTTTTCTTTTTCTTTGTGTTTCTGTTTACATTTTAGGTTGGCGACTTTCTATGATAATTTTCTCAGTTTCCCCCTTTTTGCGGTTTTGTGTCTTTGCTCTAGATTTTTGAACTTTATGTAAAACGTCTCATAGATAAAATAGTCCATTTTATGCTGATAACAACTAATCTTCATTTGTCTATACAGGTGCTGTCATTTTCCTTCTCCCATTTTTATGTTTTTGCTGTCACAAATTATCTCTTCTTATGCTATATGTTTACTACTAAATTGTTGGCATGTACAGGTTTTTTTTTTAAATGTTTGTATCCTTTAACCTTTATGTCATAGTTTAACACCCTATTCTGAAATAGAATTACAATTTTGTGTACAATTTTGTGATTCTATTTATCACCTTACTTGAAAATCTGGGTACTTTTGTCTTTTTGTTTAAGGCAGAAGAGCTCCTTTCAACTAGACCTGTAAAGCAGGTCTAGTGGTGGTAGACTCATTCAGCTTTTGTTTGGGAAATCTTTTATTTCTCCTTCATGCCTGAAGGATAACATTGCTGGATAGTTTTCTTGCCTAAGATTTTTATATTTCAATACTTTGAGTAATCATTCCATTCTCTTCTGGCCTGTAGATTTTCTGCAGAGAAATCTGCTCATAGTTTAATGGGAGTTATTTTGTAGGTTAGTCTCTTTTTCCCGAGCTGCCTTTAAGATTCTTCCCTTATCCTTGACTTTTGACAGCTTCACTATAACGTGTCTTAAAGTTTTTTTACATTGAGACAGTAAGGTGATTTATTAGCTTCGTGGACTTTTATGTCTAGTTATTTCCCCAGCTTTGGGAAGTTCTCAGCTATAATTTTTTTAACTGCCTCTCTGCCCCCTTCTTCTCTTTTCCTTATGATATACCCATTATTTTTGTTGGCTCTCTTAAAGCAGTCTGATAGCTCTCGTAGGATTTCTTCACTTTGTAAAAGGCATTTTAAAAATAGAAGTTCTCTTCTCCTCCACATGAATCATTTCCAGATTCCTACCTTCCAGGTCACATATTCTCTCTTCCATCTGATCTGTTGTGTTTACAGTGCTTTGTAATGCACTCTTCATCCCATTTGTCAGGTTGTTCAGCCCCAGAATGTCTGCTTGGTCCTTTTTTTAGAATTTCAGTCTCCCTCAGTTCTGACACTTTATCCTTGGTTCTACCATCTCCATGAAGTCCGATCCACTCACCCTCAGTTATACGGATGTATGGATCACTCCGGCATCCTGGTGTGCTGTGCAGAGGAAACCTTGTTGGTTTATGGATGCCCTACTGGTTATACATTGAAGGCGAGAGACAAAGGGAACAACTCACACCACCATAATCCTCAACTCTTTGTTTCTTGAAACACAAAATGAATACAACTGAACATCACATCTTTCTAATTCTTTCCATCTGGTCTCTCAGAGCAGAGTGGGGACAAAGAGGGTGAGGTGAGTAGAACAACCTAGGTTCTTGCTACAACACAATTTTGTTTCTTTTATTGGAGAATCACTGAAGCACTTGTTCACTCTTTTTTAAAATTGTTTTTTCATGTTTATTTGTTTATTTTGAGAGAGAGAGAGAACAGGAAAGGGGCAGACAGAGAGGGAGAGAATCCCAAGTAGTCTGCCTGCTATCAGCGCAGAACCTGATGTGGGGCTCGATCCCCTTGAACAGTGAGATTGTGACCTGAGCTGAAACCAATAGTCAGACGCTCAACCGACTGAGCTACCCAGGTGCCCCAGCATTTGTTCACTTTTAAGAATTCTCTGAAATATCTAAGCAGGGATGATCTATGACCAATGCTCACTGCCTATGGCCTCATACTCAAAACTGCCCCGCACTTAGTGTTTAAGCCTCTGCATTAAAAGTCATGAGATTCTTAATAATTTTATCTTTAAATTTATGTTTTGGAAATTAAGTCTGAGGAGGCAAGGGGCATGCATGTTTGAGGCTGGGGAGCCTCAGTTCATAAGTGGTCCCTCCAACTTCCTACTTCTCTGACATAGATTCTTAGCCATCTGCTCCTGACGCCCTGGCCCCTACCTGGCCTCCAGTTCCCTGTTCCTGACCCTGTCCCTGTCCCATCATTGCTACTGTTCTCTACGTGGTGTGGTGATTGGGTGTGTCAGCATCCTGTATTCTGCTTTGTGGATGCAGACAAGGAGAGGATCAGGGTGCAGCATGTGCCCTGCTGGCATCTTCGGGTGAGGCAAAAATGAGGCCATCCTTAACCAGGGTGGTAGCATCATGGTGCACTGAGTGGGTGACACAGTGGGGCCTCTTTCCCACCTCCAATTCAGGTATCAAGTACGTCATGTGGGCATGGAGGTTGAAGTCTCTTGAGGGTCTCCTGTCTACCATCATTTAGGACCTTGGACTATGGGAAGGGAGATTGATTTCCTCACTCCCTGCTGGGGCACCACACTTTCATTTTGCACTGGGAACTCCACAAATTATGTAGCTGGCCTTGTCTCTACTATCTCTTGCCTCTCTTTGTTATAAATGCAAAGACTGAGCTTTGTTAAATATGAATTCAGCAGATGTGTAAAGTGTCTGTCATAACCAGAGGGCAAGACCACTGCCTTAGCAAGAAATAACACAAAGATTAAGTATGAGATGATAATGTCTTAAAATCTAGTTAAAAGAGGTATATTTTACTCATAATCAAGTCTAAAAGAGTAATTAGCAAATTAACAAGTTAGAGTCTTATTTTGTCTTATGTTGTGAATAATGATAATAAAAATAAAATAGTTCCCCAATATTTCCTGGAGACATCAGTATAGGTGAAAGTTGTAAGAACTATAGGTTGCTAAATCAAATACAGATGTGCAAAGTAGGTATTTTTCTCAAAGTCCAAATAAAGTAAAGTTTATTAAGAAGAACATGGCTTCAGTGAAATTAGAGAATTTGAATTAAAATATCATAGTACCATAAGTATTTGAAGCATACTAACAATGATCATGATAACTGATTCCGTGGTGTCTTGAATATCCTTGTATTACTGTTTAGCTGTGACATAAATAATACTGTCTTTAATAAGCTGATTGCCATTTCCTACCTCCAAATCACAGAAAATATTAGCATGCAATGTGTCACATTAGCTACTTAAAAAAAATATTACAGACATCTTAAACCTCTGAGTAACTGGATTGCATTTTAGTTTTATGACTTCATGTTTTGCAAGGCTCACACTAATCAAGTTGGGTTGATATTGCTGCTGTACAGCTGGGAAAAGCCAATAAGTTGTGATCCCTTAAAAACCTTCCTTTTGTTTGGTGCATCAGGGTGGTCATCAGGGCCTACATTCTTGGGATCCCTCTTTGTTTCACTGAGTGATGACTTGGCAGTGATTATAGAAAATAACCAGTTCACACAGGAGTGGGTGACTGTATCCACCTGTCCTGAGACCTGAGGAACAATTCACGCTCAGCCTGTAGCCCTTGCCTGTCAGCCCGACCGCAAAGAGAACAGTGCTGCCTCCCTCGGCTTCCCAAACATTCCAAACACCTTTTGAGAAGTCATGGATTCAAAACTATGCTTGATGTCCATCTTATCTCAGGTGTTCTTGGGTGCAGACACCATGGTGGACACACAATGGGGTTTAACTTTGACCTCCACACCCCATGGCCTTGGTCCCAACATTGACCAGAGTGCTGTAATTAGCTTATGTTCTCTTAGGTGCCTCACTCCTGATGCAGAAGCCCGCCCAGATATTGTAGAAGTCAGCTCGATGATATCAGATGTCATGATGAAGTATTTAGACAACTTATCTACATCCCAGCTTGCTTTGGAGAAGAAGCTGGAACGGGAACGGAAGCGCACGCAGAGGTACTTTATGGAAGCCAATCGGAATGCTGTCACATGTCACCAGGAGCTGGCTCTGTTATCTCATGTAAGTGCAGATCTTTCAGTCTCTTCATGATAAACTCTAATAAGGATGTCTGAAGTTGTTCAGACTTGTCTTACTGGAAGGTTATCTTAAGTTAGGAAAATATTAATTGCTACATGCAGTGTTTCACTATTATATAGTTACATATTTGCATCCTTTTCTAGATCTTACACTTATAGTTAAAATAAGTCAATATAAATGATTTTCCAAAGAAATACACCTAATTAGAGGCATCTCTTAGCAATTCTTTAAGTTTATATTATGCTCTTTGTATAGGTAGCAGCGAATGCATGTATTTTATTTCTTTAGCAATCTGATTTGGGGAAGATGGATGAAAATGTTGTGTGTTAATTCAGAGAAGGAAATAACAATTGCCTTAAGATTTTGTCTTATTAGTGTAATTGCTTTCATTACTGTTTGTGGTGGTAATAATGTTGCCATGCTTCAAATCAGAATATATCCTTTTATCTTTCTTGCCAGTAACCTTTAAATTATTTTGATATTTAAGTTTATTTCTAAGCATAGCTTGAAAAAGGGAAAAGCCACAGATGTCCACATGTGCAAGTGACCAGTGATGCTCTTGTTGCTGTCTCTTGCTTTCCCGTAGCTTTTGTTGCATTGTGACCCGTGATCTGTCCTTTGCTTGTGCTCTGGGCTCCCCACAAGCAGGGATCTCGTAAGGGACCCTGCAGCCTGGTAGATGTTCTTTCCTTCCCTCTTGGGCATGAGGCCCAAGAAAAGAGGGTCATAATAACATTCTTGATCAGAGTATTTATTCATTGAATTCCTTTCCAGGACCCTAAAGAACTGTCCTGCCTCAGCTGGGAAAATTATATAAAAAGTTGATTTCAGACAAGATACAACTGGGTTTCTTTTCTTTTCTTTTCTTTTCTTTTCTTTCCTTTCCTTTCCTTTCTTTTCTTTCCTTTTTTTTTTCTGATTTCTTGAATAACAGAGTTTCCATCAAACTACTTTCTATTAAAAGCAAAGCACTAATGTTTGGTGTGTTTGTCTTGACATACTTGGAATCTAGTAGTTGAAGGTTCAATATAGTTTTCTTTTGGGGGGAAAAGCTCATTTTTATTGCCTTGCTGCGTCCAGCTGTAATTTCACAGAACAATCCATGGTGATTATCTAAGGCCTTGGTTTATGTTTAGGAGCATATAACTTGGAGTTACAGCTCTTGCTGAACACAGTTAAATCTTATATACAGTGAGTTAGACCTCACTTTTCTTGTTATTTTACTACCTGACTTTGTAAAAAGTAGGCAACAATGAGAAACACACTATTCTACGGATGTCATGTTGCATTCAGAGTATAGTGTTCCCAGTAAACGAAAATGTGAGAGATTTGGCCATTTCTATATATCTTAAGTATTTGAGGCCTTCTATTAAGTTCTGCACTGCAAAGCTACTTAGCCAATTTCCAGTTGGACATAAAAGAGTCATTTTATATTAGATTCGTGTAGCTGATGGGGGGGTAGGTGGAGTTAGTTTAAAATCTAACAGCAAAAATCCTCTTATCTTTAGCAAAACACCTTGAGAATGACTGTTTCATTTATTTACTTTTTCTCCTTGGCTTTTTTTTTTTTTTCAAACTCTTAGTGTGGAAAATTTCACACGTTTACTGAAGTAAAGATAGCACTTTGCGTAGCAGCCCTCCAGCTTCAAGAGTTTGCTGCTTTGAGCCAATGACGTATTGTCTTCATGCCTACCCCACTGCCCACTCCCTGCCATCCCTAGGTTATTTTGAAACAAACCCAAGACACCGTATTATCTCATCTATCAGTATTTCAGTATGTATTTGGAAGGCCATTTTAACTGTAGAAATCTAGCTCTCAGGCCATAACCAGGTTAAACAAAGGGAGTGATCTATTATCGACGAGGGAGTTTTGATGTTCTAGAGGTTCTGTACTCATCCATAAAGAGGGGGAAAATATTACCTATTGCAGAAGGCACTAGGATCAAATAAGTTAATGTGTTTGAACTATGCAAATTAAAAAGTGGCACAAAATTATAGAAAATGAACAGTGATTATGTAAAAAAAAAAGTTTTTGATGCAACTTCCCCATTTAGTCCATTAGTACTAAATCTGTGTGTGGTTTTCATGCAGTTAATATATATCTATTGAGCGCGTGCTACTCGCCAGCTTCAATGTCCTCATGGAGCATTCAGTCTCTTAGGGACCATGGAGAAGTGCTTTACTTGTAGCAAAGTTGATATTAGTACTTTAAAAAAACCATAAAATATCTTCTCCTTTTGTACTATTTTATGCATATTGGTAAGTTTTGAAGGTTAACTAAAACGAGAAATGCAGCTTTATTAAAGAACTGAGAAGGAAATATGATTATATTTCATCAAAAGACAGCATGCAGCTAATTGGCATTATCCTTGCTAAGTACCAATTGTTATTTTTAAAAAACTTACATCCACACCATTGCTGATGGGAAAATTATAGGTATCGAATTTTATGTCTCTTTTTTTCTTAAGTATTGTTATAGATTATGATCGTTTCATTTCAAATGTAGTGGAATGCCTCCCAGAGCAGTTAATATCAGTAATATAATTACCCAATCCAATGATAAGCAATAGTCAAAGGAAAGAGAAATTAGTGGGTGTGGTGGAACTTCATGAGTTTTCAACACTGATAAGGAGATCCATTATCAATTGCTGGATTTTGCAAATTAGTGGGTAAGCAAACAATTGATAAGAAACATTAAGGGCTCTTATGTCATGGGGTGTAGGCTACTTACTTTTCCACACATTAGCTCGTTCTTATTTATGGCAATTTTCATAATAGGCTGGTAAAGACGAGTATTAATATATATTTCAAAAGGACAGAGAAGTCTTCACTAATAAAGTCCACCCCTGTGTACTGTGGTTTAGACCTTATGAAAGAGAAGCAATGTTTTCTTTTTGAAGAATAAGCTTTCTAATTTTTAGAATTCAAAATAACAGGTCACAAGGAGAGCACAGGGTCAAGAACAATAAGAATCAAGCAGAGAAAAATGAGGTGTAACTTTTACTTAAATATGTAATAAAAGCTATCGTACTACACAGCATACTGTGGCATGGTAGTAGTCAAAATCATGATCGGTGTTTCGGCATTGTAATAGTCAAGATCATGATTGGTGTTTCGGCATTGTGCACAACATGTTAAACACACAGAATAGCTGCCCTTTGGGCGTTGTCTTATGTCACAGGCAGAAAAATTGGTTGCAGGCATTTCTAAACAGTGCATTGCTTAGATCTTCGCCAGCAAATGCGAGGATGAGGGTTAAAACCCAGCCTACAATAATCTGGATAATCAATAGAAAATTTCAGTTTCACTCAGATTATTGGGATTTTGTGGATACAGCTTTAGACTAATGTTAACATTGGTAAGTAAAGTGTATTTCTATGTGTACAAATGGAGCAGAGCTGAACGTACCAGGGGGACCGAAGGGTAATCATGAAAGAAGCATGTTTTTAAAGGGTAAGTTTTGCAGGGATTCACCACTCCTCTTCCAGTGATATTTGTCAGGTACTTTTATCTTCATCATCTCTGTTCTATAGCTAAACGATTTTTTTGCTAGTATGGTAAGTTCATTCAGTCTGGATAACTATTTTCGTATCCATAAACGCAACAGGGAACAATACAAAAAGAGAAAAATTGAAAGTGCTTGCAGTTTATAATTAATAATAGAAGAACATGGGGTCCCCATGTGGCTCAGTTGGTTGAGCATCCGACTTCGGCTCAGGTCATGATCTCACGGTTCGTGAGTTTGAGCCCCGCGTCGGGCTCTGTGCTGACAGCTCACAGCCTGGAACCTGCTCCAGATTCTGTGTCTCCCTCTCTCTCTGCCCCTCCCCTGCTTGTGTTCTCTCTCTCTCTCTCTCTCTCTCTCTCTCTCTCTCAAAAATAAATAAATAAACTTTTTAAAAATTTAAAAAAACAGTGGAAGAACAAAGATCTGTTGAATGTCTTCTGAATGTAAGACATTGTGCTTGGTACTGTGAAGGTTATAAATAATTATGAGGAGTGGTCCCCGCTGTGAAATGACTTATACGGTCTACCTGGGAAGCCAAGACACATATGCAACTTGGGTAAATATCAAATGGAGGAAATTTGGGTGAATATCAAATGAGATCTATGGCTGATATAGTTCAGGGAGACTCCAAAGCAAGCAGGGTAAGTTTGGGCCTTGAAAAGTAGGTAAGAAGTCACTCCTGGATGGAAAAGAATAGCGAAAGTACATGAACTCCAGATATACCAGCTTGGTTTACTTAGGACTACTAATCACATTTTAGAAATGTTATTTGTTTTTAGTATTTTTTTTCCTTTTTTTTAACGTTTATTTATTTTTGAGACACACAGAGACGGCATGGGTGAGGGAGGGGCAGAGAGAGAGGGAGACACAGAATCTGAAACAGGCTCCAGGCTCCGAGCTGTAAGCACAGAGCCCGACTCAGGGCTCAAACTCGACGGCCATGAGGTCATGACCTGAGCTGAAGTCAGACGCCCAACCGACTGAGCCACCCAAGCGCCCCTTTAGTACTTTTTAGTGTTTATTTATTTTTGAGAGAGAGGGAAAGACCATGAGAGAGGGAGGGACAGAGAGCGAGGGAGACACAGAATCTGAAGCAGGCTCCAGGCTCTGAGCTGTCAGCACAGAGACTGATGTGGGGCTGAAACTCACCAACAATGAGATCATGATCTGAGCCGAAGTCAGCCGCTTAACCGACTGAGCTACGGAGGTGCCCCAGAAATGGAACTGTTTTATGCTAGAAAAGAGAAACCAAGAGAAGAGGCTTGCCCAAGGTCACCAAGCTAGTGTGCCAGTTTGTCCTAGCACTGAAAGTTGGATCTCCTGATTTATAGTGCATGTTTTGATATGTATACTTTGCAAAGTCTGGGAAAGCAAACTGGTGCTAAATGGCAGAAATTTGTGAATACCTAGTCACGATGTTTGAATTTAATCCTGGTTAGTATGGACGAAAGCCTTGAATTTCTCCAGAGTAACTGACAACAAATTATCAAACTGAGGGCTAATTCTTCCTTCTTGTTCATAATTCCTTCTTGAGCTTTTTTTTTTCTTCCTGTGGTTTCAACCACACTCCTCTGTCCTGGTTTCCATCCTACATCTCTGAATACTCTTTCTTGTTATATCTCCCTGGACTCTTAAATTTTTATGTTCTGCTTCTCTTCTTGCTCTTCCCTTAAGTGAGTTTTATCCAGTTCCATGGTTTTCCATTTCAGATGAATTTGGGTAAAAGTTATACAAAATGGGAACTTGATTTTCTATAATATATATTATTTTGGCATAATACATATATAATAATAACATATATAACATATATATATTACTTCTGCCAGTGGCAGAAAATGGTGGATATAACCATTATCACATATATCAACTGCTTTTGTCTAAAAGTTTGTCGCCCATTTCAAGGGTTCTCCTCACCATTTCCTCCTCCCAAGATGGCAGCTGGGTACAGGAGACTGCTCAGGCATCCTCACACCAATGGGAGGGGGCTCTGCATGTCGCCCTCTTCTTTTGGTCTCTTTGACTTTAGATGAGGTGAGCCTATCTCTATAGCTTTGGGGGACCTACCGTGGCATCCCTGATTTGAACTGTTTTCTCTGTGCTCCTCTCCATGCAGTGATAACCTCTCCTCTCCATGGACTCACCGGAAGCTCCACATCCATTTTCCACATTCCCATTGTGGTGCCTGGGAGCTTTGGATTCACACCTCTGCCAGGCATAGTCCACGGGGAACTGAGAGTAAAGGGACATAGTATCAGTCCCATCTTCTTTTTTCTTTCCTACTCCTTTATCCCGGGTGCTAGTCATTCCATTATTCATTCAACAAATATTTATTGAGTGCCTATTAGTGTCAGATAATATTCTAGGGGTGGGGGATACTACAGTGAACACAGGGTATCTACCCTCATGGGCCTTCTACTAAATGCCCTTATCAACTACATAGTATATAGCGTTATGATGATCATGAAGCTTCTCTGAAGCTTCTAGTCTTTTTCTGGCTGAACCTGAATTGCCCCCTCACACCCTCTGCTCTACTCCCAGTGTTCACTCCTGCTAGAAAGGATGTGAGGAGGAAAAACATGGATTCTTGAACCTGACTTATCTTCTATCCTCCCATCTGGCTCCTTTTTTGAGCTTCAGAGAGACTTCCCTGTTTCCCATCCACACTGCCAGAAACTGCCCTTCCACCATGACCTTCTCTTTCCCCACGTGTTCTTCATTTAGGCCTTTCCTTGGGTTTGTAAGCCGCAGCCTCATGGTCTGGTGTCCATAGTATAAGGGCTCTGGGAGAAAAAGTACACAATATATTCTAAGAAGGCGAAATACATTGGATGTGTTTTACAACATAACTTCCACGTCCATTTTCTGAAGACCTCCAAAACTGTGTGCCTGATCGTACCCTTTCCTACATGACAGACATAGATTTTGGGCTGGACATTTACCCTTATGTCTAATAAGTACCTTATGCTGAGCCATTCTCACAGTGAATGGAATCTCTTTCTTTAACCCAGTCATGTTCTCCACTTCATCACCTTAACTGAAACCTGAACATTTTCTTCAACTCACTCTCCCTCAAATCCTACATCCATTTTATTAGCAATCTTTTACCAAATCTATTTCTGAAATGTCTGACAATTCCATCTTATCCTTACAATTCTCGTTCTCATTATCTCACATGGGGTGAGATAGGCCAGCTTTCTTGCCTCTACTCTCTTCCTCATCCCTAGCAGTGATTCAGTATATCACCTCTGTACTGTCTACTGGAGGTCATCAGAAGAGCCATTTTGTTTATCACAATGATGTTGACCGCTACTGGTACTTAAGGGGAAGCAGCCAGGGATGCTAATATTATGTCGGATACAGAACAGTCCTACGCACAGTGTATAGAGCAGAACGAGTAGGAGATACATGTGAAGAGAGTTATTGCAAGGAATTATACAATTGTGGGGGCTGACTAGGTAAGTCCATAATCCACAGGGTAGGCTGGCAGGAAGGGCAAGTTGAAACTCTTGGACATGGACCAAAACTGCTGTCCACAGAGAGAATTTCTTTTTCATCGCAAAGAAGCCTCAGCTTTGAAGACCTTCCAAATGATTGAATCCATTCTACTCAAGTTATCTAGACTCATCTCCCTCCCTTAACCATCCTCTATGTATCTACCAAGATGATCTTTCAAAAATCACACTTGGTCTTGATAAATTATCTCATGCTTAAGATGAGTCAGTGTTCCTAGGGTGCCTGGGTGGCTCAGTGGGTTAAGCATCTGAGTTTGGCTCAGATCATGATCTCATAGTTCATGACTTCGAGTCCTGCATTGAGCTCTGTGCTGACAGCTCAGAGCCTGGAGCCTGCTTCGGATTCTGTGTCTCCCTCTCCCTGTGCCCCTCCCTCACCCACACTGACTATCTCTCAAAAATGAATAAACATTAAAAAATAAATAAAAAAGATGAGTAAATGTTCCTGTAGTGAGTCCTAGAAATTTACTCTAAACTTTCGGTGAATTACAAAAGATTTATGTGATCGTCTCAGATTGTCAAACTGCTGACATATGGCACACATAATTATTGTACTAAATTCCATCTACCTTGTGCAGGAAACAGCTAGTAGAGTGCTTGTCAGCATAGACTAATTTCTAAATCCACAGTCCCTTCATAATTTCACTTCTTTACTCTGGGATTCTTATTGTAGCTTTCTAATACAATATCTGTATGTTCTTAGCAAATTTTATCAAGAGGCATTGGATATTTATCTTAAATTCTTAAATATCTTTAAAGTTGACCACTTGAGAATTGAACAGATACGCGAGCACCCGATTCTCATTTTCGTAGTGCAAATTTAAAAAACCGTTGTGCTATTTATTTATCTGAGTTGTTTTATTTTTATTATACCATATGTCATTTACAATTGCTGAGTACGGCACTAAAGGCGTGTGTCTGCAAATCCTCTGCTAAGAGATTAAATTAAGCCATGTAGAAAATGATGTATTTTAAAAGGACAATATTTTTGTGAACATCTTTGCTTTTATTGTCTGGTTAATTGTTGGCTGACTTTCCCCCAAGGCTGTGAAAAGGCAACAAATAACGATGCAGTGAAAGAACTATCGGGAAAAATCATGACTTGTTTTGGAAATGTTCTATACTTGTTACGGGTTAAAAAAATAAAGCAATGCCTTTTAGGCTCCCAGACAAATATACACACAATTCTTACATCCACACCATAACTCCCCCCTTGTTTATTGAGATATAATTTACATATAGCATAATTTACACTTAGTTTAATGACTTTTGACACAAGGTCAACTTGCACCTGAAACCAGACTCGCAACATATACATCCCCTCAGAAATTTCCCTCATGCCCCTTGCCGTGTGGTTCCCTGCCCATGGACAGACCGCCATGATTTCTGACACTATGGATTACTGTTGCCTATTGTGTGACTTCATATAAATTGCAGAGTATTTATGCTTTAGCATCTGGTTTCTTTCACATGACCTAATGTCTGTGAGATTCATCCATGATGTTGTGTTTGGCAGTTATTTATGTTGCTGGATAGTATTATGTTGTATGAATGTATCATATTTTGTTCTGTTGATGAACACCACGTTGTTTCCAGATTTGGGGTTTTATATAAGACTGCTCTGAATTTTCTTATATAAGTCTTCTTATGGAGATACGTTCATTTCTCTTCGACAAATACGTAGGAGTAGAATTTCCGGGTCATAAAGTAGATGTATGTTTAACTTTAAAAGAAACTACTAAGCAGTTTTCCAAAATTGTACTGGTTAGCATTTTTAGAAGTAATATATGAGGTTTGCTCACCTGTTCCACATTCTTGTATACATTTGGTATTGGCAGTCTTTTAGATTTTAGCCATTGTGTTGGAAATAAAAGGGTACCTCTCTGTGGTTTTAGTTTGCATTTTCTTGATAGCCAAGGCTGTTGAACACTTTTACATTTCCTTATTGATCAATTATATATCTGTGTGTGTGTGTGTGTGTGTGTGTGTGTGTGTGTGTGTGTGTGTGTGTGAAGTATCTGTTCGAATCTTTGGCCATTATTTTACTGAAGGTCTGTTTTGTTGACTTTAGGAGTTCTTTAAATAGTCTATATATGACTATGTATTGTATGTATGTATATGTATTGCAAATGTTTTTCCTAATCTATGACTTGACTATTTTAATGATATTTTTTTGATGAGCAGAAATTTTGTTAAATTTTAATTTTGTTCAAGTCCCGTTTACTCATTTAGTTTTTCATTGTTGTTAGCGCTTTTTGCATCCTGTTAAAGAAATTGTGGCCTCTCCGAAGATTGCAAAAATAGGCTGTTTTTTTTGTTTTTTAAATTCTTTCTGGTTATAGATTTTATGTTTAGGTCTATGATCCATTTTGATTTAACTTCATGCATAGAATGATGAAGAGATTGAAATTTATTTTTTTTCCTTATGGGTGCCCAGTTTCCCCAGCATCATTTCTTAAAATGCCTAATCCTTCCTCACTGACTTTACTATATGTCTTTTTTGAAAATCATTTGACACTATATATGTGGATTTATTTCTGAACTCTATTCTGTTGCATTAATCTGTGTATCTGTTCTTCAGCCAATACAACACAGTCATGATTATTTTGGCTTTTTAAGAAGTCTGGAAATTAGGTTGTATAAGTGCTCCAATTTAGCTCTTCTTTGTCAAATTTGATTTGGCCATTCTAGATCTGTTATATTTACTTATTAATTTTAGAATCAGTTTGTCAATTTCTTCAAAAAAATAATGTTGCTATTTTGTTTTCCTTTAGAATTATTTTATTAAATCATAAATGTACAACAGCTTCTTAACTCTACACATGCACTTAAATTTTTTTTTAAGAAAAACATTATGTCTTATTACACCATGATCCTGGCTAATAGCTTTTGAAACTCTGAGGAAAATCTTTAAAAAGGTTTCACATGTTACCCCTGAAACCTACAAATTTAACATTATCAAAGAAGGAATGCTTCTACACTTATAAAACCACTAGAAAGAAATAACAATTGAAAAGCTCAGAAACTGTCCCGAAGGCATTTTTCCCCCAACTCCTTCCTCCATAGCCAGGTAAAGTTATTAAATTATCCAGCGCATTCACAAAATGGCTCTCTGCATCTGCTCTGGTATCTTCTGCTGTATCACTGCAGATTTATGCATGACTTAGGTAAGAGTTTCCTTAACGTTATTATTTTGACAGCCTGCAACTGTTCCGTTACCTCTGGGCTCTCATCCTCTCCTATTTACACAACGAAGCCCAATATCAGCTTCTCCCTCCATATCCCCACTTCCTCTACTGCCTCCAGGCCCAGAGTTTCCTCCACCCTATGGTCCCCCCATGTTCCTGACAACACCACAGTTTCCACTTTTCATGGGACCACGGTTAGAAAGTTGCTGGTTATAATTTCCAAAATCATTGTAATTTCCATTTCTGTAATTTCCTCCTCCACGCTTGTCATAATCACCTCCATAGCCACCCCTCCCCTGCCAGGCTGCCATATCCAGGTCCTCCACCACCACTTCCTTCTCTTCCTCCTCTATAACCAGAGCTGTCTCCAAAATTGCCACGTCCAGGCCCTCCTCTACACTCCTTATTAATGCTGCTCTTTTCATTTCTACTTTCTGTTTTAATATGGGGAAGAGTTTTGCAGTACTTTGAAGAATCAGTCTTTTATTTCATTTGTTTATCAAAATTTATTGAGCATCTATTCTCCTCTGGGGAATATTCTAGCCTGGTGTTTTATCAGTAAGCGGAATAGTCAAAGAACTCCATCTTTGTAGTCGAGAAAGACAAATAATAAATAAATTAATATACATTTAAGTACTGTGGACAAAAATGTGAGAAGTCAAAGTGATAGTGATTGGTAGATGTGCGAAGACAGGCTGTTTTAAATAGGGATGTCAGGAAAAGGCTCTATAACTACATGACGTTTGAGCAGAAACCTGAATACATTAGAAGGGTGAACTCTGCAAATATCTGGAGGCACAACATTGATGTCAGAGGGAACAGCAAATCCAAATATTTGGAGGTGGGGCATACCTGCCAAATTCAAGGGGCAAGCAAGGAGGCCTGTGTGGCTGGAATTGAGTGAAGCAGGGGGTGAGAGGAGGAGATAAGGCTGGTGTGGTCCATGGTATAGACTTGAATGATGTGCGTTTTGAGCAAAGGGGTGACATAATGTTTTAAAATGATACAGCTGTTGCTGTGTACCAATTGACTACTGAAAGCTAAGAACGGAAGCAGGGAGATTGGTAACAGATGATGGTGATTCTTCTCCTTGATTTTTAACTCTTTGTTTACTGGCACTTAATCAATTTGGTATTTTGATGTCAGGTACTAAGTGTGTGCTTTGACAAGAACTAGACATTTCTTTGTGTAATTCCGTATTAAAAATGAAACAGTAAGTAGAATTCTAATTTGTATGGTTCACTCATACTGATACCACCCATGTCTAATTCCATACTATGTTCATGCT
Organism: Panthera leo; assembly: GCF_018350215.1. Classification (NCBI taxonomy): domain Eukaryota; kingdom Metazoa; phylum Chordata; class Mammalia; order Carnivora; family Felidae; genus Panthera; species Panthera leo. Next base: position 142,957,117 of record NC_056687.1, on the reverse strand, counting down.
GTAAGCAGTGCTGGTTTTCAACCGCATTTCTCATTTTTGAGCAATCCAAATTAGAATGTCTTAAAACTTGACCACTTGATGATTCTCTGTGCATGACTTCTTCTATATGTCAAATGGAATTACCTGCTTTTGGCCTCCTTTGAAATGATTTCAGAAGTTTTCACACACACATTCAGTTCTTTTCCTTGGGTAATGTGCAGTTTTGAAACAAAAGAGTGGTCAGTAAATGTTGATGTAGACTAAATCTTCTATATTTTTAATAAGGGATGCCTTCAGACTATAGCACTGTTCTTCTTCCTTATTAGTAGTATTACTTCTAGACAACCTGTCTTTGAATTAGGAAACACAGAGAACCTATTACTGATACTAGATTAATTATGGGGTGGCAGTGAAACTTTATCAAGCATGGTAAATTTGATAGTGGAACTTTATACTGAATTGTTATAATTAACTCATTCTCTAATTTACTTATTTTGGTGATAGTTCGTTAGTATGTTCTTGTGCTCTTAAGAGGTTCTAATTAAGAGAGTGTCATGATAATAGTAGGATCATAATTATATGCATTTAATTATATTAAAGCCAAACATTTAGCTTTGTATGAATATTTTTAAGAAGTCCAAAATAGGGGCGCCTGGGTGGCTCAGTCGGTTAAGCGTCCCACTTCAGCTCAGGTCACGATCTCGCGGTCCGTGGGTTCGAGCCCCGCGTCGGGCTCTGGGCTGATGGCTCGGAGCCTGGAGCCTGCTTCCGATTCTGTGTCTCCCTCTCTCTCTGCCCCTCCCCCGTTCATGCTCTGTCTCTTTCTGTCTCAAAAATAAATAAAGGTTAAAAAAAAAAAAATTAAAAAAAAAAGAAGTCCAAAATAAAAAATAATTAATATCCGAACTTGAAGATAATATTTTTCCTTTATTATATAATATTTGTAAATTTAGTTATTTCCATCACCTTACACACCAGTTTTTCTGGTTTAATTTGAACGTATTGCTCTTCTACTTGGTATGTGGAACACAAGAGCAGGGAAATACTTCAGGATTTCATGAACAAAATAGACAGGGGTATCAACCAAACAACTTTGCAGCTAAAAGATCCTCAGCTGCCATAGGAAGGGACCAGGCTCCAAGCTTGCTCCTGCAGCCCACCTCTCCGTGATGGCAAAACCAAGTGTCCCAGAGTGAGGTCCTGGACACGAGCCTCTCACCACACCTGCTGAAGTGGCCAGTCCACTCAGCTATGGCCTGGGTCTGTGTGGCCCCTTCAGCCCTCTCGATCACACTGGCTGATTTTTTTAATACTTTGAAATTAAGGGACAAAACTTATGTGCAATAATATGCGGTAATGATCTGTCTCCTATTTGGACTTTCTTTGTGCTATCATCCATGAAAAGCATAGAACGTGGTTTGCCATTAAAAAGAGATCACCTCAGCCAGGTGAATTGCTGTCAAGCCGTGGGTAGCCCTGAACTTATGTGTCTAAGGTCATGGTTATTAACTAAACAAATACGAGAATCTAGGCAAAGACATAGCTCAAATAGAGTGACTATTTTAGAACAAAAGAAATAGTACATTCTTTATCGTGCTAAAGTAAAGCATCTATAGGATATAGTTAGTGTTATGTTTTATATTTATTTCTTGCTTTTCTCTCTCCTTAGAAAACATTCTGGGTAATTTAAAAAAATGCACTAGTTTTAATAAAATAGCTCTCTTAATTCTTTCCCTACTGTTGCAGTTAATTTAGGCAATGTCAGGCTGTTACTGTTAGAACTGCTATTCAACTGAAAATGTATTATAATGTGCTGCACACATAAAAAATTACATTATAATGAGCAAAACCGAGCTAAACATAATTGTGCCTATAACAGCACTGTGACAGGAAGTGTCTCCAGTAATGGTGATGATTTCCATATCAGTGATAATTTTATTGTCTCATTTGCATTGTCTTCTTCTTGCTGCCATATTGATGCACAGAATGTGTCCATCCGTTCCTGGGAGATATGTAGATGCCAAAAAAAATGTAGTTAACTCCCTCTTCTATTCCTAGAAAAATCTTAAGTAATCAAAAAGTAAACAAGATGACAGCAGCCAAATTGCATCCCCCAAGGCTGCACCTCCCTGCTCCCCCCAGCTCCCTTTAATAGGTTTATGTACTCGCTGGAGGCAACTTTCAAAAACATCTTAATGGCCTCAACTCTCAGGTTAAAAACAGTTAACCATTTCTGCCTTTAGCCAGGGCCTGCTGGGTTACAGAGGAGCCGGATTGTCATTGCTGGGCCAGCCATCTCTAATACAGATGAATCGAGCTTTGCAACTTCTCAAACATGCAAAGGGGAAAAAGGAAAGGAAGCATTCACTCTTATTCATTGGTGTATCACCAGATAGTCTCTTCAGCTCTTAGAGAAACAGCACGATGGATTCTGACCCAGGATTCTGGATAAACGGGCAAGACAAACAAAAACAAAAACAAACAACAACAAACAAACAAACAGAAAACAAACACAGATGTTACAAAACCTACTTATCATGTAGGGGAGTTCACCTTCTTCCCTGGCCCTTTTCTCCCTTCTGTCTCAATACAGCAACTACTTATTAAGCATTTGCTATGTGTAAAGCATCGTGCAAGGCATGGAGGGATTCAAAAGGGACTAAAATAGCCTCCAGTTCTTCAAGGGGTGAGTTGGCAATGAGTTGGGTACTCAAATATTCACAAGGAAAAAGTCTGGAAATCACATTTGGGAAAATGTGTCTACTGTGACGTATCTTTTATGTCAAGTTCAAGAACTGTATAGATTTTTTTGAAGCAAAACTGCTGCAGGAGATTACAGAAACAGAGGGGTTTTTTTCAAACTAAAACAAACTATACATTCTACATTACTTTATCGCTTTATTGCTTCCCCTCTTACAGAGTTTGAAAAAGCATCTCTCTCAGTATGTGAATTCCCCTTTTTCAGAAGTTAAGCAAACACCCAATTACTTATGGATGCAATTTTACTGGTTGCAAATGACTTGATTTGCAAGCCATCTGGTTCCTGGTTCTTTGGTATTGGTTACAAGTCAAAACTCCTCAAGTCTGGGATACCTGTGTCAGGACTCACAGCTTCTCTTCACTCTTCATTTGTCCAAAGAAAAAATGTCTTCCTTTGATGTCTTCTCCATGCCTGTTCTAAAAAGAAACAAAGCCTTTGCTGAAGTTTTGCCAGTTTTCGAGATACATGAATTCCGACATCTAATTGCACCAATGCAATAGAGTTTTGTCAACTCAAAAGTTATCTCTCTCTTTATTTTTTAAACATTGATAGCAACACATCTTGGGTGTAGAGTCCTTACAGGGTCGTAAATCCAGTTGTGGGCTTTAGAATAGGGCAGTAAATGATTTATTTCGAATAAAAAGTCATAAGGATGTGAAAGCCCTAAATTTATTTCTGTGTACATTTCTGACTTTACTTGAAGATGTTGGAGGAAGAAGAATCTGTGGGTTGGGACAGAAAAAGGAGGAAGACACGGAAGGGGTTGAGTGAGTTCGGAAGGAAAGTTGTGAGCCTTAGAAGGAGCTCCTGAATTTGGTGTCCGGGCTGAGCTTCAGCTGCGCTGAGGCTGGCATTGGAAGCTCCTTACGAGTCTTAAGCATGGGGAAGATTTCTGAGAACGCATGAGCAATCCAAAGGGTGTCCGAAGCATTTTCCATTTTAGGTTCTAAGGTAGTAGACAGGAGTAGACCCAAAAAACAGGAAGGAACAATGCTGAATCACAAAGCAGTCACTGGATGGAGGACTCAACAAAGAAATGAAAACGCTTCAACTGCACATTAGCTCCAACAGAGCAAGAAAGATCTCCAAGCATCTTGGTGGCAGCTTGAGGAAAGTACCGTGAAAAAACTCTTAGGAAAAAGAGATAACATTGATGGGACAGTTTGCATTGCACAAAATGTCTTTGCTATTCTTTTCATGTTTTGTCTTGTTTAGGGAACAGAAACACACGAGAGCTTTTGGAGGCAGACTTCTAACACCCGTCACTCATATGGTCTTAGATTTTCTTTACCTTCAATTCTGTCACCATGGAGTTTAGAAACTTGCCTCTGGTGGCTGTGGGTGTCAATTCAATTTCAGAAAGAGTATCCAAAACAAAACAAAAGTAAACCCTTGGACCTGTCTCGAGCAAGCGTTGGTCACCACTGGAGCCTGTGCTGGTCTCTGCACCTTTCAGAGGACCGCGCCTTTCTCTCTCCATGGCCTGGCGGCATCCACTACTGCTGCAGAGTTTCCTGGAATTTGAAAAAACTAAGTCCTACTCGCCCACTGTGGTGCTGAGATTTGATAGCATTGTTGTACTTTCCTAACTATAGCTGGCAAGTGAGCTCACATTAATTTCAGGTATAAGACACAGTACGGGATAGTGTAGTATACACCCGCAATTCCCTGCCTTAGGCTTTGCTCACCACAAGCGTGGCTACATGTCACGATCCAGTACTATGACAACACCATTGACTGTTCTCCTTATGCTGTACCTTTTATTCCCATGTTTGTTTGAGAGGGCAAATGTTATTAAGGTGACAGTAATTTCCACTTAACTGATACGTATCTTTCCCTTAGCGCTGCATTTTCTTTTGCCGCATCGCACAGACCTTTGTCATTGAGCATCTTGGCACCTCTGTTCTTGTCTGTCCCGTGGTCGCCTGCAGGGATGCATTTTTTTATAGAGAGGGACTAAGTGAACTCAGCCACAAATGTGCAGATAGAATAACCGGTGGTACGTTAGCACAAATATATATGCTTAGCATGCATTTTAATATATGTTCTAATAAGCGTTGGGTCCTAGCGGAGGAAGGAAGAAGAGACAGCTGTGCGTTGAATTTCCCTCGCAGGACACCTTTGAGAAGGCAAGCTTGAGTAGCAGTAGCAGTGGAGGCACCAGCCTGAAGAGCGAACTTTCAGAAAGCGCGGACCTGCCCCCCGAGGGCTTCCAGGCCCCCTGCGGGAAGGATGAAGACAGGGCCTGTGATGAAATCCTGTCCGAGGAGACCTTCAACTTGGAAAATATTGACAAAGGTATTTCTAGTGAAGTGGTGGCCACGTGAATGCGCTCTTCAGTGTTGTCCGTTTCAAGGCTCATTTGCTCTCTTTCTTTGCTCTGTGACTCTTCTGTTCATGTGCAGACATGTACTCAGAGCTAGATGAGGAATTGGACATTTCGGACAACTCCAGCAGCTCCAGTTCGAGCCCTGTGAAAGAATCTACATTCAGTAAGTTTTCTTTGCCGGCTTGTGGGGTTCCGGTAGGTCGCGGTTTGGGAATCACGCTCGGGAGTCGGGTGACCGCCATCATATGCGTAACGCAGCGGTTTATATTCTAGGTACAGTGCTAATTAGGACAGGTTTGTCTAGCCTTCTGGCAGGCCCAGAGGCCAACCGGCACTGTGGTCTGCTGTTGCCTTAGCTGTCAAACAAATAGTTAGATTTATTATTTCTACTGGCAAATACACCTTGTAACTGCGGAGTGGAGATAACTAATTTGGAGAAACACTAAATAACCACAGGAATAATGGAAGTGACCTCTTGTGAATCTGTTCTCTAAGGGTTAGAGACCTGGAGAAGAAGTTAGTCTTGGAGTAGACTAAGTTTTGTATGATTTTATTTATGTTATGTAAGGGATAGATTATAATTTCAAACACTAAAGTAGACTATTTTAATTGTTTAGTACTATGACAAATATGTTATATAAATTCAGTCCATATGTTAATTTTGCCTCTTACTTTAAAACAGTAAAGTAAACAGTCTGGGGTATGGGGTATGGAAAAGAAAAGAAAAGATATATTTGGATAAAATTTTTAAGGAAAGATAGGATTCAATTCATTCAACAAATCTGAAACTGAAAGAAAAGAGAAGTTAAAATGGAATATGGAGAGGAAAGAATAATTCTTTTAAAAGAGTAAGTTGGAGGCATATTAGGGTAGAAATATTTTGAATTTTTTTAATGTTTATTTATTTTTGAGAGAGAGAGAGAGAGAGAGACAAAGTGTGAGCAGGGGAGGGGCAGAGAGAGAGGGAGACACAGAATCCCAAGCAGGCTCCAGGCTCTGAGCTGTCAACACAAAGCCTAAATGACCTGAGCTGAAGTCGGACTCTCAACCGACTGAGCCACCCAGGCATTCCAGGATAGAAATATTTTGAAATAAAGTTAGTATAAATAAATTTCTCTCATTAAGGAGTATACTATGAAAAACTCAAAAGAAGGTTTAAAATAATCTCCCTAAGGATCAAAGTTAAACCCTAAGGATTGAGCTTCATTTTTTTGTTTGTTTCTTTCCGAATTTAATTGTCCATCAAAATAGTGACTATGTGTTCCAGATTTTCTGGAACGATCTCAGTTTCCAACATTGATTTTTCCCTGCAAATTCCTGCCTGCTAGATATAATATCCTGATATGTGATTGGGAAAACATGAATGTTATAAATTCATTGATGAATGAATGAAATGAAATGAATGAAATGAATGAAATGAAAAATATTCATTCATATGTAGCAAATTCTAGAAGAAGTTAATTACTGGCTGTTTGGAGATGAATTCAGCTTTTTATATTCTGGGTAGCAATAGTGGGGAGGGTCAGTGGGGAAACGAGGAGGAAAAGTTGAACATTTAAACTTGCATGTGGCAACTTGTAGGTATCTTGGCAAGGGCTTTAGGATAATTATGACATGGATATTTTATTTTCCTTTATTAGCTATTAGTAACAGAGTTGCCTTTTTAGTACCTTTTCTTTGGAAAAAGGACCTTACACAATCCCATTAAGTAAACAGTAATTTGAAACATTATATTTCAGCTGATGCTTTTATAAATGATGACCATCTTTAGAGTATGTAAAATTGCTCATATTATAGGATGCAGCATTTTTTTAAATTAATAAATAGGTAAATAAATAAAAGGTTTGTAGAGGGAAAATATAAAGATATTTTTATGTTCTTGTTCCAGGCATTTTAAAGAGAAGTTTTAGTGCCTCGGGAGGAGAAAGACAATCCCAAACAAGGTACGTACACATTGTGCTCCCAGAACTCTGCAGAGGTGAGTTATTGGTGGCTAAAGTGAAACCTGATGGCTAGAAGTCGCCATGGACATGTGGTACTAGAGGCTGTCAGAGCCCACCCTCCCAGCAGTGATTACGGTTTACCAAGCAGCCTACCATAAAGAGTACTAAGCTTAGGGGTGCCCACGTGGCTCAGTTGGTTGCGCGTCCAACTTCAGCTCAGGTCATGATCTCACTGTTCTTGAGTTCGAGCCCCACATCGGATTCTGCTGTCAGTGCAGGGCCCACGTCAGATCCTCTGTCTCCCTTGCTGTCTGCCCCTCCCCCGCTCTCTCCCTCACTCGCTCTCTCTCTCTCTCAAAATAAAGAAATAAACATTAGGAAAAGAGTACTAAGCTTGGGTCAGGGTTTAATTCTAGCTTTGTGACCTTCAGCTAAGCAGTTAGCCTCTCGGAGCTCAGGGCTGGACGAGGAAAGCAGGTGGTTGTGCTTTATGGGCTCCTCTGGAGCCCTGGCTCCTTATATCTTGTTTTTCCACCTCCTCAGGTGGGCTATATGGCTCATCCTCATGGCGAATGTGGCAAATGTGGACCACATCACATCCACACCCCAGCCAGCAGGAAGTGGAAAGGACAGGACCCTACATTGTGCTCATCCCTTCTGTTCACATACCATTAGCCAGAATGTAATCATAGGAGCACATCTCCTATGGGAGGGATGAATATGTTTGGGGGATTCTGTTTTAAAGGGAAGAAGAAACTTATTTGGGGATAATCAGCAGTTTCTGCAAGAGTTATCTTTTGGGCTAAAACCAAAATGAAACCATTAGGTTTGGCCTAGTGAAGTCCCTGGTGACTGTCATTAAGGGCAGTTTCCATAGCATTGAGTGAGGTTGGCAGCAGTGGGATTGTGGTGCTTTTAGAAGTTACAGAGGCAGTGATGGGGGGAAGAAAGCTAAGAGTGAGCGAGGTAGTTAGCTGGCAGGGGACGTTTGGTGAAAAGGGGCCTTTTTAGAATCAGGATGACTTCAGGGTGACTGGTACTAAGGAGAGGCAGCCAGTGGAAAGGAGAGATAAAGAGAGAAAAGGAATTGATAAGACACAGGCACAGAGTAGCTTGAGTCTAGAGAGTGGGTCCGGGAAAGATGAAGGGACAGCTCTTTGTCTCAAGAAAAGGGGGCAAAGACAAAATTAAGCTAGAAAAGCAGAGAAGATTATACTTGGTGGTTTCTGTCTACTAGATGATTTTCAAGGTCACTGCTGTGAAGATGGTCTAGATTTGAGGAGTGGTCACCTGGGAAGAACCAATATAAAGATGGGCGGACAACTGAGTGGGACAGGCAGAAGGACTGTCAGACAGCTCTGAGTCAGAGACACCAGTTGAGGCTACCTGTGCATAAGCGCGTAGGTGGTGATTCCAGTCAGTGGTCTGTGGCACTGTGGGTGACCCTGGCTAGGGACGTGGCTGCATGCAATGTGACAAAAGGGTAAGGCTATGGTGTGCTTTCTCAGTTGGGCTTTCTGGATGCCAGCAAATGAACCTGACTTTTGTTGACTCATGCAACAGAGGTTCATTAAAAGGCTTTATGGCGGGGGGTGGGGGGGGGCAGTGCTCATGTAATTAGAAACCCAGAGGTTCTAAACTTAGGAAGGAATAAGAGCCAGATGAGCCCCTGAAGTCTGTGGAGGAGGCACTGCTGGCAGAATCAGAAAGGCCCTGATGCTGGGATAAAGGATCTCCCAGTTCGCTTTTGGCACCCATGTGTCACCTTTCTCAGGACTCAGTGTCTTGCTAGAGAGAGTCAGTTGGCCTGGATTGAATCAGGATCCTATTTACCGCTGCCGGGAGAGCTGAGTTCCTTGATCGACTGCCCCCTCCAAGTCCATCAGGAGGTCCTTGCTGCAGGGAGCACGGTGGGTACTGGGCAGCCAGAATGGAACTACTGTCCACTGGGAAGATGAATTTCAGAATGAAGAAGCTGCCTTGCAAAATCCTGAAGGGTTCAGTTAGGGGGCAAAGGAGGGTTCATGTAGAAAACTACTTTTTGTTTAGTCAAAGATACAGCATCACTAATCACTTATTTTTTTCCAAGTAAGGCTCAGGAAGGGTTAGCACGAAGCCTTTTAATTTCCTAATTCATCTCTAGTTTTGCTAGTGACAAAAACCCAAGGAAAACCTATCAGAGTGCATAAAATACCAGAAGGGCCATTGAGGGAATCCTACACATTTTTTTAGTGGGCCGATGTGCCGAGAAGTGATGGTCAGATGTAAAGGAGAGGGCAGGGGAAAGAGAAACAGTCCCGAACCCCAGGAGAACCAGAATGGGGGATTTAGAGGACTTGGGACTTGAAATAGAGGATCGCCCAAGGAATTTGCCGGGCTTGCAGTTCCCTCCAATTGCCTTCCTTCTGGCTTCTTATTCCTAAGCCACCACCTCTGCTCCCACTTTCCACAGACAAGGAAGCCACACACAGGAGCCTGGAGCCATGGGAGCTCTTGCTTGTTGGCCCAGCAAGAGAGGGGACAGGGTTGGAAGATGTGGCTGCAGAGCTGGGGGTCTGATGCTACCACAGAGTAGGATGTCCTCCTCATCTCAGGTATCAGGGCTTCTACCTTAGCCACATCACCAGTTCAGTAGACTTTTGTGAGCTGATCTGGAAATCTAGCCAACTGCTTGGAACAGTATTTGATTTGCATAGGGAAATGTCCAACGAGTTCTCCCACAACATAACTAGCAAGCGCGCTCTGGAATCTAGCCATTACCGGGTTTGTGACTATTTATGTTTTTAAGAACATCCCTAAGAGGCTTTTTTTTTCCCCCTCCTATTATTGGATACTTTATTCAGTGATATAAATGTGCTTAAATGTATAAAATACATGCAAAACAAGTATTTTAGTACAAAAATGCCTCATGACATATGGGTCTAACTCCCCAATTAAAAGAATTTTATATTAAAATGGGAATTGCCAATCAGATGAATTTAGGCATCTTGAAGTTGTTAAATAATTCTAGTCTTTTTTTCTAAAAGGATTCATGGAAAATTGTCTTATTTGAAAGAGCCCAGTTAAGTCTAAACCTTCAAAAACAAAAGAAACATAGGTTCTATATATTTTAGAGCTTGAACTGGCTTTTAAAACTAGTCATTATCTGAAGATTTTATAGTGAATTGGCTAAACTAGAACCAACAGAAAGGAGACGTTCAATCTGAAGCTCATCGAAAAAGGGATATTACAGAGTGTAATTACATTAACCCTTTTAACTTGAGGTTAATGACCAAGCCAACAGGTGGAAAATGGAAAATGGCGCAGATGTTGAGGCTGATGCATCAGAAGGTGCATAGGTGAATAGGACGTGAGCTAAAGTAACATTTGAAAGCTGTGCTGTGTGTGGTGCAGTGTAACATGCCATCAGGAACACAGGTCGGTTTAAGACGAGCTCTCTTCCCTCAAGGAACTCTGAGTGTAACAGGGAGACAAGGACAGACTTCAGAAGAAGATGAGTGACAAAAGACAGCCTGTGATTCATGCCAACTAAGAGGAGAGACAGTTAATGACTTTTGATGTCCTTCCAAGTAACCCCCAGGCCTTCTCTGAATTAAAAGGAGACAATTTGAAAATGTATTTCTAATTCTTTAAATTAAAAGACATTAAAGGTAAAGTTATTTGCCATCTCATTTGTTTAGGATTTTTCTGGGTTTCTTGGTTTACTGAAGTGAAATGTGAAACCATTCTGCAAAATATTTAGAAGCTAAATGAGAAGTTAGAATCTAAAAGAAGATAGCCAAGTTACATAATAGAAAATATTTAGAAGCTAAATGAGAAGTTAGAATCTAAAAGAAAATAGCAACGCTACATAATAGAAAATATTTAGTTGCTAAATGAGAAGTTAGAATCTAAAAGAAGATAGCAGAGCTATAAAGTAGAATAAAAATAAGTAGAAAATCAAGCCTGCAGAGATTTTTGGGTATTCTGTGTCACATATGAAACGGTAGACCAGTTACAGTGAGACCTTGGGCAGCTCTCCCCCTTGGGGATCCTTTTGGCTCTTAAAACAACAGAATTGGTACCATTGAGAAAAAGCCACAGAGTTTAGAATTCAAACTTGGTCCTGGCTAAATAGCTCAGAGAGAAAACTTGAGCATAAATTCTGAGATTCTATCACCCCAGATATCAGGGACCAGATTTAAGCCAATTGCCTGTTGAAGGACCAATGTACCTCCCTAATAATTTGCCATAGACTTTCAAATGGAGCTAGGCAAATGGAACTAGAGGGACAGCTTCTGCCTCCTCAGAGAAATATTGGTCTCAGGGCTGGTGAGAGGAAACATCATATTAGAACTGGAAGGCATCCTGGTGAGCCAAGTCATCATCAAGTTACAAATTTTTTTCAGGACTCTAATAGCAAGACCAAGAGAGAATGAGTTCTCAACTCTTAGAAGTATATACTTGTTCTATGAACTACTGAGCAGAAGTGACATGAAGCCAGCAAATAATTCCTGTAGGCTCCTTTTCTTGACATATTCCTCCCCGTATCTCCTCCCCCATCCCCAAATCACCGAAAGTCCTAGAAGCCAAAGTCAAAGCTGAGGTTCCATATCAGTGGAGAGAGCCCCATTCCTCAGTTCTGGAACTGTAGCATTCACGAAGAGAAAGTGAATCTCCAAATCTCCATTCTCAGATCTCCAGACATGAAATCTCCCTCAGTAGGATGCCATCCAGGCAGCAGCCATTCCCAGGGCTCTCCTACCCCTCCCCACCCCAAGAAAATCTGGAGATGTCAGAGTAGCATTTTTGACATTATACAGGTAGACTATGGGGAGCTTCTAGATGACCCACATTTCCTAATGATGAACAGGTCCTTCACACTATATGTATATTCACTGAGTACAATCTGCTTTTAGGCTTTTGACTTACTAGAATAGACATTTGATTTTACATCTTCATTCTTTGCATGTTATTGGAGAGTCATGAACAGGAGTGTCACTTGGGACACTCCTATAAATGCTTATCGATCTGAGTGTCACCAAACAGCTGCTTTGGTTGTGATAAACTCATACTCTACTGAGGGCTAACCAGTTAGCTCTCTTGAAGATGTCGAACCGTGAGATAACTAGAACTGACTTACATTTAGCTTCCATCTCATAAGTAACAGAAGGCAGACAAAAGTGAACTTAATGGAATATTTTTTATATATTGCTTTTAACACATGTATAGGTCATGTGATGGTCTATTTGAATAACTTTTCTTGAATGAGATTGTGAAAAGTTATTTTGTTTTAAGAGATTCAGTGAGATATAATTCACACAAAATAAGCTGCACATATTTAAAATGTGCAATTTGATAAGTTTTGAATATGCATATCCCTGTGAAATAACAATTAAGATAGAGAACATATCCACGTAAAAGTGTCGTTATGTCTGTTTGTACCCTCCCTTCTCCTCACTCCCCACCCTAGGCAACCATTGAGCTGCTTGTTGCACTCTAGATTATTAGCATTTTAGAATTTCATGTAAATGGAGTTATATAGTACATACTCTTATTTGGCTTCTTTTAGGCAGCATAATTATTTGGAGATCTGTCCATATTGTTTTCATAGTCTATCAATAGTTCATTCTTTTTTATTGTTAAGTAGTAGCCCATTGTATGGATATATCATGGTTTGTTTTCTATTCATCTGTTACTGGACATTTGAGTCTCAGTACTTAGCTGCTACAGATAAAGCTGTGATGAACATTTGTGTCTTTATATGGATACATACTCTTAAAAATCTTGGGTAAATATCTAGAAATGAAATGACTGGAACGTATGGTAGTTGGTGCTTAACTTTCTAAAGAAGCCTGCCCAACTGTTTTCCAGAGTGGTTGTACCATTTTTAAGTTCCCAGTTTTAGAGATTTGAACTGCACACATATATTGAGAAATGTTGAAGTGCATGATAGTGTTTGTGGAAATCATCTTTTATTTTGATGTGGACATCTCTGAAATTGCACAGAGTAAAAGAGCACAATTCACTCTTTATAGTCATCTGTCACAAAACATTACCTGTTTCGAAATAATCATATTAAGTAATTATCCTTATTGTTTGGTGTTTTGCGAACATTGATAGTTAGTCAAAAGCTGGATTAATTAATGTCTGTGTCAAGAAAAAAAGCACAAATTCAATAATTAGGACTTTTTTTGAAATTTCTAATTTTAATCATTTTCAGTGATCTAAATAATCTAAAATTTCCTGCCTCCATTACTACTTGTTAGGAAAGAATTAAGAATGGGCATGACTTTTACCAGTTTCTATCTGGATTTTATAGTCTCAGTACATAGATAGATAGATAGATAGATAGATAGATAGATAGATAGATAGAATCCACTGCATTCTAACTTTTATTTCAACTTATAAATTATCTTGTATAGTGGAATTTGATAATGCACACAGGGCCTTCAACTTCTCTAACTACTATATACACTGACTACAAAGTAAGCTTTGGTCATTGTATTATGATTTTCTTAAGAACATTCATTCATTCATTCAATTAATATTTATTATTGTACACTGGCACATACCAGACAATGATGGGTCCATCTTTGCATTTCCCAGGTGGCAATGTATTGTGCATAGGTGCCAGCCCCCAAATACTTGTTAATTAATTGATGAATGACTGTTATCTTAGCATAAATTCTATATCTCTCTTTGGAATAGGACTAAAATCTCACCTATTGACTTGAACCTACAAGCCTTTGCCATAGTCACAGCATAAGTCCCCATTTTACTTTATTTTTTTTCTTAAAGATTCTGTTGCTCAGGCAACAAGATTTCTCCATGCCTGCTTGCATCCTGTTGCCAAGGCAACAGGGTGTAGTTGGCAGGTTGGTTTGAGATATTGGATGTTTGCGGTCTTGGAGATGCCTTTGGTTCACAACTTCTTTGATAAATCAGGATATGCATAATTTGTACTCAAGGATGTGCACCTGGCATTAGTCTTTGAGTCACATAAAAGATGATTGTGGACATATGAGACCATCCAGCATCATATATGTGACCAGAAAGACTCTTGTAGAACCTCAGGACCTATGGGTTTTGCCTCCTTTTAGGAGAAGCCTTGCTTATTTTGACTTGTAGGTGTTCTCTACTCGCCCTTTTCATAATCCATATCTTGTTTTACTTAAATTGAATACTTGATCACTACTGGCCAGAATCAACCTAGCCTATCTGCCAGTGTCACAATCAAGCAGCCTCACAGAAACAATGATCAGTAAGACCACTTTATTTCTTTTCTGTGACAGTTCTAAACTTTTCTGGCTAATTGCTTGTTTGCTTCTGGCTGTTATTGGAGTAAGGATGGAGAGCCACAGGGGCACTATTCTCCTTTCCTGTAGTGACACCACCTCTGTTAACATTATAGATAAGTGAAAAGCCCATAATGAACAGGAGAACTCAATCCTGCATGATGCCGTGTTTTCACACAGGACATGTTTATGAATGTCACTACCAGAAAGAGACTTCTAAGTGGTAAAATGCTAGTTAGCTCAGATGGTATGATTGCAGTAGCCTCAGAGAGCGTTATCTTAGTACTGTAAGTCAACCTTCTCATTTCAGAAGGTTAAATATTTCTCCTTTTTACCCACATCAAATAGTATTGACTACTTTTCACCACTGAATTAAGTTATGTAATGTGCCTCCTATGCGTGTGAAAATATTCCCTTGGTTCAGAAGTATATTTGAAACAGTTTTACAAGGTATAAAATTCTAGAACTCCATCTCTTTACAGCCAGGACTCCTCTAAACACAATTAGTATCCCAGTAATTTACTCTGAACTTGAATTCATTCAGCGGAAAGTTGATTTAAAAAATTACAAAGCTAAACCTTCAATCTCCACCTTACCTGTTATTGGTTTGGGGTGGAAGTTGTAGGCTAACACTCAGATGCAGTGCTTCAATTTCTGCTTTAGGTTATAAATTCTGGATGAAGTCACCCCGGATCTGAAGAGAGCTGGGAGGCATGACCTTTTGGAATCCTTTGAAACCTTCCGTTTCTCTGCAATTCTGTTTTAATCAGCCTGAAGTTCTATTAGTCAATGCCCATTTTAAAAGTTTCAGAGGACACAAGCTTCATTATATTAAGCCTTTTCACCAGAAAACATTTCTAGACTGTTCTCTTTGTGTTAACTCATCTCTGCCTGTTTTCCAGCTTACACTCTCCTGGGAAACCATCTTCTGCAGCCATAATGTTCTATTGCGCATAAACATTCAATCCAGTCCTAGAGGCAGACTTCCCTCAGGCTTTGCATAATTTCAATCTTTTGTCCATCTGGACCTAACGGTTGTGCAGTTAAATGTTGTCTCTTCTGGCTACAATTAGTCTGTTCTATTTGGCAATTTCAGATGAGTATGCTTTCTTGTGATCCATGATATGATTTGCAGAGAAATTAACAGTTTTTCTGCTATACCTATATAATCTTGTAAGTTCCAAGGCTAAGGATTGTTTCTTTTCACCATCCCGTCTCTAATGTCTGGCACAGTTTCTACACGTAGTGGGCACTTCATCAATATTTGTTGAATGAATGTGTGATGTTTATTTTTAAAGATCCCCTAAAGTTCATTTAGATCCCCTAAAGAAGAATTTAGAATTATATTAAGGAGTAGCAACGTTGGCAGCAACTCGGCATTGTCAGGATAGTCTATTTCACATATATCACCAGCCCATTTTTTTAACATATAAAAATGTTTGGAATTTTGGATTCTTCAGGACAACTGGAAGATTCATCTAGTTAACTCGACCTGTGAATGGTTATGATCTATCAAAAGTACCTGTAACCTTAGGAATAAAAGATTTTTGCACGTTACATTTTTTCTAATTTTTAAAAAAATATTTATTCATTTTTAAGAGAGAGAGAGAGCATGAGCTGGGAGGGGCAGAGACAGGGAGACACAAAATCCGAAGCAGGCTTCAGGTTCTGAGCCCCCAACGCAGGGCTCGAACTCACGAGCCGTGAGATCATGACTTGAGCCGAAGTCGGATGCTTACCTGACTGGGCCACCCAGGTGCCCCTCGCAAATTACATTTTAATTCACCATTTAGGATAGTCCAAGAGGTATCACAGGCTTTGCAGCTATGTGGCATGACTGTTAGCCTCAGTCGTAATTTCTGTGAAGACAGTGACTCTGGAATGCACTGTTGAATATGGAGGCCACTGGCCACGTGTGACCCTTGAGCAGCTGAAATGTAGCTGGTGTGACAGAGGAACGAATTTTTTAATTTCATTTTAATATTGATTTAAATACAAAACTGAATGTCGAGTATCTCATGAGTTTTGTATTTAGTGCATGCTGAAATGAGAATATTTTAAAGATAAAGGGTTAAACAAAATATGTTCTGAAAATTAATGTCACTTCTTTATTTCTACTTTTTAAAAATGTGGCTACCAGAAGATTTAGACTTATGTCTGTGGTTTGCATTATATTTCTATTGGGCTGTGCTAGACCCACCCGGAAGGCTAAGGGGCAGGGTTATTCATTGGCACTTGCTGTGATAGAGCAAGTATGTCATGGATGTGAGGGTATGAGGTGCTGAAACAGATGGTCTGCTCCTCAGCCAGGAGGCATCCTGCCCATTTTGGACACTGCTGAGATTATGCCCCTCTTTCTGAGGGCGGGGGCTACCCATTTTCTTTCTTTAAACATGCCGCTTCTCCCACAACTAGGCAGTGTGTATTAACTGTACAAGTCTGGCAAGTTTCACTGACTTTTCCAGGTTCTGAAAACTTGGGCTGGGAAAGGGACAGAGAAAATAATGGGATCAGGAGAGTGCTGGTATGGTGGGGAGTTAGGAGCAGGAAAGGAAGGGAAGGAACTGGCCATCAAATGCAAAGATTTTGCCATTAATCTAGTACGTCAGCTGGTCAGGGTAAATGAGTGCCAATTTTGTTTTGCTTCATAACTTAAGGTATGTGTTGCATTTATGTATCAAGAATTCTGTGCTTTAAATGAAAGTGTTGGTGTAAGAGATTTATTAACCATGTTTATTTGTATTTAAATCCCGGGGCACCTGGTTGACACAGTCGGTTAAGCGGCCGGTTTCGGCTCAGGTCATGATCTTGCAGTTCACAAGTTTGAGCCCCCCATCGGGCCCTGTGCTGACAGCTCAGAGCCTGGAATCTGCTTTGGATTCTGTGACCTTCTCTTTCTCTGCCCCTCCCCAGCTTAATCATTCTGAGAGTTTCTAAACCACTGTGATGAGATAGGGTTTTTTCCATGTGCCAGTAAAATGTCAGGTCTGCTGTGGGCTTGCATGGGCTTATTCTTCTGTTTGTTAAGCTCTCAAGAACATCTTGAGGGAAAATAATCTTTTTTCAATTTTTACAATGTAAAGCATAGTGGGGTATAGGCTTTCAGTCAATGTTAGTCAAATCCAAGTTGAATGAGTCCTCGTAACGGCCCCTAATTCTGTTTTCAGGGACTTCACTGGTGGAATAGGATCCAGACCAAGACCAGGTAATTTCGTGTTGGCAGTAACAAAATCACACATGCCTCCCTGATATTCAGTATGATTTATGTTACAGTTTCATATCTTTCCCCCTTTTATTTCTTCAGCTTTGCTGCCTCTTGACCTGCTTCTGAAAGTACCACCCCTCATGCTCAGGGCCCACGTTAAGGAGCTAGAGGCCGAGTTAGTGACGGGGTGGCAGTCCCATAGCCTTCCCGCTGTGATTCTTCGCAATCTCAGAGATCATGGTAGTACTTATTAGATCAAGTTGATGTCAAGCACACGATGGGCGAACACAGAATTATAGTTGGGACTGAATGGGTCTGAATGATGCTTGGGAGGTAATTTTAATACAAGCGGCAGGAGAATTTGGTTTGTTTGTCCACCGTTATTAGTTTGGCAATTTAACAGTATCAAAATGCTTTCTGTGTTCACTTATTTGATTGAAATATTACAGGCTGTTTTTCTAAAATTTACACTTCTGCTTTGGTGGGGATGTTAGCCAGTTAAACTATTTGTGCTTAAAATGCATACCTCCTAGCAAAAAATAGTAACTGTTTTAAATTCATGTTTCTATAAGCTCTATGCCTATATGATACAAAGGAGTGAAATTTATCTTTGTCTGGCTCCTTTATTCTGACATAGATAGTCCTTTTTAGTTATTTCTATTTGTATCTGATTAAAACAATACTGTATCCTGTTTTTGTTGATAATTTAAAAATTATGGATTCTTAAAACATACAAGTTTATAGTAATGGTTTGGGGGGGAGGGTGAGTGTATTAGTTAATGTTTTGAATTTCTATTAAAGAGGACCAAAGTACAACAGTAGTAGTAAAACTGTTAGCTAAGTCTGGACAATTCAGGGAAAAAGTATAGCAATTGTGCTCTTAACATATGTATGAATGTATGACTCTTGAGTTCTATTTTACTACTTTGGTTAATTTGAAGTTGTTGCCTAATGCTGTTTTCATTTTGGCTTCCTTAACTCACATTCTTTCGTAGAGTTAACACCTATGGTGAACATAAGTGATGGGAATTGATTTTTGGTAACATTAGTCCATGTCTTCACATTTATTAAATTTGCTTTGGAAGAGTTATTGACAGTCTGGGGCCATTTACACCATCAGCATAGATGCAAAAAAAAAAGATGGTTTTGTTATTAAGATGTCCATAGTTATCATGCTGACCATGCTGTCTGGCATAAGGTAAGTTCATACATAACATAATCGTGAAGCTGAAATGATTGTTGTTGATTGATTTTATAATAGCAAGAGCAGAACACGTATTTATGTAAGCAATTCACAATTCTGTTCCGATTCATAATAGGAATTCCTTTTCCTAAAGGGCATGTTGAATTGGCTCAGTTTTAGACTTATTTTATGTCCATGAAATTGATCAGATCTCTTGACCTTTAAACAAACCAATCACATTATAGCAGTTTACATGTAATATATTGTATTTTTTAGACTTACAGTCTGTTGTTCCATCCAGTTTTTAAAAGTTCACTGACATATTTCTTATTTAAAACAATATACTACAGTGTTGTCAGTGAATACAAAAGTTCACCCATAAAGGGAAATGTTTCTATTAATATTGCAGACACATCAGAAGTCATACTTTTTAGCGTTGTGGGTAAATTTGGACTATTTTTGCTTTATCAGATCACAAACAACTGGTACCAGCCCCATCCACTTAGCTCACCTCACCTGCAAGTCATGCTCCATTCCAGTTGTTTTCTCTGTGTCTCTAGCCTAACTCAGAGAATGAAAAGGTGGCTTATTTTTGTTTTAAAGTTTGTTTTATTTATATTGAGAGAGAGAAAGAGAGACAGAGAATCCCAAGCAGGATCTGTGCTGTCAGCGCAGAAACCGTCGATCCCACAAACCAGGAGATCGTGACCTGAGCCAAAATCAAGAGTTGCCCCCTAAACTGACTGAGCCACCCAGGCACCCCAGAGAAGGTGCCATAAATAGAGCTCTCCAACAGTAGGGAAATAAGTTTGGACCACGGTGTCATGAGACACTATTGGTCTGGGCAGTTGTAAGTTATATCTTAAATATTCATTACTCAGAATAGGCAAAACACTGAAATGTGTGGATGATTAATTTTTTTAAAGCAGACTGTATTAATGTATTTTCACTTAACGTTTGATTTAGCTTTTTTGGATAGAAAGGAACATGCTTGGATGAAAGGAACATTATGTACAACCAACAGCCACAGCCTGTATTGTCTAAATGTTCTGGAAAAAGTTGTCAGGGCAGGAAGAATTTTGTCAAAACCTGGTATGCTTCCAGGACTCTGTCTAGAATGTAAACATCATTTTCCATATGCTATGGAAGAAAAAAATGGTGAGAACTATGATTTTAGAGTACCAAGTGACTGTATTATAACATGATCTTTTCTATCTGGTACTCCTTTTTTGTTGTTGTTTTCTTAATTTACATCCAAGGTAGTTAGCATATAGTGCAATAATGATTTCAGGAGTAGAATCCAGTGATCCATCCCCTACATGTAACACCCAGAGCTCATCCCAACAAGTGTCTTCCTTAATGTCCCTTGCCCATTTGGCCCATCCCCCCACCCACAACCCCTCCATCAACCCTCAGTTTGTTCTCTGTATTTAAGAGTCTCTTATGTTTTGTCCACCTCCCTGTTTTTATATTATTTTTGCTTCCCTTCCCTTACGTTCATCTGTTTTGTATCTTAAATTCTACATATGAGTGAAGTCATATGATATTTGTCTTTCTCAGGATGAGGCTTTATAGCTCAGGGGTTAGAGCTCTGGTCTTGTCTTTCTCTGACTGACTAAATTGGTTTAGCATAACATGCTCTAGTTCCACCCACATTGTTGCAAATGGCAAGATTTCATTCTTCTTGATTGTCAAGTAATACTCCATTGTGTGTGTGTGTGTGTGTGTGTGTGTGTGTGTGTGTGTGTGTGTGTATGACACCACATCTTCTTTATCTATTCATCTGTAGATGGACATTTGGGCTCTTTCCATACTTTGGCTATTGTCGATAGCATTGCTATAAACATTGGGGTGCATGTGCCCCTTTGAAACAGCACACCTGTATCCTTTGAATAAATACCTAGTAGTGAAATTGCTGGGTCGTAGGGTAGTTTTATTTTTAGTTTTTGAGGAACCCCCATACTGTTTTCCAGAGTGGCTGCACCAGTTTGCATTTCCACGAGCAGTGCAAAAGAGATCCTCTTTCTCCACATCCTCGCCAACATCTGTCATTGCCTGAGTTGTTAATTTAGCCATTTTGATTGGTGTGAGGTGGTATCTCATTGTGGTTTTGATTTGTATTTCCCTGATGATAAGTGGTGTTGAGCATTTTTTCATGTGTCTGTTAGCCATCTGGATGTCTTTTTTGGAAAAGTATCTATTCATGTAGTTTACCCATTTCTTCACTGGATTATTTGTTTTTTGGGTGTTGAGTTTGATAAATTCTTTATAGATTTTGGATACTAACCCTTTATCTGATATGTCATTTGCAAGTATCTTCTCCCATTCTGTCAGTTGCTTTTTGGTTTTGCTGATTGTTTCCTTCAGCGTGCAGAAGCTTTTTTATCTTGATGAGGTCCCAATAGTTCATTTTTGCTTTTGTTTCCCTTGCCTCCGGAGATGTGTTGAGTAAGAAGTTGCTGTGGCCAAGGTCAAAGACGTTTTTGCCTGCTTTCTCCTGTAGGATTTTGATGGCTTCCTGTTTTATGGGGTTTTGTGTGTGTGTGTGTGTGTGTGTGTGTGTGTGTGTGTGTTCATCCATTTTGAGTTTACTTTTGTGTGTGGTGTCAGAAAGTGGCCCAAGTTCATTCTGCATGTCACTGTCCAGTTTTCCCAGCACCATTTGCTGAAGAGACTGTCTTTACTCCATTGGATCCTCTTTCCTGCTTTGTCAAAGATTAGTTGGCCATACATTTGTGGGTCTGTTTCTGGGTTCTCTATTCTTCCGTTGATCTGAGTGTCTGTTTTTGTATCAGTACCATACTGTCTTGATAGTTACAGCTTTGTAATACATCCTGAAGTCTGGAATTGTGATGCCTCCAGCTTTGGTTTTCTTTTTCAGGATTGCTTTGGCTATTTGGGGCCTTTTCTGTTCCATAAAAAATTTAGGATTGTTTGTTCTAGCTCTGTGAAGAATGCTGGTGTTATTTTGATAGGGATTGCATGGAATTTGTAGATTGCTTTGGGTAGAATCGACATTTTAACAATATTTGTTCTTCCGATTCATGAGCATGGAATATTTTTCCATTTTTTTGTGTCTTCTTCAGTTTCTCTCATAAGCTTTCTATAATTTTCAGTGTATAGATTTTTTACTTCTTTGGTTAGGCTTATTCCCAGGTATTTTATGGTTTTTGGTACAGTTGTAAATGGGATTGATTCCTTGATTTCTCTTTCTATTGCTTCATTATTGATGTATAGAAATGCAATCAATTTCTATGCATTGATTTTATATGCTGCGACTTTGCTGAATTCACGGATCAGTTCTAGCAGTTTTGTTGGTGGAATCTTTTGGAATCTTTCCATATAGAGTATCATGTCATCTGCAAAGAGTGGAATTTTGACTTCCTCCTTGCCAGTTTGGATGATTTTTATTTCTTTGTGTTGTCTGATTGCTGAGACTAAGACTTCCAATACTATGTTGAATAACAGTGGCGAGAATGAACATTCCTGTCGTGTTCCTGACATTAGGGGGAAAGCACTCACTTTTTCCCCATTGAGGATGATATCAGCGGTGGTCTTTCATATATGGCTTTTATGATCTTGAGGTATGATCCTTATATCCCTACTTACTTGAGAGTTTTTATCAAGAAAAGATACTGTATTTTGTCAAATGCTTTCTCTGCATCTATTGAGAGGATCATGTGGTTCTTGTCCTTTCTTTTATTAGTGTGATGTATCACATTGATTGTTTTGCAGATATTGAATGAGCCTTGCATCCCAGGTATAAATCCCACTTGGTCATGGTGAATAATTTTTTTAATGTATTGATGGAGCTGGTTAGCTAATATCTTGTTGAGGATTTTTGCATCCATGTTCATCAGGGAAATTGGTCTGTAGTTCTCCTTTTTAGTGGGGTCTCTGTCTGGTTTTGGTAATCAAGGTAATGCTGGCTTCATAGAAAGAGTTTGGAAGTTTTCCTTCCATTTATATTTTTTGGAACAGCTTCAAGAGAATAGGTGTTAATTCTTTAAATGTTTGGTAGAATTCCCTTGGAAAGCTATCCAGCCCTGGGCTCTTGTTTTTTGGGAGATTGTTGATTACTAATTCAATTTTGTTACTGGTTATGAGTCTGTTCAAATTTTCTGTTTCTTCCTGTTTCAGTTTTGGTAGTGTATATGTTTCTAGGAATTTGTCCATTTCTTCCAGATTGACCAATTTATTGACATATAATTGCTCATAATATTCTCGTATTATTGTTTGTATTTCTGCAGTGTTGGTTGTGATCTTTCCTTTTTCATTCTTGATTTTAATTATTTGGGTCCTTTCTTTTTTCTTTTTGATCAAACTGGCTAGGGGTTTATCAATTTTGTTAATTCGTTCAGAGAACCAGCTTCTGGTTTCATTGATCTGTTCTACTGTTTTTGTTTTGTTTTGTTTTGATAGCATGGATTTCTGCTCTAATCTTTATTATTTCCTGTATTCTGCTAGTTTTTGGTTTTATTTGCTATTCTTTTTCCAGCACTTTAAGGTGCAAGGTTAGGTTGTGTATCTGAGACCTTTCTTCCTTCTTTAGGAAAGCCTGGATTGCTATATATACTTCCCTCTTATGACTGCCTTTGCTGCATCCCAGAGGTTTTAGGCTGTGGTATTATCATTTTCATTGGCTTCCATGTGCTTTTGAATTTCCTCTTTAATTTCTTGGTTAACCCATTCATTCCTTAGTAGGATGTTCTTTAATCTCCAAGCATTCATTGTCTTTCCAAATTTTTTCTTGTGGTTGATTTCAAGTTTCATAGTGTTATGGTCTGAAAATATGCACAGTATGATCTTGATCTTTTTGTACTTGTTGAGGGCTGATTTGTGTCCCAGTATGTGGTCTATTCTGGAGAACGTTCCATGTGCACTGGAGAAGAATGTGTATTCCGCTGCTTAGGATGAAATGTTCTGAATGTATCTGTTAAGTCCATCCAGTCCAGTGTGTCATTCAAAGCCATTGTGTTGTTGTTGATTTTCTGCTTAGATGATCTGCCCGTTGTTGTAAGTGGGGTGTTGAAATCCCCTACTATTATAGTAGTATTATCAATGAGTTTCTTTATGTTTGTGATTAATTGCTTTATATATTTGGGTGCTCCCACCTTTGGAGCATAAATAAATCCCACATTGGGATTTATCCTATCTTGGGGGGCATAAATGTTTACAATTTTTAAATCTTCTTGGTGGATAGACCCCTTAATTATGATATAATGCCCTCCTTCATTCCTTGTTACAGTCTTTATTTTAAAATCTAGATCATCCGATATAAGTATGGCTACTCCATCTTTCTTTTGGCAACCATTAGCGTGATAGATGGTTCTCCATCCTCTTACTTTCAATCTAAAGGGCCGTTAGCTCTAAAATGGGTCTCTTATAAACAGTGTATCGCTGGATCTTGTTTTCTTATCCATTCTGTTACCCTGTGTCTTTTGATTGCAGTGTTTAGTCTATTGACATTTAGAGTAAGTATAGAAAGATAGATATGAATTTATTGCCATTGTGGAGTTGGAGTTTGTGGTTGTGTTCCCTTGTTCTTTCTAGTCTTTGTTGCTTTTGGTCTTTTTTCTCCCCTCAGAGAGTCCCTCTTAAAATTTCTTGCAGGGCTGGTTTAGTGGTCACGAACTTCTTTAGTTTTTGTTTGTCTGGAAAACTCTTTATCTCTCTTTCAATTTTGAATGACATCCTTGCTGGATAAAGAATTCTTGGCTGCCTATTTTTCTAATTCAGTATGTTAAATATATCCTGCCACTCCTTTCTGGCCTGCCAAGTTTCTGTGGATAGGTCTACTGAAAACCTGATCTGTCTTCCCTTATAGGTTAAGGATTTTTTCCCTTGCTGCTTTTATAATTCTTTCCTTTTCTGTGTATTTTATGAATTTGACTATAATATGCCTTGTTGATGGTCGTTTTTTATTGAATCTAATGGGAACTCTGTGCTTCTTGGATTTTGATGTCTGTGTCTTTCCCCAGGTTAGGAAAGTTTTCTGCTAGGATTTCCTCACATAAACCTTCTACCCCCTTTTCTCTCTCTTCATCTTCTGGGACTCCTATGATTCAGATGTTGTTCCTTTTTAATGAGTCACTGAGTTCTCTAATTCTTATATCATGCTCTTTTGCCTTAGTTTCCCTCTTTTTCTGCTTCATTATTCTCCATAATTTTGTCTTCTATATCACTGATTTGCTGCTCTGCTTCATCCATCCTTCCCGCTGTGGTGTCAGCTCAGTTATAGCATTTTTAACACTTTCCTAACTAGATTTTACTTATTTTATCTCTGCTGAAAAGGATTCTATGCTTTTTTCAACCCCAGCCAGTATTCATTTTATCATGATTCTACATTCTGGTTCAGATATCTTGCTTGTATCTGTGTTGATTAAGTCCCTGGCTGTCATTTCTTCCTGTTTTTTTTTTTGGGGGGGGGGTGAATTCCTACATTTTGTCATTTTGGAGGAAGAAGAAGAATTAATAAAATAAAAAATTAAAATTAAAAAGTTAAAACAACACAAGAAGAAAATAAATTAAGCTAGATCCTAGGTGTGTTTTGGTCTGCTTTTTGAAGGAAGCTTTATAGCATAGAGAAAAAGGGAAAGAAAAAAAAAGGTAAGAAAATGTTTGCAAATTTTAAAAAATGTATACAATAAAATAGAATAAATGAAATGAAGAAAGTGAAATAGAATTTTAGAAATTAAAAAAAATAAAACATATAGTAAAAAGTTAAAATTTTTTTATAAAAATGGAAAATAAAAATATTATTTTTTTCTTTCTGTATCCAAGAATAAGAAAAAGAAAAAAATGAATAGATGCACCAGCAAACAGAATAAAATTACATTGAGTTTCCTCTAGAAGTAAAACTATGCAGCACTTTATAGTCTGTACACTAAGCAGGTGGAGAGACTTGTGTTGGTCCTTTAGGGCTTGGTTGTTGCAGTTGGATGGGGCTTGGTGTAATGGCTCCATTCTCCACTAGGTGGCGCTGCTTAGCTTATTGGGGTGGATCTATGTGTCTTGTGTGTGCATATATGCACATGTGCAGGAGAGGTGAAAATGGTGTTACCCAGCTTCCCAGTCCGTAGCACCAGAACTCTGTGTTCTCACCAACCGGCAATCGAGCACCCCTCCTTTGCTCTGGCTTCTGTCCACTCCCTGCTTCTACACTCTCTGCATCCAAGTTGTCAGACTTCTAGGCAGCACCTTCCTCCCAAATTTGATCTCAAATGAGGCTGTGTTTCCAAACCCCTCACTTCCGAAGGCCCTGCGACTTGGACCTTCCCCCACCCTCTGGAGGAGGGTCTCGCTGGGCAGTGGCCGATGCCGGCTTGCCCCTGGGAACATTCATGCAGTCACACTGCTGCAGAGGCTCAGAGATTGTGGCTGGGTGCTGGCTTGCCTCAGAAGAAAATCATGTGATCACAGTGGCAGCAGTGCAGGGATTATGGTAAATCACAACACACAACTGGCACCAGATTTCACCACACCCTGGTGTCTTTGTTCCAAAACCAACAATCGTGGCTGTTCTCTGGGGTCTGCTAGGACCTTTGCCTGTGGGGAGGCCCTAGGGCCTCTACCACATGCCCTCCTATCAGGGGAACTGCTTCTCCCCGTGTGCCCAGCCAGACCCCTCTGACCCTGCTGCCTGCTCCTGAGGATTCACCCTTCCCACTAGATCACTGCCAGGTATTGAGCTGTGGAATTTCCAACTCTGCTGTCCCCTGTTTATAGAGTCCTGATGGTATTAAAACCCTCTCCTTTCTCCTTTCTCCCTTTCTTGTTCAGTCACTTGTGGGTGTTTCCATTCTTTCTCTTCCTCTCCAGCTACTTTCAGGGAGAGTGTTTTTCCTCTACTCCCCCCCCCCCCAACTTTCTCTGTCCTCTCTCTGCAAAAACAGCTCCCTACCTTCCGTGGCTTCTCTCTTCCCCAGTTCACCTCTGTGCACCGTATACCTGCCAAGTTCTGTGGCTCAAGTTATGTGGATTATTGTGTTAATCCTCAGCTCAATTTTCTAGGTGTGCAAAATGGTTTGGTGCTGTTCTAGCTACATTTCAGGGATGAGAGAAACAGAGAACTTCCATGCTGCTCTGCCATCTTGGCCCCTCCCCCAATGAAAAATATCTGGTACTCCTAATGTGAACTTCTAGGTTCATACTGTGGTGTTACAGCAGTATTTAATGCACCTCAAACTCCTGTGGAACAAATAACCATGGAACCATTTTAAGTTAGCACTATTGAAGTCCTCTTGTTCTGTCTTTTAATACTAACTGGATTGGGTAAATAGTTTATTATATACATATTTTATACATATTACATGTACATATACATTACATATACATGTTCTTTGCCAAAAGAAATGAAAACTTAAGAATTTCTATATTGCAACTGGTGCAGCCGCTCTGGAAAACAGTGTGGAGGTTCCTCAAAAAATTAAAAATAGATCTACTTCATGACCCAGCAATAGCACTGCTAGGAATTTACCCAAGGGATACAGGAGTACTGATGCATAGGGTCACTTGTACCCCAATGTTTATAGCAGCACTCTCAACAATAGCCAAATTATTGAAAGATCCTAAATGTCCATCAACTGATGAATGGATAAAGAAATTGTGGTTTATATACACAATGGAATAGTACGTGGCAATGAGAAAGAATGAAATATGGCCTTTTGTAGCAACGTGGATGGAACTGGAGAGTGTTATGCTAAGTGAAATAAGTCATACAGAGAAAGACAGATACCATATGTTTTCACTCTTATGTGGATCCTGAGAAACTTGACAGAAGAGCATGGGGGAGGGGAAGGGGAAAAAAAAAAGTTAGAGAGGGAGGGAGGCAAGCCATAACAGACTCTTAAAAACTGAGAATAAACTAAGGGTGGATGGGGTTGGGAGGGAGGGGAGGGGGATGATGGGCATTGAGGAGGGCACCTTTTGGGATGAGCACTGGGTGTTATATGGAAACCAATTTGACAATAAATTTCATATTAAAAAAAAGAATTTCTATATTGCATAAATGAAAATATTAACACTCATTAACATGGATTGAATGAATGAACAAACATTTTTAGCATGTTAAATATTTTAGCTCTATTTCCCTAAGTTTAGTCACTGATAGATTACCAATGCACAAATTTGGCCATATCTGAGTATCATCTGTACTACTATTTTCCTAATATATGTTTCTTTAATTTGATTCACTTTACCAAATTTAACTAAAGGAGAGTTTATACTATTGCTATAATTTATTGCTACCAGTATAGAATCACTCACCATAAATAGATGGCAATTGTAAAAATAATGAAATATAAGCAAACGACATTATTAAATTCTAAGTAGATATTGTTGTCTGCTTATCCTGAGGTCTGCTTTCTTTGTTATGAAAGAACATTAGTTAATCTGAAAAATGGTGATGATGACATGCTTGTTCCACACTGAAACTTATTCCTTGATAGAATCAATAGAAAGAAAAGAAAATTGGAAAAGTTTCATATCCAATCTACTTACTAGGTAAAATTATCCTGTACAAGTGCCTCCTGACTTAGGAGACTCAGTTCTTTAAAAATAATCATTTAGTTCTGTTGTCTATCAATCAAACAACAGGATATTTTGAACGGGGCGGAAGCATGTGGCAGGTTGTGTATAAAAAACAGACCTTTCCTCTTGAGGTAGGGAAAATGGTATCATATATTTGTGAAAATTAAACTATACCAAAACTTATTATTATGAGAAATCTATCCTTTGTCAAGTACTAGAGTACATTTTAATAATATGGATGCTGTTAGCATGGGTCAAATGTAAATTTTGGGGAGTGCCAGTCAAACCCAAATTTAAAGTGCAAATGGAATGTCAACTAAGACTATGGCCTAATTTGACTGGATTGACACTGATATTTCCCCCTCCCTTGCTCAGTTTTCCCATTTCTCAGCAGCGAACAGCCAGGCACTGAGCTGATGTATGGGAATTCTTATGCTCTGCATTCTGAATAGAAATTGTCACATCATGATTTCTGGGCTCTTAATTATGCTTTCTTACTAGATGACTGAGAAGCTATTTTTATACTTGTCTTTTGTTCATAAAGGTCAGATCTAAATTAAGTAGTCAATATTTCATCCAGATGTTCCAGAGATTATGGCTTAATATTCCAGTCCTTATTTTCAGCAACCTTCAGAAGCTTGCTTTCAAGTTAGTTATTGACATGAAGTAATTAATACTAAATTTCACAACTGCCAAAGTGATTTTGAGTACATGCCTTCTCTTATTTTATTGCATGGCAATTCTTTAGCATACAAAAAAAAGTGCTCACCAGACTTCGATCCAATTTATATAATACTAGTCTAAACCATATAATTTGGCATATAATTAGATACTTTTTTTTTATATTGTTTGTTGGGATTTGGATATATTGGTTAGATTTTCCAACCAAATTGTAAGTGTCTTTAGTAAAGTTTGAATATGTCTTGAGTACTTCCTCTGAGGTCAGGCCCTTGAAAATTACCTCTTGAGTAACTGATACAGACTACCACTGTATAAACCATTGTTTGAGAGCAATGCTGTTGAGAGCAACTGCATAAATATTCTGATGATAACTTAAAGAGTGGGGAACAATGACATTTTAGTGTTAGATTTAAGATTGGGGAAGGGGTGGGAGACAACAAGTTTCTTTTACCGGTGGTGATCTGCTTCCTAGCTCTTCCTGCCAAGGGAGACACTGAGGGAGTATGGACCAGGTCCCAGGTGAATGCTTCCTGGAGATGTTGATTTTTTTCATGTTCTTTGTAGGATAAAGTCTTTCCAAAGAGATACTCAAGTCTCACAGAAGTTATTCATGGCTAGAATCCAAGACCAAGTGCAAATTGCAAATCAGCTATTGAGTGGTAGCTCACAACCCTGTCCTGGGGGTTTCTGCCCTGGGGGCAAGGCTAAGTGGAAGGGTGGGGGAAGAAAGCTACACCAGCTTTATAGTAGGAATAAAGGGAGTTCAGTGTGGCGTGGATGGATTGTAGCAGTGTACAAAATAATTGATTCAATGGAGAAAGGCAAGGCTCTCAAATTCTAAACTGCTATTATTAATGTTTTTTAATGGAACTTAAAAATAGTTTCAGGGTGTTTACAATCCCCTTAAAATTATTGTCATATAATAATTTGAATATTGTGGATAGTGACAGGGGAGCCAATATTAATAAGAGGTAAGAGACTCTTTCTTTTTTTTTTTTCAATATATGAAATTTATTGTCAAATTGGTTTCCATACAACACCCAGTGCTCATCCCAAAAGGTGCTCTCCTCAATACCCATCCCCCACCCTCCCCTCCCTCCCACCCCCATCAATCCTCAGTTTGTTCTCAGTTTTTAAGAGGGCAAGAGACTCTTTCTACTAGCTGAGCCAACCACCTTCCCTCCTGTATAGCCAAGACCTCACTCATTCTTAATTGACATTCCTCACTATGGGTTCCATAGATTATTTGGGACATTTTAGACAAGGTGTTAGTTATTTTTTTTAATGTATATAACTACTTACTGTTTTTTTACTGCATTGGAATGCAAAAGCATAATTCTGCTTGAAGTTATTCTTTAGCAAATATCCTACTTTTATTTAACCCATTATTGATGGAACCAGATGGAGAATCAAAGACCTGGTTCCAAGAACATTTGAAGAACAGGGATTTATAGAGTAGTCAAGAAAGAAAAGCTGAAATAACATTGTTAAATTGAGCATAAGACTGGTGAAATAATACTATATATTTTTGTGATTAACTTCTTGATCAGCCTATAAAGTCATACTAATATATCAATTTCTACAGGTTAATCATGAACTCTACAGGCTGTAAACTGCCTGTACCTTTATTGGTGTGGATTATTAGTTAAATATACTGGGACATTTCCCAACAATATTAGATTAGGATCAAGTGGAGTTATTAGAAAATGCTCTAGCGTGATGTCAGAGAACCAAGCAATGATCATTTTGCCTGTTCTTCATGACTGTGATAAATTCTTGTTTAGGTAACTGAATGGGAGTTGGGGTCCCATCTTTTCTTTCTGTGTTGTGTTGTTTTGTTTTTTTAGTTTGATTGATCAGCCTTTGCATCCATAGTGCCAAGTAGACTATATTTTTACACCACAATATTTTCTTCTTGAAAATTGCGGGTTACATCAATAGAGTTGACTTTAAAAAAAATGTTCCCTCTAGGACGAATAAAGGGAGCAAGCATGACTTGTGTGGTTGTTGTAACAACGACAACGTTGTAGTGTAAGAAATAGCTAAGACAATGGAAAAAAGTCAGCCTGTGTGGACTAGACCGAATGCATATGCTGTTTTTAGGCCACAGATTGAGCCATAAAAATCTAACTTTCTATATTTTCCCAACACTGAGCTTAATTTTTTATACTGAGCCCCATTCCACATATTAGAAGACATAATACATTAGCCTAAATGCAAGTTTCAATATGTTGGTATTTCTTTGTCAGCTTAAAATCGGACAAACTGAGGATCGCTCTTCTCTCTGTTTTTCCCTGAATGGTATTTTTGGCATCATGATACTGGGGCTTTGAGACCGCCTGTGCTGGTGTCTGAGCTGATTGTTGGGTATGGTTATACTTCCATGTGGCATCCAGAGAATGTAGTGGCACAGCCCTATCTGACTTCCAGTCCCCGGTCCACAGTTCCCTCTGTGGCCACGTCCCCTAGATTGGCAGCAAGTTCTCTATAGGGCAAACTCTCTCATTTTGTCAGCTTACCTTCTCGCGAGATTGGAAGGGCCAGCCCATTCTTCCCTACCTCTCTGGGCCTAGAGACTTGGGAAGTCAGCAAGACCTCTTTGCCTCTGACACCCCGGGAAGCTATCTCTCCTGCCCCAACCTGCCCCTTGCTGTGGTGCAGGGAACATCTCATGCCTAGGGCTCTCAGAGTTCCCCATGGGAACTGAGCCCGCAGCCCTACCACACTTGAATCCCCAACTTAAAGAGAGCTCCATCATCCAACTCTCGCCTCCTCCTGCCACCACCCAGACTGCCCAAAGTGAGATGGAATTTGAGTCTCTTCTGAGACTTCTTTTCTTCTGTCTTTCTGTCCTCTCTCCTCAAGAAGCTTTGACTTATTTTGAGGAGCGGGAAGGAAAGGATGCTCAGCAACAATTCTTTTGAATCTCTCTGCCTCCTGCTTAGACTCTCGCTTTTTAAAGCCCAGAAATGTACTCTCTCTGTTCCTGGTTGCTCTAGGCCACCCCACCTTGGGCAGTGCTAGCCTCACACTCTGCTGCTTGATGACAGGAGGCTCATGAAGTCAAGAGAAAGTGTGGGAAATAATGTAGCAGTGAATTCTCCTTGTGTATTATATAGTCACTTCTAGGAACTTCAAGTTTAAAAAATCCAGAGATTGTATCTTATAGTTTGAAAAAGTAACTAAAGGGATAGCAAATTTGGAAGTGAGGAAAGCTCTAATCTTCACACATGCGCAAATTACCTGAACGGGATGTGAGATGCTTATTGTAAAGGTGATTAAGCCAGAATTATTTTTTTTAATGTTTGTTTATTTAGTCATAGAAAGAGAGAGACAGAGAAGGAGAGAGAGAGAGAGGCAGAGAGAGAGGGAGACAGAGAAACCAAAGCAGGTTCCACACCATTAGCACAAAGCCCAATGTGGGGCTCAATCTCACG
The DNA here is from genome assembly GCF_018350215.1 of Panthera leo. NCBI lineage: Eukaryota > Metazoa > Chordata > Mammalia > Carnivora > Felidae > Panthera > Panthera leo. Next base: position 142,924,791 of record NC_056687.1, on the reverse strand, counting down.
AACCATGAGATCATGACCTGAGCTGAAATCAAGAGTCAGACGCTTAACCCACTGAGCCACCCAGGTTCCCCTAAGCCAGAATTCTAGAGGGAAGGGATTCAAAGCTGGCCTTTACACAGCTTGTTTCTGACGGTTCAAGTGAAAGGGAGTGAACGAAGCCTGATCACCCAGAGGGTGAAAGGTGCTGAGACTTTGATGCAGCTTCCTTCCGTCCTGTGGGAAATTTCACCAGGGGAAGCGAGAGGATGTGGGGCAGGGTGGATGAGGGAGGGGGGCGACTAGGTCCAGACTGTCAAGTCTCTTCCTAATCACTTCTACCTGCTTGTGGAACCGTTGGTCTATGTTGGGAAGGATTCCATGCCCGAGCCCGCTAGTCGTCATCTTCTCCCACACTTCCGTCTCACTTTCTGTGGGATGTCATTCAGTGACTGGGACCCAAGCTTCAGCAGCCTCCTTGGCTCCTGTTCCCCGTGGGCAGATGGTCACCACATTGCTATTCCAAATCAGGCCTTCCGACTTCAGCTCTGGGCTTCTTCTCATATGAGATCACCTTTTCTGAAACACAGCCTCCCTTATGGCTCCTTACCATCGTATGCAGTCCCTGGCTACCTCTTTAGCTGTACTCAGTACTATAGCTTTTTATCATACTGCACACTAGATAAACTGGACACCTTGCTGCTCTCCAGGTGCAGCCCTCACTTAGGTGACTCCTGTCCTTTGCTGAAACTTTCTTCTACTCAGAAGCTGCCACTGAAGTATACCTTCCCGCACACCAAATCCATATCCTGTCCTTATTGAGTGCCTACTAATTCTCCATGGTCTTCTCAAATGAAACTTTTGCATCAACTCTCAATCTCCCATCCTGTTACTCTGGGTGAACCTTTCATGAACCCTTTGTGAGTGCAATACCCTTTGTGGAACTTCTGGTGCCTTCTACACTGCTGGCCATAGGGGTAGATTATTGAGCATTTGTAGATTTAGACTACAGTTGAGTTACTTTGTCTCATTTTACAACAGTTAAGGAAAGACGTGAGAGTAAATCTGTCTGCTATACTAAAACTTAAAAGGTTGCATTGTCTTTCAACAAAGCATTTGGTCAAACACGGAGAAGGTGATGTATGTTTTGGTCCCATTCGTGGAGCAAAAATATTCTTTGCTTCTTCAAGGAACTCCTGCCCAAAATGTTCTCTTCTCCAGTTGTTTAAAAATTCCTGACTCTTAGGGGCGCCTGGGTGGCTTGGTCGGTTGAGTGTCCGACTTCGGCTCAGGTCACAATCTCACAGTCCGTGAGTTCGAGCCCCGCGTCGGGCTCTGTGCTGACAGCTCAGAGCCTGGAGCCTGTTTCAGATTCTGTGTCTCCCTCTCTCTGTGACCCTCCCCCGTTCATGCTCTGTCTCTCTCTGTCTCAAAAATAAATTTAAAAAAAAGTTTAAAAAAAAAATTCCTGACTCTTAGCAGAGAGAGTTCAGACAAATAGGGGGATTTACCATATCTTGGTTAACTTGGAAGAATACAGTGTAATCCATCTTTTGTTCAATTTGTAGTAATGAACAGTTTCAGGGCTTGTGCTATGAATTGTAGTTTCAGTAGACTGGATATATAGCATAAACCAAGTCTCAAAGCACCAAGAAAGGGCCCGGAATTTGACCATTATAATGTGCCATGAGATTAAAAACAACAACAACAGATAGAGTCACTGCAGAGACTACAAGGACCTAATGCTTCCAGTTTATTACATGTATATGCTTTCCAAAAATACCTAATCAATTAAGTGTTCAAAGGTCTAGGTAGAACATCATGTTAAAAACAGTGACCCTTTTAAGAAGAGGAATAGTCCTTGAGGCCTGGGAAGGAGCATAAACATAAGTTTAGATCTGAGGTAACCAGAGGAAGTGTCCTATTTAGCTAAGACTAAAAATTCCCTTTAGTCTAGGTGATAAGGGTGGGAAATTGAAAAGCAGTAACAGGTTAGATAAAAATACTCTTAACATATAAGGTACAATAAAATGATTAGCATTCAATTCATATAAAGAGCATTTACAAATCAATAAGAAAAAAAAGCATGGGACACAAACAGGAAATTCACCAAAGAAGTGCAATAGTCTCACCAGCATTTAGATAACCACAAAATAAAACAAAGATTGGCGAAATTGAAAAGTTTGATAATATATAGTGTTGATTAAGGTGCAGAAAAATGGATTCTCTTCTGGTCAATGTGAAAATTGATCCAGCTACTCAAATATGTATTTGTTAAAATAAGAAACACGTATATCCAAGGGCCTAACTATTTGACTTCTGCTTATCTACCCTAAAAGACCTTTTGTATGTCTACGCAATGTACTCACACACGTTTGCTCGCTGCAACATCATTTATAATCATGAGAGACTGGAAACAAATTAAGTTCCCTTCCAGACAGAAGTGGCTAAGTAACTATGATGTATGCTGAACATGTAGTACTATATAATAGTGGTTATAAAGAATGGGCTAGAACTGTGTGTTGAGAAAAAAGAATCTCCATGACAGAGTCATGAGGGGAAAAAAAATGTAGCACAGCCTTATAAGGTGTCATCATTTATTTTAAAAGAAAGAAAGAAAACATTAGGTAATACTGTAGATTTTCTACAGTAGTAGCTTTCAAACTCTTTTGGGAATAAGCGAACCTCAACACGGTACATGTTTTCTATCACAACTGAGTGGACCTACTATGTTCAATGCACTCTGAAATTTTTCTATTCTGTCCCATTTCATTCCATCTCATTCCATCCCATATATCAAAATGCTGGTCTTGACGCATTAAACCGTTTTCAGGATTCAATCACCCTCGAAAAACACTGTTCAGAAAGTACACAGTTACGTATGTAAATGGATAGAAAAGTAACTGGAAGCTGATATCAGGTACAGCTGATCCAGCTCTGGAGAGGCGCTGAGGGGTGGTGGTTCCAGGGAACCTCAAGCCTTTTATGTAATGCCTAGGTTGTTTTTATGTTCATTTTACTTGCTTTACATTGGGCATGTGTTATTCATTTTTTTGGTGAATAAATCTAAACTATTTTTAAAAGTCAAAGATTTACTGGGTTGGAGGGAGCAGAGGTCAAAAGGTCTTAAGAAAAAATTGTTAAGCTGCATTGCATAACTGAGTAGTTCAGAAGACAGGCATTCTAGCTAACTATTTCTGTTTTTGTATTTAGGGCCACAGATGAGCACATTCTTGTGGCAAGGTAGAGTCAAACCCGTGTGATATCCCACTCGAAATGTCATCACAGTCTAAGAACTCTCTGCCACGTTGTGAGATTTTAACTTGTGAAATATATCCACAGATCAATAACATAAAGTAGTCAGCACATAGTTGATCAAAAAAATCAAACCCTCCAGTTTCAGAAAATGTGAAGGTAATGTTGCCGTAACAACCTTCTCTTGGCCACATTACATGGTCTGTAGTTTTCAGTATTGGTCTAGAAAAACAAATAGCTATGTTGTCAGAATCATTTCTATAGGAAACACCACTGTAGAAAATAATAGGACATATGTAAACTTGGCCATCTCTGTAGGCTGGAGCAGATACCTCCAGCCTTGTGTGTTCTATTTTAGAGCTACCTTTCTGACCTGTCTTCACACTTTTACCCTAAGGGTAATTTATTAAACCTCATCTTAATAGTCAAGTAATTGATGATTTAAAGGAGTTAGACACACTGCCTAGGGGAGATAGATCCTTTCAATTTCAAACACTTAGTCAAGGTATTAAATGCAGATAAACTACAATTAGATTATTTTTTATAAGAATTTCTCAGCTAACTCAGTAAAGATGCCTGTAAACAAAGTAATATTTCTTTAAATATTCTGTTTATTTTCTTTTTTGTGTTTGTGTCTAAATATAAATTTTCACATGCTCATAATAAAATAGGTTGAATCTTTTAACGACCACATTAAATTTTCTCTGCAAATGTTTTGAAAACAATTTTATGGTAAAATATGCAAGCTTTCTCAGAAAGCATTTATATAAGACTCATTTTTCAGAATTTTAGCTATTGCTAAAGCAATGATTATATTCACATTTAATTTCATATAGGCTCAAGGTCGTATGGAGGGAAGAAAAGAGGGACTTTGGAGCTTTTCTTTTAAAAGGGGTAATTGGCAAGAGTATTATTGGAGCAATCGTGCTATGGGTCAGAGGGAGGGAGAGCAAGAGGAGGGGGAACCTGGGGAAGGTGGAGAGGATAATATATATCCACATATCTGAAGTGTCTCTTCAGTTTTTCTTTTTCTCCAATGTGGACCTGAGGGTGAGAGGGGGCAGAGGTGGCCTTCTGGCCCATCTAGAGGTTAAGGCCATTTCTTTAAAGAGTTTTAAAGTTAAGAATGGACTACTTGTGGCTATGATATATGAAGGTGGGGAAGCCACTCATATGCAGTTTGACACGAAGCTAGCCTCAAACTGTGAAAGTGGAGTGGCAGTATGATGAGAAGCCAGGATAAGTTACCAATGTGTCTTATTTAGAGCTAGAGAAACATCCAGGTGAACATTATAATTTGTAATAATCAAGGGTTACAGTAACCTTTAAACCCTTATTACAAATTGTATATTTTTTTGTTTGTTTGTTTCTGGGTTTTTTTTCCTCTGTAAGATTGCCTATTCGGTGTTTGTGTTAGTAGTTTTACTAAAATTAGTTTTAAAATATGATATTAAGGGCATAATGACTTTAAAATGTAAAAGCCTGATAGTCTGTTAACTGCACATATCTGAAGCCCAGCTTTTCAAAGGCCACAGTATCCAAAGCACCACTGACTCCTGGTGGCAGCATGGTGTAATCGCAGGCAAAATTTCCAGGAGTATTTTTAATTGTTATAAAAGGTAACATTGTTATGTTACTCAGAAGTCATATAAGTAAAAGGAAGAAGTGCATACCATATTGTAAAATATGGAAGTGTTACAAGGTCTCTGAATATTATCTCATTGGTAGGATCAAGATTTTAGCTTAATTATTTTTTCAGAATTTTACCCCAAGTTCTACTAATATTTTCTACTAAATATTTTTGAAAGAGAAAACCAGGACCTTGACTAACTGCAGAATTTATCATCCACAGCATCTGCAGGGATTGCTGTGTCCCAGAGGAAAGTACGACAGATCAGTGATCCTATTCAGCAGATCTTAATTCAGCTGCACAAAATCATCTACATCACACAGGTCAGTATGCTAGCATTTTATTTCCTTTTCATCTTAAGTACAAGTTTGATGGTAATGTCGTTGAAGAACTACTTTGTGGAATTTTAAATTGGAACGAATGCTCATTTTTATTATCTCCAACTGCATATATTTGGGAACGCTTTGGCTTAGCGGCACAGCCAGAGCTGGAAAGGTTGTAGGGTATAAAAAGCAAATATGGCAGTTTCCCCCTATGACTCATAACCTACTCTTTTGTCCGTGTCCCACCAAAAATGAATTTCAACACAAATGGCCCTTCATTATGGGGGTGAAAGTGGGGACAGGGCTGGGTTTTGAACAGCCTCGCTACAGGAAAGAAAAACTAGTGCCCACTGAGGAATCCTGAGGATGCTGGGTTAAAACTAGGACCTCTCAGAGGAGTCAAGATGGTGGAGAAGCAGGGGGACCAGGATTTCCCTTATCCCTCACACACAGCAGTACTGAGGTCAGAACACTTGGAATACCCAGAAAGTCTATCTACGGAGTGACAGAAAAAATCTCGACAGATGGAGGGAGACAGATTGGCGGGACAGTGGTGAGTGTATGCAAATTGGGGGAGACAAAACAGTGTGGGCACAGAGGGAGGGATCCCCTTCTGTGGAGAGACAAAAGGAAGAGAAAGAGAAGCCGTGGATTGCGGTTTTGTGTTAGGACAAGAGAAAAAGCGCTCTGGACCACGGACTGGAGAATGAGAAATAGGGAGAGTGCCAGTCTCTACTTTGCAAACAGCCTTAGGAGCTGAAGATCAGAGTTTTCAAAAGTGCATGACTTTCTCCGGACTGAAGCCGCTAAGTGTGTGTGTGCATGGAGGGGATGGGGAGCCAGCCCTGGGTCGAGGTAGCGATCTCAGGAGTGCAGTGGGAGAAAACGGTCCCCTCCCTGAGTACTGTGAGAAGAGGGTATACTGCCCCCCCAAGAACAAAAGACCCTGCAGGTGCCAGCCAAAGGCCCTTTATCAGCAGGGCTGATTGGCATTTCCCCAGAACCAGGTCTGCGTGGTGTGAGATCCTTTAAGACATTGGGTTTTGAATCCCTTCTGAGCGCCTAGGGGGTGCGGGAGACTGTGGAGCAGGGCAAGCTGACTGCCCCCCACTACTCTGCGAGGGCTGCCTGAGCAGCGTGGTTTGAGACGCCCAGTGGGGAGGAGAGATTGGGTGTCACCATTTTCTCCCCAACACCGACACGGTGGGGCTTCAGGGCGCGACGCAGCGGGTCCGGTGGAGGCTGGACCCCCTTACACCAAACCCCGCCTGTCCGTGCCTGGTAACCGCATATCTACTGGAGTGCGACTGACACTGGGCAAGCCAGACAGCCTCGCCTCCAGACCCGCACAGCCACCGGTTCCAGACACCAACAGACAAGTGTCCTGCCATTTTGTATGTTAGTCCGTTGCTCTTTTTTTCCCTCTCTCTCTCTTTTCTTTCCTTCTCTGTTCTCTTCTTCTTCTTTCTACCCTCTTCTTTTTTTTCTTTGGAATAAGGCTCATAGTTTCTGATTTGGTTTTTGGTCAATTCTTCTTGTGTGTGTGTATACGTATATACACAAAGTTACCAAAGTTAACCAAGGTCTTAATGTTAATAAGAAAAGAAATTTTTGGGGGCGCCTGGGTGGCGCAGTCGGTTAAGCATCCGACTTCAGCCAGGTCACGATCTCGCGGTCCGTGAGTTCGAGCCCCGCGTCAGGCTCTGGGCTGATGGCTCGGAGCCTGGAGCCTGTTTCCGATTCTGTGTCTCCCTCTCTCTCTGCCCCTCCCCCGTTCATGCTCTGTCTCTCTCTGTCCCAAAAATAAAATAAAAATAAAAAAAAAAAAAAAAAAAGAAAAGAAATTTTTGTAGATGAAGTGTAGGCATATGGATGAGAAAGTAACTAGCATTCTGGAGTCTAAGATTGCATGTCTTATGCAGTTCATTTGTTCATTCATTCATTCATTCATTTGACATATAATTATTAGGTGCCTACTATCAGATGCCACTGTTCTATGCATTTGAGACGTATCAATGAGCAAAACATATAAACATTTACTCAGTCTAAGATCCAGAGAGCCAATCTTATGACTCTGTCACTTGCCAATCGTAGCGATTCCAATTATATGTTCGAGGACTAAAGAGAAATGCCACCAGGTCGGTGGACCGAATGGGCCCACTGTAAGTCACACTGGGCTAATACACTTACTCTCTCCCCAAAACCAAACAAACAAAACAAGCCAACAAGCCAACAAACAAAAATCCATGCTGATTGGTGTATGACGGTGGCATTATGATAATAAATGGCTGTAGGTCTCTTTGGGCCTCAGACTTGGAGGAAAATGTATAGTGTATACTTATATCAGTGTTTCTGGGCCCTTCCTAAAGGAGTCCCAGCTATTCCCCCCCTAATCAAGGGCTTTGCGTCTTTAAATTGACCTAAGTCTAGAAATCGCATGAGAGGCTGTGACTGTCCACTGTGGCGACGGCAAATCAGGTCAGATTTTTGTCTACCAGACCCAGAGTTTCTTTTCTGTTATTTGGATTAAAGAATACTCCAGTATTCTGAGCCACCACCAAAGACCACTGGGGTCAAAGCACTCTAATTACCAGTGCATTCCTCCCACCCTTTCTGGTAAATGCTTCTAACTGTCACTGGTGGGTAAATGGCGTCCCTTGGCCTCTGCTTCTTTGGGATCACATCATCCCCGTTGGGATCCTATATTTTCAGTGTTGTACCTGGCCTACAAAGGAAAGCAGCCGTAGAGATTTTTAAGGATGCTGGTGCTCCCGTCTCTAATGTACTTCTCCATACCTTAGTGACAGGAGTGGCTTCTGAGTATTTTTGCTGAACATAATTGCGGAGTGAGTGTGCAGGTCGCACATGGTAAATGGCAGGTCCCCAAGCCTTTGGATTCCCTCCTCCACATGTCAGGGTAGCTCTGGCATTTTACCCCCATTAAACGAAGGTCACCATTGAGTTGGAGTTGTATAGCATGCCAACCAAGTAAGCAGTTACCTTCAGCTGCAGGAACTAATACAGTAAATCTGGACTCTCTAGCAAGAGCACCCATATGAATGAATTCAGCCTGATTTAGTGTCGTGTTTCACCCTTCTGGGCCTAAAACCCTTTGAATCTCCTACACGTGTTCCCTGCGTTGCTGCTGGTACAAAGTAGCAAAGTCTTGCAATTCTGACAGGTAAGCTATTTCCTTCTGGGTCATAGTGTGCACCAGTTCCCCTGCATCATGTCGAGATATGACCCACGTGATGGACTTGACCCTCGTTGTGGGTCTTAGGAGGAATAAGCATTCCTTTTTCAGATCTCACTCCTCATCTATCCCAGATGAGGTTAGTGTAGAGTTTTCAAGCAAAAGAAGGCTGGTCTCCTCAGACACAGAGTGACAAGCTACTTCCGCTGGCAATAATGACTCAGAGTGGCAGGACTGTCCGTTTTATCTGGATCCAACAAAGTGTCCCTATTTCAAGCTTTCGGATCCTATTCTTTTTTCTAACTTTCACATGAAAAACTCGGCAAAGTAGGCATTCACCTGACGTTGCAATTTAGCAACCTGCCCAATTAAATTTGTATTTGATAATCAGCCGTATCTGTGCTGTGGTAGCAAGAAAATCACAGGCTCTTTTAGGGCTATCATGGAATCTCTCTGGGGCTCAGACTATGATGTGAGCCAAGAGTTCAAGGACCCAAGCTTGTCATTTTTTTTCCTAAGTGTTCTGATGCACTTTGAAGAATCCATCCCACAACACAGTCCTTGTGGTCTTCCTACTTCGTAGTGCAGCAGCCACTCAAGCTTCCAGGGCACTTCCTTCAGTTGGCTCTTTATCATGGTGATACTTGATCAATTGTGATGCCACCGCATGTCATGGGCTATCAGCGTCCCGTGTCCTGTGGCAAAATTCAGCACTGGGCTCGGTTCCAAGGGCACAATCAAACCAAGTCCCAATTCCCATCTGTATGGGTCCTTCTTCTGGGACCTTGCTGGAGCCTAATCTGTTGTCAGTGAGGGTCCAGTTAGGAGACAGAAACCACACAGTAATTTCAACAGGGAAGATTTAATATAAAGAATTACTAAAAAATTATTAATAGTAACGGTATTATTTAAGAAGGAGGAGAAGAGAATATCTAAAGAACACAGCAAGAGCAGATATGGAAATCACTATTTATAGGGCTGAGGCAGAGCATCCAAGAAAGGAAGAAAAGAGAAGAGGACACTCCCATCCTGGGCTCAGGTCCAGACCTCATCGGAAAGATCAGAGAAATCCACTGAGATGCTGTGCTAGAGAAATTTGCAGGAAGCCTTCCCCTGGGGGGTTAGGGCAAGTAATCCATGCTGAGCTGTCATGCTGTGGAACTTGCTGGAAATCAGCACGTGTGGCTTGGGCTGGGAAATACCCTCTATGGGACCAGAGGAGGCTTCCCACTGGTAGGTGCTCCTCCATGGAACATTCTGGGAAGCTGCCTATAGGATTGGTGCCAGTGAAACTGTCTAGGGGTAAGCACCACTCTGGTTTCCCCTTGGCTGCTGACCACTCAGTGCTGCAGGACTGAGGCAAGGCGGGAGCATCACTGGGACCAGAAAGTCAAGCACCATTCTCCTCCAGCATCCCTCCAGTGCTCTCTCTCTACAGACAGAGCCCAACATCCTGGCAAGGGAGAAATTCCAGTGTCACATGCAGGGCACCAAAGGGTGAATTTGGAACCGAGAGGCAACAAGTAGGCAACTGTCACACTTGGGCTGGGGGACTAGGCAAGGGACTCCCTTCTGTGGGACCCAGCCACCTCTGAGTTCTCACTGCTTCCCCTTTGGCTTCTCCCTAGCCTGGCTCTTACCTGTCACGTTTTCCCCCAAATCTGCTATTCCTTCCAATCACTCTTAGGGCTAGCCTTTTGAGACTCAAGAGTCTGAAATTGATTACTTTTTTCCTCCATTTTCTGCTGTCAACCTTTCCCTTAGGCAATCCCACCGAACTGTCTACCTGATTAAATGAAAGAGGGTGAAGGGGTACAAGGAAGTATGAGGGGGATGTAGAAAATTGGTTAATAAATCAAAACATAATCTGCCATATCTCTATTGAGTAAAGATATTATATTCAAAAATGCATTTCCATTTAAATGCTGGTGTAGAAATATGGGGAAGCATTCTTTAGCGTTAAGGAAATAGCTTTAAATAGCTTATTGGTTACCTCAATGCTTAACTACTAAATTGAGAGAAAGTATACTTTGAAATTTAAATATAGTTTCCATATGCCTGTCTTGCTAATTTTTATATAATAAAAAACTTTTTGATGGATGTGTTCCATTTCTTTGTTGGATTTCAAAGTAATGTTAAAGCAAGAATGAAATGATTATAAATATCTTATTATTATGCTCTCACACTTCAGCATAACAAATGATTTCATATTTTTTGGCAAGCTGGCATTCCTTGCTACAAGTTCAGATGTAACCATTGTGGTTTTTAAAATGTATTTCCAGAATACTTGAAAGTTTATGACATTGCAAATAGGAAGGAATGTTTCCCTTTTGGGGAACTTTAAATTATCATGCTAGCCCAAGGCAATGCCTTTCAAATGAAGGAGATAAAAACAAGTCTGAACATGATACCTTCCTATTTGCTACAGGTGGAAGGCCAAGATCAGTCTTCTCTGTCTGCTAATTCCAAAGGAAATCTGCTGAAAGTAAATCTGAATCAACAAACGAGCACACAAACAAACAAACAACTCTTCTTGTCCCCATGTTTATTTCCTAGTCAGACTCCTTGGTGGGCTTACGCCTGTGGTACCTGCCCTGAATTGCAGGACCTCACCCTTCCCGACAAACGGCAGATAACCTTACAGGGGACACTCTGGGCTGATGGTGGCCTTTCCTATCCAGTTGCCATGGAGACAGATCTTGGAAATCATCTAAAAGCAACTATTGTAAAAGGCAGGATGTTAAAATCCTTACGCTGCCTTCACTGATTTGACATCTGCTTTTATCAAAACTGAGATGGTAATCTTAAGACAGCCAGCTGAGAATAAAATCAGTTGTTCATTTCCATTGCTGGAAACCAAAATCCATCTCCGGGCACATACGGTGACCAAGGTACATACGTTACCTTTTAATACAAGTCTTTGTGTGTTGTTGCTTAGCTGAGACCTACGCAGCCAACTTATGCTTTGGATTTAATTCTGTACTCAGAATCCGATGACTTGGTTAAAGAAATGCTTTGAAAATCAGCACATAGCAACTTTTAAAAATCAAACATCTGTCTCCTAGAGCACAGACGGGCAGTTAGGTGGACCAGCTTCAGACTGCCATCTTAACAACCACAATTGTTGCTGATAGAACAAAAACTGTGGCTGGGAACAGCTGTCCCTCGGATGAAGTTATACTCTGGCTGTCATCAGTGAAACAAACTGCTCTTTTCAGCAATAGTCGTAGATGGAATTGGAACCCTCCTTACTGTCTCTTATCTGGGTCTCCTGGTTCCTAATGGCAAGGGGGATAGATTACACCGGATTTAGGGTAAAGCCATGCATCCAAGTGGACTCGTGTTTTCAGGGTTTGCAGATTCTAAGAGAAAGCTTACATTTTGTGCCTTTATTTTGATAATGATCTTTGAATTTTTGTTAGCATTTAGGGAAATCTCCTTTTAGGTGGTAATATATCAAAATAATTTGTTTTTACAGAAAAGATATTATTTAAGTCACTTCAAATGGGACACTCTCCATTATTGCTGGTGTGTACTAGGTATTCTTAGAGACACTAGAGAATGTATCTTTAAGAAGTATCCCTACATCATGCAAGTTCAAGACTCTGGTATAGAACATAGAGATCAGATTTCATCTTTTCTGTTGTTACTTTGGGATGGTAAAAACGAAAAATAAGCTCTTAGATGTGTGGTGATGAGAGACTCATCTTTTCTAGAATCAGTTTCTCCATCAGTAAGATTCGGGTAGCTTCTGGGACTATTGCAATGAAGGAAATAATGTATGTGGAGTGTTTGTAAAGTGTTACACTGTAGAAGTACCAGTGGTGGTGTGTGTGCTCTGGGATAAGGGTTGTGTTAAAAGAGGAACCAACTCAGTCGTTATGCATGTTACATAATGTCTTGAAGCTCTGATTTCCTTACTTGTTACACAGTAGCTGCCTTACAAGTTTATTGTGGGGAGAAAAGGGACATAATGCACACAAAAGAGTAATCATAGTAACTGACACATAGGAATCATAGGTGTTAATATTCTATTCTTAGTATTATAGTTCTTGTATATAGTATAGTATACTTACTTCTTCAGCAATTGAACTATGTATCATTCTGCGCAAAATTTTAAATTCTTCCATGAAAATTTTAAAGATGGGGTGCTGGCTATCGTGATAATTATTCCAATAAGTAAAATAGCTTTCTAATACTGTCTCGTGTATGAATCTTAAGTCGACTGTTAACTTATTCAAGAAAGCTTTTATGAGAATTAATTCAAGCAATCAGGAGCAATAAAAGCAATTCTGAGTTAATTAGAGGCTTATCAAGTTAAATGAATAGCAAGGATTTTAAGACTATTTGAATTAGCAATCCGGTAGTGACAGCTGCCAGTGCTGGGGTTAGTCTCTTTCAAAGGAACCTGTGGACCCACTGGTACTTCACACCTTCAGAAGTCCGCTGTGCAGTTAGGTGGATCACAGAAGGCTTGCTGCCGCTCTTTGGCAGTTGGAATCGTGCAAGGCAACAACTAGACGGTCCTGGGCCAACACTGCCCTCTGGTGTTTGATTTAGGGAAGTGGCAACTTCCCGTGGGTAAGGGTAGGGAATTCTCAAAACCAAAAAGGTATCTCCAGGCACTTCTCCCATCCCCTTGCTAGAAAGGTGTGCACAGGACCCTTCCCTTCTTTGTCTGGTCCCACTCTTAAGTTAAATTCATTACTTTTGCTAATCTGTCATGCACACATGTATCACTTATACTCATTTTCCTTCTCATCTGTCTTCCAACCATTTGCTTATTAATGCCAAGAAATCTCTCTCTCTCTCTCTCTTTCTCTCTCTCTCTCTCTCTCCCTCCCTCCCTCCCTCCCTCCCTTTCCCTCTCCCTCACCCTCTCCCTCTCTTTTTCTCCCTCTCTCTCTGTCCACATTTATTTCCCTTTTCATTTCATGTACAAGGACAATAATTATGACCATTTGCTGGGGATAAAGAGAGTGATTCAATTACATCTGGAGCTAGGTACAAGAATGCTCTAGTTCTGAAATAAGAAGAGCTCATTACAGATTCAATGCTGTCAACTTACGGAACCTTCCAGAGTATACTAAAGGACTTCAGATCCTTCAGCAGAATCTTGGTTCCTCTGTAATTAAGCCTGCTTTGACGCAAGTAAAATCAAAGGATTGACTAGAATTACCGATGGCACTGTTAAAACATTTTTCAATTACATTGTTTTTCTGTTTATGGCATTACAGCGCTTCATAATGGGTCCCACATTCTGTTGTGTCTGGGCTGATGAACAGTTTTTCTCTGGGTATGAGAAGCCGTTGTGAGCCCCCATTGACCCCATTCATTTCTCTATTACCTTTTATACATTCCCCTGCTTCATGTAACTTGAATGAATGGACATTCCTTGTAGCCAGGATGTGGTAAGTTACACTACACTAACAGATACACCCGAAATCTCTTTGCTTGGCACAGCAGTGGTTTATTTCTCACTCAGCTAAATTTGGGCGGGTCAGGTGGCCCTCCTCCATCTTGTGGCTGTGCCATCTGGAACGGATGGGCGCCAAGCTCCTTGCCCAGGGCAGACAGGGATGGAGGAGAAGGATGCCGTCCTTGAATTGCCACATCCTCGGAGTGACACATATCATTTTTAGTGGCCAAAGGGGTCACATGGCACCAAACCTAAACAGTAAGAGAGTATAGAAAAATGGAATGGGGGGTAAATAACTGCCACTACCACATTTGTCTCCTTTTGGTCTGAACCTTTAATTCTATTCTTGTATTTTTGTCGGCTGGATTTGTTTTATTTTGTTTTCAATCTTGAGAGCGCCTACTACTACATCTTCCTTCCCACTTAGCCATCTCTTTTCTTAATGATCCTTTTTCCTCTCCTTCCAAATCCTCTCCATATTTTAAACAAACCAAATGTTATTTCCACTCTGAGACTACTTATCATTCTGACCCTATTTCTTTGCTCTATTATCCTTCTTCCAAACTTTACTTCAACCCTCTGTGCTTCTCAGGATCTTTGGTTTCCTTGTGTAAATTCAACCTGCAGATCTTTACAAAATCAATGTTTTGAAATCTCTAATTTCATCCAATTGCCATATTTTCAGAGATTTCAAAGTGACTTGCTACTAAGTCATTAAATCCAACTCATCCTGGCACAGCCCTAATGTATACTAATTCATTCTTTTCTTCTTGACAAGATTGGTCCCTACAGTCTGATCTCTATGTGAATGTCAGGAGCGCTCACAGACAGGCATCTGACTTCGTAGTGCAGATATGTGCTTCCTGTTCCAAAGTGTCAGATCCTTCAGGAGCGCCTGTGTGGCTCAGTCGGTTGAGCATCCGACTCTTTATGTCAGCTCAGGTCAGGATCCCAGGGTCATGGGATCAAGCCCTGCGATGGGCTCCGTGCTGAGGGTTGAGCGTGGAGTCTGCTTAGGATTCTCTTTTTCTCTCCCTCTGCCCCTCTCCCCAGCTCGTGCTCACTCTCTCTCTAAACAAACAAACAAACAAAAACAAAAACAAAACACAAAGAAAACATAAAACACAAAGCGTCAGATCCTTTAGGACCTTGGTCAGGGTGTTTAGCACAATTCTGGGCATGACATAGCACGTAAACATGTGATAGAATGCATCCTTCCTCGTGAAGTCTGTTCTTTGCAAAATTCAATTTATATGTGCAATTTAGTTTTTATATGAAAAATAATACCAATAAAATGAAGGAACAATAGTATAAATGGAAGCAGCCTTTTGAAAGAGAGAGGAGTAATATATTCCTTCTGGATTGTGGAGTGAAAAATTATCACACCTAGTCATGATATTTGGAGTAAAATTTATATTCTTATTTAGTCCTGTTGAATTCGTATTGTTACACTGACCCTCAGTAAATGCTTCCAGGAGTCGTCTGTACACTGTTACCAATTTGCTTACAGTAATTGTTTTCTCATTTTATGCAGCTTCCTCCAGCTTTGCACCACAATTTGAAAAGAAGGGTTATAGAGAGATTCAAGAAATCCCTCTTCAGCCAGCAGAGTAACCCTTGCAATTTGAAATCTGAAATTAAAAAGGTACTGTATTCTACATATAGGAATTCTTCTTTGGCTAACAAAAACACATCGGAAGAGTTAAATTTTTATACCTTCTCTGCTTTGTACTTTTTAAGGTCTATCTTCTATTAAAGGATACTATCGTTATTTGTTTTGGTCCTTCCAAGCTGTATAAAAAAGACACCATAAACCGTGGAGCTTATAAACAGCAGAGACTGCTCTCAGTTCTGGAAACTGTCCAATATCAAGGTGCCAGCACGGTCATGTTTGGTACAAGCCCTCTTCCCAGTTGCAGACTTTTGACTTCTCCTATCCTCACGTGGCAATTGAGGCAAGGAAACTCTCTGGGGCCTCTTTATAAGGGCACTTTTTTATAAAATCACTTCCATGAGGGCTCTGTCTTCGTGACCGAATTACCTCACAATGAGTCAATACCATCACTTTGGGGGTTAGGTTTCAACATACAAATTTGAGGGGACACAAACATTCAGACCACAGCACTGCTTATGATACTAAATCAAGGTTATCTTTGCCTCTAATTTTCTCACCTTTATTTCTGTGGCCATCATCTCAGAAGACGAATAGAAAATTGCTTCAGTATGATTACATGTTTTCCAAAGAATAAATGTTATTAAACATCTTTAATTAAAAATATACTTTAGCCTTTTTAAAAAGAATTCTATTTTTGAAGAGAATGTAATATTTTATTAGAACATTCTCTAGGAAGCCCCTTAATTGAGCTGTGCCACCCAAACAATTCATTTAACTGGGTGAAGCTGTGATTTTTATCACCTAGGAGGGTGGAAAGAACCACTGTTGACCCCCGACCACCATGGGGAGGAGGGACACTGACCACCTGCTCCTGCACAGTTGAAAACCCACATATAACTGGTGACTTCCCCAAACCTTCATTACTAATAGCCCACTGTTGAAAGACTTGCCGATAGCATAAATAGTGGATTAAAACACATCTTGTAAGTTATATATTATATACTGTATAAGCTAGAAATAAAATCATAAGGAGGAGAAAATACATTTACAGCACTGCACTGTGAGAAATCCACATATTTGGACCCATGTAGTTCAAACCCATGTTGTTGAAGAGCCAACTATATTTCTAAGTTTTTCCCATCTTCGACATTCTACAATCTCCTAGACCTTGGGTGTTAGTAAATGTTTCTAATTATACCCACGAATATTAAATCACAAAAAGGTTAAATCAACCGGATGGAAAGAAAATTGTCTATCTCTGATTAGCACGACTGGAGAAGAGGAAATCCCTCTGTCCTGGTCGGTAGCCATTTCGATATAGCCCTTGGAGCTGGTCACAAACTTCCCTTTTCCTGTCCCCGAAAGACCCCAGGCCCTAGCGGTTTGGGCCTGTTCCAATTTTATACGTACATTTGTAAAGTTTTACCTACACTTAAACTTTGAAACCATCATGCCGCCAATGCTCTTTTTCTTTAGAGTTTCTTTTTCCTTTAATGGATCCAATCTTAAGCATAAATGTACTCCTTATTCAGGCAGTATGATGGGCCCTTTGATACGAAATGCAAACAGTATGTGTTTGCTCTGTTACCTTTTACATCAGCGGCGTCCGCCGACACACAAACAGGAGATGGAAAAACAGACACGGCAGCAGGTAAACAGAACATAAACCCTACCTCATCAGAGATCAAGAGCGCAATTTCTTTCATGGGCTGTGTTGGCAAATGAGGCCAAGAAACAAAGCTCAAGTAGATCAAACAGAAGTGGATGAGACTGTGGATATTTATTTTTATGATATTTACAAATTGCATCACGAACACCAATAAATGTATTTTAGGAAGACAGAGCCTCAAGTCTCCCATGAAAACATTACATGTTGCTAGGTTTTCATATTCTTATTAAAATGATATGCAGAATAATCCACTTTGTATACAAATTTAGTTTAACAGAAATCCCAGCTTAAAGAGATCAAAGTGCCTGCATCACAGCTTGCACGAAGGTTCCCTCCCCTCCCCCCCCACCCCCCCCCCCCCCCCCCGCATTGTTGAGATTTTCCACCAGTGCATGTCCTTCCTTAAAGCAGAGTATTCTCTCTTCCGTCACTTAGATTTTTGGTTTGCATCCCTTTCTTGCTGGCTTTCTTTTCTGTCCAGACAGAAAAAAGATGCTCTTTTGTTAAACCGACCCCACCACCTCGTAGGCCTTCCTCTGTACAGTGGAGGCTTCTCTCAGAGCACTTAACCTTCTGCCCTTGGTCTGGGGAATAAAAAGGGATTAATGGGGGTGGTCAAGGGCATTCAGGGAGCCCAGGGTGGCAGGGGCAGGGGGGAAGGGGGGGACGGAACTCAAAGACTTATCCCTTTTCTCAACTTTGTTTAGAGGCACATTTCTCCGGTGAGGAATGCCATAGTCCCCTCTGACACCACAAGCTTGTGGTGGTTCGTTCCATCACGGCGTATGCGCTCCTGATCATGGAGGCAGGCCTCCTCTCCTGTGCGCTAGACAAATCTGCCTGGAATATTAATACACCTCCTATTCTCCACCACTGAACTGAGAGGCCAGCTCCTCCATAAAAATCTCCCTCACTTTTCCCTGTACACAATCAATCTCCCTTTTCTCTGTGCTTTTTTAGTTTACTCGCATTGTTGTGTTTAAAGAGCTTTTTATCTGGCTTACATTTCTGTCTCCCCCAAAGGCAGTGAGTGTGTCGTATCCATCTTTGATTGCCCGTGGTCTTGCACAGTGCCTGGCACGTGATGGGGCTTAATGTATGATCGTTGAATAGAGAGTATATTCTATATTGATAAGTATGTTGTGTATAATATAGTCTATTTATTGATATATATAATATATGATATATGCTGATATATTTAATATTTATATTTTTATATGGATATAAAAAGAAGCCCTCCTGCCCTCCTCTAAACACAAATGAGAAAACTTTGTGACCTCTGTTTTTCACCCTTTCTGGTATAATCTTTCGTTAGTGACAATTTTTGTTCGGAAATGGATTCTTCATCCCCTGTGTGATCTCGGTAGAGTGGCCAATTGGCCTTTGACTACTAACACAGTCACCTACATCGGGGCCATGGAAGAAGCAAGCAGTGATAGCATATAAAATGCATTTGATTTCCACCTTCCCCTCTGAAATCTGTCCTGAAATCCAGGGCCTCTACATCTCCAGTTTGAGGAACAGTTATGGGATGATTGTGCCTGCCTTCTGATTAATGGCCTAAGACCCAGCAGGATATATAGAAGAGTGTAGAAGTGGGAAAATCCCTTTTCTAAGAAACTAAGCTCTTTATTTATGACTTACTTCAGCGGATCTTCAGTCCGGTCTTCTCAATCTTGGCTAAAATTGTAGGAGAATACAGGATGTGATTGTATAGAGTTTGGGGAAACTAGGATTTTCAGCATGGGAGAAAGGAGAAATAGAAACAAGATAGAATATATTAATTCAATATACATTTATATTGATAATATTTCCATATTATCAATATAATATATAGATAATTTTTATATATTATCCAGTTAATAATATAGAATTGGAAATACCAATATGAATAAGTATGAATTCATGATAAATCTTTTCTTTTAAAAATATCCATATTTCGGGGCACCTGGGTGGCTCAGTCGGTCAAGCATCTGACTCCGGCTCAGGTCAGGGTCTTGTGGTTTGTGGGTTCGAGCCCCACATCGTCAGGCTCTGTGCTGACAGCTCAGAGCCTGGAGCCTGCCTTCGGATCCTGGTCTCCTCCTCTCTCTGCCCCTCCTTTGCGCATGTTGTCTCTCTCCGTCAATAATAAATAAACATTTAAAAAAATTAATAAATAAATAAGTATATACATATTTCCTAATATTTCCACTAAATTGTCTAGAAACTAAGCAAGCAGCAGAGAGCTCCCTGAGCACCCATGGCTCCTAGGAGATAGAGTAATTGCAGGGCTAGAACAGGAGCTGAATGAGATTAGAATGGAATGTCTTGACATAATAGAATGCATAGTGAGGATGCCATCAAGGATTACTGGGGATGTGTCAAAAGGACTCAGGAGCCAACTTAAAGAGGCTCCCGCTGGCTGTCTAGTGGATAATTAGAGCATCAGTAAGGATAATCACTGCAATGGATGGAAAGCCTTAAGTAAAGTTTCAATCTAAGAGTTCATGATAGTAAAATAAGAAATCCCTCATTGGTTACCTTTGGAGGATGCTAAGTAACCAACTCATTGTTTTGAAAATTATTTGCAAAAGGAAAGAATCAAACATTTATTCATTTATTCTGCGGTTCCCTTATGAATTCTATCCCAGGGTAATTAAATTGATCAGGGGGAAGTTTCTCATTATACTAGTACTCCAGCTAATAACAACTAAAGGAATAAAAAATATTGTCATTTTGCAGCCTGTAATGAAATAATGGACCTAGACATGATTACCAGTGGTTGCTAATGTCACAGAAAGAGGGGCCACCAGGCATACGCCTCCCGATGGCTGTGTATTTGCTAAAAACCTGGATCTGCATCTGAGGAAGCCTGTATATTAGAAGTGGGCAAACCGTGGTCCTCAGGCCAATCTGGTGTATTGCCTGTTTTTGGACATAAAGTTTTATTGGAACAAAACCAATGCATTCACTTACATATTGTCTATGGTTGCATTCACCTTGTAGGCACAGTAGCTGTGACAGAGACTGCAAGACCTGTAAATCTGTACATATTTCCTACCTGATCTTTGCCAAAGAAGTTTGCCAATCCCTGCTCTACATCCAGATACTACAAACGGGTAGCAAATACATGGGACAAGAGAACATGTTAAAAGACACCATGGGGATAATCAGCAAAATCCAGACTGGGGGATTCTACAGAAAAAAAAAAAAAAAAAAAAAAAAAAGAACCTTTTTCTTAAATAAATAAACTGCAAGGAGAGGAGAACACATTTCTTTGGTCCCGAATCTGTACTTCACCTCAGATCAGCAAGGTCAAGCTTACCTTATTCAGTAGCTGGCAGCCTCTTCAACTCCTAACTCCAGGTTTCCGGCTCTTTTCCAATTAGCAGGTTGCCCCTCTCTTCATGCTTTAATTAATGGCTTCTTATGCACATAATAATTACCTTATTTTTGCGTAGCCCCTGTCAGGGCCCCATGGAGGCATCATAAATCAGCAGCGCCCAACACCCACCTGTTTGGACCAAGTGGAAAAGCATCTACGGCAGGGTTCTCCCGCCCAGCGGGGCCGGGCCCTGTTCATCTTCTCCCTCAGTCCCACCTTCAGGTCCTGGGAGGACGAGCTCCTGGTTGTAAATAGCATAGGATGGTGATTTTCCAGCCTTTTTTTTTTTTAGTTTTGGAATTCTTTGTCAGAAACACAGTCTTTGTTGGAAACGTAAACAGCAAGGCCGCTTCCGGGGGAAGTAGGGGCGAGGGTGGCAAAGTGACCACCCGTGAGAAGATACAGGTGCATCCGCGAGAGAGTGCTGAAGTGTAAGAGAATAGTGAGCACAGATACTGGACGTGTCTGTTAACAGAGTGGCCTGTAAGAGCCTAACAAAAAAGACTAGAGAGGAGCTGTAGGTTAGAAAAGATGAAAAAGAAGACAGTGTGTTCCCTCTTAACATGTTACAATTCAGTCAGAGAGGACAGGGAAATCTGAAGGGAGAAAGATCAGAGAGGGCTGGTGAGTGACGTGTGGTTTAGTGCCTTAAAAATGTTCTCATTTCTGGCACCTCATTGCATTTATGTTGTTTCATTTCCTTCGGAGTCCTACCTCAGTGCATTAGATTCCAAATAATTTGTGTAGTTGTTCTGCAGCGAAGATCCCTTATTTTATGATATGGAAGAGAAGATATAGTTTGGGGAATTTAATGAAGATTACATTTTTTTTTTGCTCCTCATTTAGGTTCTGCCCCAAAAGTACTATATTCTCACTTGAACAATGACGAGCCAAAATTGCTCAGCCCTTGCTCAAAATCAGTGAGTTTGGCGGGGGGAGGAGGGGTGGTAACAGGGACACAGTTTGTTCTCTTTACTGTTTACTTGGCTCTAGTTCCAAAACGTGTACATTTGCTCCTTAGAACTGTCGATGTGTGTTCAGGGCAGGAGAGCCCTTTTCCGTCATTTCAGAAGGATTCTTCCCAATAGGACATACAAGCCAGAGATGGCAGTGCCCCTCTAAGCTGAATGCTCAAGAGGCAAAAAAGAGCCCACATGGCCCAGGACTGCTGGCCACCTCAGAGCCTCTGCCAGTCGTAGGGGCCGCTGCTTCGAACATTCTGTGGTAGCATCCGTATTCCACCTACGGGGTGAGCATTTTCTTGCCTGTCTCGTGTGTCCAGAATCGGACTCTTCTTCTTCCTCCCTCCATCTGCACCGCCATCGCTGGAAGCGTGTTTTCCTTTTGCTCAGTCTTTAAACCTTGCAGTCATGTTCAGGTGCTCCGTGTTATTTCTTTTGCCCTGTGAGTCATCAACACCCGGGATCTTCTTCACATATGTGGTTTTGCTCACCCCTTGACGTTACAGCCCTGGGTTCTAGCCCTGCTTCTGCCGCTTGCTAGCTATGATCCTTGAGCACATTCCTTCTCAGTGTCCCCATCTGTGGAACGGGGATAATGCCCACCGTAGAGGTAGATGTAAGAACCAGATAGAACATCCAATGTGTCTAGAATGTTTAAGTCCTCAGTAAATGGCTGTAGGCACTACTAGTGTTATTAGTGAGGGTTTTTGAACTTCCTCTTGGCTAACACCTAGTCCAAGCTCTTAGCACTTCTCCCTGGTGTTAGTGTCACAGCTTCTCTGATGATCTCCCTGTTCTCTAACCCATGTTGCAGGACTAAGAGTTTCTAAACAATAGCTTTTTTTTTTTAAAGGCATACTCAAAAACCTTTACAGCCTCCAGTTTCCTGCCTCACTATGTAAACTCCGGCTCCCAGCTTCTAGGCTGGCATTATTTGCAGGAGCCTTCCTCTGGGTCTGCACCCACCCTGGCATCGCCAGCCTCATGCAGACTGCTGTGCACATTGCATCCAGAATGATCCTTTCAAAACAGAATCTGATCATGTCACACACACACACACACACACACACACACACCCTACACACTGAAAACTGTTCAGGGGCTCTTAGTATAAACTGCCAAATCCTACCCACCATATTGACAGTCCTGTTTGGTCCAAGCCCTGCCCACCTCTCCACCTTCATCTCCTACTCTCTTGCCATTCGTGGTTGAAATTACACCAGCCACAGGCACTGAGGCCTGTCTACCATGCAGCTTCCTAAGTCTTTGCAAATGCTTATTTTTCTGCCTTTAAAGATCTTCCTTTTCCATCCTTTACTCATTCTCACTGATTCTTTCAGCTCTCAGCAAAAGTGTCATTTTTTCCAGAAAACCTTTCCCGTCTAAGTTAAATCTGTCTGTTCTCCTAGAACCATAGATCTGTCCTTTAATGCATTCAGCACAGTTGCAATTTCCCATATATCCAGGTGGTTGTTTCACAGACATATTCCTCCCCAATTAGGCAGTAAGCTCCAGGGTAGAATTTTTGGCCACCATTGGTTGTTTCCATTGTTTGGATCTGTGTGTGTGGCACACAATAGTTGGTAGAAAATCCCCACTGAATTAATGAGTGGCGCTTGCCTTCCTCTCTTCAGCCTAGATCCCCACGTCTCTATAATGTGGACTTATGTCACATCCCTTTATTCACCTTGCTACTGGTATGCAGTGCCCAGCCTTTGCCCCCAAGTTCTACTCACCTGGAATGTCTGCTTCACTTCCTTGCATCCACCCAAATCTATCCTTCAAGACTTGGCTCCAGTGTTTCTGCTCCAGAGCTTCTGAAAATCATGCTGGTCTTCTTGAAGCATACTTCTTTTTGGAAGCTTAGAACTCCCCACCTCATTTTACACTTCAGTGTTTATTCCTTCACCGTTTTGTTCGTGTAAAATAGCCTAATTACCCGAATTGCAGGCCACATCATTTCTGTGTCCTCCATGCTGCCCAGCCTGGTGCTGATAAGCTGGATAGACCATTGGTATATGGGATTCGATGGTTTTCATCTCTATTTTACAAAACCTGCTCAGATCATGACACACAGTGAGGGGCAAAAACGATATACTGAAAGAATATGTAGGTCGAAACACTGCACTACAAGAAGTTCCGAGAAGTTTCTGGAATAAAAATAAACGTATCTGGGATTCAAACACACAAAAGGGATTCAACCGAATTTCAGCCCTTGCCTTCATCCATGGGCCCATCCCTCTGAGGATTTGCAGCTCTTAAGCTAAAGGACACTGCTTATGTGAAAGACGCTGGAAATCTCAAGTACTCCTCTCTTCAAGGTTTGCATCAAGGAAAAGAACTTGCCTTTGTTATTGTAAAATGGCTCTCTTGATCTCTCTGGGTCACAATTCACATATATCACTGTACAGCTTTAAACACTTCCCGTCTGGGAAAGAGGAGTCCAAGGTGTTTACTAAATAATTAAGTTGACTTAAATAAGCCTTCTATAATTAGGATGAGCACTTCAGGCAGCCAAATTACTCCTATGCTCAATCACATGAAAAACAATCCCATCTGAAGTCGTTTGGAAGGCAATACCAGGAATCATTTTCAGCATTACAAGACGTATTAAGCTTAGTTGGAGCAAGCTACTAGCTTGGCTCTGAGAAACGCCGAGCGATCAGGGCTACCTCTGTGGCATCCTAATGGCACTGACGAGAGCATTAGTAAGCATGTGACTATCTGATCGTCCTGCATCACGATATGTTACAATCCTATGATCTTGTCCCTTTACAAATGGGTTATTAGTTTTATCAGTTGTCACTGAAGTAAAGAAAGTAAATTTTCAAGAATAAAAAAGGGTGGAACCTTAGTTTTTTCTACAGTACAACATTTGTTGGCAACATGGAGACTAGAAAACACAAAAATGATTTGTACTAATAGTGTCCAAAGTACATAGATGGAATAATTATCAGTTGCTCATATAAAATGTTTTTCATTAGGGTACAAAGTGCACAATGCCTACAGTGAGGTACCTGGCCAGCTCCATGAACTTTTACCGACACATTCACCCATGTGACCACCACCCTCATCACTATGTAGAACATTTCCTGTGCTGAAGAAGGTTCCTGCTTGCCTTTTCCTGGTCAAATTCCCTGCCACAATGTAATTGTTATCTTAACCTTCATCACCATTGGGTAGCTTTGCCAGATTGTGAACGTGCATATACGTGAGGTCATACGTTGTGTTTTCTTTTTGCTTCTTTTGCTCAATGTTTGTTCCTGTTACGGTTTGTATCTATAGTTTGTTCTTTTTTGTGCTTTGCAGAATCCCATTGGATAAGCACACCACAATATATCTACCCATCCTTCTGTCTGTAGACATTTGGGGTTTTTCCAGTTTGGGGTTATTATGAATAAAGGTGCTATGAACATTCTTGTGTACCTCTTTTGATGGACAGAAGTCCTTCATTTCTCTTGTGTTCATACCTAAGAGTGAGATTGCTGGGTCACAGGGTAGGCATAGTTGTTGAATTTTAATGAATACTGCGCGTTTTCTCAAGTGATTGAACAATGGTGTATTTTAATTCCTGAGCAGAGCATGTGAATCCAAGGCAACTACTATTGCAGAGTCTAAATTGTGCCATTTGTTTCTGGTTTATTAATAAGAATTGGCATTTTAATAGGTTACATTAACACAGGCATGAAAACTTGGCCAGCCTGAGTGCTGGTTGGAATTAAAGGTGAAAGGAGGTTGAGAAATATTTATAGCCTAAAATTCTGCTTAAAAAATTCAGCTTTATAGAAGACCATTAAATAATTGGAACCTTAATAAATTCTGTCGTTTAGTGAATTACTCTCTCCTTTAGAGTGTTGGGGATTCATATTTGGAGATTAAAATTAAGCAACAGTAATTTAGCAAAATGTATTAAGAAACTCGGTTGTGTTGGTCAAATAAGAAGGCATTGTTCAAAGCAGATACATGAAAAACAATGATGATGTGGGCTAAACATATTGTTCTGCTGAATAACTGGAGGTTATTCCTCATAGGCCTGATACAAATAACATTTTGATGTTCCAAGCCCATGCCATTATTTTTCTATCTGTTTTTATCTTGCTCTCATAAAACTAAAAAGTGCAGAGTTGTTTTTACTTTTTCATGTGACCAGGGAATTGTCTACCTTGCTTCTGCTATAATTTGCCTGCCTCTAATTTACAAGTCCTTTTGAAAGGATGATGTGCCTTTATCTATTTACAAGGGATTGAAAACCACAGCACTAAATTCTCCATGTGGAGACATAGGGAAAGTGGTCTCCTATCATTTGCTTCTGAGTGCAGAATAACATGTGGCTTTGCCTTTTCTGTTCCAGTTATCTCAGGGATCTCCAGAACCAATCGAGCCCAACTTTTTCACAGTGGATTACCATTTATTACGTCATTCATCAAGTGGAAACAGCCTGTCCCCAGATGACCCAACAGGTAATGGCCTTCAACACCGGAAATCTGGCTTTCACAAAGAAATCTATTATTTGGATCAACAGCTTACCCTTAAAAGATTATCTTCAATTTAAAAGAAAGATAGAGCTTATTTTGATTATCTATGGCAATAGTTGGAAAGGATATACAGTAGGAATATAGAAATTCCCTGAGATTTATTGTACCCTGCTGTGGCAGCTTCCTTGATCATTTATTAATGCCATAAACAAACAGCAGAATCTGTGTGGGTGAATTGTATTTCCTTTTATTTCTTCTTGCTATCTGATGATGGAAAATCAAATGCCCAAAAGCAGAAGTGAAGAGTTTGGATATTTAAAATGGAGAAAATTTGAAACTTACCTGCAGAATCCACATTAGACATATTTACATTTTTTTCTTTTTTGCATAAATCTCACATAGGGAGGCCACATAGCCTAGGGACGAAAGGTGTGGATTCTCAAAACCCGGATACCTATATTTGAATCTCGGCTTAACCATTTAGTAGTTGACCTTGGGCAAATTATTCGACCCCTTGAGCCCCGGTTTTCTTGCCTGTAAAATGGTGGTAAAAATGGTACTTGCACTTTAGGGTGATGGTGAGGGCCAGTGTAAACATATACAAAGTGCTTGGCCATTAGCAGGGGCTCAGCGTAATGTAATTCTTCTCATGATAATTGAACTCTCAGAAGAGGTTTTCAAGCTACTCTGAGGTTTAGAGTTCCTAAATAAGTTTGAAGTCCCTATAAACTAGAGTTACATCACTGAGTTCTGAAATAGATAGGAATTATGGCTAAAGGGAGGGAGACTCACTCTGCCCTCACTCCCTGATTTAGGCAAATCATCTCATGTATGAATTCTCAAACTTTCCTTAAGTCTTGGACCCCTGGGATGAAGCGAACCCATAGGCAGAATTACATTTCGAATACTCCCTGAGAAACCCATAAGCTCAAGATAAACTGTTGTTGAAAGTCTTTTGCTTTTAAAAGTGCCCCCAGGGCAGGCCAGTCAGTCTGCGGGCCAGACTTCTTACAGCGGCAACTCTGATGAAACCGAGAGTCCTGGTGCAAATCCCCGGGGCGGCCTGTGGCAGCTTGACGTGCCACCCCAAGGTGGAGCAGACGAGTCCCGTCCCAGCAGGCTGGCCACCAGCTCAGACAGCAGAGCCTGCGGGCACTTTGGGAACCCCCGGATGCGGAGCATTGAAGACGACCTGCCAGGACTCGTCAGCCCCACGCCTCCCCTCAACGTCAACCCAGCACCTTTTGTCTGCCCTAAGTGGAGGGGAGCTCCCGCGCCTCCCAGCACACCAGTGCTGATTGGTTGCAGTGGAAGCTGGTCAGCGTTGCCTCGGGGGCTCTCAGTTGGGCGAGGTGCTGGTAGATCATCCTTAGAACAGACATCCAAGAAAGTCTTGCCTTCTGGCACTAAATGTATTCTATTTCCCTTTAGGCAGTCATAGGAAAGGGCCAGGTATTCCTTGTCTCTCACTGTCTATTTCTGCCTCCCTCTAAGAATTCATTTTCTTTTTAGCACATATTTGCTGGTTTTGCTTGTAGATTAAGGAGAATTTCTTGATCGGAAAACTCACCAATCAAGTAGTTCGCGCTTGGAATACTCCTCACCTGTCCTTAGTGTGCACACACACACACCCCTCTAACTAAATTACCCGATTTATATCCTGTGAGATGCCCCTATACCTTTGTGTACTATTTGCATATTATTTTGTGATGGTCGCCCCAAAAGCAGCCAGTTATTAAAGGAAGAGAAACAAAGAGTTTGAATATTCGAAGCAAGACAATTTGGAATGTGCTTATAAGTACTCCTCTTCCTCATGTCTAAATTCACCCTGTTTTCACTACAATTAAGTTGTAATCGCCAATAAAGTCTAATCAAGAAAATACGAACCGGAGTTCAGACTTTCCATAATCTATTTCAGGTCTGTGCACCAGCTTTGATTTGGAGGAGGGAATAACGTATGAACAGATGCAGGTGAAGTTTTTGCAGTGCCTTTGAACAATTTTATTTTGTTGCTTTTAATTCAATACTAACCTGATTTTTTTTTTTCAACTCCAGACTGTAATTGAAGAAGTCCTAGAAGAAAGTGGATATTACAACTTTAAATCTAACAGGTGAGATCTGGAATTTTCTTTCAAATGTGACAAATCAGTTGAGATCATTGGGTGTTAGATCTGATTTCTCTATCCTGGATTCCAGAGATTTTTTTTTTCAACTTTCATTTTAAATACTTCTGTAAAATCTCTTGGCTTAGACTAGATACAACCATGGGTAGAGTATGTGTTGCCCATCTTTTGTATGGAAGCAGCTGCTGTTTCTGTGTTGAAAAAGAAAGGGTGATAGCTTAGTGGTAATTTACTCTCCTAAAAAATAAGAAACATAATGAAATGGAAAGGCATTTCTAAGCTTTTTTTTTTTTTAACTAAACATTTGTTCCATTCTAGTAGAGCTGTAAACTCAGATTTCCATCACTGAAATCTACCCATCATTTGTATAGAATGCAGGGGCGAGGGAGGGAGAGAATACAACTAAACAAAGAATCACTTCTGGTGAATTTAAGATATGTTGGTGGGAAAGGAATTTGTTGTTATATATTGCCTCTTGATCACCATAAGTGAGAAACCTCAGTTTACTGGAGCTATGTATTATCTTCTAATATAACCACTATTGGTGCTTTAAAAAATATACTATTTTCTGACTTTTGTCCTGTTCTGATTCCTGCCATTTACCGTTGGGCACAGTGTTGGGCACAAAGGTTTGACTACAGTTAGTTTGCTTGAGAGGCAATTCCAGGAAACGCTGGTAGGGGAGTGAAGAAATAATTCAATAAAGGTTTCATTTTGAAGCAATTTACCCTTGTGGCTGATGGGGGCTTGATCCCGCTCGGGAAATCTGAGAGCTGGTACTGAACACACGTACCTCAGTTATCCCACTCAAGGGCTGAGGCAACCCGGGTATTTGTCGTCCAGTTTCCATCCGTCATTGTTTGCGGCCTTTGCCCAGAGAATGTTAGTTCCCTGGCATTTCTGGCCTTCTGTAAAGGTGGACAGAGCAGACTCCAGAGGCCAGAGAAATCTTCAGGAAAAGAAACGCAGGTGCAGGCAGCTGGAAAGTAGGCCGGCACGCTGTGAAGTGGCGTGGATGAGGGGAGGTGGGCACTCACCGTGTCTGGCATCCGAGTTGCCTCTTGACTTTTCTAAGGAACCCCTCCCAACAGACCATCACATTGATCGTAAGCAGCCACATCCACACTCTGTGTGGCTCCAACTTGTTTTAGTTTGTTCTCTCAAAGTGGCCTTTTATGCCTGAAGGAGCTGCCTTCCTTTCCAGCTGGTGAAGCTATCTTGTGACCACTATTTAAATCATTCCACTATTGGGATGAGCACTGGGTGTTGTATGGAAACCAATTTGACAATAAATTTCATATTAAAATCAATCAATCATTCCAGAAGTCATCTCCAAAGGTATTAGCCATGGTATGAGAACGAGGCCTCAAGAACATTCTGCAAAGGTTATTATATGGAAATCAGATTCTTTTTTGAGGTTCTTTCAGTCTCGAGCTTTTTTTTTTTTTTTTTTTTTTTAGTTTTCCTATTACAACAAGTTGTTCGTATGAATCACACAGTTAAGTTTATTCAACTGCTTGTTCTTTTGGCTTGATAACATATTTCCAAAATACTACCTTTGTAGATTTAGTTCTGTTGTGATTTATAACTACAGAGAAATGATGAGTAAGTCTCATTTTTCCAAAGGTATATTATTAATAGAAATCACCATCTTCATAATCACTCTTCTCCCACCTTCCCTGGAGAGATTTTGAATTTTCATTTTCAATTTGGGTCGAGTACATCCAACTTTCCGTGAATAGAATGAGTGTCTTTGTTCTTGACTCTTAGCCCCTTATTATTTTAAGTGCCTTTGGCTTAGAGTGGGGGCAAAAGTCATTTTTGTCATGATTTATCTACATATGTTCAGAGATTCAGGATCACGGGCCATGAATGGCTTCATACTTTGGCAGAAAATAAACTAAATGTCAGTGAAAAACCAGGTGTGTAAGGAAGTTGGGAAGCTCTTACAAGAGCTCTTATTTTTCGCTAAAAAATTTAGTCGTAGTCTTATTTTTAAATTCGCTTTTATCCTTTTTAAGTTCTGTCGCTAAGTTTTAAAAAATTCAAACATTATTTCTACTTTCAAAGATGCACCCCTATATTAAAAGACATCGCACATTTTGTTATTACGATGAATAGATGATGAGATGCCTAGTAACAAAGACCAAAAATTATTTACAGTTTTATTCAGAATAGTGAATAGACTATGGAGACATGACTTAAATGGTCAAGTTCAAGCAACATACGTTGGATAGGACATACGTAAAATATTCTTAAAATGCTCCAAAGTAAAATGAAGCAGCCATTTAAAAATTCTTACAGCCATGATATTCCCTTTTCATCTTCTAATAACAATGATAGAGTATACCTTGAGGGAAGACTCCTCACAGTTTACTAGTAAAAAGAACCCTTGGTTGTGCCTAAACTACTTGTTTATGGGTGTTCCAAATTAATTACCCAGAAAGTCAGCTTCCACTTAGAAGCACCTAATAGTTCACAAGCTGGAAACACACATAATTCCAAATGTGAATCAAATCAGCCATGTCAGTGATGATTCTTCTATAGTCAGAGGATGGAGGATGCTAAATATCACTGGACATGTACTAGTATGTATGTATGTATTTATCTATTTATTTTGTACTAGTATTTAGAGTCACTGGAGTGTATTCCCTTAATTGGTTCCATAGACTAGCCAATATTCTCACAGATGCTAATAGATGTTCCCTGAAAAATAAAATTTTGTGATCAAACATATCTGGGAAACTGTGAAAGGACAGTTTTCCATTTTCAGAGGATGATGACACACGTTACCATATCACAGAGTCTGAGATGTGCTATAAGGAAGAAATCTGTCGGCCTTGTTTAGCCCAGTGTTTCTTCAATCTTTCACATGTGGTGGGAAGTGGGAAACATTGCTTTAACTCCCCGGAAGTCACCAGCACCTGCCCAGATCTGCTGTTGCTCTCATTGCCATTGTCATCATCATTGCAGAATGTTACTAGTGATCTTGGTCAAGCACCACACCGAGAACTGCATACATGGTTTCTGTATTATCGAAGTTTACAACTTCAGACAGTCAGTTCAAACTTACGAAGCCAAGATATAGCATGCTTTCAGCTTCGGCCATAGAGTGACCATTTAGTCAGGGATAGAGAGATACCATTATCAGACGGACAGCCTCAGGATGAAGCCATTATCCATCTCTTAGCTCTCTTTAGGGACAGTTTCTGCAACTGTTTAAATAAAGGGGAGACTGCTTGGACAGTTGGTTAGGAAGACCGTCTTGGGCACAAAATGCTGTAGTAGGGAAAGGAAATAGTAACAGAAAGAGACATAGCAGCAAGGAGCCCTCAGCAAAATGGGGAATCCTTCATTTCTGGGCTTCCAGGAAGAGGAAGTAGAATGAGTTGAGAGGAAGAAAGTAGTATAAAGAAAATGAAACGAGGTCAAAACAGGCTTGGCCAGCCTGAAGCACACTGTATTCTTCATCATTTGCAGGGTGTATGATTAATTATATTTTACATTCATAAACATTTAGCTTACTTACCAGAAGGAGACAGCTTAGCATGACTTAATATTATCATTGTTGTTTGTGAGAGTAAAACTGCTTGAATCCTGTGAGTGAAAAAATGGCAAGCATATCATCCTTATATACTTAGGGGCACATATCACCGTTTTTAACAATGCAATCTGTATTGAGAAGCAAAATTTGCAAGATAAAAAAATCTGCGCTTTGCATTGCTTTTTCCCCCAATGAACCGATAACATGTAAATTAGATGTTTAAAAGCACAAGCTACTTTGGGTGGTTATTTTCTTCTCTCAAGGGCTATCATTTCTAATTGAGTTTATAATTTGAGAAAGATCCAGTTAGCACTGAACTTCAGCAAAAAAGTGACTTTCTAAAAATCCCCCATCCTATTTTGTTTTAGAATCATCTTTTCTTCACAGTGATTTATACACACACACACACACACACACACACACACACACCTGAGCTACTGCTTTTGAAATTGAATGTGTGAAATCAAATATGTGTGACTACAGCAAACTCTTTGCACTTTTGAATCTTCTAGATATCACTCCTATCCATGGGGGACCAAGAATCACCCAACCAAAAGATGAAAACCCTGCATTTTGAACAGACTTGGTTTTCCTAGTGAAGCTCAGGTTCTGGACTTCAGCTCAACCAGATGCCCAGGGATTGGGAGCTGCTGGAAGGGTGTGGAAAAGAAAAGACCGAGATGCCATGGCACCTGCAAGGCCTCTTTCTGGAGGTCCTGTGCTAGGTTATGTGGCCGCAGCAGTGTGAGAAGGCTCTGCTCCTTGCATCCAGCAGGCACGAGAGGACAGGGCTCTCGGCGTGCTGCTGGGAGAAAATGCTGCAAAATTCATCTGTGGGAAGAAAACTCGCTCCTCACAGAACTTTTCCTCCACGTTAAAAAACAAGAGAAAACAAAACAAACACACAAAAAGTCATATTTTTCAATGGGATATTTTATATTTAGAGTTGCCGAAACTACGTTTAAAGGCATCTAGCCTTCCATGTATAAAAATAGTTTTAGAGAGGGAAAATTACAGGCCCCAGAGTAATAATATATTGGGTGATTCACTGTATTCCCCCATTGTTTTTTATTTTAAAAGAAATTCAAAATAGGTGATTGAATTTTGTTGTTGTTTTTGTTGTTGTTGTTTAAAGGAAAGGATTGGTTCTCTCTTAACCACTTGGGTGCTAGTGGCCTAAAGACGGTAGACAGTATTTGTAACCTTGCACAGCCTCTGGGACTAACTGTCAAATTGTCGGATGTAAGCTACACTAATAGAATATGTTGCTGTACAATGTCTATATACATCTAGAAGGGGGGAGGGAAGGAGAGGTTTTGATTAGGCTAATGCTTTGCTGCTAATCAAACTTATAGTGTTTTTAGAGCACTTTGAAGACTTCATGGAATCTATGAAAGAGATGCAATATTCCTTATTCTAATTCCCTTCTTACTAAAATTAGCCCCATTGTTTTACAGTTTTTATTATTTGAGAATTTGAAATGAAAATAAGCTATATAACGAAATATAAGTCCCTTCTTTATTCACCGAGACATCCCTAAAAACATAAGAAATCAGAACACCAAATAGTGTTTCGTTCCTTTGTAGGGAGACTTGACGATGAAAATTCTCTAGATTCTTATTGGGCTAAAATCTCTTCAACTGGCTTCTGTTCACTGGTGGATCACCAAGACGTGCCCTTATTGCCAAGTCAGACTGCACTTCTAACTGCTTAAAGGGCATTCTAATTCTATATAATTAGTCATCTGGAAGCTGGAATTCTGCTTTTTATTTACTTCTCACTGAGTTCTGGTATCTTTATTTACACTGATATATTTTTAGCATCATTGAACAGGATTTAGTTCAATATATTTTACAGTGACTGAAACCTAAGAACCTTTTGTATAGTATGGAAAATCTCGTAATGTGAATCCATACTATTTTTACAATTTGTACATCCAAAACTTAAACGATATCCAAATGTCCTTTAACTAATGCCTTTGAAAATTGCCAATGAATCTTTGTCTTTAAGCCAAATTAATGATTACAAATACACTGTAATTTTAAATAACAGATGCAATTACAGTAATGAAAAATGTCAGTTTCAGCCTTCAAACCAATTCCATCCATATGTGAAATTTATGTGTAAAATTAAAACGCTATGATTTTGTTGACTTACCCAGGTAAAATTTTATTTCCATCCCGACTGAATTTGAACTTGCACTATTATTTTTTATATCTGTTCCTGTATGGAATGGGCACGTTTCCTCACTGTGTAGGAGGCACAGGCCCACAGGGGCATAAATTGTAATTGTGATAGAAGCCAACACCTGGAAAGAAACCAAGCTGTGGGTGAAAGTTTGAACAATAAAGTTCTTTCTCAAATGATAATATATGCTCAACAACATTTAGAAGAGAAGAGTAGTCAGAGGTCACACCTTAGTAAAAAAAATAAAAAAGAAAAAAAAAAGAAATTATTTATTTAAAGGTGTTTTCAAATGCATACAGTTGCCCTTATTGACCAGAAAGGGAGCAAAATGTTTCCATCTATTTCTTTTAGACCATAGAAGTGGCATTTATTATTCTAGAAGCCAGTACGGATTAACAAAGATAAACACACGGATGTCCTGTTCAACAGCAGCTTTAGGCCTGTCACCTCTATGCTGACAGATGCATTCTTTTGCCAAAGTCATGAATGTGTTTTATTTGATTCCCTTCTTAAACGACCAGTCACTGGATCCACATTCTCCCGGTGCAAGGGCAGGCCTCCGAGAGAAAGTTAGGCACTGGGAAGGGATCGCTTTTGGGTATGGAGTCTCATCCCAACAGTGATGTTACCTTTTCAAAAGCCCTCACTTTCTAACTCTCCCACCAGGAGTCCCCTGTCGTCACAAAAGAACAAGAATGATCATTTTGTTTTCACTCTGAACTGCGTTGTAGTGCAAAGAAGTTGTTGAGTGTAATCGGCCTCATAGTTTTTTCTTGATTACATTTAAATTTTTTCTTTTTCTCTTGTATATAATTGTTAATTATTTGTCGTGCAATGAAATCCCCATCTAACTCTCTGTCACTGAATATTTGTATAGGACAGAATCTGAATCAGCTTTTCAGATCACTTTGGATACACACATGGCTCAGTTAATTAATTGTGTTTTGATCTACCAACTCTGCACGTGTGCACTTGAAACCTGAATTTGCTTTTTAAAAGCAGAATGTTCCATTTTCAGGGAAGTGACTGCAGCAGGCACATGTGCTTGCCGGTTGTTAACCTTGTCTTCTTCCAGATATTTGATATGTAATTGGAGGTCCCTAAGGAATAGTAACGTGGACAGTGGACCCAGTGCTCATGGGCGAACTTCAGGAACTTGCTAGAGAAAGGCTGTTTGGGTATAATGTGGACACTTGTGTGGCACCGGGCAGTGTGCACAGCGTGGGCATTCTAAAGCAGACCCTAATTAAGAAATGCTGTTATGAAGTTAACCCAAATGATGGAACTGAGTGGGAGTCAAGGTCTTCTTAGAGGTACCATCTATGACTTGTGAAATACCATGAATTTTGATGATCAAAAACAAATACAGGACCAGTTGATTACATGCAATTCCAGCAATAGCATCAGTTTTTCACCACTCATATCTAAGATGTGTGAGGGCAATAATGTGTAGTCAATTCCATCAGTATTAATATGCATAGAATCCACATCCCTCTGGTTGATTTGCTGAATCGCAAAATATTTTTATTGCTATTTCTCTCTCTTCTTTGGAATGACGAGGGACCATGTGCAGTAGATATGTTGGATTCCTTTAGAAATGGCTTCGGCTTCTATTGGAAGGTGGGAAATACTTCTTTGTAAGGTACTTTTATTGTTTGCCTTTCACTTTTTCTATGGTATGTATTCACAATACAGAAATCAGCTGGAGAGGCAATGCAGAGGAATCAGGGTGAAGCACGTCTTCAGCACCGCGGAGATGCAGCTATCATGTACTGACCTTGTCTCTTGGGGGTGAAATTCCATCAAAACATGAAATTCTTCATGTTCAACAACTACATGTGATAATAAGTATATTTTATGTACCTTTATGTCTTCCAGATAGTATCCTTTGATGGAAATGGACAGGGTTTGGGATAGATTATTTTTCCCACTGAAGTGTGCTGCTTACCCTTGGACGCTATTTTTCATATTGATAGGAGGACACAAATGTCTCAGGGAAATTTTGTGATAAAGAGGTCCTTATGTGTGTCATTGCAGTTAAATTGCATATTGTAAATATGACTGTTATGCTTGATTACATTCCTGCCGTGATGTTGCTTTGAGATCTGCAACAGGGACAGGAAGGATTTTATGATTTTGACGGAGTGACTGATGGATATTGCAAATTTACATGTCCTCTGGGTCCATGGGCAACAGTTGTTTTCAAAATTAAGATCACACACCCTAGGAGTGTAACAGCATTGTTGGGATGTGAGCTATGTTTGATTTTTTTTTTTTTACTACATATATGTAGTAATGAACCGATTTTTAAATTTAAAAATTCATTGATTTTTATCCTAAAAGTGAACTCTCTTCTCAATTGAAGCTTGAATATTATTCCTCAACCTGTAGCAAGTGGCCTCTTTTTCCCATTTCATACTATGAAGCTCTGCTCTGTACCCAGGAATTGTATTTAGAGGTAGCAGAAGTGCATTCATTATAGCTAATATGTGACTGTTTAAAGGCTGTCATTTGGAGGTAGCTTCCTTTTGTTTCCTCTGAACAGAGATAGAAGTTTTGTTGTTTATAGAAAACCAGGTAATCAGCAAGTCTGGACAGATGCTTGGAATTGATCTGGTGAGCTCACAAATGAAAAATGAGCTGACGTTTCTGCAAACATGTCATGAACTAGTCCCCATAAAACAAGCGGAGAGAGGTTTGGAGTAGAATAACAAACCAAGAGGAACCAAAGCTTTAAGGCCTTAGCACCTGTAAGTCAGACTGCAGAGGCAGAGGTCACTTAGAAAATAATATTCTTAATCCGTGATTCAGTTCTACGTTTCAAGCACCACTTGAGTCAAAATTCTGGAAAGAAATAGAATGCTTACGAATGGCTATTAAATTTTAGCTTTCCTTGCCCTTCATACAAGTATGTTTACCTCATACTTCAGTAAATTTGGAAGGTTATGGAGCTGGTTTAAGGATACCTTATATCAAGAAGGAATGTGTGAAGTATTTGTATGAGCCCCACATAGCATTGAGGGAGGCATATAAATAGAAGTACTCAGAAGTGAAGTCCTAACCTGTTAAGGATAAAAGGTGACTCTTTCAAAGAGGTAGGACAATCTACAAATAAAAACTGAGAAGTCACAGGGCAAGTAGAAGGCAAGGGGTGTCCCAGAGCCCGGCATCTCCCAGCAGGCCAGTCACAGGATGGTGGGCGGTTGGCAGGAGGCCAGGCAGTTCCCGATGCTTCACTGATTCCTGCCTCTGAGTCTCCTGGATCAGGTGTCTTCCCCCACGTGCAGTTACTGATCGACTGATCACTGTCACCTGTGAGCTGAAAACCCCAGCGAGTAGCAGATGGGCCCCTAAGGCTCCCTAGTGACGTGTTGGTCCGGACCTTAGGACGGGGTCCCTGTGAAGCATTCTGAAGACATTAGACTCCTCGGGGACACAGTTTTGTCTTGTGGTTCTGCCCTCTGCCACTGGTACCATGTTTGCTTCCCCATCTTTCATCCATGGCCTTAGGCCTGTTTTGTTGGACAAAATAAATTTTACCAGAAATATGTGTGGATGTTCTATAGATAAATGCAGGCAGATTTGAATACATTTACACTTGGCTAGATCAGAAAGAAGCATTTCAAGGTATTTCAGTTGTTTGCAAACAAACCAGTTGATAATCAGGCTACGGAAAGATGCCATCGTGTTGCCCTTCCAAAATGGGAAACAAAAATCACTCCAAAGGACCATCTTTTAAGTGCATTCTGTGTGCTGACATTTAGTGGATCAAAACTGAGTTACGATGCTTCCTGTGTTCTGTTGTTCCCAGTGGTGAGTCTGTGACGATCAAAAAGGACAGAGCTGTCCTCTGAGAAAAAGTACAGCCCCTAATCTCATGTTGCCCAGAGCTTCCGTGTTCCGGACCACCACAGGTCCTCAGTGCCCACAGAATGGGAAAGTACCTTTCATTTGCTTTTTTCCCCCTTAGCTTCTAGGAGCAGGTCCTTTTCTGTTCCAGTCCCACCCACAGGCCTCTCTGCTGTCTGGCCCTACCTCCACTCCCATTCCTACCGGAAGAGCAGACTGTTAAGAAGGTTACCTGCAGGGAGCCCGCGTTGTTAGAGGGAATGTTCGGAGTTCTGTGGTGGTACGTGGTAGGGAAGGCAGAAGGATGATGGACTTCTTTCTCTGCACATGATTCCGTCCTCCCCAAACTCCAACAAAACTTCTGGTGTGAGTGTACCGAGACTCTGAAGTAACGAAGTTGGGGGCCCTGGAAGAGAAGAGAAATGCCATGCCTCTGTGAAAGATTTATATGAAAGATGCGAGTGGCCTTTATTTTTGCTATTGCTTAAATATGCTCTGTAAGATGCTAAAGAAAATTAAAAATGAATTTTCAATCCTATGGAAAAAGAATCTCTCTTTTGTCAAGGGTTTATAGCAAATGGTCATTGCTTTTCCCTCACCAGCTCTCCTAAATCTCTCCTTTATGCTTAGAAGCCTTTTGATTAAAAAAAAAGTTCCAAAAAGGTGATCGTATATACGTTTATGCTCAAATATGTTCCGCAGCTTTAATTGGTGGCAACTATGTGCTGTCCCCAATGTTGAATAGTGAGTACTTCAGAACTTAGTGCCTTAAAATGACAACATTTATTATTTCTCGTGAGTCTGTAGGTCAGCTGGGTGTTCTGCTGATCTGAGCTGGGCTTGGCTGACTTCTGCTGGGCTCCCTCATGTCCTGCCTGGTCAGCAGACTGGTTGCCTGGTTCTGGATGGTCCCGATGGACCCAGTGGGAAAGGTCAGCTCTCCTCCGTGTGTCTCTCACCCTCCCGGCAACCTAGTCCAGATGTGTTTTGTGGCAGTAACAAGAGCCAATGCGGAAAGCAATGACCCCCTTGTCGAGACTCTACTTGCATCAGATTTTCCCAAATCCTATTGGCCAAAGCAGATCACATGGGCAAATCTGACATTAGCGTGGGGAGGTACATCAGGTTTTTATTGGCGTGGAAAAAATTGCTATCAACTTAGCAGTTAGAAACAACAGAAATTCTGTGTCTTGAAATTTCTGTAGGTCAGGAGTTTGAGCATGTTTTAAACAGGGTCCTCTCATAGGCTGGAATCAAAGTGTGGGAGGGGGGCTGGGTGTCATTCAAACCTTGGGATCCTCTTCCAAGATCATGTGATTATTGGCCGACTTCAGTTCCTTGTATTTGTAGGACTGCAGTCCTCAGCAACTAGAGGTCACTTGAAGTCCCCTGCCCCACAGCCCTGCCCATAGACAGTTCACATCAAGGCAGCTCGTTTCTGCTGGTCAGAGTTGATCTCTTCCCCGTTGTCAACCAAGAGAGTTTTTATAACAGAACCAAATTAGGAGAGTGACATCCTGTCACCTTCGCAGATTCTAGTTATTACAAACAAGTCACAGACACAGCCTGCATTCAGAGGGAGGGGATTATACAAGGAAATGGGTCACTGAGGTCACCTGAGGGGTATGTCTGCCACGGAGTGCCATACTAAAGGGCACAGATATAAGGAGATCTGGACAATTGGGGCCACGGAATATGAAATATCACAGTATCAACATACCTGGAGAGGAATTATGTGAAGTAGTCTCATGAACATGACCTCAGACTATAGGACCTGACTTCCAGAACATTTCCAGTCCCCATCCCAGGACTCAGATGTCTCCAGCAGGCTATTTGAAGACCAGATCTAACCCAGCCAACATACCCACAAACCTCAGTCACTGACATGAGAAGCAGGAATGGAAATTGTTCTTCTAGAAGCCAGAGAGGCTTTCGGGAACACCACATCCTTCAAACTCTGTGCGGGGCAATCTGCTTTTCTCATTTCAGT
This sequence comes from Panthera leo, assembly GCF_018350215.1. Lineage (NCBI taxonomy): Eukaryota > Metazoa > Chordata > Mammalia > Carnivora > Felidae > Panthera > Panthera leo. The sequence goes on along the minus strand of NC_056687.1, from coordinate 142,885,214 downwards.
TCTTTACCAAATGGGAACAAATTGATTGTTCTTGGTGATTATGTTTCTATGGCAGAGAACAGGAATTAAAGAAGCGAATTATAGAGCATAGCTGGATATAGCTACGAGCTGCGATCTTAAAAAAATACATCATAAGCAATGAAGAAATGAAAATGTCGCCCAAATTTTAAGATTCCATCCCTCTTCTCAAGATTGAGCACATAATTTATTTTGCTCTTTATATAAGCTTTATATGAAGCTTCCCCTATCATGCAGATTTAATTTGCTACCATACTATACGAAGACCAAAATGACATGAATTAATTTTGCTCATGTACCGGTTTTATCTCTTGAGCCAATGCAGTGTTGCTGCAGATGTTTTAACCATCTTTGGTACGTGCAAAAAGGTTGTTTATATAATGCAGGAAAACAGTTGTAATTTTCACGATGATATAGGTACACATACTGTGAATTGTTCAAGGATCAAGAAACAAATCACTTAAAGCCCCAAATTCCCTAAATTTATTTGCACACGAGGCAAAAGGTAAACATGATTAAGCAGTTGGGTTTGAATGCTAGCTCCATGATTTTCTATTTGGATGACTTCGGAGCAAGGACTTAACCTCTTGAAGGCTCAGCTTCCCCGTCCGTGTAAGGGAGGTACCAGTAGATTCCACTTTCAAAGCTTATTGAGCTTAGGCTTGATGTAAAAATTAAACACCACAATAGACGTAAGCGCTCGGAGCCATGTCAGCCTGTGTCCGCCCAGACCCACAGACCCTGGACGATTTCTGTGCATGTGGCCTCCTGTGCACTTTCTCCTCCCGACAGTCCGCATCTGTGTCTCTTTGGTGGGAACCGTCCTGTGGTTGCGAGAGCCGGCTTTGTCTCCTGGCACTGGTAACATCCAGAACTTCATTCTCCAGAGGCAGGCCTTAACCACTTACAGAGAGGCTCAGGGGAACGAATCCCCCAGCGCCCTCTCCCCCGCCTGGGACAGCTCTGAGGTATGCCCTTCACTATCTCACCGTTTCTCTGGCAGAACTGAGCCTGTCCCCCTCCGCGTCACTGTGTCCGATAAAGTGTCCTAGCCTGGCTTCCTTCCGGTCCCTGCCTTACCTCCCCACTCATCAATCAGTTTTCCCGGCAACATTTCCTGATAAATCCACCCCATGTCTCAGGATAGGCTTCTAGGGAAGACCACGCAAGGCAATGGCAGAATATAAATGGCTTGGTAAATTAAAACTAGCTTAATATTTCTGTGAGGAGGAGCATGGATTGACAATCTCCCAAAGGTACATGTGCCCAAGGATATGGTTGGTGTTACTGTGATGTGTCCTAGTGTAGAATTCCCACTAAGCAGGAATTAAACTAGGCATGGTGACTGCACTCTCCTGGCCTCCTCTCCCTACGGGGGGTCAGCGGGTACTCTGGCTGCCAGTAGGATGACACGGGTTAGCAGCTTGAAGACAGGACAGATTTACAGTGCTGTGGCACCTCCCTGGCCTCCTAAAATGGCTTGGAGGCCTTCCTTCCCATCCCTACGGAGTCACCTATGCTCTCCGCCCCTGCCCCTGCAATTCTGTTATTATATTGTAGATCAAATGAGGTCAGAATTTCAACAAAGGGAGTCACAGGAAGTAGAGAGAAACTTAGGCAGAGAGTTAGAGGTCTTCCACACACAGAATAACTCGGGTAGAGGGGCAATCCACCACTGTCTAGAAAGAAAGGCTAGCTGACTCTCATTTGGTCTCCAAGAGAGAAGGATGGTTTTCTTCTATGTCCTTCACCAGTTTTCCTTTGAGAATATTTGTTTTTTTTTTTCAAATAACCTCAACCGAGGTAAAGAGCATCTTGGTATCTGGTAATTTATTTTTAAAATGCTTTCGAGTTCTGCTTATGAATTCCACTGTGAACCTCTTAGATGATCGTATCTTCTGCCTTTCCAAAAAATGAATTCTGATGACAAACATGTAGCTTTCAGCATGAATTACATAACAAGTAACTACTCTGTTGAAATGCTTATCAGCACCTCTTCTCCGTGACACATTAGGAACTATTTTCATTGGAAAAAAATTGTTATGACACTCTTCAAAGGTGGTCATGTCCCATTTCATTCCTCTCATACTTGCGTGGTTAGGCCTTAGCAATAGCATCCTTAGCATTTTGGTAACAGGTGCTCCAGTTTGGAAAGGGTCTTCCAAAGTCAGCAGTGCAGAAAGGCAGGGGGTGATGGTGAAATACTGGTTCTTCGCGGTCTGCTTGCCCACAGGGTGCCAGGTAGGAGGAAAAGACCACTCACTACCGGTTCCTGAAGGATTCAGTAGGAGAACTGTCACTAGGAACGCTTTCCTGGCCCCTTCTACTCCCTATACCAGTCCTTCCCCCTCCTGTATGCATGTGCACAGACACACACACACACACACACACACACACACACACACACCACCCCACCAATCCCTCCAGAAGGTGGACAGAATCTTCCCAATCCTTTTCCTGTTGGTTAGCATTTTCAGTGGTCAGTTGAAGCATTATGTTGGCCATGATTCCAATTATCTACTCATCTCTTTCATTATTTTTCCCTTTTTTTCCTATTGTAGATTTGGACTGTGTTGGGTAAATGCTGACCCTATTTAACACTGTGTCTAACAGGAAACTATTTTAGTCTAACACAATGACTTGAAGAGTCAATACTGTTGATATTATTTAATGTGAAAGCTTGTCTTCTGTTTCACTTTCTCCTAATTTTTAAAAAACATTTTTCATGTGTATTTTTTACTGTAAGGGATATGAAGTATCATGGAAATATTATTTGTTTTCTCACTTCATCCAGTAGACCCCATAGCAACCTCAGGAGCATTTATAGCACAATAGATTTTTGTTTCTGTTGTTTTCCTCGGAAACAATAGAGGTGAATTGCTAACTTTAAAACAAAAATCTGACCTCATCTTTAACTAGCATTTCTATTTGAAAATTTTTTACTGAATTACATGGATTAAAAAACCAAACACACCAATAAAAAGTTGACCAGTAATATCTGAATCAGAAAGTCTTTCGTTCACTTAACAGTAATCAGGTCAGTTTAAAGAGGTGCTAGATTTATCAAGAGCAGTAAGTTTCTGAGAGTGATTTCTAAAATCCTCACCTCAAAATTCACAGTCTGTGCTTCGTACTGGGGCAGGAGAGATGGGTTGAGTGGTTACTGCATAGCAGGCACTGTGCAAAGCACTTTCCAGATGTCTATTCATCGTTAACAACCACTGTGCAAAAGGTTATAACTATTATTATTGTAGAAATGAAAAAACTAACAAACAGGTTCAGGGAAGTGAAGAAGCCAATAGCTAGTGGTAAAAAACAAAACAAAACAAGAAAACCTAGAATCCCAGAATTCAGCAAGTAAAACCCTTAGTTTATACCATCAAGATAAGATTACTCAATTTATGAGATTTAAAAAATTCTCTACATGCCTTATTTAATGGTATCATTTTGCTTCTAGGTCCTAGTGTCTGCTTTGTATGTCTTACTGATGAATACCTTAAGTAGTTATAGGGGGGAAAAATCTATAAATCTATTCATTCTTTACAAAAGCACAAATGCAGACCACACTAGCATTTCAATGATTGTTCTACTGCTGGAGCCTGAGCCACCCCGGATACTCACAGACCAACCCAACTTTTTAAAATATTTATTTATTTTCGAGAGAGAGAGAGAGAGAATGCGCTCCTGTGCATACAAGACAGGGAGGGGCAGAGAGAAGGAGGGACAGAGGATTGGAAGCGGGCCCTGCGCTGCCCAATCCATTCAGGACTAGAACTCACAAACCATGAGATCATGACCTGAGCCAAAGGTGAACGCTTAACTGACTGAGCCACCCAGGAGCCCCTTCAACCCACTTTTTAATGTTTTCAGTGGGACCCAACTTTCTATAAAGTGCTTTGATGATCCTGCTCATGTAACCTCTTGACTTGTTGTCAGTTTCCCAAGTAATACTTGCTAATTAAAAGGCTCAAAAATCAATGGGTAGTCTTTAAAAGTCAATGGGTTAAAAAAAAAAAAAGAAAGAAAAGAAAAGAAAAAGACAACAGACCAAAGGTTTTCCTTTCACAGATGAAGTGAAAGAGATATTCTGGCTATATGACCCAAGGTGAATGACTTAACTGCTGTGAACCTCAATGTTGTGAGATAATAGTGCTTTTCTTACTGTATTCCCATAAGGATTAGAGGTGCTATCATATGAGAAATAGTTCCATAATGTGTGAATCATGGAAACATCAAGTAAATAAAACAGTTTTATCAACCTATAGTTTCCCAGAGGTTAAAGGATAGCCTTTCTGACTAATTTACAAGTTTTCTTATTTTTAAAACACCCGAGCCAGCACTGTCTCCTTAAGGATGTCCAACACCGAAGACACCCTCTCCAGCGAGACGGTGTCAGAAGGGCCTGCTGATACTTGAGCATCCTGTTCAACTCTTAAAATACAAGAGATAGAATACCGACTAGTTCAAAGAGTAAAAGGGAACTTATTGGCTTATTTAATTGAAATATACAGGATAGGACAAGCTTGAGGCATTGCTAAATTCGAGGGCTCAGAAGGTATCAGCAAAACCCTCTGTTTTGCTCTTTCTCAATCTCTTTCTCTCTTGGACACTCATTTTTAAAAATTTTTTTTAATGTTTATTAATTTTTGAGAGAGAAAGAGAGAGCAAGAGCAGGGAAGAAGCAGAGAGAGATGGAGACACGGAATCCAAAGCAGGCTCCAGCCTTCAAGCTGTCAGCACAGAGTGTGTCACGGGGCTCGAACTCACAAGCAGTGAAATCATGACCTGAGCCGAAGTCAGATGCTCAACCGACTAAGCCACCCAGACACCTTTGGCCACTCATTTCTGAGTTTTGTTCTCCTCCATCCCAATTTTACTTCCACACAGGTTCTCTTCCCACAGTGGTTCCCCTAACACTAAATTATGTCCTTCTAGTTCCTAGTCCTTCAGAAAGATTTCTTTACCAGTTTGACAAAAATTGTGGAATTAAGTCTCAGTAGACCAATTTGGGCAACAGGTTCAGTACTTAAGCTGAGAGAAGAGAGGATAATGGGATATGCTGATTGGCTTTGGCCTGGATCATGTGCCTGACCTTGAGCTGATCACTGTGACTAGGGAAACTAGATGCCCATCTGTGGAGACCGGAGGAGAGGAGCCCATGGAACACCGTGAGTTGACAGTGGGAAGGAGCAGTTATCCAAGAGTGATAGCGGGGAAATGAAGAATCTAAGGAAAATGAGGAGCTGGATTTTTGGCAGACAAAAAGTAGATGTTTAGGAACTTGGCTTAGTCTTAGCAGGAGGCATTTGTGTCTGACCATTGACAGAGATTTCTGGCCAAACTTTTCCTGCCTCACTACTCCATCATCTTAGTTTGCTCACAGGCACTTAGATAAACCATCTCTTAAGCAAAAGACTTTACCAGGGAAGAAATATAATCAAAGTGAGTTGGGAAGCCTGGGGAACAATTGTCTGCATAGCTCTTGTGTGTCATTTGTCAGAAAGCTCACTGGGTAATAGTAGACAAAGTAGGAACGGCGAAAAAGGAAAAATAGACATATCCTTCCCTGTGGTCAGTTTCCAGCTCTGTTATTGTAATACCTGTTATTTCCTCTATAATACCCAGATCATTTGTTCTCCAAAGGAGTGTGTTGGTTTCTCTGCGGTGCTGCTGCCCATGTTTCTCTCCACTACTCTTCTCCTTTGGGCCAGAGCACGCCTCAGCCTTTTCCCAAACTGTACTCCTAGCTTGCACCTTTGTGACCCTGTAGGTTTAGGCCTTCTGAGCCTTGGTCCCGTCCTGCCTAGGGCAGCCAGTATGTTACCAGCAAGCTTAGATTCACACCAAACCTCTTCCCCAACCAGTAGCTGCTGAGATTTGCATTGTTCTTGCTGGCTGTCACTTGTGTCAGATAGAGCCCTTAACGCCCTCTGTCAGCCTTGTCATCTAACCCTCTTTTAAGAGTTATCTGCCTGACTGTAACCCAGGCCCTGGCCTGGCCTTCCACCCCAACCTGTTTGCCTGAATCCCAAATATATTTACCACCTGAAACCCCACACAGAGCCTGCTACTCACCAAACACCAGAGTGACCCCTTGGATAATGACATCCACATCAAGCCCAAGTTTTCAATGTCCACTTGATAATGATATTTGGGTACCATCCTTTAGCCCTTCAGTCTACAGAGGGCCAACTTTCCCTGTTTCCCTGCCCAGTTCTGTACCAGGCATCAAAGTTTCCAGTGTGCTTGGTGCTAAGCCTGTTCATGTGACTTATGGCACTGGGGGAATTTTCCCTCTGTAAACACAGCAAAGCTGGCTCATCCTGATTGAGAAGCTTTTGTGAGTCAGCTGCTTGTCCATCCCTTTATTTATTCGTACAACAAATGTCCCCCATGCTTCTAAAACTTTAACATGCATACTAATGACCTGTGGGTCTTATTAAAAGGTAGGTCCTGATTCAGTAGGCCTGGGGTGGGGCCTGGGCTTCTGTGCTTTTAAGAAGTTTCTGTGTGATATACCTGCGGACATTTCATGAATGGGAGTCAATAATATGGAATATAGAAACTCAGTAAGTATTTGTTGAATGTTAAATGAATGAAAACCTGAATCAAAGTTTTGAACAGAAGTTTTAGTTTAGATAGAAAAGAGAGGCATAATGTTGGCAAGTTATTTATAAGTGACAGTTATTGGGTCAAAAGCTAAAGCCTTTGCCAATGGAGGCTTTCCTGGTGTGTTTCCCCTTTATCCATGTTTTATGGCTTTTGAGGCATCTCCCTTGTCTCTTCCTAAGGGAAACAGAGCCAACTTCAGGTTAGCATTTCAATTACTTGACTTTTTAAGACTGTCGACTGTTCTTTTTGAACTCACAGTTTTCCAATATGCTCTGTATATTATGCACTTAAAATTTTTTTTTAATGTTTATTTATTTTTGAGAGAGATGGACAGAGCCCAAGCTGGAGATGGTGGGAGAGAGAGAGACAGAGACAGAATCCGAAGCAGGCTCCAGACTCCAAACTCCAAGCTGTCAGCACAGAGCCCAACGTGGGGCTCAAAGTCACAAACCTGTGAGGATCATGACCTGAGCCAAACTCGGGCGCCACCCAGGTCCCCCTGTATAAGCATGGCTTTAGAGTCACATGCACACACACACACGCACACACACGCACGCACACACACGCACACACGCACACACGATGCCTAATTATTGCTTTCTTTTTTTTTTTGTAACCAGTAACCTACATGCCCCATTTATAGCATGTCATGTGTAGATTGCCAACAACCTTACGAAAGCTCAAGTCAGGTAAAAAATGGAAAGTGCCCAGGATATCCCACTAGAGATGAGGCCCTCCCCACCCCACATTTCATCTTTATTATTTTCTTCCCCTTTTACTATTTTTTGGCTTGATTTTTTTTTCACATTTGTTTATTTTTGAGAAACAGAGAGAGACAGAGCATGAGTGGGGGAGGGACAGAGAGATAGGGAGACACAGAATCCAAAGCAGGCTCCAGGCTCTGAGCTGTCAGCACAGAGCCTGACATGGGGCCCAAACCCACAAACTGTGAGATCATGACCTGAGCCAAAGTCGGACGCCTAACCGACTGAACCACCCAGGCACCCCTGGCTTGATTTCTTTGTTAAAGCAAATACGATGGACAAAGCAAACCCTCATAAAGTTCATTTTTCAGCTCACAGCCTAGTTTGTAGGGAAGTTTGCTGTGAAGGAGGAACACAGCAGGTAAAAGGTAAGCCATTTGACAGAGGTGAGTTGAAAGCCCATTCTCTGTGGATCATAGTAATCTTGCCTTGGAAAGAACTCATTAGAGGTCCCCAAGAGGCCTAAAGAGGAGGCTGCTGTTGGAGAGGGGCTAATGGCGACTGGTGGAAGCATTAGGGCTGTCATTGCTACCCCTGAACTCCGGCTCTTCACAAAATGAACACTTTGCCCTTAACTGAAACTTGCTGGAAATGAGGACTGCTCATGTATTGGTTACCTCCTTGCCTGCCAGCCAAATGCCTCCCTTTGCTGTATTCCTATAGGCCACAGGCACTATAGCCTCAGACAGGAGCTGTACAGAGCTTTGGTTCCTCAGATATGTTGAGCTGGGAGCATATATTTTAAAATTTTTTTAATGTTTATTTATTTTCTGAAAGACAGAGAGAGACACTGCATGAGCAGGGAGGGGCAGAGAGAGAGGGAGTTACAGAATCCGAAGCAGGCTTCAGGCTCTGAGCTGTCAGCACAAAGCCCGACGTGGGACTCGAACACATGAACCATGAGATCATGACCTGAACCAAAGTCGGACACTTAACCAATTGAGCCACCCAGGTACCCCAGGGGGCATATTTTTTAAAGTAAAATTTAATGGTAAGTTTCCTATAAACATCACCTGAAACAACTTTGCCTATGCTCTTAAACCCAAACCCCCTACAAATTACATTTCATCTCTTCTCTCTGGAATGGACTCTGTTTCCAACTTAAATAGCAAGGGGATTAAATTAGAGTTCCTGTGCGGCCATTTTTGAGCTCACCTGAGGTCATGCGTGGAACTGTCCACATCCCATGACCATGATTCAGCTGACTGTAGGAGACAACCCAAAACATTCATCAACTTTTTGAGCAGGCCACATCTGACCTCAAAGTTTCATTGTCCTAGCTATTATAACCATTGTAGATTTTACAGGCATCCAAGGACTGAAACTGCTCCCCATGAACAGCTAATGGTCCCTCAATGTAGTCACTGAATCATGGACTTTTATTACAGGATGAGCCCGGAGAGAGGCATCCTAGGGCTCTACTCTGCAGGTTATAAAACTCGTTCAATGTCACACCACTTCAAACTCATGGAAGAATACAGTTTGCGGAGAACCTTCTGGATGAATTTGGAAGCATGTATTGAAAAAACCATACTTGAATTACAAATGGCTTGGGTTGGGCTTGTTCCATTAATGCGTGTTGGCTTGGTGCTGTGTCTGGTGACAAGGTGACATTTTCAGCTTCTGATTTGGATGACAGCTGCCAAAGCTGGAAGTTTTTCAGAGTGCCGCTGTTATCTGTATATCAGGACAGTGTATCTCTAAGATTTTATCTTTTTATTTTTAGGTTTGAACACCCTTTTCTGATTTGCATCCCTCTTCCCCCAGAAAAAAAAAAAAAAGGAATACAAAAAGTATACACAAAGAGAAAAAAAGTAAAACACTTATAATCTTGCCATTTAAAGCTTTTTTTTAATGCTTATACATTGTTGTTATTATTCTTTAAAGATAATGGACATTTTCTAACCTGAGAGGTTTTTTTTTTTCACTTATCAATATAAGTGGCACATTTACATGTCAAGAAAACCCTCATCTATACCAGGTTTCTGCAGGCTGTAGCCTGACAGCCAGATCCTGCCCACTGCCTGAATTTGTAAATAAAATGTAATGGGAACACAGCCACGCTCATTCATTTATGTATTGTCTCTGGCTGCTTCTGAACTAGTGTCAGAGTTGGGTATTTGCAAAAAATACAACCTGGCCCGCAAAGCCTAAAATATTTACTATTGGTGCTTTGCAGAAAAACTTTCCTGATCCCTGATCTACACCATCACTTTTTAATATTTAAGCAATATTTCACCGCATCATCATATCTATTGATTGAGCCAGTTTCTTCCGAGGCTCATGCAAGTTCTTTCCTATTTGAAACAGCATTTAGATTTTTTCCCAGCCACTGGGCTGAACATATTCACTAATATTTGCCTTTTTTTTTTTTTTTTTAACCTTCCATTAGGAAACTTGCTGAGGATTGGAATTTACTAAGTTAAAGGATTTTTTAATCTTTCTCTTAAGGGATTTTGGTAACCATTGTCATATTTTCTCCATTTGTAGACAGAGGAGCTTTTCCTAAGGTAGTAATCGCTAAAATGGAGACGTTGCTCTTTCCATAGCTTCTCTTGCTAAAACTACAAACTATGCTCAGAAAGCAAGAGGATTGAAAAACCACATGGGCCACCTCATGCAGCTTGGTAGCGAGACACTCCATTACTATGCTCTAAATTTGCAGCCCGAGGAATTGCTGGCCACAGGGACTGAGAGATGATCCATCCCTTTTCCACGCCAGTGGTTTTGTCCTGCAGCTCAACCTACGTCGCAATCGTCACAGAAATACCATCACTTAAATGGCCAGCTTGTGGGGGCAGCTCAGAGATACCAGTGTGGTTTCATTGGATGGTTTGTATCGCATCTTGAAGGGCTATCGTCTACACATGCCTCTTCTGGGGTGAGAGGGGCTGTCATGGCTGGAGTCTCACCAGTCAGGTTATCTCTGTTTCAGTTCCACTTTGGCCAGGGCCTGAAGTGGTGTTTATGCTGCTGCCTGGAATTGGATCTAAGCCCCAAGTTCCTCAGAACCCCACTTGTAACCTGATGTATGCTGGGCATTTCACGGAGAGTGTCCGCCATCTTTCCTAATGATGAGGGAGGAGGCTAATGGAGACAGCAGGATACAAAGGGGGCTATTTTCCCCATCTCTACATTTGTCAGTCTCTTTTTACGGCTCTAAAAGCATGTGTGTTCACATACACTTACACACAGCTGCGCACACACACACAAATGCACCTAATATTAATACAGAAGATCGCACTTTAAAAAATCGATTTGAGGGGCACCTGGGCGGCTCAGTGGGTTGAGCATCGGACTTCAGCTCAGGTCATGATTTCGCGGTTCATGAGCTGGAGCCCCACATCAGGCTCACTGCTGGCAGCCTGGCAGCTCAGAGCCTGCTTCAGAGCCTCGGTTCCCCTCTCTCTGTCCCTCCCAAAAACTAAATATTTAAACAAACAGATTTGATTCTGTATGTGATCTATGTGATTTTGTACGTGATCTTTTACTGTGTGTGGGACAGCCTTGCACTGTGGCTAATCCTGGGGCAAGCAGCTCCATTCCTTTTTTCTTTTCCGACCCAACAGAAAGAAATAGCTAAATAAATAGCTAATTCTCAGCCATTCAGTGGCTATCAGTAGAGCTAGTGTTATAAAAATGAAATTCTATACAGCTATAATAATGACCAAACCACTGATACATACAACAACATGGATGAATCTCACAAGTATTATGCTAAGTGAAAGAAGTCAGACAGAAAAGAGTACATACTGCAATGATTCCATTTACAGGAAAATCTAGGAAAAGCAATACTATAGTGATAGGAAATAGATCAGTGGTTACCAGGTGTTTGGGTGGGGTTTGATTAACTTCAAAGAGAAACAGGATAACTTTTTCAAGGGATGATTTTTTTCTGTTTTGATTGTGGTGGTGGTAATATAATTGTATAATTTGTCAAAACTTATTGGAATGTAATCTTTAAATAGGTGTATTTTATTGACCGTAAGTTACACCTTTGTAAAGTTCATTACTAAAAAATGCCCAGATACATAAGTGATAAAGAAAGAAGTGGGGAGGAAAGAATCTGGACTCATGTGTGTCAGGCTTGAATAATTTAGTGGTGGTGCTATTGGCCACGACAAGGTACTAAGGGAGAGGAACAAATACAGGGAGTGGTAAAGAAAATGAGCATGCCAAATTGAGAGGCATCTGAGTGGGGAGTCCAAGTTTTAGACTCAACACTGAGACTTTAGAATATCAGTGCATTGACGGCGGTAGATACCGCCTATATGCATGCACTTGTTCGACGACAGTGAAAAGAGGGAAAAGGCAAGACCAAGGGCTCATCCTGAAGAGTAGCCATGTTGAATCCTTGAGAGTCTAAATTTTAGGCCATCATTACTCAAACTGTGGTCCATGGGCCAGCACCAATTGCATCATGAGTTTGTTAGAAGTGCAGGATTTCATGCCATAATCCAGACCTATGGAACCATAATCTGAATTTTAATAAGATCCCCAGGGTATTCTTATGCACATTAAAATTTGAAAAGTGCAATTTCAGATTCACCTCAGTCCTGTTCTTTTCTTGCTTGAGCTTCCTTCTGGAACCCAGTTGAAAGAATAGAGAAACATGGGCTGCTGAAGCCAAGGATTACATCATCAAATTAAAATTGTTTTTCATTCTTAGTTAAAAAAAAACAACTATTGTATGCTAAGGGAGCTAAAAAATGTTAACTCAAATGTTCTCTGTTTATTCAACAGGCTGCGGAAGCTTCTGGGAAGCTGTCAACGTTTATTTAGACTGGAGAGAAACTTTTTTTTTTTAAACTAAATACAGAGAGAGACAAGTCCTATGTCATTAGGAATTGCTTGAGGAATCATTTCCTTTTTTTTTTTTTTTTTTCGCTTTTATAAAAAAGGGCTTCGTTTACCCAAAGGACATAAATGCTTCTCCTTGAATTCTTGCAGATAGACTGTCCATTAGGAATCTTGAGCTGTGAGGAATTTGGGATTCAGTACAGCAGCTGTCACCATGTTGACCCTATAATTGCTTCAAATACGGTTCCTTGTCCGGTCCACTTCCCAGGCGAGATGGTGGGTGATCAGGCAGATAGGAAAGCCATCCAAGCTACTCCATGTCTGAGGCTCACTGCTGTGGGGTCCTGAGATGGGAGCTCATCCAGGGCATTTGGTCTGTTTGCTTGCTAGTTGAGCTGTTGCTGTTTGTTGGTGAATTTCCATTGAAATATGGAGAGATTGTTGAAGATACTAGCATATTGATAAGTGCCTGGGCTTTAGAAACAGACAGACCTGGATTATATCCCAACTCTGTTACTTATTAGCTTTGTTTCTCTGCCTCCCTACCCCAAAGTCTGTTGTTGTTTGTTTTTTTTTTTTTTTCCATCACTAAAATGGATTGTTATAAGGAGCAAATGCAGTGATGGATTGAAAAGTTTTATGTATAAACCACAATCGACCTACCATACGGATGGTGAAAATACATCAGGATTCTCGAAGCCTCCCATTTTATACTCCACTCATATTCAGGGCCACTGTGAATGCATCCTCAGTGTCAGAGGCTCCACTCATATAGGCATCTCTGTGAGTGGCAACTCAGGGGGCTGTGCACTGTGTAAGCTATATGGCTGTATGCTGCTGTTTGTGCCCATCGCCTCCTGACCGTGACATCATCATATTCTGGATTTGGGTTTCCAGCGCTCTGTTGCATTTTCTTCCCTGTCTTCACAAATCCCATTCTTAGAGAATGTCAGTCCAGCATTGCTTACTGGGCAGAGGAGTTACTACGTTGTGTGCAGAGCAAAGACGTGAAAAATATCTGGCTGTTCTCAAGCTCAGTCCGGTTTCAGTGGGAATGTTTTCTTCTTCAACAGTCACCCTAAGGAGAAGTTAGGCCTATGCAAAAATAATGGGTAATTTCCTAAGCCTCCCGGTTTGTTGGATGTGAGATATCATTAGATCAAGCTCTTTACTGTGGTTCCCCCCCCTCATTGATATGGGCTCCATCACATGACTTACTTTCGTCTATGGATAGTAACCACACGTGTCACAAGCAGTAGTACTTGTGTGGTGGGGACTCAGCTCTTGTGCTTTGCCATTGCTGTGAGAAAAACATGTCCTGGACAGCCTTCTGTTCTTAGGAGAATGAGCAAGATAGGAAGCAAACCTGGCTCAGTCTGTAGGTTGGAGACAGGCCCAGCCAAACTCAGCCTGGATTAGTCAACCCCCACTGGACCTGTAGCCAAATGAGTGAGAATAATTATTGTTGTTTGAAGCCACTGAACTTTGGGGTAGTGTGAAACTCATCCCATTTTCAACACTTCTTTGACGTCACTGGTGCTATCATCAATTGATCCTGCCACATTTTTACCATCTCTTATATCCCTCATAACCTTATTTCCCTCCCTATCCAGTATAGATTCTATGGATCGTCATTACAATTGCTTCCTTACATTCACAATCAACTTTATTACCTGGCAACCCCTCCCCTGATTACATCAGACTGTCATCCTACAACACATTTCCACAGCTGACACTGAAGCTGGTCAGAGAAAAGCACACAGTCCTGCTAGCTGGTCTCGTGAAACTCTAAAGGGCCGTCAGTGCCACTGAGGGGTACTGCCATATTGTTCTGGGGCCTCTGCTCTCACAAACTCCTGTTGTTCCTATTGTTACTTATTTCACTCTTCTTATCATTTATTTTCACTCTTTCACAACTTGAGCACCTCCTCTGCCATCTTCGCTCAGTCTGACCACCTTACTTATCTTCCACTAGGCATCTAGAAGTTCTTTCACTCCCTCTTACTATCTCATCTACTCCAAATCTAGCCTCTCGGTGCCTCTCACTCCCCCTCCATCCTCCTCTCAGGGTTAAACTACCCTTGCTCTCAAAACCAACCCCTCCCTTACCTACTACATCCATCTCCTTGCATGTCTTCAAAGACACTGCTCCAGGAAGCTGTCTTCTCCCTCTTCTCCATCATTTGCCTTTCTTTTCTTCTGGATCATCCCATGTATATAAACATGCTATGATTTCTTCCATTTCAAAATATATATATTAAAAAATGTCCTTCTCTTCTACTCATTCTCCAGTTACCAAATCGTTTGTGTTCCTCTTGTGGCAAAGCTTCTTGAGAAAGTTGTCTACAGTTACTGTTTCTACTTCCTTTCCTCTCCTCTCATTATTTCCTAAACTCCCGCCTCTCAGGCTCTCATCTCTATCACACCAACAAAACTGTTCCCGTCAAGGCCACCAGTGGCTGCCATGCTGCTAAATCCAATGACTCTTCCATGCAGATCACTCTTTCATGCTTGAAAAATTCTCTTCTGGATTCTGGAATTTCATGGTCTTCTGATTTTCTTTCTAACTGCTTGTTCACTTTCTCTATCTCAGCTGGTTCTTCCTTGCTCTCCTGATCTCTAAATGTTGGAGTACTTGGGGCTCGCTTCTCTTGTCTTTCTACACTCACATCCTGCTTTACATACCACCCCTAAGCCTGTATATTGATGACTCCTGAATTTGCATCTAGCTTGGGCCTCTCCTCTGAGCTTGAAGCTCATGTATACAACTGACTAGGTCCATGCCAGTATTTACTGTGCATCCTGAATACTCCCATGCTGTTATCTTGCTTTTCCACCTGTCATACTTCTGCCTCTCAAAGTCTTTCCCATCTCAGTAAACATCACTTCCATTCTTTTGGTTTCCTAAGCTAAAACCTTTTTAATAATCTGCACTTTTTTCTTTCTCTCACATCCTGACCCCCTTTACCAAACCCTACTGGCCATATTTTCAAAATATATCCGGAATCTGATGCCATAGCATCATTTCCACCTCTACTGCCCTGGCTCAAGCCATCTCTCACATGAATCATTGCAATAGCTTCTACTGATCTTCTGCTTCCACCACCCACTGCTACCATCCACCAGAGTGACCACAAGGTAGTCAGAGCGATTTTATAAAAAATAAATCGGATCTTGTCACTTGTTTGCTCAAAATTCCCCAAAGGTTTCCATCTCTTTCAGAGTAAAGACCTAAGCTCTAATGATCAGAACTCTTTCTACCTCTCCATATTTCCTCCATTTCTCCTGCCTGGCTTTTTCCACTTCAATTATGCTGGCCTCCTTGACCTTGTGACATCATGTGCCACCTGCATCCTGTGCACGTACAGTTCTCCTGCCTGAATGCTTCTCTCCTAGGGTCACGGCTTACCTCCCAACCTCTCTTAGGCATCGCATCATGAGTGGGCCTTCCCTGACCACGCTGTTAACAACACCCACCCACCTACCCCAAGAGTCCCCAGTCAACAGCTGTCATTATCACAAGCGGCTTACCAGCTGCCACGCTGTGGGCATGACATAAAGTGGGAGCCCAAACAGATGAAGGTTAATTCTGATAAGACATTTGAGAAGGCATCGAAGACACAGTAGGATTTGAGCTGGACTTCAAAGACAAGTAGGCTCTAGATAGGTAGAGAAGGCAGAGAAGAACATGCTGAACTGAGAAAAACTCAATCAGGAAAGAAAGAAAGAAAGAAAGAAAGAAAGAAAGAAAGAAAGAAAGAAAGAAAGAAAGAAAGAAAGAAAGAAAGAAAGAAAGAAAGAAAGAAAGAGAAAGAAAGAAAGAAAGAAAGAAAGAGAGAGAGAAAGAAAGAAAGTTAGTTTCCAATAACTGCCTCGTTGCTGTGTGACTTTTGGTAAGTCACTCAACTTTTCTAAGCTTCGTGTCCCCATTTGTAAAATGAAAGTTGTATTCTGTGTGGCCTCTAGGGTTCGATCCAGGTAGAAAGATCAATGACAAATGTCTAAACAGGGGTATTAGCTGAGAGAGAGAAAGCACAGGTGGTTTATTAGATGAGCAATCCTTATTTAGAAAATAACATCTTAAGGGTATGGCAAATAAGGTTGATCCATTTTAACAGGTTGGTCAAGTTCTAGGACTAGGACCTGGGCTGCCATGGTGAGAAGACATCTGAGTGGGAGAGGGCCTGACTAGACACTGGGTTTGTTTTATAGTTTGCCTCAGGGAAAGTCATAATCACATGCATTGTCTCATTTGTTAGGAAGGCAGTACAAACAGTAGTCACATGTGTGTGTTTTGGATCCAGTCTACTTCAGTTCCAATCTCAACTCTGTCACTTAAGCAAGCCACTTAACCTCTCGCTGCCTCAGTTTCCAAGTCCATAAGGTAAGAATAGTAATGCCTTACTTACAGGGGCATTTTAAGTTTTAATTCTTTTAACCTTTGTAAAATGCTCCAAACAGTTCCTTGTGCATGCTAAAACAATTAATATTAGCTGTTCTTATTCTTATCCACTATCTCCCTGTAACTAGTGTATGCCAGAGTTGGGAGTGAAATTTGGGCCTTAATGCTCTTCTTTTTCAGCCTTGATTGCTGAGGGACGATGACAAACTTTAATTCATTCTCTCACAAATCTATATTGAGGGTCTACCCTGAGCCAGGCATGCTGCTCCCTCTGAAGGGAAAAAAAGAAACAAAATCCAGGTCACCTTCCAAATTGGCAGGAGAGGAAAAGCTCAGTGACGTCAACTCCTCCAGGACCAGACCTTGCCTATTTTCCTTTCAAATCCAAGCCCTAGAATGGGGTAAGACACAACACAGAGCAATCTGAAAATGTATGTGGAAGTAGGTCTGGGAGAGAGAGGGAGAGATATGGGGAGAGAGAGAGAAAGAGAGGAGACATCACAACAGATCCTCATCATGCCCCATTTCCTCAGCTCTCCATTTCTCCCCCACCTGCTCTTTTCTGCTGGTTCTTGCTGCCCACAGAGTAAACACCAAGTCCTCCACCAACTGGTTTTTCCCACTTCCTTTCCATTGATTGTATCCCCTAAACTATTTTCTTGATCACACTGTAACAAAGTTGTCTCTCACTATCTGCTGCCGCCATTCCATCTCGCCCATGGGGGTTTTCCTCCCTTTGGAGCTACTCATCATCCTTCAAGGTTCAATTCAAATGCCACGTCGTACAGCCAAGGCTGTCAGCAGCCCTCCTGTGTCCCCTCAGCACCTTTTTTTTTTTTTTTTTTTTTTTTTTTGGTGTATGTCCACCTGCCTTCCAACAGCTGATCACTGTGACTCTGCCTGAGAGCACTCTCTGGCCACAGAGTCCATCCTGCCTATGGGCCAGACTGGCTGGCAGCACAGGGAAGCTAACCTGGTGTCTCTGTCCCCGTCCCCAGACTCAGCAGCTGTCACCAGTATCCAGCACAATTGCTCTGGGGGCAGAATAACACCAGGTGCATATTGCACACAGGCACCGAGGTTCTCCAGCAGAATTGACCTTGTAACATGTCCCTTATCACCTCACCTTCCCTAACTCTCGTTCCCCTTCACCTGTGTTTCTTGGAGTCACCTTCAAAATTACCTAACCTTTGTATCTTTACCTCAGGTTCTGCTTTCCCTCCCCTCTGGCTTTCTGAGAACTCCCCGGGGGTGGGGGTGGGGGGTAGTAATGGCTTTCCTTCCTATTTTCCTTAGCGTTTGTATATACCTTTGGTGCAGCATTTATCACAATTCCTTGCGATTATTTGTTTACGTGTTAGACTGTGAGGTGGAGGAAGCAAGACCCATGCCATCCTAATCCACGTGGGCCCCTTGCTTAGTATGCACCTGTCACATATCTAACTCAAGTATTTTGGATGGACTTCCCCTCCTCGGCCTCCTGCTTGATCCCAGCATGGTGGATGCATTAGCGCTTTCCTTCCAGCCCCCATTTGCACCAACACCTCCTCTGAGAGCTAACAATGTGATGCTTAGATTCCCTGGACTTCAGCTGGCATAACAAGAAGCGGTCATTGAAGAATCACAGAGGGGTCCCAAGGTTAACCAAATTTATAATTACAGAAAGTTCTGCCTAATAGCTCTTGGGGAACTGTGCGTGTTTGTGTGATGATTACCAAAGCAGGAAGCTTAGGCTAATGAGGACAGGTCCCTGACCCAGGGAGGAAGGAAACATGCAAACAAGAACGGGTGTAAGACCTTAGTCATGCTGGGTCTCCGGTTTCCACTGGGAATGGAGTGGGGAAGAACATCACGCCCACCCCTGCAACAAGAATGCAGGCATTGTTGTAGAATAGCAGACCTGGCTTTTCCGGAACGTGCCAGATAGCTAAGTCACAAGGCAATCAACATACCTAAAAATCTGACGTGAGACAGGCACCTGCAGGATTTCATCTGGAATAGTCGACAAAATGGTGGAAGGTGAGTCTGGGCTGGTGGGAGAGTAAGAAGCTTGTGGGGGTTGCAGACACAGGGAGCCCTTGCAGGCTTTTCTCCAAACGTACCAGGTGTTCACAACGAAGACATGGAAGGTTCCCAAGAAAACCTCCATCTGGTGCAGGCCTAGGGGAGACTAAAAGCAGCTGCTGTAGGAGAGACACAAAACTCCTCCAGGACCCTGCTCCCTTCCTATTTTCTCCAACATGGAATAAAATCCTTAATCTTGAGGGAGAGGAACAGAAATCATTGCCCCAGGGCACTGGTAAAGCCCATTGTAGCTGGGGCAAGAGAACAGAAAACAAAACAAAATAAAATACCTTAACCCCTGGGGGAGGGGGTGGGCTACAACAGGAGTCTGGAGTAAGACAGTGTTCAAAAAAGGGTGAGGACATGTTAAAAGGCCATACTTAGCCAAAGGAAACAAACTCCCAATGTCCAAAGCTGAAACGATTTGAACAATAATTAACAAGGGTAGATAATAAAATGAAGATCCCTGAGTCCAAAGAGATAAAATAATATTGAGTGAACAAATATGGGAGAAGAGGCAGCTCTCCCCTTTATAGAATCATTGCAACAAAGAAATGTAGAAAGAATGAAGAAAATAGGTAATCGTCATGAGAACATCGTAGTAGTGATCGTTGCAGGAAAGTAAAGATCCACTGCTGGTTGTTAAAATGATTGAAAGAAGACTGAGGAAAGACAGAATATTTTCATAGTCTCAAAGTATCTGCCCCACGACAAGTATCAATTGCTAAGTAAATAGTGATAACTTTATCAAGGTTGGTGTCACCAGTAATGAGACTTTGATGCAATTGAGGAGGGCATTATCACTTACGCGGTATTCTTGCCCCAAATGCATAACTTTAATAATGAGAAAGCACCAAGCAAACCCAGACTGAAGGATATTCTACCAAACGATTAATCAATTGATCCGTATTCTTCAAAAGTGTCAAGCTCATGACAAAGAAGGGCTGCTGAAGAACTATTACCAATTTGAAGGAAACTAAGGAAACATGATAACAACTTGCAGTGTGGGATCCTAGATTGGATCCTGAGATAAACAAGCAAAAGGGATATTAGTTAAAAGCCTTGTGAAATCCAAATAAAATCTGTGGCTTAGTTAAAAGTATTGTGCAAATGTTAATTTATTATTTTTATAATTGTGCTATGGTTATGTAAGATGTTGACAATAGGGAAAGTTCGATGCATGGTATATAGGAACTCTACAATTTTTGTGATTTTTTTGTAAGTCTAAAATTATCAAATTAGAAATTTAAAAAGCATGCCAAAAAGTCGTATCTGTATTCTGTTCATTACCATCACATTTTTATTTATTGGAAAATTATTTGGAAGGAAATATACAAAAATATCACCAGTGTTTGTGGTGGTTGATGAGATCAGAATGAGGAAAATAACATCTTGAAAGTGCGTCCAATTAATTATTTCTCTTAATTCTCAAAAACGTTATCTGATGTAGCCTGGCTATCCACATTTAACAGATGGGGGGGGGGGGGAAGGCTCAGAGAGATCAATTGTTCTACTCAAGTTTTCATAGAAACCAAGAGAAAGATCCCCAAAATTAACTCCAAGGGCCATAGATACTGCTATTCCCCCCTACCTCCCTTTTCTACTTCTCTGTCTCTCTTTTGGATTTGTAGGTAGACTACTTTAGTGGGAAAAATGCAACAAAGTATAATTAAAAAAAGAAATGAAACCTAGCATCCCAAGATTGTAAACTCTGAAATACACCTAATGAGAGGAAAAAACAGAGTTCCAGTCCTAGAGGCTATATATGGATGTCAGGCAAGGCTTAGTTGCCTTTCTTCAAGCTCTTGTGAATTACACTGGCCTTGCAGACCAAGGAGCTGCATGTGTTTCTCTTATTTTCTGGTTTCAATGCTCAATGATGCATTAGTCCCTGGAATACGTTAGGATTATATTAAATGAGAAGTCTTAACTTTTTTTTTTTTCCAGAGACAGCATGACAGACCCCTAAAGAAGCTGATGAAAGCTGTTGCACCTCTCTCCAGAGAAATGCATGTGTGAAATGCATTTCTAGGCTCCCAGAGGCCTAGAACAATACACTGGACATCATATACTGGACCTTCTCTGTTGAGGGGCAAGGCCATCCGTGCAAGACAGGCTAAGAGACTGAAACCAGCTCTCCAGTAGTCAGATCATTCATCCAAAGCAGTGCTACCCAGTAGAGATATCCCGTGAGCTACCTATGTAATTTTAAGTTTCCAGTAGTCAGCTGAACAAGTTTAAAAACCTCATTTTAATGATATATTTTATTTGATCCAATATTATTCCCCAAATAGGATCATTTCAACATGTATTCAATATAAAAGTTATTACGAAAATATTTTACTGTTGTTTGTTTGTTTTGGCTTTTTGTCACTTAGAAACGAAGTCTTCTAAATCGGGTTTGAATTTTACATTCATGGCGTATCTCAGTTTGAACTAGTCACATTTCCGGTGCTCAGTGAGCCATATGTGGTTAGGATGGGTCAGCACGGATAAGAAGTCTGTGACAGGTGAAAGTTAAAAGGGCCCAGAGAGGAGTACGCCTTGAAGAAAGTGGACAGCCGTGGCATTGTCTTCTCTCCACTCAGGCACCAGAAGGGCGCTCCCCCACCTCAAGCCAAGTGACAGAACACCAAGGGACCCTCTCCAAGAGCGTGGTGCATACCCCTTGGCCTGGGATGTAACGTCCTCCTAGTAAGCACCTGAAGTGAAGAGAAATGGCTGGGACACTTTTCCTGGAGGAAGCATGAAGCACAAGACGAAGAGGAAGGCTGTGTGCATTTGGGGCAAAGGGAGCGGGTCAGAGCTCATTTTTCAAAGCGTGCCACTCCAGCTTCTCCCCCCCCAGATACCGGTGACCTCCCTTCAGATGCTGATGTGGCATGGAAGCAGGTAGCAGGAGGAGATATACTGCCCACCTAAAGTGGTGGCCTCAGAAGCAAGAGCCTCTGAGAATCCAGAGATCCCGAGACACAGATCCTGCTGGAATGAAAGCTCTACCAGGGCAGGGATTTAGGTCTATTTAGTTCACTGTTGTATTCAAGTGCCTAAACTTTTGTTGTATCATATTCATGATTCATGATAATTGATATGAGAATGAATCACCTGGTCCTGAAGCCAGGTCACAAGAAGACCCCATACGGCTGCCCTTTCCGTAATTCTCTCTCCCTGGCTGGCTAGCTTTGGGAGGACAGTGAGAAACAGAAAGAGGTACTCCCACCCCACTCCCTGAGCCACGCTTGTCAAAGTCCTAAAGCAGGGGAAGGGCAGAAGCGCTCTTTGGTTTTGTTTTTGTTGTTGTTTTAGAGAGACAGAGAGAGTACCCATGAGCAGGGAAAGGTGAAGAGAGAGGAGAGAGAGAATCCCAGGCAGGCTCCATTCCCAGCACAGAGCCGGTCTCGGGGTTCAGTCTGACAACAGTGAGATCATGACCTGAGACAAAATCAAGAGTCTGGTGCTTAACTGACTGAGCAACCCAGGCACCCCCAGAAGGTCTCTTTGAATTACAGTCTGCACAACACTCTATCCTGGTGTGTCTGGTACACGTTGAGTGCAATAAACATGGATTGTCTTCCTTCCTCCTCTCCTTTCTCCATTTTAGAGATCACAGAGCTGCCAGGCGAGCCTGAGCAGAAGCAGAGACCCAAAGCCATATATTCGAGGGTAAACCAGGCCCACATCACAGTTTGAATGTCCTGAATGGGCCCTGATTCCTGTCGGGAGGGCCTTACGACTCTATGTCCTCCTGGCACTTCCCTTCAGCTGAAATACTGCCCCAAGCCCAGGCAAAATGGCCTTACCTGGAGCCCTCAGTTTCAGATTTCTAATGGGAAGGAGCAAGTTGACTGCACCACAAAGGCCTTCTCTTCACTCTCCTTTGGGAAGAAGCTTGGACCCCGTGTCATTCCTCCCAGGAAGGGGCAAGAAAGAGGTATGTTCCACGCTGAGAGAACATTCACATAAGGGGTTCTAGCTGCTTCATCATGTTGGGCTACAAATCTAGCTACATATTGTTTATTTCACATATTTCCCCCTTGAGCTCTTACTTACCCATTGTAGTAGAAAATAGTACATCTTTATGTAATCTCTTCCTACTCCACTTACAGATTTTTCTAGAACTTTGGGGGTTACTCATGTCCAATGTGGTCATCATTGACTTCAAACACTAGGCAGAGAGACTTGGGAGAGTTTGGTCATGAATGAGTAGGCCTATCATTTGGCTGTCATTGGTCCTGTGGATGCCATAAGACCCGGTACATTGGAGTCATCCCTGTCCACCGCTGTCATGGCAGCCTTGATGATTCCTTCATTTCGCTGCATAAGCAGCGGCATGCAGTTCTCTGTACTCACAAGCCCGTCTGTTCAAGTACTGCTTCCACAGCCCAGCCACCGTGCCAGAGGGCCTGGCCTTACGTAGGTGTGCTGCTGGAGCCAATGGTGAAACAGGGAGAGGGCATTCCTGGCAGAGGAAACAGCAGGAACAAAGATATGGTAGGGTGGAAACATGGGTTTCTGGGCAATCTGTCATGGCACTTTGGGGTGCTGGAGTATTGATGATCCCCAAGACCAGAGAAGAGAGAAGAGATGAGGTGGACAGGTGACAGGAGTTGGAAAGCTGGCATGAGACAGTAAGGGTTCTTGAATGTCTGCCAAGCAATCTGAACTTTATCTCATAGGTGACATGTTGACTGCAGAGGCTGGTAAGTCTAAGAGCGACAGAACTGAACTGTGCTTGGGAACTAGGATGTCGAATTAGGACTTCCATTGACATTCTAATGTTGGAAGATTCCAACTGGACGGGGTGCTATGCAGGAGGCCCAGCATAGAATCCGACTGTGCTCATTTTCATTCCTAGTGATTTAGCATCTTAGAGACAAGGAGCACAGACAGCTGTGACTCCATTCACTTGCACGCACACACAAGTACATGCTGCAGCGTGGATCAGGGCTCTGTCCTTGGACTCTCCTCAAGGTTTGGCACTGACTATGACAACTGCCTAAGCAGCTCCTAGACAGTTTGAGGATGCAAATCTTTTTTTTTTTTTTAACGTTTTTTATTTATTTTTGAGACAGAGAGAGACAGAGCATGAAAGGGGGAGGGGCAGAGAGAGAGGGAGACACAGAATCGGAAGCAGGCTCCAGGCTCTGAGCCATCAGCCCAGAGCCCAACGCGGGGCTCGAACTCACAGACCGCGAGATCATGACCTGAGCTGAAGTCGGACGCTTAACTGACTGAGCCACCCAGGCGCCCCGAGGACCCAATTCTTGAGCACTTATCATGTGCCGAGCCCTAGGCTAAGTGTTTAGGATTCAGGGTATTCTTTCTTTGGAGAAGCCCCTGGGGTTAGCATAGTTGATTAATTTTTAATCAAATAATTACAATACAGTGTAATCAGAGCTACAATCTGTGGATATGTAAAGCGAGTTGGATGGAGGCGTTGTGGAGAAAGTGGGGGTGAGAGATCACAGGAGGTTCGAGACTAGTCTTCACAGGGAAGTCTTGGAATCTTCGCTTCACTCTCCATTGAGCTTATTTTTACCAAATATTTTGAGGAATCTGAGCACAAATTTGCAACCATTCTTGTGCCAAGAGCTTCAAGTCCCACTTAAATGAAGTTTTGTCTCAATCATGGAGAAGCTGCAGAACTTTCCAGGAATCTGAGCAACCATATTTTGTGAGTGTCTAGAACCCTCTAGGACTCTGGAGGAGATGGGTTTTGTTCTGTAGGTGTGATTTCATGACAGGATGTACAAACTCAAATGCCTACAAGGGCAAGCAGCAAATGAGCAGGGTAGAGACAGAGGAGAATGGAGCCACATACTTAAAAAGGGGAAGCTGCTATTGGACCCCAGTGAAATTGCCAGATCCTATTCTCTTTTGCAACCTTTGGCAATTAATTTAAAAAAAAAATACTGAGGGGGAGGAGCCAAGATGGCGGAAGAGCATGGAAGTTCTTTGTGTGTCTCGCGTCCATGAAATACAGCCAGACCAACACTGAACCATCCTGCACACCTAGAAAACTGGTTGGAGGATTAACCCAACAATCTGCACAACCTGAACCACAGAATTCAGCAGGTAGGTGGCATGGAGAGGTGAACTTGGGGAGCGAGAAGCCGCGGGAAGGGAGGTGCTTTTAAGGGCGGAGAGAGGACGGAGCCGGGGGTGGGGGGGGGAAGAATACGGAGAAAAGCACCCATCCCCCAAAGCAGCTGGAGAGAAAGTGGAAAATTGGAAACAGCCGCAGGGACTAAACTAAAAAGGGAGAAAGGAGAAAGGAGAGGGTTTAAATTCCATTAAGACTGTAAACAAGGGGAGCGCGGCGTCTGCAACTCCGCGGTTCCATACCTGGCGGTGCTCTGGTGGGAAGGGCGAATCCCCAGGAACAGAGTGGAGTCCGGGAGGTTCTCGGGCCACACGGGGAAAAGCGGTTTCACTGCTGGAAGGACATTTGGTAGAGACTGTTGAAGCCACCTGGTCTCAGCAGACCCCAGAAAGTGGCCACATTCATTGGTGCTGGAACAAGGTCGTTAAGGGTGAAGCCTGGTGCCGAATGTGTGTTGTGATTTTCCATAATCCCTGAAACGCTGCTGCTACACCGTCTCGTGAACTTTTTCTGGGGCGGGTGGCACCTGGCCGTATTCTCGGGGCACCGGCAACAGCAGGGTCCAGCAAGCGTTCCTGGGTGCGGCCGGCATTCGGCCCTTGCTCATTCGACCACTGCTCGGTGAGACCCTCCCGCAGAGGGGCGGAACGGGTCGAAGCCACAGTCCTTCAGAAGTAAGGCACCAGGGAAAACAGCCACATCTGAGACAAAACTCGGAAGAGAGGTACTGCCTAGGGCCTGGTCACGGAGAGTGAAAGAGCGGGGAGTAGATGAAAGCTGAAGACAGAGGACGGGTGCGCGATTGCTGACCCAGGAAAAGAGCCTGGGTGGCTGGGTGACGCCATTTTAACCGCTCCCGCGGATGCGCATATGCACCTACCAGCGCCACGACGCTCCGCCCCAGTAGGCCAGCAGCGCCATCTAGTGGAGAGCAGAGCCCTTACACTGAGCCCTGCCCAACTGGGCCAACCTCGCTCTTCAAGAAGACACCTCTCACCGCCTGCTTACTTTATGGACTATAAAGTGCTTCATAGTCTGACTTCTAGGGGAAAACGAGGCAATTTCAGTCCTACTTCAATCTGTTAGCAGGTTCATCTATTCAATTTTCTTTCTTTTTTTTTCTTTTTTCTTTTCCTCTTTTACAATTCTTTTCCTTTTCTCGAATACAGAAAGAGAAAAAATTCATTTTTATTTTCAACTTTTATTAAAAATATTTTTCTTTATTTTTTTTACTATATTTTTACTTTTGTGTAAATTTTTTCAAGTTCTATCTTGCTTCTATCATTTTATTTTAGTCTACTTCAGTGTATTCACCTTTTCAAATTTTCAAACGATTTCCTTTTTTTCTTATTTCTTTTACTTTTTTCTCTTTTTTGTTTCTTTTTCTTGAATGCTTAAAGAGAAAAACTTCATTTTTACTTTCAATTTCTATTAAAAATATTTTTCTTTAATTTTTTTTACTATATTTTTTGCTTTTGTGTAAATTTTTTCAAATTCTATTTTACATCCATCATTTTATTTTAGTCTACTACAGTATATTCACTTTTTCAAATTTTCAAACAATTTCCTTCTTTATTTTCTTCTTTTTCTCTTTTTTGTTGCTTTCCTTTTTCTTGAATACAGAAAGAAAAAAATCATTTTTATTTTTAATTTTTATTAAAAATATTTTTCTTGGGGAGCCTGTGTGGCTCAGTCGGTTGAGTATCTGAATTTGGCCCAGGTCATGATCTCACAGCTTGTGAGTTCGAGCCTCGCATTGGGGTCTTTGCTGACAGCTCAAAGCCTGGAGCCTGCTTTGGATTCTATGCCTCCCTCTCTCTCCCCCTAACCCACTTGCATTCTGTCTCTGTCTCGCTCAAAAATAAATAAACATTAAAAAAATTTAATAAAATTATTTTTCTTTAATTTTTTCCTACTATATTCTTTATTTTTGGGTAAATTTTTTCAAATTGTATTTTACTCCCATCATCTCATTTTAGTCTACTTCAGTGTATTCATTTTTTCAAATTCTCAAACAATTTCATTCCCCCCTCTTTTTTTTCTCTAATCTGTCAAACCACTTTCAACACACCTAGGATTTAGCATCATTTATTAGTTTTGTGTGTGTGTGTATTTTTAATTTTAATATTTTTTTTAATTTTAATTTTTCTACCTCATTAATTCCCTTTCTCCCTTCAAAATGACAAAACAAAGGAATTCACCCCAAAAGAAAGAGCATGAAGAAACAACAGCCAGAGATTTAACCAACACAGATACAAGCAAGAAGTCTGAACCAGAATTTACAATCAGGATAATAATACTAGCTGGAGTTGAAAATAGATTAGAATCCCTTTCTGCAGAGTTAAAAGAAGTAAAAAATAGAATGAAAGAAAAAAATGCTATAACTGAGCTGCAATCACAGATGAATGCCACGGCAGCAAGGATGGATGAGACAGAACAGAGAATC
This sequence comes from Panthera leo, assembly GCF_018350215.1. Lineage (NCBI taxonomy): Eukaryota > Metazoa > Chordata > Mammalia > Carnivora > Felidae > Panthera > Panthera leo. The sequence goes on along the minus strand of NC_056687.1, from coordinate 142,858,005 downwards.
AATGATACGGAGGACAAACTTATAGAGAACAATGAAGCAGAAAAAAAAGTGGGAGATTAAGGCAAAAAAGCACGATTTAAGAACTAGAGAAATCAGTGACTCATTAAAAAGGACCAACATCAGAAACATTGGGGTCCCAGAAAAGGAAGAGACAGAAATAGAGGTAGAAGGGTTATGTGAGCAAATCATAGCGGAAAACTTTCCTAACCTGGGGAAAGACACGGACATCAAAATCCAGGAAGAACAGAGGACCCCCATTAGATTCAACAAAAACTGACCATCAACAAGGCATATCATAGTAAAATTCACAAAATACTCAGGAAAGGAGCAAATCATGAAAGCATCAAGGGAAAAAAAGTCCCTACCCTACAAGGGAAGACAGATCAGGTTTGCAGCAAAACTATCCACAGAAACTTGGCAGGCAAGAAAGGAGTGGCAAGATATATTCAATGTGCTGAATCAGAAAAATATGCAGCCAAGAATTCTTTATCCAGCAAGGCTGTCATTCAAAATAGGAGAGATAAAAAGTTTCCCAGACAAACAAAAATTAAAGGAGTTTGTGACCACTAAACCAGCCCTGCCAGAAATTTTAAGTGGGACTCCCTGAGGGCAAAAAGATGAAAAAACAAATATATACAGAAATAAATGAATAAATAAATACCAAAAGCAACAAATATTAGAAAGGACCAGAGAATATTACCAGAAACTCCAACTCAACAAGCATCATAATGGCAATAAATTCATATCATTCAGTACTCACTCTAAATATTGATGGACTCAATGCTCCAGTCAAAAGACATAGAGTAACAGAGTGGATAAGAAAACAAGATCCATCTATATGCTGTTTACCAGAGACCCACTTTAGACCTAAAGACACCTTCAGACTGAAAATAAGGGGATGGAGAACTATCTATCATGCTAATGGTCAACAAAAGAAAGCCGGAGTGGCCATACTTATATCAGACAATTAGACTTTAAAATAAAGACTGTATCAAGAGATGCAGAAGGGCATTATATCATAATTAAGGGGTCTATCCACCAAGAAGACCTAACAATTGTAAACATTTATGCGCCAAATGTGAGAGTACCCAAGTATATAAATCAATTAATCACAAACGTAAAGAAACTCATCGACAGTAATACCATAATAGTAGGAGACTTCAACACCCCACTCACAGCAATGGACCAATCATCTAATCAAAAAATCAACAAAGAAACAATGGCTTTGAATGACACACTGTACCAGATGGACTTAACAGATATATTCAGAACATTTCATCCTGAAGCAGCAGAATATACATTCTTCTCCAGTACACATGGAACATTCTCCATAATAGACCATATACTGGACACAATTCAGCCCTAAGTGAGTACAAAGAGATCGAGATCATACCGTGCATATTTTCAGACCACAATCTATGAAACTCAAAATCAACTACAAAAAAAAATTTGGAAAGGTAACAAATACTTGGAGACTGAAGAACATCCTACTAAAGAATGAATGGCTAACCAAGAAGTTAAAGAGGAAATTAAAAAGTAGATGGAAGTCAATGAAAATGATAACACCACAACCCAAAACCTCTGGGATGCAGCAAAGGCAGTCATGAGAGGGAAGTATATAGCAACCCAGGCCTTCCTAGAGAAGGAAGAAAGATCTCAGATACACAACCTACCCTTATGCTTGAAGGAGCTGGAAAAAGAATAGCAAATAAGACGCAAAACCAGCAGAAGACAGGAAATAATAAAGATTAGAGCAGAAAGTAATGCTATAGAAACCAAACCAAACCAAACAAAACAAAAAACAAAAAACAGCAGATCAATTAAGCCAGAAGCTGGTTCTTTGAAAGAATTAACAAAATTGATAAACCACTAGCCAGTTTGATCAAAAAGAAAAAGGAAAGGACTCAAATAAATAAAATAAAAAATGAAAGAGGAGAGATCACAACCAACACAACAGAAATACAAACAATAATAAGAGAATATTATGAGCAATTATATGCCAATAAAATGGGCACTCTGGAAGAAATGGACAAATTCCTAGAAACATATACACTACCAAAACTGAAACAGGAAGAAATAGAAAATTTGAACAGACCCATAACCAGTAAAGAAATCGAATTAGTAATCAAAAATGTGCCAAAAACAATAGTCCAAGGCCAGATGGCTTTCCGGGGCAATTCTACCAAACATTTAAGGAAGAGTTAACACCTATTCTCTTGAAGTTGTTCCAAAAAATAGAAATGGAAGGAAAACTTCCAAACTCTTCCTATGAAGTCAGCATTTCCTTGATTCCAAAACCAGACAGAGACCCCACTAAACAGGAGAACTATAGACCAATTTCCCTAATGAACACGGATGCCAAAATCCTCCACAAGATGGATGCCAAAATCCTCCACAAGATATTAGCTAACCGGCTCCAACAATACGTTAAAAAAATTATTCACCACGAACAAGTGGGATTTATACCTGGGATGCAGGGCTGGTTCAATATCCGCAAAACAATTAACGTGATTCATACATCAATAAAAGAAAGGACAAGAACCATATGATCCTCTCAATAGATGCAGAGAAAGCATTTGACAAAATAGAGCATCCTTTCTTGATAAAAACCCTCAAGAAAGAAGGGATAGAAGGAGCATAACTCGAGATCATAAAAGCCACATATTAATGAGCCAACGCTAATATCATCCTCAATGGGGACAAACTGAGAGCTTTCCCCCTAAGGTCAGGAACAAGACAGGGATGTCCACTCTCACCACTGTTATTCAACATGGTATTAGAAGTCTTAGCCTCTGCAATCAGACAACACAAAGAAATAAAAGGCATCCCAATTGGCCAGGAGGGGGGTCAAACTTTCACTCTTCGCAGATGACATGATACTTTACATGGAAAACCCTAAAGGGTCCACCAAAAAACTGCTAGAATTGATTCATGAATTCAGCAAAGTTGCAGGATATAAAATCAATGCACAGAACTCTGTTGCATTCCTATACGCCAACAATGTAGCAACAGAAAGAGAAATCAAGGAATCGATCCCATTTACAGTTGCACAAACAACCATAAAATACCTAGGAATAAATCTAACCAAAGGGTGAAAAATCTATACACTGAAAACTATAGAAAGCTTATGAAAGAAATTGAAGAAGAGACAAAAAAAATGGAAAAAGATTCCATGCTCCTGGATATGAAGAACAAATATTGTTAAAATGTTGATACTACCCAAAGCAATCTACATATTCAATGCAATCCCTATCAAAATAACACCACAGAGCTAGAACAGATAATCCTAAAATTTGTATGGAACCAGAAAAGACCCCAAATAGCCAAAGCGATCTTGAAAAAGAAAACCAAAGCAGGAGGCATCAAATCTCAGACTTCAAGCTATACAACAAAGCTGTAATCATCAAAACAGTATGGCACCGGCACAAGAACAGACACTGATCAATGGAACAGAATAGAGAACCCATAAATGGACCCACAAATGTATGGCCAACTAATCTTTGACAAAGCAGGAAAGAATACCTAATGGAAAAAAGACAGTCTCTTCAGCAAGTGGTGCTGGGGAAACTGGACAGCGACATGCAGAAGAAAGAACCTGGGCCACTTTCTTACACCATACACAAAAATAAACTCAAAATGGATGAAAGACATAAATATAAGACAGGAAGCCATCAAAATCCTACAGGAGAAAGCAGGCAAAAACCTCTTTGATCTTGGCTGCAGCAAGTTCTTAACACGGCTCTGGAGGCAAGGGAAACAAAAGCAAAAATGAACTACTGGGACCTCATCAAAATAAAAAGCTTCTGCACAGCGAAGGAAATAATCAGCAAAACTAAAAGGCAACCAACAGAATGGGAGAAGACATTTGCAAATGACATATCAGATAAAGGGTTAGTATCCAAAATCCATAAAGAACTTATCAAACTCAACACCCAGAAAACAAATAATCCAGTGAAGAAATGGGAAAAAGACATGAATAGATACTTCCCCAAAGAAGACATCCAGATGGCCAACCAACACATGAAAAAGTGCTCAACATCACTCGTCAGGGAAATACAAATCAAAACCACAATGAGATACCACCTGACACCTGTCAGAATGGCTAACATTAATAACTCAGGCAACAACAGATATTGGCAAGGACGCTGAGAAGGAGGATCTCTTTTGCATTGTTGGGGGCAATGCAAGCTGGTGCAGCCACTCTGGAAAACAGTATGGAGGTTCCTCAAAAAACTAAAAATAGAACTACCCTATGACCCAGCAATTGCACTACTAGGCATTTATCCAAGGGATACAGGCGTGCTGTTTCGAATGGATGCATGCACTCCCATGTTTATAGCAGCACTATCAACAATAGCCAAAGTATGGAAAGAGCCCAAATGTCCGTCAATGGACGAATGGATAAAAATGTGGTATATATATACAATGGAGTATTACTTGGCAATCAAAAAGAATGAAATCTTGCTATTTGCAACTACGTGGATGGAACTGGGGGGTATTATGCTAAGTGAAATTAGTCAGAGAAAAACAAAAATCATATGACTTCACTCATATGAGGACTTTAAGAGACAAAACAGATGAACATAAGGGAAGGGAAACAAAAATAATATAAAAACAGGGAGGGGGACAAAACATGAGAGACTCTTAAGGTTGGAGAACAAACTGAGGGTTACTGGAGGGGTTGTGGGAAGGGGGATGGGCTAAATGGGTAAGGGGCACCAAGGAATCTACTCCTGAAATCAGTTTTGCACTATATGCTAGCTAATTTGGATGTAAATTTTAAAAAATAAAAAATAAAAATAAGTAAATAAATTACAAGCGATAAAAAAAAAAAAATACTGAGGCTCCAGGTGGGCTATTTAGCATGTAAAGCATGTCCACAGGTAGCCTGTTTATGACCTCTGGCTTTAGAAACCCTAGGGGTGTCCTATCATTTGCCAGAGTCACAAGAAACCATAGAGGAGCACCAAACTAAAGGCAGTCAGAAGTAAAAGCTCATCTCGCATTTGAGGCATAGCCTACATTCAAGAAGAAAACTCATCTGTCAACCCTACAGTGACAACTTGGCAAAGAATGTTCCTCTCTAGTTTATATTCCTGTTTTCTCTGTTTCTCATAGGGCCCATCAATTAGGTAGAGGATGGCAGGGTCTCCAAGGCGATAAGGAAACCCAATGTCAATGGCACTCTAGCTGTTGGCAGCATCTTTAATAGTGACCGATGGAGGAATCAGGCAGTTTGAATGAATGTGGTTTTCTTTTTCTCTGCATTTCTTGATTTTGTTGCTGTTGTTGATTGCCCGTTAGCTTTACAGCTTTTAGTCTTGGAGACAGGAATGAAAAAAATGAAAGATTTCTGTGGGAGTCCAGCCGAGGACTCTGGAAATTATAGAATCTGTGATTGTAGAGACTATCTGCCTCATTCCCTTAATTTTACAGAGGAGGAAGCTGAGGCTATGAGGTGACATTATTGTCTCACTGACAGGCAAGGCCTCCACAGTTCAAAAGAAGTTTCCAAGGCTGTGGCCTGCTGAGCTCCATAAGGATTTCTTTTGGAAAGTTGGGTCTCCATCCTGCCTCTTGTGCTGGAACAGGAGTCTCAGTCCTTCAGGTCAAATCCTGTGAGCACTTAGCTGAAGGAAATCATTATGTATTAGCTGAAGGAAGTTATTATGACATTATTAAGAGACTGTTAATACATTTTGGGCTTATAAGTGATACTGTGAACTTGACCTAGATAGGTCAATGCTGTAAGCCAACTCTGTTGGAGATGGAAGGCAGGCACTTGCACTATTGGAGGACCTTAAGGGGAAGATCTCAAACAAGTCTCTTCTTCTACCTTAGTGTTTCCATCTTCACCATCAGCAACTTTCTAGGCATCCAGCCCCTATCCTCAGACCCATGGGGTTTCTGGTTGCCCTGGACCATTGACAAGGGTCAACTGACCCATGTAGTAATTTGGGGAAGGGTCGAATGATATCACTCTTGCTGGAGAACCCACAGGCTCATCACTGGCCGTTGTGGGTGAATGTTGTTTACTGATGACCTGAGTTAGCGATGGTAGAGGCAACAGTATAGAACATTCTCCACTGGCAATCAGAGCGTCTATAAACACTGACTCAACTTCTGAGAGCTCCCTGGTGCTGCACCTGTGTTCCTTGCAGCCCGATTCTGAGGAATTTTGTGACACCAACTGTGTTACTAGTTATGTTGTCCCTTCAAGCCTCTCCATGCAATCCCCATGTGTCCCCACCCCACCCACAGATCTCTTCCTGATCCTCTAATGGAATGGGGGTAACCAGCTCTTCATCCTCAAATTTATTATTGATCATAAAGCATGTTTTTCTTTTGCTACTCAAAATAGCCAGGTTCTTGTGAAGAAAGCCTTTCTTTTAAAAGCAACTATCTTTGCCAAGGGCCTCAGAAGTACATTTTGAAATTCAAGGCTGTGCAGCCTTCCTTTCTTTTTCTCTGCATTTTTGCTGTGGCAAACCTACCCCGAGGGCAGCATATAGAACAGGAAGTCCTTGTTGCTGTGTGTACAGCGGGGACAGGACAGCAGTGAATGGACCGCAGGAGCATCATGCATTGGTTAATTTAAAACTAGATGCTACATAGAGCATTTAGATCATTTCCCACCCACCCCTGATGTTTGCAAATGATCCATGTAATTGAAGAGAAATTGGGGCCCTTGTTACCTTAAGTTAGCCAGACTCTTGCTCAACTTCCCATTTCATATGCTGCTTTGCTGTGATTTGAATATAAATGATTTTACCCAAGAAGAGAAATATGAAAACCTTTTTTATAGGAATAGTATTCTTGGAAAGCAGCCTTGGGTCTTTGCCTTTGTCTCTTCAGAAGTTGCTTTAAGGTGGGTCATTCAGGCATCTCCTACCCAGGAACAGAGAGAATCTGAGGAGGGTCCTCACAGCTGAGAGAAGCAGTAAGAAAAAAAGCATATTCAGAAACCACCTGGGGCCTGAGGTGGAATAAATATATTGTCTGTGGTTTTCAAGGATGATTCTAGTTAGTTGCCCACATATTCTTGAAGGAAGCCTTTGTGTCTTTCATTGAGATACAGGATACAGTTTGAGCGATTCTCAGCCTTTCTGCTGGGGAGAAAAGAATCCTGCATTGACCTCATCATCATTATTTCTTACTTCTGTTTCCATTCCTCCAATCGTAGATGTTTTACCTACTTAATAGGTTGTCTCTTATTAGAGGCTGACACCGTGGGAGTGGGACAATGTGGAAAGCCAACACGTAATGCCCTAGAGTTTTTCAGCATTTGGTCCCTGGTCATCCGGATTCGAGCCAGTAGCTGGTCAAAGGGAGCACATCTGACCTCTTCAAATAATTGGGCAAACGTGGACAACATGGGATTACAAGGTCCGTTCCGGACTGTGGATTCCCCCACTTTGCTGGTTTTAACACTGGCTATGGCTGTGAAACTCGAATCGGTTCCTGCCTGCTCCAGCCAGCTTCCAGCTCCCTGGGTGCGCGGTCCAGCGGCCTCACCCCCTGCCCGAACCAGGTCCTACCTCACCTCAGGCTCCCTTCAGTTCTAGTAGGGCCTGGACTCAGTCATGAGGCCCTGGGTGCTGGCTCTCTCCCTGGGAGCTTACCCTGTCCTCCTGCAGAGTCTCAGCCTGTGAACATGTCTGGAATGCTAATACTCTGCCTCACGTTTTGCCCAATTATTTGAAGAGGTCAGATGTGCTCCCTTTGACCAGCTACTGGCTCAAATCTGGATGACCAGGGATCAAATGCTGAAAAACTCTAGGGCATTACGTGTTGGCTTTCCCACACTACTGACAGATATCCATGAGTAGTTTCTCTTGGCTTCAACTTTCCTCTTCTCTCTCGTCAACACAGCAGTATGGCTAAAAGTCTGAAGTATGGGCTTTGAAGTTGGACTTCCCTGGAATATTTCTTGCTTCTTCCTCTGGATAGCTTTGTGACCTTGGGAAGGTTATTAAATTTTCCTTGGGCTTCATTTTCTCTTTCAGAGGATAACAGCAGTTTCAATGTAGTAGACACGGTTTCGTTGTCTCTTTCTAACTGAACTGCAGCTTTGTTCTGGTCTCCATCCTTCCTCCATAGATCCTCAGGGAAAGGGAGCTTTGTAACACTGGCTTCATGAATGGGCACATGTCCTAGTTACGTTCATGGAGAATTGAGGGGAAATCTGCTGGTGGCCAGTTCCCTGACTCCTGAGAGCCACGAGGAGAGTCTCTTTTCTGTCTGGATATTGGATGTGACAATCTGAAGCTGCTGTAGCCATCTTGCTACACTCTGGTGATGCAACCACACTGAGGATATAAGAGCATGGACATGGGTAGACACCTATTTCTTGCATGACACGGTTGAAGCACAGGGATCAACCCAATCCTGAAGTCTCCTTTCCACTGGATTCCCTCTTATAGAGAGAATAGATTTACTTCCTAGTTAAGTCCATTTGAGTAAAAGGTTTTATTTCTTTTAGCTAAATGGATCATTTTTGAGAGAGAGAGAGAGAGGGAGAAGGAGAGGGAGAGGGAGAGGGAGAGGGAGAGGGAGAGGGAGAGGGAGAGGGAGAGGGAGAGGGAGAGGGAGAGAGAGAGAGGAGCAGAGTTCACCCAAAGCAGGGCTCTTGTTTTACCCAAAGCGGGTCTTGAGCTCAGCCAATGTGGGACTCAGAATCATGAACCGTGAAATCATGACCTGAGCCAAAGTCCAATGCTTAATGAGCCACCCAGGCACCCTTGGCCCAAAGAATCTTAACTTTACAAGTAGAGTTATTGGTAGTTCTAAATGAGAATAAAGCGTGTAATGTAGTAAGCACAGCATTGATGCATGTCACCTATTATTGTGAATATTATTTTTATTATGAATCAACTGACTCTCCTGGACCTGCCTTTTGGGGGGCTGTGCCTATCTTCTCTGACCTTTCCCATTTAGTCCTGGCGTGTGTGTTCATAAATTCCTTGCTGCTGAAGTCCCAGTGTGTTCCGTTCCCAATCCTTCCTGAGCTATGATTACCAGAAGAGGGAAGAAGAGAGGTAAATGTCCATTGGGAAGACATGATTCATTCCTTAATTCTGCAGGCACTGGGTAGAATTTATTATGGGCTCTTGTGTGTGCCTCTGTGCCCTTACTGCTAGTATTCTTCTAGGATTTCTCCACATGATTGTCCGTTTCAACTCATTTATGCCTCCTTGAACCAGGCTGAATTCCCATTTACCATCTCGTCCCTCCCTGGCTGGGCTTTCTCTCCTGGTCTGCTCTCAGATGGACGTGTCTCGCATTACCCTGGTTCACGGAGCCACCGTGAGGCCCTTCACTTTTGGCCCATCCATCTTCAAGATTCATCTTCTATCTGTATTCGCTTTGCATCCCACCTCCTTGTCTGTTACCATATAGACACACATGGCCCTGGGGCGTGATCTGTGGAGCGAGCCAAGCTGGGGCATCGTCAATGCAGAGATGTTGTCCCAGAGAACTAGAATGTAAAGCTACTTTCAATTACCAAACATAAGTTAGTTCATCCAATTAAAAAAATCACAAACCCATCGGACATTACCAAAGTGCAGTTTAAAGTTAAAGTGCATTTTCAAGTTAATGTATGACTAATGCTTTCCTTGGCTCAGCCTGTTCACAGCTGGGTTTTGAAAACTAAGTTTGTTTCTCATTCCTGGTTACCGTTGCCAGTGTATTTGTCTCTGTTTGAGAGCCATGCAGTTAGGGAGACCTTGGGTTACCACAATGCCGTGATGTTCAGGTTACCTGCTTTTTTGTTTGTTTGGTTTGTTTTGTTTTTCAAAATGCGTATTACATTTGATGGAGAACTGAGAAGCCAGGAATCGAGAATTGGTGTAGGCTGGAACAGAAAATGAAGAATTTCAGGTGTCATCCGTCAGAGCAGGAATAATATTTCAAACCCTATTAGGATTCTATAATTAGGGAGAAGTTATCTCGACCTGAAGAATAGTGTAATTGGATGATATCAGCTGGGAGATAAGTAAGGAGTTACCATGGCTGGATTTAAACTTCTTATTGCTTAAGCTAATTCAATATCTAATTTGAGAGGCATGAATTTGCAGCATTCCCATAAGGGGAAAATTCATGTCCCCAGTTCCTTACTGGGTCTAATAATAATTCCTTACATGTATATCATCCTTCATGGTTATCTCACTGACATCACCTTGAAGTCCAATAACACGCTCTCCTGCTAAAGATAGTCACTGCCAAGTTGCCTGTCACGGGATATGGCGGATGACCTAGAAAAAAACGTAAATCTACAGATGATCCTCCAAGCCCATGCAGCCAGCAGTTTTAATGTCAGTGTTTCTGCCTGGATGTGAATACACTGCATGTCAGATGGTCAGACAATTAGAGCGTTTCTGCTCTCCTTCTGGGCCTTTTCTCTGCTTCAAGGGACGATGAGCAGTGAACACGGTTGTGGACGCATTTATTAAGCAGCTGTCAGGGTCTGACATCCATAATCTCATGTCTTATAATCAGTGGCACTTCAGCTCTACTGTGTGAGAATCGCCTGGGAAAGTTTGCCACTAATCCCAGTGTCTGGGCCACATTGCAGATCAAGGCCTTGGTATTTTCGGAGCTCCCCAGGGGATTCCAGTTTGCAGTCAGATGCCAACCATCCATTGCTCACAGTGGCCCCTTTGGCACCCTGGAAATGGAGGGCCAGTAAGTTTAACTGAGTGCTCAAGGTAATAGCATGAGTAAGCTTTGGAGGTAACATTTAAAAGCAAATCTGGGGGTGCCTGGGTGGCTCAGTTGGTTAAGCGTCCAACTTTGACTCCGGTCATGATCTCCCGGTTCATGGGTTCGAGCCCCATGTCGGGCTCTGTGCTGACAGCCCAGAGCCTGGAGCCTGAGTCAGAATCTGTGTCTCCCTCTGTCTCTGCGCCCCTCTTGCCCTCTGTCTCTCTCTCTCCCTCTCAAAAATAAATAAACATTAAAAAAATTTTAAAGCAAATCTGTGAGTGTTCAAGGTAATGCTCATTTGCTTACGTGCCTCAGCCTCTCAGGAAACGGAAGAGTATGGCATTAAAGGTAAGATATTTAAAGTGTTTGGCACACTATTTATGTTAACTAATGTATTTCATTTCATTTCATTCCATGTCTTATGTGGCTGATTTTCGAGAAACTCTCCATGGCAAAAGGCAGTCGTGGTGCTGCTTTGGTTGAGACCCAGTGGTTGTAGGATGCATGTTCCTGGGTCAATGGACATTTTCCTACGTGCCTCCAGGACCCGGAATGTCGCGTTTAGCTGTGCTGAGGCTTCCCTGGCTGTTGTCACGGGTTTTCCTTGCGGACACACTCCCAGGAACAGAGGCTGAGTCGATAGCCAGGATGCTCAGTGCTGAAGAGCAGACACCTTTGCCACTTCTAGCTGAGGCCTGACGATAGTTGAGGCAAGCAGCACCCCCACCTGCCTTCTCTGCTCCTGATCTGCTGGGCGGCAGCCTTAGCATTTAGCTAAATAAAAGATATTAGATTCTTGGGTCTATGCAGCCAATTTCTTCTCGGCATTTTTACACCTTGGGAGATTGCCTGATGTGACAGAAAACATCCCAAGCGAGACGGAATTTGAAGGAGGAAATGAAGCAGGTGGCTTGTGTGACAGCAACAGGGTAGAACTTGAACTTTATTTGTCCTGCTGGCTCTTGAATCTCCAGGGAGAGGCTGCGCCGCATTAGGCTGCCTCCTCTCACTAAAATTCCACAGGAGCATAGCCTACGGCTGGAGGCAAATGTGGAGAGGGTGGCTGGGAGATGGGCAGTGGGGAGATGAGGGGGATTAAGCTGTCAGAAAGCACTTTAAAGGGATACGTCATGCTGACCACTGGCAGCTCGGAGGCCACAGACCGCAGGAGAGGCTTCTGGCTTTCCCGGAGTACTTTTGCAGGACATCTCAGCAGCGACTTCTCCCTGGACTAGCTGTTAGCATTTCCGGCTGACGGCCGAGACAGGAGCAGACCATCAAAGCCGGAGGTCTGCTTTGCCGCTGAAGCATTTCAAGTTCACAGAGCCCCTTTTATTCATTTCTCTTAAAAACCAATTTCCAGGAGGCAGTGGTGTTTGCGCTTGTTTGGTGATGAGAGGAGCCCAGATAGGTGTCCGGGAGGAGCAGGCAGGTGGCGACTTTGACTTTCCGCTGCCCGGGTTGAAAATGCAAAGCACGTCTTGGAGGCAGACAGGAGTTCTAAGAAATAATTGTGCCTCCAGGGAGCTCGCTTCTGACATGGTCTTAGTCTCTGCGTCATTCTGGCAACTGTTTGGAAGTGCATACTGTGTCTTCAGAGTAGGAAATATTCCAATGAGGGGAATATAAAAATTTCTCCGAGAGGAAGGTAACCTTGTACGCAACCATCACAATGCCGTGATTATGTGGGCGGTCTCGGGAATCACACACTTGTAGTTGTAATCCAGGGCTCCCACCCCAGGAAGTAATTTCGCCTTTTCAGACTTCATTATCTGTATGTAGGAGGTAGAAGGTATTAGCAAGAGCAGTGGTTTTCAAACTTTCTGGGCATTAGAATTGCCTGGAAGATTATTGAATATAGATTCCTGGCCTTCACCGTCAGAGTTGGATTTAGTAGGTTTGGGGTGCAGCTTGAATATTTGTATTTCTTATTAGTTCCCTAGGGATGCTGCTGCTGGTCAGGGGACCACATTCATTTATTCTGTGGATTTTTGTTAAGCCATGTTTCCAGCATTTATCCAGACATAGGTGATAGTGGTGAGTAAAACAAAGTTCTTGTCCTCACGAAGTTCTAAGAGATGGCAACACACACACACACACACACACACACACACACACACACACATATACATAGTAAAATAAGTATGTGGGGGAGGAAGAAATTTTCCTCTATGTAAGATTCTTCCTCTGTTATAAGGTTTTTCCAGTAGAAAAAAATCCAAAGTTCTTTTATGTACACATGGAAGCCCAATAATGAAATTAAGACCCGAAGAAATGACCAAGGCAGGCCATTTTTATACTTTTTTTAGACAAAGGAGACAACATATCTGTGAGGAATTCGCGGGACAAAGAAAACAACTTTAAAGGGAATGTCTATTTGTAAGGAATTCTAAACAAAATTTGTGCTGGGGCAGTGAATTAGTAAAAAGTTATAAGGAGTTTATACAGCCTTCTCAGCTCTCTATTTCTTATCTTTGGTCATAAGGCTCTCTTCTTCGTCCCTGGTACAGGGAGAGTGCCTTTCACATGGCAGATTTATTTCTCACTTTCTGGAAACAAAGATAGTGAGGCAGTCAGAGTGTTCTTTTTGTATTGGCTGTTTCTTAAGTTACTTTTATTTAAAATATTCAATATGCCAAAGTGGCACATTTTAAAGGAGATTGCCCTTGGCCCCTACAAATAACATTAAAATGATAAGGGCTTCTGTGACGAAGTTATGGTAGAAATACCATTCTACATACAACGGTCAAGGTAGTATTTACCAATATACTGACATGTGAGCGCATACCTGAAAGAATGATTTCTCTCTGTCTATACCTGGAGGGGGGGGAGTATTTTGAGCAAACAAGACAGGAAGTCCAAAAGGCCCTGAGGCAGGAGTGTGGTATGTGTATTAAGAACAGTGAAGTGGACAGCATGGCTTGACGATGAATAATGGTAAGAAAGAACGGAAGGGGGAGGTCTCTAGGACATTAAAATGGGACACCGGTGGAAAGTTTGCTCAGAGGGGGAGCTTGACCTGACTTCCATCATAGAGGATTTACTCTGGCTGCTGTGCTGAGAACGGACTGCAGTACAGTGAGGATGGCGGGTGTGGAGATTAGTCAGGAGGCTACTGCAATAATCTGGGTGATACATAATGGTAGCTTGGACCAAGGTTGGGAGGAGTGGTTGAAATTCTGAATAACTTATGTAGGTAGAGCTAACAAGATTTGCCAATGGATTTGATGTGGGATAAGGAGAAAAAGAGGAGTCAAGAATTACTCCAGGCTTGGCTTAGATATCTGGAAAAATGAAGATCTGTTGGCACAGACAAGCCTCTTCAGATCTTGTTCTCAGTATTTGAGAAATTTTAGTTTTAGTGTTTAAGTCAAGAAACACTTTGACTTAATTGCTTCGCTCTGTTTCTTTAATCATGGCACTATCCCAAAACCGGACCACATATGTATCTGGGCTCATAAGAGTTACACAGAACACATGTCTAATCCACCCCACCATAATGTATAGCTCTTTGATGGTGGAGACATCATTGTAATGGAATACAGAGGGGTGGAGGCAGGGATAACAGTTATAAGTTTACCAGAGGGGGTTAATAAAGACCTCAATTGAAATCTTTAGAAATAATCTCCACTGTCTGAACTGGCTTTAGACATATGGACAGAGGGCACTGAACCAGGCTTCCAAAAGTAGAATATGGAAAATCGTTGATATTTTAGCATGCTCTATGGTGAGATCCTGGCTCATAATTAAGTCCAAATTCCTTCACATGGAGCAAGGAGATCTGAATAAGTCTTCTTTCCTTCTAAAATTATCCTGTCCACTCTCCTCTTATGAGCTATCTTCTATTAAAAAATATTGAACTTTTCTTTTTTAAAAATTTCTACAGAGTACCATTCTCTTTTTTATCTTTGAAGCTTTCATGTACACATCTTCCTTTGCCTGAAACATTTCATCCCAGTCCCCATTTTCACTCAGGTGTCTCTTCCTCTCCAAACACACATCTGATTAATCCTAAATTTTCCTTCAGGATTGGAATGTCACTTCCTTGGGAAAGCCTACTCTGCTCTCCCCGTTGGGTCAGCTCCCTCTCTTACATGTCCTTATAGCACCTTACTTTCCCTACTGTAGTTCCTGTCACATTGAATGGCCAGTGCCTGTTGACTTCTGCCTCCCTATATTGAACATTCCTTGAGGGCAGAGATATATCCTTTCTACGACTCACAGCCTAGCACAGAGCTGACAAGTGGATGCACTGAAAGACTTGTTCATTGACTGAGTGACTGACTGACTGAATGAATGAATGAACAAATGAATAAGAGGTTTCTACGGGCCCAAGACTGTGATAGAGTGGCATTGGGTCAGAGGCTGCATCTTAGACTTTGAAGAGCATGGAACTTGAGTATAGCCCCATGCTGGATGTGGGCAGTATAAACTGAGTAGTTGAAGTCAGCTGGTTCAGAGCCATGCTGGGCTTCAGCAGAATTTGCCATGGAGGTAAAAACAAAAAGACCTAAACACTTAAAAATGAGTAAGGCAAAGTGAAGTTTAAATGGTTGTCATTAGGGTTTGACTTCTATATACACAGTGGCCACAAATTGCTAATTAGGAAGTTAACAAGCTTGTGATTTGATCTAATATCTGGCTTGATTGAATCCCATCAGCATTATTGTAGACAAGAGGTGAATTTAAATTAAAGTTTCCAAGTCAGTATGACATAATAAACTGATAACTGTGGAGACTTTGATTGGAGCACACCTATTTCTCTACGAAAAAACACATCAACCTTCTCCCCAGGAGGAAACAGAGCCTGTGGAGGCCTAAGGAAACAAAGTGGGGCTTGGCACCCATGTTGGGGGTGATCAGGAATCCCCAGTGACAAAATGGTCTGGCAGATGATGCAGTTAGTATTTAGAGTGCTAAAAGAAAAATTTCCACAGACAACTTACTGATCTGGTAGGCTTTTATTCAGTGATTCATGAATCAGGCAGCATTTAACCTAGCAGATAGAAAGGAGCTTCAAAGACCTTAACAAAGTGATAGACCACAGAGGGCAAGAACAAGAGAGTCATACTGGGCATTTGCTGATTGGTTAAAGTGAAATTTCTTTCCTTACATGGAGCAAAGGGAGGTCTAGCAGCTAGATTAGGTAAATTGTGCTAGCAGGCAAGTACTGATTGGATTAAACAGGCCTTCCTTTTCTGGGAGATCTGAGCACAGAAATTTGTTAAGTTTGGTTTGCTAATGTGGAGCTTGGCATGAATGACTCCATCTTGGGTCTAATCTGGTAACTTGAACAAGAGTGAAGTTCCTATCAATCAAGAGGCTTCCTGCCAAGTGGACCGAGCATATTGTGTGTAATCTGAGGACGAGCCCATTTTTATCTCTGTATCTGTTTTCAAGGGTTGGACCTCCCAGTGCTTGGCACAGTCTCTGACAGAGAAGGCACTCAGTATGAGTTTGTTGAAAGAATAAATGAATGGGTGAATGAGTAGAGCACTGAGGGATAAGGAGGAGGGCATGAGCATTTCTTATATACCTAAGCACCATGTGACATCATATAAAATAATGCATCTTCTCTTGGGGTGCCTGAGTGGCTCAGTAGGTCAAGCGTCTGACTTTGGCTCAGGTCATGGTCTCACAGTTCACGAGTTCGAGCCTTGCATCAGGCTCTTGTGCTGAAAGCTTAGAGATTGGAGCCTACCTCAGATTCTGTGTCTCCCTCTCTCTCTGCCTCTCTTCCACTTGCGCTCTGTCTCTCTTTCTCTCAAAAATAAATAAACATTAAGAATATTAAAATAGTGCGTCTTCTCTTCACAACAGCTCTGTGCAATTGGTGAGCTGTCTTGTTCTTCCCACAAGTAGTTTCACCTTTTAGAAACTATATAACCTTAAATAATGTAACTGAATCTCCTTGACCCTTGATCCTCCTCATCAGTAGAATGGAAATAAAAATACATGTTTTACCGGGATGTTATGAGAATTGAATAAAAGGTAAGGTATGTAAAGTACATGGTAAATAGCGCACACTCAAGGTTTAGCTTCATTCCCTCAGAAGATGTTTCTGGGGTAATTGAATGGCAGATTTAAAGACATTGGCTTATAACGGCTCTTTGGCCATCCCTAGGAGCGCTGATGTAGTCATGCAAATTTTTGTTCACAGTTTGGAAAAGGTAATCATCCAAAAAAATTCCCTGCGTCAAAGATACGGAATATTCCACTCATGAGATTTCACTGCCCTGGAGCATCAGAAATGTGAACTCCAGCCATGGCGGCTACAAGGCTGTAACCCAGCCAGAAAGAGGGGAGGAGAGAAATTTCCAGTGGAAGGTGGCAGCATTGTCATGGCCACTCTTTCTCTTTTGTGGTGGTGATGCTTGGTCATCCAGCCCTGTATGGCCAGTGGTTCCTCTCTGGGGAAGAACCCCACACTCCCAGGATGAATGTGAGGCATCTGTTATCTCATCCCGATTCACAGGATGAAAGGGAGTCTTTGAGGATGTCTTTTTGCGACAGTTTGTTTGCCTCCGGGAGGACTGTTGGCAATTTCACTACCTTGTAATGTGTTGGGTTGGGGAAGACAGCATCCATTTTCTCCTTATGAGAATCTTCTTTATCGCCTGGCATATTTCTTTGTAGTGTCTTGAGATTGCGAAATTGGGAATAACAAAACATGCAGAAATGAGTCATAGGTGAGAGCGATGGTTCCGAAATGACAAAATAGGCTGTAGGTGGGATGCAGTTTAAAATGGAACATGAACAGTGACACGTTTTTCTTTCCCCTTTTCTTCCTTCCCTCCACCCCACTTCCAACCCTTATCTAGGAATAGAGGCAAAAGACAATGTGGGGAGTGCATGGACTCCACTCATGCAGGCCACGTGAGGGATCAAATCATAAAATCACATAGTTGGGAAGAGAGAAAAGAAATAAAAGGTAGGAGGCCAGGGATGAAGGCTGCAATGTATAGATAACTGAATTTTATATATGAATTTTATTGCTAAAGCTTGGATCTCATCGTCCTCTCTTTCAGTCTGCAGTCAGGAAATAAAGGAGAAGGCAAAATTAGAGAAGCATAACATATGGAAAATGGCACACTTCTTGGCCATTCTCTTGGTGAAGGCCAACATGAAGAGAGGGAGAGAAAGTAGAATACCTCTAGTAGGAGGAACCCCTCATTGACTTGGCAAAAGATGTGGGTACAAAGATAGGTAAAGAATTAGTGCACTAATTCAGTCTCTCACAATTAGCCAGGTCTAAGCTTTTCATCTTCTGCTTTTGGAAATGTCAAGGTAGACCCCACTGTGGCAAGAACTCAAGTTACATTCCTTTTGTCTGGTTTAGTATGAAGAATAACTCCAAAAAAGAACTGATGATTTTGTCACATGGTAGTGGTGCTATCACTAAATGGCAATTTTATTACAATATGTAAATGTATCCAATCAACATCTTGTACGCCATAAATTTACACAATATTGTATGTCAAATGTATTTCGATTAAAAAAAGAAAGAATCATGTATAAGCCCCTTCTAACCTGGAGGGTCTCAATATGGACAAATTGAATTGCCAATTTCGGTGACTTGGTTTATAATTTTTTAAATGCTTATCTATTTATTTTGAGAGAGAGAGAGAGAGAGAAAGAGAGCAGGAAAGGGACTGAGAGAGAGGGAGAGAGAGAATCATTCCAAGCAGGCTCCGTACTGTCAGCACAGAACCTGATGGGGGGCTCAAACCCATGAATTGTGAGAGCATGACCTGAACTGAAACCAAGAGTTGGGCTTAGCCAACTGAGCCACCCAGGTGCTCCTAGGTTACTCAGTGGCTCACTAGGGCGTCACTATTGTTTGCTATGAGAGGGAAGTATACGACAAAGGCTTCTGTAAGAGGACTGATAAGATGCAGTCCAGAAAAGTCGGTAACAAAGTGCATTTGCATTTAGTGGATTCTATTTCCCATTTTATGAATATGATATCTATAGTTGTGAATCCCCTCAACCCCTTGATTCCATTCATTGATAATTTATTTTTAAAAGCATTTTTATGATTACTTTCTCTGTTCGTCTAGGGACTAGAATGTCAGCATGTTTTGCCTGGTGGAAGTTGTAGATTCTGGCCAGTAGCATCCGCTCTGACACTTTGTTATCTCTAGGGTCTCAACTTTGTCCGTGAGTGACATTCTGTCTCCTTTTTTTTTCTGCCCCAGGGTGATTGGCTTTGGTGTTCCAATTAAAAGATGGCCTTGAATTTAAGATAAGCTTACCATACTATTTCCCACTTCTATTTTTTTCCCTTCGTTGTTTCATAATTTGCCATTTATATTTTAAAGGGCACTTGGGTGGCTCAGGAAGTTCACTGACTGACTGACTCTTGATTTCAGCTCGGGTCATGATCTAACGGTTTGTAAGATCAAGCTCTGCGTCAGGCTCTGCACTGACAGCTCGGAGCCACCTTGAGATTCTCTCTCTCTCCCTCTCTCCACCCTTTCCCCTGCCTCTCTCTGTCTCTCAAAATAAAATAAATAAACATTGAAAAAAACAAAACAAAACAAAAAAGAAATAAAAGAAATAGAAGGGCAACCACAGAAAACAATGTACAAGTCATCGAAATATTATAAAGGAAACACCCATGAAATCACTACCCAGTTCAACAAAGAAAGTGTCGCTAGCACCCCAGGAAACATCCATGTGCAACTCTAGGCCTTCCCTCTTTCTAAAAAATAAGCACCATCTTAACTTTTGAATTACAACTTTCTTGCATTTCTTTATGGTTTCATCTCTCAAATGTTTATCCCTTGATACAATAGTTTAAATTTGCTCACGTTTAAGAACTTAAAAAAAAATTTTTTTTAATCTAAGGATTCTCCTTCTATCTTTTTGTTTTCCTTACATTTTATCTGCTAAAAAACCTAGGCCACTTAACTGGTAGAGTTTTGCACAGTGTGGGTTTTATGAATTGTGTAATGATGGTGAAGTTCAACTGTGTATTTCCTGCAAATGAAATGAAGTTTTACCAGACTCAGCTTCACTCCCTTTGGCCAGACTCTAGGTAATGTATTCTTTTATCAGGAGGTGCATCATTTCTTCTTTTAGCAGGAGCTGATACTTAGATCCATTTGTGAGTTGTAGACGTCACTTAATGGTACAGTTCACATAGGAATGACAGAATAGATGCTTGATTTTCTCCCTTTATTTGCCAGTTTTTCTTTTTTTTTATTTTTAGAAAGAGAGAGAACAAGAGAGCATGTGAGCAAGGCAGGGAGAGAGAGAGAGAGAGAGAGAGAGAGAGAGAGAGAGAGAGAGAATCTCAAATAGGCTCCATGCTCAGTGCAAAGTCTGATGAGCCCATGACCCTGGGATCATGACTTGAGCCAAAATCAAGAGTCAGACCCTTAACAGACTGAGCCACCCAGATGCCCCTATTTGTCAGTTTTCAAAACAATGAATTTGTTTCTGTAATCCTTTGAAAGCAACCAATTTTTATATCATTATTAATACATGATTTGATAAGTTTGCAATTCTTATCTTTACTGAAGCCCACTCTGTACCAAATTTGGCCAGTGGGAGCTTCTTCAGTTTGGTTCACAAATCTGTTTCCATGTGAACCCTCTAGTCTTTGATATCTTCCTTACTATGCAGTAGGACTTTCTAGGCTCATCTTGTACATTTCCTTGTCTGGTCAACAACCTGGGTGCTAGGGATAGTCTTTGCTACTGGGCTTGTCATTCTTTGTTTTTCTTTGTTTTCCTGGTTGTATTTAAGGGATACCTTGCCACTTAGTTTTGTTGTAGATGTTGTTTGTAGATTTTCATATTGCTTTTTAGGTACTCTGGTTTTTTTTGGGGTTTTGGGAAGAAAAAAAAGCTTTGCTGCTTTTATTATGGCTATATTTACATCTGACCTCACTATCTGATATAGAGATACATTAAAGAATATAAAAATATAATCTGTCATATTAACTAATAAATGACAGAATAAACATGTAGGGAAAAGTTCTTTTCTTTAGCAAATGTATACTTTTTGGTTTGTAATGACATTACCTTAAATAAGATATTTGGGATTACTTGGATTATACAGTTAATGTTTTTAAATTTCATTCTCTATTTCTCTTTTTGTTTATATTATCAGAAACAGTGAACTAAAGACAAAAACTGTATGATCTCACTTATATGTGGAATCTAAAAAAAGAAAGAAAGAAAAAGAGAAAAGAAACTCCTAGAAAAAGAGATCAGACTTGTAGAAATGGGGCAGGGTGGGGGGACTGTAGAAAGTTGGTCAACAGGTACAAATTTGCACTTATAAGACAAATAAGTGAGGGATATAAGGTACAACATGTTGACTATGGCAAACATTGCTAGATGGCATATAGGAAGGTTTTTAAGAGAGTAAATCCTATTAGGTGTTATCACAAGGAGAACATTTTGTTTCTTTTTATTGTGTCCATATGAAAATATGGTTGTTAGCTGAATCTATTTTGGTAATCAATTCACTATATATGTAAATCGAGCCATCACGCTGTATGCCCTACACTTATACAGTGATGTATGTCATTTTATTTCTCAATAAAAATGATTTTAAATGAACAAAAGAGTAATACTTTCTAAAGTTGTTCCACTTTAGTTGGACCCCAAAGAACTCTTTAAACCCAGAATATCAAAAGTCCTCTTTGATGCACTTCCCTTTAATGACTCCTTTCACAAAAGGGACTCTAAAGTCAATGAAAAGAAACCAGTGGTTAACAGATTTCTATATATTCATCCCACTTATCATTGTTTTTCTTCTTAAATTCTTCTTCTCTCATAGTCTCCTTTATCTTCTCCCAGTTACATAATAAAAGTTTTCATGCGTGCAATTGTAGGTAAGTGGATACAGGAACTGGGAAACAGAGGGGGTTATTCCTCACATTAATAGCAGCCATCCTGCAAAGCCCGTTACACTTAGAATAAGGACGATATAAATCCAAACAAGGCTCTATTCAGTCTCTAGTTTTAATGTACCACACCAGCTAGAGTTTTTGTTTAGCCAGCTTACTTTCCTAATATCTTTCTCTTGGCTCGTATGAATAATCCCTTTCCCATGCCATATGGTCCTGTTGATGTCATAGTAACAAGCCCCCTACCACTCTTTGCAAGGGTGGGCACATGATCAGGATTGGCTGATAAGATCATTCCTTTATCCTAGCTGCAGTGATTGATACAAGCATAAGCAAGTGACCCAAACAGAGCTAATTAGAGATGTTGCCAAGGTTAATGTGTACACTTTGGAAGAAGGAGTGTTGGGCTTGGAGAATGTTATTTTGGAGCTCCTAGCAGCCATCTTGCCTACTACATGGAAGGAGGCTGTGTAAAGAATAAAACCACACAGAGAGAAGCAGGGCTGGTAAGATGGAGAGAGATTAAAAGCCCAGACTTAAAGCTAAACACATCCCTATTCCTTCTAGTTAATGAATCAAAAATGAACTCTCAAGATACTTTGAACTTGAGTTTTCAGGGGCGGTCTCATGAAGTTAGCTTTTCCCTCTGGGAGTATTAGATGAGGCTACTTTGGGAGAAGGGAAAGAAGATAGAATGGCAACTAAAAATAGAGTGATCTAGAGAGAAAAAGAGTCAGTGGAGTGGGTTTGAGAATGAAGAATCTCCCTCTTAGACCACCAGGAACAGAATGGAAGGGATTCTAGGATAGAATGCTGAAAACCCTGCTGTGATAGCTTGTGTTATTGGTCCCAATTATTTACCTCACCCTTTATCCATGTCCTTTGCCATGTGACTTTGCAGTGTCCTCCTGATGTTGGCAAAGAGTGCTATTCTGCCTCTTGGCTTTGGGATTGGCCATGTGACTTGCTTTGGTCGATAAAATGTAATAGAAATGCTGATGTCCAGACCAAGACTAGGTCTCAAGCAGATTCATTTGTCTTTTGTTCTTGGGCCTCTGCCATCTCCATAAGAACATGTTTGGACTCATTACTAGTCCAGAGAAAAGGATGAGATACTTGTAGAGCAGTGCTGAGCCCAGCCTAGGTCGGCTGACTCTGAGAAAGCTACAGAATGAGTGAGGGAGTTTCTGCTTAAGGTGCAGCTCAATAGAATTAGAAGGGAATTTCACTACAGTTAGGAAGAAATGGAGAAATCAGACAAAACCTAGTAGATGGAAAGAGAGAGGATGAGGCTATGAATTATAAAAATACTGATTATATCTTATTCGTTTGATTTTGTCTACTGAAGGTATGAGATATACTTTGTTTCTTGTTACTTCTTACCTAGGTAAGTGTAAAATCAACTCCCTGAATATTGTTGGTCACCAGCCTTCCTTCCCTCTTGTAGATACTGGGGCTCCATCCATCCGTCCTCTCCTTTTCTGTTGTTAATGTCAGTCTATACCACCAAAGCATGATCTTCTTATGGACCTCTGAATGATGGACCACACAGAAATGCAACATTTTATTATTCCATAAATGGAAAAGCCAAGTACTTTTTCAGAGTGATTAAACTCAGCAACTAACCCATTATTGAGGTAATTACTTTTTAATTTGTTGCAATGTTAGAGCACAGCTGTCTGTGACACTGGAAAAAAAAAAAAGGACTGCTTGTGGGTATTAGAGGCAGAGGGATTAAACCAAGTATGGCAACAGCAAAATGTTCTGTTCAGTCAGTATAAAAGGCTCGAAGGCATTTGATGTTCTCCTTCGCAGAAGTTTGTAGGATAATCTAGCTTTTCACGTGCTAAACCCATGTCATGTCCACGGCTGTAGCCCTTGGCATTTCCCTTAGCTTCTAATCAGAGACAATGGGTTTCCCCTCAATATTAACTGCAAATCACAAGATGTGATCTTGAAAGAGTCACTTTCCTTCTCTGAGTTCAGTATTCTCACTTGTAAAAGGAGGTTCCATATAAAATTATCTTTAAAATCACCTTCTGCACTAAAACTGTATAACACTCAAAAAGTCACGTTAGGGAGGTATGACTTAAAATCCACGAACAAGGGCCAAGGAGCCAATCGGAACTTGTGTGGAGTTGAAAAATGGTGAATACAACTTCCAGTTAACACCCTTTGGGGCAAGAAGGTGTCTGAAACTAGAGGGCTGCATGCCCAAACCCTGGTTGCCTGCCCATGTAAGGTATTTTTAAGGCTCACACCACTTACAGGAAAATGTTAGGGTTTGGGAGGAAAGGCAGGATAGAGGACACTGAAGCTTCAAAGAAGTAAACTGAAGAGGGGAAATTATGGCCAGTGGACTTCTCGATTTTTGTCTTTGATCGCCTTGCCTTAGCTCTGTCTTGACTGATTTGGGACATACATGAAAGATATAGCTCCTGCCTAGATTCAGGTTGGACCTGAATCCCTGCTCTGTTACCTATCAGCTGTATCACTTTAAGCCAAATACATAACCTCTGAGCCTTGTTTTTTCTATCTGTAAAGTTGAAGAATAATATCTGCATTGCACTGTGGTGAGTTTTAGTTGAAACCATATTTATAGCAAGGAGATCTCAGCTTAAACCTAGATAGAGTAGGTCCACTGTGGGGCTCAGCAGCTGACAAATTTATGGATTTACCCTGAATAAGTATATTTTCAGGAGCTCTAAGGTAGTTTGCAGACAAAAATTAAACTTACGGTAAGGAGGAGCCAGGCTAATGAGCTTGATCATTTGTATCAGTCAGGGACCAAGCAGAAGAAAATACCCACCCTAAATTCTATAGAATTAGACCTTAACTAGTCTAGGAAGCTGATTAAGAGCTCTAGGTGGAGCTGAGTGCCTTTGTGTCTGGTCCTGGGCAGACAGTTGAGAAGGGAAGACTGAATGTAGTGGTGGAGACCAAGGGCAAAATGAAACCTGCGAGGATGAGCTGGTATCCGTGTCTGTCCCTCACTTCCTATAATTCCAGTGAAGACGGTGGCCTACTGAAGATGCTCATGTCGAGCCCCCTCCCCCCCATTGGAGATGAAAACACACGTGGTCCAAGACTAGACAGAAGCTGAAGGAGGAGATCTGGTAGAACCTAGAGAAGCCAGACCAGTGAAATGTGTATGAGCTGCATCAGTACCCAGCCACACACCTACCTTCAGAGCTTAACAAAATTGCTGTGGATACAGTTCCACTTCCCAAATCTCAATGAAATTTCTCTGTGGCCAATCCTAACCTAGAACCACACAGGCAGGGTATTTGGGGAAAAGTTCCAGCTTAGATAAGTTGACACAGTATAAAGCCATTGCCTCTTTTAATAAAGCCTTAGGAGGTTTCTGAGCACAATAAGAAGGCTGTTAATTCACTCCAGTTTCAGCCTAATCGAGGCCTTGGGGAAAAAAGAGAATTACAGTAAACACTGGAACAGTGGATGCCGTCCATTTTGTTACACATTGACACGCAAGCATCACTGCTAATCAAGCCTCAGGGATTCGACGTTTCTTTTCTGCTCACTTTACCCAGAATGAATATAGGAGAATTGGAAAGGAAAACAACAGGACTTGGAAATGAATCCCAGAAGTGGAATGAAGTAGACACTTTCTCCAGGATCAAAAAGTCATCCCCAAAGAGAGCAGACATTTCCTCAATTTAGTGGACAGAAATTATCAGAAGGAGAGGGGCCATACTGCAGCCACCATAACTTGAAGATTGGCCCAACTAAAGAAACAAATCAAAAGAATTATGGCAATTTACATTGTGTAACTTTGTGATAAACATTTTTAAAACCTGAGTGAAGTAATGGTTGTCTAAAGAAAATACAAATTACCAAAGCTGACTTTGGAAGAAACAGAAAATCTAAGTAGACCAGTTGTCAGGGACACAACTGGGAATGTGGTCAAAGGACTTTCCACTCAATAAATACTCATCTCATACTTTTTCCTTTAATAAATTCTTCAGTCCCTTAAGTGACAGATTATTTTGAGTATATCTCAAATATTCCAGAGCACAGAAAAGTAAAGACACTTAGTAGATGCTTTTGGTATTCCACTTTGATCTGACGTGTCCAGAGTACTCATTCATGAGCTGCTGTGACTGTTGACTGCTAATGCCTCACACTTGCACTCTGCACAGGAGAACTCCCCCTGCCTCTGGCAGCCAACTCACCCAGAAATACCTGAGAGGTTCTGCTCATTTCCCTGGAGGACCCCGCAGCAAATGGCACACTATGGTGAAGGGAGAAACCCTAACCCCTTGCCTCAAGTGGCACAGCTCTGTGACACCATTTACATGCTGGAGCTCCCCGTGGGATTAGATAGAGGCTGTGGCATGACTTCTTCCTTTGCCCTATCTGCTTCCATCCTTGCCTCACTGGTTTCTTCTGGAAGAAATCGCTCAATAAGTAGGTTGCACAGAATCTTTGTTGCAGTCTTTGCTTCTATGACCTAAAACAAAGAGCTCTCCATTTTTTCCCATAAATTAATAATCACTGATTAAACAGAAGACAGAAAAAAAGGTGTCTTGAATAGGGTAGCAAGAAAAGAAGTGATTAATCTCACAAATATTGATTTGAAAATCCTAATAAAATAACTGCAAGTGGAATTTAGTACTATATCATAACCATATGGATTTAATTTCATGAATGCCAGGATAACTCAATGTTTTAATGTTTTGAATGCCATATTCTCCTTATTAATAATTTTAAAAACATGATCTCATGATAGCTTACGTACTTAAAAAAACAGACCTTTCCTTTTCATCTTTCACATCTGCTGCAAATCCATCATGAGTTGAATAACTCTTCCTCATGAAGGCCATTGCCAATCAAATCATGATACAGCATTTCCCGCAACATGGTACCATTCAGAAATGTAAACATGCGGAGTTTCTAGGGCAGGAGGTATTTTTTTTTTTTAATATGAAATTTATTGTCAAATTGGTTTCCATACAACACCCAGTGCTCATCCCAAAAGGTGCCCTCCTCAATACCCATCACCCACCATCTCCTCCCTCCCACCCCCATCAACCCTCAGTTTGTTCTCAGTTTTTTTTTAAATGTTTATTTATTTATTTATTTATTTTTAATATATGAAATTTACTGTCAAATTGGTTTCCATACAACACCCAGTGCTCATCCCAAAAGGTGCCCTCCTCAATACCCATCACCCATCCTACCCTCCCTCCCACCCCCCATCAACCCTCAGTTTGTTCTCAGTTTTTAAGAGTCTCTTATGCTTTGGCTCTCTCCCTCTCTAACCTCTTTTTTTTTTCTTCCCCTCCCCCATGGGTTTCTGTTAAGTTTCTCAGGATCCACATTAGAGTGAAAATTTATGGTATCTGTCTTTCTCTGTATGACTTACTTCACTTAACATAACACCCTCCAGTTCCATCCACGTTGCTACAAAAGGCCATGTTTCATTCTTTCTCATTGCCACATAGTATTCCATTGTGTATATAAACCACAATTTCTTTATCCACTCATCAGTTGATGGACGTTTAGGCTCTTTCCATAATTTGGCTATTGTTGAGAGTGCTGCTATGAACATTGGGGTACAAGTGTAGGGCAGGAGGTATTGAAAGAGGCCCTGAGAAAGGGAAATTTATTGCCTACAACATGGGTCCTCCAGCCTTGGCTACTGCCACTTGAAAGAGTTCTGATGTGCTTTTGTGTCAAGTTACCTGGAAGTTGAGGACAGTGTAGCAAATTAACAAAATGGCCTGGGGCATATTTGGAGAGAACAATCCTTGCGTATGTAAACGAAGAGAAGAGTGGGGAAGTTACAGGCTTTACCAAGGCTCTAAGATCCATAAGCGGTGAGTTGGAAGGGACCAAGTGCAGAGAAGCCTCAACACAGGCTGTGTAAGTAAGTCTGTGGTAACTACAGCTACTAGGGAGGGTCACTCGAAGGAGCAGCTTCGCTGAGTTGTGGCTATCATGGGGCCAGTCTTTTAGGACTACTTTCATAATTGATAGACATATCTTATTAGAAATGTGTATTTTTCACCGCTACCTTTTTTTTATAAAAGTAAAATAAGTTCATTTTAGAAAATACAGATAAGCAAAAAGGTAAAGATTACTATGGCATGTAATTCATTCCAGCATCCCAGAAAATATCAGAATTCTGCTACACTTCCTTCCAGGCTCTCTAGCTTGCTGTCTAGCTATCGACCTACTACTACCTGCCTACCTACTACCTACTACCTAGTACTTACTACCTACCTCTAGTTACTGAGCTATTGGTCCACCCAGGTGTCTAGTGAATAATCTAACATTACATATTATATACGTGTGGTGTACGTGGTTTGCCAATATATTATTTATTGTATGTTATCAATTTCTTTTAGAAAACTGATATTATGGGGCGCCTGGGTGGCGCAGTCGGTTAAGCGTCCGACTTCAGCCAGGTCACGATCTCGCGGTCCGTGAGTTCGAGCCCCGCGTCAGGCTCTGGGCTGATGGCTCGGAGCCTGGAGCCTGTTTCCGATTCTGTGTCTCCCTCTCTCTCTGCCCCTCCCCCGTTCATGCTCTGTCTCTCTCTGTCCCAAAAAAATAAATAAAAAACGTTGAAAAAAAAAATTAAAAAAAAAAAGAAAACTGATATTATATCATGCTATTCTTTTTTGTAACTTACTTTGAAAAATTAACTTAAATATCATTCCTTAAAGTGAATTCATATTTCTCTACAACATTTAATGGCCATTTTTAGTGTTCCTTTCTGTGAGTGAACTACAATTTAGTTAATAAGTCCCCTCTGATTGAGCTTTAGACTTTTCCAAGTTGTTTGTTTTTTTTTTTTTTTTTCATTATAAACAATACTAATGTATAAATCTTATGGCTCAATCTTTGCTCATATTCTTTTTTTATTTAAAAAAAAAATTTTTTTTTTAATGTTTATTTATTTTTGAGACAGAGAGAGACAGAGCATGAATGGGGGAGGGGCAGAGAGAGAGGGAGACACAGAATCGGAAGCAGGCTCCAGGCTCTGAGCCATCAGCCCAGAGCCGGACGGGGAGCTCGAACTCACGAACCGTGAGATCGTGACCTGAGCTGAAGTCGGACGCTCAACCGACTGAGCCACCCAGGCGCCCCTTTGCTCATATTCTTAATTGCTTCTTGAAGGCAAACTCTGAGACGTGGAAATGCTGGATCAAATGTTGAGCACTTTTAAAAGAGTGTTGTCCTTTTTCTTATGTTTTAAAAGGAAACTCCATACTGTTTTCCACAATGGCTACCCCAATTTTCATACCTACCAATAGTGTACAAGGATTTCTTTTTCCACACACTCCCATGTTTACTGCAGCATTATTCACAATAGCCAAGGTATGGGAACAACCTAAATATCTGTTGAAGATGAGTGGATAATAACACGTGAAATATATAGAGCTATCTATCTATCTACACACACACACACACACACACACACACACAGGGATAGTATTCAGGATGTCCTGCCATTTTTAACAACACCGATAAACCTGAAGGACATTATGCTAAGTAAAATAAGACATGCACATAATACTACATAATCTCAGGGACGCCTGGGTGGCTCAGGCAGTTGAACGTCTGGCTCAGGTCATGATCTCACAGTTTGTGAGTTCGAGCCCTGTGTCGGGCTCTGTGCTGACAGCTCAGGGCCTGGAGCCTGCTTCGGATTCTGTGTCTCCCTCTCTCTCTGTTCCTCCCCTGCTCACACTCTGTCTCTCTCTCTCAAAAATAAATAAAGATTTAAAAAAATACTACATAATCTCACTTATATGTAGAATCTAAAGTTGAACTCACAGAAGCAGAGACTAGAATGGTAGCCTCCACAGGCTAAGGAATGGGGGAAATGGGGAGATGTTGATCCAAGGGTACCAAGTTTCAGTTATGTGGGATTAATAAATTCTGGAGATCTACTGTAGAGCATGGTGACTTTAGTTCATGATACTGCCTTCTGTACATGAAATCTGCTGAGAGTTGATCCAAATTGTTTTCAACACACACACACACACACACACACACACACACACACACACACCACACAGTGTGAGGTGATGGATATGTTAATTAGCTTGATTGTCAGCCGGGGACATTGCTGAGATGCCCTGTATGCTCTGGTCTAGAGCCCTCCCCTGCCTAGTGGTGGAACTGGTCCAGCAAAGTTTGACTTTACTGAATCCCATGCTTCAATCCATTCCCTTTCTTGTTCTGCTTCCCTCACTGTCTTAACATTTTTCCCTTAAGAATACTTCCTCAGTTAATTGTTTGCAGCCAAATACCCCTCTCAGACTCCACTTAGGGAAACTGACTGAAGACAGTACTCCTGAGAATGAGTGTTAGCCTTCAGGAGTGCTCTGTCTAAACCAGCGCTCCACCACCTAGAAATAATTTAATTAAATTTTATTTCATTCTTAATCATTTAGGGTTACTCATTTCCAATCCTGGTTGTTCCCCTACAGATGCAATTGCCCCAGGATTCTGAAAAGGATTACTATTAGTAGGGTGTTTATTATTTAGGTAGGTTATCAAGCAATTTATCAGTTATCAATGTGTTTACCTCTGTGACCCTGGGATATGAAGGAAACTGGTTCCTTACATAGTTGCTTTTTTGTATGCATAATCTTGAAGGACCTGATCACTTGAAGGGTGTGGTTGTTTTGGTTTCTGCCCTGGGGCTATTAGGTGTGTCCAAATGTTCTTTTGTCCCATACAGGGGATCCATGTGGTGTATTCCTTCAGAAGGTTTTGTTTATGGAAACCAAATGGCTTCCTGTTATTCTCTGCAAAGACTGTGTTTTTGCAGTTTTGTTCTTACCTAGAGAATTGGACACTTAAGAAGATTCCTCCAAAGAATAATCTGCAGCCTGGTAGAATTTGGACAACAAATTCAAGTTAGGGTGCTCCAAGGCTAAAACGTATATTAATAAAGAGTCAAAATAGAATTTGGAGGTGAGGGAGAGGTTGAAGACAGAGATAATGTTAAGATTTCAAGCCTAGATAATGGTGATTCTTTTTCTTTTATGGAAGACTAGCTGAATATGTTATTTTATTTTATTTTTATTATGTTTTAAAATTTACTTGAAGTTTTGTTATCTTTTTAATGTTTATTGATTATATTGAGAGAGAGAGAAAGAGAGAGAGACAGTGCATGAGTGGGGGAGGGACAGAGAGAGAGGGAGACACAGAATACAAAGCAGGCTCCAGGCTCTGACCTATCAGCAGAGAGCCCAATGTGGAGCTCAAACTCACTAACCGCGAGAGCACGAACTGGCCCCAAGTTGGATGCTTAACTGACTGAGTCATCCAGGCGGCCCTAGCTGGATATTTTAAAGTTTGGTTGCTTCTAACTCTTATTCCATCCCCCCCGCCCCCGCCCCGCCCCAACGTTGCTTCTAACTCTTAAAGAACAGTCTGGTTTCAGAAAAGAAAAGGCTGGAAATAGTTATTTAGTAGGTCAGTGAATTCATTGTTTTAAGGACCCGCCACATAAGTAGAAAAATGTATTCTGTTTCATTTTATTGTTGGAGAATGTAGCCAAAAACAAGAAACAAAAAGCAAGGGAGTGATGATCACAGGTTCAGGATGGAGTTACTATTTTGAGAGTTGAAATATGATAGGGTGTTGAGATATAGAAGGAGCACAAACATGTAAGTAGATACTAGTTACAGATGCTGTTGTAGGTTTTACATTATTAGATGGTGGTTTTGTAGGTGTTAGATAATATTTAGAAAGTAATAAATACTGAAAGAGGGCTATGGATGAATAAATGATGGTCACGTTTCATGAACCATAGATTATGTTTAAACTAATCCTTCTCAACTGAAAGAGAAGGAAAGAGGGAGAGGGAGAGAGAGAATAGGAGAGAAGGAGAGAGTG
Source organism: Panthera leo (assembly GCF_018350215.1). Classification (NCBI taxonomy): domain Eukaryota; kingdom Metazoa; phylum Chordata; class Mammalia; order Carnivora; family Felidae; genus Panthera; species Panthera leo. The sequence goes on along the minus strand of NC_056687.1, from coordinate 142,826,552 downwards.
AGGGAGAGAGAGAGAAAGAGAGACGGAAAATACAAATATAGTTGTGTTTCAGAAGTATTGAAGCTTATTTATATTCATTAATTTATTTGGTGTTATTTTTTTTAGGACAAGTAAGATGGTTATTAAGGCTCTGCAGAGGAATAAAATAAAATGAAAAGTATGGATAAAAATGTGCACTTAAGTTATTCATTAATTTACAGGGCCCTTTTCATTTCCACACATAATCACTTTGAGAACTAATGACTCACCAAAGGTTGAGACATGATTTTCTCAATTTCTCAGCTCTACTACTCCCTAGCTGTGGCCTTGAACGCATTTCCTAAATTCTCTGTGACTCTGTTTCTTCATTTGAGAATGGAGAGTGTAATCCTTGTCTCGCAAGAGTGCTGGTAAGAAATGAAGGTAATATATGAACAATGCCTGGGACACAGTAGTGCTGAGTAAATAGTAGGAGTTGCTTTTAAGTAGATTATTGCAATAGAATAGTCATCCTGATTTTCCCCAGGATTAGAAACTAGAACCAAAGTCTGAGGAGAAAGATGTAAAATAATACGGGGGGATGGTGGTTCTATCCCCATAATCCAAATGAAGCTGCAAAGGAATTGGTGGCCTGACATTCCTTCTAGGGCTTACTAAGTGTGGGCAAGGGCACTGGCTCTGGGAGCCAGTCCCACCTCTTTCCTGGTCTAGGACACTCAATCAATTACAGATTCAGTAAATATCTATTGAGCACCTATCCTGTAACAGGTACTGTACTAAGTGCCTGGGATCCAGCAGTGAATAAATTAGACACAAATAAAAAAAAATCAAAAGACTAGGGTAGGGAAAAAGAAACCTTTGCATTTGAGAAAGTTCTTTAGCCTAATGAGATGTGTTGTGGTTTTTCTCTGTAGAATAGGAGAGAGAATCCTAAGCAAAGAGAGTGGAGCATGAAGGGAATATTCCATAAAGAGGAAAACAGATTAGATGTCTGATTAAGCTGGAGACACTGAACTGTCCTACATCTAAGCTTATAATAACTGAAAGTGATCATAAAATTACAGAATCTTCCTAGTGTCACAGGATGGAAAAGTGATTGAAAAAAAAAATACGATGCAAAATACAATACCTTCTGGGTCAATAAGCCATCGTCATCGTCATTATCAACACCACTGAAATTAAGGGCAAAACATCTCTTGCTGAAGAGATGGTAATATGAGGTTTAGAAAGGCTAAAGCAAAACTGTTGCTTGGATCGGGTTTGCTGCTCTCAGCTGGGAACCTGTTTCAGATCCTCTGTCTCCCTCTCTCTGTCTCTCCCTCCACTTGCACACTCTCTCTCTCAAAAATAAATTAGCATTAAAAAAAGCGTAAAATAATTTTTGCACTATCGCTATCCAAATCCAACCTCCCAGATGGCTGGCGCTATCAATTTTGTGCAAAGACTATATATTGAGCGAAGACCAGTTGCCTGAATAATTAAAGATAAATAAAGCCTCTAATTTTAAAGACTCGCTTCCAGAATTTCTCAAGCATTTTGCTCTCAGGACTTCTTACACTTTTTAAAATTATTGAGGATCCTTAAGAGCCTCTGTTATGTGAGCTATAGTTCGGTATGTCTATCATATTAAAAGTTAAAACTGAAAAATTTTTAAAGATTTATTATCAGTGGGGAAGCATAAGATGTGATCTCTGCACATGAGATGCTTAAGAGAGTGTGTCAGTAGTCACTCAACCACGTTTTTAAAAATTAATGATAATAAGGCTGGTAAATATGAAGCAGTGATGATTACTTACTGTTATTTAACACTTCCTGTTATGGAACCAGGCTGGAACCCTGGCAGGAAAACCAGTGGCACTAGGAGATCTTGGTGGATCGGAGATTTATTTAACACCGGCAGGCTCAGAGATGTTTCTCCAAAGATCTGAGCTCCGAATGAAGGGGGGAAGGGTAATTGATAGTTGTCAGCTTCCATATCTGTGGCAGGGTTTTGGCCGCATGGCAAACAAGGCAAGAAGAACCAAGAAGAGGGTCTCTAAGCTGGAGACCGGAGCTTGTTTTAGTCCCCTTGGCCATCTTTGGCTCAGTACTTTATTCATTTCTCCAACATTCCAATATGACAAAGGTATGGTCTAAGGACTTTATACCTACTATTACATTTAATCTTTACAGGAAACCTATAATGTTGTGGATTTGTTTCCTGAAGCTACTATTAACTAAAGTACAAACTAAGTGAATTAAAACAATAGAAGTGCATTCTGTCATAATTCTGGAGACTAGGAGTCCAAAATTAAGGCATTGGGTAAGGCCAAGCTTTCCCTGAAGGCTGTGGGGACAATTTGTTCCATACCTATCTCTCAGCTTCTAGAATTGGCAACAATCCTCGGCATTACTTGTTTTTTACATGCATCCTTTTAATCTCTGCCTCCATCATCAAATGGCCTTCTTCTTGTATATCTTTACTTTTCTTAGAAGCACACCAGTCACATAAATTTAGGGCCCATGACCCTATTTCCAAATAGGGTCACATACTCAGGTTTTGTTTTTTGTCTTTTGTTTTGTTTTGTTTTGTTTGACTCTGACTCTTCTATCATTTAAGGTATCTTTTAATTATACATTGGGTCCACTTGGATAATCCAAAATAATCTCCCCATCTCAAAATCCTGAAGTTAATCACATCTACAAAGTCCCTTCAGCCAAGTAAAGTAACATATTCCCAGATGTTAGGAATCAGGGTGTGGACTTCTTTGGGGCCATTATTCTGCCTACCACAGCAATGAGCAAGCAAGCGGACAAGGGAGCAATCAGTGTTGGTAGGACCTCATTGGGCACAGGAGGGTTCGAGTTACGTCTTAAAAATAGGGAGCTTCTCATGATGTGGAGACAAGTCCAGGCAGCTGGGCAGCATGAGCAAAGGTACGATGGTCACAGTGAGCCCGTCGTGAGCCCACTGGGCAGTAAGGAGATGGTCTACCTAAAGACAACAGGTGTGAATTGGACGGTGGGGAAGTTAACTGGAAAGGTTGGGATGGAGCCTCAAATATTCACCCAGGACTTGGAGGATAGTGCCTCTTTTTCCACAAGTACCATTTCAGTATAATTTATGGATGGTTTTGGTTGGAAATTAGGAATGGATTGAGTAGCCTTCTAAGACTCTCTGACACAGGTTTTTTTGTTTGTTTGTTTGTTTGTTTACCGATTAGCATCTTTCTCACTTTGTTTTTCCTGATGCATTTGCTTTTCTTTTTCCCTTAATTGACTTTTAGCTCTGTAGCAGACACTGTCAGTACCTCTCCGTCAACTCCTCTCCTTCATCCCCTTAACTTTCAACTGCCAGCAGTTATTTTGCTTCATGTCTTTCTCTGCCAGGTGGCCAGAACGCCGGTGGAATTTCCCATTTCCCCAATTTCTCTCAGCAGCTCTCCCCAGATGACTGAGGGAGTAGGTGTATAAATTCCATTTCCCTTGCACCCCTCCAGTGGGATAACTCTGAAGCATGTTCTACACTGCTCCCAGAGTTCCTCAGCAATTTAAGCTCCATTTACCAATGGGGTACATTCGTTGACATTGAACTCTTTCTGGCTCTTTCCCTTACCTGTCTCATTTCTCCACACCCCTCCAGGTGTTTGTTGGGATCACCCCCCAGATAAAGTACTTGCACTTGAATCTATGTCTTGGGGGCCACGACCCATGCGCATAGGGGAATCCAAACGAAAACAGGCTTTCATCAATCCCGGATTCAACCTCTCTGAACATCCCTGAAAATATATCATGTGCCCAGAAAATAATGCCCATTGTAAGGGTCAGAGTATGACGTAGGGAATGTGGTCCGTAGAAGCTCTGGGAAGAGATCCAGTCAAGGACACTGGGTCTCTGTAGTGGACACGTTTGCAGTTCCCAACCAGCCTCAGTAACCTCATAGCGTGAGTATTAGCAAGGGGATCAGTAGGGCTCTGTCTTGCTCATGATTCAGATAGTTCTTCACGATTATGGAAGGACACAGTGCCCAAAACACCAATTTTCTGTGAAACCAATCCCCCAAGGAACTCCTGGAGGAAGATCCACCATGACTGCCTCACCTAAGGTACCGGGCAAACATGGTTTTTTTTTCCTCCCAGGGATTCCGTGTGATGGTAACCCTGGAAAATGCACATCCGTTTCCTCAACCCCATAGAAGCACATGCTTGACCGAAATTTACTTCTGTCACATCTCGCATTTTACTGGTTAAGAACAAGTAATGTATTACTATTTGAACAGAAACTCAAAATGGTCTTTTCAATTTTATTTCAATTTTATTTATTTATTTTTTTAAGTTTATTTCTTTATCTTGAGAGAGAGAGAGAGAGACAGAGGGATCACAGGCAGGGGAGGAACAGAGACAGAGGGAGAGAGAGGATCACAAGCAGGCTCTACGCTGTCAGCACAGAGCCAGACGCGGGGCTGGAACCCATGAACCGTGAGATCATGACCTGAGCTGAAACCACGAGTCAGACGCTTAACCAACTGAGACACCCAGACACCCCTAAATTTGTGATGTCACTTTTAAATGAATATTCAGTTCTGGAAGCGAATAGCAGCTTCATCATACTTTGATTATAGTTCTTATGTCTTCTGTTATCATTTGCTTTAAGGAAGACTAACGAGTTAAACTGAATGTGCAAATGAGTGAGAGAAAAGTTGGAAACTTTCTGCAAACTTCTATGACTTTCATTGAAACTTCAAGAGGTGGAAGAAAAGAAAGGTTTAAAAAGGTTGAGAGAAAAGGGTGGGTGGGAGCTGGTAAGTAGGAATGAATACTACTGATAGGTAGGCTGAGGACTTGCAGAGGGCTTTGCTCGCCACTGTGATGTGTGTGAATTTTATCGTGGAGTTAATAGTGATACAATGAATATTTCTGAGCAGGGGAGTGAGGGAGTCAAAATGATGAGTGGAGGCCTTCCAAAGATTTTCTTTCTCTGCCATGATTTCCTTGTCATTCGGAGATACCATACAGGATAGATTAGGTAGACCCACATGAGATTAGCTTTGACCATTTTGTAAGTCAAAGCAGTTGGGGGCGCCTGGGTGGCTCAGTCAGTGAAGCGTCCGACTTCGGCTCAGGTCATGATCTCACGCTTTGTGGGTTCGAGCCCCATGTCGGGCTCTGTGCTGACAGCTCAGAGCCTGGAGCCTGCTTGGGATTCTGTGTCTCCCTCTCTCTGCCCCTCCCCTGCTCGTGCTCTGTCTCTCTCTCTCAAAAATAAATAAACATTAAAAAAAATTTTTTTTTCAAAAAAAAAAAAGCAGTCAGATATGGGCAATTTCATGGGATTTCATCCAATGAATTCTAAGTGAAATAACTAGAACTGGCTTGAAACTTCTGGTTTTGGAGCAGAAACTAGAATACGCTGTTCCTGTCCATTGGCAGCTGCTGCATCCTGCCAGCTGGATGATGGGAAACACCCAGGGGAGGAGCCCCCAGGACTTAGAATACTCTCTTTTGCTTGCCCCCTGCCTGGGGGAGAGTCAGCTTGTAGGCCACCATCAGGGGACCCCTGCTGATCTCCCCCCTCTTCTAAAGCCAGCTTCTCAGGGAGAGGGAGCGTCAGCATGTGGTGCTATCTCCTTCAACTTCCCAGGCATAGAAAGAGCAGGTGGCATCTTCAAAAGACTGCTGCTATCCTGCAGAATCTCCCAGAGATGTCATCAGCCCTTCCTGGCAATCACAGGACCAGATGGCTTGTGGTGAGCCCCTGTGTGATAAGGGGAAGGGACTGATCTGTCAAGCTTTTAATTGTGTGAGGAGGAGGAGGGGATTGAGGGAAAGAAGGAGAAGGAAAAAAAAGAATGAGGGAGGGGGGATTGAGCAAGAATTGGAAGCTTGAAAATAGGAAACGAGTTTGCTGGATGTATGCCCCCCTGAAAATCTTACATGAGAAAAATGAGGGCAGTTGAATTATCCAAAGTTCAAACAAGAAACAATCTGTTAAAAGATTTATTTATCTATTGTTCTGTGCATTTCTTTATACAAAAAAATTATTAAAAAGTCTAAAACGTTATCACCTATATTGAAAAGAATAAAATTATATTTAATCAAAGGTTTAACAATGATATTGAAAGGTCCTGATATTTCTGGATTGCAGTTTTGGCTGTGTCTCTAACTGGCTGTATAGCTGTGTGCATTTTCTTTCTTTCTTTTTTTTTTTCTTTCCAGGCTTCCAGTTTCTTTCTGACCAATCATATAGGTTAGTTGTTGAAGGCAGGTAGGGCTTGGGAAGAAGCCAAGTGGGCAGGACTTTGACTTCTAGCCCCATCTCACTTGGACCTCACTATAGTTCTAGAACCCTCATTTATTTTATTTTATTTTATTTTATTTTATTTTATTTTATTTTATTTTATTTTTATTTTTTTTTTATTTTTCTTTTCTTTCTTTCTTTCTTTTATTTTGTTTTATTTTATTTATTTTTTTGTCCATCTCTCCATTTGGTGAAGTTGGAACCCTTTTTGACCAGGCCTTCTCTGACCTGTCCATAGTTCACCTAACAGAGATCCTAAGACTTCTCCATGTTTCTAAGAACCTCTATCAAATTGCTTGCTTAAGATTCTATGAGCCATCATCTCTCCCTTCTTCAGTGGAGACTTGTCATCACTGATGGTGAAACCCAGAAAATAAGTGTGCCTGCTAATAAAAGTCATTTCCTTCTCCCAGAGCACCTTGGTGAATATGGCCTGATTCGGTATTTGAATGTAATGACCTGAAAATAAGACTTCAGACAAAAATAAATGAGATTGATGGAAATACATTGTCAGTGCATAGAATTCAAGGCGTCTGGTGGATTTCTATTACCCGTTTTTCCACTTGTGGAGAAAGATTAGTTTCTGCTGCTTTCTCTGAGCGCAGCAGAGGGAAGGTTGTGGTTTTGGTTGAGAAAGCACTCTTATTATCCGCCCCTATTTTTAGAATTTTTAGACGTCTAACTTATTGACTTGAGTTTATAATTTAGGCCTGTAACCTTTAGAAAAAAATGATCCTTCCCCCTTGAAACTTCTCATGCATGATTTCAGCCCAGAGGAGTTTTTTTTTTTTTTTTTTTTTTTGGAAAGTGTAGCAAAATCTGCCTCATCATCACAATTACAGAGCTATTCAAAGAGATATTTTATCGATAATATCCTGGTATACTCTCTAAATTTCCACTTTCTGAAGCCATCTTTAAGGATACATGGTATATACATAACAGGGAAATGCTGTGTTTCACGTATCTATCATTCACTTACCTGATATATATTACCTGATATCTACTTTCTGTTTAGATAGCATATATGGAGTATATGGCAGTGGCTAGAGGCAGTTATGGAGGCGTTACAGAGGCAACCCTTTGGAATAGGCTGGAGTAGCGATGGTAGATGTTTGGGTCCCATTTATGGAGTGAGTGCACCTGTCCCTCAGCTTCTTTGGGCTTTCCTGATAAGGACTGACAGCAGCATCCTTCTGCTGTGACTTGTCAACCCGGTGGGATCTGTATTTCCAGGAGATGCCTAAGAGATTATGCCTTCCTGCCAAAGGGCAGCCACAGCTGCTGACGCACTGGAATGGAGTACCGAAGCCTGACCCTTTGCTTCATGGAGAGACAGCCCCATGGCACTTTCATTCTGCAGAGCTCCTTGTGGTCTCGGGCTGCGAGTGCTCTTCAGCTGAGATCACATTGTTGCTCAGCTCCTTCGCCTGCCCTAGCCTGCATTTCTCAGCCCCTTGTGGTTGGTTTTCTTGGGGTGGGATACCAAACCATTTGGCATAAGTATCCTCATCTTCGGTTCTGCTTCTGGGAAAACTTATGTAAGACAGTAGTATTTATTTTGTTCATTAATTTTGGCTTTGTTCTTATTACAAAAATAATGCATATTCATTGTTGAACATAGGAAAATCCGTAAGGTGAAAAGGACAAAATTAGCTAAAAGGACAAAACAGTACACAAGTCTAGACTCCAAGGGTGACCATTGTTGACCATGGCAAATCGCCTTTCATTTGTAAGTATTGATGCAGTAGCTGTTACAGTGATGGCCCTCAATGGGCAATATCTCCCATGTCTGTGCCCTTGTTTCGTCCTCTCCTACAGCCTTGAACACGTGATTTGCTTTTGTCAGTGGGATCCTAGCAAGCATGATGCAAGCAGAAGCTTGGCAAGAGCTTGCCTGTGGGGCTTGTACAGACTGTACTTTCTAATTTCCTTATTCTTAGTTTGGGACTTTTGTCCTGGAGACATGGTCCCTCCCAGGCTCTCTAATATCTAGAGATAGTAAATGACTTCCCTGCAAGTGTACCTTTAAAAAAAAAAATGTTTGTTTTCATTATTTATTTTTGAGGGAGAAGGAGAGAGAGGGAGAGAGAGAGAGAGAAAGAGAGAGAGAGCAGGGGAGGGGGAGAGAGAGAGAATCCAAAACAGGCTTTACAATGTCGGCGCAGAGCCCTCCTCGGGGCTCATACTCACCAACCGTGAGACCATGACCTGAGCCGAAGTCGGACGCTTAACCAACTGAGCTTCCAGGCTCCTGCAAGTGTACCTTTGATGCACAAACCAACCAATCCAGAGTCCACAACTTCTAATCTTTTTTATCCAAATCACACACCAAGCCACCACTCTTCCGCCTGCCCTTGTTTCTAGGGATGTTGTTAAACTTCTTCCTTCATGACCATCATTTCTGTCTGAATGTCATACCCGGCTAAAACTAATCCCAGGCACATTTTTAGAACAGGGTTTGTTTTCCTAAAATCCTTTCTTTAAAGTCAGTCACTGTGCATTAAGAGGTTCGGGCAAACACTGCCAAATGAGGAGTGAGACCCTGGAGGACGAGAGGTCATCTTGGAGTTTCTGGCACCAGCTGAGCTCTTAGCTGAATGCCTCCGCCTGAGTAAGCTCAGCTACACTGCGTGGGGCAGAGCCACACATCAGAGCCCAGTCAACCCACAGAATTGGGAGAAATAGTGTCATTGTTTTCAGCGATTGCACTTTGGAGTGGCTTGTTATGCAGCAGAAGATCATTGAAACAATGTCATAGGGACAGGATCTTGTGGCTCTGGGTCTGTCTTTTATCCCATCTGCATACACACCTCCCTCCCTAATCCTCCACCCTAGGGATGGTGATTTTACTGATGAAATTCTACAGTAATCATGGGGCCATGTCTACTAAAGGGCCTCTTCACTGTAATTAAAAGGTGGTTCCCTGGTAGTTTCCTTTCATTGGCTCCTCTTACTCTCTGTATGCATGTCTTGGTGAAATCCCTGCTTTGGGCTGTGGTGGGAGACAGGAGCCCCACATAGGTTCCCAGTTCACTTTTAACTGAGAAGTCTCATGGACATCTCAGGCACTGATGCAGCTAAGAAACTACTACTCTGTTTGCTATTTGAATCTGTTCCTTGTATTTCTCTTCTTTGGAAAAGCTGAAAGGAACAGGGAAACTTGTCAGGGCAAAAGCCAGGTGTTCCTGAGTTCCCCGCAGAACCTCGTGCACATTTTTACCTTTTACACTGGGTTTTACCATGATAAAGTCATAATTTTTAAAAATGTTTACTTATTTATTTTGCAGGAGAGAGCAGGGGACGGGCAGATAGAGAAAGAGAGAGAGAAAGAGAGAATCCCAAATAGGCTCCACACTGTCAGTGCAGTGGAGTTCAATGCCACTAACTGTAAGACCATGAGCTGAGCCAAAATCAAGAGTCAGATGCTTGACTGACGGAGCCACCTAGGTGCCCCAAGTCATAATTTCTTAACTCATTTTTTTAATCAAAAATATGCTACAGGGGCACCCAGGTGGCTCTGTCAGTTAAGCGTCCAGCTTTGACTCAGGTCACAATTTCATGGTTTGTGAGTTCCAGCCCCGCATTGGGCTCTGGGCAGACAGCTCAGAGCCTGGAGCCTGCTTCGGGTTCTGTGTCTCCCTCTCTATCTCTGCTCCTCCCCTGCTCATGCTTTCTCTGTCTCTCTCAAAAATAAATACACGTTAAAAAAAGTGTTACAAGTATATATGTGTGTGTGTGTGTGTATAATATATATATATATACATATATATATATATATATATATATATATATATATATATATCATGTATATATCAGTAAAAAATCTGCAGTGTAATTTTCACGGACAAAATCATATCCCATTATATGGATCTACAATATTTTGCTGAACTGGTAAATTTTAAAAACGTAGGTTCTGCCTTTCTGCTATTATAAAAAAAAATACTGTGCTGAATATTCTTGAAGCCCAATGCTTGTATGCATCCTTAATTATTTTCTTAGGATACACTCATTTCATAGAAATGGAATTTGGAATCCAAAGAGTATGTGAATTTTTTAAGCATTTGATAAATAGTGCCAAATTCCACATCTCTCCCCAGACAGATTGTACCACTTTGCCCTCTCAGGGCTGTATGAATATGACCATTGTCTATGATCCTCACCATCACTGGTATTTTTATTTTTTTACCAATTTTATGAGAAAAAGGCTATCCTAATGTCTCCATTTCCATTTTTTTTAAATTATAAATAAAGCTAAATGCTTTTCCAAGGTATATTGGTCTTCTTGCTTCTTGCTCTGCAGCTTGACTATAAAATATTTATACATTTTTAAAATTCCTATGTATGGCCATGTATCCAGAAAACATCCCTTTGGCCCTCACATATGTGATTAGGGTTTGAAAAATGTGTCTCTAACTGGTTGGAGAAGTATCAGACTCCCCAAAATGCTGAAAAAAAGTGTTGATGTAGTTCTGGAATTGCCATGAGAGCATTCAGAAAAGTGGGAACAACTTTTTAATAATCTCTTGCACCTGGAGTTGCTTGATTCAGCCCTTTGGTCCCAGCGTGGAGGACATCCCTCCAGTGGGGTTTGTAGCGTGTGTAGTATATCCTAAAACTCATTTCCCCCCCACCACGGAAGTTGACAAGAAGCCATCTTGAGCACAATTTCCAAATTGTTGTCTTCTTTTTTCCTCCTTATAATCTCTCCCTCCTTCGTATTGGTCCGTAACCTCCTTGGGAGCTACCTGAGTACAATCTGAAACCAGCTCCTGTGCGTGGAGGGCAGGGAGAGCCCCAAGAAAAAGGCAGACCACTCCAGGTGGGTAGGTGGCAGGTTTAATAGGCAAAGGGAACTTACATATGATGTTGTCTTGGGCAACAGCAAAACAGGGGATCCCTACACCTGCCTGCCAAACCTTTAAAGTTTTCATAAAGGCCTTAACTGGGTTCAGTCATGTTCATGTACATCGTGAAGGTGTTTTCAACACCACACCCCATTTCATGGCTATATCTTACATCCTTGGAGCAGCCTCTGAGAGTAGGAAAGGCAAACAGAACCCACATTTCAAGGACAGAAGAGGGAGTGAGGAGCCTCTGATGGCCTGGGTCCGGTTCATGGGTCAATGTGTGGTCACATCTTTTCTATGACCTTCCCCAACACTTAGCCTCTACACAGCTCTATTTTCAGCCTTGCATCTGTAGACTGAACCAGAGAAGATCTCTGGAGGCCAGCAGTCATGTTTTATTTTGTGTGATCAAGGGCCAACTGTACATCTGAATATGGTTCTCATAGGCCATTTTTTTGGATTATATGATCATTTCTAATTTTAATAAAATAGATAATTTCATATTACATAGAGAGCAAGTCCATCCACTCATCATTGATAAAATTCTAGAAATATTTTCTATGAAAAGTTTAGTACTTGATTGGGAATGAATCCATTAGAACATGATTTCTATAGGTACCGTGTTCCCATCCTCACCCCCATTCTTATTAATTCTGAGAAAATTTAAAAATACAGAAAAGTACAAAAAATAAGACAAGATATCCATATACCACAATCAGAATTATCCAGTATTTTGAGATATTTACTTGCAGTCTTTAGTTTTTAAGAGAAATGGATATTTATATATAAAAATGAACACCCCCCCCCTTTAAACAGCCCCCATCCCATCCCTCCCACCCTCACCCCCTTCCCTGCTCCACTCTTCACAAGCAACCACTATCAAGAGTTCCGTCTGTATCCTTCCAATCCATTTCAAAAACATTTTAAAAACATACATACATATATGTATCAATTACCAATACAAAGTACTGAATTTCATGAGTAAAGTTTTAGTTAAAATTTACAGAAATGCATTGTAATATATGTGTTATTCTACAACTTCATTTTCCCCCTTCAACATGACTTTTGAGATCTTTCTCTGTAATGCATACAGATCTCATTTGTTAAATTTTACAGATATACAGTATTCCATCATAAGTATTTTCCGTTTTGTTCCCGATGGGCCTTTAAGTCGTTTCCAACTTACGGCTAACTACAAATCATGCCACAGGAAGCACACTGGTACATATTTCCTAAGCATACAAATTCAGAGAATTTTTGAGCTCGTTATAAGGGATGTCTCCCTACTCCGAAGGTCATAACCATTTCCGTATACAGCTTCTATTCTTGTTTTTATCCTCTTGGCTCTTACCTCTGTTTACAGTTCATGGTCTGTTTTTTCTTTGGGGAACAAATTACCTCCAAATCACTTTTTACATAGTCCCATTATCTTCTCACCTCCTATTGCCATTTCTATCATATTCTAAATTTTAATGGATGCATAGGTGTTTCCAGAATCTCTTCTGTTCTACTAAATCAATACCATAAAAGTCTCTTCCTTTCCAATACTTAAAACTTATTTTTTGATTACATTGGTGAAGATCTCCAGATAAATGCAGACAGCGAGAAGAAGCACGTTTGGTGGAAATGTGTCTAAAGTTTCAGCATTACCTAGGCCATCAGCTTTTTTGGGGAGGGGGCCAGGATTTTTATCATATAAATGTCTTTCTCTTCAGTATAAATTCCATGGTGTCCAGTAAGTTTTTAGCTTTTGTTTTCCTCATTTGTGATAGCTTCTTTCAGGATGATCATTTCTGATGTGCTATGAGGTTTAATCTCCTGATGAACACTTTCCAATTTTTAAGATATTTATAGGGTTTTTAATGAGTATGAATTTTCTGGTGTCTAATATGGTATGACTTCTGGCTAAAAGCTTTGCCACATTCACTACATTGATAAGGCTTCTTACCTGTGTGTATTCTCAAATGCAGAGCAAGGGTTGAGAATTGAGAGAAAGCTTTCCCACATTCATGACAACCATTAAGGTTTCTCACCTGTATGGCTTCTCACATGCACAGTAAGAGATGAACTTTGAGAGAAGGCTTTTCCGCATACATTGCATTCGTAAGGTTTATCACTTGAATGAATTCCCACATATACGATAAGTGATGTTCGTTGAGAGAAGGCTTTTCCACGTTCATTACATTCATAGGGTTTCTCTCCAGTGTGAATGTTTTGATGTTTTATGAGGTACTTCTTCTGCCCAAAAGCTGTTCCACATTCACTACATTTTTAAAAAAATTTTTTTAATGTTTATTTATTTTTGAGAGAGAGAGACAGAGTGTGAGCAGGGGAGGGGCAGAGAGAGAGGGAGACACAGAATCGGAAGCAGGCTCCAGGCTCCGAGCTGTCAGCGCAGAGCCCGACGTGGGGCTCGAACTCACAGACTGTGAGGTCGTGACCTGAGCTGAAGTCGGACGCTTAACCGACTGAGCCACCCAGGCGCCCCCACATTCACTACATTTAAAGGGTTTCTCTCCAATATGAATTTTCTCATGCTCGGTAAGGTTAGATTTGCCACTGGAGGTTTTTCCACATTCCTTACATACAAAAGGCTTCTCTCCGGTGTGAGTTCTCTGGTGTCTGATGAGGTTTGACTTCTGAATGAAAGCTTTCCCACAATCCTTAGGCTCAAAAGGTATCTCTCCAGCATGAATTTTCTGATGGGTGAGAAGGTTTTCCTTCTGGCTGAAGGATTTTCCACACTCATTACATTCAAAAAGCCTCTCTCCAGTGTGGGTGTTCTGATGTTTAATAACATATTGCTTCTGGCTAAAGGCTTTTCCACATTCATTACGTTCAAAAGGTTTCTCTCTATTATGAAAATGTTCATGCTCAGTAAGATTTGATTTGTGGCTGAAGACTTTCCCACATACCTTACAGGCAAAGGGTTTTCCCCACTACAAGTTTTCTGCTGACTGAGGTGTGACATATGAATGGAAGCTTTCCCACATTCACAAGGTTTCTCTCCAGTATGAATTTTTTGATGAATTAGGATTTACTTTTGGCTAAAGGGATTTCCATAATTCTTAACATTTGTAAGGATTCTGTGTGTATGACCTTTCAAATGTAGAGGAAGGGATAAAGTTCGAGAGAAGTTCGACAGAAAACTTTATCATACTCAGTACATTTAAAAGCTTTCTGTCCAAATTTTCTAAGAATCAACGAGGTTTTGTTGTATTCACTGGTTTCTCTCCAGTAAACATTTTCTTCTGCTCAGAGATCTGTCATCTAGCTAAAGGCTCTTCAGTATTCCTTAGAACAAGGTCTCTCTTAAGCCTGACTTCCACATTTAATGAGGTGTGACATGTGAGTGAAAGTTTTGCCACATTCAGTAATTTCATAGGGGTTTTCTATGGGTTTCAAATGGTTTTAACTGAAGACATTTCCGCACTGATTTACATTTAAAGGGGGTTATTAGCATAAGGAGCAAGCAGAGGAAGGATTTCCTAATTAAATTGATGATTCTCCCCTACACAACTTCCCTCATGATTAAGTCTAAATTGTGTTTCAAACTCTTTCCAGGTAAGTTGAAAAAGGTGTTTCCTTAAAGACATAAGGTCTGAGATCAGAGGAAGTATCTTTCCAATTTTCTTAGTTCACTGCTTTTTTTCCTCAGTCTGTACTTTACTGGAGATGGATGCAACTTGCCTCCCAGGTCTTGTTGCCTCTCTATCTGCTCATCATTTTCTCAGGCTTCTTCCGAACAAATTTTCTTTCCACTTTGTTCTCCACCATCCAGAGTTTGTCTTCTTGTTCCAACAGAGGATCACATACGGTGTAGTCGGTTTATAACCTGCTATTGGGGAAATGACACAGCACTAGAATATTAATGCTGGGGGCCAAAGTACCATCCTAGAACTCAGGCTGAGCCCTGGGGCCTCCCGGCCTTCTGAATGATGAAGAAGGTGCAGTTTCCAGGGATGCACAAGGAAACGGCCCTCCTACTTTTGTGCCACATGGACCCAGGGGCCAGATTCTCTCATAGGCCATTTTCTTCTGATTTTTATCATAAAGCTTACAGCAATTATTCTGACTGAACAAGGTAAATTTCATTCAGATTGCCCCTCAGATAAATACCATGGTATGTATTAAAAGTATGTATGCTTTGGGCCGCCTGGGTGGCGCAGTCGGTTAAGCATCCGACTTCAGCCAGGTCACGATCTCGCGGTCTGTGAGTTCGAGCCCCGCGTCAGGCTCTGGGCTGATGGCTCGGAGCCTGGAGCCTGTTTCCAATTCTGTGTGTCTCCCTCTCTCTCTGCCCCTCCCCCATTCATGCTCTGTCTCTCTCTGTCCCAAAAATAAATAAAAAACGTTGAAAAAAAAAATTAAAAAAAAAAAAAAAGTATGTATGCTTTAAGCTCTATCAACAATATCCAAAGTATGCAAGAGCCCAAATGTCTACCGACAGATGAAGGGATAAAGAAGATGTGGTATATACGTATATACAATGGAGTATTACTCGGCAATCAAAAAGAATGAAATGTTGCCATTTGCAACTACGTGGATGGAACTGGAGGGTATTATGCTAAGCAAAATTAGTCAGTCATAAAAAGACAAATCTCATATGACTTCACTCATATGAGGACTTTAAGATACAAAATAGATGAATATAAGGGAAGGGAAGCAAAAATAGCATAAAAACAGGGAGGGGGACAAAACATAAGAGACTCTTAAATATGGAGAACAAACAGGGTTACTAGAGGGGTTGTGGGAGGGGGGATGGGCTCAATGGGTAAGGGGCATTAAGGAATCTCCTGAAATCATTGTTGCACTATATACTAACTTAGATATAAATTAAAAAAATAAATTAAATAAAAATAAATAAATAAATAAATAAAATAAATACGCAACATTGTAAAAAAAAGTATGTATGCTTAAGATGAAAGCATTTTGAAAAAAACAGACTATCATTCTTTTTCTTGTCTTTTATTCCTTTGTGTCTAAGAGAAAAAGAATGTAATACAGGGGCCAATTTGTGATGAATTACTTTTCTGATGGTATCATCAAGGGACCTTTTGTGGGATGGGGTGCTTGATGTTTTTCAAGACTGTATTTTTAAGACGTGTATTTCAGACTCTGAACACCTCCAAGACCTCTGATTTGAAATTGATGATTCCTTGTGGTTCTCATATCCATGAATTTATCTAAACTTCTTTATTTTTAGCTCATATGGAATTTCTGGTCATGAATTTGTTAAGTCTTGACTTTCATCTTTCAATATAATTTAGTATTTCATATACTTATCCTTTAAGAACTTCTTCTGTTTCTATTAATTTTTTTTTCATTCAAGAGAAGTTATCTCTTATTTAATCTATTTCTCTTTTGAAAAGCAATCCATTCTTTGCCAAATAAATGCGGGCTCTGGGGGTTGTCAAGCAACTTTCTTAAAAACTCTTGTCAGCCAATCATAAAGTCTCTCTTGGGGCCAGCTTTATAGTTCTCTTCTCCACATTTAGGGTGAGACTTGGGAAATTGTTTGTGTAACAGCTCTGCTTGAGCAAAGAGTATCTTTCTTGGCCATAATCTTCCTCAATGATGCAGCTCCAATACAATAATATTTGAAGACTTCTTAAGCCTGTCAACCAGCCACCCATTATTTAACTTCAAAAGAACTACATCTGCTCTTTGAAAGTAGTTCAGAATAGTGTCTGAAGAAGACTAGCTTCAATAGTGAAAAGGGAAAGAATACATCGGGGACAAGTTAAAGAATGGGGGAACAATTCATATTTTTGTTCTTTAGCCCAGATAAACTACTAGGAATGCATTGTTAATCTCTGTCACGTCCATCCTTTTGGTGCTGGTCTTTGGTGATGTTGAAGCGAGAAGCAATGAAAATAGAGGAAGGGGTAGAGGACGTTGCCTCTCCATGCTGGTTTTGGAGCAGGACACTGCCCTCCTCTGCAGACACTACCATGATTTCATTCTCCTCCTAACTCCACATTCTCAAATGTGTGTTGTCAACCCCTTAGGTTTTCTGAACGATCTTCTAGGATGGATCATTACAGGTGCCAAAAATAAACAAATTGTTCCTCGTGCCATCAAGCAAACAGCTTGCAACCAAAGCAACCACCACTACCATTTTTGAGTCACTACTACGTGTCAAGTCCTGTGTTTAATAAAACCCATTATGTCCATTAATCCGTGTGATAAACCCACCCACAAAACTAGAAGATTATTTTATTATTCCCATTTTTTAGATGAGGAAACTGCGGCTTAGTAAGATTGATCAGTCACTTGCCAAAATCTATAACTGATGAGTGGACCAGAATTAAAATCAGATCAGGCTAACATCAGACTGCATACCCTTCATGTGCGGATGTGATTGCTATGGAAAGAGCCTAGGTTCATAGGAATTGAAAGGGAACTTCTCCGCTCACCTCATTTTACCAATGGGAGACCTGAGGTCAAGACATGGCAAGAATAAGCCTTAAGGCATTTAGTTTTGTGATGGCAAAGATTTTCACATAGGTCTTTCCTGAATTAAAAATTAATAGATTTTTAAAATAAATTTTAAGCACTTGTATTTGGGGAATTATAACTTAAATTTTACATATGTATATCACTTTTTTGAAAATCTTAATTCTACATTTTATCTTTCAGGTTACAAGTCCAGCTTTCCCCAAAATATATCTCACACCTTTCTGGAAGATACCACCAGGCACCGTCACGCTGAGCATGAGCATACCATTTCGAAAACATATTAGTTTTTTATTGCTGTATAACAAACTACCACAAATTTAGCAAATTAAAACAATATGCATTTATTATCTCATAGTTTCTGTGGGTCAGGAGACCAGACAAAGATTGCTGTCCTCTGCTCAGGGTCCCATAAGGCTGCCGTCTTGGTGCAGGCCATTCCTTTCTGGAATTCTGGATTCTCTGCCAAGCCCAAGCTCACATGGTTTGGGGCAGAATTCAGCTCCGCAGCTGTTAGAATTGAAGTCCCTGCTTTCTTGCTAGTTGTCAGCCAGAGACCAGAGGGTATAGCGGCTCCTGGCTGTGTGGCTCTTTCAGACATTGTCTTATTTGGTTCTGGCTGCTATTGACAAAGTACTATTGTCTGTGTGGGTTATAAAAAACAGAAATTTATTTCCTACAGTTGTGGAGCCTGGAAGCCTGGGATCAGAATGCCAGCATAGTGGGATAAAGGCCCTCTTCCAGTTTTGCAGGTTGCTACCTTCTCCCTATGTTCTCACATGATGGAAAGAGAGCAAGCTAGCGCTCTGGCCTCTTCCTGTAAGGATGCTAATCCCATTCATGAAAGCTCCTCCCTCATGATCTAATCACCCCAAAGACTCCACCTCCAAATACTATCACAATAAAGATTAGATCTCAACATGCGACTTTTGGAGGCAGGGAGCACAACTATTCACTCCATGGCCGAAACCCTTTCACAACATGGCAGTTTGCTTCTTCGAAACCCACAGGAGCATCTCTTGGTCCAATCTGCTAACATAAGTTGACATAATCATGAGACTGACCATCTCATCACCTTTGCTGTATCTCTTGGCCAGAATCAAGTCACAGGTTCTATCTGCAGTCAAAGGGGTTGTACAAGGGTGTAACTCATTGACGGTCTTCTTAGAATTCTGTCTTCCACAGGAGAGACAGTTCAGAGGAGACCAAAAATTCCAAGATGATGTGAAATTGAAAGTGACAGAATGTCCACACCATGTGAACTCAGGACTAATCTGGCCTCAAGGGTCTCAGCCGGAGGAACTTTAAATTTTTTTTTTTTCAACGTTTTTTATTTATTTTTGGGACAGAGAGAGACAGAGCATGAACGGGGGAGGGGCAGAGAGAGAGGGAGACACAGAATCGGAAACAGGCTCCAGGCTCCGAGCCATCAGCCCAGAGCCTGACGCGGGGCTCGAACTCACGGACCGCGAGATCGTGACCTGGCTGAAGTCGGACGCTTAACCGACTGCGCCACCCAGGCGCCCCTCAGCCGGAGGAACTTTAAACAAACAGCTTCACACCCTGGAGAATCTAATTTAATTAGTCTAAGGTAAGGCCTGGGCATTGCTTTTTAAAAATCTTCCCAAGTGATTCAAATCCCCGATGTCCAGGGCTGAGAAATATTAACTTAGCCCAACTACTTTAGTTCACAGATGAGGGACTTAAAGTCCAGGAAGGCTGTGTCTTCTTGAAGTATATGTGTCCTGTTAGTGGCAAAGCCAAGATTAGACCCAAGCCTCCTAGCTATGCCTCGAACTGGACAAATACATGGCATCTTGTGGAAGTTGTCTGACTTGTCATGTGGGCCTTTAAGGCAAAAAGTCCCCAAACTGTAAGGTTTAACCGAAACCAGTATAAGTTCTCTCCGCTGCTGTGCAGACAACTTCTCAGCACGAATATGGATTTTCCCAGATTGAGCTCTCTGTCACCAGCTTCGAGAGCAAAAACATAAATAAAACGTACTCACTTTTGAAAAGTTGGTATAAAACAATTCCTGGTGTTTGGGGAAATGTATTTTCCATTGTAGCTTAAATCGTAAATTGTTGCTTAATGTAGGATGTTATTCATTTTCTGACATGGATGAAATGGGTACATAGGCTGTGTTATTTAGAAAGGTGGTTGTGCCCTTTTGCCAACATATTATAGATATGACAGGAAAACCTGTAGCACTCGATGGGCTCATGGGTCCCGGTTTAGTAGTCATTTGATCAGCACTTGTCCTGTGTTTGGCCATGCCTATTTTTAAATGAGTTCTTCATTCTGCCTTGCCATTCACCATCTCTACTACCACAGACTTTTGTTCTCTGGCCCTAATATTCTTTGAGTTTGGGGAGTAAAGTCCCAGTTAGCAGAGAAAGAGATGGGCCCTTGTAGAATCAGGACCCTGTTATAATCCTCTGTTCCTTGCTTGGTTTTGACGACATGTATCTCCATTTAAAGGAAGAGTAGGGCCACCAAAGCCCTTGACGTGAGCTCCTCTTGGCTCTCAGGCTCATCAGGAATTATCTGTCCCTTGATTTGACCAGGAAATTCTTACTGTGTTGTATCAAAGATAATGGGAACCAGTGGGAGTCTGGCACTGGCTTCAAATTATTCCAGATCAGTGCAGGAGAAGGATGTAGCCTGGCCTTTTAGCCATTTCCTCACTGGGCTAGCCTAGCAGTGAAGGTCAGGACCTAGACCAACTGATCGCATAAGGCTTTCCAGCTGACAATAAAAAGGACCGGATATCTATACAAAACTTCGCGTTGAAAAGCCCAAGGATGTGATCACACATTTAAGATGAACATAACCATACTGAGTTTAATCTAGAATGAGGTAAATCATGTTAACTTGCTTTGATTGAAAACTCCTCTAGCTAAGCTGAAACATATCTGTAATTTCTGTAGAGACCAAGATATAAAATTAAATAGCATATGTAATCATGATAATCACCATGGAAAGACAGCATGAGTTCCCAGAAGCTTAAGGGCAATAGTAATTAATGCTCCTGAAATTTAGGCAGGTTTTTTTTTTTTTTTTTTAAAGTGGCAATTTGCTTTCCTCTTTCTTAAAAGAAATTGTTACCAGTAACTGAGAAATTCAGCCCTCACTCTAAAGAGACACATGGCTGCAGCTATCTGGGCCTGAGAAGAAACCAGTTCATAAAACCTCCTCTCTGGACCGATACAGGGCAGTAGACATTGAAAGCTAACTCTCAGAAGATTGGGAAATGTACAAATGCCATGTCTCTTTCCTCTCTACCTCCTGACTAGCATTGCCTGGGATGTTTCATTTCACCACAAATTGTAAGAAGGCAAAAGACTTGGGTGGGATCACTTACCATTCTCCTGCCTTTAGGCTGCTTTATACAAATTCTTCAAGGCATGAGAAAACTAGTCTGACTTGATGGCCATTTTATAAAAAGGAAAATCCGTAACCTTCTGATATTGCTGATTGGTCAACAATAATACTAATAACAACAACTACATGTAACACACCTAGTACAATGTTTAGCAAACAATAAGTACTTGGTAAATTTTGGCAATTGTTGATTTGCTGATTGTTGATGGTGATGATGATGACTTCTTTCTCTGTATTTCAGGCTCTTTGTTGTTTTACCTACTTTTTCTCATTTTACCCTTATAATAATCTTACCAGATAAGTATCATTATTATAATTTTACAAGGAATGAGAGTAAGGCTAGACAAGTGCAAGTAACATGCCCCAAATCACCCAGAAGTGGGCAGATTTGAATACATGTCTATAGACATTTTTGGCTCTTCTCTATTACTTTTATTTACTTTTTTTTTTTAACATTTTTCCAATGTTTAACTATTTTTGAGAGACAGAGAGACACAGAGTGTGAGCAGGCGAGGGGCAGAGAGAGAGGGAGACACGGAAGCCGAAGCAGGCTCCAGGCTCTGAGTTGTCAACACAGAGCCCAACGTGGGGCTCAAACTCATGAGCTGTGAGATCATGACCTGAGTCGAAGTCGGATGTCCAACCAACTGAGCCACTCAGGTGTCCCACTTTTTTTTTTAAAGTTTATTTATTTATTTTTAGAGAGAGAAGGAGATAAAGAGAGAGAAAGAATACAAGAGATCATGAGCAGGGGAGGGGCAGAGAGAGAGAGGAGGAGAGAGAGAATCTCAAGCAGACTCTGTGCTGACACCACAGAGCTCAACGCAGGGCTTGATCTCATGAACTGAGAGCTCAAGATCTGAGCTGAACCCAAGAGTGGGATGCTTAACCATTTGAGCCACCTAGACATGCAATTTTTATTTACTTTTCTGAAACAATTTCAATTAATAGTCTCTTCCATGATTCTGTTCAGTTCTTGATTACCCTAGGGTCCATTATCAATGACAGAAGGTTTTTTTTTCCAGCTTTTTCATCTGAAACTACAAATTCTATCTATCTATTCTATCTACCTTTCTCATGTCCTTGTGAAGGCATCAGTCACTGTTATGGAAAGATCTTTGTGGTTCTGTGACTTTGAACCCCAAGGTCAAGTTTCTGTCTCTTGGCTAAAAGGTATCTCAAATGGGAATATGAGGCTCTGGCTTTCATGGTCTTTGGTTCTATCCAGAATCCTTTCTCATGCAACCCTGGGGACCTGTGATACTCTGACTTCCATTTACAGTGCTGGGCACTATGAAGTATAGCAATGAGTGAGAGGAAGGTAGGTAAGGTTGTTTTTAGATTTCTTCTAATCTTTGTGTCATAAGTCTATGGGCATCCTCTACCTTGGAGACACAGAAGGATCTTTACTTATATCATGATGGTTAGCATTCTAGAAGGACTGTACATTCATGATCATCCCATATCTATGTTTTTACAGAGTGTATGGACTCTTTCTTAGGTAGCCTGAATCCTCTTTCTCCTTTGGGCCCTAAGGTTGCTAATGCAACTTGAATTATACTTTTTTTTCATCCTTTTCTTGTTCTTTTCATGGCTGGTATTGGTTTTCTCTTTTTCCCATCTTATTCCTGTTTCTAACTTTAAAAAAAAATGTGTATTTTTTTATTTTGAGAGAGAGCGAGAAAGAGTAAGAGTGTAAGCAGGAGAGGGGCATAGAGAGAGGGAGAGAGAGAGAATTCCAAGCTGAGTATGGAGTCTGACATGGGGCTCAATCCCATGACCCTGGGATCATGACCTGAGCTGAAATCAAGAATTAGACACTCAACCACCTGTGCCACCAAGGCACCCCTCTTTGTAACATTTTCTAAAATGTTTTTTTATTGATTTTTGAAAGAACATGAATGGGGAAGGGGGAGAGAGAGAGAGAGAGAGAGAGAGAGAGAGAGAGAGAAAGCATCCAAAGTGGGCTCTGGGCTGACAGCAGTGAGCTTGATGCGGGGCTGAAACTCATGAACTGTGAGATCATGACCTCATCCGAAGTCGGATGCTCAACCGACTGAGCCACCCAGATGCCCCCTCTTTCTAACTTCTTAATGGTGTTTCTAACTCCCTTCATTCACCCTTTACTAATGGCCTAAACAAATATTAATCAAAATATTTTATTTGCCACTGATAAAGTCATCTATGGAAGGAATTGAAATAAATGCCATGGGTCTCAGACCTCAAGATTTTATATCTAATGGCAGAAAGTAGTGTGACAAAGGCTATAGAAACACAGGGAAAGAGAAAGATGAATCTGGGAAGGCTGCAGGAAGAGGCAACACTGCAGCTGATGCTCTGAACAATGAGAACTAAAGATTTATGATTTTTGTTGATCTAAAGAGATCCACTCTTCTTCCCCTTCCTTTTCACAAGATTTGGAAAGGATATTCAATCTATGTGCAATGGTAGCATAGAGGCTACCCTGGAAATGACCACATTTTGCTTGGGTCGGCATGAATGCTCTTATAGGACAAAGGGACAGTTAACTGACTTGAAAGCACACTGCATAAAGAGCCACAGTGTGGCAAGCCCAAGTTTGCAATGTCACCGGGAACTGGGAACTGAGATATATCAGAACAACCAAAGCTTGATTTTCCTTACAGACAGCACTCTTCTCCCTGTATATTAGGTTGTATAAGGAAAATGGCTTTGGTTTGGGGACTAAGAGATCTGAGTCCTAGTCCTTGGACAAACTGTATGATTTGTTTGGCCTGCTATTCCTTGGCTGAACGAGTGAGGAAACCCCTGAGACTCCCAATGGTTGTTATATTCTATGAGTTTATTATTTAATTCTTCAATGATATGAAATGAAAAACAGAGGCATCATTGTGTGGAAAGGTTTGAGAAGTGGGGAACATTGATCGACATTATTTACTTTGAACTCCAAATTACCATTTACTATATAAAGATATAAATAAAGAATCTTGGGACCTCAAGAAGGAACACAGACAGTGACAAAAAAATCTAACTATATTACAAATGTGTGAAAGTACCTCACTGAAGCAGATGAGGGGGAAACTTGTCAACCTAAGTATTTTTGGAAATGAGTTGACTTCCTCAGACTAAAGAAAAAAAAAACAAACTGTATCCTAGTTGATAAAGTTGTTTCCCATGAGGATTCAGTTTAACAATTCTGATACTGCCATGCATGTATCCTGGAATTTAAGAATTAAATGGACAGCTGATGGTGGGGACCAGTTCTTCCACTATTAGATTGGGAGGTTCCAGATGAGCAAGAAGAGGCTACAATGATCCATATGCAGTGGATTAGAGTTGGGCGCATCAGTAAGAACTTATGTTTAGCTTCATACAGACACGGATTTTTATGCATATAAATATTTATAGATATGAGTGTATATATAGATTAGTATAAACACATTTTTTTTTGCTCTGTCAGCTGAGAGAGGCTAATAGAATTAACATTCCAATAGCAATAAACACACTAGCACCTGGACCTTGGTTTCTAACAACGTTCTCCAAAACAAGTAGTCCTCTGAGGGCTACTTGGAGAAATGACTGATTCTACGACTTGGAGAGGAAATAATACAAGATGAGCCTGCATCATCTTGTAGCACCAGAAAGTAAAAACGAACTAAATAAAAAAGAAGAAGGTGATACACACACACACACACACACACACACACACACACACACAGTAAGGGGGACATACCAATGGGAGACAAGAGCCAACTAAAAGAGCTCCCAATGGCCAAAAATGGGACAACTTGAGGGGAAAAATAGAGTATTAGACTTCAACTCAAATTATAAATAAGTATACATGACTCCAAATGATGTAAATAAGTGATTGAATAGATTAATAAATGAGTAAGAATTGACAAAGCCCATGCACAGAAGAATTCCAAATATTTTATGTAGAGATCCACCCTCAAGGAGCTAGAGCATAAACTCTCCCTCCTTAAGTATAGGCCGACCCCAGTCGCCTGGGTGGCTCAGTCGGTTAAGCGGCCGACTTCGGCTCAGGTCATGATCTCGCGGTCCGTGAGTTTGAGCCCCGCGTCCGGCTCTGTGCTGACCACTCAGATCCTGGAGCCTGTTTCAGATTCTGTGTCTCCCTCTCTCTCTGACCCTCCCCCGTTCATGCTCTGTCTCTCTCTGTCTCAAAAATAAATAAACGTTAAAAAAATTAAAAAAAAAAATGTAGGCCGACCAGAGGGAGCTCTTTTCAAAATGTACAGCATAGAAAGGGGAGGAAAGAGTAATTTCATTGTGGAGAAACCTGACAAAAACTACCTTAGTCAGGTGGTCAAGGCCAACATCAGTAGTTATAAATTACATTGCTGGTACATATACTTGATAGGATGTGAAAATGGCAATTTATCTGTCTGGACTTCTTCCCAATAACCCATAAACCCACTCTTTCATGATAGTAGACGAATTCTAATAATAGAGCATCCAACAAAACACCTGACCAGTACTCCTTAAAAGTCTCCAGGTAATCTAAACAAAGTCTGAGGAATGACCACCACTAGGAGGAGCCTAAAGGGACCTAACATAAATGTAATATGGAATCCTGAACAGAAAAAGATCATTTGGTAAAAACCAAGGAAATTTAAATAAACTATGAGCGTTAGTTAATAACAATATATCACTGTTGGTTCATTATATGCAAAAAAAAATGTGTCATATTCATGTAAGATGTTAATAGTAGGGGCAAGTAATATGAGGGAAATCAGAACTCTACTACTCTCTCAATTTTTCTGTAATCTAAACCTGTTCTAAGAAATAAAGTCTATAAAAAGGAAAAAAATGTAAGAAAAAATACAAGAATACCTCCCATCCCCCCCTTTACAGTAGGACAGAGCTCCATCTATTCCTGGCACCTGATATGTTTCAGAGTATAGTAAAGAAGATGTCCAAGACTCTAGCTGGAAGGGTACCCCGGGGCGGGGGGGGGGGGGGGGGGGGGAGGCAGGTTATTTTTGACCAGTTGTGTAAGTGAATGCAGTGATGGTAGGAGGGAGAGACAAAAATGCTCAAATGTGAAAGCAGACAGACTTCAGTGTTCGGCCAAGATGTTTGTGGACTTCTGAGAGTACCTGGGACAGAGGGTACCAAGCTGCAATCACCCTTGTAGGCAGATGGCTTTTTTTGTTATTAAAATAACCACATCCATTCTTCACTCTCATTGCAAGAGAATGAAGTAAGGGAAAAAGATGTATTGCTCTAAATCTTTTCAAATCCCTATTAATTGAATTTCTGATTAGCACACATATTATTCATAATAAGGTTCTAGGGAGCAGTTGCAAACACAGCTCGGTTTAATAGTCTGTTCCTATGGTATTTCCATGTAGGTGGGGCAGCTGCACAGTCATGGAAACAAGCACTGGCCTACGTGCCCTCATCCTGATTGGAATCTGTATCGAGTAATGAGATTAATGACCATCTGGCAGAAGGGTTAAGATAAATCACAACATGTATGCTTTCTCAGTTCAATTTTCATGTGTATCTTCATTTATGGAGGAAATGAATACAATTGCTTCTAGTAATACTTAGAATCATAAGATATAAGATTCCACGAGAAAATTGAGGCCTAGAGAGGCCTAGAGAGGTGATGTGACTTGATTAATATCATGCAATAGCCGCATCTTTTTCTATTGTGTTTTTTCAATATACACTCACTTTGAGGCAGATTGTTTAGGATGCCTTGGTTTATTAATTATAGCCCGAGATAGATTGAATTTGTGGCACCAATACTTCTCTCCCTAAACAACTACGGTGGTCAGTGCACTATATCTGTGTTGTTTGGCATGTGCCTTTGTAGTTCTGCTCACCAAGGAAGGGACAGTATTTCCCTATTTCTTGTTTCTAGCTTCAGCCACATGACTTGCATGTTAACTGATTCATGTAGAAGCTTGAGAAAAGCATTTATGCCGTTGAGTTTACACCTTTGAATTTCTGCCATGGACATGAGAAGGATATGCCTAGACAAGCCAGTTGGACCCAGGAGGAAAATGAGAGACACATGAAGCCAGAGCTGTTCCCAGCCGAGCTCAACTTGTATCAGTCAACCCCTGGCCAATGCAAAAACTCAAGAGAAATAATAAATAATCTTTCTTTTACGGGAACGAATTTTGGGGTGGTTTTTAGCATCCTATTCTGTAACTGATACATTTCTTCTTAATTTTATAAGTCCATTCCAGTTTGGATGATATATACTCACACTGGACATGAAGGACTCCCTAGCAGGGGTTTTCTCCTTGACGTTTCTGTTAGCATCTTTCGATTCTTGGCATGGTATCTTCAGATAGCACTTAAAATTAAGCATGACATTCAGCCACTTGCTTTACTAAGTCATTTATGCATGCTTTCCATGGACTCTCAAGTCTGTGAAAGGGACAGCAAAATTTACAGAGGTGAAAATTGTATCTAGTGAATTGTTCAAGTGAAATTTCCCAGGAGGGTAATTGGAAATGGAAGGGACATTTGCATTTAAAAATCGCCAGTATTGACTATCTGGGAGCTTCTGCTGACCATAGTGAGGCCAATCAACAGAGAACAGTTCTGCAGTACTTTTATCAAGTTGTTTTATTTCTAATCAGCTGTTATTTTTCCAATTCATTATTCATTGTTTTAATGTTTACAGTTTGGGGAAAGCCAGCAAGGAGCAAGCAGGCATGCACACTCTTTGTCCATATCTTCTTCCTTCTGCCTAAGAATTGTCTGTCTTATCTCTTTATAGAAATGAAACTTTCTGGGGAGGCAGAAAGGCTCATTTGGAAGGGGATTTATCTTTACAGATAAACTCCAGATGTGAATTGATAGTGCTCTTTACTCAGTAGAAAATAGCCAGCAAAATTCCTTCGCACCATTTTGAGCTGACGTGAGCTGGGTTCTGTTTTGACAGGTAGCCTTCTCCCCAGTGTTTGTTCCTAGTCACTGGAGACATATTCAGCTTTAGGGAACTGTTAAATTTACAGGTGAATTGGATAACTTGCATTCCTGTGTTCTGATCGCTGACGTAAGTTTGAATGGGGGTGATGTATGTATTTTATCCATTTTATCCATTACCAATGTTTATGACACACCCACGCATGACTGAGCACCGCCTGAAAGTACACTAATTTAGGTAATAGGTTGATTGCCAAAGGCATAAGTAGGAAAACTTTCCATAAAATTGAAGGACCAGAAAGAACCTTGAAAACATTCTGGTCCATCATTTCCTAAAGCATAGATAAGTAACACTGGGGCCACCGCAAATGTTCTTTGGTGACACATGACACAATTGGAGTTGGTTTCTGGATAAGACGTTAAATGACATTAAATCACCTACCCAATAGCGTTCTCTTTCCAATACTATAAAATCATATTGGTTATGGTAAGTAGAAAGTTTCAGGTTAAGGCTAGTATGTGTGTACGCTTCCCAAATGCTTGTCAATCTCCATTTTCACAAAAAGAAAGGAAACAGCCTGTAGCTAGGGCCTAATGCCATTGTTCAGTTTTTTGTTTTAATTTCTGTAAATACCTTCTGTCTGTGGCAAGGAATCATGGTGGTCCCTTACAGGTATCATTTGGAAATAGCATAAGTCATGAAGGTGGCACCTATGGCCGAAAATCCGGAAACCATTAATCTAGTCCCACACAGATGTAAAGTCTGTTGCCCATGAGAAAGAATGAAATCTGGCCATTTGTAACAACGTGGATGGAACTGGAGGGTATTATGCTAAGTGAAATAAGTCAGTCAGAGAAAGACAGATACCATATGTGTTCACTCATATGTGGATCTTGAGAAACTTAACAGAAGACCATGGGGGAGGGGGAGTTATAGAGAGGGAGGGAGGGAAACCATAAGAGACTCTTGGAAACTGAGGGTTAATGGGAGGTGGGGGAGTGGGGAAAGCAGTGATGGGCATTGAGGAGGACACTTGTTGGGATGAGCACTGGGTGTTGTATGGAAACCAATTTGACAATAAATTATGTATATATAAAAGAAATTATACATATATATAAAAGATATATTATATATAAAAAGAAAAATTATATACATATTGTACATCATATCATTATATATTATATTGCAGTGTAATATATTACATTATATTATTTTGTCACATCTTCTAATATATTTTATATATATTATATATATTATATTATATTGCAGTGTAATATATTACATTATATTATTTCATCACATCTTCTAATCGTGACATGGACAAGTTGATTAACCCCCAATGCTGTCATTTTCTCATCTAGAACATGATGACAATGATATCAAACTCACTGTCATGAGGATTCATTAAGATAATGTGAATAAACTCCCATTACAGTGGCTGGCTGAACACTTGAGCGGGTCCATAGCAGCTTGGAGCCCTCTGACTATAGCGTGCACTTTCCTGTGATTGAGGGCATGTTGGTATTCTTCGAGTCTTTGTGAATTGAATACACAAATCCATTGTTTCACGGGAGATACCATTAAGCCGACCAATTTCCAAGTTGGGAATATGTATGATAACGCTCCCCCACACTTAGACTTTACGGGTCTACCTTGAGGGAGTCGGAACTGACTGGTGGTGGTGTATTCCTCGCTCTTCAAAGCATTTGTAACAATTTTATGGACCTCCCACCTAGGGACCTAGGTGCTATTGCACATACTTTGCATCATTTTTATAACAGCCTTATGAATTGAAAGAGTAAACGTTGGTTTACTCATTGAGGTTAGATACCTTGCCCCAGTTCTCACAAGAAGTAAATGGAGGAGGCAGGGCTCGATAAATTTTAGATGGAAAATGGATAATCTGTATGCAACAGGCAGACTATCTGTTATTATAGACTAATGTATAAAGTGCTCTCAGTTTCGCAGGAAGTCGCATAGTGGAGTGGTTAAAAGAACAATTTACTGCCTGGGTGGGCGTCTTGGGTCTACCCCGTCCTAGCCACGTGACTTTGGGTGTTTACAGTGACTAGCTACACCTGTAACTTTTCACTTTTATACTGGTGCAGATTTATTTATTTATTTATTTTTAAATTTTTAAATACGTATTTATTTTTGAGAGAGAGAGACAGAGCTGAGTGGGGGAAGGGCAGAGAGAGAGGGAGACACAGAATCCAAAGCAGCTCCACGCTCTGAGCTGTCAGCACAGAGCTCGACTCAGGCCTCCAATTCACGAAGAACCGTGAGATCATGACCTGGGCCGAAGTCAGAGGCTTAACCGACTGAGCCACCCTGGTGCCCCTGCTGGTGCAGGTTTTAATAAATAGGGGTGTGTGTGTGTGTGTGTGTGTGTGTGTGAGTGTGAGAGACAGACAGACAGACAGAGACAGAAACAATTCAACCTTTTATTTGTGTGACAAGCCATAAGCTTCCAGCTCATTTAATAAATAATGCAATTGTATGGCTCATATATAGATAACTGTTTTCTTGAACTCTCAAGTGTTCAGTGAAGAATGTTAAGTTTTTTAAACACCTGCATGTGCATAATAGTCATGGACATGACATTTCACTGGCCTGTGTGAATGTATACATCTTTGTATGTGACTTTATTCCCATCTGACTGCTTCATGGGCACATAACACACATATGACAGGGGGGCTAGCATGATTCCCTGCATGGCTTCCTAACACTACATCCCTCTGCTTGTCAGCTGTGTCTACATGACCCCCACCCCTATCTGCTGGGACAGTTCTCTCCCAGCTCAGATAGTGCCTTGTCTACTACATGAGTTGTTTTTTTTTTTTAAGTGCTAGAATTGTGTTCCGTTGCTGCCTTTTGATATAAAGGCTTATGTCAATATTCTGGAATATCCTACACCCGTGGTCCTCAGACTTTAGGAAACTGAGGGTTAATGGGAGGTGGGGGAGAATCACAGCCTTGTTAAACACAGAGTGCTGGGACCACTCTAAATTTCTGATTCAGTAAGCCAGGGGAGGGACCTGAGAATTTGCATTTCTAACCAGTTCCTAGGTGATAATGATGCTGTTGGTCTAAAAAGCAAGCTAACATTTTAGACATCTCAACTTAAGACGATGTTAAAAAAATATTAGGCCTCTTGAATCCTACTCATTACCATAAAGACTGGCTCTTCATCCAGAAAGAGAAAGTATAGTCACGTCACCTGGATTTGGATGATATCTCTGCCTTCAGATTTCTATTTTGTGGGAAAACCTATTTCCCCACAGTCTACCCCCTGACTCTAAATTATGATTATTTCAGTGGTTCTGACAGCAATGAAACTAGTATATGGAATAAGCAGAACTTGTAAAGTTCAAGTTACCAAATCAAAGTTCAAATTTATTTTTATTTTCCACTGTCTTTTAAAAATTTATTCAGGGGAGGTAATGTTTGTTTTTTCCAAATGGAAATTCTGGTGGTTCTATGACTTTTCTATTCATTGTAACTCCTAGACAGGTCAAAGTACAGTTTGTTTGTTTTTAGTCCTTCAAGTGTTCAGTTGAAGTTACAATTCGAAACCGGAACTGAACGCGTGGGAAACTCTTCTGCCCTGCCCCCAGCTTTGGCCTGCTGCAGTGGTGGGTCTGTGAATGAGAACCTCTCTGCCTGATCCTGCTGCTTCTCTTTTTCCCTCTCCAGCTGCCGTTGGGGATTCCACTGCGGGTGGGTGGGATAGGGAGGAAGGAGGTGGCAAAAGATTAAGAAGATAGGAGGGTTCTCACTTGAACTGTTGCCTTCAGCAACTTCTGTCAGATTTGGCTAGAGATTCCCATGAGCCCCTCTTCAGATTTGAACAATTTGTGAGAGCAGCCATAGAACTCACTTAAGTTTACCGGTTTATTAAAGGATACAATAAAGGAAGCAGATCAACAGCTAGATAAAGAGATACACAGTGAAATCTTGGAATGCGAGAAGCTCGTTCTACAAGCGTTCCCCATGATTCGCAAGCATTTCTAATAAATTTTAACTTGCTAAATGAGCCATGTCTTGCAACACGAGTAGCATGTGAGGCTGAATGTCACCTGATCACAGCTGATCTCTCTCTCTCTCTCTCCCTCCCTCCCTCCCTGTGGGATTGTGGGTGATCGTCTCCCATGCTCAGATACTCTGTCTCAGGCCGCGGTGCTTGGCAGAAATCGGCGATTTTTCAGAACATTGGC
This sequence comes from Panthera leo, assembly GCF_018350215.1. Classification (NCBI taxonomy): domain Eukaryota; kingdom Metazoa; phylum Chordata; class Mammalia; order Carnivora; family Felidae; genus Panthera; species Panthera leo. Next base: position 142,794,498 of record NC_056687.1, on the reverse strand, counting down.
AGGAGCCCACAACTGACACTAGTGTATTTTTGTCACTTCAAAGCACCTATGGACAGTCCTTTGCTTTTCCAGACAAGAGTAAGCTTAGGGATGCTTTGCTTCATTCTAGGGCAGGCTGCCTGCAGACATAGACATTTTCCCCTGCTGCCTTATTGCCAGTTACATTAAATACAGTATGTGACAGGAGTTTATTAATACCATACTTAGTCAACATCTGTGCAAGCGTATAATAGGCCTCCATGCAGAAAAAAGATTCCATTGAGCCGATAGATATCAGTGGTTTCTTTAGCGATAGTAAAAGTCATCCTAGACAATTACCTTCCTCTCTTGTCTCCCTCACACCAGCCACGAAGGTTTTCAAAAGGAAGTGCAGGTTAATTTGTTTATTTCTGTTTATATTTTGTATTTTATTTATAATTTTGGATTATATTACAGTACTGTAGTCATTTTGATATGAATATTTTCGGTTGTGGAAACCCAAAATATTTTCGGTTGTGAATCATCTGAGTTTCCACGATTGCTTATGGGGAAATTTGCTTTGATATACAAGTGCTTTGGATTACAAGCATGTTTCCAGAATAAATTATGCTCACAAACCAAGGTTTTCTTGTGTAGGGTGAGGGTCCTGAACACAGGAGTTTCTGTCCCCATGGAATTGGGGGTGTCACAGCACTGGTATGCTTGTGTTCACCTACCTGAAAGCTCTCCAAACCCTCTACTGTTGGAATTCTGTGGAGACCTCCTTATGTAGGCATGAGCAATTGTTAACTCCCATTTCCTTCCCGCTCCTCTCTCTGGAGGATCAGGGATGGGGCTGAAAATTCAAAGCTTCTAATCAATGCTCAGAGTTACCTCAGTAGAACAAAAGACACCCTTAGGGATCTTATCACTTAGGAAATAACAAGGGTTTTACGAGCTGTCTGCTGGGAACTGGGGGCAGACATCAATGTATATACTATTTCATACAGCTCAACTACAACTGAAGTTTATTTTTTGTGTGTGCCACCATTTAAGATAGGTGTTTCTGACCAGCAGGCAGCTGGCCTCCATGTGGATTCAGGGATCCAGGCCCTCTTCTTCCGGTGGCCTTACCATCACCAGAGCCTGTGATCTGCATCCAGCTGGTGGAAGGAGAAAGAAAGAAAGAAAGAAAGAAAGAAAGAAAGAAAGAAAGAAAGAAAGAAAGAAAACCATAGAGGAATCCATCATTTTTGTTCACGTTTCATTGGCTAGACTTTGTCATCTGGCCCTACCTAGGTGTAAGGTGATCTACAAAATGCATCTTCTTCTAGGCAGCTGTCTCCAAGCTAAAACTTTGTGGTAATGAAGACAGGGACAGTTTAGCGATCGGTTAGCTGCCCTATCATGTCATGAATTGTCTTTGCTATAAAGCTGCTTAGATGAATTATAGTTCATGGAGAATCGCCAAAGAATTATAAATAGTAGAACGACCTGATGGTATTTGCATTCAAAAGATCATGAGGGCATCAGTGTCAGTGGAGGGAGTTGGGAGAATAAAGGCAAGGGAACCAGTACTGAGGATCTGCAATATTTCAGGGAAGACTCCAGACGTGAGAATTATAAGAAATGGACACTTTTTAGAGGGATCTAGGAGCTAAGCCTTGGATATGTGTTGAAAGCAAAGAGAATGCGAAGGATGGCTAGGTGACATTCTGGCCTGGGTCAATGGATGCATGTTGCATTACCAACTATGTTTGAGAAAAATGGAATGGGATCCCACGCAGTCAATACAGTGTTCCTTAATCTCTTCTTCCAAAGCTTCTTTAACAACAAACAAGGTAAATGTATATCTTGGGAGGCTCTGGTAGCTAGTTCACACTGCAGTTGGAAAACACCTTTGACATGTCACGTTTCATTTTGAAAATTGATACAAATTTATTCACTTTCTATCCCATGATATAGCTGGGCTTGTTGTAAAATAAAATAATATTTTAAATCACTTTTTAAAGAGACAAGTTTATTTAACAGACAGTTTATAAATCTATTCTCCCACGTTAAAGGCAATCGGAACATTATAGTGTGAAGTCCCCCTTGACCACCGCTGATAACCTGTCTCCTCTCAACTCCCTAGAAATAATCGCCGCTTGTTTGTGGTTTATCCTTAGAGATTTATACTCATATATACATATGTGGAAAAAAGATACCTTTTTTGTTTTATTTATTTTTTTAACATTTATTTATTTTTGAGACAGAGAGAGCCAGAGCATGAACGGGGGAGGGTCAGAGAGAGAGGGAGACACAGAATCGGAAGCAGGCTCCAGGCTCTGAGCCGTCAGCACCGAGCCCGACGCGGGGCTCGAACTCACAGACCGCGAGATCATGACCTAAGCCAAAGTCGGCCGCCCAACCGACTGAGCCACCCAGGTGCCCCACCTTTTTTGTTTTAAAAATAATAGTTACACTGAGAACAATTCTATAGCTTTCTTTCTTCACTTAAAAATGACATTTTTGACATCCATCCATGTTGGTACAGATAGGTGTGTTCATTCTTTTAAATTACTTCTTAAGAGTCCAATTGATACTCTAGGAACATGAACTACATTTGTCTTGTGGCTTTGAGTGTTCCTGGCATTTTGCTGCACATCCCCAGTCTCCCATTAATTCACTTAGAAACACAAGTATATGGAAGTCAGATACTGTATCTGTGAGATGGTAGGGACCTGCTTGTCCATATGATGATAATCACTCATATTTATTGGCACTGTGCACGAGACACTGTCCCTTGCGTACTACACATGTATTCACAGCAACTCTATGAGGTAGTCACTGTCATTATGCTATAATTGCAGATGAGATAATGAAGCATGCAAAGTTGAGATGAGTGGTTCAGGGTCACTGAGGCTTTGCATGAGGCAAAGGCAGGACCCTATCCAGGCCGTCTGATTCCAGAGTCTGTGCTCTTAAGCACTTTACAAACTCCCTGGTGAAATGTGTGTGATGCATCTCTGAATCTTAGCAGGTTTCGCTGCGTCCCCCAAGGCAATGAGATATCCAGTGAGACACATGCTCTCAGTGCTGAACTGGAGACAGACACCTGCAGCCAAGTGGTATTTCCCATCACTCATTTCTGAGGTTATGCCTTGGCTCGTTCACAGATGAGGTGCCTATTAATTTATTAGGCGAACTGAAGCAGGATAGGTGGCTGATGTGTCTGCCCCGGGGATGCATAGAGTGTGTCATGAGGTGCCCAAATCCTCAGTGAAGCGGCTCAACCTGCAAGATTGATCCAGAGAATTAGGCAAGCAGCAAGGTGTCCATGTTCATGGAAGGACAAAGCTTTCTAAGAAGCCCAGTGTCCGCTGTTTTTCCTTCTGATGTGGCCCTGAGAGGGCGGTGCCAGGCTGGCGGATGGGTTTGCAGCTGCTGCTGCTCCGCGGGACAAGGGCAGAATGACACAATTGAAAGGCATGCAGTTTTGGATGTCATCTGTCCTGCCTTGTTCTCACTCACTGACATGATTGTTAGCTTTGACACCCGTGAGGGAGGCCGCAGGGAGGAAATCTCTTACTAAGGTTCTTTCAGGGACGTACAGAGCCTGAGTTTCAGAATGTTGGGACGAATGAGTTGTAACTTTGTTTTTCTTTCTCTCCCTACTCTTTAAGTACAAAGCGGGTTCTTATTAAGTTGCTGAACCCTTTTCTTACATTTGATATTGTAATTCAGGCGTCCAAACAGACGTAGCAGGGTGAAAAATAGCATTGTTTGAATAGTAACAGCAGAGTTTCTCTTAGGGAGAGAGAAGAGTAGTACCAATTTTGACAAGTGCCTTGATAAAATACTTAGGTGGAAGGGAAAACCCAGAGGAGGTGACTAGGAAGGCAATAGTATCATGAAGAATAAAGCTCTATGCAAATATTTTACACAAGAAATAAACAAGAAATTGGAAAAGGGCAGAAGTGAGGGTTAGAGGAAGCCAGGCAGTACGGTGGGCAGACAAGCTGGGAGGAAGAGAGTGGCCAACGGGACCTTGAAGGCTACCTGAGGACTAAGGTCTAATGTCCAATTTTATTTTTATTTTATTTTTTTAATGCTTATTTATTTTTGAGAGAGAGAGAGACAGAGAGAGAGACAGAGTGGGAGAGGGGCAGAGAGAGAGGGAGACACAGAATTCAAAGCAGGCTCCAGGCTTCAAGCTATTAGCACAGAGACAGATGTGGGGCTCAAACCCACGAACCGTGAGATCATGACCTGAGCTGAAGTCAGACGCTTAACCTACTGAGCCACTGAAGCGCTCCTAATGTCCACTTTTAATTCTCTCTCTCTCTCTGCTTCTGTCTCTCTATTTCGCTGCAGTGCAAACATTCATCATTGCCCCTTAGAACGTGTGAAACATACAAACCATCCCATGATAGGTTTGAAGTGAAATTAAGGAAAGGGGACTGAGTCCCTGTCCAGGTCAACCTGGAGCAAAAAGAAGTGAGTAGTCTAGTCACAAGAGGACAAGTGAGAATAAGGATAAAGCAGGAACAGGAATTTATCTCCAAGAAGACTCTTGACTTCCCACAAGATATGTGATTTGTACTGAGCCAGTGTTCCTTAACTCTTGAAGGGAGTTAACTCTCCCTTAACTCTCAGGGAGACACCTCAGTGACACAAAGGAAGAGTAGACTCGACTCAAACCTACAGAGAACTCCCACTGAAGTGCGGAAAACCCCTGCTGGGTTGTAGGTCTACGCAGATACTGCACTAACTCACACCCCCTCTCTATTTTCATGGCAACACATAATTTGGGGATGTTCAGCTCAGTCTCTGAAGACTGGAAAGCAAGATGCTGCGAAGAACAGAGCACAGACTCTGGGTCAGGAAACATACGGATTGGAAGGCTGCCTCAACTATTTGCGGACTATACACTTGGAGGTAATTCTATGTTTTTTAAATAGCACTTATCATAATTTGTAATTTTTAAACATTTTGTCTCCTTATGGAGTGTCTATTTGCTCAGTAGAAAACAGACTGCAAGGCCCATGATGGAGGAGGTGTGTCTGTCATTATTGCACCTCTAATGCCAGGCACATAATGGATACTCACTACATTTATCTTGAATGAATACACAAACATTTAACTTGTTGTTTATGAACCTGAAAAGAATGTGAAAGGAACTAACACCACCCACACTGCAGGTTGTGAGGATAAGACAGACCACACGGTGAGACCTAGTACAGAAGCTGACTTTGCAGTAAAGAGCAACCTTCTTTGCCTTCCGAGTCATAGGATGATTCTTGTTCTGGACCAGCTGTTGCCATTCTTCCTCAGGACTATGCTCTATGACCTTCGATACCCCACAATGGTGTGTCCTTGGTTATATGAAGATGTTGGAGGAAAAGGACCTAGGAAGCTCATTATAACCCAATCTACTCAATATACCTGGGAGCGCTGAAAAATATATCCTTCACATGACATCAACTACAGTGACGCAAGTTCGTTACTGGCCTTGTACTGTCATGCATCTACCGGAGCCGGGAAAAATGGTTAGCTTGGCCTCTGATTCTGCAGAGCTCTTCTCTGCATTTTTGCCATGAGGTTTCTGCCTGGAAGATAATAATTTTATAAGACAGTTAGCATAGGAGAGAGCACTTGCCAAACCGAAAGCAGAAAATTACATTCAAAGCATATAAGAAAAGAACGTGTTCTTGTAAAGACCAAGAATGGTGCTACTTGGAAGGGAAATTAATCAGGAAAAGGAACAGACATCACAAGTACAGAAGGGACTCAGACCAGGGTCTCCCTGTTTGAACATGGTGCCCAGCTTTTAAACTTAAATAGCAGAGCTGAAGGCCCTGATTTAAAATTTCCAGATAGGTAGGTGTTACCTCAGAGAGCTCATTGGTAGGAGAAGCTGACTTGATTTGATAAGCAGAGTCTAAGATGAAAGAACAGGGACCCAAGAAACGTGGTTCCTGCACGGTGTGAAGGAAGCGTGTTCACCCAGTGCTACATGTGAGACAGTCCAATGTTTCCAGAAATTCTGTCCACCAACAAGCCACTTAGACTGTGGGATTGCCTACCCTGAGCTTTGTAGGTTATTCCTCTATTTATTAAATGAATATTTTAAAAAAAAAAAAAAAAAAAGAAATATTTTAGGCCACCTGGGTGGCTCAGTGGGTTGAGTGTCCGACTTCGGCTCAGGTCAAGATCTTGGAATCTGTGAGTTTGAACCCCGCATGGGGCTCTGTGCTGACAGTTCAGAGCCTGGAAACTGCCTCAGGTTCTGTCTTCCTCTCTTTCTGCCCCTCCCCTGCTCACTTTCTCTCTCTCAATCTCTCTCTCAAAAGTAAACATAAAAAAAATATTTTAGATGGGCATTTCCAGTTACAGAAATTACGTTCATACTACTTATGTTCAGTGAAAGAAGGCCTAAGGTCCACGGACTCTGGCAATTCGGATCCCGGGTTTGGCTCTGTCGTTACCATAACCTGTGACTTGAACAAATCAGAAGCTCCTCTCCGAACACTAGTTTTTATAAAATAAGACATTACTGAAGTAACGTTGGTCACACAGCTCAAAGGGCCTTGAGATTTTCATTTCAGCCTCTTCCAATAATAGGGTTTTACCTGTTTCTTTTGAGTTCCCAGGTTCTGCTATGTTTTAGAGAGTATCCACATGATTGTGGGTCATGATTGAACGTGACTCCTGATGACCAGGATGTGCGATGCATCCTGACAAAGTCCTTGGTAGGCACCCATGGGAGGCACAGTTGGTAAAGGCAGCCCAACCTGGGTGATGAATGTTCATGTCCAAGTGAAGCAGTTGGAGATACCAGGTAGGAACCAGGTAGGATGCAGGTAGGTCCTAAACACATAAGTCATGCAGTGAACGTGGTGAGTTCCACTCACTGAGCCTCTCCCAAGTAGCTAGCCTCTCCTGATGTGGAAACGTTCTCAGGATCTTTCCTTTCTTTTCCAATAAAGCTTGAAAACATATTTAACCTAGGCCTAGAACCATTATAACTGAATGACCTTGTGTTCTGTCCTCAGGGAAAAAGATAGGCTTAATTTTCAAATCATCTTTGGAGGTGTGGGAGTGACCCAAGCCTTCTATTCTGCAAAGAAAAGGAAGAACCCAGAACAGGTAAGTTTCCATATTAAAACTCTCCGAACTAGCAACCATCTAGATGCTAGATTGAATAATCTCTAAATTCTCTTCCAGCTCTAACATACTCTGAATTTGAAGCCAAGACCTGCAGAATGCTGGTTTTCCTTCTGGCACCACTAATTACACGGAGGAAATCTTAGCCATTTTAGGATCTGGATCTATTAAAACTTCTAGACTCCAAGGCACAGAAGGGAATGAATGGTGGCACCCAGCCTACATCACTCTGATCATGGCTTAGTGAATTTATGACACCAAATTCCCGCGGCACCGTTATTTAGAAAGATGGGCATGGTCTTGGAAAGCCAGTCTCTCAATATATTACTTATGAATTTAGTGGTTATCTAAATTAAGCAGCATGCTGATTCCTTAGCAGTAAGAGTCCCAGGAATTGTTTGAAGGAGGTTATACTGACCAGTGGGTTAGGGGAAAATGACGGAGAATTCACAATCACTGGCTTCACATTTTGAGACTCATAAGCAAACATCTGAAACTTGCCTCCCGTATAGACTGACATTTTCCTTCACAGGTCTCATCTGTTAAATCAAGTTGCATGACGCTGCTTGAACCACGACAAGCATTGCCGTTGTGAGTTTGTTTAGCCAACAGTGTTCAGAAGCTTGTGGGAGCCATCCCGTGCCATGAAGAGGCTGGAGTCTAGGGCTAGGATATCTGACCTACTGCTCTGTGGGTGACACGATGAAGAGGAGAGCTTAGCTTTTCATTCATTCACTGAGTTATAATTGCATTCACTCGTGACTCTATCTGGTCATCTGTTATTGGACATTAACTGTGCATCAGGCACCAGGGTAGGCAACAAAGGATTCTTAGACATTTCTTTTTGGAGATAACGGTCGGGAAACAGTTTTCAGATGGGTGTCAGGTGATGCTGAACCATCAGGATGTATGCATTGGCAGCTGAGTATTTGAGGGGAAGTGGCTGCTGTGAGGAATAATCTGAGCTCTTCCTGCCACTATGGGACATGAAAGAGCCTTAATGCTGCTCCCGGGAATAGTCAGGGACCCCCAGGGAACAAGGAGGACTCCCCACTTTCTCTTTATATTCTAGGCTCACATAAAGCAGCATTTAGGACTCCACATGGGGCACATGTCTCCCCAGGCTCCCTTTTGCTACTAGACTCTCACTGCATATTCTTAAGGGAATTAGATGCGGCTCCAATGTAACGCAAAGCTGATTAATAATCTGCACACACACTCCCACCAAGGGAGGCACTCAGATGAAACTATCCAAATGTGTCTGCCTAAAATCAAAGCAATTAACCTAGAAAGTTACACATTCAGAGTTTCAATCTCTGATCTATTTTCATCCACAGAAGGGATCTATAAAGTTTATATTTTTATACAGAACATTGGCCACTCTTATCTCTCTTCCCCGAAGGTCAGACAGTCTTCTGCTGGCCCAGTGGGAGAGGTTTTGACAGCTATATTCATGGCTTTCCTGAATGGGTATTTTGTGAAGAGTCTTAGAAAAACTTAAAAAAAAAAAAAAAGCAAATCACCAGCAAACCCAAACATCATGGTCAGAGAAAGCCCGTGTGCCTCATCTAAAAGTTGGGAATAATAGAACCTCATGGGCCATTGCAACGAGTAGATGAGATAATGTGCAGATGACACTGAAAGGCTTGGCACATGGGCAGTGCTCAGTAGCTGTTTCTGCCTTTGAGGGAAATGTCAGTTCCCTCTGGGCTCTGGGAAAGGCCAGTGACAGCTAAGTCTGTTGCGTCACCTGTTAGGGATGTCTGAGCTCAGCCTGAGAGGTGAGAATTCTTATAGACATTTACCTAAAGAGTCAAGAAGGAGTGAAGAGGGAAGAAGGTGAAGAAGAGAAAAGAGCTTTTGTTAGATAACGCTGAGCTTGCTGAGACAGATGGTTGAACATCTCTTTGAACTCACCCTTCCTCTAGGAGGGCAGATAACATTGTTCGTCTATTCGCCCTTTTTGGCTAGCAGCGGGATGTTGCAGCTTCTGGTGGTTTCCACAATGGTGAAGTTTAGGAGCCACTATTCAGAGAAGGGGCCAAGCTGAGCAAAATTTTAGGCCCTCTTCCTGAGGGTCTCTCTCCTGTTGGAAGGGGCCCCGATGTTTGTTCATTTCCTCTTGCTCTGGGACTTTCTGCTGTACCTGGTTTCCAGACTTCTGTCTTCCCAGCATTGATAGCCTCTGGAGGTCAGCCTGCACTTCTTGACTAGAGCCATGGAAAAGAACATGGCTGAAATGCAAGGTCTAAATTCACTTCTTCTAACGTAGCACAATCTAATGCGGTGGTTAAGAATGTTTTCTCTGGATTATATCTGAAATCTCTGGATTCAAGTCCCAGGCCTGCCATTCATTTAACCTTTGAAGCCTTAGTTTCCCTGCCTCATCATGAAAATCCCTCACTAGCACGGTTAACAGACAATAATGCATAGAAAGCAATGAACCCAACGTTTAACTCATGCTGAGAACTCAATACGTGGTAACTATTAAATGCGTGGCCTGGCTCTTCCTTTCATCCTTCTCCTGTATACAAAACCTTGGGGATTAAACAACTCTGTGAATTTCATGAGGAAAGATGTTTGCAGAGTCACCTAAAGGGGTGATCCCTGGAATAAAGCCTACATATTTGTTGTCCTCCAGCTAGAGATCTCTATTACCAGTTCAGACAGGGCTCAGGAAACTCTGCAACCACCCAAAGCTAAAGAATAAGGGATTTGCTATTTTAGGACCTAGAGCCGTACTCTGCTCCTTGCCCCTGGGTCTCTCCACTTGATTGCACTTCAGCTGAATTTCATCCGCCAACATCTACATCTCTTCCCCTGGGGGGTTTCTCAGAAGCTGGAGAAGATCCATTTGCAAGGCAGGCTGGAAGTGCTGAGAGCAAGTGCCCCCAGGGAAGCTGATTCATTCCCCTCAGGTGAGACAACCCTGAAGTGTGGGTTACGCAGTTTTCCCAAGATTCCCCAGGGGATGAAACTCCAGTTTATCCACAGTGGTAGAGGGATCGATCACGTGTCCAGTATTTGCAGCCTTTCTTCCGGGTTACGCATCTCCACTGCCTGACTGGTGTTTCCCGTACCTCCCAAATCAGCTACTAATGCTTCATTCCTTGTTTCAGGGTCTCTCTCTTGGCGAACCCAGCTGAAGACAGTGGGATTAAGCTCAGGGAAGAAAGATCACTGTAGCGTGTGGTGCTTCTTGAGGGCTGACAGTCTCCCATCTGCTGCTGTATCCTTAGCACCAAGGTAAATACTCGGTTCATGGTAATCATTCAATACACGCTTCATTAAAAGAGTAAGAGACAGAGGCAACCCCACAGGTCTTGAGGAAGCAAAAGAGAAAATCATTTACGCATTATTTAAAGAATAGCTAGCATTCATTTGTACAGCAGTTAACCATTTACACTTTTAGAGAGCAGGTTCCTAGGTATCACTTGCAGGTATTTCACAGATGAACAGACTGAGTCACAGGCTTTCTGCCTTCTTGTCCAAGGCCTGCCATGGCCGACGCTAAAATCGCACCATGGTCCTTCACACAGCATCAAGTCGCTACCGTCGCTGTTAGTGCCAGCAGCATGATGTCTCTGCCACCATGGAAGAAGGAAAACACATTCAGCTGTTATGTTTCAGCCAGAGACACCACACTGAGCATGATCCAAGTGGCTTCTTTTCTCTTCCCTTGAATTCCTCTGACGGAGGGGTTCTTAACCTGGGGTCCATGGATGGACTTGGAGGGCCTAGTACTTACGTTCCTGTGTGCCTTTTTGGAAGGGGATCTTAGCTTCCATCATACTCTCACAGAGGTCTGTGACCCAGATGAAAAGCCATTGTTCCAGCTGCTGCTGCTAGTAGGGCCTTGATCCTTAATTACACTTCTGGTGACAAAGTGCTTTCACTGTTCCACTTCCCCTCCCTTGCAACAGCCTAAGGTTTCTTAATGAATTCAACACTTACCAGCAGGATCCTTTTTTTGTTAGAGAAAAGAGTTGGGGCAAACCACTCAGGGCCCTGAATATGCATATTCGTACTCTTTTCCCTTTGCTTGGATGTCACTCAAACCTCCTTTTTAACTCAGGACTTTGCAGTAGAAGGCAGCAACTAACTTTCCCCTCTGATTCTCCTTTAATGATCTCCATCTTTTCAACTATACGGTGAGAACAGAATGACCAGGCTCATTTCCCAAGCCTTTCCTTTGCTCTAGCCTTTCACACATCGTAAATCTCATTGGACATGCTGTCCCTTAGATCTCTAAGGAAATCCTCCCAGTATCTCAAAGCATAACTCAAATGCCCTTTCGTCAGCCAAGCCTTTCCATCCTAATACTGAATGATATTTATAGTGATAGCTAACATTTATTGAGGGCTTGCTATGTGCCAGGCATGATGTTAATAAGTTTTTGGTAAATATCCAAACCCAAACCTTTCCAGGTTTGGAAAGATTAAAGGATGTTAGATTCTGTAACAAATACAACAAAACAAACGAAAAATTAATCTCTGTAGCTTAACAGACTTAAAGCTTATCTCTTACATATGTAAAGTCTAAATAAGTGTTCCTGATAAGCAGGTAGACAGCATTGAGGGTGTTGGTCTTTCCATCCTATGGCTCTACTACCTTTAACAAGTAGCTTCCGAACTTGCTGGCTTGGGGATAAAGGATAAATGGTCACATGTGGGACGTGTTTATGGGCCAATCCTAGAAAATGGCATGTATTACTTTTACTTAGATCTGTATCCTAGTGTCTAACGGGAGTCATATGGTTGGGAGATTTGAACTAGCTTATGCGCAGAAGGAAGGGGAAATAAATTTGGTGAGAATTTAGAATTGTTTGCCTCAAGGCATCCCGCTGGGAATTAGGAGAGCCGTGGCAATGTTGAATTTTACATTATGAAAATTATGAGTGTTATGTTCCTGGACAACAGTCGCCATTCTGAAGTCCCTCCACTCTTTTGTATTCTGGGAAATGGCTTACTGCAAAGAAACACCTGTCCTTATGTGACTTAGAGAAGACCGACAGATGCCCCTTGGTTCAACTATGATGAAGCCAGACACAGACTCTCTAAATTCCCACTCTTCACCTCATAAATGACTAGCTGAGCGGTTTGTCCTGTGATTACTGAGAACAAAATCCTTGTTAACCACACACTTTGGTTAACTTTCTCTTCTTCCATGAGGTGTCTGACCCACCCTCACGCGGAACCAGCCCAAAACTTCTTCTTAACAGCCCCCCCCCCCAAGAGCAGGCTGACCTCAGGGATCATTCTCGGCTCTACAGCCAGGTCACTGCCACGTCCACCTACTCACCCCATTCACCCCACTTCCCATACCCACTGCTTTCAAGCCACATTACTTCTTAAAGAAAGCCTCTTTCTGCATAATTCAGACACTTGCAGATCCCATGGTTGGAGCACTCTACCTGTTGTATTGCTATTGTCCATTCCTTTCTCTTGCAATTATCCTTCAGAATAAAGTCTCTCCTTATGTAAATTTTTATTTAACAGCCGAGATTTGAACCCAGGGATTCTGGCTTGAATACACCCCCAGATTGCCTCCCGTGCCAGAGATGGGTGCTCTCCTACGATGTACTACATGCCCCCTACCCTTTGCACTGTGTAGAGCCATCACACATTCAGGCACTCAATTTCCAGCTCCCTGCTTTTATTATTACTATCATTTAAAAATTTTTTTCTATATGTATTTATGTTTGAGAGAGACAGAGTGAGCGGGGGAGGGGCAGAGAGAAAGGGAGACACGGAATCTGAAGCAGACTCCAGGCTCTGAGCTGTCAGCACACAGCCCGGTGCAGGGCTCAAACCCACGAACCATGAGATCATGACCTGAGCTGAGGTCAGACGCTCAACCGACTGAGCCACCCAGGCACCTCTCCAGCTCCCTGCTTTTGGAAGTCGAAGCGTGGGACTCCTTTGAGTCAATGAAATGTGAGTAGACAGGATGTGTCATTTCAGGCAGAGATGGTTGAGCATCTCCTGTGCCTCCCCCTAGTTCTTGTACACTCCTCAGGAGACCTTGGAATATGCCAGCATCAAAAATGCAAAGCACTTGATGCCCGAGTCATTGCATAGAGGAGAGGCCTCTCCCAAAAGCCACCAACCAGGAACATCTGCAATGGGCTTTTGAGATTTGGGGGTATGTAACAGACTATTCTGACTCATACACTCTGCAATAGTAATAACACATTGGGAGCAGCAAAATATCCTGTGATGGGAGACTAGAGATCACTTATTCTTCATACAAATGCCTATGTATTATGTACCTCCCTTTAGTCCTTACCATACGATGCTTTGCGTTGGTATTGGGTCTATTTTCTCTCGTTGAGATCGTTGAGGTCTCAAACCCACAGGAGTTAGCAGCTTCTCGCATATACCAGGGACCGTATGCTGAGAGAGTGGAAAAATGAGCTGTCCGATTCTATTTGCAGAACAACTTTTTCCAATAAGGACAGGTATTTATTTTTATTGTGGAAGTAATGAAATGCAAAACATGTGGAAAGTAAAATTTAGAAAGTCAGTTTTAATCTCATCACGTTTCTCTGGTATCTTCGTATATTTTCTTTTTTCATATTGTCATATTTGCCACCTTTGCATACACGCATTTTGGTATCCTTCTCGATGTAATTTGATAGCGTGTTCGTTTTTGCACACTGCTACTTTGCTTCCATAGCATTGTTCTTAATCTCTGTTCATGCAAATGAATATCATATGATTTATTTATCTGTTCTCATATGTACTATGCAAATACGGCCTCAATAATAATCCTTATGCATAGAGATTTTCTGTGTACTTATATATATCATTTCCTTAGAATAAGTTTTCAAATATAATATGACTAGGTCAAAGGTGTGACCATTTTATTATTACTGATACATATTACCAAATTGCTTTCTAGAATATCTCTACCTGTTTACAGAGGATTACTGTACCCTTGCCTGTGTAATTAAAAATGAAACACTTGGGGTGCCTGGGTGGCTCAGTCGGTTGACATTCTGACTCTTGATTTTGGTTCAGGTCATGATCCCAGGGTCATGGGATCAAGCCTTGAATCGGGCTTCATACTGAGTGCAGAGCCTGCTTAAGATTCTGTCTTTCCCTCTGTCCTCCCCAACTCTCTCTCTCTTTCAAATAATTAAAAAAAAACAAAAAAAACAGAGAAACATTTATTTGGATTTATGATATGAAATATCTCATTATTTTAAAGCACGTTTCTTTGATTACTCAAAACAGAATGCTTAAAAAAAGGTTATTTATTTATTTTGAGAAGGGGGGACTGAGAGAGAGCACAAGAGAGAGTTCCAAGCGGGCTCAACACCCAGCATGGAGCCCGGCCTGAGTCTCCATCTCACAGCTGTGACATCATGACCCGAGCTGATATCAGGAGTTGGGTACCTAACCAACAGAGCCACCAGGCTACTTTTGAATGGTTTTTTAGTTGTTGTTGTTTTTTTTTATGTTTATTTTTATTTTTGAAAGAGACAGACACAGAGACACAGTGCACGCAGGGGAGGGGCAGAGAGATAGAGGGAGACACAGAACCCGAAGCAGGCTCCAGGCTCCGAGCTGTCAACACAGAGCCCGACGCGGGGCTCGAACTCTTGAACCGTGAGATCATGACCCGGGCTAAAGTCAGCCACTTAACCGACTGAGCCACCCAGGTGCCCCGTTAGTTGTTTCTTTTGAAAAAATGGTCTCTTCTTATCCATTTAAACCATTTTTAAATTAAAACAAATGTATTGTGCCATGCAATGTGCTGTGTGGTGCAGTGGGAAACTAGAAGTCCTTGTCCTTGATAAATGTTCATCCCCACGGGAAGAGATAGCGGGTCAACAAGTAAACAAATCAATATGATAATGTGTATCATACATAATGTATATCATAATACACATAAGTGTGTATTATGGAGGAAATTCACAAGACTGTTGAGAATTTTACCTTACTTTACTTTCAGGGGGCTGGAGAGTCCCCTTGGAAAAGAGAATGGACGTGAAAAATGGGAAAGCGGTGGCCCTAGAAAGAGGTCACCATTCAAATATCTGGAAGACGAGAGTTCCAGGCAAAGAGATGAGTGTGTATAGCACCACTGAGGTGCAAGCAGTCTTGGCATGGTCACGGCAGAAAGAAGGGGATAGTCGCTGGAACGTAATGACATGTGAGCAGAGGTATGAGATGAGGTTTGGGTTCTAAGCTTGGGCCAGAACATCAAAGCTTTCATGGCCATCACCAGGAACTTGGGTTTTGTTCTAGGTGAGAAGGGAAACACTTCTAGGGTTTTAAGCACGGCAGTGATGTGATATAACTTAAAAAGATCATTCGACTGCTGTGTGGAGAATACATTTGAGGTAGAAGAGGCAAATCCATTAGTATTCCAGGCAAGAGATAATGGGACGTGGACTAGGGTGGTGGCAAGGGAAAGAGAGAGAAATATAAAGACTTTAGTTTCTTTGGGGTTATCCCAAAAGTGGAGACTGAGACAAAATTTCAAGAACGTATCATCTATCTGGGAGGTGATCCCAGGAAGTAGAGTGAGAGAGTCAGAAGATAACAGAACAGGAAGGTAGGAAATGTCCAGGAAAACCTGCACCAAGGTCATTGCCCTAAGCAATGGGCACTCTGAGAATAGAATGATTCCTAGAATAGTCCGTCTAAATACCTGAAGGCTCAGGCATTTATCCATTGACTCCAGATCTCCTTTCACCATTACTTTTTGAAAAAATTATTTTATTTTATTTTATTTTATTTTATTTTATTTTATTTTATTTTTTTATCTTATTTTGCTTCACTTCGCTTCACTTCACTTTTTTATTTTATTTTATTTTTTTATCTTATTCCGCTTTGCTTCGCTTCACTTCACTTCACTTTTTAATTTTATTTTACTTTATTTTATTTTATTTTATTTTATTTTACTTTATTTTACTTTATTTTATTTTATTTTATTTTTTATCTTATTTCTCTTCACTTCGTTTCGCTTCACTTCACTTTTTTATTTTACTTTACTTTACTTTACTTTATTTTATTTTATTTTATTTTATTTTATTTTATTTTATTTTATTTTATTTTATTTTTGAGAGAGAGCACATTCGTGCTTACTCGCGCACAAGCAGGGCAGGGGCAGAGGGAGAGAGAGAATCCCGAGTAGGCTCCACACCCATCGCTGAGCCAGACTGTGAGAACGCGACCTGAGCTGAAATAAAAGAGTCAGACGCCTAACCAACTGAGCCACCCAGGTGCCCCTCCTCTCACGATTATTGATGATTGCCTCCACGACATTAATTCCCGTCTGCTCCTGGACTCTAGTCACACTGAGTAGAAAGACTCCCCTAGCTTTGGAGAAAGACTTGGAGAGAGAAAGAGAAAAGATACAGCCGAGTGTGTGAGGTGGGATGCTGTCCGGGACCCCGGGACTGTCCACCACAGTGGCAACAGCAACCCAAGGTGGCCTGATGGCCTGTGAGGTAGGATGTGAAAAAGATCTGTTGCACATATGGATGGATGCAAGAGCTATTTTTCAGGGCAGAAATTCTCTCCCTTTGACTGAAATGGAACTGCTCAGAGGCTTCTTTAGGTATTTGATTACCCACTGAAACTAAGATATAGATCTTTTGCTAGAAATGGCAGGAAACAAACTGCCTCGTCCTTGATCAGGAGCGGCAGCTGATGGTTGCCCGTATTCCCCTTCGTGAAGTTAGATTTTCTTCTATGAAATAAAAGAGGAGAAAGGAGGCCTAGGTTTGAACATCTGCACTTAAACTCTGTAGGTTGTCAGACCTCATCATTAGAACATCGCATGCATTATTTCCTTCGACAAGTTTTTCTTTTAGATGATTTCGCCTGTGGCTTTGCTCCTTGCCATTTCCTGGAGAGTGAAAAAGGGTATGTCCTGAGAAATAAGTTCAAGATCTGGCATAACCTCCAGGAAATCAATCAGCAAGTGATACCTTCCCCAGCACCTCTGCAATCTTGAAATACCAGAGTCTTTCTCGTCACATGTGCAGTCCAGAGACTTTAGAAATTACTCTATGGTTCCAAAATGAACCAAAAATTTGCTTGAGCAAAACAGAATGAGGATGGAATTGTCTAGCATTTCCCAGTTTTCACATTTGGGTTTTTGTTTTCCTCCTTTGACCCAAATTATGTTAATAGGCAGAGTAACATGATGATGATACGACTATTACTAATATGGGGTAGTAGGCTGATAATATCCATGATATATGAGTGCCACAGTGTGCCAGATCCTTTGCTAGGTACTCGTTACATTATTTCAAATTTTCACGGCATTAAGAAATAGACATTGTTCCTCCTATTTTATGGATATATGACCAAGCTTTAAAAGGTTACATGAAATATGAAAATCAGACAGCTGTAAATGTAAAATCCAGGTTTTTCCAACCTCAAATCTACTGTTTCAAGTGTGTTTTGCTGCCTGTTCAAACTGTGTGCTCATCTACAGGTGAATTAACCAGTGCATAGAATAAGGATGGGTGGGGTATAATCTAGAAAGCAGCTTTTAAATTTTAGTGACTTTTCTTCCTCTGCTCCCCTCTCTACCCCCTTCCCACAAAAACCCCTCTAGATAGGCTCAGTCTCTCTCTCTCTCTCTCTCTCTCTCTCTCTCTCTCTCTCTCTCTATCTTTTGGTCAATATTAGGTAAGAATTAGACCTTTGAGTTACTGTTGCTTTGCATTTCGTGTATGTACTGACTTTGTTCATGGAGAGTTTCAGTCAAAGATATTCCAGCTAATATCTGATCAACAAATAACCACAGGTAATGTTGGCAGTGCGATGGAGAAAAGACAAGCCGGAAGAGTAAGCCAGATCCAAATTGGTAATTGGTTAGGGTTTCAAACATCAAACCCAAATCGGTGGCAAAAAGTATTAGAATAGTCATTGCTTCTTGGAGTGAGCGTGAGCAGGGACTGACTAGGAAGGAGAAAGGGAACGCTCTGGGGTGATAACACATTCTGTATTTTGATAGGGGTTTAGGTTACACAGATGTATGTACTTTTCAAAGGTTATAAATTGGTACATTTAAGATTTGTGCATTTCACTCTATATAAAACTTCTCTTAAAAAAAGCATTATAAGGGGCACCTGGATTGGCTCAGTTGGGTAAGCATTGGGCTTCGGCTCAGGTCATGATCTCATGTTTTGTGAGTTCAGGCCCCACTTTGGGTGAGCACGAGCCCCATTTCAGGTGTGCCCTACTTCTCTTTCTCCCTCTCTTTCTCTCTGTCCATCATGGAATTCTCTCTCTCTCCATCTCTCTCTGCCCCTTGCTCACTTGTGCCTCATCTCTCTCAAATACGATACGATACAATACAATACAATACAATACAATACAATACAATACAATACGATAAAACAAAATAAGGTAAAATAAAGTAAAATAAAATAAAGCGTCATAAGCTAACACTGAACTTTAGTGAATGATATGTATTGATGATATGTATAGTGAATGATATTGGGTTATATTGGAGTAGGAGTGGGGCATACTGATATCTACAATTTGCTTTGAGATGCATAAAAATGAGATTGATGGATACAGGAATAGACAGATGGATAGCTATGTGCTAAGGCAAATACAGCAAAATGTTAATAGAATCTACATATTTAGTATAAAGGTGTTCAGTGTACAATTCTTTCAACTTTTCTGTGTCCTTGAACGTTTTCCTTAGAAATCATGATGGAGAAAACAGTCAAACCCTCAAGGCTCTGCTGTTCCATTGAGGAAACCCAATAGGAGATAAATTTATGTATAGTCTTTTGGTCTTTCTTCTTGTTCTCATTTTTTTTTCTCAGATGAAGGAGATAAATTGATAATCCTCATGATGGCATTTGAAAAGGTGAGCCAGGGGCACCTGGTTGGCTCAGTCGGTTAAGCTTCCAACTCCGGCTTAGGTCATGATCTCATGGCTCATGAGTTCAAGCCCCGGGTCGGGCTCTGTTCTGACAGCTCAGAGCCTGGAGCCTGCTTGGGATTCTGTGTCTCCCTCTCTCTCCGCCCCTCCCCTGTCACACTCTGTATCTCTCTCTCTCTCTCTCTCTCAGAAATAAACATTTTAAAAAATTAAAAAAGAAAAAGTGAGCCATTACTTGATCATGGAGACAGGCAGAATTAATTGTCCCAAAGATGTGCTGGAATTTGTGAATATGTTACCTTATAGGGCAAATGAGACTCCACAGATGTGACTAAATTAAGATCTTGAGGTGAAGATACTATCCTTGATTATCTGGACGAACCAATATAATCACAAGCGTCCTTAGAAGTAAAAGAGAAAGGGAAGAGACCCAGAGCCAGCCATGTAAAAATGGACACGAAGTTTGGAATGATGTAATTTTGGCTTTGGAGGCAGAGGAAGGCGGCGGAGAGCAAAGGAATGCAGATAGCCTCTAGCAGCTAGGACTGAAAATGAATGGGGTTCTCTGCTAGAGTCTCCAGAAGGAACACAATCTTGCCAACACCTTGATTTTAGCCTAGTGAGAACTGTGTCAGACTTCCAACCCATAGATCTGTAAGATAACAAACTTGTGTTGTTGTAGGCCGCTAGGTTTGTGGCAATTTGTTCTTACAGGAGGCCGTAGGAAACCACTTCAATCACAGAAGGAAACTGTGTACGTCAACATATTATTCCAAAGCTATAGAGAGGAAAAATGAGGCTGAATGGTAGGTAAACCATTTTACGTTGATGTCAATTTTAGGGAAATGCTATGGGTTGAAGAAAGAGGCTAACTCACAGTATAAGTTTTGATGATTTATTTTAAGCCTATACATAAAAATTAGAAAAACAAATCTCAACCAAGCCTCATGGGAACGTGCAAAAAGCCCAACATCCAGGCCTCGGGTGGAATTATCTGGAGCACAGAAGACCCAGGCCTCAAGGAGTATGAACAGGAAGGCCATTCAGCAACCACGACGGATCTAGGGACCTCACCAACAAGAGTTTCTATGCTATTAGTGGGACCTAAATTTTTCCAGGTTTTTGATTCATTCTGAATTAGTCTGCAATTTTTTCTTAGTGCCTGTGGCCAGGACCACTGTGTGCACCTTCCTCTGGTGGGCATAGCCATGCCTGAGTGGGCACAGCCTGGAAAGAAAAATGTACCCTGGGTTTCTGTCTCAACCTCCCTCCCCACCCAGGCAGTGCAAGGTGTAACCCGCTCAACCTTCTGTATGCTCTAGCCTGCTGGCTTTTCACATTTCTGTATCTCTTCTGTCCCTAGAGCTTCTGGCTTCTGGATAGCTTCTGCTGCCTAGAACCCTTGTTTATTTATACCCCTAGCTCACTTGTTCCTCTCTGAGGCCCCTGCTGGTTTTTCTGTGGCAATCCCTTTAGTTCAGCTTTCGCTGCCCATTGCGTGATTTTCCTCATTGATCCCCAATTTAATTCCTGGAAATGAGATTCTGATTGCTCAAACTGACCTTTATTTGGCATGAGCTTTTCACTCCAAGTGATCTCATAAGTCTGGAGGCTTGACTGCTCTGGGATCAGGGTCCCATCCCTAGTCTTATAAAAAAAAAAGATAATAATTAAAAAAAATTTTTTTGAAGAGTGGGTGAAGTCACTTGGAACCCAAGGTGGTGACCTAAACTTGCTACCTTTTAAGGAGCTTTGGGGAGACAGGGCCATAACTGACAGGCGTCGGTCAAATTTTAACTATCATGGATGTTATTTCAATTTATGCTTCGTCCGTCTCCACAGAGAATTTCAGAAAGTTAAAACAAAAACACAGCACATTTAATAACGTAATCAAGCAAAGCTATAAACAGAAGAAAAAAATTGGGGAAACTGGTTATAGAGGAACGTGAATATTATGGCCGATGAGATAAACACAGTTGTTTGATTGTGCTTCAGATTCATTGCTGAGTTTCTCCCCATCCAAGGAAGAATTGGAAATGGGTGATCTGTAGAGTTCTTAAGGAAATAATCATATTTCTTACTTCACTGGGTGGCAGAGGCCTTATGCTCCTTTAACATGAGTCCCCTCTAACAACAGAACTTTGGGAAAGAACTCTGTTGAGAGATCTGGAGTGAGTGGAAATCTAAATGCATATGGATCATTTGTCTTTATTTCTGGCAAGCTTGTCACTTGCTTCATTCTCTTATAATTCAGAACCTGAAGGCTTCAATACCTGAAGGCTCTTTCAGGTAAGCAAATCCTCACAGGTATTTTCCTTTGCCGAATACCCCTAAATATTTGGCCCAGAAGCAGATCCTACCAAGTCACAGGGAAAACTCAAGTGTATCCCTCCACCGAGATCTTTGCTTCAAGGTTTCAAGCATATTTAGCTTATCCCAACCTCCACGAACACCTGTTTCTCTGAAAGGAGAGCTCAAGAACCTTTTGTTTTAGCTAACACCCTACAAGTCAAGGCTGTGGTTATAGAAAGAAAATTGACTTGAATACCAGGAAACCTGGATTTGAGCTTGGATCCCGTCGCTGATTCACCTGGTGTGACCTCAGTTTTTCTCCTTATGATGACTTTGAAAGGATGGGTGACTACATCAGTATTTCTCATGTTTTGGCCCAGAGTTATTATGGGGGAATTAATTATGAAAATGCAGATTCTAAGATCCTACTTCAGATCCACTGAATCAGAATCGCTGAGGTTGATACCTGATGTTCTAGATTTTAATACCTCTGCAGGTGCTTCTGATGCACAGCCAAGTTTAAGAAACAATCTCTTTGGTAACCTACCAAACTCTTTCCAGTTCAGTGTTCATCTGATAACCACATTCCTGAGGAAGTAATCATGTCCTTCCTCTTGGGGTTTTTCAGCCATCCAGGACTAGGGATGGATACAAAAACAGATGAAAGGCAAGGCCAGGCTTTTTTCCTTATTTGGATACACAGTAGAATACTTCTTGGCAGAATCATTCCCTTAAAGCCTCCAGGTAATTTAATTGTTCTATTTAATGGCTGGCATAAGTACAACATTCCTCTTTGCAATATTGACCCAAGGAGTAGCTGGAGGCTACAAGATGATAAAAAAGAAGGTTCTGCCAAAAATAAATTCAAGACAAAAATTAAAAATGAACTTCCAATATCTGTCTGAAGATCTGTGAGAGTCATTCTGATTATTCACAGATAGTTAACTTTCATTCCTATTACGTTCCCGACACAATTCTCCTTTCTGCTAGCTGGGGCTCATTTTCTACAGTCCTGTTAGTTAAGACCGCATACTGTGCATAAATGGATAGGAATGGTCTTTCATTTTGCCTTCTGGGCATCACATGGTAAATTGGGGCTCAACTCTCACTGGTTTAGGCTATAGTTTCACGCCCTAGGGGTTTCAAATACATATGATGCTTATTATGTGCCCGACGTCTCTCAACATATATTAGTTCATGTAATCCCGAGAGCAACTATAGGAATCCATTAACAGATAGGGAAATCCAGTCCCTGGAAATCTTAGATAATGCGCCCAGGGTCACACAGCTAGTCAGTAGAGGAGTTGGAATGGGTGAATGATTTGATTTGCTTACACTGAGAAAGCACTTGTTAGAAAAAAGCTCCCACATAGGGTACTTAAAGACTTAAGGAATTAAATTGCCATTTGCACTAAGTGGTCATGCCTCTACTCTGAGTGGTGGCTTGTGCTAAACTCAACGTTGTCCTTATTTTGGCTTCCTCCCGAAGACCTGAGATACATATGAAGAAGACTTTACCTTCTCTGGCTTCCTTTTCCTTACCTGTAAGAAGAAAGAAAATTTCTGTGGTGATGCTAAAATTTGGTGATCAATGCACAAGACTAAGAGGTACTATTTCTGAGTGTCAGTTACCATCATGACGTGGGCACCACGTAGTGGAACGTGCTCTGACATGGGGGTCGAAAGTGGTGAGAGCCTCCAATTCCAAGGCGGGTTTGCCCTGTGTCCTTGGAAAAGACACAAAGTCTCTCTGGTCTTTGGTCCCGTCATTTCTAAAATAAGGGATTGAATCAGAATTAATGTTTTTCAGAAACTACTGAGCTCTTTAAAAGAAAGATGTATGTGATCAAATAAAATTTAGAGAATACATGGGGTTGGCTTTAGCTCAAGCGGTTACTTCACATGTGGTTACTAGAGAATATATGATCTATGCCTCTGCTAGCAATTTACTGGGCATATTCACATACTAACATAAGAGTTCTAAATTTATTGATGCATGCTTTTCTGTCCTTCTCCACCCCCATCTTAAGACCAATAAACATCTTATGGAAAACTTTGGAGAATGTTAGATTACATGATTTTTATGTTTTCAAATATAAAATTCTATGATTTTTTTTTTTTCACTCCTTACCACTGTTGGTTGGTTGATCCCTAGGGTGAAAGGCATAAGTAGAAAACACTAGCCCTGACAGATTGAAACCATTGTGTATAGGAGACCAAATTAAGGAAAGAACAAAGTGGGGTGTCTCATTTGACTGAGAGGTTTTGAGTTGAAATCTGTGTTCTGTTGAACTGAATGCTGATGGAGATTTTTTTCTCATCTGAATACCTACTTAATTGTCTGAAGAGAGTTAATATCTCCAGCTCAATTTTGGAAAGAGATAGAACTCATCAGACAACAGCAATTAGTTGACCTCTGAGTGTGGGCTGAACCTCTTAAGAACGCTGTCGTAATCATTAGCCCAGACAATCAGGACCTGCCTCCCTCCTCCTCTGGAACGAGGAGGAATATCCGTTCCCCATGTTGCCTGTGTGTTCCCTCTTCTTGCAGCTGAGCGGATTTAATGCCCCATCTTTCAGAAGCCAATTCCTTTTTTCACTAAGAAGACAGTGAATGAATTACGATTTATTTGCAAAACAGTTGAGACTTCAGGCATAAAAATGAGATGTGACGTAGGGTCCAGAATTCAAAGTGTTTTCTGACTATAACATTGAACAACAACTCTGTGTATTTACTCTTCATCTTGATCAGAAAGGCAATTTTTCCCAAATACTCAGAAGCAAAGCCATCCTAATTATATTTTTATTTCTGCTGGCTGCTTTTAAAACCATTTTAAGCTTTTCGTTTTAAAACAAACAAATGTAGACAGAATAGGCTGATGAATCTCCATTTACTCATTCATTCCCCACCTTCAGCAATGATCCAATAGAGCCAATCTTATTTCTTCTGTATCTTCTAACTCTTCCTGCTTCTTAGAGCTGGAGTATTTTGAAGAAATTCTGAGACATCATATAAGTTTATTCGTAAATACTTTAGTGTTCAGAAAATCTATTTATACACATGCACTATTCAGACTAGTAGTAATATTCAAATTTTTCTGATCATCTCATGATTTAAAATTATTTTTTTTTAATTTTGCAAAGAGCAATGTCCATACCTTGCATTGAGCTGACATTTGCTCTACTGTCTCACCAACATTTTTTATCAACCTTTTTCATTGTAACCATTCAGGTGAGTGTGCAGTGGAATCTCATTGTGGTTTAGATTGGCATTTCCTTTATGACTAACCATACTGAGTATTTTCCTTCATGCGTAACTGCAACAAAGGCATATTTCTCACTTGAGTCATAACCTGATACACATAAGGTGGTTTTCCTGGGCATGTCTCTTGTGGTCAATAAAAAATCTGGCCGCTTTCCTTTTCTTTTTCTTTTTCTTTCTCTTTCTCCTTTTCTTTCTCTTTTTCTTTCTCTTTTTACGTTTCTTTTTCTTTTTTTCTTTTTCTTTTTTCTTTTCTTTTTCTTTCTTTCTCCTTTTCTTTCTCTTTTTCTTTTCTTTTTCTTTTTTCTTTTGTGTTTAGATTCAAATTAGTTAACATACTGTGTAGTCTTGACTTCAGGAGTAGAACCCAGTGATTCATCTCTCACATATGACACCCAGTGCTCATCCCAACAAGTGCCTTCCTTAATGCCTGTTGGCTGCTTTCTTTTTCCAGCTCTGCTGAGAGTGCTTTCCTTCTACTCACTCCTGCTCTTAACTGTCTTAGACCAAAGTGACACATTCCCATCGGCAAAAATTCAGTTATAAGATTCCAACCCAACCATTAGCAGGGCTGGGAAATAGGATTTTCCCGAGTTTGCAGGAAAGAGAAACACTGTAGCAAGCACACTATTTCACTGCAATTATTGTTTGTCCCTATTTATAAACCTTGTTAATTAAACTCATTTAAATATTTTAAATTGCACGTATAAATTTAATATATTCTATATCCTTTCAAGTACTTCAGTTAAGTATTTAAGTGTTTCTTAGTAACCCAATAATATAAATGTATATTCGTGGTGAATTTTAATTTGTATTTACTGTTCTAATACCATTTACAATAACTTAGTAAGATTTCAATTTAAAAACGTAAGTCTCTGAGTACATAAGCCAAATTTTAATAGTATTTTTTCCTAGGGAAGGAAAAGGGTTGGTGTAGAGAATAAAGAAGAGTATAAGCATTGTGGGAATGTTAACTATTTAACATTTCTTTTGTATTTTTAAAGGCATGATTTAACAAGTAAAAAAGAACCCAAAGTTTAAACCAACAACTAAATTACACATTAAGTTTTGAATTAGAATTATAAGTCTAACCTGTTATTTTAATAGAACAAATTTTCCCGATCATTATAAATACTTGAACATCAAATATGCACACATTGAAAACAAACTATTAGTATCATGGCTTGGATTCTCTTAAATATTTCTATACCCAATTCTGAATCTTCCCTATGTTGGAAGATGCTACCAACTAATTAAACAATTATGCTGAACTGAAACATTCAGGGTAGCACTTTCAGATAATTCTTGATCTTATATTCTCAGCTGGCTGAGGTTTTTAATGACCTAAGAAGTTTCTATATGAGCTGTTTTTGTTCTTTCCCACAGCTCACACACACCAGGACGGTGATTTCTTCTTCTCCCGTCTCAGTTCACCGGCCCCCCCCCCCCCCCCCCCCATCTCCTGGACTCACTTTCCACATTACCTATTTTTTCACATTTCCCCTTGATTAGGTTCAACTAATCTATTTACTTCTTTGAATTCTATTCATATTCTTCCTATACGTCAGTGCCACGACTTACCGATATTTAAAGCATACACAATCCCGTTGCTCACGTGACTTCAGACTCAGGCAGTAAAATGAAATTCTACTTAGTTTCCAATCCCAGCTTATCCATTTACTTGCTGTGTGACCTTTACCAGGTTGGTGGACTACTCTGTGTCTCAGAGTCCTCTGTGTGAAAAAAAGGGATAATAATAGTACTTACCTCAGTGTTGTTGTATGGGTTAAATAAGCTAATAAATACAGAGGACACTGAACAGTGTTGCCGCGTATTAAGTGCCTTGTATACGTGAGCTATTGTTATCATGATTGTTGTTATTAGCATTGTTAGTGTTTTTGTGACTTTGAGGTGGTGCCCACGACGCCCAGAGGGTAGTATGCAAAACCCCACTCGTTGGGATCCACCAGTGTTTCTCCACTCGTTGCGTCTCTCCACTCATTTTATGTCTCCCCGAGAACTGCAAATGCCCAGGAGTTCTTCCCCTGGGGTTAGGACAACTCTGAAGATTAATGTACACCCCAGAGCTCCTGGAGGAGCCTTTCGGGGTTCTCCCCTTGCTGGCCTTTTTCAGCTCCCCCTACCGTTTGCAGCTTTGCCTGGGCACACTCCGTGAGTCCAGGCACAGGAATCTTTGTCTCAGCACGGGCCCCTGCTGAGCAGTTTGAAAGGGGAGAGGGCCACTGGATTCAAATGACTATGTACTTAAAATTATAATCCTGTTAGCATGTTGATTTGTATTTGAAGTCTTAAACTTCAAGGGGTACATCAGCGAACGACCTGTAGGACTTGGGAAAAAAACCACAGATGACCACAGTCCTCCTTTCTCCCAACTCCGAGGTTTTGATTCAGTAGGGCCAAATCGGAATTATTGGGGCCCAACACTTTGCGTTTCTAGCGAGTCTCAGTGATGCTGATGCTGCTGGTCCGGGGACCAGACTTTGAGAGCCATTAGTGTGAATGATATCTGTGGCCCCAAGTGCCTCCTATAAGGAAATACTTGCACAGTGACAGAAAACTGAGCCACATGAGCAGACAGTGAAGGCCTGTGAAGTTAGCGGGGAAGTATTTTGGGGATACGGCTGGAGGATTTCTGAACATCTCTCAAATAAGCCCAGGAGGAATAAAATTTTATATATATTTTTTGTATACTTTGATTTAGATACATATTCACTTATTGTCACCCACTTGTATTGTCCTCAGGATAAAGGCTCCTCCGTCATAAAAAAGATTGACACGCATAAGTGCCTCACTCTGTTCCTGCACCATACTTAATAGGCACCCGATTATTGGTATTTTTGGCTATTCCTTCTCGGCATCACCACCGTCTCGAGCCAGGCCAATCTGTTGCATCTCCTTGGTATGGTTTCTTGCTACAGTTTGGAAGCAAACGTGGTAGGGAGGATGAGGTAACAGTCAACTCTCATTTCCCACACAAAGTTGGAAACACACCAATAAAATATCATAATGGAATATGATACCATAAAATATCATAGATGGAAACACACCAATAAAATATCATAATTTTTATTACCTGGGGCATCTCTTCAGAACTGCGCTGTTCCCTCAGAATGGACATTTATTGTTACCCCAGGCAGCCACCTGAAAAACGTACTTGCCGATCTGGAGACAGGTCTATGGGGAGACGGTGCTGATGTGTCCCTCACCCCTGAGCACCTGTTGCTCCCAAAATGGGTCTGATGTCTCAGTCCTTCAAAGTGAGAGACAGCACAGATTATGTGATTCACTTGCAATTTCACTTTCCTTTTTTTAGAAAACAAAACATATGCTTGTTTGATTCGGTTCTCTTAGGAGGCCTTAGTAAGTACCTGTTGAAAGAGGAAGTGAATAATTTGAAAAATGTGCCTTATGTGCTTAGGAATAATATCTCACAATTATTACTGCTTAAATAGGGGCTGTTGTGTTTTTACATTAAAAAATATATATAATTCAATATCTTCTGGCTATAAAACTTAAAGCATTCCATTCGCAAAAATTCAAAAAAACTTTGAAGTACACAATAAATAAAAATGTCCATAATTTCTGAGAGAACCACTTTTAACATATGGCCAAATATAGCCTTCCTCCTGTCTTAATACAAAATACACATATATCATTCAACAAAATTGATGTATGTATTAGTTTTCTCTTGTAAATGTGGATGAATTATCACAAACTTAATGGCTTAACACGGATTTATTATATTACGATTGTACGGTTTAGAAGTCTGACATAGGTCTCACAGAGCCAAAATCGGAGTGTTAGCAGGCTGGGCTCCCTCCAGAGGATCTAGGGCAAAATCCATTTATCTCCCTTTCCAGTTTCCAGATGCTTCCTGCATCCTGTTTGCAGTCATTAACCTTCGAAAGTAGTAAAATAGCATCTCTCTGACCCTTCCTCAAGGTTCTCTGTTTCGGATGACTAACGTGGTTAGATCTGGTCCTCCTGGATAAAACAAGGTAACTTCACCTCAGTGCCCTTAAACTTAATCACATCTGTAAAGCCTCTATTGTCACGTAGTCTAACATATTCACAGTTTCTGGGGATACAAACTTGGATATATTTAGGGAGGGGAGGGGCATTATTCTGCCTAACACAGGATAATAGTATACATTCACTTTGTAACCTATTTGTCCCCTTCACTCAACTGTAAATCTTGGACATTTCATGATGCCATTAAATATTTTGCTGCAATCAGACCGTTAAGGAAAAATGAGATCCATTGACAAATCTACTTACACAGCACTTAAATAATTCTATTCTTTGGTATATTCAAAATGTTGCCAATTTTTCACATTAAAAATAGACCCCAAATAGGCAAAGTAATTTGGAAAAGCAAAGCAAAGCTGGAGCTATCATAATTTCGGCCTTCAAGTTATATTACAAAGCTGTAGTAATCAAAACAGTATGGTACTGGTACAAAAATAGACACATAGATCAATAGAACAGAATAGAAAACCCAGAAATAAGCCCCCAGCTATATGGTCAATTAATTTTCAACAAAGCAGGAAGGAATATCCAATGGGAAAAAAGTTTCTTCAACAAATGGTGTTGGGAAAACTGGACAACAAATTGCAAAAGAATGAAACTGGGCCACTTTCTGAAACGATACATGAAAATAAATTCAAAATGGACTAAAAACTTAAACGCGAGACCTGAAGCCATAGAAATCCTAGGATAGAGCACAAACTTCTGACATCAACCATAGCAACATTTTTCTATATATGTTTCCTGAGGCAAGGGAAACAAAAGCAAAAATAAACAATTAGTACTACATCAAAATGAAAAGCTTCTGCACAGTGAAGGAAACGATCAATAAAACTAAAAGGCAACATATTGAATGGGAGAAGATATTTGCAAATGACATATCTGATGAAGGATTAGTATCCAAAATATATGAAGAACTTAGACACCTCAACACTCCAAAACAAATAATCCAACCAAAAAATGGACAGAAGCCATGAACAGACATTTCTCCAAAGAAGGCATCTGAATGGCCAACAGACCCACGAAAAGATGCTCCACATCATTCATGATCAAGGGAAATGGAAATCTGAACTACAATGAGATATCACCTCACATCTGTCAGATGGCTAAAATCAAAAACACAAGGAACAAGCATTGGTGAGGATGTGGGAAAAAAGGGACCCTCTTGTACTGGGTGGGAATGCAGACTCTTGGTGGGAATGCAAACAGGTGCAGCCACTATTTAAAACAGTGTGAAGAGTGCTCAAAAAGTTAAAGATAGAACTACCTGTGATCCAGTAATTGAACTACTGGTATTTACCCCGAAAATACAAAAACACTAATTCAAAGGGATACATGCACCCTTATGCTTATAGCAGCACTATTTATAATAGACAAATTGTGGAAGCAGCCCAGGTGAATGGATAGATGAATGGATAAAGAAGATGTGGTATCTATGTACAATGGAATATCACTCAGCCATGAAAAAGATGAAATCTTGCCATTTGCAACAACATGGATGGAGCTAGAGAGTATAACGCAAAGTGAAATAAGTCAGAAAAAGACAAATATATGATTTCACTCATATGTGGAATTTAAGAAAGAAAACAAATGAGCAAAGGCAAAGAGAGAGAGAGAGAAAGAGAGAAACCAAGGAACAGACTCCTACCTGTAGAGAACAAACTAATGATTACGAGAGGGGAGGAGAGTTGGCGGGATGGGTGAAATAGGCCATGGGGATTAAGGGGGGTACTTGTCCTGATGAGCACTGGGTGATGTATGGAAGTGTTGAATCACTATATGTACAGCTGAAACTAATACAGCACTGTGTGTTAACCACACTGATATTTAGAATAAAATAAAGTAACATCATAATAAACATTTTTATTTTTTTATTTTTAGGGAGGCTATATCTTTTTAAAGTTTTTATTTATTTATTTATTCATTCATTCATTCATTCATTCATTCACCTTTTTTTAACTCCAGTAAACATACTGTATTATATTAGTTTCAAGTATACAACATAGTGATTTAACAATTCTATGTTATTCGGTGTTCATCAGGACCAGTGTGAGCTTTAATCCCCATCCCCTATTTTGCAAGTTACCCTAACCACCTCCTCTCAGGCAACCATCAATTTGTTCTCTGTGGTTAAGAGTCTGTTTTCTGATTCCTTACTAAGATAAACTCCTAAAAATGAAATTCCTGGATCAGAGGACAGGCAGCGGGATTTAAAGGCTATTATCTATGTTTTGTTAAGTTCTGCCCTTCCCTCAGGGGTTTTGCCAATTTAAACTCTCACCATCACTGTGCAGGAGAAAAAATGTCTCCTGCACCTTCATCAGTGCTGGCTTTGATATTTTAAAAATCTTTGTCTAGTTTTTGATGTAGAAAATGTTGGAGTTTGGAGCCGACGGCAAGAAAGAGTTCTTGAGATGTCTACAGTGCAAAAAGGTGGTTTTATTGAAGCACAGGGACAGGACCCGTGGGCAGAAAAAGCTGCCCTGGGGTTATAAAGGATGACTGATTATATACTTTCAAGTTGGGAGGGGGTCATGGATAGGTAAGTCTCTAAGGAATTTGGAAACAAAGTTTCCAGGACCTTGAGGGGCTAGCTGTTGTTAAGATAAGGCCATTTACTAAGTCTACTATAATCTTAGTCATGAGACCCTTTAGATGTATATCAGTACACCATATGTTTGGAGAATGATTGTTAACTCTATCTGGGGATGGGGAGGTAGAAATAAATGAACTTTCCAAAGGGATTTTCTTGTGCTGAAAAAGACTCACAGTATCCTGGGGTTGGGGGTTAGGCTAAGATTGCCTTTTGCCCTTAGCAAGAGCAAGGTCATTCTGTCTGTTTCAAGGACTTGTCAATGGTCTCCAGGCAATAAGGAAAACTAATTTTTCATTTGCCTTTGTTTCCCACATCAGTTTTCAAGAAAAAAAAAAAAAAAAAGCTTTGTTTTTCTTATAATTTGTCTTTAGTTATATGATGAGGTAAAAAAAAAATATCCTTTAAGGCAAAATAGCTTCTCATATTCATGGTTTCTTTCTTTCGCGGCAAGTTAAGTTGTTATTAGCAGTGGTTTTTTCTTGAGACTGATGGGGTGGGTGGGGGAATAAGGAGAGAGGATCATAACTGGTCTAGGTATCAAACAATATTCATGCTGTCCTAATGTTTCCTATCAAGCTCAGTGTCAGTTTGTCACTAGCTACAAAACCAAACAAATTAAAGTGAAATTTCTTCAAATTGAAATAGAATTCCTTCTTGACTAGGATATTTACAAAAGAGCCAGAAAAATCTACTCTAGATTAATGTTAATATTGATCAAAGAATTCCCACTCAACTAACTAAAGCCTATACTCAATAATAGGACCATCTCGTATATTTATGGTACTTTTATATTTTCAGGGCATTTCCCTGTTACATTTTTACATGCTGGTTTTATTATGAATGGGTATTAAACTTTTCAAATGTTTTCCTTCTTCTATTGAAATGATCATATGGGGTTTTTTCTTTATTATGTTAATGTGGCACATTACATTGCTTTTCAATTGCTAATCGAACTTTCCACACCTGGGATAACCTCTAGTTGGTCATGATGTATGTTAATTGTATGCTAATATTTTGTTAAAAATTGTTATGCATATGTTTATGAGAGATACTTATCTTTAAGAGGTTTTGTGTGTGTGTGTGTGTGTGTGTGTGTGTGTGTGTGTGTGTGTGTTTAGTAATGTCTTTGGCAGTAGGGTTATAGTGCCCTCATACCCTCCTCCTTTGTTTCTTTGAAGAGTTTGTGTAAGATTGGGGTCATTTATTCCTTGAATTTTATAGAATTCCCCACTGAAACCATCTGAGTCTGAAAGATTTTGGTTTTGGTTTTGATTTGTGAGTGTTTGTAATGGGGAGTGATGGTTTCAACAACAAACTCATTTTCTTTAATGGGTATAGAATCTTTGCTTTTTTCTTTCTTCTTGTCACTTGTGATAAATTGTAATTTTCAATAAATGTGTCCATTTCATCAGAGCTGTCAACATTATTGGTATAAAGTTATACGTAGTATTGTAGGGGCCAACAGCAGGCTGCCCCAAGATGGGCCACTTTGGTCTAAAGATTATTCTGAGCTAAAAGTAATAAAACCCTAGCAGATAACAGAAAAAAATCTCTGCCTCCCCTTCAAGGGCCTAAATTTACCTTGGTAAAGAGAGCCCGCATAGGAAGAAGGCTATTAATAGAGATTCTCCTTTAGTGAAGAAATTTACCTATACAACAGGGCAACCTTTGTTTTTCAAAACAACTCCTTTCACCCTCCAGCTAATGGACTTCCTCCCCTTCTAATCCTCAGACCTAC
Organism: Panthera leo; assembly: GCF_018350215.1. Lineage (NCBI taxonomy): Eukaryota > Metazoa > Chordata > Mammalia > Carnivora > Felidae > Panthera > Panthera leo. The sequence continues at coordinate 142,761,591 of NC_056687.1, read as the reverse complement.
TCCTCTCCTTAGCTGATACAAGCTGCATGTTGCCTCATTGTCTTCGGAATCTCATGTCTGTGTGGGTTCCCTGTATGTAAGCTGTTAAATTTGATTTTCTCTTGTTAACCTGCCTTATGTTGATTTGGTTCTGAGTCTGCTAAAAAGATCATAAGGCAAAGGAATCTTCTTCCCCGACAGTATCCTCTCCTTTTCTTTTTTCTTCTCTCTTCTCTTTTTTGTCCTTCCATTTCCCCCTTTCCTTCAACTTCTGGTCATCTTTTTTATTTTATCTAGAACATTCATTAATATTAAGAAAGAAAATATCATAAAACTGTAATATCATCACAGAGTCATACCTGGTCTCCCACCAGAGTTGGGAAATGACCAAGTTAGACAATTTAAATGCTCGATGCCAAGAACACTCAATATTCATTAGTTAAAACTCCTTTGTCATGAGCAATGCTTGGATCCCAAGGCTTGTTTCTGTGGTTTTATTTCTTCCGTGTTTCTGTGGCTGATCAACTTCAAGTATGTATCCACAATTCTGACTCATTCACTATTGTTTTGTTAAACTAAAATCTACACGCAGTAAAATCCATTCTGTATCTTTTGCCAAAAACACACATTCATGTGACAAGAGCAACAATCAAGACAAAGGACAGTTCCATCACCCACCTGTTCCCCCAAATCCTTGCAGACCCCTTTGTAACCAATCCCTGCTTCCACTTCACCTTGAGAACCACTGATATGCTTTCTATTACTATAACACTGCCTTTTCCAGAATGCTATACAGATGGAACATGTACTATATGGCTTTTTTAAAAAAAAAAATCTGGTTTCTATTAGTTGAAATAGTGCATTTGAGATCCATCCATGTTGTTACACACACATGTGTGTATTGCTGACTGATATTCTGAACTTTGGATGGACCACCATTTGCTTATTCATTCACAAATTTAAGAACATTTGGTTTTTTTTCGAGTTTTTGTAGCTTATTAGTGAAGTTGCCAAAAACATCTTCTTGTAGGTTTTTATGTAAATATAAATTTTCATATCTTTTGTGTGCTAAGGAGTGGAATTGCTGGGTCACATAATAAGTATGTGTTTACCTTCATAAGAAACTGTCCAACTATTTTCCAACTTAGCAGCACCCTTTCCACATTCTCATCAGTGACTTACACAAATTCCCGCTGGTAGTGTGTGTTATTTATTTATTTACTTAGAAAAGCTTAGCCATTCTAATTGACTTTAAACTACGGAACACGGCTTGCATTTATGGAATAAACACCACCGGGTCATGTCCTATTGTCTTTTTTATATATAGGTGGGTTTAATTTGCTAACATTTCTGTGTTTTTTATCCCTCCCCTGGTAATTATTTTTGGGAAATGTTCTCCTCTACTTTTTGGAAGAATTAGTGTAGAATTGGTATTATTTTTTCCAATGCATGGTAGAATTTACAAAAACGCCTGGAGTTTTCTTTGTAGAATGGTTGTAACTATGAGTTCAATTTCCTTAATATATTTAAGGCTATTCAGGTTACCCATTTCATCTTAGTTTCAAATTGCTGGGCATAAAGTCTTTTATAATATTCCATTATTATCCTTTTAATGCCAGTAGGAAGAGGAATGATATATACCCTCTTACATTCTTTCTCTTTACTTCCTAAGTCTCTGTAAACAAATCTCGAATTTATCTTTTCAAAAAATCAGATTTTGTCTTTATTGATTTATTCTATTGTTTTTCTATTTGCAATTTTATTGATCTCTGCTCTAATCTGTATTATTTTCTTCTTCTGTCTGCCTTGGGTTAAACGTGTTCTACTAGTTTGTGAAGGTGGAGATTTAAATGATTAATTTCATAATCAATTTCAAATTTGGTAAATTTCTCTGTATTTTTTAAGCTTTATCCCACAAATTTTGTAGGTTAGGTTGTATTTATATATTCTTTCAATTAATTGTTTGTCTATTTTTCCTTGTGTTTTCTTATTTAAAGCTCTGGGTTATTTAGAATCCTTTTTGTTTTCGACTTTCTTGGGGTTTTCCTGATATATTTCTGTTATTGGTTTCCACTTTAATTTTGTTGTGGTTAGGGGATATGCTTTATCTGATTTTCCTCTTCTCAATTTGTTATGGTTTGTGTTCTTATCTGGAATGTTGTCTATTATGATTGTTGCACTAGGGAAGAATATAACTTCTGCATTTTTTGGCTGGTGTGTAACATAAATATCAATTAGGTTAAGTTGGCTGTTAATGTTCAAGTCCTCTATTATCATTACTGATTTTCTGTCTACTTGTTGTTTTGATTACTGAGAGAAGAGCTGAAATCTCCAGTTATAATTGTAGATTGGGCTACTTCTTCTGGTTCTGACAATTTCTGATTTAATATTTTTAAGCTCTGTCAAGGTGCACACTCATTCAGACTTTTAATTATTCCTGTTGAATTGTCCTTCTTTATCCCTTGTAATTGTGCTTGTTTTAAAGTCTGCTTTATCGGGGTGCCTGGGTGGCTCAGTCCGTTGAACGTCTGATTTTGGCTCAGGTCATGATCTCATGGTTTGTGGGTGGGCTCAAGCCCCAGGACAGGCTCTGTGCTGACAGCTTGGAGCATGAGCCTGCTTTGGATTCTGTGTCTCCTTCTCTCTCTACCCCTTCCCCACTCGCATTCTGTCTGTCTCTCTCTCTGTCTCAAAAATAAATAAGCATTAAAAAACTTTTTTTCAAAAAGTCTATTTTATCTGCTATGCTTACCCAGTCCAGCTTTCTTTTAATTAATGTTCACATGCTATATCATTTTTTCTTTTACTTTTTCCATGGGTATATTTTTATATTTAAAGTAGATTTCCCATAGACAGCCTATATGCATCTTCATTTTTATCCAATTTGATAATTTGTCTTTTAATTGTTCAGATTAGATAATTTATACTTAATGCAATTGATATGACTAACCTTAGATCAGTCATTTCCTTTTTGTCTTAATCTTGATTCATGTTTGATTGTTTTCTTTCTTGCTTTTATTTAGAATGTTTGAATAATTTCCGATATTCCAGTTATATTTTACCTTTTGACGTTTTGGTTCTCTCTCTGTGCGTATTTCAGGATGCCTACCTAAAATTTCAGAGTCCACCTAGAGAGTTAGTATAATACCACTTCAGGTGAAGCAGAGATGTGCTGCAACCATATAAGTCCGTGTAGACTCCACAATTGGCCTTTACGTCACTGCTGGTAGGTCATAACTATGCACATTGAAAACCTCATCTGACAATGTCAGGATTTTTATTTCCAAGTCATATATGTTTCATAATTTAGGATTTTGTGTTCACCCAGACACTGACCATTTCTGTTGCTTTTCGTTCATTCCTGGAGTTGCAGGTTTCCCTTTGATATCATTTCCCTTCAGCCTGAAGAACTTGCTTTAGCCTTTTGAATTCTTCTTCTGGTAACAAATTCTCTTAGTTTCTGCACCTGAGATTGTCTTTATTGTCACTGTCATTCCTGAAAGCTATTTTCGGTCGATATGGATTATTGAGTTGAAAGTTCTTTTCTTTTAGCACTTTTAAGATACTATTTCACAGTCTTCTTGCTTCCATATTCTCTAATGAGAAACCCACAGTCTCTTAAATCATTGTATCTTTGTACATAATATGTCATTTTTCTGTAGTTGCCTTTACATTTTTCTCTTTGTCTTTGTTTTACCTTTTATAGCATTTTGATTATATGTTGTCTACCTGTAGCTTTGCTTGAATCTCTTCTATTTTGGATCTCACAGTTTCTTGAATCTGTAAATTTATATCTTTTACCAAATGTGGGAAATTTTCAGGCATTATCTTGCTCAATATTTTCTTTCTTCCATCACTTTTTCTTTCCTGAGATTCCAATGAGTAACATGCAGGGTGTTTTGGTATTGTCTCATTGGTCTCTGAGGCTCTGTTTTCTTTTCTTTTTTTAATTTCCCTGCTTTTTAGACCAGATAATTTTATTTTTCTACCTTAACGTTCATTGATTCCCTTCTTCTATCTCCCTTCTTAAGTCCATCCAGTGAGTTTTTAAAACTTTTTTAGAAGTTTTACTTTTCAGTTCTAAAATCTCTACTTATGTCTTTTTTCTAATTCCTATTTTTCAGCTAGGAATGTACACATTTCTGTTCACTTCAGGCACATTTTCCTTTATCTCAGGGAGCACAGTTGTTAATAGTTGCTTTCATAATAATTCCAACATCTGGGTTTTCTAGTGGCTGACTTCTGTTTAGTGTGTGTGTGTGTGTGTGTGTGTGTGTGTGTGTGTGTGTCTACTTTATTGCACATTGGCTAATTTTGGATTGTAACCTGAACATTTTGAATGTTATGTGTAGACTCTGGGTCTGGTTATAATCTCCTGGGGATGTAGATGCTTTTGTTTTAGCAGGCAGTCAACCTGGTTAGATTCAAACTGAAAGTTCTGTCTTGACTTCGGTGGGAGGCAGCCCAAATCCCAGGTCCAATCCCTAAGTGGTGCCATGCTGGTCTTTGGGTGACATGCACCTGTGGAGCCCAGCTGTGTGCCCGAGGAGGAGCAGGTTCCATGCAGAATTAGGAAATATTCCCCCATGGCTTCCTCCACTATGGGATGCTCCTGTCCCTCTCTGGCTACCAAGGGCTCTTTTCCCTGGTTTCTGTGGCTCAAAATACAGGGTTTTTACTCAAGCATTAGCTGCCTTTGCTGCCGCCACCACCTCTGTGTGAGAAACTGCCAGAAGAAAAAACAAAACAGGGAAACCCACCCAAGCAGTCGCTTCTCTAAATTTTGACATCCATCCTTAATCTGTCTGCTCTTATTTGTTAGCATCCTTGGGTGTATTTTTGTGTTTTATCCAGATTTTTTCATTTGAATCAGCAGAAGAGATGGGCCATAACAGCTCAGCCCTCCATGTTAGAACCAGTCATTCTCAAGAATTCAGCTTTTATATCTTCTGAACAACTGAAGGGGCAAATAAAAATAATAATGATAATAACATCCTTTTACAGCTTTAGCAACTGACTTTCAGAGAACTGAAATAGACTGGAGAAGTTAGCCTAGCCAGTAAGTGAAGGTGCAGAACATAATGGAAAAAACAAACAAACACATGCAGTTTATAATTAGATAGATCTGTGAAAGATCTATAGCCCTGCCATTTATTAGAATCATTAATGCCCTTTGGTGAGTGTCAGTATTCCCCCCCAAAGTGAATGAAATCAATAATATGTTATTCTATCCCCCACCCCCTGGCCCTGTATGTGGAAATGCCACTGGCAGCTGAGAGCAGATATGGAGTTGACTTTATACATGCCAAAGAAGTGATATTCAGGTCACCCCAGAGAGAGAGTGGGGTGCCTACTCCAGGCTGGTGAGCCTTGACTGTCATGTCTTAGCAACCTCGCCCTGATCCCACACTCAGAAAGACACCCTTCAGGTTGTTAGTTATTCCAGGGAGAGAGTGTTCCGGTCATACTGATTTGAGCTCCCAGGCTGCCTAGCAATTGTAGCTTTCATCACATTTTCTCAAATTGGCATTCTGGCTTTCTATGGTTGTCTTGTAAGATTTGTCAGTTTGATTAAGCTTTCTGGAATTTGTACAACTGGGGGATACTGACAAGATATAAATTTGTGCGTGTCTGAGCCAGGCAAAAGATCAGCTTTGAAATACAATGAACTTTCTAGAAAATGCACTTTTTAGAGGAAGTCTTTTGCAATCAGGCCTCTTGGCCAGTTGGTACGAAGTGTGGTGTGAGATTGTTCTAAATGTTTCATGTGTAAATATTGTTCAGTTTAATCGTTTGTGCTTATTTTAAATGTATTAGAAAAATATAAATAGTGTAGGAAGCCCATCAGTTCCGAGTAGGAAAAAAACCTCAGTTTTCCTCCTTTTGTAGGGAAAACCCAGTCTTACGTATTATATCTTTCTTTCCTGTGAGCCTTCTTTACTACACACAAAACACTTCACTTCTGATACTTCTGGAGGTTTTTCCCCATATCAAGCAATTCTCCACGACACCAGCTATCTTCACTCAATTCTGTACTATCGTCCTGGAGACAGAGCGAGATCCCACAGGTTAAGGGCTCAGTCCCACAAGCCTGCTTTCACCACACCTCAGTTGCCAATTACAAGTGGTAAACCCCTACGTTACCTACAGCTTCTATCTGATTTGGTTACAAATCAGAAGTTCCCACAATCCGCTCCCAGGTTTGATTAATATGCTAGAGCTGTTCACAGAGCTCAAGGAAACACTTCTGGTTATAAGTTTATTAAAGGATGTGGTAAAGAACACAGACGGCAAGTTGAAATGGTACATAGGGCCAGATCTGGGAGGGTCCCAAGGACAGGAGCTTTTTTCCCTGAGGAGTTGGTGTGTGTCACCTCCCAGCATGGATGTGTTCATCCACTGAAGGACACTTTGGTTGTGTTTATCCTCTGACTATTGTAAATACTGCTGCTTTGAACAGGGGGTTACAAATATCTCTTGGAGTTAATGTTTTCATTTCCTTCAGATATCACTACAAAGTGGAAATGCCTGATCATATGGTTGTTCTATGTTTAATATTTTGAGCCTCCTCCGTACTGTCTTCCAGAGCGGCTGACCAATTTACAATCCCACCAGCAGTGCCCAAGGGGTCCCTCTTCTCCACATCCTTTCCAGCATTTGTTACTTCTTGTCTTTTTGATGATGGCCATTTGAACAGGCACAGTGATCTCTCACTGTGATTTTAATTCAGCAAAGCTAAATTGTCAGATTTACTACATCGGGGGAGAATACCACATTGAGAGAGCCATGGGAAATTAGGACAAGGTATTTATAGGGTGTTAGGGCTTGAGGGGGATGACATTAAGGTAGGTCTTATAGGCAGAAACTCTTTAGGGCCAAGCAGAGTGTATGACATAGTAGCTTTAGATTGGTGGTAACAATGAGATAAGGTCTTAAGGTAAGTCTTGATGAACAGGCCATTAGTTTTGATGATTTAGCTGTTTGGTTGGCCAATAGCCTTACCTTCTGGGTGCAGTTATTTCCTGGAGCATCAGCTAAGTTACTTTTGCTTGATTCCAGTACTGTTTACTACCGAGTTAGGATCATATGTCTATTCAGTCCCAGTTTTGTGTATGTAATGGTTTCAGTTATCACTTCTCTTATTAGTTAGGCCTTGCTTTTAATATAGGTAATGTGCATAGCTGTAGAAAAAGGTCCTGCAGAACGTGGTAAGGTGCTTACTGAGAATGGCACTTGGTGATTGTACTGACCGTTCTGTGACAGTTTGTGATGGTTTTTCCCCTCCGTATGCTCATCAACACTCTTTATATTTATACTTGGAATTTTCTTATGAAAGAAAATGACAGGACTCTTTGGAGACCCTTAAACATCTCTCAGTTTAGTCACTACTAAGTTCTGCTACTTATCTATGAAGCCCACACCAATTTCTGAACTCACTGGGTACAGAAAGTAGTAACCTCTCAATTAGACCAAATTGTGCTTAACCCGTGGACAGACTTGAGTCAGTGTCTGCTCTACTCCTAATGCCATCCCAAAATTTGCTAAATCACTTGCAATAAGACTTCCCTTCTAGGGACCCCAAAACCAAGATAGCCCTGAATAGTGAAGGAAACTCTGTGAGGAGCATGGTTGTCTAGGTCATCAGTAGGTGAGAGTTTCTAATATGCTTAAGAGACAGAGAATTTATTGATAAATAAAACAGGACAGAAATCATCCATGTAGAAAGAGACCAGGGTGCTCAACAATGCCAGGAAAGAAGTGGGAAGTGTGTGTGAAGGTGGGGGGAGGTTGATAGAAAGTTCTACTTTGGAAAAGCTGCAAGTTAGTGCCTCCCCTGCTCCAACATATATCCTCCATCATAGAGTTAGGTTGTGTGGCTTCTCGTGCTCCCCTGGCCCTCCCCATCAAAGACCACAGGACCATTTGCTGAGCTGATGAAAATCCCTGGGGGTAACAGGTTGCCAACGCCATGGTGGAGCCCCCAGAAAGACTCTCCTTAGCTCCCCGCCCACTCGTGTAAGGCAAACTGAAGAATCCCACATCTCTGGCCTACTTTTAAATATCATCATACCCAAGATCACCTGGCCAAAGTAAACATATACCAAACTGGCTCCAGAGGAAAGAGAATTGAAACAGAAGATCCCTAATGCAAAACAAAACAACAAAATCTTTAATTAGAGTGCACAGCTGTGAGCAGATACTGGATTATTACACTAAAACTAGACAGTTGTATAATTTTTTATAAAAAATGGTAAGAGAACAAAAAAGTCCTGAGAAACTAAGTATTTGCAGGAATAAAGCATTAAGTAGGAAGGGGCGCCTGGGTAGCTCAGTTGGTTGAGTGTCTGACTTTGGTTCAGGTCATGATTCCGTGCTTCATGAATTCAAGCCCCGTATTGGGATCCGCACTGACAGCTCAGAGCCTGGATGGAGCCTGCTTCGGATTCTGTGTCTCCCTCTCTCTCTGCCCGGCCCCTGCTTGGTCTCTCTCTCTCTCTCTCTCTCTGTCTCTCTGTCTCTCTCTCTCTCTCTCAGAAATAAATAAACTTAAAAAAAAGTGATTTACCTCTAAAAAAAAAACATTAAGTAGGAGGACTGGAAGGTAAAATTGAGGTGCTCTGCCATAATGTAAAGCAAAGTGCTGTAACTATTAAATGCACACTAGATTTTGAAGACCTAATACAAATATAGAATATAAAGTATTTAGGTCATATTTTTGTATTGATTACATTTTGAAACACATATTTTAATATTTAAACGTAAATAAAAGCTAATACTAAGGAAAAGATATTTGAGATTTAACACTGATTAGCAATGAAATACCATGAATAGTAATTAAACTATTTTGAAGAAAATCTTTCGTGGCACTCAGCATAGGAAGCATGATATAGGCCTATGGGATCCGAAGTTTGAGTTTGGCTCTCATGCAAAGTATTGTGTCCACTACCAAAGTACTGAATTCCTATTTCTGATTGAATTGCTCGGATGGGCCCCTCTCCCTCTTTTTCTGGCACAGATTTTAGACTCCCTGTTCGGTCTCACATCCCTTTAAGATAACAGGGATTCACTGGCCGTGCCCACTGAATGGATGTTTGTTTGTTTTCCCTGTTAGTGACTGCGACCATCATTTACCAGAAATCATACTTAGGGTCCCACTCCATTTGTGTGACTGCGACTTATTGCTTTCCCCGTTAAGTAGAAAATCAAGTTGTGTTTCAAAGTGTGGCTTCCCTCATTCGGCATTGTTGGTGAATCTGCTATTTATTTATTTATTTATTTGGCGTTTGTTTGCTCTTACATCCTTTCTCCAACTGTCATACATTTTCCAGTGGCTAGATATCTAATGAGACAGAGTCAGAAGATGTCTCCAAGCGATCTGGCTTCCTAGGTTATGACAAGCGTGGCTTGGCTTTTCAATTAAAAGAAAGTTGAAAAGAGAAAGGAGAAAGCATGCAAGTAATTAAGCAGCAACAGGGTCTTGGCAGAAGTTGTTAAGTGAATTATTTAACGAAGCAGTTTGGAGCAGGGAGACCTGGCTCCCTCTGGCTTCTGCTTCCTGTAAAAGCCTGGGTGGCTGCTTCCTACCTTCTTTTTCATGCTCTGACAAAAGGCACAGGTGGATTTATAGGACTTGGAGGAAGTGGGAAATTGCATGTGATAAACGTTTTTGCAGTGAGTTGTCAGCCAGAGGAAAGCTCTGCCATTGAGATGTCTGCTGGGAAGGAGCTTTGTTTGGGGATTCCTAGCATCCCCCAATGAGAGTGTATAAAAGACAGCAACCTTTTTTAAGAAGCATTCTGGTGTGACGGGGTTTCGAGTCGCAATGCATCCCAGGGCGAGGCGGGTTGAAATGACTGAGGAGGGAATCCGGAATTTCAGGGTTTCGTGTTTAATCTTTCTCTTTTTAGCAACTAATCCAAAACCCATTATGATACCCTTCTGGCCATCTGCTGGCTAGATTTAACATCTGAGCTACCAGTTTAATTTGCAAACTCTGGGTCCAATCATGTGAATAGGAGACAGTTATAAAGAGATGGAGGGATGGGAGTCAGAGCCTCCATGCCATCAGGCACTAATGATTTAGTGTCTCAGCCTCCCCGTCAGAAGCATCCTGAGTGCGGCCATTCTTGCTCTACGTCTAGTGTTCCTGTCAGAGAAAATGTTCTTTCTGTTCTGTGCATCTCAGCTTAACCATACTGACTTGAAGCCCCTAGGGGGAAGCAAGTGGGGCGCTGGTTTGTCTCCACCTGCATGTTCTTGTGTATACTGCTTTGTGTTGCGTGTTGCGTGTCTGTGTGTGTGTGCACATGCACAGCAGGATACCCCAGAGGAAACAAAACATGTTTGGTTAATGCAAGGGAGTAATGGAAGGGACCGGAGGATGTAGTAGGAGTGGCTAAGAGTGATCTCAACTTTCCAAAAGTAAGCCTTGATATGCTCATATGGAGGGGTGTCCTGAGCATATAGTAGGTGCTCAATAAATGCTGTTGTCCTTCAGGGGCTGTTAATAAGTTCAGCACCAGCGATGTGGGTGATGTTAAAGGCTTCCATGTGGGTCTTCCATGTGCAGGGGCACATACCTAAAAAAAGAGAGAAAAATTGAAAAGGGAGGGTGTTTGAAGGAAAAAAAAAACAAAAACAAAGAACAGTATCTGCCCTGGGAGGGGGCTAAAACTAACTGAAAAATCAAGTGGCTGTGTCCTAGGGGAAAACGGAGTGATGGGGAGGATGTTTGTGAATAATGGGACACTCTTCTGTCTACTCACCTCCAGGTGGCAGGATGCTGTGAGGACAGTGGTCAGCTCTTTACAGATTCCACCTTCTAGTGAAGAGGAAGTTACTCCTTTTATCTTTGTCTCTAGTTAATTCCAAGACTAGGCAGAACTGTGTCCGCACACGTCTAAGGAGTATTTTAGCTGTGGCAGGGCTGCAGGAGACAGAGACTGACATGTGTAAAATAAGCCATATGCCCACAGTAATAATAAAAACGATCCTTTCTTCAGTCTTCTTGACAATGTAACAGGGAACTCACCATTGTTTTTCAACTCATGTAATCTTTGCAATACATTGAAGGAAGACCTTACTTTTCTCACTTTGAAGACAAAGAAGCTGAATCAGAGAAAGTAACTTACTAGTTAGCCCAAAGTTATACAACCTATAAATGGCAGAGCCAAGCTGTATGTTCTGTGTTGCTTGATTCCAAAGGCACTGAGTGATGAACACTATTTTTATTACGCTATCCTTGCTAAAGGGCTGTGAGGGTGTGGCAAAGCTGGAAAAGGATGAAGGTTTTCTGTCATTGAAAAGGAAAAGCTGAGAAAAAGATCAACTGAGCCTAATGAGCCCAGGAGAGCCCCCTGCCCTCCTCCCCACCAGGTTGTATGCTGCCTAGCCAGCAGGAAGAGGACGAAGCAGTGGCTGTGAAGAGAGACTGTTCCAGAGTAGGATGACTTCAACTTATGTGCACCAATCATTCAGAAGAAAGTCGGAGGCTGAGAGAACAAGAAGGAAGTACAAGAAATAAAGACATAGAAGGACTGCAATAAACAAGATGGAGGGACTCTGGTTCTCTCTAGGCTTTCTAACTTCTGTGGGGGAGGAAAATTAATTTTCCCTCTACCTTTCTGGTTTCTTCACCGAGAACTCCTTGTAGTAAAAAGCAGGTTAAGAGGAGAAAAGCAGTTTAATAACACGTATACTTCCTGTTTACATAGAGAGACCCAGGAAAACTGAGGAGCTCCCCAAAATGGTCTAAGCTGCCACCTCAATACCATCTTCAGTTAAAGACAAACGCACATTTTGGGTTGGCAAGGAGGCCAGTCAGGGGTGTTTCCAAAAACACAGGAAAAAACAGTAAGGTTGTTATGCAAATTTAAGTTATTCCTTTCTCCGCTGATAAGAGTTCGAGAGATGTAGAGTCATTCCTGGTAGAGATTGGCAGACGCTTTTACAAACAGAGATTTCCTTTATGCATGTAAATATCTCTTACAAAAGGGTAACTTGTACACAGTTCTCAGAGCTTCACCTGTGTCTGCTGTTTCTTAAAAATAACCAATTCAAAATAATCAATATGCTGGGGTGCCTGAGAAGCTCAGTTGGTTGAAGCATCCAACTTTGGCTCAGGTCATGATCTTATGACTCATGAGTTCGAGCCCCACATTAGGCTCTGTGCTGACAGTGGAGAGCCTGAAGCCTGCTTCTGATTCTGTGTCTGTCTCTCTCTGCTCCTCCCCCAGTCGTACTTTGTCTCTGTCTCTGTCTCTCTCTCTCAAAAACAAATAAACATTAAAAAATTAAAAAAAAAAAACTCCATATGCCAAACAGGTATATTTTGGGGTGGCATACTCTGCTCCCCTTCATTTTACCTTCTTCTCTTTCCTGTTTTGCTGCTTGTTCCCAGTTCCATGGAACTTTGACTAGCTGATAAACCACAAAGTGTGCAAAAATAGTTCTTGGAAAGTACTGTTCTCATGTTTTATGGGAGCTTGAGTGAAGAGCACCAGAATGACCTCCCCAGTCCCAAGTTGTGGTTAAAGTGAACAAACTTCTGCCTATGTCCCCACTGTAAGGACAGCTACTCCACTATCCCTTCCCACCCCTTAAAACTTGACTGGGGTCCTATTGGAGAAAGTCCGGGCCAGCAAGTGCAGCCTGATGTGTGGATCAGCTGAATTGAGCCTTTAACCTTTGTTAAGTCACTTAAATAATTTTCTCTTAAAAATTACCAGTACCTCTGTTTTCCAGGCTATAGAAGGCCACCTATCTCTTCTTCCCTCTTCCTTCCTGAGAGGACACGTTCCTAATTCTCACTTCCCAGGTGCTACTTGTTCTCTGATCTGAGGTCCTCCCTTCTTGCTTCTTCCAAACACTTGTGCCCTCAGTAAGCTTCCCTTTCCAAACAATTCTCCTTACCTGTTTCCTCACTTCCATCCTCAACCTTCGCTCAGTCCTGCTGCCTTCACCCCAGGTAGATTTCTACCACATTTTTCATAACTTAAAAAATACATGTATATTGACCTTTCACCTCTGATGATCTTTTCTCACTATTTAATCTCACCCTAAACTGCTTCACTCAGTATCGACCTTTGCCACACTGAGAAAATGCCTCTCTATAAAAACGCCAAAAACCTTCTAGACACTCCAGCCAGAGGCTTCATGATCCTCCAGAGTGCGGTTGATGTGTCTTCTGCAAATCTTCCTTTCTGGATTCCTGCAGCTCTGTGTTAGTGCTATTGTACCTTCCAGACTCCCTGCTGATGAATACTTGCCCTCCTTCCTCTTACCTCTCAGTTGACATTCTGTTCTCAGGATTATCCTTTCCCTACATCTTTCTCTTGGACATGTTATCTCCTTAACTGAAACCTCAACAGCTGACTCCTGGTGTTTCCATCCCTATCTCTTCTATTAGTGCCATATTTCAAGTAAGTGTGACTTTGACCATGTCTAAACCAGAGCCTATCTTGTTCTCATTTTAGACTAGACATTTCCCCCCACCCTGGGAGTCCTTTGGACCCATTTCTAAATCTTCTCTCTAGCTCAACAAAGCAACAGCAGTGGATGTCTCCTATGGCTCAAGTACTGTGCATGGTCCTGAATAAGGATGGCAGTTTTTCCTGAAAACCTATATTAATCAACTCTTGCCATGTTCTCTCTTCCAGGCCCCAAGTCAAGCCCTGTTTGCGTATTTCCATGCTATCCCACTGGTTCTCTAATTGTTCTTCTGGCTTCTAGGATTGACATTTCCAATACAATATTCTGCTACCTAGATATCTCTTTTGTTAAAAAGCCAAATAATACATTCAGATTCCTTTCTGGACAACCTATTTATTCTAACCACAAGCCCTTGATTGGCTTCCCAGTTGTCTTTGTGGTTGTTCCATTGTTGCCAAAGTCATTTACTTGCTTTTCAAGCACATTATAAATTCAAGCAGTTTTTCTTTCCTAAAATATAACTTGTAACTCTATTCTGCCTCTTAAAGCCCTAGCCATGCACTAAGACCCCTTCAAAATGCCAGCTTCTTCATTAAGCCTTCGTTTTACCTTGGGGTAGAGCTACTCCTCCTCTGAACTTTTGAGATTAGTTGGTTTTTTTTTCTTGCAGTGTTTTTAAAAATATCAATTAAAGTGCAGCATTTTCCCTCCCCAATCCATTGTAGACAGATACATTTGTAAATTACAATAAAAATTAAGTACTAGAGAAATAAAATAAAAATATATGCAAAACACTCCCCCCCCCCCAAATTTTCACTATGGAATGCAATGTTCATGAGCATTGATCATATGGAATACTGCAGCAAAATCAAATGTGATCACAGTTTCTACACAGTTACTCTCAAATTCTGGGCTGTGCTCATCACTTCTAGACTGGCCTGGGTCTGCTGACACTGTGAGAAGCAGTGCTTTAGATTAACACAGGGTACCATCCATACATCATTGACTGACTTATATTGAATTATATGTATGCTTGTCTCATGTTACCTACTGGATAATCATTGAAAATGATAAAGAGTGGGCCTCAGGCATGTTTTTATATCCCATCCAACTCAGTATAGTGTCTTGCAACAGATATTTGTGAAATAATAATTAACTGAACAAATGAAAGACTGATATATATGCATACCTAAACAGTTCCCAGTATTTGATATAAGATGAACAAATGGCCTTGCATTCAATCCCCATGAGGCATTTTGCATCTAGATACTAACTGTGAACTACATTATAAATTTATCTTTTCTTCTGGCTCCTCCTTTTCTTCTCTTCTCTGTTGTCTAAATTAGGCTCTTGACCTTCCTTTATTACCACCACTCCCAGCCACTGCTAGTAATCATGTTTTTATTGAAAAAGCAAATTCTGATAAAGGAAATCAGATTTCTATTAAAACTGGCTAGTAGGTATTGATATCAAACAAGATATGGTCTCTGTTTGGCCTTGGACCTCTTGTATTTAGCTTTTATTATTTCTTCCTTGTAATTGTTAATGCAATTCTATTGTAAATTTATTGAATGATGTTCTTGTGTATTCTAAACAAATACTGATTTTTGATAAAACGTATCTTGTAGTGTAAAGAAAGCAATTGAAAATTAGATGAACTGCTTACAGCACCCCCTTTTCAATGTTGATGCTTTAAATTAGAGAGGAGTACAGTTAGGCAATTCTTAGCAGGACAGATAGTATTATATTGAGTTTTAAAATGTAAGGCAAGGCAGGAAAAATTGATGATCAATTTCCATCTTAGGGAGACTTCAAAATGAAAAAAATTTAACCCACATATACCCTCTTCCCCAGGTACCCAAGGATCGATTATTCAAGACTAACAGAGCTTTCTGAGACTTTAGTTGACGTCTAAAATAGAGAAGAAAAGATACCAGAAGTCCTAAAAAGCGTAACCATAGAAGGCCTTTGACCCCAAGGGCATGTATGTACTTGCTAACTGAGACAATAATGTTCCCTCTAAAAGGGTTTACACTGGAGTGTGTCTGGGAAAAACAAAAAACAAAAAACAAAAAACAAAAAACACCAGCAAACAATCATGTTTGTCCTTGAATGATACTTCTTCCTTAGAGATTTTGTGCTAAATAGACTCTTAGGCTCAGTTGGCATTGGTAGGGATACTGAAAAGAAAATAGGTCCAGGAGGAAAAAGAAAGGACTTTCCTAATAATTTTTCCTTTTAAATAGATGGTTTTTTTGGACAGTTTTAGGTTCATAACAAGGCTGAGAAGAAAGTACAGAAGTTCTCATAGACCCCCCCTGCCCTTATACAGGCAAGCCTCCCCCACTATCAACAGCCCACACCAGAGTGGTACGTTTGTTACAGTTGATAAACTTACACTGATACAACATTATCAACCTAAGTCCATAATTTACCTTAGGGTTAATTCTTGGTGTTGTACATTCTATGGGTTTGGCAAATGTGTAATGACATATATCCATTATTACGGTGTCACATTGAATGTTTTCACTGCCCTAAACATCCTCTGTGCTCCACTAATCCATCCCACCCACCTCCCTAACCCCTGGCAACCACTGAAAATTTCATTATCTCTATAATTGTGCCTTTTTCAGAATGTCATACAGTTGGAGTCTTTTCCTTTTCAGGAAAAAGTATGTAGCTTTTTCCGATAGGCTTCTTCCCCTTAGTAATATCCACTTAAGGTTCCCCGTGACTTTTCATGGCTTGATAGATTACTTCTTCTAGTACTGAATAATATCTGGAATGAATAGATAGTTTATTTATCCATTCATCTACTGAAGGATATCTTGGTTGCTTCCAATTTTTAGCGATTATGAATAAAGCTGCTATAAACATCCACGTGCAGGTTTTTATGTGGACATGTTTTCAATGCCTTTGAAAAAATACCAAGAAACATGATTGCTGGATTGTATGGTAAGAGCATGCTTTATTTTGTAAGAAACTTTCAAAATGTTATCCAAAGTGGCTGTACCATTTTGTATTCCCATCAGCAATGACTGAGAGTATCCATCTGTTGCTTCATATCCAGGATATACTATTACCATCCAAGATTTGGTCTTGTTAGTGTTCCTGATGTTGACCATTCTAATGGATGTATTGTGGTACCTCATTGTTTTCATTTGCATTTTGCTGCAGAACATCATTTCATTTGGGAAAGAGGGGTTTTCAGTATGAGATACCTGAAAGAGATTTTGACCCATGGTGGCCCCTACCCACCTCTGGGGATCATTCTTGTGTGCCCTCACTTTGTGAGACCCAAGAGAAAGTCCAAATCGCTTCAACTTTATATTTAGAAACTTGTGAATTGTGAACTGTTTCTGAAATTGTTTGACCTAGTCAGTAAAGAGATTTTTCATATGCTCAGATAGGCTTCTGGAGCCTAAAAGTGCAGAATGGTAAAAAAAGAGGGTTGTTTGCTCTGTCCATCCCCAAGCTTCACCACGTGCACTGCAATAATGACTAAAAAGGTGGACAGGAGTCAAGGTGTTGAAGAGATGCCCAGCATTGTGACAATCATCAACTGACAAACAACACACACAAAGGTGGAAGCGTGACCAAAAAACCTCAAATGAAAGACAAGGAAATGACAACAGTAAATACAAACCAGTAAAGTTTTACAGAATATAATGAAACATTGTGAAGATTTTTTTTTAAACAAGGTAGAACTTTTGAAGGTAGAACTATTTTAAACCAGAAATCCTTGCTATACAGAGAGTAAGAAAAAAAGCTAAGAGTTTAAGGAATGATGTTAAAATGAAAATAATGATGCCATTTCCTAATCACACAGTAAAAAATGACAGGTGACAAAATTGCTTAGTTTTGTCTGAGGTAGAGTGGAAAGTGTATGTCTTTTATGTTCCGACAGATCTGGACTCAAAATCAGTTTCTGCCCCTACTGCTTATGGGAACTTGGTCTCTTTATTTCAGTTTCCTCAACTGAAAAATAAATTTAATAAGAGCTATTTCCTCTGCAGGGAAGATGAGGCTTCATGTAATCAATATACCTAGTTGCCTGACACACAGCGAATGTTGATATTAAAATTAGAGTCCGTGTGGGTATTAAATTTGGTACTAGAGTTGGTGTTAGTATTCATATTATAGGCATTCACTTTTCTCAGTCGCTTCTCTCAAAATTTTCAGGAGAGTGGAGATATATCTTAACCTGTATTGCCTCAGAGGATTAGAGGCCCAGAGTGAAGCCTGATATCCTGAATCATGCTAGATGGGGAGTCAACAATACCAGGTTATTTATTTATTTTATATATTTATTTTGAAAGAGAGAGAGCACATATGGGGAGGCATAGAGAGAAGGAGAGACAGAATCCCAAGCAGGCTCCATGCCATCAGCACAGAACCCAATAAGGGGCTTGAACTCATGAACCGCAAGGTCACGACCTGAGCCAAAACCAAGATTCAGATGCTTAACCAACTGTGCCATCCAGGTGCCTCAAAATACAGTGTCCTTTCTTTTTTTAAAAACATTTTTTTAAATGTTTACTTATTTTTGAGAGAGAGAGACAGGGACGGAGTGTGAGTAGGAGAGGGACAGAGAGAGAAGGAGACAATAGAATCCGAAGCAGGCTCCAGGCTCTGAGCTGTCAGCACAGAGTCCAATGAGGGGCTCGAACTCACGAACTGGATGATCATGACCTGAGCCAAAGTTGGACACTTAACTGACTGAGCCACCCAGGTGCTCCCCCCAAACCAGTATAAAACATTATTCTACCTAGGTGAAGTCAAGTTGCATAAAACTCTGATAGAGATATATCCCCAATATAGAGACCTAAAAACACAAAAGAAAAGCGTTGTTTAGTTGTTGTTATGTTTTCATGAATATTGGTATAATTAGCAAAAAGACTGGATGATTTTACTGTTTCAAATAAAGTAAAGCACCCAATTGAGACATAAGCATATGTTTAATTCATCGACTATGTCTTTCTTGATTAACCTGGCAAATGAAAATAATTCGTAATTCATCAAATTTTATTTTGTCTATCATTTAATAGATATTTTCCAGATAAATATTTGCCAACTGCTAAACATTATTTTATCTATCATTGCCAAAGTTCAATGTTTAAATGATCAAAGTGGTTTTCAAAATATGCTCTTCTTTTCATGTTTTACAGAGAGCTATTTAAAAATCCACCAGATACAATTATAAAAATCAGACATAAATCTACAACTGAAAGTGGGCTCATGTTATGTTGTGGTGTGTGTGTGTGTGTGTGTGTGTGTGTGTGTGTTGAGCTATACTTATCCTTCTGGAAGTTAAATGGAGGTTCTTTGGGTCATGAAATCTGACATATAGGAATTAAATCATGCACAATGTATTCCATAAAGCCTATTATTTTTTGGAAGCAGATAATCCTGCATTTTGGACAGAAAATCAAAGTTGGCAGGTGCATGAACCAAGGCCTCAAGGCAGGTAATACTGAGTTAACACCAGAAGGCGTTTTGTTGCCGGTCATTGGTGGTTTTTGAAACCAGGCCTATGGAGACGGTGCATGGCTTCGACTGAAGAGAGGTCAGGAACAGTTTATGTGCATGGTTTACAAATCCTGTGGCTTTTCTCATGTTCCTGAAAGATCCCCCTCCTTGTTAAAAGAACGTAGGGTCATCAGGCCTCAGGCCTCTCCCTGAAATTCTCCTAAGTTTCTGAGATCTCTGGAGAGTTTATCTTCATTCACTTTCTTTCCGCTTCCCTTTTGCACCCCAGAATCATTTACCTTGAGTATGTAAGGTATATTTATTTTTTGGCCTTGAAAAATTTGAGTTACAAACACCCTTCTGAAATGAAACAACTGTATAATTTGGGAAATATTTATGCAGCTCTCAGTCAAATAGGGAACATTAGCCATAATACACATACTTTACACTGTGACAAAAATGTGGGGGAAGAGAAATTCACAGGACATCGACAAGGCACCCAGGATATCCTGCATAGGAACGACTGCATAAAATGGCAGATATCTATTCAGCTCTTGGGCGAAAGTTGGACATTAGCAATGATACACATGCTTTTGACTGTGGTAAAATTTTTATGAGAAGATAAAATTACTGTACATTGACAAAATAGGGTTCTTTCTTTGGGAAATTAATTCAATTCTGACCGAGATTCTCATCCCATTTCTAGAAGTTATTTTTGGTGCCGGCCTCTAACAAGGACGAACCACGGTCAATTATTTAGCAGTTTCAGAATTAGACCATTGTTCAACTCTTTTATCAACTTTTGTGTGGCTCATCTTCACCCTTCAGATCTCATTTCCATTGCTGACAGTGGAAGCTGATTTATCTTCTTTCTTGAAAAGATGCTCATTTAAGAGAAAACATGCAAATTCTTTGTAAGCTTACGGTAGCCTTGGGCTTCTAAAATAGTGTCTCAGGAGAGAATAAAGTAGAAATTCAACAATGTGTTGCATTTTCATTTCCCCTGTGTTTAAGAACAATGTAGGAGGCTCTTAACTATACAGAACAAACTGGGGGTTGCTGGAGGAGAGATGGGTGAGAGCGTGGGCTAAATGGGTCATGGGTGACGGGTGATAGAACACTTGTGTGTGATGGGCACTAGCTATTGTATATAAGTGATGAATCACTAAATTGTACTCCTGAATCCAATACATTATATGTTAACTAAATTGAATTTAAATAAAATCTTGGAAGAAAAAAAAGAATAATGTAAGAGATACATTTTTTTTAAATGGGAACTAGAACAATAAGCCTACTGTAAATGAGAATTACTATTATTTTGTTGTCTGTGCAAGTCAGTCGCTTGTGCCCCACCCCATCCCCCCACCAATAAACTAAAAAGTGCTATAGCTGCATGGACAAGATATGGGAATTCTTTAAATTGATTATCTTAACCTTTTCTGATACATTTTATAGACTTTTAAATACAAGACACAGAATATTAAATACAGGGCATGGGGAAGAAGATTTTACTATGTACCAAAATTATTAAAAGGATATTCTCAGTCTTCACCCTGTGTTTGACAAAACTGTGTACCTTACGTGACATTCCATATTAAACCATAATATGCATTTCTCCATTTGCAGTGGAGAAAATGGAATCACTTAATATATCTCTGCTTCATTTTCCTTAATGGTGAAGCAGCAACAATTATCTTCTCTATCATAGGAAGGAATTCATGCTGATTTAAGGACATAACAGAAATAAATGATGATTTCTGAAACACATAATTCTTGATTAATGATAGCATAAGAACAGACAGAATAAGAAATATTCTCAAGATGATTACACATTTCTCATATGCTCCAGTGAAATTGAAGTATGGTAGAGAAAATTTTAGAATAGGGCCAAACTGAAAATCAACAAACATTCCCAAATGCAAGACTCAAGAAGCCAATAATTTGTCGGCAAATCCACCACAGTGAACTATACCAATCTGAACTTGAGGGCAAATGAAAGAGAAGGAAGGAACAAGCTTTCTAAAATTCAGAAATGACAGCAAACCACAACCAGATTTTGACCCAACATAGCTTTATAATTAAAATGACTTTCTGCTTAAATTAACTCCTATAACTCAATGGCGATGTTGTGAAAGTCAGAGTCATTCAATGTATTTTACATTTTTATTATGACACCTTTTAATTTAGATAAACCAAAATTTGTACTGAACACTTTATTATTTTGAAATACTTTAGGATGGGTCACCAAATATTACATACACACTTTAGTTTTATCATTAGTGTTGTTACTTCCCTAATGAGAAATTCTACTACAGGGAGGGTGCTGATATCAGGAAGTTCACTTAGGAGTTCTGTTCTCTTTATTTCTGACCAATAGCCACAAGCCTTGTTTGCTAACATATGGGTTTCCACTGGTGAAATTACTGGCTTACTCATTGGCATAATGGATGTTGTAAGTAAGCTTTTGTTGGTGAAATTGATCCTACTCATGGTAAATGGATTGGATTGAATTAGACATTTAACAGAGTCTCTATATGGTGTGAATAGGGCATAGAAATCTAGAGACATGATCTTCATCTATTTATTTTATTTTTCCTTCCTCCCTCTTTTCCTATCTCCTTTCTCCCTCTCTCTTTTCTTTCTTTCTGTTCTCTTCTCTCTCTTAATCTCACTAAATTTCTAGTCAGTTTAAGAATGTCTTAGAATGTGGTGGGGGCTCCCAGGTGGCTCAGTTAGTTGAATACCTGACTCTTGATTTCAGCTTAGGTCATGGATCTCACGGCTCGTAAGTTCCAGCCCACCGTGCTGTCAGAGCATGGAGCCTACTTGGGATTCTCTCTCTTTGCTCCTCCCCTGCTCTGGCAAGCTAGCTCTCTCTTTCTCTCAAAGTAAATAAAGAAAGAAAAAAAAGAATGGCAGGATATTAAAAGTCTTTAAAAAATATAAAACAAGTGTTTGGAATAAATTTTTCTGTGTTTAATTTGTTCTTTTTTCTCCCCCGGTTTTATTGAGGTTTAATTGAGAAACTAAAAATTATATATATTTAAAGTGTATGATGTGATGTTTTGGTATATGTATACACTGTGAAATGATTTCCACAACCAAGCTAATTAACATATCTATTGCCTTACATAGGTGCAATATTTTTTCCTCTGGTGAAAACACTTAAGGTCTAGTTTCTTAGCAAATTTCAAGGTTAAAATACAGTATTATTAACTATAGTTACCATGATGTGCATTATATTTGCATTACTTATCTTATAGTTGACACTTTGTACCCTTGATCAAAATCTCATTTCCTCCCCCTTCAGCTCCTACTAAGACTGAGTCTTAAAGAAATAGAAAATCTGAACAGATCAATAAAGATAAGAAGAATAAGAATATAGAGTCAGGAATCAAACATCTCCCAGCAAAGAAAAGGCCAGGACCAGATGGCTTCCCTGGTGAATTCTACCACATATTTAAAGAAGTTAAATTAAAGAAGTTAATTCTGCCAACACTTCTCAAACTATTCCAAAAACTTGCAGAAGAAGAAATGCTTCCCAACGCATGTTTTGAGGCCAGCATTACCCTTATGCCAAGGCCAGGTAAGAGCACTACAAGAAAAGAACATTGCAGACTAATAACCTCAATGAGCATAGATCGAAGTCTTTAATTTGGATTATGTGTATGCTCCCAGCAATTTTCCCTGGTACTTGTCATGAGAATAGAGAGCTAATCTGGCTCTAGGTTCTATGTTAATATTCACTGTGTGTGCGGTCACTTGGAATCTCAGGGCTTTGAAGATAAATAGACCTGAGTTCAAGTCTAAATCCAAAGTCTGATCTCTTACTAACTCTATGATCTTTGGAGCTGATATTTGAGATTCATTTTTCTGTAAGTTGGGATGATAGTGTCTCATGTGCTGCTGTGCTAACTGGGATAGCTTGGATAAAGTCTATAACCTGGTGCTTTGCCCTTAGTAGGACTTTAATAAATATTAGCTTATTACTTCCTCTGCAATATTGCTGTCCTTGAGAATATAAATTGGATATTTATGAAGGTCTATCTGTGCTCTGTCCAGTTTTATTGATTTTATAACTGAGGTACAATAAATGGCACATACAAAAAGTACAACTTTTTGTTGTACTAATAAGTACATTAAGTATAAAACTTAATGAGTTTTGACATATGTGTACGTTTTGGAAACCACCTGCTTTGATAAACCAGTTTTCCCACCTGTAATGTTTTCTACAAATTGTTGTTACCCAAATATTTCTACCCCATTTCTCATCATATCTACTTAAATGGCATCCAGTGTGGATAGGATCCTATCTGAACCTTGGAATCAGGTTTTCCTTTGTTCCAACATTTTGTTCTTATGTTCCTCTCCATCTTTATCTGACTTTGGGTTCTTTGTTAGAGCAACAGGTCTAGTCTTCACTTTTCTGGTGTGCCTTGTGCCAGGGTTTTCTTTTTCTCTCTAGAATAGTACCCTGCCCCGTACCTACTTTATTTATTAAAATAACACCCTTCTTTTAAAGATCAGCTGAAATCTCACATCATTTATGAAGGCATCTCATCCATCTTAACTTTGTTTCCTCTGATTTCCTTGACTTGGTACCATTGCCATCGTGTTCACTGCATGAATGAGAGGGTGCATAAGAAGCTTCCAGATCAGTGCCTGCAACTGTAGGAATTTGATAAATATTATTTTAACATAATTAACAGTGGAAAGCTTGACTCCCTAAAGTTAGTAAACACTTATTAACGTTTTGACAGGAATATACTATGTCAGTCAGGATGGGAGGGGTACGGCTGTAAAAGAAACAGTATCACCCCACAGTCCAGTGGGAAAGAGAAATGAGCAAAGGGATAATCACAGCTCAGTGTGATTTGTGTGATAAAGATGAGTATGCGGGGATCATGAGAGTGAACTTGAATTCAGCTCCGGCTGGTCATTGCCAGAGTTGGTATTCCTAGAATACACAGAAGGTACTCCCAGGATTGTCAGATCTGCTCATTTTTCAAGCAAAACTAGAAATCCATGCTTTTGAATGTATTCTCATTTTGCGACATAGGCTCGAGTTTCTTGAACACGACTTTGGCCAAACTAAATGACTTGGGGGAGTGTAGCCTGCAGTATGAATTTTACTCCAGTGTCTTATGCAAGGCAATGCCATACTCATTTGTGAGATCGCAAAGTCTGCTGTGTACAAGAAAACACACCAGCGCTGGGAAGGATGTCGCACCATGTGTGACATAGTCCGTGATACTATTTCCAGTCGATTTGCCCTCTTTCTTTTCTGCTGCCCTTATCCTCTACTGTCACAGCATCTCGTCTCGTAGTTCCATTGTGAGTTTTCCACAGTCCACACCATACCCCACACATGCCCCACGCTGAGGCCAATTGTTAGGTGCCAAGGAGCACCATGTTGGCATAATGTTCTTTATCCTTGTAGTACAGAGACGGGTCTGCAATATGTTACCTCTACAGAAAGAAAATCATGAGGTCCTAGTCACTTCTTGATGGCTCCTTCCCTGGACCCGTATATGAACTGTTGCTCAGTTGAAGACAACAGAAACTCCAGCACTTTGAGAAAGGAGTGATTGAGTACAGTAGGTTGAGGGGTGCCTGGGTGGCTCAGTCAGTTAGGCGTCCATCTTCGGCTCAGGTCATGATCTCACGGTCCGTGAGTTCGAGCCCGGGATCGGGTTCTATGCTGACAGCTCGGAGCCTGGAGCTGCTTCGGATTCTGTGTCTCCTCCTCTCTCTGCCCCTCCCCCACTCATGTTCTTTCTCTCTCTCTCTCTCTCTCTCTCTCTCTCTGTCAAAAATAAATATTAAAAATTTTTTTTTAAGTGCAGTAAGTTGAATGTTGACAAAATCATTGTCAGTCTGAAAGACAAGGTCACCAGGATTGACTTTCAGCCAACATCACAGAACTGAATCCGCAGGGAGCCAGCTGTAGCTTCACTATACTCAGAAGGCACCTGAGGGGTCGTCACTGGATGTGGGGAAGCCTTTGCCAGTCTGCTGCAGCTCCACACTGAGCTGAAATCCAGAGGAAAGGTAGCTGCTACCAGTTCAGAGCCAAACGATGCCTATTAGATCCTCATCAGCACAAGAGATACCTTGCGCGTCTCCTGTCCACTTCAGACATTTTTGAACGTCTTCATGAAGTTCATGGGGCCATCTTATCAGTGAAACATGAAAAACACTTAGAAACTTCAACCTCAAGAGATTCTGGGAAATACAGGGTTTTTTTTTCTAAATGCAATTTTGTTTTATATTATAGAGTTTTCAGAACATTATTTTTACTGTAAAATTTATGTCTTTTTAAATATAATTTAACGTCACATAGTATTTTTTAGTTAAAAAATGAACACATGGTTCCTGTGTTTCAGAAAAAAAAATACTGAGCTCTTTCACTCTCTGTATTGGTCACTTCAACATCTGCATATGCCTTTCTTTCCATATGTGAACTTGAAAACAGCAACAAAAACAACAATTGCTTATTGAGATTTAAAAAACTGCATTCACAGATGGCGGGAATACTGCTGATTTTCTTCATTAGGTTTACTGTACTTGAAACAGCAGAGATAACTGGAGTCTTTACCTAATGAAGCTATAAATCATTTTCATAGACACCTCTTTTTAAAAAAAATTTTTTTGGTTTTAGAATAGTTTTAAAAGTACCGAGAACTGTGTAAATAGCATATATAAAAAGCTCCTATTTACTCAACAAACATCCCCCCATTATTAGCATCTTCCATTATTATGGTAATTTGTGACAATTAATGAACCAATATTCGTATGTTATTATGAACTAAAGTCCACATGTATTCATATTTCCTTACTTTATTACCCAATTCCCTTCTTCTGTTCCGGCGTCTCACCCAACATACCACATTACATTTAGTCATCATGTCTCCTTAGGCTCTTCTTTTCTGTGACAGTTTCTCAGACGTCCCTTGTTTTTCATGACATTGATGATTTTGAGGCATATTGGTCAGGTATTTTTAGAATCCATCAGTTTGGACGTGTCACTTTTTTCACACTTAGGCTGGGGTTATGGGTTCGGAAGAGGAAAAGCACAGAAGAGAAGTGTCATTCTCATCGTATCTTAGTAAAGGTCTATACTCGCAGCATGGCTTACCACTGTTGGTATCCACCTTGATGGCCCGATTATGGTAGTACCAGACGCATTAAGTGGGGACATTGTAAGGGTTAATACTCTTGCATCTTTCAAATTTTTCATGGTGGCACTAATCTATATAAGGTATTGCCCTTGGTTTTCCATGTTGGTGGAGAGGAGCATGGTACTTCCTATAAGGGCCCCAGTTCACTAGAAAACTAGTGTGAAGTCGGCCATTTCTGATGACATCTGTTCAACTCTGTATTCAAGGACTGAGAAATAATCACAAGGTGGATTTGTGGACCAACTGCTTCCACTGGGAGACAAACTTAGGGCAAAACTCCATCTATGACATGATCTCTATAAACTCCTACTCTCTTGACTGGTTGGCTATAGTGGAGTCCTTTTCTAGGTCCCCAGAAATTAACATTAGCTGAGAGGCAATGTTTAATAATCCCCTAAATCTGAGTGTTTCTAGGCATGTCCCTTTCTTCAACATACAACCATCCAAGTAGATGTTTTCAGTGTTTCATATCACCTTGCCCTGTTCCACTGGAAATTTATTCAGGTCAATCCACTGTACCAATTTCATTCCTTTTCAGCTCATCAATATCTGTCAGCCCTCCCTTCTTACCAAAAGGGAGGAACGTTTGCCACAAGCAGTCATAGCTCATGGGACCGCTTGCCTTATCTTTTTTGAAACTTGATGATGAAATCACCAGAAGTCAGTGAGAGTGCATATGGAAGTAATCCTTTCTTTCAGTGGGAAAATCCTTGTTCTTAATTATAATGAATTCAGTAACTAGATGACTGATCTAGGGATCATGGATTTTACGTATGTTAGGAAAAATAAACAGATGGAAAAAAATCAAATTATAACACTAATATTTCTGTCCCCAGAGAAAAGCACTTTATAGTATTCACCTTTTATTTTTGCATAACTTAAAAAGTTTTTCGTTTTGTTCATAACCTGATTGTTTTTTCCTTTCACCCAACACTTTACATTCAATGCCTTATTACATCACTAGTGCAGTGTCTACATTAAGACCCTGAAGCCCTTAGCAGTTGGGTATGACTTGGGGATTTGTTAGAGATTTAGAATTTCAGACCCCACCTGGACCTGCTGAATCACAATTAGCATTTTAGTAAAATCTTCAGGGGATTCGTGTGCACATTAATATTTGACAAGAACTCTTTTAAACTACTCACCAGAAGATCTGCTTGAGTATACTGGTCCTCATTTCTGTGACATTTGGTAAGTTTGGTATAGTCTGTGACTATAAAACTGGGGTTTTACATCTATAAAATGATATTAATAGCATTTCTCTATAGTGCCCTCGACAGAATTAAATAACATAATATGAGCAAAGTGCTTAGCTTGGAGGATAATATTACTATTACCTTGTGTTATAAATCCAACACCATAACACTCATAGCTGCCATCGACTGAAGAATTGCTCTGTGCCAATGTATTGAATGCATTATTTCTCTGCAAAGTAAATATGAGTGAGTCCCATTTTACTGATAAGGACTATGAGGTCAGAAGGATTAAGTGACTTACTAAGGCCATAAAACTGGTAAGCATGGGAACCGGGATTCCAAATGAAGTTTATATGGCTCAAATTTTTACCTTCTTCTCTATTTTAGGCTGAAAATTATTCCTTCTCTTTATTATGGATGGCCTTTCTTTTATGTCCTGTATGTT
This sequence comes from Panthera leo, assembly GCF_018350215.1. Lineage (NCBI taxonomy): Eukaryota > Metazoa > Chordata > Mammalia > Carnivora > Felidae > Panthera > Panthera leo. The sequence goes on along the minus strand of NC_056687.1, from coordinate 142,733,890 downwards.
TATTTAAGCCAACTACACAGACTTTTTTAACCTATGTATAATGTCATTGAAGATTTTGAAGTTAAAGGAAAACTATATCCTCAGAATGACATTTCTTCCTTAGTCCCCCACTGTTTGTCATATGAATAACTAAAACTGGTCTCCTTTGTTGTCATTTTCGTTAATTCCTTCAGAGTCATTGGAAGTCGGTGTCATAGTCAACTCACTTGTGAATACCCTTAACAAACATATTTTTTAAATGTTTATTTTTGAGACAGAGAGATTGAGAGAGCACAAGTGGGGAAGAGGCAGAGAGAGAAGGGGACAGAGGATCTGAAGCGGGCTCTGCGCTGACAGCCCCCGATGCAGGGCTCACACCCACGAACCGTGAGATCATGACCTGAGCCCAAGTTGGAGGCTTAACCGACTGAGCCACCCAGGCGCCCCCCCCCACCCTAACAAATATTTCCAAGTGAGCTGCTGTTACCTCACAATGCAAGGAGGAGAAGTGAGGAGTGTGGCCAGCACCTTATGAGAAAAAGGCAGGAAATAGCAATGTCAGGTGACAAGGCAGACTTTGCTCATCCTGACAGGTGACAAGAGACAAGTCTCGCTATCAGAATACCCACAACAAATATCTAACGGGTGCTCTGGTGTACAAAGAGTTATGTGAATACACAAGTTGTCTCCAAAGCTCCATTTAGTTTCTAGGTTGGGTCCCCTCCTTATGGAGACTATTACCCAAAGATAGAGAGATCTTTGCATGAGCGGTGAAAGAGATGTCTTCTCGTATGGGACAGGCAGATAACACAACTTCAAAGGAGAAAACAGTGAAATTAAGGTCTTTGGTTTGTTGTCTGTGAGCTGAAAGGACAGGCATGAGTAAAGAAATAAAAAAGATAAGAGAAAGGACAAAGAGGTAAGAAAGGCTGACAAGACCAGTGGTTCCTTTATAAGAAAACCACTCTTCACAACATGTGTCTCTCAAAATGTTGACTGGAATTATTTTATTTAACCAATATAAAGGCACTTTGGAAAACTGTCAGAATACCAATAAGCATAGGGTAATTCTGCCCTTGGGGCAGAGGCAGTAGAAGTGGGCATTGGAAATTAACATGGGGAAATGACATTCAATGACTAAAAAAAAAAGAGGTCTTACTCACAGGGATATCTTTGACTAAATATTCACTTCCTTCTTTTGGGGGAAGAACGTCTTCTTCAAACTGAGTGTAACATTTCTTAATGGAGATACGTAGAGTGCAGAAGAGAAGAGGAAAAATAAAGTACTTTTGTATAATTACTTGCATCTTTAAATGAAATAGTAGAGCGTCAGAGGAGGCATAGTATGAGGCAGAAAGGACATGGTGATGGTCTGAGATTCTTGAGGGCTTTCAGGATGTGGAAAGGAGAAGAAGCAAAATTTCCTGAGGATCTTGGAGCATGCACAGAAGAAAGTACTGGAAGGAAAGAGCCTTTCAAATGAAGGGAATATCGTGCAGATTCTTACCTCCATTTCGGGGTTCCTTTTAACCTACAAGTGCTGGGCATTTACAGTTTTGCATATCATGTGTCAAGACTAGTCAAAGGCACAGTCTGTCTTGACAGCAACTTTTTTTGCATTCCCTCATCCTGTAAATGCCCACAGCCCTCCAGTTCCCGTAGACGTCTTCTACAAAGGTTCTAGGATGCACCATCAATTTAACAACTTTCTTGAGGGGTGGGTGGATGAGTGGGTAAGGAACCCTAAAAGAAATGTTTGTATTACTTTTAATACCTGTCCCAATTTAGGAAATATCAGATAAATTACAAAGAAAAAGAAACACGCATATTGGAATGTAATTGTATTACTTAGGATACTTAGGATAGGTTAGATTATGCTCACAAAACAATCTCACCCAAATCTAATGGACTTAAAGCAAGCAAACAACAACGGGTTAAATTTGTGTGCAGGCCATATTCACTTTGAGTGTTAGTGGGGGCTTTGCTTTACATCACCTGACTCAGAGATCTGGCCTATGGAGACTTCATTACCCAGAACTTCATGGTCATGACAGTACTGGCAATTAAAGGCCAGAGTTGACACATGTCACTTCCATTCATATCTCACTGACCAAGTGAGTCAGTCAAATGGGCCATGTTGCTTAACTTTAAGGGTGGTAAGGAATACAACCCACCAGTTGGCCCCAAAGTATAATAGCCTACTGGTGCTTCTATTGGTGAATAGAACTCATGACTACCATATTAGTATAAAAATCAGATCACTTAACTCCAACATGTTCCTTAAAATCATACCAGTTACAGATTTATTATGTTTAATGCGGCCATCTTTAAAATGTAGGTTCCCTGGAGAATAAAACAGACCATCAGCAATTAAGGCTTTAGTATGAATGGGTTACATCATTTTACTTTCTTTGATAATAACTGGTTTGGATTAGCCTCTGAAGGCAATGGATATTTTGAAGCAAAATGACAGAGTTAATTTGAGAGCAGTGGCATGGAGGGACAGGGCAGTGGAAGGCTGCAGGACCTGGAGGGCTGTGGGCATTTACAGGATGAGGGGATGCAAAAAAAAAGGGGGCTGTCAAGACAGACTGTGCCTTTGACTAGTCCTGAAACATGATATGCAAAACTGTAACCCACAGCGCTTATAAGTTACAAGGAACTATTTGTTTCCAAAAATCTTTTCAATGCTGCTTTAAAATGCTAGCTAAGTGCTTTTACATTATTTCTATTTATGAATATCTTTATTGAAAAATTAGCTTCTTATTATGCTATCCATCCTTACTGGGGTTGCGTGAAAAGTTCTATTTGGGAAAGATTTAGGAAGGATTCAATTTTGTGTTGAAAGAACCATTTGAGAATCTGGATTAAAAAAAAAAAAACCCTGGACTCCAATCTTAGTTTCTGTTTTCCTAGTTATGTTACTAGTAGCAGATTCCTTAAACTCTTTAAAATTCAGTCATATCATTTGTGAAATAAGGATGGTAAGAATAAAGATGCCTACCTCACAGAATTGTTGTGAGGACCAAAATGAGGATCTTTCTGTAAAAATGTTATAAATCTATCATAAAAAGCTCATTATAAATATTCTTAATTATTATTATCGAAAATTACACTTATGTCTCTTCTTTTTCTTTGTCAATTAAAGTTAGTGAGGTGTAAATTACACACATAATCACCAATTTACAGGGTACAATTTGATGGGTTTTGACAAATGTATGTAATTGTGTAACTACCAGCAGAATCAAGACTTAGAACATTTCCAACACATCATGAAGTCCCCTTACACCCTTAGATATCATCTCCTAACCCCAACCCCTGGTCCAAGTAATCACTGATTTTTCTCTCAGTCAATGTAGATTGTTTTTGCCTGTCCGGAATATCATGTAAAAAAGAATAACAACGTGAACTTATTGGAGTCTTACTTCCTTTGCTCAGTATGATGTTTTTGAAATTCCCTCATGTTACCGCCTATATCCCAGCATCATTCCATAATTATATTTATGACTTAACAAGTAAAAAATAGAGTACAGAAATTATCTTGTCAATTTTAAAAGTAGCGGGTTAATAAAATAACCCCCCCCCCCAAACTAAAAGTTAATCAGGACCAATAACGACAGAAATCGTATGCCAAGCTCTTAATGAACATTGGATTAGGACAGGCATCCAGGTGTTCATCACGCAGCACCTTCAAGAGCCCAATGTACGTCGTGCAGACATCGCCACGGAGCTGTACGGAACACAGTGAATCGTTCCATGTGCCCTGGGAACTCAGATTTCATAAGTCGTATAATTAGCACAGACACTCTGAGGGTGGTTTTCTTGCAGTAGCTACTATCATATACAACATTGAATGGATACATATATATAATACACTAAAATTTTATATTAAAAGCTAGACTAAAATAATGAAAAAATAATAATTTGAAATTAAAAGATTGGGTTTGAGTCTGCTAATGAGTAGCTGGTGAGGTCACATAACCTCTCTCAGGTTCTACTTTCTTGTAGGGCAAATAAAGATAACCAATTTACTCATTGGTTGTTTGGGGCAGCTGCTAAACTAGAAAGGGCAATAGACCTGTAAGGTATCAATAAACACAGCATTATATACCTACTTGATTTAAGGCACTCAACTACAGCCTTGGTTTTGGACTATTTGGAGATATTGATTTCCTTTTGGAAAAGGAGAGAGAATAACTTCCTGTGTTTTATTCACGCTTTGGAAAGAAGGGTCTAGAGCATCAGTGGTTTGGAGAGACAGACTTTCTCTCAAGCATCTGTTACAGCTTTTTTTTTTTTTTCTTTTTGCCTTTTAGTTGTTAACAGCCGTTTGGTTCTCTCTCGTCTCTCTTATCTGTTGCTCTATGATACGAGCGAATTATACCCTTAGGGTGAGTGCTAATTTCAGTGAACTGGATGACCGCCTGTGTGTAAATATATGTCGATTCAATCATCCCGTGTCTTCGTCTGTATGGGGAATGAAATCACAGGATACACAGTAACAGATGTGAGCACAATGAATGAATGCACACATTCTCCTAGTGACTCAGGTGTTACTCCCTCCAGCCCAATATTGACAAACTGAGTGTTTATTGTATCTTATACTATAAAGTACTCTGTCACTCTTCCAAAGATTAGTAGATTGCACTGTAATGGCAACATTTTCAGTAGCCTGACCTTGTTCAGGTCTCTGCCAACTCTTATTCCTCCCCCTCCTTGAAATGCAAGAAACTTCTAGGTCATCTCTAGCTCAAACAAGTCAGTTGGGCTCATACAAGGACATTTCTCCAGTTGTCACTCCTAACTGTGTTATTATTTGATGAGGGTCTTGGATACTAAAGTGTAGATAGGTAATATGGCTATAGAAAGCTCTAAAATCAAATTTATATCAGTCTTGGTGACCCAAAGCAGGAACATAAGAGGCCTAAGATTGATAAAGCACTCACTTTGATCCAGTGTCTTTTCTAACTTGGTCTTTTAGAATTTTTTTTTAATGTTTATTTATTTTTGAGAGAGAGAGAGAGATTCAGAGTACAAGCAGGGGAGGGGCAGAGAGAGAGGGAGACACAGAATCCAAAGCAGGCTCCAGGCTCTGAGCTAACAGCTCAGAGCCTGATGTAGGGCTTGAACTCAAGAGATGTGAGATAATGACCTGAGCCGGAGTCTGATACTTAACCAACTGAGCCACACAGGCACCCCTACCTTGGTCTTTTAGAAGACTACTATACCTCCCCAGGTACGTGAAGTAGATTGTGAATCCCTTTGTGCTCAAGGGAATGGCCTGGGATTCCCAGCTCTCCTTCCATATTACCAATTTGCTCTCATTTAAACTCCATCCTTCTCTAACTCTTTCTTTATGGCTCTCTGACCCTTACCTTAGTTCTTCTGTCCGGACCCTGGCTCAAGCAAGTAGACTCCATATTTTGGCTTCTACCTCTTGAATCCCCCCAATTGTTTAGCCATCCCTGTGGATTTCTATACTTTCAACTATGTTCAGCAGGACACCTCTTAATTCCAACCACTTTCCTAGGATCTTAGGTAGAACTTCCCTTAAATATAACAAATATGGAAAATACTCCTTGAGTATTGATTCTTATAGACACTGAAACTTGGGTGTGATTACAAAAAGAGAGATCAAGGGACTTCCCAGAGCGCCACTATTCTGGAGAAGATTCTGCAGCTGGCTCCAGAGAGTAATGCTGGTTACACATTAACTGAGACCGATGTCTGCAGCACGTATCATAGAGAACAGCCCTATGGCAAGATTGATTCCCTACCTGTATGTGTGAATCAGACCTGGCCAGTGAGTGGAATAGAAAGTGAGGCCCAAATTCCGTATGCAAATCTCATAGGTTGGCTGTGTTGGTCAAGTGGGTTCCATATACTCCAAAAACACTGATACAGATCTACTGAGTGTGATCCCCATGGGGTCAACGGCTACATCTTTCACGTTTATGCTGCCACCCCAGTGCTTGGGACTATGCCTGACATCATAGTAGGCACTCAACAAACATTTGTTCTATCAATTCCCTCCTCAATATAACAACAGCTGGAGAGGTGTTACAGCAAACCTCCCCGTGACTGGAGAAGCTCCTTTCCAAGTCTGGGTTCAGATGTCAAACTGATGCCATCAATCTTTTGGGAAGATCAGATAAATATTTGATGGGGAGTCTGAGACAAGGGCCAGGAAGACAGTCTTCTGGGAAGGAGAGTTCTGGAAATCTGCAGAGCAGCAAATACACAGGTATTTATAAAGAGACACCTTTATAAGAAGGAATCGCCTGCCCCAAGTGAAATTTAAGAGGCAACAAGCAGGAGCGTGCATGCATGTATGGGTGGGGGCAGGTGGAGGGATGTCCTATAATTCTTGTAGAAAGAAGGCTCATTTCTGGATTGGCATCCAGAATTGGCAAATTCTCCCTGTTTGATGATTCTCCAGCATTCCTGGTTTACACTTTTAAACTTCTCTATCCCCCTTCCAGTAGCTCATATGCTATTAAACACCACAGTTCTCAGTCTTTTTTCATTATTAGTTGACATTTAAAATTAAATTACCGATTCCTTTTTTGCCTACATCTCATGGCATGTAAAACGTAAAGCACATTCCTATAGATAAAAGTGAATCAATAAGGCAGTGATTCTCATCCTACCAGGGGGCCACATAGGAATTTGGGGATGGATAATCCTGTGTAGCTACTAAGAGGCCACCAAGTGATTCTGCCCCCATAGCCTCTATCAGAGGGGCACCGAGGCTTGCAGCCTTTCCTCTCGCTGTTAAATTTGAGTTTCACGGTCTGGAGGCTGACTGTTTAAAAATGCATGAGGGTAACTTTCCCAAGTTTTCTGCACGACATTTGGAACCAGTAAGTTATCCGTCTCTGTAATGTATGCTTTATGAATAGAACTGCTAAGATCATCATTTATTTATTCAGCAGCTGCTAAGTTTTGACCCATACTAAATCCTGGAAGGAGATTCAAGGATCGCTGGGACCCAGTCTAGGACTATTCTCCCGACACCAGGCCTGAGTCCTTGCCCTGTCACTCCCTGTTGGAGTTGATACTGTGGTAACTTTTAGGTGGCCTCCTCTGACTGAGAAAGATCACATGGAAGGGAGTTTTACGCCAGGGCAGGAGATCAAGTTTTTACAGATTCACGAAGGCCTTTGGACATTTTATTCCCTTCTCTGACAGATGCAAGGAAGAAATAAAAGTATTTCCTACATAGAAAACAACCTTCCAAACTCCATCCAAGTTCCTTGTGCAAAGCTCCATGTTTTAAGTTCCTTAGAGATATGATGTTAAAGTTAGATTCTGGGTAGAAGTTTGGTTTGCAAAGAAAGTCCATTCACTCAGAAAGACTCCAGACACCTAGTGATAGAACTAAATTTTCTAACGTGATCTGAATTACTCCCCACCCTGTGTACTGTGACAATGTCTACCTCGAAACTTCTCCTTTCTATCTCAATTCATTTTGTTGGATAGAAAGTGACAAAATCTGTTACTTGAGGTAAACTCCGTATATGTGATGAATATATAATAAAAGAAGTACAGATTTCTGATTAGGCGATATTATTTCTCTTATTGCCCAAATATCAGTCATGGTACAGAATATGTAAAGAATTCCAGAATATGTAAACAGAGGTATTTGCCCTTACAGTAGAGTTGTATTTTACACATTTTAGTGTTTGTTTCATAACACGGAAAGTCTTCTTTATCCTACTTAATATTTGACAATGAACAGTTCAAAAGTTTCTGCAGATTAAAAAAAAAAAAAAGCAAACTCGGGGCACCTGGACGGCTCAGTCGGTTGAGAGTCTGACTTTGGCTCAGGTCATGATCTCAGGGTTCGTGGGTTCGAGCCCCATGTTAGGCTATGTACTGACAGTGCAGAGCCTGCTTTGGATTCTCTGTTTCCCTCTCTCTCTGCCCCTCCCCTGCTCACTCCCTCTCTCTCTCTTTAAATAAACATAAAGAAATAAAAAATAAATTTAAAAAAAAAACTTAAAACATGTGTCTCCTAAAATGTGCCTGAAACTATAAGCACATTTTGACGAATAGATAAACAAAATGTGGCACATTTGTATAGTGGAATACTACTCAGTAATAAAAAGCTAGAAACGACTGACACTTGAAACAACATGATGAATCTCAAAAACATTATGCTAAGTGAAAGAAGCCAGGCATAAAAGACCATTTACATGAAATATTTAAAAAGACAAATTTGGTGTGACTGCATTAAACTGCCCACAAATGTATTGATACTCTTTTTTCCCCCCCAAGAAACAGAGCCCAATTCCTCTCACCTTGAGTGTGGGTTAGACTTAGGGACTCTCTTTTAACACATAGAATAAAGAAGAGTGAAAGTGCACAGATATGTAATTAGAGAAGAAGAGAGAGAGCAGGAGGAGGAGGAGGAGGAGGGGGAGTAGGAAAGGAAGGACAATCAGAAGAATCAGAAAGAACACAGTATGGGAGACCCTGACTTTGGTTCAGGACTGGATATATAATTCCCTGCTCTTCTGGCCATTTCCCAGACCTCTTTCTGACTACCCCCACCTCCCAGCTCTTCCACAAATTTTGGCCTGTTTTGAGGCTCTGTAAATAATCTGATCCAGATTCCAGGCAGAGTTATGAAAGTTTCTTGACATTCTATGCCCCCTCTTTCTTTCACACAGACAGTGCAGTTGGCTGGGTAGCACCAGGAAAAGGAGTGCATGGGGCAGTCATTATCCCACCTGTGAGAATTTCTAAATGGCCAATAATTATAAAGCCTTATGATTGCATTTAACTAGCCTCAGTGTTTTCTGTCAAGATGTTAAATGTACAATCAGGAGAGGTAAAAACCAATAAAGATTTGCTTTGGAAAAGTACCAGAACCCATTTCTAAAAATTAAACACCTTGAGGCTGAATTCCAGAATACTTTATTTATTGGACATTATATACATACATATGTGTGTGTGTATATATATATATATATATATACACACACACATATATACGTATCTAGCTAGCTAGCTAGCTAGCTAGCTATCATCTATATATCTTGTTCCTTTGACTTTAAATTGCAGGAATAGAAATTTATCCACTGATATATATTAATATCTTATTAGTAGAGGAACCTATCACCAATCCCAATCAGAGTGGGAACAAATGTAGGGCTGGTTTTTCAGGCTGTAAGGGGATAAATACATACAGTGACACTGATTTTGGCTCTCAGTGCATGTGCTCTCTGTTTTCCAGAATGACACTGACTGTTGTATTTTGGCCTTCATTCTTTTGCATAAGCCATTCCTTCTCCTTGGAGTAAGTGCCCTTTCCATCATCATCTCTCTATATGGAGCTCTTATTCATCCTTCACGACCCAAATCAAAGTCATTTTTGTCCTTGAAGTCATAGCTTTAGGTCATTATCTTTACAACCAGATGTCTGTTCTCTTCTATCTGGCCCACAGAACTTTACTCTCATTTTTCTGGAAGTCTTTATAAAGTCTCCTATGGGGTACAGTTATTTACTAACATGCCTTCTCTTTTCCATCAGGATTAAGTTCCTTGAGAGTAGATTTTATGTCTTATATATCCATGTAACTCTTACTGAACCTATAGAAAGTTTATTAGTATTTGTAACCTGGTATTCATAATGGGTTTTGTTTCTTCACAGGATATGTTATTGTACAGGTACAATCTTTGGAAGATGTGGCTGATATCTGAAGCATGGAGTATAAATAAAGAAAAGAGGATGTTTACAGTTTGCAACATTATAAACTAATCAAAAAGAGTAGCGGGCTGATTTCAGGAAAGTAGTAATACCCAATGCTTATATAACCATTGCCATGTGGTAGGCTCTGTTCTAAGTGCTTTACTGGTATTTTCAACCCTCACAGTTTAAAAAGAAATTGAGGCACAGGAAAGATACAGAACTGGTTGGAAATCACAAAGCTGGTAGGTTGCAGAGATGTGCTCTGGGTCCATGTGGCTCTGGAATCCTTGCCTTTTTTTTTTTTAATTTACTTTTTTAAATTTGAGATTGAGAGAGAGAGAGAGAGAGAGAGAGAGAGAGACAGAGAGAGAGAGAGAGAGAGAGAGAGAGAGAGAATCTTAAGCAGGCTCCAAGCTCAGAGCAGAGCCTGACGTGGGGCTCGAACCCATGACCTTGGGATCATGACCTGAACTGAAATCAAGAGTTGGACGCTCAACCAACTAAGCCACCCAGGCAACCCTGGAATCCTTGCTCTTAAACTTCACATTGTATGCCAAAATGAGGATAGCCCTGTCTCCCATGTCTCCTGTCATCATCATGCTTTCCTTTTTGGAAACTTGCCAAGCAAAGAAGGTTTAATGTAACAATCAACAGTCCGTTTCAAGTTCTTGCAGTCATCCCTTTTTTGGAAGAAAACTCATTGAAAAGAGGAGTCTGTGGGGCACCTGTGTGTCTCAGTCAGTTGAGCTTCAGACTTCTGATTTTGGCTCAAGTCATGGTGGGATCCAGTGCCACATGGGGCTCTGTGCTGACAGCCTGCGGAGCCTGCTTGGGATTCTCTCTCTCCCTCTCTATCACTGCCCCTAAATGACTTGGGCACATGTCCTTGCTCTCTCTCTAATAAATAAATAAACTTAAAAAAAAAAAGAGAGAGAGAGAGAAATCTGTTACTGAAGTAGAGAGGTATCATTAAGGTGTAGGTAATGTGTAGGTTTACTAGGAAGTGTCTTTTACTGGTGAGATAAATAACTGCAGGTAAGTTTTCATATTCTAGAGCACGGACTCTCAAAGTCTGTTGTTCCCTGAACCAGCAGCATCAGTGTCACCTGTGAGCTTGTTAGAAGTGCCGATTCTTGAGACTCGCCCAAGACATACTGAGTTAGTCTTCTGTGATTTTTTTTTAATTTTAACTTGTTATATTTTTTATTTTTTTAAGTTTACATCCAAATTAGTTAGCATATAGTGCAGCAATGATTTCAGGAGTAGATTCCTTAGTGCCCCTTACCCATTTAGCCCATCCCACCTCCCACAAACCCTCCCATAAGCCTCAGTTTGTTCTCCATATTTATGAGTCTCTTTTGTTCTTATATTATTTTTGTTTCCCTTCCCTTATGTTCATCTGTTTTGTCTCTTAAAGTCCTCATATGAGTGAATTCATATGATTTTTGTCTTTCTCTGACTAATTTCACTTAGCATAATACCCTCCAGTTCCATCCACATAGTTGCAAATGGCAAGATTTCATTCTTTTTGATTGCCTAGTAATACTCCATTGTGTGTGTGTGTGTGTGTGTGTGTGTGTGTGTGTGTGTGTGTATTACATCTTCTTTATCCATTCATCTATCGATGGACATTTGGGCTCTTTCCATACTTTGGCTATTGTTGATAGTTGCTATAAACATGGGGGTGGATGTGTCCCTTCGAAACAGCACACCTGAATCCCTTGGATAAATGCCTAGTAGTGCAGTTGCTGGGTTGTAGGGTAGTTCTATTTTTAGTTTTTTGAGGAACCTCCATACTGTTTTCCAGAGTGGCTGCACCAGCTTGCATTCCCACCAACAATGCAAAAGAGATCCTCTTTCCCTGCATCCTCGCCAACATCGTTTGTTGCCTGAGTTGTTAATGTTAGCCATTCTGACAGGTGTCAGGTGATATCTCATTGTGGTTTTGATTTGTATTTCCCTGATGATGAGTGATGTTGAGCATTTTTTCATGTGTCGGTTGGCCATCTGGATGTCTGCTTTGGAGAAGTATCTATTCATGTCTTTTTCCCATTTCTTCACTGGATTATTTGTTTTTTGGGAGTTTGATAAGTTCTACATACATTTTGGATACTAACCCTTTATCTGATATGTCATTTGCAAATGTCTTCTCCCATTCTGTCTGTTGCCTTTTAGTTTTGCTGATTGTTTCCTTTGCTGTGCAGAAGGTTTTTATTTTGATGAGGTCCCAGTAGTTCATTTTTGCTTTTGTTTCCCTTGCCTCCGGATATGTGTTGAGTAAGAAGTTGCTGTGGCCAAGATCAAAGAGGTTTTTGCCTGCTTTCTCTTAGAGGATTTTTATGGCTTCCTGTCTTACATTGAGGTCTTTGATCCATTTTATTTTTGTGTATGGTGTAAGAAAGTGGTCCAGGTTCATTCTTCTGCATGTCGCTGTCCAGTTTTCCCAGCACCACTTGCTGAAGAGACTGTCTTTATTCCATTGGGTATTCTTTCCTGCCTTGTCAAAGAATAGTTGGCCATACGTTCGTAGGTCCATTTCTGGGTTCTCTATTCTATTCCATTGATCTGAGTGTCTGTTCTTGTGCCAGTACCATACTGTCTTGATGATTACAGCTTTGTAGTATAGCTTGAAGTCTGGAATTGTGATGCCTCTGCTTTGGTTTTCTTTTTCAAGATCGTTTTGGTGATTCGGGGTCTTTTCTGGTTCCATCTAAATTGTAGGATTATTTGCTCTAGCTCTGTGAAGAATGCTGGTGTTATTTTGATAGGGATTGAACTGAATATGCAGATTGCTTTGGGTAGCACAGACATTTTAACTTTGTTCTTCCTATCCAGGTGCATGGAATACTGTTTCCATTTATTTGTGTGTCTTCTTCAATTTTCTTCATAAGCTTTCTATAGGTTTCCGTGTATAGATTTTTCACCTCTTTGGATAGATTTATTCCTAGGTTTTGGTGCAATTGTAAAGGGATCGATTCCTTGATTTCTCTTTCTGTTGCTACATTGTTGGTGTACAGGAATGCAACCGAGTTCTGTGCATTGATTGTATATCTGCAACTTTGCTGAATTTATGAATCAATTCTAGCAGTTTTTTGGTGGAATCTTTTGGGTTTTTCTTATCAAGTATCATGTCATCTGTGAAGAGTGAAAGTTTGACCTCTTCCTGGCCGATTTGGAGGACTTTTATTTTTGTGATGTCTGATTGCAGAGGCTAAGACTTCCAATACTGTGTTGAATAACAGTGGTGAGAGTGGACATCCCTGTCTTGTTCCTGACCTTAGGGGGAAAGCTCTCAGTTTGTTCCCATTGAGGATGATATTAGCATTGGGTCATTCATATATGGCTTTTATGATCTCAAGGTATGCTCCTTCTATCCCTTCTTTTTTGAGGTTTTTTTTTTAATCAAGAAAGGATGCTCTATTTTGTCAAATGCTTTCTCTGCATCTATTGAGAGGATCATATGGTTCTTGTCCTTTCTTTTATTGATGTGATGAATCATGTTAATTGTTTTGCGGATATTGAACCAGCCCTACATCCCAGGTATAAATCCCACTTGGTCGTGGTGAGTAATTTTTTTAATGTATTGTTGGAGCCAGTTGGCTAATATCGTGTGGAGGATTTTGGCATCCATGTTCATCAGGGAAATTGGTCTATAGTTCTCCTTTTTAGTGGGGTCTCTGTCTGGTTTTGGAAGCAAGGTAATGCTGGCTTCATAGAAAGAGTTTGGAAGTTTTCCTTCCATTTCTATTTTTTTGGAACAGCTTCAAGAGAATAGGTGTAACTCTTCCTTAAATGTTTGGTAGAATTGCCCTGGAAAGCCATCTGGCCCTGGACTATTGTTTTTGGCAGATTTTTGATACTAATTCGATTTCTTTACTGGTTACGGGTCTGTTCAAATTTTCTATTTCTTCCTGTTTCAGTTTTGGTAGTGTATATGTTTCTAGGAATTTGTCCATTTCTTCCAGATTGCTCATAATATTCTCTTATTATTGTTTTTATTTCTGCTCTGGTGGTTGTGATCTCTCCTCTTTCATTCTTGATTTTATTTACTCGGGTCCTTTCCTTTTTCTTTTTGATCAAACTGGCTAGTGATTTATCAATTTTGTTAATTCTTTCAAAGAACTAGCTTCGGGTTTCATTGATCTGTTCTACTGGTTTTTTTTGGTTTTGATAGCATTAATTTCTGCTCTAATCTTTATTATTTCCTGTCTTCTGCTTGTTTTGGGTTTTATTTGCTGTTCTTTTTCCAGCTCCTTAAGGCATAAGGGTAGGTTGTGTATCTGAGATCTTTCTTCTTTCTTTAGGAAGGCCTGGATTGCTATATACTTTACCCTCATGACTACCTGTGCTGTGTCCCAGAGTTTTGGGTTGTGGTGTTATCATTTTCATTGACTTCCATCTACTTTTTAATTTCCTCTTTAACTTCTTGGTTAGCCCATTCATTCTTTAGTAGGATGTTCTTCAGTCTCCAAGTATTTGTTACCTTTCCAAATTTTTTCTTGTGGTTGATTTCAAGTTTCATAGAATTGTGGTCTGAAAATATGCATGGTATGATCTCGATCTTTTTGTACTTACTTAGGGCTGAATTGTGTCCCAGTATATGGTCTATTCTGGAGAATGTTCCATGTGCACTGGAGAAGAATGTACATTCTGCTGCTTTAGGATGAAATGTTCTGAATATATCTGTTAAGTCCATCTGGTCCAGTGTGTCATTCGAAACCACTGTTTCCTTGTGGATTTTTTGATTAGATGATCTGTCCATTGCTGAGTGGGGTGTTGAAGTCTCCTACTATTATGGTATTACTATCGACAAGTTTCTTTATGTTTGTGATTGATTTATATATTTGGGTACCTCCACATTTGGTATATAAATGTTTACAATTGTTAGGTCTTCTTGGTAGATAGACCCCTTAATTATGATATAATGCCCTTCTGCATCTCTTGATAAGTCTTTATTTTAAAGTCTAATTGTCTGATATAAGTATGGCCATTCCGGCTTTCTTTTGTTGACCATTAGCATGATAGATGGTTCTCCATCCCCTTATTTTCAGTCTGAAGGTATCTTTAGGTCTAAAGTAGGTCTCTTGTAAACAGCATATAGATGGATCTGGTTTTCTTATCCATTCTGTTACCCTCTGTCTTTTGATTGGAGCATTGAGTCCATTGACGTTTAGAGTGAGTACTAAACGATATGAATTTATTGCCATTATGATGCTTGTCGAGTTGGAGTTTCTGGTGGTGTTCTCTCGTCCTTTCTAATCTTTGTTGCTTTTGGTATTTATTTATTTATTTATTTCTCTCTCTCTCTCTCTCTCTCTCTCTCTGTGGATAGGTCTGCTTCAAACCTGATCTGTTTTCCCATGTAGGTTAGGGACTTTTTCCCCCTTGCTGCTTTTATGATTCTCTCCTTGCCTGAGTATTTTGTGAATTTGACTATGATGTGCCTTCTTGATTGTTGGTTTTTGTTGAATCTAATGGGGGTCCTCTGTGCTTCCTGGATTTTGATGTCTGTGTCTTTCCCCAGGCTAGGAAGGTTTTCTGCTATGATTTGCTCACATCACCCTTCTGCCTCTATTTCTCTCTCTTCCTCTTCTGGGACCCCTATGATTCTGATGTTCCTTTTTAATGAGTCACTGATTTCTCTAATTCTTAAATCGTTCTCTTTTGCCTTAATCTCCCTCTTTTTTTTCTCCTTCATTATTCTCCATAAGTTTGTCCTCTATATCTCCGATTCTCTGTTCTGCCTCATCCATCCTTGCCGCCGCTGCATCCATCCATGATTGCAGCTTAGTTTTGGCATTTTTAATTTCATTCTGGCTATTTTTTACTTCTTTTATCTCTGCAGACAGGGATTCTAACCTTTTTTCGACTCCAGCTAAGTATTCTTATTATTGTGATTCTAAATTCTGGTTCAGACATCTTGCTTGTATCTGTGTTGGTTAAATCCCTGGCTGTTGTTTCTTCATGGGGTAAATTCCTTTGTTTTGGGGTAAATTCCTTCGTTTTGTCATTTTGAAGGGAGAAAAGGAATTAATGAGGTAGAAAAATTAAAATTAAAAAAATATTAAAATTAAAAAATTAACAGCACACACACACACATCTATTAAATGATGCTAGATCCTAGGTGTGTTTTGGTCTGGGTGTTGAAAGTGGTTTGACAGATTAGAGAAAAGAAAGGGGGAAATGAAAAACAGGAAATCGTTTGGGAATTTGAAAAAATGAATACGCTCAAGTAGACGAAAATGAGATGATGGGAGTAAAATAGAATTTGAAAAAATTTACACAAAAGTAAAGAATATAGTAGAAAAAAAGAAAAATATTTTTAATAAAATTAAAATAAAAATGATTTTTTCTCTCTCTGTATTCAAGAAAAAGAAAAGAAACATTAAAGAGAAAAAAGAGAAAAAAAATTGTGTGAAAATTTGAAAAAGTGAATATACTGTAGTAGACTATAATAAAATGATGGAAGTAAAACAGAATTTGAAAAAATTTACTTAAAACCAAAAATATAGTAAAAAATTAAAGAAAAATATTTTTAATAGAAATTGAAAGTAAAAATGAAGTTTTTCTCTTTAAGCATTCAAGAAAAAGAAATGAAAAAGGGAAAAAAGTAAAAGAAATAAGATAAAAAGGAAATCATTTGAAAATTTGAAAAGGTGAATGCACTAAAGTAGACTAAAATAAAATGATGGAAGTAAGATAGAATTTGAAAACAATTTCACAAAAGTAAAAAATATAGTAAAAAATTAAAGAAAAATATTTTTAATAAAAATTAAAAATAAAAATGAATTTTTTCTCTTTCTGTATTGAGAAAAAGAAAATAATTATAAAAGAGGAAAAGAAAAAAGCAAAAAAAGGAAAAAAATTGAATAGATGATCCTGCTAACGTATTGAAGTAGGACTGAAATTGCTTCATTTTCCCCTAGAAGTCAGACAATGAAGCGCTTTATAGTCCATAAACTAAGCAGGCGGTGAGAGGTGTCTTCTTGAAGAGCGAGGTTGGCGCAGTTGGGCGGGGCTCAGTGTAACGGCTCCACGCTCCACTAGATGGCGCTGCTGGCCTACTGGGGCGGAGCGTTGCCGTGCTCGTAGGTGCGCATGCGCATCTGCTGGAGCGGTTAAAATGGCGTCACCCAGCCACCCAGGCTGTTCTCCTGGGTCAGCACTTGCGCACCCATCCTCTGTCTTCAGCTTTCGTCCACTCCCCGCTCTTTCACTCTCCGTGACCAGGTCCCAGGCAGCACCTCTCTCCCGAGTTTTGTCTCAGATGCGGCTATTTTCCCCGGCCCCTTACTTCCGAAGGACCTTGGCTTTGACCCGTTCCACCTCTCTGCGGGAGTGTCTCACCGAGCAGTGGTCGAATGAGCAAGGGCCGAATGCCGGCCGCACCCAGGAACGCTTGCTGGACCCTGCTGTTGCCGGTGCCCCGAGACTGCGGCCAGGTGCCACCCGCCCCAGAAAAAGTTCGCGAGACAGTGTAGCAGCAGGGATTATAGAAAATCACAGCGTACATCTGGCACCAGGCTTCACCCTTAAGGACCTTGTTCCAGCACCAGCGAATGTGGCCGCCTTCTGGGTTCTGCTGGGACCAGGTGGCTTCAACAGTCTCTACCAAATGTCCTTCCAACAGTGGAGCCGCTTTTCCCTGTGTGGCCTGAGAACCTCCCGGACCCCAGTCTGCTCCTGGGGATTCACCCTTCCCACCAGAGCACCGCCAGGTATGGAGCTGCGGAGTTGCAGCCTTTTCCCTCCCCTGGTTTACAGTCTTAATAGAATTAAACCCTCTCCTTTCTCCCTTTTTCGTTTAGTCCCTGCGGCTGTTTCCAATTTTCCACTTTCTCTCCAGCTGCTTTTGGGGAGGGGTGCTTTTCCCTTATTCACCCCCCCCCCATCTCTCTCCACCCGCAAAAGCACCTCCCCTCCCGCGGCTTCTTGCTCCCCAAGTTCACCTCTCTGTGCCGCCTACCTGCTGAATTCTGTGGTTCAGGTTGTGCAGACTGTTGTGTTAATCTTCTAATCGGTTTTCTAGGAGTGCAGGATGGTTTAGTGTTGGTCTGGCTGTATTTCATGGACGCGAGACACACAAAAAACTTCCATGCTCTTCCACCATCTTGGCTCCTCCCCCCTAGTCTTCTGTATTTAATGCACACTTAACTCTGACAACTACTGCTCTAGTCTACTGGTTCTTTTACTTGGCCACACTGGGATTGCCTGGGGTTTTCAAGACACTGGTGCCTGTGTTTCTCCTCCAGAAATTTGTATTTAATTCGTAGGGTGTGGTCTTGGCATTGACAATTTTCACAGCTCCCCAGGTGACCCAAATGTTCCATCCCAATGAGAACCAAGACTCTGTCCTAATATTTCAGGTTTCTGGTTGATAGGAGGCACTCAGTACAAATTTTATTACTAAGGTGGGAGGCTCTTATTGGTGACCATAACCTTACAGGGTCTAGGAGAGTGCCTGGTATTTAGAAGATCCTCAATAAATATCTATGAATGAGTGAATGTTACATAGGTATGTCATGCTTCATAAAGTATATAAAATAAAACATTATAGTATTAAAGCATTTTACCTTCTCCAAAGAGTATTAAAAAACTGTGTTCCAGATGAACCCAGACTGCCCCAGATACGCTCTTCCTTTTTGAGCCTTTGCAAATCAATTGCTTCTGCCTATAATGACTTCTACTTCTCCCCTTCCAAACATTTCCTACCTTTTACTCTTTATTCAAGTCTCAACTTCTCAACCTCCTCCTCTGGGAAATGGGTCTTGACTGAGAAAAGCCACTTAGGACATGTCCTCTCTGATCTCTCATTGTTCACCTCCATGCGTTTTTTTCATTACATGAATTGAAATTGCCCAATTCAATAGTAGGCTGTTTATCCTCGCTTCTTCATGGAAAGCACTGCCTTGTCATCACCTGGTACCTCCAGCCACAGAGTCAGTGCTTGGTGCCTGAGAGTTGCTCAAAAAACGTTGTTCAAAGGAATCAATCATTTCTTCCTGTGGGATTATCCCACATTAGACAGGCTCCTGGTTACCAAATCAGGCCTCCTTTGATTGCATAAATAAAATAATCTCTGTCACATCAATGGTGCATTGGAGAGAGGTGTTGTACGATTTTTAGCTGTTGGTCATTCTCATGACCAATATCTAAGCCCCAGAAAATGGGTTGGCTGGTGTTTTGGTTCTCTTTGATTCTGCTCTTGTACAGATGAGCTATTTGGAAGCTTCAATCTCAATACCAACTTGTTAAACCTGACCATCTGTTGGGGAGGATTTTATTTTAGATGAGAGCATCTGGGTCCCCATTTACATTTGCTGAGGTTAATAGACCTGACAACCTTCCTCTGTTCTCAGCAGGGAGCACCGCCTGGAACTGCTGGGGAGGAGGCAACTGAGCTCTTCACTGGCTGTTCTCAAATACACTCTCCCCACCCGCAGGCATTTCTATATTCCAACTTAAGACTCTGATCTCTTAAAGTCATAGCTTTCTAGTCCATAGATGGCACACAGCTGAGAAGCTATCTTCGCTGGTATCAGGTCGTCATGGGTGGCTAGGTGGCAGGATGATGGGAAGTCACAGAGACCTCAGGCTCAATCCTATCACCGCCACTTAGCTGGGTGAACTGAGACACAATTGTGACCTCTCTGGGTTTCAGTCTTCTCACCTGAAAATCAAGGAGAAAACATCTATCTTGTAACTTTTGTGAAAATTAGATAATATTTATTAAAGTGCACAACACGGTGCTCAGTGGCCATCATCATGTTTACCTTTCAGTAGGCCACCACGTCAAAGATTCTACAGGAATTTCACATCCACTTCATGTGGATTCTCATCACAATCCTACTGCAGGTTGTATTTCTTGGGAAGCAGACTTGGAGATGGTTTAGTGGGTAGGATATTATGAAGTATTCTTGGGATCAACACTGAGGGGAGAGTGGGGAGGATGCAGGATGGGGCAGAGGAAGAAGATGAGCTATTATGCTGGCCCAGGGATAGCCTTGGTTGATTCCATGGGAGCTCTGGAGCTGGAAAATATACTGAAGAATTTTCCTGAGTTGGGCCAAGAGGCCCAGATCTTTATACTCCCACATCTGCCAGTCACTGAGTAAGGGTACCCGGTATCTGCTGGACCAGGGCCCTCTCTGCAGTGAGGCATCACTGAAGGAGATGCAGCTGAGGCCTTCCAACAACAGCACCTAAATAGTCTCCCTCAACTTCCCAGGGAGATGAGTAAGTCAACTGAGAGTCTTATTTCTCCTTGTTAAAAAACCATTAGGGAATCAGATGAACCCAAGGAAGAGCAGGGAGGTGTCTAAGTAAGGATTTGTTGGAAAAAGTTAAACAGGAGACTTTATGCAAGACTATTGCACTAGGGGAGAGACCATAACTTCTACAGGAGAGGGGAGCATTGCAGGTGTCAAAAATGAGTTCATAGACATTTCTCACCGGAAGGTTTTTTGAGAACTGGGATGGGGGAAATTGTTGCCACCTCTGTTTGCTAATTGGTTTTACCCAAAGAGAAAGTAAATTTCCTCCTGTCTTCATGACAACGGTTTTACAACTGGAAGCAAGGTATCCTGTGAGGGTAGGCTCCTTCCCGCCCACTAAGACTGGAAGATAGTGAGCTATCTCCTGCTATCCACTATCTCCATTTTGAGGAGAGATGATTTCTATGTCCTTGAGAAAGATACTGTTTGGGTCCTAACACCGGTGAGAGACTTCTTAGGAAACTTATACATATGTTTCAAAGGGAGCAGAGAAAGAATTTGCAAATACTAATTCTCTAAGTTGTCTAAGAAAAAGGAAGTAAGGGGCAAATAATCAGCAACAATCTTCCCTAAAGTTTAGTCACGCTGAGAAGAATGTTAGGGCCATCTTGGTCGGAGAGTTTCAAAAGAGCTCAAGAATCAGGGCATGACTAACTGGTTTTGACGAGGCAGACCAATTCAATCGGCTCACAGAAAGAGGTACTCTGGAACATGGGTCCTTGCTGCACTGCTTGGAGATGGATAATCAGATACTGGCTATTCAGAAAAGGTCTTTGTGAGTCAAAGTCCAACCAGGAAAACAGAAAACAGCAAGTAAGCTGAATAGAATGGATTATAGTACCTTATTTTTAAAAACCTTCTTAAATAATACAAGTAACGTGTACTCATTGCAGAAATTTCAGAAAGTATGATATGATAATCTCTGCTGACACGCTAATGCATATGTTTTTAGTTGTCTAGTATACGTGAGTAATCTGAATTTTCTGAAGTATCATCAGTCTAGAAGAAATGCAAGGTCCTATTTATGGTAATAACTGAAGTTTCACTGACTTCACCTCCTTGCGTACTGGGGCACTTTTGGCACCCCCTTTTCCCGACTCCTGCCTAATCTCATCCAGAGATTTCTGGAATCTCCCCTGGGAGGGAGGTGTTGCAGGTGTCGAAGAGGAGTTCACAAACAATTCTCACATATATTGCCACTTCGGGCCTATAACTGCTTCTCATCCTGGAGTGGGATTCCCCCGGGCTTGTGAGGTAGTGTGACACTGAAATTTGCATTTGTGAAGCTCAAGTCTGGTAGGTGAGGTGTGAGGTATATTATGATGAAACAGTTCTCCTTTTAAGGCCTTTTGCTGATTTGGACTTGTTTGCCCTTAACTCCATTACTTGCCCTTCTTATGTTCAAACCCTACCATGTTTCCCAGAGACTGAAGGATGGGAAGGAGGGGGAAAGTCAGGGTAATTCTCTAACTTTCTTTCTGCTTCAGATTTAGCTCCTCCATGGCTCCAACTCAGGCTGGAGAGGCTTGTCTTGGCCCCAGTTTTCCTTGGATGACCTAGTCCTTGTGTTGGTGGTGTTCCTACCATCTCCAGGAAGCATGTGGCTTCCTGATTTTCTTAATCTCTGGTTTCCTCATCATCTCCTATTTTCACCCAGCTGTTCCATCACCAATTCCATGAATTAAGTTCTCTCTATGTAAAACATCTAGCCATTTCTATTTTTCCTTATTGGACCCTAACTGGCACAGACCTTTCTGGATAGACAAAATGAAATGTAATATAACCTTTATCCTTCAGGCTAGCTCTTATTTTCTCTGGAGAATCCCACAGGGGAAAAATTCTTTAGTTTCAGGATCCCTTAGCTAGGAATAATAAAGGAAATAACGCTGTGTTAGCTAAATTCATATTCTCCCCTGGTTATGTTTGCAGTGGAGAGTAGAAGAAAAATCATGAAGTTGTCTGTAAGACCTCAGAGCTTTCCTTTTCTTTGCCGAGTGGAAAAAGGAAGACAGAAATTTGGTGGGTTATAGTAAGGTCTTTAAGAATCACAGCCAGCACCATACTGCTTAAAGGAATATAGGAAGAAACACTTCTCATTACTTATAATATCAAAACATTCATTGTTTCATCTGTCACAAATACTTAAGGCACCTGGAAGATATGTTAAGTGAATAAATAGCTTAAATTTTGTGTTTGTGAGCATACTCTTTTTAGTTGCTTCTTTTTGATTAATTCTTCAAGGCAATCCTATGCTCACTTTACCTCCATAACATAATGAATACCTTAAATAGAGTTTAGTTATTAGAAACTGTAAGTAAGTATTAATGCAAAAGGGTTCTCATTATTTATGGTGAACTGAGAGAAAATTGTATCACAAAGTTTATAGAAAGTGTTTAGCGTAATAGGCTCTTGGTAAACACCAATTTCCTCACCACTTCAACTAAAAATACATTTTCCTTATTTTTGTCTTGCTGAAACCAATTTTAACATCATGCATGTGTGTTCCCAACACCCATCTCTTTTTTGCATATCCCCTTAGCCTTTCTCAAGCTATCATCTTGGTGAAGAGCATAGATGACATGATCAGTGATTACCTCTCTGACTCTCGTTTTCCTAAGCTTTCGTTGAGCATTCTGACCTGCTCTCCAGGGTTCTGTTTTTCATATTCATCACTTTGCAATATGCTTTTCTCCATTTGGTTATCAGAAAAACCTACAGCCCTTAAGTATAAAACAGGCTAATGCAAATTAGTTACAATGCAATAGCTAAGGTTTAGACAAATGATATTTGAAATATAAGGGTGTGACTCTTTTAGGAAGGCATTTTAGAATTAATGCATGCTCTATACCTGGATCCTTGAGTCCTGTAATACCTGACCATTCACCATAAGAGAGAGGAGTAGTAAGTTGAATGTCTAATGACCATCTCTCTGGGGATTTCTGATGTTACTGGGACCAGGAAGGGACTTTCAGGCAGAATTACTCCTCTTTTTTGATAAGTTTCTTAAGAACACATGACACATTTTGCAGTTACTTTGTGTCAGATCCCTTAGAGATGGGTCTTGTGCTGTTTGTACAGTGGAAATTTAATGAATGGGTATTGCCTTTGTGAGCTTGTTGACATGGGCACTGGAGTTTGTTCCAGGTAAAGACAAGAGGCATCATCTCTGGCACAAACCACGTTTGCTAGTGCTCTCCTGGACATATCATCAAACTAGCAAAACCTCAAATTGTTTCCTAGATTCAGAGCTTTTACCGACCGTAATCTTGGACAGATCATTTCACCTTTTTGAGTTTTAGTGCCATTATTAATAAAATGGGAATAATAATATAATTAATATTTCACTAAATGTTTTAAGGATCAAATTCAGTAATTATAGTTGAAAGAGTCATGTAAATTCTAGAGTACAAAATAAGTATAGCTGGTGTAATTAATTTGCAGAGAAGTATTTCTGAGATAAAGAGTCGGAGAAAGAATATCTTGGCCAATATGTCCTTAAATATTTACAAATTTTTCAGATTCACTGCCTTGTATTTGAAAGTAGTCTGTATCTTGTTTTTACCCTGAGTTGAATTCATTGCCATTAAGCATCTCAATATGTATCTATTTCCACTCTGTTTTATGGCCCCAAACTACAATTTACATATAAACATGAGGGAGTTCAAAGAAAGGAGAAAGTAAAACACAAAGTTCCATCTCTATTCATGGAAAATGTTAATGTCAATGACCATCTATTCAAAGTCTATAGACCTAATTATTTCTCTCTTGAGCTCCAAAGATATGTACACTTTAAGATGAAAAATGATCATGAAGAAAATGTTTTAAAAACCACAAAGAAAGGAAAAAATTAATACAAATAAAATAATAACACATCGTGAAGAAAAAGTAAATAAAAAAATCTCATTATTTTGTTACATAAAAGCATCTAACATATTCATATTTTCCTTCTATAATTGACAAGCTTTGAACTATTGGGGTTCATATATTGGAGAAAATGGCCTAAATTTTTATGGTAAAACAATGTGCACACAACCTAGGAATCATGACTATTGTATATGTGGGAGAACTTCTTATGATTTATCACACAAATCCAGACATGTAGATGTGTTTGTAGATGTGTTATCTATTTGTTATTCATAATAATTACATATTCTCTGATGTATATCAGGCATTACTCGTGTATATAATAACACAATAACAGATTGCATAAAGAAACAATCTGTCAGTTATTGCATGCCTCTACACCTTGCCAATTCACTGGACAAATTGTTTGGGAAACAATACATGAATAGAATGAATTTTGACTGAATTTTTCTTAGAGCACAGGCATAACTAGACAAGTTCGTGAAAATATTGAAGTATAACCTCATACGAATCACTCACCCTTTTAGAATTTTCATTTTATCTGATAAATGAGAGTTAATAATAGTCAATTTGCATATTGATACATTTAGTTCATTGGATACTCAGGCATTCATGATACAGGATCATGATGAGAGTTGTCAAGAATTAAGTGAGATTCTATTTCAAATGTATTAGCACCATGGCACCATATAATGGCTGTATGGTATATGTTAATTCTATTTTCTGCCATGAAACTCACCCAGCTGACTATTCCTTTCCCTTCAAAATAACCATTAACAGTCACTGGGCTTCAATTAGGTGGAACCATGTTGCTTTGATGAGAAATGGGCCAGGCCTCTAACAATATAGATAAACTATATTCTGGGTAAATACACAGCTAGCACTCTGACTTCAAATGCTGGACCAGGACCTATGGAGGTAACCACTACCTCCAATTAGGGAGCACATGGAAAAAAGAATACTCTAGGAATGCCTGGGTGACTCAGTTGGTTGAGCATCTGACTTCAGCTCAGGTCATGATCTTACGGTTCATAGGTTCAAGCCCCACATTGAGCTCTGTGCTGACAGCTCAGAGACTGAAGTCTGCTTCAGATTCTGTTTCCCTCTGTCTCTGCCTCTCCCCACTGCTCCTGCCCTGTCTCTCTCTCTCTCTCTCTCAAAAATAAATAAGCATTTTAAAAATTAAAAAAAAATACTCTAGGAAAATTTTATTTATAGCTTCAGCCCTAAATCTTCATCTAATCATATCTGAGCTTGACTATGGTAAAACTCAAAAGTGTCTGTTTGGTACTAGAAGTTCTGTGTTCCTTTTGTGAAACGTTCTTGTTCTTTAAGTTAAGTTTTGGCCTATGGGGATCAGGAGGTGTGCAGGGACATCTACCACTGGTGGCTGCCCTCCAACCAGCTTCGTAGGAGAGGCGGAAAGAGGTAGAAATCAAAAAGTTCCATGAAAGGGGATTGTGGTTCCATCCTGTTCTATTTAGAGTCTCTTTCTTGCATACATACGAAACAAATGACACCAACATTTCCGAAAAGCATATTCTTCTTTATGATGATCCCATTTGTGACCTTGAGCCTACATTTTGCCCTTATCTCAGAATTCCCTCTCCTTGGGGTAAAGTATGTGCGTGCTAGGGAAGAGATGAAGAGTAGAGGGCTTTAATGCCTAATGGAGGACACAGACTTTTTATTCGGAAAATGGAGCCCTAAATATGTGGCAATATGATTGAAATGAACAAAATAGAACTGAAATTTCGTTTTGGTTTTGACATCGTTTATGCAGATTTTGTGGTTACCAATGTTCTAGGGAATGAGTGGGAAAGTATACAAATAATTATGCTTACAAAAATGAGAGTCCAAGCTGTGGGCAGGTGGGTAAATGAAATTCTCTGTGCCTGGAAGCATATGACACATTGTGTATGGCAGGAGGGAAGGGGGCTGGTGGGAGGGGGCTTGCTCGCAGGCCAAGCTGTGTGGGCAGACACATTTTGAGGAAACTCCCATAACATTTACCAGCTGCAGAACATTCTGTGTATTCATGAAGGGCCAAATGTACACTCTGTTAAAATAAAGTTAACAGAATCAACATGAGATGGTTTTCCCATGAAGCCCCCTCCCATATCTACAATTCATAAATCAAAACCAATCTAAGCACAGAGAAAGGGGAAAAATGTGGTAGTTGGTAATGACCAGATAAATCAGGCCTGGAAATCATAGTAGCCAGTGCATTAAACAAGAAAGATTTATAAGTGACCAGAAAACACACTTAGTTTTGGTTCCCACTCTTCTTTTAAATTTTTTTTCAGTGGGAAAGATCCTTCTCTTGCTCGTGTATGGAAATGTAAGCTAAACTTAGGAAAAACAAACTCTAGGATTTTTTCAGTCACTCAGATAATAAAAGTCTCATGGTTTCTGTAAATTGCAATTGTCATCTCATGTTAGCAATTGAAAATGGTCTTGTTCGAATAATAATGACAGCACAGAACTTGTTGTTAGGTGATCTCCCTTCCTCCTAGTGATTTCTCCTTTATCAGTTAGCTTGGTTCCTTGTTTCCTCTTGTTCACCACCTGAGTTTGGGATGGTGGCCATTGGGGTTTATACAGCTCTTGTTGGAAGGCTTTGGATGGGACCTAGCCTTTTAAAAAATTATCTTGAGAATTAAGAGGTAAATGCTAAGTAGGAAGATAGGAAAGTAGACACCAGAAGGAAACACAGAGTTCCCAAGATCAGGATCCTTTTTACTACAGCTACAACTGTATGCTCTTTTTCTTTTTTTTTTTAAACCATTTTGTTTTAATGTTTATTCACTTTCTGAGAGAGAGAGAGACAGAGCATGAACAGGGGAGGGGCAGAGAGAGACGGGAGACACAGAATATGAAGCAGGCTCCAGGCTCTGAGCTGTCAACACAGACCCCAACACGTGGCTTGAACCCACGAGCTGTGAGATCATGACCTGAGCCGAAGTCAGACGTTCAACTGACTGAGCCACCCAGGTGCCCCATAACAACTGTATATTCTTTCATGGAGTACCATATGTGATCTCCGGGTATCAGGAACACTTCATCTGTGGACAGATGGATCTATGGTTAGTTGTCAGATACGGTCCTCAAATCAGCTGATATCCTCACCTCCTCAGGTTTAGTTCCCTCTGTTCCCCAACTGCAAGGACACGTACTAAACTCTCCCAGTATCACACTAATGCCCTCTCACTAGGCATAGGGCTTAGAGACTCCATACCTTCTTTTATTAGGATGTGGGTATAAGATTCAGACCAACTCTGTCTTTAAATAACAATAAATACTCCTTATAAATCTCTCTCCTTGTATATCTTCCTTGAGGGTCAGTTACCTAGCTGGTCTTCACTCAAGGCAAGTATCACCCTTTAATTGCCCTCATGCCTTCCCTGATCTGAGTTACATTATCTAAGTGCTAATATAATATTTCCCAGTCCCTATATGTGCCTTGGCTGTGATAAACCTCCTTAGTGTGAGTGGAGGGCAAGTTGGATTTAATTCAGTCTGCCTCACCCCCCTAAAATACACAGCAAAGCAAAACTTTCTCAGACCCAATAATTCCTTATAGTGTATGTCCAGTTGAAATGACATGTTTCCTTTTCTTAATGGCAGAGTGAATCAATGACCCTCCTTTTCCAAGACAAATGCTGTCACTGACTAGGTGATTTGGGCTTCAGATCTGTTTCTAGACACCAAAGAGCCTAATTTTGTTGGTTTTTCTAGTTTTCCTCACAGAGAAATATACTCAGTACTCATTATAGCAGAGGCAGCCATGGAGGCCCCAGAAATTGCTCAGAACCTTTACCTGCCTGCCAGCACTGAATTTACCTTTGGAAGGACTTTTTAGCAATTGTATGACTGTTGAGGGAGTTCTTTGTTAACAAATTTTCTGAAAGATCTCATCTGAGGCCCTCTAGACATTTTCCAGTACTTATTAATGCTTTGCCAGGTAAGAGTGTCTGAATTTTCTCTAACTAGATTAGTATCAGACTTTTGAAGCTACTATCTGTGATTTTGCTAAAGGAAGGGAAGGGACCAGAAGGAAATGGGGTATTGATGTCATGTGATTGGATACCTGCCACTCTGCTGAAATATTCTCAGATGTGTTCATTCATTGCACACCTGTGTGTTATGATAAAATATGAAAACGCAACTCATAGCCTCTATGTGGGTCCACTTGGTCTATCCTTAATATCTGTTTCTTATTATTTCAGCACTCTCTTGAGCAATTACTCTTTAAGTTTTTAGTTTTCTTTTTTGAGAGGTGTTTCATGGAACAGAGGAAACCTTCGCTTAAAATAAACCATCGTTGGCTTCCTCTTCCTCCGGCAATGTCAATGTGACTTTAATACCTCTGAGCCCCAATTTCCTCATCTGTGAAATGTGAATAATTGTAACTGCCCCACATGATTGGAAGTGTTAAATCACGAAAATATCTGAAGTCCCTGGCTGGAAGGGTACTCAGTAGATATTTATTCCGTGTATGGTAGGTAAACTTACGGGCCATTCTGGAAAGCATCTGCCAGGTTAGGCAGTCTGGGACCCGGGGACTGTTCATCACTACTGTCTCCAGGCTTGTGGAAATGCTCACGGAACTGGCTGGGCTTCCAGGTCACACAGCAAAATCGGGAGAGATGAAAACTCTAACCCATTCCTTGCTCTTGCTCAGGCACTCACTATTCCTTCCATCGCATCTTGATATCATTTGCTAAACATCATAGTTTTAAACCTAAGTACTTTTCACTTCATCCTACTAATTAATAGGGGATCCTATGGGAGATGTTCCAAATAATTTAATACCCTTAAAACCCATTGTGAAATAAATGTCATGCATAAATTGCTAAAGGGAAAAAAAATCCTATCCCTTCAAAGTTCCATAATTGCCACTAATGCAAATAGTACTCGCATATACCTATATTCATTTTGGGGGCTAATCAATTAGATGAGTTTTTAGAAAGCTAACCTATTTTTCTCCTTAATAAGGCACCAAAGCTTCCAATTAGAAATGGTGTCATTGTTTTTACCATGAACGCCTGATCGTCCCAAGTGATTATTAGACAATATGTTTCTCAGAGAAGTCATGCTGGAGATCTGAGCATTCTCCTGACATAAAATAATTATCTCCCACCCTTTGGGAGCCCTCACAGGCAGAGTCTGAAAGAGGAATGAAATGCTTGTAAGATGATTAGTAAAATGATAATGTTCTTTTTAACACTTCTCAGGCCAAGAGACTTACACCAGACATCATGGAAAAGGGGGAAAATGATATAAACTTAAAACAATAATGTCAAAATGGAATATTTCTTTGGGAATTTGTTTTGAAATATTCTACCTGGACTTTTTTCCTGGGTTATGGTAAACATATTCTGTCTTAATGTAGTAAGAGTAACATTTGTGTATCACTTGACTAACGTGGCCAGAAATGTTTTCTATACATGACTTCATTTTTTTTTTTTTTTAATGCTTAACTAGGTTAAGCTAAGCTGAGTAAGTTTACTTATACTCTTTTTAAAGATAATGCAGGTGAAGCTTAAGGCAATAAAGTAACTTTTACATGGGTGGGGCGCCTGGGTGGCTCAGTTGGCTAAGCGTCTGACTTCAGCTCAGGTCATGATCTCACGGTTGGTGAGTTCGAGCCCCATATTGGGCTCCTCACTGACAGTGCAGAGCCTGCTTGTGATTCATTCTTTCTCTCTCTCTCTCTCTCTCTCTCTCTCTCTCTCTGTGTTTGTGTGTGTGTGTGTGTGTGTCTGCCTGTCTCTCTCAAAATGAATAAATAAACTTTAAAAAATTAAAAAATAAAGTAAGTTTGGGATTCATTGAAGAGTTGAATAGAAAGGGCTTGGGAAAGAAAGAGGTCACATGTTCCTTAGAGATTGGGGAGAAAGGGTTTCTCGATGGTCACGTATGTGAGTTGGATCAGGAAGCCAGTGACGTTTGCATCTGATGTAATCTGTGACATGAGACACAAAGCCATCTTTGGAGAAAGAAGGGAACAAAATAGGTTGTGACCTGAGGAGAATAGTGAATGGTGTGGCACAGGGCAGAGTCACCACAAGCTAATTCAGAGCATTCGAGATAAGGACAGGGCTGCAGTCTCAGACAGGAATAAAATAATCTCTGTCCATGGTACTTCTAAAGTCAATTATTGCTTCAAAATAGCATTCTCAGTTTCTCCTTTTCTTCCCTGAAATCTTAGACCTAGAATTTCAGTGTGGTTAATGTTATACTTTTCAATACAACATTTTGGACCATAGGAATTATGACTGAACACAGACAATGCAGGAGGATTGAAAGAAGTAGCTACCTCCTCACCAAATGGAGTGTAAACTCTTGAGAACCTCACCAGTAACTTCTGTGCTGTTACCCTTGGGCCAGCAGCCATGGTGGTGTGGCATGTCTCGTTATTCCCCACCTTGCAAAGAATCCACTGAACATCTCAGTCTTGATACTCAGAATGGCCTGTCCTTGCCTTCCAAGTCTGGATGCCCATTTCTCTGTATCTTAATTCAACTGGTTCAAAGGTCATAAATGGAGGAAATTCAAAATTTCTAGATTTGTGGGTGAAACAAGATGAAGAGATAAGGTAAAGTAGAATGAGAAGAATTGTTCAAGGTGCTGTAGAGTCAGAACATTGCACCCGAAGGTCTGTAAAGGGTAACATGTACTCCACATACACATGTTTTGTGGATTCCAATGGAATGAATAGTAGTATAAGATGGACACTTCCTTCTACTTACAATAGTCCTCAAGGCAGGATTTTGTTGTAAGAGTTACATGGGCATTGGAGCAAGACAGCTGTGGCTGTCTCCTACAAGATCCAAAAGGGATTGTTGTACCAGTTAGTACTGACAGAAGAGTTGACTTTAGACTGTTAAATACAGTAAAGGAGATTGAGTATTTTAGATGGAAATCCAGGACCTGGTTGTGTTTTATGGTTGTTGGGGCTTGATTCAGTAGCTCAACAATGATATGAGGACCCAATTTCCATCCCACCTCTCAACCAAAGACACCAGATGACTGGCTATCATCCCCACATTACATGCTTCATTAGCCCTGTCCAGGTGGTGGACTTGAGCCACTCAGCACATTCCATTGGTCTGGACACCATCATTGTTTCAGAAAAATATAAATTCTGTGCTGGTTAACTAGGGTAAGTTTTATTTTTATTTTTATTTATTTTATTTTATTTTATTTTATTTCATTTTCATTTCATTTCATTTCATTTCATTTCATTTCATTTCATTTCATTTCATTTCAGAGAGAGAGAGCGTGAGCAGGGGAGAGTGGCAAAGGGAGAGAGAGAATCACAAGCAGACCCCATGCTCAGTGCAGGGGCTCGATCCCATAACCCTGCGATTATGACCTGAGATGAAATTAAGAGTCAAATGTTCAGCCACTGGAGCCACCCAGGTGCCCCAACTAGGGTAAGTTTTAGATTTAGATTCTGAGACTGGATCCTTCTACTGAATGAACCACTTAATTGGACTGCCTCTGTGAAGTCACCTTAGAAGAATTCATTGAGGATGGCAAGCATTGCAAGGCTTGGTAGATATGTTACATGGAAGTCTGCAAGCTTTGAGTTCTTCATCTGCATTATGGAAAATGCCAAGGCTGATACAAATGTTGGATTTCATAAACGTCAGAAAATTTACCAGTGTAGTGCCTGGCATGCAATATGTTAGTTTCTTTTTCTCTCTCTTATAATGCAACAACGTCCTGAATAATGAAGCACAGATACAGAGTTGGGTGAAACAGTTTGCAAAGTACTTTCCAGCTCTCATATTTTATACTTCCATGAAAATTTGTGTCACTTTATTTGCATTTTATTAACTTAAAAACTCCGAGGACTTTAGAGCAATTTTCAACCACTGATAGAGCTTCTTTTTTCTCCCGCCCCTTTTTCTTTTACTTTATACATTTTTATTATAAGATATAGCATGCGTTATGCAATCTTTGCCCCATTTTTAAATGTTAAGCCTTAACATTTATCTGTGGGGGTAGTAGAAACAATTTCTCTTAAAGTCAAATTTTCTACTTGTGAGTAAAGTGAATTCGATGCAATGTTTGTACCCGTTTACTTTGTTGGTTATGAGAGCCATTTGTCATTTGTCACAAAGCTGGATACAACTATGTGAAACAGAAAAAAAGAGGCAATGAAGCTAAACGGCATCCCATGAGAACCTTGGAGGAATTCGTATTCTCCTAGTTCCTCTACTTTATGGTCTGCAAATTGAAGGAAGGAAGGAAGGAGGGAGGGAAGGAAGGAAGGAAGGAAGGAAGGAAGGAAGGAAGGAAGGAAGGAAGGAAGACAAACATGAATTATGAAGATTAAATAAGGAACATGAATGGCTAAATCAATTTCTGCCAAGATGGTATGAAAATAAATGATCCTTATAATCATTACCTCTAAAATTAACAAATTTGCTGTTTTTTTTCCTAACTTTTAAAAAATATTTATTTATTTTTTAGAGAGAGAGTCCAAGCGGGGAAGGGGCGGAGAAAGAGGGAGACAGAGGATCCTAAGTGGACTTCGTGCTGACAGCCTGATGAGGGGCTAGAACTCACTAACTGCAAGATCATGGCCTGAGCCAAAGTCAGGTGCTTAACTGACTGAGCAACCCAGGTGCCCCAACAAATTTGCTTCTAAAGGTGCTTTTAAGTGGTGTTGATGAATAAAATAAAATGAATTGATGCTGTTAGAAGTAAGAAAAGAGATTACTCTTAGAAAAGCAGTGACTGTATATCAGTTAAGCTCTCCAGAGATACAGAACTAGTAGGATATCTATATGTATGTGTATGTCTGTCTATATATATGTGTATGTGTATATATGTATGTGTATATGTGTATGTATATGCAGATGAATGTGTATATGTATATGAATGTGTATATGTATGTATGTGTATATGTGTGTGTGTATATGTAGGTGTATGTGTATATGTATGTGTATGTGTATATATATGTATGTATGTAGTATATGTATGTTTACACACACACACACACACACACACACACACACACACACAAACACACACAAAGAGATTTAGTTTCAAGGAATTGGCTTACACATTTGTGGGAGCTGGTAAATCTAACATCTGTTGGATAGGCTAGCAGGCTAGAAATTCCTGGGCAGGACTCAATGCTATAGTCTTGAGGCAGATGAAATCTTAATTTTGTTTTCAAGGACTTTTACCTGTTTGCATGGGGCCTACCTAGATTATTGAGAATGACTTCCTTTGTGTAAACTGAAGTGAGCGTAGGTGTTGACCATGTCTGTGAACCACCTTTACAACATCTAAATCATCGTTTGATTGAAGAGCTTAGCCAAACGGACACATAAAACTAACCATCACAGACTGGGAAGAAACATGAAGGGAACTTCTTCCAGCAATAAATTTATGATATGTATGTTTTTCTACAAAAATATTATACTTTAATAAAAGCTTTTAAATTTTATTTATTTCCATTTTCTCTACAACCCAAATAAGGGATAGCAAGGGATTTCTTCTCATGCAGATTTGTCTGGTGGCTGCTTCTGGGTTGAACAAAGAAGAATTCTGTGATTGCTTCCAATCTTGGTGGGTGCAATTGTTGAGATCAGTCAGTGATAGCTTCAATAAACGGGGACAACATGTCACTAGTGTGTTGACCATCTCACTGGTTAGTACAGTTTAAAAGTACACATGGACTCTATGAAGTCCTAAAATACTTAGGAACTCTATGAATTTGTTATGTATTTTGAAAACGATGTTATTGCGGGGGTGCCTGGGTGGCCCAGTCAGTCAAGCATCAGACTTGATTTTGGCTCAGGTCATGATCTCATGGTTCATAGAGACACTATGCATTGTGTGCGCTGACAATGTGGAGCCTCGTTGGGATTCTCTCTCTCCCTTTCTCTGGCCCTCCCTCCCCCACTCACGCTTGCTCTCTCTCTCTCTCAAAATAAGTAAATAAACATTTAAAACAATGTTATTGTTAATGATCTTTGTATAAGTGTTTAATCTAACAACATTCAGTCATAAGAATCATTAACATGACGTTCATGTCTAAGTACATTTATCATCACATCTGCTTTTTCTCTCGTTCTCTTCATTAGTTACAAATGATGAATAAAGTCTGGGGTGCCTGGGTGGCTCAGTCGGTTGGATGTCTGACTTCAGCTCAGGTCACGATCTCACGGTTTGTGAGTTCGAGCCCTGCATCGGGCTCTGTGCTGACAGCTCAGAGCCTGGAGCCTGCTTTGGATTCTGTGTCTCCCTCTTTCTCTGCTCCTCCCTTGCTTGCGCTCTCTCTCTCTCTCTCACCCTTTCTCTCTCCCTCTCTCCCTCTCAAAAATAAATAAACTGACTGAGCCACCCAGGTGCCCCTGGAGTTTACACTTTTTCTTGAATATGTAGTTTCTCTTAGGTATTTCCATTTTAAATGTATCCATGCTTAGAATTGCCCCGGGGGAACAGCAGGCAAGGTTTTAAAGTGAACAGTGGTAATTTGAGAGATAAAATGAATCAAATGGGCTAAAGAAAATACAAAGGGAATATGGAGGGAGAAACTATGTAGAGATGTTTTCTGATTAAGTGATGTGTGTTCAATTTTTATTATGAAATTTAAGATTTATAAATTTCAGAAAATTTCAATGAAAGGCTATTACTTTCCAAACCATCTTTACAGCCAATGAATATGTTGATGAATATCTTTACATTTTCTTCATCTCTGTTTCTCATTTCCCTCTCCCCCTCGCTGTACATCTATCTATCTACCTATCTATCACCTACCATCTCTCTATCATCTATCTATGTGTGTGATATATACAGTCAAAAATTATACCTATTTCTATTTATATACCATTTTATATATTTCCATTTGAAATTTTATAAGCATTATTCTATGTCAACTCAAATTCACATTTATAAATATTTGTGTTTCAAGGCACCCTATTGATATACTAAATTTCAGTTAAATATCTACCTCTTGCTATATATTTAATTCTATTCTAAGATTTTTGGCTATTGTGAATATTTATAAGCAAAAGCCTTTCATCATTGCCTAAAGAGACATTCCTAGAAGTTAAATCATAAAGTCAAATGCTATAGGCCTTTAGGGAATTAATGATGCAGATTGCCAAATTGTTTCCCAAAAAGTCTTCTTGTTACAGAGTTATTAACAACATTGTGTTTTTGTCCATCATTTTTAAGTCTTAGAAAGTCCTTTCCAAATCTAAGATGTATTATTCAGATATGTTTCCTTTAAAACATTTCCTTCTCTCTCTTTCAAATAAAAAAAAAGTTTAAAAAATATTAATCATAAAATGTCTAGATATGGACTTCATTTCAATTAATTTTAGTATTAATTGATTTTAAGGGTTCTTATGACCGCCTTTGGGGCATCCACAATAGCAATGTCTACTCTCAACGCTGTTATTCCACATAGCACTGGAAGATCTAGCCTCAGCAATAAGACAACAAGTAGAAATAAAAGGCATCCAAATGAGCAAGGAAGAAGTCAAACTTTAACTCTGCAGATGACATGATATTCTATCTTTTGGATAACCCAAAAGACTCCACCAAAATATTGCTAGAACTGATACTTGAATTTAGCAAAGTCGCAGGATATAAAATCATGTACAGAAATTGGTTGCATTTCTAAACACCAAAAATGAAGCAGCAGAAAGAGAAATCAAGGAGTCGATCCCATTTACAATTGCACCAAAAAGTGTAAGATACCTAGGAATAAACATAATCAAAGAGATAAAAGATTGGTATTCTGAAAACAATAGAACATGCATGAAAGAAATTGAAGAAGACACAAAGAAATGGAAAAACATTCCATCTCATGGATTGGAAGAACATTGTTAAAATGTCCATACTACCCAAAGGAATCTATACATTCAATGCAATCCTGATCAAAATAACACCAGCATTTTTAACAGAGTTAGAACAAACAATTCTAAAATTTGTATGAAACCATAAAAAAAACACCAAAGAGCCAAAGTCATGTTGAAAAAGAAAAGTAAAGCAGGAAGCATCACAATTCCAGACTTTAAGCTGTATTACAAAGCTGTAATCATCAAGACAGTATGGTACTGACACAAAAACAGACATATAGATCAATGTAATGGAATAGAGAACTCAGAAATGGACCCACAGATATATGTCCATCTAATCTTTGACAAAGCAGGAAAGAATATCTGGAAAAAACAAAAAACAAAAAAAAACCCAGTCTCTTCAACAAATGGTGCTGGGAAAACTGAACAGCGACATGCAGAAGAATGAACCTGGGCCACTTCCTTACACCATACACAAAAATAAATTCAAAATGGACCAAGACCTAAATGTAAGACAGGAAACCATCAAAATTCTAGAGGGGAAAACAAGCAACAACTTCTTTGACCTTGGCTGCAGCAACTTCTTGGTAGACATGTCTCTGGAGAAATGAACTATTGGGACCTCATCAGGAAAAAAAAGGCAACCGATGGAATGGGAGAAGATATTTGCAAACGGCCTATCAGTTAAAGGGTTAGTATCCAAAATCTATAAAAAACTTATCAAACTTAACACCCCAAAACCATAATCTACTGAAGAAATATGCAAAAGACATAAACAGACACTTTTCAAAAGACATACAGGTGGCTAACAGACACATGAAAAGATAACATCACTCATCATCAGGGAAATACAAATCAAAACTACAGTGAGATATCACTTCACACCTGTCAGAATGGCTAAACTTAAAAACTCAGGAAACAGCAGATGTTGGTGAGGATGTGGAGAAAGAGGAACCCTTTTGCACTGCTGGTGGGAATGCAAACTGGTGCAGCCACTCTGGAAAACAGTATGGATGTTCTTTAAAAAATTAAAAATAGAATTAGCTTACAACCCCGAAGTTGCACTACTAGGTATTTATCCAAAAGATACAATAATGTTGATTTGAAGGGGCACAGGCACCCCAATTTTTATAGCAGCACTATATCAATAATAGCCAAATAACGGAAAGAGCCTAAATGTCCATTGACTGACAAATGGATAAAGAAGATGATATATATATATATATATATATATATATATATATATACACACACACACACACACACACACACACACACACACACACACACAAACATACATACAATGGAATATTAGTTATCAAAAAGAATGAAATCTTGCCATTTGCAACAATGTGGATGGAACTAGAGTGTAAGTGAAATAAGTAGGTCAGAGAAAGATAAATATCATATGCTTTCACTCATATGTGGAATTTAAGAAACAAAACAGATGAACATAGGGGAAGGGAAGGAAAAGTAAGGTAAAAACTGAGAGGCAGGCAAACCATAAGAGACTCTTAAATGCAGAGAACAAACTGAGGGTTGCTGGAGGGTGTTGAGTGGGGGGGGGGGGTGAGATAAATAGATGATTGGCATTAAGAAGGGCACTTGTTGGGATGAGTACTGGGTATTATATGTAAGTGATGAATCACTAAATTCTAAATAAAGATTCTGAAATCTTTATTACATTATATGTTAACTAACTTGGATTTAAATAAACATAAATTTAGAAACTCAAGTAAAAGAATAAGCCTAAAAATAAATAAAATAATAGGCCTAATTCATGTTAATATAAATGAAACATACTTTATGAAAAATCACCATAGTTTCTAAAACTAAAATATTAGAAGAAGGGCATTATTTTACATTTTTGTACATCTCTTAAATGCCTTAATATATAGCGGCAAAATGAGAGGTATTTTAATAACCTTTTCAGATAGTTATGAATGTTATTCTCTGATAGTAAACCCAAACTGGACAAGTGGTATATTTTTTTAAAGGTTAGTTATGATGTGGAATTTGGAACCATCAGTGATTTTTTTGAACTTTGTTAAATTAAAAACCACTTGTCTATCTTGTATTTTGAATGTACCTTCTATCTATGCATGATTCTTTAACATTATGTGTTGGTCATTTAGGAAATATTGGTTCTTTGAGTTGTAGAGAACTTCTAAATGTTAACATATTTCATTAACCAATACAAAAAAAGTGATTGTGGTATTATTACTGCCTAACTTAATAAAAAAAAAACACTTTATACTTAAATAAAGCCGATACTTTAAATTTTTACTTTAGTTTCCTATAGTACTTAAAAAATTTTTTTTTAACATTTATTTATTTTTGAGAGACAGAGAGAGACAGAGCAGGAGTGGGGGAGGGACAGACAGAGAGGGAGACACAGAATCTGAAGCAGGCTCCAGGCTCTGAGCTGTCAGCACAGACCCCAATGTGGGGCTTGAACTCCCTAACCGTGAGATGATGACCTGAGCTGAAGTCGGATGCTTAATGGACTGAGGTACCCAGGTGCCCTTAGTTTCCCATAGTATATTTAAAGTATGATTTTCTCATCTTGAATATGGATTTTTTCATTCATTGTTCAGGATATTTACATTCACAGTTCTTGTTGTTGATGCTTTTTAAATTTCATATCAATATTGGCTACAAATTCTTTGAAATTAAAAAACTAAGAAAAAGCAATGTCACTGTCCTAAGGTCTGGACACGCATGGTTTGAATTCTTACACGATGTCTGGGAGGTAATTAATTGGCTCTTGAATGAATAAAATTCCTTCATGTCTAGTGTTTGCCAAAAAACCAGATTGGTCAGTTTGTTTCTGGCCTCCCATATTGTCTAGCTTGTTTTTATCAGATTTCTTTCCTAAGATCTTGAGTTGGAGAGGTGACTGTTATCAGTATCCTGGATGAATTTCCTGTGTTTGGCAGTCTATAGTGGCTGTACTAGGCTGGGAAAATTCCATCTTTATTTACTAATCTGTGAACCCTGGAACCTGAATTAATTTATAGATATTTTGAAGTTATTTGAACTGTATGAAATTACTATAGTCCCCATCTACATTTGCTTAGTAAGAATTGATCTTGACATCTGTCCAATTATGGACCTATATTCAGGTCCTTCTTTTTTTCATGTGTATTTCAATAGACAGGTACAAGAGGATGATTCATTTTCTGCTTTCGAGGTCCCCACAGCCTGAAACAACTTTTAAAGTATTTATCCTTTTTTCCTTTCTTTTCCTGTTCTTTAAATGTCATGTTATTCATAGAATGACTGAAAACAACTCTAATTCTTTTTCAAGTGCTGCCACAGAGATGTTACTGTGGTCGCTGTTAAAAAAAAAAAAAAAGTATTTTTTTTTATATTTGTATGATTGGTTGGCATCCTCACTGTGCCAGCCCAGAGCTGGTAGATGGATATGTATTTTCTCTGAAATTCAAGTTGTAATAAAGACACAGGCTTCCAATTTTGTTGTCAAGTTTCATTATTATGACTTGTGACAAGTCAGGATAGACATTACAGTCTTGTAAAGAGCTAACTACAAGTGTCTGGCTGGCTTCCAACTGTTATGTCACATTCATGCTAAAAACAAGCCATCATCATCCTTAACACATCCTCCTAATTCTCCTTTCCAAGGAGATCAGGAAATATGTTCATGTTGAATGATCATTTCATCTAAAAGATTTTAAACCTCATAGTTTTCAATAGCACTTCATAACCATTCACAAGACTTTCAGTTACTCTAACTCATTCATTCAGTACATATTTAGTGACTACCTATCATGTTCCAGGTAAAATCTCATAAGGAGAAGATTCAGTGATGAAAAAGGCTAACAAGGCCACTGTTCTCACAGAACTCACATTTGATTGAGGAACGTAGGCAATAAAATGTAAACAGATAAAGTCATTTCACAAACTTTAAGTGTTACAAAGAGAGAGTGATGGAATGCCTAGGGAGAGGATGGAATGCCATTAGATGAGGTGGATGTCAAGTCCTCCTCAAGAAGATAGATTTTGGCTGAGGCCAAGATTATAGGAAAAAGCAATTCACACACAAATGGGAGAAGATTTCCAGGCAGAGACATAGTAGTGAAAGAAGTCCTAAAGCAGGTACAATTTTTGTATGTTCAAGGAACAGAAAAAGCCCATAAGCTAGAAGCACTGTGGCAGAAAGAGACCCAAGTAGTGGATAAAATTGGAGGGGTCAGTAGAGGCCAGAGCATGTAGGATATTTAGCCTGATAAGGACCTAGGATTTTAGGTGTGATCATAAACTATTGGTGGGGCCGGGGGGGGGGGGGGGTTGCTTAAAGAGAAGGGTGTCATAATCTGACTTACAAAAATCACATTAGCTGATCTGTGAGAGAGGGACTAAAAGGAGGAGGGGAAAGTGAAATTGGGAAGTAGGAGATTAGGGACAGTTGCAGAGCTCCGTGATGTTGGCTTGTACAGCCCTGGAAAAGGGAAACAACAACAGATGGAGAATGTGTTTTCAAGGTAGGACTGACAGCATCTGGTATCCAGAGAACTGCTGTTAGCTGAGAATAATATTCACCTTTTATTTTTCAAATAATATAAAAAGAAACTTTCAAGGAAAATACTTGCCTATTTTCCCCACCAATTTTTTTTCTGTATTACATATCTGTTTCAATCTATAGAATGTCTTTCTTTTTTTCTTATCATTATTTTCTTAATACTTTCATATATATTATTATTTCATTTGGTCTTTATCCCAATCCTGGGAGACAAACAATGGAGGTTCTCTTATTCCAGTTCTTATAAAGAAACTGAGCTTAAGATAGAACAAAATGAGTCACCCAAGACTGCCTGCCTCGTAAAGCAATAAATTGGGATTCAAAGCCCGATTCATCAGGTCGGTTTTCCTGCAGCATAGCCCAGTTGAGTGTGAGAAAGAGATTAGATGAAATGGGTCTCCGTGTTACCCTGCCATTGGCAATTGCTTAGAAGTACATCATCATGCCAATTGGAATGGTTCTGTGGAGGCAGGGTCAAGAAATGTTTTTTCTTTTCTACTTGTCAGAGCTGCTAAGACACTGAAATGGAGCATTTTCCTCATTATCAATTCCATTGTGCTGTGGCTATGAATATTCTCTTTTAACTCATTGCTTTGGGCAGAGGTCTTCAGAAAAAAAGAAACCACAAGAGAATGAACCTTCGGGGAAAAACCTTTGGAGTATTGAGGGTACTCAACAAGGAGAAACGAGTAATCAGCGTTCACCCCAAAGCTGTAACCAGTTATTACGCTCAAGAGATCAGTTATAGGGAGAAAATTAAAAACAATAAAAGTGATACTCACCTTAAAGTCATGGTTATCTCAAAAGAAGTTAAATTTCATGAGTAAAGCTTGGTTATCTCTGAATAACCCACCTACTCTTAGATAATCTGGTTCATAAAACCCCAAATTTCCTAGAAATATGAATAAATTTGTGATCATCTCTTCATTTGGCAAGAGAGAGCAAATAAGTGTTTCTCACCAAAAAGTGTATTATTATTTTATTATTTATTATTTTACTATTTATTTTTAATATTAATTAATTATTATTATTGCCAAATTTATTATTATTTTTATTGTTTTTAAACACTCAATAAAGAGTTACTTGACACCTTCTATATGTGAGAGCCAGCACCAAAGTGAACATATTCTATTCTTGCTCTCTCTTTCCACTCTACAGTTGCTGGCCATCTTGCTGTTCCAGGAGGCATGCATACTCTTCAGAGCTTAGCCTTAGCATATGCTGTTCCCTCTGCTTCAACCCTCTTTCCTCAGAATCCTATTTGACTCATTTTCTCACCTTCTTCAGATGTGCCTCAAATATCACCTTCCCAGTGAGGGCTTCTCTGGCTATCCCACCTAAAATTCCTAAAATTCCTAAAATTCCCTCCCCATCCCCAACTACCACAACACAAGAATTTCATATGCCCCTCTGTCTTCCCCAAAATATAAGCTTCTTAAGGACAGGGAGTTTTGTTTTGACTGTATCTCCAAGACCTAGGACAGTATCAGACATGTGGAAGGCAGTAATGTATTCTGAGCAAATGAATGAATGAAATTAATCCCTGCATCAAAGAGCTTGTAGCTTTAACTGGAAATCTCTATTCAATGCGATTGGTGCCACGGAAAGGCCAACACAGGGTGTGATGGAGCATGGCGGAAAAGTTTCTAACTCACAATGGGAGTGTGGGTCAGGGAAGCCTGCTGGGAAGAGACACTGCTAAACTGATATCCAAATATTGACTAGGAATTAGGCAAAAGAAGGATACTGGATAAATTGCAAAAATTTGACTTAGATATGACCATAGCCATTAAGGAAGGCATGGCTGCTCATCTAGCTAGATGCATTAGCTTTGACAAGCTTTTGACACATCCAAAAAATAAAAATAAATATCTAAAAACACCCTTGCATTATCATAAGACATCATCATATTTAAAATCGCCTGAATTGTGATATTTACAGATGAGATACTGACATGAACTCATTTCTGGGATATCAGTTTATAAAATCGCCTTTGCTTGGTTTCGGGTCACCAGTCTATCACTTGAGAAGGTC
The DNA here is from genome assembly GCF_018350215.1 of Panthera leo. Taxonomy (NCBI): domain Eukaryota; kingdom Metazoa; phylum Chordata; class Mammalia; order Carnivora; family Felidae; genus Panthera; species Panthera leo. The sequence continues at coordinate 142,691,662 of NC_056687.1, read as the reverse complement.
TTAGTTCTCTTACAGACTAAAACTTGTGTTGTCTGGAACCTTAGGTATGTGATCTGAAGCATGTGTTACAAGTTGAGATTCAGATCAAAACCATAGAGTTCCTAACTCTTTTTGTCTTAAATCGTTTATTAATTACTATTTTTATTACATAATGAATGCAACCCTGAAAGAACAAATACACTGTAAATGCACAACTAGAATAACATTGTGAAGCAACCAAAAGTTAGGTAGCCAAAAATACTGTTATTGATTCCTTTACTTTAGTTTGCACATAAGAGGGAAAACATTGGTTCTGCTTTCGTTTATTTCAGCATCTAACTGGGAATGGCATCTTCTATCAGCGTTGAGAGCTGATCTGTTAGCTGAATCTCAGTTCCCTAGGGAACTGCCCAGTTGACATAGAGTTCTTTTCTTAAGTAAAAAAGAACTAGAATGCTTTGGGAAGTAAGAGACACCAAGGAGAAGTAGAAGACAATGACCTCTGCTTTCTGGCTCCTACCCATCTAGAGGGACTACACTTTTCTTCGTGGCAGAGGCAGAAAACAGAGGTCTTGTTTACATAAGTGGATCTTCCAGCAAAGAACGAATTGCTCTTTTTGCAGTGGTAAAGGAATAATGTTCCAGTTTCTGCTTAAAGAAACAGACAGCATGCCCTTCTGCAGATAGCATTGTGGCTGCGGGCCGCCCCACTCTATGTTGTTCCATGGCTCAGCTGGTTTCCCTGGTAAATTGGATTGCCCCCATCAACCCCAACTTCTCAAACTGTTGTCTTTTGCAGAGTTTGCAGGTGTAAATCTTTCATATTGAAAGAGGCCAGCATTTTAAATGGAAAACCTAAAAAAAATCATGAGAATACCTTTAACGTTTCAAGTTTCAGGAATTATTTTTCTAATGTTTATTTATTTATTTTTAGAGAGAGTGTGTGTGCACAAGTGGGGGAGGGGCAGAGAGAGAGAGAGAAAGAAGGGGAGAGAGAATTCAAAGCAAGTTCCACGATATCAGTGCAAAGCCTGACTCAGAGCTCAAACTCGGAAACAGAGATCGTGACCTAAGCCAAAATCAAGAGTAGGACATGGAACCAACTAAGGCACCCATGTGTCCCAAGAATTATTTTTTTGCCTCTGACAGTCAAATGATGTTTTCTTAGAATAGTGGTTCTGAACAGTTTACATTTTTCTTGAGTTGTGCTTTTTTTAAAAAGTTTATTTATTTGTTAATTAATTTTATGTATGTATGTATGTATGTATTTATTTATTTACATCCAAGTTGGTTAGCATATAGTGCAATAATGATTTCCAGAATAGAGTCCCGTGATTCATCCCCTATGTATAACACCCAGTGCTCATCCCAACAAGTGTCTTCCTTAATTCCCCTTACCCATTTAGCCCATCCCACCACCCACAATCCCTCCAGAAACCCTCAGTTTGTTCTCTGTATTTAAGAGTCTCTTATGTTTTGTCCCCTTGCCTGTTTTTATTTTTGCTTCCCTTTCCTTATGTTCATCTGTTTTGTATCTTAAATTCCACATATGAGTGAAGTTATATGATATGTCTTTCTCTGACTAATTTTGCTTACCATAACATCCTCTAGTTCCATCCACATAGTTGCAAATGGCAAGATTTCATTCTTTTTGATTGCCGAGTAATACTCCATTGTATATATGTACCACATCTTTTTTATCCATTCATTTGGGCTTTTTCCATACTTTGGCTCTTGTCGATAGTGCTGCTATAAACATTGGGGCATCTGTGCCCCTTCAAAACAGCACACCTGTTTCCCTTGGATAAATACCTAGTAGTGCAATTGCTGGATGGTAAGATAGTTCTATTTTTAATATTTTGAGGAACCTCCATACTGTTTTCCAGAGTGGCTGCACCAGTTTGCATTCCCACCAATAGTGCAAAAGCATTCCCCTTTCTCCACATCCTCGCCAGCATCTGTTGTTGCCCAAGTTGTTAATTTTAGCCATTCTCAACAGTTTACATTTTTAAGTTACCTGGAGCACTTGAAAAAAAAAAAATAACCGAACCTGGGTCCTTTCCCCAGAGATTCTTATTAGCTGATCTTGGAGTGATCTGCTTCCATCTTTATATCTCAGACATGATCAACCACTAACAATATCATATAATGGAGTTGAGGGAGTGGTATGTCTAAAACAGAACTCAGAGTACTTGGCTTTAGTTGCAGACTACCACCTTCTACCCACGTGGCCGTCTTAGCATCCTCGAGCCTCACTTTTCCCATCTTAAAAATGAGAATACCAATGTCTCCTTGTTCTTGGAGTCCACATTTGTGTGTCAAAGTAAAAAATATATATAGTTTTTAAAATACTTTGAAAGTGTGCTTTAAACTGTAATGGATGTATGTGATACTTAAGAATATGGGTGAAAATTCAGGTATTTTAAAAAGTGTACTATTTGTTATTTTTAACTGCCATCTATTCATCTGTTTGATCTTGGGACCATGGGCAGGAGGCCCAGACTCATTTCCACACATGATCTGATCCAGGCCAATCAGAGGATCCTTCACTAAAAGGATGGAGAATTTCTGTGGTCAGGTTTCCGTTCAGGTGCAGAGGCAGAACCCAGACCTGTCTGCCCTGAGATCTTGTCCTGGCCTTGCCCCCAGTCTGTAGAGGTGCCCAAATTTCCAAGCTTCATTCTCACTTCATCTTCTTCTTCTTCTTCTTTTTTTTTTTTTTTCTGTTACACAGTTGCAACTACTCTCCTTTACAGGCAAGTGAAATGATTCAGCCTTGACCTTTAGCAAAGGGCTCATTTCCTTGACACATCCTCAAAGACCCGTGTTCCCTGTAGGCTCAGGCTGTCTGAGAAGGACAGGGAGGGCTGCTACTCCCCCACCCATCACACTGCTGGCTGACCTGACTTGGCTTCATTTCTTTCTTCTTCATGGGCTCCTCTGAATGTAATCCTTCATAGTGTGCCTTCATTTAAACTGTCCAGGAAGAGAGATAATGATGTCTTGGAGGCAGAGAGCAGGAGAAATCAGGAGTTTTCCTGGTGTGTTAAGCATTCCATCAGGGAAAAAAAGGCTATGGATATGATAGAGCAACCAGTGTGCTCCTGGTTCCAGCCTTGGATCCATCATTGTGTGACCTTGGATGAATAATTTAACCTCTTTGGGTCACAACATCAACATCCGTGGATGGGGCTCCTAAGTGTATTGTGTCAAACAATTAAGAGTGTTATAAGTTAAGTACTTTGTAGATACTAGAAATTTTTTTTATACCAGAAACTTTAAAATGTTGAATGATGATGATGATGAAGAGGAGGATAAGGAAGAAACTGGGCTGTGCACTTAGACTGAAGAATTTTTGTGTGTTTGTTTTAATTCCAGTAGCTACTTCAGATGGCCTAGAAGCAAATGCTTTTTTGAATCAATATTCAGTGCCCATATTCACTCAGGAGATAATAGAGCACAGAGCTGTGGGTTGCTAGGAACTTTCCTATTAGTGAATCTTTTGTTCTTCTAAGAAAAGGAATTTATTTTGCATCAAAGAGAATTTATAATTAGTAAGCTGTGGTCCTCTTGCTTGAGGAAAGTGTTTCTCTTTCTCATCATTCTGTTGCATGTGTGTGCACATGAGTATACACACATATACACGGGTTAATTAATGCTAAATCTATCATCAGTAAAAAAAAAAAAAGGCAAACAGCTTCAGCACCTTCTATGCAAAAACTGCTCATTGTTACCCAGCACAACACATTATTATGAACTTTTTCTCACACAAAAGCTTTGTTTTATCTGTTATGAAGCTCTGTTTGGAGAATTAACAAAAGGACATGTCCTCAATTTTCAGCTTCTATAAGTTAAAGCATAGTTTTTGTCGATTCTGATGCCAACCTGGAAAGAATATATCATATACTTTCCACTGGGCAAGACACGCACTGCAAAAATCTATCAGAATTTGATAACAAGAATGTGTGGTGAGGTTATTAGTGATGAACTACTCCACCTCCCCTCATATTCGCCTGGGTCAAACCTGTATGGATTCTGGTTGTTGTTCGAGAAGACGGTGTTATAGTTACAGAGCAGACATTGTTCAAAGCGTGGGTACTTCGAGAAAGTGCCCGCAGGGTTCTTCTGTCTGAACTTAAACAGAGGGTGAGGTAGGGTATTAGGAATTAGGATGTGTGGAGTTTTCTTAGGACAAGGTTAGTATCTGGATGATCCTGGGGAGGGAAAAGAGGCTTAGAGATAGAATATGAGAGATCATGGGGGCTAAGCTGGCCCAACATTATGCAAGAAGCTGAGAGTTCATGAAGGCACAAAACAGAAGTACTTGAAGTCTTAGATTGCTTCTCCAGGTGTGTCTGTGTCCTTATCTAGGCATGATAGCTAATGTTCCTGACAGATGAATTTGACTTCCATTGTCTTGGAGGCCTTGGGCAAGTCACTTAAAGCTGCAGTTTCAAAGGTGAGAATATAGTACCTACAGGGCCGGCATTTATGATATGACAGGAGAGTTCCTGAAGGTTATATCTAATTCAAAATGCACAGAATTCAAGACTAATCCTGAAAAGTGAGGCAAGGCATTGATTAAGCCTGGAGCCAGGCTACCTGAATTGAAATTCTGCTTCTGCTACTAACCTTTACTTTATCTGCAAAATGGGGATAATAATAGTTCTACCACATGTTGGAAAAATAAAGGGGATGTTACCTATGAAGTGCTTAGTTAGTAGTAGCTTTCATAAATATTCATACATATTCATAAGTATTTCATACTTGCTTTCAATAAGTATTAACTTTCATTCTAACAATTATGATTTTCTAGCAAAATTGGTACATGTGACCAAAGTATAAATACTATTTAAAACTATCTAGGCTTGTCATTTTAATTAGGCAATTCTTCATACTTTTGAAACTTGAGAGCCATTTACTATATTTGAAATTTTGTAAATAAAGTGAGGCTGTGTTGATATTTTGATATTAAGTGATTTCAAATTTGCATAATTGAAATTTGCATGACTCTAATTTTCATAAAATGTGACTAGCCCTGGATCTCACTGGGCTATCATGGGCATTAAATATGCTAATGTACACCAGTCTGACTTAGCTCAAGGCCTGGAATTATTAATAATGATGATCTCCAGGCAGTGAGGACCAAGATTGGGCACTTGGGATAGAAAAAAGTGACTGTTTCTCCATTATAACTTGCAATAATTCACCTAATAATTGACTCTCCTTCTGTTCCAGCACAGAACTGATTTGTTAGGAGCATGAGGGAGGGACTTGATAATTATTGTCTACAGATCTCCATGCCAGGGGGTGTTTCAGAAAACTAGGGCAAATTTATGAACTCCATCAGACTCTCTTCAAATTCCACATCAAGGGATTGAGGACATATAGGATGTTTTCTCTTCTCTAATACTTAAACAAAAAAGCATGCAAAATTGTAGATCTTAAGAGGAAAGTGTCTTAGTATGTAGTGAAAAATCCTCAGGACTCCTGCTTTGTATCCCATACTGCCCCTGATCAATTACGATATCAAGTTTTTAGCGTAGACTCCAAAATCAATTTACTGTGGACAAAAGTCTGCTTTAGGTTTATGACAGACTCCAAAGGGAATCTGTCTGTCTCCCCAGAATTAAATTTTATCTATTTATCTATCTATCTATCTATCTATCTATCTATCTATCATCTATTCTTTATTTGTTTATCCATTTATCTACCAAACATATATTAAGATTTTACTATATGTTAAGCACTGTGTTAAGTTTTGGAGAAAAAGAAAAACAAGTGACTGGGTTGCAGACTTTAAGCACACACACAGTCCAGAGTGGGAAGAATTGATTGTCACTTACAATAGAAGGTAATAGTAAGTTCAGTGATAAGGGATGCTAACTCAGCCTTGGGGATGAAGGAAAGTTAATTGCAAGGAGTTATGTCACAGCTACTGGGAAAACAATGACTTCTGAAAGATCCCAGAAAAATAAGACTTGTAGTGAACTCTCATAGTCAAGTTGGTCTCTAACACTTGCCATTGGTAAAGATTAAAGCTAAAAATGTATCAGGTCTGCAAAGAACCAAACATTAGCCCATGTTCAAGTTCAGATTGTATTTTAAATTTTTTTTTTTAACATTTACTTATTTTTGAGACAGAGACAGAGCATGAACAGGGGAGGGTCAGAGAGAGAGGGAGACACAGAATCTGAAACAGGCTTTAGGCTCTGAGCAGTCAGCACAGAGCCTGACGTGGGGCTTGAACTCACATACCGCGAGGTCGTGACCTGAGCCGAAGTCGGACGCTTAACCGACTGAGCCACCCAGGCGCCCCACAGATTGTATTTTAAAAATAAGCAGGCAACAATTTGTGAGGAAAACTGCAACCACAAGATAGCAAAACCAAAAGTGACAAGGACAGTGAAAATCATATTAATTCAAAGCCCAGCAGTACCTAGAAAATGTCATGGAAATTAATTCTGGTCCTTTCCCTAATTTTGAGTCTAGAAACTGAACTTGGTTTGCACAATTTTGGAAGAAAAACAGCTACCCTACAGTTATTTGTTCATCTATTTGCTCAGTAAATATCTTTTTTATCACTACTATGTGCTAGATTTTTGCTGGGGATACAGCCATAGTCAAGATAATCAAGAAAGGTGTGGTTAATGCCAACCAAAGTGGTCTAGGATACCAAACCACTTGTCATATTGCATTAATATAATGATACAAGGGTGCAAGTTGTTTACCTTGGGTGTGGAAGTAAGACACTGGGAGAGAACTCAGGGACCTGTGTAGGTGATCCTTGAGTGCAGATGGAATACAAAACTGGCTGACCCAGGTTAGGTTAGTGTGATTAGTAAATCATGGCTTATTGGCAAGGATAGGAACACAAGATGTTGGAAGAGTCTTGGGTGAGTTGTGTTCAAATCAGGACATCTGAACAGACTTCTCCTTAAATATGGTTGATTTTATTTTCTCAGAGCAGGGAGAACAAAGGAGGCAGCTAACAGGGAAGTACCCCCAAACACTTGATCATGATATTAATCATCTTACGTCCTCAACTATACCTTGAGCAATGAGTTTCATTATCTAGATAACTTCCCTTTCTAAAGGATCTTAGGCTTTCTGCTAATTTCTGACTTATTGAAACATAGGGACATTCTATTTAAAAACAACCTAAGGCAATGGTAAAATGTAAACATCTATATAGTTTTTACCTGAGAACAGCTTTTTTTTTTATAATTGTTAAGATCTCTCTGAAAATGACTTCTCAATTTGGAGGCCTAACGATATGTTTGATTTCCTGGCCACACTGGGAGTATCCCCCCTCTACCACCACCACCCCCCACACAAACTCTTGGCCAAGGGATCTAAAGAGGGATTTTCAGACCAAAGGATATAATAGAAGACAACCTTGCAAACAAATTTCTGATGCCATGTTTCATTAATACCTTTCAATGGCAGCAGAAGGGAGTGGTGTCAGAGTGTAATTTCACTTACAAAGTCAAGCAGAAAATGAATTTCTCATCGTGGGAGTCTGTATGGGTGAGCATGACTGTTTGGAAGCCAGCTTCTGAAATCACGGGAGCCAGTTCAGGGGAGCATTAAATTACCACAAAAAGGAAAACAATTTGCATCATTGAACTGTAATAGGAGTGGGGGAGGATTTTACATGACACGCAACCTTTTTAAAAGTTGTTTTGTAAAAGACAACTTTAGAGTTGTTATCGTATTACACGAATTCTAATTTCCTGGATCACCATTGGTGTCCAATTAATGATCAGTCAGGTCTTAAAAAATATGTGAGAATATTTCTGTTAGTGATGAGGAGGTGATTAATAATAACTGAAAATTGGTACACACTCTGGGTCTCACAAGATGTACCAAAGACCAGGCTGAACTCTACCTGAGGTTCTTGATGGTAGAGACTTCTTTATGGAATAGCCCACGAAGAAGATTTTGGATTTGGGATCTTACTCTTCCAGGTTAAAATCTCAACTCTGCCATTTACTGGCTGTATGCCCCAGGAGAGCTTGCCAAACACTTTGAGCCTCAATTTTCTTACCTGGAAAATGGAAAAAAGAATATCTATCTTATAATTTTGAAGTTAAGATAAATGAGGTGGTATTTATAAAATATTAACACAGTGCCTTACTGACAAATGATGCCTATTTACCTCCTGTGGTGTCTTTTCACATATATTATAAGGGTCAGGTCTACCACTTATTAAATTAGGTGCTTCAACAGGTGAGTCCCTGGAAATCAAGGCAAATGGCTTAGGAAGGATCTTCATTACTTCAAGGACAGGGCATGAAAAAAGTAGAATGATCAAAGTCAAGAGCAAAGAATGTGAAAATAAGATAGATTGAGAATGTAACACATTAACGTTCCATTGAGATTCATTACTGTGACTTTTGCAAAGCTGATCTTGACCACATAATTTGAATCATGAGACTTAATGACCATCTTCACAAAGTTCCTAGATTCTTAAACTGTATTGAATATCACTGGATGGTAAGTTCCTCCCTTTGTCCGATGACAAAGATATATGGGTTTCCAGATTTCAGATGTCCTTTTCTTGGACTTGCTTTCCCCAACTGGTCTGACAAAATAATGTTCCAATAACTCCAGTTATATTCTGCCTTGTCTTATTTGATTAGGTTGTTTTACTCTCTATTGCAAGTCACAAAATATAGGCCAAAAAATAATGGCCTCCCTGTAGCTTTTTTCTCCACATATGCAGTCATGGTGATCTGAAGCAACAAAAATAATTGAAGAATGATGATTCTGTGTGTAAAACCTTCAAATGGATATACTAAGAATAAGATTCAAGCTTCTTTTAATGGACTTAGTAAGGCTACTATCTACCTCTGACCTCATCATCTCCCATTCTCTCCTTCAGTCACCGTACTCTAGCAATGTTGGCTTTTCTGTCCCCAGATTATAGTCACCAGCCTTGTTCAAGCCTCAGACTCTTTGCTTCACAATCTGTGCTCTTCCCAGAGGCTGGCATGACTGGCTGTTTGTAGTTATTCATTTCCTAGTACAAGGATTTATGCCCCAGAAAGACCTTCTTTAATCTGAAGTAGTCAGCCTTTCTTTCATTCCATTATGTCTTCTTCTTAGGATGTATCAGTATATGAACGTGTTTATTTATTTATTTGAGAGTGAGAGAAAGTGTGTGCATGTGTGCAAGTGGAGAAAGGGCAGAGGGAGAGAGAGAGAATCTTAAGCAGACTCCATGCCTGATGCTGGGCTTGATCCCATGACCCTGGGATCATAACCTGAGCCGAAATCAAGAATCAGAGGCTCAACTGACTGAGTCACCCAGGCACCCCTATATAAACTTATTTGTACTATTGATTTGTTTTCTTTAGACCATCCGTCTCCATCCCTCTCCCTCCACGCTAAACACAAGTTCCATAAAGGGAAGACATCCGTCTCCACTGCTTAGAGCAGCACATATCACTTAATGAATGAATGAAATGGATGAATTTCTCTCTATTGTGAACTACTCCTGGCGGTTCTGTCTTCGGAACTGGTTCATAAACACATAAATCAAAAATAGTTTAGTGGAAGAATAGAAAACCAACTAGCTACCCCAAAGTTGTCCTCTTCTCCCCAGCAGTGATAAATGGGCTCTGGAGTAAGAATCAGAGGATCTGGCTTCCAGCCAGTGAATTACCTGTTTACCCCTTAGGCAAGCTATTTCACTCCTCCATGCTTCTGCTTCTTCATGTATTAATGAGGAAGTAGATAATTTCTTTTTTTTTTAATGTTTATTTTTTTTGACAGACAGAGCATGAGCAGGGTGGGGGAGTGGGGGCCGCAGAGAGAGAGGGAGACACAGAATCCGAAGCAGGCTCCAGGCTCTGAGCTGTCAGCACAGAGCCCGACGAGCCTGGGGCTCGAACACCCAGACCGCGAGATCATGACCTGAGCCGAAGTTGGGCACTCAACCAACTGAGCCACCCAGGTGCCCCGGAAGTAGATAATTTCTAAGGTGTTTTCTATTCCCGACATCTTATGATTTTTAATGAAAAGGCTGGAATTTGGCAGTTGATGTCATGGCAGATATTTATAAATTTTGTATGACAACATGGATGGACTTTGAGGGAATTATAGTAAGTGAAATAAGTCAGAGAAAGGCAAATACTGTATAATTTCACTTGTATGTAGAATCTACAACAAAAATAAAAAATAAAAACACAAAAACAAAGAACCAAGACTCATAGAACAGATTGGTGATTGCCAGAGGTGGAGGATGGAGGTTGGACAAAATGAGTGAAGGTGATCAAAAAGTACAAACTTCCAGCTGTAAAATAAATGAGCCATAGGGATATAATGCACAGCATGGTGACTATAGTTAATATTACATATTAATAATAGTATTGCATATTTGAAAGTTGCCAAGAGAGTAGATCTCAAAAGTTCTCATCACAAGAAAAAGAATGTAACTATGAAAAGTGATGGATGTTAGTTAGATTTATTGTGGTGATCATTTCACAATAAATACAAATATCAAATCATTGTGTCTTATACCTGAAACCAGCATAATGTTATATGTCAATTATACTTCAGTAAAAATATTACCTGTGAATGTTGTATATGCTGGTCCTATATTAACATATCTCACAATTTCTAAGAAAAAAAAATTTAATGCTTGCATGAGATTGAAGTTAATGGATAGATTAGCTATCGTTGAAATCTCTGGAGGTCCCTGGGTAGCTCAGTTGGTTAAGCGTCCAACTCTTAGTTCTGGTTCGGGTCATGATCTCATGGCTTTGTGGGTTCAAGCCCTGCATTAGTGCAGAGCCTATTTGAGATTCTCTCTTTCCTCTCTCTCTCCGCTCTCCCCTACTCGTCTCTGTCTCTCTCAAAATAAATCAATAAACTTGAAAAAAAGAAATCTCTGAACTTTGCCATGGGTTTATGTCATAAGAGTTTCTTACAAATTTCTAAGTACCAGAATGAGAGATAGGCAGCATCTTCTGCCCAGAGGAGACAACCAGACCTCACAGGTAGTGTCTGGAATTTTCATTACATCTATCCAAATAGCGCTGTAACTTACAGCCATATTGCTTATAGAAGGTGGAGACAAAAGTACTAGTTAATAAAAAGCAGTCTTTCCACTTTTCAACGGACTCCTCTAACACTATGTAGGTAAACCTATAAAAAGATATGAACGATTCTAATACAGTCTACACAGCAGGGTTCTAATTGCACTTCTACTGATAAGTAGTTGTATGTCCTTTGACACTTTGGGCTGTGGTGAACTCATTTTTGAAATAATCTCACAGACCGTACAAATTCCCTGAAATTGTAATTCCAGCTTCTAATTTCTCTGAGTAAATATCTATAATAAGCAAAATTCATGGAAATATATCCGTAGAAATCTATTAAAGAGAAGAAACTGGTCAAGGAGGAAAGAAATTACATCTAAATGTATCTGTTAAGTATACCAGCCTTCTGCAGGTGGAGGAGAGGCTGAGAGACTATAGCAGGTGTTTTTCCTGCCTCTCATGAGAGGAAATTTAGTGCAGGGTAGCCAGAATGCAAAATCATTATTATGGGCCAATTGTTCAGTGACTTGTATAAAATGAGTTGGTTATTTGTCCTAAGGAGTGATCTCTACAGTAAAGGATACAAAGGGGCGCCTGGGTGGTTCAGTTGGTTAAGCGTCCAACACTTGACTTTTGATTTTGGCTCAGGTCATGATCTCAGGGTCCTGAGATCTCTGGGTCATGAGATCGAGCCCCGTGTTGGTGTCTGTGCTCAGTGTGGAGCCTACTTAAGATTCTATCTCCCTCTGCCCCTCCCCTGCTTGAGCTCTCTCTCTCTCTCTCCCTCTCTCCTCTCTCTCAGAAAAAAATACAAATACAAATGAATAAAGGAAATAAGGAAGGAAGTAAGGAAGAAAGAGATATAATGAACAATACTGTCCAAATTGGGAAGCCTATACCTTTGAAAGATAAATATACCTCTAGCTTTATGAGGAATTCAGCAGGGATCCACTGACGATTATAGAAAAAGTAATGTGATTAGATTAAAATCTTAACTCTTTCCAGACAGGAAAAAAAAAATTTAATTGAGTTTTTCCTCTCATAGTTATTTATTTTTAACATAATGAACTATTCCACATCTTCATTTTTGTTACCTTCTTTTCTGTTTGCTTTTCCCTTTCTTCTTTCCTATCTCCTGCTTGCATAAAGATGTTGATCTTCTACCCCTTCTATTCCATTTCTTATGTTAAAGATTGTCTTTGTAATTCAAATCTTCTGTTGGTTACTTTTAAATTTTTATTCCTACACTCATGAAAAATAGATTTAGAGCCATGTGTATATGGGTATACGTGTCCATGTCAGGTTTGTAATAGTCAAGAAAACTCAGTGAACTTGAAGGTAGAAGGTCAATGCTTTTCTCAATGTTGTGCTTAAGAATAACTTATGGAGGATGGGCTCCTGGGTGGCTCAGTCAGATGAGCTACCGACTTCGCCTCAGGTCATGATTTCTAAGTTCATGAGTTCGAGCCCCATATTGGGCTCTGTGCTGACAGCTCAGAGCCTGGAGGCTGCTTTAGATTCTGTATCTCCCTCTCTCTCTGCCCCTCCCTCGCTCGTGCTCTCTCTCTCTCTCTCAAAAATAAATAAACATTAAAAAAAAAGAATAACTTATGGAGGAGATGTAGCCTATGGTTATCTTTCAACAGGTTGCTAATAATTTTGAAAGATAAGTTTCTGCTCTTAAGTTCTTATTGTACACACCACTGCATATTAAACTAATTGATTGCCATGGATGCATAATAAGTAGCTGTGTTGAATATCTATCACTACATAACCAATCACTGCTAAATCTAGTGGCTTAAAAGAGCTATTTTCCTATTATTATTTAAGCTCATGAATCTGCTACATTTCCTAAATTTGACTGGCTATATTTGTTCTCTGCCATGGGTTTTAGCTGGTCTTTGTGGCATGGGTACATTACACGTGCCAGGTAAACTTTGAGATCTTCCATAGGGAAAGACTTCTTTTGAAACTCTACACAACACACATACATCTGCTACATGACTGCTGATATTGCCATGTGGCCTTATTAAAGCAGAAATATCTCCTAACAGGTCACAGTGATGGTGAACGTCTTCCCTTGGCATATGTTCTTTCCATTAGCTTAAGTATCAGATGGCCGTAGTTGGCAACTCTATTTTTTTTTTTCAAAAAGAGCTCATCGAGAATTCAAGGGTATATATCACTTATACCAAACTTTTTACTTAATAAAGCTCTATCATTTAAAGTTCCTGAATCCTAGGCAGAATTTAGTTTATTTTTAAATAATCAAGCAAATTGGGCACAACAGGAGCTTTTTCTTCACTGCACTTTTCCTAAATAAGTTCTGTGTTTAAATTCTGAGAGTTATTAAGAGCATTTATTTATAAACTGCAAGAAGCATTCACTCTCTCTCGCTCCCTCTCTCACTCTCTCATCCTCACTCCCTGTATTATTTCTTATGAACCTGCCCCTCCTTTTCACAAATACTAAGTGCCCTGTTTTACTCCATGACGGAGAACTGCAGTGAAATAATTGGTATTTGTTCTTATTCTAAGACTCTTTTTATATAAAATGTAAATCACAGCATCTTCCTTTTGCTTCCCTAATTTTGCAGTTCAAGCATGAGCAATTAAAGAGACTAGAGAAAGCCAATCCTAATATTTTCTTGCACATTTTAGCTGTGTTGCTGATGAAACATAAAGAATATACTATTCGGAACCTTTATATATACAACAGTCACCTTGTACTATTTCCCTTACCATACTCTACAAGTAGTTCAAATGAGCAAAAGAATTTGGAATTTAAGGGAAAATAAGCACACCAAGATTAACCACCCTCCCCTGGCATATACGAGCCACTTGGCTACTGTTAATGTAGCCTTAATCCATCCATGCCACAGTGAGAGACCATATGCCTGCTAAAAACCATAACAGTGAATGATTTGTCTTAGTTGCAACATTTTTGATGAAAAAAAATTTTCTATATTTCGTGACTTAGGTAATCTTTATAAAGCATAACTAAAATTTCCATATTAATTTGTTTTCATATTTATAACTCTTGCAAATCCACTGTTTCCCTCAGATGAAACCATTTCTTTATTCTTTTGATGGGCCAAATCTGAATCAAATTGAAAACAGGCAACTTCCTCCTTTGCTTGATATAGAATAAAATCACATTCTTCTGTTGAGATTCTTGGTTGAAAACATGGTAAGCTTTTGATTGTGGTGGTAAAGGAGCACTTCAAAGCATTGCTTCTGACCTGGGTCTCGGTTGTCATTGTTTGCAATCTGTACTGAACACATAGGTATATGTGTACATATGGTCACACTACTTGTAAGGTAATGATTTCCTTTTTCTCTTTTATATTCTAGGCTCACGCTTCATGAGGTACACCTTCATTTTGGTGAACTAAGAACAGTTTTTGTAAATCTCTGGGTCCCTCTTCTTGGCCCTTAGTGTTTCTTAAATCTTTGACTTTTCAGATGGTAGAGTTGCTCTGGTCCACTATTCTGTGTGACTGTTTCTAGGACCCACTGCTGAAGTAGATGTTGAAATTATTAATGTTTTTAGGTGAAAAAAAAGCACCTTGTCACCAAATATGCCAGGTTCGTGCAGATTAAATGAAACTATGTGTTGCTGATTCAATTAAAAAAAAAAAAAAAAGCCTGCTTCTACAGAAATGTGAAGTGCTTTTATGTCTTGAACATGATTTTGCAGGAGAAATCAGACTCTTTCCTTTGGGTCTTTATTCTTCCTTCATATAAAAGTGAAATTTCTTTGCAGAGAAGCCACATATCCCTGACAGTACAACCTGAGATCACGCTCTTAGAGAAACTAGGACTGCGAGGCTCAGGATCGCGTTGACCATGTTAGCCAGTTCTTTATTTGTTGTTTAATGTTTTTTAATGTTTATTTATTTTTGAGAGAGAGACAGAGAGAGAGAGAGAATGTGAGCAGGGGAGGGGCAGAGAGAGAGGGAGACACAGAATCCGAAGCAGGCTCCAGGCTCTGAGCTGTCAGCACAGAGCCCGATGCAGGGCTTGAACTCACAGTGAGATCATGACCTGAGCTGAAGTGGGTCATGCAATCCCACTAAAATTACATAAAAGGAATAAACAAGACAGGAATAAGAGTACAGGGGCAAAGAGAATTGGAGAGGAGAACAGCAGTAGACGGAATCTGGCTTCAGCTGGAAGAGTGATAACTAACATGGCAGAGGAAGCTGCGACCTAAAAGCACACGGGATGGATACTAAGGAGAGTTAATGTCCCGTGCTCCACCCTGGAAAGTCCCAGTGCACCATGAATGAAGGCATGGGCCGAAAGGGGGATATTAGTTAAATTAACGTATAAGGTGCTTACCATTTTCACCGCCCGCAAGCATGTCTTCCCATCCATCCCTGAGAAAAAATGGAAGTTTATTGGCAGGAAAAATGGAAACAGAGAGTCCTGGGGGCATTGAGACACCCAGCATGGGTAAAGTCAGAGGTGAAATACCAAAATCAAAACAAGGAGATTGTGTGGCGCCTGGGTGGCTCAGTCGGTTAAGTGACCGATTCTTTTTTTTTTTTTAATTTTTTAATGTTTCTTTGTTTATTTATTTATTTATTTTAGAGAGAGAGGAGAGACAGAGTGTGAGCAGGGAAGAGGCAGAGAGAGAGGAAGACACAGAATCTGAAGCAGGCTTCAGGCTCTGAGCAGTTAGTACAGAGCCTGACACGGGACTCGAACTCACGGACCATGAGATTATGACCTGAGCCACAGTCGGATGTTTAACCGACTGAGCCACCCAGGTGCCCCAAGTTTCTGATTCTTGATTTTGGCTCAGGTCATGATCTCATGATTTGTGAGATGGAGCCCTCCTGTGGGGCTCTGGGCTGACAGCATGGGGCCTGCTTGGATTCTTTCTCTCCTCTCTCTCTCTGCCCTCCCCTGATTATGCTCTCTTTCTCTCAAAATAAACAAACCTTTAAAAAAAGAATATTGTATTATATTATGAGACTGTCAACAAGTCTTCCTTTCTGTCCTCAGGATACCAGTACCAAGGCTTATAATTGCCAAGGAAACTCATGGGTCTCCCAGTAAAGATCTACACGTAATGACATTTGGAGTGCCATAATGAAAAGGCTACCTGTGCATGGTGGGCTGACATTGGTATGAAATCTGCTCTGTAGGAGACCTTTGGCAATATACTTTCACTGGTTAGGGCTTTTTGGCACAGCCACTAAAAGTGTCAATTTTATCACTGAAGTCAAGGAGTGCTGATTCATTCCCTTTGGGAAAATTAAATCTCTGAACAATTGCAGAGTGGATGAGCGACGTTTCCATAATGTTTTTGTTTGAGTCCCCCAGAAGCAAACCGTGAGACAGGGATTAAGGAACAAAAAGCCTACTTGAAAGGTGATCCCGAAGAATACGAGAAGGGGAATGAACTCAGAGGAGGAAGGCAGCCAATAAAGTGCTCAATAACAGTCCAGTTACCACTGTCTATACGTGGAGCTTAATCCTTCTGTGGACCACAGGAGTCAGGGTACAATACACCTCACAGTCATCCCTCTGAGGGGTGAGTGAGCTGGGATATTCATGCAATGATTCCAACTTTGCATTGTTGAAGGGCAGCTCTGGGGAGTATTAACTCCTTGGCACTTGCAAACTGCCACATAGGCAGCAAAGAGAGCTCCAAGAACCAGGGAGAGTCTTCAAGTAAAGCAGGGATGCTGTTGGAAGTCTAGTAGGTATGCAATGGGTGGAAAGTGCTAGAGAATTTGGGTAGGGCACCAACAGCATCTGCTACACTTAAAGAATTACTAATCTTCCTAAATTTGCTATCTGGATTATAATGTATTTGGGACCCACATAATTAAAGACCATAGTAATACATAAAAGCCTTCTTTATATTATTTGATTATTTTTCTAATTAAGTAGATAATTTTTGTACATGAATCTTGAGTCTACTCAAGTTTCATGGAAAAGACTGATTTTAATTATTTTTTAAGAGATTGTCCCCAAGAACATTTGAAAGCATATTTTAATCAACCTGGTAGTAAACTTTCTTTTCTCTTAAGTGGATCCCATTTTCATTTCCAGAAAAAATGATATTTAAGGTCAAAGACGGTGAAACTTTTATAAACTGAGGCATAATCTAAGGGTCAAATACAACTAGAGGAGAAAAGGAACATACTTCACTAATAATGGGCCAAGAAAAGTACACAGAGGAAGAATCAGTTAAAAACCTTTAGCTGCTTGGGGTGCCTGGGTGGCTCAGTTGATTGAGCTACCGACTTTGGCTCAGGTCATGATCTTGTGGGTCGTGAGTTCTCGCCTACATCAGGCTCTGTGCTGCAGGTGCAGGGCTTGCTTGGGATTCTTTCTCTCTCCCCCTTTCTCTGTCGCTCTTCCCTTTGTGCTTTTTCTTTCTCTCAAAATAAAATTAAAAACAAAATTAAAAACCTTTGCTACTGGGGCGCCTGGGTGGCTCAGTCGGTTAAGCGGCCGACTTTGGCTCAGGTCATGATCTCGCGGTCCGTGAGTTCGAGGCCCGCGTCAGGCTCTGTGCTGACAGCTCAGAGCCTGGAGCCTGTTTCGGATTCTGTGTCTCCCTCTCTCTGATCCTCCCCTGTTCATGCTCTGTCTCTCCCTGTCTCAAAAATAAATAAAACGTTAAAAAAAAATTAAAAACCTTTGCTACTTATGGAAACTAAAGCATATTCCTATCTACAGCTCCCTCTAATCTTCAAAGGTGAAGCAAAATCTCCAAAGTCCCTGGACACTGCTGGACAGAGAGAGAGCCATGAAAAGATTGGCGGGGAAGCCTGTGTATTGTGTATGTGTCTCCTTATTCACGAAAGAAAACCCATCCAGTCCACTGGCAAAAGCATTTGGCCACTCCGAGTTCCCTTTGCTCATGAAAAAAAAAATCTTTTTTTTGTTGTTTTTAAGGCCAAGAGGCAAACAATGTAACTGGGAAAGATACTGATTTCTTATGGCCCACACATATGTGCGGCACATCAAATTTTTAGCTGACAGTAATACTGTTTTCAGCACATATGCCTCTATTTATTTCTTACCATTAATTACATCCTAGGTATACAAATGGCTTTTATTTTTGTTGGGTACCAGCAGAACAAACATTTCTTGGGGAAAGCATGAAAGGTCAGAAGCCAAGTCCCTTTTCTGTATTTTCAGTCTTATAGTATGTGGCCTGAATATCTTAGATACAATACCAGAAAAAGAGGCTATTTTCTTCTTGAAATTGAGATCTATTTTAGGAGTAAGGAGCAGCCTGGATGTGTCTTCAGATTAATTTTTCTTCCAAAACATTCTTCCCATAGAATTCTTTCTCTGAATTGTTTCAATGCAATATCTGATTAAGTCATTTTTCATTATGGCCATGCAGTTTTTCCATATTTCTCAAAATGAAATTTATTATTTGGTTTAGTTGTTGCTTGGCTTGTTTTGTTCCTATATTTTGGAGAGGCAAGATGTTAAAATATTATTTCATGAAGTACTTCGAAATGCTACACATGTTTGGAATTATTCACATTTTATAACTTACGGGCAGTTACATAAACTTTTCCACTTGCTACTTGAATTGTTGTTTGTTTTGCATCGGGAGCATTACTTCAAAAACTAAATAACTTCTCTCAGTACATTCCAGGTACTTTTCCAGGTACAGAATTACACTTTTCTCCCCCATTTGTTTCATCTAATTTCATATTCCATGGGAAGGTGTATCTAAAATAAACAAAAAAATACAGTAAACCAATAAAAGCAACAATTCTCCAATAAGCTCAAGTCTTCTTCTTTTTTTTTTAAGAAAACATTTATTATTACCTGTTATGGATTGAATGTTTCTCTCCCCACTCCACCTTCATTCAGATGTTGAAGCCCTAACCCCAATGTGACTACCTTTGGAGATAGGACCTTTACGGAAGTCAGTAAGGTTAAATAAGGGTGGGGCTCTGATCAAATAGGATTTGTGTCCTTATAAGAAGAGACTGCAGAGAACCCACTCTTTCTGTCTCCACCATGTGATGACACAGTGAGAAGACAGCCATCTGCAAGCCAGGAAGAGCTCTCACCAGAAATAAAATCAGCTGGCCTCTTTGGAAGGCATAACAATGATCATGAATTGCTTCACTCCTAAGAATA
This sequence comes from Panthera leo, assembly GCF_018350215.1. Taxonomy (NCBI): domain Eukaryota; kingdom Metazoa; phylum Chordata; class Mammalia; order Carnivora; family Felidae; genus Panthera; species Panthera leo. The sequence goes on along the minus strand of NC_056687.1, from coordinate 142,672,503 downwards.
AATTGTCATATTGTGGAAATTAGTTAATTTAGGTTTGTTTGCATTCTCAGATCTCTGATATATTTTTAAAAAACACTTTGATTTTATAGCTTACCTGGCTTGTTTTTGTTAAGGTGGAAGAAATGATAACGTGATTTTCCTCATCTTTTTTGAACGTGGAAATCCCTAATGCCTTAAAAATGCAATTTGAAGGCATTTCTGACTTTATGTTGGTCTCGTTTTAGAGATCTACAGTGGAATTTACTAAAAATGATTTGCTAGCTGCACAGTACATTGTTTTATCTTTGATTAACATCCATCAACTGGCTAATAAATTTCAATGATTGACAAATTTGTAGATAATATTCTACTTTCAATAATGTTTCATTTACTGGAACATAGACATTGGGTTAGGCCAGGCCAGCCCAGCGTTTACTTAAAATTACTGCCACTGTATGTAATCAGCTTTTTATTGGTCCTTGACCTGCTATGATTTTTTTCACTAAAGCTCTTCCATTATCCTTGGATGAAATGTCATCATCTTATTGTTTTAGCTATTTTATTTACAATTTCATCTGTACATATTTATATTTATCTCTATCGTTCATGTTTATACTATGTTTTTTTAAAAAATGTGGGATGTTTCCTTTTAAATTTCATTTAAGAAAAATAATCTGCATTTATTGGAATTTATTAAAGAAAAGTCACGCTTAATTTTATTTTAGAGCTGAAATATGTATTTCTTGTCCTTCTTGTCCTATAAACACGTCCTTCTCCAGTTACCCCCCTTTCAGTAATCTGAGCTGTACAAGTCTCATTGCCTGCGTGTCATAAAACTGTGAACGTGCCAACTGACATCATAATCATTTTCTTAATTCACTCATTAATTCATTTGTCTTTTAACAAATGGTCATTGAGAACTCACCAGGCACTCTGCACGTGCTTGATACTTGATACAATAGTAAGCAAGAGTCGTTGACCTGGATCGATTATATTACGCTGTCTCACATTCTTTCATGTTCATATCTTTTTAGTCAATGATTTCATGTGATGCTTTTCAGAGATGCTAATGTCAGTAACATAACTCACTTTTCAGTATTCTTTTGCAGTGCTGAGTCAAGTTAAAGATGAAAAGCCCTTATTTGGCTTGTAGAATCTTAGATTTATTGATTTACTGTTGCCTTCATAGACATTCCAGGTGGCAGGTCCAGACTAGCACCTGGCAGATAGTCCCACTAAGAATCATATAAGAAATTGAAAATATACTTAACTAACAAGATTTCACACTTACCCCATTTTTAACCTCCCTTTAAACATACTAAGAACCCAAATTTTTATGGATGGAGATACATTGAAAGAACATACAAGAGGAGGCACCGCAGGTTTTGTTCTTCTTCTTTTTTAAAAAATTTATGTATTTATCTTGAGAGAGAGTGGAGCAGGGGAGGGGCAGAGAGAGAAAGAGAGAGAGAGGATCCCAAGCAGGCACCATGCTGTCAGCACGGAGCCTGATGCAGAGCTTGAACTCACAAACTGTGAGATCATGACCTGAGCCAAAACCAAGAGTCGGTTGCTTCAACTGACTGAGCCACACAGGCACCCCTGCAGCTTCTATTCTAATTCTTAGATATTAGGTGTCATGGGAGATATCTGCCTATCTTTTTGTGATCCCATGGCATCTTCTTTTACCAGGACCTGACATTCTAAAGGGTGATTGGTATAAAAATTCTCAAGATTGCCAAATGTCCTTGAAATTTCATGAGTAAAGAATAGATTATTCTGTTTTGCTCAACTAAAGAGTTTGCAATACATTAACATTTCTTGATGAAACAAGGTTGTCAGTTAGTTAAGCCATTTTTTAGGATGAGAAGAGTTGTATTACTATGACCCTGAGCTATTTTTTTATCAATCAGTGGTCGATTATTTTAAATTTTCAGGATTGCCTACCTTTATCAATCCTTCCTCCTTCCCTAACAGTTTTATCTGTTACCAGTAACAGCCAGCTAGTATAACTTTTCATCATTCTGTGTATTCATGGTCGGTACTTAGATTCAAGTGTGATTGACAGAGTTCTCAGTATATTGGTTGCTTCGAATATGGCCCATCTGGATGGACCAAACGTTGAAAACTGTTCTCTTTTGGAAACAGAATTTAACTGCTGCTATATATCAACACTTGGATACCCTTGGGGAAGCTTTATCTAAATATATCTTGTACTAAATGTAATGTGAAGGCCCTTGTAGCACTGGTTGTAAACATGTGACTCCAGGAGAGGTTCCTGAGAATGAGGTGGGTGGGGCAGAACCACCCACCGTGACTTGCGACTTCCAACAGAGCCATTTGCACCACCACAAGTCACTGATAGCCCTGCCTTGCTGGCCTTCCTGGTCACCACCGATAAGCTCCTCCCTTTCTATTCTATCTCCAGAGAGCAATTAAGAGCAAGGTGGAGAATATGTTCCTTGGAGAAGTAAATAGACTGCACATAAATGTATTGGATGTCAACTGAGGTTTTCCATAGATAACTTGCAATCCTTAAGTGGGGGAGATGGACAATCGAATTATTGATTTCAACTTCAAAATCAGATAGGTTGGCCCATAATTCTTTTGGAGAAAAGCAGAGAACCATTTAGTCATAGCACTGAAAGTGGAGGCTGAAGCAAAAGAGAACACATTTTTGTACCCTAAAACTCACATGATGCAAAGCTTTTTTATTGAAAGAAAAAAAAAAAAGACCCAAGAGTTTAGAGAATAGTGTTCCATGGCCCTGTCTCTGGAGTAGCCCAAAGAATGAGTTACAAATACACATTTTACCATGTTTATATGCCTGACTTAATGGTTGATTATATTCTACCATGTTTTTTTTTTTTTTTTTATTCTACCATGTTTGAAATTAGCTAGACATATACATATTGGGGCTAATGGAAAGAGAGGGCAGAAGATGCCATGAGAAAATGTCTGGTGGAAAGTTAGGTATGCAAGTTGAATTTCCTTTCTACACCTTCTACTCCTTGGAAGATTCCTTAAATCTTAATATAAATCTCATCTTCATCATCCTTCTCCCTGATTCTCTTCCCTTTCTCAGAGCTTGATGGGTGTACTGCCTGGGTCTTGGGTTTCTTAGTCAGTCTGTCAGAAGCCTGCGTCATGCTTACCATGGAGATCTAACAGCATTTTCTTGCCCCACACCACCCCCAAAACCCACTGATCACTTTAAGGGAGGTTGGAATGCTCCCTTATACTCAGTTTCCATGCAATGATTCAATTTAACACACATACACATTGACACATCGTGCTAACTAATGTGGCAAGAACCGGGCATATAAACGGGCAGATGTAGACTAAACATCTGCTGTGGTCTCCTGCACATGTTAATCTTGATTAGTCACTACTGTAATTTAAGTCCAGAATCCTTCCAATAACTTCTATTACTTCTTTCCTCGTTTTTTTCTGACTTTGCATTCATGCATCAGTGTGCACGTATTGATTCAGACCTACACCAACCAGCAGACAAGTGTAAGTCCTGTGGCCATTACCCCTGAGCAACTGAATTGTACTAAAATTTTTTCTAAGTTTAAAAACTTTAATGAAAAGTTGAAGGATGATGTGGAAGGATCCCATTACACACTTTCTGGTTTTCTTCCTTCTTTTTGGCCTATTTCTCTCATTCTTCATCATGTCAAACGACTTGGCCTTGACCACTTGACCTTCTCTACCACATGCCCCTTAAAAATGTAAAAATACACTTTTTTACGTGCTTCTCTTATATGGTGCAGCTCCAGAAATCAAGGCTACTTCCATAGAGGGAACTCTACCCCTCCCTTCAAGTGTAGACAAATGAGTTATTCAACAATTAATGGTGTAGCAAAATAAATGTGACCGCCAATGTAGACAAGTCTCTAGGGAAATTTGGATCTCCAAATAACTTTAAATAATGTAAAAAAATCTGCATAGATTAGAAATGGGATATCTGAATAGAAGAAAACTAGAGGTAGTCAAATATCTACCCCTAAATCTGCATCAGGTCAAAATAATATCTTCTGTTTTCCAGATTTTCAAGAACCTCTTATTTCTATTTTATAGAAAATGCTCCAGTGTAGAGAAGTTACGGTAATTATAAAAATCTTCCCAAATTGTTCTGCAAACATAATATGACCCCGATATCATGAATGAAAAAAGAATGCATAAAAAGCTTCATTTTCTTTAACAGTTTACAGGTACTAGTCTAAATTTTTTCCTGAGTCAATGTTAAAAAGTTAAGTTTTTAAAAATTTGCTCATTTTATGTTTCCCAACTTGTTAGCATATTAGCATTAATTCCATTCTTTTATTATGTTTTTAAATTTAATTTTATCAAAGTATCACATACATGAAAAATGTGCATAAAACTCTTATAAGGTAGATTAATAGTCAAAAAAACAAATACAAATAAAAGCAGTACTCAGAAAATTAATACAATATATAAAGTATCAGAAGTCCTCTCCATTTTCTCTGAGGGAAACTATGTTAATAAACATTATTCTGCCTTGTACAACCATAGACTGGTTTTGTGTTTTTGAACTTTATCTAGCTGAATCCTATGGTATATACTCTTGTGTCTGGTGTTTTCTCTTAAGGTAAGGATTTATCCATGTTTTAGAATGTAGTTACAATTTGTTAGCTTTTATTAGTGTGTGGTATCCCTTTGTGTAAATATGCCACAATGTATTTATTCCTTCTATTATTTTATTTTATTTCAAAGTTGATTTATTTATTTTGAGAGAGAAAGAGAGCGAGCGAGCTGGGAGGGGCAGAGAGAGGGAGAGACAGAACCCCAAGTAGGCTTTGGGCTGTCAGTGCAGAGCTCGACAGGGCTTGAACTCATGAACCATGAAATCGTGACCTGAGCTGAAATTAATTTTAGAATAGAATTGCTGGATCACAGGGTGTGAACATGTTTAAGCATCTTTCTAGATGGGTGCCCCAATTTAAATTCTTAACAGCATAGCTGTAATATAATGCCCCCCCCACCCCCCACCCCCCCCCCCCGCAGCACACACAATTGGTGTTCAGTGTTTTTCATTCATTACAGGTGTGTAATAGTACCTCGTTTTGGTCTTAATTTTCATTCATTTATGATTAATGATACTGAGCCCTTTATGTTTACTGCTCATTTGCATGCCTTTCATGTTGTGTGGAAGTCTCTGAGCCCATCTGCTTTCTCTTACTAAGTTAAAAAAAATATATAGTCTAGATGCAAATCTTTCATCATATACATACGTGGAAATTATCTTTGACCCCCGAAGTCTTTCCCTTTCTCTCTCTTAAATGGTGTCTTTTGAGAAAGAGAGTTTTTTCTTCATTTTAACTTAGACTAATTTATCTGTTTTTCTCCTTTTTGGGTTTTTGCTGTTCTTGCAGCTTGCTTAAAATATCCTTGCCTAACATAGGGTGTTAAAGACATCCTTCGATGTTTTCTTCTAGAAACTTTATTGTTTTACTTTTCTTATTTTAATCTATGTAATCCATTGGGAATTGGTGTGTGTGTGTGTGTGTGTGTGTGTGTGTGTGTGTGTGTGTGTGAGAGAGAGAGAGAGAGAGAGAGAGAGAGAGAGAGAGAGAGAGATTGTCAAAATTTCATTTTCGCATGGGCTCTTCTATTGTTCCAGCACCATGTATTGAAAAGACCATCCTTTCCCACCTCTGCTGTGGCACCTGGGTCAGAACTCTAGTGACTGTTTAAGTGTGAGTCTGTTGCTGAGCTCCACATCTGTGACTTCTGTTTTGATGCCTATACCATCATAATTCCTATTCCTTTGCAATGAATTTGGTGTTTGACTGTAGGGATTCTCCAGCTTTGGCCCTCTTTAGCATAAATTTGGCTTTTCTTGGCCCTCTGTATTTGTATATAAACTTTAAAATTATCTTGTCAGTTTACAGACAGACACACATACACACAGAGACCTGGTGAAATTATATTGATTCTGTGGATCCATTTATGGAGAATTCTATTTGTTTACAAAATGGAATCTTCTGGAAACATGACTAATCACTCTGCTTACTTGGGTATTCTTAAATTAAATTTCTCACAATTATGTTTTATAGTTTCTAGTGTGCGTGTTATATTTATTCTTAGCTACTTGACTTTTTCATGCTCTTGTATATTTTAATATTTTCTGATTATTTGTTGCTGGTATATAGAAATCTAAATTGATTTTTTATTCCACTACCTAGCTATATCATTTTGTTATTTAAGTTTCTATTAAGTTTAAGTTTATACTTAAATTTCTATTTTATCTGCAATTAGCTAACATTTATATGCTTCTGTTTTCTGATGTGTAAAAAAAGACATACTCTTGATAGTTCTAACTACACAGAGATAGTGTGATAATTAATTGAAATAATACATATCAAACACTTAGAACAGTTTTTAGCACATAATAATTGCTATACAAATGTTGGGTATTATTATATATACTAACATAAAATGATTTCCCAGACATTGTTAACACACATAAATCAAAGCATCATAACTCCATCCATGTTTAAACAGCAATGATTATGTGTGCAAGTGTGCATATTTACATGAATGTGTAGAAAAGGCCAGAGAGAACACAAATTAGTGTGTTAATAGTGGATACTTCTGTGATGAGCATGAGATGGGGAAGTGTAAAGGACTTTTTTATGTGTACTTCTATATTTGTTTTGTTTGTTGGTTGTTTTTTTTTGTAATGAGACTGTATTTGATTTTTACTTACATCCCATAAAATTCTACTTTTAGTTTTTTGTTTTGTTTTGTTTTGTTGAAGGAGAGAAAGAGAGAGAGAATGAGCTGGGGAAAGGCAGAGAGTGAGGGAGAGAGAGAGAGAATCCAAGCAGGCCCTGAGCTATCAGTGTAGAGCCTGACACAGGGCTCAGTTTCACAACCATGAGATCACGACCTGAGCCAAAATCAAGAGTTGGACACCTGAGCGTCCCAGTCGCCCCTAATTTTTCTTTTAAAAAGGCCCTATGGAGCATAGAGAAGAGCCAGAGAGCCCATAGGTCAGTATAATCTTTCAATGCTAGGGAGCTAGTTCCAAAGAGAAATTTCCAGGGCTCACAATTAGCCGCAGCCTCATACCTAGAAAGTTTGGATTTTAGATATACCTCATATGAAGAATGAACAGATCTCAGTGGTGATCAGAAATGAAAGGGGAGGGAGAGAGAGAGGAGGTCTCTTCGATGTCTAGGTTTCTGGTTTTGGTGACTGTGTGTGGATGGTAGCGTTAGTCAACAAAACGGCAAACACTGGAGGCAGGTAGGTTTGTAGAGAAAAACAAAAGCCAATTCCATTCTGGTCCTCCAATATCTGAGAGATGTGTGTCCCATTCAAAGATCATTATTCTACACACACCATAGAATATTAAACTCCTTTTTCTTGTGATGGTCTGCTTTCTCACAAAGATGAACGGCTCTTTAAAATAACAACAAAATGAACTTTAGATGCTCTTCTGTTTCTACACAAACTAATAGGATCCCCAGTGACTGAGAAAAAATATTCCTCCTCCCCCTTTTCTCTGTTATTACCTCATGAGGGCCCCTAACTCACCAACCAGCCATTCAGAAATGGGTGTGAGGTCCTGAGGCCTTTGGGCATCTGCAGGCAGGGTCCCTTTTTTTTTATGTTTTGGTTGACCAGAGGTACGCTGTCTCTACCAACACAGCATAACTCCTGAGTGAGAAGTAAGAATAAAATACCATTAGTTTGTTGTTTTAGCTAGTTGACACAAATTGGTTGGCGTATTGTTTTTTTCTCTCAATGAATTCATTGTAGCAACGATTCATTATTCACAAAATTTTCATTAAATTTCCTGCAAGTTCAGGAAACTGGACCAGGCCTAGTATCTTGGATTTAAATATTAAGTGGTCATTGTCATTTTTATGACTCTCAGAAGGGCCCTAAATCTATTTTCTGTATAAAGGACTTAAAATACTTTACAATAGAATAGTGAATAGCACTTGAGAATATAGAGTGTGGAATTTTCAGTAAGCCTTTATGGATCGCCTTGTATTTTTATCAATGTATCCAAACAATAAAAGTTTAATGAATTATCAGCGTAAACACATAGTAATATCTCAGGCCTGAAGAAACAATAGGGGTTTTCTCTTAGTTACCAAGAGAAGTCTCTATTGGATTTTATCTTCTCAGCAAAAATCAACAACACTGACATTTCTTGGAAGGTCCTTTGTGTTGAGACATGGTCTAGGTATGAGGATTTATGGTAATTATTCAAGCAAAAAATAATTGAAGCTATCATTCAGTATGTGTGACTAGAAAACAATAGGCTAAGGAGAAATGTGGCTAAATGATAAAAAAACAAAAGATGAGTGGGTAGTGTGTCATGAAATCTTGGCAATGGTTTTCCAGGGACTGTATCTTAACCCAATTGTAAGAAACCAATATATGGATTTCCTGACACTTTTACATACAGTTATAATTTTAAAAAAACCTTATTTCTGAGACAGACACACACATACACACACACACACACACACACACACACACATCTACACAGTAAAGAACATAATTCTATGAATACTTTAGTCTAAAGCCAACATTCAATTTAGAAGATAATTAAGGGAAAGGGAATTTCTTCTGAATTATCCACACTGACTTTCAAATAGTTCTCACTGGAAGTAGCGAAAAGCAAACCAACAAGAAAATACAGTCTTTCTGGAAATGTTTTAATAACTCAGTGTATTAGTTGCCTATTGCAGCTGTAATAATGATTGATGTCTTTCTCACACACAATATGAATCCAACCCATCCTTAGGTCCCCAAAAGTTCGAACCCTTAGAGCATAAAGTCAGGTTCAAAATCTGATCTAAATCTCATTAATTCTAAAGTCTCAAATCTCATCATTAAATCATCTAAAATGAGTGTGAATGAAGCTCTAGATATATTTCATCCTGGCACAAAATTCCTCTCCATCTGTGCACCTGTAACACTGAAGACTCAAGTTATCTGCTCCAAAAATAAAATTATGGGACAGGCACTGGATATGTTATACGTATCCCCATCCACTAAAGGAGAAAATGAAAGGAAAAAAGGAGGTCCCAAGCAATTTTGAAATTCAACTGAGCAAACTCCATTAGTTTTTTTTTTATAATGTTTATTTATTTTTGAGAGAGTGCAAACAAGGGAGGGTTAGAGAGAGAGGGGGACAGAGGATCTGAGCAGTTTCTGTGCTAACAGCAGTGAGCCCTATGTGGGGCTTGAACTCATGAACTGTGAGATCATTACCCGAGTTGGACACTCGACTGACTGAGCCACCCGAGAGCCCCTCCATTAAGTTTTAAGGCCCAGAAATAGTTGGTTCCTCGGTGGTCAATGGATGCACCTTCTGGGCTCAAAGTTCTGTCCTACTGTCCCAAAGAATCATCCTTCCTTTTTCATTAAAGGTACTATGAGTTGAAAGCTGAGTAGTTTATTAGTCTGTCCTGCCTACAAGTTTTTGGGAGTCCAACAACTTGTGGTTCTCCTGTTATATCTCAGGAACTCATTCCATTAGATAAAATGTTTCTGCACGGGTCTCTTCTAAATGATCTCATCTCTACTTTTGTCTTCTGCTGAGATAGCATGAGGAGACCCATGATTTGCATGACTCATCACTTCAAAGGGCCTTCTGTGTGAATGAATATTGTGACTTTTGTCTCCTCCGAGAACCTAGGAAAAGGCTCTAGAGAATCAGCCTTGGATTTGTCTCCAGAGCATACCTTCCTGACAGTAAATGTCTTAATTTTGGTATCATTTACGATCTGGATAAGGCTAAACATTTACACCAAATCCTTGATTCTTTTTACATCATGTTTCTTCTCTCAGGTTATCTCTTTTTTTTTTCTCACATTTTACCATAGGCAACAAAGAGGGCCAGGCTACATCTTTAACACTTTGCTTGGAAATCTCTTTAGCTGAATATCCAAGTCCATTGTCAGTTCTACTCTCCACTCAACTATGTGACCCACTTCAGCTATGCTTCCTGCCGCTAAATAACAAGGATGCCTTTTCTTTCAGCTTTCAATAGCTTGTTACCATTTATTTCTGAGTCTTTAGCAGCAGCCCCTGTAATGTCCACATTTCAATCAACAGTCTTTTTATGATAATTTTTTATTTATTATCTGAAAGCATGCACGAGTGGGAGAGAGGGGCAGAGGGAGAGAGAGAGAGAATCTTAAGCAGGCTTCACACTCAGTGCAGAACCCAATGTGGGGCTTGATCCCATGACCCTGGGATCATGACCCGAGCAGAAATCAAGAGTTGGACACTCAACTGACTGAGCCACCCAAGCACCTCTATGATAATTTAAATATTCTCTAAGATGATATGAGCTTAATTCCTTCTGAGCCCTCGTGAGCAGCACGTCAGTACCCATATTTGTACCAATAGTCTGTCCACAGGAATCTAGGCTTCTTCTTTCATGCACCTCAGAATTCCTCAGTCCTCTAACATTGTCAAATTCCAAAGCCACATCTACATTTTTTAGGTATTTGTTATAGCAGCATTTCCAGATACCAAAAAGTACATTCGTTTCTTATTGTTGCTGCAACAAATTATCACAAATTTAGTGCCTTAAAATAGCACAAAAATGTTCTCTTATAGTTTGGAGGGGCTGAAGAAGTCTGCTATGAGTGTTGTGGGACTAAAACCAAGGTGTTAGCTGGTTTGGTTCCTTCCGGAGTCTTTGAGGGGAGAATCAGCTTCTTTGTCCTTTTCAGCTTCTAGAGGCTTCCTGTATTCCCTAGCTCCTGACCCCTTTCTTATATCACCCCAACCTCTTACTTCCATTGTCATAGCTCTTACTACTTTTATGATCTCTTGCCTCTCTCTTACAAAGACCCTTGTGATTATATCAAGCCCCCAGATAATCCAGGATAATCTCCCCACCTAAAAACCACTAACTTAGTCAAATCTACAAAGTACCCTTGCCATGTTAAGATAACATACTCACTGGTTCTGGGATTAAGATATTGGATTGATTTGGTGGACATCTTTGGGGGAATCATTCAAAGAAAATCGATTTTTTTTTGCTTAAATTATCCAATTTGGATATTTTTTTTAGCCCTCTATTTTTGGCATTTACTTATTCACTTGTCTTTTATTTAATTCATTAGCACTTGATAATCATTTCACCTGGACCAGGCTCTGTATCATGTGTCAGGGCTAAAAGAGATGATTACTAGGTTTTCTATACTCAGAGCCCAGAATGTCAGATCAATGAGGATCAATATCCTAGTGACTGTTTGTCATTAAGTAAAAGGACATAATCACGTATGTCAAGTATGTTTCAAAATATTGACCAACTGAACAGCCATCCTTTGGGAGTCCCGGGTAAAGACAGATGACCTGACAATACTCACACATTTATTCACAATTTTGAGCAATGTAAGAGGCTTTAAACCTGAATTTTTCTTTAGTATAAAGCATTTTGTGCATTTATCATAGAAATCCCAATCCTTAGACAATCCTGGTCCCTACCAATGGCTGACAAAGTTCTAGAAGCATTGAAAATGTTTACTAAATTCTTCTCAAACTGAATTTAACTGAATTTGGATTTGAGTTGCAAATAAAGACCGTTTGGGAAAAACTCATCCTTTCTGTTGTAAGTGGGATTTGGGAAGAGTGTAATAAGGTTCTTTTTGTTTACTTCCACTTCATCTGGTGGTCAGAGAAAAGAAGCTTCTATCACGTGTGACATAGAGAAATGAGATCAGAAGAGAAGACAGTACCAGTTGGAATTGGAGATGTGATCAGGAGAGGTTTTTATTTTTCCCTCGGTAGTCTACAGAGCCTTGACAGCTGTATCCTCCCTAAAAAACCTTAATAACACAACTACTCTGTTTGGCATTGGTGCTAGAGCTGCTGATCATCAATTTTATACTTGCTAATGATTTACGAGTAGCCAACCCAGTCCCAGAGTCTGCAGTCCATTAGCACTGGCAGCCATAGAGGAAATAGTGGCCTTGAGATGCTACACAGCTATAAAGAGCCAGGATTGTCTAGTCTCGACACTTTTTAATGCTGCCAATAACAGTGCGGTCTTGGACATAAACTCTGTTCCTGGCTCAAAAAATGACACTATCATTGATACCAAAGATTTATCCTATAAAAGACAGACTGTGCTGGTGTGGAGTCTTCTCATCTGTAATCCAGAGGGCTGGGCTAAAATGGATCCTTTCACTGTGGACCAAATCCAGGCACCAAAGGGTTTGCTGAACAAATGGGTAGAATAAACATGGGAGTGTTTATCTGCCCTAAGGGTAAAGGCAAACAAATTAATTTCAATCTCTTTAACAGGTGCCTTGGCATTCCGCAAATGAGTGTGATAGCTACCAATGTCTCTTAGGTATCAGTTAAAGCATTCTAGAGGTTCTGTAAAATCCAGAGCCTTTGTCTCCCATCGCCTCTCTCCATTGCCCAGGTAGCAATGCTTTTTCTGTTTTTCTTTCCCTTATCATCATTATCAACTTATCATTTATTAAGCACCCACCATATACCAGGTACTTTAATGTGCAGCTTATTCAAATGACTCAATTTCATCGCTCCATTCAAGTGCCAATTTTAGGAGAAACTGCCTCCACACCCATGATCTTCCCAATTGGGCCCTTTGGGTCCCTTTTGTGCTTTCAGATACCTTGACGTGGGTCAGGGAAGAAACTCTCATAGAGCAGCCAAAAATTACGGGCTTCAATGATGCAAAGCATGGGCAAGATGTTGTCTTACTTACATTATGACTAAAGAACTGGCTTGTGGGGGCTCTGGGTATGGAATGGGTACATTGTGACATATTCAAAGACAGCAAGCCAGTGTTGGCAAATTTTACTGAGTTGGAACCTCAGGACTGGTGAACTCTCTCATACTCCGAGGCAGGAAAATAGCATTCATTGTAGCACTTCTTGCTGTGGTCCACATACCCTGGCACTTTCCACACAGCCAATCCTCCTCTAGAAAATGGGCCTTGGGTTTCCACACCCTTAGTTTGGCACTTCTCTTCCTTGGACTTTCACCAATGTCCCCTTTCTACCTTTGACACTGAAGCCTTCACCAGGCTCTTATCCCCCCCAAAAGAATATGCAAGGTATCTAGAAATGCTTAGTTTTCCTAGATCTGGGCCCCTAACCGTTATTCACAGAAAATGTGTTTATTCTACCTCAAGGGTAAGAAGGTTTGGGGCAAAAATGTGGGTCCCAGGACTTCCAGAAAAAAAGAAATAAAGTTGAGTTTTATATTAAAAATTAGAACAAGTTGCATGTTACTGGGAGGAAGTAGAGCATGGTGGCTGGGCTGTGTGTATTCTCAGGTCAGTCTGCGTGGGTGTGCAACCAGAGTCTATCGCTGACTGACTGAATCACTTCATGGAGTTGGCAGGTTTTTTTCCATCAAGGGTTAATAGTAAATAGTTTGATTCTGTGGCCATGCAGTCTTTATTACATCTACTCAATTCTACCCCTGTAGCATGACAGCAACCACAAGCATTGCATAAACAAATGAGCATGACAGTGTTTTAGTAAAACTTTACTGAAAAACAAAAACAAACAAACAAAAAGAGATATTGGGCTGGACTCAGTTCATGGGCTACAGTTTACCACACACTCTGACCTATGCCAATTTACTTAATGATATGGACGGATTGTGTGTGTCTCCAAAATTCATCCCGGGAGGGTGGTACCTGGAGGTGGAGTGTTTGGGGGGTTTTGGGTCCTGAGGATGGAGTTCTCCATGAGGAGAGAATCTTCATGAATGGCTTAGTGCCCATATAAAAGGGGTCCCGGAGAGCTCCCTCACCTCTTCTGCCATGTGAAGACACAGGGAGGTAGATTACCATCTATGAACCAGGAAGCAAGCTTTCACCACACACTGAATCTGCTGTCCCCTTTATTTGGGACTTCTCAAGCTCCAGAACTGTGAAAAATAATTGTTTGATGTTTAAGCCACCCAGTGTATGGTATGTTTGTGGTAGTAGCCCCAAGAGACTAAGGCCCTTGTCTTCTATGACTTCATTTATAAAGTAGAGATAATAAGATAATACTAATGCATGTAAATTACTTAGAAGCATACCTGGCATTCGAGAAATTCTATTACTATCTTTGCTGTTGTTCCTATATAATTTTATATCCAGCTGCCAACTCAACATTTGCACTTGGTTATCTGATTGACATTTCAAATTTAATAAGTCCAAAACTGACCTCCTGATCATTCTTATCAAATCTGCCTCTCTCTCAGACTTCCCCATTTCAGCTGATGGCAATTCCATCATTCCAGTTGCTCAAACCAAAACCTTGGACTCAATGCCAACTCTATTCTCTCCCCCATATCCTATATTTAATCCAATAGGACGTTTTATTGGCTGTATATTTAAATATAACCAAAACCTGATCACCTGTCCCTATTTCTACCGCTACCACCTGGTGTAAGCCCCATCATCTCTTGGCTGTAATTGGACCTTTTCATGGAAATTTGAGGAAAATCCTCCTCCTATCGTTACTCTCTGGCTAACCCCACCGTCCCTCATGTGGCTTACTAAAGTTGGTTTTACTCTATTTGTAACTATTTTAAAATCTTAACTAAAGTAAACGGGCCCTATTTTCCTGACCACCATATGATCATTGGAGAATCTTAAGCATTATACGTAGGGAATAAAAGCGTTTCCATCAGGCAGGACATTTGCCAAGAAAAATAAGAGGAGGGTGACTTAAATTTTCTGTGGTTCGCTCAGTTCCTGTGCCTTACCAGATGCCAGGTAGAAGATTGCTCGATGGGAGCTAATTTAGTTACTTCCTCCTAACCAAGATGTGTTAAGTCTGGATGGGGCTGGGACTAGGGTGAAGACAAAGAGATGTTTGCCTGTGGTGCAAAATTTGAGAGGGTGCCCAAAACTCTGTAGTCAAGAGAAATACTACTTTAATGCAATATTCTAAAAGAATCAAATCAGCAAACTATGGCTCTTGGCAAAACCTCCTGTTTTTGTCAGTGAAATTTAATTAGAAGAGACCTATCCATTTCTGAGGGAGTGGGTCACAACCCTGGAGGAAGAGCAGTAGGAAGCTGACCATCAAGCCTTTGTGCCTGGAACTGCCTCTCACTAATAAGAATCACCTTCCAAATGACCCTGGTGCAATGGGAAGGAAATTGGCCAGGGAAGCTTGTTGACCAGCATTCTAGTTCAGGCACTGCCACTGGCCCCGGGCAAGCCTTGTAATCTCTCCTCATCCATGAAATTAAAGGTTTGGACTTCGTCATCCTCAAAGGCCTTGTACTTCTAAAATTCTACAAAATCCGTTTGCCAAATTTTCTCTAGGTATCCAGTCATGTATGCCATTTGTCTTGTTCCTGAATCCTCTGCAATGCAATCACACTTTGCTTTTTTCCAACCAAGTTCCTTTCATTCTTAGCTTTGTGATGGTTAATTCCAGTGTAGTTAAAGTGCAGCCTGGAGCTGCCTCCAAATCCCATTTAGTCCTGACGTATCAGCATCTCCCTGCAGAACACTGTGCTCTCCTTTTTGTGCAGATGATCATGGTACATGCTAGAATTCTTCTCATCCTGTTGGTTTCATTCTGCAAGTGCTTTTATATCCTGTTCATAAATCTGAATAATAATAACTGTAAGTTGGAGGCTGCTGGCTAGCAGCTTTATTCTTTTCTGAAGGTGAGACCAAAGTGAATAGGCATATAGCAGACACATTTACAGGAAATGAAAAGAAGAATGTGGGAAGAATTCACTCATGTAAGTGAGCCACTCCTTCTCTAAAGAGCTCCAAGCCTGGCTTTGGTGAGTAAAGGGAAGGCAGAGAGTGACCATAAGGATTTGGGAAATATGGTTCAACACCCTTGAGCAGTTGTGGCTAATACCGAAACTTCATCCAGTCTCTGTTGTAGTGCTTTTCTACAAATAAGTGTTTATTTACCACTGCTTTACTCATGTTTTAAAAAATACATTTAACTAGCACAGAAGCCACAATAAATTGAGATCCCCTTCCTCAAGCGTATCAATTTTTCCTATATCAATAGGTTTATTTCCTTTGTAAATATCTAATGAATTTGTGTAGGCACTAATACGAACCATCCCTCTATCTCTTACCTGTTTCATTTCCGAGAAAAAAAGAGAAAGGTAGCCATTTAACTCACATTAGCTTTTGATCTAACCAATAACCATCACAATTTTTCACAGTTTTTCCTGTCAAAAATTTCCTGAAGAAATTTTCCATTTCCCTCTCAGGAAACATCATGCCAGCCTGGGACTGGCTACCAAAAGACATACATCTTATAGAAGACCCAGTGGCAAATAAGTGAATAGCCACTCCATCCGGCACCATGCATCATTAGGGTTGGCGGAGGAAACATCTCTTCCTTTCTCCTCAAAATGATACCTACCGGGTCATCAGTCTTCAGGCACCATTTGTACCTCTGCTCTCCCTGCTCTGTCCCAAGCTAACTCCTTCTTAATGGATGTGGAGCCTGGCATCTTTTCTTTCCATGTGTACCCACTCATCTTCTGCCTACGCCCTTGCTGTCATCTCTATACAGTTCTGCCAGGAAATTAATTTTCTTCAAGAAGCCAGAAACACAAAGGACCAAAGAAATTGTTCTGGAGAACCTGAACCATCAGTAGATGTGATGGACATAACATGGCACAGGTTCCCTGAGACCCGTTTGCTCTTATTGTTATTGGACAATCCACATTTCCTTTCAGTAAACGTTGATCATCATTTTCAGGGCCGTTTCCTCACCAAAATGATGCTTTACAAAGCAGGAGTGTCTTTTATTGTTTACAACAATGGCTTTTGCTATTTTGTAAGTATATGCAAGCATTTTAAAGCCCTTTGTGTTTGTACAAACAACATTACAAGACTAGAATAATTTGTTTTTAAAAGACATAATCAACTATAATCCCACTATCTGAGTATGGGAATATTTTTATTCTTAAGTATCTCTTTCCAATCTTGGTCTCTACGCTTAAGTCTATTTTTATTTTTATTTTCATTTATGTATTTTTTAAAAATGTGTAATGTTTATCATTTATTTTTTGAGAGAGAGAGAGAGAAACAGACACAGCATGAGCAGGGGAGGGGCAGAGAGAGAGGATGAAACAGAATCCAAAGCAGGCTCCAGGTTCTGAGCTGTTAGCACAGAGCCTCACGCGGGGCTCGAACCCACGAACCATGAGATCACGACCTGAGCTGAAGTCAGACGCTTAACCAACTGAGCACCCAGATGCCCCCTAAGTCTATTTTTAAAGTTGCAATATTTATGTATATATGCAAACTTACTTACCTTCTGTCACAGGACTTTCCCACTATGCAGCCTCCACTGATAACATTTTTATTGTCAACTTAAGAATCTACTAAGTGACCGGATAGTCATTTGTGATAGTAAAGCTGTCTGTTGTTCCAATGTTGGTTAAGTAACTTTGGGGGATGTGGTCTCAACTTCCATTTCCACCTACTGTCTTTCTTACCTGTGCTTATTACAGAGATTCTACTTTTTTGATCCCTTGATTCCATGGTGAGCATGTGACCTCGTGAAAAGTGAGTGGAAGTCTTACGGTGTCGTTTCTTTCTCTTTCTATTCTTTCCATTTGTTTTCTCTCTGAGACACAACGATGAAGCTAGAGCAGCCACTCTGCAACCATGAGGCTGCAGGCATTGAGGACTACCCTAAGGATGGCAAAACCGAGTGACAGAAGAGCTTGGATTGTTGAGCCATTGCACCGGCCCTGAACCACCTAATTCTAGAATTGATATCACGGAGACAAATAATCTTTTATAATTTAAAATACTGTGGTTGTACTTTCTGTTATTCGCAGCTGTACTTATTCGTTAATGATACAATTGACAAGCCATATGATTCTTTTTGATATAACTGCCCCTGTACCACCGAAGACTCCCCAGCTGTGACCATGCCAAAGCCACAAACCATGACCCGGATGATGACACAGTAGCAGCTGCCATGAAGTTTCCATGTTGGTTTTCCCCGTGCAATTCAGGAAGCAGATACTGGTGTTGGAAATGCTTGAATGAATTCTTCACCTCCGACAGCTCTCAATCAGTTAAGGCAATCCTTTCTTCTACTACCCAAGGCTTGTTAGGATCAAAGTAGAAATCTCCAGATAAGGACAGTGGTGAGCAGCTGTTGGGAGCATGTGATGATGTTATTTTTTTTATTATTATTATTTATTTAGGAAATAAATGCTGAGAGCCTATTATAAGCCAGACATCGGGTTAAGGCACTGGGGTGCCCAGATGGCTGATTGAGGAAATTTCTTAACTGCAACATGGGTTGAAGTACCACTGGACAGTGCAAGAGATGGTATAATGCCATCATAACAAAGGCACTTGAGAGAAGGATCCAAAAATGGAAGGTACCAAATACGTAAATGCAAGGAAAACAGAGAAAGGTGGTTGCAGGTCCAAAGTCAAAGGCAGACAGACTAACAGAAAGAGCAAAGGATGAAAAATTCTTCCCTGTCTTGCAAGGTCTTCCAGATGGACCAAGAATTAAACTTACATGGACAAATTAACAAGGGGCAAAAAAATCGAAGTATTATTATATGCACATGTAGGCCCAATAATGAAATGGAGACCTAAAGAAATAGCCAAGGCAGATGGTTTTTGTATTTAAGACTATTAATATGTGAAGGATTGCCAAGACAAACAAAACAACTTCAAGAGCTTCGGTTAGTATGAAATTCTAACCGGTACTTGGCCTGGGGCAGTAAGCTAGTGAAAAGTCACAAGGTTTGTTTATATAGCCCTTTTGGCTCTAAATCTGCTATCCCTGATGATAAGAATGTCTCTCTACCTCTTGTACAGGGAAGATGACTTTCACATGGCGATTTATTTCCTGCTTGAGGGACAGAGGAAGGTCTGAGCATTCTTCTTGTACCGGTTGTCTCTTAAGTAACTCTTATTTAAAATAATTAACAGGCCAAATGTTTTGGGGCTGCCTGATCTTGGCCCCTACAGATGGCAAGAAGTATAATCCATCAGACACTTCTTGGTTTCAGCTTTCAAATAATCAAAACATATATGTATGCACCACATATAAGAAGAAATGCATATAATAATTGTATAGCTCCATGAATTTTCATAAGCATTTGTGTAACCACAACCCAGATCAAGAAAGAATATGATCAGCACCCTTGAATTCCCCCTCCTGCTTCTTTCAGTTACAATTCCCTCAGGGATAGCAACTATTTTTTTGTTTTTTAAGTAAGCTCTACACCCAACGTGGGGCTTGGACTCATGACCCTGAGATCAAGAGTTACATGCTCTACCGACTGAGTCAGACTGGCACCCCTTTTATTTTTTAACATCACAAATTAATTTTGTCCATTTTGTGACTTTTTTTAATGTTTATTTATTTTTGAGAGAGAGAGAGAAAGAGCACAAGTGGGGAAGGAGCAGAGAGAGAGGGAGACACAGAATCTGAAGCAGGCTCCAGGCTCTGAGCTGTCAGCACAGAGCCCGAAGCGGGGCTCGAACTCACAAACTGAAATCATGACCTGAGCCGAAGCCGGACGCTTAACCGACTGAGCCACCCAGGCACCCCCCATTTTGTGACTTTTTATTAATGGAATAATAAATAACCACCTTCCAGTAGGTGCTCCTCTGTATCTAGTTCATTTCGCTAAACTTTATATTAGTGAGATTCACTCATACTATTGCATAAAACTATCATTTATTCTCATTGCTGTGTAGTTTTCAATTGCATTACTGGCCCCAAATTTCTTTATTCATCCTACATTTGATGGTCATTTGAGAAATTTCCAGTTGGGGCTATTGCAAAATATGAAACAAAGCAATGTACGTATGATTGGTATATTCCTGTAGGCATTTCTGCTGAGTATATATACCTGGGAGTGAATTCACTGGGTCATAACATAGGTGCATATTTAGTTTTAGAGAGACTGCCAAACATTTTCCCCAACATTATTCTACAAATTTATATTCTACAGCAGTGTATGAAGCAGTGCCAGCTGCTTCTCATTCTTGCCAACACAAGGTAGTTTGCATTATTTTCAATTTAGCTGCAGAGCTCCCCCATGGTGGGTATGTAGTAGTTTCTCCTTGTCTGTGCCTGTCTTAGTGAAATACAATTTAAAGGTAGCGAAATTGCACACCTTTGAATGTAAAGCTCAATGAATTTTTGCAAATGCAAACAGCCATGTAACCATCACTCATACGATGATATCGAATATTTCCATCACCACTTTCACTCTCCTCCCCCAAGGCATTCTTATCATTTCTAACACCAGAGATTAGATTTGTCTGTTCTTGAATATTTATCAAGTGGAAACATATAGTGTACATTTTAGGTCCAGCTTCTTTGGCTCAACATATTGAGACTAATCCATTTTATTGACATATCAGTACTCTGTTAATTCTTCTTGCTGGGTAGTATTGAATTGTATGGTACTTTTTAAAGGCAAAAGGCCAGGCCCACCCAAACTAAACCTGGTCTGTCTCCCAGGGATCTGTGAATCTGCACCATTTCTAATACTAGCTTCTATAGCATCATAATCTTTTGGCTAATTGTGGTCTAACTTAGTCTTAGCTAATTTTTAAAATTGCTTCTCTCTAGAGCAATCTCATTTTAGAAGTAGTCTGATATGACCCATTAATATTGGAACTCCTGTTCAGTTTTCTGATTCTTGCCTTCCTACTTTTACATTTTCCTTGCTACACTCTTTTCCATTTCTTTCTGTGGGATTTATACAAAACACACCATCTACGTATGAATGTCCATTGGAAATTGCTAGCGCTCTAGAAGAGCCCCATCTCAGGGAGAAGTCACGGTTTTCCCTGTCTTGTTTCCAAGCCCTTTGTGACGGCTTCTGTCATAGCCTTCACTTCTCTGTGGTACAGTCAAGAGTTGGACCTATTAGGGATGCCTGGGTGGCTCAGTAGGTTAAATGTCACGATCTCGCGGTTCGTGGGTTCGAACCCTGCCTCCGGCTCTGTGCCGACAGCTCAGAGCCTGGAGCCTACTTTGGATTCTGGGTCTGTGTCTTCTCTCTGCCCCTCCCCCACTCATGCTCTGTCTCTCCCTCTCTCAAAAATAAATAAACATTAAAAAAATAATAATTAAGAAAAAAGAGTTGTACCTATTAAATAGACGACTCCTTTAGGTCAGTAAGTTGGTATATTTCAACAAACTCTTTCCAGGTATGACTTCCGGGCAGGTCTCAAAGGTAAACAGATGGCAAAAACCATCCCTCAGAGGCTATGGCTTAAGTTGGCTCGGCACCTGGGAGGAGGAACTCAGTAAATGTCAATTATTTGCTCCTCAGACACACAATCTTAATTGGGTTGGACAAGAAGACAACGAAATTTTGTTTCTATATGATTATATTCTATCTAGATCAAAATATACTTTACAGGTTCAGAAAATGGAAATGTGAAAGCACCTTGAAACATTCTGACATTTCTCTCTCTTCATTTAAAACAAAAATCGATTGCCAGAAAACGTAAACCAGTGTGACCGTTAGCAAATTAGATGACTGAATGCTGACTCAAACAGCAAAGGAGACTCAACTGGAAAAGAGGGGACATAAAGCAGGATGCTGCTGGCATCACAGTGGCTGCCAAACAGAACTAGGCTCTGATGTTATTTGGGGGAGGATCGTCTCTATTATATGTATGTGGAGATTGTGCTTTTCTGTATCATAACGTCCACCCTTTGGAGAACCGAGAGGGTTAGCTGAGACGTGTGGGCCCCCAGCAGGCCAAATCTCAGCACGTTGCTCAAGTTAATATTCTTTATTTTTTGTCTGCCATTTATTAGTGAGGAGCTACATGTCTCTTAACAAAATCGTATACCCCATCCCACAGGTTCAAAATAAAGCATTAATTATATGTACTGCTATAATACAAGGCTGTGATTTATGTGAATTACCTTTTTTGTCTCCATATTTTGGCACTCATAACTGATTACAGATGGTCATTTTCACTCACTAGGGGCAGACATAACTTGCACGCATAAGGCAACAAAACATCTTCCAAAATACTTTCCTGTAGGTTAAACGCTTGCCACTTTTCGGCAGGACTTGTTCTCAGTCCAGTTTTCTTTTTCTGTAATGCATATAAAATGGCTTGACATTTAGCTAGTAGGATCAACGACTCCCCCTCAGGCTGGAATGATGCTCTCCAGTCATGCTTTGGTATCTGCTTGACCAAACTGACCTCAGGCTCAACTTTTTCAAATGGCCAGCTTCAGTCCAGGGTTGGTGATTTTTGATTTGCTTTTATTTTGTTTCCTTTTTTGGTGTTGTTACTTTATTTTATCTTTAATTTTTTTTCCCCTTCTTATCTTCTTTTATTCCACCACCTCCAAGATGGTGGACATTGCATACTTCTGAGGGAGGAGACTACATTCACTCTTTCCCACATTGTATGTGGGAACGTTAGTGACCTGCAGTCATTTTCCGGATGTATTTATTTCATGCTGGTTTTGAGCCCTACAATTTGATTTTTTAGGTGGCTGCCATCCCACTCCTGAATCCATTCCTGGGAGAGTCACCAAAAGAAGGATGAAAAAACAGGTACGAGGAACCAAGGCCAGATTTGGGGATCCCTAGAGAAACATTAATTAACAGAAAAGATTATCCAGATATTATTTAATTTTTTATATTAATAGTTTATTAAAATTCATTCAACACTCTATTTTTTCTTATTGTAAGTACTGCTTTTAAATCTTTTATCTACTTACAAATTTAGCAAAATCTAGCAGTTTTAAAGGGACCTCAACTAATATTCTGTTCTATTTGACACAAAATTTTAAACTCTTGAATATTTAAAAATTAGAAAAAATTTTTTTAATGTTATTCATTTTTGAGAGACAGAGAGAGAGAGACAGAGTGCGAATGGGGGAGGGGCAGAAAGGGAGACACAGAATCTGAAGCAGGCTCCAGACTCTGAGCTGTCAGCAGACCCGGTGTGGGACGTAAACCCATGAACTGTGAGATCGTGACCTGAGCCAAAGTCCGACGCTTAACTGACTGAGCCACCCCTAACTCTTAAATATTTTGAATTAAATTTATAAACCTAGTACATTAAATTTCTTTTTTAAGAACTTCAAATAACTGATGTGCAAAAAATTCTTCTCAAGCACCCAAATCACTTCTTCAAATGTAGAAATTAAACTTTTAAAAATAGAAATTTTAAATTTGCATTAAACAGTCCTACTTCGTATATATGTATAGTAAATTTCAACCTCAAATCACATATCTAGATCAATTACTCGGGTACGCATTTCACATTGGAATCATAAAGCTGATATGTTACTCTCAAAGGCAAAATTCTTTCAAATATTACAAACTGAAAATATCAAGCACATAGTTAAGACAAAAATTAATACCATAATTCTCTTAAGCATGTCCACTTTTATCCAAATTTTCTCAAGGTTAAAAGATTCTTATTCACTAATAAGGGTTATAATATCTAAATGATTTTGAGGTTACCTTCTCAACTAGTGAAAGTTACCTAAGAATTAGAGATATTGCCTAGGACCTTGATTAAAATTTATGTGCAGGGTTTTTATGATCATCGTGGCATAGACTCTAAAACTTAACCCAGGGCAGATGGCCCACCATCCTGAATGTGAATCCTATGAGTACCTTATTCTTTTGCTTTTTCAAGGAAATGTGCAACTCGTGCTCTCATACAGCGAATTCAACTGCTTGGTTCTATTCTGAATTGTTTTTGTCACCTTCCGACCTGCTTGGGCTACACAGTTCACAGTGATTCCATGTTATCTATAGCGTCAGAAATGTCATTATAATGACGTGACCAATAGGCATTGGGCTGTACGCTCTATAAAAATACAGGGTAAAGGAGTCAAGAAAGTAAGGCATCGGAATCTAGTTCGCTAGTGTACCCAAAATGTTTTCCAGTCTGGCTCAGAAGCATTGCTATGCACTGAAAACCCATCCTCTTTTATTCATATAAACATTCAATAAGCACTTGTTAATATCTATCATTGTCTAGCCTTTGGAGACAAGCAAGGAAGAAATAGGCAAGAGGAACTAATTGCTTAAAAATCTTTATGTATTAGACGTCTTATTTTTATCCAAAAACACTGTGAAGCAGGAAATATCAGTTTTACCTTACAGATGAGGAAAATTAGGCTCATAGGGGTAAGAAATGTTTCCATTTTCCACATTGACACAGCTAGCAAGTGGCCCAAACCAGATACAAACCTGTTAGTGGCTGCATGTAAAATGGACACACTTGGGGTGCCTGGGTGGCTCAGTCAATCAGGCATCTGACTTCAGCTCAGGCCATGGTCTTCACGGTTCATGAGTTTGAGCCCCACATCAGGTAAGCTCGAGCCCACTTCTCGCTGCATGATAAGAGTGTAGAGCCTGCATGGGATTCTCTCTCCCTCTTTCTCTGCCCCTCGTTCACGCATGCTCTTTCTTGCCCAAAAATTAATTAATTAATTAGTTAATTAATTAATTAGAAAACTAAAAATAAAAACGAAAGCTATTAAAATGTATAGACTTTGCCTCCAGAAAAGAATTCATCATTTAGGGGACGGAAGTCGGCAGTGGGGGAACCAAAGGAAATGAACAGAAATAATAGAGCCTGGAAAATGGAGTGCCCAGTGCTTACAGATCTTGTTACTGGAATCCAGACTGAGACGGGTGCATGTGTGTGTGCCTGTGTGCCTGTGCACATGTGTGTTGGAAATGGGGAGGTTGGATATGGGAGAACTAGACGCAGAGATAAAACCTTTTTAGAGCAGGTCTCTGTCTCTGAAACAAACCTGAGAACATTTACCACCAAAGATCAGTACAAAGTGGATATGAAAGAGGTAGGCACATAGCACTCAGAGAAACTAATTTTTTACGTTGCTCCTTATCATGTTCCTTGGTGTCTTAGGGGAAGCTTTGAACAATTGCATATAATTGCTTCATAGGAGAGGGCTATTTTATTGACAAATCATAGTAGGCATAAGACTGGGCATTAGCTTCCCTGCCTTCTCTGATACCTGTGTCTGGAACAGTCTAACACAGGCTACTAAGGTAGGAAATTCTCCAACCATGGGGTGACAGCTACCTGGATTGCAGGAAGAATGCCTTACCTCTTGCTGCACTCCTTGGTAGAGTAAATGCTCTTAAAGGATGACAAACATCAGGAGCTCAAGCCCAGTCTCAGGTAGGCTCCTCCCACATGGTTCAAACTCATATTCTCAACCTTTTGCTTTTCTATGTGTCCTTTTTATGTTCCCATCCCCCTTATGATGTCCTCCCTTCTGACTGTTTCACTGTTAGTTATACTTTCTGATAAGAAAAAAAAAAAAAAAAGGAAAAAGGCAAGTTAATTAATGCTGTATCAGTTCAGAGACTCTCTCGGAAGGATGTGTTTTGGGTTTTGATTTGCCTGACAGTTGTCACTGATTTGGTTTCATCAGATCAACCCCCCACCCCTCTGCCCCCATGCATCTCCACCCCCCCAGCTTCTGTTATAGTTACTCTGCTCTTTCTGTCTCCTTTTCTAACAGGTTAACCTTGAAACTGTCTCTTACAAAAGTCCTGCCATTTACAACCAGGCTTTCAGGTAAATCTATTTTGTTTGGAAAGGCTATAGAGTCTCATGGTTAAATATGGGAGCGATAAAACCAGAGTGCCTGAGTGCAGAATCCATGTTTATCAATTCCTACTTGTGTAACCTTGTGAAAATCATTGAAACTATTTGTGCCTCAGTGTCACACTGTCAGATGGGGACAAAAATAGTACCTGCCTCATAAGTTTACTCTGAGGATTATATGGGCAAATCTATCTAAAGCATTTGGAAGCATATAAGGGTATAACTAGTGCTAGCAAAGTTCATGACCAGTCTTATACTAGAGTGAGAGCAAGAGTAAGGGCTGGCATTAGGTTGAGTAGAGAATGTAAACTTTAGCTGAACGGGTACTGCAGTGGATTTTCCATTGGCCCAGCTCTCTAGACCCTGAGGCCATGATTAAATGAAAGTCAGCTATGGATTTAGTTGCATTGCATTAGAATGAAAAATGTGCAAGAATTATTTCCATTTGGCCTGTATCCCTATATCTTTCCAACAGTGCCCTTTTTTTAATGCTCAGAACTCCCTTTGAATCAAAAATTAAAAGCCCAACACCTGTAACAGCAACCAAAAGCTGTGTCCAAGGAATGAAAAGGAGCTGAGTGGCCAGAAGTATCTTGATTTGGTTCTGTGGGTGCCATGTTCTGAGGCCCAGAGAGATAGTACGGAGTTACTGAAGTAAACTATGAAGAATGAATCTATTATAATGCTAGCTTTTCTGGCAGCAGATTCTTTTAGAATTTAGCTCTTACAGTGTTAACCAGTTTCTAAATTGTGAATTACCTTGAGTCAGCTTGTTATGGGTGAGTATACAGTAAAAGCCTTGTTCTCTAGGGTTGGGTCTAATTTCTGTCCCTTTCTGAAGTTTGACCAAGTGGGAGGTTTGGGAATGAGAATCCAGAAGTGCCATCTGGCCAACCAGCTCTCTTTCATTCCTTTTTCGTGGGGCTTTCCATTATGTTCCTTGTTGCATCTGCTTAGTGGGTGAATGCTGAGCCCAGCCAATACCTCCCCACTCTGTTACAAATGCCACCCTCATTATCATGTTTAGCAGACAAGGGCTACTGTTCTAGGGCCAGGAGTCCATGCCTTTTAATCCTGATTTACCCAGATGGTATGTGGGCACGGATTCAGAAATTTTGAGTTAGAAAAGACCAGGCACATCATCTCTACCAGCACTATTCAAAAGAACTTTCTGTGATGATGGAATGGTTTATAATTTGTGCTATCAATATGGTAGCCACTAGCCACATGTGGCACTTGAAATGTGACTGGTGTTACTGAGAGAGAGAATTTAATATAATTCACCGGTAGCTAGGGGTTACCACGTTGGACAGCTTCCAACTCTACTTATAGAGGAGAAAGCTCAGGCTCAGAGGGAGGTAAAGTGACTTGCCCAAAGTCACAGAGTTGATGCAAAGCAGGGCTGGGATTAGAGATTGGGTCACACAGATCCAGTTTAGTGTTTTCCCTGTTTTTTCATCCTGAAACCACGAGCACAGTTCTGGAATCCCACTGGCAACAAAAAGATACCAGAGTCCCTCACTTTTGTGATATCCAGTTCCTAGGAGACAATTTCCAATCATTATCACCCTCCTGGAATGCTTTCTTTCTGTGTCCATTAGGGGTGAACAGAATGCAGTCTCCATTCATTCTATGGAAAGATTTTACCGAAAGCTGAATTAGGTGAAATGCTTGGTAACCTCATAATAAGACTGATGGTTTTTGCTTTCTTCAAAGATGATGTGAGCTCAGTCACCCTGGGCCTCACATCTGGGTCCCCCCAGACGACTCTAGATGGGAAGATGAAAAGACGAAACCTTATTCCTAGAAAAGTCCCTCTCAGCATCCTCTGGAATTTGTCAATAGCCTCAGCAAGTCGCATGATGAATGAGATCCTGAATGTTTGGCACATTTCAAAGCAAATTTTTTCTTGTCAAAGTTTTGCTGGCCTCTGGGTGGTTTCAGATGAGAATATTAGCATTCATTGAAAGGTTCATTTTAAAACACTGGAAATTGACACTCAAGCAGAATGTGGCTAAGGGCTCTAGTCTAAGAAGAGTTCTAGCTGCTGGGTGGAGATGTATTAACTAACTAACTAACTAACTAACTTACCAAATAATTTAACAGATTCCTTTTGTGATTAGACACATATCCACCATGAGGTAGACTATTTCTCAGTTATCCTGCTCTCCAAGATGCTCAAACCATCATTCAGGGTCCTTGACCTGAAACATGGTACCTGCATTGTGCCAACCAGTTGATGAGAGCTGAAAGGCATGGGAATAATCTCAACGTATGCCTCTTCTCCCTTGTTTCTTGCTCTGTTGATGACATAGTGCAGAGGGTTCCTACAACACTTTGTTTCTCTTACATAATTTTTTTCCTTCTAGAAAGATTTTTAGAGCCAAGCCTACTTTTTTTGCTTGGCATACAAAAGTTCTTGATAATGCATTTTTAGTTTTTTTAATTTAATTTAATTTTTATTTAAATTCAAGTTAGTTGATATATAATGTAGTATTGGTTTCAGGAGTAGAATTTAGTGATTCATCACTTACATGTAACATCCAGTGCCCATCCCAACAATTGCCCTCCTCAATGCCCATCACCCATCTAGCCCATCCCACCACACACCTCACTCCATCAACTCTCAGTTTGTTCTCTATATTTAAGAGTCTCCTGTGGTTTGCATCCTTCTCTGTTTTTATCTTATTTTAATTTTCCTTCCCTTCCTCTATGTTCATCTGTTTTATTACATTCCACATATGAATAAAATCATATGATATCTGTCTTTCTCTCACTGACTTATTCCACTTAGCATAATACACTGTAGTTCCATCCATGTTGTAAATGGAAGATCTCATTCTTTTTTCATCACTGAGTAGTATTCGATTGTGTATATATATGTACGTATACCACATCTTCTTTTTTAAAATTTTTTTAAATGTTTATTTATTTTTGAGACAGAGGGAGACAGAGCGTGAGTGGGGGAGGAGCAGAGAGAGAGAGGGAGACACAGAATCCAAAACAGGCTCCAGGCTCTGAGCTGTCAGCACAGGGCCTGATATGGGGCTTGAACCCACGAACCGTGAGATCATGACCTGAGCCGAAATCAGACGCTCAACCAACTGAACCACCCTGGTGCCCCCACATCTTCTTTATCCATTCAGCAATCGATGGACATTTGGGCTCTTTCCATAATTTGACTATTGTCAATAGTGCGATAATGCATTTTTAAAATATCAAATTACATGCTTTTCTTTCATATACTTTTCATCTCTTTCTGGGGATTAGGGTTGCATGAGGAAAAGTAAACATGCCCTGTGAAATT
The DNA here is from genome assembly GCF_018350215.1 of Panthera leo. Lineage (NCBI taxonomy): Eukaryota > Metazoa > Chordata > Mammalia > Carnivora > Felidae > Panthera > Panthera leo. The sequence goes on along the minus strand of NC_056687.1, from coordinate 142,643,608 downwards.
TCCTTCTCAACAAACAGTTCCTTAGCTCCATAGTAAAGTCTGAGAGTATTCCCCCCAAAATCTGGAGCAAATGGGAGATCTGCAAAGGCTAACATATGGAGAGTTGTTGCTGGTGGGCACACCGTTTCACTTATACAAGATGAATAAGTTCTAGAGATCTGCCATGCAACATAATGCCTATAGTTAATACTATGTTGTGCACTTAAAAATTTAAGAGAGCAGATCTGAAGTTTTCTTACTGCCTCCTCTCTGCCAAACAAAACAAAAACCAAAGGGACATAAGGAAATTTTGGAGGTGAGCCAGTGGTTACATGTATTAGTGGTAATGGTTTCATGGGTGTATGTATATGTCCAAACTGTGTACATTAAATCAAATACACATTGACATCAAATTGTATAATTAAAAATGTGCATTTTTTGGTATACCAATTTACCTTCATAAAGTTGTTTTTTTTTTAAATAATCTTAAAAAAAAGGAGACAAAGCGGGAACCCACGGTTACAAAGAGAGTCTCTTCTCAGTTAAAAAGGTGTATTTCTGTCCCTCTTAGGTGTGAATGGTAAAATCCTCCTCACAAAGGTGCATATTTATAAATGTGAATCTATGTTGTGTATTTGCAAAGTCAAGGCATGAGTCTTCTTCCTACTTATGATAATCTCAGATTTGGATTCAAAGGAAAAACACTTGGTTTTCTGATGAAGTAATGAATGGGTACCATAGCCCAAGGATCATTCTGCGGGCCAGTGAGACTCAGAGTTCTCCATGGACCAAGAGACTTGATGAAACACATTTAATTTTAAATTTAATGGAAATGTTATGGAAACATCAGGCATGCAGGCAATGAGCCAGTAGACTGAGCAGGTTCCAGATAATTTCAGCATGGATAGCAATGGAGATAATAATGGAGTGATAAGCTTTCTCTTCTCTTTAATCCAGTCTGTGGGTGCCAATATTATGGTCAGTGTAGTCCATACAGCAGGTTCAAAGATCCCTGAAGCAGATCACTTAATATCTATAAGCAGCTTTGGAGTCAGGCGGGCTTGTGGATTACCTCCTGTATAATCTTGGGTAAGTTGTTTTTCTTTCTTAGCCCCTGTTTTCTTATCTTTAAAATTCAGTTTGGAGGGTTCCTATAAAAAACTATATATATATATATATATATATATATATATATACATAATATGTAATTAAATTATTAATAAAATTAATAAACAGCTTATAGTAAAGCTATATAATATTCACTGGCATTTCTTCAAAATCTGGACCACATCTTCTTGCCTCCACAGAACTTTCCAGGCTGTGGGTACATGAGAGGAAAATAACAGTGACATTCAAATTCAAATTTTCCTAGTTCTTGCCTGTTTTGCTTAGACCCTGAGAAGTATAGATTTCTCAGAGCCCTCTGGGAAAGACTCCCATGCACTCCAGAACAAGTTGGCACCCCCAGGCATTTTCTGGAATATGTCATCTACACCAGACCCAGGAGCATTCAGAATGTCATGACTGACGCGACATGGCAGGACTCAAGCTTTAGTACATGGATAAAAATAATATCTCACCTCCCATCAAGGTTTCTTGAATGGATGAAAAATAATCAAATAGTCAACTCACTTTGGAATATAGTTTTAGAAACTGACACCCTCTTTTCCTCATCTGATATGCTTCCCCAAGGGGATGGCACCTGCTGTCTATTCTATTGTGGCTGAGGAGACACATCTGTTCTTTCTGTGTTATACACTTTTAGACAGAGCCTCACATAGTGCTGCTTGGGTCACAGAGCCTCTCAGAAATCAACCACCTCTATACATGGCTCATACATAAATTTATGGTCCCTGCTGGGCCACTACATATACATATGATTTAATGCACAGTCCCAGGAGATACCATTCCCATAGGGGATGACGTGAATGGAATCTGTTGGGTTGTGTAGAACACAACCTACCCTACTCTGTAGAGTGCTCCTGCACAGGGGAGATGGACAGCAAGCCCATATCTCTTTTGCAGGATCAGTCCCTGCTTACCTGTCTGCAAACTTCCTTCAGAATGGTTTCTTCTAAGTAGAAATGAGCCTATATAAATATATGCTCAAGGATATATGACATCCCCAGGGCATCAATAGACACATGACTCTCACTATCCTCTACTACCAGAAAGGGTAAGGAAACACATGATCTCTCCCTGCCACCAGAAGAGACATCTTAGCTGGTAACCCACAGCTGAATATAGCCTTGTAAACATGTCTTGTTTTATCAACATAATGTGTTAAAAATTTGGAAACTTAGTTTATTAGAGTAGGACTTCAGTTTTACACTTTTAGCAGTAGTCACAACTCACCATTCCTTTATTCAATATGCATTTATGTTACCTGTCTGGTAACATATGATACATATGCCCTTGAAAGCCTTTGAGTCTTCCCCCCCACCACATACACACTCTAACTCATTTTCCTCTGGCAATAGGTCTATGGAGTCTTTGGCTGCACTGTATCACTCTATAAAATAAAAATGTTCACATAACATTTGATCAAGATTCTAGTTTTGAGAGTCTATGTATTTACAATTTGCCTTTTGGAAATACCCTTTTCATGTTCAGCACTGGATTTATGCCTAAGAGAGACTCCCTCCAAAGAGATTTAGAATTTACTAGAATGTTCCAATCCTCTACAGCATCATAGAGTGGAATAATCATAGTAAAACTTTTTTTAATAAAGCTACTATTTATTTTGTACTTATTAAGAAAAAGAAGAGCTAACATGAATTGAGTAATACTATGTTAGACCCTGTATTGTCATATTCAACCTATGAAATAACCTTATGAAATAAATATAATCTTGTTCCCATTTCATACAAAAGTAAACTAAAGAACAAAGAGTTTATGAATTTACTTAAGTTCACACATCAAATGTGATATCAAGCATGTAAACCTAGAAAGCATAACTCCAGAGCCCATATTTTATTACTGTTAAGTGTCAGACCCTTTTTTTATATCATCTCATTTATCTTCAGGACAATCTTCTAAGGTCCATATTAAGTAGAGTAGTACTTAATTTTTTTTTCAATATATGAAATTTATTGTCAAATTGGTTTCCATACAACACCCGGTGCTCATCCCAAAAGGTGCCCTCCTCAATACCCATCACCCACCCTGCCCTCCCTCCCACCCCCCATCAACCCTCAGTTTGTTCTCAGTTTTTAAGAGTCTCTTATGCTTTGGCTCTCTCCCACTCTAACCTCTTTTTTTTTTCCTTCCCCTCCTCCATGGGTTTCTGTTAAGTTTCTCAGGATCCACATAAGAGTGAAAACATATGGTATCTGTCTTTCTCTGTATGGCTTATTTCACTTAGCATCACACTCTCCAGTTCCATCCACGTTGCTACAAAGGGCCATATTTCGTTCTTTCTCATTGCCATGTAGTACTCCATTGTGTATATAAACCACAATTTCTTTATCCATTCATCAGTTGATGGACATTTAGGCTCTTTCCATAATTTGGCTATTGTTGAGAGTGCTGCTATAAATATTGGTGTACAAGTGCCCCTATGCATCAGTACTCCTGTATCCCTTGGGTAAATTCCTAGCAGTGCTATTGCTGGGTGAGTAGTACTTAATTTATACCAAAGTTTAGGAAACCAAAGTTTAGGAGAATTAAATATGTATTCAAATTCCATCCACATATGTAGAGCTGAATCAAGATTGAAACCTAAGTCTATCTGATTCTGAAGTTTGTGCTCTTTAATGTATTCCCTCCTTAATCTCTAGACATCTGGAGTTATGGTTTCAAGTCTGCCATTAACAAGGCATGAAGAAGAGGACTCCTTGTCTCATTTAGAATCTGCTTTCACATACGAAACCAGAAGAGAAAAATATATTTTATATATTTCTTTGTTCTGTCTCTCCAAAACCATTCCACTGGATATGGGGCTATTGAGGGAGTGCCTCTAAATGACCTTGAAAGAATTAGTGCAAAAAGGACATTTTTTTCTTATTCATGCCCCACTGAGTTATACAGTAGGGAAAGTAATCTATTCAGAGTGTGACAGTGTGAATCTCATTGTAAACAGTTACCAGTTATGTAATGTTGGGGACATTGTCTATCATTTCTGTACATTAGGTTCTGTTTCAGTCAGCTATTCCTACAATAATGTTTTGTAACAGAACTCGGTTATAATGCAGATATTTCTTTTCATGTTTATAGTCTGCAGACCCACTGCAGATTGGCTGATCTTGGCCAGGCTTAGTTGAGTGGCTCAGCTACAAGTTGTGAGCCGGGTTTGTCTCCTCACTTTCTGATTAGGAGCCTCAGAATTTCGTAACATGGGTCAATTCTGGGACCTAGACTGAAGGCATAGCAGCTATCTGGGGAGAATGTCTTCTCATGATAATGGGAGAGACACAGAAAGGCATACTCAACATCAGGAATCTTGATTCATGCCTTTGCTGCATCACAGACACTAACCATTCCATTGGTCAAAAAACTCACCCGGCCAACCCCAACATCAATAAGCATGAGGAAACATACTAAGAAATTAAATGTTTGACAAATAATTTTTTTTAATGTTTATTTATTTTTGAGACAGAGAGAGACAGAGCATGAACAGGGGAGGGTCAGAGAGAGAGGGAGACACAGAATCTGAAGCAGGCTCCAGGCTCTGAGCTGTCAGCACAGAGCCCGACGCGGGGCTCGAACTCACGGACCACGAGATCATGACCTGAGCCGAAGTTGGACACTTAACCGACTGAGCCACCCAGGCGCCCCAGACAAATAATTTTTTAAAAATCATGGTTTTCTTTTATATAAAATGGGAATAACAACTAATTTTAAGACATGAGATTATAGAATGAAATAGCATACATCAGTAGGTTTGTAAGGTTTGAAAAACTATCCAAAAGTAAAGAATTGTAATTAATTTTTCCAGAGAGAGGCACTGATAATTCTGCAGAATATGTTTCTATCTTGAGAGGAATTGATATTTTCCAAAACAATAGGCCAGCTAGTGCTCAGGGGATAACTGCTCAGCCTTTTAAAGTAAATGGTGAAAATGCTATTTACAGACAATAGGCTGTGTCTGCCAGCCTTGGCATTTTGATAGTTATTTTAATGTCTCAGGCAATTAAATGCTGGCAGTAAATATTCACACATTTCAGTGAACTGGCTAGGTAATACAAGATTTAAAATTAGCATTAGTTTAGGAAGAAAGGAGTCAAATCTGACAATGAGCATAGGTGTGTTGAAGGTGTCGTCAATAGCTAGGGACTGAAGACTGGAAATCAAATGGACTAAATCAAGCCTTAGTAGGGAAGGCAGAGTAAGTAGGAACAATACATTCTCTTCTATATGAATCAAGTGACAATGGTTGTTTTCTATAATCCTGGCCAAATACTTTGAACCATCACCCTGTTGGATTATGGTGAAAACCAGGTCTTGCTACTCAAAATGTGTGTCCATGAGTGAGTAGCAACAGAATCACCTGGGGACCTTTTAGGATGACAGGGCCCTACTCTTCCACTCTCCAAAGGCCTACTGGATCAGAATCTGTATCTTCAGCAAATCCCTGAATGTTCATACTCCTTAATGTCCAAGAAACATGAAATTATTTTGTTAGAAAACAACATGAACTGTCTGTATTCAATTAAAGTTTTCAGGGAAAATATATTAAAAGATATTGAAAATATCAAGAAGAAAGAGTTGACCATCCAAGGTCAGAAAAGGAAAGAATCTTAACAGCATGAGAACCAGGAACTTCTCTCTGGAATGTCACTATTAACAAAACAGCTCCACTGGTTGTCCCTTCTTCCTTTCCTTCCTTCTTTCTTTTCTATCTTCCTTCCTTCCTTCCTTCCTCTCATGAAACAAATACTAATTGAATACTTACCATATGTTCAATGCCATGATAGGCAATGGAGATCCAATGAACAAACAAATCCCTCCTGGGATTTATAGATATTAATAAAGTAATCACACAAAATAAGCCCAATTACCATTTTTTCCAAAATTCAAGGAGAGGTACATGGCTCTATTAAAATATATATAATAGGATAACTGTTTTAGGAAGTTTCCAAAGTTACAATTGGGTGCTATAATTGGAAGGATGACTAGAGGTTTATAAGGTAACCATGGACTAAAGAATATTTCGAGGAAAGAAAAGCACGTGCCCTGTGATTGGAACAGAATGGAGCCCTATGAAAATACGTAGGCACTAGATCACAAAGGGCCTTAAAAACCACATCCAGGAGAAATATTTCTGTTCTACAAAACTCTTCCCTTTTCCTCCTGGGTCAGTAGCCTGAAATGCAGTTGGATGCAACCATCTGATAGGTTCTGACCAATGGAATGTGAGCGGGAATTTATAAACATTACCTCCAGCCTGGCACATAAAACCTGCCACTCAAATCATCCCTTTCACTTCTCTTGTCTACTGGAAATTCTCCAAAGGCCTAGAGGATGTTCGAACCTCAAATTGGATGGTGTATGGCTCCTATAAGATTCATCTTCTACCCATTCCTTTAGATTGGAAACAAAGCAAAAAAAAAAAAAAAGGCCTTTATTAGATTAAGGCACTGATATGTTGGGGTGTTTACAGCAGTTAGCTTACCCTAACTAATACACTTATTAAAGATTTTTCCCTTTAATCTGAAAGCTGTGAGAAAGTATTGGGGGGTTTTTAGTGGAAGAGTTCCCAGTTTTGTATTCTTGGGAAAGGGTATCTGATTTTCCCAGTATGGATCAATAATCCACCTATATATAGGTCAATCAACTGTGGCCAAAGATCACAGTTACACAGCACAGAAAGGCCCAGTAGACCTCAGCCCTGCATAACTGGGAACCATTCCTAAAAATGAGGGAAGGTTTGTGGGCCAAGCAATTATCCCAAGGGCTCTTTCCTATGACATCCACACACACCACGGGTTAAGTAGATTTTCCAAGTGAAGACGCAAGAAGAGAGAGATTGTGGCACAAGCACGAACAAGGCATCTTTCTGATGGGCCAATGGTCCTCAAAGAAAGTGTGGTCGCATACCAGCATTAAATTCTAATTTGAGAAATGCAAACCTTAGACCTACCACAATCTGAAATTCTGGGAGTAGGGCATTGCAATCAGTATCTATGGTTAGCAAGCCTTCCAGATGGTTCCGATGGATGCTATAATTTAAGAATGCTCGTGCTAAGCTGATGATGGTAGTCAAATGAGAGGGAAAAATGTGTCAGAAGTTGTAGTTCACCAAAGCATTTTCACACATATTGTCCCAGTTTAACATCACAAAGTTCTCTGGTGGCTCTTCTGGCATTCACTCCCTCCCTCCCCACTCTTACAGAGGGATTGTAAACTATTTTCTGGAAGATGAGACTGAATGATGAATAAGTGAAAGAAATTGTCTTCTGAAATTCTTAAAGAAAATGGGCAAGTCTTTCCAGAATAAAACCCGGGGAACCCTTCTAAACGGGTAGAGAGAATGGTCTCTGTAGTTTCTTCCACGGTAAAGATTTGAACCTCAGGCTGACTGAGGCCTGGCCCTGCCTCCTTATTTCCAGACTGCCCCACCCATGCAGCATCCTTCACTCATTTGCAAGCAAACAGTAGAACTGTGTTTGTACTGGTCTGGGCTCCAGTTTCAGATCCGTATTCAGACAGTAAGTGTCCTTGGACAAGTTCGTAACTTCTTAGAGGTTATCCATGAAGTAGAAGGTTAATACTAACTTTGTGAGCTATTCAGCGTACACGAAAGCCTGGGACTCAGTGGGCTCTCAGGTGTCCTTAGTAAGTGGTTGGGTAAGCTGAATGGAAAGCGGGGCCATTTGGTGCCATCATGCCTGGGCTCTGTGAGGGCGTCAGAATCCCAGGAGCCCCTTGCTGGTGTCTCCCCATCAACTCTGGAGGACAACAGTGTTGTGACTTGTGTCCTGGCCTGCGTAACCATGGAGCCCAGCCAGAGCAGATTTCCAGGGGATGCAGCCCAATGTTCTGACACCCTAGTTTGCTAGGATGTGGGGGCGCTTTTTATGGCTTTCTGATTATGTTGTTGTTATGCTTTTCATTATCAGTGCTTTTATGCCTTCCAAGGCTCTTGAGCAAAGGGCAAAGAGGAACCTTTAGAATATCCCAATACTCACCTTTCTGGCAACATAGAGAGGACAGGAAAACAAATGTTGATGATGCTCCAGCAATGCTTCCAGCATGGTCTCCCAGGAATTAGTTTGGGACTTTGGCTCCCGACTGTCCTCGTATGTCTTCTCTCTCTTACTCTCAGCTGCTCCCACCTCTTTCATTCTAGTGCCATATTCTGTCTTCCTCCAGAGGGGCTTTTCCAGTTATTCCTACACACCCACAGAGGGCTCTCTCCTGCTCACAACCCTCTACGTTTGGGCAGATTTGGAGCTACACCCTCAGTCCAGTGTTCCAGAAAAACTAATCCAAGCTTCTCACTAAGGTTCGGCGAAGCAGCACCCCCTTCCTTGGTCCAAATTTGTCTGCTTTCCTCTCTTTTGCATAACTTCTAAATACAGTCATAAAAGTAAAAGGTAACCTTTATGAGGCTCACTGTGAGACAGTCACTGTATTCAGTACTTCGTGTACATTTTTTTCCTTTTATTTTTCACTAATGTAGTATAAGATAGGTATCATTACCTCATTGTAAATTCAAGGAAATGGAGGCCCAGAGAGTTTGCGATTGGCCCACAGTTTCACAGATAACATGCAGCAGAACTAAAATTGGAATCTGCTTTATCTCTTTCCAAAGTCCTGTCCCCTGTGCCATCTTGTCTCCCGCAGGAACATCACCACTGAACTGTATGTAATTTCTGAAACATACACTCCATTCTTTGCCACTAGTAGAGTGGTTAGCTGTATGTGGCAACGTTCCTCCAGAAAAGATGTTGGCCATGAGTGCAATTGCAATAGTTAACTGATAGGATTCAAGCCCAGATGATATCTTTTGGACTGGGGAGGTGCCAAAGGATTTTTACTTGATTTTATTTTTAATAATAAAATTTTATTTAATAGTAAAATGATAGTAAAATTATTTATTTCATTTAAAATGTATCCTCATATACATATAATAATAATATTAAACATGTATTTGTTTATTCAATGTTTCAGGTCTTATTCTAAGCACTTCATACATAGTAGCTAATTTAATTTCACAAAGAGCCTTATGAGGTAGGCACTATTACTATCTCTGTTACACAGATAGGGAGCTAGAATGTAGAGGCTTAAATGACTCCCTCCCCAAGATGGAATTCCAACCCTGAGAATCTGATTCCAGAATCCATGTGCCTAACCTCTCAGTTGCCATCTTTCCCAGAGTTCTCTCCCCTCCCCCTCATCCCTTTCCTTTCCCCCTCTCTGCTCCATCCAGGTAATCCATGCTAACAACCTAGTTAAGTATCCCTCCATATTTCCTCCGTGTTCAAATCTATATACCGGTTTGCAAATATACACATATGGGTTATCACTGTTTGTTTTTATAAAATGGAGTTCAGTAATGTGTGCTTTTCTGTATCTTGCTTTCCTCATTGAAAAGTACCTTAAAGAAATGTCTTAGGGAGCTGGCACTCCTATAACAAAGTGCCATAGACTGGATGGCTATAGACTGCAGAAACGTATTTCTTACAGTTTTGGAGTCTGAACCTTCAGGATCAAGATACTGGCATGGTAGCTTCTGGTGGGAGCCCTCTTGTGGGCTGCAGCATGCCAGCTTTTCCTGAATCTTCGAATGGCACAGAGCAGAGAGCGAACCAGCTCTGTGGTGACTCTCATGGGAACTAGTCCCATTCATGAGGGCTCCACCCTGATCCCTCGTCTAACCTCAATCACCTTCCAAAGGCCCCAACTCCTAGCACCATCACACTAGGAGGGAGGGTTTCAACATAAGAATTTGGTAGGGGACACATTTAGTTCATAACAGGAAATATCCCCCATTGATGGATACGGGGAAAGTTCATTCCTAATGGCTGCATAGAAGGGAGTTTCTCACTTTCATTCTTAGCTAGTCTGATGGGTAGAGATAACAGTTGTTTGTTTACTTTGCATTTTTCTTTGTACTGCTGAGTTTGAGCATCTTTCCATGCCTTTCTTGACCCTCTGGAGTTTCTCTTCAGTGATACAAACTTGCTCACTGCACACTTTGTTTGTTCGCTTTCCCCTTGGGTTGTTTCATGTCTCCTTTCTGTGTGTAAGAACAGTTTGTACATTAATAACTTACATATGTAACCTCAGATGTCCTGCATCAAAAATATTGTTTCCAATTACATTATGCTTCTGTTGATTTTATGTTATCTTTTGCCATTTAAAATGTACAATTAAAAAAAAAAATTAATGTTTATTTATTTTTGAGAGAAAGAGAGACACAGATTATGAGCAGGGGAGGGGCAGAGAGAAGGAAACAACAGAATCTGAGGCAGGCTCCAGGCTCTGAGCTGTCAGCACAAAGCCTGACGCAGGGCTCGAACCCACGAACTGTGAGATCATGACCTGAGCCGAAGTCGAACGCTTAACCGACTGAACCACCCAGGAGCCCCTAAAATGTATAATTTTTATTGTCAAGCATGTACATCTCTTTTTATAGCCTCTCTGTTCTGTGGAATTTATATTTTTATCATATTAAGATTTCTTATTCAAGAACATAGTATATATTTCCATCAGTTTAGATTTTATATTCTTTAATAAGCTCTTAAATTATCTTCAGGGAAGTCCCATGCTGTTCTTTTAATAAATTATCCTAAATATTCTTCAGTTTTTGTGACTATCGCAAGTGTAACATTCTTTTTCTCATTTCCTTTTCTAATTTCTTTAATTGGAATAGAGAGAAGCTATTGAGTTTTGTAAACTGAACTTCAATCCAGCTATATTATTATAAACTATAGCAAAATTTGTAAGTATTTATATAAGTTTACCTATATATGCTATGTTACATGTCATTTCATTTTATTATCTTACTGTTTTCATTAGAATCTCTAGAATCCTATTGATTAACAATGCTGACACTGACATTGCTGTCTTATTTCTGTTTTTAATCAATTATTTTTGGTTTTTCATCATTTAAAATAATATGTGATGTTGGGTTTTGGTGAAAATATTTAATAAGTTTAAATGTTTATGTCTATCCAGGGTGCCCGGGTGGCTCAGTCAGTTAAGCATCTGACTTCGGCTCAGGTCATGATCCCACGGTTTGTGAGTTTGAGCCCCATGTCTGGCTCTGTGCTGACAGCTCAGAGCCTGGAGCCTGCTTCTGATTCTGTGTCTCATTCTCTCTCTCTGCCCCTCCCCTGCTCACACTCTCTCTCTCTCTCTCTCTCTCAAAAAGTGAATAAACATTAAAAAAAAATTTTAAACTGTTTATGTCCATCCTTATTTTATTTAGAATTCTATTAGGAGTGGATGCTGGATTTTATTAAATGTCTTTTTTCTTTGATTTAATCATTTGATGTTTGTTTCATTCGATAATAGATTGAATTAACAGATTTTTTTGAGATAAAGTCTGAATTTCAGAAATAAACTCTGTTTGTTTATAGTCTATTTTTCTTTTTTGATGCATTGGTGGAATCTTTTGCTAGTTTCTGATTTAAAACTCCTCAGCTATAGTCTTGGGCAATATAGGTCCTTCATTCTATCTATATGGTGAATTATGTCAGTGGTTATTGGTGTTTTGATGGGGAAAATATATTGTGAGATATTTTTACAAAATGAAAGATGTTTAACTTACATGATCCTTCCATTAAATCCCAGTGCTGTACCCTCTAGACTTTGTGACAAGCAAAAACTTTACCCTTACTTTTTAAAATGTATCATTCTTTAATTATGAAGTACAATAAATTCACGAGGCCATGTCTTGGTATTTACCATTATTGGTCAATTACCGTGTAGTAGGAGCTCTCAGTATATACTACTAATACTTCTTTTGATTCTGTGTGTGTGTGTGTGTGTGTGTGTGTGTGTGTGTATGTTTTATATATTTATATACATAAATATACTTTATATATTTAAATATTACATACTTTCAATGTTTGACCAGTTCCATTTTATTACTCATTATTGGAAATATTACAGGAAGTTTCTTTAAGGAAAAACTTTCCAATAGCACACCTCAAAAATTTCTTCTTTGCTACTGCAGAGACAGACTGCCTCTTCTCAATATGGTGGGGCGTGGAGTTGGTGGGATAGGGAGAGGCGGAGTGAGGATTTTTGCCATTAGCCCTGCTTACTTCAGTTCTGACGCTGGTTGCTGCAAAGACTATTGCCTTTGCTACTCAGGTTGAGTCCTTCACCTTCAGGGAGTGTGTTCCTGTTGTATGTTCTGATATCTGCCTTCACCTGGCCAGCTCACTACTCTCCAAATTGCTTCTTTTTCCTGCAAGGCTTGTGGTGTCTGCAGATTATACTGGTAGTTTTGCTAAAATTAATTTTATTTTTTTCCATTTTTTCCTTTTGTAAGGTATCCAGGAGTAGAAGAAGAAAGCTACTAACATGTACCCATATTTATACCAAAGTGTTGTACATTTTAAAAATGATCTTTCCAACATCTTGGTAGTTCCTGGATCATAGCTAATTTAGTGTAGAAACTAGAATTCATAATTCTTGTGTTAAAGATGAGTAAGGAATAAGAAATCAGTAGTAAGAAATGATATTCTTTGCATTGTCTTGACTAGGTTCTCTACAGTTTGGCTCAAATTGGACAACCTTCATTGGTGTCCACTTGGCTCGAGGAAAACACACATCTTTGTCATTCACAATCATGGATTTGATATCTCTCCAGTCTCTTCTCTCATTGTTCAAACAGGGAAATTGAGATGGTTATGGGGGTGATCAACAATTTAATCCTAAGAATAGTTCTAACTAGAAATGAAAAACTGCTCTTTCTGGCAGTTACCTATCTTCTTTCATGCAAGATTTGTTTGTTTTTGTCTGTACAGTTTGTTTTCAAGGCAGGGGAACCATTGTCACAACTCCCCATTATGCCAATTCCTGACTTTAGCCATTGTTTTCTCCCATGTTTCTCTTTTCATGGTCTTCTACTCATTGTCTGGAGGTTTAATGCTCATGTTTGATCAAGGATAGCAGAATGTTTGGTACTTGGAGTTTCTTTGTCTCCAGCTTTGGTAACTGGTTGTCAGTTCTGAGACAACAGGAAAAGTCCTACTCAATTTTCTGCAATGCTTACCGAGCATTCATTATGTGCTGGGTATTGTACTAGGAGCTGTAGTTCAAATGTGTATCAGTCAGAGCTCCTATGCCAAAGGAATAGCTAATTTTGTCGGAGACATAAGAAATACTAAAATCGCCATAATGAAAAGTGAAATATGATTGATCCCCTCATAAAGGCACAATTTGCTAAGGCACTTTAAGAATTCCAAGTGGTGAAACCATGGTGAAGGCGACATTTGGGATGGACCATGGAGGATGGATAGGTGGTCTGTCATGAACCACTTTCCTCTTAGGATCATAGGATGCTTGTATGAGAAGGGCCATTTTGGATCATTTAATCTTAACCACCTGGCTTCTCAGATGAGGAAACAAGCTCAGAGAGCAACATTTCTCTTTCAAGATCGTACAGTTAGTGTTTGAGCTAAGATTTACCAAAATTCTGACTCTTAGCCGTCGGCTTCTTCTTTTACACCTGGACTCTCTTCTTTTTATGCTGGACTCTCTCTCCTGCCTTCATATTCTCTCCCCAAATATTGCAACACCTCCAAGTACCAAGGCCATCTCCTAACCAAGTACCAGCCATCCTGACCTTGATCTGCTTTCCAGGTCAGGAGAGATCTGGGTGAGTGCTTGAATTTTATTTAAGGACATGTAGATCCTTACTTGTTCTTGGTCACTTGTCAGAAATGAATAATCATAGCTCAGCAACTCCTTCTGCCAGCTCTTTAAAAGTCCATCAATAAATAATATTCAGTCCCAACCCCCGTATGTTTCTCACACTATACGTTGCTTTCCTTCCCCACATTTTTTATCGACACGCCCACTCTGCTTTGGCTATTAACTCTTTCTCCTCTCTGATGTTTTAATTACAATTATGCATGAACACTGAAGAAAAGTAGCAAAAAATTTAAGACAGTTCTTTCCTAATGTTATTACTTAACCTTTGCATAGTGCCGTCTATTTACGGAACACTTACATGCTAATTAACTCTTCATGACCATACTGTTGGAAGGTGGCCAGACCATTTATTTCCAGGTCTTAGGTAATGGACCTTGATAATTATGGCACTGTAGGATAGGAAGTGACTTTCAGGGATCACAGAAGTGTGTGCCCTGCTCTCAGAAAGGCCTGTACTGAAACTATCCTGGACTCAGCCTCCCGCCTTCTGATGTTCATTTTGCTCTTCATATTCTCTTCTCCTAAATTACCCAGAAGCTAGTGGTGCCAACTGTTACCTCTATTCCCTTCTGGTCAGTCAGAAATTTGAAGTATGAACTCCTTGCATTTTAATTTTGGTTTCTCAAATCCATCCATTAGAAGCCAGCATCTACAAATTGTCACATTATGAGCCAGGTGGGAAATCACCACAAGCTCAGTTCCATAGAGCTCTCAGGAACTGGGTTCTATAAATCCACTCTGTGGAATTTTAGATTCAGAATGTCATAGAAAAGAAATGGAAAGGAGAGGGAAGCTTACATTTATTGCACACCAGCTATGGGCCACTCGCTTTCTAGACACTTTATGTACTTGATTTCCTTCAGTCAACATGATAGCTAACCAAGGGACATATTTTTTCTCTATTTTTAGCAGGGAAAAAAAACTAAGACTATGGACATTCAGTAACTCACTCAAGGTCAAACATCTCTGAAGTGGTAAGCTACAATTTACAGCAGGATTGTGTTGACTTGAAGGCCAGAGCTTTTTGTGTTCAATAGTCCTAGGAGCCTTGAGAGCACCTTGAGATTAGAAGTTGTAGAGGATTTTTCATTGCTGCTTTCCCAGCATTAAGTTCCCCTTAATCTGGAAATAGCCTCTGGCTTTCCTGTGGAGACAACCTGCCTCCAGTTTCAGTCCTCGTGGTATGGCTGAGGCTACTTTCCTTACTTCCCCCAAGGTAATGGTATGAGGATATGCCTCAGAGATGTCCAGTCAGAGCACCTCACCTTTCTAACAATAGATATGAGTTCAGAGCTGAAGAAATGGTCCACTCTGGACCACTGAGAGCCTGGGGTAGACAATATAATGCCTCCTGCCCCCCCATATGTCCATGTCCTAATTCCCCAAACTTGTGAATATGTTACCTTATATTAGCAAAAGGAACTTGGTCGTTGTGATCAAATTAAGGATCCTGAGATGGGGAAATTATCTTGGATTATCTGAGTGGGCCCAATGTAATCAGGTTTTTATAAGAGGGAGGTAAGAGGGTCAGAGTCAGGGACACCTGAGTGGCTCAGTGGGTTAAGCATCCGACTTCAGCTCAGTCATGATCTCACAATTTGTGAGTTCGAGTTCCGCATCAGGCTCTCTGCTGTCAGTGCAGAGCCTACTTTGGATCCTCTGTCTCCTTCTCTCTCTCTACCCCTCCCCCGCTTATGCAAACAGAAGCATACACACGTGCGTGCGCGCTCTCTCTTTCAAAAATAAATAAACATTTTAAAAAAGAGGGTCAGAGTCAGAATGTATTATTCTGGTCATCCAGAGAAATAATAAGAGATACATATATACATATTTAAAAGATTTGTTACAAAGAATTGACTCAAGTGATTAAGAAGACTGAGAAGTCCCAATATCTGCAGTCCGCCAGCTGGAGATCCAAGAGAGCCGGGATCACTGAGATTGGGTGTAGTTCCAATCTCAGTATGAAGGTCTGAGAACCGGAAAGCCATCAATGTAGGTCCAAAAGCTGGCAGACTTGAGACCTGAAAAGAGCCAATATTTCAATTTGAGTCAGAAGCCAGGGAAAGACCAGTGTTCCAGCTCAAGCAATCAGGCAGGAGGAGGTCCTTGAAATTTGAGGGATGGTCAGCCTTTTTATTCTTTTCAGGACTTCAACTGATTGGATGAAGGCCACCCACATTAGGGAAGACAATCTGCTTTACTCAGTCTATGGATTCAAATGTTAATCTTATTCAAAAACATCCTCACAGGTACACCCAGAATAACGTCTGACCAAATATCTAGGTACCCTATGGCCCAGTCAAGTTGACACATAAAATTAAGCACCACACAGAGAATGTTGCAGGGAAAATTAATAGAGGCCATGGATGCAATAAAGCTACCACGTGAGGTAATGGCTTCCCATCACTATTGGTCTCTGATGGTTTTTCCTTAACTCTGCTTGCACCTCTTTAAAGTCCACTCAAGCCGTCTGAGAAGAATCCTGTTTCCTCTTAAGACTCAGACTGATAGCTTGGTGGTCTAAAAGGGTAGTACAATTCTAAAAGCATCCCTCCCCTCCTCTAGATTAAGGAGTAACTATCACCAACATGACCCACCACATGACTCTTACTGTTCAGTCTTGATGTGTTAAGTTGTGAGGACTGTCCTTTCTGACCTTGGCCCAGCACCTAACCAGTAATAGAAATGGATGAGAACATATGGCAAAGCTGTTAAGTAAAGGTGTTACTTAGATAAGCAAGCCTGGTACCTTGTCCAGTTAGATAACCTGTAGAGAATCATGTCATTTCTCTGGGCCTCCAGATTCCCATTCCTAAAATGGGAGAGTTCGCTTAGGAGACCTCTTAGGCCACTTGATCTGCCAGAGACAAGACCTTTCTTCTGAGCCATCAATGAGAAAACTGCTGAAAGTGTTGCCCAAACTCTCATGGCCTGTGGACATTTTGTGAGACTAGGGAGAAATCTATAGATGAACAGCTTAAGAATGTGTTTTCCCTTCAACAGTGACGTGGACTTTGGACAAGACTCTGGGAAAGTAATGAAGTAGAAAGACTTGATTCCTGCCCTCTGAAAGTTTGAGGTCTCTCTGAGAGGCAGATACTGAAATATGAATTATATCCAGGGTCATATTTAAAGTGTCACATATAAAGGGGAAAGCATAGTGTGGGAGAAATACCTAACTCAGATTTAGATTGTGGGGAAGGCCTCCTGGAGGGGGTAATATCTAGACTGCTCTTGAAACGCAAGTAGAAGATGTAGACATGGGGACAGAGAGTGAGACAAAACAGAAGAATGTCTGTAGCAGGTTAAATATTGTTCAAAAATATTTACTTATCTTTTCTCACTTCCCACCTCTATGGATGGAGTGTACATCCCTTCCCCTTAATTCTATGTGACTTGCATTGGCCAATGGAATGTGGATAGAAATGACATTGTGACAGTTCAGGGCATAGGCCTAGGGAGGCATCACACAGTTCCACTCACCCTTTCTTAAGTAAGAGAAATCCACCCTAGCTAGTGTGATCATCTAAGGAAGGTGAATGGTATGTGGAAATTATGTGACCTCAATTCACCATAAAGAGCCAAGCATCTTGGAGCCACAGTCTGAACCTGAGCTGGCCTGCCAATCGGATTTATATCAGCTGACCTCTAGCCAATCTGCTGATGCGTGAATGAGCCTAGGTGAGGTCAAGAAAGCTGTTCTAGGCAACTTGCAGGTGTATGAGAAATGGAGGCTTATCTTTGGATGTTATTGTTGTTATGCAACATTATTATGGTAAGAGTCTACTGATACGAGAACTTTCTGCTTCCTTGCCGCATTCTAGATAAGAGTTTGAGGGAAAAGCACATATAAAAACCTACAGCAAAAAGGACCATGGCCAATATATTCATTTCTTAGGGTTGTCATACTAAATTACCACAACAAGGTGACTTAATACATCAGAAATTTATGATCTCATGGTCCTGAAGGCCAGAAGTCCAAAATTAGGTTGTCAGCAGAGTCATGCTCTTCCAAGGCTCTTGGGACGAATCCTTCTTTGCAAATTCTAGCTTCCAGTGGCTCTTGGCCTTCCTTGGCTGGTGGCAGCATAAAACACCAAATTTTGCTTCAATCTTCTCATGGGCTTCTTCCCCATGTCTCTGTGTCTCAAACCCCTGTTTTCCTCTCATAAAGATACCGGTCATGGGATTTAGGGCCCATCTTAAATCTAGGATTATTTCATCCTGGAATCATTAACCTATTTATAGCTGCAAGACTGTAGTTTCAAATACAGTCACATTCACCTGGAAGTTTTGGACCTGGACATCTTGTTTTGAGAGCAATATTCAATCTACAGGTAATATGAGAAACGAAACCAATTCAGTAGAGCAGGACTGGGTACCTCACCTGTTAAATGGGGACATCAACAATAAGTGACCCTTAACAATCATTGGGAAGATTAAAGAATTCATTATATAGAAAACACTAAAAATAATATCTGGCATACGGTAAATGGTCAATAAGCATTAACAATAATCACTATCATTATTTGTTAATGTTATTTATTATTGTTATTGCCATCATGGTTTAGATAATTATCACTTCCTTACCAACGTAAGACAATGGTGTGGAAATATGGTAGTCTAGTTGGCAAAGCTTTTTGAAAGCATTTTTAAAAAAATTTTTTTAATGTACTTATTTTTGAGAGAGAGACAGAGTGCAAGCAGGGGAAGGGCAGAGAGAGAGGGACACACAGAATCTGAAAGAGGCTCTAGGCTCTGAGCTGTCAGCACAGAGCCCGATGTGGAGCTCGAACTTGGGAATAGTGAGGCCATGACCTGAACTGAAGTTGGATGCTTAACTGACTGAGCCATCCAGGTACCCCAGAAAGCATTTTTAAATATCAAAATAATTGGGATGCCTGAATGGCTCAGTCAGTTAATCAAGCATCCAACTCTTGATTTCGGCTCAGGTCATGATCTCACAGTTCATGGGTTTGAGCCCCACCTCGGGCTCTGTGCTGACAGCATGGAGCCTGCTTGGGATTCCCTCTCTCTGTCCTTCTCTCTGCCCCTCCCCACCGTGAACGCGTGCTCTTTCTCTCTCTCTCTCTCTCTCTCTCTCTCAAAAATAAACTTTAAAAAAGGCAAATAAATAAATATTGAACTAATTTAAAATGTTATTACTTCTGAAGACTTTTATGCATATATATATATATACATATTTTTTTGTTTTACTTTTTTAATGTTATTTATTTTTGAGACACAGAGAGAGTGAGTTGAAAAGGGACAGAGATGGAGGGGGAAGAGAGGCTCCAAAGCAGGCTCCACACTGACAGCAGATAGTCTGATGCAGGGCTCAAACTCACAAACTGTGAGATCATGACCTGAGCCGAAATCAAGAATCAAGTGCTAAACCGACTGAGCCACCCAGGCACCCCATATGTATTTTAATAAAACAAATCACATTAAGCATGTAGTGAGTTCTAAATGTAGAACCAAGGTAAGGTGAATCTTTTCATTAAGTGAAGACTACCTCTGTATGATTTTTTAAATGAATCAGACTGTATAAATCATTCGGCTGAAAGAGGAACATACCTGCTTACATTGCTGTTCATGCAGCATGTTACTAAGCTGATTTAAAAGTAAGACTTTTTATTAAAATAACAAGATCAGGACAAGAACACAAGCTAGTATTTTTCTTGGCTGGAATCCTTGGGAGCCCTGAATACTCCCACATAAATATACTATTGTCAGATTTTCTTATGTAAATGCTTATTTATCTTCTTTTGAGATGCCTTTTGTGTGGAGTATGGTTTCTGAAAACATTTTTAAAAGCTCTACTACGGGTTTTTAGTTAACCTTCTTAAATGAGGATGAGAAGTGTCTTTTTTGCTAAATAGTGGGAGGAAATGTCTATTATACCTTTTAAAATACCAACGTTAGGTTCTATTGATAAAAAAGAAACTAAATGGGACTCAGGGTCGCTGTTTCTTGTTTCACTTGTAAGCTCAAAAAGTATTTATTGAGGACCTATAAGTGCCCTATGCCAAGTCCTGGGACAGAAACTTAAATAAAGAATTTAAATAATATATCATCTTTACTCAATACAGTAAAGTGTAGGAAACATTAAAGAAAGAAGTAGGAAACTCAGCAAGCAGGGAGCATTGTAACAAACATCTTAATGGTTCTATTCAGAGAGAGGTAGGAAAATGGGGCCAGGCTTCCTGACAAATGGGATGGAGGAAATGTCTCGGTCAGAGGAAAATGTTGTACAAATTGAGCTCTGAAAGAAAAGGAGCCAGAGCCCTGTCCTGAAAGGGGCAGGGAGATGTATGTGCACGTGTATGTAGATCCACTGAGGTCAAGGAATTTTGTTTTGATCAGTAAATATTTGTCGAGAGAATTTCGAATGTTCCTTGATGTTAGAGGGAATAGCGTATCAGAGAGTAGAAGGAGACAGAACCATGGGGATGTCTCCTGGGCTATATAGTGGATGGATTCTGTGTGATGAACTAAGGGCTTAGCACTTTATCTTGGGAGTGTGCTAACCAGGGGAGGATCCAACAGTAGAGGAGAGAAAGAGAGAGAGAGAGAGGCTGGAAGGATGGTAGTTCAAAGAAAGAGAAATTGGTTATAAGACTGAGACATCAGTTCAGAAGACCAAAAGCATTATCTATGACAGTGAAAGAAGAGGGTGACAAGAAAGTGAGAGTAATAAGGAGATAGTATCAATAAAAAGAGGTGATTAATGGAATGTGTTGGGTAGAGGGCCAAATTGGGGAAAGTCTATAGCTGTGCTGTCTGATATAATAGCCACAGCCATGTGTGGCTAATGACTATTTTAGACATGGCTAATATAATTTGACATGTGCTATAAGTATGAAATACACACCTAATTTTGAAGACTTAGTATGAAAATCGAATCTAAAACATCTCATTAATAACTTCGTACATTGATTACACGTTGAAATGGTAATTTTTGGATATATTGGGTTATATAAAATATATTATCAAAATTAATTTCACTTGATTCTTTTCACCATTTTAGTGTGCCTACTAGAAAGCTGAAAATTACACGTGTCATTTACCTGGTGACTCATGTTATTTATCTAATGGACAACACTGATATAAAATGATCACCCAGGTGTCTGTCTTGGGCAACTTGGGAACTGTGTTGTCTTTAAACAAAGAAGAAATGACAGAAGGGCACCTGGGTGGCTCAGTCGGTTAATTGCCAGCTCTTGGTTTTGACTCAGGTCATGATCTGATGGTTTGTGAGTTCGAGCCCCACTATGGGCTCTGTGCTGACAGTGTGGAGTCTACTTGGGATTCTCTCTCTCCTTCTCCCTCTCTCTCCTACTCCCTTGGCCCATGCCACTCTCTTTCTCTCTCAAAAAGTAAATAAATAAACTTAAAAAATAAAAAAAAAGAAGTGACAGAAAGTGGAAGGTTCTGGGGGGATAACTAAGTGTTTTATGTTTGATATGTTGACCTTGAAATGTCTGTTTGACTTTCACCGGCACTGTTTACTTTGTTGGTATGTTAAATACATGGGTTGGAGGCTCAGGATAGAGATCAGTTGAAAACAATAGATTTGGAATGTATGTGGGTGTGGTCATCCAAGTACTAACATTCAGTGCGTATTTACTGTGGACCCGTTAAGCACTTTAATACATTTAATTCTCAACAATCCTTTCAGCCATGTATTATCATCATCATCATCATCATCATCATTCATCATCCTCCTTTTTCAAACGAAGAAATTGAAGTTGGCATAAACAAGGTCACGAAGTTATTAGGGAAATGCTAATGAAGCTTGAGCTTTGGGCCCCTCCTCTGGCATGGCCCAATCCAAGGCTTAGTATGCTTCTCTTTGAGGCAAGAAGCATGTAGCTTGAAGCATGAAGCATGTAGGAGCAAGAAGCAGAAGCTCCATCCAAGTGCCAGGGGCATAGAGCAAGGCCCAGTGTGAGGTTACTTCTGTGCCCTGAAAGTGATCTTCGGGCTGCCAGTGCAACCTGCAAGCTTCAGGCAACTGGGCTCTACCTTTACTTCAAAGAGAAGCTTCTGATGGAGATGCTATTCCACTAGGGACTACTGGGACTTAGGTTTCATGGCTGCCCCACCTCCAGCATTAGCCCTGTAGGGGTCAGGGGCTCTAGGGCAGGGCCCAGTGAGGACTTGGCTGAGCTGAGCCAGGTGCTGAGTGGTCTTCAGGGGTCATGCCAAAGGACACCAATTGTCTATAGACACCCAAGGCAGAAGCACCTTCATGGCAAAAAATTACATGAGAAATAACGATAAGGCATCACCAAAAATGCGTTGAGAAGCTAAAAGAAGGTCTTCTAAATTATCAAGAATTTAAAAAGTCAATTTCATGCGTTCATGCCACAGGAAATATTAAAATAACTTTCTAGTTCCTCTAGAGACAAATTTATGAGACCTTTGTTATATGAGAAGGTAATAAAAGAGTATATAGTCAAAAACATAAGGGAAATGTATTATAGAGGGATTGTCAGATATAATGATGATAATAAAAATGTGATAGTTCTGGATTTGGAGATATTTCTGTTTTTCGTCTTAAAAATTTTTAATTTGCTGAGATTTCTTAATTAATTCCAAATAAATATCCTCTCTTATACTTTGTTTTATAACTTGTATAAGTTAACTTTATTCAGGAATAATTTACATGAAATGCATCAATCTCGACTGTACAATTTAATGATTTTGACAAAATCTGACGGGAGTAAGCTCCTTCCCAGTCAAGATTTAGGACATTTCCATCATTCCAAAAAGTTCCCACTGCCCCCTTCTACCTCCTACCCCAGCCCCAGGCAACTCCTTTTCTGCTCCTACCACAGAATAATTTTATGCCTATTCTAGAATCTCGTATAAGTGAAATGATAACACTGTGCATTTTTTGCGTATGGAACTTGAGCTCAGCATGTTGTTGAGATTTAACCATGTTTTTGTGTGTACCATTAATTCATTCCTCTCCATTACTGGGTAGCATTCCATTATGTGAATACACCATTGTTTTCAATCCATTCACCTTAATGGCCATTTGGGTTTCTGGTTTAGGTCTACTATAAATAAAGCCGTTATAAAACACTTGTTTAGTCTCTCTGTGGACGTAAGTTTTCATTTCCTTTGGAAATGCTTTGTCATAGGGTAGATGAATGGTTACTTTTATTTAAAAAATTGCCTACCTGATTTCCAAAGTGTTTGCACCTTTCTCCCCTTCAACCAGCAGTGTCTGAGATAAAATATGGACATTCTTTTATATGTTTTTATCCTTTGTCTTACAGAGGGCCTCTCAGATTATATAAGCACTAAACCCTACATAACCTGGGCTCTCCTGTTAAGGTGGCAGAGTCCGATCCCACACCCTAGACCCCTATATTATGTGGAGAAAAGCAGAGGAGGGGGAAAAGACCCCTGGAATACCAGCAATCTTTTGGATGAATCTCTCAGAAACACTTTGAGATGACCAATTTTGTATCAGTTTGGCCAGGTCATGAGACCCTGATATTTGGTCAAACATTATTTCAGAATTTGTGGGAAGGTATTTTTTAGATGAAATTATCATTCAAATCAGTAGACTCGGAGTAAAACAGATTACCTCCCATAATGTGGGTAGGCCTCACTTTAATCAGTTGAAAAAAGACTGACTTCCTGTGAGAAGAGGGAATTCTGCCAGGACACTGACTTCAGACTTGGACTACAGTATCAGCTCCTCCCCGGGGTCTCCAGCCTGCTGGTCTACCCTGCAGGTTGTGGACTTGCCAGCCTCCACAATGAAGAAAGCAAATTCCTTAAAATCTTTCTCTCTCTCCCCCCCCACTCCCCCCCCCCCCCCCGCCCCCACATGCACACACAGATATGTTCTCTCTCTCCCTCATCCTAACACAGACTTCATCTCTCATCTGAGATCCGGAAGGGCCAGCAGCATTCAGAAAAGACTGCTTTCTAAGTTCTTCTCTTTCTCAAGTCCAAATTACTACCTCACTCAGTAAAAAAAATCCTTTGGATAGTGTTTTGAACGCTCCCAGAAAAAGTAAAACTTTTTAAAAATAATGCTTATTTATTTATTTTGAGAGAAAGAGAGTAAGCAGCAGAGGGGCAGAGAGAGAGAGAGAGAGAGAATCTCACGCAGGCTCCATGCTGTCAGCACAGAGGCCGTAGCAGGGCTCAAACTCACGAACCATGAGGTCATGATCTGAGCCCAAATCAAGAGTCAGTCGCTTAACCTATTCAGTCACCCCAAAAGTACAACTTTTTGTATCTCAGAAACAGCCTTTCATTCCCACAGAGGAAACTTACAGCAGATCACGTGGAGAACTTTTGCTCCCCTGACTTTGGGCACACCAGCGTGCTTTTCTAAATGGGACAGGCTCTCCCTTTTTACTCCACTGACCCTGTCCCCTTCTCTTTACCAGCTTTTAAACTAGATATTTTTTTTTTTTTTTGGTCCTCTTCTCACTACATTGACCACACAGTCTAGTAAGTATAGGCAACTGTTAAAGCAAGGAAACTAGGAAATACTGTTTCCATTATATAACAGTATCCAGTGAGCCTCAGTGTAAAATTGTCCCTAACCACCGGTTCTGCCTAACAGTGGAGCTTGGGAGCCAGGCAGACTCAAAGCAGCCCAGTGCAATCAGATACAAGCTACAGTTACAATGATCTCTGCCTGGCAGAGCTAATGAAGGCATCCCAGAGACAATGCTTCTGGGAAAGGAAAAGCCTCCCCTTCTCTGCAGGTAGACAGTAAGCATCGCAAAATTGCATCTAATTTCCTTGGGCTCAGAGGTCAAGCTAATCACCTAGTGTGAAGTTCCCCAAAGCAAAATGTTGGATTCTTTTGGCTTCTTCTCCAGAGCAGGAGCAGACTGTGGTGGCCATAGGGGGAGGCGGGGAGTACGGAAGGAGGGGGGGGGGGGAGTGTGGGAGTGTGAGTGGGGAGAGTCTATGGGAAGCCATGTGACCCTCCAACATTGTGATGAGAGGGTGGGAGCCCAAAGCAAAATGCTATGGAACTGCTCACACCTAGATTAATCTTTAGTTTTCTGCATTAAAACTTTCTCACATTTTAAATTCCAAAGGAAAATACAGACAATGTGAAGACTGATGTGGGAGGTTCAGTTACAGACAGAGCTTCCCCAGCAGTGAATGATTCTGTTGTGAGGATGGGACAAGACCCCAGGGTCATAAAGGTGAAAGGAGAAACGCCCCACCACTGCAAACAAAACATCGGAGTGCTCAAACTCCAAGGCTTTCCCATTCTCTAAAACCATGCCTAATCCTTCCAGAAGGTAAAACACCATCTCTCGCTACAGCATAAAAGTTAGGTGCTGGGCTCTGTTCCACCTCAACTTTTTGGGGTTTTTTTTTTTTTTTTTTTTTTGGTCTATTTCTTTCTTTTTTAGGTTTGCTATGTAAGACTGTAATAATAACTTCTCAGGATATAAAGTTCTCCGGAAACTTCCTTGAATCCTGGCTTTGCCCCCCACTGTGTCTGCACAACAATTAATCTTTCTGAGACTTCTTTCCTCATCCGTAGATTAGGGGGGAATAATACTAATGTCTGAAGGAGTGTCTTTAAAATTAAATGAGAAAATCTTCATACAGTGGTTGCCTATGATGATGTGGCAGAAATGGCTCAGCGACCATCTGTGGTTTATGCTCCCCCTTCCACGGGAATTGATGGCAAATGATCATCTCTCAGCCACTACATTTCCCAGCTCCCTTGTGCCTAGAGGAAATGAAATGACCAGTTCCGGCTAATAGTATGTGAGTGGAATGATTTTTGGTCCTTGCTGATTAGGCATACTGGCGTACCTTTCTGCCACTTAGTTCACCCCATCTTTGATTGGTACATGCCCAAGCAAACATGGAACTTCAAGAGGGAAATCAATGTGTCCCTGAGTCAACTCTGGCATGATAGTTACCCAAAGAGCCTGACCTCACAGTAGACTTTTCAGGAGAGAAAAACAAAAACAAAAATAAAAAAAAAACCTCCATTGCCTTAAAACAGGGAGAATTTCAAGTTATTTGTTATAAAGTTAGCATAACCTGATTAATAGGTGTTATGATTATTCCCAGGCGAGTCACTAATCTACTGTTAACCCAGGCACTAACATCTTTTCACATTTTATATGTGACTACCGCGACCACATGGGTGACAGTCTTTAACATAATTTAGCGTTAATAAGAGCTATCTGGAGGTTTTTCATTAAGTAAGCGGAACGATCTGTGAGAATTCTGTAAATATTACGAGCACGGGAATCATGTTTATGATGTAGTGTAGTGTAGGTGCTTAATAAATATTGATTGATTTATTGATTGGATGATTTTGGTTGACAACCCTCTTGGGAGCTTCCTGGGTATAATCTGAAACCAGCTCCCATACTTGGAGAGCGGAGAAAGACCAAAGGAAGAGACAGACTATACCAAGTTGGTACATGGTGTGTTTAATGAGTAATTGAATCTACATATGAGGCTTGTCTTGGGTAACAGCAAGACAAATGGATCCCTGCACCTGCCTGCCAAATTTTATTTTTTTTCTTTTTCTTTTTTTTTCAATATAAGAAGTTTATTGTCAAATTGGTTTCCATACAACACCCAGTGCTCATCCCAAAAGGTGCCTTCCTCAATACCCATCACCCACCCTCCTCTCCCTCCCACCCCCCATCAACCCTCAGTTAGTTCTCAGTTTTTAAGAGTCTCTTATGTTTTGGCTCTCTCCCACTCTAACCTCTTTTTTTTTTTTCCTTCCCCTCCCCCATG
Source organism: Panthera leo (assembly GCF_018350215.1). Lineage (NCBI taxonomy): Eukaryota > Metazoa > Chordata > Mammalia > Carnivora > Felidae > Panthera > Panthera leo. Next base: position 142,617,022 of record NC_056687.1, on the reverse strand, counting down.
GGTTTCTGTTAAGTCTCTCAGGATCCACATAAGAGTGAAACCATATGGTATCTGTCTTTCTCTGTATGGCTTATTTCACTTAGCATCACACTCTTCAGTTCCATCCACGTTGCTACAAAGGGCCATATTTCATTCTTTCTCATTGCCACGTAGTACTCCATTGTGTATATAAATCACAATTTCTTTATCCATTCATCAGTTGATGGACATTTAGGCTCTTTCCACAATTTGGCTATTGTTGAGAGTGCTGCTATAAACATTGGGGTACAAGTGCCCCTATGCATCAGTACTCCTGTATCCCTTGGGTAAATTCCTAGCAGTGCTATTGCTGGGTCATAAGGTAGGTCTATTTTTAATTTTTTGAGGAAACCCACACTGTTTTCCAGAGTGGCTGCACCAATTTGCATTCCCACCAACAGTGCAAGAGGGTTGCCGTTTCTCCACATCCTCGCCAGCATCTATAGTCTCCTGATTTGTTCATTTTGGCCACTCTGACTGGCGTGAGGTGATATCTGAGTGTGGTTTTGATTTGTATTTCCCTGATGAAGAGCGACGTTGAGCATCTTTTCATGTGCCTGTTGGCCATCGGATGTCTTCTTTAGAGAAGTGTCTATTCATGTTTTCTGCCCATTTCTTCACTGGGTTATTTGTTTTTCGAGTGTGGAGTTTGGTGAGCTCTTTATAGATTTTGGATACTAGCCCTTTGTCTGATATGTCACTTGCAAATAACTTTTCCCATTCCGTTGGTTGCCTTTTAGTTTTGTTGGTTGTTTCCTTTGCTGTGCAGAAGCTTTTTATCTTCATAAGGTCCCAGTAGTTCATTTTTGCTTTTAATTCCCTTGCCTTTGGGGATGTGTCGAGTAAGAGATTGCTATGGCTGAGGTCAGAGAGGTCTTTTCCTGCTTTCTCCTCTAAGGTTTTGATGGTTTCCTGTCTCACATTCAGGTCTTTTATCCATTTTGAGTTTATTTTTGTGAATGGTGTGAGAAAGTGGTCTAGTTTCAACCTTCTGCATGTTGCTGTCCAGTTCTCCCAGCACCATTTGTTAAAGAGACTGTCTTTTTTCCATTGGATGTTCTTTCCGCTTTATCAAAGATGAGTTGGCCATACGTTTGTGGGTCTAGTTCTGGGTTTTCTATTCTATTCCATTAGTCTATGTGTCTGTTTTTGTGCCAATACCATGCTGTCTTGATGATGACAGTTTTGTAGTAGAGGCTAAAGTCTGGGATTGTGATGCCTCCTCTTTGGTCTTCTTCTTCAAAATTACTTTGGCTATTTGGGGCCTTTTGTGGTTCCATATGAATTTTAGGATTGCTTGTTCTAGTTTCGAGAAGAATGCTGGTGTTAAGCTTTCAAATTTTAAAAGTTTATAAAAGGGCTCCTGGGTGACTCAGTCGGTTGAACATCCGATTTCAGCTCAAGTAATGATCTCAGGGCTCATGGGTTCGACCCCGCATTGGACTCTGTACTGACAGCTCAGAGCCTGAATCTTGTTTCAGATTCTGTGTCTCCCTCTCTCTCTCTGCCCCTCCCCATTTGCTCTCTCTCATTAAAAAAAAATGTTTAAAAAAGGACTTAACTGGGTTTATTCATGTATATTGTCCAGATACTCTCAATATCACATACTTCTCTCAAAGCTATGTCCTTGCAGCAGCTTATGGGAGCAGAAAATGCAAATAGAACCCATATCCCAAGGATGGGGGTGGGGAGGAGCCTCCTATTGTCCAGGTAGGTCCAGCTCATGGGTTAATTGGCAGTCACATCTTTTCAAGGAAGGTCCCTAACAATGATGTGCTAGTCAGGTAGGATAACCACTGAATAGCAAACATGCCTAAAATTTCAGTGGTTGACCACATGATAACTTTATTTTTGGCCTATGTATCAGTTCAGTGTGGTTCTTTGGGGGGCTACTTTCTATGTGGAAATTCAAGGAAGCAGGCTTTTTCCACATTCTGGCTCCAGCCTCTCATAGAATTTTAGAATTCTTTGCTGCATCATTTTCATACATCTTACAAAAGGAAACCATGGAGAATTATGAGAAAGGATTTTACTCCCTAGTCTAGAGGTGATGTATCTCAATTCTGCCATAGTCCATTGGCCAGAACTCAGTCACATGGACACATTTATCCTCAGAGGAAGGTGGGAAATGTAGTCCAACTGTGTACCCAAGAGAAATGTATTTGTGTCCTATTGCTGCTCCAATAAATTGCCATAAATTTAGTAGAATAAAGCAGTACACCTTATTCATAAGTTCTGGAGATCAGAAGTCTTAAAACCAAAGTGTTGGCAGGGTTGCATTCCTTCTGGAGGTTCTAGAGGAGAATCTGTTCCCTGGCCTTTTCCAGCTTCTAGAGGCAACCTGCATTCCTGAGCTCATGACACCTTCCTCCACATTCAAAGCCAGCAGTACATTCTCTTCAGTCTCTCTCTCTCTCTCTCTCTCTCTCTCTCTCTCTCACCTTGCTTCTGTCACTGCATCACCTTCTCTTACCCTGACCCTACTGCTTGCCTTGAATATGGACCCTGGTGATTACATTAGGCCCAGCAAGGTAATCTAGAATAAACTTCCTATCTCAAGATCCTTAGCTTATTCATATCTGGAAAGTTCCTTTTTCTACTTACTGTCACATATTCACAGGTTCTGGAAGTTAGGATGAACCCATCTTGGATCTCTCTGGGGGTGAAGGGAATCTTATTCTTTCAAGCACAAGGCGAAACAGTTTGTAGCAAATAAACAGTAGTCTCTACCAGAGATGAATTAATTAACTAGAGAACATAACAAGTATTGTCCTGAATAAACAGGAAGATCGTCTTTTTACACTTCCCTAGAAAAATGATTAGGTTTAAAAGAAGGACTAAAGTGTAGAAATTAAACAAGAGTAAACAGGACTCTAATTTAGAAGAAATGGCACAAGTGTCCGGTTCAAACTAGAGGGTGATAAGAGAATTCCTTCTATTCTCTCTCTTTTCCTCCCTCCTTTCTTTCCTTCCTTCCTTCCTTCCTTCCTTCCTTCCTTCCTTTTTTCCTTCCTCCCTCCCTCCTTTCCTTCCTTCCTCCCTTCCTTCCTTCCTCCCTCCTTCCCTTCCTTCCTTCCTTCTTCCCTTCCTTTCTTCCTTTCTTCCTTCTTCCCTCCTTCCTTTCCTTTCTTTCTTCCTTCCTTCCTTCCTTCCTTCCTTCCTTCCTTCCTTCCTTCTTTCCTTCCTTCCTCCCTCTCTCTCTCCTTTCCTCCCTTTCTTTTTTTCTTTCTTTCCTGCCTTTCTTCTTATTTCTTCTTTCTTTCACAAGAATGAGTCCGTAGCCAGTTGTTAGGATGATCTTTGGCTGGCTCTCTTAACTATAATAAATACAAGTGTTTCTGCCTCTCAAATTTCTTCCAAGACTCAAACCATAATTGAAATGTAGTGCCTGGAGAATCTGAGCCTGAAAAGCTAACAGTCCTCCAGCATAAAGCCACCAAAAGGCTTTATGGTTAACACTGTGTTAATTTTACAATTCATAATTTAAAAATATCTGTGTTTGCAAATTAGAAGGTTTTCCTAACACTAATTAAAATAACCTTATTAGCTTTTGGCAGGCAGCTGCTGTTCCTAATTTGAAGAAAACAGATTTAGAATAAAGATTTGAAAATATTAAAGAAAAATAGATGATACCCCCCCAAACAACTTCACAACCACATAAACCTTGCATGCATATAGTACTGAATTGACTATGATCATAGAAAAAAAAAAAAAAAAGAACTCTAACTCTCTCTCAACTTCATAGTAGTAAGAGGTTACATTAAACTAATTTCAAAAAATGACACCTCTTGTTACCTTTTCCAAATGTTTGGACAAATCTGAACCAGTGGTTGTTTTCCACTCTCATAAAGGCGCCATCATGGAGTATGCTTGGTCAGTGTTGTTAATCACCGACAACAGAATCCGCCATAGCTATTAATAAGAAGGAGATATGAAATGGTATTAAGCAGGTCACAGAGACTTAGGCCTAGATGCTACACAGTGAAGAAAAACGCAGTCAAATGGAACAGAACATACCATGGAGCTCTCTACCAGACATATCACTGCCCACACCGCCTCCCACTCAGCAATGTGATGCTAAGGCCTGGAGCTTAGAATGTTTTCCTAGGGACCAGCATAACCACACCCCTGCTTGCGACAAGTTGGGTCATCCCAGCGTGAGGTGCTGCCTCAATTTCCTCCTCTGCCTTCTAAGACGTGTGGGGTTGCATCTGTGCGGTAAAATTTGGTTCTCCTGTGGATTTCTACCTTCTTGGTGGTTTTAAAGTGTAACTTCTAGTTTGGCAGATTCTATCGTTCAGGTAAGCAAGCTAGAATCTGTTGCCAAGCAATCTATAGTGTGTGTTACAAGTACTAGACTTTCCTCTTGGAAGTTTTTTTCCCCCCTAAAAAATAAAGCATTCACTGAATACGTAGGGGCATGTTTGGGCATCATATGCCAGGATGGAAGGTCGATAGTAAAAATTATATGGGTCCTGGGTACTCTTGACCTCTGCCAGATCCACAATGACCCTGTGACATTTCTGTGAAACTTAGGGACTGTCTAGTTCCCCACACTGGAGGATTGTACCTTCATTTCAGGGCAGCATCACATTTATCTCAAGTTTCAGAAATCAGGAGAAAAGTTTTTGTCTGCAAAGATTACAGCGTCTATATGTCATAGGGTGAGTGAGGATAGCAATCTGTGGCAGCGCACATATTTGAAGTCTGGGTGTGCTCTTTTTCCTCTGATCTCTTGTTGCCGGTGAAGACGTGAATCAAGCTTGAAACCTGTCAGGGACATGGAGGGAAAAAATCCTCTTAATACACATTTATAGAACACTCATACATTTACAAAGCACTTCTTCATACATTCTTAAGAGTCTCGGGAGGTAGGCAGTTGCAAGGGAAAGGAGGCAGGATTGTCTGCATTTTAAAGTCAGGGAAACTCAGGCTTACACTGATTTGTCCAAAATTCATGAAGTGAAACTAAAACCCTAACCCATATCTTCTGACTACAAGCTTATTACTCTTTGGACCTCTCAAATATGCATCATACTGAAGTGAAAGGGAAGCACCTGAAACACTTAGAATCTTCTTTTTTTAATGTTTATTTTATTTTTGAGAGAAAGTGTGTGTGTGTGTGTGTGTGTGTGTGTGTGAGTGTGGGAGAGGCAGAGAGAGAAGGGGACAGAGGACCTTAAGCGGGCTCTGTGCTGACAGCACAAAGCCTGATGCTGGGCTGGAACTCATGAACCATGAGATCATGACCTGAGCCAAAGCCAGACGCTTAACCAACTGAGCCACCCAGGTGCCCCAGAATCTTCTATGTGCTAGGCACCATCTTGGACACTTTCCATTTATTATCCCACATTGCTCAAAACAATCCCCTGGAGTACGTGTTATTACAGTAAGGACACAGCTCAGAATACCCCACTGATGATAAATCCCAGCATTTGTACCGGAACCAGTCTTCTCAAAAGGTTTGGATCTCCACTAAGAAATTTGCTTCCAGATTGTTGGTAAAAATAACTTGATTATGAGATGGAGGAAGAAGAGTAAAAATTCTGAGAAAATGCAAAGGAAGAAGAACAAGAGGAAGAGTTGTTAACAAATCGTCCAAAGGTCGGTATCTGCCTGTGCTATGCATATCAGCCTCAGGGGCCACTCCCTGACATAAGTGTTTTCTTTGGTGACATTTCTTGCCTCACTGATTTCTGGAAGCTGGCACCATGACCACAAGGTGTATGGGGAACAGAGTTAGGGCGAGGCTTTTCCCATATGTGCTCGTTCATTCTATTCAGAGCTCAAGTCCAATTTCCTCCTCAGTATCCCTGCTACTGACCAGGTATGTATGTCACTAAGTTGCTTGATTATAGAAGGAGAGGGATGACCTAAAACTTATCATTGGGGAACAATATCATTTAAATATGATGACACCTGTATATCCCCCCAATATCTTCATTTGGCGAGTTCTTCCGTAAGTTAAGGCATTCTTATTTGACCCAATTCTCCTCCTGTGTGTAGACCTGAGAGAATTGACAACAGACGTCTATATGAAACCTGTACATGTTCCTAGCAGCATTATTCATGATAGCCAAAAAATGGGAACAACTGAAATGCCCATTGGCTGATGAATGGACACACACAATGTGGTATATTCATGCAATGCATTCATTCAATGCAATGTTTCTTAGTCATAAAGAGAAATGAAGCATGGATATGTGACATACTACAAATGGATGAACTTTAAAGGCATACCCAATGAAAGAAGCCAAACACAAAAGTTCACATGATTGTGTACGAATCCATTTATATGAAATATCCAAAATGGGCAACCCCGTAGAGACAGAATATAGGTTGACAGTTACAAGAGGCTGGGGGGATGGGATATGCTAGGGTGGGGATAACTGCTAATGAATATGGGGCTTCTTTTGGAGGTGACAGAAATGTTCTAGACTTAGATAGTGGTGATGGTTATATAACTCTATGAATACATTACAAACCATTGAATTCTACCCTTTTAAAGGGTAACCTTTGTGGTATGGGATTATATCTCAATAAAGATGTTGTTTAAAAAATTAAAACTGGTGGGGCACCAGGGTGGCTCTGTCAGTTAAGCACCTGATTCTTTAAAAAAAAATTTTTTTAATGTTTTTATTTATTTTTGAAGGAGAGAGAGAGAGACAGAGCACGAGCGGAGGAGGAGCAGACAAAGAAGGAGACACAGAATCTGAAGCAGACTCCAAGCTCTGTGCTGTCAGCACAGAGCCCAATGCGGGGCTCGAACTCATGAACTGTGAGATCATGACCTGAGCCGAAGTCGGACACTTAACGGACCGAGCCACCCAGGCGCCCCATTAAGCACCTGATTCTTGATTTTGGCTCAGGTTATTATCTCATGGTTCGTGGGTTCGGATCCCATGCTTGGGATTCACTCTCTTTCCATCTCTCTCTGCCCCTCCCCTGCTCATGGTCTCTCTCTCTCAAAATAAATAAATAAACATAATTTTTTAATTAAAAATTAATCCTGCATACAAAATACAAAGACATATCTAATACCTTAGTTGCCCAATCATAAGGAATTCATCAAGCGTATGGCTATACCCCTCTAGTGCTATTTAAAAGATTTTCATCATCACATTGGATATATGGAAATCTTTCCATTGAAACCTACATTTTAAGTCTTAGGATAGTGAGGTAAAAATAAAGTCTTGATAAAATATACTAGGGAAAAAGAAGTCTGTGTATTTCTGTCAGCATGTTTTGATGTAACTTAAGTGGCATGCTTTCGGAATTGGTCAAGGTTTGAGTATTCATTTATTCATCCAAAATATCTTAATAGAATAACTACCATGTGCAGGACACAGAACTGATGGCTGTAGATTATTCACAGAAGTACAAGGCAAGGATAACATTAGGATCTCATAAGAGAGACACATGTGCCCATAGATTCCTAAAGGTCACTCCTAGGTCTACTGCTGGGTCTAATTCTTGCTCTGACCACAGCAACCACTGGTAATTAGACTCTTCCCCCTCTGATCCTAAGGACTGTCTTAAAAATCTCTACAGGGCCCTGCTCCAGACAGACCCTATCGATCACTAGGCACAAATGTTGAAACTTAACTGAGGCCCAGATTCATCAAATTCCCCCATTAGTTCCAGGAAGGCTCAGAGACTTAGTCATAATTTCAGAGCTGGTCAGTGCTGACTTAGGACAAGAACTTGAAGCTCCTGATCCCACGTCCTGTGCTTTGACCTGTGAAATGTTAATTATTAACAAATAAGAGGTGAATAAAAGCAAGACATGTTAAGTGATATAGGACTTTAGAAGAGGAAAGACAAATAAGGGCCTGTAGATGAAGACAGTTTCACAGATGGTACAGGACTTGGAAAAATGAAAGGCAGAGAGAAAGCCACGCCAGGCACCAGAAAATGCTTGAAAAAAAGATTCAAGCTCAGAATGACCACAGCACTGGGGCTGACTACCTAGAATATATGGCCAGCTAGGAGATAGACCTTCAAGTGTACCAGCAGACTCCCCAGCCTTCACAGATGCTCTTGCCAGCTACTAGAACTTGAAAGTCAGAACTTTCAACCTTTTAGCATCTCCATTTCATCCTGGGAGAAGCAGCACATTGTATTTCTTCATTTTATAAGTGTTTATGGAGCACTTCTAATATGCCAGCCTTGGGGCACCTGGGTGGCTCAGTCGGTTACGTGTCCAACTTTAGCTCAGGTCACGATCTCATGGCCTGTGGGTATGAGCCCCACATCAGGTTCTGTGCTGACAGCTCAGAACCTGGAGCCTGCTTTGGATTCTGTGTCTCCCTCTCTCTCTGCCCCTCCCCCACTTGTGCTCTGTCTCTCTCTCTCTCTTTCTCAAAAATAAATAAACATTAAAAAAATTAATGGGAATGCAAGCTGGTGCAGCCACTCTGGAAAACAGTCTGGAGGTTCCTCAAAAAACTAACAATAGAAGTACCCTACAACCAAGCAATTGCACTACTAGGCATTTATCCAAGGGATACAGGTGTGCTGTTTCGAAGGGACACATGCACCCCCATGTTTATAGCAGCACTATCAACAATAGCCAAAGTATGGAAAGAGCCCAAATGTCCATCGATGGATGAATGGATAAAGAAGATATGATATATATATACAATGGAGTATTACTCGGCAATCAAAAAGAAATCTTGCCATTTGCAACTATGTGGATGGAACTGGAGGATATTATGCTAAGTGAAATTAGTCAGTCAGAGAAAGACAAAAATCATATGACTTCACTCATATGAGGACTTTAAGAGACAAAACAGGTGAACATAAGTGAAGGGAAACAAAAATAATATAAAAACAGGGAGGGGGACAAAACAGAAGAGTCTCATAAATATGGAGAACAAACTTAGGGTTACTGGAGGGGTTGTGGGAAGGGGGATGGGATAAATGGGTAGGGGGCATTAAAGAATCTACTCCTGAAATCATCATTTCACTATATGCTAACTAATTTGGATGTAAATTTTCAAAAATAAAAAATAAAATAAAAATTTAAAAATTTATGCCAGGCTCTGGGCTAGCCTGGGCACTCAAAGAAGAAAAAATAAAGGCCTAGTTCCTGCTAGGGACTTATCTGGGAAGACCAACATACATCACTGGTTTTGTGAATACCAGGATGAATATACTTACCATTTGCTTTCTTTAGAATAAATTGTGTATTAAGTGGGGGTTGGGGGAGAGAGCATGAATATAAGCTGGGGTTGGATTGTTGAGGGCATATAAAACCAAAGTAATAAAATTCAACTTTATTTCCTAAACCAAAAGAAGAAGACAGGACTTATGCACACACAATCCATGACCTCCATTAATGGAGAAGCCTCCAGAATGATAGGCCCTTGTCTCTTGGTTTCACTGAAGGAACTGACAAAGAAGGCAATGATTTGTCTGGGTCCACACTGCTAGTTAGTAGTTGTAAGTAGGACCCAGATCCTCTGATTCCTGGTCTTGCTTGTACTATGCTCTTCACGTTACTTCCCAAATGCCTAATGGTTTGCAGCTAAATTTGATTGAGAAGCAATATGTCCTAACATAGCTGGATCTTGGCTCCTCGCCATCATGTCTGTTTACTTAAAGGGCTGTCATCACCACATGGTGTCCCCTCAATGCTTTGGCTGGCAGTGTGCTGGGCCAGCACTTTAAGAAACCCAGTTGGGTATGGTGTATTTGATGACACAATTCGTCATTAATATAAAGAAACTACTCCATATTGGGGGAGCAAGAATTCTGGGTTTTTTGAAACAACAATTCCCGAGGCTGCAATCATTTCTGCTGGTTTGAAAGGGGACTTATGTGGTCTGAAATGTGTTGGGCTCTTCCATTTCCTCTGGGGCTCTGGTCCCATTGTTCACTCCATCTAGTGGTGTATCTCCTTCAAGAAGGACTGAAAAATGGAGTTTACTGAAATCTCAATCCAACACCTTCAGGCAGAACTTAGAAATAGTGATGAGACATAGGCATCTAGCTAGAACAATGTAACACGATCACAAAATTTTCTCCCTGGGAGGGAAAAGTCAATCACTTTTTAAGCAGTGCAAGAATTCTGACGTATAACTTAAGGCTTGTGTAGGTGTTAGCTTCAGTGAGTCTAGTGTAGAGAAACCATGAATGAAGCCCATATGGAAAGGATCAAATAGGAGTCTTTTAGAAGAACACCTCCTATCAGTGACCAGAAGGAATGGTGATAAAGAGCTAGATATCAGTGGGGAAAATATGGAACCAGGGAAGGAGAGCAGAGGGTGGCTTACTGTTGATTCTGCAGCCATATAGAACCGAGATATCACTTGGGACCTTTCTTCCATCAGAGATTTTGAAAAATGTGGCTCTGCTTGAAATGTCTGCAGATTTCCAGTCACAATTCCTTCTGGTCCCTGCACTTTGACCTGCTCTGTTCGATTTAGACACTGCTGAATTCTAGCTTGTTTATCTAGCTTGTTTACTCTGCCTATCCTCAAAGCTTCTTGGAGGAAGACAACTATGCTTAGTAGAATCTTGTAGAATCCTAGGAGAAGAAGGGACCATCTCACAATACCCAACTCATGAACCTCCCTGCTGAATGTGTGGCCCATTCAACCTCCATATATCCTACTTACCCTCGTATCATCTATGAGCTTCCCTTTCCAGGAGATAGTGGAGTCCACAGCTGTGCTTAGCTGTAAGTAATGGGACGGTACACTGGATAGAAAACACAAGAAACTGCCTTTTTAAACAATGGACCCAAATTTTAGCTTCATTTTATTTGATGTACAATGTTTACCCTATCTCTCCCCTATTTATCTTCAGGAAAGATCACTCTTTAGTGATAGTGACCTCACTCAGTCATTTCTATGCAGTGATTTACCCCCAAAGTAAATTATTAAACAGGTAAAACATTACCTTTCTGTATTGTTTAAGTGTTTTTAAGCTGCTTTAGAATCATTTCTGAAATGAAAAATGATACAAATGAATAAAAGAATGAATGAAAGCCAAAACATGAGTACTTCATCTCTCCTCCTTTACCTAACACGTGAATTTAAATATACGAAGTATTATTTAAAAATTTTTTTTAAATTTTTATTTATTTTGAGAGTCAGAGAGAGAGAGAGAGAGAGAGAATCAGCAAGCAGGGGAGGGCTAGGGAGAGAGGGAGAGAGAATCCCAAGCAGTCTTCACACACCATTAGCACAAAGCCCAACGCGGGGTTCAATCCCACAACCATGAGATCATGACCTGAGCCAAAATCAAGGGTCAGGCTCTTAGTCAATAGAGACACGCAGGCGCCCCTATTTAAAAAGGTAATTTTAAAGTGAAGTCAGTGTAACATACCTTTTTATTTCTACTGTCTTTTTACCTCCCCCACTTCCAAAAGCACCATGACATGTATGATGAATGTTGATACACTCAATATAGGGCAGTTAGTTCCAACAAGAATCCTGGCTAATATTTTCCATTTGTTATTCGTCTGTGGTTGTATATATTTTCTGTCAACACTATTTTGAGAGTTTTAACCCTTTTAATACTAACATTTTACCCCTAATTCTGGGTGAAAAAAGAAAAAAAAAGTTTTCCTTCATGTTTTAAACCCTTGAGGTGTTGATACAATTCAAATTTTAAATAAGCTTCTAGGGGCGCCCGGGTGGCTCGGTCGGTTAAGCGTCCGACTTCGGCTCAGGTCATGATCTCACGGTCTGTGAGTTCGAGCCCCACGTTGGGTTCTGGGCTGACAGCTCGGAGCCTGGAGCCTGCTTCAGATTCTGTGTCTCCCTCTCTCTCTGCCCCTCTCCCACTTGTGCTCTGTCTCTGTCTCTCTCTCTCAAAAATAAATAAACATTAAAAAAATTAAAAATAAATAATAAAATAAATAAATAAGCTTCTATTTTAAGAAGCCACCAGAAGGTAACTGCTCCTTCTTCATATATTGGAGACCATATCCCACCTATGGACTCTACTTCGGGGACAGATTTTGCAAGGTATGGAGGGTCTTGCTTTACAAGGCTTTGGGTGTCTTCGAGGAATTACTCCTGATATGGACCTAAGACCACCATAGCTAATTTCACTGCCACTGGGGGGCCGCTCCAGTTTGGATTTATGTGAACGCTATCCTCTTTATTCCTTCACAATAGAATGAGTCCCAGTAAGTATCCCCTCAACAAATATTTATTCATTTTTAAAATACACATTTATTCACAGCCTGGTTTGAGCCAGACTCTGAGGTTAGCACTGAGGACATAAGAATAAGAATAGGTTTTATAGGATTAATAGGGATTCATGAGGAGAAAGGAAGGAACAACGTCTTGAAGTGGCTGGACCAGTGAATTTAGCATCACTTCCACTGGGACCAGGATACAATTATTCTCTCTTGCAAAGTTTCCTTCCATCATTCAGGAACATATTGACTATGGACATGCCTTCTGGAGGGAAGGTATGTTTTGGTCTTTCTCCCAAAGATGTTTGCTTTGTAAGCTTTGTTTCTTTGGAACACCTTTGTCCACTATGACAGGATTTTCAACCAATAGGCACAGATTTCAAGGTACTTATGTCAAGGCGCTGAGACCCTTTCCAAACTTCTTTCCATTACATACCATAAAGGAACTGGTCATCTTTCCTCTGGCACCACAGGACATGGATCCAGGAAAGAAAATCTCATAGCCTAGTGAATAATTTTTACATATTTTGGGATCCAAGCTTTCTAATAGAGTCTAGCTTGTCTTTGCATACATTCTTGGGCACTTTTCATACATTTTTCCCCTGTTTCTTTTTTGGTGTTTAAGCTTTTTGAAACCAGTATGTTTATCTAGAATGGAAGCAAGCACAAACCTCCAGTGGAAAACAGTGTGTTTTTATACTTGCAAAGTGCAATCAGTCACATTGATGACCAAGAAGGCTTTGGTTGTTTTTAAACATCACTTCAATAATTTGCAGGTTTGTTTTTGGTAAAGTTTATGTTGTTGCTAATACTTTAAGAAAGAATATTCTTAACTAGAAAAAGTATTTAATTGTTCAACAAATCCTTCCTAGGTGCTACAGAGAATTTTTTTTTTTTTTTTTTTTTAGTTTTTCCTTAAAGCTTTCATTGCTCCTTTTGTCTACTATACTTACATTAGTTTTCCTTTGGAATTCACTTCTTTCAAATTCTGAGGAATGTAATTTGGATAAATTTGGTCATACCAAATTCCAGAAAGATTGGCTTAAGCCCTACAGCATATCCCAGACCACTGCTCATAATGTATTTGTTCACAGATGGGCAAGTGACTGAAACAGGGAAGAAGATTATTCCTGGGGCTTCTGGATACAAATGTTTTTTTTTCTCTTTCCCAAGAAACATTCTCTCCTTTACAGAATGCTCTATGTTAAGGTAGGAGGTATAGAATTATTGCACTCTTTCTATACCATAATTGGAATTTAAACTTAACGAGTAAAGGCAGAGTGAACAGACAGAAAGAAACTAGGTACTTGAAGAACTCTTTCTTGCTTCTGAATCAAGCTTCACCTGCAGCTACACTTATGTCTAGATTATGCAAACTTCTTTTATTGTTTATGCCAATTTGAATTGCATTTTTCACCACTTGCTACATTAAAAAAAAGCCTAACTCACGTTCATGTCCCCTAATAATGGGAATGGGGCCACATAGATAAACATGACATAGTCTTTGACTTCAAATAATGAACAACTATTTGAAGGAGAAAGAAAAAACATAGGGTGATACTTACAATACTATGTGGTAAGTGCTGCTGTAAAATTAATGTGTAGCATTAAGACTAAGCCAGTCAACATATTTAACTGACAAGAATAATTCCTTTCAACATGGTTCAGCATAGAGGGAGGTTGGCTGTAACTTGACCCTGAATCGAGCTATAGTTTTGGGGGAAGTTGACTACAAGGGCCAAATTCCATTGCCATGGATCTTTCTGGAGCTGACCACTTATGTTGCCTGGTGGGCAACCTCTAGTTGAGTTATAACAATCTCCATCCTTTGGCCACCTACTCATTCTCTCAGAAGAATGCTGTAGAATTCCAAAAACCTCTCAACTGAAAGCCATTTGTCCTTAAGAGGGCATTATTTCTACAAGATTATGACAATTGTTGTAGGTATTTTCCTTTCAAGAGAAAGTAGATCAATCTTTGTCCCCCCCCCCCCCCCACTTTTAAAATGATAAAAATCATCTACAAGCTGGGCCATTGACTAGATGTTTTGCAGATAAAAATAGAAAACTCCCCCCACGCCATCACCAGCTTCCATTTCCCCCCTTCATCTCCAGATCCAAAGAAGCTGAGAAGTCTTAAAGCATCCTATAACCCAAATGCCACATTCCATTGCAAGGGAGACGGGATTGCATGAAAAGAAGCTGTCTCTTTGAAAATTCAGAAAACACACACACACACACACACACACAACATTTTTCTCTAGAAGTTTCATATGGTATATGTGCTAGGGTGGCTCTGCACAGAGAAGCAAAAGGGAAAAAGGAAGGAGAGGCTGATAAAAGAGAGACCACAGAGAGAGGCTGAAAATAGAAAAAGATAATGAAAAGCACACAGAAGGGAAGTAATAGGGTAAGATAGGCAATTATAGGCATAAAACAAACTTTCAGATTGTGTGCACGTGCTATTACTGTGATGGCTACTATTCCTTGATCTTCTTTTTAATGCAGCAACACTTTTAAGCAGGATAAAAAGACTTTAAATCATGTAGTGTGTTAGGCATCTTGATGGAAAGACCTGCGTTTTGAGAAGTAGGCAGCAAAACATTATGTGGCAGAGAAAAGCTTTTATGAAAGGTTCCCTTTGTGTTGATTGAGGTTTTGCAAATCTGCCCCTAACAAGAGGATTTGCAGTTGGATTAGCCAGATCAACTTGCTGAGCCAAGGAATGGTTTCTTCTTCTAGCCTGATTTTTTTTTTAAACCTGCTGTTTAAGCCCAAATCCTAGAACGTTCAAGTAGAATTTGTTGACTGGTGATTTAAAGGAGAAAAATTCAATGACTTGAACTCAAATCTGGGCTTCAGTAAGAATTTTTGTTTTAAAGGCTGGCAGATGGGTGAAGGGTTCACTAATAATTCTTAGTACAAATGGGACTGTTTCCAGAATCAAAGGACAGCGATTTTAAGGAAAGTAATTTTTTACGAATGGTCCTTAGCATCACTAGAAACGCACATGTAATAATAATGAGAAATAAAATGAAATAGGAAATCATTAGGAAGCCGATCCTGGGCTTCACTTTCGTGGAATGAGTGAAGTATAAAAATGACAAGAAGGACGTTAAAGTTTAAAATCCTTTCCCTTTTGAGTTAGCAAAGATGCTATTTATAAGACAAGATGTTTTAGAAATCTGAGAAAACTTGGCTCTCCCTCCTCATCCGGGCCGGCACCAATTCTCGTCCACTCTGGAGCCCGCTGGGTGGGGGAATTTCAGCTCTGGTTATCTGGTGAGATTCACCAGGCCTGTCATGAACTAAAGGGGCGAATTTCCACAAGCTGTGCCCTCACCATTCCACTGGAGGGAGAGCAGGAAAGGCTCCTAGTCCCCATTTCATGGCAATGAGGCCCACCGGGTAGTCCCATAGTCTGGGCTAAGGCCGTGTGTCTGATTTTCCAGAATCACTGGGTGGCTTCACACAGATGACAGCATTTAGAGGTGCCTGTGAAACCCCAGGATATTTCACAGTCTATTCCAATGTCTTTTCACCGGAACCATCTTCCACACACCGCCATCTTCCAGTCAGCTGACCCAGGTGGGACCCACCACGTTTCCAAGGCTTTATTTTGCCTCCTATATTTTATTTCTCAGCCCCATTTTTTTCTTCAGTTTTACTTGTCATTCCTCAATCATTGCAGTCTCCTCCTGTCAGTTATTGTAGCTGTCCCCCGGGATATTTTACTCTCAAGGCTCTTGGAGACTCCTATCAATTGTACCCCACTCTCTAGGTGAGACTTAGAGCACACTCAGACCCTGCTTCTTTTTAGATGTGTAGCTTTATAGCCAGAAGACGGTCTAAGAAACTTGAGGGCATCTTACAATTGTTCTTTTCTCCTGGGGCGCCTGGGTGGCTCAGTCAGTTAAGCGAACGACTTCGGCTCAGGTCATGATCTCGCGGTTCGTGGGTTCGAGCCCCGCACTGGGCTCTGTGCTGACAGCTCGGAGCCTGGAGCCTGTTTCGGATTCTGTCTCCCTTGCTCTTTGCCTCTCTCTCTCTCTCTCAAAAATAAATAAACATTAAAAGAAATTGTACTTTTCTCCTGAGCAGCATCCTGTGCTCCCTACCCATAGCCATGATCCTCCCTATATCCTTCCCAAAAAAGTGTCATCCAGCACCAGCTTGACGGCCCCCGGCAGGTGGGGGACTTACTAGGGGGAGTGGACGCTCAAAACATGTGCGGTGTGGTCTTTTCTGAACAATGTATTCCCCTGTGGGGCCGCTCTTTTCCAAGCCAGACCTGCCTCCGACGAAGTGACACCCAGTGGCCCTGGGCCACCTTTCCAGAGTCCTACAAAAGTAATTCCAACCCGCTCCTGAATAAACACTTCCTGTATTTGAAAACCATAGCACAGCTTCCCCTGGGCTCCCCTCTTTTCCAAATTTAACCTTATTTGTAGATTTGTTCTAATGGCAGCCTCCTAAAGATCTGTGTTTTGTCAGTGTTTCTTTTAAAATCTTTGTCCCAGAGATGAACATGCTCCAGATGAAAATCGACCAGTGAAGAAGAGGTGGACAAATCTGGCTTTGGCTCTAGACTCTATATTTCATTTTGCAGCTGGTTGCATTAGTTATAACTTCCTCACCGCTAGATTGTAAATTCCTTAAGGCCAGAGATGCTATCTGATTTTCTGCATGCATAGAGTGTAGTGTTGTACTATACCTAGGTTTTTTAAATAATATTATGAATAAGTGGCTGCAACATTGCCATATTAACTTAATTCACTCTTGCATTCAGCTATTATATGTACATCTTTTACATTTATTATTCCTGTTATATCAACTCTCCCCACCCTACACTTGTGCAATTGATTTCTTGGACCTAAGGTGTGGAATATTCTAGGTATTGTATTAGAGTTAATAATTTTAGATTGGGTCCTATGTACTGTGTGTCTTTTGGATCCAAATCCTTTAACCCCTTTTATTGGCTGGGCAAGTGTGGACTAGCTATTCTATGGTGTCCCTGTTCACATAGTTCTATTGAAGGAAGGAGAACATGGCCTGGAATGTGTTCCTGGGAAGATTTGACAGCTAGAGGACCATGAATTGACTTTGAATTTCTGTTTTATCAGCCACATCTCCACTCTTGAGGATCTTGCCCTTCCCTTCTGTTTCCCTTGTGCACTTACAAACACCTATTTTTTTTTAAGTTCATTTATTTTGAGAGAGAAAGAGACAGCAGAAGAGGGGCAGAGAGAGAGGGAGAGAGAGAGAATCCCAAGCAGGCTCTGCACCAGCAGCACTGAGCCGCACATGGGGCTCGAAATCACAAACCGTGAGATCATGATGGGAGCTGAAGCCGAGAGTCAGACACTTAACTGACTAAGCCACCCAGGCACCCCACGAATACCTTCTTAAAGATGATTTCCAAACTCGTTGCTAAGAGCCTGCATGGTCATTTAAAAAGAAAAAAGTTGAAGAAAAAAAAAAAGAAAAAGAAAAGAAAAAAGTTGCTCTATTGACCACAGAACAACTAGCACAAGTGGGACCTAAATGCAGGGACCCACAGGCCACAAAATTGTGGCACCTTGTAGCTCTTGCAAGCAGGGGCTTTAGACCAGATTATGCAAGTGTGTGGTATTGAGAGGGGACACGATTTTCCCCCAGTTTTATTGAGCTTTAACTGACACATAATTTTGTAACAACGTGTGCGACGTAATGATCTGGTAATGTATATATCATGCAGTGGCGAGATTTTGTTTTTGTTTCTCTCTCATCATTGGTGGGAGAAAAAGGAGCTTCTCCCTTTTTCTGACTAGACTGTTGCTGACTAGTACACATGCCCCCTGGTGGCTTTCTGACAAGAAAATAGACTAAAGCCTTGCTTCTCTGAGTGTCCTCCGTGGGCCGGCATCATCAACATTACCTGGGAGCTTGTTAGAAACACAGAATCATCGCCCAGACCTGCTGAGTCTGAATCTTTATTTTATCAGCATCCACAGGTGATTTCTCTGCATAGTAAACTGTGGGAAGCAATGGAGCTATAGGAGTGGGACTTGTAATAACCCAAGAAACTTAAAAAAAAAAATACTGATGCCTGTATTCCTCCCCTTTACAATTCTGATTGAATCAGTCTGATCTGTGACCTGGGTGGTGGCATTTAAAAAAACAATTCCCCAGATGGTTCTGACATGTGGCTCAGTTTGAAGACCATTGCCATCAGTGGCATAGTTTCTGTGGGTCTGCTTGTTGCTACAGGGGCTGCCCCAAACTCTCAAGCTTCTGAGGAATTGAATCTGTGCTGCCTGGGAGCTTCCTGATGTGAAAATGCACCAGAGATGTGATTCACGGTGGTGGGTTCACACTGGAATCACCTGGACTGACGCCTGGGTCTCACCCATCAAGATGCTGAGTTAACTGGTCCCATCCATCAAGATGCAGGAACATCAGGACTTCTAAAGTTCCCCCAGGCGATTCTAACCCTGCAGCCGAGATCAGGACTCCCTGAGCTAGATTCTAAAGGCCACCCAGCCCACGACGTTTTGTCTTAGCCACTCTTCCCTTCCTCCCATTTACCCACTTCCATTCCTTGTGGGATTGCCCGCAGGTGCCGACAAGGCAGACCTGCTACGGAGACTTTTCTCCATTTGGAGTAAGGTGAGCACCCATTCTCTGGGTTTCAGGCTCCTGGGGCCTGACGCAAGGCACTGGCTGCTTGGGCGGGTTTTTCCATTCGCTATTTGACTTGCTGGTCATCCTACATACCAGGCCTACTTTGATCTTTCTTTTTTTTTTTTTTTTCCACTTGTCTCACCCACTTTTCTTTGACTTATTTATTTATTTATTTTTATTTATTTTTTAATATATGAAATTTACTGTCAAATTGGTTTCCATACAACACCCAGTGCTCATCCCAAAAGGTGCCCTCCTCAATACCCATCACCCACCCTGCCCTCCCTCCCACCCCCCATCAACCCTCAGTTTGTTCTCAGTTTTTAACAGTCTCTTATGCTTTGGCTCTCTCCCACTCTAACCTCTTTTTTTTTTTTTTTCCTTCCCCTCCCCCATGGGTTTCTGTTAAGTTTCTCAGGATCCACATAAGAGTGAAACCATATGGTATCTGTCTTTCTCTGTATGGCTTATTTCACTTAGCATCACACTCTCCAGTTCCATCCACGTTGCTACAAAAGGCCATATTTCATTTTTTCTCATTGCCACGTAGTATTCCATTGTGTATATAAACCACAATTTCTTTATCCATTCATCAGTTGATGGACATTTAGGCTCTTTCCATCATTTGGCTATTGTTGAGAGTGCTGCTATAAACATTGGGGTCCAAGTGCCCCTATGCATCAGTACTCCTGTATCCCTTGGGTAAATTCCTAGCAGTGCTATTGCTGGGTCATAGGGTAGGTCTATTTTTAATTTTCTGAGGAACCTCCACACTGCTTTCCAGAGCGGCTGCACCAATTTGCATTCCCACCAACAGTGCAAGAGGGTTCCCGTTTCTCCACATCCTCGCCAGCATCTATAGTCTCCTGATTTGTTCATTTTGGCCACTCTGACTGGCGTGAGGTGATATCTGAGTGTGGTTTTGATTTGTATTTCCCTGATGAAGAGCGACGTTGAGCATCTTTTCATGTGCCTGTTGGCCATCGGATGTCTTCTTTAGAGAAGTGTCTATTCATGTTTTCTGCCCATTTCTTCACTGGGTTATTTGTTTTTCGGGTGTGGAGTTTGATGAGCTCTTTATAGATTTTAGATACTAGCCCTTTGTCCGATATGTCATTTGCAAATATCTTTTCCCATTCCGTTGGTTGCCTTTACTTTGATCTTTCTATATTTGCTTTTTCACACTGACGGTCAGTTCTGTAACTGAAAACATAACTGTTAACCGCAGAAGAAACTCCTTTCCCCTCCCTTCCTCCTGCCCCCAGGTTGGTCCTCTAGCTATGATTTGTGGGAAGAGATGTTGGCAGGTTGGAAGAAATCAATCTTTCTGTGTTTTCCACCGGGTAGTTGGTCTCCAATAGAAGCTGCTCCCTACCTAGTGCTGGAGTTGAGGGTGCTGTTTCTGCCCACTGGTGATCAGGAAGGAAAGGAATACCTTCTCTACTCAGTGGATCCCAAAGAGGGCTTAAAAATTCCTTAACTGAAGGGGCTGAGGGAACTGAAGGAGTAGAGAGCTGAGGTAGGGAGATGGGTGCATGGCCACCCACCCTGTAGCCAGTTGTACGTAATATACATGAAAGAGGTAATAAATACCTACCAGCAACGGACCTTCCTGTTAATTGTTTTTGTTTTCTTCCCACTTCCTAAAGTGTTCCCCCTTCACACTTTTTCATTCAAGTGTCTCCACTGTCCCTTTTTTTTCTTTTGGGAACCAACAGATTTGCCAAGAATATGATCAATCTTAGTCTCTGTCTGTCGCTCCTAATGTCCTGTACAGCTTACATTCTCAAAAATTGGTTGACAATGTTTCTAATCCTCTAACTGCCATTGCTCTGGTCTGGGCATCCAAGGCTCCCACAGTGAGGGGGGGCTGAGCCTACCTCCCAGGCGCTCAGGGTGGGGAAGTTGGGAAGAGAGAATGTTTTATTTCAAGCAATGGATGGTTCTCTATAGGAATATCTAAATTCAATCCCGTCACAATACTGCAAAGTTGAATTTCCTTCCTGGATTCTCAAGTCTGGACAACTTGAGAAAAGCTATTCCTCATATTAATTTAACTTTGACTTTCTTTCTTACAAACTAATAGCTTGGCCTTATAATGACTAAGAAAGCATTCACCACCTTCCCTGAGTTATATAAAAAAAAAGCATCTCACATTTCCATGACAATGAGACTTTCTAAATCCAAATCACAAATCCCTAAACCCTGAAAAGGCTCAGTCAGTGCCACACAATGTTAGTCATCTCAAGTTTCTAGCTAAAGAGAGGAATTATACACTTCAGACTTTTTGGAAATTGTGAGATATTGAGGCAAATTCATCAGACATAAACAGATAACATTGTCAGTTTGGTTTAAAAGCGAAGCCTCTGTTTCACAGAGAACAGTGTATGTGTGCGTGTGTGTGTGTGTGTGTGTACTAAAAATTGGCACACAGAAGCTATTTGTATCATCCATAAAACATTTTAAAAATATCAGTAAGTGGCTTGTATCTTTCCTATCTTCAATGGAGTTAGGACAGTTTCTCAAAATGTAAAAACATATTTTATTCTGAAGTTTAATGAATCTTTTTAGGTTGCTAATGTGATTTGTCCATTAATCCAGGCTTTTAAGACTATATTTCAACTTCTGATTCTAATATTTTGACATGGAACCACACCCCCAGAGTAGGAGAGAAAGAATTTGGCTTTAAGTCTTTTTCTAAAAGCACAACTCCCGGTTTCCTATTTCTATAATGGGATTTTTTTTTTTTTTTGCCCGTTTGAAAGGTACCATTATTTTCTTTTAGTGATCGTATTTTATGTCACATTTCAACTTCTGTGCCTCAGATATTTGTCACCTCAACATTGCTTTGTCAAGTCTTCGTTACACCATGGCTCCCTTTTTAGTTTGCACATGATGAAAAAGAACATCAAGGGAAAACTGACACTTGTCGAGTTTATCCTGAGGTAGGGCTTCGTTTCCACTGTATCAACGATATTTTAGTATCACACCGAGTACACTACATTTCACAGATGAGAATGTGCAAAGCTGATGATGTTGCCCTTCGATAGAAAGCTAAGTGGGATAACACTGCCCTCTCTTTTCACAAGCAATCCTTTGATTTAATTGGTATACTTGGAGCATGACCATTTGTTTTCAAAGCATTTCCTGCAGGATAACACGTCCCTATTCATCCACATTTTTGCTCTTCCTTCTGAAAAATAAGTTGCAAGAAACACGGAAGGAAAGCATGGGCTTCTGTTCATCCAGCTCCACTCCCAGTTGACTTGACTCCTTATTGTCTACTGAGCTCAGCTCCCCACCTTCCTCACCGAGCCATCAACAGCTCCTCCTTCCCACACGGAGTTCCTCCTTGCTCTTTGATTCTGGGTTTTGTCTCCTCAAATATACTGCAGTCTCCGTAAGCCTAGGGACCATATTTTATAATCCTTACACTCTTACTATGTGCTAGGTGCACAGTGAATTCATCGGACTTTAGCATTCATTCATCGAATCAATAATTCATTCAACGCATGTTTGTTGCAAGCCCTTTAAATGTGAGTCATCACAGAGGGGTGCCTGGTCGACTCAGGCAGTTAAGCATCTGACTCTTGGTTTCCGCTTGGGTAATGATCTCACGGATTGAGCCCCCTAAGGGGCTCTGTGCCGAAAGTGCAGAGCCTACTTGGGATTCTGTCTCCCTCTCTCTGCCCCTCCCCCACTGGCTCTCTCTCTCTGTCTCTCTCAAAATAAGTAAATAAACAACAAAAAAAAAATAAATGTGAAGCCTCACACCAAGGGCTATGAAGGCAGCAGGGAATATCGCTACATCTTATCTAGTATAATGGTTGAACTCTTAGGAAGAAGTGACAGTCATCTCCCAGGAGGCTGAGACACAGCCAACGACTCTGACATGTCTGTGGATCATCCCCTGAGTTCACCATGGGGCCAGACCCCTTAGACATGTTGAGAGGATCATAGTGACTATGAAGCCTAACTTTTCATTCCTGTTTCTTTCTTATATGGGCCACATGGAGCAGGAATCATATAGGCCAAGGACCCCTTGGTTTCTTCCCAGCCCTGATCCTCACTCCTCTCCCTTGGTTTCCGTATCCAAATGTCAGCTCTGGGTAACAAAAGACAGAGGATGGCCACTGCTCTCCTTCGAGGAAAAACTACTTAAAAAAGGTTTCTAAAAGGCTGGAGAGCAATGTTAAGGTTTATTTTTCTTGAAAATTAACTACATCATTTACCATTTGTTATTTGCAGTGTGTTAAGTATTTGTTTTGATGGTCTCTTCACCACATTGTTAAGAGAGAGATTCCTGTGCTATAGGGATGGCCAAACACAAAACAGTCAACACTGAACAGACAAAGTTGACAGCTGCTTATTAATCACATATCATCACACCCAGGGGAGGAGAACACTGCGTGCCATGCAAGGTTACACAATGTTGTGCTTAGGGACAGAGTGAAAAACCAGGGATCGTCAGAGGCAGGTTTTAAATATCAAGCAAGTGAGGTGCCCCTGATTCCCATGGGAGGAAGTGATGGGTTGCTTGAATAATTCTGTGGGCTGGCAGGAAACTGTAGCTCACTGTTTAGGGTAAGCAAGGACTGTGTCCTGTCCCTGTGATAAGAAGTGTTATTTGGCTAGGTGATCTTGCCCATGCGAGTGGAGTGGTGGACAGAAGAGCTGGCACTTGGGCCATTCATGTCCCTCCCCATTTCACCAGATGTCAAAGCAGCACGCCATATTGAGCCTTAATCTTAGGTCTTATATCTAGATATCTTGACACAATATATCTCATTTCACCCTTCTAATAAGCCCAGTAGATAGTTATTATGATTTCTCACTTTGCAGTCCAAGAACCTGAAGTTCTTACTATTTAAGCCACCAGAGGTGACTCCCAGGAAATGGAAAATTCAGGATTCGAAGCTGGTTCTAGCTCACTCTACAGCTGTGACATATGCAGTGACTCAGCTTCAGAGGGACACTTTGCAAATCCTAAGAGGCCATACTTCCAATTAACAATGAATTTTGACACCAGGATGTGAATAGGAAAGTGAGGTGGAAATTCTTGATTCTCCTGCCACATACTTCTCTTCTCAATGAGCTGCAGCTCTGCTGATGGGAAGCCCTTGGGGACAGTGAGCACCTTGGTCCTCAAGCGAAGTGCTAATTATCTTGCTGAACCTCAACACAATCCATTCCCCATGGATTACATGTCCTTTGAGTTTTATGACTTGTTCAGGCCCATCTCAGGGAGACAGTTTAGAATAAAACGTAGATGCCTGATTTGCCATGGTTCTAATCAATCTTATATACTGTGATTTCTGGAAATAAGCAAAACGTTTCCTGATAGTCATGCCTACCGTCATTGGCTTTTGTGTGAGAATCAGATGGACACATGAAGGTGGGATTTTGGTACTGATGAAGGATTTGCCCAAAGAAATTTTACAAAGGAAGGGTGTGGATTTTTTTCTATGCACGTCACACACAGAGTGCATTTCCTCTTAAAATAAAGCGTGCCCTCCAGGCTTAAAATGCAGTAACACTGATCTATTTCTCCCCATTGATGTTGGGGGCCGTTCACTTACAGCAGTAGGCAGAATCCTTGAGGGCACTTTTTGCTCATCCCTTTACCTTTAGGTGTACTTTAAGGGTATTTCCTATGGATTGTAGTGGTCAGCTATGGCTGCATCATACTGTATACCAAAGAAACTAAACATCTTAATGAATCAAAGGAGTGTTATGGAATGAATTGTGTCCCCTTAAAATCCATATGTTGGAAGCTCTACCCCCCAGTGTGATGGTAGTGGGAGGTAGGGCTTTGGGGATCTAATTAAGATTGGATGAGATCATGATGGAAAGTCCTCATGGACAGGGTTGGTACTTTCATACGAATCCTGAGAGAATGTGCTTCTTTCTGCTCTCTGCTATGCACAACCAAAGATGGCCATCTATGAACCAGGAAGTGGGCTCTTACCAGACACCTCATCTGTTGGCACCTCGATCTTGGACTTCCCAGACTCCAGAGCTACAAGAAATAAATGTTTGTTGTTTAAGCCAACCAGTCTGTGGTCTTTTTGTTAGAGCAGCCCACACGGACTGAGACAAAGAGGAAACATTTTTATTTTTCTTGCTCAAGGTTCTGGAAGTCAGCAGGGGTGACCCTGCTTCAACCAACCAGATGATCTATTTTGGGAAGTTCAGGGAGCTTGTTTCATGGGCCTATCATGTGCCTTAGCCCAATGGCTGAGATATGCTTTTGTCATGGCGAGTAGCAGAGGCGTAAGAAGATGAACGGAAGCATTCGATGCCTCTTTGAGGCATAGGCTCTGAATCGGTGCACTGCTACTTCTGCCCAGAAAGAGGTCCTGCAAGTCACTTGGGACTAGATAAGATGTGATGGGGGCATGGCCCAATCTATTACGGGAGTACTTGTTTTCCTCCTACTGGCTTTTGAAATTGCACCTTCTAATTCATATAATTTATACAAAGGCACTTCAAAATGTCATTTAGGGGTACTTGGGTGGTGCAGTCGGTTAAGCGTCTGACTTTAGCTCAGGTCATGATCTCGCAGTTGTTTAGCTTGAGCCCCTCATTGGGCTCTCTGCTGTCAGCACAGAGCCCACTTTGGAACCCCTGTCCCCCTGTCTCTCTGTCCCTCCCCTGCTCATTCTCTCCTCCATTCTCTCTCTCAAAATAAATCAATAAATAAAGAAATGTCATTTAATTGAGGCAGGGCTAAAACCCTCGGAGGAAAAAAAAAAAAAAAAAGGACTAAAATCACGTAAGATTACTTCATCCCCAAAGCTCCTATTTTTCTTCTGATTTTTTTCAGATGAATCACAAAATTGTGTTTTGGAGACATCTATCATGTTTAGGGAAAAAAAAAAGTCATGCTTAAGAATAATTTACTGCATACTTTCCCAAAGAGAAGAGTGTATGTTATGGTTAAAGCACCCAACCTGTCATAGAGAAGAACAAAATTGGAACATTCATGAATTAAACTCAGCATCTACCTATAATGAAACACATTACAATTTATTGTCTTAACTAAGACCCTTTACCTTGACTGTGGCTGTTAACTCTTAACACGGTTGGTAGCTTCTCAGCACTGGCAGTATACCGTAAGATGGGTGAAAAACAGACATTCATGTAGGTATTAAATTGTATAGTCTATTACATATGATGACTAAGAGTGATTAAAGAAAGGCAGCTTGGCTAAGACATACAAATGATTAACTTTGATGAAATCCAGCGTCCCTTATTTTGAAAGATGGCTAGCTTCACCTCCCCATGTTATTTGGTAGCTGACAACCAGGCGTGACAGCACTGAAGACTTGGAACAGGATAGGGGATGCTGACCACCAGGAGGTTCACCGCAGCAGTCCTCTGTGTGTCGGAAAACTGAGTTCATGGTCCCTGTTCTCCCTTACTAACTCGGGGAACCTGATCAGTCACTGAAGGTTCTTTCGGTGTACGTTCTTATAGCATAAGGATAATAATGATCCATAATGTTCTTGGGCTTAAGTGAATTAACCCAAGAGTTAACTATCATGATGATGAAACCGTGGACCGTGTCCTCCTGGTATAGAGCAACATGGGGAGGCTACCACTTAGCTGTGTGTTCTCTGGTGTGGGGTTGGGGGCACTGACCTTCCTGTTGTATGAGGACCTGACCTTCCTGAAGGCATGAGCTCACGTGAATTCATCATCCAGTTTACTCATCTGTACAATGTGAAGCGTAACAGTATCTGCTTTAGAAGGTTGCTCTGAAGAGTAACCGAGCGAGAAAGTCATGAAAAGTGCTAAGCGTGACACCTGGCACACAATGCTTGCTTCATACATGTTATCAGCTGAAATGGTTGTTTTCATTATTTTGTGGCATTATGTGTTAAATTTCTGCAACGCAAAAGGATCCCAGAGAGTATTTTATCATACTGAGTTTTTAAACACAATATACTTCCTCTTAGTTTTGACAACTAGACATTGATCCTTTATAATGTAACATTTTTGATTGGCCTTTTGAACTCCATGATGTGACCTTTGAGTGGCAAGGGGAAAGCATATATTCCAGTTGTTTCCATCCACTCTTTGAGAACATCTCCTTTTATGAGCTCAAGGTACAAGCATCTCACACCTTAATCTCCTGAATAAAAGCGCAGAGATTTCCCAGGCCTCCCAAAGGACAGTTCCGTGGAGATGTGGCAGGAACTAGAAGGCAGAGATTCCAGGTGATTATGATTCTCAGGTCAAGGATTAGACCAGAAATTTAATAAACTGCATTAACATGAGCTGAGTCATTTCCCTGCAAGGTGGTAAGCGTTCGCAGTGTTTGATTTAAAGCCTTTATTAAAAGAGGTCTTCAAATAAAATGAACTTTATCCTTTTCTGACAACCAGAGGAAAAGATGGATGATCATTTAATCTGTGATGCAGCTGAAATCTGACCTATTTTGGGCTACATGAGGTTGAGCTCAACAATGAAACCATGTCTCCTGGCTACAACAATTAGGCTGGGTTTTTGAAGCTTCAGTGATTCCATGTATTTTCCTTGATCCTGTTATTGTCAGGTATAATCATTAAACACTAGGGATGGAGCCCAAATATAGCAATAGCAACTACCTTGGTGGTGGTGAGGATGAGGAGGAGGAGGGAAAGAGGAGGAGGAGCAGGTGGAAGAAGAGGAAGAGGATGGCAGCATTTACCTCATACCCGAATGCCTCTCCCAAACATGTCCTTGGATCCATCTGCTTTCTGTCTCCACTTCCACAATTCCTGCCCAGGAGAATAGCTTTTGTTTTAAATCTGAATTTAGTGCAACAAAGACCTGGGCTCCTCATCTCTGATCATCCTGTGGTTCCAGGCAATTCCTGCTGACCACATCTGCTACTTAGCTTCCAGAAATGGAAGGCTGATCACGCTCTCATAGCAGCTGTGGACTCTTCAAGGAGTCTCATGAGAGGCAGAGGCAGTTTCCAGGAATTCATGACGGGAGAGGCAGGAACCTAACAGATTTGAGGGGTGGAGGCAAGAGATCATGCTGGAAAACTGGACAAGATTGGTCAAGAAGGGCTATGTTAGCATTAAGGGGTTTGGCCTGGGCATTACTGAGGGGAAAACCATGAGCCATGGTGTCTGAAGAATGTGCATTGGATGTCCCTTTTATATAAAATTTTGTATGTGTATGTACAGAGAGAGATGTCCAGAAGAAAGTTCAAAATGTGAAGAGCCGTTACTTCTGAGTGCTGAGATTTGGAGTGGTTTATACATTTCTTTGTGTTCTTTAAATCACTCTCATTTTCTACGTGATTCTGTATTCTCAGGTTTTTAAACATTATGGTTATTTTCATCGTGCAAACAAAATGAAACGAGTCCTTTTTTTTTTTTTCTAACCACACTACAAGGCCGATTAAAACACTGGGTTAATCGGGCCCCTCTGCGCTGTAGGATTTCACAGTAGCTGAATCTGTGGCGTGAGGAACTGTGTTCTAATAGGCTTCCGACAGTCGTTGGCTTCTAAGTTTCTTGCCTACAGAAGTCTTTTGAGTCTCTTACTAGCTGAACCATAGTCTCTGCTAGCTGAGGGGAGCCAGCTGTGTGCAGCAGCTGCTAAATGACAAGCCAGTGCCAATTACAATGTTTTTATTGCTCTTTGAAAGGCGAGAGGCAAGGGTCCTCGTCTGCCACGTTGGTCAAAGTTTTTAGAGCCCCTAACCAGAGAAGTGATCGTTGGATTGTAAACTGATCTCCTCTACTGAGAAATTGCTGGCAAGGAAGGGATAAAGCCTCCCATTTTTCAGCCCCTGCTCTTACGGACAACTATCGTAAAGGAATAGTTGAGATTTTTTGCTCTGAAAAAAAATTTGCTAATGAAGCCGGGGCAGGGGGTGGAGTAGGGATTTGGCTGTAATTAAATATAGGGCTCACAGATAATTATATCATTCTTCCAATTAAGATGGTTTATTACCTATGGCCATTTTCCCCTTTAAAATAGTCTTCGTTATCTGGAAATGAAGCACTATCTGATCATTTATTCATTTTGTCTCTTTTGTTCTCATATATCTGCATGAAAGTCCTCATTTCTCAGAGTTATTATGCTTACTCTTCAGTACGGAGCATTTCCAGAGCAAAGAGGCAGATCCCTCTCAAAAGCAAAATTGTCTCTGAAAACTAAGGGCAACACAGAAAGATCTGGATACGGGATGGCATTGATTAATTAGTTGCATTTTCTAAAATTTTCTTACATTGCCTCCTAAGAAAACCTTCCAAAATACTCCCTAGAAATCAAGGGTTAATAAAACGTATTAGTCTACTAGGGCTGCTATAACAAAATACCACAGACTGGGTACCTTACACAATGTGTATTTATTTTCTCTCAGTTCTGGAAGTCTAAGATCAAGGTGTCAGCAGGTTTCGTTTCTTCTGAGGCCTCTCTCCGTGCCCTGCAGATGGCCACCTTCTTGCTGTGTCCTCACATGGCCCTTCCTGTGGGCACATGCATCTCTGATGTGTCTCTATGTGTCCTATTCTCGTCTCCTTATAAGGACACCAGTCAGGTTGGCTGAGGGCCCATCCTCATGACCTCATTTTAACTTAATCATTTCTCTAAAATCCCCATGTCCAAGTACAGTCACATTCTAAGATATTGAGATTAGGACTTCAACATACAACGTCTGAGGGGGCACAATTCATCCGATAGCATGTGGCGTCCGTTGAAAAGAATAAATGGAGACAGAAACCCAATGAAGGACTAAAATATTGCTGGTGGTTTTATAACATCAGCAACAATGACAATATCATCTGCCAACTTTGAATAGAGATGAATATGAGATTTTTTTTTATCCCAAAAAACAAGTGTCCTGTGGCACCAGATAATTACCCTTCTCCTTATAATTACCTGAGACCTCCCCAAAACTGTTCATGCCTCCAAAGTGAGAAATGGATAGAGCATGAACTTTAGTGTCAAGAGAACTTCTTGTAAGTCTGACCTCTTTCACTTACAGTCATTTAGCGTTTCTGGGTCTCAATTCCCACATTTGGAAAATGATGCTATTATATACTCTACCTCCCTCTTTCCATGGTGGTTGAGGGGATCACATGAGCCAGAGGCCATTGAGGGGTTGTGAGATTCTGGGCCTTGAACTTATGTTAGATCTTGAATCTTGTTGATTAGGCATAGGTTCATAGCAAAGGATGACTGGATATCAAATATTTTGGGCACATAAAAGCGAAGGGAAACACATGATAAAAAAAATCAGAAATTAAGCAGTACTGAATGGGAAATGAGTCAGAAACAATCTATAAATTTGAGGGGAATGTAAAAGGCAGAAAATAAACATAAATGTGTTCCCTGTTTCATTACATGAAGGGTTTGAGGGGTCTTAAAGAATACTTATAGGGGCGCCTGGGTGGCTCAGTCGGTGGAGCGTCCGACTCAGGTCATGATCTCACAGCTCCTGGGTTCGAGCCCCACATCGGGATCTGTGCTGACAGCTCAGAGCCTGGAGGCTCTTCGGATTCTGTGTCTCCCTCTCTCTCTCTGCCCCTCCCCCACTCACACTCTGTCTCCTTTTCTCTCTCTCTCAAAATAAATAAACATTAAAAAAATTTAAAAAAAGAATACTTATAGTAAAATAGAAACATGCATATGATACACTTAAAACAATCAGAGTAGCTAATTACTTACATGTGACCGCAGGTCCAAAGTAGAGAAAACTAAACTGTAGCTAGATGGACTATGAGATCAGATATGGTTACTAAATTAGAAGTGTAGACTTTTTTTCCCTCTTAATTGTCTGGCACGGGAGGCAAACAAGGGAAATTTTATGAAGGATTCACATGACATTCATTCTCCATGAGGGGATAGCTGTTCACTTTTTTATGGCAGCAAAGCACAACGTCTGAGAAGAAATTTCTAGTGCAGAAGGTCCTCTAGGTCAGAGTTACTACCCTGACTGGCCACCCTAGATCTCTCAGGAAGAGAGGAACCATCAAAACATTCAGAGGCCAGAGCCCAACCCTCAAGGTTTCCAGTTCAGCTGGTCTGAGTGCGTAAGTATTTACATTGTGCAAAGGCTGGGTCAATCTGCTTGATCATTAGTCAGGTTTGCAAAGCGTTGATGGGGGGTATTCAGGGATCTTAGTTTAGGTTTTTCCGACAAGCAGGCAGGGAGACAAGGATTTGAATGCAAAGTGTTTATGCGGGAGGTGAAGGAAGCACAGATAGGGTAGTGGAGAAATGAGACAACGGAGGAAAGGCAGCGAAAGTAGAGCCTCACCAAGCCCATTAGCCCAGTGGTCTAGCACAGCTTCATCCTGCTGGGGTAACAGTAACACAGAGTAGGACACGTGCTTCTGAGAGTGAAGGAGCTGGGTGTTTATACACGAAGTGCCTAGCGGTCGTCGGTTGAGGGCTGCTCCCAGCAGATGGCAATTCCCTGGTGTCCCTAACCCTCACGACCCTCCTGGGAACAAGTGACCAAGGGTCATTCATCAACCCCACGACCCAGAGCTATATTCACATCTTCCCTGTGCAACAGCGTGGTTTACTTTATGCATACGTGGGGCTTCAGAGCCGGGCACAGAGGGATGGGTGTAAAATGGGAATGGACCACTGCAGTCCCCGAACACCAGGCCCGGCCCACTGGCTGGGTCAGCTAACCTCATTTCTCTCCTGTGCAAATTAAGAAAATTGACTTGCCCTCTCTTCATTTATTACCACGGGACTTAAGACAAGACTTCATGTAACTACAGGGTGAAGCATAACTAGGCAGTGCAGCTTAGGTAGAGCAAAGGACGTGGAGGAGAAC
Source organism: Panthera leo (assembly GCF_018350215.1). Taxonomy (NCBI): domain Eukaryota; kingdom Metazoa; phylum Chordata; class Mammalia; order Carnivora; family Felidae; genus Panthera; species Panthera leo. The sequence continues at coordinate 142,585,389 of NC_056687.1, read as the reverse complement.
TACACCTGGCTCCACTCTGGCACGTTCGCTGTGGGAACTTGGGCAGAATACATTCTGAGCCCTAGTTTCCTCATCTGTAAAATGGGAACAATGATAATATCTACCGGGCAGGGATGTTGTAAGAACCAGGGAAGGTAGAAACAGAGCCTCGTACTCTGCCAAGTAAATGAGAAGTGCTGTTAAGGAAGGGAGAACTATTGAACAAAAGGTTCTTTTGTAGGATCAAAGGTTCTTCATCTGTGACTTATACACAGGGATTCCTCAGTTCATGTTTCAATGGGAAGATAGAAGGTCTTGTCCGTGGTAACGTACGGACAATGTCAGTTTAGGTCAGTCGTGTTTGTTCCCCCAGAGCCTTCCTCCAGGTAGTGCTCTCCCTGGTTTTTCTCCTTCGTTCTTCATTTTACATTCTCCTCTTGTCAGTGCAGCTTGCTCCACAGAGAGTCAGGGAATTGGCAAGACAGTCTGTGAGGATGAAAAACTTTGAGAGCGTCTTTCATATATCTTCCTTCCAGAAGGAATGTGGACAAGCCCAAGGAAGCTGGATCTGTGTAAATTAGCCCCATCCCACTCCCTGTGGGCCATTTTATTTTAAAATCTCTTCAACAATCAATGCCATTAGCTCAACAGATGGCTTATTAATCTTCAGACCAACAGCCAGATTTTAAATTGCCTTCCATTTTGCAAACCCTTCTCTGAAGAAAAAAGTACATGAAATATAAAAGGAAAAAAAAAAATAGAATTTCAGTCCCAACCCCAGGGAGACCTACAATGTATTCATTTCAGGCCTGGTTTTTAAGGTCAGATTTGGCAAACTTTTGTCAGTCGGATGCTCGCATGTCTACAGGCAAAGAAAGTAAATGCATTGATTTGTTTTTGAAAATAGTGAGCAAAATGCAAAACATTTGTCAGCCAAAGAAAGCACACAGCTCCCCAACCTGATTAACTCAGTTGCCATTAGTGACAAGCATAAATGTTTCTCTGAACTTGGGGATAGCCTTGAAAATACATCTAATAATTTCCCTGGAAATCCCAAACTTAGGCCATCCCTAGACCAGATAACCGAAATATTTTGTTTTCAGTGATCTCATTATCTCTTTTCCTGGTGTTTTTAGGGGCCAATTCCCCACTGTATTACCACAATGTGCACAACACACACACACACACACACACACACACACTTCTTAATTCACACTAGCTTCTGGTTCTATGTTAAATAAATTAGAGCCATAAACAGAGGTGGTTTTTCTTTTACTGTCTCCTACCCATGATACTATGGGACTCTATATCCATACGTCTCATAGTCGCAAGATCATAATTTCCCTGAGTTGGCATTAGAGTCTTAGACCTTAAGGGGTGTCCCCTGCTTATTCACTTGGGGCATTTGGGACCATCCATCTATGGGCAAATGTGGGATGAGGAATCCGGGTCTTTCTTTTCCCTAAGTTTCTATTTAGATTTGGATTTGTAAAAGGGTTGGGGAGGGCATTTACACATGTGTGGTTAAATGACTTTGCCTTTGGTTTGCTTTATCGGGGTCAGACCAGCCAACTTGATGAATCAGTGACATCACGTTGGAAGCCAGACTGACAAGAACTCTGGAATTGGAGACCAGAGGGTTAAAGGCGGTGACTCCCCGCTCCCCCCACCCCCTGCCTCCGCCAGCAAGGCTGTATTTGACCACACAGGGTTTAGGCAGCAACTCAAGGAAACAAATGCTCATCAACCCTCCCTCCCCAGGAAGCTGCATCAAGATCATTTTCTCCATCTCTCCCCTGGGAAGCCAGATCATGCATAGTGTTGAGCATGTTATCTGGGGGTTGTTTGTGAAAGGAAAATTGATGACCTCATTCTATCTTGAGGGAACAAGAAGCTTTTTAGAATCACAGATACTCTTCATTACAACTCTGTGACAATGTAGGAGCCGCGACTGCCTTCTGACTCCTCAGAGAAACTGCTACTGATTGCTGGGACATCTTCGTGGTGTATATTGTTACATTGTTTTCTTTCTTTGAAGACTGGGGGATGGTTCATCAGGAGAGGCACTTGGTGCCCTGTGAAGGACACTTGGTGAAGAGTATGGACACATGCATGCTAATGTCCATGTCTGAAGGGTTTCCATTTCAGCACCTGTCAAATCAGCGGGTGAGATCATCTCCAGAACTCTCCCAGCCCTGAAATTCTAGGAGTTTGCCTATTTCTAGTAACTTGAACATTTCATTAGGCAGAATTTTCCATTCTCTAGCTGTGCCAGATAGATGAGAAAACTTACTGAATGAATTGAAAGTCTCGAGCCAGTAAGGAAAACCTACCCACATCTCAGACTGCCTTATGCTTGTTGATGTCAGAACATGAATTATTGTGGGTAATCATCGAAGGACGTAAAAAAGAACAACGCGTACCTGGCAGAATTTGTATACCAGTGCATTACAATTTGCCAAAGTGTTCTTGAAAGTTAAATCTTCCGTTACATAACTTTTTTATCACTTTCCTTAAAAATGTTCCAGTTGGGCTGGCACGTTTTATGATTTGCCTTGCTTCAGAGATAAGCACATTGTCAACGATTAGACACAACTTCCCAGGTACTTTTGAACTGCAAAGGTTGAGGTCGGGTGAGTGATGGCAAAGGAGAGGGTTGGGCACAGAAGCTGTCAATTAAAATATTTAAAAAGCAAGATGGTGTGTATGTGCCTCAGATGATAAGATGATAGTGCATTTCAGAAACCCTACATTTCTAAAAGAGGTAGCTCTCCTTGTATATATACATTTACGAGAGTCCAGAAACTTTAGCACGCTGGGATTGAAACTGACGCATGCATTTGAGAGCTTTTCCTGTACAGCCAGCCACGGGCCTCAAGAAGCCACTCACTGGCCTCGTTCACTGTTGGCCCAGTGGGGTGGAACATCCCTACAAGCTGATGGGAAGTGTGTTTCCTTCCAGTTCCGGTCACGAAGGGGCCTGATAGCCTGGTATCTGGTGTTGTTTTTTTTTAATGTTTATTTATTTTTGAGACAGAGAGAGACAGAGCATGAACGGGGGAGGGTCAGAGAGAGAGAGGGAGACACAGAATCTGAAACGGGCTCCAGGCTCTGAGCTGTCAGCACAGAGCCCGACGCGGGGCTTGAAATCACGAACCTCGAGATCATGACCTGAGCCAAAGTCGGACGCTTAACCGACTGAGCCACCCAGGCTCCCCTGTTTTTGTTTTTTAAAGAATTAATTTTCTCCTCCAGTGGCTTAACTACTCCAATCACAGAAACCTAACTTAAAGTTGTTTTTTTAAAGCACTCACACTTATAGCCTGTTAGCTGAAAATCTACACACAGAATCTAGGCAGGGGAATGATTATTAACCTAGGGTGCACCTCTTAACTCTGTGTACACAGAGAACTACAAACCCAAATGTGGGAATTCAATGTTGCCACATCTGAACCAGCCTGCCACTGTGCTGCAACACTCTTCAGAGATTTTTTTTTTTTATACGTACTCACACTTGACCAATGCAATTGGCCATTAGGAAAATAAACTCTTATTAGCAAGAAATATGAAAAGGCTATTCTGGAAGAGGCAACCTGAAGTGGATTCTGTGATTTGTGAAAGCTTTTCTAAAATGAATGTGACTCACCCACTCAAATAAACGCAATTAATTTTTTAAGGCTTATCCTTTGCAATGGCTGGACTTTCCTATTCTTTAGTTGGCGTGGGGTGGGGGGAAGGTGCAGTCAGTTAGACATCTCTCTGTGGTAGTACTTACAGAGATACATTGTCATGTTGTCCTCCAGGGGGCGTTAAATCTTCAGCAAAGCTCCAATTCCTCTGGAAGGCGTTCAAACCCAGTTAGCAAAAGCAGACAGTCTGGCTTCTTTCTCACTGGGATGCAGAAGTACTGGGGCCCATATTCTGAATTTCACATCTCAGACTTGTGGACTAGGTTTTGCATTTTTTTTTTTTTTTTTTTTTTTTTAGTAAGACTAGGATGGGTGTGACAATCCCATTGCCCCGGAGTATGTGCCAGTGTGGCCTTGCCACATTGTTCTGAATGCTCTACTCCAGGTATCAGAGTGGCTGACCCTCATGACCCATGTCAGGAACCTCTTAAGAGACTATTGATATGGACAGGAACTGTGGTGCTTTCCAAGGGCAGGAATGTGATTCCTAGAGGCCCAAAGTTAACCTAATGTGGGCTGGAGAAGGCTCTGTGGGTCAAAACTGCAAAGGATCCAACCTTCCTACTTAAGCCCCACAAAAAGCCATTGTTGCTCATTACTGTGTTAATGAGACCATCACTTGGGAATCTGCAAGCCTCTTGATCTGGGGAACCAGCAACTTAGGCAGTAAAGTGAATGTAAAGCAATGCAGTACATTGGTTAAGAGGTCCGTGGGTTCTAAAATTGACTGGATTTCAGTATCTGCTGTACTTCTTATAAGGCCTAGTTTTCTGAATTAATTACTTACACTCTTGTGTCTCTGATACCTCATTCACAAAAGACTATCTCATAGGGTAATTACAAGGACTAATTAATACAACCCAAAGAAAGTACTTGGTGCGTTGTAAATGCTCCATAAATTCTATTAGTCATTCTTACTCCGGAGCCCAGAATTGAGATCCCCATGATAGGGCTCCAGCTTTGTCTTGCACTTTTCCCCGACACAGATTCCTTCATCCCAAATACCACCCTGCATTTTTACCGCTTTCCTCCCCCTGCTTCATCTACCTTCCTTGCCTGTATCACCATCTGATGAGATCCCACCCAAGTTCCAAGGGTTATCTGTAATGGCACCTTAAAACCAAAACGAAAACCAAAAACCAAACCCACAATTCCCTGCTCCAAGAACTGAATTAACTTTCTCCTATCTCAGAACAGTTTCAGGGACACAATATCTTGATATACTGGTACATACATCTGTCAAAACTTATGGAACCGTACCCTTAACATGGCCAATTTTCTGGCATGTAAATCATACCTCTCCAAACCAACCCAGTAGGAACATAATGTCTCAGCCTTTGGAGAGAGGAACACTTGGTTCAAAGTCAAGTTCTAACACTTTCTACCTGGCACTTCGTTGGCCTTCTTTCACCTCAGTTTCCTCTTATGTAAATGGGGCAGTTGTTACATTCTCCTTTTGCAGTGAAGGTTTAGAGACCTAATGATAGTATAAAAATGCCTCGCACACTGTTGATGCTATATTACAGTCAGGACTTTCCTTTTCAGCATAGCTATTTCTATGTTTGTCACATACACCTGCCCACCAAAAGGTGATCTTCAGGACGGAATATGTGCTGTCCTTTTCTTGTCCATGTATCTGGCATAGAGTAAAAGCAGTGTGTTTAGCCAGATATAATATAATATAATATAATATAATTAATATAACAGCTAAACACACCAACTTTTAGATAGCGAACATCTAGCGGTATCCCAGCTGAAGCCTCTGCAGGATGCCGGAATGTGTGTTATCACTCGGGTTTGCTAAGGCTCAGTATTTTAAAGTCTGACAGACACTTTCCTTGCTCAGTCATTCAGCTATGGCTTCCCCGTGTCCAGTAGGACTTAATAACACATCTTTCACTATGATAATTCTTTAGGCTCATAAGGGTTGTCGATTTCTCTTGAAAGCAACGGAATGACTGTACTGTTTTCTGGACCAATAAGTCACTCTGTTTTCCATGGTTCAAAGTTAAGCTTTTATTTGGTTTTAAATTAAAAAAATAAATTTCATTATTAAATAGTGAGATGGATCTAACTTATGTCCAGATAGTAGCTTACTCAGGAATATACCACTGGGGGTACAATTAAGGGGTGGGACACCTAAACTAAAATTATCTGTTATGTTGTCATGTTTGTTAAAAGCTCGACAGTGGCATAATTCAAAAGAAAGGGAGATACAAAGTTTTAGATGTTTACAATGGATGGGAAAAGTAAACCACTTATTCTATTGCAACTGCAAACGAATTTCTTTCTCGGTGCCAGGCTGTTTGGACGCTATACCACAGTGCTAATGTCATCGGGCTCATCTGCTTTCTTCTGCCTGCTGGGCAGGGATTTCAAGTATTCAAGGTGTCTCCGGGCATCCTCCTGATTTTGCCTCACGTAATACACCACATATGAGATCACCATGGTGAACCAGCCAAACATGGTGACCAGCATGGCATAATCGGTAGTCTTTTTGGGGAGGTTACAAAGGTCAGCATCATTGGCAGCATTGAGGAATGGTCTCCCGGCGTGCTCATCCAACACAGAAGTCTTACAGATCACATTGTGGGCTGTCTCGTGGTTGGATGCCATGCTCCTCAGAACTTGCTGGAGAGTACAGTCGCAGTGCCAGGGGTTGTTGGCGATTCTGGCCCTGGCCTTCAGGTTATTGAAGGCATTTTTGTGCACACTTTGAATCCGGTTGTCAGACAAGTCCAGAGTCTGCAAAGTTTCCGCTACTCCTTTGAAAGCATGCTCATCGATAAACTCAATGCCGTTTTTGGACAAGTTGAGAACTCTTAGTTGATGGAGGTCCTTAAAAATCTCATTGGGGATAGATGTGATCTGATTGGAGTCCAGATACAATAAGACTGTTTCAGGAGGAAGATCTCTAGGTATTTCCTTGAGATTTGCATTGCTACAGGTGACATTTAAACCCCCAGAGGAAGAACAGAGACAGCCCTTGGGACACATACTGGCTGAATGAAAGCACAGTATCATAAGAACAAAACTTTGTAGGAGGAGACACATGGAGAGGGAACGGGTTAACCACAGGTCTACCAGATTCATGCTGGAATGTCAGCATAATCACAAGCCCATTCCTCATTCACTCCGACAAGCAAGCGTGGCAACGGTTCCAGCCTTGTCCACACTGCTGATTTCCTTCTTGCTTATTTCAAAAGGTTGCAGCTAACACATGTGTCTCTTCATTATTCCTGTCCTTGCTTGGGTACCTAAAGGAAAGGGAAGCAGAGACAATTAGCTTTTTTTGCAGAGAGAGCAATTAAAAGTGCTCTCAGGCGCCTGGCATTCTATGTGGGCAGGAGAGGTAATTTCCATTGATACCACTGGGAGATGTCTGCATAATGGGAGTCTCCTGCTCAAATCCCAGGTGCTTGGGGAAAGGTCTGTCAATAAATGACATTTCCGAATCATGCTGCCTTGTTTTTAGTTGTGCAGAATTACAGCAAACAGTCTAGAATTCTGTCATCTCTACTAGTCCTCTCAACATCCTGAACCCCTTCTAAATTATATAGCAATAAAATTTAATTATGCCTTTCCTCCTTTCTACAGTTGCAGATGCATGAATGCAGTTTAGATCTCCTCTTGAGCAGCAATGAGAAATAACACTGATATTTCATGGTTAATGACCATAGATAGCAATAATTGTCATGGCTCCTGAATGGATGCTCAATTGGAATATTTTCTCTAAAGAAACATCTTGCTTGAATTAAGAAATGAATAAATGCATTCCAACCTTTACAACAAAATGTTGCTAGGGACTGATAGAACAGAATCCCCAAAAGGGTTGTCTCCCTGATTCTCTCTGTTTTCTAAACAACCTATCCCGTCCCCAATAGGTCTTCAAATATGACACACACCTCCAAGACTTTTTAAAATATAAGATAAGGACTAAAAAATATTAGCCTCTAAGACTTTCCCAATAGCTTATTTTTTTCTTTCCAATCATTATATGTATATATTATTGCTGAAATGTATATATATACATATACATGATAAATTATATATATATAATAAATTACATATATAATAAATACACAGTAAAACCTTGGATTGCAAGTGACTTGCTCTCTGAGTGTTCTGCAAGATGAACAAACATTTCTAATAAATTTTAACTTGATAAACGAGTGATGTCTTGCAATACCAGTGGTACATGACACCGAATGTCATATGATCACAACGGAGGCAACGGTTCTTGAAATTCACTTTGATATACAAGTGCTTTGGATTACATGTATGTTTCCAGAATGAATTATGCTTGAAAACCAAGGTTTTGCTGTATATATATATAATATTGTTGGAGGGGGCTTCTGAAATGTAATTAAGTGATATTTTAATATTAAGTAATATAAGTAAGGATACAAGCTTACTCAGGAACAGAAATGAGAATATTAAGTGAACCCTCAAAACTCTTTTCTCATATAGAGAGGACAGGCATCTTTGGGACCAGTTCACAGAAGAAGCGAGTGGATTTTGGAGAGATTATGTGATTTCGCCCAAGGTTATAGCTCATAGGTGGCAGAGACAGGACTCACGCCAAAGGCTTTATTCTGACTTATTAATCTCCTAATACTCTCTACTACCCCTACAATGCTCTCCCAACATTATCTGCTCTATAAAGACAGTTGGGATCAAGGAAGCATTGCTTGTTGTGACTTCTGATGCTGTTATGTTGAAGCTCAACCCCAAACTCAGTACCCCATGGAGCTCGATGTCTGATTTCAGAGTGTCCTCTCTCAGGATGTGAGAAACAAGGGGAATATTCCTTCCTCTTACCACAGTGAGTAATAAATGACTTTCTGCATGAGCAACAAATGAGTCTCTGCAAACTTATCTTTTCTAAAGATCCCAGATGGATAAATACAGGGGGAAATGACTCCAAATGTTACCAAACTCACAGAAGAGAAGATTAATGTGAGCTGAAAACATAATGAATGGGGTTGTTAATCATGGAAAAAATGAGATTAGCACTAGCAGAATGGAGTGGATGTGCTTTTGGAATCCTGAGTCCCTTAAATGCCAGAGAATGCTAAAGAAGGACCTCTAGGCTTACTGAGCCATCCATCAATAGCTCATTTCATTTGCAGTGAGTTTCCCTCCCTTCCATGTTTTCCTTGAAAACTGCATTGCACGACATTTGGGACTCTAGTGATTGTCTAGATGGGAGAGAGGAAAAAATAAGCAGGTGTGGAGGGGAGGGCATTCAGAGAGAAAGGAGGGTGGCAGAAGGATAAGATAAAGGATGTTAGGAGAAAGGCATGAGAAGGACACAGGAGATGGGGGACATGAACATGATCAGAGAACATGAAAAAAGTCTATGCGATCAACCAACTCCCAACAACTGAGGCTGTACAACCAGCCTAAATCCTGCTGAAAGGTGGGAAGGCTTCTCTGGCAGACCCTCCACATCTCTCCAGAGACTGATTAAGAGTCTACCTGAAGAAAAGTGTTCACCAAGTTAGACCGTAAGTTCCATGAGGGCAGGGGCTTGTTTCTGCCTCGTGCGGAAACAACAGCAAACAATTAAAAAGTGCAAAGTGTAATTAAAAAGTACACTGGCATGTATCCCAGCTTTAATCCTTATTAGCACTGTGTTCCTGGGCAAGTTATTTAACCTCTCTAAGCCTTATTTTCCTTATCTTTGAATAGAAATGATAAAAGAACACAATTACAAAGTTGATTTGAGAATTATGTGGGATAATCCACATAAAGCATTTAGCCCAATGTCTAATAGGTAGTAAGAGCTCCATACTTGTTAGCTACGGTTACTGCTATTATCCCAGATACGTTCCCAAATGCTAGCATAGTGCTTGACATGTAGTAAGGGCTATACAAACATCTATTGTATGAATGATCGAATAACATATTGAAGCATATAGCTTTACTTTTTCTTCCCTAAGATAATTATTTTTATTTTTAATATAAATATTGGCTCTTCCAATGTCTATTGGTTTTACATGTCAACATGGTGGTCTTTGGAAAAATCATGAGCGCAGGCTCCTAGCTGATGAAAGGAAGAATGGAGCTTTTCCGGGAGGCTTCTTGAGACTTAATCTTGGTTTCTCCAGGATGATCGGTCCAATAGTCATGGTAACAGACAAGAAATGATGAGAACACAACTTGAGTTTTCAACAACAGAATGAAATACCTCTTGAGATGGAATCCAATGAAATGGTTTCACCTTGAAACCTTGAAATGGTCCACCTATACACTGAATAGAACGCCTATTAGGAATACAAATACAGAGTATCTCTTGCATTCAGAGATGCTGGGCTCAAACTAAGTATTTCATTTTCTTCCTGTCATGTTGGAGAAAAGGGAAACAAAAGCTCTGGGACTGGCTAGATTACTTGGCTGCTATGACTCAGCCTCTAGTGTTCCCATGCTCAGCCAGGACAAAGTGACAAGAGATGCAAGGAGTAGAGAATTGAGCCCTTGGATGTCTAGGAAGCAGACAACAGGGGCCAGAGTTATTGAGTCAAGGTCATCTTCAGCAGGGAAGATGGAAGAACGGCCTCTCCACTCTAATATGCCGAATTACTATTTTCCAAAACCAGCTTGACATTGTCTTAAATTGCTGGAGAGGTCAAAAGAGGTTCTTGGAAAAGAAAGACATGGGAGGTGTGCCTCACAGTGAAAAACATAGGTATTCTTCTGACATCAGCTACCACCCAGCAGAGTATAAAGCTAAGGAGCAGCTCAAAAACTTAAAACTCCCTCCTTCTCTATTTCCAGCCAGGTCTACCCAAATATGCGAAGCAGCAAACACAATATCCTGCTAGAAAAAATAGAGTGTCTCCTTTCTAACTTCAGGAGGAGTATGTAGAACACCAGAGAAGGGCTGGGGTCACACTGGTGATGGCAAGAATAGAAGCAGCATCACTGCCTGTCCTCCTGATAAGGAACAAGACCCGATAAAGGGACAGAGCAAATTAAACAGTGCGTTCTCTACCTCTTGACTCCCCCCTGCATTTCTCAACTCATCATACTACCCTATCTTCATTCCCTTTAAATATGTCTGGGGCAGTCAGGAAGCTACTGTATTTTTGGAATGTGGTATTTCGGTATGAGCTGTGCTCCCAAAGGGGGCCATTTTATCCCTGGACCCATGCCTTGCCCACATTTCCCCATCACACGGGTCTCCAAGGTCCAACAATTAATGCCCAGATTGGGTAGTAACTATCAAATGTTGTTTCCAGAAGAAAAAAAAAGTGTATTTAGCAAACTGCCTGAGAAGACAGATCTTTCAGTGGTTAACAACTCTATCTTGCTTCCTATTCCTTTCTTCTCATCATTAGGGGATAGATTCTCAGGGACACTCAGGGCTTCAAACCCAAAGCTTTCATTAACTCTTCTAAGATCAGTGAGCACACCAATTCAAGAAGAAATAACAGACCGATTTCTCCCAATTTCTTTCCATGCAACACTGCTACCAACAAGGATCTGATTAAAGAGCACAATACAGCAACACAGGAAGGCCCTTTGATTCGGGCGGGGGGGGGGGTGGGTGGGTGGGTGGGTTCATTAATTTTCAAATTAATGAAAAAAGAAAAAAAAAAACCTCATAAGTTTAAGTACTTAAAATTAAAACTTCCATAGGGCAAAAGTAAGACCATACACAAAATGAAAGGGCAGATGCTAAAACAAAGGGTTGATTTCTTTAATATACAAGACATTCTTACCAAGGGATAAGAAACTGATCCAACAGAAAAATAGGACAGAAAAACAATATATACGAATGACCAAAAAAATCCTATGAAAAGATCCTTGATCTCACTGACACAAGAATAAATTCAAGTGCAAGTACCTAACATCTTGGTTAAAATTAGGAAAACTAGGGTCACTGTAAGTGACCTTGTAAAAAACAAAGCACTCTCAAACCCTTGATGAGGGGATACTTGGGACACTCTTTTTGTACAAGCAATGTAGGAATATCTATTCAGATTTTAAAACATGAGAACAAGTTAGACTGACTTGTACTGATGTAAAGATCTCCAAAGATGACCTCAAAAAAGCAGCTAGGAAAAAGGGGTTTATAGTATCATCCTGTTTGTGTAAAGTTTTAAAAAGAGGACATGAATGTGCAGCTATAGGTATATAACATATGTTTGCAAATGCATAGTTTGTTTCTGAAAGGATCTGTATGGAAGGAAATGTATACGAAACTATTAATAGTGTTAACTGAGGAGCAGAACTCAAGGGGCTGATGGGGAGAAAAGCAGTGGTCTTTTTATTTCATACCCTTCTAGTGGATTTAACTTTTTATGATACAAAGGTGTTTTTGTTTACATAAAATTTAAAAAAAAAATAGTGCAAAAGGACCAGAACTTAACTGAAAAAACAATCTGAACATAATGCCTCAGAAGACAACTTTCGAGCACCATGAAACAGTTGGACAATGGCGGCCAAGAAGGTTGGGTCAATAACAAGACGATAAAGTTTAAAAAGCTGAACGTGTTTCAATCTGAGAGACTGAATACGCAAAGGGACAATGGTGAGACCACATATCAAAACAGAACTTCAACTCACAACCTGCTTAAACCAGCCCAGGAAGGCAAACTGCAGCCTCTATAGCAATTGTCCCAACTCAGCCAGATCAGTAACTGCCAGCTTCCCTCATTTTCCCTCCTGCTTCCAATTTAGGGTTAACCAGGGAGAGCCAAATCTGCTCCCCTAAGCAACCACATAACGAGGTTCTGGGTCTAGTTAGCCTGCTTCCAGATTCCTCATGCCAAGAGCCACCAATCAGGGCACATCTGAAGCCTTTCATTTGTCCCACGATAAAGCTTTTACACTCCCTGCCTCCCCGTGAGTCTCTGCCGAATGCGAGGGATCAGGGCTGGCTCCCTTGCTACAGAAAGCTTGGGGAAAATGGCCTCTGCTTGTTCTCATTTGGGTAGTTTTCATTTACTTCCGCAAAGACTACAGTATGTGATATTTTCAATGTAGTATTTCCAAAGTTAGCTTTATAACTTATTATAGAAATTATATAGGGATTTCTTTACATGCTCAGGTTTTCTATAAACTAAGTATTGGTTGCATAAAACATCAATGCGTATAATTCCTGACCAAAAAATGAGGGACAGTTGGGATCTGAATAATTCAGGTGAATGAACTATATAGATAATTTTGAGATGACGTTCACAGATATGACACCTTAATTCACAATCTTTAGCATTGAGCTCTGCCATGAACTTTAGTTTTGCATTTCCACTCGCAACCACCTCTCACCAAAAGATTCCACCTGGGCTTCACAATGGGCATCCTTAAAAGTAAAATCACTTTCACCCTTTATCCTCACCCAACTAACTACCTTCTACCATAAACCACCTATTCTTCCCTCCTGATTTCTTGGGAACCGTTTCCATTTTCATTCTCCCTGCCGGCTCTCTTGTGCTTTGTGTCCCCTTTTTCTCTCTCCTGTTCAAAACACTATCCTCTTGCACCAAAAGGAAGCCAAAGCCTCCTTCCCGGCCTGCCTGTGTGCAGCTTCTGTTCTCCTTCCAATGTCAGGTGCAAGTAACATTTTGACCATGAATTTCCACTGGCCAAAAAGCTTTCACGAGCCCCTGTTGTTCATGGCAACCCTCCTTTTCCAATCCTATGTCCCACCACACTTAGACACAGAAACCTGAGCTCAGGAAACAGAGATCCACAGTTAGAAAGCTGATGATGAAGACCACTTCCTTCCACAAGCGTGAGATTTATCAGAGGTCATCCCAAGCCTCTACAGCTTGGATTCGCTTTCCTGGTTTCAAATCCGACGATGAAGATCTGGCCCAGGAGTCATTCGGCTGGTTTATAACAAGCAACTATCATCATTTAGTTAAGGATATGAACTAATAAGGCCAACAAATACAGGAGGAACTGAGGATCATTATATTTAGAAGGAGTTTAATCTGCTTGCAGACCCAATATGTCATAACAGGTTAAGTCAGGAAGCGCCTGAAATCTCAAAATTCTTGCTTTTACAATTGAGGATATCGGTTTATTTTTGCTACCAGACCATGAGCTTTCAGAAGGTAGGGGTCAATGTCTTACTCATTTTTATATTCTTGCATCGCCCATAGTAAGAGTTTAATAAATATTTATTGAAATGAATTAGGATCCATCCTCATTTCATCATAAAACAGCTACTGTTCACTTGGCATTTATTACATGCCAGGTATTTATTAAGTGATGAACTCATCTAACATGAGTAATGGATGGTGAAACTGAAGTTCTGATTAGGTTCCTAGTTAAATGGATATAGAATTCCAAAGTGAGGGCTCAAGTTGCCATGGGAAGGTTGGGTAACATGTTCTGTGAGTCTAACATCTCCTTGTCCACTTTGAGGGAAAAAGGTGTCAAGAGGCATCTATCTTATCACCTCCCCAAAGAGAGGAGAGAGTTATTAATAGGATTCCTGGAGCTGGGGTGGAGGTGCAGAATGTCCTAGCACAAGGTTGGCCATTGATTGGTGGTAGAGTTGGGTAATGTTTTGATGTTGGGGTGAGCCTGCACTCCCAGAGCTGTCAGACAAGGGATAGAAAACTACTCCCTATCGGTCAGATATGGCCACCTGAGGGAAGGAACTCCCCAGTGAAAAGTATCTTGGGTCCTTTCTCATAGTCCCATAGGATTCCCTGGTAGGGCCGAGGCATCTGAGCAACAAGAAACTGAAGGGCAGATGTTTGGATTTGGGGAATGTAGCCATCTGGAATGTATCCACCACAGGGACCAGGGGAGTCATATTTCAGGGCATCATACAGGTGGGTAGGGGGCACAAAAGAGCTCCAGAAAGAAGCACCAAGCCCATCTCATTCTACCTTCCAATGAGCCTCTGAGGAGAGTAGCTGAAGCCCAGTTATGCTGATGGCCTGGGGTGGGGTGAAAGGGCAGAGAGAAGAAACCGAGCTACCCACCATACCTTCTTTCCCTTTCCTTTACGCCTGAAACAAAGAAGAGAGGGGAATAGTTGAATATTAGATGAAATTCAGTGTATTGGCTAATCTCTTGAATTAGACGCTTACATAATCATATTCAACTTTTACTTTGGCTTAAGTCAATTGACTTTGTGACTTAAGGTAATGGTAGGACAATCTATTACCTGAGATTGGCACAGATTGGCTGACTGATGTGTTTCATTCAGGGACTAGAGGAAGATGGTCACTTGCACAGAATAGAGATTAAAGGAGTGGCGAAAACAGAAAGTCAGTTGCCTTCTATTCTGGATACACATATGTCGCCTTGCAAAATCCTCAGGACAACCCTGAGCACTGGGGGAAGCGTTGCTGAAAAAGAAGACTAGTGAGATAGCAAGAGGGAGGGAGAAAAGGTGACACATGCTTCTGAAGGGGTTCAGAACAAGTCTCCCCAGAGAGCACCATTCTGGCATGATGACTACTTTGAACTGAAGACGATCAAGTCCCAAAAGACTCAGGAAGAGCTTGGCACCTCCCCCTTAACTGCCTGGAAAAATTCAGACAGAGGGCCCAGTTCGGAAGAACAGGATGGGCTAGAGGATGGCTGGAGGTCCGCAGAGCCTGTTGGTTCAGATTCCTTTCTGCTCCCATTGTCTCTGCATGGCACCACAGACATTTGTTTACTAACCATTTGGTCTTCCCATCGTTCTGTGAGTTGGCTTCCTCCCCTTTGAAGCCTCAGATCCCTACCCCCTTCCCCTTAACTCAGAATGGCACGCACACCTCAACTGCCTGTCAGGAAGCCTCTCATTGTCTTTGTGGGGCTCCCACTCCATAATTAAAGTTTTTTTCTGTTAACCTGTTTTATGTCAATTTAATTAACAGACCAGCCAAACAAACCTAGAGATGTGGAGGAAAAAATTTCCTCCCTTACACCTCTAAACTGAAAGCTCTAACATGACACATTTGCCTTACGTTTGTGAACTACATTACATTAGATGCCTGCGGGGCAAGTCCATGGATATGCTCTTATTTAATTCTCTCTAAGCAGCCTTTTTAGGGAAACATGATAAACATCATTGGTCCTACTTTAGCACAGTAGAGGAACACACCAAATGGAAATGGCTTAAAGTCACACGCTGGTTAGCAGAAGGACAAAATTTGGATCCTAGGTGTCCCACAGGGTAGATTCCATTCAACACTCAGTGATTTATAGAATCCTTCTACTGGCCACATTTAGATATAGAGGGTCTGCAAACACAAGTACTGAGTTTCAAATGCCAAATCAGTCCTCTGTTGACTACTTTCCACAGACTTTGGGAAGGTCAATAACGAGAAGAGAAACTCTTTTTCCTGCAAAAAATCTTCTAAGAGCTACTCATACAAAACTTTTATCAAAACGACATGATGTCCATCTGTCCCAGATCTCAGTCATTTTAGGCACCACTTTTCTTCTTTTGAAACCTATTTCACAAAATAATTCTTTAAACAAACCCTGAACTTATTGGGGGACAAACAACTCTTATGAATACATTGCCTCCTTTCTACATGATCTAATGCCCATAGATCTCCAGAGTAGATGTAAAAATTCTTCCCACCCATAAACCTGCTTGAAAAACAAAGAAATACATAAACAAAATCCACTTTTTTTTTTTTGACATAGTATCTATCTCTCTCTGGGACTAAACACAGAATAAAGATAAGACTATGTCTTTGCTTACATCTGTATTTATTATTCAACATGCTGCAAGTTTATAGGGAGATTGAGTGGGAACCCATCTATCTCAGTTTCTTTCTGCTTCTCTATTATTATTTCTCAGCAAGTGCCTATGACATTTAACAGTGAGAGCTTTGCAAGCTCTTAACACATAATCTACATAAATGTAGGCTCCCTAAAACTCAAGAGGGTCCTGAGGCAATCTGAAAGCTGCTTTTAGAGCACACTAGCTTATGCTGAATTCAGTCGAATTTCTGAGTAGGCTGAGTGACTGTTATCATTTTTTTTAAACCCTTGTTTTGTTTAACCTTATTCATTGATTTGGTGGGGAAAGTAGAGGATTGAGATGCAAACCAAGGTCTAGAAACTGGATTCAAACCCTGGCTTCTGAGGAATGAATTCCAGGAATTTAGCAAATCACACACACTTCTAAGCTTTATTTATCATAGACCTATAATGAATAATATTCACCTCCTTGGTCTCATAGTTATGAGGATAAACTGAAATAAATATATGTGAAATGCGCTTCAGAAGCCATCAATGGCCACTTAAAGATTATGCTGTATTGTGGGTTTCAGTATTTGGCTGTTTTGCTTGAATACCAGATCATTCTTTTTCCAGAGCCTTACGTGTCTTTTTCTTAAGCACAACCAACTAGGATGCGATTCTCACATAACCTATGATAGTATTCATTTCAAACCATATTTAACCTGAATCTAATCATGAGGAAAGGATTTGACCGATCTGAAACGTGAGGCACTTTGCAATGTGACTGATCAGGACTCTTCAAAGGGTGACTGAAGGGAAACAAAACAAAACAAAACAAACACACAAAAAACCCAAAGCAGTCTGCAGAACTCTTCCTGATTAAAGAAAAAAGATGTGATAACCAACAGCAATGCAAAAGACTGGCTTCCGGCTGTAAAAAAAAACATATGCTAGCAAAGTGCATTATTGGTACAATGAGGGAAAACTCTGATTATAACCTATATTAGATATTATTGAATCAAATATAAATTTCTTGAGCTTTTCATGATTTGAGGAGGAAGGAGAGAATCCTTGTTCCTAAGAGGTACATACTGAAGTGTTTTGGGGTAAAGTGTCATGACAACTGCAAAGGGTATTCAAAATACCCAGGAAAAACAAAACTATATTTTTATCTGGAAAGAGAGAGACAAAGGGGCAAAAGATTAAGAACTGGTAAATGGAAAGTGATCACCTAAAAGTATTCATTGTACCAATTTTCCATCTTGTCTGAAAGTTTCACGTTTCTCAAAGGAACATGTGGAGGGGAGGTTCTAGGCTTAAAAAATAAACAACAGCAACAGAAAGAACTTCAAGAGAAAAAGAAATCCCTTCCTGATGAAGGAAGAGAGTTTTAGGAATACTCATTTGAATGTGGCCTATCTCCTCATAGTGACACTGAATAGAAACCGAAGGTGAAATGAGAAGGACTTCTTTAAACTGTATTTTGTGGAGGCACCTGAGTGGCTCAGCTGGTTAAGCACCTGACTCTCGGTTTCAACTCAGGTCACGATATT
The DNA here is from genome assembly GCF_018350215.1 of Panthera leo. NCBI lineage: Eukaryota > Metazoa > Chordata > Mammalia > Carnivora > Felidae > Panthera > Panthera leo. Next base: position 142,567,514 of record NC_056687.1, on the reverse strand, counting down.
GCGGTTCATGGGTTCGAGCCCCATGCTAGGTTCCACACCGACAGTGCAGAGCCTACTTGGGATTTTCTTTCTCTCCTCTCTCTGCCCCTCTCCTGCTCATCCCCCCCCCCTTTTTCTCCCCCCACCTCTCTCAAAATAAATAAACTTAAGAAAATAAAATTGTATTTCTTGTATGCCAGGACTACCAAAGTCCCAGCACACGGACAGACGTCACATGTGCAGTGTGGACCTGGTTTTAATTGGGCAGCATGGAGATCATGGCTTAGCCATTTACTAATTATGTATCCTCTCTTCCCCACAGTTAAACATGGGGGTATTAATAAGTTCTATCCAAGGGATTTCATGAGGATTCACTGAGGCAACACATATAAAACACTTAGAAAAGCTTCTGTTACATGAGAAAGAAACTGTCCATGAGAGGTTACTATTACTCACTCTACCACTACGATTATTGTTACTGTCATTACCATCATCACCTTACACTTTGTCTTCTCTCTGCTAGGACAATGGAGGACCAGAGTGATGTACCCTTAATGCAATAAAGGGAGTAACTCCGATAGTGGCTGACATTTCTTGGACATGTACTATGTGCAAAAACTTTACTTTGAGACAATGAGGAATTTTGCCCCAGGATGGATCATGCCCAGAGTCTCCTCATATCCGCTTTGGATAATCTGGATGATAAGATCTGGGACTTTTGAGCTGATGATCCTCAGATGAAATTTTGGATTTTTTGAATTGATGCCATAATGGGCTGAGACCTCGGTAATGTTGGGATAAGATGGATATATTTTGTATGGGGGATGAATGTGAATCTTTGGGACCAGAAGGTAGATTGTAGGAGGCTGAAAAATGCCCCCCCCCCCCGCCCCCGCCCAATACCTAGGTCCTAACCCCTGGAACCCATGCATGTTACCTTTTATGGAAAAAGAGACTTTGCAGATATGATTAAGTTAGGGATCTTGAGATGGAGGGATCATCCTGGATTATCTGGGTGAACCCTAAATGTAATTATAAATGTCCTTATAAGAAGGAGGCAAAGGTGTAATTGATGTGGGAAACAAGAAGGCACCAGGACTCCCGAAGTAGAGATTGTGGTGATGTGGCTACGGGCAACATGGTAGCCCCCAGAAGCCGGAAGCAGCAAGAAACAGATGCTCCCTTAGAGCCTCTGGAGGACGTGGGCCCAGCTGACAAACTGATTCTGGTCCAGCAAAACTGACTTCAAACTTCTGGCTTCCAGAACTATAGAACAGATGTGTGTTGTTTTAAGCCACAAAGTATGTGGTAATCTGTGATAGCAGCCATAGGAAACTAGCACCACAGTAAGTGAAGAATAGAACCCACGGTCCATTCTATCTGACTCTCCATCACACTGGATAAAGGACTTTTGCTACAACTAAATACCTGGCTTAGCTCTGAGTTTCCTGCCAAAGGAAGAAGACAAAAATGTCGAGTTACAAAATGATTGCTATCTAATGTAGTGAAAAATGACTGGCAAGCAGAGAGAAACTTTCAAATTTCATGATTAAAAATTATTTTTGAGAGAGTGTGTGTGTGTGTGTGTGTGTGAGCAGGAGAGGAGCAGAGAGAGAGGGAGACACAGAATCCAAAGCAGGTCCAGGCCCTGAGCTGTCAGCACAGAGCCTGATGTGGGGCTCGAACTCACAAGCCATCAGATCATGACCTGAGCCAAAGATAGACGCTTAACTAACTGAGCCACCCAGGCACCCCTCAAATTTCATAGTTTTAAAAAGATTCTGTGAAAGGACGACCACACGACATAACGGGCAAGATCTTTACAATTGCACTAATGACGTACGCAAACTCTCTTCTGGCTCTAGGCGAAATGTGAAGTCATTGCTCTGTGAAAGGCTTCCTAAACCACAGAAAGCTAAATTCTCATGTCGGATATTTACTAGAGATGCAGGATTAAAACAGGGATGGGATAGAAAATATGACAGAACAGGAAGGTTAGCATGCCCCTTATAGTGCAGGGGTTCACAGACTTAATCAGACAAACCAAGTCACCTCCGACAGTGAAAAGCAGTGCTGGGAACAATTGTACTGGGACAACAGGGTCAAGCAACAACTGTCCCAGAAAAATGAGACACGTGGTCATCTTGCTAATAGGCAACATCCTTCAAGGTGAGGAGACAGCCTAGCCAGACCTATAGTATGCCTTTTCAAAAGAATACGTCAGTCTTTGAGACAAAAAACAGACTTTTGTTCAAAACTCACATTCTTCATGGGGCACCTGCGTGGCTCAGTCAGGTGAGCATCCAACTCTAGATTTTGGCTCATGTCATGATCTCACAGTTTGTGAGTTCGAGCCCTGCGTCAGGCTCTGCGTTGACGGAGCAGATCCTGCTTAGGATTCTCTCTCTCTCCTCTCTCTCTGCCCTTCCCCTGCTTGTGCATACTCTCTCTCTTTCAAAAATAAACACTAAAAACAACCTCACAGTCTTCCTCGACATCCATACAAATTATCTTCTGTGAACTAGTAACTTACTGAATTTACAAATAATATTATACACCAGATATGTTTTCTAAATGAAATAGACTACCTAGAATTCAAACATCTAACAAATTAAGTATCTTATCCTTCCACGCAATTTTATAATTGCCATGTTAGCATAGGTGACAATTTTGTTTCTTTTTTTAAGATTTTAATTGTCATGTTCTTCATCATTTTAATACCAGCACAATGCCCCAGTTATACATTAGATCCATTCAAATGTTATTCTTTTGCTAGATATTTTGATTTTCTCCCATTTTTGCTAGTAATTTATCATAAATAATATGCAACTGAAATAAATGTTTCAGGGTGATACATTTTCCTCTTGGATCATTGCCTTATGATAAATTCCTAGAGGTGAAATTTACTCAAGTCCAACTCTGCATCTGAATTCTGTTCACTGTTTCCATCACTGAAAGGGCCAATTGCATAAAATTATGGGCAAGTCTTTAAATGACAAAGAGTTGGTTACATCTGTCCACTTTGTATTGAGTATGTGTCCATAGCGTCAAAACCAAAATATGTAACGTTGTTCCACAGGGCAGGTAACAGCTTCCAGAGTCTGAGTCACCCTCTGCTGGTTTTAGTCATTGTGGACCTTAGTCAGAGTGGCATTGGATAGGATCACTGGCTCAGTCCATTTGCCCTCTGGTCAGAACAGAGCTGACCAAACAAATAGGATACTATATTTGGTCCAAAATTTGTATTTAAAGAAATGTTTATTTACAGCTCATTAACACTTCCTTGGCAATGGTCCACTATTTTTCCTAAGAGAGGTCACCGGGGAAAATGATGTTCTGTATTGTTTTTGCTTTTTGTTTTCCATTAAACATGTAACCGTGCAAAGATATAGGTATAAGATTGTTTTTTCACTGAGACACTGTTTGCTACAGCAGAACTTTTTTTTTAAAAGAAGGAATTAGGGGTGCCTTGGTGGCTCGGTTGGTTAAGCATCTGACTTCGGCTCAGGTCATGATCTCATGGTTCGTGGGTTTGAGCCCCGCATCGGGCTCTGTGCTGACAGCTCAGAGCCTGGAGCCTGCTTCAGATTCTACGTCTCCCTCTCTCTCTGCCGTTCCCCCACTCAGCTCTGTCTCTCTATCAAAAATAAATAAAGATTAAAAAAAATTTTTTTAAATAAAAAAGAAGGAATTAAAAATACAACTATAAATACCTTAAAAGTCCGTCACAAAAATTGATTAAATATGGTTCATAAATACAAAAGAAAGAAGCAATCTATAAATCCTGATTTTAAAAAAAGATGTCAGACATATATTCAGTGAAAAAGGTACATGTACAATCTCATCTGTGTAAAACAAAATAGAAAGATCTATACACACACATACACACGTAATTAAAAAGCTACAGGAGAACAATAAAAAATGATAGTCTTACCCTCTAGGGGAAGGTTCTGGACCTAAAAAAATGGCGAAGAATCTTCACTTTTTATCTTATACCCTTTACTAGCCTTGCAATTTTTTTTGCCATGAGCATGATCATACCGATAAGTAGGTAATAAAGGGGTTGGCCAGGAGGCATTGACATATCATCTCTTTTCTGTCAGGAGCTATAGGGATTACAAAAATGTGAAACATAGTGTCTCTTCTGAGCGGCTGAGTCACCACGGGCAGTCATTTAAACTTTCTGAATCCCAGGAGAGTGTACAGGAAACATTATAGGCCTGATGTTAGATAAAACCAGGTTTAACTCCCAGTTATGGCACCAGCTTCTCAGTTTCTTCCACTATAAATAAAAAAAACAACGCCTATTTCATGGGTTTCCGATAATGCCTGGTTCTGACAGTGTCTGTCTCAAAGCAGATGCTTGACAAATACTATTGACCTTCAAAGGGATGAGAAAGAATCCAGTTCAGATTTCCCAAGGGTTCTGCGGAATACTAGGTATCTGAGATTTCTACCATGTGAATGTTCTGGAGTCACATAAGTGGGAGAAATACCCTCTTTGAGCGCCACAATGGGCGCCAGCCTGTTAAAGGTTCTGAGAACTTAAATAGCAAAGTAACCGATTACCTCATAATTTCCCCAATACTTGGTCCCCCTGTCAAAGGCCTCCCCACACCCCATTATTTTTATAGCATAAACACCCACAGAATGCATTGGCTAAATTCAAATTAATTACAGAACATTTCATTCTCCCTCCATTATAATCACTAGTAATATATGGTCACAAGTTTTGCAAACGTGAATTCTATTTGTACTTGATCCCTCTCAGGCTGTATAATATAGAGAAAGAGCCACTGCCAACTGATGCCTATTACGGGCGGAGACGAAAAAACTATCCATAGCTATCTAGGGTGGTTCTATTTAATTAAAGAAATGCCCCTTGATTAAAACTAGTCATGCCTATAAGTAAATGAAAAATGGGTTATTATTATCTTTGAATTTTATCCTCTCCTATATCTTTTTCCTCAGGCACCACTTAAATGATCAACGAGATCATTTAATAACATGACCCCCAAAGACCTTGAAAACCTTACAGAGTGGGGGTTTCGAAGGACTTTGGAGTTAGACGTGCCTAAGTTTGCCTAACTTTGTCATTCAACCACTTACTAGTTACTAATCAGTGCTAGTAAGTTACTAGTCGTCAGTTTGTTTTTCGGGCATGCTACTTAATACTGGGCCTCAATTTTTTTCGTCTGTACAGTGAGCATGATAATACTTCATTTCACGTGCTGTCGTAGCTTATTTTCAAACAGTTTCCGTTACTCCCCACCCTGTAACATCCCTGTCCTTTTGCAAGGTAACCTGGAGTTCCTTCCATGAAGACATGGGGTCCATTTCTCCCTCCCTTGAATCTAGGCTGGCCTCGGAAGTCCTTTTGACTACAGACGAGGCAGAAGTGACATCATGCCAGTTTCAAGCCTACACCTCTCCAAGAGGCCATCCATGCTCTTGCTTTTGCTGTGGGAACCCTCCCCCACCGCAAGCCACCACAATCCTTGCCTAGCCTGCCGGATGATAAGCAGTCATATGAAGGAGGGGCCACCTGGCCCACGTGGGTCACTCTAGCTTAGAGCTGGCCACACTTCCAACATGCGAGAAAGGCCAACTCAGATCGTCAGATACAACTCTCCGACCTGTAGCTGACCACAGATTCGTAAGTGAGCCCAGTCGAGAACGGAAAAACTATCCAGCCACCCATGAATTTGCGAACGACAAAAATGACCCTGGGTGTGGGGTGTGCTTGTGATGTAGCAAAATCCACCTGATACACGTGACTATCTTAACAATTTAAAAAGTTAATATGTTTCTGTTTCTTACGACACCTGTTTGACATTTGTTTCATGCATATATACTACCAATAGAAGAACATGCTTCTTCATACAAGAATCACAGAGACCTCATTCAAGAAAGTGCTAAAGGACACCAGCAGTTACATTATCAATGGAAACCAAACTATATATTTGCTGACTATGACTGTCAATAATATTCAAAATTGTTACGGTAACCTCCAAGTAGCCCAGAAAAACTGATACATAGATGGAAGACATCCATCCAGTTCCTAGGTCAAACCTGAATGAGACACCTTAATATTGTTTGCTTACATATTCCTCGTGCCAAGTGCAGTGCCAGCATGGAGTCAGGGCTCTACCAGTGCAGCCCAGGGGTTAGGAGCAAGGGCTCAGTCTGAGTCCCAGTTCCTTCCATAACTTTGCCTTGCCTCAGTTTCCTCACCTGCAAGTGAGGATTACAGAAGCATTTACTGCTTCTTGCGTATAAGGATTAAGTGATATTATTTAGACAACGTACCTACATGGCACATAGTACACAAGAAATGTTAGTCATTTCTCTTTGCGAGTGATTTTTGTTTGAAACATCCTCCTGGAAACAGAGCCCGTGTGGTAGTTCTGGGCAAATGTGAGTAGCCACCCTTGGGCTTGCTGGATCTCTCAGGCTCTCAGAAGCTATCCTGCAAACACAGAGGCAAACATCAAAGAGACAACTAAAAGAAAGCGAAGTTTCTAGAGAGTCAGTGAAGAATTGAAATGTCATGTCTTAGCAATCGGGATGAAACAGAACTGAAATAGGTAACATTTTATTAATTCAGGAGCTATAGCGAGCATGTAGACACTCTGAGGCTCTTCCCTGTTGTTTTGTCTGCAAAAGGTTTCCACCAAATGGAACCCACTCTCCATTACACAGTCCTGAAGGGTAGAACCCTGAGGGTCCACTTCCTCCAATTTCATTTTGGCCAATTATCCATTAACAGGCCTGCCCAGACCTGGGACCTCGTAGACATTTTCACCGAATGACCTAGGCTGATGACCTGAGGCTAACACCTGAACTCTGATTTCAATGAAAGGTGAACAGAGAATTTATTTGCACTCAGATTACCCTTCCTTCTAGAACCTCACAGTTTCTCCTTTCCAGAACTGCTGTGCTTATCAAAGCACATAGAATTGCTACCCCTCCAATCTGTTAGCGGAAACTAAGTGGTAGATAAATCATTCCAATCTTCATGTAAATTTGCCCTTGATTTCAAATTTAGATTCTTCATTCTGTTAAGCTCTCTAATGTACACTTTCAAATTTCATCTCCTCAGTGACCACCTGGGGATCATGTAAGATAGAAATTTCTTCATTTATTTTATCCTGTGAAGTGTATTTTTCAAACAACAACAACAACAACAACCCTTAAGTCCTCCCTAAAGAAGAAGACAGAACAGAAGAACAACCCAGTATTTGTAGAACAATAAAGTAGTACAAAGAACTTGCCTGGATACGATGGATGGCAGTTTAATTTTAACAAGAGGATCATGGGACAGGCTGCCTGCTATTTACCTAATTATGCAAATGCATGAAAGAGGCAGCCCTTTTTAGATCAATGGGTTGTATCTAGTCTAGAAATGGTCTTACTGCTTCCTGTTCTCCACCTGAGCCCTTTATCTTTTCAGTTAAACGTAAGCTTCTATCAAATGTAAAAAATCTTTTCGTAGTAAAAAAACAAAACAAAACAAAACAAAACTCCACAACAAAAAAGAAAAGAAAAAAAAAAAAGAAAAGAAAATCAGAACAGAGATCTATGGTTTTTCTTTTCCATGCTGTGTAGTTCACTGAAGTTCCATAGAGAAATGCGTAGCCCTGAGTTGGCTTGATTGTCCTTTGGGAGTCACCCGGAAAAATCAACAGCTACCCAGGGACTTAGCTCCTGTCAACAACAAAGCAAATCAGACTTTCCAAAGTCATTTAATTGTCTGCAGGATGTAGTAAGGCTTCCCCTATCTCCTTGCTCAGACATAATATGCCAGTTTAAATAAAACTGAATTGGTATTCTTCATCCTAGCATTTCCTCTTATCTCAGTGAACCAACCAGCCAGGTTATGATAAGTAAAAAAGGTAAGGTCAGTCCAGGTGAAGCTAAGAAAAAGTCAACCAGAAGAGAGACAGCCATTTTCAGAGAAAAAAAGATCATCTGAAATCCTATCTTGTCTCCTCTAAATGCTCGCACAATTAAAAAAAAAATAGGTCATCCCAGTATTAACATGCAATCACAAATCTCATTGCCTATGGGATGGTTTCAGGAATCAAGACCGAATAGCTACTGCTTATACACGTTTGGCTCAAAAAATGTTTGGTTAGGTGAGAAAGTATTGTTTATACCCAACCTGTTGCTTTTTGCCTTGCACGGAGCCTCAAGATATGATAACAGGAAGGGTGGTGAGACTGGTCTGGTGTCCCTGATCCCCTGATGCAGTAAACTTGGTCTAAGCATGAGCACACAGCCCATTCACCCCCAACCCCTGGCACTCTTTTCCTTTTCTCTCTTTCCACTTCAGCAATTCTTAAAGTCACAGAGGGAAGAGCTGGACAGAGCAGAGCCAAACTCCCATGTGTGGTGGGCCTCTGGACCATCTGAATGTCTCGGCTGTGGGCATCCCCAGAGCCACATTAGGGACAAAGACACAGGAGGTGCTCAGAACGTGTTTGCTCAGTGAAGGGCCGGATGACTGAAAACACACGGAAGCTTCTCACAAACCTAACCCTGACAGGGTAGGGGCTGGGGTCCCAGGGATGAGCCACCCTCCCCTCACCAGTGCAGACTTTTCCACCTCTCGTCACTGTGGCAGTCCACGTGGAAATGGAGGAGGAGGGAAGGAGCCCCTAATTATGAGCTGCTTCTTATGCAACTGGGTTCAGAATAAAAGCAGAGCTGCTGACACTGGGGACATGGGGGAGGCAGCATCCAATTCATGACATCTGACACCTAGCCAGATAAAGGAGGATGACACTTCTGCTCCCCACAAGTCACCCAGAGATGCCCGTGGTCACAGGAGGTCAGGCTCTGGGAGGGCTCACCATTGGCCACTGGGCCCGTGACTCGGGCCTGGCCCATGATTTTCAGAAACACATAGTCAAAACACGAAGGTAAAATATTTCTGCGCTGTAAATGGCAGAAAGAGACTGACTGTACTGACTGTACTAATGTACAGCATTTCCCTCTTTGCCTCTACTTTGCCTCAGCTCTAGAAGGGAAGCCATCATTATCAACCCTTAGGGAGACGGGGCATCGGAAGAGTCTACACATCCTGCTTGTGTGCAGCTGCTGAGAACTCTGTGGAGTCCAGGAAAACGTGGTAGAGCTGTGGCCACCACGTTCTGTGCAGCTGCAGAAACAGATGGCACCCCTCCAAGGATGGAGAAGCGGAGGCCTTGGTCACATGACACGCTGATTCTTCTAGTATCCAGGTATTAGACCCTTGTCATCTTGGGGATCCAGGTAGATCTGATCGAGCCAGCTAACAATTAGACAGGCATACCTTGTTTTATTGCACTTCACTCTGTTGTACTTCACAGATATTGCTGGGTTTTGTTTTGTTTTGTTTTGTTTTGTTTTTTTTATACAAATTGAAGGTTTGTGGCTGTCCTGAATCAAGAAAATCCATTGGTGCCATTTTTCCAACAGCATTTGCTCACCTCGTGCCTCTGTGTCACATTTTGGTCATTCTCACCATTATTTCAAACTTTTTCATCATTCTTACATTCGTTACGGTGAACGGTGACACGTGATTACAACTCACTGAAAGTTCGGATAATGGTTAGCAGTTTTTAGCGATAAAGTATTAAAAAAAAATTTTTTTTTTAACATTTATTTATTTTTGAGACAGAGACAGAGCTCGAATGGGACAGGGACAGAGACAGGCAGACACAGAATCCAAAGCAGGCTCCAGGCTCCAAGCTGTCAGCACAGAGCCCGATGTGGGGCTCAAACCCATGATCTGTGAGATCATGACCTGAGCTGAAGTCAGAGGCTTAACCTACTGAGCCACCCAGGCATCCTAGCCATGAAGTACTTTTTAATGAAGGCATGCACATTGTTTTTTAGACAAAATGCTATTGCACACTTAATAGACTACAACGTAGTGTAAACATAACTTTTGCATGCAGTGGGAAACCAAAAAATTTATTCGACCTGCTTCATTGCAGTGGTCTGGAATTGAACCCACCATATCTCCAAGGTATGCCTGTATATGGCAGAGGCCATTTTTGCCCTGCTAAAGCCAGAACTAAGAGGGAGTGGTTGAAAAACATGCTCCAGGCAGTAATTACGGGGGTGGATGGGAGCGGTCGTTGGGAGCGGTGGTTATACTTCACTGGTGCTGACAAATACTCCCCGACTAAGCTGGTCTTTTCCCCACCGGCACAAAGAAGCGGCAAGTACAATTTTTTGCTCCCTGTTCTCCTCCGCAGGCCAGCATTACTCTGATCTGCTGACCAGAGAAGGACAGATGCCCGGGTGTCTGGAAAGGGCCGTGGACAGAGTTTTGAAGGTTCAGCCCTTTTCTATCAACCTATGATCGTACAAAGTCCATGTTATGTCTTCCCAAGTGCACTTGTGGATACCCGAGCTTTGTCCTGAGATGACCAAGAGGAAAGCTTCGATGAGCTGCCTTTGTCGCGTCAACAAAAGAAGAACCGGACAGAAATCTTCCCAGAGGCCACTTGTGGAGCGGCTCCGCATTCAGTGGGCTCTGTTCAGCGGCCACATGAGATACAGCGGGGCGAGGGGAAGGGACCGAGGTTAATTCGTGAGTGTTCAAGGCATGGATTCTCTCAAGCCCTGGGTTCTCCCCCACTTCTGTGTGCCTCCTGGGCCCCCGGTCATTTTCACTGCTCATTACCACCAGCGCCAGAGGGAAGGCAGGGGAAATGAAGGCAGATGAAATTCAAATGAATCCATCCTGCCACTTGTTAGCAGCTCAGCTCACAAGTACACAAAGGGGGAGGAGGCTGCAGTTCTGTGGGTTTCAAAGCTCCCTGCTATTCTTGTCCCTCGTGCTGCCAGGCAATATCGAGTGGGCTGTATGGAAATGATCTGTGGGATGAAAGAAGAAAGGAGGGGGGAAGCAGGCTCCATCAGTCGCTTCTTCGAATAAAAGAGAAAGGAATTATATGCTCGGTGGCAGCGTGCCATGCAGAGTAGCCCAAATTTTATTAAACAAACTCGTGTTTGGAAGCATCTTATTCCCTCAGCACTGGAGGGAAAGGGATGCTGAGACCGTATTTAGAGCAATTATAATGCAGAGGATGCACTGATGGTCATAGCAGCAAAAAGAAAATGAGAAAGTATTCTTGAGAGCTGCTTCCAAGGACGGCAGAGGCAGAAACAAGCAAGGGCTGTATCAAAACCTTAAAGGATAATGAAAGGGAAGAAAAACACAGTAATCCTTTAAGCCCACTCCCCCTAACACAGATAGGCGGGCAGGGAGTGGATGGAACTGTGTTGCAGAAGGAGGTGCCCTCCTCTCTGAGCTTATGGAATAGGAAGGAGGAGGCCTGTGGTTACCACGGTCCTGTCCTGCTCTGTGGTGGACGCTGTGATACGCCATCCAAATGCCCCTCTAATGAAGGGCTTGTTCCAGCTGCTGGGAGTGCTGGGGGCAGAGAACTTTCTGCTGTCAGCTTCTTCGGGGCTTGTCTCTGTGTGGCAGAGGGTGGCTCTGCCCTCCAGGGACAGCCTACATCCAATGACTGGCCGATGTAGGAGGATAAAGGCCTGGCCTGCTCAGCCCAACCTGGGGCAGCTCCGAAGGGCCACTGGAGAGATACAGCGGGGCGAGGGGACTCAGAGCTGCCTGAGGGATTGCCTGAGGTTGTCGTTGGGTATACATTACAGCTCAACTTCTCTCTCCAGTCCATCCCATCCCGCCCACAAATGTTGATTCCAAGGGTACTTTTTTTTTTCAGAAAGAAAGAGAGAGAGACAGAAAGCCCATATGAGCAAGGGGGATGGGCAGAGAGAGGGAGAGAGAGAACCTTAAGCAAGCTCAGTGTGGAGTCAGACGTGGGACTCAATCCCATGACCCTGGGATGGTGACCTGAGGCAAAATCAAGAGTCAGATGCTCAACTGATGGAGCCACCCAGGTGCTCCCCCCACCAAAGGTACTTCTTACGAACCTCTCACATATAGAATCCCATTTCCAGAGTCTTCTACCCTGGAAGCTCAACATGCAATGGTCACTACTTTTTCCTTATCCTGCCTGGGATGTATAGCTTATCACTTTCTCTGAGTGAAAGATTTACTTTTATGTACGATGCTGGCATATACAGGAAGAAAAGTTATGAAGCACATCAAAGAGAGACAGGTTGGAGAGATAGGGGATGGAGGAGAGAACAAGACCATGAATGAACCAAATGGGAATAGAACAGAGACAAAAAATAGAATATTGAGCATGAAGACGTCACAACTACATCATTCAAGATAGTTGTATGGCACCCATAACAGGCCCAAGCACTGGGGAGACCAGGGAAGGGGACAGCATGAGTTTACCTCAGCAAGGCAAGAGGCGGAGTCTGTGTGAATCCTATACCATAACTGAGTCCATCAATGGGAACATAACCTGTTTTTTGTGGTGTTTTTTGGCTAAGCCTAAGAACATGATACCTTTCATTGGGGGGAATTATTGGCAATACAGTCACAGAGAATGCTTGCCACCAGGTAAGATCATAACAGAGAGTTTGGACTAAATTATTATTTTAAAAATTTTAAGTTTAGGGGCGCCTAGGTGGCTCAGTCGGTTGAGCGTCCAACTTCGGCTCAGGTCATGGTCTCACGGTTCGTGGGTTCAAGCCCCATATCAGGCTCTGTGCTGACAGTTCAGAGTCTAGAGCCTGTTTCAGATTCTGTTTCTCCCTCTCTCTCTATTCTTCCCCCGCTCACACTCTGTCTCTCTCTCTCAAAAGTAAACAAAAACGTTAAAAATTTAAAAATAAATAAATAAATAAAATAAAAATGACTCAAATGTATATATTTTAATATTTATTTATTTTTGAGAGAGACAGAGCACAAGTGGGGGAGGAGCAGAGAGAGAAATGTTTATTCATTTTGTCTCTCTCTCCCTCAAAAATGAATAAACATTAAAAAGTTAAAAAAACATTTTTAAGTTTATTTATCTATTTTTGAGAGAGAAAGTGAGACGGAGAGAGAGAGATCCCAAGCAAGCTCTGCACCATCAGCAGCAACCTCTGCAATGTCAGCTCAGCAGAGTTCAACCCCACACGGGGCTCGAACCCACAGACCTTGAGATCGTGACCTGAGCCGAAATCAAGAGTCAGACACTTAACAGACTGAACCACCCGGGTTTTCCTTTGGACTAAATTATTGATAGATCTGAACACACTTCCCCAATGAATGGTATTAGACACAGCCTTTAGACCCTACATCTGAGAGGAATAAAGCAGGGAACAGCTCAACAAATGGAGATTCATGAAACCAAGGTTTTCCTGAATTGTTTTATAGGTATTTTTCATCACTGGAGGAACTGCCCGAGAAAATTAAGATACAGCAAAAAAAAATAATAATAATATGTAACCAGTTTTAAAAACAAGGTGGATACACACATACATACACATGCACACACCCACACACATAAAGTCTACATTATTAACAACAACAACAAAAAGGCCAGTTGCATAACAGTGTGTGGTGGTGGTATAATTCCATTTGACTCAGCAAATACTTATATGGCCTCAGGTACACCTGATAATTTCACAGTTCCCAGCTCACTTAACATGCCTAACCACCTTCTGGGGAATTTACAACTCTTGTCCCTATTTCCAGGTGGAGGAGTTGCAGAACAGACAAGTTAACTAATTTGCCCAAGGTCACAGAGTGAGTAAGTCATTAAGCCAGGATTTGCACCAATGCAGAATCTACGTTGACCGCCATGTTGGGCTTTCTTTTATCATGCCTGTGCAAATAAAGAACAGAGAGGGGTTAATTTAAAATCTCTTTCTCATCACCAAACTGAAGCTGGACCTTGCCAAGAGGAAGTATAGTGCCATCTGTATGGGTTTATCATGTGCTTTAGAGAGGCTGGGCTGCCATTTCAGGGCCTCACAAAAATCTCAGTGCTCCTTCCGGAAGGTGGTAGGATTGCACTTCTCCTCCTTCTTTGAGGTTAGCTGTGCCATGTGATCACTTTGGCTAGTGAATTCTGGGCAGAACTTAGGCTCCCCTACCTCCGTCTCCATCTTCCTGGGTCAGTGAATAGGAAAAGCAGATCCCCTCCCTGACCCATGTTATGTGGTGTGAATGAAAAAGAGGCTGTTGTCCCTTTATGCCACTGACATCTGAGGATGATTACAGTTGCTTTTACCATCCTTCCACAGACAAAGAAATTGAGGTTCAGGTACTAGTAAGATGGGAAGCAGTTTGACTGGCAGAGAGTGAGGGGCAGTATCATTTCGGGAAGGAAGACCAACTTTAGCAGCGTCGAGAAGGTAAAAAAGTATACTTGAGCATCCGCAAATATCCCTTCCAGTGTGGGGGGACAGAGAGCTCAGAGCAAAACTCAGAGTTCTGAATGCCAAGTGAATATCAGGTTCATTCGGAACTCATTGGATATGTTTACAGGAAGTCAGCAAGAGAGCTGGAGCAAAGGACCAGAAACTGTCAGAGGAGAGAGAGAAAAGTGTAAAGCACGGATGGAGCTTACACCATCGTCAAGGCCAGGACATTATCAAGATTTTGCTACAACCTGCCCAGTTCCTAACACTGCATGGTCCGTTGTTCAATGCCACGTAGATTGAGACTCTGACTTGATTGCATGGGAAGCAGCTGGACTGACCAGTTCCATGCAAATGGCTTTCACCTTTGGTTCCTTCGCTGCCGTCAGAAAACGCAAAGCCAGGGGTGCCCGGGTGGCTCAGTTGGTTAAGTGGGTGACTCCTGATTTTGGTTCAGGCCATGATCTCACGGTTCATGAGTCGGAGCCCCGCATCAGGCTCTGTGCTGACAGGGTGGAGCCTGCTTGGGATTCTGTCTCCCTCTCTCTCTGCCCCTCCCCTGCTCTCTCAGTCTCTCTCTCTCTCTCTCTCTCTCTCAAAATAAATAAACTAAAAAAAAAAAAGAAGAAAATACAAGGGGATACCAAGTGGAAATCTAGCGAGCCTGCCCTCTTGACTCAGAAGAATGGATAACTTCTGGGTTAGCAGACTAGTGGAAGTTGTCCTGCTTTGAGTAGGCAGTATTTCAGGGATGGAATGTGGGATTTGTTTCACCGCTTCAATAGTGTAGAGTCTCAGTCACTCTCGGATCCACCTAGTCTCTGCCCTTCCGTGTTGGATCAGGCCTTTGGAAATTCCTGACCTGCAGCATATAACACCTGGTGGGGCCCTGCCATCAACTTCTCTGCTCCTTGAAATCCAACTCCCCGCATATTCCTGCCAAGTCCCTCTTCAATGTGGGGATTCCAGCTGGGTGTCGATGCATCCTCTATCGAGCCAGTTTTTACCAGGCCTCTAGAGGTATGATCAGAACTGCTGTCCCCTCCCCAGATGGGGTGAGGGAAGCCCCATATCTTCATTAGCTTCCCTTTCCTAGATCCTGACCTTTCCTAATCTCCTCCTATTTCCAGAAGGTGCTTCTGAAGTTCCCGCATGCCTGGTAACTAAGCATGACTAGAATACAAAAGACCTCAGAAGTGAGTTGCTTGGGTTTAACTGGTATATAAAAAAAAAATGCAGACAGAATTGTTTTTGTGTGTCATTCTTAATACAAGCTGCAGAATGCCTGTGCAGAGAAACACAGGGTGTAAATTAGGAAATCTCAGATGTTGCATTGTTTTGGGTAAACACCATGGAAAAGTGAAATAGGAAATACAGAGCTAATTGATGTAGAGGAAGGAAAAACAGCAATCTTTTGATGCTAATGTTCTGTGGGTGAATGCCACATACAATGCGCAAGGGGAAGGGGACGCACCATCCCACTGGGGTAATAATGGCCCTGGTGTGAGAGCCTTGTGCGGGACTGCATAGATGTCTAATGATGCTTTAAAGTGAACAACGTCACTACCAAAAGGAATGTTTAATTTTTCTCTAGACGGGGGATGGTCTTTCCAGTGGCACACAGCCAGGAAACACATTTTCCCGTCTCCATCACAGGACTTCCTGGGGGTAAATAAATAGCTCTTCCCACCAAGAACAAAAACAAAAGGAAATGTTACGCGGTAAACCAGGTGACAAGAGAGCAACCAAAGAAGTTCTCTTCTTCAGCTGATCATGTGTGTGTGCACGGCAGGTGTGGCACAAAGAGAAAGGGCGAGTGAACTTGAGAGTCTGCGAGGGAGAGGTGGCAATAATGGGACACACATTATGTGTAGAGGGGTCTCAATCCTGGGCAACGTGTAAGGAGAACAAAATAAGTGTGAAATAAACGGGCTGGACAGAGAGGAGATGCCAGCTACACAATCTTTGCCAAGTCCTGAGTAGGAAGGGCTTGGGGTTCACCGTAGGACTTGGCTGTACCATAAAATGGATCTGGTTAATGGCTAAATCTGGCAAACACACTGCACATCCTGATTTATTACGTGAAGTATTTTGTGTTTGTAAGTTTTCAGCTCAGAAGAGGCTTTGCCCATTTCAGAAACACTTTTACTCATACCAAGTTCATCAAACCATCTGGTTGCTAATCTCGTGCCAGACAGTGATTGACATTAATGATCGTATGGTGATAAGAATGATGATTATAACTGTAGTGGCTGACATTTATTTAGCCTTTACTTTGGACTATATGCTTTATACACATCGTATCATTTTATTTCACACGCAGAGCTACCCAGAAATGTGTGAGCAACTGTAGCTCCTTTTATAGATGAGGAAATCAAGGCTCAGAGAAGCTTGCTTGAGTCAGGTACACAGCCTGGATTTTGACCCAGATCTGCCAACTCAAGAGCCTGAGCTCATAAACATTATGGAATATCATCTCTTGGTGGGCAGAACTGATGGGGTTTGTATCTATTCCTCCCTACTGGGCTGTGAGAAAGAGTTTCGTGTGCTACAAATATGTTCTCATAAATATATTTAATTCAGCTTCAGTTTTCAAATATGTTCCCTGTTACAACTACGTATTCAATATTACCCTCTCTTAAACCACAAAATCAACACCTATCATTGTGTTAACACAGCTTAGTGGGATCCCAAAGGATTGATGTTAGATTACCTAAATCTAAACAAACTTCCACGAACACAAAAGAACAACAACAACAAAAGGACAAGTAAATGCCAATGAGAACAGAAACCATATATTAATTATTTCACTTTCCAACCTTTCCCTAACTGCTTTCTTGCTCCCTCAACAGCTATTGTTTTAAAAGCCTGACCCAGACCACCGTATTTAAACTGTCTTGGGTAGTACGTACATGACAAAAAAACACATTTGGGAGAACAAAAGAGTCATTTTTCCTTTCTCTGTCTAATGGTGCCTTTGGGTTTTAGCTTCCAAAACAAAATTTGATGATTACTAATGAAATAGGAACGATAAAGCCATCTTTCTGGATTAGGATACTTGTCTGAAATATTTGGAAATCTGTGTTTTAAGATACACCAAGGTAAGTCCCCTCTCTGAGCTGAACTATATTTTGATTCTTTTAACCACAGTGAAACAAAAGATGTTGAGCCCAAGAGGGGAAACTAGCTACGGTTTCCTCTACCAATCCCAATGCCCAAACAATCTCTGCATATTACCCATAGGCTCTCTGCATTCTGTTTAAAGGTCTGAGAAGTCAGTTGTTTTGAGCAGTGCTGGGCTATAGGGTAGGAACTGCATGTTTGTGATTTGGGGTGACAGAGAAACTTCAGAAGTGCCTTATATGTGACATTTCTGGAATGATCCTCCAGCAAATGGATAGGATACAAAATCCTATTTCGTAGGCATTGGGAAATTTGCAGTCTCTGTCCATGGCATTAGACCTCATCCAGAGAAATCCTAGCAGAATCTCCTTTTATTTCATGTGTGAAAGAAGGAATGGTCAACTCCTAAGTAGATTAACAAGGCATATATTTAACAAGTACAACTTAGTACAATTCTTAAACATAGGAACTTCAAGAGAATTTATGCATATAATTTTTTTTCCCTTGGGAAAGTTCTTGGAACTTTGGGACAGTAACCACAATTTATTGATCTGTTTGGATTAATATAAAAAGGAAAATCTTTGATATGGCAAGAAACAGGAGATTCAGCTTTTTAATGGAAATTTTCCCAAGGATCTCCCATCAATTTCAGTGAATACTAAAGCTCTGTGCATTCCTTTCTCAATAAAAAAAGGAAAAAACATAGGCCAGGCCTAAGTATCGAGTACATTTGACATTTCTTCCATAAAAACAAAGTTGTCATCCTACCCTTGAATCTGCTAGTGATCATCTATAATTTTCAGCAAGTTACCTTATCCTCTCTGTACCTCAGTTTCCTCATCTAATTAAATGGGGACATTGATTATTCCTACTTCAGGATTGGCTCATCAACTTCCACAGTCTCATTCTACTAATTCTCAATTTGACTCTTAGGTAGAGTAGTAAAGGTAGGTGATCCAAGCCTGCAGGTGAAATGGAAGAGAATCTCATACTGGCCAAGTAAACTCTGATACTTTTGCAAAGGGAGTGCTCAGAATACCCCTCTCTCAGAATAAAAAAATAATGTGCAATGAAATGGATCTTTGTAGCCTGCCCAATATAACGTGGTTGTTACTTGTACTAATCTAGTAATGCAAGTTATACAAGTTATGGACTTTTATGCTGGATTGATTGGGATGGGTAGGTAGTAAACTGATGTCTGCTTTCTAAATTCCAGTTTTTAAATTATTCATAAAGTATGCCTCTGGGCTGGGCCTTGCTTCTTTCTTGCATATCTGGTTTGGGAGAGGGAGTGGTCAAGGAAGGGCTGGAAATTTCAAGTAAGGAGTCCAGGATAAGGATGCCAGGCATGACTTTGTGCCTCTTGAGTTGGGGGTGAAGAAGAGAATAAACCTCTGGAGGGGACAAGGAGGCTGTAAAACCCTCCTGGAGGGAAAGAATGTGACATCCACTCTCTTGTTAGCACAGAAGTCCCTGCGTCCTGGGAGTCTAGACTATTCTCCAGAAAATGAAATGCTCGCTTTGGCAGATGGTAATGACATTCATTCACTCAACAGCTCTTTACTGAGGGCCTACTATGTGCCAGGCACTGACTAAGGAGCCGTGGATGCAGAAATAAAGACAACAGAGTGAGCCTCCGCCTTCACAACAAGGACTCCAGACAGCACGTAAGCGAGATGGGCACCGCCTCGTTGTCTGACCATGAGTTCCTGTGTCTAAATCTGAGCGACAACAGGTGCCACGGGGAAGAAGAAAGAATTTGAGTCCAGGCTCGGCAGTGTGATTCTGGGAGGATGACTTAACCTGTTTAAATTTCTGTGAATGTATTTTCAAATGAAAGCAAAACCATATGGTCTCTAGTGCATCTTCCTTAATCTTTACCTGTTAATTATAAATGAAATGCAGAGAGAAGCTACTTTCTTGTTCTGGCAGGAAAATCTTCGGGAGGACTCTCGATACAGAATGTTTACAGACACAGGATCCTTAAAACTATCTAGCACATAATCATCATTTCCTAGAGGGGATTACCCACCAGCACACCTCACTGGCTACCCCAGGACTCTGAGATTTTCGAGAAATTATCCAGTCACGCTAGCACTGTACCAAATGTCTAACCAGACTGTCACAGTGGGTATCATTTCCACTTATCAGTAGAAACAGAGTGAAAAGGATAAATAACTCTTTATAAATTGATATCAAAATGCATTAAAGATCCACCCAAATAAAAAGCTCTTATGTTATTTTGACTCTTCAGTCAGGATGAGACACACGGAAATTGAAATTACAGAACTTGAAAAAAAAAAATGTTTATTTGATTATTTTTCACCGAGAAAGAGAGTGAGCGGGGTAGAGAGAGAGGAAGGGCCCCCATGGGGGGCTCAAACCCACAAACCACACAAGATCATGACCTGAGCAGAAACCAAGAGTCAGAAGCTTAACTGACTGGGCCACCCAGGCACGCCCCCCAAAATTACATAACTTTTAAGGGGTGAGGAGGTCCTCGGACAAGCAAAAGAGCTTTTCTCCCCCCCCTTGAAATTCAAAACGACCTCTGGGAAAACACGGTTTATTTTTGTAAATAAATAAAGTCAAGAAAATGTAAATCCCAGAATTTCAGGTAGTCTGGGTTTTGTCATTTTATAGTTTCCTTGACCTTTAATAATTTAAAAAAAAAAATAAAAAATCCCATGGAATTAGATCCTCAGGAGGACTCATTCAGAGGGAATTTACCTTAAGGGCCCTGGGGGAGAAGCCGATTCCATTGGCAACTTCCTCAGGTTTTCCCTTTTGCTCAAGGCCCCACCCACCTGAGGCCCACAGGTAGGCCTCCTCCTGGGGCCCCTCCTGGGGCCAGGAGGCGGGGGAAGGGCCCCGGTGTGGCAGGCAGCTTTGTTACCCTTGTCCTCCCCTGGCCCACAGAGCAGCAGTAATGGCGGCACCTTCCAGATTCTTCGAAATGCAGAATCTCAGGTCCCACCCCAGACCTCCTACATAAAGAGCTGCACTTTCACAAGGTCCAGGTGATTTTCTTGCACTTGAAGGTTTGATTCGCTCGGCCTCAGCCTCCTCTGCAGGCTGAAGGAGGAAAGCAAGTGAGCATGGCAGAGGTAGTGACCCATGGAGGAAATGAAGCTCAGGGACCCCTTCTCCCCTGAATGTGGCGTTTCTTTGCTTTTTCCCCACCTCCAATCCCGCATCACTCGCTTTCATTCGTTCATCTGGCCACTCAACAAATATTTTCTTAGAAGCCTCCTCTGTGCTAGGCACTGTCCCCCGCTGCGTTGAGGGTATGGCAGTGCACGCAGCAGACCAGGTCCCTGCCCAAACAAAGCTTGGGAGGGAGGAGGGTGGAGGAGGAGGAGGAGGAGTGAGATGGACAGGAGGCAAACACATAAAGAAACCATTTAATGTCAGGGAGTAGCTATGAGTCATAATAAAGTAGGACAAGAAAAGCCTGTTGTGGTGGGATGGTGCTGTTTCAGACAGGGGTTGGGGGACGCCTCTCCAAGGAGGTACCTGTTGAGCAGAGAACTGAGTGAGGAAACCATTCTGAAGGTAGTTGGGGAACAGTGTTCCAGGCAGAAGGAACAGCATGTGCCAAGACCCTGAGACATCTGCAACTTCTTTGAGGAAGGGTGAAAAGTCTAGCTTTGGCTGAAGTGAGGTGGTACAGTGGCAGAAATAGGTTTGGAGAGGTCAGCAGGGGCTAGAGGTCAGCAGGTCTTCAAAGACCATAGTGGGGGGAGGGGGTTGGATTTTAATTTATGCACAATGACAAGCCACTGGAAGACTGTGAGTAGAGAAGCAAGACTGTCTGATTTATATATTGAAAAGATTACTCTGGGGGCACCTGGGTGGCTCAGTCAGTTAAGTGTCTGACTGTTGACTTTGGCTCAGGTCATGATCTCACGGTTTGTGAGATCAAGCCCCACATGGGGCTCTGCACTGACAGCGTGGAGCCTGCTTGGGATTCTCTCTCTCCCCCCCTCTCTCTCTCTCTGCCCCTCCCCTATTGGGCTCTCTCTCTCAAAATGAATACATAAACAGGGAAGGGGAGGGGAGGGAAGGGAGAGGAGGAAAGGGAAGATTACTCCAGCTCTTGTGTTCACACCAAGGCCACCAGCCATCACCTCTTCTAAAGAAGCATCTACAATGCCACAGATTGTCCATCTCTAAGGGTTTGTACCCCCTTGTTCAAATATTTGATGACTGAGTCAAAAACTGAATGAATGATTGAAGGAATGGTTCCGATTGCCCGTATTTTGGCTACCTGAAGCAAATAATCCTATGCTATGCAGTATTGATCTTTTCTCACCATATCTATTTAGATTTGCTATAGGATAACAGACACATTGTCAACAGGAAGTCCACCCAAATATTCCTTCAAGATCTGAGGTTTTTAGAGAATTCCGGATTTCACTTTGTTTCTAATGGGAAACCATGGAAAATACACATTTCTCTCATAGGCAGACTTAAGAAGGAAATTCATAACCATTCCTCTTAGGAAGCTCGTCTCCCCCCCTTACTCTCAAAGACTTTTATAATAACCCTCAATAGAATGTGAATTGCGTATTGGACGACCTTCGAAGTCACTTTTATCTCTGGTTCTATGAATCTACGATTTTGGTGAATCTTGACTGTGGTGCTCTTCCAACCTTTCTTCCAGAATAAGCATCAAGAACGCTGGTCATGATTAGCATATGGCTTTGAGGGTTAGGTGCAAAATCTGGTTCCTTAGACACCAACACTGATCAACAATCTCTACTTCTGCCAGATGTTCACAGGTTTCACCAAGAAGCCCTCTCTTGTGCTTTTGTACGTATCTAAAACAACTTTTAAAAATTCTAATCTGGCCATATTGGTAGCTCAATTTTGGCTGGCAGTGAGAATGCATGACATGTGTACCTGTGTTTCTTTGGAATTACAGCGTTATTGTCCTTACATGCTCTAAATAACCTTCACATTTGTATAGCATTAGCACAGAGGTGCTTCCAGTGTCCCTCAGCCAACTGGCCCCCTAGTCAATCTGCTCTGACTCACACAGACGATCCCTTCTTCACATACAAACCCCTAGCCCCTCCAGAGTGGGTCAGGACCATGGTGGATGGGCCTGTCTCCTGACAGACAGCAGTGCTAGCTCCACGAAAGGTCCATTACCTGACTCCAACCACCACCCACCATTGTGATCATAGCCCAACACTAGCCAAACCTCCCTCATATTTGCCCTCACGTGGAAGCCTATGGGAAGTGCAATCTCTGCAGCACACAGCACTGGTGGTTGAATATTCTCGAAATCAACCTATACACATCCCCACTTCCTCAGAGGAAACTATGGCTTCCTTATATAATGAATGACTTATTTCTGCATAGTACTGTACAATTTTCAAAGTGCTTCCTGCACATTTCTTTTCTTTGATTGTTCACCATCCCTGCGGGGAAGACAGACACGGTTTTTATCTTCATTTTGCAGATGAGGTTAATGACTCATCTTCATGACCAGTCAGTGATGGAGCGAGACTGTGAAGCCTGCTCTCTGACCCCAAGACTAGCGCCCTTTTTATTCCACCGTGACACCTCACCCAAGTCCAACTTTATGCTGCAACTTGGAAGCACAAACATCTCCGATCTACGTGCCCATCCAGTCAGAGACTGCAGGGAAGCCTAGACTCCCATCCTCCAAAACCAAGCTTCCACACCAGTGTTCATGGACGTGCAAAATTTAAAGATGAAATAAACCAAGGACCGATATAGTACGGTCACATTTTATTGTGTCAGCTACCACCATTATTTCATAAAAGTAACATGGCCACCACCAAAATAGAAAGTAAAACATTTTAGAATAAGAGCTAGTCTTTCCTAAGAAACAACCATTAAACCATTTGCACCACTCTATTTTTAAAGATATAATTATATTTTTGGGGGCACCTGGGTGGCTCAGTCAGTTGAGAGTCCGACTTTAGCTCAGGTCATGATCTCACAGTTCGTGGGTTTGAGCCCCACGTCAGGCTCTGGGCTGACAGCTCAGAGCCTGGAGCCTGCTTCGGATTCTGTGTCTCCCCACCGCTCTCTGTCCCTCCCCTGCTCGCACTCTGTCTCTCAAAAATGAATAAATGTTAAAAAAAATACATTAAAAAAATAATAAATAAATAAATACATATGTATAAAATTATTTTTTCAAATCTAAAATTAGAAAAATGAAAACAATTTTCCTTTAACTATGCTTTATATATATTAATAATTGACAGTTTGTCAATCTGAGTGTGTGTACATATGTGTATATATATTATATACATACATATATACATATATATATTCACCAATGCAAAGAAAAACAGTTATTTCAATTAACTTCATTTCTGTCAATATTACCAAACCCCCCAGTTTCACATGCTATTTGATAAAAATGGAAATAACACTCACTAGGGCTTCTTCACATAGCTTAGAATATTCTAGGCCAACTGAAAGAAGTGGGGAATCAACTGTTTCTATGCCACTGGTTTCTTTTCTGCCTCTGTCTCTCCCTGGAACTCTAGGAGGACAGTGGATCGTTGGCAGGGTGTGCATCTGGCTGAAGGTAGCAGGTGCTGTAGGAAGGGGACTGCAGCACCTAGAACCTCTGCTGAGACCCAGAGCTGATGGCCTGGGCCTGATTCAGAACCATGCCACTTGCAAATCATCTGATTGGGGTATCACAGGCACTTGTGTTACAGATCTGATTTGAAGAATCACTGCCTTTATTTACATGCTATACTTGAATGTCTCCATTTTATTTTAAGAAAATAACGTTAAGTCCCTACCTGTATGGCATCTATCTACCTACACAGGTATCTTCTTATATGCAACAGAAATTAGGTGGGGAAGGACTCCATAGGGAAGACATTCTACTAAAGTACAGAGAAAACATATATCAAAGACTAAACGACAGGGGTGCCTGGGTGGCTCAGTCGGTTAGGTGTCCGACTTCAGCTCAGGTCATGATCTCATGGTTCTGGAGTTCGAGCCCTGCACCAGGCTCCGTGCTGGCAGCTCAGAGCCTGGAGCCTGCTTGGGATTCTGTGTCTCCCTGTCTCTCTCTGCCTCTCCCCGACCCATGCTCTATCTCTATCTCTGTCTGTCTCTCAAAAACAAATCAACATTAAAAAAAATTTTTTTTTAAAGACTAGAAAACATTAAGAGAAGGATTTCTTGGTCTTTCTGCTTGCGATACCCCAGGGTGTTTACAATTATTTCAGATCAAGTCATTGAATGTCAACACAATAGCCCAATATAAAATGATGCTAAATCCATTTTAGATTATATTTATAAGCTCATGCTCTTTGACAGACAATCCTGATGGACAGAACTTGAAACATGTTGACACTCAGGTCAAACCCTTTTCTCTTCACTGAGGAAGAAAATGAGAGGAGTAGGTTGTGGGTTGAAGCATTAAGGAATGGTCAAGTTTGAGCTCCTTTCTAGAAATGCTCGTTTGATGTACTTGTGGGACTTTGAGGTTATGAGGTCTCGTAGGTAGCTTATAAACCATTTAATCATCTAAAACTATTTATTATTACAGGTGACCCTTGAACAACACAGGGTTAGCTAAGGGTACCAACCCTCTCCCGCCCCCACAGTTGAAAATCTGTGTATAACTTGGACTCTTCAAAAACTTTATGAATAGCCTACTGTTGACCACAACCCCCACTGAAAATATAAACAGTTGATTAAGACATATTTTGTATGTTTTATGTATTATATACTTTATTCTTATGGTAAAGTAAGCTAGAGGAAAAAATGGTAAGAAAATCATAAGAAAAAGTACATCTACAGTACTGTATGGTATTTATTGAAAAAAAAAAACCCATGTATAAGTGGACCCATGCAGTTCAAACCCATCTTGTTCAAGGGTCAACTATATATTTAATGACTGACAACCCCAGCATTAGGTTCTAGGGATTAAAAAAAGAATACGGGCCCCGCTTCCACAGAGAACCTACATTTTAATAGCAACCATTTCTGTGGTAGCTAATAAAATGCTTTTATTCTTTGAGAAAACTTGTTTTTAAATATACAATTCATTTGCAAATTTTAAAGAGCATCCTTCTTTTTCTTTTTTAAGTCATCACCCCACCCAATGTGGGGCTCAAACTCACAATCCCAAGACTGAGTTGCATGGTCTACTGACTGAGCCAGCCAGGCACCTCATCTTTTTTTAAATAAGAAAACAGGAATAGAAGTCGAGTGCTGTCACATTTACATAATTCCAACATTTTACTTTTGTTATTTTGATCTGGCTAAATTAGTCAAGAGCCTACATTTTATTTCAGTCCACTTAATTTCACCTTAATATTTTTCGCCTTCACGAGTAAATGTGTTTGCTTTTGTCCTATGACAATATGACAAAATATAGTTACCAAATATTCATAATTAACTTGTTGAATTGGATAGCACAACCTCCCACAGACTTCAGAAAGATCTCTATTAATTAACTTTGGGAGATGATGAAAGTCACAGCCACATTTCTGAGAGTGCCACATCATGAATCCACAAACTAACCCAACATAAACCTCTCTTGTAAACTGCAGAGTGTGCTTGCTTCAAAAATTCAGGAGGTTTAAATGTTTCAATGACTACTATTAAATCATTGAATTGACTTAGCCCCAGATCTCATCATCAGCAAACCTATTTATTTCTTTGCTATTGTTTTATTATTATTTGTTATTTACAATCTCCACGAGGCCCAAAGATTGGGTCTCCTGTAGCTTGCCAGCTTTCCAATGTGGTGCACAATCCAGGGGTCATCTTCTAGAACATTTGAGATGTCTCTATTTTAGTTTAAGAAAACGACCTAAGTTCCCACCCATATGGTATCTAACGTAGTACCTACGCCGGTATCTTCTTACATGACATAGACATAGTAGAGGGCAAAGTAGCCAGAGAGGAAGCAAGATAGAGAGGACAGCTTTTACTCCATCCTGTGCCAGAGAACAGCTCCCCTGGAATTCTATCCTGTTTGTAGGCTGGGAATAGATGTGGAACAGGCAAGGACTCACTGGTAAGTGTCTGTATCCAATCCACAGGCCCTGTTGCACTGTCCCATTTACTACATGTCCCTAAAATTCTCCCTACACAGCTGAGAAAACCTTAATAGAACACATTTTCATAGTACCGTGGCTCAACTGTGGTGCCATTTTTTTCTCCACTATCTACATAGTTTGCAATAACCCCTTGAATATCGTTGGGTTTTCATCTCGCACAAAGTGTATCTAAAGACACAGCAGTACAGTTACTGCTTGAAATGAAAACCTTAGCATAAGAGAAATAAAAGACTGCAGAAGCTAACTTTTAGATACTTCATGTTCCCATTTTTTAAGGATTATGATTTGTACCAAGAAAAAAAGAAAGCAACCTATGAACACTTTAATTTTTCTTGGTTTGACATTTGTGCAGAAAATACTGCTCACCACTGCAACGGACCTTCTTGGGGGCTACGCAAGTGCGATCCCTAAGATTCACTTTATGAGGCAACGTTTATATTCGCCGAGGCCAGAACTGGAATCTCAAATGCTATGAAGTTGGGTGTGGTGTGGGACTTTAGAACAGTGAGTAAACCTAGTCTGCCATCCAGGATTCTTATCTCGTGGGCAGCCTTGCTCTAACTCACAGTCATGTGGTGTAGTCGCCTTGGTGAAAGATGATAACAAGTATCGTCAACCTTCCAAAAAGTGGCCCCTACAAAAGGTACGCTATGAAGTTGTTTCTGAATTAAGATGTTCAAAAAAGACCCGGATGCATTCTATCCAAAATGGATTGATTTCAGAGACAAGGAGGGACTATCAAATATGGTGAGTGCAAAAATCTTAAGTAGCTACTAGAGTAGCTGCTACTGTAATGTGAGCCCCAGATTTGAGGCTGAGGTTTCAGTCTCTGATGGAAACTGGATAACCAATTTGAGATTTTATGTCTAATGATAAAAATGTGAATATCAACAGCCTGACCGGGTTGGAGGTTGGGAGCAGGGACTCAGTATGAACTGCCAGTCCAGGAAATGCACGCTAAATCTAACGTTCTTTTTCAAAAGGCAGGTGATCTTCCCAGGGTAACCACCCAAGTGAAGGGTCTTCTTCTTTTTTTTTTTTAATTGTTTACAATTAGCTGAACATTGTGGGAAGATATTTCCATATACCTGTAATCACAACTAACTTTTATCAAACAGTTAAGAACTGACCTAGCAATTG
This sequence comes from Panthera leo, assembly GCF_018350215.1. Classification (NCBI taxonomy): domain Eukaryota; kingdom Metazoa; phylum Chordata; class Mammalia; order Carnivora; family Felidae; genus Panthera; species Panthera leo. The sequence continues at coordinate 142,539,909 of NC_056687.1, read as the reverse complement.
AACAATGAAAATACTAAGAAATCAGGCTGAGAACTGCATGGCGTGTTGCAACCAACTTATCACCACCTCTCTCCTCCAGAATTGCTGACTGTGATTGCTAGGACAGCATATCATTAAAAGCTGTGTTCCCTCTTTCTTGATAGGTCTTTGGCTTTGCCTTTTGACAAATCGAGATTATTCTCTTCAAAATGTATTTTGTCTTCCAAAAAATGTACTCAATTTTATTTTATTTTTTTTAATTTTTTTTTTCAACGTTTTTTTTTATTTATTTTTGGGACAGAGAGAGACAGAGCATGAACGGGGGAGGGGCAGAGAGAGAGGGAGACACAGAATCGGAAACAGGCTCCAGGCTCCGAGCCATCAGCCCAGAGCCTGACGCGGGGCTCGAACTCACGGACCGCGAGATCGTGACCTGGCTGAAGTCGGACGCTTAACCGACTGCGCCACCCAGGCGCCCCACTCAATTTTAAATTTAAGGGTTCCATTTAAAAAGACTGGCATTGCCATATCAATGTGTATGTATGTATTAGATCTTTTTATATTCAATATTTTTCTTATAAATCCAAAAAATATATGCAGAGTGACACAGTTGTTTACCCAGAAAGCAGGGTGTTTTCAGGGGACGAACATCTCAATTACTGGATAGCAATTTATTTCAAGTGGTTGAAACCTAGAGCTGGGGGGAAGGGGTGTGCCCAGAACACCATATGTTTGAAAAGTCTATAAAATGAGTTTCACAGTGAACCATTGTTACTGTAGGGGCTTTTCAATTTTCTAGCAACAAAACAGATCTTGTGTTTAAAATCCACAACGTTTATATCTTGTCCTTTCTGGGAGAGTTTTCTGTTAGGGAAGGATGTCAAGCTCAAGTTTGCAAATACAGAAGAAGGAACTCTAGGACAGAATTTGAACACCTAGAATGTGGTCCTGGTTAAAATAATCTGCTTCATGTCCCTGAACTTCAGTTTCCTTTATCGGTAAAATGGGGCTAGTTTTGATCCTTTAAATATAGACATTCTTTTCGTAAGATACAGGAGAAAAGGACTGTGTTCACTTCTCCCAATGCAGGTTCCACTATGATGCACCTGCCATAGGATGCAATGAACATAGCCTGAAAGGATCGAAATGTCAGAATTCTCCTTGCTAGTTCTTTGTGCTGATAAAGACATTAATGGTTACTCAACTTTTATTATGCTCCAAGTATCACACTGAGCTCTTTATGTGAATTATTGGTTTCTATTTGCCTAATCTAATGAGGTAGTAGCTATGATCATCTGTATTTTATGCTTGGGGAAACTGAGACACAAAGAGGTCAAGTAACTTGCTCAAGGTGATACATTAGTAGGCTTGGGAATTCAATACCCAGGCTTGTTATCTCTTTGAATAATAAGGAAACAAATAAGAAACTAATGACTGTGCCTTCAGCTTTGTTAATAAAACTTTTGATTCCTGATATTTTTATAGCACTTGTGGTATTTCTTGAGATTCCCAGACAATCCTGGAATATCATGAGCTTTATTTGATAGCTTAAAAGGCCCAAAACTCAGGAAGAAGAAATAATTTGCCCAAGGATCTAAGTGGAGCAGTGAACAAGAATTCGAGCCTTCAGAATACTAATATGACGACATTCCCCTCGATAGTTCACCATGACCTTCTATCAAAAAATGGGGTAGAAGGGAGGGCACAGGACTGCAAACTAAATCCCTTCAGTTATTTTGGGAAACACAGTACTAACATGTCTCTCCATATTCTAGAAAACTGCTTTGCATCTCTCACTTGTGAAAGTCAAAGTGATGAAGTGATTTCTCTTTAGAACAGAGCATCCACCAGGAAATGTACCTCCTTTCCTAAACACCCTCACTTCTCCAGTGATGAAAGATACAGACAAATTAACAGCACCTATAGGATAAAAACAAACAGGACAAAGGAGATAAATGATGAGAATGAGGTGCTAAGCTGATGGCAAAACTCCATCAGGTATAGAAAGGACAGAAGTATTAATTCTAATCACCTAAAAGGAGAAGGCTAAGCAGGGTGGAGAGGGAGAAAGAGCATTTTATGAAGCTCAGGGAAATGTGATTATATTTGGAATGTGCTAGAGTGGATGAGGAGGACTTGATTCTTCTCCTGGGGTGAGCACCCTCAAGTAACAGAACTGAACCCAAACGAACAACACTAAGCGAAACTAATGGGCCTGGAAGGGGCATCTGTGAGCACACCCTACTCATGGAAAATCCAAGAAATCACCTTTTGCTAGAGACTGTATGGCTTTAAGTAAGATTCAACTTTGGGGAAAGAAAAGTAATGAAGTGTGAAATAGTGTTTTCTTCAGAATGGCAAATAGGAAAGCTTTATTTTCCAAATTACTGGGTTGCTCTCTTCAAATAGGGCAGATTTCACTAAGAGTAAATCTTAAAGAATAGGAATCAAGCAATTAGTGAAAGAAGGCTCATGACTCTCGGGGTTATCAAGGGTAAAATGGCAAAAGTCATCTCCTTATTTTACAAATGTTGGGTCACTAAAAATTTTCAGTGTACCATCAATGGATGAGTCTTTCGACTCAACATGGCTTTGAACCTATCATTAAGTGTTGCATAAACAGTGTTTTGGACCTATCATTTTCAAATAACTAGATGATGGAGACATATCTGGGTTGCAGTTAAATCCTAAAGAAAATGGATTTGCTGTCTTTATAATCTATCTTGGGAATGCATAGAATAGGGGAGCTCTCTTTTTCCCTCCATAAGTGAATTGTAGAGCCTTTGTTCCAGAGGATGTGTTCTGGGAAATGACTAGACTTTTTGAAAGAATAGTAAGCAATCAGGTTTATTAATGTAACTGTGGAAGAAGGACCTTCCAAACTATGTGAGCAATTTGCTGCTTCTCATTGAAAGGAGCAAAGTAAGAAGAGTGAAGGCAAAGGAGGTATTCTGGAAGCATGTGGCTGGCATGGACTGAAGTATGACATGGTCTAAACAGTGATGGCTCCATAAGTCAGTCATCCCTCATCACAAACACAGGGACCCCTTTGGAACATCAGTACATCGGGGGGCCTACTATAAGGTAGTTGAACTTATTTAATATTCATTGACTGAAAAAATAACTAACGACAGCAAGCTACTCTAAATTCAGTAGTGCTTTTGAATGAATTTGCATTTATTAATCTCAATGAATAGCATCTTTGTATGTTTACCCTATAGTCGAACATGTGTGTGTGTGTGTGTGTGTGTGTGTGTGTGTATGTGTGTGTGTGTGAAATATTAATTTGTTCAATCTATTGATAATGTTTGATAAGCGTGCGGATTTGAGGACCCTTATAAGTAATTCGTGGCTCCCCAGGATTCTTCAGCTGCCAGATGGGAACTACTAAGCCCTTTCTCTTCTACTAAAGACTCCATGAACTAAAAATAGGCTTTTAGAAGGCATTCCAGCACGTTATCCTGCAAAAATTTGCAGTCTATCTGCATTGAAAAAGAGCCAGAGTATCAAACACTAAAATGGTAACAGTATTCATTGCTGGCTAGAATAGTTTAGGGAGGTTTATTTGCTTTTCTGTATTTTCCAAATTTTCAACAGTAATTATTTATTCCCTTTGTAGTAAAAACAAACAACAAAAAAGCCAAACAAAAACTTAACAAAAGGTCCCCATGCCATGATTATCAGGAAGGCCCTACCTAGCAGTTCACTGTAAAGTTAAACACCCAGACTCTTGGAAAATGTCCCTAATAGCTGCTTCTACTCTCTCCTGAGGACCCATTCCTGCAAAGCAATGTGGGAAACTATGAGAATGTAAATGTGCATTCTACAACCATGACGTATCCCACAAAAACTAGGTTTCTGGCAAGAACAACTACATCTTCAGCACAAAAGAAATCCTGTTCTGCTTCTGTTTGACTTGGAGGAAAATTGCACAGCCTTCAAAGCTTTCTGATACTGCCTCCCCCTAACCTCTCTAGCTTAATGCTTAACCATGATGTTGAGTAACCAACTCTGGCTCTGTCATGGCATTTCAAAGCCATCTTGCTTACTAGTTCTTCAAAGAGTCTAGGTATTTCCCAGGACACATCCTCTGGAACAAAAGCTCTCCAATTCACTTATGGAGGGAAAAAGAGAGCTCCCCTATTCTATGCATTCCCAAGGTAGATTATAAAGACAGCAAATCCATTTTCTTTAGGATTTAACTGCAACCCAGATATGTCTCCATCATCTAGTTATTTGAAAATGATAGGTCAAAACACTGTTTATGCAACGATTAATGATAGGTCCAAAGCCATGTTGAGTCAAAAGACTCAACCATTGATGGTGCACTGAAAATTGTTAGTAACCCAATGATCTGTGTCTGCATCTACAGGAGGGATCATACAACATTGCTAAGTGTGGTGGAGACCACTATTTATCTCCCAACTCCCAGTATCACCTTCTTCTTTGGTAAGAGATACTCAATTTTTGCAGGTACGTGACCACCCGCAATAAAAATCATACACCCAGCCTCCCTTGTATTTAGGACCGTTCATGTGACTAAGTTTTGGGCAAGAAGATATGAAGAGAAAGTGTTGTGCTGCACTTCCAGAAATCTTCTTATAAGGGAGAAGGCACACCCTTTTCTTGCTCCATCCTACTACATGCAATGTGGATGTGATGAATAGAGTTTTACCAGCCTTTCTGGACCAGAAGAATCAGGCCACACTCTCGGGATGATAGAATAGTGAGCTGAAGGGGGGGTTATATCCCTGAGTGAATAATTTCTTTAGCTTTGATTCCAGTTCTGTATTGCCTACTCTGAATTGTTTCTAGGTGAGAAGATAATAAATGTTTGCCTTCTTTAAGTCGCTATATTTACTGGGCTTTGTTTTGTTTTTTGTTGTTGTTTTTTTTTTTTCAAATCTCTGTACTTGCAGCCAAACCTTATCTTGAAGGCTATATGAAGTTTTGTATGACAAGCAGACATTTTAACAGAATGCAGAATTAGAACACTTAATAAACTTAAGTTAGGCACTATGTTCAGTAGTGAATATCAAGTGTTAGTGATCCTTAAGAATTCACTCAGAAGGTTAGCATCCTCATCAAATCTCCCAGAGGCTGAAGGGTCATGGGAACGGATATTCTGGTATAACCTAAGGCTTGTTTCTTTCTCTCAAAAGGGGGCCTTTAGAAACAGTGAAAACAAAATCACAGAGGCAACATTTCTAGAACTCAAGGAGCCCAGGTATTGGTACAAAACAGTTCATTCTTAGTTTTCAATGTTGTTGCTGGCAAAAGTTCGTACTAATACCTCCCTTTTCAGCCGAAATCTCTATCTTTGATGTAAGTGTTACAGTTGATACATGTCTATTAAAAATAGCAATTTCAATTCTACAAATACCTAACCAGTACTCTGCAAAACTGCCAAGATCACGAAAGACAAGGAAGATTGAGAAACTGTCATGGACCAGAGGAGATGATAAGGGTAGTTTGGATACTGAATTGGATCCCGGAAAAGAAAAGCACTGTGGTGACATCCAACTAAAGTCTGGAGTTTGGTTGATAGTGATGTGCCGATATTAAGAGTTTTCATTGTGACAAAGCAGACTAACATAAGGTGTAAACAATAGAGGAAAGTGGCTGAGGGCATACAAAGAACTCTCTGTTCTAGCTTTACTTTTTTTGTAAACAAAATTTTAAAATGTTATTTAAAAAATGGTAATATCTTTGGTAGATTTGTTGTGTTAATAGGTTATAAAACCATGGGCTTGTAGAAGGGATCCAGCAAGGGGTAATATCCTTCCTTCCAAGTAAACCCTTAATGAAACCCTTATCAACCGCTTCATTATCAGACAAATTCTTTGATGTGTACTTCTGTCATGGCACAACTGAACAATCTATTCTCTTATTATGAACTTACACAAATTTGAAGATGGTTATGGGGTTTTTTGTCCTTTTCTTCACCATCAATTAACTATTTGTCATCAGCTTTTCCTCTTACACTTCTTTCTTCCATGAAGTCATTTTTCTGGTCTTTCTAAGTTTTCCACAAATGACTAAATTTCAGATACAGATCATACTAAGTGCTCTCACAAAGGGATGCTGACAGTAAGCTTTCTAAGGGCAAAAGTCCTCCTTCTCTGTGGTTCCGTCTCTTCCCTTTACACAGAGTAGGTTCTCATTATGTTTCTATTAAGTTGACTTAAAGTAATGAACAAGGAGTATAGTGAAAGAACCATTTCATGATTCTTGAGTGACTTATCACCTTTGCAAAGATTCTAGCATGATGTCAGATTTAATCACAACACTAAACTTTTAGCTCTCGCATATTTATTTCAAAGCATCAGGTTAGATAGATTTTCCACTACATCATGAGCTACTCTTGTGAACATCAGATGCCTCTGGGAGCTCCATGAACTTTTTCTAACAACCCAGGATAAAAACTGTGGAAGGAAATCCTCTTTTAGTAAAATAAAATCATACCTAAGGTTTGACCAAAATTCTCACAATTGCCAAGATTCCTCACTTATTTCCAAAGAGCATCTAGAAAATCCACAAACTAAGCTCTAATTTTTGTTTTTGTTTAATTCTAGGTCCTTTCTTGTTGAGTTAGCCTATTTTACTGTCTTGTTGTTTATTTCTTAATGCTACACTTTTTTCTTACACTATATTTTTAGTTTGTTGCCTCAACTCTTTTCTTTATTACTACACTCTACTCTTTTCTGATTAGATAATGACATTTTGAAGTTTGTTTTGGTACATTAAGATAAAAGAGAACATACAAAGAAGTCAGCTGGGAAGAAAAACATATCAGCAAGACAACATCCAATGGTGCTTCCAGGAAGTACTTTTGGCAGAACTTAATGAGGACAAGAAGAGAATCAACGATAAGAAGAAGAAATAGTTTAGTGAAAGTGTGATCGTCAATTACCGCAAAGTGAAATTTGATTTAGAAGTTAAATACTCACATAAGTCATCCTTCAAATTGGGATCTGGCCTTGGAGTACAAATGGGGCCAGCAGCACTCTGCCCTGGACAGCTCAAATCGTCTTGGGCATTAGTCTGGTCTCAATCCCTGAAAGGAGATGCTGTTGAAGCAATATCCTTATTCCCTTGGATCCCTTGATGATTCTGGTATGTCTTCATTCCTAGCAGCCTATATATCCACGCCCTTATTGTAGGATGACCCTCACGCTGCTGTAACTTGCTTTGCTTAAACCAGTGCTTCTCAAAATACGGTCTGCAAATCAGAAGCATCGGCACCACCTGGGAACTTGTTGAAACTGCAAATTCTTGAGCCCAACTGCAGACCCACCGAATCAGCAACTCTAGGGGTAGGGCTCAACAATCTGTATTTTAATAAGCCCTTTAGGGGATTCTGACACATGAGCAGTTTTGAGCTCCACTGACTTATATACATAGAAAGTCAAGTGACTGGGACTTTATTTTTTGGGGGAGAGGCAGTACCTGGCCGACGTTAATAGACGTGAGTGTATCGAAACCCCAGGTGCCCCACTTCTGGTGGGGACAAATCACAGGTGGGACCTAAACTGTCTCCAGAACTCTCTTGTAGAACTGAGCCAAAATTACCTTCTGTGGGACTCTCCTGAGAGCAGCCCATACTTGACCTCTTTACCTTTATATCCCTGCCTCACTGCCCTACTCCTTTACTACTTTTTCCTGGGACCAGTACCTAATAAATCATTTTCACATGAGCCTTCAGCTCAGAGTCTGCTCCTAGGGAACTACACAAGAAATATGTCCTTCAGGGAAAAAAAAGAAAATCCACCTTCGTTGGTTATAGCCTGGTGACCTAGCATTACATTATCAATTGTTACTAGACTCCGGGCACCGTATTACAGAATGGGGACAACACGAACAACAGGAGTCTTTCTGCCCTTAGAGAACTTAGGGCTAGCGCCAATAGTGGTGGGAAGCAGACACAGGATATTGTCAGTATAACAATAGTGAAATTCTCAACAGTGCTAGGAAAACATTTCCCCCCAAATTCCTGAAAGGGGCAATAAGCCAAGCTAGCTGCTCAAGTGTGGATGAGGTTTAGCGAGTCAGGATAGGGAAAGTGAACAAAATATTCCAGCCCAAACCACGGACCACAACATGAAAGCGAGCAACAGAGAAAAAAGTCATGATTTGGTGTTCGTGTGGTGTCAAGTTCAAATTGGAAAGGGGCAGGTGATGATGCTGAAAAAAATAGGAAAGCACTGGAAGCACAGGAAGACGTCCGTGCCCTGTAAAGTAGCATGGCCTTTTTCTGTATCTGCTGATGGCTCTTAAGCATGAGAGTAACTCTGTCAGAAGTGCATAGGGAGATCCTTCTGGCTGAATTAAGAGGGATGATCCTACCATCAGGCAGACCAAGTCAAAGACTCCAGGGATAGTTCAGGCAAGACATACCAGGGGCCCGAGCTAGAGGAGGATCTGTTAACACACGAAATATTTAGGGGGGTGAAAGTGACAAGAGTTTGACTGCATAAATGTACTGAATGACAGGGAAGAACGAGGCAAGGACAAATCCAGGTTTCTGGCTTAAGTGATGCAATTAACTTAGAGTCCTCATCATTTCCAGTTTGTCAGTTCAGAATAAGGACTAAAACAGTCCTGCTGAGAACTGCTCCCCCACCTTAGGAAAGCAAGACACAACTGATATTCTACATCAACACAGTTGACCGAAAACTTCATCGGTGCCGACAGACACAAGGCGGCTCTGATTAGCACAGATACAGAATTGCCTAATCAACAAAAACACCAGGCACAATTAATACACAGGCCCTTTCAGTTAAATGCAATTTAGGCATGATTACTTAAATGGAACGCTTATGAAATTATCCAGTATTTCGTCTGTAATTAATAAAATTCTAAGCCTTGAGAGAATCAGACGTAGAGCCATGTACAAGTTTACTAGAGAACGAGCAGTGAAGTAAAGATGTTTGTGTTGGGGTGCAGGGAGCAAATACGTAGTCACTGTAAGCGGTCAGCAAGGCAACCTGCAAAATGAAACCCTCGAATTACTATTTGGACAGGAGCGAGCACAGCACCTGACTCTGGTACATAAATATTACCATTAAGTGTGCCTCTTTTCTCAAAGCCAGAGCTTACCACCTGCATAAAGGGAGGAATATGTAGAAATGACTTGGAGGAGGGTTTACTGGTGCCTACAATACAACCCAGTCTAGCTCCATCCTCTTGCACACGATGCACTGGGAGCAAAAGTGACCGAATGGCAAAGCCAGCACAAGACCTTGGCTCCCCTTCTGTCCAAGTGTTCCAGCTCTTAGAAAGGCCCCCTGAGTAATACACATGCACGTATTCACATCTCTCCTTCCTTTCGGCTCTCTTTGACTTAAACTCCTTGGTATCCAAAATGAGGAGAAATAGCAATAGGAAAGACCAGTGTCAGGTTTCCCTGAAAATAATGGCGATGTCAATTGGCCTCATCATCCCACCATCAATCTGAGAATAGACCTCCTTTAAAGAAGCGTCTGGGTCGGGGAAAGCAAGAGGCAATGGTGGGAATCAAGTGATATTCGTACAACCAAAATAGCTGCCTTCTTTCCAAGAAATTTATAGGCAAAGACCCCAATCCCAATTTGAATAGAGCGGAGATATCTGTCTATCTGTCTGTCTTAAGGCAAGCAGGAAACAGCAGCTACGGCAGAATTGAGAAGCTGCATGGCACAGAGATTTCAGAGGAGGGGCTGGGGTTGCCAGAACAGTAGGAGAAAGTTAGGGGTGAAGGGGGGCCTTTTAAGGGGACATAGTGGTAGAAACTATTTATTACTCAGTACTAATGCATGTCACTATTTCAATGACTGGTGTGCTGGTACCATGTGGATCAGAAGAGTATCAGTCCTAACAAACAAGAATATTGTTCTTTTATTAAACTCTCTAAATCCCCAAATGTGAAGCACAGGTAGGGTATGGCAGAGAGTTTAAGGACAGTAACAAATTGAATTAACTATAATGATCAAGGGGGAAAAAAGATAAGGCAGGGTAGCTTTAATAGTTAGAAGAAATGACTTAAATTATCTAACTCAAGGGAAGGATAAAGAAGGGCTTTGACGAAAAGATCTGAAATGCATATTCCTTTAAAGGTGAAGTTAATGTGATTGGTTTTCTGGGATAGATAAGGGAATGCTGGGGTGATAGGTTAAGGACAGCAGCATTTCTCAAAGGAGCCTCAGGAGCCTCGGGTAATTACTAGAAGGCTCTGAGGGGTCACAGAGTTCAGAACCTATAACCCTGAGAACACGGTTAGCTGAGCAAGATGAGTGACCCCGATCCATTCCAGACCTTTCTGTACCTTCCTGACCTTCCAGCCTTTAAAAGACATGGAGATGTCAGAGACTGACTTGGTCTTTGATCTTGAGCTGGGGGACTCTACAAAACATCAGGAAATACAGTGGGAGAAATTGATGGCAGTTGCATGAACCAACTTCCAACTCTAATGACTTGACATATTTGGCATATGCGGGAGACATGTGACCATTGTCACAAATGCTGCAACATCAGTATGACAGCTAAGAACTGGGAAAGCATGTGTTTTACTCTACAAACTTGGCCTGAAAACTGACAACACATCCATTCAATATGATGGTACACAGTCATTAAAATGATCTTTATAAAGACATTGTAATAATAATGTTTTTTAACATACATAATGAAAAGGGAGGATATAAAATTACCTGTACAGTATGATTGCAACTAACAACAAACACCTAAAGTCATTAAAAAAACCCCCAAATATTAATAATCTTTGGGTTGGGGATTGAGATTTTGAGTGGCATTTCTTCATCCTCTGAGCTGCCAGCACAGAGCCCAATGAGGGGCTTGAACCCATGAACCGTGAGATCATGACCTGAGCTGAAGTGAAGGGGTTTCTCTTAAAGATGCACACATTTCTGGGATGGCATTTCTATGGACTGGTTTGAAAGGCATTCCTAATTCATTCAGGGTGTTTTTGAAATCGTTCAAATGTCTAACACAAATTACTGTAGCCATTAGGGTCCCACGTGGATTAATAGTAAGTCAAAGATAAAATTATCTCAAGACTTGTCTTAACAAGTTTTATCATCTTTTAAAGAAATACATGATATTCCACACAACACATTAGTGTGGTCGCCACCACAACCCCTGAGGTGGAAACTATTACCACTCCACATAAGGGGGAGGCAGAGGCTTAGGCAAGATGAGTTAACTCACTCAGGGCCATGCAGCTAGGAAAGGAAAAAAGCAGGATCTAAACTGGGTGCTCTCTGACCTCAAGCCCTATATCTTTGACCATATCCTATACTGTCTGTATTTTTTGACTCCAGAAATACATACCTAGATAGCTTGGAAGCCAACAGTCCTCACAGACCGTCTTTCTTTGTCACTGTTTGCTCTAAAACAATACCAGAGAAAGCAAGCCATGTTCGGGAGCAGACATACACACACTAACTACTGGAGTTCAGTAACCACGGGCCACTTCCGAAATCTAAACGAACCCTATCTTAGAAGCTACACTTAAAGGAAAATGATGATGTCATTGTCTGATGGTTCTCCTTTGATGAAATCAGCTTCAAAATGTTACCTCCTTGCACACATAAAATTCACTCTGTGAATTTGTTCTGTTTCGAATTTGCTAATTTATTTAAGAGAACTAATCGTATCTAACACTAACATTTACTCTGAAAGACTTATCATGAGCTGCTGCCCAAAAGAAAACAATTCTGATCTGGAGAAATTGAATGAAATAGAATAACATTCTGGTTTAAAATTCACTTGCTTCAATTCCCTGACTTTCTGACCAAAACAAACAAACAAACAAACAAAAAACAAAGAAAAAATTAATCTCTAATCATAATTTGTATAGTTTAATGATCAGGAGGCACCTCCATCACACTCATCCAGGAACCAGAGACATCGAACTCCTGGCCCCAGCAAACAAGCAAAGCCCCTGTGATCTTTCCTCCCGACAATTCATATTCTCAAGTCCCCTAAATTCTTGGGCAGAGGAGAGATGTAGTAATACAATTATGACCCAAGTCCTATCTTACCTCTCACTAAAACTTAGAGGGACAGAACTGTGTGCAGCTGGAACGTTAAAACTCTAAGTGACGGCTTTTGCAGAATGAGAAATATGCTGGCGCGAGACAAGGCAACAAGACAAATCACGGGCTGAATCGGAGTGCAAAAATCTCTGGTGAAATGGATTTCATCACAAAACACCTTTCCAAATGAAGAGCTAAATGCTAGAGGCCTCAGAGAATCATTTCAATCCAGATGGGCTAACACTTCAGAGAAGAACCTGTAGGGAATATTTCACAAAATAGGAATGAATGAAATCAGCTGATGGGGCTTCTACTGGTTTTTAGCCTCTGCAGAACATTCTATTTTCAGAAAACCTAAAGAAAGCAAATCCAAAAAGACTTTTTTTGTTGTTTTCTGTTTAAGTGTCCAGGCAAAACTAGTTCTTTCTGAGGAAGCAGCAAAAATATAAAAATAGAGACTCAGGAAACATAAGTTGGGTCTTTACCCGATGCTATTTAAAATATATACCAATGATAACTGAATGTGTCCATCTAACCTTTGAATCTGTCTATACAGCAGTATATAATGTATATAATTTCAGTGCATTATCTTATCTCAACGTCCCAAGAACCCCGGGAGGTTGCAGGACAGCACTGGGCTCATTTCACAGGTGATGAAACTGACACAGCGAGACTAGAGGACTTCTCAAAGGACAGATGCAAATGGCAGAATCTGAACTTGAACCCCCACATCCTTGGTGTATGTGAGCCCAGGACGAGCATGATGAGAGAGTACGCTCGGCAGCCAGCCTGCTCAGATTCAAAATCTGAGCTCTGTTGAACTGGAGAGTGTGCTTAATCTCTCTGTGACTCAATTTCTTTATCTATAAAAGGGAGACAAGGACAGGACTGTTGTGAGGATAAAATGAGTTAATATGAGCAAAGCGCCTGGACCCCGTAAGCACTATACTTGTGGCTGTTATCATTAACTATGTGCAGATATTTGGTCCCACCTCCCCTTTTAGACATAAAAACGTACTTATGAAGGTATGCCTCCAATATTTATATCTGGGTATCTCCAAACTCCCAATGTACTATGCAAAATCATTAGCAAGTTAGCATCTGATCCCAAGCCAGATGCCTAATTTTCTATGATCCCGATATTCACCCCTGCTCTCATAGTTCACCATCCCTTCTGTTGGGTAATCGGTTGCAGTCAGCTCATAGCACCGCTCAGATGGAATGGGATCTGTTATCTTCCTGTTCACCGTCCGCGTAGATGCAACCTTAGCACTGGAGTGGCCTGAATGGCACAAACTCGTTCGGACCCAGAAGAGGCACTTTATAAAATACTGTAGATTAAAAAAACGTAAAAGATCCCACTTGCCTCCTGATTGCAATTTTTTTAGCTACTTTCACAATCGCAGCCTGGTTATTACTCCTTATCACAGAGACCACCTCATCTGAAAATATTTTGTATAAAGAACGAGGCCTTGCAGCACCTACCGGTTTGGCCATCTTAATCACCCTAAATTTCAACTCCCAGAAATTGAGTGTTGGAGAAAAAAATTCCTTGGAGAGCTCATTGTCATTTGCTATTTCTGATGAATGCCCATTATTCCCTTTAAATTTTAATACATTCAGAGGAAATAACCATATTGTATGGGCTAATGAAATGCACTACATGAGGAACATACTTTGAAAAAGCTGACGCTTGGAGTTTGCTTTTGGAATTATCATAACTTAATTTGACAGAGGTTTAAGAAACAGATAATAACAGTTGTATGCATTAAATATTAATGAGATGCTATGGGATGTTCCTAGCTTACAGCTGGTCAGTGAAAATGCTCCATAAATGTTCATTCCTTCCCCTTCACTGCCCCCATCCCCCCCCCCCAAAAAAAAAAGGCTCGGTAAGAATGGTCTCAGCCTCATCAACTCCCCCACGCTCCTCAAAATGTGGTAGCTCAACCAGCAGCATTCCTGGGGAGCTTTCTAGAAATGCCAAATCCCAGGCCCCATTTCACACCCACTGCATCAGAATCTGCAGCGTAAGGTGATCCCAGGAGAGGGGCTCCGTTGGTGAAGCGTCCGACTCTTGGTTTCGTCTCAGGTCATGATCTCATGGTTTGTGAGATCAGATCGAGCCCCGTGTTGGGCTCTGTGCTGACAACATGGAGCCTGCTCGGGATTCTGTTTCTTCTTTCTGCCCCCCACCTCCACCCCCATGTACTCTCTCTTTCTCTCTCAAAATAAATAAAGAAGCTTAAAAAAAAAAAAAGGATGATCCCAGCTGGTTCCCGTGCACGTGAAAGTCTGAGAAGCACGGGGCTACCTCTCTGCAGGACCTTTATTTGCAATTGTCTCTCTTACTGGAGGGCCCATTCAAGGAATGACACTTTGGTAGCTGTTCAGTGGGCAGGTAAAGTCAAGATTAGCCTAAATTTGATAGTCAGTACTACGATCCACCTCAGCAACCATTCTAGAACTAAAGGCAGCCAATCTCCCAGATTTTCTCTAATGTCCCTTGTTATTTACTCATGAAAGCTTGACAAAGCAGATGCGGCCTCACCTGCAACCACCCAGAACCACAAAAGAGTGAGTCATCCCACTTTCACAACTCATAGCTGGGTGAGCCCAGGAATGAATGAAAGGCCAGGCGAACCATCCCTCTTCAAGACTCAGCTCAGAAAGCAACCTCTCACAGAATGAACTCGGTGGCTGGAATTAAGAAGTTTCAAGAGATTCCAACAAGAAAAAAGAATTGGAAAAGGAAAATAACGTAATGAATCACTCTGATTTTGGCAATACTCAATGTAGGAAAGAAAGTCTGAGTCTGTTTAAGTGACTAACACCATCAATTCAGAAAAATGATTTAGCAAATAAGAAAGTTGAAATGTGATCACTTAGGATAAAACACCCTCAAAGAGAGAAATGGGATCTGAATGAGCCCCCCGTTAAATCCCAGGGGGGTCAGTCACGAACTCCTCTTGTACCAGCCCCCTAGTCACTCTGTCTTTGGCCAACAAGTATATTTTAAAATTGAAGGTAATTCAGGGGTGCCTCGGTGTCTCAGTCGGTTAAGCGTCCAACTCTGAGTTTCAGCTCTGGTCGTGACCTCATGGTTTTGTGAGTTCGAGCCCCGCATCGGGCTCTGTGCTGACAGGGTGGGGCCTGCTTGGGATTCTCTCTTTCTCTCCCTCTCTCTCTCCCCCTCCCTTTCTCATGCTGTCTCTGTCTCCCTCAAAATAAATAAGTAAGTAAATAAATAACTTGAAAAAAATTAAACTTGAAAGTAATTCGGCAAGCAACAGTTGGACAGCAAATGCATACCTGGGACGTATGAATACCTGGTGGGGATTCCAAACATGGAGGTGATGCAGGGTGTTCGCTCAGGAGCCTACAGTTAGTTACTCACGGTGTGTGTGGAGAATGAACATCTATTTCAATCTTTAGAAACAAAAAATACTTAAACGCGTAAAGGCTCTACTTCAGCCAAGGGGGAAGGGCAAAGCACGGAGCATGGGGTTCAGAAAGCAACTCCCCAGGTAATAGGCCCTTAAGCAGAAGTCCCCGATGATACCAAAAGACAAAACATTAAATGCTTTAACTATCTCCTTGACATTGAATGGTTTCTCAAACACTTTTTCATAGCCGATTCATTTGTATATGTTCGGGAAGCCTACAAAGAAGGTAAGGAGGTGCTTTTCCTCCTAACTTAAGAGAAAAGGCCTTGCAGCTCACAGCTCAAATGAGTGAGTCATGCTTACATAGCTAGGAAGTGGCAGAAAAAAGAATGTGAACTTGGATTCCATATCTCAGTCTAGGTCTTTGCCTACTATTCCACGCTAAGTTGCATACAAAGCATACATACGCACATACCTTATTTCGCTTTAATTTTGATCTTAAATTACCCTGTGGAGTGCAAAGCTGCAAGGGTGATTGATTCTGATTTTTCAAATGAGAAACTTGCCAAGTGGCTGTTAGTAATGGGTCGTCAGGAAATGTCTGGGTTCCTAGACTGGGGAAGCTTTCCTCTGCTCCCCTGATGTGAGGATTCGGGACAATTCATTTCCTCCTCTTCTTGGAAACCTAGCTTGACGATATTTCACAGGCTTCCCTGCCATTAGGGTATCCGTGTGACTGAATTCTGGCCAATGGAATGGGTGTGCAAGGAACATACACCTCTTGTAAGGCCTGGCCTATGAAAGTATCCCATGTACATTCCTCTAAACCTCTTTGCTCCTGGCTGACTGGAATGGCAAACAACGACAGCCATGGAAGCCACGCATGGTGATAACAGAGCCTCGGACAGCTGAGGTCCCTGAATGGCTACATGGAGCAAAGTCACCTTTCCCTCCCACCTTACCATCAACTTCAAACTGCCCTGGAAACTATTTGACTAAGAAATAAAACTTTTGGGGGCACCTGGGTGGTTTGGTCGGTCAAGCATCTGACTTCGGCCCAGGTGATGATCTCACAGTCCGTGGGTTTGAGCCCCACGTTGGGCTCTATGCTGAGAGCCTGGAGCCTGTTTCAGATTCTGTGTCTCCCTCTCTCTCTCTCTGCCCCTCCCTCACTGTCTCTCTCTCTCTCTCTCTCTCTCTCTCTCTCTCTCTGTCAAAAATAAATAAACATTAGAAATTAAAAAAAAAAGAAATAAAACTTTTGTTGTGTTGAGTCATGACATGATTGGGTCAATTTGTTTAAGCAGTTAGAGGATCCTGGCTGTGATACACAACCAGCCTCCCCGCCTGCCAGCTCATTTGGGGCAACAGCAGCAGCGACGTGAGTCTTGCTCTGTTTCACAGAGACTGTCAAATCCCTCCCTGTGGTGATTGTTCACTGTGCTCGTAAGTCATTGAGCCAACTGGAGGCAGTGTAGAGAAGCAGATGAGATTGACTCTGTGAACAGACCTCAGTCTGGAGTCTAGCTCCGTCATTCCTCAGCTACGCAAACTCCGGCTGGTCCCTTAGTTTCGGAGTCTTGGTTTCCTCATCTATAAAATGGTGATGATAAACAAGAGTAATGTTCTGGTGAATGTTAAGCCACGTCACAATGTCAGTGACAGGCATGGCACAGGCCCTGGCCCGTAAAGGACGTCTAGAAACCAGCAGGCATTAGCGATCTTTAGCAGGTGCACCGTGGGCTTTTCTGTCACCACAACACAACTAGAATGGTGGCTGAAGGTAATACGGGCAATTGGTAATAGAAAATCAGAGACATGAACTCTCCTTCAACTTGGCTTTCCAAGGAGGAGACAGCCGCAAAGGACAGTCACTTGACAACGAAAAAGATGCAGGTAGGTGCTGTCGATGCAAACAGGGCAGATGAATCAGTGAAATGAACAGAAGCGGGTTTGTCTCCAGCACTACTGGGTTTTACTCATAATCCTAGTCCTACCTGTCGAGTAAGATCTATTTATCAGCAGAATGCCTTAGTCATGCAATTGTAGCAGGCTCTAGATTGGATTTTACTAATAGTCTACATAAACAAAGCAGCATGTAACTCAAGATAAGGACATTATTATGTGTCTCAAAGGCTTTAAGAGAACTCCAGAGGGTTAGTAAGAATTACATTTCCTTCTCCATTGGTCACTGGCTTTAAAGATAGGGTCGTAATGTTTGCTCTGTGAGTGCAGGCTTAGTTCTCTCATTACTTTCTTTGCCCAGCAGTTTCGAATCTACTTTGGAAAGTTTCCATTTACCATAGTGCTTCGTGAATACAAAACACAGACACATATATGGACACCACAGTGTTCTCTCGGCTTCACATCTAATCAGCCCCTCACCAAAATAAAATGTGCCCACATACAACTACAGCCATGCAGCACCCTATTTTCAAATTTCGTGACACTCCAAATTCTCATGATTCTCTTATTTGGTATTGTGTTTTAAAGATGACAATCACTAAATCCAACTGTATTTAGTTACAGTGTGTGTTACCAGTTAGGTTCATACACACCAAGAGCAAGTACATTCTTCCTGGGATTATCAAACCATCAGGAGCTGCCTTTTCTGCAGGCAAAATAAAAGGGGATGATTAGATCTGAAGGAACTCTCGAAGATTCGCTGTCCTGATCTTTACCATCTTTCTCAGCCACATCCCTTGTAGGTATTTTGGCATCCGAGCTGACACATGGCAGGCAGACTGGAGCTGCATTCTCTGGGGGCAACACCGACAAAATGCCCATCACCCTCATGCAGAGCCAACAGGGGCCACTGGCCAAAGACTGGTGCGTCTGCCTCTGAGCGGTCTCGTTTCCATTCCATCTTCTCCAGACTCATGGCCACTGCCCTGCTTGGTGCCGTTCTGTCTTTCACACCCCTTGCAAACCTTCCCTTTTCACAAAGAGGCCGGGCCTCGAAGTCGGACTCCTCGGTGGGTGAGAGTATCTATCAAGAAATGCCTTTGTTTTAGTCCTTTAGTTCTGTCTTAGTTCCCAAGGTTAAGCTTCCATTTATGAAAAGTGCTACTAGTTTTCCATTAAGGGAGTTGTGTAAGTATCGACGGAGATCCACATACATATATATTCTTTGTAGATAATTTAAGTAAAGTAAGTCCATTTAAAGAAAAGTATTAGGAAATTGTGCGCAAAAATCATGAAGATGCCAGCTAATGACTAAAGTTGGGAGACGTCGCTTAAAAGCCACACGAGCCTCCAGATGTGACGCAGGGTTAGAGTTTCTGCTTTCCCGTAGGCACTTTGTATACACCGGGGCTTTGTTCATTAAAAACAAACAAACAAACAAACAAACAAAAACAAAACATCCGCAAAGAGGAGTCGGAGAGGCCGCCGGGAGCCTCTGGTTTCTATTTAACATGCACAATGAGCAGTTTTAGGAAGCAGCCTTTTAGAGAGGAGTGTGCCCAGAAGTGTGCCCTTTCGTTTCTTTCTCAGCTGAAACACAGTGGCCGGAAAGCAAGCTGCATTTGCCCGGGCTCATGCTCCACGGTGCACCGCCTCTCATGGCACCGAGGTGGCAGCCCGTCTTCAAAGGCCTTCTGGAAGAAGTGGCAGCTGCTTTTACCAAGGACAATGTGATTTTTCTCAGTTTTATTGAATGTGGAGCAACATTTTTTTTTTTTTAAGGTTTGCTTCTTGCGGTTTTCTTTTCTCTCTAAAATGGCCCCCTGGATGGCATGTGCACGTACAACTCAAGTTTTGAATGAAAACTTCACGTCTACCTCTGTGTCCTCACTCAAGTTGCAGCCTCCCCCCCCTCTCCCCCCCCCCCCCCCCCCCCCCCGCCTCGTACCTCATTGTCATCAGGAAGGCATTGGGTCCACAGACAAATACACAGGAGACAAGGTGCCCGGCAGGACTCGGAGAAAGAAAAGAAAGGCTTCTGCTCTCCTTTGCCATAGTTGAGGGGATGCTAAGATATAACAAAATGGTGCCATTTTGTCAACAAAAATTAATTCTGCCAGCCACCGGAAGGCTTGTAACCCAGATGCCATCTGTCAATGGTTTAGGAAACGTGTTGGAGAATCACCTCAACTTTGTCACCCGTAAAGCAGGGTTCTTTTATCCGATCCCAACATCAAAGGGATATTATAAGAAACATTTATATGATATCTTTGAAGTGCTTGTGGTTCTCAGGGCACCTGAGTGGTGCTCAGTCGGTTGAGTGTCCCACTCTTGATTTCGGCTTAGGTCACGATCTCAGGGTCATGGGACTGAGCCCCGCGTCGGGCTCTGCACGGAGCATGGAGCCTGCGTGAGCTTCTCTCTCTCCCTCTGCCCCTCTCACCTGCTTGTCCGCTCTCTTTCCCTCTAAAAATAAACTAAATCTTTAAATAGGTGCTTGTGGTTCTCGAGGGGAAAAATTGGTGTTTGGGGTGAGGCTATACAATAAAGCGTCCAAAAATGAATGAAAAAAAAATAAACAAACAAACACCTTTTCTCTCTGATAGTTACCTCTGCCTCGGAAACTACACATAAGAGTTCATCAGCCTGGTAGTCAAACCCCCTCGATAGCATATCATGATACTCCATGATATTTTCTCCCGCTGTTCCTACGCCTCCACGCTATAGCCAAAACCAAACAAAAACAAAAGCAAAAAATAAAAACTAACCGCAAAAAAGCAACCAAGTTTGCACTGTCCCACTACATGCTTTCTTATCTCTGTGTTTGCTTATGCTGTTCCCACTGCCGGGAACACCCTCCTTACTGCCTGCCAAGGAAGCCTTCGCTATTTTTCTTTTCTCTGAGGTACATCTAGAGTATGCCCACATTTCCCATCAGCATTTCTTATACTAATCTATAGTTGTGTATCGGAACCACCTGGAAGATATGTTAAGCTACTGATCATTCAGCCCCAGCCTTAGAAATTCTGATTTAATGTGTGCAGAACATAGCCTGGAACTTGGCGGATTTTAGAAGCTCCCAGGAGACTCTGGCATGTAGTGAAGCTTGAGAACCATTGCTATAGATACTTACAATCCTCTCTAGGCCTCTGCTGTTGGACAGTGAACTTCTTAAGTTTGTCTCCCTTGGTACAGATGGATGTCAGTGGGAAAAGACTCAAGCATCTGGTTCAGCCTTCTGAACGGATCTGGGCCTTGGCTTGCTAAAAGGTAAGGCTACCCTGGTCTCGTTCCAGGACACCTACATTTCTGATGGATTTTCAGTCTGCTTCTATAACATTATTGTGCAGGTTATTAGAAACAGACCACCAGGAACAGGAAGGCATCACAATTCAGCCAGGCTGTGGATGGCTTCTGCATCTAGGAAATGTATCGTGCAGGCTATTTTAGGTTCTTAATTAGACATCGAAAAAATAGCCATCTGGTGCCACCAAGTATGGACACTATAAACTTCTTCTCCAATATCCACGCGAACGTAATTTGCCTCTTAATAAACCAAACGCCACCCATGAGATGAACTGCTGTTTTCAAGATGGCGTCTTTCAGTATGGCCGGGCATAACTATTTCTTGACACACACATGGGCACAGTCTGTTCTCAAAAACAAACAGTTCAGAGTGACTTTATATGAGTAACATTATAATTCATAGTAAAATCTAATACCTGGCCCTGAGCAGTAATCAGATTGATTTAAAGGCCTAATACACCCAGCATGGTCAAGAGTTCTCAAAATCTCTGCGAGACTCAGGTTATCTTCCTGTTGCTTAAGGGACACCGTCAGCTTTCTTCTCTGTGAGTTCTTCTTTCTGACGGTTTACATGTTTCGTTTTATACTCCACCTCTCTCATCCTCCCAGAGGCTTACATCAGTGAGAAATGGCATGTCAGTTTCTCCTAAAACATTATTAATGACAGACCAATTTCTGCAACATCTGAACTCACATGTATATCCAAGCCCATCTTTGAGAATATTTCAAATCAGTCTTTCCACCATATTTGTTACTCTGCCTGAAGAAAAATGACAGAAATTCTAGATTTCATGGAGAAACTGCCCCGATGTAGGCTGTGGCTAACACAAATTGGCCAAACTGAATGTCAGGGAGCTGCAAGTCATTTTCCTTTCATTCATTCCCTCTAATAACTTCTTCCTACCCCATTTTCCCCTTTCCCACCTATGTCTGTTCTATTTTTTTTTTTTTAATCCACTCTTTTAGGCACTTTTGCTCTCTCTTCCTTACTCTATTCCCTGAGCTGTGAGCACAGAGCCTGATGCGGGGCTCGAACCCACCAGCCGTGAGATCATGACCTAAGCCGAAGTCGGACGCTTAACCGACTGAGCCACCCAGGAGCCCCAATCTCATTTTTTTTAATCTCACAAGCTCAGCCTCTGCTTTTGGGGTGACCTCTCCCTATGTGTGAGTCTACGATGGATGCTGTCATCCCTTCAATCTCCTCCTTGACCCTGGCCATGCCCTGCACTGGTGGCAGTGGAAGCCACAACTCCCTCCAGAAACAGATTCGAGCACATTCCAGATACAGGCTTCTGCCAAAATAAAAATATGCATGCAGATGGACAAGAACTAGAAAGGGAGGAGCCCAGAAAAACTCAAAAATATTTTTTAGCATGGTGAAATTTCAGGAGATGCTCTGTTTATTTCCTGCAGTGTTGTTATAACTTTGTTATGGCAGGGTTTTAGAGCAGAAATTTAAACTTGTAATTAAAAAAATATACACTTTTTAAAAAGCTGCCTTCAAGTCCCTAAAACATCTATGAATGGTTTGGGGGAAAAGTGGGGTTGAGGGGTGGGTAATTGACAGAATGAATATCGTTGTGGAGGCATTCTTAGCGCACGGACACAGGAAACGGGCCCCTTCCTTGTGTGCAGTTGACTCTACGAACTCCCCGATTTCTACGCATCCTTTTCCCTGAAGACCATCTCTTTCACTCTTGCAGGGTTCGAGCTGACGTGGTTCTCCTAACCTTCTGAAGCCCTGCATTTAGTTCCCTAGCTCTTCTGTGCTATTCCCTCCGCTTCTGGCTTCCACCCCACTTCACAGCTGTGCGGTGACATCTAACACTTCCCGGCAGCATATGCTGGCAGGAGCCGGTGCCAAAGCGGTGGAGACTGAGAAATGGAGAAGACCCCATGAAGGGCTGGGCTGTGCCTCCCAGGGCCCCGCTGTCCTTCCTCCTTGGTCCCGGGGACAGGGCAGATCCAGCTGATCACACGGGTACTGGTCTCATTTCCAAAATTGCCTTTTTTTTTTTTTTTTTGAGAATTCATTGAGATAATACATATTAAATGGCCTAACATGGTAAATTTTCAATATATGTTACCTGCTGATTACACATCCATCTTCTGAGTTAGGCCTACAGGGCTGAACAATGGGTAGAAAAGTTGGGGGCAATTTTCCATCAACTTCCAGTTTAGGTAAAAAAAAAAAAAAGCACTATATCTATGACCCATGTGAAAGTCTGCTCATTCTCCCTACTCAGATAAGCTCTGGAGAGAACATAAAGGAAAGGTCTCTGTAGGACGTATTATGACACTTCATTCATTCATTCATTCACCAATATTTACTGAGCCTTGACTGTATGTCAGACTATCGTACAGGTGTCTAGGATACAACACTGATAAAGCAAATTTCCTGGCCCTGTGGAACTTGAGAGCAGCAGAAGACACACACACACACACACACACACACACACACACACACACACACAATATATCAGTGCTCTGGAGATAAACAAACTGGAGTGGGAATAGAGAGTGGAGGCAGGGGAATGACTGCAGACTGTAGGTGGTTGATCAGTGGAACTTCTCTAATAAGGTGACATTGAGTAGAGCCTTCCATGGGGACCTCCTAGGAGACTGTCCTTCAGTAAAACAAATGCATCTGATACATAAGAATTCTTAGTATATATGACTTTTGGACTAAGTCATTTTTATCATACCCCTTCTCTACGTGAAAAAAAATGACTTGTGGTGATGATCATGAAATGGGACAAATATATTTATTTCATGTACAAACTAAAATATGCATTCATCAAACAAAACCCTGTACTTTGAAGTATCCGATTGTTAAAAACTAACAAACAAAAACCACAAGTGGTCACAGAGGATGAAAGAATTAGATGAGAATTAGATGAGACTCAAGATCTATTCATTTTTACAATCATCATCCTCCACTGCTAATTCCAAATCTACTAATTAAATGCAAGAATACATGATCCCACAGGGGCTGGGGGCACAAGCTGTGCCTGAAACAAGGGAAGGATACAGGATCCGTTAAGTCCCTTTTGGTAAGTGGACACCTGAGGCCGTGTGGCCCATGCGGCATATTGGGATCTCTCCAAATTAACACCCGTGCATAATTCAGCATTTATTAGATAATAATAATAATGTGCTAATTTGGAGTTTACATATATTATTTTTTTAATGTTTATTTTGTTATTTGAGAGAGAGAGAGAGAGAGAGAGGACAAGCAGGGGAGGGGCAGAGAGAAAGGGGGACAGAGGATCTAAAGCAGGCTCTGCACAGATAGGAGCGAGACCGATGAGAGGCTCAAACTCACAAACCGTGATATCATGACCTGAGCCGAAGTCAGATGCTCAACCGAATGAGCCATGCAGGCGCCCCTGTAGTTTACATACATTATTAAAATTTAACAGTAACCACAGCAACATATATTTTGGGGAGGAAAGAGTATTTTAGTACTGACGTTGTTTAGATGTGCTAGTGTTTGGTGATAATAAGAAGAACTACTCAGCAGGTTTATGACAGGTTTAAATCCTCTGTGCACCTGCTTATTGCCTGCCCACGGGGTGTGCTGCTCCCCCTGTCCCACCCTAGACAAGCCACTGATGGGATGAGCTGAGTGTCCCCACTCTCCTCACTTCCAGATCTGGTGTGATGCCATCGAGTATTCATCATGGGCCTTTCAGGTCCCGGAATACGACAGCTCATCCCTCGGAAGTAAAGTGATATGACAAACAAAGCTTTTTGATGAGCAGAGAAATGGAGCCACCCAAACTTCATGTTCATTACCTCATTCTTGATAGCAAATAACAGATACTGACCGAATATCTATAATGTGTGAGAGGGCAAGCTAGGGGTTCACAAAGTTATGAGACACAGTCTTGGAACTTAAGACATAGCTTGGGCACAGATTATAAAAGGCAAAAAACAAACAAACAACCCATAGTGCAAATAAATTCAAGAGATAGAATCTTATTAAAAAGGAGAGATTACTTTAATCAGGGGTGGTCAAGGCAAATGTCTGCATTAGTGTTTGACCCAGGTCTCAAAAGGATGCAATGGCATTGGATGAGTAAAAGGAAGAGGAGAAGAGAAAATCTTCAGGGCAGACGACCTCAGGGGTGTAGAAAATGCAGAGTGTGTTAAACAGTCAAGTAACAGTTTGGATGATGTCCAACAGGAGCATGGAGATGCACCATGAAATCTATTAGGGGAAGCAGAATGGGGCCATAGGTGGCCTTGAAAGCCGGGTTAAGGGGTTTGACTTTACTGGCAGCTGAGTGTCACCAAATGCTTTAAGCAAGGGGGTAACTAAATCAAAGCGGTATTTTAGGAAAATATGAAGTCATATGAAGGACTATGGTAAAGGAAGGAGGTAAAGAGAAGCAAATGTGGATACAGGCATAAAGTGATAAAAGAATTTGAAGAAGTTCTCCTTCAAATACAATGGAATGGGTGACATTAGACAAAGGATCAAACATCACAAAATTAAAACTCAGAGGCTGGGCTAAATTTTTAACTTGGGGGATGTGAAGTATGAGACTGGGGAAGAAAGTCACACAACTGGCATCTAGTAAAATGCTCTTGTATCTGCTGACATAATATTCTAAGCTAAAGATTCTGAGCTAGATTCCCAAAGAAACAATACAGAAAAGTCAGAGGGACAAAGACTTCTCTTTGAATGCTAGAGTTCAACTGCTGGTTTCTCCACAAAAACCAGGAGAAGCTTTCCATCCTCAAAAATAAGTTAAAAAAAAAAAAAAAAGAATCACTTACATGAAGGTCCAGTAAACTTCTGTCTGGTGGTTGGTCCTACCTGGGACAGCTGACCTTAAGTCAGACAATAGAATATGAAACCCTGAGAATCTTTTAGAAATTAAGATCTACCTTCTATTTCTAATTCTTTTCCTGGAAACGCAAGTGGCTTCAATTGTAAACCCTAAAACAAAGAATAAAAATGAATCCTTATAACCAAGAGATCACGACCTGAGCCAACATCAAAAGCTGGATGCTTAACCAACAAAGCCACCCAGGTGCCCCACCTCTCCTCTTTAAATAACGCTGCCTACAAGAAATCTTCAGCGCTCCAAAAAAGAAAAAGGCTTCGCTCTCATTTGTGAGTTGTCTCAAGGGAGAGATGCAAGTTTAAGAGAGTCTAGACAGCCAGTATATTTGTCTTTATCAGCAATTATTTGCTGATTTTAAGGTCTCATCCATATTATAAATTTTGTGTTGCAACCATGCATTCTTCAAATCACTCAAATTAAAAACAGTATAATTGAAATATTTTGCATCAAGTATCAAAGCCCTCGTGCTATATACATTTTTTTTCCAGTAGATCTGAGCATTTGTGTGTGTTTCTCTTGGGAGAAAAAGACTCCACATCCTAGGAGGTGAGGGCAGGATTTGGATCTTCCGGGGAGGGGGGGAGGAGGAAACAGACTGGATATTCAGTCTCCTTTTCTGACTCAGTTTACCAAAATCCTTGCACTTTGAGAAACAGGGCGAACATCCATTTTGAGAGCTACAGGTGAAGTGATTTTTCCCAACATTTTTCAAGATTTGGTTTCAGTTTTTTAAACCGGAGGCTTCAATTTCCACTGAAACTTAAAGAAGCCCTTTGAACTGCCTGGGGAACTGGAGGGAGAACGGGGAGGGGAAAAGGCAAGCATCCTTGCAGACTCTGTCTACAAGGTGGCATCGAGTGAGGGGTTTTCACCGCGAAATCAACATCGTTCGCTCCTTGATTCAGTCTCTATCAGGATGATTTTCACACTTGCAAAAACACATCTTTCTAAACATCATGAATAATGGATGGAGATTTCTGAAACCCCTTCCTTTCCCTCCATAATTTAAATCAAGCTCTTTCAAAGCCAACATACTACATCTTGATTGAAGCCTGAAAAGGTTATAAATAGTAAAGGTTGAAAATTTTCCACAAAGGTAGGTAGATGAAGAAAAAAAAAAAAAAGCCTTATACCATACACGGGCAAGATGTACTCAGCCTCTCATTATCAACACTGTTCTCCTTCATCACTGTGCTGCTGTCTTGAAAGAACGCAAGGAACAAAGAAGGGCCGCTGCACCATTGTGCCTGCCTCCGAGCTGAAACCTCTGCATTTATTCGTGCCTCCCCCAAACCAGGCGTGTGATGCCATATCCTTTACGCCAAACTTGGCACAGGGAAGCTGTGTGTGACTTGAATTCTTAATACAGTCTCCCTCTGATGCCGGCCATTGTTTGCTGCATGCTCTGTGCCCTCTAGAGGACTGAAGCTTTACACCTGTAAACTGGGTTGCTGGCTACCAATTTCCAAGCAGGAACTGTTTTCCTCTGTTTCAAATTCCTCTAGGTTTCATGTGAAACTCGTGCCGGGGAAGTATATCAGGAGTGAAATCGTGTGTCACAAACACCCAATCTCTACAGAAAATGCTGTACGAATGTGAAAAGGATACTTCAGGCGGAGGCACTGAGAAGGGGTGGTTCATGGATGAGGTTGGGAATTCTTCCTAATACTAAGCATCATCTGCGTGATGTGATTTAATTTCCAAAGGACTCTCAGAAACCCGAACCATCTGACCTTCAGAATAGCCCTGTGACGCTGTCCCATCTCTCAGGGAGTTTCCGGTAACTTCCATACAATAAATATGTGCTGAGTAACCGGTGTGTGTTACAGGTGTTGTTGGTACACCCACTGGAGTCAAGGCCTCTGCTCCCATGGAGCTCCGGGCTGGGAGGGAGAGACAGATAATGAACGGCAAACACAAATGAATCATCGAGATAACTTAAGACAGTGAGAGACGCCATGAAGAAAATCCATCGGGGCAGCATGTCAGAGATGGGGAGGCTGTTCTTGAGGGTGATACTCAAACTGAGAACGGCAAGGGGTAAGTGGCAAGCAAAGGGTGATCTGAGGGAGGGGCATGTCAAACAGAAGGAAGGGTGCGTTCAGCAACTTTGGTTTTGAGAGGCTGGGGGGAGGGAGAGAGATGACCGGAGGGGTTCGAACTCACGAACCTTGAGATCACGACCTGAGCTGAAGTTGACCCCGGCGCCCCACGTTCAGCCACTCTGAAGCAGGGACCTGCTTGGCATGTCCTACAAACCGCAAGAAGGCCAGCGTGACTGATGGGGGCTTTGGAGAGAATGGGAAAAGAGATGGGCTGGAAAGGTGGAAAGGGCCTTCCTGCTTGGAAGTACAAGACCATGCGTAAAGAAATAAGATGGAGGAGGAGGAGGAGACGGGGCTCATATTTGTCGAGTGTTTACTGTGGGCCAGACTTGGAGCCAAGTTCAGCCATAAGTGGTGGGGCTGGGACTCAAACCAGACTCTCTGGCTCCAAATCCTGTGTGTCTCGTGCTATGCCGTGCTGCCTGGCTCACACCCTGCCATCCGGAAGGCCAGCTTTGGTTCACCCAGGTGGAAGCGGGAAAGAGAAGGAAAAATGATATTCTGAATCCCACACAGGAGCCTTTTTACCTGCTGGCCTGTGTCGTGAGCGTTTGCTTATGAGGGACGTAATTTCAGCCTGAATTTTAAAAGTTGCGATTTCTCTAAATGCGAAGCAACATCGTCTTCGTTTCCTATCTTTGGTGGCCTCTGGTCTAAAGAATCAGCTGACTGTCTCTACACTCTGAGGCAAATTCAAGCACTGAACATAGAATATAGTTATCAGATGAAACTAAAAAGGTGACGGGAAAAGAAGTAAAGCATATTTAATGCCTCTAGGAAATGAATCCAAATGGCTCCGGATTGGTGTTGAGGGAAGAATGCAGTATAAGTTCCTTCTCTAAGCAAGTTTGAATCCTCTCTCTGACACTGCTTTTACATGAGCTCAAATTGCTTTAGAAACCTGTCATATCGAATTAGCAAAAGAAGACAGTAATTCAGAGGGGTGCCAATGTGGCATTATTGAAAATTGCTGGCTGGAAGGCTTCCTGCAGCATTATTTGGGGACAATAACTCACTTTCATCACCATGTATCAGTACAAGCAAATGATGGGCTTTCTGTGGCTCTTGGATTAAACTTTTTCAAAAGTCCACCACACAGATGAAAATGCCCAGACATCTGCATTTAGCAACGAGAGAACGAGGACACAAGAACACATCCAAGTGTTGGCTCCATTCTGGCCAACTGGCATGAACCAAAACCAGAAACACAGACCCGTGGTAGCCCAACAGAACAGTCAGGTTTCAGAAGACGCTTGACCTTGACGTCAAACTCAAAGGCTGGGAGAATTGGGAATAAGCAGTACAGACGTGGAAAATAAAATACTCTTCCTTGTGATCTTAACGATGGGCCATCTCTTCAGAGAAACCTTCCACGACCATCCTGTCTCACCCTGCCTCATCACTCTCCGTCATGTTACCCTCAGAATTTTCTTTTTCTTTACAAGACGAAACAATTTCTGGAATCGCCCAATTAGTTTTCATTACTTGCCCGGCTATTCTATCCCTCCCATCCCAGAACATAACCTCCCTGAGAAGGAGAATTTTAACCACCCTCCACCAGCCCCTAGGAACAATGCCTGGAGCACAGTGGGTACTCAATAAATCTTAACTGAAAGACTTCCGACTTCACATTAGACAAGAGCAGAGGCTATTCTGTGTGCAAGAGTATTGTTTCATCAGCTGTTAACAGTGAAGCCTATGCAAGCTAGAATCTAGGCGCTCATCATGAACTGTCTGCTGACCGGAGACTGATTCTATGTCTAACAGTCAGTTGCCAGAGGGAATCCTAGGTGTCCAAGAGCGGCAGGGCAATTTGGGTTCTCCGCACCAAAGTAAGCATGCCCCTGAGTAAGCTCAAAGAAAAGGTTACCCAACTCCTCAACACCTGCTTCCTGATCTACACGATGAAAATCTCGCATTATCTTAGACTTCTCTACCTCAAAAAGTCTAATATTTTTCCACGCCTTTTTATTTTGCCAAATTTTGAGGTCTCGGCCTTCAGAAAGGGTGGGAGAATTGCACGAAGGACGCTATAGACAGCGACTGTTAGAAATTCTGTCACATTTGCTTTCCCTCTTCTTGTACATGTGAGTATGCATGTGTGAATGTGGGCACGTGCATCTGCGTGTATGCACGCGCGTGAGTGCTATGTGGTACGCGTAGCTACGTACATGTATGTAAGGGCATTAGGTGAACATGTGAGTGTACGTGTATATTTGGCTTGAATTGAGAGTTTGTGGCAGACATTGATGTACTTCATCCCTGAATACTTCATCAGGAATCTCATTAGACCAAGAATAGTCGCCTCTACTACAATTATCACACTCAGAAAATGTAAAACTTATAACTCTACGGTTCCCTAATAAGCAGTTGGTTTTCACATCCCTTAAACATCCCCAAATGTCCTTGATAACTTCTTATTTTCGGCCCAGGGTCCAATCACGTATCACCCATTATATTTACTTGTCCTCTTTCTTGAGTCTCCTTTAATCTAGAATGGTTCCCCAGCCGTGTTTGTTTGTTTCTTTTTGGCCCTGTATGACACTGACATTTTTGTGGTGTCCTGGGCCAGCTTCTTAGGGAACTTCCTTCCATTTTAATTGACCTGATTGTTTCCTCTAATTATATCTAGGGTGAAGTCTATCATTCTAAGTACCTGACATGACCAATGTAAAGTAGATATGAAATCCCTCTGGTTCCCAAAAGAAATTTTTAGGCTGAAATAGCGAATCAATGAAGGATAAGAACACTTCTGACACAGGCATCAGGTCTTGCCTGAGAAACAAGTCTCCTCAATTTGTTAAAAGCCTCCTCAACGCAATCAGGTTAGTGCTTCCCACACATTAGTCACTCACATATGATCTTCAAGAATTTTGTTACACCCAAGTTCTCCTTACATTAGCATTGATGCAATCATTTATTTTAATTCAACTTATTGAAACTGTTATCCTAAGAAATAATATCCATAACAACGGTTCTGCTGGGCTTGCTCTATTTTTCTAACACCTATCTGGTATACAAAAATACCGAAAACAAATCTGTGCACATCTAAAACCATCTCCCATAACACAGTGGGGTTCTGGGGGAAACACTGAGTACAGTAGGGTCGCCCTGCTGTGGGCACACACGTGCGTGTGTGTGTGTAGACCGAGTTGGCATAAAAGGCCTTCTCAAGAACTAAGGAAACAAGAAGGTGCCCAGGTTGTCAGGCCAAGTCAGGGACAACATCTAAACAAATGACAAGGCCTGCATTTCCTGAGAGGCACAGCTGCTATCTCCAGTCCCCTGACGCCAGATTGATTGCTTGTCTATTCATTTCCCAGGCCCTCAACAGGCAAGATTGAAAACAGGCTCAGGAAAATGCTACTCGGGCAAACTCTGACACTGATGGAAGGAATCACTGTGTCCTCCAGAAGATCACTTTGTGGCCTATAAAATATGCATATGGATCACAGAATTCCTGAGGTTTCATCCCCTCTGCATTTGCCAGAAAGAGACAGAGGCCTGGAGACGCTGGGTGGGTTGTCCGGGGTCACACTGCTCGTTGGTGGCAAACCAGAAACTTCATCTACAATCTCAGATCCCTGAGAACAGTTCATTCCACACCCCATGCTGAGGCCTGAGCCTATACAGTTTTTGATGTATAAAACCATATATATATACCATTACACATATAAAGCCATATTTATACACACACACACACACACACACACACACACACACACACATGCAAAACCACATTCTGGCTTCCTGAATCCCTCCTAAATGCTTTTTCAACCACAAATGTGTTCAGCCCCAAAGGCAAGGGGCAGAGGTTCATTCTCTGAACCTCACCATTGTCATTTTCGCTGCTCACCAAACAATCATCTTTCCCTGTGTCCCTTGCTCTGTGAACCATGCAGCCCTGGCCAGCCCATGCGAAAATGGTTCTAGTAACTCTACCCATTCTAATTCCTGCCAGGGTATAATCATACTATAAAAACTCAGCATTTGGACCTCCATAAAATTATTTTAGGGCTAGACCTCCCACCTCCTTTACACCTCAGGTCAAAGCCTTGTGGAGCAGAAGGCCTGGGGAGCTCAGGCATGGGTTGGCGAACCCCCCACACCTGTTCCGGCAGCTGGTAGACACCCAGCTATCCATTGGCCCAGGACGCTCTCAGGGGCTCTCCCCTCTCTTTCATCCCAACAGCCGATTGGTTACTGAGTTCTGTGGCATCTGTCTCCCTAGAACTTGTCCCCTCCATTCTCTCTTCTCCTTCCCTACTGATACACCTTGGTGCAGGCCCTCATGTTCCTCCCCTACACTGTTACAAGGTCCCCCCCGGTATCCCTGCCTACTGCCTGCCTACGAAGCCACCCTCTACATCAATGGCTCTCAAAGTTTGGTCCAGGGACTCCTGGGGTCTCTGAGACCCTTACATGAGAATGAGACTATTTCCATGATTCTGTAGACATGATTTGACTGTGAACATGATATAGACTATTTCCATAACAATACAGATATAATATTAAAGATGCGATTTGCCTTTTCTACACTTATTCTATCATGAGTGTACTGTGGAGTTTTCCAAAGGTTTTCTGACATGGGCTAAAGGAACAGAGTGAATCCAGAAGCAGATCTGAGAATCCCAGTCTTGTCTTAAGTCGGGTATTAGAGACGTGCAGAAACATAAAAGGATGTCACTCTTCTCACTGAATTTTTGTTCTGGAAAATAAGTTTTCATAAACATGTGTTCTTTATGTTAATAGGTAATGGGTTTGTTATCGTTATTTTAATGAATCAGCAATCATTTTTTAAAATTTCTCAGCCTTATTTTCTAATGGAAATGAGGGATAATATTGCCCACCTAAACGAAAACTGTTTGGGATCCTTCATACAGTAAATCCTTCATTCACGATATCTCTGTTTCCCTGTTCACCTCATTCATACTAGGGTCTCCAGGTATCCTTCCCCTCCTCTCTCTATCAGGCCAATACCAATTTTATCTTTCCCTCAACATATCCAGGGTCTCTAAAGCCCCTTTCAAGCCATTCTCATCAACTCACAGCCCAGGTAAGTATGACTCTTTTCTCCGTGATCTCCCTGCACCCAGAACATACACGTAGCACTCCACCTGTGATGCTTTATGAGCTCAGTTGTCCATAGATCCATCCCTCCCTCCTGTGTCCGCAAGCTCTCAGAGGTCAGAGACAGAATCTCACAATCTATATCTTTGTATCCCCAATCCCTGGAACAAATGCATATTTGTTAAATGACTTGAACACAGGGGAAGTGGAATAAACGGGACAGGGGGTTTCTAGACATCAGACATGGGGAAAGAGAATGAACGAGAAAGAGTGGGATCAAAGAATTCTGTCTGTCCAACTTGGGAGGGGTCTGCACAGAGCAGTGCTTTTTAAAGTCACTAGGCACAAGAATTATTGAAGGGGCTTGTTAAAATGAAGATTCTCAGCTCCACAGTTGCAGCTATTCTGACTTGGCTGGTTTGGGGCAGGGCCCAGAACTCTTCAGTTCAACAAGACATAGGGTACAGAACACATTTTATGGACCACTGGCAAAAAGAATATAATGGGGCGAGGGGTAGTAGTTAGTAGATTAGGCTGTGCCAAATCACCTGGGGCGGGGAGGTAGGGACAACAAAGAAGACTTGATGAAAATGCAATTTCCTGAGCCCCACCCCAGCTCTTCAGAATCAGAATCAGAGGTGCGTCCAGTGGGGCTTACCGTCAGGAAACTTTGCTCCTGTGTTTTAAGTCCTTAGTCATAAGAACCTGGAGCAGGGGTATTAATTCTGTCCTTTGTCTAATCATCTCTACTCATCCCTGAACCTTCCATCTATGAAGCAGAGACCATATGGTGCCCCTGGATGTAAATGGTAAATACCCACAAGGAAAGGCCCTTTGTGGGGTGGGGGGAGGTGCATATAAATGGATTCGAAGGAGAAGATGGGAAGCTTTTGGAAAAATACTGGATTAACAAAAAGAACTGTTTCATAGAAAGGCCAAAACACTGGAAGGACAAGAATCTCGCAAGTTTTCCAGAGGTTAAATGTCCACACTGTGCCTATGGATCCCACTCCCAATGTTCCCCCGTATAATCTAGAGCATTCACCACCCAAGGAGGTAACCACTATACCGAGCACTTGAAATGTGGCTCATGTGACTGAGGAGCTAAATGTTTAATTTTATTTGTGATTAAACTTAAAACCTAATACTCCAGTCACCGGAAAACACTCAAGCATATTTGAAGCAACGTGGTTATGGGGATTTGCTTTCTCAACAGTTTTTTGAAATCTGAACACAGGTCAAGTGTTTCTGATGAAAACTCAGCGTCCAAAGGGCAATGGGCTGTGAGTATAAAATACACACTAGATTTCATAGATTTGGTATGGAAAAAAATCAATAAATTTTAACTTGATTATATGTGAAAAGGATAATTTTGGATATACTGAGTTAAGTAAAAAAAATTATTAAACTTAATTTCACCTTTTTTCTTTTTACATGTTTAAAATTTCTTTGTTTAACACTTTAGTTTTGAGAGAGAGAGAGACAGAGCATGAGCAGCGGATGGGCAGAGAGAGAGAGAGAGAGGGAGACATAGAATCTGAAGCAGGCTCCAGGCTCTGAGTTGTCAGCAGAGAGCCCGATGCAGGGCTCCAACTCATGAACCGTGAGATCATGACCTGAGCCAAAGTCGGACGCTTAACCCACTGAGCCAACCCAGGCGCCCCTCTTTTTATATGTTTAATGCGGCTACTGGAAAATTTTAAATTCCTTAAGTAGCTAGCATTATATTTCTACCGAAGAGCGCAGTTCCATTCAAGACTATATAGAATGTGACTACTGAATGTTATTAAATATTTTGAAACCATCTTGGAACATTAGTTTATAGAGGGAAATGGCTGTTCCTCTATGAATTAGTCACCCCAGAGGACTGAAGGCTGATTCCAAGGATATTATCATTTTGGAAACTCAAATCTTTTCCAGACCTCATCCTTACTTTGCCTCCATCACAATGGATCAGATTCCAGGAGAGCTGATGAGTCCCTTCTGAAAAGAAGACTTAGAATTTTCAAGTCCCAATCTGGTGTGCACACCTGATCACCCTCTATATTCAGCAGCCTTACTTCAAATGACTTTGGCTTATTTCAAAACACCAGACCCAACCCTAAACAGTTTAAGAATTAACAGACAAGACTATTCACAACAATATACCCCTGGCTCTCAAAGACCCCAAATGTCTATTGAATACAGGCAACAGCATCTCTCTCCAAAGAGACTAGTTACTAAACCAACCACACTCTTTAGGTCAAATTCTGGCATGTTTGTTAAATACATTACCAGGGGCACCCGGGTGGCTCAGTCGGTTAAGCGTCCGACTTCGGCTCAGGTCATGATCTCGCGGTCTGTGAGTTCGAGCCCCGCGTCGGGCTCTGTGCTGACCGCTCAGAGCCTGGAGCCTGTTTCGGATTTTGTGTCTCCCTCTCTCTGACCCTCCCCCGTTCATGCTCTGTCTCTCTCTGTCTCAAAAATAAATAAATGTTTAAAAAAATTTAAAAATAAATAAATAAATAAATACATTACCAGACAGTGACATTTTTTTCTGACCCCTGCTGTGGGTTTCATGTGTCTGAAAACTGCTTTCATTGTTATTTCCCACGTTATCAGGCATCAACTCGCACCTTGAGACAGAGGTTTTTGGGCTCCATGGTCCCCCACTGAGGCCATGGTTACAATGCAGGGCATCCACAACTATGGGAGGTCTTTTCTGATTTTTTTCCCCCACTCATCAACAACTGGAATCTGGCATTTTCTTTAATTTTAAAGACAAGCAACAGATTACACTACTGTTAATTAGTACCTGTGACATCACCAAAAAAAAAAAATCACAGTTTGTTTTTTTTTTTGTTGTTGTTGTTTGTTTTTTTTTTTTTACATGGCAGCACAGTTGTTTAGAAATCCTGAAATAGGACCACCTGGGTGGTTCAGTCGATTGAGCACCTGACTCTTGATTTAGGCCCAGGTCACGATCCCAGGGTTGTGGGAAATAGCCCCTCCTTGGGATCCACGCTGAGTGTGGAGCCTACTTAAAAGTCTCTTCCCATCTGCCCCTCTCCCCCAACTCCTACTCTCTCTCTCTCTCTCTCTCTAAAATGTATATATATATATATATATATATATATATATATATATATATATATATAATGAAATCCTGAAAGATCATTTACGAATATCACAACTTTAAAATCAGGATAGTTAATTCCTCCTGACCACAGCCCCTTCTAATGTAGGGAGGGGATTACTGGTCAACTTCTCACCTGGTAGTCATTCAGCCACAAAACGGAAAGGGTGCATCTTCTCACCCAGGGATCCAGGCGTCGAGGCTGCTTAATGGCTGCCCCTGTCGACATTTGTTTATTCTTCGTGGATAAATAGAAAGAAGTCAACCACTTAAATTATTTGTTATAGTTCTGCAAAGCCGGACAGCTTAAATGAGAAGGTTTAATTCTTCATAAGTTAGCACTGGCTTTTGAAACATGACAGGTCTGTGGACTACAAATCCAGACCAGGCAAGTTCAAACACATCTGATGGTAAAGCTAACTATCCAAGTGTGTTATTTAAAGTGATTTTTTTAAAACACTGATGACGGAGTAGGCAGTGATATAGGTCATGCATAATATTGTAAGTTCAGTGTGACAGAGATTCCCAGAATCCCTGAGAATCAGGGCGTTTTGTAGGTGGTGGGGGTGGTGCTGTTCTTTGTAATTTTATGTACATTAATTTTTACATTTAAAATATTTCTAGACTTAATCTCGACAAATTTGAAATGTTAATTTTACATTTAAAAAATAAGGGAGAGGTGTAATGGTGCACATTTTCACCTGTTAAAGCCTTAGAAGCTGATGATGATGTGGAGGTTTTAGAGCTTGGGAAGCAAACAGTAACTTCCTAGTGACTCAATAAGTTACGATCAGTTTTTCTAGAAACCACTTGGCTCTTCCACCTGCAATATGAAAAGTGGATTAAAACCTTGCCTGTTATTACTGAATCTATTTCCCTCAGCTAAGTACAATATGAATGTATATTTAGAAACACTGCAACACATTCCCATTTTAAAAAAAGCTACGCGGGGCGCCTGGGTGGCTCGGTCGGTTAAGCGTCCGACTTCGGCTCAGGTCACGATCTCGCGGTCCGTGAGTTCGAGCCCCGCGTCAGGCTCTGGGCTGATGGCTCGGAGCCTGGAGCCTGTTTCGGATTCTGTGTCTCCCTCTCTCTCTGCCCCTCCCCCGTTCATGCTCTGTCTCTCTCTGTCTCAAAAATAAATAAAAACGTTAAAAAAATAAAAATAAAAAAAAAAATAAATAAAAATAAAAAAAGCTACGCTGGGCTTAGAAGGGCAAAACCAGGCAGGGCAGAAAGAAAGTGACGCACACTGAAGACCGGTATTTCTAGGCACTTGTTGTCCCAACATTTAGAAACACCCCGGCATCAAAACAATGCTGTCGCTTTTGAAAATTTTGTTCTTTTTTTTTTTTTTTTTTTTTGGTAACACCAAAAGCCAGATTCAGCCCACAATTTAATATTGTCAATACATTTTCTTCATTACAGAACTGGCACCCCAACTGTTACCTAAGCACTTCACTCTTCAAATCCCACACCCACATGTTCTGAACTCATCTGCACTCAGATATGAATAAAGATGAATAGCATCTTGAGGAAATAGCTTCTCCATTCTCAAATGGCAAAAGCCATGAAGCAAACACGTCACGGTGTCTGAGGGATTTCTCAGAGGAACAAGAAAGAACCCTAAAGCCACCATTTTGTTAGAAAAAAAAACCACATCCTTCACTGGCAACGCGCCCACTAGGGATTTAAAGTCCAAAGGAACTTCAGAAGTTCCAATACTGAGAGGTTCTGTGATTCTCTTATGAAGAAATGACTTTTCTTTTTCCTTTTACTAAATTTCAGATAATTACATTTTGGTAGGTCAGCAGTCCAACTCAGCATCTCTTTATGGAGAATGGTTCTAGGAGACCTTGATGAAATTGCAAATGCTTGGAAATAGTCACTTGCTTGCATGCTGGGTAAATAGGAAAGCATGCTGACTGTATTTATTTTACTATCATTATGTCTCCGTGGGGTGGGCTAGTAAAAAAAGTGCAGGCTGTTAACAGCTTGGTATATACATACACGTACACACACCCCCCCACACACAGTATATTCTAAAAGAATTTACTCTTCCTTCATCTCAAACCGTGCCTGCAGAAAATCCCCAATACTTGAATGGTTTTCCAAATATGTGTTTATAAGTTGGATGGTTGTCACTTCATTCATTAGTGTTCATTCATTCGACAAGTTGTGAGTGAATGCCTACTATGTGCCAGGCTGGTGGTGAACATCACATACACTGGTACCAACACAGGCCCATCTTTGCTCAAAGGAACGTTTCACAAGGTGGCTGGGTGCCCAGGCTAACCTACGGTCACCTCCTGTATCAGTCATCTCGGGCTGCCATAACCAAATACCAAAGCCAAGGTGCCAGCATGGCCAATGTCTTATGAGGGATCTCTCCTTGGGTTGCAGATGGCCACGTCCTTGCCGTATCCTCGCGTGACTGTTCTTGAGTGGGTGTGGTTGGAAAGAGAGGATGTAAACTCTCTAATATCTCTTCTTATCAGGGTGCTACTCCCGTAATGAGGGGCCCACCCTCATCACCTAATTACCTCCCCAAGGCCCCATCTCCGAACGCCATCACATTAGGGGTTAGGGCTTCAATACCTCTTTAATATCAAATGTGCTATTTCATCTGTCATGTTAATTCAATAGACCTAAGTCTTTCAAATCCATCTCAGAAGAGTGGGACTTTGGCTCCTCTGCCATTTGGCTTTCTGTAGTGGTTAGGGCTGAGGGCCTTAGACACCAACAGAGGATGAGAGCCAGAGGAGCACCAGACCCCCCCCAGTCCTAAGGACGCAGGTGGTTTAGGGTTTGGAAGAAAGTAAAACAGGCTCTGAGGCTCTCAGGTCAGCATCTAAAGCAGAACTGATAAGATCTCCGCAGTGAGGTCGAAATTCAGAAACGATATGCTTTTTAAAATCCAGTATCCTTACTCCAAGGCCTGCCTCCCTCTTTGAAGTTCTCGTGATCAAGTTCAATCAGGCAGTACAGCAAAACAAATAAAAATAACACAAACTCAGAATACAGCAAGATTCAACGTGTTATCGTGAGGTTTTCACAAAACTGCAATCACAGAGCACTTTTCGCTGGACCTGAGGAAGTAGGGTAGGTGGGTATTCACACCCCACCCCCCAATACATTAAAGGCAACGCCCACCAAGCTCAGCCCCTCCACTGGACGTAATTTGACTCTTCGAGGTTTGATCATTTCCTTAAAAGCCCGGATGATCAAAGCCAGCCTGGCACGCAAAGGGATCAAAGAGGAGAAATTACAGAAATCCAGAAGCAGGTTTTGACTCTAAAACTTAGGGCAGCGGACTTCCTTTCAGACCATCCTCTGCCAC
This sequence comes from Panthera leo, assembly GCF_018350215.1. Taxonomy (NCBI): domain Eukaryota; kingdom Metazoa; phylum Chordata; class Mammalia; order Carnivora; family Felidae; genus Panthera; species Panthera leo. Next base: position 142,500,812 of record NC_056687.1, on the reverse strand, counting down.
CTCAAAAAAAATAATCAGCACACGTCACAGAGGCTGAATGCACCTTTCGCCCTGGTCCTCGATCCATGCAGAAGCAATCGAGAACTTTTAGCTGGATCTCTGACATCCAGACTTCCAAAACGGAAGGTCAAGCTCCTTCCTGTTTCTAACAGAACGAAGGGGAAAAAGACACTCCTACGTGTCTCTTCCCTCATCTAGTGTTAAAATTAAAAAAGCAGGTATCGTTGGGTGACTTAAATCGGGCTGTGCTGGATGGATGGTTCTGCCATAGCACACAGGGTCTGGGAATAATTCTAAGGCATCTCTCGTTCGTTCCAAGGGCTTTTATTTCCATAGTACTAAAGGCTCCTTACAGCCACTGATGTAGGACAAGAAATATGATAGCCATTTAGCAGAAACCCGGGGCTCAGAAAGTTGAAGGGACTCTCACCTCTGGTCACACAGCTAATGGCAGAATCCTATTCAAAATCAGGAATTCCAAGGGCAGATTTTATCATCTTTACATGGGCTTGGGAACCTAGAAGTCCATTCTTCTGCAGGAGGCTGGACGTAGCCTGCGGATGTGTTTTGTATTTTGTTTTGTTCTGTTTTTAATTGAGCTGGTCCAACCGTCAAACATCAGGAGGTTTCACATAAAAACCTGGATTTCTGACTTCTGGGGGGAAAAAAAAGCTCAGATCTGTCCTCACACAGGGCAACCAAAGAACAGAGCTAAGAGGAGACTGTAGCCCGCTTTCCCATGGATAACCCAGAACCCAAACACAGTCAAAGACTCTCTCCTTCCACGGTCTCATGCTCAGCTACACAAAACCCTAACAGCTCAGGCTGTTCCCACTTCCACGCCTGTGCTCACATGACTTCTGTCTTCCTGGGACGTCTCTGCCTGTCTTGCCAGTTTGGTATGTGTATGTGATCAGTCTTTCAGGATCCAATTCACATGCCCTTGGTTCCAAAAAGTCAGTTCTTGGTATCCCTGGAAGAACGAACCAGCCTCTGTTCTTGAATATTTTTTGTGTTTATTTTATTTATTTAAACATTTTTTAAATGTGTATTTATTTTTGAGAGACACAGAGACAGAGTGCGAGCTGGGGAGTAGCAGAGAGAGAGGGAGACACAGAGTCCAAAGCAGGCTCCAGGCTCTGAGCTGTCAGCACCGAGCCCGATGCAGGGCTTGAACCCACGAATGGTGAGATGATGTCCTGAGCCAAAGTCGGATGCTTAACTGACTGAGCACCAAGGCCTCCCTTTTTGTGTTTATTAAACGTCTTTTCATGTGTGCATATTCAGTGTTGGGCACATAGTAAGCAATCAGCTATGTTTTGATCCGTACTAAAAACAAAGAATTAAGTAGTACTTATCATGTACCAGACGCGGTTCAAAGCACCTAATACATATTAACTCATGTAAGCCTCACAACTCTCTATCCTTACATTCATCTCACCTAGAGAAAATGGATGTCTGAGGATATTTAGGCACATTAAAGGTTAGGGAATATTCTTGGAGTCACTCACTCTGCTATTCAGTTGCAGAAGGGGAATTAGAACCGAGTCTGGCTACCTCTGGATAGATGGGTAGATGAAAAGACAGAAGGAAGGGAGAGACGGAAGAAAGGAAAAAGAGAGGAAAGGAGGGAGACCCAGTCAGGTGAACTGTTAGGAACAGGAAAAGGCACGTTCTGTGGCAGCAACCACAAGGTCCCTGGTGGGGCCAGGGCAGTGTCGTATGCTGGTAAAATGTAGCAACAGATTCTCTGCATCAAAAAAGCCCTGCTTTGCAGTGTCTGTGAGTTTCTGTGGTGCCGATAATCCTACCGTGGAGGATTTTGAGCTCTCAACGTGATATCACTGAATGCAGAGTTGGAAAGAGGAAATGGGACGAGTCGGTGGCACTACCCGGTACTAACACGTCAGCTCAGATACACCAGAGTGCAGGATGCACCTAGGAAGGCGACAGAGGAAGAGACAGGCAGGACCAGGTGAGGAAGGAACTATGGAACCCTACTGAGGATCGTCCTCAATACAACAACGAGTAACCTGGAAGTTTTTAGTAGCAAGTGACACATCATACAGTTATGAAGACAGGCACACAGTCAAACCTCAGGAGCCCCTCCTTCATCTTTCCTGCAACTTTCCTGAGTGACAGTTACTGCTGCAAGGAAACTTACCAATGGTTCTGCCCTTTGCCTACTCTATCCCTTTTCACCTGTCAGCTGTCGTTCCCTCTATCAATCCCTCTGCCGACCACCACCATCCTCTTATTCTGGGCTCCTGGAAGTGCTCTGGGGGTCAACAGACCCTCAGGACTGGGGAGTCTCTGCCCATCATTACTGGTCCTCTGGTATGTCAGGGCTGGAGGGCCTAAGCAAAGAAGTGAGCTTGAACGAGCTCAACAGGAAAGCCATCATACGGAGTATTATCAGTAAAGCAAAGCCAGACACATCCTTGACATTAGAGACCACAGAGCTGGAAGGGGCTCTAGAAAGCCTCCAGTTTACTGGGGAAGTAGAGCAGAGGGCAGTCAACTTAACCAGCCCAAAGACATCATGCTGATTAAGGCCAAAGTTTGATGTAGAATGAGGTTGCCTCGTTCCCAAATACTCTACCTGCATATAAGCAGGATGTTTTCTGAGATGTTTCTTCCCTCCTGAAAAGTCAAAGGCTTTCTTAGGAGAACTTTTTCTATTAAGCAGGTTCTACTTCACCAGATAGAACAGACAGAAACATGGTGATCTCCACGATCGGGGACATCCTGGCATCCTCCCGTAACACAGGACAGTATGAGCCATCTGTCTGGAAAACACTCCTATGACCACAGTCTCCTTTCTATCACTCATGGCCTTATTCATCAGTTTAAGAATTCAGTTCTCCAGACCCAGACCTTTCCCCCTGGGTCTCCATCTACCTAGCCTGCACTGAGGCCATTTCCTGACAAGCAGGAAATGGACAGGGAAAGGAAATGAATCATTATAGCAGCTCTGCTTTGGAGAAAAAAGTGTTGGAGGGGAACTTAAAACTTTCAGCTGAAATGCACACTTCAGGTGACCAGCCAAGGCGACAGGGCACGTAGCCAAGGCAGCCAGCCATCAGGGACTGAGATACAGGCCAATCTTCACCTAGCCAGGAGCCAGATGCTGCTGCCTATTTTCTAGTTCTTACAGAGGCATCCCACAGCCTGCCTGTGCCCCTGATATGTGAGTCTCTTTCAGGTAACAGTGATTTTTATTTGCCAATGCCCGTCATTGTCTACAACCATGACCCCTAGGAATAGGGCAGGTAAGGCCAGTTCCTGGGGCCGGAAAAGTGAAAATTGGTCCAGAGAGAGAGAAGATCCCAGAGAGACAAAAGAAGCTGGGAGGACCCTGTTATAATCTGCCCAAGTCTGTTCCGATGTACTCCTACCGCGTTAGCTGGAGACATTGAACATGGGTCCAAGGTTTTTGGGGTCGCAGACCTCTAGGGCATTTATCAACAGAATGCAAGTGATCCATAAACCTGAACAGGGAAAGAGTCACAACTTTGTTTATGAACACTGCACTACAATTTAGTATTTCATTCCATCATAAAGGCAGGCAACAATACTGCCTTTACGGTCTGCCATGTCGTAAAAGCACCAAAGACTTTGCCACTGACAGAAAGCAGACTTCTTCGTGTCCGAACACAGCTGCTGCAGGTGTCTCAAAGCAGCCCCGTTGCAGATCCCTACTTAGGAGAGATGGTGGCCATCTGTCCCACCAGATCTTGTTGTTACACATACATTAGGAGCTTACAATGGTGTGCGTGGTTGCGCGCGCGTTTGTGTATCTAGTGTTATAATCTTCTGGGTTGCATTTGAAGCATTTAAACACGTCATTCTGCGGGTCCCTAAGTTTGGAGGACTGCCAAAGGGCCACAGGCATCAATGAGATGAAGAGCCATTGATTGGCCTGGTGGTAGAGAAGCCACATGAACAGGGGACAGGGGAATGTGGGTATGAGACCAGGCCCTCTGGCTGAGCAGCCAGCCTGCCTGTCCTTTGACCTACACCTTGAGGAATTATTTGGGTACGTTATTTTTCCTTGTACACTTCTTCAGCCCTTTATCATCCCCATTAGCTTTCCGTATCTTCTTATTTTTATGCCTTTTAAATCTTATCCCTCATATTTGGCATACTATTAAATCTCATTTAGTCTTTCTGTGCACAGAGCTGGGTTTTCTTCCTTCAGGTGGTCTGTTTTCTTTCCTGGCCTACCTCTCTCACCCCCTTTCTCTCCTTGCTGTATCCTGTTACCTCTCTCTTCGCCCCCCTGACCCAGCTGGCTGTCAGTCCTCCCTCCTTCCTGGATTTTGCAGCAGATGCTTCGGGCACCAAGCGCCTACAGTCCACCTTGCACTGGGGAAGGGAATTTATTTTGTCTAGATGACACGTTTCTAAGGAGCCACCAAAAAACAGACTGACCACCTGAATAAATGACAACCAAACATTCCATGGGAGAAGGGTACCTGCCTTTGCCAACGCAAACTTAAATATAATCTGTAGGAGGATGGGAAACACTCCTGCTTGATAATCCCTGCTGACCAGATGTCTAGGGAAGGTCAGCAGACTAGACCAGGATTCTTCTCAGTGCATAAACTCCCAGAGTAGCAAAAGAGAAGTATACTGCTTAGTCACTGCTAACAGGGGGAGCCCTCTGTAAGCAGGCCTTTACCAGCACTGCTTTTCTAAATCAGAAGTGAAGAGGTTAGACTAGAGGGAAAGCCAGTGTGCCTTCATGACCTGTGTGCTTTTGCTCTGGACAAACATCCAAGTGCACTGCGCCTCCTCCCTGCCCTCACCAGGGGAAACATTTGTCCTGAAATAGCCAACTCTCCCGGCAAGGTATTGAAGGCTTACATGTAGACTGAAAACGTGTATCAATGGCCTAAAAAATGAAAGGAAGAAAGAACAAAAGGGAAGAAATAAAGAGAAGAAAGAGAAAAAAGGAAACGAATCTGCATTTGAAGACATGCTTCATTTTGTGGAGGGTTATTCTGTGTTCGAGAATGGTTCACAATCTTTTATTTTTTTTTTAATGTTTCTATTTTACTTCTTCTTCTAAAAAAATGTTTATTTATTTTGAGAGAGAGAGAGAGCACATGCAGAGGAGGGGCAGGGAGAGAGAGAACCCCAAGCAGGCTCCGTGGGGCTCGATCCCACGAACTTGAGATCATGAGCTGAACTGAAACCAAGAGTCGGACGCTTAACCGACTGAACCACCCAGGCACCTCTGTTTCCAATTTAATTCTAAGGAAAGGCACAATTCTTTTTAGAAAACTATCTGAAAGTGTAGTGACACTTACATTGGAGAGTTGTTAACATATGAAGCAGCTCAGAGAACTTGGGATAAATTGAAACCACAAATTTTATAAACTTCACTGATCTGTTCATTGATCCTCTTAAAGAAAAAAATCCATTTTTATCAGGGTGGTTCTTTTTCAACACTTGTTCATTTATTTATTTTAAATGAATTATACTGCCCTTGCCAACAACTCACCCCCTTTGGGAAAATAGCATGTTCCAAGGCTGTTAGCTCTTGAGAAGACTGCAGACTTCATTCTCACATAAAATTTCATACGCCATGTTACAATGTATTAATTCACTGGGCTTTTATAAGGGATATACAATTATATACTAGTATGTCAGATATAAAAGCTGCCATCATGGTTCCCAACCACTTGTAGAATAAAGCTCTCCAAAGTCACAACCTGCAGATAAAATATTAGATTTATTGATCTTATGGAATATTCAAACTTAAGTGTAAATTAAGATAGTATATATTTATTTAAAATAAAACACACAAGGGTAAAACTTCTCAGATTCTACTTAGTGAACCTTTTTCCCCTCCAACGTCTTCTTCAAACTCCACAGAAACTTATTATACGGCTTCTCTTGTTACTCAAAGTAGGTCAAGTTCAGATGCTCCGGTCCTTGATTATGTTTTTATTTTCAAATATCTCACCCAAACTGAGAATTTTAATTCATGCTATGTATTGCATAAATGCGTTTATTCATTGTGTTCTGAATAAAAAGGCTTCGGGTTTTTTTTTTCCATACTCTTTTCCCCAGAACATGCCGTTTAAAGCAGTTGCTCTTCTGCCAACAAACTGATATCAGTTTATATGATTTAAGGTAGATACACGCGCAAAGAATTGTCCCAGCAGAAGTGCTGTGTGGGCCCTTTAACACTACACCACATAAAAGCCACAGTGAAACAGGGAGAAGGGATGCCAACCACATAAACAGGATGAGGCTCCAGCTAAGTCTCCTATCATCCCTGAAAAGCTACAAATTGGGAACCAGGATGTCTGCCCAGATCAAAAAGGATTCTTCTTCCTGTGCTTCCTAAAAGAGAGACCATTTCTTTTGGATTTTGTCATACCTGATTTCAACGGTACATCTTTTCTCCTCTAACACTGCTGTGATCTCACTAGACCAGCTTCTCCACTTTAATGTGAATTTTCATGGTTTCCCCTGAAGATTGGGACAGCTATGTATATTTTGTTTTCTGACTTAACATAAAATAATATTCATTTCTAATAAATTCTCTAAAAATGTGAGTGCTCCCCTCGAGATAACAGGGGATTCTGGGATTCGGACCAGTGAACCCAACACAGAAGGCAAACTGAGGTGGTGGGGAGGCGGGGAAGGGGAAAGAACAGCATCTCTCAGTTCAGTCTCTCCATGGTCATTCCTGTCACCCCAAAGCCCTTTATCAGCCGACCTCCATCTACCCCCACCCCAGGTTCTTGACAGCAATGATCCCTCACCTTCACCTTTTCCTCCTTCACCCCTAGTTACTGCCTGACGGCTTCTGTCCTGGCTTCTCACAACATCAGGGATGCAAATCCTACCCCAGGCTACATAAAAGGCACCAAGCTTTCACCATCTGTCTGCCTGTAACTCTCACCCCTCTGTGTGGCTCTAAGGAACAGGTTTTTCCCAATCCCCCTCTCTGTTTACTCCAACTGACTTTTTCTTGATTTGTCTCCAGGGGTAGGACCTCCTGATGCCAGTAGCTACAGAGAAAAGACATGGGATGTTCTTAGAAACCAAAATTTTGTCCTATAAGAATGGCTAGGGCCATATGGCATCCCTAGGCTGCTGAAGAAGGTCCCTTTGTTATAAGGTCTCTGTGGGTAACAAAGTAGCAAAGGGCTATTTTCCCCCTCTCTGAGCCTCAGGTATATCCGCTAGAAAGATATTGTTTTGCCTCAGATTTGCAACAGCCTAAAGTGTGACCCAACGGTCAGAAATTCAGAAGAAATCATACCAAATCACTCCATTGTATTCAAAAGAATTTTCCCCTCTGATCTACTATGATTTCTCTTATTTTCCCAAATACTTGGGAGTGAGGCCAGACAGAGCTACTCCTCCTGACAAAAAGACTGCTACAATGATTGGGAATCCATTCAATTTTATTGAACGTCACCTAAAGGTTTGCATGGTTACTTAAACGCTGTTGATTTGAAGGCTTATAAGTATTTGGTTGCAATTTCTTGCAAATGAGACACATTTGTGATGGTGTATCCGTTATATGATAGTTATTTTTTTCTGGTTATGCTGACTGAGGCAGTTATGAAGAATTAGAAAAATGAACTTTCTTTTAATAAGTTTTTCCCTAATTAATTTTAAGATGCTGAAAAACAGCAGTGGCCATAATCCATTTATGCATCAACATGGCTTATTTTGGCCAAGAGTCAGAAGACAGTGGTTCCAGCACTGGTTATGTTAGGAACACACAGAGTGGCCTTGAACATATCACTGAATCTCCTCCCTGCTTCTGGATTGGGGGCAGTGATATCTGAGATCCCTTTAGCTCTAATATTCTGTGGTTCAATCACTAGAAAGACACTGGCAAAACACAGTTTCTACGGTTTGTGACTATAGATCTCTGCTCACGTTTGGATTCCCCCCTCTCCACTGCTCTTCATATTTTAAATGGGAAGGTCTACCAAAAGGTTCAGAAAAGAAGTCCATTGCCAGCAGCCAGTTCCCTAAATTTGCTTTCAGCACCAGGATCCCATTCTACCAAGATGTACCCCAACAGACTCTGAGAGAGGGGACATGCCCCATCAGCCTCCCACAGTATGCCTGCGGGGTTTGGAGTAAAGGGCTGGGAGACCTCACCCATACTTCCTTGTGGACAAAAGGTCTTTAGTACCAAACAGGGTCAGGGAGCTTGGGACACACCCAGTGTTCTCTACCCACAAGATTAACCAGCTTCCCCACTTGCTGGCTGGATGACAATGAACACATAACTTAAGTTCTCCATGGTTTAGTTTCCTCACCCATAAAATGGGGAAAAAATAACTGTCCTCCAGGGCTGTTGTGAGGAGTAAAACTAAAACAGTTCACGCAAAATATCAAGAATAGTGCCTGGCACAGAGTAAGAGCTCAATAAACACTGGCGCGGATTATTATTACTACCTGTCTCCCCAGGATATCTCAGCAACGCGGGGGTGGGGGTGGGGGAGGACGGACGGGGACACTTTGGTGTGCAATTGAAGTCTTCCTTCAAGAGTTCCCCAGGGACATGTTCCAACCTGTTTCTCCATGCAGAGGGAAGTGGCCCGAGCACAAACCCAGGTAATAGGCATCCGGAAAGAAACTGGCCCTGGGGTAGTTCTCGCGGGGTGAGGGACTTCATTCTGGGATCCTACCTCAGGTATCCAGGTAATTCGGCAGAAGCCAACGCTCTGTCCCCTGCGATGCCTGGCCTGTGAGGGTGTGGCCTTTGTGCTCAGGAGCCGCGGGGAGTCAGCGCTGAGGGAATCCCCGGTCCCGCTCCTCGGGGCTCTGAAGCCGGCCGCGGGGAGACTGGAGCTCGCTGCTCCAGGGGTGCCCCAGGGTGGGAGTGAGCGACCTCAGGATTCCTCCCCCGGAGCCCTGGCAAGTCGACGTCTGTTCCGGAAGGGTCTGGCCAAGGCGTGGGGCCCAGAAAAGGAGACTGCGCTGAGCTCTGCTTTCTCCCGGCTGGTTACGGGAGAGCAGCAGACTTATTATAACAGGGCAACCGCAGAGGCGGCTGTGCCCCGAAAAGCCTGCACGTGGGAGGCCTGGGCAAGGAGGGCCAGAGGGTTTTAAACAGCTCGGGACCCCACGCAACCTCCAAATTCTTCGATGGGCCAGTGGAAACCCGGCACTGGACTCTCCAAGGTGCTGCTTGGAGAGGGGCGTGCACCTCCTCAGAGAGAGAAGGGTTAAACGAGGTGCTTCCAGGCCTTTGGTAGCCCACCTGGAGAAATGGAGCCCGGGGGGGGGGGCGCCCCTTCTCTGCAACAGCAGTCTAGGCCCCCTCCCGCAAATGGTCTTCCATTCGGGATTGCTGGGGGGCAAAGGAGGAGAGAGCCTCGCCTTCCCGCATCCGTTAAGGCGGCTGCAACAACCACAAGGACCTACCGAGGGGCCCAAACGTGGAAAGACCCACCTCTGCCCGGGGCCCCGGCCTGGAAGCTAAGTCTCCCCTCATCGGATGCCCACACCACCTCGCCCTGCGTTTCCCGCACGCCCTCCGGCTCTTGGCTCCCGAGCCTGCGGGCACAGCTTGGGGCTCCCCCACTCCCTCGCTCCGCCCAGGTGCGATTTGCGGAAGGGCGGGGGGGGGGGGGGGGGGGACGGAAAGGTGGCTTCCCACTGCAGCCTCCGCCCCTGCGCTCTCCTCCAACCGGTTCGAACCCCTGTCTACTCTCCTGGCGCTGGGGACTCCCCCCTCCCCCTGGCCGGCACACACGCCTCTCCTGGGGGCCAGGAATCCCCTTCCCACCCTGCGGCTGTGCAGACCTCCTTGACTCCAGAGCGCCCGGCAGGGAAGGTGGGCGTGGGTCTACGGACTCGGCTGCGGAGGTGGAAGGGTGTAGAAGCGGGTGCCGGGGAAAGGAGAGGACTCTGGTCCTCTTAGAGCCAGGAAAAGCATCCCTGGTCCATGATCTGACCACTCGGTCGCCGCCTGAGACGCCAACGCATTCACAATCTCGCCTGGAGGTTTGTTTCTCCTAGAGAGGAAGATCGCCCCGTTCCAGGCACCCAGAAGCCGGCCTTCCCAAGTACCCCCCCCCTCCACCCCCCTCCCCCCGGGCTCTGGCATTCCAGGGCTCCATTCTGCCTCTGCGCCTTCCCAGGTGCCCAGCCCCTCCCCCCATCTCTATTTACACACCCGGGCCAGAGCTCTCCGGACTCAAATCCTTTTTCCTCCGTGTCAGGTGACGGCTTGGACTGGCCCCTCGCCCACTTTAAAAGCGGAGCCCTTTGGTACCCTGTCAACCAGATCTACCCGAGACCCCCACCCCCACCCCTCCAGCAACATTTCTCTCCCCAAATGACTTACTTCACCCACCCGGATCTGCACTTGCTGTTCCCGCGGCACACAGCCGCAAGCCACTCCAAGGGTTTCATTACCGAGTTCGGGGTGGCATACGCAAGGATGGACCGTGCTAGACTGAGCCCCAAGGGTGGCCGCAGCCTCCTCCCATGTCCCACCCCTCCTATTGCATTCTCTCTGCTCCTATCCCACCCTCACGAGCAGGATGAGCACTGCTGAGTCCCAAACCCTCGCCTCTCTAGCGGGAGCTGCAGGGAGTGAAAAGTCGACTGGCAAGAACACCGAAAGAGAAATGGGCAGATGCAAACGTCAGGGGTGGTAGTGGGGGAGGGCTGGGGGAAGGGCGCACGCGAGAACTAGACCTGCAACTTGCACGGCACGGGGTGAGCACCGCGCGGGGAGGGGGGGGGGGGGCACAAAACTTTGCAGACTATTGCACAGCAGCGGGCTGCAAGCGAGCAGGGGGTCGACTTCCCCCCGCCAGGAGGGGTCTCTCCCGGGGTCTGCGCCAAGGGGACCGGAGCTTTGGACGTGGCTCTGACCTGGGGTGACAGTTCCCCTCTACTTGTTACGGGAAGGGACGGCCTAGGCACCCGGGTAGAGGGACGACACCGCGCTTTGCGAAAAGCAACAGGCGGCTGCACCTTACCTTGCGCCAGTCCCGGGCCGGGGTGGCTGCTCCATCCTCGTGGCGCAGGGAAGAGGCGTTGGATGCGTCTGCCTGGGGGTGTGAGCTGCCAGAGCTGCAGCGCCCGCTCTTCCCACCCCGCTGCCAGCCGGGCTGCCCACCCCGGACCCGGCCGGCCGGGAGGGCTCGTTCCCCGCCGCGGCGGCGGCGTTAGTGCGCGGCGGCAGGAGCGCGGGACGCCGGCTGTGCGTGGCTGGCCGGCGTCCTCCGGCGCCTCCACCGAGCGAGGGTGCGGCTCCGGGCGGCCGTGCGGAGCACCGCTTGGCTCCCGCTTCTGCGGCGGCTGCTGCAGACCCTGCGCCCGGCCCCGGAGCCTTGCAGGAGGAGGAGACAAAGACGCGAGGGAGGCGAAGCGCCGCTCGCCCAGATGCGATCGTCTCAGGCACTAGAGGGGAATCGCCTCCAAACCCCGGCTGAGGATGAGGGAGGAGGGGCGAGGAGGCTGGGGACGGGAAAAGCAGCAGGGAACGAACGTGACAGTCAGAGCCCTGCCACCGCCTCTCCCGCGCTGCCCTCTCGCCAGCCGGGTGGAGGGTCCGGAACGGAGAGAGAGGGCGGGGGCTGAGCGTTTGCTGCGGGAGGAGAGGCGCCGAGGTGGGAGTATGGGCTCCCTCCGCCTCCCTCGCCTGCCTTCCTCGCACCCCGCCGGTGCAGAGCTCCTCTCTCTGGAAGCTACGGCCCCATTCTTTCTCCTGTTTATCTAACTACTGAGATCCGAGCTGAATAAAACCGGCAGAAGAAGCATAATGAGGTGATGGGTTGATTGTCCTCTAATGGGGAAAAGGCGGATGCCTAACATCTCTTCGACAAATGATGGCCTACTGGGTGCCAAGTGCTGTATGTAGTAGGCTGTTCCGGGGTAAGAGGGATCAAGTGAGCTATTCCCCGAAGGCTCTATGTTCCAATATCAGAATGATCCCCTGCGGTTCCTGAAGCACAAAGTTTTGGCCATGAGTCCTGGGCCTTGATCCCCACCCCCTACTAGTCCAGTTTCCCAAAGCAGAAGAAGGTGTTAGAATTCAATTTGCCTTCCCGTTGCAGGGATGACTTTCTACAGCCAAAACCAAAACCAAACCAAACCAAACAACAACAACAACAACAAAACGGCGTGCAGAGTATATATAGACCTTAAGAAAGTGTATGTGCGTGTGTTCATGAGTGTTTGCTAAGATTAACACAAATTGCTGGTTTCAGTGGTTCTCAGTTCATGATTTAAATTATTTAGCAGAGCTGCACCTAAATAAATAAATGAATCAAGAAACAAGCAAGTGGGGCCAGAGGAACCAGCCTTCCCAGCATCTACACATACCACCTTCTTTTACAGCCCTGTTTCCACCCCAGCCCTCACCCCTCACTCCAGGCAGAATTACTTTTCCTCTTCTCTTTGCTATCACAGTCAAATTTGCCAATCACTTGCAGAATTCACATAGGTATAGATTTTTTTTTTACAGTTTTCTATTGCATCACTCACCTGTATTACCTCCTTTTTTCTTCTTTTTTTAGGATACCACTGCAACATCCAGACTTGTTTTGTGTCTAGTGGGTACTCAAGGAAAGCTTAGCCTGTTGGAAGTCGTTTTCTCCTTTAAACACTGCTAAATCCCAGTGTGTCTAGAATTAAAGGAACTTGGGTGACGAAATTTGGGAGGGTTTGGGGAAGGGGAGGGCACACACAGTTCTACTCCCAGCTCCTCTGACCTAGAAATGGAAAAGCATTTAATTCATTTTTTGTTTCTGGACACTTTTCTTTTCCCACTGACCAGCCTGCGTCTGTTTGCTGAATTCCCATAAGCAAGGGAAACCGAGTTGTTGGGCAACTGCATAGAGCAAGTGATATGTACTCAGTTGCCCACACCTAAAGCAAACCCATTCCAGGCAGAGAATGACCAAAAAAATCTTTATTATTTCATGACCTGTGTCAAGTATGTTGAAAGACTGCCAAGGTGTCCTCATTTCCAATGAGGCTCTCTTATTGTAGATGCATTTTAGAATAGTTTGAAGAGTACTTCATTGCTGAGAGGTAAAAAAAAAAAAAAAAAAGTGCTATGTAGTTTAGGGATATTTAAAATTGTTCTTTATTTTCTATCCCCACTTCCTATGCATTGTAGGATGGATACCATCTAGATCGGGGATGTGCTAAGGAAAAGGTCCATAATGTGTAGGAGATTAGAAAACATGATTGCTAAGATATCTTCTATTTCTAAGATGAAACTGTGATTGGAAAGGTTGTGGTTTTTTTGTGGTTTAAGTTCTGTTTATTTATTTTGTTTTTGTTTTTTAAATGAAGTCTTAGGACTTATGGTTGGCAGGTATGTAATTTGGTGTAACTTTTCTGAAGGGAAATATGATGTTACTCTTGAAAGCATAAACTTTTTGGAGGTCATTGTCCCTAAGACTGTACTTCTGGAAATTCATCATTAGGAATAAATAATGGATATTCAGTAAGACTTATATGCAAGGATATTCATTACAGTGTTGTTTACACTAGTGGAAAATTGAAAATAAACAAAACCAAATTGAAATTTCTAACAAGACTGGAATAGTGAAATGTTTTTTAAATCTATAAATGGATACTGGTCAGACATTAAACTGTGGTTGTAAATGAGTTAAGTGAGTATTGTTATAAATGATAATTATAATTTTAGATGCAAAAAAATCAGATGCACAAGATGAGAGACACAATAATAAAAATTAATATCTGGAGTCAACAGATGTAGGTTTGGAGCTATACATTTCTACTTGATAGCTATGTAGAAATCTTAGACTTGAACTTCCAATTCCTTAACCGTATAATTGGTTGATGTTAATTACCTCATAGTGTTCTGTTTTCATTGAAATTTGCAAAACACTTATTTCACAAATAAGTGCCTACTACACGGTAAAAATCTCAATATGTTTTTCTCTTGGCAATCATTACATGTATAAATGTGAATATATGCATATGTTTAGGCTCGTGTCTAGAGTAATGTATACTCCAGTATTAACAGTGGTTATCCCTGTTCATACAGGGATTACAAGTATCTTTTAAAATATATAGGTTAGGGGCGCCTGGGTGGCTCAGTCGGTTGGGCGACCCACTTCGGCTCGGGTCATGATCTCACGGTCTGTGAGTTTGAGCCCCGCATCGGGCTCTGTGCTGACAGCTCAGAGCCTGGAGCCTGTTTCAGATTCTGTGTCTCCCTCTCTCTCTGACCCTCCCCCGTTCATGCTCTGTCCCTCTCTGTCTCAAAAATAAATAAATGTAAAAAAAAAAAAAATTAAAAAAAATATATAGGGTAATCAAAAGCAGAGGAATTTGTTTTTAAATTAGTTCTCTTTTAATTAAAACAAACGATTTCTACCTATTGACAGAGGAAACCTCTAGACTTGGGATGCTTTCTGCTCTACTTGATTCACATGCTCATCAACAAGACTTGCTGACCATTGGTGTCGCCCATGCTATAAAAAGGATAAATGACAGGGCATGGAGTTTGTCACCTCTGATATAAACTTAGATTTGTTTTGTAGCAACCAGGAGTCAAATCCAGCTCAGCAAAATATGCTGTTTAATACGAGGAGCTGATTGGTTGCTGCCCCTGACTTGTCTTGACAACCTATAAAAAAAGAGAAGAGAGGAGGTATCAGAAGCTATATTTGTAACTTGATTAGTGAATTAAGAAGGAAGCCTAGCACTGAAGGGCCACTTCATTCAATGACCTTCACATCACAGCAGCGGCCTCTCTGACCCAGAGGGGGAGCTTTTGTAAAACTTATGTGTGTATTACAAATATTACATTACTTACTGGTGTTTCCAGTTTAACTCTCTCTAGAATAGGGGTAAGCAATTGTTTTAAAATCAATATATTCCAGTAATTTTGCAACTAAAGGAAACCTCTTGAAATTGTAATTGCATTTTCCATTTGGAACTCTCCAGAGAAATGGAAACGCATTTTTCCGAGCCCTTGAGTTGATTTTCCGAAATCTAAATAGTTGGGGTGACTTAAATGAATGGAATCAAGGCAAGAAGATGTTAATATCATGAATCCTTTGTGGAACGTGTTCCAGTTAAGTACTCTTCATAACAAATCACCCCCGAACTTCTTGGCTTAAAATAACAACAATCTTTTATTAGCCTGAATCTGGAATTTGGACAGGGCTCGGGGAAGAAGGCTCACTTCTGGCCCACTCAGTGTCAGCTTAGGGCCACTGGAATCAGAAGTAGACGATTCACTTCCCAAATGGTTCCATCACATGCCTGGCAGCGTGTGCTGGCTCTTGGCGTTCGACAGGAGCTGAGGCTCAGACCTCAGTTTCTCTCCATATGGGCGTTTCTTGTTCATCTTTCCCATATCTCCATAGTTCCTCATAGATTTCCTCACTTTATGCCATTTGGGTTTACAAAGAGAACCCGATAGGAATCGGACCTTGCCTGGATAATGAAAATCTGAACATTATACAAACAATCTAGTCTTCGAATGGCATTGCAAGTTTTAACCCAGAACTCACTGGGCAATGTACACTCGTGAATCTAGCTCATCATTTGGAAGACTTGGGTACATGGATCCGTTTTTCTTCCATTTACCGAGATCATTTGGAATGCAAAGTAGTGCACCCACCATGGGAAACAATATGGAGATTCCTCAAAAAATTAAAAATAGAACTATTATATGATCCAGCAATTCCACTTCTGGGTATTTATCCAAAGAAAGCAAAATCACGATCTCAAAAATATGTCTGCACCCTCATGTTCATTGCAGCATTATTTACAACAGCCAAGACATGGAAACAACCTAAGTGTCTATTGATGGATGAATGGGTAATGAAAAATACATACACACAGACACACACACACACACACACACACACACACACACACACACAAAATGACACCATGGAATATTACTCAGCCATAAAAACGAAGGAAATCCTGCCTTTGTAATAACATGAATGGACCTTGAGGGCATTATGCTAAGTGAAAGAAACCAGAGAGAGAGAGACAAATACTGTGTGATTTCACTTCTATGTGGAATCTAAACCAAACCAAACCAAAACAAAACACCAAAAAAACCCAAAAAACAAAACTCTTCAATACAATGAACATATTGGTGGTTGCCAGAGGCAGAGGTTGGGGGAGATGGGAGAAATAGGTTTACTGTTTAATAAAAATAAAGGAATTAGAGGGCTGGCCATGTATAAATGCATAGTAATTTGTGTGTGTGTGTGTGTGTGTGTGTGTATTTAATGACTGGTCCACATAGTGAAGACCAAATTCCCTATCATGGTTTTTTCATAGGCCTCTGCCATTTAACTTTCTTTCCAGCTCTGTCAGCTTCTTTTATCTTCTCATGTTTATCCATCTTATCTTGGCTTTATGTAGACTCCTATTCAGGCTAGCTGTTGACAAGTTCACCTCTCCTAGTAGACTTATCATAGGGGGCTAAAGTTCCTTGAGAGCAGAGACTTTATTCCGATCAATTTATGCCCCCACAACTGTCAGTCGAGCCATGCAAGGAGTGGGTGCTTATACATGCTTATTGAAAAGATGAATAATTCAACACCCCTTGCCTTTCCAATTCAATCATTCTATCTCTAAAATGGCAATATTGCTCGTGAGCTGCTCCACAGGGGAGCTAATTAATTCTCTGAAACTGGAAAATGTTTTGAAGTTCCACAGTACTTTGGAAGCACTCAAGAACATTAATATGTGCAATAAAGACATTATTATTACTTCCCTGACACATAAATGGTGAATAATCCATTTTAATGTGTTTGTTTTGAATATACTCAACAAATTTGCAGGAAGTAATGTATTGTTGGCTCATTTCTACTAATGGACACCTTGTGTGGACTGAATAAGACGTGGCCTCTTCTGGCTCTATTGTTTGCTCATTTCTCCAGCTCTCAGAACGGCTGTTACACATGTTTTCTGCCAGAAAGGTGCCCAGGATATGAGAATCAGCCTTCTTGGGGTTCCGTGTCTTGACAGGTCATATGGGTACCTATGGGATTCTAGGATTGCACTCTTAGTTCCCTAGCCATATAATTATTGTGGGAAATGTCTTGTAGCTGAGAGATCCAATAGAGAATTCCTATCCCTAGGTGGAAATATCAGACTCTCTTCTTGGGCATTTTGGACAAGAAAACTGGGAAGACCGGGCTCATCTTTCTGATGACTAACATCGCAAGGTGTAACTCATAGGAGCCATGAGCAGGCATGATATCTGCCATGCAGAGAAAGCCACACTATACTGTGAGTGACAAAACTTCCACACAGGGACAAATGTGAGAGGCAGAGTGATTCCCTGTAGGGTCTGAGTCCCTGGTTCAAGCTATTTGGAAGTCCAGCCATGTCTCTGCTCTCCCCTGTTTTTATTCATCCTCTTTTTTCAAGAAATCACCTTTTTGCTTAAACTAGTTCACATTTAGTTTCTGTCTCTTGGGAACAAAAAAAAAAAAAAGTCCAACTAATGCAACATCAAAGAAAGATTTGAGAAATGCTTCTCAGAATATGTTTGATTAAGGGTTGGAGAGAGTGTGCTTGGGGACACTTCGATATGAGGCTTATAGTTTGAGAAGTTAAAAGCCCGGTGACTAATATAAATTGAACCATATTTTTCCAGATAATAAAAATAGGATCTGACATGTAAAAGCAGGATCCCAGTGTTTTTGACTTACTGGAATGTAGGCTTCATGAGGGAGAAATCTGGATTCTTTACCACTGTTCACTGATGACTACAATAGAATGCTTCACATGCTAGATAATTCTGCACATTATTTAATAAATATTTGTGGAATGAATGAATGCATTTATTTGTTGCATATCTTCCTTAGTCCTAGTCGAAATATGGAAAATGACTCCTTATTGAATCCATACTACAAATCAGCCACTGTGCTCAGTGTCAACAAACATGTCATTTAGTTTATTACCTGACCTTGGAGCGGAGGTTGTGGGTGGGAAACGACTATGGATTCCGAGAACTTGTTCTAAGATGAGACAGTTTGTTCAAACAGTTTGCACGTAGATTCTATATGGTGGGGGTCAGGATTTGAACCCAGGAGCACCAGTCTCCAAAACGTGTGCTCTCTCTAACATACCACATTCACATATTAACATACAGGGCAGGGATCTCTTCCGGAGCAATAAACTACAAGGGGACAGGGCTGGACTGGAATATTGCTTCATATATAACTCCAGCTCTAATGATCAAGGATTTAGTGAACACAGAATTAGTCCTCACTCTACAGACGAGTAAGTGCAGGTCTATAGGGCTGCATCCAGTACTCATCAGTCAGTATCTACTCAGAAAGTCTCATTTTCAGGATGGAAGCTCTCTTCTTGTTCCCCTGGTCTTTCCCTGGAAGAGTTAGAGGACTTACTCCTTACCCCCAAGACTGATGGGAGTTGATGGATAAATACCCTACACCTTCCTCCTCTTTTGGTTTGACGCCAAGGCATGTTCCACACTGTCTCCAAGAGGTCCTCGATGTGACTGTGCCCCAATTACCCACAACACTAATTTGCTTAAAAGTATGCCCTTTATTGGTTTCCTTTCCTTCCATGTCTCACTTCCCTTCACCTCTCCCAGAACCTTCCAAACAAACTACTCAAACTCTCGCCTTTATCTCAAGGTTCTGCTTCTGGGCTCACCTGAGTTAAGGAGCTAAGTCATATCTCTGGCCCCTTTATCCTCATCCTGAAGGGAGACTGTCAGATTACCTGATCGATGAGTTTGAAAGAAGAAACTGAACATTATCTATTACTTCAACTCTTTTGAAGAGGGCAAGTTCATAGGACATGCATGTTTGGACTACCCTCTGCTGTGGGCTTAAAGGCTTGCCTTCGTGGGAAGGTCTTCAGTTAGCAACTGGATGCATAAGTCAGTTTATTTCAGGAGTGATGTATTAGGACACTCACCAGATCCTTACAGATCGAAAATCATGCTCTCCAAACAGCTTTATCAGCAATATTCACATGGTTTATAAAAGCCAAATGTGGAAACAACCCAAATAAGCATCAACTGATTAATGGATAGACAAAATATGTTTATGGAATATTATTTGGCCATTAAAAAGCATGAAATATTGAGACCTGCTATAGCACAGCTGGATCTTGAAAATGTGATGGTAAGTAAAACAATACAGTCACAAAATATCACATATAATATTATTCTATTTATATGCAATGCCTAGGATTTCTGCAGAGACATAAAATAGATTTGCCGTTGCTTAGGGCTTGGGCGTGTGGAGGGGAGTGGGGAAGGGAGGAGATAGCTGAACGGTGTGGGGTTTCTTTTTGAGGTGATAAAAATATTCTAAACATGACCAGAGTTATCCATATCTCTTAATATACTAAAAACCATTGAAAGGTACACTTTAAATAGGTCAACTATATAGTACGTGAATTGCATCGGAACAAAGCTCTTGAAGTTAGGTCCACATTGTGATGTAAAATGTTAACATTAAGAGAGGCTGGGTAAAAGGTGTCCGGGAATGGCCGGTCTGTACTATCTTGGCAATTCTTTTGCAAATGTAAACCTACTTTAAAATAAACAGTTTTTAAACTTGGGTCTAAACTTGGGAAGGTCTGAGCTTGGGAAGGGTCAAAACTTCTCTGACTCAGTTTCCCTACTTTAAGGGAGAACAATACTACAATATTCATCTCGTAAAGTGGTTATAAGAATTATACACTATCAATTGAGATAGTGTATATAACACTTACTATGTCTGGCAGATAACCTCTCTCTCTTTCTCACTAACTAACATGGGGACCTAGGTGCATAAGGCAGAATCATCAGTGCGTCTCAGGCATCCTGTTTCCCCCCACGATCTCCATTACCATCCTGTCTCCCTGTTACTTTTCAGATGTGAGATTTGCTTTGACAAGGTTTGGTCAGAGGTTAACATTTATAATAGTACAACTTAATAGGTATAACGAGCCAACTCAGTCTGTAATGCCAGAGATTTGGTGGTGGGGTTTGGCGGGGGGGGGGGGGGGGGGGCGGCGTGAAGCTGGGTGACATTAACAATTGATGCCAAAGTGGCCCTCCTTAGCAATTAGTTGTTCTTGTTTCTTTTTGCCTCCCATCATAGCTATTTTTGTTATTGTTTGTGCTTTGTGAAATGGTATCGTTCCATCAGACCCACATGTAAGCCTCAAGTTGCTGATGCAGACTTTCCTTTCCTCCTTCTGTAGCACTTATGGAAGCCGGCACAATATTTCTGCTAGCTGGTCTGGAGTCAGTTCTGTATCTAATTATGGGGTTGATTTTCTTCTTTTGTATTAAGGTTTTCTCCACCCACTGGGGGTGTTAGGGATTTGACAAGGAAGCTTTCCCTATGGTCCCTGTTTCATTGTAAGAAGCCAAGGGCATGGGGGAAATGCCCTTGTTGGAGTAGAGGTTGGGGTTTCAATCCTTTCTTTAAATTCAAGGGACAAAGGAAGCTTCAGGCAAGCCATTTATTTCCCCAGGCTTGAGAATTGGCCTAAATCATCTCTTCTGCAACTCTTAGTTCCTCTTAGGACTGACATTCTCCAAAACACAAGCATCTTCTTGAAGCTTACTGACAAGTAGTTGCCAAACACCAGAGGAGTGCTGATATGTTGTTAGCTAATATTATCTCTCATCTGTTTGTAGCATCTTGATGGGAAATCATCCCTGGGGAGCAGCCCTCTTCTGGAGTCTGCTCTGAGAACAGATTTAGAGATCGCAGGAAGAGGGGATTATGGAGAAAATGGATCCCTCCATCATGGACAGGGATGGTGTCATTCTGTTACAGTTCTGAAACAGATACAGACAAACCAACGGAAGGCTGGTCTCAGTGCCTGGAAAAGGAGTATTACATAAGTGCAATTTTACTTTCTGCGTTAATCTTTGCTGAGGTAATTGCTTTCATTCTATTTTCAGTGTGTTGTTGGCAATGCTGCGTGGCCTACTGACAGTTGTTCAATAAAAATAGAGATCATACCCGAGAGGAAAGGTGCAATATTCACACATGGCCAAAGTTCTTTGAGCCACACTACTCAATTCCTCAAGAGTTACACGGCGAGAGGCACTGCTAGCGAGTTGTACCAGGAATTAAGATTGAGTTACATTTATAGGTTGTTGGGTGTATCTGGCACGCACCTTTGGACATAAGGAGTCGTGCAACAATTTCAGCGAGGGGCGCGAAGGGGCGTAAAAGAAGCTCAAAGTCCTATTCTTCTCTCTACTCACCACATAGTCACCCTTGGCCTCCCTATGCATCATCAAATAGAACTAAGTTTACCCCCTCAATATCTTGCTCTTGATTCAGAACATTATCATATCTCACCTGGGTACTCTATTACCCTCCGAAAAAGTCTAACTGTCCTCTGCTCTCAGCCCAGCAGCAGGAGCGATTCCCTAGTCTGCAATGTGTTGGTCACATGCCTTGTTTAGAATTCTTCAGTGGTTCATAATAAAACCAGAACTTTATCACACAGCCCTATAAGTCTCATTATAATCTGTCTGCCTACTTCACTAGCCTCCCCCTCTGTGATTTCCTCTTCTTCTAGGGTCTAGCCAAGTTTAGCTGTTCATGGTTCCCCCAAATTCACTGCACTCTTGTGCTGCTTACTGGGATACTTCCCAGAAAGGATAACCCCAGGTTCTCCTTACCTTTTAGGTGTCTCTCACCAACATCCTCCCCAAATCACCTTTCCTAACTCACTAAGGACGATTTCCTTCCCATTTCCAATGCTCCCTACATACTGCCATATGGCTATAATCAAACTAGCATTTGCATGGTGAACTCAAGTGTGACCATCTAAAGGCTGAGACCATGTGTTGGATCTTCAACTCCCTAGCACCATACCAGACAAAAGGTGCTCAATAAATGTCTTAGGATGAGAAAGGAAAGAGCATTTTCTAAGCACCTAAGATACGACAGGCTCCGTGTTTGATTTGGGGGAGGTGCAGGACAGGAAGGGAAAGTAAGCAGCCTATGACTTACATCTGGGAGAGTGATAAAAATAATGAGAGGATGGGCAGAGATATTATAATAATAAATCATGCATACCGAAAAGTCAAATAAGCCAGAAAGTCCTCAAGTCTTGGGTAAAATTTAATAAATCACGGAAAGGAAAGCAAACTAAGGGTAATATTAAGGAAATCAGAACTTTGACTCCAAATGACTCCCCCTCCCTCAGTGAATGAAAGGCCCCTGGAGTTCTCACCATTAAAGCCTCCTGGCATCTTTGAGGATGGCCATGATAATCAAGCATCTAGCATAGGGGCTGGATTAGAAAATGTACATGTTCCATAACAGGGGAATCCTAGTAATCATTTCTCAATGATCTGTGGAGATATTGAAAGGAATTCTTAAGCAGATGGTTTTATACCTATAGAATTTAATCATAGGTCCCAGCAAAATCATTCTCTTATTCTCTGTAGCATTGAAGTCTGACTTTTAGTGGGTAGTGTTGGGAGGTGAAGCAGGACAAACAAGTAGCAGACAGGAAATTATAACGAAACTTGAAGACTATATTACGGAGTTAATATTTTATCAGGAACCACTAAAGAGTTTTGAACAAAGTATATCACAGTCACATTTGCAGGCTAGGAGTCTGACGCTGTATGCAGGATGGATGGGCAGTGTAGAGGGGTGGGGATAGGGAGAGCATTTAGGACTCTAGGACAATATTCAAGGTGAGAAATATCAGTGTTTAGAATCAAGACAATAGAAGGGTGGATGGGGAGACATGTGCCTCTAGAAGGAGACAATTCTAAGGTCTAAGTTAAGTCATCTAATGCTATCTAAGTGACACATTATATGATGGACTCCAATTTCCCCTTCCACGTGCTAACTCAGTGGGGTGTCCCTAGCCCATCAAGATTTCTATGGCCAACAGAACCCCAGCCCCACTGTGACAAGTGCAGTTGGCTGCCCAACCAACTTTTCCTCCCCACCATTCTTACAACAGAGCCCATAACTCACTGTGGGAGCTGCAAACCTGCTTTCCCAGCAGACTTTGCAGTGAAGGATTAACATCACACATGGCTGCAGTCACTGGAAACTAAGGGGAAGCTTGGTGCCAGGAATTTTTTAGTGAAGGCCTTTTTCCCTATAAAAAAAGAATAACAAGAGGAGAAATATCCCTCTTCTTCTACGGATCATGCCCTTTGTCATGCCTGTGTGTGACGCCTAGAACTGTGGCAACCATCCTGAGACCATGAGAGAAAAGTGTGAAGACAGAAGCCATTATGTCAAGGATCGGAGAAGAAGAATGGAAAGAACCTGGTTCTTTATTGAAGTCATTTGAGCTTTTTAAACCCACCCTGAAACCACATGTCTCCAAACTTCTGTTATATGAAATAATACAAAGCCTAGTTTTAAAAGTTCTTGCTACTCAGAGGGTGGTCAGTGGACCAAGTCTCTCAATGTAAACTGGAACCTGTTATAACCAGAGAATTCTGTTGTAACCACAGAATCTTGGGCACTAGCCCAGAAAACCTGAATCAGAATCTGCATTTTAACCAGATCCCCAGTGTCAGTTTAAGCTCCTTTTCATTGAGTATTGTGTTACTTTCCTTGAAGCATCCTAATTAATATATCATTACATACAGCTCCCCCTATAACTAGAAGCAATTGTGTTTTGTCCTGTTATTCCACAATACTTGACCACCTCTCTGCCACAGCATGCCTTTTATTTTGTCATATATACGTAGTAGAGTTAGAACTATCTGTGGCAGTCTGATCGATACAACGTCATAAATTCCTTAAGAGAAGGCCCTATATCCTACTGGCCTTTCTACTCCCCCTTCTGCCCAGCATTAAACTCCGTGAAAGCAAATATTCAAGTATTTATTGAATGAAAGAATAAAAAGAGTAATAATTTCTTTGTAATTCTTCTTGCCAATGAGAATTTTAGAACCTCCAGTAGATAGACAAAATGGACTCAGAGGTATGCTCATGATCTGCCTCGGGCTATAAATGTATTTTGTTTTCTTATTCAACCATTTTTCCAGGTAGAGCCATGCTCAACAGAGCTCTTCAGAGGCAAAATGCTCCATAAGTCTGGTTTTTTCCTCATGGTGGGCCACATCCTTGCCGTCTTTCTAAAGCTTAATTGCCTTATTGTCATTGGAATAATGGAAGTCATCCCAGGGTTGGCCCTGTCCAAGTCGCCAGATGCAGCCCTCTGGGGACCACTTTTTCCATATGCTGATTAATTTATAGTAATCAATGCCATAAATTAATCCACCATTTAGCATCGAACGTTGACCACTGAATATGGCCAGGAAAGAAATTCCTGGCCATCTAGAAATCAGGAAAAGCCAAAAAGAGGCAGGCACATTTAGCTGACTCTGCTTTCCTTAAAAGGTTCTGGCGGTGGCCAAGCTTAGAGAAGCTAGAAGGCAGGGATAAATGTAGAAAATTGATTTATCTTTTTCATTTAATAAAAAGCATCCATAGATTCTATAAAGTAGAAACTCTGCATATAGGTCACCCAAATAGAGGACGCACACGGGGAATAGATTTTAGCCTTCTCACAACACATACAACAAATAGAGAGCCATGTGGTTTGACTTTCTGGTTTTTCCATG
This sequence comes from Panthera leo, assembly GCF_018350215.1. Classification (NCBI taxonomy): domain Eukaryota; kingdom Metazoa; phylum Chordata; class Mammalia; order Carnivora; family Felidae; genus Panthera; species Panthera leo. The sequence continues at coordinate 142,476,247 of NC_056687.1, read as the reverse complement.
ATTTTGTAAACACACCTTCACAGCCCACTGCATATCGGCATGCTGGCCTCCCCCCTCAATATCTGGCAAAACGGCAGTCACTGTAGGTGTAGTGAGCAAAACCCAAGACCTAAGGCAAAGAGGCTTAGGATCTGGTCCCAACTCCATACCAGTTAAAGGTAAGAGGTGAGCCTATCCCAGCCTGTTGGTGCAAATGAGTGCCATCCGTTTGATTATGGACACTCCTCAATCCCAAATTTTAGGGTGGATAAGAAAAACCATATACTTATTTAAGGGAAATAGTTTCACAAAATTCACGGAGGTTGTATGAGATCATTTAGAAGAGGTCGTACTAAATTTTTCCATCTGTTCCAACAATTTCATTTATTTACTGACAGCCCTAATTGGGCAAAGGAGGGGAAGACGTGATGTAGCAAAATAATCCCTAGCAGTGCCTGCCATAATTCAACATTGTCCACTGAAAGCTAAACTTTATTGGACCAAATTGCCCAATAAGGCCCACAGAAAACCACACATGGACAGCTGTGGTTTTAAGTCCCCAATTGACTTTGCAAATAGGAAAATTGCAGAAGCTATTTCAGAATCTGGGAATGCTTATTAGCAAATTTTGCCTGTTCAAATTATGGCCTAGATTGAGAAAATCAGTCTTATAATTGTTGGGGGCATTTTTTCACTCCCAGAAGAAAAACTAATTTTATGTTTATATTAATAAGATTTTTTGAGACACTGTTCATTTGAAATTGAGTGGAAGTTAATTCCCCAGAAAGGAGTTGGTTAACCAATTTATAGACTTACCAATTTGGGTTAACAGACATCGTACTCATACTTCTGATAAATGCACAGCAAGAAACAGAGCCCTGAGCAGTTAGTGGCTTGCCCAAGGTCACTCAATTAGAGGCAGAGCTAGGACCACAGCCTCATTACCTCTTTTAGAGCAGTGGTACTCAACTGGTGGTAATTTTGCCCCCCTAAGAGACACTGAATAAGGTTTGGATACATTTTTGGTTTCACACTAGGAAGAAAGTATTACTCACATCTAGTGAATCGAGCACAGGAATCCTAGTACACATCCTATAACGCACAAAATGGCTCCCCAGCATAGTAGTGATGAGGCTAAGAAACCCAGGGGTGCAAGTATCAATTAAATAATAAGGCTTGCATACACACACACACACACACACACATGCAAACACAGAAATGACTAGAAGATAAGATAGCTAGCTACATTACTTCTAATACTTCTTTATAAGCAAAACGGGAACAGAAATGACAACAGAAAACCTTCGACTTTTCCATAACTTCTCCTCTTTCACCCATCTTACTTCCAACACCAGCCCATCCTGCCAGCTCCTCTTTCAAACAATATTCCCAAAAGCAACGGCTTTGGGCCACCTCCACTGATACCTCCCAGACCTGCCACCATTCTCTTTCCCCGGGTCTACTTCAACAGCGTTATCAATGATTTATCTTCAACCTTCCACCTGTTCAATCTGCTTTCTGCTCGGCAGTCACGGTAACCTTAACAAAGCAAACCTGATGGTGTCACTTCTTGTCGTAAAGCTTAGTCTCCACTGGGACTAATTCCACACATAGCCCAGTGTGCTACTGGAAATAAGTAGGGACGTATGTTGGCTTGTCCTAGTAAGTGGGGAGCTACTAGCCTTTAGCACCTGGGGGGCGGAGGAAACGTATTGCCCCATAACAGGAGGGCTGTGAAGAACTGACTCACCCAAACTGTTGAGCGCCTCTGGTAAGATCCTGTGGCCTCACTGCCTCACCCGCTCGACAGGTCACTCTTGGTGCTCTAGCCAGCGCACTTGCCATTGCTGGAAACTTCCAGGTGTGTTCCATTCTCAGGGATCTGTCACTAGCTGCTCCCTGCCTGAAAAACACCGCCCAACATATCCATAGGTCTCGTTCCCTTGCTTCATCCAGGTCTCCACTAAATTGTCATCTGATCAGAGAAACATCACATCATAATCTTATCTAACTTAGCATCCTCCTCACTAAGGTGAGGAGTTATTCTAATCGATGTTTCTTTCTTTCACTTACCAACGTCCGACACCATTGTACGATGTATATTTTTCAGTCTCTTCTGTTTCCTCTCTGTCTCCCCTTTAGTAAGTGAGGTCCAAGAGGGCAGGAGGTTTTGTCTGTTTTGCTCCTCTTTGTATCTTCAAGAGCCTAGAACAGCACCTGGCACACAGAAGGCATTAGACAACATCTGAGAAATGAATAAATGAATGTATGTCTTTACTTAGCCAAAAACTATCCCTCTAGAAATGTGTGATCAGAATAGAGAGAAAAATCATACATTTCCCCTTAATTTGATGGCTGTATATATTTTTAAAAACCTAACATTACTGGGGAAAAAAAAAACAAGCCTGCGTTCACCAAGGACTGCTTGGAAAATTATACTTAGGAAGCCGTCTTAACTGTTATTTTAACTATTTGGTCACCATAATCTGTCTTTGTGGACTGACTGGTATAAATAGGTTGAGCTATTTCTCAAGAACTTCAGGAATCACGGAAGAAAAAAGACCTATTCAATAAGATATCCTTGATAGCCTTATTAAGGGATGCAAAGATTCATGGGCTATTTTGTGCTGATGATCTTAAATGTATGAATTCAACAGGAATGGTGAAGTAGGAATCCCTCCCCACTAACTTTGATGGGAGCTGGGTGCCAGACAAAACCGCGATTGCCCTGAAGCCTAGTTTCCAGCCAAGAAACAAATGCTCCCCTCAGGGAGAAGGAGGAGTTTGGAGAGACAGTCCTTTGATGGGTAGGCAGAACTCGGCTTCCTCTCTCTGATCAGTTTCTGAGCTCTGACTAGCCCCCCCCCCCCCCCGCCCCCTCCCCGGGCTAAAGAACAACAGGAATGTAGCAAAGCAAGGAGGATGTTATAGGAGAAGTACCTACAATACTCATCACCATTTGAATTTGCTGACCCTGTGTGTTTTGGTCATGTTCCATAGGCCCAGAGCCCCAGTGGGTATTTCTGTGTAAGTGATTTATTGGGTGCTCCTCTCAGGAGAAGGGCAATATAGGAAGCCAGACAAATTAGGGAAAGAAATCTAAGCAAGGATGTCATTTTTGGCTGGAATTTAGCTTCAGTCTGATCCCCTGGGCAGATGTGGAATACGAAGTGTACCAAGGAGTTGATCCTCCTGAGGCAAGGGGACCTGATTTTCATAACCCTTTGTCGGTCAGTCTTGGGCCTTGGAGTGCTCAACAGGGTGGGGCATGAGCCCCCTGGGGGCAGCTGTGCACCCTGGCCAGACAACAATCACAGAGGCTGAGAGTGGGGTGCCCCTATCCCACGAGGGAGATTTAGATGAGACACCAAGAGCATTTGCTTTATGTCTGCCAGAGTCCAAAAGAGACATGAATCACAGTTAAAAAAAAAAAAAAAAACAACCCCAAAGCACTTCTCCAAGTATCACTGCCTGGCACAGCATAATTCATAGTGGCCTTGAGAATCATGTCTGGCATCTTGAGTTCCCTTCGGAGGGAACTCTGCTAACGTAGGGCAATGTGGACACGGTATTTGCAATGCCGAATAACAAACATCTCCTTTTCTCCTTGAAATGTTCCAAGCATTTTACAAACAGCCATATTAATGAGTCTCAGACAACAGTGGAAGAGGTTAAGAAGAGATGTTAAAACGTTGAACTTCAGGATTTAAAACAGGAATTCATTTTATCAGCAACGTTGAGTAATCATCAACTGAAACCACTGCAGCGAGTCCTTTAGAAATGTTATTTGCATATATTTTCTTTTCACTTATTTTCCTTAAACCAACAAAAATACCTCCGAAGCAGCATGGTCTAGTCCAGGGTTCTCAATCTTAGCACTATTTACATGTGGGGACAGATCATTTGGGGTTGTTCGGTGCCTTTTAGGATGTCTACCAGCATCCCGGCCTCTACCTACTAGAGAAGTCAGTGGCACCACTGATCCCCCTCCAGACCCCACGAGGCCAAATGTGTCCTAGGGGCAAAATTGCCCTCCCCACCCCTCCCCCTGGGAGAACCACTGGTAAAGCCAAAGAGACTCAGGATAATAATCTTTGGAATCACAGGAGGGCCATAGACTATGTGTCTTGAGCTAGCTTTTTAAAAAAGTTATCGTAAATCTTGGTTCAATCATACGTGAAGGGAGGACAATACCTGGCTTACAGGACCTGCTATAATGATTTCAATGAAGCACAGCAGTGTGGCCTGGAACCCGCCACACTGGTCAGTATGTGTGTTGAGTTCTCGTCCCCCCACTTCCGGAGTAAAATACTTCCAAAAGTGCTCTGCATTCTCACGTAAAAAGTGAAGGAAGGAACACTTTGTACAAATTAGGACACAGAGTATGGTTGCGTTCCAAAGATCTGAGGTTGGTAGAGGAAAAACTAATTGGAAAAGATGTCATTCCCACTTGTCCCGTTCAGTTTTTACTGAATATTCTTTGGCGAAAGCATATTGGAGATTTAAATAGGCACTTACCATAACTAACCTTTTCTAGGGGGCGCCTGGATGGCTCATTGGGTTAAGCATCTGACTTCGGCTCAAGTCGTGATCTTGTGGTTTGTGACTCTGAGCTCCGCGTTGGGCTCTGTGCTGACAGCTCAGAGCCTGGAGCCTGCTGTGGATTCTGTGGGTGTCTCTCTCTCTGCGCCTCCCCAATCACACTCTGTCTCTCTCTCCTTCAAAATAAATAAACATTAAAGAAAATAATAACTAACCTTTTCTCGATGCTTGAATGTATACCAGATAGTATTCTAAGAACATTTTGTGGATTATCTACTAAATAGATATGAGCATATCTGCTCAATTCGTAGCTGAGAAGTAGGAGAAGAGAAAGATGAAGTGATTTCCCCAAAATAACAGCAAATGGTGGCTCTGGAATTTACACTGAAGAGGTCTGTTGGAAAGTGGAAGAGCCAGGTCAGCATCAACAAGGCCAGTTGGTGGTTTGAGAAGGGTAATACGGCAAGAAGGGCGTCCATAATAAGTTGCCAACCCTTTGTTGACCTGTCTCTCAAGTCAGTCCCGCAGGCACACTTCTTCCTTAAATTAAGAACTTCGAGGCCCTAAGCATGGAAGGGTTGCTGCCACAAACCATATGCAATTCAAATTAAAATAATAAACAATATGAAATTAGGAAATCCCAAGAAAGTACTCATTTTTCCCATGATGAATATCTTGATGTTTTTTTTTGAAGCATTTAATATCACATTTTTTGAAAAATATTTTCCCCATGTTTAGCTTGTCTGTTGTGGGTATAGTACTGATCACTCTGAGTTTCTTCATCCTCCTGCAAATGTTTCAATATTGAATCAGTGATCTTGACCTTGACCTTGGACTGGAACACTTCGCTTTACTCTCCTAACCTTGGTTAGACCCCTTCATTGCTACCCTCCACGTTCCTTTTGAGCTAGGGCAGACACCAGTAGAATTTGTTTTTAAAGGGCCAGATAGTAAATGTATTAGGCTGTGTGGGCCATGGGGTGGGTCTCAGTCACAGATAGTCAGTTCTGCCACTGTAGTTCAAAAGCAGCCATGGGGCGCCTGGGTGGCTCAGTCGATTAAGCATCCAACTTCAGCTCAGGTCATGATCTTGAGGTTTGTGGGTTTGAACCCTGCATTGGGCTCTGTGCTGACAGCTCAGAGCCTGGAGCCTACTTCGGATTGTGTGTCCCTCTCTCTCTGCCCCTCCTCTGATCATGCTCTGTCTCTCAAAAATAAATAAACGTTAAAAAAATTTTAGAAAAAGCAGCCACAGATAGTAAATAAACAAACTGACATGGCTCTGTTCCAGTAATGTTATACATACACACACACACACACACATACACACACACACACACACACACACACACAAAAGCAATGGTCCAGATTTGGCCCAGGGGCCATAGTTTGCCAATCTCTGATTAAGGATCCTGTTTTGCAACATTGTGCAAAATTATATAATAAAAATAACAAGGCTTATGGGCAAAAATGGAATTAGGAGAACAATAGTCAAAAACCTCATCACATATGTCTCAAAAACACATAGAAAATGATGCCGACCTAATTCATGCAGTGTCACAATTTATACATGTTAAATGGTTAAGCAATACACACACAGTAGCACAAATGCTACAATAAATATTGAAAAATACCTGACGTTTGCCTGGAGAAAGATGCTTTGGAACCATCACACTTGGTGAGTGATTGTGAAGTGGTAGAAGGAGCGTCATGAGATGATTCGGAAAGTTGTAACACTAGACGTGGATAGGTGTAACTCCGGACACATGCGATTCAGCCCAAGGTAGCTGGTAGATGTGTGAGGCGGGGGGGGGGGGGGGGGGGGGGGGGGGGGCGGGGATCCCTTTGTGGCTTGGTTCAGCTGGGTACGGTTTTCTGCATTCGCCGAGTGCTTCTCGTGGCTGAAATCACACATGAGCAAACACAAAATTCTTGTTTCGCTCAAATTGCTCCTTAATCTATTACTATCACTGGAACAAAGTCAGATGTCTCGCAGGCACCTCAGTGCCAACACGTCCTACCCTAAGGCGTCCAACTGCTTTCCTTCGCCAAGTCTTGCTTTCTCCATAAACCTGCTGACGCCATCAACAGCTATCCAACTGCCTTGAACAAAAACTTTGACGTGATCTTCAGCTACTTCTGTCTCACTCACTACATTCAACTAGGCATCAACTCTTGTCGGTGTTACCCGATAAATATGTCTCAAATTCATCTTCTGTTTCCATTGTGTACTTGTTCACACTTACATCTTTTCATCTCTTGCCAGAACTCTCACAAGAGTCTTTTTTTTTTCTTCCATTCCCATCTCCCTACACCTGACCTTCTGTGTATTCTGCGCAACCATCATAGTGATCTTCCCTGGAGCAAGGCTTTCTAAGAGTAAGGGCCTCGAATTTCAGTCCTTACTTTGCCCTGCTATCTGTATGATCTTGAGTAACTTACTTAACCTTTCTACCCCCTCAGCTTCCTCATCTAGAAAATGGGAATGATAATAAGTCTTGTGTCATAGGATTGATGTGAGGATGAAGCGTTTAGCAGACTGTCCGGTATACCATCATTATTATATGTGCTCAGCAAATGGCAGTTCTGATCGATACCATTATTCTAGTCGTTAATGTCACTGGTATCGTCATTATTGTCACCATCAGGATAGCATCATGCTGGGAGCATCTCCCCAAGCTGTAAAACTGGGCTTTTACCCTTTTTGTCATTCATTTGAACTCAATGCAAAGGAAGTGACATTTATTTAGTGACTACTGCATCCAAAACAGCATCAGGATGGATACTAAGTTGAATGTTACCACCTAGGCTGAAAGAACATCGTATTAATATCTTTAATTTAGAGCAGATTGTCATGATGGCTATGTATAAAATGCAAAGGGAATATAGGCAAAGAGAGATTCTGGTGGAGGATTTGGGAAGCCTTTGGGGGAGATGATAGGATTTGACTGGTCCTGAAGGATGGGAAGGGTCTTGAGAGGCAGTTATGAGGGATACGTTCTCCTTTAGAACCATCCAGTGTTGGGTGTGGCCATAAGAGGGAGGGTTTTGAAAGGGCAGGTCATCCACTGCAGCTGCCCTATGGATGAGGAGGGAGGAAATGGGATACAACGCGGATCGCTGATGGACTGGGTGGCGGGGAGGGGTCGGCAGGTACTGCTCAGTGGACTTCCAAGTGAAGTCCACGTCCACTCATTCATTTTCATTTCCACCATTAGGAAGTAGACTAAGGTGAAACATTCTCTGGGGATAAGGCATTCCTGGTGGAGGAAGGCACAGGCCAAACCTCAGTGGTGGGGATGTGCTGTGACTCTTTGTAAGTTGCTGCCAAACTGGAGTGACTTGAGCGCAAGGTCCAGGGGTAGAAAAAGAGTATCTAGGAATAGGAAATATTATTATCTTTGTGATTTATTCGGCCTTTTAGAAGGAAGAGTAAATGCTGAGAAGACGACGTCACGCCTAGCTCTCTCCAAGCCAGGTGAGCCAGGACCATCCTATGACAACGAGTTTCCAGAGGATAACGGTGTTGAGCTGACCTTGTGAGCTGCCCACGCCCACCCCAGTGAGTGTGCCCCAGCCTGAGAGCAGCCCCTATATCTTGCTTCCACCAGTTTTATGCTGAGCTCACCAGAAATGTCAGCCCCAGTTTTCACTCACTGGAGTCCTTCTCAGTTGAGGCTCAACTCTAAGCATTCCTGAAAATGTGTTTGACATCAGCAACTGGACTTCTAGTCTCTGACGTGTGCTTGCCCCATGGATGATGTTTGCAATAGCACATGTGGGAGAGACCTACAGAGGACAGGTTGTTCACCCCGAGAGCCTGGGGAACACTCTGTGTGGGTCACACAGGTGTCAGTGTAGGGGCAGACAGGCTCTGGAAAACAAGTCTCTGGTAGTACGGCCCAAGAGCACTGCCCTTTTCCAGAACTTGCTCAAATTACTTTCTGAAACAACTGGAGATATGTGGCTAAATACTGACCAAATTCATCATCCTCAGGGTGCCCGGGGGGCTCACTAGGTTATGATTTTGGCTCAGGTCATGATCTCACGGTCCTGGGATCCAGCTCCTAGCTGGGCTTCAAGCTGAGGATAAAGCCTTCTTGGGATTCTCTCTCTCCCCCTCTCTCTGTCCCGCCCCGCTTGTGGGCCTGCTCACGCTCTCTCTTTCAAAATAAATAAATAAAACTTAAAAAAAATCATTATTCTCTAATTCCTAACTTCGGTAAGCCAGAGCTATAATAAATAGTAACCAGGCACTGAAATATGACAGCGAAGAGACATACTGGCAACGTTGCTTCCTCACACTGGAGAGAGAAGCAGACACCGCTCCTGACAGGGGCTTGGTAGATAACCACCACCCAGCATTTGAACCCCTGTGCAGAGATAATTCTGAGGTGCCCTGCACTGTCTCCAGAGTTCCCAGAAGGGCAAGTTTTTCACAGCCGGGCCCTGATTGAGAAAGCGCCCTCTACTGGCTGCCTCACTTCCCCACTTGGCCCGTCCTTGCTTTCTGGTATCTTCTGCCAGGTAAACTGCTTGCCCTCAAGCTCTTCTCACGTCTTCCAAGGGAATCCACCTCGGCCAGGAAACTTGTTAAGGGTAGAGGGAAGCTTTTATTGAAAACTTAATGGGAGCCGGTTCTCTGCCTGACACTTGCTTTTGTATCCACATTCTTTACCCCCTCGGCACTCATGGAGATTGCTCACCACAAATTCCTTCCACGCTCTGCCCAGCGCTGGACTTTTCCAGCCATAGGAGTGCTCTGCTACAAACTGGACTCGACTCAGGGCTGACACAGAATTAATGCTCCTGAAGCAGCCCTCAACCACTAAAAGATGGCGGCCAGTCCCACATGCCGAGGGCGACACAGCTTTCAGGTATGTCTCACCCTATTTCCCCAAGGTCCCCACAGGCTTGAGTCTCCAATGCCCACGGCAGTGACCCGACCACTAACACGCACTTTGACAGCTGCCTTTCCTTCCCTCTCCCACTTCTTGGGTCCCTACAGTACCTCCTAAGACCACCTCCCTGATACACACTTGCCAGAGGATCTGCTTCTGGGGGAGGCCGGCACAAGACAACACACACCGGATGCTGATAAACAACCGAGTGTCATAATGTACTACTAGTAATGATTATTCATTTTTCTAAGTGCTTTCCACATATTACCTCATATCATTCTCACATCACCATAATGATCTGGGTGTTAATATCACCCTCATTTATAGATGAGGAAAGCAAGGCATAAGACATTGATTATGATGAGGGAAACAAAGGCAAGAAAAACGTAGTTTAAATTAAATTCCCTTAGAGCCTGCAGCCCACTGATAGAGGCCAGAGACCTGTAGTGTGGAACACTCATCAAGAAGTTTATGGCTGCCTTAATGCCTTAATGTTTACATTTCCTTAAAAACTAAAAGCAACCTCATCTTGACAATAGCTAAATCCTCAGGGTCCTGTGAGACTCTGGTTTTTGGCATCCAGAAATTCCTTGGATACCTACGTTGTCTATACCTTTCCCCCCTCCACAAACTTAAAAGTATATAATCAGTCACTCCTCACAACCCAATACAGCTCTTCCTGCCCACGGGTGCTGCCCCTGTGCTTTAATAAAATCACCCTTTTGCACCAAAGATGTCTCAATAATTCTTAGCCGTTTGCTCATGAATCCCACTTCAAATTTCAACAGTTATGAGGACATAATTGCCCAAGGACACATGACTGGTTAGTAGAGCACCAGGTCAGGCAGCCTGGTCACATTTTCACACAAGGAACCTAGGCTCAGAGAGCTTAGTCAACCTGCCGAAGGTCACACAGATGGCAAGTGACAAGGCTGAGATCAGAACCCATGCCTGCCTGGGGCCAGTGCACTTCCTTGGCCAATTAACAAAAATCCTCCTGGAGGTCCCTGCATGCATTCAGTCTTCCACTTGATTCTCTGAAGGCACAGGCCTGGACATTTCACCTGGAGCCCCATCTGGTGGTACTCTGCCTCATTCCATTCCACAGTCTTGCTCTGAGAAAGATGTGAACCTAATGAGGTAGGGGAGGAGGGAACCCCCAAGCCACCATGTAGCCTGAAGCTACCCCAGCTTTCACCTGGATGCTTTCCAAAATGTGAAACTGCTTCACAAGAATTTGCTTCTTACACGTTTCTGATCCTTGATCCTACTCGAACAGCTGGCGTTTGATGAATGTATTGTTCTTCCAAAACAAGGGGAAAAAGAATAAGGTTTGGGCTTTGAGAGAACATCAAAGCCTTCGGTTTTCAGAATTCATCTCTAAGTCGCCCCTAAATCAGTAGCCACATCAGTAAGAAGACAGCACTAAAGAATCAAACACATTGTAGTGGGATGCCTGGTTCAAGGTGGGGCTATGGCACTTCTCAGCTGTGTGAATTTATGGAAATGGCTTTACCACTCTGAGCCTGACCTTTCACGAGATGAGGATAATAGTGCTGGCTCTGTCAGCCTAAGGTGAGGATCATACGGGGGCAAGGCATAGGAAAGATTTTGCAAATATTAAAATGCTATAACATACTAGGGATACTGCATTATTGCAAAGCAGGGTGTGTGTCTCTTCTTTTAATGTTGCCAATATTAACGAATGCAATAAATATTTACGGAGTACATATGAGGTGCCAGACTGTATTGTAGGCTCTGAGGACACAGGGTAAATGAAACAAGCAGAATTTATTGCCACACATCCTAGTGTAAACAAAATAAGTAAATACTTAGTTTGTTAGAGGCTGGTAAGTCCTAAGGGGAAAAAGAAAGCAAGGAAAGGTAGAGGAAGTATTGGGTGGATTGTTGCATTTTTAGATATCGTGGTTAGGAAAGATCTCTCTGAGAAGGTTACATCTGGGTCAAGCCTTGGAGAAATGAGGGTACAGACCATGAAGGAATAACTCAGGACAGTAGGACATGCTGGGGTTCCAAGGAGCACACTTTGGTAAGCACTGCCCTGGTGGCCAGACCAGCCTCACTACATACTCTTGCACTCCATGACTGTGGCCCTTTGGAAGAAGCAGAATGTGTCTCAGTCCAGCAAAAAGAGAAGTGACCTTACTTGGCCTCCATTCCAAACATGCTATTGTATATTATGAGGTTCAGGACATGCTACCCCAAATATGACACCTCAGCATATTAAGTATTAAGCCGAAGGATTTTCTTTTTTTAAAAATGACAGGAGCAAAAAGGTCACTGTGACCCCCAACGCTTCGCCCTTCATCTCTGAAAGCATGAGATAAATCCCCCATGTGAAGGGTACCCGACCTGAACCTGGAGGGAGGGAGACACTCTTACCATCAGAGATGGAGAATTAAGGGCTGGGAAATCTGCACAAACCTTGTGAAACTCACTCTTCTCTTTCTGGTTACTTCTTCACCATTTACTACCCCTGGCCCAAACACCTCTGTCTTGCCAATTCCTCACAAGTTCATTGTCCAGTTGTCTAAAAAAGTATAAAAGCTTTCTGCTCTGGTTGCCTTTGGGTCTTCATTCTCTTGTGAAGTTTCTCGTGTGCATGTAAAATTCAAGGACATGGATATGTTTTCTGCTAATCGATCTTTGTCAGTTTAATTTTCAGACCGAACCAGGGACCCTCAGGGAGCTGAGGAAATCATTTTTGTCATCTACATAAGCTACTTGCCATCCCATAGTTTCTCTTATCTGGAATCCCAGTTCAGGAAACCTGAGAAAATAGCCCAGAAAGTTTTCATGAACTGGCAGCTCGATAGAATCATCTGCAAAGCCTGCTAATTTTGCAGACGCTCAAGCTCCCATGAGGGCTGTAATCATGCGGGAACATTCGCCATGCGGAGGGGGAGTGTCCGGCTGGCAAGTCCTGCCCAGTCCAGGCTTCTCCTGCCATCCAAAAGTAGAAGGGACCTGTGAACCCTTTCAGAAGCCCAAATGGCACAAAGCGAAAACAACTGCCATTAATTTATATGGAACAGTTTGTGAGCATTCCAGATTCCCCCCAAATAACCTCTTAGGCTTTTCTGATACCTGAGGACACATCTTGCTAATGGATGCACGAGATAAATCGAGAGAAAGCACAGATGCTCAGAGACGCAGTTCAAAGCTATGGTGGCCTGACGCTAAGGTGCCGTCGTGCCCCGGGGAAGGAACTGGCGGGGCCACTGCCGCTGCTTGGGGTACCTGCCGCATCCATCTCGGCTCACTCCCAAACAAATGCTGAGTGTTGCTTGCGCTTTCTGCCTTTTTCTCATAAGAGCAAAAACCCTTTCCAGATTTCTTTTGTTGGCAAAAAAACAGGTACTAACGTTGGTCTTTTCTAAAAGCGAAGTGGTATAACGCGAACTTTTCGAGAAAAGTGGGGGCTACTGCACTGTCTGCATAGGGAAGCCATGCTTTCTAGGCAACTGCTTCTGACAGGAGATAGTCAGCAGGGTCCCCAGTGCTGTAGAACCAGGATGGGTTCAGCAGCCTCCTCTGCCATCACAGAGGAGGCCCGCAGGGTCCCCAACGCCACAGAGGGAGGCATCAGGAGGTCAGTAGCGAGCCCGGAATGATGGAGCTGGCCCCACGTTGGCCAAAGACTGCATCTGGACCGCCTGAGGGCCAGTTAGACTTAGGGTGTTCGTCACGGCTAGAGCTCCGCATACACTGCCTTGCACGTGGAGAGCACGAAGCCGAGCACTGGGCAGGATTCCCAGGCAACACGTCTGGCCTGAATTTTACTTAACGTGTATCGGGCTTCAAGTGCTACGCTCAGCTCCATAGTCCCATTCCTTCCAGTAGAGCAACACGAAGGGATTGGATGTGTCTCAGCTGCCCTGGGATGTGTTCTTGCCGCTCGGGGATGAGGTGAGAGACTCGGAGGTAGAGAGCAAGACATGTTTCCAATCCCAAGCATGTCTAGCCAGGGGCCCGTGGCAAAGGGGGTCGATGCTCTGAGCTTCAGTATTTCTACCTGTAAAACGGGAAACCATTTCTTCATCTCTAATAGGCATTTCCCTGAGGATACACCATCTTATTGTCAAGAATGATTATGTTGCTTAACATAGGGTTTGATGATCAGTCGGGTGCAGACACAAAATAACACCAGAGAGGCCTACGAGAGCGAAAGAGATCTGTTGCACTCACGAGTCATAGAAGAGAGAGGCGTGGCGGGCCGCCCCGGGGCCACACGGGAGGAGGGGGCAGGGAACAGGCTCCGCCAAGCAGGTGGGGAGCCGAGAGAGAGCGAGGACCTCTGGGCAAGTGCCTTTACTGGAGGTCAGGGTGTGGTGCACAACAAGCAAGAGAGGTGAGGAATTTCACTGGTGTGGTCACTGGTCACAACCAGGAGAGGGTCAAAGGGGGAGCTTTGGCAGGGACTAGCCTTACCACGCTGGTGCACCTGGTCACGTGGGTCAAATGCTTCCTGCCTGTTTGTTTGTGGATCTGTTGAGGTAGCAGGAAAATAGGAAGTCTTAAAAATCTATAATGCGACGTCTTCCAAGGGGAGAAGATGCTGTTTGAGTCTACCTATGAGGGACATCCCACCAAGGTACAAACCATCACGCAAAATATTTCCAGGTCCTTCCGGCAAGCCAAAAATCTCTCTGTGGGGATTTATATTAATATGCCAATTGGCAACCACATGGGCGGGGCTAGAGAGTAAGATGTTTAGTGGAATAAGTCAGGCAGAGAAAGAACAGATCCATACGATGTCACTCATATGTGGACTTTAAGAAACAAAACAAACGAGTAAAGAAAAGTGTGGGGCGGGGGGGAGAGAAGCCAAGAAATGGGCTCTTAACTATAGAGAAAAAAACTGATGGTCAGCAGAGGGAGATGGGTGAAATAGGTGATAGGGATTAGAAGCACACTTCCCACGGTGAGCACTGAATAATGTATAGAATTGTTGAATTACCGTATTGTGCACCTGAAACTAATAGAACACTGTATGCTAACTGTACTGGAATTAAAATAAAACTGAATGAAATGTGCAAATGAGACAGGCCATGGGCCCCTTCTGGACCACCAGACAGCCAACATTTTTACCCCCCCTCTCATCCATCTTATCTGTACTGCTCATTGGATCCTCATTGGTAAATATGTTTTCTCCAACCGCTTTCATTAGAAACTAGTTGTATACTACATGTAGATAAAAGGTGTGGTTTTTTTTTTTAAAAATTAGATTTATATTAGATGTTTCTTTAAATTAAGTAAGAATTTTTTTTTTTTTTTTTTTTGCCATTTAATCCTATCTCTATGAGGCAGGAATCATGAAATGAAGTTGACATTTTTACATGAGAAACCGGGGGCTCAGAAGGGTAGGAACCCACAGAGGTCACCCAGCTAGAAAGTGGCAAAGCCAATCCCGGGTGGTTTGATTTCAATTCCCTGATCTAACTGTAAAGCTATACCAATTAATTATTTCTGCCCAACAAATTACCCCAAACCTTAGCAACTTAAAATAACAAACACTGATGATCTCACTCGGTGTCTGAGTGTCAAGACTCAGGGAGCATCTCAGATGAGTGGTTCTGGTTGAGGTCTGTCTTAATGCTGCAGTCAAGACGTTGCTTGGGGCCGCAGTCATCCCAGGGCTTTGTTGGATTAGAAGATCCAAACTTGTTCCCATGGATGTCCTCAAGAAGTATCAGTTCCTCACCACGTAGGCCTGCACACAGGGCTGCTTACAATGTGACAGCTGGCATCCCCAGGGTGAATGACCGAGAGGGAATGATACCCAGATACATGTCCTAGGAGGTATCTAACCTAATCTCAGAAGTGACATGTCATTATTTTTCTCATAAAATGCAACTGGTCACAGAGACCAACCCTAGGAGAATGTCGAGGGCACCATACAAGCATATATCTTCCAGGAGACAGGGACTAATATGGGCCACCTTGGAGGCTGGACATAACTGTCTAGCAGAGTTTCGAGTTATCGCTCGCAAAGGACTCCACAGCCCCCTTGGCT
Organism: Panthera leo; assembly: GCF_018350215.1. Classification (NCBI taxonomy): domain Eukaryota; kingdom Metazoa; phylum Chordata; class Mammalia; order Carnivora; family Felidae; genus Panthera; species Panthera leo. Next base: position 142,460,788 of record NC_056687.1, on the reverse strand, counting down.
CATGGTCTCCCTCAGCTACACTTCAGCATAGAGGATGTAGGGGGAGGTCTTTCTAGGCATCTTCTCCTTAATATAGAGACCAGGAAAAAGGTTGAGAGAGGGACTGCATTATTTTTTCATCTTTCATCAGTGCCTTCAAAACATTGGACATGATACGTTGAGGATAGTTAACCCTTCTCAGGACATGCACACACTCATTGTTTTTTAATAAGAAACAGAAAGAAAGGGGGTGGGGGAAGGGGAAGGGGCTGACTTTTCCAGTCTTCCCGGACACAGAGTCCCCATCAGATTTACTGCTGTTTTTCTCATAACATGGCAGGACATAATCTAGCTCAGAAACTAAGAAAAGCTGATGGGGAGAGAAAGGGAGAAATGAGCCATAAATGTTGGCTATATTCCACAGCACCAACAGATGATAAACTCCCGCCACTCCTTGCATAGAGCTGTAACCACAACTGCACTTGCCCCTTTTAAAAATAGCAGTTGGTGGGGCACCTGGGTGGCTCAGTCGGTCGAGTGTCCGACTTCGGCTCAGGTCATGATCTCACAGTTCGTGGGTTCAAGCCCCGCATCGGGCTCTGTGCCGACCTCTTGCTCAGAGCCTGGAGCCTGCTTCAGATTCTGTGTCTCCTTCGCTCTCAGCCCCTCCCCCACTCACGCTTTGTCTCACTCTGTTTCTCAAAAATAAATAAATGTAAAAATAATAAAAAAAAGAAAAAAAAATAAAAATAGCAGTTGGAGTGGAGAGTGTTTCTAAGATAGTAGGGTGTCACCTTCATTCTTAAACATGAAATAAGCTACACAAATTAAGCCTGTGGGGGCTACACCATCAGGCAAGAGAGAGTGAGAGCAGAGGAAGGGGCAGACTTTGTCGGGGGGTTCTAGAAAAGAGTTGGTTATTCATTCACTCTTTCAACTAGCATGTAGATAGCCTTTGTTATGAGATGTAAGCATTTGGGGGAATATTAAAATATATGGAGTACAGGCCCTGCTTTCCAGAAGTAGAATAGTATCGATTGATTCTCACAGATTTAGGAGACAGACGTATCCTCAATCACTTATTCTTTCACTGACCAAATACTGCTGGGTCAGACAGACACCGGGGTGGCAAAGATAAGTAAAATAAGGTGTCTGTTCTCCAGAGCCTACAGTCTCCTGGAGGGTCAGGATTCAGGTGGATCCAGAATAATCAGGAAAGAAAGAAGAAAGGAGGCACCTCATTCCATTTGGGAGAGAGGATGGAGAAGTTTCTAAGGGGAAGTGTTACTGCTGCTGAGTCTCAAAGAGTTTAAATCATTCTTTAGATGCATATAATGTAATCTGCATATAATGCACAACTGACTTGTATAACTGATTTTCCATCTGTCTGTCCGTTAAGGGGGTGTGGCTTAGAGGTGACAATATTGGGCTTTGGTTTGGATCCCACTCCTGCCACTTGCTAGTTGTGGAACCTTAGGTAAGTGACTCTCTTGGTGCCTCAGTTTCCTTACCTGTAAAAACAGGGATGATATTAGAGATTACTCCCTATGATCATCATGAGAATTAAATAGATGAGTTAATGTCTGCAAGGTGTTCAAAAGAGTACCAAGCCCAAATAAGTGCCAAGAGTACCAAGCCCAAATAAGTACCAAGTTCTATGTAGGCATTACTTATTTCTATGTACAGAGAGAGGCAGCAGTAAACTTTTCCACTAGAATGCTTCCCAGTGATACTGCTGGGTCATGGGAATCAAAATCAAGACCCATGAAAAGGAAAGGCCAAGATGCTGGTTTCGAGAGCATTCCTAAAGACGAGGTGAGGAGTCTTTATGGCTATCCACTGGAAAAAGCCAGAGTTGCAAACTTTTTGGCAGGAAGCAGAGGCAAGAGCCAGGCATCTCAGATCTTCACAGGATCAGAGGCCTTGAGGTGGAATCTATTGTCCTGATCTCTCCCCGCACCCCCCCCCCCCCGCCCTGCCCCCGCGCCCCCCCGGCCCCCCCCCCCCGCCCCCTGCCCCCACCCCCCACGAGGTTCTGGCTTAACTGACTGCAAGAAGGAGGGGCCCAAGTGCTTGGTTGTGTCTCCGGCAGCCTCCTACCGGGTGGACAATGGCAAATAAAAAACCTGTGCTGCTTTCAATTTCCGTGTCCTCATTGTTTCTCCCCTTCCCCACTCTCTCGCTTTCGTTGGCCCAGAGACGGAACCCACTGGGGAAACGAAGGCTGCAATCAATGTATGGCTTGTATCCTAGTACCTGCTCTACGAAGTATGGAGTGGGAACCCTTATTTGTCGCACGAGAAGTAAAACCAATTGTTATGGTATTGTGTCTACATTGTGGTACCATGTTATATATGTATCATTCCGTATTTAGCTTCAAACCAGCCTCCTGAGGAAGCAGATACTATCATTCCTGTTTTAGAGTGAGTAAAGACAGATGCAGAGCAGTCAATAACTTCCCCAATGTTATTATCAGTAATTGGAAGAACTGGGTTGTGAGCCTAGATCTGTCTGACTCTAAAGCAAGTGCGTGTAACCTCTGTGATATGTGGTGTCAGAACTAAGGAATTCTAGAATTTCAGAGAAGAGTAGAGGCGGACATAGTGAGGATTTCCCCAGAGACTATTTGGTTTGAGTATCAGACGTGGGTGGGGTTGCACATGTGAGAAAGATGGAGTAGGTCATTCTAAGCCAAGAAATGTGAAGGTTATGGTGGCATGAGGGTTACGAACTTCCCAGGGATATGGGGAGGAATCCAGTGTGGCTGACACTTGGGCATGTGGTGCACACAAAGCCGGCTAGGGTCAAGTTCAAAAAGGGTCATTTGTTCCCTCAACCTAATAAAAATGCAAGCTCTTCTTTAGAGTGAGGTTGTGGGCAGGGGCAATGGAGGGAGACGCTGTCTCCTGTGTCCTACCAGGCACCACAGGGAGGCAGCATTCTGTCCCAGCAGCCTCCTGCCCGTGGATGCCCAGTTTCTGCATCACTGTCTGAAGACAGTGGCACGACCTCTAGACACTGCAAGGGACCCAGCTGTCTGGATTGGACTTGATGATGTGAATGGAGAAGCAGAAGAGAAACCTGTAAGGAGCTGAACCTTAGACCCTAGCCTGATGGATCATGAAGCAGAGGGCTATGCCAGGAAGTAACCTCTTCTGGCTCCTGTGGGCAATACTAACGATTGCAGAGACGCCAGTTTGGATACAACCATTCCACAAAGAGCCCATGTTTTTCCAAATTGTGGTTCATGGAGATAACGAGCCTAGGATTTGTTTTTAATGATCCTATTCTCTCCCAAATGATCCTTGACTAGAAATCATCCCCAGGAAGCTAGCATGTCATTTTCAGAGGTACTGTGAATCCAAAACAACAAAATTCTGACTATTCACTATGAGAGTAGATATGGTATCATCAAAAAAAACAATAAAGTTGTAACCAACAGTTCAGATTCATACCCCAGCTCTTAGCACTAAGCTGTTCTGTGACCTTGGACAAAGTGCTCAACTTGCCCAAACCTCCATTTTCTTAACTGTAAAATAGGGCTAAGAAAGTGTACCTCACAGGGTAGATGTGAGCAGAAGTGAAATAATGTGCATGAAAACACACTGCTATTTTAAATTAAAAAAATTTTTTTTAATGTTTATTTATTTTTGAGAGACAGAGTGCAAGTGGAGGAGGGACAGAGAGAGAGGGAGACACAAAATCTGAAGCAGGCTCCAGGCTCTGAGCTGTCAGCACAGAGCTCGATGTGGGGCTCAAACCCACAAGCTGTGAGATCATGACCTGAGCTGAAATCGATGCTCAACCGACTGAGCCACCCACGGGTCCCAACACGCTGCTATTTTAAAGCCTTGAGCTTTGGGACTGCAGGAGAGTTAACAGAGTCGTTAAAGAATCTGAGGGAAATGTAATGTGCTTCTAACATCAGGACCCCTAAGGTATCCTCTTGGACACTACTTTGTGCCCTGCCCTGTTAGGTCCCCCGCAAGTACAGTAGAGGCTTCCTCCCAGGGACCAGGCAGAAGAAAGAAGAGTTTCGGTCCTGCTTTAGACAAGGCCTCTCATCACCTTCACGTCCCTCTGTGTCCAAATGTTAGACATGGTGACAAACCAGGTGCATTTATGTTTAGATGTGTCTGGAACAAGAGCACATAGCCAAAATGTATCCCTCGCCACTGCCCCCTGGCATGGCTAGTTACTCTCTGTTTGTGGTTCTGTAGTCTTGAGAAAGTTATTCAATCTCTTAACGCCTCAGCTTCCTCATCTGTAAAATGGTGATATTAATAGTATTTCCTTTGTCATACTATTATGGCGAACGATACTTAGGATACTATATGTAAGTGGAATGTCTGGCCCATAAAAAGCACTCAGTGAATATTAGCTACTGCAAACATTGTAATTACTGCACTACGTCGCAATCACCTCCTCCCTTTACGGCGGGGGGAGGGGGGGGGGTCTCAGCCCCACAGGACTGCATGTCTCCTGGCAGCTGGGCGAGGGCAGAGGGTCTGCCCTACAACAGATGATGAATAAATGAACCCAGAAAGGCCAGCCATCCCCGTGGACAGGAATGGGCAGAGAGCAGGAGAGGAGAACTACTTGGAGGGGCAGAACACTGAGCTGAGACTCAGAAACAGTGGGAGTCATTGCCAGGTAAGGAAAGGTGGCCGGTGCACTCATTCCAGCCAGGGCCCAGCGACTGACAGGAGGGCAGGACTCCACGCAGCCCACAGGATGACAGCGAGGCCAGGACACGCTGGTACTCAGGGCAGCTGGAAAGTGAGATGGGAACAGACAGTGGTGGCCTTGAGCGGCACGTTACGCAGCAGGGATTAGGTCCCGTGGGGTCAGTGTTTTCCAAACTTCAGCCAGTGTCACCTGCACAATTTTTGCCAGATCTAAATAATGCAATATCTCTCACTTAACCTCTTAATGTTTTCCTTAATTTACCCGTTCTTTGTATTTATTCTATTTTATTTTTAATTTTTAAAAAATGTTTATTTATTTTTGACAGAGAGAGAGAGACAGAGCATGAGCAGGGGAGGGTCAGAGAGAGAGGGAGACACAGAACCCGAAGCAGGCTCCAGGCTCCGAGCCGTCAGCACAGAGCCCGACTCGGGGCTCGAACTCACAGACCGCGAGATCGTGACCTGAGCGGAGTTGGACGCTCAACCGACTGAGCCACCCAGGTGCCCCAACCCGTTCTTTTTAACTTAACTAAACCTGCCATCTAAGAAAACTCTATTACTATTGTAAATAATAATCCATGTCTTTTGCTGTAAACATAATGGTGAAACGAGTAAAGTAAAAACAAATTACTTTCATAAACCCTTGCTAGATACTTTCGCCTGCAAAGGCTCTGAGCCTACTGTCTCTTGGCTAAAAAGGGAAATCAGTAGGTTTTCGAGGAGTGTGAAAACCATCAAGCACATATGGCAAACTTTTCACTTAGAAAGATGGAGAGGAAGCTGGGAAGGGAAGGCGCTTGGTGCTGTGGAATTTGATATCAGGTAATGCTGTCACCATGAGTTTCTAAAAGCATCCTGAGAGCTGCCAGTGGCAAAGGTCCCACAAGTAGGGGAGCCATCTTGGGGTGATGGGAACATCTCTTAATGGTTTTAGGGAAGCAAAGTTACCCTTTTGGAACACCTTTCTGGTGATATTGAGGGCTGTGGATTTATGGGGGCTGAGACTGGTGGCTGGGGGAAGGAAACAACCACAGCCCAGGTGAGAGGTAGTGAAGGTCTGAGGGAGAAATGCTGTGGGGCTGGGGAGGAGAGAAGCCACTGACAAGATATACACGGAGCCTGGACCGTGCTTGTTGACTGACTAGGCAAAGAGTCTAAGATGCCCCCCCCCACCCCCCCTCAAAGGATCAGCTTGGGCAACAGGGAATTTGATGGCACCACGGTGAAGGAGAATTCTTCAGACAATGTTCCCACTTCTCTTTTCTGAACTTGTCCATCATCTCCTTCCAGGTTCCCAGATTCTTCCAGCTGACTTCTAGGTACTCAGAACTTCAGGAAGCCCCCGGTCAGAAGAGTTTATTGTCTAAACCCGTTTTACTACCTAGGACTATCCAAGGTAGGGGTCAGGCTGAGGACAAACCACTCTACATGTTGCTCTCCCCATTCCATTACTATTATACAGTTGAGAACTAGTTAAAAGGAAAATCAAGCATGGGGGCAAAAAGACGTTCAAAAGTCACCCAGAGAATCCCCCAAATCCAGGCGTGGTTTCTAGGATTTCACAAATTTTCTTTTTCCACTTGGTGACTAGGTGGGGTAGAGAAAATCAGAGGCGAGTGCCTGGGTGGCTCAGTAAGTTAAGTGTCCCACTCTTGGTTTCTGCTCAGGTCATGATCTCACAGTTAGTGGGATTGAGCCCCACATCGGGCTCTGTGCTGACAGCATGAAGCTTGCTTGGGATTCTCTCTCTCCTCTCTCTGCCCTTCCCACCCCCCACCAGTCTCTCTTTCAAAATAAATAAAATTTTAAAAAAGAAGAAAGTTAGAAGCTAAGTGTATGCATTTGTGTCTCAGATCATGTCTTAGAGCTGTTGGAGGAAGAATTTCCTTGACCCCAGGCTTCCCCACACTTCACTGCTCAGACAGACCCCTTTAATTCCAACAGTGGAATTCTTGCCCTGTCCTTGAGGGGCCAGTGGTCTTCACATCAATTTGCTCTATCCCGGAAATGAGACTATTCGTCTTATTCTCCCTGATCCAAATGAAAACATCAGCTGGCAGTCACAGCAGAAAGTGGCTAATGAACCAGCTCACGCTATGGTGTAAATGACCGTGAATAAGTTAACTGTCTAACATTTAGCAACAAATTAATCCAAAGGAATAAATATCTTCTGCCGAGTTTCAGATCCATGGGGCTTTATTTTGAAGTAGCAAATACATCTTTTCCCTCCTACGAGGCTACCTTAAATCAACAGACACCAAGGCACTAAAGCTCCATTGATTGGGTAAGAGTGGTCTATAAAAGACACTCCCAAGAGTGTCACTGGCTGTCTACTTCCAAGTCCGGCCATGGAGTCCATTAAGTTCCAAAACAAACACCTTCTCCTATTTCTAAGAATGATCGCACCTATTTCAAAACGAAAACTTCTCCTTTGGTGATGCTTTAAATTGGAAACACACTAAAGGTAGTGGCAGAATGCATAAAGGCTGTCAGTGGAAGATCCAAATATTTCCGCGTAACTTTGTGTGAGTGAGTGGACTAGTGATGTGATCTGACATTGTACAGGCCACTCAAACGTAGTATCTGAATAGGAAAATGGAAGGGAACACAGGTGGAAGGAACAAAGCTTCCAGGAATTATATAGGCAAACTATGGAGTTCGCTATTTTCAGAAAGTGATGATTTCTCCTTCCCTCATTATAAATATGTCAATTTCCTTTAAGTGGACTCCTTTCAATTTGCCCTTGTTGACAAATTTCCTATTTGAAGCTACTTGAAGAGATTGAAGAAGTTGTTCCTAATTGGATTTAAAAATACTTCTTGACTCTGCGATGGGAGGCAATAGGTTTTGCAAACTGTGACCATTCAGAATCCATAAGGCCAATGTCAGCCAGCAGGTCTATTTCCTTTAACTTTTAGAAGGAGAGTAGCATAAATATATAGCTGTATTATGGTCTGCTATGTCAGAGGATCAAAATTAATGATATGGGCTACAGAACATATTCTTTCTCCATCCACCAAGTCATGTTTTTCTAACTCAGAAGTACCTTCTTTGACATAGTACTTGATTATTCAGCCAAATCATAGATTCCTAAGACAGAAAGGAACTGAAACGTACATATACCCCATATTGTTACATCTAAAATAATGGTTTCCCACCCTGGATATTCATAAGAATTCCCTGGGGAGATTTTTTTTTAATGCACATGGCTGAGCCCCACTCCTCAGCTACAAATCATTATCTGTGGTAGTTTGAGCCCAGGCATCAGTATTTTTGAAAGCAACTCCGTGACTGTGATAATAGCCACGGTCAGGAACGACTGACTTGGAAATTAAACTCACCCCTAGTGTTGAGATTTTGCTTCTAAGTGGTCAAATTCAAGGAACACTCCATTCCCTAGAGAAAACAGTGAGTTTCCCTCTCTTCTTCAAGGTTCTACTAGCAACATCTGATGAAGACAACTCAGGTATGAGCAAAGACTGGGAAACTAACCCACTAGATCTTGTGTCAACCCAGACCAGCCTGGACTTTGTGCCCTATGGTTGCCATACCTTTGGCTTGGGCAATGTATTTCTGCCTGGGGAGTGAGCTACAAGGATCCCTCTTAGCCTATGTGCCTTGAGGCATGTGTTATTCTCAAAAATGATGATCTAGCTTTTCTTTAATTGATTGATTGATTGATTGATTGATTGATTTTTTTTTTTTAAATTTTTTTTTTTCCCAACGTTTTTTATTTATTTTTGGGACAGAGAGAGACAGAGCATGAACGGGGGAGGGGCAGAGAGAGAGGGAGACACAGAATCGGAAACAGGCTCCAGGCTCCGAGCCATCAGCCCAGAGCCTGACGCGGGGCTCGAACTCACGGACCGCGAGATCGTGACCCGGCTGAAGTCGGACGCTTAACCGACTGCGCCACCCAGGCGCCCCTGATTGATTGATTTTAAGAGAGAGAGAACATGAGTGGGGAGGGGAACAGAGGGAGGGAGGGAGAGAGAAACAGAGAGAGAGAGAGAGAGGGAGAGAGAGAATCTTAGGCAGGCTCCAAACCCAGTGCAGAGCATGACACAGGGCTGGATCTCACGACAGTGAGGTCATAACCTAAGCCAAAAGTAAGAGTTGGATGTTTAACTCACTGAGCCACTCAGGCACACCAATCTATTGAATATAATAAGTCAGTGAACAACTGTTGAACTTCTACTGTGCTTAACACTGTACCAGGCACGTTCGTGAACAGAGAGTAGGAGCTAAACCCTGTCTTCAGAGAACATCTGTTTTGTGCACCTATAAACCAGTGACAAACAAATTGTGACTTGAAAGAGCGGTGATCTCTCAGATTTTAGACACTGACCAAAATAGAAAGTACACATAGCAGAATAACAAAGAATAGACTTGGACCCAAATGGGGAGATATTAGAAAGCGTCGTGGGAATCCGACAGAGGAAATTACACTTGGTAAAGAGAGCCATGGGGGGATTTGGTCCTGAGGAATACCCCACTGGCACTGTGAGCCGTGGTGCCAGCAGAGAGAGGGGATGGGCTGGTGGAACACTCAGGAAGGTGTCTTCACATGACTTTGTGGCCATGGGATCCCATTTTAAATGGAAAAATGATAAGAATTAGTCTTCGGGAATGGAGAACAGTGAAGAAGAATGAGCCCAGATGCAAGGTTTCTAAGGTAAACGTGGGTATGGATATAAACAGTGATGCTGGAAAGGAACCAAAAAGTTGGCTTGTAAAGACATTGGGTTTGAAGCCATTCTAGGACATCTGAATAAAAACTCCCAGTTGGTAGTTGAGGATAAGAGGTTAGGGTCTGAATAAGGGAGAGCAGAATGATGGCTTCTTTAAGATTGAAGACATAAGGAAAAAGGAGCACAGAGCTGCAGAGTCTGTGGAAGAGCCTTGAGAGAAGAGATACATTAGTGAGGTCTGTGCATGAGAAATATGCTTGTGTAGTTATTTATATGTGTAAATGCCTCCTACGTGGTTTGATTGAGATTGAAATCTCAGACTTTTGCCCAAAACAACTCCGTCTTGTGCCATCAGTTCAAAATCTTCCACACAGCATGAAGTTCCTTTTGTAGATTTGCTTATGCTGACCAATTAGCTGTAACAGAACATTTTGTCAGACAGAAAAAATATGTACAGAAAAAGGGTGAGACAGTTGCCTTTTAGAACTGACCTTTCATTTTTCATATTTTATTCATCCCTTGTTGCAGATAAGGTTAAACTCACTGTTATTTAAACTGTGTGACTAATTCAGTGAATTCATGGGAAAACATTAAAACTTAATAGTATGGAGGATTTTAAGCATCTTATTTTTAATGAACCAATTATTACCTTTTCTCCAATTATCCATCAATCGTAGCTCTTTTTTGTTCCAGACTGTGAAATATGGAGTAGTCTAGTATTTAGCAGAGAATCTGTATGTAATGGGATTCAACAGGAAACGTACAAAATAATCATTATTTCTCTTTGGAACTCTGAGTAATATAACTAACCCATCTGGGACAATTTCACTTCATCTTTAAAATGGACCAAACTAGATCTGACTTGTTCATCTAGTAGGTTTTCTATGAAGGCTAACGCTAAAAAAAATGGAATAGCATATGAAAGAACTTTCTAACAGTGTAAGCCTTAAAGGCACGAAATTTTTCACTGTTGTAAACTGTATGATGACCATGAAGAGAGTTCTCTGTTAGCATAATGCTAAGGCAGACGAAGGAGCATTTGGCTGGGCTCTGGGTGACACAGAATGTGGGTGCATCTGAGATTGTCCTCGTTTGGGTAGTTCACAGAAGGTGGCACTAAAGCAAGGGTTTTTATCCACGTGATTTATCTGGGAAGTGTTGCGAGGGAGCGGGGAAGGAACCCAGGGAGGAAAGGACAGCAATAGAGGATGCACACATGGGCAGGACCCTGTGGGCAACATGGGCCCGGTCCCATAGGGGATCCTCTGAAGGACTATGTCCAGCACTCCTCAGAATGACCCACTGGGGTGATGAAGCACAGGTACTCAGTCACTAACTCCCATCCTACACTGGAGGGTTGTTCCTGGGGCCTTAACTCCTGACGTTTCCAGGCTGTGGCATGTAGGGGCTGCAGGAAACCAGAATATGTCACCCCGAAATATACTTCTTTGACAAAAACTTATTTTGAGCCGAAAGCAATTAATAAGCAGCAAAATCAGAAGAAAAGCTCCCTCTGCCTTCCTCCTTTTCTGCCTAAAGGCAGGATGTAAATTCTGTTTTACAGGAGATGGCACCAGAGGAATCTACAAATAAACCTGACTCCATTAGTTTCTTTCTATATAGTTACTTTCCCACAACTTTGCCATCCTTGGAAGCCAGAAAACCACTTTCTTTTGTCCTGTCATTTTCCTGCAAAATTTATTGTTCTTTGTTGAAGGTGCTGTGTAACCCAGAGTTCTAAGCCACCTCTGTGTCACTCATGCCCGGGTTCTCCTGCGTGTTACATGTGCGATACACATGTTGACAAACTTGTTTTTCTCTTGTGAGTCTGTCTTTTGTTACAGGAGCCCCACTTAAGACACTGTAACATGTTTGCTCCCCTACGTAGCTAAGCCCACTCCTTCTGGCCAGAGAGCACCCTCCAAGACAGAGCTCCCGGAAGCCACGGGCATGTGCAGAACGTCTGTTGGTGACCTCGAGGGGAGAACAAGGCCATACAGAGGGGGGCACCAAGCCTCTGCTTTGCAGCCAGACAGACTTGGTTTTGAATCCTGGGTCTGGTCCCCGTAAACCAACCTGCTTCAGCACATCACTCAACTTTCCTAGCTTCAATTCCTCCAGCTGCGAACTGGGGGCAACAACACTACCTTGCAGAGTATCAAGTAAGTTATTATGCATTCTTTTGATGGCACATACAATAACCACTGTTATTCAAAAATATTAAATGTCCTGGGACAAAGCTCCTGCTATCAAATTAAATGAATACAGGGGCACCTGGGTGGCTCAGTCGGTTAAGCAACTGACTTCAGCTCAGGTCATGATCTCGCAGTTCGTGGGTTCAAGCCCTGCGTCGGGCTCTGTGCTGACAGCTCAGAGCCTGGAGCCTGCTTCGGATTCTGTGTCTCCCTCTCTCTCTGTTCCTCCCCTGCTGGTTCTCTGTCTCTCTCTGCCTCTCAAAGATAAATAAACATTAAAAAATTAAAAAAAAAATAAATGAATACAGGAAGTCATATTTATTTGCACGATGAGTCCACTTGTATAAAGTACATCCATTTTATGCATAAGGATAAATAATTGGGGCAAAACATACTAAAAGATTAAGAGTGCTTATTCTGGGTGGTAGGAAAATAGATAATTTCTTATGTACACTTTTCTTCATTTTTAAAGTTTTCTACAAAGAGTATATATTACTCCATAAGCAGATAAAGGCAAATTTCACAGAAACTATTCTTCAGGGCTCTTCGGGGAAATAACAGAGAATTGTACCAAAAAAGTATTTATTATAGTACATGACACAGACTATGTGCTCAATACATGATCGTTATAAAGGCAAGAAAATGCTAATAATAAACATGACTGAGCGCTTACTGTGCATTTATTTCCTCTTTTAATTCTCAAATTAGTCTTATGCAGTATGTACTGGCCTCACCACAATTGAACAGATGTAGGATACTGAGAATTATGAAGAATACTGAACCTTATTAAAGAAATACCTTTCTATGTATCAAAACCCCTCAGGATGGCGTTGACATCTTAAAATAAATCACTCGGGGGCACCTGGGTGGCTCAGTTGGTTGAGCCTCCAACTCTCGGTTTCGGCTCAAGTCATGACCTCGCGGTCTCGTGGGTTCGAGCCCCACAGCGGGCTCTGCACTGGCAGTGTGGAGTCTGCTCGGGATTCTCTGTCTCCTTCTCTCTCTACCCCTTCCCCACTCTCTCGGTCTCTCTCAGAATAAATAAAGACACTTAAAATTTTTTTAAACAAATAAATCGTTCAGAAAAAAAATCACTTTCCTACTTTTTTTTTTTAACTTCAGAGATTAAATACAGTTTTAGTAACTGCTACTTGACCAGAACAGTGGTTAAGGGTAAATGTCAAAGAGTAGCTCCTATAGGTGACTTGCATGCCATGAGCAGATCGTGTGGCAGAAATCAGATGGACCCAGGAAGCTTTCGGCTTGTCCTGCAGGGTAAGAGTCCTATGCCTCTCTGACACACAGTTTTCTTTTCTAACAGCAAAGGAAAGCCGGAGACAGCATTTCAGCCTGCAAAGACCTCATACCCCGGAGATGAGAAGAGACTGCTTCCTGGACAGTTCTGTGGCAGGCCACAGAACCAAAAAATACCCTGGATGTGCCCAATATAAGCACAGCCTGAGAAATAAAGAAAGGAAGATTTGTATTGGGCAGAATGGTGTTACTTCGTTGTATCTATTTTGCTGAGAGTAAAGCCAAGGCCCTTTTCTTGTTTCTTTGTTATTGTGGCTAGTGTGTATGTTCTACAGAAGCATTGAGGACTTAATTAAAATAGTTTCAATGGCCCTAGTCTGTCAAGCTTCCAATTCCCCTTGAAAACCTCTCTGTTCTCCTTCTTAGTGAATTTCATTATAAGGAAATCGAAGAGAAAAACTCTGGAAATTGTCAAAAATAAATGGGGCAGGGGTGGTGGGGAGGGAAGGAGGTGCTGGCACCTGCTTGAGTTTGAATAACAGCAAAGCCATTCGTAATTTTCAGCTGAATTCTTTTCAAATGGCATAGAGCTTCAGCTACTATTTGTCAGAGGTGGAGGCCTTTGAAAATACACAGGAGAGCCCGAAGTCTATTTTCCCGGCACCTCTCTGCCTCTGTTTCTTGTTGGCAGGAGGGGAGTGGGGAAGGCGAGAAAAACAGCTTTGCCTACTGCTGTTTTGATTTGAGGTGGCACAAAAGTTTGCAAGCCCTTTGGATGCATGCTCCTATGAATTTGATGGAGGCTCTTGTGTGGATGAGCAAAAGACCTTGCGTCCCAGACAGAGGACAAGCACGGGTGTCTGGGGGCTGTGAATACCGGGGCTCCCACTAGTGAGCTTAGGTTTGTAGACTGACTCCCTTGTGGTATTAGAATTAAATGGTATTAGAATTAAGTGGTATTAGAATTAAATGGTATTAGAATTAAACTTAGAATTAAAATGGCCTGCTATATTGATTTTGGTATCCTTCCTAACTTCGTTTTGTGACGCTTTCCTAGATTTTCCCTGGACTTTCACCACCTTTCTAAAAAATTTGTATTCTCATGTGTTATTTTATGCATTATTGTGAGCTACCTTAAGCCGTTTTTAGAAGAGAGTAAAGTATAAAGAATGTTAAAAGAATTGCTTGTGCAGGGCTCCCGGGTGGCTCAGTCTGTTGAGCATCTCACTCTTGATTTTGGCTCAGGTCATGATCCCAGGGTCATGGGATCAAGCCCCAAGTTGGGCTCTGTGTTGAGTGTGGAGCCTGCTTAAGATTCTCTTTCTCTCTCCCTCTGCCCCTCTCCCCAGCTCATGTTCTTTCTCCCTCTCTCTAAAATAAAATTTAAAAAAAAAAATAAAAAATAACAGAAATTTTAGAAAAGAATAGTTAGTGGACGATAATGAGGGGTCCACTCAGTACGTGGAAAAAAGGTTGTCCTCTAGGAGTGAAAACAAAGGGGACACTGTGTCCCAGGGCATGGCTATAGATTACTTGTTCCATCCGGAGAAGGAATGTTTCAGCTGAAAGGGGTAATGTGGATAGAAAACTGGTTCCAATGTGCCAACTTGACAGTCTACCATTGTTTCAGAGAGAGTTCCTAAACCTGGGGGTGACAGGAATTCTAGCCATCAGCCAGGGGTGCCTCTAGTGTGGGGCAGAGGGGGTTTATCAGGCCTCACCACGGCCTGGATAGATAGCTCTGTGAACATCCACTTCCTTTTGCCCTGTATCAGTGCCGACCTGACACATTTCTGATTATTTTATTGAGCTTCAGGCACCCCGATGAAAGTACAATTGACAGAAGAGAAAAGCATACTGATTCCTGGAACAAACTCAGTCTTACTATGAGGTTCTCCAGTGAACTTCTGGCATTGAATTATTAGTCACGTGTACTTAGTTAAGAGAAGCTGAACTCTAAAACACTCATCACACCAGTGAACTGAAAGTCTAGTTTCTGTATCTGTATGGTTGCATCCCCAACTGAGTTTACCAATTCATCTAGGAAATCGAACCCTATTGTGCTTTGAAGTGGTCAGGCCTCAGCACTCCCTTGGTTGTGGCCTCGTGCTAGGATCTGCCTGTCTTTGATGGGGTTCCCACAAAATCCCGAGATAATGATTTGTATTTGGAAGATGATCCTTAGGAGCGCTGGAAAGACAAAGGAGGAAGGAGGCAGAGATGGGAAGAAACCACCATGGTCCCCTGAGACTCCGTCCTTTTGGGAGGCTTTGGAAGATGATGTTGAATATTTCAACTTCATAGGAGAGGTATTTACCCTTGATCACATCCCTCATTGCTGAGGATTGTTCTAGGGGAATTAACTCCTGGAGACACTGCCTAGGTGGAGTAAACTTCTGTAGCCAGAGGAAGCCTCCACCATAGACACAGAGTTGTTGGCAGGGCGGTAGGAAGCCCTTGGGCTATATGGAACAGCGAGCTCTACCAAGATTATAGAGTGGGCTTTGCCAGTGTCTGCTATAGTCCCCTTTAATAATGACAGCAAATGGACTACACTCTTGCATTTCCTGCACCTGCCTACTGCTGCCTGATTTATTTGCTGTGTTCATTGATTTTGATTCTGAATTCTGTAGTAAACTTCATAAGAGTGGTCCATGTTGGATCACTAAAGAACACTAATTGAGGGCTTAGGGCACTAACAATGCTTAAAAAAAAACAACTTTCAGAAAAAAAGTATTGCAACTATGATCAAGGGAAATAACACAATTTTACTGACTTCTTTTCATGGATATTATGGTTAGAATTGTTTTCATTTTGAATCATACGTGGTGATTGGAGAACCATGGTAACCAGAGCTCAGGGCTTCTAATGTTGTTAATATAGCCCTGAGGCTAAAGGTGAATCCAATCAGGGCATAATTAATTTCCTGGCCCTAAGTGTGCTGGAGTTGTCTCTCCAACAACCAAGGAGCTGCCTTTTCTAAGAATGGCTTCAGCATGTAGGAATGAAGTTGATCCTGCCCTTTTGTCATTGTGACTGGACATCTGATGCAAGTTGTATCAACCAGAGTTGCTCTCTAAAGAATCTGAAGTTTGGGATGAAGAAATACATAGTAAGAGGGATTGGACCTGAGTAACCTTAAGACGGTGGAACTTTGGAAGGAAAGTCCACGTGCCCTTCTGGAATGAGATCTTGATTTTTAATTTCCATTCCAAAACCAAGGTCATTAACTAAGACTCCAAGATAGAGGGTGGTGGACATTCATTTGTTGCCTGGTTAATGTCTATCCCCTAATTCCCACTATCTAACAGGGCACTGGTTGACATTCAGGTGTCTGTCTTGTGGATAAGGTGATCCCACACTCAACCAGATATGGACATTAGTAAGACTAACCCAATCAGTTAACCCCATTTCCTTTATCACAGTGACTAGTTCAGGCAACCCAGATCAGGTCACTTCCCAGGCCACAGGGATTACTTAATTGTTGGTCACATCACCCGATTTAGACTCTTATCCTTCAAATAAAATGTATTGGTTCCTTGTATTGGCCATGTACTGAAGGGCACGAAATCATGGTGATAATGAGCCATGGTGTTTGTTTTTTTTTTTACAAAGTTCAAGGAGTACTTTTATGTTAATGCTATAATAGCTGGGGAAATACTCTGAAGAATCCAAAGAATGATGCGGTCATCTGACTCTAGGGTAGCCTCCAAGGACTCTCCCCTTATGCTATTTTGTGCCTTTTTATAGTCTGTAAAACACTAAACAGAGCTGTCCTAGGCAGCAAATAAGACATCGCAGAAATTATGGAATGCCACTTATAAGATTAGGTCATAAAAATCACTGTAGCCTCTATCTTGTTGTCTCGTTTTCACTCACTCTTGGAGAAACCAGATGCCATGTCATAGGGAACTCATGAAGCTGAATGGAGGGGCCAACATGGTGAGGAACTGAGGCCTCCTACTAATAACTAGAATTACTCACATCTATGTGAGTGAGCTATTTTGGAAATGGATCCTTTAGTCCCAGCTTTAAAGATGATAGCTCTGGCTGACATCTTGCATATGTATTTGATAAGCATTCCCAAGCCATACAATTCACTTATGCCATTATTGAATTCCTGACCCACAGAAACTGTGTGAGATAATGTTGTTTTAAGCTGCTAAGTTTGAGGGTACATTTTTATGCTGCAATAGATAACTAATACATATGGTAAACCACCCATATATAAACACACATTAATACAATGATATAATTTATATATATTATATATATTATACTTATTATTTATAAATATAATTTATATAATAACCACTAATATAATATAATATATAAATGTATATACACATACATATCTCACAAGTAGAAATATATTTTTCTGAAGAATCAATATATTTTCTTATTGGTTTTGCTCATCCATCCATCCATTCATTTATTCCCTCATTCATGGAGTGTTCACCATAAGCCAGGAAACGAGCTAGGCACCAGAGATACATGGTCCCAGCATTCCATCTATAGCTACAAATTTCCTAAAAATCCTTGGGTTTGCCTCCGGTTTATCAGCTACCGGTCTCAATATTCACAGAAAACACAAAGCTGATTGGAAAAACAATTTGAACATTGAGCTAAAAGGCTGAGCAAAAAAGAAAAATGTTAAAGTGAAGACAGGCTCTCTAATCAAATGCACATGAACACATCATTTTATCAAAAGCCAGCAAAACTGTCTCAAAACTGATGTCCTACCTTAACCTAAAGGCGCTAGGAAAAAAGGTCACTACAGTGGTTGAGCGATTTTGTTTGTTTGTTTGTTTATTATTTACAAGACTTCTCAATTTTGACTGGACATGTTCTCAGAAACAGTAAATCCACAGAAGATGGAGATAATCATGTACAGGGCTAAACATGCTCTCTGTTCAGTATCTATTCCACACACACAAGCACTTAATGCCCTTTATTCAGATGAGAATGATGATCATAATCATCAGACCCAAGTGCAATACTCCAAAAACTCAAGAGCACAGTCAGATCAGAGGATTTGGAGGCTCTGATGTTAATTTTCCCAGACAAATTTCTCCTCTCTGAATACAGAGTTAATGGGGAAGCCATAAAGAAAACTTGTCTCTCTAGAAATCGAATCTCCCCCCATTCCCACAATGTATGTATTTCTTTCATTCCTTACGTTAGGAAATGTAATACTAGAATTGAGCTCAAGAATCCTGCCTTTTTTCAATCTAACTACTGATTGGTTTTGGATGATACGAATGGCATGTAGCCACTTATTAACGTGCGTGGTTTTAGGTGGTATGCATAATTTGATAAACATCAATAAGTACCAGCTAATCAAACATTTTAACAGTTTGCTAATATGCTAATATTTTTATGCATCATTTTTACAGCTTTCTAAAGGCATATTTGACATGTACTAACGAAAAATATTTAAAGTATACAATTTGATATTTTGACATACGTATACACTGGGGAAAACATGACCCCCAGGAATATAATGAAGGTGTCTTTCTCGCTCAAAGCCTTCTTTTGTAATTCTTCCTCCTGCCCCTCCCCACTAACCCTTAATGCTAAGTAACCACTGAGTCACTTTAGCATTATGGATTAGTTTACATTTTCCAGAATATTACATAAAGAGGATCATATACTATATATGTTCATGGTCTGGTTTCTTTCACTTAACACAGTTATTTTGAGATTCATCTTTTTTTGTTTTCCTTTCTTTTTCCCAAAGAAACAGCTTTTTGGTTTTTATTTTGTTTTGTTTTGTTTTCATTTTTGTTTCTTGCACAGTAATATTCCATTCTACGGATATAACACAATTTCTTTTTTTCTTTTTTGTTCTGGGGGTGTCTTCAATTTTTTACTATTACAAATGAGACTGCTATGCACATTTGTGAACAAGGCTTTGTGTAAATGTGCCATCGGTTCGCCTGGGCAAAATCCTAGAAGAATGGCTAGTTCATGTGATGGGTGTACATTTAACATGTTAAGAAATTACCAAAGTGTTGTCCAAGGCCGTTGTGCCATTTTGCCTTCTCATCAGGAATATATGGAAGTTCCAGTTGCTCCATATTTTTATCAAGACTTAATATGGTCCAGTTTTTTTAAAATTTTAGACACGCTAATAGGTATTAGTGGTATTACACTGCTGTTTTAATTTGTATTTCTCTAACAACTAATGATGGTAAACCCCTTTTGGGAACTTATTTGCCATCTGATGCCTTTAAATATTTGCTCCTGTTTTGATTGGGTGTTTTGTTTTCTTATTGCTTTGTTTTGAGGGTTCTTTATATATTCTGGTTAACAGTCCTTTAGTAGGTGATTTGCAGATACGTGCCTTTAATTCCCTAAGAATGTCTTTCAGAGAGAGATTTATTAAATTTGATAAAATCTACTTTATAAATGATTTATCTTACGGATTGTGATTTAGACGCATATAAGAAATCTTTCCTAACATAAAGTCACAGAGAGTTTTCCGGTGGTTGGTTGGTTTGTTTTAATAAGTTCTATAGTTTGAGGTTTTACATTTAGCTTATCGTGTATTTGAATTATTTGGGGGGCATGATTTAAAGTATGAACCAAGGCTTTTTGCATTTTTGGATATTAGTTTTTGTTTTTGTATTTTTGCATATTAAATTGTTCAGGTACCATTTGTTGAACAACATAGTTTTCTCCTCCTCTGAATTGCCTTTGCACATCGGTCAAAAATCAATGGACCATATATATGTGTAAGTCTACTCTGGGGCTTTATATTTTGTTCTATTGATTGTTTGGTCAACATTCATGCCAATATTACACTGTCTTGATTGCTGTAGCGATGTCATACATTTTGAAATCATACAGGCCAGCCTCTCTTTGCTTTCCTTTTCTTTTTTTTTTTTTTTTGTTTTGTTTTTTCAAAGCTGTTTTAGCTAATCTAGGTCCTTTGTATTTTCTTTTTTTTTTTTAATTTTTTTTTTTAACATTTATTTATTTATCAGACAGAGAGAAAGAGAACATGAACAGGGGAGGGTCAGAGAAAGAGGGAGACACAGAATCTGAAACAGGCTCCGGGCTCTGAGCTGTCAGCACAGAGCCCAACGCGGGGCTCGGACCCACAGACCGTGAGATCATGACCTGAGCCGAAGTCGGACACTCAACCGACTGAGCCACCTAGGCGTCCCAGTCCTTTGTATTATCAACTGCCTATTGAGTGAGGCAGCTTGTCAATTCCCACGAGAAACTCTACCAGAGTTGTGTGTGGTATTGCAGTGAATCTCTGCATAAATTTGAGAAGAAATGACATCTTGGTCTACCAAGTCTTCCAACCCATGAACAAGATCGGTCTCTCCATTTATTTCGACCCGTCTCTACCTTCTTCCAGCAACGTTGGGTAGTGTTCAACACTGCATGTCTTTTATCAAATTTATCCCTAAGTATTTTACGTGGTGCTGCTATTGTGAATGGTATTTTAAAATTTCAACGTCAGCTTGTTCATTGCTAGCATATCTTAAGTTTAGTATGTTTTTCTTGATCCTACAAACTTGCTAAACTCACATATTGCTTCTCATAACTTATTTTTTAGTGAACCTTTTAAGATTTCCTTCAAAATCAGTCACGTCAATCTGTGACTAAAGATAGTCTTTTTATCTCCCTTTGCAAGCTGGATACATCTACATTTTTTCTAAAACAGTTTTAGAGTTACAGAAGAGTTGCAAAGATTATATTAAGTATTACTCATTATTCTTCACCTATTTTCCTTCAATGCTAACAACTTACATCTGTGATACATTTATCAAAAGACATTAATCTTGGCACAATATTATCGACTAACCTAGATATTAGTATAAAATGTACCACTTAGTCTCCGATAATATTCCTTATCTAGGAGTCTACTTTCTGTGATACTAATATAGCCTTTCCAGCTTTTTTAGACTTTGTGTTTGTAAGATATATACTTTCTACTTTCAATTTTTACTTGTGTGAATATAGTTAAAATGCTTTATATAGAAACTATATTTGGGTTTTGTTTTCTAACACAATATGATAATCTCTGCTTTTATTTGGACTGTTTAGATAATTTGTATTGATATCTGTATAAATATGAACACAAAGAGTAGACAATTAGGGTTTATATCTACCATTTTACTATTTTTTTTGTTTGTCCATTTCCTGCCCCCCTTCCATCTTTTTCTGAGATTCCTACCCGCCCCCCTCCCCCCAACTCCCACCCCTGCCACTTAGAAAATAGTTACTTAGAGAGCAGTCTGATTATTTGATGTTTGTTTTTAATAGTATCTTTTTTTTAAATGTTTATTTACTTTTGAGAGAGAGAGAGACAGAGACAGAGCGTGAGTAGGGGAGTGGCAGAGAGAGAGGGAGACACAGAATCGGAAGCAGGCTCCAGGCTCTGAGCTGTCAGCCCGGAGCCCGATGTGGGGCTCAAACTCACGAACCGTGAGGTCATGACCTGAGCCGAAGTCAGACTCTTAACCGAGTGAACCACCCAGGTGCCTCTGTTTTTAGTGATTCCTTAGGGAAACCTCTCTCTAGGGCTATTTTACCCCTATTATTAACATTGGATCCTCTTGGTGTCTCTACTAAATGCCCTGAACCTTCACTGAGATCTCATCTCTCTGGCTGGCCAGCGCTGGAAATTGCTCAGTTTGCAGTTGCCTAGTAACTGTTCTTTGCTTGAAATTTGTTCTTTTTCTAGTAGTTGTTCTGGCGCATGAAATTTTCCCCTACATGTTCACCATTTTGTCTTCAGCCAGAGACTTGAGGGGCCGCTGCTGCAAATTTGAGGAGTTCTTTTCTCTACACAGATCCCTTCCCTCTGGTACTCTGCTCAGACAACTTCTATCCATGTCAACTCCCCTGAACTTTGATCACCGTCTCCTGAACTTCGACCCCTGGGCTCTGCTTCTGTTTCCCCTTCCTCCACGGCATCATCTATTTCTGCCCCTGGGCAGAAAGCCAGGGTGACAAGCGGGCTCAGCCGTCCTATCCCCTTTTCCCAAGGATCGCTTTCTTTTGCTTCCTGCTGTCCAATGCGATCATTTCATTTATTTGTCTCGGTCTATACTTGCTTGTCATCATTGAGCAGTGTTTTCGTTTGCTCCGCCCACTACAGCCAAATAACACCAACTAGGGGACTTAGCAACAGAAATGTACTGTCTCTCAGGTCTGGTGGCTAGAAGTCCAAGATGAAGGTTTAGAAGGGTGGGTTTCTGAGGCCTCTCTCTCTGTTGGCAGATGACTGCTTTCTCCCCGTGTCTTCACATGGTTTTCCCTCCGTGTCCATGTCCTGATCACTTACAAAAACATCAGTCACATTGGGCCACAGCTCACTCTAACAGCCTCTTTTTAGTTGAATTACCGCTTCACAGAGCCCGTCTCCAAATGCATTCACATTCTGAGGTTCCTGAGGTTAGGGCTTCGGTACATGAATTTGCGGGGTTGGGAGAAGGGTAGAACATAATTCACCTATAACAGGCGATCTACAAATGGCCACTCTTTTATGCCAGCAGCTGAATTTTTGAATTTCACTATTTGCCAGTTACTTTTTAAGAATGTTAAAGACTTTGGGGCGCCTGGGTGGCTCAGTCGGTTAAGCATCTGACTTCAGCTCAGGTCATGATCTCACGGTTCAGGGGTTTGAGCCCCGCATTGGGCTCTGTGCTGACAGCTCTGGGCCTGGAGCCTGCTTCCGATTCTGTGTCTCCCTCTCTCTCTGTCCCTCCCCCACTCACACTCTGTCTCTCTCTCTCTCTCTCTCTGTGTCTGTCTCTCTCAAAACTAAATAAACTTTTAAAAAAATGGTGCAGACTTTAATCCACTTAATTCTCCCAATTTCCCTGTCAGGGAGGCATTAGAAATCCTATTTTAGATCTAAAAACATTGAGCTCTGACACTTACGTAATTTGCCTAAGATTCTATACTGGAAGAGCCTGGAGTTGAATCCATGCATTACTTCAAAACTCTACCTCTTAACCACTGTGCTTTGCTTTCTTTTAGGACACGCGTGAAAGGCAGGACTAATGTCTCAGGATCACACTCTCAGAACCGGGGCAGGTATTTCTGAAATACTTAGCCTTGAAACATGACTGGATACAAAGTTTTACTTCTTAGCAAGCATGTCACAAATTTTCCCATGTCAGGAAACAGAGAAATTCTAGAGGACACCCCAGGACTCAAATGACATAATCATTTTTTACTTTGTTCAACTTTCCCACTTGAACTCTTATTTCATGTATGTTCGTGTAACTTTCCTTAGGATATTTTTTAAATAAGCAAAATCTTGGAATATTTATAAATTAAATGTCACAAACCATAATGATCTAATCATGCTGGGTGACATTAACTTTCCATCTGAACTATCAGTTAGGTAGTGATAGCTGACAAAGAAAACTCTCATCCTGTTGGGGGATAACAATTTTTTCATCGGTCAAGTAAAAGGGTTCATTTAGGCACCAAGGGAAGTAGCATTGTTTAATGTCCTTCTATGGGCCCATTTTTGTCAAGGATAATTAATGCTCGTCATAATGTATTATGACAGCAATGTTTTCTATCCTGAATAATAGATTAGACTAACTCTTGGCATCTACATTTTAGTTTTTGAGATGTATCTTATGACAGCAAGAATAATCTGAGCAGAACAGAGAGTCCTTGCATGGGGCAGAAACAGACACAGTAGTATGTAGTGAGGATTCTAATGTCAGTATGCCGTTTGGGGGCACTGCAATGTGATTTCTAAGCAGATAATGCTGTCAGTGTATCTATGGCATTGATTGTCAAATGATAGTGAGCCCAAGGGCCCAACTTGGTTGGAGTTCCTCTTATAGAACCGATCCTGATCTTAAATATAAATATTTCCACATTCTCCTTGCTCAAGTAATGCTATTTTTAACCTGTGACTAAAATGCCACAATTTTACTTATGAAGGATTGACAAATTAAAGGAAAAAATACCAACAATTTTTTAGACATCAAGGTTTTCATCACTTCACTACCAAAACTCTTTGCTCAGCTTGCGTTATAGATCAACCTAGAAGCTAGATGTTGAACTTGTGCACACAAAGTGCAGATGCTGATGTGATAATGATGAGAACCGGAACTTGAGACAAGGTCTAAGATGAAGTTAACTCTATTTGGGAAGTCATTCCTGGAAGCAAGAATGAGGAACTGAGAAGAAGGAAAAGAGAACTTATCAGAGGCAGTCAGAATGCATAACTTACCTGTTCACCACTACGCAATGAGGTTCATGCCCAGGTTACCTCTGAGGCATTGCCTAGAATGTGCCTCTCTGAAGCACTGCAGAGCATAGGTAGCATGTACTCCAATTTCATTAATTGAGGGTTGCCCACAGGGCATTAAATCCTGCTCAGTTCTAGCCTGGGTGCTTGGTCACTGGCTGAGAGGGCTTGCTAGCATCTAGAGAAAACCCAGAGACAGAAAAACAAGTGAGCTAGAAGGGGGCATGTTTTCAGTGGCCAGTGCATGGCGCCTTCCACCATGGCTACTCTGGGGTCACGGTGGGATATGATATGGGCCCATGTAAAACATCTGCCACAAATTGGGTGTTTGCTTTATTTTAAAAATGTAGATTCCTCTTTAAGAGTGAGCTTCCTGGTGAGCACACTTCTTTCCAGTGAGGCACACAGCACCTCCAAGTAGAGGCATTTGTCCAGTTTTCTAAAGACAGATGATGAAATTTAATCTCCCTCCAGACACAGTGCCATCTGGACCTGGGATTAATGACCACAAAGATGAGACCTTTAGAGCGTTAATCCCAATGCAATGGCAAACGCACAAATATAAACACGTGTACAGATTCAGAGCTAAAGAGTCTTTAATGACATTGCTTTTAAAAGAAATCTGGAGAGAAAAGATTAACCATGACCTTGCAAACAGATAAAATAGGTGGTCATGTTGAACCTACATCTGAGAACTTCCATGCCTGGGGGAAAGAGGCTGCACTGGAAATTTCCCCATCCTTAATCAGGGGAATTTTCATCATGATGATATTTGTAATGGCTTTAATTGACACACAATAAATTGCATATGTTTCGATTGTACAGTTTGATCCATTTTCACGGATGGATGCACCTGTGAAGCCACCATCACAATCAAGATAGTGAATAGATCCTTCACCACCAAAAGTTTCCTCAAGCCCTTCTGTAATCCCTCTCCCACCCCTCCACTCCCAGGCTGCCAATGATCTGCTTTCTATTGCTGTAGGTTACTTTGCATTTAGATAATTGCATAAAAATAGACTCATATGGTATGTACTCTTGTTTGGTCTGGCTTTTTTTAAAAAAAATATTTATGTTTATTTATTTTTGAGAGAGAGGGAGACACAGAACCCGAAGCAGGCTCCAGGCTCTGAGCTGTCAGCACAGAGCCTCGAACTCATGAACCTCAAGATCATGACCTGAGCCAAAATCGGACGCTTAACCGACTGAGCCAACCAGGCGCCGCTGATCTGGTTTTTTAAACTCAGTACAATTATTTTAAGGTTAATTCATGTTGTTGCATGTGTCAATAATTTATCCTTTTTTTTTAGGGCTGAGTATTTTCCAATGCATTAATACAACACAAATTGTTTATCTGTTTATCTCCTGATGGACACTTCAATTTCTGGCAGTTGCAAATAAAGCTGTTCTGAATATTGATATACAAGTCTTTGTATGGATGTATAATTTCACTTATCTGGCATAAAAGAGGAATGGCTGGGACATATGGTATGTGTATATTTAACTTCTTAAGAAACTGCCAAATTGTTTTCCAAAGCAGTTGTACCATTTTTCATTCTCACCAGCAGCGTATGAGAGTTCCAGATGTTCCACATCATTACCAACGCTTGGTGTGGTCAGTGGTTTTACTGTAAGTGGGCTATGTAGCAGTATCTCTTTGTGGGTTCAATTTGCATGTTCTTAAGGGCTAAGACATTCAGTATGTTTTCATGGGCTCATTTGCCATCTATGCATCTTCTTTGGTAATGTGTCTACTCAGATCTTCTGCCTATTGTTTTCTTGCTGGTTTTCTTATTACTGCGTTTTGAGTTACTTACATATTCTGAATACAAGTCCTTTATAAGTATCTGAGTTGCACGTATTTCCACCCCGATGTGGTTTGTCTTCTCGTTCTTTTCATAGTGACTTACAAAAAGCAGAAGTTCTTTAATTTGATAACGCTCAATTTCTTCTATGTTTTTATCTATTATAGTTTGAGGTTTTATATTTAGATTTACAATGAATTTTGAATTTTTATGGGGTATGAGTTATAGATCGAAGCTCATCTTTTTTTTCAATTGTTCAATCACAATGTAATCAATAGTGGGGGCACCTGGGTGGCTCAGTCGGTTGAGTGTCTGACTCTTGGTTTCAGCTCAGGTCACGATCTCACAGTTCATGGGTTTGAGCCCCATGTTGGGCTCTGAGCTAACATCACGGAGGCTACTTCCGATTCTCTCTCCCTCTCTCTCTCTGCCCCTCCCCTGTGTTCTCTCTCTCAAAATAAATACATAAACATTAAAAAAAAACACACAATGCAATCGGTAGTAGAAGACGCAATTGCAGCGATAGGCTAATTAACATGGGTTTCCTTGAGAATGGAAGGCGGTAGCCTTTGTCCTTTATAGTTAGACACTCTGCCAGATGCTTGGAGGTATCATCTCGAATCTTAATCAAATCTGGAAAAAACGGGTGCAGCTGGTTGGTCCCCAGTGGCATATCTCCTTGACTTACCTTCTATTTAAGTTGCTGCTGCCATGGGCATTGTGGGCTCAGTTTAGATTCATTTCCATTGCCATCTCCTACCTCGGCACACTCCGCATTCCAGCTCAGGGGTTTCTCTGAGGCCAAGGAGGCTGCTCTCACCCAGCATCGCAAGCAAGGCCTCAAAGGGCAGGGAAGCTAATGCTGCAGCGCAACCCTCAGCCAAAACAGACCAAGAACCGACAGATAAACGCTCCAGTCCCATGTCCTTCAGGTGAGCAATTCCGAGAGGCATGCTCTCAGGAGTTGTCCCAGGAGGCCATGGAAGAATCAGGCTCTCACCGACCCCAGTACAAACTTAACAACATACCCTGCTGCCTTTCCCTCGTTCTTTGTTTTATTCACCCCACTCCCTCCTTGCTGCTTCCTGGATTATCTTCCAAATAAAGCACCTACACTCAAGTCCTTATCTGGGCTCTGCTTTCAAGGGAACTCAAACTAAGTGAGTAGTTATTTTGTTCTCAATAGTAGAGGCAATTAAATACCACAGAGATAAAATAATTGCTGTATGCCACCATGCTCACAAAGCAGTGAAGCTGGGATTTGAACACAGATCTGTTCCCAGAACCTACATTCATTCCTCATCGGGATTAACCTGTCCATTCATCAGCACCTTGGCAAAGGCAATAATGTGTAGTAGTTAGGAGTAGGGATCCTGTCTCAGTCACCACTGGCTGTGAGGCCTTGAGCAAGTCACGTAACATCTTTGTGCCCCAGTTTTGTCAGATGTAAAATGGGCGTACTTTTTTACTTTTATCTCAAAGGATCAAATGAATTATTATTATAAACTGCTTAGAACAGTGCTTGGCATATGGTGCACATTACGTGTGCTATGATTGCTATTATTATCGTGCTGTTGCTGTTGCTATAACCAAGCCATACATAGCCAAGATATCTTCCCCAACATAGAACCTGCATGTAGTAATCTTCCCAGTGGGTATATTCCCAGTACAGTAGCTATATTCCAGAGACGTGGAGGGGAGGGCAAGCTTCGGAGTCTCTACTGGCACCCTAAATAATCAGAGGATGAAGACTTTAAATATTACTGGACCTTAGCAATACAATTGCTATGAAATGAATCCTGCCCCCACTTTCGAATTCATGTTGAAGCCCTAACCCCCAATGTGATGGTAACTGGAGATGGTACTTTTGAGAGGCAATCAGGTTTAGATGAAGTCATGAGGATGGGACTCTCATCATCATGAGAGGAGATTAATGCCCTTATAGGGAGAGATGCCAGAAAGCTTGTACTTACACTCCTCCCTCCCTCTTTCCACCTCTCACCCTCCTTCTTTCTCAGTGTCTTCACCAGGTGAGAGCACAATTAAGAAGATGATTGTCTGTAAACCAGGAAGAGGCCCACACCAGACCCAGCCATGCAAGCACACTGATCTTGGACTCCCAGGTTCCAGAATTGTGAGAAACAGATTTCTGTTGTTTAAGGCACCCAGTATATTGTATTTCGTTATGGCAGCCCAAGCTAGGACAGAAATCATGCAACTTGAGTTAGATAAAGTCAAACGGTTTTGCAAAGTGCTTACGTCAATTTACACTCCCACGAGGAGTATGTGATAATTAAGATGGTCTGGGAAAACACATCTATGATAGCAGAAGCCGTATCCTTTGAGAAGCCAATAGGGGCCACTTAGCGCAAAGACCACTCCCCGCTACCAAGTCATTCTGTTACATTGTGAACACAGATAACAGCCCACAGTTGTACTGGCGGTACCTGCAACCTTGATACAACTGAAAACACACATTTTCACATTCTCAAATCAGAGTTTTCACAAACCTCATGAGATACTGTTTATGCTCATTATCACTTTGAAATTATAGTAATTATCAGACCCACTGCTAGATCTTATTATTTAATTCATGAATAAAGAAGAAAACATAATCCCATCATAATTTTTAAATGTTGGGATGACTATCTTTCAATAGAATTCATTTCCTTGGTGATTCTATGTGCTTTATTTTATGAATTTAAAAACATTCCGAGAAGAGATCCACTGATGTGACCCAATGATGAGAGGTCTATACCTCAAAAAAGGTTAAAAACCCATGTCTTAGCTCCTAAACTAGGCTGCTTTTGTTAGACTTCCTGGTACAAAATTTTGCTGGTTGATGTGGAAATATATTTTTACTTCACCAAGAGGTTCTACTTAGATAATGTTAAATATAATAACCCTCTCAGACCCCTAATCAGGAGCGGATTCTTGCAATCTGTCATTTATTTGGTGGGTTCAGTCATGGTGAGTGTTTCTTATGTGTAGTTGAGTATTTCTGCATCAAAATAGGGATTAAATGGATATTCTGTGCATTCTGAAGTTGGTCCAGAAATCATCGCTCTTCAGGAAGTGCATCTATCAGGTTTAATCTAATTAAATCGTGTTAATATTGGCAAATTAGCCTGTCATCAGTATTGCGGTGCTGGATGGATCCACACCTTACAAGGATTTCTGGGCCTCTTTGTGAATTATTTCTCCAAAATAAGTTTAAAGTTGATTTCTTTATCTACTTCTTTGTTTTTAATGGCTAGTAAAGCAGAAAGCAAAATTTTGGAATAACCTCAGCTCTTTAAAATTGAAGGTAGATGAATAAAAAGTTCCTGGACAGCAGTTGTATTTGTCTATCGAACATGAGCTTGTCACATGATTGGGTAGACGGATCAACAAAACTTCGTGGCTAAACTAGTTGTTTATTGGTTATACATTGTGTAAATATATGCCAGAGAAATATGTCAAACCGCGTTATTGTAGAAGAACTTTCCGATAAAAATCAAAAAATATTTTATACGTAGTTAAGAAAACATTTGAGTTTTACTCCATGTTGAAGAGAAAATTGTCTGTTCTTTAACCATAAAGCAGTTGATGACTCAGGATTGTCACTATCGCCAACTGTGTAGGATAATGTTGTACGGTATTTGTAACCTACTCACAACTTTATATGCCCCAGCTGCCTGTAAACATGTCTTCCTTGTCACAACTGTGTGTGTTCATGCTGTAAAGAAGGGCTGAGTAGATAACAGTATACTTTCGGTGATCCGAACCAGCAGTTGAGGCAAAGGAAGATCACAGGGTGTGTTAGTTTGGATGTTTGGGGTTGCCACTAACCAAAAAAAAAAACCCCAAAACCCCAGTATCTAAACTGATAGAGGATGGTTACCTTGTCTATTCTGCTTTAATGTTTCTCATCACTGGAGATGGTAAAAAGGGCTTTAAGCCTGGCCTCGTCCAACACTTAAGCAATGGACGAAGCACCCAAATTCTCTTTTCCTTAAAGGCTTCTTCATCAATGATCACTTTCCTCATGTTGTCATGCAGTGGCTGTGCGCATTCAGAGGGCTACAGTTTTCTTTGATTTGAGGCTACCGAAAAGAAAAAGAGTTGCCCCTGATTGGCCTGGATCATGTGCTCATCCCTGAACCAACGCCTGCAGGAGGTGATGGAATAGGAGGATTAGGTAAAATCAATCACGGTCCATACTTGGAAAAGAGGATGAAGTCATTCCCTCCCAAACCAGTGAGCCTGAGAAATTCAAAGCCTACTGTAAAGGGGAAAGAAAGGTACTGGTAAGCTTCTGAGAAGCATCACTTCTGCAAGGGAAGAGTGTTCTTAGGCAAAGCACAACGCCTAGGACTCAGGTTCTCCAGCTTGATGGAGCCTACTTTGGCTTCCTACACTGAAACTGGAATGGAGGTGAAGAGGTGAGGGATAGAAGTTTGGCCATGGGGGAACAGAGGCTGGGCTTAGGTTGGGGGATAGAGAATGGGGCTTGTGGGAGTTGAGAGTGGGGAGCTGTTATTGACAGAACTGCTCTTCATGTCCTTTAGTTCCCCAGCAGGTTGAGAAAGTTTTCTTGATGATGAGACAGATGGTATGCCTCTGATTACACTCCCCTGGATTTTTTTTTTTAATGTTTATTTACTCTTGAGGGAGAGAGACAGAGTGTGCGTGGGGGAGGGGCAGAGAGAGAGGGAGACATTAGAAGCCGAAGCAGGCTCCAGGCTCTGAGCTGTCAGCACAGAGCCCAACGCAGGGCTCGAACCCATGAGCCTCGAGATCATGACCTGAGCTGAAGTCAGACGCTTAACCGACAGAGTCACCCAGGCGCCCCCACTCCCCTGGATTCTAAAAGGATTAGTTCAGTCAGCCCTGTTATGGTGGAATCCATCCTCAAGCCTAAGTCAAGTGCGTGAAGAATGAACCAAACACTAATCAAGTGGTAAGTGCACGGCTTCATGCATGCAGGCCCGTGTTAGGGCTGGGGGAACCTAGTCCATGGTGCTGGCCATGCTCTTTGGCTTCCTCCTTTGTTTCCTGTGCTCAACTGGCAATTCTCAAATCGTGGTGGGTGTTTTCTTTCCTATGGGGATGTAGCAGCTGCCTCCATTGTTGCCTACTACCAACACGAGTTCGTCTATAGCTATTGATATAGGCATTCTAGCCAATCTCCCACTGAGTCTGCGCATTCACCTCACATCATTCATAAAGTCACAAGTACTTACATTTTCTTGCTCAAGATCATAACAGTAATGTTAGTCAACCTTTATTGTGAACTTGTTATGTGTCAGGTACTATTACAAAAACTTATTATTCATTCACTCATTAAAAAAAATAGCATCTTTCAGGGTCTCTTCACTGTCTAAAAAATAAAAAATATCCCATTTAGCAGAGCATCCAAAACTCCCTGTGATCTGAAACATGTTCACTTTCCTGGTCTGTTTCCACACACTCCTATAGTTCAGACACATAGAAGATCTCTTCTTCTCATGTTTGGCGTTTTCTTTTTTTGCTTTTTTTCTTTTTACATGTATTTATTTTTGAGAGACAGAGAGAAACTGAGCACAAGTGGGGTAGGGGAAGAGAGAGAATGAGACACAGAATCGGAAGCAGACTCCAGGCTCCGAGCTGTCAGCACAGAACCCGATGCGGGGCTCGAAGAACTCACAAACCGTGAGATCATGACCTGAGCCGGAGTTGGATACCCGACCGTCTGAGCCACCCAGGCGCCCCTCTAATGTTTTACATTTTCTAGCAATTTACTCACTCTGCCAATTCCACTTGAAAAAAATCTTCCCACTCCCCTCCTCTCGCCACCAAAACCACCGTCAAATGTCAAACTTTCCACAGAGCCTTTGTCAATAACCCCAAGTGAAAACATGTCCGTCTCCAGTGGGAATGTAACATTTGCTTGACCCTCTGATTGCCACACAACTGGAAGCGTGCTGATACATCTTACTATATACGGGCTCATTTAATTTAGCACTTTGCTACCTAGGTGCCTGTTCATTGCCAGGAGTACAAAGATGAACGAGGCATGGACCCTGGCCTCAAGAAGTGTGTGATCTAACATGAGGAAAAATATAGGTCACAATGTGGAAGAGTTGTGCACATTGGGATGATATACAGTTGCGGAAGTATAAAACTGGTGCAGACTGATCGAAATACTATCAGGGCACACTTGACATTGGAGGGAGGGCTGCGGCAAAGAAGAGAAGGTTACCAGCACATAGACATAAGAGGGAGGATTTTAAGAGAAGGCCCACCAAGCAAAGGCCAGGGCGTGTCAAATTTCCTACGATGCTTGGAAAATCTTGAGCAACGTGAGAATGGTTTGAGAAGAAGGCATACCGATGCTTACGAGCATGGACGGTAGAATAAATAAAACCTGGATTCAAATTCCAGCTTTGTGACCTAGGATCGTTTGGCATTGAGCAAGTTAATTTCTTTGATCCTAGCTTTCCTCGTCTATAACATGAGGAAACAGTAATGTTCATGCTTAGGTAGAGATCCAATAGGATAAAATGGGTCAGTACTTAGAACAGCGCCTCACACACAGTGGAGGGCTTCACAAATTGGAGCTCTGGAGGTTTTGTGTCTTTTGCGTCTTTTGCCTAATGCTTTAAGGAGGACTGTGTCAGTGCTTGGAGAATCTCCAGACCCTCTCAGATAAGTATTTGACAGGTCGCGTGCCCTCTCTGGCTTCCTTGGACTTTCCATGGCCAGAACTTGTGGCTATTCCTCACAGAACTTGCTTCCGGCTGCTGGACCCACATGTCTAGTAGGTGCAGGGAACAGGAAGAGCACCACTGGGGTGGCAGCTAATCAACGACTGGCCTGTGCAGAAGTGCTGGCTGTGGAGTAGCAGCAAACCTAGATCTAAGAGGGGGGGCATGGACGATACGTGGGGCCAGACGTTGTGAGGAGCACTGAGGAAGTGAGATTGGGGGGCAATGCAGAGGTTAGGAGATTCCACTGCTGGGATGTTCTTTCTGCCTAATGGAAAGTAATTGGTGCTTTAGGTCAAATCCGTTCCCCCATCTTAACACCATTAAAACATCATTTGCTGAGAGCACTGAGCTGTGTAAACTTGATGTTCTCTCTGAAGGGCCAGTTTCCTTGGTTGAGAGCAGGCAGTGGGCTGGCTGTTCCGAGGTGAGGATTTGGACAAATGCCCACCACAGCCAGAACTACATAGCTCTAACGCATGGGTGCTTCGGACAATACGCCAGCCCGGCTGCTCTCAGCACCTTTTCTGTCTTTTCTCCACGGGGCTCCAGTGCCCATCAGTTTAACTTAATTCTGCTGTTAGTTCATCGTGCCATAATCAGCCTCATCCCCAGAAACTCCACCAATCCATTGGAGACCCAAAGCACTGTTGCTTTCGAGAAAATCCCTGCGCATCCAGGATAAATACCAGTACGAGTTAAATTTGTAACTTCGGCCATTCTCACCACCATAACTACAACAAAGAGGGCTGTTGTCATATTGCAGATATCTGTGCCTACATGTGTTGCTGGCTGATGTGAAAATCCCAAATCCAACCAACACTTCCAGTCCCTGGATGGGGACTTTTCTTAAAAAAAAAAAAAAAATGGGGATATTATGCTAAGCAAAATAAGTCGATCAGAGAAAGACAAATATCATATGATTTCATTCACCTGTGGAATTTAAGAAACACAACAGATGAACATAGGGGAAGGGAAGGAAAAAGAAGATAAAAATGGAGAGGGAGACAAACCATAAGAGCCTCTTCAATATAGAGAACAAACTGAGGGTTGCTGGAGGGGAGGTGAGTGGAGGGATGGGTTAAAGGGTGATGGGCACTAAGGAGGGCACTTGTTGGGATGAGCACTGGGTGTCATATGTAAGTGACGAATCACTGGGTTCTACTCCTGAAACCAATCCTACACTGTATGTTAACTAACTTGAACTGAGATAAATAAGTTTTTTAAATGGGAATTTCTTTAAAGGTTAGCGAGCAGGAAGGACTTGTTAAATTTAACTAATTAGATTAATTTTCAAGTTTCCACACACCATCGCAGACACAAATATCATAGATGAATCAGCATGAGGGCCTATGCTCTATATTTGACAGTACAGTATCTCGAAATAAAACAGATGTTCTCTGTTTTTTAAACAAACTATCACTTGATTTTTAGAGAATCGGAAGAGGACATTTTGGTTGGGGTAAAAAAATATGTTTTCTTTGGCTAAGCCTGGATCATTTTTAATTAAATAAGCATATTTGTACATTCTGTAAATGAAACCATAAAATATATCGACCAGCAAGCCAGATTCCCCCCCTGTGCTTGGAAAGTGGACATTTGACTGGTACCAGTTAGCCTTGAACCATCAATTTCACTGCTCCCATCATATCCCTGGGATATGGGAGCTCCCAGGGATGTGGGGCTCCCATCATATCCCTGCTGTGTTATAGCAAAAGGAACAAGTAAGGCCACCAAAAGTACCACATTCAGAGGAAGCATGGATTTTTTAACAGTGACTATATTTAAGGCCGTTGCAGCTTATTCATTTTGTCAAGGCCAATACCCTATTCTTGAACCACTGGGTATAAGAGACATGGGAAACCAGAACCATTTCTAGGAAATAATCATAGCTCATAGATGGGAGTCCAGGGAACCTGATTTATCATCTTTGTTTAGCCGGGGTTTCCTGAGGGACTTCCTGTGTCCTTTTTGGTTTTACAGACATTAATTAACTATGTGATCGACTCTAATTTCTGAGCCTGGGTGAGAGAAGGACAGGGTCTACAAATATAGCCACATATACAGCCGAGTTCACCTGTTGCGTTCGTCAAATGGAGAACATAGTTCTACGGAAATACAGTATGTTACTAAGCCCCATGCCCAGTGGGGCAGGAATGTCTACATGAATCTTGCACTCATCTTGAGGAAACCAGAGAGCTCCTGTTCTCCTGCCACAGTGCTAAAGATGTGGGGATATTTGAAGACTGGAGAGAGCTCTGACATCATATGAAGCGGTATGTTGCCTTCACGTTTCGAAGCCTAGTTAGGATCTGCATTATCGATCTCCTCCCTGCTCCTGGATCAGTATTGTAAGCGTACAATCATACTCTAAAGAGGAGTTGGCAAACTCTAGCCCGTGAACTGACGCCGGCCCATTCACCTCTTTTGGTCAATAAAGATTTTTTGAAACCCATCCATGCTCATTCATTTATGTATTGGCTGTGTTCACTTTCATGCGCAACAGGAGAGTTTAACAGTTCCAACTGAGACCAAGTGACCCACACAGCCTAAAATATACGGTGCTTTAACAGAAAAAGTTTGCCTACATCTGCTCTAACATATGTCATTAAAGGAAAAGAAAAACTTAAATCTTTTATAGCACTAGGTCAAGAGAAAATGTATCAACACATTGAGAAATAGTAATACACATGTATTATTTAGAAATTTAAGGCAACGAGAAAATACAACCAAAAGAATTCAAAGTGGCTGCCTCTTGGGCGGGATCAGGGCACTACTGGGTTGTTTTTTTTGTTTTTTTTTTTAAGTTAAGTTTATTAATACTATTAAATTTTTCAAAATAAGAATGTAACTACTTTGATAAACAAACAAACATGTAATACCGGGAACAACCACAATACCCTTCCTTTACCCCACCTTTCTCCGTCGTCATCACTCCCTTTCTCTCCTTTCATGCCACAATTTCTTGAGTTAAATAAAATCTGTCTTCTGCCCCCTCAGTCTAAGGAAACTGTTCTTGTCAATAGTATGGACATCCTCCGTGTTGCCAAATCAAATGAACGTCTTCTCCATCGTCTTATATGATTCTCAGCAGCACCCAACACAGTCCATTCTTCCTTCTGTCTTGAAATACTCTACATTTAGCCTCCTAATTTTCCTCTCCCTCAGAAGCTGTCCCTTGCCACTGTTCTATGCAGGCTCTTCTGTGCCACCTCAACCTTTTTGAATCAACTTGTCTCAGGCTTTAGCCAGCACCCTATTACACTATCAATACTCAAGACCCAAGAGGTCTTATCCAATCCCAAGAATCCAGTCCAAATCTTTCCTTTCACCACTTCCTTGACATTCTGCCAGGTTTTGCAATACTTAGTTATTTATTTAGTTTATTATGACTAAAACCAGAGCCCCTGATAATTTCCTACAGTCCTCACCCCAGGCCTCCTTCCACCCTGCTTTGCTTCATTTATTAAACTGCACTCCCTGGTAGCTCAAACCCCAAATTCAGGAGTGATTCTTGATTCTTTATTTTTTTCATGACCTCCTCGAATCAATTACTAAATTCTAACCATATTACCTTCAAAACGTATCTGCAATCTGTTCACTTCTCTCCAAGACCACAGCCAGCATCTTAGTTCCACCAACCATCATGTCTTACCTGGTCCACCGCAATGGTTCCTAAGTGCTCTGTCAGCCTCTGTGCCTGCCCCACCACTGCTCATTCACCACACGGTGGCCAGAAAGATCTGTTTAAAATAAACCAGTTCATCTTTAACACACAGTCCAATCGATGACTTCCAACTGCTCACACAAGAAACTCCAAACCCTTTATCACAGTCTACAAGGCCCTGTGGGATCCACTCCTGCTTCCTGCTCCCCCTTCACCTCAACCTTCTTCTCACCCCTGGTGCTCTGGTCTCCAGTTCTGTGAACACTTCAAACCTCGCTCTGCCTCCGAGATTTGTACTCGTCCTTCCTGGAATGCTTTTTCCCCAACGCTACACAAGGTGGCTCCTCCTTCTGGCCCCAAGCAGGAATGTACTCTGACTGAGACTAATGGGGTAGAGCGGGGACTGTGTAGCAAATCAATCCAAAGCTTAGGGGCTTACAACAGCAATGCACTGTTTTTCATAACTTTGTGGGTCAGGATTTCAGGCAGGTCCCAGGTGGGTGGTTTTTCTGCTCCATGTGATGTTAACTGGAGCCACCTCCTCAGCCTCGTTCAGCCGGCTGCACTGAGAGACGCAAGAGAACTTGACTCCCACGTCAATCCCAGGTCATCCCTGCAGTGTGGTCTGGGGCAAGGCATGTTTGCTCAGAAGAGCAAACATTGATTAAATGAGGCCAGGGAAGTTACTAACCCCACATGACTTGCACCTAACACAGATAGGGAACTAGAAAAAAAGTCAATTAAGTGGATTAAAATAATATCTTTTTCCAAATAAATATGTATGTTCATGCACATACTAATAAATACATTTCTGAATGAATAAATATGTCAGATTTAGAGACAGGTAAATTGCCTGTTCTTGCACCATTATTAACCAGCTCCAGTTGCCCTTTCTCTATAGCATCTCTGTCTCCCTCTTGGAAAGAGAGGTGATTAAAAATGGTTATGCAAGGGTAGAGATGCCAGGCACCTTAGAGACTCTATCAGTGGGCACATCTCCAACTTCTGCCAAATGTTCCCATCAAATGTTCAGACTATCTCTGTATATTAGCTCATGGCGCCTTTCTACCTGGAAATTGGCCTCGGTCCCAGTTGTCCACCTGGTGATGTTCAACACTTACCTCTAGATATGTGTTCTGATTTCATGTTCCCCTAGCACTAAGCACTGCCATCATAACTATTCCATACTTTAGAACTCATTCCATACTTTGTTCACTGAGGATCAGATTCCTTCTTTTATTTTAATCAACTGCACAGACCCTGACTTTGAGCGAATGCCTACAATTCTGACTTTTCTTTTGGGACACTCCAATACTGCATGTCGGACTCCCTATCACTGCTGGACCCATCACCTGCCACGTGCTCCTATCCCTTCATGGCTCCATTCTGTCATTCAGTGGGGCTGCCTCTCATATTCTGACGCTGGTTCTTCTCCCTAGTACCTGCCCCGTGCCAGTGGATGAATCTAGATCCAAGCCTTTTCTTAGCGTGTCCCATCGTGATGTAATGAACCTAATCAAAACTGGCCAAATTCTGACAATTAGTAGGTTTGCAGCATATTCTCCAGTATTTTTTCCAATATGGTGGTACTGACTACTTGGTCGCTTTGAATTTGTTGGATTGCCTGTGACCTCCAGTCTGATTTTTCAAACTTGGCCACCTATTGTCTAAACGTCACAATGATCTGGGGGGAGGTGAAGTAAGCAGGGGGATGGGAATTGAAGATGCCAAAATAAGGTTTTAGAGAAGAGCAGAGTATACTACTCATAACCATGGGAGCAACCCAGGTATCATCAAGACCAAAAATGGTGCAGAAGGTCAACCAAGCTACCCAAACAAGAAGACAAATAAGACAGTCAAATCCAGAAGAGGCAAAGATGAACTTAAAATCTGGCAGAAATACATGGCAGGTCCATCATCAAAGGCCTTGGCCTATTTATAGTACAATGCTTTTGATCTATTCAGTCTGGAGATACATTTAGCAGTATCATTACTAATACCAATGAATTTCCTCTGACTTTATGCAAAGAGATAATATGGTATTAAAAAAGGAACGTGAGCTTTATAAGCAGACAAACTTGTGTAAGATCCTTATTGTTGCTTACAGGTTAAGATTCTCTATAATGTTAGATGGTGATTACCACGTTGTAAGGACTCCATAAATGGCAGTGACCATTAGGCAATATATTCTAATCTGCCTGAGGGAGAGATGAGTCTCACTTGGCTTATGTCCCCAGTGTGTGTCAAAATACTTAGGTAGGTGGTATGTGGTAGGTGTTCAACACATGTTGAATGAAAGAGATACTTGAAAGAACTTGGCCAAGAAAAGGTGAACTGTACTTTCATTTCAACTCACATCTCTTTCACACAATTTTTCAGGATGGACATTCAGTCCTCTTTACAATTTCTCTCTCTCTTGATATTTAACTTGGGCTTGCTCGGTTCGGGTCTTTGGAAGTGGACACATCTAGTTTGTTCTTGGTTCTTAGAACCTCATTGCGATGTTCATGACCCAAGATTATGTTTATTTTGGGATAACGTGTTTTTCTTGTAAAACCTAGCATTTATTCCATTCACTATATTTTCAGTTGCCTTAGTTATGCTTAATTAAGGACAATGACTCATCAAGATCTGGTCCCTCCTACAATCTATCTTGCTTCCCTTTATTATAGTTGGTCTCCAAAATCAGTTGGTGTTATAGTTCAGTACTTCTCAAACTTGTGTCAGAATCACTCAGAGATGTGGGGGAAAACCCAGAATGCAGGGTCCTACTTCCAGAAATTTTCATCCAGGCAGTCTGGATTAGGATCCGATAAGCATTTCTATTAAGTTCCCAGATGTTGATGCTGATGTTGTTGGTCCACGGACTATACTTTGACTAGAAATGCTCTTGCTCTATGATATTATCCAACTTTCCCCCAACACATAAGCATATTTACAGTGCCAAATCTGTGATTTTTCTCTTCTATCTGCCTAGAATATCCTTCCCTGGTCTTTTCTTTCAGGAAATTTCTACTCATCTTTCGGAACCAAATTTAGTATTATCTCCTTGGCAATACTTTCTCTGTTCCATCTTTTATCCCAAAAGAATCAGTCCCTCTTCTTTAGCTTTATCCCTAGTCCCTTTCATCTAAACACAATTGAGCATCTTTCCTCATTGTGTTATAGTTTGCTTTTATGCATCTGTTTTTCCCACTAGATTGTGAGTTCACTGAGGTCAGAGACTCTATTTTGCTAGAGCCACATGTCCCTTTCACCGGCAGAGTTTTGTATACAAAGACATTTATTATGTATTTGTTATTGATTAAATTATCGCTCCTATTTCTTCCTTCCTTAGGTTAAACTGTAATTACATTGCAGCTTCATACCAGAGGTTTTGTTCATTTTTTTCCTTTTAAAAATATTATATACCAGATGGCACCGGAAAGCTTTAGTTTAATTCTCTAGGGGCCTTGGGGGTATTAGGTAACTGCTGTGTACAACAAGGATCACAAGATCACAAGGAGCACTGGCACAGTCTAATAATTACAACCCCCTTTAAAAGCCATTGTTGTCCTCAGAGACTCCAGACAGGCCAGTCATTAGTGACAAAACATCATCAACACACTTTCGAAATAGAAGGATGTAGCCTGCATGTAATGGAAGGAAATTGGACCAGTGAGACTATTCACCTGACCTACCTGAGCTTCATTTAAGGTCGGAACCAATCAAAGCTTGTAAATTAGCTTGAGATTCATGGGGAGTTAAAAAAATATGTCTCGGCGGTGGTAAAAACATCTGATTTACTACTTCTGATTCCTTAAGCTATCACATTAAGGAGATCTCAGCGCAGCCCCATAAAGAAAAAGGATGTTTCCCTCAAAGAGTTTCATTTGCTTGGTTTAAATTTCTCATCTAAGCATTGGCATTTCTAGACAGAAGCAAGGAAGGGTTATAGGGAGCTGGGGGGAAATCATGCATATTAGTTTTACATAATCATGTACCCTTACTTTCAAAGGATGAGCTGTAATATCCTGTATCCTGTGCTTCGGTGAGAACACCTGCCCAAGACTGATGGCAACATATAACAGCAAGGATCCACTGAACTAGATCCCGTCACATAGTTATCCCCCACATCCAGGAAGTTTAGTACCGTTGGCTTAGCCAGCTTCTAGGGTGATTGGCCAACAGATTAGCCAAGTCTATGTTCAACAGGCATCAGTCTCTGGAGGACCAATACCTACTTGAATAGAGACTGTAAAGACAGGAGTTCAATATGAGGGCAAATTGTCTATCAAAGTCAGCCCTACGATGACCATACTTGATTTTGCAAGTTTAATGAAAGCATGGATATTTATATTATACTGTACATTATGATCAAATACAGCTTTACGTATTTGCTCAAATTGTTCCAGGTTTGGCAACTGAAACTTCCTTCGGTTGGCTCCTGTGACCCTTTGACATACCTCCCTATAGTTGGAGGTTTTTATTGTTGTTGTCTTAGCCCTTCCTTGCTTGCTGGCACTACAAGATTTTCTAGGCCATGTTGTGTATTACCTGTCTCGGTCCTAGAATCAGCCATTTTCCAAGGAGACCTGGTTCCCTTTATTGGTGAATGGCATTGGTCTTGTTGCTTCGGGTCTTTTCAGCTGACAAGGCAAGAAAGTATATTTGTAAATACCAATTTGCATATACGTGTATTTGTAAATGTTTCTATATGAAAATGTCTCTATCTGCATTAGCCTAAACATGAATTCATACTGATGCCTGAAACTCTAATTAATTACTACTTGGATCATTTTGACCTTATTCCCTTGCTTATCTGTAAACTGCCACTCCAACAGTGAGAAACCTGGCTCATACAAGCTGATATTAATTTATTTCATCAGTTCCAGTATACATGTATAGCAGTTTCGTAATTTTTAGCCCATACAGACATGGGAAACAACTTCATCAACGAGAGGACAGTGTTTACATACAGTCCACTTTGCCTTTAATCTTAACCGTCTCTACTCGTTTCCAGAGTGACTTAGTTCAGCACATTTTCCCCTCATCGTCTTTATACAGATTCTTCTGTAAACTTTCTGCATTCCATAATTGGTTCCCTCAGCCTCCTAAATGATCACCGTTTATTTCATATATCAATGTTCACTCTTTGTGCCATAAAGTTCTATGGATGTTGGCAAAAGCATAGTGGCACGTATCTACAATTGTAACATGATAAACAGTTTTATTTGCCTAAAAAAATTTCCTTGTGCTTCACATATTCTTTTCCCACCCAGAACCCTGGCAATTACTGATATGTTTACTTCGTCTTAGTTTTGCTTTTGTTAAAATGTCACATTATTATAACAATATAGTATTTCACTTTTTTTCAGATTGGTTTCTTTAACTTAGTAACACGTTTAACATTACCTATGCATTGTGAGGTTTAGATAGATCATTGCTTTTTATTGTTGAATCGTTTTCCATTGTTTTAAATTTTTTTTTAACGTTTATTTATTTTTTTGAGACAGAGAGAGACAGAGCATGAACGGGGGAGGAGCAGAGAGAGAGGGAGACACAGAATCCGAAACAGGCTCCAGGCTCTGAGCTGTCAGCACAGAGCCCGACGCGGGGCTCGAACCCACGGACCATGAGATCATGACCTGAGCCGAAGTCGGACGCTCAACCGACCGAGCCACCCAGGCGCCCCTGAATCGTTTTCCATTGTAAACATACACCAGAGTTTCTTTATAGATTCACATATTGAAGAACACATTGGTTGCTTCCAGTTTCTAGTCATTATAAAGTTACTATAAACACTGCATGCACATTGCATATGTGTATGAGTTTTCAAATTATCAAATACTTAGGAGGGTGATTTCTGAGTCATACAGTAAGATCGTGTTTAGCATTATAACAAACTGCTAAACTATCTTCCAAAATGGCTGTACCATCAAAACTGAACGGGAGCTCCTATTCCTCCACATCTTTTCCAGCAATTGGAATTGTCAGTTTTTAATTTAAAAAAATTAGCCAAAAATAATAAGTGCACAGTGGTAAACTTGATACATAAAAGTAGATACGTGCTTTATGGTTAGATTTTTTAAAAATAATGTTCAAAGGTACGTTGAAGTTTCTTTAAATACGAACCCTCCTAAGTGTATATATCTTTGCTTACATAAAGAAACCATCAGCTCCTCGATGCGAGAAGGAGCATTAAAGTTATTTAGTAGAGCTTTGGTTCATGCACCAACATCACTGTCATCACCTGGAAGCTTCTTAGAAATGCAGTATCTTGGGTCTTAACCCAGACCTACTAATCAGGATCTGCATAACAGGACCTCCAAGTAAATTAGGTACAAGGAAGTTTAGGAATCGTTACTCAAGAATCATAATATCACAGATTCATAAAGGTGGAAGGAATCTGCCATTTGGCAGGTGAGGAAACTCTCCAAGAGCTCTGTGCTCGGTGCGTGCTCGTATGTATGCAATACTGTGTCGCTGATCCTCTTGAGTACATATTTTCTCAAGGAAGGTGGTGACAGCTTGCTCAATTACTCAAAAAGAGTAAAAATAAGCTCAGGCTCATTACTCAGTAATACAAAACAATATAAATTTAATCCGAAGTCATGGTGAAAGTCATTGGGAAAATGATACTTAACGTGAAACAAATTCAGTGCAAGGATAACTTACAAAGCCCATCAGTTGTGTACGCGATGCAAGCCGGCAGTCATTCCTCGCTGAGCATTCACTGAGCAGAAATGTGCTGTCACTCACATTAAGGTAAAGCACCTGGTCTCCATCTGGCCCCCAGGAAAGCTAAAAATAATAATAAGGCATTTTTTATTTACCAATACCAGCCTTGCAGCTGTGAACTCTTAATCTTACAATACCACTTAATCACCAGCTCACTAGAACATAAATAACCCCCCGGGCCGGGGATTGATGTAAACATTCTAAAATGTGAGCTCAAACCTGTAGCTGCCCCAGGAGAGTGGGGACAGTTACATCTCCCCCTTCCTCAGCTGGGAACAAGTACCTGCAGAGAGTGCTGCCTTCTCAGCCCCAACTCCATGTCTTGATGAGGTCTGAGGTACAACATCTCAGGACCCGCCCAGCTAGCTAAGGCAGCGATGCCTTCGGGGACACCCAGAATTCATTCGACACTGTGAGTTTCAATCTGGGATGCAACACCTGAGATCCTTGCTACACGGATTTAGTAGAGATCCTACATGGATCCTTGCAACATGACCCCTAAGCCAGCACTTGGGAGCTTATTAGAAATTCAGACTCTCAGGCTGCACCCCAGATCTGCTGAATCAGAATCTGCACTTTCACAAAATACCCATGTGATTTATAGGCACACGAAGTTCCACTGGTAAGGAAGGAAATACAGTAAGGGACAAGTATCCAGGTGAGGGGAAGGAAAAGTTTTTCCTCTGCCCTTCAAGGTCTTCCAGTTGGACTAAGAATTAAATTAAACAGCAGGAAAAATAAAAAAATTAAACAGCAGGAGAAAAGTTTTATTGTATGTGCAAGGAGACCCAACAATGAAATTGAAACAAAAAAAAAATGACGAAAGCAGGCAGTTTTTATACTTTTCAGATAAAGAGACAATAAACTTGTGAACAATTGACAGGACAAAGAAAACTTGTGTTTGGGAGTTTTAATTAGTAAGCAATTCTAAACAGAATGTGGTCTGTGGTAGTACATTAGCAAAAAGTGACAGAGTTGTTTATAT
The DNA here is from genome assembly GCF_018350215.1 of Panthera leo. NCBI lineage: Eukaryota > Metazoa > Chordata > Mammalia > Carnivora > Felidae > Panthera > Panthera leo. The sequence goes on along the minus strand of NC_056687.1, from coordinate 142,416,834 downwards.
AGCCTCCTTGGTTCTAAATTTCCTGTCTCTGCTAATATGGATGTTTCTTTACCTCCTAGTACAGGGAGGTTGGCTTTCACATGGGAGATTTATTCCTTGATCTTAGGGGACAGAGGAGGGTCTGAGGCCCTTCTTATACAAGCTGTCTCTTAAGTAACTTTTATTTAAAATAGCCAATATGCCAAAGTGGCACACTTTAGGATAGCCTGACCTTGGCCCCTAAACAGGCCATGCTTTGAGGGTGAGTAACTTACATTTCTACATTACATTTAGATCAGCCTTATATCTGAGAGCCATTAATATAGACATATATAGCAACATACAAACAACAACTTCCAAGGCTAAAGGAGATACACGTCCTTACTAGGAATATAGCTTAAGTGCTAATACAAAGATAGCTATTAGAATCGCTCGTTAGGGATAAGGTCAGCAAGGACTACAGCGAGAAATTCAAACAAACTGCGAGTCCTTGAGAACTGCCCTGTTCCTGGGAAGCCCACCGAAGTTACTCAAGGGAGCAGATGTCTGGGAACAAAGAAAATTGTAAAGTTTCAGGGCAATCGCAGGGGAAAACAAATGCCTTTTAGGTCATGCTTAAATGATTATACAGGTTTTGCGAAGTTCCGGCGGCTGCTTCCGACTATAAGAAAAACTGACCACAAGGTTGCTGGCTGCCAGTATAAAGCAACTCTGAAGTTTGTGTTGGTTCTCAAAGCCCTGAGAATGATCTTCCTGTCTCCTTACTTGCCATGAGTAATCAAAAGCCATTTGCTTAAAGCAAAACACTTGGTCTGGTCTCTTGGCTGATGCACCCAAAGCGGAAAGCCTTTTGCGTTCTGTGACAGCATCAGATTTAGCTCCAACACTAAACTTCAGCTTCTCAGGCTGAGCCGTAACTCCATCGGGTTTACAAAGGAATACATGACATAATCTAAGGCACTTAGCACAGTCCCTCACATGGAAGTGCTGAATACATATTATTTATCAAAATTCTCGTGTGAAGCGTCTCTTCTCCAAGAATGCAACGACGATCTCTACTTTCAGAAGTTTTGTGTATCTTATGAAGTTTTATTCATATAAATACAAAAATGTATGATGGTGCAAGAAACTCCCACTTTGTTTTTCTTTTGATGGTTGCTGAAGTGGGACGCTGGGATCTGAGAATATATTGAATTCTTTTCACGGTTACTGAAGATTGGGGGGTTCAAGCAAAGATTAATTGTGGCAGGGTTCTAAGGGAGATGGAGAACATCTAGACTTCAGTAGAAGAAGCTGTCCGCACATCTCCTGTGCCCTCTCCTGGCTGGGAGGGTTGCTTTACCCTAGTGGGTTCCGCTGAGACTTATTAACTCCCAAACTGTGTCCCTAAGCCTTCTTAGGGAAGGGGAGTGGGGGGAAGGGTTGGGGGGGGGAGGGGACGGGGGGGGGGGGGGGACTATGATGGGTTCTCCCTCCTATCCTCAGCTCTTTCAACACTGGTTTGGGGGGTCTACTGAATATCCGTTTTGTTGCTGTTGTTGTTGTTGCTTTGTTGTTGTATTATCGTTATGATACAGACCAATGCTGTGGGAGTCGACATAACCGGATTTAGATCACAGTTCTTCTACTTGTTAGCTTTTTGACAGAAAATAAGTGTCTCAGACTCAGTAAACTTCAGTGTCTTTGTCTGTTCAATGGGGATGGCACCATTCTCTGAAGTTGTAAAGATGAACTAAAATTACGTATGCAAAGTGCATGGCAGAATGGCTCCTAGAAAATGTTCAATAAAGGGGAGCTTTGTTAGGAGGATATGTTTCCTCCCTGAGGAAGCTGCCTTCTGGGCCAGCCTCTAAAAACTCCACACATGACGACGCCGAGCCACCGATGCCCTGTCCTAGTCTGAGATTGACCACTAGGACACAGCACCTGGCCCTGATCTCAGGGCCTCGGGGACACACTTCTGGGTACGGTTGGTTTGAAGTGTGTGTACAGGGTTCCTTACACAATCATTGACCTTGGGGGCAAAAATAGGAAGTGAGTACTATATAGCTGAAAATATCCAAGATTTTAGAATAGCAATTTAGCATTAAGCATTAAGAGACACTGTCCCTGTTTACGGACAAATGTTAAGTTGCGGAAAGCTGTAGTTATCAGCCTATTTCCAAAGGAAAAGTAAGGCAGTTGAGCAAGTAGGCATACCCTTCATTTAATGGAACAATCTGAGGAGTAATTAACCCACACGGAAGTTAAGCCCCAGATTTTGATGGGGCAGCTTTAGAGTTGATGCACTATTGAGAAGATTGCTAATTAGAAATACATAGTTGTTCACTGCACCCCACCTTTCCTGGCACAGAGCTCCTAAAACCCTTGGGATTTTCAGGGTGATAAGTCTCTTTTTGTATACAAATGAGATGATTGATGGCTGAGGGCTCCTGGTTCAACCTCAGGTAACCCTGGGGGCTAGGTTACCAGGGGAACCAACCAAGTAATTAGAGGGTTGGAACTTTCAACCCTTGCCCTCCAAACACCATCCCTTTACCCTCAAACCTGCGCTCCAGACCTCCAGGCTCAGGGAGAAGGGCTGGAGACTGGGCTCAATCACCAACACCCAGTGGTATAATCAATGAGGCCTATGTAATGAATCCTCCAAAAACTCCTACTCAAAGGGGTTTGGTGCTTCCTAGTTGGTGAAGATGAGAAAGGGTTGGGAGGGTGGCGAAGTTGGAGAAAGCACGTAGCCCACACCCTTTCCCACATATCTTTCTTTTGGCATCTCTAACACCTGAATGTTCCTGAGTTGTATCTTTTTATAATAAGCCAGTAATCTAGTCAGTAAACTGTTTTCCCCAGTTCTGGGAGTCACTCTGGCAAAATAATGAAAGTGAGGAAGAGACTGTGGAAACTCCTGATTTGTAGTCAAGTCAGATGGAAATTGTGGGTAACGTGTGGACCCACTACTTAAGATTGGTGTCTACGTGTGGGGGCAGGACAGTCTCGTAGGACTGAGCCCTCAACCTTAACCTGTAGGATCTGACACTAACTCCAGGTGGATAGCGTCAGACTTGAATAGTAGGACCCAGCTGGTGTCTGTAGAGAATTGGAGAATTGCTGGGTATGGGGAAAAAAAAAATCCCACACGTTAGAAGTACAGAAGCATTCTGTGGGTAGAGTTGAGAGACTAAAGGAAGACACGGGGAGCTTTCTTTTAGTTGATATCAGTGTGCAGAGGAAACAGAGAATGGAACTTTTCTACACAAACGGTCCGTCTCTACTTTTGATGATGGGAGCCAAGGAAAAAGTACTGTAAGACTGGTCCCTATCACACACTGAGCTACAGTGGTCAGCTGAGCTTTCTTGTTCATTCGATGACGTCCTGAAATCCAATCTTACATCATGACCTTCCCTCCCATGAGCTGGTTCGGTAGAAATGCAGCAGCAGCCCCGGCTGGCTGGGAGAGGATCCCTGACCCTCCACCCATCTTTAGTGACACCCACTCATATAGGACACACCTGAGTATCCTAGCTTGGTGGCTGGGGGTTGTGAGCCAAAGAAAGCAACAGCAGCTGTTTTGCCCATACATAGCTGATTTAACCATACTTCTGTTTTAGAAGCATAACTGTTTAACCAGGAGGGATTTGGGAGGAGAGGAAGTATAATTTTCTAAAGTTGAAGGAACTGGGCTTTTCTGTTATGTCCACACCTAATTTCAAACGAAGTGACCATAGTGGCATCCTGGGATGGCCCACTGGCTAATACTGACATATGTGACAGGGTAGTCGTAATATCAGCACTCAGAATGACTTCTCGATTATTCTGCGGTGCCCACTCAAAATCTCTTTGGCTACTGTATCTCTTTGGCCTGGATCATCTGGCTGCTGTTGAAATCTCCTGACCATAAAGCTAAGGACCCCTCTCTCTTATTCCTCTGGTCACTTGCTTTTTCAGTGGGGATAATTGGTCTGTTTGAAATAAAGTAATATAAAGAATTTGAGTAATGCTGCTTGATGACAAAACTAATATTCTGTGAACTCATATTATTCTGTATCCCAGCACATTTTAAGCTTATTTTCTTTTCAGCACATAGAATAATTATAACACAGTGTAAAACCTTGAGAAACAATTACTATTCTAAATATAGATGAATAAAACACTACTGTCCACTCCTGGGAGCCAGAACATACATTATTTAAATGGAATCCTTCCCTGGAATGACATTGGCAATGATGGAGCTTTTCCACACTGCTGTGCTGTTCAGAATCTAGGAGTCAGGGGTCATGACCTACTATTCCAAATCCTGTATGTTGTCATCTTTTAAACACTGCAACACTGCCCACTGTTGAGGGGTAATGCTGTCACTTTCCCTTCCAACACTGTCAACCAATAAAATATGGCAGATCTCTCTAAGTGTCTAAATCCCTCCCCAGCTGGGCTATTCAGGATGGACTGTTCTCTTTGACTGCAAAATATCTGTACAATTATCTACCACTTGAACTTGGACTTTCACAGCTGGATCTTCATTCTAGTTCTGCTTTATACTGACTACGTGACATTGAACAAGTGGCCCAACTTCTTTTGGCCTCAGTCTCCTCCTGTGTAAAATAGGGTATAAGATTGTCTTGTAGAGATAACCGCCAATAGTTCCACCCATCCCTGTACACACACACACACACACACACACACACACACACACACACCCCAGTCTTTCCTCCAAGAAATGGAGTCTCTTTCCTCTTGCCTTGAATCTGGCCTTCGAGTAGTGTTTTCCAAAAGGATTCGACAGAATTGAGGCTGTGTCACTAAGCACTTGTGAAAGAGTTGCAGAAAAACATGGTCAACGTTCAACATTGAAAAGAGCTTTGGCTTCAGATAAGTGGATAATTCTGACTCATCCGTTTATTTGTTGCACGAAGCTCAGTGTTGCACTCACTCTAGAGTCAGTTTTCTCATTGTAAAATGGGGTCACTGTAGTGGACCTCCCTGGGGCCTTGTGAATTGACCAGCACAGTGCCTGTCACTTAGCATACAGTCAAAAAATAATAGCTACTATTATAATTATTAAAGCATGCACCTCATCTCCTTGTTTCCTTCTCCTTCCCTGCCCTCAGTACTGTTCAGGGTGCCAGTATTTTATATACAAATTCTTGACATCTTAAACTAGTGTAATATAAAGTATTAGTTATACTACTACTAATTCTCTTCAGCTTAAACCACTTATAAGTTTAAAGGGGCTTCTAATATTTACTATTCGGTTTGATTTCTAAAAGGCCTTAGTAATTTGGGAAAATGCCATTACCTTCATGTGTCAGCTTCTGCTGATAACAAATCATTCCAAACTCAGTTGCCCTAGACAACATCATTTCGTTGCTTATGATTCTGTGGTTTGAGAAGGTGGGCTCAGAGCTTAGAGGAGAAGGTTCCTCTCAGTTAACCTCAGGATGCTTAAAACACAGATGCTGACCGGGCATCACTGAGGTTAGTAGAGCCAAGATGGCCTCACTCACATGCCTTGGCTTTGGTCTTAGCTGTTAACAAGGTGCCTTGATTCCCCTCCACATGGTCATTCTCCCTCCAACAGGATGGCCTAGGATCCAGAAGAACAAAATGTAGAGCTGCCAGGCTTCTTCAGGCTCAGGCTGGGGCTCACTGCTTTCCTGTGTTGTTGGTTTCTGAAGTGAGGAGGAAGGAAGCAGGAAGCCATGCCCCATGCATGGCTCCCTCCAACACCTGTTTACCGCCTCGTTTGTGCTCTTGCTGGGCAGGCCCTCACTTGCCCCTTCTGGGTATCATGAAGGAACAAGGGGCTGAGGAGGTCCAGACCCAGGCTCTGGGGAGCACAGACAGTGCAGCTTTTGACTGTGTACACAAGGTGCTTTATTCTCCACAAGGTGATCCATGCTAAACCTCCCCCACGGGTTCAGAAAGACAGATACTCAAGAATATAAGCAGTATAGCGAATTAGTGGACAGAAAGAGAACAAGCTTCAAATTTTCTGACTTTCCCATCCCCACGAAGAAAATTCATGCTGCTTCTCATTTACTTATGTCTTAAGCAGCCTGAGCTTAACCGGGGACTCCGATGGGAACCACTCAGAATACTGAAAGTATAATAAGGGACCGGCTGTGGTGCATTGCAGATGTGTGGACGCTGATCTCCAAAAGCAGAGGCAGCGGGTCCCATTCTGCTGGCCAAGCAACTCGTGAAAACCAGCAGATGATCTGAATATTGTGTTTGAACATAGCCTGTTTGGACAGCCTCTGAACATAATCTGAAACAGAAAAACAAAGTGAAAAAAAAAAAACAAACAGCTAATATCTGGTACATGGGATCCATAACTACTCAGAAGTTTCTGGAGATCCCAAATCTCTCTTTCCCTGAATAGTATGGTTTCTGTGTGAATTAGCTGGATACATTATCTTCTTTTTTTGTTTTATTTTGCCTTCGTGACAAGCCTAATGCTTGTCGTATTTTATAAATGTTATTAGTATCAATATCCTTAGAAACATAATTTGAAAATAATTCGTGAAAAATATTTACTGATACTTATAATCAAGGTATTCATGCATTAGTAAAGGTGAAAGAGGATATCATTTTCTTGACTTCATCTCCTTGGATTTGAATTTCATTACCTTGTAAAATTTGCACCTTTAGCCTTGCACTGTGTGTTTAATTCCTCCTTACTAAAAGCCAAGGATCCATTTTTAAAATCTCCCACAGAGAAGTGTTCAGATTTCTTTTTAAAATCCTTTGTGTTCAATTTCAGTTGTGGGGAAACATTCAGACACAAAACCAAAACAAGACATTTTCATTCACCGTGCATTTTAGAAAATCCATTTTGAACTCCTATTCTCTATTGCCAGCATTTCCTGAGGTAAATTTATTCTGTATGCTCCTTGGTCTGAAATAGCTTATCCCCTCCAAACATCTGCCAATATTCAAATTCATGCTGGGAGAGAAGAATATTTTGGAAGCAGGTGTACAAGAGGAGAACTTTTCCTTTCTTCCCTTTCAGGTTCTTTGGATGGTCTAATAATTAAATTGGCGCGAGACAGATTGACAGGAGGAAAATAAATTTCATCTTGTATTACAGGAACTCATAGAGACAGGAGACTCAAAGAAATGACCCAAGAAGGCAGCTTTTATACCTTTTAGATGAAGAAACAACAAATTTGTGAAATTTCACAATTAGTGAAATTAGTGAAGAAGTAAAGTTTTGTTTACGCAGCCTTCTCATCCCTAAAATTCCTGATCTCTGGTGGCGGGGATCTTTCTCCTGGTACAGGGAAGGTACCTTTCACATGGAAAATGTATTTCCTGTTTTCAGGGGGACAAAGGAAAGTCAGTGTATCCTTGCACCTGTGGTTTCTTAATTAACTTTAATTCAAAATAATCAATATGCCAAAGTGGCATATTTGGTGATGACCTGCCCTAAACCCCATAACAGGTAACTTAACTGTTATTCAACTACTCTGAGAGGGTCCCACTTAAAATTCCTTTACTTTTTTCCTTTGGCATCACTACAACCCACAGACAGATTCAGGATCTAGTTGCAGAAAGAATCTGGGAAGGTGCTAACTGCATAGAGGATAAAGTTGGTAATGTGGAGGTTAGCCAGCACGTTGCATAGACAAAAGAGAGAACGGACAGCTACCCTCAGTAAACCGGCTGCTAATTAGCATTCGGTGAAGCCACATCAAAATAAGCACTTTCAGGTAATTGCTTTCAGGAGTTGTCCGAGTGCATCCCTCAACAGTTGATTTCGATCCGCGTGATGGTGGGTGTTGTTGGGGGACAGACCATACAGCTGAGAACAAAACACAAGCCACAAAAAATAGACAAGAAATACTTTGTAAACCTTCAAGTTCCATTTGAATTTATCACTAGCTTCTTTTAAACCAGTGTGCCAGGTCTCCCTGTTAGCCGGTGTGGTTTCTTGCCTGAGTTTTCACAGCCGTTAAATTGAGAAGGACTATTTCTCCTTTCAATTACTTGGTAATATGGTTTGAGGTGGCCAGTCAGTGCTCTTAGATGGAGAAACAAAGTACCGACGGATTACATAGCACACAGGCTCGGAGGGCACAAGCCTCAGGGAAGAGGAAAAGGAAAGGAAAGGAAATGAGATTAAGCTAATCCTACTTTATCTCCAATTTCACTAACGATTAGAGCTGAGTTGCAAACAGAAGGACACAGATGTATTTTCTTTGACCTACATAGTGCTTGAAAAAAATTGCTGTACATTGAAAACTTGGAAGATGTCTCATCAAAATCTGGATTTTTTTTTTTTTTTTGGCTTCTCTAAAAGAACCCAGAAGATTGGGAACAGTGGGCCAAGCTCCCCGTTGGCATCAGGAAACGAGAGCTGTGTGAAGTTGGCTCCTTCCGAGGGACCACCTGTCTCCTGGAGTGTCAGAGGCCACACCTGATCTACTCTCTGCACCTGCGTTACCTGTCTGTGCTTTGCAGGTACTGCAGTGGAGACTCTTCGTTGTTTTGGTTTGGTTTTGTGTTTTGTTTTTTATAAAATACCAAGGTTAACCAGAGAAGACTACGATAATTCTGGGAGTCCTGGAATATACTAGAGTCATGGTGCCATCCCAGAATACTCCCCTACTTCTTTCTTTTTCTCCCGGGTTTCCTGTGCTACTTTGGGATGGTTCTTCTTGCGGGGTTGCTGCCAGTAAGGCTGGGACTCAGATGAGCTACTCTTATGAAGAGCTTTGGCCGTGAAAGCTGACCTAGAGGCTGTCACCACACGTCCCATCCCTGCCAGCAGCAGCAGCATGACAGACAGAAGTAAGAGGTCGTGGGGCACCGCTTGCCCTGGGGGACTCTGCAAGGCCAAGGAGCCCATCCCTCCAGCACAGGGCTATCTCCCTACGGCTCTCTCTGAACAAGGACAGAGAAAAACGTCTCTCTGCTCCCCTGGGTGATGCTAGTTTCTGTCCTGGAAATGCTGGCCTGCTGTTGGTCAGCTGCCCACCCCATGGCCTTTTGGCCATGGAGCACACTCTCTCCCAGGCCAGCCTCCCTCAGTCACTTGTGCAGCTCCTCGAAGGCTGGGCTGAGGGACTTCTGTTTCAGCCGCCCAGATGGGCCTTTCTCCTCCAGACTCTTGAGGGGGGGAAGCCCTGCACACACACACACCTCCACGCCCGTTCTCATTTCTGGTCATAGAGTGACTATCTGCCTCTCTTGAGTAAAGCTCCATGGGCTGGTTATTACCGTATTGTCTCTTTGCTTCAGACCTACTCTTCTGAATGCTGCTCTGTGATGCCAGAATTGGGACTCTGCAAAGCACACGTGTCGGTCAGGATTTAACCAGAGAAGAAGAACTGGTAGGATACACACACACACACATACACACACACACACACACACACACACACACACACACACATACATATGTATATACATGATTATCATGTATATAATCTAATTGGCTTTATTAAATGATTCATGAATCAGATGGCATGATTCATGCCATAAGTAGAGGGGAGGCCCCACGTATATGTATATTTTTAATATTTACTTATTACAAGGAATTGGTTTATGCCATCGTGGGGACTGGCTAAGGAAGTCTGAAAGTCCAAACTCTACTCTGATGCAGGCATTCAGGAAAAGAAGTTCACAGCCAGACTGGAACCCAAAGGCATGAGCCAAATATCCACAGGTGTCTCTCTATTTGTGTCTCTGCTCTCATTCTCTTTCTCCCAGGAAGCCTCGGTGTAACTTTGAAGGGCTACCAAGATCATCCAGGATCACCTCCCTTACTTACAGCCGACTGATTAGGGTCTCTAGTTTCATTTGCGTAATCTCTTCAGAGTGACATCTAAATAATAATTCAGTTGAATCGTTGGAAACTATCACCTTTGCAAGTTTACATGTGGAAAAAGCTATCACGGTGCTAAGCTATCCCCCTTAGCAATTTGGCACCTACACACGTGTTCTTTTTTTTTTTTTAACGTTTATTTACTATTGGGAGACAGAGCGACACAAAGTGTGAGCAGGGGAGGGGTAGAGAGAGTGGGGGACACCGAATCTGAAGCAGGCTCCGGGCTCTGGGCTGTCAGCACAGAGCCCGATGCGGGGCTCAAACTCACAAACCGCGAGATCATGACCTGAGCCAAAGTTGGTCACCTAACCGACTGAGCCACCCAGGCGCCCCCACGTGTTCTTAGACCCTGCTTAAATCCCCAAGTAAAGACAATAAACACATGTCTGCCAGACTTGATACAAATGTTCTGCAAACAGCTAAAATCCTGCAAACCATTCTCCGGGAAGAAAATGCAAAGTTGTTCGGTGACGTTCAGTCTCATTCTCTTTGGGTATTCTGCAATTTAAATACTGAGGGACGTATAAAGTTGACTATGATTAGCCTATGTGGCTGAGCCTATACACAGCATACATTTCTTCCACCAGGGTGACTTTGCTCATGAGCCGGTTGACAATGGCAGAGGTTGCTGGGCGGGGGGAAGGGCTGACTGGTGTCCATAGAATGGGTCATCTTCTCCACTTGATTATTAATATTCTCCTCTGCTGAGGTGACCCTTTCAGAAGCATTCAAATTGTACACAAATATCTTCATGTCCTATGCCTACCTCCACAGCCTATCCGTATATCTCTTCCTCAGACTTCCTTGGGACCAACTTTCTAATTGTGTTCCTTCTAAGTCCCTGGCCAGTGAGCCAACCCATTAGCCACAGCCTATGAATTGACACAGACTCATACATCTGGCCATTTCTCCTCCCAAACAAGATGAATAAAAGCTGGACACACTGCTCAAAATTCTGCATATAATAGAATGTTCTTACGACCCTACCCTTTTGAGCTGTCCCATCTCTTTTCTTTTTTTTTTTTTTTTTTTTTTTTTTTTTTTTTTTTTTTAAAGGTCTAGGAAGTGTACCTCCTTGTCCTCTGGACATCTTCGTCACCTACTTGCCTGCTTCCTTTATCCGGTGTTTACAACTTCCCTGTCTGGAGCTGCTTCCTGGTCCAGCTTTGTGTTCTTCTTTGTTCTTTTAAAGGCGGCGGCACAGAAGAGCATCACAGAAGCTGGGCATGAGCTGGAAGAGTTGGTGGAACAGCTTGTAGACCTTGTCAGGAGTCTTCAGAGTCAGACACACCTCCCGGAGCCCGGACCATACAATGCCCATCTCTTTTCTTTAAAAAAATTTTTTTTAATGTTTATTCATTTTTGAGAGACAGAACAGAGCATGAGCAGAGGAGGGGCAGAGAGAGAGGGAGACAGAATCCAAAGCAGGCTCCAGGCTCTGAGCTGTCAGCACAGAGCCTGACGCGGGGCTCAAACTCACAGACCGTGAGATCATGACCCGAGCCGAAGTTGGACACTCCACCGACTGAGCCACCCGGGTGCACCCCCCCCATTAATTTCTTTTCTAGGAACATCGCGATCAGCTGGCCAACCACATAGGGATCTGTGAGTCAGAATATTCTGTTTACTACTTTGGCTACCATTACCATTGTAGTACTTTGGCTACTACATTACTACCATTATGATAACCACACCCACCTTGTCCTTAGTGATTAGTGCCTTTACTTTACCCTTGACATCCCAGGATCCCATCATTCCCATTGCATTTAGGGATTCTGGTTAAATAGAGTGGTTCCTACCGTAATTTATGACCTACAGAGAAGAGTCACCAAAGAGCTTTTCAAGGAAAGCTCACAAATTTATTCCTCACAGTCACGTGAGAAAATCCTATCATCCGGGCCCTCCAAAAATGAATGATCAGATCTTACAAGACGTATCCACTCTCACATTCCAATTACCTTGTCTTTGGATATTTTCCCCTACAGCATACCAAAGCAGTTCTGGCATTCTAACTTTATTTAGCACAGACCACTACTGGCTCCACATTTTAGAGAATCACTCCCCCAAAATGTTAGAGCCATCCCTAGCCTTTTGAGCCCAAATAATGAACCCAGAATCTTTGCTTAGTGGGCCCATAATAATAAATTGAGCCTGATTCAATTTTATATCCCTTCCACTATAATCCCATTCCTACAAACATTCTCCAGGTTTATGTCTATCTTGATTTTAAAAACCCTGTAGTTCTTAGGTGCATATTGACTTCCTCACAGGTAACTTTCTGTACCTCGTCCTTTGTACCTCATTCTTGCTGGGACATAAATCTAATTGTATGTCTGAAAGCAAAGAGGGTCATGAGAGTCGCTCTTGAGAAGGAGAAGGAGTGCCTTACAAGGAGAGGCCATTATAGATTCTTCAGACAAAGGAGGGTTGAGTTCCTCAGATAAGATGGAAGGGATACTTCTGTTGCCTAAAAAGACTCAGCATAATTTGGGGGTTGAAGATCCCAAGCTTTGTAAAGATCTTCCTACATGCTCCTATTCTAATTTTCAGGATCCCATTTCTTCCCAATCAGTACCCTCACCTTTCTTTTCTCCTCCAACTTTATTGAGACACATTTGATATATCACACTGTATACCTTCAACTCACACAGTGTGATTATTTGCTACATGTATATGTTGTGGAATAATTACCACTTAACACATCCTTCACCTCACGTAATTACCATTCTGTTGTTGTTATGGTGAGAACAGTTAAGATCTCCTCTCTTACCAATTTTCAAGTATACAAGACAGTATTGGGAACTCTATTTGCCATACTGTATCTTAGATGCCCAGAGCTTATTCCTCTTATAACTGGAAGTTTCTACCCTTAGACCAATATCTTCTCATCCTCCCCCCAACCACACCGCGGCCCTTGGCAACTTCCAATCAATTCTCCATTTCTAGGAGTTTGGCCTTTTTCAATTTTACCCATGAGTCAAATCATTCAGCCTTTTGTCTTTCCCTGACTTATCTCACTTACAGAATGTTCTCATGGTTTATCCTTGTTGTTGCAAATGGAAAGATCTTTTTTTTTACGGCCAAATAATACTCCATTGTACATCGCACTACATCTATCCAATCATCCATCGATGTATATTTACACTGTTTCCATGTCTTGTGGGAATCATCTCTATTCATTGCTGAATTTGTATCTGGTAATAAAGGCTTGGACTTCGTTTATGCAACTGAATTTGTGTCAGCTGGGTTCCATTTTTGACAGGCATTTGATTTAATGCTATGCTGCCTTTTTAAGTTAATGCATTCCCTTATTTAGGAATAGGAAATAGATTTTACAAGTCAATGCTATGTGCTTCAGGTCAGCTCTAATCAATTGGCAGTGGCTGGTTGGGGAGCTGAATTAAGAGCTCTGAGGCTATGTCTGTGCTCAGTAAGAGAAAACGACAAACTGGTTAGCAATGTCCATGATGAATTCAGAGATGTGCAAACAGACGTACCACCGATCTGCCATTTCTGGCCTAATATTTAGTGCTTGGCGATGTTGCAAATTCATTGTTATTGTCTGATTGTTAGTGTGCATTTATCAAAGAGAAAAGAGCAGATTTCTGGTGGTCATCACCAACAAATACTGACATAAGTGCCTATATATGCATACAGTCGCATATATAATTGCATTTATACAGTTACAATAGCAAAGGAACTTTGCCTTCTCCCCTCCTCCAATACAGACAAAGGTCACAGATTTAAAGCATCATCTGAAATTAGGGGGTACTTTCAAGCACGTAGAAGTGAAATAACCATTCAGTACTTAATGGAAGAGTTAGGTCAAGTTGAGGGGAAACTCCTGGCCTTGGATTTAGGGAAACTGGCACTCTCTCCACATAGAAATCATTTGCAATGTTATCCAGGGGGCAAAAAATTTGTCTTTCATACTGGGGAGGGGAAACAACACCTGCTAATCATAACATCAGGCTCGTCCATCCACATTCTGGGTACACACAATGGACCACATCATATGTGTTCATCAATATGAATGGTAGCTTCCCCCTCTAGGACTCCAAACAATTTGCCTGGACAAATGACGAATGTGAACTGTTAGGTAAACACCTCTGTGTGTTTAGTCAGAGCACATTATTTGGAGGAGCAGGACACCAAGGAGGAAACAAAAACCCAAAACATTTAGGATATCTGCAGGGTTCTGAGGTGGCCTTCTTGCTCTCCGACAAACTGCTTCATTAAAAATTGTGTGTTCATGCCGATTTAGCTTCAGGAACGATGAGAAAACTTAGAAAAAGAGACGCCCCTTTTCCTTGGCTAAGCGGAGAGAGGGTGAGAAGGTAAGAAGAAAAGAGAAAAGAAAGCTACCAAGACAAAGAGCTGGAGGGAGAAATAGCTCTTCTGAGCCCCTTCCCAGTTTACAGATTTCGAAGGCAATATTTTGCATCAAGGAGAAAAGCATCTTGCCTTTGCACCGGCGGTAACTTTTCTTTGTGATCCAGTTGCCATGGGGATGATGTGCCGGGTCATGCCACTTTATCATCTCTCTCTCACACATCCTATTATAAAGTAAGTACTTGGGATTCTAGACCATAAATATGCATCCACAAAATGTTAATCTGTAAACTAACCTGCCAACCAACTTCAGAGCCGTAATCGCTTCCCTGGCTGGCAGAACTGCTTCCCCCCACTTTGAGAGCAACACAGGCAGCCAAGTGATGGGCACAGGCATCTGCAATTAGAGAGACTATTTCCTTTCTGGGCGTTGTGGCCTTTTGGGCCAAAGGCAGAAAATGAAAAAGAATGTAAATCGCTCTTGCAAGGAATGGAATTTACTAATGATATCCCCCGTTTCCGGGTTACCCGAAGCATTGCTATCTAATCCTTTGAAAATATTTTTTGAAGCCAGTCAGATTCTCTTTCAAACGTGTAGGTGAGAAATACCGCATGTAGATAAATCCCCAAATAGTGGCTTACTTCACGGATTTAAAAACGGAGCACGGTATGCCTCAGCAAAGTTCAGGTAATTGCGTGCGACGTGCCTCAGCGGTCCCCACTCCTTCCGAAGCCACTGACTGGCATGGGGGATATTTCTTCAGGGCTTCCGTGGGCTTCATTCATAGCTAAGCTGGAAATCCTAGAAGCCAGAACTGCACAAAGCCAACTGGAAAATAAAACCAACTTGTTTATAGTCCGGTTGCAGACCTGTCCGTCCCCTCAAACCAGTTGAGTTTCGGGAAGCAGCTGTCAATGCCAGCCACATTACTGAATTGGACGTAATACATATTTTCTATTTTCTATGCACTTCAACAAAAAGATTGAAGAGTTCCTTCAGGAAGAATTTAGCAACTTGCGGCTCTGTTCCAGACACCTCGCTCAACAGACTCGTTCTGCGGGGGTTACGTGTTCCTTTCTCAAGGAAGGAACCACGCTTAGTTAATTCTTTTGAAAGAGCATCTGGAATAATAGCATATGAAAACTATATGCGAATAACCCTCATAAAAGACACCACTTCTGCGATCTTGTGATTGTTCAGGAAATAAAAAGAGGGGTGCCTGGGTGGCTCGGTCGGCTGAGCGTCCGACTTCGGCTCAGGTCATGATCTTGCAACTCATGAGTCTGAGCCTCGCGTCGGGCTCTGTGCTGATGGCTCGGAGCCTGGAGCCTGTTTCGGATTCTACGTCTCCCTCTCTCTCTGCCCCACCCCAACTCGTGCCATGTCTCTGTCTCTCAAAAATAAATGAACATTGAAAAATTTTATAAAAAAAAATGAAAAGACAAAATCAGTAATAATGCACTATTACCACAGACATCTTTTTCATGAGGGCTTATGTTATTACTTGAAATATTCATGGTTTCTCCCTGTGGAAGATGCTTTATTGATGCCAAGCATAGTCACTGAATTGCCTTGGCCAAAGAAACGTGAGCAGTAGAGACGCGTGCCATTTCCAGTTGAAGTGTGAGGAGCCATAGAGTTTCTACCATATTCTCTTTTCCCTCTTCCACACAACCCACAATGCCCAAAGAGTGTATGTCTCTTCAGTCTGGGTTCCAGAATGGTGACAACGTAGAACAGAGCTTTAACGCACCCAAGACAGACGGGATGTAAGATTTAGGCTTGTTACGACAATATAACCTAGCCTACACTGTTACACCTTATTTACAAAATGTATTCATTCTCTCAACATCCATTTATTAAATTCTGACATTGGGCCAGACACAGGACTAGGTCATGGGACTTTGAAGATGAGAAAGACCCAAGTATATTATCCTTGAAGTTTCGCTGTATAGATTGCCTGAAATATGGCAATAAAACAATTTCTGTAAAATAAGTTCTACTCTCTTTTTTCAAAATACTAAGATCTTTCAGAAGACAGAATTTAACCGTTGGCGTACTGGATTAAAGATGGCAGTACGTTCTTTTTCACTTCCCTCGTCCGAATATGAAGTTAATTTCTTTCACCCCTTGAAATGGAATAGAATATAGGGAGATTGCTACTGGACCCACTTTGGGTCCTGTTCTGGAAGTAGCAGTTTTGTCTTCTCCCGCTTGGTGGCCCTCACCCCTGCTGGATGATACTTGGAGAGGTCCCAGCTTGCCACGCTGTCTTGGCTGGGGGTCCAGTTATATGTATCAGGGAACAATATTCGATATTCCGACCCCAGCATATATCACGCGGAACAAGGATAAACCATTCCTGCTGTGCTCTGTCCCAATTTCTGCCCACAGAATCATGAGCATGCAAAACAGTTGTTGCTTAAGGTACTTAAGTTTGGGGGACTGCGTTATGCGGTAATAGATAACCAAGTGATGTAACCCAGAAAACCCAGAACTGCTTTCTGGGTTTGCTTTGAAACCCTTTCCTACTGATTCACTTCTAATCTCAGGATCTTCCTCTGCTTTTATAATCCCCTGACTCCTGGTAGTTTCTGTAGTTTCCAATAACATTTCTTTTTTGCAAACTATCCTTTGTTTGGAATTTATTATAAAGTACATTTATCAGCCTAAAATAGCACACTTCTCCAGGGCACCGTTGTCAAATTCTAGCATAATATATTCTATTCTAAAATTTCCTTAGATCAAAATTTAAGTGGGGTGCATGGGTGGCTCAGTCCACTAAGCATCTGACTCTTGGCTTTTGCTCAGGTCATGGTCTCACGGTTTTGTGAGTTCAAGCCCGGAGTCAGGCTCTGTGCACAGAGCCTCCTTGGGATTCTCTCTCTGCCCCCCACCCCATTCACACTGTCTCTGTCTCTCTCAAAATAAATAAATAAACTAAAAAAATATTAAAAAAAAACTAGAATTTAAGTAATAAGATGGCATGGGGAAAGTGAAAGGCAATAAAATGAATTGTTTTTTAATTTTAGAGAAAGAGTGAGAGAGAGAGCATGCATGTGAGCTGGGGAGGAACAAAGAGAGAGAGACAGAGAGAGAGAGAGAATCCCAAGTAGGCTCCACACTCTACAGAGACCAATGCAGGGCTCGATCCCATGACCCTGGGATCGTGACCTGAGCCATAATCAAGAGTTGAAGGCACAACCGACTGAACCACCCAGGTGCCCCTAAAATGAAATGTTTTTAATGGCAAATAAAATGAGGAACGTCCGCTAAGAAACACACAAGCAATTGCTGTTTAGGATTGTTCTATAAATTTAGGTAGTTTGATGACTGGCATTATTCCAACCCAGAGGTTTTCAACCCTAGCTTATAAATTTAAGTTGCCTGGAGGGCTTATAAAAAGATTGCTGGGCCCCACCCCCCACAGTTGCTGGTTCAGTATGAGTGGGCAGGACTTGATAATTTATATTTCTAGCAAATTTCCAGGTGCTGTTGCTGCACCAGAGACCGTGCTTTGAGAATCTCTGGGCGAATCTGTCTCCACAGACGTGTTTCCACTTTGTCATCTGTACCAGTGACAGACATTACTAATTAATCACTGGACTTTTTCTTGCTGAGCCTTGGAGCCAGTACAGCATTCAGGCAATATCAACTGATTTTAACTGAAAATCAAGAGAAAACCTTTTTGCTATGTAAGATAACTCTAGAATGCAAGTAGCTTCTATAATAGACTATTAATGTTTATCTTGTTTTTGCCTCATATTTATCTCTCCCTTTATTTTATTTTTTTACTTTTTTTAAATTTTTTTAATGTTTATTTATTTTTGAGACAGAGAGAGACAGAGCATGAACAGGGGAGGAGCAGAGAGAGAGGAAGACACAGAATCTGAAACAGGCTCCAGGCTCTAAGCTGTCAGCACAGAGCCCCATGCGGGGCTCCAACTCCCGGACCATGAGATCATGACCTGAGCCGAAGTCGGACGCTTAACCGACCAAGCCACCCAGGTGCCCTCCCCCCTTTATTTTTTTTTTTTAACTAATGTGACAAAATGTCCAGTTTCCATGAATATTTTTGGCAAATTTCTGCTCAACAGATAAGGGCATAAAATCTATGTCTGTCCTTCCCTATGGCATTGTTTAAGAAACAGTTAGGTGGCATATAAAAATAAATTAGCACTTTATGCTTGATGTAGTGATTGGCCAAGTCAAAGTAATATCAACAGACAGCTATAAGTTGTTTGTTTTTGCCCAAAACCATATTGAATAAGAACCAGTAAATACTAGAGATGATCACAAAAAAAAAAAAAAAAAAAAAAAGGCAGGGGGTGGGCCTGGGTGGCTGAGTCATTAAGCATCTGACTCTTGATTTTGGCTCAGGTCATGATCTCAGCGTTCATGAGTTCAAGCTCCGTGTCAGGCTCTGTGCTGACGGTGTGGAGCCTGCTTGGGATTCTCTATCTTCCTCTCTCTCTCTCAAAAATAAATAAACATTTTTAAAAAGTTTTAAAGGATGAAAAATAAAAGTGGCTTTTTAAAAAAAATAAGAGTTTTACATCATCCATGTAAAATTGCAGTTTTGGGTTTATATTTGGGTTGTCTGTCTGTAAAATATTTCCTTTGTGTAATAGCTTTTTCCATTGCAGCAGTAATTCCAAAACTGAATTTTTCTATGACCATTCTTTTGAAAGCATAAATTTAAATGCAGTGATATTCAGTACTGTTCAGTAATAAAGAACTGTGTGCATTCTTATGGGGAAGTAGAAAAATATGGTCTGCCTAAATCGTCATGATATATTTTCTTCAGAATTTGTTTCCTCATCTGCAGAGCAAGTTTCCACCTTTGACATATTTGAAGATTTCAGGGCATAATTTCATTCTTCTAGCCCTGAAAGTTCTGAAATATTCCTAATTTCTCTCGGATCATAAACAATAAATTATGACCTCTAGTTTTGAGGAAAATCTCTTGAGTAGAAATGAGACGTTTGAAAATGCTTCTTGTTTCATTTTGAAATTCTTGAGAAAGAAATTTTATGACACGGAGTATGTGTTCAAGAAAAGTTATAAAGAGGTAAAGTTTCTTTTAGTAAATACCAACATTAGTATTTGCAATAACATTTATCAAATTTCATAATGTTTTGGTAAAGCTTCAGATCTTTTTAATTTCAGGGAATAGAGATCAACGAGGTGGATCGATGATTTTTTTTGACAAACTTTTTGCATTTTTTGGCTTTATTTTTCTACTTCTGTCAAATTTTTGCACATGTAACACAATTTACAAAGAATTGACATATAGAAGATATTTTCAGATTTAATTCATGTACGAAGAGCTAATAACAGGCTCAATTTGTTGGGGACTAGCTCTAAACCAGGCATTGTACTGGGAACTTACACCCTTATTCAATTCTTAAGACAAATCTATAGATGTGTGTTACTAACTCCATCTTACAGATGAGGAAACTGTAGCTCAGAAAAGTTAAGTGACATCCATAGTCACAAAGCTAGTAAGAGAGAGAGCCAAGATTTGAGTCCAGAACTCTCTAATTACAGAACACTGTAATTTAACTGATAAATTGACATTCCAGAAAGTTCACTGATGTCATCACCCTTCTTAATTCCAGCTCTGGTCATGATCTCACGGCTCATAGGATTGAGCCCAGCATTGGGCTCTGTGCTAACAGCTCAGAGCCTGCTTGGAATTCTCTCTCTCCCTCTCTCTCTCTCTCTGCGTCTCCCCCACTCATTCTCATTCTCTCTCTCTCTATCTCTCTCTCTCAAAATAAAAAAAAAATCACTGCTTTGAACTCTACCTACTCCCACGGAATAACTTGATCACAAACATTTAAGTCACAACACAAGCGTGCCCCTAGAAATATAACTCTCTTAGCACCTGCCCCGTAAAACTCTGTGACAATTCTATGACATTCCTGCCCTTGTTAGAGGCACTATTGTATTTAACTGATTTGCTCAGGCAAGTTTTGTTGTTATTGTTGTTAATTCTGTTTTGTTTACTCTGATCACAAAGTTTAATACATGATAGCTGCTATGAGTAAAACCAATACAGAAATACATAATACATACTGTTGACCGTGAAAACTTCCTGAAATCCATTGAAAGGCTTTGGTGTTTGCATCCTTCCACATTTTGATACAGGGTTTGGCATATATTTATATTTACATAAAATAGTGTGGTATCATATACACTTCTAAAACTTGTTTTTTCACTTAATATCTGTCTTTCCAGAGTCCTTTATCTCATGTGCTATAGTTAATGTTCCACAAAAACATCCTCTGTTTCTTCAATCACTTCTCAAACAGCCCCTCCAATGCCTCACTTTCAAGGAAGTAGGATAACCCCTGAAGACACGGCTTCCTTTTGACGCTTCTCCTTTGAATCCCTTTTCCAAATTCATGTGTCAGTCATACTGGAGTCGGGGCCGCTCCCCTGCTCTTCCACAGTGATGCTTCCAGACCCTTACTCCTCTATGCCCTTGGACAAGCCTGAGCCCCTCCCACTCTGACTTCCTCCTGCCGCGACTCCAGCCACCTCTGCTCAGAGCTACCTTTTCCCCACCGCTCACCACTCCTCACTTCATCAGGGCTGCAGGGTATCATCCCAACTTATGGCATCATTTCCAGCAACCCCATGTCCCTTCAGCTCACTACCCCTGTGTGCTTTCTCCCAATCCAATTTATAGTCTAGACTCGATTATTTTAATCCTGCTCTTGTCAGTCCTCCAATCTCTGCCTTCTCTTCACCTCCACCAACGCTCGAGGGGACAGCTATTTTCCCTCTGTGAAAAACCACACGGTCCATCGGCTCGTTCGGCATGAGATTGCACATGGGCTTGGGGGTCACTGTGGAAGGTCACTTGGGGGTCACTGTGGATTCACACCTTTGGAATCTACTCTGTGTGAGGTTTTGAGCAAATTAGTGACGTGACTTGATTCATGGTTTAATAGAATCACTGGCTGCTCTGTGGAGAACAGAATTTAGAAGAACATGAATTGAAGTGGGGACACTGATTAGGAGGTAATTGCAAATTCAGACCAGGGAGGAAGTTGACTTTGACCAGGGTGGTAGCGGTGGAGAAAGTGAGAAGAAGCCAGTCTTCCTTCAGGGTGGGAAGGTTCTATTTTGTCACAGGGCTAGAAGTTACCTGGGGGCAAAGCTCGGGCTTTGCTTTTTCAAATTTCCCTGGCTCTCTCCACAGGTAGATCTCTCTTTTTACATGGAGAATCTATATTATGGCTTTGAGCTGAAGGAAAAATACTCTGAGGGTTTGAATCTGTTGAGAGTCTCTTTCTTATTTTTTAGTGCTACTAATGACTGATTTATAGTTTTATATTTCTTTTATTATTTCAGTGGGACTTTCCGGAGGATGAGTGGTAGAAAACATGTATTTTGTCATTTTGTCTATAAGGTTCTTCATGTTTCCCAGCTCTCGGTTTGATAGCAACACCGATGTGGGCCTACAGGTCCTGCAACGCAGCAGTCATCTAGCTAAAGAAAATATAGTGCCAGTGTCTCTTCCTTGGACACTCCCAATGCCAACGATTTATTTTCTTGGAATTCCAGACTTTATAGTGACCTAAACTGCTGGTCAATTCTTTCTGCACATGAGAGCTGTAGGGCCTTCAAGAATGAAGCCAAACTCAATGGCAAACTAAAAGGGTCAGAGACATGACCACACACAAGAGAAACTGCCAGAGAGGTGGTTGGAGACCTAGAGTCTCAGTAACTAGGGAGCAGAGGTTTTAAGAAGGAAATGAACAATTTTGACGTCACCCTCTATGACATTAGGGTGCTGTGGTAGGGTACCCAATTCGATACAACAATACAAATATTAGCTCCCTCTTCCAAAAACAAGAGCATAATCCCACATTGCTGCAAATAGTAGAACACTGATTGCCTACCTGGCCTTTCATATATGCCAAGAGTAGTCAGGGTAGTTAATTAACCTACTGAAGTCCATGGGAGGATACTTCTCATGTTTCATCTGTTATTTTTTTTTTCCTGTTCAAATTATCCAAGGACTGTTAACATCTGCTTTACTTACTACGATATCAACAAAAGTCTGTCAAATCCAATAGATCATAGAAAATGAGGAACAAGAAGAAACAAGACATTATCGGATTTGACTAGAAGGTGATTCTGGTGTCCTTCTAACGAGTAGTTTCTGCAATGATGGTCGTGGGTGGGTGAGCCAAGTGGGAAAGCAACAAGCAAACAGGGTAGATATGTTCAGAGTTTGCATTCCAAGACAAGGAATGTGTGTTTCTTATGTGGGGGAGAACTGTAGGTGATTGAAGGCAAATGGGCAGGGGTCACACAGAGAGAAGGTGCTAGAAAAGAATGAGTTGAGTCAAAGCCTGATCCTTGAGGAGGTGGGATGGGGTGCAATTCAGATCACCAGAAGGATTCGTTTTACAAAAGTGAAAGAGCTAATCTTCCTCTTCCCAGTGTCTGGGTGAGCTAAGAGGAGGGATGCAGAGATAGGTGAATCTAGGATGGGATAACGAAAAGGAAAGATGGAGCAAATTATGCCATCTGGGTTTTGTCTTCTACATGAAATAGGGCCACTAACTGTAAGTTTTCTCAGAAACTCAGAACTTCAAAAGTAACATTAAAAGTCTTCTACTGGAACATCCGCCTAATATTTAAAGGCTGAGGAAAAAGTATCTAGTGGCTTGGGCATCAGGACAGTCCAGAGCAGCTTTGGTGGGAGGGGGCCAATGAGAGAGCCAGATTCAAAGATGGTGGAGAGCAGTAGCCAGGGCCATTTGGACAATATTGTTATGCAGTAGGACCTGTCTGCTCAGTAATGGAATTGCAAGTAGCTTCCATTTGGTTTTGTTCCATGGGCCTTCTGTGGGTTGGGAACAGGAACAAGAAAACCTGATAGGGGAGGTGAGCCATGAACTGACACATCGGAAGAACGTCCAAGTGACTGAAAAGAAGACTCCCTCTGAGATCAGGAAATAGAAGAAAACCTTGGAAGTAGGTGATAACATAAAATAACTGTTAATTGCTCGATTAATGAGTGAATAAGCTGTTGAATATTATAACTGAAGAAAAAGTGAAGGGACAGAGTGAAAAGAATTCCCCCACCTAATTCCAGTTCCCAGGACACTGACCATTTACTCTTCATGTCAAATCAAAAGCAGGCTAAGATCTTTCCCCATGTTGAATCACGTCCCTGTTGCATAGATTCAATGCTCCATGTGTGGCTCTTTTTCCCAGAAGGGGGTTGTTTAGGTGGACATTTATTATGATTGCCCGAAGCCTAGACAAATGAGTATTTATCAATTCTCAAAAATCCTTGGAACAGAGAGCCAAACCTCATCTTTGCTCACATTTTAATCATGACAAGGACTGATACTGGGATGACTAAAGGCTCATAGGCTGGAGATGCACCCCAGTAGCACTCTGGGAGCTGTGGCTTACTCCGCGAAGGCAAGGACAGTCATTTGAGCTGGTAGCCACGGTTGGTGGCCACAGCGACTGCCCCAGTTCCTTGGGCCCACTCTTCAACATATATTCTTAAGGGACATAACTCACTCATAACAGCATGTATGAACACAGTGTTCCCATCAAATTTTACGACAAAAATGAGTAATATGCAATTTTTATCAATATTTTCTATCGATAATCTCCTTAAACCCTTGAGTTTACATTGAAGACAAAATCTGTTTGCATAAATGATAGGAAAATTAAAACATTTTCAACCATCCAAAGTTGACAACAGTTGACAGTATATTGAAACAATCAAACACCCCATTTTCTTTCATTACAAAATGTAATGTCATTTTGTTGTGATGATGCAAATGGTTTTAGCCTCTGATCAAAACTTTTTTATCAAGTGTATGAAGATGATGACGTTCTAAATGCACACATTATTAAGGCAGTCACTTGGCAGCTAGCTTGGACTGCACTAAGCGCATTCCTCAAAACAAATTGACAGAAGAATCGACGACAGAGATCCAGGGAGCCCATCAGAATCCCTCATCCAGGCTTTTCTGCTCATCCCCACCACTTGCTCCAGACCGCCTGGTTTGGGAATGCCTCCTGCTCTCCCCGAACGCCTGAAAGAAGAACTCATTCAACCACACCACAGACCTCTTGTCCCTGGAGAGCAGCGTGCCTTGCTATTGGCGGGTCATCTCCTCGAGGGCGTCTGTACGTGACGGCAAAGCAGCAGGTGCCAGAAGGTCACTAACGCTCAGTGCTGCAGAACTGTGGGGTCTGCCATTAGACACTGGTCCACCACGCATCTCGGGGTGTGAGATAATCGGCCTGAAAAGCCATACCTGGCTGTCCCAAAGCTGCTGGAAACCCAATCTGAACACCTGGAACCCAATCTCAGCCGGCCTGTGAAGTTCTGCTGTAGAACACGGCACTGAATAATAAACCACCTCAGCTTTTTCCAAGTTCCATCTTTACCTTGATGTGCTAATCAGTGTGAAGGTTGTCTGTTTGAAATTTAGATAACACGATATGACAACTCAGCTGTGGGATTCAAAGATTAAATGAACGGCAGACGCATCGATTATTAATATTATTATTACTCTCAGCCTACCATTTCTAAGTGTTCTTTTCACCTCACAGAACACCCCTGGGAAACGAATTGCTATAATAATCCCTGGTTCAAGCATGGATGTAAAAGCCTCCGCAGACCTTGAGACATGCAGCAGGGTACTTTGGGAGAGTAGTTCTCCAGGGTTCAGTTGACACAGAAGAAGGAGGATATGCTTCAGTTTGTCATTACATCACTCCAAGAGACTTCGAACTGTGCTTTCTGAACACACAAAGAGTTTGTGAGTCGGAGTTGTGCTGTAGCTGATGTTTGTACTTGGTCTGAAGTCTTTGCTCATCGTATCCCTACCTAGTACACAAAGTGGCTTCTACTTCCAAATAATAATAATTTTTGTCTGTCTTTTTTTTTTTACCATCCTTGAAAACAAATGATAAGTTTAACAGTTCTTGATTTAACCATTTCAATGCTCTCTTGAGTTTATTTAGGTTAGTATGAGAGGGTCATAATTTTATCAATTACTGGTGTGGTGCAAGAACCCTCTAGTCTGGAAGATATCATTTCTTGAAAAATCATCGTAAAATCTCGCAAATCAAACTTTTCTTTCATTTCAATGAATGGCATTATCATTAGCTTGAAGTTTCAGCCAGAAACATGAAAGCCATTTTTTATTGCCATCCTTTTCACACTCCTCCCTCTGTGTCACTCTACATTTGATACTTATATATCAACTCTGAAAACATATGTCAAATTAACCTATTCCTTGGCATCCCTGTTGCTATCTTCCTCACTCAAGCCGCCACCATTTTTTACCTGTACTATTGTTTTTAAAGTTTACTTATTTATTCTGAGAAAGAGAGAGAGAGAGAGTTGGGGGGAGGGGCAGAAGAGAGGGAGAGAGAGAATCCCAAGCAGACTCCGCACTGTTAGCACAGAGCCCCACACGGGGCTTGAACTCACGAACTGTGAGATCATGACTTGAGCTAATATCAAGAGTCAGACACTCAACAGACTAAGCCACCCAGGCGCCCCTTTACCTATACTATTATAGAAACCACCTTGCTGGTCTCCCAATTTCCATTCTTGTTCCCTCTCCCACTCTATCTTCTACCTTGTGGCCAGAGTGCTCATCTACACCTCAGGTCTGCCATATATATGGTCAGTTGGTAAATGAAAAAGGTGACAGTGAAGTGCAGTGAGTAGCACTGGGTCAATTAGATAGCACAGGCAACAAACAAATTGGACCCCTACTTCACATCACTTTAAAAATCCACACGTATTGAAGATCTTAATATAAAAAGTGAGACAACAAACGGCTAAAAGGAAACACAGAAGAATGTTTTTATGAACTTGGGGTGAGCAAAGGTCTCTTAAGACACAAAAAGTATTAACTATG
The DNA here is from genome assembly GCF_018350215.1 of Panthera leo. NCBI lineage: Eukaryota > Metazoa > Chordata > Mammalia > Carnivora > Felidae > Panthera > Panthera leo. The sequence goes on along the minus strand of NC_056687.1, from coordinate 142,390,762 downwards.
AAGGAAAATTGATAATTGTTGCAATATTAAAATGATGAACTTCTATTTATCAAAAGACACCATGATGAATATAGAAGAACAATACACAGCATGAGGTAAGATACCTGCAACACATATATCCAAAAGAAGACTTGTTTCTGGAGTATATAAAAAGCCTCAACATATCGGTAAGAAAATGTTAAATACCTAAAAAAAAAAAATCAAAAGATGTCAATAGCCGTATTACAAAAGATTTCTAAGCATCCAGTAAATATATGTTATGGTGAAACATTTCGTTGATCACTAAGAAAGTACAAGTTAAAATCGCAGTACAATATTGGGGTGCCTGGGTGGCTCAGTTGGTTCAGCATCCAACTTCTGCTCAGGTCATGATCTATGTTTCGTGAGTTCAAGCCCCGCGTAGGGCTCTGGGCTCACAGGTCAGAGCCTGGAGCCTGCTTCGGATTCTGTGTCTCCCTGTCTCTCTGCCCTACCCCTGCTCATATCTGTCTCTCTCTCTCTTCTCAAAAATAAACAAACATTTAAAAATTAAAAAATAAAATAAAATTACAGTACAATATCATAACATGCCCAACAGGATGGGTAAAATTACAAGACAGGTAAACAGCAGAGGCTGGTGAATATGCAGAACAATTGAAACTTTCACACATTGTTGGCAGAAGTGTATAGAACTGGTTCAACTTCTTTGCCAAGTGTTTGGAAGTAGCTACTCAAGCCAAATTTATGCATCTCTTAAGATCCAATAGTTAGACTTCAATGTATATGCTTCCCCCCATATACATACATATATATATATATATATATATATATATATATATATATATATATATATGTTCACCAAAAGACATATATAGAAAAATGTTCGTAGCAGCACAATTCCTAATAACTCCAAAGTCCACCAATAATAGAATGGATAAATAAGCTGTGGTATATTCATAGAATAGAACACTATACAGCAACGAAAATGAACAAACTCGGGCCACAAGGAGAAACTTGAAAGCAAAAACACATCTGATTCTGGGGGAGGGAATGAAAAAGAGCTCTAAAAGGACCTTTGAAGCGTGGTGGTTTTTTTGTGTGTGGGGGGGTGGGGTGCCTGGGTGGCTCAGTTGGTTAAGTGTTGACTTCGGCTCAGGTCGAAACCATCATCTCATGGTTTGTGAGTTCTGGCCCCACATCAGGCTCTGCATTGACAGTGAGGAACCTGCTTGAGATTCTTTCTCCCTCTCTCTCTGCCCTCCCCTGCTTTCTTTCAAAATAAATACATAAACTTTTTAAAAAAAAGCTAAATGTGTTTTTTCCTACTACCAAAATTCCCTTGGAGTATTAGAAAATTCTATTTTATGATTCAAATGAGGTGCTGTTTTTAAGTGAGAAATCAACAACTTCATTTACCTTTTTTTTAAATGTTTAATTTTTCTCTCTCTATTCTGGGTATATCATGTCCAAATGTGCCTCCTGCTCTTTCTGAACTTCACTAGCCCTTTATTGAAAAACCAAGAAAACTGATGGTGAAGTCACTGAATCCATTCAAGGATGCTTTACTGGAGGAAGGGGTAGAGGAACACCACCGGTCTCAAAAACAGCCAGGCAATAAAAAAAAAAAGGTGGCTGCAAAATGCTCACAATAGAGTGACCAAGTATAATCCAATGTATCTTAAAATACCTATGCTCATTAGCTGAGTAATTGTGAGAAATATATTAAAATGGGAGAAATTTGAAACTCAGGAAAAAGGTTTATGCACATAGATGCTTATTGCCATACTACTTACAATGTTAAAAAAATAGGACGATAAGGAACGGAATAAATAGTCTAATATTTTTTTAAAAAAGCATGTTTAAATACATGTATATACTATGATATGCATCAATGAAAATAATGTTTTCAAGGCATTTTCAATAGATGGAGAAATATCTGTGTTCAAGGACAAAGTGACAATACCTGATTACACGGCTGTATATTAATATAAACTCAACTATGTAAAAAAAATGGGAACAAAAGCTAAAAGCAGAAAATGTAGGAAAGGAAACATTTTAACATAATGATAGCTGTTACATCTGGTGCTGAGATTACCTCCTTAAAATCTGCATAATCTGTATTTTCCACATAATCTACAATGAGCACACACTGCTTTTCCATCAGAGAAAGTAAACGAGCTATAAAAATTGCACGTATATGTAAAAACCAAATGTTATTAATAAAAATGTGAAGAGACGCATAAGACATGCTATGGTCCATATGAGAATGGACAGTTTTTCAAAATCACACAGGTCCAGCTGTTCTGTAAAAGGAACAAAAACCCACTGAAGATATAACTCATATTGCTCCCTCTTTCATTTGGGTTCCATAGGGAGGGACCAGGAAGGAATTTATCTGCAATCCATAGATTTCCCCAAAATCACTATGCAAAGAGTTATTGTTTAATTATGGTATTGTCTATGCTGGTTAGGCTAAGTCAACAGTTAAGATTCAAACTGAAAATTACTCAATCCTGGATGACATTAACAATTTTAGAACTTCTTTCCAAAATTTAACTTGAGGTTTGATGGAACACCATAACCACCTCGTAAACTCTCTAAAAACTGTACTTAAAGGCCAATTTAAAAAAAAATTAATGTTTATTTTTGAGAGAGAGAGAGAGAGACAGAGCCCGAGCTGGGGAGGGACAGAGAGAGAGACGAAGACACAGAATCCGAAGCAGGCTCCAGGCTCTGAGCTGTCAGCACAGAGCCTGACGAGGGGCTCGAACTCACGAGCCGTGAGATCATGACCTCAGTCGAAGATGGATGCTTAACCAACTGAGCCACCCAGGTGCCCCTTAAAGGCCACTTTGTAAAGAGTTACAGGTCCTTTAATGGTAGCAATGCTGGCTTTCTGCAACACTGCAGTCTGATTATTGATAATACTCGGTGACTGGCAGGACCAACACTTAGGTTAATGACAAATATGTCTAACTGTTCAATAGTTTCATATCTTTTATAATCATGAAAACCAAAGTATAAACAAAGCTCAGGAGAGCAATGGTTTAACATTCTATTATTCACACAACATTTATATTCGAGCCCAAGCCTTGTACGCCAAGGGGGAATAATCTTATTTTTATTTGGAGCTCACTTCCAAAAATGATAAATAATTCCCAGGAAAAAATGTAAATGAAGAGATACCAAACCAATGGCAGGATAAAGAAAGTGCCGAAATGGGTCTTTGGACCATGAAACTGAAGTGAAAAACAAAATTCTTTCTACTTTGATATCTTTTCCTAAAATTAACACATATCTTTTTTTAGTGTTTATTTATTTTGGAGAGAGAGGGACAGAGGGTGAGTGGGGGAGGGGTAGAGAGAGGGGGAGACACAGAATCCAAAGCAGGCTCCAGGCTCTGAGCTGTCAGCACAGAGCCCGATGCGGGGCTCGAACTCAGGAACAGCAAGATCATGGCCTAGGCTGGAGTCAGACGCTTAACCAACAGAGCCACCCAGGTACCCCAACATGTATCTTTTTAATAATGAAAAATTATTAACAAATGGCCCATATATGCTGCTAGGGTTATCTTGGTTTCATTCCTGCCATGAAACCATCCATTTAAGAATCAGCTATCATGCTGCCAAAAAGGAAGAATAAGTTTCTTCATGGTTAAATCCTTGTCCCTTTCAGGAGCTTTTGATAGTGGAAGACTTCAGGTACCTTTCAGGGCTTCAAAACTTCTATCGGCAGAATTTCTATAAGTAGTAGTTGGAAAATACAGAAAAGGAATCATATTTACTGAGGACTCACTAAATCTGGCACAACGTTTATATCTTATCAGTTTTCATCTTAACAACTCCATCTACTGGGTAGATCCTTGGCAATTTTACACAGGAGGAAATGGAAGTTCAGGAAACTCAAAGCACGTTAGTCAGGAGGACTCAGCCCTTGAGTGGCAGAGGTAGTTTTGGGCACAGATGCATTTTGCCTCAGGGTCCACGCACTTTCCTTTTCACAACATGAGATCCCTTCCACATTGGATGAGAAAAATGTCAGAGGTGTAGAGGCCTTCCTAATGTTCTCCATCATGGTCAGTAGCTTTCCTGTTTCCCACCAATTCAATAGTGTTCTCAGAAATTACCTTATTTTGTGTCTGGAACACAAAGAATGATTCTTTACTTTAACATGGAGTTCCCACAAATTCCTGAATTGGTGTGTGTGTGTGTGTGTGTGTGTGTGTGTGTGTGCATTTCCTGTTAACCTCACCACATTTTTTTTTTTCTTTTTTGGTGTTCTCTTTATTGTTTGAATCGGGAAAGAGTCACAGAAAAGAAAACATGATACAGTCGCTTTCAATTTGCGAGCAAAATCCCATGAACATAACATTATGGACTTGGCGACCAAGACTGACAATTAGGCGTTACTTATGGGTTTCCATCATCTTTTACCTAATATAATTTTTTTCAAGAGTTAACTAGGTATTTTCCTCTCACTAAGGTACTAGGGAAGGTTAAATTTGACAAGTGATACACCAAAAATGTAAGAAAACGATGTGATTGCACAACGTGGAAACTCATATAATTTGACAGCGTTTTTTAAAGCTGATGATCTTCAACAGCTACATTTTTTGAAAGATAACAGTCAAGCAAGATCAAAGTATAAACTGTCTATCATACACACCGTCGTTATTTTACAAAAGGTGTCAGGGTGATGCTTAAAACCCGTCCCATTTTTGAAAAGCATGCAAGATTAATTTGTGATAAAATTTCCAAATTCGAAGTGCATGGTGAAGTCTGAGATCACGTGGCGGATGAATCCACAATCGGGGTCCTCTTTGTCTCGTTTTGTCTGCAATTAGAATACGAACTTATGCGTCTTTCCCATCTGACGCGTACACTCAAGCCTGTGTTGGCGTGCATATGCTGTGACGCCCCAGCCACTTCCCAAGGTAACTTGGATTGTAAGTGTATGAAATGCAAAAGCAAAAGCTTTGACATTGCTCTCTGTCAAACATCACAGCGTTGGTATACACCATTGTGTGGCACGCATGCCATTTATCAAATAGCTTCAATTTAGCAAGCAGCGAAATGGAAAACTCACTTTCATGCCAAAGCGCTGTCATAACGGGGATTAGCTGGAAAAGGGGGAAGCCTCGGGGCTTCAGACGGAGGTTTCTGCGATAATATTCCACATGAACAATTCTGCTTGCCCCAGTATTCAGGAAAATCACTGAAGTCTATCAGAGAGCATTGTCATTTAAAGAAAGCGAGTGGAAGACCTCAGACTTAAAGTGCCTTTCATGCTTCTCCACATAATGACAATCAGGAGTCCACTAGCTCTTTCTGATTTATGCTTCTTCAGTTTACTGCCATCCATAAATATTTCTTCCCATCAATTCTGAACCAAGGCAAGAGCCCAAAACCTCGCTGAAGGATGATACATATCTACTGCACCATCAACCTCGTGCTCTTTGCCTCAAATATCCTTGTCATTCAGGCTACAGTTTACCTTTCTTTCCCCAATAACTCCAACTAAGAACACCAGTTATGAGCATTCAAAAAACAACAACAACAAATTAATGCATCACCGACTGTCTGTCTGAATTGGAAGAAATCTTAGGTATTACATTCCTCTCCCTTTCTTTTCAGGATGGGATACTGAAAACTGAAGTGGATTTTCACTGTAAAAAAAAAAATCCATTTGGGAATCCATCCTATTAGAAGTGAGATAATGGGTTGGCTATCACAAATGAGTTCCTTACCTCAAGTCATGATCTCCTTTCCCCTGTAACATTATGATCACTTTTGCCTGGAGCTCAGTCAGTGTATGTTCTTCTTTATCCCCATTTGCCAGAAGGGACTTTAGAAAAGGTTCTGCAGAATGACTTTATTGTGTTTAATCAAATTAAGACATGTAGATAATCATAGGGATTTATTTTATTTCAAAGGGAAAACTGACTTAGTTTCAGAGAGAGAAATATCTAGGCGAAAACAATAGTAGGTTGCTCACCAATCACCCTGCCATCTTAAAAGGTAAAGTGGGCTGGGGTCTAAAGCAGAAGTCCTTTCACTGTGACAGTCTCTATTAACAGAATTCATCAAAAGAACAATAATTTTAAAAATTAAATATGAGAGTTCAGTAAGTTTAAATTGGATGATATTGTTTTTCAAACTTGCCTATATAGCAAATCAGTAAGATCCTTCAAAAATCTATAGGCTTAGGGAATATTACCTAACTTGTGGGTTCAAGCCCTGCATCGGGCTCTGTGCTGACAGCTCAGAGCCTGGAGCCTGCTTCAGATTATTTGTCTCCCTCTCTCTCTCTGCTCTTCCCCTGCTTGCTCTCTCTCTCTCTCTCTCTCTCTCTGTCAAAAATAAACATTAACGGACGCCTGGGTGGCTCAGTCGGTTGAGCGTCTGACTTCAGCTCAGGTCATGATCTTGTGGTTTGTGGGTTCGAGCCCCACATTGGGCTCTGTGCTGACAGCTCGGAGCCTGGAGCCTGCTTCGGATTCTGTGTCTCCCTCTCTCTCTGCACCTCCCCCACTCACACTCTGTCTCTCTCTCTCTCTCCTTCAAAAGTAAATAAACACTAAAAAAAGAAATAAACATTAAAAAAAGAAATATTACCTAATATGACCAGTACTCCTTACAAGAATATAATAGTACTTAGTTTTTCAATATAATTATATCTCCACAGAATTTTCAGTGAGAGACTGTTTACCTGAGAATTAGATGTGCCCCAGCTTGCCCCAAATCTAGTGTTGATGATACACAGTTATCACTGTGGGTGATTGTGGAAGAAAATATTTACCATTTGTGGCTAAAGTAAATGAAAATTCTAAAATAAAGCCACTAAGCATTCCTCTTGGAAATAAAACCTTCTTGTGGAAGAAAATGTTCCACAAGGGAAAACAAAAACACTAAGACAGCCACGGATCAGTGTGTTGGTAAGAGAAAATAATACAGAGATATGTTTTACTTTCATAACTTGTCAAGTTCACTCTCCAGTTAATACTTAATAGGGAACTGTGAATGTATTGAAGTGTAAGATCTTTTTTCCTTTATCTCTTTTTCAAAATCATGTGAATTACCTCCTGTATACCCACTGTAGGCCGGGTTTTAGAAAAACCAGCTAACAAAAAAGTACACCACAAAATTCATTAATTTAAAAGTGAGCATGAAACAACTTATTTATTTGTGGTCACATGGTTAAACTCTTTCATTTTTCCCTTATAAAGTGATGGCTAAAAGAATTGGCTTTATAACGTTCAGAATAAAAGAATTCAATATTTTTCCAACAATGTAGTTAGTAAGCGATTAATTTAAGAGTGAGTGATAATGTTGCTGGATGATTCATAAGAAGGAAAACCCACCTGGTCTATATATTTCCATGATGTCTTTAACTCTTTAACAGTACTTTCTTTCTCATCACTGTAATTGTTCTAATATTATAGCTTCTAAACCTGTAATGTACCTCAAGAAATCATCTCAACAAGCTCTTTGCCCTTCAGCAGAGAACTCAATTCAACAAATTGTTATTGAAAGCCTGCCACATAAGAGTCACTGTCCCAGGTCCTGGGGCAGATTCCAGAAATGTGGCTCTTGGTCTTAAATTCATTCTTCTCAAGAACTGAGTTCTTTGCCCAAGGTCCCTCAGCACAGGGATCTTTAGAAAACACATTATCTTCAATGTATTCCCTTGCAGAGTTGGCAAATTCTTGATAATGTGACAAAACAGACTATGTGGTGATAGGAGGATAATTTGTTCCTTGCTTTATATTATATTATACACCCACACATACACTAACATCACTTGAATTCAAAGGTAAGAAAAAGAGAGAAAGCTGAAAACATACAAATTAGGAGCTGAGATATAACCATAGATGGAGAAGACTAATCTAGTAAAGGAAAACACCAAACTCTCCTTGAGAGGAATAATTTTCCAAGAAAATATGGATGCCAAAGGAAAACTGGAATATATCCAACAAAATGGAAGAAATAAGAAATTTTGGCCAAAAGCTGCATGTGCTCTCCTCCACTCCCCCAAAATGCAGTCAGGCTAATTCTTTCAAACTTTCAAGGAACATATTCCACTATAATGTGTTCTCAAAAAGCCATCATATTTTTATTACTTATGCATATATCTCCAATATCCAGCACAGTACCTGGCATATAAAAATCTATAATATAGGTATTTTGGGAGAAAATTGAAATGGCATTTGCCATTGAAAATACTTCACAGAATAAAGAAAAGAATGGATGCTACCATATTTATTTTACCAAGCTAGCATAACTCCAATTGAAAAACCTAAGAGGATTACCAAGCAAAAAAACAAAACAAAACAAAACAAAAACCCAAACTACAGTAGCAAATCAATCCCAGTGTATATAAAAAGAAAAATGCTCCATGACAAAGTAGAGTTTACACTTTGAATGCAAGGGCAATTCAGTCTTATTAATACAAATCACCTTACCACTTACTTGAAGACTCATATGACCATCTCAAGACATGTCTATATGTTTTTGATAAAAGTTATTGCCTATTTCTGACAAAAAGTTTTTTTTATAAAATCAGAAGAAATAAGATACTCCTAATAAGATTTTTTTAGAAAAACATCATAAATCTAATGCCAGCATTAAGATTAGTGAAATAAATTCAGTTAAAAAGGCAGAGATTTCCTTTTTCACTATGATTTTCTAACACTGTAGAGGTGTCCCATTGTTCCATTAGAAGAAACAAAAGCTATAAATATCAAAACTAAGAAAATTATCGTAATTTGCATACAACTTGATTATCTGGCTGAAAAAAACAAGAGAATCAACTGGAATATGTATGTGAATTAAAAATAGCTATTAGGGAGAGTGCTAACAACAGAAATATTAATATCAATCACTTTCATATATATTAATAATCAATATTTTAATAAATAATTAATGTATACCATAATGAATAAAGTAATAACGATCAACAAAATAATTCAATTCAAATTAGCAGCAATCATGCAAAATATATTAGGATTGAGTATAATAAGAATTGTGAAGAATATGTGAAAAAAATCCAACATTTGATGAAAGAATATAAAGACTTGAATAATGAAAATACCAACTTGCTAAAAATAAAAAGGAAAGTATTTAAAACCAATGTGGCAGACATGTTAATCGATTTTCTACATACAAAAATTTTTACATAGCAAAATTAATATGGACTAATGAAACAAACAAGTAATTTACAAAGGGACAGCTTCAAGTGGTGAACAGAATTATGGAACTATTGTGGGGCACCTGGGTGGCTCAGTCCATTAAGCATCCGACTCTTGGTTTTGGCTCAGGTCATGATCTCACAGTTGGTGGGTTTGAGACCCGCAGCAGGCTCCATGCTGACAGCACAGAACCTGCTTGGGATTCTCTCTCTCTCCCTCTCTCTATCCCCATGTCCTGCTCACGCTCTCTGTCTCTCTCTCAAAATAAATAAACTTAAAAAAATTCTTTAAAAAAAGAATTATGGAACTATGTTAAATTTTGTTTGTAGTTAAGTAAACATTAATAAAAATAGGTATTATTTAAGGCCAATAAAATTGTGATTAAAAAGAATGCTGCAGGGGCACCTAAGTGGCTCAGTTGGTTAAGCATAGGATTCTTGATTTTGGATCAGGTCATGATCTCATCGTTTGTGGGTTCGAGGCCATATGGGGCTCTGCGCTGACAGCACACAGCCTACTTGGGATTCTTTCTCTTCCTCTGCCTCTCTGCCCCTCCCTCCTCTCTCCCTCAAAAATAAATAAACTTAGAAAAAAAAAGAATGCTGCAGCCTGCTATTTGGGAGTTTGGGAATTGCACTCATATGCTGCTAGAGATGTATCTTGACACAGCATTTGGGAAGGCATTTTGTTAATCTATATCAAAATTGAAGATATGAATCACTTTTAACTTATAAATTAAACTCTGGGAATTTATCCTAAGGAAAATAATTTAACATGTGCACAAGATATGTACATAAAGATGCTTACTGCATCATTGTTTTTAAAAGAGAAAGCATGAATATAAACACCCACCAATAGGGGAATGGTTAAATCAACTAGGGCATTTATGTACAATAAAATTCCCTGCTGCCATTAAACATGATGCATATTTATAATTATTGATGCATGAAGATGTCTATGAATACAGTTAAATAATCCAAAATAAGCAAACAAAAAACAGAAACACAAGTTGCAAAACCTTTGTAAAGAAATGATTTTCATACACCTAGAACTCTCCCATGCGTAAATAGGTTCTGGAAACATATAATGAGAAAAGTCCGTCAGAGTATGGGTCTTTATCCTCTCGTGTGCATTTTCCCGTGTTTTCTGAATTTTCTGCAGTGATATGGGTTTTTTTTTTTAGTTTATTTATTTTTTTTTTAGGTTCACAGCTAAATTGAGGGGAAGGTATAGGGATTTCCCATATACCTCTCACCCCAACACATGCATAGCCTCCCCCATTTTCCATATATACTTTTCAATATGGAAAAAATAAAGGTTCAAAGAGAAAAGTATTATATAGGGTTAAGGGAGCTCTGAGAAGTAAGCTTGCCTTATATACTAAATTGCTTCCTGTATGAGCCGCGACCTTTCCTTCATGTGTGTGTGTGTGTGTGTGTGTGTGTGTGTGTGTGTGTGTGTGTGTGTATGTATAAAATTGAATTTGAAAATGAATCAGACGAGTAAGAAGTGCTCTTTCCTCTCTAGAGCACTTATGCCCTGCCTAAGTAACTATAGACAGACCACCCCATGGAAGCCACTGTTGAGAAAGGCCTCTTGAAATACAATGCATGTTCTCTCACTTAAAAAGCCAGCCTTTAGGGGTGCCTGGGTGGTTCAGTCAGCTGAGTGGCTGACTTCAGCTCAGGTCATGATCTCACGGTCCGTGAGTTCGAGCCCTGTGTCAGGTTCTGTGCTGACAGCTCAGAGCCTGGAGCCTGCTTTGGAGACTCAGAGCCTGGAGCCTGTGTCTCCCTCTCTCTGCTCCTCCCCTGCTGTGTTTTATCTCTCTGTGCCTCTCAAAAACAAATAAATGTTAAAAAAAATTTTTTAAAGCCAGCCTTTTGTATAAGAACATAAATCAGTACGATCATTTTTAATATCTGGCAGTGGCCACTAAAGCTAAATAAACCTATATCCTTTGACCCAGTAGCTTCACTCCTGGGTCTATTCCCAAGAGAAACAGATGCTTATGTTCATTGAAAGAACTATACAAGAATGCTCATGGAAGTTTCATTACTAAGAGTTAACTAGGAATGACCCAATGTCCATCAAAAGAAAATTATGGTATACTTCTACAGTGGGATACCACACTGGCAAGGAAAAAAGATAGGCTGGTGTTAAATGCACCAATGTAGATGAATCATAAAGACATAATTTTGAGTGAAGGAACCCAGTCACGAAAACATCACTACTATTTGATTGCATTTACCTCAGTTCAGAAAAAGAAAAAAGTCATCAACTGTAATAGAAATCAGAACAATAGGCAGCATAGGGTGGAGTTATTCCCTTAGAAGAGGACAAAGGACGTCCTGGAGGCCTAGAAATATCTCAACCTGGGTGGAGTTCAGATGGGCGTGCACAGATGTTTACCGAGCTACGCATTTAAATTTGTGAATTGAATTTATGTACGAGTTAGACTTCAACTAAAAAAATTTTTTTTTAATTTAACTAAAAACAAAACCCAATCTTTCCAGAAAGAAGAAGAAGGAAAAAAAAAAAAAAAAAAAACAGGTCAGCACACTGAGCAGAGGCCATTTCAGGGTAAGTATTACAAAGTCAGCACATTTTCAAGAGTAGGTAAGATTATTGTATCATCTGAATACACCTAATTATTATAACCGGCCAGCAGTCATTTATAGAAATTGTTCATAAATATTTAAACATACTGCCTGGAAACATTTCTAAAGAGCTTTTAATACTTTTCAGTTAAGGTACATTGGTGTGATTTTCCAAGATCATGCTCTTGACATTGAAGTAATTGAAAAACCCAGTGCATTCTAACTAATCCCAGTAACAAAGAAATCTATTGTTTTCTTGCCCATTGTTTTATTGTATATTCATTTATTTTAGGCCCGTTGTATTCATTCTGCTTAATTGAGTCTCCAAATAGGGAATTCCTACCTGACCCTTCCCAATCTGCCCACCATTCTAATGTTGCCAAACTCCCTCCACCTGAGGGCTCTGAGTCAGGCTTCTGTTGGCAAAGCTGCTTGATGGTTTATCTGTAAGAGAGGGAGGATGGAGGAGAATTTGCCAAGGGCAAACTATAAAAATGTCACGAGCAGTCCTCACAATTTTAAGATCCCTTTTTAAAATTATTTCATTCTGTCCTTTCTATACTGAAATATTTTGATTTCCAGAAAGCATTCTGAGTACCAAAAAGCAAGCATTGTACTACAAAGCTGCAAAAGTGCATAGCATAGTTACAAATTTATGCATCTTGCTTTCAGGCATACAGTTTACCTATTCTCTAACACTGGCCCAAGCTTCCTTATAAGCCCTATTCCCCAGAGAAATGGGAACAACTCAGACCTGCCAATTAATGAAGTCACAGATTTTTATGATTCAACAGTTTCCTTGCAGTATAAACATTCGGTCCTTCTAAGTTGGACACTTAATCAGGTCTCTGAACATTCTAAATGGTCTTTTTTGGAAAGACTGTCTTTTCAGACAAGATGGCTATATACTTTTGTCTTTCCTCACCATTCCATTGCCTTTTTCCAAGATGGTCTTTGTGTATTTGGGGAGTGACATGGGAGAGGTGTCCCCAGTGGGAATTTACAGTTGGCGAGTGGAGCAGCTCTCGCATTGTAGTGTGTCTTCTTCCTCAGGTGTCTTTCTGAGGAGATGCCCTTTGTCTGGTAGCTTGTGTGATGTCCGACCTATTGCTATTTGCACCTAAAGTAGGTGGGTTGATCTCTCTCAGCTGGGTCTAGGTTCTGTTCTAATTGGTGTCACAAAGGTCTCTGAACACCTGCGCATTCTCCATCCAGCCCTTGGCCTACGTGTTCTACACTACAGGTCCCTTGACTCTCAGCTGGGTAGGCCCTAAGGCAGAGACACTTGACTTCAGCTTCACTGTCTGCCTTGGGGGACCTGTGGAAATTCCTGACCCTCCAATCAGGCCATAGGATGGTGGTCCTCAAGAAATTTCTGGAGGACTTGTCAGAACACAGGCTTCTGGGCCCCACCCTCAGAGTTCCTGACGCAGCAGGTCTAGAGTGAGGTCCAAGAATTTGCATCTCTAACACGTTCCCAGGTGATGCTGCTGCTCCTGTCATCCTTTGAGAAGCATTAGCCACAGGAGAGCTAAGCCAAGCTCAGGAAAGCTTCAGTTTCACTGCTTTTAACTTCATCTTGATGTGGCTTGATGACCACTTATGAGACTGTTATCTTCCGGAATCCCTAATGTGAATTTTAAAAAACAGCTCCCTGTTTCGGATGTTTCCTTCATCTAACACCCTGGTGTCTCTTTGGGCTGCTTATATTTCCCACTCCCTATCTTACTTCCCTACAGCCTTTCATTCTTTAACAAACCTTTCAAACCAGAATAACTGGATTTGGCTTTCTGATTTCCTATTTGCCGTATTCTCTTACCGTAGGCAACAAGCCAATGGCACGGCTGCCATAGATGGCTGGGTACTTTCTTTACACTTGATGGAAAATCTGGTTTTATAAATGGTCAAGGTATTTAGAAAATTCTGGTTTTCTGTCCAATTCCTCTATAGCAGCCGGCAGTGGGATGTCGCAGGTTAGCTGGAGGGAAGGTTATGACCATGGAATTCCAAAGTACAGATGTCATTAATATTTTGATAAATTATCCTTGTTACAGATAATGTTCATTGAGGACCTTGTTCTAATGCTTTCTTTGAGGGACTAGTGCCCAAGGGCTCAAATTACAGAGCATGTCATCTATTATAAAGTAGAAAGCAAATATACCCCTAGTTCTAAAACAGTATTTATATTACTCAATTAGACATTATAGAACCAAAAATCTCTATATGCTGTAATCATTTTCAAATATTCATTTTCCTGCCAATAGCCACATTTTGCCAGGTTGTGGAGACAAAGCAAGTTGGCAAGATGACGAGAAACCTGTAATTTGCAGCACAGAAAATCTTTCTGCTGCCAATTTCATGGGCAGGTGCCTGGGACTTGATAAGATGTGAGAGAAAAATTTGTTGCTATGATTCTGAACTTTATAGAAAGCTACTTCCTGCTATTTTAATGTTCATGACCTCAAATCCATGCTGCTGAATTTTTTTAGGTAGTTAAGCTATCTTGGTGGGCCTAGCACCATAATACACTCTCTAAATCTGGGGAACAAACATGATATTTAAACAGGTGTAAGGTCTAGAAAACAAACCAGACTCCAGAGTAGCAAACTGCCTAAACTCTTTTGAGTATTCCTTATGCATGGGGCTCACTAGCAACTGATTTACTTGATGTCTTGGCATTGAATTTTGTTGAATTTCTTGAATTATCTTTTTTTTTTAAGGCTTATTTATTTTGAGAGAAAGTGCGGGCAGGGGAGGGGCAGGCAGAGAGGGAGACACAGAATCCGAAGCAGACACAGAAATCGAAGCAGAATCGAAGCTGTGCTGACAGCTCAGAGCCCGACGCGGGGCTTAAGCTCATAGACCGTGAGATCATGACCTGAGCTGAAGTCGGACACTTAACCAATTCAGCCACCCAGGTGCCCCTCTTGAACTATCTTTAAAAACAATCAATGTTTAAACCATACCAAAGGTATGATGGTTGGGGTATTTGCCGAGTATATCAGCCAGAAATGGAGTACAATCATTGACCCCTTACTGATAGAAGAAAATTCTTTCTAAGCCCTTGTTTACTTTTGGGTTTGGTCATATAACATTTAATTTCTATTAGTATGGGAACAAAGGAAATTTTTACAGTAAGAAAGAGGCAAAGGCAGCATTGTTGTGCATTGTTTATTGGTCCCCCGTTAAGGGTCTGACCGTGAACACCATCTCCGTTCAGTGAAATGTACCTCCTTCATAGACCTCATAAAGAATGGGCATCTGATTTTCCTAAAGTAGATCCTGGTACTCCCATTTTATCTAGTCTGGTTTTTTTTTATTTTTTTTTAACGTTTATTTATTTCTGAGACAGAGAGAGAGACAGAGCATGATCAGGAGGAGGGGCAGAGAGAGAGGGAGACACAGAATCTGAAACAGGCTCCAGGCTCTGAGCTGTCTGCACAGAGCCTGACGCGGGGCTTGAACTCAACGGACCGCAAGATCATGACCTGAGCCGAAGTCGGACGCTTAAGTGACTGAGCCACCCAGGTGCCCCGTCTAGTCCGTTTTTATTGCAAGTTTCTATAGTTCCTTTCTCATTAGGGAGGGTCTTTACTGTGAGGACAGTTATTGAGAAGTGAAGAAAGCTATTTTCAGGGGAATCTACTTTGAGTAATATTTGTTTTTTAATCAGCCTAATATGATGGAAATATACAGGACCAAAAAATGAGGAAAACTGAGTGCAACTTCCATTTCAGGCACTAATATTGTGCATCTTAGAACAGGTGACCTTTCCTGTCTGAATTCCTTTTTAAAATAGAAAGCTCTACCGGAAGATGTCTATTCTTCCTTCTCCTACTGTTTTAACACTATGAAGATTTGTGTTAGGATGCTGTAGGAATTCTTGGCATGCTCACACTCCCTCTATGCTGCCCACTACCATGCCAATTTGCTTCAGCCCAGCAAAGAACCTAGCAAGATGCTCACAGCTTGTGCTCATGTTGTGTGTGTGTGTGTGTGTGTGTGTGTGTGTGTGTGTGTGTGTGTGTAAGGGATGGATTTACTGAAGCTACTTTTTTTTTTTAATGTTTATTTATTCTTGAGAGAGAGACAGAGGACAAGCAGAGGAGGTGCAGAGAGAGAGAGGAGACACAGAATCTGAAGCAGGTTCCAGGCTCTGAGCTGTCAGCACAGAGCCCAATGTGGGGCTTGAACCCACGAACCACGAGATCATGACCTGCGTCGAAGTCGGATGCCCAACCAACTGAGCCACCCAAGCGTCCCTACTGAAGCTACTTCTAAGACTTATGCAGGGTCTGCCTCCTAGGGTGCTCTCTAGAAGCACACCTTTTGGGGTACGCCATGAAAGAGACTAGCTACGGAAATGGAAGTATTTGGCCCAGGGGGTCTTATGGTAGAATGACTAGACTCCTTCTCTTGTAGCCAGGATTTTTATTGTCAAACAAATGTGTTATCTAGAGATCAGGGCAACTTACATTACTATTTAAAAGCTCTTGTCGGTCTGTTTCCTGCATTTTTGGCTTGGTAGGGGATGGTTTCAGCCCCTTCAGGAAGCTCCTTTCCCCTACCACTAACTTCATGATCTACTGCAGTTTTTAGAATTTATGTTGGATCATGAACAGTGCATCTCCAAGATGCATATCAAAGCCTGCAGGAAGTCTGAAAGCCAATCAAGACAATGGCCTGGAGACGTTTTCCAAGATTGTGATTGTGCTTGGGGTCCTTAGCACTCCAAATCCTGAGAAACACAGAGATTTCATTCTACAAATTTGCAGGAGTCCATTAGTGGTCACCCAGCCATGATATATTCACTTGTCATCTATCACTGAGTCAAGTCCCTAAAATAGGACCCTTATGAAGCTTTAGTTATGTTTATAATTACCCTATCCTCATTGAATCTAATTTGAATACCTCCACATAAAATGCCAGGAAAGGAGTTATATGTACAAAGCAGCTTTTAATTAAGAGGGGAAGCACCTATGTGTACTTTCCTGCTTGGTGCTCTTTTAGTTTCCTTAATGTAGAACATGGCACATCAGCATTTAAATGGCTTCTGATTAATAAGCACTTGTTTCAAGGCTACAGAGACTGAAATAAGATAAACACATATTAACAGAGTGGGAACAATAATAAAAGGAAATAAGTGTCGCTGGTTTAAAATGTATATTGTAAGTGATTCTAAAAGTATGAAAATGCAGTTATTAAACCAGCATGGAGGACCATGGGCCTATTTTATTGAAGTAATTAAATACTCTCTTCAAGTTTATGGCTCCTTGGATCATTTTAGGCAAATGAAAATTGGAGGCGAAATGTTAACCGGTGCCTAATGGATGACAGCCAACTTGACTTCTTGATGTCAATGGACACAGTAGCTGGGTTTCTTGAGGCCCATTTGCTACAGAAAAGCATGGCCTGTTGAATTTGGGGTTGAAGTTGGAAAAGAGTTCAAAGAAATGGCATTGTAGCCAGTGGTTTCTTTCAGTTGCCACATAATTACAGGATTGACAATAAGAACAGAACTAATAATATTGGAGCCTTAGGAGCACTTAGTACATGATAGGCACTATTCCAGGCAGTTAATAGGTGTTAACTCATTTGAACTTGACCATAACAACACGTGTAAGAAGCATTCTGTCATCATACTGACCATTACATCACCCCCTTAGGACCCTCCAAATCAGAGGCGCTTTCTCATCCCTTGACACTCCGTGAACATGGATTTTCTCTCTTCTTACAGTGCCTCATGGTAGGCATCTTCATTTCCGTTTACTCCTCTCTGGCCCTTTCACTACTAGAATACAAGCTGACTGAGATCAGAGACTCTATCTCACTAACCACTGTATCTCATACTGTCTACGTCACTGATTTCTCCTTCACATATTTGTAGAACTGAGAATTTGCATAAATTAAGAAACACCGCCCTGCAGCCAGGTCCTCAGACACACATGGCTTTGTGCACACTGGCCGTGGCCCACTACCTGATTAGCAGGGCACATCTTACGTCCCAGACAGTAGGCTCACGGAACAGCAGCTGTTCAACTGTGGGGATGGCCTCACCCACAAGGACTTTCTCCTTCTTGCTGGGTACACTGACTTCACTGCAGACCAGGTAGGCAGGACTTCTGCTCTGATCAAAAACCTCATTCTGGGAGCACCTGGATGGCTGGCTCTGTCAGTAGAGTGTACAACTCTTGATCTTGGGGTTGTGAGTTTGAGCCCCACATTGGGTGTAAAGTTTACTTAAAAATCAGAGGCCAGCACGGCCATAACAATAGGCCTTACAGGTGGTATTGGCTTCATCCACCACAATTGTACACCTGATTTCCAAGTCAACAAACTTCAGAAAGTGAAGAAAGACGAGCAGGGTTTCATCATGGACCCTGTGACCTCAGCCCTGAGGATAGAATGTGGGATGTGTTTGAAGCCAAAGCCCAGCATGGCTTCTCTGGTATCCCAACCACCAACACATGGGCTGGATGGGGAGTTGCTTGGTGGGCAGTGATCTTCTCAAGGAGGAAGAACATGACTGGCTTTGGGAAGAGATCATGATGAAGAAGGAATACTTGGTGGTAGCTCCTGCAGGCATCACACTGAAGGAAGCAAATAAAATTCTGCAGCACAGCAAGAAGAGAAAGTTACCTATTGTAAATGAAGATGGTGAACTAGTAGCTATCATTGCCCAGACAGACCTGAAGAAGAACTGGGGTCACCTACTGGCCTCCAAAGATGCCAAAAAGTAGCTGCTATGTGGAGCAGCCATTGGCACTCACGAAGATGACAAGTATAAGCTGAGCTTGCTAAACCAGGATGCTGTGGACTTAGTGGATTTGGACTCTTCTCAGGAAAACTCCATCTTCCAGATCAACATGATCAAGTACATGAAAGGAAATACGCCAGTCTCCAAGTTATTGGAGGCAATGTGGTCATGGCTATGCAGGCCAAGAACCTCACTGATGCTGGCATAGATGTCCTGTGGATGGGCATGGGCAGTGGCTCCATATGCATCACACGGGAAGTTCTGGAATGTGGGTGGTCCCAAGCAAAGACGATGTACAAGGTGTCAGAATAGGCATGGTGTATTGGTGTCCCTGTCATTGCTGATAGAAGAATCTAAAATGTGGGCCATATTGCCAAAGCCTTGGCCCTTGGGGTTTCCACAGTCATGATGGGCTCTCTCCTGGCTGCCACCACTGAGGCCCCTGATAAGTACTTCTTCTCCGATGGATTCCGGCTAAAGAAATATTGTGGTATGGGTTCTCTTGATGCCATGGATGAGCATCTCAGCAGCCATAAGTGATATTTCAATGAAGCTGACAAAATCAAGGTGCCCAAGGGGTGTCTGAGGCTGTTCAGGACAAAGGGTCCACCACAAAATTTCTCCCTTACCTTATCATTGGCATCCAGCACTCCTGAGAGGATACTGGTGCCAACAGTTTGACCCAAGTCTGAGCCATGATGTATCCTGGGCAACTCAAGTTTGAGAACAGAATGTCCTCAGCTTAGGGAGAAGGTGGTGTCCATAGCCTCCACTTGTATAAGAGACTCTTCTGAAAAAGGACATAGCATATCCTCTTGGTTTTTCAATACAAGTTTGCAAAAAAAAAAGAAATACTATGTAGCTTTCTTTTTCTCTCAAAGAATATTTCAGGATATGTTTAAATATTCATAGCTTTGATTTAAAAGTTAGAAAATATAGGGGCGCCTGGGTGGCTCAGTCGGCTAAGCGTCCGACTTCAGCTCAGATCACGATCTCGTGGTCCGTGAGTTTGAGCCCCGCGTCAGGCTCTGGGCTGATGGCTCGGAGCCTGGAGCCTGTTTCATATTGTGTCTCCCTCTCTCTCTGACCCTCCCCCATTCATGCTCTGTCTCTCTCTGTCTCAAAAATAAGAATAAACTTAAAAAAAATAAATAAATAAAAGTTAGAAAATATAGTTACAAGGAAGTATACAAATTTTCAAAACTGTTGTTATGTATATAAGGGCATATAGATTAGAATATATACAAAATTGAAAGTTATCACCTCTGGACAGGAAGACGATGGATAATCTTTATTGCCTTTCTATTTAAAACAAAGTTGTTATAAGACTATAGTAAATGTTGGTTTAAAATATTAACTTATTTTAATATAATTATGGTTTTCTCAAATAACTTTTGCTGAATTTTAATGGCATGGAGAATAAACAGAAAAAAAAAAAACAAAACAACAAACACCTGACATCCAGTAAGTGTTTCATAGAAATTTCTAAGGGAGGATTTTATCTGTCTATTGAAAAAATCCTAGTTTTACTGATTAAAAGCTGAATAAAGTATTATCAGGCCTTTTCTTATTTCTGTCTTCCACACAGGCTTAATTTATTATTTGTTTCCAAGAGTAAGATGTGGAAACCCTAGAACTCTCCGGCAGTCTGCATATAGAATCTTGCTTCAATATATCAGGTGAGGGGCAAACAAGAAAAGAAGCTTTTTTGGACAGCTATTCTTTCCTGAGACCCTCTGAAATTTTGGCAGGATTGGGATTACTCTAAATAACCTTTCTTTGAACAACTTGGAGTAGTCAGGATCCTTTAAAACCATACTTGTCAAGCTTCTTATTGATCAAAGCCTTTCTTCCCCTTCAAAGCTACGTGCCTGCTATGAAGAAAATACTTCCAACAGACTTCAGGTAAGTCTACATGGAACTATGTAAAGGTCAGCTAATACCAACCTAGCAAATTCTGCAGCAGGTTTTAAATCTATGACAATTAGAAGAGGTTTTTATCTTGTTGCTATGGTTAAGTAAAACTTTTGTCCTCTCTGCTTTTTGGCTACAGTAGTAATTCTGTGCCTAGTTACTTCATATAAGGGTTCAACTGGTCACATAACAATGGATAAGATGACGAGTAAGGGAGAAATCTAATCTGAAAGGGGGAACAATATGCCATAAAACACTTTTCTATTTGATGAAACTAGCCTGATATACATTAAATCACCTTCCAGAAGCACTTGGAAAATCCGACTTTCTCAGATTTGCTCCTTTGTTATTCCCAGTTTGCTGAGTAAGTTTTATTTAATGTTCATATTACTCAACAAAATTCCTGCAATTTGACTTATATATTCTGCTTGATTATAAATGATCAAACTCTCTTTCCATGGTGTTGAGGATCAGAAAACACCTCAGTATTTCTTTTCTTCAACATAAATATACTTAAATGGTAGTACCCAGTACTTCTCTAAATAGTTTGCCAATGTTAAAAGAATGAAAGAAAATACACACAGTATTCCTAAAATTCATTTTTACTTCTGTTTTACAAACAATGGATGCTCATTATAGAAAAAATTGAACACACAGAAGAAAAACTGAATATAGATATAACTCATATTTCTGTTATTTTGAAATAGCCACTGTTAATATTTGGTATATACCCTTTTAGATTTTTCCCCATTTTGTAGATAGATACAAAGAGAGACGTATTTGTGGAAAAACATGATCATATTTTATATTTATATCTGTTTTCTATTTCTTGAAATAGCAAAAACATCTGTGTATGCTATTAATGTAATCCCACATTTAAATCTTTAAAGTCTTTTAAATAATAATATTCTTTATTTTAAAAATCTCTAAAATAATAATATTCTATTATTTGATAGTATCACAACTAAACAATCCTCATGTTTGGAGATTGAAGAGATTTGTAACTATTTGTTATTATAAATATTATTGTAAAGAATATCTTTTTCACTAAATTCCTAATCAGTTCCTTAGGTTACATTTTTGTGAATGTAATTTCTTCCTCAAAAGGTACATACATTTTAAAGCTTTTATGATTTATTGACAGATTACCCATTGATGCCACTTATGAGAGCACCATTTCTCCAAATCTTTTGCAATACTTAGTATTACTACCTTTAACTTTTAAATATCATGGCATTGAAATAACTATTTTGAATTTCTTTAATTATTAGTAAAATTAATTTTTTCATATATTTATTATTCAACTGTATTTATTCTTTTGTGAACTGTCTTATTGCACACTTAAGTGTGGTAAAATTTTTCATATTTACTCTTGAGGTAATTATATATTTAGGCTATTAATCCCTTTCTTTGCCATTTCTGAAAATAAGACTTTCTCCAGTTTTCATTTGTGTTGAATTTTATTCATGTTTTTAAATACATCTTTTTTTTAATTCTTAAAACACCCAAACTGACTCAAAAGAGGTATCAACATAAAATTATTCATAGAAGTGTTAGGCTGGATCATACCAAAGTCTAACTTGACCCTTTTCCCCCAAGCTGGACAAAATCTAACTCCACTCTGAAGGAGTTATATTTGGTCCTTTCCTTAGCAACTTCAAACAAACAAACAAACAAAACAAACAAACAAAAACTTTAGTAAACAATTTTGACCCTGTATCTCAGGGTCTGTTATCAATAAGATAAGATAGTTACCCCAAAATGTTTTTGTCTCATATTTCTTCAAAGAATACTCACAGTTTTAAGGGAAACAATCAGCAAAACTAAAAGGCAACTGACAGAATGGGAGAAGATATATGCAAGTGACATATCAGATAAAGGTTTAGCATCCAAAATCTATAAAGAACTTATCAAACTCAACACCTAAAAAACAAATAATCCAGTGAAGAAATGGGCAAAAGACATGAGTAGACACTTCTCCAAGGAAGACATCCAGACGGCCAACCGACACATGAAAAAATGCTCAACATCACTCTCATCATCAGGGAAATACGAATCAAAACCACAATGAGATACCACCCTACACCTGTCAGAATGGCTAACATTAACAACTCAGGCAACAACAGATGTTGGCGAGGATGTGGAGAAAGAGGATCTCTTTTGCACTGCTGGTGGGAATGCAAACTGGTGCAGCCACTCTGGAAAACAGTATGGAGATTCCTCAAAAAATTAAAAATAGAACTATCCTACGACCCAGCAACTGCACTACTACGTATTTATCCAGGGATACAGGTGTGCTGTTTTGAAGGGACACATGCACCCCAATGTTTCTAGCAGCACTATCAACAATAGCTAAAGTATGGAAAGAGCCCAAATGTCCATCGATGGATGAATGGATAAAGAAGATGTGGTATATATATATACAATGGAATATTACTCATCAATCAAAAAGAATGAAATCTTGCCATTTGCAACTACGTGGATGGAACTAGAGGGTATTATGCTAAGTAAAATCGGTCAGTCAGAGAAAGGCAAATATCATATAACTTCACTCATATGAGGACTTTAAGATGCAAAACAGATGAACATATGGGAAGTGAAGCTAAAATCACTTAAAACAGGGAGGGGAACAAAACATAAGAGACTTTTCAACATGAAGAACAAACAGAGGGTTACTGGAGGGGGTGTGGGAGGGGGGATGGGCTAAATGGGTAAGGGCCATTAAGGAATCTACTCCTGAAATCATTGTTGCACTATATGCTAACTGACTTGGACGTAAATTAAAAAAATAAATTAAATTTAAAAAAAGGACAAAGCACAGAATGCAATACATATTTTGAAATTCATATCTGATAAGAGGCTTATATTCAGAATATGTAAAGAACCTCAACAATCAATAATAAAACAAGTCAATGTAGAATGGGCAAAAAAGAAAGAAAAAGAAAAAGAATACTCACAGTTTTGATGACTCTAGTCAACTGTGGGTAGTTATATTAACAATTGCAAATCCAGCTCCCGTGTAAAACCTAGATGGATTCCAACAAGACACTGATTTGTAGGTACCTAATGACAATGTCTAAGAATCACGTCTACTTTCTGTTAGATACGGAAGTTCTGGAATATAGGCATGAACAAAGTTGAATTGACACATGACAACTTGTAACAGATTTGGATTCTTGATGAACTTAGTGATTCACGTCGTTTGGCCAGAATAGTAGCACACTCACTGCATGGTCCTGCCACTTATGTACGCTATCCTATTTCTGTAACAAGGAACAGTTTTCTCTCCTAGGATAGCACATTGTACACACAACACCTGGGATCTCTAGTGCTTTTCAAAATGGTGTTCATGGGGTGCCTGGCTGTCGCAGTCAGTTAAACGTCCAACCTTGATTTCGGCTCAGGTCATGATCTCACAGCTCATGAGATCCAGCCCCATTGTCAGTATGGAGCCTACTTGAGATTCTCTTTCTCCTCTCTCTCTGCCCCTCACCCCACTCATGCTACTCTCTCTCTCTCTCTCTCTCTCTCTCTCTCTCAATAAATAAACATTTTTTTAAATGGTGTTCACAAAAATGTATCTTTTGCACCTCGTCTGTGATGCCCATTAGCAAAAAGAAAAATAAGGCCAATGGTTCACATGTTTGGAGAATTCAATTTTACTTGCCTATGTGTTATTTTTTGTGGGGGCAAAAAGGGCATAGAAACTTTGGAGATTCCATTGAAAGCTATGGAGTCTCACTATTAAAATGTACACATACACATAAAGAAAATATTTTGGACATAATATGAGGAAGCACAGACTTCCATCTGATGCCCACCTGTGGGTCTGTAAAGGAGTCAGAGCTTTCTACTCCACAATGATATGATTGCTAATTCCTACTTGAGGATCTGAGAAACTGAGGTAAGAAAGGACCACATTCTCTAGGAGACCCCCTGTCTGATTCTGAATGTTAGGCTGTTACACGAACTGCGTCACTCATGACTTTGCCAACAGAATGCCCTCCTGTGTCAAAAAACTTTTGAAGACCAGAATGGACAGCTGGTCCAATTATGTTGTTCCAGAAGAGTTGACCAAGTGCTTTGTGAATGTACCAGTGTGTAATAAACAGCCTACCCTGTCTAAGATTATTTATCATTTCCAGCACCCAGAGGGAAGCCAGTCTTTCTCCTGATGAAAGCAGTAAGTGTCTGCTCACACAGAGCACATTATTCTTCATGAAGCATTGACCTGGTCAGTGACAAAACTGATGTGTCCTCTTTCTGGATCACATAGAGCCCCCCCCTCCCCCCGCCCACTTGCTCACTTTCACTCTTGCTCTAGTTCTTAGCACTCAACTATAATATACAGTATACACCCTGATGATAGCCCAAACTATAAAAGGTGCCTTAATTCATGTTGTATTTGCTGACTATTTCACTGAGATCCAGGAAAGATGATAAAATGTTAAGAAACACTTATCATGAGAATTGTAAAAAGCATTATAGTAATCAGGCTGTAGGATGAGGTGGTGTCCCAGACGATCTGAAACTTTCCAGTTGGAACTAAAACTGATCAGAAAAAAGATGTAAATCTCACACACACACACACACACACACACACACACACACACACACACACAGGTTTTCTGGCAATCTTTAGCATTCCTTGGCGTAGCGAAGCATCCTTACCTTTGTCTTCATATGACATTCTCTTTGTGTGCTTGTCTCTATGGCCAAGTTTCCCCTTTTTTTTTTTTTTTTTTTAATTTTTTTTTTCAATGTTTTTTTTATTTATTTTTGGGACAGAGAGAGACAGAGCATGAAAGGGGGAGGGGCAGAGAGAGAGGGAGACACAGAATCGGAAACAGGCTCCAGGCTCTGAGCCATCAGCCCAGAGCCCGACGCGGGGCTCGAACTCACGGACCGCGAGATCGTGACCTGACTGAAGTCGGAGGCTTAACCGACTGCGCCACCCAGGCGCCCCAAGTTTCCCCTTTTTATAAGGACCCCAGTTATACTGGCTTAGGGTTGACCCTAATGACCTCATCTGAATTTAATTCATTACATCTGCAATGACCCTTTTTCAAATAAAGGCACATTCTGAGGTATTGGGGGTTAGGACTGAAACACAGGAATTGTGAGGGGCGTACAATTCAACTACATACTCTTATGAATATATTATTTATATACATTCACAATCTGTCTTCAATAAGGTGTAGCTTATGATAGGGGAGAACCCAAACACCACATACTTGGTAGCCCATTATCTAGTTCACACCATCTGTCCTCAAGTTCTTTGGAAATCCTTGAAGCTATGGGATGATTCTGAAAAGCAACTTCCTTAGACACCAGAGGGTTTGAGATAGAAAAGTATGTGCCCTGAGACACTCTTTCTCCTCTGGTCCCATGACCCCAAACAGACCCCAAACCCTACTGGACAGAGGAACCCCTGGTTTGCTCTCCTGTACACGTGCCTGAATGTGTGAAAGCAGCCTAAGGAGAGCAAAGGAGGCAGAAAGATCTTGCAGTAAGACAGAGGATGTAAGAGAGTCTGAGTCAGACAGATGTATGTTCAAACCCTGACCTCAGTACTTACTAGTTGTGTGACCTTGGACAAGCTTCTTAACCTCTCTGAAAAACAATTTGTGTGCTTCTAAATGGGCTTGGAAATACCCCTTCACAGGGCCATTTCAGCATTAAAAGAGGTAATAGATGTGAAAGTCTATAATGATTGGTCACGAAGCACATGCTTAGTACACATAGGTTTCTCTTCTTGTTCCACTGGGTTTGTGATAACAGATCCTGAGTCAGAGGAGTTTTCAATAACCTAGTGATCTTTGGGACCTTGGGCCCTGAGGATGTTGTACCAAAAAGGTTGTGCCTTAAAGAGATACAGCTTGAACTTATTTGCCCACATTACTTGCATCTAGAAAGCTCCAAAAAAAAAGTTCATTTTCTCATCTTTGCTCCCCTGTCTTCAAATCTGTCTTTTCAGTTTGTTTTTCTGAATTAGCACAATAATCTATTACCTTTTCTCACATGTCACTGAGTAAGAAAATACTCTACCTGAAATATTGATTGGGAAATATTGATTATACTTTTATTTTAATTTTTTAATAAGTAGTCACTTAGGGGTGAGATCTGAAGGACACAGAACTCTTCCCTATCCCCACCCTGAAAACTTCCTTTAATCAACAGGGTGATAAAGATTAAGATTCCCAATATTTAGGGGCACCTGGGTGGCTCAGTTGGATAAGGGTCTGACTCTTGATTTTGGCTCAGGTTAATTTCTCACAGTTTGTGAGTTTGAGCCCCAAGCTGGGCTCCATGCTGATTGTGCAGAGTCTGCTTGGGATTTTCTTTCCCTCTCTCTCTGCCCCTCCCCCCCCCCCCCCCCCCCCCCCATTGCTCAAGCTTTTGGTCTCTCTTTCAAAATAAATAAACAAACATTTTAAAAAATGTTTTCATGTCCATTAACTAATTCAGTAAAGTCTTGTTTTCCTTCATCCTTTTAACCAATTATCTCCAATACCATTCCCACATCGATGGATTGTCACGAAAGACAATATAACATAGTGAGTAACACAGAAGTCTGGTTGATACGAGAATGAGAAAGTATCATATCTGGGTCTCAGTTTCCACATCTCTAAAATAAGGCTATTAAATCAATGTTTGTTAAGACTAGAGTCAACATTTAATTCTGTATGCTTACACATTAAATGTTTCATTTAACTAACATTCTGGAAGATAGGAATCCTGATTTAACCTTATCAATATAGTAAAATATTAGTATAATTTACAGGCAATACAAGGTTTTAAAGTATGTTCAGAATTAAAAATAAAAGAACATATATGTATTTCACTGTTTGTGTTGATCATATTTTATTGTATTGATGAGAACCTGTCATCCATATATGATGTCACTTATGTGATACTCAGTGATGTTTAGTTGATAAAAAATGTTTTTCATTTCAGAATAGCACACAATGAAGTTTATAAAAACAGTATGAAATTCTTCTAAGTAGCCACCCTTTGGCTTTGTTTAGAGCCCTCTGAAAGGCCAATTTCTAGATGTGTCTATCACGTATTCGGTTACTATTTTCATTCTTCCGACCTTCAAATGCTTTGCAGTTTAAGGGGTGTTTAGAAACAGATGTAGTCTCATTTCATGGAATACGTTGACGTGCAAATAATGCATCTAATTCGTTTTCCTCAGAATCAATCAATTTCATCCTTTTTTCATATCTTGACAGATTCCTTCCTGAGTTGAATTACTAGTTTCCTTAAAAAGAGAAAAGAAAAGGGGCGCCTGGGTGGCGCAGTCGGTTAAGCGTCCGACTTCAGCCAGGTCACGATCTCGCGGTCCGTGAGTTCGAGCCCCGCGTCAGGCTCTGGGCTGATGGCTCGGAGCCTGGAGCCTGTTTCCGATTCTGTGTCTCCCTCTCTCTCTGCCCCTCCCCCGTTCATGCTGTGTCTCTCTCTGTCCCAAAAATAAAATAAAAAATGTTAAAAAAAAAAAAAAAAAAAAAAAAAAAAAAAGAGAAAAGAAAAGAAAAAGAGCCCAAGAAGGATAGAGCATACACTGCCTCTCCAAACCTTTACAATCTCACAATGGCAAATATTCAGGCAGCAGCAAAAGAAAAGTAGACGTGCTCACTTTCTGATGCTCATACTTTCTGTTCTCCCAGCAGAGATAGGAAAATACTTTCTTCTGATGACCCCCAAACATGTGTCTCTCATGCTCTTTCTGCCAATATTTTTTTTTTAATTTTTTTTAATGTTTATTTATTTTTGAGAGGGAGAGAGAGGGAGGGAGGGAGAGAGAGAGAGAGAGACAGACAGACAGACAGAGCATGAGTGGGGTAGGGGCAGAGAGAGAAGGAGACACAGAATCCAAAGCAGGCTCCAGGCTCTGAGCTGTCAGCACAGAGCCCGACGCGGGGCTTGAACTCACAGACTGAGAGATCATGACCTGAGCCGAAGTCGAATGCTCAACCGACTGAGCCACCCTGGCGCCCCTCTTTCTGCCAATATTAAGTCTACTAGCAACGATGTTCTCTCCTGAGAAAACTCTCATCTTAATGGACTGGAGTATGGAGAAATGGCATTACTCGACAGGTCACTGTTTTTCAGAGCATGTGTGTGAATAAACTGCTTTTTGGAGAGAAAATCACTGAAAAATGTGTAACTAATTTGGCTTCCAAATTTACTCCTAAATATTGAGATCAAAAGAAGCTCTTTGTGTTATTCTCTGCCTAGATTGGGATTGTAAAAAATAATAATAAAATAAAAATAGCTACTATGTTAAGAACTGCATGAAGGAAGGATACATCCATCCAAGTTTTGCAAGACGTAATTTGCATTGGAATAGAAATGATTTAATACCACTACAACCAAGTGAAAGAGAAGTGTTTTTATGGCAGCTCTTTATTCTATTTCTAACCACCTTTTCAGTGGAAAACAATTTCCCAAACAATGATCTACTAGGTGAAAATATTTTAGTTATTCTTGTCATAACTTTCCATTGCGATTTTATTCTATTTTTAATGAAGAAAAATCTTAATTAATTACCCTTCCTACCCTTTTACGCAGACATTTATAGAATGCCTTTCCAGTCTTTATTCAAAAATAATTCTCTGTAACATTTCTAATGAGCTTTGGAAACTTTTCACAAAGTTCAGTAAACCTTGGGAATTTAATTCTGTTTATTTCCCAGATTTCAAGCTGTAATCATAAATTAAGTTTTATCTAAATTTCAATAAACTGGAACAATGATTTATCCCATAAATAAGCCTCAAGTCATAAGTAGTGATTAGAATATGACTTTTTTAATTTTAAAATCATTTTTATCATTTTTAAGTTATAAAAATAAGATAGCCATATTAGGTTAGTTAAGAAAATACTTGAAAATTTCTAGTTAAAGCTGATGGAGTTTTGATCAATGATAGTTTTATTCTGTCTCTAAAAACTGAAAGGACAGAAAAAAGTAGAAAAGAAATTTCTGGATTAATTAAATGATAAAAAGTAACTTTCATAAACTCAAATCATATTTATAGAGTACATCCCAATTAGAGTGAAATTTGAATCACAAAGAAGTACAATGCCAAAAACTGACACAAGCTTTCATGTGCCTCAAGAAAAACAAACATCTTTGTGAAAGTAAATGTTATAGTCCTGAAATCTATCTAACAAAACTTTGATTTCAAGAATAGAAAGGAGGGGCACCTGGGTGGCTCAGTCAGTTGAGGGTCCAACTTCAGCTCAGGTCATGATCTCATGGTTCACGAGTTTGCATCCCATGTCGGGCTCTGTGCTGACAGCTCAGAGCCTGGAGCCTGCTTTGGATTCTGTGTCTCCCTCTCTCTCTGTGCCTCCCCCACTCGTGCTCATTCTCATTCTCATGTGCTCGCTCTCTCTCTCTCTCAAAAATAAGTAAACGTTAAAAAAAAAAGAATAGAAAGAAATAGGTATGGGGCAGCCCAAAGAAGTAGAGATATAACTATACCGATCCAGATTTAAACCACAAAAAGAAATGAGTGGAGGAGGTGAAGAAGAGATATGATCACATCCTCCTTTTTCAATGACCTGGCCTCCAAGGTAAATAAAATGGCCATTGGTTAAGTGAGGAAGATGGTGGCTAAGGTGAGATCACTATGTGATGTCTGTGACTTAAGAGGATTCGCTGAGAACCACTGTACACCTTTGAAATGTCTAACACTAAGAGAAGACATGACCTCCAGAAAGATAATATATTTTTTAGAGGGGGAATAAAGGCCAAATAAAGCAGAAAGTTGCCCTCATCCTTGTCTGCAGTATGTCAGCAAAAACTTGCATGACTAGACTTTCCCCCATCAAAAATTAGTGATAACCAGAAAATAATGTGTAGCTTAGTCTTATAGACTGATAATGTTACTACCTCTTCCCACACCAAAGAAACTGAAGCATGATGGGAAGAGACAGAGAGAGAGAGAAATAAGAAAAGGCAAGGCAGTTGGCAATGTATTAGAAGTGGAAATACTCACCTCCCAAGAAACACACAATTAAGATAGTCTCCAGAGTCTGAAAAAATGTATGGTAACTTATCATCTAGGAAATAATAGATCATAAAGAAAGGCTAAATA
Source organism: Panthera leo (assembly GCF_018350215.1). Lineage (NCBI taxonomy): Eukaryota > Metazoa > Chordata > Mammalia > Carnivora > Felidae > Panthera > Panthera leo. The sequence continues at coordinate 142,360,222 of NC_056687.1, read as the reverse complement.
AATTGAAGAAGATAAATGAAAAAAAGAAAATTCCACTCATTTTATAGATGAAACACCCATTAGAAATTGCAACATGAAGGAAAGGAAAAAAAGAAAAGACAATGAAGATCTATCTTAGATTTCAAAATGGAGAAAAATCACACAAAAGGAAGGTATCAAGGAGATTTCAAATGATTGAAAGGAAGACAAAAGAGAAGATTAACAAAAAAAGCTGTTCCTAAAAAAAAAAAAAAAAAAAAAAGCAAGGAGCAGGGCAAATAGAAGTGAAAATATCTGTAACAGAAAGAAATAATTCGGAAAACTAAGTAAAATTTAATCATCTGATGAAAGCATTTACTGTGTAACTGTGTCATACGATAACATTAACAGAATAATCAACAGCAACACATATTTGGTGAAATTGTTAAAAGCGATGCTTAAAATAATCATGTAGTAGGGGCACCTGGGTGGCTCAGTCAGTTAAATGTCCGACTCTTGATTTTGGCTCACATCATGATTTTGTGGGGGAGATTGAGCCCTGCATTCGTCAAGGCACTGAGTGTGGAGCCTACTTGGGATTCTCTCTCTCTCCCTCTGCTCCTCTCCACACCCCCCCCCCTCAAAAAAAAAGAGAGATAAGTAAGTTCTGAGCATCTACTGTATAGCAAGGTGGCTATACTTAAGAGAACTATATTCGATATTTGATTTGCTAAGAGAGTAAATCTTAAGTATTCTCACCATACACATACACAAAAGGTACCTATGTGAGGTAATGGATGTGTTGATTAATTTAAGGTGGTAATCATTTCACAAGGTACACCTATACCAAATCAACACATTGTACGCTTTATTTTTTTTTATTTTTTTTAAGTTTATTTATTTATTTTTAGTAATCTCTAACGCTCAAGGTGGGGCTCAAATTTACAACCCCAAGATCAAGAGTCACATACTCTTCTGACTGAGCCAGCCAGGTGCTCCTCAGCCAGGTTTTTAAGTGAACTCTTTCATTTTCTTTTTTTTTTCTTTTTTTTTTTCTTCAATATATGAAATTTATTGTCAAATTGGTTTCCATACAACACCCAGTGCTCATCCCAAAAGGTGCCCTCCTCAATACCCATCACCCACCCTCTCCACCCTCCCACCCCCCATCAACCCTCAGTTTGTTCTCAGTTTTTAACAGTCTCCTATGCTTTGGCTCTCTCCCACTCTAACCTCTTTTTTTTTTTCCTTCCCCTCCCCCATGGGTTTCTGTTAAGTTTCTCAGGATCCACATAAGAGTGAAACCATATGGTATCTGTCTTTCTCTGTATGGCTTATTTCACTTAGCATCACACTCTCCAGTTCCATCCACGTTGCTACAAAAGGCCAGATTTCATTCTTTCTCATTGCCACGTAGTACTCCATTGTGTATATAAACCACAATTTCTTTATCCATTCATCAGTTGATGAACATTTAGACTCTTTCCATAATTTGGCTATTGTTGAGAGTGCTGCTATAAACATTGGGGTACAAGTGCTCCTATGCATCAGTACTCCTGTATCCCTTGGATAAATTCCTAGCAGTGCTATTGCTGGGTCATAGGGTAGGTCTATTTTTAATTTTCTGAGGAACCTCCACACTGCTTTCCAGAGCGGCTGCACCAATTTGCATTCCCACCAACAGTGCAAGAGGGTTCCCGTTTCTCCACATCCTCTCCAGCATCTATAGTCTCCTGATTTGTTCATTTTGGCCACTCTGACTGGCGTGAGGTGATATCTGAGTGTGGTTTTGATTTGTATTTCCCTGATAAGGAGCGACGTTGAACATCTTTTCATGTGCCTGTTGGCCATCCGGATGTCTTCTTTAGAGAAGTGTCTATTCATGTTTTCTGCCCATTTCTTCACTGGGTTATTTGTTTTTCGAGTGTGGAGTTTGGTGAGCTCTTTATAGATTTTGGATACTAGCCCTTTGTCTGATATGTCATTTGCAAATATCTTTTCCCATTCCGTTGGTTGCCTTTTAGTTTTGTTGGTTGTTTCCTTTGCTGTGCAGAAGCTTTTTATCTTCATAAGGGCCCAGTAATTCATTTTTGCTTTTAATTCCCTTGCCTTTGGGGATGTGTCGAGTAAGAGATTGCTACGGCTGAGGTCAGAGAGGTCTTTGCCTGCTTTCTCCTCTAGGGTTTTGATGGTTTCCTGTCTCACATTCAAGTCCTTTTTCCATTTTGAGTTTATTTTTGTGAATGGTGTGAGAAAGTGGTCTAGTTTCAATCTTCTGCATGTTGCTGTCCAGTTCTCCCAGCACCATTTGTTAAAGAGACTGTCTTTTTTCCATTGGATGTTCTTTCCTGCTTTGTCAAAGATGAGTTGGCCATACGTTTGTGGGTCTAGTTCTGGAGTTTCTATTCTATTCCATTGGTCTAAACACATTGTACGCTTTAAATATGTATACTTTATTTGTCAATATTACCACAATAAAGATGAAGAGAGAGAGAGAGATTTCTACCTGAAGATTTAAAAAGGGTGCCACTGAGAAAGAAGGAGGAGGAGGAAGAAGAGGATGAGGAGGACGATGTTTGTTTAAAAAAGAAAGCAAAATCCTGTCTCTGCTCCCTGTCTCCACCTCTCACTCCTTTGCAAGCAATATCCCACTCTATTCATTCTTTTTTTTAATGGATTCATACAATATGTGGCATTTTGAGATGGGTTTCCTTCACTTAGCATATTTTGAAACTTCAACTGTATTATGGCATGTATGAGTAATTCATTCATTTTTAAATTGCTGAATAATACTCTCTTATATATATAAATCACATTGTGTTTATGACCCCACCCCTAAAAAAAGAAGCGAAAAAGAAAATTGTGTGCAAGACTTATCCAAGTCATTAGTCAAGGCCATAAAACTATGTAGTCATATGTAGGAAGGTCACAGGAAAAGAAAATGCAACACAAAAATCTTATACTCACCTAACTTTGTCTTTAACTAGAAAAGAAAGTCACACTATCTCAAACATGCAGCAGTTCAGAAAATATAGGCTTCATGGCTTTTTTTGAAAAGCTCCTTGAAGACAAAAACTTCGTTCAGTAAGAATAAATGATGAAAGATGAAGAAACTATGATAAAATAAAAAGAATTTTGATAAAAATCAATTCACTTAAATACAAAATTAAGACTAGATGACTGAAAACTATGGTTACAAAATAAAGTGTGCTATGAACCTGCATGATATAAAATAAGTAACAGAAATCATAATTGACAGAGGAAAAGAAGCACCAAAAATGAGGTAGGTATTAATTTTCCCATCTTTAAAAAACAGGGATTCAATACATACAATCTAAAAATACATGGGCGCCTGGGTGGCTCAGTCGGTTGAGGGTCCAACTTCGGCTCAGGTCATGCTCGCATGGTTCATGGGTTCGAGCCCCGCATCGGACTCTGTGCTAACAACTCGGGGCCTGGAGCCTGCTTCGGATTCTGTGTCTCCCTCTCTCTCTGTCCCTCCCCGCTTGTGCTCTGTTTCTCTGTCTCTCAAAAATAAACAAACTCTAAAAAATAAATAAACAAATAAAAATATGTGAGGAGGGGAGCCTGGCTGGCTCCATTAATATAGCATGCAACTCTTGATCTTGGGGTTCAAGCCCCATGTTGGGCATGCAGCCTACTTAAAAAAATAAAGATGTATCCGGGCACCTGGGTGGTTCAATTGATTAAGCCTCCAACTTTGGCTCAGGTCATGATCTCACAGTTCATGAGTTTGAGCCCCATGTCAGATTCTGTCCTGACAGCTCAAAGCCTGGAGCCTGCTTCAGATTCTGTGTCTCCCTCTCTCTCTGCCACTCCCCTGCTCACGTTCTGTCTCTGTCTCTGTCTCTCTCTCTGTCTCTCTGTCTCTCTCTCTCAAAAGTAAAAATTAAAAAAAAAAATAGATATAAAAATAAAGTTTAACTTAAAAAAATTAAAATATGTGAGGATTAAAAATCTCTTTGTGTGTGCAATAATTTTAAACTTTAGAGAAAACTTTTGACGACTTGCTTCACTTGATTTACAGAAACAAATGAAGTTCAACACGTCTTGTACCTTCAACTCAACTTCCTGTTTGTGTTACAACACAGCACACCACAATCTAATTCTTTGTTGTTTGCGATACAACTTGGGTACAATCCGTATTTAGAAAAACATTTCCATCTATACCACAGGCATATTAGGAAGGACTTTACTATTTAAAGTCATACAAATGAGTACGAAAAACATCTTGTCAAGGTGCATAGGTGGCTCAGTCAGTTGAGCATCTAACTCTGGATTTCGGTGAGGTCATGAATTGCGGTGAGTTCATGAGTTCCAGGTGTGGGGCTCTGTGCTAACAGCACAGAGTGTGCTTGGGATTCTCTCTCCCTCTCTCTCTGCCCTTCCCTCACTTGTGTTCTCTCTCTCTCTCAAAATAAACTTTAAAAAAGAAAAAGGAAAACATTTTGTCCCAAGTGAGAAATAAGCCATGGTAGGAATAATTCCAAACTAAAGAATATTAAGATCCCATAAACAACGCAAACATTTTCAACTCGTTAATAGTCTAAGGAATGCAATTTTAAATGACATACCATTTTTGTCTCTCAGATTAACTAGATTTACAGATACACACAGACACACACACACACTCACACACATACACACACCATGCCCACTTTATGGCCAGAAAGACAATACGAGACTCTTATATTTTCCTAGTAGCTATATATGGTATTAACAGAGTCTTTTGGAAAGCAAGTTAGTAAGTTAGTATTTATTAAGTATTTATTAAATGCCTTCGCATGCCCTATTGTTTGATCCACTAGTTATATTTGTTAAAATATATCCCAAGAAAATATCATAATTAGAGAAAAACTCTAGGTGTGTCTAGAACGTTTATTCAGATACAACAGAAAAAAAAGCACAAAGTTTCAAGTTAATTGAAATGGCCAATTTTATCTACTATTTAGTGACTGTGATCATTTATATATTTCAGTCATTGTTTAGGAAGCAAAGACAAATTTAAATCTTGTGTTTTATTTACAAACGTGGTCATGTACTCACATGTAAGTTAACATTTTCAGTTTCACAAGTTTACAATACAAAATGTGGTCCTGTTTCATATGATATTCGAATTAAAAGACTGGAGTCTCATAAGTATGGAAATGCTTATCTTTCATCTTTTGTTGCAAGAAAAGTACTAGAATGGAGTCTAATGGACTCTGATTGGCTTTGCTGGGTCACGTCTCCATCTGCCTAGCAGAATGACCAAAACACTGTAATACTCACTCAATAAATGTTTAACCAAAGTGAGTTTCTTGAGATGGGTGACTTTCACATTTGAGATTAATTGATTTTCAATCAACATCACATTTTTCTGCCTCTACACAATTACCATTTCTCTCTCATTTGACACATGTCTACATACAAGAGCTTTTTTATAGTATGCTAATTATCCTAAATTAGATCCTAAACTTCCACATGTTCTTAGTTATCAGTTCACCGGTTGGTATAATAACCTTTTATTCTCTATGCACCTTTACTTCTAAATCTACCATATCCCAAGAAATAGTTTTAATGCTTATATCTGCAAAGGCATTCCATATTTCTTTTTATGCTATGGTCTCAGGATACCTTTTATCTACTTTGGTTTTATGTCTTTTTATAGATCCTAATTTTTGATCAAGCAATAATACATCTTATTATTTTCCCCATCCCTTCTCTCTCCCTTGGGAAAAAAGAGACATTTAATTCCTAAATCTGTTGTCTAACTTATGTGTTGAATTAATTATTCTTAAAGGAAAGGCTCCTCTTTTTTTAAGTTTCACTTTTTATCATTTTCACCAGATATTTTAATGTCATTGAGTGTTTTAATTTGACTCTGAAATAATTTTACTGAAGGAATAACATTTCCTAGAGTCAATTGTTAAAAATAAACTGTAGGAAATACAATAAAATTCCAATTTATGATGAGCTAAAGTTTCAGAAATAAGTAACCCTCTACTTAGTAACTGTCAGTACTGCCCTAGTTGAAATAATGTCATTTATTATTTATCCTGATAAGAGGGTTCTAAGTGTACTTGAGGGGGAAAAAAGTGAAAATCTGGAGATCTTAACATAGAAGAAATGTTCTGTCATTTCTGCATTACTTTCTGAGCAAATAAAATACTTTTTTCCAAATACAATTCAATTATTTTAATTTTCAAAAAAAGGATATTTTTTGAAATACCTAATTATTTATCTCAAGTCAAAAGAAAAAAGTTTGTGTCTTATAACAAATCAAATGCAAACTGCAGAATCAATTATAAATTCTGAAACCACAGCACATCTCCAGAAGATAAGGAAACCGAAAATCTGTCCCTTACTCGCAGCCCATGTATGGAACTCCTTGTCAACCCAAAGAAAAAGGGCTGTTTGCCGAGTGGACACTTGTATGTCACATGGCCCTCCAGGCAGGACTGAGGCACTGATTCCCCAGCTGCTGTGAGTCTGGGTTGCTGATGGTACAATGGAGTTCCTCTCCACAAATTGCCCTTGGCCAAAGAGAATTGCCTCACCCATGTCTTCCCCAGCCTCACTCAAAGTTGCCTTCCTTTCAGAGAGGCAGCTCACATCAAATGACGAGTTTATTCAGCGGGTACCAAGGCCCAGCCCCGGTCCTTTGAATCAAGACAGCTCTCAAAGGCCATCCCTGCTGCAATGGTCCATGGGATTAGGAGAGCCTTTATTGCTACCACATAACAGCCAGTGTTGAACCTTCACTCTCCCATAGGTACTAGTCGAAGGGAACATATCAATTAACTTTATTATGCATGCTGATCTCTCCATCTTATGGTCTGTTTTCCAGGGAACCTGACCTAAGACTCATTGTTACTTATCTTTCCATTCAATCACTCAAGACATATTTGTGCTAAGCACTCCACTGGGTGTGGAGACAAATCAGTGAGCAAAACCAACACTGTTCCTGCTTTAATAGAACCTACTGATTAGTGGAGTGAATAGACTTTGATCATAGAGTGTTCACAGTTCTAACAGATAAACGTGACTCTCAGAAAGAAGGGTTTAGAGTGAGACATCTGTGCTACTATCTGAAGGCTCAATGGGACTTAAATTGAGGAAGAGGGAAGGGGAGAGGAAGAGGATTGCTGTGGGCAACAGAACAATTGCCCCAAAATATGTCTATATCTTAATCCTTGGAAACTGTCAATATGTCACCATACAGGGCAATGGGACTTTGCAGATGTAATTATGTCAAGGATCTTGAGACCGGTGTATATCCTGTATCATTCAGGTGGACCCAATATCATCATCAAGCCTCTTTATAAGAGGGAGGTAGAATGGGCAGAGTTTATGAAAGAGATGTGATGAGGCAAGCAAGAACTGGCAAGGAATAGGCTAAGGAAGGCAAATGGTCTCTAGAAGTTAGAAAAGGCCAGGAAATAAATTCTCCCCCATAGCCTCCAGAAGGAATGCAGCCTTGCCAACACTGATTTTAGGACTAATCAAGCCTAGACAGTAAGATAATAAATTTGTGTTCTTTTAGGCTATTAAGTTTGTCATATTTTTTTATGGCAACAATAGGAAATTAATTCAACACAAGTAGAGGAAAATAGCATGTTCTAAAAATTGGAAGGCTTTGTGATGGTTGGTGAAAGATTCACAAAGGTCAGGGTTGGGGACCTGGAGAGAGGTGGAAGAGGCAAACAATACAAAGGAGGTAACATCAACAGGGTAGAATGGATATGGTAAGGGTCTGGGAAGAAAGAGGAGGCAAGTCCAACTTTTAGCTTACTGGCTTGCAATCCCAAATGGATGGTGACGCCATCACTCATAGAAGAAACAAAGAGGCAGAACAGGTATGGAGGAGAGGAGTTTCATTGAAAGCATGTTGTGTTAGAGGCGTCTTTAAGACATACAAGTAGTTTCAGTAGATCACTCTACAGTGTTCTGAGAAATCTTGGCTGGAGATCTACATTTTGTTGTTTGAAATTGTGAACTTGGACAAGTTAATCTAGGAACAATGCTATAAAGTGAATGAAAAGAGAGTCTAGGCAGTCTTACGAAACTCCAACATTTGGCTGACTAGAAGATGAGACTGAGGGGGTGGCCAGGAGCCAATTGAAGCCAAGGTTTCCATAGTCAACAAGTAGGATGTTGTAGAGATCAGGTAAGATGTTGACTGCAAAGATGTCCATTGGATTGAGCAGTACTAAGTCACTAGTAAGAGGTAGTTTAAGACCAATGGGAATCCCAGCCAGAATGGAGCACACTGAGAAGTCAGATTTGACTTAGAGAAGTTTGATAATGAGCATAAGGGAAAGACGTGTGGAAGCTGGGTGGAAATTTGAAGGAAAACTTTTTAGAATATGGCTAAGACATGAGTATTGTTACATACTGATGGGGAAGATTCAGTTCAGAAGGGGAACCTGGATATACAAGAGACGTAACAATTAAAAGTGGATAATTCCCTATTGGGTGAGATGGGATAGAAGCAGGGAAACTGCCTCTAGGTTAATATCATCAGCTACAGCTGTTCTAAATGAAGAGGCGTCCCTAACAAGTTCCTTGTATACATCAGCTCACCTTTTAACTAATTAGTTCTGATGATTAAATGTTCTTAATTTCATTAAAATAGCATATGGGTTATCTCATTTCTGTCTCAAAAGGAAAGAATTCACATGTTATTCTGTGGGTTTTTTATATTGTCTCCTTTAAGGTACTCTGAAACAGTATGAACAATTCTACTCAAAGAGAGATGGATGTTGCCTACATACGTCAAAAGACCACAGGGAGCCTTTTGGCAATGAACACAGTAGGCCATTTGGTTAATCTATAAGTGTTAAGAGCAATATAGATTAGCCACCTGTAGGACCCTAAGGACACCAAAAAACATAAATTAAGCATGCTTCCCTTAAAAGACTGGCAACTGACTGTGGAAATAAGTATCCCATTAAAATATAGCTGACATTAGGCAATACCAAGTACTGGCTAGAATGTGGGGAAATGAACACTCTCACATTGTACTGCTGGAGGAAGTAAAAATGGGTACAACTACTTTAAAGGGCAACTTGGCAGGATCTAGTAATATGGAAAACGCCATACCCCACATCCCAGTAATTCCATTTTTAGGTATATACTCTAAAGAAATGTTCACACATTAGAATAAGAGAACATGTGCAAGAATGCTCTATGCAACCAAATATTCAAAACCATCTCAATGAGTATCACCAGGGAATTAGATAAATGAAGTATTTTACATTCATAAGATAGGATACTATCTGTTAAGAGAAATCAACTATGTAGTTATATCTCAAGAAGATAATGTTAAGTTAAAAGAAAGCAAATTACAGAAAATACATAATGAGAGGACATTTATGTAAGCCAAAAAACACACACTCTGCCATGTATTATTTATGAAGAAATATATATGAAGTAAAAGTATAAAAGCATGAGCTAGAAAAACATATATCAGGTTCATGGTAATGAATGTTTCTGAGAATGGGCAGAGTGGAGTAGGACCAGAGTTTGGGCACAGAGGGTCTTCAACTTTATTTGGCTGGTCCTTTATTTATTTTTTTAAGAGTACTATAGAAAGTAAATCATTGTCAACTCTGAGTGTTTGGTACACTGGTATGTTTTACATTATTCTCTAAACTTACCTGAATGTTTTAGGGTTTTTTTTCCAAAAAACACAAATTTAAAAAAAGAAAGCAGGCAACACGTGTAGGGTTAAAATGCAATGAATAAGATGGATAGACCCAAATCCATATGAATGTAGGAGGCAAAATCAACATAGGCTAGATGAGAACAAAAAGGCCTCTGGGAGGAGATGACATTTAAGCTGGTGTGTAGGATTCCAACAGACTAATGGAAATCAAGAAGGTGATTCTGGGCAGACACACTGCTTTGACGAGCATGGGACTTGGAGTTAGAATTCCTTGACCCCAAATTCAGCTTTGCTACACTGGCTGTGTGACCTTAAGGATTTGTGCGTGTATCTGAGCGTCGGTTTTCTCCATACCTGTGTATGGGATAGATTAAATGATAAATGCATGTTAGATCACCTAACGCATTCTTTGGCACATGGCAGGTGCTTTAAGGCATTCTTTGGCACATGGCAGTTGCTTATCATGGGAGGAGGTGAAGAAAACCTAAAGAAACAATCTCTTCTTCCCAATCTGTTTTTTTAAAAGTTTATTTCCTTATTTTGAGAGAGAGAGCATGAGCAGGGGAGGGGCAGAGACAGAGAATCCCAAGCAGACTCTGTGCTGTCAGTACAGAGCTCTATGTGGGGCTCCATCCCAGGAACCATGAGATCATGACCTGAGCTGAAATTAAGAGTTGGGCACTTAACCAAGTGAGCTACCCAGGTGCCCCTCTTCTTCCCAGTCTTCATCCCCAAACAACCATCATGAAATTGATGGCCTTTGGAAATCAAGATGGCAGGTATTTCCTGGGCCTCATACTTGTGTTCCCAGCATGCTCTTGCAACAAGGCCAGAGAGGCCTCCAAACAAGGCTGTGGTAACCTGATCCAGGGAGATAAAAGTTGGCTATTGACAAACTAGACCAGGCCAAATGATTATGATTGTGTGTGTGTGTGTGTGTGTGTGTGTGTGTGTGTGATACAGACAAGTATACTTCATATCTATTTTCTTTGACACTGCGTACTCAACTACTTAAAGAGTAACCTTGCTGGTGGTCTTATAATTCTGAACATTTCCCCTGATACAACAGGAGCATCCACCTGAATGGTGATTAATCAGCCATGTCCTTCCTTCTCCTCCACCCTTGATGTAGAGTGTGCTATTTGTTCACCTGTAATTAATTTTTATTTGCTCTTTTAATTGTCCCCAGTAAAGATGACTCTCAAGTGTCTTAAGAATGTTTATATCCAAAATGAACCTCTGCTTCTGTTAAGTCAGAAGCCCAAATAATCCCTGACGTGAAATGGCCTCAGCCCTGTACCTTCCATAAGTGCTCAGTAAGCATTCATAGACTTCAATCTCAAGCAAAGGTACAATCGGAGCCAACTGGTTTTCTTTCCAAACACTGATGTTGGCCAGTTATGGATGGTTCTTTGCCAACGTGGAACCCACATGCTGGAACTCAACAAGGAGGCTTCCTCTGGGGAAGTTTGGTCATCAATTTCCGGTGGCATACCAAGTATTTTTACAGTCCTCAATTACCTGATAGCAGAGTAAAAACTGCCATGGAACCCTTATGTAAAAAAAAAAAAAAAAAAAAAATCACTAACAAGAGCACTACAAGATATTTTAAAAATTAACTGAGTTTCTATTCTAGCTGCCAGAATTATTTCCTTTACCTTTCTTCGTCTCCTTTTCTCCATTTTAGAAAGATGATGGAAAAAACAAAAACCCAATTGGAAAGAAAATATTCCAAAGTGGCATTTTGATTGCCTGGGGCATTTTAAGAGCTCTATATATTTGGCACCTGGAAAAAAACAGAAGTTTATAATGCCAAACAGTACATCATCACGAGTTGTTTTGGAGGATTAATTGCAGATTTATGCTTCAGAGCGGTATGCTATTCTGGCAAACAAACACACAAAAAATGTTACCTTGGCTACCAGAAACTGCAAGAGTCAAGGCCCAGCAATCTGAATTTCTCATTAACATAATAACTGACAAGAAGGCAAGTTGCAGTTTTCTTTGGGGCCATTTCAGGTAGGGATGAGTTAGTTGCCCCAGTGATATGAGCAAATGTGTGTACTGCTCCCGGTGGATTACTCTACGTCATACTCTTTTTGGGGGGAGGCAGGGGCAAGAGGGAGAGAGACTCTTAAGCAGACTCTGCACTGGGCACGGACACAGGGCTCCACCTCACGACCATGAGATCATGACCTGAGCCAAAATCAAGAGCCGGACGCTTAAGTGACTGAGCTGCTCCAGGTACCCCTCGACTTGATATTCTCGCAGTCCCCTTAACTTGCCCACATGCCAACCTCTTTCTACAGCCCTGATTCTCCTTCTGGCACACCTCAGCCTCTTTGTAAGCAGCGTTTTTCTGGGCAGAAAGTGAGTTAGCAAGAAAGGTTTCTGTTCTTACCCATTCTAGGTCGTAATCTAATCTCTAAAGTCTTAGGTTCCTCTTGGCCACGGCATTAGGGAAAATAAAAAAAAATCACACAAAATGGACAAAAACACCCTGGGGAGTTTCCTTAACTTGTAGTCCATCTAGGAGATTCGATTTGCTTTTCCATTGTCCCCGCTAAGATTGGAGGAGCTGGAGACTGTGGGTTCAGGGACAAAATCTTAGATACTCCTTCCATGAAAAAAATAGAGGCTCTGTCCTTTCCCCCTTCAATCTGGGCCGCCTTGTGACTCTCTCCACCAGTCAAGTATAGCAAAAGTGATGCTATGTGACTTCTGAGGCTGGGTCAAATAAGGCAACGCAGCTTGTGCTTTGTTTGCAGGGACATGAACTTTGGAACCCCGAGCCTCTGTTTTGAAGTCCAACTACCCTGAGGCTGCCAGGCTGTGGAGATGCCCATGTCACATGAGAAAACCATATGCATGTGCTCTGGTTAGCAGCCTCTACTGAGTCAAGCATTTCCAAGTCATCAGAGCACAAGCGCCAGACTGGTGAGTCAAGACGCCTATAGAAGATCCTAGGCCCAGCTGTCGAGTCACCCCAAATGTTCGCTTCCCCATTTGAAGCCCCGGGGGTCCCGGAGCGAAGGCACATCCTCTCTCCTGGGCCTTGTCCAAATTCCTGACCTATAGAATCCATGAGCATAATAAAGGGGTCCTTTATGTTATTAAGGTTTTGGATGATTTATTGTGCAGCAGAAGTAACTGGATCGTATCTTCCATATCTTCCTTTTTATGCCTATGGTGAGGCCCTCCTGCATCAAGCAGTCCCCATTGTATAATGAATAGTGGCTGCCAATGAGAAAGTCCAAAGCCAGTTGAAATAGCATCAGAAGAACATTATATCAGACTAACATATGCAGCAGGATCACCCTTACTAAGTCAGACAGACACATTGTGTTAATTGATGGGAGATAATAATGTCCTTTTTAAGAGACCAGAAAAACAAACGAAAAAATGCACAACACCGACCCACAAATTCACACAGATTTACTTAAGTACGTGGAAAGTAGAAAGTAATAGGCAGCTAGGCATTGCACTATAAACAGCCATTCCCCCAGGATGGTGAAGTTACGGGCTATAGTTAATGCTTTCATACTCATTTGTATTTAAAAAAAATCTACCAAGGTGCATGCATTACCATTACACGTTTTTGAAGAACCATCTCTTTAACTCATTTAAAGTAATATGGACGCACTCTTGTCCTTCACCACCACCCCCTGTTGTTTTCCTCGTTGCCAGTCAGCACCTGCCAACCCTCATCTATCTACCCTAAACTGAATGAATTAAATTAGAGCCTCACTCTAGGATCTGGGGTCATGGCTATATCATACCCTTGTGGTAGATCCATCTGAGTTAGCCAGACTCAACTGTAGCTCACACCTGTGAACCTCTTATTTTCTGACTTGCTGTATGTCCATCTCCTCTTATCTGACTAGAACTTGAGATGCTAAGAGACAGCCTACCTACTTAGAATTTACAGTCCACCTGCTAACTGGAAATGGCGCAGCATACTTGGAAAATGCCTTATCTGTGGGCTCCCCTGGTGTTAAGACTCAGCACTGTCCTCTAGTTTTAAGGTGCAGGTAAATCGAACTTTGCTGCGAAGGAGTTTTTACCAATCACACCCATTGTTATAACCTAGATTCGAGGCTCTGGTGCATTGCAGTCAACTCCATTTGGCTCCTTATATCTTCCCATCCATTGCCCCAGTCCAATGATTCTCAAGATTACATTCATGCATAGGAAGTCACTATGGTCATGTGATTTAAGAGACCAGAAATGTTCATCCCCTAACTATTTCCCCCATTGGCTAATGAACAGTTGCTAAAAATACATCCTTAATAATTCACAACTTAGTATTCAGTTTTGTGTTATGTCCATTTGTTTTATTTTACAAAAGATGTGTTAATCTTTATTATTTTGTTTAGACATTTCTTAGAAAATTAATTTATATTAAACTAACATTGTGTTTTTATTAAGATTTCCAGATCAGGTCTGCACTGGCGAAGAAAGAATGTGCACAGCACAAAAGCTCTGTGCAGCTGGGGACGGCACTGGCAGGGAAAGCTATTGAAAGAGAGCAAACAGATACAGAAAGAGGAGGCAAAGAACACAGGGGGCCAACTTGGCCTCCTCCTCACGTTGCCTCCCTGGATCCAATTCATATATCAGGATCCTATCTGTTAAAGCTCTGCAGGCTGCCTTTGGGGCAGAAGGTCTATCTTCTAACATAAAAATGCAGAGACTGATCTGAATACACTAGCATTTTCACAGTTCCGAATTAAGCAACATACCAAAGTGCTTGGGCACTGTTTTTGTTTGTTTGTTTGTTTATCTGTTTTGCCTTTTTTTAAGTTGAAAAAAAAAAAATGAACTCTTGTTTTAAAGTGGGAAATTCTTGGCTGCCAATGCAAATTGACAGACCAAGCAAAGAACAGAATGTTTTCATCAGAACATTCTAAGTTAATGTGGCTCCCTAAGCCTGTTCACAGAAAACTGTCTAGACTATTGGTCTCTAAGCAGATGTCACCACAGAACATAAAAATATGAAATAGTCATTGTCCTCAAGGAGCTAAAAACTGTCAATATGCACATTAAAAGAGTCAATGCACTGAGGCATAAGCACTTTAAATATGACAAAATTTTCACAATAATCAGATATGATCATAAAAATTTCCCTTGGTCTCTGATCTCCAAAAGACTGTCCAATTTAGACAGAGCAGGAAGACAGAATCCCACAGAAGCAGCCTACTGATCAGGGGCTCCACATGATGGCAGGCCAGGGGTAGCTGCCTCTATTCCCTTACATATCTGGTATGAAAATGCATAAGGAAAAATCATCCCATAATTTCTAGTTATTCAGTAAATGATAGGTTCCTCATGTTTGATTCCAATTCTATTAATCGTACTCTTGTGATCTTTGACATTATTTTATCGGTGTGAGTTTTGAAGGCTGGTTGCTAGAAGTTACTTGGTATCAGTGTAACCATAAGTCACGCAACATTTTCTGGAACTGAAGCCTCAAAGATTCAGTAATTAAGTGAGAAAATGATTTTCCTATAAACTCTAGTGTAAAAATTTGAAGAACTCTTCCTTAAATGTAAATATTAATGGATATCATGTGCCTGAAGGGATGATACACTATTTAGATAGTGATTTAGAGCAGGGGCTGAGAAATTTCTTCTGTAGAGTCAGATTGTAGATATTTTAGTCTTTGCAGGCCATATGGTCTCTATTGCAACTACTTACCTCTGCTATTATAGCTCAAAAACAGCCATTGACACTTCATAAATGAATGGGTGTAGCTGTGTTCCAATAAAACTGCATTTGCAAAAATAGGGAGAGGGCTACATTTGGTCCATAAAACCACAGTTTGCCAAATTCTGATTTAAAGAAATAAAGCATTTATTTAGGAACCTCATAATTATGAAATGTGGTTCTTTCTCCATATTTTGGTCCTTGAGTTTAAGTCTTTCCACAGTAACTACTATTTTAAGAAAGGGATGCTGGTGGAAAGCCAGCTGACTGAGGAATCAGAGCCGAAGATTTTAATAAAGCACTGGCCCATATCCACCATATGACCATGGGAACTCACATAACCTATATAAGCTTCAGATTTTTTATCTGTCACATGGCAACGGCCTTTCCTGTCGACCACTGTGCAAGATACCAAGGAGATGAAGTGTGTGAAGGTGCACTATAAACCATAAAGTATTAAGTAAGCCCTAGCTAGTATCGATGTGTAACAGAAATGCTTTAACATGGTTGGTGCCAATAACAACCCATTAGATAGCATTACTTTATTTTTTATTTTTATTTTTTAAATATTTATTTCGAGAGAGAGACAGCACGTGCATACCTGAGCAGGGGGAGGGGCAGAGAGAGAGAGGAGAGAGAGAACCCCAAGCCGAAAGCGAGGAGTCCTACTACGTGGCGTTTGATCTCATGCTGATGAGAACATGACCAGAGCCAAAATCAATAGTCAGACACTTAACTGACTGAGCCACCCAGGCGCCCCAGCATTACTTTAAAGAAGACATGTTCCTTACGACAGCTTAATGCTAATACCTCATAAGACCTTGGGAATATTCTTCCATACTCAGTGCCTTATATCAATTCCCTCTCATGGTCCAGAACAGGAATGAGACACATGTTATGGCAACAAGTGCTCCAGGTTTGGCTAGCATCAATTCCCTCTGACTATTCTTCACCAGGAAAGATTTTTTTCCCACTTGGCCAGTTCACTGAATTTCAACTCCTTTTTTTTCAAAGCTAATCTTTTACAATTCTAATTTGCACAGAATGTGTAGATTTACCCATCACCCATTTCCTTTAGCAGCTCTGATTCATAGGTAGTCATAAGGCACTTTTCTAGAACACATATTTTGAAACAAAGTTACATAAATCACGTGTACTTGATAGGCTGACCTCTCTATCCTCATTATTATTTCCGCACTGGATTCTCTAAAGAAGACTCTAATGTCTCACATCTCATTTTTACGTTCCCATTCCACAACGGGGTCCAGAGGTTTTTACAGTAATATTAATGGCTCTCAAGTTCAGATCCTAAAATGGCCATTATGGGTTTTTCCTTAGACAGACAGAGCCACGAGCCCGTCTTATTTTTCATGGGTACTCTGCTACTATAGTCCAGAGTCCACATCCCTACTACAAACACATCAGATTCATCAAATTGTTGTCTTATAAATAAAATTAGGGATGACAACATTACCTCTGAGTTAAACACAAGAGTTGCAGTTTTAGGACTAAAACAACTGATAAAGTTTTAAACCAGATTTTATGGAACTCTGAACACAAAGAGGCTATTTATAACTGTAATCAGCTAACCCTTTATTCCTCTCGCCAGATGTTCACCCAACAGCCCATTTGCGGATTAGAAACCCACCAACCGGCGTGGAAGGGCCACGCTGAGAAAAATACAAGAACAAGGTAGTGACATTTACATTTTACTGGAGTCAAGGAAAAAAAAACGGAAAGTAAAGGAGTCGTAACTGAACTAGAAGAGAATAACAAAATGCAGGGATAGATGACAGCAAAGGCTTATGCCCCCCACTCATCTCACCCAGGGCAGAAACGCTGTACAAATGAGAGGAGAAGCAGAACATATGTTTTTAAAAAGAAAAGAAACAAAGAAAAAAGCGCATTCACCTTCATGCATCTTATTCAGTATTCTGACAAATTGAGCCAAAATTACAGGGGGGGAAGAGTTTTAAACTTTTCAAAGCATCTCCCAAGAAGGAAAACAATGCAGCTTAAATAGAAATAATAGAGGCACATCTAAGAGAGTGATCTAAACTCTGTAAGAATGCTGCCTGCTATTTTGTCACGCCAATTAGACTCAGGCGAATGTGGACGGGGATTCACTACAGGCAAAGGAAGCAATTTGAAACGGATCTAAAGATAGACCATCTTTTGGAAAAAGGATGAGGAAACTATCTGTGCATTAAAAGGGTCACCACTCTGAATCTGATGAAGTTGCATTGGGGGCAATAAATAGAAGCCTTGTTTCATTTAACGGATGATGAACTTGCGGAGTCACCATATGCAATAGTTAATGATGACTGAATATTAAAATATATTCCAAAAAATGTTAATGCCTTCAAAAAGTAGACCTAGACTAGGTTACAAAGAGAATTAGGATACTTTAAGCTCCAATAACTTAGGGACTGACAAATACAATAGTGAACAAGCCTGATATTTCAGTGCATGCTTCTTGGTTCTATTTCAGATGCTGAATGTGACAGTGTGGTAATAACAAGACAGCGTGGCATTTATTAGAGGTTGATGTTCTCATTGTTTCAAAAGAGAACACAGTACACTTCAAGAGGACATGGGCAATATGGGTCGGAGTAGAAACAATAGCAGGAATGGAATGTACCTATTGAGTGTGGGGACATTATTTATAGACATGATGGGCTTCATACTAAATTCAGAGGACTTGGCTGGAATGCAAGCGGCCAGCTCTCCTGAACACAAGACACACCCTTCAACTTGCCAGCTGGACTGGAGCTCCACAGCTGTGAAGCTGGGTCCTACCATTGACCAAAGATGAAAGAAGCCTCTGTCGTCTGTTTTTGTTTTTGTTTTTGAGGTAAAATCTTTTCAGTGGTCTCTTGTACAGTCATCGTTACCAGAATGTGGCTACAATACAGCAGAAATCTAACAACTAGAAAATTCACTGAGGGGTGACAAAGATCCTTTCATGAACCAAACCCTTAGCCAATTTTCTCTGAGCCCTCTTCTCAACTAGGCCTCCACCTTGGCCTGTAAAGACTTGAACAAAACACCAACCTAGTTTCTAACAGTTCAAGACTACATCCCTAAGGTATCCCTATCCATACCACCCCCCACCCCACCTTAGAGTGCTTACTGAGAAAAACTCAAGGCCACCAAAACAAATGTATTGTTTGTTTCAGCCAATACCTGGGGATGGCGCCTCTGTCTCCCAGTCTCTGTGGGAGGATGGAATCCTATTATGGATTATTGATGACTAGCAGGCAGCTGACCTAATCACATCTACACTGATTAACCCCCTCTGTACATTACCTCACTTCCCTGACTCTGCTGTGTCCCCCAGCTTGCCCCCTCCCACCTTCTCATTCTTCCTATAAAATGCCCAGTCACGGCCGAATAAATAGAGACTGAGTTCGGTTCATGGTGGATTCCCTCCCTACTGCAACAGTTATTACTAATTAAAATGCATCCGTCCCCAATTATCTAGTGGATGGTTTTGTCTGTCATTGATATGGATGTTGAGCAAGTCACATCATCTCCCAGGAGCTCCATTTTCTTATCTGTCAAAAAGTTCGCCAGAGTAAGGCAAAGTAGCTGCCCTCTCCAATTTTTACACTCTAATTTCAGAAGAGATTTGTTTTCAGATTTCACTCCAAAGAACTGGTCACCATCTGAGTATTTTGAGGTTCACACCAGATTTGCACGTGTGTTTGTGTGTGCGTGTATGTGTACACATGTGTGTGTCTATTGCAAATTAACAAAGGAGCACCTTAAATCTCTACTAGTTTTCATATTCCCTTTTCTTTCTCTTCTTGATGATAGAAAGAGATAGACATAAACATAGAGAGACATACACACATCTAAATATATACATAACACTAGTATGCTAGGTACTGGGGACACAAAGATGGCTTCTATGCATAATAATAACCAATAGTTACTTGGCATCTCCTCATGTCAAGTACTGCTCTAAGCTCTTTATACTAGCACCTAGCACAGTGCCTAACACATAAGCCTTCAATAAATGTGCTGAATAAACCTTGAATATTTGAAATTCATCAAAATACCTTTCTCCCTTTGCATCTCCCCTATGAATTGTCAGCGAAGGTTTTTAATCACTGGGAGGAGTGGGTAAGAGCACAAATATCTATTCGCGGTCAGTTCTCTTTAATGTAGAATCAAACGATATAATAATACATTTCAAAACAATCTTCCTTTGGTCTTCAGTGTCAGCTTAAAAATCTGATTCCATTTAAAAATCTAGCAATTTTATGTGAGAGTAATTACACTTCCACTTGTGTTTTATTAATGATCAATTTATTTCTTAATTCTTAAAGAATTAAGATCTTAAGAAGTCTTGTTTAGGAACAATTAATCCCATTTACTCACGTAGCTGAACAGATTTCCTTATATATCTCGAACTATGTTTATAGCTTACTATATCCTATTTTCTCAAACACTTCAAATTTCTGAAAGAAAAAACCTATGGCTTTAATAAGCAAAATATAAGCAGTTAAGAAATTTGAATAAATATAATATATCAAATTTATAAATCTAGTATAATAAGTTATTATCTTAAGTGTAAAAGAATCTTCTACATAGACAAAACATACCCAAAGCAGGACAATAATTATAAAGCTTTTAAGCAAACCTACTGTGTAAATAGAATTGTTTTAAGTATTGATATTATATTCATCTCTCAATCATTGCCCTACTTAAGTTCAAGCCCTCCTAAGGTAAAGCATTTACTGAACAAACAAAGGGAGCATTATTACCATCCTTGAGCACTATCAAATGAGGTTATAAATTCAAGGTTATTGGCCAGTGATTTTTAGACAAAGACCCAAAAATCCAGCTGTTCTTTCCAGAAGACTATCATGTGAACCATAGTTCATTGATCTGAACTAATTATTGGAGAAATAGGACTTTTTCAGTCATTGCCTTTTTAAAAACATAGTTCATTTTATCTTTCCACATATTTTTTAAAGTAATAAATTTTGGGACACACCTGAGTGGCTCCGTTGGTTAAGAGTCCAACCCTTGATTTCAACTCAGGTCATGATCTCACACTTTGTGAGTTTGAGCCTCACATTGGGCTCTGCACTGATAGTGCAGGATCTTCTGTCCTTCCCTCTCTCTGTCCCTCCACTGTGTGCTCTCTCTCTCTCAAAATAAACTTAAAAAAAATAAAGTAATATATTTTAGAAGAGTATGATGCCTTTTTTCAGAAATTTTTGTTAACTAATTCAAGTTGATAATGTTACACACACACACACACACACACACACACACACACACACACACACGTTCCTGGTACCTTGAAAGAAGATTCATTTGTTACATCTTGTGAAACACTTTGCCCTTTGTGCCTTTGGGCTCATCACAGTACTAACTGTATTAATGACCAAAAGTTTAGAGACACGAATGGGGTCTTAAAGAATCATTGCATTTCCTCACAGAGTTTTGTCTAAAGAGATGAGAGAGAGAGAGAGACAGGGGGAGAGAAGAAGGAGAAGGAGGACGAGGAGGACAATGAGGACAAGGAGGAGGAAGGAAAAGTAAGAAACATCTCCCAGTAAGAAGTGACTTTGAAGTAGTTTTGCAAACTCAAACCCAGAGGTGTATGGGTCACCAGTTCATTTTGTTCCTTTCCATCTTCATATGCCCATGTTTCTATCTTGGGAGAACCATTATAACCAGGTGATGACCTAAAAGAAGACTGAGTATCTGGATGATCCTTAAAATCATCCCAGCATTTTCTTGGGTAATTGCTTCACTGTATGAAAGGGAAGAAAGAAGCCTTTAAGTAGAAATCATTTATCCAGTCACCCTCCTCCCAACCCTAAATTCTTATTATTGGAACCTTGTTACGAGAAAACCATTACCAAGACCATTCAGGTCTTATTAGAAGACTTTTCCTGTCTTGACTCCAAATCCTTGATATATCTTGTTCTTTTTTTCAAACAAAGGCAGTGAGAAAGGAAGAGCAGACATTCTGATCCTTTTTCTAACATAAGTAAAATGAAGCTAATGATGCCCCAATATGTAACTACATATTACTAAAAGTAGATCCTATGTTTAGCAAGTGATGGAACAGCACTTAGGAAGAAAACTTACAGAAAAACTTTATTCCTCAGGGAAGCAAAAATAATATAAAAACAGGGAGGGGGACAAAACAGAAGAGACTCTTAACTATGGAGAACAAACAGAGGGTTACTGGAGGGGCTGTGGGAGGGAGAATGGGCTAAATGGGTAAGGGGCACTAAGGAATCTACTCCTGAAATCATTGTTGCATTATATGCTAACTAACTTGGATATAAATTATAAATTAATTAATTAATTAATTAAATAAGAAAACCTTTATTCCTCTATTGCCCACTAGAAAATAAAACATT
Organism: Panthera leo; assembly: GCF_018350215.1. Classification (NCBI taxonomy): domain Eukaryota; kingdom Metazoa; phylum Chordata; class Mammalia; order Carnivora; family Felidae; genus Panthera; species Panthera leo. Next base: position 142,338,496 of record NC_056687.1, on the reverse strand, counting down.
AAATGGTTTCTTATTCTCAAATTCTAGGTATACTTTGCCTTACCCCATGGTAAGGTATATCTGAAAAGCTGTGCATTAATCAACCATTAAAACCTAAATCATGAGTCATCAGAAATTTACTCGGTGATTCCCAATATTCTTTATCTTCATTTTGAAATATTAGTGATTTTAGCTTCAAGTCTCTGTCTTGTTCCACCTCTTAGTCAAATAACTAATGATCTATAAATAAAAATTGAAATGCAATACACTTAACCCTCTATTTATAGGAATATTTTTGTACTCAGAATCATTTTTCAAAATGAACAATCAAAACCCAAATTCTCTGCTTCATAAAATTTCATGTTTACATAATGGGTTTTCTTCCAAGAATGTACACCTGTACAATTAAATAGAAATTGAAGTTGCTTTGATGGACTATAATTCTATGATTTATATGGAACCTGGTACAAGGTTGGTGCCTAATAAATAACATCTCCTTTGTTCTATGTTTCTGTTTATTTAACATATACTTACACTTTGTTTCCCATCTTTTCTAGACCAGGAACCCCTGCTGTGTCTTATACACTACAACTAAAGGCATATTGTTTGTCAAAAATATCTGCTACCTCAGAAAATCCTAGTGTTGGCACACTTTCCTTATATTGGTCATTGACTTCATCTCATTAAGTATTCCTGTGAAATGAAGCCCTTAACAGCTATGCCTCCATGGTTCTCCTTTCCTCCTCTTCCTCCTCCTCCTCCTCCTCCTCCTCCTCCTCCTCCTCCTTTTGTTCCCCTTCTTCCTCTTCCTCCTCCTCCTCCACCACCACCTCTTCTTCTTTTTCTCCTTCTCCTTCTTATTCTTCCTCCTCCTCCTCCTCTATCACCTATTAAATGTAATAAAGGCTTGAAAGGTCATTGCGGGAGGAAAGTATTTACAGCCTTTGTGCAAGGTGGAAAACAGGAAATCAACATTCATGATTCTGGCTACACAGAATTCTGTCCACTGCTTATTGTGGAAGCCATTCCACACCAGGCTTACTTTTCCTCAATGACTCTCAGTACTGTTATCTTTCCACCCTTTATTTGAGATGAACTGAGAAAGATTTGAAGGCATATGGCATATACTGTAATTTACTTAAAGAGAGTTTGGGGAATTAGTTACATATTGAGAAAAAGTCGAGTTGGGGAGGAGAAGTTTTTCTCTACCTCTCAAGATTCTTCCATCTGGTTTAAGAATTACATTGGCATGAAAGAGATCAATAGGGAGAAAAATAAAACAAAGTTTAATTATGCATGCATGGAGGTCCAATAATGAAATTGAGACCTAAAGAAATGGCCAAGGCAGGCAGTTTTTTTTATAGAGAGATAATAAACTTGTTGAAGAATTGACAGGACAAAGAAAACTTATGTTCAGAAACTTCAATTAGGAAGGAATTCTAAAGAGAACTTGGGCTGGGATAGTAAATTCATAAAAGTAACAAGGGTTGTTTATATATCCTTCTCGGCTCTCAATTTCCTATCTCTAGTGATAAGAATGTCTTTTTACCTCCTGGTACAGGGAGGGTACCATTCACATGGGAGATTGGTTTCCTGGTTTCTGGAGACAAAGGGCAGGGGGTCAGAGTAGTCTTTTTGCACTGGCTGTTTTTAAGTAATTTTTATTCAAAATAATAAATGTGCCAACCAAAGTGGCAATTTTGGGGTATGGCCCATCTTTGGCCCCTAAAGTAGCTTAAAGAATATGAAAGGAGATATGGGAAAATATACACACAGTGGAAAATGGCCAGGGGGAGAAAAAAAGCCAAATTATTTTTCTTGCTGTACATTCACTTTCTCCAGATTTCAAAGTGTGATTCTTCTGGATGATTCCAGCCATCTGTGTAGTATAAATAGATTAGCAAAAGATATGGACTTGGAATATGATCTGTTGGAAATGGAAAAGCCCCTAGTTTTTAAATCTGACTGGGATTGGAAGCAGTTCAGGGGGCATCTGGACCACAGCCACAAGTTTATGGTCACCATGATCTGGGACATGGAAAGATATCATAAAAGAAGAAATAAATACATCATAAAAGTAAGGTAGGAAGGATGTCTTGTGTCATCAAGATCATCCTCCTGTCTTTAAGTCATTCCAGGTGGATGACTATTAACCCTGTCTCATGCCCATTTAATTCTCAATCCAGCTGGAAGAATCTTGAAGGGCGGGTGCAATTCCAGGAAAATAAAAGAAGAAGAAATATTTTATTTTGGTGAAAATAAGACATACCATTTTAAGAAAGATCAGGAAGCAAGTTACATAGGAAAGAACAAAAGGTGACAGGAGACAGAGTATTTATTTTATCATGATCCAGTCCACAACCATAAAAATATTTTCCCTACAGCACTGTTCACAAACTATCGTCCCAGGATCAGCAGTATCAGCATCAGCTGGGACTGCATTGGACACACAAACTCCTGGGCTCTTCCCAGACCTACTGAATCAGAAGTTCTGGAGCTGGGGCCCAGCAATCTGTGTTTTAACAAGCCCTCCAGGTGATTTTGATGCACAGTAAAGTCTGAGAACCAACGCTCTAAGCATTCAGTAAATGACCACTGAAATACAGAACTGTCACTTGAGACAAGTCCCTGCCTGCCTACAGACCGAACTCACATTAGATATACATCAGGGGTGGAAAGATCGGGGGTCTCAAATGCCTACAGCAGCTAAGGAGCTGCGGAGACCTGTGCAGGTTGCACTCAGAGGCCCTGCAAGACATGTAGCATAAATGAGGGTAGCAGGCTGAGCAAGGATGGTGAGAAAATGAAAAGCACACAGACCCCATCCATAGGACCTAGCCATTACTCAGCTCTGACTCCTTGTTGCCATGAGGAAATGCAAGCCCAACATTGCCAGGTTTCCCAATTTTCTTAATAAATTGGAAATCATCATTTGTATACATAATGAACACATTTTAAAATCTTGGCATCTAGTTCAATTTAAAATATATATATAATTGTTTGAGCAAAAGAAAACTGATCACTGGTCCAGATTCCACTGCAGAGGTTGGGCAATGGTGATAAGGGAAGAATGATGTGAGAAAAAGAGGCCAAAGTTGCTGAACTGGGCTCTTCCATTCCATTGTATGTTTCTCAAATTACATTTAAACAGGCAGCAATTATCTTTATACTGTGATTTTAAATACTCTCAAGCTATCAGTTCACAACAAATCTCTCCACATCCATCTACCACAATGTCTGGAATTTTTTTTATTAGAGATCATCTCTGTTCATTGAACTGTCCATACCTCAAGTATTTTTTTTTATCCTGAAAATACCTTAGAATGGTGGTCATGTAAACATGGCCTTCTGAGTCACATGATTTGGTTTCACATCCTAATGTTCTCATTTACTAACTATAACTTTGAACATGTTATAGAGGCCCTCTAAGCTTTATTTCTTTAGCTGAAGCTTAAAAATAAAACTCTGATAATCAGTGATACCTTATGGACCATTGTTCAGATTCAGCAAATGATATTTACTGTTCTTCTTGTTTCACTCATAAGCAACTTCCTGTGGAGAGTTTATTAAACTGCTTTCCTCCAAGGATTTGAGAGAAAGTTTAATGGTGAATGAAATACAGTTAACTTGAGAACAGAGCAACAGCTAGAGTAAAATGATTATACTTCCAGATGTCGTAGAAATTGCCTCGACACCCAGCAATTACAGGAGAATTTCTTGGTCTCTATGTCAAATTTGGGAGATGGCCTTGCCCCTGAAGTCTTCAGGGGTGTGGAACAGGTAGAGACATGTTATAGGTTCCCTGCCTGCAGACCATGATCAAATAATCCTCATTGAAGGGCTTATCAGTCTTTAAGACTCCTTGATAGCAAATGACCAAAATATGTCTTATATCTTTTTTTTTAATGTTTATTTATTTTTGAGAGAGTGATCGAGTTGCATGCTAGAGTGGGGAAAGGGCAGAGAGAGAGGGAGACAGAAGATCTGAAGCGGGCTCTATGCTAACAGTAGAGAGCCTGCCCAGTGTGGGGCTTGAACTCATGAACCATGAGATCATGACCTGAGCTGAAGTCGGACACTTAACTGACTGAACCACCCAGGTCCTCCTGTCCTACATCTTTTTACATTAGCCTTAAAAAATATCTTGAAAATATACCCATGCCTCTAGTCACACTTTATGTCTCCTCCCCTACTCTGCCACTCTGCTATGAATAACTGATAAGAGCAAAATTCATTGTGATATATTTTCAGTTGTTTCACATTTTTCTTTTCGTGGATTAATAATGAAGAACAAAAAAATTACCTGACCAGTGAAATGCATTATATAGTAAGCCTCTGTCCAGATTTTTGTTTTGAAAGTTGCAAGTTAGAACCCTTTGGCTATTTGAAATGGAATATAAATGGAAAGATGGAAATGTTGAAATTTTCTGGAGTCTTTTCACCTTTCTGTTCTTACTGTTGACATGGCCAAACAAGTTGACTATTTATTCTTTCAAATGAAACTAGTGATTTTTAACATATAGAAGTGGCATTGTGAAAAGATAAGCTAAAGCCAGCAAAACAAAGATACACATACTAGAAAAAATACGCATACTAGAAATTACTTATGTTTGACACTGAGACATCTGAATGCACAATCTACTGTCATAAAAGTACTGGTGGCCAGGGAGCCTGGGAGGGTTAGTCGATTAAGTGTCAGACTCTTGATTTCGACTGAGATCATGATCTCACTGTTTGTGAGATCAAGCCCTGCATCTGGCTCCACACTGATAGTGCGGGAGCCCGCTTGGGATTCTTTCTTTCCCTCTCTTTCTCTCTCTCTGCTTCTACCCCACTTATGCTCCCTCTCTGTCTCTCTCTCTCTCAAAATAAATGAACTTAAAAAAAAGAAGTACTCGTGGTCAATACAATGCATTAGAACTCTGTACGAGGCACAGTTTAGTATCAAAACTTTCTATACCGTAGAATTTTGTGAAAGTGTTAATGATATCCAATGCTAAGCATTTAAGACACCTTTTTTTTTTCTGCTACCACATTAGGAACTGTTGACGGACAGTCCCTTTCAACTTTCTCCAACTCTTGGTAAATTCTTATTTTAATAACTCTTTTATCACAATGGAAGTTTGTAAGCAACATTATACTTTCACATGAGAAATCTAAGTAACTGAGGTGAGAATACTCAACTCTCGCTGACATTAGGTACACAACAAATTCACAGGTATAACCCAGTCGGTATTCTCTGGGGTCTAAATTAAGAGTTAGCAATCATCCAGAAACGTGATGCCAGGTTTTTGCCAATTTTCTAACATGTTTGGTGTCTTGATAGCCCTACTCTGGGTGGTGCACTTAATCAAGTAAAAGCGTTGCTTTGTCAGGGACATAAATGACACAGGCATTTCCATAGAGGGGCCTGTAAAGAGAGAAGGGAAAATCAAAAAGAAGTGTTCAGAGGAGGGGAGAAAGAGAGATGGAGAATATTTTTTTTTCTCACATGTTTTTCCTATCACAACCCTCTGCATGGGGTCCAATAAACAAATACATAGTGTTCTTGAGCAAAATTAAGTTTTGCCTTCAAGCTGTTTAATCCTGTCCTGCTTGCTTATGAATAGTTACAGAGAATATCAATAAAATTGTTAATTCTCATGGTTGTGATTCTATATATGTTTCAATAAAGAGAAACTGGGAAAAAAAGACAACCAAAGAAAAATATCAACACAGAGCCTCCAAGATTCAGCAGCGGACAAATATTTAAATTATCTTCTGATAGAAAGAAGCACGTTTCCATGTGAAGGGTGAAGCCATCCCTGGTCTCAAAACAATGAGGGATAGAGAATGTCTCGAATTAGTCTATTAAATATCTGTTGAATACTATGTGCCTAGCATAGGGCTACAATGATAAAAATGAAAACTGAATTCTCTTTCTGCCCCTGAAAAGAGTTGACAATCTAACAAAGAAATATCTACTATAAAAAACTCTCTAAGCATATTTTAGATATTTTTATTATTAAGTTTTTATTAAATGCTGAGGCAGCGCTGCATAGTGGCTTAGCCAGTCTGGCGTATCTGGGATGGTTTTCTGGAAGAGAAAATCTCTAATATAATTTGTGGGCAGCTGCAGGTCTGGATGGGTGGGTGTGAGAGCAGGGTGGGGAGGGGGTTGTATATATTAAACTCACTCACGGCATTTCATCTCACTTTCAGTAGCCTAGTGCATGTCACTGACATCTTTGGCCTGGAAAACTCAAACGGCCCCCTGATGGTCTCCCCACATGCCCTCTTGCCCCATCTGATCCGTCCTGCATGCAGCAGTAGGGGTCATCTTGTCAAAGCACGCATTTTGCTACGTTGCCCCCCTGCTTCAAACTCTTCAAAGGCATTTCCACTGTAGTTAGAGTAACATCAGAGCCCTTCCACACGGCCTGTAACACCTCGTGTGCCCCAGTCTTGCCTCCTTTTCCAGTGCGGTCTCCTCGTGGTCATCTGCTGCCCATCCCTCCCGTCTTTGCCTCAGAATCTTCTCCTCGAGAGGCCCCCTCTGGCTCTGGCTCGGCAGCTGACTTCCCATTTCCTTCGCCTCCATTGTCATCACTATCATTTTCCCATCTCAGCCTTTCCCTTCAGTGTTTTTCCAAGCACTTAATGCACCTTGTCTAATTTTTAAATATTTTTTCCATTAAATTATAAATTATGAGTAAGTTCCTGTTTAAGTTGGCCTCTTCCACCAGGACATTAGGCTGCAGTCACATCTGTTTTATCTCCACTGTTTCCCAGCACCTAGCAAATTCCTAGACAGTCAATAAATGTTTGCTGAATGAGTGGAAGAGATAGCATATGTATGATAGCATGTGCATTAGTTATGTATTTCTGCGACACAAATGACTCCAAAATTTAATGGTTTAAAAAAACAAGCATACATTATCTCACAGTTACTGGAGGATCAGGAATCTGGGTACATCCTAACCGGGTCCTCTGGCTTGGATCTCCTACAAATCTCTAATCAACATGTCAGCAGAGACCACAGTCGGTCAAGGTTCTGCTCAGGGAGGAGAACCTTCCAAGTATGTTCATGTCACTGTCAGCAGGATTTAGGCCTCTCCTGAGAGCTCCTCGTAACACAGCACTTTGCTTTCCCTAGGATGAAGGCTCATAGAAAGAAAGAAAACAAGAGACTGTGGGCAAGACAGAGGTCACAGTCTCTTATAACCTAAGCGCTATAGTGATATCCCTTCGCTCTGGCTGCATTCCATTCATTAGGAGGGAGCCGCCAGACCTCTGGACCAGCATCCTCCGGACAGACTCTCAGGCCCCGCCCTACCTCCACTGAATATGACTCTGCCGCAGAACAGCATTCCCAGGCCATGTCTCTGCACACCAAAGTTGGAGAGACTGTCTTACATGACAGAAACAGGCAATCAAGCACAGAACTGACTCTGGAGTCTGCCTTTTAACTGTTCTACAGTCTGTGTCTCCAGCGTTGCAGGGCATAGGGTTAACAAATGATTTTTTGAATTTGTAGAATCCATAAATTAGAGCAGAATTGGGGTTATTCCTCTGATAATCATAATCTCTCACATTGGCATTCTAAAATACCTTTTGTTGGGGGAAAAGGTTGTGGTTACAATCAGCATACTGGAATCGTGTAGAGTGTGAGTATAGACGTCAGCCTTCAGGTGAGCTACCGTGGAAAAAGCACTGAGAATGCAGCCCTAGAATATATATACTGTATATCTGACCTCAAGTGGCCTCCACATTGCATTGGATTAACACGAATAGGCTTATCAATATGCATCACTTCCATTATATGCCAATAAAATGGACCTGAGTTGGAAGAAGTCCTAGGACCGGGATGCTGAGGCCCTGCCAGTATTTCTTTTCTGCTGTCTCCCCGAAGCTGTGAAACCCAGCAGCAATAAGTACAACCACAACAAAAAACCTGGCCATATTAAAAAATAATAATAATTTGCAGTAGTCCATTTCCTCTGAAACTCTGGGGCATAACACCTAAGTATCCTCTGAAACCCAAATCAGAGCTGACTGCCAGGCAATGACTCATTGTCATACCAAGGAGTCTCAGGAAATCCTGAACACCTGCTCTGCAAAGAACACCTATCTGAAGAAAGCTGCCAGGAGGATTGCTTTCGGTGTAGATTTGCATGTTAATGTGGATTTCCTGGTGGCAATTCCAGCCACCTTTGCCATAGTTGAGTGGAGTCAGAACCAGATTTCTGCCTAAGAGAGAGGCAGTTGCCTATGAGTTGGCTGGCGGCCTAGCATGGGTACTCTTCCCCTCAAGAGTGGCCCCCACTTGGTAGTGACAAATATAACTGTCACAGTGTGCCAGTCACAATTGTGGACCCAATAAACAATGCCTCTCAGCCTTCGCTCTTGCGCAATACCCTCCCTTTGAATCTGGGCTGGGCCCGTTGACTTTAATCAACAGAAGGCAGTAGAAATGAAGCTCTGGGGGCGCCTGGGTGGCTCAGTCGGTTAAGCATCCGACTTCAGCTCAGGTCACGATCTCGCGGTCCGTGAGTTCGAGCCCCGCGTCGGGCTCTGGGCTGATGGCTCAGAGCCTGGAGCCTGCTTCTGATTCTGTGTCTCCCTCTCTCTCTGCCCCTCCCCCGTTCATGCTCGGTCTCTCTCTGTCTCAAAAATAAATAAAAAACCTTAAAAAAAAATTAAAAAAAAAAAAAAAAAAGAAATGAAGCTCTGGAATTCGGGGTCTAGGGCTTAAGAATGCCGGGCAGTGAGAACTACAAACTTCTGAGCACTTAGCGGGCCCATCCAGACCCCTGCACTGTAAGACGTGCCCAAATGATAACATGGCTTCTCGCAGCATAAAGTCATAAAATGCCAACCTGAGGGGTGCCTGGGTGGCTCGATAGGTTAAGCAGCAACTCATGATTCCAGCTCAGGTCATGACCTCACTCTTCGTGGGTTTGAGCTCTGCATCGGGCTCCGTGCTGATAGCACAGAGGCTGCTTGGGATCCTCTTTCCCCCCTCTCCATCCGCCCCTCCCCTGCTTGCGTACTTTCTCAAAATAGATAAACTTAAAAAAAAAAAAAAAAAAAAAGGCCAGAAAGTTCAACACTGTCAGGAGAGTTTACTGTCTGTTCCAGCCAAAACCTGGTGATAGACAGGTAGGCCTGAGAAATTTGTCTTAGTATAAATCCTTTCTCTGCCTTTTGAGACGTAAATCTACTGTCCAGAATATTTCCTCAAGAACCTGAGAGCCAACATTCAGGGAGATTACTGTTGTTCTTGCTCCTAGTTTCTGGGGAACAATAAGGGCCTAATTTCAGTGGATCCCTTCCAGCACCGTCTCTGGTTGCAAAGATACGAAAATTCTGCTTCTCCTCTGGATAAGTGCCAGTTAGAACACACGTGAACTCAGTCACACAGACTAACCGGCGTTCACCCTTCAGCGCCTTTCCCCTAGCACACCCCAGCCTCCAAAGTCTCCTGCCTTTGCTCTGGTGAGGTTGAGTTCAGTCCATGCCGGACTCTCTTCCCTTCTGCAGCAGTGACGACTGAATAAATCTGTCCTCACCACTTTAATGTCCAGCTTTGTTTATCTCTGACAGCAGCGTCAGCCTTTGCTCTCTGTGCCACTGAACCACCACAGAAGTCCAGACGCCCTACTGGACAAGGAGAGAGAACCCACAGGAAGAGAGAGATCCTGAGGCTGCTTGGGGAGAAATAAAGAACTCAGCCAACAGGGGAGAAATGGGTCCCTACAGACAGGACTAGGACCCCAGGCTGTCCCCCGCCAGCCCGAACCTAGGGAACTGTCCTATCTCAGACATCACTTGTATTGAAGAAGCACCTTCCCATTCCCATGGACATCAGGGAGGACACAAGGGCCATCTCTACAGACCCCGTGTGAAGTCCTGACCCACACAACCACAAGTGAATAACATAGTTCTGGTTTTAAAGATAGTTTGATACACAGCAATAGATAACCAAGTAGTAACCAATCAACTCTTCTCTCCTGGAGAGGAGAGAAGGTAGTCGGAAAAATTCCACGAGTCAATAACTGAAATAATGGGTGAAGAGGAGAGAAGAGAAAAGACTTCAAGTAGCAGCAAAGTAAATAGATTAAAAAAAACAACCAACCAACCAAACAAACAAAAAACCAGAGGCACCTGGGTGGCTCAGTCAGTTAAGTATTTGACTCCTGATTCCAGCTCAGGTCATGTTGCAGGGCTCGTGGGTTCGAGTCCCGCATCTGACTCCACACTGGCAGTGCAGAGCCTGCTTTGGATTCTTTCTCTGCCCATCCCCAGCTTGCATTCCCCCTCTTTCTCTCTCTCTCCCTCTCTCTCTCTCCTCTCTTTCTCAAAATCAATAAAGAAACTTTCAAACCAAAACACTCAGTGGGAAGCTAAATCATGCTAAGCAGGGAGCACCAGAGTGCCCTGAGCCATGAGACTGCTCCTTGGTCCCCAGGAACATTCCACTTCTCCACTGACCAGCAGCTGAAATATGTCATGAGGTTACCTGAGTTCTCTCTGTTTCTTGCATTCTTGCATTCTGATATCAACCACTGAAATGGATGAGCTCCTTCCAACCTCAGAAGTGCCTGGGGCAGGTGCCATTCAATCCCCAGGAAGGTAAAGACTGAGGGTGAGGATGAATTGTTAATATTTCTATTTCCATTCTCAAATCCTTCAGGAAACTGCTCTGACCAGTGTTTTCTCTTTCGTCAGAACTTCAAGCACAAATTAATGACATCACTTATTTACCACTAACTATATGCTCTCTGGGATTTTCTCTTAAATGACCTGCTGGGTCTTTTTTTCTCTCTTAAACTATTACTTCTATTTTTACGTATGCATCTGTGGATGGAAACAGATTCCAATCTGCCTGTAACTGCCTTGAGCAGGGAGACTAAGGTTTGGATCATTTTCTATGATCTACAGAACATAGCAGCTTCAATACACATTTGGCTGAACAGAAGCAGATATCAAGCTTTCAAATTCCAACCTGGAGGGGCCCACAATAAAGAGTAGAAGCCCAGTGTAACTAGTGTGTGACTGACCAAGTAGAAGAACATCCAAATCTGGCACCTTTGGCCTCAGAAAAACCTGACACCTGTCAAAGGGACTAGAAGCAAATTCTCAAGCTAGTAGTTCACTTTTTAAAACATTTTTTTAATGTTTATTTGTTTTTGAGAGAGAGAGATAAATAGAGAGACAGAGACAGGGCAGGGACAGAGAGAAGGAGACACAGAATCCGAAGCAGGCTCCGGGCTCCCAGCTGTCAGCACAGAGTCCACCGCGGGGCTCGAACCCACAAACTGCGAGATCATGACCTGAGCTGAAGTCTGACGCTTAACCGACTGAGCCACCCAGGTGCCCCACTAGTAGTTCATTTTTAATTGAATTCATGAGAAAATGGGAAATAGTTTATCGACTTGTTTTAATTTGTTTATTAATGGAATTAATTAATTAATTAATTAATTATTTTTAAATGTTTATTTATTTTTGAGATGGAGAGCGCCGGCGGGGGAGGAGCAGAGACAGAGAGGGACAGAAGATCCAAAGCGGGCTCTGTGCTGACAGCAGCAAGCCCAATGAGGGGCTCGAACTCACGAACCGTGAGATCATGTCCTGAGCCGAGGTCGGACGCTCTCAACCGACTAAGCCACCCAGACGCCCCTGATTGATTTTATTTTTAAAATTTGTATTTTTTTTATATACTTCAGCCAAAGATTTGAAGCAGAAATGTACCCAGGACACCAAGATTCTTCTTCCAGAACGTGACGAATGAAACTATCAAAGCAACCAGCATTTTCTTTCAAAACTATTCGTGAACCTGGGCCCCACTGAGCATTATCGCTGATGTTATTCATGCATCATTCATCTCTTACAATGAACTACAGTTTCTGGGTGAAATTGTCAATACATGCTAGTTCCTCGGGGGAGAAACAACTTAGAAATGCAGCCTGAGGCAGAACGCACTGTTCCCACATTGGCTTCCTCTCCCCTTTCTCCCAAGCTCCTAACAAACATATACTTTTTGCATCCTTTTTCCCCCCTCCAAAGCAGATGATTAGATTACAGATTAAAATCATAGCTTCCCACCCCATTTCCACATGACGCATGGCAGAGAGTGGGCCAGAACTTTGGTCATTGTTACATCAGGCATTTTCATCAGCAAATCCTCGAAGTGAGGAGGAAAGTTATTTCCCAGCATAGACATATATGATGCTTTGAGTGGTTCCGTTAGATAGATTCAGCTGATTGTTGAAAGTGGGATAGGGCTGGTGTTTCCTGCTCTCCACAAAGATGTTTCTCTTAATTGGGCAGTTTAATTGCCAGCCACTTAGGAATGAATGCATGTTAGGCCCTGTCAGTAATCAAGTAGCCTTTGCCCAAACCGGCTTCCCCTCTGAAACAGCTACCTCGACCTGTTAAAGCTCCCAGTGTGCTCCAGGGAATCAACCTTTCTCTCTCCCACTTTCGAAGAAATTTATCGAGCAATGAGCAAGTTGTCCATACAGAGAAAATCCATCTGCCAATAATGCCATGAAAGGCTTAAATAAGCTTCTTCGTTATAACGTGCAGATTTAATATCTAAGGCAATTATTCCTATCCACCTCGGATTCCTATATGTAGCCAGCACCAGTCTGGGGAGACAACAGACATCCCTGGGAGCCCAGCTTATCTGATAGAACAACATAACCTTTAGGTCTGATAACCGTGCCAAATATTGAATACTTAAAAGCAAATGTTATTCTAATTAACTGCATTCACAAATGACAGCAAGCTTCTCTTTCTAAAGTTGGTTTGAAGACCTTCCCTCAAGGCTCAAATCAGAAGCAAAGCAAAAAGGTAACACGTGAACACAAAGCCAGTTTGCGCTAGGTAACAGGAAGCAATCCATGACCTTCAAAGTTTAGTAGGTATTGTAGTCCAGTGCGTTTTACAGAGCCCGGTAAGAGCATGGTCACCAGGGAATGCTCTATTCCACAAAGCCAACCACCCTGAGGCTGGTGGGGCAGTTTCACAGGATAGGATTATGAGAAAACAGGAACAGGAAAATAGCTGATTTAATTCATCCACTATAAATAAACTTCTGTTCTTCCTGAAAGGGGTTTTCTAAGAGGACTCAATGCTATGGTGAGTTACCCATAATTATTCTATCTATCTTCTCTTTATTATTATATTGATCATACAAGCAATACGTACTTGTTGCAGACAAATTAGAAAATACTGCTGAACAAAGAGAAGCATAATTTAATTTATACATATACACACAAATCCTACTACTCTCAAATACCCCACGTTAATATCTTCATATAAATATTTCCTGAATTTTTCTTAGGACATGACATATATATGAATAATAACTGAGTTTTACATGAAACACTTGTAATATTCTTTTGAAAACTGACGTATCATGTTTCCATATAATTGAATATATGTCTACATCATCATTTTAATAACGTTCATTATAAAAGTGACCTATAATTTGCTTACTCACCTTGCTGTTATCAGATATTTGGGTTACGTCTAATGGAAACGTTCCTGATGCCTTGTACCAACTTCCCAAAGTTAACACTTTCAAAGATTCTTGTACATTTCAGTGTCAGCACTACAGGAAGCTATCCATTTATACCAGCCATGCTCTTGGTGAGCAACTTTGGGCATTGTCTTTCAGAACTGCCTCCAGGCTCTGCAGGGTGTGACTATGAATGCTCACACTTTTCCACTACTAGGCACGCTGGCAATCAGAGAGAAGAGAAAGCACAGTGCTCCAAAATATGGTAGGGTAGAACAAAAGATTCCACACGAACCTTGAAATTTCTTTTTAAAATTTTTTTTTTCAACATTTTTTATTTATTTTTGGGACAGAGAGAGACAGAGCATGAATGGGGGAGGGGCAGAGAGAGAGGGAGACACAGAATCGGAAACAGGCTCCAGGCTCCGAGCCATCAGCCCAGAGCCTGACGCGGGGCTCGAACTCACAGACCGCGAGATCGTGACCTGGCTGAAGTCGGACGCTTAACCGACTGCGCCACCCAGGCGCCCCCCTTGAAATTTCTATAAAGTTTTGTTTTACTTCAAACATGCAAGTGAATTTTTACTTCTTTGTTTTCATATTTATTATTTTTAGCCAGTATTCTTATATTCAACCACTGCTCTTGTCTGTACCGATGCATCATGAATTGAAAACTCATGTACCAGTACTATGATTCCTGGGCTACCTGCCAACAAAGTTTGGATTTGGGTCACGACTGGACTTATGAAAACAATCTCAGGCCACAATGTGAGTAAGAAGGGTAATTAACATAGGGGATTGAATTTAGGTTCAATATCTTCAATGTCTCTTAAGTTTGTGTTCCAGCCCTGTATTTTAATATTTCTTATCTCATCTGTCCTCATCCTACACCTGGTTACCTCCTACAATCGTCCTCCCCGTAAGTTCTTAATTTTCCAGTCCCACATGCTTCCCCATAATTTCCCATCCTTCTTCCTCATTTATTACTGCATTTCCACCAGACATAATAGTGGTATCCTTAATTCCACCCTTTTCTCTCAGTCTCTTAGTTCTTCTGAGTTGACTCCTTCCTTTCTCTACCTGAATTTGATGATACGTATCCCTTCACCTGTGCTCTGGACAGCATCCTCAGCCCCGCAGTGCTTTGGCCTGCTGCCTTAGTTGTGCCACAAATTCACACCTAGAATTTCCCATGGGAATCTCAACTAAGTATATCCAAATGAAATTCCTTTCAGACTTGTTAATTTTCTCCTTCTTCAGTTTCTGTACCTGAGTGAGGGGCCCCACAGTCTACCCAGTAACTCCAACCAGAAATCTAGAAGTCACGCTCTATCCCCAAGTAGCCCTCACATCTTGCATAGTACATCTTCAAACTCTCTCTTGAATCCTTGTTCTTTCTCTTTACGTTGCCAGAGCCACCACTCTGGTATTGGCCTTTATATCTCTACAAATGACAAAGAAAACCCCCTAACTTGTTTCCCAGGCTTGAGTCTCAATCAGTCCTCCTAATTATGCTAGTGATGAAAATATCTTGCCTCTCTCCTTTCTACTCTCCCTTCCAAAAACACCAAACCATGCAGAATGCTACAAAAATACTCGGTTCTTCCTTTTGCAATTTGTTCGCAAGGAATTGAGATGATTTATAGAGAACTATACAAGAGGATTTAAAAATAGATGAAGAAAGAAAAAGAAGATGTGGTCAGAGAGAAAAAGAGATTAAATCAGAGGTGAAGATACATGCCATAAAAACAGGTACAGTTGTTTGTTGGGACCCCAATCTGCATGTATACCTCTTGTCAGCCAAAGCAAAGAAAGAAACTTAGTCAGTTGTATGCTTCATCATTATCAGTGGCATAAAAACAAATTAATTGCTGGTTGTGAGACCTTAGAGAAGTGTCTCCCGTGGTAGCCCAGGCTTCCATGCCCCAAATCCTTACTGTTCAATACTCAGGTCTAATCTTTATTTGGTGTGGATTCTTCCCTGATCCCACCTCCACACCCACCCCTCAGAGTTAATAATTCATTCTTTGTCTCCACTTCAGCACCTTGGACTTGCCTCTCTGTTTGCACAAATCATGTGCACTAAGAATGCCTGCCTCCATCCTATGCAATGGCCTTATTGAGGGAACAGACACTGCCAAGCTCATCTTTGCATCCCCATCAGTATTTGGACTGGTGAAAAAACATCTGAAGGCTTTAAAGTTGTACTTAAAGGATAAAAGACTTGTGCCTTTTAGCATTCCTTTGTAATCCAAATAGGACTGGGACTGACTTTTGTGAGCTAATTCTAATAGTTTGCAACATAACTTTGGCATTTCCCAGCTGATCTGTGAAGTTCAACTGAATTCAGCTTTATTTATATCAAACATGGACATCAAAAAGCAGCTTATTCAGTGGGTTTGTGGGCAGAGGGGAGAAGACAGAAATAGAGCCAACCAGCCTTTCCTCCAATACCCTGCCCCTGTCCCCAGTGTGGATGACCCTTAGGTCTCCAAATGCCTCCTGATAGGCTGGGTATGGCTTAGGGCAAACTTGATGGGAACAGATCCTTCCCACTCACACCACAGAGTATCAGACAAATAGGGGTGGGTCTCAGAATGACCTTCTAATGAAATGGCTGTAACACAGTCTGAAACAGCTTTACCTGTAAGCTGAGCTCATATCTGCTAGTGCTCTTTCCCCACGTCTGTTTATAAGAGCTCAACAAGCTTTCTTTTTTTTTCTTTAATTTATTTGAGAGAGAGAGAGAGGGCAAGTAGGGGAGAGGGTCAGAGGGAGAGAGAGAAAGAGAGACAGAGAGAGAGACAAAGACAGAGAGAGGGAGAGAGAGCGAGCGATTCTTAAGCAGGCTCCATACTCAGTGCCAAGCCCTATGCAGGGCTCGATCCCATGACCCTGGGATCATGACCTGAGCTGAAATCAAGAGTCAGACACTCAACCAACTGAGCCACCGAGGCTCCCCAAGAGCTAAACAAGCTTTTTATTGGTTCATCCACCCAAGATTATAAGAGCAGAAAGGGATTTAAACCCCTTTGGCTTATCTCCACCGAAGTTTTAGCAAGAGTAAGGGAGAAGCAGCAGATATTACCTCACTGATAGTTCAGTTCTCCTTCCCTCCCAGGATTTATTACATTTCTACTCCCCTCTTTGCAGTAACTAGGTCTGCATGCGCGTAACTAGTTCTGCCTATCAATTTTGGTGGCAAGCTGATTTTTTACCTATTCTTCCCCTGCTACAGTAAACATGTGAGCATATGTTCCGACGGAAGTGACATCAAACCAAAGTATCCTGGAATGCTGAAACACTCCACGCCAAGGTGGCTGCCTGCGATTCACCGCGACTTGCAGACGATTTTTCAAGAGCAAAAAATAAACATTTGTTTCATGAGGCCACTGAGATTTCATAATACTTGTTACTGCAGCATTGCCTACGCTATCCTGACTTACACCCAGGCCTTTCAACTGCCACCATGGACTCAATCACTTTACCTTCACTAAGGGAGAGAAACTTAATTAATCAGGACACCCTCTGGCTGAGTCTTCTTGAGAGATACGAAACTATCATTTCGTTCAGCATACATTTTGAGCCCAAAACAGATTCACTATCTAAACGCTGGTTTTTTGGTCTTTGGTTTTTGTTTTACTCTGTTTTCGAGGGAAGGAAGCACGTCGACATGAGAAGACTGTGTCAGTTTAACGCTGAAAACAGTTTTACCATTTGGATTCCAGTATTCCCAATAAGAAATACCCTTCATATGCCATTACTGATGGTACCTATATAATGATTCATCGATGGATAGATCATAAGGAAGACACTAAAACCAGGTGCTTAGGGTCTTGCTGGAAAGTGTGCATTTTCACATGTCATTCATTTGGAAAGATAATGTGATTTGGGGGTAAAAATGGCAAATTATTATTTTTTTGAAAATCGGTATTTTTTTTCACCCTAGGACTAATAAGGAAACAAACCCTGAAAGCAGGCCAGAGGGCCTAAAGAGCAGTTTTGACATCATGAGACGGTGGGGATGACAAATCCTCGGTTTCAGGCAGTCACGGACGGCTTGTTCACAGAGGCAGAGCTGAAAAGGGCCACTTTTGTCAGACGGACCAGTCCGAAGGTGACCTGGACCCCAGGTTTAGACGTGGAAGCGCTGCTGGCCTTTTAATACATTTAATAAACTCTCAGCCTGTGGCAGGTTCCACACAAAGTGTGAGAAGTATTGAAACGGGCGGGATGGCAGACATTTGTGTTTAACTGCCTCTCTCACTTCCTAAGGCCTCCTTCAAACAGAGGCGTTACACGCCTTTCACCCAGCCTGCCCAGCAGGGCTACTTGCCGGTGAGATGGTGCTGAGCAGAGTAAAAACTGAAAGCAAGCAAACAAAACAAAAGGAAGAAAGGAAGAAAATCCTCTTCGAAGAAGGTTCTGAGGAGACAGCCTCTTGGACAATTCAAATGATAAGCCTTTCAAACAAAGGGCTCCTTATTGCTGAACACAGGTCTCAAGACCCATACTGACAGTCCTCACAGCAAAGTATGGGCTGTCACGTGACTTAGGCAGAGCGAGTAATGATTTTACCTAACGGAGTTAGAAAGGGGGATGTTATTTGTAATGCCTGTACATGATTATTTTCATATTTGCCTGAAATAATGGTTTCCAGGAGCTAGCGATTCTACATTTTAGGCCCTTAGACTTATTATATTTCCCCAAGCTAATGTAAGTATATCTAACCTCAAAAATCTGGAGTCGAGATGCTTAACTACCAATAATAACTGCTAAAATATACCGAACACTTACTTTACGTCAAGCACAACTCTAAGCACTTTCTATGCATCGACTGTTCTAATCCTTCACAAAACCCTATGAGGAACTCATTTTATAGATGAGGAAACTGAGGCATCAGTGGAATACCTTTCCCCAGGGCATACTGTTCGTAAATGGCAGGAGTGGGATTCAGTTCCAATAAGTCTGGTTCCAGAGCCTACACGTCTAGCTTCTGTGCAAAAAGATCTCCTATGTCAAATACGCTATGCAGCAATTAATTTTGTGTGAGGCTCCGCACGTAATATACCCCATTTATAGAACATGAAACTCAGGGCTCAAGAAAAAGATTCAGAATTTGTTGAAACCCACTGAAAAGTAGAGAGGGAACCTACACCGGGGTCATCAAATTCTAAAGCCCAAAGAATCCCATGAATTAATTTACACCATTCCACTTGATAGCGATGTGCTTTAAGATAGAGTACAAACAACTCTTTAAGGCGCATTTTTTTAAAGTCACATGCTATTTAGGAATTGACATAGATGAAAATGATGTAGAATGGAAGAGAAGCACAAACATATACATGTTTACAAAAGGTTTAGTGAGATGCACTGCTGAGTCTAGTGCCTTGCATCACAGGATGAGCCCAGGGACATGACACCCTTTACATCCTACCGAGAAGAAACACATCCCTGCTCCTTGTCATTTTCCTTCCCACCTGGGGATCCAACTTGGTAAGTGTCCACTCAGTGACTAGAAGGATACCAATGGTGGAGAAGTGCTCACAAAGCATTACCTTTTTTGTGAGCTTTGTCTCTTTCTCCGGGTTACTGGATTCACAATGACATAGTGGATGTGAAAGTATTTTATAAAATACAGAGTGCAAGGAATGTAAAGTGCCACTTTCCAGTCCCTAGTCTTGAAGATGATGATCACAGGCAGTTGGCTGTGTAAGATGTACGTTATTGCAGACCTTCTGCCTCCCTCGAGAGAAATCAGAAGTCCGTGAAGATTCAAGGAGTCCCGATGTGTGAATGCCAAATTATTCTGTCAACTATAACCCACAAAGTCATTTTCTTAAGTCCATAGACATATAAACTTTGGAGACTCGGTTCACGCAGGGAACATGAGCTTTGGTGACTGAACACAGAGTACCCAAAGAGGCAAAAGAAAACCCATACTCAGGTTCCTGTTGTTGGGAAATTAGATCCTTAAGGAAACTTTCTAAATGGTCAAGTGGGTTGCAAATGTCACTTTCCTATCACAAATGTAGGCACTGTGCCTTCTAAAGTATGGGAGCAGAATTAGATGGGCTCTAGTGAATGATGGATGGACGAATAAAGAAGCATATGCTTTACATTATTAAAAAAATATACCATCGAAGAGGCAAATACACAAGATATGTTCCCAAAATGTCAAAACAATGGTAGGATGTTAAAAAAGTGTAAGATCTGAGACATCCTTAAAAAGAAATTTGTCTATGGTTGGTGTTACACACAAAATGAGAACTAAAACAAATGTTGAACTCTGGGCTAGGAACCGTAGAATGGCTTAGAATGTAATACAATATTGGCATTATAGGAATCTTCACAACAACATTATTATTAGTTTATCGATCACAGAAAGGTTATGGAACTTCCTTAAAGCCACAAAGCAAGAAGGTGGTGGAGGCCAAGTTTAAAATCAGACAATCTGGATCAAGACTCTACTGTTGGTATACTATCATGCCATCTTCTCCCACCTACAAGTTTAATCCCACCAGTAAAAATATTTATGAAGGTACTATAATAATTCCTATTTCATAAATGAAGAAATTGAAGATGAGAGTGGTTTCAATAGTTCACCCAGGACTGCACAGCTAATACAGATAGTAATCAACATACATGTCGACGTGTCCATGTACACTTATGTACATATATGTGTTTCCTGAATAATACCACTATTCTTTTCATTCTCATATTTCTTCAATGGCTCCACATGACCTATGGGATAAAATTTAACTATTTCATGAGTCAGGTGGGACACTTAACGACCTAGTCCCTATATGTTGGATAAAAAGGGATTAATTAAAGAGAGAACACAGTCACCACATGGCAGATAACTTTGGGTTATTTCCCTAAGGAAGGGATCTTCTTTCTAACGCATTCTGTAGAAAGTTTGCAGCCTTCTCTGCTTATGACCCTAGAAAGGACTCTCTCCAACCTGAATGATGCATCATGCCAGCATAATTTTCATCTCTGCAAGCTAAGTGTGCCACCTCTGTGTGCTATGGGCTCAGTTTCATCAGTATGCTCAATGAGAGAGCTGGAAGGAAAAAAATAAATTCCTTCAGGTAAAAGAAGTGATTTCTGGATTGAGGTCCTAGAAATGGAACCCCTCTCTCCACACTGTCACTTCTTTGTACCACTGCTGAATATCTCACTTTCGTTACCTCTAAATATATTCCTGTTACCCTTGAAAATGTCAGCTATTTGCCTACTGGAAACCCTGTGTAGTAGGTTGAATTACTCATGCTTCTTTTTCCTTCCCCTACAAAGGGATTGTGGCAGCATGCCCTTGTCATTCCTCATGGGAAGAGTCCATTTCCCTAACCTACTTGACCCTGTGTCTTGCTTTGGCCAATGTGACAAATGTGCCAAGAAGAAGCTTTCAATTTGATTGTGTATTTATGCTTCTCTGCCCTCCATCATGAGAAGGACATGTGCTAGACAAGGGTCCTTGAGACTGGGTCCTAGAACGTGGAACAGATCAAAACTCACAGCTGGGAGAACACCACAGCAAATAATCCAAAGCCACCAACATGTAAAGTGAATGAGAAAAAAATACTTGTAAGCTATTGGCATTTTAAGGCTATTTGTTATACAGCATCACATAGCAAACAATTAATATAGCTCCAATGACTTCCCACATCTAATAAACTTTTTAACAATTCAACCACCCCTTACATCAGCTGCTCTCTTCATCTCCAGATTCTATCACTCTGCCTCACCTCCTATCTGCCACTATTTTCAAGATGCACGTTGCCTTGCCTTGTCTGTTCCTTTGCTTCTGATGTCTTCTTCATCTGGAACATCGCCCATACATATTTTCATTTGATTAACTCAGTCCATACTTTCTTAGGTACCTTCCACCAGCCCCTTACAAATGGGCTTAGATATTCTGCCTCTATACTTGCATAATATCTTGTACTGTCTTGACTATTCAACCAGCATTTATTGTGCTAAGCACTGAGTCTCTAATGGGAAAAAGACAATATCATTCTTTCCTAGTGAAGTATACAGTCTATTAATAATCATCAAACTGACTTCACCATAGGTAATCAGCTGTAAACATATGTCTACCTCTTATGCTAAACTAAAGACTTCTGGGGGACAAGGACTATGCAGGACACTCCAGAGTGGCCTAATTGCTTCACATACTATGCCCTCAGTTCTACTTGTTGAATGAATGAAGTAATGAATGGCTAAACAAGCATACAAATAAACATACGGGTAAATAAGTAACAAACAAACAAACAAGCAGCTCCTGCCATAAATTAGTCTTGTAGATTTGGGTAATGTCATTAGATATCACTAAGTCTCCCTTTCCTTCTGTGAAAAACATGGATGCTAATTTATATAAATGCTGTGTATTTTTCAAGTACAAACATTCAAAGAAACAGTATTGTCCAGTAAGCTAGTTTATCTACAAAATTACTTTAGCAAGAGAAAACAAAGCAAGGAGAAACTTTTACCTTGCTCACTTGATCAAGCAGACAGGCTTGCACATATAGATAATTCTAGTTATTATTACTTCACAATGCTGTGATATCTTAGTGCTAAAGCCTTCACCAAAACCCCGAAAGTGACGATCTTCCATTTTCAATGATGCGTTAAAGTTTATAGCTGAATCTATTTATTCCACTGTATTTAGCAGTATTTTATGGTTTATTTATCACTGTCTAAGAAAATACATAGCTCCATTGGATTTTTCCAAGCTTGTCTACTGAAACTAAAGGAATAATTATTCCAAAACCCTCTGAGTTTTAATAAACATTAAAAGATTCAAGCACTAACTCAAATGTTTATGTTATTTTGGCCGCTGGGTTTTCGTTTTTGTCACTGGTTGATTGATAAGTTGATGACTTTAGAGTTTCCTTGAAAAGCTATTCTGAAAAAACTTTAAAGTTTATCTCAAAAGCAATCTGCCATAGTGTGACAATTTATAATCGGCATTATGTAACCACTTTCTTCTTCTAACAGCTATGGTTGGTAATCAATAGTTAAGGTATCTCTTGGAATTGAGGGAATAAAGAAAACAATTATCTTGTTTGCATCAACTATTTCTACTATTCTACAAGTTAGATACTTTTAAATTTATTCAATCTAATGGTGACATGATTTAAATGTAACTGAATGTGCATGCACACACATACACACACATACACACCCCTTAAATTTCCCAATAATGGGAAGAAAAGGCAGAGAAGGTTAGAACACCACCTCCATCTCAAATAGAGACTATCATGTTAAAGTATTGTCAGATAGACACTATCATGTTAAATTTGACCTTTTGCCCAAGGAGTAAAAATATACTTTACAAAGAGAATATCATGGGTTCTAGAACAGGGTCCAACTTTTCCAGAAATTTTATTAAACACTTAAAGCTCCAGTGTCCTGAGATTTTACAGAATTGAAACCTAAATAGCATTAAGTTGATTAAAAACATCTTGTTGATGTTAATTATAACAAAAACTATTTTGTATAATAAGAGAATATTTTCCATAACAAGATCCTTTTCTTAAGCCCATGCCTGAAATGGACAATTAACCAAAAAACGTATCTTTTCACCTTCTAAAACCATGAGCAAAAATGAAAGCAGAGGAACTTAAAAAAGGTGTTATTGTACAGCCAACACAGAAGAACCAACAGTAGCTGAGAGAGCTCAAAGCTTGGATATGGGCAGACACTGGAAAAGTGCTGACCAGGGTAGAAGATGAGGCATTGGGAGATCAAGTGGCTATGAACCTAGTCACTAAGGGAACAACAAAATTTATAAAGATGGGGAGTCATCTGGTTCATTATCACTCTAAAGAGCAAACATAAGGAGGGCAAAAAATTAAAAGCTATGAACCTGCAGGGAAGCTTCCTTGGTAGTTCTGAAGGAGTCTGTCATTTCTACTGATAACAGGGAAGATATGGCTAATTGATCACAAAATCGATAAAGATGAAAGAGACTAGTAATTTATTAAGTGTTGTTTGACATTTATTGGCAAAAACATTCTTGGTCGTCTAGGAAGCAAATTAACTCAAGTTCTCATGGTAGAGATCCTGGTCTCTCACCAGTTTTCATACTAAATCAATTCATAGACCCCTAGCCCCTCAATAGAAAGGAAGGTCCATCTTCTTGTGAAAGGATCCTATAACCTGACCAAAAACATATTCTTTCTCCAAGATTTTCCAAATGAGACTGATTTGTAGCCACTTTCCAGGATGACTGTGCTCTGGAAAAAGAGAAAGAACCTGACCTTTGGAGGAGCTATTCGATATTGGCAATGAACTCATGCTAATTCCTGAAGGCCCTAAATACCACTGAGAAGGGGTTTGTGGAAATGTGGTGATAGATGGAAACTTGGCCCAATCCCACCTAACAGTGGTAAGCAAGGACACCTCCTGAAATTCCTTCTCTATTCCCCAAAAAGGAGACATACTTGGTAAATGGGCAGAATCCACATTGGATCCCAGGCCCATGAAACAAGGGCTATTATGTTAGTAATGGCCAAATGTAAGCCAATGAAACTCCCTCTTCTTGGGAATTTGCAGATTAATGTCACCTCCAAGACCTGAGTACGTGGGGGTAACTGTTCATATACATACTCATTCAATTCATCAGTGAATAATCCAAGGAAAAGACCCTCAATATTTTCTGTCCTTTATCTCACCATATTCCCAGTATTTCATATTGTTTATTGGTTACCTATAAGAGATGGGCACCTGAGTGTTTATTATTCTTTATGCTTTAAAAAGAGCCCATGTTTAAAATTTCTCCATTAACTTTTAAAATAATAAAACAACATATTTTAGAAATAAATAAGAAAATTTGAACCTTAGTGAATTTGTAATTCTAAGGAAAACAAATAAAAAAGTATAAAAATAACATCGAACCGTAGTACACTACTCAGCTAAGCTATTCTTAGTTAAAATTGCATAATAAGTACTATTGTTTTCAAGTCAACATAGGTTTAAATATACCAGAGACACTCTGGGGAGAGACAAAAGCATAGCAGGAAAATAGTTGTGCTACAGATGAGGAAACTGAAGCACAGAGAGGTTATGCAGCTTAATGAGTTTGGAGCCAGGCTTCCAATTCAGGCAACTTACTCTTGCCTGACACAGAACAGACCCAGGTAAAATTGCATGCAAGTGCATGAAAATATTTGTTCTTCTACACATCCCTCCAGGAAATCTGGAAAGGAGATAGATTTAAGATTTTATACAGATGACTAACACTTTGAAAGCTGAGTTACTAATAATATTTATTCCTGGAACATTACTTTCAGCTCTTGGTGGATTACTTCAAGGAGAGGAGGGCAAGTTATTATTACAAATTATACCATAAAGTGGTAGTTACCACGGGAGTTCTCTTTGTTTTGTTTTGGTTCTTACTTTGGTTCCTTATTTTAGTTTTCACGTTGACTTCCTTTTTCCAGCGGACGAGTTCTCTTCAGCAATGCTAGCTGATATTCCTCGGAACACTAGAGACATATCAACCAAAAATTGGATATGTTTGTATTTTACAACAGGAAGCACATACATGCAAAGTACTGAAGTGAGGGAAATCCCTTGCTTTACAATGGTCACAGTTAAGACTGTGGTTAGTGTCCCCTAATTGTAATTACATTTTCTGGCTTGACAAATTATCAAAACTGAAGGGCTCAGGGCAATGCAGCCTCATTACAAAAGGTGGGAATGGAAATAAAGCAACTACTCCATTAGCAGGAACACAGAATGCTTGAGAAGTCCTTGGTCACTGAAATTTGTCATCACTAGCATGGAAATGGGGCAATTTTATCTTCTTTTTAGTGAATAGTTTTAGATGCTGAAGATTCACCGATGGGCTATAACCCTGATGATCTTCGTCTCTGATCATCTCGTCTCTGATGAGAAGATTCCTCCTCATCACTTTTTCCTCTCTCTTTTGCCTTCCTCCACATCAATAATTCTAAGGAAACTCAGAGGTAAGAAATAATAATATACAAGAGCATAAGTAACATAGTGCCACATAGAGATAAGCTTTCTATCCAAAGCAATGACAGGGTGAAGGGAAGATATAAAATGATTCAAAACAGATGTGATCCAGTTAAAAAATTTTTTTCTTTTTTCTTTTTTTTTTTTTTTTTTTGCTCAGCTTGCATTCTCAGCTGTTTCTAATCCAATCACATCTAGATAATCTGATCACTCTTAACTTTGTTGACACATTACGTGGTCCACGTGGACAGTAGATACAACATCCTTTTGGTTTTTTCTTTTAGTGTTCAGAATCAGTACAAAGTACTATGGCAGGGATCACAAACCCACATCTCTACAGGGAAAAAGCAGCTAATGGAAATGATCAAAGCAGACTTGGCCTTAGAAAACAATAGCAGGGGCGCCTGGGTGGCTCAGTTGGTTAAAAGGCTGACTTCGGCTCAGGTCATTATCTCAGGATCTCATGGTTCATAGCACTGGACCCGCCACTTCTGTATTCAGGGAACATGATGGTGGGATGGGGACATGCCTGGAGTGTACATATCATCTCCGAAAGAGTTGTCCCACCTACCCCCCAGCCAAGTGTTCCCAGATCTCCTGATTCTTTTTTTAAAATTTTTTTTAATGTTTATTTATGTTTGAGAAAGAGAGAGAGAGAGAGAGAGAACGAGCGGGGAAGGAGCAGAGAGAGAGGGAGACACAGAATCAGAAACAGGCTCCAGGCTCTGAGCTATCAACACAGAGCCCGATGTGAGGCTCAAACCCACAAACCGTGAGATCATGACCTGAGCGGAAGCTGGACGCTCAACCGACTGAGCCCCCCAGGCGCCCCCCAGGTCTCCTGATTCTTAAGAAGAGCCAGAAAATCTGATAGTTATATACAATCTGGTGTTTACATGCTACATTGTTTTCAATCTTCTTAAAATAACACATGAGCCATAAAGAAAAACATGTGGGGGCACCTAATTGCACTTACAGGGCACAGGTTTGTGAACTCTACATGAAAGTGAATTCACCACGTTGAACAACAAACTACATATCTAACTCAAAAGTCAAATAAAATGTTAGACCATCTGGAGAACTGAGAAACCATCATGTCCTGTTTCATCATTTTACCTTTGAGGAAATGAGTCCCCACCTTTTTGTAGCCAGGTATGAGCAAATGCAGTCCAAGAATCCATATGAACTGGCCCACAAACCACACATCAAATTAAACGTATTTACTCAGTGTTTCCTTTGTGAATAGCCCCCCTCTCCTTGATCATTTTTAATATCCAGAGGAACTTAAAGTTTGTTCCTACAGGAAAAAATGGGATCTCAACACTAGAATAAAAACAGGCTGTGTAATAGCAGCTTGGTGAAAATATCCTGCTCCCCTGGGCACCATAATCTTTATTGGGTGGTCTGATAGAGCCCATCCAGTACAGATATCTATCATAATATCATCACATGGGTCCTTTAACATAAAGCTTTTTAAAGACGGCAGAGTGCAAAGGCCAGGGCCAATGATGAGAATCTTCAATGATCCAGCTCTGGTCGTTGCCACACTTCTGAAGGAAGGGAGTAGCAAGGACACTGCAGGTGAATACGCACCATTTATTCCTAGCTACTGCTTCAAAACAAGTTCATCTCTGATCTCATTAGTCCGCCCCACTTCCATGGATGTCTTTCCTCTCGAAAAGAAAGTATTCTAGCTGCCACCACGGCCTTTTCACCAAGAGCCTACTCAAATTCCCAACGGGCTTTCTAGCCAACATGATGTCATCTCTCGACACAACAGGAGGATTCTAACTGACCCAAAAGGAAGGATTCTCTGAGCAATAAAAGTATCTCAAAAGTGAAGAGGCATTTATACCAAAGAAAAGACAGTAAGCCACCTTGTTATTTCCACAGAAAGCACAAACTCCAACCTCAGAGTTAAATTCTGAGTGCTTACCTGAATCAGAACCTCTTTTATTCAATGTTAGGGTGAAGGGGTGGGTTTAAAGAGTTATATGGCTCTCCCCCCGCAGAGTTTTCCACTAACATTTTTTAAGACTAAAAATATAAAAAACCTACAGACCATATTGAAAAGCTAATTTAAATGTAAACTACAAAGAGAAACACATACAGATACACACACAGAAATATACACACAGAAACACATACACATCCATATATGTAGAAATGAAAATATTGTTGGTGGAAATATTAACTCCTACTATTTTTGAAGGCAGTTTGTCAGTATCTGCTAAAATTAAAACCACATAGTTCCTCTGACCAGGATTTTCCATGTTTGGGACTCTATCTCATATATATATAAGCACAAGTTGGTAAAGACATACATACCAAACAAAACATGGAAAAAGGTGAGTGGCCATCAATAGGCTATGGATATGATTACCTGAATAATCACATCAGATACATACAATTTATTACTATACAGTCATTCATAAAATCAAATAGAGCTATATTAGATGGCTTGAGAAATTATTATAATGTACAAGTTTCATGAGGACAGCAAGACACAGGGAAGTGTGTGCATGATCTGATCTCATGTGATCCCACCATTTTAACATTAATAATTACCAAAGGTTCTTTGCCTACAAGTCTGAGTGTGCATATTCGTGTGTGTGTGTTTGTGTGTGTGTGTATAGAATTATATGAGTGAAAAGAAAAATAGGGACAGGTACAAAATAGGTTATTAATATGGATTATCTGGAAAAATGAGGAGGTTGATGGAGATGAAAGAAGGAGGAGAGAAAGCCAAATGCTCCCATGAAGAAAGAAGAGAAAGAAAAGGAAAAAAAAAGATTGTCTTTATATGAATAATCATGCATTTAGGTAAAAGTATATATATATAGATAGGTGGATATCACTATAACCTTTTTTTTTTTAATTTAAAATCACACACAATGAAATAGATTCACTCATTCATATAACAAACACAATACAAGATCTGGGAAATGACACATTGGTATGGGCAACTGCAATCTTTGTCCCAATTTTCTCTCTGTTCTCAATCTGCAACGGTTCAAAATCTGCACTTCAATTACTAATTCTGTCTGAAGTAGATTTCTCTACCTTTCAAACTCTCCTTTCTTCTTGGCATGCATGTGCTCGAGAAGTTTCGCCTTGATTGAAGAATAGGGACATATCCTATTTGCATGCCTATTTTATCTGGACATGAGCCTCCTTCAACTTACAGGACAATCCAGGAGTCTGTTCCTCTCCTTGTCGCTCTCTCCCCCTGAGCACTTTCTGTTCCTCCCCTGAGAGTCTCTAGCACACTATGACAATGCAAGAGCAATTTTAATGGTGCTTGCATACTTCTTTTTTTTTTTAATATGAAATTTATTGTCAAATTGGTGCTCGCATATTTCTGCCAGAAAAGTAGCTCACAACTGGGTCCAAGCTGAAAAATACTCACAAAATGTGCCAGAGACTCCAGTTTCTATGTCATTTCATTAACCTCCCACTCCCTAAGTCTATAATAATCTATGAACATTGAAGGTTTTGTGTTATATTTGTGGTAGGTTTCATAGGAACCAATCCTATTTCCAGCCTCTCTGGTGATGATTACATATGCCAATGGACACACAGACAGTAAGGCCCACCACGTTTTCATAGGACGTTTCAGTAATTATGAAACTGTTTCTCTATGCCATGCAGAATATTGTTAAAAATAAAGAAGTTTTTTTTTCTCTTTGAGATTATAGAGAAAAGGAAGGAGAAAACTGGGATGTGATTCACTACGGAGAATAGTTTATCTCTAGGATCCTCTAAATTCAAGCTGTCAGTATTCCTCTTCTCCAGTGTATGTGACACGCATTTACTCACCTCTACATTGGGAAGAAGAAAATTTTACTATAGATACATAGATAAGTTTTTTCTTTACAAAATAGAGCTATGCTTAATTTGATAGTGCATCTGTTATAAAGTATAATAGGATAATACATGCCTAATTATTCATTCAAATAAGCAAGAATGTAATTTTCATCCATCATATAGACAAAATTAATTTTTTAAATATTTTATTTTTGAGAGAGAGTTCAAGCTGGGCAGAAGGAGAGAAGGAGAGTGAGGGAGGATTCTAAGCAGGCTCCATACTCAGTGCAGAGCCCAATATGGGGCTTGATCTCACGACTATGAGATCACGACTTGAGCTGAAATCAAGAGTCAGACACTTAACCGACTAAACCACCCATATGCCCCTAGACGAAATTACTTTTTAAAAAGGCTCATTTTTGAGTGACAGGGGTGTTCTCATAAAGCAATAATGAGATTGTTTATCATTATAACCTTTCTAGAGGGTAATTTTGTAACATATCTTGAAAGTCTTAAACTCTCATACCCTTTGACCATTATACACTTAGATATTTATATTAAGGACTGATTCAAAGTGATCACAATAATTCATGATCAAAACAGTTTATGAAGAATTGAACCAAATATCCAATTATGGGGGGATGATTAAATAAAATATAGTATAATCATGTGATATTAGTCACAATAATTAAAATTAATATTTTATATCAGAAAATCATGCACAAGTAAGACACTATTCATGAATAATACTGATTGGAAATTATGATGTGCAAAACTGAACTAATACTGTTGGAGAAACCTCTCTATCTAATTTACCAAATAATTATATATATACAACTAAACATATATTTTTAGAAAAAAATAGGAGATGAATCAAACTAAGAAATATCTCTGAATGGTGTCACTGATTATAGGAGATTCTTTATTTTACTTTTTATTCCAAAAAGTCTACAATACATATGTATTACTTTAACAACTTACTTTTTAAAAGGCAATCAAACATAAATAGAAGATGTTATAGATAGAGAAAAAGTTTCACTACCCCACACTTTCTTCCTCTCCTTTCCCACATTTAGGAAAGTTGATCTCCTCCACTGTTTATGAATTCCTTGATAGACGGACAATTGTTTCCTCCCACTTTTCTGCTACTAACAAGAGGGCTTCAATACCTATGACTGTGCAAGTCTCCATTTTCCACCATGTAATATTTTTGTAGCATGTGCTTAAAGCAAACATAGCAAAATGTTAATATTTTAAGGGAGGACTCATGGATTCCTGTCGTATGATTTTCTGACTTTTTGCTATGTTTGAAATATCCCATGAGTAAAAGACACATTAAAAGTAAAGCAGAGGTATGAAATAGTATTTTATATTTTTTGTTAAATTTGAATTTAAATTGCTATTATTTGGTTAAAAGTAGAAATACATTTTAAAAGCAACGTGCCATCCTGGTAATGAAAACATCAATTAAATCAAACGCTCTCTTAGGAAAACAGAAGCTTTAGTGCTTGATACTATGTGTCTGGATTTATTACAATAGGACATAGGCAAAGGCCATCTCTCCACTTTAATTAAAGTCAATTACTTGGTAATTGCCCCAGAAATTTTTCAAAAAAACTTTAAATCACATATACCATATATACATATAAGCAACTACTGAACCTATGAGAAATGATTTCCTTCATTTTGGCCAAACATGAGAGATACTTTTCTTCATAAACAAGAAAATGTATTTCCAAAACTAATTCTTCAAGTCAGGAAATGGAAAATTAAAAAGAAGAGTGTTTAGACCAGGAATCAGCTATAGGAGACCCTTTCTGTAAATTTGCATCAGACTTAGCATTTTGTTATTGGTTGTTGTGATAAGCTAGCCAAAATGTCCCACCAGGGGCCATAAAAGTCCCTGGTGTTGACAATCTAGCACTTATTTGCCCCCTTTCTCTAGGGTAAAGGAAAAACTAATAAACTGTAATTATTAAGCTGTTATGCCAGGTTGTATGTGTCACCTATAATAAATTAATTATACATAATGCCAAAGAGGCAAGCTACAAGTGTAGTGTTTTAAAGTATTAGCCAAAAAACAAAGTTTATCAGAAATGCAGCCTACTGCCTGTTCAGTGTTCTAGAGAAAGAATTAAGGAGAACTGTCTCTTGGTGCTTCCAATGGGGTAAAAGAGTTATAACTGAATATCACCTCTCCTCTCTGCCATAACAGAGGTCACAAAGATCAGAACACCCTCTCACTTTAAAATCATCTAGTCATCATCTCTCCACACACTTTGTGACATAATTGTCCTGAGTAGGAAAAAGAGGGACAGTAAAGGTTATTTGACTAGCCTTTGTCTCTTGGTTTCCTTATACTTCCATATTTTTGCACTTAAAAAAGTATCAAAGTAAGGCTTACTTCAAAGAAGACAGGTACTGGGGTGCCTGGGTGGCTCAGTCAGTTAAGCGTCCGACTTCGGCTGTGAGTTTGAGCCCCGCATCGGGCTCTGTGCTGACAGCTCAAAGCCTGGAGCCTGTTTCAGATTCTGTGTCTCCCTCTCTCTCTGCCCCTCCCCCACTCGCGCTCTGTCTCCCTCTGTCTCAAAAATAAATAAACATTAAAAAAAAAATTGAAAAAAAAAGAAGGCAGGTGCTGTTACCTCTGACAAGTTTCTAAGAGAATGATGTAGTATCATGCACCCAGAAAGAGAATCATCTTAGTGAGAGAAACTTCTTGTACTCAGAATAATTGAATTGTAGAATTTTATAGCTCAATAAATGCATGCTGAATTGAATTTTTGAGCTAAGAAGAACACATAACTTGGAATTCTGGCTCTAGGGAAGTAGCTTGCAAAAGTCCAGCCGTCTCACTGAGAGCAAGGAGAAAAGGTAAGCAAAATTCAAAACCAGGAAAAAAAAAGTCTGAACATATTCAAAGAGTTAGTGCGGCAACCAGGTCTTGAGACATCAACAGCCAAAGAGAAAAAAACTGCAGAGTGATGAGCTGTAATTCTGTGTAAGGTTCTTTTTCCTCAAGCATTTGCTGATTCTAGGTACAATGCTGAATTATGTAGAGCAAAAATAATTGGAAATATGGCAAAGAGCACAGGACACCTATTATAAACAGTGTGAAAGGTCCAGCATATATGTAATTGGAGGCCATGAGGAGGAGGGGAGAGATCATGGGATGCTAACAATATTGAAGAGACATTGTCCCAATACTTTGCCAAACTGGTGAAAGATATTACGTTACATATTTTTAAAAGTGTTAAAAACTCTAAGCAAAATAAATACAAACAAAACTATACCCCAAAATATCCTTATAAGACTACCGAAAACCAAAGACAAAGAGAAGTTCTTAAAAGCAGTCATAGATAAAAGAAATATTAGCTTCAGTGGAACATTAATAAGATTATTACTGACCTTTCAATGAAATTATGAAAATTAAAAAGACAATGGAGTGGCATCATTTTTTGTTTTAATTTTTATTTAAATTCCAGTTAGTAAACATACAATGTAATACTAGTTTTTGCAATATAGTGATTCAACACTATGGAATGGAATCTTTAAAAGATTTGTAGACAATAACTGCCAATCTTGAATTCTGTAAGAAGTGAAATCATTTCCTTTTTTAAAAAAACTTTTTTAATGTTTATTGATTTTTTAGAGAGATACAGAGACAGAGTGAGAGCAGGGGAGGTACAGAGACAGAAAGGGAGACAGAGAATCCACAGCAGGCTCCAGGCTCTGAGCTGTCAGCACAGAGCCCAACACGGGGCTCGAACTCACAAACCCTGAGATCGTGACCTGAGCTGAAGTCAGATGTTCAACTGACTGAGCCACCCAGGCACCCCAAAGTGAAATTGTGCTTCAAGGTAAAAGTAAAATATTGGGGTGCCTGGGTAGCTCATTCGGTTAAGTGTCTGACTCTTGATTTCAGCTCAGGTCACGATCTTATCGTTCATGAATTCGAGCCCTGTGTTGGGCTCTGCACTGACAGCACTGAGCCTGCTTGGGATCCTCTGTCTCTTTCCCCATGTCTCAAAAATAAATAAATAAGTATGAAAAAAGATCAAGGTAAAATATAGAAATATCCAAATAAGCAACATCTGGGACAATGTGTTGTCGGCAGACATCCACCACAGCCCAATAAAATGATGTCATGTGGAAACATGGAAATTCAAGAAAGAATAAACATAATGAAAAAAGTAAATATGTGAGTATGAAAAAAAAAATTTGTAAACAATAACCATATGGGCCCAAACATAGTTATCAATAACAGAAGTAAGTACTTAACGATAATGACTATCTACAAAACTCCTACAGCAAACATCCTACTTAAGAAAATATTGGAAGTATTTGCCCCCAAATTAAAAAGGAGATTTAATAGGTTCACAAAAATGTCACAGATTCACCTTATTATATAATGGTTCATTACAAAAGTTTTAGTGATCACCATTCTATCCATGCTTTCAAACCTAACGTGTTAAATGAGGTCAACGCTGGATAAATAACTTCTCTAAAATCAAATATCCTTGAGATGGCAGAGGGAGATTATAGTCCAAAACTCTTGGCTGTGAGTAAAAACCACTGTTTACAAACACACCTGTCTGAACTCAGTGAACCTTCTAAAGATTTCCTATTAACATCTTAAATGACCCCTATAGTCCTGCAAAACATTTTCACTTATTGCTTTAAAAAAGAGAGAGAGAGAGAGAGAGAGCTTATTACTATTTTCATTGAACAGAAGGTCCTAGCCAGTATTGTTCGGCTAGGAAAAAAAGGAAGAACAAGAAAGAACAGGAGCACCTGGGTGGCTCAGTTGGTTAAGCATCCAACTTCGGCTCAGGTCATGATCTTGTGGTTCATGAATTCGAGCCCTGCTTTGGGCTCTGTGCTGACAACTCGGAGCCTGGAGCCTGCTTCAGGTTCTCTGTCTCCCTCTCTCTCTCTGTCCCTTCCCCCACTCGTGATTTGTCTCTCTCTCTCTCTCTCAAAAATAAATGTTAATTTTTTTAAAAAAGAACACATTAAAACTATTATTTATGTAGAAAAACCCAAAATACACTATAAAATATTTGAATTAGCAAATGAATATAGCAATGTGGCTAGATATAATGTCAATATGCAAAATCAATTGTATTTATACTCCTGAAAAAGAAATAGAAAATGAAAATATTAAAAGCTATTATTTAAAATAGTTTAAATGGGGCACCTGGGTGGTTCAGTCGATTAAGTGTCCGACTTCGGTTCAGGTCATGATCTCACGGTTCGTGAGTTTAAGCCCCACATCAGGCTCTGTGCTGATGGCTCAGAGCCTGGAGCCTGTTTCAGATTCTGTGTCTCCCTCTCTCTCTGACCCTCCCCCGTTCATGCTCTGTCTCTCTCTGTCTCAAAAATAAATAAACGTTAAAAAAATTTTTTTTAAATAAAATAGTTTAAATGTCAACATTTAAAATAAGTCGAAACGAATACCTAGAAATAAACATAACAAAAGATATATACAAATCTACACCAAATATTACAAAATAGTATTGAAAAATTTTTAAGAAATTTTAAATTAATGGAAAAATATGCTTTGTATATGAATTTAAAAACAGTATTTAAAAATTTTTTTAAACATTTATTCATTTTTGAGAAACCGAGAGAGACAGAGCACTAGTGGGGGAGGGGCAGAAAGAGAGGGAGACACAGAATCCGAAGTAGGCTCCAGGCTCTGAGCTGTCAGCGCGCGGCCTGATGAGGGGCTTGAACCCATTGACCACAAGATCATGACCTGAGCCAAAGTTGGATGCTTAACCAACTGAGCCACCCAGGTGCCCCAAGAAACAATATTTTAAAGACATCATGTCTCTCCAGACTGATCTATAAACTTAGGACAATTCCAGCCAAAATCTTAGCAAGTTTTTTTTTTTTTTTTTTTGAGTTCTTGAAATTTGATTCAAAATTGATAAATAGAAGAAAATGCAAAAAAAAAAAAAAAAAAAAAAAAACCAAGACAAAGGTGAACAAAGCTAAAGGACTCACATAAGTTGTCATCAAGTCTTATTTTAAATAACTTTACCTTCTAGTATAAGATACAAGAATCACAAACCACAAATAGAACAATGGAACAATTGTTGGGTCAATTGGATATCCATCTGTAAAAAGTAAAATTTGAAGCTTACTTCACAATCTATGCAAAAATCAATTCCAAACAGGTTGGGGATCTAGATGTTACAAGTAAAACAATGAAGCTTCTAAAGCCAAAAAGCAAAACGAAAACATTTATCTTGATGAGGGAAACAACGAGTTTTTAAGCATGATATGAAAATCCATAGCCATAAGGAAAAATTATAAATGAAATATTTAAACAAAGAACTAATCTTCATTAAAAGACACGAGTAAGAGAATAAAAAACTTTTAAAAAGGGAGTATAAAAAATCAGCTCTCAGACTGGGAGAAGATAGTCACAATGTAAATATCTAACAAGAGAGTTATATCTGGGATATACTAAGAATTCTACTAATTAGTAAGAAAAAGTCAGAAGACTAAATACTAAAACAGGTCAAAGACTTAAACAGTCATTTTACAAGGAGTACATCTAGTTTAAAAGCACATGGAGGCCTGTGTCGAGTGACTAGAATTCTCTTCTACCTACTTGCATACTGCTATAACCACTTTAGAAAACTATACAGTAGAATCTACCAAAGTTGAACATATTCATAACTCATGACATAATATTTGCATTCTACCTACTTGCATACTGCTATAACCACTTTAGAAAACTATACAGTAGAATCTACCAAAGTTGAACATATTCATAACTCATGACATAATATTTGCATTCTACCTACTTGCATACTGCTATAACCACTTTAGAAAACTATACAGTAGAATCTACCAAAGTTGAACATATTCATAACTCATGACATAATATTTGCATTCTACCTACTTGCATACTGCTATAACCACTTTAGAAAACTATACAGTAGAATCTACCAAAGTTGAACATATTCATAACTCATGACATAATATTTGCACTCCTACATAAATGGCCACAGAAATTCATAAACATGTTCACTAAAAATATGCGCCAAAATATTCCTTGCAGCACTATTTGTAATAGCCAAAAGAAATTTTAAAAAAGAAAAAAAAAAACTGGAACTAATTCAAATGCTTATCTAAGAACAGAATGGGGAATTAAATTGTGTTTTAGTCAAGCATGAAATACTATATGGCAATGAGAACCAGTAAATTGGTGTGTGGGGTAATTAAATGAATAAATCTCACAAACGAAATTTTGAACAAAATGAACCAGACAAAAGAGAACTTACTGTATGATTTGACTTATGGGTGGGTGGGGGATGGGAGAAAGAGGATGGAGATTAAAGAGTACATGTATCATGCTGAAAAATAAATAAGATGATAAAAAAAGAAACAAAGAAACTTATGCTATGAAGAGAGAAATTAGATGATCTTTAGAAATATTTATCACCATACGATTTTGTTGCCCAAAATAATGTGTTAAACCAAGATTTTCAAAACAATGAAACATACTGAATTACATTGTTTTCAATAAAATAAACAGTTATCTTTCTTTACTGAGATAAATTAGGATTTTTTTGCTGTTAATAAGTTTTTTTTAAAAAAGTTCAGAAGCAAAACTGATCTATGGAATTAGGAGACAGGATGGTGGTTACCTTTTGGAAGTTAGTAACCCAAAGGGGCAGAAAGATGGCTTTGGGCTGTTCCCAGTTTTCTGTTTCCTGATCTTTGTGATGGCTGCTTGTCTGTGTCTGCTTTGTGAAAATTCACTAGGCTAAACACCTCAGAAGTGTGCAATTTTCTACATGGAGGTTACACTTCGATGAAGTCTTAATTTAAAAAATAAGCTTGGAAGACAGAAGTCCCTTTGTTATTCATAATCATACAACATCAAGAGGAATATGTCCCATGGGGCCTTGAAAGGTAGCAAACAAATGGAAAAGCAGAGGGTATACAAATATGGTGAGGCAGAAACTGTCAATACTGAAAACTGATTCAAACCTTCCCCTTTCCTCAAATTTCTTAACAGATTTCCACTTTCTTTTTATTTTTTTATTTTTATTTATTTATTTTTTTTAGTATTTTAATGTTTATTTATTTTGGAGACAGAGACAGAGCATGAGCATGAGCATGAGCATGAGCATGAGCATGAGCAGGGCAGGGGCAGAGAGAGAGGGAGACACAGAATCCAAAACAGGCTCCAGGCTCTTTGCTGTCAGCACTGAGCCTGATGTGGGGCTCAAACTCACCAACTGTGAGATCATGATCTGAGCCAAAGTCAGACGCTCAACCCACTGAGCCACCCAGGTGCCCCTCCACTTTCTTTTTGTTTTTTAAATATAATTTATTGTCAAGTTAGCTAACATACAGTGTATACAGTGTGTTCTTGGTTTGGGGGGGGGGGTAGATTCCCGTGATTCATCACTTACATACAATACCCAGTGCTCATCCCAAGTGCCCTCCTCAGTGCCCATCACCCATTTAGTCCACCCACCCACCCAACATCCCTCCAGCAACCCTCAGTCTGTTTTCTGTATTTAAGAGCCTTTTGTGGTTTGCCTCCCTCTCTGTTTGAAACTATTTTTTTCCCCTTTCCTTCCCCCATGGTCTTCTGTTAAGTTTCTCAAGTTCCATATATGAGTGAAAGCATATGATATCTTTCTTTCTCTGACTTATTTCACTTAGCGTAATACCCTCCAGGTCCATTCACATTGTTGGCAAATGGCAGGATTTCACTCTTTCTCATTGCCAAGTAGTATTCCATTGTGTATAGAAACCACATCTCCTTTACTCATTCATCCTTTGATGGACATTTCGGCTCTTTCCATAATTTGGCTATTGTTGAAAGTGTTGCTATAAACATTGG
Source organism: Panthera leo (assembly GCF_018350215.1). Taxonomy (NCBI): domain Eukaryota; kingdom Metazoa; phylum Chordata; class Mammalia; order Carnivora; family Felidae; genus Panthera; species Panthera leo. Next base: position 142,300,337 of record NC_056687.1, on the reverse strand, counting down.
AGCACATGTGCCCCTATGAATCAGCACTCCTGTATCCTTTGGATAAATTCCTAGTAGTGCTATTGCTGCGTTCTAGGGTATTTCTATTTTTAATTTTTTGAGGAAACTCCACACTGTTTTCCAGAGCAGCTGCACCAGTTTGCATTCCCACCAACAGTGCAAGAAGGTTCCCGTTTCCCCACATTCTCACCAGCATCTGTTGTTTCCTGAGTTATTAATTTTAGCCACTCTGACTGGTGTGAGGTGGTATTTCAATGTGGTTTTGATTTGTATTTCCCTGATGATGAGTGATATTGAATGTCTTTTCATGTGTCTGTTGGCCATCTGGATGTCTTCTTTGGAAAAGTGTCTATTCATGTCTTCTGCCCATTTCTTCACTGGAATATTTGTTTTTCAGGTGTTGACTTTCATAAGTTCTTTATAGATTTTGTATACCAACACTTTATCCCATATGTCATATGCAAATATCTTCTCCCATTCCATCAGTTGCCTTTGAGTTTTGACTGTTTCCTTTGCAGTGCTGAAGCTTTTTACTTTGATGAGGTCCCAATAGTTCATTTTTGCTTTTATTTCTCTTGCCTTTGGCAGATCTCCACCTTCAATATAAAGCAAGCTATGGGAGAGAGTGTCTATATAGTTATAAATATTATCTATGCACAATCTAACAACTCTCCAGATAACCTTCTACCCAATATTCTGTGAAATTTCATTATTGAGCTCAAGGAAAGGGGAAAAGATCTCTGGAAATTCCCGAGTAGAAGAGGAACTATATTTGAACTACGTAATTCCCAGCAGCAGATGCTAAAAACAGCCAGGATGGATGACTGTTTGCAAAATATTGAGACATATATTTGTATTTCGAGGAAATGCATTCAAGGAATTTCTATCATGACTTCTATTTGAATCAATAGAGTGATCTTCACAAAATATTTCAATCACCAGATAATTTAGGTCACTATACCTACTTGGCGTTAGTATATGCTATAAATACAATTACATTTATCAAATTTTTACAAGAGGAAGCTACAGGGAAAATATTTAAATATATATATTTTTTTGTTTCCACAAATTAGGCATTTGCTTCTCAAAAGCATTCTGATGTTTATAGAGATTTTGACAGAGTAATGAATAAATACATTTTTATGGCAGGACAAGTACCAGTTTCAAGATAACAGAGCAACGCAAAGTAATAAAACATTCAAGTAAGACAAACATTTCATAGAGGTTCTGATTTTGCCGTCTGACCATCAAGAAAAAATGGAGAAAGCACACCAGCTGCATGTCAAATAGGCACCCTGATAACCAAATGGCCTTAAGCATTCCACTGCAGAATAAATTACTTAAGGCTTCTGAATTTTGTTGTCTATTACAGTAATTACTCAACACAGATTATACCTTGAATTTTGACTTCAAAGCAGTCATTTCAATTTTGTATCTCACGAAATTTCATAACAGAAAAACCTGGAGGATTGGGTAAAGAAGAATGACCTTTTTTGTCTTTTGCTACCTAGAGAATTGTTTAGTCTTCTTTCTGTAATATTTATGTCTTCACTAAGGAGGGTTTGCTCCTAAAAACCCAGGATATCAGTTTCCTAACAGTGCACAAGAAAAGGAAGGCATAGCTCTTGTCTCCTGAATGATAAATCAATGAAACAGATCTCATAATTATTGAGTAACAGGCACTTAATTCTCATAACAACCCTCTGAGGGCGTCATTATCACCCTATTTGACAAATGTAAGAAAAGATGCTTAAAGAAGCAAACACCGTGTGTGAGTTACATCGCCACTAAATTCCACATCTTGAAGGAACATGGCCCCATTACCTGTACTATACTCAGGCTACCTTCCTGTCTCTGTATTTAATACAGAGACATGAATAAATACCTTCCTGTATTTAATACAGAGACATGAATAAATACCTTCCTGTATTTAATAGACCAGCAAAATAAAGGTAGCTCAGTATATTCAAAATTGTGTTTACAAATTTGCTACTCAATTCAACTGATCTGGGACATTATCTGAAGGTAGATCTATTACAGCGTGATATAGAAAGTCCTGAACTTTGAGTCAATTCACCTGTGATCTAGACCCATGTCTTTCTGTGTAGCCCTGAGGAAGGGACTAGTCTCTCTAAATCTCAGTTTTGCCCATTTGTAAAATGAAATGATTGGACTCAATGCATGGGTTTTGAACTGCTTGATGTTGTTTCATGAGTTACACAGAGCTGGTTCAGAGATCACCATGGGTTAGGATTACATGGCTGACTGAATTTATAGTCCAGATCCTTCATTCTCCTGGAACAGAATTATATATACACTCTTTAGCAGTGGTCTCATGGTGAGTAGGGTGTTCCCTGAATCTTGAGTCTGGATTTGGTCATGTTAATTGTTCTGAACAATGAGATATTAATAGATGTGATGTGATTGGAGGCTTGAAATGTGCCTGGGGCTAGAGCTTGTCCTCTTACACTTCATGATCTTTCATAAAGACAGCTTCTCACTGGTATTGCCTGTCCCTTTAACCTGGGACCCACACGAGACACATGAAGACTGCACCTGAGCCCAACCAACAACCTGGAGCCCAGACCAGAAGGACAGCCGTCCAGGAAGCCCAGCCTACATCGTCAGAGTTTCACGAGGACAAATGCTTGCTGGTGTAAGCTACTGAGATTGTCGCGTTGTATGCAGCATAAACTGCCTAAGAAAGAGCACTAGAGGAAGCCTCGTTGCTTGGGCTCTGTTTATATATTTGGCAGCCTCATAACATTTCCCTCGAAGAATAGGTCCCCAGCCAAAAGTTTGAAAAACACTGACGTAGATGGTAACTTACATCCCTTTGGGAAATAAGATTTCATGATTCAAAGTCCATTTTTTAATAAAAATAACAAAGTAACTATTAGAAAATGCAGTATATAAGACCGACTACTCTAACTCCATAAATAAGCCCATCAGGAGATGAACATGAAGCAAAATATTCCCACATAACAAGGATTGCAATGTGGTGGTACTACATTTCGGCATCTATCAGTATGTGGCATTTTATCCATGTTTTAGTGAACAAAATTATGGCATAGAAGACAATAAATTAATTGGAAGTTGTTGGTAATTTGAATAATGCATTTCCTTTTTGGCTAGCATTATCCTCTTAATTATTTCATCATCTCTGGGGTGAGGGTTATTGGATCGTTATTAATGGTTTTTTTGTTTTTGTTTTTGTTTTTGTTTTCACTTTGTGTATCAGAAACTGACACTCACCGATTGAGAGGTATTCAGAATCAGGGCCCTAGCCTTCCTGCATCTCTGAAGGCCCAATAGTCTCTCCAATGTAGATGGTATTGCATCGTAAGCTATAAGGAACCAGGACTTAGACTCAGAGGTCCGAGTTTCCACACCAATTTCTGCCCCACGGCTAGTTGTTGACCCCAGTCAACTCACTGGATCTCCCTTCACCTGTGTGCTTACCTGGGAGTAAGGCACCTGGCCCAGAGTATCTCTAATGTGCTTATCAGCTCCCAGCTCCCTTCAGTGTTTGTGACAATGACACTAGAAATGGTGTCAGAGAGAGTAATATCAGACTCCCTAAGATTGATATGGACAGTTTGGAAAAGCAAGAATTCTGAAAAAGTGGTGTTGGCTAGGTAGAGTAAGGGTCAGGTTGGCTAGGTACGGTAAGAGGAAAATACTGTCTGACCCATCCTGAAACTCATACACGGTCACAACATAGCATCTCTACGTTCTCTAGAGTTGGGGACTTCCAGTGGAAAGCTATAGTAAACTGAGGCTACACTCTCAAAGGTAATAACTACCTGCCTTAATCCCAGGTAGAAAGTGCTTCTTGGGCAAATCTTGTCATCAGTCACGATATATGGTGAATTATATGACAGAGGTCAAGAGCTAGTGACCCACACACCGGTTGTATTTGGCATGCATGGTGTTTAAAAATATGAATTTATCGCTAATATTTAAAAACCAGGAATTTCCCCCCCAAAAAATTCAGACTTCAGGGTTTTTTTTTGTTTGTTTGTTTGTTTTTTACGAAAAACTAGAAGATTTAGCAAGTGCTGAGTCTATATTCCAACGCGGCAACAAATGGCCAGAGGTACGAAGGAGCTGCCTCCTTCAGATGGGGCCTGTGGTTCCTGGTTATCAACAACTTTGCTGCTTGTCTACTATTCATTCTGGCCACCTGCTTAGGCCCCATCCACGAACCCTGAGAGAGAGCCAAGGAAAAGACACGAGGGTTGGCCTGCAGGTTTCCAAAGATCATACTTGAAAGCAAAACCAGTGAAGCATGAATTGTGCTGGGCAAAAGCATTGTAGATCACCAGAGAAGCCTACATACATTGCATTAGAAATACTCATCTATACAGGGCGCCTGGATGGCTCAGTCGGTTAAGCATCCAACTTTAGGTCATGATCTCATGGTTCATGGGTTCATGGGTTCATGGGTTGGAGCCCTGCGTCAGGCTCTGTGCTGACAGCTCAGAGCCTAGAGCCTGCTTCAGCTTCTGTGTCTCCTTCTCTCTCTGCCCCTCCCCCACTTGCTCTCTCTCTCTCTCTCTCTCTCTCTCTTTCAAAAATAAAGAAACATTTAAAAATTAAAAAAATATATATAGAGAGAAAGAGAGTAGTCTAGTTTGAAAACATAAAATAAAGGTGCATTTTTCAAGTCCAAAAAGATTTTGCAAAACTGATTCATTTTACTTTTTGCCTACAACTGTATGGTTATTAGTATGGAGAGCCCAGCTTCCCTCAAAGTCCATTTTAACGTAGGTGCTAATGATGGGAGTTTTCTCAATTGTCTAAGCAGTGGTCAGGAATACGTGTAGGTGTCCCCCTCAGCTCTATTCCCGGATTTTTCACCAGAAATTACAGAAAATATGACTTCCAGCAAGGAAAAGTGGGTGCTAGCTGTTAAACTTTTATTTTGCCCCCATAGTACAGGTAGCCATTCTCAAATTTTAGCTGTGTCAGAATCACCTGGAGGGTTTGTTCCAGCACAGATCGATGGGCACCCCTACAGCTTCTGATTCAGCAGGTCCGGGTGGTGGGATTGGGAATTTGCATTTCTAACAAGTTCCCAGGTGATGCCCAGAGCTGCTGGCCCTAGGGGCACGCCTGGAGCAGCACAGAAATAGCACAGCTACCTATCCGGCTTCAACTTTTCCATTTGTAACACAAGGGTGAGGTCTAATTCCCTCTGAAGTCTTTTTTTTTTTTTTTTTGGCTTATCAGAGAAGAGTGTAGAAAACCAGTTTTCCTTCCTTGCAAGGTAGCCTCGTGCAATTGTGTTTTCTTTCTTTCTGGACATGCAATGAGTTTAACACCGAGTAATGGCAAAAAGGCTCTTTAATGGGAAAACTACATTTTGTTTCTCAGCTTTTCTATTGTGTTCTTCCCGGGGAAAAGCAGTCTTATTTTCTTTCCCTCTGTGCTTTAGAAAGTAGAAAAGGATGGAAAAGTTCTAAATCCACACACATTTAAGAAGTTTGAGAATAATTATTGCTGAGAATAACAATTTTATCTTCAGCCTTAATTTAGGAGTCAAACGATAAGTCATACGATTTAAAAAAATAAAGCGGCATCCACTAGCTTTTAATTAATGAACGTCATTGTGCCTTTTAGCACAAGGATTCCACATTTTAAGATGGTTCTGAATGAGCCTCAGTGATAGATTATTTACTGTAATCTTTCCTGTGCTAATGAGGCCCAGACTGTTACTAAGATGTCAATACAATTTGATCCTGTCAAAATAAATTTCATTTGACTCATACTCTCCCTTCAGGGTCACCAGTCAGAGACTGATCAATAATTTAGTAGGGGTTGGCCTTCCTCAGAAATAATTTCCTAATAACCATAAATATAAGCTAGCCTCTAGGCATCTAAATCCAAATGCCATTTCTTATTGGTGAAAACGCTACTAACACTACAAGGCAGCTCATTTTTTGTAGCTATTTGCTCACTGACGAGACCTTTTTATTCCCCTTCATATTTTCCTTTGTGGTGAAAAGAAAACATATAAATATGTATCTGTCCATATGTGTATGCATGTGTGCGTATATATATATTTCCATATATATATATATATATATATATATATATATACACACACACATAATCCAAATCACTGAATAACTGTATGAGTATATATACTTACACATACTTTTATTGGGATACAACATATATTTATTGCACTAATATTAAGATATAGCTTGATGATTTTGCACACGTGTAAACACTCAAGTGCCCACCACCAGACCAAGCTACAGAGCATTTCCATAACCTCATGCTTAAGTCCTTACCCAAGTCATTGTCTGCAACTCTCCACCCTCAACCAAGGTAATCATCAGTCTAACTTCTGTCATTACCAATTAGTTTCCCTCATTCTTTAAATTCACGTGAATAGTATCAGACAGTAAAGATATCGTCTTTTGTGTCTGATTTCTTTCACCTGGCCTAATGTCTATTAGACTGATCCATACTGTTGCATATATCAGGCATTCGTTCCTTTTCATTACCATGCCGTAGGAATATACCACAACCTCTCTGTCCAGTCTTACAGTGACGGACATTGGACTTGTTTCCAGGGCAGTGTAGCATGATTACATGCTACAAATGTTTGTGTACTTGTCATTCAAGCACCTTCTCTGTTATCCACCCGAGAAGACAATGATAGAATGGCTTGTTCAATGGTCCTATATTTTCTAGTTTTCATCTATCTGCACGTGGCTCTGACATGATGTTTGTTTGTACCTGTATATAGCCAAGGTTAGGCAAGGGGGATTTGAAAGGAAAGTGGAGTCAATTGTAAGAATACTACCAATATGTCCCCATTTAATTATTCAAAATGAATCAAGACTGGGTCTATTTGGGGCAGTTTTATGATATGACAATCTGAGAGCCACAAGAGACATCAGAGGCCAAATCATGCCAAGCACCTACAGGCAGATATGATGTTTCAAGTACAATTAACACCAGAGAGGTTTAGAGACTTTTTCAAAGTCACACAGCTGGTAAGTGACCTTTGTAGTCATTCTAGAGCCCAGTAGTGTTGGGATCACAAGTCAAGTCTTTGTGTTGTTCAAACTGCCCTGTACTGGGGTGCCTGGCCAAGAGGGTGGGAGTGAGGGTGACAGCCAACAAATTATTGCCAGTAAAACACTAATTGGGGAACTCAACTCACTTTTGCAAAGACTGCTAGATCACTCTGGTGAATGTAGTTGTCACTCCTGGGTGCCATCTTGGCAGGAGAGCCTTGGCCAGGTTCTAATCATTGATGGTAGAAGCACAGCCATTTCAAGGATAAGCTAACCTGAGGAATTGTCCTAGATGCTGAAAGGAGCAGTCAATTCCCTTCAATATCAGACTGTCCCTTCTTTTCCACCCTGCACTGTCAATCAGAAAGCAGTCTTTTGGAGGAAAGAGGGCAGCTAAACTAGCTGGTGTTTAAAAGGGCCCATGACTCATGTGTTTACATAATCAGCCCATTCTAGCACTACCACTCCCAATTAAAGCCAATCCCTTCTTCCAGGCACTCTCTCAGGCTGCCTATTATGCTGATGTGAGTGATTTTCTCCTTCCAGCCTGTCCTTGATGCTCATTTCCACTGGCATAAACAAACCCACGACCGGTAAGGAAGCAGGGACAGAATATGATTTATTTCTTCCACCTGTCACGATGTGCTTGTGGGGGCTGAGTAGGAATTAGCAAGGGCTGTTGTTGGGTCTTACTGGGAACAATAATTCAGTATTTATTGAGTTAATCCCTCTTGTCTTCCTGTTGATAGATTCTCATGCCAGGTTCCACAATAGAGACTAGAAATAAACCAAATCAGACAGAAAATAGAAGGACCAGCAGAAATGAACTCAGCTCATTGCAATTCTGTAATTAAGTCACAAATCCCTTCTCTCAATTTTAACAGAATAAATTCAGCGAATGTTTACTGGACACCTATTAGGTTCCATGGATACAAAAATAAGCCACAGTCTCTGTTATCAAGAAAGTTTCTATTTAGAAGGATAATTGGGACAAATGCAGCTTTAGTTTCTTTGCTCATTCATTTAATAATAGATGTTGAGTTTCTCCACTCTTCTAAACACTGTGCTAGGTTCTCAGCATGCATATATGAATAATGTTGGCCTCGTGGTCCAGAATGGCAATAACATAAGGCGGAATAATAGAATCACAGCAGTAGCAAAGGCATATTCTACAAATATTAGCCCTACTCTGTGTTGGACGCTTGGGATAGGATAATAAAAAATACACACAAAAACCTTCTCATGTTTTTCTGGGGGAGAAAGCAAATAAACAAGAATATTATAGATTTTGGTAAATGCTCTGAAAGAGCACTAATAAGTATCATTAACAATGAATACGTAAATAATAATAATCAAAAACAGCCATCAGTAAATTGCTATATGCTCAACTGTGTGCCTTTAACATCTATTTTTTTAAAAGTTAGTCTTCAAAATAAACACTATGAGCTATTTATTATACCAGATTTGCAGAGGACGAAAATGAGATTCAGAGAGGTGAGGAAGTTTCCCAAGGTCACACAGCACTGCAGTGGCAGAGCCAGAGATTTGAACACAGATCCCTCTGCCTCCAGAGTCAGAGCTCTTAACCTCAAAACTGTGAAGTGCTTTGGCAATTCAGCGGAGGGAAAGGGGATGGTGATGAGGGGGAGGAAACATCACACATGGTCAGAGGTAGGATTTGAAAATGTCTCCTAGAGAAGTTCTTTTTTTCTTTTTTTTTAATGTTTATTTATTTTTGAGAGAGAGAGAGACACACACACACAGAGTGTGAGCAGGGGAGGGGCAGAGAAAGAGGGAGACACAAAATCCAAATCAGGCTCCAGGCTATCAGGACAGAGACTGACATCGGCTCAAACCCACGAACCAGGAGATCATGACCTGAGCTCAAGTTGGAAACTTAACCACCCGAGCCACCCAGGGAGCCTGAGAAGTTCTTTAAGACAAGACTGATGGATTGCCTCTGAGATAGGGCAGAGGGAGCTCACCTACAGAAAAAAACATTTCCATTCTCACTGATGGCCAACACTTACTAAGGAACTGAATGGTTAATTTAAGGATTTTGGGGGATTAATTAAACTTGAACTTCTTTATATACGGCCTTGACCACTGTCCTACCCTTTACAAGTACAAAGAAGGGAAACAAGACTGGATGGCTGATTCAAGACCTTTTGTCTACATCAGAAGGGGAGAGTAAGGAAAAATTTGTTCTATCAAGTCAATCAGGGATCCAGATTTCTTCGATCTTGTCAAATTCCTGAGGCATTTAAAAGCCATATTAATAACTGGTTCCTAAAGCAAGCCCAAGCAAATAAACTAGCCAATTAAAAAAAAAAAAGATACTTCTTAAGTAAGAGAAATTCCGAAGGAATTCAATACCCAAAAAAGGCTTACATAGTGAGTTTGCTGACTCCAGGTTTTGCCTACCTATAAAAAAAGACACATACATTAGTGGCCTTTTACAGTTTTCAGTGGGTCCATTCAGCCTATGGAAAAATTAATTCCTTATAAATCTTTATCTCCATATTTATCTGAGTCATCAAGAATGCAACTAGGGCTCCTGGGTGGCTCAGTTGGCTAAGCGTCCAACTCTTGATTTCTGCTCAGGTCATGATCTCATGGTTCATGAGTTTGAGCCCCACATCGGGCTCTGCACTCACAGTGAGGAGCCTGCTTGGGATTCTGTCTCTCTCCCTCTCTGTCCCTCCCCTGCTCGTGCTCTCTGTCTCAGAATAAATAAATAAACTTAGAAAAAAATAATAAGAATGCAACTAACCACCAGAGAAGGAATGGTGGGTTATCGTGGGGCGAACAGCTCATGCTCCCATAACTTACTTGCTGGCTGCACCCTTGTCATCAGCCTGTGACCCAACCCAAACCCTGAATTGCATTTAGAACATCTATATGGAATCGAAACACCATTTTTTAGTATTTGAACTCTTGACTACTCTGTGGCATTAGCCACTGCTCACTTGTGGAGTCAGAGTTATGGATCACACATATGACAGAAACGAACTCCCTGAGAACTGACAGGAAAAAAAAGACATATAATTGGGCATGTGGTGCCTCAGAGTGGAGAGAAGGCAGGAGACTGGGGCTGGAAGCAAGACAGGAAATAAAACCCTCGCAGGAATTACTGGGCTGCCTCAGTTGGGAGCTGCTACTTCCTTGGAAGGAATAAAAATGCTTGTCCTCATGTACCTCTAATCGAGGTGTTAATGACAGCAATGAGGGGGGTATCTGTCCTTGCTTGGAGTACCTGACCGCTGCTGGGCTACACAGAAGCCACACATAATCTAGTGACGGCATCCCTCATAAGAAAATCAGACGCTATTAGGAAAGGAGAGGAATGGAGGTGGGTAGCCAAAGGAACGTCAAAAGTCCATTGTGTCTCCCTTTGTGAAGTTTCCCCCTCCCCGTGGTATATAACACTGTTCTGATTTTTCCCTTACCTCTCCATCCATTTCTTCCTTTATCTCTAGATTGTAAGATTCTTGAGGAAGGGAAACATGTTTCACTTGGTTTTGTATTCTCCAGCACCCAGTACGTTGCCTGGAAGGTAGGAGGCACTCAGTTTCCGGGTGAATGAAAGAGTACAAAAATGAATACATTTCTGCCATATGTAGTCTCTATCCACAAAGAATTTAACGATCAAAGTTTATTAAGTTTAGGCATAGAAAAATAAGTCCAAGTAAGTGATGCAGGATGAAGTACGCACAGCCTGTGATGCAGGCAGAAAGGAAGGTGGTAGAAATTCACGGGAAGAGAGGTGGTGCCCTCAGGAAAATAACACAAGACTGGACAGTCTGGAGGTGGCCAGAGCAGACAGGACCTTGCCAGTGGTGTGAGGAAAGTAACAGAGCTGTAGATAGTGTGGTGTGGGCACAAGACTGCAAGCGATTTGGTTTTGCTGAAAGTTTGCTGAAATTTCTCGAAGATTCAGGAAAAAAAAATGTAGAGAAATGCGAAGAGGTCACATTCTGGAGGCCCTTGGATGGCATGTTAAGGAGTTCGGACTGAATCCTTTTAGGCAGAGAGAAAAGCAATCATGTTGGTATTTGAAACAGCAAAACTTGAGAGGAGCCAAAGCTGGAGGGAAGGGCGGGCAATAAGGAGTTAAGGATCAGTTTGGGGGTTGGGTACAAATTTGTCTATTCTCTCAGGTATCTCCCTGCTTCCTGCACTCGAGAAGCTCATCTCAGCTCCTCCTTCTGCCTATGTGAATTGTTCATTAAGACATCATTTTATAAAAATTTAATTATATGAGGGGCGCCTGGGTGGCTCAGTCGGTTAAGCATCCGACTTCGGCTCAGGTCACGATCTCGCGGTCCGTGAGTTCGAGCCCCGCGTCAGGCTCTGGGCTGATGGCTCAGAGCCTGGAGCCTGCTTCCGATTCTGTGTCTCCCTCTCTCTCTGACCCTCCCCCATTCATGCTCTGTCTCTCTCTGTCTCAAAAATAAATAAACTTAAAAAAAAATTTAAAAAAAATTTAATTATATGAGTAATACAAATACACACGTACGTATCAGCTATGGTGATATCACTTTTAAACATAGGCCCAATCCTAGGTGTCTCCCTAAAAGGATCCACGGCCAACAATCTGGTGTCCTCTTCTATTTTTTTTAATGTATTTGCATGTATATGCATATTGTTTTATGCGTTTCTTTAAGCATAACTGCTATCATATTACACACGACTTTGTTTATACAGCATTTTGTTGTGGATGTCTTTCCATGTTTCCAGAGTGATCTGATTATGTTTCATACCTGCATAAAATTCTAGAGGGTGGCTACATGTCTGCTTATTCCCTTAAGTTGTTCTCGTCTGCACTGTTAGATCTACAGATGCAGCTAACATCCTCAGACTTGCGTCTTCATGTGTGTGTGTTTTCCAGCAAAGCGTCTAAGAAGAGCTATTGCTGGATGGAAAACTGTGCCCATATATAATTTAATAGATTTTGCCAAATTACTCTCCTAAATGGCTGTAGCAATTTATGGTTCCACCCACAGTGTGAGATGCCGTTCCAAATTCCATTAATTACTGCCCCTCCTCTGTGAATTAGTCCTCTCCCCACACATCGGTCCGCAAAAAGCCACCCATCACTTTGAACTATTACAGCACTTTTTTTTTCTCTACTACTCATCTGACAACTAATGAATCCTGTCTTGTATTCTACTTATTTTACATATTTTTATCTTCTTTCCCCAAATAGACTGCAAATGTATCCAGAACATGAGCCTTATTCTACTCATGTTTACGTCTTTGAGTGTCCGTGTTACCAGAAGTAGAACAAACCCAGTAGTTACAGGGTAACATTGTGAAGACAGAAATTAGTCTGGCTTCCTAAACCGGAGGAAGCTTTATAGAACTCAGAATGTCAGCTGGCATCATGAGAGTTGACAAAGTATTACTGCCATCACACTTCAAGGAAATCGGGATTCCTAACACTTCCAGTGGAACAAACCCTTCTCCACTTTGCTATCAGGATTTTAGTTAATTACTCTTGCCAGTCACACGTCCTTCCTTCCCTGATTCTGCCAATGGGGTGATAAACACTAGAACACCAGTTTCTTAATGACTGAGGAAATACACAATAAACAGGCCCCCTGCCCATGGCCGGTGGGTGTTTCATAGATCGCGTTGCTGGCGTGTTAAATTTAGGCTTGTGGAGCTAAATGCTGCTTTCCTCTGTCCTACCCGGTTTAGCCCACCGGGTAAAATGTGGCCCAATGAAGGCACCAAGTTTACCAATCACTTTAGCAGCTCCACCTACTGTGAAAAGTAGTTAATAATGCAGTAGAGATTCTCTGTCTCCCCAGGGTGGTAAAGGTTGATAACTTAATCTTAAGAATTGTAGCATTCACCATCTCCCCAGATCAGGGACTTCCTATCATCAGTGTTGAAATGCCCGTGTATAGTAACAAGAGACAAATGTTACCCCTGTGAAACCGAGGGGCTCATTAGGAGAAAGATCAATGTAACATTTATCTCAAAGGAATACATTTGCACCCAGTATATATAGATCACAGAAACCTCTTTTTCCACTGGGATAGCCACCTGCGTGCTGGCAGGGGGTGAGGGCAGGGTGAGGAAGGAGGCAGCATCTGATGTCTGTCTTTTCCAAAATCATATATCTTGTATGACGCACAAAATATGATGCACCTTCAGTAATTTCTGACCATCTTACGCTTGTTAGAACCAAGGTCAGTAACTCTTTATAATTTCAATAGGTCTCACTTTTATATACCAAGGGACCACTATATGTTCTGATTAGGCACTCTAAAAGGCTATATGAAAAAAAAAAAAAGAATATGAGGAATTAACATGCATAATCTTTAAATTAATCTAGGTGGATGCACAGGAATAAAGGAAAGAAAGAAAGAAAGTCTTAATTCTGAAGCCTGGATATGTAGTCTACTCTGTTTCAAGGTAACATCAAATGCCTGGTAGTTACTTAGAGAAATAAGTCCCTCTTCCCAATTTGCCTACCTACTTCATTCAATTCAATTCACTTCGTTCATCCAAGAATTGAATGAATGAATGAATGAATGAAGAAAGAAATAAAAGAAATAAACTTTTTAAAGTTTATTTATTTTGAGAGACAGCGAGAGCATGTGCATGCATGCATATGAGCTGGGGTGGGGTAAAGAGAGAGAGAGAGAGAGAGAGAGAGAGAGAGAGAGAGAGAGAATCCCAAGCAAGCTCCATGCGCAAAGCCCAACGTGGGGTTTGTTCTCATGAACCGTGAGATCATGACCTGAGCTGAAACCAAGAGTCGGATGCTTAACTAACTGAGGCACCCGGGCGACCCTCAATTCTGTTTTTATATTAAGTTTCTATAACTTGAATGTTTATTAATAGTCTCCATTGAATAATGGGAATGATGGTGAGCATCGGGGTTAATACTTGGGGTGTTCAAATCCAGTGACCCCAATCTTCCTCTCCTGCATCCTGGAAACTCCACTTGTGCAGTTCCAGGAAGCCAGGCCTGAGAGCCTCTGTCTGCATCTGCAGTGCCCCTGTGGCTTCATGGCAGACGTGGCACGTGATAATACATACCCTCCCAGAGAGCACATCCATGCATCGAAATTGTATGTCCTTCCCAGCAAATGTGAAGACAACCAACAATTTCTACCGTATTTAAAATGATCAAAACCAGAAAATAAAACTATAAAGGAAGTGGAGAATGCCATCAGAAGCATTCATCAGAGGGTCCTCCAAAATATGAACCAGAATAAATGTTCTATCTTATGGGAGAAAAGTGAAAAGAATGCAGAACAAATGGGTAAGTTGACAGACACGATCTTACTTCTTTGTTCCTTTTGTTAGGCTGTTTACCTCAATGCTATTTATGAATTCCTCTTGTGAGCCTCTATCAGTAAGTGTCTAGTAGCTGCCTAATACCTGTTGATTAATTATTGAATTTCCTATAATATTCACCATTCAAATACTTTCCCATGCAAGAACTCTGCACATTTCTTTGGAGAGTGACCATAGTCAGGTCTAACTGCCATCATCCAAACCTTGGAAGTATATTCTGTCTACTGTGCTTGCTGCTACTATTTATTAGAAGATTAGCAGTTATTATCCACTATTACCCTTTGTTGTCACTTCTTATAATGGCAATCCATTGAGAGCCATAATTTTACACAGATTGGCATTTCTTCGCATCTTTCCAGCCACTAAAGTGTTGACCTAAGGGGTAAAATGAGAAACTGAATTTCCTATCTTGGGAAAGGTTTTTGGAAATTCACATTCAAATTGGGAACAAGAGGGGCACCTGGGTGGCTCAGTTGGTTGAACGCCTGACTTCAGCTCGGGTCATGATCTCCTGGCTCCTGAGTTCGAGCCCCGCATTGGGCTCTGTGCTGACAGCTGGGACCCTGGAGTCTGCTTTGGATTCTCTGTCTTTCTGCCCCTAACCCACTGGCATTCTGTCTCTGTCTCTCTCAAAAATAAATAAACATTAAAAAAAATTTTTTTTCAAATTGAGAACAAGAAACCTCATGTAAATATTTTCCAAGATTGTATCCATTGTGGTAGTTTGCACATGCAAAATAATGGAAAAAATACCATTGTTCTGGGAATTCAAGTTAGGAGTTCACTTGAGAATTGCTTTTGATTATTTATGTCTTGGTTGATAGAAGGTGCTCAGTGAGCTCATTAGACATTCTGGTCATCACATGAAATCAATTCAAGCAATTGTTCTTCAGCATCTATCTCATTCCAAATGGCATTCGAGACCCTGAGGTTATAAAGATGAGTGAGACGTAATTCCTGCCCTCAAGGTGGTTACAGTTTAGTAAAAGTGTAAATGATTTCACTGGATCATTGGAAGATATAAATATAGGTGAAACCTGTACAATTGATGCTTAGGATTTTAGTGTGGAATAACAGGATACTTTGAGGCCTTTTTGACTGGTAAAGGGTTTTATTTTCCAGATGTGGTATTGATTGCTCTGAGTCCCTAACCCAAAGTGTTGACCATGACTGCCATAGACAGTGGAGAAATGTTATAGATGGTAGGGAGATAGAAAAATATTAAGGTAAAACTCATCTGTCCCCCTACGAAAAGATTTCTCATGATAGAATGGGAATTTTTCTTTAGAACCCTAGCTCCAAACTGGACATAAATTCTTAACATGGTCCTATCTCAAAGGATATTGTAAAAATAAAAATGCTTCCAATCAAATTAATTTCCTGCTGGTGTTATGATATCTTAAATAATTAAGAATCTGTCTTAAATAATTAAGAACCTAGATGCTAGAATTTATTAATTCTAATAATCTACAGCTAACTTGGCATTAATGGAGCCCTACATACAATGGGCATGCAAACAACAGTTTTAAATGTTTAAAACCAGTTGGAAATAAAATACTACCTTAAGAATCCCAGTCGTGCTTTGTTCCTTTAGAAAATCAAATCCTTTCCTCAGAGATAATGCAAAAGTAAGTTTTAGTCCAGTCCATATTATAATTATGAAAAGATTAATGAGACACTTTGGTATTCTTTTAAATGATTAAATGGTTTCATCAAAAGGTTTCAAGTAAATGTTGAGATACCATGCAATTAAAACAAACAAACCAAAAATCACTTCCCCTCCCCCAAATCCTCAATTACTTCTATAATACCCAACTACTTGGTTTTTCATTCAAGGTTTTTTCTTATTGGGTCAATCTCTATCTTTCCACTATTCAAGTTTTATATCAAAATTTAAGCCAAGTCAGCCTAAATATCCTCCAGACACATGCTATGGACTTTCCCACCATTAGATTAATATTTCCAGATACTATTTCATGCATGTCTCTATTCCTAGGATCTAGCACAGTATTTAGTACATGGGAAATAGTCTGAAAACTGACCTGTAATCCTATATCCTTCTCTGATATTTATTCCGTCCAAAATTCCATTTCTCTCATTACTTCTCCAAATACCATTGAATAAAATACTAAAGACACCTGCTTCTGAAAGCTTCCACAATTTCCACTTTCTGTGCATTTTACACACACTATGAGTACAATACACCTGAGTCCACCTTACAATTAATTACAGGCAAGTCCTAACCTCCCCTATTAAAATATTAGTGCTATGAGTTCAGAGATGGCTTCATTCCTCTTTACATCCCTAGCAAAGCTCATGCACACAATTGATGGGCGAATCTTTTTATTTGCTGAAGAGTCTCCTATTTCTGAATTCAGTATTTCCTCAGATGTGAAACACAGATTTGTTGGCCAATATTTGGTCCTTTTAGATTGAAGCCCCATCCCTTACCATCGCTTAGAATATTATATTTGAGCATAGCCCAAGTAACTATGTCCCTTTATTTCTGTCCTTGGAGTTAGAACTTTGGAGCATAGCATCCCAGTTTATATCAGTTTTCATAGAACATTTGCAAAGATCTCCCTTGTCGTACTAGGTAGGGAAAAGCTGAGTGCTCTGGTTACCTGTCTGCTATCTGATAAATTAACCTATTCAACCAGCTCTGAATAGTGGGAAGAAAATAGAGTTAGAGCCAGCCCCTTGAAGACTTTGCAGGGTAAGGACAAGAATGATGGGTGCAGATCCACAGTGGACCTACCAGTTTACTCCTCTAGGCTATCGTGAGAATTTAAGCACCTTGGGTCCAGGATTACCCTGTTGTTTAGAACACCCAGTCTCAAAACACAAAGGTAACTTTCTGAAGTTTTACCCAGGAGCTTCTGAGAATGATCATTGAACATCTGCTCCTTGATACTTAACAGGGTTTCAGGCCAGAAGAAACAAAACATGATGATTTCCACTGCAAAAGGAAAGCATCCATTAACGTAACTTCTATACTTCTATCGCAACAGTGATGGCTGAGAAACAAGTTATAAAAGAAGAGAAAGAGTTCTTGGAGATTTGATCAAAGGGTATAAATCTTTCAAAGAGGCTAGGGTCAGAGAACTTGATTTGGAAAGTACGTTGACAAATTTGACACTTGCAGTTCTGCCCAATGCAGACATCACTAATCAATCAAGGCATTAGGTTACCTCTGCACCATAGTCCAGGCAGTCATTGATACAGATACTATTTTCCCTCCTGCAGTTAGAGAACTGCAAACATGCAACCAACAGGACCCTCGTTTTCATTGCACATTCAGTTCTGCTCAACAAACTGAGTTTCTTGCTGCTCACTGGGGATTTAGAGCTGAATAAAACATAGTCACTGTCTTTAGTGGCATCACAGTCTAGAGAAGAAGACAGATTCTGAAATAATTGGTTTCACTACCATGGAAGGAATCATTGATTTTAGTACTAGAAGCAGTAAAGTTGGGTGCTTAGTTAAGTCTATGGTGGGGATAGTTATAGAGTGTATATCATACACATGAGCTGGGGAGACGTGAGCACAGAAGAGTTAGAAAGATACTCAAGAGGGAGGAGATAGCATGAGTAAAGCACTGATTGTGCAGCAGCATGGTGTGTGTGTGTGTGTGTGTGTGTGCATGTACGTGTTGCATATGTGGGAGGCATAATATAAAAAGTACAATATTTCTGGAGGGGAAAGTCTGAGATGGGAATTGCTATAAATGAGGTTGGATAGATAATCCAGGATCGGTTTAGGAAAGGCTGCTAAAAAATTTAACTTCATTCTCCACCCCACCCCCCACCAAAAAAAAAACTATAAAGCTGCATGGAAGGACTTTAAGGATTAATGGATGGGTGGATGGATGGATGGATGGGTAGATGGATGGACAAATGGATAGAGATAGATAGATAGATAGATAGATAGATAGATAGATAGATAGATAATAGGTAGACACAGAGATACAAATAAAGATTTCCAAGTTACATATTTAAGAGAAATCAGAACAGCTTGGGTTACAGATTGGAACCAAGGAGTACAGAAGGTCATAGGAAAAATCAGGTAAACTCAACTATAGTTACAGCTCTCTAGGAGTCTACCTAAGGAAGTTCCCAATAGCCATCCATGATAGAAACTGTCCAAACTACCATTTATGCTCTTTCTTCTAGCCTAAAACCATTTCAAATAGAATCAGCACTTTGGATAAAACAGGCCTTTGTTAAAATGAGCATATTACATCTGGAGGGACAGTGAGCTAGCTTTGCAAAGAGGGAAGCATGGAATTGCAATTCCATCCCATTTCATGAATTTGTCTTGCCTCTTAGATTAATTGCCGAAACAGGGTGTGATGGGATGGTACCTGAAAAAAGAAAGAGTTTGGCTAAGGGGAGTATAAAGTGGGAGGGAAATGGTAATACACGGGAAAATGCCTCCCAAAAGTGCCCTTTGCCAGAATAAGTGCATAGTTGAACAGCTGTACCAACACTTAGGGCTGCCAATAAAATACTGTATTCAATAGATTTATCAGCAAACATTTATCAACACTCACTATGTGCCATTGCATTCTATTAGGCTCTATGGTATCATAAGGTCTGAGCCTCATTCTCATGGAATTTTGGCTTTAAGTCGGAGATAGGCAAACATAAAACCGAGAGTGAAATTAAAAACCATGGGGTGCCTGGGTGGCTCAGTCAGTTAAAGTGTCCAACTTCGGCTCAGGTCATGATCTCATAGTTCATGGGTTCAAGCCCTGGGTTGGGCTCTGTGCTGACAGCTCAGAGCCTGGAGTCTGTTTAGGATTCTGTGTGTCTCTCTCTCTTTCTGCCCCTCCCCAACTTGTGCTCTGTCTCTTTTCATCTCTCAAAAATAAGTAACCGTTAAAAAAAAAAACAACAACAAGCTATGTACTATGTTATATTGCTGGATGGTTCACAGGGAACTAATAGAAACAGATCTTTCCTGTGGATATTTGAGAAAGCGAAACAGCTACAAAGGATGGTAAGATTAAAATAGGAAGAAGGATCCTGGGGACAAGAGAGTTTAAAATAACTTTCAAACTCCTCTCCATAACATAGGAGGAGATCAAGAAGGAAAGACAGGCAGGGAGAAGACAGCCAATGCTCACCGCACATTGGCTATATAAGGCCTGGACTTTCCTATATATTTTCATTTGATTCCAACGACAATCATCAGTCCTATTTTATAAATGTGGAAACTGAGGTTCGCAGAGCTTAAATGTCTTATGCAAGGTCACGCACGCAGCTGGTCAACAAACAGGCGGGGACAGAGACCCAGGGATGTCTGCCTTTAAAACGGGGTTTCTCCACCTCCACACAATTGAAATTTAGGAGCGTATGATTCTTTGTTGTGGTGAGCTGTCTTGCTCCCCCAATAGATGCCAGCAGCACACCCTCCACTGTGACAACCCAAAATATCTCTAGACATTGTCAAGTATCCCCCAGGAGATAAAACCGTCCCCAGTTGAGAGCCATCAATTCAAAAATGCTTCACATAATAGAAAGCTAAGAATGTAGTTTACTTTGAACATGGATTCAGAAGATAGTAAGAAAATCAACTTTGACGGACCATAAGGTACATATTAAAAGATGTAGAAAATCATGTTAAATAAATGCCTGAACACGGCAGCTTGAGTTAGGAAACAGGTGGGAATAGAGTAAGTTCTATAGACCCAGTCCGGTGGGTATGTCAGTTGCGACAGTCACATACCGGGTCCCCCAGCTGACGCAGCACGCCCTCCTGCTGCCACAGGCCCTGGCACGCTGTGGCCGGCAGTGTACCCTGAAAAGGATACTGATGGACCGACAGAAAGGGTTCTCCCCCGCCAGCCTCCCCGGTAACCCTCTCTGGATTCAAAGTCGGCTGCAAGTCCATCTGACTGTCAAGTGCACATCACGTGGCTGAGCCCTTCCTCGGACAAGGGTCTCCAATTATATATTTCTATAGCAGAAGGAAAGAAAAAGACAAATGTCCACTGCAGGGGTTTTCCCAGAGACAACAGACAATATGAACCCTTTGAAGACTGGAAGGAGATAATGTGTAATTTTTGCAAGAAGCAACATTAAAGAACTTGTAATTCCCACTCAGATAAACACTGAAGCAAGCTGAGAAGAGCTAAGAGGGCTGCCGTTTCACAGCATTGTAATGCTGTGTCGTTTGCTCCCCCACGGGCCTGCCAGAAATGGGGAGATGTCACCACGTAAATGCAGATGGATTCACTCTTTGTGTGAGAGGCTGGAGGGAGACTGATGGCTGACAACACTCTTGCAGGACATTTTCAGATGCTCCATTGTCCCCCGCTCCCCCAAACCCTCATTCTTGCCATTGTAGCCAATACTGTCGCCTCCCTCCACCTTCTCCTTTCATTGTCGGGCAATTTCAATTGTCTAAGTGCTGTTAAAACAGAGTGACTACATTTC
Source organism: Panthera leo (assembly GCF_018350215.1). Classification (NCBI taxonomy): domain Eukaryota; kingdom Metazoa; phylum Chordata; class Mammalia; order Carnivora; family Felidae; genus Panthera; species Panthera leo. Next base: position 142,279,543 of record NC_056687.1, on the reverse strand, counting down.
AGGGATGCATGATGAATAACCAAACAGTCTTCAAAGGAATGTAGATTTCTCTCTCATCTACATGTTCCAGGAAGAACTTTACAGCCCAATTTCCTATCCTTTTCAGAGGACAGAATCAAGACCTGGAGAACTGAAACTGCCATCCACTGTGGTCTCCTAGATGAAGGCTTATCCAGAAGGAATACATCAAAGGATGCATTTCCTATTTCTGCATAAGTTCTGAAACAACGAGTCAGCTTTACAATCAGTGCTTTCAAGTAAGTTACACCTTGAATTACGCAAAAGACCCGACCTTGCAAAAGTCCTTCACTTTCAGCCTTTGATCTCCTTCCCTCCCCCACCCCCCCTGGTTTCTCCTGTACAGATTGTCCCTATCTGTGGCTAGTGATTCAAAGACAAACCTAAATTGTCAAATCGGTCATAGAGAATGGTTAATGCTTCCTTTTTTTTGCTTATTGATGCAGAAAGCTCTTTCTCTGGGTAGAGATTTTCCTTTCTGTTGTAACCATAAAGTCCCTTTGACTTATTCCCTTGAGTATTTTCCCTAAAGTGTTGAAGCTGGCTCTACGGTCCAGCTGCCCCCCCTCAAAAACAGTCGTCTCCCTGACATGATATTATACATGGAAAAGCTGATAGACTCCACCAAAAGTCTGCTAGAACTGATACATGAATTCAGCAAAGTCGCAGGATACAAAATTAATGTACAGAAATCAGCTGCATTCTTATACACTAATAATGAAGCAACAGAAAGACAAATAAAGAAACTGATCCCATTCACAACTGCACCAAGAATCGTAAAATACCTAGGAATAAACCTAACCAAAGATGTAAAGATCTATATGCAGACAACTATAGAAAGCTTGTGAGGGAAATTGAAAAAGACACAAAGAAATGGAAAAACATTCATGCTCATGGATTGGAAGAATAAATATTGTTAAAATGTCAATACTACCCAAAGCTATCTACACATTCAATGCAATCCCAATCAAAATTGCACCAGCATTCTTCTCGAAGCTAGAACAAGCAATCCTAAAATTTGTATGGAACCACAAAAGACTCTGAATAGCTAAAGTAATATTGAAGAAGAAAACCAAAGTGGGAGGCATCATAATCCCAGACTTTAGCCTCTACTACAAAGCTGTAATCATCAAGACAGCGTGGTATTGGCACAAAAACAGACACATAGACCAATGGAATAGAAGAGAGACTCCACATCTCCAAAGGCAAGGGAATTAAAAGCAAAAATGAACTATTGGGACCTCATGAAGATAAAAAGCTTCTGCACTGCAAAGGAAACAATCAACAAAACAAAAAGGCAACCAATGGAATGGGAAAAGATATTTGCAAATGACATATTGGACAAAGGGCTAGCAACCAAAATCTATAAAGAACTCACCAAATTCCACACCCAAAAAACAAATAATCCAGTGAAGAAATGGGCAGAAAGCATGAATAGACACTTCTCTAAAGAAGACATCCAGATGCCAACAGGCACATGAAAAGATGCTCAACATCGCTCTTCATCAGGGAGATACAAATCAAAACCACACTGAGATACCACCTCACGCCAGTCAGAGTGGCCAAAATGAACAAATCAGGAGACTATAGATGCTGGAGAAGATGTGGAGAAACGGGAACCCTCTTGCACTGTTGGTAGAAATGCAGCCACTCTGCAAAACAGTGTGGAGGTTCCTCAAAAAATTAATAATAGAGCTACCCTACGACCTAGCAATAGCACTGATAGGAATTTACCCAAGGGATACAGGAGTGCTGATGCATAGGGGCACTTGTACCCCAATGTTTATAGCAGCACTTTCATCAATAGCCAAATTATGGAAAGAGCCTAAATGTCCATCAACTGATGAATGGATAAAGAAATTGTGGTTTATGTACACAATGGAATACTACTTGGCAATGAGAAAGAATGAAATATGACCTTTTGTAGTAAGGTGGATGGAACTGGAGAGTGTGATGCTAAGTGAAATAAGAGAAAGACAGATGCCATATGTTTTCACTTTTATGTAGATCCTGAGAAACTTCACAGAAGACCATGGGGGGAGGGGAAGGAAAAAAAAAAAAGAGAGAGGGAGGGAGCCAAACCATAAGAGACTCTTAAAAACTGAGATTAAACTGAGGGTTGATGGGGGGTGGGAGGGAGTGGAAAGTGGGTGATGGGCATTGAGGAGGGCACCTGTTGGGATGAGCACTGGGTGTTGTATGGAAACCAATTTGCCAACAAATTTCATATTAAAAAAAAAAAGTCATCTCCCATTAAAAGAAAAACAGGAAGGAAGGAATAATGGAAATAATGAGTTAATCTAGAAACAGCAAAGGACTGACCCTACCAGTGAGCTGTAGGAGATGGAGGGCTTATCTCTCCTTTCCTCTAGCAAAGAAATCAATATATATTGGGTTGAGCCAAGAAAGCTGTAGGCTATTTTTTCCAAATGATTTTTCCCTGCCTTTAAATCAATTCTCTGAATGGATTAAGAGTAGAAAAGAGAGAGAGAGATGCCTTGCACTGGGGAGGAAAACTTTTCCTTTCTTCCCTTCTAGCTTCTTTGGCTAGCCTAATAACTAAATTGACAGAAGACAGATTAACAGGTGGAAAAAAAAAAAAACAAAAACAAGCTTTGATTCGTACATACAACAGCTCATATAAGACTCAAAAAAGTGACAAAAACAGGCAGCTGTCATGCCTTTTAGACACATTTGTGAATAGTTGATAAGACAAAGAGGTAGCAAATTATTGAAGTAATAATGTTTGATTATATGGCCTATGTGGCCCTGAATTCCCTCTCTCTGGAAATAAAGGTGCCTTCTGCTCTCCAGGTGCAAGGAGGATACCTTTCACATGGGGAATTCATTTCTTGCTTTCAGGGGAACAGACAAAGTTTAGAGTGTCCTTCCAGCACTGGCTATTACTTGAGTGACTTTAATTCAAAACAATTAAAGTGGCATATTTTGCGTCAGCCTGCCCTGGACACCATCACTTTAATACAGATTTGGCTTTCCATCTCAGAAACAAGAGCTCTCTTTTGAACATTTCTTTCTTCCAGTGGGTTTACGGTGCAAGCGTATAGATTATTTAGGGTGCTTTCAGCAGCAGGTAACAGAAACTCCACACCAGGCTGATATAAGTGCTAGAAATTTTGTTTTCTAACAGAAAAAGAAATCCTGGGATAGCATGGGCCTCAGAGCTTTCTGATTTAGAAAGCTCGGGGTTTTGTTATTCCTCCAGTCCGCCAAGACTGGAGACAGTTTCATTTTGAGGATGGTAGCAAGGCAGCAGTTCAAGGTGATCAATGTATGTATGACATAATCCAGAGGCAAAGGAAATGTCTTCCTGTGTCCTTCCTGATGATGTGAAGAAAATTTTCTTAGGTGTTCCTCAATGTAATTTTATTTCTTAATAGCCAGAATTGAATCACATGCCTTCTCTAAACCCTTAGACTCATGGTTCACAAATTAGACAATACTATGATGTATTTTTCGTTGTCACAGTGATTGGGCAACGTTTAATGTTTAGCAGGAAATATTTAGGCTGCTAAATGTCTAGCAAATACATAAACGGCCCCGAACAACAACAACAACAACAACACAAATGATACCACCCAAAATGTCAAGAGATTTTTTGTGAGAAACATTATCCTTAACCTAATCAAGTAATCTTTGGACCAGGGAATGCTTTCAGTTTTCTCTTAGGCATTTGCCTGCAGAGAGCAAAGGATGGATACCTGAACAAAATAAAAAAGGATTTTCCTGTTAAGAAGAGATAAGTTGTCAATGTATTATACACTAATAATGAAGCAACAGAAAGACAAATAAACAAACTGATCCCATTCACAATTGCACCAAGAATCATAAAATACCTAAGAATAAACCTAACCAAAGATGTAAAGATATCCAATAATGCTTGCTGTATTATATTATCAACATCTGATTCCAAGACAAATGTCATTTATTCGCTTACTAGTGCACTGAAATGTTTCACGTTTTTAAAAAGCCTGCTTTGGACTTTTAGAGACTTAGGAGACCAATTATGAAGCTGGTGCAATAACCTGGGTGGGAAATTAAGTGACTATTAACTGAGGCAGTAGCACAGGAGATGGAGAGAAGTGAATGGATTCTAGACCTATATTGGACAGAAATCAATAGATCTTGGAGTGTCACTAGATTGAAAGTGTTTAGGATGGCTTTTTTGTTTGTGGAATTCTGATGCCACCCACTAAATCCCAGTCACTCTCATACCCATTGAAAACTGGCATCCAGCTTACCATTCTATTCTTCACCAATATGCATGCCATCCTCCCTGATGACGTCAATAACCCCACAGATAGTACATGCAATGCTTTGGCTCTCTATTTGTCACTTTCTCACCTCCAATTTTCTTGTTTTTCTTGCCTCTTCTTCCATTCATTCACATACTTATAACCTACGCCTCATTACTGATAGCTGGACCACTTTCAAAATCAAAGTTCCAAACTTTTCTATATTTATAGTTTACTCTCCTTCTGAAATCTTGGTTCTAATAATTATTCACTTCTGCCAAAGTCCCTTTTCACTGTCCAGTACCGCTCATTCATATCATTTTTTTTCTTTACCTAAGTAAGATTCAGTGGTCTATTATTAAAATTAAACCTTAGCATACAATTTTAGTTCATTTGTATCTGTCTACAGTCACAGCTAAATTCAAATCTCTACATGCTTTTGACTTAAACTGACTGGAAAATAGTGCCACCTTGCTTCTGTATTTACTGTCATTCTAATTACTATGAGGTCTTAATCCCATTAATAATGTTAGACCTCAATGGCTTCTGAATTGGGTGAGTGGCACCATCCTCTGAAACAATGCACACGGAAGAAAGAGGAAATGGGTGGGTGGAGAATTAAAATCTCAACATGTTGAGGTTCATGTGTCTTTGGGACACCCACATGACACTATCCCTCAGGGGCTTGTATGTTAAAGTTAGGTCCAAAAGAGAGAGACAGAAGCTGGGGGAGGTGGGGGAGAGGAGCTTTGGGAGTCACTGTGTAGAGCTTATGTGAAAGCCATATGAGTGCATGAGATCATCCAGAAAGCCTAGAGGAAGCTTTCCTGGATTATACTGAATAGCAGGTGATATGTGCTAAAGCAAAAAAAAAAAATGGAGAACAGAAAAAGGTAATGAGCAGTGTGGTAGTGAAGGGTAGAGATAGACGGCACTAGGAAATAAGATGGTCAAGATAGTTAGCACTGGGAAAATGAGATTTAAGCAAAGACTTGAAGAAAGAAAGTGAGGGAGTGATCTAAGTGGATATGTGGTGGAAGAGTATCGCAAGCAGTGGGAGAAGGTACACGGTCATCAAGGTCGGGGTATCCCCTAGAGGGTTTGCTGAACAGAAGGAAGCTGGTGTGGCAGGAAAGGAGAGAGCAATGAGGTCAAATTGCCAAGTAGAGGGAAGGCAGATCATGAAGAGCTCTGTGGCACTGAAAGAGCTTCAGCTTTTGCTAGGGAGAACTATTCCAGAATTTGTAGTAGAGGTGCCAGAAGACCTAATTTACATCTTTGAAATGAATCTTTTTGGCTACTGTGTTGAGAATAAGTGTTAGGGCAGCAAGAGTGGAAAATAAAGCAGTTGGCAAGTGAGGGCAGAAACCCTGGAGGGAGATGATGATGATGGCCAGGGTAGCATCCACGTGGATGGAGAGAATTATTGAGATTCTGAGTATATTTTGGAGACAGAGCCAACGTGTCTTTTAAAAAACTGGACATACAGTACAAGAGAAAGACAGGAGTAAGGATAACACTCAGGTGTTTGGCCTTGCACGTTATAGCCTGAGCAAATGGAAAGATGATGTTGTTATCGACTGAAATGGGGAAGGCTAGAGGAGTTTTAGTGCAAAGATCAGAAGTTCAATTTTGGCCATTTTGATTTTGACATAGGTCTTAGACATCCAAAGAATGATACTGAATAGACAGTTGGATATTTAATTGTAGGCGGAATCTAACATAGGGGGTGTTGGTATATAGATGAAGTTTAAAGCCACTTTAACTGTCTTGCCTCATAGTTGCAGAAAATAACCAGCCAATGAAATGCCAGACCTTGGGTGCACTGTATAGTTTGTGATCTCTTCCTGAGTAGGAAAGAAAGGATACAGATTTGGGAAGGTTGCCAAGAGTAGCAAAATTGATTTCAGTCTCACATAATGCCAAATTCCTACTTTAGAGGAGACAAAGCAGATGGCGCAACTTGAGCCCTAAATCTAGAACAATGTCAATACAAAGAATATGTGTTCTAGCCCCTTCAAAGACAGTATGAAATAATAGGAATGATGAAAATAATAATAACAATAATAGAGAGAATCATTGTCACAGAAGTTGTACCAAGCTGTTATTGAGAATGTGCTCATTGCCAAATGTGATAATAAGCACTTAACTTTCATTAAATCACTGAATCCTTACAACACACTTTAAAGAATATCATTGCTGTCCTCAATTCACCAATGGAGGAACTGAGGCCTCAGAGAAGGGAAAAAATTTTCCTGCTGTAACAAACAATGGACTAGATAGGAGATTAATTTCCAAACTCAACTCTATCAGGAACTGGGTGTCCTTCAATAAATTATGCTTGTCTTTGGGTCTCAGTTTCCCTAAATGGGGGAGGTTGACCAGATAACCTTTAAAGACCTATTTTTATGGCACCTATATATGTTTTAGTGTCTTAAGCCTTAATCTTAGATGCCCTGATGCCATCTATAACCCACTTTCATAGTACACTAATATCAACATTAATGACAACTGAATAAAGGCTTAGTATGAATTAATTTCTGTGTAAATGCTCAAATTTTACTTCATTTAATCTTTACACCCAATCAATAGAAGATAGTGAAAATGGTGTTATGCTAATTCTGGGCCTAGCCCTTAACTGGCCCAGAAGTTCTCACTTTGTCTTCAGAATGCTTACTCTTGAGCTGTTCTGTCTTATTATCCAGATGCCATGCCATGTGGAGGTGAACCAAGGACCACCCCCCCACCCCCAGTCAACAAAACAGCCCTATATTCCCAGTCTAGCTTCCAGATGACTCTAGCCTTCCTAGTGCCTAAGCCGATACCACATGAAGCAAAAGAACCACCTAGATACTCCACACTATCACATAACAAATTATTGCTTTAAGCTACATAGTTTTGTGGTTGTTTGTTTAACAGCAATCAATAACTGACATGGTTACTATGGACACACCCATTTTACAGATACAGAAACTGAAGCTTAAGAGAGTTTCAATAATTGCAGATCACACATCAAGGAACCGATACAATAAACATCTGAAGAGAGTTCTGTTAAATTCCAGAGTCCACACTTGAAAACACTGTGCCAAACTGCTTCCCATTTTAATACCAAGTTATCAGCCATATCTTTCTGTAACACTTGAATGTGGACACTATTTTCTCTTATGATGACAGCTGCTAAGTCTACATGGACATTACAAAAATCTGCTCTCTTTGATTAATTCTACAATTCCTAGAAGTATTTGACAAATAAATAATGGGCACAAAATATACTCTGGGATACTTCCTATAGATTGCAGATGAAAAGCCAGAAACCTGGAAGAACTTCTCTCACTGGAGTTCTTTAATTTCCTAAAGCCTAAGGCACTTACATGCAGCCTTTAAATTCCCTGGTCCGTTCTTCCCAACAGTGCTGTAGACACCTGTGCATTAAAATACTGCAATATTGCTTTCCGTGTGCGCTTAGCATTTCCAAGTTTTTATCATCTAGAAAAAGGCATCAATACATCAAGACTAAGTCCCAAGCAGATGGTGCCAAATTTATTTACCTGATACTTCTTTTTTTAATGAAGCTAAAGTAAATTTTGGTGAGCAAATGCAGCCATCAGGGAAAAATGGATGGGGGGGGGGGGGGGCGGGGCGAGGAGAAAGGCATATGAGCTGACTCAGCAAAAATGAAAATCCTAAGTATTTTACATTGAAACAAGCCTAGGCAATAATTTATTTTTTTTCAATATATGAAATTTATTGTCAAATTGGTTTCCATACAACACCCAGTGCTCATCCCAAAAGGTGCCCTCCTCAATACTCATCACCCACCCTCCCCTCCCTCCCACCCCCCATCAACCCTCAGTTTGTTCTCAGTTTTTAACAGTCTCTTATGCTTTGGCTCTCTCCCACTCTAACCTCTTTTTTTTTCCTTCCCCTCCCCCATGGGTTTCTATTAAGTTTCTCAGGATCCACATAAGAGTGAAAACATATGGTATCTGTCTTTCTCTGTATGGCTTATTTCACTTAGCATCACATTCTCCAGTTCCATCCACATTGCTACAAAGGGCCATATTTCGTTCTTTCTCATTGCCATGTAGTACTCCATTGTGTATATAAACCACAATTTCTTTATCCATTCATCAGTTGATGGACATTTAGGCTCTTTCCACAATTTGGCTATTGTTGAGAGTGCTGCTATAAACATTGGGGTCCAAGTGCCCCTATGCATCAGTACTCCTGTATCCCTTGGGTAAATTCCTAGCAGTGCTATTGCTGGGTCATAGGGTAGGTCTATTTTTAATTTTCTGAGGAACCTCCACACTGTTTTCCAGAGCGGCTGCACCAGTTTGCATTCCCACCAACAGTGCAAGAGGGTTCCCGTTTCTCCACATCCTCTCCAGCATCTATAGTCTCCTGATTTGTTCATTTTGGCCACTCTGACTGGCGTGAGGTGATATCTGAATGTGGTTTTGATTTGTATTTCCCTGATGAGGAGCAACGTTGAGCATCTTTTCATGTGCCTATTGGCCATCCGGATGTCTTCTTTAGAGAAGTGTCTATTCATGTTTTCTGCTCATTTCTTCACTGGGTTATTTGTTTTTCGGGTGTGGAGTTTGGTGAGCTCTTTATAGATTTTGGATACTAGCCCTTTGTCCGATATGTCATTTGCAAATATCTTTTCCCATTCCGTTGGTTGAAGCCTGGGCAATAATTTAAAGGGGCCAATGTATCCTTTCCCTTTATGTTACTCCCCCACATCCGCCCCACACAAAGTCAAAATATGGTTTAAATGAAAATATATTGGTGTTTTCCGTGGATGATTGTTGAAGATTGGGATGAATGGAAAATGTGCTAGAGTGTGGAGTAAGGATAGGGAAATATATATGCTCAAGTGTAAACAATTCACAATTTTTACATGAAATCAAAGTCATGGTAGGAACATAGTATGCCTATTTTAAGCATGTTATAACTGGTATTTCCTTGCCTTCTAATTCACAGACAAAAATTCTGATTGAGGTTTCTGTATTCACTTAAATAACAATAATAGCCATAAAACACACGTTCCTGTATTATTTTATGATTTATAAGGCACTGTCATATATGACACTTGATTTGCTCCTCATTAACGACAGCAGATAAATAACAGACCAGGAGTTAACTCAACTCTAAAATATCATAACTGCAACTGAAATCTTCAGTCCCAAGTGTCTTTAGAAAAAGAACGGTGAATCATTTTTTTTAATGTCTAACTGATTTTTATGACACATGTCTGTTCTAATCTGATATTCCTGGTTGTGTAAAGCACACAATCAGCTCTCTATATTAAAAATGACTTTGGGGCGCCTGGTGGCTCAGTTGGTTGGGCATCCAGACTTCAGTTCAGGTCATGATCTCATGGTCTGTGAGTTCAAGCCCTGCGTCAGGCTCTGTGCTGACAGCTCAGACAGATCCTGGAGCCTGCTTCAGATTCTGTGTCTCCCTCTCTCTCTGACCCTCTCCGCAGCTCTCATTCTCTCTCTCTCCCTCTCCCTCTCCCTCTCTCTCTCTCTCTCTCCAAAATAAGTTAAAATGTTAAAAATTTTAAAAATTAAAAAATAAAAAAAATAAGAATGACTTAAAATGTCATCCGCATAGCCAGTGACAAATTATGCAAAGAGTTATGTTTCCTAGTGTCTGTCCCCTAAGAAAACTACCCAGCACTCTTTTCAGTGGAATCCAACATGGCCAACAAAAGTAGACATGGTCTTGGAGACAATGCAAATAATGGCAACTGCCATTCTTTGACATTTCCATCTGCTTCCATTTCTCCATTCCTTTATTAGAGCTTCACTTTTTTTATTCAATGAATTTATTTTCATGGAGGTAAAATTTAGATGCAGTATAATTCACAGATATTCAATGCACAACTCTGTAATTCCAGGAAGTTCTCATGTGCCCTTTTCTAGGCAGTTCTCCCCCTAAAGGCAACCACTTGTCTATGATTTTTCACCAAATGCTTGTTTTGCCTATTCTAGGACTTTGTACAAATGTACTTTTTTTGTACCTAGACCAGCACAATGGTTTGAGAGTCCTCCGTACTAATGTAGGCATAACTAGTTTGTTCTTTTATACTAGTACATAGCATTCGATGCATGAATGCACCACTGTTTCTTTATCTATCCGCCGGCTGATGAACACTTGAGTCGTTTATGTTTTTGTACAGCTTCATTTTAGGCACTACATTTGAAGCTCCTAAAATGAATCCATAAATTAAGAAATCTGTCAGCAAATGCACATTTTGCTCTGTGTGTGTGTGTGTGTGTGTGTGTGTGTATGAATGTATGCGCTAAAGTAAAATTTACCTTATGAATCAGTGTAAGTACATTAAACACTTTGCACTTGAAACCTAAATAAATTGGTCTGGTTCCCAGACTTCACGGCTGTGAGGTAGACAGTATGAGGAAGATGATATGCTAAAAGACCCCGACAACACTAAGAGCTCTGCTGCCTGGGCTAAATGGTAGGTGGTAACCTCACGAGAAAGACATGTACACTCAACTCTGTCATCACAGGATGCTAACTCTGTGCACAGTGCTTTGGCTGTGAAAATGTTCCCGTCACATTCACCAGTGAGATTCTGGCATCATGTGTGTAAACAGATCAGCAGTTCTGGTCGTTTAAAATCCCAGTTTCAACTGCCTCTCTCTCTTTCTCCAAAGCGCTTAGGTTCATCACGATTTGCTAATTAAAGCACAGGACTTAAGCCTTTCAGCCTCGTGTGTGCAGCTAATTCGACCTTGAGGGATGCAGCAAATGAGTCAATTAACATTCAGTAGCATGCATTTATCTAGCACCTGCTGTGTGCCAAACACTGCACAGCGTTGGCTGAGATTCCTAACAGGTTGCAAAGAGGAAGCGGGATGCTGTGAGTTAAAGAACACCGGGGCTGGTGTCGGAAAGCCTGAGTCTGTCCCGCTTTCTTACTTTCTTTCTGAGATCTAAGACAATTTGCTTCAACTTGGAACCTCAGTTATTTATTAATGTGCAGAAGGTTCTAATTTGGGGGGGGGGGCGGGAATCACAAATTAAGCTGTAAAGACAAATGTATGCACCTTAATTTTTCTACCACCCAATTACCTTGGGCCCCTATTACTCAAGATGGTAGGAATTTAACCCCAGGGATTCGGGTAATCCCACTCATCTAAGAGATTCTCTGTCAATAGAAGATCCTTCCTGTTTCTTCCCAGAGTTGTCTCCAAGTCCCCAGGGTTTATAGAATACTCAGAGGGGAAACAATGTTATCCACTTGACATCCACTAATCCTCATATCCTCTTGACTGTTGGTTCCTTACTTCTCCAGAAAAGCCCCTTCTTCTCCTTTATGGCCTCTCCAGGTTTTCTGGCTTCAGTACGACCTCAGTACTGTTCTGGATATCAAGGGGAGAAAATCTAGACCTCCCAGCACCATAACATGAGACCTAGTAAGAAAGCTTCAGGCCCGTGATTATAAACACCCCACCTGATATTCATTTTCTCCTCAACTGTACCTGGCTTGGATAGAGAGCTTCTGAGACCTTGTGATTTTCTCAGACTCCATCCAAAAAGCAATGCATCAGCAGCCTCCCTGCTGGTGTACAAGGAACTTTGTGAATTTGAAAAAAGAAAATGTCCCATCCTTGTGGACAAATTGCCAAGATACATCTCTTCTGGGCAAACTAGCTAGAAAAAAACTTGTCCCTTGGTAGCTTATGGAGCCATGTATAAGCTAGATCGCAGACCCACACTCAGCCCCTTGGCCAAGGGCCTGAGGACAGGGTACTCTGAACAGGCATGTGCACAGTGCTATCCTTAGACCAGGCTCTCACACGGCTTCTCTGTCTGGTTTCTCCCATTCTGTCCTCTTCTCTCCCAGGATTCAACCCAGTGCCTTTAGCCTCTTCCACTTATTCCTCTACTCTTACTGTCCTCCCTCTCCATCTTGAAGGTGGTGACAACTTTCTCTAGTCACAGAGTTGTCCTCTTCTGTCTTTCATTGGATAGAAAAATACAATGAATTTTTTGGAAAAATACGACTTTTTCCACAAGTAATTGTCACAGCCAAGCATATCAAAAGTTTATTTCTCTCTGTATTTCTCGGTGACATCTCTACCTAAGGGGTGCTTCGAGGTCTAGTTGCCCCAGGGGAGGGGGGATCACAGGCTGAGGGATATGCTTAGGGATCGTGGGAGCCATGGATCATACTGTTCAGCTCTCCTTCAAGAAAGACCTTACCATTCAGTATGAGCAATGAGGTCAGCTGAGAGCTTCCAGCTGTGGCAACTATGGGATCTCCAGCCAAGGCCTTGTTCTTCTTGCAGACCTTCCAAACAATGACTGATCACTGTGGCTGCTTAGGGCTTGGCTCTTTCCTCAAAACAGGACTCCTCTTAAGGGTGACCTCTTCTATGCAGCTCCCCACTGGGATGACACTTGGCTGAATCTCCGTCAAATCTGCGGTCTGAGGCTCTGCCTGCACCATCCGGTCCCCCTTCCATTATTTTGCACAAATATCTTGCGCAACCCTTTCCCCCTACATAAACCTCTTGTGCTTCTCAGTGCCAGCTTCTCGGAGAATCCAAAGGTCTGAAAATACTTCTCCCAGTCAGTTAAATCATATTCTACCAAACAGCAAAGTATCAAAATAACCGGTCAATGTAATCCCCATCTATTCCCTCCCTAATCTATTCTCTCTTCCCCCTCCCTCACCTCTTCCTAAAAATTGTGAGTGAACGAGAAATTATGTGCCCAGGTAAATCACTCCAATTTGCAAATGTCCAAAAGCAGGGATTTAATCATTCCTGCCCTTCTTCCTGCCTTCCCATCAGTTAGCCCGATTAATGACAATAAAACAACAAAGGCAAAACCACCCAAGAATTACCTTGCCAAGCTGAAGCTAACCCCACAGCAACAGTTCTACATAAATAGAATCCTGTTTTATTTGGGTTATCTTTCAAAATGAGTGGAAGTGGATAAATCAAAGTGAATTCGAAGGCATCAGAACTGCTAGTTTGGTAAATAATTATTTGGCAAAGACATGAAAAACATGATGTTCCTCATATGGAAAGCAGAATCCATTGAGGGTAGTACCATGATCTTTTAGTTGTATATTCAGTGTATATTCTGTTATGAACTCTGTAACTAAAGAGGTCAGGTTTAATTTGTCTACTACTCTATACCTAGCCTGGATAAATAAATATATATTTATTTTGCAACTCAAAAGCCAAAACTTGACTCTTTCTGTTTGTATTTCTCCATGTCATCTCTACCTAAGGGGTGCTTCAAGACCTAGTTGTCCCAGGGGAGGTGGGATCACAGGCAAGTAAACAAACAAAAAAACAAACAAAAATATGTGTGTGTGTATGTGTGTGTGTGTGTGTGTGTGTGTGTGTATGTATATATATATATATATATATATATACACACTAATAAATGCATTTTAGACACAAAACAAACCAATTAAATGATGGAATTACTCAACCTGGTCACCTGAATTATTCTTTAGATTTGGTCTTTAATGACATTTAATTGTTTTCCAAAATGAAATCCATTTTAGAAAAATACCCTTTTCTGGGAGACAGCCTGTCTCATTAATTGTCGTGTGTAACCCAGAAGAACAAAGGAGGGATTCATTGGGTCCCACTCCAAAATAGAGCCATGTTTGAATCCCTAACTGGCCCTTCTACAACCAGAAAGGATTTTTTCTCTTCTCAGACATTTCGATGAGAGATAAAGAGAGGGAAATAGACAGACAGATCGGGAAAGAGACATTGAGGCTATGGTGAATATTACAGAAAATCAACACAGTGATGGTGTGGCCGAGATGAATCTGAGTGGGTTTTTTGTTGTTGTTGTTATTGTTTTTGTTTTTATTTCTTTCTAAAAACAAACATGTGCCATTGGCCAGGGCCAGCTCCAGAAAGGAAGTAGGCAAAGTCCTCCAGGGAGAAAATGACTCACAAAAGTCTCAGAGAAAAAAAATGGGCAAAGTTTAGTAAAATCAGGAAGAAACTGCACACCTCCTAAGGTAAGGAACCAAGAATAAGTTAAAGTGAGGGAAGGCAATTGCTGTCAAAATACTGAGGTTCCTGGGATTTCTTAGCATTTATATATTATATGCTTGATACGTGTTACATAACGCATTGGTTTAATAGATAGGTTAAGAGAACTTTGTGTTAAAGAAGCTATAAGGACACACGTGTGGAAGAGAACAGTGCCCCTTCAGTATACTAACAAGTGCTGAGTGTACTGCAAAGTTATGACCTAGGTTCTCTAGGGTGGCTGCTGGCAAAGGGAGATGACGTCTGTATTCCACATTAGTACAAGTCCATAGTTGTTTCACTATAAACATATGAGTCCATGAAGATTTTTGCTACTTGAAAGGATTGTACGAAACTCTGCTATAGGAGCATAAGACAGTTGACCAGGTGGAGGATTCAAAATGATTTCAGCATGGACATGATTACTGTAATACATGTAGCACTGCCTAAAATCACACTGAAAGCCAAGGCGCATTTGGACGTAAAAGCTATAGGCTGTCTGATCATTATCTGAAAAGATAATGCTCACGCTTCGCACTAGGTATATGATGTGGCACGGAAGGAGGAGAGGAGAATGAGGAAGAATAGTCCATCAGTCCATGCCTTCTAGAAGTTTATCATCTACTTCAAGGATTTTCATAGGTAGAAAAGAGTAAACAGTAACCAAGAGGCAATGGAGCAGGGGGAGAAAAAGAGAGAGACAGGAGGTAAGCAAATTGCATCACATGCAAACTAAAAGAGTTCCCTTCCAAGAGTCTGGATTAGAATGCTTCAACTATGTACTTTCACCTTGAAACATTTTACCTCTGTCCTTACCTCTCTGGTACTGGAATCTGTCAAATTCCAGAGTGGCAAGGACAGAAAAGAAAATGGAAAAACCCAGGCATAAATGATGAGTCTTTACCAGAATTTGGAGGCTTTTCCTAAAGTCTCTTTCATTTTTTTCATATTCAGTAGAAGTAGAAAGGCAGTCTCCACTGTTTACCAATGAGCTATTTCAACCACCTCTGATCATGTATGCTTCTTAACTTTTTAACACATAGTATACAATTTCATAAGGATGGCCCAACAAATTAAAAGGAAGCAAAGCAGTCCAACTGGTGACTGATTGTTCTAGGGCCTCCAGAAGTTCCTTCTGTGTCCACAGGATCGTACATCTATTCTAAACTCACAACAGAACTCATTTTTGTCATAAAATCTTGAAACAGCCAATGACGCCTTCCTGATGAGTAGAATCATTTTGCTTCTTTTATTTTGTGATCTCCTGTTCCCTGCAGACCCAATGATCCCCTTTAGCCTCTTCCTGAGTGTCTTGATGAGTAAATTAAGGAGGAAATTGAGTGGTTGTCTTATTTGATTTCCTCAGGAATTAGTGTAATGACTGATAGGCTATCTAAATGTGCAAATAGCTTTGAAAAAGAGAGATTTGTTTTCTAAGGGCTCTGTTCTCTGGCTCATTCCTTGTGACAGCTTGGCCATTGCTCTGACCAAACATGCTTCATAAAGTGACTGATCAATTATTGACCCAGTGGAAAAGTGTCTAAAATGAAATCACCTTTGACTCACCCCAAATGCCCTTCACTCCAATGTCAATTATACTCGGATTACATTAAGGCAGCAAATATTTTCATTTTCCCTCTGGATAAAAAGAAGGCATTTGAAAGGCTATTTTTTCTTTGTTTTACTTTCAGACAACTGCTTTTTATTCCAACGCCATGCCTTCCATAGCAGACAATATAGAAAAAAATAATGTTATTTAACATGTCATCAACCAGAGTCACCTTGGGGAATACACTAAAAACACATGAGAAATTCTGGTAGGAAGAAGGAAAGTGAGGAAGTATAGTGGCAAATCACTTACTGGGAAATCAAGCGACATCTCAGGGGCTCAAAGTCACTCTGATCTCCACTTCCTCTTTTCAAAGAAATCTATGTTCCTTTCTGCAAAAATATGTTAATTAACATTTACTCCAGGGATCTATAAGTCACTGAGGGACAAGTACTAAACAACAGTGAGAAACAAGCATGACTTAATTTCAAATCCATATTTATCACTAATTTTTGAAGACTAAGGCTATTGAGATTTCCAGAAAACACTGAAGCCCACTTGACTAGACACAAGGGGCCAATGCCCAGACAGCCATGGCCAGTTCCCAGCATAGCTATGACAAAAGAAAGAATAAAATCAGAATTGCCACAATTTATTTTTTAAATGTTGCCTGAACCAAATTTTCTAAGGACACCTAAAATAAAAACCCAGAATCTTCTTAGACAGTGTCATTCTGGATCCTTTCTAAACAATTGGACTAATTTTTGTTTCACAAAATTATAGAAACTATTCCCTGTTCAAAGCTCCATTAAAACAAGACATTATTCATAAATCACTCAATATTATCCCTACTGCAAATTCACTAGACAGATTACTAAGGACCAAATAACCACAATTTCAAATTCGGGGGACAATAGTGAAAATTGAAACTACTACATATCAGTACTTATGGAACATAGCTGTTATTCATGTTCAGAGGAAACCCCAAAACCCAAAGTACTCATATTAATTAATAAGAAATAAATTAATTAATTATTAGTCATTTAAAGTAACTATGGAAAAAAGTAGATAAAACTAAAGCAGAAAAATTGATTTAACAGAGCTAAAAGTTAGAAAATACAAATTAGAAAAAAGCAGAGATAATAAATGAGTCAAAAGGCTGGTATTTGGGAAATAAATTACTAAATAACTATTAAGCCATAAAAGAAGATCCAAATATAAATATTAAAAATAAAAGAATGGAAAATAACTGCAGATAAAATGGAAAGTAAAATAATTATAAGGGATAAGGATATTTGACTATTTCTATTAATTTGAAAGTCTATGAAAATTAATTTTTCAGCAAAAACGTAAATAATTAAAATTGGCCCCATGTAATATGGGAAAACAGCAAGAAAAGTATATTTCAACTTGGACTTCACTTGAAAATCATCGAGGGTGTTTTTTAAAAGCTGATAACCCCACTTTAGACTATATCAGAACTTCTCCAAGTACCTTTGACAAAGTAGCATGTGAAAACAAAATGATACCGTCAAGGATTAGAGACATCAAACTACACCACAAGGTACATCTTTATGAAGTTACTACAGAACTTCACAAGCAACCTGGCCTTAAAGGTGAGGCCAGAGAGAGGGAAACTCCAAGAGGTGAACTGTTGTTTTAACCTTCAGACACATGCTGATCGATGGCACAGAATCAAAAGACCAGAAATATAAACAAATAAATGCTGCAAAAACGCAGAAAAGCCAGCAAGGCTTTGGCAATCTCACAGGACTGGGGGGAAAAAATTAGAATTCAGAGCTGAAAAGGCAGTCAACATCAGAAAGGCCAAGATCCCAGAGAAAGGTAATGCAGAGAAGTAAAACTTGTTGGTTTCCCCCAAAGACATTTACTGAATTCTCAAGCTGTTCAAGCTAGGAGATTAAAATTCCATGTAGAAAACCCAAGACATGCAGAGAGCTATTTCTGGCAATCTTATGATGCTGACCAGATTAAAATTAGAATTTGGGACTTGCCTCTGAAAGAGTCAATATAGGCTGTCAGTTGAAAACCTTAGAAGGCTACACCCTAAAATTAAGAGGGTATCAGAAAAACTGAACTTTCCTAAGACCTTAGTCAGTTCAGTCCTTGGTTGGATTAAATTGATTTGCTTCAACATCACCCAGAGTATCCACATTTTTTCATACATAAAATACAGATTTGAATAAAAAATTATGAGGCATATCAGGAAATAAGACCAAGAGACGGGCACCTTGTGGCTCAGTCAGTTAAGCATCCAACTTTGGCTCAGGTTATGATCTCACAGTTCCTAAGTTCGAGCCCCAACTCAGGCTCTGTGCTAACAGCTCAGAGCCTGGAGCCTGCTTCAAATTCTGTGTCTCCCCCTCTTTCTGCCCCTCCCCCACTCACACTCTGTCTCTCTTTCTCAAACACAAATAAACATTAAAAATTTTTTTAAAAAAGAAGTAAGACCAAGAGAAAAAAATACAGACAATAGAATATACCCACAGTTGATCCAGTTATTAGTAATTAGGCATGTAGTTTAAAATATCTCTAATTACCTAAATGTCCATCAACTGATGAATGGATAAAGAAGATGTGGTTTATATATACAATGGGAATACTACTTGGCAATGAGAAAGAATGAAATCATGCCATTTGCAGCAACTGGATGGAACTGGAAGGTATTATGCTGAGTGAAATAAGTCAGTCAGAGAAAGACATCATGTTTTCACTCATATGTGAGCCTTGAGAAACTTAATAGAAGACCATGGGGGAAGGGAAGGGGAAAAAATATTTACAAACAGAGTTGGGGGGGGGGGAGGCAAACCATAAGAGACTCTTAAATACAGAGAAAAACTGATGGGGGTGGGTGGGGGAGACAGGAAAATGAGTGATGGGCATTGAGAAGGGCACTTGTTGGGAAGAGCACTGGGTGCTGCATGTAAGCGATGAACTATGGGAATCTACCCCAAAAACCAAGAGCACACTTTACATACTGTATGTTAGCCAATTTGACAATAAATTATATTTAAAATAAATAAATAAACAAACAAACATTAACTTTTTTTCTAAATAAAATATCTCTCATTAATACATTCTGGAGGATTTCATGAGCCAACTGAAATGTATTTTTAAAAGAATTAAACGGGGGCGCCTGGGTGGCTCAGTCGGTTAAGCGTCCGACTTCAACTCAGGTCACGATCTCGCGGTCCGTGAGTTCGAGCCCCACATCGGGCTCTGGGCTGATGGCTCAGAGCCTGGAGCCTGCTTCAGGTTCTGTGTCTCCCTCTCTCTCTGCCCCTCCCCCGTTCATGCTCGGTCTCTCTCTGTCTCAAAAATAAATAAATGTTAAAAAAAATTTTAAAAGAATTAAACAGGAATTCTAGAAATTAAAAATACAGCAACTAAAAATAAGAACTCAATAGGTTACTTTTTTGGGGTTTTTTATTTGTTTTTGTTTTGTTTTGTTTTTATTTGTTTGTTTCTACAGCAGGTTTGATACAGCAGAAGAAAGGATTCGTTAACTGGAATACAAATGAGTAGAACATCCAGACTAAAGTACAGATGCCAAGATATGAGTTAATTTCCTCCAGGATTAAAAAAAAAAAAAAAAAGAACAACATCTGGAACAACTATTACTATTAAAATCACTATTAACTTTTCAATATTCTGTCTTTCTTAAAATCTGTCTACTTTTGGGGTGCCTGGGGGGCTCTGTCAGTTGACTGTCTGACTTCAGCTCAGGTCACAATCTCACGGTTTGTGAGTTTGAGCCTCGCATCAGGCTCTGTGCTGACAGCTCGGACCTGGAGCCTGCTTCAGATTCTGTGTCTCCTTCTCTCTCTGCCCATTCCCCACTCACACTCTGTCCCTCTCCCTCTCAAAAATAAATAAATGTGGGGCGCCTGGGTGGCTCAGTAGGTTAAGTGTCCGACTTCGGCTCAGGTCATGATCTCACGGTCCATGAGTTCGAGCCCTGCATCGGGCTCTGTGCTGACAGCTCAGAGCCTGGAGCCCGTTTCAGATTCTGTGTCTCCTTCTCTCTCTGTCCCTCCCCTGTTCATGCTCTGTCTCTGTCTGTCTCAAATATAAATAAATGTTAAAAAAAATTTTTTAAATAAATAAATAAATATAAAAAAAAAAATCTACCTACTTTCAACCGAGGCCAAGCATGGACTCTAAATGAGGATAGAAAGGAAAGTTTCTCTTATACCTTTTAATCTCTAAATATTCTTTAAAAATTATATTATTTTTTATGACTCTCCCCTGGATATAGCATCCACTTTGGGTTATGACTTTTATAGTCCAAGGGCTTTCACTTGTTCCTTCATTCCATTAAAAACCCATACTTCATAAATCAGGAAGCCAATATGGCAATTCTGTCAAATATACATTCAGAAACTTGGACAATATCTTCAGGATTGGTTTATTAATCTGATGAGCCTCTCATGAGAGAGATTTGGGGGAAAAATTCCCAATGTCCATTGGGGACATTTGGTGAATCGTATTCCAAACCTAAAATGCTATAACATGGCCCTTTTCAAGGGGACCCAGTTGACAATTAAGGAGATCTGAGTATGGCGATACAAATCATCTTATCTGTTCAGATTCCGCACCCTACCCACGCCCCCCCCCCCGACCCCCGCTGCCTCCCACTATTCAGACCAAGAAAGAGTATAATGGACTCATCTCCTGTTTTGGTCTTGAGAACTCCATGATCTACTACTCACTTTGAAAATTCTCTGAGGGTCAATTCACTCTGACGATTGGTCCAGCTTTGCTACTTTCTGTAACTATTCTTGTCTGGCATTTTGCAGGCAATTTGACTCTCTCCATCCTCAAAATCCTGTTATTCTGACTGAAATCAGGAAACCTATTTCAATAACAGTGTGTCTCATCTTCATAACCATCAAACTAAATTTGACAGGCAAAATCCGTGATGGTTAGCTTTCCTGAATCCTAGATTATGTCAGGAGGATCCAGAACTTCCTTCAGGCCCTTGAGGAAGATTAGAGGCAGCCAAGTTGAAAGCCATTATCCTTGCTTTGGAATAACAATGGTGAGGAATGAGGTGGCCTAAAAAGTGAGGGTGAATACTGCACAGACTTAGAAGCCAGTGCAAGACAAACATCGGCTTGGTTACTGGGAGAGAGCTATCAATTTTCTTCACCAAGCTGAGAGAGACAGATGGTAAGTTCCAGTGGCTGATTTAAGTAAGGAATGCCTGCAGGATGAACAATAGGCAGATATAACAGAGACATCACCTTTGAGAACCATTAAGCCCTAAGTGAACACATCTAAGGATTCTGACCATTCTCTTCACAGAGTCATAACCTTTGTTTCCCCCATGGCAACAGGCCCAGATGTCACTTTAGCAAGAGGCCAGAACAGAGATCTGGAAATTAAGAGCATTATTGAAAAGGACTACTATTTCTAGCAGAATATACCAAATGTGTAAATTTAAAGGGTTAAAAGTTATTTTCCTATGACAAGCAAAGAAGTCTAGGCTTTTGAGGATGATCAAATTAGCTGAATAAACAATTTTTAAAAAAACTACGTTGTGTACAAGTGGACTTACTGTGAATTAACTTTGTGAATATGCTACACCTCACAATAAATTTGAAAATACAAAAGAAAAGATCCCATTTAGAGCACCACTGAAGATCTAAAATGCCCATCCACCTGTTCGTCCATCCAACCAACTACCCAATCATCCTAGGAATAAACATAACAAGGTCTGAGAAGAAAAGATATAAAATTGTACTTGAGTGACAGTATTAGAGAGGATTTTTTAAAAAAGACAACCAAAGTTTCTGCATGCAAACTATGTAACTATATTCCCTGGACATTTAAAAATCCAAAGAAAAATTTAAAAAGCAATACCATGGAAATTTCCTAATCTAACAAACTCATTTGTTATCATTCCAAATCTAGCAAATGTGCCCTATTTCTCTTTGTTCTCTTTCATATGCCACTAACCATGCCAGAAATTTCCTGGAGTAAATCTAATTAGCTTGTTCAAGATGAGTACCTAAAAAGAAACTTTTTTTACTGTCCAACATTTGCAGTTCCTAATTTTGCCCTGCTGCTTAAAAACCTAGAGGTAACATAATTTAGGCACTATATTTAGAACAACTTGATGAGATTTTTGGGTCTCAGGATTCCTTTTAGGAAATGAACTCAATATGTTATATATTTTAATACGCCTCACTCATTCAAACTCTATTCTAACCTACTTCAAGATCATAGGCTGACTTTGCTAAGCATGCCAAATATAATTCTCCTGGACATATGGGTAAGGAATGCTCAACACTTAATAATTCATGCTGCTGGGAAAGGAGCAGCAACTTGTGTTAATAAAATGTAAAATTCCTGACCAATTATGGAGCATGGCTAATAATAGAATAGTATCAGCTTACTTCCATCAGCTTGGTGATGATCAGAAGTTGAGAATGAAGAAACATAGATGGCTTTTACTCTAACTGAAACATGGGATTTAGGGGCGCCTGGGTGGCTCAGCTGGTTCAGTATCCAACCCTTGATTTCAGCTCAGGTCATGGTCTGATTGTGAGATCAAGTCTACATTGTGATCTCTTTCTCTCCCTCTCTCTCTGCCCCTACCCTGCTCTCACACACACTCTCTCTCTGTCTCAAAAGAAATAAATTTAAAAATGTAACACAGGATTTACAATAAAATTGAGCCCCCCCCAAAACAGGAATGAGCATTCAGAAAGAGAAACCATTTTCTTTCCCTATTCAAAAGCACCGAAAAAACAATCAATTCATTCAAATAGTATTTTACTAACAAATCTACCAAGTACAAGTTCCTATACCAGTGTGCTGAAGATATTGAGATGAAGAAAAGTCTATGTCCAAGGAGAGAAAGATCTATAAATAGAATCTAAAAGGTAGTATATATTATGAAGTAAAATAGCAGTTAGGTAGATGGATGGATGGATGGATGGATGGATAGATACATAGATAATGTTAGGAAAGTAAAATATTTAGGATAACTAATTTTACCTGTAGGTTTGGGGAAATCTATACAAATAAAGATATGCTTGAAGAGGCTCAAAGTTGAACAGAGTAAAAGATTCATGGGAATATATCACGTAGAAAAGAGTAACGTGGGGCAGGCATCCCAGGCAGACAGAGCAGCAAGTACACAGTCAGGCAGGGGTGAAAGAGGATGGTGTGGAGGGGGTGCATGTGCAAAGGTGGCAGGAGACAAACTCAGAGAGGCAGGCCGACAGTGATGTCGTGAAGGGCTTTCTGGATCATATTAAGAGATTTGGTCTTTTCATTATAAATAATAAGGAGCCCGGGAAATTTTTAAGTGGGAAAGTAAAGTGATTAGATTTGAGTCTTAAAAGAAAATAATGTTAGAACTAAGATGAAGAAGGAAATGGGATGGGAGGAGAGGAAGGCCTGAAGATGAGTTGGGGTTCGAGCCATAGGCAGGCAAGAAAACAAGAAGGGCTGAAGAAACACACCAGGAGAGGGCTCAGAAGCTGTTCAGGTGACATATTTATGATACTAGGTGACTGGTCATGTGGGTATAAGACGAGGAATGAGTTGTAGGTAATTCTCAGGTCCCTATCTTGGGTAGGAAAGATAAACTATGCAGGAGAAATAAGGACATTGGTTTCAGACATTCAAATTTCTCTCTTTAAAGGTTTATGTATAGATGTATCTATTTGGAAGCAAGTTAGTCATAAAATTCAGGTCGTACCCAGTTGCCATGCAGAGGATGTGATTTCTGCTTCTACCATCGTGGTGTTCTGTGTTTTAATGAAATTGTGTAACAAAATTGGTCAATAGTTTCCATCAACCAAAAAAGTATAATGCTAATAGCATAATCCATCAAAAGTTTGCAAAATGTGTAATGTGACCTAACATGATTGTAAATTTCTTTGAGCCCCTCAGAAATAACTGTAATGCTGCAGAATTTTATCAGAGTTCTCAGTGAATGAGTCATGGGTGATTTTCTCATTCCTTTAAACAATTTAAAAGATATTCTAGCAGCTTTGGATACAAATTTTTCTATTTAAAATACTTCTCTGCCTTCTTTAATAGCATGTATTGAATGTAATTTAATCTTTTACTGATCGATAGAAGTAGTTTTCCTGGATATCAATTTGAGTCATTTTTATGATAATTCAAAGTCTGACAATTTGTCCCAATAGTAAATAATCCCAAACTTAAGTTCATTTTTGTGTAATTGGCCTAGTTTTCCCAATAGTGGATTATCAAATTTTTCAAACATACACATTTGCCATTTTTATAGGTTTTTGTCTCTTTGTCACTCATCTTTTGGTATCAAGTTATCAGTGTTCTCATTAGCCCTTTGGATGTACTTAACACTAGCATTCCTTCTCTTAACTTTCTCTTAATCTACTACTACAAGAAGACAACTTTGTGTAATGGTACAAGTGTCTGGAACAACCTCTTTGGTTGCTCTGCCCTTGCCAAACGCCTATTTTTCATGAAACATTCTCCTTTGGTGACCACAGCATGTCTCAGGTTGATTAAAGCTCATAGTCCCTCCATATGAAACTACTGGTGCAGCTTCATACAATAGAGCCATTTGAATTTAGATACAAGAGTGTGGTTAAAGTTTAAGAGTATGTCAGCTTTTTAGCTTAGGAAGTTCGGTAGGTTTCCTGTCAAGCAGCACTGGCTAAGATCCAGGGTCACACCAGTCCCTTTCCTCCAAGGCAGCCAAGCACAATGGTACCCAGCTTGTCCTTCCCTTGCCATTGTCCCCAAGGCCACTCCTAGGTGGTACTCCTCTTCCTGCCTGACAGATTGAGGTGAGAACCAGTTTTCTGGGGAACTGGCAAGCCATGGGAATGAGACTCACTCCCTTTCTCCATAATGGAATCCATCAGGTTCCATGTGTCCCTTTGGCCTAAGCTCCCCTCACTTTTCTTCTTCCCTGGGCCTTGGGAAGGTTGAAAGGTAGCAGTAAAGCTTGCTTTTGTTTTTTCTTGCATCTCATGAGTCTGTTTTCTCTCATTTAAAAGCAAAAGAACCCACATTAGTTTCACCCTAGCCTCTGGTAAATTAGTATACCTTAACCACGTGTATATGCCAAGGTGTGGTTACAACTCAGTAAAAGAAGCAGCAAGTCATTTGTGCACCTTAGCCTCAGAGCTCTTTACTCAGGAGAGTGTATAGGCTTGTCACATTAATTAGGGCAGCCAAGTCATTTTTCCTGTGGCAGAGACTATCCACTCCCTACCTACTACCCATTCTCCTCGTCTTCCAGAGAAATAGCATCCTGGTCTCATTTAAGGGAACCCGGCTAAAACACCCCATTTCCTGGCCTGCCTTGTAGTTAGGAAAGGTCATGTGACTATATTCTGACCAGTGAGACAGAAGAGGAAGTGCTGAATGAGTCTTTCTTGAATGGTTCTCAGAAAGAGGATAAGTGGATAGTATGTGCCCTTTGGCCCTTTCCCCACTACTTAGGTTTCCCAGCATTTGTCTATGACGGCTGGAGCGCCAACAGCTATGTTGTACCTTGAAATGACCGTGTCTAAAGATGGTGGGGCAGAAGGCTGGGTGGAGCCTGAGATGCTGATGCCCATGGGCCTCCACCAACAACCTGAAACTGTGTACCTTCAGACTTATTTTATACGAAATAAAAACGAAACCTTGTGTTTGAGTCATGATTATTTTTGTTTTCTTTCATATGCAGGTAATCCTAACGAATACACTGATTTCATCTCTTTATTCTCAGCAAAGTTTCAAATAAATAAAAATCGCACTGTTGGGGATCTGACTTCTACATAAGTGAGGTTTTACTCTTCTTTATATTACCATATAAGAAGGTAGGGTTTTAGTTAGCAGCCATCAGTAATGGGCTCACTCCTGAGTCTTCCTCTGGCTGAACTGTCCAGTGAATTTAGCATGAAAACCCTGATATTGGTGGAGTTTTCAAAAATAGATGTTTTCTACCACCACAATGATTAAAGGCATTCCTAACGACATCCATGCCTTAATGATAAAAAAAAAAAAGTCAGTTACATGTGTATTGAATTTAGAAAGATCTAACCATTAAAATTCTGAGTCTCGATGCCAGTCTATTTTCCTATTTAAAAAAATGAATCATGCAGGTTTCATCTCATACTCAGGTGAGACTTGAAGTGATAAAATGAAGTGAGTAAAAACTATTCCTCTTCTATGAGACACTTGACCCACAGGCTTGCTCACAGCAGAGCCACCGTTCTCTCTGAACCTGATCCATCTTTCTTGCAAATCACTTTCTCTGCTTTATCAATCGGGGCAATGTATTCCCTACAATCTTCTTGATTTCCACACTGCTTTCCAGAGAGATCAAGAAAACTCCCCACTATCTCAATTCAAATCCCAGCTCTGACACACACTGCCTGTGTGACCTACAGAAAGGTACTTATGCTCTCAGTGTCTTGGCTTCCTCTCTCCAAAACATGGATAGAACTAGTAATCTAGCCCATCCATTATTGGGAGCATTTGAGGTGTTAACAGGAAAAGCGCTCAGAGCAGAGTTTGGCTCATGGTGAATGCTCAATAAGCACGAGGTCCTGCAACTGTGCAAGAGAGAGAGGAGGCAGCTCAGGAGCCATGTGGAAGTCACGAAGAGGCTAAAAGAAGGGCAAAGACAATAAACTCAATATCACCTTACAGTATGTCTGGCCAGTTTTAAGAACCAAGGAAAGCAGGGATCAATTAGGGGGAGGAGGAGAGGGAAACTGCACCAAGGATATCACACACATATTTACTCATATTCTTTTAAAAGCAGAGCACGCGAAAGGGACCACAGATAAATCCCAACAGTGAGTACGCCCATGAGAACAAGTGGCACCCCTCGTTTTGCTCTGACAGTCCTGATGGTGGCAAGAGGGCAGGGAGCGGACGCATGATTGCCCATGCCAGCAAATGGAGCCTTGTCCTTCCCTGGTTGGCCTTCCTGGGCTACCTGGGAGGTATCAACACCTTGCAAACTGATCACACTTTTTGGACAATATGACCGATCCTGGAGCAAGGTACCAGAGAAGTGCCCACGCAGTTTCAGGAGAGTCAGTTGGGAGTATACCTTTACAACTCCAGGTTCAATGATGTCACACCGAAAACTCGAATTCAGCACGGTGACAGTATGTATACCATAGGAATCAGCCAATGCTACAAATGGAAGGACTTTTTTTCTCCTGGAGAGTCAGCTGCTAAACCGGTTGTAGTGTCTGCTATTCTTGCTTCACTGGAGGCAGAAGCCAGGACACTTGTTGCTGAGTAGGTGGTCAGGACCTAGAAGCATCTACGCAGTAACAGGTCCTCACTATTGAGTGGTGAACCACAGAATCTCAGGGACAAGAAGGAAATCAAAGGCTAAATGTCCCAGTGCCCATGTGCTGCCTGAATTTCCCCAATAACCACCATCTATAATGGCTCCCCAGCCTCTACGTGAATAACTCCAGTGATGGTGAATCTCTAGTTACTGAAGCAGCCACTTTCACTTTTAGGCTAGGCTCACCTAGTTTTCAGAAATATCTTCCTTAGCCTGGAGTTACTGGTTGGAGCAACCAGCTTTTCTTCCTGAATTTCACTCATACAGCTTCTCTTTGTGACATATGTATTTACAAATGCACGCATTTTACCTGAGCCTATGCTGAAAAAGGCTTTTTTATCCATTGGCCAATACAAGATTTTCTTTCAAGACAGTATCACGTTTGCTCCAAATAATTGCCTTGCCCACCTATAATCCTATTACTCAGACCTTGCCCCACCATCCCTTTTCCTCTTTCTCAAACATGACTGAATTATTTTTTTTCAACCATTTTTCCTCTCTTGTTTTATCCAGTTTCCTATCAAAACTTGGCTCTTTTTTTTTTCTGTTTGTATCTTTGACTATTACTTATAGTTACACCATCTAGTTTCTATCTTGATTAATGTACATAATGTTTCCCTTCTCCGTCTTTTTTTCAAACAATGAACATTTATCAAGCAACCACTGTAAGCCAAGAAATTGTGAAAGGCAAAGAACTATGAGATATGGGCTCTGCCTCAAGGAGCTACTATCTACTTGTTGAGTTTTACTCCCAGATTTATGGTTGCCACCATGTCCCCAGTATCTCTCTCTTCCTACTGCTTGTATTAAATAGAGGGTCTTTTTTTTCCTTTATGTATGCATGTTTGCCTTAAATGTCAGGGTCATCTATCACCTACCAATTCCTAACTTATTGTGTAACTTCTTATAGAACAAATCCCTAGTTTTAGTCCATTCTGACATAATCACTATGGACACTGACATAATCACTACCATTTTTCTAAAGTGAAATTTCCCTTATTTTGAGATAAAAGCATCAACTTATCCTGCAAACCACCACTTAAGGAATCTGGCTTCACCCATTTGTGTATGTACCTATGTATCTGGCTACCTCTCCACCTTCTTATCTTCTTATAGGTACGGCTTGTTTTTTTTTAATGCCATGGCAGTATGGAATGTAAAAATGTGATATAAAGAAGCAGCTTTGTACAAAAATACCCACTAATAAAGCTACCTCATCTAATATTATCTGCTTCTCAAGGGGTCAAAGCGTTTTAGCTATGTCATCATATTTCACCTACTCTAATCGATGGCCTGTGTAGAGACAGAATTTCTCTCCATCGGCAGCTGATGTTTCAAGAGTTGAAAGAACTGAAAAGGTCACAGTTTATATAACTGGCAGGCTCAGGTCTTGGGCTGCTAGTTTGAGTGGCACCCTTACTCCCAAGGTCTGTGTTTACTTTCCGAGTTTCCTCCTTCTGTTCTTTCTAGAACTGGTCTGACTAACTCAGAAACCAATCCCATCTGGAGGCATGGTCCATGCTCGATGATAGCAATGTTTACAGGACCATAATGGGGAGAAATGGCTGGATTTCCTGAGCCTATTTCAAGCTAGGCTGGTGTGGCTGGTTCTGGACACATTCTTGAGAATAAGGAGGGAATAATTGGAAAATTTTAAGGTAGAGACCTATCCCAAGGTCCCACCACACAAAGACATCTGAGCACTAAAAGGGGTTAAAGGTAAATTAGACTGAATAAGAAATGGTTTCAAAAACCCAGGATGGGGGCACCTGGGTGGCGCAGGCGGTTAAGCGTCCGACTTCAGCCAGGTCACGATCTCACGGTCCGTGAGTTCGAGCCCCGCGTCGGGCTCTGGGCTGATGGCTCGGAGCCTGGAGCCTGTTTCCGATTCTGTGTCTCCCTCTCTCTCTGTCCCTCCCCCGTTCATGCTCTGTCTCTCTCTGTCCCAAAAATAAAATAAACGTTGAAAAAAAAAAAAAAAAAATTTTAAAAAAACCCAGGATGTGAAGCCATTAAGTTGGCAAAGGGGATAAGAAGTACAAGGCTAATTCAGCAAGACCTAAAAGAGGAGAAAACCACAGCCTTTTCTTTTTCTTTCAAGGCATTTTATCTATTTTATCTCAGGACACGTATTAACCAAACAAACTTAGAATAGTTTGTTCCCTACTTCAGCCTGAAAGGTAACTCTGGAAGACTGAGTGATTACTGATATTAGAAAAAGGAAAAAAAGTAAACCTGTGAGAATACACTAGCACTACCTCATGAATCACAGTCATTCGGTTCCATAAAATGTGTTCTGCTCTTCTCTTCTTACTGTTTCAGGATACCCTGCAGTACTGTACTTGCTTAGGGACATCCTGCTTATCACAACAAATTTCTAACCACTAGGGACATCCTGCTTATCACAACAAATTTCTAACCACCATGTGTGGATTCTCATCCCCATTCTGACATTTTTTTTTTTTGCTAGCTTCTTCTACCTTTGTGCCCCCCTATCCATTCACCATCACTGAAGGGATAGTCTGTGCTTTTTTTTTTTTTTTTTTTTTTTTTTTTCAGATTTATTACCAAGGCAGGTCTTGCATTTCTCCCTGCTCTCTTTTCACATTCAAGTTTGGTGAATCAAAGGGGTGACTTGAGTCCCTTCCTTCAGTCCGAAAAGCAAACCCACACATGACACACACAGCCTGCTCAGCCTGTCCAAGTCTACATCCCACTTAGGAGAAGTTCTAGAACTTAAATTTCCCGAGAAGTACTTGCGTGTGAGGCAGCAATGATGTCTGAGAGTAAAGGATACTTGTGAATGCACTTCTTTGTCTGATTCTACCTGCTCCCTGAAGAGAGCTGTTTACGTTCCCAAAATAAGCTCTTGTAGTTTTCTTTTTATCGTTAAGGGTGTACCCCAGCCCCAAAGGCCATTCTATGTAAAATAAATGCAGTTCTAATGACTATTGATTGGGAAATCCCAGCCTTCCATTTGGCTGCCAGCTACCTCCGGCAAGTCAGAAATAATCAATAGCAAAGTGGGCACCAGCTCCAACAACAGAGAATGTGTCTCCAGTCAACTGTGGCTGTGATGAGAGTGGTCCCTTGGATTTGGGGGAAGGAATCCTGATTTACGGTGCTTTTCGAAACACGTGACTTCCAAAAACTTGTGAAGCACTCTCAGAGAGAAGACCTGTCCAAAGGAGACACAGCAGTATCTCACGATAATTCCAGAACTGTGTCATAGCAGCAAAGTGTCCAAGGCGGTGGTTGTCAAACGATGGAGTAGGCTCCTGGGGAAAGTGCTAGTACTCATAATGGCAAATCAGTCTGAATGGGCCGTCAATAAAGTACTATGATTACACCATACTTTGTAGAATCGAACACCCTGACTTGAACTCTCAACAACACCTCATAAACTGCAGGACCTTGGGCAGATTACTTTATTTCACTAGGCCCCAGTTTTCCATCTGGAAAATGGAATTGTCATTAGTACCTACCTCACAAAATCTTTTGAAGATGAAATTATCCATGTAAATCACTTAGCTATACTTGGCACTTAGGCAACACCCTACAAACATTAGCTGCTGCCTCAGTTGTTATCATTGATAGTAGTGGTAACACCAGCCAGCAGGTACTCTATGGCCAACTGGAGGCTTTGGCCACACTATGCCTTCTAGACTAATCCTGACAGGTGATGCCCAATCCAGTTTATGAATTCTAACTCATGATATATTTAACCCAGAATCAAAGAGTCAATAAAATACAAAGTGTTTGCCAGTTTCTTTTTTTCAAAAAATAATTCGTTGTCAAGTTAGCTAACATACAGCGCATACACTGTGCTCTTGGGACTAGATTCCCATGATGCATCATGTACATACAACACCCAGTGCTCATCCCAACAAGTGACCTCCTCAATGTCCATCACCCATTTTCCCCTCTCCCCTGCCCCCCATCAATCCTCAGTTTGTTCTCTGTATTTAAGAGTTTCTTATGTACAGATTTTTACTTAAAATATAGAAACCATGAAATTGTAAACCCAAATGTATAGCATTTTATTTATCCCTTTGAAATTTCCTCTTGTTGGATATGGCCTATCGTGACAATTAGAACTTTGACTCTTCATTTCCTATTCTTTCTGCCCCTCATTGTGGTAAACCAACTACAAATATAACCAATACACTCAATAATCAGCTAATGCTAGATAGAGTCCTCTGCACACATTTCCTGCCAAAGGATGATCTACACTCTGCTTCAACACTTCCAGTGACTAGAACTATGTTCCCACCCCACCCTCTGCTAGCTCAGTCTTTTGTTACCTTTTAAAAGAACTTTTTAAAATATTAGAATAATTTTATATCAACAGAAAAGTTGAATATCCAAACCTTCTTTAGTCACTTGTATTCTAAGAACTTGTCAACAAATTCACATTGCCTTCTTGTGAATGTGTGAATGTCAGTAAATATTTATCCTCTTTCCCTGCACGTGGGCAGAGAATTTTTGTTCCCATCCCACTAGTGTTGGGCTGTGCTATAGGAATTACTTTGTCCAAAGACCCATGAGTGGACAGGACAGAAGCAGAAGTGTTTTAGAGCAGTTGAAATTAGTGTCAGTGATCTGCCATGAGAAGTACATGATGTGATGATGTGTCAGTGATGATGTGATGATGAAAGATTTGAACCATACCCTCACCTAGAGTAAAATATAGCTTACCTAAATCCTGATACAAAACTACCCAACAGAGTCCAGCTTGGACCAGCCAAACCATGCTTATCTACAGACCCATGAGAAAGAAAGAAATGTTCCTTGATGAAAGCCACTGCGTTCGGGAGTAATTTGTCACTCAATATCTTCATGGCAAATCTGACTGATATACCCTCTTTTTTTAAGCCAGAACATCATAAGCAATTGCTAGATTTCTTACTGAAACTGCAAAGTACAACCTCTATAACAGTCTTTTGAACTACCTCCTGTAATCATATCCCAATGGAAACTTAGTAGTTTAGTTTAACAATAATGGCCATGTAGCCCAGGGGTAGCACAATAGATTTCTCTCCACCCCCTGGGAATCTGATTTAATTGATCAGCAGTGGGGGTTAGGCATCAGCACTTTATAAAAGTCTCCGGGGTGGGGGGTGGGGGGGCAGGGTACAGCATACAGCCAGGATGGAGAACCATTGACTAGAAGGGATGTGGAGGCTGGGCTGTGTTTTTGGAAGGACCAAACTAAAGAAACGAGTAAAGACACCAAATCCCCATCAGACCATGTGGATGCCTGTGCAGTGGGACTGCAGGAGTCTGCCAAGTAGAGTTTCCATTATATGAAAAACAACAACACAACAATTATAAAACCTCATCTCTCACTCAGTAGGGGCAAAACAAAAGCTAAGGCCTGGGGCTGGTGACATCTGTAGATGTTGAGATGTTGAGCAATTATATTGATTTCCCTACAGGAAGATCAGTCAGAGTAGTAATGGTTGTGTGGGTAATGTGGGTGGATGAAGAAGAAATCTGTTAGTCTAGAAAGTCTTTTTAAAGAATGCACCTTGGGATGTCTGTTTAATTATGTTGCCTCCAACTTTATAACCTGAGGGATTTTTGTTTCCTTTTTAAATAAACAACCCAGTTAACAAGTTTTTCCAACCATTTTAAACTCCTCTGGGCACACGTGGACTTGTCAGCTCTGGTTTCAGTAATCACTCTGCTCAAATAATGTTGATTAGAAACTTATAAAATCCAACATTAAGCCTTGACACGAACAGGATCTTCTATAGATGATAGAATTGCAAAGAAAACTGATCAGAAGGAAAGAACACAGTCATGGTTCATATCCAAATCTGCTATTGTAAGCTGAGTAATCTTGGGCAAATTAGTTTCTTTGCCTCCATTTCCTCATAGACATGAAACAAAGGGCAGAATTTTTTCACCAGAATTCTAGTGAGGATGCTAACCTAAGGCAAACTATTTTTCCTACAGGGTGGCAGGCAGGAGAAGGAAGGAAAATGGCGATAAGAAGGTAGAGAAGGGCAGAGTCCTGAGGGGCTCTAGGAGAGTAAAGTAGCATGTGGGTGAAGGCAGGGTAGGTATCAGTATCTGCCTTGAAGAGGAAATTTACAGAAAGGAAGAGACATCTAGGGAGTGTTTGCACAATGTTGGCTGGTGATACCATCTCAAAGCTCATTCCTATCCCTTTTAAGAATGCCTAAAGATCCACATCACTTGTCATGGTTTCTAGAAGTGGATTTGAAAAGGTGGTAGACAGTGGTTGGCTCTAACATGACCATAGAATATAGGGTTATTGAGAAGATAAAAATGTAATATGTAGAGGGGTGCCAGGGCAGATCAGTCAGCTAAGCATCTGACACTTGATTTTGGCCCAGGTCATGATCTCCTGTTTCGTGAGTTTGAGCCCTGCATTGGGCTCCAAGCTGAAGGTACAGAACCTGCTTGAGATTCTTCCTCCCTCTCCCTCTGCCCCTCCCATGCTCATGGTCTGTCTCTCGCACAAAATAAATAAACATTTTAAAAAATGTAATATGTAGAAAACCATTTGTTCCAGCACATAGAAAGTATTGGACTATTAACATTATAAATTTATCCTATCTCTAAGGGCAGCTAATAGGCATCTACTTATTCCAAAAGCCCATGCCAACGCATGAAAGCATGTGTAATGGAACATGAAAAGTAATGGAACCCGAAAAACAAAAAAGGAAATGAAGGGTGGAGGCATCCAATTAAACCATTGACACAATTGTCTGGCTATTTCAGGCCAAAGCAAAGGTGGACAAAGTGAAGTTTTCAGATTGTTAAAAGAATGCAATGGACAGGAGAAGACACATTTGTCATGTGCAGAACTTCAAGCCAAATGACAAGGGCAAGTCCATTTACTGCTAGAGTTTCCAAAACTGTTCATGACAGTTTAGTGAATGGGAGAGAAGAGCTAAAGCAGGTGAACTGGAAAGAAAGAAAGAAAGAAAGAAAGAAAGAAAGAAAGAATCAATCTATGGCCTTCAAACCCCAAAGCAACAAAAAATACTTCCTAAAATAAAATAAATTCTGACAAAAACTCTCCCCTTTCAATTTGCCCTATTTGTATTTGCTCAACGAAAGTTTCTAGTGTCTCTGTCACGCGGAGGACAAATCACTCAGCTACACGTCTGGCAATGCACTCAGCAGCACCCTGCTAGAGGCCAGCAGAATGCAGAGAAACCATGTGAGGCATGTGAAGGGCCAGTCCTGGGGAAGTGAGGCAGGCGGCAGGTGTGGAAATGAAGGATTCTCTCCCCACAGGCTCAAGAGACTAAAAGGTAGTGCTCAAATGTTGGCTTTAGAAATGCAAAGCATAACAGAAAACACTTCTTTAATCTAGCAAAAGCCTCCTTCACCTGTGCACAATTCAGTTTCCAGTTGCAAATCTCTGCCTCAAGTACTCGCTGCCAATCTGCAACCGTCAACTGAATGGAGGACTATTTGCATTGACTAAAATCTCTAATAGTGTGAACGAATCACGTCAAATGTAGCATAAATGAAATACGATTGTGTACCTAAGATGAAATTTCCCTTTGGAAACACTGGATTATCAGTTCCATGAATACTATTGCATGTGCCCTATGGGTGGTAGACCTATGATCTATTTTACCTTCAGCTAATTTTATCAGTAGGACAGGAAGTAGGAAGCTCAGGATGAGCTTCTGTTTATCCTTCTATTGTATTTCCATAATGTGTTCATGGTGGGGGGGCAGGTCTTTGGTTCATTAGAGCTGTGAGTATTTAGGAAAGTATTGGCAAGAGAGGTTCCTTTGTATGAAATACAAGGAATATAGTCTACTCATGAAGACTCAGTGTATACTTCTTTCATCTCAAAGGGACTATAATGAAGATAAAATCTTCACATATTGAATCTCAGGGATAGAAGTAAGGTTCAGCATGTTGGATAAGTTCTTGCTTTCCAAGATAAAGTAATTTTAGCCACAATTCAGTCCAAACAGTGACCATTAGTGAAGTAATCATCTTTTCTTTTTCTAAGATTGAGACCTCTGGACTATGATTTCTCTCTCTCACTCTCTCTCTCTCTCTCTGTGAATTTCTTCAAATGAAAAGTCTCACTAACTTATAACAATTAAATCACAATTCATATTGTATGAGCTAAACCATCTTAATAGTGAAGAACAAAATTTTATGAATTCAGGACAATCCCAGGACATCAGCATATGAAATGCAATTGATGAAAAGAAACACAAAAAAGTATCCTTGAAGACAGTAAAGACCTTCTCACTTATGAAATAATATTTTTAAAATGTACTTGCTGCAGCATTTATTGGCCATTGCAAACATCTGACAATCCTATAGAGCTCAGTGGTCATCAACCTAGAGGGAATTCTTCCATTCTGCCTGCAATGGCTGCAATGGAATGTTTGGCAATCCTTGAAATACGTCTGTCACAACCTAGGTGGGGTTAGCAGGGAGGCTGAGGAGCTCTACTGGCATCTAGTAGGTAAGGACCAGGGATTCTGCAGAACATCTAACAGTCATCTACATCAAAAAAAATTCTCTGGCCCCAAATGTCAATAGTGCCACTGTTGGGAAACGCTGCTGTAACTGGAGTCCTCAGGAATGCCAATACATAAATGAGGAATCAAACAAGATAGACCAAGAACTGAGAACAAGGGGTTGAAAAGGGTGTAGCCATGTTGGATTTTTAAGAATCTGGTCATGCCAGGAAGAAGAAAGGATAGTGAAAGAGAAAAATGGAGTCAAAGATAAACCAATCTATAACCAATGAAAGCCACATGACTTGGATTATATTTTCCTTTGGAAAGAGTTAAAGCAAAAAATTTAAAAATATAACAGCATTCGACAATAAAGGGAACTCCTATCATTAGTGGGACAGAATTATATAGGAATTTCTGCAAAATGAGAAGCATATGGAATATAATTGATAGGTAGAGAAAACTACAACCCAAAATAGGTTAGAATAGGACCCTAGAAAACTTTTCAAACAAGACAGTACCGGTAACCAAGGTATAGGGCAGTAGTTCCTAAACTTGTCTGAACATTTAAATCTGAACATCTTTCAAAGCTGCCAGTGCCCAAGCCACACACCAGACAAATTAAATCTCTAGGGATGGAATGCAACATTAGCATTTTTGGAAGCTCCCTTGCTGATTCAAATGTGAAGAGAACTTTGAGAACCACCGGTGTAGAAGTAATCAAAGGATAATTATTGGCCATCAACTAAAGCAGTGCTTCTCAGACTTTCTCCTGCATATGAATCACTAGAGTATCATCCTAAATGCAGATTCTGATTTAGCAGGTCTTGAGATTCCATATTTCTAACCAGCTTCCACAGGACATCAATGTGGCTGGTCCACAAATCACTCTTAGAAGAGCAAGAAATTGAAGAGAAACAGGCTATTCCCATCACCCTATCCCTATTCCCCCTCCAATTCCCATAAATACAGAAATTACCTCTAGTATCAGTCCTCTGGTTAAAGCACTGAGGCCAGCTCTCTAAACTAAGTGGAAGCTAAGCCTGGAAGAAGCTCAAAGAAAAGGAAAGAAGACCTCACGGTCACACCCGGCCTATTCAACAAACAGTGGGAAACAAGAAAGAAAAGGCAACTGAACTCAGGAGTTGAGGGTATTTGGGCCACAGTTTCCACAGAAAGTAAAACAAGGATTTAGATTACAATGAAAATATTTTTGGCAGTGACCTTAATTACTAATTATAGTGAAATCTTATAACTAAATGTTAAGCAGCCACCAAAAACTATATTATGGAAGAATGATTAATGATCTAGAAAGAAGTTCATGAGGTAACTTTAATTTTAAAATATCTAACAGAGTGGGTAGAAGAGGAAAAGTAAATAAGCAAGTGAGCAAGACATAAATGGGGGGGAGGGGCGGGTAGCTATCATTCTCTCTCTAGGAAAGAGGTGGTGGAACTGTAGGTGATTTTTATTTTTTTCTTAGCAGAAACAAGATAATAGGAATACCACTCTCTTCCTCCAAACAAAATGTTTAGAGGTCTCAGACTCTACTTAATCCTACTCTCAATTTCCAGGGGAGAATCGAGCTGCCCTTTACAGCTTTCTCAAGTCGCTGGGCCTCTGCTACAACCAACACCCACAGTCATCAACAGCTGATGGTGCCGCCCCAGCCACCATACTGTTAATTGAATCTCTGGTACTATTGATAAGCTCTTGTAACCCTGGGCTCCAATACCACCCAAGAGTTCCCCCAGCTCAACCTACAATCATAGTTCTTTCCTCCCAGGGCAAAGAAGTTTGATTCTGAGTGTGGCAGCCATTTGAGGCTAACACTAGATCAGAAAATACTGTAAATAATGGTAACATGAATAAGCTTCACTCACCTGCTCTGGTTTCATGTCTCAAAATGGTACCCATGCTATATCACCTTCCCTCTCAAAGGTCTCAACACTAACTTATATGGTCCCAATTATAAGCCCCCACATTCCTTTTATAATCCCTGCATTGGCAGGGTTGGAGAGAGAGATTTAAATGGATAACCTGGTGATCTACCTTGACTTCCCAGGATTCCTGATGTCGGTCCATTGATTATGTTCCTTTTCACAACCCTCACATTGACCTGGACAAGTTAGTTTTTGGAGAAGGTTGTGGCCTGGTACCTCACTGATGAGTATATTAAGGTAACAGGAATTTTGTTTTTTAAAAAGTTAATAATCCAGAAGACTACTAGTAAACAGCATTTAGAGAATAGTTTACAAGTGATGGCTACACCATGGGTCCAATTACAATAACATTTAGAAATTTTAACATCACTTTCATATAGAAAGAAAAATCGGTCACAGTATTTCAAGCTCCCGCATTATCGACATGGTATTTCAAGTCTCTGGCTAAAGATTCACGGGTGGTTGCTTCTATTAGACCATTAATCATTGTGCTTCATTATGGACAACCTCAGGTTTGAAGTTATTAACTCTTTAACCCTTCTTTGTAATTAGATCAGCATAGTTTTCTGTTAAAAGGCAACAAATCAATAAGTCAGCTGAAGGAAATATCTCTTCCCTCAGGCAACATATGATTAGTCTGTTAGCCTCAAATATCTTTAAAGTAAATAGTTTGAAGTTTACTGTCAAATTAAAATTCTTCTGATTTGTTAAGCATCTACTATGTCTATTCCTAATGCCATAGAGTAATTATAATTCAGCTATTTGTTTAGCTATATATATATATATATATATATATATATATATATACACATGTATGTATATATATACACACACACACACATATTTCCATTTAGGTCCCTTTCTTATTAAAACTGAACAACAAGCTGTATACTAAAAAGAAAAAAGGAAAAAAAACTATCATTAATAGAAGATAAAAACAGAGAAGTAGAGGAACAAAAACCAAAAAAATCATCTTCAACAAAGCAACTTACCTGCTGTCTATTACATTAATTTATCTTCCTAAAATTTCATCAGGAACACACTCAAAAAATGCAGCTAATTAAAGACAAACCATGATTATGGAAATCATTAAGGGAAGTAAGGTGAAACAGAAGAGGTTGATAACTAAAAAAGGAGATCTAGAAACTAACAAGATTCAGTGGCCCACTAAAATGTAAGTTCCTTGATGGTAAAAACTTGCCTCTCATTCATCACTGTATCTTCAACCCCTAAAAGAGTGCCTGGCACATGGTGGGTCCCTGATAAATATTTGCTGCATAACTCACTGTTTGGAGTAGCCTATGCAAGAGAAAACAATGCATATTAAAGACTTAAATATTTCAGTTGCTAAAAATGGATGTTCTGTAGCAGAGCAGAAAGATTCTGCAAATGCTATCACTACGTATATGATATGTCCTCTAGAGCTAGATAGAGTCTCTTCCAACTTGATATTCATCACGTAACTTTTTCATTGCAAAAGTCACTTCCAGAAGTGGAACACAGTAAAGAAAACCTGAGTGTTATTAAAATGATGTATGCCCATTTGTCAATTAACATTTGACATTCAGTTTCACAAATCAATCTCCTATGGCTTTGGCTGTATTGATAGATTTCCCAAAGCTTTTACAAGCCTTTGGTGAATTTATAGCTTTGAATTTCTAATTGTTAAAGTCAAAAGCTACACTCTACCAGGTACCCACCAAAGGACAGATACTCTATTAGAACCCTATCAGAAGTATCTATCCAGACACCTTCCCATTTCAAAACAATGACTAATTCTAGACACCAAGGGCCTGGACCAACAGCCAACATAAAGAAGAAATCTGTGCAGTGTTCACAGTATGCTCCAGCAGGAAAGAACCATAGCTTGGTTTGGGAAAAAGCTGGATTTTAGACTATTCCTGACTCTATACTATTAGACATATTGCTAAAACTCTTGCTTGCTCAGATTTTTCATAAGTAAAATATCTACATTGGCTATCTCTATTGTTCAGGGATAGAGTTTGGGAATGAGGGGAAAAAATCACCAATATGTGGTACAAGGGGACAGTAACAATAAAAAATAAAGCATTTTCTCCCAGGTTTTCTTGTTAAGCAAAACTGAATATATCTCAAGATAGAGCCTCTGTCCTCTTCCCCATCTCTAAAACCCTAGCTTATCTTCCAAACTAATCTATTTCATTCAATGGTGGATGTCATTATTCTTCAATCTAATAGACACATATTTTTAAGGGTGTCTTTTATCCTTCCTTCTCCTTTATACACCAAATCAATTCATCATGACTTCCTATCAATTATTCAAAATAATCCATCTCTATCTTTCCTTATCGCCTCTGCCAGTGTCCCAACCTAAGGCTTCATCAAGACATGCCTGAGCACAGAATATAACCTAATAATAGATCGCATAACTTACTGGTTTTATTCATTCATGTAATATAAATGCTCTCATTTGTTATTTTATATTTTTGTCTTGTTGCCTCCATTATAAAACCTATTTATTTGGGATTAGGATCTGGTAATCATGAAGAACTAGGGTCAGTTAGTTCAAACAGGATGTGATTATATTTAGATAACATTTGGGGGGAGGGTGGCTATTACAGAATCTACCTTTCTAAGTCAATAGTCTCATATCTACCTAATATAGAGTTTTGCCCTCTTTTCAAGCACTGTTTTAGTCATCTAGTGCTTCAAAATCCTGGAGTTGAAACATCCACTTCCAAGATAAACCCTTCCCTCACAAGGCTGTTGAGAGAAGGACTCAGTTATTCCCTCACTTGGGGAGCTCACTTGCTGCTTGAAGATCCTCACAGCATGGTGCTGGCTTCTACCGGGGTGAACAATCCAAGGACAAACAAGGCCAAAGATAGAAGGTCTTTTACGATCTGTCTTTGGAAGTGACACATCATCATCCCATGGTTCTACAGGTCAGTGTCACTTAATGTGGAAGGGGATTACACAATAGTGGGAATACCAGGAGGCAAGGATTATTGAAGGCCATCTTGGAGAACAGGTACAAAATTAACAACTAACTTTCATGTGCATGTGTGTTGTGGTGATCAAACACTTCTGTGGGTCACTATTTCACTCTACAACTTCCAAGATTACAAATGTATCCTTGTTTAGAAGAGGAACTTCTAGATTGGAATTTAGGAAGACGTTGACCTAAAGCTTTATATGTAGAAACACAGTAATAAAAATGGGACAAACTGCCTATACTCAATAATTCTAAACAACCAATTCTACAACCAATTTTCTCCTTGGGCCCAAATGTTTATATTTATATTTACACACCTCTCATTTTGTTTCTCATATGAGTGGGGTGAGGGGAATAAAGACACTCATCATTGTGGGTTCTGGTTTCAGGTCGCTACTGGAGTTTGAGAACTTAGGTGAAAAGCACATCCCACTTCAGCTTTGATAACCTCTTCTTTGCCACTCAAAGTGTGGTCCAAAGACCAGAAGTACCATCATCACTTAGGAATTTATTAAAATTGCAAACTGATGGGCTTTTACTTCAGACCCACTGAATCAGGATGTGTGTGTGTGTGTTTTTTTTTTAACAAGATGCTCAGGGACTTGTGTAGGGAGTGCTTGTCCAGGAACCGCTTCACAGACTGTGAAAGCTGTTATGTCAAATTTTCGCCTCTCTGCAGAAAAACACCTATCAGGATTCTCTACATAGCAGATGTCTCAGAACACTGCTGATGGAGTGACATCATTATGACTTCCCCTGCTGGGCAGCTTTTCTCTCTGCTTTTCTCAGTGAAAAAGCAATAATGCATTACCAGTTACCTCTGTAAAATGCAAATGTGCACATAAATAGAGCAGAATGTGGGAAACATTTTTTTTTTCATTTTTGTTGTGCTTTCTTCTAATGTACTAAGTACAAAGGCATTAGGCTTACAATTAATGCCATGATGAAAATCTTCCCACTTTTCAAAAGATTGAAATTCTCATTGGATCATATAGATTTCCCAACTCCCACAATGAACTTGGGCAAACTGTAACTTCATTTTTTTGAGTCCCAGTTGTCCCCTGAGTAAAATATGGCTCATAAGAATAACTCATAAAGTTTTTCTTTTTGACTTTTTTGCACATTTACAGTCAGTAAAACGTACATATTTTAAGTGGACAACATGATGAGTTTTAACAAACACATATATACCTGTGTAATCACCACATCAGTTAAAATATAGAACATGTCCACCACCCACACATTTCCCTTAGCCCCCTTTCAGTCAATTCTACCTTCTAGAAAGGATAGATGGTGAGGAGTTTTATAGATAATATTCAGGAAATTAGAGCTGGAAAGAGACTATTTTAGAGTCAAAAGAACTAAAATTTGCCTAAGTTCTTATAGCTAGCAAGTGGCAGAGTGGGAAACTGACTCCAGGATAGCGAGTCTCCCATAGTTCTCTTTTCTGCAAGTTAAGATAAAATGTGGAAGGGTATATACGTGTTACTGTCATCACCATATATTATTGTTGCCTAATGTTGAGCTTTATGTAGATGGAATTATTCCATTTGTGGCCTTTGATTCTGGCACCCTTCACTCAACATAATGGTTCTGAGATGCAGGCACTTTGTTGCACATGTGAGCAGTACCCACAGGGCTGTGTTGAAACTTCAATGAGATATATGGAAAAGTACATGTTTCCATACTTTTAAATCTGAAAATCAAATAAGGGCATTTGGATGCCCTAAGATTTCCATCTTCCCAGATACTAGGAATTAGGACGTAAAATGTGATCTTCCACTGGATAACCTCATTCTAATTTTGCTGCCTTTACTCAGATTTGCTAATATGTTCCTGAGAGTACTACAGCAAATAAAATGGACTGAGCTCTTCTTCAATCAGAACACGATAATGATAATCTTACCGGTTTTCCTTTGGCCTGGGGAAGATGCCTGACATTGATAACCACCAGGTCCAATGGGAATTTTCCTGGAAAGCAATAAGCACCTGGATAAATCTCCTCTGTCCATTCACTGTCACTATGGCAACATGTAATTATACCTGCCCTGAATGAGAATGTCTCTCTCTACCAATATAATACAGCTATGCTACTTCAAAACCATTCATTTTCAACAGGACCGCTCAGCATAGACTGACAGAGGAATTACGTCTCAGCCACAGTAACGATGAAAAGTAATTATGTGAGTCTTACCAACACTTCGACACTGAGATGAAGTTCTGTCTATGAGATCACGAAACTGTGATCCAGCAGGAAACAGGAATAATTGTCCTGGCCAAGATTCCATGGCCAAAGTGAAGCAGATAATTGAGGCAATTATTTGGCAGATTCAAAGCAAAAAGCATACTAGAGTAATAACACTGTTCAACACTAAAGGTGCTCTCACAGAAGATAACCATAATTATGTGTCACTGTGGCAACAGTACTTAAACACTTCTTCCCCACTGGTCTTACATTCGAGTATTTATGAGAATACTTACTTTCTGATAGTTTCTAACATCGAATGGCCACTTCAAATCCAGTTTTAGGGATGATTTTAGGTACACAAAGATGAAAATCTAGTGCCTTTATCATTTGTATATTTTTCAACTTCTAATTGAGTCTAAAGAAAACTGGCAATATATTATCCTTGATGGCCAAGGCCATATGTTCAAAGGAAGGTCTCTTGCGATATGTCTCACGGTTAATATTTTGGATGGCTAGGTTGGATCTGGTAGTATTAAGGTACAATGTATTAAACGGGATTCTTGTAATAATAAGTTATAAAATTCATTTCAAACTGCCATCCACCATGAAAAGCATAGAGGTAGGTGCTGCTGGATGCTAATCAAGCGTTTTGATCTGTGCTTCAATATGTGATCACAAATTTGTCTCCTTCCCGTGATGGCTTTACTCCCCCCGGCCCCGACATTTTTGGTAACATGTAATTGATACATAATATTGTGTAAGTTTTAAGTGTACAATGTGATGATTAGATGTATGTATATATTGCAAAGTAATCACCACAATAAGATTAGCTAACGCATCTGTCATCTCACAAAATTATCCATTTTATGTGTGAATAGGAACTTTTAAGATTTACTATAGTCAGGTACACAATACAGTATTGTTTGTGATGGCTTTATTTTCAGGGTGAATCTCTCTCTAAGTGGCAAAGACAGAAACAGCAGACCTGCTCTTGCTTTCTTTTAACTCAGCAACCCCCGTGGAATACTAGACCCTATTGTTGATGGCTACAGCAAGAGTCTCAGGATAATCCAGGTGGTCCCGTAGGACACACATCCACCCAGAAGGAAGAGTGGGAGACAATTACTCTTTATGCTCACCTGAAACACACGCAATGAAGCTTAACTTTACAAATCCATCTCAAAGAGGACTATAACACAGAGTCATTGTGTTTAGTGAGGTATTACTAATAAAATACATAATAATAATAATCCACAGGCAGTTACGATATGCCCACAGCCCAGTGTTAATTTTTCTTTTCTTAAGTTAAAAAAGAAATGAATGATAACTTCTGACTCCTAGCATATGAGAGTTTTCGACCTAGTGGGGAGTCAGGAGTTAAAATAAATATGAAATTAGA
Source organism: Panthera leo (assembly GCF_018350215.1). Lineage (NCBI taxonomy): Eukaryota > Metazoa > Chordata > Mammalia > Carnivora > Felidae > Panthera > Panthera leo. Next base: position 142,235,367 of record NC_056687.1, on the reverse strand, counting down.
AAATATAAGACAATATGCAATCGTATGCAATATTGGAGAACTCAGATTATGATAGGTATGGGAATTTATGAAGTCAGTGGTAAGATATATTTCCTATTATCCCAGCAATTCTACTCCCAGGAGTTTCTCAAGAGTAATAGATTCACAAAAAGACTGTCAGATTTATTTGTGGAACAGGAGATAAATGGATAAATAATTATGGTATATCCATACAATGGAATATCACTTTATGATAAAGAAGAGAATGGGGGTACCTGAGTGGCTCAGTTGGTAAGCGACAGACTCTTGATTTCAGCTTAGGTCATGATCTCGTGGTTTGTGAGTTCAAGCCCCACAGTGGGCTCTGTGCTGACAGTGCAGAGCCTGTTTGGGATTCTGTCTCCCCTCTCTCTGCCTCACCCATGCTTGCACGCTCTCTCTCTCTCTCTCTCTCTCTCAAAATAAATAAAAATAAACTTAAAAAAAAAGAAGAGAATGATCTACTAACATGGATGAATATCAAAAACACATTATTCTTAGATAAAGAAACAAGGCAAAAACACAACCTACCATATGATTCCCTTTAAATGAGATACTAGAACAGGCAATGACAGAAACGGAAAACTTTTCAGTGGTTACCTGAAGTCAAGAGTGAGGAATTAACCTCAGAGACATGAGGAAATATTTGGAATGAAAAAAATATTTGCTTACATGGGTATAAATAGATGTAAAAACTCATCAAACTGTACACTCAAAATAAGGGCATTAACTTATTTAAATTATGCTTTTCAACAAGTTGATTTAGGGCCAGTGTTAGTAATCAAGGAGGTAGTAGATAAAGATTTTATTATTAAAAATAGTCATCGGGGCACCTGGGTGGCTCAGTCAGTTGAGTGTCCGACTTCGGCTCAGGTCACGGTCTCAGGATCGGTGAGTTCAAGCTTCACAATGGGCTCATTACTGTCAGTGCAGAGCCCATGTCGGAGCCTCTGCACCCCCCTCTCTGCCCCTCCCCTGCTCGTGCCCTCTCCCTCTCAAAACTAAATAAACATTTAAAAAAATTCATAAATTATATAGTGAGAGAGAGAGAGAGAGAGAGAGAGATGATTACATTGCCTAACAATGTGATAAGAACCTGGTCACTGGCTCCAAACCCATCCGCTTCTACATGCTGTCTCTACTATCAGCTGACAGGGTGGTGATCCCATCTCCAACACCTGAAAAACTGACTACCTACCACCTTGGAATATTAAAATATATTAAATGTGAAGATAAAATGAAATCAAAAGGATCTGAAGGAAAAGAATAAAATCTATCCAAAGCATTAAAACGATAGAATAAGGAATATAATAAAGAATAGAGAACTATGGATGGGTGGATAGATAGATAGACAGATAAAAGATGGATTACTTTTAACTTTGGCAAGAGGCTTTGTCAAGAATAAGGAGGCAATCCTGTGTAATGAAGTACTATAGGAATTTACATACTTCAATGGGAATTCTTTATTCAGAAAAATAAGGAAAAGGGGGGCTTTCAGCACTTTGACCACAGAAACTGTCAATGTTATAACTGGGCCATGTGAGCCAAAGATATTCACAAAGATTAAATGATTCATTTCCTACTCCTCTTACCATGATTATAATAATATCATAGCTGAGATAAACAATTAGTAACTATCTAATGCAGAGTGAGGTATAGAGGGGTCATCTTGAGTTTGTAAATAAAAGAAAGTATACTGAGCCTGCATTGGGGGAATGACCTAGGTACCACCTGATCTGCAACATCTCCAGATAACTTGGTCATTCAATGTAAGTAAATTAAGTGTTCTCTATGTACCAGTCACGAAATTCCCTATTAAGGGGACCAGCAGCTTTAGGACCAACAGTAAGCTGATTAGAAATGCAGACTCCCACTTAAGCGACCGACTTTGGCTCTAGTCAGGATCTCACAGCTCGCACGAGTTCGATCGCCACGTCGGGCTCTGTGCTGACAGCTCAGAGCCTGGAGCCTGCTTCAGATTTGGTGTTTCCCTCTCTCTCTACCCCTCCCACACTCATACTCTGTCACTCCTTCAAAAGTAAATAAACATTAAGAAAAAAAGAAATGCAGACTCCACCCAATATTTGCTGAATCAGGATTTGCATTTTAACAAGATCCCCAGGTGATTCTTGTGCATACCGAAGTTTGAGAGCAAAAAGCCTGCTTCCTTGCTTCATGAAAGGAAATCTAGGACAAGAAGAAAGGGAAGCTTATTCTGGTGGTGTGGAGACTTAGGCTTGGAATTGCTAACTCAGAAACTCCAGTAGCCTTAGGCTACCATCAAGAGCCCACTAAAAGGCACAGAAAAGTCAGGAGCAATAACGCAGGTAATGGTAGTCAGGAAGTCAGAAGAACAATATATGCCAAAATGTTCCGTCTCAGTAGTATTCAGAGACTTGCGTATTTTAGCAACATGAAAATGTTACTTCTTCCCATTGGACTGAAAAAATTTTAAAGAATGTTATTAACTCTTAGTAAAACTAAAGGAAAATGCAACTTTCATTTACATTGCTGATGAAGCTGGAGAGCATTCATTCATTCATTTTGAAGAGCATTCTGGCATTAGCTACTAGATGAGCAATGGGTACCTCCTATGACCAAGCCATTGCATGCCTCAATATCTACCCAGGGAAACCCTTGCGTTCATGCCCAAGGAGAGTTACTTAAGGCTTGTTGCATGAGGCTACTACAGCATTGTTAAAAATAAGAAGATATTTGACATCCAAATGACATCCGAAAGAAGCATGTTTAAAACAAACTGTGGTATTTCTATACTCTGAAATACTGAAATATCTGTTAATAGAATAAGTATATAGATTCACATAGGGAGATTTCTAAGACATATCATCAAATTAACAAATGCAGTTGAAGAATAATGTATAAGATATGATATAACTTCTTTCTTTCTTTTCTTTCTTTCTTTCTTTCTTTCTTTCTTTCTTTCGAGAGGGAACAGGGGAGGGGCAGAGACAGGAAAAGAGAAAATCCCAAGCAGGCTCCATGCTGTCAGCACAGAGCCCGGAGGAGGACTCAATCCCATGAACTGCAAGATCAGGACCTGAGCCACAATCAAGAATCAGACACTTAACTGACTGAGCCATTCAGGTGGCCTGAAATAATTTCTTTTTTTAAAGAAAAAACATATACAAAAAACTTCACATTTATATAGGTGGAATTATGTACATCATACATATATGTTAGGCAAACACATAGACAAAGCACATGCACAAAATCTTTTAAAGTTGTTATCTCTGGAGAGAAAGCTGGATCAGCATATAATGGCATAGAGGAATTTTACATGTGTGTATTTGTATATTATTTTATTTTGGTTAGTATATATAATAGTAAATGAAAGACAATAACCTTAAGGAGAAATATTTATATAAACCTAATGTGTTACTTTGTATTTTTCACTGAAACATCTGTAGAAAATAGTATTTTTCTCTGGAACTGACGCTTAAATTCAATGTGAAGAATACAGTCCATAGAATTATCATCCTTTTATGGGACGGGTTTTCTAACTGGAAAGATGCTTTAGAATCTTTAATAAAAATTAAAATTCTTGAAAAATGTTTCACTATAAAAATGCTGGCATCTGCAGAGTGCTTTGCAATCAGTTATTGGTTATTTCCTTCCCAAAAAGACTAATAAAACACTTTGAGTAATATGCAAGACTAACTTTTCTCGGAAATTTTAACATTTCCCAGAAAATATAACATTGGCATAAGTTACCATGGGATAAAATTTTGTTAAGTATGATTCTATTTATAGTTCCGGTTACTACACCCATCTCCTATGATATACCTGGGTCCACATGACCTGCTTTCTTTCCTGTTTTACACATAACCTTGTTTAGTTCTTACTGCAACTCTCTGATGTGCCTATTATTATCCCCATTTAATATAAGAAGCAGAGACTCATCAGGTTACATGGTTGCTCAAAACCAGGTTTTGTATACCAAACATCCCAAATAGTTTCCAAATTAGTTATGCCCATGATATACTCCCACTAACAGTTCATGAGCATTTCACTTATTCTACATCCTCACCAAGACTTTGAATTGTTTTCATCTTTAAAATATTATTGTGGGTGTATTGTGGCTTCACATTGTGGTTTTAATTTTCATGTCTCCAGGTCCTAATGAAATTGAGCACCTTCTCATATGTTTCTTGGCCATTGGAATATCATCTGTTGTTAACTGCCTGTTCAAATCCTTTGCCCTTTTTCTATTGTTGTAACTGGTTATTTTATCTGGGGAAGACCTGGGACTCAGATTCCCCAAAAAGTGTCCATTAGCAACATCCCTTCCCTAATTAATCATGCACCAACACTAATTTACAAAGTGCCTGAGTCTCCTACAAGAGTTGAACCCTGGGAATTTCAAGAAAAAAAAAATCCCTTCCCTCAAAAAGCCCAATAAAATAAACAGAAACAAACAAAATTTAAAACCCACTAAAAATGCAATCCATTTTATTTTTTTTTTTCTTTTGGTACTTTCCTCTGATTGTTATGGGAGACAAATAACTTTATTAGGAAATTTGCTTGACTTCCTAATGCTTGAAAAACACCATGTCAATGAGTGGCGCAAAGTCTCAAGGCTTTGATTTTGTTTTGTTTTGTTTTGTTTTCAAGATGGGTGCTATGGTTCTTAACTTTAATATTCTAGAGCATGGGGTGCCTGGGTGGCTCAGTCGGTTAAGCGTCCGACTTCGGCTCAGGTCGTGATCTCACAGTCGCTGAGTTCGAGCCCCGCGCTGGGCTCTGTGCTGACAGCTCAGAGCCGGGAGCCTGCTTCAGATTCTGTGTCTCCCTCTCTCTGACCTTCCTCTGTTCATGTTCTGTCTTTCTCTGTCTCAAAAATAAATAAAAATGTAAACCTTAATATTCTAGAGCATAATTGCTCAGCAATCCAGACTCCTAAGTGTTTTCAAACATACTACTTTAAAGATCCCAAATTAACCAAAATTAATATAACAAATAATGAAACCGCACATCCTAATGAGAGGATTATAAGAAAGAGTATGGAGATGAACAAGACAAAAATATTCTAAAACAATTTACTAAGGGCAATGAAGATCCACAAGCCCTTTGTCAAGACTTTTGCATTCAAGAGTTTGTCCTTCCAGAAGCACAGGAAAGAGTAGACTTGAGAAATTCAAGGAACACTTGCTTGCCCATTGAAGAAGCCAAAATCTATCTACTGATGGTTCTTTCAGTTTTTTCTTTAAAAAAAACACCCCAATTCTTTTCAAAGAGCCATTAGCATCAATTCTTGTCTCTCTGTTGAGTATTAGAAAGGCATTTACACTTAAGTCATAAACTTTCAATAAACTTCTTTTTCTCACTCAGATCTGCATTGTTTTGCTCTGCATATGACTGGAAGAAATGACTTAAAGACATTATCAAAGCCTGAAGAAAATGTTCATTAGTCCACAGGTACTAGTGTCATACTAGTCATTTTATTTTCAGCTTGAGTATTTTATTTTATTGTATTAAAAGCTTATTTATTTATTTTGTGAGAGAGAGAGCTTGCTCGTGCACATGAACAAGCGGGAGAGGGGCAGAGAGAGATGTAGAGAGAATCCCAAGCAGGCTCCCTGCTGTCAGAGCAGAGCCCTACACAGGGCTTGATCTCACGAACCATGAGATCATGACTCGAGCAGAAATGAAGAGTTTGACACTTGACCTACTGAGTCACCCAGGCGCCCCTCAGTTTGAGTACTTTAAACTAGTTTACGCAGAACTACTTTTTGCTTCCCCAAAGAGTTTTCCTAATTAAAGCTTTCTGGGGAAAGAGGACCTTCTTTGACACAATTCAGTATTATAGGAAACATTGGTGTCACCTTGATTCTCATAAATGATAAGAAAGATGAGCTGAGACAAAAGTAAGTAATTAGGGCTCAGAACGAGGTTTCTTCATCTTTATCTCAGCTCCAACTAGAAGTACACAGACACATGGTTACTGAAATAAGCTACTGTTAAACTAACATCCTATCTTTTCTCCTGGTTGGCATTTAGGTAATTTTCCTTATCTTATTTTTATACAAAGGTATAATATCACATAATATAGAGTTTCAAATACTTGGTTTCCAAAAGCTCTCAAATAAAAGAATGAACCTATTTCTACTGGAAACTAGAAACCAATCATTTTGTAGAAAGCAAATTATTCAATCTGTCTGATTTCAGCTTCACGAGATACTGTAACAAGTCTCAAATCTCTAAACACAATGTCAAGTTAAAACAAAGGCAATTAGTCTGGGTCTAGACCTATTTTATGCCTAAATTTCCAATTCCAAAAGGTGAGGCCCAAGAATAGAGACATGTCTATTGTGTTCTCTTTGATTTTTGTTAGTTTGTTTGCTGGAGAAAAACTTTGACAAGTCAAAGCATGGAATACCCTCCCAAGTAGAAATCAAAGATAATTTATATCAGGGAATGAACTCTGGTTCCAGCAGTCCTTAAAGCTGGGTGGTCTTTGCAAAGACACTTCATGTTGCTGGGCTTTAGTTTTAGCATCTACAAAACTAAACCTCTGAACTCTATAATTCCTCTGGTCCCTTCCAGCGCTGATTTTCTGTGACAACACTTAAAAATCCCCTTAAGCTAAAAGAATTTACATTTCAGTACTTATCCTATAAAAGGCCAATCGGTACCGTCTTAACTAATATAACCAAGAAAAACTAATATAACCAAGAAAAAATGGTGGCAGTCTAGTGAGTAATCATGATAGTAAGCGTTTTAGATCTGAACCAGGCTGCACAATCTACAACGACTTTCAGGCTTATCATGTCAGTGTTGTTTCTTAGCTCCCTAAGACTGCACAGTTAGCAAGTAATGAGTCCAGAACATATCATTTGGTTCAAGAGGCAGGGTGTTCTAAATGCATAGGAAAAAAAGATCAGACTTGGGGTTACCGGAAGTGGAGGTGAGGAAGGGGGAATCGGAGGAAGGTGGTCAAAAGGTACAAACTTCCAGTTATAAGATAAAGAAGTAGTAGGGATGAAATGGACACACGACGACATAGCTAACACCTCTATAATGACATACAGGGAAGTTGTTAAGCGGGAAAATCCTAAGAGCTCTCATCACGCGGAAAATTTTTTTTCCCTTTTTTCCTCTCTTTTGCTTTTACTGTATCTATAAGGGGAGATGGATGTTAACTGAACATATTGTAATCATTTCACAATGTATGTACATGGAACCGTCATGCTTTAAGCTTATACAGTGATGTGTCAATTCTTCACAAAAAGTGGGGCGGGGCAGGGGGGAGAAACAGGATGTTATCCATATTCTGCTATCTCTGTGGTCACTGGTCACTTTGAAGGAGGAGTGTGTAGAATCAGCTATCAACGTCGAACTTTGACATTAAAGTAAGGGTTTTTTTCATAATTTTTAAAAATTTAAAAAAATTTAAAAAATTTAAAAAATTTTTAAATTTAAATTTAAATTTTAATTGTTAAGTATCCCCCTCCTCTCTCTTTTATTATACTGCCAGGGAGACCCAAATGATATGATGGCCAAAGAATGAGCTCAAGAACCTGTCGTACTTCAAATCAGCTGTTTGCTATGAATGTGGTTGGGTAGTTACATGAGCTCTTTGTGTACAGAGAATAATTATTCACCTCAAAGGAACTGAAGAAATTTGTGCACGTGAATGTGTGTGCATCGCAGAGCTGGTATATATTAGGCAGTCACTGTATGTGAGAGAGACAGAGAGAGACAGAGCGTGAGCAGGGGAGGGGCAGAGAGAGAGGGAGACACAGAATCCCAAGTAGGTCCAGGTTCTGAGCTGTCAGCACAGAGCCCGAATGGGGCTTGGACCCGTGAACTGCGAGATCATGACTTGGGCCAAAGTCAGATGCTTCACTGACTGAACCACCCAGGCACCCCAGAATTTCAACATTTAAATGCCCCAAATCTCTGAGAGGAAGAAATGCATAAACCCAGGTCTAAATCTAGGTCCATCTTTACTAACTGGATGGCCTTGAGGAAGTTATATAAGCCCTTTGAATGTCAGTCTCGTATATAAAGAGTGTGTGTGTGTGTGTGTGTGTGTGTGTGTGTGTGTACCACCTACCATAAATATTTATTCTGAAAATTATAGTCTATTCTGCCTCAATGCTTATTTTTATAATGGGAATGATCTGATATATGATTATTAAATAGAGGAATTATGACAGGATAATTCAGAAGTCAGGTGGTTTTACGGAATTTTTTTCTGATCACGTGCTGTTTTGCACCCAGTAACCATAGCTATATGCCAAATCCACCCACACAACTAACAGCAAGCCTCACAGGAATACCGTAGTGTACGTCATGCTCATTTACCCCCATATTCTGCCTCCTGGCTTAGTTTATCCAAGTTCTCTGCTCCAAAGGTGTTTATTGGACAATTTTCTCTAATCTTGGACCTTAACTCAACAGCTGCAGCTCTTCTTTATACCCTTTTCCATCAACTTACCTCTACCTTTAAAAAAAAAAAAAATGAAGGCTACATATTTTAACTAAGCTTGTATTTTATTTTTATTAGATTATTAGTGCTTGCATTACAAAGTTGAATGGGTTCTGAGTGGTCTTCCCAAAGTCTATTTTCCCATTATGCTATTATTTCTAAAGCATAATTTTACAAAATGTGTTTTTTAATTTGCACAATCACATTATAAACAAACACCTGTAAATCAGATAACATATGTAAAGTACTTAGCACAGTGCTCAGCATATAGATTTTAAACATCAGACTCCTTACTCTTTCAAGATGTCAGTATTTCCTTTCAAAAGGCAGAAAAATGAATTAAATGAAATTTAGGGTCCTTTAGCACCTTTAAGAGGTTTTCTGAGTCTGTGAGAGAAAGCATAATTCATACTAAAAACATTGGCTGAAAGCATAAACTATGACCATCAGTGCAAAACGCCCTGGGAATTATTCATGGTTCAACATAAAGAAACTGAAAGGATCAGACTAAAAGAAAAAAAAAAGGCCCAAAGGTTACATTGCACTTTGTGTATTTTCTTCAACCCACTTGGTACCTCCCAACCAATAGGAGACACCTATGATTTTTCATGCCACATTGGTGGTTTCCTTCAAATATCCCCTGAAAATTGAAATGCTTAATAGGTACCCGTGCTTTTGTGAAGCTCTTTCGGAAGCTTCTTTCTTAACACTGTTCCCGAGACCACACCTATCATGTAGCAAGTGACAGAAGGTGGCTGGCAGAGAGATATCGAAGCAGCCATTAGCAGAAGTCACTGGGCACTGACTTGTGTCTGGAGAGGCAGGAACCCAACTGGTCCTCTAATGGTGCTCCCCCTGCATCCCTCCTTTTCCACGGGAAACCACTCTCCAGTTCACCAAACTCAGATGTCAAAAATCAAAGCGGAGCTGGCAGTAAAAACCTTCCCATTCAACCTGGAAACTCTTGAGACTTGGGCATGAAACTGGTGTTGAAGCAGAGGACTGGTTGGCAACTGTAATCCATCCACTGCCAGGCAAAACTGCTGCATTTGTCAAGTGTCACATCACACTTTCCCCAGGCAGTTATTTCCCTTGAGCCCACTTACCCCACTGAGAAGGCAAAGGAAACGTTCGGCCTGCCAAAATTGTTCTCTAAAGCAAAACCAAGGGCCGTTTTTCATCACAAGAACATAGCTAGCACAGTGTCCTAAAAACAGTAGGTGCTCAGTAAATGGGAACTAACTTTCACTTCCCCTGCCATGGTTCAAAAAAAACCATTCAGATCTACTCTAGTTAGAATACTGGTTTCCTTCAAAACAAAAGCAAAGAGGAGATTTAAAACACAGGTAATTTTATCTCCTGTAGAATATAAAATTTTACATTTAATTTGGGTCTCTACCAGTTTTATTAAGGCATACTTCTCTCTGAAAACTCCTCCAAAGTGCCAGGGACTGGACACCGGATTTTCAAGGAGTGGCTATTTTCTTTCTTTCTCTTTCTTTCTTTCTTTCTTTCTCTCTCTCTCTCTCTCTCTCTCTTTCTTTCTTTCCCTCTCTCTCTCTCTTGCTTTCTTTCCCCTCTCCAAATAGTGCTACTCACTTTGCCAAGCAGTTTTCTTAATAAATGCCTCTAAATTCCCATGCACCAAAGCTACGACTGTGCATCAGGAGATTATGTCTGCCCACTATATTCATAGCCACAGAATAACCATGGAATTATCAGCAATAAGGAGACTAGAATGAAAATTAGGTAGGGTCACTGCCCTAACGCACAAGTGGGCTTAGAGGCAAATGTTCATACATTCATTCAATAAATGATTATTGTGGACCCATCATGTGCTTGGCACTGGTGAAATAATGGTGAACAAAAAGTAGACATGGTCTCTAGTCTCATAGAGATTACTGTTTAGTAGGAAAGACTGATATTAATCAAACAATCACATGAATGGATAAATAACCTAAGACAAATGAAATGAGATAAATGGAGTACGATTCTATTAGAGTATATAATAAAGGAGTATGATTGGGCTCAGAGAATTAGGAAGCACTTTCCTGAAAAAAGTAACTTGGGCAGAGATCCATACGATGAGTAGGATTATCCAGGCAGGAGACTATAAGATGGAAAGAAGTGATGACCATACAGAGTTGACAGAAAGCATGCAAGTTTTTGTAGGTCATGTTAAAGATTTTGGTCCTTTGAGGAAACCCAATATTCAGAGGCCCACATGAGGAAAATGAGCTAAAGGAAGGAGTGACCAGACAGCTAGGCAGAAAATCAGGTGAGCTAGTGTCTAGAAAAATGTGGGACAAAATGGTTTTAAAAAGGCAGCCTACAAAGCCAAAAGCAGCCACCAGGTCCAAAACATGTTCTGCAAAGCTGTGGGCTGAAAGTCAGGTTGGATGTTGAGAAATGAGTGAGAAGTAAGAAAATAGAGATGACTTTGGAGAAATGCGGCTTTGAAGGGAGGAAACACAGAGTTAGAGAAGAGAGGTGATATTTATGATGGCATCTAGTAGGAAGAAGAATGACTGAATGCACAAACGAGAAAAGGAATCATGGATGGTATGTGGTTCCTGAGAAGGGGAAGAGGAAGCACTGCACGGCACCGGCGGAGAGATTGGACTCACATAGGATTAAGGCCCTTTCTCTAATGTAGTAGGTGAGAATTAGGACAAAATGAGTATAACTGTAAGCAGTTTGTTTTGCAGATGTGATGGCCAGAAGATAAGGATGGCCATAGAACGGCTTCGGATCTCTATGGCTGTAGGAAATTAACCCAGTCATTGAGCATGGTGGGTAGAGATAGCAGAGGTGGAGATTTAAGGATAGGTTGGAAGTGTTGAAACATGTGGACTGAGCTGGCTAGAAAAATGTTAGCCAGTGTCGAAAGCACATCTGATACTGATGATCAGGAATGGTCGGTGACACTAATCTGCCCAGGCTTCCCCCAGCAGCACTTGATTGCCAAGCTTAAAGACAGTGCATTGGGAGGTTCTTCTTGGGATGGGGTTTTGCCAGACTGATACTACACAAAGACAGATGACAAGGGACTTTAACACGGTAGCAAGGAAATCATTTAAATGATTAACCATGGTCTCTGAGCTGGAATGGATGTTCCATTTTTTCCTCTCAACATATGGTTGGGTTTAAAATTCAAAGAATAATGTGAAACCAGCCCCCAGCCTTCCCCTGCCAGGTTTTAATGGGTCAAATAAAGGAATGAATGAAGTCCTACTTCATCTTTGTTGGAATTCCCCCATAGGAACTCAGCTCGGTCTCCATTTGAAGCTTTGCGGTTTTCTTCAATCTTTCAGTTGTCTTCCATTAACCCTGAGACTTCTATGGATGATGAACTACGAGAAGTAATTTTTTACCCGCCACACACCAGATGACTCTGAACACTCTATCACTCTTTTCTAGTGCACACTAATCATAGCTTCCAAGTAGGGAATATGCCAATCATTTTACATGTATTATTTCATCACCATTTTACAGACGCAGAAATTGAATCTCAAAAAAGATCAAGCAATGTGTCCAAGGACACACAACCAGTAAGTGTCAGAGCAAGACTGGCAACTAGGCCATTGTCTAAGAAGTACACTACTCTGTCTCCCTTACCAAATAGTTACTAAATATTTAGCCTCAATTGGACAAACTCATAAGATACTTCTCTCCCGGCACAACGTGTGAATATGCTCAGCAGAGTCTTCCTCTTGGGTACAGAAGACCACTATGAAAGTGATGATCATTCAATATAGCGTTTCCCACAGTGTGATACGAAGACTACAGTGGGATCACCTGGATTAAAGTTGAAGCTGCCAGGCCATCAAGCTTCTCACCTCCCCGAGTGCTACCACCGCTTCCTATCAAAAGTCAGCTTCAGGAGGCTGAAGTAGAGCCTGGTCGCTCACACTTCTAATAAGCTTTCATTTCCTAAGCAGAACTCCAGTCTTGTCAAAGGGACTTGAAAGAATACTACATTTGGGTACTTTTGTTAGAAAAGATCATTTATCTTATCATGAAAACCACAAATCCGAAGACATAAAACGCAAAGGGGTTGAACTGACAGCATAAGGGAATCCAAGATTAATATCTGAGGAGGATGCCTAAGTGTCTCTGTCTGTCGGTTTATGTGGATGGCAGAGCAAAACAAGCTTTGCCTCTTAGTGATTCTGTCTTTTCATCCCCCCCCTTGGCCCTCCCCCAGCATTTCTTTGAGAAGGCAAGATTTAAATGCCTGTGTTTATTGGTAAATTGTTTCCGCCACTTGATGGAAAACCCCCTTAGAAAGCAGAGGATGGAAATGGCCTCTGCAAATGATTACGGATAGCTATGATTCCATTCTGAGGGCAGACGCCAAGAATCGTGACCAAGAGCAACATTATTAGCCACAGGGGATTCCTCCCGCTGTGCTCATGTATAGTTTCCAAAATGCATCATCATGTCTCCAGAGCAGCCGCAAATGCTGAACCCAAGGCAGATTCTGCTACAGCAAAAGTGCCTCCCTGTGACTCAGGAGAAAGTTCCCCTTCTTCCCTGACCTTTGCTCCCTCAAACTACAAAGGTTACTTGGAATTTCTCCAGTTATTTCTTATTTTAAAGTATCTGTGAAATACTTTGCAAAATGACCCATGCGTGGTGTGAGGGTGCGAAAGGGTACATGGTTTCGCGGTTCCTGGTACAAAGGGATAATGAAGGCAGAGGGGCAAGAGGAGACACAGACCAAAGGGCCAGACCTTATTTTCAAGGAGCGCATGTATAAACCTGGGATTCACTAGACACTTTGACAAGCAATGGCATCATCAGCCACCAGTTTTGATGCAGTCGTCCAAAGAGCTTCACCCCCAACCAGAGAATGACTTAGGCTAGGTATTTAAGAGTCACCCTAGGGCTTCCCTTCATCCAGAGGGCACACTTTTCCCTGTATTAACTGGATATTCCCTCTTAATGATTGGCAGGGCCCAAAGAGTTCAACAAAAGCACTGACCCATATACACCTTGTCATTCAAGCTAGACAGGCATGTGGTGCTAGAGACATCCAGGTGGGGAGAAGGGAGAGGAGAAGGTTAATGTTGCTATGACCAGCAGCGCTGCACTGTTGACATGCTCTGTAGCATATTGACCGAGAAGAGCCCCAGCTGCCAATACCTCATGGGTGAATGTGTCATCCTTTTGGCACATGGAAGGGTCCTTTTTCATAAGCCTTTGAACTGTAAAAAAATTTATTACCCTTAAGAGCCTAAGTGTTCAGGCCAGGACTCACCTGACAAGTATTTAAATCTAATCCAGTTCCACAAAATTGTATTGATGTCTTACTATGACCAGATACTGGGAATATTCTGATGGCCAAAATACTGTGGGCCTTGGAGATCACCTGGAAGTTTCATTAAAACACAAAGTGTGGGGTTCTATTCCCAGAGTTTCTGAGTCAGTAGGTTTGTAATGAGACCCAGAAATGGCATTTTTAACAAGTTTCCAGGAAACGCTAATGTTGCTGGTCTAGGAACCACAGTTTGAGATCCAGTATCATAGAAGACTAAAACATAACTCTTGGTTTAAAAGGTCTCGGATAAGATACAGCTCATCTGAATACAAGACAGTTTGCGCACCCGGCATGAAATGGGCAGGCAATAAATAGTTGCCAAATCGATGAATAAAGAAATGAATGAAAATATAGAATATTAGGGGCGCCTGGGTGGCTCAGTCGGTTGGGCGTCTGACTTCAACTCAGGTCATGATCTCTCGATTTGTGAGTTCGAGCCCCACACGTCAGGCTCTGTGCTGCCAGCTTGGAGCCTGGAGCCTGCTTCGGATTCTATGTCTCCCTCTCTCTCTGCCCCTCCCCTGATCATGCTCTGTCTCTGTCTCTGTCTCTCTCTCTCTGTCAAAAATAAGTAAACATTAAAAACATAATTTAAAAAAAAAGAAAATATAGAATATTATACACTATGCCAGGACATGGAATGGAGGAATTTACTCTAGTTACAGGGTGTGCCATTTGAAGAAGCATCAAGCAAGGGCCTAGTGGCATTATGCTTTGAAGGTCACATGGGATTTATGTAGAGAAATAGTTGGCTGGAGGAGTTTCTAAGCTAAGAGAACAGCACGGCAAAGGCACAGGGGAAGGCAGGGAGCCGTGCACGGTGGGGAGTGGTGAGCAGGTGGGTATGTGTGACATTTCACATGCCTGTGCTTGAGCCTTGCCTCTCCAGCAAAAGCCACTTCACTACGGTTCCCCTTCCTCTACTTTCCTGGAAAGTATCTACTTCTCCTTTCAGTGCCCATTTCTTCCTCCTCTACCCTCACTGTTCTTTCCTCTTTGGGAAATCAGAATATCCCTTATCTGAAGAGCTTTTGAGACGGTGGCAGGTGTTTTGGGGACCACCATCCACCCACTTAGCCCCCTTCTTATTTCTCGTTCTCTGCACATGACCCAGACCCACACCAACTACGTTTGACAGCTTTTCTTTACCTTTCTGTCTCAGGGCTTCCAACGTTCAGAAACTGTGTCATCCCATTGGCAGGAGCAGACAAAGGGTAGTACAGTTTACAGCATTTGGGGCCATTATTAAGCAACGGGAGAGAAGATTCAGTGGATGCTTCACCCAGCATCTTGTCCTTTGGAGGTGGGTTTCTCAGAAGGTCTGCCATGGAATCAAACCTAATTGCCACAGTGATGACCATACCAGTAACACAACCTTTATTCATTGTTGTTGTTGTTGTTGTTGTTGTTGTTGTTGTTGGCTTTTCTTTCTCCCTCCTCTCTCTACCTCTCCTCAACTCTGTTACCTGGAGTCATCTCCCAAATAAACTACCCGCATTTAAGTCTTTGTTTCAGAAACCCAAACTGGTATCTGTCACTCATGGCAAACACACAGCAGCTGGGTCCTAGCTAGCTTTGCTTGAATGCTTTTCTGAGGGGGCAGGTGAAATTTCAAGAGCAGTGGCCTTCAGCAACAACGGATTTGCGAATAGCAGAAGACAGATTAGCCAGTTTCCCTCAGACTGCAAAGGCATTCACATCACTGAAGACAGAACGGGTTGTTTTCCATTTGAATGACAAATCTACTTAACACTGACTTGTTGATTTTTGTGACTTTGGTATTGCAGTTTTCAATGAGAGAGCCACTCTAGGGATGATCCAGAAGTTCTAAACTTTTATACCCCAAAGACATCCAAAATGATGTCAAAGTTATGATGTTGTAACTTAGGATGTTAGAAAGTGAGGTATAAACTATCTGCCTTGCACTTGAAGTGGCAGACTTACTAACCTGTGAGACAAGGACGCATCTCCAGCCATAAGGAAGCTCCAGAAACAGAAAGCCAACCAAGCCTTCAGCAGGAGGGGAAGGGTGAGGAAACAACAAAAAGAGTTACAGGAAAGGCTCCATCTAGCTCCAAGAATCTGATTCAAACTGGAAACCTGATTTTGTGAAACTCTCTTTGGGTTTTTTCACAAAAGCACAAGCATAGTTAGCAGCAGGCAGATTCTCCAACTCCCTTTCAAGAGGATGATAGCAGAGGCTTTTAGTGAGGGAAAATGAATGGTCACCAGCATGAATATTTCATCATTCACTCCCCAGGCGCCAGGAGATCAGCACATACAAATTACACTGATGTGGTGCCAAGAGGAGGCTGCCCAGAGTTTTCAAGGTAGGAGGTTCCGGAAAAGCACTTGAAATTCCAACCACCGCGTGATATGATTTGAAGACAGCTGGAAACCTCCATAGGCATCTGAGGGTCTAAAAAAGCACTCTGAATTTCAGGTGTCTTTACTTTTTGCTAAAATAGCATCTTCAGACGCAGACCGGGGAATGACTACCCACTCAGCCCACATTCTAATCTAAATCAATGATCTGAGTGAAGGCCCGAGTTCTTCCCTTCCTTTGTGAAAACTCTCAGAACTCTCCCTTCCCTCAACTACGTGCTGGTAGAAATAAAAGGCAAAAATCATAAGATAAGAGAGTGAAAGCTAGAATAGATGGGAAAAAAAGATATACCGGGAAGGTCACGAAAGATCTTGATTGTCCTAAATAAAGAGCTCCATTATCCCAACATAAAGAATTTATTCCCTAAGTCCATCTCCCCTAATATTTGTAGACAACTTGACATTTTAGAACATAGTTTCACACACATGACATCAATTGATCCTGATATCTACCCACTAAAAGTGGGCAGGACAGATGGCTTCAACTTTATTTTGGGGATAAAGGAACAGTGTTTCAAAGGGTTAAATTACTTGCCCAAATTCCTAAGGCTGATTAGTGACTTGGGACCAGAATCCAGGACTTGGGACTCTCAGTCTAGTGCCTTCTCTGCTACACTGCCTTTCCCAAGCCAAATGATAGATGGGCCTTCAGTTGGACAGTTTCTCTAGCAAAACACCCTCATTTGTGGGTGAGCAGTGCCTTGAAGGGAGCTCTGTAGCCTGCTGCATGTTGCTGTCCTCTGAGAACCAGGCCTTGTTCAGATCACCTAGGCTGAATCCTGGATCTTCCATTTGCTAGTCGCACGGCTTAGGGAAAGTTAAACACACTGTTGCTGAGTCATACCTTTTCTATCTGTAAAACCAGAATGAATGTAATCCTTTCCCGATAAGATGCAAGAATCAAGTAAAAAATGCAAGTAAGTCATCTTAACACAGACCTTGGGATTTAGTTGGTGCCCATAAAAATGAGTTGCTATGATGATGGTAATAACAGTGATGCTGATTGTTATCATAAAACCCAACGGGGGCCAGTAGCCTGACACAGCCCGTGAATCAGGCAAACTCTTTCTTTTGGAAACACATGTCTCCCCTTCGGGTTGCCTTTTATATTTACTTATTTGTTTGTTTGTTCGTTTATTCAAGCGTTTATGTAATTCAAGTTTTATGGAAAAGGAAAACATAGCTAGATGTAATTTGTTAAGGAATTCGTTTTTGGGTTCAGTGTCAGTCTTGTAGATTCCTATTATGTTACTGAACAAATACATAAATAAATAGTGCCATACATCTATTTCAATGTTGATAGTAATCAGTTAAGGATTTTAATTCATCCAATGTTTCAGGTCCAAAATATTAAAAAAAATTAAAATGAAAAAGTGCAAGATCAGATCAACATAATTTATTATAAAGAATTACAGGGGCGCCTGGGTGGCTCAGTCGGTTAAGCGTCTGACTTCGGCTCAGGTTATGATCTCACGGTTCCTGAGTTCGAGCCCCGCGTCGGACTCTGTGCTGACAGCTCAGAGCCTGGAGCCCATTTCAGATTCTGTGTCTCCCTCTCTCTCTGCCCCTTCCCTGTTCATGCTCTGTCTCTCTGTCTCAAAAATAAATAAACATTAAAAAAAAAATTAAAAAAAAAAGAATTATATATATGAATAAAGGCATATATTTATAAAGAATGTCACTATTTAACAGAATAAATGATTCCTAAAACACTTGAAACTTATTCCTTGAGCACATCTCACTCCTAATTCAATGGTCGCCTCACTAATATTGACTCTTCATCCATCTCAGTGATGTCATGACAAAGAATGGACTTCCACAGTGTCAAGTGGGCTCAGACATGGCTAAAAATTTGCCTGCTTTGTCAAAACAATTAAGTGAAACCTGAGAGTCAAACTTCTCACTTCTAAAGTTCCAGGGACATTGCATTTATTCTGTAAGCATGGCATGCTTTGCTTTTAAATTTAGAGGCTTAATAATTTAGCCTAAAGCAGCTACAGAAACAGAAACCTGTGAGTTAATATTTGGAAAGTGCTTATGGCAAATAGTAAATGCTATGTAAGTGTTTGTTAAATAAATAAATCTCTTTGGAAACAATGACTGCCTTTTCAACAAACTGCTACTCGACTCTTCAAAACTCTACAATTTATTTGCCCTGAGAACAATTTGCCAAAGAAAAATGAGGACAGTCTCCATCCCGCACTTTGTTGAACAAGTTAGCAATTTTTCATGACCTCCTGCATTTCCAAGTCCAATGTGTCATATCACTGACAAGATGCAACTTTATAAAGTCCTAGGAAATCCTGCAAATTTGGATTCTAGCAGCACTTATATTCCAAAATGCTAATGTGTGAAGGCTTTGGTCAGTTAACCACTTCCAAGAATGTTCACAACACATTTTAGCTATTTCACACACTGAAATAAATTAAATACACATATTTTACTGTGTAGAGGACAGTATTTACTTCTCCAGCATTCGCTCTCGGCCATCCCCACTGTGTAGCAGCAATGCGACTCTGACCCACCCCAAGCTCCAGAATGTATCCCAATGGGGCTAAGCCAATTAAGAGAATCCCATACTTCTTGCCAAAGTGATTGAATTAGGAGAAGCTAAGAGAGAGGATGAAGACTTTTGTTCACATGATTGTGGGAAGTCTTGTGCTTTGCATCCCTGATATAAACATAGATGCACATACTCTGAGTTCTTGCTGGTGGCCATCTTATGACCATAAGGAAGTCAGCCCGGGGATGAGCCCAATACACAGGGAGGGTAAAGCAAAGAGAATTGCTGAAAAACAGATTCAAGATCACGGTTTAACTATGCCCAAAGGCTGCTCCACCTCTGGAATTTTAAATTAGTGAATCATAAATCTAATTTGTGGATTAGTTTAAACTGAATGCATTTTAGTATTCAGATTTTGACAACAGAAATGTGGAACCGGCTAAATTGAGCTGATAAAGGAAAGTGATGAAGGCTTTGATTCACGACTGGGAAATTGATAAACCTTTTTATTTAGATTCTTCTAAAAGTGAATAAATCATAAACAATAAAGGGATAAGGCATGCAGAGAAACATCATCAATGTCTCTGGTGATTTCCACCATGACATCATTCAATGATTCTGCCTTGCCAGATTGACGATAGATATAATGGTAGCTACATATCAAATCCCTCCTTTTCCATCAGTAAATCTTCTAAACACTTCTGCTTTCCTGCTGAAAGGATATGCAAATTCCTTCCTATCAGAAGGGTAGGTCCCATTGATTTATGCGTGCCACTTCATTATTTTAAAAATTTCACTCCAATACTACTTTGGTAATATTCCCACAGGTATTCTGAACCGACTAAGAGCTCTGTTTTCTGCCCCTGCCTCAAGGCAATTGTTTCACTGAGGAGGAGAGTAGGCTAAAATTCAAAAGGATGAGTAACATGTATAAAACCACCAAGAGAGTGGCAGAATAATGATAAAAGTTCAAAACTCTGCTTTATTTACCCAATGCCCTCCTGAGTATACCATGGAAACAGATTAGAAAAACATTCTGTCAGTCAACAATTGCTGTGTAACAAATCACTCAAAGATTCAATTTCTTAAAATAATTACTTTTTCTCAACTATCTCTGGGTTGGCTGGGATGCCTCTGCTTCAGGCTGCAGATCTGCAGGGCCGCTCCACTTGTTTCTACCCTCCTCTGATCACAGGCTCACCAGAGAATGTTCTTCTCGTGGAGACAGCAAGGGTGCAAAAAACATCACCCAAGTGCATAGGGATATTTGAAGCCCTTTCTTATGTTGCATGTGGCAACTTCCCACTGGCCAAGGCAAATCATAAGATCCAGTCCAAAGTCAAGGAGAAGGAATTGTAAAGTTACTGGGAAAGGGGGAAAATGGGAACAATAACTGAATCTACTACAAATGTAAACAGACTGAGGAATATTAAAAGTTAAGAAAATGTACTTCCTAAAGTAAAGTCAGCAAAACCCAAAAAAGGTTTGTTATGAAGAGAAAAGCATCAGGGCACTGCAGCTGAAGGTAATGAGTACAAAGCGAACACCTCATCTGAATCAAGTTCATTTGTTTAGCTGGAGATGAGGATTAATGCTATAAATTTCTCATTAAATATTAAACAACAGCTTGCTCATCCGGGCATATTATCTTAGATATCTGTAATGCCAATGAAACTCCAACCAGGCCCTAATTTGAAAGGTGTAGATTTGAACACAAACTTGTTGTCTATAAATAGAAAGCTTTACCAAACACACATAAGCAAAACATCCTTTTCTCCAATCTGTAAAGAAATACTATAAGTAAACCTTCAGATTTTATCAGGACCACTGAATTTACCCTGGGCAAAATATAAAATCGTACTTATGCTGCCCACATTTCTAAAATGCCACCCATTTCTAATACTCTGAGTAGTATCAGTGTTCAGGATGCAAAGGGTTTGTGACAGGATTGATTATTCAAAGAACAAATTCCTATCCCCCAAAACTTTGGTAAGGAAAACAGAATGGCGTTAAAGAAAGCAGGAATGACAGGGATATGCTGAGGTCATATGAAATATAAAAGCCACATCAGTCAATGTGGAAACTACAAGGCCCACAGACAGATCAGTAGCAGGATTGTCCTCCTGGGGCTAATCAGCACCTAGCAGGGGATTCTGGAGGTAGTACCTCTTGTCCTGTGATCAATGGAAACTCTACTAGAAGTCTGTGTAAAAAGACACAATGATCATTTATTAGTCTTCCCATCATGGACAAGTACAAGTTACATAGTAAAACAGAATCTAGATTCAAGTCTGGATGCTACTATAGGAACAAGTCTTAGCTCCCACTACTTCACTAGCTGTGAGGCTTCTTGCAAAGTACTTTGATTAACCTACGTTGGCCTTAGTCTCCTTACCTACAAGACGGAGAAATTAACAATACCTATCCCTTAGTGTTGCTGAGACAGCTAAACGGAGTTACATAATGCATGTCAAGCAACTAGCATAATGCTGAGCAAGTGGCAAAGGTTCTTACAGGAAGGAGACTTTAACCATTGCTGGGAGTGACCCAGGGATGTTATCCAGTTCAAGTCCTCATGTTTACACTAATGGAACTAAAGTTGATCAGAGACAGAAAGTGGTGCTTTCAACTGGTTTATTAATAACTGGACTGGAGTGAGATTGCAATTTTCAACTGGTTTCTTTTTTTCTTTTTATGCTAAGCCAATGATTGTCAGCTTAGGGTTCCAGGTTAGTGAATGAGGAAAAGTGCAAGCTGATAAGTTAGTTGCTATTTTTAGAGATCTGGAACTTGGGAATTTGCTCCTAAGCTATGGAAGAAAAATTTAAAAATCGACTTTCTTTGCTTTACCTAGAATTATATAAACTCAGAATAGTAACATGGATGCTCTCATGCTGCCCAGAAACTGAAAATATTCTTTAAAAGATTCCAGAAATTATTGTGATGTAACAACCTACCTCATCGTAGGATTTTCTGGGACATGATTGATGGACCTGACCCTGACCCAAGTCCGGAAGACACCCCCATCTAAGTAGAACCTATACACTCAGACTAAAATGCAGAGAGGCAGCTAAAATAAAGTTACCCATAACAAGGAATTGTGTTTTCTGCTGTATTCTTACTTAACTTCATTATGTAGCGGCATTATAATGGAAGTAATGATTTATGCATTTTCATAATATTACGATAAACTTGGATGATTGGTCTAAATCTGGATTCATGTTTAAATGGAAAACCAGTAATAACACAGTTGGAGCTAATAAATTACTATTTAAAGAATGTAGTTTAGTAAAACATCTTTCAAAATACAAGTCTTTTTTGGCATTAAGAAGAAAAATATCCTGAAATTACTGTACTATATCAAGCTACTTCTTGCTACAAATTTACATTTTAGGGCTATAATTTTAAGATTTCCAAAGTGAACAGATCTCCAGGAAGAATACCTAAATTCACCTTTTCCAAAATATCGAAATCCATTTTTTATGCCAGTGTTACAAAACATGAATCTCTTCTAGGAAGCCATTTGGGCTTACCTGATCTTGCTTTCTCCTAGAATTCCTAAAGAAGCACTGGGGAAGAGACACTGTGCCATTAAAACGATGAGTAATCTGTTAAATATGAACCTTCTAGGAATAGTGTTTGCAAAATAACCTCAAAAACCAAAAAAATGAATCAAGTTGCCTACCTTATATACGCTAAAAATTATGTGTCTCAGGGAAAAATGGAAGGAGTTACTACAACATACATGGTCAACTCTCTCTCTTGCTTCTTTAGAAGAAAAACTGCATATCTGTTTGGCTGCAAGCAGACACCGTTTTTGTAGGTTTTTGTATTTTTATCATTTCAAATGTTTTACATTTTCAGCATTTTCTGTCTCGTCTATCTCAATTTCTGATAGTTTAAGCCAGACTTCTTTCTAAATCTCAAGACTTTTATCCAAAATGCCAAATTCCAATATCCCACAACAAGTATCCATGAAATAATCCAAAGTATTTCCTTTAAAAGGAGTTATTGCTGGGGCGCCTGGGTGGCTCAGTCGGTTAAGCATCTGACTCCAGCTCAGGTCATGATCTCATGGTGGGTGAGTTCGAGCTCCGCATCAGACCCTGTGCTGACAGCTCAGAGCCTGGAGCCTGCTTCAGATTCCCTGTCTCCATCTCTCTCTGCCTTTCTCCTGCTTGTTGTCTCTGTCTCTGCCTCTGTCTCTCAAGCTCTCAAAACTAAATAAACATTTAAAAAATGTTTAAATGAATTATCCCATGGCATGTAAATGATGCAAAGGCAGAGAATTTACATTTAGCGGGCACTTACAGTATTCTATGCATCATCCTCTGCACATTAGATAAAATATCTCAGTATCCGTCATCCAGGGTATTACTGTACCCGCTTTGAAGAAGAGAGCTAAAGCTTGGAGAGATTGAATAGTCCAAGGGTAAGAGCTAATAGATGGCAGTGCAGAAACAACCCACCACAGGAGAAGAGACTCAAATTTGATGGCACTATCCTCACTAAATTGGATGGAGGGTTGTACTCAGCACACATATATAATGTATGAAAGCTATTAGGTTACAAGTGACAGAAACCCAACTTGAACTAGTTTAAACAAAATAGGAGAATTTATTTATCCCCATAAACAAAGCCTAGGAAGAAAGAATTGGAACTGGCTTTTAGGGAGACTGGAATCAAAGACTTGAACAAAGTCAAGACTCCTTTTCTTCTTTTCGGCGTAAAAATCATCTGACTTCTCCAGATGATGAAGGGCAAGGTCCCCACTCTAATATTACAGTCTTGGGATATGAGAACCCCATCTACCAGCTGCTGGTGCAGAATTCTTTAGGGGAGGGTTTCTCAACAGCAATATTATCGACACTTTAGTTTGGATAATTTAATTCTTTGTTGTGATGATCTATGCTCAGCATTGTGGTATATTTAGAATCACCACCAACCTCTACTCCATGGATGCCAGTGGCATTCCCAAATCATGACAGTCACAAATGTCTCCATACACTGTTAAACGCCCTGGATGAGGTGGCAAAATCTCCTCCCGTTGAGAACCACTGCTTTAGGGAGAATTACAACTAGCCTGGTTTTATTCAAGCATCCACCCATGCACAATCCTGGTGGCCGGAAAATGTGTCATTTAAAAACATGGCAACTCCAATTCAGAGCACATGACTAGAATTCGAAGGAGAGGAAAAGTCCTTAAGAAGACGAGGGCACGGTACAGACATTGTCACCAGGAGTCAGTGATACAGCTGTGCCCCAATTTGTGTCAATCCCATGCAGATTATAGCAGGAAAGCAAAACATATGAGCTTCTTTACCTGACTCAAATGAAGCCTGATGGATCTTTTGTAGTCAAATGCCACATCCTCCATAGCATTCAGTGTGATTTTCTATATTCCACTAGTTCTAAGGGAGTAGTTATATATGTTCTCTCTTTCTCTCTTTGTCCCCAACTTCCATATTCCAAACACATTTTTAAAATGTACAGCAAATACACTTACTTAGGGCACAAGAAAATAATAGTTGATGCTTACTGAGAAACTACGAAATGCCAGGCACTGATCTCAGCATGTTTAATTCACCTCATTTAATACTCACAATGGCCGTATAATATAGACACTGTTTCTGTCTCTATTTTACAGAAGAAGGAAAAAGTCTTAGAAAGGTTAAGTGACGGGTCCAAGGCCAGCTAGCTGGGATTTCAAAACATGCACCTTCAATATTAAAAAGTTGATGTTCTTATTCACAAACACATCCTACAAATGGTTTTGCAGGACTCAAAACTGAAGAGCCAGGAAAGAAAGGTAGAAAGTAAAGTGGTTCTTCTTTTCCCTTTTCTCCAGTTGCTGTCTCCCCAGCAGCTACAACTCGCTCCTCACCCTCTCCCATATCCTTCTCTTAGGAGCACAGAAAAAGCCACGGAATCATTTTTCCACAAGTAAATTGCTAATAAGTACAGACAATCAATTAACTCAAAATCTAGACACTACAAAGGGTAGGTGAGGGTTAATCAGCATTCATTCCTATTCAATTACGGCACATTTCAGATGATGTTTACGAAGCAGGAGGGCAAAGGGGTGGACTAGATAATTGCTCTGAAATATAATATCTAGAGTATCAGCATTATGACAGGCAGAATTCTTTTACAGAAATGAGAAACAATAGTTGCAGATCCTAAGTGTCTCAAAGTGTTACAAGGAAATCTAAACAAAGCAGAGAACAGGAGAGCTTGTCAACATCAATGAGCCCATGGGCAGAACGTTTTGAACCTCAGTATAGTTACAAAAGGGGATTTCCCTACTTTGGACAGGAAGCCCTCAAGCAGAAATGGGAGTAGAGAGAGACCAGCTGGTGACTCGAGCTCTGCCCCAACTGGATTCATTTTTGGCATTCATCTCTTTGGTTTCAGTGGCATCAAGTCTAAAATTGCGATTGATGTTGCCCACTGGACCACTTCTCCCTGTATATTTGACAATCTAGGGATGAGACTGTGATATTGGTGCCAAAGGACATCTCTTAATCCAACTTGGTCTAATCCAAAGAGACGCTGAGCATTTCTTTTGGCAACTCCAATTCAATCTGGTCAGGCAAAACTCTGCGTGCCACTCAGCACGCTGTCTGCATACAAGAGGTTTTATTCCAGCAAAGCCCCACTCCCCAGATCATCATCCCCTGCTATGATGTTTTACCCCCATTTCTTATAAGATTTGGTGTTGCATGACGCCCTTTTAATCCTCCATATTTAATTAGTTATATCATATCCTTCAAATTAGACATGGAAATCTTCTTGGGCCATATTGCACACATCATCACCTTGTCACTTTGTCATGGTTCTTGGTCCTTTTGGTCCCTATCCCCTCTTCCACTGGACCCCCAAACTTGTCTATGATGAAACTGGGATCCCCTTCTCTTAAACCATCTTCTCCAAGGTTATTTATTTTAAGTGTGTTTCACAGTTCTTGAAGCATCAAAGTTAATGCAAAGCATAAGACCTTCCAGTAATACACCTCAGTGTGCCCAATAGCTTTATATCAACCTGTAGCCCAACACACTGGTTAATGTCTAAGGCTCCTCCCAGTTGCAACATGCTATAATATCACGGACACTACAGTAGTGACAGTAAACATGCAGCACATGGCAGAAGATGCCGCCTGCCATGGGCAGCAGTTAAAGGACCAGAACATGAGCCGAACGTCACAAACAGTCCTTCATTAGGGGCCAAATGGTTTCAGCATTCCCATCTATAAATAACTACATGATACTTCTCAGTAGCAATCAAAAGAAAGCATGGAGCTCTGTGCCCCCAGCATATTATGACAAAACTTACATGTCTCCTGTGACATCTACATGAATTAGAGAACGGTGGGAAAATGCACGGGGTCCCAAGAAGCTTTCCGTATTCATATAGAATATGAAGGGAGTCCACCTGCATGTACTTTCCTTGTGAAGCATTCATCACCATGACTAACATTTTCCTGAACCTTCTCTTTTTACTTCAGGTTGTGGGGTTGGGTTGGGGTTGGGGTTCGGGGGTGGTGAGAGGTTTTTGAAAAACACATAAGAACAAATACACCCAAATTAATGCACTTCCTAAAAGGTCATTCCCTCCTCCTAACAATGCAAACTCATGTAAAGCTATTCTATGGGATACACTCTTAAAGCCGGTTTATTGACTACATTCTTTTTAAAAGGCTCATGACTTTATAGTGTATCTTACATTTGAAAACAAAACAAGACAAAAAAACACATAAAAAGAGCCAACTTGATTACCCAGTTTAATGAGCCATCCAGGTTAGCAGGTTTCACCATGAAACACTCTGGGCTTTTTCCAAAAACAACAATGACCCACAAAGTCTTATGACCATGGGAAATGTTTATACACTGTGCCAATATCTTAGGATGAAATTCTAAAAGAGAAATTTCAAAGATGTTTTCATCAGTGATAACATCAAAGGCAACTAGCTTATGGTCTCTCGAGATAAATATTTTGAAGGTGTCAATACTCATTAAGAAGTATAGCTTGTATGTTTATTATTTTGTATTTGGTCAAGGCTTATACTATTTATTCATCCTTATCACACTTTGTTTCAGAAGTAATTTAAAAGGGTGTATAGGAAGAAATTTAAATGCAAGAAATAGCAAAACTAAAAGTGGGGTGAAAGAAGAATTAAAAAGAAAAATACATAAGAGACAAACAATAGAAATGGAGTTTAAAATGCACATCATGGTGTGAGCTTGTGACCCACAGTGTGGCTGGCAGCCAATGGGAAAAGGAAAAGCAGGTCAGCTCCACAATTCACAGTGCTTGTAAGAGAGGAAGCAAATCAACTGCTCAGGAAGAATTGTGTAACTGACAAAGTTTCCTTTTTTCCCATCATCCCAAAGGCAGGGCCAGTCAAGCTTTTCCTCCAAAAACAGGTTTGAATCAATTCTACGTTACAGGTGACCAAGTGAATGAAGGCCCCAAATTCTGCTCCACGTTGAATTATTCCATGGAACATGGATATAATACTCATAGTTTTAAAAATGTTGAGGCATGTATAACAAGAATCTTGCCTGTATCAAAATAAAACTTGAAAATAAAATAAGAATGTCTAGTTTGGAATGGCATTAATTCCTGCCAGGGGGGAAAAAAAATATTTGTGAATGCTTCCCAAAGCTATTTAATTAGGTCACTGCTGTATAGGATTGGTATGTAATAAATAATCACAATTTAAAGAACATCATCACAAAATATCTTTTATCATAGAATAGCGGATATGTCTCCTCTTTAATAAATATATTGAACTAGTTGATGCTTTAGTGATTTAGTGGTTTAGATAAGATTTAGTTTCTTATCACATTTCTCTGAAGATATTTCTCATACTCACACATACGTTCAAAGAGGCTTATAAAAGGATCATTTTTGTATATTACTTATAATAATGGAAAATTGGATGCAGTATTCCAATGCCTTCAACAAGGTAATGGTTAGATAATGTGCGACACATTTTAGAATACAATACACGTATTTAAAAGAACAAGGTAGGTTAAATTGACTCATGAGAAAAGTCTAAAACATACGTTTTCTTTCTCTGTTTGCTATTAATTCTGGTCATTTGTGTTCATTCTTCCATTTGTTGATTGTGGAGGCTTTCTTTCATGATGTTAGATTTACCGAACAGTTTAGTGATTCTTGGTAGCATACACATCCTTGTCTTTGAGATTCTCTGTTAGCCCACCTGAGAATACTGCACTGGTCATTGTTCACTGTGAAGAGAGAAGAATATTCTGCCAGGCAGCACAGGCTTGCAGTTTCTTACTAGCTTTGGGGTCCTCTCCTCCATGAGATGTCAGCAGCTACCTCAGGCACTGCCCTTTCTCCAGGCTCAAGTGACCTTACTGATCACTTCTGCCAGGGATAGGGACAAGACTGTATTTCTACTGTCTACCGTTTGGCCCAATTTGGGGAAGGGAATAAAACTGAGCCTCCTGGCTTCTTCCATGGCACCTCAAATAGTCATTCTGAGGGTTATTCCCTGGCCTCTTCTTCCTCCTCTACCTGCCTCTCCTGACTCTGAACCTCTCTTGAAACTGATCCTACACTCTGTTGATGTTGTATCCCGGGGGTTTCCCATTTCAATCCAATCTGAACTATTTCAGGTATTTCTTGTAATATATGTCCATCCAGAGGATTCCTTCTGGTCACCAGCATTGTTATGGGTTTGTTTTTAAATACTAGGCTTTGTGTCATTTCTAGGAATTTGAAGTGGGAGTGGGAGACAGGTGTGTGTGCTCAGCTCCCTCTCATAATCCAGTCTCTGCAGGTGGATTGCAGAAACACTGTGTTCAGTCCTCTCCTGCATCTACCTACATAAAAATACCGTTGGGATTTCCACGAGGATTGGGTTGGCAGAATAGATTTAATTGAGGAGAATTTACATCCTTAACAATACTGATTTCCCCAATTACATGAACAGATATTTCTTTCTCTCCATATATTTTCTAGATAAAGAATGTTACTCTGTTCACATAGGTCTTGGACACTTATTATTTATTCCCATGTAGTTTACACTTCTGTTACTATTGTGAATGGTTATCTCCTTTTCCATTAAAATTTCTAACCAGTTCCTGTTGGTATATTAACAAAGCTATTGATTTTGATATATTCATTTTGTAACTGGCCACCTTGCTCAGTGCTTTTATTTTTTCTAATAGTTTTCAGTAGATTCTCCTAGGCTTACCAGGGAGATAATCATAAAGACAATGTGCAATATGCATACCAGTATTTTCATTTCAATAGTTTGTAATGAAAAAAAGTATAAAATAATATGAATCCCTATCAACAGAGGAATAAGAAATAGATTAAGTTATAAAGCACAGTGATGACAGAGGGAAAATAATATGAATCTCCATCAATAGAGACATTAGAAATAGATTAAATAAGTTATAATGCATAATGATGATAGCGTGCATGCAACCTTTGAAAATAAACATATCTAGAAAGAAATCTACAGATGAAAAGGGAAAAAGAAGAATATGAGATAGCATAAATATTTTGATCCAAGTTCCTCATTCTTACAAAAACTCTTTGCGTGTATATTTTTGTGTATAGAAAGGGAGGGAGGGAGAAAGGGAGGAAGAAAGGAAGGGAGGAAGGGAGGAAGAAAGGAAGGGAGGAAGGGAGAAAGAAAGAAAGAAAGAAAGAAAGAAAGAAAGAAAGAAAGAAAGAAAGAAAGAAAAGGTTTTGACAGACAACCAAATGTTTAAAATAGCTGTCTCCAAATGGGTGTTTTGTTATGTTCCCCCCCTTTTCTAAAAGACCTGTAATGACAACATATTACTTTTGTACAAAAAGACATGTTCAAATACACATTACTAGTGGCTCATTATCATCTACAACCACCATTTTCTGAGGCCTGCTATACCTCCAGCTGACTGACCACACTGTTCTAGCCTACTTGGAGGCAGGGTCTGTGGAGACATGAGTGAACAAGCTAGCCAAATGTGGCTCTCCCGTTGGAGTGGAGAATATGAGAGGGAACAGTAATGGGTGATTCTCAGGGACTATACTAAAAGAAAAAGCTGGACAGAGTGTAGGTTGAGGAGTCAGTTTATGGAGCATCACTGTAAAGTCATATCCAATATGGAATATGTCCAGCCAGGTTGATTAAGCCAAAGAAATTCCAAAACTTCAAACTGCTCAATCAAACAAGTACCAAGCATGTTTCACATAAATTGTTTATGCCCTGTCAACATAGCCTAGTGCAAACAAGTTTTAAAATTGAATTTTGATGGAAGAATATAACTAATTGTTAACTCTAGGATATTAGCATACATAAAGTTCTCTTCTTTTAGAAATGAGCCAGATCATATGAGTAGACATATCCCCAAAATGTGTCATTCATACACTGGATAGTAATCCTTATCTATGGCTAAAGTTCTATAACATAAATATGAAAAGATATCAAATGGTCAAACATTTGCCTTTATCAGAGTCAGAGTGATCACAAAATAACAGAATCTCATGATTGGGAAGTGCTCTACTGCTTGTTGGGTGTGGCCCGAACCAGGTAAAGTTAGCATCTTTTTTATAAGACCCCCACACATAGTCATTTAGAAAAAGCCGAAATCTCTGCCATGGTAGAAAAAGTACTTTTTTTGTTCATGTAAGGAATGTCAACAAGCATGCTGTAAGGAAAAGAAGACATTCATCGAATGCACTATCCTAAGGGCTTTATATATAACACCTCATTGTATCTTTACAATTGACCGCTAAGGTATTTATCATTATCTCTGCCTATAGTAGGAAAAGAAAAGTTGGCAAAAGGATAGAGCCTGGAGATTAAAAAAAAAAATGTCCTTTTATGTGACTCTGCTTCTGCTGCATCCAACTGACATATAGGAGTCCCTCTATGCCTCCTAACCTGTGAGAAATAAAGACCTACTTGTATTTATTCCATCACAGTCTTTTGAACAAAGGACAGTTCAGTTGCCCCTCAAGATGTTTTACCATGGGCTGGGTATTTAGTTCTTTTTCAGAAGGCTTTTGGTTGCAAAAAACCTAGACCTGACTCCAATACTCTGAAATAATAAGAAAAAAGTATTCTCTTCCATAACAGGAAGTGCAGGGGTACGGGAGGCTCTGTTTTGGTTGACATAATGGAACAAATCTCATCCAAAACCAAAGTCCTTTACTTCTCTCCCAGTTGCATCTCTGCTGAGGGCCTTTCCTGCACCCTCAGTCTTGTTTCCCTCATGGCCCCAGGATGGTTACAGCTGATCCAAGCATCACACTCAGATCTGACACAATATTTACCCATATTTCCTTCTAAGGAACAAGGAAACTCCCAGAGCTCTCAGCTCTTCTCCTTGAGCCTAGATGGGTCACATGACCATCTCTCAACCAGTTACCAGCAAGAAACATACACTCTCCCTGACTGGTTGGGTCTAATCAAGATCCAGTCTCCAGAGTAGGGGTTGTGACAGCATTCCCTGAAATATGAGGGAATGTGGAGGAGCCATGAGACTTGAGCTAAATCATGGTTGTTTCATAAACGATACAGACAAAAGCAAAAGGAAAAGTGGGTAAGCAACCAACAGAGTTAAATAAACAACACTGAGAAAACTCCAGTCAGACCAGCTCACTAACGGTCCCAAGCATTTGACTCTCAGACTTTTATCTTTGTATCTTGTTGTTATTAATTGCTTTGTGAGGAATGGTCATTTGCTACTTCTACAGAAATGTGAATTTCACCAAACCTTTTAGTTTTGGTTCAGTCTCACCTCTAGCCTATAGATCTCTCTCTTTTTAGCAGCAACTCTTATGTAAAGTTAACTTGGCATTTGACTAAAGACCTTGTATCAGATACAAACTCCACTGACTGCCTACCTGTCAGACTATGCTACCACCACCAGGAGCTGACCAGTCACTCCTCCTGGGAATGTAAACCCTCCCCCTGGGTGATTGCCATACACTTGGCCCAAGTATCAACATACTGGAGTTTCTGGATCTCCACCATTTCTGGACTTATGTGAAACCCCACACAGGAGGTGAGAAGACCTGGCACTCCAAGAAGACACACGAAGGGCGACGTGATGCAATTCAGAAGTGTGGGGAAGTTAACTTGCCGTGAGATGAATTTTAACCAATGAGAAGCAAGAGATGGGAAGGAGCAGGGTTGACAAACTTCCCCTCCTCTATCCCTCTCACTGACTCCCCTGAGCCAGACTTTCTCCAAACTATCTGCCGTTTAGGCCTATCATTTAGGCTCCGTAGATGCACTAGCCAAGCTTCCTACAGTATCTCTTCCTAGCTCACTATAAAGCCAAAGCCAGCAAGGTAATGTAACACTTCACATTGTTTCATGTCTTTTTTTGCCCTTCTCTTTCCCTCACTCTCCCACCCTAGACTATCACTCCCTAACAAAGCACTTTAACCCTTGCCTCAGGCTCTGCCCTTCTAGAACTCAGGCTACGACAAATATCACAGAGAGGATGAGATACATGTTTTTCTGGACTACCAATCATTTGTTCCATCCAGTGTAGGGCATTATTGCTTCAGTTCTACTGGTGAAGCTTGCATAAACTATACAATAGAAATGGGTACACATTTTCAGGCCACTTAGGGGAAGATTTGACATAAAAATTTACTTAAATATTTAAAATATAAATACTTACTTAAAAATGAAAACCTATTGTACAATATGAAAATCAATAAAGCATATAACAATACTTCACTGAAGAAGCAACATCAAAATCGTCCTGCTTGTGTATCACTAGCTGATTTGCTGACATTTAAACTAATCAAAGGACACGTTACTTCATCACATCAGGATTCAGAAGTGCTCCGAGCCCCTAGAGTTACTTGTTAATATCTGCCATCAGAGCTCAATGACTAAATTTTGATACCAGATATGTAGAATTTTGGAAGCTACAGAAATCCGCTAAAAAAGTAAACTTGCCATGGGTGATGACTAATAGTCAAATAATCACAAAAATAACCACAGAAAAAATGTGACAAGGGTACAAAAGCTCAATCAGATTAGGCAAAATGATTTTTAATTAGTTGGCTTTAGAAGAATGAATTTTGTTTCTTGCATGACACTTGCCTGAGAATCTATTCATCTAGAACCAATCCCCTCACCTTCCTGGGTTCCTATTGCCCTATGACCTGTGTTATTTACCATGAATTGTTGCCATGCTTTTGTTCATGCTTTCCCATCCGCCTGACATATTCTTCCCTTTTCGGTGGTCTTATGCCTTCTTCCAATTCAGTTCCCATGTTACTTCCTTTAAGGGTTTTTGCACCGCCAGGCAG
This sequence comes from Panthera leo, assembly GCF_018350215.1. Taxonomy (NCBI): domain Eukaryota; kingdom Metazoa; phylum Chordata; class Mammalia; order Carnivora; family Felidae; genus Panthera; species Panthera leo. The sequence goes on along the minus strand of NC_056687.1, from coordinate 142,202,382 downwards.
AGGTTGGCACACTATATCCCATGGGCCAGATATGGGTGTTTTCATGGCCCATGAGCTAAGAAGGATTTCTACAGATAAGCATTTGCAATCAGTCTAATGATAGGGGACATTAACTTTGAATCCCAATTAAGCAAGATGTGATCCAACTTCAACAAAACAAAACAAAATGATGAAAGAATTCCATTCTCATTAAAAGGTCTGCAATTCAAAAAAGTTATACCCAATTATTATTAATGCATTGTGAAATGTCCCAATAAAAATTTATGGACATTTCTTTTATCTCTTGTCACATAAACACCTGCACAAGATCTTGATTTTTGTCTCTTGGCCCACAAAGCCAAATATGTTTCCTATCTCATCCTTTCCAGGGAAACATCTATCAACCTCTGCACTAGAATCATGGAGCCCAAAACAGCCAGAAAATTTCGTATTTAGCATCTTGATTATAAAGATTAAAAACAACAACAACAACAACAACAACGCAAAGAGAAGGGACAGGGCCGCCCCCCTCCCCCCCACCCCCCGCTTCCCAGAAGTATTAGGACTGGCCCCCAAGCCTCTGGGCTGTGCTCTGCTCTTCCCCAAGTCACAGCTCAACAGACGTTTGTTAACTGACTAGAAAGGAGCAGGATTTCTCAGAGAACCTATACATCAGACAGCACGCCCAATCTCCATTAAATATACCTTGCCCCTCCTGCCTTTTGCTCTTTGTTTAATTTAATGGAAATCCAATGCTTGGATGAAATTCAACCCCACTCTGTCTCCAGCAAGTGCTCAAGGATGTTATGTGAGAAGCAGCTGTGAAGACGGGGTGTGATCAGTTAAATGCGAGCAGAGTCGAAAGCCTGGAAAGGATTCTATAGCCTAGTAATGGTTTATTAAAAAGCCCTGGCAAGGCTTCACTGGATTGACAGTTGGCCCACACCTTTCTCCTCCTTCTGAAAGAGCTCAGCAAAACCAATCTGCCTCTGCCTGAGACCTGCCATTCCACACTGCAGAACTCTACCAGGGCACAGTGTTTACACTAGAACTCGATTCATCATATTTACAAAAGGTCAGACATGACTGAACAGCCTGCCTGGAGATTTTATTTAAATCTACTGTATTTCTTTAAAGGCTTAAAAAAAAAAAATTCAACCTGTGCTTCGAATGAAGGGGCCATTTGATTTGTGTGATTTGTGTTTGAAAGGTCATCGGCTATATTATAAAACTTGGTCAGCAGAGATGGGGATGAGAGGAGTTGAGAGCTGACTAATAATGGGGGAATGTTCCCTCTGTGCTCATGAAGGCTTATTCAAAGGTATATTGTTTGTACACACTTTCAGAATATCCACGCTTCTAACAGTTGTGTTTGGGGAAATTAGAATCTCAATTCAAGCCCATAGAGATTGATAATACATAGATAAAAGGATAGATAGGAAGGGAGGTAGATAGATACACTGAAAAAACATGGTCAAAAAAACACGACTAAGCAATTGTTTGATGATGTGGATCATGTATTATCCTCAAGTTCAGAGAAAGGATATGCAGCCACACACACTGTCCTTAATTTGTAGGAGGAATTTTTACAAAGAATGTTCACCTTATGTTGGTGGTTGGCTGGTGGGAGGGTAGGGTTCTTCCTATATATTCCCAACTGCATTCATGTGACATGCAACCTATCATGAATTGTCGCCTACAGTAGGAAGCTTGTGAGGACAAAGGCGTGGTGTTCATGTGTGTTGGGATTAGTTCTTGAAATAACTTTTTTCCTGCCAATCCACTTAGGGAAATTCTACACAAATAAAGCTCTCAACAGTCCACAAAGACATTGCCAGTGTTGATTTGAAAACAAAATCAAAGATCCAGGAAGTTTCTGAGGAAAAGTGGATTGATTACATCAGAAGGTCCCACACATGGTTGCTTACCACAATCACCTGGGAGCTATTTTCTAAACATGTTTCAAGAGCTAAAGAATCCTAGCTTAAGAATGAAAGAAACATGTGCTTCACAAAATGTGTCAAAGGAAGAATGAGGAAACCTGTAGAACTGGCATAAGTCTGAAAAAGGGGGTGATGAGGAAGGAAAAACAAGAGTATCTCTCACATTTATCATTTTCCTACATATGGGAAACATACATATACATATACAGGATACATATCTTAACACTCTTGTTTTCAGAGTAGCACAGTGGAAGGCAGAAGACCAAATCAGTGGAGAGGACCAATTTTGCTATTACACAATCTGGGCTTGAATCCCAATTCTGCTACCACATCATTATCGAACAGCTCTGAACCTCAGCTTCCACAAGTATAACATGATTTTAGAGATAAGACCTTCCCTATTTGCTTGTTATGAAGATTAACTGAGATAATCTGTGTAAACATTTCACCAAGGTGCCTGATGAACCCTCTGCAAAATCTATTAGGATAGACAGGAAGCAAGTGCAAGTTCACAGAGGGGCCGTTGGGATCTTGACTTTCCCCACATGGTCTTATCTTCATTGGGGATCACAAAACTGAAGAGGCCATGTGGTTCTCAAATTTGACCGCACATCTGAATTACCTGCAGAACTTTCTGTTTCAAAATCTAGATTTTTATGGGGCGCCTGGGTGGCTCAGTCAGTTAAGCGTCCAGCCTCAGCTCAGGTCATGATCTCACAGTTTGTGGGTTCAAGCCCCACGTCCGGCTCTGTGCTGACAGCTCAGAGCCTGGAGCCTGCTTCAGATTCTGTGTCACCCTCTTTTTCTGTCCCTTCCCTGCACTCCCTCTCTCTCCCAAAAATAAATAAACATTAAAATATATAATTAAATAAATAAAATCTAGATTTTTAGGCCCTCCTCATATCTATTTCATTAGATTCTCTGGGATGGATTCCTGACATTCCTATGTTTAAAAAATATGTCCCAGGTGATTCTGGTAAGCAACCATGTGTGGGACCTTCTGATGTAATCCACTTTCCATCAAATGAAGGAATCCCTTCTTCAAAATCCATGTTCCAACCTCTTCAGGGCACAGCAGTGTTCTCAAGTAGATAGTATCTTCTATGGTGTCATTTTGGTTGTTGGACACTGTTTTCTATGAGGTCCAAAAATCTTACAATCTCTACACCCCCATCTTACTTCTTAGTAGGAAACGACTTTTCCTATGCAATAACTTTTCTAAAATCTTTTTTTTTAATTTTTTTAGTGTTTATTTATTTCTGAGACAGAGACAGAGCATGAGTGGGGGAGGGGCAGAGAGAGAGGGAGACACAGAATCAGAAGCAGGTACCAGGCTCTGAGCTGTCAGCACAGAGCCCGATGTGGGGCTCGAACTCACAAACCGTGGGATCATGACCTGAGCCAAAGTGGGTCGCTCAACCGACTGAGCCACCCAGGCGCCCCAAACTTTTCTAAAATCTTAAGGAGGCCATTCATCAAGCCTTCATTCTTTATCTTTACATTCTTTATCTTCTCCATCTTCTTCAAATATTTCTCCTAGGACATGGTTTCTAAATCAACTTAACATCATCTTCTTCCTCATCTTAAACACTAGGTCAATCAAAATATTCCTCCTTAAAAGATTTTACTAGAACACAATACATGCTGTGTGTGGCCTGATCAGCACAATCACTTTCATGATCTCCCACCAAGCAGTCTAATTTTTATTAGTCTGTATCTTTTGACAGCTATCTAATATTGTTCAGGTTGTGGTCCATTTCAAACACCGATGCTCTTCACAAACTGCTAGCAAACCAAATCTTCCTTATTTTTACGGCCATGTTTAACTTTTTGAGGAAAATGAAAGACTATTTATTTCCCACTCTTGAAGTTTCTTTTGGAGATTTTGTAATCAATTTTTTGAGGTGATGAGTAGAATTTTTATTATAATCAACATATGTGTTATTCCTCCTTGCTTTGCATTGTTTTGCATCATCTCATTCAGCCTTTGGCTTAAAAAAAAAAAAAAAAAAAGGCAGGACCAAAGCCTGTGGAAGTCCACGAGAGACCTCCAACTGGGTGGACATAGATTCACACAACCAGCTACAAGTGATGCTACAAAATGCTTTGCCGACCTCAAGAAAAATGATAATTGGAGAGCTCCTTGGATCTATCATCGTCATAAAGCGATTTATAAAGGAACTAAAGTCAGCTTGAGATATCTTCCTCTTAATGAATACACACAGGTGGCTCTGTATCCTTGCCTTTTCTAAAGATACATAAACAATTTAATGGTCTATTTCAGAATGTTGCATGGTTGTAAATGTCAAGATTGACAGTTTATGTCAACCAGAAGCTAGCCTTTGTGAGAATAATGGAATGATTTGACTGTCTCCATTTTTCCAGAACTTATTTATGAGCCCTCAGAGGTTACTGACAATGATGCTGAGACTCAGCAATCACATTTCTAAGGTCTGTTAGCACTTTAGAGGCATGGTTCCTTTTATTCTCAGGTACTTGAATTCTCTTAAGTCTGCTGAATCTTCTTTTACTCACTTGTCATATTGCTTAGGCCACAATACCCCCTTATTTTCTTTTGAATTTTCTTCCCTTCAAGTCAGAAAATGTTTCCCATTTTCAAGACAATGGAAACAAAAATAGAAATTATGATTTTTCTCTTCTTTTCATCATGTTAACACACAAATCTTTATTTTTCAGACTGCAGGCTTGATACGTCCTCCAATGTAGGTACTTGTTACAAAGATCACTAAAACAGCTTTCTGAGCCACTGCAAGTCTGGGAATGTCCCTCCCAACATAATCTTCCCTGTACTATGCCCTGCTTTCATATTCAACCTTGACCATTTGGCATCTGAGGACAGATCATTTTCTGTTAGAGCATAGAGGGACTGTCCCATACATGTTGGATGTTTAACAGCATCCCTGTCCTCTGTCCACTAGATGCCAGTAGCATGCACCTCCCACCCCCCAGTTAGGACAAATTGAAAGTATCTTCAGATGTTGCCCCCAGTTGACTTCCTAATTTTTGGAACTTTTGAAAATCACGTATCAAAAATTTTTATATTATTATTAACCTTCCTTACACATACCCCTTGGCATCTCTAGGCTGGTTCATACTTTTTGTTTAATTTATTCTCAAGTTAGTTAACCTACAGTGTACTCTTGGTTTCAGGGGTAGAATCCAGTGATTCATCACATATTAACACCCAGAAAGTGCCCTCCTTAATGCCCATCACCCATTTCCCTACCTCCACCAACCCTCAGTTCGTTCTCTGTATTTAAGAGTCTCTTATGGTTTGCCTCCCTGTTTTTATCTTATTTTTGCTTCCCTTCCTCTATGATCATCTGTTATGTTTCTAAAACTCCACATGAGTGAAATCATGTGATACCTGTCTTTCTCTGACTTATTTTGCTTAGCATAATACACTCTAGTTCCATCCATGTTGTTGCAAATGACAAGATTTGATTCTTTTTCATAGCCAAGTAGTATTCCATTGTGTATATATACCACATCTTCTTTATCCATTCATCAGTTGATGGGCATTTGGGCTCTTTCCATAATTTGGCTATTGTTGAGAGCACTGCCATAAACATTGGGGTGAATGTGCCCCTTCAAATCAGCACTCTTAAAGCCTTTGGATAAATTCCTAGTAGTGCAACTGCTGGGCCATAGGGTAATTCTACTTTTAATTTCTTGAGGAACCTCCACACTGCTTTCCAGAGTGGCTGCACCAGTCTGAATTTAGGCTGGTTCATATTTACATTTGCTACAAATATCCCATGCAGTTGGATTGTATGTGGCCAGACCAGGAACCTTCCATGGAGGACACAAACTCCCAAGTCTATTGTCCTTAGAAATTGTTTATCAGATCTGACATCTCCCTCCATTTCATTTGCAAATCTGCCATTTTTTAATCCACCAAACAAGAATTGGAAACCTTCGGCCCCCAGAGCTTCTCAGATCGCAAGGTTCATATTTAAAATAGTGAAATCATAAGATAATAATCTGATGCTTGGTGCTTCTAATTCCAAAACCCACACTGATTCTGGGAATGGAAGGAACCAACCAGTTTGCCTTGAGCTATTTCCAAGCCCTTTCTAAGAAATGCCTACTTATACCACAAGTAATCTTTTTCCCTCATAGCTTATTTCTAGCTACTTTCCAACAAAGTTTATTTTTCTCCTTTTTACTAGTGCACACTAGATGTACTTTTAGTGATGTGTCCTTGTAACAAAGTCAACTGAGCAAAACCCAGAGGGGAGGATATTTTCAAATGTCTTTTGGAAAGAAAGAAAACAATCCACAAAAAAAGGAAAGGCAACACTGTTCTTTTAGAAATAGCCTGCTGTGGCAAAAAGAAATGCACAGAAAAGGACAATTTTGTGATTCAATAGGAATGCAAAAGTCAGAATTATTGCCAATACAGAAGGACAGAGGTGCAAATGCTGGGAAAGTTAAGGTTGCCAGGCTCTCCGTATACGCACAAAGAACTTCTTGTCTTACGCTGCTGAGAAAGACAAGCTATGGACATTTTGCCTATCTTTCCCACCTAAATGTAAAGGCTAACACAAATTTAAATTTGAGATCCTAACACAAATTCTTTCCCAGAGATTCTTGGGAAACTTCCTGGGTCAACACCCCCTCCCACCTCCTAGAATATGTTTGACACCTGCCAGTAGCTACTGGGCAAGTGTTTTTCAAACTTCAGTGTGTTTAAGGGTCAATAGGAGAGCTTATTTCAAAGGTAGCATTCTGGGGCCTGTCTACCAGAGGTTCATTACATGCAGGCTGGAGCCCAGAAATTCACACTTTTTTTTTTTGAGTGATTTTTTTTTATTTACTATTTTTGAGAGAGAGAGAAAAAGCACGTGAGCGGGGAAGGGGCAGAGAGGGGAGGGGCGAGAGGATCTGAAGCAGGCTCTGTGCTGATAGCAGAGAACCCGATATGGGGCTCGAACTCATGAACTGTGGGATCATGACCTAGGCCGAAGCTGGACGCTTAACCAACTGAGCCACCCGGGTGCCCCAGAAATTCGCACTTTTTAAATTAAGTAACACAGGTGATTCCGATGCATGTTTGAAAAACACTGTCCCAGGTACCCTAGGGTGAAACTGGGAAAACCCTGATAACTGGGGCCTGGTCATGTAGATACAAAATGTGTTTTATCATGGCATTCAGTACTTCTCTCCCCAAGGAAACAATTGGCAGATAAGCAATATAAAATAGTGTTATCAGAGCTTGTATGCAAACCCTTCCCAAAAGAGAAGCAACATTTAAAATAACTTGTTATTCACACAGAAAAATATGTGCTTAGCAAAAATATGCTGTTAAGACTATTAAGCTTTAGTTTCTGTATAAATGAAGATTTCTTCCCTCAAAGAAAAATTAGGCCACAAGAAATTTTTTCTCCTCTAATAAACCATGACGTTCGAATGCGTGAATGAAAGGACAAATGCCTTGCCAACGTTCTCCATAAAAGCTGACCGTCTGTGAGCCCAATGAGACAGCCTAGCCCTTGCAGATCTGAAGCTGGAACCTAGCTGTCCGACCCACTGATGGCTGTTTTCATAACAGATGATTGAGAAAAGTCCCCTGCCACTTCTGCTTCAGGGTCTGTGCTGTCTAGTCGAGACAAGCTGATGCCCACCAGCTAACGTTCATGTCTCCATCAACCTTGTCTCCAAGTCCCAGAAACATCTCACACAAGCAGAAGTTCTCTTTCTCAAGGTACATGGAGCAGACCACATTTAGCAGAGGTCATGATACTGTCGTCTCTATTTGAACCCGAACTGACATAGCTTTTACTCTTGTTCTGCACAAATAAATGAGAAAACACAAACAAGATCCTTTTTTTTCTTTTATTAATGGACAAAAGTGCACAAAATTGTAAGTACTCAGCTGCATGAATTGTCACAAGGTTGAACACACCTCTCTAACCATCTAGGACCTCACCTGGAGCCAAAACATCACAGGATCCCACAAACTTCCTTCCATATTCTGCCAGTCACTATACCTCCCAGGATAGGGGCAAAGGCGTGGTTTTGCTTATTTGGGGCCATTATTAAATGAGGTAATATTGTATGTGCTGCTTTGTGTCTGATATCTTTCAAAGCAAGTATTTTAATACACGGATGCCCATCTCATGCCCCCTGTTCTCCTGAGATACTGGTATTCATCAAATATCTGTAAAGACCCTTCAAAAGTTGTCAGTAGAGCAAAGCAACTGACCAACCTCCTGAGAAATTTAACAGCAGCCTATAGCACGAAATGGGAGGAGATTCACCATAGAAACCATTGCTCTCTTTCCATCAGACAATAAATTTGTATCAAATGCCTACTGTGTACTAACTCTACATTAACACTATGAGGTAGAAAAGTCATGGCCCATCCAGAAAGCACTCAGAATGTATCTGGAGAGGTTAATACACAAACATAAAAGACAGAAAGAAAACTCAGGATGTGTGTATATACTTACAGTGCTGCATGTGTCTTCTAGGCAATTCGAGAAAAAACAATAAGGTGCTGCTTGAGTTACAGACAATAACTTCTTGAGTTACAGGCAATAATTGCAAAGTGAGTTATGGAGGAAGGAGCCCAATGCAGGGTTGTCACCAAGAGAAAGGGTTCTCAGGAGAGATGACATCGTGTCCTGTGTATTGCAGATATGGCTACAAAAGTTGTGTTATTAATGTCACTAGGGTAGGAACAGAAAGTTCTGTAGGGAGATAAAGATTCGGCCTAGGTGGGCAAAAAACAGGCAACATAAAAATAGGACCCTGTTAACAAAAAAAGAGACATCAATGTTTGAGAGTCAGTGATGGTTTGCCTCTGAGGCGTTCTTTTTCCTCAGAGAAACTCAGTATCTCTTTACAGAATCACTGTACTTGAGCCAATGACAGAGGTTCCATAATTGAATCTTATATCTTAGTAATAGCAGTCACTGCCAGATAAGAGTTTGTCCTATTTAGTACGAAAGATTTCCTTTACAGTTGGCCATAGCCAAAAAAATTTTTTTTGATAATAAAATATCATTGATCGGGTGGCAGGAACTCTTTCATGTATATGTTAGCTATAATCTTCACCATGTCCTAAAAGGCAAATACTGAAAACTAAGATTCAGATGGCTCCAATACCTTTCATATAATTAAATAGCCTGTAAGAGGAACTGCCTGGATCTGATCCCAGGTCTATCTAGATACAAAAATCGTCTAGAGAGCAGAGGGTGATCCCTTTAATTGGATGTGCTGATAATGATCACAATGGCCCAATATAATTGTTATACGGTATTTTCTATTCTATAAATTCTTTATTCTGTATCGCTCTTCACAGTCTCACAAATAGGTTTATCTGCATTTGACCCTCACAATGACCATACTGAGTAAGCAAAACCAATCTTAGCCCATGTCACAGGGGAGCTCACCTAGTTTGTCAGCAGGAGGCCACAACTGAAGGCCAGATCTTCTGATTTCATAATCAGTATTGTTTCCACTGACTAGAAATGTACAACTTTAGTACTTCTGTATGGATATGAAGATAAACCATAATATGATCTTTAGGTCATGGGTAAAATAAAAATCCAAGATATATACTGATAAAATGTCTTTGTAACACAAGTTGCTCAAAATACTCTTCTTAAAGAAAGGCCTGGGGAGGGGGTAGGATTCCAACAATCCTAATGATTATCTGTTTCCTCAAAATCCCGGACTTGTTCAGCAGCATGGAAACTCCTACAGAAATGGCTTTCCCTGCATCTGTCTGAGAATAAGAGAAATAGAGGAAGGTTAAACATGCAAATGATGCTGCAAAATTCATGACTGTGGATGCATCTGATTCCCAGCCCGCAGCTTTAGGGGGGGGCACGTGGCTCCCCTGGATAAAAGAAAGTAAGCATGGAAAGAAGCTGGCAGGCTTTCCCAGAAAATACACCACCCTTGGGCACCCTGCCCAAGAAAGAATCAGACAACATAGCCAGATGATTTAAATGCTTAGCTGCTAACCTCAGCCTGAAGGAGCCTTGTGTTGGCAGTCTTCACTAAGATTCTCAGGCTTAGCAAGTAAGCCAGGCATCCCATACCACTAAGGGCCACAGAACAAGAGCCTCTTAGGAGGACAGTCTAGGCCAGATAACCCCCTTCCACCTCACAGATCCATGAATACCGTTTGCACAGCAAGTGGGATGAGTGGTCATCGAAATCAAATAAACATATGGCTTCAAGGATTCTCGGGCACCCCCTTGCCTACAGGGCTTGCTTAAGGTCTCCCCATCGTATTAGACAATGTCAGGGTTCTACCCAGATTCCCCAGGATATCTTTTGACCTTGTTTGTGCATGCCCCTCCTCCCTTTGGTGTGTTTTACACACCCATGGCCAACAAGTATTTTTAGGACTGCCCTAAGGCTACTGGAAGCGAGAGCCTGAAGCACTTCAAAATACAAAAAGCCCTTAACCAATGCCTGACAGGCATCATCTATGAAAGACCCAGCCCACTTGCCCAGGCCCCAGAGCAAGTCTGTTTGTGCCTAGGATGCCACAAAATTTTTGGTGAACGATTCTTTCAGTCTTTTTCTTCTTTCTTGTAAGTTTTCATTTAAATTCCAGTTAATTAACATACAGTGTTATATTAGTTTCGGGTGTCAAACATAGTGATTCAACACTTTTGAAAATACAACACCCAGTGCTCATCACAGCAATGCACTCCTTAATCCGCATCACCCATCCTCCCACCCACCTCCCCTCTGGTAACCATCAGTTTGTTCTCTACAGTTAAGAGTCTGTTTCTTGGTTTGCCTCTCTTTTTTTCCCCTTTCCTCATTTGCTTAGTTTCTTAAATTCCACATATGAGTGAAATCATATAGTATTTGTCTATCCCTGGATGACTTATGCTTAGTTTCTTAAATTCCACATATGAGTGAAATCATATAGTATTTGTCTATCCCTGGATGACTTATTTCACTTAGCATTACACTCTAGCTCCATCTATGTCATTGCAAATGGCAAGATTTCATTCTTTTTATGGCTGCATAATATCCCATTGAATATATATACATCTTTATCCATTCATCCGTCCATGGACACTTGGGCTGTTTCCATAATCTGGCTGTTATACTGGCTGCTATAAACAAAGGGGTGCATGTATTCTTTTGAATTAGTATTTTTACATCCTTTGGGTAAATATCTAGTAGTGCAATTGTCGGATTGTAGGGCAGCTCTATTTTTAACTTTTTGAGGAGTCGCCATACTCTTTTCCACAGTGGCTGCACCAGTTTGCATTCCCACCAACAGTGCAAGAGGGTTCTCCTTCCTCTGTATCCTTGCCAATGCCTGTCGTTCCTTGTGCTGCTGATTTTAGCCATTCTGACAGGTGTGAGATGACAGATCATTGTAATTTTGATTTGCATTTCCCTAATAATCAGTGATGTTGAGCATCTTTCCATGTGTCTGTTGGCCATCAGTATGTCTTTTTTTTGGAAAAATGTCTTTTTATGTCTTCTACCCATTTTTTTAATTGGATTGTTCATTTTTGGGTGTTGAGTTTTGTAAGTTCTTTATATATTTTGGATACTAACCCTTTATCAGATACATCATTTGCAAATATCTTCTCCTATTTTGTAGATTGCCTTTCAGCTTTGTTGATTGTTTCCTTTACTGTGTAGAAGCTTTCTATTTTGATGATGCCCCAATGGTTTGTTTTGCTTTTGTTTCCCTTGCTGCAGGAGACATATCTAGAAAGAAGACACAGTGACCAGTGTCAAAGAGGTACTCCCTGTGTTCTCCTCCAGGATTTTTATGGTTTCAGGTTTCACATTTAGGTCTTTTATCCATTTTGAATTTATCTTTGTGTTTGGTGTCAGAAGGTGGTCAGTTTCATTCTTTTACATGTTGCTGTCCAGTATTCCCAGCACCATTTGTTGAACAGACTTTTTCCCATTGGATATCCTTTGCTGCTTTGGCAAAGATTAATTGACCATATAGTTGTGGGTTCATTTCTGGGTTTCCTATTCTGTTCCATTGGTCTATGTGTCTATTTTTGTACCAGTACCATACTGTTTTGATCATGACAGTTTTGTAATATAAATTGGAGTCCAGAATTGTGATGCCTCCAGCTTTGTTTTTCTTTTTAAGATTTCTTTGGCCAAAAAAGACCCAAACAGTCAGCCTCTTCTTAAACCTCAATCCAAGGAACCAGCTGGAGAAGAGAGAAAATGCTGCTCCTCACAAAATACCCCCTGTCACTTGAGAAGTCTACCTGCAATAAATTTCACCCCATCCACCTTCTTCAGTTACACAAATCAGAAGTCCCCGTGCACATCAATGTATGAAAAGAGATACTGGGGAGGGTGCTAGAGATGTAGTGTGTACCTGCAGTGTCTAAGGTGTAGATTGGCTAGTCAAAATGCCGCATTACTGAGTAAGTGTCTGGAGAGAGGTAAAACTTTGAGTTGCAATGACCATTTGTATCTGAGTGTGCAAAAAAGATTTGCAAGCAGATATGTACCGGAGAGAAGGTCTGAGCAGCTGAAGATGAAAGGGAAGCGTGGCTGGGGCAGGAAATCAGGCTGAAAGTTTAGGAAACACAGGCCGTTTCTCCTACAGTAATGGTTCTTCAGGTATAGAAGCTTTCTATTTTGATGATTCAGGTGATTCAAGCAGCCTCAGCATCACCTGCGAGCTTGTTAGAAACGCAAATTCCCGCTACCTCTTAGAAATGGGCCGAGCAATCTGTGTTTTACAAGCCCTCGGCTGATTCTGATGACGTCAAAATTTGAGAGTCACTAGTCTAAGGTGTAGCTCTCAATAGAAACCCAGCCACCACCAAAGAGCAACTGTTGCCATGCCCTAAACGCTAGGAGCTCTGGGGATAAGTGGTGTCGATTTTCAAAGCCAATACCCATTTGGCAAAGCTTATTTTCAAGGTCTTTTTTCACTGTAGCTTTAAGGCCTTAAAGAGAAAAGTCTAAATTCTCACCTTCAGACACATCACTGCCCAGTGCGTGCATAAGAGATGTGGCAGTCCCAGTCTTTGCCCTCATGGGTGCATCTGTTAGCTGGGGTTTGCCCCTCCTATAAACACGCTGTCATACTAGCTGGAAATGTCTTCCGATGATAGAATGCTTCCTGTTCGGCAGAGAAGCTTCTTCAAATAGCTCCAGCTGCTGTTCTTGTCTGCCAGCTTGCCTCTCAGAAGTCGTCGGGAGATGGGATCAAGGTAATAGACGGCATAACAGGAGGAGATTCATAGTCACAGACACAGGCCAGACTCCACTCCCTGGTGGAGAATCTATGCCAACTTCAGGGTCAGGAATGAGGCAGAAGCCACCAGCAAGAGATTCACTTGTCCAGAATATCTGGACTACAGTTGCCCTGACAGAGTCCTACAAAAATCACAAGAGATCCAAAGGTAGGAACCAATTTAAGTAGAAGCCCCAGTATGCCTGTACCAGTCTAGCATGAGAAACATTCAAAAGGATGTAAGAAACTGAAATAAGGAAGATAAATAGAAAAGTGAAGAGTCAAGAGTGATGTGCTCTAAGTGGAAGTGCTCTGAGACCTCAGGGACGTGAGCAACCTCTCTGGACTTCCCTTCCCCTTCTTTAAAATGAATGAGTCAACAGGATGACCTCCAAGGCCAAATCCAGCTCTATAACTGTAAATCTCTCCCCACAGTTGGAGGTGCCTTTCTTCTTTCTTTGCTGTGATGGGTTGCCGTGGGTCTAATCACCACTTCCTAATCTCTGGGTACATTTTCCTGCTGACTTTCCCAAAGGCAAACTTCTACAGATTAAAAAAAATGAAAACAAAAACAAAAACGAAAAATCTCCCAAAGTCTCTGCTTTTGAACTGGAGGTACAATTGATGCCCACAAAAAGAGTCACCAGGGTAAGCATATTTGGGAAAAAAGAATTTCAGCAATGGAGGAAGGAAAAGACATTGAGCCGAATGGATATTAAAAATAAAGGTTAGTAAACGTTCGGAGAAATCTTCTCTCTCCTTTCCCTATATCTATCCTACTCTTTCTTTTCTCCTGCGTGACTCTCCTTTCTCGTGCTGTTTATTAAGCTCTTATTTCATACTTTGCACATTCTCTGCTGGCATGAATAAGTCCTCACAACAACCATGTGAGGCACGTACCATTAGTATCTTCATCTTATCATGAGGAAACTGAGGTTTAGGGACATTAACATTCCCAAGATGACAGAGAGAATAAGTGTAAGAGTTGGAACCTACATCCAGGGAAAGCCGGGTCCAGAGCCAGGCTCTTAATCCTCCGGTGTGCTGCACCTCTCAAATTTCCTTTATAAACTGTTAATTTAGGATAAAAAACAATGAGTTTTAGAAAATTTGTTCGAGGTTTATCTTAAAAAAAAAAAACAACTAATGTTTATTTATTTTTGAGACAGGCACAGAGCGTGAGCAGGGGAGGGGCAGAGAGAGACAGAGACAGAATCCGAAACAGGCTCCGGGCTGCTGAGCTGTCAGCACGGAGCCCGATGCGGGGCTGGAACTCACAAGCCGTGAAATCATGACCTGAGCTGAAGTCGGACATGTAACCGGCGGAGCCACACAGATGCCCCAAGTTTTATCTCTTTTTTAAAGTAACCCCAAAATACTGTTGCACATTCCTTCAGGCAGAACAGTGATCCTGACACTACATCTCAACAGACAGTTATCTGAAGAGCATCCGATGTATCCAACAAGGGATCAAGGTGAACAATAAGCCCTCGATGTCTTGACATGAGGTTCTTAGTTTCATCAACCAGAGCCTGAGTACTACTCCAGATTCTATTCGGAGAGAGCTATGTGACCTTGGGAAAGTCAGCTGACATCTCCAGGGTTTAGTCTATCTATAAATTAAGGGGAGATTGCTTTCCTAAGAAAAAATACGTGTGACCATTCTCATACCCCCAGAATCTTCAGGGAGATCTGCGGACTTGCAACTCAGCTCCTTTTTACGTGCAGAACAAATTCAGTAGTAAAGTTAGACAAGTAATCAGAATTTAGAAGTTGGCTTCTGGACTTGTATTCTTCAGCCTCTGAGGCTTCTACCAACCTCAAGTTTCTATATTTGCGTTCCATGTATTGGTTACTGTGGGGTTTTTTTCTTCCTTTAGCTTCACTCCCCACGAGTTAGAATACTATAAAGCACATTGACTGGCTATTCTAGAAATTAAAAGCCTTTGCTTTAATGTCGAACAGTTACCTTAACTCACACTTTGGTATCTAGCCTGCTTACGTTATTGCTCTATGTCTCATAATTTCACAAGAGTTGCTTTTTCTTCTTTATGCCTTCAATAGAAAGGACCTGACTCTGGGGCAACCTCCTTTCCCCCTTCACTGCTTTCTTCTCCACTTTTCTAGAAACAAATACTTCAGAACAGGGGGAAATACTCATTAATCCCTTCTCTATTTTGAATCATGGTGGCTAGCCTTCTGGGTGCTTGTATTGCCAAACTTTGCTGTTTTTAACTTTCCTTTTTCGACTCAGTTATTGCAGACTCAAAGGAGTGGCCGAGAGGCAATCGGAGTTACTCTTGCATTTGAACTTCAGCAAGGAAATTACAGTGTTGGTGTACCCACTAGGAATAAATTTGCCATTCCTACTTCTCCCTAACAAGTTCCAAAAGTAAACCCCAAATATATAAAATGACATCTCTGCTGGCCACTTATAATGAGTCTCTCTCTTCCCAATCCCTCAATGCAGGGGTCTCAATTCAATTTAGCTGTCAAGTCATGTCAAGATTAATAACCCTTTAGAAGAGAGATCATCTTACCCAACTAACTAAATGAATCTCCCTCAGTGGGAATTCTGACTCTTGTAACTAAATCATGGTCTTAGGAATCATGGAGCTGGAAAGAAACTTCTGAGGTGTTGTCGGTCATCTTCATGTCTGGATAAAACCAAGTTCAAAACAAAGAGAATGAGGTGATCTTTACTTAAAAGAGCCAGAGATTCATTAGTCTTTTTCAGTCATGCAATGCTTAAATCCATAGACAAACATCACTCATTTATATTTTTCAGAGGGAAAGAGTAAAAGAAATGGTTTTGACTATCAGATTTTAGTATAATTTAAAGTGTAAGTGAAATTTGGACTCCAATTCATTAAGAATCTTTTTTACAAAAAACCATGAACTTAATACATTGAAAAGAAATTGCTGAAATAAAGTGTGGGTATTTCTAAAATAAGTATACTATTGGCATGGACAAGCCATGGCATTCAGAGCAACTAATTCAAACTGCCAGAAACGTACTAAAATAACTCTGCACATTAACAAAGAAAATTCTAAAATTAATTTATATATTGTGTCACTCAGGAATCTTATTTGCAAGTATTGCATTCTGGCTGATTTAATCAGAAAATGAATGAATTGAAATTATATCAGCTGCTTGCAGAGTTGAGTTGCTAGGAAGGTTGGAAATTGGTCAGGAACAAGGGATACTAGACCACACCCAAAGCAGGGCCAGAGTTCTACCACCAGACTAGTCCAGTGGGGACTTTGCTTCCGATGTCCCTGAAAACCAGGCACAATAGCTTACAAAATTTTCCACCAGAAATGGACCCCAGACCCCAGATGTTAGTACTGTACCTGTTATCCCTGATTTTCCCAGAAACGTACATTTCCTACCTTGCTATTGCCACCAGAAGAAATGGGAATCATTTATCCACTGTTCCTACTTCTTTGCATTTCTAGCAAATTTATATACATAGATGGATGTGCTGATTGGTCAACTGTGGATCAAGTGCCTACCAGAGAGGTGACAAACTATCTATCCTTTTGTACTTCTTATGGGAATTCCCGGGGACCTGCCAAGACCCAGACTCTGCCAGACTCGAGGGCCAAGAGTCAGGAGAGGCCAAGTCATGCTGCTTAAATGAACCACCCCAAAAATCTTAGTGGCTGAAACATAAAATATTTTTGTTTCTTTTTCTTTTCTTCCCCCCCCAGCCCCGGCCGTCCCCAGTCATGCTATGTATTTGTAATTAGTTACCTGAGACCTCTGTTCTGTGTCACTTTCTCATTCTCACTCAAGGACATAGGCTAACAGGGCAGACTCTATGTGGCTTCACGTCATCATGGCAAAGGGACAGTGTGGTGAAACATATACCAGTACTTAAAGTTTCTAACTGGAAGTGACACGCGTCACTCCTGCTCACCTTTAGTGGCCAAGCAAGCAGGGTGTAGGGAAATATGATTCTACTATGTGCTCAGAAAAAGAACCAGAAACACTAGATGGACAGCACTAATGAACAGCATAGTGATGAACTGCCAAATATATAAAGGGGATTCAGACATTAGGCAGTTAAAAACCAACAAACATCTACTACATATTAATGATAACTAACATTTATTGAGCAGTTACCATGTTCCGGGCACTGTTGTTACTGAGTTGCCTTACATACCTTATCTCATTAAATGGACTCTGGGACCTAGCTTTTAGCATTATTTTGATTTATTGATGAGTAAACTGAGGTTGAAGAGATTATGTGACTTGCTCAAGTTCACATACCAGGGAATAAAGAACTAAGATTTCAACTTATAATTATCAATAAGTGTAAACAAAAGGAAAAAAAAAACTGAGAGTTTTTTCTGAATGGACAATAACCACACCAAGTACAAAGCAATGGCTGAGGGCTCATATGGGAAGTAAAGTGTTAACTTTCCTCAGCTTCCCACCTCTGTTTCCCTTACTCTTTCAGTTCCCCTCTCTTCTCTCTCTGCTTTTAGCTCTCACTAGTCCTAGAAGCCCATCCCAAGTCTCCTTCATGGAGACTTTGATCAGAAATTGTGGAGTGAGAGACACCACAGAGTCTCACAGGGACAGAAGCTCTGGGTTCTGTCAGGCTTTGGACTGGAGGCAGCTCTGAGCTTCAGTCTTCTCAAAGCTGAACTGATAACAATAATCCCAAATTACAGTGTTGTGGTAGAAATAAGTTACAAATACTACATGTGTAACATGTGATTAGTAGAAAGATGATCGATAAAGAATGTCTGCTGTAATGAGATTTATCTGAAAAAAATGGTAAGAAGCTTCAAAGTCCAAAAGGATGAACAGCTGAAGAAATTCCTGGCCAATAGAAAGAGATCCGGGTGAGTTATCTTTTTCAAATCTCTTCTGGAATAACATCAGATAGACTAGTGCCCACTTGCAAGGCTTGCCTTTTGCTCTCCCAATGCGCCCTCCTATGTGAGAGCTTACTACCACCATACAGATCCCCCCACCCCATTTAAAAATAGAGTGTTCCTATGAGCTTTTCCATAAACAGAAATGGCTTAAAGCAAAGAGTATACCCCCTTGGAAAAAGATACTAACATAGGTTTTCAAGTGAAGTGACAGTACTATGAACTTTCAGAGAGTGGGGGGTCCCTATAAATCTAATTTATTAAGCCTTTCCTCTTCAGACTCTCTGATGCATTCCAGGAAACAGTGACACCACAAATGATGTTAAACCTTATTCATTCCGTTGATAATGAACAATCATCATGTGTGCCTTCTGGACAATGTATTCTTAAAATGATTCTGCTCATTTGGGTATGTCACTGTGAAGTTAGAATTTCTAAATTCTTTTACTTTTATCAGGTTAAGTGGTGAGGAGAGGTCAATGTGGAATAAAAGTGAAAGCACCGCTGAACAGAGGGAAAAGTGATGCTAATAATTGGAGAAAATGTCAGGGCCAACTAAAAGTTTCCATTAAAACATCTCCCATTACAATTTGTCCTGTGAGTGCTGTGGCCGAAAGTGCCCTGGTCACTCCTTTGAGCATTTTCCATTAATTATTTTTCCATTGTGTCGATTAGACTAGAACCAATTGCTTATAAGCATTCACATCCACAGCAGGTCTAAATTAACGATATAATGTTGTTCTTTCAAAGCCAGCTTTGTGCAAGGCAAACCCAGTGGTAGCAGATGGACATTTTCTGTTGCAAAGAGCGCTGTGTATTTATTATAAAATTAGGGATTCTGCTGCTTAAGAAACAGTGCAATTTTGCTTCCTTTACACCAAAAAGTAAAAGTATTCATCCTCTGTCACATATCTGAAAATCATCTCTTTGTTGGTATAAATAATAGGGAAATAAGAAAAGGAAAGACCAATATGGGACGAGTCCACAGTTTTCCATTATTGTTGTGTAAATTACCCACTTTTGTTTCTTTGGCAGCATTTTTTTAAAGTAGCATTGGTTTCCTGGGACACAGAATAACTTTCAGCACCATGCCGTCTCTAACAGGTCTTATTCGTATTTTAAGCAAAACACATTGAAGAAGGTTGAATTGTTTTATCTCGTAAATCAAATGTAAGTGATTATTTGGTCCCAATCTTAGATTGTACTGTGCTTCCCTGCCCCTTTGGCCCAGATCACTGTCAGATGCCTATAACTTATTTCTTTGTGGTTTTAGCTAGAACTTCTGGTCTTCAAAGAACAAAATTTTAATTCTGTTTTCTGGACGTTGGGACCTATTTTAGTCTCAATTATTGATAAATACTCCTGTCAACTTCTCAATTATAAACCGGAGGCATTATTCACTTCCTCTTCATTGATGAATTTTCATACCAAGCTGATGAAGGGCACTATTTTTAGAATGAGTTCCTCCAGATTTCACCCAAACATCTGCAAAGAGGATAGCATGAAATTGAGCATCTCCATTCCCGAGCATATGCAAGGTCGCAAAAACACAACACAGTTTCCCAAGTAAATATTAGCAGCCCGAAAATTACCAAGATGATAATGTTACTCCAAAAACTGTCTCTTGTCTATAATATGGGTTGCTGAGGTTGTTCCCTTGGTATGTGCACATCCACTCTGCAACCTGCCTTCTTTGGCATTCTTGGTGTGTGTTTCCGTGGGGAAAAAGATTAGCGGAAAGGCTCCTCTTGTACTTTTCTCTGTTGTCATTTCCTCTTGATGTTACTTTCCCTCCTTATTTCTCTACAACTTCTTTCTGTAACTAATAAAACTTTCAAATGGCAACATCATATTTCTTGCCTTTGTATTTATATTTCAGGCTCTTAGTCTAGAAAGTAAAGATTGGTTTATATTTCTCTTTAGAAAAAAGAAGAAGAAAGAAAAATGTAGTCACTTTCACTTATATGATTTTAGAAAGTATTTCTTTCCCAGAAGCCCTTAATACAAGAGAAACTCCTCCCCTTACTGAAAGTCTCCCCAGGAGGGAATGTAATCAGCCACATTTAGTGCCTGGAGGCAGAAAGATCAGGCAGTCATCGAGTACCTCTTGCTGGGAGAATCTGGGAAATAAAGGCCATTTACACATATTTGGTTAATTAAAAAGTTAGTGTTGTATGTTACTGAATCTATAAGACTATTTCTTTTCTTTTTCTGTGTTTTGAATATATTGAAATTTTGAACATATTGCATTTTGAGTATACTGAAATTTTGAAAGCTCTTCTGCTGAATTTTCATGATTCAATGCTTTACAAAAGCAATAGTATAAAACTTCTTTTAAACATCCCCAACTAAACCCTAACGCTATTTCCCCCTGTGAAGTAAGACTGTAAGAATGTGTAATTCAGGTTTTACAGGGCATACTGTTACTAGGAAAAACAATATAAGTCAGCTTCTCATTAAGGTGATATACATCCCGCATTATGACTTCTAATTATCGACATTGACTCCAACTATGTCTCATCATTCCCATGAGTTTTAAGACAAGAAAGTACAAAAGCCAAGGAGAAGAATTTTATAATCAGTATTTGGGCAATAGAGGATTGGCCCATTCTATCAGGATTGGAGAAATTCCTGACACCTTCTCTGCCTTTTTTATGGGAAATAATACACCGCCTTATTGTCAAAGCCAGTTTAAGTAGGGAACTCTGGTTACTTGTAACAAATAGCATCTTGATATATAACACAGTGCCCTTAGTTAAAAGGAACAGAATCCAACTCTGGGTCACTTAGCCAAGAGAAGACATATTAGACAGATACCTGAGGGATCACAGGACTGATTAAAGTCTGAGAGAACAGACTTAGAAACCAGCAGAAATCTAGGAGGTAAGAGAGAGCCATGATTTAGAAAGCTGTAAGAGTGCCATAACAGACTTTATAGTCTCAGATGGCTCCCTCCTCATGCTTGTTTCCTTTACCCAAGATTTACTATCTAGTTGGCCATGCTTAGATCACATTCTCCCACTGGGGTATGAAGACAGCAGGAAGGAATGGGAAGATTGGCTCCCTTGATTTTCATATTGGGAAAGAGCAACCTCACTCCAAGAAGATGTAAGACAGGTAAACTCCAAAAGGAACTGGAATATTAAAGAGAAATGGGATGGATTCTGGGCAAATTAAAATGACAAATGATCTAGCAAAAGGGCATGAGCTTTGAAGTTAGACCTTGAGCAAATTACATCCTCTCTTCAAATTTCAGTTTTAAAATCTAGAAGATGATAATGAGTATGGTGATGAATATAACATCTGCTCTGTAGATTTCTTCCAAAGAACAAACAATGTGTACAAAATCGTTAGCGTAGAAACCATGACAAAGTAGCTATGGACCCTCAGCAGCAGTAGCAGCATTGTTCTCGGTTCTTCCAGAAGACATGGCTGACATCTGCCAGAACACCCTCTTCCCTAATTATAGGATTGTTCTTTTAAAACTCAGGGCGTTGGGGCACCCGGATGGATGAGTCGGTTAAGTGTCCAACTCTTGGTTTTGGCTCAGGTCATGATCTTGTGGTTTCGTGGGTTCGGCCCCACATCGGGCTCTGCACTGGCAGTACGAAGCATGCTTAGGATTCTCTCTCCATCTCTCGCTGCCCCTCCCCCACTTGCACTGTCTCTGTGTCTCTCAAATTAAATTCATGAACTTAAAAAAGAATTAAAAAAGAAAAGCCTCAGGACTCCAATAGCAACATTCTAGACGATGCTCTGGGCAATAAACCAGTCAAAAGACCTAATCCCAATATTCAATCTAAGAAGGAGAAACCCCCTTAGGCTTGGGAATCAAGTACCAAATACACTCTGGGTATCTCCCTACTGAAGTGAAGGAACATCTGTCTGGTGGCCCTCAGGAAAAGTGGTAGTATAATTGATGAGACAGGGCAAGGCCTTGGAACTCGAATTCAATCATCATCTCAATCAATTCCAACCCTCAAGAATGGCTTCTTTTTCCTTCACATGAGACCTGGGACCCTCAGAGCTATGGCAATTTCACTTGGAAGGCAGTTGCTTCTTCCCTAACTCTACCCACTGAGGGGCTCCAGGCAGATTTCTGGGCTCTCGCTGGCACGCAGATGGCTCAGGAGCTGGGGGAAGTGGAACTTCAGAAGGCCTTGGCACCAACCCAGAGTTTCTAACAGACAACACAACCTCATAAGGTATTAAGGTTAATGGCTTAGTGGTGCTTGGCTGAAATCCATTAACCATTTGTAATCTGTAGGGAAACTCCTAGGTGTTTAGCCTCCAAACAACATGGTAGTTAAAGGCCTAGATTTCAGAGTCAGAAGTCTAGGTTCTAATTTAGTTCCATTCATCTTACTAACAGAAATCACTAACCTTCTAGCAAAAATCTATTTGGCATTAGGGAATAAGAGAAGTTAAGTGGCTGCCCCGCAAAGGACTACATTTCCCAGAGGCTCTTGCACCTTAGGTAGGGTCATCTGATTAGTTCTCACCAATGACATGCAGCAGGCTAAGAATGTTCAGAAGCAAGCTGCCTTCTTCATACTCTCTTCCTCATCAGCATCTGGGAGGGAGGAATCAAGATCCTAATGGGTGGCAGAGCCATGAGATAAAAGGAACCGGGATCACTACACGGAGCTATGCCTTCCTCTAATCACAGATATCTGCTCTGGGCTGTGATGGTGAAGCCATCTTTCACTTAGGGGTTATTTCTTACCACTTCCTACTCTACCCTAATTAATGCATAAGTGCTATGCAAGCATTTATTAAACACATGAACATCTTCTCTCCCAGTTTATTTTTTCTATGTATAGAATGGTTTTCTGTACTGCTTTGCTTTTTATACTCACAGTACGTTTGCCCTGTTTCTATACTCTTTAACAGAATTTAGTGATTCTAGAAACTTATGAATGGAAATTCCATAATTCATTTGACCATTTACTTATTGGAAGAGATTTACATTTTTTCTCATCTTTCACCTTTTAAATTTAGTTATTCATTGAAAATGAATCTGACTCTGATATATTTTCTAATAATGTCCTGGTGACCTTATGTCTTTTAATGTACAGTCTTGTTTTGTACAATGTCTGTGAAAATGTTCATATCTTCTTCCAAGTGTTGAGATGAAGTTAACTCCCTACAAGACCAGTAAT
The DNA here is from genome assembly GCF_018350215.1 of Panthera leo. NCBI lineage: Eukaryota > Metazoa > Chordata > Mammalia > Carnivora > Felidae > Panthera > Panthera leo. The sequence continues at coordinate 142,179,178 of NC_056687.1, read as the reverse complement.
ATAGTAAGCCTATTTTCCTCATACACCTTCTCTCTTAATTAATTTATTCATAGCACATGCATGCACACACATGCATGAAGTAGGGGGAAAGGAGCAAAGGGAGAGGGAGGGAGAGAATCCCAAGCAGACTCTTCTCTGACAGCGCAGATCTCACGAACCGTGAGATCATGACCTGAGCCAAAATCTAGAGTCGGACGTTGAACTGACTGAGCCACTCAGGCACCCCCTCCTCTCTCATGCTGCAGCAGCGGCATTCACTTCTGCTAAAGTATCTACTGTGATGATGTCTAAGACAAGGTATTGTTTTTTTATTGTTTTTAGAAGAGTTAGTAGTTGCCTCCTATTTGAGGTTCTAGCAGTAACCAAATCATCAGTCTTGAGGGATTGCTCCTGACATTAACTGATTTCATAGCAGGCTTATCTCCTATATCTATTAAAAAAAACAAACTAAAATTATGTAATGTTAATTGATTTTCAAAATCCTCTGCCACCAGAAAAAGAACCTGTTAGCTGAGTCCTGGGATTCACTGTGTTACAAGAAACATATTACATTCATGGCAAGTAGTTGATAAACTACATAAAGTCTCTTCCTATTTTAGAAATGTATCCCCTCTGTCTTGGACCCTTAGATTTGGATATTTATTGACCAAGAGGAAAAACAGCTAAAATAATCATGCAGGACTTTGTATCTCAAACCCCTCACACTCATGGTCCCTCCAAGCTTTGTTGTCAAAGCACACCTTAGCATCTCATGATTTAGTACAATTGAAAAATTAAAATGAAAGAATAAAACAGATTCTGAAATTGGAATTAGAAATATAGTCTTGAGAATGCTGGCTTTATGCTTCTCACTTCCTAGCTATCATAGATGGAGGAAAAAAATGTATATTTCATCTTTATTGCTTGGGGAAGAAAAGAGAAGGTGCTGGAAATCATGCTGGAAAAAAAAGAGAGAGAGAAACTTACATCTGAGATTTTTTTCTTCTTCTTGCCTTTGTATTTACAATTCCTGCTTATTTGGTAGACATTTTCTTAGCAATCCTGCAACAATGGCCAGTGTGTTTGGGTGTACCACAGTGTGGTTTCAGTGTTTGAGCAATCTGTTCACTTGTGTCTCTTCCACACTAAACCTCATCAAGTAAAAAACAAAAAGCAGCCCTCATGGAGGATTCAGAAAGTGGAGAGAGAGCGAGCATCTGTTAAGCTATCTTTTCTACGTGACGAGCTGCACCAACCCAGACCATGCTCCACATAGTCCTTTCAGATACCCGCACATACATCAAGGAGTTTGTAAACCAAACTTAGTTTCTGACAATCAAGAATGATGTTTGGCTCTAGGGACTCAAGAGGGAAGTTAGGCCCGATGTATAGAATGTATAAATTTTAAACGAACTCGGCTGCATCAGTTCACAAACCATGCAAGAACTTCTTTGATCACTAAGCAAAACTGTACCTAGAGACCCTGCCACAGACATTTCATGCTATTGAGGCTTTATGAGCTCACCAAATGGACCATGAAAAACCATAAGAACTGTGAATCCACTTATTACAGCAAGTGAGGAAGAACACTTTGTGATGTTGCTGCCATTATTTTTCCATCTTACCTAATATGCAACATTTGGGAAACCCCAATGTTACAAGAGGCTCATTCCATAATTATAGATAATGCAGCAAATTGTTGTGGATATTTTCTGACCCTCTGAAAAGGCACTAGGAGACCTCAATGTTTTGTTTCCAACTAGGGAAGCAGATTAAGCTATTGGCTTCAGACTAATTTTATTGATGAAACCAGAGAATGGGACATCGGGGCAAAGTATTTTTTCCCCAAAAAGTAACTTCCAAGCTGAGAGGTCACCACTCTGATTGCACTTCAAAATTCTTACACGATTTAGTGACAAATAATATAAATTAACTAAACCAAAGCAAGTGGTAGATTTATTTACTCTTTTCTGTTTATACCATTGTCAATCTTCTTCCTCTTTCTCGTTTAACTTATTGTCTGAAGAAATTTTTAAGTGGTATGAGAGACAGTAACTAGTTAATTGGGAAGTTGAAAAAAGCAGAGAACTAATTAAAAATCAGTCATCTGGGAAGGTCTCAGCGACGTGGTAACTTATGAGCTGATGTCTACATGATAAGAAGGAGCCAGCCAGCCATGTGTCTAGAATATTCAGCAGCCAATTCCAAGGCAGAGCTTGGAATGTTTAAGGTACAGAACGAAGGCCTCTGTGGCTGTAGCATGGTAAGCAAGAGGCCAGCAATGAGGAGATAGTGGTCTGGGACATTCAGGACATGGTCAGGAGCTCAGCCTTTATTTTGAGTACAATTGGCTACCTACCTGGAGCATTTTAAAAGAGATAGTGCAGGCGCCTGGGTGGCTCAGTCGGTTGGGCATCCAACTTCAGCTCAGGTCATGATCTCACCATTTCCTGACTTTGAACCCCGCATTGGGCTCTGTGCTGACAGCTCAGAGCCTGGAGCCTGCCTTGGATTCTGTGTCTCCCTCTCTTTCTGCTCCTCCCCCATTCTCACTCTGTCTCTCTCTCCAAAATAAACATTTAAAAAAATTAATAACTAAATAAAAGAAATAGTGACCTGATCTATTTTCCATTTTAAAAGATTACTGTTGCGTTGAGAATTGATTACAGAGAAAGAACAGTCCTATGAAAGCCAGGCAGGAAGCCACTGCAGCAGGTGAAGAAAGAGCTAATGGTAGCCTGTAATAGAGTGGTAACTGTGGAAATAGGGCTAAGTGAACGGATTTTAGATACACTTTGGAGGCAGAGGAAAAGGGAACTGTTTAGAATTGGTTATGAGTTTGGGGTACCTGGGTGGCTCAGTGGTTAAGCATCCCACTTTTAATTTGGGCTCAGGTCGTGATCTCACCATTTCTGAGTTTGAGCCCTGTGTCGAGCTCTGCACTGACAGTGCAGAGCCTGCTTGGGATTCTCTCTCTCCCTCTCTCTCTTCCCCTCCCCTGCTCACACTCTCTCTCTCTCTCTCAAAATAAATCAATTAAAAAAAAAACAAGAATTGGATGGGGCACCTGGGTGTCTCAGTTGGTTGGGCATCTGACTTCGTCTCAGGTCATGATCTCATGTTCCATGAGTCGAGCCCCTCATCGGGCTCTGTGTTGACAGCTCAGAGCCTGGAGCCTGCTTCAGATTCTGTGTCTCCTTCTCTCTCTGCCCCTCCCCTGTTCGCACCCTGTCCCTCTCTCTTTCTCTCTTTCTTAAAACATAAACAAACATCAAAAAAAAATTAAAAAAAAAAGAATCAGTTATGGGTATGAGAGAATGGAAGTAATAAGGAATCTGTCCTTGGGTTCAGACTGTAGAATATAAGCAGATTGTGATTCTCTACACTGAGACAGAGGATCAGATAGATGAGAGGAGAAAAGAAATTCCATCAAATGTTCTGATTTAGTCATGTTAAATTTTAAGGGCTTATTAGAAAATAAAGGTATGCAATAGGTAGTTGAAAAATGAATCTGGCTAGATGTATAGAATATACAGATTTAAAGAAATAAGACTTGATGAGGCCACCTAAGAATAGAGACCAAGAAGACTAGAGAACCTACAAGTACTGTGGGCCATTCCAAAAGAAAAGAATGAAAGAAAAATCGAGACAGAAAAGGAGATTCAGTATGGAGGCCACAGGAGTAGAGAAATAACCAGTGTCAGTGTCATATAAACCAAGAGAACAAAGTGTGTCGGGAAGGCAGAGACAACCATGTCCAAATCCACTGGAAGGTTGGGTCCAGACAGCAAATGCCCACTGAATTTGGCAATACAAAAGTAATCACGACCTTCACAAAAGCAGCTTCAGAGGACCGATAAGAAAGAAGTCAACTGAAGTCAGGTAAAGAGGCTGGTGTGGGAGGAAAGGAAAATGATGGCAATACCGACTCAGTAAGTTTTTCTATGAAAGAGCACAAAAAGGGAGAGGTGGATAGAGGAAGATGTAGTCCACAGGTGTCTTTATCATTGAAATTAGTCTGAGATGGGAGAGCATGTTTGTATACCAATAGGAAGAACTCATTACAGCTGGAAACACTGGTCATGAAGGGGACAGGAGAGTATAGCTGAGAAAGAGACTCTTCAAGAACATGAAATGAAACCCAAAGTACTCTGGAAGAGTTGCCCTTTGAGAAGATCAGGGACTTTTATCTTCTGCAACAGGAGGAAGAGAACTCAAGCCACAATTCCAGAGATGTGTAATACCAGCAGAGTGATTCAGCCTATGAAATGGGATGCCCTGAGGTATTGTTGTGGGGGCTCAAAGAATTTGCCACTGGGATTCAGAGGCTTTGCTCAGTGTCCAGCAGACCCGACTTTTCACAGCATTTCTGAACACTATCATACTTCTCCAAGTCTCCACTCTACTCCAATTTCTCATTGCCTTTAAAAGTGTAATTCAACATCCCTCTTTAAGAAGCAACTTCAGCCTACGTGAATTTCTTCTTTCTCTGAATTCTAAAAGTTCCATACAGTCTACATTTGGTGCTTTATTATGTACTATTTTGGTCTCTAAATGCTTCTTACCTTAAGTCTTTTTTGCACCATGGGATCAGAGTTCCATAAGACCATGATTACAGTTGGGTTTTTTGTTTGTTTGTTTTGTTTTTGTTTTGTTTTCTACATAGCTGATCTCTCATGATGCCTAAATGCAGGCAAGGATGCTGTCTTGTCTGAAAACTACCTGATTGCTCGTGAACTGTAGCAAAGGTAAACAGAGGGATCAGGACAGGAATTATAGAACAGTCTTTCCAATGAATATTCATCATCACCACATCATTAACCCCAAACTCCAGTTAATTTAGGGTGAATTAATTCTGCAGGGATGTATGGTATAAGTAACAGGATGCCACAACCACCTCCACTGCTAGTTCTTTGAATACATCTGGCCAAGGCCAATTCTGCCAGAGAACCCTGAGATGGGACTGTTCATTCTAAAATCATCAGTCATTTATTGAGGAAAGATTCTAACATTCATCACTGAAGGTCATGGCTCTTAACTTAAGTTTTAAAGTAGGACCTATCACCCTTATTCAATCCAGATAATAGACAGAATTGGCTATTATATACATGCCCATATCTCGTAGTTCCCGTATTTCTAAGTGAAGAGCTCTCTGATTAAAAAATTATTTTTTTAAAGAAGGACTATACATAATTGTCATTTCCAATAAAGGAAATATAATTTATTTTCTCAATATCCTTAAATATATTGCTATTAAATTATGAATGTTCCCTTATATAGTTTGAATAATATGCATCATCATGCAGTTGAGATGTACTAAAAACTACAGCTCCTTATGTCATCTCCAAGCTCTCCTTCATGACTGGTCATTTTCAGTTGGATTTAGAGCATGTCAGTGTCACCTAGATCTATGGCAGTGCTGGGGATGATTTGCTATAGGAAATCAGTTGGGTATTCATTTGGTGATGGCTCCAGTAATGACAGAATCAAGAAAGATGGAGGGGGTCAATTCTTACTAGTTAACTCCAAATCTGTTGTCCCTAAAAACAAAGAATAACAATTCAAAATAAACAAAAAGCTGATGTATCAGTGAATCACCAGCTGGATTACATTTTGCTTATTATAGCACGAAATGACAGCCAGAGATCCAGTCCCTGATTTCTTTTCAACCTACCCACCACTTTGTTCCTTTCTCTTAAATGTGCTGGTTGGACTCTTTCAGTTGTTTGTGTTTAAAGATCAAACTCTCAAAGTTATGAATGACTGACCAATATATACTAGATGCATTTGGCCCATCCACAGGATGGGTTGGGACAAGAAAATGGTAAGAAGGACTGGCAAAGAGACAAAGTGATATGGCAGTCATTCAGAAGTCATAGAAAACACAAAGGCTATCACACAGAAAGTTCTACAGAACATAAAGGTAACAGGGGAAATGCTATTGTTCCTTGTAGTGATTTTTACTGTTTTACTAATTTTTCATCACTGAGGGGTATTACTTCATATGAAAGAAATATAATTAACTTTTAAGCCCACTAAAGGTTTATTTAATGTTCTTGAAGCTATCTTAAAAATGTCTTCTTGTTTTTCCTTAAATTAATTCTTACCTCTGCCTTACCTTTCTTCCTATTCCCTAACCACAGTTCTACCCAATCCCTCTCAAATCAACTGGAAAAAAAAAAATCAGAAATTTCCTCTTCAGGGAAATCTACTCCACAAGAAACGATAAAATTTTGTGCCATTTGGAGTTTACGATTAATTATTTTGTTCTCTGAAAACAGATTGGAGCTGTCTAAAGAGTCTATCTAGGAAAGAAAATTTCCTTTTCTTTGAACTTCTTTTTAGATGTGAACATGAGAAAGGTTACCTTTAATGCAATTTATAAGCAGTCATTTCACTGAAGGTGCGGGAGTACATTTCTAAATTGGTTTAGGATCATTGCATCTTATATCTGCTCTAATTCCCTGAGAGACACAATTTCCAATTAACATTGGAAAGCTTGACAAATAGAAAAGGAACATTCTTTCCCGTGGTGAGCAACACCTTTCCAATGCTATTCCTTGGCCTTAAGTGACCTCTCTGCCCTAATCCGTCTTTCTGTGTGAGCTTTAGTTTATCTACCCTTCTAGAGTCAGGCTTCCTGGGGAACCTCCCCAGACCCATTCATGCAGGGTTAATGACCCTCTCTTTTGTGTTGTTGGTGGACTTGATACACATCTGTGTGAGTTGCCCTTACCACTTGCAGTGTCATTATTACTTTGCGTATTGAAACTCCCCACTATACCATGAGGACCCTGAGAACAGGGATTGTCTTTTACTTCTTTTCATAGTCTCATTGCACACAGCAGGTGTTTAACAAATATCTGATGAATGAATGATTCTCCCCTCTGTTAAAAACTATGTGATCCTGGATGAGTTATGCAGTCAGTCCCTCTGTGCCTCAGTTTCCTCATATGTGGCTAATGACATAAATCTTTTTGAACTGTGGACAGGATTAGAGACACTGCAAAATGCTTATCAGCATGCCAGGCCCTTTCGAGGAGCTTGTGGCAGAATGCAGATTACCTCCTCCCAAACCATGCCTCTTGCTAATAAATGCTAGATGTTACTTTGGTAGGGTGCAGCAGTATGTTTTGAGAAGGTGAACCCATCCCTCAAACTCAGATAGGGAACTGTTTTGACAATGACAGGTTTAGGGGCGGGCCTAACACTTGGTCCTACTTCATACAACTGAAGGGGATTCTCTTGGGGGGTTTTTGGATTTTCCTCTTTGATAAAAACAGTCAGGAGGAAAATGACTGTCCCCTTTCCCTTCCATGGACATTGTTCTATGAGGTGTGACCTCCATCTTATTACCATAAGGGGAAATTTAAGAGAATTACAGAGAAGCCAACTAAAGGAACTTGACATATTTGAGTTGCTATATTAACAACCCTGAAATCACCTCTCTGTAGACATTTTAGCATGTGAGAAAATAAATGTCCCATTGTCAAGCCACTTTAATTGACTATTCTGTCACTTGAAGGGGAAAAAAATCCTAAATAATAGGATGCTTAACAAATGCTAGCTATTCATTATTATTATTAATCACTTCAGCCAGTACTAATGCTCTCTGAACAATTTCTGTTACAACAAGGAAGTAGGTCCTTAATGGAAATTACACCATACTTTCCCTACTGTTATTCAGAAAATAGGAATTCCATAAGCTAACACTTTCTTGTCTATTTGGAAAATAAGCTAAAGGTACCAGGTACTCACTGCCCCACTCACTTCCTTACTATCTCTCTAAAACCCCATGGAAACATAGTGCAAATAAAGATTGGTATGGCTTTCAAAATCTTTCAATATTTCATTGACTTTATAGGACCTGGTAGAAAACAGGTAGGTGATGCTTGTGTCAAGCCTCACTCAGAGAACTGAACTCTGACTGAATCAACTCAGTCAACAAATTCTACTTTATACTCCCAAGTAAGCTGTACCCTGTCTACCTACCCTATATCTCAGCAACTTACAGCCCACAGTAAACAGTAGATTAGCAATACAAACAGGGTGGGTTGATGTCTGCTTTGGGGGAGACTGTCTTAAGTTCTCATATTCTTCTTTATTTTATTTTTAAAAAAAATTTTTAATGTTTATTTATTTTTGACAGAGAAAGAGAGACAGAGCACGAGTGGGGGAGGGGCAGAGAGAGAGGGAGACCCAGAATTCGAAGCAGGCTCCAGGCTCTGAGCTGTCAGCACAGAGCCCGACGCAGGGCCTGAACTCACAGACTGCGAGATCATTACCTGAGCCGAAGTCGGACACTCAACCGACTGAGCCACCCAGGTGCCCCTCATATTCTTCTTTAAATATATTGGCATCTCTTGTTCTAGAACACTCTAAATAGGTTGTCAATGTTATCTACAATGTTACTTCACTTCCTCTTCACTACAACACCCACAACAGTACATCAAAGACCTCCAACAGAAATATACATACATATATAATTGGTATATATTATGTATATTATATATATAATTGCTGTACATGTTGAATGTCTTTATCTTGACAGATAACAAAAAACGAAGATTTTTGAGAGGGGAATGGTATTCTCTACCACACACATACCTTAGAGATTAGTCATCCCAACAGAAAATAAATGGCACACTCAGAACTAGACATAAGATGTGATACTTTGTGGGGGATTCATAAGAGGCTATGACAAAGGTGTAAGAGTAGGGTAATACCAAGGAATACTGCAGCAACTGGAATCAGTAACAGCCAAATCGTTACCATCCAAAGACAGATGGAAATGGGGGAAGAGTTCAATACTCTTCAATACAGTAGAGAAAGCCACCCTTGGAGTGACCTTCAGTGGATGGACACAGCCAGCTCAAAGAAATTTTTCGTGGAAGGATTTGATACTGGACTTCTCTTTCTCTTCTCTAATCTTGGGCTAAGCCTCCCCATTGACTAGATCCAATCAGAATCCAGAGGACCTGGGACCCTGTGATGAAATCTATACCTATCAGCCTGTGGGACAGAGAAAGAGGGAGAAGAGTGGATAACAGACCTGAAAAGGCATAGCCCAGGTCCAAAGCAGGGTTACCGTGAAAAGAAAAGGATTGGCTCAAAGCTGCAGAACCTTGGGAAATATATTTCATTGTACAAATCCTGGCAAGGTCTAAGGGCAGTGAGAGAAAAGGAAAACAAAATCAAAACCCTCTCACCTTTCACTCATATTTGCTTGAATATCAGGTCTCCAGATTTTTAAACATTAATAGAAATCTGGATTTGAGTGAAAGATGCTGAGCAAAACACAATCAGAGATAGAAAATTTGAAGGACAATTAGACGCCAATTTCTCTCGCTCTCTTTCTGCGGCAGCTGCAGTAACTTTGAAAAAGATATTCCTTGATTTAAGCTGTGGAGACATTTTAAACCACTCCATCTTAACTTATCCTCCACTAGATATTGACCTGGCTGTTCGCAGAGCAATGCCATCACGTTATAGAAAATCCACTTCTATGTATGTGAAGAGGGCATTATTCATTTCTGCCTCTGCTTATTTATCTACCTATCGAAGTTTTTTAGTAACTTCTTACAGAGAAAGTTGTTAATTTAGTTTTCCCCAGCATATGCCACTGAATATCAGTGAGCTTTCGCACTTAAATTGTTCAATTATATTTTGCATATTCTTAATTAATTTGTACTTAGTCAAGTAAAAACAAATTTTCTTTTCTAAAAAAATTGGGACATGACATATGTCATGAAAAAGCTCCAATCCTTCTCCTATCACCAAATATCCCAGTCTGTGGCATACCTCTTTCCAGACCATTTGCCCATGGTTTTGAATATACATCTATGAGTACGGAAATTATGTAGTATTACATAGAGTTGTACTATATATATAATTTTGCAACTTCTTTTTTTTCTTTCAATAATGTATACTGGCTACATATTGATGCTACTTTACATAGATTTAGTACATTCCTTTTAGTATTAACAAATTTACCACAGTTAATTTACGCATACAACCATTGATGAGTATTTAAATTAATTTGGGGGAGGGTATACAAACAAACTACAATGACTATTTTTATACATGTCTTCTTGAGTATAAGTGCATTCATTTTTATAAGGCAATTAGAAAGGCGTAAGATTGCCCATCCACAGATAGGAGGGGTAAATATTCTCTGAAGACGGCTACACCAATTCCTTGCACCTCCAAATAAACTTACGTAGCTCCTCACAAAGGGTGGAGTCTAATTTCCCATCTCCTTGAAAATGAGCAGATCTTACTTATTTACTTGAAAGTAGTAGAAAGAAGAAAGTTCAAGTAGAAGTTCTTGAACTTCTGAGGCCAGGTCATAAGAAGCCTTGCAGTTTCTTCCTGAGGGAAGCCAGTCACTATGTCAGAAAGTATGACTACCCTGAAACTACCATGCTGTGAGGAAGCTCAAGTTAATCATTTGGAAATGTCCTATGTAGAGAGAGAGAGGGAGGGAGGGAGGGAGGGAGAGGGATCAGTCAACTCACAACCATTCCAGATATTTAACCTGAGACACCATACATGCTATGAGTGAAAGACCCAACTTGAATGTCCAGCCCAGGTGAGTTTTTGTGTAACTATAACCCTAGCTGTCATCTGACCACAACCACGTGAAAGACCTCAATGAAAATGACCCAGCTGAGCCCACTCCATCCATTGAGCCATAAGAAATAATGGCAATTTTGGGGGCGCCTGGGTGGCTCAGTTGGTTATGTCTCCGACTTCAGCTCAGGTCATAATCTTGCAGTTCGTGGGTTCAAGCCCTGCATCGGGCTGTGTGCTGACAGCTCAGAGCCTGGAGCCTGCTTCAGATTCTATGTCTCCCTCTCTCTCTGCCCCACCCCTGCTCATGTTCTGTCTCTCTCAAAAATAAATAAAAACATTAAAAAAAAACTTAAAAAAAAGAAATAATGGCAATTTTTAACCACTAAATTCTGAGGTTTTTAAAATGTAGCCATAAATAACTGGAATAAAAGGTATGCTAATTTTCATTGTTAATCAGTGCTGCCCAATTGAGCTCCAAGATGGCTACACCTCTCCTACCACTAGTATATGAAAATTCCTAAGTACCTACAAACCATTGTTTTACACTAAGAAAACTTAAAGGGCATGTTTTTCGGCTGACCTTTTTACTTTAACTCCGAAGCCAATAAAACCCTTTCATGTTTTCCATTTGTAATAAGGAGATTTTGCTGTCCTCATGCTCCACACTGACAGACAGGGTCAGACAGACTCTTCTTCCTTTTCTTAAATAAACTAGTTAGAGATGTTTTTTATACTCAAAACTGTGAAAATAGCCTAAACGGTAATTGCAATGTCTGGTTATCACATGTTTGCAGACCATGATATTTAAAAGCAATGTTTGAAAATGACTCTGGATTGTTTCCTAGTGGTCAGTCCGAGGCTAACCCCAGGTCCACATATTCCTGGAGGGAGCTCAGCTCAATGCAGACATGGTTCTAACTATGTAACTCCACTCCTTTCATCTCTCCAATCCAATTAAATACTAGCGACCTGTCCACTGTCAGAAAATGACTGTAGAGAATTGGGTCAATGCACCTCTGTGAGAATTTCTTCTGGGCCAATCAGAGGGTCAGTCCAATTATTTTCAGTGATTTGGAGAGTGACAGAAAGTCTATCCTTCAATCCTATCATTTAACTACCGGCAGCTAGACAGTCTCAGGGCTAAGCCTATAGAATAGGGTGTTCCCAGCATGGGCAGAGTATGTATCTATGCCCGGAGAACATGTCCTTTCTATGTCATCTTCCTTTATGCACCCAGAGAAATCCACCACTCAGCCTCTCCAATCTTTTCTATAAAATAATCCCCAAAATGTCAGTATTTTATTACAAATGTAATGCATGATTGTTTTATAAAGACATACAATGCCGAATTACGTATTTCTCAAATCCTTCCCTGTTGGTCCCCCTTCCTTAATTATAGCACTTTTTTTTTCATTTAAATTTTAATTAGTTAACATACAGTGCAATATTGGTTTCAGGCGTAGAATTCAGTGATTTATCATTCACATACAACACTCGGTGCTCAACAGCCAAACAATGGAGCCAGCCCAAAAGTCCATACACCAGATGAATGGATAAAGAAGATGGGGTATATACACACAATAGCACTTTTGACAGCAGGATGTTTTCTCCCAGAAACACTCCTATGCATTGTTGCATTAGTATTCCTTTGTATTATTGTTGTACCAAATGGGATCATAATACTATTTTGCAACCATCATCATTTACTTAAATCATGTATAATGGACTCTTGCTATAGGTACAACAGTTTCCACCCTGTTTGTCCTTTCTAAACAGCCACACGGGATTCCACTGTCTCCTTTCTTTCTGGTGGGAACCTGTGAAGGTTTACTGGAGAAAAGTGGATTCCCACCTTTTTATACCAATATCTTATCTCAAAATAGAATCAGTAAGGGCTAGACAGCAGAGTAGAACAACAAATACTTTGGAAATGGAAAAAAAGAAGCAAAGGCAAAGCAACTGGGGGCATGGACTCTGTGTGCATCCTGTGGTTTTTGACTCAGGTTTGGAAGGAAAAAGAAAGAATGACACTGTCAATGCTGATAATTTCACGTTGGCACCAGCGTGTCTTAGCTGGAACTTGAGAACGCTGATAAAAAATTCTTTTCTTTTAGACCATGGCTGGCTGTTATTTACAGGAATATGATGGAATCCCATTAAAACACAGGAATTATTACATGTTCTTTTTCTGATACACACTCTACATTGAATTAAGTTCTCCAAAACTGAACTAAAAGAATACAAGCAAATCCTTGTTATTAGAAGACCTGCCAGTAAGACATCTATGAGGCTTCACCGACATCACGACTATTAAAAAATACTAACAGGTAAATTCACCATTCATCTTATTAAGTCATCAAAAAAGCCTTTATTCACTTTCTGAAAGACATTTACTTAATATAGCTGGTATTAATAACAGAACGACAAGATGCCATCATGGTTTTGGGCTTGAGAGTCTTTGGACCAGTGAGGAAAGATAGATTTCTAATGGTTGGAATTTTTTAGTTATCATGAGAGAAGCAATAAATTATAAACACAGATTATCTAAGAAGCATCCCATGAGTAAATTTGGGAGCTATTCGGGAATTAGCTTGACTACTTCAGTAAACCAAAAAAAATTCAATGACTGAAAATATATCTGGCTCCGCAAGTCAAATTAATCCCAACCAAAGCAAAGCAGAAGGATAATAGGAGCTGCAATGTCCCTCAATATGTATTTCCAACAAAAAGCAACACAGTGAAAGCTGACTCAGTCCCTCCAGCACCCATCTAGCAACCTCAACTGTCCAAAAGACAGACAAGAGCCAGAAAAAAAGAAACTGAAAAAAAAAAAAAACAAACCCAATTCTGAGCATCCAAAAGAGCTGCCATAAAATCAAAACATTAAATTCTGTTCAATTTATTCAGGGGGCACCAAAGCCTTCAGGCAAAATTGTGCAATTTGGAGCCAATTTTTAAGAGCTTGCTTATCTGGCTTCTCAATTCATACTAGATTAGAAATGGCAATTAAGAGGCAGTGGAAAAGACTGGCTGCTAATGATAGACAAGCTGACATTAACAAGAAGTATGAGAAAAACAACAACAACAAAAATCCATGAAGGAAGACACATTAATTCTAAATCCTATCAGCTTAGGGTTGTTTAGTGCAGGCACAAACAACCTCAGAGATCTCATAGCATGGAAAAAAGTGTGCTCATATTTCTTGTCACTAGAGTCTGTGTAAGAAGGCTGAAACTTGTAGAACTCATCTTCAAAAGACTTTCACTTAAATATCATACACACACACATACATATACACACACGCTTGGTGCTAAAGTTTGATTAGGATACAACTTCATGTGAAATCTCATGGGGCGCTAACTTTCTATAGCTCATGTATTTGAAAAAAGAATGAAGGAGATTTTCATATACTTATAAATTTATTTCACAAATAGACAAGGACCTGGAAATTTAATGAATGAGCACAGCTCAGTCCACTACGTATGAAATTTAATTCTGTCTTATGTGGCCTTTCCAGTGTAATAAGTGAAAGTATTCAAAGAACTGTAGGGCTGGGAGAGCTCTCAGCTTGTCTATTTGTGAAATAAGTTTGGAGATGGGGTAGAATGACAGCAGTCCATAATTGAGTCTATGGGGAAAATACAGGTATTCAGGGTATGCTTTAATGGGTAGTTCTGGAACGCATAAACAGTAAACTCTTGGATTGTCCGTGTGGTGATGACACAGACCATAGCTAATTATCATTGTATTCCCAGAACTGAGAACAGTGACTAAAACATAGTAGATGCTCAAAAAATGTCCAAATCATTTATGAGTCATAAAACAGAGTACATGGCACTCTGTTCAGGAGAATGAGAGGTGAAAATTATTGCAATGATTGCAATGAAAATAATTGGCTCCACCAATTAATCTGGCAAAGACAGGACTAATTAGGGTTTGAGCAGAAAAGATACCACTGGGATACACTGTACTTTTGGAGGAAGAGAACACTTGGAATGACTTTCTGGCTCTTTGGAAGAGTGCTGGGTAGGAATGCAAAAATACAGAAACAGGAATAAGTATGTGGTGTCAGGAGGATAAGACATCAAGCTAAAATGATGCAGAAGGGTGATGCTGGAGCCTAGTGGAAGTCCTATTGAAAAAAAAACGCTAGGGCCGTGCATGCATGCACATGCATGTACACACACCCAGGTGGAAGGGGGCAGGGCTTGACTGCCAGTCGAGAGAGTTCAGCTTGGGCCATAAGGCCCAAGTATGTGTGAGAGGCTTCCAAGCAGGCAAATGACAGATGCAAACAAGGTTTAAGCAAAATTAACCTAGTAGAATGACAAATGGAATGGATTCAGAAGAGGCTGGAGAAAAAGGAGTACAGGGCTCGGGACATAGTAAGAATGTCTTGGGTACTTACTCAATTGATGCACGAAGCCAAGGAGATCAATGTTGAGCAATGTTGATTGGCCATGGAATATACACAGGTTCTTTGAATCAGGTGCTTTTATTTCAAGGGGTATATCCTATGGAAAAAAAGTAAAGAGGTGAGCAAACATTTACCTACCTGCCTGTGAATTTCAGTATTCTTTGGACAATGGTTAACAAAATTATGGAAAATTATACAGACTCATAAAATGATACATACCTACAATAACAAACTGGAGTTAAAATTATTTTTACAAAGAATAATCAGGCTATAAAATTCTAAAGTCGAGGATTAGGGTAAGTAAAAAGCCAGGATATCAGGCAGGTGCCCCATAATCTCTTCTGTGTTCACTTTTTTTCCCCATGGATGTGGGAGGTAATCATCAGGGGGGAAAAAAATGGTGCTGGACCTTGGTAGCTCAAGTCCAATTCTGAGAGATATGTGCACTGATGTCAGAGACTGTGCTATAAAAATTATTCTTCTTCAAGGGAAAGTTTTAAAAATCAAAAAGAAAACATATAGAGAACTAAAGACTGAGATCTTGGGAAGAGATCAAAGTTGGATAAAAGAAAAGAAAGCTGAATGTATGGAGAAAAAAATCTTTAAAAAAAGGATGGTGGAAGGGTGCTGAGAGCACAAGAATTTAAAGAAACAAGAGTAGACAATGGAACCAATACTGTAGAAAGAAGTATGCAAGTTGATGAAAAGCCTCTAGATTTGAAGTCATCAGTCTTTTATGAAGTCCAAGGATCTTAAAAAGTATAATTTTCATGAAGTTGGAAGACCAAAATTTCAAAATTTTCAGCAAAGGTCAATGGTTAAAAAAAAAATCTATATGCTGCCTACAAGAAACTCACTCCAGATCTTAAAACACACGGCAAGTGAAAGTAAAAAGATGGGAAAAGATACTCCATATAAAGGGAAATGGAAAGAAAGCTGGTATAGCAACACTCATACCAAACAAAATAGACTTTAAAACAAAGGCTGTGACAAAAGACAAAGAAAGACATTATATAATTATAAAGAAGTTAGTCCAAGAAGATTATACAACATTCCTAAATAATAATGCACCCTGCATGGGAGAACCTAAATACATAAAGCAAATGTTACAGACATAAAGGGAGAAATTGACAATCCAATAAATTCAAGAAGACTGAAATTAAATTAAGCATCTTTTCTGACCACCCTGGCATGAAACTAGAAATCAATTACAAGAAGAAAACTGGAAAAAAGCCACAAACACATGAGGACTAAGTAATATGTTCCCAAACAATTAACAGTTTAACAAAGAAATCAAAGAGAAAATTTAATAAAATACCTTGAGAAAATGAAAATGGAAACACAAAATCTCTGGTACACAGCAAAAGCAGTTCTAACAGGGAAGTTGATAGCAATACAGGCCTATCTCAGGAAACAAGAAAAAACCCAAATAAACAATCTAACACTATACCTCAATAAACTAGAAAAAGAACAAAGGCTAATGTCGGTAGAAGGAAGGAAAAAATCTAGAGCAGAGCAGAAATAAATGAAATGGAGACTCAAAACACAATAGAAAAGATCAATGAAACTAAAAGTTCGTTCTGTGAAAAGATAAACAAAATTGATAAATTTCTAGAAAGAGTAATCAAGAAAAAAAGAGAGAGCGCCCAAATCAAAAAATTTGAGAAAATAAAAGGAAATGGTACAACTGACACCACAGAAATGCAAGGATCATAAGAGATTACTACAGTTATACACTAACTGAAAAATCTAGAAGAAATGGATAGATTCTAGAAACACACATTCTAAAACTGAATCACAAAAAAATAGAAAATCTAAATAGACTGATCACAAGTAATGAAATTGAATTAGTAATTTAAAAACTCCCAAAAATCAAAACTCAAGCTTTAAGAGATGAACTCTACCAAACATTACAAGAGTTAGTACCTATCCTTCTCCAACTAGTTCAAAAAAACTGAATAGGAAGGAAAGCTTCCAAACTCGTTTTATGAAATAGGATTATGCTGATACCAATACCAGACAAAGACACCCCCCCCACACACACACACACATACACACACACACACACACACACACACACATTATAGGCCAGTATCCTGGATGGGCATAGATGCAAAAGTCTTCAACCAAAGATTAGTAAGTCAAATTTACTGATTTGTGATTTATTCCAGGGATAAAAAGATGTTTCAGCATCCACAGATTAATCAGTGTGATACACATTAACAAAAAGGAGAATAAAAATCATATTATCATCTCAACAGATGCACAAAAAGCATTTGACAAAATTCAACATTCATTTATGATAAAAACTCTCAACAAAGTGGGTATGGAAGGAACATACTTCAACATAATAAAGGCTATAGATGATAATCCCACAGTTAACATAGTACTCAATGGTCAAAAGCTAAAAGTTTATCCCCTAAGATCAGGAACAAAGACAAGGATGCCAATTCTCACCACTTTTATGCAACATAGTACTGGAAGTCCTAGCCACAGAAAATAGGCAAGAAAAAGAAACAGGCATCCATATTTGTAAGGAAGAAGTAAAACTGTCATTCTTTGAAGATGACATGATATTATATCTATAGAAAACCCTAAAGACTCCACAGAGAAACTATTAGAACTAATAAATGAACTCAGGAAAGTCACAGGATATAAAATTAATAGACAAAAATCAGTTGTGTGTCTATATACAAACAATGAGCTATCAGGATGAGAAATTAAGGCAACAATCCCATTTACAACTGCATAAAAATGAATAAAATACCTAGGAATAAAGGATATGAAAGATCCAAGGATATGAAAGAACTGTACTCTGAAAACTGTAAGAACATTATGAAAGAAATTGAAGGTGGCACAAATACAAGCATACCTCGGAGATATTACAAATTTGTTTCCAGACACCACAATAAAGCAAACACCATAATTAAGCTAGTCAAATGAATTTTTGGTTTCCCAATGTATATAAAAGTTATGTTTACACTTTAATGTAGCCTCTTAAGTGTGCAATAGTATTATGCCTAAAGAAAGCAATGTACATACTTTAAAAAATACTTTATCACTAAAAAATGCTAACCATCATAAGAGCTTTCAGCAAGTGGTAATTACTGATCACAAACCACCATGACAAATATAAGAAGAAGAAAAGTTTGAAATGTTGCTGGAATTACAAAAATGTGACACAGAGACATGCTATTGGAAAAAGCGGTGCTGACAGACTCACTCGATGTAGGATTTGCCACAAGCCTTCACCTTAAAAAAAAAAAACACAATTACATGTGAAGTGCAATATGGTGACATACAATAAAGTGAGGTATGTGTATAAATGGAAAACATATTCCATGTACATGAATTGGAAAAATTAATATTGTTAAAATGTCCATACTACCCAAAGCAATCTACAGATTCAATGCAATCCCCATCAAAATACCAATGGCATTTTTTCACAGAACTAAAAAAAAGAAAAATTTGTATGGAACCACAAAAGGCCCCTAATAGCTAAAGCAATCTTGAGAAAGAACAGAGCTAGAGGTATCATGCTCTTGGGTTTCAAACTATACTACAAACATATAATAATCAAAACGGTATGATATTGGCACAAAAACAGATACATAGATCACTGGAATAGAATAAAGAGCTCAGAAATAAACCCATACGTATATGGTCAATTAATCTATGACAAAGGAGGCAAGAGTATACAATGGGGAAAAGACAGTCTCTTCAGTAAATAGTGTAGGGAAATCTGAACAGCTACATGCCAAATAATGAAACTGGACCACTCTCTTACACCATATACAAAACACATTCAAAATGGATTACAAATTTGAATGTAGGACCTGAAAGCATAAAACTTCTACAAGAAAACATAGGCAATAAGTACTTGGACATCAATCTTAGCAATATTTTTGGGATCAGTCTCCTCAGGCAAGAGCAACAAAAGCTAAAAAAAAAATGGTATTACATCAACCTACAGCTTTTACACAGGGAAGAAAAAAAACGAAGAACATGGGGGATTAACAAAACGAAAAGGCAAACTAGTGAATGGGAGAAGATATTTGCACCTCATACATCCAATAAAGAGTCAGTATCCAAAATATATCACTTAACATCAAACAACCTGATTAAAAAATGGGCAGAGGACTTGAATTATTTTTCTAAAGAAGACATACAGATGGCCAACAGGCACATTAAAAGATGTTCAACATCACCAATCATCAGGGAATTGCAAATTAAAACTACAATGAGATATCACCTCACACTTGTCAGAAGGGCTAAAATCAAAAAGACAAGAAATCACAAGTGTTGGCAAGGACGTGGAGAAAAGGGACCCTTATACACTGCTGGTGGGAATGTAAATTGGTAAAGCCTCTATGGGAAACAGTATGGAAGTTCCTCAAAAAGTTAAAAATAGAACTATAATACAATCCAGCAATTCCATTTCTGGGCATTTATACAAAGAAAACAAAAATACCAATTTGAAGAAATACATGCACCCCTATGTTTATTTTGCGATTATTTACAAAAGCCAGAATACGGAAGTAACCTACGTGTCCATCAATAGATGATTGGATAGTGTGTGTGTGTGTGTGTGTGTGTGTGTGTGTGTGTGTGCGTGTGTGTGTGTGTGTGTGCGTACACACTGGAATATTACTCAGCTTTAAAAAAAAGTGAAATCTTGCCATTTGCAACACTTGGATGGACTAGAGGTTACTATGCTAAGTGAAATCAAGTGAAAGACAAACACTGTATGATTTCCCTTGTATGTGGAATCTAAAAAAATGGACAACAGAACAAAACAACCTCACAGATACAGAAAACTGTTGGTTAGCAGAGTGGGGAGGTGGTGGGGCCCAGGAAAAATAGGTGGAAGGGATTAAGAGCCACAAACTTCCATTTACAAAATAAACGAGTTAAGGAGCTATAATGTGTAGCATGGGGAATATAGTCAATAATACTGTAATAAGTTTGTATGGTGACTACACTTACAAAGATCATTTGAAATGTGTAAGAGATCCAGTCAGTATGGGGTATACCTTAACCTAGTAAGATACTCTATGTCAACTGTATTTCAATTTAAAAAGAAAAGAAAATAGATGCAGAAGAAGAGAGAACCAGATTTGAGCTGCTGGAGGCAGGAGGATGTCAGGAGGTAATGATGATTGTAAAAGCTCACAGCCCTGCTGCTGAGGGACACCCTTGCAGTTGTCCTGAAGGTACCGTCACGTCATCCTACCGGACCTTCGCAGCAGAAAATATAAAGGCAGTCGTATTAGACCAGACGAACTGAGGATTACTTAGGTGTCTTACAAATGAGGAAACTGAAGCTCTGTTAAAATTAAGTCATTAGGTAAAAAAACTCTGCCCAGTGAGGGATCCTGGATCAGATAGGTAAAGGGTTTTAGCTACAAAAACCCTTAATTTTCTGTGTGACTTGCAAGAGAAGTCATAGACTATCTCACAGCAGTGGTTCTCAACCAGGGTATGAGTTCGTCTCTCAGGGGACATCTGGCACTCTGCAGATCTTTGGTTGTCACAACCGGCAGCTAGGGTGCTACTGACCTCTGGTGAAGACAGCCTAGGATGCTGCTAGACTTCCTACGATGCACAGGATAGTTCCCCACAGGAAAAAAAAAAAAAATTACCCAACCTAAAATACCCATAGTAACAAGATTAAGAAACTGTTCTGGAATATTATGTGAGCGTCCATAATAAAATCTGATTTCTAATTTTAATAAAACTTAATTGTGAGGCTAATCTGCAGCAAGTTTGACTTTGACATTAGTCCATCGTTTCAGTATATTTACTTTTCTGAAATCTCATTTTGTCTATTTTTGGAATCTCAAATGTCTAGAGTGAAGTCCTATGGAGAAAGACAAACTCCCCGATAAAGTATGTATTAATTGAAGAAAGGCCCCCGGGAGTTGGACTTATACTTACAAAATTGCACACCACTGAAAACTGAGATTTACCAAGGACAAAAGTCACTGCACAAATCAATAATCTCCTAGGGTAAAAAAATGCTCGGCTCTGCATGGATGTTCTGTTTTCACCTTAAGATTCATAATTGTTTGCCATGTTGATCACCTCCGTAGGGAAGGAGGAGGGGGGAAAATCTATTGTGTCAAAAGGAGTCATAGAGTTTTCTAGCTGACTTGAACAACACTGGGGTGGAAGCAGTAGTGAAAGTGTATTTCGCTGGTACAGATGGAGGACAGAAGATTACAAAGGACGTGCCATCCTTAACCAAAGTCTGGGTTTGTTCGACTTCACGCGGCTTTCTTCATAAATGTCTCCCTGTTCTTCTTAATACCCCGTTATTAATCTCAGCGTGCTAAGGAGAATTTTCTTTTTCCTCTTTTCATTTTGCTCTCATTTTTAGTTGCAGGAAAAGACATTGTTTATCGTATTAATTCTGACAGGAGTATACATTTAAATGCCACATTGGGGCTTATGTACATTTATATTCACACTGCATATACGCACAGGGGTGAATATCCTAGAACTATGTTAGTGGCAACATATCATTCTTCTCTATTAATAATTTCAGAGGAAATCTTAGATCTATTAAATACTCTGGTTTGGACTTCATAGATACTTAACAGAAAATTTAGTTATAATCATTGATAAATGCTTGTTTAAGATGCATACTTTGTTCTTATAGGTTCCCATAGATTTTTCGAGTCTCCTCCCCTTATTAAATTAGACCATCGGCCATCCCTAAAATATTCTTACTGAGGTAACATTTAATGATGTCACCTATGTTTTCGTAAGATCACTAGAACAACCAGGTGTTTGAACAATTTATAAGTCAAGGCATCATTCCCTATGTCACCTAACATCCTTCCTTTATACTGATGTCTGATAAACCTATCTTTATGTTATAAGTGACTATTATGCAACATTGGCCCAGGTTATGAAATGCTAGTTTTTCAAATTCAATTTTAATAAACCTACATGTGATTGTAAAATACCTATGTAAATAGGTGAACAGAAAGAGGACAAGGAAAATAAACAGAACAGGCAGGGAAGGAAAGGGGCTTTTAAGGATGAATTAGGAGAGCATGGCTTGTTACCAAAAGATCTCTAACTGCTTGAAACTTAAGACAACTCTGAAAGCTCATTTGTTTTCTAAATAAGGACAATTGTGTAAAATAAAACAAAAATGGGAATTTAGACCTGTGAAGAAAGTCACAACGAAAGTTAGTTTGCCAAAGTTATGTCCACAGTACAAAGATGCAAAGAAAGCATGTCTAGCTCACGCTACCCATGAGAAAAACTTAATTGGTTTAAGGGAGAAATGAAACACTGGAAACTTCTCTAATCCTGACCCAAAAAAGGCAGGTAGGGTAGGCAGTAGAGCTCATTAACAGAACTGCAAGGAGCCTGAGTGAATGTTGAGACGATTTTAGAGAAAAATTTTAATATTAATGAAGTAGAAACAATTTTAGTTTTTTTTAATGTTTTTCATTCCCTCATATTTTTATATCAGTTTATTATTTATTAATCATTATATAAAGATGCATTTTGGAATCATAAGTACACGATGCAATTTTGTACATAACTGGACAATATCTTAATCATTGCCTTGAATTATTTCCAAGAACTGATTTCACCTTAATTATTCAAGCATCTATGTTGCAGTCACAGCTCAGAATCCTGTCACCATGGTCACTTGGTAGTGTTCCTCGTTGAATTTTCATAATCAGGCCATATCAAGTTTCTTAACATACAAATTATGATCCCTTGCAAGGTGTTTTACTCAAAGTTCTAAATCAGGGATTCACAACTGATGAAAACGTGACCATGTAATCCAAGATGACTTCTTTAATTTCTTTAGCCACTTTTTATTTACAGTCAAACTCTGCCTAATTGAGATAACTCTCTTACCATGTGCCTAATATCATCTACTCCTGCTTCCTTGAGCCTTCTTGGATCTACTTTTTTTTTAATGTTTATTTATTTTTGAGAGAGAGAAAGCACACGTGACTGGGTGAGGGGCAGAGAGAGAGCAGAAGACTGGAAGCAGGCTCTGCACTGACAAAAGAGAGCCTGATGTGGGGCTTGATTTGAGGAACAGTGAGATCATGACTTGAGCCGAAGTCGGAGTCTTAACCATCCATCCAGGCAGCGCCTTCTTGGATTTACTTTTAATTGTTATATCTAAGTGTATAAACTGCCTCATGTAGAAAATAAACAAAATAAATACCACGTTTGATGTTTTCAAGGAAGCAACTATACTCAGATTAACATCTATAAGTGATGAATAATTCAGACATAATCAATATTTCCATTCATATTAATGCAAATTAGCCATGCAGATTAATAAACCCGGCAGGATGAGGATGCAAAAGAAATTGGTTACACTTAAAAATATTATACCCTGAAAGTAGAGGATCATCAGTAATAATTGAAATTGTGACCCAAATCAGTAATATTATAATTATCTGGGCTCTTAATATTTCCTTCCACAGGATACATTAAAATGTGGATAAACTAGGTAAACGTGGGAAGTCTGAAAAATTCATGCACTGCTTAAATTATTTTGCAGAACAATGGATTTTTAAAATGTATTTGCAAGTTTCTACATGTTCACATGTACTAGAATTTCACAAACTCGTCCACGTTAATGTGGAAGATGTACCTCAATTAGCAAAAGCATATATACTGTAAAGATGCTTAAAAGAGCGCACCAGAGTATATATGGTAACTACAACCAGAATAACAATGAGCTGTCTTTTAGAAGTCCCAAGGGAGACCTATTTTTAATGACTAGGAGAGAGAGATTCGCAATTAGCATATTCATTATGTGTATGTAAATGCCTGATTCCAACAGCTGCTTAAGGGTGTTAAAAAACAATTTGTTCTATTAAGCAGTTTAAATATTCTTCTTAAAATCTTGTTTACCTGTTTCATTTGCTGAACAACGTCCTCCTTCAGAGGACTGGGGGGTGGGGGTGGGGGGGGAGGAAGATGTAGATTGCCTCTCCTGCTGTCATTTCTTCTCTGGTGAGATTCTTAAGCAAAAAGTGAGAGGTAGAGGCCACAGCTCAACGGTAATATTTTGGTGATTTGCTATGTTCTTTCATTAAATGCAGCGGCATTTTTTCTCTCTGGCAGGGATATATTTTGCAGTGGTAAAGATCAGTGTTCTATACTGCGCCACCTCTCTTCTAGTCATGGATGTCTGGTAAAGCTCAGAGGAAAAAAGGTGGAGAATTTAAGACAAAGTACCTCTTTTTTTCCTCCAGGATGCTTGCTAAACAATCACCGGTGACCTTCCTCCTGGCACCCGATCAGCTCAAGTCTCAAAATGGATGCTGTGAAAGTACTGAAGGCTTTGAGGTCGGTCCCCTACTCTAGGATTCCAATTACATTTTATTCTTAAGCAAACAGAAGTGCGAGTCTTGAACAGAAAGCCCAGCTGTAGGCCCCAGTATCTGCTCTAAGCTCCCTCATCTCCCTGTTCCTCTCCCTGCGGGAAAACCAGGGCAAACCACCCCTTCTGCCAGTTCCTGTCAACCTGTGAAAGCAAACCAGTGTTAAGTCTCATTCTCAGAATAAGGACTGAAATCCTTTAACTTCCACCCAACACCCATTCCCTTCCCTCTACCTGTAGTCCTTTGATGTAGCCCAGGGCTTTTCAGACTTCATCGTGGCCTTGTTACAATGCAGATTTTGAATCAGGAGGAGGCGTGGGGCCTGACATTCTGCATTTCTAACAAGCTCCCAGGAAGGAGGTCTGGTGGATGGACCAAACCTGAATGAGTAGCAAAGGGGCTAGCGCTGAATCCCAAGTCCCCTGGTTTTATAACAGTAAATATAACAGTAGCCATTAACACATATATTAAATACATATACAGCACTTAGTTTGCTATTTTCTCCATGAATGTGGTAACTGAGGCAAAGACTGATCAATAATATGAGTAAAACCACATGACGAAGAACAGAGTCAGGTTTCAAACCGAAGCAGTCCAGCCCCGGATCTGCTACACGGTGGGTCCAGATCTGCCAAACTGTAAGACTTTCTGGTTTTCCTTTCAGCCTCTGGACTTCAGCTTTCCTAAGGTTTGCTGTTTCCCTTGTGCCTCTGGCCCCAGCATCAGCTAGTTCTATGGCAAAATATACCTAATCAACCTTCTGGAACCATTGGACAACTACTCCAAGGAGATGGGGAAATAACAAAAAAGAAAAGGTGCAGACTCCCTTCAGTTTAGACTGAAACATTTGATAAACTTTTGGGATCTCTGAACATGTACTTCTCACTAGTACTAATCAGACATAAATGATATAGAGGCAATCAACAACTCTGTTCTTTCTACCCCAAAGCTACATTAGCCCTCTCTGCACACCAAGTCTGGGATTTATTGGATAATATACTGTGGGATCCCAACATGTCCAATGGCTGGCAGAGTCCTTTAATGGCATTGACAGTTGTGACGGCCCAAGAAGAAGACTTTAACAGAATGACTGCCACCTAATCTGTGCTATTAAAGAAGACGCCATCAGTGATACTTCGATGGACACTATAACCTATGGCAGATGGATAAATATGGTGACACAAAAGTAAATAGCACCAGTCAACAGTCACCAAGTCATGGAAAATGTACATCCCACCATATCCAGTTGTGTTCAGGCTGGGGAAGCCAATCACGATGATCTGTATGCTGATTCTAGGATGTAGATTGAAGCTCTAATGCAGGGTCACCTTGAGAACTGTATTCTTTTTTCAGAAATCATAATTAAGGAGTTGTAGCACTTCTCTCATAAGATACTCTTTGACCTTGAGTATTTCTGTGACAGTGGAGGAACATACTACTCAAAATCTCCAGGGGAAGATGCCTCAGGTACTGGCATATTTGCAACAGGGTTCATAAGAATACCTCCTGTGCAAGACAGAAGGGGTCTCTCGTTTTTGGTATAAAAATAGCCAGCAAAAATGCTTCATGTATTATTTTTCTACAGGGTCCTTTGCCCGTTGTCCTAATTCTAATGGACTATGTTTATTGTCCCCCATCTGTTTCTAGCATTCCCAGTGTATAGCCACACCATTATTTATGCCCAGAGAAATATGTTTGCAAACCTCAACTTTGACAATGCTTCTCCATTGCTATTTGAAAAATGCTATTCCATCACATACCCAAAGACTCAACTTTTCAGTTTGAAATGTATATTGCCCTTGAAATATTCCAATGGTTCGTGTTCTTTTTCAAAAGAATCCCAAGACTGATAACCGTGTTTTGATGATGTCCTGAATGTGAATGCAACAGAAAGGGAACTGAAGGAAAAATTTTAAACAGCCCACATTGTTTCCAGCCGTCTCAGAAAGAAGAAAAAGAAAAAGATGAAGGGAGAGAGGGACTGAGGGGAGGGAAAATGAATAGGATCTTCTAGAGCTGTCTTCCTAAACAGCACTGCTGATATTGGGACAAACTGTCTAACATATTTGCAGTGCGTTCCTTCACTCAGTAAATATTTACTGAAAACATTCTACTTGCCAGACCGTTTCAGGTGCTAAGGATACTGCAGTGAACAGGGCAGACGTGATTCTTGCCCGTAGGAAGCGTATAGAATAGCAATTCATGCAATCCATCTTCAATGTACGATGAAACCACTTCAAACATGTTTTTAAACTAGTTTAGTTCTTGTAGGGTTTTTATTTCCTGCCACCATTTTCTTTTCGGAGACAGTTTTTCTGTAGATCCTTTCAAAAGTCTAGTGAATACTGAATACCACATTTGCACAAAAGCATTCTTATTAAACCTATCCTATTTGGGGGCACTTAGCAAAGAAACAAGCTGGGAGCCCTTGAAGTTGGTGAGGCAGAGTTAGAATGGCAAAGCTGAAAACAGAAAATGGGCCAACATGATATACTTAAAACAAGAACGACAATAAAGGCTGATTATAGCATATTACATACAATATTTTTTAACTCCCATTACAACCCCTATGCAAGCACCTTCATTAAAACCACTTCTGAGCAATACAAGAGGATTCTCAGAGAGGGTGAATAATTTCATGATATTTTACGATAGTAAAACAAAAGCCAAGGCTTAGATCAAGCCCAAGTGCTCTAGTTCAAAGACAAAAATCTCAAATGACATGATATGCTGGCCTCTCAGAACCTGGCGTACGGTGAGAGAAAAGTAGAACAGGGACCAAAGTCATCTCTTAGTCAATTAAAAGAAGATGCCAAGTTCAAGAATAATAGAGATTAATAAATCAGATGCCAAAAGCTAATCTAAAATTGTAGATGGTAGGGGTTGGAAATGAAGTAAGGTGAACAGCAAGCCACAAAACCCAGACAAACTTTCTTGGGTTAACATTCTCTGACAGGGTCCCTTCAGAAATCTATGGTGTTACCCCTGAGCGTGTACTCCAATCTCCAAAGCTGTGCCTTCCCACCCCAGTATCTGGTAAATCCACAATTTCTTACCACCAATGCTTCCCTATAAGATATAGCCACTGAGTTTAGTCACAAAGTAGTGTTAGTGAAGTGGCCACCACTTTTCCAAGGTCACTTACCAAATATAATGGGACACAAAAGGACTTTTCTATTGTGGTGAAAGCTAAAGGAGTCCCTCACAAACTCTACAACTCCTTTTAAATCTCTACCAATGCTAAGTCTATAATAACTGGAAAAGGGGGAGGCGGTAATTCCTTACCCTTAAGTATGTCACAGCATTTGCAGGCCTGAGGACTTTCCCAGGTGCTTTGGATAATGCAATTCTCTGTGACGTGGGAGATAAATATAACCCAGAATCATCTAGGGTACTTCCTCTAGCAACTTTAATACATAGACACACACCCCCTTCCCCGATCCCCGATACCTTTTTCTCATTGAGCAAATGATATAAATAACTATTTGGGATCTTAGATAGGCCTTGAATTATTTGTGGAAAGGGTGACCAATAGTGGAATTTACGGAGAAATTCAAGAAAATGTACAAAGCATCAACATGAGTTATCTGTCTATAAGGATACCTGCCAAAGAAAAATCACATTATTCCAGAAAACTTTATCTTGGTCATATTAGATGCTGTATATCCAGAAATAGACCACACAAAAACACTGACACACAACAAGGTTTTCTGATTAGAAATTAATGAACAGAAAGTCTTTCTGATTCCAAACCCCTTACTTTTAGCCTTTATACTGGACTGAATAGACTGATCTGACAAAATGAGAAATACAGGCTGTATTTTATTGAGGTAGATAGAGTGAGCAGTATTTTAAGGTAAAGGGTAAAATAATGGAGCTGATTTTAGGTAAATGTGTATGTAACTCTAGAAGTAGAGAAGATTACTCTAGGGGAGAAGGGAATGGAGACAAGATTTGGAGCTATTGCAAAGATATAATATCTTAATCTATAGTTTCCTTTTAGTTTAGATTTTCCTACCAGCTTATTCTCAGCCCAAGTCCTTCACTACCTAGCCTCCTGAAAACTCTTTTTATCCCTTCCAACCAGTTTCTAATTAGCCTCATATTTGTCTGTCAAAGTCTCCCCATCACTCAGTTCCAAGTATTTTCTCTGTTGGTCTTGCCTTAAGGCAAAGGACAACAATATGGTTATAAGGTGCTCCAGGTAACAAAGT
Organism: Panthera leo; assembly: GCF_018350215.1. NCBI lineage: Eukaryota > Metazoa > Chordata > Mammalia > Carnivora > Felidae > Panthera > Panthera leo. The sequence goes on along the minus strand of NC_056687.1, from coordinate 142,150,616 downwards.
ACCCCAAATTTGGTTTCCTTCATGATTCTGTGGGTCAGGAGTGTGGGCAGGGCTTGGATAGCTCTTCTGTTCCTTGGGATATTAACTGGGGCCACTCAGCAGTACTCAGGGGGTGGCTATGATGGTCTGGAGAATCCAAAATGGCTTCACATACTGAATGTGTGCCTTGGCAGGGATGGTTAGAAGGTGGACTCAGCTAGGACAACTGACAGGAGCCTCTAGTATGGGTTTCCCAACATGAAAGTTTCAGGGTAGTCAGACTTCTACCATGGCAACTGGCTTTCCCCAGAGCATGTGTCCCAAGAGAATCAGGCAGAAGCTGCATGGCCTTTAGGTCTTTCCTGATCTAGCCTTGGAAATCATGCATTGTCACTTCTGCCATATTCTATTGGCTACAAGAGAGTCATAGGCCAGCCTAGATTCAAGGGGAGGAGAAACAGACACCACCTCTTAATGGCTGATTGACCAGGTCACATGGTAGAAGAGCTAGTAAGATAGGAGATGATGTCGTGACCATCTTTGGAAAATACCCTCTGCCGCAAAAACAAAGAATTGAAGTCAGGCAGGCCTGAGCTCAAATCCTACTTCTTTCCCTTAATTGTGCAACTCTTGGAGAGTCACATAATCTCACAGTTTACATCTTGTCCTATAGAATGGGATTTAGAAAATGCTACCTCTCATGGTCAGATGATTAAATTAAATGAGAAGATATACACAAAGCAGCCTGACTGTAATAAATGCTCAATTGTGTATGTTTTTTTTCCTCCCTGCCCTAGAGCCTATAACACTGCACAAGACAACCCCAAATAATCCTTCTAGGACAGAGGTCTTCATTGCTTTCTTACATCCAGTGATTTCTACCAGCTGACTCATTTCTACTCTTTCTCTCTTTTGATTTCCCCTTCTTTTCTATACATTTGTTCAGAACCTCATCACCCAGGATGCTGACAAATGGATTGTTCGCTACAAATCAGCCCGCACAAACACATCCATTTCCTCAGGAAATTGTGAGGAATCGTGAGCCGATGGAAAAAGTAATATTCAAAAACTTATATATAGAATAAGGAATCTGTTTATCCCTTGACAGGGAGCAAAATTTCAGACAAGCCCCTGTCTAACTCATCACAAATTCTAAACGTATAGGTGCATATTCCAAAAGTATACATTATGGTGCTAGTTCTCCAGTATGTGGTAAAAGGACAAATTCCAGTTTTAATACTGAATGTAATTATTGAATCATAGTATAAGATTCTGTGCAGAATTTCAAATCCAGCCCTTCAAAAGCACTGACAGTAAACTTGTTAGGGTAGGTTTATGAATCTTGTACAATAAAAGCACCATGCTCATTTCTTTCTATTGTATATTGACAAAGTACTTTGATTCTTCCTTCCTTCCAATCTTCCTTCTTTCTCTCACTTTTCTTGCTTGCGACAAGATGCCTCATTGTCAGCGATGTATTTATATTCACTCATTCTCTGGAGCACATCAAATTGTGATGAAACACAAAATCTGGGCCAGCCCAACATGGGGCAACCCTAGACTCATTTTTCTTTTATTTGAATAATACAGCAAGGAGCGCTGATGGAAGTCAGTCTCCTGTAGCTCGGCTCTCTAAATGTTCTGCGACATGGTGGGAAACCTGAGTGAAATGATGCAGATCAATACAACTGTCCTAGGAAAGTGTTGTGATGTTTTCTTGCCGTCACCCATGAAACAAGCTTAAAATCATTGATGATTCTTTTTGCTGGAGACATGAAGCCGCATTTGGTTACTTTGAAGAAACCAGAGAAAACTCACTAGGACGGTGGCCGAGATATCTTGAGCCTTATTCTTCATAAAACAGTATGAGCTCTGAATACCAATCAGATCAAAAGATGACTTCGCCAGCGGGGGTCTCGAGCCCAGAAATGCTCAATGCGATCAAGAACAACACTGAACGGTGCTCTCCGGGGCACATGCCACGAACAGTCACATAAACATATATAGTCTCCACCATCTTTGTGTTTTTCTTCGAAGAAAGGCAAAGATAACCATACTCCTTTCAATGGCTTGTCTGCATTCTGTCCCATCAAAGTGTGCTGGCAGTCCTGTTGGAGCAGAAATGTTGTGGCCTCAGACCAGGAATAACTGGAAACTAATTTACCATGGAAATCTTAATGATATTTGAAATCACAGATGAGTGCTTTAGGGAGATAACAGAAGGAATATTCGGAGCAGACAGCAGAGACACCAGTGACTATCAGAGTTTTTTTCCCTTATGAGCTACAAATGGCCCCCGTCACTCTCTCCTGTGCCCAAACTTCTTCCAAAATGACTGATGTAATTTTTTTTAACTAAGTTTATTTTCATTGTACATGCATATGGAAAGGGAATTAGGTAGTGCTGAACAACAGGAATACTTCTGTTCTCTTTACCTTTTGTTCACCAGGTCTGGCCTGTAGCCATTTGTTGGCGGAGAAATGGGTACAAAAGGCTGTCCTGTTACATTTCATAGACTGATAGGCTTAGAAGGGCCTCACAAGCTGGGCTGGTACAGAGAGGACCATCTTGAGGCTTAGTTGTTGTTGTTGTTTTTCCTCACCTAACAGCGTGCCACAGAGGCAGGTCTCGAACTGCTCAGGGCCATCTTGCAGAAGAGCAAAATGGAGACCAGATCCAAGTCTTCCTGTTTCCCCCCCAAGCCCACAAAGATTCGTCATCATAATGACTCCACATTGAATCCATTCACTCTGAAACCCAGAACCATCTTTTTCTTCTCAGTTTGCTTAAGTTCCGTATCTCAGCATTGGAGGAAGGACAAATAACCCTGACATTTGATGTTAAATCTCAAATGTAGCCTTCTACAACACTTCTCTCCTGCTCTGCACTTTTCTTACTCCACGAAAATACAAATTAGGAACAGGGGCTGCACTTTCTCATCGAGGCCCTTCTTTCTCCTTGGGTCTAGTGGAAGAGGTCCAGATGCGAGTTTCTGAGAAATGTGATGCTGTATGTTTCTATTTTTCTGTTAAGTAGATGCTAAGATGCTTGAAAAGTACTCATTAGTGATATAGAAGAGACAGTTTACTTGATATAGCAGCATTGTCAATGGTTAAGAGCCTCGGCCTTGAATCTGGCCTGCCTGAACTCAAATCTGGGTTCTCCTACTTCCGCTGACCAGCTATTTCAACTGACTTGTCTCCGTTTCCTTATTTCTAAAATCAGGATAATAATATTGCCTTGAGGGGTTATTGACAGCATTGACTGAAAATGTGTATAAAATCTTGTCAGAGTGAATAGCACATGATATGTGCTCAATAAATTTTCTTTTTATCCGAAGTGAGTACACAGTGCATTTTATTGGGTGTGACAAATGCATGAGCACAGTACATAAGATTGCACAGAAAATGAGGTTCCTCAGTTACTAAATACTAAGAAAAGGTGTGTGTTGAAATTGGAAGGGCGAAGTGAGGGGTCGGGGGGTGGTGAATGCAAGAATGAAGGCTGACCTCCAGGGAGTTCAGCCAGATACATCATAGCCTGTTGTCACACGTCACCATTGGACCAGTGCCCCAAGTCTCTCCTGGAGAAGATACATGACACACAAAAGGGACACATGAAAATACTACCCCAGAAATACACCAAAGCCTTAAAATGGTCAGAACTAAATCCAGCAGGACATAATCCACCACAAGGGAAATTCTGCCCAGTCACAGACTTTCAAAGAGAAATGTTCATGCAACAAATACTTGGTTAGTTCTCCCACCTAGATTCAACACATGGTCTCACAACCAGCAAGGGCTTCCTGAAAGGGACAGGAGATTTCACATTTCATCTACTCTCATCTGTGAAGTCGTTCTTCCATGTGTGGCATTAAGGGTGGGAATGGAGAAGAGGAGGCTTCTTCTTAACCTCCCTAATAGGAGAGAGGAAGGATACATTTTGCCTTAACATTAAAGATATAAAAAACGTATCAAGGACAACCAGGGAAAATTGCTATGTAATGGCGTAATATTTTAAGCTACATTTAAGTTTCTTTGCTACTTTACCTAAGTCAAACAATTAAAAGAAAATAAAAATAACCCTTACCTTAGCTGTCTTGTCTATGCAACTAATGAGTGCACGGACACCCATCGTAGTTGTCTCAGCTTTTGCCCATCTACAAACAAGTGATTCATTCATATACTTTTTTTTCCTCTGGTGCCAAGAAGACATCCTCAAACTGTACTTTCTGGAACGTATGCAGTCAGGGGTGCCTGGGTGGCTCAGTCGGTTAAGCATCCAACTTCGGCTCAGGTCATGATTTCATGGTTCGTGAGTTTGAACCCCTCATCCAGCTCTGTGCTGACAGCTCAGAGCCTAGAGTCTGCTAAGGATTCTGTGTCTCCCTCTGTCTCTGTCCCTCCCCCATCATGCTCTGTCTCTCTCTCTCAAAAATAAACAAACATTTTAAACAGCTAAAAAAAATTAAAGAAAAGAATATGTGCATTCAGACGTTTCTAATATAATGCTAGCTAACAACTACAGCAGGAAAGAACAAAAGACAATTCTTTATTCGCTCTGTTCATATTTCTACTTTTAAAGCTAATTCTAAACCTACCAAACTACCCTTATTACAGTCGTTTTGAATACAAAAAATTGTATTCTCCAGTGTTACACCAGTGCCCTGCAAACCAAGGTGATCGATTATTTCCAAGTGGTAATAATATTACTGGTAAAAATAGGCTTTAATTTGACAAATAATTAGCTTTGCATTCAGAAATGGATAATAAAGCACCACACTAAAAGGCAAACTGTTCTTTTTTCTTTCCCTGCTGTGGATATTAGGAATATTTCTTTAGTCGTATGAAACAATACACAAATCACTTATTTTATTACTTTCCCAAGACAGGGGGTCTCAATGATTGAAATACTCTTAAGCTAAGAATTTGCCTACCTAATTGGTGATTCAGAACTGACTCCGTTTTTCTGAATGTTAATGTTGGGAGTCCTTCTAAAGACCAACCTGCTTTGTACCTTTTAATATCCTTCCTGATCTGGCTTCTGACTCCCTTTTTAGTCTCCTATCTTACCTTTCTGCTTCTTGTGTTTCCTGCTTTGCCGTCTTAGCCTTCTTTTGGGTTCCTGGGACAAGAAATGCTCACTTCTGCCATGAGGCCTGTGCACATACTTCCTCCCTCTTTCTGAATCAGTTGCCTTTACCACAGACCCCTCGTTGGTGATGGTGAAATCTTCCCTTAGCCTCCAGACCAGTAGTCTTTGTTTAGCATTTTATTTTAGATGTGGCATCTAACGTGGTGCTCAATACGCATACGAGAAACTCAATAAATACCTGCTGAATGAATAAATGTCTTTCATTTGGGGGGAAACTCATCAATCGTCTGGCATTTTTCCAGATAGGGATCCAATCAATGCCATTCTAGCTATACCAGCCTTAGCAAACACCGAACAGATTACAAATTAATATCTATTAAGTCTTATGAGGCAATATATCACGTCCACCCAATTTCATCTCCCCTGCTAAATGTATCTTTTGTTTAATGATGCAAATTTGATGGGGACATGGGATCAGGGTTCGTCAGTAGCCTATTGCAAGCAATGCACTAATAGAATTAGCTCTTCTGTAGGTTGTTAACTTCTGTAATAATGTTACCACAAGACAGGATGTAATGCAGAAATGGGCAGAGATGAATCACTTTATATGTTCACTGATTCTCAGGGCACTCTATCGACTCTGGGGAACTCTAAGTGCAATATCCGACAGAGTCCTAGGAAAAGAGAAGGTATTCTGCCACCTAAAACTCTCTCTCCGACCCTGTGGTTCCTAAAGAAACTTCCACAAGTAGTAAAAATTGTCAACTCATGATCCAGCATTTTTGGAAGACCTGCCTCCTCACACAAAAGCAGAATGTATGAAAAACCTTCATTAAGTTCACCCCACATACACACAAAATTTTCCCATGGTCTTAAAACAGCTGTCAAACTCCTCTGTACTCTTTTCTCCTACCACAAAATGAGACTAACATCCACTAACCTTAGAGGAATATTTCTAAAGTATGAATCAACAGAACTGAGAAATTATATATACGTGTTATTATAGAAATGTCTAAAATGATTAAGAAGGAATTTGTTTCAGCTTCACAAATCTTTGCAGCTTTCCAACATCATGGAAAAGTTAGCAGAAATAAAATACTTCATGACATTTCTCAGAAAATAAAAGAGAAGAACATAAATTTCAGAGAAATAAGAAAGTGTCACCAAGAAAAATGCAGAGCAAAGATTTAAAATAGAACTTCTGAAACTTAAAAACAAACCCTTTGGATGCCTTGGTAACAGTAATGATAATATTCAAAATGATTAATAATAGAGCCAGTACTCAAATAATGTGAGTACAAGCAAGGCATTCATGGATAATGTCACAATAATAGTAGAGTCACAACTTAATCTGGGATAGAAGGCTTTTTTTTTTTTTTTTTTTTTTTTTTTTTTTTTAAGAGTAAAGCCTATTAGGAAAACCAATCTTGCGTCTTGTCAGGACAATTGTGCTCTCTTTTTCTTCTCAGCTTTATTTATTGTAAACAATGGAAAAATGAAGCAGCATATTATTAGATTGTTTTCATTTTTCTTCGTTGAATTTTGTCTCCCCATGGCTAGTACATAATTTAGTTCAAACCTTCACATAGACATAATTTTTAAGGTATGCTTTTCCAAGTATATAGTTTTGGTTCCTTGGACGTCTGAATCAAATACTTGGACAACATTCTTAGGAAATTTAGTCATAGGTTTGAAATTGTGACCTACAGTCCACATCAGGCATGTAAACCATGACCTGTCTGCTCCTATTTATCTAAGACGGCAGAATCGTCATCAATCACAGAGGATTATCTATTTTCTTCAAACAAGTTATGCAAGGTAGAATATACCCATTTTGCATGTGTGAAGATTCACATTGAATTTAGCATTCCCAAACCGAGGATATAGATTGTTGATCAGGTTCCTACTTTATACTTTAAGTAAATTTTCTCATCTCATCATAATCAAACTCCTCCTAAATGCAGGGAGAGGCCTTGATTTCCAGGTTAAGAGCCGTCTTCTCTTCTTGGCAAAGTATGACTCTCTCTCTTTTTAATTTTATTTCAGAGAGAGAGAGTGCAAGTGGGGAAGACAGTGGCGGGGGTGGGGGAGGGAAAAGAGGGAGAGAGAGAAAGAGAGAGAGAGAGAGAGGGAGAGAGAATCCCAAGCAGGCTCCACACTCAGCATGGAGACCGATGCAGGGCTCAATCCCACAACACTGGGATCATGACCTGAGCCAAAGTGAAGAGTTGAATACTCAACTGACTCAGCCACCCAGGTGCCCCTTGGCAAAATCTCTTTATCCTTGGTGAGAGGTTCTTAATGAGCTAACTTACATGTTTAGAACTCTTGGGAAAAGAGGAAAAGAACATTTAAAGGTTAGAAGGCAATTCTTTGGCCTGAAATGACACAGATGGTAACTCCAATACACAAGAAGAAATGAAGAACCGGAAACGTAGGTAAATATGGAATGTTTTAAATGCATATTTTTTCACATTTCTTCCCTTAACTTCTTTAAAAGACATAAGGTTATATGAAGCAATAAATGTAACACTGTATTGTTAGATTGATAACCATAAATGTAATAAATGTAACAATAATAGCAGAAAGAAGGGGAAAGAATAGAGCCACATTGCAGTGAAGTTTCTGTATTTTACCAAAATTAAGTTAAAAAATAAAACTAAAAGTTAGTTCTTTGAAAAGTTCAATAAAATTGACAGATCCTAACTAGACTAACCAATAAAAAGTGGGTGGATAGAGGACATCAGCTACCACCTTCAGGTCAGAGAAGAAATCATAAGGTAAATTCAAAACATTTTCTATTGAATGAAAATAAAAACACAGTACACCAAAATTTCTGGCACGAAGCTAAAGCAGTACTTACAGAGAGATTTACAGCTTTAAAGGCATATATCAGAAAAGAAGAAAATTCTCCAATCAATAATCTATGCTTCTACTTTTTTTAAAAATTTTTTTTTAACATTTATTTATTTTTGAGACAGAGAGAGACAGAGCATGAGCAGGGGAGGGGCAGAGAGAGAGGGAGACACAGAATCCGAAACAGGCTCCAGGCTCTGAGCTGTCAGCCCAGAGCCCAACACGGGGCTTGAACTCATGGACCACGAGATCATGACCTGAGCCAAAGTCGGATGCCCAACCCACTGAGCCACCCAGGCGCCCCTCTATGCTTCTACTTTAAGAGCCTAGTTAAAGAAGAGCAAACTAAACCTGACGTAAACAGAAGAAACAAAATAATAAAGGTTAGAACAGAAGTCAATAAAATAGAAAACAAAACCAAGAGGAAAAAGGCAATCTTGATCTTTCAAAAGATCAACAAGATTGACAAATCTTTAATTGAACTGAGGGAAAAAAGAGTGAAAATACAAGTTACCCAATTTAGGAATGAAGGAAGAAACATCACTACCAATGCTACAGAAACTGAAAAGATTTATGAAGAAAATTATAAACAGTTATGCCAAAAAATAAAACAAATGAGATGAAACGGACAACTTCCTAGAAAATAATGAGCAACATGTTTAAATAGATATTACACAAAAGATAAACAAGTGGCCAATGCACATACGAAGGAAGATATGTTTAGTTTCATTGGTCATTTTGGGAAATACAAATTAGTTAAAATACAAATTACTACAAACACAATTAAAGTCACAATGAGATAGAACACCTACTAGAATGGCTCTAATCAGAAAGACAGTCCAAAGTGTAGGCAAAGATGTGGAGAAATTGGAACCCTTATTTACTGCTAGTGGGAAGGTAAAATGATACAGCCGCTTTACAAAACATTTTGGCAGTTTCTTATGAAGTTAAATATAAACTTACCATATGATCCAGCAATTTCACTTTTTGGAACCCATCCAAGAGTAATGAAAACATATGTCCACACAGATATTTGTAAATGAATGTTTTGTTTATAGCAGGATTACTCAAAATAGCCAAAACTGGAAACTATCCAAGTGTTCACCAAATGATGAGTAAATAAAAGTGGCACATCCATACAATGGAATACTGTTCAGCAATAAAAAAGGCACAAAGTACCGATACATGCTACAGCTTAGATGAATCCCTAAATATTATAATAACTAAAAGAAGCCTGATCCAAAAGAATGCATATTCTTTGATTTCATTTTTACGAAATATCCAGAAAAGGTAAATTTGAAGAGAAATCATTAACATGCTTTCTTAGGTCAAGTGCGGAATAGAGGATTTTCTGAAAATGGTCAGAAGACATCGTGAAGTACTGAAAATGTTTCAGAACTAGATTGTGTTCATATCATAGCAAATTCACACACACACACAACATACTGAATTGCACATTTACAATGGGGAAAATTGTATACCATGTAAATTGTCTCTCAATAAAGCTATATTTGTTTTAATGGCTAATAAATAATATGTAAAAGGAACACAAATGGCTCTGTTTGGATGAAAATGCCTGATTTCTTTATAAAGAATTATATATCAAAGGCATAATGAGATACAGTTTTTACAACTCAGGTTACTAAGATTAAAAAGTTTATAACACACCCAACTGATAATGATATGGAGAATAGGCAGTCTCATTTATGGCTGGGAGGAATATTAATTTGGTATATCCTCTATGGAGAGCAATTTTGCTTTATCTATCAAAATTGAAAATTACATGTTCCTTGACTCAGTAATTACGTTCCTACTCCCACTGATGCCAAGTGATGATGTACATTATATTTGGTACAAGCAAGAGATTGCAAACAATCCAAAAGTCCATCAATAGAAGACTAAGATAAATTGTAATAGAACTAATGAGTGGAATCTAATGCAGCTGTAGAAATAAACAGCTCTATTTGACCTATTAGGAAATGATCTGTACTCTTAGTGCTAAAAAGTAAAAGCAGAACGACGTGTAAACTGTATGTTACCATTGAGTATGAACAAATATAGGAATACATAGTAAAAACATTAAAGATATGTTCTGTGCTTGCTTGCTTTCTGGGAATAGAGGTGAGTTCCTTAAAAAATACGGAAATGACAGAGGTTTATTTTCTCTGTCTACTTTTTTATACTTTTTCAGTTTTGATCATGTGCAAAATTCAAAAACAATACCATGTAAAGTATCTTTAAAAGAGGGCTTTGAAGCTGTAATCATCAAAACAGTATGGTATTGGCACAAAAACAGATACATAGACCAATGGAATAAAACTGAGAACCCAGAATTGGACCCACAAGTGTATGGCCTATTAATCTTTGACAAAGCAGGAAAGAGTATCCAATGAAAAAAAGACAGTCTCTTTAGCGAATGGGAGAACTGGACAGCAGCATGCAGAAGAATGAAATTGGACTACTTTCTTATACCATACACAAAAATAAGCTCAAGATGGATAAAAGACCTAAATGTGAGACAGGTAACCATCAAAACCCTAGAGGAGAAAACAGGCAACAACCTCTCTGACCTCAGCTGTGGCAGCTTCTTACTTGGCATGTCTCTGAAGGCAAGGGAAATGAAAGCAAAAATGAACTACTGGGACCTCATCAAGATAAAAAGCTTCAGCACTGCAAAGGAAACAATCAACAAAACTAAATGCCTTTAGTTTCAAGCCAATGGAATGGGAGAAGATATTTGCAAATGACATATCAGACAAAGGGTTAGTATCCAAAATCTATAAAGAACTTCTCAAACTCAACACCCAAAAAATAGACAATCCAGTGAAGAAATGGGCAGAAGACATGAACAGATACTTTTCCGAAGAAGACATCCAGATGGCCAACAGACACATGAAAAGGTGCTCAACATCACTCATCATCAGGGAAATAGAAATCAAAACCACACTGAGATACTACCTCATACTGGTCAGAGTGGCTAAAATTAATAACTCGGAAAACAACAGATGTTGGCAAGGATGTGGAGAAACGGGAACCCTCTTGCACTGCTGTTGGGAATGCAAACTAATGCAGCCAGTCTGGAAAACCGTGTGGAGGTTCCTCAAAAAAATTAAAAATAGAACTATCCTAGAACCCAGCAATAGCACTACTAGGAATTTATCCAAAGGATACAGGAGTGCTGATTCATAGGGGCACATGTACCCCAATGTTTATAGCAATACTATCAACAATAGCCAAATTATGGAAAGAGCCCAAATGTCCATCAACTGATGAATGGATAAAGAAAATGTGGTTTATATATACAATGGAATACTACTAGGCAATGAGAAAGAATGAAATGCTGCCATTTGCAACAATGTGGATGGAACTGGAGGGTATTATGCTAAGTAAAAGTCAGTCAGAGAAAGACAGATATCATGTTTTCACTCATATGTGGAATTTGAGAAACTTAATAGAAGACCACGGGGGAAGGGAAGGGGAAAAAGTAGTTTCAAACAGAGAGAGAGGAAAGCCATAAGAGACTTTTAAATACAGAGAACAAACTGAGGGTTGATGGGCAGGGGAGGAGGGGAAAATGGGTGATGGGCATTGAGGAGGGCACTTGTTGGGATGACGCTGGGTGTTGTATGTAAGCAATGAAATCATGGGAATCCACTCCCGAAGCCAAGAACACACTGTATACACTGTATGTTAGCTAACTTGACAATAAATTATATTAAAAAAAAAAAGGGGGCTTTGAATAAGTGTAAGAGGGATATGGAGAGAGAGTACAGGGCTCATATTAAATGAAATGATCTTTCCATCTGATTATAAATATGAAACATTGAGACATTCATTAATATAATGGTTACAAATTCTTATTTGTCCCTAAAGCAATAACTACAAATTTGACTTTAAAATGCTTATATTTGGGAGAAATTTCTATTTAATTGGAGGAATGTTAGTTAATTTGAAGTTGATTTTTTGCATAGTATAAACTGGTTTTAAAAAATTAAGCATGGCATTTTAAAGTAAATTTCCTTTTAAATTAAGGATTTATTCCTATAATTTTTAATGATTTTTAAAAAAATCAGCCACTCAGAGTATTATTTGAAAATGCTGGAAGTTTAGACAATAATTACACTAAAGACTAAAAAATGAGTCTTTGACACAAGCTTTGAGAGCAGAAATAAACGATTAATGGTAATTCAGCATACCTGAAGCAAGGATTTCCCCCTGGATAATCTCATATAGACATATGTTCCTTTTTGAACTTTATTACACATAAATATTTCAAGGTCTCAAGCTTTTTTTGGTTGTCCTTTCTTTCTTGCCCAAAATGTTTCACTTTGCTATCCATGCTGCCCCTTCAATCAACTTTATCTCCTTGTAACTTGAACCTTTCTGATTAGCTTAACAAAACCTCCAACACGGCAATACTAACAAGCTGAAGAATGGCAGAGAAAATAAAATGCCAAAACTCACACAGAGTAGATGGGAAGAAAAGCTGGTATCACCATCTCTCGAAAGGGCCTTTTCTACCGCAGAAGGTCCCCACTGTCTCCTAAAGATCGAAGACTAACCATTGACTCTGAGCCTCAAATGTTTTTCTCTTGTAAATACAGCCGAATTCACTTAGAATTTTCTCCCATGCCATTTAGCAAACATTAGTCAAGGGTCTGTATGTCAGAGATAGTGTACTTAGCATTAAAGATGGGAAAACAAATAAGATCCAGTCCCAAAGTGCCAGGAACTGAGAGTCCAATAGGGAAGTCAAACATGTACACACATGATTATAATAAACTGCTATTTGGGCAGTAACAGAAATGTGCACACAGTAGAGGGCATGCAAATAAGGTGATTAATTCTGGATGCAGAGGGAAGGTGCATGCATAGGGCTGATGATGTGCGAATAGGTTTTAAAAGATGAGTAGAAATACGTTAGGTGCTCAGTGCAGAAAAGCACTCGCTGGCGGCAAGCAGGAAGCTGTGAAGCAGTATGATGTGTCAAAGGAAATGCCAAATAGTGATGCACTGATGAAAAATAAACATGGTTACAGCGGCAGCCATGGGAATGGGGGCCTAACCCCTCCTAGGTCCACTGAGCTAGCTTCTCTTCACTTACCTATGAAGCTGTGTGTTTCAGAGCCAGGAGAACTTTACAGAACTTGGGGAAATCCAGATGTTATATTTATATTTATAGGTAGCTTATAGGCTATAAATTAATATACCAACATCCCTTGCAGGATCGCCTGCCATGGCAAAGGGTGAAAACAACCTAGATGTTCATAATTTGGGGTCTGATTAAATAAATCATGGCAGCTTCATAAAATCCAGTAGCATGAGGTTATTTTTTTAATTTTTTTAATGTTTATTTTTGAGAGAGGGAGAGAGACAGAGCGTGAGTGGGGGAGGCGCAGAGAGAGAGGGAAACATAGAATCTGAAGCAGGCTCCAGACTCTGAGCTGTCAGCACAGAGCCCGACGCAGGGCCTGAACTCACAGACTGTGAGATCATGACCTGAGCCGAGGTGGGATACCCAACCACCTAAGCCACCTAGGCACCCATGCATGAAGTTATTTTTTAAAATAAGACTGTGTTACATGTATTCAAATGAATCTCACTCCAGTATATAATACTCAGTGGAAAAACAAAAAACAAGGGGCTGATCAGGCATCAAGCAAGGCACTTTTACTTCTTCTGGGTATACACACAATTGTGGTGGTGTTGGAGCCACGGGCAGGGGTCAAGGGGAATGTCAGGCTGGAAGACTGTATGTCTCCTGGAACATGGAGGCTCGGCCCTCCAAATATAAGAGTCTGACATCAGGGAATCAAGTGGTTCCATTTAACAAAAGCCTGATGCTAAAGGAGGGCAAAATGAATAGTGTGGACGTTTTTATAGATGCTGTAAGATTCTGCTGTACTGTGGATGTAGACTGTGTTACAATTATTCCTGTCTTGGCTAGTGTCGTTTTGAATTTTGTGCTAGCAAAACATCCTAAAATTTGGTATCTGTCATGTACCAAAAAGCTTGAGTCCACTGGGTAAAATCATCATCCTAGCTTTCAACACTAACACTTTTAGACATTTGACCTATTCTAAATTAATCCTGAATCTAACTGTACATATCCATGGAAATAAGCTGAATTTAAGGAGGAAAAAAAATGTCTTATGGGCACAAGGGCAGGACCTGACTACATAATACCCAGAAGTAATTTGCAAGTGCACCAAGTTAATGTCCAGAGCTCTGTAGTCTGCTGTGAAGGAACCAAGAAAAGAAATATACTGTGCCCATCTCACTATACGCCATTTCATAAAACACAGCTGTAAATGCTATAAAGAGTTATGGGCCAAAACGGCATGGTCAGTTCCACCTATGCACTTTGAAGTTGGAGAGCTGGGCTCTGTAGATGCGTCGAGGAGAGGCGGTAATGGAGGACACGGCCTCTGCCTTGGCCTGACGAGGCTCTTCCCAGGCCCGTTGGGATGCCAGCTGCATCTGCCTGCTCTTCAGCAGGAAGCCACAGGTGAAGTTCCTCGTTCTATAGACATCCTAGGTGCTAATGACCTCACTCTTTCTGATTAGTGACTTTCATTTCCAAGTTTCAGGGGCCATATGGAATTTTTCCTGCTTTAACTCCTTTAAATAACAGTTCCTGCCTGAGGCGCCTGGGTGGCTCAGTCAGTTGAGCATCCAACTTCGGCTCAGGTCATGATCTCGCAGTTCATGAGTTTGAAGGTCATGATCTTGGGTTCGTGAGTTCAAGCCCCACGTCGGGCTCTGTGCTGACAGCTGGAACCTGGAGCTGCTTCAGATTCTGTGTCTCCCTCTCTCTCTGCCACTCCCCTGCATGCACTCTGTCTTCCAAAAGTAAATAAACATCAAAAAAGAAAAAACAGTTCCTGCCCTAGTGGACTCCAGCATCCAGAAGGAGCCTAACACCACTCATTTGTCTATTTGTACCTCCCTCCTTCTAACAGATTCCTCATTCTCATTATATAGTCCTCAGTTCACTCTCTGAACCAATTTCTGTTCAAGTCCTTAGCTTGAAGATTCAACTGGCCGCCTCGCAGAAGTCCATTTCTTATCTCTTCTGAGGTTAGGTGTGATCTAAACTAGGAAATGTCAGGGCCTTTGTCTGGGTGACTTTAAGGTCATAGACACTTGAGTCTTCCTGTGTAGATGATCTTTTTTTTTCAATTTTTTTTTTTTTTTACATTTATTTATTTTTGAGAGACAGAGAGAGAGCACAAGTGGCGGAGGGGCAGAAAGAGAAGGAGACACAGAATCCGAAGCAGGCTCCAGGATCTGAGCTGTCAGCGCAGAGCCCGACGCGGGGCTCAAACCCACAAACTGCGAGATCATGACCTGAGCGGAAGTCAGACACTCAACTGACCGAGCCGCCCAGGCGCCCCTAGATGATCTTTTTATATTTGTTCAACACTGTAGGCCATACAAGGACATGAAATACCATCATACCTTGAGCTTCTTCTTTCACTAAATTCGGGGGTTAGACAGAGTAAGGAAGGCAGGAAAAGATCCCTTATAGATTTTTAAGGTTCTTGGTACATAGCTCACACCAAGAGACTTACAATTTGGGGGTTCTGAATATCAAATATTCCAAGAGTGAAGCATAATTTTGGGACAATCCTGAAAATCTGAAAGATAAATTAGAGAGGATGATTAACCAAGGAGAGAGAATTTACTCTAAGCCCAGGCAAAGAAAGCCTCCAGAAACGTATCTTTTCTTTTGAAAGGTCACCTGCTACTCTCTGTTACTATTTATCCTCAAATTTACTAAGATAGGTTCAATGTTTCAGCAAATATAATCATCTAGGAAAATGATATGGCCAACAGCTAGTGATGCGGCACCCCATGCACTAGTTAGAAAGGGGTAGAAACTTGGTTCTGTTGGATTCAACACGGCATCAGTCTAGAAGTCAGAGATGAACTACTATTATTAAGACTTAATTGTAAATCCAGGAGACAAAGCTACTCATATTAAAATGCAATAAACTGGAGGCATTTTGTGTAATAGGAAACAATTTACAGGCAGCAGTAGCATTGAACTATCAGGGCAAGTCCAAGAACTCATGATCATGGTGATAATCTTAAATCATCCAAAAAAAAAAAAAATCACGATTTTTATTCATGCTGTTTAACAGAGAAAAAAAAAAAACAGAATGTTTTGTTTTCAATCCCTATTTGGATGGGTTAAAAGAAAAGAAAATTTAAAACAAGAGACAGAGACAACTCTTCAAGGACAACTGGAAAACTGAATTTTGGGTACAGGCTAGGTGAAATATCCTGGGGTGTGAGCCAAAATGTGTGCCAGTTACTAGATGGACAAAGGTCTACTGCTCCCAAAGGAGATTCACTCTGAAGCCAGAAAGGCTGTGGCATCCAGTCCTGCTGCAGGTAAACTGAAAGAGAGCTCACATGTGACTGCCCGGTCCTTGAGCTCTATTCAGAAACGCCCTCTTGCAGTAACACAGGAGTGTCCAGACAGCCCCCAAGTTGACCAGGCACTGACAAAGAAGATGAGAACCATGGACGGTCGTGCACTTACTGGACAGGAATCAGTAGCCACATCTAGATCATGAAGCAGGCTTCTCAAACTACCTGAAATTTTGGGGGGAAATGGTGTGACCAGGGATGAGAAGGATCCCCCCATTTACAAACCCTATTCTTCATTCTCAAATTTACTCTCCGCTCAGATGCTTTTCCAAGGTCTCCTGGGCCGTTGTGCTACCTCAGGGAAGCTCCCCTTCCCACCTCCAGCAAGGAGAACGGCCCTGGGAAATTAGGGTTACTGTGATTCTGCAAAGGTACTATTTGAATTGCTTTAATCTGCACTGATTTTCCAGCACTAACAAATGCCTCTCCAGAGTATACATCTACACTGGCAACTACAGGCTCCCAAGCCAAAAAAGGTATTGTTCCTCTTATTCACAGGACGACTTTCTATTACCCTTTTGAATCGACACTCTGATTGCAATCCCCACTGCCACAATCACAGTTCAGGCCGCTACCGGCTTTTGTTGGAATCAATGCTCAGCCTCCATCCCTGGTGAAAATTCTTTATGGGTTTCCCAATGCCTTCTAAATAAAACCCAAACTCACTTATAGGACACGAGAGGCCTTCCTTTGAGTCTGTGTTATAACTGTGCACTTACTTACATGTTGGTTTCACCATTTACTTGTGAATTTCTTTGGAAAAATGGCCATGCCTTTATTCCTTTTAATCTTAATGCCCTAGCTCCTGAAACACTGAGCAGCAGCCTGAATTTGTGCCCATAGAACAACTGGCAGTCAGTCCAAGGTTCTCTGAATCCGTGGGCAAGGTGCTGAGCCTTAGGGTATAACATGGTACATTTTAGCCTCCAGAGAGACAGCAAGTGACAACCTCACTGTAAAATGTCATGGCATTTACCTACCTTACAGGCTTCTTGCAAGGACGTAATGGGATCATGCGTGTAAAGGTCCTAGGTCACTGCTGGCACATGGTATTTATTCTGTCACTGTATATATAGTCCATTTGTTTCCTTCTCTTGGCCTCAGTTTATAATCTGTAAAATTAAAAAATTAAACTAGGTGATTTCTAATGTCCCTTCTATCTCATAATGAGAGATTTTAGCACACGATTATCAGTACTTGATAGGGAAAAGAATGAAAATCAGTCAAGATAGAGAAAAGTTGGACAACACAACAAAGTTTATATAAATACTGTGAGGTGGTACGTAACCTGAGTGCCATATGCAGAATCCCACACCCAACGCCTGCAGAGAATACATTCAAGTGCGTGTGAAAAACATACCAAAACCAACCCTATGTTGGGCTAAAAATAGTATTATACACAGCAACAGAAACTGAAAGAAATATGGCCACATGCAGCAAGATAGATGAGTCCTTTAGACATTAAGCTAATGAAAAAAAAAAAAAAAAAAGCCAGAGGGATGCCTGAGTGGCTCAGTTGGTTAAGCATCCTAAGCATCCGACTGGCTCAGGTCATGATCTCACGGTTTGTGAGTTCGAGCCCCGCATCGGGCTCTGTGCTTACAGCTCAAAGCCGGGAGCCTGCTTCGGATTCTGTGTCTCCCTCTCTCTCGGCCCCTCCCCCACTTGCACTCTGTTTCTCCCTCTTTCAAAAATAAACATTAAAAAAAAATTTTTTTAAGCTAGATATTTACATAAAGCTAAAAACAAACAAACAAAACAGGCAAAATAGGTCCAATGGCATCAGAGGTCAGGATCGTGGTTATTGGGAAAAGAGGGCAATGAGGAAGGTTTCTGGGGTTCTATTTCTTGATCTGGATAGTGGTTAAATGGTATGTTCACTTTGCGTTAATTCAAGGGGTACACTGATGATGATGCATCAGCAGAAGTTTATCAATGACACCAAAAAGAAAAAAAAAAAAGTGTGGCTAACATGCCCAGCTAGAAAGTGGTGAACCTGAGATTTGAATCAGGTGCACAGGGCCTCACCCTCCTCTGGGTGTCTACAAGGGCCTTTGAGTGAAAAGCAAGCTCTGCTGTTTGTACCTCAGCCCTGGACGTTTTCTGAAAGCTCTTCTCAGCTTCTCAGGCTCTCCTCCACTGCTATAGAAGGCCCCTGTCTCAAGGGGAAAGAAGGCATCAGTTTGGGATTCATGTCCCTATGCCCTCTTTCCACTCAGGATTTTGTCTCTTTATGACTTCTCTGAAAAAGAACGGACTTGGCGACTGCCCGTTCTTTACGGCCAACAAATTATTTTGTCAATATATCATCTAGTCCGAAGGTTCCTGCAACAAGGAATTCTACCATCACAAGAAGTGACACGAAAACTTACTCCATCTTTTCGCCCAGAGTTATTTCATTTCTTTTATACATTATTCAACAAATATTCATTGGACACCCTGTGCAACAGAGGCACAATTCTAGGATAGATGCAGTGTTGAATAACTCTTATGGTATTTGCATCAACAAAATTAAACTAATAATGCATCTTCTTTGCTAAGATTAGATAATGTACCACACAGCTTAATGTTTGGTAGACAGGAAATGTGAAATATATTTTAGTCATTACTTGTGTGTCTTTTATAACTTAGACATCTTCATCAGTGTCCCCAGCTCAAGAGGAGAAAACTGGACTCCATTTTAATCATCTGCTGTACCTTAGCACAATATAAAAGGAAAGAGAGGAAAGAGGAAGGTATTTTTAATTTGGACCATTTGGAGTACATAAATGGTCAAAGCAATAAGACATCCTAATTCTACTCATAACAAATGATCCAGCCAAAAGCCTGTGAAGACCCTTGTCCCTACCTCCCTGCCACTCTGCAGAAATCACGGAAGGCTGAGCTATGTCTCTGGCTTCATCAGGTACTGTAGGGCCACTTAAAGATGACAAATTGGGAAACCCAGAGGGGTTGTCCCTCCAGAACCTCCGGTTGTGAATTACATAAACATGTTGCTCTACAGGGGCGATTCTCTGACTCGCCTTTATTAGATCACGTCTTTTACTCCCGGGTTACCTCAACCTCTACTGCTTGCACTTTCTTAGCAGCTAGCCTGACCCCAGGGCACCTTTGTTTTATGTTAAAAAATAACTTTGCAAGGCTGGAGTGTGTGGCCATGTAAACTCCAGGATTATCACTGCTAGAATTCAAAAGGGCTTTCCTGGCCTGCCTGCGCAGCCTGCTGTTACATGACGAGAACACAGTGCTGGGCTGGGGCTTCCCTTCTAGAAGCCGCCGCGTGTCCCCATGAGGAAACGTGTCAGAACAGAGGTTTTGCAGGCTAAAAATACACGACCAGATTTCAAAATAGCAGTCAGAAAGCATTCCACAGCAACCTATTTTGTCCACTTGGTTCCCCTAGGAAAAGAACATTCATGCCTGTGATTCGTCCCTCACTGAATTTGGATCAAATTTCTGAGCTCTGAAATATACTACTAGCATAATAAGGTTAAAGAGACACCTTGAGGATTATCTACCAGACATTAGCGAGCAGCTTTCCAAAATTATATACTGCAAGTGCTCTAGACAGAACCGCAAATTTGCATTCGTTTCCTCTATATTTGTAAATGGTCTCTGTTCAACCAACATCCATTACTCAACACATCACGGAGCCAAAAAGACATAATTATGGTCTGCTGCTTCTCCAGAGAAAGATTTCCCTTGAAAGCCAAAACAACAACAAGAAAACACTAAAAAAGGAAGACCGAAAGAGTTCAAATTCTTTTAGATCACGTAAAATCTGAGAATATTCTCTGCTGTCATTACAAGTGATACATTGCTGTGCTAAAAATATGTTTGGGATGATGAATGTTACTCGTCATGATCTGATTCAAGAGGACCACGTTCAGGGTGTCCCAACACCGCGAGACTATACAGAGTCCCAGGGTGGATCTGAGATTCTGGGAGGTTAACTGAGGCAAACAGCCAGAGGACAAGGCCAGTGGGGTCCCCTACTTCTGTAAGCCCTCTGACCCCAAGGACTGGGCCCTGAGCGTGCTGCGTCCCTGACATCTGTGCGATGCTCAGCTCAGGGCCCGTAATGAATGTGTTTTGAACAAAGAATTAATGAATGGCAGATATTATAATAGATTATAATATCTAAAGCAGAGTTTATCAGGGCAGGGAACACATCACTGTTTTCACTTACATTATACACAAGAGTGTCTGAATACAATAACACTACCTCTGAGACTGCTGATGCCAGACGTGGGTTTTTATCCCCCACCCCAAGCAGTTCTGTGATACCAGCTGGCTGTCCTACAACTGAACTCAATTCTGACACTGTCCTAGAGACAGCATCAAATCCCACAGGTTAAAGTCTTGGTCCTACAGGATTGCCCCGTCCCACTTGAGACGCTAGTTTCAAGTTCAGGCTATCACCTGTGCTTCTGAGCAAAGGACCACAGATCAGAGGTTACCATGACCCTCTCCTCAGGTTTGATTGCTTTCCTAGAGTGGCTCACAGAACTTAGGAAAATAGTTTACTTACAAGATTACTTGTTTGTTATAAAAGGAAAAAACAAAGAAGAGGCAAATGAAGAAATTCATGGGACGAGGTATGTAGGACGGGACATGGGGCTTCATGCTTTCTGAGGCGAAACTCTCCCTACATCTCCACATTTGCCAAGGAAGTTCTCCAAACCCAATCTTTGGGGTTTTTATGGAGCCCTCCTTAAGTAGGCAGGCATTGATCAAATCATTGGCCATTGGTGAGTGAACTCAGTCTCCAGCCTCTCTCCTCTCCCTTGAGGTCAGAGATGGGGCTGAAAGTTCCAACCTTCCAAACACATGGATGGTTTCACTAGTAACCAGCCCCCATTCTTAAGTTACCTAAGTAGGGGCTTTCCAAAAGTGGCCTCATTAACATAACAAAGACACCTTGCCTGCTCTTAGCACTTAGGGAATTCTAAGAGCTCTGTGCTGGGAAGTGGGAGGAAGACCAAGTATATATTTCTTATCATAAATCACCATATCATAGTCGCTCTTAACATTTGGCTGGATAACCCTTTGTTGTAGGAGGCTCTCCTGTGTGTTGTAGGATGTTTCGTAGAACCCCCGGACTGTGCCCACCTACACCAATCAGAAATGAAAATCAAAAATGTCTCCAGATATTGTCAAATGTCCCTTAGGGGGCAAACTCACCCTCAGTTGAGAACCGCTGGATATAAAGGAACAGGGTAGAATATCTAGGGAGATCCTCAGAGAGGTTTGACAGTATGAACTTCCGCAAGGTGGTTAAAGTTTGGGGACAAACTCTTGTCTCCAGAAAAGACTTGAGAAGTATATTAGTATCCTACCTATTAGTTGAAAGTGGCCTAACCCAAAGTGGCTTAAGCAATAAAAGATAACCTATTCGAAGAGTACCTAAAAGTGCAGAGATAGCTAACTTCAGGTATAGCGGGATCTAGGAGCTCAAACACTATCATCAGAACTCTGTTCCTCTCCCTTCTCTCTCTGCCCCTCCGCCTCTCACGCTCTGTCTCTCTCTCTCTCTGTCTCTGTCTCCCTCTCAAAAATAAATAAACACTAAAAAAAATTTAAAAATTTTAAAAAAGGGGGGCGCCTGGGTGGCTCAGTCGGTTAAGCGTCCGACTTCAGTTCAGGTCATGATCTTGCAGTCCGTGAGTTTGAGCCCCGCATCAGGCTCTGTGCTGACAGCTCAGAGCCTGGAGCCTGCTTTGGATTCTGTGACTCCTTCTCTTTCTGCCACTCCACCTCTCATGCTCTCTCAAAAATAAATAAACATTTTTTTAAAAAAAAGAAAAAAAAAAAAGAACTCCCTTCCTCTCCATTGCTGGACTCCTCTTTCCTGATGGCAAAGTGCTCACCCCTCCAGTTCTACATCTTACCAGCTTAGAAACCAACCCTGATAGGAAGAGAGCTTCTCTTTCTCAATAGTTCTAGAAAGGAAAAAAAAAAAAAAAAAGATGCTCCCAGTTGATGCTTTTTGGACCAATTAGGTCACATGTCCATCTGTAACTAATCAGAGTTAGGAAATTTAGGAGTTGTGGAACATGCCAAGTGGTTGGGTCTGAGTCTTGTGCCACTCCTAGATCAGGGAGCAAGGAATAGGCCAGTCCCACCCCAAGTACCTGGATTTACCTTGGGAGGCATATGGTTACCGAAAGAAACTCAACATGATGACACCCTAAGGGGTTATAGTAGGTACTGGGCAGGTAAAACAGTGTAAGTTAGTGGCCTAAATCTGGAAACACTAAGATACCAAATCAGAAACCAAAGCAAGGGCTCCTGTGCCAGTGTAAATACAGAGCCCCAGTGATGGCCTCAGGGTATGAGCTGCTCAGTTAGGGTACTACTTATAACTATATTTTCTCTGAAACTTTCTTTCCTAGATCTGTGAGTACTTATTAAACATGAAGAGATTTATGCATTCAAATAGCAATATTTAATCTTTCCCCCTGCCTGGCCCTGTTTGTGTACCTTTGCTTTCCTTCTTGCCCTTTCTAAAGATCCCCTCCAGTAAATTCAGACTTGGAACAGCTCCCTCCAGCTGGATGACAGACACTTTCTATTTTGTGCTGCTCACAGATACTGAATTATGGGTCATGGAGTGGGATCGCCTAACTGCCAACACCAGGTTGAGGACAGAGAAGGGAGACTTGTAATATCTTGCCCTGGTAGCATCTGGAGGAGATTTCCTCTTGCCCTAGCTGGTGAGCATTTTACATCCAGAAACAGAATTATGACCTCTGATAACGCGTAGAAATTGTGGTCTCCCTGACACGACCACAGGTGCTGTTTTTGTTTGTTTCAATGCTAATCCCTTTCATAAATCTTACTGAGCATTTCTCTACAGACTATAAAGTCACATCAATCTCAGACGACATGTTATGTGGAATATGAGAAATCCAGCAACTGTCCTTTATAAACTTTTAGCTTTTTAATTTTTTTTTAATGTTTATTTTTGAGAGAGAGAGAGACAGAGCATGAGCAGGGGAGGGGCAGAGAGAGAGGGAAACACAAAATCCAAAGCAGGCTCCAGGCTCTGAGCTATCAGCATAGAGCCCGATGCTGGGCTCGAATTCACGAACCATGAGATCATGACCTGAGCCAAAGTCAGACACTTAACCGACTGAGCCACCCAGGTGCCCCAAATTTCCCCAAATTTTAATCTCATTATGTGACAACAAGCTGCAGGAATTCACCTGGAAATGTGAGGCGTCTGGGCTGTTCTCATAAATTTAAGGCAGTTATTCATTAAATGGAAGTTCTTTGAGGACAGCAAATTTGTTTGCTGAGGGCATCTGAAGTCTGTGGAGGGACAGGGCTTGTGCTGACAGCAGTCCGGATCAATGGCTGCCCATCGAAGGGTTTGCCCCACTCTGAAGACTAGAATCTTGGATCCCCAGTGTTGACCAAGGTCAATATCTGTGATAAAACTTGGAAGAGATTCTTTAAATGCATGCATTCCTAAGAGGATAAAAGTTATAAGCATAAGGACGGACATTCAGTGGATTCTAAGACGAGCCCAGGTTTCTCCTTTATTAGGGACCTGTTAACAACTCTGAACTTCTACTGTGATAATTGCCTCGTTTGGATTCTTCTATTTTGCAAGTTTGCTAATGCTCTTTGACATATCAAGTAAAGCCTTGTCCTGCTCTCTTCTCTATGAAGGCATTACATGGCAGTGAACTGCAAAGACTTCAGACTTGTAGAGACACACAAACCTAGTTTGGAATCTTTGTTTTTGCCTCTTGCAATTTTGTGACCTGAAGCTCATTTCACATCTATTTTCTTATCTCTGATCTGTGGGCACACCCATTTGATAGCATTGTGCTGAGATTTACTTAAGAGGCACATGTAACGTTTGGCACAAAGTAGGAGTTCATGGTGGCTATTGTATTATTTTAGGGTCTTTGCTTACTATTTGAAAATAATCCTTGGCCTCTGTGTCTGCAAGCACATCACATTCTTTTTCAGGTAATCTTTACAGAGGATTTGTCTCTCTACCACTCGCGGTAAGCTCCTGGCCACCTTTTTTATTTGTTAACTAAGGAAAAAACTGGGGTCTCCCTCCTTGGTCTGTGGCCACGTCCAACAGAGCAGTATCCCCCATGCCCAGGATCGCTCCTAACTTTGGCCAATATAGTGTTGCTGTCTGAGTAACACCTCCACGCATCCCACAAGAAGAGCATGCCAGGGATGTGGCAATCATGCCGTACCTGATACGGTATTGGTCGTGTAATTGTTTAATGTGATGCTAACAATCGTTATATACACATATATTTCAGGGGGTCAAATGCCATTTGCCCACCAAGTGAATAGAATCCACTAGTTAAAGGGATTCTAGTTAAACAATCCCTAGTTAAAGGGACCCAGACAAAGCTATGATTCTTTAGGGGCCTTGTGCATATCTTCATTACGCATGCTTGGAATTTTTAGCATCTGATTACGTAGCTTGGTTTCATGGGTGATCACCCTCATCTTTCATGTGTATATTCAACTCTAAGCTTAGTCCTCAGGGTTTTCTGTTCTGTTACAGACCTCATCTTAGGAAATTTCTAAGCAATCAACTTCTTTAACAAACATATATTGAGCACTCCCTATGGGTAAGACTCTATGCTACGTGCCGAGGATACTTATATAAGTGAACCACTGCTGGAATGCAACACAGAATACACTAGTTTATATAATAAATGCGTGAGCCTCTCATGTCTGATGCTAACACTGCCATACCTAGATAAAGGCAGGGGGCATGTCCAGACAGGCAGGACCTTACGTGCACAAGATTCCCCTCATGGCCAGAGAGCTGGCTGAGCAAATGGGGGAGAATGTGCTAAGGGATTCAGTTGCTAAAGGAGTCAGGAAGGACGATAGCACAGGGGTCAAAGGGTTGATTACATATTTCTTGGTTCATCTAGATCTTAGTTTCAAGGTTGTCACAAATGATTCTTCATACGTGAAAGAGATTTATGACCACTGCATTCATGATCGCTACTGGATAATTCTCTGACAGGCACAGGAGACAGAGACTGAGTTCAGAAAATAACCTGACTTTGCCCTTTACCAGCCATTCCTTTCCTACCCTTTGATTTCACACCAGCATTGTCTTTGATATTGTGTTGGTTATTCTTGTTGCTTTTCTTTTTGTTAAGGAGTAAGAATTTGTCTTCTGCTTTCTTGCTTTGAAATGACAACTCCTTGTACTGTATTTAATAAGGGCTAAGTTAAATTAATGCAGGAATTGGGACAAGGAGAATTTTTTTGGAAAGCACATGTTTGGGAATCCTTAGGTAAGCTAAGGATGTAAGAAACCCTGAGACTACCCCAGAGAAAGACATGCTCCTTAAATTGACCACAGTTGAAACTCTACCAGGACTGTTTTTATAAACAGCATAAATCTCAGATAACACAATTAAGGGTTCAAAGCTGTTTGTCATTGTATTTGATGGAGACATACAACCTTCTGCTTGTAATCAGAATTTAAGAAGCAGGTACCAACAGGATTTACAGAAAGCAAGACACTATCCTGGACACCAACACAGTCTGTCTCTTTTATATCCAGTCCAGAACGGATATAGATGTGGCATCACTCTGCTTCTGTTCAACTCCAGTGCCCTCTATGTGTTACTCTTGACCCCAAATTTTGTTACACTGTCAACTAAAGTCCAAAAGGTGAGCTTTGAACTGGTCATCATCAAAAATCTTCATTATTTTGGGGGGCACCTGGGTGGCTCAGTTGCTTAAGTGTCTGAGTCTTGATTTTGACCCAGGTCATGATCTCACAGTTTGTGAGAACGAGCCCCACGTCAGGCTCTGTGCTGACAGTGCAGAACCTGCTTGGGATTCTCTTTCTCTTCCTCTCTCTCTGCCCCTCCCCTGCTCACACATTCTCATTCTCTCTCTCTCTCTCTCTCTCTCTCTCTCTCTCTCTCTCTCTCTCAAAATAAATAAATAAGCATTTAAAAATCTTTATTATTTTTATTATTTTTGTCGGGGTTTTCCCAGAAACAGATTTTGTTTGGGTTCCCTAAGATAAGAACTTGAGTGTGGAAAGCTTATTTAGGAAATGAGGGGAATACCAATAGGAAGGAGGGAAGTGATGGAGGGAGAGAAGGCAACCAATAAAAGTGTTACAGAGCCAGCTACCACAGTGGACAACCTAAGCTTAATCCTCTGGAGACAGTATGGGAAATGTTGTAAAATTCACACCAAAGAATTTTCTCACATTAAGTGTTATGGGTTGAATTATGTACCCCAAACAGATATGTTGAAGTTCTAACCCCCAGTGCCTCAGAATGTAAACTTATTTAGAAATAGGGTCATTGTAGATGTGATTAATTCAGTAAAGATGTGTTCATCCTGAATAAAGTAGGCCCTGAATCCAACATGACTGATGTCATTATAAGAAGATGATATGAATTGGGGCACCTAGGTAGCTAAGTCAGCTGAGCATCTGTCTCTGGATTTCAGCTCAGGTCATGATCCCAGGGTTGTGGGATAGAGCCCCAGTGTCAGACTCCATGAGGAGCATGGAGCTTGCTTAAGATTCTCTCTCTCTCTCTGCCCCACTTGCTGTCTCTTTCTCTCAGAAGGAGGAGGAGGAGGAGGAGGAGGAGGAGGAGAAGGAGAAGGAGAAGGAGAGGAGAAGGAGAAGGAGAAGAAGAAGGAGGAGGAGGAGGGGAAGGAGAAGGAGAGGAGAAGGAGAAGAAGAAGGAGAAGAAGGAGAAGGAAAAGAAGAAGGAGGAAGGGGAGGAGGGGAAGGAGAAGGAGAAGGAGAGGAGAAGGAGAAGAAGAAGAAGAAGAAGAAGAAGAAGAAGAAGAAGAAGAAGGAAAAGAAGAAGGAGGAAGGGGAGGAAGGGGAGGAGGGGAAGGAGAAGGAGAAGGAGAAGGAGAAGGAGAAGGAAAAGAATAAGAAGGAGGAGGAGGAGGAGGAGGAGGAGGAGAAGGAGAAGAAGAAGAAGAAGAAGAAGAAGAAGAAGAAGAAGAAGAAGAAGAAGGAGGAGGAGGAGGAGGAGAAGGAAGAAAGGGAGGAAGGGGGGGGGGAGGAGGAGGAGGAGATGTGAAGCTAAGAGGGAAGAATGTCATGTAAAGATGAAGACAGAGATGGACTCATACAGCTACAAGCCAAGGAACACCAAGGATTAATGGTGACAGCAGAAGTTAGGATAAGGCAAGGAAAGGTTCTACCCAGAGTCTCAGAGAGAGCATGGTCATGGTAACGCCCTGATTTTGGACTTCTAGCCTCCAGAAATGTGAAAGAATAAAATTCTGTTGTTTTAGGGCCAGTTTTCATACTTTGATAGGGAAGTCCTAAGAAATGAATACACTGAAGGACGTGGGATATTTATACACTACCATCAGTCACTGGTTGAGGACTGGTTGAGGACTGCTCAACCAGTGACTGATGGGAGTTCAGCCCACAGCACTTCTTGATCTTCACACACAGGCTGAGCAGCTTTTTGAGGTTCCAGAACAATCCTCAGGCATAGAGATCCAGTTACTGGCAGCTGGAAGTCCACCAAGTCCCCAGGCTAGTGGCAGAAAAAGATAGAGAGATTTGAAGCCTGAGAAGGACTCAATGCATTCTCACTGGTTTGAAGACAGGGGCACTTGCCTCTAGAAATAATGAATGGCCCCCACTGACAGCCAACAAGAAACCGGCCTCTACCAACAACCTGCACGGACTTGGAAGTGGATTCCTACCCCCAAGCTTCCAGATTAATGCCAGTTAGCCTGGACTTTGGCCTTTTGAGACCTATTATGGCCGTCAAGTTCTGATGTGGTTTGTAATACACCATAGATATCTGAAACAAGGACTTTTATGCCTTTTGGTTACAGTTGAAATACTTCTCCAGATTGGTTATGTTGTATACATTATGTCTAACCTCACAAAAACATTGAAAAGTGCCTTCTGTATAATTAGCCCCATTTTGCCAATAAAAAAATTGAGTTTCACATAGGTCAAGCGACTCATGTATATTTACCACCACTGTCCCCATTATTTTTACTCCTGCCTTTTAATGATAAAACAATACTCAAACCTCTACTTTTAGCAAATCATTTCCCAATCTGTGCCAAGTAAAAGAACTCTGGTGTGGTCGCTGACATGGGCTGGGCTTCTTGCCCCAGGGGAAGGGAAGTGTCACTGTTGTATGGCTTAGATGGGCACATGACCAAAAGCATGTTGACCTCTCCAGGAAATCAGTGGGAAGCAGATGCCCTATAGGGAAGCAAGGGTCCACCTACCGTTCACCATATGTCAAGCGGTGACAGGTCAGCATTTGTCTAAGAGGTAGGCATTCTGAGAGTTGTCACCTGGGAGCATATGGCAATTGGGATAGAAAAAAACAAACAAACAAACCCCCTAACATGTCAGGTGTTAAACACCAGTTGCCAAAAATATATATTGTTTATGACAGCTTTTAATTTCTGGAGAATCATGGAGAGGCATATTCCCCCAGGCAACTTTGTGGAACTACAATTATACTCAATAAGCTGCAACAACTAAATACAGCAAAATGGCCGGCCCTACGGTAGTAGGATTGTTCCATGCTCCTAAAAATATGGCCCCAAATAATTACCTAGGCCATCATATATTATCATCCAGACAAATAGAAAAGCAGACAAATGATTAGAACAGACACTTCAAAAAAGTAGGTATCCAAGTGGCAAATAGATATATGAAAAGGTGCTCAATTTCATTAGGCATCAGGGAAATACAAACTGAAACTCCACAGAGACACCATTGACAATCCAACAAAATGACTAAAATGAGAAAGACCAACAATATCAATTGTTGACCTGGGATGGGGACCGACTGGAAATTTCAAATATTGCTGCTGGAAGGAGTATAAATTAGTACTTTAGGAAAATGTTTTAGCACTATTTACTAAAGTCGAATGTCCCCTGACTATATGACCTAACAATTCCACTGTCAAGTATACCCAACAGACATGTGTGTACATGTTCCCAAATGACATATAAACGAGCGTTCAGACATTATGATGTGGTGCTTGAAAATCAACACTCCACATATGAGACCCAGTAGACAGCTTCTTGGTTCCTATCAGGTTGTAACACATGCTTTCCATTTGTAGCATACTGAGTTATCCAGCCATGAGTTAGGCAGGTAGGGATTAAAATAATGGCTGTACTATTTTATTAGCTATGTGGCTTTGAATACTTATGCATCAGCTTACCTGTCTTTAAAATGTAGGCCAGAGCAATACCTATTTCATTAGATTGTAGTAAGAACTCATGATGCTAATGTAAATATAGCAGTTAGAACAGTGCTTAGCACATAGTAAATGCTCCATAAATTAGATGCCATGTATCAAGCCATCTCTCTTTCCCTATTTATACAGCTGTATGCTCAGGTATGTTTCAGACATACTCAAGCAGGTTCAGCTAAAGGTGAACTTCAGATGAGCACTTCAGTCAACGAACAGGTAAGCATCCAGTGATATCGTAAAAATCAAATCTGTTAATTGATAAATGTTGACATTAATAGGTGACAGAGGAATAACTTTATAAGGATGCATTTATTTATGAGCATATATCTTGCTAATATTTTTTATAAGACTGGAATGTTGATAACATGCTTCATTAAGCATATGTGATTTTGAACTCAATAGCGTACCTAAAATACTTATATTAATTGTATGCACATATAAACATTTGTTTCATCAAGATTTTCTTTTATTTTCAGCACTACTAATTTAACCGAAGGTTTACAAGTTTGAAGGAGTACAGAAGTTGTAGGATAACCTTGAGGTCTTACGTTCAGATGTCAAATAGATCACAGAAATGATATAAAAGTTTGTGGCAAGGAAGATGGATACATAGTACTAAAGAAATAGGAGAAAAATTGGAAGCAAAAATGAAGGAGTAATATACTTGGATAAACCCAACAGAAACACTAAAATATCAATGATCAAGCTACAATAATGTGGAAAACATAACTTTTTTTTTTTGCTTGCTTCAACTCATTCTCTCTGATAAAACATGCCCCTAATATTCATTTTCTAGCTCTTGAGTCCTTCCAGTGACTACCAACAGTGGCAGGGACAGACTTTTGATAGAATCCATTTGTACCTTCCAAGATAATGTTAATATTTTGCTCTTTCAGGAATGCCAGCATTGAAAAAAGAAAGTCCCTGAATGACAGCTATGCAGCAGCCTCAGGAACAAGTCCTAGAGGGAGAAAGAGGACACAGCGCTCAGCACAGACTTCTCCAGAAAAAATGGAGTCAATAGGTTAGCTGATATGCTAGGGTATGTGGAGAAGAGCTTTACATCAAGGGCAGAGACTGGGGTGGGGAGAGAGGGAAGCACAGAACTAATGACAGCAAAAGATTAAGCAACAGAAAAGATGGAGAAATTATTAAAACACCAAGGGAAAAATAACTAAAGGAAAAAAGCAATCATATTACACAAGTTGAGTTGGCTCAGCTGGGAGTAATATTTGCATAGATATAATAATGAAAGCACAGTACTGATTTAATACATTATGACAAGACTATGTCGTATTAGGAGAGTCAAGGAGGAAGGAAGAGTGTGATAGGGACAAAGAGAGGACATGAATGTGTCAGTCTGGTTTAGGATATGTGGGTAAGAAAACAAAACTTTCTCTTAGCAGAAAATCAAAAGGTAGCAATATAATTATATTACATATGGAGGTACTATCCAAAGAAAATCCAAGAGTTTATAGCGGCTATATTCAGAGGTAAGAATGGCAGGATTTGAGGGAATCTTTTTCATTATTAGATTTGCAGTATTATTTCATTTCGAATCTATGTACCTATACTATTCTGACATTAAAAAAACCACTAAATGAACAAGGGGTTAATCTTTGGACTCAGTCTTGATTCTGAAAAGAACAACATGGCTAGTAGTGTTTATAATAAAATAATGCATAAATTAAATGTATTAATGTATTGTAAATAACTATTTGGTTCCACTCAGTGGCTTACATGATACTCATAAAAGCATGGTCACCAGCCTGGTCCCCAATTAGTCAAAGTCTGCCAGAATTAAGATACAAGAAAAAGGTACAACATGACTAGACTGCTATCATTTTTATTGGACCAATGCTAAATTCAATATTTAAGAATATAATGGCACTTAGTACTATAATTTGACAGGATTGTTGCATTATGTTTGTTTTTCCAGAGTAGCCTCTTAGCTCTTCACCATTCTTAACAATTTTGACTTCATTTGAATATCCTATGAGACAGTCAATCCCCCTGGCTCTCTCCCCCAGTCACCCTAAGGATAGATAGAATCTATTTTATCTATTTCACTTGCAGCCTGTTGGCACACCTGCTGACACTCCCTTGACCAAATGGGGCCAAATAAGGTCCTTCAGGAACACACCTCCTTCTGCTCACCGCTGTGTCCAGGGAGCATGAGCAAGAACATGAATGAGAAAGTAATGAAAACTTGCTTTTGTTTGTCTCATTGCTTGTGTGCTCACATGGTGAAAGAAACAGAACCTAGGGGCACCTGGGTGGCTCAGTTAAGGTCCGACTTTGGCTCAGGTCATGATCTCACGGTTCACAAGTTTGAGCCCCTCGACAGGCTCTGTGCTGACAGCTCAGAGCCTGGATCCTGCTTCAGATTCTATCTGTCTGTCTCTCTCTCTCTCTCTCTCTCTCTCTCTCTCTCTCTCTCTCCCCCCTTCCCCTCTGCTTGTGTTCTCTCTCTTTCTCTCTCAAAAATAAATAAACATGAAGGAAGGAAGGAAGGAAGGAAGGAAGAGAAAGAAAGAGAGACAGAGAAAGAAAGAAAGAAAGAAAGAAAGAAAGAAAGAAAAGAAAGAAAGAAAGAAAGAAAGAAAGAAACCTATGTTCAGTTAAAACCAGGCATTTAGCTGATACCCAGACTAAAATGGCAGTATTCAGGATCAGCAAGGAAAAAAATCAGAAAAAAAAAAACTGCAGAGTGTGAGAAAAAATATACAAAGAGGAAAGTAAGATAATCATGAGCCTAGAGCATGTATTGTTTTTAGCTCCCTAGTACATATCTATTCTTCACGAAACCCAGCTCCAGGGCAGGATCTGATGGGTTCAACCAATCATAGAAATCCCAACTCCTTTGTCAAAGGTCATTTTCTAGATAAACCAACTAAATTTTTTTCTCTTTTTTTCCCTTTTTTTGTTTAATTTCAGATTTACTGAGGTATAACAGACAAATAAAACAGTAAGTTATTTAACACGTACATTGCGGTGATTTGATATACATATACATTAGGGAAGAATTTCTCCCACCTAGTTAATTAACACAACCATCACCTCATATATTTCCCTTCTTTTTTCCCTCTTGGTAAGAATATTTAAGTTCTGCTCTCTTAACAAATTTCAATTATACAATATAGTATTATTAAGGACAGTCACAAGGTTTTACATTAGATTCTCAGGCCTTATTCACCTTAGAGCTGCAAGTCTGTACTCTTTTACTAATCTCTCCCTATTTCCCAAGCCCTGGCAACCACTTCCCTTCTCCCTGTTTCTGAGCTTGACTGTTTTGTTTTGTTTTGTTTTTTTTCTTTTTTAGATTTCACATATAAGTGATACCACGTGGTATTTGTCTTTGTCTGTCTGGCTTATTTCACTCAGCATAGTGTCCTTAAGGTCCATCCATGTTGTTACAAATGGCAGGATTTCCTTCTTTCTCGTGGCTGAACATTCCATTGTGTATATACACCACGTTTTCTTTACCCATCCATCCTTTGATGGACTCTCAGGGTGTTTTCCTATACTGGCTATAGCCAACTAGGTATGTATTTACCTTAAACAAAAGATTTGCTCTAGGCCAGTCCAGTGTGCATAGTACTCAGAAAATTTGCTCAGTAATTATGGAAAACTCCAGTCTCTTGGCTTCCATCTTGTGACCATGAGGCATCAGAAAGCTGACCTAAAAAAGCAAAGTGTAGAGAAGCACAAAATAAGAAAGTAGAACCCTCCACAAACCATGTCTGAGAGTTGCCTCACCTCTAAACTTTTGGTCGTGTGACCCAATAAATCCCTTCTACTGTTGAAGACAGTTTGACTCCCATATTCTTTTACTTGCAACAGAAGCTTCTAAGTGACACTGTACCTAATGGACAAGATGCACGGAGAAGCCAAAGAGGGATAGAGTATCAGGCACCAAGACAGAGAATTGAATGCATCTGAAAATAATTCCATTCAAACTGAGTCCAGAAGACAAAGAAAAAACTCAGTGCTGGAAACTAGAAGATAATTGCTTAATTACAGTTTGGGGACAGCACTTGTAAAAGGGGAACATTTCACCCCAGTGGGACTGCAGAGAAGGAAATTACTCATTGTTCTCATACTGGTAAAAGCTAAAATCCCTTGTCTAAGGATTATTGTTCTCTGCGATGGCTCCATAATATTCTGTTAACTTGCTTATAGATTTTTTTTTAAAAGGCATGTTTTCTCTGTGAGCTTTAGAGGAAATGAATAAGGACAAGGAGAAGAAGAAGAGTTGGCAGTTTAATGAAAGAAACTTAGAGCGTGTATTTTCATATACATGATGGATCTGGCAGAATCTTATATTTGCCAGTTACTTTGTTATTTTATTTTTAAATGTTTTATTTATTTTTGAGAGAGAAAAAGCATGAGCAGGGGATGGGTAGGAAGAGGGGGGACAGAGGATCCTAAGCAGGCACCACAGTGATAGCAGAGAGCATAATGCAGGGCTTGAAGCCATAAACACTGAGATCATAACCTGAGCTGAAGTCGGATGCTTAACTGACTGAGCCAGGCAGGTGCCCCTGTAACAGTTATTTTAAATGTTGAAGCTTGAACTTTTAGATAAAATAATATAACAGAAATTTCTGCTCTATGGTACTGAGCAATCTCCCCACTCCAGCCTTCTTTCTGTCCAGGGAGACATTGGGTCAAATTGTGGATTGGGCCTTTGAAACCTTCCTTCCCTCAGCCCTAGTCTCCCTCGCTTAGCTCTGTAAGGATTCCACTTGCTGGCAAATGAAATTATTCTGTGGTAAGAGGACTCTTGATTTGTGTATTAAAGTTACACCTCCACAGGTTGCTTTTAACGCCCAAAGTCACTACTAAATTACCCATCTCCTCTTAGATTTCTGACTCAATGACCACAGAAAGAATATAGCTCTTAAATTCACCCAAACACACATGTTCAGAACTCATGGAATATTACGTGGTTGTTTACAAAAGACAAAAACCAGATTCTAGAGAGACTAGACCCGAGGAGTACACGAAAGGTCAAAGAACTTAAGGAATGACTGCATTTCACTAAGTCTAAGATGCACTCTTTTTTTCATTTTTGATCTCAGGAATTGAGCTGTATCTGACCACTGGCTACTGTTATGATGTAGTTCTAACTGTCTGCATGCATGTGACTCTCATCATAGATGTTCACATTGTTGGCACTTCAGCTAATATGTGAATTGTTGGCCCTTCATGTGCTGAGTTTAAGTGCCCTTTAAAATGTCCTCCTCGTTGTGTTAGTTTGCTAAGGCTACCATAACAAAGTACCATCCCAGGGTTTTTCTTCTGTGTGTCCTAATCTCCTCTTATAAAGGCACCAGTCAGATTGGAGTAAGACCCATCCTAAGGGCCTCATTTTATCTTAATCACCTCTTTTTTTTCTATTTATTTTTTTTTAATTTACATCTAAGTTAGTTAGCATATAGTGCAACGATTTCAGGAGTAGATTCCTTAATGCCCCTTACCCGTTGAGCCCATCCCCCCCCCACAACCCCTCCAGCAACCCTCTGTTTGTTCTCCATATTTACGAGTCTCTTCTGTTTTGTCCCCCTCCCTGTTTTTATATTATTTTTGCTTCCCTTCCCTTATGTTCATCTGGTGTGTGTCTTAAAGTCCTCATATGAGTGAAGTCATATGATATTTGTCTTTCTCTGACTAATTTCGCTTAGCATAATACCCTCCAGTTCCATCCACCTAGTTGCAAACAGCAAGATTTCGTTCTTTTTGCCTTAACCGCCTCTTTTAAGGCTCGATCTCCAAATGTAGTCACCTTCTGAGTTACCGAGGGTGAGGGCTTCAACACGTGAGTTTTGAGGGGCACATAATTCCCACAACACTGGGATGAAAAATTCTAAGATGTTAAAGCTCTATGCAGTGATTTGTGAGTTTTTCTTCCCTAGGGATAGATAAAATTATGAGACATGTTAGGATGAGTGGCATCTGTGCAGATTATTTACTTATTCCTTCCAGCAACCAACCCACCCTTATGTACTCTCTGATGCTTGTGGTAGGGTAGGAACCACAGACCCCACACCTCCCTGCCCCGTGGCTTCCTGGTGAGCTCTGCCACTGGGAGACCCAACAGGGAAACTGGAAGGTGGGAAAGGGGGATAAAGGACTTATTTTCTGTGTCAGTATTAATCCAATATCAGAGGCAGCTGTAGGTAGCCTCAGCCTCAAGATTCTTTAGGCAGTTCCAGAACCAGCCATAGAGCAGGCGCCTAGAGAAAAGACCACCCACGCTCACATCAGCCATGCGGTAGTGCCCAGAGGTTCAAGCACCAGCCACAAAGGGCCAAGCCCCCAGGTTTGGTGAACCCATCTCTTTTTATTCTCTACCACGGCAGCTGCTTACTGCAGTTTCCATATCGTGGGAACCTCAGCAGCCCCTTTTTATACTTTCGCCCTTCCAGCAGTTCCTGTATTAAATTGCTTCAATCAGAAATACCTGGTATGGTTCATCTTTCCCTATATAGACCCTGATTAATATAATGCCTTAGATTCGATGAGATAAAGTAACTCGAAAATATTTAAGTACACCTAGGGGCGACTGCGCGTCTCAGTTAGTTAAGCATCTGACTTTTGATTTTGGCTCAGGTCACAATCTCACAGTTCATGAGTTCAAGCCCTGCATGGGGCCGGGTGGTGGCAGTGGGGATCCTGCTTGGGATTCTCTTCCTCTCTCTCTCTGTTCCTCTCCCACTTGTGTGCTCTCTCTCCCTCAATCAAAACTAAATAAATAAACTTTTAAAAAAGTTTAAAAGGAAAATACTTAAGTACATCTAAATGTTCTGTTTATTTGTATGGTTTCTATAAACCACTTTATGTAGCTATTTTACCTCAATTATCCACTTCTTCAATTTGGAGTTTTAAAGTGTATTTTTCTGGGGGCGCCTGGGTGGCTCAGTCAGTTGAGCGTCTGACTTAGGCTCAAGTCATGATCTCACCGCCTGTGAGTTCAAGCCCCTTGTTGGGCTCTATGCTGACAGCTCAGAGCCTGGAGCCTGCTTCAGATTCTGTGTCACCCTCTCTCTCTGCCCCACCCCCACCCCTTGTGCTCTGTCTCTCTCTCTCAAAAATAAACATTAAAAATAAAAAAAAATAATAACAGTGTATTTTCTGTATACTTTTCAGTCTTTACAGATTCACGCTAACAGATTAATTGGCTTTATATTGTATTTGTAGCTTCTGATTCCCACATGTACTCAAAACTTTATCTATAAAAGGTAACCATACACAAAAGAATATATACACAGGTTTGCTAAGGGCAAAATGCACCTATATTTTGTAACTGTCTGTTGAAGGTACATTTTGATAGGAATGGGAGAGATAATTTTGAAAATGTTTGTGACAAAATATTTTAATGCATGTAAATTGTCCTGGATAAATTCAACTGTCACTGAGGATAAGAGAACTTCCTAGATTTGGTATTTCTCTCTCAGAAACTTCTTAACATGTGAGTTCTGGCTTTTTCTTTTTTCACTAGAAATGTCTAAATTTTATGTCTAGTACAAACAAGGCCTCTATACATCTCTATGACCTAAAATAAGCCACTCTCCAACTCTGACCTCAGTCATCCCATGAGATAAACAAGGGGTTGGACAAGATCAGTGATCCTGATCTTTAAATACCAAAGACACATTTCTCACCTGTCTCTCATAAACCCAATATTTAAACAATGTTTCTCCACCAACAAGACTGCATTTAAGTTTGGACTTCCCAATATCTATCATTTTTATTAATTTTTTTTAAAATTTCACTTATTTTGAGAGACAGAAAGAAAGAAAGAAAGAGAGCAAGCAGGTGAGGGGCAGAGAGAGAGAGGGAGAGAGAGAGCCCCAAGCAGGCTCCACACTGACATCGTAGAGCCTGACACAGGGCTCAAACTCATAAACCATGAGATCATGACCTGAGCTGATATCAAGAGTCAGACACTTAACTGACTGAGCCACCCAGGCTCCCCCCAATATCTATTAATCACAGACATATATAACTTTCAATTGGATATTTTGATTTTCAAATTTCTTTTTCTAAATTTACTTCAACTTTTTAAAAATGTGGAACATCATTTGGTAGCCCCATTATTATGCTCATGAACCATCTCTAGGTGTTTCAGATTCAGGGCCACTGGTCTCAGTAGTCTTTTTGCGTTTATAGCCTAACCTCGGCACTCTGAGGTAAATTCCAAGGTGTGTGCCAAACATTCCCTTAACCAGAATCTTCATCCAAATGTACATCATGAGAACTGAAATAGAGTGGGACGAAATGGAATACGTTTGGCTCCTACAGGCTTACTTTATCAATCACTCTGTTAGAAAATAAAGCTGTTTTTAATCCCATAAGATTCAATCATGCTTATAAAGACCAAGTTTTGAGACTATATATTCAAAAATCACAGAGTTGAAAGGAGTCTCAGCTAATCAGTCCAACTGGATCCTTTGTTTCCAGTGGTCCTGCCCAATATTTGTCCAAATTATGCTTGAATAAATTAAACTGACAGGGAGAATCACGGTGCTGTGTAATTAAAAGCATTCAGACTTCCGTACCCTACATAGTTTTCCATTGCCTGAAACCAAAGACCCATCCACATCCTTTTCATATTCCATTACCGACACAGAGAAGGTAGTCATTAAACAATCTCCAATGCTGAAGGAAAACTCAGATCTACTCAGTGGCATTTACTGGATAGTTTTGCTTTTGTTCACCTGCATGAAAGGGAAACCATCACACCCTGTGTTTATCTGCACAGGCAAAGTTAAGGAGACAGTTAATGCAATCATCTGGATAATTCAGGTCAATGGGAAAATGCAGTCACTTCAGTGAAAGGGAGTTCAGGGTTATCTAAATGATGCAGATTGGCATTTGTTTTGGTTACATCGAAATAAACTGAAATACTTAATCTGTATATGCAATCTTCCTCCCACATGCCATGTCCATTAGAAAGAACATTTCTGCTTCTTTTAGCTGGCTTTTCCTGGTTTGCAACTTATATTTTTAGAATGGATTTGTATCACCCATTATTCGAGTAATTATCAGTTTCTAGCAGATCTGTTGATTTTCTTAATTAAACTTAGCTAACAAATCATTAAAAAAAGAGAGAAAAATGCAACAGTGTTTCCCAGTCCAATTAAATAACTATTCCTTATTTTATTCTGTTGCCCCTAGACTGCAAAGTAAATTGTGCATAAAACAACACTTCTAATTTTACTACTGTCATCTTAGGCTCATGGTTCCAAGTTGCAAAGAAAAAAAATATCTTAGAACACTGTTATTTATTGAGAATAACATAACCAGCTTGTGTCTCGAGGCAGATGATAAAAGGAAACTATAAAAGAGAAGCAACTTTGGAAGTTTCACAAAAGGAAAATGCAGACTTTCAGAGACATCTCAAATTATTTTCTGGAGGTGAAATTTGTTAGAATGAATATGGGAATTTTTTTGCTCTCATCTTGCTGCCTCACTTACTTTTTGACTTGAAATTGAATACTGTGACACATAAAATAAATTGTCTCTCTCTTTTCAAACGTTTGTATATGACCAAATGCTATTTCCTGTCAGTTTCCTAAACAATTAATTTTTTCCTTTGTAATATTTCTCAAGGAAATTTATTTTATTTGCTTTCACAGATAGCAATCTGATCTAGGCCTTTAATTCCTGAGCCAAGGACAATCGTAACAATCTCCGCACTGGGGTCCCTGCCTCTACTCTCCTCCCGAATCTAGCACAGGACCAATGTGGGCAGTGATCTAGAGCAAAGACTCGAGCCAGGCCTGAGTTCCAATCTCAGCTCCAGCAGAGTGACCTCAGGCATGTTACTTTACCCTCCCACTCCTGTTTCTTATCTCGAAAATACCTAATTGATCCTGGAACTGTTTATACCCTGTTCTGCTCTGTAGTTCCTTCAGGCTTCCATGTCAACTGACTTCTAGTGGGATCAGCCAGCAGGTGGCGTTAATGAGTGGAGGGTGAGAGGAAAGAAAAAGCCAGAATACTTCATGTCCTCCCTACCCCTCCTCAGACAGAGGGCCTTCCTTCTGCAATGGCCTTGCTCCCTCCACAGCTCCAGCTCTCTCATGATAAGCCTACTAAGATTACAACCTTGACCTTGACCCAGTGACCACCCCCCCCCCGCAAACTCTGGCCTCCTCCATCACTGCCTCCTTTTGTCATCCTTCCGGCCCAGATGTGATAGCAGCTTCCTGACGCAGTGAATCTAAGGTGTTTTAACCTCCCCTGTTGGCCTCCTATCAATTCCATCACCTGTGTATTAGGTGCCCTCTGTTTGAAATATTCAAGATAAGGTTTTCCCAGTCAGAACCAGTTAAACGCTGAGTGATCCAGTACCTTACAGTGTTATTGAAAGATTTAAATGAGCTGATATACAAAACAAAACAAAACAAAACACCACTGAGAACAGTACTTGGAACTTGATAAATATTAGTGATTATTAAATGTTGTTACATACTAGTGCTCCACTAAGAAATGGGAAATCCCCTGAGCTTTATTCTTATGAGTGACACAACTGAGTTCACATTATATTAATACTCCGATTCCATAAACTTAGTTAGTTCACCTGTGGGAACTGAGAATCCAGAAATCCAGGATCCAGATCCTACTCCTCAATTTCTCAAGTCCCCAAAGGTGACTCACATATACTCATAAACAAGTTGATTCCTTCTTTTCAAAGTGCATAATTTAGCACAAGACCTAGTATCCACAGTGTATTGGCTTCCTAAGGCTACCATGACAAAGTACAACAAACTGAGTTGTGTAACAGAACAGAAATTGATTCACTCAGAGTCCTGGGAGCTGGGAGTCTAAAATCAAGGAAATCAGCAGGCCCATGCTTCCTCTGAAGGCTCTAAGGAAGACTCTTTCGTTGCCTCTTCCTAGCTTCTGGTAGTTGCCAATAGCCCCCCATGGCAATCCTTAGAATCCGTTGGCCTACAGACACCTCACTCCAGTTTCCTTGTGTATGTCTCCAAACCCCTCTCTGCTTACAAAGATACCAGTCATTGGATGAGGGCCTCCCTAGTCTTAACTTGATTATACCTACAATAACCCTATTTCCAAAGAAGGTCAACATTCAAAGGCACCTGGGGTTAGAACTTCAACATCTTTTTTTTTTTTAATGTTTTTATTTATGTTTGAGAGAGAGAGAGAGAGAGAGCAGGGGAAGGACAGAGAGAGGGAGACACAGAAACATAAACAAGCTCCAGGCTGTCAGCACAGAGCTTGACGCAGGGCTCAAACCCACGAACTGTGAGATCATGACCTGAGCTGAAGTCAGATGCTTAACCGACTGAGCCACCCAGGTGCCCCAGGACTTCAACATATCTTTCTGGGGAATATGATTCAACCCACAACACATATATGTTGCTCTAGACATACATCTTTCCTGTGTAATGCTAGTTAATTATCACAAAATGCCTGAAGTGTTATTATCCCCATTTTAGAAAGGGAGAAGCTGCCATTAGAGAAGTCAAGGGACCTAACCAAAGTGCAACGTACAGTAATGTATTGCAAAATCAGAACCTAAAGTCAGGTTTTTTTGGAACTTAGACCACTCTTCTTCCAATTATACCATTTAACCCTTGAATTCAGAGAGAACACTGATCTTAGTACTTAATGAGGTTTAAGTTCCTGAGTATTCCACCAAACCCTATGTTGCATTTCCAGATTTAGCCAAGCAGCCATGTGAAGGCCTAGAAGATCAGTATGTTCTGTATGAGTCAGCTGTTGTTGCATAGCAACCATAACCTCATGCCCTAGATGCATGATGCCTCTGGGGTCAACTGATCAATGCAGATCTGCTCCCTGTGAGGTCACTCACATTTCTGGGTTTGGCTGGCTGTTGACTCAACTGATTCAGCCTGCCACTGTTCCACATGTCATTCATCCTTCCCCTGAGACCAAGAAGCTAGCTTGGACTTGTTTTCACGGTGATGGTAGAGGTGAAGAGAGAAGGCATGCCCCAATGTGCAACGCCAAGTCAAGCCTCTTCTGCCTCCGCTGGTTGCTCATATCCCTTTGGCCAAAGCAAGTTTCACGGCTGATCCCGGTGTCAAGGGGCAGGGCAGGGCATGCTGCTCATATCGAGAGGGAACTACAAAATAACATGACAACGGGCATAGATAGAGGGAAGGGGGAAGAACTGGAGCCCTCACTGCAACTTTCTTTGCCACCTTAGAGTAACTCTGGTGAGTGGTTTCCTTCTTCTAGCTAGCACAAGGACCACAGAGCCGCTGAATACCTGACGCTGACTCCTCTCCTCTTCACCCAACGAGTGGTCTTCCTACAGTCCCTCAATAAATTTTCAAACTTCTTACAATTCTGTGGCTGCCTTTCACATAAGCCTTGAGCCTATTCAAAATGAAAGGGTCATCATTTCAGAAATACAGAAGTACTTGTAGAATGGAGAAACATATAAATTTTTTTACTGCAGCGGACGGAATCATTTACATTGAATCATATTTCTGTCTCTCCCCCAGTTCCAATATTCTTCTTCATATTTCAGCAGAAGGTTTAATTTTTCACTTTGACACTGTGATTCAACCTCCT
Organism: Panthera leo; assembly: GCF_018350215.1. NCBI lineage: Eukaryota > Metazoa > Chordata > Mammalia > Carnivora > Felidae > Panthera > Panthera leo. Next base: position 142,108,431 of record NC_056687.1, on the reverse strand, counting down.
CTTCAATAGCTTATATCTAAAGAAAGTGTATTTTAGAAATCTCAGCAACAGATTCTCTTTGTTCTTTAAAAACAAAATCGGACATTAACGGTATTTCAAGTGCATTCATATGCTGAGTTTTCCTCAGAAAACCTTTTTTTTCTAGATTTTACTCCATTGCATGTAGATTCATGATTGGTCCTCAATAAAAATTTGTTGAATAAATTAATGAATGAATTGACATATGCCTGAGCATCCATTATCTCAATCAATAACGTCCATACAGGAATGGTGATATTGCTTATGAAATTTGTAAACAAGATTATTTCCATCCCGAATGCAGCAACCACAAGGAACACATGGTTTAGAGGTGCCTGAGTGGCTCAGCTGGTTGAGCGTCCACCCTCGGCTCAGGTCACGATCTCACAGTTTGTGGGTTCGAGCCCCGCATCAGGCTCTGTGCTGACCGCTTGGGAGCCTGAAGCCTGCTCTGGATTCTGTCTCTCCCTCTCTCTCTTCCCCTCCCTGACTCACCCTCTGTCTCTCTCTTTCAAAAGTAAACATTGAAAAATAATACAAATTTTAAACATAGCAATGTATGGTTTAATGCTGTTAAGCTGGACTTGTCATTTCATCTCCTATTTGGCTCAGTACGAGAATGAGTTTTCAGCTCTTCTCCCACCCAGGAAGTTGCACCCCTAATCTCTTCCACTATCCCAGTATGGCAAAGAACACATGGATGGCCCAGAGCTACACCAGGACTAGTGTGGCAGGGTAGGCAGCCATCTTTTCAGAGTACTCTATAATGTACAATCTTTCTCATAATCATTCAATTACACATTTAGTTGACAAATATTTTTGACATCCTAATATTTGCCAACAACCATAGCTGCCAAGTCCAAGATGATAAGAAAAAAAAATTGCTAAAGAAAAATTAAAGAAAAAGTAATAAAATCCAGTCCTATGCTCAAAGAGTTTATAAAGTCTACCGTAGGCATATGGTCATTAGTCAAATACTCACAAAGATAAAATATAAAATCGAACCTTGATAAATGTTTTGGGAGACGGCGACACTGTGATGTTGATGCATGCAACACAGTGGTGTGACCTAGTTACAGGGGTGTGAAGGCTAAGTAGGAATTAACCGGGGAAATCAAAGTGTGAGGGAAAGCGTGCTATGCCAAAGAAAAGCAAGTACAAAAACTGCTATGGGAAGAAGCAAAGCCTATTTATTAGAAGAACTAAAAGAGGACTGGTAGGGTTGATTGCAATCAGAGCTCAAATTTTCACACCTTCCGGTGGCCACGCCCTTCGATAGTTCCCTCCCACACTAATCCTAAACGTGGCTATGTGACTTGCTTGCCGTGGGAGTGCCGGTTCCAAGTTTGGGCCGCAAAGCACCTTGAACACTGCTGCTTGCTCTCTCAGACTGTCAACCTGCCAGGAAAACAACCTGAGCTAACCTGCTAGAGGGTGAGAGGCCACACCGAGCAGAGCTGCGTCATCCCAGCCGAGGCTCTTCAACCAGCTAGCCCTCTGATGACCTGAGCCACCGATGCAGATTAAGCAAGGACTGCATCAACCCGGCCCAGCTGAGAGCAGCAGAACCACCCAGCTGCCCTATGGACTGGTGAGAAATGCTAAATAGCTGCTGTTGTAAGATGCTACGTTCGGGGGTGGTCTGTTATGCGATCGGATTCAAGACTAAAGTGGCCGGTACACAAAGCAAGGGGGAATGCTGGGCTAGACAAAGCAGGAAGAATAGGTTAGGAAACAATGTAGCGGTTCATATATCCACACAATAGTAAACAGTTGTATCTCAGCCAAACCAGCACATGTGCATCCTTCTTCGAGCAAGATCTCCAGGTTTCTTGCAGGGATCTGCACTTTCCCCACTCTGAGTCCATATGGTTTAGGTGGGGTAGAATCTAGGTAAAGTATGTCATCCAGCTTTTGGCCAATCAACATAATCTGATTCACCTAATCTGGGTAATTGGTTCAGAAGAGGACACATACCCAAGCCAGTCCAATCAGAGGGAATCCCAGGGCTGTGGCTGAGACTGCCGGGGTCGGGGGGAAGGTTTTATCCACAGCACATAAGTTAGAGTCGCTGGCAGCAGTGTTGTGGCCAAGAGATCTCACCTGAGAGGAATCCACACAGAGGAAGCAAAGGTGGCGGAGAGAGAAAGCAGATCTTTATCAAATCTTTTATCGTCCTGAGCCTTGATTGTTGGATAGGGTTACCCAATAACATTTCCTTTTTTACTTAAGTCAGCTTGAATTAGGTCGCCTATTACTTACAATCAAAAGAGTCTAAACCCACATTAAGTACTTTTGTCTTTATCCTAGGGACACCAGGAAGACCTTGAAGGGTTTTAAACGGGGTGGGGGAATGAATGAGTAAATTTGCACTTCAGAATAAATACCCTTTGGATGCTGTGTGGGAATAGATTAGAGAAGCTGGAGGCTGAGTGGTAGAGAAGCCTTCAGATGGTTTTTTTGTAGGAGTCCAGGTGAGAGCAGATGGCCACTTGGACTAAAGTCAGGTAAAAATAAGGCCCACTTTGAGCAATCACTTAACAGAAATAAAAACTGTACTAGAAGAAAGGAACTTTCCGGGCATACCAATTCTTCCTCTGTGCCTGTAAACCAAGGCACGTAGCCCATTCCTAGAGTCACAGAGGCCATGCTGCTGGCAATGCCTGTCACACACTGCTGGGTGGCCCCTGCTCACCTCCTGTCTCTAGTCTCACTTCTCCTCACACCTCCAACTCTGAATACGCTCCTTCTCTCACCTAACATTGGCAGAATCCCCCAGACTCTCCTCTTTGAATTTAAAGGCCTTCAGCATTACACGTGGCTCTTGACTGTCCATCCCTACCTTCTCCCTGGTTTCAGTGCCAGAGCTTTACATCTTTCTAATCAAAATTTTAGGTCGCGGTACCAAGACTAATTCTAGGTGATAACAGATTTAGCTAAGAGCAAAAGCGGTTCATCAGAGCATTTTGGTAACAGTGAAAACTTCCACCAACAAGGAGATTGTTACATGAATATGGTAATGCGTAATGGTACATAAACTTTAAAGTGACCACGGTGAAGATATTGTAGGAAGATACAAATATTTGTGAAGCAACACATATTGTATGCCCAGTATACTTATATCTAGATAAAAATGTATGTAACACGTATAAGTGAATGTTCATGAAATGACAGTAGTTGCGTGGTAAGATGTTTGCATAAGGGAGACCGTTTGTCCCTCGGATTTCTAAACTTTCCCTGATCTCATTTCACTTTTTAGAACTTGCAAAAAAAGAGAAAGAAGTCATAATGCCATCTCATCCTCCAGTGAGTCCCACTGGCTGGTAATCTATCCAACTCCAGTTTTATAAAGATGTATTGAATTCATTTAGACATCACATTACACTTGCTGCTAATGCTGTGCCCACTTTATGGATGTGGGAAGCAGCATCCTGGGAGAGTAATGTTAATGGAAACGTTAGAAGGGTCCACAATCCCATATCTGCAGTTCTGAGATCCAAAAAGCTGTGAAAAAACTAAAAGCTTTTTGTAAGGCATTTGACGGCAAGACCGGACCTGAACGGACATGAGGCTACTTTTATCACTCGGTGTGAATATTCCTCAATTTCCTTGCAGCAAGATGAGTGTGTGTGTGATTAACAGGGTTCTTTCTAGTCTCTGATGTGTTGTACAATAGGCAGTATATGTACCGTATTACTTTCCTAAGATCCAAAAATTCTGATACACCTCCGGCCTCAGAGGTTTCCTATAGAAAATTGTGGAATGGATTCTTCTTCAGGTTCAACGGTGTAGAGATCATAATAATTCTCCTAATCATCATATGACTGCAGTCCCCGGAGCTAGTATTGCCACATACGTTACGTGCCAGATAACTTTCGTGCTGACTCCTCGGTGCATTCTTCAGTCATTTCATCCGCACAGCAACACTACGCGGAAGCTTTTGTTATCTCAGCTCTGTAGCTGAAGGAAGCGATGCTCTGAGAGAAATAACCGGACCACAATCACACAGTGGCCAGCAGCGGGGTTGGCGTTGGCGAGATTTCTATGGGCTACTTTAGCAATAAAGATTCCTCTGCTTCTCAAGTAATTCTGCTTCTAGGATTAATTGTACTTTCATCCCCACAACTCCTGGCTTAGGCAAACTCTGTTCCTGCCTCTGCTCTGTCCCGCAGCCCTGATTTAGACCAGGCAAGTGAGTCACCTCATACACTGGCTACTCTTTAAAGCGATCAATGTTGAATGTTTTGGTTCTTTCTGCTTTCCTGGGAAAGAAAAATATGCCTTACAAAGCAGTTTCCGCAAGTCAGACACACTGCTTGCCATACAGTATCGTCTTTCAGCTTCCCAACAGGGACTGAGATAGATTTTATTGTTTTAGTTTTCAGGGGAAGATACCAAAACTGACCATGCGGTGACCTCAAAGTTGTTCCAGACAGAACTATGTTTATTGAGTGACAACATCAAATAGGGCTGTGTTTATCAAAGTGTAATTTGTGAATGGACATCATCCAAATCACGGAGATCTCTAGTTCCCTCTCTAGACCAACCTAATCAAAATATCTAGAGGTAGAATCCCAGAATCTGCCCTTAAGAAACTTCCCCCATTGTTCTGACAATGGACAGTTGGAGCCTGGCCTGGCAGAATAGATGTGGCTTTGAAATGCAAGCACCCACCCAGCATGCAAATCCAGACTCCATCATATACTAGCTGTGTGACCTTGGCTGAGTTTCTTCACCTCTCTGAGCCTCTGTTTCCTTAAATATAAGGTAGTGCTACTCGCCCTCCTTGCCTCATAAATTACAGAGAATAAATAAGGTACCATATGTGATGTTTTTAGCATATGATAAGCTGGATATTTAATGGATGATACTGAAAAAGATGAGAATTAATACATAAAAGAATGAATGAACAGGGCTGCCTGGGTGGCTCAGCCGGCTAAGTGTCCATCTTCGACTCAGGTCATGATCTCATGGTCCATGAGTTCAAGCCCCGCGTCGGGCTCTGTGCTGACAGCTTGGAGCCTGGAGCCTGCTTCAGGTTCTGTGTCTCCCTCTCTCTCTGCCCCTCCCCGACTCACGCTCTGTCTCTCTCTCAAAAATAAATAAACATTAAATATTTTTTTAAAAAAGAAGGAATGAACAAACTACAATCTGTTTCTTATGTCTTGTCTTCTTCTGTTTTGACTTTGCCTGAGTCTTTCCCTTTCCGAACTTCCCCCAATGTCTATCTGTTGACTTAACTTGGAGAAGTTCTACTTAGAGACTCATGATCTCTCTTGTACATTTAATGCTCCTGTATTTGAGCTTGGATCCTAGTTCACACAAAAACATCATCAAGTGTGATCAAAGAGGATGTCTGCAGGAGTTGATGGTGCAAGCCAGCTTTCTAAGCCCTGCTCATAGCAGTGGAGACACTCAAGAAAACCGTGAAGCTAGACCAACCCCAATCTCACCTGTTTATAATGTCATTTGGTGTTTAGAAAGGACCTTTGAGCGTAAAGTGGCCTTTTCATAACAACCGGATGCAAGCCCCTTATACTGAAGTAGCATGTGTTTTATGATGTCCTTGGTCATAAAAATGCCAAATTCTGGGCCCCAGGAAATTGTTTCGATAGCTGATTTTGACCATTTTTAAAGATTCTTTTGGCTATTTTTAGCAGTAGATAGTCTATTCCAAAATGCCTTATACTTAATTCATGCAGTAGAGAAATACTACACCCCATTCATTCATCTTTGTCATATAAAATGAGCTAGTAGTATGATCCCATTTTTCAGATAGGAGAATTGAGCTAGTGGCTCAAGACCAAATCCTCCATGAACCTACAGGCCCTTTATCCTTGGCTCCTGAACCATCCGTGCATATGTAAGCATTAGTGTTTTATTTGTTCGTTTTTTTAAGACAATTGACAATTTTATATTACTTAGAAATTTTTGGGGGTGCCTGGGTGGTTCAGTCCATTAAGTGTCTGACTTCGGCTCAGGTCATGATCTCACAGTCCGTGAGTTCGAGCCCCACGTCAGGCTGTGTGCTGACAGCTCGGAGCCTGGAACTTGCTTCGAATTCTCTGTCTTCCTCTCTCTCTGCCCCTCCCCTGTTCACGCTCTCTCTCTCTCTCTCTCACAAAAATAAATAAACATTAAAAAACATTTTTAAAAAATTTTAACTCATTTTTTAGAGTACAGATTTTTGCCAGGATACAATTTCATTCCTTTTATCACTGAAATGGTAAATGCTTCCACTTTCATGTTCAGAGTTTGGGGCTAAAATCCCCGTGGACAGACTTAATTCCATGCACAATCTATGAATAACGGTTCTCAGAAATTCAGGCCGAAACCATTACGAGAAACCAGTGTTTCAGATCCTCTGCCCCCGACTTGGTCTCTGGATCACACCTCTGAGACTCAGCTTCACAGAGTCTCCTTTTTTTACTATGTAGATATGGTAAATATAACAAATACCTCCAAATAGAATAGAGAGGGCTTTTAAAGCAGTTGAAGAAACAGCTTGATCCGTTTTATTTAGAAGCCTGGGTGATAACACTTTTTAAAAGAAAGCGCAAGGTGTGAGGTCTAAAATGCCTGGGTTTGAACACCAGCCTCCCACCCACTTCATGCATCAACTGACTACATAACATTGAGCGGTTCCTATTTACCCCCTTGGTGAAAACAAGACAGTAGACCCCAAATGGAGTCACTCATGCTAGGCGCCACATCACCAAACCAGAATTTAACCTTACTGCAGTCCCAGCTTTCCCACAAATGGAGTCTTAAACCAGTCAATCACCTGATCAGCACTAGCTGGGTCATCTGCTGGATAGGCGCCTGCCATTCCTTAAAGGGAAGTAACTTTGCAATAACTGACCTGCCTTTTTTTGCCAGTATAACTTCCTTGTTCCTGCTCCTTTCTGCCTATAAAAGTTTTTCATTTGGTACAGCGCCTCAGAGCTCCTTTCTATCTGCTGGATTGGATGCTGCCCAATTCAAGCAGTATTTTGCTCTAATAAACTCTTAAAATTTTTAATATGCCTCAGTTTATCTTTTAACACCCTCTGTGGAAGAAGTAAACAATCGCCTTCATCGAAGGCTTCCTAGAAGGAACAAACAAGACAGAATCAGTACGGTATATATTGCACAATGTGTGCACTACGAATGTTTATTTTATTTCGCTTCTGAGTCCCTTTACTTCCTGTCTGGAACCTGATGCCTAGAAATTACTGAGGAATGTGCTGGCGAGAGCCTGGGCTGTGACCTTGAATGACCCGAGTCTACATCCATTGCTGTGTGATTTTGGAAAAGTTAACCCACATCTCAGTGCTTCTGTTCCCTGACCTGTAAAATGGAGATAATACCCGTAACTCCTTCACAGGGTTGTTGGCAGAAGTCAACGAATTAGTACACGTAATGCACTTAGCACAGCACAGAGAAGTACATCAGTGAGTGCTAGCTATCATCACCTTCATCATCATCATCACTCTCTAGATTATACTTTTGAAAACTGTGTTTAGCTCAAGAGACAACTACTGGGATATTTAATAAAGTATTGCTCCGTGCACCTTTGTTTCAAAAAGTTTCCCCAAAAAAGTTTTAAATTATAGTTGCAAATTACCCATTGAAAGGATCTACTCGATTATTTATAAAGTCCACAGCAATTCAGAACATTTTTCACAAATCTGTCCCCTTCATCCACATTTCCAACCCCCGCAGTACGTTTAAAACATTTCCAACCCCCACAGTATGTTTAAAACAACGCAAAATAAAACAAAGATATTTTGACACTATTGCTTAGCGGTATCATGCAGAATATAGGAAAACTTTCTGTTTGGTCAATGCCTTTAGGATCAAAGCCGATCTGGAGATTTCTGAATTTTCCTACCATAATCTCAGGGCTAATAAAATCATTTTTCTCTGTGGGGACTGTGCCTTCAGTGAGGATTTAAAAGGAGCCAGGGCTTTGCAGGGCTCCTGTCTCCCCAGGCTCAACCTGAGCTTTGCCCTTTATTAACGCTGATTTCATTTTTGATAAGCAGGAAAAGAGATGCAAAGTTCATGCCTTTTCAAAGCCTAAACCAGCATCTGGGCCTGAAGTGGTTCCCCCCACCAGCCCCCCCCCACCACCACCTCCCCGTGTGATATCTGGGGTTTCATCGGTTTCGCCCACTTCTTGATATTTACGATGTTGTAAAGTGAAAGGAGGGGCAGCGAGCCCAGCAGACTTGGAGGAGCGTGCATCACTTAGGTGCAAAGGCCCCAGACAAATTGCCCAACAACTCTTGCTGCTGAGGGCCCAGCCCTGCCTTGGGTTCCCTCCCTGTTTCTTAACTCAGAGTGACCGGCTCTGCCTTAAATTCTGAGAACGCCCCAGCAGCTTTCCAATCCATTCCTCCTTTTTTCTTAAGTTAAACAATGTTCAGTTCTGTTGGTAGCAACAAATAAAATCGTAATAAATATATTCACTGAGCACTTTACGTAAGTCTCATACCAAGCTTTTACTCTCTTCATCTCCACAATATAGCAACATTATTAACAGCCTATTTTATGGATGGGAAAAGCAAGGCAGAGAGAGGTTACGGTACTTTCCTAAAGTCACACAGCCAATTGGTAGAAGAGCTGTATTTGAACCCAGGTAGACTAATTCAAATGTGCATATGATAAGCTCCCAGGCTGTGCCCCTTTAGAAGTTTTCTCTAGGTAAAAAGCAGTTTGGGCACTGGCTATGCCTAAAAAGACAGGGGAGAAAATGAAAACACTCGAGAGGAGAATGACGGGCCACTTCCCACTTAAGCAAGCCCGAATGTTACCTCCATTGATTAAAAAACAAAAATAAGAGTCATGTGCTTTTTAGATAAGTATAAAATATCCCCATCCACAGACATAATTCAGACAGAAATGAAATGCAGCCAGCTCTCCACTAAGAGAATCATAGGGAATGTATCTGAAGTCACAGGAGGCTCAAAGTTCCATGTATGGCAATGAGAACAGAAAGCAGGTAGGAACGGCAGCTCCCTTCTCCCCTCCACCCCCGGCTCACCCCTCACTCCTAGAGAGCTCCAGCCTCCTCTCGCCTCCCCTCCCTGTCAGTTCCCTCACTGCTTTGATGTTCTGATAGGCTGCTGCTTTTTCTATTTCTGAACCTGTCTTTTCCTCGTGAATCCAGGCTCCAGGCCGCCTCTGAGGGAGGCACGTGCACTTGGGAGAGACTGGGAATGGACTTACCCCAAGGCAGGGCTTCTACACGGGGAGAGTAAGAGCGTGAACCGTGACCGTAACCGGCAATTACTGCGTGCCTCCCACGTTTTTTGGGGGGGGGGGGCGCGCTGCACCACATTCTTTGCGGTGCCATCCCATCTCAGCCACACCCGCCCTGTCAGGTAGGCATCATTTCTCCCATTTTCGAAATGCAGAAAGTGAGACTAAAAGAGATGAAGGTAACTGCCCCGAAGTCGTGTCAGCCAGGATTTCTTGGATTTCAGGTCACAGAAACCAACTGTGGCCAACAAGCAGAAAGGCGACTCTGTTGACAGGAAGGCGGTAGCTCCCCGCATTCAGAGAACCAGAAAACAAGACAAGAAAGAACAAGACAATTCCCAGCACGAGGAATTACTCAAACATCAAAATTCAGTATTTCCAGGGGAAGCAACGGGCTCTACCGTATTTGTCGGCCTTACTCAAGACTCAGATGCCAGGGGAGTCATGGTCCTAGCGTGGCTAGGAAAGGACAGCACACCCAGATTTACATTCCCATCAAGACAGATCACAAAGAGGGAAAGACATTCCCCCCAAGGGAAATCATTTACCATTAGGAAGGAGGATAAGCAGAAAATACAATCCATATCTCTGATATTCCAAAATGGCAGAAACAGGATTCAAACCCAGGTTCCTCTGACAGCAAAGTCGGAACACTTTTGTGGAGGAGATGGGAGGTGGGTTAAGAGAGCCAAAAAGAGTTTCTCAGGGTTCAACATCTTTAATTAAACTGACAAGGAACAGAGTCTAGTGCTGGACACAGAGGAGGAGCTCGATAAGTTCTTGCTGCATAAATAAATGAAAAGGATGCATAAGAAAGCAGGAAATCTGACATTCTGATTCTCCTTCTCCCTATTTCACACCCTTGGGGGAACAGGCACCTGTTTCATCCTTAAAGCTTATCTGTCTGAACCATGCGTTGCTCAAGGATCCGAGTGGAATTAGAAACCTGAGCCATCCTTTTCTTTATGAAACCAAGACATCATCAGCCTGGCCCCCATGGAACTGGACAGAAAGCAGCCTGTGCAATGCGTGTGCATCGAGGCACACACGCACAAAGAAATCTTCTTTGGTCGGGGTAAAGAAGGTAAACCACAATGCCCACATATTGCCTCCCGGCCTTCACAGGAACCTGGATGATTCTTAGAAGAAAAGGCTATGAATCTGGCATGGTATGCTCTCTTTCTAGTGCACAATCTCAGAGCCTGAAAGATGCAGATCTAAAGGCATGGGCTGTTTTAGTGAAAGAGAAGGAAGAAGGATCATATAATTGGGGGTCAGGAGGAGAATGCCTTCTTGTGATGCCAGTTTTCTCTGTTGGGGCTTCCTTGGCTCTGGAGATCCAGGAGAGGACTTTTTATTTCTAAAGCACTACTTGGGCTGAATGTAAAAAAATAAACACTGAAGGAGCCATACTTTTTCTGTTGACCTCATTGATTCTGTGACCAATGGCATCCACAGGATCATACATCATTGGAGTTGGAGAAATTTGATGTTCCTTTAGGTTCAGAATGAGACCTCAGCTGTGAGATTAAGTGGCTAGGAAAACCACTAAGTTCATTTCTGTCATTTGCAAGGTCAAGCCCAACAGTGTTAGCTCAACGTAGTTCACTGCTGAAAGAATAAGGAAGCTGCTAAAATGAACAAAGATAAGGGAGACCCCAGAAATCAGCAGTCGCTGTCAAAGAAGCTGAATGTTTACCTAGGTGAGAATGGAATTTTTTAAAGGGGCAACCATATTCTTGTAATAAACTCAAAACAAAACTCATATGAAGTATTTTATTTTTAGGACTATCATTCAAAGCTTAATACACTTCTTTTGAGGCCTTAGCACAGGGCTTGGGAGAAACAATCTAGACTTCCTTTTTCTTGTGAATTAAAAAGTATAGTATGACTGCTCACAGAAGAGAGAAAGTGCAATAGTGTTCAATAACCTTGAATTATGTTTCCTTCAACCTCAGACACATCACAAGTTTCACAGCTATTTTTTAATAATAAGAACTATAGGTAGGGAGAATCTACAACTTGAATAATCCAAAGATCGCTACTATTTTTTTCGGTAGCATGTTTTAAACCATGGTCACAGCACAAGGGGTATGCTGATAGACTAAGTTCCATAGACACAGTGATTAAGCTCCATTATGGTCCAGTTAGGGGAAAACTGGAGAACTTCTCAGTATCTCACAGTTCATGAGATGCTCTACTTCTCACCCCTTCTTCCTACATGGCAGAAACATACAATATTATGACTCAGAGTAACTCAAAACACAGATTTGGGCAGGAATGCTCTCTCTCTCTCGAGCCGCAACTGTTTCTTTCAAAGTTTGCAAAGACAAGATATCAGTGAGCAGTTTTCATTTAAAAGGAATCTTGGGCTGAGTTCTTTGATGCCTGCTTTCTATTTTACAACTAACTCTGGGAGCTTTGAACATAGCAACACATAGTAACATCTTGCTCAGTCACCTCTGAAATAGGGAAAATAAAGTATGTTTTGAACAGTAACAACAAAAGCAGGTTATACTTAAGAATTATCTTAACTAATCTAACAGAGACTCATGTAATCATTGAGCTTTAAGATTAAAAAACAATTTAGCTACACAAGATGCAAGAATCCATTTATTCAACAGACACTAGGTGAGCAGGTACTATGAGCTAGGCCCTTGCCTACTGGGCACTGAGGACATACTGATGAACAAGACAGTCTCTGTCTTCATGGGCTTCTTCTCAGGAAGAAAAGACAGACAATAGACACGTTACCAACCAACTAATGATACCTTTCATGTCTCAAAAAGAGTGCTAAAGAAAGCAAAACCGATTAACGTGATAAAGCACATATTCTTTGATGCATGCTTACTTGGCATGTACACTTTGATGAAATAAATCCTGGCTTTATTTTTCATGTTTCTTTCCACTGTCATTTCCCTTTTCTGTCATTTTAGCCCTTCCTGTTGCTTCTCTGAGCCGAATAAACATCAATAGTGACTGAATTTCTTCTGGGATGAACTGTCCGACTAATCTCAAAGCACTTCAGTACTTTTTTTTTTATTTTTTTTTCCATTTTATTTATTTTTGAGAGAGAGACAGAGACAGAGCACAAGTGGGGGAGGGGCAGAGAGAGGGAGACACAGAATCTGAAGCAGGCTCCAGGCTCCAACCTGTCAGCACAGAGCCCGATGCGGGGCTCGAACCCACGAACCGTGAGATCAAGACCTGAGCCGAAGTCAGTTGCTTAACCGACTGAGCCACCCAGGCGCCCTAGCACTTCAACCTTTTTATTCCAGAGTTGATGTCTTAGGAAAGTAAGAGTTTTAGAGCCAATGATGCCATGATGTAGAAGTTTCATTGCAAGCTTTGCTTTTACAAATGAACAACACAACAAAACATCCATTTTCAGTAAGCTACTCAGGAAGATAAAAATGTATGTTTTCGATAATTCTAATATATTTTGGATATTTTGCTGAAAGCACTTCATACAAAGTCAAAAAGTCGTGAACATGAAAAAGCAAAACAGTGGCAGACCAATGAATTATAATCCTAAGAAAAGAACTGAATTCATCAACTAGGAAGGGTGTCTCTGAGTCATGACAGACTCTATTTCATTCCCTTAGTGACAATATCAGCTACTGATTGACAGTCCTTATCAAAATCATTTCTTATACTGACACAAACTCTTTAAATTTCTTAATACACTTTATTTATTAAAAGCAACTCTTAATTATTCTCACTACTGGCAACACGGAGATTCTGAGAAAGGAAAATTCAATCATAATCCACAAACCTAAATTTAGCCTGATACTCAATCACTACCAGCTCTTTGACTAGAGGTGCTAAAAACTAAGGAAAGCTGTACCCAATTCCTTTCTTTTGATTTTCATAGCCATGAAAATACTCCAGGCAGTGAAATGGCCTGGAGGCAGACAGAAGAAAACAGGAGAAGAAAAATCTCTGTATAATCCACTGACTGAATAACCAATCCCCACATTAGAGTTAATTGTATTGTCACAGCCTGCAGGACTATTACTTTACAAAAAAAACACTAGAACTTTCCGAAAAGTGAATAGGATCGCTGTGCCAGTAGAAAGAAAATGCAACTCAGGCTTCCTAAAATCCCCATCTCTAAATGAAACCGTTTAGTCTCATTTCCACAGGGGGAGAGACAGAGACAGACACAGAGAGAAGAAAGATCAAAGCTAAGGCTAAGGTCTAGAGAAACAAGTCTCAAAGTGTAATAGAAAAGGCTACTTTCTGCAAGAAAATGACGCCTCATGGTATTAGCAGTACTCAGATTCTTCAGTTCAACAGAAAGTGATATTCGCCATTATGGTATAAATAGGAATGAAGACATGGTCTTCTCTCAGTTGGGGAAACTAAACACAAAGTGTGTATTAAGTGTCATTAAAGAATCACCATTGATTTTCTTAGGTGTTATCCTGGCATGATGATGATTTTGTTTGTCCGTGTTTTTGAGAGCTGTGTGCTGAAGTAGTCAGGGATAAAAGGTCATGATGGCTGACATTTACATTTAAATGGTTCAGTGGAAATAAAACATGTATCACATAAAGTAAATGTGACCACATGATATTGCATGTTGAAAAAGGTGGGTTCGTGGATTGCATTCTATCCCTTCGAGGTTTCTGTATGTTTGAAAATTCCCATACTAAAATATTGGGGAAACTGCAATAGAAAAGTGATATTGTGGCCTCCAACTGAATGAGAAGGACAAATATACAACTAATTATAAAAGAAGTGCAGGAAGTAAGTATCAAAACACAACTTTGAATTTTTGCTTGTTTATTTAAGCATTATCAGGGCTAAAGATGATAGTGACCACCTCTGATTTGGGGGAAACAGAAGACTTCACAAAAGAATTACTATATATAGTATACTATACTATATATACATATATACATATATATATATACTTATATATATATATATATTGTACACACACACGTAAAAGTATATCTATACTGTATACATATAAGTATATATATATATGTGTATATATATATATATATATACACACACACTTAAAAATGAAAGTATTTTTTTAAGTTTATTTATTTTGAGAGAGAGAGCAAGTGAGGAAAGGGCAGAGAAAGAGAGAGGGAGAAAGAAAGAATCCTAAGCAGGCTCCTCTCTGACATCACAGAGCCTGATGTGGGCTCGAACTCACAAAACGTGAGATCATGACCTGAGCTGAAACCAAGAGTCGGATGCTTAACCGAATGAGCCACCCAGGCGCCCCTAAAAACCGAAAATACTTTAATAGGCAGACAAAGGTGACAAGTACACTCCTATGGAGGGGCAGCATTTGGAAAGGCAAAAAGATTGACATTAGGGGAATGACAAGGGTGAACAAGCTGAGTGTGCGTGGAGTTGAAGCCGGGGGTTGTTGAGGGGGTGGAAATGAGCCCAAGCCTGGGCTGAGGCTGGGCCCTGGAGTGCTCTGAGTGTCCAAATCCTGCCTGCAGACTTTATATGCTGGGTGTGGGAGAGACCCTTGAGGTTAGTGCAGTTTGTTTGTTTTCAGCAGGAGAGTGAGACAATTATTTATATGTTTTCTCCAACACTGTATTATATTTATATGCTTTTAAATACAAATCGAACAGTAGAGATATTTCACGGATAACAGCACCTCCTAAATGTGCCAGGCACCATTCTAAGCATGATGTGTGCATGAACTCACTCCACTATCTCCATTTCCCAACGGGGCAGGGACTGTTATCACTGTTCTCATTTTACAGGAAAGTAAACTGAAGCACAGAAGCTGAGCAAATTGTCCAAAACCACAGAGCTAGCAAGCGGCAGAGTGAGGATTAAAACCTGGGCAAATTGGCTCAGAACACTCTACCACACGTCCTCTCTTTGTAAGAGAAAATGGAAAATAAATAAGACTACAATCTTCTTCTCTAAATCAGAGTGCAGGAAAGGGAGGTGAGCCAAAAAGAGTCGAATTTGAATCTGACCAGTTGTAAAAACTTAAATAAAATAAAGTAAAACTATCCCTTCAGGGAACTGTCCAGCTTGAGCAACTGCTGGTTAGTGCAGGCAATTGAAAATGCCCACACCCACCTCCAATCCACCTCTCCTCCATGATAGAGGCAACCATGAAATTTTCCATAGATGCACATCTTCACTTGAAAACATTTCCTTTGGCCTCAAGAAGACATGGCTACAGTAGAAATGAGATAAGATGCTCCTGCTATCATGGATGACAAGAACTTCGTCATTGCCTATGAGCTAATGGTAGAGAGGACACTCCTGACGGAGCAACTCTTAGACTCTTTTGGAGTGACTGATGTTTTTTCTTAATATTAATATTTGTATCTCCTCAGGCACTGTCCCCTTTCTTTTTCTAAAGTCAAACGGGCAGAAGAATGCGGTTTGGAAAGAAGGGATTTTGCAACACGCAATGAGAAACGAAGAGAAGTCACAAAGAGTGAGGGAGGATCTCCTGAGCAGTGGGGAAGGGTGCTCTTCCTGAAGGGTGGCAGGCAGACAGCAAAGCCCCAGAGATAGAGCCCCATGATGCTCCTGGAAGGCCATCTCCTAAGCTCTGAGGTTCATAGCACTGTCAAAATTCCTTCCTCCAAACTGGAAGGGCGGCAGAGTTCCAAGACCGCAGGGGACCACAAACACGTGGACAAAGCACACAAGAGGATGAAGCCCCCCAGTGGCTTGGTACCAACTAAGACCTTGAAGCTTCAGCTTGACTCTAGGGAGAGGAGGAGTCTCATGAAGGACTGAGGCGAAATTTCCTGCCGGCCAGGAAAGTGGGTATTTATAGTCCAAATTGTGTCAGTTGAAAGGAAGGAATTGAAGAAATGTGATATTTCTTGTCTACTTCCATTTGTGGGCTGAGAGTCATACTGTTACACCTGTAATCTTTTTGAATACAAATATTTTCAAAGCCTCATCAAAGCTAATGAGAAAAAGAGTACCAGAGAACTTTAATATCTTTTTTCTCTTTCCAATAGCCAAAAAAAGCTGGGGAGAGAGGTTGTTTTTCAGCCATGGAAAAGTAAACACTACAATCAGAGCAGAGCACTATAACCTAGTAGCAGTTGCCTATAGATTGCAATTTGAGGGGGAGCAGAAAGACACTACAAACTGTTTTCCTACTATTACTAAAGTTGCATTATTAACAAATATGCAAGATACTTAGGCATTACCCCCAATTTGTGCACTTTCAAGTGTAAATACTACCAAGGACAGTAAAGAATAATAATATTCTCTTTTCTCTGCGACAAGACGGTTGAATTTTGATGAAATAAAGGTCTTGGTGTTTAGGATCCCTGAAATAGGTCAGCACAGAACAGAAGAACAGAATCAGGCAGCTTAGACCAAACAAACAAACAAACAACCACTATAACTATGTGATTTTGCTTAATGGTGTGATTTTGCTCAAAGACCTGGCCAAGGCCACAGTGGCTTTGCTTCTCTTGATTCCCAACTACTCCCAGGAAGATGGAGCATACTGCAAGGGAAGAAAGAGGCTGCTGGCCTTCCTCCAGATATAAGAAATATAGTAAGAAGGATGTATTTTTTTATTTTTTAAAATTTACATCCAAATTAGTTAGCATATAGTGCAACACTGATTTCAGGAGTAGATGCCTTAATGGCCCTTACCCATTTAGCCCATCCCCCCTCCCACAACCCCTCCAGTAACCCTCAGTTTGTTCTCCATATTTATGAGTCTCTTATGTTTTGTCCCCCTCCCTGTTTTTATATTATTTGTGCTTCCCTTCCCTTATGTTCATCTGGTTTGTGTCTTAAAGTCCTCATATGAGTGAAGTCATATGATTTTTGTCTTTCTCTGACTGACTAATTTCACTTAGCATAATACCCTCTAGTTCCATCCCCGTAGTTGCAAATGGCAAGATTTCATTCTTTTTGGTTGCCGAGTCATACTCCATTATATATATATATATGTGTATATATATATATATATATATATATATATATATATATATATATATTCTTTATCCATTCATCCATCGATGGACATTTGGGCTCTTTCCATACTTTGGCTATTGTTGATAGTGCTGCTATAAACATGGGGGTGCATGTGTCCCTTCGAAACAGCACACCTGTATCCCGTGGATAAATGCCTAGTAGTGCAATTGCTGAGTCGTAGGGTAGTTCTATTTCTAGTTTTTTGAGGAACCTCCATACTGTTTTCCACAGTGCCTGCACCAGCTTGCATTCCCAAGATTGATGTATATTTTTGAAATCATCCTAAATGTTAGACCTGCACACAGACATGCAAAACAAAACTTCATGCTTTCTTGGGGAACACTGCAGCTTTTATGATCAACCCCTTTTTTTGAGCTCAGTGATAACTGAGGTCCCTGCCAACACTGAGATGCTTTGATTTGGGGGAATATTTAATTACCCATAAGTTAGAGAGGTTGTTAGGGTCAAGAAAAAATTGACAGCAGATACCCTATTTGAAGGGGAAGTAATAGCTTTATTGTTAAGCCTGAGTCAGAGAAATATTTAAATGTCTTTTAAAGGTATACCTTCACCTGGCAACTTCTATTACAAGGCTGGAGTAATGACAGAGCCAGCAGGCACACTTAAAGCCCCACAAAGCAGGGGTGTCTGTGTGGCTCAGTCGGTTAAGTGTCCGACTTAGGCTCAGGTCATGATCTCATGGTCCGTGAGTTCGAGCCCCACATCGGGCTCTGTGCTGACAGCTCAGAGCCTGGAGCCTGCTTCAGATTCTGTGTCTCCCTCTCTCTGACCCTCCCCCATTCATGCTCTCTCTCTCTCTGTCTCAAAAATAAATAAACATTAAAAAAAAATTTTTTTTAAAAACCTTTAAAAAAAAGCCCCACAAAGCAGAACAGAATTACCACCGATAGTCATATAAGCAAACATCAGCCCCTGCTTGCTCAGGACTTGCCCTCTTTCCCTTAAGTCGTTGGCCATGAGCATCCCCAGCCCAGGTCTGGCCTGTTCAGAGAACATTCTCTACCACTCCTGCATCTGACAGGCCCAGCACCCCCCTACGTCCTTGAGGATGACCTAAGCCTCCCTAATTATCCCCTAATGCATGTGGCCTGCCCCCAGCTGGTTTTCTTCCCTGCCCCATGCTTTCACTCCGGTTCCCTGCTGAAGGAGGCTGGAGCTTGAGCTCACCTGGAACCTGGGTTGAATTCTGATAGACTGTCACTATTGGTTGGACCAGGTTTGATCTATCTCCCCAAAGGCTCACTGAACACATGAACTTCGGGGGGGGGGGGGGGGGCCTGAGTGTGGATGTAAAAGTAAGCATGGTGCAGGACTGCTACTCCTGCATCACACCCGCCCCACCCATGGACCTGGGCTTCACCTCAGCCTGAGTCTGATGCCATAATCAGATGGAACTTTTCAGGGTTTTTGAAGGAAGGGTAAGTACATGGAAGAGACGTATATTGTTGCAGCCAGACAGTAAGCCTGTGGCAAACTATCTTTTCCAAAAACAGCTGCATCTATGTTCTGGATTCCAAATGCTCTTCCATTATTTTGACATTGAGAGTTCAAATCTATTCCCTTCCCCTTGAAACTTGGCAAATCTTTGTAACTGCCTCAGTATGTTAGAATACTGTGGAAGGGACACTGTTTAGTCAACTTGAGAGGCTGGGTAATAAAGGCAATGTGGCTTCCACCTGGCTTTCTATCTTAGGATGCTCACCCTGGAAACACAGCCACTGTGTGGGATGAATGCCCAGATTATATGGAGGGGGAGTGTGTCGATGTTCCAGACAATAGTCTCAAGGGTTAAAGTCTCAGCCAACAGCCAGCATCAACCATCAAGCATGTGAGTGACAGAACCTTCAGATGATTCGAGCCCCCAGCTATCAATCATCCCATTCTTAAGCCTTCTACCTGAGGCCCCAGACACCAGAGAACACAGGCAAACCATCCTTGCTGTTCCTGCCTAAATTCCTGACTCACAGAATCCATGAGCATAATAAATAGCTGTTTTTTGCAACAAGTTTTGGGGTAATTTGTTGCACAGTAATAGATAACCAGAAAACCATAAAGGATAATACCCTCTTTATAATTCCAACATCATTTTGCAAGTAAGAGCTAAAATGAACACAAAAGCAACCTTGAAGGGTGAAAACTGTATCAAATGAGCATCCAGATGGCGTGAGCACATTTCTAAGAGCTAGATGCACGTTTGATCTGAGCCTCTGCCTTCTGCAACACCAGATGTGATGGTCAGAAGAACAACCTCTTTCTTTCCTTTTCCAAAGACAGGAAGGGCAACTCCGGGACCACTTTCCACTGTCCAATCCGAGAAGCAGCTCTCCACAGATATGTGCATGCACTGGAAACCCTGCTTTCGAAAAGTGACCCAGAACTTCTTTTGATACCCACGATCTTGTATGTAAAGAGTCCTTTACAGACAGTCTCGATACGCATGACAAATTACAAATGATGCCACTATCCTATTGAAGACTTTTGCTTGCATTGCATTAATTCCTCCACTCGGTATCATTACTTCATATTCTCTTTAGGGAATGACTTTATAGTAGGTTGAATGATTGGCCACAAGTATTTGCCCCTCACTGTATCCATTTTTGTCATGTGACTGTGCTCTTCCTCCTGCTAGAGGCAAGAAATATTTCCCCGGCCTCATGGGTGTTGGAACTGTCTGTGTGATTTGCTCTGGTGAATGAATGTGAGTGAAAGGAGCACTATGTTGGTGTGGGCTTACGTTTTAAACAGCAGCGCTTGGGGACGCCTGGGTGGCTCAGTCTGTTAAAGTGTCTGACTTCGGCTCAGGTCATGATCCCACGGTTCGTGGGTTTGAGCAGGGCCCTGTGCTGACAGCTCAGAGCCTGGAGCCTGCTTCAGATTCTGTGTGTGTGTGTTTCTCTCTCTGCCCCTCCCCTGCTCATGATCTGTCTCTCTCTGTCTCTCAAAAATGAATAAATGTTAAAAAAAAAAAAAAAAAAACTAAACAGCGGCGCTTGTTTCCACTGTACCTTATATCTCTATCATCACTGTGAGTTTGCCTCAAGTGGTGTAACCTAACAACAGAAGACTGTTAAAGTTCATTTACCCTGTCAGTAGTACTCTAAAAAGAATGCTTGTTTTCACTACCTAGATCCCCAGAAAACCTCTGATTTCCTTCTGATACTTGGTTATTCTGCCTTTACTCAATGAAAGCAACATGACTAGGGATGTTTGGAACAAATCTGCCCATTGAAAGAAATCTACACGTAAATCTCTTGGAGCAAAACAGCCTAGCTCAGAAGGAGGCAGTTCTGGTAGTGGGCAGTAGGGGGGGGGGGGGGGGGGGAGGACACACAGACAAAAAAAAGAACTGTATGTTAAAAATTCAACCTTTGGAAAGTACCCTGGGAGATGGGGGTGGGGCTATAAAATGTAAAAGAAACAAAATTTGACCTTCACCAAAAGATCCATTGTGCTTGATGTTTATGCAAAAGCCTCCACATTCCAAAATGGGATTTGTACCATGCCTTGTCAATTAAGAGAAAGAAATACTTTATAAATCAATTACAGGCTCTAGCTTTCTGCTTGCCAACCAAAGCAACCGAATGGCTAATAAGTACACACAGTGCATGTGCACACACCACACACACACACACACACACACACACACACACAGTAAGACTTCCTAGCAAATGCAGCCCAGAGACCATATTAATCAGAAATACCTGACTTATTTCACACAGTGTGACCTGGGCTCAACACTGTGATTATTTCTGGGGCTGTTATATGTTATGTTATTTTTGTACGAGTTTCAGCAAGCCTTGTTATGTTTCCCAAGTGTAATCAATCACATTCATTATTTTCAGGTTTCTTTTAGCTGTTACCCTTAGCATTGGGGTAACCGTGTGGAATTTCACAGCCCAAGCAAGCTCATTAGCTTGTGTGGCATTTCTATTTCTCAATTTTGGCAGTCTGTGGGAAGTGGGATTCAATGGCTGCGTGCAGTCATTCATCCGTCAGGGACAGCATCCTTCATCTTTTGCTTTTTTTTCCCCTTCGCCACAGAAATCTTCCCTTTTATTTTTCTGCACGTTAGAAGACATGAGATTTTACCTAACCTTAGTGTTAATACAAAGCACTCAAGTTTGACCTTATATTCTCATTTTTCATTTCATGAAAACACAGCAAAAGAAGCAGAAAATGGATTCTTCCTAGTTTCACCTCAAAATACCTCCAGTTCTGGGTTTGGGGATCATAAAATACTTTAAGTACCCAAAACTAACAGGGGAAAAAAGATCTCAAACCTAAGCCCGTAATAAGAAACATAAATTAAAACTGTTTTATTTTTTTAATTATTTTATTTAAATCCAAGTTAGTTAATATATAGCGTAATAATGATTTCAGGAGTAGAACCCAGTGATTCATCACTCACATATAACACCCAGTACTCATCCCAGCAAGTGCCCTCCTTAATGCCCATCATCCATTCAGCCCACCCCCTCACTTAACACCCCTCCAGCAACCCTCAGTTTGTTCTCCGTATTTAAGAGTCTCTTATGGTTTGCCTCCCTCTCTTTTTTTATCTTATTTTTCCTTCCCTTCCCCTATGTTCATCTGTTTTGCTTCTTAAATTCCACATGTGAGTGAAATCATATATTTATCTCTCTCTGACTTACTTCACTTAGCATAATACATTCTACTTCCATCCGTGTTGTTACAAATGGCAAGAGTTCATTTTTTTGATCACTGAATAATATTCCATTATATGTAGGTGTGTGTGTGTATGTGTATATACATATATATACATATATGTATATACATATATATGTATACATACGTATATGTATATATATACACATACACACACACACACCACATCTTCTTTAACCATCATTAGTCGATGAACATTTAGGCTCTTTCCATAATTTGGCTATTGTTGATACTGCTGCTAGAAACATTGGGGCGCATGTGTCCCTTCGAAGCAGCGTTTTTGTATCCTTTGGATAAGTACGTACTAGTGCAATTGCTGGGTGTAGGGCAGTTCTATTTTTAATTTTTTCAGGAACCTCCATACTGTTTTCCAAAGTGGCTATACCAGTCTGCATTCCCATCAACAGTGCAAAAGGGTTCCCCTTTCTCCACATCCTTGTCAACATCTGTTGTGTCCTGAGTTGTTCATTTTAACCATTCTGACAAGTGTGAGGTGGTACCTCACTGTGGTTTTGATTTGTATTTCCCTGATGATGAGTGATGTTGGGCAGCTTTTCACGTGTCTCTTGGCCATCTGGTTGTCTTCTTTGGAAACGTGTCTACTCATGTATTTTGCCCATTTCTTCACTGGAATATTTGTCTTTCAGGTTTTGAGTTTGCGAAGTTCTTTATAGATTTTGGATACTAACCCTTTACCCGGTATGTCATTAGCAAATATCTTCTCCCATTCCATTGGTAGCCTTTTAGTTTTGTGGATTGTTTCCTTCTCCGTGTAGAAGCTTTTCATCTTGACGAGGTCCTAATAGTTTATTTTTGCTTTTGTTTCCCTTGCCTCTGGAGATGTGTCTAGTAAGAAGTTGTTGCAATGGAGGTCAAAAAGGTTGTTGCCTGTTTTCTTCTCTAGGATTTTGATGGTTTCCTGTTTTATATGTTGGTCTTCGATCCATTTTGAGTTTATTTTTGTGTATGGTGTAAGAAAGTGGCCCAGGTTCATTCTTCTGCATGTTGTTCTCCAGTTTTTCCAACACTATTTGTTCAAGAGACTCTTTTTTCCATTGGATACTCTTTCCTGCTTTGTCAAAGATTAGTTGGCCATACATTTGTGCCTCCACTGCTAAGTTCTCTATTCTGTTCCACTGATCTATGTGTTTGTTTTTGTGATAATACCATACTGTCTTGATGATTACAGCTTTGTAATACAGCTTAAAGTCCAGAATTGTGATGCCTCCAGCTTTAGTTTTCTTTTTCAACATTACCTTGGCTATTTGGGGTCTTTTCTGGTTCTGCACAATTTTTAGAATGGTTTCTTCTTGCTCTGTGAAGAATGCTGGTGATATTTTGATAGAGATTGCATTGAATGTAGATTTCTTTGGGTACCATCAACATTTTTTTTAATTTTTAAAAATTTTTTTTTAATGTTTATTTATTTTTGAAGGAGAGAGAGACAGAGTGTGAGTTGGGGGCGGGGGCAGAGAGAGAGGGAGACACAGAATCCGAAGCAGGCTCCAGGCTATGAGCTTTCTGCACAGAGCCTGATGTGGGGCTCGAACCCACAAACCAGGAGATCATGACCTGAGCCAAAGTCGGACGCTCAACCGACTGAGCCAACCAGGCGGCCCATACTATCGACATTGTAACAATATTTGTTCTTCCAATCTGAGCATGAAATGTTTTTCCATTTCTTTTTGTATTCTTCAATCTCTTTCATATTACATGGGATCAATTTTTTTAAATGGAATCAATTCCTTATTTCTCTTTCTGCTGCTTCATTATTGGTGTATAGAAATGCAACTGATTTCTATACATTGATCTTATATCCTGTGACTTTGCTGAATTCATGTATCAGTCCTAGCAGTTTTTTGGTGGAGTCTTTTGGGTTTTCTGTGTAGAGGATCATGTCATCAGCGAAAAGTGAAAGTCTGACTTCCTCCTTGCCAATTTAGATAGCTTTTATTTCTTTTTATTGTCTGATTGCTGAGGCTAGGACTTCCAGCACTATGTTGAACAACAATGGTGAAAGTGGACATCTCTGTGGAGTTCCTGACTTTAGGGAGAAAGTTTTCAGTTTTTCCCCATTGAGGATGATATTAGCTGTGGATCTTTGGTATATGGCCTATGTGATCTTAAGGTATATTCCTTCTATCCCTACTTTTTTATCAAGAATGGATGTTGTGGGGTTTTTTTAGTGCTTTTTATGCATCTTTTATAAGGATCATGTGGTTCTTATCCTTTCTTTTTTTAATGTGATGTATCACATTGATTGACCTGTGGATATTGACCTGTGAACCATCCCTGAAACCCAAGAATAAATCCCACTTGATTGTGGTGAATAATTCTTTTAATGTATTGTTGGATCTGGTTTGCTAGTATCTTACTGAGAATTTTTTTCATCCATATTCATCAAGGAAATTGGTCTGTAGTTCTTTTTAGTAGGGATTTTGCCTGATTTTGGAATCAAGGTAACGCTGGCTTCATAGAAAGAGTTTTCCTTCCATTTCTATTTTTTGGAACAGTTTTAAGAGAGTAGGTGTTAATTCTTCTCTAAATGTTTGGTAGAATTCCCCTGTAAAACCATCTGGCCCTGGACTCTTATTTGTTGGAGATTTTTGATTACTGATTCAATTTCCTTAATGGTTATGGGTCTGTTCAAATTTTCTATTTCTTCCTGTTTCAGTTTTGGTAGTTTATATGATTCTAGGAATTTGTCCATTTCTTCCAGATTGCCCAATTGTTGGCATATAATTGCTTATGATATTGTCTTATTATTATTTGTATTTCTGTGGTGTTGGTTGTGATTTCTCCTCTCATTCATGACTTTATTTATTTGGGTCTTTTCCTTTTCTTTCTGATGAATCTGGCTAGGGGATTATCAATTTTGTTAATTCTTTCAAAGAACCAGCTCCTGGTTTTGTTGAACTATTCTACTGTTTGTTTGGTTTTTTTATTATTATTTCAATGTCACTGATTTCTGCTCTAATCTTTATTATTTCCCTTCTTCTGTTGATTTTGGGCTTTATTTGCTGTTCTTTTTCCAGTTCCTTTAGGGATAAGGTTAGGTTGTGTATTTGAGACATTTGTTCCTTCTTTAGGAAACTTAGATTGCTATATACTTCCCTCTTATGTCTGCCTTTGCTGTATCCCAGAGGTTTTGGGCTGTCGTGTTTTCATTTTCATTGGCTTCCATGTATTTTTTAATTTTCTCTTTAATTTCTTGGTTTATCCTTTCATTCTTTAGTAGGATATTTTTTAACCTCCAAGTATTCATGTTTTTTCCAAATGTTTTTTTATGGTTGATTTCAAGTTTCATATCATTGTGGTCTGAGAATACGTACAGTATGATATTGATCTTTTTGTACTTGTTGAGGGCTGATTTGTGACCCAGTATGTGTTTTGTTCTGGAGAATGTTCATGTACACTTGAGAAGAATGTGTATTTTGCTATTTTAGTATGAAATGTTCTGAATATATCTGTTATGTCCACCCAGTCTAGCGTATCATTCAAAACCACTGTTTCCTTATTGACTTTCTGCTTAGATAATCTGTCCATTGTTGTAAGTGGGGTGTTAAAGTCATCTACTATTATGGTATTATTATCAATGAGTTTCTTTATGTTTGTGATTAATTGATTTATGTATTTGGGTGTTTCAAGTTGGGGGTATAAATATTTATAATTGTTAGATCTTAGTAAATAGACCCCTTAATTATGATATTATGTTCTTCTTCATCTTTTGTTACAGTCTTTGTTTGAAAATCTAGTGTGTCTGATAAAAGTGTGGCTACTCCAGATTTCTTTTGAAATCCATTAGCATGATAGATGGTTCTCCATCCCCTCCCTTTCAATCTGCAGGTGTTTCTAGGTCTAAAATGGGTCTCTTGTAAGCAGCATATAGATGGGTTTTATTTCTTCATCCATTTTGATACCCTATGTCTTTTGATTAGGGCAGTTAGTACATTTACATTTAGAGTGATTAAAGATATTAATTTAGTGCCCTTGTGTTGCCTGTAGAGTGGGTTTTTGTGGTGATGTTCTCTGGTCCTTTCTAGTCGTTATTGCTTTTGGCCTTTTTTCTTTTGTTTTGTTTTTTTTCTCCCCTCAAGAGTCCCACTTAAGATTTCTTGCAGGGCTGGTTTAGTGGTCATGAGCTCCTTTAGTTTTTGTTTTTCTGGAAAACTTTTTATCTCTCCTTCTATTTTGAATGAGAGCCTTGTTCGATAAAGAATTCTTGGCTGCA
Source organism: Panthera leo (assembly GCF_018350215.1). NCBI lineage: Eukaryota > Metazoa > Chordata > Mammalia > Carnivora > Felidae > Panthera > Panthera leo. The sequence goes on along the minus strand of NC_056687.1, from coordinate 142,082,273 downwards.
TATTTTTCCATTTCAGCACATTGAATATATCCTGCCACTCCTTTCTGGCCTGCCAAGTTTCTGTGGACAGATCTGCTGTGAACCTAATCTATCTTCCCTTATAGGTTAAGGACTTTTTTTTCCCTTGCTGCTTTTATAATTCTTTCCTTGTCTGTGTATTTTGTGAATTTGACTATGATATGCCTCGGTGATGGCCAGTTTTGGTTGAATCTAATGGGAGTTCTCTGTGTTCTTGGATTTCGATGTCTGTGTCCTTCCCCAGATAAGGAAAGTTTTCAGCTATAATTTGCTCACATGAATCTTCTGCCCCTTTTACTCTCTCTTCAAGTTCTGGGACTCCTATGATTCAAATGTTATTCCTTTTTAATAAGCCACTGAGTTCTCTAATTCTTATATCATGACCTTTTGCCTTTGTTTCCCTCGTTTTTTCCCCTGCTTCATTATTTTCCATGATTTTATCTTCTATATTGCTGATTCACTTCTCTGCTTTGTCTATCCTTGCCATCATGGCATCCATTCAAGATTGCACCTCAGTTATAGCATTTTTAATTTTGGCCTGACTAGATTTTAGGTTTTTTTATCTCCACAGAAAGGGATTCTCTGGTGTCTTCTATGCTTTTTTTCCTACCTCAGCTAGAATTCTTATAATTGTGATTTTAAATTCTAGTTCAGACATCTTACTTTTATCTGTGTTGATTAAATCCCTGGACATCATTTCTTCCTATTCTTTATTTTTGGATGAATTCTTCCATCTGGCAAGTTATCTGGCTCAAATTATGCAGATTGTTGCATTAATCCTCAGATCAATATCCTAGGTGTTCAAAATGATTTGATGCTGCATTTCAGGGATGAGACGAGATCAGGGTCCCCATACTAATCTGCCATCTTACCTCCTCTCCAAGAGTGTTAGAAGACATTGTCCTTAAACCCTTTTCTTCCCCACCAGAAATCATACAGGTCCCCCGTCCCCGACTATGAAAAGTTACAGGGTTCCTAAAAAACCTTTCATAAGCAGAAATGGCATAAAACAAAGAGGCAGGTACCACTATTTTATGTGGAAACTATTTTAAGCATTCCCAAACCCCCAAAATCATCTCAGTTATACTTTTATGATACCTTAGGACACATCTTGCTAACAGATGCACAAAATAAATCCAGGTAAAGCACAGATACTCACAGACACACCTCAAAGCTATGGCAGCCTGATGCTGAGATGCTGAGTGTGGTTCCCAGAGAAGGAACTGGTAGTGCCATTCTTGCTTCCCTCTATCATGGTTCATGGCCATAAGCATAAATCCTCTTTGAATTTCTCTCCATTAGTGAAAACAGGTACTGACATAGGTCATTCATAAAAGCAAAATTATGTATGGTGAACTCTCAAAAAGCAGGGGAAACCTGCATCATGAAAGGAAGAACATGCCCTCATTATAATGGTAAAGCTGAACAACAGAAATCTCAAGCATACTTTTTCTCTGTACAGGGGACCAGAACCTAGGTGAACTAGAACAAATTCATAGACTTGGGGGGGAAATGAATGTGAAATACTTTTCTCAGTAGTAGAATTCCTGCCTAGAGTAAGGGTGCATTCCTGAGCTATCAAAAGTCAAGGAGAAAAATTAGTGGGGGACAAGGACTGGGAAATTTATATACATTTTCATCACCTAATATGTCCAGTCTGCCTCATTATTGGGTCCTAATTATCAGAATTATATAATTCAAGGTTACTACTGAGAAGTCCATTTAAAAATGTACCTACTAACACATGTCTAATGCATACAAAACACTATTCCAATTTCCAGCTGACCGAGACTTACAGAGTTGAGCAAGATATGGTCTCAGTTTTCAAGGAGGATACGTGTTAAGCAATCACCCACATACAAAGCAAATAAATGCCACAGTGCAGGATAGGCAAAGGAGGGAGGGCACAGGAGCACCCGGGTGGCTCTGTCAGTTAAGCTTCCAACTTCAGCTCAGGTTGTGATCTAATGATTTGTGAGTATAAGTCCTGCATCGCACTCTCTGCTTTCAGCCTGGAGCCTGCTTCAGATCCTTGGTCTCCCTCTCTCTCTGCCCCTCCCCTGCTTTCACTCTCTCTCTCAAAAATAAATAAACTTGGGGAAAAAAAAAAGAAGGGATGGCACATGATAAGGGAGGATCAGGGAATGCTTAGATATGGCTGCATTCTGCACTGCCAGTGGACACCTGCTAGCTACTGGCTATGTGGGGTCCATGGGTTCTGTTCAGCTATTTTCTGTAAATTTGTTGCCAACACTGAAACTTTGGAATATTGCTTATAAGTATCTGGAATTCTGGCTTCTCTTGCTAAATAAGATGATCTGAAAATTTGGGGTCCACGTGCCAGCCTGGCAATAATTACTTAGAGCAGCATAGAAACAGCCATAGATCTCCACTTTGGTTTGGTCCCCACGACTCCCCGTTGCACTCAACTCCTGGCCTGCTTCATTCCTTTCTTTTGTCTGCTCTGATCCTATATGCTCCTATCTGCCTTAAAGAACAGATAGAATCTCAACATACAGAGCTGGAGAGGGAAGATCAGAGCAAAGGTAGAGAGGCAGAAGAGTTTAGGCTATGCTCAGGGAACTGTGAGCAATCTGCTCAAAGAATAGGCTTAAGAATGAGATGAATTTAAAAATAGACAAATGATGGTTGGGACAAGTTGGGGGGGGGGGGTTACTCCACGGACTTCTCCTAATGCCAGGATGAAGCAAATTGACTCAATTTGGTCAGAATGTGAAGCAAATTCAGAATGTTAGATCAGGGAATTGCCACCATCTGAGATAGCTTTCGGAATGATTAATCACAGGTGAGCAGAATAGACCTAGGATTCTATTGTAGATGCTGAGGTAATTAAGTGACAGAAGGAGAAGAAAGGATGGCACACGCTTGGTGGACACTGAGGAGATGGTGTAGACCAGGCTTGGGAACGGCTTAGATAGGGTGGTGGGGAAAGAATGAAGTGAGTAGGGAGGAAGAAAAATAAAAAATGCCTCTATGTCTGGGGTCCCAAGCTCAAATGTCTTCAGGTACAGTCATGTAGCAAAAATACGATAAGCAGCAGGTATAAATGTCAAGGATTGGTGGAGACTTTGGTGGGCTGGGGAATGCACATTCAAAATCAATTCATAAACTCAAAAAACAAGAAGAAGTGTGCCCATCAAACAATCCACGTCAATGCAAAACAAACAGCAAGCTGCCCACGAAAAGCCTTGAAATAAGAGACATGAAAAGGCATACTTACAGGTGGTTCTCCCAGTAGAGATGTCCATCAGGTCAGGGTAAACACACGTATGAAGTTTAGGTGTAGACAAAAGGCATGAGTTTTGGTTTGCAAACCAATGGATAAATGATAGAATCTCAAGATTGGGGATCATGAAGTTCAGGGATTCATCCATGTGCTGATGATAGTTGAGGCTGTGGAAGAAGGTACAAGATCAGAGGAAAAGAACCAGAGGATGGGAAGCATTCCCTCCAGGGAGTCCTTAAGGAGCCTCTGTTCCCTGGGAGCTGGGCAAGAAAGAGGAGGCTGAGGAATGGAAGGAGAAGCAGGAAGTAAACTGGGATATAACAGTATTATGAAAACTATAGGAGGAAAAATATTCAAGAAAGAGGAAATGATCTCCCGTGTGAAATTCCCTATTCCCTTCTGTCCCCTTCTCAAAGACTCATTTAATTAAAATACCTTTCTCCCCAAACTGATAATTTCTGCAATAGCTTTTCACAGTGTCAAGCAGAAAGAACCCCATCTGTTCTCCGATCTTCATTGCCTTCCCTTTTGCCCCAGGGCAAAGTCTCTTACACACATCAGGAGTAATATGCAAAACGATTTTTCAACCACCGACTCGCCCCTGATGTGTGCAGACGCAAGTGAGACAGCATCTTTTATGTGACCTCTCAAAACCCTGCCTACTGCCTCCTTTGGTGATATTTGGAACTTCCCAAAGAAGCCAGATTTTCCTGGGCATCATTCTCCTCTTCCCAGGCAGCTGAGAAGTGAGCTGTGAGAGTACAAAATGCCACAATAAGAAGAAACCCTTCCCTGGGTGAAGAGATAGAGATGAAATCAGGATATATAACAGGGTATCACGATCCTCCCCCTCCAAGCCATAAATCTGGAACCGAAGCCATTTTATGGGTTCCCACATCATCACTGAAGCCAAAATTACTCCTAAATCACCCGGCTTGTATCTCAGATGACAACCTGCAGGGTTAGTGATTTTGCTTTAAAAATAAATAAATAATTGTTCTCCGTGCTTCCTTGAAAAGATGAAACAGTGCACAGGCAAAAGATACTATTTTTTAACTCGGGGAACATCTCTTACTCAGCTGGCTTCAGCCCTTTATAAGGCCCTGAGTCACCAAATGGCAGGAGCTCCTGAGATGCCCTTAATTTTAGTGCTTCCTGAAACTTTAATTTTAAGAGACGCCATTGCCCTCATCCCACATTGGGAGACTTCCCTGGCTGAACTAGTTTCCCACACCATCACTCCAAAGCCAGGGATTAAGAAAGCTGTTATCTCCCATTTTTTATACCAATGTCAGTAAAGTTTCAAAGTAAATACGGACAATGGAGGCCAATGTCACATCCCTGAGACAAGAAAGTGTTCAGTCTATACCTAGAAAAGGAAGAGTCCTGTGATTTACAGAGAGTGCCTTCGTTCAAGGGCAAAAAGTGTCTTAGACAAGAAGAGCTCCAACTTAACAAGACTTGAAAAGGAAATTAGATGACAAAGTCCATCATGAAAAGTGGGATTTCTAAAGGGCACAGAGAAACAATTGCTTCCGCTCAACTGCTGCAGCCAAAGATAGAGTACCATGTTCTCTTGGTCCCTTAAACACATCAGGTATTTCCACCTTTACAAGTCGATCATGCCATCCACCCTCCCTATTTCTCTGTGTCAGCCATGAGAATCTTATCTTTCCTTCATGGCATGGTGCAAATCCTGTCTTCCTTACACAGCTTTCTTTCCTTCCTGGCCTACATGCATCACTCTCTTCCTCTGAAGCTCTACAGTATTTTTAAACTATTCATCTTCGTTCTTAATCCCACATGCGCTTAGATGCTGCAAGTCAAAGTCTTGTCTCCCCAGCCAGATCATGAACTTGATGACATGAACTCTCCTGGGATGTCATCATATCCCCTGCAGCAGTGGCACCGTGCCATGCCACCAAACCCTCCTAAGAACCACTGAACACAGGGGGTTATGCAGAGATATATGGGGAGATACAAGGAACAGAAAAGCAAAAGGTCCAAGGAAGTTTGCTTTATTATTTAAAAGAAATTCATAATTACATCCAAAATACTTTGCCAATTAAATTCATGCTAATCTCTGTGTCAACAACTCCATTGAGGAAAGATTATTTTCTCGAGTCTTTCACAAAATCCAGGAGAGTCTCTTTTTTTTTTTTTTTTTTTTTATTTTTTAATATATGAAATTTACTGTCAAATTGGTTTCCATACAACACCCAGTGCTCATCCCAAAAGGTGCCCTCCTCAATACCCATCACCCACCCTGCCCTCCCTCCCACCCCCCATCAACCCTCAGTTTGTTCTCAGTTTTTAACAGTCTCTTATGCTTTGGCTCTCTCCAGGAGAGTCTCTTAACATAGAACTCCCTTTTTCCTTAATTACCAAAATGATCATAATTTCAACCAGAAGCTGTTTATCAGATCAGATCACCTGTCACTCTAAGGAAGCTTCAGATTTGACTATCTTCTTCTTTTCTTTTCTTTTCTTTTCTTTTCTTTTCTTTTCTTTCTTCCTTCCTCTTTCTTTCTTTCTTTCTTTCTTTCTTTCTTTCTTCTTTTCTTTATTCCTTCCTTCCTACCTTCCTTCCTATCATCCTTCCTTCTTATCTTCCTTCCTTCCTTCCTTCCTTCCTTCCTTCCTTCCTTCCTTTCTTTTATACAACAGTGCCAGGTACTATCCTAGATTCTGAGAATACTGTGCTGAGTAGGACAAAAACCCTGTTCTCATGGAGTTGACATTCTAATAGAAATAGACAATATATGTATGAATAAGTAACAATTATCAGGATGTGATCCCTGCTATACAGAAAAATAAATTAGAAAAAGGAGCTAGAGAATAATGGGGGAATGAAGAGACACTGTGATCTGTTCTGGATTGAAGAAGGACTGAAGGAGACGGCATTTGAATGGAAACTTGAAAAAAATCAGAGAGCAGGAGGGCTAAAGAGCACCCACAAAGAAAGAAGAGCAAGTGCAACGGTGCTGGGGAAAAACTAGTTTGAAGTATTCTAGGGCTAATAGGGAGACCAGTGCCTCTGGAGCAATGATTCGGGAGCAGAATAAGCCAGGAGAAGGGTAGATCCCTCACCAGGAACTGAATCGGTTGGCACCTTGATCTGTCTTCCCAGTCCAGAACTGTGAAAAATACATGTCTGTTGCTCAAGCCCCCTAGTCTGTGACATTCTGTTATGGCAGCCTGAGCTGAGTTAACACAGGTAGTAAGGAAATAAGTGAAAAATACCAAAGGTGTCTGACAGATGCTGCAACTGCAGAAAAGTGGAGAAAAAACTCCCAAAGGTGACATTTAGCAGACACTCTTAGTCACTTCTAGCTCCTGAATAAATTTCTATCATTTTCATTGGCTGAGGGATTACTTAGTGTGAGTTCACTGTTCTTCCTAGTGGTGATATTCTTACCTATGTATTTTTAGATATTTTATATACTCTTTGCGTGAACTCCCAAAATCCACACATCTGGGTCCATTAGATACTTTTGCATCTCTTTTCGCTCACCAAATGTGACAGCATTTCTTTGAATTTCAATTAATTCAGTGATCACTGAATCTACCTCTTTTATAAGGTAACAGTTGCATGAGTCCATTCTTTGGGAGGAAATCTCTCCAAGAATTTTATACATCATTTTATATATCATCATAAAATATATTTAATTTTGCGTTCATTTTGCTGATTCATCTGCCAAAACTCCACAAACCATGTAAATCTTAAGAAGGAAAATGATATTATCCTTCCTGAATTTCTCTACCTGAAATTCAATAGCCTTCTTAGTGAGCAAGACTGAACAACAAAAAGAAATAACATTCGTCTTCTCCAAAGTAAAGAAGCAGGGATGAAGTACTCAAGTGGGCTAGGTCCCGGAGCCTTCCGGAGCTAAAGTTTATATTGCATGGTTTTAACAGATTTTGTCGGTGGAAGTGTGTTTGTGGTTTGCAGTTTCATTTTGTTATCTCGTTCCAGTAAGAAAAGTCACACTGCTTACAAAACTGAGAAACTTATTAGAATCCTGTGGTGTTTGCCTGCTTCGATTTTCACACGGCGAGCCAACATAAAATGAAGGGTAGTGATGGAAAGGGAAAGGTGGAACATTTGCAAAAATTCGCAGCTGGAGGCAGCACCGCCTCAGCTGTGCAGAAGAGTCTTCCAGCCTCAACGTCCTCCTTCTTCTCAAACACAGGCAATTGTAAGTTAGATTTTGCCCGAAAAACTGCATCTAGAGGTGAGGTCTTATGCAGGGATGGGAACTGGACACGGCAGTTAAGAAAACCACTGTGGAAAATGCCAGAAGATTCTTAAATTTGTTTTAATGATTTCAGCTTACCTCGAAGGGGCTCTGAATCACCAGGTGGTTCTAAATGCCAAGTTGGACTGCCGGGCAGTTGGGGTGAAGTGAAAAAAGGCTGTGCTGAGTCAATAGATGTGTTTGTTTTTTATTCAATTCTTTGTGAGGCATCATCGCCAATACTCCTAACAGGCACACCAGGAACAACTAGTACAAAAATCACAGAGGTGCAAAAATCACACGAAAAATCAATTAGAGAAATAAGCCTTGGGAAATGTAAACTGGAGCAGATGAAAAAGTAGATAGAAATTCCCAGAAGGACTACAGAAAGCTACAGATTACAGATCCCGGTCAAAGAGAGAAGCCATTGGATAACCAATACATTCATCTGATAATTCGAGGAAAAGCATTCTTAAAAGAACATTTCTTTTTAATAAAAAACAAAACAAAGCAAAAAACAAAAAGCTCTCTAGCATGAGTCTGTCGAAATGGTAAAATTAGGACACTGGCCAGAGAGAATATCACAAATGAACATTCCGAGTTTCCTAATAACACTCATCTGCTCTCCTCTTTGGGTTACCAAGTCTCCAAGGAGAGGAATATATGCTTATGACTGACAAATCTCTTGTTGGCAAAGGAAAACTGCCTTTTCTTTCACATCCTTTGACTGGCTACTTCAACCTCAGAATGGAAGATGGGGATAGTTTTCCAAGTGGCTACCTGATTCAAAAGGGAAACTCTGACTCAGTCAATAGCTGTCTTAAACAATTCCTGATAATATGGACCCTAATGTTTCCCAGGCAAACATGCTCATTAAAACTTTGAAAAAAATGGGGCACCTGGGTGGCTCAGTAGGATACGCGTCCAACTTCGGCTCAGGTCATGGTCTGGCAGTTCATGAGTTTGAGCCCCACGTCAGGCTCTGTGCTGACAGCTCAGAGCATGGAGCCTGCCTTTGGATTCTGTGTCGCCCTCTCTCTCTCTGCCCCTCCCCTGCTAGCACTCAGTCTCTGTTTCTCTCTCAAGAATAAGTAAACATTAAAAATTAAAAAAAAAAAAACAACTTTGACAAAATTTGTAAGTCCTTCTATACAATTTTTAACAAATAACAATGACATTTGAAAAAATTCTCTTTGGGGCGCCTCGATGGCTCAGTCGGTTAAGTTCCGACTTCGGCTCAGGTCATGATCTTGCGGTTTGTGAGTTCGAGCCCCGCGTCGAACAGCTCAGAGCCTGAAGCCTGCTTTGGATTCTGTGACTCCCTTTCTCTCTGTCCCTCCCCTTCTCATGCTCTGTCTCTCTCTGTCTCAAGAATAAATAAAACATTAAAAAAAAAAAGAAAAAATTCTCTTTGCTAAAAAATTAGAACATTATAGAAATGCCTGAACTTCTCTTTGATCTTTAGCACCAAATCTGGCTCCTCCTACTTCCTTTTAGTTTGCCTGGCTTTCTCCAACCCCTTCTCTCTCGAATATAGACATTAGAGCACATATATTTTTTGTTGTTTGTGTTTCATTAATTGAATCATATCATATATACCTTTCTGAATATTTGTTTTTGTGCACTGATCAATGAGATCTGGAACCTTCTATGTTTGTACAAATAGACCTGCCTCAATCTTCTTGATCAGCTGCATAGTATTCCTTGAGAATGTTAGTATATATTTTGCCATTCTCCATTGATAGAGACTTAGGTTATTGTTAATTATTCGCTTTTATAAAAACTCTTCAATGAGCATCTTTTCACAATACATCCTTGGGTACTCTTCAACATGTTTTTCCAGAGTACAATCAGACCAAAGAAATGTCTCATGCTTTTTAAGTGCTGTGCTAAAATAGTAGGGAACAAAGAATGAAATAAAATATACCTGTCAGACTAAAAGACATAAAATTAGAACTTTCCGAAAGGAAACCAGAAAGCTACAGAAGGTTGGTTTGGAAGAGATTCTTAAAAAGTCAGAGATTCCTAGCTTCAAACCTGGCCCCAGCTCCAAATCAAAAAGAATCTAAGTGCCCTGTTTTTGTTTAATGTTTATTTATTTTGAGAGAGAGAGCATGAGCAGGGGCGGGGCAGAGAGAGAGAGAATCCCAAGAAGGCTCCACACAGTGCAGAGCCCAATGTGAAGTTCAATCTCACAAACCTGTGAGATCATGACCTGAGCGGAAATCAAGAGCCAGATGTTCCACCGACTAAGCCATCCAGGCACTACTATGTGTCCCTCTACGGGAATGGCAAAACACATACTACCTAAAGAATCCTATATAGCTTATTTTAAAAAATTACGCACGTCTAGATATATTAACATAGACCGTAACCTTGTGTAACTTTTAAAACGTTACTTTTCTGTCAAGCTTTAGTTCCCCCATCAAAATATGGAAAGCACAATTTTTTGAAATGAATCTACAGCATAAAGTTCTTGCACAGATTAAATAACAGAATACTTGTTAAGCACTTAGGATACTAATGACACAGAATAAGTGCTCAAAAGATATTGGTTTCCATTACATTTCTATTTTTGATGTGTCCCACGATGGTGGAGGAATTTCAATAACCCAAGGCCATTTATTAATCTGTCAGTCATTTATTAAGCATCCATTATTAGCAGAGCTTTATGCCACCTCATTTGAGGAGAACACAGATGAATGAAATATCATTATAATATTCCTCAAGAATCTTGGGAACATATCAAGGAATATAAATCATGTCCCAAATAACCTTAATAAAAAAAGGAATGTAGTATTACAACAGATCTCATACTAGACTACTATTATTTTTATATGTCCAGGGCCACTTCCTTCGTCAGGCAATAGCATCATTCTCTGGAAGAACTATTCCTCCTCCAATCCCGACACTGATGTGAAGGCAGCCAATTATAGAAGCCACAGCCCTGGTTGGCCACAGTTGATAGGTCAGGAAATGTGCATATGACTTAGTCATATGACCCAAGCCAAGCCAGTCAAAGCATTTTTCACACTAAGAATGGAGGAAAGGGAGTGGGTCTTTTCTAATGACAAAGGCATGTGATGGCAAGTTTGAGCACTATTTACAGCCAAGTTCTCCCATATTTGGGAGACTCTACTCTGAAAAAATAAAGAACCACAGTGACAAGAGTAAAGGCAAAAACACAGACAGACGTGAGGGGATTGGAGTCCCAGGTTCTGGAGGCCCAGCCTCAACCCTGCCTTTTGGTAATGACATGAGATATCATTAGTTCTATGAAAGCAGAGGTTTCTGTATGTTTTTATTTACTAATGTATCCTCAGCATCTAGAACACTGCTTGGTGCCTAGCACATAGTAGACATTCGTGACATATTTTCTGAATGAATGAATAAATGAATGAGTGAATAATATCCTATAATATAGCCCTCTTTTTTTTTCTGAGTTAAAATTTTATTTTATTTTATTCTTTCCTTATAACTGAAGTCAGAATTACTCTTGAAATTTTTTACAACCCTATCTCAGAAGGAAAAAGAGGAAACGAGGCAAAGAGTAAGGGAATATAACATCCAAATATTTTCCTGGGCCAATAGGCTAGTGGTTCCAGACACTACCAGGACCAGATTCTATCAGAGTATTGCCCATCTCTGTCACCACAAATCCAGAGCTATTTTGAGTTTGAGTTATTACAACTTCTCACGTAGGATTTAGTCTAGTTTAATAAAACACAGGCTTGTCTACTTGGTTTCCAAGACTGCAGACTTTAGATTCTAGAAATCAAAAGACAGTCTGTCATGTGACTGCTTCCGTCTCTCTTATTTGCCTATGTCTTATTTATTTCCTTCCATGGACCAACGGGTAAGATATAAATAAGTAGCCAGGCAGTTAAAGACTGGCAGAAGTCTAAAAGGTTGTCAATGAGCTCACTGTCAACAGGAAATTCACATTAATGAGCTCAGATTGGCAGCAGTTTGATGTAACGTCCAGGGATTGAGTAGCTTGCAAACACCTCTAGCAGATCTGAAATACACAGCTTACTGAGAATCACATCATTATTGAAAAATTGCACGATATAATTCAATGTGCATGACGGTTGTGGCATCAGTAAATTAAAACAAAATAGAGGATTGCCTCTTTTTAATATCTATTAACTGCCTAATACATGTTGGGAGTTGTCGCACACAGAAGAAAAAATAGATACAGATCTCAGTCTATAGACTTAGACTCTAGCAGATGACTAAGACATGCTCACCAATTGTCAGATCAACCAGTCCAGGACAAAAGTGAACCCATATGGAATCCAGCCATGATGAAGAGTGTCAGGTGAGAAAAATGTCATAGTAAAGTTTTCATCAACTGTTGAGGAAATAGCTACTTTTCAGCTCTCTCTCATGCTACCTTGACCATCACCTCCCATGCCTGGTCTATCTATGGCTTTTGACATTTTTTTGGCTAAAGTCCAGGTACCTCCTCATGGCTTCCATAAACAATATTTATGGCCCATAATGCCACCACTTGGCCACTAACATAACCTGCCCTGCGCAGGCTGCTCTCCAGTACATAACACCTCCGGGACTATTTATTTGGCATATCCTATCCATAAAAGTTACCCGGTCCTACGTAATCTTAGTACAAGATAGAATGAACCATGACGGTACAATGCAACAATTTTCATCAGCTGAATTAATCTGGCTTTTTCGGGTTTTTTTGTTTGTTTGTTTATGCAAAATTTTAAAAGAGTAGATTGCCAATTATATATATATAATATATATATTATACATATATTATGCATATATATTATGTATATATAATATGTATATATGTGTATATATTATGTGTGTATATATATATGTACAATAAAACCTTGGATTGCGAGTAACTTGTTCTGTGAGTGTTCTGCAAGACGAGCAAACATCCCTAATACACTTTAACTTGATAAACGAGTGCTTACAATACAAGTAGTATGTGATGCCAAACATCACATGATCACAACAGAGCCAATGGTTCTTCTCTCTCTCTCGCTGTGGGATTGTGGGTGATCATCTCCCATGCTCAGATGCTCAGTCTCAGGCCGTGGTGTTTGGCAGAAATCAGTGATTTTTCAGAACATTGGAAGGTGCCCACAACTGACACTAGTGTATTTTTGTCACCTCAAAGCACCTATGGACAGTCCTTTGCTTTTCCATACCAGAGTAAGCTTAGGAATGCTTTGCTTCATTTCTAGGTCATTGGACAGGTTCTTTGTTAAAGTTGCATGAAAAGAAAAATTCCATTGAGCCAATAGATAGCATGATTTCATTAGTGACAGTGAAAGTTGTCCTACACATTAACCCTCCCATCTCTTGTCTCCCTCACACCAGCCACTAAGGTTTTTAAAGGTAATTGCAGGTTGATTTATTTTTCTTTATATTTTGTATTTTCTTTTATTTTGTATTATATTACAGTATTGTAATCATTTTTATATGAATATTTTTGAGTTGCAAAACGAATCATCTGAGCTTTCATTATTTCTTTTGGGGAAATTCGCTTTGATATACAAGTGCTTTGGATTATAAACATGTTTCCAGAATGAATTATCCTTGCAAACCAAGGTTTTACTGTATATGTGCATATTCATTATATATGCACTTATCTGTGGACTTATAAACATATGTTAAACATATACAGTTTATCTTGGTGAACATCCTGTGTGCTGATCAGTACTGTGGAGGGAAAACCAACTTACTGTGTTTATTATGTGTCTGCTCTGTATTTGTTAGTCTCCTCCTTATATATCCCTAGCCCCAAATTATTTCCTCTATTTCGTTCCACTGACTTTCCAATGAGAAAGAGACAAACAGTACAATCAGACTTCATTGTTCCTTTTCTCTTCTGGATCATATCCCTAAAACTTTCTCCTAACTTTCCGCCTACAAATAAAGACACGGTGCCTTTATAAAGGCTCCAGTGGGTCTAACAAAACTTAACAAAATAAATGTTTTGGAAGCATATTATTTTACTCTCTGATTCTTTTTACCAAACATAGAATTCAGAGGCAAGCCAAATGTAAAAATGAGAGACAAATGAAAACGTTTGTATATTGAAACCTACTCAGGAACTGCACCCATAGGAAACCCTTGAATATGTGCTTTAAAAGCAGATCTGGAATTGAACGACTATTTCTTCAAGTGTGGATCCTTGACTCAGTTTCTATTCTTCACTGAATAATTCAAGATGATGTCCATTTATTGAGATGGTCACAGCCCAGTATCTGTGTTAACTATTACAGGAAGGATTCTTCCAAAAGGTAACCAGTAGGATCGTTTCATCCATGAGGACAATAAAATGGAGCTATGCCACTCTGGCATGTTGATATTAGGTCACTGAATACTGTTACAAGTTAAGTCTCAGAGATCATCTTCCAGACCACTGTTCCACAAAGTAAGGTCCTTGTACCAGCAGCATCAGCATCATCTGGGAACTGGTTAGAAATATAAATTCTTGGCCCTATCCTAGACCTACTTACTCAGAAACTTGGAGGTACAGTCCATCCATCTGTGTTTCAACAAGTCCTCCAGGTGACTTTGGAATTCCAAGTTTGAGAATTCCTGCTCAAGATAGTTTCTTACTTTGGAAGTGAACCGACTGAACCCCAAAGAGGTGAAACAAGTTGCCCAAATGGATGACAAGAACCAGGAAGAAATCTCACAAAGCACAAAGTAAGGTTGCTTTGGGGGTTCTAGAGGACCAAAAACTCAATCGTCAGTATTTTTATTAGTCAGTGTCTTGACAGGAATTCCTTGGTGTGCTCAAATTTGGGTAATGTTTCATGTATTTACACAGGTATGGGTGAAGTGTAAAGAAACCACAAGGGGGAGACACAGTAGAAGAGCATATTCCACTCACAGGCCTAAAGAGGCAAAGGGTGCAGGACGTGGGGGTCAGCAGGGGGAAAAAGAGAGCCTTGAAAAGTGCAGTGATCTTTATTCATGGGTCATAGACAACCTGAGGTCACCTCACAGGAGGTATCCAAGACCAAAAATCCCTGACATCACTCTCTACCTCCTTATCCTTACCCTTACCCTTACCCTTACCCCTTACCCTTACCCTTACCCTTACCCTTACCCTTATCCTTATCCTTATCCTTATCCTTATCCTTATCCTTATCCTTCCAGGCCAACCCAACTGGAAGCCAGATGGCAAAGAAACTCATGTGCACAGTCTATACCGACACCCTCCCCAGGCAGAGTGGGGAGTGAGAAGGATGGAGAGTAAATTCAGAAGGGCAAATGGGAGATTTCTAAACAATATAAAATCAAGGATGGCCAGAAATTTCTGGAATTCATGATGCATACTAGTAATTGGCTCCAACTACTTTCTTTTCAAGAAGGGATCCCTGAAATCACCCCACATTCAAAACAAAATACAGATATATCTTATTGTTAGTATGCCTTACTAACTGTTCCTACCTTCTTTATCAGCAGTAGAACTCCTAGATCTTAACTGGAAATGTGGCCATCACACCTAAAAGATAATATTTCACAGTCTCACGAGCAGTTAGGTATGCAATGTGACTAAGTTCTAGCCAATGGTACATAAATACAAATGATGTCCATAACTTCAGGGATTGTTCTTAAGGTTCCTCCTTCCAGTTGACTGCAAATTCAGGCAAAGTGTCTGGCATTCCAGGAGCCATCTTGGATCGTGAGTTCACATTGAGAAGGAATGACATACACAGAAGAGCAGTGAGCTGGAAAGAGGCTGAATCTCTGACCCCCTGCAACACGAAGCCAGTCCTAGGCTGACCATCTATCTACTTCTTGAGTGAGAGGGATGTATTTTTATATTCTTAAGCCACAATTATTAGGTGATTGCTATTACCTAAATCTAATTATAACTAACATACTCTGTATATACTAACAAGAAAATATCAGCAAAGGCATGTGTTAAGGGGTAAATTGTACCACTACCACCCACCCAAATTCATATGTTGAATTCCTGACAGCTAGTACCTCAGAATGTGACTGTATTTGCTGATAGAACCTTTAAAGAGGTGACTAATTTAAAGTGAGGCTGTTAGGGGGGGTCCTAATCCAATCTGACTGGTGTCCTAATAAGAAAAGGAAATTAGGGCACACGGGGATAGTATGCACAAAGGAAGGGACATGTGAGAACACAGCAAGAAGGTGGCCATCTATAAGCCACGGGGAGAGGCTTCAGAAGAAAAAGCAAAAAACCTGAAGATGCCTTGATCTTGAACCTCTAGCCTTCAGAACTGTGAGAAAATAAATATCTATTATTTAAGCCACCCCTTCTGTGGTATTTTGTTACGGTAGCCCTGGCAAACTAAGACAACATGGTATTAAGTTAAAAAAGAAAGCAGCAAAATGCAGAATGGTATTATTTATGACTAATGTGCTTATGTATGAATATGTACAAAGGTCTGGAAATACACAGCGAAAAAGAAACAAAATGGTGACCAAAAGTGAGGAGCTACTGGGGGACCAGGATTGAGGATGGAGGTTAAAGGGGAATTTCACCTTCTATAGAAAAACATATGCAAGATTAGATGTGAAATTAAAATGTATTTTTTAAATCTATTAACTTCTCCTCTGGTTTTGGCAGAACCTGGATTCTGCCGAGCAATTAAAATTGAAATCTGATGTGCTTGCCCATGGTGGTGACATCCAGTATAAAGAGAATCTCAGAACTGGGCACTGAGTTTGGCTTTTGCTGTTTTCTGTAAGCCCGGGCTGCTGTTCATTGTTGAAATAAATTGTACTGCAGCTCCATGGTCTGCAAAGTTGTGAGAGAGTCATTAGGGAATGAGGCCTATAGGGCTGTGGGGTCATGTTCATAAAGATCACATGCTAAGTTGTCTGGAATCAAACCCAGAAATATAGAGAAGTGGCAAGAAATCCAGTGGGATGAAATACAATCTGGTTATGAGACCAACAATCAGGAATGTGTTGTAATGTGACTTATACTGGAGAGGGAAAGAAAGAAGTCCTTCTATTGGAAATAATAGTAATTTAAAAAAATAGAATAATGATTTTGAATGACAGGACTGAAATTACCCCAGGAAGGGCACATTTTGGAAACTACTCATGAAATTTTTTGGTCTGCACAGGGCTGTATAGAACAGACGTCCTTGGAATGTGTGTGTCCCCACATCTGTGTTTCCACAGAGAAGAAGTGGTCCCTAATGGAAGAAATACTCAGGATGTGGCATATGGAGAACTGCCCTGAGCTCTGGTGCCTATTGTAAGAATAGCATAGAGTTATAATTAGAGAAGCCAATGAATCACAAAGGACCATGGTAACATGGCAACCCTGGGAACAATGGGATGAGGAAATAGGTCACAGCTCTATCTGGCAGTGGGACAATGTTACTTCTGATTTCAACACCTGGGCCTAGTTAAGAGGAGATTACCCTGGAAAGAAAGGATTACAGGTTGAAAGTTTACATGGTTGAGTGTGGGGAGTTTTGTTAATAGGAAATGTGGCTATTCCTGTGATAGTAATGTTTTTAAGCAGCTAAGTAATACAAAAGAAAGACGAAACAAGAAAAACAGATGGGGAAAAATTACGCATAGGATCCTTTCACACAACAAAATTTAGGAAAACTTTTAAAGGGTGGGTAGATGTTGTAAGGGTGGAGTTTTGATCAGAGGGAGAATCTGAGAAAGGGTGTAAGTCTACCAAAAAGAAATAGGAGTTCACTTACTAAACTTAGGAGAAACTGATTAAGTGGGCCAGATCTGGTGGTAGAAGAGACAAGATAGAGGAAGAAAGGAGTATCTCCTTAACCACAAGACAACAACCTGACAAAGAGCTCTAGGTATATCCCATTTCCAGTTGGCGTAACAACAGCATCCTCACCTTATGGTAATGGCGGTGTAACAGAAAAACATACAGATAAAGAGAGTTTTTAGAGGCAGGCCCACACAGTTAGCTTCCCAAGATTTGGAGGAAGGTCTTGGAGGGGTTTATGCTACCAGACCAAGGATGATGTCGAAATGGAGAAGGATCCTGACTTGAATATAGAAAAGTTCCCTTGCACCTGCGGCTAAGAAGGGCTTCGGGTCCTGCTTCTGTTGAGTCTGATTGGTGTCAGAGTCAAGCAGTAGGTCATACAGTGATTTACTCTCAATGTTTCCCTAGTTCTCTGCCAGGCTCAATGCTTAAGGGGAAATCCTTAAAATTAAGAGCAAGATCTAGAAAAGACAGGCACTCATTCAGTCGGTGCCCGAAGCCAGGGCTAAGACTGTTCTTCCTCCATTCCCACCACCCTACAGGTCTAGGCCTCCCCAGAGTGGGAAAGAGGGGGTGGGAAGTCAAAAACTCTGCATGCACCTCGTCAGAGACTGATTCCACCCAAGACTTTTCCTGGGAATGAAAAATAGAGTGTCCTTGAGGCAGATCTTCCCCGTCCCAACCCAACCACCAGCCCGTTGGAAGTTTCTTCCATCATAGCCAAGCAAAATAAAATGATTTCTAGCTTAAAAGTACATGTGGTTGCACACCCCCAAAGAGGGCCCCACCCAAATACTGGCGATGGCCTGAATACTGCCCTGCAGGCGCTCCAAGGATAGCTGAAGGGATGTGGCGACCAGGGCTAAGAGTTCCCATCCAGGTGAGACCATCACACCACACCCTGGGCTGTAGCTGTTTCAGGTAGCTTAAGACGGCAAACACATTGCTTTCCAGCTCAGATGACCACTTCACCTGCTCCACTTTCCTCTCTCACCAAACCCTGCTGCACCTCCTCCTACCTAACAAAAGCCTGCACCCCTCAGACAGCATTTGGCCCTGCCCGTGTTAGATGATACCTCCAAGAACGTCAGGAAAGAAATACTAGAGTCTTTCAGACATCACCATTAGTTCCAGAGTGGATGTCAGCTGGAAGCACCAGCGAAGAAAACTGCCTTCTGACTCTATGTTAGAGTGGTTTAAATCCTTTAAGTCCTGTAACTAAGTACACTTGGAAAAATGTCAGCCCTGCTCCCACCGCACAGGATAGACAGCCATGAGGAAGAGGTATTCATCTATTCTAGACCCTGTAAATGGATCCGGTCCCTTGCGCCATGCCACTAGGTAGAGATAGAACTGAAATCCAGTAGTCTTTGGGAATCCATCTTAAACTCCCACCACCAGCTGTTACTTCTTGCTACTGGAAAACTTCTTTGGCTCTCTATACCCATCCCAGGCTTTCCTTGTTTGGTGTATAATAGGTTTGAACATTCTCTTTGAATTCTGACACTATATCACTCTAATACAATGCTATAGAGCACAGTTGCACATACTGTGCACTGTTCAATTCCATAACACCATTCATATAGTTGAATTTTAATACTATTGATATAGATTCTCTGGCTTCACACACTCATGACTACTAATAAGAGACACTCCCACCTTTTGCCCTTGTTTTATGATAACTATACAGGCTGGGTTAGCCCCAACAAAGAGAAGTTCAGAAGTAGTTCTCAGGGGTAGAGATCTGAGCCAAGAGAAATAAGCAACACATGTTCTGTAGGTTACAAGTCCCCTGGCTAGTTTTGAGATGTGGCTTCAGTTAGAGTTTCAGAATCAAAGATGTGAAAGCTGCCTTTGTATTGTTACTTTTCAAATGTAGCCATACATTAACATTTTATTAACTCAGAAGCAGTGCCAGTTTTCAATTTTCTTTCTTTTTTTGCTTCAATCTTTCATCTTTTCCAGATTAAAATTTATGAATTCAGTTGAATTATGCCTTGTGACTCTACCTAGATTTATTTCCTTAGCTCCTTTCCCCCAAAACACTGCTCTTCTGAAGTAGATGAGTAGCTAGCTATTAAGTCCACGAGTTTATGCTTTCAATAATATGTGAATCATTTGAACGATATATAAGTTTGGGGGATTATTTTAATTTTATACAACTAACATTACAAGTTGTCATTCTGTACCTTGCTCTTTTTGTTCAAAACCAAGTTTTTAAAATTCATCTGTAAGATTCACATCCTTCAGCAATTTCTTTTTTCTTATTCTTGGAGTTCTTTATGAATTCTGGAAGTGTTTCCCTTTTCAGATATATATACTCTTCTAGTCTAGTTTTGCTTTTAAATTGTTTATGTTATCTTTAGTCATATATATTTTTAAAGTTTCAACCTAGTCAAATGTATCAATATTTCCCTTCTGATTTCTGTCTTTTTAAGTTCTGATTAAAATATTGTTCCCAACACTGCACAAAACTATAGGTATCACGATTCCAGACCTCATTGTATTACAAAGATGTAGTAATCAAAACAGTATGGTACTGGCACAAAAATAGACATTTAGATCAATAGAACAGAACACAAAACCTGGGAATGAACCCACAACTATAAATAGATTATATACTTTTCTCCCTAAAGATCTTGCCCAATATTACTAAAAAATATTCCTAGTCTTCATGCTATTATGACTAGGGTCATTTTAAAATTTAATTATACTTTTGAGTTGGTTATTCCTGGAGTATTAGAAGGCTGTTGATTTTAAAATATTAATCTGGATCCAGGAAATTTGCTGAACTTTATTTAGTTTCAACATCTTGTGAATATATCCTGCTAGATTTTCTAACCAACAATTTATCAGTTGCATATATGATAATTTTCTCTCTTCCTTTCCAAATCTTACACTGCCAATTTCTTTTTCTTATTCTATTGCATTGGATAGGACTACCAGGACACTGGTGAATAGTAATAATTACAGATGCATCTTTATTTTGTTCTTGATTTTAATGGAAATTCTTTTAAATTACTTGAATTATGATGTTTTTATGTGTTTAGATTTTTTATATTTTTTCAAGTAAATAAACTTCTTCCTAGTTGCTGAGATTTTTTGTTTTTAATTTTTAACATTTATTTACTTTTGAGAGACAGAGAGAGACAGAGCATGAGCAGGGGAGGGGCAGAGAGAGAGAGGGAGGCACAGATCTGAAGCAGGTTTCAGACTCCAAGCTGTCAGCACAGAGCCCAGTGCAGGGCTCAAACTCACCGAATGCGAGATCATGACCTGAGCCAAAGTCAGATGCTTAACCGACTGAGCCACTCAGGCACCCCTGCTGAGAATTTTTAATCATGAATATTTATAAATTTTGTCAGGATCTTTGAAGATGATCATAGGTTTTTCTCCTTCAATGTATTGTTGTGGTGTACCATTGATGGATTTTCTACAGTTAAGCTATCTTGCATTCTTGGGATAAACTCTATTTGGTCAAGATATGTTTTATATACTTCTAGATATGATTTATTGGTATCTGAAAGGTTTTTTATCTCTTTGTAAATCAGCTTCTCTTGTTTGTACACAGTCTGTCCAATTTTGATGTGAGTCTAAAATTAGTTGAAAAGCTTTTCCTCTGAAACAATTAAATTAGAAGGGGATTATTCTTAAAGGTCTGATCAAATAAAACCCTCTGTGGTTGGTACCTTTACACAAAGCTGAGAAAAGGAGATGTATTCTCCAAATTCAGTCTCTTTCATAGTCATTTGATAAATCTGGCTTTATTTCCCTTGAATCCATCTTGACAGCATTATGTACTGCCTGGTAGTTATCAGAAACCTGGCACAAAATGCCTAATTTGTTCGTTTATTATATAACTACATTATCTCTAGCTATGCTCTTATTTCTAAAGTTGTTAATTTATGCTTTATTGCCTTTTATCAAATGCATGAGTATTTCAAATATTGAGCTTTGAGTTTTTGTTAATCATTTCAATTATTTCTTTAGCTATATCCCACAAGTTTTGATATGTAATTTGTATTTTTATTTCATTCTAAATATTTGTTTTCCCACTGCAATTTTACAAATGCATGAATATTTACAAGTGTAGTTTAGTGCTGAAATACATATATTTCTATTGTCTTTCTATTATTTCCAATTTTATTACTTTGTGTTCAAGGATCATGGTATATATGATACTTAGAGTGTCATTTAGACTTACTTTGTAGCCAATTTTTATAATTATACCCTGTGTATACTATAAGTAATATATACATAACTTTTATACACATATACACACACATGTTGGGGATAGAAATCATATATCTCTGTTAGCAGTTTGTTAAATCTGTTACTAAAATCTTAAATATCATTCATAATGCTTTTATCTCTGTGACTTGTAAGTTTCAGAAATGCGTGTGTTACAACCTTCCTTTGGGGAACAGAATTTCCCATTTATTCTTATAGTTCTGCCATTTGTTGTTTTATATGTTTGGAGGCCACATTGTTTAGTGCATACAGATTCATGATGGTTATAGCTTCTTCAGTCAATTGTTATCATTAGATAATATCTCTATCATTATTAGCATTTTTTATATACATTTTTAAATGTTTCTTTATTTTGAGGGAGAAAGAAATAATGCTAGTGGGAGATGGGGAGGGAGAGATGGAGAGAGAATGTCAAGCAGGACCCACACTGTCAATGCAGAGCCCAATGCAGGGCTCGATCTCAAGAACCACGAGATCATGACCTGAGCCAAAACCGAGTCAGATGCTTAACTGACTGAGCCACCCAGTGGCCCACATTACATTTTATATGATATAAAAATTGTTAAACTGGCTCTTTTTTGATAACACATAAATTTATTTAAAATAAATTTTTTCCTAAAAATTCAAAATCTCAAATCACTTAGTTTAATTTCATACATTTCCAGTTCAAAGGTAAAATTAAGAAGCTGGTATCTCCTTTTTTTCCCTTGATTGAGGTATAATTGACATATGATTATATTAGTTTCATGGATATAACAAAATGATGTGATATGTGTAAACACTGCAAAATGATCACCATACGTCTAGTTTCCCCTATCACCATATAAAGTTACATAATATGCAGTACAATATTATTAACTATAGTCCTATGCTGTACATCACATCCCAATGATTTATTTATTTTATGACCAGAAGTTCAGACCTCTTGATCCCCTTCTCCCATTTCACTCAACGCCACAATTCTCTCTAAACTGGCTCTTGTATTAGTATTTACCTAGTATATAATTTTCCATTCCTTCATTTTCAAACTTTCTGAATTAAAATGTTATTTTAAATATGATAAAATTATTCACACATGAACAAGAGTATAGAGCCTGAGATAATTAATCCCATTATGGCCATAATGCAAATTCAACAGTCAGCAAGACTTTGCCCACACTTGCTTTATCTATTTTTTTCTTTTTTTTTTTTTTTTTGCTATAGTATTTTATAGAAAAATTCCAAACCTCATGTCATTTTACCCTTGCATACTTGCAAGGTGTCTCCAAAAATACAAGCATTTTCTTACATATCTACCCTGTCACTTGCACTTCGAATAAAATTAACACTAATTCCTTGGTGTTATCTGATTCCAATTTAGCATCAAATTTACCAAGAGTCTAAAATGGCTCTTGTTGTTGTTGTTGTATTTTTGTTGTTGTTGTTGTTTACAATTTGTTCAAATGAGGATCTAAACAAGATTCACGTATTATGCATTATTTTTGGTTGTGGCTTTTTAATCTAGTGTAATCTTTTCCTTTTTTTCTTTTTCTTTTTTTTTTTTTTTCTTTTCATGCCTATCTTTCTCCAAGACCCAGGTCAGTTTTCCCATAGAAGGCCCTACATTCTGTTTGCTTCATCCTCACTGTTATGTCATTTAACTAGTTTTTCTGTCCCTGTGTTTCCTGTAAACTGGAAATTATCTCTAAGGCCTACGTGCACATAGGTTCAACACTTTGGGGCAACATTACTTCATTAAGTATACTTCTGTGGGCTTCATATCACTTCACCTCTGGAGGCATACTGTAAATGGTGTTGTTTCTGTCCTACCATCTTATTCTAATTCTTCCTCTAATGAAAAGCCTGTATATTCTATTTCTATCATTTCAATTACTATTCTTAATTTCTCAATATGCTTATCTATGTAGACTTTATGTTAATATCTCCACTCTCTTCCCAAACAAAACAAAAAAATTAGAGTGCTGTAACTCTGAACTCCTGCTCCTATCATTCACATTGTTGCTTAGGAGTTTGATTCTCCTTTTTTTTCAAATGTCATTATGAACTAATGTCATTATTTTTATAGATAATATTTATTTAGTATTTCCAACATGTTTACCAATGTCTTTTTCACCCTTCTTGCATTATATGGCTTCTTCTGGGTTTAATTTCCTTCTTAGCAAAATACATCCATTACTAGTTTTTGTCATCTATTTTGTTTTGATCCAGAAAAGGTCTAAGGTAATATCTTGGCAATCTTTATAGTTTGAAAATGTCATTTTACCCTCACTCTTTAGTGATGATTTAGCTGCATACAGAGTTGTAGACAGACATTATTCTCCTTCATAACCCAGAACCTACTTTGTGGTCTTATGGAATACATCTTTAATGTTGAAAAGGGTTTTTTTTGTTTGTTTTTAGTCTGATTATTGGAATTTCACAGGTGATGTCTTTGTGAGGGTTTTTAAAATTCTTTCTGTCTTTGCAGTTTTACATTTCCATTATGATATATCTGGGTGTAAAACTGTTATCCTATTTGAGAACTGTAAGCCTACTTTGATCTCAAAACGAATTGAATTTTTCTTAATTCTGAGAAGTCCTCTACCATTATGACTTCAAAAATTCCCTCTCTGACATTACTTGTATTGTTTTTGTGTTATTATACACAAATATGTCATATTATTTTCAATATCTCCAAGCTTCTCCTTCATGTTTTCCATTCCTTTCCCTCTCTGTGCTGTCTTCTGAGTGACTTCCGAGATACATCACCTAATTCCATTTTCAGCTCTATACAGACTTCTATGAAAACTACCCATGGAGGTTATTTCAAAGGGTATATTTCCCATTTCTAAAATGGTCTATTTTTTCCAAATTCTTTTTTGTTTTTTTCATAATATTCATTCTTTTATTCTTCTATAATTGATAGCTATTGAGGTGTGAGATTTGCAATTTGTCAGATTTGCTGATTCTTATAATTTGTAACTTGCAAATATGGAAGTAGAAATTGTTGAGCAAGAGGTTCCCACATGACCTGGGCTGAGGAGTTTCTTTATGTGGAAGTTTTATGCTTGTCTCTATCTTCATCCAACAGTTTCCCCAATGTCTGATCATTTTATAAGCAAATTATTCAGCTAAGAGTTCTCACATGACTCATAAAAAAAGGAATTGGGACCCCACATGCATAAGTGATTAAGGTTTCATGTTCCATTTTCCCAAATGTCACAGGCATTGGCCAGCTTCCTTGTTACCAAGTTGTAGACTCAACTGGTCCCCAGTTCATAGATGGACCAGGCTTGAGTGACTCTCAGTTTTACTCAAGTGCTTTTGATTCTAGTTCTTCACTTTCCTATAAGCCTTATCAAACTTCGTTGAGTTCTTGGCATTTTTAAAGCATCCCTCCATCATTATTTACGTTAAAATAAAAGGAAATGCCATTTTGAATGACAGAGTGTTAGAAATGGAAAAATTGAGTTGAGGGGTTTTTTTTATATGAGAAATCTTAAAGTGGGACACATACATTTTTGACTTCATATTTTTCAAGGGGAAACTATTCTTAAGAGTATTCAGAGAAAAAGAGGGAGACATACTAAAATACTGCTGCCTATTGAGGTAGGGAAAATGGGTTGACCCCAGAGCCAAGAACTCCAAAAATCAGGTTTGAGACTCTGGACCATGAGGTTTTACAAACTGGGTTTCTCAGGATTTCAGCTTTCGATGTATCAAGTTAGAAAAATGGGGATTGGCAAGAAACATGCAGCTTCAAAGATGTCTGTAAAGAAAGGTAAATTCCTGTAGGAAAATTTATAACAAAATGCCACAACCTTTTTAAGTCATACTTCTTAATATGAGAAAAGAAGCTTTGTGGGTGATGAGACCATAAAATAAAGCCATACAAAGTGAGACTACTTTAGGCTCAGTTAGTCTGACCCTAGACTTTGTTCTTAAAGTGCTGCTTACTTAACTAAATCTAATCTGAGAGGGAAACATCATTTGCTAAGCTTTGGGAGCTAGAATATTCTGTAAATTTAAGATTTTTCCCAGAAATATTACAATAACTCTGTTTTTAAACTCTGCTCTGTCTTGCTTGCTGTGGTCATAAAGTAAAAAAAAAAAAAAAAAAAAAAAAAAAGGTCTAAACCGGTCTCATTAGTCAGCCTTAAAAGATCAACTTCCCACACACTTTCCTCATGATAGAAGACCAGCTCTCTCCCGGGACAAGAATGGCTTTGAGATTTCAGAAGATATTTCTCATTTTGAAGAAAGAGCAGACAAAATGTAGACCCATTTTATCCGAGCAAAAACACTAATAAGGTTATAGACCCTAGAGAAGCATCAACATCCCCAAAATGTGTGAAGGTCAAAATGTAATAATAAATTGTGTGTCTCTAGTTATCATAAACCAGAGTAAGGTGGATCCTTGTTATAGGTTAGTGGAGAGATTGGCGAAACTGTGTCCTACAAGTTATGTGGAAATAACTTGAAGACAATGAACTTGGCTCTTCGCCTGAGGACATTTCCAAAGAAAGTGTTGAAGGTGTGACCTGATTTCATCTTGTTGCTCATAGTAAAATGTGAGACGACAAATTCTACCAGTGGACAACAGCTTCAGCCTGTGCCTGTGAGTTCTGGTCTGCCCTATGCATCTTGGACTTGCTTAGCAAGCTCCCAAACTGCAAATGCCAATTCCTTGCAATAAATCTCTTCATATATTTGTTAAATAAATAAATAAATAAATAAATAAATAAATAAATAAATAAATGGTGTGTCTTCTGCTGAAAAGCAGCTAGGACTCATCTAATACCTATGAGCTAATCTATCTTAAGAGCTTAATTTGGGACAGTCTTCCTTCTCCTAGGTTAGCAACCAAACGAATTGGTCAGCAAGGCAAAGCCTTCCCAGGCGAAACGTTTTGTGTTTTTCACCATTCTGCCTCATTTCCAGGATATTAACAGGACATCTGGAGATGATGTGAAAGATAATAAGATATACTCCTTCAAAAGTAAAGCAGATTAGGGCTTCCAGAAAGTCCGTTGCTAATAATACTCACTGAAGCCTAATATCTTAAAAGCGTTTTCCTTCGGAGGGTGTGGGGATTTTCAAAAGGCTTTTCAGGCAAACGCCCATTCTGGACGTACAGACCTAAGCACGTCCTACCTAAGCACTGACGCCAACGCTCATTTCCAGTGGATAAAAGGAACCCGTGGTCTCTATATGCACACAGGAAAGCCCTGCTGACCAAATCATAAATTCGACAGGGATGAAGACAGAACGTGAAATGAACAACCTGGGCAGTCTTTAAATACTGTGACAATTACCCTGTTGTCAGCCAGATTTTTGTCTCCAGATGTTGTTACCCAACAGTACCATCTGTGTAAGTGCTTTTTTCTTTTCTGTGGCCAAGACAATTTTCCAGCTGTTTCCTCCTCCTTAAAAGTTAGCAGTGGTAAAAAATGAATACAATCAGGCACCGAGAAGACTGCCAGCCCAGCAGCAGCTGCAACAGCAGCCTGACTTTCTAGAACACTGATGCTTCACTTTCTTCCTTGTCCAGGAAAGGAGGGGGCAAGCTGTCAGTCAAAAGAATGCCATTCTAAGTTTCAGGGAGGCAAGGAGGGTGCCTCCCAGAAAACTCACGTTCTAGTGAAAGGAAAGTGGACAATAAGCAGGTAAACAAACGACTTTTGTCCGACAATATTAAGTGCTACAAAGAAAAGAAAATAGGGCAATGAGACACAGTAATGAGGCATGGAGGTTGGTAGCTGTTTTAGATACTTTAGCTGTCTTATGAGAGGTGACATTTGAGATGAAAACTGAAAGATAAGTAGTAGGCAAACTGCTCTGAATACTTTGGAATGTTTTTAAAATATTTTTAAATGGGTTTACATATTTTGTAACATGGTATTTACTCAATCTGTTAGGAAAGTATTTCTATTTTTTAAGTACTCTTCCGCAGCATAATTTTAACAGTTTATTTGAAGAGAAATTAACACACGAAAAAATTAAATATCTCCCACAATCTTACCACTTACACACAATCATACAATGAAGTTAAAATTCTCCATCTCTTCTGTTTCTTCCATCCTTCCAATCTCCATGTCCCTGTGGCTAGCTAGTCCCCACTGTGCAGTGGAAAGAATCACTAGTAACATTCCCATCGGTAAGTGGATTACGGACAGCACTCTATCAACATGCTTACATTTAATTCAATTATGGTGGATAACTTGCAAAGCTTTAGGAGTTCTCCGATTGTTCTTTGCCTACACATCATTTGACCTTGCCTGGGGAAGTCCCAATGGCTGCAAAACCTGTCAGTTCCCCTTTAACTGCATGAATGAACTGTGAGTACCACAAACCACTGTAATGATGGCGAATGATGAGCATGGACTGTGTGCCCAGCAGCCAACTAAAGACTCTGCATACATTACCCTGCTTAGTGTCCACAACAACCCTATCCTACAATGTCAGTGTAAACGTCCCCATTGTAAAAGTGAGGCTCAGAGATTAAGCATATCACCCAACATCATGTACTGAGTGGCAAGCGAAGATTTATGTGCACATCTGGCTGACTCTATCAGTCGTCCTCTGGATCGGGGGTTGGCAAACTACAGCCCGAAAGACCTTGTCATTTGTTTCTGTATAGCCCATGAGCTAAGAATGGGTTTTAGATTTATAAATGGTAGAAAAAAATGTTTTCGTGACACATAAGAATTATATAAAATTCAACTATCAGTACCCATACGTGAGGTTTTATTGGACCACGGGCACATTCACTCATTATGTATTGTCTCTGGCTGCTTTCATGCTGTTGCATGGCGAAGTTGAGGAGTTGCAGCAGAGACCAGTGGACCCACAAAGGCTCTGATATTTACTATTGTGATTTACGAGAAAGTTTTCCAACCCCTCCTCTAGATAATCAAGCACCGCCCAGGCAGTAAATGAGTATATAAGCTGTCTCATTCTGAGTTTGATCAGCAAAACAGAGATACTACACTATTACGATAATAACGGGTTTGCTATGGGAATCAAGTTTACAAGAAAGTGGAAGGAGCTGGAAAACCCAAGATCTCGAGGCTACAGCCAGAAGTTTAAGGAAGCAGCCACTTTTAACCTCATTTTGAAGCACTGCGGTAGGTGGAGAAAGTAGAGCTGGTGGGGAGCTCTGAGGAACCACTACATCTGGCTGCACAGCCTCAAAGAGGGAGTTTACGGAAAGGTCCACATGGCTGCCATGTCTGACTGTCAGTATCTCCTAGAATGGTGGCTTCTCCTTCACTTTCACCTTCCAAAGCTCTACAAGTTCCTCCCAGTGGTAAATGCTAACCCAGAATTATAGAAGAAGAGGGATTCTGGGAAACATAGACGAGGCACAGAACGGGGTAGTGATTGTGCAGAGCTGAAAACACAATTCAGCATGCAAACCAACCTGTACTTAGCAACACCATAGGCAAGATTTACCCAGTGGTAACCAGGACCTGCAAAGAGCGTGTCATCTTGCCCACAGTAATAG
Source organism: Panthera leo (assembly GCF_018350215.1). Taxonomy (NCBI): domain Eukaryota; kingdom Metazoa; phylum Chordata; class Mammalia; order Carnivora; family Felidae; genus Panthera; species Panthera leo. The sequence continues at coordinate 142,053,300 of NC_056687.1, read as the reverse complement.
GGATGTAGATTGGAGTCTTGGGGTGCCTATGAGAGGACAGAATGCAGCATTCCAAACCCATGCCCACTAGATGTGACAGGTTTGCTTGTCTGGCCTTCTACCATAACCCTTATTCATAGTAGCTACACTGCTTTTTCTTTGGGATAGTGATCGAAGCTTAAAATTCAAACTGGACAACGGGTAACCCAGTATTTTATCATCATCATCATTGTCTTCATTGTCATTAAAAGGAACCTCCACTTAAAAAAAAAAAATGCCTACTTCTTACTTGGGCCCATACTGGGTGATTTACACACTTCACCTCATGTACTCTACCCATAATCCTTTCAGGCAAAGGGGTTTTACCTCTTTTTACAGATGAGAAAACAAAAGCGTGAACAGGTTAAGAAACGTGCTGAACTTCACAGCATAAACGACTGAGCCAGGACTTGCATCTCAATTCTGTAAGACTCTCAACCATAGCACACTGAATCACCATGCAATCTGCCAAAGCCAAGTTTCTCTCAAACCCTGCTTCTGGCACCCTCTTCTTCACTTTGGCCTACAAGTTGGAAAACCTTTGTTTGCTGGCCACCGAATTATCCACGACAACGCTCCCATTCTCCATCCCTCAAGTTAGACCCTTGGAAAGTTCCAGATTCAACTGGATTTCACTAAACTTCCTTCATCGTAATATTAACTGCTGATTTCATCCTCGATGGGGCTGAGGATCACACATATTGCCCTTCTGGTCCTTTTTTTGCAGTGCTGCACAGCTTAACATCTGCCCTACTAGTTCTCAAAATATAGCTTGGTCCAGGGTGTTCCCAGCTATGACAATAAAAAACAGTCTTAACAAGAGGCCCCTGGGTGGCTCAGTCGATTAAGCACTGACTTCGGCTCAGGTCACGATCTTGCAGTTCTTGAGTTTGAGCCCTGTATCGGGCTCTGTGCTGACAGCTCAGAGCCTGGAGCCTGCTTTGGATTCTGTGTCTCCCTCTCTGTGTCTGCCCTCTCCTGCTCATTCTCTGTTTCTCTCTGTCTCTCAAAAATAAATAACGTTAGAAAATTTTAAAAAAAAACAACAGTCTTAACAAATAGTCTCCTTTCCCAACACTGCAAGGGTAAGAGTTCAAGCACAGGCTCGGGCATGAGATTACCTGTTTTAATCTAGGCCCTCACACTTACTGACCATGCATGATCTAACCACTAACCCTATGTTTTCTCATCTATAAAATAGAGACAGTAATCATATTTCCTTCACAGAGAGGTTGTACGGATTACATAAATCAAGATATACAAATAACTTGCTGCAATGGGATACTTACTATAAGCATACACAGTTGGCTATGGTTATTATGATTATCTTCATAAATCAAAGACATCAAAAAATACCGGCTTTTCAAAATGATATACAGTGCATTTTCTATCCAAGCAAGCCAATGTGAACAATTGTTTCTAGTATGATGAAACGGTTTCTCAGTATAATGATGATAAAAATAATTAATAGTAGTTAGCCAGTATGGCGCCTTGTGATTTTGAAACAGCTTCCTCATTAATCATAAGCATGCACAATCATTTCTGTTCATGGACTAAAACGCCAGTTAATGGATTCTGAGCCGGGGCTGTGTCAGAGCAGCCAGAAGGTGTGTGAATTTTTGACGAAGTAGAGAAGAGCTTGGAAAGCTGGTGTTCAATTGCTAATACAGGCAGGCCCCTGTGCAGCTGATCTGCATGGTAATTGCCTTGCCAGAAACTAGATTCTGCAAGGCAGACACCATGTTAGTGAAATTCTCCTTCTTCCTCTCTCCCTTCCCCCCTTGTCTCTCTTCATCTTGCTCTTTATCACCATCACTCAATCTTACTGTCACCAAAAAAAAAAAAAAACACTCCACCCTGTCCCCAAAATGAAGCAAGAAGTCTGGAAATAGTGGTTCTTTTATGAAGTCCCCACAGCCAGAAAGCTATTGCTTGGGATCCAGGCACACTAAATGACTTTAAGCGTGAGAATAACACGGTCAGATTTAGATCCTTTATAGAAGGATCTACCTGGAAACGTGGAAAAGGGGGATTGAAGAAAGACTAGACTGAAAGCAGAGAGTATCTTTTACAATAATCCAGGGTGATATTATGTTCAAGGTGGCCTGAACAAGGTGCTGTAAAATGGAGAGAAATGGATAGATTTGAGGGACATTTAAGAATAAGGACTAAAGACTGATCCGACATGGGGCTGAGAGAAGAGGGGAGTCAAGGATGACCCTCAAGGATGACCCCGTCACAGTCAATTGGATCCTCTGGGCCTAGAGATAATTAGGAATTTAAATTATCATTTGATTAAATGGCCTCATACACCCAATTCGTTAACACCTAGGTCAATATATTCATATCAACATTGAGACTATCTACCCATTAGACACAGTAGCAAAAGAATGGTTGACAGGGCTACTTAGGGAACAATCCCCTACTATCTATGCCAGGCACCAGCAAGGATATAGAGATGAATAAGACAGAAAGACGACATTTGCAAAGCAAAGTTGATAAGTGTTACATTAAGGTAAAAAAAATGCATTCAAAGGGTGAAATATACAGGAATGGGAAATTAATTCCAAACTACCAGAATGAACACTAGCCCCAGAGGGGAAAAAAATGTGGAATCTAAAATGGTCCTTGAAGAATGAGCAGAATTTCAACCGGCATAGATATGATGTTCCGATTAATGAAAAGGTTTGAACAAAACCTCACAGGTATGTGAATGTACTTGCTATACAACAAAAAGCCTGAGTCGATAAAGTGAAAAAAAAGTATCATGAGATCAAGTAAAACCAAGTATGACATAGTGAACAGGGGAAGTCAGAGTAAGAGATACGTCTGGGAGCAGGGGTTTATACTTGGATCTTGAGGACAACGGTGGCACATTCGAAAGCTTTTGAGGAGACGAGTAATGCTGTCAGATCTGTAATTCAAGATGAGGTATTCAGCGCAAAAAGTCAAGAAAAAGACATAAGACACATAAAGATTATAAAGGGGGAGGGAAAACTGTCTCTATTTGCAGATGACATGAATTTTAATATAGCAATTCCCAAAGAGTTTATAAAATAACTAATAGAACTAATACATAAATTGATCAATGCCACAGCATACTCGGTTAATATTCAAAATGCATGCTGGCATCAAATACTGGAAAAAAATTTTTAATGTTTATTTTTGAGAGAGAAAGCAAGAGTGGGGGAGGGACAGAGAGAGGGGGGCAGAGGATCTAAAGCAGGCTCTGCGCTGACAGCAGAGAACCCAATGCGGGGCATGAACTCACAAACTCTGAGATCATGACCCGAGACAAAGTTGGACACTTAACTGGCTGAACCACCCAGAAGCCCTGGAAAATAATTTTTTAAGATTATTTCTACAATGCCACCAAAAAGCAAACTATACTTAGGAATAAATTTAACAAAACACATGTAAGACTTCTAAAATGAACCTACAAAACATTGCTGAGAGACAGTAAAGAAAACCAAAGAAAGTGAGCCACATGCTGTCCAGATGGAATGACAGAGTCAATTTTGTTAAGAAGTCAGTCTCCCCCAACCCCCTGCAAATTAATCTATGCATTCAGTACACCCCAAATCATAATGGCAAATGACTTTTTATAAAAGTTGATGAGACGATTCTAAAATTTATGTGGAATTACAAATTATCTAGAATATTTTTTAAAAATCTGAAAAAGAAACACACTTATACCTACTACCTAACTTCCAGATATATTATAAAACTACTGTGATGAAACGGTGTGGAACTAGCATAAGACACATAAATAAACATAAGAGAATGATAGTCCAGATAAAGCCTCACAAGTATACTAGTATTTCACTTTCAACAAAGGCACCTAATCAATCTAAAGAAGGTAACAAAATTCTTCAGTAAGAGGTGTTGAACAACTAGGTATCTATATGGAAAATGAACCTTAATCTCCACCTCACCTTATACTCAAAATTAGTGCAAAGTGGCTCATAAGCCTAAATGTAGAAGCTATCTTATGTGAGAGAATATTTGCCTAAGTATAGATTAAGTTTTCTTAAGTAGGACAGAGAAAGCGATGACGAGCAAAGCTCCTTAAAATTTACCCAAAGAAATTAAAACTTATGTCCAGACAAAAACCTGCACATGGATGTAAACAGCAGCTTTATTCATAATTGCCAAGACTTGGAAGCAACCAAGTGGTCCTTCGGGAGGCGAAGCTCATTCTCATTCAGTGGGTAAACGGGTAAACAAATAGTGGTACACCTGTGCAATGGAATATTACTCAGCACTAAAACAAAAATAAAATATCAAGGCATGAAAAGACATTGGAGGAAACTTATGTGGATATTACGAAATAAAAGAAGTCCATCTGTAAAAGCTACATACTGTATGATTCCAACCATACGACGCTGTGAAGAAAACATAATGTAAAAAAGAAGTGGTTGATCTGAGGGGAGGGAGGGATGAATAGTTAGAGCACAGAGGATTTTTAGGACAGTGAAACAACTCTGCGTGATACAATAATGATGGCTTCATGTCACTATACATTTGTCAAAACATATAAAATTTATACAGACGTAAGACAATCTTGGCAGATATATCAATGCCCAAGCACCAAGTAAAATACATATACTTTCAAGATCAAGAGAATAGGTCTGGTATGAGTTCAGACTGCCAATAAATAAGTTAATTTCTATTTCCCCACCTTCTCCTGAATGCTTAGAATTCCCTTTAGCTTGTTGTGAGGGCGGGGGAGTGGGATTTAATCCATTGAGTTAAAAGACATAAAATGTAAATACCTGTGTGAGGTCACTTTTTAGGCAGAATATGTTTCATGGGGGGGGGGGGGAGGGAATCCAGTGAATTGATTAACCAAAGGATTAATTTTCAGATAATTGCCTATTCTTGGATAGACACAACAGTGAGCAGGAAGATACCATAATGGGTTCGTTGGCACTTGGCCCTAAATAAAATTATATTGCACATAATATTCAGAAATGATGCTGACTATATCTGGTTATAACAGGGCTTACTTGACAACTCCCCAAGGGATTCCTCAAAATTACATAATCATTGTTCAGAGTGCTTAAACCTCATGATAACCTCCAAGGAAACCTGGTTGTTAGGGTGGTATCTGGAAAACAAAAGTGGAAAATAATGTGTTACTTTTATAGTAGATACGAGAACTTCTCTGAAAAAGGAAGTGTCTTCATCTGCAATGTGCCACTTGGAAAAGCAGGTGAAATCTAAAGGTCACAGGGTACAGAGTGCCTATAAGAGGCAAGAAGAAACTGGTTTTGCTCTTGCATGAATGGCATGGAGAAGAAAGGAGAGGGAGAGGAAGAGGGGGAGGAGGCGGGGGAGGGGGAGGGGGAGGAGGAGGAGGAGGAGAAAAGTTAATGTATAATGTTCAACTTGAGGTTTGTGTTTCTGAAATATAATCTCCAAGTCTGGATCCCCAAAGCCATTCCCACTCCCAAATCTTCGCTTAAGTCTACTAGACACAGCAAGTATCTTGTGGAAAGACGCTTTTTTGGAAATCAAGAAAATCACAGGGATTCATTTCTATGTCCACATGGTAGAGAACAAAGAGGGCATTTTAGGACTGCTCACTGGTCCATAAAGAGAAGGTTGGAGACTTTCAAAGCCAGGATTTCTACAAAGTGAAAGACCCTCTAGAAATTTTCAGGAAATCTTGTAGATAGCCACTGGATAAGAAAGTTAAGGTTTAAACCAATCTTTCCTAGATCTGAAGAAGCAGAACTAGTTGATACCTGACAGCCACACACATAAGCACGCAAGTCAAAAGAAGCTAAGGTACCTTTTGAGAGATGCCTTAGCCTCGAGGTATATGTTTTGAAGCTGGATTTTGCCAGTGTAAATTATTGATTTTTGGCCATCTGAAGGACAAACTACAAAAACATCCATAAGAAACACGCTGGCTATTCCTCTGCACAAAAATCTACCGCTTGACTTTTTAACGAATGACATGAAGGGGGATAAAGGCAGCGGCAAGACATCAACTTATAGAATGAGATTCTAAAAATAAACACAGTTGTGAAGATGGACGAAGTAACAAAGAAAGGAGGAGGAGAAATAGCCCTCACTATTCCTCTGAGTCGAGCACTCAATCCCCCAGAGTGTTTGTTCTTTATAGATATGTCATTTGAACAGCTCTTAGGTAAAGCTGTTTGAAACCGGCATATTTCACGACAGGCTGTGAGCGCCAGTTCTAATACAGGGCATATCTCCACTGCAGTTCCCTACCATAGTACGTGACCTCAAAGCATTCCGCAACTGCAGCTTTCCACAAAGGAAAACATAGCACCATTGTTATAAAGGATATTAAACTCAGTTGAATAATGGCTAGAAAATCAAGCATGATGATCAATCACTTTAATCAATCTGTTTCTAGCTCCCCCAATGTTTAATTATGCAAAAACTTTGCTGTAGGTCCATATTCCTCCTGATACTATTCTAGGGTTAGAAAAGAGGCAGGGTCAGTATCAAAAATGGACTAAACTGGGGTGCCTGGGTGGCTCAGTCGGTTAAGCGTCTGACTCTTGATTTTGGCTCAGGCTGTGTGTCACAGACTCTAAGTCTGAAGTTCTCTCTTGTCTAGCAAAAGAGCAGACGCAGGATTAAAACCAAAGATGGCTAATGTCCGGGGGGGGGTGGGGGGAGACAAGAGCCCAGAATAAGGGTCCTTGCCCTGTTTTTATTCAGATCAGAAGGCTTACAAACATGATGGGCGTGTACAAGGAGACAAAGAAACTGAACATTAACTTTGGGATGTGAGGGGGAAAGGGGGGGTTTGAAGATATACAGTATTTGGGGTTTGGGTCAATATAAAATAAAATCCGGGCGCCAGGCAGATGGGTAGATGGTTGTTAACAGCAGACAGGAGGCGCCATGCCCATTTATCTTTGCCAGCCTAGGGGATGAAACAGATAGGGGGAATAACCTCAGAGTTAACAAGACACCTTTTCTTTTGTTAACCATCTCTGCTCCCGGCTGCTTTGCCTGCAGCGGTCCAAAGTCCAATTCACCAATTTACCTAACCTGCCCCTATTCTCCTATGAAAGCAGCTTTCTGCTAGAGTACTAAACTTGGGATGCTTTCACCCTGAATACCTAATCTTGTTATTCCTATGTATTGGGCACCCTTGTGCCATTTCTATTTCAGGCCTTTGCCTCTCTCTATTTTGGGGGACTCTGCAGCCCCTCCCTATTTTGGGGTGCCTTTGCACCTCCCTGTTCCTGGCACCTTTGTGCCTCCCTATTCTCGGGGTGTCTTTGCATCCCCCTATTCTTGGAGTGCCAATCTGTTTTACCCAAACTTGGGTGTGAGCATTTTATGACTTTGTATTTCTTTATGCCTTGTCAACTCATTGGTGTAAGTCCTGGGGGATTCCTAAGCTTATCCCCCACAGCTGTGATCTCACGGTTTGTGAGTTCAAGCCCCGCATCAGTCTCTGCACTGACAGCACAGAGCCTGCTTGGTATTCTGTCCCCCTCTTTCTCTGCCCATCTCCCGCGTGCTCTCTAGGTCTCTCTCAAAATAAATACAAATAAACTTTTTAAAAAACGGACTAAAAAATTGTTACAAGTAGTTGAAAAGATTTGTATAAAAACTTCACCCCCACTTACAGGCCTATGTGAAATCACTGTGTCCTTAAAATGTCCCATAATTCCAGGGTAGCATTTGCCATAAATTCTCTTCCCAGAGAAACTCTGGAAACAACAAAAGAACAAAAGACCTTATCGCTGGCCTTTAGAAAAGATAAAATTGCAGCATTATTTTTCACCACACAATCAGAGGTCTTTGCTCAAGGTCAAGCATTTCCTTCTGCACTTGATGAGTTTGCTATTATTGCAACTGGCACCACAAAAGGAGGTGCCCCCAGAGCTCCAGTGTTTTGTCAGCCAGGAGAAGAGGAAAAGAGGCCGAGGTTGCTGGTTGTGTCTCCTGATTTTAAAATGTCTGTAGTTTCTCTAAAGGAAGGACATATGTGGGAAAAGAAAAGAATACTCTCCCAAAATTTAAGGCCAGATGATGCATTAGGACTTGGCCAGCTAACGTGGTTTCTGTGCATGCTACATTTGCACTCAAATGGTGTATCTGGCCCCCTGACAACATGAGAAATAAAGAGAATAGTCTGATAAAATAATGACAGCCAGGGAACAAGCAAGTTAGACCAGAAGCAACCCTTCACCAGATTCTGTACCAAAATCCTGTACCACCGTCCTTACTGATTTCAATACATCACAAGGAGAAATCTGAATTACATGAAAATCATGGTATTGTGCCATCTATTATCATGTGCCATGGACCATCGGAATGTTTTTGAGCTGAGAATTTATTAGTGTCCTCCCACCCTCTCCCAGTCTCGCACCCCCACTCCCTGCAATCACTCTGACCTGATTCACCAACTTGGAATACAATTACGACATCTTTCGTTTCTTCAAATACACAAACTCTCACCTGCCTTATTATCAAGAAGTGTGGATTCCCTTCTTGGAGCCCCCATCACCATTCTGACTGATCTTAGTACCCAAAGAGGATCGGTCCCCCTTACAATGCCATAAACAAAAAAAAATTCAAATTCTAAGCAATCCACTATCTAACACATAAGAGCCTCCACATCCTTGCCAATGCTTGTTATCATCCATCTTTTTATCATAGCCACCCAGTGAGTGTGAAGTGCCATCTAATTTGGTTTTCATATGCATTCTGCTAATGATAATAATGTCAAGCATCTCTTCATGTCTTTAATGGACACTTACATATCTTCTTTAGATAAAGGTCTATTTAACTCCTTTCCCCAAATTTTGTTGGGATTTTTGTCTCTTTATTGTTGAGTTGTAAAAGCTGTTTGTATATTCTGAATGCTATATAACTTTAATAATCCTATAAAATAAATTGTATATATATATATGTGGTGCCTGGGTGGCTCGGGTCATGATCTCACCGTTCGTGAGTTAGGGGCCTGCATCAGGCTCTCTACTGTTAGCACAGAGCCCATTTCTGATCTTCTGTCTCCCTCTCTTTCTGTCCCTCCCTGCCATTCTCTCTCTCTCAAAAATAAACATTTAAAAAAACAAATTTTATGCACACACACACGCATATATATGTAATTTACAGGTATTTTCTCCCATTTTGTAAGTTGTCTCTCCATTTTCTTGATTTTGGTCTTTAAAGTACATAAGGTTTGAAATATGATGAAGTCAGGCCTGGGTGGCTCAGTCAGTTAAGCGTCTGACTTCAGCTCAGGTCATGATGTCAGGGTTCATGGGTCTGAACCCCGTGTTGGGCTCTGTGCTGACAGCTCAGAGCCTAGAGCCTGCTTCAGATTCTGTCTCCCCCTCTCTGCCCCTCCCCCACTCATGCTCTCTGTCTCTCTCTCTCTGAAATAAAAACATTACAAATAATAGTAATAATAAATAAATAAATATTATGAAGTCAAATTTACATAGTTTTTTCTTCAGTTGCATGTACTTTTGATTTCATATCTAAGAAACCATGGACTGATACAAGCATACAAAGGTTTATGCCTAGGTTGTCTTCCACAATTTTTATACTTTTATCTTTTACATTTGGGTCTGATCCTTCCTGAGCTCATTTTTAATATAGGTGTGAGGTAGGGGTCCAACTTCATTATTTTGCATGGGCATATTCAGTTGCCACAGCACCATTTATTGGTTCTTCTTTCCCCCACTGAATAATCTTGTTACCATTGTCAAAAATCAACTTACCATAAATGTAAAGGTTTATTATGGACCCTCGATTGTATTTAATGATGTATATCTATCTTTATGCCTCATAGTCTTGATGTTGCAACTTTGTAGTCAGTTTTCAAAGTGGGAAGTGTGAGTCCTCCAACTTTCTTTTTTTCCAGAAGTGTTTTGTCTATTTTTAGCTCCATGCATTTCTGTATGAATTCTGAGGTCAGTTTGCCAATTTCTTTTAAAAAAAAAAAGGCAGTTGAGATTTTGAAAGAGATTGCATTGGATCCACAGACCAATTTGGAAAGTATTTCCATCTTAAAAACATTAAGTCTTCTAACCCATGCAAACAGGATATATTTCCATTTATTCAAGTCTCAATTTTTTTTCAAAGATGTTCTGTAGTTTTTGATGTACAAATCTTGCACTTATTTTGTTAAAATTATCCATAAGTATGTTATTCTTTTGATGCTATTACACATGGAATTACTTTCACAATTATATTTTTGGGTTGTTCATTATGACTATATACAAATACAACTAATATTTGTACATTGATCCTGTATTCTGCAGCTTTGCTGTATGGTTTATTAGCTCTAATAGTTTTTGTGTGTGCATGTAGATTCCTAAGGATGTTCCATATGCAAGATCAGGTGATCTGTGGCTAGAGATAAGTTTAAGTTCTTCCTTTCTGATCTGGATGTCTTTTATTTCCTTTTCTTGTCCAGTTGCCCCAGCTGGAAGCTCCAGTACAATGTTGATTATAACTGGTGGGAACAGACATCTTTGCCTTGTTCTTAATTTTAGGGGAAAAGCTTTCAGTCTTTCACTACCTAAGTATGATGTTATCCATGGGTTTTTCATAAAAGTCCTTTATCAGGTTGAGGATATTGCCTTCTGTTATTAGTTGGTTGACTGTTTTTATAATGAAAATGTGTTGGGTTTTGTTAAATACTTTTTCTGTATCAATTGGGAGGGTCATGTGATATTGATCCTTTATTCTATTAATATCATGAGTTGCACTGGTTGATTTCCATATCTTGAAACAACCTTGCATTCCTAGAACAACTTCCATTTGGTCATAGAGTATGATCCTTTTTATATCTTGCTGGTTTCAATTTTGTGGTGGTTTGTTGAGGATTTTTGCTTCTACCATCATTCTATATTCTATGTTTTAGAAAATACCCTTTGTTTCTAGTAATAATTTTTGTCTTAAAGTCTATCTTTTTCTAGTAATTGTATAGCCCCCCTGTCTTTTGGTTTCTGTGTGCATGTACACCTTTATCCATTCTTTTACTTTCTATCTCTTCGTGTCTTTGAATTCAAAGTGTGTCTCTTATAGACAAAATGCAGTTCGATCATTTTAAAGTCCATTCTGTCAAACTCTACCTTTTCACTGAAGTGTTTAGTTGATTTACATTTACCTAACTGCTAACAAGGAAGAATTCATATGTCTTTTGGTCATTTCGTTTTTATACATATTATGTCTTTTCTGTTCCTCTATCCTTTCATTAATGTCTCCTTTAGCATTAAATAAATATCTTCTAGTGTACCATTTTAATTCCCTTTTTGTTTCTTTCACAATAGATTTTTTAAAGGATTTTTGTTGTTGTCATCGTTGGTTTTTAGTAATTACTCTAGGAATTAAAATTAACACCTTAAATTATAACAATCTAGTTCAGATTAATACCAACTCAATTTTAATAGTTTACAAAAATGTTCCTTGATATTCATTCTCTTCCCCTTCTTTTGTGCTGTTATTGTCATACAGATTACATTTTATACATTGTATAACCATCAACACATATTTATCATTATTTTTATGCAGTTGTCTTCCAAATTAATAGGAGGAAAAAGAGTTATCAAAAACAAATTCTTGTCGTTTACATTTACCTATGTAGTTACCTTTACTGATGTTCTTTATTTCTTCATGTGGATGCAAGTCACTAGGTAGTATCCTTTCATTTCGGTCTGAATGACTAGCATTTCTTATAGGGCATGCCTGCTAACAACTGATTTTCTCAGTTTGGATTCATCTAGAAATCTTTAATATTTCCTTTATTTTTGAAGGACAGATTTGTTGGAAATTGAATTCTTGGTTAAAATTCTTTTTCTCTCAACACATTGAATGTATCATCCCCCTACCTTTTGGCCCCATGGTTTCTGAAGAGAAGTCAGTTGTTAATCATACTGAAGATCCCTAGTCCTGGACAAGCCATTTTTCTTGTCTTATTTGCAAGAGATTTTCTTTGTCTTCAATGTTTCCAAGTTTGACTATGATGCATCTAGATGTCAATCTCTTTGAATTCATCCTACCTAGAGTTTATTAAACTTCCTGGATATATATGTTAATGTTTTTCATAAAATATTAGGATTTTCTATACGAGGTCAATGCCATCTGTGAAATGATGTAGTTTTACTTCTCCTTGCCAATCTGGATGTCTTTTATTTGGCTAATTTTCCTGACAAGAGCCATTATTTCCTCAACTATTCTTTCTGTTCCTTTCTCTCCTCTCCTTCCAGAATTCTTCCTCACTATGCATATGTTGTTACACTTGATGGTGTCCCACAGGTTCTCTGAGACTGTGCATTTCACTTTGTACTTTTTCCTGTCTTTTCTCATATGGGATAATTTTAAGTGATCTATCGTTTTTCAAGGTTTTATTTTTGAGAGAGCAAGAGCAGGGACACACAGAGAGAGAGGGAGAGAAAGAACCCCAAGCAGGCTCCGCACTGTCAACAAAGAACCCAATGCGGGGCTCACACTCACAAACCGTGAGCTCATGACCTGAGCCAAAATCTAGAGTCAGATGCCCAACCAACTGAGCCACCCAGGCATTTCCTAGGTGATCTATCTTTAAGTGCACTTATTCTTTATTCTGCTGGCTCAAATGTGCTTTGAATCTCTAAGGCAAAATTTCATTTCTGTAATATTTTTGGACTCGAGAATTTATATTTCGTTCTTGTTTACAATCTCTATCTTTTTAGTGATCGTCTCTATTTGCTAAGACATCGTTCTCACACTTCCTTTAGTTTCTAGACATGTTTATTTTCCTAAATTTCCTTTCTGAATGTGTTCTTTGAATAGCTGATTAAAAACCTTTGTTTAATAAGTACAGTGTCTGTGCTTTCTCAGAGACGATTTCTATTGATTTTTTTTCCCCTGTGTATGCATTACACTTTCTTCCTTCTTTGTATGTCACATAATTTTTTGTTGAAAACTGAATGTTTTAAGTAATATAATGTGGAACCTCTGGAAAATAGATCTTTCGTCCCCAGGATCTGTTGTTGCTGTTTGCTATTGTTGCTGCGGTGTGCTTATTTGGTGATTTTCTGAGCTAATTCTGTGATTTATCTGTATTCAGGTTATAATGGTATTCTGTATTGTGTGTGGCCACTGGATTGTTTGCCCATTTATGTTAATGGTCATCTCATGCTTGGATAGATTTCCTTAAATGACTAGAACCAGTAAGTCTCCCAGACTCTGCTGAGGGTCTGTATGTATACCCTGGGGCATATTTGCAACACTCAGACAGACAGGCAGTTTACAACTCTGTCTTAGCCTTCACTTCCTGCATGCACATAGCCTTAAAATCAGCTGAGATGAGAGTTTAGAACCTTTTCAAGTCTTTTCTGGGAATGTACACAGCCCTATACATAGGTATAGCTTTCTATATTCCTAGGAATATGCTGAATCCTTTCAAAGTCCTCTATATACAACCTATTTCCAAGCTTTTCCTTTTAGATTTTTTGTTCAGCTTGTTGTTTCCCCCAAGTGTTATTACCATCTCAGGCAACTGCAAAGTTTAATAAATGCCACTGATTATTTTAGATAAATGCCCATTGGCAAAAAAACAATGGGCCAGACTTGAGTCAGTTCAAATAAAAGCAAACCTTGTTAGAGGGATTTTTCCAAGGGACTAACATATTAGTCAAATCATGTGAGTTATATGGTAATTGAGCTTAGAGAAGCTCCAATCCCATTCTGCCCTTTCAGAGACTGCTAGGCTGCTGGTATTCGATGTGTGCTATCGGTGTCCAAGGCTACCAGTGAGCTGGCAAGAGGGGAAGAAGACGAAGCAAGTTAAAACACCACACACGTGGTGTTCTTTCCAAGATTCAGAATTTTCTCAAATAAATATTCTTCAAATTGTTGCAATCATTTGGCTATTTTCTAAGGTTTTGAGAAAGTTCATTTTCCACTATATTCATTGCTTTATGGAGGAGGGGATTTTCGAAGGTCCTTACTCTACCATTCCTGCTGATGTCACTTCCTCCCATAATTTTTATATATCTTTTTCATTAGTTTTATGATCTGCCTTAATATGTAACCAGTTACACAAACTTCCTTGTCTTATGATGACTAAAAGTGTCTCAGGATCAAACTGAAAAAGAAAAAAAAGAGATCAATAAAAGAACCCATTTGATCACCACTATCCGCTCTGCATAGACATGACAGTTTGTCATGCTTCACTATTGGAGTCACATACCAAATGGACACACAGAAAGCAACTTCTCCCAGGTTAGAAAACATCCTTTATCCATGTCTCTCTCCTTACTACTGGGTTCATTTTTTTTAAGTTTTCTAAAATTTTAATCAGTTTAAAGCATCCCCAAAGTTAAATACACCCCAAACATTAATGACAAAAAAAGCAATAGTTCTCTGTCCCAGAGTGAACCACTTTCAACAATTTATGTTTTGAGTTATTTGAAAGATTATCTCCACATTTTAAATAATACGTTTATACCACTAACTCTTCACTTACCAAATTTGGATGTTATTATTTCCTTACTGCTATAACTTCAAAAATGTTAGTGCTTAGGTCATGATTTTTAGTTTTTCTATTGATTGCCTTTTAGCTTAGATTATTTCTACAATATAGTTCTTTCTCCACCAACTGGAAATGGAATCTTACTCCTTACATTTTTAAGAAAAGGATCTTTGCAACCCAACCTTCTCTCCACATTTCCTCCCTCTTTCATTTTCTCGACTTCGTTTAGGAATACTTTTATGTTTCCGTTGTCAACGTTGATAATATTTATATTCTGTTCTGAAACATCTATATTTTTTATACTTAGTAGGTTAACTCTAAATATTGAAAACCAATAGACAATACTTCCGTTATTATTATTCTGTTGTTCACAGCACAGGTAAGTAGAAACTATGATGAAATTTCCTTCCCTGAGATCACAATGTAATTATCTCTGTGCCACTCACAAGGCAATGTTCCTAATGACAAGGTCAAATGAGTTTTCTGCTCTTGCTCCTCCCTCCCCTATTCCAACTAATTGTTTAAACCTTGATGTATTTTAATTTGCTACTTATGTGACCATAACTTCCCTGTGCTTTTTAAAAAGTTAATTTTGCCTTTCATCAGGATTCCGATGGCCTTCCTTGACCTTAAGACTGATAGTAAGCTCTTAGTAAATAGTTATTGCAATTAAATTATCTGAGTTACCAGCCTATCCCCACTAATAATGGAATGTTAAAACATTGCTTTTTTCCGGGAATTTCGTATGTGATTACTGGCAGGAGGAGAGAGAAATTATTCAGTATGTCCCTTTAGGATAAACTTCCACGATTTCCTGAAATGTTTGTAGGCAATATTGGTATCATCCCGCACAGCATGGCTTCCAGAAATCACAATGACTTTACTGTACTCAATATTAACTAGCCAAAAGGGAAATAAATATTTTATTTTTCCATAAATGAACTAAAATAATGTTATCTGTCAGGTTCTAAATAAAAAGCATCTGGCTCAATTTAAAAGGTTTACCTAAGGACTTAGATTCCCAAAGAGTGTGCACATGGTGAAGAATTACAATAATCAAATCCCGGGAAGGAAAAAAGAACCCACGAGCAAAATATTGACAGTGATTAAAGGTAATGCCATTGGGGGAAATAAGCAGATTTAATTGTCGAGAGAGTGGATAGTTTCTAGCCTCCTGAGACAAACTTCACAAAACCACTCACACATGCTTTCCCATTCAAATATGGACCCCTGCCAGTTCTCTGGAGCATGGATTCCAATGTGGGTCCTCGGACCTCTCTAAATAAGCCTCAGCAAATTGGTGAACCTCCTATATCTATTTAACAAGTTTCATGCTTATGAAATTTCTGGGTAACGGGTTTACAGATTTAATTGATTTGCAAAGGGTTCCAAGATTCCAAAAAAAAGTTGAGCTCACTGCCACAGATTAAATATGCTTCTTGGATATCATATGTTGACAGGCCAATCCATAACAAATATACCCAAGACTTCTTTAGAAGGGTTACTAATTCTGTCATAGCCATACAGAACCTACATCTCTTATTTATAACTTAATTAGTCAAGCTACCACATTAGATACCTCCCTTTCATTTTTCTTATTCCATGCCTATCAGAAATCTCACATGGCCTAAAGAAAATTTATAATAAAACCTATACCTTCTAAAAAGTATCTTCATAGTCCTCAGAGTCATTGGGCAATAACAAAATATCTGCCAAAAATTTCACTAAAAAGTATAAACAAACCATGGCAACCATCTGGTTCACTCTATTAAGGCCTAGGAACAGAAAGTATAAGTGCCCTGGACCTCCTTAGGTAAACACATACATTCCATATTGAGGATAGTACATTTCATGGGAAGATAGGGGCGTGAAGTTTATGGGACCTAGTGCTCTGGGGTATATTGAGATATCCCTCCAAGTGGCAGAAACTTGCTATACCTTGAGCTTCCCACCATTACAAAAAAGTCACAATGCTTGGCGGTCCTCTTGGGTTGTAGAGGTAACATACACCACACTTTTGTGTACTTCTCTACCCCATTTCCTATTGATTCCAATGGCTGTCAATTTATGTGAGGCTAAGGGCAAGTTGAGATTCTCCAGCTGGTCCAAGCTGCAATATGAGTGCCCTGACACTTGACTCAACAAATCGGACAAGACTTGATGGGCTTATGGCAGAAATGTAATACTCTATGGAGAATTTCACAAGATTTGAATGGTAACCTCTTGGTTTGGGGGACAAACATGCCCCTTTCAAGCTACTGTCCTTTTGAAAAACATCTCTTGGTTTGCTGTTAGGGAAAATGAAGACCCAATACCTCATTATGGGATGCCAGCTGACCATACAACTTCTCCATGTAACATCACATATTAAGTGTTATTTAATTAATCGAAAACCATAAACTCAGGCATAGTCAACAAAACCATAATCATTAATCGATATATATTGATATATTGACCTATATCAAACCTAAATAGATAGCTGCATAGATAGATACATAGATAGACAGATAGATAAAATTATATCTATGGGACATATCCTGGGAGTGCCTGGGTGGCTCAGTCAGTTAAGCGTCTGACTCTTGATTTCGGCTCAGGTCATGATCTCACAGTTTTGTGAGTTCAAGCCCTGCATCAGGCTCTATGCTGACCAGGTGGAGCCTACTTGGAATTCTTCCTCTCTCTCTCTCTGCCCCTACCCCTCTCACACACTGTCTCTCTCTCTCTCTCTCTCTCTCTCTCTCTCTCTCTCTCAAAATAAATAAATAAACTTTAAAAAAAAGAACTGGGACACATCTTAATGGTACAAGTGATTTGCCTGAGTAAGTGGTCTACACTCCCTGAATATTCACTCACGTCTTCTGCCACCTCTCCCTCAGCCCTCACTTATGGCCTCCTGAGGAGATTCCTCTGACCAGAGATCTGAAGAGAGAAAGATATAAGTTTAGCTTACAGACAGTTCCAGAATACAGTGCCAGTGCCAACCAGAAGTGGACTGTGGACAACCTGATAACTCTCCTAACAAGTAGCCATGAAATACAGTAAAGAGAGGTTTTCCCCATGGGTAGAAAATGGAATAGGATATTAGTCATCTTTCACTCAGTAAGTTGTGGTTCAAACAACCCCAAAACATGAGTGCTTACAGTAAAGGTTATTTGTCACTCATTATCATGTTGGCTTTGGGTGAGTTATAGCTTTGTTCTGCATGTTTTTGCAGTCTTAAATCCATCCTCCATCTACAACATTGCATTCTTCCGTCAGAGCAAAAACAGACAACGTCAAAGCTCATAATGGTATTCTGATGTTTTATCTGAAGATGCCAGATGTTATGTCTGGTCCCATTCCATTGGTCAAAACATGTCACATGGCAAAGCCTAATCAACAGTCTCTACAGGAAGAACTGTCAATCACATGACAATGGATAGGCTACATAATTCTTTAATAGGAAGGGGTGTGAATAATTAGGAAAATAGTATAATCTACAAGTAGCACATATCATTGTTCACTTTTACTAGAAACAGAAACTTTTCAAGATACGATTCAAGACCAATTTATAGGGGGTGGCTGAGAGTTTAGCTGGATCACAAAGAGTCTCACTGTGGAAGAAACTCTTAGTAATCAGATGATTTATCTAGTGAATGCCAGCCTCTGTCTTCAGCCAGTGAACTCTTGAACTAAATGGCTATGCCAACAGGCACAGAGAAATCTCCCCATGAAAGTCATGGCGGAGACCACCAATGAATTCTCCAATTGCCAGCAGCAGCAACCAATCCTAAAATCTGATTATAAAACCATATCCTTGGAGTGAGGGCAACGCAACTACCTAGCTATCCCATAAGAGTTGACTGTATTAGACCCTTTCCATCAAGGTGAGAACATTGATTCTTCCTCCCCCCACCCCCCCCCCCACTGGAACAATCACTATTTCTGGATTTGAGTAGTGATGAGATATCCTTCCAAATTGTTCCTGCAGTCTCTCAATCATTTTGGAGCCTGGTTCTCCAGGTTTCCCACTGATTCTGTGGGCTACACAATTTCCTTCCAATAAATCCCTTTTCGGCTCAGAGTCAGTTTCTGCTACTTGCAACTAAGACTCTGGACTGAAAAAGAAAGCCTTAGGATTTCTACTCAGTCACTTTCCCTCTGAAATAAAGCCCTAAATTCCCAACTTCTCAAAATCCTGCCATTTACAAAAAAACATGGATGAACCTTGAGGGCATTATGCTAAGTAAAATAAGTCAGAAAAATAAGTCAGACAGAAATATTGTATCATCTTATATGTGGAACATAAAAAAAACAAAAGTGTAGAAAAGGAGAGCAGATTGGTGGTTGCCAGGGTAGGGGGTTGGGAAGTGAGAGAAATGGGTGAAAACAGTGAAGCTTCCAGTTATATAAGATGACTAAGTTCTGGGGATGTAATGTACAGCGTGATATACAGTATATATGGTTACAGGTATATATAATTAACATTACTGCACTATATTTTTGAAAGTTTCTGAGAGTAGATTCAAAAAGCTCTCACTACGCCAAAGCATAAGAGACTGTTAAAAACTGAGAACAAACTGAGGGTTGATGGGGGGTGGGAGGGAGGGGAGGGTGGGTGATGGGTATTGAGGAGGGCAACTTTTGGGATGAGCACTGGGTGTTGTATGGAAACCAATTTGACAATAAATTTCATATATTAAAAAAAAAAAAAAAGCTCTCACTACAAAAAGAAAGTGTAACTATGTGAAGTGATGGATGCTATTTAATCTTATTTTGATGACCATTTTGCATTGTATACGTATATCAACTAATTACATTATTGCCTACCTTAAACATATACAATGTTATGTATCAATTTTATCTCAATTTAAAAAAATCCCAATTTCTCCATAAATGAAGCAGGAGTTTCCTGTTTCTTAGAATTATAGGCCTGGCATCCAAGTTATAATCAAATCAATCCAAGAGGAATTTCTTAGAGATTCAAGTTTAGGCTGCCTAGGCAAAACAAGGGCTAAATTGAGCAATTTTCCACTGAATTTGCTAACTACAGGCAGCAAAGCTGTCATTCACTTTATAAGATACTTCTTTTTCTTCAAACGAACATATATTTCCTTGGATATCCTGGCATCCTTTCTACATATTTCATTTTTTCTGCATAAAATAAGTTAAATTATGCAGTTCTATTTAAAATATAGCAGTAACTGCTACCATGTCTATAAGTTTTCCCCAGGCATCTTTACTAAGGAGATGTGCAACTAGCTGCTTCTTAGTGACCAAATTCAGGTAAATTCAGGTAATTCCAAAGCAATCTCTTAGCACTTGTCTAGGGCTCCTGGATTTTTTTTTAAAGTGTTTATGCTACACACCCATGCCTGCATCAAACTTCCAGTAGCCTTCATGTAACATCTTAGTCAAGATAGACAAAACTCCGCTTTAGTGACTAACACAGCAAAGCTTCATTTCATTTTTATTTCATTTATCTAATGTCTGATCCAAGACTGCTTTTCTCCATGCAGTGACATAGAAATCTAAGATACTCACATTTGTAGTTCCACAGTCTCAACATAGGACCTCTAAAGCCTTTTGGCCAGAACTAGTCACGTGTCCTCATGGCTAGCGAGGCTGGGGAATGCAGGAAAAACATCAACTATCTCTGTTACAGATGAAAAAAGAACCAGGTATTTTTCATTTGTTCTAGCATTCAAAAAGGTTTATTTTCTTTAGTAGCTGGCATATGTCTGACACTTTGTATGCACCAGGGCTATGAGCTTGAGCTGTACATGGGTCTTTCCTCAAGAAGATTATAATTCTGAGAGAGGTGAGAAATAAATCAAACCGTTTACAACATCATGTAATAAGCACAGTACACAGGTTACTGTCAAAGCACAGAGAAAAGAAATCAGGGTAAGATTTTTACAGGAGGTGATTTTTCAACTGATTTTTTAAGGATCTAGTTTAAATTAAGCAGATGATGGAAGGGAAAAGAACATTCTAGGCAGAGAAGCCAGGACGTGAGGACACTTAGAAAATAGTAACAGCATGATGAATTTCAGAGACAAGCTGGATCAGAGAATAGAAGAGACACAGTCACCAAAGTTAAGAGGCTGGTATTCGTGAGAATTATGAGTCTCTTGAAATACTTCATGACAAGTGATTCAATGGTTAAATGTGTAAAATTCTTGGGAAATGTAGCAGATTATATGCTATATACATTGTAGCATACTGAAAGTTCTGAGAAACCTATGCTATCGAAAGGAACTTGGCCTTTTTGACTAGTATTTATCAAATTCAATATGAAATCTTATTAAAAGTTCATAAAATTGATGATCTAGAGAACAGAGATGGAGAAAAATCTGTTATAGGGACAGTAAAGATCTCTAAATAGAGTAAAAATTTGAAGATGCGGTGATGTATGGTAATCCAGCCATGGAGTTATTGGGGACTGAACATAGCTTTTTTTTATTTTTACCTTTTTCTTTGGCTGAATCAGCTGGACTGTTTGCTCAAAGTCAGGGTGCATGGTTTCTTCATCTCTGCGTGCATACATTCCAAGCTCAGGGTTCCACACACGGTAGAAGTTCCACGGTTGAAGAGTGACTGAGTGCTTTAGACAGCTTCTGCAATGATTCCCAACGATCCCTGCTCTCTTGGCCTCCATGCCCTTTCTGTAATCCCCTCCCCTTGAGCCGTGCTGGACCTAGTGACTTGCTTCTAACAAACAATACAGCATAGGAGGCCACTCCTGTGATTAAGTGAAAGAGAACTGTGACTCCCATCTTACTTTTCACTCTCTCTTGCTGGAATTCTCTCTTGCTGGAATTCTCTCTTGCACTCTTGCTGGCTACATGTTACAGCACGTTCTGTGGAGAGGTGGACATGGCAGGGAGCTGACACAGACCTCCAGCCAACAACTCACAGTGAACCGAACCCTCAGTGAAGCAGACGGCAGGAATTACATCCTATCAACAATGATAGAAGTAGATTCTTCTCAGTCAAGCCTTGATATGGCTGGGCTTGCAAGAGATCCAGAGCGTAGGGGGACCCAGCCAAGTATGACTTCTGGCCCACGGAAACTATGAGATAATAAGATGTATTTTTTGAGCTCCTAAGCTTTGAGGTAATTGGTTATGCAGCAACAGATTACTAGTACACTAAATGAATAGATGAATCAATCAGTACGTACATTTTTCTCTATTTTATGGCTTTGATATTTATCAAGTCTTCTTCCTTTCTCTTTTATACTTGATGACACAAGAGCTGTGTGTTTGATGGCATAATTGGTCCCCAATTTTCACCTTTTCCTATGTGACTGCCAATTTTCACCTTTAAAAAAGTGAAATATAGGGGCATGTGGGTGGCTCAGTCGGTTGAGCATCTGACTTCGGCTCAGGTCACCATCTCATGGCTTGTGAGTTCAAGCCCCCCATCAGGCTCTGGGCTGACAGCTCAGAGCCTGGATTCTGTGTGTCTCTCTCTGCCCCTCCCCCACTTGCACCCCATCTCTCTCTCTCTCAAAAACAAACACTAAAAAAAACAGTGAAATATATTTTCCTATCTCTTGATACTGGGTTTAGCTACATGACTTGCTTTAGCTAACAGAGTAAAGCAGAAGCAACAGGGCCCAGCTACCAGCTGAGGTTTAAGAGGCCTTGAATGTTTTCATTCCAATTTGCGTGCAATTCTACCGTTGCTACAAGCAGAATGAGCTCAACCTAGTCTGTGTATCCCTAAAGGAAGATGAGAGACATGTGGAACTGAGCCACGTGCTCAAGCGTAATGTCAATCAGCTAACTCCCAGACCATTCTCTGAGTCATGAGCTCAATAGATGCTTACTCACATATGCTATTGAGATTTTGTGATTTTGTTGTTGCTGGTTCTCAATAGGAGAAACACTTTACTTAGTTCTCCCTTTTCCATTACCATGGCTCATAAATCTGATGCTTTTGAAGAACTCGTTAGCTCTTTGGGATCATACTTAGCTGGAGGCCATAAGAGCATGGATTGACTCTCATTTTGTTACAGTTCTTGTTTTTCCAATAAATTGGTGAACATAGAGAGGAGAAAGTGGTCAGTTAAAGGGAAATTTAGTCCATGACTGTTTTACATGTAGTCTAAGAAAAGTCAACCTTTGGTGGACTGAACCAGACTCCTATTTGAGCTCAATTGCTGTTAAGTTATTTGAAAGAAATTACTATGGTTTGCATGTTACTATTTTTCTTTCAAATTTTTATCCCATTATGCTTATTTAGTTTTTTTTTTTAACTGAGCTTCTAATGAAAGAGCATTTCTATACCTCTGCTCAAACTGCCAAATCCCCTTAAAGATGGCTGATCCATGCTATAACATTTTATGCAGTCAACTAGAACCTTTCTGGTTGTTTGTACTCTAGCCAAATGTATTATCATAAACTATACATTTTCCAGATTTCTGTAGCACTGACAGTTGAATGTTTGGTAATTTACAATATTGGAAAAAGTGTTTACCACTCAAATCACATGGCAAATTGAACTAATTTTAACAATGATGTGGAAATACTGCTTTCTTGAAATACTAGTCTAGGCTTTAATTGCTGCAATTATCCCTCAGTAGGGGGGTGGTATAGATTTCCCAGCTGCACCAGCTGCATGGCATGCTGGGACTAAGAGGAGGGAGAAACTGAAGGGATCATGGAGTTTCTGGAATAAACAAAAATGCAGCTCCAAGAAGTAGATGATCCAAAAAAGCCCAAATTTGAAGAGAGACATAGAAAAATCAAACTAGATTTATGACCGATGATCAGTAGGAATGGAATATGCCATTTGGGAGTACAAAGTAGATATCTTTTCATAGCCAGTTTCCAGGTTGGATCTAAGAGTTCCATTACAACAGGGCAAAGAAAGATCTGAACAATGTGAGCCAGATTCCAGGTGTGATAGAATAATATTATGAAGAATTAGCTCATGTGTCTCATATTCTTTACTCCCTTTAGGAGTAACCTTCCCATCCCCTTCTTGTGTCCCAGGAACAATAAGTTCTCAAAGTAGGCCAGATAGCAATACACACAATGCTTTTTATTTAAGTATTTAAAAACCAATGCCAGACCAAAATGAATGCAGCAGATATGGAATCAAACAGAATGGAGCCTTGCCCCCAAGTATTTTAGCTGGCAATGATTTTAAAAAATGAAGAGAAAGTTCAGATGTTGGTCCGTTTCTGTACTATAGCTGCTATTCCCAACTCCCAGAGTTGGTAGAAAAGAAAGGTGATACAGTCTTCTAGATAGATTTGAGGAATACCAGACCAAGAGACCTGTGCTTCACATGTCTTTCCTGAAACATGGTAAGTTGGCTGCTTTACTGATACTATTCATAAAGCAAAGGCAAGAGATTAACACAGTATGGATAGCTGGGAGGGGTGTCTATGTCAAAGTAGGTGCCAAGTGACAACCCTGGCTTTTCTATGGTTTCCCACACAGAAGAACAGCTGGAATTTCTTTATGCCCTTGAAAATAGCAAATAAGAGCCAAGCAAGGCCTAGCAGACCATGCCCTCATCCTCCCCTAACCTGGGGGGAAAAAAAAGACCTGGCATTTGGAATAAGAAGGAAGCCAGGTAACCTATGTTGACCTGATAGCTAGAGATCATGAAAGACTAGACAGTTAATAGAATGATTTCTATCTCTTCGTGGGCACCTTATGAAAGAGGGTCAAGCCTGAGGACCAGACTGGATGGGGTCTAAATGGAGCAGGAAGACAGGAGAAGAATAAAACAGATAGAGACAAAGGAAGAGAACGATCTATTTCCATCAATGGCTCAGTGACCTTTTTAAACCTCATGGAGATACAGGCAAGGGTCATTAAGAGCTGGTTAATGAGTTTTAACTTTACTTATGAATAGTGAAAAGACTTTGAGGTGTATTTTTTTCTACAGTAATCAAAATTCAACTACTATTGGCAGAAATGGACAGATTTTTCTCATTCTCAATATTCAGAAGTCTGGAGGGAAAGAACTCTGGGCTGATGCAGCAACTCAAACATGTCATCAAGCACTCTGGATTTTTCTATCTTCCTGCTACACTATCCTTAGGATGTGGCTTTCATCCTCATGAATGAAAGACAGTTGCAACACATCTAGTAATCAAGTCTTTATTCCATCCACAAGGAAGGTAGAGGGCCAAAGTGTAGAAAACAAAAGAATTTTACCCTGGTAAATGTTTCATTTTGTTTTAGTTTACATACTGTCATTATAATCATGGTGTATTTTCTTGTACTCTTCTACTGAAGGACTAGAGAAATGTTTTAACTATTTCATTTTTCTTTCATTATTTTTGACAGCTTTCCTGGGATACTACTTATATACCATTACATTCACTCTTCTTGGCATACAATTCAGTAAGTTTTAGAAACTTCACAGAATTGTACAACTGACAGTATAATTCAATTTTAGAGCATTTCCATTGCCCCTAAAAGATGCCTTACACCCATCTGAAATCACTCTCCATTCCAATCTTCAGCCACAGGCAACTACTTTCCGTCTCTGTACATTTGCCTTTTCTAAACATTTCATACAAATGAAATTATATAATATGTGACATTTTGTGTTTGGCTTCTTTCATTTCACACATTGTTTTTGAGATGCATCCACATAATACATGTGTTACTAGCCCATTCCTTTTTATCGGTGAATGGTATTCTATTATTTGGAAATACCACATTTTATTTATCTGTTCAGCAGTTGGTAGACACTGGGTTTTTCAGAATTGATCTATTATGAGTACTACTACAATGAACATTTATGTACAAGTCTTTGTGTAGATATGTTTTCATTTCTTTTAGGTAGATTCCTAGCAGTGAAATAGCTTGGCCATATGATAAACTTATGAAAAACTGATGGATTTTAAAGAAATTGCCTACATAGGGGCACCTGGGTGTCTCAGTCAGTTAAGTGTCCGACTTCAGCTCAGGTCATGATCTTGTGGATCGTGAGTTTGAGCCCCACATTGGGCTCTGTGCTGACAGCTCAGAGCCTAGACCCACTTTGGATTCTGTGTCTTCTTCTTTCTCTACCCCTTGCCTGCTCACACTCTGTCTCTCTGTCTCTCTCAAAAATAAACATTAAAAAAAAGAAAGAAATTGCCTAAATAAAGGTTACAGGACAACAGGAATTATAAATAATTATAGCTGAGGCTGGGACGATGGCAGAATAAGAGGACTCTAAGCTCACCTTGTCCCAAGGATACAACTAGGTAACACCAATCAGTATAAATAACCCATAAAACAGCCCAAAGATTGGCAGAACAAACTTAACAAGTAAAGGTAGAGAAGAGGCCACATCAAAGAGGGTAGGAAGGGCAGAGACTCAGTGGAGAGCAAAATGGACTGTGGCCATCCTGGGTAGAAAAGGAAGGAGAGAACCACAGCCCAGACAAGGGCAAGGAACAGACTATCACACTGGGGAGCACAGGTGGGGAATACAAGTCTCCATAGCATTTGGGTTTGAAATAGAAAGAGGCCAGATTTTATTGGCTCTTACAACAGTGAGACTTAAAGCCTGGAATTTTAAAGATCAGTGGGATTGGTTCTGGGAGACCCGAGAGGGCAAGAAGAGTCTGAGTCCCCACCCTTAAAGAGAGAGCACTACAACAGAGTGCTGAGATATAGCATAGAAGCAGTAATTTGAAACACGTGTGGGACATATGAGAGAGAGAGAGTAGTTTATTCATTTGGGAGCAGAATATCAGGGATCTCTGAGGGACTCCTCCAGGAACAAAGGAGATGGCAGGCACCATCTCCCTCCCCTACTCCCCAGCCTAATGGCAAGGCCACCTGCAAGATTAGATTAAGCCCTGCCCCTGCACACTTAAGCAGATCCACCCTTCCCAGTCACATTTGCCTCAATCCTGGTACCATGAGTCCCCTCTCACAGAAGACTGGCACAAACCTTGCCAACACTGCTTCTCCCAACCCACCCATTCTGCTGGGCCTCAGTCTTGGTGACAGTGCCTGAGGGGGAAGTGGGCCCTGTGGAAGCTTGAGGCATACTTGTTATCCACTTTTCAAGCTTTGTGGATACCCCTAGGAAGACCCCCAGTTGACTGGATTGAAGGAAAAAGTGACCAGGACACAACAGTAGGATGCACACAATGCATATAGGAGACACCTCCTGAAGTGCCAGGTCCTGGTGAACAGGAGACACTATGTACTGCAGGATACTAGAGGACCTCTTCTTCATAAGGCCATTGCTTTCAAGAGCAAGAGACCTTGCTGACTTTCCTAACACAGAGAAACAGACACAATTAGGCAAAGTGAAGAGACAAAGGGATATGTCATAAATGAAAGAACATGACAAAACCACAGCAAGAGACCTAAGTAAAATGGATATAATTAATATGCCTGATGAAGAATTTAAAGTGATGATCATAAACATACTCACTGGATTTGAGAAAAGAGTGTAGGATATCAGTGAGATCCTTAACAAAGAGATAGAAAACAAAAAAGAACCAGTCAGTGATGAAGAACATAATAAGTGAAATTAAAAATACACTAGATGGAATAAGTAGCAGGCTAGAAGAAGCAGAGGAATGAATTAGTGACCTGGAGGACACCATAATGGAAAGTAATCAAGCTGAGCAAGTAAGAGGGAAAAAAATATGCAAAAATTAGAATAAAGTTAGGGAACTCAGGAATCCCATTAAACATAGTAACATTCACATTATAGGAATCCCAGAAGAGAGAAAAAAGGGGGTAGAAAATTTATTTAAAGAAATAATAGCTGAAAACTTTCCCAATCTGGGGAAGGAGACAGATATCTAGATCCGGGAGGCAGAAAGATTCCCCAACAAAATCAACCCAAGGAGGTCCATACCAATACACATAGTCATTAAAATGGCAAAAAGTAGTGATAAAGAGAGAATTTTAAAAGCAGCAAGAGAAAAGAAGACAGTTACATATAAGGGAAACCCCATAAGGCCATCAGTGGATTTTTTCAGCAGAAATTTTGAAGGCCAGAAGAGAGTGGCAAGTATATCACTAAAGAAAGCCAGAAAATCATGAAAGAAAGCAAGAAAAGAAAGGATCAAAGAACTACAAAAATAACTACAAAACAAGTATCAAATAGCAATAAATATATACCTATCAAAAATTACTTTGAATGTAAATGGACTAAATGCCCCAATCAAAAAACATAAGGTGACAAAATGAATTAAAAAACAAGATGCAAGGGCACCTGGGTGGCTCAGTCAGTTAAGTGTCTGACTCTTGATTTTGGCTCAGGTCATCATCTTGCAATTTATGAGATCGAGCCCTGTGTCAGGCTCTGTGCTAACAGCACAGAGCCTTCTTGGGATTCTCTCTCTCTCTCTCTGTCTCTCTCTCTCTCTCTCTCTCCTCTCCCCTGCACTTTCTCCCCCCCCCTCCCAAAATAAATAAATAAATAACTTTAAAAAACAAGATCTATCTATACACTAATAGAGACTCATTTCAGACCTAAACAGGTAGATTGAAAAGGGGAGAAATATTTATCATGCAAATGAATATTAAAAGAAAGCTAGGATAGAAGTACTTATATCAGACAAATAGACTTTAAAACAAAGACTAGTAATAAGAGGCAAAGAAGAACGCTATATAATAATAAAAGGAACAATTCAACAAAAAGATGTAACAATTGAAAATATTATGCACTCAACATGAGAGCACCCAAATACATAAAACAGTTAATAACAAACATAAAGAAACTAATCAACAGTAATACAATAATAGTAGGGGACTTTAAAACCCCACTTATATCAATGGACAGATCATCCAAATAGAAAATCAATAAAAAAAAAAAACAGTGGCTTTGAACCACACACTGGACCTGATAGATTTAACAGATATATTCAGAGAGGTCCATCCTAAAACAGCAGAACACACATGTTTCTCAAGTGCACATGAAACGTTCTCCAGAATAAATCACTTATTAGGCCGCAAAACAAGTCTCAACAAATTCAGAAAGATCAAAGTCATACCATGCATCTTTTTTGACCACAACACTATGAAACTAGAAACCAACCACAAGAAAAAAATTGGAAAAAGCACAAATACGTGGAGGTTAAATAAAGTGCTACTAAACAATTAATGGGTCAACTGAGAAATCAAATAAGGAATAAAAATTTCATGGAAAGAAATAAAAATGAAAGCACAAGAGTTCAAAATCTTTGGGATGCAGTAGCGTTTCTAAGAAGGAAGTTTATAGCAATACAGGTCTACCTCAAGAAACAAGAAAAATCTCAAATAATCAACCTAACCTTACACCTAAAGGAGCTAGAAAATGAATACCAAATAAAATCCAAAACCAGCAGAAGAAAGGAAATAAGAAAGATTAGAGCAGAAATAAATAATATACAAACTAAAACAAACAAACAAACAATAGAACAAGTCAATGAAACCAGGAGCTAGTTCTTTGACAAGATCAACAAAATTGATAAAGCTATAGTCAGACTCATCTGAGAGAGAGAGAGAGAGAAAGAAAGAAAGAGACAGAGAGGGAGGGACTCAAATAAACAAAATCACAAATGAAAGAGAAATAACAACCAACACCACGGAAATATAAACAATTGTAAAAGAACATTATGAAAAATTATACGCCAACAAATTGGACAACCTAGAACAAATTGATAAATTCCTAGAAACATACAACCTACCAAACTGAAGTAGAAAGTCACAGAAAATATAAACTAATTACCAACAATGAAATTGAATCAGTAATCAAAAATTTTCAACAAACAAAAGTCCAGGACAAGATATCTTCACAGGCAAATTCTACCAAATATTTAAAGAAGAGTTAATACCTATTCTTCTCAAACTATTCCAAAAAATAGAAGAGGAAGGAAAACTTCCAAATTCATTTTATAAGGCCAGCATTACCCTGATACAAAAAAAAAAAAAAAAAAAAAATGAAGATACCACAAAAAAACAGAACTATGGGCCAATATCTCTGATGAACATAGATGCAAAAATTCTCAACAAAATACTAGCAAACCAAATCCAACAACACATTTGAAAAATCATTCACTATGATAAAGTGGGATTTATTCCCCAGATGCAAACATGGTTCAATATTTGCAAATCAATCAACATGATATATCATATCAATATGAAAAAAGATAAGAATCATATGATCATTTCAATAGATAAAGAAGAAGCATTCAGCAAAGTACAACATCCATTCATGATAAAAACCCTCAATAAAGTAGATTTAGAGAAAACATACCTCAACATACTAAAGGCCTTATATAAAAAAACCTACAGCTAACATCATACTCAGTATGGAAACACAGAATTTTTCCCCTAAGGTCAGGAACAAGACAAGGGTGTCCATCACTCTCACCACTTTTATTCAAGTCCTAGCCACAGCAACCTAGACAACAAAAAGAAATAAAAGACATCCAAATTGGTAAGGAATACGGAGTGCCTGGTGACTCAGTCGGTTAAGCGTCGGACTTCGGCTCAGGTCATGATCTCGCGGTTCACGAGTTCAAGCCCCACGTCGGGCTCTGTGCTGACAGCCCAGAGCCTGGAGCCTGCTTTGGATTCTGTGTCTCCCTCTCTCTCTCTGCCTCTCTCCTGCCCATGCTCTGTCTCTCTCTGTCTCAAAAATAAATTAAAAACATTTAAAAATTTTTCTAAACATACATACATAAACAAACAAACAAACAAATTGGTAAGGAATAAGTAAAACTTCACCGTTTGCAGATGACATTAAAACCCTAAAGATTCCAACAAAAAAACTGTTAGAATTGAGAAATGTATACAGTAAACTCACAGAATACAAAATCAATGTACACAAAGTTGTTGCATTTCTAAACACTAATAATGAAATAGCAGAAAGAGAAATTAAGAAAACAATTCTCATTTACAACTGCACCAAAAATATAATAAAATATTTCGGAATAAACTTAACCAAAGAGGTGAAAGACCTGTACTCTTACAAAACACTGATGATATAAATTGAAGATGACACAAAGAAATGGAAAGACATTTCATGCTCATGGATTGAAAGAACAAATATTGTTAATGTTTCTAAACTACTCAAAGAAATCTACACATTTAATTCAATCCCAATCAAAATATCAACAGCATTTTTCACAGAACAAGAAAAAAAATCCTAAAATTTTCATGGCACCACAAAAGACCCCAAGTAGCCAAAGCAAACTTGAAAAAGAAAAACAAAACTGGAGGTATCACAATCCCATAGTTAAAGTTATATTACAAAACTGTAGTAATCAAAGAAGCTGGACAAAAACAGATAGAGATCAATGGAACCAAATATAAAGGCTAGAAACAAACCCACAATTATATGGCCAATTAATCTTTGACAAAGGAAGCAAAAATATGCAATGGGAAAAAGACAGTCTCTTCAGCAAATGATGCTGAGAAAACTGGACAGCTACCGGCAAAAGAATGAAACTGGACCACTTTCTTACACCATACACAAAAATAAATTCAAAATGGATTAAAACCTAAGTGTGAGACCTGAAACCATAAAAATCCTAGGAGAGAATACAAGCAGTAATTTCTCTGACTTTGGTCATAGCGACATCCTTCTAGATATTGTCTCCTGAGACAAGGGAAATAAAAGCAAAAGTAAACTATCAGGTTACATCAAAATAAAAGGCTTCTTTCTGCACAGTGAAGGAAACAACCAACAAAACTAAAAGACAACATATAGAATTAGAGAAGATATTTGCAAATGATATATCTCATACAGGGTTAGTATCCAAAAAATATAAAGAACTTATACAACTCAACACCCAAAAAACAAATAATCCAACTAAAAAATGAGCAGAAGATATGAATGGACATTCCTCCAAAGAAGACACAGATGGCCAACACACACATGAAACATCATCAAGGAAATGCAAATCAAAACCACAATGAGACATCACCTCACACCTATCAGAGTGGCTAAAATCAAAAACTCAAGAAACAAGTGTTGTCAAGGATGTAGAGCAAAAGGGACCCGTGTGTACTGTTTGTGGGAATGAAAACTGGTACAGCTCCTGTGGAAGACAGTATGGAGGTTCCTCAAAAAACTAAAAATAGAACTACCCAATGACCCAGGAATTGCACTACTCAGTATTTACTTAAAAAATACAAAAACAGTAATTTGAAAAGATATATGCACACCTATGTTTATCACAGAATTATTTATAATAACCAAATTATGTAAGAAGCCCAAGTGACCATCAATATATGATGGGTTTCTTCTTCATCCAAAGAAGATGTAGCACTTATACACAATGGAATATTATTTGGCCATAAAAAAGAATAAAATCTTGCTATTTGCAACAACATGGATAGAGCAAGAGAGTATAATGCTAATTGAAATGAATCAGTCAGATAAAGACACATACCATATGATTTCAGTCATATATGGAATTTAAGAAACAAAACAAATGAGCAAAGGGAAGAAAAAGAGAGACAAACCAATAAACAGAGTCTTAACTATAGAGAACAAATTGATGGTTACCAGAGGGAAAGTGAGTGTGGGGAATGGGTGAAATAGGTGATGGGGATTAAAGAGTATACTATTCATGATGAGCACTGAGTAATGTATAGAATTCTTGAACCACTATACTATATACACCTGAAATTAATATAACACTGGGGATTAACTAAAAAAAAGAAGAATTAATGCCAATCCTTCTTAAACTCTTCCCCCCAAAAATGAAGAGGTAACACTCCCAAATTCATTTTACAAGACCAGTATTGGCTACTCTTTACCAAAGCCAGATAGGAAAAATATAAGAAAAAAAACTACAGGCCAATATCCTTGATAAGTATACAGGCAATAATTCTCATAATGATAGCAAACTGAATTGAAATATATATTAAAAGGCTCACAGAACATGACCAAATGAGATTTATCCCTGAAATGCAAGGATGGTTCAACCTGTGCAAATCAACAAATGTGATACAAGACATTAATAGAATGAAAGATAAAAATCATATGACCATCTCAACAGATGCACTAAAAGAATTTGACAAAATACAACATGATTTCATGATTAAAACTCTAAAAAAACTGAATATAGAAAGAACATACCTCAACATGATAAAAGCCATCTATGACAAGCCCATAGCAACCATCATACTCAATAGTGAAAGATTAAAAGCTTTTCCATTAAGATCAAGACAAGGATGCCCACTCTCACCACTCCTATTTAATATAATACTAGAAGTCTTAGCCAGAGCAATTAGGCAGGAAAAATAAATAAAAATTATCCAAACCAGAAAGGTAGAAGAAAAACTGTCTCTGTTTGCAGCTGACATGATATTAAATATAGAAAACTCTAAAGACTCCACCAAAAACTGTTGGAACTATTCGGTGAATATAATAAAGTTACAGGATACTAGGGTGCCTGGATGGCTCAGTCAGTTAAGTGTCTGGCTTCAGCTCAGGCCATGATCTCCTGGTTCATGAGTTCAAGCCCCATGTTGGGCTCTGTGCTGACAGCTCAGAGCCTGGAGCCTGCTTCAGATTCTGTGTCTCCCTCTCTCTCTGCCCCTCCCCCACTTGTTCTCTCTCTCTCTCTCTCTCTCTCTCTCTTTCTCTCTCTCTCTCAAAAATAAACATTAAAAAGAATAAAGTTACAGGATACAAAATCAACATGGAGAAATCAGTTGCATTTCTGTATACTAACAATGAAATCCTCTGAAAAAGAAATAAAGAAAACATTCTCATTTACAATAGCATCGAAAACAATAAAATACTTAGGTATAAATTTAACCCAAGAGGTAACAGATCTATACACTGAAAACTATAAAAATTTGTTAAAAGAAATTGAAGACACAAATAAACAGATAACTCATGTTCACGGATAGTAAGAATTCATATTGTTTAAAAGTCCATACTACCCAAGGCCACCTATAGATTCAATTCAATCTCTACCAAAACCAATTGTATTCTTGGGGTACCTGGGTGGCTCAGTTAGTTAAGCGTCTGACTCTTGATTTCAGCTCAGGTCATCATCTCACAGTAGTAGGATCGAGTCCCACATTGAGCTCTGTGCTGACAGTGCGGAGTCTACTTGAGATTCTCTCTCTCCCTCTCTTTCTCTCTGCCTCCCCCTCTATCAAAACAAACAAACATTAAAAAAACAATGCTATTCTTGACAGAAATAGAAAAGCAATCATAAAATTCATATAGAACCAAAAAAGCCTCCAAATAGCCAAACAATCCCGAGAAAAAAGAACAAAGCTAGAAGCCTCATGCTTCCTGTTTTCAAACTATACTCCAAAGCTATAGTAATCAAAGAATATTACAGTAAAACCTTGGATTGTGAGTAACTGTTCTGTGAGTGTTCTGCAAGATGAGCAAATATTTCTAATAAACTTTAACTTGATAAATGAGGGAATGTCTTGTAATACGAGTATTACATGATGCTGAATGTCACATTAACACAATGAAGCCAATGGTTCTTGAAATTTGCTTTGATATACAAGTGCTTTGGATTACAAGCATGTTTCTGGAATGAATTATGCTTGTAAATCAAGATTTTAATGTATACTGGCATAAAAATAGCGACTCAGGGAACAGAAACAAGAGCCTAGAAATAAACCATAACATAAACATTGAACTATTATTTGACAAGAGAGCCAAGAATACTCAATGGGAAAAGGATAGTCTCCTCAATAAATAGTGCTGGGGAAACTTGATATCATGCAGAAGAATGAAATTGGATCCCTATCTTACACCATTCACAAAAATTAACTCTAAATGGATTAAAGATTTAAACATAAGACTTGAAACCCTATAACTTATAGAAGAAAACAGAGGGAACAAGGTCCTGATGTTGTTCTTAGCAATGATTTTTTTGGATATGACACCAAAAGTGCAAGCAACAAAAGCAAAAATCAATAAGTGAGATTACATCAAACTAAAAAGTTTCTGCACGGCAAAGGAAACCATCAGCAAGATGAAAAGGCAATCTATACAATAGGAAAATATTTGTAAACCATCTATTTGATAAGGACCTATTAAACAAAATATATGGAACTCGTATAACTCAATAGGAAAATATATATATATTATATGATTATGATTATATGATACATATTATATGATTATGATTATGATATATATGATATAATATATATATATATGATATATATATATATATGATTTAAAAAATTGGCAGAGGACCTAAGTAGATATTTTTCCAAAGAAGAATACAAATGGCCAATAGGTATATGTAAGGTGTTCAACATCACTCATCATCAGGGAAATGCAAATCAAAACCACAATGAGATATCACCTCACAACTGTTAGAATGGCTATCATCAAAATATCAAAATGACAAGAGAGAACAAGTATTGTGAGTATGTGGAGAAAAGAGAACCGTCATGCACTGTTGGTGAGAATGTAAATTGGTGTAACCACTATGGAAAACAGTAGAGCCACTATCTGATCTAGTAATCCCACTTCTGAGTATATAACCCAAAGAAAATGAAATCAGGATCCTGAAGAGGTATCTGCACTCCCATGATCACTGCAGAATTATTCACAATAGCCAAAGTATGGAAACAACCTAAGTGTTCATGCACAGATAAATGGGTGCATGATGCAAGGAAGATGCAACATAAATACAGAATGGAATATTATTTAGCCACGAGAAAGAAGGAAATTCTGCCATTTGTGACAACATGAATGGACCCTGAAGGTATTATACTAAGTGGAATAAGCCAGAGAAAATCAAATACTATATAATCTTACTTATATGTGAAATCTAAAAAAACTGAACTCATAGAAACAGATAGTGGAATGGTAGTTTCCATGGATTGGAGGTTGGGGAAATAAGGAGATGTTGTCAAAAGAAACAAACTCCCAGTTATAAGAGGTCTAAGTTCTGGGGACGTAATGTACAGCATGGTGACTCTAGTTAACAGTACTGTATGATACACTTGAAAGTTGCTAAGACAGTAGATCTTAAATATTTTCAACACACGTACACACAAGGTAATTAATTATGTGAGGTAACAGAGGTGTTAACTAACCTGCTGTGGTAAACATTTTTGCAATAGATTTGTGTATCAAATCATCATGGGTACATTTTAAACTGACACAATGTTATAAGTCAATTATATATCAATAAAATTAGAAAACAAATCTTAAAAAAACAGAGGTGCCTGGGTAACTCAGTGAAGTGTCCAACTCTTGTTCTCAGCTCAGGTCTTGATCTCAGGGCCATGACTTCAAGCCCCATATTGGGCTCTGCACTGGCTGTGAAGCTCACTTAAAAGAAAAAAAAGAAAAGAAAAAAGAAAAAAAGAAAAAGAAATTTCCAACCTCTTCCAAAGTGGCTGCACTATTACACCTTCCATCCGTGATGTATAAGGATTCCAAAATCTCTGTTTTCCTTGCAAGTATTTTTTATTGTCTGTCCTTAATGAAAGCCATTCTAGTGGGAATAAAGTGGTATCTCATCACATCTTAATTCACGTCTTCCTAGTGACTAATGATGTAGAGCATCTTTCCACATGCTTGTTGGCTATTTGTATATCTTCTCTGATGAAGTGCCTATTATATATCTTCTGCCCATTTTTTTAAATTGGGTTGTCTGTCTTACAATGAGCTCCAAAAGCTCTTTATTTTATTCTGGACATAAGTCCTTTATCAGATATGTACTTCAAAAAATATGTTCCCTGGGCCTGTGTCTTGTCTTTCCATTTTTAAAATGATGTCTCTTGAAGCACAAAATTTTAAAACTTTAATGAAGTTCAATTTATCACTTTTTTCTTTCATGGATATTCCTTTTTATTTAAGAAAGAAGTTCCTCTCTAGAAATTTCTGCCCAGATACCATTGACCAAAACCATATTATGTAACTGATCTTAGGGGTAAGGGAGTTTGACTCTAACAAAATTTGCCCTCAACAAAATTAGGTTCTGTTATAAAAGGGACAAAAAAAGACAGAAAGGCTGTTTGTAAAGCAATTAGCGTTGTCATCATTTTTTAAGCAAGATTATCCGATTCTACTTTAGAAAGTCTATCGGTTTTTCTATCGCCAAAATAATGCTTCATAACAACACGCAGAAAACCCCTGTAGCATACACAATGAATGTTTATTGCCCACGTGTCGAGAGTGAGCTGAGGTTTGGCTGAGTGGCTTTGCTAATCTTGGCTGGTTCTCTCTCTCTCTCTCTCACACGCCTAGGCGTGGGCTAGCTGTTGATTGATCTAGGCTGGTTTCAGTAGGCTGTGTATGATAATGTTGCTCTACTCCATGTGTCCCTCATCCTCCAGCAGGCTAGCCGAGCCACGCTTTCCTGACAATGGCAGAGTGCAAGAAGGCAAGGTCGACAAGACCTCTTGAGGCTAAGGCTAGGGAATGACATTCTTCCACTTCCCCCACATCCCATCGTCCACTGTGAGTCATAAAGCTAGCCCAGATTTAAGAAGTCAAGAAACAAATTAATTCCTCTCTTTAGGGAGGAGAATTGCAATCTCACGTCAAATATGTGTACCCAGGGAGGGATCTGGGGCCTTGAAAGCAGTCAATCTAACATACAAAACAGCATTGTCAGACTAGGGAAGTGGGGTGAGGGAATGAGCTAGGCTTGAGTAAAATACAAGTGAGGCAATTTCAGTAACTCCGGTGAGAAAATGGTAGCCCGAGCTAAGGGGAGCCTATGAGTAGGAAGAGAAACAGACCAACTCCAGAGATATCTAGGAGCTAGTGAAGAAGACTTGGGTTGATTAAATCACAGGGAGAGGAGTACAGGAGGGGGGCAAGGAGCAGTCAAGTACTCTACATAATTTTTCCTCTTTCTGCTTTTCAGTGAAGGTCTAAGTCATCAGATATTTTTGTTATCAAAGAGACTAGAGAGAGAAAAAAGCATTATATATGGAACAGTATGACATACATTTGAATTTTACTTATTGCCAAAACTGGCCCATTTTTATTTTAGCTTCAGTTTGATTTTACACTGATCTCTTGGGAGTGTTGCAAGGTGCAATAACTTGTGACACGTGTCTATCACTAAGATCTAGTTTAATGAAGCATTTTATTCTAAATGATACACTGTGGGCGAGGTGAGAAGAGAAATGTTTTCCCAGAGCCATACGGATATGGCTTTTGGTTGATTAGCCCTGAAAATTGTCCAAAATAAATTAGTACTTAATGTAAGCCAGAAAGCCAGATGCCAGCTTTAATGGGGAGTCACAAAGTAGCATGACAACAGTAACACAAAAAGAGCTGAAGGGGCCTGTGAATCAAATGTTGCATTTGCTGATACAAGTTTTGTGCATTGTCAGGGCTACAGACACCTGCTTTACTGAGAGTGAAAATTTCCAAGGCTTATTATCATGGAATATGGTACTCCGTGGGGTTCGTTCAGCCTTCAAATGCAGAAGTTCTAGCTTGAAAACCAAAGCTGGAAGCACATATTTTGCTGGGTCTTGATGACTGCACTCTCCAGTGGACATTTCAAGTTTCATTCTAAAAGAAAAGTCCAGGTGTGCCTAGGTGGCTCAGTTAAGCGTCTGACTTAGGCTCAGGTCACGATCTCATGATTCGTGAGTTTAAACCCTGCATCAGGCTCTGTGCTGACAGCTCAGAGCCTACAGCCTGCTTCAGATTCTGTGTCTCCCTCTCTCTGCCCCTCCCTAGCTTGTGCTCTGTCTCTCTCTCAAAAATAAATATTTAAAAAATTAATAAATAAATAAAAGAAAAGGACAGGTTCCCATGCCCTTAAGCAAAGCCCCACTAAATTTCAAGAACAAGATAGTAGGAGAGACAGAATGTCATGGTAAACCTGTGTGGGAGACACAATCAACACATTGGAGGATGTGCTGGTCTAGAGTACCTGGAAGGAAATGAAGAGAAGGGTAAGATTCTCTCTCCAGAGAGACCCCACACCCTTTATTTTTGTCCCCCAAAGATAAAGAAGCAGAAGCTGGAGTGTGAAAATTTTACCAATCCCCATGACAAGGTCTCTAGTGGACACTACCATTTGCTTACTCACTCGCTTTTTTTTATAGTGAGCTGTTATCACTTAGCTAAAATATCACTAACATCACAGCTGGTGAGTTCTATTGTGTGAAACGAAAACACAGAGAGACTTCCTGAATTGAGGTAAGGACAATAGCAGTCTTCGCTGAGGTCTATATAGCAGGCATGTTGCATGTTTATCTTATTTATTCCTCTGAACAACCCCCAAATGTAAGCATTTGCTATCATTATTTAAATGATAAAGAGAATTAAATTTGAGAATGGTCAAGAAATATGTATCCAAGCTCATGCATCTAGAAAATTTGTTCAACCAGGATTTGATTTTCTTCTATTCTGTTCCCAAACCCCTTGGCCTTAACCATGCCTACATTAGAGTCTAAAAGGGGAGATAAAGCATGGATGAAAGCAATCAGGGTAGATATAATGATCCTTAGAATGGTTTCTACATGCCCAACATTCTTCTAAACACTTTGCATGTTTTAATTCACTTAATCCCTATAGTGATGTCATTATGTAGGTACTAGCATTGCCTCCATTTTTAAGAATAGGAAAACTGAGGCACAGAGACATTTACTGAAAGTCATACAGTCAATAAATGACAATGCTGGGACTTGAGCACAGGGAGACTGGGGCTCAAAGAAACCATGCTGTCGACACCTTGCTATGCTGTCACTCTCAAAGGAAAAACACAGATTCAAAGCAACAGGAGGGAGTAATTTCTTGAAGCTATAAAGTAGACTAGTATGTGGGAGAAAATAACTTCAGTTTGGGGGGAAGATGAAAGTCTAAACTGGTTTTTGGAAAAGAGGTGCACATGTGGGAGGAGGGTGAGGTTCAAGTGGAATGTGGAATACATTCTACTTAGATTTCTCTCCAGCACCCTGCCTTTATTCTCTATCTTTGGCATTATTTCCTACATAGAAGTTTGTGGTCTATAATTATGTATTTCCTTACTTCCTTATAAAAAGACCATAAGGGCAGAGACCAGATTCTTTCCATCATTGCATACCCGGTGCCAGGCACTCAATCATCACCAATGAACCAGATAAAGAAGAAGGAAGGAGATTGGAAAAGCTAGGGAATGTGTAAAGGGTTGATAAATTCTGTAGGAATTCAAGAAACCTGTCCAGGATTGGCCAAGGAGGGCTTCGTGTGGTCAGTGGAATCTGAGCCAAGCAACAATTTTTAAATATAGTATATTACAATGTTTCTAAAATTTACATGTTTCCCATGTGAAATGAGTGACACTGAAATTAGAACCCACTTTTAGTCAATGGTATACTTTAGCTTAATTGGCATCCTTTTTTCTACCTTAAGTAATAAATTAAAATGATAGTCCATTTTATAATTGATGACATCTTAGATCAATGAAATAAAGTATTGATGTAAAAATGGCTTGTCTGACACCTATAGACAATGCCTGTTAGGAAACAAATGGGGAAGACAAAAGCAAACTGTGGAGTGTCCTGGAATCCAGTCTTATTGTAGGCTTGATATGAAAAATAATAGGAAGCCATGGTGACTTTCTGGGCAGAGGGGTAACTTCACTGAAACAGTGTTTAGGAAAGAAGTGACTGGACTCCGCATAAAGAAAACCCTGAAGATGGAAGAAAATGGCACCAGTGAAGGCAGCCTGGCAGTGAGGAGATACAGAGAGACATGTCCCAAAGTCAAGAGTGTTCCAAAGTCCACTGTGTAACTAATGCTTTGAGCTGACATGCATCATTCACCTTTCCAGTTTGGGTTTCTTCATTAGTAAGACAAAAGGGTAACACAGAACAGTTTACAGGGTTCTGTGAGTTCTAAACCTTGATGTGTACTCCAGGTATGAAACAGTAGGACATAGCAACATAAACCATGAATACTTCGGGACCAGTATTTTGAAGGAAGAACAGTGTGTGCAGAAATGTCGAGTCTGGAGGAAGGATGGACTAGAATCCAACACAGCGTGGCTAAAGATAAGGTCAACGATGCAGAAGGGCGGAAATGGACAAGGCTGAGCAGAGCCTTTTGGAAGCCACGTTGAAAGGTTTGGACTTTATTCCAGGAACAATAGGAAGCCATTGAATAAGCAAGCAGAACTATCATAATCAAATACACACTTAAGATGGTCATTTTGTCTGATCTGCTGTGGGAGAATGTGGTAGGGGTAAGCCCAGAATGAGCCGACCTCCTCTGAAGAACCAGTTGGAAAAAAAAAAAAAAATGGAAGAGGCTAACATTAGAGTGATACACCAATAGGGAGAAAGGGAACTAGACAGGATTCAAGACACTTAGAGACAGAACTAGCAGGATTTACTAAGAGATTTAATTTTGAGAGAGAGAAATAAAGTAATAATTGTAACAGTGGTTGTATTAGTTTGCGAGGGTTGCCACAAGAAAATCACTACAAGTGGGTAGCTAAAATGAGAGATATTTGTTTTCTCATGGTTCTGGAGGTTAGAGGTCCAAGATCAAGGTGTCAGCAGGTTTGGGTTCCTCTGAGGCCTCCCTCCTGGACTTTCAGATGACTGCCTTCTCACTGTGTCCTCACATGGTCATTCCCCTGTGTGTGTGCATTCCTAGTGTCTCTGTGGCCCAATCTCTTTTTATAATGACACCAGTCGGATTAAATTGGGACCCACCAAACACCTTCATTTTATTTTAGTTATATCCTTTTTTTTTTTAATTTTTTTAAATGTTTATTTATTTTTGAGAGGGAGATGGAGTGCAAGCAAGGGAGGGGGAGAGAGAGAGGGAGGCAGAATCCAAAGCAGCTCCAGGCTCTGAGCTGTCGGCACAGACCCTGACACGGGGCTTGAACCCCAAGCCATGAGATCATGACTTGAGCCAAAGTCGGATGCTCAACCAACTGAGCCACCCAGGCACCCCTTAATTATATCTTTAAAGGCCCTATTTCCAAAAAACAGTCATATTTTGAG
Organism: Panthera leo; assembly: GCF_018350215.1. Lineage (NCBI taxonomy): Eukaryota > Metazoa > Chordata > Mammalia > Carnivora > Felidae > Panthera > Panthera leo. The sequence continues at coordinate 142,011,936 of NC_056687.1, read as the reverse complement.
GTTTGGGGTGGGGGTAGGCTTCAACATATTAACTTGGGGGACACACAATTTAGCCCACAATGTAGTAATAAGAATAGTAATAGCTAATACCTAGAGGACCTACTAATTCCATTGTCTCCCTTTTCACAATTCTGGACTATCTTCCTTTCTTCTTCCACCCTCTCCACCCTCAGCTATCCATCTGTTAGCCACCTGCTCTCCTACTTATTTCCTGGGGCTCTGAATCCCCCACGATCATATTGGACACCAAATCACACCTCAGTGGCCCCCCTCCCTAGCTTTCCAGCCATTCATTAAGCATTTTAGCTCCCATTACCATCATGTGATCTCACCCACCCCCCACCCAGTCAACGGAAACAAAGAAATAACTACCACACTTCCACCTCTTCGACAGACATCATGCCCTCAGTACTCAAGAACTCAGCACATATCCATAGTCTACAACTGAGATCACTGTGACTCTGCCTGTGTAGCGGTCCATACATGTCAGAAATTAATCCCGTCCCCAGGTTAGGTTCTCCAGGAAGCACACTGTGAGATAGAATTTAATGTGCAGGATGTGTTAAGGAGTTCTCTTGGGATTGACACCCACAGAGATAGAGAGAGCAAACAGGAGTGGGCAGAGGCAAAAATCAAGTTGGTCCAGAGCACAGGCCCAGTGACAACCTCAGTCAACCCTGTGGGGAGCTCTGGAGGCAAATTAGAATCGTCCCAAGTTGGGTTTAAATGGCCAGGCTTTTATATCCCCACTTCAGTCAAACATTGCATACGGGCTACCATGGAAGGATGTGACCTCGGTAAGGTGGCTTTCGGCACCGAAGGCAATTACTGAATGGGTAGATTGTGGAAGGGTGTCCACTGACGGCACCCCCAGAAGCTGGGCAAGTCCTTCCCTAAAGGAGAATCTGGGTGGCACAGATGGCCCCCACAAAGCCCCAGCAAGCAGCCCTGAGCCAATGACTGACCAGGGTTGGAGAATAAGTACCCCAGTGTCCTCATTTCTTGGGGTTGGGACTGGGGGAGGGAAGACATCTCTAAAGCACATTCTGCCCTCTCCCAGAATTTCCCAATTCAATTGAGCCTCAATTAAATTTGAGTTGCCCAAAGTGATAACCTGCTTGATCCCACACCATTTACTGGATTTCTTCCCTTCCCCATCTCACTTCCCCACTCTTTACCTGTGCCTCCCAGATACACTATGTGCATTTAAATCCTCATCTCAGTGCTGTTTTGGGGATAACCCAACCAAAAATATCTCCAAAAAGTTTCTTTATTCATAGTCTCTATGTTAAAAATAGACATTTTTTTTAAAGCAATGGCCTATATCCCTAGGCTAAATTGCTTCCCTTTCATTGCAATTTACCTTTTTTTTTCCAATTGAACCAGTTATTTGAAGTAGGCATGAGTGACCTTGGCATATGCTAATGCCTGTAAGGTGCAGACTGTTTGCAGAAAGTGCTGATTTGTCCAGCATGATGTTTATTGTTTATCAGAAGGCCCACGCGTTCGACAAGAAAACATCCTGAGCACTTCTCTGTGACTTAATCAAAAGCTGGTCGCTGAAGTACATTCCTCAGTCATAAACCTAGCAGACAATAAAATCAATCTTCTCTGAATGGTTATGTCTGGCACATGCTTATAACAACTTGTTGGCTGCTCGAGTCCCCACATCTGTATTCAGCAGCAGCTGTCCAGAGAAATGGTCTCCATATACCTCAGGAATACCTGCTGTTGGCCTATTTGCATCGACAGAACCAGAGAATTGCTCTTCCTGGCAAGGGATGGCAGATGGGCTGACGACCTCCAGAGGGTTTGGTTGCTACACCAGGACTGGCAGTTCCAGGTGGTAGATGACTACACAAACACTTTTAACCATGAACAGCTTTCCTTTATGCAGGAAGGTTCTCTTAGTTGACAGATATATGTGGTGAGGGGAACGTTTGTTTTTGGTCTTCTTTACTTCCTTTTAACCTGTGGCCCTTAACAGTTTGGATCCATTTGAGTTGTCAAGAAAGAAAAGAGAAAAAAAATCGAAAATCTTTGGCTTTTAAGTTGAAAAGCCATAGTCCACCTGTCACAGGAAGTGTTCAAAGAATACGTGCAAAGAGAATTTGTTCCCACCCATCAAAGAGATTTTTATTGTCCTGAGACAATGACTTGAGTGCAGGGAGTTTATTCACAAGGTGGTTCCAGGAAGCGGTTCCAGGAAGCACACGTAAGATATGAGACAGGGGCGCCTGGGTGGCTCAGTTGGTTAAGCGTCCAACTTCAGCTCAGGTCATGAGCTCACAGTTTGTGAGTTCGAGCCCCATGTTGGGCTCTGTGCTGACAGCTCAGAGCCTGGAATCTGCTTCGGATTCTGTGTCTCCTTTTCTGTCCGCCCGGCTCATGCTCTGTCTCTCTCTGTCTCTCAATAATAAATAAATGTTAAAAAAAAAATTTTTTTTAAGTAAGATTTGAGACAGAGAAAGGAAGAAAGTAAATAAATGGCGCGTTGATGAGCTGGTTTGCAATGTGGGCAGCTGGTGCTAAAATGTATTAGGGACCCTCTGCGAAACTGTGTGAAGCACCCCTCAGAATCTTCCTGAAAGACAAGCAGATTGGGGCATTTAACTCCCAAATCCCCTCACCTGCTGGGCAACAGCTTCCCACAGAGATGTCAATACTGTATAATTCTGGGCTGTACCTGCTCAGCCAAGCATGCTTCCATGATATCACAGAAAGCCCTCAAGCAGAGAAACAGAAAGAGGCAGGTGCGGGCACTTTGAGTGGGAACTGGCAGTATGTTGGAAGTGTTTATAGCTGCAGCTCAGGGCGGGTGAGAGAATGAGAGAATACAGGGCAAGAAATCAACAGTGCCTGCTTTAATATGCTTGAGAGTTGAAGGGAAGGCAGTAAGGGACAGAGGCAGAGGGAAGTAAGGCCATGAGATACCATGCAACGTTTTGAAAAGGGGCTCTGCCCCTTCTGTCCCTCATCCTCCACTGGTCAAATCCAGTATGGGGAAGAATGATTGAACCCTCACAAAACTTTTAGAGTCTAAGGACAATGAGAACCTGAGTTCAAGTTCCTGGCAAGGCCCTTGAGTTCCCCCATACCTCTCTAGCTTTAAGAACAACAACACAGAGAAAAATGATGTCAGCAAGGGTAATCTCAGAAAACACAAAAATACAAGAAGGCTAGAAGGGTGCCTGGGTGGCTCAGTCCGTTAAGCATCTGACTTTGGTGCAGGTCATGATCTCACAGTTTGTGGGTTGGAGCCCTGAGTCGGGCTCTGTGTGGAGCCTGTAGCCTGCTTTGGATTCTGTGTCTCCCTCACTCTCTGCCCTTCCCCCACTCACACTCCATGTTTCTCTCTCTCTCTCAGAAAAAAAAATAAACTTACAAAAAGGAAATATAAAGTCAAGGACACTACGAATATTTCAGCAAAGTCAGGGTGAAGGGTAGCGATGGCTAAGAAGAATGCAGCTGCGACCATTGCAGCAGGTGCCAGCAAAAAACCAGAGACCAAAACCATTCCAGATTCCTCCCTCCAAAGCCATGGCACTCTACAAATTCCCCAAACCTTAGATGCTGCCGCAGGGAGGAGGGGGGAGAGAAAATGTCCAAATTGACAGAGGCTAAATCTAAAATGACTATATGTCTTAGTTTGGGCTTCCGTAAAAGAAGAGCCTGAATTTGAGTGTAGCTGTTTTTTGGGGGAGGCAGAGGAAGGGGATTCCAGAGAACAGGAGTGAGGGACTAGAAGAAAGAAACTGAGAAAGAAGCAAAGCCAATGTAAGGGAGTGTTACTGAGGCAGCCCTTGTGAGCCATAAGAACTCACTTCCTTTGGAACCTCCTGAGAATCATAGAGAATTGTCCACCTGAATGACGGGAAGGTGAGGCATTTATCCATGGACCTCCATCCTCAAATGGTCAAGGGATGGCCTCCGTATTAGTCTGCGTCTCCAGTAAAGCAGAAATAGTAGTGTGTGTGTGTGCGTGTGTGCGTGTGTGTGTGTGTGTGTGTGTGTGTGTAAAGAGAGAGAGAAAGAGATTTATTATAAGGAATTGACTCACATGATTACAGAAGCTGACAAGTCACAAGATCTGCAGGGTGAGTTAGCAAGCTGGGGACCTAGGAGAGCTGATGGTATGGCTCCAGTCTGAAGGGCGGGCTCAAGGCTCAAGAGGAGCCATTGTGTCAGTTTGAGTCTGGAAAATGACAATGTACCAGTCCACAGGCCATTAGGCAGAGAGAGTTCTCTCTCGAGAGACAGTCAGCCTTTGTGTTCTATTCAGGCTTTCAACTGATTGTACGGGGCCCACCCACAGTATCCAGGCAGTCTGCTTTACTCAGTCTACCCATTGAAACATTAATCTCATCCAAAAACTCCCTTAGAGAAACACCCAGAATGATGCTTAGTATCCGGGCACCCTGTGGCCCAGTCAAGCTGACACATAAAATTAACCATCACATACCCTCAGAAGTGTTCATTCTTCTGCACTTCCAAGCTGCATATATACTACAGGCCAAGCTAGCGCCTGCCAACAGTCGTGAGTTTGAAGGAACCCACGGGCCAAAAAAAAAAAAAAAAAAAAAGCAAAGACTCAGCACATAAACCTCAGCCTAGAGGCTGACAGTTGGAAGTAAGTCAAAGCCCATACAGAATTATGCACACAGCCAAGATTTAAATCAGAAGTGAGGCACAGATGATGTGACTGGGGGCATAAGAGCATCTTCTCTATTAGGTTTTTCAGAATTTATTAAGATTATTATTTTTCTGCCATCGACAGAATAGGGGTTCAAAAAAGAGATTAGATTGAGTCACAGAAAGATTTAGAAAGCTACACTTCCTGCACATCTGCTTTTTGTCGTCTGGGATATTCTTACCCACTTCGCAAGTATTACCTTAACAAGTTAGATTAATCAGATCTTGGCAATCAATGGATTGCTGCCCAATCATCTCATACCTAATGTACCTGTAATTTATTTTTCACATTAACTCATCCATTGAACATTTACTGAGTATGTAAGCCATCATGCCAGTTGGGACCACAAAAGGGAGACGAGATGAATTTTCTGCTCATTGATAGCCTCCCTACTATTTGCCACCAAAGACAAAAGGTTGACTTTGTGAATACTGGCAGCTGTACAGGATTATAATGTCAGGCCTTATTTGGGCACAGTGTCTCTGAATAGAGATTGGGAAGAAAAACAGATATTTACCTAAACACTGGAGGTCACAGAAGCCCACATTTGTGTCAGTTCCACTCAAAGGAAAACTGTTTGACCTCAAACATCCGGGCATGCCTACAGCCAAATTTATAAAGTTAAAAAATTTCTCTTCTGGGCACCTGGGTGGCTCAGTCAGTTAAGTTTCTGACTTCAGCTCAGGTCCTGACCTTATGGTTCATGGGTTTGAGCCCCACATCAGGCTCTGTACTGACAGCTCAGAACCTAGAACCTGCTTCAGATTCTGTGTGTGTGTGTGTGTGTGTGTGTGTGTGTGTGTGTGTGTGTCTGCCCCTCCCCCATTCATGCTCTGTCTCTGTCTCTCAAAAATAAATTTAAAAAAAATTCTCTTCAAATTATACCACCAGCATTCTGTTTCTTTTTACCACCTGGCAATAAAGGAGTCAAACCAAACATATAATTTCTTTTTCTCACTCACAAATAAGTAGAGGTCTTTCCAAAATGTTCTTCCTGTATTTCCTCCCTTTTTCCCTCTTATTCATTAACTTTTACCTTTCTCTGATTTTTCCTTCTCCCACTCTTTCCCAAAAGTCCAGAGAAGGAGTAGGAAGCCAGCGTGGAAGGAGAGAACAAGAAAAATGATTAATTTTTAAGAAAATTATTTCAGCAATGTTTTCCCCTTTCAAACCCTGAACAAAAATGAACTTCCAACAATACTCCCAGTTTATTCATTTGAACTAAGGAGATGCTTAGTTCAAATGTGTGGTCCACATGCCATCAGTGAGGTATAAAGATTTTCCTAAGAGGCCACCAAATGATCAAAACTACAGGTTCTGGGGGCACCTGGGTGGCTCAGTTGGTTAGGCATCTGACTCTTGAATTCTGCTCAGGTCACGATCTCATGATTCGTGAGTCCAAGCCCCGTGTCATGCTCTGAGCTGAGAGCATGGAACCGACTTAAGATTCTCTCTCCGCTCCTCTCTGCCCCTCCCTCACTTGCACTATCTCCCCCTCAAAATAAAGAAATACACCTTAAAAAAAAAACTACAAGTTGTATGGTTGTTACAGGGGAGTAATGCACTATAGTGTATGTGTTCCACAGACTTTATTATCTTTATCATACTCCGGCAGTATGTTAATAACAGAAATAATAATAGCTAGCATTTGTTGAGTATTAATGCACCAGGTACTCTCAGAAATGCTTTCTTTACATGTACTAACACATTTATTCTTCACACCAAACCTAGGGTTTGGTCATCCCTATTTACAGGCGGGGAAACAGAAGCACATAGAGATACAACCCACTACCCAAGATCACATAGTCAGTAACCAGTGGGACCAGTCCAAGCTCAGGCATTCTGGCTAGAACTCTGTACCACCATGCCTTTGCATGAGCTGTAGAGCAGTATTGAAATTTGTCATTTATAAACTAAAATAAGCGGTTTACTAGTGTTTACCAAGGATTCTCATTCAATGTTCTAATTGGCTGGTGGCATAATACCATGCAGCCCAGCAAATCTCCTATCAAGCATAAACATAAGCAGTACTTGATTCTAAATTGCTAAGTCCAATGGTCAATTCTCAGTCCTGACTACACTTGATCTATCAGCAGCGTTTGACACAGGCTCCCTCCTCTTCAATATACTTTCTCTTCTTTTCTCCCAGAGTACCAGTCTCTCTTGAAAGGGGCATGCTTGGCCATTGCTTCTTTTTTTTTTTTCATTTTTTTAAAAATTTAATTTGGCCATTGTTTCTTGGGTCTCTTTGGCTGGTCCCTCCTTTAATAGACCTGATAGTACCGGAAGGCATCAGAGTACAGCCCTTCATCCTCCCTCCTTATGTGTAACTGCACACGCTTTTTTGGTTAGACAATCCATTCTCACATCTTAAATACCATCTATTTACATGCCAGTAAGTCCCAAATGTTTAAGTCAAGCCCAGCCTTCTCCTTCCTGAACTCCAAACTCTCATACCAACTGCTACTTCAATGTCTTCACTTGGATATCTAATAAACACCTGAACCTCAATACGACTTAAACAGTCCTGTTCTTTTCCCCCCAAACTTGATCCTCACACAGCATTCTCCATCTTCAAATGATGGCAATTTCATCCTTCTACTCATCCAAGGAAAATACCTTGGAGTCATGCTTGACTTTTCTCTTGTTTTCACATGCTGCATCAATTCCACGTAGGTTCTACTTCCAAACGTACCCACAACATGACCACATCTCAACACTTCCACTGTTAGCACCGTAGCTTGAGCCACCATCCTCTTTTACCAGGATGACTGCAATAGACTCCTCACTGGAATCCTTGCTTACCTTCTCATCTTCCTACAATCTATTCTCATATATACAGCAGCCTACTAGATTATAAGCTATACCATGTCCCTCTGCACAAAACCCTTCAGTAGGTTCCCATCTCACTCGGACATGAAGAATGCCTCCCACCACTCCTACCTTTCTGACATCATCTTTCCCCTTGCTCATCCCACTCCAGCCACACTGGCTGCCCGTTCCTCCACAGGCACTCTCCTATCTTAGAGCCTGTACATTGGCTGTGCCCTCTCCCTACGTGTCCTTCTGTTCGAAATCCACTTGGCAAATCCCTCACGTGAAGTCTGTTCTTAAGTGTCTCCTTCTCAATGAGTCTTGCTCTTATCTGCCCCTATTCAAAACTGTAACTAATCCCCTACACTTAATACTCTCAATCTCTTTACTTGGCCCTCCATTTTTCTTCTTAGATACTAATTGTCAACTACTGGCAATTTACTTATTTTATTTATTCTTAATTATCTGAATCTCCCACTAGAATGTAAGCACTAAAAGGGCAAGACTCTTTTTCTTTTTTATTCATAGATATATTCTAAGACCTTTTCCTAGAAAAGCTGGCACATAAGAGGCTCTCAGTAAGTACTTTTGTCTAATCCTCTAGTGTTCAGAACGCTCTCTTTCTTAAAATATACGTGCTGCCTTGAACTGGTCACGGTTTTTCAACTACTACTCTTGCTTTTTACTTATCACTGGAGTTAGTATAGCTACATAATTATGATTTAACTTGTTTTTATTTGATTAACCTTACATGTCTTGCAAAAAATACATTCAGCAACAGCATTTTTTGACCCATAATCTCTCAATAAATACACTTTAAGGGCTTTGTATTGAGTGCAAATATGAATTGGCCATACTTTGGGGCTGAAATAGATATATGAAAAACCCACACAATTTTGCTTCTATGGTGGAGGATACTTAATTAGCGATACACTGCCTATGAGTTTGGGTTATTTAAATAACATACTTCAAGGCAAATGTAAAATTACAAGTTATATTCCAGTTTAAAAGGTACTGATATATAATAAAAAATCATATGTGTAGGTTTAAATTCCTCTAATAGATGGCACATGTTACTATAATAGCAAGTAAATCGCTACTTTTTAATTTTTGTTTCTCTCCAATTTGTTATTATAAAGCATTTTTCAACAGAAAAGTGGGTCTAATGATTGGACCTCCATAGTCTGTCCCCAGTCTCTATGAGCCACATTCAAAACTATATGAGATCCACTGAACTTGGGGTCAGAGAATATGTCTGGAGAGTATATGATCAGGTAAGAACTCAGTCCCCAGAATGAGTCACGCTTAGATATGAATCCCCAGATCACCAACTACTAGTCATGTAAACTTGGGCAAATTATATAATCTCTCAGCATCTCTACTTCATCTGGAAAATGAAGATAATATTAATGCTTACTTCATATAGCCATTGAGAGGATTAATTGAGTTAATGCACTTATCTGTGTACTTAGCACAGTATCTGGAACATACTTTGTGTTCAATAAATATTAGTTATTATTAAATTATTATTTTTAACAATATATACACAACAAAATCATTGCACTTACAATGAATCATATCACAGGAGAGGTGGGATTTTATACAGCTACAGAATCCAGGTTATGCCTACAGGGGAAAACATAAACCAAATATTGGTTTCTTAGATTTTATACAGGAAAATTAAAAAAGGCACAAGTTCATTTTAACATTTTTTCCCAAGGTCAAAATTAATTTTGCTTTGGGCTTTGCAAATCCCTCCTTTAATCGTCTAAACATCTGCAATTGAGAAAACTGAGTGTGTAAGTTTATTTTCTCCAAAGACAAAAAAAAATTGAAGGCTACCAAATTGTTTGTTAATGCATAATACAAAGACCTAAATGGGGAAAATAAATCTTCAAAGACTTTATCTGCAATCACTTCACTAGCCATGATAGCCTTAAGATACATATTAATTTCCTAAACAAATAGAAATTCCCTACCTTTGGAAGCTATAATTTTAAATAGGCTAGGAGAATCAGGGAAGAGTATACATATAATATAGACAAGTATTTCAAATTTAATATTTCTTGATTTCATGAGTACATATGTTTAAGAACTAATTTTATGCTAACGCCTTCCATTGATTCATTACAACCAAGTGATGTTAGTGAGAACAACTTTTAGCTGAGGAGACATTAATATATATTGCAGGCAAAGGAAAGCCACAAGTTCTTAGACATTCTTCCCACTAAGAGGTGGCACCTACCTCCCCTCCCTTTGATAATGGGTAGGCTAAGGGGCACCTGGGTGGTTCAGTCGGTGAAGCATCTGACTTCAGCTCAGGTCATGATCTCATACATAGTGAGTTGGAGCCCTGCATTGGTTTCTCCACTCTGCTCTTAGCACAGAGCCCACTTCAGATCCTCTGTCACCCTCTTTGCCCCTCCCCCACTAGTATGTGTGTGCGCGCTCTCTCTCTCTCTTCCTCTCTCAGAAATAAACACTTAAAAAACAAAAAGAAGCTAGATGGGTTATTGAATAGATGTTTTTCCAAAGAAGACACACAGATGGCCAACACACACATGAAAGGATGCTCAACATTACTTATCATCAGGGAAATGTGAATCAAAACCAAATGAAATATTACCTCATACCAGTCAGATGGCTAGTATCAAAAAGTTAAAAGGAATAACAAGTGTTTGCAAGGATGTGGAGAAAAGCGCTTTTAGTGGGAATATAAACTGGTGCAGCCACTTTGGAAAACAGTATGGAGGCTCCTTAAAAAATTAAATATTGAGCTATCATATGATCTAGTAATTCCTACTGGGTATTTACCCAAATAAAATGAAAACATTAATTCAAAAAGTTATATGCACCCTCATGTTTATTGCAGCATTATTTACAATAACCAAGACATGGAAACAATCTTAGTGTCCATCGATAGATGAATGGATAAAGATACGGTATAAATACACAATGGAACATTAATCAACCATTTTAAAAATGAGATATTACCATTTGCAACAATATTAATAGACTTAGGGGGTATTATGCTAAGTGAAATAAGTCAGAGAAAGACAAATACCATATAGTTTCACTTATACGTGGAATCTGAAAATAAGAAAATAAAATAAGACAAACGAGAAAATAAAAATAGCTTCATAAATACAGAGAACAAACTGGTGATTGCAAGAGAAAAGGGGAGTGGGAAGATGGGGTAAATTGGTGAAGAGCGTTAACAAGTACAAACTTCCAGTTATAAAATAAATAAGTCAGAGAAATAAAAAGTACAGCATAGGAAATATAGTCAACAATATTGCAATAATTTTCTATGGTTACAGATGATGACTGTACTTAGCATGGTGAGCATTATGTAATGTCTGGAACTGTCAAATCAATATATTGCATGTCTAAAACTCATATAATATTGAATGCCAACTATGTTTCCGTTAAAAAATTAAAAATTTCCCACACTACCTACCTCCCCTTCGTACACCATAGTCAACAGTCAACTCTAGGGTTTGAGTTTGACTGCAGCTAAATAATAATTTCAGTACTCTTTATGGATTAATAAATTCTTTAATCTGACTCGTTCTGAAGAATTCTCTTGTGGAACTTGAGAGCAGACAGTATGATGTACAGAAATAATACCAGACAGTTTAACACCCATTTAACTGCAGTGTGGGAAAACTGGAGTGTAGTTATATTGCTTTAGCTATACTAGCATTGGTCAGCCTATTATGTATTTTTGGTGTGTATCTGAAAGAACGTTTGCTGCCCTAAATCTAATTGCATTTACTTATCAATAAATGCCAATAAATGGGAATTATATTACACTTGACTATTTTCCAAATGAAAGAACAAAATAGAGTATAAAACCTAGCCACCTGTGTAATCCTAGTCACGTGCCTGGAATATATATGTGTCACATTATCTGGCTCATGCTACCTGTTTTTCCATCTAAACTTTTTGATTCACGCTACCTCATTCATTTACTTGACATACTGTAGGCCCACTGGAACTCTCTTCTAGGTGATGACACATGGCACAAATGTCTCTTGGTCTTCTTTATCAACACGAATGCCTTTTAATTACATCAGCATTTGCTAGTGGAATACACATTTGTTCAGGAAAACATGAGGCATTCTTGAATAATAATTTCCAAATACCTTTAATACAAAGAAAAAGACTTAAAGCTTATTTCCCTTTCTTATGCACACCGGAATAAAAATGATGTGCATGTTTTAGGGATAGGTTACTTAACTGTCCATTGGTCTATTTACCTGTAAGAATGTTTTTTAAAGCACACATCTTGGTTTTTTTTTTTTCGTATTTATTTATTTAAGTCATCTCTATACCCAATGTGGGCCTTGAACTCATGACCCCAAGATCAGGAGTCACACACTCTTCCGACTGAGCCAGCCAGGAGCCCCAGCACATATCTTGTTTTAAATGATACGCAAACTTAAGGCATTAATAAAATTTAAGAGTAATAAAATTCACACACAAAAAGAAAAGAAAATGGGTGTGCACCATGACAATTTTCACACAGAGAATATGGCAGAAGAGACACTGTTTCTAATGTCTGAGGCCAGGAGGTAAGAGACTGGCAGCTTCCACCTCCTTTCTCTTGGAATACTGTCCCTGGAAGAATCTGTTGGTTTGCAAACTTGGGAGCTTCCTAGGTGAAACATGAAACTGTTCCCTGTACAGAGGGTAAAGAGAGACTAAAAGAAGAAGCAGACCACTGCAGGTCAGTAGGTGGCAGTTTTAATAAACAGGGGAACTTACTTACAAGACTTGCCTTGGGCGGCCACAAGATGAGTAGATCTTGGCACCCAGTTGCCAGAATCATAAATGTTTACATAGAGGCCTTAGCTGGGTTTAGTCACATATTCAGTATGATGATCTTTTTTTTTTAATGTTTGTTTATTTCTGAGACAGAGAGAGAAGGAGCATGAGTGGGGGAGGGGCAGAGAGAGAGGGGGACACAGAATCCGAAGCAGGCTCCAGGCTCCGAGCTGTCAGCACAGAGCCCGACGCGGAGCTCAAACTCACGAACCGCGAGATCATAACTTGAGCCGAAGTCGGATGCTCAACCGACTGAGCCACCCAGGCACCCCTTTAGTATGATGATCTGAACAACACCTTACTCTCTCAAGCCTGCATCCTTGAAAATGACTCCCACGGTAAGAATAGTGGGTAGAACCTACATTCCAACAATAGGGGAGGGAGTCAGGAGCCTCTGATTGCCTGGGTCGAGCTTGCTGGTCAACCAGAGGTCGCATCCTGTCGATGACCTCCCCCAACAGTAGCCAGGCCCCATATAAGAGGTCCAGCTCCCCTGAGACCAACATACAGTGATGAAACTCAAGATAACCACATGGATAGTTAAGACCACATGGAGATAACACACACACACACACACACACACACACACACACACACACGTGCACGCATGCGCACACCCAATCAACCTGCAACTATTCCAGCCAGCTCAGCCCAAGCACCAAGTATAGGAATAACAAGCCCTAAATGACTCCAGCCTGAGCCACCATCTGACTGTAACCATATGAGGAATCCCAAGCAAAGATCAAAGATCACTCATCTACATCCCTCAACCTCCAGACCATTGATAATTTATTATTACACTGTAGATAACCTGAATAGCACAGTCTTTCATTTATTGATAGAAACAGTTAACTACAAGTCTTCTCCTGTTTTATGTATTGTATAATGATGGACCTAGAATGAGGGTTCCAATTCTACGAGCTTTATTTCAGATTCTCAATCCAGTGGTTTCTGGTTAGAAATTGATTCTCTTACTTTATTTTTTTAAAGTTTATTTACTTATTTTTGAGAGAGAGAGAGAGAGAGAGAGAGAGAGAGAGAAAGCAAGGGGGTGGCAGAGAGAAAGAGAGGGAGATACAGAATCTGAAGCAGGCTCCAGGCTCTGAGCTGTCAGCACAGAGCCTGATAATGGGGCTCGAACTCACAAACCATGAGATCATGACCTGAGTCAAAGTCAGATGCTTAACCGACTGAGCCACCCAGAGTGTCCCATCTTCCTTTCTTTTAAAATAATAATCACAGGAGCACCTGGGTGGCTCAGTCAGTTAAGTATCTCACTCTTGGTTTTGGCTCATTTCATGAATTCACGGTTCGTGAGTTCAGGCCCCACATCAGGCTCCGTGCTGACAGCATGGAGCCTGCCTGGGATTCTCTCTCTCCCTCTCTCTATGCCCCTCCTCTGCTCTCTCCGTCTCTCAAAATAAACATACAGGCACTTGCACCCTAATGTTTATAGCAGCACTTTCAACAATAGCCAAATGATGAAAAGAGCCTAAATGTCCATCAACTGATGAATGGATAAAGAAATTGTGGCTTATATACACAATGGAATACTACTTGGCAATGAGAAAGAATGAAGTAATAGCCTTTTGTAGCAACGTGGATGGAACTGGAGAGTGTTATGCTAACTGAAATAAGTCATATAGAGAAAGACAGATACCCTATGTTTTCACTCTTATGTGGATCCTGAGAAACTTAACAGAAGACCACAGGGGAGGGGAAGGGGAAAAAAAGTTAGAGAGGGAAAGAGCCAAACCATAAGAGACTCTTAAAAACTGAGAATAAACTGAGGATTGATGGGGGGTGGAAGGGAGGAGAAAGTGGATGATGGGCACTGAGGAGGGCACCTGTTGGGATGCGCACTGGGTGTTGAATGGAAACCAATTTGACAATAAATTCCATATAAAAAATAATAAAATAAAAATAAAAAATAAAAAATAAAATAATAATTCCAATGTTCAATTTTTTTTATTATCCCCCAATTTATTTCAGGCAGAAGTAGCTAAATCTTCCTAGAACACTTATATCTACCTACTAGTCCTTAAAGTATTGGTAAAATATGCTTTAGTATTATTAATGGGCAATGAATCACATCAAGTACTTTCTAATTTATGGGATTTTGTGTCTGTACTTTCATATGCAAAATTCTAGAGGTCGAAAATTAATATTGTCTAAAAGGCTCAGCTGACAGTATATTGGGATGAGGCCTGGATATCAATGAAATGCTGATCCTTATTTTTTTAAAAAAAATGAAGTTTTCCAGCTCAGTTCAGCCATGACTCATTGACGAAGACACATTTTTGATAGCTTTAATTAACTTGTTCACAACTGAAGTATGGAAGGACAATAGCTTCTACAATCTTTTCTTACTTTCTGAGTGGAGTTTTCAAATGAGTTGTCCATTTTTTTCATTCATTACATAAGTTAGGAAACTTAATCTTTTCTCAAACAGTAGCTCAATGATTGGTTGATTCGTTGATTCATTCATTCATTCATTCATTCATTCAATAAATTGGGTACTACCCTGTTTGTCAGGCACTGTGTTAGGTCCTGGCAATACCAAGGTAAACCAGACAGACTTGGTCACTACCATGGAGTTCATATTCTAGCAAAAAAGCAGGCATTCAACCAATGGCAAGTGTGTTAAGAGCTAAAAGGAGAAAATATCAGGAACTATGCAAGCATGTAGAAAAGGAATTTAACACAGTATAGAAAGTCTGAGAAGGCTGCCCATACATCATACAACTTGATCGCAGTAAACAGCACCATACGCTCCAGGCTTTGTACAATTTAAGGTATAAAGTAATGGAGTGGCAAAGGATACCTAAATAACCATCTTTTTACTGATAGACCCTTAATTAGAGGACAGAACTTAGCATGAAAGCCAAAGCAACCTGAATTAAACACATTTATGCACTCACCCAGAGCAGGTGGTGTTAGATCAGGTTAAGCAAGAAAGGCAGAGCTGGGCTAGGCATGCCCACCTATTATGTCCAATTTTATCATCAAAGCAAAGCAAAGCAAATCACTCATGGACAACAACAACAACAACAAAGCAGAGAAGGATCAGAAGTGTTGCATCAATAGAATTTCTTCCACTTGGAAGAAACCATAATGAATGGGTAAGACACAGGAGCTTATTTACCCAAGAAAAAGCCATTACTTCTCTAACTAGTTTCTTCTTGTCCTGCTGTTCTCTTTAACAACAAAAGAAAAATCGTTCTGAAAGGCATCTCCACCTTCCTGATGGTTTCTATTAACAGCAAAAACCCATTGCACAAACAGTTCAAGATTTAATAAATGCCTTTGATGTATAAAATGATCCTTTTGCTGATTCATCAATAAGAGTAAAAATGCAGTCTGACCAGATTGGACACTTAAAATGCTTTCTATTATTACCGTATGTTTTCCCAAGTGCAAAGCTGAATGTTTAAGCAATTCCACTTAAAATACAGTAGATCAGTGTGATAAATGCCAATTGAAAAGCTTCCAGCAAATGTTTCATGCTAAATTTTCTCTGTTCTACCTTCTGAGGAAGAATATTTTCTTTTCAAAAAACTCAAGAAAAAAAAAGGACTAATAAAAATTAAGTATAAATACTTCCAGATAGCTCACATTTTCAATCCCTGCTCTTATACCAAACTCAGTATTTCTTTGTCCATCCTTCAGATTCGTAAATTTTTAGTTCCCAAAATATTTCAGAAACCAGACTGAACACCGGTACTTTGCAAAGTGGAGAAGCAAAATCATGCATGTGAAAGCATAAGTAGATGTAAAAAGATTCATTATGGGTTGCCATCTTGTGAAAGTGATAGGATCCCCTTAATAAATGGATGAGCAGATTCATATTTCAAAGAAAATCATGACATGGAAAATGGGGATGCTTTTAATACTGTTCATTTCCAGAAGCTTCCTGGCTGCTTGCAATAATTATTTAAAACACAAAAACAAAACTAGCTAATGGTGGTAGGCTAAGTGCAGAGAGGGCCCCAAATCTCATTATGCTCCAAGTAATACTGCCTCTTCCCAGACTCCACCCACCAGTGGACAGGACTGAGTGGAGAGGAGGAGGCTGAGCTTGCGTTCTTGGCAAGGCTTCTACCCTACCCTGGACACCATCACCCCAACACTCACAGCCTCACCACCCCTACCTGTCTCGGAGACCATCAGCACTCGTTCCGTATGCCTCCAAATCAGGAAGGCCCAAATCCCAGCCTATCCCTCAACCCCATATGGCTCTGCACAGTTCTTAGTTTGACCTATCTACCCTCCCCTGGCCCCAGATCTTACCAGTGCTCTCTCTGGAGCTCATGATGTAACATCAGTAAAACCTTTGTTCTCCAAATGCTTGCCACTGGGTGATATAGCACAGCAATTATGTACACCGAGATTCTGAGGTGACCCACCTGAGCTCAAGTCCCAACTCTGCCAGTTGCTACTACCAATCATGCGCAATATACTCAACCTGTATGTGCTCCAATTTCCCCATCTATAAAATAGGGCTAAAAATAGTATCTTCCCCCAGAGAGCTTGTTTTGAGAATTAAATAATTAGTACATAAAAATCATAGAAGAGTTCCTGGTACGTAGCAAGCACCTTATAGGTATTTTTTTTTTCCTTTCACCTTCATTCTCCCAATGAGCCCTGGCTCTCCCCCTGAGACTGCTTTCCCTAAAGCTCTAGTAGGTGGTATCTGTGTTTCTCCCCCTCATATCCCTCATACTAATGTGACTGAGAGTTGAATAGAAGTCTTTCTTGTTCATTTCCCCTTTCAGACCATTATCCTCCCCTCCTCCCAATGACCCTCTCCAACTCTGAAGTTCATACATCAAACCACACTACCCAATCATCACTCCTTGTAGCAGCATTAATAGAGTAGCAGATCACCTCTCTCATTCCTTGAGAATTTCAACTCCCACATCCTTGCTGTTCTAGCTCTAATGTTGTTATGCTTTCTGGTGACTGTAGTGTCTATGGGGATGATCCTTTCAACTCTCTGGTTTTTTACTTTCCTCACCACTTAACTTCCAGTGATTTTCTCCTTAACTGTAACTCAACACCTCGCTCCCCTGGTTATACCCTATGTAGACCTTGCCATTGCCAATAAACCCATCCCCTTCCACAGTCTCGTTCTCTGACCATTGTCTCCTATCTTTCAGCTCAATCTCTTTGCTTCTCCTAACTCCAGCAATTACTTGTCTTCAAAGTTCTCTTGATGTATTGATTCTACCCCTCATGTCCAGATTTCCCTGCATATTATTAAAATTCCAGGGCATGGTCTGTTATTACAGTCCCTTCCTTCCATACACCCTCAACTCCCTTGTGCTATTACCCTTCATTATACTCGCCTGGCAAAACCCAACCCTGGTTAAATCCAACTCTTGACAGCTCTGTGCTGTCTTCCACAGAGCCTAATAGGGCTGGAGAAGATTTCAAAATCAAACCTGCTAATCTCACTTTATAATCACTAACCTAACAAAGTTCATCTGGACCCAATAAGCATACTCTTTTTCTCTGCTCCTTTAACTCTCCTACTTTATTCAACAGCTGTTGAATACATCTTCTCTCTCCTCAAACTTCTAATATATCCTCCATAGTCCTTATTTTCAGTTGGGACTTATCCCTCCTATTTTGGGAGAAAATAGAAGAGGTCAGAAGATAACATTTCCACCAGACGTTTTCCATTTTCCCTTCAGATTCACCCTCCACTCTTTTCCAGCCAACTCTGTGCCTGAGAGGTTGACTTCTATGGATTTCATCAGCTTTGTTATCCTCTGGATACCAGTTGGCTCAGCCAACGAGAGGACCAGAGAATTGAAAGCAAGAGGAGAGTGAAATCCAGAGCTTTATTCCCTTGGCTCTCTCCCTTCTGGTCTGTGGTTTTAGAGTTACTGCATTTCTTTTATTAGTCTCCAACTCTGTCATGCGGCCCTGTCCTCTAGTTATAGTCACAGCTGGAGATCCACTGGATTCTAATGACAGTCCTTCCACTTGACTCTTCAGACCCAGGGTTGTAATAGCTATTGCTAACATGAGGTGCTTCACCGACTCTTATTAGTTGCCCTAAACTTGTCCATTTCTTTGTAAGTAATCATGCTATCAGTTTCCTGTCAGGGTCCTTCTAACTTATTCCCACCTACCTCCATTTGTGCCTTACTCTCTTGCAGCCCTCCTGTTACAAGGATGAAGAGTCTGGCTCTTTTCTAAGGCAAACCCCTGCACTTGTCCCCAAACTCTCTTACCAATTAGCCCTCTAGCAATTAATCATTTTTGCTCCTACTTCATCCTTTTTTCTCTCTCTACTGGATTATACCAATCGGAATGCAAACATGCTGGAAGAGTCCACTTAAAAATCCTCCCACTACCTCATATCTTCCTCTAGCAGCTGCCCCATTTCTGTGTTCCACTTTATTTTTTTTTTAATGTTTATTTGTTTTTGAGATACAGACAGAGCATGAGCGGGGAGGGGCAGAGAGAGGGGGAGACACATAATCTGAAGCAGGCTCCAGGCTCTGAGCCATCAGCACAGAGCCCGACGCAGGGCTCAAACCCACGAGCTGTGAGATCATGACCTGAGCCGAAGTCGGACGCTCAACCGACTGAGCCACCCAGGCGCCCCTCTGTGTTCCACTTTAAAGCAAAACCCTCCAAAGTGTGGTCTATCCTATCTTCCATGCCTCCCTAACATTCTGTGCATATCTCACACCAAACAAGCATCCTTCTCTAACACTTAACAAAAACAGCCATCATCCAGTTATCCGTGACCTCCTCATTGATGAGTCCAATGGCCACCAATCAGTCATCACCTTCAAGGACCCACTGGCAGCATTTGATACATGTGATCACTCCCTCCTTCTTGAACCGCTTTCTTTCCTTGGCTCCGGGACAAAACTTTCTCTTGGTTATTTGCTGTCTCACTGCCCACTCCTTTCCAGTAGACTTTGCTGGCTTCCCCCCATCTAATGGTGGAATGCCCTAAGACTCATTTCACAGGCCTCTGCACTTGTTGGTTTAAATTACTTCATCCCACTTCATATCTTTAAATTCCACTTTGTCTCTACCCAGACCTCTCCTGCAAGCTATAGGGTGGTTTATATACCCATATAGTCAACAAACTTTGAGGTATACTAGGCTTCTCAAATTTTGTATCATGTCCAAAATCAAACCAGTGAACTCCCCCACCCATCTCTCAACCTATTCCTCCTAAACGTCTCCATCTCAGAAAGTGTCAACTCCATCTTTTCAGCCATCTTTGACTCCTCTCTTTTTTCACATCCTATGCCTTATCCATCAGCAAATCCTGTTGGCTGCATCTTCAGAATATAATCAAAATCTCACCTTTCCTCAGTATCTCTACATCACTCCTCTCATCTAAGCCAACATGTCTCTTGACTTACTGTTTTACAGCCACCTAAGTTGTCCCCCTGCTCAGTTGAGACTTCCTCTGGCATCCAATATACTAGAGGAATTTCCCTACTCCCTCTACTCCCGCTATGGTTTCTCACATGGCACTTCTCACCATCTGACATAATCTATGTTCATATAGTTATTATGTATCACCCCTTAAATTCTATGACGTAAGGATCTCTGTTTTCATTTAGTGTTATATTCCCAGTGCCTTCCAGGATGTGTAACACACAGTAGTCACTCAGCACATATTTTTCAAATGAATCATTGAATAAGTATTGGAATAAGCCACAATGATACCATGATCTAAATTCTTATCACTAGAAGAATGGGAGACCCAGGAAGACCTGTATGACTAGGAAATCATAGCATGTACAGCCATTGTTAAATACTCATGTACTTCCTGGTCAGCCTTAAACCTGACATTGTAAAATGTCAACCAGTGGACAGCTTTATCTTGTTCGTTCCTAAATTAATATGTAATACATTACTCCGTACCAAGTTTGGAAAACCAGTTCTTCAAGTGTACAATGTTCCTTTAGGAAAGAAAAAAGACAATCTGTTCCAGCTGGGGTGAATAGTGAGGGAGAAAACTAAGGCAGAAGGTGCAGGCTGTGATAGACTACGTGGGAAACAGGGCCATGTTGGAAGCAATGGAAGTAGGGAAACTGACTGTGAAACGATATTCATCAAACATTTATTAGATGCTTACTCCATACAAGATACTGTGCTGGGTGCCAAGACTGAGGCACATTTAAACACGAGTAAGGCAAGTTCCTGTCTCCAGGTGTTCATAATCAAATATAGCAAATAAAACATATGCTTAAATAACTCTAATATAGGTACAGCATGAGGTGTCAGAAAGGAAGAGAAGGTGAGAAGAAAAAGGCTACTGGGTGGAATAATGACTGCTAATGGAAATGAAGCAGCAGGTGGAATCAAATAGGGTTCTAAAACTTTAAGCCTAAAGTTTCCGAAGGATTCTAAGTACACGAACAGAAATGAGGAGAATCGGTTTGGCAAAGTCTTAGGATCAGTTTGAAATGACAGTGGACCATTGGGAGAGCCATGACCCAGGGGCTCCCAAACCTCGCTGTTCTTGGGACGGAACTGCCTGAGCAATTTCTTTTTTTTTTTTTTTAAATATATGAAATTTATTGTCAAATTGGTTTCCATACAACACCCAGTGCTGAGCAATTTCTAAAAACTACTAACTCCTAAGTCCCAGCCCACAGCTACTCTGTCAGAATCTCTAGTGGTGCCTATTGATATATATGTATTTTGTATATATGCATGTGGGTGTTTGTGTGATACATGTGTGAGTGTGTGTGTGTATTTTTAGGTAAATAATTTAATGATGAAAGAACACTAGAATGTCTTTAAACACAATGTCTCAAGTTACTATATTTTGTCTGGAGTACAGATCTGAAATGGTACAAACTGCACCCAACTACTGAACCATGAATTAAGCAAATAGAATGAAAAAAATTTCCTTGATCTTAGGTAATTTCTGAGGCAGTCAATCCATGGACCATCATTTGGAATCATTGCTACTGACAGCTGAAAATATAGGACTAAAAAGAAGATGAGGAGTCATGGTTGGAGAAGTTCTAATTCTTTAAACCAATGACCTCATTCATATACTGAGGACTGGCACCTCTAAGAATGGAGGAAATCTGGATGATTTACAGCTCTCTAAGGGTAGAATTAGATGGGCATCAAGGGACAAAAGGAAGGCACAAAGAAGCACTCTGAGAACAGACTGAAAATAGTTCTTACGTGAAAAAAAAATGAACTGCAGCAACTCAACAAGCAAGTACTTCTTATGCATAATAAAATATGGAGTCACTTCTCAGGTATATCCATGCCCCACATGCATATTTTCCCTTTTTTTGTATTTTGAAGCTTAGTGATGTAGAAGAGCAGAGTAATGATTCATTTCCTTCTCCAAATATTTTTGAAAAAGAGAATTGCTGTCTTAAAATAATGAATACTGAACTGAATGTTGCAGAACAGATGCAGTACCCAAAAAGACAGGTCTTGCTAATTAACTCAGTACTCATTAAAGATGAACAGCTCATGAAGCTAAAACATAATTGTGCACTGGTTTAAAATGTATAATTAATATGAAAGAGAATGTATTATTAAAATAAAATAATTTGTTAATGCAATAGTCTGTGGCCTACTTGGAAAAGCACGGTCTTAACTTTACCGATGACCGTTATGTTTTATTCAGGTGCGTAACCAACACGTATGTGGCACATGTTATATGCCAGGCACCCTTCTAAACACATTACAAATCTTAATTCATCTAACAACCTTATCAAACATTGCAGTATGTACTGTCTACTTCAGCTAGGAAACAGAGGCCTAGTGAGGCTGTGCAGCTTGCCGAGGGACTACGACTAGAAAAGATTCAAACCCAAGCCATCTATCCCCAGAGTCTGTGTGAAGGCAAAGTAGTTGCCATAACACTGGGAATATTTTTACTAACTTTAACTAAATTTAATTTTGATCTGAAAACAGATAACAGAAGTTAGTTTGTGGTACTTCACCAGTATGTCTAATGAACATATTAAAAGCAACATATACGGAAGATGAGATGACTGAAGCAACCAGAGTTACCCAAATGTCTGATGCCCGAGTGCCTCCTATCTTAAGATGGATTCCCCCAGAAGTGGACGCTGAAATGAGGCTGTGAGAGCCAGCAGTTTGGGAGTGACCCCAGGAGGCACTAGAAAGGATACCTGTACACGAGACAGCAAAGGGAGAGAAGCGAATATAGTACATTTTTGAATACATGACTCCTGTGGGACAGTGTGGCTGAGCCTCACTAGGGAAATCTGGGTAGCCATGTGCAGCATGCTACCAGGGCACGAGAGAGCTGGGGTTTTTACCTACCAACTCCTGTCACTGGTGGAGAGCTATTTCTGGGGACTTCTGGGGACTGTTAATACCTCTGGCAGCCAGAGAGAGCCCTCAGGCAAAGAGCGGCAGGTGCTTACAGTTGGAAACCCTGGGGTCAGTGGTCACACCCATGCGGAGAGGATGTGGGCAGAGCATCGGCAGTCTCCTTACGCATCTTGATGTATCTGGCTCTCACTTAAGAGAAGAAATGTTTTCCCATGAAGATAGCTTTAATTATATAAAACTGTCATTCTATAAAGTTAATACTATTTTCCCATTTGTTTAAATCACACCTCAGATTCAAAGCTCTTTCGACAATATATTGCACAGTCAAATACAAAGTATCCCAGACATTATATTACATTAGTAAAGTTTTACCAGGATTATAGTAAAGATAGCAGTAAAGTGAACTTCCATGAAATAATTCAGTGCATGAACAGCTTTACATGGAGGAAAAAACAGGAGTAACATTCTAAAACCAGCTCTACTGAGCTATGTGATCTAGAATGAGTAACTTAACCTCTCTCCACCTGTTTCATTATGAGGAAAATAGAAATGGTGATATTTGCCTTGTGGATTGGCAAGAGATGCATATTCTTTGCCTTCGGAGTATTTCTTTCTTTGAAAAATTAGCTCTCCTTCATTCCGTGTGTCCCTGGGGGAGCTATCCTCCACAATGTCCGGTCACCCCCCAACAGGGGTGAACAGGTGACCCACGTAGGGCTAATGAGAGTTTTTTCCTGAGGCTAAAATAATGATTCTGGAAGAGGAAACTTCTCATCTACTGCTTTCCTAAAATGACAGGATGAAGTTATGGACAGGACAGCAGCCATCTTAGCAGATACATGGAGACAGCCTACCTACAAAGAAACCAAATTGACACAGGCAATGCTTCAAGGGAGAGAACCGGAGTCCTGGCACCATTGTCTGAGCTCCTGAATCTTTGTGGCTAAAGTGCCCTTTATCTTGGAAAAGTCCCATTAAATTCCCTTTTACTTAAGCTGGTTTGAGTTCAGTCTCATACTAACAAAGTCCACTCCGGGCATATTAAAATCTTGCAGCACAGTGTTTAATACATAATAGATGCTTGACAAGTACCAGTTCATCCCTAACACCAGAACTTCTACTATGGTTTCCCAATTCTTGCCTCTAACTTGAAACCTTAATCCTAATATTATCCTTTTGATAGTAATTTCTCACTTACCTTGAAATCACATGAATCCCCAATGATATCCTCTAAAGAAGGGTGTATATCCCCCGACTAGGTGGATTAAATTATGTTTAATGTTGCTATGTTAGTTAAGTTCCTTAATGTCATATGTTCCTTATTACAGTTAAAGACTTAAATTCTGAAGAAGTAATGCCTCTATTTTTAACCACAATTTGGTAGTAATTAATTTAAAATAAAAGTGTACATGTATGTGGTGGGGTGGGAGAAGGAAAAAGAACTAAATCCTCATCTTCTGAAATAAGGTTATGGATGTTGTTCCAATGAAGAGAAGAAAATAGAAGCCATAAAAGCAAAGTATTTATTGCTGTTGAGGTAAACAAAACACACACACACACACACACACACACACACACATACACAATTTCAAACATCTCAGTTAAAAGAACGTGGTTTCTTCTGGAAAAATGGAAATGGGGTAATGAGCATTAGAAAAACTGTCTTAAACATTATACAACAAACTGATTCTTTAATCTATGTACATTTATAACTGATAAAAATGAAAACTTATCATAAAATATAACAAAATTGAACATCTTACTAGTAGACTCACTTTCAGGCTATTTTAATACTTTGCTATTGCCTTTACTCACACTGCCTAGAAAACACACTTCATTTCTCACGCTCTTTTCCTATTATTTTCACCAGTGAGGTCAACTCAATACACATGTGCATGTGAAGTGCAATGCACTAGGTCCAGAAGTACATGCTATTATGTGCTGTACAGAACTGCACTGAGTTTCCGGTCCTAACCATCCGTTACGCTGAATAAACACCATTATTTATCTGTAGAAGAAGAAAAGAATCACAAAAGATATCAAAAGCCCAAAACCAACAAATGTGCTTAACCGTATTTTCTTTTATGTAGTTTTTCATTTAACATATGTGTTACAACTAAACATTGCCACTTTTATTCTAGATATTTGAATACTGAGTTTGCTAAGTAGTGTTATCATAAAAAAAAAACAATAATGGTCTGACATACAAATGTCAGAATCACTGAGTAGCTATGTAACATTTGACAAGCCACTTGAATATTCTGGGACTTAATTAGCTGGTATAGAAAAAGGAAGAAATGCATAGGTGGACTAAATAAATTACTAATTTCCCTTCCAGCAAGAACATTGGAAAATTATTTAGAAATTAGTTGCTCCATTTCAAAGAAAGAAATTCTTTCTGGTAACAAAAATACAAATTTTAGTGTTCTAACAATGAAACTAATATTTCCCAGATATCGTAACTCCACAAAATAGAAATTGGCTTCCAGAGGAGTTCAAAGCTTCTCATTACCACTCTGCCACAACTTCCCACCCCATCTCCATCGCAAAGGTCAGGATCAAGGTAAGAAATGACATCCCACTGAAGAGGACTACCTGGCATCGCTAACTGGCTGGATTCTGAAGCATCCACTGTTACATTTTCTAAGTGGTTCAAAGGGAGGTATAGGTTGCTACATGAGATCATGATCTCTCCTCTTTTCTTCCTCCTCTTCTTAGCCTTGCACTCACACAGCTGAAGCAGTCAGCAAACTTGGGCTCCCTTGGAGTTGGCCACACCAGGGTCTGGTACTGAGAATCTAGGAAACTCAGCAGCACAAGGCACTAGAAGTAGATGTGGTCTCTCTTGCCAACTGCCTCTCTTATTCCATTTCCTCTACTATTGGCTGTTATGGCTTTTTGTCCTAAAGGAGCAGTAAATACTGGTGTTAAGAGAAAATGCAATACTGGGACCTCAGGAGACAAAGCTAGTAAAGGGCAGATCCTGGATCCAAACTCACGATTCTTTACTCAAGAGTCCTATTCCTCCCATTATACCCCAAGTATAATAAAAGTAATACAGAGAAAATAGACACAATCTTCTGTTCCTCTCACAATTAAATGAAGTTAGTGAAGTCCCATGGATCATCCTACTCTGTATATCTAACACAGTACTCCTAAGGAATTTAATAATAAATGCAGTGTCTCAGTTGGAAGCAGCAGCAATAATCTTTCAATAATTCATTGAGGAAAAAGTAGGTGGGAAGGAAATAAATTTGGTTTTAACACATTTAATAATGACTTAAAATGGAAAAATTATGAAGGAAGCATGAAAAATAGATGTGCTGTTGTTCAAATGACTAATATTTTTGAGGGTGAAAAATCTTTATATAAGAAAAAGATTTGTGTTTGTTTTGGGATGGGATTTTTATTTTTGCCAAGTAACTTCTAAATGGCACATAGAAATAAAATATGATAAAGACATTTACATACACACCATGTAATATTTTATACAGCACCAGTGAGTCCTACCGAAATAGGTGTTGATATGAATAATTCAGAAGGAAATTACATATTACTTCAATAATAACATTCATCTACAATTACTTTCAACCCTATTCAGGTGCTAAAGCTCTTCAAAATGAACACAGAATGACGGTATGGCAGCAGTAGCATGACCAGTAATATGGGGATCAAAGAGTAAATAAAGAATCTGTGTTTTGTTCTAAGAAACACAAAATTATTTCAAGGCCACTCACAGCTTTGTTAAAATTACTCAAGCCTGCCTCAGCTACATTCAAGTTAACTATCACTTCAATGGATGGTGATCACTGTGACTATAACCCAATCCACCTACTAAATGGTAGACATTGAGTATGCAGTCATAGACAAATCTGCCTGTCAAGGCAAAAACAAAGCTGTGGAAATTCACAGAATTTAGCTGCCATTAGCATCATTCACACTGCGTGAAGAAGATTGGGCAATGACTAACTGATATGTTGTATCACTGCTCAAATTTTATCCCATCAGACTCAGGATATATAGCAACCAAGACCAGAATTTTAATCTCTCTTCAAAAATAAAATAAAAAAAAAACAGGCCTACAGCTAATTTAATACATGCTAAATAATAAGCAACAAACAATCCATTCTAATAACAATAAAGTAGGAAGAGCTGAGAATGACTACTGCAGATTCACTCAAATTTCTCCCAAGCCATAGCACTGGTTAGCACATTTTTTAAAGTCGTGCCCTAAAATAGTATTGTGGTGGTATGGTATCCCTTGATCTGACACCTATAGTTGCATGGCATAATGAGTTGAGTCAAGGAGAGTCAAATCCAAGGCCAAGAAATTGATCAGAATTTCTTCTTCAATACCTGTCCCAGGTGGGTCTTCAATTGGCAATGCACTCTGAATTGAATGTCTGACTTCATACAGCATTAATTCCATGATTAGTTTCTTTCTGACAGCATATTTATTAACTCATTGCCACTCCTACCTAATTTTCTCTTAATTTATAAGTTAAAAGACATAATAGAATGATTTCCTATATCTTGAAGTTACTCTACCCTTAGATTGCCAAGATCTCACCATACTATTGGTGCAAATGTGGTCACAGTAATAATAATGAAATTAATTTCATCAGGACTTTCTCCCACCCACATGATACAATATTGCACACTCCCACAGAACTCCCTTTAAGAGTGTTATGTGGTTTCCAAGAGGTATCTCACAAAGGCTTACCACCAATCTTAACGTCCTTCTCTAGATGCCTTTATTAATGGAAACTGTCCATAAGGCTAACTAACTAGCAAAGTGATACTTTACTATTTTTATCCATATGTGGGGGGTTATTCTCTTAACACCCCAGTTCTGAAAAGCTGAATAGCCTTGAACCAACTGTCAGGGAATGGGGTCACCCGTTAGGCTGAGGTTGTTAATTCCAATTACTAAGGTGAAGTTGGGGTGTCTCTACATAATGGAGCAAAGAGGAATTTGTTTGGAACCCAGGTGATTCCCTAAGGAGCCTTTTAGTATTCTCTTGACCAATGCTACTTCTCAATAGAAAACTTCAGCAATCAAATAAAAATAGAACTACCAAGGGCTCAAATTCTTCAGGAATAAAAGTTTGATAACCCCTTAGGAAAGAACAGAGGCTAGCCAAGGCACTGGAAGAGGATTAGGAGAACAAGAAGTAGGTTATAGAAGATGAAAATTATCAAATTAGACCTCATGACCAGATTCAAGAGATTTGGCAGCTGTGTTTATGCTCTTTCCCTGCTACGTTATATAAAGTATTTGTAATGGCTAGTATTTTAGATTTTAGGTGGAAGCGAATTGACATTATCTTGTGATAAAATGTATCTGATGGCATTTTGTGTGCCCCCCATGTAGGAAATACATTTTTTTTTTTTTTACTCAAAGAATAGTGGTAGATGCTTAGGGGCAAAAGCTAGATACTTTCTCTAATCTTTACTCTTCTCCACCCTATTCTGTACTTCAGGAGACACAATTGTTACTACGGCATTAATGGGATCCCTTGCCCTCTGGCTTCCCATTAAGTTTGACCAATAGGAGACACTGGCAGAAAATCAGAAGGGAAGAAGAGTGAAGTCAAGTGTTTATTCTTCCAGCACCTATCCTGCTGTGTTGCTGCAACTTAGTTGCACTTATCAAAAGCCACAGCCCCTGTAAGTAACCCTTTCCTACATTATAGCTCTCACTCCAAGTTCTAGTAATTCCTTCATTCTTTACTCCTTCAAGTACATGACTCTCAACATCTTAACTATTGTTAGTCCTAGGATGCTGCACCATCTTTCATTGTTTTTTACCTTGTCCACATCTTTATAAATACTTCCTTTATGTGCTCTACGCATATGGAGAATGTAGTTTTTTCTTGTCAGGACTGAAACTGGCATACAACACAATAACAAAAAAGAGCAAAATACTTGAACAAGCCTGTACAGCATATTCTCCATATCTGTGTCATTAAAAAAAGTCTTAATAAATTTCAAAGAATTGAAATTTCAAAAGATTGAAATCTTAGTATAGTGTTCTCTCACCAAAATAGACTTAACTTGATGGCCTATATTGGAAAGAAATCTAGGAAAAATGAAAATGTTTGGAAATTAAACAAAATACTTCTAGATAAGTATCCAGAAGATAATCCATGAGAGAAAAAATGTAAGATAGCTTAAAAATAAAACAATGAATGAAAACAAA
This sequence comes from Panthera leo, assembly GCF_018350215.1. Lineage (NCBI taxonomy): Eukaryota > Metazoa > Chordata > Mammalia > Carnivora > Felidae > Panthera > Panthera leo. The sequence continues at coordinate 141,983,077 of NC_056687.1, read as the reverse complement.
AACACAATATACCAAATTTTATGGAATGTAGCTAATGTAGTGTTTTGAGGGAAATTTATATCTTAAAGTGCTTATCAAAGAAAAAGATCAATTTAATAACTCAATAGTCCATCTTATTAACTAGAAACAGAAGAGCAACCCAAACTAATACAAGTAAATAAAGGATACAGTAATGATTATAGTGGAAATCAATGAGATAGAAAATGAAATAATAGAGGACATCAATGAAACCAAAAGTTTGTTCTTTGCAAAGCCTGACAAACCCTTCTCAAACTAACAGAAAATGAGAGGAAATACAGCCTATCAAAATTAGGAATGATTTCCTATCCTATAGAAATTAAGAGGATTATAAGGGAATGTTGTGAACAATGTTATGCCAACAAATTAGACAACTTTGATGAAATGGACATATTCCTAAAAGCCACAAATAACTAAAATTGATTCGAGAAGAATCAGATTATCTTAATTGGCTTATAAGTAAAGAAACAGAATTGGTAATTTCAAATATTACCATAAAGAAAAGCTCAGGGCCAGAAGGTTTCACCGATGAATTCTATCAAGTATCAAGAAATAATACCAACATTTTATAACCTTTTTCTGAAAATAGAGGAGGAGGAAACACTTCTCAGGTCATTCTATGAGGCCAGCGTCAGAAAAGATACCATTAAGAGAATAAACCACAAATCAATATTTCTCATGAACATAAATACAAATACCATCATAAATTCAAAAATTCAGCAACATATAAAAATGATTATAGACCACAGCCAAGCAAGATTTATCCCAGGAATGCAAGGTTAACATCTAAAATTCTGTTAACATAATATGCCATATTAATATAGTAAAAGACAAAAACCACATGATTATCTTATGATAAAAGTCAGTGCCCATTCCTGATTTTTTTTTTTTAATTTCAACACTGAGACCAGGAGAGCACTTCTGCAACTTCATAAAGGGCATCTAAGAAAAGCCTACAAATAACATATTTAATGGGGAAAGGCTGAATGGTTTCCCTCTAAGATTGGGAATAAGGCAGGGAGATTTTTAGGCCAAGATAGATAAACTGAACTTCACTTAAAAACAATTTTTTTTTGCCTTAAAGGATATCAACTAGAAAATGAACTCAAGAGAATAAGAGAAAATCTTTACAAATCATATATCTGAAAAAGGATGTATACCCAAAATATGTAAAAACAAAACAAAACAAAACAAAAAAAACAACCTTATAACTCAAGAATTGTGAAACAACCCAATTTTTAAACGGGCAGAAGACCTGAATAGCTATTTCACCAAAAATGACATATGTATGTAAATGAGCAATGCATTAGTGATTAATGCAAATTAGTCACTACAGAAATGCAAATCAAAATCACTAGTGATACCACAACACACGTACTAGGCTGGCTATAATCAAAAAGGAAGATAATCTAAAATATTGGTAAGAATGCGGCACCTAGGTGGCTCAGTCCGTTAAGCATCCGGCTTCAGCTCAGGTCATGATCTCAAGGTTCGTGGGTTCGAGCCCCGTGTCAAGCTTGCTCAGAGCCTGGTGTCCATTTCAGATTCTGTGTCTCCCTCTCTCTCTACCCCTTCCCCTCTCTCTCTCTCTCTCTCTCTCTCAAAAATAAACATTTAAATAAATAAATAAATAAATAAATAAATAAATAAATAAAATATTGGCAAGAATGTGGAGAAACTGAAACCCTCATTCATTGTTGTGGAAAGGTAAAATGATGCAGCCTCTGTGGCACACATTTTGGCAGTTTCTTATGAAGTTAAACATTTTTTTAATTACTTGTTTATTTTTAATTGTTTTAACATTTTTACTTATTTTTGAGAGACAGAGTGTGAATGGGGGAGGGGCAGAGAGAGAGGGAGACACAGAACCTGAAGCAGGCTCCAGGCTCTGAGGTGTCAGCACAGAGCCTGGCAAGGGGCTCAAACCCATGAACCGTGATATCATGACGTGAGCCGAAGTCGGACTCTTAACCGACTGAGCCACCCAGGTGCCCCAAACATAAATTTATCCTATAATCCAGCAATCCCACTTCTAGAAACCCACCCAAGTTAAGTGAAAAGCATAGCCATATGATTTGTGGTTTTTTAAGTTTGTTTGTTTATTTATTTATTTATTTATTTATTTATTTTTGAGAGAGAGAGAGAGAGAGAGAGAGAAAACAAGTTGGGGAGGGTCAGGAAGAGAGGGAGACAGAGGATCAGAAGCAGGCTACGTGCTGACAGTAGAGAGCCCAATGTGAGGCTGGAACTCACAAACCATGAGATCATGACCTGAGCTGAAGTTGGACTCTTAGCCGACTGTGCCACATGGGTGCCCCCAAGGTCACATGATTTGTAAATGAACATTGATAACAGGATTAAAACTGGAAACCACCCAAATGTCCATTAACGAATGTACAGATAAATATATGAATATATGTATGAATATATATATTCATACACTGGAATGTTATTCAGCAATAAAAATGTACTGATCCATGATGCCACAATATAGATAAACCTTGAAAACAATATGCTTCAGAGAAGACATACGGTCAACATACATACAAAAAGATGCTCAACATTTCTAACCATCATGGAAATGCAATCAAAATCACAATGAGATATCATTTCACCCCTGTTAGGATGGCTACATTATCAAAAAGACAAGAGGTAACAAGTATTGGTGAGGATGCAGGAAACTGGCAAACCCTGGTACACTGTTGGAGGGAATGCAAATTGGTGAAACCACTATGGAAAACAATATGAAGTTTCTTCCAAAAATTAAAAATGGAACTAGCACATGATCCAATAGTCCTACTTTGGTGTATATATCCAAAGGAAATAAAATCACTATCTCAAAGAGATACCTGTACTCCCGTGTTTATTTCAACATTATTCACAATAGCCAAGATATGGAAAGAACCTAAGTGTCCATCCACAGATAAATGAATAAAGAAAATATACTGAATATAGTTAATAACATATTACATACTTGAAATTTGCCAAGAGAACAGATCTCAAGTGTTCTCACTACACACACACACACACACACACACACACACACACAGTAGCTATGTGAAGTGATGGATGTGTTAATTAGTTTAATTGTAGCCATCATTTCACAATGTATACATATATCAAAACATCACGTTGTACACCTTAAATATATATAATTTCTATTTGTCAATCTCAATAAAGCTAAAAAAGGAAAAAATAAAAACAAAATTTAATAAAACAAAATAGAGAAAAAAACATGCTAAGTGAAAGAAGCTAGATGCAGAAGACCATATGTTGTACATAATTCCTTTTGTTTTAATCTGACTATAGTTGATGCCCAACGTTACATTAGTTTCAGGTATACAACACAGTGATTCAACAACTCCATCTACAAGTGTAGCCACCATCTGTCACCATACAATGCTACTCCAATACCACTGACCATCTTCCCTATACTGCACCTTTTATTCCTGTGATTTATTCACTCCGTAACTAGAAGCCTATATCTCCCACTCTCCTTAACCCATTTTATCCAACCCCCTCCCCACCCCCACAACAATCAGTTTGTTCTCTGTTTTTATAGGTCTGATTCTGTTTTATGTTTGTTGGTTTATTCGATTTCTTTATTAGAATCACATGTAAGTGAAATCATACGGTATCAGCCATAGCAACATTTCTCTAGATGTCTCCTTAGGCAAGGAAAACAAAAGCAAAAAATTATTGGGACTACATGAAACTAGAGAGCTTTTGCACAGCAAAGGAAACAATTAGGAAAAAAAAAAAGTCAACCTACTATATGAGAGAAGATATTTAAAAACGGTATTCTGAATAAGGGGTTAATATCCAAAATATATACAGAACTTATACAACTCAACACCAAAAAATAATAAAAATAAATAGTCCAATTTAAACAATGGGCAGAGGAACTGATTAGACATTTCTCCAAAGAAGACATAGAGAGAGCCAACACACACATGAAAAGACGCTCAATATCACTAATCATCAGGGAGATACAAATCAAAACCGCAATGAGACATCAGCTCACACCTGTCGCAATGGAGAGTATCAAAAAGACAAGAATCAAGTATTGGCTAGGATGTGGAGAATAAGAAACCCTTGTACACTGTTGACAGAAATGTAAATTGGTACAGCCATTGTGGGAAACAGTATGGAGTTTCCCGGAAAAAATTAATAAACAGAGTTATATGATCCAATAATTCCACTAATTTACACAGACAAAATAAAAACACTAATTTGAAGTTATAGGCACCCCTATGTTTATTGTAGCATTACTTACGATAGCCAAGACATGAAAACAACGTGTCTACCAATAGATTAATGAATAAAGAGGATGTGGTGTATACACACACACACACACACACACACACACACACACAATTTAATGGAATATTATGCATTCATAAAAAAGAATGATATCCTGCCATTTTGCAACAGCATGGATGGATCTAAAGGGTATTGTGCTATGTGAAATAAATTGGACATAAAAAGATATGATTCCATTTTTATGAGATATTCAGAAAAAACAAATTTATAGAGACAGGAAGCAGATTAGTAGTTGCCGAGAGCTGGGAGTAGTCACAGAGATTGAGTGCAAATGAACTTCACAGAATTCTCTGGAATTATGGAAATGTTCCAAATTTGTACACATAATGATGATTGTGTAATTCTATAAATTTACTAAAAAACCACTCAATTGCACACATACGAATGGTGGATTTTATTGTATGTAAATATGCCTTGTGAAAAATAGGGAGAAAATCATGTAGAAGATGTCATTCTCTTTCTTAAAGGTGGACTGTGAAGGATGTGGAATTTGCTCATACCTCAACTACAGAATTAATTTAAATGGTCAGGAGCATATCGTCAATACAATGGAGAAATGATCAGCAGTTGCAGTAAGGCAGCATGCTGATAAAACTTTGTTAATATGCTAATATTGACATGTAAGGTAGGTTGCCTACCTTTACTTATTCTTAGACAAACCAGGTATAAATAACTGTTACCCTATTCTAAACATGTCTATTTTTCTTCTTCTTACCAATAGAACAAGGCAAATTAGAATGCTTTCCTGAAGTTACCCTACTACAAAGGTCACATTAATTGATATCTCTCTAATATATCTTAATACAGTAACTTGCTGAAAATTAGCCAGTTTTCTAACTAATTTCTGGGCTTGCACTCAAGACTAGGATAAATGCATATTTCCCCTCCTTTGAAACCCCAGAGCAATTTCTCACGTATTCCTGCTCCAGAATTAAAAGAACATTTCCTTTTTGTTGTACTCGGATGAGCTCTTTCTTCATGAAATATACTACGGATTACTTTGAAATCCATGGTGAAAGATGCCTTCCTCCTCGTCCCCACATCCTCCTCCTTCCTCTTTCTTACCTCACCCTGTTCTTATGGAATGACAGAAGACCTGCCAGGACTATTCTTTCTCCTTGAAGCCTTCAATCCACTTTTTAAAAACAATCCCCCCCCCCCAAATTTTATTTCCTATTCTAGTTTCCTTTTCAGGATCCATTTATCAAGAGCTTAATAATGACGTATGCCCATTCTGTCCTTTTGCCCCTACGTCACACATATTGTACACTTAGAGTACGTCTGTGAACTCAGCAATGTGCAAGGCTCTGCAGACCGACTCTTAGGAGTCAGAAGGTTCAGCTCCAGCTCTGAATGTCAGCAGGATTGGATTGGGAAAACAAGATGCACATATAACAAACCACAGAGAATCAAGTCACTCAACTGAATCCCAGACAAGAACAAATGGACAAAGTTTGAGTGCAAGGAGTTTATTTGAATAGCAATCCCAGGAAGCACACTATGTGAATCAGGAAGTATGAGTAATGGGAAGGTGCTATCAACTTACCACTGAGGGCAACTGACTTGCCCTCCCCTGCTTGAGAACTCAGGAGACATCGTGAAATAAACAAAAGTTGTCTCAGTACCCATCTATCTTTGGCTGAGGAGAGATTAATTCTCCACCACTTTCAGCCTACCTTATACAGGGGTGAGAGGAAGCCCTCAGACAGAAGATGGCATGAGCCTGCCATAGGATGACATCTGCAAGAACTGGAAACATGAATGCCAGGGAGATGACAGCAAAGCCAACACTACTATAGTCAGCAAAGACTTTGTGAGGGATGGCATTTCAGATTCTTTAAACAATGCACTGTGAACTGGTCGAGAAAAATAGCATGGGTGAGAAGAGAGGAGCGGGAACTGGCAGGAAATGGCGTGAGTGAGAAGAGAGGAGAGGGAACTGGGAGAGGGTGACAGCAAGAATCCCAGGAATTTTGCAAGCACTCTGTTATTTAAAGAGGTGGAGGGACATAACTTTCATCTTAGAATCTTTGTATTTGCAAGAATTAATCATCTCATTGCACACAGATCAGATTAAACTCTCAAGAGAAAATGAACAGCTCTTAGTTTCAAAAGAAGGCACCTGGGAGAGGAAAATACTAAATAAATTAACGTGTTAGAAAGTAAACTCTTGAGCTAAGGCTAACACTTAAAATTCTTATTATATAGCACAAGAATGAACAGCATTCGCCCTTAAGTCAAAGGCCTATTAAGTATAGATATTCCTCCACTTACAATGGGATTACATCCCAATAAGCACATCGTAAGTTGAAAATATCATAAATTGAAAATACATGTGATAAACCTAACCTCTTAAACATCATAGCTTAGCCTAACCTACTCAAACATGCTCAGAATGTGTACATTAGCCAATAGTTGGGCAAAGTCATCCAACAGAGAGTCTATTTGATAATAAAGTGTTGAATACCTCATGTAATTGGCTGAATACTGTACTGAAAGTGAAAAACAAGAATGGCTGTATGGGGGTACACAGTGGTTGTAAGTTTACCTTCGTGCCACTGGCCAGCAGCATGAGAAAGGATGGACTGCATAGTACCAGCCCAGGAAAAGATCAAAATTCAAAATTTGAACCAAGCGCTTATTGCTTTCACACCACTGTAAAGTTGAAAAATAAGAAGTTGGGGACCATGTGTAAAAAGTAAGTAAAGCCTAGGCCAAGAATACATCTTCAGGATGTCTCAGACAGTGGTCTTCAAAGGGGCTTGTATATAAGAATCACCTATGACATGTCTTCAAAAACACAGATTCCTGAGCCAAATACCCAAATGTTTTGACTTAGGATATCCTGGGGTAGATCCTAACTACCTGTATTTTTTTTTTTATTTTTTTTTAACGTTTATTTATTTTTGAGACAGAGAGAGACAGAGCATGAGCAGGGGAGGGTCAGAGAGAGAGGGAGACACAGAATCTGAAACGGGCTCCAGGCTCTGAGCTGTCAGCACAGAGCCCGACGCGGGGCTCGAACTCACGGACCGTGAGATCATGACCTGAGCTGAAGTCGGCCACTTAACCGACTGAGCCACCCAGGCACCCCACTACCTGTATTTTTAAGACCCATAGATAATCTTAATATGTACCCTGGTTCAAAAACCACAGGTGGAGAACAGAATGAACTATGAATCCTGTAGTTATGCAGCTGGACTGTGGAGGATGCCTAGGGAAAGAGGGAGAGACTGGGAAAGTAATTAGAAATTACCTCTGGCAAGAAAGAAAGCAAGAAAGAAAGAAAGCACGAAAGCAAGAAAGCAAGAAAGAAAGAAAGCAAGAAAGAAAGAGGGAGGGAGGGAGGGAGGAAGGAAGGAAGGGAGGGAGGGAGGAAGAAATTACCTCTGGCCAATAAATAAGACATTAGAGAGGGAAAAAGAAAAGAATGTGACAACACTAGGGGAAAAGAAATCTTCTACCCCAGTCCTATGTTGCCAAAAGGAAGGGTTTGGCATGTGTCCTGCTAGATCTATATAGCAGGCCTGGCTCCCATAAGCCTAAATAATCAGGTTAGAAATGCCCCCATAGACCCTAAGAAAGTGGGCCCATTCAGTGTGAGTGTTAAAAAACCAGGTCACAGAGTTAAGGAAGACTTAATGGAAGAATTTCCCATTTCATCAACCATCCTAAGTAAAACAAACATAATCAGAAAGCAACTACTGTTGGTATGCAGGATGGAGGAAGAGAATTTATCAGCTTCATGCACCAGCCACTGATTGAATGTGGAATATTGAGAGCTCTGTTGATTAAATTTATTTAGTACTCATAAGAAATGTGTTTAGGGAAAGAGCAGCACTTGATTCAGTGGGTTCTAGCTATAAAGCATACTAAATAAAGACGATTTATAAAAATCCTAATCCTTCAGGCCAACAACATGCAGTAATAATGTTTATATGCTCCAGGCATATATATATGGTAATTATACAGAAAAGAGTGATCTAGATGCTTTCTGCTTCACCCTGAAAAACATCAGAACACAAGAACCATCTTATAACAAAAGCTTAACATGATTTTAGATTAACTGCACACAAGTTCCAAGGTATTAAACACCAAAATGAATTAAGGGGTATATTGTAGAGATCTCTACAATTCTCTCGCTAGAATTTTGCAAGTAGATAATAGATCTTTCCCAGCTGATAAGTTTCTATATGTTAGTAATAAAAAGTAGAAAAGGGTGTCCAATCTTATGCAAGTATTTATTGATCCTAAGTGTTAGCATTGCACTAGGTGTTTGGGGAATATAACAGTAGCAAAACACTTGACCCTTGTCCTCAATGATCTTATATTCTAATAAACAAGATGACAGTAATGCATTGCATACAACAGCAACAAGTGAAAAAGAAATTCTGTTGTGTTTCTTCCATTCTAAAATATCACTAATTATAGCTCACATCAATTTCTTAGACAGCAAATTCTTAGGGGGAAAAAAGAAGCATACTAATATCCACAATAATTGTGAGATGTATCTTAATTCCCAAAACATTAAGTTGTGGAAAACAGGTATGTCTTATAATTTAAAAAATGTTGTAATTAAGAAATACATCATATAATACAGGCTATAATCTTAGTGGGGAAAAAATAAAAATGAGGGAAACCACTGTGTGCCTTTCCATATCTGGTTTGCATTTAATACTGTCCATCTCATACACTGGATATTCTGTGGAACTATACTTATCCTTCTACATGAAACCCTGTCTCCTCAGATAGACTAGAAGTCTCCAAGGACAGTAATGGTGTTTCATACCAGTGTTGCTCAAACGTTCCTGCAAATGAGACTCACTGGGGCAGATTTGAAAATCAAAATGCCCAGGACACATCCAACGCAACCAGTACTTCAGGGCTTGGGGCAAGGGGACGAGTCTCCACATTTTTTAAGCTTCCTGGACCATTCAAATATGAAGTCAAGGTTGACACCCATCATTTTACACCTTTTTTCAATCACCAATCTCTAGCAGCTTATTTTCTCAATAAATGTTTATTATCCATGATATTCTCCGAAGGATCTGGATAAAGTTTTAATCATCTTATCTCTCACTCAAATATGCATGCATATTTAATCAGGCATACCTCTCACAGAACAACATGCCTGAATTTCACAACTTAATGTTGAGTCGGAAAAATCCAGAAGCAAAAAACAGTATACAGTATGATTCTATTCCTATAAAGTTCAAAATAGTCTAAAGTAATCAATGATGTTGTAAGTCAATTCTCTTGAAAATGGGTACTGACTATGGCCATGAGATTTGGGAGTGCTCCAACATCCTGCTTCTTGATCTGACAATTGTGTTCATGCTGTGAAAATTCATTGAGCTGTATGTACATTTATGAGTTTCTAAATGTATGTTACACTTCAATGTAAAAGTTTACTTAAAATAACAAATGAAGCCATTTTAAAAGCTGGCTTTGAACTTCTCAGTAAAGATGATGTCATGATCTAAATCACTTAGGCTCCACCTCTAATATGAACAAGATGAATAATAAACAATAGAACCCAGCCTCCCTCAAAAAATTCATCAGCAGGAGACAATAAGAAAGGTCACAATTTAATGGCATGATATTCAAAAGTAGAAATGGCTGCAGGCTGAATTTGGAGAATGATCTGTGTATGTATCCCCAAGGGGTGGTATGCATATTTAACAAAATTATCAGGAGATCAGAACCTAGTTTTCCAACAAATGGTTCTTCCCATATCCCAATTCCCAAAATCTAAAACTATAGAAAAGTGGCTGAGACACAATATCAAACTCTAAAACTCTAGTGCAGAAAAAGTAAGTACATGTGATTTAAAAAAAAAAAAAAAGTCAACAAGTATTCATCAGTACTTTAAGTAAGTAAAGAGAAATTCTGGTTAGAGTTTCACACACTAAATAGGAGCCAGATGAATCATCATGAGAATCATATTAACAGACTAGAGATAAATAAATAAAAGTAAGAGGAAAGAAGGAATGAAGAAATGGGAAGAATGAGTGGAGAGGGAGGAGTGAAGGAAAAGGGAAGGGGATTAAGAGGAAATAAATGAAAGGAAGGAAGAAGAAAAGTAGGAAGGAACGGAGGGAAGGTGGGAGGAAGACAGAGGAAAAAAGGAGGGAGAGAGGAAAGAAAGGTATCAACTCCAAGTCCAGAACCTCGAGCTGATGAATGATTTCCAGCTGTGGCACCTCTTCTTGACCCAGAGACCCAGGTAGTAAAAGGACAAGTTATCTTCACTACCACACATCCAACATACAGCAGTTGAACAAGAAGGACAAAACTGCACTGAACAGTTCATTCAGAAATAAACCCTTTCACTTGCAAAGAGGAAGGATGGGAGCACAGAGCAGTCTCTGGTCCATTGCAAACCTGAAATCCGGCAGGGAAGATGTCATAAGGAGCCGAGACCCTGGTGTGGGGAATATTCCTCCATCTGGCTCTGATTTTATAACCTCTGAGTAGCTCGCCTGTCCATTTTCCAGGGATCTTGCCTCCACCCTTGAAAAGCATCATCCTTTTCAATTAAACTCCTTTGTTACACCTGAAGAAAGCTTTGAAGCAACAACTGAGGCAAAAAAAGATCAAGGGATTTGAGCAGTGAACCAAATAGGTTTGTAAACCTCTACAAAGTAGACATGGACACAACTTAGTTCAATATATCTCTAATGAGATTCATTTGGTCAAAGTGAAAAGTCTGTGCAGAGTAAAGGCGGCAAAAGAAGGATTTAAGGAACCCTTTGATATGTCTCCCATTGTCTACAGAATAAAGTCCTAACTCTTAGCCTAATAGCCAAGACCCTTCAAGACCAGCACCAACCTGACTTTCCAGTATTATTTTCCTTGATTTCTTTTTGACTCTATAGATTAATCAAAATAATAACATGGCAAATTATTCAGAATTAGTAAGCTATTGAGAATATCCCGTCCAAATTAAGTGTGTGTATTTCTTGAGATCTTAGTAACAATACTCAATAATAAAGAGGCCTTAGAACATTTCTATATTGGGAGCATTTCTGCACACAGATGACACTAAGAGTCTGAAGAAAGAATGTGGAGGGCTTTCTGCTCCAGACTCAGTAGGGTGACACTCCATGTTCAGATTCTTTGAAAAGGATGAACTACTTCATAGCTCTTTAGCAGTGGTTCTTAAAATGGGTAACGTTGCCCCCTCAGAGAAAGTTGTTAATGTCTGAAGACACTTTTGGTTGTCACAAATCAGAGGAAGGGAGGGAGAAGGAGCAGGAGCTATTCATCTAGTGGGTAGAGGCCCGAGATGCCACTTAACATGCTACGATGCACAGAACAGACCCCCCACCACCCTAATAAAGAATTATCTGACCCAAAATGTCCATAGTGCCAATGCTGATAAATCTTGCACTATAATTTGGCCTACAGGACCAAGAATGGCCCCAAAGGAAAATGGAAATCGAGAGTTAGAAAAAAAACAGTCCTCATCACTAAAGTGGAGGGGGGTATGTGTTTGGCAGAGAGCCCAAGAGAATAACTACACCTGCCTCCATTTCTTCAGCCCCCACACTCTACCCACGCTCTTTCCCATATGTCCCCATAGGCTCTCCGGATCCTGAAGAGAGCAGTGCACAGAAGCCAGATGGCTTTGCCTCTCACCCTCTGCTTGTCCACTCCTCTCTGGACTCGTTGACTCAACACAAATAATCCTAATTACCATTGCTATTTTCAGCTTGAAGACAGATATTTCTTAAATGAGCAGGATCATCCTTACTAAGAGAAAGAAAGAAAGAAAGAAAGAAAGAAAGAAAGAAAGAAAGAAAGAAAGAAAGAAAGAAAGAAAGAAAAGAAATTGAAAAATCCCCAAACTTTAAGTCCTTGGCATTGAGTACTTCAATTTCATGTCAGGGAGTCTGGACTTGGCCTGAAGGGAAAATGCAACAGAGCGTGCCATCAAAATAACTAGGTCAATTTTCAGCTTCTTCTTGGAAGGCTTTCTGCTCCTTCCCTGCCCTCCCCGCTGGGCCCTTGGCCTGCCTGTGCCAACCACCCTGATTTCAAATAACTGGCTCTCTCAGCCTACATCTCAAAGTCCAAAGGCCCCTGGGATTGAACAAATTGCCCACCTACTTTGAATCAAAGAATACAGTCCTGCTCTTTCAATTTGGGCATCTGGAATTAGTAACACCTACAGTGTGCAAGCACTAGACCACCTGGCGGAGAATGAAATTTTATGTGATGCCTGCTGGCATCCTGGGCTTCGTCCACTGCCTCCATCAGAGCATACCATTGGACCTCAGGAACTGCTGACTTGCATGCTTTACTTAAGGACCTAGTGTCAGGCTCATGTCAGTGGAAAATACATGATTTATCAGGTTTATAAAAAAACATCAAACAATAAAACCAAAAAGAAGGCCAAAGTGCCAGGTTTAAGGAATCCGAAACCCCTAAGGGAAGGGACGGGAAGGGAAGGAAGGGGAAGGGGAAGGGGAAGGGGAAGGGGAAGGGGAAGGGGAAGGGGAAGGGGAAGGGGAAGGGGAAGGGGAAGGGAGGGAAGGGAAGGGAAGGGAAGGGAAGGGAAGGGAAGGGAAGGGAAGGGAAGGGAAGGGAAGGGAAGGGAAGGGAAGGGAGGAAGGAAGGAAGAAAACCGATGTGACGAAAGATTCTTTTCAATCAAACCTTCCCAGAACATGGCATCCAGCTTTTTATAAAGTATGAATAAAGACATCAACTATACAAGTTCTCATAGTCCTTCAACTATTTCTTTACACATCCTTCTTCCTCTAAACACCTACACATCCAAAGATAGAACTTACATTTTTGTCTTATATACTCAATATTCAATAGAATGCCTGACTCATACTGATACTTAATAAATTGATTCCTCAACCTTTCCTTGTACTCTTTTTTTTTTTTAATGTTTATTTATTCTTGAGACAGAGACAGAGCATGAACAGGGAAGGGATGGAGAGAGAGAGGGAGACACAGAATCCAAAACAGGCTCCAGGCTCTGAGCTGTCAGAGTGCAGAGCCCGACGCAGGGCTCGAACCCACGAACTGTGAGATCATGACCTGAGCCGAAGTCGGACGCCCAACCGACTGAGCTACCCAGGCGCCCCTCCTTGTACTCTTTTTTTCAATGACCACTCTCAAATAGTCTCCCAAAGACACCTGGATTCCAGTGGTCAGCACCCTTTGATCCCAAGACCTTTAGCTACTATACCTACACCCAGTGCATGTTAAGGGTTGGCTCTTCCCCACCTGGGAACTGTTTCTTCTATATTAACTGGCTACCGCTTACAATCAGTTGGCTAATGTTACAAACCATGTGGGATTTGTGTCCTGATAAATAATTTAAAAAGGAAAGAAAAAACCTCCTTTACTTTTAACTATAACTTTTTAAAGACAGTATGCGTCCTTACTATATTACTCATTGGTTGACATGGCTAAATTCAACTCTTTCTAACATGGTGTCCTATGTATAGTAGATACTTATAAGCACTTGCTGAACAAATGTTTGCTTCATTAAAGAGACATCTTCTCCTAATATCATAGAAGGGAGTTATTGAATAAGTGTATCTTTGTATTATATTTACATAACAACAAGCACCTGCTGATTCCCACACATTTTTTTCCCAGTAAAAAATAAATAAATAAATAAACAAGGGAACATAAGGGATAAATCATACTAAAATCCATAACCCCAGCATCAACAACAACCTCCAAAAACATGGATGTTTCTGAACCACGGTAAAAGAAATAAGAATTGCTCCTAATTGAAGGGCTTAAGTATAATTTTCCTTATATAATAGGACAAAAAATGAAAGAAAAAAAAAGTCCCAACTTGACATGCAGTCTGTCAGGGATGCTGTCTTGAGTAAATAAGGTTTTAGAGTTTCTTTTTTAGAAGTGAAAATTTGGTGAAGATTTAGGAAGGTATTTCAAACATGGAGAAGATGAGAGAAGGGCATGAAGTCAAGACAGCAAGTCACACGAGCTGAACCACTGAAGACGGTAATACACGCTAGACCGAACAGTGAGTAGAGAGAACAAAGGTGATGTCAGAGACAAGCAGGTTAAAGCATCATGAGGAATGCCTATAAAATGGAAACACTGGGTGAGATGATCTCTAATATTATCCATCATTCTACAACCATATGGACACTGATGCCAGCTTCTGCTCTGTGCTTGTCTTTATCAGGACAATGTATCCCCCTTTTTTTGCTCCAGAAACACTTGCCACAAAGTCAAGCTATAATAGAGTAGAATATGAGCACAACTTAAACAACAATCCTTTTGAAGTAAACCTCAAGTTCTCAGAGTGTAAGTTATTAGGAAACTGCTACTAGAAACCCACAGTGAAAGCTTTAAGACCTAATTTTTAAAAGATATATGATTATAGTGAAAAAAACTGTAGGAATAAAAAAAACCATCATTTTCTTCAAGACAGCTCATCTCTATGTAATGCAATGCTTTAAATGACCGTATGGTACCAAGTAAGAAGAAAGGAAAATGGAATCAACATGTATTGATTTGTAAGCTATTTTATACGATCAATGTCCAAATCATGACTGTCTTGTATTTTGCCCTGACTTGGTCGAAGATATGTCTGGAGGAAACTATGTGCCAGCCATTTCTTGGCATGTTTTATGAGAATATTTAATCTTCCAGAGAGAAATATTACCTGCACTAGTTTATAGCTAAAGAAAGGAAAATTGAAAAGAAATGTTAAAAGTTCTCAAAGTATGAGGCAGCCCCAGGATTTGAACTCTGATTGTTCTAATCCCAAACTCTCATGTCTAATACTAAGTCAGTACCTTCCATACTTTGGAATTTCACAGACCAGTAAAATTTCAAAAACATTCTGAGATCAATCTAAGATTATCAACTTTTTTTTCCAAGACATTAAGCTCGTGCGTGCGCGCACACACACACACACACACACACACACCTGTTACCATCATCTCAACAATGAACATTTTGACACCGAAAGAGTGAATAAACTTAGCTTTGTAAACAACTTGCTATGTATCCTTGCTTTTATTACACTGCCTCAAATGGGGAAATTCTAATCAGACGGTGAAAACGTCAACATGGCACTGAACTTCTGAGGACTTGCCCTTGGGAACTGCTGCATGTAGCCAGGGAGGCTCTTCATGGTACAATGGCAACAAAGTGCCTCCACCTGGAATTGGATTGGATCCACTGCGGAAAAACTAAAAACTGCCAGGGCCTTCCAGCTATCCACATGGATCAAGATGTCCAGGAGATCATGTGGAAAAGGTAAATATACTTGTATGGAGGAGACAAGTATATAGATAACTTCAAACCAACACACATAGGTATCTGCGGCCACTTTCAAAAGCAGATACTGTTATTTGTTTGTCATTGTTCTCTATAAACTGTTACTCTGATAAGAGACATTTCTGTATTATAATTAAACCTTTCCTGAAGCTGGAGACAAATTAGGAACCTTGCTTGGAATTAGGTGTTTACAGTAAACTATGCCAATTTTGCACAAAATGTGCACTAACTGAGGGGGCATACAATTTAGTAGAAAAGACAGACAGATTTGGGTTCTCCACTTTGTTTTGACCCACTTACTCTGTGATTTCTAGCAAACCATTGAATGTTTCTTGGCCTCACTTCCTCACCAGTAAAAGGAGAGACTGAGAACATTGCTCTCCAAGCTTCCTTTCAGCTCCATTAAACTCTACTTGCCAACATCTGAGCTAATGGCTTATTTACAAAGAACTTACTTTATTCTTATTACTTTTATTTTTCTCCTTCCAATTATATTAACATTTCTGAGTACTGTAGAAAAATTGGAAAAGTAGACACAAAATATGAAGAAAAATACGTAACAATCCTACCACCCAGAAACAGCAATGTTAACAACATTGTTAATATTTTTCCAAGTACATTTTTACATGGCTTATAAAATTTTGCACATAAAATTTTGCATCTGCTTTCTCTTGATATTATATTAAGACTTGTTCCCAGTGTAACCAAATATTTTTCAGCAGCATACTTTTTAAAATCTATGTTTTTGTTATTTTAAAAGTAATAGCTTATTATAGAATGCAAACTTATAGAAAACATAAAGAACAAAATGTTAGATTTCCTAAGGGTTGATTCCTATTAATCCTTCCATGTAAGTATTCCAGATACATATTATAAAATGTTTCCATGCTAATTTTTCCACATCAAGTAATGGCCATGCAGTACTTGATCACAGGAAATTACCAAAAGTATTTATGCAATCCCTTACTATTGTTGCATGCTTAGGTTTTTAGTCCAGTCTGATTTTTTTAAATTTTATTTTAGAGAGAGAGAAAAAACACAAGTGGGGGAGAGGAACAGAGAGAGAGAGACAGAGAAAGAGACAGAGAGAGAGCGAATCTTAAGCAGCTTCCATGTTCAGTGAGGAGCTTCTATGCCACGACCCTGGGATCATGATCTGAGCTGAAATCAGGAGTCGGACGCTCAACTGACTGAGCCACCCACCCCGGCGCCTCCAGTCTGATTTTTAAAAACCAGATGTTACTACTGCCCTTTTATTAATAATACTAGTTTTATTAATACACATTTTGACATTTCAAATTTAAAGCTGCTCGTTTGCTATAATTACAGTACATATAACTTAGTGCTCTGTCCCAGGCATTGTCCCACGTATTTTGTTCAATCCTCATGACAAATCTGATGTGATAAGTACTATTTTATCCCCATTTTATGATGGGCAAACTAAGGCTTGGAGAGGTCAATAACTTGCTTCAGCTCAGTAAGATTAGTAAGTAACAGAGCTGGGATTAAATCCTATCAGACATCAGAATCCAGGCTGTGAACCTGGAGACTATGTCAATTCTTCAGTAGCCATAAAGTGAATATTTACTTATTTGTTTACATACAGACTCACTTAGTCTTCTGAACAACCGAGGTCTTATTATCCCCATTTAACAGATTAGATAACCAAAGCTTAATGGAGTTATACAACAAAGCTAAGAAACTCAAGTTAGCAAGTGACAGAAACAGGAAGGAATCTAAGGTGAATGACTCAAAAGCCATGTTTTTTAACCATGGCACAGAGATTTTAATACACTTTATTTACTGGCTGAACTGATTCATTTAGTTTATTTAGTCAATGTGTATGTAGCATAATTTTGAAGCCTTTCTTGTTTTTTTCTTTTTTTTTTTTTTTTTTGCTTTTCTCTCTATAGTACAGAAAAGGTACATGTCGTATTTTTTTAAGTTTATTTATTTATTTTTGAGAGTGCGTGGGTGTGCGGGCAAGTGAGGGGGGGACGGGCAGAGAGAGAGGGGGAGAGAGAGTCCCAAGCAGGCATCACACTGTCAGTGCAGAGCCCAATGAGGGGCTCAATCTTCCCAACTGTGAGATCATGACCTGAGTTGAAATCAAGAGTTGGACACTTGACCAACTGAGACACCCAGGTGCCCCGCATGTGACCTATTTTTAATTTTGTTAACGGTTACCTTAAGTTTTTTTCCAAAATATTCCATGGACTACATTCTTCCAACTTCTCAGAATCAAAAGTAAAAGAGTATCTTTTCAATTTCTTCTTTTATAAGGCATGGGGTTACTCTGTTATCCACCCACCCCCAGCCATGGGCTCCTTCAGCAACTTCTCAATCTTTATTACCACAACCTAGTAATAAATTCCAATCTATATTTTTATGGCACTATTTATTAATTTGTAATTAAATGCATTACCTATTAATATATAAAATGTTAAGCTTATTAAACTAAATTGTTTTTGCACTACACATCTTTCAAAAAACTAATTTAACACAATATTCAGTTTTATAAGAAGATTCACAGTAATTATTTTTTAGTTGTGTCTTGCTAAGCTAGTTCCAGTGACACCATGGTCATCTTTTGCACAGCATCCACATTTGTGGGTGCCAAGCTTCATCATTTGAGCAGTCACGCGACAAACTCTAGGTCTAGGCCCATCTAGTTTTTATATCTTTGTAGATTTCTCTCCTCCCTGGCTGGATGCTGACACTATTTTCCCCTGTCATTCAATTCAGTATTTATTATCTGGATAAGTTTGAATACGGATCTCTTTTCAATTATTTTTCCGGGATCATAATGGAATCTTTCTTGTGCCTAAACTAGCCTTTTTAGCTCATTTATTATAATTACATTGTTATTGTTGTTCTTATATTCCTCTTGTGAACACAGATTATCCATTTGTTGAATCTTCCTTCTGTTTTCTGCTTGTATTATCATCTTTCTTATTATTACTGTCAAATTTATCTTTTATTTCTACATTCCAGGGGAGTGTGTCTTCATTGACTTTTCTATAATGCTAAATCATCACTTTTTTTTTTTTTGGCCTCCAAAGTAACTTTAGTTCTACTATTTAATTTTTAATGCACTTGCAATCCTTTTTAATATTATCCTTCTCCCTTTTAATTTAGCCTTCTTGTCTTTTCATCAGAGCCTCTTCTCCCTTTATAACTTTTGGCTACTATTCCACAGAGGCCATGCTTGCTTGCATCCTATTGAGAATATCTGTTCCTTCACAGTTTATTCTACCTCTACAGCAGGTCAATTTTAGATTTGTGATCTTCTTCAAAGACTTTATGAGTCTGTTCGCTTCCCCTATTCTATGCAAATTTCCCACTAACTCCATGTTGGTTGTAGGTTCGACTGGGTTGGTGCTCTTTCTTCATCCTTGGCGAGAGAACACTGCTGGCCCCGGGGCCAGCTCTTTGATCACTGAAGTAGTCACCAAATGCCAGTCCAGTTGCAAGTTTCTTGCTACTACTTACCTGGAGCAGCACTCTCTGTCCTACTGAGATCATATTCCCTTTCTCACCATCTTGCTTGTTCTCTAGTTTTCCTAATCAAGGAAGATAAATTACCATTTACAGAATGCACTGCCATGTGCTTTTACTTTTCTGCTACCTTTCACACTTTCTTCCTGGAGACCCTATCTCCCAGGATGCCATTGGCCATTACCGGATACCCTGAACTTCTCTGACCTTAGTCTCTAAGACTGATTGTCTCTGATCTTTCAAACAAAGTTGATGAGGGAAGGGAAAGGGGAAAGAGTGATCTGGCTGCCTCAAAAATCAGCACCAAGTCAGCAGAGCACTGGCTCTGAAATTTTAGGTGCATCCCCCACCCAGAGCTTCTGACTCAGTAGATTGGAGATGAGGCTTGTAAATTTGCATTTCTATGAAGTTGCCAAGTAATGCTGATGCTGCTGGTCTAAGGACCATACACTGATATCCACTGCAGTTGTGGAATATATGCCCTTTTCTCTGATTAATAAGACCCCTCTAAGTCAAAGCAGACAGTGGGAGTGGAAAATGCCTTTTTTTTTTTCCCCAGGTGGGCTCTATATCTTGAAGCCAAACTTGAGCAGGTTTTCTCTGATTGGAAGAAAATAAAAACTTCTAGTATTAACTTCTCTGTTGGTTTTGGCTTTCAGGGGAGGTTGTTACAGATATTTTAGTGAGAAAGGGTGTTTTAAGGGCTGCCAGCCAGATGCCATTTTAAACCAGAAGTTTGTAAACATCATTTTTTAAAACAACATAATATTCCTTCCAATGGATGTTCCATAATTGCTTCATCATTCTCCTAATGTTGTGCTCTTAGGCTATTATCAATTTTTCAGTATTAGTAGGTACAGCCGCACTGAGCACCTTTATAAATGAAGTCATTTCTGAATTTTTATATTATTTCTCCTGATAAATTATGAAAAGAATAATTACATGACCCCTTTCATGGCTACAAATACAAATAGCCAAATTCTTTTCTCAAAAATGTATTGTAGCAATCAACATTAGGTATTCTCATGGGGGGGCAGGGGGAATCTACTATTTTGTGTTACTTTAATATAGGAAAAAGAATAGTATCTCGTTATTGTTTTAGCTTGCTTTTCTTACTTTTTTTTTTTTTTTTTTTGGTCAAGGAATAGCTCTCCCCTTACCCTGCACACTCTACTTTTCCTCAAACCAGGCACACACCAAAACTACCATAACAGAAGGGGTCTTTGGTAATAAAATTCTGGTAGGAAGGAAGGCCAGAACCTCCTTCATCATAATAACATACAGAAGATGCATCGGCAGTAAGCTCATTTTGGCACGTGAAGGTCTGTTTTGTTCTCTATTCAATGAATGAGTCATGCTGAAAGCCTGATCTTGCCTACACACCTGCAATCCACCCTCAGTATCCAAAAACCGATGACACTTCTGATGCAGAACTGGTTGTAAAATAATGACCCAAACTTTCACAACAGGCTAGACATAAGAAAAGGCAGACTCCTGGGACAGGAGATGTAGAAGGAGAGAAGAGGAGGGTGCCTGGATGGTTTAGTCAGTTAAGTGGCTGACTCTTGATTTTGGCTTAGGTCATGATCTCCCGGTTCATGGGATGGAGCCTCACATCAGGCTCTGAGTGGAGACTGCTTGGGATTCTCTCTCCCGTTCTCTCTCTGCCCCTCCCCTGCTCATGTGCTCTCTCTCTCTCTCAAAATAAATACATAAACATTTTTAAAAAATAAAAGTAGAAAAAAGGAGGGAAGAGGAAAAGGAAGCAATGAGATTTTAAAAGACCAAAAGCTGAGAGGAAAGGGGAAGAACCTAGAAAGAACCAGAAGTGGCAAGATCCTTAGCTGACTTTGAATAGGTGGACAGTAGAGTGCCCTTAAAGTAGGAAGCTCAGAGCCAGCATCCACCCTTTGGAGGACCCAAGGGTGAATGGCTTAGAGGCTCTCTTTCTGAATTCCTTCCCAAAATACACAAACTACCACACTGGATACTGTAGAGCAGTGGTTCTGAACATTGGCTATAATTAGAATCACTTAGGGAGGGAGTTAAAACAACAACAACAACAACAACAAAACTGATTCCAGGGACCACAATTGGGCATTAATCTTGTTTAGAAATTCCTCAGGTGATTTTAATGTAAAGCCACTAGTGATGAGAAGTTTGGGGAAAATCATTCAAATCCAAAGTCGAGAACTGATTATCCTTCTTATATGTTAAACTCCTTGACCAGTTAATGGGAAGTTCATTTGGGAATGAACTGTGCCACCGCATTCCACAATAAAGACTGTAGTGCTAAGTTAGGAAGTAAAATTTAACATTTCTCCATAAGCCATTCCTCAGTCATTCGGATGGTAGGTTCATAGCTATAAATCAGAGTAGCAGAGTAATGTCTACCTACTTTCTGAGTCTAGCAGCTCAGAGCTGATTGCTGACCATTTGTAAAGTGCCACGGAGCATGGCTTCTGGATGAGCTCTTAGTACAGTATTATTGTCTCTGTTGTTCTACCACATGCCAGAGTGTACATTTAATGGTGTGTAAACAGAACCACTGAAATGTAAATACTAACTTACAGGAGCAAAATTCCTTTTGTTTTCCTCCTCTGAACACTTAAACTAGCCTGTCTACAGTAATAGCAAAGCTTATGATGATGGATTTGAGATTAGATACTGTACTCATAAAGCTCTGTTGCTATGTAAATTTTAAATAACTGAGGTTGTAAAGGACCTTTAAAAATGTCCTAGAGCTATCAAGGGACATACAAGTAGGATATATAAATAACTTCTTCAAATCAGTAAGAAAAAAGAGAACCCAATAAAGAAAAATGTGCAAGTGACTTGAACATACACTTCACAGAAGTGGTTATCCACATAACACGTGAATGGATTCTCAACTTCATTAGTCAGCAGGGAAATGAAAATTCAAAACCCAGTAAGAATGCCTAAATTAAATATACAGAGAATATCAAGTGTTAGCAACTGGACTCTCATACACTGCTGGTGGGGGTATAAATTGATACAATCACTTTGGAAAACAATTAGAGAGATGAACATACATACCCTCTGTGACCTAGTAGTAGGCACCCCTGTGACATAGCAATATGTGACCACTATAACCCAACACTTTCACTCCTAAGAATTCCTCCAATAGAATTTTTTATTCAAACACGAACAAGAATGCTCATAACAGCACTATTCATAATAGCAAAAATCTGGCAATGACCCAGATATCCATCAAGAGTAGGACAGATGAATGTATTATGTATATTCATACAATGGAATACTGTCAAAAACGATAAAGAACTACTTATGACTTACTCATAACATCAGTAAATCTTACAAATGGAATAATGAGTCAAAGAAGCCAGATACAAAATCATACATATGTATGACTTCAGTTCTATGAAGTTCAAAAACAGGCAAAAAGTATCTACAATATTAGAAGTCAGGATCCTTGCGTAACAATTCAGGAATGGTGACTACAAAAGAGGGAAGGGAATTTCTGAGATACTACAATGTTCTTCTTGACATAGGAGTGGTTGTGTTAATGGACTCCTTTTGTAATAAATAAATTGTGAACAAATGATTAATATAGTTTATTCTAGACATACAAAAAGTTCTTTTAAAAGTAAAGTGAAGTTTAGGACAATGTTTTCCATAATTGTGAATTATAAAAATCTAATTTATATACAGTCAAGACAGCAGACAGAAGAATTCTAACACCACCACTTACTAACGAGGTACCTATGGGAAAATTATTTTATCTCTCTGAGCCTCTACTCCTTCAAGCATATACATTAATTCTAACAACAGCTACAGGAAATAGAATTAAATGGCATACAAGAGAAAACGCCCACCATGGTGTATAACATACAACAGGAGCTCCATAAACATTTGTGAATTTCTACGTGTCATATTATTCCCATGTAGAATGAACAAAATAAATAAAACTGTAAGAAAGAGCCTTAATCTACTTTCCTACTCAACTCAACAAAGTTAAAGGATTCAAATCTATCTGACTGCAATTCTTTCAACTTTCATGCTTGGTCTTACGTTCCCTAGAAGATACTAGCTCCGATGAACTCTTTGTCCCACCCTTGCTGAAATTCATCCAACACTCTTACTAGAAAACTTAATTTGCCATTGCAATGTTGGGAACCCCAGGTGCCTCCAATGATCTCAAGGACCATAAGGGAATTTTCTAAACAAGCCTACCTCACTTTATTCTTTAATATGTAACTAACTACATGTTCTAAGCATAATTAGAAATACATAGGTATAAGGTAAGGAGGTAATGTACGATACCATGAAACCAAGTAAACAATGAAAAATCTTAAGAATTATTTATTTAAATCAGGTGTTGGCAAACTTTTTCTGTAAAGGACCAGATAGCAAATGTTTCAGGCTTTTTGGCCATGCTGTCTTTGTTGTAACTCTCAACTCTGCCATACTGAAAGTTGGGCCAAAAAATTACCTTTTTAAAGTTCAGAACAAGTTTTGGTTGTGAAGATTCTCACACAATACATAGCTGAACGGTCATAGAAGTGTTCTAATAAACCTTTATTTATAAAAACCTGCAATGGGCTACCTGTGGCCCACAGGTTCTAGTGTGCTGACCCCTGATTTAAAGATGAAGCCAAAGGTGATTTCTTCTTTTTTAATAATGCTCTATCTCTCAACTCTTTCAGGCTTGTTTTAAAATGGCCTGGAGAAATATCCAGTCAACTGAATTGAAACCAACTTGGGACTTGGACGGAGGGCCTTTCTTCCAGCCCTGAACTAATTAAGGACTGGTTTCTCTTTGACCTAACCTCGCGACAGCTCCGCGAGGATGTGGCACCGTGTTTCCATTCATCTTCTAGCTTTATCACAGCTGTACCATTCCTGTCAGCAAAACTCCGGGGCTGTCAGCATTTTCATTATAATGCTAGCATCTCAGGAGGTTATAAATCTGCCTAAGATAGCCTGAGCTAAAACTTGGCATGACAGCTTCTAGACCAAGAATTTTCTCAAGGATGAGCAAGCTGGCTCAACAAAAAGTTAAGTTCATACTGAAAGCTGGGCCAAAAAATTATCTTTTTAAAGTTCGGAACAAGTTTCAGTTGTGAAGATCCTCACACGATTCAATTTAACAAGCATTTATTGAGTTCCTACCATGGATGGCGTCTGTTATTGTATCTGCCCCACTTTACTTCTCTTGGGGATCTGCATCTCCCCCAATTCATGGCAGCTTCTAATGGAGATGTCAATCAAGGAGGCTTGCCTTGCCTTCCCCCAGAGTAAGTCACGTGACACAAGTGAGCCAATTATATGATCCCAACTCTCAAGGCACAGCATTGATCCAAGGACAGTTTGGGATTGTTTCCTTTTTCAAAGCTGTTACAATTTCTTGGAACAAGAAAATCTCTCTCCTTCTTTGTTGTGATCAAGTGGCGCCATGAAGCTGCTGTGTGGGACGAATGTGAGGGACCATTGGACATCCTGTCGGTGATACCCAGTAGGTGGTTGGATCCAGGATGCAGCTATGGATTTGGGAGTCATTAGTGTGCTTTAAAAAAACAGTATGAAGAGACCTCTGGGATCCTACAGTTCTCTGAAACACAGTTTAAGAGTACTAAGAACACAGCTAGAAAGTAAAAAGTACAAATAACTCCTCAACAAAGATACTGTGCCCCTACTACATGGTTCATTCCAGGCTGGGTGCTGGGCTACAAAGGTGAATGAGAATAATGTATGGTACTTACAAGGAGATACAAATTCAATGCACTTATCAGCTGTGGACTCCGAGTCCCATAAGATTTGGGTAATATGACATTCTGTCCCTCTACTATGACCGATGAAAGCGCAAAGCCTTCCTGAAAGTTTCTGCGGAGTAGCCACTCTCTACACCTTCCTACTTCCACACGATTTGTTTCCACTGAGTAGCAGCCTAGATTAGGAACACATTTATGAACTCCAAGAGCGTGTTATCATCCATTCACTTGGCTTGTATTTGTAGTATTTTGATTTACCTTGCATTTGTGACTATCATATTTTGTCAGCTACCCCAGGACTTTATTGTAAACAGAGATTCTATAATTATACCTCAGGCTGCATAATAGTGGTGCTATGTCTTTGTCGATGAAGCTTTATTCCACTCATTCTACCTATACCACCCTTGAGAGGCCTCTCTCTTCTTTTTTTGTGTCCGTAACAGGGCGTTAGCCTGCCCAATCACTAGTTACCCAAGCCAACCCAAGAAAGCAGCCATAGGATTTTCTCCTGTGGCAGGGCCAACAGAAAAGATAGATGAGACTGCGTCAACTCAGAAACATTTGTTGCATCAGTTAGGTTCACTCAACTGCTGTGACAAATCTAAACATGTTAACCGGTACTGACGAAATTGAAGTTTGGTTTGGGGCCACAAAACAGTCCAAGGTAGATGTTCCTGACTGAGTGTGATACCACATAGTGATTCAGGGGCCCAGGCTCCATCTATCTTGTGGCTCTAGAATACCTATGCCTCATCATCATCATCTATGTCCAGCTGTTATAAAGAAAAAGAGAGTAGGGAGGAGGCACACACCTCCTTCAAAGCCCTGGCCCAGACCAGACCGTCGGACCATCACACAGTTTGTCCCGTGGACACACAAACTACAAGGGCTAGGAAGTGTAATCCATTCAACACACCCTCCCAAAATCCAGTCTCCATGCAGGGAGACAATAGACATAGGTGGTCAACTAGTGGACTCTACCATTCTTGGTTTATCTACTCTGGTTAAGATCACCCCAGTGGATAAAATCACAGGCAAGAGGCTCCATACATTGCCTTTTATCCTCTTTTATCCATCACTCATCTCTTTCTCTTACAACCTCAAGTGTTCTTCCTCTGCAAGACCTCTCACACTCCTCCTAATTCCACCTTTTCTCTTATAACGACAGAAATATAAGAATTCAATAATATCTCCATTGTGACCACGGCTTTATTCTGAGCATTTTACGGACCAAGTCATGAATATCTAAATTATTCATTACATCTAATGGAACACAACATGCAAAATAATCCCAACCTTTCAAGGCCATGGCTCCAAACTCACATAAGGCAACTTTTCCAAAGACATCGTTTATCCTGACAAGTTCTCCCTTTTTCTGAATACAGCAAATTCCTTCCTGATCAGAATTGCCATTCTCATATATACGTCTGTTTCACCAGCATCTAGCACTACCGATGTCACTTCATTAACTGAATTGTCTTTCGTGATCCTAGTTATTCTAACCTGAAAAGATACAGGACACATATTTAGTCAACAAACATTTACTAAGAGCCTACTGTGTAGTTAGCAATGTGAAAGACAATGTGAAAGACACTGGAGATTGGAGGATGAAGAGAATACACTTGCAAGTCACCAAGGATTTACTGAGGGGTACGGAAGACAGGTTATAAACAAGTATTTATAGCCCGTTGCAAGAGAGCTCTGAACAGGTCTTCATAGGATAAGAAAAAAGCACGCACTCGACTCTGCTTGAAGATGTCAGGTTAGTATTATTCACCAGCTCTTATGGTGTCCCCAGTCTGTATTCAGTGTTATGATGGGCAGTGTGAAGGCTACGAAAGAAATAAAATGTTCCGTCCTTGTCCTTGAGGAGCATATCATCTCCATCCACAGAGCAATAATGTTCTCGCCGAGGCTGCATAGAGTGCTGCAACTCAGTGAAAAGGGATGTTAATGATGCCGAAGATGAGGTAAACTTCCTGGGGGAGGTTAAGTCTTCAGCTGGACCTTGAAATTTTGTTTTGATTACGATGGGAGTGACATACGAAACAACTGGCTTTCCAGGCAAAGGAAAGAAATGGAGTAAGAGAGAACAGGGGAAAATACAGCCAGTGTATACCCAAACAGGAAAGACATTAACCTTTCTGTCGTGAAAGGAATTTAGCAGACCAAAATGGAGGAGAGTGTGAGTGGCTTGCTGGAGTCAGCCTTATGAGCTCAGCAGGTAAGATTTAATGTATATACATTTTTAAATGAATTATTTCACACAACAACACACCTCACAGGGAAGCTTCTGTAATTCCAAATTGGGCTAAACTCGGATGTAAAACGTCGACATGAAGAGAAGACAGCCCTTCCTCAGATGGCAGAGCAGCAGAAATAAGACACAAATAGTCAACCCTGTTCTGCTTTCCCTAGTAAAGGCAGATTATTTGCATAAGTGAACAAAAGACATTTTACACAACTTTGGGAACTATTTTTACCTTTCCTCCATAAACATTAATGAAAATCAGAATCCCAGAATCCTAAAAGGAATCTTGGGGGTCAGATTTATTAATTATTCTCTTGTACACTTAAAATGATTACCCATTAAAATGATTAAAAATTACCCAAGATTTGTAATTTTATATTTGGTTGGATGCTGATGTATATTGTAAGTTTTGAGGTACATTGTTCATGTGCCCTGAGTAGTTATGTTTAAAGAAGCATTTTAAAATCAAATGTATTAAGTAAAACATGATATAATAAAAAATAAGAAAGATTTAATGCATATAAATTAGGAGACTACTGAAGCTTTATGAGGACGGGGACTATTTGATAGAAGCAGAGACCCTCATGCCTACGGTGGCCTGATCCATAAACACTTGTGGATTTTTAACCCATGCACAATTTTCACTATCAAGAGTCAGGAAGTGGGCACCTGGGTGGCTCAGTCGGTTAAGCCTCTAACTCTTGATTTCAGTTCAGATCACGATCTCACGGTTTGTGAGAGAATCGAGCCCTGAGTCGGGCTCTGTGCTGACAGCACGAGCCTGGTTGGGATTCTCACTCTCTCTGCCTCTCCCCCGCTCAAAAGAGAGCATGTGCGCGCTCTCTCTCTCTCTCTCTCTCTCTCTCTCGCAAAGTAAATAAACTTAAAAAAAAAAAAAAAAAAAAGGAAGTATTGGTGCTGCCACATCATTCTGGATTGAGTGGCACAACTTTGATCCTCTGGGTTTATGAAGTCAGTATGTAGATGAAAATCAGTTGGAGACATCCTAAGAATACTGCAAGTAAAATTTCCCCAATTTCATAGCGCTGCTTTCTGAAATCTTAATGAGGTTTTCATTTGGGAATCCATGGCAGTCCTTCTGAAATCACTATATATCATGCTTCCCCCTTACTGGTCTCATGTGAACAAGCTTGCTAACTTTTTTAAAGGAAATTTGAGATTTATTTTGTTTCAAAACTGTGTTATTTTCCTAAATTTTTTTAATGTTATTTATTTTAGAGAGACAAAGCAGAGAGAGTGGCACAGAGAGACAGAGACACGGAATCTGAAGCAGGCTCCAGGTTCTGAGCTGTCAGCACAGAGCCTGATGCAGCGCTCGAACCCATGAACTGTGAGATCGTGACCTGAGCCAAAATCGGGTGTTTAACTGACTGAATCGACTGAACAAGTTGCCCGAAAGCTGTATTATTTTTTATCTGAATCTGATCATCTTCTTTTCTAGGTAGATGCAAATTGATTTCTCTGTCCTCTTTACCTTCTCCTGCTGGGTATGACCAGTTGACATCTCGAGTCAAATGAACTACTTTCACATTAGCTACGAGCCTTAAGACTAAACGATCTATTTACAAAAATTAGACTTCTCTTCTTTACAAGCAAAACTTTACATATAAAACTGGGGCCCAAAAACAAATCCCTGTGGGATGCTTTTCTTCCTTACTCTGACTGTTTAAGATAATTCAACTGAATTGCCTATAGGAGTAAACCAGATAACATGAGCAAATGAAGGATCCCTCATATAGTAAAAACAACAAGGCAAACACAGTGAGGAATGGCAAATAATAGAGTCTCAGTGATGGAAAGAAAATGAAGAATAATGAGGCCTGTGGCAAAATCAGTTGCCACGCCCCATCCCAACGGAGCAGCTGCTACAGAGTGCTGGCTTGTCATTTCCATGCACGCAGCTACAGCATTTCCAGATTTTCTCATTTTTCAAAAGATGACATAATTCAGATTTTTATGCGAAATCTCTCGGGTTTTGTGGGTTTTTTTCATTTTGGCAACCACATCAGAGACCCTACCGGTGCTGCCCACTGGCCATTTCTGACCCACATGACCATCTCCCACTTCCCTTTTCAAAAGCTGAAAAAGCAGGTGCTCACTTCCCCCAGACTCCCTACTTTTAGGAATGGCCACGTGACCCAGTTCTTGCCTTTGAGATACAACGAAAAATTTTCTGGGGGCAACTCTAAAGACAAGTTTTCTAGGAAGGTATCGTTCCTTATCTGATAAAAGAAAAAAAAGGTATGAAGAGAAATCATTCACTGCCATGGCTATTACCTAGCTTTTTTGCCCTTAGTTGAAATCACTTATGCGGTGGGATGCCTAGAGGTGTGGCAGCCATTTTATAAGCGCGATGAGGAGAAGAGAACTACGGAAATGTCAGTCTAGAGCTCTGTGTTAGTCTGCTCAGGCTGCCGTAACAAATCACCATAGACTGGGTGATTGGACAGAAATTTCTCTCTCAGAGGTTGAGGAGCCCAAGGTCAAGATGCCAATAAGGTAGATTTCATTCTGAGGCCTCTTCTCTCAGCTTGCAGGTGGCTCTCATCTTGCTAAGTGCTCACATGACCCCTACTTTGTGTACATGCCAGCGGAGACAGCAAGCTCGTTGGTATCATTTATTTTAAGAGCACTAATCCCATCATAAGGGTCCCACCCTCATGACCCACCTAACCCTAATTACCTCCAAAGGTCCCATCACCAAATACCATCATACTGGGGGTTAGGGCTTCATCCTATGAAGTTTGAGAAAACACAAACATTCATTTCATAACAAGTTCTTAAGTTGACAAGCCACTGATAGAACTCTGGGAACATCCACCTCCGTTCATTATGTTATACGAGATAATAAAATGTTTATTATTTAAGCCACTATTAAGTAGGTAGTTGGTACACACAGCCAAAAAATATTCCTAATTGATATAATTTTTTTGTTAAATTCTGTGTATAATTTCCTTACAATGTATTTTCCTAACAATAATTCAGAATTCCTATGTATTAACTGGGATTGTTAAAGATTCAAAGTCTGATATCCTAAATAAAGCTCCATTACTTAGGGTCAGTACTATCTGCTTAGAACTTTCTCAGTAATTGTGTTATGGGTGGTAATTATAAGCTGTTATAAGTGAGTTCCTTCATGCCAATTTCTCTGGGAAGATCTTTAATCTAGTTTGTGATGCTGATACAACTTTGAGGAAGAAAAGTACATCCCTGGGAAAATCTAATGAAAGATTTGGAATTTCTCCTGAGAAAAATGCACTTACACACTTTATACTGATGTCTGAGTATAACTGCATGAGTTTCACAGGCCCCCTGAATCATTCCATGGATGTCCAAATAAAGAACCAATGACTTCGAGGTTGATTTAGAAGAAGTACTAAAGTCAGACCTGGAAAACCATGATTGGGAACGGACACAGAATCAGAAATGACCAGTTTGGGAATGAAGGATAGCCATCCTCTGTAACCAAATAACCCAACAGCTATTTGAGATGAACTCCATGCCACAGGCTACTTGCTCAGGATCCGGAAACAACAGCTCTTCCCTGAGAAGCTGTTATAAGTCTCCGGACACACATACAGCCTTACATTACTTACAGTACTTACAGTAATGTAAGGCAAACCTTACATTACTTCACCTTCTCCACGTAGATTGTAGTACACAGCACAACTAGGCAGAAATAAGCCACCATGAGATGGCATTCCGCAAGGAGGTAGGAGGAGGGGTGCTCTTGCCTTTACCCAATCTGGGCACAGACTCTTGACATATAATAATACTGGGCTATGTGATTATATGCCTCTATCCAGAAGGAGTCTTTAACACGGACTTCTAAGTAGTGTCTTAGTGTTGCCAATTTGCCAGAACTAGTTTTGATTCCCTAGGCCTAAAATGTACACTTCTAAGTTGATTTGTGTCTTAAATAAATAGCAAAAAATTTTACCGCAGCATTGGTACAAGCAAGACTCTGCTCAGTGAAGCCAAGGAATCTGATGGGCTAAGTTCCAGATTCATCTTGGCACGGCTGACCAGCCCAACAGTATGCAACTCTGTGAAAATCTGAACATTTTCCTTTTGAAAGCACATTATTCACAACAGTGTTTTTCTTTATCTAGCTTTGATCGCTCCTAAATCTCAAATGTCTTTTCTAAGTGGGAATATCTTGCAGCCCTACTAAAAAATGAGAAAGCTGGCCATCTTAAATTTTACAATATTAGTTTACATTAGTACTAACATTTCCTGAAGGAAAAACATATAAAGGCAGACATGTCTTCTATAATCTGGAGACTACTTCTGCTTGAGTTTACCAAATTCTACCCTGAGTATTTTGAGTTTGGCTAACAATTAAAAATTTGCCTTTTTTGGATAAAGCCAGTAAAATTTGGACGTTGTTACCTAATGAAGAAAAAGGAGCCTTGGTTATGGCATTATTTTCTGTGGAGAGAAAATAATCTGCCAAGTGAAAAAAGAAATTTCAGGAAAGAAATTACTACAGCAAGTCTGTTTGCATTGTTTTTAGACTCTAGTGCTAAAGACCTTTTGGTGTCATGTATGGGCCAATAAGCACATGATTAAACATTGAGTGAATAAGAACTAAACTATGCATTTTCATCTTTTACTTGTGCCTCTTGGTTGTTTGCAAGCAAATGATGACTTTTTAAAAAAATAATTCATTAGGGGCACCTGGGTGGCTCAGTCGGTTAAGCACCCGACTTTGGCTCAGGCCATGATCTCGCAGTTTGTGGGTTTGAGCCCAACATCGGGCTCTGTGCTCACAGCTCAGAGCCTGGAGCCTGCTTCAGATTCTGCCTTTCCCTCTCTCTCTCTGCCCCTCCCCCCCTCGTGCGCCAGCCCTCTCTCTCAAAAAATGAATAAACATTAAAAAAATAATAATTCATTAAAGCCATACAAGTTAATGTGATATATAAGATAAACGTAGAATGTTTCCAATAAACTTCACCTCTACCTTGGCCATCCCACAGCAATGCCTTATGTCTAGTTTGGTCCTCATCTGATATGTCCTATGTGCTCATCTTTCACAATATCCCAGGACACACGGAAGTCCTAAGAAAGGAGAGTGGAAGCTTCAGTTCTGAGACCTCCTCAGCTGACTGAAATAGTAGTTGTTGACATTCTGAGATTTTTACCATGAAAGTCACTAAAGAACATGAATCCTCAAAGATGTCAATGGGATCACGTAAAGACAACATGGGAAAAAACATCCTTACACACTGGATGTTTGCCCTCTATTCACATCCCTGCTTGCTAATTGCTGTTATGCTTGCTTGTCATTATCCATCTAGAATCTAAACAACCAATTTAACATAATGTGTGTTTGTGGGTTTATAAAACCCCAAATCAGTTAGCTCTGGTGCACAACAAACCATCCCAAAATGTACCAGTTTAGAATAACCCTTTATTATGACTCATGAGTCTACAGTCACTTAAATGGTTCTACCAATCGAGAGGAGGCTTGATTGTCTCGGCTAAGCTCTTTCATATCTGAAGTTTTGCCTGGGAAACTGAAATGACTCCACTCTAGTCCACATAGGATCTCATCCTCCACCTGGCTGTCCAGGCCTGTTCCCATAACGACTGACAGTGTTCCAAAAGGAAGAGTGGAGAGGCACCTAAGGTGTCTTGAGACCAGGCTCTTAATTCACACACAATCACCTGATGGATTCATTCTATTTGTCAAAGAAAGTCACAAGCCCCGCCAAGGATTGCCCATATGGGAGAAGATACAAAATCTCCCATTGCAAATGTAAGGGATATAGGGAGAGGTGAAGAGGAGAGCTATTTTTGCCACAGAAACATGATAAACCTCCCAAGCAAAAAAATGTTTCTTTGTAAGGGGTTTAATTTGAAATAAGGAGAACTCTTTGTAACACCAATGGGTCTTCACAAATCTAAGCACATTACCAGGTAAGGCCCGGCTTCCAGTTCGTGCAGACCCCCAGCTTATTCCTCAGTTCTGTTGCCCACTCCCATCAAACAATCTTTCAGTTCCCACACAGGAAGGAGAGTTCGGAGGACAATGTTTGTTGAAAAGTAATTTAGGCAGCCTCTGGCCCGGAATGCATCCACTGAACTGGAAGATTCAGGAGCTACAAAAATAAAACACTTGATGGACAAATAAATGCTTGGCTCTTTCTAAAGGAGGGGGCTGGAGAGCACAGGAACTGGCAGGAAAGGTCAGTACAAGAACAAACATACCACACAGCGCTCGCCAAGGTACCACAAACTCCCGGGGAGGCTCAAAGCCCTCGGGGGCAAAAGGAGGAGGAGAGGGAAAGCTCTTAACAGAAGGAAGCCGAATACCCATAAAAGCCAAAGACAGAGAAAATGAAAACAACACAGAGGCAATAGAAATCTGGAGGACCCAAAATAAAATGAGTTCAGTTTCAACAAAGTTCAAAAATACTAGTCTTTCTGGAAAATGAATCACTGGCATGCATGCCAATTTCACTGATGGCATGTCTTTAATATTTGTATATACAGCACCAAATAGAAATAGCTCCTTGATATTTAAAGAGTTTATTCCCAAGCCGTGGATTATCTGGTCCTCTGTTTCTCCTCCTTCTATTTCCTTTAGCCTAGGTAGTTTGGCAGGTAAATAGAGATTTACAAAACACACTAATAGAAGAAAATAGCAGAGGATAATAAAAATTAAGACTACTATGTAACAGAAACTTTATAAATGTTAAATGTTAGCATCCTAACAACCCAGAGAGGAAAGTATCATTACATCCCTTGAAGAAAGTCAAAACTTGAGGGGCGCCTGGGTGGGTCAGTCGGTTAAAGCATCCAACTTCGACTCAGGTCATAATCTCATGGCTTGTGGGTTCGAGCCCCACATCGGGCTCTGTGCTGACAGCTCAGAGCCAGGAGCCTGCTTCAGATTCTGTGCCTCCGTCTCTCTCCGCCCCTTCCCCACACTCTATCTCTCTCTCTCTCCCTCAAAAGTAAATAAACATGAAAAACAAATTAAAAAAGAAGAAAAGTAAAAACTTGGGACACCTGCATGGCTCAGTCACATAGGGGTCTGACTCTTGATTTTCACTCAGTTTGTGATCCAGGTTGGTGATCCCATGCTGAGCATGGAGCCTGCTTGGGAGTCTCTCTCCCCTCTCTCTCTGCCCCTCCCCCCTCAAAATAAATATAAGAAGGAAGGAAGGAAGGAAGGAAGGAAGGAAGGAAGGAAGGAAGGAAGGAAGGTAGGAAGGAAGGAGAAAGAAAGAAAAAGAAAGAAAGAAAGAAAGAAAGAGAAAGAAAGAGAGAGAAAGAAAGAAAGGGAGAGAGAAAGAAAAAGAAAGAATCAAAACTTTAGGATTAGAACAGTAAACTAACTTTCACAAGGTCTCACTTCTTACATGCTCAGGATTCCAACCCACTTGTGCCTGACTTCAAAGCCCAGTGCTTTAACATGGTTCCTTAGAACTCTGAGACCAATTAAAGGCCTCCATTTGACTGTTGGGCACCCAGACCACTGTGACTGGTTGAGCTGCCGATATTAATCCGTGTCCTGGGTTAGTGACGGACCCTGGGCTTGAGACAGTTCTGCCACCTTCTGGTCCAGGGCCCGTGCTCCCACCACATTCCTAAGGGCACAAAATCCAGTTAATGTCTTCACTCATTTGGAAATTGTTTATTGAGCAGCTGCAGGGGAGCACAGCGTGAACAATACACTGAGTTCCCAGCAGTTGCAAGATGAACACTGGATTGTAAGGAACCCTGAAACACAGAGCAAAGAAAAGCATGGGGATTCAATTACCCATTATTCCTACTTTTTCCTCCTTCCTTGTTCCTTTGATGTGTGTTCGTCCTTCTCTTAGTCACCCCGCTCCACAGCACTTTATCACAGCAGTATTTTAGCCAGTAGTATTTTAACGACTCAAGAAGAACTGATTGGGCTCCTGCTCCCCACATTTGGGAACTTTTTCTGTAATTAAAGGATTGAAAAACACTGAAGACAACAGCTCTGAAACTTCAGAAGTCCTAAATACCTTGACTATCTTCACAGCAGTCTCTTAATCCCTCCAGTATGGTGGTAAAACCCACTGCCAAGAATCTTCTCCACAGGGTGCTTACAGAAATATCTCCTTTTGCAGCAGTTTGATGTCTTTTTTTTTTTTTTCATTAGCACTATGCTAAAATGTCTAGAGGAAGTTAGCCAGCCTAGGGTAATATCTCAGAAAGCGAAGCTTGAGACAAGGGCTGGGGTGCGGATGGTTTTATAGGAGTCAGCCCCAGAAAGCAGAGGTGAGGGAGAGGCAAAAGCAATCCAGGAGAGCGAGCAAAGACAATAAAATTGTATGTTGGTGTGCTGGTTACCTCTGTGGACAAGTACAGCTCACTCCTGCTGAGGAGCCTCAGACTTGTCTCACCAGACGACAAGCCCAGAATAGTCACGCGCTGCCTTCCATTAGCCTTTGAGGCAAGACTGCTCCACAGTGCATTAACTTCCCCGCACTTCCAAGGCCTGTCTCTGGGTGCCTGATCATCCGTCTGTGGCTCCAGAAAGGCCCTCTAAGGCAGCAGAGTAGAAAGATGCCACTTCCCACACTTGATGAGGGATTCTGGTCACTTGCATGGATCTGTCCACCTCAGTGGCACTAAAATCGGAAGGCCCGACAGGATGCCGTGCATTGCATCATCAGCATCTACCAGAAGTAACATTACTCGTTTTGAAATAGAAGTAATTAGAGATTCTGTTTGGTACCTTGTAATTTACAAAGTGCCCTTCACATACATAGTTGCATTTAGTTCCCATAGTAGACATACTATGAGATTGACCTTATTATTATCACATTTCCTCATAAAGATCTGAGGATCAGAAAATCTGACAATGGTAAGAATACCCCTTCTTACTGAGAGTTCTAGTCTGCTCCCTCCAGTCAGAATTGACTTAATGAGAACATCTTCATTGGAATGGTCAGTGTACTCTAAACCCCCGCCTTGGAAATGCTAAGCAAAATTTTTAATTATCAAATGATTTCACAACCATGAACACCTGGCCTAATAATACTGCAGTGGACAGATGTCAACAACTTATAACTTTCTCATCCTCTGATACATAAATCAGAACTATAGAGGCCAAGAAATAATTAACAGGTTCCAGTTTATCTTAAAATAGCCACCAATATAACTCATATGGCAATTCCAGCAATATGAATGTTCATCCCTCATGCCAAAAAATCCTCCATAGAAATCTGTTACTGAAAACATTATGTGGCCACATTCCCATCTGCAGAGATGCTTGCTTTTCTCTGTTCCGTGCCAGAGTACTTAATCCAGTCATCATAATAAATTGCTGTTTTCCCTGCCCTCTTTATACAATTATTAGCATACGTATCTGAAAAATTCTTGAGGTCTTAAGAACAGAGGAAGCTCTACCAGAAACGTTAATAGAATCACTCCCACGTTTCACTCCTCTAATCTTTGCTTTATCAAAAAGTTATGCAGCTAAGTATATTTTTTATGAAATGTCACCGTGCATTTCAAACGAGCTCAAATTATGTTTATTTTCATCCTTTATCCTGTCTGTGTCCCAGTCTTACTCAGCAAATTCTGTATTTGTTAATAAAAACAACCATAACTTCATTTGCTTTGTCTACTGGCAGAGAAACACATATACTATCATATCATATGGTTATTATATGACACTATGACACATATAGTCATTGCAAACAGAGCAGATGAACTAACCTATAGAATGTAAGTTTACTGCCAAGAACAGTAAAATCAAAATAAAATTGCTGAAAGAAAGGAGAAAACATATGGTTTGTAGGTCTGCCTACTTGTCATAAAATGGAAAGATACAATTAATTATTCCAGTTCTTCTTAATACTAAAATCTATTTATTACCTACCATTCCTAACTATTCCAGTCAAATGGTATGATGGTGTAAGATTCCTACCAAAGGAAAACTATATCTATGCCACAGTTTTCCATTCTTCCTTATGATTATTATTTCCTATTGCTCTCTTTTGATGTATTTTGCAAACCACATCAGGGCCAGAGAGCCTCCTACCAACTTCCCTTCAGTGTTTATAGAAGGGTTTACTGTGTCTCTTTCTTCATCCTTTGATATCAGAAAGGTTCAGTCTACAAAACCAGAAGGATTAAAGGGCCGTTTATCAAGAAATTATTAATAGCAAAATTCTGGGTAAAGTCAACACACCACGTTTGACAGATTGGGACATGCTTCTAATATATTTGCTCAACTTCAGAGAAATGTTCCACCCAAGCAACCAAGAAAATAACTCATTAAATGTTCAAAAGGCTAACTGGTTTTTATTTTAGGCTAAGCTAATGAAAAACAGTTGTTTTCCCACAATATGTATGAAAACTTCAAGCATCACTTGCAGAAGGCAGATCTGGATCTCCTGGCCAACCTCAAACCCTCTGGGAGAAAGAAGCTCACATCAATTATTTTTCACAACCAAAATGCGAAACAGAAGTAATTTCCTAATGATGACAAAAGCAGGGATCTGAAAGTGCCCCCGAGAATGTACGGCAATGGGGGCACCATAGTGTACCCTTCATGTCATTATTAGATGTCCTTCTTGAAATCATCTATTCCAGTTGGAAATATACTTTGTGCTTTCGTATTTTGAACACTTTACAAGAAGTAACATTTTCTATAAAGGGAAAACATATAGAGCTCTGTTAATCGAGTTAAAAAATATCCCCACCCAGTATTTCTTTAGCTACTACACCTCAGTAACAGATCACCCTTTATCTCTATTTGCATTCATTTATGCAAATATGAGCACCTACTCTGTGCCAGGTACTCTACGATACACCGGGGATAAGAAAATGAAGAAGAGGTAGTTTCTGTACTGGTGGTGGCGGGGAGGTGGGATCACCTTCCAACAGTGGAAAATGTAACCAGATTAAGATGACAGAGCAAGTAAAACACGTTCTACTGAAACCATACAGACTAGATAGATGTGAGACCAAAGGAGGCAACAGTTCAGCCTCTGCCTAAGAGATTCAGGTTCACATGGAAGGTGACTTTTGTTCTTACTCTTAAATGAAAAGTATTCATCAGGGTAAGGATGATGGAGTGGGGGCAAGGTGTGACTTAAGGCATGTGTGCAAAGCTAGAGTGAAGCATGTCGTCCAGAAAAGCAGGAGATCTGGCTGCAAAGATGCTGGTAGCAGATGATGGGAAAAGTTTTATGCTATACTATGTAGGTCAGGATATAGAAGATCAGAACTTCTCAGATTATTAATAAATGTCCTGATAACACAGAACCAATATATTTCCCTCAGGATTTAAAGCTGAAGATTAAAGCAACTTCCAGCTCGGGCCAAAATTATTTGAAATTCATATGTTTCAACTTTAAAATTCATGCTAGTTTATGCCCTAGTCTATAAGATATCCATGTTTATTTGAACATTTTTAATGTTTTAATTTCCATTGAGAAACTAACGCTCCAGGAGGTGGCAGAGGAGAGGGGCTGGGTTTCTCCTACTCATCCTGGAACTCTGCACACCAACAGCCAGTAAGTATTTATCGAGCCCCTACTACGTGCCAGGCACTATTTGGACTGGCACACCACCACGTACTCCTGTCGAGAAGCTCTGGGGGGC
Source organism: Panthera leo (assembly GCF_018350215.1). Classification (NCBI taxonomy): domain Eukaryota; kingdom Metazoa; phylum Chordata; class Mammalia; order Carnivora; family Felidae; genus Panthera; species Panthera leo. The sequence continues at coordinate 141,944,332 of NC_056687.1, read as the reverse complement.
AAATGGGCAACCATTTAAAGGATTAAAGATGGTGTAACAGGTTGGGTTCTCTGGAAGCAGGTACTGACCATAAGGGGTGTAAGATGTTTATGAAGGATCAAGACACATGAAGGGAAGAAAGAGAGATGAAGCATGAATGGGTAAAGAGCAAGGTAGAACTAAGATGCAGGCCTAACCATGCCTTGGCCAACCCAGTAGGAAGCTCAGGAACAAGCACGGCTCTTCAGAATTGGCCAGCTTCCAACAGAAATAGCCAGGCCTTCATCTCTCCATCACTCAGCCCTGGGTGTAGCCCTCCAGGGAAGGGATCCAGGTGAGTCAAGAAGGTCAGGGGAAGTCTGCAGCTGAGGCAGCACCTGAAGGAGCTGAAAGCTGATGCTACCTACGGACCACACTCTGCTGCAGAGAATCAAGGAGGATTCTTGATGTGGCATGTCTCCACATCTACCAGGGTGGGGAAGTGGTGTGAGAAGGATTACTCTAGGAACCGTAGGAAAGGAGACACTTCTGCAATAGTATAACTGAGAGCAGATAAGATTTGCTATTCCTTCTTTCTCCTTGCTTTAACTTTTTAAATCAGGGGAAACTCGGCAGAGGAGCATGCTGGTGGAATGGAGACATGATGTGACAACGTTGCTTTCAAAGTTTTTCTCCTGAATGCTCACACACCCCTTATTAAATGGCACTTATGCCATTTTCTATGGTTCATCTGGCACCATCACATGAACCATCTCATTTGTTTGATACTCATAGCAAATCTACAAAAGTAGATTATAACAGAAATAAGGCAGATTACATTGGCTCGCTGCTCCCAGCTGCATAATACAGGACCCCAGAGAGCCATCCAGTCCTTCCATAAAGAATCTTCACCCAAATCCAACAAGGGGGTGGGGGTGTATAACTGCACCATAGAGTGAGTATTATTGGAGCTATTTAGCACACACAACAGAGATCTGTGCCTATCGCAGTGTTATATGTTTAACTATTGTATTAGTCAGGATCCTCCAGAGAAACAGAACAAATATAATGTGTATACAGAAAGAAAATGAGAGATTTATTTTAAGGAACTGGCTCATGCAATTGTGGAGGCTGGCAAGTTCAGCATCTGCAGGGTAGGCGGCAGGCCAGAGACCCAGGGGAAAACTGCACTTCAAGTTCAAAGGCAGTCTGCTAATAGATTATCCATTTCATCAGGGCCAGTCAGTCTTTGCCTTAAGACCATCAACTGACTGAATGGGACCCACTCATACTGTGGAAAGTAACCTGCTTCACTCAATGTTTACTGTCTTAAATATTAATCCTGTGTTGAAAAAAAAAACCTCACAAAGATATCTAGAATAATGTTTGAGCAAATATCTGGAGATACTGTGGCCTAGCCACGTTGATACATAAAATTATCCATCACTACTATTAAGATAATAAAGATACTACACCAAAATAGTCCAATTAGTACTATGCACATTAATTTTCATATGATAGAAAGTAATATAGAAGTTATCACGTTGTTTTCACACAAAGTTTCCTTTTGTTTTGTTTTTTGTTATGCGGTCGTTTTAGCCTTCTGTATCTGTTAAGAGCTCTTGAATGCAAGCAACAGAAACTGACTCTGGTTGTCTTAATCAAAGGCAATTTATTGGAAGGACATGAAGACTTGACAGAATCAACAAAAACTTGGGAGACCAAGCCTATAAAATGGAAAGGAACCAAGGTAACTGCAGAGGCTAGACAGCCAGGAGACCACACTACTATAAGACATTGCAACTACTCACCCCTAGATGTCACTGCCCCCCACCCCTGGGCCATGTCAATATTCATGATATTGGTGCCATTATCTTTGTGCTGTTCAACGAAGATTTAAAGTCACCAGGAGACATTAGATTGTCCAAGTCTGAGTCACGTGCCCACTCTTTAGCCTCTTCTCCAGGCACAGAGAATATTGGAAATTTTGGGCTTCCATAATGTAAGATAATACCCCACATTCAACAAGATGTACAGCATGATGGATTCCCACAAAATGAAAAGAATGTTCAGATAGTTGTAACCAAAGAGTAATGAATAAATACGAAAAGGCAGGCATCAGGTTTACTTACTCTATTCTCAATTTGTAATGCATCCTTTTGTCTATTCTCAAAAAAATCTGAGAAGAACATGGAGACTCCAAAGGGATTCCAATCAGGTGGCTGTGAGCCAGAGTGTCTAGCTCTCACATCTGTTCTTTTATCCCTATCCTGAATGTTGACAGTGGTGAGGCCAGAAAATCCATCCAGGGTATGAGCAGGGTTTGGGCAGGAGCCCTAAAGGAATTAATTTATGGCCAAACACAACTGGTCTGCAGCTGATCTCACAAGGAATTCAGGAGGTATGCAACATAGCTCTCGATACACAAGTTGGTTTCCAAGAGACATCATTATTTAATATATATTTATTAAATATCTACTGTAGGCCAGGCAACGTTCTAGATGCTGGAAATAAACAAGTGAAGAGAAAAAAAGATAAGATCTTTTCATGCTACTGAAATTTACATTCTAATGGAGGAAGTCAAAGAAGAAACAAACAAACAAGCAACTGTTCCAGATGATGCTAAGTGTCATACAAAAAGCAAAGCAGGAAGAGGTGACAGAAAGTGAAAGGAAGTGCTATTTAAATAGGGTTTAAGGGGGGTGCGGGGGGGGGGGGGGGATGGGGGATGGGCATTAAGGAGAGCACTTGTTGGGATGAGCACTGGGTGTTGTATGTAAGTGACGAATCACCGGAATCTATCCCCAGAACCAAGAGCACACTGTATACACTGTATGTTAGCCAACTCGACAATAAATTATATTTAAAAAATAAATAAATAAGTAAATAAATAAACAGGGCAGTAGATATGAGCTCTCCAAGCAGGTGACATATGAGTAAACAACTGAATAAAATAAGTAACAGCACGAGATGTATAACTGGAGGAAGAATATCCCAGACAGAAGATATGCCTAGTGCACAGACCCAGAGTTGAAAATGTTCTTGATATATTTAATAAATAGCAAGTAGGTTTGTATGACTGGAGTATAAGGAAGTATAATAGCAGATGAGGTTAGAGAAGTAGCAGGGTCTAGATCATGTTAGGACCTTGTTAAGTTTTGTTAAGAGGCTAAGAAGTTTGGGTTTTATTCTAAAGTGGGAATTTATTTAAATATTTTTATCAGAGAAGTGGTGGCATATAACATATTTTTAAAGGGTTACTTTGGCTACAATGTTGAGAAGACACTTCTAGGGAGAGGACAAAAACAGAGCATCTAATTACACTGGTCCGGTGAGAAATTATGGGGTTTGCTTGCACTAGGCTCTTACAGAAGTACATGGTCAGGCTATGTAAATGTTTGGAACATGGAACCAACAGGATTTTCTGTTAGGAGGTGCAACATAAAACAAAGAGAAAAGGCAATGATGACTTCAAGGTTTTTGGCCTGAGCAATAGTAATGATAGAGTTGCTACCAATCGAGATGGGGAAAACTGGAAGGTAAGAGTTAGACAAAGAATTGTAGTTTGGGACACGTTAAAGGTGGGATTTCTGTTAGACATCCAAATGGAAATGTTAAAGTCATAAAGATGAAAAGGATCCAGGAAAGAGAATGGAGACTGAATAGCTGGAGAGGCGGGTGGAGAACCAAGAGACTGTGGTGTGCTACTGAATGCCAAAAGATGGAAAAGTTTCAAGGGCGAGCGAATGAGAAACTTTGTCAGTACGATGAGGACCACATCCAGTAAGATGAGGACCACCAGATTTGGATTTAACAACATGGAGGTCATTGGTAACCTTGACCACCCAGTTTCAGAGGACAGAAGGCTTACTGCACTAGATTCTACTGAAAGTGGAAAAGGCAATAGACAAGTTTACTCTCAAGGAGAGCAGGGAAATGGAACAACAGCTAAAGGAGTAAGTGAAGTTGAACATAATTGGTTGGTTAATTTGCTGGTGGAAGTATGTGAATGTTCCTTCCAACTGCTTCTAGTTTCTCAGCAAAATAAGCAAGGTCTTAGTGGGAGGCAGGGCAGGGAGAGGAGAGGTTGAAATCTGAGGAGAGAAGAGAAGGTATGTAACAATGATTTGCCTAATATCCATTTTCTCTTTCTTCCTTAGTAAGAGAACTATTTTTAGCTGGGCCCTTGGTTACCTAGAAGAAAGACTGTATTTTCCAAACTCCCCTGCAGTTAAGTGTGACCAGTCGACTAAATTGTGGCAAGAGAGAAGTATGCAAAAATGCTATGAGACTACCAGAAAAGTGCTTCTGTTCAGAGGGGCCTCATTTGTTTCTCCCCTTCCTCCTTTCTACTTCTTGTAACTCAGATGTGATTGACATTTCAGCCGCCATCTATCTTACCTCGGGGATAGACGTTGAGTGCAAAGCATGGCAGGGCAGAGACATGGAAGTTTCTTGGGTCTCTCATGACTCTGTGTGACTGCTAAAGAAGCCAAGAACTACCTTTCTGTGTTTTATATTAGAAGATCCATCAGTGGGTTTCTGTTATGTGCCGCTGAATCTAATTCCAACAATATATGGGAGTATGAGAATGCTGAAAGGGGCAATGCCATGGATGTGCCAAGCCAACTAGAGCTGTGTGGTTATATATTTAGAGTGATCTTAGTCATCATGGTTATATTTTTCTCTGTTGCTTGAGTGCAGAGAAAAGAGATTTATCAGAGTTGGAGTTTTGCCAAACATACTGAAGAGAGACAAAAGTGTCAAGAATGCAGGCAGCAGAGTGATTATCATGATGGAGACTGGGATCTAAATGAAGAAACAAAGAAAGTGAAGACATGGCAGAGCTGAGGGACAGTGAAAATATACTAACATTCTTGGATTAAAGGTCCTAATGGGGTTGAAGAATTGATATGAGTATGAGATGCTTGAAATTGAGAGGGTAAAGGTATGCAGGTATACTTGGCATTAGCATTTAAGGCATGCCCATGGGATTGGGTGACTGAGATGGAGTATGAGACAAGATGAAAGCAGCTCAGATCAAAGTCATGTTGAATCCCATGCACTGGACCTAGACCCAGACCAGGCTGCCTTTACAGACAGACATCTAACTTAGTCACATGAAAATTTTGCTGAGCTTTCTAAATTTGTTTTTGAAAAATTGTTGATTTGGTACCTCATTACTATCACAATCGAATCAGAACCATCCCATTTGCGCTTACAGTGCCTATCTTTTGAATATGAACTGATTGTCAGGTTATTACGATCAATCACTATTACAGAGTTCACTGTGAAGAGGGTAAGGGTAAATATTAACAGCCCTGTTTTTTTTAATTAACAACCTGAGACAGAGAATGAATAACTTGGGGAAGAACACACATACAAAGAGCAGGTACTGTCAGTGGCTTTCTAAGTGGATAAGTCTAGCTTTCTTGGGGGATAAGTACCCTCATCAGAGTAACTTAGGAAACAGGAACCTTCTTTCCCTACTAACTTTGTGACACAGAGTGAAATTCTACCCTCCATTCCAATGGGAATTACACTACTCCGAAAAAAAAGAAATGAAGAGAAGCTTCCTCTCTGTTAGCTTGGGGCAGACTCTAATCCTTTTAAGCACTTATGAAAACCGACACGTATTTCTCTGACCTTGAAATCAGACTGGAATCTGAAGTTTTGTTGTTGTTGTTGTTGCTCCGATTGTACTTTTTATGGGCCCCCAATGTAGCAAACATTAAAGTGAGCTTGGTTTGCTTAAGGCAAGAGTGGGAGCCTGGGGCCCTGCATACTTGGGTTTTCCACTTATCCATGTTGGGGACAGGAGAGGGTTAGTTTCTTATGCCAGAAAATCTTGTCCCTGGCAAGATTTGAAAAACTGACAAAGAGAGATGAATAGGAGAAAATTTTTTTAATATACATTTTTTTTAATATAAGATTTACTTGACATGGGACACTTCATAAGGAAATTAAGACCTGAAGAAACAATAACCAGAGTATTTTTATGTTAGGTTTGATGATGAGTGGACAGCCATAGAGGAAGATGACAGATCAAGGAGTATGAGGTAACTGTTTAAACTGGGGGAAACTCGGGGTGCCTAGGTGGCTCAACTGGTTGAGCGTCCGACTTTGGCTCAGGACGTGATCTCACAGTTTGTGGGTTTGAGCCCCCCGTTTGGGCTCTGTGCTGACAGCTCAGAGCCTGAAGCCTGCTTCAGATTCTGTCTCCCTCCCTCTCTGCCCCTCCCCCACTTGCACTGTCTCTCTCTCTCTCTCTCTCTCTCTCTCTCTCTCTAAAATAAATAAACATTAAAAAAATTTTTTTTAACTGGGGGAAACTTAGCAAGGCCTGTTCCTCAGGATTCTCCTAGGCATCCCTCCCAGTATAGGGAAGACATCTCTCACATCAGCGTTCTATGATGAACTGTTTCAAGAGAAAGAGTTGAGGGTGGGACAGAAGGTCACAGTAACCTTCCTGCTCCTTCCATTTCCCTAAACTCCTTTACCCTAAAATAGTCAACATGCCACGGTGCCATATTTTGGGGTAGCATTTCCTGAACCCCATCACATGTTTGGCAACCACTCCAGACACCCACTGAAGGGACAACAGTTTGAAAATAGGGATCAAGGGGCTCCTGAGTGGCTCAGTCAGTTAGGCGTCTGACTTCGGATCAGGTCATGATCTCACGGTCCATGGGTTCTAGCACCCCATTGGGATCTGTGCTGACAGCTCAGAGCCTGGAGCCTGCTTTGGGTTCTGTGTCTCCCTCTCTCTCTGCCCCCCCCCCCCCTCTGCTGGTACTGTCTCTCTCTCTCTCTCTCTTTCTCAAAAATAGAAAAAAACATTAAAAATTAAAAAAAAAAAAAAAAAAAGGAAATAAGAGAGTTTAACCCCCATTTTGAATGATGGACTGCCTGACTCTAGTCTACACATTCAATTTATGGCATGGCTAAGACCTAAACTAAAATGTTTTTAAAATACCTACATATGTATATGTATTTATTATGATACTCATTTATTTACTTATTTCTGTATGTAATGAGTTTGTAAGACACAAGGAAATGGAGGGAAGACTGAAAGGTGCAAATCCTCACTGTCCTTGACCTTTTCTTTGTGGTTGCTACCTTCCTTCTTTTAGAAATCTCTGAAAAGCAGAGGGTACTTTTAAATAATTTAAATTGTAATTATTAGAGTTGGATTCTAAAAAAAAAAAAAGATGAGAGTAATTAAAAAGAGATTGGTAAATACATTCTATAATCTGAAAATTTTCAGATTCTCCAGATTTTTCATATGATTGTATCCACTATAAAAGGTAACCTAGTTATAACCAAACCAAGTGTAACCATTGGTGCAAAGGTGCCATGTCCCTGAGCAACAGGGGGTCTTAAACTTTAGAACACATAAGAATCATGGTAGAGTACAGATTCCTGGGCCATGCTAGCCTGAGAGTCTAAGCCAACAGGTTTGAGATACAGCCCCAGAATCTTCAATCATTATTTTTTTTAATTTTTTTAACGTTTCTTTATTTTTGAGAGACAGAGAGCATGAGCAGGGGAGGAACAGAGAGAGAGAGAGGGAGACACAAAATCTGAAGCAGCCTCAAGGCTCTGAGCTGTCAGCACAGAGCTCAATGACGAGCTCGAACCCACGAACCGTGAGAACATGACCTGAGCCAAGGTTGGACGCTTAACTGACTGAGCGCCAGAAGCCCCACCAAAATCTGCACTCTTAACAAACCTTCTCTGATAAACAAGATGTTTCCCAATATTCTTCTAAGATCCTAATTGTAGGAATTACCTAAAAACATATAATCTCTACAGGTGGAAATAAAATGACTTTTTTTCTATATCCAGGTAGGCACTTCTATATTACAGAAATAGAAGGATCCATCTTATCAGATGTATTTGCTTTTACATATATATTTTTTCATTTATGGTACTGAACACTCCTCAATATGCCAAGCATAGATAGTGCTGGAATTTCACATCTATGGTTTCCTAAACGTGTCAGTGAATCTGACTTGTTGAGGCCTTTGTTAGGGCCTGGAATGTCTTCACCAGTTTGAAGCATTATGCCATCATAAAGGGTAGCACATCAGCTTTCTAACAGTTTATACACAATCTCTTTGAATCATTGCCATTTTGCAGAATAACAGAATGAAACCCGGGATAGATGTGTTTTATTAAAAGGAGGAATGACAGAGCATATAAAATATCAGGAGCTTGAAGCTCCTAAGAAAACCAAAGGAAATGTTGAAGGGAGGCTAAAAACAAATCTTGTCCAAATGCACAAGATTCCCTATCTTGAGGAGGTCTGACCATATGGTTTGCTAATTGATAAAGCTACCAGGACCCCCAGGTTGGCCTCACTCTCTCCCTACACATTCAACACCGCTCCATTTCCATTCTCATATCTCACCTAGGATTTCTATTTGTTTTATAGGTCAGAATTTTTAAAAAGAAAAGTGAATGTATTCTTCATAAAGTCAACTTAATCATAAATATAAATTTATGATGATCTGTTGGTATCGTTAAGAAGCTGTTCCTTTAGTTCGTGAAAATGCAATAGAAAATACTGCATTTAAATCAGCAATATTTTGGATGCCACTCACTCTATAAGTAGGCAAACTTTTGTTTTTGAGATTCAAGAAGAAAAAATTTTACATGGATTGTTGTTAACATACAAACCACTTCCCAAGCAGATCTCTTTGTATATTCAGAGCAAGGTAAACACATAGGTGTCTATTCCTTTATCCCAAAGGATTGCTCAGTCGTGACACAGGTAAGGCTGACTTTTTTGAATTTTGAATGTAATTATTTTGTATTCAGAACACTGAATAATGGAATTTAAACATTCCTGAGAAAAGCTGTCTCTAGATGTTACATATTTTAACTTCAACATTTTAAGTGCTTGGTTGGTTGGTCGGTTTACCTGGCAAAACGTAAGGTGACTTACCTAGGTTACTATATACATTGTTGAATAATTTGAGGTTTAAAAGGATTTTATGCCTATTAAATTATGGAGGAAGTTGGGCAGAGTGGGATAATTACTAAGTAACAGTTTTATTTCCTCTACCACTTAACTGGTTATAAGAAAAACAAGACTATAATTGCTTTTTGTATGTTGTATTGCAAGAAGTTTTGTCCCCAAATCATATGCTTAGCTCTAGGCTACAGTTAATTGGCAGTGAATGCAGGGATATTGTTTGCTGGAAATTAACTCTCATTTAGAAGATTTTCTGAATACACTGTGACCTTGGGGACTAAAGGGAGGAACTTTCAAATAGGGCTTCAGAATCATTAACAGTTGAGGAGATCATTTAAAAGAGCCCGCCTGCTTGTACAGCTAAGTGAGAGAAAGTCAAATTTTCCCTCTTTGGTGCCATGAATCCCCATAAAATCATCATCAAGATGTTGAAATATTTACTAAGTGCAAACAGTAAGCTAGAAAAAAAGGAAGGAAGATGGAAAGAAAGAAAGCGAATCTACAATATTCCTCAGAGATTGTCTTCAGAGTTTTCTCTTTGCACAGCAGTTGCCCCATCGTCAATGACAAGCATTTAGGCTACACAGGACATGAGCTGAAACACTGGAACCAGCATGCCCCTTTTCATCAGTGGGAAATCATGTCTTCTTTTCGTATCCCACTTGATTCAAATTGACTTATGCTCAATTGCCATTCAAAGATTGCCCAATATTTTGTGAATAAATAGCAATAGCTTCCATATATTAAAAATAGTTGAGGACTTTGTGTTTCCTCTCCCCCAACCTCTCTGCCAGGTGGTAGGTTACAGTGAAAGTAAGTCTCAGGCTAAAGTCTGCCACTCATGCAAACGTTTAACAAGTAGGAATACCAACACAGTCATTCAAACTGTGGTATTCATAGTGCTGTTACCCAAATATCTCCAACTATCTACTTTGTGGTCACAAAGATAGCTTCATATTTGCCCATACAAGACCCTCCAGAGAGAGCTCAGTCTTTCCTTCTTCTAAGACAATGAACAAAGGTCCAGCTCATGGCTGCTCTGTCGGGCTCTGAGAGTGATAGCAATGCAGAATAAACCCTCGGTGGACATACAGAATGAGAAAGAAACAAACCTTTGTTGTTTTAAGGCAGTGAGATTCTAAGTGTAATTTGTTACTGCAGCACAGCCTGGCTATCCCGACTGACGCAAAGTTGTCACTGTAAGCTCAGTGAAGTCCCCATTTTTTGTCCTTTATTTTTAATCCAACAGTGATTTTGAATAAAAAGCTCACTCTGAAGTAAATGCAATGTCCTCACAGTAGGATCAACTAGAATCTCCCATATTCAAAGTGAGGAAGGGTAGCAAGTAGGGACGAGCTAACTGCTGTATCTAGGGAAATATGCTGAAGTGGCTAGACTCACCAGATTTTGACCCATTCACGCAATGACAAGGTATGGGGGAAATCAACATTGCCAACCGCATATCTTAGAAACCATTCGTTTAGGGCACCTGTGTGGCTAAGTCAGTTGAGTGTCTGACTCTTGATTTTTAGCTCAAGTCATAATCCCAGGGTCATGGGATCAAGCCCCACATCCGGCTCCACGCTGAGTGTGGAGCCTGCTTAAGATTCTCTCCCTCCCTCTCTGCCCCTCTCCCCAGCTCACACTCCCTCTTGTTCAAAAAAATTCTTTTAGTCAACGAAAAAGTATTTCTCGTCCCTTATGCTAAATAGTGAAGCCTGTTGTGCAGACTCAAATAGCTATCACCTATTCTGAAGTTTGGATTTCCAGTTAGGGTATCTTGAAGTATTAATTAACCTCAAATATTAATTTAACTTTAGGGTATAAATTAATCTACTGTGTACATATATATCACAGCCTAAACTGAAGTATTATAATTAATTACAGACAATACAATATCAGTAAAATAACTCAAGCCCTGGTCTCATCTATTTACAAAAAATAGCCTCATCTCTTTTCTAAGGATATATCTCCCATCGAGATCCTCAAAACTCTCTAGAATGCTTACACATAACTAACGGATTCATTCACCACCTTTTTGGAGGTACTAGAATTCTACATGTGTCATCAAGATACTGGAAAAACCTGCCCCATCAGAAGCAAGTTGCTTTAGAAACAGCTCTACATTTACCAAACTGTAAAACACGTATTGAATAAGACACCTGTGTTCTAGTCACTGACGCTGTCATTGGTTGAGACCCCTACCAGGTCTCAGTGGATCTTCTAGATGCAAGAGAGGAGATTCTTTCTCCGACCCCCCCTCACTCCTACCCCAGTCACTGCAACAATCAGTCATGCTTACTCCTTGTCAACATTGGCCTGTGCTTCCAGTTTTACATCTTTAAATTTATTTGATCTATTTTTCAAAATCCCAGCATATATTTTAAAACATATAGTTATTATTTAGAAGGACTATTTTCAAAAGTATGGGCATGATGCAGAGAAATCTAAGGAGTAACCTAAGACTCCAGGGCAAGTAGCAGTGGAGAACTGTCACTATCCCTATACCTGAAGGACTGGGGAAGGGGTAGGGGGAATATGAGAAACCATGGATAGGACTCTGTGAGACAGCGCTGGAGAAGAGCTGTGATCTTCGGTTGAAGGATCAAACCAGCCTACAAGAACTCCACAGGAAGGGAGTTCAAGGGAGGGACAAACCCAACTTTACCCTTCAATATCCTGATGGTATGTGCCATTGGCAAACCCAAACAACGACAAGAGTGCAGGGGAACCAATAATGTAATCCACAGAGGTTAGCCTCTCAGAGTGGGGAAGAGGAATGAGTGCATCTGGAGAGGAAAAATAAAAATATCTAGCACTCATATAGCTGCTTCACAGGGCACAAGTCCGTCTCAGGAGGTTAAGCTAGAACTCACCATTTCATGGATCCAGAACCACCTTCCCCAGTAGCCCTATCACTTTCTATCTTCATAACATTTTTTTTCAGGGATTTTCCTGAATATCCTCTGCCAGTTCCTCAGTCAGGGACACCAACATTCTCCCCAAAAGGTCCCAAAATCTTACCCTCAAGGGAGAATTGGCAGTAAAGAATAAAATTTGTGTGGGGTGCCTGGGTGGCTAAGTGGGTTGGTTAAGTGTCCAGCTTCGGCTCAGGTCATGATCTCATGGTTCGTGGGTTCGAGCCCCATGTCAGGCTCTGTGCTGACAGCTTAGAGCCTGGAGCCTGCTTCGGATTCTGTGTCTTCCTCTCTCTCTCTGCCCCTCCTCCGCTCATGCTCTGTCTCTCTCTCTTTCAAAAATAAATAAAAGTAAAAAATTTAAAAAAAAAAAAAAAGAATAAAATTTATGTCCCAATGGAAAAGTGTACATTGTCTATGTACAGCATATACTTTTGGGTTACCAGACTGTAGCCTTTCATTTATTTGAGCTATTTTGTAATTCTTTGTAAGTTAGACATACAAATTCTGCTTTTTCCAGTAAAGTTTCTATTTACTTCCATCCTTTTAGTTAAAAAAAAAAAGGTTTACCTCCATTTGCAATTTCAATTCCTTTATTTCATATAAATTTGTGCTTTTTTACTTTTTCTTTAAGCTGACTTTCTTAAGTTGACGACATGCTAAGAAAATAAAGATTCTGGCTAAATTGTGAAATGTTGAAATGTCAATACCTTAATAGTATTTTATAATTCTCTCCTGATTCATTTTGTAGATGTGACCATGACTCAGAACCACAATGAATGCTAAATTTTATAGTAATGGTATTTGGTTTCACAGTGTGACTCCTGTCTTATTTTTCACCTCTTCTCAAATATCTGTTGGAGACAGACAGGCTTCACTGGGTGTGAAAGCCATTGGGTGTGCATGAGACAAAAAACTCAATACTTCTGAAAAAATTATAATATGGGGGAGAGGGTACCCCACCTTTACTGAGCAACCAGAGAAAACTAAATAATCCAAGATTCTAGAACTAATTATTTTAAAATCACCTCCTAGCTGCACGTTTGAAGAATTATTTCCAATTTCATCAGTCAATATGTTATCCTTTCAGAATTGTGCCTTTCACTTTTAAAATGCCAACACCAGCTAAATCAGGCCCTTGCCCACTTTTCCTGCTCTAACTCCCACTATACCATAACAAAAGCTTCCCACAGTGCCAGATTTGACTTCTCCTTGGGGCTAAACATTCCTAGCCTTTCCAAGGATTCACCATCATACCCATCAGGCCCCTCCCTAACCTCCAATCAACTTATTTCTAAATCATCCTTATGCTTTTCTGCCAATGCAAAGGAACTGTCCCTTCAGGGCTAACTCAAATATCATCTCTTCTACAAAGTTCTTCCTGACCATTCCAGCTGGAAGTGACTTAACATCTGTACCTCTTTAACACTTACAGCTTGTCCGTGTCTTCCATTCGGTGATGACGGGGACGCTAACTCAGAGAGGGTAAGTAGTGCAGGCAGGCTGGATCTGCTACAAGAACAAATCAGAAGAATGCCAATCACATCCCTTCCCTCTGTGAATTCTAAAACAATTAAAACAGATACAGGAATCAGGCAGGGGTCAAAATGTCAGCTTTGTTGCTGGCAAAGCTGCATTAGAAGGCACAGATCAACCGGAGGATGAAACCAAGCTTCCTATTACCTCCTTCTGAGTTGGATCAATTTATTCACCCAGTCTGGGGGCCAACAGGCCTACCAGGGCTTGCCTACTCACCAAACAGCAGCAGAAATGGAGAGAACATATGCATCTCTTCAGGCTCAGCTGTCATGCTCACTAACCTTTCTGCCCATGAGGGTAGGTAACAAAGGGAACAGAGTATGGGACAAAAGCTATTCATAAAGGGGTGGCAATCTCTAATTCATAAGCCTATAGGAACACAAGATGAATGAGAAAGTGATCCTGCCTGCAGACAAAAAGTGTAATTATGTAACTTATGTCTGGGAGTAACGGGTTCATCATCTCCTCCCCTCTGTGGATGGTTGGCTCCCTCAATAAAACCAGCACAGCCTGTTGCTAAGATAAAGCTGAATTCCCTGCTCACCATGATAAGGAAGAGAACCCTCTCCGCAGAACTCTGACACTGTCAGGGTGGGGAGTTGATCAGGGAAGGAGCATCAGAATTTATTGAGCACTGAAAATTTGGTTTAGGGAGGACCTTTTGCTACGGGGAGTTGATTTGGGTTGAGTAAGGATTGTACTACAACAGTCCAGTATTGATGGAAACAGCAAAGGGGGGATTTTATAGTGAGAAATCCCAAGAACCTTAGTGTGCAAACTACCCATTGATGCTTTCCACTGAAGAGTTAATGAGATTTGGGGGATGTTCTTATAATGAACAATCAAATCATTTTCCTGGAAAGAGACTCCTAATAACATAAAGTATGCTAGTTAAAACAGTGGAATAACAAAGTCATGTTAATATAGACATTAAGTGGTGGCTTCTGCTTATATTGTCCACTGCGAGTGGGGATAAACTATTTTGGTTCTCACTTCATTCTGAGAAGAACGATGACTATTTCTGGAGTAGGACTTTAGAAACTCAAACCTCAACCCCATCTCAAAATTTAAAGCACAGAAGCCATCATACACAAAGAAACTCAAATCTAACCACAGGAGTCCTGACATTCACAGGTCTCAGAAAAATTTTCCCCAAACCTCTCAGTCCCCAATTCTCCCTAAAGACCTCTTGGTAGTTGTATTAGTCAAGGTTCTACAGAGAAACTGAACCAGTAGGAGAGGTTAAAAGAGAGAAATAGATTTAGTGATAGAGAGATTTATTTTAAGGAACTGGCTCACATTGTCATGGAGGCTGGCAAGTCTAAAATTTATAGGGCAAGCCAGAATCCTGGAAACTCAGGAAGTTTTAGACACCATGATGCAGTGTTGAGACCGAATTTCTTCTTGAAGAAAGCTGTTTTTGCTCTTAAGGCCTTCAACAATTGGATGAAGCCCACTCACATATTTGAACATTATCTCCTTTACTTAAAGTTAACTAATTACAGATATTAACTATAGCTATGACAGATCTACACAGTAATCTACACATCTAGATTAATGTTTAATTCAATAAATGGATGTGACAGCCTAGCCAAATTGACATATAAGACTAACCATCACAGCACAGAGTCAAAAGTTTCTCTCCCCTCCCTTCTGAAACTCTATAAAAATCTTTATCTGTGCTGGCTCACCTCTCTTCTAATTTTCTCTCACACTCCTCCTCTCTCTCTCTGTCTCTCTCTCATCCCCTCTTCCTTCTGCCTTTTGTTTTTTTTTTTAATTTTTTTTTTTTAACATTTATTTGTTTTTGAGACAGAGAGAGACAGAGCATGAACAGGGGAGGGTCAGAGAGAGGGAGACACAGAATCTGAAACAGGCTCCAGGCTCTGAGCTGTCAGCACAGAGCCCAACGCGGGGCTCGAACTCACGGACCATGAGATCATGACCTGAGCCAAAGTCGGCCGCCCAACCAACTGAGCCACCCAGGCGCCCCTGCCTTTTGGATCTACATTTCTCTTCTGGAGGCAACTGTATACACTTCCTCTCTAATTTTTTTAAATTGTAATTTAGCGGGGTTTTTTACTCCTGCCAGAGAGGCAAGAGGAAGATAAATGAGTTGCCAGGCACACACAGTCACATGGTTTGACAACCTATGTTTCAACATCATCTTCTGACTCCATTTGCCTACCTCAATGTCTCTGTCTCCATAGTTTGTGTGTTGCAATGGTCCTAGCCCAACATTTTACAGCAACGGTGTTTTGTTTGGCTCTTCTCTAAGAAGGGAAATAACCCCCAAATACCATAGCATCTCCATGCTAAATAATACTGTCTCTGCAAAATAATTCATCTTTCTAAAATAGTCATAGTGTACGTGCCATCCATCTAGTTCCAACAAAAACAACAAAAATATATTTTTAATGAGATAGCATTAGGACCATGGTACAGGTTGTACTTCTTTGCCTTTCTTTTAAAATCTTGGGGACACCTGGGTGGTTCAGTCGGTTAAGCATCCGACTTCAGCTCAGGTCATGATCTCGCAGTTTGTGAGTTCAAGCCCCACGTCGGGCTCTGTGCTGACAGCTGGGAGCCTGGAGCCTGCTTGGGATTCTGGGTCTCCTCCTCTCTCTGCCCCTCCCCTGCTCATGCTCTGTCTCTCAATAATAAATAAACGTTAAAAAAATTTAAAAAATACTCTCTCTGCCCCTCCCCCGTTCATGCTCTGTCTCTCTCTGTCCCAAAAATAAATAAAAAACGTTGAAAAAAAAAAATGGGGCGGCTGGTGGCGCAGTCGGTTAAGCGTCCGACTTCAGCCAGGTCACGATCTCGCGGTCCGTGAGTTCGAGCCCCGCGTCAGGCTCTGGGCTGATGGCTCGGAGCCTGGAGCCTGTTTCCGATTCTGTGTCTCCCTCTCTCTCTGCCCCTCCCCCGTTCATGCTCTGTCTCTCTCTGTCCCAAAAATAAATAAAAAACATTGAAAAAAAAAATTTAAAAATTTAAAAAATAAATAAATGCAATAAAATCTTATTCAAGTCATTAAACAGACTCATCTTGTAGTCTTAGTTAGTGCTTAGGAAAAGTGGAGACTGTGGTAGAGCAATTAAAGCAAAGAAATTTGTGATAGGCAAATAATGAGCCTCTAAAACGCCCATGCCATAGTCTTTAGAACCTGGGAATGTGTTGTCTTACCTAGAAAAGGAACTTTGAAGATTTGATTAAGTTAAGGATTTTGAGACTGGAAGATTATCCTGGATTACATGGGTGGGCCCAATGTAATTACAATGTAAGAAAAACTCAACTGACCATTGCTGGCTTTGAAAATGTAAAGGAGCCACAAGCAATGAACATGGGTAGCCTCTAGAACCTGAAAAAGGCAAGGAAATGGATTCTACCCTATAGCCTCCAGAATGAATGTGCCCCCGCCATCACCCTGATTTTAGCTATTGAGATGCATTTCAGACTTCTGACCTCCAGAACTTTAAGGTAATAAATGTTTGCTGTTTCACCCCACCCAATTTATGGTAGTTTGTTACAACAGCAAGATGAAACTAATTAAAGATCTCTGGTACTGAAAGTCATAACAACTGAGACAGCATCAATAGTAGTTCCTTCAATAACTCTCAAGGAGCTTCTGCTGCCTTGTCAGTCAGAATAATTTAAGTCTGTCTGTTTATAGCAACCTACATGGCTAATTCTTTTAGATCAGAGATAAGACATTCAAATGTGAGGGACAGTAGGCAATATAAATGAGAGAATTAGATCAATATAAGAAACTGGGGATTGGTGAAAACTGAGCCACACTAGAGAATGCATATACCGTCGAAAGCAGTGCTGTGTAAGAGATCTTTCTACAGTGATGGAAACATTCTATATCTGCACTGTCCAGTATGATAGCCAAACAGCCACAGGTGGCTATTGAGTACTTGACGTGTGCTAGTGTGAATGAGAAGGTGAATTTTTAGTTACAATTAATGCTCATTAATTCAAATGTAAATGTAAAATATCCAGACATGGGATCTTATTAGATATATCTGATATAAAGAATATAAAGAAACCAATATAAGAACATAAAGAGTACAGAAATAAAGGTTCTAGTGCTACATCTTCTGGTTTTTCAAGAGAAACAAAGAAACAAAAAGCATATTTCATATGCTTCCATACGAAATATCTTGGCTTTTACACGTTGGCTCAAATTTTCTTTTTGTAAAAGTCAGATATGTTGAGCTATGATTGACATACAAAATATTTCACATATTTACTGTACCATTTGATGAGTTTGGACACATACATATACGGACAAAACCAACACCACAACAAGGTAATGATATATCCAACACTTTCAAAAGCTTTCTTGTGTCCCTTGGTTTTTTGTTTTGTGGGAATAACACTTAACAGGAGATCTACCCTCTTAACGAATTTTTATGTGTGTCGTGCAGCACTGTTGACTGGAGGTGGCTCAAATTTTCTCTTAAAGAGTGGGTAGGCCAAGGATATTTATTAGGAGACTCTATTCTGCCCACAGACCAAACAGTGTCTGTCTGCTTGAGATTTAAACAATCTTTCTTAGTCTCAGATACTTACCAATTACCTATGCAAGGCACATTCCTCAGATACCAGAAAGACCCTAAAGAGGATCAATATGTCCCGCAGACTAAAGACACAGGCTTCCAATCTCCTTGTCACTGCTATCATCATCTGAAGTTCTTTCACAGTCTCCGATCACAGAATCTACTACAAACCAAAATTTTAAACTCCATGAGATCAGAGACCAAGTCTTATACTTTTTTGAAGCCCTCATTAGTAACTGGAATAATGATTCCATTTTCAAAGACTTGTTGTTTTTTCTATTGCTATTGTATCTGAGATGGAAATTTTATCATAGACGTTTAGAGCAAAATTAATGTACACATTTCAGAATTACAACAAATAAATTAGTAGATGACTTTATGTCTACATCGAGAATTCTTCTAATGGCAATCTTCTCTACCATATTTAAGATATGATTCTAGGGGCACCTGAGTGGCTCTGTCAGTTAAGCGTCCTTGGTTTCGGCTCAGGTATGATCTCGCGGTTTTGTGAGTTCACGCCCCGCGTCAGACTGTGCTAACAGCATGGAGCCTGGTTGGGATCCTCTCTCTCTGCCCCTCCCCTACTCACACTGTCTCTGTCTCTCTCAAAATAAATAAATAAACTGAAAAAAAAGATACGATTCTAGAAGAAAAAGGAATATGCAATTATTTGTGGATGTGTCAGTTGTATCAAGCAGTGATGATATCTAAGTTGACTGTCTCAAAACTATGATCAATAAGACAGAAATATATCTGAAAATGAAGCCTTCTCTTGGAACCAAAATACAAATTTTTTTTACATTTTCATTAAGAAATTAAACCTTTATAATACGACATTATTTCTACATGTATCATTTGGTTAACAAGATAATTCTACAGATACAGGGACCCCAACATACAGTCCAAATCAAAATAATAATTTATTCTCCGCATCACTAGCCATTAGGAAAATGAATTAAAAACACAATGAGACACCACTTCATATCCATTAGGAAAATAACTGGTGTTGGCAAGGATGTGAAGAAATAGCACCTTTGTACATTGCTAGTGTGGAATAAAACAGTGCAACCACTGTGGAAAACAGTTTGGAAGTTCCTCAAAGAGTTAAACATGGAATTACCATATAATCCAGCAATGCCAATACCAGGTATATATCCAAACTGAAAGCAGAGACTCAAACAGATATGTACAATGTTCAGTGTAGCATTATTCACAATAGCCAAAAGTTAGACCCAACCCAAGTTTACATCAACAGACAAATGGATAACATATGGTATACAACAGAATATTGTTCAGTCTTAAAAAGGAATACAAGCCTGGCCCATGATACAACAGGGATGAACCTTGAAAACATTATGCTAAGTGGAATAAACCAGACACAAAAGGATAAATATTGTGTGATTCCATTTTAATGTGTGTCTCAGTCAGCTCAGTCTGCTTTAATAAAATGCCATAGACTGGGAAGCTTGACCAACAGAAATGTATTTCTCATAGTTCTGGAAGTTCAAGTAGTCTGAGATCAGGGTGCCAATATGGCTAGGTTCTGGTGAGGGCTCTCTTCCTGATTGACAGACTTCTGTGTTCTTGCTACTTGCTATGTTCTCACATATGGAGAGAAAGACAACCTCTCACGTCTCTTCTTATGAGGACACTATCCCATTCATGAAGTTTCCACCCTCATAGCCTAACTACCTCCCAATGGCCCCACTTCCAAATACCATCACATCAGGGATTAGGGCTTCAACATATGAATTTTGGGAGAACACATTCAGTCCATACAAATATGCTACCTACAACAGTCGAATTCATCAAGACATAAAGTAGAAGAGCAGTTACCAGGGGCTGGGAACACAGGGGAAAGGGGGTTATTGATTAATGAGCAGTTTCTGTTGGGGATAATAAAGAAGTTCTAGGGGTGCCTGGGTGGCTCAGTAGGTTAAGCATCAGACTCTTGATTTTGGCTCAGGTCATGATCTCAGAGTTTGTGAGTTTGAGCCTAGGATGGGCTTTGTGATGACAGCAAGGAGCCCACTTGGGATTTTCTCTCCTTCTGTCTCTCTGCCCCTCCCCCACTCACATTTGCTCACTCTCTCTCTCAAAACAAATAAACATTTAAAAAAATAAAAAAGTTCTGGAAATGGATAATGGTGATATTTACACAACATTATGAATGTATTTAATGCTACTGAATTGAATACATAAGAATAAGTAAAATGGCAAATTCTGTGTTATGTGTATTTTACCACAAAAAAAAATAATAATAATTGATGCTTGGATTCTCTAGACCACTGCTTCCCACCTATTTCCCAGTAGTGTTAATAACTGAGAGGTATTAGGCACATACAATTAAACAGACTCGCTGCGTTCTGAAGAAGTATATAAAGCTGCCATCACAGTCATTACCTTATTTTGCCACAGGCATTCAAGTATGTGAGAATGATTTAAATAACAAGACAAGTTATGGAAGAATGAATTTTTCCTTTTGTTGGTGAAAGACATACAAAATTTCAAAAGCCCAAGAAATAGGAAAGGACACTGTATAATCATTCAAAGAAAGCCCGCAAATGTGACCCTAAGAGAACAAATGGAAATGTGAGGCCTGCTTCAAATCTCAGCACAAACCTCTCTGTATGGCTGAGATCAGGAAACAGTTCAAAACCACAACAGCATGTTGTAGAAATCACACCCATCTTGAAGTCCAATAGAAAGAAGGTAAATCTTAATGATACACCACAATTTTGCTGCAAATGGGAGCTCTAAAAAGCAGATGTTTTCATTAAATTGGTCTATCACAGACCCCTTCCAAAAAGTTTTAGCTGACAAAGTACCAGAAGAAGCTCATTACATGACTGGCTCAATACTCGAGGTGGTGCCCTGTCCTGACTCGAAGTGAAGCACGGTTCTAATAAGGTTCTGGAAAGTGCTATCGAGCTGTGTTGGATCTAAAAAGACCACAGTGCTAAGAACAAGGTCACAATTTCTTTGGCTATATTTTTGCAACTTAGATTTTAATGGGAATAACCACTGGCAATTGGCCTGATTAAAACAAAACTACTTTAGTTTATCAATGCTCAATCTCCAAGGTCCTCACAGTTCTAGCATATTTTAATTCTATTATTGCAAAAATTGCTGAAATATCCAGTTCTTCAATCTGAAGGCAATTAATTTGGGGACTATGAGTACCCACGGTGTTGAGTTTATGATCGACTGACTCACTGCTTAGGAAGACATTAGCAATTGTCAATTAAGCTTTAATGATAGTATTAAAATGCAAACCAGGATAATTCATACACTCTTCTATGACTTAGAAACAGAACTTTTGTTCTACAGAACAAAATCTATTAAAACAGCCTTCATGCATAAATCGAAAAAGAGAATAATTTGCATAGAACTGATAACAATTAACTCACACTTGCACAGGGCTTTAAAATTTACAAAATGTTTTAACATAAATTTCCTCATTTAATCCTTATTAATACATTGTTTTTTGGGCTGGAAGCTGAAATTTCCCATTATACAATCTAAGACAAAAACAATGCAAATAATAGTGGCTGTAAGAGTGAGCTGAGAACTACCTTAAATTTATAAAAGAAACCTCACAATTTTTTTCTTAATTAAACCAGCAAAAAATTCCCTCTACACTAGAACTACAATGCTTAAATAATTCTTGAGCCTAAATTACTTGTTTGAACCATTGAACAATATTACACTATGTGGGCAAATGAAGTTCAAACACAAAGATAAAAATGAGTAAGTAACTATAAGACTAGTCAACCCCTTAATCACCATAGAAAGACAAACAAGAAAGAAAGGCTGAAAGTCTGCTATTAAAATAAGTGTGAGTTAGGGGTGCCTGGGCGGCTCAATCGGTTAAGCTTGAGCGTCTGACTTCGGCTCAGGTCATGATCTCACGGTTCCTGAGTTTGAGCCCTGCGTTGGGCTCTGTGTTGACAGCTCAGAGCCTGGAGCCTGCTTCAGATTCTGTGTCCTCCACCCCACCCCTGCTTGTTCTCTGTTTCTCTCTATCTTTCAAAAATGAATACACATAAAAAAATTTTTTTTAATAAGTGTGAGTTAGCCTTTTAAACTATTTTTAGAAGGATTTAGGTTTTTTGGGTTTTTTAAAGTTTTTTCTTTTAAGGTTTATTTTTGAGAAAGAGAGAGACAGAGTGCTAGCGGGGAAGGGGCAAAGAGAGAGGGAGACACAGAATCCAAAGCAGGCTCCAGGCTCTGAGCTGTCAGCACAGGGCTCGAACTCACCAACTATAAAATCATGATCTGAGCCAAAGTCAGACACTTAACCAACTGAGCCACCCAGGTGCCCTGGATTTTAGTTTTTAATATTAGTTTGTTCTCCTTGTCTCCTTACGTTTATGTTTTGAGGATTTTGTGTGTTTCAAACATATAACAATGATAAGTAAAATATTTTAAAAGAATATTTTCAAATGTGAATAATGCAAAACTGAAATAAGTAACTCCAAGAGCAAATGGCACAGGAACATTCAGTAATGAGGAGGACATCAGATTCTCCACATACATAAGCAGACAGAAGAGTCTCGGAATTTGGCTCCCGTTGGGAAACAGGCTGGTGTTGGATCCCTACACTCTTGAAAAGAGGGAGAAGAGATTTCTGCTAACCACTGCCTGTGGTTGCTACTTATATGAGCCTCATGCCTAAAGAGGGAGATGAATATACCTATCATCATGCAGCAAGATGCTGAGGCCAAACTACCCATAACTTGGTGACAGATTCTCCACTAGCCCTACCATCACTGAGGGACAAGTGTTGGGAACCACCAATATGAGACATGGTTCTGAGTCAGAGGCCCGGGGATAGTCAGGTGGGAAAGTAAGTGTAAGCACAAAACTGCTAAACAGGAAGAATGGAGTACAGAGCAAGAGAGAGCCTTCAATACATGATGAGCCTGCAAAACCTTAAGACCAAAATACATAAATAAAACTACAGCAAAGACAGAAAGTCCATAAATCAGAATATGGATTTATGACAAACAAACTGTTCGGTATGCTCAAAGAGACAAAGTAATGACATTCATAAAAATAAGCAAGAAATCCTAAATCCAAAGCAGTCTGCAAGAAAATAAGAACAGATGTTGGTAAACAGAAATTAGTAAAAGTAAACTTAAAAACACTAAAATTAAATCACAGTGAATAGACTAGATAAAGCCCTAGGTGGACCCAAAGGGAAAAACGAATTAGCAAATTGGAAGGTAGTCTAAAGAATTCACTCAGAATGGAGCACTGAGAAATGAAGGTTGTTTGGCTTGTTTGTTTGTTTTTTTAATTTTTTTTTTTGACGTTTATTTATTTGTGAGACAGAGAGAGACAGAGCATGAACGGGGGAGGGGTAGAGAGAGAGGGAGACACAGAATCGGAAGCAGGCTCCAGGCTCCGAGCCAACAGCCCAGAGCCCGACACGGGCACGAACTCACGGACCGCGAGATCGTGACCTGAGCCGAAGTCGGACGCTCAACCGACTGAGCCACCCAGGCGCCCCTGCTTGTTTGTTTTTAAGTAGGTTTCGTGCCCAGTGCTGAGCCCAGCGCAGGGCTTTAACTCATGACCCTGAGATCAAGACCTGAGCTGAGATCAAGAGTTGGATGTTCAACCAACTAAGCCACCCAGGCATCCACAGTGGGGTTTTAAAGATACCTATATCTGTGTGGATAGAGAAAAAGAGTGAGAGAAACATAGAGACAGAGAGAGACTCAAAGAAATACCTGATAGCAGTGCCAGAAGAATAGAATAAAGGATATGGTGAAGAAGTAATACTCTCAAAGATAACTGCTTGGATCTTCCAGAATTAATAAGAATATAAACAAGATTATACCAATAAATTTAAGTTGGATAAAATGGATAATTTCCTAGAACAGCATAAAAAGATCAAAATTGGCTCAAGAAAAATAAGAAAAAGAATTCCTGAATAAACAGCCATTGAAGAAACGGATTTAATTTTTTAAAATCTTTACCAAAAGAGGGCTCAAGTCCCTCACAATTTTATAGGCACATTACCCCATCTTCAAGGAACAGGTAACTTCTCCTCTACAAAATGATAAGTTAATATAAAGACTTACTATTAAGCCTTAGTAATTAAAATGGTGTGAGACTCATGCAGGAATGGAGAAAAAGTACCAATGAGGCAGAAAAGGAAGCTCGGAAGCTGACATATCTTCATACTGAAACTTGGTATATGACAGAGATATCCCTATAAACCAGGAAGGGCTAATTAATAAATGCTCTAGGTTAATAACCATGGAAATGACTAGTTATCTCAAAGTCAAAACTTTGAGAAGTAAATACAAGAAAACACTTTTATAATGTTGGGGACAGTACAAATCATTAGGGGTAAAATTGATCAAAAATCCAAAGTGTCTGTGTCCCAAACAGCGTCACTTTAAAAAGTTAAAACATGAGACCTATAGTGGGAGAAGATAATATATAACCCATTAAAAAAAAAAAAAAAAAAAAAATATATATATATATATAACCCATAAAAGATCAATATCCAGAATAGCAAAGGAAGTGTTCTAAATCAATAAGAGACAAACTACCCGGCACCAAAGAAAATGAACAGAACCATATATTTGAAAGGGCACTCAGCCTCACTAGTAGTGAAGGCAATTCAAATTAAAACATCAAGAAGAGACTATTTCACACCCATCAAACCAGCAGAAAGTAACAAGTCTGAAAATACCAGGTGTTAGAGAGTAAGAAGAAAAACAGGAATTCTCATACACACACTGCTGGTAGAAGAGAAAATGGTGTAATGACTCGAAAAGTAATTTGGCAACATTTAATAAAACTGCAGATGTAATTTCTCTTATTGAGCAATTCCCTAGATATATGCACTGAAATTCTCATACATATATGCACAAGAAGAGACAAAAGACAGGTGTGTGTGCATGTACTTCCCAACCCACCCCGCGCTTGGTCCCTGAAGTTTAGCTGTTCCATATACACGTACATGGTCTCTCATTGCAATATGGCTCATAATAGTATTTAAAAAATGTAAGACAGAGACCATCTAAATACCCATAAAAGGAAAATGAACAAGTCATTGTTCAGTAATATGGAATACCACGGAGTGGGACAAATAAATGACCAGGAGCTAAAGGTACCGTAATATATAAATCTGGCAAACAAAGTTGAGAGGAAAAAATCTGGTTGTAGAACAGTTTGATCTAATTTGTTTCAAAACAAAATAGTATTTTGCACAGATATATATATATATATATATATATATATATATATATATTTTTTTTTTTTTTTTTTTTTTTTTTTTTTTTTAATGAAAGCTGCATAAAAGCTAATGACCAACTTAAGCATGGTGTATATCTCTGGGGAGTAGGGAGAGAGCACTGGCATTAAGGAGAGGCACAACACCTATTTCTTCAAAGAAAAGAACAAAAGTAAATGTGGAAGATATTGATGCTGAGTCGCTCATACAAGCCTCTTTTTTTTATGTAAATATAAAAATATAAATATAAAAAATATTTTTCCAATAATGTTTATTGGAAAACTCCACAAGAAAGCTAATTGACTAAAAGTCAGTTAGTTGAAAGAAAACAGAACTCTCAGATTCACAAAGAGTAGCGGTAAAAATTGTTAGACCTTCTGGGCAAGTGTCATCTTTAAAATAAAAATGAATGACATTTTATAATAAATTCAGAGTCTGTGTTCGGTGAAAAATGTCTATGGATGATTCTCTGAGCATTACACTAGAAAATGCTGAGGAGAAGCACAAAATGAGATGCTATTTTCTTAGAAATGCAATCGATAAATTTTGTGGTGCCGTCTATGGAAAGTGACAAGTAACCTACATAATTTCAAGTTTTATTTTATATTCCTTCAATAGATGTGTTCCAACATCTGTGGAGCCACAGAAGGATCCCCTAACTGGCCGTCACAAAGCCTGAGCCCTGGATCTGCTGCGTGCTGGTCCTTGCCTTAACTCATCCCACCCCGGTACAGGGGCCCTGCAAGCCCTACCCAGCCCTGAGTCAGTTCTCATCAAGGTTTCCAGGGTACGATTAGTCTAAGAAACATCATCCAGCAGGCCCTAAGTTTCATCTTACTGCCCTAAACAATGTGGCTTTCCAATCCACTCCACACTTGGTCTCTAGACTTTAGGTGTTCCATATACACATCACAGCGCCCCCCACCCCCACCCCATGAGAAGAAACATCACATGCATGCTGGCACTGTTAGCTATTTTCCAGCCCCACCTCCCTAAGCACAAAGCTTCCTGTTTTCCTATTCCATTTGTGATGTTTCTGATTCTTGACCCCAATGTTGACACTTACTTGGAGGCTCCTCCAGGATTTGACACCTGTCCCCCACATTCCTGTCCTTGCTTTTTTTCGCCATAGCCTGGTCCTCTGTTTCAAATGCTTCCCATTGTCTTAAGTAAACTTCCTTCTCTTGCCTCTGGACAAGGCGAGAGGCTGACAAGAGGTTGTCAGCCTCTGGACAACCATACTACAGTCCTTACCGTGCTACCGTCCATCAGCCAGTACCCAAGCTATGGCTATAGTTCATTTGGTGCCTGGGCTGAAAGGGGCACTGAGGAGCTCCTTGTCCACCAACATTAGGCCCATTGCTCCAGCATCTGACCTGCGAATAAGCTTCCACCCTGGTTTCCTAATTTGTCCTCCACTTTCCCTTTCTGGAGCACGAGCCCTACCTTGCAGGATTAACAACAACAATAGCTACTTATACCAAGGTTGAGTAGGAAAAACAGAAGCTACTCTGTGTATTCCTGGTAGAAGTATTTTAATACAGGGATTTAGAAGTTAACACACCTGCTAGAAGAGACAGGTGGGAGAGGGCTGGCAAAGCTACCACCAGCCACCTCGGCCTGCAGCACTAATGTGCGTGGTTCTTCAGGGCTCGCTGGAAAGCTCTAGGAATTTCTCTGTCCATGTTTCCAGCTGCACAGCCTCCAAAGACTGGGGCTTTCTTCTCTTACCTTCCAAATCTCACCCAAGTGTTTCTCTTGGAAACACCATAACCAAGATTTAAAGACAGAAGGAGAGTATGGGAAGTGCAATCTCCAGCTTCTCCTACAGCATGCAGAGAACTTTCAAGGGGGTAGTACTGATGCCGATTCGACAGCAGACAAGCCAGCACGCTAAACATTTACTGAATGCTTGGAATGTGCCAGGCACTGTGTGAAATTATATCATCTAATCCTCACAATAAATTTATGACATGGACACTTTCTCCATTAACAGAAAAGAGAAACAAAATTCAGAAAGGTGAAGGAATATGCCCAAGATTCAACAGCTAAAAAAATGGCTCAATTAATATTTGAACCTAGGTCACCTGACTGCAAAATCCCAACACTTAACCACCATGCGGCATGTGCCTGAACTCTACCTTTTAGTTAGAACTCTTCAAATGAACTGATCCTTACTAGAACCTTCCACCACTAGTTGAAGACTGATTCTATATCTACAGCCTCTGCTTGGGGTCCTATTTCAAATTGGATAAACCTACCAAGAATAAGGTGGTGCCTCCCAATTGACTCTGTTTTCATGCTGTTTGAAGTTTTCTAGAAGTAAGGCATTCTAGGATCAAGACATTCATTGACACTTCCCTTTGTTCTCTGATATTCAGGCTGTGGACCTTTCTCTCAAGGCCAGCTCTATTTCCACATTAGTTCACCTAGACCTAAGTTTTCTCGATTCCTACCCTTTCCTACTAGCTCAATCTCCCAGCATCCTTCACTGCCATCAAGGCCAAACCATACGTGCTATAACACTGCAAGATTTCAGCAAGCCAATTCTGCCACTACTCTTTGGAACTCCTGAAGCTCCCCACCGCAAATGCACTGTGAATACCTTTCCCAATTTGAGTTAATTGGACAAGTGGCCTAACGTGGCAGAAAATTTTTCAGTAGCCATTACTGCCTACAGAATAATACAGATGCCCTCAATTAACACATTCAAAGCCATTTCCAAATGGCTCAAATCTAATATAGCCCATTATTTCCCTAAATTTATCTTTTATCCTATCAAAACCCATCTAGTTACCATTCTTCTAAAAGGACCTGTATGGACCTGCCTCTCTACCTTTATTCAAGCCATTCTTTCCACTTGGAATGCGCTTTTTAGTCCCCGTCGTCCCCAGCAAATTACAGCTTATTTCTCAAAGCACCTAACAAAAATTGTATTTCTCAATAACAAACATCAATACAGTGCTTGTATCCTGACTATTTGGATAAGCATATTACCCTTTATATTGCACCAAAAATCACTGAGGGCAAGGACTATTTGTCTTAACGATGCCCCTCACCAACATTTTCACAGACTCCTACTATGGACTAAGACGTGACAGATGATAAATTAAAAAAAAAAAAAAAAAAACCTTTAAAATTTAATGTAAAATTAAAAGAAGGTCAATAAAACTGTTATCTAATAAAGTAAAACATTTCCAGTTTTCCCAAATTAGAAAAGACATTCTACACAATAATTTCTATCTATACAAAATAGAGACTTTAGATGATGCAAGTATAAAGAAATTTAATACGAAACTACCAAAATAAAAACTCCTGGGGGGGGGGGGGGAACCTAGTTTGTAATTACCAACAGACTTTAACTATCATCCCATCCAAGGTTCGAAACCCATGAAGAGTCAGTACAGGTTATAGATTCTGAGCATTTATCCAATTATGTTCCATTTGCATCCGTTATTTTCAGTCTGTTAAAACACTTACACAAACCCTTGGGATTTCCCCTACCTCCATTCCTAAAAGTATCTCCATCAATATGTTAAATGAGTAACAGAAGCTTTTGTTGAGTCGTTGCTGAAACACACTAAATACTGAGAATAGAGAAAATATATCTCCTGAGTCATTCAAATACAGAAACATCAAACTCTGGGAGACTAACAGCCTAAGAATATAGGAGGTGTCAAAGATTGAAGACATTAGGAAGCCTTAAGGCACTGACACCAAAAGCTGTGTGGCAAGGAGCCTTTGTTTTTCACTGAAAGGAAAAATTCAGATTATAGGCATAAATATACCTCCAACCTGATGGAGGTGGATACGAACAGGATCAGGGTAATAAAATTAAAGCCTGAAGAGGACTGGGCAGAAGCGGGGCTTATGTGAAGGTTTCCACTACATCAGAGACAATTATCTGTAAGCCAAGAGGTAAAGGCAGAAGCTTTAGAACATAAGCTAGCAGTTGTCAGGCATAATCCAAAGGTCTAAAAGCCAAACATTGAAAACAGAGGTGTCTTGGATATCAGGGATCAGGAGTAAGTCAAGCATTTTTAACACAAAAAGGTCAAAGCAGAAGTGAGGAAGACTAAAGGATTTTAATGGTCAAAGTAGATATAAATACAGAATTGTGAATGTCATATTGATCAAGACACTGGCACCAAGGGGGAACCTGGGTGGCTCAGTCAGTGAAGCAGCTGACTTCAGCTCAGATCATGTTCTTGCGGTTCATGAGTTCAAGCCCTGCATTGGGCTCTGTGCTGACAGCTCAGAGCCTGGAGCCTGCTTTGGATTCTGTGTCTCCCTCACTCTTTGCCCCTCCACCGCTCATGTTCTATTTCTCTCTCTCCTCAAAAATAAACATTAAAAAAATTAATAAAAAAAAAAAAAAGACACTGGCACCAAGAACAAGAATGCAAAATCTGGTCTGTGAAATAAACATGATTTATTTGTGACACTAATACCCTCTGACTTCCTCTATGCGTTTTAGTAATTGTGACTTGTTCTGTGTTCACAAGTAAATGAAGAAAGTAACTAAACAAGCTGGAGCCCAGAAGCATTCCTGATACAGGAGAGCTGTGTTGGCAGATGAAGAGGAATAGATGAACTGAGTGTAGCAGACTGTATTTTCCAAAGACGGCTACCACAGTATCTCCCATCAAATGTGCTCTTCTGCAATGTGATCCTGCCATTTCCCCATCAAGAAGTGAAGTCTCATCACTCTACCTGAGGGTGGCCTTTGTGACCTGCTCAGCCCATAGAATGTGGCAGAAGTGACACCCTGGGACTTCTAAGACAAGATTAGAAGAAGCCTTGCAGGGGCACCTGGGTGGCTCAGTCAGTTGAGGGTCTGACTCTTGGTTTCAGTTCAGGTCATGATCTCACAGTTTCATGAGTTCAAGCCCCACGTCGGGAGTTTTTCTCTCTCTCCGCCCCTCCCCTGCTGGTTTTCTCTCTCTCTCTCTCTCTCTCTCTCTCTCTCTCTCTCTCAAAATAATAAACATTTAAAAAAAGAAGCCTTGCAGCCCCCACCTGAGCCTCTTAGAAGGTCGCTCTGGGGCTACTCCTCTGAGAACTTAGAAAGTTCATGGGTAAGTACATGGGAGGCCCAGCTGAGCTCTCAGCAGTCAGCATCAACTGCTAGCCATGTGACATTCCGGCTCAACTGAACCTTCAACCTCAGCCTCTGTTTGACTTCAACTGCATGTGAGACCCCAAGCTGAGCCTGGCTGATACACAAAACCATGAGAGATAATAATAAATTGTTATTTTAAGTTGTATGTTTTGGAGTGGCTTATTATATAGCAGTAGATAATCAGTACCTGGAGTTAAAGGAATGATTTTGAAAATTAACTCTATCTATAGCTTGTAATATTGAGGCCATGTCATTTACAATTATCACCTCTAGTAGACTCAGAAATGCACCGTTTCCCCCATCCACTGCCTTTGATATTCTAACGAAAAGTTTGGTGGAGGAAGAATCTGAAAGTTAAAATGAAATTTGGGATTATCTGGGGAGTTTGACTTGCACTGTCTCTATAATGCCTGTTGCTGCAAATACCTGAGATTTGGGTACAGCCTGGAACAATTGAAAATGTGGAACAGTCTATATTAAAAGGCCAGGATGGAGCATGAGCATTAGAGATAATTGAGCAATTACTGAACACCTTAGAGAATCCATACTCTGGTGATAATTGCCATTAACAGCAGGGAATTTTCCAGAGAGATAAATCAGACCTTTCTCAAACAATTAATACCAGCACTGTACTGTTTGTTAACGTTGTTATCTTCCACCTTAAATATTACAGGTGCCAGGCTATTTCACTTACCTCTAAACCTTCAGTTTTTCAGTCCCTGTTAATGCAGGGACATAATGCAAAACATACAGTGATTCTCACTTTACAGTCAATTCTCAATTATCTGAGGCTTATGGAATTATAATTCAGTCCATGAGAGCTCTGCTTAAATATTGGCTTCATTGACATTTGGGCACATCTGGAAATCCCATCTGTTTAATTATAATTTTGCTATCACAACTAAGTTTTTGAAATCTACATAAACCAATCACCTCCCATGAAGGATGGGGCTAGACAGAAGGAGGGAAAAAAATGTATAGATTGTCTTTTGTGTATACATTGCTTTACCATACATTATCTAATTCAATCCCTGTATACAGCAAAGCCATGAGGTACTGTTACTTTTCTTTTACAGAAAAAGAAACTAAGGCTCAGAGTGGTCAAGTTATGTTTGCTTCCTTCCCCTATTTTGCTGCTTGACATCAGAATTAGAGTACAGAGTCTAGAATCAAACAGGTTGGAATCATAATGTGTTAAAATTAGAATTGGTTTTCTAATGTAAAGTTCATCTCCGTTTTTATATATGGCAGTTTCTCTGTGTTAGCTTTTAGAAAAAGTTACATTTTTCTTAAATGACCTAGCTTCTACTTCCTTGAACTCACATCATCATTATCTGGGAAACATCTAGCCTTAGAAGTGAAACAGGTAACGACTTAGATCAAATAGCAGCAGCAGCCTGCACTGAAACAGAATGAGAAGTAGGAAGACACAACACATCATTTTAAGAGCTATCATGACCACACGAGCTGGAATTCTTTTGATAATGTTTTCTCCTTGTTCTCAAAACTACAATTCTCTCAGTCAGTGTATCCT
This sequence comes from Panthera leo, assembly GCF_018350215.1. Lineage (NCBI taxonomy): Eukaryota > Metazoa > Chordata > Mammalia > Carnivora > Felidae > Panthera > Panthera leo. The sequence continues at coordinate 141,912,461 of NC_056687.1, read as the reverse complement.
GAGTTTGGTTTGGAAAGCACGATCATCCTTTGTTTAGAGAGGAAAAGTAGCCTTGGACAAATGGTACTATTAAAAGCTGCTTGGTGGCCCTTTGTAACAAATACGGGCCATTAATGTGGAGACACAGATTCCTGTGTATTGGTTCATATTTTACATGCACCACAGGGTAGAAATATAAATGGTCTGCAATGCAACTTGTAATTTCAATTTATTAAAAAACTTTGTGTTAGTGACTTACCATTAACTAAGGGACTCTAGGCAGATGTTCTAATTCTCTTTCAGTAGTGTATTGTTTGCCTGGTTCCCAGTTGACAGCTGGAATTAAACAAAGAATTGAGTTTCATTCTATAGTATGTCAATCTTATGGGAACACTAAGAGGTAAATTAAAAATTAGTCTACAATCTCTCATGTAACGAAATCATAAAAACATTTGCAGGCATCACTTCAGATGCAACAATAGAATGCAGAGTGCTGTAAATCAAAGAGCACACAGACTATGCTGCAGATGAAGTAATGATAATGCACAAATTAACTTTAGCAGTAATCCCTGAGGAATCCATTTTACTGGGGTAGTATCAATCTTAGCATAGGCATTCAGGAAGGGAAGAAGCAAAAGCAAAGATTAAATAAGAATCTCTGGCAAGTATATACAATTTCTGAAATGTAAGGTAAAGGAACAGGATATTAGACCTAACCTCTTCTAATCTAAATAAAAGTGTGAAGAAATTAAAATGATTGAAACTGATAACTAATCAGCTAGAACTGTATATCAATCCACAGAGACAGGTAAAAAACCAAGTGAAGGCACCCCCGCGCAAAACAAAACACCCCAGAACTCCCCAGCCTGCGCCTGCCCATTGCTCCTCCTGCCCTGCCTAGGTGCCCCCTGCTAGAAATGCAAGGATGGTCGTTCTCGCTACTTTTATTCAACATAGCACTGGAAGTCCTAGCTGCAGCAATCAGACAAGAAAAAGAAATAAACGCCATCCAAATTGGAAAGGAAAATTTATAACCGTCATTATTTGCAGATGACATGATACTATATATAGAACACCCTGGGGGCACTTGGGTGGTTCAGTCAGTTAAGCATCCAATTTCAGCTCAGGTCATGAACTCACTTTTGTGAGTTCAAGCCCCATGTCAGGCTCTGTGCTGACAGCTCAGAGCCTGGAGCCTGCTTCAGATTTTGTGTCTCCCTCTCTCTCTGCCCTTCCCCTGTTCACTCTCTCTCTCTCTCTCAAAAATAAATAAAGATTAAAAAAAGAAAGAAAGAAAACCCTGAAGACTTGACAAAAAAAAAAAAAAAAACTATTAGAACAAATGAAATTAATTCAATAAAGTTCCAGGACACAAAACTAATATACAGAAATCTGTTGCATTTCTATTCACTAATAATGAAATAGCAGAAAGAGAAACTGAGAAAACAATCCCCTTTACAAATGCACCAAAAATAATAAAATACCTAGGAATAAATGTAACCAAAGAGGTGAAAGATATGGTACTCAGAAAATAATAAAACACTGATGAAAGAAAGTGAAGAGGACACAAACAAATGGAAAGATATTTCACACTCATAGAAGAATTAATATTGTTAAAATGTCCATACTATCCAAAGCAATCTACAGATTCAATATAAATCCTTATCAAAATACTAATAGTATTTTTCACAGAAGTAGAGCAAATAATTATAAAATTTGTTTGGAATCACAAAAGACCTTGAATAGACAAAGCAATCTTCAGAAAGAACAAAGCTGGAGGTATCACAATTCCAGATCTCAAGATATACTACAAAGCTTTAGTAATCAAACAGTATAGTACTGGCACAGAATAGACACATAGATCAATGGAATAGAATAGAGAGCCCAGAAATAATCCCACATGTATATGGTCAACAAATCTATGACAAATGAGGTAAGAACATGAAATGGGGAATAGATGGTCCCTTCAGTAAATGGTGCTGGGAAAACTGGAAAGTTACAAGCAAAAGCATGAAACGGGACCACTGTCTTACACAAAAATAAACTCAAAATGAATTAAGGACCTAATGCGACCTGAAACTATAGAACTTTAAAAAAAAAAAAAAAAGGCGGTAATCTCTTGGGCCGTAGTGACATTTTTCTAGGTATGTCTCCACAGGCAAGGGAAACAAAAGTAAAAATAAACTATTGACTACTTCACCAAAATAAAGTTTTTGTACAGCGAAGGAACGAATCAACAAAACAAAAAGGCAGCCTACTGAAGAGAAGATATTTGCAAATGATATATTTGATAAGGGGTTAACATCCAAAGTATAAAAAGAATTTATACAACTTAACACTAAATAAATAAATAAGCAAACAAACAAACTGATTTTAAAATGAGCAAAGCACCTGAATAGACATTATTGCAAAGAAGATATCCAGATGGCCAACAGACACATGAAAAGATGCTCAACATCACAAACATCAGGGAAATGCAAATCAAAACCATAATGAGATATAGTGACATTTTTCTAGATATGTCTCCACAGGCAAGGGAAACAAAAGTAAAAATAAACTATTGAGTACTTCACCAAAATAAGGTTTTTGTACAGCGAAGGAACTAATCAACAAAACAAAAAGGCAGCCTACTGAAGAGAAGATATTTGCAAATGATATATCTGATAAGGGGTTAACATCCAAAATATAAAAAGAATTTGTACAACTTAACACTGAATAAATAAACAAACAAACAGGGGCGCCTGGGTGGCTCAGTCGGTTAAGCGGCCGACTTCGGCTCAGGTCACGATCTCGCGGTCCGTGAGTTCAAGCCCCGCGTCGGGCTCTGTGCTGACAGCTCAGAGCCTGGAGCCTGTTTCAGATTCTGTGTCTCCCTCTCTCTGACCCTCCCCCGTTCATGCTCTGTCTCTCTCTGTCTCAAAAATAAATAAACGTTAAAAAAAAAAAATTTTTTTAAATAAAAATAAAAAATAAAAAAAATAAATAAACAAACAAACAAACTGATTTTAAAATGAGCAGAGGACCTGAATAGACATTATTCCAAAGGAGATATCCAGATGGCCAACAGACACATGAAAAGATACTCAACATCACAAACATCAGGGAAATGCAAGTCAAAACCACAATGAGATATCACCTCACACCTGTCAGAATGACAAGTGTCCAAAAGACAAGAAATAACAAGTACTGGTGAGGACGCAGAGAAAAGGGCACCTTTATACACTGATGGCAGGAATGTAAATTAGTTCAACAGCTGTGGAAAACAGTATGGAGGTTCCTAAAAACTTAAAAGTAGAAATACCATATGATCAAGTAATTCCACTACTGGATATTTAGTCCCCTTAAAAAAAAAAAAAAAGAGAAACGCTAATTTGAAAATATATTGAAAATATATATGCACTCCCATGTTTATTGCAGGATTATTTACAATAGCCAATATATGGAAGCAATTTATTGCTTGATAGATGAATGAATAGGTGAATGGATAAAGATGTGGTATATACATACAATAGACAATATATACAATATACAATTGTATATAGACAATATACACAACAGAATATTATGCAGTCTTAATAAAATAATGAGATCTTGCCATTTATGAAAATATGGGTGGACCTAGAGGATATTATGCTACGTGAAATGAATCAGACAGAGAAATACCTTAAGATTTCACTTATATGTGGAATCTAAACAAAAAAAGCAGAAACAGACTCACAAATCCAGAGAACAAAGTGGTGGTTACTGGGGGTGGGGGGTGGAATGGGAAAAATGGGTGAAAGGAAAGGGAGATAAAGGCTTCTAGTTATGGAAGGTATAAGTCATGGAAATAAAAGTTACAGCATAGGGAATATAGTCAATGGTATGGTAATAGTATTGTATGGTGACAGATGATAGCTACACTTGTGAACACAGCATAATGTATATAGAATTACTGAATCACTGTGTCATACACCTGAAACATGGTATGTCAAGTATACTTCGATTTTAAAAACGTGAAAACAGATTTGAGATTGGTAATCAAATAAATATGAAAGAAAAAGTAAGATGTTTGAAAAACTGGACAAAACCCCATGGAAAAGAAGATCCACTGAAGAACAACTATCAAGGACATCACTAGATACCTGGTAGATTTGGGCCTGATATGGGCCACCTTCCCATTACACACCATAGAAGTTCAAGATACAAGTGAAGATAGCTAACACCTGGCACTCCAGCAGCCCCAAGTGGTACTGCACCCAAATGTAGGCTTTAGGAGATAACTGAACTGCATGGGGTTCAGGTTTGAGAGAGTGATGCTAGAACTAAGACCCCTACAGAGAACCAGAAACTAGTCCCAGGCATCCAGTCCATGAAATAGAAATTAGACTCCGTCCCCATGGAAGGCAAAATGTCACAGAAACCTGGGGAAAAAGAGAAAGTCTCCTAAAAACACTTTTAAAACCCAATATTGCCCTACATGCACGGGTAGAGTCAAGATATAATACTATGTGTGTAATAATAATAAATTGCTGTTTTGATCCATAGGTTCTGGGATAGCTTGTTATATAGTAATAGAATCAGTACCAGGAGTTGCAAGGATTCTCCACATGGCAGGAATTTCAAACAAAGAAACTAACGCAAGAAATCTGGTCTAGAAGTGCTGAAACATGAAGAACTGACAGAAGCCAATAAAGTCATGTTGAAATGATGTTTCTAACTCACTGCAACTCAGACATTGACAACATGATGAAACCAAGTTAAAGATAAACTCACAATCAAAAATTGCAAACCAGGGGTGCCTAGGTGGCTCAGTCGTTAAGCATCTGACTTCAGCTCTGGTCATGATTTCACAGTTCATGGGTTCGAGCCCTGTGTCACGCTCCGTGCAGACAGCTCAGAGCCTGGAGCCTGCTTCAGATTCTGTGTCTCCCTCTCTCTCTGCCCCTCCCCAACTCACACTCTGTCTCTCTCTCTCAACAGTAAATAAACATTAAACAAAATTTTTTTTAAAAAATTGCAAATTGGCCAACAGGCACATGAAAAGATGCTCAATGTCACTCTTCATCAGGGAAATACAAATCAAAACCACACTCAGATACCACCTCACGCCAGTCAGAGTGGCTAAAATGAGCAAATCGGGACTATAGATGCTGGCGAGGATGTGAAGAAAACGGGAACCCTCTTGCACTGTTGGTGGGAATGCAAACTGGTGCAGCCACTATGGAAAACAGTGTGGAGGTTCCTCAAGAAATTAAAAATAGATCTACCCCATGACCCAGCAATAGCAATGCTAGGAATTTACCCAAGGGATACAGGAGTGCTGATGCATAGGGGCACTTGTACCCCAATGTTTATAGCAGCACTTTCAACAATAGCCAAATTACGGAAAGAGCCTAAATGTCCATCAACTGATGAATGAATAAAGAAATTGTGGTTTATATACACAATGGAATATTACATGGCAATGAGAAAGAATGAAATATGGCCTTTTGTAGCAACGTCAATGGAACCGGAGAGTGTTATGCTAAGTGAAATAAGTCATACAGGGAAAGACAGATACCATATGTTTTCACTCTTATCTGGATCCTGAGAAACTTAACAGAAACCCATGGGGGAGGGGAAGGAAAAAAAAAAGAGGTTAGAGAGGAAGGAGGGAGGGAGCCAAACCATAAGAGACTCTTAAAAACGGAGAATAAACTGAGGGTTGATGGGGGGTGGGAGGGAGGGGAAAGTGGGTGATGGGCATTGAGGAGGGCACCTGTTGGGATAAGCCCTGGGTGTTGTATGAAAACCAATTTGACAATAAATTTCATATTAAAAATAAATAAATAAATAAATAAATAAATAAATAAAAATAAAATTAAGTTTAAAAAATTGCAAATCATATAAGGATATGAACAACCACCAGAGAGAGAGAGAGAGCATACAAAAAATAATGGAAAACTTTATAACCTAAAGATGTTTATAAATTGTGTATTTAAAATCATTAAAGAGGGGCGCCTGGGTGGCGCAGTCGGTTAAGCGTCCGACTTCAGCCAGGTCACGATCTCGCGGTCCGTGAGTTCGAGCCCCGCGTCAGGCTCTGGGCTGATGGCTCGGAGCCTGGAGCCTGTTCCCGATTCTGTGTCTCCCTCTCTCTCTGCCCCTCCCCCGTTCATGCTCTGTCTCTCTCTGTCCCAAAAATAAATTAAAAAAAAAAAAAAAATTAAAAAAAAAATAATAAAAAAAATAAAATCATTAAAGAAATTAAAAGCAGAAATAATGGTGAATATCTCAGCTCTTTTTTTTTTTTTTTTAGTTTTTTTTAAATGTTTATTTGTTATTGAGAGACAGAACATGAACATGGGAGGGGCAGAGAGAAGGAGAGACACAGAACCGGAAGCAGGCTCCAGGTTCTGAGCCGTCAGTACAGAGACGGACGCAGGGCCCGAACTCACAAACCGCAAGATCATGACCTGAGCCATAGTCAGACGCTTAACCAACTGAGCCACCCAGATGCCCCCTCAGCGATTTCTTGATTTCTGAGCTATGTCCTCCGACATTCCTTTGGTAATAGCGGTAGTAAACTGTGTCTTTTGTTTATCTGAAAATGCAGGTAGGAAGAGGGTATCAACTACAAAAGGCATGAAGGAATTTGGGGGGATGACAAATCTTTTATAGCTTGATTGTTGTGGGGTTACAAAACTGTTTTGTCAAAACTCACCAAACCGTGCACCTAAAAGGGAGAATCTTACTATATATAAATTACACCTCAATGCCTGACATCAGGAAAAAAAAAAAAAATCAGTCTCTTCTCCTTCAGGGTCTCCACAGACAGAAAACAGAACAAAATAGACATTTTCGTTCAGAGAACAATAATTTGTGCAAAGATTCACTAAGCAATAGGCCTATCCAAACAAACAAAGCCACGGAAAAAGGTAGATTCAAATTCTACTAAGGGTTCACTGACTTAAGTTAAAACTTACTTGAACACCAGGCCCCACATCCATTTCTGAAAAGTTTATAACATAAATATTCACATTCGTTTATAGCACTGGAAAAATAACAGCTAAATCCTTAGTAAACAGGTTTATCATGGAAGAGTGAGAATAAGTGTGTTGAATCAGAAAATAAGGAAATCATTCAAATTCAGACTTTGCCAGTAATAATATGATCTTGAGTCAGACATCTCACTTCTCTTCCGAATCTTTGTGATAATAAAGATGATCCCTAGGGTCCATTCCGGCATTCATACTCTAAGAGTTTATGACAATTTGGACTTAGACAAGGACCCACTAAAACTGGAAAGTCAAAATACTAAATTGGAGAAAATTCTGAGACCTGTAAAATCTAAATGCCATGGTACATGGAGGCTGTACAGTTTCAGAGGAGTCACATCACGCTTTCCTCAAAAATCTCCATTGAGGGGTTTGAGTGTAGAAACTAATTTCTCACCGACGCTAACAGAAGAAAATGTGAATTACAACATTTGGAGTTCAATACATGACGTTTAAGAAGAATTAGCAAATCGCAGCTTCATACTTCATGTCCCATTCCTTCAAAATTCTATTTTTCTCTTTGTGAGAGATTGTGGAAATAGTAGCCAATTCCAACCAGCCTGGAGTCTATCAGAAAAATACCAGCAGATCACACGGAACCTAGGAGAAAGAAGTATAGCCATGCCTCAGAAGGGGCTAAAATCAAAACATCACGATTTGAAGTTATTCTTCATGATTCTCTGGGGCTGTAGGAGAGCTTATTCTAGCACCAGCTGACATCTGCACATTAATTCTGGCACTAACTATCTGGAAGCAGCACTGACCCACAAGTTAAGGGCTGAGTCCTCCACAACACAACCCTCATTTTATTGCCAGTCAGACATCGGTGGTCCCTGGGCCACCTGTACTTCTGACTGGCTGGCTACAAATTCAGGGGCTCCCACAAACCCCCTCAGGCTAGCTAATTTGCTAGACTGACTCACAGAACTCAGAAAAGTACTACGTTGATTATTACAGTTTTCTTATAAAGGATACAGATCAGGACTAGTTAAACAAAGAGACACAAAGGCCAAGGTCTGGGAAGTTCCTAAACCCAGAGCATCCATGCTCTTCCCATGGAATCAGGACATGTGGCCTTCCTGGCACATGGATATATTTATCTATTTGAAAGCTCCCCTGAGATTCAGGGTCCAGAATGTTTACTGGGGTTACATTACATAGGCTGGATTGATTAAATCATCAGCCATGTGACTGAACTCCATTTCTAGCCCTTCACTTCTTTATATGTGTCAGACTGCTCAAAGTCCCAACCTTCTAATCATATAGTTGGTCTTTCTGCTGGCCAGCCCCAGTCCTGAGACTACTTGAGAGGCTAATCTTGAGACATTTCATTTGCATAAATTCAGGTCCAGGGGCTGATCCAAGGGACTCATGAATAACAAAGACACTTCTATCACTTGGGAAATTCCAAGAGTTTAGAAGCTCTATGTCTGTGCTCAGAACCCAGAACAAGGGCCAAATTCTTTTTCTTTTTTAATGTTTACTTTATTTTTGAGAGAGAGAGAGAGAGAGAGAGAGAGAGAGGGAGAACGAGCGTGAGCAGGGGAGGGGCAGAGAGAGAGACACACACAGAATCCGAAGCAGACTCCAGGCTCTGAACTGCCAGCACAGAGCCCGATGCGGGGCTCGAACCCACGAACTGTGAGATCATGACCTGAGCTGAAGTCAGACGCTTAACTGACTGAACCACCCAGGCGCCCCAGGGCCAAATTCTTTATTATACAACATAGCTCATCTCAGATTCTCTCTGTGCAGTCTTTTCAAATATTCTCTCTTGGTACACAGGCATTCCTGGCTTCAAGATTCTGGCTGATCACAGCTGACCCAGCTGCAGTGCTCCAGTTTGATATAACCATTCAGTCTTAACACCGGGCTCCAACTAACTCACTAACATCCCTGAGTTACCATTTTACATCTCTGGGAGACAAAGTCTAAATGCCACAGCGTGAGTCGAGACCATTGGTCTAAAAAGCTGTGATCAGAGGGACAAAGTCACAGGATGCTTTGAGATGGGCCTGACAATTCTCAGAGAACAAAATATGAACTTGGCAGGCATCAGACAACACATCTAAACTCAAGTTGTACAACTCTGACAAGCACAGGTGTGTAAAGCAAGGCCCTAGGAAATGGGAACAAGGATCGGCACAAAGAGAACTAAATGTAATCAAGCTCCAAGATCGTTGTCATCCCTCCTACAGTCTCTTTATAAAATAAGCACAGAAATAGCTCAGTTCAACTTTATCCAGGTAGGATGTCATTATGATTAATACTCACGGGAGCCAAACCCAAGGTGGACATGTTCTTGTGTGCAAATGGTTCTATCTGGCTTTAGAGAATCATCATAAATGAAGACAGCAATTTATAGGAAATGGGAGAAAGAGGAAGTCCTTTTGGGAATACTCTTATGATAGGAAAAGATAGGATTCTAGCAGGCAGAGAGGGCAAGGTTAGGACCTAAGGGCCCTGGGTGGGGAAAAACACACATTTTGGAATAATGCTGGAAGCATCTGACCACAGGAAACCCCCTTGGGCGTAAGGTTCCTCTTAAAAATGTAACAGACACCTCGTACTCCCCCTCAGGTTCCCCTCAGGAATCTGACAATCAAAATACCTAACTAAAATAAGTAAACCATAAAACTTATGTTAACCGAGGGACAGTATGACCATAGTCTGACTCCACACAATGGAGTCGAGCCAGTCGGCAATGGACAACCCAGCACTCAAGCCAGAGTTGTCCAGTCAGTAAGGGTAGAACCTGAGAAGAACCGAGGGGGAAGGGTAGGGGAGCGCTGACCAGAACCTTATAAAACAAGGGCCCTTGCCTATGGTCACGGACATTCACCTTCAAATGCCACCTCTCTGTAAAGAGAGCTTTCCTACTGTGCTTCCTTTCTAATCTTATACTCTAATACATTTCTGCCTGCTGCTCATTTTATGTCCACCTCTTCATTCTTCGAAGGGGCGAGATAACGAACCCCAGGCACTGAGGTAAAAAAAAAAAAAAAATCCCACAACACTTTCTGGAATCAAATAGAAGACACAGATAAAGACTCACCCAATAGTACATAGTTGAGCTAAAAGAGAAAAAGATAAAGGTCTCTTTAGCTGCATCTGAGAGAAGCTAATTGGAGCTAGATTAAGAAAAATGAGAAGTTGTCATAACGATGAAAGGATAACTCATGAACTCCAAGTGCAGAAATGCAATCTGGCCTCCCGAAGGGACTAAGATCAAGGCCTAAAAAGTCCTCATGGCTTCTCTCTGTATGTTTTCCGTTTCTCCTTCCTCCTCCCCTCTGTCTCTCTCTCTCTCTCTCTCTCTCTCTCTCTCTCTCTCTCTCTTTCTCTGGCTCTTCCTGGCATTTCCATTTTGCTGTTTCTCAGGTCACACAACTGTGCATGATGGCCACTTTACAACCCTGAGTTTACATTCTGAAAAGCAGAAAAAGGTAGCGTCCCTCAGTTCCAGATCTTTAGCTCCAAGAGCTACTGTCTGATTGGATCCCTCAGGTGCAATCGGCAATGGTCTAGAGGGCAGGGATCACATAGTGCAAACATGGCTGCAGGGGCCCATCTTTGTGGGTCAAAGAGGCAGTTAAGGAGCCATTTTTGAGTTGAGAAGATGCCCCAGAAAGTAGCTCTGGTACTACTCCATTTATTTAATTTAGAGAAACACAACAGCTGCTCTGGATAAATGGCAATGTCTAAAAAACATCTCCCCAGGCTACATCATAGTTTCTGCACTTAATATTTTTCCAAATTATGTGAAAAGGGAAAGCTCAAAAAAAAAAAAACAAAAACAAAAACAAAACTCACATTGCAAATAAACAAAGATCTCTGGAGGCCAAGCTGGTAGGAATAAAATGACAACAGATGAACTTCGGTGAGTGTAAGAGAAAGGTAATAATACCAGGGCAAAGTAAATCCAAACGATGTAAATCCATTGGTTCTAAGAAACCAAAGGAGCATAATCTTGGATGCACCGAAGAAAATTTCAAACTGATAAAGACGTGATAGCCCTATGACCTAAAAGATTAATAGAGACTTTTATTTATTGAATAAATTCTAGTTTCCAGTATTATTTACTCATTCACCCATGCAACGTAAATATGCAAGGAAAGAAAGGGTGCGAGGGAAGGGAGGGAAAGAAGAGAAGAAAAGGAAGGAGAAAGGAAAACAGACAAGGAGTAAGGGAAAATACACCCTAGTATGTCATACATACTCATGAGGTGGATTACTGATCTCATTTTTCAGATGAGGAAACTGAACTCAAGACCCCATAAACTACCCCAGACCATCAGTTAGTAAGTAGAACTAGGATTCCAGTTCAGGTGGGTCTGGGTCCAAAGCATATGTTCCCTGCATCACATGGTTATCCCACATTTTCAAGATTTTGGCATGAAATTTTTTTAATTTTTTTTTTTTTTTTTTTTTTTTAAGCAAGCTCCAACATGGGGCTTGAACTCACAAACCCTGAGATCAAGAGTTGCATGCTCTACCACCTGAGCCAGCCAGGCACTCCAAGATCTGGCATGAAATTCTTAGCAAAAACATTGGCGTGCATTAAAACAGCCTAAAAAAAAACCCACGAAGTACTGCTTTTTTTCCATGCTACATAAAAGTCTGAAGATGAAACAATAACCCATTTGGGACCAGAGTATGATACCAAAAAAAAAAAGGGGGGGTAAACATATATTTCTCGACCTGCCTACATTTGCACCCCCAAAATGCTGCCCTGTTTGCTTTACTAAGGCCCAAAATTTCCAAGAGGAAAACTTTGGTGTCAAGTATAATGAAAATATTCAAACCTAAAAACAAATAAATAATGAAGGAAAAAGAGATATACCACATTACAGAAAAATTAAAAGTTACATATAGGCAAATAACACCAAAAATAAAGGTAAACTGGAAATCATATGTGACATGTATGAGTTACTATTCTTAATAGCTCAAGAGGTCATGCAATAAGAAAACATTAAATGTGTCAACAGCAAAAGGGCAAAGAACAAGAAGAGAAGTGCATTTTCCAAATAAAGTTAGGAAAAAAATGTCCATCCTTGTTAGTAACCCTGGTATTTCTCTATCCAACTGCAAGTTTTCTCTTTTTTTAAATTTTTTTTAATGTTTATTTATTTTTGAGAGAGAGAGTGTGTGCACGCGTGAGTGGAGGAGGAGTAGAGAGAGAGAAACACAGAATCTGAAGCAGGCTCCAGGCTCTGAGCTGTCAGCACAGAGCCCGATGTGGGGCTCGAATCCACAAACCAGAGATCATGACCTGAGCCAAAGTCAGACGCTTAACCGACTGAGCCACCCAGTTGCCCCCTCTCTCTTCTTTAATGACAATAACCAGGGTTTGTGGAGGATATCGGGAAATATGCTTTCTTAATTTTGCAAGTGACTATATAAATAGACTATATTTTCTGTAACACGATTAGTCAACAGTATCAAACAATGCAAACATCTGTCTACCTTTTGACCCAATACTTGCACTTCTAGGAATATATTCTAAAACAAATATTAGAACTCAAAGACTATGAACAGTAATGTGTTTATACAAAAGCATCAATAAAAACTGAAAACACCTAATATCCAAGAGTAGCAATTGCTTAAAGAAAGTTGATCCATCCATGTCATAATTGTTTGCAACCACTAGAAAGTGTGCTCTAACAAAGCAGTAATGCTCTGAATAATTAAGTAGAAAGGGCAAATTATGAGATTATGTTTACTTATCTATACAGTTTTAGATATGCAAACATTACATATTATATATAACACATAATAGAAATAATTTAACATACTCATCAGAAACACGCCAAAATATTAACAGCAGCCCTTTCTGAGTAGGGTTATAGGAAAGATTTTTAGGTTGTACATATAGGTGTTGTTCTCTATTGTTCACAGTTCCCATAATAAATTAAGTTGCATTATTTTCATAATGGGGAAGCAAGTATGTTAAAATAAAAATGCAAAGCTTTCAATGAGAAGGCATTATTTCTGTTCATCTTGTCTATGTGCACAATGAATTCACACAGGTTTTGATTCCATTCGAGGAGGCCGCAAAGGTGGTGGCTGATCCCGTGTGGCCAGAAGTAAACCGTCCTATTTAGAAATGTGGAGAGTCTTTTTAAATATTCCTTCCCAAAGCAAAACACAACAGTTACATTTCTAATAAGAGCAATTTGCTTTTGATGATGAACTCCTACCAAAATAATTAAGACATTATTCAGAATCTTCAAAAGCAATAACACGAGTAAGAGCAACAGAATAAAACACACAATAAAAAGGATAAAATACCAAATCAAAACAAGGTCATCTCATTAAAAACCAGGGATTACTGTTGAAAATGTCTAGGGTCTCATCAGAAGGACTTTATTGTCTTTAATAATAGTTTTGATTTGAGAATGCCAACACCAAAATGACTCCATTTTCCTCTCAATTTCATGATTGTGTTTAGATAGCTCTGAGAATGTTCACACGGTTGTCTACAAAGAAGACTATGATTGGTGAAAATAGGAACCTGTTATTTGCAATATTCAGAAACAAAATACGCTGTATGCAGATAATTAATTTCAAAATGTACTGTATTTTTTTTTATTTCATACAAACAGTATAACCTGATTTAGGATTTTTTTCTTTTTTTATTATTTTATGTTTTCACCATGATCAGTGACTCTTTAACCTCCATCATCTATTTGACTGATCCCCCTGCCGCCTCCCCTTTGGTAACCATCAATTTGTCGTCTATTAAACAGAGTTAAGTTTAAGCAAGTGTGGCCCCCTCTTCCTGTTCTTCTCCCATTTCCAAATATCTCTGCCACCTCATGCCAAAGGGACCATCTACACCATTATTGAGTCATTCCCTGGGGTCCTATCGCATTTACTTTATCAAGAATCTTTCATTACTTAAAAGCGAATACTCTCTGAGCCAAATTCAGCTTGGTTCTTGGTTAGTTGCAGCCATCTGAGAGTCAGAAATTGACCAAGACAACCATACCAGGTGAGGGGACTGTATACCAAGGACATATATATGGGAAGCATATGGGAAGTGAAAGACAAAGAAAAAGGACTGTAAGCAAGCACTGCGAGGTATCCATATACAGACGATGGATATAATCATGAAATTCCAGGGAAAAATAATTGATGCACTTTAAAATCAAGGAAGCATCCACACGATCCCATTCTATGGAGGCACACAAAGCAAACCATTCAGTCCCTGAAACGAGCTACTTCTTCCAGCCACAAGGTGCGGCTCTCCTCAGGATCTGCAAACGGATTGCATATTTAGAGCTGAGACAATGGCAAGCTTGCATTAGAAATCCCATCTATAAACCATACTCCTTCAGTCAATTCAGTTTTGAACAGAACTTTCTGCCAATGAAACACTCTGCACAAATACAGAGTTCTGTCCAAGGAGAAGCCCTCCTTAACTGATGCTACGTCTGTGTGGGCAAAGTCACCTCTACATTGCAGCATCCACAGCCATCATTTTCCTTCCTCAAGCTGAGCTTTCCGCTATGGAACTGAGCTCTATGGCTTGCCCTCTCTCTCCTTTCTTCTTATTTCCTGGATCTTGTTATTTGCTTTTTGTGTTATGACAAGTCAAGTGAAATGTCAGATATGAAGATATGCCACCCAGATTATTCTTCAGGAAAAGACAGGCTGCCCAGCTGTGAAGAGTATAATCGTCAGTGGGCAGCTGTCAGCTCCCTCCCAGTACGAGCTACAGAGAGCCACCTTGTTCAAGCCCATGCCCTTCCCAGAGCAGCCTGCATCAGGTGACTGACGGGTGCCGGGAGGGTCAGTAGGGACAGGCCACTTCAACTCAATGCATGACAATTACAACAGGCAATGCTTGTTCTAGAGCTTTGCTGGGCCTTCACTGCACATCACCTTCTCCCCACTGCTTCCAGCCCTCTTCGTTTCAAGGTACTAATCCCTGATAACTATCTTGTGCCCCAAACCACATCTTCTGTGCCTGCGTCCGGCGAACACAGCCTGCGACAATGCAACAATGAATTGCTCAGATCATCTGACAATGATAGGCTATTAAATAATTTGGAATACTTAGCTTTTGCTTTTATGCACTTTTGTGCTTCAGATATTTTCACTGAATCGCCATTTACTCATTTATTCAATAAATATCTGAGTGCCTCCCATGAGCTGGGCACCGTGCTTCGTAAAGAATACATGAAAAATATCTGGAACACAACACAGTATTAGGGTAAAGCAGCCATCTTGCAAACATGAAAATGAAAGCAACAATCCAAGGGATGGCAGGAGAGAGAGCCAGAAAGAGCCTTCATGGGACAGTAATGACTGCCCTGGACTGTCTATCTCTGATCTCATTTTATGAGAAAAGTAACCTCTATTTGGTTTTCTATTATCTGCAATGGAACAACATCAACCCTAGCTGACAGACTCCCCCCTCAGTCGACACTTAGTATGCCCACTGCAAATACCATGCCTTGGCCACTGTTTGCTTAATTACTGATTGAGTAAATGAACAAATGAACGATAATTCTTACTAGTATTTTATCTCGCATTCCCTGGTCAAATCCAGAAAGTGAGCCAATAAAAAGGAATAAAGCCCGAAAAGTAGTCTGGTCCCCAACTGCCCACTCCTTGGCTCAAATCTGTTCACCTTATTCTTCCCTTTTTCATTTCAAAATTATATTCATATCATTCCTTTTATAGTATTGCCACATGAAAATTAACAACAAGCAAAGCATTTCTCCAGTAAGATCATTTTTGACACTTTTTTCTTCTATATCTCATGTACAAAGGAGAGGAAAATTTGACACATGGGCTGTGGGGCTGTATAAACATATAGCATATCATTTTAAATGCTTCAGTTTCAGAGGCGCTGAGAGACAAATGGCACATCTATAATTATCCCTCCACCATCAATAAGCTTCAAATTACTATCTACTCTCAAAGGTAGAGAAAATGTTAAAGTATTTTTTATGAAACTTCAGAAGTTGCATATTAAGTAATTTGTTGTATCATAAAGTCCTAGACCCAGGAAGTGTCTTTTGTTTTATTTACCAGAGTTTATTTACCAGAAAGGATGTTTTCAATTAATTGTTTGATTGGGATATATAAGAAGACCACCGAGAAAAGCCTTACAATGAAGTCAAATAAACCTAGGCTCGCTGAGGCTCACAAAAGCTTTCCACCAAAATTACCAGCCACTGACGGTATGACATTCAACTCAGCTATCGCCCAATAAATTTCCTTCTTCCTAACAAATGTTTCCTCTTAATTTGTTGATTTATATACCTACTCAACAGACATTCATTAAACACCAATTATGTGCAGGCTTAGTACCAGGCACTAGAAAGAAATAAGGTGTCGTCCCGGATCTCAAACAACAGAATGCATAGACAGATACGAACACAGGACATAGCATTTCAGTGCAATAGCATGTGTCTAACAGAGGTGAGCATGGGCTGTTTGGGGGAATCACAGAAGAGGGAAACCCAGCATGGAAGAACAGTACAAGAAGTATTTCTCAAAGAAAATGGCCTTTGAGTTAGCTTAAACAGTGAACACAAGTTACCTCTACTTACCGTAAATATATTCAAATCCAACTGCTTCTCCACACATCCACCTCTACCAGCCAAGTCCATCATCCACCTGCCTGGGTCACCACCAGAGCCTCCTAACAGGTCTCCCTGCTGCGAACTCTTGCACCCCTACAGCAGCCAGAGGGAGCCTCTTACAAGGTAAATCAGATGATATCACCCCTCCAATGGCTTTCCTACATCCTTAAAAGAAAAGTCCCCACCATGTTGGTAAGAACCTGTGTGATCTGGCACCTGGCTACCTATTCAATTTCCTATAACTCTTCCCGTGGCTGACTGCTCTCCACCTACACTTGTAACCTTGAAATTCCTCCAACACAACAAGAAATCTATTTCAGGGCCTTTGTATTTGCTGTTCCCTCTACCTAGAAATACTCTAATGGCTTGTTCATTTCATTTGGGCCTCTCCTCCAATGTCACTTCCTCAGAGAAGCCCTCCACAACCATACCACAGAAAATACTACACGCGTTCCCCTTATGTGACATCATTGTCACCTTCCCCTCTGGACTGTAAGTCCCGTGAGAGTAAGATTTTCTGTAGTTCAATGCTGTGTCCACAGTCCCTGCAGCAACTCCTGTTACACACAGCAGACACTCAGTAGACATCTATTGAATAAATAAACCCTTTGCATGTGCCCACCACCAGACAAAAAGAAGAAATAAAAGGATAGTGTGTTTACAAGTTGTTTACAGTGTAGGCCCAGGCTCTCTGCTCCCAGGACTGTTAGATCGACTAAACAGTCCATCTAGCCAACTGCATGAAACCAAAGAGAGAGAAGATCAACTTCAAAGTGAGTACAAAGGTGGGGGTGGTGGGAGAGTTGGGCCAGGATTACTCATCTGAAAAGTTTTGGACACAGTATTGTCAGAGAATCAGAGCCCTGATACTAACAGCCTTTTGAAATCCTTCAAGTTCTAAGTGACCACAAGGCCCAAGTCCATTTGGAGACATGCTCAGCCACCTCAGCCTGATGTCACGTCTGAAGATAGGATTTTGTGATGGACAAGGGTTCCTGGAGAAACTTTGCTGGGTAACCTCAGTGGGAGGCTATGTAAGAATTTCCTACACGCGGAGGTAAGAGTTCTTAAAATGGTGACCCAGAGGCCCATTCTGTATTTGAGAAAAAGGGAAGGGGCCTGTGAGGGCTGTATACATTGTATTTTTAAAAATTTTTAAACATCCAACGTTAGAAGATTTCATATCAAAATCCATATTTTCTATTATCTCTTGAAAATATGAAAGATCTAGCAAAACTAGGTTGCAGTCTAGTCACAGCCGCTCCCTTTAGATGGGGCAAGCACTCTGTAGCTCACCGCCATGCTTAACATGACCTCTGTACTACCTCAGGTGGGTGCTCTCATTTATTTGACTCGTCTGAGCCAGGTAGGCATTTAAGTCTTGATTCCTGGTCTTAAACTTGATTGATTACTTGTCCCAGAGTCAGGAAGATCATAAAAAGAGCCAAACACTCAATGCTATGAAGAACCACCAAGTATCGAAATGACACAGTCCTTAACAGAAATGTAGAGCGGGAAGGGGCCTCAGAAATCATCCAACTTCATTATTACAGATGGAGGAACAGAGGCCCATGTGGGTCAAACTTTGAACAGATCAAAGATTGGATCTCCAGATGACCAGTATGGGTCTTATACCTCCCCGTGAGCGGCTATCGGAACATACATTTGCAGGTTGGCAAACACCGCCATGTAACCCTTGTCAGTGTCCTAGCCGCTCACTGGCCTTCATCCC
Source organism: Panthera leo (assembly GCF_018350215.1). Taxonomy (NCBI): domain Eukaryota; kingdom Metazoa; phylum Chordata; class Mammalia; order Carnivora; family Felidae; genus Panthera; species Panthera leo. The sequence continues at coordinate 141,894,132 of NC_056687.1, read as the reverse complement.
TGATGTGTTAAAAACATTTTTAAAAATCTAAATACTAAGAAGACAGCATTTGTAACCATGTAAGGGCAAGGGAGAAAAATCTATGGAATAAAAATCTCACGAGGCCTGGACAAGACGGGAGAACTGAGCTGGCCTCTGTCAGAGGTAAGTAAACTCTTTTGGTAAAAGGCCAGATAGTAAATATTTTAAACTGGGCCATGCAGTCTCTATGGCAACAACTCAGCTCTGTTTGTAGCAGGAGAGCAGCCGTAGACAGTATATAAACAGGTGTTAATGTGTTTCAATAAAACTTTACTGATAGATACTGAAAGTTGGATTTCATATAATTTCATGTGTCGTGAAACAATATTCTTCTATTTTTTGCGGGGGGGGGGGGGGGAGGGGGTGGGGGTACCATTTAAAAATGTAAAAATCACGCTTAGCTCAAGGGCCATACAAAAACAGGTGGTAGGCAGGGTTTGACCCTGGGGCCATAGCTCGCTGATCTCTGACCGAGATGGTGAGGGCAGATATCCCAGGGCTTCTTTCACTTTGAATACGAGACATCTCCTAACGCACAGGTCAGACTTCTTAACGATGGTATCGGAATTTTCTCACAGCGTATCAAGTTTATCCAGTTACTCACTCATATTCTCTTGTTTGGTCTTCACAATGGTTCTATTAGATACGAGGAACGAGTGTAAGTGTGCATTGTATTTCCAACCTGTTCACTTTTTGTACGGATTATAATGACATGAACAGAAGAAAAATTACCCGAAATGTCACTACCTCAGGAAAAAAATGTTGACATTTTTCTTTGTACTTCTCAATTCTTTTTTTTTTTCCATATCTAGGCAAACTTTCACTGAATTGGCATCATCATGTGGATAAAATGGTACATTCCAGGTTTTCACAGAGTGGATTTATGCATTCTACCATATTTCTAAATAGGCCTCATGGTGAATATTGAAGATTCTATGTAGTATGTCATTATCTGTGACATACATCCTTTGTTGGACATTTAGGAAGTTTCCAATTATTTACCATGATACATAATGCTGCAGTGAATGTCTTTATTCACTTTACTTTGATAGGAATATTTCCTTGATATTCCCAGAAGTGAAATTACCAAATAAAGTACAGTAACACTCTGATTACTAATATGCTTTGGAAACACCTTTCAAAAAAGTTATACCAAAGCAGGTTTCCTTAGCACGGGGTGAAAACAATGGGCCATGGAGCAGTCCGGCCCTGTCATGGTCTCCGGTGGGACCTTGGGAAGTCACCTCTACCTTAAGCTTCAATTATGTCACCTGTCAAGAGAGGAACATAATCTCTGCCTTCCGTGAGAATCAAAAGAGACAGTCGATCACACTGAGCAACTTCCAAACACCAGTGAGGATGCTATGAAATGCTGATGGGGAGACTGATAACAGTGATGATGAGCTTCAAGTTATGTGTGAAGAACCAAGGCTCAGATTTAAGAGTCTTGCCCCAGGCCACGCAATTGGTAAAGAGCCCTTCAGACTCCAGTCCATGCCTTTTTCTGTTTCTCTTTGATGGCACCCAGGATCTCCTGGGACTTTGAGTATAGAAATAGTATTGATTCCTTGCTCACTCTCAGGGGCATTTCATTTGCAGACTGATTTCTAAGTCTCAGATGTCAGCCAATTTGTTCCTTCCAGATGCTTGGACCCTACTGGGACCCCCACCTGCTACGCCTGGTGTACTTTTTTTTTTTTTTTTTTTTTTACTTTTTAAATTCAAAAATGTAACAAATGAGCATTATATGACATAACATTTGTGCCTTCAAGCCCTCACATCAGCCTAGTCACTAAACTTGCCAGAGCAGTCCTTTCCCTTCTGACAGTATTTAGATTGCTATTAAAGTAGATGTCGACAAGTTCTAACTCTGAGTTCATTTATATTCATAATCTTTTATCCACATTCTGATAGTTCAAGGTTAATGAAATCAGTACTCCTGAAACTGAGAATTAATATCCAAGAAGAATTCATATGAAAAATATAACACTTCCTCCCCTTTATTTCTTCTTTTACAAAAACAATATCCGCAAGAAAGGTCAAAATTAGAGGCAAGAATAATTAACATGAGAATTTTGACGAAACCTATAACCTCTGTCTACATTGTATAACCTATTCTGATTGAAATGCAAAGACAGAGTCTACGAACTTTCTTGCCAGTTCTTAATCACTCCTCCCAGGAAGGTTTTCTGTAAGTTTACTCATGGATAGAACTGTGTTTCTAGGTGTTGGCTGCACTTGGTAGCAAGCGTGATTTAAAGTATTTGAGGTAGGGGCACCTGGGTGGCTCAGTAGGTTAAGCGTCTGACTTTGATTCAGGTCATGATCTCACGGTTTCTGAATTTGAGCCCTGTGTTGGGTCTGTGCTTGGAGCCTGGAGCCTGCTTCGGATTCTGTGTCTCCCCCTCTCTCTCTACCCCTTCCCCACTCGCACTGTCTCTCCCTCTCTCTCAAAAATAAAACAACAACAAAAATAAATAAATAAATAAAAAATAATAAAACAACAAAAACATTAAAAATTAAAAAAAAAATAAAGTATTTGAGGCAAATCTAGTTCCAGGAATTAATGATACTTGTGGTTAGAGACTGAGGGCATTTGTGGGTCTAGAGCATGTCAGGAGACGTTTCCCTTAAATAGTCAGATAGTAAAGATTTTAGCCTTTGCAAGCAAAAGGTCTCTGTTGCAACTATTCATCTCTGCTATTCCAGCACAAAAACAACCATAGACTATGTGTAAATGAATAGGTGTGGCTATGTCCCAGTGAACCTTCATTTACCAAAGCAGATGGTAGGCCCGCAGGCCAGAGATTGCTGACCTCTGGTCTAGAAGCTAACAGAACTTGCACTTCTGGATGTCAGTATCTTGGCACTTTGTAACCCTTGATAATACTTTAATGGCACATACTATCCCAGTGTTTTCTGGCACTTTGTGAAACCAGCCCATGGTGAAGACTTGCTGGGACCAGGTGGCACTTATGGTTCTTGACCTTCAGCACTTGACGTTTTACGCTTGATGATCCTTGCGGCTGTGAGTGCTTGTGGCATTTACATTTCTAGAAGGTAATCATTTAACAGCACTAAAGGTCATGTGCCGATCCTGAAGTCATAGCCCTGAGCCCATAGTAAACACTCAGAGAATGTTTGTCGAGTGAATAAATGACCTCTTTTGGGGTCTTCAAGGTATGCTAAAATTGGATCTGTAACATTTACAGATTTCTAAATTCCATCCTTCGTATCCAACAAAAACTGACTACTTAATTTGGAAAAAGTGACCAACTTGGGCCAACAGGTGGTTTGGGTTTTCCTTAATTCATACTCGCAGTCACCATGAGCAAATATTAATTAAGAATCTACTATGTACAGGGTAGGGTACTTCCTCTAACCAATCATTTCAAGTGTTATACTGAGGTATCTGGGTTCACCAACTTCATAATCGTCTCTTATTAAAGCTTGGTATCTCTCCCAATGCACTTTGGAGAAATGTTTGCATTCCCAAAAAAAGGGCAATGCTATTATACACAGATCCTACTGGTCTCATACTTAAATAAATAAATACTGAACTTCATCTTTCTTTGGCACGCTCTGGGTTAGACAACTCCAGTTTTGCAAGTATAAAATAATGAGAACTAAGTCAGTTTTACCTACTGACTTAAGAACATGATTATAACTAAAACATTACTTTGACAAAATTTCACTTATCCTCAATGAATTTGTTTTTTAAAATAAAATAACTAAGTGAAGGTGGCGACATTTCTGTGGAAGGAATTTGCCCGCAGGTCTGAACAGCCAGACTAACTATCGAGGTTTTGGCGCCATCATGTGGCCGTTTAGATTTATCCACTAAAAACTAAGTGCCACTGTCACCGTTTCCAATCTGTTCTCTTCCAGGAGACAAAAGATAATTATAATCAAACTACTATCTGACTTATAAAGTTACCTCACTACTTTGCAACCAATTTTCGTCCAGCCTTATGGAATGTCGTGGCTAAATGTCTCCTGAATCTTCTCTCTTCTGCTCTCCCACAGCCAGCACCCTGGTCCAGGCACCACATCTGGTTCTCTGCAAATCTCTCTCACAGCCTCCTAGACCGATCTCCCTGCACAGACTCTTGAGTCCCTCCAATTCATTCTCTACTCTGCTGCCACAGTTATTTGTGTTAACACCAAACTGATCATGTCACTTCTGAATCTACCTAAACCCCCACTTCAGTAACATCCCACTTCTCCTAAGAAAAATGTCCCAATCCTAACATAGCCCACAAGTCTCATAGAGCTGTCCAACACAGCAGCCTCTAGCCACATGTGGTTCTGGAACCCGAGGAAACAGCAAGGGCAAAGGCCATGAAGCCAGCGCAGACCTTGTTTATTTAAGAACTAGCAAAGACGTCAGTGTGGTTTAAGCTCAGTGAACAAGGGGAGAAGGGGAGGTCAGGGAAATACCAAGAGCCACACCATTTAGACTCTCACAGAATGTACTAATAAGGACTTTAGCTGGGAGACAGGAAGCTACCCAAGACTTTCAATACCGCATTTACGCTGACTCGGAAAATCTATCTGCAGCCCTAGCTCTTTACCTGACTCACACCTGGATATATAGCCACTCGATGTCTTCTCTCGGCTGTCTAAAAACTCTTTCGGATGTTACCTAGACAACCAGACAACACTGATTCCTGATATGCCACCCCTCCATGCCCCGCCCAAACCTAGATTGCTAAATTGGATCTACATAAGCCTATTCAGCACTTACATACAAATAATTTACGGTAAAAGGCTTCCAGTTTCTGCTCCCAGATGCAAAAAGATTAGAAATCATCACGCTTACATTCCAACAAGAAACAGCTGAGCAAACTGAAAATCAATGGCTTTCCTTGGACCCATCACAGAACTGAGGTAACAAGGCAGTTAACACCCTGTAATCTGGAGAGACAGATGCATGCAGTGACTTACAGCCAAGACCTGCTCACCAGGAGGAGAAGCCACTGGAGTCACAAACTGGTAGCCTCAGGGTCCCCATGGTTGCTACAATTTCAGAGAATTTGACTCCTAGGCAACTGACAGGTGTCAAAGGCTTTTCCAAGTAAGGAATGAAACCCGAAGTAAAATATCTACAGAAGCCATGAAATCTAAAAGACAGGTTTGACTACATAAAAACGAAGAAGTTCTGTACAACGAAAGGGGAAAAAGTTAAAAGATAACTAGAAAGTCGGAGGGAATTATTAGCAGCAAAGGTATCAAAAGTTCAATGTCCATAATATATAAATAACACCTACAAATCATGTTTTTCAAAAAGACAACCTGAGTACAAACAGGCATTTAGAAAAAAAAATAGTTGTATTTGGGGAGAATCTAGCAGATTGAGAAAAAATGTTAAGAGATAACATTCAGTATTAAAGGAACACGGATAAAAAGGCACCGTAAAACAGCACTGGTAGGAGTACATTTTGACAGCATTTGCCAAAATATTAAACATGCAGACTTTTTGAGCCACTTCTAGAAATTAGTAAGTGAATATATAGAAATACAGGTATAAAGGGGCGCCATGGTAGCTCAGTTAGTTGGTTAAGGGTCCAACTTCAGCTCAGGTCATGATCTCATGGTTCGTGGGTTTGGGCCCTGAGACGGGCTCTGTGCTGATGGCTCAGAGCCTGGAGCCTGCCTCGGATTCTGTGTCTCCCTCCTTCTCTGCCCCTCCCCACTCACACTCTGTCTCTCTTTCTCTCTCTCACTCTCTCTCCCTCTCTCAAATAATAAACATTTTTTAAAAATTTTTTAATTAAAAAAAAAAAGAAACATCATGCTTCGTTAAAAAAATAAAAAAGAGGGGCACCTGGGTGGCTCAGTCGGTTGAGCGTCTGACTTCAGCTCAGGTCATGATCTCACAGTCCATGAGTTGGAGCCCCGTGTCAGGCTCTGTGCTGACGGCTCAGAGCCTGGAGCCCGCTTCAGATTTTGTGTCTCCCTCTCTCTCTGCCTCTCCCCACTCATGCTCTGTCTCTGTCTCTCTCTCTCTCTCTCTCTGTCAAAAATAAACATTAAAAAAAAATTTTAATAAAAATAAAGAAAAAAGAAATGTATGCATGAGGAAGTTCTTGTTACATTGTTTCCAACACAGAAAAATTGGAAACATTCTAATATTTGCCATTAGGAACTGCTAAGAGTAGGTATACCCATTCAGTAAGGTTCTATGCATGTGATAAAGGCCTGTTGTAACTCATCTACTGCCTTAAGAAAATGTCCACAATTTGTATTTAAATAACAAAATCATGATAAATATTCAGAGACTTAAAACAAAGTACTTAATGTATGTATTCAAGACCTCTTTTATGGCCCCACAATGAAATTTTACAGTTTTCTTCCAAAAGGACCTTTACAGTTTTAGTTAAGTTTATTTCTGCATGGTTTATGTCCTGTAATGCCATTATGAATGGAACGTATTTTTCTATTATATTTCCTATATAAATTTCTATACAGTTTATATAAAATGTATTAATACTTTTACATAAGAAATCTCCTGATTTTGTATGTTAATTCATAATTGGGCTTCTTAACGAATCATCTTATTGTTTCTAGCAGTTTCATTTCCTACCCCTTCTATTTTTTATACTTCCTTCTCCACACCCCAAGAGGAGCTGTTAAATATGATTGCAGTTCAGGGGAATTTTACTGCTAAACACCTGGGAAAAGAGAGTAGGGAACCATAAAATTACACATATTTGGAAAGAAAACAGTTTTACAAAATCAAGTAAGTAACTATGTGGTCTGTGAACTAAGGTTCCTAAAGTCGGTCTCCATCTAGGCCATGGTATTGTTCACATACTTGTTAAGCTTTCTCCAAATGAAACTTGGGCAGGAGCACAGTATGTAAAAACTGTGCTGGTCTGACGCTGCCATAAAAATTACTCTTTTTGAGGGGCGCCTGGGTGGCTCGGTCGGTTAAGTGTCCGACTTCGGCTCAGGTCATGATCTCAAAGTCTGTGAGTTCGAGCCCCGCATCAGGCTCTGTACTGACAGCTCAGAGCCTGGAGCCTGTTTGGGATTCTGTGTCTCCCTCTCTCTCTGCCCCTCCCCTGTTCATGCTCTGTCTCTCTCTGTCTCAAAAATAAATAAATGTTAAAAAAAATTTTTAAAAAAATTACTCTTTTTGAATCTATGGGGGTCCCAAGATAACTTTTGGACACAAATAAATAAGGCATTTGCTACAGTCCTAAAGGCATGTTCTATGATCAACATATTCTAGGCTTTGATTTGGCTTGAAGGAACCAAAAGACAATGTTTTAAAATATATTTAGCCAATTCTTGAAAATCCCTACCTGTTGACCTTATAAACATACCACAGTGAGTGATTAAAATTTCAGTGTTTCATGGGGCCCCTGGGTGGCTCAGTCTGGTTAAGCGTCTGACTCTTGGTTTTTGCTCAGGTCATGATCTCACAGTTCATGGGTCCGAGCCCCACACTGGGCTCTGTGCTGGCAGCACGGAGCCTGCTTGGAATTCTCTCTCTCTCCCTCTCTCTCTCTGCCCCTCCCTGACTCAGGCTGTCTCTGTCTCTCTCAAAAAAATAAACTTAAAAACAAAAATTTTTAATCCCAACGTTTCTGCTGATTTTTTAATATGAAACGCTTCACGAATTTGTGTTGTCATCCTTGAGCAGAAGCCATGCTAATCTTCTCTGTATGGTTCGTTTTAAAAGTGCACGTGCTGCCGAACTGAGCACTGTTTCTGCCGATCTTATGTCTTTATGAAGATTATCAATTTAAGAAAGGTCTTACTCTGTACGCCCACAGCTGCTTCTCCAGAAGTCAGGAAAGTCAAATCAAAAGTGGAAAGAAAGCAAAAAACTTTGAAAACGACGTAGACCAAGGATAGGGCTTTACAACAATGGGGCTTTCGTCCGAAACTGTGCCTGGTACAAATCATTCTTCCAGTTCCATTTACATAATTGGCTAAGCTGAGAGGTCTGCCGTCTGGCAAGCACTCACTTATAAATTTGGTTCTTTCAGTCCTATGTCAGGTAGAGGAGGCAGCTGTGCTGTGGAACTTCTCTTACTCTCCTGGCACACATCTATGTGTGCTTGCATAAAATTCCATCTGCTGGTATATGGAGGGATTTTAATTGCAAGACCGCATTTGGTGAGTGGATGAGATAATACGCCGAAAGTTTTCCACATGATGAAATTACATCTCCCAGCATTCCACTTTTTCATTAACTGACTAGGCTAAACTACATTGTTTCTGAGCAAAAGCCTTTCTCCCCAAATCATGTTTTACAGCAGAAGGAGCTGTCATGCTCTGAGCAATCACACTGACCAGAAGGCTTTCTCTACAGTAAAGCCTGTCACTTGCTAGAGCCTCTATAGAAAGTACAGTATGGCACAGGGATTAAATGAGTATCTTTGGTAACTGCCTTGTCATGACTGGTATAAAGAGAATAAATACACAGTTGAGGGAAATTACAGCTATCCAGACGTACACTACTGAATTAGCTTAGCCTCGACTGAACACACTAATCATTTTCTCCTTAACATGCCTGCTTTCGCTTCTCTTTCTTACAAGTTAATTGTACCCCTGACCCCAGGCTTAGGCTACACTCTAGCTTTCTGTATGGGTTTAAGTCTGGATTTGCAAGCTACAGAATTCAATACCTCCTCTCACAGCCAGATGAGGTACGTTAAGTTCTATCCGTGCGTCCATTTCTTCCTCCCACTGCCCCTGAATATGCTGAATATTTGTTTTATGCATCAAGTATTGCTGATGAAATGTCTGATATCATTCTGATTTTCTTTCCATTGTAGGTAATCTGTCTTTTATCACCGGTAGTCTTTAGGATTTTCTTTCCATCCCTCGTGTTTTGAAGTTTCACTACAATATGTTAATTTTTGTGGAAGGGATAAGGTCTGTGTGTCCACTCATTTTTTTTGACATATGGATCTCCAATTGTTCCAACACCGTTTGCCGAAAAGATTATTCTTTCTCTATTGAAGTGCCTTTGCTCCTTTGTCAAAGATCTGCGGGGTCTATTTCTAAGCTCCCCATTCTGTTCCATTGATCTATGCTAATCTATGCTATCAGTTTGCCCTACAAAAAAGGTCTGCAAATATAAACTCCCACCAACACTGTTTTATGTTGACCTTTTATCCACATCCCCATCAACACTGAATGTTATCTTTTAAATTCTTTTCTAATCTACTAGACTACTCCCTTCAAAAAAAAAAATCTTTTTTTTTTCAAAATGCCTGCTTACCCTTTAATGTCTTGGGTGACATTTTTAAATTTTTTAATGTTTTTATTTATTTTTGAGAGGGAGGCCTCGAGTGGGGGAGGGGCTGAGCTGTCAGCACAGAGCCTGACGCAGGGCTCGAACTTGCGAACTGGGAGACCATGACCTGAGCCACTTAACCTACTGAGTCACCCAGGCATTGGGTGACATTTTTAAATTATCTGTTTACATGTTATACATTGACCTTTCATTACCAATTTGTAAATAGCTCCTTCCAGTTTCCTAGTTACCTTTTAACTTTTTTTTTCCTTTGATCGTACAGAAGTTTTTCATTGTTATGTAGACAAACACATCTTTTAAATTTTTATTTCATTTCATTTCATTTTAAGAGAGAAAGCAAGCATGAGCAGAGGAGAGGGGCGGGGGGTGGGGGGGGGGGACCTAAGTTGGGCATGGAGCCCGATGCAGGGCTCAATCCCATGACCCTGGGACCAGGACATGAGCCGAACTCAAGAGTCAAACACTCATCCAACTGAGCTGCCCAGGTGCCCCGACAAACCCATCTCTTAGATTGCATGGCTTGTGTAAACATTTTACTTCCAGGTTTCATTTCTGACTTTAAAAAGCCTTTGGCACCTGCCAGGTGCCTAAGAGTCAAATTCTCAGTCTAATCATAGCAACCATGTGGAACCTGTGGTTTACATATTTTCATCTGAAATTTTTGCTTTCTCACCTCAACACTCTAATATTCTTTTTTTAACGTTTATGTATTTTTGAGACAGAGAGAGACAGAGCTTGAACGGGGGAGGGTCAGAGAGAGGGAGACACAGAATCTGAAACAGGCTCCAGGCTCTGAGCTGTCAGCACAGAGCCCAACGCGGGGCTCGAACTCACGGACCGCGAGATCATGACCTGAGCCGAAGTCAGACGCTTAACCGACCGAGCCACCCAGGCGCCCCTCAACATTCTAATATTCTTAACATTGCTTTACATTTGACCTAGCTAATACATCTAATACCACCTCAATTAGTGTTTCTGTCTTGCAGAAAAGAAACCCCCAGCACAAAGTAGGTAAAAATAAAAGTATATTCCACTCCTAGGTATAAAGCCCAAAGAATTGAAACCAGGTGTTGAAACAAAAAACAGATGTTTATAGCAGCACTATTCACAAAAGCCAAAAGAAGGAAACAACCCAAATATCCATCAAATGATGAATGGATACACAAAATGTGGTACATCACACACTGGAATAGTATTCAGTCATTACTAGGAATGAAATATTGATACCTGCCACAACCTAATGAACCTTGAAAACATTATGCTAAGTAAAAGGAGCCAGATGCAAAAATTCACATATTGTATGATTCCATTTAGACGAAATAATCAAGAATAAGTAAATCCCTAGAGACAGAAAGCAAATGAGTGGTTGCCAGGGACTGTGGGGAGAGGGTAATGAAGACTGACTGCATAACGAGTATGGGGTTTCTTTATGAGACGATAAAAATGTTCTGAAAACTACATAGAGGGAATGGTTGCACAACAACTGTGAACATACTAAATGCCACTGAATTGCACACTTAATTTCTTTTCAGTTTACTTATTTATTTTGAGAGAGACAGAGAGAGTGCGAGTGGGGTAGGAGCAGAGAAAGAGAGAGAAAGAGAGAGAAAGAGGGAGAAAGAGAGAATCTCAAGCAGGCTCCGCACTGTCAGTGCAGAGCCAGAGGTGGGGCCTGAACTCACGAAACCGTATGATCCAGACCTGAGCCAAAATCAAGAGTCGAATGCTTAACCGACTGAGCCACCTAGGCACCCCTGAACTGCACACTTTAAATGGTTAAGTTTATACTATGTGAATTTTACCTCAGTTCTTCTTAAGTACAAATAGAAAATAAACATTTCCTTCTAAGGTAGAGATCGTAATTTCTACCTACTGTAAATGCCTGTTATAATGCTTAGATGATACACAGAAAGTTAGAGCATGGTACAAATACAGCATGATCAAATATATCATAATCATGATTATTTTCCTCTCTAGGACAGATTTTGCCTTCCTTTCAAAGCTTCTCAGCTGTGGTTTGTCATTCGTAAATCTGTTAGGACAACAAATTGCTTCGTTTTCACCACTGCCCTGCTTGAATTTCAATAAAAGGAAGGTCATGGTTAAAATTCTAGCCCATCTCTGTCCCTGCTCCAATTAGGAGCAGGCAGCTGCTGTTCCTACTGACTGGATTACAAACTGTGGACTCAAAAAAAGCACAAAAGGCAGTAACTGTGAGCCTCTTCTCTAAAGAAGAGTTCACTTTGGTGTTGTTGTTTTATTTTCTTATTCAAAAATAAAAATTTTTTAAATATGTATACATTTTTTTAATATTTATTTATTTTTTAGAGAGAGACAGAGTACAAGTGGGGGAGGGGCAGAGAGAGAGAGAGGGAGACACAGAATCCGAAGCAGGCTCCAGGCTCTGAGCCGTCAGCACAGAGACTGACGTGGGGCTCAAACCCATGAACCGTGAGATCATGACCTGGGCCGAAGTCAGATGCTTAACCGACTGAGCCATCCAGGTGCCCCCAAAATTAAACATTTTTGAGCACCAACTATATGTCAGGTACTTGGGATACATTTGCCAACAAACCAGTCAAAACGCCAGTTCTTGTGGAGCTTGCCTTCTGTAGAGGGAGAGAGAAAAAATCATAAAAAACTTAGTAAGGAAGCAAATTTTGTAGTATGTTAGAAGGTGATAAAGTGCTACGGGAAAAGGGAAAGGTGATGAGCATCAAGAGTGTAAGAGGGTAACATTTCTAATAGGCGATCTGGCTGAGCTTCCTTGGGAGAGTAGCATGTGAACAAAGATGTTAAGGAACAAAGAGACAGATCTCTAGGAATCTAACACTCATCATGCAGAGTGCTTGGGGCAGGGCCTCGGCAGATGTCCTAAGGCAGAAGCATGTGAGAGCCTCAGCACAGAGACCAGTGTGGTCAGAAAGGAATAAGCGATGGGAGAGAAGATGGAGATGAGATTAGAGGGGTAAAGGGAGAAACAGATCACATCCGTCCTCCTAGGTACTTGGAAGGACTTTGGTCATGAGCAAACAGCAAGGTTCTGAGCAGAGGCCTGGCTCGTGTCCAGCTTGACTGCTCATTACTCCAGGGGGGGTTCCCTCGATGACGCTAGCTCAACATACCACCTAAGTCATCTGCTTCTTGTGCCCATTTCGGAACCTTCTTAACCCTGCCTCTTTAGCCACTTTCACAGTTACTAGCTCTTTGACTTCCTTTGTCCCAGAACAAGTAGAGCATATGCCCTGCCTTAAGCTGCACCAAACACCATGTGCTTTCTGCCCAGGGATCCCTTTGAGGCCAAACCAAGATGTCTTCCAAATCACTTGGAATTCTTTTTTTCTTTTTTTTAATGTTTATTTATTTCTGAGGCAGAGAGAGACAGAGCATGAGTGGGAGAGGGTCAGAGAGAAAGGGAGACACAGAATCAGAAGCAGGCTCCAGGCTCTGAGCTGGCAGCACAGAGCCTGACACGGGACTTGAACTCACAAACCGTGAGATCATGACCTGAGCCGAAGTCGGTCGCTCAACCGACTGAGCCACCCAAGCGCCCCTCACTTGGAATTCTTAATCCAGATGTACAAGGAAATGGGTATCAGCGAAGCCCCTCGCGACCATGGGGAACAGAAGTCAAGGAATACGCTCCTCCCTCTTGCACTGCCACCAAGAAAACAGTTCTTAGATGCACCGCATAAGACTCCGCATGACATCTCACTGGATCCAACACAAGATGCCTCTAGTGCTGGTCCAGTTCAATCATCTACCCCTGTATTGACTTACTCTTTTCCAGTTTCATTCCTCCATCCTGTATTCCTGTTCCCTGAGACCATATTTCCAAATAAATTGACTTCACACAAACATATCTCAAGTTCTGCAGGAACTTGAGTGAAATTAGGGGAAATCCAACCCAAGACACCTCCCTACACTTTCAAACTATGCCCTTATTCCTCCAGAGTGCAGTCCCCTAGAATGTGGTGCCCACCTGGAATGTCAACAATTGTCACACACACACACACACACACACACACACACACACACACAAACACACATGGCCTTGACTGACAGCTGGTTCTACGCTGGCTGCCCCTTTAGCTCCCTCTGTTCCCCACAGCCAGGAGCAGAAATTGAATCCAGAAACAGGTGGCCAGCAGATTGTGAAAGGCCTGGGGTGCCATGCCCAGAATTTAGGCAGAAGAGATTCATTAGATATTTTTAATCAGGGCAGGAATGTGATCATATTTTGGAAAAATAACCAATGGCAGTGTAGATGGTAGATGGGAGGAAGAAAGTCTGAAGCCATGAAGCAAAGTAAGTTTAAGAATATACACTCTGGGGTGCCTGGGTGGTTCAGTCGGTAAAGTGTCCAACTTCGGCTCAGGTCATGATCTCATAGTTCGTGAGTATGAGCCTCGCATCGGGCTCTGTGCTGACAGCTCAGAGCCTGGAGCCCGCTTCAGATTCTGTGTCTCCCCCTCTCTCTGCCTCTCCCTTGCTCTGTCTCTGTTTCTCAATAATAAATAAACATTAAAAAAAATGTTTTTAAGAATATACACTCTGAATAATCATTAGTTTCTCCTTAAAAGTGATCATCTGCCAATAATGCTGGACACAGAAGTAGAGCGAGGGCCCCAGGGGAATGGTAGATGTAACCCTCCCAGTGGGGTCCTCCTGTGGAGGGGTGGGTTGCCCTGGGTTGAGAGCAGCTTATAATAGGTGCAGAGGAAGGCTAACAGATAAGGGAACATGGTGATTGATGTAAGGATGTGGTTGAAGGGATAGATCGTGGACTCAGATGAGGAAGGTACAGAAACCACACACAGTGCACAGTCTAAAAGAATCAAAACAGTCAAAAAGTGGTGGTTTTGAGAAGGGATAAAAAGGTGAAACTTTAAAATATCCATCTTCTTAATTACAATTCTAAGTGGAAGGTTTGGCATAGAATACACGGATACTAATCACTCTGATGAAGTTTGGGGATTATTGGTGAATTTCAAGGATAATTGGACTGAATATGCAATGAAATTCAATTCTGCTTAACTGATGGGAACTAATGATCTCATTTCAAAGTCTAAAGTGAGAATGGACAAAAACTTTCTATTAGTTCAGCATAAATATTAATATGGGGCCATGGGTACAAGGCTAGAAAAATGAGGCCAGAATCACAGCCCTAAAATTAATTAGAATAACGGTCAAAACTAAATGCTATAACATTTATAAGAGTTTATGAGACTGATGCAAATATAAGTAAACTAACAATCTTTTAAGACAACTTTAAAAGTAAATTTAGTTTAGGGGCCCTGGGGTTGCTCAGTCTGTTAAGTATCCAAATTCAGCTCAGGTTAGTTTGTAGGTTTGAGCCCTGCATCTGGCTCTGCCTTCAGATCCTCTGTCTCCCTCTCTGTGCCCCTTTCCTGCTCATGTGCACACGCTCTCTCTGTCAAAAATAAATAAACATTTATAAATAAATGAATAAGAAATAAACAAATTTGGATTATCAATTTGGTAATTTTTTCTTTTTCTTAGTAATTTAACTTTTCCATTTTCTTTCTGTAATTGAACAACTAATCACTCATCTTCATTTTAACTATTAACATGATTTTTGGGGCGCCTGGGTGGCTCAGTCGGTTGAGCGTCCGACTTCGGCTCAGGTCATGATCTCGCAGTTCATGAGTTCGAGCCCTGCGTCAGGCTCTGTGCTGACAGCTCAGAACTTAGAACCTGCTTCAGATTCTGTGTCTCCCTCCCTCTCTGCCCCTCCCCCACTCGTGCTCTGTCTCTCTCTCTCTCTCATGCTCTCTCAAAAATAAATAAACATTAACTATTAACATGATTTTCATATACATGAAAAACAAATAGCCAAGATAAATGCAAAACCCAAGATGGGAATGAGGTCTGTAAACTAGCAAGGAAGTTTTTGCTTGTTGGGTTTGGTCTTTTACTTTCATCTAATTATAATGGATGTATGAAATCACTTCCACTAAATTGCATTTATCACCTTTAAAAAAAATCCAGAAAAATGTATCAAGGCTTAGAAAAACTACAAATCAATATAGGTACCAATAAAAAAAATTCAATAGCCAAATCCCACTATATCAATTATCTATTGCCACATTAATGCTTTGTAACAAACACCCACAAAGCCTCATTGGCATCCGCAGACAATCTGTTAGTGTTCACAGAACTTCGGATGGGTTGTTGGTTCTGCTGACCTTGCCGGGCTCACGCAGGGGCCTGCGGGCTGGGTGAGGACTCTGATTCAGTTAGAGCTTCACTGAATACGTTTAACTGGGCTTGTTCTGCTTTCACTCTCCCGGAACCAGCAGGCTGGCTCGGAATGTCCTTCTCATGGCGACGGCAGCAACTCAATTGCAAAAACACCTTTGGGACTCTGCTTGCACCACGTTTCTAACATCCTGTTGACCAAAGCGAGTCACCGGAGCCCAAAGCTGGGACGTGGCACCCTGCTCACAAGGAAAAGTGCTGGAAAGTAACATGGCAAAGGGGACAGATGCAGTGAGGAGGCCAAACATCCAGACGCTGGGACAATCCACCATACCCATTCTTAAGAATTTACCCAAGGAACTGTTTTAAAAGGATAAAAGAACAAAACCATGCTCAGGACTATTTATTAAACACAGATTATAATATGGAGAAATTAGAAATGTGCATCGCCATGAATAGATGCCTTGTTAAGCACATCATGATACAGGAAAATGATCATGTGTACCGCTATTAAAATCAGTGTAGATCCTTTTCCTCTTTAAATGGAAAAATATCCACTACATGCAGCAGATGGGTGTTAGAGGAAGGAAGCAACTTTCAGAGTAAAATGAATGGTATGAACACATTTATGTAAAATGCATACATATTTCCACGTGTTGTATGCGTATGAAATATCTCAAATAATGTCATCTGTAGTTGTCTCTGAACTGTTGAGTTTCAGATGCTTATTTCTTTCTCTGTATTATTTGAATTTTTTATAATGTGTAATTATTTTACAGAAGTAATAAAATAGTCAAAAAATAATAAGTAACTCATCTTTAAGGTTAAATACAGGGGAAAACAGATCTTTCTTCTCAATTTTATTCCTGATTCATTGTCAAGATTTAGATTGGAAGTCCTAATTTTTATCCACAAGAAAGAGAGTTAATATTCATTTAAAAACAAACTTTGGGGCACCTGAGTGGCTCAGTTGGCTAAGCACCCAACTCTTGATTTCCACCAGGGTTGTGGGATCGAGCCCCACATTGGGCTCAATGCTCAGCATGGAGCCTGCTTAAGATTCTCCCTCTCTCTCTCTCTCTCTCTCTCTCTGCCCCTGACCCCTGCTTGCTCTCTAAAATAAAATAAATTACTTTTTTATTAACTGGATAGAAAGTACCAGGATATGTGTTATTTATGCTTATACTCTTTTGTGTCTTAATTATTTTGTATTAAACATTTTTGAAAAATTTTTAAGCCAAACTTGTTTCGCTATTCAATGTATTTTTATCACAAATGCAATTTTTTAACATTTTGTTCATATTTTTAGAAAGAAAGAGAGAGACAGAGACAGAGCATGAATGGCAGAGGGGCAGAGACAGAAACACAGAATCTGAATCAGGCTCCAGGATCTGAGCTGTCAGCACAGCGTGGAACATGGAGCTCAAACTCACAAACTGCAAGACCATAACCTGAGCCGAAGTTGGACACAACCAACTGGCCACCCAGGCGCCCCACAAATGCAATTTTTTTTTATTAGTCTGAAACTTGATGTCCAATAAGGAAGATGTTTCAATTTGAAACTATTTTCAATAATATGCTGGAATCCTCTAAGAAATAATCACTCATTTAATAAAATAATCACTTACTGAATTCCTACTGTATATAATGTACTGTATCAAAGGCTATGGGAGGCTTTTTTAATGTACATGACAAAGAATCTACTGTCAAAGAGCCATAAGTTTCATATTCTGAAGAATACTCTCTAAGTACAAAATGCTATGAAGAATGTCTAACTCTAAAATTACCTAAGTATCAAAGCTACATTTCATAGAGAAGATCCATCTCATCTATTGGACACTCATGTTAGCATTGCTGGCCTGAAATGACCACACAGGTGTTCCAGGCCCATGCTTCTACCAACTTGAAACTTTGCTCCAAAATCTACGGACGGTCAATAGGCAACTTTATGCCCCAATTGAAGCATTCTGGCTACAGGGCACCAAATAGAATGTATACTAAAGAAAAATAACAAAAAGAGTGGTATTAAGTAGTAAGCCTAGTATGGTGATCCAAAACTGGCCAATATCCCAACGTGACTATTCACCAAGACTACTTAAAGCTCCTGAGAATGGTTTGTCGAAAGAATTCAATGTATACAACTTGGCCTGAGCTTAGTGTGACTGTGCACACAAATTCAGCTGCCACATTTTCAACTCATTGCCCTCCACTTTCCACCAAAAATAGGGATTCCATCTGTATGTTAATAAGCACTGCAAGAACTTTGCAGCATTACCAAATGCCAAATTGCAGCCAGATTTCCTAGTAGGATACCGAGTTGGTGATACATTCACTTTAGTTCTTGAATACTAAAAACCAATTGAAGGCAATATTTGCTGCCTTCCAACTGTTGTTACTCCAAACTCCTATAGTTCGTATTTTCAGTACAACTGCATTTAGACGTTGATTTACGTTTAAAGCATGTTCATTCATTACGTTCCTTCATTGATCATATATTCCTTAAACACAAGAAGAGTATCTATTAATTTTTGCAGCCCCAGAATCCATACCACATCGTCTAGTAATGTGCCAATAAATGGCTTCTAAATAAGTGAAAAAATTCTAATGTTATTTCTATTTCTAAGCAATAAAAATACATCTGATGAGATAAGATTAAAAGAGCACTGGACTTGGAGTACAGAGACATAGTAGACACTGTCAGCTACCAAAACATTTTGCAACGCTATCATCTTTTATAGCAAAATCTGCCACCAGGGATAGAGACTAAAAGTTCCAGATATTTCCTTTGCCTGCCTCCCTTGTTACTGGGGTTAAAAATATAACCAAGTTCTAGCCAATGAGATATATGAAGAAATGTCTGGAGAATTATTTCTTGGAAAGATGTATCTCATAACTAAAGAGAGGAAGAAAGAAAGAATGTAAGAGAAGAAGAAAAAAGAGAGAAAGGTGGACAAAATCAAGAAAGAAAGGGGAAGGGGGAGAGAGAGAAACAGAGAATGAGAGAAATAGACAGGAAAGGAGGACAGAGGAGAAAAAAAGAAAAGGCAGAGGGAAAGATGGAGAGAGAGAAAGAGGTCTCCTATTTTTCTCTTTCTGCCTTAGATTGATTCTGTTCTGTGAAGATGTGATGTTTGGCGCTCCTGTAATCATAGTGTGGCCTAGAGGGAAAGGTCGAGAGAATCAGAGACATCAGTCTAGCTCCTTGAACTAACCTGGAGCCATTTGTTTCCAGTCTTCTTTTAATGTAAGATTATTAAATGTCTTCTTTGTTTACACCACTATTAGCCAAATATACTGTCATATGTAGCCAAAGGCATACTATTTGATGCAGAAGGTGTAGGTTTAAGTCCCAGCTCTGCCACTTACTGTCTACATAACCTTAGAAAAACTTCTCAATATCTCTGATTCTCTGTTTCTCTACCTATCATAACCTTACTGAACAGGGATGGTATAATGAATGGGGAACCACTGAGGACAGTAAACAGCTATAAAAATTAATTGCAAGTTGAAACTAAAGATATCCTCATATTTTTCAATGACTGTTGACAGATCATGTCCTCAAATCTCAAAATCAACAGGTAAAGAAAAGCATACCATAAAAACAAAATCAAAATCTGCTGACAAACAGAAGCAATTAAATTTCTTATATCTCTAGGTTATCTTTTTATCAAAAAGAACTCCCAAGCCTCATTTGACCAACTCCAAGAATTGTGCTTTTTTCCCCACAAAAATACTATAACATGAGTTTAAACAATATGAGTTTTAGTCTTCTTAAAATATGTTTAGGGGTGCCTGAGTGGCTCAGTTGGTTAAGTGTCCATCTCTTGGTCTCAGCTCAGGTCTCGATCTCAGGGTCATGAGTTCAAGCCCACATTAGGTTCTACACTGGGCATGAAGCCTACTTAAAAAAAAAAATATATATATATATATATATATATATATATATATATATATATGTATATATATGTAATATATATATGTATATACATACATATATATATATATACATATAAAAAATATATATGTATACATATATACAAATGCCAAGAGACATTTTTCTGGAACATAATTATAGCAATATGGACTAATTACAGGATAAATCCAAAGGCTGTTTTTCCTATGACAGGTTGCACACTTACTGTAGATAATGGCTCAGTCACTTACAACAGCATATAATTACTCAGCATTTACAGCTAAGTACTCTATGTGCCTTTGCCAAATGAAACCATGCAAATACTAAAGAACAGACTTTAGAAGAGTAAATGGAGGAAAAGCATAAGTGTTTTACTTTCAGGTTGCCTAGTCTATGATTTAGGATGATTTGGTATTCTTAGTTGCACACATTTGTGTGGGTAAACTCCAGGCAGCTTCAATTCAAACAAGCAGAGGCGCAGCTCAACCTGCCCTAAGTGAGAGGCTTGTTAATCACAGCAGATAGTAGTAACTACTATTTTATCTACTAGACATATACACTTTCCTCTCTCCTTTTTCTGGCAACAAACTTTCCCCACTAGTCACAGGCTTAGGCCTCATAAACAAAATCAGTGAAGTGCAACACCCTCCTGACCCCAGTGTTTGGTAACGTGCATGTGACCCAAGAAGGGCCAATCAGAATCCTACTCTGGATTTACTATATGAATGTTAAGAAAAGTTCATCTCCATCAGAGAGAATCAGCTCAGCACACAGAACTGAGTAACTAGTTTCATTGTTTGGGGCAATCCTGGGATTGCCAATAACTGGCAGGTTGCCAATCCAAATGACTTCTGGCAAAAAAATCACTGGTTAACCCAAGGACGTGACTCAATTGTTCCTCCAGATGATAGCAAGCAAAAGGTGGGTGGTAAAGTAAGCTGTCGTCTGAATGCAGGTAGAATTTAGGAAAGACTTGGATTAGCTATACCATTAGAACACTGATTAACATAACAAGCAGAAACAGACAGTAATTGAGAGTAAAGGTTAGTCAATCCAAAGAAGAATCTAGAGCAGCACTATCCAACAGAAATATCACGTGAGACCCCTATGTAATTTTAAATTAGTAGATGTATTTCAGAAAGTAAAATTAAAGGCGAAAATAATTTTAACAATATATTTTATTTAACCTAATATAGCCCAAATCTTACCATTTTAACATATAATTGATATTTGAAAATTATTAGTGAAATATTCTTTTTTTTAGTAATAAGTTTTGAAATCCCATGTCTATTTTAAACTTACAGCTTATCTCAATTCAGACTAACCATATTTCAAGTGCTCAAAGGCCACATGTGGCTAGTGGCTACTATATTGCATAGTAAGGTCTAGAGAATAAAATATCCTGGTTTATAATTTTAGGTGGCAGCTCCCTATTATCCCTTGGATCTGGGAATCAAGGTGATTTCCTCTAATCCAAAGACTCACTTACCAATATGATAAATAAAAATTCAATCTTTGATATATTTTTAAATGTTTATTTATTTATTTCGAGAGATGGAGGAGGGGCAGAGAGAGAGAGGGAGAGAGAGAATCCCAAGCAGGCTCCGCACTGTCAGTACAGAGTTTGACATGGTACCAGATCCCATGAACCGTGAGATCATGACCTGAGCCAAAATCAAGAGTCAGACGCTTTACCGACTGAGCCACCTAGGTGCCTCTCCATCTTTGATATTTTAAATGGCAAATTCAAAGATTACATGTGGGAGTGGTACACCCCCATATGTGCCAAGAGCAAAAACACAACCACGAGCCATCTATTCTGCACCTGCCCCCAGGTTGTTGGGCTCTCTCTTGGAGAAAAACCATATAATGCTGAGCGCTGGTATCATTACAAATTCAAGGCTTCAAACCGCAGCTGGAAACTCAGTATTACCTTTAAAAAAAATCCTGCCCCTGATCATTTCCCTTTGCCATTGTCCTCAAAAACTATTTCACACTTTTACCATTTTCCTTCAGTCCACTGCCTTTAAATACCACCTTCTTCTGTCATTCCTCTATGGGCAACTCCAATCTTCATAGAGGAATGAAAGCCTCCTTCATTTCCTGACACCTGTTTTCCTCCTTCAAACCTCAGGCTTCAACCTTTATCAATCTCTTTTGGCCTCTCATCTAAATCTAATTGCAGTCACCTCCCACCTTTGTCAGGGCTTTTTCTCTATCAATTACACCACCCCTTGCATATTCAACCTCTCTTCTCTGCTTCCTCTTTCTCTTCAGCATCTAAAGTTCAAACTTCTATTGTATTGAAATTATATAAAAGCAATTATTGCTGCTGCTTGCTTTCTCTGCATCCTTTTGTAGCAATCTAGCCTCCTTACTCCATTAAAACTGTCCTAAGATCATCAGATACCTCCTCCTGGAAAATCCAACACAGCATGTTCTATCTTTATGTTATTGTTTCTCAGCAACATTTGACCCAAGTTGAGCACATCTGGTATATTGAAAATCTTTCCACACCTGACTCCATGACACCAATAACTTCTAATTCTTCCTGTTCTGGTTTTTGACAATTTCTTTGCAGTTTTTTCCCCTTTGCCTATTATCTAAATGTTGTTCCTTCAGTATCAATCATCTACCTCTTTTGTTTTCCATGTGTGGTCCATGGACCAGTAGCATTGCCATCATCTGGGAGTTTGATGGAAATTCAGAATCTTGGACCTCATTCCAGACTTTCTGAATCAGAATCTGCATTTGAACAAGATTCCTAGGCACAACAGGCACATGAAACTTACTAAGGTCCCACAGGCACATCTGATCTCATGTGTTTAGATAAAGGGAAGATCATGAAAGAGAAGTAATCATAAAAGAACATGTTGGAGTTGAGGTTGAATTTGTCATGAGACTAAAAGGACAGGGAAGACCAGGATTCATGTAAATAAAAAGTGACAGGAAGCACAAAGCCCATTTATCTTCATAATTGATATGGAACCCTTTTATCCTGAAGCAGTAGTCTCCTGGCAGGGAACATAAGGAAGAGATAACTGTTTAAGGTTTCTTCAGCTGGTATGAGAATTCACCCAGACCTCTTGGTCTTTCTTCTTCAAATTTCTTTTTATTCACTGAACAGATATTTACTGAGCTCCTACTATATGTCAGATACTATTCCCAGTGCTGGCCATAGAGCAAAGAACAAAACCCAAATATTCTTAGTAGAAATACTAATTTTCTCCCCTTAATGATTCATTTAGAACAAAGTCATCATGCAAGTTCAGTCCCTGTGTGATCAACCCCCTGTCAAGCTCCAAGGTTCAGTTAAGAATTACAAAATATCACTTGAAACACTTTAAGGCAAGACTTTATATTAGGAAAACTGACAAGTAAGCGTCTATAGGCCAAAAAGGCCTGAATCCTTCATGTCCCACTGCTTCTACAAAGAGGCTCGCTGGAAGCTGAGCCCCTGGGCACCCCAGAAAGACTGATGCACTTGTTCGGTGTTTATACACACTGGACCATGATATCACAACAAAAAAGAACATCTCTGCCCTCCAGCAGGGGCAGGAGGTGAATGTCCATGAAGAATGGCAATCCACCACCATGCTTGAGAAACGTTTTCCAAGTACATTAATAGGTTTATCAGTGCATATAAAAACAATATGAAATATTCTGTTGTATCTCTTAGTTTATACAGATTTCATCTGTGGCACATTCCCCACTGCTCTAATAAACTATAGACTAATTAAAACCACCACCATAGTTCAACTACAATAATGCCCCATGAAAAATGAGTATGTGACACATGTCTACAACTGCGAAAGTAAGTCTATTAGAGTTCATTTATGAGCAGAAAAATATTGATAACAAAACACTAAGCCACAGAAAATTTACAGGGGAATTATAGATTAACTGCAGAAATGGAGCATTTCCCTGACACTTTCATAAAATGATGTTTGCCTCCAACCCCAAAGATCATGCCCTTCAATATGTTCGATAATTGTAAAAATTTCAACTGTAAGTCACCACACTTATCTCTTTGCATTTCTCTTTTTATATTGCATTTCAGTGCTGATAAAATAGGGAAGAAAAAAAAGTAGAGCTCTGATATCATGCCTCTTACCTTTTGATTTGATTTCAATCCCATTATCACGTATTTCCAGAAACATACAATAGTGCCAGATAGCTTTCTCTATCTTGGGTTGGTTTCCCTGTATATTAGCTGTCATTGTAAAATTATTGTGCCTCTTACATGCAGACTAAAATTCCAAACAATGGTTACTGACAAATTTCTCTGTAGTTCACTGATTCCTCAAAGAAAATGGATTTTCTACCCAGCTAAAATTAATTACCGTTGTTATAGAAATTGGAATGCATCTGTCAGCTTGAACAGAAAACATTGTGTGCTTTGCTTTCCTTTTCATCGTATCAGTAATACATTCTCCAAAATCAATTAGTATCCTATAATCTTCCTAAAGAAATGACTACCCAGGGGTGCCTGGGTGGCTCAGTTGGTTGAGTGTCCGGCTCTTGATTTCGGCTCAGGTCATGATTCCACGGTTCGTGAGGTCGAGCCCCACGTGGGGGCCCAAGCTGACAGGGCAGAACCTGCTTGGGATTCTCTCTGCCCCTCCCCGGCTCACATTTCTCTCTCTCTCTGTCTCTCTCTGTCTCTCTCTCTCTCTCTCAAAATAAATAAACTTAAAAATAAAAATAAATAGCTACCCACTACACATGCTCACTATGGAAAAGTCACTGGGTTTGTGTATCCCTCACCCACAAGAATCTCATGAGACTATGGAGACACAGGTTTGGGGAACAGGAAAAGGCTTCAATGAATATGTTATCACCTCTGGTCTGCCTCAAGAATATGTCGGATCTAGGAAAATGACACTGTGCGATACCAGGCGCCCAAGATGCAGAGTGTCAGAGTGTTTAAGTTACCACCTCTGCCTAACGAGCTACCAAAACGGTAGCTCACAAAGCAGCCATGTATTACACCTTACACACGTACAGGTCGTCCAGGCAGTTAGCCAACTTGAACCCATCTCTGTGTCTGCAGTCAGCTGGCAGGCTGCTTGTGCTTGAAGCTTGTGCTTTAGCAGTGGCTCTAGCAGGACAACTTGGAGGTGTCAACTCTTCTGCCTGTGGTTTTACCTATCGGTAAGCTGGCCTGGGCTTACTCTTAGGGCAGTAGCAAGGAGAGAACCGAAGCATGCAAAACCCTTTAGTGACTAGGCTTGGAATGGACATCCTGCCAGGTCCACTGCATGCCATTAGCCAGAGCAAGTGACCAGTCAGCCCTGATTCAAGGTGTAGGAAAGTGAATTCTACCTTTGATGAGAAGATTTATTATTTAAATTCATGTTAGTTAACATACAGTGTAATACTGACTTCAGGAGTGGAATTGAGTGATTGATCACTTACATATAACACTCAGTGTTCATCCCAAGTGCCTTCGTTAATGCTCATCACCCATTTAGCCTATCTCCCACCCACCCCTTCCATCAACCCTCAGTTTATTCTCTATATTTAAGAGTCCCTTAGGGTTTTCTGATGAGAAGATTTTAAAATCACATTGCAAAGGGCTTAAATAGAGGGGTAGAACATTATTAAAGTATTTAATCAGTCAGTCTAACATTCATAGGAAATCCCTGGATAGCCTTCTTGGGTATTAACACTTCTACCTGGGGGCGCCTGGGTGGCGCAGTCGGTTAAGCGTCCGACTTCAGCCAGGTCACGATCTCGCGGTCCGTGAGTTCAAGCCCCGCGTCAGGCTCTGGGCTGATGGCTCGGAGCCTGGAGCCTGTTTCCGATTCTGTGTCTCCCTCTCTCTCTGCCCCTCCCCCGTTCATGCTCTGTCTCTCTCTGTCCCAAAAATAAATAAAAAACGTTGAAAAAAAAAAAAAAAAAAAAAAAACACTTCTACCTGGCACGTCCTTGGGATCATGTTCTTGCTGAGACTTTCTCTTACCGTGGCCTCATCTTGCAGATGCGGTTACACCCCAAAGGGCAAAGGTAGAAAAAAAGATAGCTCAAGAGGAGAAGATGAAGATGCTGCCAGTGTCTACAGGACTTCGTTGTCTCTCAACTCCCACCAACACATCCAAAACCCTTGCTATGGCTTCTTGGTGGGGGAGTAAATTGCCTCGCCCCTTGACTTTGGGAGATCCACATGCCTTGCTCTGGCCAATGACATGTGCCACCAGCAAAGATTTAAAATGTGTTTCTACAATGCTTATATTATTGCATTTAGAACTTGGCCACAAGAAAAACACCCTGAGTAGACACTGTCTTTCAGCATGGAGCAAACCAGCCCAGACAATCCACAGGTGCGTGATATAAAAACAAATGCTTACCGTCGTATGTAGGTGAAATTGGGTGGCTGTTATACAGCAAACATTAAATGAATTATTGATAAACTGAATTAAAAGAGTAAACAAAAAGACAAGGAGAAGACTGGGAATTCTGAAGGCAGGAAACCAGCAAAGACGTGATGGAATCACTGTCTTAAATCAGGTTTATTCAACACATGAATTTTGTGAAGAGAAATCATGCAGAAAGAGTCCTTCCTTACTGAGCATTACATTCATTGATCCAAGAACATCTTTTCTACCGTGTGTATGCGTGCGTGCATGTGTGTGTGTGCAAATATACTGCTTAATAGCAGGTGCTGGCTGTGGCTACTCATTGGGCCAGAACTTTGCATTATTTTTGTAAGTATAAGAGGATACACTGGTATTTGTTCAAGAACTATCCCACCTTCTGCCATCTGTGAAATGGGGATTAACATGCTAAGATGCTTCACAGAGTTCTGTTTTCTGGGGCTTTTTTTTGCCCAAGAATAATGTAAAAATAATTGAACACATTTAAGAAATACAAAGTGATATAAACACTAAATAATAATCACTTGTGAGAATGGAAATGAGAACTGCTTTGCCAAGAATCTTACGTAATATTACAGCTCCATTATTTGTGGGGAACATCTAATGGGAATCTTCATTAAAATTTCTAATTTTCTACTGTCTGACTCTTCACCGGATCAAAACTATTAGCAAATCCACATCAACCATCCGTCACGAAACACAATGTTGCTCAGGGCAGCTAGCTTAATTTCCTTTTGGGATACAGATGACCAGGGTGGTCAGAAGTCACACAGCCATTGCAGAAAGATGTGGTACTTCCATTTAGAGAGGAAAACAATCGTTCCCCCTGGCAGATAAAGCTTCACAAGGATACTAGGCGGGGACCTCTAGTTAGTTGGGTGAAAGGCTAGCTGATATAATATTTGTACTACTACCATTCCAAAGACTCATTGCTGATTTCCTTATGCACACTAAAAATAATAGCAATAGCTACTACCTATTGAACAACTACTATGTGCCAAGAACGTTATATTATCTTATCCCCAATACTTATTATGTATAGTTCTTTATATATAATAGAAGCTAATGAATACTTAATGAACGAATGAATATTCCTTCTTATAGATAAGAAAAATGGCACTTAAAGAATTTAAATAACTTGCATAGCACATGACAGAAGCAGAATTGAAAGAAACTTTTTGACTCCAAAGCCTGGTCTAGGACACCTGGTACATTCAAGGACATTTTACTCCTTCTCCAGTGTAGACACAAAGAACAGAATATAAATTAACAGAATCCTTGCTCTTTAGTCATTTCTGATCTAAACCAAGGCGAAGTTATCTGGTACAACCTGAGTCCAGCTGGGTCCAGCCATCCCGTACGAGGTAAGATGGAGGGTCATGGACCAGATCAGGGTGACTTTCTCTACTCCCCTCTCTGATTCCCACAAGGCTGCGCCCTCTGGAAATCAGTTTGAAGTAAGTATCTTGGCATTTCCAAGCAGAGCGTCCACCCAGTAGGGCCTCACCCCTTCCCTAGTTCTCTCATTGATCAACTACCCTATGAGCACCCTGACCTGCCCTTGTGCCTCTTGTTCTACAAAGACTCACCGTGTTACCCAGCTCCAGGAAAACACATGGGCAAACTGGGGCTTCCTGGGACCCTTCTTCTATTTTCCTCTTGTCTCTCTGGCTACCTCACATCCCACTTAACTCACCATGTTTCTCCCCAGTGTTTGCTATGGTATCATGAGCATAAAATTTGAAGCCAGAAATCCCAGCTCTGTCATTTCCTAACTGACTTTAAGAATGTCTCGGGGCACCTGGGTGGCTCAGTCGGTTGAGCGGCCGACTTTGGCTCAGGTCATGATCTCGCCGTCCGTGGGTTCAAGCCCCGCGTCGGGCTCTGTGCTGACGGCTCGGAGCCTGGAGCCTGTTTCGGATTCTGTGTCTCCCTCTCTCTGACCCTCCCCTGTTCATGCTCTGTCTCTCCCTGTCTCAAAAATAAATAAAACGTTAAAAAAAATTTTTTTTAAAAAGAATGTCTCATAATCATCCTAAGCCTTGGCTTTCTCAGCTATAAAGTGGAGACGAATCTAAGCAGGGAAAAAAAAAAAAAAAGTGCTTTAAGGCAGGCCTTTCAAATCTCACCGAAAGTATCGTTAATCCAGGTACTTCAGACAGAATATCATGACCAACTGGGATGAAGGAGAGTGATTTTAGATGAGGAAGCTTTCTCTATGACCCTAAGATCATACTGCCTAGAAGACTACCTGATTCCCCCTTTACATTAGCCCCGAATCATAGCTCTTAAAAGAGGTAGACGCAACAATAACTTGGGTGAGGGCAAGAATTTTTGTTTGGTTTACTGAGATCTTCTAAGGACCTGACACATAGTTGGTGCTCAGTAAATATTTGTTGAATGAATAGAGAAGTTGCCATAAATGACCCAACCCAAAGCAATCCCACCCAATTGGGAAGTAATCAGCCTAGTGGTTTAAAAAAGCAGTGATTTAGGGGTCTGATGGGTTTGAGTTCCACTTCTGGCTCTGCAACTATGTGAACTTGAGTTTAGCAGAGGCTGAACTTTCCTAGGCCTGAGTTTCATCCTCTGGAAATGAAAATAATAGTAGCATCTACTTTCTTAGGGCTGTTTGAAGGATTAAATGACACAAAACATGGGAAACATTTAACACAGTGCGTGGCATGCAGACTGATTGCCAGGAGAAGAAAATCTAAGAGTATTGGCAGAGGGTGGCCATGTGAGTCAGAGGTCTTTTGGTTTGTGGAATTCATTGTGTTCTCTTTATAGGTATAAGTGACAGCAATTCATTCATTCACTCAGCAAATACGTTTCAGGCATTTTCTATGCGTGTGCCAGACATTGATTTGGGCACAGGAGATGCTTCAGTGAACAAAACAAAGAAGCCTACCACCAGAAAGCTTACCTTCTGGCAGGAACAAATATTTAAGCAACAGATGAAGCAAATAAATAAATTATAAGGTAATTATAAGGTATGTTGGAAGGGGACTAATGTCTTGGAAACTTAAAAGTAGAACAAGGTGAGTGTGATCAGTAGTGTGGAGATGGTAAGAATATAGTATTTAAATACTTATTTAGAAATAGAATGATTTCTTTCTTTTTTTTTTTTTTTTTGAAAGAGAGAGTGAGGAAGAGAAAGAGAGAGAGAGAATCCCAGGCAGGCTCCATGCTCAGCGCTCGGCACAGAGCCCGATGCAAGGGCTCCATCCCATGACCCCAGGATCATGATCCAAGCCAAAATCAAGAGAAGGATGCTGAACCAAACAAGCCACCCGGGAACCCCTAGAATGATTCTTGAGAAGGTAACATTTGAGCAAAGACTTGAAGGAGGTGAAACAATTGGTCATGTAGGTATCTGGGAGAAGAGCACTAAAGGCAAAGGGAACAGCCACTGCAAAGGCCCTGTGGAGAGATAGGACAGGTGCATTTATGGGTCTGAAAAGAGATCACTGGGGCTGGAGTAGAGTGAGCAGAGATAGGTGCAAATGATTTAGAGGATGGTAAGTCACTGTAAGGACTTCAATACTTATTTTAAGTAGTACAGGTAAAATAGGACGGGTTTGAAGAGAGGTTTCATTTGACATAGCCTGGGTTTTAAAAGGGCTATTCTGGCTGCTGGGTCAAGAACACGTTGTAGGGAAGCAAGTCCACAAACAGGGACACATTAAAGAAGTTTTTTTAAACCACTAAAAATGTGATGTAGACAGGAGGTGATGGTGACATGGACCAGGGTAGCAGGGACCTGAGAAATGGCAAGAAACAGATTCCAGATAATATCTTAAGGTGATTACAACGGGTAGAAGTCAGAGGCTTGCTGTGCTCATCCCCTTTTATTTCCAGCTGCCGTCACGCCCAATCAGTAAAGATAAATAGGATTAGTTTCACAATATTATAGTGGGTGGGCCTTGCCCTGTTCAAAGAAGCATTGCCTCCACTGCTGATTTTTATTCAGAATTAGCAATCTATAAAACTTGGCCTGTCTGCTAACATCACAAAAAGATAGCCATTATGTGCTGCCTCGTGAAGGTACATACTACCCTTGAAGAGTGTGTGCTCTTGTGAACTTGGTTCAAGTCAAGTCTCCAGTTCTAACCACTAGTTTCTAGGCAATATAGAGGATACAAAAACACGTTAAATGATACCACTTGCGAACAGCAAAATACAAATGCATAAAACTCTGTAAGACAAATGATCTATTTCTTTAACAGGTAAATTCCAAGGGGAACAGAGAGGAAAAAGGACTGCCTCCTTTAGACTGAAAACGTCTTAAGAGCTTTATCTTCCAGGGGCGCTTGGGTAGCTCAGTTGGTTAAGCATCCAACTCTTGATTTCAGCTCAGATCATGATCTCTCAGTTTGTGAGTTCAAGCCCTGCCTCTGCTTTGGGTTCTCTCTCTGCCCCTCCCCTACTCAGGCTCTCTTTCTCTCTCCAAATAAATAAATAAACTAAAAAAAAAAAAAAAAAAAAAAAAAGGCTTTATCTTCCAAATGTGTTGACCTTATTTGGATCCTGTTTTTTTAATAAATCCATATTTTAAAAAATTTGAGATATTTGGGGAAATTTTACCACCAATTCAATATTTGATAATATTAACGCCTTACTGTTAATACTTTAAGGTGTGAAAATGGATCATGGTTTATGTTTTTAAAAGAAAAAGAGAGTATCTTTGTCTTTTAGAGTAGGAGTTGACAAACATTTTCCATAAAGGGTCAGATAGTACATATTTTAAGCTTGTGGATCATACAGTCTGTCAACAACTACCATTATAGTACAAAAGCAACCATCCACAATAAGTAAATAAGTAGGCAATCACTGTTGTTCAGGAAGAAAATCTTTTCCTCTACCCTCTTAGATTCACTTGTTGGGGGGCCTGTGAAGTTAACTGATTGAAAAGTGGATTAGGAAAGACAGGTTTTTACTCATGTACATACATAAGACTTTACGTATATAAGAGGTGTGAGAATTTGGGACTTATGTATCACCTTAATAAGGGAAAAGGAGGGGGGAAAGGACACTTATGGGAAACGAAATGACATTTAGGAAAGATAAATGGGCCCTTAGGAAAATAGGTAACAGACATGATAGCTTTGTGACAATGTCTGTTTAGATGTGGTTCCAACTTTTTTGTGATAAGAGCCAATCTTTCATAGTCCTGAAATTCCTGGGGAGGGGATTTATGACAACGGTTCTTTCGGGAGACTCTGCTCTTAGGCAGATAAGGGAGTTGACAGAAGAAAAGCCTATTCTTAAATTACTTCAACTCAAAATAATTTTTATGCCCCATGGCATATTCTGGGCCCCTTCACTGTGTTCCAATTACACTTTATTTGTAAAACAGGGGTGCCTGGGTGGCTTGGGGGTCGGTTAAGCATCCGACTTGGGCTCGGGTCATGATCTCACTGTTGGTGGGTTTGAGACCCACAGCCGGCTCTGTGCTGACAGCTCAGAACCTGGAGCCTGCTTCAGATTCTGTGTCTCCCTGTCTCTCTGCCCATTCCCCACTCACACTCTGTCTCTCTCCCTCTCAAAAATAAATAATAAACAGTAAAAAAATTATTACAAAAATAAACTTTATTTGTAAAACAGACAGGGGTTATCATTCGCTACCACTATGTTAGACACACATATCAGAATATTAATAAATGAAATAATATGATGTATGAAATCTGTTTCAAAATAATCAAGTAGGAGGAGGGGAAGTGAATGGGCATTTAGGTAAAACAAGACTGCCCATCAATGGATAACTACTGATGAATACATGGGGGGTTATTATACTTCTCTACATATTTTTAAATGTTTGCTATTTCCCATGATAAAATTAAAAAAAAAAAAAAGCAAAACAAAAGCAAGCAAAATAAAACACAACACTACTTAAGATTTTGAATTAATCGCTATTATTGAACACATTATATTCCATAGAACAGTGCTAACCACTTTATATGTACTAACTCAGTTAATTCTCACAACAACCTTAAGAAGTAGGCACCATTATTATCCCCATTTTACAGATGAGGAGCATGAGATACAAAAAGGTGAACTAAATTGTCAAAGTCACAGAGCTCATAAAAGGTCAGAACCAGCATCTGACCCAGGCAGGCTGGCTCCACAGCCCATCCTCCCCTCTGTTCTCTGTTAACAATGACTCTTTTCTAGTTAATATGCTGCTCCAGTAATGTCTAGTCTGGGAGGATTACCTCCTGGATCTTTGCATTCTACATTATTATTCATTCATCTTTCTGAACTGCAATATGATAACTAAGCTTACTTATTAAAATAATTTAAATCCTTCTGTATCTGAAGGCATTTTTTATCAACCCTTTCCCCCTTGCTTTCATCCAAAACACAACAATGAAAAAACCTTCTTGAGGAGAAAAAAGACCCAATGGCTTGTATAAAACATGAGCATTTGAGACCTGTTAATCTCAAGTATACAATTTTAACCAAGCAGGCATAGATTCAGGTCAGGAGCCAGTACCTTCAACCATCACTGTGTACAAAGGATTTCACATCAGCAGTATTAGCATAATCTTTAAATAGACATCAAAAAACAAAACCCAGGCTACAAGGAACCTTGAGAGGTCATCTAATCCCCCTTGCTGCTAGGAAGGGGTGGGCCTGAGCCAGTGAAGGGAGGCCACCTTTCATCTCTTCACAAGGAATTTCATAAGCTTCTTTGTTAACGTTTCTATGCTTCAAACCGCTTATTTTAGGGAAAATTCCTCAAGTCTGGATGTGGTGTTTTTTACCTTGACAAAGCTTTTCTCCATTTAAAAACAGGTCTCAAGGATGACACTATAATAACAGTCATAATAAATAAATATAGATCTAAAATATAAGAATAATCATAAAATCCAAAAGCAACCAAATTTTCTGGATGTAGCAACAAAGCGCATGGAGAATTCCTTAATAAGGAATACCTGTCTCTTAATTAATAGCCCTTTTTATACAGAGGATTACACTTAGTATATTCACCAACCTGAGGCTCAAAATCACTGCTGCACAGGTAGTATTACTGATTCCATTCACAGATGAGAAAACTGAGGCCCCGGGACAGTGGTTTAAATCTAGTTCTACTGAGTCCAAATCTCCTGTTCTGCCCACAACACCACTCTGGAAAGCAAGATCTTCAGGTGGGTTGTTCACCACTGGGCCATCGTTAACGGAGCTTGGCTAGGGTAGAATTAAGCAGTGAAAGGAAAATTCTCATGTGCTGTTTGCTGAAGTTAGGCCACACCAAAATGGCAACACATATTTCAGTTACTTTGAGGTTATAAAATATTATTAGCCAGTGGTGAGGAGTGTGGAGAATGGGCTGACTTACATTCTTCCACACCGCTTTAATTTTTAAAAATAAGCATATATCACACACCATCTGTGGCATATGAAAAATATGCCATCAGTGGTTTTGTCTATAAGTTCATAGGTCCTTCCCATTCCTTATGATGAATTTAAAAATTCTAAATAAAGACATACAAATATTACACCTAGAAAGAGTAGAATATTCACACCTAGAGAAGGATCGTTTTGATTTTCAAGTTGGGGGTTGGTTATCAGACTTTAAACATTTTAATGTAATCTGCCAACACCTGCAAAAACCAAACAGGTCCTATCTTTGTTCTTTTCCAAATAAACAAAAGGAGCCACTCTTTAAACTTTGAATTGGACCTTCTCCCAACTCAAAACCAGGTCCAAAAGAGTTATCTCTACCCCTTTCTATATGATTTCCCTTAGTAGGGCTTCAACCCTTGCTCTTTGAGTAAGTGGTGTATTCTTGAGATTAAGAAGCTGCTCTTTGGGGTCAGAAAATATTCATGAGCCCCTCCTTTGCCACCCTTTGTGTGACTTTGCACCAGCTTTTTAACTTCACTGAATTTCAAATTCCTTATCCATAAAATGAGGACAACAATATTACCAAAATTACATCATTCTTACGAGGAGTACATGAGAAGACATTTAAAAAGTCACCTGAAACAACACCTGGCATATAAGCATCAGCAGGTGTACTGAAATCCAGTTTTCTATGGTTACACTGCAAAATGTCTGGATACTTCACTGATGCAGAAAGAGTAGCTGGCTAAACATTTCAGAGAATGTGCTTCCTTGAAGAGTTAGAGCAGGAGCTGTAAAAATACTTCCCATTGGCCAAATCTGCCCCCTCTCTCTGTCAAATCCTGCCACACCCACTCTTTTATGCATTGTCTATGGCTGCCTTTGAACTATAAGGGGAAAGCTGAGAAGTTGTAACTGAGACCATATAACCCACAAAACCAAAAAGGGCTGATTTGCTATCCAGCCCTTTACAGAAAGAATTGGCTGAACCCTGAGTTAAAGGCATTTTTGTTCAAGACAACACATTTATTTGGTCTCTTACAGTTCAAGACAGCATTTCTTGTAAGCAATCCTAAAGAAACTACCAAGATAACCATGACCCTTTCTATTTGATCCCAAACATCAAAGCTGAGTCTCAAGTAACTAACCAGAGAAAAAACCTGACGGTTTTAATTAATTATAGCTATGAGGTCCATCCCCGTACTTACCCTTAATGGGCATCTCTTACTTTAATAACAACTCTTTTGGTTTTCTAAGACTAAGCCTGCATGGCTCTTCCTTACTACCTTCCTAAAACAGAGAAATTTTTAGTCACTGCTGGCACTAAAATGTTTCTGTTTGTGTTGGTGGGCGTGTTTGTGTGTGCACACGTATGTGTGACATCTATGTGTCCCATACAGTTTGCTGTATTCTGGGAATACAACTTTTTTTTTTTTTTTTTGGCAGGGGTGGGAGAGATCAAATTTTTGTTCCAAATATTGGTGAGATTTCTTTTTCCAGAAAGCTTATATCCTAACAGATTTGTTAAAAGCCCAGAAAATATATCATTAAAAGGAGATCATTTCTGGGGCGCCTGGGTGGCTCAGTCGGTTGGGCGGCCGACTTTGGCTCAGGTCATGATCTCGCAGTCCATGAGTTCAAGCCCCGCGTCGGGCTCTGTGCTGACAGCTCAGAGCCTGGAGCCTGTTTCGGATTCTGTGTCTCCTTCTCGCTGACCCTCCCTTGTTCATGCTCTGTCTCTCTCTGTCTCAAAAATAAATAAAACGTTAAAAAAAAAAAAAATTTTAAAAAGGAGATCATTTCTGGTGGCGACAAGAGATTTGAAACAACACCACCACCACAACCAGGCTCCGGGATGGAGGCGGATTAAGGGGGCTACTTTCGACTGGGTGGCTAGGGAAGACCTCTCCCAAGAAGAGGTATTTGCACTGAAACCTGAATAACAAGAGGAAGGCAATTTGCACAAAATAAAAAATAATATTCCAGGACAAGGGAAGAGTAAGCATAAAGGCGGAAGTGAGCTTTGTGCATTTGAGGAAGAAAAAGAACACCAATGTGGCTTGAATGCGAGTAGTATGAGATGAGATTGGAGACGGAAGTCAGGGCCAGACCATGTAGTGACTCACACGCCTCAGTAAGGTGTTTGAACGGCATCCTACATCCAGTAGGAAGCCATGGGAAGCTTCTCAGCAGAGAAATGACATGATCTGATCTATATCATATAAAGATCAATTTGGCAGCTTTGACAAGAGTGAATGGTGTTCGGAAAGCATTGGAGAGCAGAAGCAGGAAGACCAAAAAGTTGGCTCTTGTACTAACTAGTTCGGGGGAGAGGTGACGGTAGTGAAAAGCAGTGACTACTCGGGGTATATTTGGGGGATATAATCAGCTGGAATTGCTGAAGGACTGATATGGGAAAGCAAAAGGGGTGGAATCAAGGATGACACTTACTAGTCTCATGGTCTGAGCAGCCAGGTGATTGGTAGAGCAATTTTCTGAGATTCACTCATTCGTTCACTCGGCGTTTACTGAGGACCTACTTTGTGCCAGGTACTCTTCTAGGCACCAGGAACTCTAGCGATAAAATAAGCAGCAAAAATTCCTACTCTAGTGAAATTTGTATTCTGGGAGGGAAGAGAGAATACAGAAGATTAAGGCAGAAGCAAAGAATCTGGAGGGAACCATTTACCAGATCCTGTGGATTCTGTCTCCTAAGTATCTCTTGTAGTAGTTCAGGTTGAAATGGATGATGGCTGCATTAAAGTCACAATTACCTTGTTAAATTAATTAAATGAAAAGGATATTAGACTGAGGTGACTCCAATATCATGGCAGCTGATGTAAACAAACCAAAATCTAAGGCTGACTATGCCTCAAGGTTATTAAATAGAAACCTAAGGACAACCAAACACAGACAGCCAACTAGGATTTAAACTACAGCCAATCAATAATTTCCTTACTCTGCTTCTGCCTTTTCTCTACGAAGTCTCTCCCTGAGCTCTTGGTGGAACGCTCCTAACCATTTCTGGTTTAGTACTGGCCAATCCGAATCAGTAAATTTTCAGACAAACTGAAAATTTTTAGTATATCTCATTTCATCTTTTAATGAGGAGTAGACTTGAGAGATATTGGTGAGGGGAAGTCTTTCTAATAGGCAGAGCTGCAAACAATGCAACTGGCCATCCACTTTTTGTACAAAAGAGGCCCGAGAAGTGAGAACATACAAAGATTCTTAGAGAGTAGACAAAGGTCTGGACTTTAGTCAGGAGTCTGGAAAGAATAAGATAGAAAGATAAGAGATAAGAATATGGGGGGGGGGGGGGCGCACCTGGGTGGCTCAGTCGGTTAAGTGGCCGACTTGGGCTCACTCAGGTCATGATCTCACGGTTCGTGAGTTTGAGTCCTGCGTCGGGCTCTGTGCTGACAGCTCAGAGCCTGGAGCCTGCTTCAGATTCTGTGTCCCCCTCTCTCCTGCCTCTCCCCTGCTCATTCTCTCTCTCTCTCTCTCTGTCAAAAATAAATATTTAAAAAATTTAAAAAAAAAGAATATCTGGGGCAGAGTCAGGCAGGTGGACATACGGACACTTAGTTGAAGACTAAAGACTTTTGTATCACATATTTAAACCCACCAGAAAGCATCCGCCACTGTAAAGGAACTGAACAACCAAGTAGACAAAAGGACTCTGCCAGCTGAGATCGGTCTTGTCATTGGCCACCTCAGAACTTGCATGAAAGACCCATGAATGAAGCAGTCACAGTGGCAGAAATGGAGGCTGCATATGGGCCCAACAATATGGACTCCCACTTACCAAGATGGATCTAGCTACTGCTGCCTACATTTACTAAGTAAGTTTAGCTACAGCATCGCCCCCTTATCCAAGGGGATACATTCCAAGACCCCAGAGGATGGCTGAAACCAAGGATAGTACCAATTCTATATATACTTCCTTTTTTTTAAGTTTATTTACTTCGAGAGAGAGAGAGACAGAGAATGCGTGCGAGCAGGAGAGAAAGGGCGAGAGAATCCCAAACAGGCTCCACGCTGTGGGCGGAGAGCACTATGAAGGGCTCGACCCCACCACCCTGGGATCATGACCTAAGCCAACATCAAGAGCGGGAAGTTTAACCTGCTGGGCCACCCATGAGCCCCCTAACTCTGTATATACT
This sequence comes from Panthera leo, assembly GCF_018350215.1. NCBI lineage: Eukaryota > Metazoa > Chordata > Mammalia > Carnivora > Felidae > Panthera > Panthera leo. The sequence goes on along the minus strand of NC_056687.1, from coordinate 141,856,806 downwards.
ACGTATTTTCCTATACATACAAACCTACAATAGAGCTTAATTTATAAATTAGGCGCAGTGAGAGATTAAGAATAATAATAAGGAACAATACGACAATATACTGTAATAAAAGGTATGTGAACGTGCTCTTTGAAAACACCTCACGGCGCTGTACTCACTCACCCTTCCTGCGATGACCGGACACGCAAAATGCCTACGTGATGACGTAAGGCGAACGTGGTGGGCGGGCCTTGTGACGTAACACTGGGCTCCTACCGACCCTCGGAGGATCCTTCGCAAGGATCACCAGCTTCCAGAGATGGTTGCGGCGGGTGTTTGAAACCGCGGGGAACGCCACACTGCGGGTGAGGGGGAACTACCGTACTGCTGCCGCTGAATGTCCAACGCAGCTCAGAAGTATCTGTGTTTCATCCTCATAGGTATAGATACCTATTTCAGGTGTGGGCGTGCCTTTCCTGCCCAGAGAGCGTCAGCCAGCACCACTATCTGCAGGCTTATGGAACACCCCATCCGCAGGCCTGGCACCCCATACAACACCGCGTCTGAGGGCTGCTTCACCAACTTGTTGCTTCCCTGCGATACCTGGACGTAGCCCCTTACCCGGAGGGCAAGGAAAGACTCAAGAAATAGGCTGGCCACTCCAGATTGGTAGGTGTGGCTGCTTTAACAAGCAAGGGGATTTTACGAGGCTTGTTTCCACTGGATCTCTGCACCAGTGGATCTTTACATCCGCTGCCAGAATCTTTAAAGTATATTCAGAGGCCTTAATGAGGTTCAGCCGTGTAACCGCCCAGCTAGTCTCAACAACACATTGCTCCCACGGGGGCTGTGTCCTTGAAACTGGTTCCTCTTGTAGAAACACAGGGCTAAATTTACATTCCAAGGACAGGGGAGGGAGTCGGGAGCTTCTAAATTGCCCGGGATCTAGCCCGAGGGTCAACTGGCGTTTGTGTCCTCTGGATGACCTACCCCTCCTGACCTGCCTTTACCATCTTATGTGCCCGCACCCCCACCCTGGCTCTTCTGCAAATTACCCTCAGCAGTGAGCGAGGAGTTTCACTGAGATGGAGGTGACTCCTTTACAGCTACCTGGCAAAATTGGAGGCAGGTACGGCAACAACACAGGCACATGCAAGAGAAAACACAAATTAAGATAATGATTCCTAACATAAGGAATGACTTTTTCCACCAAGAATGCCATGACACAAACCACCAGTTTATTAACCAACCTAGGAACGGTGTCAGATTTTTTCAGAACATTCACTGGTATCTTCATGTGACTCTACTTAACGTATTAGCAGCGTCATCACCTATGAACAGGGCATCCTGTTAGGTTAACGGCATAGGTGCCTCCTTGGGAGGCGGTAATAACGTTCAAAGCCATAGTTTTTCTCATTAGAGACAATTCAGTGTTCAATAAGGACAGGCTTTGTTGGCATCATTTAAGGCTCCTTAGATGAATTCAGTAAGGCCTTGTATGTGAGCTATAACATCCTCCAGGCCAATGGCGGAAACAAAGACAATGGCCAAATGATTGTACCAGTGGAAAACAGAATGTGTCCATCTGGCCTAGAGGAGAGTGAGGTTGACAGCTTTAGGAATTTGACCTGGTTGTAATACCATGCATGCTGCCTGGGGGAGGCAGCACTGTCAGACATGAGGAGATGGACTGGGGGTGGGCCATGCCAGACCAGAACCTCTACCTTCTCCGCTTTTAAAATGGTTCATGCTTCTTTCCAGGTATAGTACATTCCAAAGGCCCAGCCTGCAGCAGGACAAGTGGATCCCAGTGGAGATTATATAGTTCCTTCTCACCCAGGGGGGACATAGTAATTATTCATCCATTCCAGTGGGAAATTCCATAGTAATTATTCATTCATTCCGGTGGGAAATTCAGTAGGTAACACCTTTCCCAGGCATCATGGGGCTTGGTGTTCTCAGCAGCATAGCAGATAAATCCACGGTGACAGCTGGGAGGGAGGGGGCTAGTTTCCCACAATTCCCATACCTTTATGGTGTTGGGTGTCTCAGCAGGGTCCCCAGTCTGACATACGGAGCAACAGGGGCTACTGGTTGGTCATTCAAATGTATTAAAACGTGGGGTAGTACCTTAGTCTACCCAGGCAAGCTAGTTTTACCCTTTAGTAATTTAATCTATTGCTTGCAGGTTATAGGAAAGGTGGAACCTCCATTCAATGTCATGCTCTTTTGCCCAGGTTTGTACATCATGGCATTTGACATGTGACCCCTGATCACTGTTTATTTGATGAAGGTATCTACCTGGTACTCAGTTTCTCTAATCCCCTAATGGTGGGAGTGTGGTTTGTTCAGTGACAGAGGAAAGCTTGGTTAGTCCAGACATCATGTCTACACAAACTGAGACATATTTAGGATTCTCATTTGGCGGGAGGGGGCCAACATAATCAACTTGCCAATCCCTCATTGGTTGGGAACTCCAGTGAATGGCCCCAGGGTCCTTTGGCAGTTGCCTTGGGCATTGTTTAGCACATATAAGACATGTTATTGCATTAATCACTGTATTTCAAGGGCAGTTTGGCATCGTTGGCAATATGCCATCCCACCTGGATAGGCAGTAAGTGACATCTACTGAAGGGTCAGTACTAGGGCTTGTACAGAGTGATGGCCTCAACCTCCTCATTGCCAGGAGGTGTCAGTGCCTTATGAGCTGGGATGCGGAAGATAGTGAGGAATGTCTCAGGCTGAACCCAAATGTCTTTCCGTATATCCCCCACGTCACAAGGGCTTATGCATGATCAGCTACCTCTCAGCCTCCCACAGATTCAACCCATGACGTTAATCCCCCTCTAGAATTGTCCAGCTATCAGTACAAAGGGTTAATGGCCAGGGCTCTGAGTGATCACCAGACAAATTGCTCTGAGCTTACTGGTTTGCTGTAGTTCTTGCCTGTTACGAAGAGAACAGATTCTTATTGAACTTATGCAAGTAACTATGTGGACATGAAAATAAGAATATTCACTAAGATTTCCAAATTCTGGAGGGACCAGGTAGGGAGGAAAAGATAAATGTTTCATCTTTGTTCATAAAGGTATATGTTGGTTGGGGCGCCTGGGTGGCGCAGTCGGTTGAGCGTCCGACTTCAGCCAGGTCACGATCTCACGGTCCGTGAGTTCGAGCCCCGCGTCGGGCTCTGGGCTGATGGCTCAGAGCCTGGAGCCTGTTTCCGATTCTGTGTCTCCCTCTTTCTCTGTCCCTCCCCCGTTCATGCTCTGTCTCTCTCTGTCCCAAAAATAAATAAAAAAAATAAATAAATAAATAAAAAATAAATAAAGGTATATGTTGGCAAATTGCTGATAGCTCAAGAAAAAAGAAACAGAAAAGGTTTCCTGAAATCTGGAAAATCAAAACATAAAAAAAAAACCTATAATGTTTCCAATAAAAAGTCATAAAAATTACAGTCATCCTCATCAGTTTTTCCATTAGAGTTCTGTAAATTCTTACTCAGTTCAGTAGTATGACTTTAGTTATCAGAAACCTGTATTTGTCCGTCTTTTCCATGAATCTCCTTGTCTGCATGAACACCTTCGCAAAGGCATCAGAGTAAAAACAATAACATTCTGTAAAGGAGAAAAGACTCAAAAAGATATGATAAGATTCATTACAGTGTAATCAACATGGAAATTTGGTTATTTCTGTGACACACCTGTCCTCGTGATGACCTCCTCCAATACTAAGCAGAGGGCGTTCTTGCACAGCACAGGAGATTGACCATGGGAGTCAGGCCGTGACATGGGCATGGGCTCCCTGAGTTATATTACATGTTATACCATCCTGAAGCAGCCAGCCTCAGAGAATGCTGGAACAGCCCTCTAAAGGCACACCTGAATCAGCAACTCAGAGGCAATATCGTGAATGTGGTGCCATCCCCAGGATGCAGTATATTCCTACATGAAAGACTTCTATACTTCTATGTGGGGCTCAGTCCCCAGCAAAGAGAACACAACCTTTGTGTGTGGAGAGGGAACGGGAGCAGCCCCGCTTACCATCGCTCCCAATGACCCAGGCACAATGGGGAATTTTGTGCCTCCCATCCTTGCAACTCTGAGCTCCTCAGTGCTAAAAATTCTGGTCTCTACAGGGTATACAGACTCTTACCAGGAAACACAGAAAGTGTCTCATTGAACGACAAAGTGTACTTACCACTAGGACACTTTGGACTCATTGTGCCCAGGGCCCAGAAAGTCAACACACTAGCTGTGGCATTTGATCCTAATCAGCTGAAGAAGGTGGTGCTGCTTTACGATGAAGACAGGGAGAATATGTGTCGAATCTAGGAGGTGTACTTGGGCACCTTCCCGTGTTTCCTTGCCTCCTGATTCCAGTGTTCTAGACACAAACAGCAAATGCTGTCTGAAAAAAAGGTGTGGTATGATTGCCAAGGCCGCAGGCTGTCAGGAGTGAAAGTTTGAGTCACAGCACCAGGGGAGCCAGCAAGGCCTGCCAAGATAACAGCTGAGTGTGTATGTGTGTGTGGGGCGGGGGGGGGGGGGGGGGGGGGGGGGGGGGGTGGATTTGGAATGAATAATGGATTAGGGAGAGGATGAGGACCTGAAACCTACCACAGCACTAGGAGCTACTGTTTGTCCCACTAACCTTCCTCTTCAAAGGTTTCCCTCAGAAAGAGAGGCCACAGGAACCATGGAGGAGCCTCCCCCTGAACTTGAAGAAGTTGATCTCTTTGGTGTAAGAAGTAGAGGTTGCTGACCATTAAAAATACAGCTCAAGGGCCTCTGGTTGGCTCAGCTGGTCAGGTGTCGGACTCTTGATTTGGGCTCAGGTCATGATCTTGCAGTCCATGGGATCAAGCCCCTCGTCAGGCTCTGCTGACAGCACAGAACGTGCTTAAGATTCTCTCTCTCCCTCTTTCTCTGCCCTCCCCTGCTCATGCACGCTCTCTCTCTCAAAAATAAACTAATAAACATTTTTTAAAGGATACAGCTCAGATCTCCTGCTGTGCCCAGGCAGCTCCCAGCCACTCACCAAGCATGGTATGGGTACTAATGAAGGCCTGTTCTGAGAATTGTGGAACTCCTTTAACAAGAGATTTTAATCAGCAACTCTTCATTAGCCTGGCCAAAGCTTTCTTAGAATGGTACTTCAGTCTGAGACCCTTCTACCAATCCCCTCTTTCATTCCTTATGGAGGGAACTCTCGGCTGAGTCTCAAGATACTCTCTGCTTTCTCCAGCTTTCTTTCTCTGTCCTTCACGGGCCTTTCCCCCAATGAATTTCTTGAACAGAAAATCCTGTCTCAGTGTCTGTTTCTCAGGGGACCTGAATTAACATAAAAGCTAACTGTTATTATTTTTATTATCTTAAGTTCCTCTACCTTTTTCTTTAACTGTAAAAACTCTGGTGGGATAGAGGGGAGAGGATAATTGGGTCTAAAAATAGTTATATACACTTGGCACTAGACCATAGGAAGTAATTCTCAAATTTCTAGACATTTGTAGTATTCTCAGTAATAGGAGTATATATATAGATATATACATACACACACACACACACACACACACACACACACATATATATGCTATCTGTATATATATCCTTTGTTACATCCTTATACATTTGTGATTTTCACAGGAAGGATTCTTTGCTTTAAAAGCTCTCACAGTTCCAGTATATTTTTAAAAACATGTCTTTTGTTCAAAAGGCAATACATATTCACTTAAAAATAATAGTGAGAGGGGCGCCTGGGTGGCTCAGTCAGTTAAGTGGCCGACTTTGGCTCAGGTCATGATCTCGCAGTCCGTGAGTTCGAGCCCCGCGTCGGGCTCTGTGCTGACAGTTCAGAGCCTGGAGCCTGTTTCAGATTCTGTGTCTCCCTCTCTCTGACCCTCCCCTGTTCATGCTCTGTCTCTCTCTGTCTCAAAAATAAATAAACGTTAAAAAAAATTTTTTTTTAAATAATAGATAAAGTAAAATGTTATAACAAGTTAAGTGGGGATTAGGGACAGGAAAAATGAAGGGTATCTATATTGACTAAAGAATTTTGAAAAGTCAGCAATAGATGGAAGGATTATTGATATACTCAATAACATTGAAAAAGCTCAAAAACACTGAGTGAAAGAAGCCAGATACTAAAAGTATACTCTGTATGATTCCATATATATAAAATTCTAGAAAAGGCAGACCTTATCTATAGTAACAGAAAGCTCTTCAGTGATTGGAGCTGGGGGGGGGGGGGTGGTGTGTGGCTGGGTGGGGAGTTGACTGCCAAGGGTAATGAGAGAATTTTTGTGGTCACGCAAATGTTCCGTATTTCGATTGTGGCAGTTACATGAGTTGTGTGTACATCTTTGTCAAAGCTTATTTAACTGTACACTTAAACTAGGTGCATTTTATTATATATAAATGATGCCTTAGTTGATTTTAAAAAACAAAACACGATATTCAACTTTGGAATAATCTTGGAATAAGATTCCTCATCCAGGCCACCATCTTTTCTTACCTGGGTTTTGTAATACCCTTCTGACTGGATTTTCTTTTAGGAATCAAGCTTCCCTCCAATCTGTTCTTCACTCTAAAGCCCGAGTGATGTTTCCAAAAGAGTGATTAGGTTACTCCCAGTAACTCCCATTTTTCTTCACATGTATCAGTCAGGGCTCAGAGAAAGAGAACCACTAAAATAGATGTAGGTATGCAGACATAGATATTTGTTATAGAATTTTGACCTTACACAATTATGAGAACTGGATGTTCACCTGTTAATCTTCTGTTGCTGGAATCTGAAGTCCACAAGGCAGCCAGTTGGAAAGGGAAAATGGATGTAACCCTTCAATAACAAGCTAGAACTCACAACCACAAGAATGAACTGAAACCTCTCAGACCTTGCTGCCTGTGACCTTGGTGGTATGGGGCAAAGCCGGGGCCCTTCATTACCATGGAGTTAGACACACACCTGGCCGAGAAGTCAAGGAAGCTGAAGGAAGATCCGACAGAAGGGGAAGCAGTTGCAAGGCTCAGCCACTGCCTTCTCATCAAGGTGAGCCAGCAAAGCCACAACATGTATCTGCTATAAAAAGGAGGCTGCTTCACTTCCCCACTCCAAATCTCCCACAAGAAATGTCTTATGGCCAGCACTAACCAAAAACATACAGTAGAGAGAATTCTAGGAAATGTATGTAGTTCAGCTTGACCCCTTACAAAACCATCAGACCCTTACCTTGAATGACTTCCCATACTTTTATATCCTTAACAAAACTTGTAAGGTTCTTTGTGACCTGTCTTCCACCAGACTTTCTGGCTTTATCTCCTACTCCCCGCACCCCCTATCTGAGGCAATTATGTATTTGTGTTCAGTACAAATGTTCGAACATTTCTAACCTTTTCACACTATCCCTCCTGGCTGAAATACTGTTCTGCCTTCCCTATCTTCCCCTTAACCTAGCTGAGACCTATTCACCGTTATGGGCTCAGCTTCTTTTAGGAAACCTTCCCTGACACATCCCTTTATCATTGGTGGCCAGTACAAAACCAGGTCCATAGTTAGAACCCAACAAATTTCAGTTGAATAAATTAATATGTGCCAATGACAAAACTGAGTATAGCTGAATGAACAGGGCTGCAGCCCTAGGCACATAGGGGATAAAGTGCTATAGCGAAGGTCTATGGGTAGGCAATATATTCGGTCTGTTAAAATGTGTGGAACACTACTCACTCCTGCAGAAATATACACATTCCATTTATCCCCTTATTCACTCTATCCCTTTGCTACATAAACCCCCATTGCAACAGATACTTCTTGTCTTAGTTTGAGTCCCCCACAAAGCAGAGCCTAACACAAGGTAGTTAGTTTGGGAGGTGATTCCTGGGAGTAGGATTAAAAATCAGGGAGGGAGGAGAGGGAAGGGGGAAAAACCCAGTAAAGGGAGTTATTGAGCTGGTTAATGCCCTGAGCTGCCCCACTTCCCGAGGACCTTTATCTCCATGAATCACTAGGTGCCACCATAAGTAGAAGAAGAATAAGAAACACCAAACCAATTTTACCTCCTCCTCTCAGAGAACTCATGACTTGGGAGTTTAGGGAAATTTCACTAATTTTATCTCTGTATAGATAGTATGAAGAAAAGAGAGAGTGGGGGGACACCTGAGTGGCTTAGTTGGTTGGGCGACCGACTTCGGCTCAGAGCATGATCTCACAGTTCATGAGTTGGAGCCCTGCGTCGGGCTCTGTGCTGACAGCTCAGAGCCTGGAGCCTCCTTCGGGTTCTGTGTCTCCCCTCTCTCTTCCCCTTCCCTGCTCACGCTCTGTGTCTGTCTCTCAATAATAAATAAAGGTTAAAAAAAAAACAAAGGTAGAAGGGGTAAACAGCTCATCACTGGATGACTGCTTTATTCAAAGAGTGTTGCTCAGGGGTGCCTGGGTGGCTCAGTCGGTTAAGCGTCCGACTTCAGCTCAGGTCATGACCTCACAGTCTGTGAGTTCGAGCCCTGCGTCCGACTCTGCGCTGACAGCTCGGAGCCTGGAGCCTGCTTCTGATTCTGTGTCTCCCTCTCTCTCTGCCCCTCCCCTGCTCACACTCTGTCTCTCTCTCTCAAAAATAAATAAACATTAAAAAAAAATAAAAAAAAAAAAAAAGAATGTTGCTCAATGATGCAAACTCCCAGTTATATGCACATTCCTTCTCCTTATGTTGTATGGGAATGGTAAGCCTGGGGTGGTACAGTGCAACAACCTTGCCTAGCACAGAGCAGCTACTGACCAAATGTTTGTGGAAGGGACAAGAGCAGGTGAAATATCAAAGAGTTGTTTGACCAAGAGTATGAGGAAAATATAGATCAGTGTTTCTCATACGGGGACTATTTTGCCACCCAGAAAACACCTGGCAAGGTCTAGAGACATTTTTGGTTGTCACAACTAGAGAAGAGGGTGCTACTGCAATCTTGTGGGTCAAGACAAGGATGCTGCAAAGCATCCAATAATATATAGGACACCTCCCCTTCCCCCAACAAAGAATTATCCTGCCCAAGATATCAGTAGTGCCAGGGGTGAAAAATCCTGACACAGATAAAGGTTATCTGGGCATTAATATATATATCTATATAGATATATAGAGATAAATATTGATACATTTCTATAGACATTTTATTTCTTCACTTAAGATAGTTTATAACATTTTTAAAAATCAATGTTTAATTACAAATGATTTGCCCCTAAAAAAGAAAAAAAAAAAAAAAGATTTGCCCTACATGGCAGCAATACAAAGTGTTGCGTTAGTACCACCAAAACCAAAGGAATTGGTGAGTCCAATACGTCTTTTCTCAATTTTCCATTCTTGTGCCTTTAGTGGAACATAATTGAGATCAAATTCTGGTTCTGTACAATCCAGGTTTAAAGTAGGTGGTAGTTTTTGATAATAACAAGCCAGAGCAGTAAAAGCTGCCTCAACTGCCCCTGCAGCTCCCAACAGATGTCCCGTGGCTCCCTTAGTTGAAGAAACCGCAAGGGCACGGGTATGGTCTTTGAAAAGATGTTTGATAGCTTTGTTTTCAGCAGCATCTCCCAATGGTGTGGAAGTAGCATGTGCATTGACATAGGATATCTCTTCAGGTTGTACACTTGCATCTTTTACAGCTGCAGCCATACATCTAATAAAATAGGGGAAAAAATGATCAGAACTAAGTCTAATTTTAACACACGAGTCATTATATGGCCTATGAGAAAGAAATACACATATATACAGGATAAAAAGAATCTTTTGCGCTAATAACAAAACTCCAACTTGGATTACCATATGCATTAGCATGCCACCTGCCTAGTACCCTGGACTAATTCAACACCATGAGATAAATACACAAGCCTATGGGTTTTAAAATCTCTAATAAAATATATTTCCATTTATTTGGATTGATATCTTTCCCTGGGAGAAAAACCACATTCACTCAGCCTAGAATAGTTTTTCTTCTAGCAATCTTTCTCTCTTTCTTTCTTCCTTCCTTCCTTCCTTTCTTTCTTTTTTAATTTTTTAATGTTTATTCTTTAAGAGGAACAGCAAGCAGGAGCAGGAGACGGGGAGAGAGACGGGGACAGATGAACCAGAGCAGGCTCTGCGCTGACAGCACAGAGCCCGATGCAGGGCTCATACTCGCCAACTGGGAGATCATGACCTGAGCCAAAGGCAGATGCCCAACCACCCAACTGACTGAGCCACCCTACGAATCTTTCATCAGTGGGATGTGTGTGTGTGTGTGTGTGTGTGTGTGTGTGTAGTGATTCCAAATAGGGAGAAAAATTTTATAACCATGTTTTAATTTTCTTCTCATATTTAAATGTAAAACTTGGCATATTTCCCAATAATCTAAAAACGTCTGTACCAATACTTTGGTGCTTCAAATAACCTTTCAAGGGGCACCTGGGTGGCTCAGCCAGTTGAGCGTCCGACTCGATTTCATCTTGGGTCATTATCTCACAGGCCTGCGTCAGGCTCTAGTTGGGATTCTCTCTCTCTCACTCTCTGCCCCTACCCCACTCACACTCTCTCTCTCAAAATAAATAAACATTTTTAACAAATAACCTTTCAAAATTCTATTTAGGCTATAAGAATTCTAAGTAAGTGAGCAAGTATAAAGCCAAGCCAAAGCAGGGGCGCCTGGGTGGCTCAGTCGGTTAAGCGTCCGACTTCGGATCAGGTCACGATCTCGCGGTCCGTGAGTTCGAGCCCCGCGTCAGGCTCTGGCTGATGGCTCAGAGCCTGGAGCCTGTTTCCAATTCTGTGTCTCCCTCTCTTCTGCCCCTCCCCCGTTCATGCTCCGTCTCTCTCTGTCTCAAAAATAAATAAACGTTAAAAAAAATTTTTTTTTTTTAAATAAAAAAAAAAGCCAAGCCAAAACAAACAAATACAAAAATAAAACTTTTCTCTCGAAGAACCTTTGAAAAGCTCAGGAATGTCAACACCCTCTTTTTTAGATCCTGATCTCTGGGTTGCACATATTTCCTTAAGAGGCAGCTTAGAGTGTAATTTGAACTTTCACCTAAATACAACTATTTCTGCATCTAGCTGGCTACTATGTTTGACATTTCTAGCACCAGCAACTACTTACTGAAACTCAAAAGGATAATTCAGTGGGTCAGTAAACTATGGCTCTAGCCAGATACCTGCTTTTACAAATACAGTTGACCCTTAAATAATATGGGTGGGTCCACTTGCGGATTTTTTATGTAACTATTCTGTAAATGTATTTTCTCTTCTTTATGATTTTCTTAATAACATTTTCTTGTCTCTAGCTTACCATGTGAGAATACAGTACATAATATGTATATAAAATATGTGCTCATTGACTGTTTATGTTACCAGTAAGGCTTTTTTGTCAACAGTAGGCTATTAAGTTTTGGAGGAGTCAAAAGTTATACATTAAATTTTTGACTGCATGGGGGTCAGTGACCCCTTGTTCAAGGGTAAACTCCGGTTTCACTAGATCACGCCCATTCATTTATGTATTGTCTATGGCTGCTTTCACAAGAGAAGACAGAATTGAGTAATTGTGACAGAGACCCTATGGTCCACAAAGCTGAAAATACTCTTTGTCCCTTTACAGAAAAGGTTTGCCAACCCCTGGTCAATTTGACTGGTTAAAACATAATATGATCGGGGCGCCTGAGTGGGTCAGTCGGTTAAGTGTCCAACTTCAGCTCAGGTCATGATCTCGCAGTTTGTGAGTTTGGGCCCCATATCGGGCTCTGTGCTGACAGCTCAGAGCCTGGAGCCTGCTTTGGATTCTGTGTCTCCCTTCCTCTCTCTCTCTCTCTGCCCCTTCCCTGCTCGTGCTCTGTCAAAAATAAACATAAAAAAAAAAAATTATGATCTAAGCAGGCTAACCTATTAGCTAACACATTAACAGGGATTTTTTTTTAACTTAATTATCTCTTATGCAATATCGACTTGTTTTTCAAAGTGTGGTCCTCAGACCAGCAGCGTCAGCATCAGCATCATGGGAGATTGTTAGAAATGCAGAATCTCAACCACCACCCTAGACCTAGAATCCGAATCTCCATTTTAATATCCCTGGATAGTTACAAGTTAGGAAGTCCTGATTTAGTAATAGTAGAACCCTGTTGAAATGGTGCAGAGACCAGACACAACTAGAAGAAAGGTTTGACTTTACTGTCTGAGTCTGATGAAGGGCCAAAGAGGAGGACTGTGGGAGGGAGCACTCTGACAGTTGTTAAGCACAATTCAAAGTATGAAAAGTTGGCAAAGACACACATGGCTTTTCTCAAAACTTTACTGGCCTTAACTAAAATCCAATTTTTATGAAGGATGGCTAAAAGCTTTCAAATATTTCAAACGTGTTGAAGCAAAGAATTCAAAACCTTTTTAAAACGGAAAAACACCAAAGATACTGTGTACCAGAGGCAGATACTACAATTTCCCCTAATTTGAGATTCCAATTAAGATGTCTTATGTGAAGAAATATTTTAAATAAAACAGCAAGTCTTTACCTTAAGGCGCCTTCTCCTTCGGGATCAGGTGCAGTTATGTGACCGGCATCACCTGAGAGGCCATAGCCCAAAACTTCTGCATAGATCCGGGCCCCTCGTTGAACAGCATGATCATGTTCCTCCAGTACCATCACAGCTGCACCTTCTCCCATTACAAAACCATCTCTCTTGGGGTGAAACGGCCGACAGGCCAGCTTAGGATCAGAGTTTGTGCTCAGAGCACGGGCTCTGGAAAACCCAGCAAGAGATAAAGGGCTAATGCAAGAATCTGCACCTCCAGCCACCATCACATCAGCATCACCATGGGCTATAAATCTAAAAGAGTCTCCCACGGCATGAGCTCCTGTGGTACAGGCTGTAGACACTGCATGATTGGGGCCCTTGAGTTTATATCGAATGCTGACCTGCCCTGCTGCCATATTGACCAGAATCTTCGGGACAAAGAATGGGCTGACTTTACTGTAACCTTTTGTCTGAAACATCAAAGCAGTTTCAGAAACAACTTCGAGAGGAACCATTCCCATGCCAATTGCAACGCCAGTAGCCACTCGATCGGCTTCTGATTGAGGACGCCAGTCAGAATCTTTCATGGCTAACTCTGCAGCCCCAATGGCCATAATGGTGGGAGAAGACATGGACTTGATATCTGACCTGGATACAAAATTTTGTTCGTTGAACTGACCGTCAGCACAACCTCTTGGCACTAAAGCAGCAACACTGCAAGGGATACTCTTATATTCTTCACCGACCAGTGAAACAATTCCACTCTCTCCCCGGATAAGACGATCCCATACCAGCTGCGTTCCAACACCAAGAGGAGTCACTAAACCAATGCCTGTAATGACAACCCGCCTACGAATTCTGGATGTTGGCACAGTTCCAAAAAACCTCCTTTTATTTCCTATTAATTGCTGGCATAATCTTGAATATAGATGAGGGCTTGTAATTTTTAAGAAATTTTGCAAGCAATTTGACAACATGGTTGAGATTCAGATGATCATAAACACATTCCTGTACATCACAACACGCCCAGGAGGTAACCACTGTTGTTTAAATAGCTTATAGGCCTAGGAAACAATAGCAGAAACGTTTTCAGGTGCTGGGTGTGAGCTGTTAATGAACACAGAGAAAATAACGTTAACATCATTTTAATTTATACTTATTAAACGAACCATTTGGAGTTCCCTTTTTTGATTGTAAGTACCCTCACATTCCAAGATGAAGAGGTGAAATGATGACTCAATTCACCAAAATAGAATTACACTAGGTAAATTACAAAGGCATTCCCAGCCCTTTAGGGGCTGCATAAAGGAGACTTTTTCAGGATTATCGAGGCCTTATTCTAAGTATTTCTAGCATCAGTGGCACAAAAAAAAACACTGCAAGGCCTATTCTCTGAGCTACGGGTAAGTGAACTTTACTGATCTTCAAAACGTGGAGATAATTAGGGTTTTTAATCAGGAGACGGGAAGTGAGGGGCGTGGCCAACTCCTCCCTCCCCGCCCCCTCCCTCCCTCCCTCTCCCCTCTCCCCCTCTCCCCCCACCCCCTGCCTCTCAAGCACCACCACACACACTAAGAAAGCATGGCTAGAGGAAGAAAAGTCAGGCGCAGATCATCAGACTCCCCTTTCCCGATCCAACCCCCACCCAATCTGGCTGTGGAGAGGCGGAAGGAGAACGCTAGCACGCCGCTGATACCTTCGCCAGGCGTCGCGCCGGCCGCGCAGCCGCCCTCTGCATTCGCACGTCCGCTCATGCGCGCGCCCACGCACGCGCTACGTGTGGGGGGGTGGGGCCTGCCGGTTGCTCTTTCTCTGTCACCTTGATGGAGGTCAGACCGTGGGAGGTGGCGGCGCTCCGCTTGCTAGGGAGGAACCTCCCCTCCCTCGATTTCACTGACTGTCAGCTAGCCAAGAACGCGCACAGAACGCGATGAGGTAGCCCTTTTGCCCATCAAAAAAAGGACTTTTGTTTTGTCGGTAAAGATGATGTCCAGATATTTCCATTTTGTGGAAGGGACACCGCCATATTCTACTGAAATCTTTGTAAAGAATTAAGTAAACTACAGGAGCCTCAAAGTTGTTACTGTTCCTCCTAAGGTTGTTTATAATAGTAAAGTAGAACTAACCAAAATGCCCAACATCAGGAAATGGGTATTTTGCAGTACATCTAAAAGCTATGCAGCCATTTAAGATAATTTTGTAAGTTAATACTATATAGAAAGATGTTAAAAGTATGTTAGGAGATGACAGGTTACAAGATGGCATATATCCACTTAAATTTATGTGTGTGTATGTGTGTGTGTGTATATATATGTGTGTATATATATATATATATATATATATATATATATATACACACACAAAATAATTATATTTTATGTAATGAATCACCTGAGGGGCTCAGTCGGTTGAGGGTCTGACTTTGGCTCAGGTCGTGATCTCCTGATTTGTGAGTTCAAGCCCATCAGGTTTGCTACTGTCAGAACAGAGCCTGCTTCAGGTGGTCTGTCCCCCTCTCCCTGCTCTTGCCCTGCTTGCGCTCTCTAAAAAAGAAAACATTACCTGTTGGGATGAGCACTGGGTGTTGTATGGAAACCAATTTGACAATAAATTTCATATTATAAATAAAGAAAGAAAAAAGAAAACATTTTGGGGTGCCTGGGTGGTTCAGTCGGTTGAGTGAACGACCTCAGCTCAGGTCTTGATCTCACAGTTGGTGAGTTCGAGCCCCGTGTCAGGTTCTGTGCTGACAGCTCAGAGCCTGGAGCCTGCTTCAGATTCTGTGTCTCCCTCCGTCTCTGCCCCATCCCCACTCATGCTCTGTCTCTGTCTTAAAAATAAATAAAACATTAAAAAAAATTTTTTTAAGAAAACATTTAAAAAATGTATATATGTGTTGTGTGTGTGTGTGTGTGTGTGTGTGTATGTATATATGCATCTGGGGCAGGGCTCAAAATGCCACATGGATGTCCCAACGAACAGAGACAAGAAGGGGCGCCTGGCAGTGAGTTGGTGGAGCATGCGATTCTTGATCTTGGGATGGGGAGTTTGAGCCCCGTGTTGGGGTTAAGTAGAGATTACTCCAAAAAATAAATACAAAATAAAAATATTTTTTAAAAAATTTAATGGAGACAAGAATAGAGATTGTAGACATTTATTTCTAAGTGTCTAAAAAATATAATAACTTCATTTACTCAGCTAGCTGTGAATCTATGAAAATAGAACATGAAATTATAAAAAGCAAGAAATCAGCAAGATACTTATTTAGATGACCATCTGTTGTTCACATGCTGTCCCAGGTGTGAGGTTTATGTCCTTTTTTCTTCTTTATTTTTTTGAGTTTATTTATTTGTTTTGGGAGAGAGCATGCTCAAGCAGGGAAGGGGCAGAGAAAGGGAGACAGAATACCCAACTCAAAGCTCAGTCTCATGACTCTGAGATCACCACCTGAGCCAATATCAAGAGTCAAATATTGGGGCACCTGGGTGGATCAGTCCGTTAAGCATCTGACTTTGGCTCAGGTCATGATCTCACAGTTCGTGGGTTCGAGCCCTGTGTCAGGCTCCGTGCTCACAGCTCAGAGCCTGGAGACTGCCTCCACTTCTGTGTCTCCCTCTTTCTCTGCCATTCCCCTGCTTGTGCTCTCTCTGTCTCTCAAAAATAAATAAACATTAAAAAAAAAAAAAGCCAGATGCTTAACCAATTGAGCCACCCAGGCGCCTCCTTTTTTTCTTCTTTAGGTAAAAGGTTGAACATACAATCTGCATTTGAACCTCCCAGCCATATTTGTTTCTTTCTGGACAGTGTCTCTCGAATGATTGTTTCTGAATGCTCTGCCTTCTTTCCCAGCTCTAGAGAAGAATTTTGGTCAAGTACTGGATTTAAATGAGCTTGGAAATGTACTTTGCCTAAAATAGTTTAGGAAAGCCCAATATGACCTTGAGTCATCCTTGATCCTAGGCCTATTCAGTTACTTCTTAGCATGACCTTCATTCATTAACTATAGAGTTAATTTCAGAGGGATTAAACAAACACATGTGGTTATAAAATAACTAAAACTTGGTTAGTAGAAATATGCAAACTTGCTGTCCCTTTTCATTGCTTTATGATATGTTTAAATTACAGTGGGAAAAGACCTACAATATAGTCTTTGAAGCCAAACTCCTGTGAAACAGTTTTAATGTGCTGCTTGGTTTTTCTTTTGTAATATCACAAGATTATCTTGGATCTAGACAAATCAATTAAAATCCTGTAGAAAAGTAAAACCACCAAAAAGTCATTTCATTTTTATTTCTACCTCTGATCTCCTTTCCTTTGGTTTGGAAAGAGGTAGGAATTCTTATGATATTCCAATAGCTGTACTAGGGTCTAGTACCATATTCCTTGCTGGTGATGCTGTTGCTGCCGATCTAACCACTGCTGTGAACTCCTTAGGACTTCTATGAAAGCAGGGCTCATGCTCATCTGATTCACTGCTTCACAGCCCCTGGCACAGTGCCTGGGATTCAGTAGCCATTTCATAAATATTTGGTGACTGACTGAATTATGAAATAAACGAATAAGCACATACCCTTCTATCGGTTAGTATACACGCACTATTTTGTGTTTTTTACCAAATGACTTCTTTTTCTTTTCACAGTAACTTTTGTCTCATCAGCTCGGGGGCTGTCTGTATGCAAGATATTATCATTAGTTTTGTCTTTCCTACTAGAATAAAAGTCTCTTATGTCCTCCATCTCAGATTGCTTTGTACACAACAGGTGCTCACTAAATAGTTGTTGGGTAATCCCTTAATGCAATCATACCATAATAAATCACTACACCAATTCCTGAAAGGCTTCAACCCCTCTCTGTGCTATAGTCTTTATTGAGGTCAATGTTTTCTTTTTTATGCCAAAACTGATCCTGGGGAAATTTAATGGGTTATTTCTTTGTTCTATTCTATTTAAGAATAGTGCCACCATGTGTCAACTTTAACAATGGTGTACTTAAAGCAGGAATACTGAAAAAAATTATTTGGAGAAAAAAAACAAAAGCCAAGTAAAAGAATAGCAAGTTCAATGCTGATTTAATACTGGAACACCCATTAGTTGTGTGAAGCAATGGTGAGCATAAAGAAATTAAGAGTACCTTACTATCTTCAACTTTTCTAAAAGAACTGAAAAATCAAAATATTTTCAACTTGACTTAGTGGAAGAAGCAGACAGGGAAAAGAATGAGTCAAAGTCCTTTATAATAAATTCTCTTTTTGTTTAATAATAAATTCTCTTAACAGTTGCATAAATGGTGGTAACCAAGAGAGATTGTAGTTACTCAAGAACTTCAGCAGAAACATTGGTAAACAGTAATTTGGAAGGATTTAAATTTCAGGTGATCTAAGATAAACAATAACTTACTGAATTACCCTTGAAATGATGATTTCCATGATTTTCTAGACCCTGCATTATTATCACAGTATTAACTTTATGGCATTGGTTTTCACACTGTGTTTGCATGTTCCCCACAAAGATGCCTGATGGCCATTATCTCCGTCAAAGGGCAGGCTCAACTGATGGCATTCTATCCTTCCTGCCACCCACACTCTCCTGCTTCAATTCTAGAGCATCTCCCCTTTGGTGTTTTATATATACTGGTTTCCCTCCCAAGAATTTATTTGAAAACAAAAGTGTTCTATTTCTTTAAAAGTAAAATAAAGTACTACATAGTATGTAATAATCTTATGCTATCATAAGGATAAATAAATGTGAAAAAAAAACACCTCAAATTAAGGTGACTATAGTTTGTGGTAGAGACAGCTAGTTATAACTCCAGGCCCCCCTCCCTGCACCTTTTATCCTTTAGAGTTGTGGGTACATGTCCAGCTAGGAACTAAATTTCCCAGCCTTCCCTCTTTTATCTAGATGGGGCTTCCTTTTCTCAATTATATGGTAGAGAAAATGCTATATCAGTAAAACCTTAGATGGTGAGTAACTTGTTCTGCGAGTGTTCCACAAGATGAGGAAACATCTCTAACAAATTTTTACTTTATAAACGAGCGATGTCTTACAGGTATGCAGTAGGAGTACTACGTAACACTGAAAGTCACATGATTACAACTGAGCCAATCGTTCTGTCTCTCTCTGTGGGACTGTGGGTGATCGTCTCCCACACTCAGTCTCAAACCATGATGACCACCGATCAACTGATGGATCTGTATCGCAAGCAACAGCAAGAGGTTATGGAGGCGATCTTATCTGCAGAGGAGGAGGAGGAGAAAAAGGCAGAGGAATCCCTTACTTCACATGAGATTAGGGAGATGTGTAAAATGTAGGAAACTGCAAAATTCTGTAGGAAAGCACCACCCAAATAAGGCTGTAGCAGTGTGAGCGATGAATCTGTTTAATGACAATGCAATGTCACATTTCCGTGAAATCCTCATAAGGAGGCAAAAGCAAGTATCATTGGAAAGATTTCTTGTTAAAGTTGCATGAAAAGAAAAAGATTCTGTTGAGCCAATAGATAGCATGATTTCATTAGTGACAGTGAAAGTTGTCCTACACAATAACCCTCCCATCTCTTGTCTCCCTCACCATGAAGCCATGAGGGGTTTCAAAGGTAAGTGCAGATTAATTTATTTTTCTTTATATTTTCTATTGTCTTTATTATTTTATATTACATTACAGACTATTTTGGGGTTGTGGAACAAATCATCTGAATTTCCATTATTTCATATGGGGAAATTTGCTCTGATATACAAGTGCTTTGGATTCCAAGCATGTTTCTGGAAAAAATTATGCTTGCAAACCAAGGTTTTAGTATCCTTTGGGGCCCATGTGGTTAAGAAGCAGGTATGTCTGCTTTTTTGCCCAAACACCAACTGAATACAGAAGTCTCTGAGGCTCTATGGCAGGAATAGCAAACTACAGGCCCAATCCAGCAGGCTGTTTTTGTAAACAGAGTTTCATGGGAACACAGGCATGCCCATTCATTTTAGAGTATTGTCTATAGAACTACAAGTACAAAGACAGAAGTAAAGAGTTGAAACAGGGACCCTAAGAGACCCTAAAGCCACAGAGCCTTAAGCATTTATAGTCTGGCCCTTTACAAAAATGTTTGTTGACTGCTATTCTACAGGATGGAAGGAGCCTGAGAGTCCAAATTATTACACGGAGGAAAGCTGCCCATTGACTAAAGATACCTGCTTTACTAAACTGTTCTGTGAGCAAGAAAGAAACTTCTCTTGTGTTAAGTCACTGAAAAATTTAGTTACAGCAGCTAGGAACATACTATCAGTTAAACACTAGTTAAACACTAGTCCTGGAAGCTGGTCCCAAAACCTACATATTTATTTAAAACTTTCCCCATGTATCTGGCAGATGAATGGTAATTGAAGCAGACAGCATAACTCAAGGTCTTGCTCAGAAGTACTGAAAGAAAACTTCAAATGTAAAAAGCAAATAGAAGATAAAGCATCAAGAACATTTAAAGGAGCTACTTCTGCAAATAATTTACCTTAAAAACATAAGGTCAAGATAAATATTTGTTGAGGTTTGGAAATGTTTGTCTGCAAAGAAGGAAGCCGCTGGTAAAAGTACACTTTCAAGGCCATGGTGAGGCCAAGAACGGATTAAATAAGTTAGGACTATCTTCTAAAAGGAATAAAGGAAATTAATCACATGATCTAACTTCAAAACAAACTCACAATACCTACCCACACTATATGAGATGATTATTTTTTTATTGTCCCCCCCCCCCCATTTTATTCTATTCCTTTTTGTCGTTATTGTATATATGTTTTATACTGGTAAATATACACGGTAAATTGAGCCCACGACTCACTATGTTGAACCTGTGGTTTAAAAACTTCTTTAGAGCAACATCATACTATTTGAGCTGGTACTTATGAAAAAGGACTTTGAATCACTCATCTAATTCTACAAAGAATCTATATACCAGAAACCCAGCAGAGTTTATAGCCACCCATTAGGTTTGGAACATTTGTCGCTCCTTCCTTGAGGTCTTTCATTCACACGTATTTAGGAATGCCTGGCCGTCTACGAGGAGGAAGCGGTAAGATTGTTTTGTTTGGGGGTAAAAGGCATGGTTAGACGTACGTGGGGGTTACCCACCTTCGTGGCTCAATCGAAACCCACTCTGGGACGCCGAAGGACCTGGGATTTTGCGACCCATCGGCCAGCACAGGCCAACACCCGCTCCCTGGGCCCTCCTCGCCGAAGCGCCCGTGCCAGGACGACCAAGCACCCCGCCCCTAGTTTCTGACTGAACCCCCAGGGCCTGGCAACGACGCCCCCGTCCCTCCAGGTCCAAACCCTCGACCTTCCCAGAACGCCCCCACCCAGCCGGGTTGAGCCACCACCCCCCACCCCCCCGCCCCCCGCCCCCCACCTCCCGGCCCAGCGCCCCGCCCTTCCTGGCCAGCCGCAGAGGAGGCCGCGCGCTGTGGCGCCTGCTCAGTGCGGGACGCGGCGCGCGAGGGGCGGCGACGGCCGCGGGCGCTCAAGCATGGCGGCAGCCGCGTTGGGCAGCTCTTCGGGCTCTGCGTCCCCGGCTGTGGCCGAGCTGTGCCAGAACACGCCAGAGACCTTTCTGGAGGCCTCCAAGCTGTTGCTCACCTACGCAGACAACATCCTCAGGTGCGGGGCTGCGTGGTGGGACGGGGTGCCTGGGCGGGCGGTGAGGGGCACCTGCTTGGCGCAGGTTTGGGGGCGCCCCGCCAGGGCCCCGAAGGGCGGCGAGGCCAGGAAGGAGCGGGGCCTGAGCCTGGTTCCCACTCCGTGTCGGAGCCCGCTGGCCAAGGGCCTGGAGACTTGGCCAGGCCCCTCCGTCCAGAGAAGAGTAAGTTTCTTTTGCACTTGTGACTTGGCACCTGATGGCGGGGTGCTCCAGGGTGAACTGGAGGTGGTGGGGAAAGCGCAGGGCGGAGGGAGGTGAGAAGGCGTGCCGGAAACACTTGCCTCCGATCGAGTTGTTTAACTGTCTTGGTGTCAGCGCAGATGACAGCGTCTCATTCCCGCTGCGTGGGTCTTACCGTAGTGCCTTAAATTGCCACAGGCTTATGAGAAGTTAGTCTCCGACAAAATCCCCCTCCCCCCAACATTTTGTGAATGTTTTAATATTAAAGCATAATGCTAACTGAAGTGGTGGGGTTTTTACATTTCTTTATGGTCTTTTCCTGTCCAGTTTTGTCGACTGACATATTAACCGTGTTACTTTAAAGTTACAGTTTTTATATTAATACCTGTAGTGTAGTTTTCAACATGACCTTTCAAATAAGAATGAGTGAAGATTACCGTGGCTGAGAGTAATTTGTTTCATTCTCCTGTGAGCAAAAGTACACTTGTAGATAGATCCTAAAGGGACCTTTACAGATTTGGGGAATTGGGAGGCAAGTTTGAGTCCTCATTTTGAATCCTTTTCATTATCAGTTCTTAGATCAATTCGTGTAGTGTCTTGAGAAAGTGATGTGTGGGGGAGGGAAATAGAAGCGAGGTTAAAGGAGTTCTAGGTGGCAGATACTTGAGTGGTGATACCTCATTTCTCAGGTCACCACGATTACTGTCTAGGCTCTCTCTCCCACCCCACCCCCTGGTGCACATGTTCTGCTGAGTGGCGGGTATATTGGTGTGAAGGCTGAAAGGAAATGCTTCTTAGTTTCATGGTTATAGATTTGATAAGACCCAATTTTAGAGACCTTAGTTACAAGTGTAGTGTTTCAACCCGTGGCAGTTCATTGTTCATGGCAATATATTGTGTATATAGGTAACATTAAGGATTTTAAAAGTAAATTGAAGGAAAAATGAGCCTTTATTATTTGCCAAATGCTATAAGGGATACAGCATGGGCAATGTACACAGCTACACAATTGTGACCTATGTGGGGGACTGCCTTTCTCCTCTGTGACACCTTCCGCAGCTCACCTCTACCCTGTGAGGTCTAACAGCTCTTCAAAGCACAAAGATGCCAGTGGACTGTGCATGAATGAACTCATAAACCGAGTCCTCCGGATTTTAGCAGCTGGGACCTCCAACCTGGAAAGCCATCAAACTATTTAAACCCCATTATTCAGAAAAGGGAAGTGGCCTTGTAATAGGATTCACTTCTGCTTTTAATCTAGTGAAACCCAGAATGCTAAGATCAAGATGTTTTGAGGAAGGAAAACCTCTGCATGCAAATAATAACTTGGTATAATCACCATTGTGAATATTTATCAAACTCGTAGAGGCAGCTTGGCATGCTGCCAGTTCATATTACAGTTTTTACTATGGCTTATGTTTCTGATCTTGAAAAGCTTTATCTAAAAAGAGAATTAGAGGGGCGCCTGGGTGGCCCAGTTGGTTGAGCGTCTGACTTCAGCTCAGGTCGTGATCTCACGGTTTGTGAGTCCGAGCCCCGCGTCGGGCTTTGTGCTGACAGCTCAGAACCTGGAGCCTGCTCGGATTCTGTGTCTCATTCTCTCTCTGCCCCTCCCCTACTTGTGCCCTGTCTGTCTCTGACTCTCAAAAGTAAATAAACCTAAAAAAAAAAAAATTTTTTAAGGGAATTAGAGGTTTGGAACTGATAATTGGAGATGGCATGAAAAACTACCGTTGTTAGTTTAAGTACAGGCATACCTTGTTTTATTGCGCTTCATTTTATTGTGCTTTGCAAATATTGTGTTTTTTACAAATTCAATTCAATTTTACAAATTTTTACAAAATTCAAATTTTATGGTGTTGAACAAACCTGTCAGGGCCATTTTTCGAACAGCATTTGCTCACTTTGTACCTCTGTGTCACATTTTGGTAATTGTAGTATTTCAGACTTTTTCATTATTTGTTATGGTGATCTGTGATCAATGAGTTCTTTGATTTTTTTTAATTTATTTATTTTGAGACAGAGATCAAGCAAGGGAGGGGCAGAGAGAGAGAGAGAATGAGAATCCCTACCAGGCTCCACATTATCAGAGCGGAGCCCAACACGGGGCTCATCCTCATGAACTATGAGATCATGAGACCTGGGCCGAAACAGAGAGTTGGATGCTTAAGGAACAGAGTCACCCAGGAGCCCCTGAGCTCTTTTATATAATTGAAATATAGTTGACACAATGTCATGGTAATTTCAGTATTACAACATAGTGATTCCCCGAGTCTGTACATTATGCTATGCTCACAAGTGTAGCTACCATCTATCGTCATACAAAACTATTGTAAAGCTATATTAATATAGCCATGAACTATAGTTCCTGTTATGTTCCTTTTATCCCTGTGACTTTTTTACTTTTTTTTTTTTTTTTTTTTGGTGAGCTCTATGCTCAGTGTGGGGCTTGAACTCACGAGCCCGAGATCAAGATTCACATGCTCTATTGACTGAGCCAGCCAGTTGTCCCCTGCTGCCATGACTTATTTATTCCATAACCGGATGCCTCTATCTACCACTCCCCTTCACCTATTTTGCCCATTCCCCTCTCTGTGTTTGTTTCTGTTTTTTGTTTATTTGTTTTGCTTTTTTTAGATCCAAGTTGTCACAGATGGCAAGATCTCATTCTTTTTTATGTCTGAGTAATATTCCCATTGTGTGTGTGTGTGTGTGTGTGTGTGTGTATACACACCATATCTTCTTTATCTTGTGATCAGTTATCTTTGTTTTTTTTTTTTTTTTTAATTTTTTTTTAACATTTATTTATTTTTGAGACAGAGAGAGACAGAGCATGAACGGGGGAGGGTCAGAGAGAGGGAGACACAGAATCCGAAACAGGCTTCAGGCTCTGAGCCGTCAGCACAGAGCCCGACGCGGGGCTCAAACTCACGGACCGTGAGATCATGACCTGAGCCGAAGTCGGACGCTTAACCGACTGAGCCGCCCAGGCGCCCCTGTGATCAGTTATCTTTGATGTTACTATTGTAATTTTTGGGGGTGCACCAACTGCACCTACATAAGATGGGAAACTTAATCTATAAATGTGTGTGTTCTGACTGCTCCACCCATTGAGCCTTCTGTCCCCTCTCCTTTCCTAGGTTTCCCTGTTTCCTGAGACACAATAATAATTGAAATTAGGCCAGTTAATAACCCTGTAATGGCCTAAGTGTTCAAGTGAAAGGCAGGGGTACACATCTCTCACTTTAAATCAAAAGCTACAAGTGATTCAGCTTAGT
Organism: Panthera leo; assembly: GCF_018350215.1. Lineage (NCBI taxonomy): Eukaryota > Metazoa > Chordata > Mammalia > Carnivora > Felidae > Panthera > Panthera leo. The sequence goes on along the minus strand of NC_056687.1, from coordinate 141,832,189 downwards.
GAAGAGGCTGTGTCAAATTCCAAGATAAGCCAAAAGCTAGGCCTATTGTACCAAAAAGCCAAGTTGCAAATGTAAAGGAAGTGTTCTTGAAGGAGATTAAAAGTGCCATTCGAGTGAACACACAAATGATGAGAAAGAAAAACAGCCTTTTTGCTGCTAATAGAGAAACTTTTAGTGGTCTAGAAAGAAGATCAAGCCAACCACAACATTCCCTTAAAAACCAAAGCCTAATCCAGAGCAAGGTCTTAAATCTTCAGTTCTGTGAAGACTGAGAGAGGTGATGAAGTTGAAGAAGAAAAGTTTTAAGCTAGCAGAGGTTGGTTCATGAGGTTAAAGGAAAGAAGCTGTTTCCATAACACAAAAGTGCAAGGTGAAGCAGCAAATGATGATGAGAAGTTGCAGAAAGTTACCCAGAACTAGCTAATATAATTCATGAAGATGGCTACACTAAACAACAGATTTTTCAACATAGACAAAGCAGCTTTCTATTGGAAGAAGATGCCATCTAGGACTTCATAGCCAGGGAGGAGAAGTCAATTTCTGGCTTCAAAGGACAAGTTGACTCTCTCTTGTTAGGGGCTAACGCAGCTGGTGATTTTAAATTGAAGCCAATGCTTATTAACCATTCTGAAAATTCTAAATGGAAAAACAAAGCCTGGATGAGAGCATGTGTCTTTACTATGTGATTTATTGAATATTTTAAGGCCACTGTTGAGACGTCAGAAAAAAAGATTCCTTTCAAAATATTATTGCTCATTGACAATGCACCTGGTCACCCAAGAGCTCTGATAGAAATGTACAATGACATAATGTTTTCGTGCCTGCTAACACATCTCTTCTGCAGCCCCATGGATCAAGAAGTCATTTTGACTTTCAAATCTTTTTATTTTAACAGCTACATCTTGTAAAGCCATAGCTGCTGTAGATAATGATTTCTCTGATGGATCTAGGCAAAATTGAAAACCTGAAAAGGATTCACCATTCAAGATGACATTAACATTTGTGATTTCATTGTAGGCAGTCAAAAGGTCAACATTAATAGGAGTTTGGCAGAAGTTGATTTCAACCCTCATGGATAACTTTGAGGGATTCCCAACTTCAGTGGAGGAAATAGCAAAAGAACTAGAATTAGAAGTGGAGCCTGAAGATATAGCTGCAATCTCATGATAAAACTTTCACGGATGAATGGGGTGCCTGGTGGCTCAGATGGTTAAGCATCTGACTCTTGATTTCAGTTCAGGTCATGATCTCGGGGTTCGTGAGATGGAGCCCTGCATCAGGCTCTGCACAGATAGTGCAGAACCTGCTTGGGATTCTCTCCTTCTCTCTGCCCCTCCCCTGCTCTTTCTCTCTCTTTCTCTCAAAATAAATAAATAAATAAATACATTTTAAAAAGGAAACTTTCATGGATGAGGAGTTGCTTTTTATGGATGAGCAAAGGAAATGGTTTCTTGAGATGGAGCCTCCTAGTGCAGATGCTGTGAAGATTGTTGCAATAACAACAAAGAATTTAGAATATAACAAACTTTGCTGATAAAACAGTGTCCGGGTTTGAGGGGATTGACTCCAGTTTTGAAAGATGTTTCTTCAAACAGCATCACATGGTACAGAGAAATTATTCATGAAAGGAAGAGTCAATTGATGTGGTAAACTTTATTGTCTTGTTTTAAGAAATTGCTGCAGCCCCACCAATACTTAGCATCCATCAACATCGAGGCAAACCCTCCACCAGCAAAAAGATTACAACTTACTGAAAGTTCATATGATAGCATTTTTTAGCAATAAAGTATTGTTTAATTAAGGTATGTACAATTTTTTAAAACATAATGCTATTACACTTTTAATGGAGTACAATATAGTATAAGCATAACTTTTATATGGAGTGGGAAATTTTAAAAATTCATTTGATTTGGTTTACTGCAATTTTCACTTTACTGCATTGGTCTAGATCCAAACCTGTAATGTCTCTGAGGTATGCTTGTAATAGTAGTAATCCCTGCTCTCATTTTCTTTGAACTAAAACTCCTTTATGCTTCAGGAAGTTAAAAAACATTCTTTCTTCCACTTCTAAGTCCCTGATCTCTTTCTTCTTCAGAGATTTCTAATGTAGGTTAACTACATTATGTTACAGATCTGCTAATCTCACTTATTTGAGAGTAAAGAAAACCAGTTTTCTGTTCCTTTTGCTGTTTGGGGAAATCCATTAGTGTTAAAGATAAGGGACTGTGTCAGGGATGTTGTCTTAATATATCTTATTCCTCCCTCAGTGTTTGACGTAGTATTTTATGAAATCAGTGCTGAAATGAGACTTTCATTAATAGCTGGGTTTTTTTGTTTGATTTTTTATAAACAGCAGCACTTGTCATTTCACTCAAGTGAAGATTATGGTTTTGGTTACATTTCAAATTTCTGCTTCAGGTGATGTTAACCTATTCCCCAACTAAGAGTCATAGTTAATGAAACTACAGAACAAAATATAAGCTAATCTGCACTCACAATATGCCATGGGTTTGAACCTTTTACTTTTTTTTTCAGTTCACTGACTCCTAGATAAAGATGAGCTGTGCTCAATTATATCTGTTTTTCAAACTCTAAAATAGTTTGACTAGCATTCCACATGTGTGGAATTATTCCTTGGATAATTTGCTCCATTTATTCCTTAAAAAATATGTTTGATGTTCTACTGATTTCCTTTGCAAACTGCACACGGTTATTGTTTACAAATTAAACTGCCTATGATTGGGGAGGGCCAAGAATGGAAAGTGGTTTCTTCTTTCCAAGAAAATAAATAAATATGTTTAGGAGAAAGGCACAAGTATGGGAAACAGCCACAGTGTAAAATCCAGAGAACAATTGCAAGACAGTGTTCAAGGAGTTACATGTTCGTGTCTGGAGATAGCAGGGGAACCTAGTGTGGAAGAGTTTTGAGAACAGAGGTTTGGTAAGATGGGACAGGTTGATGGAATGGCAGAGAACATATATTTGACATAGGAGACAAGAGAAAGTGATTATACGTTCTAGAGTCAAAGAGAAACATAACGAAGGAGTTTAATGTAGAATAATCATGTAAGAAGACACAAGGCATGGATTTCATTTGTGAGCCTATTACAGTAATCATAAACATAAATGCGGAGAGAAGAGAACTGTTGGAGGCAGGGATTGGTAGTTCTTGATGACTGAATGCAAGGAGTAGAACTGGAAATGGGAAGAGACAAAATAACCCAAATAACTTCAGATTTCTAATCTAGGTTACTACTGACAACTGGAGAAATAGAAAGAGGGTTAATTGAGGAGTGGTGAATTTGTTGGTGTATTGTATGGTGAAGAGTATGTAAGCTTTGTAATCGAACCAGTGGTTTTAAACCCCAGTCAACCATTTCCTAAGAGTGTGGCTATAGTCAATTTATGTAAAGTCTCTGGACTTAAGTTTCTTCATTTTTTTTCAGTGTCCTCATTTTTAAGAGGAAAGAAAAAATGCCTGCATTATAAGATTCTTGCAAAAGAGAAATAAAGGCACATATGTTATCTATTGTTACCATTATTCAACTTTTCACTCTGAACAAGCTAGGTTATGTGTATGTTTCCCTTATTGTCAGCTACATAGAATGGTAGACAGCCAGAGGTGGTTCCCAGCTGGTTCTAAAGGCAGTTAGATGTTTTTGAAAAATACACACATATGGGGCGCCTGTGGCTCAGTGGGTTAAGCATTCGACTCACAGTTTGTGAGTTCAAGCCCCGCATCGGGCTTTGTGCTGACAGCTTGGAGCCTGGAGCCTGCTTCAAATTCTGTATCTCCCCCCTCTCTCTCTGCTGCTCTTCCCCACTTGTGCACATGCATGCTCTCTCTCTCAAAAATAAACATTAAAAAATTGTTTTTAAAAAGAAAAATTTACATGTATTTCAGAATTATTTTGATTTAGAAAAGGACTATTTTGTAAAGAACTATTTTGAAAAAGACTATTTACAAAAGAAATATTTTTTAAATGGGCTACAAACCAATTTTTGTGATTAGTAATAAAAATACAAGATTATAGGATCTCTCATGTACTAAGTTTCCATTTCTGTAAACACTTTCTGGGATTATGCATTCGAAAGAGAAAGAGGGCTAGTAAATGGTCAGCTATGTTTATTCTCAGCGTTTCTGAAATTCTGAAATAGAAACATTTAAGTTGTTTTTTTTTTCCTGAGTCTGTGACCTCAGTGGGAAGCTTACTGTTTAACATGCCTTAAGATCCTAAATATATGGTAGATAATGACTTTCAAGGTGAAAAGCATGACTTTTTTCTACCATTCAATTGTAAAAGTAAAGACTAATAATTAACATTCTACAGATTAAACAATTTTGTAGATACCTGGGGGTAAGACAACTAGGAAGATACTAAAATGTGTTCAAAGTGATAGTGAGTGAGGTGCAGGAAATTTTATTGCCCTTTCAAGACCCTATTCATTCGTTCAATACTATCCAGCAAACAACTAAACAAACACCTCAAGTGAATGTGCACAATTATTGCTAATAAGCAAGATAAATATTACCAGTTGCAGAAATAGTTAAGAGTCAGCAGAGGCAGAAAAAACACATTGAAGAATTATAGCAAAAAATATTGAGAAAAGTCTGCAGAGGAATTAACAGAAGAAGAAGATGAAGCAAAAATAAAGGTGATCCTTAGGGGTAATTTCGACACTGCAAGATAAGGAGAGTAGTAATGAGTTCAAGGATGGTGGATACACTGGGGTGAGAGGCTGTAAGACTAGAGATTTAGAAAGTGTTTTTGTGGTACTTTTCCAAGGACAGGAAGTGGGATCTTACGGATTTGAGGCCTAATGGCTTTGTGGCCAAGTTCTCTAAGCCTTTGAGGGCTTCAGGATGAACTTTTGGCACCATTTTATGTTCAAGACTATGGCTGGTGTGCTCAACATATTTTAAAAGAGATAGATAGAATTTGGGTAACTGGACATTACTGTTGGGTTTTTTTGTTTTTGTTTGCATTATGTTTTTAGTGAGAAAAATACATAAATGGTATGTGAGGCCCATAGATGTAAAAAGATGGGAAATAGACTATAACAGAAAAGCCGTATCAACAGTTATTTTGAAACATGTATCAGATCAACTAATGAGTGTTTTATAAGAATTTCTTAAACAGTGGTAAAAGAGGGAGGGAAAACTAGAAAATTAAGGCCAGTGAAAGACTTTGATCATGTAAAAATCTGGAAGCTATTGGGGAAAAATACGTAAAACAAACAAAACAACCTCAAGCAGTTTTGCACCAGTAGGTTCTGTCATACTGATGGTAGTGATATGTTTATAACCCTGTGAAACGTGTTGAATATCATGAAAAGATGCTACATTTATCTGTAACTAGCCTTGGTAAATGTAGGGTTATTGTATGGTTTAATGTTTTTTGTTTTAAGTAGTAAGAAAGGGAGGCACACTTACGATCTAGTGTGGCATAAAAGCCAGGGATGCTAAGTATCTCGCTGTGTGCAGGGCAGCCCCCTACAGCAAAGACCTCCAATGTCAATAATGCCAAGGGTGAGAAGCTCTCATTTAATACACAGAGTAGAAGAGCAGAACATACATTTTTTTCTTTGTGTTTTTTCAACCACCTGTGATGCTCAAATGACCTGTGGTGAAGAACAAGTGTTTTTGTTTTTAATTTCCAGTCTTTGGTGGACCTATACCTTTTGTAAAATAACAATAAAAATTTCATGGCACATCAAATTGTTATAAAATTGCTGAGTATTCTCAATTTCTGCACATTCTCATGAATGAATAGCAAGGAGTTTGTAGATTGGCTCCAGTCCGTGGACATTTTGAATAACACTATTTTAGAGCTTTGTCCCTGAATATTCTGTAATAAACTTATATAATTTTGGAACTTAAGGAAAAGTTTTAAAAAGATTCATGTATTTATGACAATTGGGCAATAGAGAGTTGCTCAATGGAAAACAAATGTGAAATATGTTAAAACTTCCACAATTAAAATAGGACACAAATGGTTAATGAGTTGTTAATAGTTGCCAGCATTTGTCTGCCATCCCCATTCAATAGCCCAGGCAGATGGCCTCAGCACTCCTTCCCATAGACCCCTGACACAGCCTCAGAATCCTTCTTAAAATAGTAATGGAAGCCACTACCATTGGAAGGGAGTTTGTGTCAGATATGAAATCTACTTATCATCCTAAATTATGTTCTGATGGTCTTGAGTATAATACTGTGATTATCTTAACCTTGTTTTTTTTTTCTGATTTTTTAAAAACAGCATTTCCGATTTATCAACGTTATTAAAAATCTCAAAGCTTTTCATATGCTGGGCTTATCCCATGCATGCTATTCAAAATCTTAATCACCGTAAAAAAAAAAATTGGCTGTGACTAAAATATATCTTGAGCTGAAGCAGAACATAGAGTAAAAACAATCACCAGTCTAGGGAAGAAAGAAAATCAAGGTGTACCTGGGTTTATATTTTTCAGAAGTAAAATCTTTCAGGAACTGTGATCAGTTTTTATGCAGCTTTTTTGTTTCTTTCATTCATTCATTTCACAAGTATTTACTAACCACCGTCTATGCATCAAGCACCATTCTTGATGATTGAGGTCCATCAGAACAAAATAGGCAAAACCTTCTGCCCCATGTCTGGAGCTTATGTGGATTTTTTTTTTCTTAGCACCGTAAAAACTCATAAAAGTATGTAGCCTTAATAGCACAGAATTACAGAGTCACATGGATGTCTATTATGGAAGCATTAATATTATCAAATGAAATTAAACAGTAGGGTGGTAGTAAATGTATATTGAGGTAAGAATCTCAAAATCAGGCTGTTTTTCCAGACTGTTCTTCCTCTTTCTGTAAAGCTGGGATCTGTGCTACCTTGTAGCAATATAGCCAATATAAAATGTGAAAAGGAGTGCAAAAACACTGTGGAAAGTATAAATTGTTATATATAATCAAATTTTTTTTATTTAAATCAGAAACCCTAATGATGAAAAATATAGATCTATCCGGATTGGAAACACAGCTTTTTCTACTAGACTCTTACCTGTCAGAGGAGCCGTTGAATGTTTATTTGAAATGGGCTTTGAAGAGGTGAGTATGTTGAAGGGTTTCTTTTCCCCAATTCATGTACAAAGAATTTGTTGTAGTGTTGATGGATAATTACCTAAATAAGATAATATTTTTTTAATTAATTGATCAGTTTGGAAATCTGTGCAGCTAGTTATTTCTTCACCTATTAGACATTTGAAAGTCACAGTAAATATGCTTTAAAATCACAATATAACAACTCTCCCACAGAGAAAATTCTTACAAGTCTTAATCCTTTAGAACAGGTAGGTCAGATATACAACCTAGAGACCCCATTGTGGGTCACTTTAGACTTTTGACAAAAACCTGCTTTGTGAGCACACATGAATACGAATAGGGTCTAACCACCTGTCTCCATTAAGAAATGAGAAGAGTAGACACAGAAAAGCTGAGTTTAGTTGCCACTTTTAAGGAATTTCTTCTGTGATAGAAGAGAAGAATCTCAGTATTTTTTTTTGGTTTTTAGGTCAAAGTAAACGTTTGGTGTTTTCATCCTCCGGAATCTTGTGGCATAGTTCAATTCTATGCCACAGTGAAAATAGTTATCAATACCGTGAATTTTCTGTCTGTGTATATGCTTAGCCATTTCTAGTTCATGGAATATTGAAAGAAGTAGAACCAGCTTATGGATACTCGGTAGTCCACAGAGGCTGAATTGGCAAGGCTGTAGAAATTGTTCAGGTGATATGCTGAGTTGCCATAAGAGGTCGTTTCCTTTCTGCCTCTCTGCTCTTCTCCCCAGATTCTGTTCCAGGCTCTGAAGGGTATAATAGTGAACTACAGAAATAGATCCCATCACATGTGGAGCTTGGATTCTAATAGGTTAGACAAATAGTAGACATGAAAACAAAGATGAGTGCAAAGAAGAAAATAAGGCATAGTGATACGATACAAAGCAGCTGTAGAGGCAGGTAGCTAGGTACAGATGCGTGGTCCGGGAAGGTCTCTAGGGAGAGAACATTTGAGCTGGGACCTAAGTGAAAAGAAGTACTTCAGGTACCTGAAGCCCTCAAGTCCAAGTACTTCAGACGATTCACATGTCCAGAGCACTTCCAGCAGGAGTAGCTTTGGCACAGAAAGCTGCACAGACAGGCAGAAATCCAGGGCATGGGGTTTTGAGGACTGTGGTAAAGACTTGGATTTCATTCTAAATGAAACGGGAAACCATAGGAAGGTATTAGGCAGGGAAGGATATTTAGAAGGTTATTCTAGCTGTTGTAAAGGGAATGTCCTGGATGTTCTGGGATGAGGGCAAGGGGTGAAGCAGGAAGGACCAGTTAGAAAGCGTTTATTAACCTAAGGGAGAAACAGTAATGATTTGTATAAGTTCCATGAAGGCAGAGCCTTTTGTCTTTTTGTTCCCTGTGTTGCTAGCTCCTAGAATATTGCTGGCACATTGAGGCACTCAGTAAACATGTTGAATTAAAGACTGATAGCAGTGGAGATGGGGGAAAGTGGAGGCATCCAGAATTTTTTTTGAAGTAGAGTCTGCAGGACTTGCTAATGAACTACATGTGGGGTACAAGGGAAAGGAAGGAATGTAGGTTACTTTTAGGTTTGGTTTGAGCATCTATGTGGATGCAGGTACCATTCAGATTGTGAAATCTGGGAGTGTAGCAGATACTGGGAGAAATCACTACCCAACTTGTGGATAATTATAACTGATAAAACTGTTAAACATAGCAAGTAGGCAATTGGATATATGAGTCTGTAACTCGAAAGGAGAGATCAGGCCGGAAGTATAAATTGTGGTATCTGCTTGTAGTTACTCACAGACATCTGAACATAAAGAATTTAAAAGTGTAGGGGGGAGAGTTGAGAACGTTGCTGATTTTGTTCATGAAAATACAGATGTTTTTAGTCAAATGACAGAAAAATTTAGTAAATGACAACTGGAAACTGTACTAATTTTTCATTTTTGAAGTGTCACAGGTTCCGTGGAGTCATATTTGTCTTTCATTCAACAAATATTTGAGTGCCGGGTGTGATGGCCAACTGTCCCAGTTTGCCTGAGGCTATCCTGGGTTTAGCACTCAAAATCCCACATCCTAGAAAACCCATCTCGGGCAGACCCAAAGATTAGTCACATGAGTGCTACTAACAAGCTGAGACTTGCAGTAGTATTTGACCCAAATAGAGCCACAGTTTCAGAAAAGAGTAACATGCTTTGATCAGACTAATTTATATACTTCAAGTTTCTGATTGGCTTTGGGCATTGCACCTCAGGGCCCGTCTGAAGTCTGTGTGTTATCAGTGTGGCTAAGTTGCAGAAGGAACCATTGGAACTGCAACTGAACTCTGCCATCAGAAAGAAACTTTGGTAGGCTTTACGGTGAAGTAGGAATCTCTCAGACCCATCCCCAAATTTTTATATTTTGTATATTAAGATCCTGGGCACTTTTGGGCCTACTTGCCTCTGAGGCTGAGCTCTTTGTGAAAATTCTGAGAAGAAGGTTGAGAAAGACCGGGATCCGCATGGCTGTGTGACTCATCAGGCTTGCTGAGTGGGATGGTTCCCGCCAGGTGCCACAGGAGGTGGGCAGTGTTGGTTGTCTTGGTGACTGGAAGATATTACCAGCATTTAGTGGGCAGGGAGGGGGCAGGTTTGCTTAACATCTGGCAGGGAGAATTGTCTTAGCAAAAATATGTTAAGAAATAGGGATTTTGTTAAATACTAGAATTCTCATTGATTTCTTACAATGTTACTGGATCTAGTGCAAAGCCTGTGATTTTGTCCTTTCATGAAAATACAGTGCCACTGATTAAACTTTTTGGTACACTTTGGCCGTGATCATACATTCTTTTAGGACTGATCCTGCAAAGTTGGAAAGGAAAGCAGCGTCTCTGTCTTATCCGGGCCCTCTCTGAGGTGTGAACTGAACATAGATCCAGAAACCTATTATGCTGTGTTTCCACCTCTGTCCGTGGTGTCTTCTACCTTTCTCAGTGCTGCTCCACTAACAGTATGAGATGGGAAACGTCCATATCTGGTTTTGAATTAAGTGTTGGTCTCTCTTCAAAGGTCTCTCATCAGAGATGCGAGGTGGTTCCTTTCTGATGTTGGAAACTCATTGTGATCTGATTTGTGCTTATCATGTATGTAATTATCACGGCTATAAAAATATTCTCTTTTGCTCAACACTTCCAACTTTTAGTCCAGCTTGTGGTTATTGGTCTCTGTTCATTCTCAGATGACTCAATTATAGCATAACAATTAAGATTTGTTAAGTGTGGGGGCGCCTGGGTGGCTCGTCAGTTAAGCGTCCGACTTCGGCTCAGGTCATGATCTCACAGTCTGTGGGTTCGAGCCCCGCATCGGGCTCTGTGCTGACAGCTCAGAGCCTGGAGCCTGCTTCCGATTCTGTGTCTCCCTCTCTCTCTGGCCCTCCCCTGCTCATGTTCTGTCTCTCTCTGTCGCAAAAATAAAGAAAAAAACATTAAAAAAAAAAAATTTAAAAATAAATAAATAAATAAAAGATTTGTTAAGTGTGAATCCTTACTCCAACAATTGTTCTGTGGCATCAGGCAGGTTATTTAACTTTTCTGAGCCTTCATATTTCCATATAAAGAGTAGGGATAAACCTAGTACCTACCTTGCAGGGTGGTTGTGAGAATTACTTGAGATAATATATGCAAAATGCTTAGTACAGCACCTAGAACACATAAACACAATAAATGATAGTTTTGTTTTTACAGCTATTATGGGTAATGAATATAGAGAGCTTACCGGCCCCTTCTGGCTTTTTAAAAGGGATTCATATGGAATTAATTTTCATGTCATTAATGAGAAATGTCTTGGTCAGTTCATTCTGATAGGTCTGCCATCACCAGGGAAATAAGGTCATTCTCAGTTATGGAGCTTAACTTAAATGCTCACAATCTGTAAGTCTTATTACTGCACGTTAACAATAGTTTTCTCTCATATATATGCAGCTGCTGGAATTACTATTTTAACACTTGTTTCTCAGTGCCTTGAAACTTAATTGAATATATTTTCATTTCACTTTTTTTCTTGTTTGTAATTTGCTGACTATTTTACATTGTGAGCTTTGTTGTAATGCTTATTGTATCTTAAAGCACTCTGATTATATTGTGGGTATTCATTAAATGAATCACTACTTGAAGAATGGGATTTTTATGGTTTGATTGTTTTGTTTGGACCACCTTTGTATGTACTGTTAACAATCCATAATTTCGAATTGATCATCAGGGTGTGCTTTTTGTCTTCTTGGAAAAATTAGTGGACCCCATATACAGACTGCTAATCATATAGCTATTCTTTAAAGCCTTGGGTTTAGGAGATTCAAAGAAAGAAAGGAGATTTATAACTTCTTGGTTTTATGTGACCCCCTGATCATTTTGTATGGCTGCATCCCTAGTAATTACTGTTACTTCATAGGGAATTTCACAGGGAATAGTAGTATTATATACTATTGCAGAGAAGATAGGAATGTACATTTTTGTAATTCTTACGAGACTTTGTGACTTACTATTCCTAACAGAAAATATTTTTCTAAAGGCCTTTGAATCGATCAAATAAACTAAGCGTTATATATATGCTAAGAAAGAGACCAATTTTCTGAATTTCCTGGTTTACATTTATGCAGTTTTACCTTTGTTTTTTTTTAAAGTGCCACAATGGTAGAAAAACAAAATGATTATTAATATCTGATGTATTCTATAGTATTGGTTTCATTTTATAGATCTATATATGAATGACTGTCAGTATAAAGCAAAAGTTAAAATTTTTCCCATTTTTATAAATTCCAGGGAGAAACACATCTTATCTTTCCTAAAAAAGCTTCAGTGGAGCAGCTGCAAAAAATTCGTGACCTGATTGCCATAGAAAGAAGTAGCAGATTGGATGAATCAAATAAGACTTACAAAGTAGAATTATCTCAGCAACCTGCACCCAGTACCCAGCTTCCCATTACACAGTCTTCAAATCCTAATGGGTTAACCCAGCATGCAGGGAACAGTGAAGGACAATCATCAAATCCACCACCTGCTCCAATGGTAATGTCAGAATTAAACCTTTCTTAACCAGTTCAGAGTATTGAAACAGCAAAAGCTTTGAAACATGTGATTTATTCCTGGATTTATGCCCTCATATTCTTGGCTCTTAGAATTATAATACATCAGATTTCCTTAGCTCTTTAAAAAATTGTCATTTTGTAACAAGTGGGGAAAATGACCATCTTTTTTTATACTTTTAAATCTTAACTTTCAGTGTATTGCCTTTTAGGCATTTCATCATTTATCATATAAATGTACCCGTTGCCTTGGTACTTAAATCAGTCATATAAATAGTATGCCTTTAACCTAAAACACAATAACAGACTTGCAGGACGATGGCAGTCATATGAGATTTCCTCTACTGTATTGACACTTCTGGTCTAAAGTTTACCTGCTGCCATTCATTCTGGGGATTATTAATTCCAATAACCAAACCCTTATCAACCCCTCAGTTTAGTGAAAGGAACCAACTTCTTTAAGTTTAAAGTAAATAGTAATGCATTCACTCCTTAAGAGTGGTGCTACCAGATTAGTGAAGCTTAGTTAGTGGCATACACAGATATATGCTTCTGTAGAACTGATATCAGACTTGTGATCTCTTACAGGCATCCCTGGTACACTTAACTGATCTCATGTAATAGGAAACTATCTTGTTTACAAAAATCCCTTTTGATACAAGTCCTTAAGGTTTCCTCTGAATTTTCACTGTCAGAAAAATTTCGTGATTTTTTTTCTCTAGTAATTTTATCAGTAGCCAGCTTCAACTCGTATCCTCTTGTGTTAATTTTGGTAAAACATCTTGTTACCGTCCTCCATAAAGCATAACTTCTATATAGAGTCAGTTATTAAATCTACCCTTAATCTTCAGTTGATTAATTCCCTAGTAGTCAAATGATTACTGGGCATTTCTTTGTTTATGCTGAGAAGACCCTAAACTTGTCTTTAAAAAATAAAGAATAAAGGTGGTAAGGGCTGTCAGGGGAATAGACAGAGTCACTGTCCTTTCATGTGATTCTTGTTGAGTGGTTTCCATACTTTTTTCTTTGTGGAGGATTAACTCCTCTGAAACATATTAGTGCTTCAATTTACTTAAATTGACCTTGAAGTCTTTAAAATGTTTTCTCTTCTCATTAACTTCACAGCTAATTTTTATTTATTTTTAATGTTTATTTGTTTTGAGAGAGAGAGCTCGGAGAGATGTGTGCGAGAGATGTGTGCATGCCAGCGGGAGAGGGGTAGGGAGAAGGTGGAAAGAGAGAGGGTGTAAGTGGGGGAGGGGCAGAGAGAGGAGGAGAGAGAATCCCAAGCAGGTTCTGCGCTGACAGCGGGGTGCTCCATCTCACGAACCATGAGATCATGACCTAAGCCGAAATCAAGAGTCGGATGCTTAACTGACTGAGCCACCCAGGCGTCCTTACAGCTAATGTTTATTTATAATAATAATAAATACAACTAGTGTTTGTGAATGCTTTCAAGAAACTGGTACTGGATACATTAGGTCAACTAGTAATAATACTAAGTGGCAGTGGCCATTCCGTGAGATAGCATACGTGAAAACTTTTTTTAATTATAAAGGTTTGCTCTTGGTAATAATAATTCTTTCTGTAAAGTATCTGAGCTGCTTCATTAAGTGACAGAATTATCACAGAGTAACAGAAAAATGTGACTGCTTAACTCTAATGTGACAGAATCGTAACCCTAATCAGTCCATTCTTTCGAACAGTGGTTTCCACTCTTTCTTGATTGCACATCTTAACAGTAATGTAGGTGTTGAGTACCTGACCTGGCATCTATTTCCTTATAAATTATATACTTCTAATCTGTTATGTACCTTATAAGAGAATTGTGTAAAGAAGGTGAAATAAAAAGTAAATCTAAGATGCACCCAGTAGATTCTTTCGTGCTCCTCTCATGAGCATGTGTGCTCCATCTTAGATTGCCTGACGTCTTCAGTTTGGCAGTTAAGGCTGATACAGAAGCGCCTTTCACTCCTTCATTTTTTAGCACCATTTCTTATGTTTTCTAATCATAGTGTTAAAATATATGTTTTAAGATTCCCTACTTCATCTTTTGTTGGATCTCATTGTTACGGGTTAAAATGTACAGTAGTAACCAGTTTTACAGAAAAGCATATAATATACGAAAACATTTTATTTTACAAAATAGCTGTTTGCTAGACTAAGTACTGTTTTGGCTCAGGAAACCCATTCGCATTTTCCAACTCGTCTGTAACCTCTTTCCTTTTTTTGATTCTTAACCTTGCAATTCAGATACACTTTGAGGTCTTTAAAACTCTGTAATCACCAGAAAGCCACTGGATGCTGTACTAAAAACAAAATGCCATTTTATTGACAAAACAAATACAGAATTTAGAAGAAAATAAACTTTCTTAAAGACCTATCCCTTTAGTAGGCAGTCTGTTACTGACTCTTATTTCTCTGGTCCTTGGAACACAGTAACTTTTTTTGAGTTCCTTAAGGGAATTGGGAGAAATTAGAATGAATCTTGTTTTTTATTGCCAAGTCTTGGTTTTCCGCAGATCACTGGAATATGTAGTTTAAAAAAGTGGGGCAACAGAGTGGCTAAGTAAGTTAGGTGTCCAGCTTCAGCTCAGGTCATGATCTCATGGTTTGTGGGTTCAATCCCCACATCAGGCTCTATGCTGATAGCTCAGAGCCTGGAGACTACTCTGGATTCTGTGCCTCCCTCTCTCTGCCATCCCCTGCTTACACACTCATGCTCTCTCTCTCTCTCTCTCTCAACAATAAATAAACATTAAAAAAATGTTTTAAGTATTTTGTTATTTAAGCATCCATCACCACTACTTGTTATACTACAGAATTTGATAATTATATTCTCCTGCCTTGCCCATTTTGAATGGGGGTACTAATTCCTAATTAAAATAGACTAAATTCAAGCAGCAAGAGAAAGATTTAACATGCATATAAACTAGACAAATCCTGAGCACTGATGTGCTCGCGGCTATTATAATATTTTTCGTTAAAATTACATCAAGTAAAATCATGAATTCTAAAACAAGGTGATAGTCACTGATGAAGTTTGCCAATAAGCTTTTCCTTTAAGATATAAAATACTGGAATATATCGGTATTAAATAAAAGGCGATGGTTGCTAGAAACTTATTTTGCTGCTCTTTTTGAATATTTATGTAAATAAATTACACAGTATGTAGCTTTTTGCTTTGGCTTCTTTTACTTTTATGCTTTTGAAGCTTGTTCATATTGTAGGATGTATCAGTATTTTATTCCTTTTTACTGCTGGATAGTATTCCATGTTGGACTTTTGGGTGGTTTCCCCATCTTTGCCAATTATGAATATTGCTGTTTTGAACATTCACATACGAGGCTTTGTGTGGACATATGTTTTCATTTCTCTTGGGTAGATTTCTAGAAGTGGAACCACTAGGTTGTGTGGTAAGTTTATGTTTAATGTTTTAAGACATTGCCAAGCTGTTTTCCAAGGTTGCTGTACCATTTTACATTCTCACCAGCAGTGTGTGAATGTTACAATTCTCAATATCCTCACTGACACTTGTTATTGTCTTTTTTATTATGGCAATTTTAGTGGATGTTAGGTAGTATCTCATTGTGGCTTTAATTTGCATTTCTCTAATGACTCAATTGACTTTTAAATTTGCTGGTTATACATGCTGAGTGTGTAGTGTTCCTATAGGACATAATTTCCTGTTAACCCTTTATATATTTTTATACCCTTTGCTCTCCAAAAGCAGTTTCAAAATAGCAAAAATAGTTTCTCAAAGACATAGAACCTTAGAATGTTAAAAGCATTATATTTCCAATTTTGTGACTTTATCTAGGTTGAAAACATGATTCTGAAGTATGATTTGCTTAAAATAAGTCTTCAGCAATTATTATACAGCTAGTTTATGTGCATACTTTTATTTGGCATATGCCTAATTTTTTAAATGTATGTGGAATTGTTAAAGGACTTTTCATCAACTCCAACCACTCTAGAAATTGTTGTCCATTGTGTATGTGGGTATACATTTATTTATTTAAAAGAATTACCATTTGAGGGGCACCTGGGTGGCTCAGTCAGTAAAGCGTCTGACTTTGGATCAGGTAATGATCTCAAGGTTTGTAAGTCCGAGCCCCACATTGGGCTCTCTGCTGTCAGTGCGGATCCTCTGCCCCCCACTCTCTCTGCCCATCCCCTGCTCGCTCTCTCTCTCTCTCTCTCTCTCTCAAAAAATAAACTTTAAAAAAGTAGCAAAAGAATTGCCATTTGAGATTATTCTGTTGGAATTATAAATATAATATATTTTTAGACGATAACAAAATGAGTTGGTTGATTTTTTTATGAGTTTATTTATTTATTTTTTAAATGTTTATTTATTTGAGAGACCAGCCTGTGAGCATGGGGTAGAGAGCAAAGGGAAAGAGTGTGAGGGGGGGGAATCCCAAGCTGGAACTCACCTGAGCCAAAACCGGGAGTCGGATGCTTAACCAACTAAGCCATCCAGGCACCCCCGAGTTGATTTATTTTTGAACTAACTTAATCTCTTAAGAAACCTTTTAGTCTGTATCTATATATGATCTTTATTAGAGAAGAAGTCTTCTATTTGGACATAAGATTTAAATGTCTAATTTCTTGTTGTGAACCTAACATTGTTAAAGGTAAAATACATCTGCATACCCTTCAATAAGGGATCACTTAAATTATAACACATCCATATACCAGAATTTTTTTAGCATCTGTTAAAAATGATGATGTGGTCTGTTTTGACATTAAGAGACTTATTATGTGGGAAAAAAGGTAAACTCAGAATTCTAAAATTAAACAACATGTGTGTATGTATAATATTTCAATTTTCTTATTAAAAATGCACATACATAGAATTTAAGATACAAAACAAATCAACAGAGGGAAGGGAAGCAAAAATAATATAAAAACAGGCAGGGGGACAAAACACAAGAGACTGTTAAATATAGAGAACAAACTGAGGGTTGCTGGAGGGGTTGTGGGTGGGGGGATGGCCTAAATGGGCAAGGGGCATTAAGGAGGGCACTTGTTGGGATGAGCACTGGGTTTTTATACATAGGTGAAGAATCACTGGAATCCACTCCTGAAATCCGTGTTGCACTATATGCTAACTAACTTGGAAGTAACTTAAAAAATAAATAAATAATGTTTTTAAATGCACACACATATGTTCATTTTAAAAAGGTCTAGAAGGCTATACAATGAATTCTTAGCCATTATTTTATCTGGGGGTGAAATTACAGGTGATTCCATATTACTTACACCATTCAGTATTTCCTGAGAATTTCTCATAACAACATTTATTACTTTAAGTAGAAAAAAAGGAGGTTTTGTAAGAAATAAGGTAATTAAAATCACAAGTTGATTAAAACTATAATTAAAAAATTATTAAATGGAACTTTTGTGTTTAAAAACAGGTTCTAAATTTAAAAGCCACAAAAGCAAAGAGCTACATAAAGGTAGAAGGAAGACTGATGGGCCTGGGGACTGTTGGTCCTTTACTAAAAAAGTATAATTACTAATACAGCTTCCATGGGTCTCATCGCATGATTTGGCAAAATATACATATTATCTTTTTTTCGTATATAGTGTCTTAAATATATTTCACATTAGAAACCAAAATAATTAGAATCCAAGTATGATCAGTGAAGAAAAACATCTTTTTGACTTAAAACCAGACAGATTGCGCATTTTAAACTTCTATTTGGACTCCAAATATTACTTCAACTCTCTCAGGCAATTAACTGCTGCCTTGTGTACATGGTTACCCAGCTGCTGTGGTCGCCATGCAATCAGCAGACTTCTAGTTTTACCACTTAGTGCTCATGGAGCTGTGCCAAAGAATATGTAAAGAAATAAGGCAAGAAAATAAACTATTGTTCAGGATTGTCTGAGTGCCATTAAAACCACAACGAATGAGGTAATTTCCAGATTGGAAGTATTAAATTGAAAACAAAAATCTCTAGATGAGTTCTTACCTTACTCTCAGTAAATGAAAACTTGCATTTAAGAACAACAACAAAAATATTGCTGTGCCTCATTTTTGTAAGAATTCTTTAAAGTAAAAATGGAGACATTTCTTTTTTGTGTTTCTATATCCATTCTGGTAAAGGAGCATATTCCTCCCTGTTGTGAAGAGCCTGGATTTGTCATCACCAGATCTTCAATATATTTCCTCATCCATCTGTTGAACTTGTCCCTTCTGTAAATCGGGGAGGTGTGTCTGCTCTTAATAAAAGCCACTTCCTCCTTTGTCCCGGCATCCCTTCTTCTCTGTTACCTGTGTAATCTTACATGGGCTGTGCACAGTCTTGAATCCTCTTTTCTTGGGGATTCTTCTCAGTGGCATTTAAACCTTGCATTAGACCAGTTTTCATCTAATGTTAGACTGTTTGCATCAGAATGAGCTGGACATTCAGATTCCTAGGTGTAACCCCAAACTGGCTAACTCCAAAAGGAAGATTCGGGAATTGGGAAATCTGCATTTTTACAAGTGGATTAATGTTTAAGAACCTTTCCTATAAGCACCCCTGTCTTAGAAACAAGCCAGCATACAAATATCCCTACCTAGATCCTTCACGTCCAGTGGTTCTCATTTCTTCTTGGCAGAAAGTTTCAGGAAGAGTCAGTCCCCTGTACTCATCATTGCATCTTTACTTTTTACACACTGGTGTAGTGAGCTTCCGTTCTTTGTTTGTTTTTTTAATTTTTTAGTGTTTATTTTTGAGAGAGGGACAGAACTTGAATGGGGGAGGGGCAGAGAGAGGGAGACACAGAATCTGAAGCGGGCTCCAGGCTCTGAGCTGTCAGCACAGATCCTGATGTGGGCTTCGAACTCACTAATGGCGAAATCATGACCTGAGCTGAAGTTGGACGCTTAACCAACTGAGCCAACCAGGCGCCCCGGGAGCTTCCATTCTTTAATCATGTGCCCTGTCAGTAAAATGTTGAGCATATCCTTTCAATGTATATTTTTGTTTGTGAATTATATACATAATTATATATATGTTTTTTATTATTTTGTTCACAAATTATATATAAATATATACTATTATGCCATTATATTCATCGTAAGACAATGTCAATAGAAGCTATCAAGTAAATAATATTTTTAATTTTTTAACTTTTTTTTTTTTTTGAGACGGAGACAGAGCAGGAGCAGGGGAGGGTCAGAGAGAAAGGGAGAAACAGAATCCGAAGCAGGCTCCAGGCTCTAGGCTGTCAGCACAGAGCCCGATGCGAGGCTCGAACTCAGGGACCGTGAGATCATGACCTGAGCTGAAGTCGGCCGCTCAACCAACTGAGCTATCCAGGCACCCCAATAATATTTTTAATTTTTAAAAACGTATTAATCATATATCATTGATGTGGATGTAAATGAATTAATTTGGGTATAACTGTATTTTAAATAGTCTTGATAATTTTGAAATTAGCGGCAAACTTTGTTAGATCTAAGTAGATTGTGATTTATGTATTTAATTTGGCATTAAAATGTAGCTGTTGAAGGGCTCATACCAAAAAAAAGTATACGAGTTAGCCCTGCCATTTTCTTCTTGTTTACATGTACTTGCAGTATTAGTATTAGCTTCCATGCCTAGAGGTCTTTGAATCTTTGTTGTTGTTGTTGTTGTTGTTGTTGTTTAATTTTATTTTTAAGTAATCTCCACACCCAACTCAGGGCTCGAACTCACAACCCTGAGACCGAGAGCTGCATGCTCCACCAACTGAACCAGCCAAGTACCCCAAGTATTTGTAATATTTCCAAGCCAGGTTGAGGGTTAATTAGTGAAAACTACATAATATAACCTGTAAATTCACTTAGCCAGGCACACACGAATTGCAAAACCTTGTAATATGGTGAAAGCAGTAGTAGGAGTGAACATGCCAGTTGTTAACTCCCCCTGTACTTTGTGGTACTTTTCTCTCCTCAGGTGAGCTTCTCTAACCTCGGGGGGAGCTACCGATAATCCAAATTCTAAATATTATTATAACTTAATTGCTTTATTTTTTGGACAAAAGAAGAATGTAAATAGAAGTTCTAATATTTTCTGTGTACTTTCTAGTGGACCATTTTGTGGAGTTGCTTTGGTACACTTAGACCACTTTGGGACACAGTTACACAACTAAGTTTCTTACAACCTGTTTGCCTTATTAACATTATTACAAAACTTCTTACTGAGATTGTCAAATATCTCCATGCTGCTAAATTTAATATACTTTTTTTCTTCAGTTCATTTTTACTTGACCGTTTGTCATCTTTAGTTCAGTTGATCATTTCCTGGTTTTCCTTCTACTATAATTGGCTCAACTATTACCCCATTTAGTTGCTCATTCAAAATTCACAGATTATTCCTAATGTATTTTTCTAGTTTTCTAACTGCCCCCTGACTTCCCAATTCAGTCACCAAGACTTCTTAATCCTAAATTCTTTTTATTACTTTTCTACCACTACTGAGCCATCTACTTGAAGCCATCAGCTCTCAGTTCTACAGACCCCTTTGGGTGTTTTCATAACCTCCTTTCTCCACTCTACAGTTGGAATAGTATTCTGAAAACACAAATATGATCCTTTTACTCCCTTGCTTAAGTATCTTTAATAGCTTCCCATCACAATGGAAAGAGACCAAAAAGATCTAAGTGCTTACCAATCAACTTCATCCTCAGCTTTCTCTCTCCATTTCCCCTTGGTTCTCCATGCTCTCAACCCTGCGATAGGCTCCCTGACCGTTTATAATTTGCTAAGCATGTCCCCACACACACACACTCCCCAGCTATCTCTGTGCTGTACCTTCTGATAGGAATGGTCTTTTCACTTTCCTGCTTATTAGCCTCTTCTCATCCTTCATAATTTACCACAAATACCATTTTTTCAGGGAATTCTAGGTTTGGAATCCCTGTTATACAGTGTCATTATCCTCGGTATTTTCCTTATAACTTTTCTTATACCTGTGAATAAATTGTCTAACTTAGCATTATATCCCCAGTACATAGCAAATAATAAGGGCTCATTAAATATTTGAGTAAATTAATATTGTTATACCAGTATTTGTTTCTGCATCCATAGACTACTTTGTGAGGATAATGTCCTTGACTATTTTGGTCTCCATTATTTTTCCAGTATGTAACACACACACACACACACACACACACACACACACACACACACACATTTATACACAAATATTTATTGACTTAATATGGTAAGTTTTGTCATTATTTGTTTCATGCCTTTCCTTCCCTTAGACCATAAAGTGATCGTGTCTGTCCTGTACACCCATCTCCAGTGCTTTAAATAGTTCTTGACATTAAAGAGAGTATTTGATAATGGTTTTTATTTATTTATTATTATCTTTTAAATTTACATCCAAATTAGTTAGCATATAGTGCAACAATGATTTCAGGAGTAGATTCCTTAATGCCCCCTACCCATTTAGTCCATCCCCCCTCCCACAACCCCTCCAGTAACCCTCTGTTTGTTCTCCATATTTAAGAGTCTCTTATGTTTTGTCCCCCTCCCTGTTTTTATATTATTTTTGCTTCCCTTCCCTTGTGTTCATCTGTTCTGTGTCTTAAAGTCCTTGTATGAGTGAAGTCATATATTTGTCTTTTTCTGACTGACTAATTTCACTTAGCATAATACCCTCCAGTTCCATCCACGTAGTTGCAAATGGCAACATTTCATTCTTTTTGATTGCCAAGTAATACTCCATTGTATATATATACCACATCTTTGTCCATTCATCCATCGATGGACATTTGGGCTCTTTCCATACTTTGGCTATTGTTGATAGTGCTGCTATAAACATTGGGATGCATGTGTCCCTTTGAAACAGCACCCCTGTATCCCTTGGATAAACGCCTAGTGGTGAAATTGCTGGGTCGTAGGGTAGTTCTATTTTTAGTTTTTTGAGGAACCTCCAGACTGTTTTCCAGAGTGGCTGCACCAGTTTGCATTCCCACCAGCAGTGCAAAAGAGATCCTCTTTCTCCACATCCTCGCCAACATCTGTTGTTGCCTGAGTTGTTAATGTTAGCCATTCTGACAGGTGTGAGGTGGTATCTCATTGTGGTTTTGATTTTTATTTCCCTGATGATGAGTGATGTTGAGCATTTTTTCATGTGTTGGTTGGCCATCTGGATGTCTTTGGAGAAGTGTCTATTCATGTCTTTTGCCCATTTCTTCATTGGATTAATTGTTTTTTGGGTGTTGAATTTGATAAGTTGTTTATAGATTTTTGGATACTAACCCTTTATCTGATATGTTGTTTGCAAATATCTTCTCCCATGCCGTCAGTTGCCTTTTAGTTTTGTTGATTGTTTCCTTCACTGTGCAGAAGCTTTTTATTTTGATGAGGTCCCAATAGTTCATTTTTGCTTTTGTTTCCCTTGCCTCCAGAGATGTGTTGAGTAAGAAGTTGCTGCGGCCAAGGTCAAAGAGGTTTTTGCCTGCTTTCTCCTCGAGCATTTTGATGGCTTCCTGTCTTACATTTAGGTCATTCATCCATTTTGAGTTTATTTTTGTGTATGGTGTAAGAAAGTGGTCTCGTTTCATTGTTCTGCATGTTGCTGTCCAGTTTTCCCAGCACCACTTGCTGAAGAGACTGTCTTTTTTCTATCGGATATTCTTTCCTGCTTTGTCAAAGATTAGTTGGCCATACATTTGTGGGTCCATTTCTGGGTTTTCTATTCTGTTCCATTGATCTGAGTGTCTGTTTTTGTGCCAGATAATAATTTGTATTTTGAAACTTAATCTGGCTATGGCTACCTTTTATTTTTATTTTTTAAGTTGTTTTCAATGTTTGTTTATTTTTGAGAGGGAGTGCGAGAGCACAAGCAAAGGATGGGCAAAGAGAGAGGGAGAGAGAGGATCTGAAGCAGGCTCCACGCTGACAACAGAGAACCTGATGTGGGGCTCGAACCCACGAACTGAACCGTGAGCTCATGACCTAAGCTGAAGTCAGACACATAACCAACTGAGCCACCCAGGCACCCCTTGGCTACCTTTTAATAAACACACATACAACCCGTTCATATTTATCATAACTGCTAATATATTGGAATTTATTTCTGACATCTTATTTTGTGTTGCCTGTGTCCTTTGCTTTTGTTTTTTTTCCCATTTCTGTTTTATATTGAAAACATTTTCTTCAATTATTTTCCCTTTAAAAGTTAAAAAAAGTTAAATATCTTTTTGGTTTTCTATTGCATTTAAGTTTTTAATGCAAATATTTAATTTTGTACATATATATTTACTTTTACATATCATATATATATGTTATATACGTGTTATATATATATATATATATATATACTTGTTATATAACATGTTAGAAAAAATACATTTATATATCACATATATATACATATATATACATGTATATATATGTATATATGGATGTACATATATATATATGTATATATGGATGTATATATATACATGTATATATATGTATATATATGGATGTATATATGATATATAAATGTATTTTTTTCAACATGTTATAACAAGACAGGAACCTCAGAAAGATTTTACTTTTTCTGCTTTCTTCCCTGCTACCTTCTTTATGAGAAGATTTGAGATATTGCTGTTCAGTTACTATTTATAATAATCAGAACTTAGGTTTTACTAGTTTATTTTTTTAACTTGTTCCTGCTTCTTTTATCTCGGTTTCTACTGGGTGATCTGTTTATTTACTTTGAATATATTATATTTTGAGGGGAAAATAACTTCCCTAAGAATTCTTTTAGATAAGATTTGGGAGTGGTATACTTTCTACACTGTTACATATCAGAAAACATATTTCTTGTGCCCTTTTGTGTGATTAGTTTGGCTGGGTATGAATCCTGTTTTCCAGTCATTTTCCCTCAGAATTTCTTTTTTTTTTTTTAAACGTTTCTTTATTTATTTTTGAGAGCAAGAGAAAGAGAGAGAATCCCAAGAGGCTCCGCGCTGTCAGCACAGACCCCACACAGGGCTCTGTCTCACAAACTGCGAGATCATGACCTGAGCAGAAATCAAGAGTTGGAGGCTTACTGACTGAGCCACCCAGGCGCCCCCCTCAGAATTTCTTATTTATTTATTTATTTATTTATTTATTTATTTATTTATTTAAAAGGGGGGAGTGGGAGGGACAGAGAGAGAGTGAGAGAGAATCCCAAGCAGGCTCTGCACTGTCAGTGTGGATCCCACTGTGGGGCTTGAACTCATGAACCATGAGATCATGACCTGAGTTGAAACCAAGTCGGATGCCACCCAGGTGCCCCAACCCCTCAGAATTTCAAAGATTTTGTTTAAATGTTTCTAATGAGATGTCTGATTCATTAGAGCATATTAGGATTTTTTCTATTTACTGTTATGAAATATCCCTATTATATGCCTAGTTTTATCCCCCCATTCGTAGTGGCTCTTTTCTTCAACTATTGGTTTCTGCTATTTCTTGGAGAAGTTTCTCTTCTCCACTTTTTCTACTCTATTTTCTAGATTTCCTGTTGGCTGGATTTGGGAACTTTTGGATTTATACTCAGTGTCTATTTGTTGGGTTTTTTGGGCAGGGGCGGAGGGATTTTTTTTTTTTTTTTTTTTTTTTTTTTTTGGCACATTCTCAGAAAATGTCTTGGTTCAGTCTTCTAATTGATCACTCTTTAGCTATGTTTATTCTACTGTTTGACACCCTCTGTACTTTGTCCTTTCAGTGTTTAAATTTTTAATTTCCAGGATCCGTAGTTGTCTTTTGCTGAATACAGTATACCCTCAAATCTCTGAAGATAGACTTTTTTATAGTCTGTCTCTGTATTTGCTGCCGTGGCTACAGGGTTAGTTCTTCCGATGTTGATGCTAGTATGTCTTCTCAACAGTTTGGGTTGTTGCAGATGCAGTGAGTCTTGAGAGTTCCCACGAGCCTGTCTGTGAATACAGCATCTTCTTCTAGCAATTGTAGGGAGGGGTAGCACATGCTACCAGGGTAGGCTGTACCAGAAGCAGCAGTTCTGAGCTTGGAAGTTTTTCTTTGCTTCTGGGAGTCTCAGCATCCTCCCTCACTGCTGAGAGGTATACTTCTTTGTTGACAAGGAGTGATGGGGATAGGGTGGAGAAAATGCTAGCTGTCCCTCCTGCAGAGCTCAGCCAGTGTTCCTGATGCTTGTTCCAAGGCTTTTTTTGCTCTGGATCCTGTGGCTCCTCTACCCTTGGGATTACTTTGAGAACATTTTTTAGTTTGTGTAACCACTCTTGGCGGTGGGGGTGGGGGGGGTGCATATTGCCATGTTTTTTTTCCTTTAATCCATTTGTGTCTGTTTTTCTCCTTCAGGAATTTCTCAAAATTCCTGATCCCTTCAAGAGTACTCCTCCCTTGTTAATGCCATATAGAGTTTTCTTAAAAAATTATGTTACTGGGTGCCTGGGTGGCTCAGTCAGTTAAACATCCGAGTCTTGGTTTCAGCTCAGTTCGTGATCTCACAGTTCATGAGTTTGAGCCCCACATCAGGCTCTGCACTGAAAGTGCAGAGACTGCTTGGGATTTTCTCTTCTACATGCACTTGCTCACTCTCTCTGTCTCTCAAAAAATAAACATTAAAATTTTTTTTTTCAAAAATGATGATACTTGCAGGGATTTGAAGTGGAAAAGGTATTATTCACATGCATTGCTCAGAGCAGTGTGTTGATCCAAACTTGTAATCAAGCATTTAGCGTATTCTTGTTTAAGTGCATCCTCAATGATACAATATATTCAGAGGAAAAAAATAGACGTATCTTAGACTGTGACCCAGATACGGGTATCTCCTAAAACTAATTTTATAAAGGTTTTGAGTATAGTTATGTGTATTTCAGTAAATTCATACATTCCTCTTTATCTATGAAATCATAGAACCATTGTTTTCTGTTACGTGTTATTTTTGTAGCATATGGAGAAGAGCTAACTTCAGTATTTTTTTCTATTAGGTTACCACTGATTCGGTCATTCTAAAAGTTCTGCGGTCCAACATTCAGCATGTGCTGGTCTATGAGAACCTTGCTCTCCAGGAAAAAGCACTGGCTTGTATTCCAGTCCAAGAACTAAAAAGGAGATCTCAAGAAAAGTTATCTAGAGCTAGAAAATTGGATAAAGGTAGTGGCTTTATATAACCGTTCATTGCTAAATATACATCATTGCTAAATGGAAATACTGAAATGATGCCTTTTGCTGTATACATCATAAAATTCTAACCTATTAATATGTTGATGTCTCAAGTTAAAACAGTAGTAAAATTTTATTGCACATATCTTATGGACACATCTATTAACATTTTTTTTTCTTACTTCAGTATGTATTTGCAGTTTAATCATTGGTATGTGAATTTTTTTAGGTATAGTAGAACTTTAGTCTGTGGAACATACAGCATTTTTAATAAATTTTAATGTGAATCAGACAGAAAACACATTCAAGATTAATCTATATGATTAGACCATTGACTCACTTTGGTTAATAAAGAGATAGTATTTACTGATTAAGAGTATGGATCTTGAAGCCAACTGCCTGGGAAGAAATTCAGCTCTGCCACTTTACCGTACATCACTGAGCCAGTAATTTAATCTCTAGGTCTCAATTTCTTCATTTGAAAATTTGATTTTGGGGGCACCTGGGTGGCTCAGTCAGTTGAGCATCTGACTTCGGGTCAGGTCATGATCCCACAGTTCATGGGTTTGAGCCCCACGTCGGGCTCTGTTGCTGACCACTTGCTCAGAGCCTGGAGCCTGCTTCGGATTCTGTGTCTCCCTCTCTCTCTGCGCCTCCCCCGCTCACACTTTGTCTCACTCTGTTTCTCAAAAATAAATAAATGTAAAAAAATTATTTAAAAAAGGTGATTTTTAAAAGTAAATGAGATAGAACAAGTAAATGGCTCAGAATGATACCTGCCACACTCATCAACCAATAATTATTTGTTATCATTAATGGTTTTAGAATTTTAGTTCTTTTTCCAACATCAGCATTTTTACTTTGGGTTTTTATGTAATTAGCTTTTATCTAAATCATTTCTTAATACTAAATTTTCTAGGGGATGATGTAATTTTTTTGGTGGTTGCCTTAGTTTTAGTAAACAGTTTTAACTAATCTAAGTCCACCTTCAAAAACACTATTCTTCGTCATGTATAGTGCAGATACCTCTTAAAAGAATTGTCCCAATTCTTCCCTCCCGTCCTTATGACATTGCTGTCATATACTGCAATCACCTAATAATACATTGCTGTTGTTATTAAACAAGTTACTTTTTAGGCCACGGATAAGAAAAACACAAGATTCTCTTTTACTTTCATATATTCCTTTTCTGACACTTTCTTTCTCTAGATCTGAGTTTCTGACCTTTACCTTTTTCCTTCTTCCTGAAGAACTTCTTTTTAATATTTCTTTCAGGGCAGCTCTGTCAGAGGTGATTCTCTCACTTTTTCATTGCCTGAGAAAGCCTTTATTTTTTTCTTCCCGCTTGAAGGATAGTATCACTGGGATATAGAATTCTAGGTTGGTTCTAGTGTTCTTTCAACAACACTTTATTTTACTCCACAGTCTTCTTGCCTGCATTGTTTATGACCAGAAGTTGGCTATGGTCCCCATGCTTATTCTTGAACAGTTAAGGTTCCCCCACACCTGCCAGCTCCTCATCCCCAGCTTTATTCAAGATTTTCTCTTTGTCTATGGTTTTCTGCAGTTTGAACATGACAAGCCTAGGTGCAGCTTCTTGGTTGGTGTTTCTGAGCTTCCTAGATCTGTGGTTTGGAATCTCATTAATTTTGGAAAATTCTTGGCCATTATTGCGTCAGATATTTCTTTTGTTTCTTTCTCCCTTTTCCTTCTGGTATTCCAAAATGAAGATACTCTATTTTACCTTCATCTATCTCTTCCTCAGTTTCCCACAGTTCTTAGTGCTCTGGTCCATTTTGAGATTCTCTTGCAATTCTTGGATGTCCTGTGCCCCTTTTCTTTTTTTTCCTTTATTCTTTTTTTTCCTCTTTGATTTTTAGTTTGGGAAGTTTCTGTTAACCTATCTGCAAGCTCACTGTCCTTGGCTACGTCTTACCTACTGATGAGCCTATGAAGCTCATTCTTTTTTTTTTTTTTTTAAGTTTCTTTATTTCTGTGAGAGAGAGAGAGAGAGAGAGAGAGAGAGAGCGCGCATGAGTGGGGGAGGAGCAGAGAGAGGGAGACACAGAATCCAAAGCAGGCTCCAGGCTCCGAGCGCGATGTGGGGGCTCGAACCCGCAAACTGCGAGACCATGACTCCAGCTGAAGTTGGATGCTTAATGGACTGAGCCACCCAGGTACCCCCCATGAAGGGCATTCTTAAGTGTTCTTGATTTCTACCATTTCCTTTAGATTTTTTTAAAAGTTTCTAAATAACAACAAAAAAATCTATTTACATTATCCATCTATTCTTACATGGTGTCTACTTTTTTCATGAGAAACCTAATATATTCATCATAATTATTTTAAATTTTTTGTCTGTTAATTCCAAAATCTGTGCCATATCTGAGTAGTTCTGATACTTGCTTTGTCTCTTCAGACTGTTTTTCATGCCTTTTAGCACATCTTATATTTTTTGTTGGAAGTTGGACATGATGTATTGGGTAATAGGAGCTGAGGTGAATAGGCCTTTTATGTAAGGTTTTATGTCCATTTAATGAGGAGTTGGGCTATGTTTAATGTTTGCCATAGGTGTCAGAAGCTTCAGATTTCCTCTGGTATTCTTGTCTTCCCTCTTGTCTTTGGGCTTTTCTAAGAACTCCTTAGAGTCTGTATCTTTTAGTGTATTCCATATTTTTTACACTAGAGCATTGTTGGTATAATGCAGAGGGGAGGAGAAGCCCTCTGTCATCTTCTGAGTAAATCTCAATTAAGTTTTAGTGGGCCTGTATCCTCAGGCTTGTGACCTTCCCAAGTCTTTCTTAACTTTTCCCCCCCATAGGCAAGATAAGAAGGCTAGAGACGGCTAGGACCAGGGAAGTCCCCTTTCCCCACTTCAGAAAAGGCTCTGGTAAAATCTTTTTTCCCTGAAGAATAGGCCTTAATTGTAGAGAATAATCTGGGTATACTTTACAAT
Organism: Panthera leo; assembly: GCF_018350215.1. Classification (NCBI taxonomy): domain Eukaryota; kingdom Metazoa; phylum Chordata; class Mammalia; order Carnivora; family Felidae; genus Panthera; species Panthera leo. The sequence goes on along the minus strand of NC_056687.1, from coordinate 141,803,000 downwards.
TCTTAATCTTCTCCTCTCCTTCCCAGAGCTATGAAGGAATCTTTTCTTTTTTTAATTTATTTATTTTGAGAGCGTGCACACACATACACACACACATTCAAGCAGGGGAGGTGAAGGGAGAGGGAGAGGGAGAGAGAGAATCCCAAGCAGGTTCCACGCTGCCCTGTCAGCACAGAGCCCAACATGGGGCTTGATCTCACAAGTGTGAGATGATGACCTAAGCTGAAATCAAGAGTCAGTCGCTTAACCAACTGAGCCACCCAGGAGCCCCTCTTTTTTGGTTCTTTACCAAGAAAACCTGATGGAATTCTTGGAGGGAAAACCCTCAAACGTGTTAGGAATCCCTCCTAAGACTGTGTTTCTTATTCAAGCTAGTCCATATTCAGCCTCCAGCAGTTTGTCAAAATTACCATTTAAGTGTTTCTTACCAATTTATGACTCTGGTTGCTTATTTTCCATATAGCAGATGCTGGTTGTGATTCTCTGTATTTGTCTGTTTCTCCAGATTTCAGGGTGACAGTTTGCCCTGTGAACTCTTCTGAACTCAAGAAAAGTCAGTGATTTTGGTTTATTCAGTTTTTTACTGTTGTAACAATGCGAATGAAAACTCTAAGCTCTTTACGTGTTAGAGCTAAAACCAGAAGTCTCTCAGAGGGATTAACTGTGTGTCTCTTTTCCTTTTTTAATCATTTAATCACTTCTTACATATATCATGAAGATATTTTGCTGCCCATTGTATTTTGGTAGTTTTGTCTTTATTATAGTATTATACTGTGTCATTTCCTTGTATTTGATGACCAGTCTGGGCCTTAGTCTAAATTCAGCAACATTGTTATGAGACCTTGAGACAATTCTTCATGTTGGATTAATAGATTTTTACTATTTATGAGATAAGAATGCTTATTAATATGTGATTACAAAGACCCTGTCCACTTTAAAGTACTGTGCTCCTTTAGATAATGCCTGACATAAATGCCTGTCTAATAGGTACTAACTGAAGCGTGTTTTGTGTGTGAGTCATTGGGCTAAGCCCCGCAGGGGAGACACAGCAGTGTCCCTGCTGACATTTGCCTGGCATGTTTTCCCTCTAATTATAAAGGTAATATGTGGCTTTTTGGTAGAAGATTTGGAAAATAGGAATAAGATAAGACATCTATAACTTCATCTCATCAGAGTATGACTTAAGATTTATCTATATATCCTCTCACACTTAAATTAAAAAAGTTAAAAATCCTGTTCTTTAGTTACTAATGTACTAATGAGTACATGAACACATTTTAAGTACTCATTAACCACAAGTGATTTGTGGCCACCCTGTCGGACAGTGTGGATATGAACTATTTCCATTATTGCTGAAAGTTCTATTGGATGCTGCTGTTCTACAAAAACAGTAGGGTACTGAAAGATGAAAGAGTAAGAGTAATAAGTGGGAGAAATCCAAATATATAGTGAAATAAGTGGTATTACAGACATAATGGCTATATTTTTTCAGGTTAGAGTGGGCTGTGAGCAATGGGATTTGACCCCAGTGGCTTAAGATTTATTTTCTCATGTAAGAAATTATTGAGGGAGGCAGTCTGATGCTACTGGTAGGCTCTGAGACATTATCAGAAGCCTAGGTTCTTTCATCTTTTGGTGCCGGCAAACATGGTTTCCATTCCGCAAGTTACGTCTCATAGTCCAAGGTGACTGCTAAAGCTCCAGCCATTATATCCGCAGACCAGGCATCAGGAAGAAGAAAAGCAGAGAAAGCAAAAGGTACCTCTAAGCTGAGCCTGTTCTCTTGAAGCAGCCTTCCTTGGCATCTCACACCAATCTTCGTCATTTGGCCTCATTTAGCTCCAAGGGAGGCTGGGACCTGTAGTCTTTTTAGCTAATGCATTGCCATCCTAAATAAATCAGAATCCTGTAAATAAAGTATTGGCAGATGGATGTTGTATGGCAAGGAGCACCTTTGGCACTGAGATGATTACAAAGCCTCCTTTGTCCAGGTTGGTGATTTTCTTTCATTGTGGGTTTTTTTGGTGTGTTATCTGTTTGTTTTTTCATTTCCTCCTCAAATTAAATCTTCTGGGTTTCTGACTAGGAAAAGTGTTCTGGTTTGAAGCAGAAGTGAGAACCTTGGAACACTGCCCACTGAGATACCTTTAGAGATAGTTGAGGCTCAGAGAAGTGTGATTTCATAGCTCTGGCTTGAAAGACTGAAGAGTTGTCATGATTGAGTGTTCCAAATATAGGTGAAACACCTATTTTGAAGAGGAAGAACCCTGTCATTTTAGAAAAGTGAAATAAAATGTATGTTGGCCTACTGAATTGAATATGAAGACATGGGAGGAAAAATGTTGAGTATTAAGGTGTGTCTAAGGATGAGGCTACCTAGACAGATGTTTTACTGGTTCTCTTCTCTTTTTGTTTTTATGTTTATTTAATGTTCTTGCGAGTGACAGAGGGACAGAGAGAGGGAGACATAGAATTTGAAGCAGGCTGCAGGCTCCAAGGTGTCAGCACAGAGCCCAATGTGGGGTTCAGACTCCCAACCCACGAGATCATCACCTAAGCCAAAGTCAGACACTCAGCCGACTGAGCCACTCAGGCGCCCCAATGGGTTCTCTTCTTATTCCCTCTTTTGTACACTAATGTCTGGTTTTCATAGGATGGAGTTAAGACCTAAAGTTGTTGATTTTATTTTTGTCACTGAAAAATTACCAGAAATCTATTCGTATGTTGTTTTTGAAGATGCTAAATTTATTAATCTAAAGTCTTTTTTTTTTTTTTTTAGGTTTATTTATTTGAGAGAAAGAGTGCACGGGGGAGGGGCAGAGAGAGGGAGAGAGAATCCAAAGCAGGCTCCATGTTGTCAGAAGAGCTCAATGCAGGGCTCAGTCTCACAAACCATGAGATCACAACCTGAGCCAAAATCAGGAGTTAGGCACTTAACCAACTGAGCCACCCGGGCACCCCCTTGAAGTCTTGATTATAATTTTAAAATATACACTCCACACTCTAATATATTCTCCATATTTTCCCAGAATTTACAATCTAAAACAAACAAACAAAAAAACCAAACACAGGCACACAACAAAAAAGAATTTAGCATCTAAGTCAAACCTTCCTTTAAGCCCCATAACTCTGAGCTTTCTGAGCTCTTATCCTCTACAGACAGGATTCCACTTGCATTTCTCTGAGCCATAATTAAGGATATTGCTTCATCAAGGAGCACTGTCCCCGGTGGGCCTCACACTCTGTGTGCCAGTTCTACTTCTGGCTGGGAGGCTGCAGTACCTAGAATGCAGAAATACAAGTATTCTGTCTTCCTTGCCCTTCTTTTCCCATTTTGATAATGACTATTTGGTGAACAGTATTAATTCTAAGTAATATTATGAGACTTGTTTGTTTAGTCCTTCCACCATTCATTCAGGTATTTACTGCATGACAAGCACAGTTCAAGGTGTTGGGGATACAGCAGTGAACAGAGCAAAGTCTGCTGTCATTGGGTGAGAGACTAAAAAAAACCCAATACGCAAATATAGCGCGTAGTGATAAGTGCTGGGAAGACAAACAAATCAGGATAACAGAATAGAGAGTGACTAGGAAGGATGCTGTTTGTATAGAGTTGTCAGGAAAGTCTTCTCTGGAAAGCAGGGATTTCCACTGCAGTTAGGGGGAACCAACAACTGCAAAGGCTCCCCGCGGTGCAGGTGAGCTTGGTCCCTATAAAGGATGGCAGGGAGGACGTGGTGCCTGCCACAGAATGAACAGGACAGAGATCAGAGAAGTAAAGGGGGTACATTAGTTTCCTGTGTCTGCTGTAACAAGCGGTCACAAACTTGGTGACCTAAAACAACAGGAATGTATTCACTTGCAGTTCTGGAAGCCGCAAGTCCATAATCAGAATCGCTGGGTTGAAATCAAGGTGTCAACAGGGTCTCATTATCTCTTTCTGTTCCACTATCACATCACCTTCTGTGTATGTGTAGAATTTCCCTCTGCTTCCCTCTTTTAAGGGTACAGCATGCATTTAGGGCCCACCCAGATAATCCAGTATAATCCCACATCTCCATATCCTTAATCATATCTTCAAAGTTTTGTTTTGTTTTGTTTTGTTTTTTGGTTTTTTGCTATGTTAGGAGTTAGAGACTCCAGGGGTTAGAATATGCTTATCTTAAAAAAAAATATGCGTATCTTTTGGTGGACCATTTTTCAGCCTACCAGAGGAGACCAACTGTGGTAAGAAAGGGCAAGAGTAGAAACTGAACTGTATCCTGAGTGAGATGGAAACCCATTGGAGGGTTTTGAGTGACATAATCTACCTTGCATTTTTAAAAAGATTACTCTGCTGTAGGCACTTGATGGAGAAGGATGGCAGTGCTATATTTCTCAAGCTCATTTTTAATCTAATACCAACTTTCATATTATATAAGTAAAGCTAGATTTGGAAAGCTAGGCGGCTCAGTCAAGTTAAGCATCCAACTTCAGCTTAGGTCATGATCTCATGGTTTGTGGATTTGAGTCCCGCATCAGGCTCTGTGCTGACAGCTTCAGATCTTCTGTTCCCCCTCTCTCCCTGCCCCTCCCCAGCACACGCACTCTCTCTCTCAAAAATAAATAAACTTTATTTAAAAATGCATTCAAAAAAAAAAAGAAGCTAGACTCTCCCTGCCAATCAGTCACATCTCTTCCATAGGTTAACAGCTATTATCATATGATGTGTTCCTTTTCATATCTTTTCGTATGTTAATACATAGGAAATACACCCATAGTTACGTGTAAAAATAGTTTAAGCTGTGTGGATTTACATAAAATTTATCATCCCATATATCTTCAGTTTCTTGATGTTTTTCATTTACTAATGTGTTTTAAAAATCTTTTTAACTCTCCATAGTGTTCTATAGTATGCATGTACTATTATGTATACAGTTCCCTATTGATAAACATGGAGATTATTTACCATTTTTTTTTCTATTCTAAGTATTCCTGCAGTGAGAATTCCTGTAAAGCATGCCTCCTGGTGTATATATATGCACAAGTGTTTCTCTGGGATAAATATAAATGTCAAGGATGTGTTGATACTTTTATACTGTAATGGATCTTGCCAAACAAATTGCCTTCCAGTGTACATAAAAAGTGTCTTGAGAGTATTTGTTTCCACTTAATGAAATTATTGGACTTCTTTTATGGACTTTGAATTTATCTAATGGGTTTGCTAATATTCTTAACGATTTATAGAAGTTCTATATATATTCTGCGTACTTTTCTTTGTTAAACATATTACTTTTTTTTCTCCCAGTGTTCTTTGTTTAATTTCATGTAGTGTTCTTTGTTTAATTTCATGTAGTGTTCTTTAATTTCATGTGGTATATCTTTTGAAATTCATGTTACAAAGTTAATATAAGAAAATTTATTTTTTTTCCATTATTAATTTCACAATCTGCATCTTGCTTAAGAAGGCCCTTCTATACTACAAAGCCATAAACGTGTTCTTTTGCAATTTCTGCCTTTATAGTATTCCTCCTCTCAGTATGTTATGTAAATTCTGTTGTACCCAAATCATTATTTTTATTATAAAAAAAATTTTTTTAACGTTTATTCATTTTTGAGAGACAGAGAGAGAGCATGAGCGGGGAAGGGGCAGAGAGAGGGAGACACAGAACCTGAAGCAGGCTCCAGGCTCCGACCTGTCAGCACAGAGCCCGACATCGGGCTTGAACCCACAAACCGTGAGATCATGACCTGAGCTGAAGTCGGGTGCTCAACCTACTGAGCCACCCAGGCGCCCCCCAAATCATTTATTGAATCGTCCATCCTCTTAGAACTACTTTGAAAGGCTAACTTCATCAGACATTATGTATCACTTAAAAATCTATTTTTCAGGAGTCTTCCTTTGTTTCAGTAATCTACTTTGTCTATTTTTCACCAATATCACAATATTTTAATTATTTTTGTGATTTTGTAATGTGTTTTGACATGTATTAGATGAATTTATCTTACTGTTCTTATTCAAAGTTATGTTGACCATTTTGTCTTTCATGTGAATTTGCAGTTTGTCAAATTTTATGAAAAATTACTTTATAAATTTTAATTACATAAAATTTGTAATTATTTTTAATTTTAATTGGTATTACATTAAATTACAGATTAATTAGTAGATAATTAACAACTTTAGAATATTGTTTTCCCATCCGGGAACATAATCTGTTTCTAGCCTTTATAGTCTCTAGGTTTTTGTATAATACAGTTTTTTTCTATTTTGAACTGTATCAAACAGAAATACAAAAACACCTATGACCAGCATTGAACTTTATTAGATCTTAACGTTATGCCATATATTTCCTTCAAGTATGTTTTATTATCACTTCTTAATAATAAAACATGAAAAGATAGAAATGAGAACTCCCTAGATATGTCTTCTAGATTCATTTCTCCTCTCCTTCCCTTCTTTCCAAAGATACCACAGTCTTGAATATGATCAAGAGAAATCTTTTTAAAGTAGATATAATATTAACAGGCCATACATACCTGCTGGGGTTGTTACATACATTGTAGGCATCGTTCTCTTTTTAGTTGATGTGTGGTGAGTGTCCACAGATAGATTACATTGTGTAGTTGAAAGACTAAGAAAAGTTGATAGGGTGATTTTTTAGGCGTCTGGAATTCTCTGATTTCTGCTTGTGATTTTGTGATTGTTTCATGTTTACTGGTATATATACCTGATAACAAATTGAATATAGTCATTTTTAAATATTTTTAAGAATCAGAATGATTTTCTTACCTCCCTGTGTTTCAAGATCAATTCCACATTAACCATAGTTCCCTGAGAGGTGGTTATGTTCAGCTCACTTTAGTACATAATGTCAGTTACGGTGGTAAATGGCATACTGCTATAAATGTGCAAGGCAGTATGTCGTATTTCATCCTGATTCACGATATGCTGACAGTTCTTTTCTTGCATCATGTTTGAGAATACCTTTTAGATCATCTTATATTTTCATATATTTCAGCTCCATATTTTAGAATAAAATATGTGTGTGTGTGTATTTTTAGTTTTTGTCAGCTTCAGATCTTACTTGGTTCTGTTTTAACTTCTCAGGTACTGATGTAAGTGAGGAGGATTTTCTTCTGCTGGAGCTTTTACACTGGTTTAAGGAAGAATTTTTTCAATGGGTGAATGACATTTTGTGCAGCAAATGTGGTGGCCAGACTAAGTCTAGAGGTGAATCATTATTTCCCAATGATGATGAACTGAAGTGGGGTGCGAACAGAGTAGAAGATCATTACTGTGATACATGCCAGTTCAGCAATCGATTCCCAAGGTGAGTGTCCACTGGACAGTAAAGTCAGAGTGATCTCTTAATGGAATGGTTAGAAAAGAATTTTTATTAAATGAGCTTTTTAATTATTAGAAATATATTCCTCTAAGACAGAGGTCAGCAAGCTATGGCTGGTAGGGTAAGTCCAGCCCACATCCTATTTTTGTAAATACTGGAACACATTTATTCTGATTTGTGTGCTTATGGTCTGTAACTCCTTTCACATTATAATGTCAAGGTTGAATACTGGCAACAGTGGCCATATGGCCTACAAAGTCTAAAGTAATTACTGTCTTAAAAATTTTTTTTGATTGTTTATTTATTTTTGAGAGAAAGAGATGGAGAGAGACCGAGCACAAGCAAGGAAGGGGCAGAGAGAGAGAGGGAGACACAGAATCCAAACCAGTTCCAGGCTCTGAGCTGTCAGAAAGAGCCCAACGTGGGGCTCTAACTCACAAACCGTGAGATCATGACCTCAGACAAAGTTGGACACTTAACCGACTGAGCCACCCAGGCACCCCAATTACTGTCTTTTTATAGGAAAATTTTGTTTACTCTTTCTCTAGCATATATTGAGTGTAGAGGCACCTGGATGGCTCAGTCAGTTAAGCATCCAACTTGGGCTCAGGACGTGATCTCATGGTTCATGAGTTAGAGCCCCTCATCAGGCTCACTGCTGTCAGCTTGTGAGTGCAAAGCCTGTTTCAAATCCTCTGTCCCCCTCTCTCTGCCCCTCCCCAGCTTGGGCTCTCTGAAAAATAAATAAATTAATAAATTTAAATAAATAAATAAAGTGTGGTCTTAGCACATTTAATGCTATAAATCTTTTTTTTTTTAATATTTTCTTTTAAGTTTCTTATTTGAAAGAGACAGCATGAGTGGGGGAGGGGCAGAGAGTGAGTTGGGAGAGAGAATCCCAAGCAGTCTCCACGCTGTCAGTGCAGAGCCCAACATAAGGCTCTCATGAAACTGCGAGATCATGACCAGAGCCGAAACCAAGAGTCAGTTGCTTAACTGACTAAATCACCCAGCTGCCCTAATGCTGTAAATCTTGTATTGTTCTTTTAATTACATAACTTGTAACTTTCTGATAACTTTATTAATAATTGATAGTACATAAAAATAACACTAATGACATTAATAATACTACTGATACATTGTGATAGTAAACACAATGAGGTACATAAAATAATCATCAGATGCTAATATGGAAGGTAGAAGTATAATGTCATCATATTAACGACAGAATTTTAATCAGGTGCCTTCCCCACCCAATCTAATGTATCCTCATTATTTAAATTTTAAACTAAGGAAGTTTGAACTTTTCAATTAACTTTTTTCATCCTTTAATTCACAAGCCTCTTATCAGATTTTTTAAATTGGCAATACTTATAAACATTGGTCGTATCATCAGTCAAGAAAAGATACCAAGTTTCGAAATACCTCATTTTGGACACATAGGGACTTAGTTTTGTCCTACATATAGAGTTGGGATGACGAACAGTATTAATTCTAGGCTAAGCTGGTTATGCAACTTGGCACAAGTAGTATATAGAGGAGGCATAGGATGTGCTAATTCTGCCACTGTTATTGCTTCATGTAAATTTACATCTGTTTTTGGGGCGCCTGGGTGGCTCAGCTGGTTGGGCAACTGACTTTAGCTCAGGTCATGATCTCGCAGTTTGTGAGTTCGAGCCCCGCATCGGGCTCTGTGCTGACAGCTCAGAGCCTGAAGCCTGCTTCAGATTCTGTGTCTCCCTTTCTCTCTGCCCCTTCCCTGCTCACGCTCTGTGTCTGTCTCTCAATAATAAATAAACGTTAAAAAAATTTTTTTTTTAATTTACATCTGTTTTCAATTACTTTTAATTATGTTGGTCATAAATTTATTTAAATTAAGTAGTTTAATGGCATCTGTTTAAGGCAAACTTATCATTGCAAAACCAATTCATTCATGCAGTGGTTTCCTTCTACAAGCTTATGGCCAACATCTCTGCTCAGCTAGGGCACTTTTCTTGCTTAGCTTTATCAGTGAAATCCTTCTCAATGCATTATGCAAAATTTGGTGTTCTCCAGTTTTATGATTATAATTACAGTAACTTTTTAAAAGATTGTGGCAAACACTTTCAAAAAATAATTTCCAAATTAGCAAGCACCTTTAAGTGGTTAAGAAGAAAAAAGTTCCATCAAAAAGATCATTCTACACTATAGTAGTATTTATTTTTTTTTTTAATTTTTTAATGTTTTTATTTATTTTTGAGAGAGAGAGAGACAGAGCATGAGCAGGGGAGGGGCAGTGGGAGGGAGACACAGAATCTGAAGAAGGCTCCAGGCTCTGAGCTGTTAGCACAGAGCCCAACGCAGGGCTCAAACTCACAGACTGTAAGATCATGACCTGAGCCGAAGTTGGACACTCAACGGACTGAGCCACCCAGGCGCCCCCAGAATAGTAGTGTTTTAAGTAGAATTGAGTTCACTTAAGTTTTAAAATCTTTACTGAGTAGTTTGTTAAAGTTGTTTACCTTTTAAATACATGAGCTAATTATACCACTTGTTAGAATAATACTAATGCTTTAAGCAGATTTCCTAGAGAATCTCTGCCTGTCCAAATCTTATCTGTCCTTCAGGTCCCAGTTCAAATACAAACTTTCCTCCCAACCACACTCTGTAACACTAAATCTGACCTGTTGCATATGGTTTTGTCACATTCTGCCTTCTTCCTGTTAATGCCTGTAAACTCCTTTAAGGCTGTACCACTGTTTAACCATTTTCCACTATAGATTCTAACACAATGCCTCATATATTCTAGGCTCTTTAATCATTATTTAAGTATGTGAAATGAAGCTAATATAAAATTGTATGTCAACTATATTTCAATTAAAAATAATTTTGGGGACGGGGACAAAACATAAGAGACTTAAATACAGAGAACAAACTGACGATTACTAGAGGGCTAAAGGTGGTGGGATGGGCTGAATGGGAAGGAGCATTAAGGAAGGCACTTGTTGGGATGAGCACTGGGTTTTATATAAAGGGGATGAATCACTGGAATCTACTCCTAAAATCATTATTGCACTATAGGCTAACTAACTTGGATGTAAATTAAAAATAAATAAATAAATAAATAAATAAATGATAATAAAAAAGAAAAAACAAAAAAATTAATTTTTAAAAATGTGAAATTAAGAAATGTTGCTGTTTAGCACAGAGGTAATATAAATTGTTTAAATTATTGATTATGATAATGAATCAAGGCTTTTCTATGGTTATTTTATTTTATTTTATTTTCAAATTTTTGGTGAGTTTCATCTCATACCATGCATGTAATATAAAGCTAATAATGGGACTGTAGTGAAAAAGCAAGCCATGATGTTAACCACAATTAGGAATGAAGTTCCATATAGTACATGATTAAAAAGCAAATATTAATAAAGGTACAAAATCAGCAAAATCACCATACATTTGAATAAAATGCCAGCAAGTTACCATTGCTTATTAACGCAAAATAATACTTCAGGAAAAACTGACAACGAAACATAACAAACTTAACTGAATCCCAGTGTTATGCTCATCGTTTTAAAAAAAAGCAAATACTTTACCGGGAGCAAGACAAACTAAATTCTAAAAGAAAACATACTTCAGTGAACATTAAAGCTATAGGACAAGTCCCCCGAATGTACAAAACTATCATAAAAGCTTTAATCTTCACCCTCAGACTGTAAAAATACATCATCTTCAGGGCCAGGTAAACAGAACCTGAAAATCCACCACCGTTGCCAGAATCCCAAGGATCCCCTTCATTACTGGAACTCACTGCAGTGCAGATTGAGTCGGCCCTACATGCAGAACACCCCCTTTCAGTCCCTTTGCAGAGTTTGGTTGCAAAGTTGATAACTATGGTTATTTTAAAACAGGTATAATAACCCTGAGAAACTTTTGGAAACGAGATGTGGACGGTGTGGCGAGTGGGCCAATTGTTTTACGCTGTGCTGTCGAGCCTTAGGGTTTGAAGCTCGCTATGTTTGGGATTATACAGGTACGGAATGTGGCGTGAGCAAAGTAGTAGAGCTGTGCACACTTCAGGTTTGGGTTTACAGTCTGGGCTCATCGCTTTTTGTCTGTTACTTTCTGGCCTTGTCAGCCTGAGCTCCCATTTGCCTTCTGTAAATAACACTAATACCAACCTTGTAAGTTTTTTGTATAGAGTTGTACACCTACCACTTTGCCTGGTACTTTAAACATGGCCTATAAACATTCTTTTATTAACCATTTACCATGACATTTGTAACAGTGCTTTTTCTGTATGAGTAATAACATGTAATATGCTGTAGAAACCTTTATTTTTGTAGAGATTAGTATAAAAGACATAGTAATCTTAAACCTCAGTGTACAAAAAAAAATGTAATAAAAGCCTTGTGAAATTTATGTTGTTCTTATTTAGAAATGATTTATCATCTACACGTTAAAAAGTTGTTTTCCTTGTTCTTAGAATTTTCTTGTGTTTCTGTTGTTTTGTAGGATAAAATGAAACCTTCACTTAAGAGTTACTGTTCTCTTACAGTCAAATATAGAACATCAATAGCCAGAGATCCTTTGGGGGGCCTCCTACCTGTTCTGAGTCGTAAACGTCAAGAGAGACTGCAGTTTCCAAAGTGGCATTAGCTCCGCATTAGCAAAAGCTGAGGCCCATGTTTCTGATGCCGTTGTTCAATATGTTCACCCTTTTAGAGTTATGGTTCACATAATTTTTAATGACACTTAAAACTAACCACCTTAAAGGACATTTTCCAAAAATATTTTTAAGGGTTTCAAAGAGAGAAATGAAAACAAATGTTCTGGAGTTTTGTGTGCCCCAAAAATGCTCAGTCCTATTAGCTAAAATTTAGACTGTTAGAAATTATTATACAATCCTCATCTTAGCAGTTTGTATGTAGTTGTTGGAAATCATTCTGGTTTTATAAACTTAACTTTTATATTCTTTCTTCCTGCTGTTTTCTTGTGTCTTACTTGAGTAGACCATGTCTGGACAGAAGTCTATTCACCTTCTCAGCAGCGGTGGCTGCACTGTGATGCATGTGAAGATGTCTGTGATAAGCCACTCCTTTATGAAGTAGGGTGGGGCAAGAAGCTTTCCTATGTCATAGCATTTTCTAAGGATGAGGTAAAGCATAAGAAAAAAAAGGGTTTTTTCTAAGAATAAAATAGAATTTCTTTCCTTTTTGAACAGCTTTTGAAGATATATTTGACATATAATAAGCAGCATACATTTAAAGTGTACAGTTTAATAAATTTTGTCACTTGTATGCACCCTTGAAATCATCTTTGTAGTCAAGATAGTGAACATATGCACTATATCTGGAAGTTTCCTTATGTCCTTTGTTATCCCTCCTTTTTGCCCCTCTTTAGGCAACCATGGACCATGGATCTGCTTTCTCTCGCTGTAGATTTCTAGGTTGTTGTTTTGGTTTTTTTTTTTTAGTGTTTATTTTTTTTGAGAGAGAGAGCATGCAAGCGGGGGGGGGGGGGGTGGGGAAGAGGGAATGAGAGAGAGAGAGAGAGAATATCCCAAGTAGGCTCCACCCTGTCAGCACAGAGCCTAACATGGGGCTCAGTCTCACAACCGTAAGATCATGACCTGAGCCCAGATCAAGAGTCAGACACTTAACCAACTGAGCCACCCCAGCATCCCATTTCTAGAGTTTTATATAAAATGGAATTAATACAATATATATGCTCTTTTTGGTGGGCGTGATCTGGTGTCTTTTTCTCAGCACAATTATTTTGAGATTCACCCATGTTATTCTCGTGTATCAATAATTTATTATTTTTATTGCTGAGTAGTATTCCATTGTATGCATGTACCCTAGTTTGTTTATCCATTCACCTGTTGAGGGGCAGTTAGATAATTTCCAGTTTTTTAGTATTTCAAATAAAGTTGCTGTAAACACTTAAACACAAGTCCTTATATTGCTGTATGCTGTCTTTTCTCTTTGGTAAATGCCTAGAAGTAGAATGACTGAATCATATGGTAGAGCCATAAGAAACTGCTAAGCTGTTTTCCAGAATCCTGTGCCGTTCTACATTCTCACCAGCAGTATGTGAGAGTTGTCAGTTTCTCTGCATCCTTGCTAACACTTAGTGTGGTTGTCGGTATGTGAGGTGGTATCTCATGGTGGTTTTCATTTGCATTTCCCTGATGACAAATGATGCCGGGTATCTCCCTGTGTGCTTATTTGCCATGCATCCTCCTCTTTGCCCATTTTTTTTTAAGTTGGGTTGTTCATTTTCTTATTGTTGAGTTTTGAGAATTCTTTATATATTCTGCATATAAGTCGTTTTTCAAATAAATGCTTTGCAAAGATTTTCTCCTTGTCTGTGGCATGTCTTTTCATTCTGTTACAGAGTGACTTTTGAAGAGACAAAACTGAGAAAGTCCAGATTATCAATTTGTTCTTTCAGGGATTGTGCTATTTTCCTTTTAAAATGATGCATCGTCTGCATATAACACTGTATAGTTGCACATATACAGCATAATGATTCAGTATTCGTATAGATGATGAAATGATGGATTGTGCTTTTTGATGTTATAGCTAAGCAAGTTTTGCCTAGCCCAAGTCAGAATGATTTTTTCGTGTGTTTTCTTTTAAAAGTTTTATACTTTCAGTTTTACATTTGGGTCTGTCATCCATTTTGAGTTAATTTTTGTGTATAGTACAGTGTGTGGATCGAAAGTCATTATTTGCCAGATAGATGACAGATTGTTCTAGCATCATTTGTTGAAGAGGTTATCTTTTTTCCATTGACTTGTTTTTGTACCTTTGTCAAAAGTTAGTTATTTGATATGAATTTAATACAGTAAAAATGGAAAAAGTTTTTATTAGTTGAATATTATGAAATTAACTTTGTAGATAAGTTTTAAAAAGCTAAATATTCTGAAAATATCATTTTATCAGTCTTTCTTGAAAGTATACCTGTTAGAGCAGTGCCTGGGTGGCTCAGTTGGTTAAGCGTCCAACTTCAGCTCAGGTCATGATCTCACAGTTTCTAAGTTTGAGCCCCGCATCGGGCTGTGTGCTGACAGCTCAGAGCCTGAAGCCTGCTTTGGATTCTGTCTCCCTCTTTCTCTGCCTTCCCCCACTCACGCTCTCTCTCAAAAATAAACAAACATATGGGGCGCCTGGGTGGCTCAGTCGGTTGAGTGTCCGACTTCAGCTCAGGTCACGATCTCACGGTCCGTGAGTTCGAGCCCCGCGTCGGGCTCTGGGCTGATGGCCCAGAGCCTGGAGCCTGCTTCCGATTCTGTGTCTCCCTCTCTCTCTGCTCCTCCCCCGTTCATGCTCTGTCTCTCTCTGTCTCAAAAATAAATAAATGTTAAAAAAAATTAAAAAAAATAAATAAACATAAAATTAAAAAAAAATAAAGTATACATGTTAGAAAATGAATAAAAAGCATATTTTTTATTTTTTTTCTGCAGGTTTTAAAATTTCAAGCAAAGGATAGCATTTTAAAAATCTATTTAAGAATTCTGTACATTCTAAGAGCATTTTAACATAAAATTAAAAAAAAATAAAGTATACATGTTAGAAAATGAATAAAAAGCATATTTTTTATTTTTTTTCTGCAGGTTTTAAAATTTCAAGCAAAGGATAGCATTTTAAAAATCTATTTAAGAATTCTGTACATTCTAAGAGCACCTGGGTGGCTTAGTCAGTTAAATGTCTGACTCTTGATCTCAGCTCGGATCTTCATCTCAGGGTCATGAGCTAAGCCCCTGCTTTGGCTCCAACGTGGGCATGAGGTCTACTTAAAAAAAAAAAAAAAAAAAAAACAGATAAGAATTACATACGTTCCAGATAGTTAGCAGATTAAGGTTGATGGTTGTAATCTTGTCAACTATTGTATTCTGTAATTTGAGGTGGTTGATGTCACTTGGCGATACTCTTGTAAACATGACGAGGTAATCTCCAGAAGAACTGAGGTTAAAGAAGAATTACTTCGAGAAACTATTAATGGACTTAATAAGCAGGTATGGGCATTTGTCAATTTTGAGAAGACATTTGAAGTTTTTTATGTAATCAAGAATGGCCAGTTTTTAACCCATTGAAATTCTTAAAGTAATAGCATTACTTTGCAAGCAAAAGTATTTTAATATGTTAAATGTCTTTTCGTTCATTGAAAATTTTGAGGACCCCTTTTAAATATTGTGGTAGTTTTATGCATTAAATTGTCACATCTCAAAGTTTAGTGAGACAAAATTTCAATATATGTAATACTAGGCATCAAAAGTATGTTGCTTTATTTTTCAAAGAAATTATGTCTTGAATATAATTACACACACTTGTCCAAGTGTGGAAACTTTTGAAACAAAGCACAGGAAATTGTTAACAATGACTACTTTTGAAAAGAGGAACTGGAAGTTCAAAAAGGAAGATTCGGTTTTTATTTTATATCCGTTTGGTAGTATTGAAATTTTTTACTATTACACACGTGTGGGTTCTTCTGTGATTTAAAAGCCAGACCGTCAATTTTGTTTCTTGGCAGGCAGTTAGAATCACCTTAATCCGGTGGTTGAGATTCAGGGTGAAGTTTCCATCTGTTTGGAATTTCACCTTCTGATGTGCAGCCCTTCAAAGATCCTAAACTGAATATCTGGAGTATTAACTGGAGCCTCTCACCTTGAAATGCTCTGAACTCCGCTGTATTTACTCCACAGTACTGTGATTCTGTAAAAATTCTGCTGTGTTTTTCAGCACGTTAGCTGTCATTTTGTGCTTGGCTTCTCTCCCTCTTTAGCTCATACCAGTTAATAATTGGCAAATGCCTGGAAGGGAAAAGAGGTGGAGTATGTTCAGTGCACCTCAATTCATTTCTTTCCTTGGGATCTTAGCTTCTACAGCTGTGCTTGCCTTGGTAGCCTTCTGTTGCATTTAAACAGGGGTTTGTTTGTGTCTGCATGTAACGTTTTGCCCAGCTTTGTACCTTTTCTCAGTAGGACAGTTGGTCTGACACAAGGTAGTCTATCGTAGCTGGAAGCAGAAGTTGCCACCTTCATTTTAAATGTAGGACAGTAAAGATCATGAAGAGTTGGATATGGATCTTAAATGATTTCTTCACATAACATTTGTAAAATTATTTTCAGTTTTCCACAGTGACCTATTACTTTTCCAAATAACTACATGTGAACAAAAAGTTGGTTACGTCTGTCAGGATCCCATTAAAATATGAATGTTTTAAGTATATACTTACCTAGAGATGGACCTCTGCACTTCCCTAATCTTAATGACTTTTTTTAAAACATGAATTACAGAGGCAAGTATCTTTGTCGGAAAACAGAAGAAAAGAACTTCTCCAGAGGATAATCGTGGAACTTGTTGAATTTATATCTCCCAAAACCCCTAAGCCTGGAGAACTTGGTGGAAGAATATCTGGGTCAGTGGCTTGGAGAGTAGCCCGAGGTGAAATGGGTCTAGAGGTATTTAATTCATTATAGCATCATAATCTTTTCACTTGACTGCTTCCTATAGTGTGCTCTTTACTTACAGAAAAATGCATTCGCCAGGACCTTTCAATTAACTTTTTACAGTAATTGTGAAAAGACATAAACGTTTGAAGAGAAGCAATAATTGATTGACATAGTATATTCACATGCAGGAGTAAGGAAAGCATTTTATTTTTTTTTTAATTTTTTTTTCAACGTTTTTTATTTATTTTTGGGACAGAGAGAGACAGAGCATGAACGGGGGAGGGGCAGTGAGAGAGGGAGACAAAGAATCGGAAACAGGCTCCAGGCTCCGAGCCATCAGCCCAGAGCCTGACGCGGGGCTCGAACTCACGGACCGCGAGATCGTGACCTGGCTGAAGTCGGACGCTCAACCGACTGCGCCACCCAGGCGCCCCAAGGAAAGCATTTTAAAATGGGATTTTCCTATGTAAATTTTTAGTATAGTATAACTGTTACTAAAGTACGTACAGAAAAAATGCACAAATTATAAGTGTGTATAGCTTAACAAATTTGTGCAAATTGAGCATCCATGTAACCACCAACCAGAGTGGCAGATAGGCCACCAGAATCCCAGGAATGGCCATGAGTTCCCTTCTGGTCACTTCTTCCACCACTAAGAGTAACCATTATCCTGGTTTCTAACCTCATAGATTGATTTTGCCTATTATTGTGCTTTATGTAAATGGAACTGTACCATATGTACTCTTTGGTGAAGAGTTTTTTTCTTTTAACATTATTTCATGAAATTCAGACTTGTTGCTGCATGGTTATGGCACATTTTTTCTCACTGAAATATGATATGTATAAATGCAGTTTATCCGTGCCACCATTGATGGGCATTTGAGTTTCTAGGTCTTGGATGTTAAAAATTGTACTGCTGTGAACATTTATATACATGTTTTCAGTGAATGTATTTATGCATTTGACTTTGATTTATACCTAGGAGTGGAATTGCTAGGCCACAGGGTAGGAGTATGTTCAGTTTGGGTAGATATTGCCAAGCAGTTTTCCAAAGTGGTTGTGCCAGTTTACACTCTGACCAGCAGCGAATGAGAGTTTTTCACATATTTGCCTGTAGTTGGTATTGTCTTTTTCATTTTAGCAGTTCTGGTGGTGTGTAGTACTATTATATTGTGATTTTACCTTGCATTTTTGCATTTACTTTGATGACTAATGAAGTTGAATGCCTGTCCTGTAAATTTTTGGATATCATCTTTTGGGAAGTGCCTGTTTTTCAAAATAGGATTTTACACATTTTAGAAAGGCTTGTTTTACCTTTTTAGAAATTTTTTTTATAGTACAATGAGACAAATAATAGAATCTGGATAATTCAGTGAAGGAAAGTATTTATTTCTTGTTATTTACTTGCCTATATCTGTTATTGGCTAGAAATGATCATTGCTGCTGTGATTACTATTGCCAAATTTATATTAAGACATTCTCTCTTGATTAATGTCCCCAAATTAAATAATGAACAATGGACATATGCCTGTAGTTAGGGGCTAGGTGAAAAGCAATGTGTCTGTAATGAACATTAAGAAAGTACAGTAGACTGTCCCTTGCCCTTAGGAAACTTAAAGTTGACTCATAAATGTCTAAGAAGGTATGTAATGAAAAATGCTTGGAACGAAAATACCCACCACAGTATCATATCAAACAATTCCAAACAAAATAGAGTTTTATATCTACTTTTTCTAGATTTGCCATTGTTGCAACTAATTTCTCCAGTAAAGGAATATGTCCAAAATGGGTTAATTATCCCCAGTAAACTTTATGTTTGCTTTTTAATTTACTTCATCATCTTTAGGAAGCAGTTGGAAGGGTTGGTTCAGCCATAGAATTACACGATCTAAATTCAACAGATAATTCAAATCACTGCTGATGCAGTGCAAGTTACAAGTATAAATCTAAATGAAGCCAATTTAAAAGAGCTAATTTAATTCACAGCTGTGTTCAATTTAAATAAAACGTCGATATTATTTAGGTCTTTATTCTTTTTTCTTTTTATGGATGGATGTGCTTCCTCTCTTGTATGGCATATAAGTTGATTAAACTTTAAAAATATGAATTGGGTCATATGCCTGGATTGTCTTCCCTTTTGAAGTTTTTTTTTAAAATTTCTGTTACTGGAGACCATTAGGGCCATGGATTTAAAAAATCATTTTCCTCTTTAGAAGTAGATGTTCATTTTAAAAGTTAATTGAAAAATGTTGGTCCTAAAAAATAATGGAACTCTACCTTGAAATCATTTGGAAAAAGAAGGAAACATTGGTGATATCATTTCCAGAAAGAAAATTTTATCTTAACCTTAGAGTTAAAAGATTTTATGAAATATTAATGTTATTCTGAATCTAGATTACTCAGTTGCATACACAATTACGTTCAGTAGCATAAATATTTTTCTTTTCTCTTTGGTAATTAGTTATCCTTTGTTAAATAGTAGATAATGCTACTTTTGAATTTTATTTCCATTGGGTTTATGTCAGCACCCTAAAATATTTTTGATAAAGAAGAAAAGAATTGGGGAGTTTTGTTATATGCTTGTTTTGAAATTATAATCCGTAATTATAAATCAATTTCTAAAAATAAGCTGCTTTTTTTTTAAACCTTTTTAACAGTGATATTCATAGGTTCTACTAGGAAATTCTGTTTTTCTACATTTTATATTACTGTTTAATAATTCCAACAGTGATATATACACACACAAACATTATTTTTTCTCTTTTTGTTTCTAAGATGTTTTATATTTTGCTTATTGATTGTTATGCATTTGAAGTTTTCATATTGTTTAATACCTAGTACCCAATGTTTAACAAGAAAGCATTGCCTACTATTTTGGTTGATTAGCAAATACTGTGGCAAGATATTGACACAGACTAGAGCACTGGTTCTCAGTGGTGGTTGATTTTGCCTTCCAGGGGATATTTGGCAATGTTTGGAGACATTTTTGGTTGTCACATTTGGGCGGAGGGGTGCCACTGCCATCAAATGGACAGAGGCCTGGGCTGCTGCTAAACAACCTGCAATGTACTGGGCAGCCCTTACTACAAAGAATTAATTGTCTGGCCCAGATGCTACTATGCCCATGTCTGAAGGACAGGGACCAGTGTTTTAGTGGCATATAAAGATGTGGGATAGGGGCGCCTGAGTGTCTCAGTCGGTTGAGCGTCTGACTTCGGCTCAGGTCATGATCTCATAGCTTTTGAGTTCGAGCCCCACGTCGGGCTCTGTGCTGACTGCTCAGAGCCTGGAGACACAGATTCTGTGTCTTTCTCTCTCTCTCTGCCCCCTCCCCTGCTCACACTCTCTGTCTCTCAAAAATAAATAAATATTAAAAAACAAATTTTTTAAAGATGTGGGATAAATGTATCCTCTTTCTCAAACTTTAGATTCACTCAGTGATTTCAGATTTCTAGGGATTGATTTTCATTACAATAAACATGGATTTATTTGGGGGCTAGGATGCAAATTTTTCCTGGAATTTTAAGGTAAAACATGGGCTTCACACATGTAGAAGTTTGTTTCAAGCTATGTATCCCAGGCACTCTCCTACCTTAGAGTATCAAGAAAGGACAGTGATGAAATGGCTTTAAGTTGAGGCCTGAAAGAAGAGAAAGAATCAAGTATATGGAGAGTAGGAAAACAACATTCCAGATAGCAGGAACAGCATGTCAAGACCCTGAAGCAGGAACTAGCTGGACCTTTTTGAGGAGCTAATGGAAGACTACCATGAGATTGGTTTGAGAAGTAAGCAGGGAATGGATCATTTAGAGCCCTGTTAGCCTTGGTAAAGGTTTGGAGTTTAAGTACAGTGGGAAGTCATTGGAGTGAGCTAAGCAAGAAAGTGACATATCCCAATTTACATTTCTAGAAAATCACTTCCATTACTATGTGGAGCTTGGATAGGAAAGGTGAGAGTTGATAGCTGGGAGTCAACTTTAGGAGACAACTGAAGGAGTCCAGTTTGGAGATGTTGGTGGTAGAAATGAACAAAAGTAAATGAATTTAGGTTGAACATAAATCACAACAATATAAATCAGAGCTATGGTTTATACTTCTCATTTTCTGTTTAGTAATTTTTGGAGCTATATCCACATCATACTAATCATATTTAACCTATAAAATGTTTTCCAAATTTTTTAATGGCACCAACTCTTCATTTTCAAGTTGAAGGAATCTCTTAACCACTGGATGTAGCAGTTCTTCATATATAGTCTTCAATTATGTTGAAAAACTAATTCTGCTTTCTTTTTAAGAGAAAAGAAACCCTGCTCATTCCGTCTGAAAATGAGAAGATTTCCAAACAGCTCCACCTTTGTTATAATATTGTGAAAGATCGTTACGTCCGAGTTTCAAATAATAATCAAACCATTTCTGGATGGGAGAATGGTGTGTGGAAAATGGAATCCATATTCAGAAAAGTTGAAACAGACTGGAACATGGTAATTTCCTGCATGAAGCTGTTTAAAAACTTTGTCATTGTTTTTAAACAAACATAGATTGGCTTCATTTTTCAGTTGTGTATAATGTGAAAACTGATATATCAAAAGTACTTTTAGTAATCCTTAAACCTGTAAAACAAAATCCTCCCAACGTTTAATCAAAAGTCCATAAGACAGTTGTGCATTTATATCAAGGAAGCATCCATTTTCATCAAAGAGGCTGAATTTAATTCATTCATGGGGAAAAAGAATCACATATATGACCAACTTGTGACTGGTTTTTTGCATGAATATATAAAATACACTGTTATTTAATCCTTTCACAGATACTTGTTGATTGCCTACTAAATGCACATTTAACCCAAAGTCCCAAGAGCTAAGCATTTAACATGCTTTCATTTCATAAGAATGTGGATGGGACTGAACAGTAATACTGGCTATTTCTTCTTTGTGTCCTGAAAAAGAAAGAAATGGATGCTGGACTATAGTATTTCACTTATACCAGCTTGCACATTGTTTTCACATGTTCCCAGTTAATAGTAAGAAGCTTTGCTTTTAAAGTGTCCTACCACTTAGACACACACCAAAAATAAACTCAAAACTATTCACATGACCTCAACAGATCTAACCATATTATTGATAGATTTTCATAGGAATTAGTGAACTTAGAGGGAGCTTTTAAAGTTAACTTGCCAGGATGTTTGGGAAGGGAAGTTGCTCATTTGCAGGACACATTGGCTAGATTTAAAGAGCGAGTCACAGGTTAGCAGCTGCTAGTGTATAGGAGCATCTACAATATGCTTGTCACCGTACTAGGCATTAGAGTGCAGAAGACGTAAGGGTAAGATCCCTGCTTTTTTTGTTTTTTTTCCAGTCATAAGTTTTTGTTATAAAATTTACCTTGGTGCTTGTTTTGGTGATCTTTTTATATTAAACTAAGAATCACTTGCCAACGTTAATAAAATTGTATAAATTATTCCTCTTGAGTTAAAGAAGAACATAAAAAATAGAGCAAGGTGAAAATTTAAATTTTAAGATATGTATATCTATAATTGATTATACAGTTAATGAGGAAGGGTAAACTTCTCTGGAAGACTATCCTTAGCCTGAAAGTTCTTCTGAACAGAAAGCAGGATAGGATAGACATGTTATTTATCCAAGGACTAAGCTGTCATTGCGGAACTAAAGAAAAAGTATGCCTTTTTCCTAACCATCAGTGTTAATGGAGAAAATTAATGGAAAAAAAACCAATGACATGCTGCAGAAGATGTGATGTGATGAAAAGCAGGTCGATTCTGTCTTATTCACTCATTTGTTCATCAGCAAACATTTACTGAATGCCTGTTATGTCAGGCATTGTTCTTGGCTCCATGGATAAAAAGATAAAGATACGGTTTCTGCCCTCACAATCTAACAGGGAAAGCCGAAGCACAAACAGCCGTCTTACCCAGGATGCAGAGTGCTATAATAAGGATATCAACACATTGCTATGGAAACACCAAGGAGGGAGTAATTAGCTCTGGCTGTGGGAGTTGGGGACAGCTCTGTAGAGCAGGAGACATTTGAGCTGGACGCTGAAGGATGAGTAGGTGTTCATAAAGCAAGGGAACAGTAGGGGAAAAGCATAGATTACATGGCATGTTTTGAGTTCTCTAAATAGACCATTGTGCCCAGAGGGTATATTGTATGAGTAAGATTTAAATAATGTAAATGAGATGTAGAGGCCATTAAATAAAAAAAGGCTCCTACTCAATTAAAGTTTATGCCTTGATTTACCTTTACAAGGGGTATCACTTTTTAAAAGTTGAATGAATCTTTGTCCAGTTATAATATTTAATACCAAATGAAGAAAAATAGTTGAATCTTAATTACCCCTAAAGAGTCTAATAACTCAGAAGTAATATATTGCCATTGAAACATTGAATTTTCCACCTAGAAATAAGTCAATATTTTTAGTTTTGTACTAGCATGTTCCCAATTAGGGATTCTCTAGGTCCGCTAAATAGAAGAAGAAACCTACCTATTTCCCACCACACCTTTCCTCAGTAACCTCCAGCCTGGAATCATGACAGCACATGCAGCCTGCTGTCAGATATTTAGAACAGATTCTTACCCTCTCAAAGAGCTAGTCTCCCAGGAACACAGAGACTTACTAAATTCTACTACTTAGCAAATACATTGTTCAGTGATGTCTAATTTGGAAGAAATATAAAAAGCTGAATCAAGAAAACCAGTATGCCTTTTAGGAGGCAGGTGACAACACCTTGATAAAAGTGTTAATAGCTTCCTAACTAGTCTTTCTGCATCTGCTCTGGTCCCTTCATAGTTGTTTTCCATGGCGTAAGGCAGAAAAGCATTTTCCAAACCCCAGTCGTTACTGAGTGCTCTTAGGGCAGGAAACAACTCAAGTCTCTTCTGAGTCTGGCCTCTGCCTTCTTGGCCTCGCCTTGCTCCCTGGTACCCCCTTGCTCTGCATTGCAGCTGCATTGCCCTTCTCACCTCTCCACAGGACTTCTTTTACTTTCCTTTTTGTTAGATTCACTTATTCCTTTCCTTCGAGCTTGATGTAAGCCTCACTCCCTCCAGTCCCAGCTAGCTGGATTCATTTCTCCCTTTATTTATTCACTGTACCATGTACCCCTCCTTCTTGACATTTATTCAACAAATATAATAGATTATTTGTCTCTATCCTACCAGATTGTAAACATTCTCATAGAAAAGACTTTGTCTTTCTACTCCCTTGTCCTCTCAGTATGCATCTATCTAGCATAGTGCCTGAGAAATGTTTAGTAAAGATGGCTGGATGCAAGAAAGAATTTTTGAATGTATATGGCGTAAATTCTGTACCACCCTCAAACTGTGTAGGGTATCAAAAATAATCTATCTTCATTTGGATTGGCCCTTGCATGTTTTTAAGTACTTTGATTTTTTGCAAAGTATTGTTTTTGTCAGTAGAGTCATTTTAGCACTTTTTGGGGTATGGCATTAGTCATTAGTCATTCAGTAAGTGTGCATTGTCAGACATTGTGCTTGGATGTGATATGATGTGCTTGGATGTGCTTGGACATGATGTAATGTTAAATTAAGAGTCAAGCATCAAGGTGAGCTTAGACTAGTGAAGGAAAAAGACATGGACCAGCTGTTTAGATTGGTGAGATGAGTGGTAGAAGAATATGGGTCTGTATATGACTCCAAGGGAGAGAAGACAGAAGGAAGAGCCACTCTCCCTTCTTGAGTCAGAGATGACCTTGCAGAAGAACTAATATCTGAATAGGCTTTTAGAGAAGGAGGCAGTGGACGAGTTTCTCAGTGTGGAGACAGGATGTGGAAGGGAGCATGAGATAGAGCATGTGCAAAAACACTGAGGTGAGAAACGTCTGGTATATTCAGGGGAAAGTAGTAGGGAATATGGAGGAGAATGGTGGGAAATGAGACTAGAGAGGTAAACAGTGGTCAAGTTCCAAGGACTTTGATTACCTTGCAGTTATGTAACAGGAAACCACGAGAGATTTCAGACAAAGGAAGGACAAGATCACACTAGTGATCAGAGGTAATTCAGAGGCTGCCGGTAGGAGAAATAGGCAGAGTATAGAAAGATACTAATGCAGTGGGGACTGACCGATTCACGTTTGATTTCAGTGATAAAATGGAATAACCAAAATAAGATTAATGAGCAATACCAACCAGTCTATAAGTATTAAATTAAAATCTCTTGAAATATAGCTGTTCTGTTAGGTATCTGTAGTCATGACTAACTATAGAGTGCTGCACAGTAAACTTAATTAGAGTTCATCTTAGCAGGCAAAACAGAAGAATCATTTTAAGAGTATAGTGAAGAACAGCTTCAACAGTGCAACACAAACCTCCAGAAAACCATAACAGTGGACAAAACAGCCTGGCATGTAGTAATCAGACACCCTTTAAGTGAAGATCTGTAGGATGTGAAATACATAAAGCATAAAGAAGCTGACATGCAAATTGTTCTCAGTCTTGAAAATAGTGGTTACAGCCATAATCCAAAGGACAAGTTTACATTGTGTACATTGTTAGGGGCAAAGCTTAGACTTTCCAGCCACAGACAGACTGGTCTTGTTCTCACCCACAGGTTGTGATCTGCCTGTTCTGTGTGTGCCTTACAGTTGCCAAAAAGGGACAGGGATAGGTCACCAGAGGGAGGGGTGGGGTGCTGTATAGATTTTGGGTCTGTGGAAGAAAAACTCCATGAGTTCTGATTTTACTGTCCCTATTGAGAAAGTGAGGTGGCTTTTAGTAGTCCCTGAAATTGCAAGACCAAGCATGTAGAACTTGCCCACAACAAGTGATATCTATGCATTAAAAAACCAACATCCAAAAATTTGTCTAAGATAACACTCAAGAAGTTAGGAGCAACCAGTAGTTACAAAAAAAATGGTTTGTTTTTTCATCTAGATAAAACAATTGAATATTTGAGAGCTTATAAAATATTTTTTTCTCCTAAATAAATTATAAGTACTGGTTCTGTTGCTATTACACAGAAAGGACTACGGTTGGGTGTTTATATAGATCTTACTGTTTTGGCATATTTCAAATGATCAAACTGAGCATATGCTTGGTAACTTCTACCTCTAAAAAAGCTGAGTTAGGGGTGCCTGGGTTGAGCGACCGACTTCGGCTCAGGTCGTGATCTCACAGTTTGTGAGTTCGAGCCCTGCATCGAAACTCTCTAAGTATAGTTTTAAAAGTAAAATGTAAGGGAAAACTGTAAGTATAGTTTTAAAAGTAAAATGAAGGTATTCATGAGGAAATGTTAGGCTGCCAGCTCAGAGCCTGGAGCCTGCTTCTGATTTTGTGTCTCACTCTCTCTCTGCCCCTCCCCCACTCATGCTCTGTCTCTGTCTCAGAAATAAATAAACATTAAAATTAATTAATTAATTAATTAAATAAAAATGCTGAGTTAAAATAACTTGGTTAAAATGGTACAGAAAATATATTGTGAGAAAAAAGTGACATGAATTTTCAGTATCAGTAGTCTTTTATTTCCATATACTATTTCTTTAGCCTGGGAGACCTTTTATTTTTTCACAATGTGTTTGAATGTTTATTTAAGCATTTAAGAGTTCAGTGATGAATTCCATCCTGTCCTTTAACTTTTTTGGTCTTAAAAGCTGATGCCTTTAGGACTGAAAAATGTAAATTATAGAACAAGCAGTTCTGTCAGACATGTTCAACAGCTATTGAAAACCTTCTTATGATAGTTAAAGTTGTGGCCCAGACCCCCTTGGTATAATTAAGATAATTCTAATCTCAGGGCACCTGGGTGGCTAAGTCCGTTAAACATCCAACTTCAGCTCAGGTCATGATTTCGCAGTTTGTTGGTTTGAGCCCCACACCGGGCTCTGCGCTGACAGCTCAGAGCCTAGAGCCTGCTTCGGATTCTGTGTCTCCCTGTCTCTCTCTGCCCCTCCCCTGCTCATGCTCTCTCACTCTCTCAACAACAAATAAACATTAAAAATTAAAAGCAAAAAAAAAGTTCTGGGGGTAAGCTAGAAATTTGAAATTACCCTAACATCAATCTTTCATATTTTACGTCCACACTTTGGCAAGGGTGGGACAGGGGGAGGGGGAGCTTTTATTAGACTACTGAGCTCTAAAAAGACTTAAGACATAAAATATATATATGTATATATATATATAGAGAGAGAGAGAGAGACATATGTATGTATATAGAGAGAGAGACATATATATGTATATATATAGAGAGAGAGACATAAATTTGAATGTATTTATTTGTCTTAAGATAATTTTCCCCTGGTCTTTTCGTTTCTCTAGCCACCTTTCTTCCAATAACTGTTTGGCTCATCTTTTCCAGAAAATCCCCTTTACTAGCCACTCCTTTGAAAGAGTAATTAAGCTACAGATAATCCCTGTAAATGGCCAGGAGTTTAGGTTTAATGCATGAGCCAGTTGCTCTACATCCTAGACCATGCAAATGATAGGAAGGAAGTGAGCCTTTAAAAACATTAATTAGCATGAATAGACACTTCTCTAAAGAAGACATCCAGATGGCCAACAGGCACATGAAAAGATGCTCAACGTCGCTCCTTATCAGGGAAATACAAATCAAAACCACACTCAGATGTCACCTCATGCCAGTCAGAGTGGCCAAAATGAACAAATCGGGAGACTATAGATGCTGGAGAGGATGTGGAGAAACGGGAACCCTCTTGCACTGTTGGTGGGAATGCAAACGGGTGCAGCCACTCTGGAAAACAGTGTGGAGGTTCCTCAAAAAATTAAAAATTGACCACCCTATGACCCAGCAGTAGCACTGCTAGGAATTTACCCAAGGGATACAGGAGTGCTGATGCATAGGGGCACTTGTACCCCAATGTTTATAGCAGCACTCTCAACAATAGCCAAATTGTAGAAAGAGCCTAAATGTCCATCAACTGATGAATGGATAAAGAAATTGTGGTTTATATACACAATGGAGTACTACATGGCAATGAGAAAGAATGAACTATGGCCCTTTGTAGCAACGTGGATGGAACTGGAGAGTGTTATGCTAAGTGAAATAAGCCATACAGAGAAAGACAGATACCTTATGTTTTCACTCTTATGTGGATCCTGAGAAACTTAACAGAAACCCATGGAGGAGGGGAAGGAAAAAAAAAGAGGTTAGAGTGGGAGAGAGCCAAAGCATAAGAGACTCTTAAAAAACTGAGAACAAACTGAGGGTTGATGGGGGGTGGGAGGGAGGGGAGGGTGGGTGATGGGTATTGAAGAGGGCACTTTTTGGGATGAGCACTGGGTGTTGTATGGAAACCAATTTGACAATAAATTTCATTAAAAAAATAAAATAAAAAATAAAAACATTAATTAGGCAGTTGGAGAAAGATGAGCGTAAAGTCATGACTATTCGTGGTAAGTGCAGTGTAAATGAGGAAAGGGTTTTTTTCCAGACTTACTTCAAAGAAATATATGATTATTGTGTGAGTTTGAACATCAGGGATAAATGATTAAAGAGTCAGATTCTTGGGGCACCCGGGTGGCTCAGGACTGTCTCTCTCCCTCTCTCTCTGGCCTTCCCCTGCTTGCTGTCTATCTCTCTCTCAAAATAAATAAACTTTAAAAAAAATTTTTTTTAAGAAGTAAATAAAAAGAGTCAGATTCTCGGGGGTTGAGCCTGGTTGAAATGGAGTTACTGTGAAAGACCAAGGCTGTGGATGTCAATGTTAATGTCCACATCTTCTAGAATGTAGATGAAACTATGCAAGGAAATGAGCTGAAAGCAGCCAGTAACCTTGGCTGCCTTAAGTAGTATACATTTAAAGTGGTAAGGGTCACTGATAATGCAGGAATGGGGCATACTATTTGAAGAGGCAAGCATGAATACTACCTTTTAAACCATTACTTAGCAATGACTGAGTTATTTTCTTGACTTCTCACTCTAGAAAAGCTTGTCTGAAAATCCACACTTAGAAAAGAAGATATAGAATAATTGCATTTAAAAGGATTCTTCATTTTCAGCAGGACTTCTCCTAAAGTTCATATTAAATAGCTGGGCTTTAGTAATTTAAAAAAATAATAAGATTTACCAAAATTTGGTTAGCATGCACCCCTTAGCGATGTACTTAATGGGGCACCTGTATCCAAGTTTCTTTCTTCCAGAGCAAAAGATGCTGTAGGAAAAATTGCTGACAAGATGAGAAATGTTACCAATAAAAATCTCAGTGGGAAAAAACTAGGTGTTCAGAGCATCTGTATTGTAGTACCCTATGACAGTAAGACTTTGACTACATGTGTTTTCTACACTACTTTATTATTTCTGACAGTTCTTGCTCTCCCTCCTCCTTTGTAGGTATATTTAGCCCGAAAAGAAGGATCATCTTACGCTTACATTTCCTGGAAGTTTGAGTGTGGGTCAGTTGGCTTCAAAGTAGATAGCGTTTCCATTAGAACGAGTAGTCAAACCTTTCAAACTGGAACAATACAGTGGAAATTGCGATCTGACTCAGCACAAGTAGAACTGTCAGGCGGTAAGCATTTGACTGGAGAATTAATCACGATGTATATAGTTAACACTCTGAAGAATAATCGTACTTATTTGAGGGTTCCATACCCAAGAGTCATTCGTACTCTGCAGTAAAAAATAAAAAATTTAA
The DNA here is from genome assembly GCF_018350215.1 of Panthera leo. Taxonomy (NCBI): domain Eukaryota; kingdom Metazoa; phylum Chordata; class Mammalia; order Carnivora; family Felidae; genus Panthera; species Panthera leo. Next base: position 141,773,608 of record NC_056687.1, on the reverse strand, counting down.
TTAAAACTTGTATAACCTCATTCTGATAGAAAGGCTTATGTTTTTTATTGTGAAACACAAATGGATGAAGAAAGATTATTTCTTTGTTTCAAAGGACACATTCCCTCCGTAAGGAATCATTGTATTTATTTTTTAAGGGTTGGTTTTTACCTACATGTTAGGCATATAATATATATAAGGTATTTCTTTATATTCTTTAAGTTACCAAAAGCAGAGTGTTAATTTTTTTTTTCCTCCAACAGATAAAACTCTTCGCTCCTATCATGATTTTTCTGGTGCCACTGAAGTTATTTTGGAAGCAGAATTAAGCAGAGGAGATGGTGTTGTTGCTTGGCAACATACTCAGCTGTTTAGACAAAGCTTAAATGACCATGAAGAAAATTGTTTGGAGATAATTATAAAATTCAGTGACCTTTGAGAACCTGAACATTATAGAAAAGCTGACAATAATCAAAGATTTACTGTGTTCTAAAGTAGTCTGTGGGTTCAGTGCATGCTTAGTTGGCCATTTGCTACCCTCTGCTAGCCTATTTCTTTGGCTAGCTGTCCATCATGTGCCCCTCAGGAAAATATATCTTTGTACTACGGACCATAACAAAACCTTGAATTAAAAGCTCCCTTCCATATGTGACTGTAATTTGAAGTAAAGTCTTATTGCCTCAATATGAGATTTTAATCTAAAAACTGTAAGTATAGTTTTAAAATTAAAATGAAGGTATTCATGATGAAATGCTATTCATGATTATGATATAATCTTAAGCTAATAGTAATTTGACATTTTTTGATTGGCCATTAATTTCTTCATAAGTAATTAGGTTTCCTAAGATTTTTAATTTTTAATAAATGTGAAAGTATAGTATCTCATAAGTTATAATGCATGGACATTTTTATGATTGTAAATACATAGGCATTTAAGAAATAAAATGGATTATTTTGTCGTATCATTTTAGTGGTTACTTTGACTAAATGAGAATCTTTAATAAGTATGCTAAACATTGAAAACTGCTGGGATAGATAAGAGTTATGAAAACATTTAACACTGGCTGCATAAATTCAGAGATACATTATAAATCCATGTGTAGACACTTTAGAATATGCTTTACTTTGGAGTTTACTTTTGAGTATTTCTATCTACCTCATTGAATAAATATGTGTTCTTGTCTTTGAAACTGTGTAACTAGATTATGCAGTACATGCTGTTTCAAGAGTTTTTGGTGTGTTCCATGTAACCTCTCCAATTAAATTTATTAAGCATTTGTGTGCAAGTGTGGTGATAGTGCTGAAGGAGGCAGTGGTGAGAAGGGTAGGCTCCTGTCCTCTCACCATCTTTGTGATGTTCTACAAAGCGAGTTCTCAATCTTTTTTTTTTTTTTTAATTTTTTTCCCCTAATGTTTATTTATTTTTGAGAGGGAGAGACAGGGCGCGAGCAGGGGAGGGACGTAAAGAGAGAGAGACATAGAATCCAAAGCAGTCTCCAGGCTCTGAGCTGTCAGCCCAGAGACTGATACAGCGTTCGAATTTACAGACCACAAGATCATGACCTGAGCCGAAGTCGGGCGCGTAACCGACTAAGCCACCCAGCACCCCGAGTTCTCAACTGTTCATACAAGAAAAGTACGTTCTCAGAGATTCTCACTCTGCAACTCGTAGGACATTCATATGCATTATTAAAAATGCACTAAGATCCTGAACAAAGGTCTTATATTTGCTTTTTAATTGTAGTCAAACTGTTGAGGATCAGTTTCTTACTAAAAAGTTACATTTCAAAAAAATTTTTTGTATTATCTAAAGTGATTTATTAGTAAGTCTTAAATATTAGGAAGTTTTCTGGAATTCTCCCTCCTGAGTTAGCTTCTTGTCGTGGTCAAATACATAAAGTTGAAGAGACTTGACTCTTACCTGTCTTGAGGTGTCTGCTTTGGCACATGAGTATTGTGATGAGCAGGTGGACCAACCCTCTTAACCTTCGTGAGAAAACCTAGAGGTTGGCAAGCACCTTTGTAAAGATGGTAAGAAAAATGTCAGTACTTAACTGAATGTATCTCATTTGTGAAAAAGGTACATTCTAATTTTTATTGTGCCTTTAAGCAGAAAAATGATTAGAGTTCAAATGTCGGATTTTTATAGAGTTGCAATGTTGAAGAGGAAAAGTAGTTGCACCTTTTTTTTTTTTTTTTAATATTTATTTTTGAAAGAGAGAGATGGAGAGGGGCAGAGAGTGAGGGAGAGAGAGAATCCCAAGCAGGCTCCATGCTGTCAGTGCAGAGCCTGACACGGGGCTTGATCTGACCATGAGATCCTGACCTGAGCCAAAATCAAGAGTCGTACCCTTAACCGACTGAGCCACCCAGGTACCCCGTTGCACACTTTTTAAAAATGTATCCCGTGAGAATCTCAACCCCAAGGGTATCCAATACATACTAATAGATACTACACAGAACATTTTGGAAATAGTGCAGAAGTTTTGGGACGAAACAATTCTCAGGGATGTGTATATAAAGCTAAGTGACCGTCAACCGGTAAGGCAAAGAAGGGCTGCAGTAGGACAGGCCCCTTCTGTACTGGCACGGAAGTAGAGCACGGTTTATGCAGCAGTCGCTTACGGTCTGCTCACTTAGAAGTACGCCGCGTGCTGTGCCCAGAGTGCACGCCAGAGCGCTGAGGGCATAACTGCACCACCTTCTTGAAACCGGGGCCGGTCGATGGGCCCTCTCCTGCCACTGCTCATTGTCTAAAAAGGGTTTCTACTTTGGTGTCAGGTCAAGTCCCATCATGATGAATTTTACAGACAGTCTGCTTTGTATGACAGTGGGTTTGGGTGGCGGGGGCGGGGGGAGGTTAAAAAAGTACTTGTGCTGGAATTCACATTCTCAAGATAGACAAGAAGCCACAGCTGATAAAACACAATTTTATCAGTTCACAAGGAAAAGAAGTGCCTCACGTTGAAGGAGGGCCTAGAGAACAGTGTATCATGGACTTGGGGGATAGGAAAGGTTGTTTGTGATCATTTAACCCAGACTTCTCACTTTTCACTGAGGAAACTCAAACCCAGAGAAGTTAAATGACCTAAGCAATGAGTTGCTGTTTTAGTAGGTGTTTCATAAATAATAGATACTTCGATGGGAATATTCAAGTTGAGTTGTTAAAACTCACACTAGAACCAATGATATTTCTAACTACAGTTCAGCTTTCCTGGAGAACAAATTTATTGTAATTTGATGATACATTGTACTAGATATGAATGCTTCAGTGTTTGTGTAATAATTTTTAAAGACTTTTTCCTCTGTAACAATAAATTGCATTTTGATTTTATAGCCCAAGTGAATACACTCTTAGAAGCTAATAACTCTGACTCAGGTGGCATTCTTTCCTTAAATACTCCTGGGGGAAGAACAAGGATAAACCAACACAAGTCGCGATTGGTTTTATTCCACTTAGCATGTATTCCAGCCACCTCTTTATAAGGACCCAAACAGCGCTTTATTTCTGATAAGAAATTTAGAACGGACCTAAACTAACAATGGTCCCCTTTTTAGTGTCTAATCAGTGCCAAAGACTCGAGTGTCTCATTTGATCATAGTGGCATTGTATGCTAGGCATAGTGACATTGTATGTATTTTGAAACTGAGAGGCTAAGGGGAGGCAGTATTTTAATGCCTGTCTATCGGCCATTCCCTTTCATCACAACACAAGTGAATACAGACTCAAAAGTTGAGACCTTGCTCTCTTCTCTTAGTTTTCTAAAGACTTGCTCTGAGGTCAACCCAATTGTAGCAGCAACTAGAAATCTACAAGTAAGCCAGAAAGGGCCTCCGAAGAGCAAAATAAAGTCTAATCACTGAAGCCTATATTCTTTATTGTGAGAGCATTTGGAGTAGTCACTCAAAGTCTGTCATTTACTGATTTTAATGTTTCAATTACTGAAGCCATTTTTGTTAATTCAAACAAGACGGTAAATAAAAGTGCTGCCTCCACCCCCACCGCTGACAGAAGCAACTGCCAAAATGTTTACATTTGTTTTTCCAGAGCTTTCCTGGAGACTTTTGTTTTCGTGCATCCACATACACACAAAATCAGCTTTTGTGTATTGTTTTTTTTTCTTTTTATGTAAATGGAAGTGTATTTTCTTTCTGCTTGTTTTCTTAACGATAGGTCTTCAAAGAAGGCTGTCCACAGGTGGTCACAGATCTACCACATTCTTTTTAACTGTCCCACAGTATTCCTTTATTTATTCCCTTATTTACAGATATTTAGGTTTTTCCCTTTGTTGTTGTTGCAAACACTACTGCAGTAAAAAAAATCATCACACATATTTCTTTCACATAGAAAATATGCAAAGATACATGCATTTTAAATCTTACCTGTCTACCATCAAGTCATTTTCTAAATGAGGTGCGTCCGTGATAGTGTATGAGGGCACACATTTCTGCCCATTCTTGCCAACACGAAATATTGCATTTGTGGTAGCCAGCCTGCACTGATCCTCACCTCCTGGCTTTCGTGTGTTTGTACTGTCCCTCCCACACTAAATTAGAGCCAGCCTGTGTGTGTGTCCAATAGAATATGGTGAAAGTGACCGTGTGGAATTTCTGAGACTTTGTCATAAAAACCTTGCTTGCTTATACTGCCTCCCCGGGGCGGGGCGGGGCGGGAATCAGTTGCCCTGACATAAGGCCACTCTAGCAGGTCTGTGGGGAGGAACTGAGGCTCCCTCCAACCTCTAACACCAACTTGTCAGCCATAGAAGTGGATCCTCCAGCCCCAGCCAAGCCTTCAATGACTAGCTTCATGAGAGCGAGACACCTCCAGATGAAACTGTCAGCCAAACCACTACTGAATTCCTAATGCACGGAAAGTGTTAGAGATAGTTGGTTTTTAAGACACTTGGGAGTGAATAGTTTATACAGCATTAGATACTTTTATGGACTAAGTGTGTCCCCCTCTCCACCCACCCACCCAAGGCATGTGTTGAAATCCTAACCCCCCGATGTGTTAGTATTAGCAGGTGAAGACTTTGGGAAATAATTAGGTTATGAAGGTGGAGCCCTTTGAATGGGATTAGTGCCCTTAAGAGAGCTTGCTATCTCTGCTTCCCACCATGTGAGAATAGAGCTCCATCCATTCATTCATTTGACTTGTTTTATTGACATACTCACTTTATTGCAGTGGTCTGGAACCAAACCCGCAGTATCTCCAAGGTGTGCCTGTGTATTTGCCTATTGGGTGAGTCTTTGATAATCATCGTTACATCCAACTCTATAATTCCTTCGTATCATCTTGTGCTTGCTTAGTGATTGTAATATTCTATTCCTGTGTTTGTTTTACTTTTTTAAAGTTTATTTATTTTGAGAGAGACAGAGACAGCACGAGTGGGGGAGGGTCAGAGAAAGAGGGAAACAGAGAATCCCAATCAGGCTCTGTGCTAATAGCACATGGGCCTGAACCCATAAAACCATGAGATTATTACCTGAGCTGAAACCAAGAGTCTAATGCTTAACGGACTGAGCCACCCAGGTGCCCCTCTATATTTTGAGAGAGAGCATGTGCATGCATGAGTGGGCAAGGGGCAGAGAGAGAGAGAGAGAGAGAGAGAGAGAGAGAGAGAGAGAGGGAGGGAGAGAATCTCAAGCAGGATCCACGGCCAGTGCAGAACCTGATGTGGGGCTTGGTCTCAAGACCTTGAGATTATGACCTGAGCCAAAATCAAGAGTTAATCGTTTAACCTACTGAGCCACCCAGGAGCCCCTATCTATTTCTATTTCTACAAGATTATAAATTAGAACTTTTCTAGAAGTCTCCTTTGTTAAATAATTACCTCTGTTTTCTGGACCATATATTGTTCATTTTGGTTTCTCTTTCATGCTATTCATTTTCTTTAAATGTTTGTTCCACTGCATGTATAATTAAGGACTAAGCTGATGCCAGGTAGCTGGTTCGGGTCTTCTCACTCCAGGTGTAGGGTATTTCTTCACCAGGCCCCTCCCCTGGTTGGGAGGCCTGACTGCAGAACACTGGAGGTGGTGGTGTGGCAGGTCAACAGTGAGTGTCACCCTTGGGTGCCAGGGCATCAAGCAGGCAGACATGCTGGGGCCTCTCACGCCTAGTCCCTCCCTGATCAGTATTCAGAGGTTCATTTGTTTCAGGGATTTGATTTTATTTTTTTAATAATCTAATTTTACGTTTTCTTAGATCAAACATTTACATAATTCCAAAGTCAAAACCATACAACAAAGGGGATAAGCACTTGCTATAGAGTCTTGCTTCTATTCCTGTTCTCTTCTGCCACCTAGTCCACCCTCACAGGTGATCATATTTACTTATTTGGGTTTATTCTGGTTTTTGTCTTTTACATTTCTCCTCCTTTCCATCACAATAGACACTACTGTCCTGCAGACACTTGCACCTTGTCTTTTTTTGTTATTCATTAATTCATTTTTACCCACAGTCATTTATAAAAGTCATCTGCCTATACATGTTGGAGTATGTGACTGCCCTAAAGGGATGCACTATTTTATTTGTGCATATTTCAGCCAAGTTTAAAGTAATGACTTAATATTACTAGTTGCTAAAAGCAAGATAATTGGCATATTGAATAGCTTTCGGGAGGGTTGTTGACTTTGAATTTTCAGGAACTTCAAATTCATTAGTAAACTACTTAAAGATTGTCGGAATCATTCCCGTGCTCAAAAACAAAATATAGGAAATGTACCAATTTGTATAGCCTTATTTCTACAACTTGTACCTTTCCCCAAGTTTTTAAAATTTTCTGTGAGGCAAGTACACTCACTTCTTGTAGTTTTATTTCGATCTTTGCAATTAACGCTCGGAATGCTTTGTAAACATCACCATTTGCAGCTCTGCTGAGTGGCCAGCCCCACCACAGTACCCTCACGGTTTAAAAGGATGATCATGGGTATCTTCAGTCGTTTTCTCCCCAGACATCCCCTCTTATTACTTGTTAATGTTTTGCTTGGGAAACACACACACACACACACACACACACACACACACACACACAAGTACAAAGAATGACATGACAAAAAACCAGTGTAACCTCCACTCAAAAGTGAAATAACATCAACATTCTGTTGTGTTTGCTTTATCTTCTAAAGAAAATCCAAACAGCACTTACAAAGTCGAAGTGCCCTGCGACTCCTCTCTCAATCCCACTCCCCCTTTCTACTTCTCCAAAGGCGATTATCATCAGAAATTTGAATTTCTTTATTTTATGACTTTTTCCTTTGACTATATACAGTATTTAATTGTATTGATTTGTATCATTATAAACAGTACCTGATGTTCTACAATTTGCTTTTTCCATTATTTTCTATATCCACGTTGATACACATAGGTCTTAACTATCTTAACTCCATATAGATGCCATCATTTACAAGTACCACAATTCATTTCTCCCTTATCAGCTTGATGGATATTCAGCTGATGCTCAGAGTTTATGACAAGCAGTTATCATTACTATCACAACCAATGCTATCTGTATCTCCTTGTGGGTAAGTGCAGTAAGCAGGATATATCTTAGAAATGAAACTCCCGAGTCACAGGCTATGCACATTTTCACATTTATTGCCAATTGTTTTCCGAGATGTTTACTGCCAACTTAACAGTCTTATTGGCAATTTACTCAAATTTCCTTTTTTCTACATCCTGGCCGGCACGTAGTATTATGAAGCTTTATAATGTTTGCCATTATGATCTGCGTGAAATAGTATTGTGTTGCTTTACTTTTGTATTTTCCTGATTACTGGTGAGTCTGAGTATGCTTTCACATTTATTGATCATTTGGGTTCCCTATTCTGTGAATGCCTGCTCGGATATTTTGCTCCCTTTTTTATTGGGCTCTTTGTCCTTTTCTTACTGACTTTTAGGTCTTTGTGCATTTGGGACAGTAATCTTTTAAATTTGTATTAAATTCCAAATTTTAAATCTGTTGCCGATCCTTTGTTGGAAACAACATAATACAACAAAAAGCCCACCTCTCAACAAGATCAATGTAAGAAGATAACAATCTTTGACTTAAACCTTCTCATAAGCCCTGAAGCCAGTCTTACTGGGCACAGGGCTTTGTGCAAAGTAAAGGGAAAAAGCAGTATCTGGTGGCAGTACAGAATGGTGTGTTATATTCCTGGTGTTCTTGAAATGTAACACGGAATGCAATTCCATGTGTGATGGCAGCATGCTTGTGACTTGGAGAACATTTCGGCTTAGAAAAGAGGCAAGTGCTTGAAAGTGAAGGCATTCTCATGCTGCTGCGTTCTTTGGTGGAAAGAAAGACTGTCATCTGAAGGGTTATGTCATTCCTCCCAGATGTAAAAGACTAAAAAAAGCAAAGAGGGCCTTTGATCTTCATTTAATAAATATGGAATCATCAAGGCTCTCATACTTCGTGCAAACTTAAATTTGAAACAGATTCAACGCCGAGGGAGAAAGATGGTGGGAGAACTCTGGAAAGGGAATCATGAAGTGGTCGCATCTCAAAACTTCACGGTTGAAGAAAGGAGTGTTGTCCTTTCGGCTGGACCCAAATCACTGGACAGGATAAGGAGTGTCAGCCCCGAATGGTCATGCGAAGTCACCCATTTTTACCTCTAAGGACAAATATCATCGGCCTGAGCGTGCCAGGTGGGAGAGCAGCTGCACAAAAGAAAGCGCGCAAACCGAGGTGCTGTGTTCCCCTTATCCGGATGTGTGGGAATGTGTGTCTCCACTGAGGCGTCACCAGGTTCCTGTTCTGCCTGAACCGCCAGCCAAGAGTGGGTGCCTCACCTCCTGCTCTCCTTCCACTTCTCCATGGACTGTTTCTTTCCCTGTGGGTCCCTGGATCCCAGAGCAGCTGCAGGAATGCCTGTTAACACCTACGCATGCATGGTAAACAACCATTACGCCTAAAGCACGTTTTCAGTGGGAGAGTGGAAATAGTCTCCACTTGACTTCTCAGATGCTACGCTTCGTGTCATAAATCGTAAGTCATGGTATTGGGGGGAACCTTTTCCTTTTGCTCTGTGAGGGCAGGTGAATTGTATTTCTTACTTCGAATGCACTCTTGTGTTTAAGCCACAGTTTCTGATAAAGGCATAAGTTTGATTTCCCTCACTGCAGAACGAGTTGCACACAGATTCACTTACACAATTTATGAAATAACTCCTGAAGTATTTGTGAATGTACTATGATGGGAAAACATACATAGAAACAGGAAGATAGGGGTTGTGGGAGGGGGGATGGGTTCAATGGGTAAGCGGCATTAAGGAATCTACTCCTGAAAAGGGGCGCCTGGGTGGTTCAGTCAGTTAAGTGGATGACTTTGGCCGAGGTCCTGAATTTGAGCCCAGCGTCAGGCTCTGTGCTGACAGCTCTCTACCCCACCCCTGCTTGCACTATGTCTCTCAGAAATGAATAAACGTTAAAAAAAAAAAATTAAAAAAAAAAAAGGAATCTACTCCTGAAATCATTGTTGCACTATATGCTAATGTGAATGTAAATTTAAAAAAAAGAAAGAAACAGGAAGAAAAGAAATCACAAGATGTGTATTTAATACTTCTGCTAGGTCTCAGAGCATCTTTTGGGTAGGATCACTCAGGATTTTTCAGGATATTTCAGGCAGTGTTCCCCAGAGCATGGACTGCATCTCACCATCTGAGGGGATGCAGATTCCTGGGCCTCTTGCAGGAAATGTTGAGTCAAAACCCTTAGGGTTAGGCTAGCAAATTGAGTTTATTAACAAACCCCCGATTCTTTTTTTCTTTCTTTTTTTTTTTTTTAATTTACATCCAAATTAGTTAGCATATAGTGCAACAAAGATTTCAGGAGTAGATTCCTTGGTGCCCCTTACCCATTTAGCCCATCCCCCCCCCCACACCCCCTCCAGTAACCCTCTGTTTGTTCTCCGTATTTAAGAGTCTCTTATGTTTTGTCCCCCTCCCTGTTTTTATATTATTTTTGCTTCCTTTCCCTTGTGTTCATCTGTTTTGTGTCTTAAAGTCACAAACCTTTGAGAATACTGTTCTAACCTAATGCTCTTATTTTCATGATATGGAAATTGAAGGTCAGAGAGGAAAAGACCCTGGCCCAATGTCACACAAGTTAGCAGTTCTTTGCCCAGTGCCTAATATTTGGAAGTCTGTTCTATTGCTAACCTGATTTCATTCTCATTTTTATAACATTTTACTAACACTGTGTGGTTTGTTGTTTCCTTGCATTGTTATGTGCCAGCTGCATTTTTTTTTTTTTTTTTTTTTTTTTTTTTTTTTTAGTAGAAAAGATTTAGAACTTTTTTTCTGGTCCTCTTCTCTCAATTCTTAGAGCAGACCAAGGTGACCTCCAAAGGTAGATGATAAGAAAAGAAAGGAAAAGAAAGAACAATGGTGTTCCAGATCAACTGAGCCCATTTCTTCACATCCTGTTTCACTTTGAATGAACTACAGTTCGTTGTTCCGTACTCTGCTGAAAACACAAGATGGCAAACCCCTTCAACGCCAGCACCTATGTCCTATTCTTTTTTCGTTGCCCCTGCTATACCTAGGACAGCACCCAGAAGCGACCTACGGTTGACCCTTGAACAACATGAGGGGTCAAGGGCACCCACCACTCATGCAGTCAAAAATTCCTGTATAACTTTGGACTCCCCACAAACTACCACTAATGGTCTACTGTTGGCTGTTGGCTGGTTAGCTGTTGACCAAAAGCCTTCTTGATACCATAAACAGTCAATGAACACATATTCTGTGTCTTATATGTATTATATCCTGTATTCTTACAATAAAGTAAGGTAGAGGAAAGGAAACATTATAAAGAAAATTATAAGGAAGAGAAAATACATTTACAGTACTGGATTGCATTTATGAAACAAAATGAACATGTAAATGGACCTGTGAACTTCAAACCTGTGTTGTTCAAGGGTTAACTGCAGTAAGAGACAGCAAAGGATAAGAAGATAAGCTCCAGAATAAAAGGAACCCCAAGTGGGGACTGCTACTCTTTGGGGGTATGTTTAGCAGTTTTGCCCCAGGACGCATTTTGAAAATTTTGCACCCACTGTGATTCTTGTATAAACTTGTGAAGTGTCATTGAAGATCTGCTCCTGAACTCTTCTTTACCTTTTTTTTTTTTTTTTTTTTTAGGTAATAGTCTCAGGTACATATGTATCTTTTCATTCTTCATTAGTCACTGGGACCCGCTTTCTCTCAATCCACATTCTGGCTCTTAGAGCGTGAACAGGGGAGGGGCAGAGGGAGAGGGAGACACAGAATCTGAAACAGGGTCCAGGCTCCGAGCTGTCAGCACAGAGCCCGACGCAGGGCTCAAACCCACGAACCGTGAGATCGTGACCTGAGCCAAAGTCGAAGGCTTTCAACCGACTGAGCCACCCAGGTGCCCCAAAGTAGTAATCTATTAAAATTGATATGTTATTTAAATCAAAATCTATGGTTAAAATAATCCCTGGGATATTGACAGCTATTGGCACATACCACATCTTTCTTACAACTGTGTTTGTCATGGTCAGTTCTTGTCCACCATTCAGTTCTTTGCCAAAGAAGTGCTTAACCAAAACTCCATTCAGTCTTCTTCCTAATTCACTATTTCTCTTATAGAATTGAACATATCTCATAGTTTCACTGATCAGTCTAAGCACAGATGACTCCCACAATTGAGCCTCATGCCGACCTTTCAGAGATGTCTGAGTTCCATGTCTCCAGCCACCCAAGGTCCATTTCCATGGATATCCCATTACCATTCGCAGTCACACCCCACCTCCATGGTGGCAACCTTCTGGGTATCAACTGTGGATGTGCCTTCTTGATGTTAATGACATAGTGAACTCAGCCATTCAATAAATATTATGGGTGTCCTATTCTGTTACAAATTGGGTTAGCTACAGAGAATACAGCAACAATGACAGACGAAACTCCCTGCCCTCAGGGGATATATACTATGTAGAAGGAGATGGGTTTTAATTAAGATTCATATGTGCATTTAGGTTGTGATAAATATGTAGATTGGTTTTTAGATAGTGATCAATTCCAAAGAGAAAAAAAAAAAAACATGATTATTATTTTACCAGAACAAAATTAGGCTGATGAACCAGGAATGACCTGCTTAGCTTATGAATCTAGCTGACTGTCCAACCTCTGAGCAGACTGGCTGGCATTTTGGTGTGGCTTTGTTGCCTACACTTGCCTCTCTCTGCCCAGCTGATGAGAGCTACAAAGAACACACTACCATCCCACTGTGATTCTTGTGTATCTCTCACTGCAAGCACTGAACAACTTAGATGGGCTGTGGAGTTTGCACAGTTTCTTGAGCTGACCACAAGCATCTCCCTTTCTTTGACACTGGGTTGCCCACACATTACTGTGTCCTCAGGATAAACCCAGTGCACCTGTTCTGCCATACAAAATCCTTTGCTCTCCTATCTGTTGTGTTAGTGATGTTAACTGTGGACCTACTTGTTGAAGGACCAGTTATTGGCCTAGTGCCATTGAACATATATTGATGAGGAGGAACATGGCAGTGAAACTTGGTGCTTATGAACATCTCTGCATCTCTACCTTGGTCAAATTTGCTCTCTCACTTTGGTCTCACGATATCTTATCAGCTCTACTGCAACAACTTTATGAAATATTGTGTAGCTGTAAGTAATTTCCTTCTGTGTTATTGTGCAATACAAAGGCTGGAAATGACTCCAGCCTTTCAAGAATACAAGGCATAAGCACAATGCTTAAATATAATAAGACTCAATGCACAGTAGTGGTCATTGTGATTGATCTTCCCTCTCCTTAAGAGGACCAGATCTGACCAAATCATACCTTCTTCTTGAATTTTGGCCTTGGCCATCCCTGCTTAGATATTTTTCTCCTCATTCATAATTCTGCTTCACTTTTCACAATTTTTTGTTAATTTGTAGTTCTTGTTCTCAAAATGGTAGCGAGAATATCAGAGATATTGAAGAAATTTAGTATCATGCAGTAGCAATGGAATTTTTGGATTTTTTTTCTTATAACTTTTTCTTACTTTTTTTCTTGTAAACTTTCCTTACTGTAAGTCTTTATTTTAATTCCAGTTAGTTAACATACAGTGTTATATTAGTGTCAGGTGTACAATATTCTGATTCCACAGTTCCATACATCACCCAGTACTTACCACAAGTACACTCCTTAATCCCCATCACCTATTTCACTCCGTAACCATCAATTTATCCTCTACAGTTAAGAGCCTGTTTCTTGGTTTGTCTGTATCTCTTTTTTTCCTTTGCTCATTTGTTTTGTTTCTTAAATTCCACATATGAGTGAAACCATACGGTATTTGTCTTTCTCCAACTGACTTATTCCACTTAGCATTATACTTTCTAAGTCTATCCATGTCATTGCAAATGGCAAGATTTCATTCTTTTTTATGGCTGAATACTATTCCTGTATATAAATATATCACATCTTCTTTATCCATTCATCAATCGATGTACACTTGGGCCTAACTTATAAATACTTTTGCAACAGAAAAAATTAAAATAGAGATTAACAAAAGTTAAAAATTACGTGTAATCCCACTGCTCAGAGATAACCACTGTTAGATGATTCTGGTATTTGTCTTTAGATAAATGAGGATACATATTTAAAAATTTATATATCTATTTATTCAAAAATGGAATTGCTCCATATATAATGTTCTATAACTTAAATATGTGCATGAATCATAATGTGCTTTTCATCATTTTTTAGGATTGCGCAGTAGTCAATTATACAATGCAATATAATTTGAAGCAAACCGATCTCTTGTTGGATTTTTAGTGATTTAATTTGTTTGCTGTTACGTTGTAGTTTTTTGCCACTTTTTTTTTTAAGAGAAGGAGTAGTGGAAAGGTGGCTCTCAGCAAATATTTCCAAACATGTCAAAATACCCCTAACATGTCCTGAGATGATAGAGACTCAGTCCAGTTTCCCACACTTTGTTTAGTAACGTCTTAGGGACATCAGTCACCAATTCACTGTGACCATTACCAAGGCCTTTGCCTCCTCCCTTCCTCCTCTGTCACTTACTGGAGGACACCAGCCCAGCCTTCAAGGAGCTTCTCGACTCCTTAGCATAGGACTAATATTCGGGGGGGGAGGAAATACTTAGGTAAGGTTTTGTTTTGTTTTGTTTTGTTTTTCATATATATAAGCATAATATATTTTTTTAGTTGAAGTTTAGTTGACACACAGTGTTACATCCGTCTCAGGTGTACAACATAGTGATGTGATAACCCCATATGTTATACTGTCTCACTGCAAGTGTAGCTACTGTCTGTCCCATACCACACCACTATGATACAATTGGCTATGTTCCCTATGCTGTACCTTTAATCCCCATGGCTTATTCTTTTCATAGCTGGAAGCTGGTACCTCCCATTCTCATTTACCCGTTTGTCCCATCCCCACACACCCCACCCCTCTGGCAACCATCAGTTTGTTCTCTGTATTTATGGGTCTGTTTCTATTAAGCAAGGGTTTTAAGAAGGCATTTTTGGTTTACTCTAATAGAGGTTAAACAGCCAGATTTTGTGGTACATATATAATTGGTGCAGAGATGTTCTTTAAACTTGAATCTTACATTTATTACTAATCTAAACATACAGAATATCAAACATACCATTTCCTAGTCTTGTATTTTACTTAGCACGTGCCTAAAAAACAAAAGATAATCTTACTGCTTATTCTCACATAACAAAAAGATTAGCTGAATATCACAAGAATTGGAAAGGGCTCCATAATCAGTGGCAGATATGTTTGGCGTTGCAGAATGACAGTAATTTTGAAGAGGAAGTGAGATTAAAATAGAGCCTGATGGCTAAGTATAGGCCTGGGGTCCTGGAGCTGTAGCCTGTTTACAAGAAATCATAGATGTGGAGGCTCCAGTTTCTAGAATTCAGAGATCCACATTAAATACACCGGCCTCTGTGAGCTGTATTAAAGTTAATGGCAAGCTAGGATTAACTCAGCATTATGCAAGACAGGTGTAGCCCCCAGTCTTCTGACAAGTTGCCAACATGGGCAAAGTTTGAAACTGTTGACTATATGTTGGTAAGATGTAGACAATATTCAATGGAGAAGAAAGCATGGTTTCAAAAATACAGTTAAATCTCACCTTTCTGCAATAGATCTAATATGTGACTAGTATTAGTCAACAGAAGGTAAATGTGTAAAAATATAACTAATAGATTGCTTCTTTCAAAACTAATCACTGTATAAACTGTGGCAGGCACCATTGGGAAGAGCTTACACGTAGTTTGGATTCTTATAGTTAATGAAATCGATCTAATGACCATTTAGATGAGCCACCATCATCTTAAAGGTATTCTACACCAACCCCAAATGTAACTCTTCATCTCCGAGTGATTCCATTCCCATGTTTCCTCCATCAGTAACGCCACATGAAACAATCAAGTCCTTATTGTTGACTATTCCTTTCAAATATTCTATCTTCCAACCATTCCTTTCTAATCCCACAACACAATCCAGGCCCTCACCCCCTCCTAACAGGTTTCTGTGCCTCTGGTACGTCCCTCTTCCCAAGATATTCCACCTACCATTGCTAACACGGTATGTTGTCTTTCTGAAAATATTCATTTTATCAGATAAACCCAGTTTCAAACTTGCCCTTGATTCCCCCCAAATTTAATTCCTGGCACATAGTAGGTTTTTAAGAAACGTCGAATGCTTCATGAACTCATTGGTTGGTTTCCCAAATGTGAGGTTATGGTTTTGTTTTAGCTTAAACATGTGATTCACTAAGCTCAAATTCTTAACTATGGTACTATACTTCTCCCAGGTTATTTTCATTTACAACTAATAAACGAACCGTGGCATTGTAAAATGATTGTTGGCAGTAAAATAAACTAAGGAGATTAAAGCTTTAAGTACACTTCAATCTTATGAAATAATTTGGAGTCACAATCTAACGTGTGCTTCATTAAAACTTGAATCATTCACAATGTGTGTCTTTAAGGTGAAGATACTGATTTCCATAATCCTCACTTGCAAATCAGCCTCATTATTTCCTACGTCTCTGTGTATGCTCAACCCTTTTTTCCCCATTCTTTTATTTTTAGACCCAGCCAACCTGCCAATCATCTGTCTATGAACTGCTCATGAGCAAGACCGTCACTAAACAGGATTGTAACGTTAGGGTTTTTGGTTACTGCATAAATGTTTGTAAATCAGTCGAATACATTCAGCATGTGGAGTTTAATTGTTTTACACCGAAGAGAAGTTTTACATGAAACGTTAAATGTTTGCATTTGGAGTGGAAGTCCTTCTCCTCCTCCCCATTCCCCCACTTAAGATTTCCAAAGGTTGTGATAATTTAACTTTAAAGCAAGGTCTGGTAAGAACCTATAGTCATAGAGCTATAAATGATGCGTATGATCAAAGTTCACAAACCGAACGAAACCAGTTAGTTGGTTGAAATAGTTCACAGGGTGATTATGGTGTATCGTGTCCTCTCCAGCACCCAGGTAGGTAACCATTGCTGACTCTTTACCAGAACCAGGTTTTAGAGCCCTCAATATCAGCGGAAGGGAGAATTTCTCTTTTTTCTCAGCTTCGTTTTTATCACTACTTCTGAAAGATGTACAACTTGCTGATCAGTGACTGAAAATGAGGGAAATGAGGTCGATTAGCCAGATCTATTCTGGCTAATATTGAACGATTCTGGATAATTCGCTCCTGAATAATTGACTGGAATATGCATATCTCTTTGGTTCACAGTTATAAGCTCTTTCAGCTCTTCTGATGGCACACTCCAAATTTTCTAATTGTAGGCTGTGTCAAGTTGCCCATGTTCCAAGCAGACTGGGGAGAAATGTGGGAATTTAGCTTATGCTTCAAAGTTATTTAAAACATGTATCGCTCTTCGAAGCTGCTTTAGACTCTATTGCCAATAAGCTAAGTTTAACATTTCTCTCGGTGTGCTGGGATGATGTTGCTACTGTAAATTGCTATTGTGTAGATTGGAACTTTAGACAGTAATTATATATTCAGAAGGCTCTAAGCCAAGTTCTACTACATGTTTCTTGATAATTTTGCCTCCAGCCAGTGTGATAACACTAGAAGTTACTCATCGTGAAGTACAAGACAACGCCTGGGGCTGAATCTGAAAAGCCCCACCAGTGATCACCAAGCAAGTTATTCCCTGCTGAGGAGGAAACCAGCAGCCATATATAATATAATACAGGAGAGATGCAGGGATTTCCTGTCTGATGTCTGATGGGCATTATTTTTCAAGTCCTCCAAAATCATTTTTACACGGGGAGCATTGTCTTCTTCACCATAAACTTTCTAGTTTATTTTAGCATCACTAAGACTGTTTTGTTCTTTGAATTAGAAACTGTTCAAAAAGTGCATACTGTTGATTTGATTCCGTTTGCACCAAATAATAAATAAAGAGCATTGAGTGTGGTGATTTGAGGTACCACAAATAGATTTCTGGAAAAGCTACCTATTACAATGGGCTCTTCCCTTCTTTTTTTAAGATGAATCAGTGATTCTGATATTCATAAATACAGGCTCTGGTTTACCCGTGGGTTGTGCTCCGTAAGTGTGTTTTGAAGTCAGCCAGTGGACGCAGTGAAAACGCCAAGGACTTTTAAGTAAGTCAGGCCTGGTCAAATCTTGATTCTATTATGTCTTGGCTAGATGAAGTCCCTCAACCTTTCAGGGCCTCATTTTACATGTGTAGAAAAGGAATAACATCTTCCATACTGAGTTGTAGAAAGCTTAAAAGAGAATGTGTACAATATACAAAGCATAGAGCCTGGGATGTCGTAAGTATTCAATGATTAACTGTAATGGGCAGTTGTTGTCAAAATTTAGGATTAACAGCGGGAATATGGGTTACTACACTATGCATTAAAATGAGTTTCTGTAGAATAGTCTTGAAACCTCATCTTATTTAAAACCGAGGTGAACATGTTTTCTAACAAATAAGGTTAAATTCTGAAAAAACATTTCAGACTAAATTTTTACAATTTTGTAACGAAATTAGCTTTAACCTATGGGGAAGAATATGTACTTTTACAGGCCAAAGAAATTTTTTTTTTAAGTTTTATTTGTTTATTTTGAGAGAGGGAGAGAGAGAGTGTGAGCATGCATGAGTTGGAGAGGGGCAGAGAGAGAGGGAGAGAGAATCCCAAGCAGGCTTCAACAGTGCAGAGCCTGATGTGGGGCTCAAACTCACAAACCATGAGATCATGACCTGAGCCAAAACCAAGAGTCAGATGCTTAACCGACTGAGCCACCCAGGTGCCCTGCCAAAAAAGACTTTGCTCAGAAGAAAGTCACCAAGGGCACCTGGGTGGCTCAGTAAGTTGAGCGTCTGACTCCTGATTGCACCTTGGGTCATGATCTCACAGTTCGTGGGTTCGAGCCCCACGTTGGGCTCTGTGCTGACAGTGCAGAGCCCGCTTGGGATGCTCTCTTTCTCTCTCTCTTTGACTCTTCCCCGCTAGCACATGCACTCTCTTAAAAATAAATACAGTTTAAAAATTAAAAAAAGAAGGAAGTCACTGAGAATAGTGGCAGTGTTTTTGACATTGCAAGTTTAATATCTGACAGTATCTGAGAAGAAGCAAAATAGAGGAAACTCTAATTCTTCATCCTTTCATGTGCATAGAGCTTTAGGGTTCATAAATTTGTTCATAGGCATTATCATAGGGGTCATCCCCATTTTACATATGGAAAAACTGAAGCTCAAGCAAATTCACTTGCCTGAAGTTACGTGGTAAATTAACAGCAAAACAGAAACCAGAATGAGTTCATTTAATGCATGGAAATGTTTGCCAAGTGTATGCTAATACTGGGGATCTGGAAATAACTATATCCCCCACCCCGCACTCCCATCCCCTCTCCCAACACCACGCACAAAACAGGCCCTCCCCTCCAGGATTCTCCTTTCTGTTTGGAGCAAATAAGGCCCCCTCCTTGCTTGCAGCTATAAAAAGATCACAAACTGGATAGCTTAGAAACAACAGAAATGTATTGCTCGCCATCAATGATAGCGTGACCAGGTCACGGGTGAGGGTGAGGGGCCCTCGTTGGGTTGCAGGCTTTTCTGTTGTGTCCTCAAGTGGTAGAAGGGGCTAGGGCACTCTCTGTGGACTCTTGTATAAAAGCACTAATCCTCACCCTCATTTCATGACGTCAGCACCTCCCAAAGTCCCCACCTCCTACTACCATCACACTGAGTATTAGGATTTCAATATAGGAATTTGGGGGTGCTTCCCCGACCGTCCACACAGATCGCCAAAGTTCTCAGAACCAGAGAGGGTTCTTGTTACACCAAGGCAGAGGGGTGCTGGCAGTTCCAGAAAGTCCTATTTTTATTTTTAACTACATAATAGTTGACCACTAACAAACTGTTGGTCTGGTCCACTTTTTGAAGCACCAAAAGTCAAGTCTTATTTTCTACAATTTGGCGATAGTCTATGAGTATTGTTCTCTTTAAACAGTTTTTTAAGGGGCATCTGGGCGGCTCAGTTGGTTGAGCAACCAACTTTGGCTCAGGTTGTGATCTCATGGTTCGTGGGTTCAAGCCCCACAGTGGGCCCTCTGCTATCAGCATGGAGCCTGCTTCAGATCCTCTATCCCCCTCTCTCTCTGCCCCTCTCTGGCTCACTCTGTCTCTCTCAAAAATAAATAAACATTTAAAAAAAAGTCTTATTATAAAAGCTACATTAATTAAAAAATAAATAAAAGGTTTTTAAGGGGCACGTAGGTGGCTCAGTTTGTTAAGCATCTGACTCTTGATTTCAGCTCGGGTCAGGATCTCACACTTTGTGAGATCGAGCCCCACCTAGGGTTCTGCGCTGACAGTGCAGAGCCTGCTTGGGATTCTCTCTCTCTCTCTCTCTCTCTCTCTCTCTCTCTCTGTCTCTCTCTCCCTCTCTCCCTTTCTCTCTGCCCTTCCTCGGCTCGTGCTCTTTCTTCAAATAAATAAATAAACTTAAAAAAAATAAATAGTAAGGTTTTTTAAGTGCTTTATAAGTGAAAAACAAAGAAAAAAGAAAAACTTTGCATTCCTGTTTTGGTGAGCTCTAGTAATGTTGAAAAAGACATACGCATGAATATCTAGGATACATCCTCGTTTTTAAGAGCAGAAAGTATGGCTTCACTTTCCCCCCCTTTTGCAGTGTTCACAGCATTTTAAGAACAGAATCTGTGATTAAATAAATGGGGGGTTTTGACGTTTTCAGGATTCAGATCATGAGTGGGTTTTATTACTTTTCTCCAAAGCATAATATATTACTGGGTTTCTCTTCCAATGCCCAAGCAGCTAATAGCTTTGTTGAACTGTGTTCTCTTCTCCACAAAGGAAATTCTAATTAACTCAAGCACTTTGATTCAACCTCTGAGCAATTTAAAGATGGGGGTTGTGTTACAGTTGGTCTTAGTTTTTTCTAATGTCCTTTGTTAGCCTCATAAAAACGTCTATGGATATGAATCTTAATAGATTTCAGTTCTGTTCTATTTTCACATTCCTGCTTGTCCTGAGGGAGTAGTATAGTTTGGTTATTGTTGGTCTGGCACGCAGCTGGAGGAAGAATGTGGAGTTTATGGGAGCAGGGGGCCTCTGTGCTTGTTGCTGCTGCCAGAAATGTGTATCTTGCAACATCTAGGTTTTGCACAAGACATGTTATGAATGGAACCACACACCTTGATGGGTATAAGAGAGCCTGCTGAGGTTGAACTTACTTGTGTGTAACTTATTTTGTCATGGGTGGGGGAGATAGAAAGATTATCCATATTCTGGGATATCTTACCTCCTTTTTCCTCCTCCCATTCTTTTCAAATGGCCTGGCTTCTACCCTTAGAGAGAGTTACTAGCTTGAGTTAAGGTACTGTGTCTTGAGGAGTCCTCTTAACATGTTGATCAGAGAGTTTATCCGTCACCTCAAAGAGCAGAGGCTAGCACCTTGGCACAGTTGTACATGGGAAGTGCATATGATGAGAGAGACGTAAGTGCCAAGTTCAAGGTTACACGGCTAGCAGCTGCAACCAACCCTCTTCCTTTTCTCCCAGGCTTTCAACCTGCTCGTGGCTTTGCTTCTTTTCCCAACCAGCCTAGACTCTGGGCTGAATCATTTCAGCTTCTGCCTCACTCCCTCCACCATCCCTCATCCCTCAACCCATCCACTCCTTCCTGCATTAACTGCAGTTTGTCAGGCTGCTGGTAAAACTCACTGCGTCAGGAAGATCATCCCACCTTACGGCCTCTTCCCACTTTGCCTGCTCTTCCTGGGCCAGCGCATCTCCACGGTTTCATCTACTAGACCTGTGCCCGCATGTTGCAACATTTTATCTGAAATGTTTGTACTCGGGGCAGTTCCAGACCCGTCTCCTCCCATTTGCTGGAGAGATTCATTCACATGTCCCAGACAGAATTCATCTTCTCTCTCTAATCTGCCCCTCCCCCTATTGACGGACCTAAGATCTTTGGAAGGGAGGCTGGGGGGAAGCCAATAAATCAAAAGCCAGGAAACTGAAGTCCTTTGCCTCTGACTCTCATCCGAAGCTAATTAGAGCTTAGTGCTTCAAAAGTTAGGTTGGCATTGCTTTATGCCTTCATCAGTAACCTTAGGATCTAAGTCGTTGTATGCACAAGTTCAGGGTTTCAGGATGGGACATGTTCATTCATTTACTAGGCGTCATTAATGATGCCAGATATGGACCTGGGATAAGGAGAGTTACGTAGATAAATAATATCTGAGTGTGCTGTTTTCTTTATACGCACTGGGAGATCCTCAACATTTCTTGAATAACCAGTCTCTCTGAGATATACACGCTCCTAAATCCTTACACTGCCTACCTCCCCTCCTACTGTGTGAGTGATTTGTATTTAAAGCATTATCCTGAAGGAATACTTTGTGAAAAGGGGGTCATAAAGAAGGCCATTGATTTCCTTTGTGACTGATAAAACATGAATACCACATTGAATAGGGGAACATCCTAAACTGCAGCCAGGGAAGAAAGATAGGTGTGATGAAATCTTGCCTAAGGGCTGAGCAGTTGGAGAAGGTTTGGAGTCGTGGGGCAGATTCTGGGGGTGACTTGACTGTACCTATTGCTTAGACTTACCCAAGTCTCCGGGCTCCGTGGCCTTTGAGCACACCCACACCTCAGGTCTGCAGTTAACCTATCTGGCCATTCTCTCTCCAAAAAAAACATGATGATTTGGTTGTTGCTTCTGAATAAACGTTGTCAAAAATAAGGGTGCACCTGTCGAGGCTTGGCTTTTCTGCAGGGACATGTTAAAGTGGAAAAAGCAAGGAGCCAGGAGACCGTTTATGTTCCCATGAACTGTGCAGTGTGAACCGGGTCACCCTGTTTTCCCAGCTTCAGTTTCCTCTTCTGGTAAATGATCAATTTTTTTTTACTTCATGGCAAAATCTTTTGGGATCTCTAACAGAACACTTAGGAAATCTCCTCCTTTGTGAGAAATATGGTCTCATAATACAGAAAAAACCACTACCGAGGCGCCTGGGTGGCTCAGTCGGTGAAGCCTCTGACTTCGGCTCAGGTCATGATCTCACAGTTTGTGGCTTCGAGCCCCGGGTTGGGCTCTGTGCTGACAGCTCAGAGCCTGGAGCCTGCTTCGGATTCTGTGTCTCCCTTTCTCTGTCCCTCTCCTGTTAGCGCGCGCTCTCTCTCTCTCTCTTAAAAGTAAATAAACATTAAAAAGAAAAGAAAAACCTGCTACCTTACTCAAAGACTTGTTATTCTTTTTTTTTTTAATCTTAAATTTCTATGTGTATTTTATGCTTATGGCACATCTCAATTTGGACCAGACACATTTATTCGTTTATTTGTATGTTTATTTATTTTTGAGAGAGAGTGAGTGTGTATGTGCATGAGCGGGGTTGGGGCAGAGAGCGAGGGGGACGGAGGATCGGCTGGGTGTTGACAGCACAGAGCCCAAGGCTGGGCTCAAACTCACCAACCGCGAGATCATGACCTGAGCCAAAGTCGGAGAATCAACCAATCAACCGACGGAGCCACCCAGGTGCCCCGAAGACTTGTTATTCTAATGCGAAGGTAATTCCTGTGTTTTCTCCTTTTAAAACAATCCTTAGATTTGAAGTATTTTATTACTTGCTGGATTTGGAAAATTAATTTTAAAACTATGGTATGGAATTATAAATTGTGAGCTATAAGCAACCAAGACCCCTTGTAGAGAATAATGGTATATTTTAAAATGGGAAGATTTTACTGGGGCCTATGCACTTTAAGAAAGAGAATAGGAACCGGAAGAGTGGAGATGATGGAAAGCTGTTCCCAGGGACGGAGAACACGAAGAAAAGCAGGCCGGGGAGGGTGGAGTCTGGGTGGATATGATTCAAGTCAGAACATGCCTCTCTGTTGCTCAAGTGGCTGCTACCCTACTAAGTATAAAAGCGAAGTCCTTCCCACAGCTTTCTGGACTCTGTGTCCCGTGGCCCAGCTTTTCCGGCTCACCTCCTGCCTCCTTCCCTTTGGTCTTGTTGCACCAGCCTGCCCGTTTCTGGAATACCTTTCTAGCCCTGGGCTTCTTCGTCACCTGCCCTTCCCTAATCCTGGAATTCTCTCCCCGCTGTGGCTCCTTGTGTCTCTTTCTTCCAGTTCTACTCAAATGCCAGCATATCAAAGGGGCCTTTCCCGAGCACCTTCTCTCACTCAGCATCTTTCCTCTCCTTCACCTGCCTTTATTTCCCTCATACCCTTACCACCTACTGGTTTGCAACCCTCCTGAGAGCTTCCCAGGTGAAATCTGGAACTGGCCCTGTAAATGGAGGGCAGGGAGAGACCGAAGAAAGAGGCAGGTCACTCCACCTGCAGGGTGGCCATCGAACTTACACATGAGGCCTGTCTTGCACGGCAGCAAGACAGATGGATCTCCACACCCACCCGTCAAACTTTACATTTCTGGAAGAGGCCTCAGCTGGGTTCAGTCACCTACACCGTGCAGGTGTTCTCAACACCACTTTGCTGTCTCAAGGCTGTGTCCTTGGACCCGCCTCTGGGAGTGGGAAATGCAAGCAGAACCCACGTTCCAAGGACAGGGGAGTGGGAAGGAGCCTCCAGGTGCCTGGGTTCAGCTCGTGGGTCAATCGGCTGAATGGTCTTCCAATGCCACCACCCAGTGGCTGTTTGTTTATGTCCAGATGCTCCCCTCATGTAAACATCAGACACAGGGGAGAGGATATGCTTAATTATTACCATATCTCCGGCACCTAGACTTGTTTCATGGTAAATGCTTCACAAACAGTTCTTTTTACTTTTTAACGTTTACTTATTTTTGAGACAGGGAGAGACAGCATGAACGGGGGAAGAGCAGAGAGAGAGAGGGAGACACAGAATCCGAAACAGGCGCCGGGCTCCAAGCCGTCAGCCCAGAGTCCGACGCGGGGCTCGAACTCACAGACCGCGAGATCATGACCTGAGCCGAAGTCGGACGCCGGACCAACCGAGCCACCCAGGCACCCCGCTTCACCACAAACAGTTCTTGAACGAACATATGAAATCAGTCTGGGACATGCTCAATGATTAGCGTTGCCTCAGTTACCTCTCAGTGGGGGTGCACACAAGCACTTGGATAGTGCAGGTTCATTAGGGAGGTCTGGGCTATCGACTGGGAATCAGCAGCATATGTTGTGAAGTGCATGAGATCAGGCAGCGAGGAAGGAGAGAAGGGAAAAGCCAAGGATACATTCCTCAGAACACCAATCTGGAGGTCCCGATAAAGGAGAACGAATCTACGAAAAGAACATAGAAGGAGTAGTGAGAGATGGAAAATCAAAGCAAGGGGGAGGGATATCCCGGAAGCGAGCTCCAGAGGGGGCCCCAATGGGACAATGACAGTGTCAGATCCTGCAGGTGACACTGGGTCCTTGGAGCGGGGTCCCCTGAAGAGTGGAGGGAGAAGCCAGATGGCGATGGGTTGGGGATTAAGTCAGAGAGGAGACGGTAAGGGTAGAAGCTGGTGGCGAAAGAACAGTTAGTTGAGGCGGTAACAGAAGCCTACTTGAGTGAAGATGGCCGATTAGATTTGTCTGTTGAGGGAGTGAAACCCAGGAGGCAGAGGGATGAGATGGGTTTGAGGCTACGGATGAAGA
The DNA here is from genome assembly GCF_018350215.1 of Panthera leo. NCBI lineage: Eukaryota > Metazoa > Chordata > Mammalia > Carnivora > Felidae > Panthera > Panthera leo. The sequence continues at coordinate 141,748,475 of NC_056687.1, read as the reverse complement.
TCTGACCACTGTCAGTGGTAAAGCACCTCTTCTGTTGCTGAGGAGAAGGAGAAGGGGAAGGCACGGGGGTAAGTGACCCTGAGGTGGGACTTAGGCAGTGGGGCAGCAATGGGAGAATTTCTGTCCGAGGCGTGTTCTCCCTCTGTCTCTGTCTCTCTCAATAAAAGAAGAGGTAATGTTCCCCTGCTGGCAAAAGGGGAAAAGTAATGGGTGGACTTCTTTTTTCTTTTAAGGTCAATTTAATCGAGTTGATATTTATTTTTTTTTTTAATATGAAATTTATTGTGCAGGTTTCTCAAAAAATTAACAATAGATCTCCCCTATGACCCAGCAATAGCACTGCTAGGAATTGACCCACGGGATACAGGAGTGCTGATGCATAGGGGCACTTGTACCCCAATGTTTATAGCAGCACTCAACAGTAGCCAAATGACGGAAAGAGCCTAAATGTCCATCAACTGATGAATGGATAAAGAAATTGTGGTTTATATACACAACAGAGTACTACGTGGCAATGAGAAAGAATGAACTATGGCCCTTTGTAGCAACGTGGATGGAACTGGAGAGTGTGATGCTAAGTGAAATAAGTCAGACAGAGAAAGACAGATAACCACATGTTTTCACTCTTATGTGGATCCTGAGAAACTTCACAGAAGACCATGGGGGAGGGGAAGGAAAAAAAAAAAAGAACGGGTGGATTTCGAAAGAGAGGATCAGCTTTGAAATTCCCGCTCCCGGGAACGGGAAGGCATGCGGCTAAGGGAAACCTCCAGAGGGTGTCCGGAGGTGGCAGAGGCCAGCTGGGACTGGAGACCATGATTCTTGTAGCCACACCAGTGTTCCGTGCGGATTCCTCCCAGTCTTCAGGTGCGTAGGAATCACCTGGGGATCTTGCTGAACTACAGATTCTGACTCAGTGGGTCTGGGACAGGGCTGCGATTCTGCAGGTACCACAAGTTCCCCGGGTGATGCTGACGCTGAGGACCGTTGAGTAAAAGGTGGTTCTGCGGTTTTCTCCAGCCACACTCAGCAGCCCAGGGGTCAGAGTGGACCTGTGCAGAGGAGGAGCGCGGGCTGGAGCTCTGCCAGATGGGCTCCAGAGAAGGGAAAGGGGGGAAGGAAAGCTGAGGAGGTTAAGAGGAGCCCCTGATGCCAGGAGTCACAGGTCCAATGTGGAGAAAGACTTTGGAGATGCACGTTGGCCTCTGAGGGGTGGAAGTGAAGACATCAGAGAACTGAAATTAGGTATGAGTTGTTAGATTTGCTCGGCAAGACAGATCAAAAACAACCGACGCAGTTTCCAGAGTCTGATATATGAATGCACCTAATATTGCCAAACGCTGGAGGAAAAATGCCACCCACAATCAGGTCATAGAACTTTCTAAACACACACATGTTAAATCAAGTGCATTAAAATTCTTATCCTCTTTCTTTTTAAAGAAATGCCTCCTTTTTTCCTGTTATCTTTGCTCTGGATTTTACATTTCTACCGGGCAGAGATTTTACTTTGGGATTAACATTTACACAGCCCTACATTGCAGAGGAAGCTTGGCTGATCAGCATATTCAAATACTTTTCTTCTGGGCAAGCACATGGACTTAAATGATCCATGAATCTAATAATTCTCCATCAGGAAAACCTGTTACCATCTTTCTCTGTAGAACAGCATAATTCCATTATTTCACAGTTTTTCTTTGGAATAGGGCATCACCTACATTCTTAGAAACATAGCTCTGTTTGTAAAAGACTGAAATAATATGGCAAGCCCATGGTCTAAGTATTACACTGTCCAATTTAATTATTTTTGTAACAAGGACCTTTAAAAAAATTTTTTTAATGTTTATTTGAGAGAGAGAGAGAGAGAGAGAGACCACGCGAGCATGCAATCAAGTGGGGGAGGGGCAGAGAGACACGGAGACACAGTATATGAAGCAGGCTCCAGGCTCTGATCCGTCATTACCGAGCCCGACATGGGGCTCGAACCCACGAACTGCAAGATCATGATCTGAGCCGAAGTCAAATGCTTAACCGACTGAGCCACCCAGGCACCCCTAACAAGGATCTTTTATATTTGGATGACATTATTAACAATCTTTAGGATATAGTGCTGCATGATGGGAATAGAAACAGGCATAACGTAGGGATCCCCTGCCTTGGCTCTATTCAGAGACCAAAATACACTTGCGTAAAAGTCTTACAAACGACACCATGGCAGCATGTTCATTAAGTATCCTAATGAATGAAGAGTTCATCCTAAACACACCTTGAAAAGAAAGGTAAATCCAAGTCATTCAAAGCAAAAAAGGAGTTACCAGATTTTTTTGACTTTAGGATAATTGGAAGGCATCATTTCCAATTAGTGTCAGTTCTAATTCTGCCTTGAGTGCTGTATTTCTTTTTCAAAACCTGAAATCAATACTATTAGCAGTCGTTAGTTATCAACTAGCACTAATACTGAACAATTTAATGAATGCTTTAAAATCATCATAAATGATTTCAGACATATTAAAAGGCATAAAGAATAATATAACAAATACAAAATATTCTTTCATACTAGTCATCAGCTTTGCAGATACTCAATGTTTGTTGAATGAATAAATGATTCTCATTTATTATTAAATGCCTTGTCTCCATATTTATAGTATCCTTGGAGCCAAGGACAATGTTTTAAATTTGTCTTCCTTTCCACGGTGCCTATATAATGATGGTTACGTGGCTGGTATTCGATAAATACCTGTAAGTTGGTTGATTTTTAAGGGCTAGTTTTCCTATGTTTGTAGCTGTCTTTAAATTTGAACCCTAACCCATAGCTCTCTTGGCTCTAACCCAATAGTTAGCCTAATAAAATTATTTAATTGTAAGACATTATTGAAAATACCTCTACGAGCCTAAATTGAGAAAAACTGAAAACGGCTTAAGCTATAATTTTATCGTTCATTTTATTATTTCATGGTAACATCCTTTATTAATACATGCTGCTTTTAAGGTTTGAATTAAAAACAGGGACTTGTTTAAAATTCTGATTTCTAATTAGAGTAAGAATAAATCAAAGGCTGATATTGCAAAAATGGTTAAGGATAGATTCTTCTTACTAAAAAAACTGACTCCACTTCAGTTTTAAGAGTCCTCCCATGACTTCTAGAGATTTCACAGATCTCAGAAGTACACCATCACTTGCAATTATTTTCTGCTTCTTCCTGTAGTTTGCTCTTTCGCCATGGAGCTCAAGGATGTACACAACAAGCACTCTAATTATAAGAGTTCTTTATATATTCTGGAGACAAGTCGTTCAGACACACGATTTGCAAAGATTTTCTCCTGTTCTGTGGTTTGTTCTTTCAGGTTTGACAGTATCTTTTGCAGCACAAAAGTTCATTTTGATGAAGTCCAAATTGTCTACTTTTTGTTGATGCTCATGCTTTTGCTGTCACACGTAAGAATTACTTCCAGGGGGTGCCTGGCTGGCTCAGTTGGGAAACCATGTGGCTCTTGCTCTCGGGGTTGTGGGTTTGAGCCCCACACTGAGTGTAGAGATGACTTAGAAGTAAAATCTTTAGAAAAAATTCCTTCCAAATCCAAGGTCATGAAGATTTACCCTGTGTTTTTGTCGAAGACTTTTATAGTTTTGACTCTGCCAGTTAGGTCTTTGATCTCCTTTTTAGCTTATTACTGTATACGGTATGAAGGGCCCAACTTCAGTCTTTTGTATGTGGCTTTCCGGCTGTTCCAGCATCATCTATTGATGAGATGATTCCTTCCCTATTGAATAATCTTGGTACCATTGATGAAAGTCAGTTGACTGTAAATATAAGGATTTATTTTTGGACTTTCGGCTTATGCCACTGACCAATAACGTTTATACTTCTGCCAGTTCCATATTGCCTTTTTAAAAATCAGTCAATTATGGGGCGCCTGGGTGGCTTGGTCGGTTAAGTGTCTGACTTCGGCTCAGGTCATGATCTCATGGTCCGTGGGTTCGAGCCCCGCGTCGGGCTCTGTGCTGACAGCTCAGAGCCTGGAGCCTGCTTCCGATTCTGTGTCTCCCTCTCTCTCTGACCCTCCCCCATTCATGCTCTGTCTCTCTCTGTCTCAAAAATAAGTAAAACGTTAAAAAAAAAAAATTTAAAAATAAATAAATAAATAAAAATCAGTCAATTAAATTTTTTAATTCCAATGTAATTAACATACAGTCTTATATTAGTTTCAGGTCTACGATACAGTGATTCAATAATTTTATACATTACTCCATGCTTGCATGGTAAGTGTACTCTTAATCCCCTTCATTTATTTTATCCATCTCACCACCCACCTCCCCTCTGGTAATCACCAGTTTATTCTTTATATTTAAGAGTCTGGGGTTTTTTTGTCTGTTTTTTTTTTTTCTTTGTTCATTTGTTTTCTTTTTTAAATTCTATAGACGAGTGAAATCGTATGGTTTTTATCTTCCTCTGACTGACTTACTCATTTAGCACTATACCTCTAGATCCATCCATGTTGTTGCAAATAGTAAGATTTCATTCTTTTTTATGGCTGAGTAATAATCCTGTGTGTGTGTGTGCGTGTGTGTGCACACATGTTTATCCAATCATCTATTGAAGAACACTTGAGTTGCTTCCATACTTTGGCTATTATCAATAACGCTGCAATAAACACAGGGGTGCATATATCTTTTTGAATTCGTGTTTTCCTATTCTTTGGGTAAATACCCAGTAGTGGGATTAGTGGATCATATAGTAAATCTATTTTTAATTTTTTGAGGACTCTCCATACTGTTTTGCACAATGGTTGTACCAGGTTGCGTTTCCACTAACAGTCCTGAGGATTCACATTGTCTTGATAACTGTAGCTTTGGAGTGACTTTTTTTTTAATTTTTTTTTTTTTTTTGAGAGACAGAGACAGACAGAACATGAGTGGGGGAGGGGCAGAGAGAGAGGGAGACACAGGATCCGAAGCAGGTTCCAGGCTCTGAGCTGTCAGCACAGAGCCCGACGCGGGGCTCGAACTCAGGAACCTCGAGATCCTGACCTGAGCTGAAGTCGGACGCTTACCTGTCTGAGCCACCCAGGCGCCCCTGTAGTAACTTTTGAAATCGGAATTTGGGAGTCTTCCAACTTTGTTCTTCTATTTCAAGATCATTTTAGCTATTTTGAGCCTCTTGGATTTCATATGAATTTTAGGTTCAGCTTGCCAATTGGTACAAAGAAGCTAGTTGGGGCCCTGCTAAGGATTGCATTGAATCTGTAGATCAATTTGGGGAGTATTGTCATCTTAACAATATGAAGTCCTCCAGTCCATGAACATGAGATGTCTTTCCATTTATTTAGATCTTAATTTCTTTCAAAAATGTTTTATAGTTTTCAGAGTATAAGTTTATAACTTTTGTTCAATGAATTCCAAACTTTATTACTTTTGATTCTATTGTAAATGAAATTGTTTTCTTTAAAAAAATTTTTTTTTTAACGTTTATTTATTTTGAGACAGAGAGAGAGCATGAATGGGGGAGGGGCAGAGAGAGAGGGAGACACAGAATCGGAAACAGGCTCCAGGCTCTGAGCCATCAGCCCAGAGCCTGACGCGGGGCTCGAACTCACGGACCGCGAGATCGTGACCTGAGCCGAAGTCGGACGCTTAACCGACTGAGCCACCCAGGCGCCCCTGAAATTGTTTTCTTAATTTCACTTTGAATCATTCATTTATTACAATTTTTTACTCATCAGAGACACACAGAGGAAAATCCAACTGTTGTAGTTGCAGAGAAAACTTGGCTGATAGCCTGTGAATCAACATTTCTCAAAACATATTCCTTCAAATTCTATGTGAAGAAAGTGTTCTGTGTCAAATAATTTTGGCAGATGTTGACTTTCTTAAAGTTTCATGATACCTGTAAACATATAGAAGAGTCTGAGAAGTCAGGCAGCACCTTGAAGCCTTAAATCCTATAAAAAGCAAAGCTCTTTTGTCTAATTTGAGTACATAATCCTGAATGCAAATGATTTTCAGATCCTTCTTACAATGTGATAAGATACAGAATTTATGTGGCTGAGGTCTTGGAAAGACAAAATTAAGTCATTTCATAATTTTGCCTAGAGTAATAGTTAATGGTTGGTCATGATATTTGTTGTAAAATGCATTAAGTGCCAGTGGAGATAGTTCTCTTTGAAAGTGACATTTAAATTCGGTCAGTAAAATACGGCCTTTTGTTGAATTTTTTCCCTTGGATTAAATTTTTGAAATCGGTTTCCTAACTAAATGTTAATATCAATACTCAATAATAAGAGCAGGATACTTAAGACTGGAGGAATGGGGCCTTGGGGAACAATTAGATGAATAATAAGCACACAGTAATTTTAAGTTTAGGTAGGTAAGGTATAAAAAAGCAACATAGCCTGAAGAGTCGGACAGGCTCATGTGTGTCTCTTAGATCTACATGTATCGCTTGGGAGAGAGTGGACATATCTAAGGGCCTCCTGAATCTCAGTTTTGTCACATTAAAATGGTCTCTAGTTTTAAATTTTTTTTTTAACATTTATTTATTTTTGAGACAGAGAGAGACAGAGCATGAACGGGGGAGGGTCAGAGAGAGAGGGAGACACAGAATCCAAAACAGGCTCCAGGCTCTGAGTGGTTAGCACAGAGCCTGACGTGGGGCTTGAACTCACCGACGGGACCATGAGATCATGACCTGAGCTGAAGTCGGGCCCTCAACCGACTGAGCCACCCAGGCACCCCTGGTCTCTAGTTTTAAAGAAATTCTTTTTTGTGTGGGGGGGGACATTTGGATGGCTCAGTAGTTAAGTGCCGACTTCAGCTCAGGTCATGATCTCGCGGTTCATGATTTCAAGCCCTGTGTCGGGCTCTGTGCTGACAGCTCGGAGCCTGGAGCCTGCTTTGGATTCTGTGTCTCCCTCTCTCTCAGCAACCCCCCACCCCACCCCGCTCACACTCTGTCTCTGTCTCTCAAAACTAAATAAATATTAAAAAAAAGAAATTCTTTAAGTTTATTTATTTTGAGAGAGAGAGAAAGAAATTGTGAGCAGGGGAGGGGCAGAGAGAGAGAGGAGAGAGAGAGGGAAAGAGAGAATCTCAAGCAGCCTCGACTGTCAGCACACAGTCCATGAGGGGCTCAAACTCATGAAACCATGAGATCCTGACCTGGATCAAAATCAAGAATCGGATGCTCAACTGAGCCACCCAGGTGCCCCTAAAATTGTCTTAATAGCTGCGTCACTTTATCAGATACATAGAATGCCACATGCATCACTCAAATGTAAAATGGCTTTGTTCCCTAAAGTAAGGATGTAGGATTTATTATTCCATTTTGCATATGCTTTTTTGTATCCTTGCGGTTTGGATCTAATTTGAAGGAACACTGGAGTTCGAAATCTGGCATCAGTATAGGGCCTTGCGTAAAGAGTGGATCCAAGCGTTCTACCCATCTGAACTACACTCAAAGCTTCCCCAGGCATAATTCAGCACTGGGCAACTTATCGTCGGTGTTCCCCGACTCTTCTTCCCATCTGCTTTCCCTGTAACTCGTTCCCTCCCTGTCTCTGAAATACCAGTCTGTCCTGACAAAATCAACTTTCTGGAAGAAGTAATGTGTCAGTCTGTCTGGGTGGCTGTAACAAAATGCCAGAGACTGAGTGACTTATAAACAACAAACATTTTTTTCTCACAGTTCTGGAGTCTGGTAAACCCAGGATGATGGCACTGGCATATTCAGTGTTAGTGAAAACTCTCTTCTGGATTGCAGACTGCCAACTTCTTGCTGTGTGCTCACATAATGGAGGGGGCTAGGGCACCCTGTCAGGTCTCTTTTTTTTTTTTTTTTTTTAATTAATTTCCCTTAGCATCTAGTTTATTGCTGAGGAACATCAATGCACCTTGGCAATCACCACCCAACCTCACTGCCTTTATAGTTATTCTTGTCTTCCATAGTTTCAATTGCTTGATATACTGTATCAGTGGATCCTATGAGACAATTTGTGTATTGTCTTTCTTCTTATTTTATTTTTTTTTAATTTTTTTTAATGTTTTTATTTATTTTTGAGACAGAGAGAGACAGAGCATGAGCAGGGGAGGGGCAGGGAGAGAGGGAGACACAGAATCGGAAGCAGGCTCCAGGCTCTGAGCTGTCATCACAGAGCCCGATGCGGGGCTCGAACTCCTGGACCGCGAGATCATGACCTGAGCCAAAGTCGGACGCTCAACCAACTGAGCCACCCAGGTGCCCCTCTTTCTTCTTATTTTAAACACACATATTATAGTTTTGTCGATTGTTCTTCCCGGGTGTGTGGTTTCCTCAAGGGCCATTATATCTAGTGTTTGTCAAGACTCTTTTATGAGGGCATTAATCTCATTTAGAAGGGCTCCACCCTCCTGACCTCCCCACCTCCCCAACACCCCACCAGTTAGCACCATCACATTGGGAACTGGGATTTCAATATGAATTTTGGGAGGACACCAACATTCAAACAATAGCATAATGTAAAATTGAGCCAACAGATTACCTGTAGCAATGTTATTTGCAATTTTTTCTCTCTAGGGACCAAAAGGCATTATTTCTAGACAAAGAAATGTTGGAACATTGTCCTCGAGGCCATGAGAAGGTATGAATTCTATTTTGAATAGGTGATCCTTTCCTAATGCTTCTGGTTTTATTATATGTGCCTGACGACCAATTCCATGAAACCTCTTCTACTTGGTTCTCAATCACCAACTTTGTGGGAAAGAAAAGCATCAACCCTGGGTTTTTGATGCTTTCTTGCTTTATGTCCGATGCTAGGAAGTTGCACTGGGAAGAGAAAAGCTAGCTTCAAGGAGACTAAGTAGACAGATGGAAAATATCAACCGAATTCAGACCTAACAATAAAGCATAACAATGTGGCTGCTAGTCTTTGTTATTACAATCTCTAAAACCTTTATTTTTTGTACTGGAAATAACAATTCTCCAAACATATTTGTTGACATGAAAATAGAATTATAGCAACTTACTGGGGGCTATGGCATTGATTTTTTTCTTTCATTCTTGACTTTCCTACAATTTAAGTTTATTAGCAAACGATTTTGTGACTTGTTTTAAGCTGATGATTAAAGTTTAACATAAAAAGAAAAAAATCACTCAAGGGATAGAACAAGGGAGCTTCAGAAGTGAGAACTAATCAATTCAGTAAAAATTTACCCGGTCCATGAGGTGGCCTTTAAGGAGTAGGGAAAATCTAGGTGGCTCTTTCTTGGGAGAAGTGAAATGAATGGTTAGCTCATTCAGGGCCCTAACAGCCCTAAAGCTAAGATCTTTCTTTTGTTGGGACTCAAGACTCAACTCTCGCCAGTGGAAAAAGAAGTTGGATGATGCAGTCAGGCGAAGCTGTAAGTTTCCGAGAATCATGACTTTTCCCCCATGACCATTGAAGAGGACAGTCTAATAAAAGGGCTAGATACCAAAATAATTTTTTTAAACAGCAAAAGGCATTTTTGACTTTGTCAAACCAAGCACAATATGGATCCAGTCACAGATCTTTCTCCTAATTGCTAAACTAGAATATTTGTGTTTTTTTGGTTTTTTTTGTTTTTTTTTTTTTTTGTTTGAGCCTTACTGGCAAACAATGGATGCTCTCATTCAGTGCTGTTGAAAGAAGCCTGGCTGTATTCATTATTTCAAACGCCAATAGTTTAGGCAAAATATGAAATGTTTCGTATCAAGTTACAGAAAAGAAGGGTCTCTAAAGCTGTGAAATGGAGAATGTAACTCATTGGTCCTATTTCTCAAATTACTCCTTTTACATTTGAGTAATGGTAAGAGTCAAATCATAGAACTATTTAGCTAGAAGGGAGAATTGCATCCAAATTCCTTACATTTTACATATGAAGAAACTAGAGATCCGGAGAAATCAGGCTTCAGAACAAATGATTTAATGAATAAAACCTGTGAAACTGATGCCCGGGAATTAAAAACAGCTGTGAAAAACATCATTTGCGATTACTTCCTGGAGACAATTGAACAAACGTGAAATGTGGAAAAGTAAAGGTGGGAGAGAGCTTAATTAATAAGGAAGAATTTTGCAGTGTGTTAAATTCCTGAGAGAAATTCATAACCAGAGTAATGGCAAAACACTTCAGGCTTTTACCATTCTGTATTATCGGATATCCATAATCAGGTGAAGCCATCATTATGCGGTTGTCAGAGACCCTCTGGGAAGGGTCAGCTGGGCTATTATGGAGATTACTTCACCACCAGTAATAGAAGAAAGCAGTGAATTTATGGATGATGTGTTCAGAGAGAGAGAGATTTTTTAAATGACAGCCCATAAATGGTGGTCGCCTGGACTTAATCTTAGAATCTAATAAAGAATTCGAATTTTTTGTTCTTAGAGCTCTACTAGCAATCATTCTTTACTCATCATGTTATTCTCCATCAGATTATTTATCAGAAGGGATCTTCTCATTCTACAGGTATGAAAATTAAGAACAAAATGGAAGCAGAGAATCAATAGCAACATGTCCTCTGTTAAGCTTCCAAGGCCTTGATTCATTGTTTAGCCAGAGGTCCCATAATCCTTAATAAGGGGAAATTTTCAAGGCTAATACTGTGAAGGAGCCATTACTTGTTAGAAAGAGGGAGACGGTAATAACCCTGACCCATTTTATCTTATTTTTCTAGTAATGAAAGAATATATTGAAGTAAGCAAGTTAGTATAATTTCCAAGACATGGTCTCTAAAACCCTCTTCTGTAAGAATGAGATAATACTAATAACATTAGAGCCAATACAATAGGAAATTCCAAATGTAATCATGATACCCTGCAGCTTAAAAATCCTTCAGTGTTATCCGTGGACTTTCTAGGGCCAAAGATAAAAATCCCGGGGCACCTGGGTAGCTTGGTTGGTAGAGCGTGTCACTCTTGATCCTTGGGGTGTAGGTTTGAGTCCCACGTTGAGTGTAGACATTACTTAAAAATAAAATCTAGGGGTACCTGTCAGTGGAGAGCCTTCTTGGAATTCTGTTTCCCTCTATGTCTGCCTCTCTCTGTCTCGTTCTCTCAAAATAAATAAATAAACTTAAAAAAAAAAAAAAGATAAAAATCCCTAACATATACTAGTGTGCCCTGCTTGATCTGACCCTGGCCATAGTCTTCTCTCACTTCCTCAGCCATACCATGATCCATCCGGCCTCAGAGTTTCACATACGCCATTGGCAGTATTCAGTGTTCATCCTCCATCGTTAGAACTCAACATATTTTGGGGGGGAAAACCTTCCCTCACCCCCTACCTCATTACGTTTCCCCCATTAATCACTGTTATGTAAGCAACTAGTTAATGTCTTTCACACACTTTCATAGAGACATGGTCTATGCCGCCTGTTTACACCGATACCGTAGCACCTGGTGTCCCATCAGGCACGTGGTAGGTGCCTACATATTTGTGGAATGAAGTAACAGCTGACTTAAATACGCGATACATAGTAAATACTCGATATTAACAGCGATGTTAGTTTTGAATTTGTTTTACTTTCCCTCTGTTGCTTGATTTTCCTTACCAGTTATTTGGAGTTACAAGATGTCTACCCAGCATTGGGAGGAAATCTGGAGTATGAAGGACGAGTGGTGTTCCACCGTATGCAATAGGAGCTTAATACACATCTGTACTCACTAATGATGATGATGGCAAAGCTGCCTGGCCCAGAAAAATCTAAAACACTGACTTTAGGCCTAATATCTCTATATAAACTAGGTTAGCTCTCAGGGTACTTCATCATTGTTAAGTACATCAACTAAGGTGATACTACATTAGTTATCTGTTTAAAAATTCAGAAAAGTTTTCTTTAAGTGTTTATCAGAAATGACTTGTTCTGCTATGGGTACCTTTAGAAAGCAGAAAAGTCTTAACTCCTGGTTCTGTCGAAAGAAGTTGAAGAATGTTTATCGGAACTAAGACATTATTTTTTACAAATTTCTTTTAAAGTTTATTTATTTAAATTTTTTTTTAACGTTTATTTATTTTTGAGACAGAGAGAGACAGAGCATGAACGGGGGAGGGTCAGAGAGAGGGAGACACAGAATCTGAAACAGGCCCCAGGCTCTGAGCTGTCAGCACAGAGCCCGACGCGGGGCTCGAACTCACTGACTGTGAGATCATGACCTGAGCCGCTTAACCGACTGAGCCACCCAGGCACCCCTAAAGTTTATTTATTTATTTAGAGAGAGCTCGTTCGTACCTGGAGGGAGAGGCAGAAAGAGAATCCCAAGCAGGCTCCGTGCTCTCAACAAAGAGCCCCACTTGGGGCTCGATCTAATGAACCCTGAGATCATGATCTGAGCCAAAATCAAGAGTTGGTCACTTACCCGACTAAGCCATCCAGGTTCCCCAGAACTAGGATATTTAAAAAAAGTTATTTTCATGTTTATTTATTTTTGAGAGAGAGAGCACAAGCAGGGGAGGGGCAGAGAGAAAGAGGGAGACACAGAATCTGAAGCAGGCTCCAGGCTCAGCTGTCAGCACAGAACCTGATGCAGGGCTCGATCCCACGAATCGTGAGATCATGACCTGAGCTGAAGTCGGATGCTCAACTGACTTAGCCACCCAGGCGCCCCCAGAACTAGGATATTTTTTAATATCCATTATCAACAATAGTGATACTCACTGTTCTGACTATCTTCTTTAGGGTGGTCCCTGAAACAACCTGCTGGGTAGTAAAATTACAGTAGGATTGGGAAGGAGGTTCAAATCACAAACTCTGGAGGAGGCAGAATTGGTTCATATCTTACCTTTACTACTTATAGAAGTTGGATATCCTATCAACCTTGGGCACATCAACCTTCCTAGCCTCCATTTTTTTCACCTGTAAAATGCGATTTATAATAAGCAACACCAACGTTTGGTGAATCCATTTTACATTATTGAAAATCACAACATAAATATCCTTCGGTACCAGTGGTTCTTGATAGTGGTAGGAAGGAAGGGTTTTGTCTCTCAGGGGACAAAATGGAGACATTTTGTTCCAGTGGGGGTGGGTGGGTAGATGGCTTGGGGAGGTGGGTGACTACTGGCTTCTAGTGGGTAGACACCAGGAATGCTTGTAAACATCTCAAAATGCTATGACAGGTCTTTAAAGAATTATCCAGTTCAAAATGTCAATAGTACTCCTGGCTGGGTGTCTGTTTATAATGAGGCTGAAAAACCCTGTTTATAGTGAAATGGTTAAATAATCACTACAGTCATTAAAAGAATGAGGAGATGATCTATGGACAGACATAGAAAGATTTCCAGGAGATGTAGTTAAAGTAAGTAAAGCAACTTACAGAGTTGTATTTATAATATAATGCCATTAATAACCAACCTCTTTTCTATGTGCCTGTGTGAGTTTCCACATACACATAAAAGATCTGGAGGGACACATATCAGCTTGTTAATCAGTGGCATCTATGGGGAAAAGGCATGTTAAGGACTGTTTGCATTTCTTTTTTTAAAAAAAATTTTTTTAACGTTTATTTTTGAGACAGAGAGAGACAGAGCATGAATGGGGGAAGGTCAGAGAGAGAGGGAGACACAGAATCTGAAACAGGCTCCAGGCTCTGAGCGGTCAGCACAGAGCCCGACACGGGGCTCGAACTCACGGACCGTGAGATCATGACCTGAGCTGAAGTCGGCCGCTTAACCGACTGAGCCACCCAGGCGCCCCTGCATTTCTTAATCGTCACACTTTTTAATGGATTTTTACAACTAGAAGTTATTACATTTCTAATTTTGATAACTTTAAAAATAAATTCCGAGCTCCTACAGTTCTTATGAGGACTAAAGTAGATAATACAGGAAATGTCAACAAAGTGTTAATATACAATAAGACCCCCTCCCCCGAAAATAGTTATAGTTATTATTTGTCATTAGAAATTACATAAGTTTCATTTGGGGCTTATTGAAAGAACTCTTCATCTTATGTCATTTTGTACACCTGGAAAAGGGAAAACACTCATGAAATACATAAAAGTATCCGTACCACTTTACATTCAGAGTACAAATCTTCTAATCACTGATGACCTCAGAGGCGTCGATTTGGTCTTTCCACACACCCTTTCTGGTCAAGCGTTCATGATATAGCACTTTATAGAGTAAACTTTGAAATCGAAGCATAATCTTCATATACAAAAGCTGGACAAATTTCCACAATGAATAGAATCATGTATTCAGTACCCAGTTCAAACAAAAGAAATTACCAGTACCCAGAATCCTCCTTCCACAGGTAGCCACATCTTTGATTTCTAACATTATAGATTAGTTTTGTTGGTTTCTAAACTTTACATGAAGGGAATCATGCAGTATATAGTCTTTTCTGTTTGACTTCTTTAACTTAACATTATATGTGAGAAATTCCCACATTAGGTGTAACAGATCACTCATTTTCATTGCTGAACAGTAGTCCATTGTATGCAGACACAATATATCCATTCTATCGTTGATGGCCATTTGGATTTTCTAGTTTGAGGCTACTATGAATAGTGCTGTTATGTACATACTTACACATGTCTTTGGTATATATAAGTATGCATTTCTATTTATATGTACCTAGGAGTGGGCTTTTGGGCTCATATGCTATGTGAGTGTTTACTTTTAGCAGCTGCTACTAAACAGTTTTCAAAAGTGATTTTTTTACTAAGCTATATACTACCAGCAGTATATGAGCATTTTCTGTTGCACCACAACATCCTCACTAAGAGTTGGTGTTTTAATTTTAGCTATTCTGGTAGGATATAACTCATTTTTAAATGTTAAGTAACTTACTGGAGCCTATTGTTTCCTTTTTTAAAAAGGTATGTTTTTGAGTGTGTTACTTTTTGGTAGAAAGCTATTCACCAAATTGTTAATAGTAACTATCTGAGTGGTAGAATTATGGGTCATTTTGTTTCTTTGCTTTCTATTTATTTCTACCTTTTTTTTTTTTTTAATGTTCATTTATTTTTGAGAGAGAGAGAGAGAGACAGAGCATGAACGGGGGAGGGTCAGAGAGAGGGAGACACAGAATCTGAAACAGGCTCCAGGCTCTGTGCTGTCAGCACAGGGCCTGACGCGGGGCTTGAACTCACAAGCTGCGAGATCATGACCTGAGCCGAAGTTGTTCACTCAACCGACTGAGCCACCCAGGTGCCCCTATTTCTATGTCTTAAACTTATAAAATGAACATGCTATGATAACAGAAATAATATAAAAGTGGTAGTATTTCCCAAAGTCTTTTCATTAAAACATTAATTCCAAGGATGTTAATAGATATTCCTGAAAATAGTTTCAAGGCTAAGTATGACTTGTTCATTACAGGATTGCTCAGACTTAGAGATGCTAATGTGTTTTCTAAATCCCTTACACATGCATACTATATAACAGCATGTATGGTTTCTGGGACTTACAATTTCCAAAATACCCATTTCTACCTCAAGGAACTAGTGTACTAAGAAACATTATTTGCAAAATGCTAAATAAAATGGGAGATACAAAAATGTAACACATAAAAATAGTTTCCCCCCGAAGCAAATAATCCTTATAATAGAGAGAGTGTCCATAAACAAGTCTTCCCTGTGTGACTGAACACTGAGAATTTTTATGCTGCTTTAAGTGAATTTGAAGTTATCCAAAACGTCAATCCAAGAGTCTAATCCCATGGTATTTTTCTATTTGCCCCCTGTCTTGGAAAGTTAGCTATTCGAGTGTCTTCGGTAATTATAACCCTGGGTTTAGATTATAAGGTTTAAAATCATATAGAGAGACAGAGGTCACAGGACCCACAGATTCTCGGACCTCAGGCTTTCTCTGATGATTCTTTGGACTCCAACACCAACTTATTTCTTGTAACAAGATAAGACAAAGCAGATTTAGGCCGGTTTCAAAGAGAACTCCTAGTTGGTCGTGCAAATCGTAGATACTTGTCACCATATCCAACAATAAAATTTAACAACCAAAGGGTTTTACTGAGGGCCAGAATTATTCCCCAGTGTTGCCAAGTTCCTAACAGTGCCAAATATGCTACATTGCCAAGAATGTCAGCCAACTTGGCAGTGTTACGAAAGGGCGTGGTTTGGAGTGAGAGACTTGGGTTTAAATTTCAGTTCCACCACTTACTCAGTTGTGTGACTTTCTATGACTTTTAATTTCCTTGAGTGTGAAATAAGAATGAAATAATACCTCTCTTTTAGGTTGTTGAAAGTGAATTAATCTAATATGCGTGAAAGCACCTGCCCAATAAGGTACCAAAGATAGCAGGGCTCTCAGGGAATGGGGTTTCCTTCTTTGATGAAATGAAATATAAGCATTGGCAAGGCTGCAGCTGATCTAGGCCACAGCCAAAATGTATTTATTTCTCCACTCAGTTTCACACAATTGGATGCTTTTCTTTTCACTCTGTCTCCCCCCACCGCATCCCCAATTCTTTCTCCTGATACCATAACCTCTTCTTTCTCTCCTTGTACCATCCTGGATTTTCATTCCCCAAGAGAAACCGTGCTTTGGCCAGTTCTGGATAATGGTAACGATAAAATGTAAGGCGCTTTACCCCTCTCTGGTATTCAACCAAGAACGCTTGAAAGAACAAAAGACTTAAGGATCCTGATCAAGTTTTAGGACTATCTTTGATGGTAATGTTTTGCTTCGGGGAACTTCTTGATATGTCTCAAATTCATTTTTGAGTGATTATTTATTGAACACCTACTACATGCTAGGTGCTTTCTAGGTTTGGCTGGTGCTACTGAACAGGCTGGTCTTGTTCTTTAAGTTTTCTCAAAGAATGTTTAAACCAGAAATCTATTTCTTGAAGAGTCAGCATTCTTGGGCCTTCTAGATCTTTCCACATTCAGACAGCACTTTCTTTCTTTTTTTTTTCAATATATGAAATTTATTGTCAAATTGGTTTCCATACAACACCCAGTGCTCATCCCAAAAGGTGCCCTCCTCAATACCCATCCCCCACCCTCCCCTCCCTCCCACCCCCCATCAACCCTCAGTTTGTTCTCAGTTTTTAACAGTCTCTTATGCTTTGGCTCTCTCCCACTCTAACCTCTTTTTTTTTTTTTAATCCTTCCCCTCCTCCATGGGTTTCTGTTAAGTTTCTCAGGATCCACATAAGAGTGAAAACATATGGTATCTGTCTTTCTCTGTATGGCTTATTTCACTTAGCATCACACTCTCCAGTTCCATCCACGTTGCTACAAAGGGCCATATTTCGTTCTTTCTCATTGCCATGTACAGACAGCACTTTCAAAGCAAAGAAGAAAACTAATAGACAATATTAGTTTATATTATAGACAATATTATAACTGACATGACTAATATCAGTTATATAAGATATTTGGGCTAATCTGTGCTTAACTATTTTGGAAATAGGGAACAATTGCATTTTTGCTATTAACTGGCTCACTAAAGATCTTTTCAAAGTTCTGATTTTTAGTTATCACCTTAGATAAGGTGCAGGTACCTCTTTTGTTCTGTTCCAGAAACCCCTGTAACTGTCGGCTTTATATATTAGATTCTTCTGGTGTAGATATTCTTCATACTTCCTGGGCTTCCCGCACCCACAACCTTTAAGTTTTAAATAGACTACAGAATGAAAACAACTTGGAAACTCTAGCTTTAGAGTTCCCAGCTCTTATGAGGTGGAAACAGCTGAGTTAGGAAAGCCACTCCTATCTTCTTTCTTTAAAATAAATAAACCTACTGAGTAACTGAATTAGACGACTCCGGACAGCTTAGCAATACACATGGTAGGATCAGATAATATTCTGTTGGTGAAGATTATGTGAATGATAGCATCTAATGTCCCCCACAAAGCAAGGTTTCCTTAGAACGAAAATGCTTCTTTGAGAGTCCCAATCTTTCCAAATCCCATTTAAAGGGCAAGTACAGCCTTTTTAACTAAGGCATGAGCTAATTATATTCTCCATATTATATAATTCAGCAGAGTAGTTAAGAGCCCTGAATTATTGCTGACCTATATCATCTAAAATATCTGAAAATGTCCCTTCTGTCTCTATAAGTAATTAGAGACATCAACAGAGGATCAGCTTAGCTTACTTGGCCAAAAAAAGTCAAACAAAACAAACATCCCATACTTATTATAGGTACCAACTGGAGACCCTTAGCCTTTATCTGTCTTCCCAGTGGTGATAACACTCAGGAATTTGGTAGTCATTGATATCTTTAGCCATCCATAAACATTTGTTACCTTTGGTTCTTAAGTAACTTTTTAAAAGTAAAAATATACTTATAAAATATTTGCAGCAGTTAAGTACTTTCAAAAATCAGTTAATAGTCTATTATATTTACTATAGAAATGCTGAAATCCAAAAAATTACATTGATGGTAGCTTTCTTCTTTACCTGAAGCTCACTACTAAGGAAATTTAACACACTAAATTACATTTACAATGTTTACCTGGACAATATTACCTAGACAACCATTTAGTGGGTTAACTGTAGGCCAGACACGATTAGTTCTCATTCTTTGCCTAGCTACTTGTATATATGAAGGATCCATCAGAACTGACACAGTGGGGTGGAGAAGTCAGCTGGCAGGCATTGAATCTTGAACTCAAACATTAACTTATTTAAATACTTAGTAGATTAAAGAGTCCTTCCCCAACTCCCCAGCTGAATCTCAATGTTGAAACAATACATGATTTAAGTGGAAACTCCATTGAAACTTTGCCAGGTACCTCAAGTATTGTCTTGAATTACAATCTGCTTAGATGATTTATTTATTGATTACATTAGCTGCTGTGTATAATGTGCAATGATAGTTGTGACGCATCAGGTAGACTGTTTATTGAATAGCAAATGAATAAATATAAAATAGCTTTTGACTTAAAATACTAGCTCAAAACTATATGACACAAGGTGTGAAGTCAAGGCAGAGACCACATCTTCATCACATTTTGTTTTAAATGTTTTATTTATTTTTGAGAGAGAGAGAGAGAGACAGAGCACGAGTGGGGGAGGAGCAGAGAGAGAGGGAGGCACAGAATCCGAAGCAGGCTCCAGGCTCCGAGCTATCAGCACAGAGCCCGACGCGGGGCTCGAACTCACAAACTGTGAGATCATGACCTGAGCCGAAGCTGGACACTCAACCGACTGAGCCACCCAGGCGCCCCCATCACATTTTTGTATTCCCAGGTCCTGAGTATCCAACACACAGAAGACATTTAAGAAGTAGATTTCTTTGATTTTTATAATAGGGAAACATAAAATCTAAAAATAAAAATTTTTAAGTAGTTAGGATATGCTCCCATGGAAGCTACTCAGTAAGTTTGGTTAAAGGCCTTTATTTTTACAGTTTACAAAACTGATTTTGATTTGTACAATTTTTTATTTTGGCTGGTGTTTGCTATAGGGTGGAAATTAAGTCTTTAAATGTAACATGCACCTATGAATAAAGTAGTATTCCAAATACGACAAACCTGATATAGAAGCTTTTTAATGTGGCAATTATTGCTATAATGACTCAGTACATGAATGAAAATTATTTGACAAAAGCCCAGAAGGGAAAGATACGCTCAAGTTGGGTACAACCAATTTTATAATAATAAAGATATATTATTATATCTTATTTTATTTTATATATAATATATATATATAATATATAAAAATATAAAAAAATATAAAAAATATATAATATATTTTTATTATATAATAATAAAGATATATTAAGTCTGTTACACACGCTAAAACAACAACAACAACAACAACAACAACAGTTCTTCAGAAGCTGAGATTTTTTTTTTTTTTAATGTTTATTCATTTTTTGAGAGACAGACAGAGTGCCAGCAGCGGAGAGGCAGACAGAGGGAGACACAGAATCTGAAGCAGGCTCCAGGGTCTGAGCTGTCAGCACAAACTAGAACCCACGAACCTGAACCTGTGAGATCATGACTTGAGCCCAGTCGAAGTTGGATGCTTAATCGACTAAGCCACTTAAGCGCCACAGGGGCGGAGATATTTTTGATCCAGATACTTTCTCCCATTCCTCATGAATTTCTCTTTTAAGCTGTTGATTTGCATGTATATTCAACTACGTTTTTATTTGTGATTCTTTTAGGTAAGTCAGTTTCATAAAAATAAGACAAGTTATATTTACTACAGAGTCTTCATACTTAGCTAAAAGTCATGCACGAGGCAAGTGAAAAGATAAACACGAATTTCCATTAATTAACCTATCTGACTTTTGAATATATTGTTTTGTTCATTTAAAGCTTGAGGTTGAAGAGCTTTGAAAACTGAAGTTTAAAAAAGGAGACGGTTGTATATTTTATAGCTTGGGTTCTACTTAATGCATGTATCTTTCTAAAAAAAACCTCACGATCTCTAAAATTATTTACCCCTTTCAAACTTATAAACTATATGTACTTTGAAGTGTAAAGTCACACTAAGCACAAGAGCAAAAATCCTCATCTTAACGAGGCACAAAGAGGCTCAGGGAAGTTAAATAACAAGGCACAAATACTTAGCTGGTCAGGTTCAGAGCCCAGATTAGCCCTGGTCGGTCTGATTTACAAGCTTGCACCTCAAGTTCAAGGTAAAGAAAGGCTTCACTGTTCTAAACCAAAGTCCCAAATATGCCAGAATTACATGGCCACTAGAGAGCTAATTAAGAAAAACTGTTTAAATTATTTCCATGTTCCAGAGTTCCCCACCTCTCTGGACTCAGCAGGCAGTTAAAATATGTGACCTGAGACATTTTTGTTTTCCCTTGAGAGGAAATGCACAGTTGGAAGAGAAGTTCACAAAAAATGCCTTTTCCACAAAGCAGCAATAAGGCTTTTTATCTTTTAAAAAGCTCTCTTTTCACAGCTATTTGGTGGCACTTTATGCCCCCAAGTACTCATTTTAGTAATAGTTAACCCCCGTTTAGTCTATCTCACAAGCCAGATTATACATGATTTGAAATCAGGGGTCCTGTTTTTTATTTCGAACCCATCGCAGAGCCTGGCACGGGTTGGTAGGGTGTGCATCCAATCAATACTTGTTGAATGGAATTACATTGAAAAGCAGGGTGAGGTAGTGCCTTCTTCCCTCTGCCAGACTTTGGTGCGGCTATACGGGTAATTTTCTTTCTTAGAAAGCTTTAATGGGAATGAAATTATTCCTTAGTGTGCGTTTGAAAATTCCACTGAAAGCAGTTTAAAAAATTAAACATGCCCTCTTAGAGGTAGTTGGACAGATAAGAATGAAAAGTGACAGTGGCAAATCCGCATTGTTTGGCGGAGAGAGAAAGGTCAACAAAGAGTAGAAACAGAACCCTCAACCCACGCTGCATTCCTCCCCTGGAACGTTCTCTGTGCGTCTTATCATTCAAGTTCTTTAAATGCAGTTTCCTTGAAACTGACCGGATCCCTTTTGAGGGTGAGGGGAGGACAGGAGCGGAAGGGAAAGAGGTGGAGGAGGGGAAGGTCTGAGCAGAGGATTCTTCCGACAGCAGCGTCCACTCGGGGCCTTGGGGAGGCCGGGGTCACGGGGCCCTCCTTGCACCAGTGATCTACAACGTCTTGCCTGCGGTTTACAACCGCTCTTTAAAAATACTTTCCCTTTGGGACTGCCCTCGGCTTCTTCCTGCCCCCCCCCCCCCCCCCGCTTCTCTCCCTCCTCCCCCCACAGCGGCCCCAGGCAAAGAAATGCCTCGGCTTCGCCCGCCGATCTGAGAGGAAACAGCGCACTCGGAGGAGTACAATCGACCCGAGGCCAATTCGACCCTTTCCCTTTGCCGCCCTCAAACGACCCTTGACAGCAGCCCCCGCTCACCCCTCAAATGGAAAACCCACAGACACACACACAAACAAAAACCCCAAGTCTTCCCTTCGGTTGCTACCCGCAATGACGTTTCCCCCTCGGGTCCCGCCCCTCCGGGGGCTTGGAATTTTGGGATTGGCCGAGGGGTTGCGGCTAAAAGGCCCCGATTGGGCGCCGAGGCTCTGACTGACAGCGGGGCGGCCGCCGCTCCCTCCCGCCCTCCCTGGTGTGCGAATGTGTGTGTGCGGTGTTATGCCGGACAAGAGGGAGGCGACCGCGACGGTGGTGGCTCTGTTTATTGTCCCTGTCGGTGTGTGGATGTGAGGAAGTCGGGGTGCAGCGCGGCCGACGAAGGCGGCCTTTGAGGCAGCGGCACCAGCGGCGGCGACTCCCGCAACCCCAGCGGCCGGCCTTCGCGGAGTGTGAGGAAGGACAAGGCGCCTTTGCGTCCCCGCCACGTCTGGACGCCCCGGGCTCCCCGGCTGCGCTCGCCGCGCGCACCTCCCGGCCTCGGCCCGGCTTGCTGCGGCGCCCGCGGGCGGGCGGGCGGGCGGGCGAGGAGGAAGCGCCGCGGCTCTGTCGCCGCCGGCCTCCTGCTTCCTCCTCCTCCACCTCTTCCTCAGCGGCGGCCCTAGGCCCGGGCGACGCGGCCGCCGCGCCTCGAGTTTGAGGGCGCCGGGCGGCGCGGCCTCCTCGGCGGGCTCGGCCGGGCGTCCGCCCCGGGTCTCGACGATGGGGCGCGGGGGGCGGCGCCGCTAGGAACACGACGAGCGGAGCGGTCGGTGCGGAGCAGCGGGGGCCGGCGGCCCGCAGGGAAGCGGGAGCGGCGGCCGCGGCCTCGGGGCCTGTGAGCGGAGGCACCCGCCATGGCCAAGGCGGGCGGCGGCGGCGGCGCGGGAGCCGGCGGCAACGGGGCACTGACCTGGGTGGTGAGTGGCGGGCGACGGAGGGCGGGGGTCCTGGCCGCGGCATTGTTCCCGGCCCGCGGCGGGGGAGGAATTCCGCTGGGCGGACCGGGGGTGGGGAGGAAGGGAAAAGAGAGGGAAATCCGGCGCCCCGGACGGGCGCCCCGTCGGGGCTTCTGCCGGCAGAACCCCCCGCTCCCCGCCCCTTTTCTTTCTTTACCTCTATGGAGGCTCCGCTGCTGGGGCTTACGTGCGCTTAAACTTAGGGGGACAGACCATGGATCTGGTAGGCAGCCCTCGCTTCATCTTTTTTCCTCTTTCTCAAGACTCTTCCAGGTCAGTCAGGCATGAGATGATGGGTGTCTCTGTGGGTCAGCACTTTTATTAAACGTGGTTTGAGAAAATCCCGGAGAAAGGGGTGTGTGTGTGTGTGTGTGTGTCCGTCCTGGAAATGCAGATGCAACCATTTCTGATTCTCTGACCTCTCCGAGAAGAATGGGTTTGGTGGGGAATTCGTCTAAGGGAATTTACACTTGAGTTCAGAGTCTCGTTCGATTGAAAGCGCATTCCGAATGGCTGTTTCCGCAGCAGCTAATATGCTGTAGGTCGTCCATCTGTCCGGGTGGGATTATTAAAAGAAGCGTTCACCTGCGTCAGCGTCGCAGGTGAAGCGGGGTGGGGGCCGAGTGCGGGAGAGGTGACCGAAGTGCTTAGCCCCGGAATTAAAGGATTTCGGCGCTCCGTTCCCGCTGGGAAGTAGTAGAGGAGGGAAGACCCAGAGAGATCCGATTCCCACGGCAGATCGATAATTCACCAGCATTTCACTTGCTCAGCATAGAGTTCAGAGCAGGGTCATTTCCTACACAAAAAAAAGCGCAGCTCAGCCAACTGACTTGGTTTCCAGGAGAAACATTTAAAAAGCGTTACATTTTACAGGGACTTTCGATGCATTTTCCCTTTTTCAAAACACCCAAGGAAACTTTCATATTGGCATTTTTATTACCACTGCTTCATTTTCTCTTCACTTGGGCCAGGTTGAGGGGAGTTGAGTAGCAGTTCCGTGTTGGAAAGTATTCCTTGTAAAAAAAAAAAAAAAAAAAAAAAAGTATGTTACTGGTAGCAGAAAAACATTTTAACCACTTATGTTTGGGTGCCAGGGTGCTTTGCAAAGTGACTTGCCAGGCTTTTATTGTTGAGTTTTCCGAATTTTGTATGCTGCTCCAATAATGTAGTATGGTGAACAGATCAGAGCCGGGATAGATAACATGTGAGGTTATAAATTATTGGTCCGTGGGGTCCATTCTGGGAGGGGAGAATGCATAAATGCAAAACAATGATTTTTACAAATGGATGGCCCTTACCCCTGTTACTAAAATCAAACAACTTCTGAAAATTGAGTTAGCCAGATGGTTCTCATTCACTATTTGGAATTGTCCAGGCCTGATTTGTGTTCCTGAGGACTTCTGATTCTGTAATGGTAAACATTTTGCTCCAAGATTGAATTGGTTGGCATTTGACATTTGATAGCGATATTTAATTTACTGGTATTTAACTTTGTAGATAACTAAATGACCGCTTTTTCTGTCAAGCTCAATAGGAAACTTATTTACATAAAAAATTTCATGAAACTTAGAGGGTCTCATTCAGTATCAGAAAATTCATTTGATAATTTTGATTTATTAAAGGTTTTTTTTTCATACAAAACTAATACAGTAAAAGTCACTTAATTTTATAGATTGTATCCTCTTGTTGGATTAGAAGTTTATTGAAACGCTAATCACTCCGGAAGTCCGCTTTAAGATTTGATGCTTGCTTTAAATTTGTCAGGTTATATGACCACCTTTATGTCCATAATCAACATCATTGATCATAGACTAATTTTATGGGAGGCAATATAGTGAGGTGGTTATGAGGATGGATTTTGATGTCAAGTTGATGTAGATTCAGATCCTTTCTCCAACACATACTCCAAAAGGGACCTATCCTTTCTATGTCTGTTTTCTCATCTATAAAATAAGGTTGCATTGAGAATTAAATGACATAAACATAGGTAGCCAGTTCTGGGTTTAATAAATGGTTTTTGTTGTTGGTGGTGAAGTTCAAGAAATGTACACTCAGAATAATGAAGTTGCTTTTACATGAAATGCTTTTGAACCCGGGTGAAAGGAAATTATTCCTTTGAAAGAATTCAGGGATTTGTTTCAGTGGTCATCTATTTCTGAAGAGGGGTAACTTTGCCTGCTGTATTGAAACTGGTGTTATGTTGCCACCTGCTTGTGGGTAACAGGAAGGAATAAAAATGGAATTAGTCCCTGATAGCGTTCTTTTGGGAGGGGGATGGGTAATGCCATGTGTTGCTGGTATTAACTTCTGTTGGGATGCTTGCCAGCATGTAGTATTAACATTGTCATTGCATGAAAGTTTACATTTTTTATAGGTATCTCTCATGACATATATTTTTAAATGTTTATTATTTTGAGAGACAGAGAGAGTGAGAGCAGGGAAGGGGCAGAGAGGGGCGGGAGGTGTGGGGGAGCGTGGGGGAGAATCCCAAGCAGGTTCTGTTCTGCACTGTCTGCACGGAGCCCGATTTGGGGCTCGATTTCCCAGACCACGAGTTCATGACCTGAGCCAAAATCAAGAGTCAGAAGCTCAACCGACTGACCCACGCAGGCGAGCCCTGAAAGTTTACATTTCAGTACCTGAAACCACAAAGCAGGGTGGTTTAAGACTGACATTAACTTCTCCTTATGATACTGTATTTGGTTTGTGCTTGATTTATAGCATTTTAAGCTAATTTTTTGAAATTAAAAAAAGTGAAAAATATAGTAGAACTATTTTGAGTTAACACTGACAACAGCTCTGAAGGCTTCCTGAACTAAGAAAAGTTTCTTGAGTTAACCTTTAGTTTGTAAAGCTTTGATTAGTAGACCCTCTAGTCAATTTCGTTTTGTTATTTATCATTTGTAAGTGGTTGTAAAAACTTTTGTGGAAACATTAGAATATAGTTAATTACCATATGAATATTGATCTTTTTTTTCCTAGCAGTACTCTAATTTGGTAGATTAAAAGATATTATAATTAAAATATTAGCATATAAAAAAGTGGTGCCCAGAATAATATAAGAAGCCTTCTTCTATTTACCAAGTTTCAACGATTACCAACTCAAGGTTACCCAGTTTGCCCCTTTTCATTATTTTGAAGTAGAGCAAATCCTAGAATTATGTCACTTCATCTGTAAATATTTCAGTATTTGTCTCTAAAACATAAGTTTCTTTAAAAAATATATAAAACCACAACTAACATAGTGTTTTAAAAAGTAAAATTCAATGAGGAGTGCCTGGGTGGCTCAGTCAGTTAAGCATTGCATCCGACTTCGGCTCAGGTCACGATCTCACAGATCGTGAGTGGGGTGAGTGGAGCCCCACGTCCGGCTCTGCTGGCAGTTCAGAGCCTGGAGCCTGTTTTGGATTCTGTCTCCCTTTTTGCCCGCCCCCTCTTGTACTCTTATCTTTCAAAAATAAGTATTTAAAATTTTTAGAAAAGTAAAATTCAGTGAGAGACAAGGAATACTTTTTTTGTTTACTGTGAATATTTCTAATTCAGAAAACATGATTGTATTTTCAAATATTATTTAAAGATTTGTATTAAGAACCTTGCTTTAGGGGCACCTGGGTGGCTTAGTCGGTTGAGTGTCCATCTCTTGATTTCGGCTCAGGTCCTGATCTCAAAGTTCATGAGTTCAGGCCCCATGTTGGGCTCTGCACTGACAGTGTGGAGCTTGCTTGGGATTCTCTCTCTCTCTCTGCTCTCACTCTCTCTGTCTCTCAAAATAATAAACATTTAAAAATATATGTCATGAGAGATACCTATAAAAAATGTAAACTTTCATGCAATGACAATGTTAATACTACATGCTGGCAAGCATCCCAATAGAAGTTAATACCAGCAACACATGGCATTACCCATCCCCCTCCCAAAAGAAGGCTCTTGACCAGTCTAAATCTTAATTACTCTTCAAGACTAGCTCAGAGTCTCACCAGACTCTTATCCTCCAGTTTACACTCATCCTTTCCTGTTTCTCTTATGGGTAAAAAAAAAAAAAAAAAAAAGTACTTTTATATAACTTTCACGCCTAATTTTGCCTTTAACAATTAAATTATAAACTCCCTAAAATCAGAGACCATGTGTTGTACTTATTTGTATCCTTTTTTTTTTCTTCAACGTTTTTTGTTTTTTTTTTTTTATTTATTTTTGGGACAGAGAGAGACAGAGCATGAACGGGGGAGGGGCAGAGAGAGAGGGAGACACAGAATCGGAAACAGGCTCCAGGCTCCGAGCCATCAGCCCAGAGCCCGACGCGGGGCTCGAACTCACGGACCGCGAGATCGTGACCTGGCTGAAGTCGGACGCTTAACCGACTGCGCCACCCAGGCGCCCCTATTTGTATCCTTTACAGTGTTCAGCAAAAAGCTGAATTCATAATCCAACCTCAGTTATTTTTTTTTATTAAAAAAATTTTTTTTAACATTTATTATTGAGAGACAGAGAGACATAGCATGAGCAGGGAAGGGGCAGAGAGAGGAGGAGACACAATGCAATGCGAAGCAGGCTTCAGGCTCTGAGCTGTCAGCACAGAGCCCGATGAGGGGCTCAGACTCACAAACTGCGAGATCATGACCTGAGCTGAAGTGGGACTCTCAACAGACTGAGCCACCCAGGTGCCCCTAACCTCAGTTATTCTTAACAAATGGGGTAACTGACATATAACTTCCTCAAAAGTCTATCATTATTAGTAAGACAAGTGGTCAGGTAGCGATGTTAGATACATTGTCGAGTAACATAAAGCAGCACTTAGAAAATGTTATAATTGGTGCTAACTTTTCTGAATGGAAGTGAGTGTTTACCTGTAGTTTTAGATCTGTTCATTATTTCAGTGCCAGTAGTTGTATTTTACTAAGTACAGCTTTTAAAAACTAAGCCTCTTTTATAGTTTTTAAGAATAGGGCCCCCGTTAGAGAAAAGGTATGATGAGTTCATTATTTTCATTTGCAGAGAAAGAAATGGGCGTGGGGCTGGTTAGAGAATTAGGTAACAAACTATTAATCACCTGACTAAGGCAGAAGTGGGATTGAAACCAGGTTTATCTTTGTAACCATGATTTAATACAACCTCCCACTTTAAAAATTAAAAACCAAAAAGCCTCATCTTTTATATCCTGATGTAACAGGATTAAAAAGTCTTCTGGGGTATACTTGTATCTCTTTCTACTAACCTTTCGTTTACTTTCACACAAAAAGCTAGGGAATATGTTTCCTTTTTAGGGTATATGTATCTTGTGTAACAATGCTTTTTAAGAGAATGGGCTGTGAAATCAGATCACATAGTTTCATAATTCAGCTTCTTCAAGTACTAGTTTATTAGCTTTGGGAAAACACTTCTTCAGACTTCCATTTCCTCATCTATAGAAGGAGAATTATGATAAGGGTGTCTACTTTGTGGAGCTCTTTGAGGACTGATTGAGATTATCCATATATTCACATAATGCTGCCACATAATCTCTCAGATGTGTACACATGCATGCGTCTTTTTTTTCTTCAAGTCTATTGAAAAGAATTTTCATGTCTTTTGTCTCAGAGAAAGTATTCTTTTTTTTTTTAATATTGTGAAATAACAATAAGTCAGCATTCATCACCACACAGTTACAATTTTTTTTCTTTTGATTGGGATTTTTAAGATCAACTCTCTTAACAACTTTTAAATATATAGTGCAGTATGATTAACTGTAGTCACATTGTTTTACATTACATTCCCAGGACTTCCTTATTTTATAACTGGAAGTTTGTACCTATAGGTCACCTTCTGCCATGTTGTTCCCTTCACCCTCCATATTCAGGGTTTTTGTTTTGCTTTGTTTTTAGATTCCAAATATAAGTAAGATCATACAGTATTTGTCTTTCTTTCTTTGATTTATTTCATTTAGCGTAATGCCTTCAAGGTTCATTCATGCCACAAATGGCAAAAGTTCCTTCTTTTTTTATGGATGGATGATATTCCTCTGTGTGTGTGTGTGTGTGTGCGTATGTATGTATGTGCGTATGTACCACATTTTCTTTATCCATTTATCAATGGACGCTTAGGTGGCTCGTGTGTCTTGGCTATTGTAAATAATGCTGCAGTGAAAATGGGGGTGCATATGTCTTTCCAAGTTTGTTTTCTTCAGATAAATGCCCAGAAGTGGAATTGCTGGATTCTATGGTAATTTTATTTCTAATTTTTAAAAATAATAATATTTTTAAATAATATTTTTATTTAATATTTTATTAAATATTATTTAAAAATAATAATTATTTTTCATGTTTATCTATTTTTGGGAGAGAGCACAAGTGGGGGAGGGGCACAGAGAGAGGGAGACAGAATCCAGAGCAGGCTCCCCACTGCTAGTGCAAAGCCTGACAGGGGGCTCGAACTCACAAACTATGAGATCATGGCCTGAGCTGAAGTCAACCAACTGAACCACCCAGGTGCCCCCTATTTGTAACTTTTTTTGGGAAACCTCATGCTGTTTTCCATGGTGGCTGCACCGATTTACATTCCTGCCGACAGTGCACTAAGGTTCCCTTTTCTCCACATCCTTGCTAACACTCCTTATTTCTTGTCTTTTTGATAATAGCCCTCCTGATAGGTGTGAGGTGGTATCTTATTGTGGTATTTATTTATTTATTTATTATTGTGGTTTTGATTTGCATTTCCCTGATAATTAGTGATGTTGCATGTTTTTTCATGTGTGTATTGGCCATCTATGTCTTTTTTGGAAAAATGTTTATTCAGGAAATCTGCCCATTTTTTTTTTGTTGTTGGATTTTTTCTTGCTATTGAGTTGTATGAGTTCTTTATATATTTTGGATATTAACCCCTTATCAGATTTATCATTTGCAAGTATTCATGTTTGGTAGGTTGCCTTTTTATTTTTTATGGTTTCCTTTGCTGTGCAGAAGCTTTTTTTTTTTAAGTTTATTTCTGTATTTTGAGAGAGAGTGTGCGTGAGTGTGAATGGGGGAGGGGCAGAAAGAGAGAGAGAGTGTGAATCTGAAGCAGGCTGCATGCTCTCTTGAACTCACAAACTGTGAGATCATGACCTGAGCTGAAACCAGGAGTTGGACACGGAATGAGCCACTCAGGTGCCCCTGTGCAGAAGCTTTTTAGTGTGATGTAGTCTCGCTTATTTTTTGCTTTTGTTGCCTCTGCTTTTGGTGTCCATTAAAAAAATCATTGTCAAGACCCACATCAAGGAGCTTACATTGAAGTCTTTAATTCATTTTGAGTTCATTTTTGTGTATGGTATAAGGTGGGGCTCCCATTCATTCATGCATGTGGCTGTCCAGTTTTCCCAGCACCATTTATTTATTGAAGAGACAATCCTTTCTTCCTTGTATATTATTTGCTCTTTTATTGTAAATTAATTGACCATGTATGTGTGGGTGTATTTCTGGGCTCTCTATGCTGTTCATTGATCTTTGTGTCTGTTTTTATGCCAATACCATACTGTTTTGATTATTATAGCTTTTAATATAGTTTGAAACTGTGGTGAGTGGGATGCCTCTAGGTCTTTTCTTCTTACTCAAGATTGCTTTGGCTATCCAGAGCCTTATGTGGTTCCATACACGTTTTAGGATTGTTTGTTCTGTTTCTCTGAAAAATGCTGTTGGAATTTTGATAGGGATTGCATTGAATCTGTAGACTGCTTTGTGTAGTATGGACTTTTTAAGAATATTAATTCTATGAGCATAGAATATCTTTCCATTTTTTTGTGTCTTCAGTTTCTCTATCAATGTCTTAGTTTTCAGCGAATGGGTCTTT
Organism: Panthera leo; assembly: GCF_018350215.1. NCBI lineage: Eukaryota > Metazoa > Chordata > Mammalia > Carnivora > Felidae > Panthera > Panthera leo. Next base: position 141,717,954 of record NC_056687.1, on the reverse strand, counting down.
CACCTTTCTGGTTAAATTTATTCCGAAGTATTCTTTTTGATTCAGTTGTAAATGGGATTGTTAATTCCTCTTTCTGATAGTTTGTCATTGTACAGAAACACAAGAGAGTTATATATATTGATTTTGTATCCTTCATCTTTCCTGAATTTGTTAATTTTAATAGTTTTTTGGTGGAGTCCTTAGATTTTTCTATATATAATATATCGTCTGCAGATAGTGACAGTTTTACTTCTTCCTTTCCAATTTGGATGCCTTTGAGAGAAAGTGTATTTTTTATTTTCACAGTGGACATTTAAACATTCCTTATGATCTTAAGTATCTCTCACCTTCCATCTCTTTCCCTGTCCCTGGTTTGGGAGGGCATCTCTTGAGGAGCATAGATGGAAGACAAAGTGTTGGTTTTGTTGTAGCATGGCCCTCTCTGTTACATAGGTGAAATATGAGTGAAAGGAACATCAAAGCGTGGCAGTCTTGAGGGAGAAAGGAAGGGGAGGAGATGTAACAAAAGGGTAATGTGAAGTCTAAGGGGGTCATTTATAGAAGACAGGAGAAAAGGCTTGTTGCCAAGGTTTTGCTAGCACCACTCTTGTTGGCTTGGTGATGGTGAGATTTTTTGTGCCGATTATGTGAATGACTGGCTCAGTTCCTTTTTAGCACCAACTGGCAAACCATCTCCTCTCCCCTCCTTGGCAGCAATTCATTCTCTCACAGAAAAACAGGAACTGTGGGTGATTGCCCCAAATTGCTATATCTCACGTGACAGCTCTGGAACTGTGCATGGAACAGTCTTTTTTTTTTTTTTCTTAAACAGAATGATCTTGGTACATACTCATTCTGAAATAAAAAAATTGTTTTATTGGAATGTTTTTCTTTCTCTTATGGTGGTTGGGAAGTATTCTTGATAAAGGTTGAATCTTGGATAAGCGTTACATCTATATTCTTTCACTAGGAGTTAGCAATATTGCAAAAGTGCTATACGATAATATTTTAATATCAATTACATGAATTATTTTGATGTTTTTGTTATAATTTAAAAATCCCCAACAATGCATTAATTTGGCAGCCAGCTTTTGAACTTCAGAAAAAGTCGTTTATGGCATCATGTGTAAACCACAAAAAGAATTAAAACGTTTTTAGATATGTGAAGGATATTTTCAGATGGGGTTATTTTACATTTTCATTGACTTTAGTTTTATGTGGAAATCAAAATGTTGCTCTGATTTCTTATATTCCATTGTAACTAGATGCTGGATTTATTACTATAAATAGCTCGGTATTTTGTCCACATAAACAAATTTAGACAGTAAAATAAATTACAAATAAACTTAAATTGTAAGTTTTCAAGTTTTCACTTTTATCAAACCTTAAAATTTATTTAGAATGTTTTTGGTAATTGATTATTTTTACAGGCATATTGTGAATTTTTATTTAATGTGGAGTACTTAGTGCAATCACGATAGTACAAGGTATTTTACTACTATGAACATATAAGAATAAGAAAAGTTTAAATCATCATTTTTGAATCAAAAGACCCCCTTTTCAGTGTTTCAAATGAGCATAATTCAAAAACTTAAAGCAAATTAAGAAGATAGCGAAACAAGGACTTGAAAAGCAAAAGATGAATACAACAGCAACCACAACAAAAATTTAAAAATCAAACCTCTTTGCTAACATTTACCTGTCTCAGTTAAACAGGAGGATGAGGGGATTATTGCAACTCAATAAGGATTTTTCAGCTTCTCAAATAGTGCTAATCACACAAGAGATTCACTGGGAAAACTTGTAGATTTACAGGTAAACCACGTAAGTTGTGAATGAAAACCCAAAATTACTGACATTAATATGGGAAGTTTAACACCTCTCCTCCCCAAATGAAACGAGCATAATTCTTTTAGCCTACAAGTGTCAAATATATATCAGTCTTCTTTATCATTTGTGGGATTGAGTGTTTTTATAAATGTGTAGATATGGGTTTGCTGGTCTGTTTCTGTTTAAGCTAGTTTCGTGATCTCTTTTCTGAATATTATCAGTAATAGTGTTAAAACTGAAGAACTACTTGGTGATTTCTTTCTTTCCTTTTCTTTTCTTTCTCTCTTAGCTAGAGATAGTGGTAATAACAGCTGGAGGGAAGATGATCAATAGATTTTTCTCATTTTACTTAGTTCTCAGGCCCAAGATGTTTGTACTTATACCTGTTCTAGGGATGGGATCATCCCATTGTGGTGGGGGGGAGGAGCGAGCAGTTGCTGTCTGTCCCGTCACCCCCAGATTTTGATTTTTAGTGACATGGACATTATTTAGGGGACAACTTTCTGCTAATAAACAGGACATTATTCCAGGTTTCTGTCAGAAAAACTTATAGACCTCTCAGGAGAGAACCTTCTCTTTCTGTTTGCTGTTAGTGAGCCAGCCATTTGTTGAGAATGGGAAAGTAAAAGACAAATCTGACCACAGTGTTAATTTCTATTTTCTATGCCAAGGCTGCCAATCTTATTTATTTTGGTTTTACTTTTTGCCTAGATTCTAGTGAGAAAGTTGGGAGTGTGGAAGTAATAGGTAGGTATTAACAGTGTCGCTAGAAAAGAGAAACCTTCAGTTTTATTCTAGTTTATTTACATTTTCACATACATGGGTTAATAAACTTTAAAAATACTTCTATCCATGTTCATTGTAGAAAACTAGAAAATGTGTATCAGAAAAAAAAAATGAAAGGGGCACCTGGGTGGCTCAGGTCATGATCTCTTGGTCAGTGAGTTCAAGGCCCACATTGGGCTCTGTGCTGACAGCTCAGAGCCTGGAGCCTGCTTCGGATGCTGTGTCTCCCTCTCTTTCTGCCCCTCCCCATTCATGCTCTGTTTCTCTTGCTGTCAAAAATAAATAAACATAAAACATTAAAAAAAAAGAAAACTTATTTCTACTTTTCACAGATGATTTTGAATGATATTCTGTTGAGTGTATTTTATATTTTTTCCTATGCGTGTATAATGAGTAATTTTTTTTCTGATGATAATGGGCTCATATTTTTTATATACTCTTATAATTTTGTTCACTAAACAGTGTAGTTTTAATAAGCTACCCATTTAAAAATACTTGATTACTAGCATTTTCACATAAAAGTTAAAGCAATAGAGTTTATATAGTCATAACAAATAATTTTTGGTAAAGTTAACTAAAAATATTGACTCAATGAAATACTTAGGTTTAAAGTTTTAAATGCAAGTTTTAGAAATTGAGAGTTAATATTGAATTGTCGACAGATCTCAAAACATTTGTTTTATTATATTCTATAAATAATATGTGTTCTTTAAGGCCTTTCAATACTTAAAATTTTTTTTTAATGTTTATTTTTGAGAGAGAGAGGCAGACAGAGCGTGAGCAGGGGAGGGGCAGAGAGAGAGGGAGGGTGTGTGTGTGTGTGTGTGTGTGTGTGTGTGTGTGTATGAGCGTGTGAGTGGGGGTGGGGCAGAGAGAGAGAGGGAGGGTGTCTGTGTGTGTGAGCATGTGAATGGGGGTGGGGCAGAGAGAGAGGGAGGGTGTGTGTGTGGTGTGTGTGTGTGTGTATGAGCATGTGAGTGGGGGTGGGGCAGAGAGAGAGAGAGGGGGAGGGTGTGTGTGTGTGTGTGTGTGTGTGTGTGTGTGTGTGTGTATGAGCATGTGAGTGGGGGTGGGGCAGAGAGAGAGAGAGAGAGAGAGAGGGAGGGAGGGAGAAAGAAAGAATCCCAAGCAAGCAGGCTTCACACTGTCAGCGCAGAGCCTGATGTGGGGCTTGAACCCACAAACCGTGAGATCGTGACCTGAGCCAAAATCAGGAGTTGGACACTTAGCTGACTGAGCCACACAGGCACTTGTCAACTTATTTTCTAACATTTATATATTATTCTGAGAGAAAATTACAGGTAGTATTTTAACAAAGCCAACTATGTTTCACTTGTTCTCTCATTTTTGAGACATTATCCTATCAAGAATGACAACTTTTTTTTTTTTTTTTTTCAACGTTTTTTATTTCTTTTTGGGACAGAGAGAGAGACAGAGCATGAACAGGGGAGGGGCAGAGAGAGAGGGAGACACAGAATCGGAAACAGGCTCCAGGCTCCGAGCCATCGGCCCAGAGCCTGACGCGGGGCTCGAACTCACGGACCGCGAGATCGTGACCCGGCTGAAGTCGGACGCTTAACCGACTGCGCCACCCAGGCGCCCCAAGAATGACAACTTTTGAACTTGATAGGGATCTGTTAGGTGCAAGCAAACATTCCTTATTCTCTCGTAATCCATTTGGGAGGAAGAAGGGATATGGGAAAAGTTGTTAATTCTTAAAGGAGTGCTGAAGGGCTTTACCCTTGTTTTACATACTTGTGTGTGTGCGCCCTTTTAGTTCAGTGTAACTGGTCAGGGCTAAATGTGGAAGCCCAAATTAGGTAGACCTGTCTTTGGTTTAGTCAAATCAAAGATGTTTTCTTTGTTGTGGGATTTGGAGTAGTAGCCTGGGATCAGAAAGCCTTTACTTGCATGGTTATTATAAGTTCCTAACCTTTATGCCAATGATTGCAAATAGTTCTAAGTTAATGCTCACTTTTATTCCATAGCATTTATTGCCTTTAAACACTTTCTAAAAGAGTGTGATCTTAGTCCTTACTATTCTGAGGACCCATTATAAAAAATCAATTCTGTTTTTACCTTTAGATTTGTTTCTATAAATTAATGAGCTATCTCATGAGAAGCCAGGATTAGAAATTTGGAGACTGTCTGGTATTTTTAAAATATAATTCATACTTCTGGCCAGTTCATCATCTAACTCTTGAGAGAAATAGAATGTGAAGACTTTATGAAACAATTATTTTCTTTTATCCAAAGCTGTTGTTAATTGAGCAGTGTAATGTATAAATGAAAGAATGTATAAGAATATAGTTTAAAATATAGAAAATGAGTTATTTATAATACTTTATTTTGAAATATTATTAAGTATCTTTAATTTTATGTTAAATTTATGGCACTGGAAGATTTTAATTAATGTTTGAATTTCCATAGAGTTTGTATGTTACAATTCTTGTCCTGGTTTAGACTGCTCAGAGGTTCTGCATTTGATTTTTAAACATAAATTTCAAGACTATGTAATGACCTTTTTTCAAATATTAACTTTAAAGATAATGGTATGTATGGATGGTATGTATTCAGGTCCTATATGTAGGACCTGAATTGAAGTGACTTGTTCAAATGCATAAAAACAAAACAAAACAAAACCTCTTTTGTTGTTTGTCTTCTGACCACTTCATTTCTACTAAATTCAAAGACCTGTGAAGATATCTCAATTTTCATTGTGTCTTATATGTGAATTATTTTTTGGTTGTAAAAAAATATGTCAGTATAACACCTTTCTTTTAGTGAGATGTCTTATTTGTCAACATTAGGGAATTCCAGAAGAAGCGTGTGTTCTCTGCTGCTATTAAGACAGGGAAATCTCTAGACCTCGGGAATTGGATTAGGGATCCTTATCTACTGTAGGAATGGTTAGGATTAAGATCACCAACCTCTGTCTCTTTGGAATTGGCATAGAAACTAGAATCATGGGATGCCTCAGTAATGAGGTACCTAGCACTGATATATAAGGAATTATTGGCATGACCTCTAAAAAATGTGAAATTTGAGATTTCATAAACCATGCTTAGTATTTTCAGCAATCTCAGTGCATATTAATTAACTACATAGGTTACTATTTTGTGTAGGTTACTTTTGCCTACTCTTGACTATAATTTTCAGTAGTTTAATGGCAAGGCGTTGGTATGTGGAAGACTTGGGGACTCCTGCAGCTAGTCAGATTTAGTCATTGTGAACCTATAACCTGACCAGAACTCCTGTTCCTTCGAAAGTTTTTGAGGACTCTAAGAATTATCTTGAAAACTTACAGAATTGGGAAATATTTATATTTGTGGATTATATAGGTGTAGGCATGTGACTTTACCTACTTTTTGGGCTAAGTCAAAACTGCAGTTTTACACTGTACTAAAAGAACTGGACTGTCAGGAAATAGACCTGTGTTCTCTTAAAGGCTTAAAAATCAGTGAGCCTGAGAGATAATATGATAATTAAAAAGAAAGCCTATGTCTTGTGTCCATATACATTTTAGTTTACCCCTTGGTAGGTTATTTAAATTTGATTTTTTGGTTAATTTTAGACTCTTTTTGATCAGAACAATGCTGCAAAAAAAGAAGAGTCAGAAACTGCAAACAAAAATGATTCTTCAAAGAAGTTGTCTGTTGAGAGAGTGTATCAGAAAAAGACACAACTTGAACATATTCTCCTTCGTCCTGATACGTATATTGGGTCAGTGGAGCCATTGACACAGGTAATTATTTGTTAGATTTTGAGATTAGGAGATGTATATCTGTTCTACTTAATAAAATTTTTGTGATTATATGCTTAGTACATAATTTCATGTCTTTGTGGTCATATGTAAAGTAGAGAGATTTAAGGTAGGTAGAAATGTCTTTATTTCCTGCTGAAGATAAAAAACTAGGAGTTAAAAACTATTAGAGGTCAGGAGTATAGAGTAAAATGGTAGCGTGTGAACCTTTTAAAAATTCTTAAGTTTATGCTGTGGTTTGCTTCAAATTGTAGAGTTTATATATATATACACTAATGACCCTTTGATGCTTACTATGAACTTGGCTTGCACATATTATCTTATCTGATTCTAACAATTTTGGGATGTAGGTACTGTTACCCCCTTTTTATAGACAAGGAAACTGAAGTTTAAATAAATGTAAATAACTTGCTCAGATCTCTCAGCCAATAAGAGCTGGGATTCAAAGCTAAGTCTCTGACTCTAAAGTCATGCTGTATTCATATTATTTTAATCTGTGCTCTTTATAGAAAAATCTAAAACATGAAGTAGTGTTTTTTTCCTATTTTACTTAAATATTGTTTCTAACAATTCTTGGTGCCTTATATTAATAAACTGACTTTATGTGTAAGAATACAGACTCAATACAAAATGAATAATTTATCCATTTTGAAACTTTTGAAATTGGATATGAATGTCGTGAAGATGATTGGAACTGAAGTAGTGTATGTGTTTTTACTTTGAAAGTCTAAGTATTAACAGAGGAAATGACAGATGTGGGTTTATACTATGTAAAATTGATGTTAAATGCTTTTTTACCCAATAATTCCTTTTGAATTTTTCTCGTAATGCAGTTAATGTGGGTATATGATGAAGATGTAGGAATGAATTGCAGAGAGGTTACCTTTGTGCCAGGTTTATACAAGATCTTTGATGAAATTTTGGGTGAGTACTTGCTTAAGATTTAATGCATTTGTGTCCATTGATGTATATATATATACATCAATATGTAAATAAAGCTAGACTTACAGTATAAATTTTATTTAAAAAAAAATTTTTTTTTTTAATTTTTTTAACGTTTTTTATTTATTTTTGAGACAGAGAGAGACAGAGCATGAATGGGGGAGGGGCAGAGAGAGAGGGAGACACAGAATCGGAAGCAGGCTCCAGGCTCTGAGCCATCAGCCCAGAGCCCGACGCGGGGCTCGAACTCACAGACTGTGAGATCGTGACCTGAGCCGAAGTCGGACACTTAACCGACTGAGCCACCCAGGCGCCCCTACAGTATAAATTTTAAAGGCATATCTTGGGCTTATGTGCTGAATATAATGTTCTTCAGAAAATTTATGTCACTTGCTGTAATATTTTCATATTTGTGCACATATCTTTGAATTTATTTATAAAATGAATTTGTTGTATTTGATCAGTAATCCAAAGTTGGTTTGTATCTTGTATGTGTAGTCATTGCAGGTTGTGTGTGCATCCCTTTTACCTAGGGGGGCATGTTAAAAATATAGATTACAGGACCTGATCCTTGAAGATTTAGTGAGTTTGCAGTGAGACATGTAAAATTGTGGTTTTTACCAACAGATCAGTCATTTCTGTTGGGCAGAAGCAATCATTGTTCTGAATGATCTCTGTTTTTTTTTTCCAAATCATAGGATTAATTAAATCAATGAAATGTGGATGCTCATTTGATTGCTAGGGAATGCTTGCACATTGGAAATACTTTTAGTCAAGGACTTTCTAGAGCCTCTGGGCTCTGCTACCTCATCAGCCACTTGAGATTTCCTCGACAGCTGGGTTATGTGGGTCTCTCTGAGCTTCTTCCAGCTTTCCTCCTTTGGGGAAAGAGTAGGGGAGTAAACCTGATTACTTGCATTTTATACCTTTCACTCTTGCTTCCCAGCTATCCACTCACTTTTACTTTTATGTTACATAGTGTTTACCAGGAACATAGTCGTTCTGTGACTGAAGTTAAATTTGACAGCTAGCTTGCGTTCAAATTTGTGTAGTCATGTGTCTAACCACAGCAGTGGTTAATATATGAAAATATATTATTATAGTACATAAGATTTAGTTTTGATTTCTAAGGATGCTGAAGACGTTGCCTTTTTTTTTTTATTTAAAATTTTTTTTTTAAGTTTATTTATTTTTGAGACAGAGAGAGAGCATGAACGGGGGAGGGTCAGAGAGAGAGGGAGACACAGAATCGGAAGCAGGCTCCAGGCTCTGAGCCATCAGCCCAGAGCCTGACGCGGGGCTCGAACTCACGGACCGCGAGATCATGACCTGAGCCGAAGTCGGACGCTTAACCGACTGAGCCACCCAGGCGCCCCAGATGTTGCCTTTTTAATTTAAAAATAATTTATTTTATCTCAACCTGTCTATAAAACCACTAGTTTATTGAAGGATATCAAGAGAAAGATACAGTATAATTAAATTCAAATTTTTTTCTTTTGGGCCTCAGCTGGATTAGGGGGTTATAGCCTGCAGATGTTTGTTTTTAATTATTTTTATATATCACAAAATCTACCCTTCCCCTACCCCTTGTTTGTAGTAGATAACACAATAGTAATTTAGTGTGATATAAAATTTAAGAATATTATTTGGAAAATAAAGTTTTATATTAGAAATTAGTAATAATTTTCATTAACTATTACTATCTGTAAATATTTATATTAAGTTGGGATGCACATGAAGTTGTGTCATGTATTTATTACTCATCACAATATTTAATTTGTAGTTAATGCAGCTGACAATAAACAGAGGGATAAGAATATGACCTGTATTAAAGTTTCTATTGATCCGTAAGTATATTTCAAGTTTAATTTTTTATGCTATGTTGTTTTATTCTGATAGCCCCCAGCTTTTGAATACTCTTCAAATACTGTATACAATTAGTACTCCTAAAGTTTCCCTGTTGCATGAGACATTGTTATTTTTGCCTCTTTTAGCCGTAATATAGTATACTTTTATAGTTTTCTCTCTCATTCATGATGTTTTATTCCAAAGCACTTCCTTATGGGAACACTTGGAAACCATTTTTCTCTCTCTTTGGTGCTGTGGCTATTGTTTCAGGTGATACAGTGGTCACTTGAGGTTTCCTTTTTTGTCTTGGCTTTAGGAGTCAAGGCTAAGGGCTATTGCTAGTACTCTTCCAATTATATTATGGGTAAATTTTATTTTTTATGACCAGTATTTGGACTTTTCCATTATTTATAACATCATATGTAAATTAGGAACTGCTGGTATTATAGAATATATACCAGGTGTTCAGCTAATTCGATCTCGCTATGGTGATTTGTTTTGGAGAATTGAAAGGGAGTGAAAACAATACAGTTTTAAGATAGAAATATTACTGTTACATTTATCCTGTTTTTGCCAGCATGCTTTTGTAAAATGTTGCATTACTTATATCATTTATAATCTTATTAGTAATTTCGAATGATGTTACGGTTTTTCTCTAATGTGAATATTTAATAATTCAGGTTTAGTCTTACTGTCACTAATCTAATTTTAGATGGTATGGTTACGATTCATGTATATATGTATATAAAACAGTATCTTATATGAAAATATTACCGCATAACTGTGCTGTTAAAGTTCTAGATTTTTCTTTTTCTTTCCATTTTTTCCCCCCTTTGGATCCTTTCTGTAACAAATACATTCTTGAGGATTTACGTGGTAAAGTGCATAGGACCCTTATAAATTGTAATTTATGCAGAGTTTAAAATAGTTTCAATGAAATTTTAGCTTCAAGATTACTTTTTTCTATATTTAGGAAATTATCAGTTAAAAACAGTATCATTTAATGTGCTTTAGGAGAGCTAGCTAGTGAGGAGTAATAGATGTTGAATGTTAGATAACATTAAGCTTTTTAAAGTTCAGAGTGTAAAGATTTTTACTGAAAACTAAGGAAGAAGGGGCTCTTTCTTAAATACATTCTTGATGAACATGATTACAGCTGTTTGGTTCTTTTTTTTTTTATTTTTTTATTTTTTTTTATTTTATTTAAAAAAAATTTTTTTTAATGTTTATTTATTTTTGAGACAGAGACCGAGCATGAACAGGGGAGGGTCAGAGAGAGGGAGACACATAATCTGAAACAGGCTCCAGGCTCTGAGCTGTCAGCACAGAGCCCGACGCGGGGCTCGAACTCACGGACCGCGAGATCATGACCTGAGCCGAAGTCGGCGGCTTAACCGACTGAGCCACCCAGGCGCCCCACGGCTGTTTGGTTCTTTTATCTTAATTGTTTTGGCCACAATAATCCAACAACATGGACTTAAAACAGCTTACATAGGATCCCGTCATAACAAAGTGATGAAGAACTGAGCTATAAAACAACGCTGTAGACTGAATAGTGGCTCTTGGTGGAGTGCTTGACCTTTAAATTTATTATAGATTCTGGACAAAGTAATTCTATGTAACTAGTGCCTTTAGTGATCTTTTTCCCTTTTCATTTTTTTTTTAACTTTTGAAAAAAATTTTTGAAAAAATTTTTTTTAAATATTTGAAAGACAGAGTGCGAGCTGGGGAGGGGGAGGAGCAGAGAGAGAGGGAAACACATAATCTGAAGCAGGCTTCAGGCTCTGGGCTGTAGGCACAGAGCCTGACACGGGGCTCGAACTCATGAGCCAGGAGATCATGACCTGAGCTGAAGTCGGATGCTCAACTGCCTGTGATACCCAGGCGCCCTTAAAGAAGTTATTAAAAGCAGAATTGAAATGGGAAATTGCTATTCTGCTATTTATTTCATTGACCCAGTGTTCTCTGCTGTTCATTTTTGATATCCTCTGAGTTTCATTCTTTTTAATATTTTTGTATAGCAGATTTAAAATTTTCTTTGTGCACATGTGTACATGAACTCTTTGTAAAGGAGAGGTTAAATTTTGATAGTTAATGGGTTAAGTGTGGATAGCTTAGCTCTTACTCTTTCTTTTTCAGTAGTACTCTAATGTGGAGGTAAAGTTTAAATAACAGCCATGGTTGTAAAAGGCATAAGAATATATTAGCAGGGGGTGCCGTGCAGAATTTGGGCAGCTTTGCTAGAATTTGGAGCAACTGTTTACAGAAGAACTTAAAACTCATTAAGTAATAGAATATGATGGTTAGTATTGAAACAACTTATTTGTTGGCAGCTATCTGATTAAAAACAAATGTGGAAAGCATATTAACCAGAATTCTAACTCTCCCTCTAGTTTAAGTGTCCTTGTTTATGTAGGGTTAAATCTCTTAAATCCATAGCTTTATAAAATAGTACACACTCCTATTGAAATACATTAACAGATATGTTTTTATTTTTTAAAAATTGGGATTGTATGCTTTTTCCATTTTTATTTGACATATTGTGGACAGCCTTTGTTATTAACTTATATAGATCTACTTAAATCTTTGTAACTGTTACTAATTATCATGTTGATATATCATAATTTAACCTTTTTCCAGTTGATGAATATTAGATATTTAGATTGTCTTCCAGGTTTCTTTTTAGTTTTAATTATTTTGAAACTTTATTTGTAGCTCATTCAAACAGTATTCTTTTTCCTAATATTTCTGTGAAGATTATTAATGGAACAAATATTATATTATAGAACTCTGAAGCATTGTTTAGAGCTTACAGAAATAAATGCAAGATCTGGGAAGTGATGTAGATTGGGATTTTTCAGTAGCGAGGGGTGACCGATAGAAAGTTCAGATTTCATACTTAGGCTTACTGAATGTAGATGTGAAGCCTTATTTATTTATTTTTTAACTGTGATAATGAATTTACAAAATGCTTATCTTAATTATAGTACCATATATGATATACTAAATTGGTTGAAAAACATTTTAAGGGTTTACTCATGACTGTATTGGCTTTTGTGTCATTCTGAGATATTTAAGGTCAGTAACTTTCATTGCCTTTCTTTATTTCCTTTAGGATTCTTCTCTATTAACTTTAAGCTCCATGAAGTTTCTTATAGAAAATAGGTACTTAATAATTACAGGTTTTAAGCTTAAGCTAAGAAGTATTTGGAAGTCAGAAAAGTAGTGTAGTTTCTGGCCTGTGTTTCTAGGGCCCACTATTACCTCTGGAGATAGGAGGCACAAGTGGAGGTACACTAGGCAATTTGAAACTGTTACATACTTAAACATTCAGCTGTGTATTCTGTAGAGGGTGTTTACCTACAAGTGAGATAATCTAATCTCCTGAGGTCCCCAATAAATAATTTAGATTTTTTTTTTCTAATTTTGGTATATAAGCAAATTTTGGTATATAATTTTGGCTGGGTAAAAGGCTTAATGGAGAACTGAAGTCATAAACTGACTTCTCAAAGTTAGGGTAAATTTTGGCCAAAGAGACTAAAAAGGCAAAGGAAAGACCAGTAAAAAAAAGAAATGGAAGAATTGAGAATGAACATGGACAAGTATTAAAACTGACCTGAAGGAAAAATAGGATATGTGTTGCAGAATAGTGGAATTAAATTTGACTATAATTAAGGATATGGCTGTAAACATGTAGTGGAGGACTTTTCAGCTTTGTATACAGTATTTAAGGTGATAACTAGGCTAGCTTCGTGTATTAGTATTTGGAATGAAGAAAGGACTAAATACTGATATGAAATGAATCTAAGGACATACTAATAAGTCTTGATGAGTAAGGACTCTAGAGAATGATCAGGAGATCTGAATAAAAAATGCTATCAAAATTTGAGCCTAGGACATTTGGAAAATTGAACCTGTGTTGGAGAACGAGGGAAAGAAAAGTTGGTTGCTGATTTAGGGAAAGAAGATGATGTGCTGCTAAAAGTTATTTTTTAGTTTGTTTCTTTCTTGATTTAATTAACTGATTTCCCTCTGGATATATGACTTTAATTTTGGCTTTTATAGCAATTTTTTAGTCTTAATAAGTACTTCTAAAAATTCTTCAGAGATTAAGGTATGTATATGTGAGTGAAATTCACATTAAATTCTTAGTATATCTAAGAATAATTATGAATTAGATTGGCAAATGGTAACTTTGAGAGCCAGTTCTCAGTGTTAGTTATGATGCTGTGTTTCCTTGCAAATTTGGCTCTTAAATGGGTTAAAGGATCATAGTATGTACTACTCAAAATGATAGAGTAGGCAAAATTTTCTATCAGGACTATTGCCTACATCAAGTCGATGTTAGCTATAGGAGCCTCTATTGTATACCATTCGGGGCTTAAATGGATGGTTTTGTGATAGGAAAACCCAAAAAACCTAAAATAGGTAACATCTACATTTTTTAAAACCATTAAAACTAGTTTATAACAATGATTGCTACAATGCAAAACAACCCTGTAATATTTAGTCTGAGAATGGAATACATTTCAGGCTGTTTGTCCTCTTCCATATGTACTGAAGCAACAGGCAGGAAATGAAAATGGCAATGGCAGCTGGTTCTGCAGAGCTTGTGATTCACAGGTGGTATCCTGGTAGAATGAAGCAGGAAGAGATCATGGCTAATGTATTTGAAAAGAAACGGATCTGTGGCTTTTTCTTTTTAAGTGTATTGGGGGGGGGGGGAGTGGGGGAGGGGCAGAGAGAGGGAGAGAGAAAGAATCCCAAGCAGCCTGACACAGGGCTTGAACTCCTGAACTGCGAGATCATGACCTGAGCAGAAATCCAGAGTCAGACGCCTGACTGAGCTACCCGGGCGCCCCTGTAGCTAGCTGATTTCTTGTAAAAGCTTCACTGCTTTAACTGTTTTCTGGGAGGCTAAGAAGTTTCTTTTCCTGAGAAAATTTTCAATATTACCTGCAGATCTTAGTGGCCCTAATTTGAGTTATGACTAGGATAGAAATGTGTATCCTCAGCAAGTATTTTCTTGAAAGATGAGTGTCTTCTAATTAGTAATGGCTTTAGTTTAGCTTACAGTTACTCAGGTTTGTTCTGGATTACTTTATTTTTTATGGAAATTAACATATCTTTAAACCATTTTAAGCTCTAAATTCTGCTTGTTTATTTACAGTGAATCTAACATTATAAGCATTTGGAATAATGGGAAAGGCATTCCAGTAGTAGAACACAAAGTAGAGAAAGTTTATGTTCCTGCATTAATTTTTGGACAGCTTTTAACATCCAGTAACTATGATGATGATGAGAAAAAAGTAACAGGTAAAGTCTAAATGGCTGATCAGAATTTTTATTGAATTTTTTATGCTTTCAACATAAAATTTAACTATTCCTATATTAAATATTACAGAAAAGGAAACCTATGTAGTTTTATTGTGAGAAAATTATTTTCAGAATTAATGTCTATAAAAAACTATCATGTGTAAGTATTATGTCTGACAGAGACATTTTAAAAGCTTAATTGATAGTGCATTGGCTCATGCTAGAACTCCTGGAACTCTAACCTGGCTGACAGTTTGAGTTTTGAATTAGAGTACTAATGAAAGTCAGATGTATAATTCCTGTGTATGTGAATTTCTTGTTACATAAGCACCATGTCTTTTGTTTGATATCAGTTAAATTACTTCTAAACTGTTTTAGGATGGTCGAGATTGGAAATCTAGGCTTTGTAAATAGAGTTGAAAGTGCTTTGATCAAAACCAAATGTTTCCCTACTTATTTCCATTGCTCAAGTGGGTTGATGGTTTTTATTTATTTATTTTCAAAACCAAGGCTTTAGGAAGTGACATAGATTAAATTTTTGTAGTAGAGAAGTAACTTTGATAGAAAGCTCAGATTTTGTACTCATATACACTTACTTGATTATAGGAGATAGCAAGTTTAATTTTTTTGTGATGAAGGTAATGAATCTGCAAAGTGCATATTATTTATATTATCATATGTGCTAAATCTTAATTGTATTTTTCTTTAAATGAAAAAATCCAAATATACTCTGAAATATTCGGTTCATGATTATTAAGGTAATGCAGTAAGTGGAACTATTTTGCACAGATCTGCTCTATGGTAGATAAGTTAACCAAGTTCCCTAAAATCCCTTTCGTTAAACCTTTCACATTTAATTGTTCTTACAGGTGGTCGCAATGGTTATGGTGCAAAACTTTGTAATATTTTCAGTACAAAGTTTACAGTAGAGACTGCTTGCAAAGAATACAAGCATAGTTTTAAGCAGGTATGATAGAAATGTGTCTAATTTTTTAAAAAATTGTATTTTGTTGCTTTGCTAATAAGATAATAGAACCTTAGGTAAATTGCATTGATGCCTGTACAACTTTTTTTTTAAGCAGTAAGCACATCAATAGAGTGAAAAGACTTAAGAATGCCTAGATTTTTACATAAACCTTTTTCCTGTTCATTGAAAGCAAAGTGCTTTATTTAATAGACTTTTCCTTTAATCTAATTGAGCATTACTGAAAATGTCCTTAACCTTACAGATTAATTGAAATGCATCCACTTAGCATATTTGAAAAATTCCTCATCAGTTCATCAAATTCCTATTTCAGAATTCTGTCTTATTTTTATTCTGGTAGGCTTTTGAAAAAGTTTGAAATTTTATATAGCTAAAATAATTTTGTCAGGAAAAGCATCATACTTATTTTTGTAAAATTCTAAATAGTCATGTTGAAGAATTTGAAAGTTATTAACAGCATATAAAGTTGTGCAGTTCATTTTGCTTATTTTCAACATGAGGTTATTATAGTAGCGTTTCCCCTACCCCCCCTTATCTAGTGGTTTCACTTTCCATGGTTTTAGTTAATCCGCAATAAACCGTGGTCCAGAAGCAGATGATCCTCCTTCTGACATATTTGGAAGGTTAGTTAGTAGCCTAATACTAGGTCACAGTGCCTACATCATTCACCTCACTTCATCTCTTCATGTAGGCATTTTTCATCACAAGGAACTTGACTACAGTACAGTAAGGTATTTTGAGAGAGAAAAAGACCACTTTCACATAACTTTTATTACAGTATATTGTAATTCCATTTTATTGTTAATTTCTTACTGTGCCTAATTTATAAATCAAACTTTATCTTAGATATGTACATATAGAAAAAAACACAGTATATGTAGGATTTGATACTATCCATGGTTGCAGGTCTTGGAACATAGAGAAAGGGGAATACTGTAGTAGTGTTTAAATTTTTTTTCATCTCTGATATTATCAGTTTCCAGGATTTGTTTATTGCGAAGCTGGAAAATGGATGTAGTTATGGTAAATGATTGTTTTCATGAGCTGAGTCTTTATGTATTATAAAATATAGAAGTATTAAATATTTAAATATTTTTTCTTTTAAAGACATGGATGAATAACATGATGAAAACTTCTGAAGCCAAAATTAAACATTTTGATGGTGAAGATTACACATGCATAACATTCCAACCAGATCTGTCTAAATTTAAGATGGAAAAACTTGACAAGGATATTGTGGCCCTCATGACCAGAAGAGCTTATGATTTGGCTGGTTCATGCAAAGGGGTCAAGGTCATGTTTAATGGAAAGAAATTGCCTGTAAGTGTCTTCTAAAATAGTAAATGCTTTGTTATTTTGTGGGCAGCTTATAGTTAAATCTAACTGCTTTACGCCCTCAGTTATCTTCTAGAACAATTAAAAATACAGCATAGGATTCTATTTTACCTTCATTTATTCCATTTCTAGTGCTCCTAATTTCTTGGTGTAGATTTTAGTTTCAGATCTTAATCATATTCCTTCTGCCTGGAGATCTCTAATTTCTTGTAGGTAGGTCTGGCAATAAATTCTCTTATTCTGTTTGAAAGAGTATTTTTCTTCACTTTCAAACGGTACGGAATTTCACTGGATATAGAAATAGGGGTTTATGATATTTTTCTTTCAATGTCATTCTGTTGTCTTCTTGTTTTGCATGGTTTCTGATAAGTCGGCTGTAGTTCTTATCCTTCTTCCTCTGTTGGCAAGGTGTTTATTTTTCCCTCTGGCTGACTTGAAGATTCTCTCTCTCTCTCTCTCTCCCTCTCTCTCTCTTTTAATATGCTTAGGTGTTTATATGGGGGTTTCATTTTGTTTTTTTGATAACTGTGTATTTTTTTCATTCTGTTTTCTGAACGTCTTGGATCTGTTTGGTGTCTGTCACTAATTTTGAAAAGATTTTGGCTATTATTTCTTCAAATATTTCTTTGCTATTCTTCTGGTATTCCAGTTACACATATATTATACAGTTTGGTATTGTCCTAAGCTCCTGCACGTTGTGCTCTACTGCAGCAAGTGTCCACCAGCATTCTCATTTAGTATTCTCCAGGCTCCCTCCTCCGTAAAATAAACTTCTTTTTTTATCCTTAAATGAGACAGGGGTGGGCTGAGGAAGGGCTGGGTAGAATTATTTTATTCCTGCTATAGTAATATTTTAATACTCTCCAGCAGTATCCTTCCCCCCCTGCAAATTAAGGTGGTCCCCCCCCCCACTTTTCTGTGGATAGGATGGGGGTAAAGGAGACAGTTCTGGGTGAAATTCCCAGTGGTTGCTATTCTCTTCCCCCAACCAGCAGCACCATGGTGGGGAACTTTCTCTAGATTTTCTCTCACCTTCCCTGTGAGAACCTGCTGGGGTTTCTGGAGGAAAAGCCTGTAAGTGTAGGAACCCCTTATGATGACATCCTTCAAGTGCATCACACACCCATGCTGTCCACATTTGTCCTACAACAGTTGGTCAAATTCGTCAATTTGTTTACGGTTCCTTTTCACTTCTATGACATTAGGTAGCTTCTGCCTCACTTAAGCAAATTGGTTAGTATTCTGTGTCTCTCTATAGATACCTGTTTCTCTTCAGACTCAGGATGGCCAGCTGTCCTATGAATTCAAGTTTTTGACAGTTCTTGAAAAATCAGTGTGTTGTCTGATTTTCTTGTAAGGGCAGAAATTTCTTTTCTTGTTTTTTAAAGAATTTTTTTTTTTTCAGTTTATTTTTGTTCTGAGAGAGAGAGAAAGCGTGAGCAAGCAGGGCCGGGGCAGGGAGAGAGAGAATCCCAGGCAGGCTTGGTGCTGTCAGTGCAGAGCCTGATGTGGGGCTCCATCTCAGAAACCTTGAGATTGGGATGTGAGCTCCTGACCTGACCCGAGATCAAGAGTCACATGCTTAACCGACTGAGCCCTCAGGCGCTCCTCTTTATTTATTTATTTATTTATTTATTTATTTATTTATTTAAGCCTTCTTTGTGTCTGAACTCAACTGGAAGTCTACTTTGTCATTTTAAAACTTAAACTTCTGAAAAATTTTATAATAATTCACCTGTCCAGCTGTTCCTTCATAACCTCTTCTTA
Organism: Panthera leo; assembly: GCF_018350215.1. Lineage (NCBI taxonomy): Eukaryota > Metazoa > Chordata > Mammalia > Carnivora > Felidae > Panthera > Panthera leo. The sequence goes on along the minus strand of NC_056687.1, from coordinate 141,699,403 downwards.
TCAAGTACATATGGAAATGGATTCCTTTTTAAAAAGGGTAGGGATCAAGGAATAGAATGGGGGAAGTCGTGAAGGTTTGGATCTGAAGAATAAGAGCTGTTGTGATTGAGGGGAAATAAAAGTATAAGAGTACCTGATGGCATTCACCTAGTTGAACTGCCAATTTTAAGATTGTTTATTTTTGTTTTCAAATGAATAGGTAAATGGGTTTCGCAGTTACGTAGATCTTTATGTGAAAGACAAATTGGACGAAACTGGAGTGGCCCTGAAAGTTATTCATGAACTTGCAAATGAAAGATGGGATGTTTGTCTCACACTGAGTGAGAAGGGATTCCAGCAAATCAGCTTTGTAAATAGTATTGCGACAACAAAAGTAAGTAGGCTAGTGCTGTGTTGCCACGTCAGTGGTAGAACAGTGCTTCATTAAAAACAGCAAAATAAACAACAGTAACGATAACAAAAAACCACAAATCTGCTTTTGTGAAATTAGAATTGGCTTATGAAAACGAAAGCTTATTTTCTACGAAAATAGGTGTCTTATAATTTATTTAAACACCCACTGAGCATTAAGTTTATATGTTGAGTATTTATGGTTGAATATATTTCATGAATTTAGAATGTTAACACATTTTTATGAATTTAGAATATTAACACATTCCTTATTCTGTGTTCCTAGTTTAGAATGTAAAAGAATAATAGAGGAATCTGTTTTGGGATCAGATTTTGGAACATGTTATATGCCATTCTAAGGAGTTTGAACTGTCTTACGTAGGCTTTTGGATTTCAAAAGCAAATGAAATTGTTCTCATCTAACAGCATTTGTCCATCGATCATAATAAAGTCTTAGGCAATACAAACATGTATCCTAGAATAATCTAAAGCAATGATTTGATCATTTGTCACTCTTGTTCAAGTTTTAACTTTTTTTTGTTAATATTCAGTGTTTATAATCTAGCATCACTTTCTCAAGTCAACACATTTTGCATCAGTGATGGTGACATTTTGTCCTACATAATAGATACCTAATATACAGTGGCATAAAGATGTACAAGTTTTATTTTTCCTCATTCTTAGTTTTGTACTGTGACTCCACAGTATCATCAGGGACCAGGCTCTTCCTGACTTTCTTTTCTGCCACCCTTAGCATGTGGCTTTCCTTCTCATGCCTTTAAGATGCTTCGGTTCCAAGTTCTAGGGAGAGAGAAAGGGGCTGGGCAAATGCATATACCGACTAAATCTCTCCCTTTTTATGAGGAATACAGTAGTTTTCCTGGAAATCCCATCTGGTAGACCTCATGAACATCTTTGGCTAGAACTGGGTCAAGTGGCTGCCACTAGCTGCAAGGGAGTCTAGATTGGTTAATATTAAAAAAATTTTTTTAATGTTTATTCATTTTTGAGAGAGAGAGAGAGAGAGAGAGAGACAAAGTGTGAGCTGGGGGAGGGGTAGAGAGAGAGGGAGACAGAATCCGAAGCAGGCGCCAGGCTCTGAGCTGTCAGCACAGAGCCCGACGCGGGGCTCAAACCCATGGGCCGTGAGATCATAACTTGAGCTGAAATCGGACACTTAACTGACTGAGCCACCCAGGTGCCCCTAGATTGGTTAATATTTTCAATTGGACATGTTGCCAGGTAAAAGCCAATTTAGTTCTTTCAATAAAGGGGAGAACAGGCATTGGATAGACAACTGGCAATGGCTGTCACAGTCCCTAAATTTTAAATCTTGTGAGTGCTGTTACCACTGTCATGCCAGTATTCATTCTCACTTCCATGTTTTTTTATTCGATTGATTTTACTTTGTGTATAGCTTTATGCAGTTGGTTAATTGGCCCTATAGCCAAAAATACCTTATTTTTTAAATCCCCACTCTGTAATTCTGAGATTTATCCTATGCCTCTGAATAATTGGGTTTGTAATACTAATTCCACAAAGTTGTAAAGATTAAGTGCTGATTTGAGAACATAATGAATATGTAAGTATTTTGTTACCCTAACTATAGATGATTTTGGATTCTGTTTTTTTGTTCCTTTTTAGGGTGGACGTCATGTGGATTATGTAGTAGATCAAGTTGTTGGTAAACTGATTGAAGTAGTTAAGAAAAAGAACAAAGCTGGGGTATCAGTAAAACCTTTTCAAGTAAGTAATGCTTTGTATATAGTCTGTTGAATTGTTAAATAATACCAGTTCTGATGTTGACCTTTTTTGGGTATGTTTCCAACAGGTAAAAAACCATATATGGGTTTTTATTAATTGCCTTATCGAAAATCCAACTTTTGATTCTCAGACGAAAGAAAACATGACTCTGCAGCCCAAAAGTTTTGGGTCCAAATGCCAACTGTCAGAAAAATTTTTTAAAGCAGTGAGTAAAATTTGTATTATTTTTTCAGTGTGTTTTTATTGAAAGTTGATTTAGTTTTCTTGATTTATTTATTCTACTTGAGGTTAGTTTCTCTCTTACACTAACTGTGGGCATAGGCACTTATACTGCAAACTAATGGCTTAATTCTGAAAACTACTAAGGATAGACTTTGTTTTGTAGACTTTGTAAAACATTGGATTGTTTTGCCAAGAATAAAATAAGGGAATCCTGTAACTAATTGTGTTTTAGCTTTTTATTGGTCATTATCCAGCCAGATTTTCCTCTGACAAATGTAGATAGGTCCTTATAGGACTTCTGCTTTCATCTTTTCTACTCCTTTTAATTTCATCTACTGATTTTTACCTTTATATAGTTTTTTTTAAAAAAATTGTGGTAACCTATGCATAATATAAAATTTACCATATTCTACATATTTTATAATTTGATTTTACTTTGTACATATTTAGACTGCTTAACTTTCTGAAACTAGGTGAGAGTACAAATAAATAATGTTAGATTTTTAACTGATCCTTGTAGCTGTTAATAATTTCTCAAAATCTGTTGTATATTGGCAAGATTTATTTCACTTCCTTTGTTCGGCAGTACCATCAGTAAATATATATTAAAGAAGCATGTGTGAAGTACCTTTAAATATATTTGCACTAGGAATATAAAGATGAATAAATCACAGCCCCTCCTCTTTTGAAGTTTATAGTTTGGTTGGGGAGTGCCGTGTAATTGCCATAGAAATAACGTATCACATTCTGGTATGGGAAATTCAAAGGTAGGCTCTCACAAACAAAAACAACAATTGTTTTTCAGGTTCTAGCGTAAAGTCTATAGAAATAGTACTTTTGGATCTAATAATGAATTCTGAATACAAAGGACCCTGTATTAATGCTTCTGCAAATTTCTGCCCTTATGACATTCATGATGAAGTGATTTGATTTTAGATTTTAGATTTTTTCATTTTGAGAGGATTAAGTTTAGATTTGGCAACATAGTCCATATCTCAGACATTCCAGAAATCTATTTCATACACCTGAAACAAACTTTTTAGGATAATGAAAAATAAATACCTCCAACTTGGAGATTCTTCACTTTTTTCTTTTTGTGTTAACATCTCGTCACACGTTGACTCCCTGCGTGGTGACACACAATATATAATGTTGGAGTCCTGTTGCCATACTTGTTTAAAGCATAAGGACTATTCATGAGTTCTTGAATTCATCTAATGTTTCCTACGTATTAATAGTTTTTGTCATAGTGAATTCAAGATTTCTATTTTTGAAGGATATGAGAAATGTCAGTGTATAGAATTTCCCAGGTACTAAATTTATGGTGGATCAGGTTTTACTTGTTAATTTAACAAAATTAACTTGTATCAAAAGCTGTGTGTATTTCTCATGGAGTTTATTATAATAGAGTTTTTTTCATATTTAGGAAAGTTCTTTATTCATGTTTTTGTTTCTGTACAATAGGCTATTGTATATAGCTGCCTGAGTTAGCTTTACTGAGTTAGAGTAAAATTTGCTAGTATGTATCATTATTATCATTAGGCCATATAACTGCACAGATTCCAAGTATTACATTAATTTTAGCTAAGTGTATGAACTTCTGGCTTGTTCTTTGTTTTTAGGCCTCTAACTGTGGCATTGTAGAAAGTATTCTGAACTGGGTGAAATTTAAGGCTCAGACTCAGCTGAACAAGAAGTGTTCATCAGTAAAGTATAGTAAAATCAAAGGTATTCCCAAGCTGGATGATGCTAATGATGCTGGTAAGGTTCATATTTTTTTTCAAGATTTTGATTTAAATTTTTATCCAATTATAGAAAGTATTCATTTTCCACATGTAGTTAGACTATATGATTTTATGTTCAGAATATAATTTTACTTCATTAAAATCGTCACATGCATCACATCAATTTCCTCAAGATAGGAATTCAATAATAAAATATTCTTAATATTTTAACTGTACTATTAGTATTTAAAGTCTACTATTGTATCATGTTACTCTTACAGTCTTACTGTCATCACTGTGATTATGAATTTTTCTGGCTTCATTTTTCTCACTGGTAAAATTGAGGAGTTTGGAGTATATGTCGTTTTTAATACCTCTCAGGTGGCAAACATTCCCTGGAGTGTACATTGATACTAACAGAGGGAGACTCTGCCAAATCGCTGGCTGTGTCTGGATTAGGTGTGATCGGGCGAGACAGATACGGAGTCTTTCCACTTAGGGGAAAAATTCTTAACGTCCGAGAAGCTTCCCATAAACAGGTATCTCTCTCTTTCTTGCATATATCTCCACATATATATGATATCTTAATACTTTATTAAAATTGCTGAATTTTTAAATGTAAATTCAGACTCACTTTTTATATATTTCAACACTTTTTTAAAAAAAAGATTTTGTAATCTCTACAAACTTAGAACCCTAAGATCAAGAGTCACATGCTCTAGTGACTGGGCCAGTTTGGCGGCCTTCAACACTTTTAACATACTCTGAATTCTTTTTCTTTTTGCACAGATCATGGAAAATGCAGAAATAAACAATATTATCAAAATAGTTGGTCTACAATACAAGAAAAGTTACGATGATGCAGAATCTCTGAAAACTTTACGCTATGGGAAGATTATGATTATGACTGATCAGGTTGGTTTAAAGGTTGCCACATATTTAAAACGTACATCTTTTTGAATGCCCTTTTGATATTTGTTTCATGAGACTTACTTCAAGAAAGTAAAAGTGAAAACGATTGTACGTCAAAGGGGGGAGAAAACATTTAATGGTACTGCTTGTGTGAAACATATTTTACATTTCTGATTTATTTGGAAAGTGTTTTTGGTTATTTTAAAAATGTTTTTAAATGCACTAAGTATGAGAAGAGTAGAATACATTGTAGTAGTATTATGGGGTGGAAGCCTACCTGAAAGTTGAGTGGAAATGGTGAGATTTATAAGCAAGAAAGATTAATCAATACAGTAATTTTTTCAAGATTTTATTTAAATTCTAGTTAACATATATTGTAGTGTTGGTTTCAGGAGTAGAATTTAGTGATTCATCACTCACATATGATATGCAGTGCTCATCCTAGCGGGTGCCCTCCTTAATGCCCATCCCCCGTCCAACTTCCCTCCAGCAAGCCTCAGTCTGTTCTCTACAGTTGAGAGTTTCTTATGGTTTGCCTCCCTCTATTTTTTATTTCCCTTCCACTATGTTTGTCTGTTTTGTTTCTTATATTCCGCATATGAGTGAAATCATATGGTATTTGTCTTTCTCTGACTTATTTTGCTTAGGATAATACACTCTAGCTCCATCCACATTGTTGCAAATGGCAAGATTTCATTCTTTTGGATGGCTGAGTAATATTCCGTTGTGTGTGTGTGTGTGTGTGTGTGTGTGTGTGTGTGTGTGTGCGCGCGCGCGTGCGTGCGTATACACACACCCCACATCTTCTTTATCCATTCATCAGTGGATGGACATTTGACCTCTTTCCATAACTTGGCTATTGTTGATAATGCTGTTTTAAACTTCAGGATGCATATTCCCCTTCATATCACTATTTTTACATCCTTTGGATAAATACCTAGTAGTGCAATTGCTGGGTCATTGGCTAGTTCTATTTTTAACGAACCTCCATACTGTTTTCCAGAGTGGCTGTACCAGTGTGCATTCCCACCAACAGTGTAAGAGGGTTCCCCTTTCTCTGCATCCTCACCAACATCTGTTGTTTACCGTGCTGTTACTTTTAGCTGTTATCACAGGTGTGAGGTGGTATCTCATTGTGGTTTTGATTTGTGTTTCCCTGATGAACAGTGATGTTGAGCCTCTTTTCATGTATTTGTTTCTATGTCATTTATTTCTGTTCAAAGCTTTATTATTTCCCTTCTGCTGGCTTTAGGCTTCACTTGCTTTTCCTTTTCTAGCTCTTTTAGGTATGAGGTTAGTTTGTGTATTTGAGACTTTTTTTGTTTCTCGAGTTAGGCCTGTATTGCTACATATTCTATATTGCTATATACTTCCTTCTTAGGACCGGTTTTGCTGCATTCTAAACACTGTCGTGTTTTCATCTTCTTTTGTTTCCATGTGTTCTTTTATTTCTTCTTTAAAGTCCTGGTTAATCCATTCATATTTGAATAGGATGTTCTTTAACCCCCATGTATTTGTGGTCTTTCCAATTTTTTCTTGTGGTTGACTTCAAGTTTCATAGAGTTGTGGTCTGAAAATAATCATGGTATGATCTCAATCTTTTTGTACTGGTTGAGACCTGATTTGTTACCTAGTGTGTGATCTCTTCTGGAGAATGTTACGTGTGCACTCAAAAAGAACGTGTATTCTGCTTTAGGATGACATGTTCTGAATATATCTGTTATGTCCATCCAGTCAGGTGTGTCATTCAAAGCCGTTGTTGCCTTGTTGATTTTCTTTGTCCTTTGCTGTAAGTAGGGGGCTAACATCCTCTAGTATTATTGTATTGTTATCAATGAGTTTCTTTATGTATGTTGTTAATTGATTTATATATTGGGGTGCTCCAAGTTGGGGGTATAAATATTTACAGTTGTTAGATCTTCCTGTTGGATAGATCCCTTTATTATTATATAGTGCTCTTTTTCATCTCTTGTTAGTCTTTGGTTTAAAATCTAGTTTGTCTGATATAAGTATGGCTACTCCAGCTTTCTTTTGACGTCCATTAGCATGATAGATTGTTCTCCATCCCCATACTTTGAGTCTGGAAGTGTCTTGGTTCCAAAATGAGTCTCTTATAGGCAGCATGTAGATGGGGTCTTGTTTTTTATCCATTCTGACACCCTGTTTCCTTTGATTGGAGCATTTAGTCTATTTACATTCAGGGTGATTATTGATCAGTATGAAGTTAGTGCTATTGTATTACCTATAAAGTTGTTGTTTCTGGAGATTTTCCCTGTTCCTTTGTAGTTTTTGTTTCTTTTGGTCTTTCTTTCCCACTCAGAGTCCCCTTTAATATTTCTTGCAGGGTTGGTTTAGTGGTCGCAAACTCTAATTTTTGCTTAGGAGACTCTTTATCTCTCCTTCTATTCTGAATAACAGCCTTGCTGGATAAAGTATTCTTGGCTGAGTATTTTTCCCATTCAGCACGTTGAATATCTCATGCCACTCCCTTCTGGCCTGCCAAGTTTCTGGTGGAGACATCTGCTGCTAACCTTATTTGTCTTCCCTTGTAGGTTAGGGATTTCTTTTCCCTTGCCGATTTCAGGATTCTTTCTTTATCTCTTCTGTATTTTGCAAATTTTACCATGATATGTTTTGGTATTGGCCTGCTTTTGTTGATTTTCATGGGAGTTCTCTGTGCCTCCTGGATTTGGATGTCTGTTTCTTTCCCCAGATTAGGGAACTTTTCACCTATAATTTGCTCAAATAAACCTTCTGCTCCATTTCCCTTCTCTTCTTCTGGAACTGCTGTGATGTGAATGTTATTACTCTTTATGGAGTTGCTGAGTTCCCTAAGTTTACATTCATAATCCAGTATTTTTCTTTCCCTTTTCTTTTTCAGATTCATTATTTTCCATAATTTTATTTTTTATATCACCTATTCATTTCTGTGCTACTTCCATCCTTGTGATCATTATATCCAGTCAGTTTTGAATCTTGGCTATAGCATTTTTAATTTCAGATCGACTAGTTTTTAGGTCTTTTATCTTTGTGATAAGGGACTCCTTGGTGTCTTCTATGCTTTTCTCAAGCCCAGCTGGTATCCTTACGATTGTTTTAAATTCTGCTTCAGGCATCTTACTTATATTTGTTTTGATTATTCCCTGGCCCCATCCCTTCTTTCTTTTGGGATGAATTCCTTTGTCTTGGCATTTTGTCTAGGTCTCTGTCTTCTGTGTGTTAGGAAAACCTGTTATGATTCCTGACCCTGAGAGTAATGGCTATTTTAAGAAGAACTCATATATTGTCCAGGGCCTGGTGCTTCAGGAAGTGTTTCTGATGTATGCTGTATGCACTTGGCTGTTGTGTTTTGGCTGTTCTTTCCCTTAGGTCAATCGGCTGCAGAGTTTCTCCTTGCCTGCAGTGGGAACTGTTTGGACCTTGTCCCGTGTGTGGCGAATTTTAACTGTGTTTTGGTCTATTTGTTAAAACAAGCTAGATCCTATTTCCCTTAGAGCTGAAGCTTTGCAGCACTCTATGGTCAGTAGACTTGGTGTGTGCAGTGTGGGGGGTGGTGGTGGTGGTGTGCTGGTCTCCTAGGGGAGGGGCCCACTGTGCTGCTTCCCTGACTCTCAGGCACACTGCCCTAGTGAAAAAGTACCTGCAGAGCACAGAGGGGCGGAGCTTGGTGTAGACATCTCAAGCTCCTCACTGAATTTCATCAGTGCTGATGGGTGGGGACAAAAGGACCTCTCTGTTAGCACCAGCATCCAGGTTAGCTGCCCTCAGCAGGTTACTCTGCTCCTGTGCTAATGAACAGGGCAGCTCAGTGGCACCTGCCGACTCTTGTCCTCTGAGAGGCAGTGCCTCCTCTCCCAAATGCACTCCAAGAAGAGGAACTGTCTCTCCCAGTGCAATCCAGAGGATCCACAGACTACGCTGTTCGCTCCCGACTTCTCCACAGCAGTACCGCTGTGTCTGCCAGGCTCCACCCTGGAGAAAGCACAGATTTCTAGAAATTCAGACTTTGGGCTCTGTTGCTTGTAAAAACTTGTGATTATCAGCCTCTCTCATTTTCTCAGTCAGTGGTTTTGGGGAAGTGCTTTTTCTTGTGCAGCCCCATGTGCTGTGTGCTCACGAGCTCTCGCTCGCTTGAGCTCTCTCTCTCCTGTGCATGCATGCTCTTTCTCTTTCTCTCACCCTACCCTGCTCCTCTCTCCATGATCAGGGCTTCCTCCCCTCTGCAGCACCCGCGATTCTTTTCTCTGCACCTCCTACCTTCCATGATGTGGACTCTTTTCTCCCTTTAGTTGTGCAGTTTGTTTTCTCAGTCCTCAGATTGATTTCTTGGGTGTTTAGAATGATTTGATATTTATCTGTGTTCGAGGGAGAGATAACCATAGGATCCCCCTACTACTCTGCCATCTTAACCACTTAGGATATTGGTTAGTATTTGTATATGATGATATAATTTGGGATGTGTAAAAAGTAGGACTCGAATAGTAAAATGGCAATAATTAGGAATGAACCAGAAAATTGAAAAGGAAGAATTTCATATGCATCCAACTGCATGTCTCAGGTACTGTAATTAAAAACATTTGTAGAGAAAATCTTCCACTGAAAAAGTTGCTGTATAGTTTTAAGCAAAAATTTGGCTGTTTTTATATCAAGAGAATACTTATGAATACCTGTACTCCGTGGGTTACTACGTTTTATGTATTTCCATCCTTAAATCATTATTTTAGTGAAATCTATATAAGATACAGGAGTGCTGATGCATAGAGGCACTTGTACCCCAATGTTTATAAGCGGCACTTTCAACAATAGCCAAATTATGGGAAGAGCCTAAATGTCCATCAGTTGATGAATGGATAAAGAAGTTGTGGTTTATATATACAATGGAATACTACTTGGCAATGAGAAAGAATGAAATATGGCCTTTTGTAGCAACATGGATGGAACTGGAGAGTGTTATGCTAAGTGAAATAAATCGTACAGAGAAAGACAGATACCATATATTTTCACTCCTATGTGGATCTTGAGAAACTTCACAGAAGACCATGGGGGAGGAGAAGGGGAAAAAAAAGTTACAGAGAGTGAAGGAGGCAAACCATAAGAGACTCTTAAAAAACTGAGAATAAACTGAGGGTTGATGGGGGGTGGGAGGGAGGGGAAAGTAGGTGATGGGAATTGCAAAAAAAATAAAACACTTAAGAATAATTACCACCCCCCAAATCTATATAAAACATGTAACGGTAGTATATTTTGTAATGACAAGAAGATTTAATGTATAACTAGCCATATTCATTATTTGAATTTTAAGAAAATATTTACTGTGATGATCTAAAGGATAATTTTTACTGTTTTATAAAATGTAGTTCCCAAATTTGAATGGAATTTTACCTGTGTTGCATTCATACCTTTTAAAATTTGGTTATATAAGTAATTTTATTTCATAAAATTATTATAGCACTCTGTACTAACATTTATTTAGGATCAAGATGGTTCTCACATAAAAGGCCTGCTTATTAATTTCATCCATCACAATTGGCCATCACTTTTGAAGCATGGTTTTCTTGAAGAGTTCATTACTCCTATTGTAAAGGTACTATTTACATTAATATATTTTTATACTGTTGTCTTAAAGAATAGCAGAAAACTAATTTTTTTATTTTATTAATTTAAGGCTAGCAAAAATAAGCAGGAACTTTCCTTCTATAGTATTCCTGAATTTGACGAGTGGAAAAAACATATAGAAAACCAGAAAGCCTGGAAAATAAAGTACTACAAAGGTTTGTATTTTAAAATACTTATTTGTGATGTTACTACTGACATAAATATGTTTTGAGATCATTATAAAATAATTTGAAAATATGTTTTAGACTACAAAAATAGCTGTTGCTGATTTTAAAAGAATTATTTTGGAAAATTTTGTAGAAGTAGAGAGGGTGGTATGATGGGCTTCCCATGCACTTTAACAGTCACCATCTCATTGCCAATCCTGTTTATCAAAACTCTTCTCACCTTCCCATTAATTTGAAATAACTTCCAGACGTTCTATTATTTCCATAATACTTTATTCATTTATTTTTAAAAATTTTTTTAAGTTTATTTTGAGAGAGAGAGCAGAGGAGGGGCAGAGAGAGTGAGGGAGGGAGGGAGAGAATCCCAGGCACGCTCAATGCTGTCAGAGCAGAGCCCGATGTGGGGCTTGAACTCACGAACCGTGAGATCATGACCTGAGCCGAAACCAAGAGTCAGATGCTTAACCGACTGAGCCACCCAGGCGCCCCTCCATAATATTTTAGTATGTATCTCTAAAAGAATGTTTTAAAAATGTCCCTAATTTCATTATCATACCTTTCTTTAATAACCTTACATATTCAGTTGGTGTTAAAATTCTCCTAATTATTAAAAAAATTATTTTTGAGTTAGGATCCAATCAAGGGCCACAGGTTGCATTTGGTTTGATAAATCTGTTAACTCTTAATTTATTGCTTCTCTTTCATTTTTTTTTCCTTGCAGTTCATTTGTTCAAAAGGTCGGATTGTTTGTCCTGCATAATTTTCTGCATTCTGAATTTTGATGATTATCACTGTAATTTCATTAAATATATAGTATGTTCCTTTGTCCCTTATTTTCTGTTTAAAAAATTGGTAGTTAAATCAGAGGCTTTATATAGATTTGGATTAGATTTATGTGGCAAAAACATTTAATAGGTAACTTTGTATATTTATGTCAAGAGGCCTGTAATATCTGAGTTTTCTTTGTTAAGATTGACCCATTGCTATAGGTGTTGCTAGCTTGATCTATCAGCTTTTAACCTAATAGTTTTAAACAACTGTTAATGTTCACAATTCATGTAAATTTTTTTAGCTTTATTGAAGAATAATTGACAAAATTATACATATTTAAAATGTACAACATGATGACTTGATATATATATTGGAAAATGATTACCACAGTCAATGTATCTATTACCTCACATAGTTAATTTTTTCTGTTTATAGAGGGAACATTTAAGATTATTCTCTCAGTAATTTTCAAGTATACAATACAGTATTATTAAGTATAGGCACCATGCTATACATTAAATCCCGAGAATTTATTCACCTGATAACAAAAAGTTTGTATTCTTTGATTGAACTTTCCCCATATGCCCCTCTCCCCAGCCCCTGGCAAATACCATTTTGTTCTCTTTCTGTGAGTTCAACTTTTTTAGATTCTACATATGAATGAGATCATACGGTATTTGTTCTCTGTCTGGATTATTTTCAACTTTATTTTTTAAATTGTGCAGGTTTGGGTACCAGCACAGCTAAAGAAGCAAAAGAATATTTTGCTGATATGGAAAGGCACCGTATCTTGTTTAGATATGCTGGCCCTGAAGATGATGCTGCCATTACCTTGGTAATCAAGTTAATTAAAACATTTTTTTCCTAATATCCATCTCTCTACCTGCCATACCTTTCTTTCTAGTCTTGGTTTTCTGTGATAAGTCTCTTTTGAACTGGAATGCCCAAACTAGTTAATCTTAGTGTTTCTTCAGCCCAGTCTCACACAAATTATGCTGTGCTTTCAGAGTTCTTTAATTGAAAGACTTCTGTTCAAGTATATCTTGGACAGAAGCATATTTAAAAAAAACCCTTAATTTCTGAGCAATTAATAATTAGTTATTTGCCATTATAAATTTTAATGGTATAATGAAATTCATTTAATCTTTAATATTTTGAATTGTTACCTGGAATCTTTCAGGCATTCAGTAAGAAGAAGATTGATGACAGAAAAGAATGGTTAACAAATTTTATGGAAGATCGGAGACAGCGTAGGTTACATGGCTTACCAGAGGTTAGTCATAAAGAGTGGTGGTCTGGGGGAAGAAAGAGACTAAAAGTCATGCAGGACTAATGACTGTGTTGCTGTGTAACTTTTTTCTTAGCAATTTTTGTATGGTACAGCAACAAAGCATTTGACTTACAATGATTTCATCAACAAAGAATTGATTCTCTTCTCAAACTCAGACAATGAAAGATCTATACCATCTCTTGTTGATGGTAAGTAGCTTTTGTTTGAAAATCTTTCTCACTTTTGTATGTAGTTATTGAGTATATTCTTAATATCATGTATTCTAAGCCATTCTTATAATGAATTTTAAAAATCTGAATTTGTTTTTGAGATCTTTTGGTAGTACTGAAATCTTTTATAGTCCTTGATTCTTTAGAATCTTTTAAACTCTTTTTAAAAAGTTTTTTAGGAAAATTAGGGCAAAGTTTTGAAAGTTTTAACTCAAGTTGATTGCGGACTTTTAAAAATAAAAAGTAAAATCAGATTTTGATAAATTCTAAAATATTTAACTGAGACTAATTTTAAAAAATGCTTCTTGGGGCGCCTGGGTGGCTCAGTCGGTTGGGTGTCTGACTTCGGCTCAGGTCATGATCTGTCAGGCTGTGAGTTCGAGCCCTGCATCAGGCTCCATGCTGACAGCTCGGAGCCTGGAGCCTGTTTCAGATTCTGTGTCTCCTTCTCTCTGACCCTCCCCCATTCATGCTGTGTCTCTCTCTGTCTCAAAAATGAATAAACGTTAAAAAAAAAATGCTTCTTTATTTATTTTGAGAGAGAGGAGGGGAGAATCCCAAGCAGGCTCTGTGCTGTCAGCGTAGAGCCTGATGTGGGGCTCAGTGTCACGACCATGAGATCATGACCAGAGCTGAAGTCAAGAGTTAGACACTTAACCTACTGAGCCACCCAGGCACCCCCTGAGACTAAATTTTAAAAACACCTTTATACCTCAGTACCCAAAAACTTATGCCAAAAAATCTTTAGAAACTGGCACCCAGTAGTTAGAGCAGATTTTTGTCTTCTATCTAGAAACATTTAATTTTCATTTTATAACTTTTAGCAAGTTGATCTTTGTGTTCCTTGGGTTTTCAGCTAATAGCAGATGGTTTTACCCATCCATGTAATTCAGTTTTAAGTTACATCCCTTCTGTGAAGTCTTCTCTAACAACTGCAGTCTAAATTGGTTTCAGATGCCTAAACTTTTATTCCAATATTGTGTGCCTGTTATTTTACTTGTGTCAATTTTGCCTCCTCAGTTAGATTATAAAATTCTCAAGGAAAGTGGCCATATTTTGTCATCCTCTTGTTTCTACCTGCTCTGGGCCCACAATGATGATGATAGCTAGCCTATACTGAAAAGCTTATTACTGTGCTCACTGATCTAGAGCAAGAAGAATGATAAGGAAGCAGAATACTTTGCTTGCATTATCTCATGTAATCCTTATGATCACCCTGTTAGGAAGGTAATTATTTCTGTTACACTGATGAGGACACTGAGACTTACTGGTTTAGTAATTTGCAAAAAGTCAAATGGTAAACGGACAAGTTGAGGAGAGTATACAGATTAGTGGGATTCTAAAGCCTGCATTCTTAACTGCCATAACACGTCTCTTCTTTATAAGGGTTTCTGATTTGGGATACTCTAATAATATACTTGTCAAGATCATTGATGGTTTGTTGCTACTTTAGTTACAACTGACATTTGGGTGTATGGATGTTTGGCAACTCCTGTGAAAGGAATTTGGTACCACTGAGCGGTTCTTTAAGACCACCAGCAGGTGGGCTTTTACATGGTACTTCACTTTTGGAATAGACTGAGATGGTGTAAAATCATGTTACTATGTACTTAGTTTGTTAGAAAATCTCAGGTAACAATTTGTTATTTTTCAAAAGGAAACTGTTACCTTGCTTTTTTCTCTTGAATATATGGAGCATTGTTGTCATTAAAAGAAACATTGCAACGATATCTCAAGTAATATTTTTAAAAGAGGCATTGCTCTTTTTAAAAATAGGCTTTAAACCAGGCCAACGTAAAGTTTTATTTACCTGTTTCAAGAGGAATGATAAACGTGAAGTAAAAGTTGCCCAGTTGGCTGGATCTGTTGCTGAGATGTCTGCTTATCATCATGGAGAAGTAAGCATTAAGATTGGAATCAACTGAGAACTATACTTACTGGCATGAAGAATGATAATTAAGCATAATAAAGTATTTTTTCTTTTGTAAATTCTTTGGAAATGTGTAAGAGAATCAAGAATTTGGACTTTAATAACAATTAGGGAATATGTATGCAAAGTTTAGGATATTAACGTCATATTCTGTTTCTGTGTTGTAGCAAGCATTGATGATGACTATTGTGAATTTGGCTCAGAACTTTGTGGGAAGTAACAACATTAACTTGCTTCAGCCAATTGGTCAGTTTGGAACTCGGCTTCATGGTGGCAAAGATGCTGCAAGCCCCCGTTATATTTTCACAATGTTAAGGTAACAGTTTGCTTTTGCTGATACAGTGGTGTAAAGTTCTATTTGAAGTTTCTATTGGAACTAAAATGTTTAACAGAATTGTAATATGGAAATGATTGGGTACTGTAGTGAGGGTGAATGTTCCAAATTATTTGACTGCAAATAGAATGAAGTTTTTTTGATCTCAGTGTTTGGGAGTTATTGGTGAAACCAGTCCTAATTAATGTAAGGATGTTTTCTGATCCAAGTTTACTTTATAGGCTGAGGAGAGGTTTTGGGGTTTAGTCAGAGTAAGAGGAAATCCATAAAACATTATTTACTAATACTAAGAAATTAAGTAGGCTAGTAAGTAAGCACATAAGTAAAATAGGGCTATTTTATTCTGGCTTTCTGCCTGAAAAATCTATTTGGTAATAAGTTTAGTAAATTGGTTAAGTACATGTAATCAAATATTTTAAAAAATGCATTCCTCTTTTTGAAATATAGTCTTTAATTATGTATAAAGTTTTATTTCCTAAAACCAAGCCATTTTTCCATATTTTTTCCCCCTTTCATTAGCTCTTTATCAAGACTGCTTTTTCCTGCTGTGGATGACAACCTGCTTAAATTCCTTTATGATGATAATCAACGTGTAGAGCCTGAGTGGTATATTCCTATAATTCCCATGGTTTTAATAAATGGTGCTGAGGGCATTGGCACTGGATGGGCCTGTAAACTACCCAACTATGATGCTAGGGAAATTGTGAACAACGTCAGACGAATGCTAGATGGCTTGGATCCTCATCCTATGGTAATTGTTTAGAACTTCCTGCTTATATTGTTTATTTAACAAATGGTAATGTGTAAACTACAAAGTCCAGTCATTTTAGAAAAGTATTGGAACCATTTTCATTTTGGAACATATTGTAGACAATAAAGACCTTATTAGTGTGTACTTGATATGTGCTTATGGTAAAAAGTATAAGCTTTGGAAAAAGCCTGGAGAATAAGGATTATGGGGAGAAACTTTATTGAAAATTAAAAATAACTCATTTCAGGCTTTTAAATATCTAAATTATGTAGAGAATAATAGTTTCATGACAAAATTATATGCAACTTTGTTTTTGTTCTCAAACTAATAAATCCTATTAGAGTTGTAAGGACACTTAACAGATTGTATATATTTTAATGTATCCTCATAATTTTAATTTTGTCCTATAGCATCCACTGTGCTTATTTTGCCCCAAACTCCCTCCAAGAAAAACTTCTTAAAAAGGTGTCTTCCCTTTGTTGACTTGATTTAAAATCATTTGGAAGTTTCCCTTTATAAAGATACACTTAAATAAAAGTATATATATTTTTTTTACATTTTTTTAATGTTTGTTTTTGAAGGAGTGAGAAAGAGAGAGAGCATGAGCCCATAAGGGGCAGAGAGAGAGGGAGACACAGAATCCAAAGCAGGCTCCGGGTTTTGAGCTGTCCGCACAGAACCCAACGCAAGGCTTGAACTCACTAACTGTGAGATCATGACCTGAGTCAAGGCAGATGCTTAAACTGACTGAGACACCCAGGGACCCCTAAAATTGTATTTCTAATATAAAAATTAAAAAATTATAGTGGTCATTATAGAAAATGTAAATAAGCAGAGGAAAAAAACACTTCATAAAACCAGCATATGGAAACAAAATATTTTTATGTTATTTCTCTCCAAGTTTTATTTCATTCTTATAAAATCAAACAAAACATTAGGCTAAAAGTATGATTTAAAATCTTTTTCCCCTTAAATACTTTAAAGTACTCTAAAATATTTCTAATAGAAGCAAAAAATGTCTTATGATTATTGTGTCTTAATTTTTTCAGATGCATTTTAGAATATTAAGTCAGTCTATTTGGTCAATATTTGCTTTTCATGTGTGCGCTCTCTCTATACGTGTATATAGATATATGTATATATTGTAAGAGTATTCAAAATGTTTAAACAGTGTGGAAGAAGAGTAGTGGCCTGGAAGGCACATCATTGGAGAAAAGGTAGAAAGTCAGATTGGGTGCGGGTTGTGGAAGGCTTTCAATATAACATCCAAAGAGTTTGATTTGAAAGGATTATTAATCTAGGGGAGAAGGAGGGATAGAGGCAATAGGCTGAAAAAAAATTTTCTAAGAAGACTAGGAAAGATGAAGCTAAGGTTTTGAGATTTGGAGATGTTGAGATTATATTAACAGAAGCTGTGAATTCAGGATCGAGTGATTATTTGGAGACCGACTATTGAGGGTGAGGAATTTAGTTTAAATCATGTTAATCTGTCAGTAGCAGTAGACCGTAGACTAAGGGGCATTCAAGTGTGGTATAGGCATTTAAGAGAGAAGTCAAGTCAGTGCCTTGAGTTATTTTTATTTTTCTCTGCAGCTTCCAAACTACAAAAACTTTAAAGGAACGATCCAAGAGCTTGGTCAAAACCAATATGCAGTCAGTGGTGAAATATTTGTGGTGGATAGAAACACAGTAGAGATTACAGAGCTTCCAGTTAGAACTTGGACACAGGTTAGTATACGTGTGTGAGCTGCCTGTCAGGAGGGCAGTGTGTTATGTAATGCTTTCTGGTAAGAATATGATTCCGTCGTTGTTTGTCCTCAGTTTGTACAGTGTTTAAAATTTCCTGTATACATTTTTGACCCCTCCAAATCGAATTTGTGCTTTGAATGTTGAAGTAGTAATTTAAAAGTTTAATTTCTTTAAAAGGTAAAATGACTTAAGCTAGCTTTGAACCCTTACAAATATGGTCAATAAGTCCGTGTCAGTATCAGCTGTTACGATCTAAAAGTATATGCGTTGTCATCTCTTGTCAGCTGTGGTTGATGTCATCCTCTTCATACTCTTAGCCCTTTCCTTGCGCTTTGGTGTAGGAGCAGATCAGAACCGTTACTGTGTATCTTCTTTCACCACTGAGACCCCCATATATTGTCCTTTATAGATGCTGGGCAGGAGATGATAGACATGGCATTTTTCTTTTTTTCCCACCAGAATTGGGAATATTTTAAGAATTGCATGACTTACAGTATGAGAATGCAAGTGTGTGTCAGGAGAAGAATTACTTACTTTTATATCTTTTGTAGGTATACAAAGAACAGGTTTTGGAACCTATGCTAAATGGAACAGATAAAACACCAGCATTAATTTCTGATTATAAAGAATATCATACTGATACAACTGTGAAATTTGTGGTGAAAATGACTGAAGAGAAGCTAGCACAAGCAGAAGCTGCTGGATTGCATAAAGTTTTTAAACTTCAAACTACTCTTACTTGTAATTCCATGGTAATTGATTAGATTTACTATTAATTTAATGTTTCTTCCATGCCATGAGTTGGATTTTTGCGATTGGCTTCATGATGGTTGTGGCTATAATAAATCTGAATGGTTTTCCCCCTATATATTTGCTGAAGAATCTAGAGGTACATTCCTTTTCCTCTCCTGTTACCCACTACTCTTAATCCCAACTCTGCATTTGTGCATCTGGGCTTGAACACAGAGGATATGTACACTGACCAGAAGTTATGAGAATGATTGGTGCAGGATTTTCATGTTCCTTCTTCCTGTCTCTGTTAGCATTTTAATTGTGGAGTACTTCTCTCCCCACAGCTCTAATCTGCTTTACTAAACTTGTATATTTGTGTTTGTATGTAATTGGAGAGAAAGGTAGAAAGTGAACATGTATGAGTAACCCTCATTCCATTCCAAATTAGCTTTTAGACATAAAATAGAGTAAGAGAAAAAGTCCAATAGCACAGTGGCTGAGACAAACTGCCATAATCTGCTAAGAAAGGCAGATGGAAAAAGGAGAATAAGGATAGAGAAGAAGTAAAATTTTCCTCCAAATTGAGGAAGTTTGAATGAATTATAGCATGATTATAAAAAACAAAAAAGCGACAAATATACCTCTATTAGGTATATGGGGGAGAGAGAACTTGAACATTTGTGAATTCACCATTTGTAAACAAACTTTTAACATTTATTTTTAGTTTGAAAAAAATTTCTTAGATGGTTTTATAGCCATTTTGAGTAGGAACCTTTTTTTAAAGGACCTATTTATCTTTCAGAATTATTTTAAATATTGTCATAGTTTTGAGAATTGAATGTTTCTTGGAGTCACCAAAGGAATATTTAATAATTTTGGTTCTATTTAACAAGCATTTAGCGGTGGTGTCTGTTCATTTAAGTACGTTGTAGTTATTTTAAATACCGTAGATGTCCTACAAGTTAAAAATACCAGTACGGATTTATGTCATCTTCAAAAACTGTGTTTTCCTTAGGTACTCTTTGATCATATGGGATGTCTCAAGAAGTATGAAACTGTGCAAGACATTTTGAAAGAATTCTTTGATTTACGATTAAGTTATTACGGTTTACGTAAGGAGTGGCTTGTAGGAATGTTGGGAGCAGAATCTACAAAGCTTAACAATCAAGCCCGTTTCATTTTAGAGAAGATACAGGGAAAAATTACCATAGGTAAGATGCAACCTTTAAAAATTTAAACATTAGTTAAAATGGAAAAAAAACTTTATTAATAGAAGACATTTTTATCAGTAGAATATAAACAAATACAAATTGAATCTCTTTTCTTGATCCTAACTTTATTTTTCCCTCACATAGAGAATAGGTCAAAGAAAGATTTGATTCAAATGTTAGTCCAGAGAGGTTATGAATCTGACCCAGTGAAAGCCTGGAAAGAAGCACAAGAAAAGGTAATCATTTGCAGAACAAGACATTCAGAGAAGCTTTTAAAAGCAAATTCCAAAACAAACAACCCAACCCCTAAATTTTAAATTTAATGCTGCTGTAAAGGTGCCGAGTTCTCTGTTTGGAGACTGAAGTCTTCTGTTCATCCGCAGAACAGATACAGTGCAGGACTTTGCAGTGCACACCCACCACAGAGCCCTTTGCCAGTGTGACCCAGCCAGGGCCTGGAGAAATGACTCCAGGTGTGAGAAGGTAGCTCAGTCTCCTTGGCCTTTTTTCTGAGCCTGCCATTAAAGGGTGTTACTCGTGGTGGTGGTCTTTGTGAGGTGCATGTGTACAACCCGGGAACTATACTGGTAGCACATAGATGATTTCACACTGGTCTGACGATTGCCATAGTATGGTATCCAGTCACCATTCACTTGGTGTGGTTTTGGTTTATGCTGGGAAGACTAGAGACAAAATCTTCAATAGTATAGGGTTTATTGAGCACCAAGTATGTGCTCTGTCCTACGCTTAGATCTTTGACTAGAAGTTTAAACCCTGGAACTTCAGATGAAATCTGATCTTTTATTTATTAAATTGTCCATTTCAGATCATAAAGTACTAGTATTCAGTGAATGGAATATTGAAACTTTGAGATTCTTCTCAAGAATTAGTCTCTTTCTGTTGTATATAATTAAAAGAAAAATTTAAAAAGGCAATACAACATTGTGATTGAGAACACAAATGTACAAAAGGAAGAACGTTATAGAAATGACTTCTTAATTAGAATGTTGTGTATACGTGATAACAGTTACAATTATATGACATAACTTAAAGTGAAACTTGACACTTCCCTACATTTATGAATTCTCAACCCACAATGTTTTTCAGATTTTTTATCAACTACATTGAAGTGTTGCTTTTGTTTTTATTATTTAAGCTTTTTAAAAGTTTGAACAGTCTATAGAATGCCAGATATTAGAGCGAGTAAATTTAGAATAAATTATATGCTTAGCAATTATATATTAAGATAATAGGCTTATTTATCGTTTGGGGAAGATGGGGGAGGACAAGATGGGGAGTGTTCAGAATTAAGATGATCCAAGCACTTTGCTCTTTTCAGTGTGTTTTACTGCATTTTTAAACCCCAAATTATGGTTTATACACTGCTTGCCCTTCTGTATCATTGTTGGTTTAAACTATATCTTAAAAACAATTAACTAGTAAGCTAGTAAATTTAATGCTTAGTTTTAAAAGATAAAGATGTTTAGGGTTTGAGAGTGCCCTTCCAGTGGAAGTAGACTTCATGGATAAAACCTAGTGGTTGGTTTCACTAATTTCATTGTCACCATCAAAATTTTTTCAGCATCTTGGCCATGTGTTCACTTTGGGGGTGAAGGTAACAAAAGGAGCTGCTCTTACAAGAGTGTCCTATTGTGTAGAGTTGGAGAAGAGAGAATTACAAAGCAGATAATTATGAGATTAAAGTTTTTATTCTTGATTTCTGAAAGTATCCTTAGTTATCTTCATGCTAACAGTGGTAGATACACATATATCCATAGAATGTTACCAATATTCTGGGTGTCATCAAAACCTAGAGCAAATAGACTTCTAGAGTGTGGATCTAAACAGGATTTTATGACAGCCTGATAATATTTTAATAGTAGTGTAACAACCTAAATATTCCATAGAAACACACTGTTTCATGAAGAATTTTTGAAAATAGTAGAATTTACGAATTTGTCGTAAGTACTATTTGTCTGGGTACTTTTTGATCATTTATCGGCTCAGCAACAGCATTTCTTATTTGGCTAATGTTGCTTAATTGAATTCATAGTTTTGTTTATGTAATGAAGCATGTTGCTTTGCAATTTTTAATCTTTATCCCTTCTAAAGTACACTAAACTTTACTTTGTGTATATATACATCATTTTACTGAAAATTTTAAACTAAATTGAAAGCGATTTTTTTCTTTTTTTGGTTACCAAAAGCGAACGTTTTGTTTCTTGGGATGTCATGGTTAACTCAGTCATTTTTAATTATCTGAGTGCCTTAAAAAATTTAAATGCAATTTTATTTAATGGCTGTTGTTATTTTAAAAATCTTAAAGGTGATGTCACCTGTAATAACTTCTATTAAATTCATTGGATTTTGAAATTTAATATTAGCATAAGAGGATTTTTTATTGCAACCGTTTCTGTGAAAAAAGACCTTGCAAATAAAAATTTGGAATAGCCCTCACAATTCTTACTCTAACTCACCAGCTATTAAATTCTTAATTGAACTTTCTGTTCATTCTGACATGAGTATTGTTGCTTTAGAGAATTTTTATTAAGAAATCATACTTAGTGACTGCACCTTAGCATATTTATATTACAACTGTAAAACATTCTTTATAAGTGATACTTATTTCGGGTTTCAAATTGTTAATTCACTCACCAATATAAAAATCTGACAAGATGCAGTGATAAAACATTAGTTCCACTCTATTAATTTCAAGATGTGGTATCTTCTCATTTTATGACTTAGTGCCTGGGCAAAGCAGTTAATTTTTCATCAGATTCCTAGATAAATAGGGATTGACTATACATTCCTTTTGAAGATTTATTATTGTGTATTTTTAGAAAACTTTTTATAGCAAGTACATATTTTATATTGTAATCCTGAAGATAGAAATCTAAAATAACCCCAACCACCCTGAGAATATAGCATTAAGAGTATAGCATTTGTGGAATTTTTAACTCCATATTCAATAAAATTCAGCGTTGATTTGATACTATACAGGACTTTAATATAAAGTTTATTATTTTTTACAGGCAGCAGAAGAGGAAGAAACACAAAACCAGCATGATGATAGTTCCTCTGATTCAGGAACTCCTTCAGGCCCCGATTTTAATTATATTTTAAATATGTCTCTGTGGTCTCTTACTAAAGAAAAAGTTGAAGAACTGATTAAACAGAGAGATGCAAAAGTATGAACTTTTGTGGGTTAAATAATTTGAAACTATTTCAGTATTATCCATTTATTTGTTTTTCTTTTTACAAAAAGAAGTATTTTGATTTACCCTTTATACTTTATTAAATTACTGAATGTTTAAATTTTACTACTTTTTTATTATAGGGGCGAGAGGTCAATGATCTTAAAAGAAAATCTCCTTCAGATCTTTGGAAAGAAGATTTAGCAGCATTTGTTGAGGAACTGGATGTAGGTTAAGTCTCCATTAAACTATATTTGGAAAAGTAATGTTTTTGAAATAAGAATGAAAGTTCTTTAATTAAATTATTTCAGTTTCTTTTAAGTCTGTAAAGGTTAATGTGTTTATAAGGTGCATTAGGATTAAGCTTCCAGCTCTACGAAGTTATAAAGAAAAGTCATATTTGGTATAGATGAGTGTAAAAACCTATATGAAGTTAAATTTAGAATAAATTGAATACTAACACTTTCTGTTAAATTTTCTTAACTTCAAAATAGCTTATTGATTCAGTTTAAGTATGTTAACTTTTACAAAGTAGAATGATAGTGACTTTAGGTTTATAACAGAGAAATTTTAACATAGTTTTTATAACTTAGTTTTCTCCAGGTAGAATTCTAATTTAAAAAAAAAAAAAACGTAGAGAAAGATAGAAAATGTAAACTTTTTCTAAAATTGCCCAATTTGTTGTGAAGCAACTAACTCACTTAAGATATTAGAATTAAATTAAGGTTAGCAATATGATCATCTGATTTTGAGTAGCACAAGGTCAATTATTATTTGTCATTACTTGTATGATAGTACATTTTTTACTTTTAGTTGTTTCATTGATTTTTGTCCACATGTTTTAGTTTTATTTTCATGACCTAAATCAGAATTAGGACTCTTACAAATGAGGGTGGTAGCCTTATAGAATTTCTGGCATTTTTTAGTGCTGTTGTTCTGGGTTTCCTTAATCATCTTTCAAGTGTCATAATATGACTTAGATTAATGAATTAGATTTTTAAAAATTAGAGCCTTTTTCTGCTGGTACATGAAACAGGCATATGTTAAAAAGACATTGTTTCTGATTAATATTAATGATAGTCTAATACTGCTTTAAGTTTGATCACTGATTCTTGAGACATAGAAAACTTTTTGTGGCTATGCCTGTAAATTTCCTGATTGTTGAAATATCATCACTCAGAATAGTCCCAGTGAATAACACTACTCTTCCCTCCTCTCCCCCACCTTTTTTTATTACTCTTTTAATTCGTCACCTTATTTTATTACTTGATAATTAGCAAAATAGATCCAGACAACTTATTTTTTTCTGGATATGGTAACTTTTTACATCTAAAAAGATTTAGACTTAAATTTCATGTCTCTCTGTATCATTTAAAATCTTACGCCATTAATTGAATATCTTGTGTATTGGCACTGTGTTCTGTGTAATCCTCAGATTGACTCCTGTCACAACCCCAAATGAAAGAGCTTATTAAACAGTTATTTAGATGAAGATCCTGAAGTTTAGAGAGGTTAAATAACTTGTTTAGGGAGGCATTACATCATTATGGTTAAGAGCAGTTATGTTTGTAGAGTCCCAATCTTCCTCATTCATAAAATGGGGATTACATGAGTTTTAATGCCTGGAACTTAATAGGTGCTCTATAAATTATAACTTATTTCTTGTATTAGTTTAAACTAATAAATGAAGTGTTAAGATTGAAATCCAGGTCTGTCTGATTTCAAAGCTTATGTTATTTCCATTAAGCTATTATGCTACAAAGATTTCCTGTTTATCTGCAAGACAAGTGATACGAGTAGTGCGTGACCCCGAACACCACATGATCCCAGCTGAGCCCATGATTCTTGAAATTTGCTTTGATACACAAGGGCTTTGGATTACAAACACGTTTCAGAATGAATTACGCTCGCAAACCAAGGTTTTACTGTAGTTTGAATTTCTTATGCAGTACTGATTGTCTTTTCTAATGAGATGTTTCACACCCACCCTTTTTATAATTATACTTCAGAAAGTGGAGGCGCAAGAACGAGAAGATATTCTGGCTGGAATGGCTGGGAAAGCAATAAAAGGTAAAGTTGGCAAACCTAAGGTGAAGAAACTTCAGTTGGAAGAGACAATGCCTTCCCCTTATGGGAGAAGAATAGTTCCTGAAATTACTGCTATGAAGGCAGATGCCAGCAAAAAGTTGCTGAAGAGGAAAAAGGTATGACATTTCTTTTGTTTTAACTCATTGGTAGACTCCATCTTCCTAATGATATATATATATATTCAGTTTTACTGTGCGCTTATTAAATCATGCTTTGTTTCTAATATATTTCACTGTGATAGGAAATCATTTGTTCTATGAGAGCAGTTCGTCCACAAAATGAAAACATTAGTCAAGGATCTACATATATGTAAAGAACTACTTGGTTGATGGAGTTTTTAAAATGAGAGCTAGAAATAGTCTATTTAGCAGCATTCTACATTAAAATCCTGGAACAACAACCAAAAACATATCAGCTTTAAAATATGAACTTTAGTTCTACATCATGACCAATTAAGGAAGTCTCTTAAGCAGAAAAATATTTGGTTTTCAAAGTAAGCTTTTACTATTTATTTGTTATTACCCTTAGTTAAAAAATTATCAAGCACCTCCCATGTCATTGGCATTGATTGGTTCTATTGAGGATTTAAAAGTATGGACTTAAGCTACCCTCCAGAAGGTTGTTGGGCAAGAGTTAGTCAAATTGAGAAGGCTGTTCAGAGTTGAGGAAACAGGAGGCATGGTGGTCTGAAAGAAGCAGATTTTTCTGGGCAGGTTGATTTTAGAGCCTAGGGAATATATAGATACGTCCATTAGTCTACTTAGAGCTTGAGAAATGAGCCTCAGAGATGGAGTGTACCGAGCTAATATTTGAAAGCATAGGAACTTTGTGATACCAGAGAGATCACTCTCTTCTACTGTTCTGATAAACTGATGTGTGTACTATTTGCCTCTTACCTAGCTTCCTAGCACACACAGGTTCCTCCTTAGGAAATGGCCTCTCTCCTTTTTAGTTGGTGTTTTGTTCTTAGCACTCTTCTCTTCACCTTACATAGTCTCAAGTAACCTCATCTATGCCCAGACCTTTTTTTTTTTCACTCACATTGATGACTCTTGAATCTTTGTCCCTAACTTACAATGTTTTCAGGAGTGCCAGGTTAACACAGCTACCTGACTGCCCAAAGCCCCCTCAGACTCCACATAACTGAAGCTGAGCCCATTATCCTGATTTTAAAACCTCTTCCACCTCTGTGCCTTATCACCCATCACAAACAAGCCAAAAACCTGGGACTTTCTCATCTAATCAGTAACTGAATCCTACTGACTGCCTGTGTAGCAGTTCCACAATCCTCCCCCCACTGCCCCGCTTTTCTTGGTCTCCATTGATACTGGCTTAGAATTTCAGAAGTTTTCTTTGACGTAAAGTGTTCCTCTTAATTAGTCTTCCTGTCTCTAGTTATCATGACTTCTACATTTTTGTACTTCATTCTTCTCTGTTTTGTCTCTTACTACCTATGTGATATTTCCAAAAATAAGTCTGACTATTGCACAGATGCTCAAAAGTTTTCAGTGACTCCCCACTGACTGCACACAGATTCTAGTATCCAGTCATATAGCAACTGCATACCTCCCTGTGTTTCCATGTGCCTACTCTTTCCTTTTCCCTTTCCTTGAATCCTACCCGACTGTTTGAAATTTGCTAAACATAATATGGTGATCGTGCCTCTGTGTCTTTTGCCTGGGATGCTTTTCCCTCCTTTCCTTCTCTTCACTTGGCAAACATACATGATTCTTTCAAAACCCAGTCAGAAAGGCTTCTTCTCCATGAAGTCATCTCTGACCCTGCCTTGGGCAGAGTTGCTCACTTCTCCCCCTGGGTTACTTTTATACCTCCCTCCATATTTGTTATTTGTATTCTAATGACTTGTCCTGGTGTCCTTCTCTGTCTTTTAATAATCTTAGGGTAGGGAGACTTTGACTAATACCTAGCAGTGCATGACATGTGTTGCTTATCTTCTTTCAATAATCTGTGATTTTTTTCTAGTACGAGAGACCTGAAATATAGGAACTTATTTTGCAGGTACTTTTTGGTGTATTTTGCTATTGGTCTGAAAGCCCCTTTGATAATCAAAAGCTGCCATCTTATTTTTTTTATGGTTACTTTTAAGTAGCTATTATCTCATAGAGTGTATCAGAATAGTAGAGTGGTAAGCAATATCATTTGCTGCAGGTAAATAAAGTAGAAGATGGTCTGATCAATGTCCTCTGCATTATTTTTTTACTTATCTGATATGAAGAAGTGATCTATTGGCTGGAAATGTATGGTGTTAATTTGTATTTTTACTCCTAGTTATTTGTTTGTTTAATGTATAGGGTGATCTCGATACCACAGCAGTGAAAGTAGAATTTGACGAAGAATTCAGTGGAACACCAGTAGAGGGTACAGGAGAAGAGGCATTGATCCCGTCAGCTCCTGTAAATAAAGGTCCCAAACCCAAAAGGGAGAAAAAGGAGCCTGGTGAGGAACTGTTACAAAGATTTTTTTGTTGTTTTTTTTTTTTAAGAAAAAATTTTTTTGTTTATTTTGAGAGAGAGCAAGTGTGAGTGGGGGAGGGGCAGAGAGAGAGGGACAGAGAGAATCAGAAGCAGGCTCCGTGAACTGTCAGTGCAGAGCCTGACGTGGGGCTCAGTCTCATGAACTGCAAGATCATGACCTGGGCTGAAATCAAGAGTCTGCCGCTTAACTGATTGAGCCACTCAGGTGCCCCTACCTACAAAGTATTTTTGTGAGGGGGGAAAAATATATATATGTACAGGGTATAGCTAGATTTTTTTTTTATTGTGCTTTTTTTTTCCTCTAGTAGTTGATGTTAATGTCTTAAATTTTCATGAACATTATTTTATAATTAACCTTTCATTATGAGTTTTATTTTTAGTAATGACATTTGTATAAATATTGATATATACCTTATTCTTTCATTTTTAGGTACCAGGGTGAGAAAAACACCTACATCATCTGGTAAATCCACTGCAAAGAAAGTGAAGAAACGGAATCCTTGGTCAGATGATGAATCCAAGTCAGAAAGTGACTTGGAAGAAACAGAGCCTGTGGTTATTCCCAGAGATTCTTTGCTTAGGAGAGCAGCTGGTACTTTGATATATTTTATTTTTATTTTCTTGTATATTCTAGTTTGCCCAAGTTAGTATTACTCCTATAAGTTGGTATATTTAGTACTGTCAATGTCATTAAAGTACTAAATTGTTAGTATTTCAGAAGTTACAGTTCATGAAGACAAAAATGTTGCTTTAGAGAATGTTGTTTTTAGCAAAGTTGGACATAGATTGCTCTAAAGTGAATCATGTTGTCTATTGGTTTTTGTTAGAAAGTTTGGGTTTTAATCCCATAGTTTGAAGATGTTTGGTAAAAACTGTTTCTTGGTAGAATATCAACAGTGATCAGTAGAAGTGCTTTGTAGTTTTTGTTTTGTTTTCTACCCCATATATCACGAAGTTTCATGATTAGAAGTCTGATTCCATGCACACAGCATAATTTATATAATTGCAGTGCTAGAGTTAGGATGAAGATATCATCTTGTTATTTTGTATGGCTGTTAAGCATGCAATTTTATCCTTTCTGAATATTCATTAATTTGAAGTCTTCAAATATTTAAAAATTGAGTGTCCTATTGTAAAGATTCTTCTCAAATTTTATTAAGTCCTAATTTAGTTAAAATGAATGATACCTTATTATGGTTGTTTAATTTCTGCGAGATACTTTTAAAAATATATGTCAGACCTTAAATTCTTTGGTGCTCTAATCGCCAGTGATTGAATTCTTTTCCTAATGCACACAGGTAGTACAATGTAGGTGAATTTTTAATAGAGTAACTTAACTTATGTGAAAATTAATCTATTAAATTAGATACTTCAAAATTGTATTTAGTCTTTTTCGTACACCTAAAATGAAGTATAAAATGACACAGCATCCAAATTATGTAAAAATTTTATTCCATAGTATATGCTAGAAATTATAAGACTTGCATTATACTAATGTGCCTTTCCCCATACTTGGTACCTTTTTATGCTTTTTTTATTGTTTAGTAATATGTTGAGGTATTATCTCTATATTTCTCATTCATCTGAAGAATTATGGTCTGTTATTTTGTAGTAAAACTATTGTGAATAGAAGATAGAAGTTTTTATGTAAGAGGTTAAGAGAAAGTTCGGCACCTTTCTAAGACGAGTAAAATTTGTCTTTTGTAATTGCAGAAATGGGAAATCTTAGTAGTCCCTTTTACAATGGCTTATATTCCTATTTTTGAGTAATATTTAAGTATGACAAATTGCACCCTAACAATCTTATTAATCAGTTTGTGCTCCCCTGTGCCATATGCAGCATTAGCCTCCTGGGAAGTACAAGATTAACCCTTGATGCTATCAAAATAACTGAGGCCAAAGCTGTTGGTTTTTGCTGTGAATGCTTGTCTTTTTTCCCCCCTTTTGTTCTTTTTAGAGATAGCTGGAATATCTTCAAATGCATTATTTGTAATATTTCATGTAAATAAAGCTGGATTTAACATTCCTGGTTTTTTTTCTCCTCTTAGCTGAAAGGCCTAAATACACATTTGACTTCTCAGAAGAGGAGGATGATGATGCTGATGATGATGAGGACAATAATGATTTAGAGGAATTGAAAGTGAAAGCATCTCCCATAACAAATGATGGGGAAGATGAATTTGTTCCTTCAGATGGCCTAGATAAAGATGAATATACATTTTCACCTGGCAAATCAAAAGCTACTCCAGAGTAAGTAATAAAGTACTATTCGTTATATGGTACAATTCATTATTTAGGCATCTATTAAAGATCTCCTAGTAAACTGTGTCTAAGAATTTATTATCATTTGAGGTAAGGTCCTCCTCACAAAGGAAAAAATCTGGGTAATGTTGCAGCTGTTTACAGAACTGTTGTCTATAGTTTAGAGCATGGATTGGCAGGTCCCCCCCCCCCCCCATAAAGGGCTCTATAGCAAATATTTTAGGCTTTGCAAGCCATATGGTCTCTTTTGCAACTACTCAGTTGTTGCCATTGTAGCAAGAAAGCAGCCAGAAACAGTATGTAAATGACTAAGTGTAGCCGTGTTCCAGTAAAACTTTAGAAAAATAGGCTGCAGGCCTATGGGACATTGACAACATGGTTCAGAGAAGTTACTAATTCTTTAGAACTGGGAGGATTTAATTTTCTTCCCTAGCTTTGGCTTTGATTTTTTTTTTTTTTTTTTTTTTTTGCCTCTGGAGAGTATTGAACTTTAATGTGTAAGATGTAAAGTTTGTAAGCTGTTTTAGATTTTAAAGGAAGTGTTTTATCATAGGCAGTCTAGGGTTAAAAATAGGATTATTGAGGACTCTGACAGAGATTCTGACTTTCTCCTTAGGTTTCTGGCCATAATTTACTGATGTTGAATTCTGGAACAGTTCTGTTAATCATAAAATTTAATGTAGTGATAATTTGGGTAACTTTAACCTTTGCTCAGTTTCCATTCTCTTATGTTAAATCATGGGTTTTTCTGGTGTCTCTGAATGTATTTCTGTGCACACCTGTGCATGTGAGACAGAAAAAAAAAGTTTGGTTCCCCTGTCTTTGACAAAGAGAAACCAATGAGAGAACTGCAATTATAATCCTGCAGCACATTATATAATTTACCAAGGTTGAAACTATATTTAAATTGTGATTAATTTTTCTTTCTAATAGAAAATCTTCACATGACAAAAAAGGTCAAGATTTTGGGAATCTCTTCTCATTTCCTTCATACTCTCAGAAGTCAGAAGATGGTATGCTCCTTTAATCTTTTCATTGATTAATTACTTACTGTATTATTGCTATGGATTTTTTTTATGAGCGGAAAACTTACCTTCTTTTTACATTTCCCTCAATGTAACAAGGTTTATTTACTTTTTCTAAGATGAGTACCAACTAATTGGTCAAAATAGGCATTACGGAACTCGTTAGGTTGATAGATGTGTGTATAGATGTGCATGTAGTGTTTTAATGAGAGAAAAAGATAAATCTTGGAAGATGAAATTTGATTTTCATGGCAATGTGAATGTATATGTGACAGTTTTTTGTTTTAAGCTACAAGGGGACTGATATTCGGATTTGTACTAAACTGTAGTAGCTGAAAGAAGCAAACTTAATCAGGGTGTATATTATTTCCTATTAAAACAATTTTTTTTTAATGTTTATTTTTGAGAGAGAGAGAGAGACAGAGTGTGAGTTGGGGAGGGGCAAAGAGAGAGAGGGAGATACAGAATGTGAAGCAGGCTCCAGGCTCTGAGCTGTCAGCACAGAGCCCGACATGGGGCTCAAACTCACAAACTGCGGGATCATGACCTGAGCTGAAGTCAGACACTTAACTGACTGAGCCACCCAGGTGCCCCTATTTCCTATATTTTTATGTGGGGAATTTTTAAGGTCAATCTAGTTACACTTAACTGTCTTGAATTTTTAAAACACACACACATATAGGCAGACAGACATAGATCTGATACATATTGTAAGTGTACAGATAGATATGCATATTTGAGAGCATGTCAAAACTGTTATGTGAAACTGTCACATCTAAGTAGACATATCGAATCCCTGTTTTGGTTTGACAAAGGGAAGGAGGGAGGGATGAAGAGCGGAACTGTTGAATCAAAATGGAGTATAAGAGTAAACTGAAGCCTAATGACTTTTAAAAGGCGAAAGATTGATGTGATCTGAAGAGAAACCAGAGCATGCCTGCTGCCTTTTAAATTGATCTTCAGTGACTTAAAATTGGTTTTTAAAAGATGAAGTTACCACTTTCTTAGATTGAACATTATTACTGATATTCCTGAAATGGTTAACAGCATTAGATGTGTAGACAGTAAAATAATCACAGTGAGATCTTGCAGTTTAAAATCAATCAGTATTTTTTATTTATTTTTTTTTATTTTATTTATTTTTGGGACAGAGAGAGACAGAGCATGAACGGGGGAGGGTCAGAGAGAGAGGGAGACACAGAATCGGAAACAGGCTCCAGGCTCCGAGCCATCAGCCCAGAGCCTGACGCGGGGCTCGAACTCACAGACCGCGAGATCGTGACCTGGCTGAAGTCGGATGCTTAACCGACTGCGCCACCCAGGCGCCCCTCAATCAGTATTTTTGAGCTGATCAGTTATGTTTTAAATGATTAGCATTTGGGACTATTAAGAATTTTATTACTCTATACATTTCTATATTGTTTTACAACAGAGTTAACATTTTTGAAATATAACATTGTTATGTTTTTTGTTTTCAGCTGTTTGTATGTTATGGATTATATGATCACAAAATAGAAATTTATAAGATCAATTAGCTAAAGAGAAGTCATCAGTAAAAAGAATCAAAGTTTAACTGTTAAGTGGTCCTTATAGAGTCTCTTTACTGAAAGAAAGCTTTATAATTTTTAGATTCAGCTAAATTTGACAGTAATGAAGAAGATTCTGCCTCTGTTTTTTCACCATCGTTTGGTCTGAAACAAACAGATAAAGTTCCAAGTAAAACAGTAGCTGCTAAAAAGGGTATGTACTTAGATTTGATGTTGTTAAGCATCTTACAGACTATATGTAGTTGATATTAAAGGAAATTTAATTTGAAACTATTTGCACGTGGATTTCAGTAGAAAATAGTATAAATGTGTATAAAGAGAATCCCTCTTGTTTTCTAACCGTATGAAGTAATAATTAAAATGTAAGACCTTATTGTGAAACTATTGTAATTATAAAATAATCCTGTGTATTGATATCTAAAGATAGCTTTTTAAGTAAGCTCTCCTATAGGTGTTAGCTTGTAAAATAGATGAAAATTTTGTCTGGCTAGTAGCCTGATTGTGTTATCTAGGTAGGTCATGTCTTCACACCCCATTTGGAATGATGGCTCAGTTCTGCTGGGGTCTTCTTTTTTTCTTTCTGAGTCATGTAGCTTCTTTCTTTCCCATAGCCTTAGATTCTCCATAAATCTAAGTTGATTTGACATAGGAATCTGTTATTAGTCCCAAGGGACATACTCTTGGTGTTTTTGAAGAAGGCCAGTATTAGTGCTTTGTGTTTAAAAGATAAGTGCTCCTTACACAGCAAGTAAATAAACATACAGTATGGACCATCTTTTCAGTACCTCAAAAATGTAAAACAGATTCCATTGTAGACATGCACATATTAGATGAAGGGGAACAACAACAGAAGTCCCTACTTATTTTGAGTGCACTTGGACCACAGTAAGAAGTTGGTTGACTGCCACAGCTTCTCTGGCCAACACACCAGGTGCCCTGTCTGCATCCCTTCACCCACACCTCTTCCGTACACATCAGCCAGTGCCTGTATTTCTTTGCCTCAGGACTTGTTACTATGTTGGAATATTAGTATTTCCCCACTCCAGCCACTCTTCCTCGGTAATCGAAGAGAGCCGGTTTGCAAATACGTTAGTGCTCTTGCCTCTCTGGTTAGCCGGCTCTGAGATGTGTGCTTCCCATGGCTCAGAGATTGCTCGTGGTGAGCCCTCAGGGTGATGACAGGCTTGGTACCGTACCCATTACTGGCTGCTGTCGCTTCGCTGCCTCAGTTCTGTTCTCCCTTTTTTTTTTTTACCTCCCAAATAAGTACTTGTACTGGAGTCTTTGTTTTGGGGCCAGGTGGGGTCTGCTTCTGGGGAGTTCAAACTGAGACAGGCCCTATAGTTTTTCTTTCTGCATCTTTTTAAAAATTGTCTTCACGTGAGCACTTTATAACCACCCGAGAACTTGGGAGCCCTGTCACTTCTTGGAACGTATCAACCTGTTTCCTTCATCGAGCTGTGCACTCCTATTTAAGCTAATGAGTCAGTGTTGAGTGTTAACTAACAGGCTAGCATACCACAACCCCTGTCCCGTCTGGCTGCTTCACCAGTTGAACTAGCCTGTGTCAGTTGAATGGGTGATGCTTGTGTGAAACAGTTGAAGCCCTCAGTCTTCCTCTAGCCGCCTTCCAAAAATACAGTTCCCACAAAATCCCATTTCAAGGAGAGGATGCATCCCCTCCTCCATCCTCTGTGAGATTATCTCTGTTAGCTCCAAATTCTATGTATTATTATACAAGTTAACCTCTAACTCCGGTCGTTGACAGCAGAAGCAGCTCATGGTACTCCGGTATCGACTTACATTTGCTTGGTGGAACTTGAACTGCCACCTAACACTCAAGCCTGGAAACTCTAATGAAGGAGAAAGCTGGTTCCTAGAACACACTGCTGTGTCAAGCCTATACTGGTGCTAGGAGCTGCCTGCCACGTGGCTCTTGTGGTGGACTCAGTCATAAGGATTCAGGGAAAAGCCACAAAACCTGTGGTTGCCACGGCCATGAGTGTGGACTCTCTTGCCGTCCTAATGAGGGGCCTTTACCCTAGCATCTCAGATTGGGCCCAGGAATACATTTTCCATGTAATTAGCCTGTTCTGGTTTTTGTTTTTTAATTTTTACTAATCACACAAGTGAAGTCTGATTTATCAGTTTTCACATAGAAGGTAAATGAAGCAGAAAAACATTCTATTTTAAAAGCAAAATTCATAAAACAAAGGCTTTTGGGCCTATTGTCTTACCTGGAATTTTCACATTTCTTTCTACATAAAAGTGCCATGTTTGGATTTCAACTTTTCAACTTTGAATTGAAGTGAATCAGCTTCTATTCATGGTATTTGGGGGTCCTGTAAAAACGTTTTTTCCTTCCTCTAAAACATTTTAGAAGTTAGAACGTAACATGTGGTTATACTTGAGTTGTAATTAATGTCAAATATGTTACTTTTCTATCATGACTATATTTTTACTACTGCTTTTTAAAAGTTCCTGCTTAATTCACATTAATGGCCTTTGTTTAAAATAATCTCCCACGAAATAGCAAAAGGCATATTCATAATTAAATAAAAAGCATGGTGTCATCTGTGAGAAATTGTTTGGCTTTATACTGGCACCAAGGGAAGAGAAACCATTTTGTTATGTAAGGCTACTCAATTTCCTATCAGCAGTAAGAAATTCCATTGTTACAGGATTCGCTTGAGCATGGTTCGCTGGTAAGTATATTACATTGATTTATGAAATGGAAATTTGCTTAATAGGAAAACCATCTTCAGATACAACTGCTAAGCCCAAGAGAACCCCTAAACAGAAGAAAGTAGAGACTATAAACTCTGACTCAGATTCAGAATTCGGCATTCCAAAGAAGAGTACACCCCCAAAAGGTGAGGATTATGTTTAACCCTCTAATGGATGTCGCGTAGGAAATATTTCGTCTCTTCTCATTGAATTTAGAAAGACTGTACTGTTTTGTTTTAAATTGCTTTACTCCTCAACAAGGAATATGTTTAAGAATTAGTGCTGAATTAGAGTCCAGAGGAAGTCTAGTGCTTTATTTTAGGAATCAAGGAATTACGACTCGGAAGTTAAGTAAACAACTTACATACCTAAGAATGGTTCAGAGACCCCCTGCACAGACTCACTGGGAGTAGTTATTGAGAAGGCAGATGAGGGCTCCTTGCCAAGTGGACAGTGACCATTCCCAGGAGCTGGGACTTGTACACTGGAGCTGTTGTTTGCTCATCTAGGAACCAGTTCTTCATCCTGGAACCCTCATTTCCTTCCAGAATCTAGAAAAGTCCTCAAAGGTGCTTTTTAAAAAATATGTGTAAGACAGTTTTTTCTGAGGGTAGCTGCTCAGCCTTTTCTCCCAACTGACAGATTTACCATCAGTGTATTTAGAGTGGTGGTTGGGATAAGGAGATAGCTACATGGAAACAAGGGAGAATAGGGGCAAAAAAGAAACAGTGATTGAGGAGATCGGTACTTCTGTTATGCCTGGCTTGAAACTGTTAAAGATTCAGAAGTGCCATTTCATTGATTCATTTGATAAAATAGGACATCCCAAGAGTGTTTAGGCTATCCATACTAGTACAATCTGGTTCGTCATAGCTCTTAAAGAATTTTTAAAATTTAGAATGGCAGTTTAGTTCCATTTTCTCTTTCACTGGCATCATTGTAGGATGTAGAATATTTTGTCACCATTTGCATATGACTTTTCCCCCTTTCTCCTCCAGTGAGAATAAGAGGTTAGTTAGGTGGAAAAAAAAAATAGCTGCATGTGGTGCTTTTAAGTCTGAGAAGGAACATGGATGTGACAGATTATGATTAATACTCGGGGCTTATTCTAAGACTGTGCTACCTAAAATGGGATCTGCGATTCGTCGTTACTAGTGCATAAGTAAAATCTGGACTACACATTTAAACATAATTTGTGCTAATAAGAAAATATGTATTTTCTAATAATGCATATTGTATTTTTAAAGGTACTAGTCTAGGACAAATTAGAAACTAAAACTTGTTTTCATCACATACAAGTTAAAAAGCAATAAGACATTTTCTTTTTAGGCACAAAGATCACATGTTCAAAATGCAAATGTTTTCTCTTGTGTATCAGGAGTTTGGTCATTAAAATTTGTCACCAGGACCTTCCAACTAGTTTTAAATGTATTTGTGAAATACTCTTTCGTCCCGTCAATCCCAAAACTGAAATGATGCCGCCCAATAGTTTCTACATCATTTATATTTAGAGACCAGGATTGCAGTACTGATTGGGGCATGCCGAAGAAGTGAACTGTAATGTTGTGGCATTTATCTTTTTATACTGTACTTTAACCTTGGGAGGAAAAAACCCCTTTGTATCATTTTAAGGTAAAGGCCGAGGAGCAAAGAAAAGGAAAGCATCTGGCTCTGAAAATGAAGGTGATTATAACCCTGGCAGGAAAACATCCAAAACACCAAGCAAGGTAATCAGGAACGTCTTTTTATGCATTGTTTTACGATGATCTATAACTGGCTTAGTTGGCTTATTACTATAAGGTCTTCTAACACTTTAAACCTACCCTCTCTTATGCATACGGCACTTATGTATAGTTAAAAGAATTATCCAAGTGTAAGATACATACAATCAGGACTATTTCTTGGATAAAAGTCTGGCATAAATTAGCCTACTTAATTAAGAGTATTCTATTTCATCCAATGAACGATTGAAGTTATTGGCTATGTGTCTGAAATACTTTTCAGACCGAATAGGGGCTGTTTCTTTTTAGCTTGGGTTTATTTGCCCAGGCTCTGATTTTTTTCTTTTAACTTGAATTCATTTGACTGTGGCTAATTTTCAGTCTGACCTTTCTCCAGGAGCACACAATCTTTTTTTTTTTTTATAGGTAAAAGAAAAACATCCAGTGTCCTTTTTCTTCTCTCCCTATTAAAATGTAAAAATACAAACATGATTTTAGCTTCACGCCATTCTCCACCTTGGCCTTTTCCATCCAGTCTTCCATGTGTCTGGTCCATCTTGGTGACTCCTCTCTGCATTTTTATAATAAACATAGTATGTACTCCATATTGTGCATAAGTTTTGTTTTCCTTTCATGAATTGAGAGGTACTTACAAGTAAATAATTTGTACTAATCCGGGTACTGTGCATAGTTGCTTGGTAATAGAGAAATTCAGAAAAAAATATCACCACGGTGGCAGATTATTATACTTCATCATTTTTATAAAGGGAAAAAGGATTAGGTAACTGGTCTTACACTTAAGTTAGCATTACAATTATGATTTTAGAAGCCTCGTTATTTGTATTATTTCTCAAATGTAAGTGAAGTATAAGGAATAATTCTTTTTAACATTAGTCTTTTTCTTTTTTTTCTTTAAACCATGTCTAGAAAATGAAGAAAACCTCTTTTGATCAGGATTCAGATGTGGACATCTTCCCATCAGATTTCACTTCTGAAGCACCTTCTCTGCCACGGAGCGGTCGGGCTAGGAAAGAAGTAAAATATTTTGCAGAGTCCGATGACGAAGAAGATGTTGATTTTGCAATGTTTAATTAAGTGCCCAAAGAGCACAGAAACATTTTTCAACAGATAAATTGTGTTGTCCTTTTGTCTTTTCTGTCTCAGACTTTTGTACATCTGGCTTATTTTAATGTGATGATGTAATTGATGGTTTTTTATTATTGTGGTAGGCCTTTTAACATTTTGTTCTTACACATACGGTTTTATGCTCTTTTTTACTCATTGAAATGTCATGTACTGTCTGATTGGCTTGTAGAATTGTTATAGACTGCCGTGCATTAGCACAGATTTTAATTGTCATGGTTGCAGACTACAGACCTGCTTTTTGAAATGAAATTTAAACATTAAAAATGGAACTGTGTACTCTGTGTCTTTACTAAAGAGGGAAGTGTAGTAAAAGCTCCCATACACTCTTAAAATAAATATATTTTATTCTTTGCCAGGAGACTCCATGGAAAAAGGTAAACAGTATATGAACATAGAAAGCATTGTTAAACAATCTCAATGTACAAACAGAGCCAGTGAAAGTACATCACAGACTTGCTAATATATCAAAAAAAAAAAAAAATCCACTAGTGCTTAAATGAGAACTAAGAAACTGACACTTGTATCTGTTAACCACTCTACCACAGCTTTCACTCTGCTTCATAGTGATTGAACAAGGTCAAAGGATGCAGATTCTCTGTCCATGCCTTTAGGGGTTCATACTAGCCCCCGGGCATCAAGGAGGCTAGGAAAAAAAAAAACCCTCAATACCAGGCATGAATGAGGAAGGACACTGGAGTTACACAGTGTAGGTGGTAGACCAGTCTGTAATTATCCCATGAAATTTCCCTAATGGCTTGTGAACAGGTAAACAAAAACTTACTAACACTGAAAAGTGTTTCTGCCTTGGAGGCTACCATTACTGTAAAAATGTATCTTCAAAAAAAAAAATTGTGTAGTTATGTCATTAAGATAAACCACTCTTAAAGTGACATTAACAGTTGAACAAATGACATCTGATTAACTGAACTGGCAGTTACACCGATACAGAATTCTCTTCTGCTAGTGCAGTGAATTTGTATCTTTTCACTGGGCAACATGAAATAGAAGACGCAGTTTGAGAGCGTCAAAAAGAGCAAGGACAAGCTTCCGTACTAACTAAATTAGACTTCTCTCTAGCTTTGTCATACTGTACAACAGTCCCCTTTCCTTACCTTGGTGTCCTGATTACTCTGTGAAAGCAAGTTATTTTTTTGAGCCTCTCTTAGCTGGACGCGTGCAGTAGTCTGTTCCACAACCTCGGTGTCTTGGTTGAGTATGCAAGGCAAAAGGAAAGCACCAAACATACAGTATAGAAAGAACAGAGCCATACTTCTGTATGTACAAAGTCTTCAGAAACTTAACCGGGGTAAATCATTTCGACTGGGTCTTTGCCATGCAATCTTGAGTGTTCAAAGAGGAAAATAGAAGCTTTTAACTAGTTTCTGGTTGCACGAAATGGCTGAGTTTTAGAATTTAAAAAGTTTGTATTTCTAGGTAAGTTAGACAGTGAGGAGTAAATATTGATACATATGAAAACGTCTTGGTCCTTCTTGAGTTTTAATATATTTTCAGTCCGAAAACTAAGCAGCAGTAAAAATGTTTCTTTCTTGCGGTTTAAATCCTGGAACTGAAGGTACTGGGGAATGTTTGAAGTGGCTGGAAAGTGTCTTATTGCACCAGTGGTGACTGACTGACCCCGCTGTTTTCCACCGAGCTGGGTGAGATGCTGGGACTGTGCTCCGCTGGGTTCCCGCTCGAACTGGGGGTCAAGGGTTCATGTCCTTCAGAATTCTCCAGCATTTCCTGAATGAGAGGTGGCATTGATCCAGGAATTTCCATTTTCAAGGTAATTACACGTTCTGCACCTTTTAAAGAGAGATAATAGAAATCTGGTAGAGATAAGGAGTCAAGCTGAAGAACTAAGGCTCCACCTTCACTGACTTGAACGAGGGTTTTGGTGAAAACCGTGCTGCCAGTGCCTTCCAGAGACTACCCTAATTTTACGACATTTAAATATTTCTATTCCATCTACAGAAAAGCAGCACAGACGCGGTGACTTCCTTAAATGTGCTGATCCCATGCCCGAGTCAGTTGTAGGAAACAGTGTCAACATATATTCACCTAATTTACAAAGAGACGTTCTTGATAAAAGACCAGAAAGAGCGTGTCTTCCAACAAGACAGTTTTCAAGGATACCAGTTACCCGCAAAGGAAGGAAGCGACAGGTGACAGCTAACAAATGGGCGGCTTGTCAACTTGGACGCAGCACTGCCCTGTCCAGGGCAACAGGCACTAGCCACGTGCGACGGTTTAAATTTGCTACATTACAATTAGGACAAACAGTGCCTCGATTGAATTAGACACTTTTTTAGTGCTCGAGAGCCACGTGTAGCTAGTGGCTCCTTGTATTGGACAAGGCAGATCAGACAGTATGTCCATAATCACAGTAAATTCTATTAGCACCGGTCTAGCTAGATCTAGACCATGACAGTATTAAGTTAAACAGCCTCACTGTTTTTAAAATCAAAGACCTCGTAATTCTAATGGCCAAGCACTGGTATCTGCTGTTTGCAGAGACTCTGAACCCCATGCTAAGGATGAACTCAGGAACGGCTCATCGAGGAAACCTCTTCGAAGTAGCTCAAGAATCGAGACTCCTCGTCCAACAAATTCACCGTGTTTTTTAAGCACTTTGTGAAATGCAGAGTTGGTTCCTTGGCTCGGCCAGGCCTTCAGGGGCAGAGCACGCTAATGGGGAAGGAGAAGGACCGCAGCAGGCTGGGTACCAGGGATAGCTGCTGAGTTTTCTCTCCACACAGCAAAGCCCGACGCTAACACTCAACTGTGATATAGCTCTAGGCACTTCTGTAATTGCTCGCGTTGCCACACAAACTGAAAGTCACTAGACCAAGAATATTTATACCTCTCAGGAGAGCATGAGTTCCTTTGCTGAGAAGTGTGCAGAAGTAAATCTGCCTACACGCGAGATAGCAACGGCAACACCGATGGAGAGAGAGACTTCACCCAGTAACAACTGCCCTAAGTACTATTCATTTTCCCCAGGTTTGGATGGTCAGAAAAAACTGGAGTCAAGTTTATAGCAACCAGAGCATGTGTGCCAAGGCATGAGATGAAAAAGGCTGTCATAGAGTACATTCTCCTGAAAACAGTTTTTCTATTTACTTAGTAATCTGAATTATAAACTCAATCTATTAAGATCATTGAGCAGGGTAAGATTTAAGGTGTTTTTTTTTTTGTTTTTTTTTTAAAGGGTGAATACTATATTCCTTCTGATTTCCGTGAGAAATGAATTCCGGAACAACAACAACAAAAAGACAGCTATTATCAAACATCCTGAATGAAAACATCAGTTTAAAAACAAGTCAGGACCACTTGGCAAACACAACATAGACTTCAAGACCTACCTTTCGCACTGATGCTGCGGAGATCTGTGATTTTCATTAAGATCTTTGGAAACATGTGAGGCTTGCTGGGTCGTCTCTTTCGGATATAAATTTTTAGTGCTTCCAGCAGTGGTTCTTGTAGCTTATCTACTTTTGTTGGTTCCTCAAGGTCCTGGCGGTCTAGACAGCAGGAATAAAGGATAAACAATTAGGGCAGCAAGAGTCACGCACCTGCCAGGTGAGCGTGCGTCCTTGTTCCTCCTAGCACATTATCATTTTATTAATGTGATGATTCCATCACATACACAACTTTGAAGATACAGGGAACTGCTTTAGGCAGTGACACTTGAACATGTCCCTCTTGCTGGTCAAAAGCACATTCTGATGCCTGGTTGCTTTTGTTCCAGGAAGAGAATTACTCCTTGTGACCAGGAGGTGTCACTACTGAACTGAATTCAAACAAGCCTTGAGCAGGATGGTTCTAACAGCAAGGTAAACAGGCCCCGTAATCAAAGCCATTACTTTTTAACCACTTATGATTCAACCTCCTGTGAGCCAGTAGGGGTCAGTACAGAGCAGAAAGCCATACTTGATCCTGGTCCTGCAAGGTTTGGGCGCTGGGGTGGGGGTGGGTTGGGGGAGACAAACCAACGAATTGTAGTCCCAGCCACTAAAGTAGCAAACAGCACAATCAAGTCCCTAGCATTATCGTTAAAATGTCCCTGGGCAATTTATTTTACAACAGTCTGATCCTACCTTTGAAATAATACCTGTGGCAACTGGAGAAATAGCACTGTGGTATTTCAGAGCAACAGGATCCCAAGTACCTTTATTTAATTTATAACCATATGGAAAAATGCAACGGACCCCAAGCATGCATGCCTGGCTATTTATTCACGTGTCTTTTTCCATGCAAAATAACTCTGGAATGGAGATGGGAATTTCCCATAAATGACAAGTGCGAGTTGTTCTTCATGGAATCTCATGAGGGTTTTCTAGGTAGTTGGTACCTCCACAGATTAAGCAGATGGCACTAAGAAGGCCTGTTTCTGTGTCATCCATTTCCAAAGGCAGGAGCTGGTTGGCAAAGGTGAACACAAGGTCAGTCAGAGGACCAAATCCAGCATTGTGCATCTGAGTTCGATTTAGGGTAAGGCCATCTGAAAAAGTCATGGTGTCTTGTTCTGGGGTATACCTGGTGCAAATTCTAAGAATCTGGAAGGAAAAAAAAAAAAAAGCATATTTGATGGGTCATCAAAGCCAGCTTGTTCTTACAGCATCAACCAGATCTAGGCACGTAGATTTCCAAAGACCTCTTGCATCACACGCACACGGTCCCGCTTTGGGATGTGTGATGTCTTCTGCAGCTCTTTCATTAAAAGAACAGAAGTCAAAACATGGGTTAACGTTATTTAGGGAACAATAAAAGGACAAAAGAAATTTTGAGAACCACTTGTGCTAAAAGTAATTCATTCGACTTGAATAAACATTTACTGAGTACCTACTTATGTCCCAGGCACTGTGCCAGGTGCTGGGGATAAGAAGAACAAGATTTTTTTAAAGAGCTTACAGTCTACAAAAAAAAAAAAAAAAAAAAAAAGGCAATATGTACCATTAAATGCCTAGTACATGTCAAATGTTCTCATGCCCTACGTTCAGTCTTTCAAACAACGCCCTAGAGTAAGTATTATTCCTATTTTACAGATAAGGGGCTAAAGCTCAGAAAGGTGAAGCCGTATGGCCAGTGTCACACAATTA
The DNA here is from genome assembly GCF_018350215.1 of Panthera leo. Lineage (NCBI taxonomy): Eukaryota > Metazoa > Chordata > Mammalia > Carnivora > Felidae > Panthera > Panthera leo. The sequence goes on along the minus strand of NC_056687.1, from coordinate 141,656,323 downwards.
ACATGTGGCTGCACTGGATTCAAACCCAGGTGAGGCCCCCTCTTCCGTGATGCCTCTGGTCACGCAGCTCCACAGACAAGGAGAGTACGAGCAGGGGTGGAACCGGGAAGGCAGATGGGCGTTCGGACGTCCTCTGACACCGGTGGGAGGGAGTCCAGGGCGCACACACCCAGAAGAGGCAACATTTCAACTAAGCTCAGAAATATGGCTGGGATCCTAGGTAAGCAGCCTTGGTCACGATGCCACAGTCTCGCAATGCCACCTCGTACGGCCTTGATAGAAAACTCTGCCGGCCACCCCAGCACACCTGCTACTGGGAAGTTGCCTGCTCCGGGCTCGGGGCCTTCGGGCCTCGCTCAGCACGGTGAACTCCAAAACACCTTTCTGGTGTTCCTGCTGCCCTGTCAGTCCTCACTGTGGGCAAGACGCTCCGTGCGTTCTGGAACACGCAGCCACCCAGAAGCATATTTCTGCACCAACAACTGTGAGGGACCTTTCTGCCAACCAGGTTTCCACATTTGACTTTTTCATCTAAAAAAGTCTCAGAGCTTCACGAAGCACAGAGACAAATTTATTCCACCTGGACAGGAATGAAGAACCCAGTAGGTGGATGGAGCTGGGTATTTTTTCCCAGATGTTGGTGCTCAGTTTGGGTGTGGTCACCATGAACTTCAGTGTCAACCGAGAGGACAGATGTGACCAGAAGGGTCTGCCATCTTCCTGGGATGCGGCCACGTGCAGAGGGGGTGGCTCTCGGACGAAGCCACACGACTCCCAGCTGGCAGGGAAGTCCCAGAAGTACAGCCCTCCCCACTCTCCATATTCTCACCAAGACTCCTAAAGCAGGAACTAGGTCAAATCTTTTATCTTGAAGGCAAGTGCTGGGGGGGTTGGGGTGAGGACAGCTCCCGTGCAGAGGACCATCCTGACTGGCTAAGTGACCACAAAGGCCTCATATCCACTGGAGCACAGTTAGCCAGGGGGCAGGGCGGTCACACTGGAAAGGTCCCATGTTCTTGGGTCCTTGCTCTGGTGTTCCCTGAACCTCCAAGAAGACTGGGCCAGGAGCCAGCCCTCCTCTTACATGCAGGACTCGGACTTGGGCAGGAGCATGAGGATGTCCCGCCTCGTAAAGTGAGGGCGTGGGACGCTCGTGGATTAAAAAACGTCCGACTCTTGGTCAGGACATCTCCTGAGAGGAGAACAGTGAATGATTAGCTCTCCCGCCTCCAACTTATAGTAGCTAATGTTTTTATCGATCAGCGACTACGTGCCAGGCACCATGCTAACTTTTAACATATTGTTTAATTCTTGTATCAACCCAGGAGTTAGGACTATTGTTAGCCCATTTTACAGACAGGGAAACCAATGCGAATAAACAGCTTGTCCTTGGTGGCCTAACTACAAGATGGCATGACTCGCTTCAGGCGACCTGTCTCCAGCACTTAAGCACTCCACTATGCTCTTAGCCTCTGCTTCACAGCTGCCTCGTTCCTCCGCAGGCCGCTATCCGCTCCAGCCGCCTAAGGTGAGATGACCTCTGGCCTGGCGTTAATCTGGATATGAGGCTCATTTGCCTTCTTCGCTGGGTGCCTTTGCACCGTGTACCACCTGAACAGTTATCCATGGTGACCTCCCGGTATACGGGAGCGCACGGCCTGTGGTCTGGAAACGGAAAATTTTACAAACTTGAGGCGAGAGGGGCACAACCTCAAACTTAATATTCCCATTCTGTGACCAAGCGGCACCGTGAACTGGAAAGCATCTGAATGTGAGTGGTCACTAAGCCATTACAAAGATTCCTCTTCTCTGGATGGGTGGCTGTTTCTGCCTCTCAGGTATTTGCCCAGGGGCCTCTCTGAGCCATTTCCTCTGGGTCCCTGATCGGCTGACCTGTTGCACTTCATCTTGGTAGCTGATGGGCTACGAAGCCATTGCCAGAGTCAGGGCAGCAAAGGAACCGAGAGTTACTTGTCGACCTGAGTTCCCCTGAAAGCCTTTGGCGGGGGGCAGGGCGGGGTGGGGGGGGGGGAAGTACAGTGCCCAAGGTCACGCAAGCAATGGTGCCAGGGCAGACCACAGGACTCCTAGCCCCCAGCCCATGTTCCCTTCAACCACCTGGAGGATCACGAGGAAATGTGCCTGCGTAGGGAGGTATCGTGCGATGGGCAGAGTCGAGTAGGCTCAGTACGTATGGGCTCAAAATCTCCAGGCGCTTTTCCAGTTTGGAATCAAGGAGGTACTAAAGAAGTCTTTGCAGCCGTAGCACGCTGCCAAGAAGTGAATGCTCTAGATCTGTCCCTGCAATAATGAAAGAAACCAGGGTTTGCTGGAAAGGAACAGAAGACCAAGATTTAGGCGTTCGCAAGCTGTCAACAGCTCACTTGGAAATCCAAATCCAAACTGCAGTGCACAAACTCTCCTATTCTGAAGGGGGTCCCTCCTTAGGAGTTGGAAAGTGTTTGGATTCTCATGAAGCGTTTATGTTCTGTTGCCCTTCTCTCTCTAGAAAAGTTCAAAACCAGAAACAAGTATCAATGGGCTGTCCGGAGACAAAGGCACATGGCCTGAGATGGGAGAACGGTCAACGTCTTCTTTTATCAGGAGGACCGCCACGCCCACCCTGCCCCGGCTGGGCCCAGTGGGCAGCGGGCATCTTCCTCACGGCTTCCGGCCAGGCCCGCCTCTGGGCACGAACCAAGGACTTTCACTTTGTTCAAGTCAAATGCCAGTGGCAACTACCAAGTGCTTTGCCGGTATTAAAAAACGCCCTTTGTTTGAAATGAGGGTATTTCATCTGAAAGAGGAGCACGCAAGTCCCACGAGGTGGGTAAAATTAGCCCGGGCGAGGCTGACTCCCCGAAGGAGAGCCCTGTCGGGCAGCACAGAGCTCTGCTGAGGGCCAAACCTGAGACTGCAGCCTTCCTGCCTTCAGCAAGGACAATGGAGTATCGTTCCACTGCCTTTTTTGTGCCCCCGGGGAGCAGACTGCCAGAGATTGGAGCTGTGGCAAGATCTGAGCACGTGGGATCCCAGGGACAGAGGAGGGACCAGTCGACACCCTTCTCCCCTCGTCCCTGTGACTGCTCTAATCCAAACCGCCATCGCCTCTCCTCCGGGGATGGCCTCCACTCCCATTCCTATAGCCACAGCACAGGGTCCACAACGTTCACCAGAGGGGCCTCGCCCTTGCTAAGCTCCCTCCAATGGCTTTGAGCCGTTTTAGATCCAGGATATTCACACTCCTTCCTGCAGCAGCGTCCGTGACCTCTGTCTATCCCGCCCCTGCTCCTCTTTCCCCTTGCCGTATTGGCCATATTGGTCTTTCTGAATCTCTAGCAACTCAGTGTCTCAGCAAAGCATATGCGTTTGCTGTTCCCTCTGCCTTTGGTGCCTTTCCCTTGGTCTTCATGATTCTCCCTACTCAGAGCTCAGTTCAAACGTCACCTCCTCAGGATGCACAGGGAACACACTTCCTAAAACCTATTACTTTCTATCATATCACCCCTTTTATTTGCAATATAAAATTGTTCTAAAACTGGGGTATAGCATGTGCAGTGGTTTTAACATACGCCCACAAATTCTTTGCTACTACTCCTTTTAAGGAGTAAAGCTTCATTCCTCTGCCCCTTGAGTGTGGGCAGGACCCAGTGACTTGGTGCTAACACAGAATCCACTAGAAGCAACGGGTAGGACTCTGGAGAGTAAGTCCTAGGAGGCGAGGCACCGTGGACTCCTCCCTGACTGCTCCCTTCAATCTCATTTTGGGGAAAGCTGGTTGACGCGTCATGAGGACACTATCTATGGCAGCCCCATGGAAAGGTCCATGCGGTAGGGAACCGAGCTCTCCTGGCAATAACCAGCACTATCTTGCCAGGTAGCTGTGAGGAGCCACTCCCCCACTGCCCCGGCAGCCCTTCTGCAACTTTATGAAAGACCCTGATCCAGAGGCACCCAGCTGAGTCTGTTCCTAACTCACAGGGACCCCGTGAGATAATAACGCTCATTGTTTATTGCTGCTAAGTTTTGTGGCAACTTGACGTACAGCCGTAGATAACGAGCATAACGTGCTGGCCTCGGGTGTGCACACAGCTCAGAGGTAGAGCTGCGTGTATTTTCCCCTAAGGGTACACCCACCCAGATCAAGACACAAAGAGTTCCAGCTCCTACAGGCTCCCTTAGCCCCTCCTGATCCAATCCCCTCCCCCAAATAACCATTATTTGGACCTCGATTCCCGCAGATCGCTTTTGCCTGTTCTTGAACTTTACATAAAGGGGATCCTACACTATAGTCTCTCTTGTGTTGGCCTTTACTTAGTCCATAGCATCTCTGACGTTCCCCGCCGCAGCGCATAAAGCCCCGGTTCTTTTTCCTTGCCGGGTAGTATTCCAGTCTGCCCCATCGCCCTGCTTTCTTTTCCCCGCAGCACCGTCACTCTCTGAGCTTGCTGACCACTGGCCCTGTAGAAGATGAGCTCCTAGAAGGAGGCTGGCTCTTCATCTGACCTGCTCCCTGCTGTATCTTTAGCATCTAGGGCAGTGTTGTCCACACAGCAGGTGGCTAATGAATATCTGTTCAATTATTAACAAAGTGGACTCCCTCCTCGGAATCTCTCCCACCTTGTAACCCCCCGAGGGGGGCAGCCAGCGACTTCTGAGTTTCCAGGCAAAGGAGAAAAGCTCAAATTGCTCACACATCTCGGTCTGTGCACTAATTGTATTTGGCAACTGGTGGGCAGATCCTGATCGGATTTGACTCTCCTCCAGCGCTTGTGGGAATGTTGAAGCGGTGACAATAACAACAACAGCAACACACACACAGCTTTGTGAGGCCGTCTTCCCTGGCACGACATAGCACCTATTATGATGAGCTCATCGGGACAAAATGTTTTCCCCGGCGAGACCTGCCACCAGCCTGCCTTTCTGAGACCAGCACGCGAGGAGCCGTTACGTTAACGCGTCAAGAGAGACACGAGGGATTAAATTTGATACAATATTCTGTGTCGCCGGATATATTCAAAATATTTGTATGAACGTGTAATCAATATAAAACATCATTAAGGAGGTGTTTTACATTTTTAAATACTAAGTGCTTGAAATTGAGTGTCTATTTCGTAATGACAGCTCTTCAGCCACCTTTCAGTCACTCAGCAGCCACAGGTGGCTTGTGGCTGCCGAACCAGGAGGCACAGCTCGAGCTTGGGTGTGTGTGTATACACATATGTCCTGGAGTGTCACAGCTCACAGTACAAATTCGCTGCCATCTAATTTAAAGGATGCTAATTTAAAGGAGCCCTTACTGTGTGCCAGGTACTAAGTGTTTCACATGCATTAACCTAATTAATTATCCGAACAGCTTTACGAGGGAGGAGCCGCCATTCTACCCCTTTCACCGAGCAGATAACGGAGGCTTAGAGAGGTCACATGACCGCCCCACTTCACGCAGCTTCTATAGGGCAGAGCTGGGATTTGAACCCAGGGGAACTGGCTCCAGAGCCCGCCCCCTTAACCACCACACTGACTGCCTCGCGGGGACCTCCGGTGACGGTCGGGGCCAGGGCTCTGGACCCACGGGTGACAAAGCTGGGTGTCAGAGAGACACGGGGCCTCGTCCCGATGGCACCGGTGGCCCGAGGCAGTGCTGAAGCCTGAACCCGGGCTGTGGGCTCCGAGGCCAGAGCCTGCCGCTCTTCGGGCTGGGTGCTGTCTCTACTGAGCCCCTGGAAGGGAGAAGGACAGATTCACGTGGGAATGGCCCTCCGTGGCTGTGTAGCCACATGGTCCCCAGGACCCCAGGAGCCACAGATCGTGTTTTGAAGTCACGCAGGGCAGCCGCCCCTGCGTCACCAGAGCAAGGTGCTCCTACCGCTGGCGTGCGAGTGTCCCCTCGGGGCGGTGAGAGCCGTGGGCGGCAGGAGCCAGGAAGGCCCCGCGTGACCGTCAGGGGAAGACCGCACACTGGAGCTGACCCGCGGATTCCGGGATTCCCACTGCGATCTCTAATTCACCTGCGCGCCCGTTCATTCCCGAGTCCTCAATGAACGCCTCCAGCGTGCCTGAAAGTCTGCTCCAGGGACCAACCCCAGCGCGGTCCCTGCCCTCCCCGAGCCGACAAGCAGGCGTACAAGACGCTGCGGAACACGTCTCTAATTACGAGAGAGACCGGTGGGGAGCGGGTAGGAACTGGGCGGCTGGTCAGGAAAACCTTTTCTGAGGAGGGGGCATCTCGGCTGAGCGGAGGGGCTGGCCAAGAAGCAAGTGGCGGGGCAGTATCTAGAGAGAAGGAACGCCTGCCGGGGCCCTGCGGGCCTCCGGCTTCCACTTGAGCTGTGGCTGCCTCATCTGCAAACTGGAGATGAGACCAAAAATCCCCCGGAGGGTGTAGTGAGGCTCAATACAGTGTGAGGTGACTGAAGCCTACGGTGTTCCAGACACTGTCCAAGCCCCTCGTTTCATTCTCTCCAGTCCCTAAAAGGCAGCTTCGATTCTATCGCCTTTGTTTTCAGTATGAGGAAACCGAGGCTCAGAGACGGGGAGTGGTTTTCCCAAGGTCACACAGCGGATAAGCAGCAGCCCCAGATTCGGAACCCGGGCAGACTGGCTTCAGAGCCCACACTTGTAACTACTACCGTCAGCAGCTGGGGCAGGCCAAGGGGGAGCTGGGTGGCTGTGGGGCCATGTTGGCGCCTGGGAGACGAGTCTGTAGTAAAGGCGGGAGCTCCCCAGGGAGGGTGGCGGGGCCAGACCACGAACTCTGGGAGGGCAAGGGCTCGCCTCTCCTCCCCGCCATCAAATCCCCCAGGTCCATCACACAGGAAGTGCCCGACAACTGTGTGTGTGACTTCTTCCCTGGCGTTGCACGAAGAGACCAGTGAAGGGAGGAGACAAGAGCTGGACGGTGGCACACCTCAGCCAAAGCCGGCGGTGACTCCTAACAGCGAGGATGAAAATGTACCGGCCATCTTGTGCTCGCTTCCCCTCAGGCCCGGCCCTGTCGCTCACCTCCCGGCACATTCACCTCCTCACCGCTCCTCAGCTTGCCAGGGCCTCCCCGCCCCACGGCCTTTCAACTACACTCCCCGGGACCCCTCACTTGCACATGTCTCTGACTGGTGTCTTTTACTGTTCCAGCTCTTTCTATCCCTTCGTTAAGGGTCATCTTCTTCCCTAACCACACCACAGAAATCAAGCCCGGTCCACCGCAGACACGTTCCTGGCCTCGATCCTGCTCCTGTTTTTCTCTGTGGCCCCGTAAGACCCTGCCTATTCATTTACTGTCCGTCTACTCCCAACAGAAGGTCAGCTCCATGAGGGGAGGGATTTTTGTCTGTCCTGTTCACTGCTGTGGCATCGAGCCTAGAACACTGCCTGGCACACAGCAGGGCCTCAGTGAGTATCTGTAAAAGGGAGAGGGGGAAGGAGGTCAGCAGGGAGGAGCAGGGGCGAGCAACCTGAAGGCCAGATGGCCGCCAAGGTTGTTTCTTACGATTTTTAGGTTGACAGGGACTTGACCCCAATTACCTGCAGAGAAGAGGCAGTTTAGAGGGAGGAGGAGAAGAAACAGGACAGGAAAGATAAAGGAGAGTGAGCAAGAAGGAAAAGGTGAGCAAGAACTCGGGCGAGGGGACTCCTCTGGGGCCTCCCTTTCTTGTCCTGAACACAAACTTAGAATGCCACAACTCTGGGGCGAGAAAAGGAAGGTAAACTTCTATCCACAAGGGTTTCGAAGTTTGGCCCATCTTAGGAGAGACCTTTCGGCTTCTTGACCCCTGTGGGAAATCGGGAGGCTCAGAGCAGGGCTCCAACCCTGAGGGAAGCCTGGCTGTGGTCCCCACAGCAAAGGGTCCCCCCCAGCAGGCAGACGCTGGGACAGAAAATCCCTCTAGAGGGCAGTGTGGCAGGGGGCGCAGGCCGGACAGGCTTCGGGCACTCTTTGTCCTTCCTGAGGGGCTCCCACCTCGTGACTGTAAAGCAAACCACGTCCCGCGTGGCCTGTGATTTCCCAGCACAGCGCCGGACCCGGCAGGCGGCCCCGCGCTCAGACACAGAGGCCCGTCTTGGACCAAACACAACACGATGCGCTGGCGGCCGTGACTGCATTGGGACAACCGTGACTTTCCTTTCTAGGGGCTGACAACAGCTTCAGCCTGTCTCTGTCCGTGTGTCCTCCTGGTCTTTCTGTCTCACTCTCTCCAGACATCAATGGCTTAGATAAGAAGATTCTTCTAAATGGCTCAGCTAGTTGAGAAGATTCTCATCCGAAAGATGCTCTTTGAAGTTGTGCATTGTTCAGGCTCTCGTGATTAATTGCCTTTGCTACAAATTCTTGGAAATGAGCTCTTGTCCGGGGCCAAATAAGTACCCCTTCTGCTTCATCTCATATGACTGGAGGTCTCTGCCCCTTCCCCGGGTAGAGTTTTCTCCTCCTGTGGCTGCTCTGTGCCAACCCCAACCCCCCTCAAGCCTGTGGAGCCAGGAAGGAGTGGTTGACAGTTTCCTGACTCGTGGCCACAGGGGCTGAAACTGCCCCCATGTGCTTATGACAGCTTTGTCCCTGATTTCAACGCCACCAACCGAGGATCTAGTACATGTTCCACGTTGATATTCATGTCTGTACTTAAGCCCATGTAAAGAATTACTTTTAGTTATCACCTTATTGATTTGTACTGCTAGGTAAATGGAGGCTGGGAGAGGTTAAATAACTTGACGAAGGTCATCAAAATTAGTTCCTGGGGGAGCCTGGGTGGCTCAGTTGGTTGAACATCCAACTCTTGATTTCGGCTCAGGTCATGATCTCACAGTTCATTGGTTCGAGCCCCACATCAGGCTCCATTGACAGTGTGGAGCCTGCTTGGGATTCTCTCTCTCTCTCTCTCTCTCTCTCTCTCTCTCTCTCTCTCTCTCTCTCTCTCCCTCTCTGCCCCTCCCCCACTCATGCTTGTGCTTGCTCGCTCTGTCTCTCAAAATAAATAAACTTAAAAAAAAGGAACTGGTTCCTGTTCTACCTGTTTCCACCAAGGGGCTAAGGGCCGATTCTTGGATCTACAGGCAAACCAGAGGAGTGCTTAGTTTTTATTGTAAAGGTGGGATGTGGGAAGATGGCCACCGGAGGTTGGCTAGGGATTTTAAGGAGGGATCTAAGCACCGTGAACCATTAGGCATAGGGTGTTGTAGAAACAAATGCTCCACTGGTGGATCTCAAAGTATCCTTCTCATTCCTTCTTTCCCAAAGGGCTAGAGTTGAAGGAACCACAGACCGTCACCACCTGGCAGCCAGACAAGAGGAGGACTGAGAAACAAGCAAAGAACCGAAGTCAGAGCCCAAGCCTCAGGAAGGCTCTGGGCCCTGATGGGTGGCCGTGTGATGCAGGGAGTCAGAACTGCACCACATGCCCTGGTGCAGACACCGACCTGCTGCATGCGACCTCACAGGTCCCTCGGCGACTCGAGGCCCCTGGGGCACCTCTCCCCATGCACTGGTGACTCCAGTCTCCACTAATATCACGGGGATGTCCTGAGGCTTAGGTGACATTCTCCTGAGAGCCACACTTTAAGCACTCGTGAGGAAAGGATAAGAAAGCCCAGGCTTTGTCGTTAACTATTCCAGCAGCTCCTTACTAACCTCGTTATTGATTTGCTCAAGTGGCTTCTACTATTCCCTGGTGGTCTGGCTGGTTCTCTGCCCAGGGCCCGCCTAACACCACTCCCTGTCTATGCTTCTAATCCTCTCATGGCTTTGGAGTCCAAAGATGTGGGTCTTGGGTGTGGTTCCAGCAATCACCTGACCCTGGTGACTCACCTAGTCTCCAGCTCCTTATCTGTAAAATGGGATGAATCACCATCCCCAGCCAGGCTCACTGAGGTGTGTGAGGCTCCAAGGAGCTGAGGTTTGCAGACTCTGTGGGGTGTGGGTAGGTGACAGGTGAACGCTGCTCTGATGTTTCATTTTTTCCTGAACGTCCCTACGTTCGTCCCAGACCCTCTGACGCTATAAGATGAAAAGATACCACATATACTCTCAGGATCCCTGGAACTTGTAGCTTATCGAGTAACCATTACCACTCCTCCTAAGATCCAACCAGTAAGTGGAAAGACACATAAACATTCGTGCTTCCTGCACGACTGCCGCACACGGAGGTCTTCTCTCCTCCTGAGCAGGATTGTGTGTTTAATTACAGTGAGTAACTATATTTGCTTTGCAGAACTGTTTATACCCAAAGCTATGAAAGATGTAATAAAAAGAAAAATCTATGCTTTTAAAGCACTTCAAAAGCTAATTTTACTTTCTCTATTTTCTGAAGCATCCCCGCAGGCCAGCTTCCCCTCCCACTTCCTCCAGAGGCCCATCAGCCTATACTACCCCCCGCAGGCGGGACAGACCCCCGTCCCCTCCAATGAGAGCTGCTTCCCTGCCCAAGAAAACCAACCCAGCCAGAATGAATCATATCATCCTCGATGCCCCTATCAAGAAGAGAGAGGGTAGGTATCCAGCCAGTAGACCCACAAGGGACAAGGTATGACAGTCGTCATTACCCTCTCTCGGGCCCTAGAAGCTACGGTGTGAGAACGGCAGAGGGAGAGAGGCACCAGGAATCCATTCCCTTTGCACAGATGGGGACACTGAGGCCTATGGAAGGAAGGGATTTTCCCAAGGCCACTGACAAGTGGTTTAAGATCAGAGGGTAGAACTAGGGTGCTATGTGCCACCTCCTGTCGCTCTGGCTTCGAGTAGCGTGACGGCCTTTGCAAGATCTATAGGACTGGCCCACGGAAGGGGCTTTGGGGGAGCAAGCAAGCCTGTGACCGAGCCAGGCTGGGTCCTTCCCCAAGATCGTGCAGTGGGGGCTCCCACACCAGGGTCGAGAAGGTAGGAGGTTCTGCCCAACTCCGGGGAGGGGGGAGGGGGGGGGAGCTTTCAGCAGTGGAACTGAGATTCAGGCAGGAAGGACGGGGCTCAGTGTGCAACGGGAGTGGAAGGAGGAGAGGCTGGAGAACCAAAGCCTCTGCAGGTCTTCAAAGCATCGCTGTCCCCTCCTCCCCCCACCCAACCCCCGCCTAAGAGTTCAGAAGGGCACATACCAGAATGTCCAGGCAGGCGGCCTTCAGCAGGGTGATTTGGTCTGCAATGGTCAAGCCGGTGAAGCCGGGCAGACGTTTAGCAAACTCCACAATCTTAATAATGCACTTGGTGGCCAATTCACTGAATTTGTCCCAGAGGCCCAGGTCCAGTCGGACTCGATGGTCAGCACTGGAGTTCTAAGAGGGAAGGAAAAAACACCGTCAGGGGAGTTTCTGGAAAGCTCAACAGAAGGCAAGGAACGCAGCATATTTCCGATCAATGCACTGATGTTTCAGTCTTGACCAGGGAGCTTCCTGTTGGGGTGGCTGCGTTTGGCGAGGATTCTTTTTCCTCCTAAGATCCAAATGCTCGATACCGTATCCCTGCCCCAACGGGTCATCAAATGACAGATACAGAAACAAAAAAAATAAGTGAAGTGAATTAGGAATGAGCTAAGAAGTGAAGGAATGATGGAGTAAAGATTCACCGTTTCAGAACCCTGATGAATTACGGGCTCGAGGCATTGACCAAAGAGGCAACCCGTCGTGGAATCACACACCCGCCATCTATGAAACAGTCACGCCAGCATCCGAGCGGACCTCTCCACGGAACTGCAGGAAATCCAGGAGGCAGAGGAATGCGCTAAGTTCCGCTATGTGGGATGCGACTGCCACCACCCAGAATGCTAGAGACTCTGTCAAAGCAACGAATTGGTTTCTTCGACAAATACATTGCGAGGGGATAAAAAGAAACGGAAAGAGAAAGCTGCAGACTAGAAGCAACGCGACCGGGGCGCCGGTGGACCGGCAAATGGGCAAATCACGGCACACCCGCTCTGGCCTGCGGGAATAACAAAGGGAGCACCCGCACAGCCCGCAAGCACAGATGAGCCTCGGAAGCATCAGGCCAGGTGAAGAAGGCAGACACAAAAACCTGCAGGCAGAATGAGTCCACCTGCAGGACATTCTGAGAACAGCAGCACCACAGTGGGAGAGAGAAGACCACTGGGGTCCAGGGGCTAGGTAGGGACAGAGGCACAGGAGGGGACTAAAAAAAAAAAAAAAAAAAAAAAAAAGAAGTTAGGAGGCTTATCAATTGTAACGTATAGACCTTAGCTGAATTCTGATTCAAATAAGCTAAAAACATGGACACCTGTCGCAAGAATGGGAACGTGACATCTCGCTATGAGATGCTACTTTCATGTAACGAAACATTGCTGCTACGCTTTTGTTGGTGGCAGTTCTCCCCCCGCCCCCGAGAACATTAACATATTCATAGGCCAAAGAACATATTCGTAACTGACTTCTGGATGACATAGAACGGGGAGACGGCGTGATGAGGGCTGGAAGTGGAAGTAAGATAGGCTGGGGAGTGATCACAACGTTCGTTACTCGATTCTCTCCAACTTCCGCATTGCGTCCGCAGGTTTTCGTAATAAAGAGGTAAGAAAGGGACGGTGTGAATTAAAACAAAATGCTACACTGACAACAGCAGAGCACAGACTCTCTAGCGGACGTCAGTGCGGTGACGGTCACATGCACGCTTCCCCGGGCGCCCCGGGTCCCACCGCCAGGCTGGGCTCTCGGGACACGCTCGGTGCTGGGACACAGCTCCCTGAGGGGAGCCCCAGGAGGGCACAGCTGCTCCTTCTGGGAGGGACCGGCCTCTCACCGCCCCCCCCCAACAGCTTTCATTCTGGACCCCGAGGCCCAGGTTCCTGGGGGAGCCACAGAAGAAATCAGGGGGAAGCCCTCCTCTCTTCCCCCTACGGGAAGATTAGATTTCAGTCCGACCCCGGGCACCTACTGGCCGGATTCCTCCATCTATTCGAATATTCCTTCCTTCACTCACGCATCCGCCTTCCTCTCTTGCTCCCGCCCTCTGTTCCACCAATGCTTCCTGATCCACCTTCAGGCCGCCAGGGGCCGGGGTGTAACTGCTGAGCACACCCGACGCGCTCCCTCCCCTGGTGAGCTGACAGCGGGGCAGGGAAAGCGCCCGGTGCTCTGGGGACGTGCCTCGCGGCAGGAGCCATCCAGGCAGGCCCCGGGCTCCGAACCTCGCCCAACCCCACGGTCACCGGCCAAGGAGGGGCTGGCTGTTCTCCGCGTCATCCTGAGACAGGGAAAGCCCTTTCAGAGAGGAGAGCTAACTTGTCCACGAGGGGCCGGAAGTGGCTCCCAGGTCTACCTGATCCCCGACAGGCGAGCCCTCCGGAAGCGACGCCTCAGTCTTCCCGGGGGTAAGGAGGGACACGGCTGTCCCTCCGAGGCTGCAGGGAGACGCGCAGGGTCCCAGAGGCGCGGGCGGTGCCTGGTGTGTCCCGGGGGGTTTGGTCAGCGTTGGACCCCTTTCCTCAGCAGTGCCAACTGCCAATGGCACTGCCGGAGGGTTCAGACAGCGGCAATGACCGTCTTCTCCTCTGTCCTCTGGAGCAGAGGTAGCATGGCCAGCCAAGTCCCCGTACTGGTTCCCACTCCATGGCCCGTTACGAGCCTCAACCTGGCTTTCCTCGTTTAGCCAGTAAGGAGGATGCTCGGAGGACACACAGGAAACAGAACGCCACTAAGGATTTGCTGGAAATTACTGAAGGTCTCAGCTTCTGCTTAGGACCGCACTAACACACACCCAAGAAAGCGGTTGGTTGGTTTTCTTCTACTTTTCCTTCTCTAATCTCCAGAGCAGAATCTCCTGCCTGGATCATTGCAACAGCCTCCTCCCTGGCTTCCCTCATTCCACTCTGGCTGCCTTATAGTCTATTCTGATCAAAGGAATGAAAGAGATCCCTTGAAAACAAAAGTTAAAGCAAGTCAATGTACTACTCCGAATCTCCACTGCTTTCTCGTTTCATCCCAAGAGCCAAAGTCATGTCACTGGCCTGCAAGGCCTCCCCAGATCCGGGTCCTGCTCTCCGACCTCCCGTCCTCCCACTATTCTTCAGCTCACTCCACCCAGCCTCACGGGGCTCTTGCTTGCCCTGAACAGGTGGGCATATGCCTGCCTCTGGGTCTTTGCACTGGGTGTTCCATCCCCCCGGACTGCTGTTCCCTCAGCTACCCACATGATGCACTCCCTCCTTCCTCCAAGTATTTGATCAAGTATGTCACTCTCTCTTGAGCCCCACTCCGGCCTCCTCCACTGAAAACTACGGGACCCCCCACCTGGCACTCCGTGCCCCCCACCCTGCTCGAAGTTTACTGTGCTTGTCTCCCGACACACTGGCCTTCACTTACGTACGCGGGGTCTCCCTGTCCCATTTCACGCTGCTTTGTCCTCAGTGTCTACGGCACTGCCCGGTACACAGCAGACAGAGGCTCAGTAAGTACGCGTTAAATGAACCAGCGAGGAACGAAGTTCCCCCAAATCCTTGCTAGTTTCAGGTCTCGGGAAGACCAGAATTCTGAGGATGGGGCTCTCCGGGCGGGGGGTCTAGGCCTGGTCACGAGGCCGCTGCTGCCTCCGGACGCAGAACTGAACCACCCCGATGGACAGGGAGGCCCCCTGGGCCTGGCGTTCAGGCCTCGGACAGATGTCAACAGTTCAGAGAAGGGTGCCGTGCACCCCAATCTTGGGTTCCTCACCTCTGTGAAAATCAGCCCAGAGCGTCAACAAAGTGAGCTTTCATTTTTAACGCTGGGGGTGGCGGGGGGCCACAGAAGGCCTCCGAAAGGTGGCCGCCAACGTTACCTTCCGCAACACCCCCTGGCAGAAAGTGGGCGCGCACCCTCCAGATTGATTTCATTCCTTCCTCAAGGACCTTGGTGGAGCACAGTACACTCAGGGGAACACGAGAGCAAGACGTGTGGCCATTCGGGCTGTAATTAAATTTAATAGGCAGTTTATCCCGTTTGTAGGAAGATGACACGGGAGAGAGGGACAGAGAGGCGAGCTTGCGGCGGGCGATCATTTGACAACAGAGTATCCATCTGGAAAAAAAGCCATTGCCCCGACCCAGCGAGTGTGAACGCAGCCTTCATCGGCATCATATGAGCTTACTTCCCCACACTCTGGGCTGCGGGAGAGAAGCCTGTCGTACCTTCTATTAAAAATAATGCACCGCCGTCTTAATGGCATGTAAATCTAACTCACTATTATGCAAACTGAAGGGAAGAGGCAGTTAATAAAACACAAAATAACCTGGTGTTTTATTATACCGGTTGCTCGATTCATAGGCATGAGGTTTAAAATGGCTTATATATTATCTGCCAGCTGCAGCAAACGGAGAGCCCTGCTTGTTTGAGTCGGGAAGGAAGGCGGTTACGGGGAGCACGGGGGCGGGGGGGGGGTGGGGAAGTGTGGCTTTTCCGCGGCACTTCCGAAACGGGGGGGCGGGGGGGGGGAGAAGGAGAGTGAGAAGCTGGGGTGGTGGGGGAGGCCCTTGCTAACAGCTAAGGAGAAGCTCGGCCAAGACCAAGGGGGGAAGGCAGGCCTTCCTCCAACTCTCGCCCCCCTGACCCCCATGTCCCCCCTCTCCCTCCCCCACTCCTCCTCAGTGGGGGGGAAGCCCGTCTCCAGGTGGGAGCCCCAGCCTGCCTTCCCAGAATGCTGTGCGGCGGGGACCCTACGGAGGGGCCACCCTAGGGCCGTCTTTAGCAGCAGCAAAGCCCAACCCCGCCATGAAATCCAATTATATGGCCATTTTTGTCACGCAGAGGGATCCCTGTCCCGATTGCCGCTGCTTGCAGGACGAGACCCATGAACGGGGACGGAATCACCAGTGACTTAAAGTCCTGTTTGTGGCAGCTCTCGGATACTGAGGCGGCTCAGACAGGCTGCGTGTTGCTGCTTTTTTAGCCAAGGAGGAGATGCAAACTCTTCCACATAATAAACAGGTAAGTCTCCCAGGGAACGCTGGGCACGTCTGCTAGGGTGCCCCCCCCCCCACCCCTTTCCCTAGGCCTGAATCTGCCTGTCGACCACGGGACAGGCTGAGGCCCAAGCTGTATTTGCAGGACGCTCCTGTCTTCCACACTCCAGGGCACATGGCCCAATGTCCCACCCAACAGCCCCCAGAGGCAGGCGCGGTTCCCAGAGCTTCACAACCAGCTCCCTCTCCTCCTCCCCGCACCCTCATCCAGTGGGAGCTGTTCTCGCCCCATGTGGCCGGGGTGGAGCCCGAGGCCCAGAGAAGTCAGGTCACTTGTGCAAGGCGCCCAGCGGTCAGGCGGAGGGCACAGGGGCCTCACGAGGCAGTGTTGGCACTCCCTGCCGTCACGCCACATCGCCCACCCCCTCGCTCCGGGGCCACCTCGTATTCTGCTCCTGGCCTGACCTTGCTGTCTTCTAGAGACTGCTACTGCACTTGCCATCTCCCTCCTGGCTGGAGGTGCCGGATGCTCCCAGCGGGTGGCTGAAAGATCCGTGGCATCATTATGAGGACAGCATTCTGTGCCAGGCCAGCATCTCTCTGTGGTCAGCAAACACGCATCTAGGCGCTAGGACGACACGGCCTTAGGAATGTACCAGCTGGGGGGTGTCCGTCAGTGGGAGGAGGGAGGCACAGAGGCCCTCAGCACACATTTGGCATTCTCCTTAGACCCGGACGCTTCCAACAGGTGGGGAGAGGCAGCTTGGCAGCCATCCAGCAACCAGGGGAGGGAGCAGCCCCTGGGTAGCCAGGGCTCTGAGTAACGGGCCGCGGGCAGTAACAAGGGTCTCGAACCCAGGGCCTCCCCAAGAGTTTCTTGGAAGTCTGCCTCGAAGCAAGCATGATATCCCTGAAGGTAATGTTTTAGGGGTGTTCCTGCACCCTCCCTGCCTAAGATTCTGGGACCAACACATGAGGTGCCCCGGGACGGCTGCAGCCCCTTCACGGCTGGTGATCTTAGAGATTCGGGGGGGACTGTGGTGGAGTGTCGGGGTATAGCCTTTGGAATATACCAGAGTATGAATCAGTGTTCCAGAGGACGTCCGGGAGTTGCTCGATTTTGGGGTGGTCTCAGCTACTCTGAAAGGCCACTCATGGCTTCCGGAACTCCGGGCACATATCTGAGAACCAAAGCTCTGCCCTGCTTACCTGCCAAAGCGTTCCGGCCAGGCACGGAACAGCCAGGGCTCACCCTCTTGGCTTGCTTCTCCTGTCCAGAAACCCCACTGGGCTCTCTGTTGCCAATGCTCACACACCTTATTCCAGCTCACAAAGGGCCCCGCCAGCTAGCCCTGACCGATCTCCTTCGGCTCTGCATCCAGTCCTCTCTTTGCCAAACGCCTGGCCCTGCTCATGCTGTTCCCTTGACCGGAAATGTCTTTTCCTTTCCCCACCGCGCGGTAAGATCCAGGGAAATGTAGCACGGGGCCTAGAGGGCATTTTTCATTAAAAGCCAAAGACTTGTGATGTGTACTGCCAGGGGTTTCTAAAAGCTCACAAAACATGTGCCAACATTTGATTTTCAGCCAGACTTCACAGAAGAGCAGGACGCACGGAAGGGTGACTGTCCGTGCGCTCCAATTCCGCACTCAGCAGGTGTTTTGGGTTGAACTGTGTCCCCCTCCCCGCAAAGATATGTCGAGGTCCTAACACCAGTAACTTCAGAATGTGACCTTATTTGGAAATGGGGTCTCCACGCAGGTTATCAACTTACAAAATGAGGTCGCTGGGTCAGACTCAATCTAGTCTGACCAGTGATGATGGGAAATGCGGACAGAGACAGATGTGCACGGAGGGAGGACGGTATGAAAACGCAGAGGCAGGGGACGACCGCGTGAAGACAGAGGATTGGAGTAATGCTTCTACAAGCCGAGGAGTGCCAAGGATTGCCCTCAACAGCAGAAGCTGTAAGAGGCAAGGAAGGATTCTTCCCTAGAGCCGCCAGAGAGAGCATGGCCCTTCTGACATCTTAATATTGGACTCCCAGCTTCCAGAGCTGTGAGACAATGAATTTCTGTTGGCTTAAGCCACCCAGTTGGTGGTACTTTGTTATGGAGGCCCTAGGAGACGAATACAGTAGGGATACAGTCAATGTGTGTCAGCAAATATAAGCACAGTGTACATGATACAGGGCAGGTATGTTTACTGGCAGAAAACAGGCTCACAAAAGATAAGAGCTCGTTCAAGGTCAGACAACTGGGAGGTGGCAGAGCGGAGATTAGAACTCGGGCCTCGAGATGCCCCCATCTCCCCCCCTGCCCCCACCATGCGTCTCTCCTGGTGGAGGGGAGGCTGATCTCCTGAGCGTCAGGTCCTGCTACTTGGGCTGATCCCAGGGTCAGTTTTCTAGAATGAAGGCCAAGTCTGCAAATGGCCGGAACCGCCTACAATACCCTTCCTTTTCTAAAGCACTCGTTTCCTGGGGAGTCTTTTGGAGCTTTGTTTAATGTTTCGGTTAGTGGCCACTTTTCCGAGTCGATTAAGGGCTCCTTAGATCTCCACAGCTCAACCTCACGAGCCCCGCGGAGGGCAGCTTATTTCCACACGGCGTTCATCACCGGATCCAGAGGAGACATGCCCATTTCGCACCTCTCTCCGCCAGAACCTGCACTGGGTGCTCTGGAGCAGCTGTTTCACTAGCCTTCCCAGCAATCCCGTGAGGCGGGCACCGTGCAAATCCGATTCTGCAGAGGAGGGGGCCGAGGCTCCTCTGGTGGATCATGCACAGGCAAGACCGTAGGTCTACGAAGCCCGAAAACCCAAATGACACAGTTCCTGGATTTGGACCTATGGAAACAGAGGGAATATCCTCAGAGCTAGGACGCTTCCTCTGGTTTGCTTCTTCATTCTGTTTTGGAGACTCCTCTATAAATAGCCCCTGCCCGGTTTTCCACCTTTCCCTTGGGATCCCCCTCCCACTCCTCCTGGTTTTTGGAGGGGTGGTCACTGGTTAGGAATCTTCCCAAGGAGACTAGTTCTGAAGCTTGGAGGTCAGAGCCCTGCCCGGGCCGGGTGTGGAGGGTGGGGGTGGGGGGACATATGTTCCTGCCTCCCCACCCATTTCTGCTGCCTCCTCGGGCCTGACCATTTGTCCCAAATCTACCCTAATTCGAGAAGAAAAAGGAACTACTCTTTCAAAGGTCTGTCGGTGGGTGGCTAGCTGCCTTTTTAATTCCTCTCTGCCCACTTATTCCAAAGGCATCTGACAGGGATGCCAGGCTAGTGAAGATGGCAGGAAGTTTCCTCGCAGTGGAAGCAACTGCCTGTCTAAAAAAAGCTCTTTATAAAAAAAAAAAAAAAAAAAAAAAAAAAAAAAAAGCTCAACTCGGAACTAAGAGCTTGCCGAGAATGTGTTATGGCTGCTGTTATTTATTTATATCCCCACCTACTTCCAGAAAGGATCTGAAGCTGCTTACAATAAAAACTGAGCTAGATCTGTGTACAGAGAGTAGAAATAAAGAGAAAAGCCAGATGAGAGGCTGTATCCAAGCAGACTTGATTCTACAAATGGGCAGCGTGCTTCTGGAAGGAGGTCGGCTGCCCTACGTGTGGTTAAGTTCCCTCGGAGAGGGAAAACAGGTGTATTTCCACTTTCCCTGTTGGATCCAAAAGAGGTGTAGAAAGTCCCCACAAAGTGCTTAGGATGATGGGAACGGACGGTGTCTCACCAAAGACAGATGGATGGGGAGGGGTCCCGGAGGCCGTCAGGGAAGCTCCCTGCCTTGGGCCTTTCAAAAGCGGACCCCGAGACTAGGATCTGAACGCAAGCAGCTTACTGGGAAAAGGTCTCAGGAAGCACTGGAGGAGGGGGGAGGGGAAAGAGGTCCAGGAAGACCATCCCTGTGGGCACGTGGGCTCCTCTTGCTGGGAACCCCTGGGGAATGGTTTAGAGAATACCTAAGGGGTCTCCTCCCCAGGGGCAAGGAAGCTACGGCTTCACCCACCAGCTTCTACTTGTTCTTGGGTGGGGTGTTAGTGCCCCACGTGAGCCAAGCAGCTCCGGCAGCCAGAGCAAGCCTTCAGGGAGGGTCGCACTTGCAGTGTGAGCCCTGGGAGAGGGCTGGGGCCCTGCCAGCCCCTGCTGCGCTCTCTGGGAAGGCCGGGCAGGCAGCCTCACTAGCCTGGACACAGGGAGAACCAGACCTGTGGTATAAAGAGAATCCAAAAGGAGAGGCTACCGGGTTTG
This sequence comes from Panthera leo, assembly GCF_018350215.1. Lineage (NCBI taxonomy): Eukaryota > Metazoa > Chordata > Mammalia > Carnivora > Felidae > Panthera > Panthera leo. The sequence continues at coordinate 141,636,211 of NC_056687.1, read as the reverse complement.
GAGGGAGGCCCGGGGGAAGGGAAGGTTGTAGAGGCCGAGGCCGACCAGAATCCCGGGCTGGCTTTTGGGGTGGGAAGGAGCTATGCCGACTATCAGAGGGAGGTCTGTCCCGAAGGAGCATTTTGGTCCCAGGCCCTTTAGGAAGCCAGGCCACGCCAGGGCATGTGTTCTAGGCAGAGGCAATGCTACACCTTGTGTTTGCCCAGCCTCCCTCCAGAGTAGAGTGGACGCCATTTCATCGGGTTACCAGGTGAGTCAGGGCCTGGGGGGCGGCCTAGACCACACTAAGGGATCCCGCCTGGGCCAGAAGGGAGAGACCCCTAATATCGTAGCAAATGATCCCGGATATTGTCAGAAAATGTCTCTCACCTCATGACCTGGCTCCAAAGTCTCCACTTCCAGAAAGCCCTCCCTACTTTGTTCTCTTTTACTCTGTCTTTTCCGGAGTTCGCGGTGTATTTATTCCTTGAGAACAGGTGCCCCCTCTTACCTAGATGCCCAGTGGTTCCTCCTGCCATTCTACCTTGCCATCCGCCCTCTTCATATATCCTGTGTACGGCATGGTTAAAAGGGCTGTCCCTGGACTCAGGCTGTTCACAGTCAAGTCCCACTTATTGGCTATGAGACCCGGGGAAAGTAAATTAGCTTTCTCATCTCAGTCTACTCATCTGTAATATGGAAGCAACCATACCCACTTCACAATGTCCCCATAAGGGGTCAAAGATTTAATATTTATTTAGCACGGTCCCTGGTACACAGTAAATGCTCAATAAATATTAGCCGTAGTATTAATGGCGATAACAATAAAGCCTCCTGGATGACAAACTGTCTATTCTTTTCCATTATTTACCAACTAAAATACAAATTTCTGAGCGTTCAAGGCTCTGCAAGGCTATTTCTGTCTCACTTCCCAGTCACTCCCAATTTAGTCTTGCCCTTCCCCTCACCTCCTTCTGTTCTTTCCCTGGGCCCATCCTCAGTTGATTTCCTGGCTGCTGAGGTCAGGATGCGTGCACCTTGATACTAAGCCCCAGGCAGTGCCTGGAAGTATTTCTAAAAGGAACAGGTGATACTCTCCTTGGCACCGGTAATGAATCACCTTGCTTCTCCGTAGTGCCAGAAGCACCTGGCATGGGACCAGGTGCCCGGAGCATCAGTTCACACACAGTGAGTGGATACGTGGTGGCTGTGGCTTCTGCCACATCACTGCTTTTTTACGGGTCCCACTGCGGAAGCTTTTCAGGAAGTATTGAATTTTTCTAACCATTTTATATCATCCCCCATTCCACAGATGGGAAAAATGAGGCCCAGAGAAGTTAATAACTTGCACATAGTCGCATGGCCGATCGGTGGCTGAGCAGGAGTGAAGCCACGTTCATCTGGTTCGAGCATCCTTGCTCTTGATGAGTCACCCTGTGCCACCTCTTGGTCCACGGGCCTACTTTACCTCTCGGTTTAAAAGAAAAGCTCCTTTATGGCGTCCAGCCTTGTCCTGCTCTGGGTCTGCTCTGGGCTAGGATGCCGTTCCCCAAGCTCGGTGGGGGCCTGTCCGCTGAATCAGGCCCTTCCCTGGGCCCGGGAGGGCAGGTCAACAGCTTTACGCATCGGTGGGTGAAGCACCCCAAACGTCTCTCCTCCTTGACACCAAGGGCCTGGGTGGGCCCCCGAGTCCTCCTGGGTCTTGCTACTCAGAGTCTGGCTCACGGCCTCTGCCAGGCAGAGTGTGGTCTGCAGCCGTGCCTGAAACGCCCCAGCGGCCCCCATCGCGACGCTGAACCTGTTGGACCGGAACCTGCCCATCAGCAAGACAGCCAGGTGCCTCAGAAGTGAGCACGCTGAGGTCTGGGGAGCACCCCTCTGGGTCCGTCCGGCGCCCCCTGAGCCAGAGACTTCGGTGTGGCCCGGCCTAACTGCGGCCACCCGCCGGGCAGCCGCGCGTGCACCCGAGAAGCCGCCCGACGCGTCCTTGGACTGATCTCATGGCAAACCCTCTGCGCCTGCTTCCGGTTACCATTCCCGTTTTACAGGAAAAGCGGTGACCACACCCTCAAAGGCACGCCCGCAAGCTCCCCAAAGCGGCTTCGCAGCCCCTGCGCTCACTGTTCCTGGTCTTTCTGCATCACCGTTTCCTCTTTACGTTCGGGACCTTTCACGCTCTTCTCTTCCCGGCGTGCCAGTCACCCAACCAGCAAAGGCTATAACTGGGTTTAAAAAAATTCTTTTGCATGTTTATTTTTCAGGTGGGCGGAAGGGCAGAGAGAGAGGAAAAGAGAGAATCCCAAGCAGACTCCACACTGTCAGCACCGAGCCCGATGTGGGGCTCGAACTCACAACCGTGAGATCATGACCTGAACCGGAATCCAAAGTCGGCCTCTTCTCCGACTGCGCCACCCAGGCGCCGCAGATAATTGGATTTCTAAAAATATACATTTACCAGCATCTTAGGCAAGCAACGTAAGCTACTTAAGGAGGCCAGAACAGCATTCTAGTTATATTCATTCGTTCATTCACTCATTCATTCAACAAATAACTTATTGAGTGCCTATTACGTGCCATGCACTGGGAATTGATCTCAGTGAACATAATACATGCAAAAACCAGCTTAACAAAATGGAAGTAGCTCATGGGTCTTCAGTGACATATCCCAGACCCGTCAATATACGTCACCCACCCTTGATCCCACATCCTCCCCCTCCTGCCTTGTCTTCATGTCTACGCGCAGTGACAGCCATTTCCGGCACAGCTCTGGGGTCACGGCGTGCGCTCCCGCCTCCCCGAGGAGGAGTCACGCCTGTGCTTTCCCCAGCCCTGGCTTAGGGGGCTGACACCCTCTCTCAAGCCAGACCGCGGCCCAGGGGAGGGCCCCTTAACGTTGGCTGGACTTCACAGCTGGAGGTAGGTTTTTAAAAGACGGCCCCGTGCCCCCTCCACGTGCCCCCCCGGGCTCTGTACAGGCGTCTGTCATGACGGCTGCAACACCTCACCGGTTTCCCTTGTCTCCTTCACCAGGCTGTGTGTCCCCTCGAGGAGCGACCTTATCTTGGTCACTCATGTCGCCAGTGCCTTGCACACGGCCTGCACACAGTAAGTGCTCAGTCTGTGTTTCCTGGGTGCACGCATGCTCGTGTGACTGGATGGGAGGAAACACCCAGCCTTCTCAGTGACTGTGCCGAGGCCACCACACGAAGGGAGGCGGCCACTGCGTAGCCCCACTCCGCCCACCTACATGGTCTGGGCTGAATCTGGGTGGACGGGCCCTCCATGCAAGGGGAGAGGGAAGGTGGGAGCCAACACGCATGCAAGGGCCCGCACCTACCCTCCCAGCAGCCTCGGCCGGAAGCGTCTCTTACCGTGGTGTATTTACCCAGCTGGCAGAGTGATGGGAAGGTTTCCTGGTGGGCTTTTCGGATCTTCTCTGTGAGATCGTCCAGCTCAGCCGTCATCTCATAGCTTTCCGTGCATTCCTGCTTCGAAGGCTCCTTCTTTTTCTTGTTCCTATCATTCCTGACAGCTGGAAATGAGACAGAAGGCAAACCAGGGGTCATTAACGGCCGGGCCTGTGCTGCAAGCTTCCATCTCCCGACGCTGCCTGGACTCACTTGACACTTGGAACAGGAACAGTGGGAAAAGGTGCCATGAACACATCTCCCAAGATGAGAGGCTTGGCGGCCAGAAGGGCCAGGCAGAGGGGAAGGTTTGTCTGCGTGTGCACCTGCCAAGTAATTCTTAAAGAGTTACTTTGGATCGCCCAAAAGGCTGAGAGCCTCAGTTTGTTTGGACAGAACTTTCTATGCGGACTAGTCCTCAAAAGATGGATTTTTCCAAATGCCTCCCCATTCCCTCCCACCCAGTTCCAGAGGCTCCGAGGGAACCACTCAGGCCCGGGAGACACGTTGCTGAACAAAAAGCCTTGTTGCATCATGATTCGTGATTCCTAGCTAAGCCTTCTGGTTTGTTTTTGTTGTTGTTATTGTCTTTTAGTTTCCTGAATGAACGGACCCTTTTGAAGAGATTCATCTCAAAGGTGATGGGATGGTGATTTTTGTCCCTTCGTGCTTTTCTGCTTCCTAGACTTTTGGTATTCATCACATAATCTTTTATTATTATTTGCAAATACTGTATTAATGTATTACATATTGTATACATCGTATATAATATTTAAATACAATGTTTATAATCACTTATTGTTAAAAAAAGTTATTTTAAAACAATAATCTATGCGTTGTGGGCCCCTGGCCTGAAAAACGATTGGTCCACTCATTTGCTTATTCGTCTATAGCCGCTCCACTCGACATCTCGTCTGGCCCACTGACCCCTCGGCAGGTGCGGTCTTTGCCTCAGCACTTTCGCAGCTGAGCGTGACGCCAGGATGAGTCGAGTCCCAGGACCCGGGGCTGTGGAAACCCACGCTTCCCCTCGCAGCACAGAGCTCTCAGATGACTTCAAACCCGAGTGTAACGCAAAGCTCTGGCCTCGGGCTAGGATCTCCCGGGGAAGGGAACCGCAACCCAGGGAGGCCAACAGGTGAAACCAGACCGCGCAAGCCCCTCCGGGGCGTCTCCATTCCCCGGGGACCCGGGGGTGGCCAGGCTGGACACCACCTGGCCGTGTATGCCACCGCCATGACCTGCGAATCTGTGCTGCAAAATGACCCAGGTCATAATCCGATCTGCCCTAAGAGGATTTGGCTTGTGTTGCCTCCCTGAGAGCACCCGGGGTGATCTGAGAACTGGCGGCTCCCTGGGTCTACACGGTGAGGATCCCGAGGCCCCGTATGGGGCAGACTGAAATGAAGGCCTGGGGAGCTGGGGAGCACAGCAAGGCGGAAGGAAACAGATGGGGATGGGGAGGGAGTGCGTGAACGGTACCGAAGGATCCCAGTGTCTGTATAAGTCACTTACTCCTGACCTGGAGGGAGGGCAGCCGGGGCGAATATTCACATTTCTCGAGCATCTTAAGCATTGTACTGGGAACCGTGTCCGCAGCATCTCACTTAATCCCCTGATCAGGGAGGTGATTTTAAACTCATCTTACAGATGAAGAAACTGAGTGTCAGAGAGACTGAAGAATGTTTACACAGTTGACAAGTTCTTTCTTCACTTGGACTCACTCACTCTTAAGGGAGCGGACACGTTTGAGAAGAAAACAATACCTCTCCAGAGGATTTTCCTCCCCCAGGACTCTGAAATGACACTGTTCTTTGGCTCAGAACATTTCCAGATTAAGGTGAGTGGTAACGACAGTGTGAAGTAACTCAGCCTCAAATGTATTACTTTTCAGTGTAGACTGGCCAAGTGCCCAGACCATTCCTAGCAGGTGTGGGACGCAGGGGGAGGACAGCATATGGTTTAAAGCAGTTAGAAAGCAAAGGATACGGTCAGCAAAGGAGGGACCGTGAGGAAGGGGGTAGCACACGGCAGCCGAGACGCCCCCACGGCTCTCCTCAAGGACGGAGTCTGGGTCTGTGAGGGGAGGCTGGGGCCTGACGCCTTGTGTGTGAGCACCACGGGCTCTCCGTGCAGGTGAGCGGGCTTTCCTGACCCCTGCCCGTGACCCTCGTCATTTGCTAACACAAGAGCCCTACATGAGCAGTGAGGGTCCTTCCAAAACAGAGCTCTAAGGGAAGCAGTCTGGCAGTCCCTTGAGAAGCTAAAGAGTTGCCACACGATCCAGCAATCCCATTCCTGGGTCCACCCAAGGGAACAGAAAATAAGCGTTCATGCAAAACCTGTACACCAATGTTCACAGCAGCCCTTCCCATAAACAGCCCCGCGGTGGAAACAACCCCCATGTCCATCACCTGACGAATGGATAAACGGCCGTGGCGCATCCACACAGTGGAATATCTTTGGCCACGAAGGAGTGAAGTACAGACCCACGTTACAACGTGGATGAGCCCTGACAACATTATGCTCCACGAAAGAAGCCAGTCACGAAAGGCCGCATGTTGTGTGGTTCTATTTATACGAGAGGGACAGAGAAAGCAAACTGGTAGGCAGGAGGCAGATCGGTGGTTGCTGAGGGCTGGGGCTCATGGAAGATCAGCACTGACTGCTAACGGGATTTTCTTTTTAGGGATATGTGAATGTTCTGGAATTAGGTAGTGGGAATGGCTGTCCAACCTTGTGAGTATACTACAAACCACTGAACCACATACTTCAAAATGATGAATGCTACGCTCTGTGAATTATACCTTAAAATAAGGAAAAAACACCCCAGCCCCCTGAGGGAGGCCACAAGTCACTAACTGCTGTGACTGGAATCAGAAGCCAAGATGGCGACCTCTGACCACCTAACACAGCAGTGACGGTAATGCCACTTTTTGACTGCTTAGCAAGGGCGAGCCACCGCCTTAAGCAATTCAAGAATTCTACTTCACTGAATTCCACAGTGAACCGGGTGAGGTAGGCATTAAAATTCCATCTCTACACTCTCAGAAGCTTGAGGCCCAAGATCACCCTCTTTGAAAGCAGTCGAGCCAAGATTTCAGTGGAATAGACACAAAAGCAGACAGAGGAACCACACACACATAATTACCCATGATCGCATCCCCAGGCGAGTCTGTAGGACCTTGAGAAGGATCTGTGCTTCTCCGCATTCTGCTTCACCGTCCCCCATCCACCCACAGCCCCCTGGACCATCACCTGGAAAACGCATGCGAGGAAAGACAGCCCTGGAGGTTACCTGGGAGGTGGGGGGGGGCACTCCGTGAGCTGCCCCCACGGATCATCTGTACCAAGCCCGAAAGTGAGAGGTGAGGTCAGGTGGGAAGGGGACCCTGGTGAGCTGTAGCAGGGCACCAGGGGCACTCAGACTCACACAGCACCCGCCATTTGCAAAAATAACAAGCTGTAAAGCCAGAGCTCCATCTTCTGGGCTTTGAGGCCCAAACTCAGAGCACTCTCACCAGCTGACTGACTGCCAGGGGACCAGTGTGTAACACCACAGGCTCCCTTCCAGTCAGCTCCCTGCCCTCCCAAGGCGGAGTGGCCTTCCTACTGTCTCCATGACCGAAGGGCTACTGGGACTCTTGGGTACTCCTCTCCAACAGCAAGACGCAATGACCCCCTGGTAATGACGCCCCAATCTCCATGACCAAAGGGCTACTGGGACTCTCGGGTACTCCTCTCCAACTGCAAGACGCAATGACCCGCTGGTAACGATGCTCCAATCACGGAAAGGTTCATAAGTTGATGGAGGTGTCTCGTAAACACATGGCTTCAACAACTGCTTTGCTCAATGGTTTTAAACTGCTGTGGACTGCAGATGTGGGATCTGGGCCACGCATGGGGATGGCTGCCAAGAGCCACCAGAATCAAGGAGGCGATGCAGTACACGGGACGCCACGAGGGCTTGGGGACGGTGGCTTCGTCCAGTTTCGGGGGACTCGTGGTCAGCAGCATCCGGGGCAGTATGGGGCAGGGGGTGATACAGGCGCTGCAGGGGGCCAGGGACCTGGTACAGACACCGGCTTCATCATCATCCCGGGGGATTCAGCCCCTCTCAGAGCTTCCCCGAAGGCAGCGGCGCCCTCCCAGAGGTGCACGGACATCCGCTAGGTGGGACGGCCAGTCTACCATCAAGGCTCATACGGCCTGGCCATACAGGAAGAAGAACTCAAGGCCCTTCCACGTGGAAATGGTGGGCCCGAACACTGAGGATCTGTGGGCTTTCTCACGAGGTCCGCGGCTGCAAGTGGCAGTGACGCTTCTCCAGAAGCCACATGGTAGCGGCCCCAAATGAACAGATGGGCTCATTTCTTCGTTTTCTGGCCATTCATTCATTCAAATGTTGTCTGAGCATCTAGTAGGTACCATCTGCTGCAGGGAGGAAATGACAGTGGAGCCACACAGATGGTTCCTGCTACCACGGAGCTCACTTACGGTGAGAGCCAGACATTCATCATCCGACAGCAACAGCAACAATAATAACGAGAACAGGGCATCGCTGTTGGGATACCTACCGCGACTCATCCTGGAGAATTCGTACAGTGTTGAAAGTGTTAATTACAGCTACCCTAGCAGCTATGGGGCACTCCCCAAAGCCTTCTACTCATCATTAGGCCATACGACAACCCGATCCCTACAATTATCATGCCTATTTTGCAGATGAGACAACTGAGGCACAGAAAGCTAAGCAGCCTGCCCAAGGCCATGCATTTTAGAAATGATGTAGTGGGGATCTGAACTCAGACAACCTGGCATCAGAGTCCTCATTCTTTTTTTTTTTAACGTTTATTTATTTTTGACAGAGAGAGAGAGACAGAGCATGAGCGGGAGAGGGGCAGAGAGAGAGAGAGGAAGACACAGAATCCGAAGCAGGCTCCAGGCTCCGAGCTGTCAGCATAGAGCCCAACGCGGGGCTTGAACTCACAGACCGCGAGATCATGACCTGAGCTGAAGTCGGACGCTCCACTGACTGAGCCCCCCAGGCGCCCCCAGAGTCCTCATTCTTAACCACTGTGTTTGGTCATGTCATACACATTCCCAGTTCTGCCACATGGTGCCATGAAGGATGGTGCATGTGTATCACTGGTGTGTGGGTGTGTGTGTGTGTGTGTGTGTGTGTGTGTGTGTGTGTGTGTAGGGACAAGGGGCTCTGATCCAGGATGGGGAGGCTGATGCTGGGGAAAGGGGAGAGCGAGTTGAGGGGAGGGATGGGAAGGGAGGTGGGAGCCTAGGGAGTCCGGGCTGTACAACTGATGCTCAGCCCCAAAGGCCGCCTGTGACGTTGGTGGCTGGCCTCTCCCTCCACTCCCACGGAAGGGATGCTGGCTGCCACGGGCACCCGTATACCTGTGATGGATCCGAGGGTTGACTGACGGCTTTCAGGCACAGTGCATCCCACAGGCACGGGCAGTGGGATGGTGGGGGCACACACCGTCGCCTCTGTGTCGGAGCCCCTATCTCAAGGTGGGGGCCAATTACCGTCTCACAGGGCCATCCCCTCCCGGTCTGAATATCTGGATGGCCAAGGTCACATTTTGTCTCTGTCTCCCGAGGGCCGAAAACAGTGTCTGGCCCACAGTGGGGGCTCAAAAACTGTTCTGTGAGGGACAAGGTGAGCATGTGACTAAATGTGGAGTCTGCTCTGTGTGCAACAAGAGCTCACCCGAGCCTCTTCCTTCCAGAAATCAGAGGTCTCATCTCCACGTCGGGGCCCGCGGGGCATTCAAGAACCACTCGAGCCACCGCGGCCAGAGCCAGCAGGCTGACAAAGCAGGTGGGGCACCCGAAGGGTCACGAGTATGATTTACACACCTGGGCGAGCCGGGCCTGATGTCTGCAAAGCGCTTCTTGGAACGCAAGGTGCTCCATAAAATATCAAGTATTCTCCTTGTGAGGGCCAGGCGCCACAAATCAGACTTGGTGGCGTAAAAGTAACATATTTATGATCCACTATCATATTGCAAATGAAATGAACGTAATAAAAGTGTCACTTATACAAATACCTCTGATGTACGGATCTCGACCTATGAATATGAAAACAGACACCCCAGCACTTTTATTTGAATGTCTAATCATGGAAATAAATGAAGTCATGTTCATTTTAATGTGTGCACTTGTGCATGTATCTAGAATATTGATTTCCACGCACCCAATAAAAACGTAATGCGGGAAACATGCAAAAGATGTGGATTTCACTTGGATTCAGGAAGAGATGAAAACAACGCTTCACTAAAGATTCCATGACGTCAAAAATAAAGAAAGAAAGAGAAAAAGGAAAATGCAGTCGACGGCGCTTTTGCCCATAACGTTCTCTATGTTCAGTGTAGCAAAGGAAGCGTAACGGTCTGTTTATTCTTGTTCGAATATTAAAGTCTGGGATTCGTTCATCTGGAGTCTTCACCTTGCTAACTACAGAAACAACGGGTCACAGTTGGTGATGTGAGCTATCTGGTTGCTGTGCATGGGGGAGAGCCTGTAACTAACACACCCACACACTTAAAAGAAAACCACAAAAAGAGAGTTGAGTTTAAAAATAATTTTTCTGAATTAATTATGTAGATGAACCGTAAACCAATGGATCTGAAGGCAGATGGATGTAGGACTAACAAAGACAGCCTTTTCCCATTATTTCGGGGTGTGGGGGTTGGTGCTCAAACGTGGAGCGCAGTAGGTCCCACGGTAAAGGTGGCCGGAGTTGGGCGAGTGAATACTCCTCAAGATCAGAATCTCCTTAGAGGTGGAGACCGTGTCCTGCACCTAACACAGCACTTAACCACGTACGCACTAGTCGAAGTTTGCGCAGATACAGAGAAAGGAGGTTAGTGAATGAGGCTACGAGGAAGTCCCCTCCCATCCCCCACACCCAGGGACACAGGCCTTTGGGACCAGACTGAGGGCGGGGCACCAGAGTATCTGTTAAGTGAATACTGTGATTGCAGGGCTCCAACCTGGGAGGCAGCAGCACGTGGGTGGGGACTTGGAAAGGCGATGTGCCCCCCACCCCGGCCCCCCACAAGTGCAACATGTTAAGGGATGGCCTGGCTGTTCACAGTGCCAGTGACGGAGCAGGGGAGCATACTTAGAATTTTTATAGAATATTAAATATGCAAGTCATAAGAGAAGCAGTCTGGACATAGCATTCTCGGAGTTTAACAAGGATCTACCAGCCTAGCCCAGCTTCTTAAAGTTATTCAAAGCACTTACGGAAAATCTCTGAAATATCACGATGTACCAAATGCCAAATAGCTCTTTCTGGTTAAAGTGGAATATTATACTAATAAAATTTTTAAAACCATTTGAAACACCGTTTCCTCTCCCTGGTCGCTTGTAGAGATGGAGATTTTACCTCCTCTCGAGTCGAGAGCCTCCCCTTTGTCTTCCATTTCCAAATCCTTTCTTCCTCCTGTGTCTGGCCTGCCGTGGCCAGCCCTGCCCAGCCCTGCCCTGGCCATATTCCTTTCCAGGCAGGCCCCATGTGGTGGGCATCCTTGCAAGGCAAGAGTTTAAAGCTCTGTTACAAGTGACAGATCCTTTCCTTCGGACAAGAGTCTTGTACGAACCATAGGAAACATCCTAAGTTCAACTCCAGGGACAATAAAACATTCCTGCATGAGGTATAAAAGCGGGAGCTTTGACAATGAGCAGGTGAGAAGGTGCGAAGTGCCTCTGAGACACCTTCCTTCATAATTAGTGGAGCTTCTCTGCACGTTCCCCTGGACGGCAATGGGCTACTCTCAGTGACCAAATCCTGTCTGCGGGAGGCAGATGTGCCCTTGGCTTTGGGCTTGTGGCAGAACCATCCCACATGACAAGGGCTGAGAGGAAGGTCTTAACTGATGGTATAAAACTGAACATTAAGAAATGGAAATTTAAGGGGTGCCTGCATGGCTTAGTCGGTTAAGGGTCTGACTTCAGCTCAGGTCATGATCTGGGGGTTTGTGAGTTCCAGCCCAGCGTTGGGCTCTGTGCTGACAGCTCAGAGCCTAGGGCCTGCTTTGGACTCTCTGTCTCCCTCTCTCTCTCTCTCTGCCCCTCCCCTGTCTCTCTCTCTCTCAGAGAGAGTGCTCTGTCTCTCTCTCTCTCAAAAATAAATAAACACTAAATTTTTTTTTTTTTAATGGAAATTTAAGGGGCGCCTGGGTGGCTCAGTCGGTTAAGCGTCCAACTTCGGCTCAGGTCATGATCTCACAGTTCGTGGGTTTGAGCCCCGCATCGGGCTCTGTGCTGATGGCTCAGAGTCTGGAGCCTGCTTCCGATTCTGTGTCTCCCTCTCTCTCTTCCCCTCCCCCACTCACGCTCCGTCTCTCTCTCCTTCAAAAATAAACATTAAAAAAAATTTTTTTTAATGGAAATTTAAGACACTGAGGTTGTCGCCCTCTGTGTCTTACTCAGGAGTAAGTAAACCCTCACACCTATGGCATGATCAATTCATGTTCTTTTTAAATATCTCCAGTTTACAAAAAGGAGAGTTCAGTATCTGTTCCCATAAGCCATACTCGTGGGCAGGAAGTTCTTTGTTATATCAAGCTGAAGTTCACTCTGTTGAGTTCAACCTGCCCTCTTGTATCTGAAAGACTGGTGCATTTTTTTTTTTTTTTTAACTGTAACTTCTTTGTAAAAATGCGGGCAGTGTCAGATTCAGGAATCAACCGTCTTAGAGTAAGGATCCATACATCTAGGGTAAATGATGAACAGAGATCCAGGCCCATGGACTGCCTTTCAAAGCAGTATGTGACTGGAAGGAGGGGGATGACAAAAAGAAATTTCTCAGAAGACTTTCCAGATAAACCTGTATCATGGCAAATTACGTGCTTCCAAATATTAAACAACAATATCTATCATGATAAATTCTAATGGTCAAAATTTTTATTCCTACTGTTCTCTAAACCCAATTTTCAGAAAACGAATTGTAGTCTCCTTGACATTCTTTTTTTTTTTTCATTCTTTTTAACATTTATTCATTTTTGAGAGAGAGAGAATGAGCATGAGTGGGGGAAGGGAAGAGAAGAGGGATACACAGAATCCAAAGCAGGTGCCAGGCTCTGAGCTGTCAGCAAAGAGCCCGAGGTGGGGCTTGAACCCCTGAACTGTGACATCATAAACTGAGACAAAGTTGGACGCTTAACCGACTGAGACACTCAGGCACCCCTCCTTGACACTGTTATATTTTCCCTCTTAAAACATTTTTTTTAATTTTTATTTTTTTTAATTTATTTTTTTTAACGTTTATTTATTTTTGACAGAGAGAGAGACAGAGCATGAGCGGGGGAGGGGCAGAGAGAGAGGGAGACACAGAATCTGAAGCAGGCTCCAGGCTCTGAGCTGTCCGCACAGAGCCCGACGTGGAACCCAAACTCACAGACTGTGAGATCATGACCTGAGCCGAAGTCGGACGCTCAATCGACTGAGCCACCCAGGTGCCCCAAAACATTTTTTTAAAAACAGAAATGAGGCATTTAGCCTGGAGAAAGCTCTGAGAAGGCTCAGTAATTTCTCTTGGGGAGTATGACCCTTTGACATACCCTGCAGAACGGGAGCATCAGATGGGGGGTGCCTGGAAAGGGGAGCCATGTTTGCATGGTGGTTTGACTGCAAACGTGGCCCTAATTCACCCCGTTTGCATTGTCTTTGCAGCCTTTCCCATCAAGAGGTGGAGACAACTCCAGAGCCCACGTATCTGGGGTGGCTTGTGAATCACTTTAACCAACAGGATGCAGTGGAAGTAATATTATACCATTTCCAAAAGATCTCGCACACTTCTGCCTGCCCCTCTGAGAACGTCATCACTGTGTATGAACAAGCCTGGGCTAACCTGCTGGAAAATGAGAGACCGTGCGGAGGAGAGCCCAATTAGTCCAGCTAAGACCATATGAGATCAATCTAGAGCCAACCTGCCCATAAATCTGGGAGAGCATTCAGAGAAGATGAGCAGAATTGCCTACCCTATCTGAAGCCGACCAGTCTCACGAGAGAGCCCGGTGGACCCAGAAGGACCACCCAGCTGATCAACAGTTTTATAAGCAATAATAAACGCTTATTGTTTCAAGCCACTGAGCTTTGGGGTAGTATGTTATACAGCAATAGCTAACTGATACAGCGTCAGTAAAGAGTGTGTTTATGGCGACTGTAGCACATACCCACGTATGCTTTTGCCCCCTGGTATGTCTGAATCAACGGTTGCTTTTATTCAGTGGTTAAGGCGAGGAAGAAGACAATTTGTTATTCCTCCAACACAAGGTTCAAGATCCTGCCCGTATCTGTTACAACATACAGAAATTATGAAATTGTTCTCTATGGGTTTTAAATAAACAGGAAAGGTACAACTGCCAGGTGGGAAGGACGAGGGTCAAATTCCAAAGTTTTGCATTTTAGTCCATCATTTATTGCCTGTGCAAACTCAGGATCGTCCCTAAGTGTTCCGAAGCCTCAGTTTCCTCATCTGAAAAATGGGGACATTCTTTCTTTTCCATCACACACAGAATTCTTATATATATTTAGATGTGCAAATAATTGCAACACTCTGTAATATGTACTAAAATAGTGGGAGCCCTACACTGATTTCTTATTCACCAAATGTTTATTGAGTCCTGGAGCTACTGAAAATTCGAAGTCAAATAAAGTATGCTTTATTTCTCAAATGAAATGTAGAAGATACATAATACAGACGATGAGGGTTTAATATACGTGGACTACTTTCAAATGTGAAATGTAAGACAGCAGTAGAGAAAGGAAAGAGAAAGCGATAATGAAAATCAGGAAGGAAGAAATAAGGGAGGGAGGGAGGAAAGAATTTTCATCCAAGGTAAGACCAGTGCTCCAGCCTGGGGCCCACGTAACTGGAGACTAAGGGGAGGGTGGAGGATAGGTAAGCTGAGCGATTTTTAAACTTTCAGTGGGTTCATCTCCATGGCAGGAACTTCCATGTGAACTTGACTTAGTAAACAGATGCGGCCACGTTCATCTCCTTGGGCTCCAACTTTTCCAGATACTGCCTGACACACCTGATGAATCTCTGCCTACACCATCCGTGTGTCAGTGAGGTATCCGAGAGAGAGACAAATGTCTGCATGTTTGCTGATGTGTGCCCAATACCCTCTTTAGGATACCGCTGCAGAGAAGGGCCTACGTGTTGTCAAATCAATTTCGGAAACCCAAGTCACCAGAGCAAGGGTCTACATATGAATGGGTGGATGTTACATACCTAGTTAAAATGAAAAACTCTCACCTTAAGGCATTTAAATGATTTATGCCAGCTTATATAACCCTAAGTGATTCTCACTGGTATCCTTGAAGCTCTAAGGATTCTAAGGTTTTCAGAATCACCAAATGAGTATTGTTCAGTGCAGCTGTTGTTCTAAAGGCATTCTATGGATTTTAATTTTTAGAGAATTGGCCATCCACATATGAGATACATGCTAGCCTCCTGTTGGATATGATTAGTCAATTAACCAGAACTTCCTTTCCTATGACACTGGGGGTTATATGTAAGTGATGAATCACTTAAATTCTACTCCTAAAACCATTATTACACTAGATGTTAGCTAACTTGGATTTAAATAATTTTTTAAGGTGAAAAAGAAGAAAAAATATAGCTAGTCAATTCGGTTTAAAAAGATCATTACATGAAAACTTTTGAATTAATTTAAATTTACTGTTAATGTTTTTGGAGGTTACCTTAGCTCTCAAAGTTATTTTAAAAGGTATTCTTACAATGGATGGGAGGGTTACCACTGCAGTCTCTCTTAACTATAGGTTTGTTTTCACACATCCATCCATCTGTCCATCCATCCATCCATCCATCCATCCATCCATCCATTTATCCAGTTCATCTTTTCATCATCTATGCATCTGTCCATCCATTCAGCTATTCATCTATGTGTTCATCATTTAGCCCTCCCTCCCCATTTTTTTCCTCCATTGGTCTATCCATTTATTCATCCATTGGTCTAACCTTTCATCTGTTTATCCACCCAGCCACCCATGTGTTCCTCTGTTTATTTAGCTTTTCATCTGTTCAAATAGCTACTGAGTATTTTTAAGAGATTCACATTCTAGTAAAAGAGAGTCACCTAAACAAATAACTATCATGCAATGAGTTACATGCCAGAATATTAATTCACTGACTGAAGCAACAGGAATACGAAACCTACGGTGTACGTTGTAAGATGGTATTCAGATCCACAGATGAGGGAGCTGACAGTTCAGTCTGTGGGAGTCACGAAAAATATCACAGGGTAGAGGAATACTGAGCTGAGTGCCCTATAGGAGTATCCTAGGTCTTATTCATTCTCGTGTCCCTAGTGCCGTGTCTTTTCCAAGGACACTCAACAAATAGTCAATGAAGGAATAAGGCTTGAAGGGGCAGGAGCCACTCTTGATGAAGAGAACACTCTGGGAAAGGCCTGAGCATGGGACAGAACACAGTTATATGAGAGAAGTTGATTTCTGATGGCCTTCAAAGGATGGGTCTCAGTGGGGAAGCAGAAAGAGGTGGGAAGAACATTCTGGACGTGGGGGATATGAGGAAATGCTCCCTGGAATGTCTGCATCAGGTTTGAAGGAGAGCAGGGTGGCTGGTGTGCGTAGAGGAACAAGCGTAGAATGAAGATTGGTGGGGAGAAAAAATTAGATATATATATATCTAATCTACATCTAGATATTTAGGAAACCCTGCAATGGAAACATACGTCGGGCTAGGTAATGGGTTCAATGTGGGGGGTGAAGAAAAAGCCTTTTAACGCTGGAACTGGGATATGGATGGCATCCCAAATAAAAGGAAACTGGGGAAGCTGATGGGGAATAAGGAATCCAGTGTGGGGCAGGAAGGTAATGAGTCTGGCTTAACGGGAGGGAACCAGAAACTGAGATGGCAAATCCGGGAAGCGATGGCTCTATGGATCAGGCCAGAGGACAGGTGTGAAGTTAGATCATTTAGGAGCCGAAATCTTAGGAGGACCATCGAGGTCATGAGGGAGGTAAGCAACGGGAGAGAGAGGAAGGGAAAAATGAGGCTCAGGAACTGGGCCTTGGGAAGTGCCAGCGGTTGGTGGGAAAGGGAACAGGACACGATGATGGAGGCAGATGAACAGCGGGCAGGAAAACTGGGATGCTAAAAAAATCATGGAAATGGATTTCCACGGAGAAAAGGATCCAAAGCGGCAGCAGCCTGGCCAAGCGTCCACTGTGGCTGACAGTCAGAAAGAAAGAAGAGGAAGCAAAGTTCACTGGTTTTGGCAATGGAGAAAGCGACGACTTTCAAGAGAACATTTATAGCAGGGCCACGAGGGCGGAAGGCAGACTGGGGGCGGGGAGGGTTAGGAGGAGGCCAGAGAAAGCCCTTCAAAACTCAACCTGGGAAATACCCTTGAGTCCAGGCACTTGAAAACTTGTTTTTCTATAATCAAACCTGTAAGGGAGGTCAGTAGAAGCATCCACGTTTACAAACATGAAAAGCTGTACGAATTTCCGGGGGAATGTGAAATTGTTCATTTGTAGAGGCCCACTGGAAGGGCAGCACGGAGCAGGAAGATCTTGGAAGATGCATTCCCTCAGGTCTACGCAGAGAACGGAAGGAAGAGGAAGCTTTAGGTAAGCCAAGGCTGGAAGATGGCTTGGGTTTTAGGTTCGTTTGGGGTGACAATGGCAGTGATATGATCAGACTTGCCTTTTTAGGAAGGTCGCTCTGTTCTCGGTGAAGAAATGACCGGGGAGGGAGAGAGCTCTGAGGTGGCCGCTAGATGTTCCAAGCGCAAGAAGAGGGCTGTCTGAGCCAGGGAGGGACTATGGGGAAGGGTCAGGGTAAGGGATGTGGGGTGACAAGCGGTGGGAAGGGGAAAGGGGTGGCCAGCTGGTTTCGGGTTTGGAGAATGACGAGGGGACAAAGAAAGAGGAACGTGACGTGCGGAATTCTCGGTGCCTGTGTGCCTTAACTGTCACACGGCCAGTCACCGACAGGGCTAGAATTCAAACACCATTCTAACTCCAAACCATACACTGCTCACAGAATAATTCCTGAGCTGGTTGGCTTTCTAAAAAGATTCGTGTTACCAAGAATGTAACGAGGACTATAATTAAGGAATTTTCCTACTTGGCCTTGGCTGCCACGAACCCTAGTGAGAGGTCACTCTCAGGCCACTCTCAAGGAAAACGTTAAAAATGAAACAGCAGAAATACGCCACGGCTCCCCCCCCCCCCCCAGTCCATCTCAGCATGTGAAGCGTCGGCCAGATTGGAGCCAACTTAGCCTTCCCTTGAGTGAACTTATCAGTTTCTCAATATAAATAAATCATCCCAAATTGTCCTCATCTGTGAAGGATCGTGAAAATGCTATTTAGTTCACAAAAATCCTCTTTCTGGCCTACACCACGTTAATTCACAGGTATTTATTTCTCCAGAGAGTCGTCTGGAAAAGAAATAAAGCCATCTTCCCCATCTTCTGCGTACTTGGATGCCTGACATGAACAGAGAACCAAGTCTTCGTCCTGGGAACGCTTCAGCCGAAGGGTCAAAAAAAAAAAAAAAATGCAAGAAGTCCAAGAAATAACACACAACGTTCCTGCCAGACCTGCACAATTCACTTCCCTCTGCCCTTCCCTTAACACCCACACCCAGAACATGCTTTTCTCTCCTTTTAATCAAAAAGACATCTGCCCATGCCTTCTAAGGTAGACACGGCCTTCAGGGCTCAGCAGGGAGGGGAAAGCAGTGCCTAAAACAGAAAGCGAGGAAGTGGTGGAAGATTCCCACCTCCCACCCGTGGCCACCTATTTGTTACTAATCCATATGTTGGGGTGTGGCCATCAGTACAAGGCAGCGTTTGGGATCTATCAGGAAGACAGCTCCCATCCAAGAAACCAGGGGAGCAACACTAGGGAGCCCTGGGGTACCTGCCGTCAATTCTAAATGTGGTCGTTAATTTAAAAATATTTACCGGGTGCCCATTATGTTCCAGGCACTGTTCCAGGTGCCGGGGATGGAACAGTGGACAAAGCAACGTTCTTGGCTTCTTGGAGTTTATTTTCTTCTTGGAGAAGGCCGTCAATGGAATATACGATATAATGTCCGATAATGACAAGTATCGGGAAGGAAAATCATGAAGGGGGGGAGAAGGGACAGCGG
Organism: Panthera leo; assembly: GCF_018350215.1. Taxonomy (NCBI): domain Eukaryota; kingdom Metazoa; phylum Chordata; class Mammalia; order Carnivora; family Felidae; genus Panthera; species Panthera leo. Next base: position 141,617,645 of record NC_056687.1, on the reverse strand, counting down.
AAGTTGTGTAAGGAAGCGTGGGCAGGAGAGGCCACTTTGATGAGCAGGGAGAAAGATGTAGTAATGCAGTAATGTGGGTGGCTAGGAGCAGAAAGGATCGCACGTTCCGGGGCTGAGAGCTTCTCGCATACACTCGGGACGCGAGCTAGAATAGATATTGGTCAATCTGCTTGTTCATTCATTCAATAATTTCACTCATATCTATACAGGGAACCTATGCCACCCTATGCCTGGCACCGTGACAGCTGCTGGAGATGTTGATGGCGAAGGAGGCCATGTGGTTCCCTGATGAAGTCCCAGTCTAGACCAGGGATGGCAAGCTTTTTCTCTAAGATGCCAGGTAGTCAACGGGTAGGAGGTTCCGCAGGCCTTAGAGCCCCTGCTGCAACCACTGTGCCACTGTAGGGCACGAGGAGGCGGGGCTGTATGTCAGTGAGGAGCATGGCTGTGTTCCAAAGGAACTTTCTATTCCCAAAACCAGCTGGAGGCCAGATTTGGATATAGAACGCTGAATGTACTTTGCAGTCCCATACTTTAGAAAATGTCCTTGATTGTTAAGAAGTTGTTTGTGCAATAAATCCCAATTAGGGAAGAAAGTATACTTAAAAAAAAAAACCATTTTAATACCCACTCTCTCCCACGTTTGCTTTCTTATTCGATTTCAGTTATCAGGCAACATAGCAAGTGTCCATTGTTCTTTCTGCCCAGCAACGCACCCGTGCCCCATAGACATTTTCTTCTAGAAACGCCCCCCTCCTTTGCCCTGATAATGGCCTGAAGTGTTTCCAGACCCCTGGTTCTGGGGACATTCAGATGCTCCTCACTCAACCACACACAGAATGACGGGTTATTATGCTCCAGAGCAGTAAGGGCAATGGTGAAACCGAGATGAGTAATACTGGCTTCCACCCAACGGGGGATGGAGAGGGGAGGGTAGCCAGAGAAAATCTTCCCATGAGAAGGAAGATCTGAGCTGAGGGGCAGACGAAGAACATTCCAGGCTGAGGGGAAAGCAGGAGCAAGATCCTGGGAACGCACAGAGACCCAAGGACCTGAGGCTGTGGTAGTGCGAGGTGTTCTGGAGACACGAGAACATTTCAATTCTCGCCAAGCCTCATAAAAAGTTTGGCCTCCAAACCTGCCAGGTTACAGTCACATCCAGTGATATTCTCCTTCCCAAATTCTAATTCTTCTTCGATAAGTACTCACAGATTTTCCAAAGTCCTTGTATTACGTGCTGCTGTTCTAGAAGGCAGCTGAGTCAAAAAAGGAACCTCACAAAGAGCTAAATCGAATGCACGCAGACCTGGGGGGAAGATGTAAAGATTCTGGGAATTCTCTAAAGAAAAGCTACCTGCCACCATGCCTGTCATCCTCCTGGGATGTTGAAGGGTGCGCTTGGGCACCGGAGGCAAAGGCCACCCTCGGCCCTGAAGGCTCCCATCCAACGCAAAGTCAGTAAGAGTTCGGACAGCCAGCAAAGTCTGTAGATTGCAACCAACAGAGTTCTGTTTTATTTATCTAAGTCTGTCCTAGAAAAAAACCACGAAAGATGGCAGAAAAGTATTATCTCCCTACGAGTAAAATTTTTAAATATTTAAGCACTGTTGCCTTTCATGTGTTTCATAAAATTCATCAAGTGAAACACACTTTGCACAGCCTCCTTCGTAAGGTTTCCGTTTTTATATGTCAAAGCTTCAAAACACAGAATCATACCTTTAAAAAGGTCCATCGTTAACTTCTCCTATTCTGACGATGACATATGTATTTATATTTAAACACAATTTTTATGGAAAATTTCAAACATACCAAAAGTAGAGAAAACCGTACATGAAATGAGCCCTCATCCACTCAATGCCCAGTGTCAGCCATCAGTTTATGGCCCGTGGTCTTTCCTCTCCACTTCCATCCCTTCCTCCAGATTATTTTGAAGCAAACCCTTGACGTTTTCATCTGTAAATATTCCAAACTCCTTTCTTTCATCACTTTTGATCATGCCCTTGCTTCACTTTGTGGGGGAGGGGGAGATGTTATCTCCTTCAAGTAGATTTTAGTAGGGAGAGAGGTCAAAGGTGAGAAATGATCGGCTAAAAACACACGAGGGGAAACCAAGGTCGAGGTGCCCACCTGACCTTGATGTACTCAGCGCAGAGGCAGCCGTCCTGGAAACATCCAGAACATAAGCAGAGTGAACAAGCTGTCCTAACCAGCACTGACATGAGGATGTCCTCCTCCTCTTTACCAAGTCCCGTCCACTTAACAACCAAGCTGCTTTCAGCAAGACCTGGCCGCCCCTGCCCCCAGCCAGCCCCCTTCCCCTTCCCATTTTCATTATCTTGAGAAACATATGGCATAACTTTGCCCGCGTTTAAGGCTGGCCAGACCTTAAGCTGGAAAGGAATGCTGCGCTCTAAAATAATATTTTTCTCATTAATGCCACTGAATCCCCTGCCCAGCCTGTTCCCCCACTCACCTCGTAATCTTTTGACTGAATTCAGGAAATTGCACAACGGCTGGTCAGCTCCAGGAACTGCCATTTTCAATCACGTATGATGTTTTTGCTACCATGTACCTTAACGGCAGAGGGGCCCGTGGTCAGCTCTGATTATCAGCCTCACCTTCTCGCCCCAGGGCTCTCGCTGATGCCCACGTTTATCTCAAAACAGGGAAAGGTCGGTGGGCTTTGGGACTTTCTTAGGATATGTCCGGACTTTACAAAATAGCAAGAATTAGGAAACATGGTTATTAAAAAGTACTTTGAGCTAACTAACTTCAAAAAGAAGAATGCTGGTGGATATGGACCGTGTTCTCCTGAGAACTGCGATGGCCTCCCAGGTGGACAAAAGGGAGACTGAGGGCTTGATCAAGAAAGCTAAGAGACACCCCACGGAGACACTTTCATCTGGGGAGCCCTGCAAGGCCTATCCGGCAGCCCGCTGAAAGGATTCCTACCTCGGGGCTCCCTAGTCCTTTCTCACTCATGTCCAGGACCCTACAAAGTCCACGCCCAGGCCCTCCTCTATCAAGCACATACATCCAGAAGGCTCGGATCCCCAGCTCCAGCCCCAGCCTTTCTCCTAAGCATCAGACATGTATATCTGTCTTCCCACTAGACATCTCCCGGCCCCTCACATTGATTGTCTCCTAAAAGGGACTCTTGAGCTGCCCTACATGACTCCTCCTCCACTGATGCCACCATCTCTGTGACTGGAACCACAGCCCATCCAGGGGCCCAAATCCCAGGGAGAGAGGCAGACCCATCCTTCTCTCTTCTTCATCCTATGTGTCTGCCAAGGGCCACTTAGTCTACCTGCCATTGCCCAGGTCCATTCTCTCTCTGAATGATGCTTTGCAGACATCAGCTCATCTGTACGCGGCAGGAAAATACAATGCGATAAGTAAAAGTAAAAATCTTACTGTTAGAGCTAAAACAGGCTGTGTCTACAGAGGAGTATCCTTACTCTCTCTTGCTGAGCCCCACTAACGTCCTGTGAACTCAGATAACCTTTGGTCCTTACCACAAGGACATCATTTAAAGCCTCTCCTTCCCATTATAAGCACCCTGCTCAGACTCTGTCACTAAAGCCTTTTAAAAATGTTTTTTCTTAAAAAAAAAAAAAAAATAAATAATTAAAAAAATTAAAAAAAAATAAAAATGTTTTTTCTCATTAATTTTATAAGCCATCTCCTTCTCAACCCCTTCATACATACAGACCGACCGACACACACACACACACACACACACACACACACACACACACACACACCCTTGAGGCTCCAGGAAATTTCACAGTGGTAAACCAGCCTCAGGAACTGCCATTTTCAACAGTGTAGAGAATTTTACTGCCAGTGTAGACAGCTTAATTGAAAAGGTGTCTTCACTCTCTCAACCTACATTTATTTAAGCAGCAAGTACTCCCAGATGAACCTCATCTTATTTTGGGTACTATGAGAGAGTACTTCCTCCTTATGCCTGAAATGTTTCCAAGTATCAGGAAATGATTTTGAACATGTATTCTGAATGGAGACCTACCAAATTTACAGTTGGAAGGGACCTCAGCAATCCTCCGGAATCAGTCTACGAAGAGTCCCAGTTATGGCATATCACAAGTGACCACAACTGTGATCGCTCAGTAATGGCGATCATGAGAGCTGGGTTTTAATCTCAACTCTCTAGCACAGTAGTTGTGTACGTTTGGGCAGGTTAGTTGCCATGACCATTAAAAAATCGCCATAATCTAATAGAGGTGTTGAAAAGATCTAGCACCCCAGAAATGGTAGCAAATTTTTCTTTTTTGCTCATGACCTCTCCAACAGGTTAGAGTAATTATCTTCTCCCAACATCTGGTTTTTCTCCACCCTATGACTTTCCAATTACATCTCACAGCAGACAGCTTGATGATCTCATGCCATACTACTACATCCTGGTTTGGAGAATATTCAGTTCGAGATAAAGTAGCTTTTTTTGTTTTTTTAATATTTATGTATCCTTGAGAGAGAGAGCGAGCATGTGTACATGTGCACGTGGGGGAGGGGCAAAGAGAGAGGGAGACGCAGAAATCAGAAGCAGGCTCCAGGCTCCGAGTTGTCAGCAGAGTCCAAAGTGGGGCTCAGACTCACAAACCGTGAGATCATGACCTGAGCCAAAGTTGGACGCTTAACCGACTGAGCCACCCGGGTGCTCCATGAGATAAATTAACTCTTAAAATAAGGTGCTCAGAACAAAAAACGGTAATGTCCCAAGATGTGCTCAGACCAGCCACAAATACAGAGGGTTTTGGTGGTCTTTCATGATCTGATTTGCCAAGTCTCTTAAGAAGAAAGACACGTTACTACCTGAGTTAGATCACAGCAAGCCCTGGCCATCTCGTCCTCACTGCTGGCTTCCCCAGCCTGTCCTGCCACCGCTAACCTGGAGGAATCTGAATCAGGATTAAATACTCATCTCTGTTAAATGGTTTCCTGTTTGTACTGGCTCATCAGCTGCTTCTGTCAAGATCTTCTGGAACCTTTGGATCTTTTGAGGTTCTCACTACCAGGTTCATACTTGGGCCTGTTTTAGGAGTGAGCCCTCTGCCTGAAGCCCGTCCCTTTAGTTTCCAAATGTCTTGAGTCCTGACAGCTTCTTGGCCTCCTCCGCTCCTCCCGCGGCCCCTGGATGCCCCCGCCAAAGAGCACAGCACAAAAGGGGAACGTCCTGAAGTGCTATTTCTTGTGAGCCTCTCAGGTTTCGATGCCATTTCATACATGCTGGATCATCAAACTGAGCCACAAGACATAACAGAGAAATGTGTAATTCCTGACCCAGATTTGGACATGACTGGAATTGATGAGAAGCCACAACTTACTTCCGAAAGTGAGTCAGGCTTCTTGAAAAGGAAAACAACACCACCAAGTAAACATCATCAGGTAAACATTAGGCTCCAAATAAAGAGTCAAACCCCCTTAAATTTAGATATCCTGCGACTTACTGTGAAACATCTGTAATGTCAGCTGCCTGCTATAATGGATATTGGAAAAATATTTAGAACTAAAATATGGTATTTCTCCAGGGGATGTATATAAAGAATGGGGGAGGGGGGAGGCAGCAATTACCAGAGAAATTCAATAAATAACTTGGCAACCTGTCACTTTTTTCCAGGTGCACCAATAACATATATTAAAAAGATTCAAACCTCGTGGTTTCCTCCCAGGTTTTTTTTTTTTTTTTTTTTTTTGGTCAAATCTGGCAAGGTCCCATTCAGAGCACCAGCAGGAAAAAAAAACCAAACACCTTTATGATGCAGTCAAAGACACAGAGTGTACATCACATTTAAAGGAATGGGCTTATCTGAGACCTTCCATTGGCACTGCCTCAAAACCCAATGAGTTTGAATGCTGGTCCTCCTGTATTATTCATTACATAATTGCTGTGTTTTATTAGAAATATGATCTATTATAACCTTGAATACAGTACATTAAATGACATTGAAAATTAGATTATTCTGATTATTAGAGAAGTGAGAAATGTGCTAAACATTTGTAAGACTGATAATCAATCAGGGTATCCATTTGAGTGTAATAAAAATCAATCTGGAGCCAGTGTGTTTAAATCTAATTTTTTAAGCATGACATTTTCCTCAGAGTTTCTTTCTAAAATGTCATCATCTTCTGCAACGGTGATTGATTCCGTCTCTAGGGAGAAGCACTCACTCCAATTACTTCATCCACTGCACACAAACCATAGTCCACTTCAAAAAAAAGCCAGATGAATCACAGCAATAACAATATATTTGATGGGGGGGCACAGATTTATGTCACTCAAGCTACAAAATCAACCCCAATCTTCTTCCCCCCAGCTCAAACAGATAAAATATGCTACTTAGATCATAATGTGGCTCTTTACTTTTTTCCATCAGAAATGAGGGATTTTCATATTGGGTTTTTATTTCACCTGTGAAATGGAAAAGACACTGGCTTGTGTAAAAATATTATTCCACTTTCATTTTTTCAGACAAAGAAAAAATTATTATAAATGACTGTGTTGATTTACTCTTCCTTCAATCATCCACCCTCTCTCCCTCCCTTCCTCCCTTCCTTCCTTCCATCCATCCATCCATCCATCCATCCATCCACCCTCCACACCTCATCCATTCATTCACCAATAAACAATTATTCAACCCCGTCTGAGGTCACTGAGAGACTGGCCAACTTGGGGTTCTTTTTTTGTCTTGAGTATATTCAAATATGACCAAGGTGAGAAGGACAGCTAATGAAATTACATCCAGGGGAGAATTGCTGAACTGATCCTACAGTCTGGAGAGGGGTCACCAGACTGGCACAATTAGGAATGACTATCCACTCATTCAGCTTGTGTGTTTACACCGGCACATATGAATATTTACTTTATGGAATTTTGGTATTTTCCTGACAATTATAGGGGAAGGGAGAAGATGACACTTATCAAACAGTTGCCAAGACTGAGAACTTGACATTCATTACGTATTAAATCCTCAGTGGTAGGAGGGTACTTCTGCTTCTCTGGCCTTGGGGTTCCATATGCGGGTCTTTCAGGAGGGTGACATTCTTGACTTTTCTCCCTGTCTCTCCTTCTGCTTTCTGCAGGGAGGAGCAGGGATTTGTCTTCGTGAGTCTGAAGGAAGGCACTTAGTGTTTTGGGCTCAAGCCCCTCTGGGCCTTCTCAACATCTACCTGCCTGTAGGAAAGGGCACGCAGGCCTGGGTTCCATGATGTGGAAGTTCCCATGGGCAGGCTCTGCCCTGCGAGGAGGCCTTCAGGTGTCAACCCTGCCCATGACAGTGTGCTTACGTTTATCTGACTTGAGGGTGTAGTTTAGCAAGTCCATTGGGGCCACAAAGGGAAGCCACAGCCTCCAATAAGCAAGTGACTATATAAATTAATTTAAAATCATAGGAAGGATCCCTCAAAAAACTAAAAATAGGACTACCCTACGACCCAGCAATTACACTACTAGGCATTTATCCAAGGGATACAGGTGTGCTGTTTCGAAGGGACACATGCACCCCCATGTTTATAGCAGCAGCACTATCAACAATAGCCAAAGTATGGAAAGAGCCCAAATGCCCATCGACGGATGAATGGACAAAGAAGGTGTGGTATATACATATACAATGGAGTATTACTCAGCAGTCAAAAAGAATGAAATATTGCCATTTGCAACTACGTGGATGGAACTAGAGGGTTTTATGTTAAGCGAAATTAGTCAGAGAAAGACAAAAATCACATGACTTCACTCATATGAGGACTTTAAGAGACAAAACAGATGAACATAAGGGAAGGGAGACAAAAATAATATAAAAAGAGGGAGGGGGACAAAACATAAGAGACTTATAAATATGGAGAACAAACTGAGAGTTACTGGAGGGGTTGTGGGAGGAGGGATGGGCTAAATGGGTAAGGGGCACGAAGGAATCTACTCCTGAGATCATTGTTGCACTAGATGCTAACTAATTTACATGTAAATTTAAAAAAAAAGAAAAAAAGAAAAAGAAAATCATAGGAAGGAACATTATGTTGCTGTTTAATAACATGGGGGAAATAGCCACCATGTTAAGTTTAACTAAAATAATAAATATATACACATATGTGAATAGAAAAAAGGGGAGAATAAAATAAATCAAGATATTAACAGGGCCTATATCTGGAATAGGAGACTGTGATTTTGATTTTCTTCTTTATAAATTTCAGCACTTTCCAAATTGTCTATAGCAAGCCTCTGCTATTTCAATTATTTTTTTAAATGTAGATTTTTTTTTTTCCTTTTAAAAGAAAGTAGCTTTTCTCCATCCCTGGTAAGGTTCTCAGACTCTAAGGAGACTCTTAGAAACAAGCTGCAGATGTTTTGATCTCCTTCTGATTTATGCAGCTTCTCAACTAGGAATGAATCCATGAGAGAAAGAGAAAAGAGAGCATGTGATTCCTGGAAACCCTGCCCCCACCTCACTGCCCACCTGGTCAGAGCCTGCCAACCACTCTCTCTGCTTCTGCCCTTACCTTCCCCGTGGTCGAGTTTCAGCCTCATGGCCATCTTAAGCCTACTAAAACCAAAGTATGTCACCCTTCTGCCCCAACACCCAACAGCCTCCCATCAAACTTGGGGTAGGAGCTGGTCTATGCAAAGCCCCCTGGGGCCTCTCGGATTCCCCCTCCTGTGCTATGCCCATTTGTTTATTCTCCTCTTGACACATGGGCTGCCATGTTGGTCCTCAAACATACGAGGGAAGGCTCCCACCTCTGGGTCTTTGTACTGGCTGTTTCCTCGGCCTGGAGCACTTCCCCTCCCCCCACATATCCCCACACCTCTCTCCCTCGCCTCCTTCGAGTCTTTACTCAGAGGTCATCTTCTCAAGAGACCTTTCTCAGAGGCAGTATTAAAAAACTAAGGAGCGAAAACCAAGAGCACACTGTATACACTGTATGTTAGCCGATTTCACAATAAATTATATTTAAAAAAAAAGAAAAATAAATATATAGACATTAAAAAAAAAAAAAAGAAATAAACTTGGGTAAGAGGCATTAAGAAATCTACTCCTGAAATCGTTGTTGTACTATATGCTAACTAACTTGGATGTAAATTAAAAAGATAAGTAAAAATTAAAAAAAAAAAAAAAAAAGGAAAACAACTAGGGAGGGGCATCTGGGCGGCTCAGCCTGTTGAGCATCTGAACTTCAGCTCAGGTCACGATCTCACCCTTCCTGAGTTCAAGCCCCATGTGGGGCTTTGTGCTGACAGCTCAGAGCCTGGAGCTTATTTCTGATTCTGTGTCTCCCTCTCTCTCTCTGCCCCTCCCCTACTCGTGCTCCATCCTGCTCAAAAATAGACATGAGAAAATTTTTCTCAAAAACTAGGGAATAGTGTATCCATAGTCAGGTGCTGTCAGGCTACTCCATCAAAAATCACAACCCCTACCTCCAACAATCCTATCACCCTTCCTGGCTTTATTTATCTCCTTACTGTACTTGTCTTCTTTCTTATCTTTCTCCTCCACTAGAACGGAAGCTCCAGGAGGGCGGGAATTTTAGGAATTGTTCACATCACCACAACACGTCCACAACAGTGCCCAGTGCCTCGGGGCCCTTGACCCATCTTGGTTGTTGCCAAGGCTCTGGAACGGGAGCCTAGCACCAGGCAAGGAGGAGAGGCATGGCTCAGTCCTGCACGTAGGAGCTGCGGCAAAGGTGCGGGCGGCAGGGAGACCTTCTGTCTATCTTGAGAGCCCAGATCCTGAGGCGGCCCTGCTTTCCGTCTTCACCAGCGCCTCAGAACGGTGCCAGCTGTGTTTAGTGGCAATGAGGGCAAAGAGCATGTGAACATCTGATCGCGGGCTGGGCCTGTGGAGAACGGCCTGTGCAAGTCAGACAGTGTTGAATAATCGCAACCCAAGTTCTCATGCGGCTTCTGCCTTGGGAGACAGGGACACAAGAGTGAACCTCTGCAGACAGATGCCGGGCCACCCCGGGCACCTTTACTAGGCTACGTGTATGGAACAGACAAAAGAAAGCATCCTTGTGGTTTAAGAGAGCCCGCCGTTGCCACCTTTCCTAAGAGGAGAGGGCAAAGCTATGCCAGGTGGAAATGCGGAGAGAATGAACAAAATTCTTGAAACTCTTCCACCTTCTTTCCTGAAACCAACAACTCAGGTGAACTTAATGCAACTCTGATGACCACAGATGGGCCGTAGGCTGCTGCTTACAAAACTGCCTTCTATTTAGAAAAAAGATCTAAATATTGCAGAGAGAGGCCAAGAAGAACGGCAGCTGGATATGCGCAGGAAGGTGGCAGCTTCCTGAAAATGCTGCCCACAACGTACACGTGCTGGCGAAGCACTTCCGGGATGATCCCACAAGTCCAACAGCAACCTTCATCTGTTTTCCAAGTCCTGGACAGGCAGGGATGCAATTCACCAGCAGGAGGAGGAGAGCATCCAAATAATTACTAGTGTGAGCACAACAAGGGGCAGAAGGCACAAGACAAACTTAATTTTTTAGGTAGAAACTGCTTTTTGGGGAAGACAGCTGTTAAAGTAGATTTTGGGCAACTAGTTCCCTAGAGTCTCCACACAATACGAGGACCTGATTCTTTCCTTTGAAAGGAAAAGGGAGCACCTTTTTAAAAAGAGCAACAACAACAACAAAAATAATAAAATAAAATGAAATAAAATGCAACAGAGGCTCACTGTAGATTCTTTGGAAAATAATGAAATTTGCAAAAAAGAAAATACAAATTATAATTAATCCGTGTTCTAGAAAGAAGCCCTTGTTGATATTTTGATTTATTTTATTCTGCAGTTTTACGCATTCATATATATATTTTTTGAATTACAGGTCACAGAATATCCAAATTTTTAAATCTTGCTTCTCATTTCAACTCAGCATTGTGGATATTTCCCCAGATCATGAAAAAATTGCTTTTTCAATGGCAGCATAATGCTCCTTTCTATGGGTGTGAATTAATTTATATTGCCATTCTTTTCTTCTTAGTCCTTTATGTTCCCGCCTCTTTTAATTATATAATGCTGCAATGAACATCTCTGTATGTCGTCATCGCACATATTTTTAAATTATTTCTTAGCACTGGGTGTTGTATGTTAAGTGATGAGTCACGGGGAATCTACAGGGACTGTAGATTGTATATACACATTGTATATATACACTGTATATACCAAGAGCACATCGTATATATACACTGTATGTTAGCCAACTTGACAATAAATTATATTAAAAAAAAAAAAACAACAGCTTTCCAGAAGGGGACTATAAAGGCTTTTGAAACACATGGCCAAATCACAGGCAGTTTCTAGTACTAACCTTGGGTCAATCTGCCATAGGCTTGGTTCTTGCCCTTCTTTGCAGATCATGGGATACATTCTATAGAATGAGGTTAATTCTGCATTTCCAATCTCATTCACCTTCGTGGGAGCAGATAAGCTCTATTCCTGTCAAAAAGGCCCATCTGCTAACCCCCGTTGGCAGGGCTATTACACAGTGTCTCTGGTCATTCCATCGCTCCAAGGAACATTGCTATCGTCCATCTCACTTAGGTCAGTGCTGTTGGTTTAATAGTTCCCTATTGGGCCACAGATGGCCAATGGTCGGATATAGCAACATAATCTGATTACAGGACAACTGTGACCTCTTTGGCCAGCCTCAGCCTCGCTTTGCAAACAGCCACTGCCCAGAGGGAGTAGATTTGCCAGGCTGCCCGGCCATGCAGAGTTATTGAGACACTCACAGAGGGCCCGGCCCATCCTGAAGCACGGGGCTTCTTCGGTTTCACCGTCTGGGCAGGCCCACCGACCCTTGCCTTCTTCGGAGGATGTGTGTCAAGGGAGAGTAGAAGCTGGGGGTCTTCGGGTGAGATTTAGTTACGGCAATGCATAGTTAATTAAGACAGTATTAGCAGCTGATTCCCACTCACAGGGAGTTTTATCTTTCAAGAGCCAATTCATGGGCATGTTCAGACCCCACAGCGCCATAGGCGCTTTGTGCAATCACAGACCATGTGTCCATGCGTGTATATTGCAGGTTTTCTCAGCCTCAGCATTACTGACATCTGGGACTAGACGGTTCTTTGTCGTGGGGCCTGTATTGTGCATGGTGGGACATTTTAGCAGCACCCCTGGCCTCTTCCCACCAGAAGACAGCAGCACCTCCCCCAGCTGTATGTAACAGCCAAAAAGGTTTCCGGATATTGCCAATGTTCCTGAAGGGCAAAAATGGCCTGGGTTGAGACCCACCAGTATACATAAATGTCATCATCTTGAATTACTGATTAGAGCACATGCTTAGGAAGCAGACCTGTCACCAGCACTATGTGAGCCAGTCACTGAGCCTTCCTTGCCTCTGATCCTCATCTGCAAACAGGGACAATAATACATATGTCACAGAGCCATAAGGATTACGCAAGAACATGGTTGGAAAGTACTTGCAAGGTCCTTGAAAAGCACTGCAGAGACGGCAGGTACTAATACCGAGGGCTTATTTGCAGACACTCTGGGAAATGATGACAGATGATGGCTGCAAAGCTTCATTACATCAAATTCTGTAATTTGGCCAAATTTCACCTGTCTTGAGCCATTCTTAGATGAATCAAGACCCAACTGAACAGAACAGTTTTTTTTTAATCCTACAATAGAAATAGGAGACTCTTGATTGCACCCTGAAGTAGACATTAGAGAGCTGGAGGGATGGGGGAAGTTCTTAGTATCAATTTCTCCTCCTTATCATTACCTTAATTCCCCTTGGGGAAATTACCTCTACCCCAATTACCTCTACAATTCTGATAGTACCTGCTCCATTTGTTTATTATAGAGGATAGGAGGACCCGGTCATCCCCCCTTTCCTCTGTAGGGTCAGAGGGGAGTGGTCCCAGTTTGCCATTGGGGCTGTCTTTCCCGGCGCTGAGAATCTGGAAGATGAAACAGGTGACCCGGGTTCAGTGTTTTTAATGGTGGCATTCTGGCCAAACTGTCTACAGGAGGCTACCTTCCCAGCCTCCAGAGCCACTTGGTTCCAGCTCTTTTCCAAATCTGGTTCTCTAGCCTCTAGGCTATTCTGGGAGCCCCTAGTTGCTTTCCAATGAATTCCTCTTTGCTTAATTAAGTTGGCCAAGTTGGTTTCTGATGCTTATGACCAAACAACCCTGAATGAACACTCACGGAGAATTCTAAGGGGAAAAAAAGAAAACTTAGAGAAATGGTCGAGGTGATAGAGATACAGAAACACTTCCTGCAGAAACAGGAGAATCCACTGTTAGCTGATTTAAATGCAATATAATATGGGAGAGGAATAGTACTAGGAAGAAAACTCTTGCTTTTGCTACTATCATCAGTCTTAAACTCCACATCTGTGGAGACAGACATTTGGCCCATCTAGAACAGAGCCATCACTGTTCCCTCAGTCAGTAATGTCTGTTGTATCGCTAAAGATTAAGTTTTCAACAAGAGGGAAGATGGTCACAATTTCCAAGATTATATACACATTTTTCTTTCTAAAAATTTAAAAAAAATTTTTTTTTAAGAGAGAGACAGCTTGAGTGGAGGAGGGGGAGAGAGAGAGAGAGAAAATCCCAAGCAGGCTCTGTACCATCAGCACAGAGCCTGATGCAAGAGCTCAAACTCATGAACTGTGAGATCATGACCTGACCAAAATCTAGAGTTAACCAATTGAGGCTTAACCAACTGGGCCACTCAGAATACATATATATATATATATATATATATATATATATATATATATATATATGTATATGTATATACATACATATATATGTATACATATGTATATATACACACATATATGTACATACATATATATGTATGTATATACATATATACACATATACATACATATATATACGTATATATGTATATACATATATATACGTATATATATGTATGTATATACAACTGGGCCACTCAGAATACATATATATACATATATATGTATGTATATGTATATATATGTATATACATACATATATATGTATACATATGTATATATACACACATATATGTACATATATATGTATGTATATACATATATACACGTATACATACATATATATATGTATATATGTATATATATATATGTATGTATATACATATATACGTATGTACATATATATATTTACATGTATATATACGTATATATACATGTATATATATATTCTCCTAAGATCAGTAACAGAAGTATAACGATTTCAGCCCCCCTTTGACTTGCTCTGTTCCAGCTACAATGGCCTCCTGGCTGTTCCCTGACTGCACCAGCACCTTTGGACTTGTACTTCCTCATGCCTGGAAAGCTCTTCCCTTAGACACCCACTGGGCTCAATTCCTCACCTGCAGATCTGTTCTCAACTATCATCTTCCTAGGGAGGCCTACCTTCTCTGAACTAATAATACTCCCCCTCCAGTGCCCGCACTATGCTCACTTTCTCCTTTGCCTCTTTAATTTTTCTGGAAGCCACAACTTCCTTTCTTTCACACCCATGCAGACATCCATGCACTCGATACTAATTGATTATAGCTTTTTGTCACTGAACCTGAAGATAGCCCCAGAATCCTTCTTAGCAGTGACCCAAGTAGATCCCAGCAACCATTGCTAATTGATCAGCATTAACACAGAAAATGAAACCTCTTTGCCAACCTTGACCTTAATAATAAAAGACTTAAGTTAGCTTCCCTTTCTTCTTCCCACCTTCTCTTTCTTCCTTCCTTTTTCAGACGGTAATTTGTTTGAAAACATAATCTAAATCAACTATACAAAGAGAGAAGGGAAAAATAAACCACCTTCCACAAAATGAAGAACAGGGTCCTCAGCTGTCATTAGGGTGGTGGCTACAAAGGGACCCAGGAGTCTGTGAAGAAAGGGGCCAGAGAACCATTTTACGGCAACTTCATGCGTTTTACTTTCTCTCCTTGTGAACTTTACTGGTTCTAAGCTACTCTCCTTTGTGTCATCTCCAGACTGGACCAAACGTGGATATGAATTGAGGAAGATTTACAAATTCACCACTACCTTCATGCATCATACACACGCTACGTCAGAATAAGGGCTTGAATGTTGGCACCAATTAAATGGAAAGCAGTGCCCTAAGGCCCCAGGTCTTGGCTGTGTGAGCGGAAATGTTCATGACCCCAAGCTAAACTCTTCTCTTCAGACTCTTACTGGGATACACCTGTTTACCTGTGAAGTCCAAACAAGACTGTTCTGCAAGGTGACGTGACGATCAACCTTCCTCCAGACAGGGTTAGGGTCACTCATCTGGTCACTACACATGTATCAGGCACTGTTCTAGGCACCAGGGAGACAGAAGTGAACAAGAAGACAAAAAAACCATGCCCTCGTGTATGCTTATGGTTGAAGCGTAAAGATCAGTGTGGAAGACAGAAAAGGTGGCCAGAGTGAGCAGCAAAGGATAATGAGGATTCATTGTCACAGGGGCTGGGGGAAGAAACATCAGGAACGTGGGTCCTGAGAGCCAAGGTAGTGGAAAGTCTGAGGAGAGTGGGCAGGGAATCAGGACCATCAGAGTAGCTAGATCGATGCATTTATTTGTTTATTTTTAGTGTTTATTTATTTTTGAGAGAGAGAGAGAGAGCGCGTGAGCGAGCGCGTGAGCGAGCGCGCATGGGGGAGGGGCAGAGAGAGAGGGAGACACAGAATCCAAAGCAGGCAGGCTCCAGGCTCTGAGCTGTTAGCACAGAGTCTGACGTGGGACTCAAATTCATGAACCGTGAGATCATGACCTGGGCCAAACTCTAACGTTTATCCGACTCAGCCACCCAGGCGACCCTAGATGGATGCATTTATTAACATAGAACAGGGGTCAGCACACTGAGTTTGGAAAGGACCAGAGAGTAATATTTCAGGTTTTGTGAACTGTCTCTGTCACCACTCCTCAGTTCTGTGGTTGTACTGGGATGGCAGCCATAGGCAATCAGTATCAACAAATGCGCATGGCTGTGTTCCAATAAAACTTTATTTACAAAAACGGTGATCCACCCACTTTGGCCCATGGGCCGAAGTTTGCTGAGTAAACTTGAGAGAAGCATTTATTGCCTCTGTAGAGGGTATAGGGCAGAATGTGAGGAGTCAGGAAAAGAGTGGGTCATGAGTAAGTCAGGTGGCCACTGAGAGAGGAGGGTTCTACTATGGACTGAACTCTAGCCAACAAGCAAGGAGGGCTGATTTCTTTTTTCTTTCATCTTTTCTATTACTCTTCTTAATTTCAGAAGTCATATAAGCTTATTATAACATGTGAAATAGTCTCCTTCCTACTCCTCTTCCATCTCTGGACCCCCTGAGGCAACCCACATACAGTTTCTGGCGTGGTCCCCAGATGCAGTGACCAGGCCATCAGAGGCTGGGACGCTGGGTACGATCAGAGGCAACACCTGGATGTTACGGAAACAGAGGTCACAAAGGTCACAGCAAAGAGACCTCCTTGATCAGTGATTCTAAAAGGGAAGGAGGATGAGGGAGGCAGCTAAAACCAATGGAGAGTCCACCTGGGGAGCTCACTGATAAACTCAGCTCAGCAGCTAGCTGGAATTTTGTTACTTGGCTAACCATACCCCGAGGTGTGGACCAGAGGCTGATGCCTACCCAGACACTGGGATTCTGGACCAAAATAACCAGGAGGATTAGAAGGCCTAAAACTGCTCTCCTTCCACTGAGCAGTAGTTTGTCCCAAAATAAATGATAGGATTAAAATCCGAAAGCAAGTATTCTAGAATTCCACTGGTTGGCTGGCCTGGATGATGGGTGAAGAAAGGAATCCATCGATTAATACATTCATCAATAAATTAGTAAATCCAACAAAGAGAATAACTACTAGCCAAATGCGGATGTTCACGTCAAAAAGACATAAGATCTTTATCTTGTTACAACACAGCAGTAGGATGTGACTGCAAAACAGGTCATGCATTCAGTTCTATGAAATCGTGTGTGGACCAAAGAAAATGATCCTTTCCCATAATCTCAACAGACCCCCTTTGGCATGCCAGGTTCAGCTTTGGGGTGGGGGGACTCCCCACTTAAGGATGGACATTGACTAAAGAGAATGCAGGGCGTGGCTAGGATGAGGAGGCTGGGGTGGGGTATTTTTGAAGTCCTGCCAACCAAGGAATCCTTCAATAAACTAGGGAGTTTTGCCTTGGGTGGAAGAAGATGGTTCAGGAGTGGCACCACGCCTACAAGTAAATATTGGGCCTCATTCTTAGTATCTTGAGGAGGTAGATCTCGGGCCAACAGGCAAAACAGAGAAGGGGTGGCCAGGACATGAGGAAGGACTTTGTAGCTGTCCCTGATTCTCCCAACCGCATGCTTTCTAGCCTGGCACATTCCTCCCGCGGCGCAGGGCTGTCCCAGGTGCCGTCAAGAGGTCAATGCCAAGGGGCTGCAGGGTCCCCTAGGTGCTCTTCCAAACCTCGAGCTTCTTAGCAGTTACTATCTTCTGACCACTTTGCAAAGCACAGGAAATTAGCCAGCCTGTAGGTGCGTAACTGTTTTCTGAATTAGGAGAACTCCAATGTTATCAAAGGTTATCTGTTCATAGATCATTCAAGGTCAGTCGTACACAGAGATGCCTCCTCGAAAAAAAGGGCTTAGGCAACAGTGTTCGCAGATGACCCTGCTCTACCTTGTCTGTGATCAGCAGAGTGATACCTTCGTCAACTGCTGGCTCCGGGTACGAAGAACCGGATCACAAGACCACACATGAGCGAGGCCACGTGTTTTGACCTCTCTGAGCCTGGCTTTATTTATCCGTAAGATGGACCTTAACGTGCAACGCTGATCTCCCTCATAAAACTGTAGGCAGCATTCAAATGAGATGCTGGATGTCTTAACAATGGTTCTTCTCAAACTATCTTTGGGGGAAGGACCAGAATTCTGTGTGTGTGGGTGGGGGGAGGGGGCCCATTTCTAATCTACGATAAATCCTTTAATAAGATAAAACAACAGAGAAATTGCTAGAAAAACGAAATGCTGCTTGGATGATACGGTGTGAGCACGCTGCTAAAAGTTTCTACATGCCTGTTCTGAATTTCTGTGCCTATCTTACCGGGTCTGGTAACAGTATTTGTGGACTGGCTCTGGTCTACAGGCCACACTTTGAGTGACGCTACTCTAAAATGTTGGAAAGTATTATTATAAAAGAGCATGACTACAGTGTTAAGACATTAAAAAAACCAGGGGGTGTCTGCGTGGCTCAGTCCGTTAAGTGCCCGACTCTTGATGTCGGCTCAGGTCATGATCTCACGGTTTGTGAGATCAAGCCCCGTGTCGGGCTCTGCACTGACAGTGTGGAGGTTTCTTGGGATTCCCTCTCTCCCCCTCTCTTTCTGCCTTTCCCCGGCTCTCTCTTTCTCTCTTTCAAAATAAATGAACAAACTTTTAAAGAGATATTAAAAGCCCGCAATTATAAAGACATTCATTCCCGATGAGAAGATAGAATTCAAAACAATGTTTAGCAACCAAAAGGCTCCCTTTCTCATTTGATGACCGGTTTGGGCTTAATGATATCTACCGGGTCAAGTTACGGGAATAATAAGGACATTGCGTCATCGAGAAACGGGTCTCAGTCTCCCATTCTGTAAGGTGCACTCCGATCTTTCTGGACATTGATGCAGTAGTCCTAGCAATTTCACTTACAGCCTTTCCACCACCCAAAAGGCTGAACTGATTTAGTGTCTGACAAAACAGTTAGAGAGAGAGACATGTGTTACCGGGAAACACCGTTTCTAAAAAAAGAAGGGTTTTCATTGTTTGATTTTAAGTCTAAGTGATTACTTGGAGGCCTCTGAAAACTTCCAGAGAAAATGCCCTGGACACAAGGGACTTTGTTTCTATAAAGCACTGAGGCAGCAGTTTGCAGAGTTAACTCAATAAAATCACACTTTCTACTTGGATAAACTGACCTAGATTCTCTGACTTCCATGCGGAAGCACAGTAGGCTGGCGGACATCTGGGGAGCTGTCCGTGAGGAGAGCAGAAGGGGTAGGACACCAGGCAGCAGGGATGGGAGAAGGTCCTGTGTAAAGAACAGTAAGATTCTTCATGGTGATTATAGTTAGAACTCTCATCCCCAGGTTTAAGAACTGAAGGGGTCTCTACCAGGCTTTCCCGAAGAAGGAATCCAGGGATTCCTAAGTGAAAAGACACTGCCATCCAAGGCTGGCCAAAGGAGGAGAGCCTCCTATCGAAAGAGTTCAGAAATGCACCCTTGTCTGTGTGTTCCCCTCCCCCCACAGCATTTTCAGGACACACGGCAGCGTGGGGTAAGGAACTAAGAGCACCACAGCCCAACAGCCCCGCGAGAGCCTCAGTTTGGACACCTGCAATATGGGAATTATACTATCTGCCACCTTAAACAATGCGTTGTGAGAACCCAGCCCATCAGTGCACAGTACGGGGAACGCAGACTATAATCTATAAACCATGCGTGCACATAGGCAGCAACAGCCCGTGCAGAGTCTATTCAAACACACAACCAATCTCGAACTGCAGGGTAAGGCAATCTCAGGGGAAGAACTATATACAGTTGAAATAATTTACAAGAACATGCACTCACATTACTCAATTAGCTTGGCATGAGTTTAAAGCATTCGATGGCCCTTTCCAGATGCTTCTTGTTTTCAGCCGCCTTTCTATTAGCAGACCTCTCTTGACCAACCTCCTTTCTTTTCCACTAGGGCCAAACCGCACTTTCAACTCCCTGGGTCCCTGCGGGTTTGGGGTCTTTTCTGGACTCAGTTCCAAGCCTCCAACTGCAGCAGGCGCCCCCGTCAGCGAACTGCAGGAGATCCCTCGGGTCAGTGTTTGATCTGGGTGCTCCCCAGGGAAGTCCTAGACTAGTTTTTCCTGTGATTCTGGGAATTTCATCTCTTACTCAATTCTCTGAACTGGACTGGCCATCTTGCTCAGCAAAATGTGGGTTTCTTTTCTTTCTCAATCCAAAATGTCACCGGAAAACTCCCCAACTTTCTTTTTCTAGGGTTACAAAAGTTCTTGCCTCATGGTGATGCACCCCCCTCCCCCCAGCAGCTAATGAAACTCCCGCGGACAGGTCCCTTCGCCCCCCCCCCCCGCCCCCATTTATCTCAGCAACCTCACCCTTCCTGCCTCCAGCCACCAATAAATTTCTGAGATACTGTTTCTTCCAGAAATACCCAGCCGCGTTGGCTCAGAACAGCAGGACATCTGCATTTTATTTTTCACAGCACTTCACCTTTTTTTAGCTGTACCAAACTAAATTCCCCATATTCGCCAGAGCCTAAAGATTAAAAAAAAAAAAAAAAAAAAAAAAAACCTCAGTGTTTTTCTTGAAACCGCACATGTTACCTAGTTTTGCACTCCACTTTGTGAGGAATGGTTTGGCTTGGAACATCATTCCTCCTCGAAACGTCTCAATTCCATTCCGTCTTTCTCTCTCTCCCCCCCATGGGCTTTTCTATAAGTCATCAATGCGGTGGATATGAATGGGTATAATCTAATTTCCGCTTCAGTCTTGAAGAAACTGGACCTGTTAAGTCTTCTTGGGCATTTACACTTTAAAATGCCTTCTTCCGGTGGGAATCTGGCATGGCAGATGTGATTTG
Organism: Panthera leo; assembly: GCF_018350215.1. Lineage (NCBI taxonomy): Eukaryota > Metazoa > Chordata > Mammalia > Carnivora > Felidae > Panthera > Panthera leo. The sequence continues at coordinate 141,597,021 of NC_056687.1, read as the reverse complement.
CACAAGAGTGGTATTTTGTAGACCACAGTTTTAGGCCTGGCTTTGTTCCTAACCAGCTGTGTGACTTTAGAAAAGACACTTGACCACTCTTTCTAGCCTCATGCCCTTCAAATGAGAGTATATGCTCTTTTGTGATCTCATCGGCCTTAACATGAGTGAAATAGCAGATAGGAAAAAAAAAAAAATTTGTGTAGTGGGAGTAAGGGTGGATTGGGGACCCCTGGCATCACCATCATGATCTCTGACTGTCTCTTCACTTCGGCTGAACATTTACAGAGGCTTCCTCAGGGCCCAGCACCCTACATAGAAATTCCTATAATTTGCAGAGCAACCTAATGCCATAGGAATCTCTACCCCTCCTGTTATAGAGATAAGGACACTGAGGCCTGGAGAGGTTTTTTGCCCAAGATCACATGGCCAGTAGGTGGTAGAGACAGGAGCTAAAGCTAGTTAATCACCAAATAATACTCTCCTCGCTGACATCACCCCAAGCAAGTGACCATGGACCTCAATAAGAGATCTCTAATTCAGAACCCATCAATACTCATTGACAGAGAAACAAAAAGGAGGACCGAGAGCTAAAGTTACTGACCCAAAGCCCTGAGAAATTTAGTAACCAACAGAACATTCAGCTGGCCCAACTAGTGGCTAAATTAAAATCCAGCCTGCATCCTTACTTTTTCTCTTCCACTGGGAAAGAAATCTGATTATTTTCTCCTCCCCCTACTCTGTATGGTTAATACAATAAATCTAACCTGCTCGGATTTTCTTTCTCCCACTGCCACAGCTACATTTTGATCATTTCATTCACGTTATTGGCCAGCATAGGGAGGATGGTTCATGCTTCAGAGTAAGACGGCTGGGCCCTCATGGAGGAGTCTTTGGAGGGGCTAAGCAGGCCCCTACTCACCCCAGCTCAGCAGGAGAAGGAACTTCTTCAAGGCTTCAGTGCACTGGCGGTCCTATACCCGCCAGTCCTTTTAAAGATGATCCACTCAGCAAAAGCAATCTTGAGAAAGTAGAACAAAGCTGGAGGCTTCATAAACCCAGATTTCAAGATATACTACAAAGCTACAGTAATCAAAACAGTATGGTACTGGCACAAAAACAGACACATAGATCAAGAGAACTGAATAGAGAACCAAGAAATACGCACACAACTATTTGGTCAATTAATGTACAACAAAGAGGCAAGAAAATACACTGGGGAAAAAGACAATCTTCAATAAATGGTGCTGAAAAAACTAGAAACTAGAACTTTGGTTTTTTTTAAATTTTTTAAATATTTATTTATTTATTTATTTATTTACAGAGAGAGACAGACAGAGTATGAGCAGGAGAGGGCAGAGAGAGAGGGAGACAAAGAATCTGAAGCAGGCTCCAAGCTCTGAGTTGTAAGCACAGAGCCTGATGCGGGGCTTGAACCCACTAGCAGTGAGATCATGACCTGAGCTGAAGTCGGACAGTCAACTGACTGAGCCATCCAGGTGCCCTGAAACTAGAGCACTTTATTACACCATATACAAAAATAAACTCAAAATGGATGAAAGGCCTAAATGTGGGACACGAAATCATAAAACCCCTAAAATAAGACACTGGCGGTAGTCTCTTGGATATTAGCCTTAGCAACGTATTTATGGATATGTGTCTTCAGACAATGGAAACAAAAGCAAAAATAAACTACTGGGACTGCATCAAAACAAAAAGCTTCTGCACAGCAAAGGAAACAATCAACAAAACAGAAAGGCAACCTACTGAGTAGGAGAGGATATTTGCAAATGGTATTATCGGAAAGGGATTAACATCCAAAATATATAAAGAACTCCTATGGGGCGGCTGGGTGGCTCAGTCGATTGAGCGTCCGACTTCAGCTCAGGTCATGATCTCACAGCTCGTGAGTTCGAGCCTCACGTCGGGCTCTGTGCTGACAGCTCAGAGCCTGGAGCCTGCTTCCGATTCTGTGTCTCCCTCTCTCTCTGCCCCTAACCCACTCACATTCTGTCTCTGTCTCTCTCAAAAATAAATAAACATTAAAAACAAATTAAAAAAAAAAGAACTCCTATGAATCAACAGCAAAAAAAATCCAATTAAAAAAATGGGTGGAACTGAATAGACATTTTTCCAAAGAAGGCATGCAGACGGGTAACAAATACATAAAAAAGATGCTTATCGTCATTAACAATCAGGGAAGCGTGAATCATAACCACAATAGCGCACCACCTTACACCTGTCCGAACGGCTATTATCAAAAAGACAAGAGATAACAAGTGTTGGCAAGGAAGTGGAGAGAAAAACACCCTCGAGCACTGTGGGTGGGGATGGAAACTGGTACAGCCATTGTGGAAAACAGTATGGGGGTTCCTCAAAAAATTAAAAATAGAAATGCCATATGTTCCAGTAATTCCACTGCTGAGTATTTACCCAAAGAAAATTAAAACACGACTCCAAAGAGATAAATGCACCCCTGTGTTTACTGCAACGTTATTTACAACAGCCAACATATGGAAGCAAGCCAAGTGTCCAGCCACAGATGAATGGATAAAGAAGATGTGGTATATATACAATGGAATATTACTCGGCCATAAAAAAGATTGAAATCTTATCATTTGTAACAGCATAGATGGACCTAAAAGGTATTAGGCTAAGTGAAATAAGTCAGACAGAGAAAGACAAATACCGTATGATTTCACTTATATGTGGAATCTAGAAAACAAATGAACAAAAAATAGACTGTTAAATACAAAGAACAGATTGGTCGTTGCCAGAGAGGAAATGGATGGGGGGGGGGGCAGGGGCAAAATAGATCATGGAAATTAAGAGGTACAAACCTCTAGTTATAAAATAAACAAGTCAGGGAGATGAAAAGTACAGCATAGGGAATATAGTTAATAATATTGCAATAACGTATGGTGACTATATTTATCATGGTGAGCAGTGAGTAATGTACAGAATTGTCAAATCACTGTGTTGTTTACCTGAAACTAACGTCACATTGAATGTCAATTATACTCCAATTAAAAACAAATGATCCACTCATTACCTAAAACAAAATGCAAACTTGAAACATGGCTAGATGCGTTTATTGGTAACATTTTCTCTGAAAAGCAGCATATTCTCTGACAAGAAAAAGTCGGTATCCAGACGGCTGTGTTTAGTGAAGATGATGCCAGAGGGACCCAGGAAAATCACTGCTAAGGACACTGCATGTGTGCTTATACTCAGACACTTAATGGAAAGGGGGGAGATGCGGAAAAGCCCATGTTCTATTGCCACAGGATCTGTGAAGCAGGGACTGTTCTCTGCTTTTACTTACAGTATAAAAACAGGTTTAAGAACCCAGAATACTCAGATTTGGAAACTGAAGTAAAGACCCATTATTATAAATAATAATAGTAACAATAACAATAAGTAACACTTATTGAGTTGAGTTAAATCAAATACAGAGAACCTACCCACTGTTCACAGGTTCCCACCCAACCTTCTCCACCCTGGGAGTAGGTACTATTATTACTCTAATGTTACAAATGCTTTGGTTATTTGCTCCAAGTTTTATGGCCGGCTCATGGTAACGCTTGGTTTCTGACTCATTTCGAAGTCCACGCCCACAATGTTCTTGCTTTCTGACCATTGGTTATAAAAGGATACACTGAATGCTTAACACTACAAGAAGTTAGAGCTGAGTTAAACATCATCTGGGGCCTTCAAGTAGCACATGGTAAAATGATTTCTTTTTGTTTGTTTGTTTTTTAAATTTTTGGACATATTCCTTTTTGAGAGACAGAAAGACACAGCATGCAAGCGGGGTAGGGCACAGAGAGAGAGGGAGATACAGAATCCAAAGCAAGCTCCAGACTCCAAGCTGTCAGCACAGAGTTGATGTGGGGCTTGAACCCATGAACTGTGAGATCATGACCTGAGCTGAAGTCGGACGCTTAACCAACTGAGCCACCCAGGCGCCCAAAAAGTATTTCTTAAATTAAGATACACGGAAGACGTGAGGAAGGACTTCCACGGTGGATCTGTGAGAAGCCCTCGAAGGGCACTGGGAGGTTTAGCGGGAATCAGCGTCCCTACCACAAAAGAGAAAAGCTGGGTGCCTGGGTGACTCAGTCAGTTAAGAATCCAACCCTTGACTTCGGCTCAGGGATTCTCTCCCTCCCTCTCTCTCTGCCCCTCCCCTACTTGCTCGCTCTCAAAATAAATAAGCAGACATTTAAAAAGTAAAAATAAAGAGAGACAAAACCAATGTTCAATTTAAGATTACTTCCAAAGAGTTAAAGTGTTAGGAAGGATCATATTAAATTTTGCCCATGAGTTTATATTTCTTTAAATCATGCACTTGATTATATAACTTAATAACTGTTAAAGAAGACAGTCCCTCCTTTTAACCTAAACTTGGTCATTGGTTTTCTTTATTCATTTAGTACTCATCAAGTCCTATGGGTTATTTTTTGCTCCTTCTACCAGATCATTTTATGATTTCTGCCAAGATTGAGCAATATCAAACTGACCAAGTAGAAACCTGGATATAGCATTTGTAAAGTAAGTACTTATTTTATGTATCTAAGTTTTTTTTAATGCTTTTATTTATTCTTGGGAGAGGGAGAGAGAGAGAGAGACAGAGAGAGAGAGACAGAGAGAGCAAGCCAGGGAGGGGCAAACAGAGAGGGAGACACAGAATCTGAAGCAGGCTCCAGGTTCTGAGCTGTCAGCACAGAGCCCGACGCGGGGCCCAAACTTACAAACAGTGAGATCATGACCTGAGCTGAAGTTGGACGCTCTACCGACTGAGCAACCCAGGTGCACCTATTTATTTTTAAGTTTATTTACCTCTTTTGAGAGACGGAGAGAGAGAGACAGAGAGAGAGCACACTGAGTGGGAGAGAAGGAGAGAGAGAGAAGGAGAGAGGTAATCCCAAACAGGCTCCATGCTGTCAGTGCAGAGCACGATGCAGAGATCAAACTCGAAACCGTGAGATCATGACCTGAGCTGAAATCAAGAGTCAGATGTTCAAACAACTGAGCCACCCAGGCACCCCAGCGAGTACTTATGTTATTTGCTGGCATATGAATGCAATCTCTCCTCTCCTCCTCATTGATAAAATATATTCAAACATTAACCCACATTCTATATGCTTGTACCGCCCATGGAAAACCAAAAGCACAAAATGTAAAATAATACTTTGATCCTCTTGTGAAATAACAAGCCAGGCAATTCATTAGACGTTAAGTTTGGCCATTTATTTTTATAATGTTTTAGATATCCTTTAGTACTATTATAATCTTTCTATATTCTATTATTTCCTGACACCAATATATTTATTTTATCTACGAAATCTCTTATTCAAGGTTATTAAAATATAACCATCTATCCAAAACTTGATACAGCTTGTTGAACTGTGGTCGAGAAAATATTGTGTTTACATAAACACAGTAATATTTCCCCTGTAAGACCACATTATAATTAAGTTCAGTATATTTCTAAAAATAGGTAAAGCTTTTCATTAGTGCACATTCTCATGGCCTTTACAATGAATGTGTTAGATTTAAAAGTGGGGGTGACCTCTGTAGTGTTTTTAGCAAGTGTTGATTTTTTCCTAAAGAACTCTCTTTTGATTCCTCAATACCTTTCAACTCATAGCTACACTGAAGGGAGCCTAGCTGTGTTTGAATAGGAAATGTGGCATGACCTCAGGACTGCCTGCCCCCTGGTGTCAGCATGCTGAAATTGCAAGCATAGGACTCAAATAAGCACATTCAGGAGTGCCAAACATGGAGAGGTTAGCCTCTAAAGCGAATTTTAAATGTCCTGGAGAGCAATGGCTCTTTCCAAAAATACTTAATTGTGTTCCCTGGGTGGAATTCCCTCATCTTGTGGCTCAGTGCCTGGGCCACTTGCCACAAGAATGAAGCTAAATTCTCACTTCAGAGACAGTTATAGGAAGCCTCTTCAGGGCTTCAGCCATTTGGACCATGTTCTTAATCATCTGAGAGCTGGATCATTAGTGCTTCTTCCTGGACCTTAGCCAGAGAGCACTACTAACCAAATCGGTTGGTCAAGCGTATTCGTGTAATATATGGCAGATTTCAAACATATATTGCTCTTAGAAGGTAAAGTGCCACAAAAATAAAATAAATCATCACCAGAGAAACTACCAAAAGCCTCTAAGCACTCTTTCCTCTTTTGCCGTGGGGAAAGAGTATCATAAACAGGAGACATTTCTTTTAAAATAAAAAATGCTATTTGTTTTTTAACAGCTCCTCTCTCCTGGTTCTGCCCCCCCTCTGCTGTTAATAACATCTGATCTTACATTTAAGCAGGAAGAAAATGTAGCCACATGATTTAAAAAGCGTGTGTTTACGACTTGCCATGTTTAAGCACTGCTGAATAAATGTATATTGAAAACATATTTCAAGTGAGAAGCCATAATAAGGGGTTTGGAGATATTCAATATTACTCTACTAATTCATAGCACACCATAATTATGGAATATGTAGACTTTCTAGATGTAAATTATAATCCACGGCTCGGCGAGAGCCCCTTTGCTGCTCCCCACCCCCCACCCTGCAACATTACACTCTTCAGGCAAATTGACACAAAATAGAATAAATTATGTCAAAAGCTATATAGAACCATTATTTCAGCCTTAAACATTTCATTAAAACTAAACAGCTCAAAATCTCCCCTCCTCACTCCTACCTCCCAGCCTCTGTTAAAATGAATTAAGTCCAAAGATGAACAATGTCGCTTTTTACATTTTTTTTTTTTTTTTTGGTGGAAAGATTATTTTTACCAACAAAACTGAATCCAGATTTCTGTTCTTGTCCCTTCAGCAAAGACCCTGAGGGAAATTAAATCGAGCTCTTCTTTGCTCCCCAAATTCCTACCTGGCAGAAAAGATTCCTGACACACAATTTTTATAATTTGTAGGTCAAGAATGTGGTTTTCTTTTCTCTTTTCTTTTCTCTTTTCTTTCTTTGTTTTTGGTTCTTTGTTCCTCTTTCTCTCTCTCTCTCTCTTTCTCTTTAAGTGTCTGTATCTTTTCTTTCTCTCAAACAAAATCTATCAACATAGAAAACAGAAAACAGGAGCGCCTCTGGTTGAAGCAGGGGTAGGCTGGGGACTTTCCAGCAAGGAGCCTTGGGACTTCTCTGTATCATCTTTCAGAAAACAAGTTGGAAAGTTGATGAACTACCACTCAAGGAACCCATTTAGTTACTCAGCATCTTGATTTTACTACATTCAGATTTCCAAATGCCAATGCAAGTTGTAACAGACATTGCCAGTACCCCCTAATATATATATATATATATATCATATATATATATATGATATTCATATATATATGACATTCATATACATGTATATGATATTATATATATGAGATTATATATATATGATATGTATGTGTGTGTGTGTGTGTATATATATATACATATATCTATCTATCTATCTATCTATCTATCTATCTATCTATATATATGAATATTCCCTTGGCCTTGACTTTTTCAGTGTATTCTCACCCAACTTTCAACTGCCAGCACTTTGCCTGAGGGCTGTCTTTGGCCTGGAGTGTACATGGTCCGTAGGTCCTGGGAGTTAAATTCCCCCAAGAGCAGCCTCGTGCCAAAAACGAATGCTTTTTGAGGGGTAACTCTGAAGCTCACGCTCCCCACTGCCTCCCAGTTCCCAGATTACATCCCACTGCACGCATGGCAAGTACCTTGATAACACACTCTTTACTGCTGTCTTCTCCTCCCTATCTCCCTTCACTTCCCATCAGTGTTTCCGGGGATTATCGAAAAACAAAACCAAAAAACCAAGCTTACGCACTCACATCCTCTGGGTGTGATTCTGGGGTGCACAAACTAAAACGTAAGTCCGATGACATCCTGAAACCAGGAAGCAGACGCTTTGCTAGATGCTGTCGCTCTCTTAAATTTCAGTGGACAATTTCATCAGTTCTTTACTACACGTGCTGGGGACAATACCGCTCCCCACCAAACTCCCTAGAATGTCTACATCCTAATCTGCAGAATGTGTGAATGTACTAAATTACACGAAGGGTGGGGAGGGCAGGAATTAAGGTTGCAGATGGGATTAAGGACGCTAATCAGCTGACCTTCCAATAAGGAGATTAGCCTGGATAATCCAGGTGGACCAATCACAAGAGTCTTTAAATATGGAAGAGGGGCCAGAAGAGTTAGCCCCAGAGTGATGCACACAGTGTGAGAGAGGCACCACCAGCCTTTGCTGGCTTTAAAGATGGAAAAGGACCGCAAGTCAAGAAAGGCAGGCAGCCTCTAAGAGCAGGAAACACAAGGAAATGGATTGTCCCCTGGAGCCTCCAGAGAGGAACTCAACCCTGCTGACACCTTGATTTGAGCTGAAACTCGTTTCAGACTTCAGACTTCCAGAAATAAAAGATAATACATTTGTTTTAAGTGACTACACTTGTGGTCATGTGAGGGCCAGAGGAAACCAAAATACCACATGCCCTATAGAGCTGGCAACTCTGAAGGAAATATCACCACGTATCGTTTTCATCCCCCACACATGTCTTCCCATTGCCCTGTACAGAATCGAAGGGGAGGCCTGTATCTTGACAAAACTGCACAAATCTCTGAATTCCTGTTACAGATGAGACCATGTGCTAGAACTGGGGGGTTGATGGGGTAGATAATATGGAGGCAGCTCCTAGTTTAGTGAGAGACAGAGCAATCCACAGATGACTACAAGCCAGCAAGGTCAGCACTGTGCGAGGACAAGGAGGACTGTGTGGGCACATGGGTTTGCCCAGCGTGGAGGGAACGAGGGCAGCACAGTCAAGCAGGGTGGGGGGAGACACGAAGGGACTACTGGTCACTCACTGTAACAGCGTGAGGCTAACCTGAGGAAAATGGCAAACGCCTGAGGGGTTTCGAAAATTGCTTTGCGGGGGGCAGCGTCTGGGTGGCTCAGTCGATTGAGCATCAGACTCTTGACCTAGGCTCAGGTCATGATCTCATAGTTTGTGGGTTTGAGCCCCGCATCCAGCTCTGTGCTGATGGTGCAGAGCCTGCTTGCTTCTCTCTCTCTCTCTCCCCCTCTGCCCCTCCCCTGCTCACATTCTCTCTAAAAAATAAGTAAACATTTAAAAATTACTTTTGGGTAGATTATAAAACAATACAAATTCCATATGAAGTATAAAAAAATCACAATATAATAAACATACCTTGTGCCTACCATACACTTTTCTTTAACAAGTGGTGTTTTTGGGGTACGTGGGAGGTTCAGTCGGTTAAGTGTTCAACTCTTGACCTTGGCTCAGGTCTTGATCTCACGGTTCGTGGATCGAGCCCTGTGTCAGGCTCCATGCTGACAGGGCAGAGCCTGCTTGGGATTCTCTCTCTCCCTCTCTCTCTGTCCCCCACCTCTCTCAAGATAAATAAATAAACACACACACACAAAAAAAACAAGTGTTGTTTCAATGGAACTATTACTTACATACTAAAAAAATTCACCCTTTTCGGTGTATAGTTCTCTGAGTTTTAACAAATACATACAGTCATGTAAACACCACCAAGATCAAGATGTAGAAGAGTTCCATCACCCCCTGCCCCCGCACAAATTCCATTGGGTACTTTTAAGACAAAGCACACCTGGTCTTCCTTGGAAGTCACCTGGGCGCCCCCCACTCCCCATTCTCTTCCTATTTTCTCATTCTTCAGAAGTTACTGTGTTCTAAATTTTATGTTTATCATTTCTGTGGTTTTTTGGTTTTACCACATTTCCATCCATAAAGAAAAGGCAGTTTTTGTTTTACATGGTTTGAAGTGTGTGTGTGTGGGTGTGTGGGTGTGTGGGTGTGTGGGTGTGTGGGTGTGTGTGTATGGAAACTTACATATTTTTCTGTGACCTAATCCTGTTAGGATGCAATCTAGGATTCACTCAAGTTCTGTACAATTTCACTGCTGTATAGTATTTCATGCTTTGACTTTATTTATGTATTCTACTGCTGTGGAAAATGGAATCATTTCCAGCATTTGGCTCCTTTGAATACTACTGGCTAAGAACATTCCTGTATACATTTTTCTAGCAGAAAAACACACACATATACCTAGGGCATTTACATCTAAGAGAGAGCAAGAGGTCACTACGTATACATACCCTCCGCTTTACCAAATAATGCTAAACTATTTTTTCAGAGCTGTCGCGTTCACCCTCCAAATATCTGTGATTAATATTCATTACTCCTCATCCCACTGCCTTTTGAACAATTTGCAGCAGGAGAGAGCCATAGTTGGCCTTTTTTTTTTTTTGCCTCAGAAAGACCACGATGACCAAGACAAAATATGAGAGAGTGAACATGCCTGAAGAATGTGAAGGACAGACTATTCTGACTTGAGTAGATCAGATTCACAGAAGGGCTCCGAGCGAAGTGGGTCTTTACGCTTCTGTCTTAAGGAGAGTGCAACCTGTTAAAAGTTGCTGGCCCACTTCTGGAAATGGACCTGTTAGCGGATGCTATATAGAGTGGCCTGCTGGAGATGAGCAAACAGCACACTGGTAACCTTTCTCCTCTGTAAGGCTGCTCATTGCCAGCTTCACTAGCATAGGGAATGTGATGTCTGAGTCACCTCAGCAGCTCAACCCGGAAGAGGGCCGGTCCTAGGCTCCCGACGCGCCACGCTAGTTCGGTGCCACTGAAACGCTGTAACGGGGTCTCAGGCCGATGTTGCATGGAGTTGTCTGGCCTCAAGAGGGAGCACCTGAAACTCCACTTCTTCTCCTGCCTCACCCCTCCTGTGGTCCAACTCCACTAGAGCTAATGCTGGAAACTTAGGCCAGCTGCCCATCAGCGGTTTAATTGACCATTTCAAAACCGTTTGAAAACTTCCTTGAACTCCATGTTGGCCAGGCTCTTCCTCCAGAATCTCGATGCTTGGCTTCTCGTCTGTCTGTCTTCCTTCCTCAACATCCACCGGCCTCGTTACTTTCTTTTCTCCTGGTGCCAATTCCCCAGACATTACCAATTAGTCAAACATCAGCGTTTGGCAAGCATTTTCCTCAGGCTTTTGGCTCGGCCTGTGGAGCACCTCGTCCACAGGCCTCCCGCCTGGCTTCTTGTTGCTCATTAGGCTCTGAATAGGAGAGACTGAGGTAAAGAAACAAACAGCAAGAAATCTGGCGAAAAAGGCCTTTTTTCTGAGGTTTATAGTGATCTGTTTTTTTCTCTTACATTCTGTGGAGGCTAAGGTAATTACCTACAGTTAATTTTTACTCACTCAAGGACAAATAATCGCATTTAGATTTGTTAGAGGAATGCCAACAACATCTAGTTACCCCAGAAAGAAAAAAACAACCCTCCTTACCTTAAGACATGAGGGTAGTAATAGTTGTCCTTTGCTCTACTTAGCCCGTGCTTGGAAGGATCTGGACTAAACGCTTCATGTAGACGCTAATCCTGTACACACTACTGAGGTTGGCTGAGCCCCATTTTGTACTTCAGGAAACTCCAGTTCACAGACAGCTTGGAGCTGGAATTGAACTTAGAGCTGACCGCCTTCAAAGCCCAGCTTTCTTGACCTCTACCCTTTAGGGAACTGGTTCACTGGAAACATACAATGCTCCTTCACTACCATCGTTAGTGCTTCTCAACTGAGGGATTCCCAGCTAAGTCTCCCCAGGGAAGAAACTGAGTCAAAGTGCCCATCACTGAGTTACATCGGCAGCGGCTCACGAGGATCTCTAGGGCCTTTGTCTCACTGAAGAATGAGCTAGAACAGTGAATGTCCAGGGCTATGGTTCAAAGCTTCGGTCATTAAATTACTATGGAAAATCAGAATTTGGAGGGCTAGCAAGTTAGAATAGACATAGGAGGTTCTTAACTACACAGCTGAGTTAGGGAGCGAATCATTCCTGCCACGGACCCCCTGTGACCTCAAGCAAGTGACCTGCCTTCTTTAAGCTTTAGGTTCCTTATTTGTACAAGGTGCTGGTGTCAACCTCATAGGACAGTTCTAAGGATTACTCCTAACTGAAGTAAGCCTATAAAAAAACAGCCAGGACACCACCTCGCCCAATGCAAGCGTGCAAAAAAGCTGGCTCTTTACACACTTTGCTCCCAGGCTATTACACACACCCGACCCTTCACCCAGGTGCATGCCTAACCACACGTAAGGTTTTCTGGCAAGATGGCTGGAAAGTAATGTTAATACCTTGACCAGCAAACTCCATCACTAAAATCATGAGTGAGGAATCATGGGATACTAGGGACCCACATGAGGAAGGGGAACACTTCCAGAAACTAGCTTAAATATTACTCTGTCCTCTTGCAAAGGTTGAGATTGGCCCGTCAGATTTATACTGAAGAACTAGTAGCCACCCACCCATCTATCCATTCACCCACCCATCTAACCACCCACCCATCCATCTATCCAGCATTCTCTGTGTCCCTTTTACGTGCTATTATCATGTTGGTTCTACCTCTTATTTACCCAAATCCACTCACTCCTCTTCATTTTCAAATTTAATTTTTCATTTTCCTTTATCTTCACTGCCACCATCTCAGTCCAAGCCATCACCAAGCCTTGCCTGGACTTCTTAACTGGTGGTGATCTCTCACTTTCACTCCCAGCTCTTTCCCCAACTCATTCCCCCACGTAGTAGGCTAAGCAGTTAATATTTTAAAACCACAAATGTGATGCCCCTCAATGTTTATCACTTATCAGCGATGCCACATGACAGTAAGGACAAAATCAAATTCCTTCAGGCGGGCTACAAAAGCCCGCTAATCCGCCCTCTGTCTTCCCTTCCAATGGCAAGCTAGACCACACCTCCCCCTGCTCATTGATCCAGCCCCAGTGATCTTTCTTGGGGGCTCCCAGAGGACCTCAGATTTATTCCAGCCTCAGACCTTCTCTCCAGGGCTTCCCACTGCCTATAACAGCATCTCCCCTCCAAGTACATGGTCAGCTCCCTTTCGCACTTGCCTCATTGAGGTCTTCTCTCATCAGCCAATTCTAAATCCCTTCTCCCACTTATTTTCTACTACAGTTTGACTTTTTTTTTTTTTTACTACGAAATTTATTCTCACATTGGTTTCCATACAACACCCAGTGCTCATCCCAACAGGTGCCCTCCTCAATACCCATCACCCACCCTCCCCTCCCTCTCCAGTTTGACTTTTAACTAGATGGATGACTTGGAACAATACGGGTTTGAACTGTGTGGGTCTACTTACACACAGATTTTTTTTTTTTCTGGTAAACACGGTATTTTCTTAACATTTTATTTTCTCTAGCTTACTTTACTGTGAGATTAGAGTATATAATACATACAGCATAGAAAAATACGTTAATTGATGGCTTATGTTACCGGTAAGGCTGTTGGTCACCAGTAGGCTATTACTAGGTCAGTTTTGGGGGAGACAAAATTTATACGTGGATGTTTGACCGTGCGGTGGGGGGGGGGGGGGGGGGGGGGGTCAGTGGCCCTAATCTCCGCGTTGTTCAAGGATCAATTGTATATATGTTTCTTCGCCTCTTAACGTCTACTTGACCTGCAGAGTGAAAGAGCACAGACCATGATTGGGTCTGTTTTGTTTACCACCCAACCTTCAGCATACAGCACGGAGCTTTGTACCCGCTGTTCCTCTGCCTGGAACACGCTCCTGAATGTCTACCTGGCTCACTCCCTCATTTCCTGCCTGAACAGTATTTTGCCAGACAGACCGTCCCTGTCCATCCTTTATAAAATAGCCCCCATCAACTCCAAACACCCTGCTTTACGTTTTTCTTTATATTTGAAGTGCTCAGGCACCATATGTATCGGCGACCATGTTGTACGGCCCAATTCTAAGCAGGGAGAACCATCTGATGTGTTATGTAACATTGCTTGCGAGTAACGTCTGTCTACCCGCTCCCCTACCCCCAAACGAAAGCTCCATGACATCAGGGACTTTCTTCATTGTTGATTCTCACCACCTAGGACATCTGACATTGAGTGGGCACGCGACAAACATTTTTTGTTGAAAGACCAAATGGTAAATACACAGGGAATATGTGAATAAATGAGTGAATTCATGGAGTCATGAGCTAGAAACTGTATTTGCAAGAGGCGTGGGGGAAGGTCTATGAAGACAATGAAGCTAAAATTCCTGACCTCGAGAACCTTACTATCGAGGACAGGAGACAGGGGCAACCTGGTGTCACATAAATATTTACCCTTCGCCCTCCTACCTGCATCCTTCCACACCGGCTCTCTCTGCCCCTTCTGTCCCCTGCCTCTCCCTTCAAAATGACGCCAGGCTTTAATTCTGTGTATCTTGTTTTTGCCATCAAGTGACTATTGGGTGTTTCACTCCAAGATGGACAGGAGAAACCAGCATCCCGAGAATTATATTTTCATGAAAGATCTGTGACTGTTTTGTTGCGGGGGATCCATTTAGCACCCAAGTTTGGGGATTTTTGAAGAGCTTTGTCAGAACGCTTTATGAGGTTGTGAAATAAATTGAAAGTTGAAAAACTTCCACATGAAGCCTCGTTCCTTGTTGTATGCCCGAGCTATGAAAGCAAACCTTTCAAAATGGAGAGAGAGGGAGGGGGAGAATGAGAGAGAGAACTTCTTTTGAAGGTGTTTGTTAGACTACGGTTTTGATGCTCGCTGGTAGGAGATGAAAAAGATCTGTACTAAATTACTCAGGAGGCTCATCTTTATTCCAGCCAAGATGCAGAAAATGGCAGGAACAATGGGGCTACTGGCACTTTTCAGATCTGACCCTGATTCCTCCTGGGAAAAGGCTCTGGTTAAATTATCCTTTGATCTTCCTTTTCTGGCCAGCACCTTGACGAAAGGGGCCTGAAAACTACTAATGCATTTTACCGTTTGTTCAATCTGAATTTTCAAGGAGTTCGTTTAAAATGAACGTTTATGCTGGGTGCCGTGGTAACAAAAGTAGGTCACCATGATTTGGTTGCGTGTCTTTCTGACTCCATTAGAGCTGTCAGGTGACTATCCAAGCTCAAACTCCTCAGAAAGCAAGTGCCTGCGTCAGCCACACATTGTACAGGGGAAAGGCAGCGTTCCATTTAGCTCTGACTTCAAAATGCTTCTTAGAGATCTCAAGAATTCCCTTTACTTTTTAAACAAATTCCCTTCCAGCTGCAATGAGCAACCTATTCTGTATTGAGGGCACAGCAGTGAAACCCCGCAGAACATTAAATGTGCATCAGCCTTAGGCATTGCCCATAGGATGCGAGGCTACAACTTTTAAAGAGACAGTTTTCAAATTGTACTTTACACGGGAATGGGAACGAGAGACTTTTTTTTCCTCCTATTTCTCTTGCTAAAAATGGCCCATTTTTAAAAAATATGCAATGTTCCCGATAGGTCCTGTGAAAGAGGAAGAGTGTAAAAATCATGGCGGGAAGTTTTATGGTTATTCTTTTTCCCCTTTTAATTCAGAAAGTGTGAGCAAGGACGGATTTTTTTATTCAAAAAAAGTGACAGGTAGGCTTTTTTCTCAATAGTTTCCAAAAGCACTTGTTCAAGCATTTTTTGAGGCAACTGTACAAAGTACGCGGGGTAGACATGGTCCCTGGCTTCTAGATGCCCTTAATTTGTAGTGTATTCTGCTCAGCTGGTGAAATGCTCTTCTGAGCACAGGATGCTACGGGGATAAGGGCACTCCCCTCAGAATCAGGACATCCTCGTTCTATTTCCGGCACCACCACCATTAGCCCCTGACACTGGCCAAGTCATTTTAGTCCTCCACATCTTATACTCCCGAGTCTTACAGGATTTTTCAACAGCTCCCTTGCTTGCTTCACACGATACCTGCCAAGATCCCACTACTTGAAGGTGGTGATTGATCATGTTAAGGACCATTCATTTTGTAAAACCTCACCCCACTCTTCCCTTAAACAGTGACTGTCCTACCTCAACCATGTCTCTGAAAAAAAGTCTTCCTCTTTAGAAGGATTTGATTTGTCCTCCAACAGGAAATCAAAGGTTAGAAATCAAGTAGAAACAAGGGTGGAAAACCATTCTCCTGGGCGAACATCCCTCAACTATTCACATGGAAAGAGAAAATGCTTCTGACTGAGTCAGCAGAACTTACTGGAAACCAGAGATATTTTCAAAACGTTCAGGCACATGTTTATTGCGACACCACAACATGCTGGGCGCTGGGTTTTTGAGCAAAGTTGTCACTCAGTGAACTACTTCCATGTGTGAAAGCTGCGGTATGGTGACCAACAGAACTTTCTAGATAGTGCCATAAAGATGTTGACTTTTTTTTAAGTTTATTTGAGAGAGACAGAGACAGTGCAAGTGGCAGAAAGAGGGGAGACAGAGAGAATCCTAACTAAGCAGGGTCTGTTTTGCCAGTGCAGAGCCTGATGAGGTGCTCAAACCCATGAAACCACAAGATCGTGACCTGAGCCAAAACCAAGAGTCGGACACTTAACCAAGTGAGCCACCCAGGCACCCCAAGATGTGGACCATTTAAACTAGATACTGATCCCATATTTGTCGGTTCCTTATCCAGTGCCTATGGAGGCCATGACTGGATGGACTCTTGGAGACCAGCCAACCTGGGTCTCCTGCTCAATGGACAGAACCATGAGCCAAGAATGTGGGGCCATAACTCATAATACCCAAACCGCCGTAGGTTTACTACAGACATGGGTGTGGAGGGCAGGACAGAGGCACCTCAGGAATGGGGATGCTGGGGGGCTCTGTGAGGTTCTGGAGACCTCTCACTTCCCCAGAGCCGGGCTTCCACACCAAATTTCCTGCCATGGTTGATCCTGGGCCAGACCTCCCCAGTGTTTTCCATCTTGGCTCCTCGTCCAAGGTGCCCCAAACCTTCTTTCTTCTTTACTCCCTCTTCCAAATGTGCTCACAAAACAGGAGTCAGCACTTACTTCCTCTAAAATAGTAAAAAAGTGATTGAGGGGCGCCTGGGTGGCTCAGTTGGTTCAGGTCATGATCTCACGGTCCATGAGTTCGAGCCCCGTGTCGGGCTCTGTGCTAACAGCTCAGAGCCTGGAGCCTGCTTCGGATTCTGTGTCTCCCTCTCTCTCTGACCCTCCCCCGTTCATGCTCTGTCTCTCTCTGTCTCAAAAATAAATAAAACATTTAAAAAAAAAAGTGACTGAATCTGCCACCTTTCCCTGAGAGACCTTACTTTTGTGGAATTACAAAGAAAATCTCACCGCTAAGTGTAGAACCCTTCAAAATCAAGGATGGGAAGCCAGCAACGCAGTGGGCTTTGCCTGGGACTGGGGGTGGGGGCATACTGCCTCCCACCCACGGATATGTCTGGCCCCCCATGCCTCCTCAGAGGTTGTCTACACCCATTCTCTTAGTTTGTGCCTTCCCAACTGTCTAGAGAGTCTCAGGACAGAGCAAACACAAATCTTCTCAGGGATTTTTAAATCTACGTATTCATGCTCAATCCCTAGAAACTGTAGAGTGCATAATTACGACTTCACTTCTCTGGGCTCCCATGTCAAGCCTGTAACTCCGCCTCTCGACCACTTCCACTTATTTTGTATTATATGTTATCTTGGGCAAGGCAATTAACCTTTCTGGTCTCAGGTATTTCATCTCTAACATGGTGTTACTCTTGCATAGCAGCTCACGACAGGAATGTTTCACGACAGAAACCCTCACAGGGGCGCCTGAGTCACTCAGTCGGTTAAGAGTCCGACTCCAGATTTCGGCTCAGAACCTGATCTCACGGTTCGTGGGTTCGAGCCCCGCATCGGGCTCCGTGCTGACAGTGAGGAGCCTGCTTGGGATTCTCCCTCCCTGTCTCTCTCTGCACCTCCCCTGCTCGCCTTCTCTCTCAAAATAAATAAACTTAAATACATACATACATACATACATACATACATAGAAATCCCCACAGAAAGAGAGGACATATGAAGAAAAGGCAGCAAGCCAAGTCAATCTTGGTACATCATATGTTCCAAAACCACTTGACAATTGTTTATTTTATTGGGAGCAAGGCACAGCATGAATTAGGTTTCACTGTAATTGTGTCCTGGAAGTAAATATGGTTTTCAGTGAAGAGGTCTTACCGATTCTAATGAAAGGGCTGTTACAGTCTTCTGTCTCAGATGGGGCGATGTCTGGAAAGGATCCTACCAACTGCCCAAGTTACAGATGTTCAGCTACAGAGTTACAGATGTACAGAGACATCAGTTACAGATGTAAGGACGCTCAGAAAGGTGAGTAACTTGCATGCGGCCGCCCAGCTAGCTAGGGGCATGCCTACGCCCCAGGTCTCACCTTTGGATTTCTAAGTGTACTGCTTTTTAACAGACCGTGAGTGAAGCAGGTTGCGGAGGGCAGATTTATGCCCAGTGTGCAGATCTCTTCTCCATTTATTAACGAGTTAGCCCAGCAGAACTAAAACCCTTTTTTCGTTTGTTTGTTTGCTTGCTCGCTTGCTTGTTTTAACGTGCCAGAAACTGTTAGAGGCACCAGGAATAACTTAGAAGCTGTCAGCTCCCTGCAGCAGCAGAGTGCACGTGTTGATTCACCCTTGAAGTAGAAACCTCTGCGATGATTTCAGATGTGAGGCCATGTTCAGCACACCCCCCGTTTCATATAATTAGATTCTAGGAAGAAACTCTAGGAAAGATGGTTGTCTGTTTTAGACGAGCCAAGCTGGAATGCTAAGGAGGTGGAGGGAGTTCTACTGGGACAAAAATCTGTACTGAGTCCATTTTCCCACGGGGGATGGGCTCTGCCCTGAGCACATGGGAAGTCCTGGGCGATGGGATTTCAAGAGAGAAGTACTGTTCTGCCCTCTGACGAGGGAATTCCTCTGTAGCCGTGGGCCAATAAAATTAGCCACAATTATGTCCGCTGTTTCTCAAGCATTTTGATTCAAAGTACTTTCAGAGCTTTTCCATACTCTTGATATTTCATTCTCACAAAGTCCTTAGATACCTAGTGGAAAGGACAGGAATGCATAGCTACAGATTACAAGTTATAAAGCAGAGGCAGCTGGCTGTCTTTCTGCCTGGGGTCCATCTTTACAATGGACCAGGACATAATGCTAGTTTATTGAGTGTATTTAAGTTCCTCTTTGGTAGTTTATAAAAGGTGCTGGCGGAGAGTAATAGGTTTGTCATGAGTGGATGTAAACGGTAAAGCATTTCGCTATATATAATGTATGAGGTTTAATGTAACATGTAACCATTGAGACAAAAGAGAAGTCATCCTGGGATGTTACCTGTCTCCACTCTGATGCCACTGCTCACATTTCTCTCTCTCCTTCTAGATCTGCTTTCAGAGACAATTTCTAGGCACGAAAGCCAAGCTCATTTATTCAGTCACTACTTATTTGACCTTAAAAAGAGTTATCGGTTAGATGTTTAAGCTCTCGTGTGTGTTTAAGAAAGAAAGATGGCTTTATATAGTTAGACGCATTTCTACAGGGAACCAAATCCTTTTAATTTTCCTGCATCTAACATGAAAGGATTTGGGGGTGGTGCTGGGAAAGGATTTATTTATGAATTTTCGGCCCAAAGTTGAAATGAGATGCGGTCTCTACTGAATTATCGAGATAAGGTTGTAAGGCACATAACCACTTGTAGCTTATATGAACTGGACAGAAATGAAGGTGCAGTTATAACCTGCACATATGTTTGCCATGAACTCTCATAACCAGTGCTTGAATTAAAATAGAAAATTTTGGGGCGCCTGGGTGGCTCAGTTGGTTAAGCATCAACTTCGGCTCAGGTCATGATCTCGCGGTTTGTGAGTTCAAGCCCCGCGTTGGGCTCTGTGCTGACAGCTCGGAGCCTGGAGCCTGTTTTGGATTCTGGGTCTCCTTCTCTCTCTGCCCCTCCCCCACTTGATCTCTGTTTCTCTCTATCGAAAATAAATAAATGGATAAAAAATTTAAAAAAAAATAGAAAATTTAAAGACGGTGAATGGATCATGGCAGGGGTTGGCAAGCTCCTTCTGACAAGGGCCAGACAGTAAATATCTTAGACTTTGCAGTCTGTATCATCTCTATCCCAACTACTCAATTCTGCCGTTATAGCAGGGAAACAGCTGTAGATAATATGTAAATGAATGTACGTAGCTGTATTCCAATAAAATTTTATTGATAAAAACAGGCGGCGGGCCAGACTTGGCTTACAGGCTTAAGTTTGCTGACCCCTGGTTTATGGTCTATTAAACTGAGGTAAAAATGGATGCTATCCTCAGAAATCAAGCTGTCTAAATGTAGAGGAATGGATTTGTTCCTCCCCGGGCAAAAGACAGACAAATGCAAAACAGGATTGGCATCTATTTTCTCAACCATTTCTATCTAAAGCATTGTCAATACCCAATGTTACTTAGCCTAAAGTGCTAGACAGTTAGGAAAACAGAAGTTCCACCTCGACCGCTCTAAAGGTTCACCTCTTTAAAAAAAATAGCTTTTCTACTTTATCACACAAGCAACAAATGTGCACAGAGGTTAAATAATAAAAACACAGATAAGCTAAAAAAAAAAAAAAAAAAAACAATGGCTTTGTAACACACTGAGCTATATCTTCCAAGCTTTGTTTCTACAAATGAGATCAAACATGCATCAAAACATGCACAGTTTTGTTTTATATTTTCTAATTTAACAAGAGATTGAGCTTTTGCTAAATTAAAAAGACATGCAATATCATCAGTCATTAGGAAAATTCAAACTAGAACCACAATGAGATATTGTTTCATATCCAGTATGGTATCAGAATTGAACAGACTGAAATACCGAGGTTTGGCAAGGACATGGAACACCAGGAATTCACATACACTGCTGATGGAGTATAAATGGGGGGCAGAACCACTTTGGAAAACTGGCCATTTTTTATAAAATTAAGCACACGTGCCCCAATGACCCAGTAACTCGACTCCTCCGTACGTACTTACGAGAGGTAAGGGTCTGCGTCCCCCACAAAGCACATACAAGGATCTTCAGGACAGTTTTAATTACAATAGGTCCAAAATGGAAACAACCCAAACTTCTATTGTTTGAGATGGACTGAGAACTCACGTCTATCGAAAGGAATACTACTACACAAAATAAGGAGCCAACAACTGAAACTAGCACCAGTATCAAAAACGCCTACAAACAAATGTTGAAGGAAAGACATGGGACACAAGAGAGTGCAAACCGTATGATTCAATGCATATGAAGTTCAACAGGTAAAACTAATCTCTGGTGAAAGACATCAGAACAGTTTACCTTAAAGCGTGACCACCACCAAAATCAAGATACGGGACGTTCCAAACCCAGAAAATTCCCTTAGTCTCTTTCTGCAGTCAAATGCTCTAACCCTGAGCTATCCCCCAACCCAATCTTGAGTCTCTTTCTAGTATCTTGACTTGAAAGGTGGTTAGAAGGATGTATATACCTTTATCAAAACTTATTAAACAGTTTGTTTAAAGTCCATACCATTAAGATGTGTAGATTATACCTTAATAAAGAGAAAAATGTTCTAAAATGTTATTGATTTTTGCCTTAAAAGGGAAGATCAAACAGAAAACTGAGAAGATACCCAGAATGGCAATATCTGATGGAGAGAGCTTTTATAAATTTTTTAAATTTATTTTTGAGAGACTGAGCGAGTGTGCACGCACATGTGGGGGGGGGGGGGCGGAGAGGGAGAGGGAGAAAGAGAATCCGAAGCAGGCTCCAGGCTCTGAGCTGTCAGCACAGACCCCAACCCGGGGCTCAAACCCACGAGCCATGAGATCATGACCTGAGCCAAAGTCAGATGCTCAACCACCTGAGCTACCCAGGCACCCCAAGGAGAGAGCTTTTAAATGATAAAATTTGAAATGGAACAAAGAGGAGAGCCAACCCTTGTTTTGAGGTGGCAATCTTTACTGACTCTTCAATTTCACGTCCATAATTATCTCTTTTGGAGTCTATGGTCATAAAGATTGTCTTGCTTTTCTAAACTCTTTTTATTCCAATTTGCAAAACAGGTGAGATTTCACTACATGGAAGGATGTCCTAAGGAAGAGCAACGAAAAATGTCAAGGACATCCTAAATGACATCTCCCAGTACTCTCTTTATAAGGACTCACAGGAGACATTCATCTCCAACATCAGTGTCTGGAAAATATGTGATTCTTCTGAATAATGAGGACATTCTCATCTTGTAGACACCAAGAATCCTGCCACGGACTTCATCCCTGTCTTGCTCCACCAAGAACACCAGAACCATATGCGACCCTCGTCTAACCTCATCTGACTCCAAAGGTCATTCTCCTCTTTTCCCTTAAGTCAATTAGTCTAACCATTTTGTTTTTAGTGCTATGGTTGTTGTTTTTTTAATTAAGATATAATTCACATGCCAGAGAGCTCACACTTTTAAAAGTGTGAAATTCAGTGGTTTTTAATATATTCATGAAGTTGTAAGACTATCTCCCTCAAAAGAAACTCATTA
The DNA here is from genome assembly GCF_018350215.1 of Panthera leo. Classification (NCBI taxonomy): domain Eukaryota; kingdom Metazoa; phylum Chordata; class Mammalia; order Carnivora; family Felidae; genus Panthera; species Panthera leo. Next base: position 141,574,581 of record NC_056687.1, on the reverse strand, counting down.
GCAGTCACCTCCCATTCCCCACTATCGCCAGCCTCTGGCAACTATTAATATACTTCTCATGTCTGTAAATTTGCCTATTCTGAACATTGGATATAGGTGAATTCATACAGTATGTAGCCTCAGGTGCCTGGCTTCTCTCACTCAGCATGACGTCTTCCAGGGTCATCTATATTGTACCATGTATCAGTACCTCATTCCGTCTTATGGTTGAGTATTCCACTGCATGGGTTATACTATCCTCCATTGGTCTCTTCATTAACGAATGGACATTTTGATTGTTTCTCCTTTTTGGCTGTTATGAATAACACTGCTATGAACATTCCTGTCAAGTTTTTGTGTGGACACATGTTTTCCTTTCTCCTGGGTACACATATGAGTAGAACTGATGGGGTATATATAGTAAGCTCTATGCTTAATTTCTTAATGAAGTGCCAAACTCTTTTCCCAAGTAGAGTCACCATTTTGCCATCATTTTATACTCCCACCAGCAGCGTGGAAGGGTTCAAATTTCTGTTTATCTGTGCCAACATCTGTTATCGTCCTTCTGATGTGGGTGTGAAGTGACAGGCCATCGTGGTTGTGATTTGTATTTTCCCCACGACTAAAGATGCTGAGCGTCATTTCACGTGCTTACTGACCATCTCTGTATCTTTTTTGGTAAAATGTCTTATCAAATCCATTGTCCACTTTTTAATTGGGTCGTCTTATTGTAGAGTTGTGATCTTTTTTTTTTTTTTCCAGTTTATTTATTTAGAGAGAGCAAACGTGAGTAGGGAGGGGCAGAGAGAGGGAGAGAGAGAGAGGATCCCAAGGAAGCTCAGTGCTGTCAGTGCAGAGCCCAGTGGGGAGCTGGATCTCAGCAAGTGTGAGATCATGACCTGAGCAGAAACCGAGTCGGATGCTTAGGACGCTTCACCGACTGAGCCACCCAGGTGCCTCAGTCGTAATCTTTTTTTTTTTTTTTTTAATTTTTTTTTTAACGTTTATTTATTTTTGAGACAGAGAGAGACAGAGCATGAACGGGGGAGGGTCAGAGAGAGGGAGACACAGAATCTGAAACGGGCTCCAGGCTCTGAGCTGTCAGCACAGAGCCCGACGCGGGGCTCGAACTCAAGGACATCGAGATCATGACCTGAGCCGAAGTCGGCTGCTTAACCGACTGAGCCACCCAGGCGCCCCAGTCGTAATCTTTTTTAACACTCCCCTGCATTCTTCAGAGATGGCACTGAGAGAGAAATCTCCATAAAAAGGGGTGGAGTTTGTTTATACTTATCTACTTACAGAAAAGCCACTTCCATTAGTTTTGATAGGTTTAAAGTCATGTTCTTTATCCGAACTTAGCTCTAATACACCACCCCACCAAACCTATGTCTTTATGTCTACGCTTCAGAAGCTGAATTAATTGTGCAACTGCCAAGGGGTATTAGGAAAGGATGTGCCATTTTTACAGCTTTCTTTTCTGCTGTCGGTATATATTAAACATTTTTTAAAAAGTAATAAAAGGACAAGGAAATTAAGATAGGCTTTCTGTAAATCTGAAACTGTTTCTTTGCACGTGAATGATCTCACAGAGAAATTACTCTGATGGTTGTCAAAAAAACAGAAAAAAAAGCATGTTGCCTGTGCTATCAGCCAAACCTTCGTGTTAACTTTTCTAAAGCAGTCTCAATTTGATCACCTACTCAAGTTCCCATTTGCCTTTAAAATGAATCCACATGAAAAGACACCTTATTTTGATTTTTTCAAATTATGGGAAAAAAGGACAGTCAGCTAATTACTGAACTAGTAGCTACCCAGGCTCATAAATCAACTTTGCTTATCCTACATACCTGAGTGGAATTTACTGACACTTCTGATAATTTAACATTTAAAAATAACAATACTCATCTTTTTTAAAAGCCCTTTATTAGTTGATGGCTGAAATAGCTTTCCCAAACACAACAAGCTGTAAAAGGATCCCTGGGCTATTACTGTGCCTGCAGTTCAGGGTACCAAAGGGAAAAAGCTCTTTAGGTGAGTCGATGGGATTACAGGTATTACATAACCATCCTTGGAGAACTCAGAGTAAATCAGGGATAATATCCCATCTCTGGCGCTCCTTACACATTCAAAGCTGCAAGTGAAAAAGGTCCCAAATGAAACGAAAAGGCGGAGGCAGAAAGGTCAACACGCTTTCAGAAGATATTTCAATGTGTTGAAAGGGAGAAGGATTCTTTTAATGAGAGGATGTTATGCTTCTCATCGGTGATAACACAATTTCTTTATGCACAGGATGGCGTGGCCCTCTCCAACATTCCTTCCGCGTTTCCATCTTTTTTTCCTTTTGACTGAGGTAAAACATTACACGTGTAGTTAAGTATATACCAGTTAAGGATTAGAGTGCCCAGCACTCCACAACCCTCCCTGGTATGCCTTTCAAGACCCAAGGGTAACCACTGTACTCACCTCTATCACGGACATTAGTTTTGCTCATTTTTAACCTTTTTAAAAAGAATTTTTTTAACGTTTGTGTATTTTCGGGGGGGGGGGGGGGAGGTGCAGAAATACGGGCACCGAGGATCCGAAGCTGGCTCTGAGCTGACAGCACAGAACCCCATGTGGGGCTTGAACTCACGAACCCGTGAGGTCATTACCTGAGCCGAGGCTTAACCGACTGAACCACCAAGGCGCCCCCGTTTTTAATATTTATACAAACGAAATTGTAAAGAATGTTCTCTTTTACTCTGAGTCTTTTTAAGTCAACATTACGTTTATGAGATTCATCTACGCTGTCCACATTTACCAGTAGTTAGTTCCTTTTTTTATTAACAGCTAGGTGTATCCATTATTTGAATATGTTGCAATTTATTTCCACATTCTACTGCTGATGGATATATGGCTTGTTTCCAGCTTTGGGCTATTATGGGTAAGCTGCTGTGAACATTCTTGTATATATCTTTCGGTGGGTCTGTGCGCTCATTTCTTTTGAAGATGTTCCCAGGACTAGCATCACTGAGTCACCCAGATATGTTTCGCTTTAGGAGACACTGCCAAACTCTGGCTCGATTTATACTTTCACCAGCCACATCTGAGAGTTCCACTTGCTTCACATCTCGCCAACACTTGGTGTTGTCAGTCCTTTTCATGTCAGACCTTCTGGCGGAGTAAAGCACCACATTTCGATTTCCTGGATGTACCTCTACCATTCGGGAACACAGAGCCGTGAAAAAGGCACTATTTGCAAAAACGAAATGGGTCTGCATTCTGTAGACCTGAATCCCGTCATCATCCTGGGGAATGTGGGGAAAGCCATCTCCAAGAGTTTGCTCAGCCCCAGGAGGCAGGAGGAAGTCCTGATGTCTCTCTTCCAGAAACAACTCACTGGGCCACATCCACTGCGGGGGGGGGGGGGGGGGGGTGGCAGCGGGGAGTACATTCTGGGCCTGCATATTTTCAGATTTCTGAGAGCTCAAAGTCCAAGGGCGCCTCAGCCAAGTTTCCATTTGGTTTAAAACTGCTCAAGCGCTTTGTTCTGTCACTTGCAGGACACAAACTGGGATTCCTTCACTCATTACATTTTGCACTGGAGTCTCTTCCTGTCCTCATTAAATCCCCTGAGTCGACAGAGTTTACTAGAAGCAACTTTTATCTTTCCCTTTGGACGAGCTGTATCATATGACTGGCTCCTAAGTGGGTCCATTTTGAAAGGCCAGTGGAAATCCTTAGTGCTATTTTAAAACAGATTTAAACAACGTTGCTGAACCAAAACACTGTTTCATAAGCCTGACCAAGTAATGTCATAAAACACCCCAACCCCCAAAACAAGCAAAGAAAAATGGAGAACTTGTATTCTCCAGCATCAAAACAGAACATTTCTGTCCTAAAAGTATTTTGCAAATCAAACAGAAATTTTTAAAGGCCACGTAGGTATTTTTACGTTGGTGAAATGAAGTCCTGGAACAGTCAAGTGTGAATTCGGGACACAAACATTCTTTCTCATGACGAAATAGGGTGTTGACTCTCCTTGGTCCCAGTACTAAAAAGATGCCTGTCTCCATTAATCTAGTTCATCGGATAATTGCTCAACTCTTTGTTTTCCAGCTTTAAAGGGAGACGGATGAGAGAAATAACCTAACGGTGAGAGTTAATATTTTTCGATGGCAGAGGGAGAAGAAACCGGTTTAAGTGCTCAATCCCACTCGAGGAAGAGCAAATTCAGACTGTACTCTATGCACGGATTTATTGAGCAATTTAGGTAGCCACCCTCCAGAGAATTGCTGTCACTGGGAGAAGGTACTTAAAGGGCCATGTTCATCGCCCCGGAACACAGGGACTGCGGGGAAATTTCGGGTTGCTATTTTCAACGGCGACATTTGTTTCCAAACAAAAGGCTCTCTGCCAGCTATTTTAGAAGCACTTGCATATTTATTCAGTCAACTCTGTGCTGGGGATTGTCTTTGGGCACTGAGGTTTTATCAATGTCTATTTAAAGCAGAATGAAACACAGCTCAAGATGGAAACATAGAATATTTCCAGCCTAGAATGTGAGATGCTTCCTTTTCTTACAGCGCTGGTATCTGGTTTCTCCCTCGCTCCCTCTCTGCAATTGCCACCTGTCTCACAATCTTTGGCATGTCCTCGTTTAATTCCTGCTGTTTTGTTTTTAGCAGCACATAAAATAATAGTGTGCTTTAACAAATTATAGATTTGTTGAAATATGGTGTGTGTGTACAGCTTTGAGAGACAGCAAATCTTCCCTGTTAGGACGTAGTGACAAGCTCCATCTGGCTACGTCCACCACGGAACTAGACAAGGGTGAGACTGCCTTTTATGCAAGGGATAATATGCTAGAATTTGTATGGTGCAAGTTAAGGAAGGACACAAAAGGGAAAATGTAAAAATGGGCTCATTATGTCAGTGGGGCTGAATTCAAATCTGTAATTCTTAGAAAGATCAGATGAAAGTTCCTGACTCAGAATCTCTACTCTTCAATTTCTCTTTACCTCCAGTTCATTCCAGAAGTATCTACTAAGTATAAGGCACTGGGCTTTTGGTTGCAGACTCAGATAGGAAAGACACTCTGTGCCTGCCCTCAAGATGCTTATAGCCAGTGCAGAGAACACCTGTGTATGTTCTCTCTCTCTCAATCTCTCTCTCTCTCTCTCTCTCTCTCTCTCTCTCTCACACACACACACACACACACACACACACACACCCCTACCTACTTCCTGGACTCAAAAACGAGTCTGACTTTTGAAGTCACCCAACAGAGGGGTCACTAACATGTCATACTGTAGAGAGGTAAGACTGACCCACACCTGCTTCCTGTTGTTAGAGAAACATGCACGCATATTTGGGAGTACGGTGGCTTGAAAGATGAGCAACAGCGAAAGCCGGGGACGGCCATCACAGGCAGAGAGGGCAGCAGGCACACCCTGAGGCTCCATCACACGACAGGCATGCTGAGTAGTCAGTGGTGACGACTGTGGGGCGGGGGCAGTTTGAAGAAGCATAACAGGAGGTCAGTGTCCCGGGCAGGCTGGGGCAGGCTGAGCCAGCTGTGCAGGGCCCTGCCCACACTGATACACTTGGAATGGATTCTGTAAGTGATGAAAGGCCACGAATCCCAGGGTCCCCTCTGGCTGAAGTGACACTTTGGTTTGTGGGTGTCAGGCTTGAGCCCCAAGGACAAACATCAAATTTAGGAGTACCTTTTGTCTTGAGTAAACAGACCACTGGGCCAGAAGGAACATTAGCTGTTCTGCATAGTCACTAAGGACAGTACTGATGATCCAATCTTTGGAGGCCAGAATGGGTCATTATCATAGCAGGACGAAGAGGGACAAGAGCTAACACTTGGCTAAGAAATGCCTTTAGTTCCTACTATATATTCATTCATTCATTCCTTACAATACCCATGTGAGGTAGGTACAATTATCATCTCGGTGCTACAGACAAGGAACCGGAGGCACAGAGATGCTAAATAACCTGCCCAAGATCACAGAGCTACGTGAGTAGTGGGCTGGGATCAGAATCCAGGCTGTCCGTCAAGTCTGTGCTTTAAGCCACAACAATACCTTGCTGCTCTTCAGAAGGGGGAGTCAACAGTGCAGTCTGAGGTCTCCCCTGTTACTCGTATTCCACCTCCAAAGTTCACCTGACCCTTGAAATCCCTCCAGGACAGATCCACCCGCTCATTGGGCCTTTGTTGTATCAGGACAGGACTAAACCCTGAGGATCCAAGAAAAGCAAGACCCAGCGGCCCATCCTTGAGTTGTGCACAGCTCAGGATGGGGGAAGGGCAGAGGGGACCTCAGCAAGACAAAGGCGGGTCAATGGTCTACTCAACAACAACTGTAGCAATACAGGGGGCTCTGGAAGGGGCTGAGGCTCCCCCAGAATCTGCTCTATTCCTGTCAAGATGCAAGAACACCTGACCAACTAACAGATAAAACCAGAGTTTCTCTAACTTCTGCCCTTCCTGTCTTACCTTTATGATATCTCACATTAGAGGCCACTATACTCTTTCTAAATTGATTTTTTTTTTTTTTGCCTAAATAAAATTTAGAGAATTTTATATTACGACTATAAAGACGACAGCAGTATCGTTTGACATAAATCGCAGTTAAAGGTAAAAATAAACAGGGTTTTCAGGTTCACTGCCTAAAGTTTTGGTGGAACACAGCCATGCTCGTTCATGAAGCTTTCACGCAGCAATGGGAGAGTCAAAGAGTTGCAACAATCACTGAATCGTCTGCAGAGCTTAAGATATGTAGTGTCTGGTCATTCAGAAAGTTTGCATTCCTCTGAAATAAACAGCACTTCGTCCTAACTAGGTTAGGAAGGCTGGTTGCCTGTCTTGTCTCCATTAAAAAGAGGGAGTAGCAAACGTTCAAGAGGTACTAATTAAGGATGGACCGGCATCAAACTGAGATTTTCCCATTAGTAATAAATAGATGGGGTGACTACTGAAAAGGGAATGACTTTATCACTGTACGATTTGGTATTACCGCGTACTAAGTTTAGTACTCCCCCAAATTAGGTTTCGGACGCTGCCTGCGGCATTTACTCTAGGGAAAACACTGTATTAAACCATTATGTGCGTTAAATTAAATCATACGTAAATGCCCGAAAATGTGATTTGGGAGCACAAGGGGGTGAAGGTACTGAAACGGTGTAGCGTTAAATGCGCCCAAGAACTGCACTGTTAGAGAAGCAAGGCGTGGTTGAAAAGATACTAGGAGGGGCGCCTGGGTGGCTCAGTCGGTTAAGCGTCCGACTTTGGCTCAGGTCATGATCTCACAGTCCGTGAGTTCGAGCCCCGCGTCGGGCTCTGTGCTGACAGCTCAGAGCCTGGAACCTGTTTCAGATTCTGTGTCTCCCTCTCTCTCTGCCCCTCCCTGTTCATGCTCTGTCTCTCTCTGTCTCAAAAATAAATAAACGTTAAAATTTTTTTTTTTTTTTTAAAAGAAAAGATATTAGGAGCTGGGTTTAGGACCCACGGGTTGAAGCCGCCAGTGAGACTGCCGGCAGGTTTCTTCGTGTCTCTGAACGTCAGGACACTGAGGACCCGAGCATTAGTCCCTTCCGGCCTGCCACAGGAGATGACTCAAAGTCCTGGGAGACTTTGCTGTTGGTAAAGGGCTTTGTGACCATCAACTGTCATATTATCACCCATGTTCTCTGCAGTCCTCCTGCCATATGGCTAACAGCTAAAGCAGTGCTGAGGAACAGGCCAGCGGGTAAGATCTGGCTGCGTGAAGCGAGATGGACTCAGGAAGGGTGGGCCGCAGGGTCCCAAATAAACGTCGGGGAGAGATGGCAGGTGCCACAGGGGCAAACAAAGAAGGAAGCAGGGAGTGGAAGAGACTTTGCTTCTCTGGTGATCTGGGGCGAACCGGACGCTGCCCGGGAGACCCCGATGGCCTCACCTTGAGCTGATGGACGCAAGGAGGGGCCCAGGCGCCCTTTCTAACACCCCAGTTCGGTTTTCCCCATGGAGTTGGGTTCCACGATACCAGGATCCCATCCCGTTCTCTGATTACACACGTCCCAGCATCTCCGGGCAAATGAGCCATCTGCCTCCCAGTTTACAGTAGCTGAGGAAGGCGGGTATTTATTTTAGAAACTATGCTTACAAGCTTGATTTTTAACGCTGTGACATAATATTTGGGGCTGTATATCTACACTGTGGCGTCATAAACAATTCAAAACGAGTAGAGCCTGTGCCCTTCACTTTTCTCCTGAAGGAGGAGCAGGGCTGTGTAGTTATTATAGTAAAAAGCAGTAAAAAGTTATTACAGTGGCAGCAGCAACCAGGGCCCAGAGCAGAGCCTGGGTGCCGCCAGCAGAAGAACCCCGAGAGAACAGCTATCATTATTCAGGGTCTGCCGTGGGCCAAGCAGGGTGCTAAATGCACCACCCTCATAAGGTCCAATGCACGAAACAATCCAGCAAGGTTGCCCCACGTTGTCGTCAGCCAGCAGTCAGTCAGTTGCACGTAGGACAAAATTATACCTCTTGCCAAAGATGAGGCAGCTCGAGGGTGGGGTCAGATTTGAACCCAGCTCAGGCTACCTTCAAAGCCCTCTGTTCCTTTGCTCTGCTCTGTCCTATGGTGTCATGGAAAGTTCTCCTTTTTCTAAGGTGAGAATGTGCTGAGTGCCCCTTTACCAGGAGACAGGCTGCAGGGAGAAATGTGTTAGTAAAGCTGAAGGAATTTTAATACTTCCTTTGCAGTCGGAGTGTTAATGGGCTTGAAGTCCCACAGTGGCACTGACATCACTGGGCTGCCAGTGCCCAAACGGAATTTGTTTTTGTTTTTTTTTTTTTAACTCCCAAACAGATGCAGGAAAACCTTAACATTTGGCAAGTGGAAAGGGACAGCACATTTTTACTTTCCAGCTTCCGTGACATTTTTAGATACAAAAATATAAAGTTTCCAGCCTTTCATTTACTTTTGGGGAGCTCTTTGGGGATTTGTGTGTGGTGGGGTAAAAGGAAAGGTGGGGGTTAATGCCACCTCTCTGTTGAGAAGAACAAAAAGATCATGCCGAACCTTGGGAACGCAGTAACAGGCTAGGACGTAACATGGGAACAAATGAAGAAATAAAGTAAAATTAGAAAGACGCTAAGTGCCCTGATGATGATTTTTATGTAATTTCCCAAGTACACAAGGCAACCTACAATACGAATTTCCTCGTTATAAAGCCAGTAAAATCCAGCCGTAGAACCAAAGAGCACATCGATATAATTTGTGCATCAACAAAAGTGATTTTAACTGAGGTTAAGTGCCTTTAATCCAAAAGGTTTGTTTTAATGTAAGTTTAACAGTAAAGGGGAAATGAAACACAGAACAACAAAAACCTCTCGTGGAAGTATCAAAGTGTCCGTGCAAAGCATATTCATTCTATCCAATCGACCCATGGGGACATTCATGTCCAAAGTATAAATCAGAATTTAGAGACTTCATAAAAAGCTGTTTTTAAGCTCAATGTGCCCCAAATGAGAAGGTGTCAATGAGCACTTAGGGACTCCTAAATTCAGAGATTATTCAATCGCTTTATTCTACAAATATACTTAGGCAACCGTCAGAGGAAAAAAATGCTGTGAAATTAACACTAAACCACATTCTCAAACAAAATCAAAGGCATGTTTTGCCCACCACTCAAAAGCACGGCCCACATAAACATAAGTTCAAAGGCAATTTGAAGAGGTTCCTTTATAAATTAATGACCAGTGATTTTCAGAAAGAAAAGAAACAGAATGGGGGTGACAGCCACAGTAACCTCCATGGTTTTTCTGTTACATACATGGGGCAAAGGCATCCGATCTCTAAGGCCAGAGACCCAGGGAAACCTGGGCAAACGTCAGAGGCATCCAAAGCCCACAACTTCCCCTTTATCATGGCACATGAGTCTTGCTTCTGATCTGCTTTTTATCTTTCATTTTCCTAATGGCCTCCTGACCCCAATGTCTAGCTAATCCTTGGATCCCCCTTTTTGTCAGTGAGCAACCTGACAGCCAAGGACTGGCCAGGTGAGCCCCAAATCCCACCACTTACCCATGTTAGCCTCTGCACCTTTTTGGACTTTTGCCATGCACAGTTACACAAGATGCCCACCATTTTCCATAGCAAATCCACGAGAAGATCTAATGTCCTCCAGGGAGAGAACTGACAAGAGGAAGCTCATTGTAGAAACACTGTTGTCTAAACAGGATTAAAAGCATCGGTTCTCACATCATGCCCAGGCTGTCAGTCAACACTAAAGGCTCTCTTACTCGGGTAGAAAACACAAGCCGAAAGAAGCTGAATAACTCGTTCTGGGCCCGCAGCAGAGAAATGAATGACTTAGAGTTCAACAGAGGCATGCCCAGAACTGTTTTGTGCCTGGCAACTTTTCAGGAAGTGAAGCTAGGGAGATGTCACATTTGGTTGTCTTTTAAAATAGCCACATTTAGGGGACACCTGGGTGGCTCAGTCAGTCGAACGTCTGATTTCAGCTCAGGTCATGATCTCACGGTTCATGGGTTCTGGCCCTGAGTCGGGCTCTGTGCTGACAGCTCAGAGAATGGAGCCTGCTTTGGATTCTGTGTCTCCACTCTCTTTTTGTCCCTTCCCTGCTTGTGCTCTCTCAAAAATAAATAAACAAACTTAAAAAAATAAAAAAAATTAAAATAGCCACATTTCGGGACACCTGGATGGCTCAGTTGGTGGAGCATGTGACTCATGATCTCAGAGTCATGAGTTCAAGCCCCACATTTGGCATAGAGCTTACTTACAATCTAAATAAGTAAATAGATAGATAGATAAGCAAACCACACTTAATCACTTCATTAATCTAACTTCATTGACCAAACGATCATGCTAACTTCCAGGGCTACTAAGTGAGGAAGACATGATGCTTGCCTTGCCTTTTAGGAGGTTATAATCAAGCTAGGGAGCCCATGCTGTGCGAAGAATCACACTATAATAGGTTGGCAGTTCACGGAGGCATGTTCGAAGCTCTATAGAAATATGGGGCAGAATGAATTGTGTAGAATGTGGGGTAGGGCTCAGGGAGTCTTCTCAGAAGAAAAGACATTTCTGCCGGCTCCTAAAACTCCAGTCCAGGGCACGGCCTCTACAGAAACATGGAGCCGTGAGGCTCGCGGGTCCGCATGGCCCAGGGTGGCCGGCGGCTGGGGTGTCTATTGGTAGGAGAGGAACAACTGTCCCTGGGAGATGAGCTGAGCGTGAGCTCATGGAGCAGCCAGAGTGGCATATGGGACCACGGGGTGAGCCACCTAAGCGGAAGTAGGCAAAGTATGGCCTTTGGGCCAAACCCAGTTCTCTACTGTTCCTGTAAATAAAGTTTTATTGGAACACAACCAATCTCTGTTTATGTACTTTCTGGGGCTCCTACAGAGATCACATGGCCCACAAAGCCAAAAATATTTTCTATTTGCCCCTTGCAAGAGAGTTTGCTGACCCCTGGCTTAAGGATTTCAGCTATGCATTTGGATGCCTGTAGCTGGCCAAATGCATATGGCCAGGCTTTCTCTACTCCCACAGTCTCTCAGTGGCATCGTCTTAAATCTTCCCCTTCCCCATCATGGACAATTAGTGGTTTATCTGTATCATAAGCTTGTCGGGACATCTCTTTCACGATCCCACATTTTATGTCTTCATTTATTCTTTTTTATTTCTTATTTTAGGGCCACATACTTTCCTTTGTGGACATCATTTCAAGCCTCCCACCCCACCAGCAGAAGCTCATCACTCAACTTTGAGACATTTTGCTTCCTTTGCCTCCTCCCCAAGTTCTTCATAAATTTTTGTACCACTTCCAGAATGCTGCTGAAAATCGATTTTTTTCACTTGCTGCTACCGCTTTCGAATCTCATGCTTTGACAAATAGCTATTTCTCTGCAGAAAGGCTCCCTTAGTTTTACAAAGCCCTTGGCAAATATAAGGCATACCCACCAGCACTTACAGAACAGAAGAGCGAAGAAATAATCCTGCTTTCCTGATCCCCCACACCCAAGGATTTCTTTTACTAGTAAATCCCCTTATACATTTAAAACCAAATTTGGGCTATAAAAATTAAATTTGCACACGACTTTCTAGGGGGTACATCTCTAACATACAACAAGGAGTGTGATTATTGTTTAATTAACCACTTGGAATAGAGTCGAGTCAAAAAGAGAAGTCAGAGGTTTAAAAGCTGCTTTTTATGGCAGGTAGTATATATTACTATCGGGATCCAAATCCCAGCACTGGCCCTTACTAAATGTGTTACTCTAAATTAATTAACCTCTCTGCACCTAAGTTTCCACATCTGCCTAAAAAAAAGGGGAAGAATGGGATTGTAACTCATCTTTCTCATACGGCTATTGTTAGGCTTGAATGGGACAAAGTATTAAAAACGGTTAAGAAGTCCCTGGCGAACAGAAAACACCTTGCCTATGTTAGCTATTACTATAATAGGATTTTCAGGTTTCTTTCTTTCCTTCAACAGCACAAAGAATAAGAACATACGGGGAACAGCACCGTGGGACGGGATAGGGCTTGGTGGGGACATTGTAAATTTTTGCCTCAGGTCTTTCTGATTAGCTACATAGGGATTCTTTCCTCCCACACTCCTGCCCCATGTGGTTTGGGTGGGGTGGACCTCGAGGCCCGGCTCCTGAGATTGGCACATGACTGAGACCTAGCCAATTACAGCGGTCTACCCCTCCACCACCCCCAAGGTGAGACAGTTATACAAGGGCACGTGACCCAAGTTAGGCCAATGAGAACCAGTTCCTGGGCACTCATGAAATGATGGGGACCCACACCTCTCTGTCAGGTTGGTGGCCATCTTGAGTAGCCATATGTAAAATCTTCCAGAAAACCAAACCAACATGGTAAAAAAAAAAAACAACAAAAAACAAAAACCATCTATGGGAGACAACGAGGAGCCACGCCCCCAAAACGACCTCGAGCCCTTGCATGCAGTCATGTTACTCTGGACCGTCCAATTGCATGTGCCGATTTTTTAAGCTTATGCCAAGTTTGAGCTGAGTTTTCTGTCGCTTGCACCCGAAGAGTTCTGGCACATACTAATGAATCGTCATGACCTATGGCAAGAATTGAATGCAAATCTTATGCATCTTGGTACCACAGAGAAAGCACGGCCAGAAGAGGAAAGGCTTGAACTGTAGCCTTGGTTCTGTCTTGAGCCAGTTGGGGATTGCTGGGAAAACCGTTTCACCTTTCTGGGTCCCAGTGTGCTTGTATGTCAAATGAGAGAGGTGAGTGAAAATCAATCTCTAAGATCCCTTTTCAGTTCTAACATTCTAGGAGTCTCTATTATTCTTGGGTTCATTTCAGTTGCGAGTATCTTGGTATAACCGGTTACCGATTCTCATATTTTCCTGCTTCTTTCTGTTTCAGCTTAAAAAATGTTCTATTAGACCCTAAGTCTCTCTACTCCAAGCATTTATTCCTTCCCCTTCAATTTCCTTCGAAGGAAAATATATTTATTTTTGTATACTTGGGCATAATGATCCCATTTTCTTCTCATTTATATATTTTTAAATCTAATTAAGGTGATAAGTTCCTTGAGGGTTGAAACTAGAGTTTTCCTGTGGGCGTAAACATTATTTTTTTTTTAATTGGCAACCGAGCTGCCAGTTTTTACAGAGCAGCAGGATATGGGTTTTAAGTAATGTAAGCAGGAAATGGGTCTCCAGCCCACACAAAATAAATGCAAAAGTACTGCTTTACCCTGCGTCCACATCTGGCTTACTCATTTATAATTTCAGCCTAGACTAAAATTCTCCCACAGAACTGCAGCGTGACTGACCTCCATGTCTACAGAAGGTGAGACCAAAAATGGAGTGTCAGGGGATCATTCTGTGAGTCTCACTTACACATATAAAAAAATCTGGCTACTTCAGGGCAACGTTGTGCTCTTCAGCGGTAGGGTCTGGGGCCCGAGCTAAGTTAGTATTAGCTCTGTATCTCCATATTCATTGATTTTAAGTAATTCGATAGCTCTAAAGCTTGGAGGGAGCAAAGAGAACTGGCTGAAATGTGGTCAACTGACCCCTCATCCACAGATAGAAGTTTCCAGGGGAAAAAGACCTTCCCAGGAGGTATGGGAGGATGCTACCCTATCTGATGACCCAGTCCATTCTTGCTCATCAGGACCCTAAAATATGACTAAGACCCCAACCTCAACTGCCTTAACCACACCTCTTGGCAAATATAACAAAACTTGCTGGAGGCAGTTGGTTTAGCGATTCAGTCCAGCTCTTCAGGGTCCAGTTTCTGTCTGTCTTTCCACTCTTCTATCTACAGTGCCTTCTTTGTCCTCGAGTTGGAGGATAGCTACGAGGGGCACTTGTGGCTACCTGCTTCCTTGTCCACATACATCGGAAAGGAGGGCACTTCTGTCCTAATATTTTAAGCGTGAGTCTTTTGTCCTGTTTGGGTAATTTTATTTTGGTAAAATTTCAAGTTTGCTCCAAAGTTGCAAGAATAGTACAAAGACCTCCTGTACGCCCTTCATCTAGATTCACAATTCTTCATAAGTAATAATATAGAACAGTATATTACAGTGCTATAATCTATAATCCGTATTCAAATTTCACTCACTGTCCCAATAATGTCCTTTAGAACTATTTCCCTCTGACCAAGAATCCGATCTGGATTATGCATTGCATGATTAAAAGAGACTGGCATGTCTCTTTTAATCTGGAACAGTTTTTCAGTCTGTCTTTGCCTTTCATAATGTTGGCATTTTTGAAGGCACTAGTTTTTTTTTTTTTTTAAATTGCGTTGCTTTCCTATTATTGAGTTTTCAGAGGTTTGTATATTTTGTTTTATTTTTTTAATATTTAAAAAAATATTTATTTATTTTTGAGACAGAGACAAGAGCGTGAGCGGGGGAGGGGCAGAGAGTGGGGGAGACACAGAATCCGAAGCAGGCTCCAGGCTCCGAGCTGTCAGCAGAGAGCCCGACATGGGGCTCGAACATGCGAACCTCGAGATCATGACCCGAGCTGAAGCCAGCCGCTTAACTGACTGAGCTACCCAGGCACCCCAAGAGGTTTGTATATTTTAGATACAAGTCCTCAATCAGATGTGCAATTTGTAAGTAATTTCTTCTAGTACGTGACTTGTCTTTCCATTAATTCCATAGTATCTGTTGGAGAGCTGACATCTTTTTTATTTTGATAAAGTGTAATGTGTCTTTTTATTTTTTGTGGAGGCTGAGCCTGAGTTTTGAATTCATTCTCGTTGGACTGGCCTACATCACAGATTCCCACCATGAACCAGTGACATGGAATATGACGGGTGGCTGGGACACAGAATAGGATGCTTGGCTTGAGTCAACGGAATTGTTCCCCGTCCTGCTGTTTTTCCTCAAGTACGGAAACCCAAGAAACGGAAAGGCATGCTAAACCCTAGGCACATTTAAGAGAGGTGAAGGGACAGAATGGATATTGGGCAGCCAAGCGACATTCCCTAGAAGCAGTTCCAGGCAAAAAGCCAGTCGGCCAGCTGAGCAGCACTGCTTGGCCCTGGGGGCTTTCCGTCCTCAGTCTCCCCACCACCCAATGGCCACATTTCCCAGTTCCAAAGTCCGAGAGCCCTGGACCTATAACATGAGCCTTCGAACCAGGCTGCAAGATCATGGCTGAGGTTCCTGGCTTTTTGTCCCAAGGCTTCACTCACACTTCGCCTTCACCAAATCCCCGAGTAACAGGATGAATAAAGTAACAGCCATCACATTCAGTGCTTCACCTTCTACACAACCCTGCGCCGTCCTTAGGCCTGCCTGAGCCAAGCCATTTGCCTGTTGTCGCTTCCTTGTTCCCTTCACGTGAAAGCACCAAAGAGAGAAACGTAAGGATGAAAACGTTGGCAGTGTATATATACGCTGTCTGTATTAAGTGACGTACATTTCAAGTCCCCATTATCAGATGTTTTTGGACCACTCATTTTTAATTCATTCAAATGTTCTCTTTCGCATTAAAAAAAAAAAAACAACCCCGCAGAATTCTTTGGCAGAGGGGGGTGGCTGGGACAAAAAAAAAAAAAAGCTAAATCGAATTTGGAAACATGCCAACGTGCCAAGTTTCTAAATATTTCTTCCACAACAAAAGGTTTACACTCCCTTCCCTCTGAGAAAGGGCTAATTATTACTACTGTTAATATTCATGCCTCTTGTCTTCTTTTGTTCTCAGGGACACGGGCACAACTCTGTTCCCACGGCCAGGACGGGGAAAGGGCGTCTCTAAGTGGCGATGCGATGCGCTAGTCATTGGTGGCTCGACAACAACACACAGTGAGTTGGGACCGCTCTGAAACACACATCTGCTATCCGCAGCACACAGCTCCTGCCTTGTCCCCAGCTGCCACTCAGGCTTGATCTGAAAATCCCCACGGTTATTCTGTTTTCAGCTCACCTCTGTTTACACCTAGCCTTGGCAATCTATCCTTAATGTCATATGGGAATTCCGCATGCTATGCCCTCCACAACTTGATTCTGGAAGCTGAGCAAGTCCTATATATAGGTAAGCCAAAGGAGGAAAAAGGAAAGTTTTTGAGACTCCACTTACATTCTTTGGACATTCCCACTTCAAAGCACTTCTGGAGTCGGCAGTACTGGCATCGATTCCTGGTGACTTTATTAATAACACAGTTCTTATCTCGGTGACAAGTGTAAATCATGTTCTTCTGAATACTTCTGCGGAAAAAACCCCTGCAAGCGAGGGAGAAGGTGAGTAAGAAAATGAACTGGTAAGTTTCGTGCGAGATCAAAGCCAGCCTTATCAATGCATTGATTGCTTGGTCTGAGTAACGAAGGGAGGGCAGCAGAAAAGTTAACTTATTTAAGCCTTCAAATCCTCGTGACATATTAATAGCTCTCCCTTTGTTTCAAATCAGAAAGCCCCTTTTTAATCAAAACTAGCCATGACGGTTAGCGTCTTGCTAAAGGGAAATTAATACCAACTTGAGTCACTTGAGAAACAAAATGCAAGACCTGGGTTCCCTCCAAACGGCCTTAATTCATAAGCGGCCCCCTTGCTGGCCAGAATGACTTCAGGTGAGCCTACCATCAAGAAACACAATATACGAGGCATCACATTTGCAAAAGAAATAAGATTCATGGAAGAATTTGGTCTTTTCAAAAAAAAAGTCTCTTCCAATTTTTTCCCCACATATTTAGCTCATTACAATATTTCAAATATGATGTAATTTATACAGTGTTTAGACAAATATGATCCAAGACTGGAAGCAAGGCGTAAAAATGACTGCCCATTTAATGGCACAGGAGAGCTGTGCTGTCCAACATGGTAACCACTAATCCCAGGTAGCTGTTTAAATCAAAATTAATAAAAATGAAATAAAATTTAAAATTCGATTCCTCAGTTGCAGGAGCCACATTTCAAATGCTCGATAGCTACATATAGCTAGTGGACAGCACTTACATGGAAGATTTTCATCCTGGCAGAAAGTTCTCTCGGGCAGCACTGTCCGGCAACATGGACTTTTTGACAAGCTTACCCAAGAGTCATCTAACATTCTTGGGAAATGTAACTTTGTTTGACTTACTATTTACTATCGATTGGTCACAGACTCTGTAATGACTGTAGAAGACAGATAAATTACAAATATATTTGTTAAGGATAGGTGTAAAGATTTCTGTCTGGCTGAAATAGAACCAAAGAGTACTGTTTTATCGCCTTGGAGGACATTAACCAGTATTGTACCTAACTTTGAAGTCTTACTCCAGCATTCTCTTTTCTTTTCACTTTATCTATCAATCAACCTGCCTACCTAGACATTTTGCTCAAATCCCCCTTTGAACCAGTTTTGTTATCCTACCATTTCTCTCATGACTGGGTTCGATAAATCTTCAAATACGTGCTTACTGAATATTTGACAGAGTTATTACTTTTCAACTTTCTGAAAATTATATTTTGGCAAAAGAAGCAATTTATCCTGATTTCTGTGAAATACTGATGAAATAAAGCAGACGGTAGGCTCATGAGCCCATGGTGACTGCCTTTTCCTCTTTGTCCTCACCATTTTTACCGCACAGTTTCGTAGACGATGGATAGTCGAGAGATGCTTGTTACGCAGACGAATGAACGGGGAGTGAAGGGCACATACCTGCTGTCTTTTCTCTCTCCTGATCGCCCAACAAAAACCTCTATGTTGCTAAGAGTATTGAGAGCAGGGTGGTTTGCCTTCACAACTGTGATGTGACTTTCACCCACATCAGAAACAATTCTCTTGGATCTAAGAGACGCGTCACCAAATGTGCTGAATGGCACAGAAGACTCACTGAGTTCAACTTTCCCTGTAATACATTCACACTCCAGGAACCAGAACTAAAAACATTTAAGGCTGAAGCACATTAACAACGAAAGCTCGTGTAACACACGTTGTTTAGGATATTTACGTGGGTACCCTAGGATTTTAATGTCCAAATAAACATATTTTTACTGGCATGGTTCAACTGTAAACGCCTGGAAATCTTGCTTAAGGTTGCAACTCCAGTCACATCCCAGACACACACATCTTCCAAGAAAACGCAGTTTATTTTTGTACCTCTGGAGCTACAAATATGCCCCAAATCTAAAATAACAGGTTACAAATACTCCGAAGCTTTAATAGCATCTGTGCAGAGCGGTCACCTCAAACATATCTTTTTATGCAAAAAATATACCTACAGGACACTTTTGGCTGCCAGATGTACAAACTCAATTTACAGAAACTTCCTTGCTCTCCTGCCAAGAAACACTGACCCGATGGAAGATCTGGTCTTTCCTGCATGTGTGAAGCAAGTGGCCAAAGGTGACCTCCTCCATTTATTAAAAACTAAGTATTTAGTTCAGCAGATGCTTAGTGAGCGACCAAGAGGGGGACCAAAACAATCTCGTGATGCTCAAATGAAAGAAGAAGAGAGAACTGAAGAACTTTATGTTGTCGCTACTTGCCCAGCCATTGTGGTTCAGTAACAGTGATGGCAGAAACTAAACAGGACTCGGTTTTCCAAATCAGATTTTTGGCTAGATATCAGGAGAAGGTCTAAGTTTTCAGTAAATCATTTCCACCACGGTGGAATACTTGCTGACTAAAATAGATGCTGGGAGGTATTTTGATACATGGACTGGGTAAACAGAAAACCCCCCTGAGGCCGGAGTGATATCTGCATTCTACAAATTCTCCCCCCAGTAGTTGTGGGGAATTATCATTTAAACCTCGTTTCCTTGACTGCTTTGAGGACCTAGCGTGTGCATGTGTGTGACACTGTGCCCCGTGCCACCTAAATTTTAGCTGCTTAATGTTTTTTCTTAGGCTGACTCTAAATTCTAACATTACTTAAAATGGAGACCTTTAATCTCTGGCTTCCTTTGAAAGCCAGCACTGGCTTGTCAATATCAAAAGGCAAATAAAACACAAAAGTCAAACGAAACAATAATCAGATGTTATTTCGCTCTCCCTGGATACGAGATCTGCTAGGGGCTTAAAGCTCCAGGCCTTATCACTTCCTGAGACAGATCAGCACTGACTTGAGACTATCACTGAGGAATTCAGAGAAAATGTTTCTCATTCGGTGGTTCAGCGAGAGTTAAAGCCACAAATCTGTGCCAACCTAAAATCAGAAGCCTCATACTTGGAGAAACAAAACTGCAACCCAAATCTTGTCACATGTAAAAATGGGTTTAGAAGTACTGAATTCAAAGCGTGATAGTCCTTGAAGCCAGTAGATGGGCAGAAACATACCTAGAGGAGAAAACACTGAAAAGTTGAGCATATAAAAGGAAGGATTTCAGGGGCACCTGGGTGGTTCAGTCAGTTAAGCGTCCCATGCCTGTTTTCAGTTCAGCTCATGATTTCCTGGTTTCTGGGGATCGAGCCCCAGAGCCCCACATCGGGCTCTGGGCTGCCAGCGTGGAGACTGCTTGGGATTCTCTCGCTCTCCCTCTCTCTGCCCCTCCCACCCCTACCCACCCTGCGTGCAAGCTCTCTCTCAAATAGATAAATTTAGAAGAGAAAAAAAAAAAAAAAAGGAAAGGAAGGAAGGATTTGGTTCCATTTGGAGGAGCAGCCCGGGGTTGGGGCGGGTAGGAATAGGTAGGAGGCAGTAGAGGAAGGGCACGGGAGAGGAGGTCTAGGTGCTGGACTGCAGCCTCCTCATTATCACTGACCCAGTCACAGCCCTAGGAAGCGAAGCTCTCTCATCTTCTAAGTGAGGGGCTGGGCAGCTTATTTCCCAGATCCTTTCAGGGTGTACATCCCAAGTGTGTCATTGCACCAGAGAGTGACAAATTGGGATGCCTTGAAAGTGAAGATGAAGGAATTTCTGCGAGCAAAGAAAATGGCCAAGGAAAAGGAAGACTAAGGAAGAAGAGGCCGTCCACCTGCGTGGGCAAAAACCGTAACCTAGCGGGGACTAGTCTAGAGTTACTGGCATCACAATTTTCTCACTTTCCCGAAACATCCTTTTCCCAGTAAACCCCCAAAATGCTGTCAAGTCTTCAAGAGCTAGTTCACCTCATCCAGGAAGCCTTCCCTGAGTGATCCAAGCACACAGGAATGCTTCCTCTTCCAGGTAACCTTGGTATCTTGCTTACCCTTCTATATTATTCCTGTTCAATTATAGTATTTAAAATAACAGACAATAGTACAATTGACTTCAGAGGATACATGGGTGCCACGGGGGAATGCCAGCCTACGGCCAGCAGTCACAGCCTCAGGGAGCCAATGGGCATACTAGATTTCTACAACTGGGTGTCCCAGTACCACCAGCAAGTGTGACATCTTCCTTGCTGAGATCTAGGATGTCCTGACAGAGGAAGGGCAGGAACATGGGGGCCAGCTTCCTGGAACTAGAGTGGGCAGGTTGGTAGGCCCCAACGTGGCCTCAAGTCAGTACTTAATGTCTCTTCCCCAGAACTAAGACAGGGGACTTGGGTGGGGTGAGGGAAAGACTCAAGGCAATGGCTATTCTACAAATGGTAGGAAAGTATTTCAGTATTTCGATACCGAATAAAACTGTATCGGTGCCTTATTAGCCAAATGTCCCCAGGACTAGGACAGGACCTGGCACATGATTGATAGCTTAATAAATGGTTGTTAAATGAACGAATGAATGACGATGTCCTCAGCTATAAGCAAAAATAGAGTGAGAGTCGCGGATGTATTATACCTTACTTCCATAAAATATTCTTCAATATTGGTATATTCCTTGAGGATGATATTGTCTGTAGTTGAACAGCCAGATCGCTCAGAAGGTAGCGGAAGATCCGCCAATTGGAGATGTAATCAGGTGAGACCATCAAGGCTTCCCTTGGTTAACCATGATTCGTGTTGGTTAGTTATGATTTCTGTTGTTAATCCTAACTTCTGCTGGTTAACCTTCATCTCTCTTAATTATGACTTCTGTTGTTGAATCATGACTTCTACTGTTTGTAACACAACACTACAGCTATTTTTTTTTTTTTTTTGAGACAGAGAGTGTGTGTGCACGCACACGAGTGGCCAAGGGGCAGGGGGAGAGAGAATCTTAACCAGGCTGCACACTCAGCACAGAGCCCGATGCAGGGCTCCACCTCATAACCGTGGATCATGGCCTGAGCAGAAATCAAGAGTCCAATGCCCACGCGACTGAGCCACCCACGCACCCCTAACACTCTAGCTACTTCAGTCAAGAAGACAGATCTGCCTCACGAACCGAGTCAAGTGTTTTCTAACCATAGTGTTTTCAACCTTTCTTATCTCACGCTCATCTATTCTTGCTCTCAAGGAACTGGGACCCAACCAAAAGAAAAAAAAAAAAAAAACACTCCTGTGGTAGAGAAGGCCACAGTGGCATTAGAGTGTCTTAGGAATAATCACAGAATGCCCACTCAGATTACTTCTGTCTCCCCTTGGGGATATGAGGCACCAGTGTTCTACCTAATCCTCTGTTACCTACAGTACAGACACAGTCCTAAATCAAAAGGGAAACCATCTCTTTTAAGCCTGAACATTCTCCCACACCCAAATACTAAAATTCCTAATTACCTTGATAAACTGGCCTTAGGTCCCAAATCTATAAAGGACATGGATAAAAGTGGCTCATTTTACTCCCTTCTTCATGTTTTGATAGGAGATGAAGTTGGACCATCTTCCCGTCTCTAATACTCTCAAATCATTGTTCTAATTCTTGTGATTTTTTTTCCCTTTTGTGGACCGTGTTCCAACTTCTGGCTTTCCAAACCTTTTTTTTTTTTTTTTAACAGTTATTTTTGAGCAAGAGACAGAGCACAAGAGGGGGAGGGGCAGAGAGAGGGAGACAGAATCCAAAGTAGGCTCCAGGCTCTGAGCTGTCAGCACAGAACCCAACGTGGGGCTCGAACCCACAAACCGTGAGATCCCTCAACCATCTCCCAGAAAGAGTGATTTTTGTTGGTTTAGATGCTAGCCTAGTGATTACGAATTGGGCTCCAGGGACATTTGGGTGGCTCAGCTGGTTGAGCATCTGACTCTTGAGTTTGGCTCTGGTCATGATCCCATGTTTATGGGATTGAGTCCCATGTCAGACTCCATGCTGAGCTTGGAGTCCACTTGAGATTCTCTCGCTTCCTCTGCCCTTTCTCCTGCTCGCACACACATTCTAAAATTTAAAAAAAATTTTGCTTTAAATTAAAAAAAATTAATTGGGCTTTAGCTTGAGTGCCTGTGGATTTTAACTCTGACTCTGCTGCTTACCATCCTTGTGACATTAAGTGAGTCGGGCTAAGGCCTGTTTCCTCATTTGTAAGGTGGGGATAATGAAAACACCTACGCTTCATGGCATTACGGAGTATACCCAATTAGGGAACACATACAAAGTGTTAACCCAATGCCCAGCACATAGCAAGTGCCCAGTGAATGGTAGCTTTTGTTAGTGATGAGACCTCTTCTTTCCAAAGCTCTCTTCTGGACAGTTTCCAATATACATTTGGTATTGAAAATAAAGATTCCCAAATAGGACAGAACACGGTTCTGAACCTCTGAACAACACAGGCTATTGTGGGTGGATATCCTCATGATTCCAAAGGCCACCTCTATATATACTCATTCCTCTGCGGATTCATTCATCCAGTGCCAGTTAACTGGAGTGGATGTGGTAGGCTTTCCTGGGGCATACAAGGATATGGAAGGCAGGGCTGGTGCCCTTTCTCGACTTATCAACAACATGAAATCAAGTGAACACTCCAAGGCACACGCCACCACACGGCGTGATAAGAACGTCTAACAGAAGCAGAAAGTGAAAAAGTGCCCGGGACAGTGCCTGGCAGATAGCAGGCACACTTAAAATACTTACTGAGGTGAAGCCATAGGAATGCAAAGGAGTTAGAAGGGAGTCAGCCCTTGATTCTCGCTCTAATGGAAGGGTAGGATTCAAACGGTGAGCTTTCCCCCAAGGAACATTCTGGGTCGGCTAGAGCGATCACAGGTGAGGAAATACAGGGAAGGGCCAGTGGGCCAGGCTGGCAGAGACGTAAATGATGTGTGTGTGTGTGTGTGTGTGTGTGTGTGTATAAGGCACAGCTGAAAGAGTTTGGTTTGGACTGGGCAGGATCTTGACAGCCATGCCAGGCATTTACCGAGGAGGCACTCGTTCTTCTGTGCAGGAGGAGGCTAGGGTCAGAACCCTATTCTACCAAGATTGTTCAGGAAGCTGCGACTCAATGAATTAATTTAATTGAACCACGCTATTTTAACCATACTAATCTAACCATACTATTAATTTAACCATACTAAAGTAGATAGTGAGTTCTGGGCATGAATACAAATACATAAAACCCCAAACCTGCCCTCAGGTCCGGTCAAGGATGTAGCCCAAAGAATCCTTGACTTCTGAACAACAGGGCAATCTGGCCCACGTTTAACATAAAGTTACTTGTGACAATTCATACCGCGGTGTTGTGAAGGGAAGTAGCTTTTTAGCCTCAGAGCCATTTACATCAGGTTTAACGTGCGCGGAACGCGTCGTGATTGAAGCAAGGTGCAGAGTAAAAACTTGTTTATTTAAAAAAACTGGGCAACTTGGCACTACATTACTCATAAGCAGCACTGGATCAGGAGAAATCCACCCCAAAAGTAATATGGGAAGCGCATCTGTTTGCACTGGGCTTTCGCAGAGTTAATTTCTATCCCATGCAAAGTTCAACAGGGTAATTTCTCCTTCCAGAGAGAAAGAGGAGAGAGACCGTGAGGAGTGTTACTTAGTCCTCTCCGGTTGGTCACTAAAGGGAAAATATTTCAACCCCATTTCAATCAAAAAGCAACCAGGTGGCTGCCCCAGGCTGTCATCCTCTCCGGCCAGCAAGGCAGGGACCCAGGGACCCGAGGAGGTGTAGCCTGGGGCCAGCACAGAGCTGAGATTCCCATTTCCAGCCCGAAGCAGAGATTCTGCCAGTGGGAGGCGAGTATGGAATAATCCCATCACAGCTACTTTGGGAAACACGGTTTTCAGACCAGGAAACACGTTGCCTTAAACAAACAAAAAACACCCTCCGGAGCGAGTGGAAGTCCATGCGTGACAACGTCTGAAAAGTTATTAATAGCAAGATTTGTGGGGGAGAAAGAGAAAAGTGAAGACCTTTTCACCCCACTGAAAGACAATGGATGAGAGGGAGGGAGAAAGTAGAAAAACAGCCTACTATTTTGATGACAAACAGAGTTTCCTCCTGAGCAGGGAAGGGTGGGCATGAATGTAACCCAGAGAACACAGTGAGTTAGGGAGGGGGCCGCACTCGGCACCGCAAAGAGGAAAACAACGTTAAGATTCAGACTCCAAACAAGAAAGCTGAGTTGTCCCAAGGGGTAGAGGCTTAGAGTTATTTTTTGTTTGTTTGTTTAAAAAAAAAAAAAATTTCCAACAGGATAAGGTTCTACTGTTGGGAATTCAGTGAAGATGAATGAATGACAATGGTGAAGCCTGAGTGCTCTGATGTTTAACAGCCATGGCTTCTAGAAGGCCCATCATTCGAGTGCCCCGTGCCGGCTCACTGGCACAGTGTCTCCTGTCCTTGCGCTCAGAATGTGACCATATAGCTTAGGCCTGTCTCCTTTCAAGTCCCTTGGACCAGAAGCTTCCTTGGCACATTTACTCTTCCCTGGGTTAGCAAGGCAAGCCTTTATTTTGGGACAGGTCTAGAAAGATGGTACTAAAGGGGCAAGGACTACAGATTTAGCAAAAACAACATCTCTGTGGGAACCAGTCATCCCGGAAGAGTGTGATGATGGCATTTTCCTGGACTGTCAGGTGCGCCCCTGAGAGCTCAACCCCTGTGAGACCCACAGGCCAATGCTCTCAATCCTTTTAATCCCCAATTAATTAAAACTCCCTGCGAAGGAATACCAATGAACAGGCAGCCCGTGTTCTTAACTAAGAACCTGAACTCACGACATCACAATCAAGGTCTACATTTCCCAAGTTTTCAATGTCCCAGGAAGGGCACCGAGCCAATGCATTCAGTTCACAGTGTCCTTTATTTTAGAGGAACGTGATCCAGGGAAGAAATGCTACCAGGTAATATAAACTGGAAACCAACAGTAAGGAGAGATTAATCAGATGGATAAAACGTCTTTTAATTTAGGTGAAAACCTGTGTTTTTAGATCTCTAAAACATGACCTTGGATAAAATAACTTTTTTAAGTGACCAGCTATCCCACGGGTCTGATTATTCTAACGCCATTCTAATCCACCAGGTTTTGGCACCAGTGATCTCAAAACAAAATTTGGGGGGAGAGAACTTCATAAGGCAGGTACGCACTACTAGTTAAACTGGCCGTTTTCAAAAAGTGGAGGGATCCGATCTGGGCAGGGCCAGCTTCGCAGGCACGTGACCTGGGCGCACACAGAGCCTGGTACTTGGAAGGGCCTCGCGCTCCGTTTGCTGCTCTGCTGTCACGGTCTTGGAATTCTCAATAACTCCTGATCGAGAGGCCAGCATGTTCATTTTGTGTTGGGTCCTGCAAATTACGTAGCCGGTCCTGGCTCTTGAATCCCCTCTGTAGCAAAGGCTCCCCGTGTTTTTCCTTCATGAGGACGTGGAAGCCTCGGGTAATCTCTCTTCTCCTGTGGCTGACCTTAAGGCTGGTTTCGAGACTGTGGATGAGACCGAATTCTACAAGTCTACCACAGTCACGCTTATCCCAAGATCTCCTTGGGTACTTTTATCAAGACTGTATCCTGGGGACCACTTCCGCTCTTCTCAAGAATTTGAGTTGAGATACGGTAGGGAGAAAAACCCTCAGACAGGGAAAAAAAAAAAAAAAAAACGTCTGCAATGGATGATTTCACCGAGCTCCACATAGCTTTCTTTAAATCTGGTCCTGAGAATTCACTTTAAACCAACTAAAGACATCTGTTTTCTAGATTACTCGGGTCAGTTATTTTGTGCCCTTCCATGGTGAAGCCCATAGTTACCGATTTATTATCAGGATTACTCTAAATATAACTGGGCAAGAAGCCAACACATTTTAAGTTTTCTAATTCTCAAATATTTAACTGAGAAAATGCCCCAAAATAGCTCCTCAGCTACAGCCCAGGAGTTAGCAGACCCCAGGTGCTTTGCACATTAATTACTAAATCTTATCTGGACCCAAATTCAAGATCCTCATCTGTACTGAAAGGCAGGGGTGAGGGTGGGGGGAAGCAAGCAGAAGCAGACAGAGCCAAAGCATGCTCAAATATGCTTAAACTCTTTGTAGAGGAGCATAAATTTTTAAATGTCTTTTAAAAGTTTGGCATGCAACATTTTACCATCAACAAAGCCGGGTCTTAGCTCTGTCCTAACACGTGGGTTGACGACACCGGACATCACCATGGCAACTCTATCACATAATTCAAAAGCCTTTCACAGAAACCAATAATCATGAACCCCTTATATTATTTCATGATGCTAAGGGGGACCTAAAATAGAAAAGAAAAAACTACTCGTCCACAATTTGTTGGCACTTCTGCCAAGTAAATTTAATTTCCAGGGTCATTCTGGGATCTTCTCACTGGAATCTTTCTTGCTTATTTTATAGGTGGTTACGTCCCGAATCCAAAGTGAAAAGGACGGAATCGCAGAGGATGTGGGAGCAGAGGGAAGCCGGTCAGGCATTTACATTGAAGTCTTCAAGAGCCTGACAACTGTAAAATAGTGGGCATTTATTGGATGTAACCCTTCTGCTTCTCCTCACCACAGACCCTGCTCAGACAGTGCAAAAAGCTTACTAACAGTTTATTGAGAAAATACTGCTTAAGTTCCAGCTCTCAAAACGCATTCTGTCCTTGTATGGAAAAGTCACGGCGACTCGAGGATAAGACCTGATATGGCGTATCGTCCCAAAGCTGCCGTGTCTAAACAATGGTTTAGGTCATCAGCGAAATGGTTTAGAGCCTGCTGGTCCCTCAAAGTCCCATGGGTCCGTTGTGCATTCGTACTTAGCCAGGCTCTCTAGACTACAGTGTTCTCCTTTGCCTCCAGGCCTTTATACATGCTGTTCCTTATGCCTGAAAAGTCCTTTCCCTGCCTTGTCCTTGAGTTTAGGCCTGCTCCTGCTCCAAGATAGGGCCAGGTACCTGTGAATCCCACACGACCATATCGGTAGACTCTGTTGTAACGTTCACTGTTCGACGCTGTAACCATCCATCTTTGTGTCTCTTTCTTCCCCCAAAGCAGGAGAACCGTGAGAGTAGCATCTTAATCACCTTTGTGATGGAGCATGTCTAACTTTGATAATTAAAAAGTAACATGTTGCAAGTTATTTTGCTTTTTAGATATCACACGGCAGTTCAGTTCCATGTAGAAGGGGACAAAAAAGATCAGTGGAGAAAGCTACCTTCAGTAAATACAACCACCACCAAAACAGATTCAAGGAAAAGGCAAAAGGAAGCGGTACTGGCAATACTGAAACTCCAATATCATAATTCAGACAGCAATACTCACTTCATGATTTATGCCAACCTCCTTTCTTTCTTACGCCAAATTAGCAAGAAATAGGCTCAAATTTCACCCACAGCTCCTCTTTCTTGATCTTTAAAATGAAAGTTGCTATATAATGTCAGCACAGTGCCCGGATTTGAAATGAAATAGGTCCCCAATGTAAAAGGTAAAGTTCTTTTAAACAACATGAACTTGCCTGCAATTAAGCACATTACAGCTTCTACCTCAGCATTCTGCTATATAAAAATACACTCCTGGAGCTTCTGCTGTTTTGAGGACCTTAACTTCTGCACTTTCTGTACCTATTTTATACGAGAAAATTTGGAAGAACACACACAATCAATTTTTAAGTGTTACTTGTCTGCTTTTCCCTTTCACACCTGACTTTGGTTGATAAAGAGAGGAGCAGTCTTTTGATTACACTGGAGAGAAGGGGGAAAATAGGCCCAGTAATAAAAGAGGTACCTGCCAATTAGTCAGATTGTTCTCCAGTTTTCAATTAAAGGCAGCCTAATGGATGTAGGGGGACCTGTTTTATTTTCCCTAACAGAGCCCTTATTTTTAAACTCTTAGCTTCATTTTCCAAAATTGCTGGCTTTAGACAGAAGAAACATACATCTTGAACAAAAAGCTCTATGTTCTTCTTCTATTTCCTGTATCAAAATTGTATTTCTCTCCTCAGGGGCTACTTCCCATCTGTCTTCAGGATGGGTTTGCTAACGGACAGGAGTGCCTGACATTACACCACACCCTACTCTAGAAGACGGGCGATCAGATCTGCTCCCCCCAGGCCTGGAAGGCTCATGTGGGAGTTTTGGGGGTGCCTCACCCTATTTTTCTTCTCTCCAGATGACCATTCCCTGGAATTTCATTTACCCTCCTCATTTTCTTCAAAAGGACGTGAAAGATACCTTGGGAGGGTGTGCTTATTCTGAACCCATCTAAAAGAACTTGCCTCTCTTAAGCATCGGCCTGTCTGTGGAATTTGGGAATGGTTTTCCTTAGATCAAACAGGACTAAGAATTTCCTTGGACACGGTTGGCGTTCTTCCTTGGAACACACGTGTTTTCAAGATTGATATTTTTATCCAGAGTTTTCTCAAATGAATAATTAGGAGATGTCCACAGGCAGGTGTAGGAAAAAGAGCTGGGCCCCCATAAATCATGATCAAGCTATATTTAACCACCAAAGGACGGAATGACTTTTTGTAAACAGTTTAGCAATTTTGTTTCTGTGGGACAGCACTGTCCCTAGACTTCGGGGATTTGTGGGGGCAATTCCCTTTACTGCCAACGGGAGTGACAGCAGCTGGATAAATCCTTCAGAATTGGACGAAACACCCCTTCGGGGATGGAAAAGCAGTCATGAATCGCATGATCCTGGTAATTTGAGAGTTCATGTATTTATGGGGGAGGGGGACCTAATGTATCATATATTAATTCCTATTTGTTTTTAACATCACCCGACGTTTGCTTGGTTCAGACCAAAGACAGCTGCAAGAGACACATTAGGACTGAACACTACACCTTAGCGGGCATTAGAACAGACCTTGTAAAAACACCAGGCAGTGACACAAAAGTAATGTTTTGATCCTGCCAAGAAAACGGAAAGTGCTTTTAGGAGCCCCTCAGAAGGAGAGTCTGGATTAATTTATAATTTTGGGTTTCCTAATGGCTTTTATGAGCTTGCTCACCCAAAGCATTTCAGAGCATCATCTCTCTGAATTTTTAATTTTTATCCGCGCTGTGCTCCCCAAATACGCCGATCTGAATCATTGCCCCCTCATCTTGTTATCTTAATGGGGGAAGGATAGAGTATCATGCCGGCCATTCCGCATTAGGTGTCCTCATTTACAGATTGAAGAAAAAAAAAAAAAGTGCCGGACATAAATTATTTAAAATCTATTGTATCAGTGTGTGTTCTGTAAGCATTCACTACCGGCAAAGCAGACAGATTATTTTTCACTTTTAATTGTGTTGATACCTTATCTGCTTTGTTGAAAGTGGAGAGTGGTATGTGAGACCGCCTCACACGCTGAGGAACAGAGAAGCGATGGGGTCTATTATTTAAAGCCAAAGTAACCCATTTAGTGGAAGTACCTTTTAACACACTGCTAAGGAAGAGAAAACCTGGAGTTGCTATTTACGTTTGTAATGTGTGTCTGTTACCGTGTCAAACGTGAACGAGGGTAGGACAGAGCCAGCTTCCTTAAAGGAGCTCTTACATGAGACAATCAGTGACAGCAGACTTCACACCAGCATCCAGGCACAAAGACACCCATTGTGTGTGAGTGACAAGGGGGATCACCCAGCATTCCTCCCCCTCTCTGCCCTCCACATCTCAAGTGTGTGGTAAAAAGCAACATCAATTAGATGAGGTCATCTCTATGTAGGCTTGAGGACGTCGTCCTACACAAAATATTCAGAGCAATGAAAATATATTTAGATAATAAAGTTGCTAATCTGTGATGGGAGCCTGACTACAATGAAATCATACACAGGATACAAGGGATTCAATACTAGAAACTCAAAGTGAGCCTGAGTCCTTCTCCTCCCTTTGGACCTCCAAAGACCATCATCAAGAAATGACCACAGGTTCTATAGATATGTCAGCATGTTGCCAAAAAGTACCTCACCCTTATCTGAATTTAAAATATTCCTCCAAGGGACACCTGGGTGGCTCAGTCAGTGAAGCATCTGACTTCGGCTCAGGTCATGATCCCACGGTTTGTGAGTTTGAGCCCCAAGTCTGGCTCTGTGCTGACAGCTCAGAGCCTGGAGCCTGCTTCAGATTCTGTGTTTCCGTGTCTCTCTGCCCCTCCCCTGCTCGTGTGCCCGCCCCCCTCAAAAATAAATGGACATTAAAAAATAATAATAAAATAAAATAAAATATTCCTTCAAAAGATGGCAACTCGGAATTCATTTGGGTGAATCTCCAGATGAGTGGTCGGGAATACACAGATAAAGACTAGAATTGTTCTGATGTAGCTTATTAAGCTGGAGGCGTGTCCTAACTCTTAAGCTTGTGTCTCCTCAGCACCAAATCCGGTGCTTTACCCAGCTTTCCGTAAATATTCGCTCCTAGAGATGGGTGGAGGGTTGCATGGGGGAAATGACTCCATTTGCCAAAGATCCTCTGCCAGCACGGGGGACGGCCAAAGAGAAAAGCCAGAAGTGCAAGTCCAAAGAGTTGTGGGCCAGTTTACGCTCTGCCTTTATCTGGCTCTGGGGTGTTGGGGGCAAACTACTGACCCATCCCTGTGGCTCCATTTCACATGTTTGAAATTATCTCTCTACCTTCTAGCGCCGACACTTGAGATTTCCACCTATCTGAACAAGGAAACACACATTCCTACGCCCCCAGCATGAGCCTCGGGTCTGTCCGTTTTGTGGGACGTGTCTGGTTCGGTAAGAAGCAGAGAGCTTGCGAGAGCCAGGAGACTCCCAAATATGGGTCCTTTTCACACGGAGTCAAAATCCAGCAGACACCTCCGAGCAAAACAACCAAGTCAATACCAGTCCACAAAAATGGGCGGCATCACACGTGATGTTTGTGAGTTTCGCTTCCTCGCTGCCAAATATAATTGGTGACAACCCACGTCGGCGAAAGCCCAAAGTCAGCCGCCACACCGTGCTTACTCTCCAAACCCCACCACCCCGATCGGCTGTGTGCTTCGACTTGAACTCCTGACCTTTCCAGCAATTATCCCCGGAATCTAGACAGCCCCGTCGTCACCTCAAGTCACTGTGTGAGAGGAGCACGGCCAGGAATGTTCTGTCTCTGTTCCCGAAGGGAAACGGAGCGAGGGAGAGGTTCCTGCCTTCCTTTCCATCTGGTTTCTCCAATAAAAGGGAAAAAAATAAATGGAAATGAAAAGTATACAATTAAAAAAAATTACATTTAACTTCCTTTTGCTAATGTCTGTAAGATGATTTCTGGCCTGGCAGGAGATTCCAGATGGGCCGTATAATGAATATAATTTAATACGAAAAACCGGAGTTCAAAGAAACACATTTTTCCAAGTCGGAAGGTTGTCTCACACTGTTTAATGCAAAACACCGGGACAAGTCATTGCATTTCTTTTCTTATTGCACATTGGCCTTTCAACCTATTATCAGTGTGGCCAGACCCGAAGCCATCAAAACCAGAAGCTGTCACTCTCCGAGACGGGTCTGGACCCAGCGCATGCTCACCCAAAGGGCCAGAGACCAGTAACCATGCAATGTGTTTCCCTCCGGGGTCTCAGAATTTATACCACCAATTAAGGCCATAATGAGTGCCCCAAGTTGACTTCCTAGGAGCAAGAATTAATTAAGCACAGTATTTCTTAGGAAAGAATGACATTTTTCCAAACGAGTTCTATAAGGTGGCCGTATTTTCTGGTATTACTGTGCTTCCGTGTACGATCCTTAATTGTTAATACAAATAGAATGATCCGGGAACACGGCTTGGTTTATGTTTTTAATTTGACAGTAAAAGAAAACAATCTTTACTTTTATCCTTATTTTGGGGGCAAAGAGAATGTTCTGAGCATACCGCGTGTATGCGAAGCACAAAATCATTTACATTAGTAATATGGTATTACTTCTTTGAATTGTCAACATCACCACCAAAGAAGGAAACCAGCACTCCTATTTATAATTTCCTGCTCACCTTTAAAAAATGAAGGGTTGTGTTTTGAAGCTGTTTGCTCCCTAAATTACTTATGTTCCCATAAATTTGGTAGTGAGTTCTCACACACACACACACACACACACACACACACACAGAGGTTTAGGATTCATTTTTTTTTCTTAACATTTATTTATTTTTGAGACAGAGAGAGACAGAGCATGAACAGGGGAGGATCAGACAGAGAGAGGGAGACACAGAATCCGAAACAGGCTCCAGGTTCTGAGCTGTCAGCACAGAGCCCAACGCGGGGCTCGAACTCATGAACTGCGAGATCATGACCTGAGCTGAAGTCGGACGCTCAACCGACTGAGCCACCCAGGTGCCCCTAGGATTCATTTTATAAACTACACCTCTAGTAGTCTGACCCAGAGGCTGGAAGACTCCTTCTGTGAGGGGCCAGATGTAAACTTTTTAGGCTGTGGGCCATATGGTTTCTGCCACACGTATTCAACTCCACCATGGGGTGGGGGGCAGCGGTGGGGGGGGGGGGGGAGGCGGATGAAAGAAGCCAGAGACCATACATAAATGAATGGGCCTGACTGTGTTTTGAGAAAACTATATTCATAGACACTGAATTTGAATTTTACATAATTTTCATGAGTCATAAAGCAGTCTACTTTTTAAATTTTTTTCAAGTTTTAAAATGTAAAAATCATTCTTAGCTTCTGGCCATACAAAAACAGGTGGCAAACCAGATTTAGCCTGTGGGCAGTAGTTTGGCAACCAGTGATCTAACACATGTGTACATTTTTAAAGTAATCAGTAAGGTTTCAGAAAACACAATCTGTTTCTCTCTCTCTCTCTCTCTCTCTCTCTCTCTCTCTCTGTCTCACACACACACACACACAGTCACACACAAATACAGTTTTGTTATCAACATCATGGTCTCCGAAACCACTGATGTAGTATAGCAAAAATGGCACTTCAAGCATGTATCTGGATCTGTGGACCAGAACATGAAGAAAATCTTAGCCTTGAAGAAACATTACCAGGGTGGTAGGCAAAAAGAGACCTCTCTCATGAAGAAAATTCCCACTCTAAAATACAAATCATGTCCTCTACTCCTTTAAGGAGTTAACACAGCCAGCACGGATCTGGAAATCCCTGCAGCCTACTTGCCAATTAATGTATTTAACTCTAAAGAGCAGGGGCTTTTTAATTTAGCTCATCCATCACCAACAGAACATTTTGGTAGAAAATATTAGGATTTCCAAATAACTTTATAGCTCTGTAAATTGCCAACATACCGTCTGCAATTGAATTAACATTTATAACCAAACTGAAATAATAAATAAAGCAAATTACGCCGCAAATATTCG
Organism: Panthera leo; assembly: GCF_018350215.1. Classification (NCBI taxonomy): domain Eukaryota; kingdom Metazoa; phylum Chordata; class Mammalia; order Carnivora; family Felidae; genus Panthera; species Panthera leo. The sequence continues at coordinate 141,540,649 of NC_056687.1, read as the reverse complement.
AGAGTGCCCAATATGCACTTGAGAACGATAATTAGCATTTTATAATCACGCTTCATTTTCTTTATCCAACTCCCTGTCACATTAATGATAAAATATTTTAAACTGTGCTCTATCAGCAAACGGCAGTACAATCTCTAGATTAGCCATTAACTAACGTGGAGAATGAAAACAGTTTGTGCTGCTGACATTACGTATCCAAAGAAGTTTTACTCATAATCACGTCCTCCAGCCTCCCTGGTTCTTATCTCCGTTATTTTTTTTTTTCCATGCTACCAAAACAAGGCCTAGAAAGCCAATGCTTTATTTGTCCCGTCCGAACCCGAAGTGCCATGAGAGTGGAAGGTGCAGACTCTTGCCAGCAGAAAAAAAAAAAAAAGAAACTATGATTTAAACACTTATTATGTGCATCTGATCCAGAAAACTGAAAGGGTCTGTCTAGAGGTCAAGAAGCTTAAGTCACTCAAACGGAATAACTCTGGTCCTCAAATAATTCTTTCTGAAGTTCTCTCTCATTAGGTTCCAACATCCTCAATTATGGTATGTGCAATTTTTTCCCCTAGCTTCAAATAAAAACCAACTTGACCAAATAAATCGGCAAAGAGCAAATATATATATATTTTTTTTTTTCCAACTAGATTTTCCACCAATTAGCAACAATTCCCCAAAGTTTCTCATTATCTTTCTCTAAAATCACTCCTTTATGGTAAGTATATCCAGATGCTTTCTTGACTCTTCTCTCCTTTGTGGCTCCTCTCCCATTTGAACTTGACATTTCAGGGCTTTCTCACTGTGTGTAACTCCCACATCTCTTTGGGACAGTGCTGTTCTGGCTAATAAGATAGCCACTAGCCACATATGGCTAGTGAGAACAGAAAGTGGCTGATCCAAACTGGGAGATGCTGTAAAGGTAAAAGTAACCTCAAATCTTGAAGACTAAGGATGAAAAATAATGTAAAATCTCCCAGTAGTTTTATATTAATTGCTGAAATTGATGTTTTGGACTGTTAGATAATATAATATACTGATAATATAAACAATATATTGAAACTAGTCCCATTTCTTTTCACTTTTTTAAAAATGTGGCTACTAGAAAATATTTATCTATTTGTTTATTTATTTTTAAGTAGGCTTCATGCCCAATGCAGAGTCCAGTGTGGGCCTTGAGCTCACAACCCAAAGGATCAAGATCTGAACTGAAAAAAAAAAAAAAAAAAATGAAAAAAAAAAAAAAAAAAAAAGATCTGAACTGAGATCAAGATTCAGATGCCTAGCCAACTGAGCCACCCAGGAACCCCTAGGAAATTTTTCGTTATATATCACAATTGTATTTGTGGCTAGTATTCTATTTTTATTCGGTAGGGCTGGTCTACCGGGTCCTAAATGCAATGATGCCTGAAAACTTTTGTGGAGTACTGGCTATGCTACTGACCAAAATGATTATTATTAAAAGGCCAAACCAAGTAAAGCCTTTGATCAGATAAATCCTGCATGAGTCCCATCAGGCAACTCCAGACATTTCAAAGAGCAGTAAGCCTGGTCTCACACGGTGCATAATCGTATTTTTACTGAGATAAAAGTTTGATGAGCCAGACGTTCACTTGGAGATACAGAGAAAGGAAGGATGATTGTAATGGGCTGCGGTGAGCTCGGCCTCCCCACTGGTCCAGGTCCCACAGGACAAAAGAGGGGCTGGAAGCCTCATCGCAGAGGTGGGCTAGTGGCTGCGGGCTTCCGTCCTGCTGCTGGTCGGCCTGGATTAAAGTCCCATCTCTTCCTATTATTAACTGAGTGATCTTTGACAAGTCACATAACCTCTCTGTGTCTTGTTTCCTTATCTTTATTTTTTTTAAGATTAAAAAAAATGTTTACTGGGGCACCTGGGTGGCTCAGTCCGTTAAACGGCCGACTTCGGCTCAGGTCATGATCTCACGGTCCGTGAGTCTGAGCCCCGTGTCGGGCTCTGTGCTGACAGCTCAGAGCCTGGAGCCTGTTTCAGATTCTGTGTCTCCCTCTCTCTGACTCTCCCCTGTTCATGCTCTGTCTCTCCCTGTCTCAAAAATAAATAAAAACGTTAAAAAAAATTTTTTTAAAAATAAAAATAAAAATAAAATGTTTATTATTTATTTTGAGAGAGTGAGAGGGGAGGGGCAGAGAGAAAGGGAGAGGGAGAATCCCAAGCAGGCTCCACGCTTAGGAGTTGGGACATTTAACTGAACCACCTTGGTGCCCCGTTTCCTTATCTTTAAAGTGGGGATGGTGATGCTTGTTATCTCATGGGGTTGTGAGTTAAGATTAAATAAGCAAACATGTGGGGAGCCTAAAACTACCACTGCTCACAAATATTAGCTGGTACCGTTCTAACTCTTACTAGCCTAGCTGTAAGGGGAGACAGAAGCTTTCACAATGCGAACGCAAGGGGTAAGAGGTGCAAAGGGAAAAGCTGAAAGCAAAACCGAAGCGAGATCAGGAAAGCAGGCAAGCTGGGTGTAGGTGGAGCCCAGAGAAGAGTCTAGGAGGTACCGCAGGTAGGGCAAGGTGAGGATGAAAACGACGCTGCCCCGCGAGGATCTTTCGCGCGAGCCCTGCCTGGCGCTAGGCCGCACCCGCCTAACCGAGGGAGTGATCTGTTGTGCATTTTAATAGTTTGTGGATTTCCGTCTCAGGTTATAAAAGCAATAGTACATGCTGTGGGTTTCTGGACTAAGTTTTCTTTCATTCTGCAAAAATTTTTCACAAGATTTTTAATCACAGAAATTTTTTCGAAATGTAATTCTTTTATTCTCATTCATTGTGTCTTCTTAGCATCTAAAGCAGAAGTTGCAAGCTGCTCATCTGCAAGCTGAATGGAGCCAAAAGGCATGTTTATGTTTGGCTGAGACAGCGGTGGCCGGCACAGACTTTTAAGACTTTTAAATGCGTTGCCAACATTTAAAAAGTAGATTTCAGTTACAGAAGAGACTGACTTCACGCTTCTACCTAGTGTTTTCTTGACTCATCATTGTACGGTCTGAGTGTTTTTCGGTAGTGAAATATCTGGAGAACCAGAAAAGACCCCGAAAAAGCCACAGTCCTCAAGTAATAGACTCACGTGAAATACTGGAAAAGCTATAAATTCTAGTCCTGCATTCTCCTAGGGCAAAATGTGGCCCCTGGACCAGTACCCTGCATCATCTAAGAGCTGGTACGTGCAAATTCTCAGGCTCTACCCCAGACCTCCTGAACCTGAAACTCTGGGGGGGGGGGGGGTAGGCCCCAGCAATCTATGGGGTTTAACAGGCCATCCTGGTGAGTCTGATCCATGCTAACGCTTGAACTCCACTAACACAGGGCAGCAATCCATGAGAAGACCACTGTTTCTTTGTCACACTCCCCACCGCTCTCTATTGTCCCAAATTAGCCCGCAAGAGTAATGAATCAGTATTTCAAAGATGAAAGCCAGCAGCCTCAATTATCATTTGAACCTAACCTGGCTCACATCACAGGTGGAGAATCAGGTCCACAAAGGAAAGGAGAAAGGGAAATGAGCTGGAAAATGGGAGCGGTAACAGTGCATTCTTCACAGACCTGTGGTGAAGATTAACAGAGTTAAAATATATATCCAGCACATCGGAAGTGCCAAGATGAGTGCTCTTCTCGCTAAAGAAATATTGGGTACACACTACAGTGTTTATTCCTCAAAATGACACTCTGATGTTATTCTCTGTATTCTACAGAAGATGAAACTGTGCTTCAGGGCTTGCCAAGAAGGTGGAGCAGCCAGGATATGAACCCAGGCCACATGACTCCCAATCCGATGGCAATCACTGACTCAGGCTGAGGGCGTGCAAACCATTAATAGTAAAAGCAGGAATCACATCACTGCAATATTCCGTCTCACCAAAATCGAGTCTGTTGCAAAGGATACAAATTTCTCTTTTCCTAAGGAATGCAACCAACCTTTTGTTGTTCGGGGATAATGGTCAGTTTGTGGATCATTCAAGTTCTTTTCCAGCTTCCTGGTCCCTGCACTGCTGGGAATGCATGAAAGGAGACGGAGAGGAAGCTGAATCAGCCTACTTCACTTCCATGCGGGTATTATTCAAAAGATCTAGTAGAGGAGGGGCTGAAATATAGAGGGATTAACAGGACCTTGGGATTCTGCGATCAGTGATAATCCAGACTTCCTCTACAACGGACAGCAGGGCTTGGTAGGTGGTAACCAGATGAAATGTTTTAGCCAAGGAAGAGATCTGAAGGCTTCCAAGATCTCACAACTCTGCCCAAGCAACCAACAATGAAAAACACTTACATCGTTCTACAGATCTCCTTAAAATCCATGGAATTTGCTACTTTCCAAGGTCATCGCAAGTGTTTACGGATAAGGACTTGAATAAAATTTAGCACATTTCACAATTTGATGTTTAAATTTTAAACAGGAACAAATGAATCAAATGGGAGGGGTCATGCCATTTGTAAAAAAGGAAAATAAAATGGTCAGAGAGGAGCATGGGTTGCCTAACACTATCCTGTGCACAGCAAGGCATATAAACATATAGAATATACTACATAAACATAGTAAAACACCTCTCATTTCAGAATACAGTATATCATACTAAAACCATCACACTGTGATGGATTCACTAAGTAATTTTTAAGTAAATACCTCTGCATATTTTCTCACTGCCCTTCCCTTGACATACTGTACTTTACAAAAAAAAAAAAATCCATGTCCAAGTTCAAAGAGGGGGGGAAAAAAAAGAAGAAGAAAGACAGACAGCATTTTTTAAACAGGCCAGCCTTGGAAATATGTACAGAATTTATGCATGTTTCAAGCGCTCTTTCTCCTTTGCCAGAGGGTGTAATTAAAGGCCCACAGACAACTTCAAAACTGAGGCCAAAGAGAACTCCAGTCAAAGTCAGCGGGAGTTCAGCACCCTGACCCCGCACAAGAATAGCTCGCCCAAAAAGGAATAAATAACTATCCTGGCAGGGAGCACAGGGAAACACAAGGATGGGAGCATCAAACAATAGAACCCACATTTAGTAAAAATAAAAATTCATTCAGTGGCCTAGAATCAATACGATAATAATTGTATGATCTGCTGCGAGCCAGGGGAAGGCAGGGGGCCTGAACCGGAGGCCATTCCCGGGGAGATGAGCTGGCCGCTGTCTCAAGACAGCTGGCAGAACTGGGGTCTCACTTGGGCCTTCTAGCAAATTCTTTCCCTCTCTGTTGTCACAGACACTACGCCCCGACTGTAGTTCATTTTTCCTAGTTACTTGTGAAGCAAGGAACCACTCACGGCCGCTTAAAGGTGGGTGGTCTGCAGATGGTGACCTGCCCGTTAGCTCAGTGAGTGTGTGTCCTACAGCGAAGGTTGGTGCTGGGACGCCACAGTTCCCTTGGTCTCTCCTGGTTCCCACCTGTTTTCCAAGGTGAGCCATGAGCCTTGCTAGTCTACAAAGATGCATGTTTTCCCTACAATGGGATCCTAAGAACAGGCCACTTACTTTATCTGGCATCTAACTACAGAAAGAGCCTGCGGTTCAAAACAAAACCCAGTTTGCCACAGACTGGGTTTTTCAAAAATGGCCACAGTGAGATCTCCCTTCCCAGAAGCTCTTCTCAAGTGACCCCGTGGCTGTCCCCAATGAGAGGAGGGGTTATGTTCCCTCCCGTTGAAGCCGGGTGGGTCTGTGACTGCTTTAACCAACAGAATTTGACAGAAGGGACTTTATGGGGCTTCCAAGACTAGGAAATACAAAGCCACATGTCTTCCATTTTGTATTCTGTGACCCTAGCTTTTGGACCACCGAGCCACCATGCAGTAAGTCCGATAATTCTGAGGTCGCCGTTCTGTGAGGAAGCACAGGCCCTAGCAAGAAGCTACACGTCGATGTTCTGCTCCACAGCCCCAGCTCAGGTCCTTGTCAACACGCAGCATCAACTACCAGGTGCATAACTGAAGACACCTCCAAATGATTCCGCCCCCCCAGGCGTGGAGACCTTGCCACATGCTGAATCTGTTCAGCTGAGGCACCAGAGCCCATGGAGCACAGACAAGCCATGTCCGATGGGCCCCATCTGAATTTCTGACCCATACAATCTGTGAGCAAAAAGGAAAAGTTGTTCTACGTCTCTAAGATGTGTGATGGCTTGTTACGCGAGGGTACATGGAACGCAATTGTTTGGACGCTTCAGGGTCATTTTAACCCTATGCAATTTTCCCCTCGTACACTGAATTTAGAAATTAAACCCTAAAGAAAAAGGGATTTCGTCCTGCCCTCTTACCTACACAATAAGACTGTGTGAAGCAAGGAGAGATTGTATTTGGAAATCGTCAGTGAACTACGGGATGCCCTGTACTTATCGTTCTAGGATTTATCATTTCATCGTGAAAAGAAGGTATCTGTTATTTCACTGGTGTATGTGACAAATGGGGAAAGACCAATATTTGAAATTCAAAACCGGTTCAACCTGAGGCCAAGAAGTGACTTTAATAATTGATAAGAAAACAGTCACCCTTGGCAGGCACTAACGAGCCACCCCATCGGGTGGCAAAGCGAACCCAAACGTTGTACCCGCATCATCGACCCCCTGCCAGAGAGCAGTGCGGCAACAGGAAGCAAGAAAGAGGCTGTCCTACCTGCAGGACAGACGGGGTGGACGCCCCTGTATAATGTGGAGTGCTTGGAGAAGACGTCTCCTAAAAATCAAAGTGGCGTGGAAAAGGATGCTGGCTGAAACTGTCATTCTTCCTTTTTTTGTCCGTGAGGACATTTTCAGCCAACGTCGTCCTCAACACCTCTTCCATCCGCCCCTTAGCCCCTGCCCTGTGGTCATAACTTGGACCTCACACTATCTCGGGGTATGAAAGAGTTCTAATCCCATTTGGTTTTTTTCCCATTGCTCCCAATTTTATGTGTTACAAATTGCCGCAACAGATATTTTGAGTGCCTCTATCATGCCAAGTCTGTCACAGGCACTGGAAATACGGAGGTGAATAAAACACACAAAGTCCCGATTCTTGTGGAACTTACATACTAGTGGGAGAGAAAACCAGTTGACAAGGAAATAATTGCAAACAGTCGTAAGTGCTACAAAGGAAGTTCCACTCCACTGCAGGAATCCTGGCACATCAGGACGGCTGCCAGCACCTTCTATTTCAATGAAGATTCAACAGGCCACAATGGAGAAATGTTAATTACACAGAAAAGGATTAAGTTGTAGGCCCAGACTGGGTCTGTCACATAAAGATAGAGATAGCAGCTGTCCTTTAACTTCTAGGGGAGTTTCCCAGAGGGGCACAGATTTATTTAAAATTTATTTATTTATAAGTAAATAAATAAATGCTCAGTTGAGCGTCCGACTTTTGATTTCAGCTCAGGTTGTGATCTCACAGTTTGTGAGATTGAGCCCTGCTTGGGATTCTCTGTCTCCCTCTCTCTTTGCCCCTCCTCTGCTTGCAAGCACTCTCTCAAAATAAACATTAAAACATTTTTTTACTTAAAATTTATTACAAAATAAAATGAGAGATACATTATGATAAAGATCAGCTCAGAGAGAGGCAGCTTGGGGTAGGACATAATTTTATTTTTGTATTTTTTTTTAATGTTTATTTATTTGAGAGAGAGAGAGAGAGACAGAGCATGAGAGGGGGAGAGGCAGAGAGAGAGGGAGACACAGAATCCGAAGCAGGTTCCAGGCTCCGAGTCGTCAGCACAGAGCCCGACACGGGGCTCAGACTGACAAACCGTGAGATCATGACCCGAGCAGAACTTGGACGCTTAACCGACTGAGTCACCCAGGTGCCCCTGGGGTAGGACATAATTTTTTTTTCCCTAACACTAATCTGTGAACAATGCTTAAGGAACTTGTAAACCTTTTTGGCAGAAAAAAATTTTTTCTTTGGCAGAGACTAATGATATAAAAAAACAAGAGACACAGACAAATAAGAGTGGTTTTACACAAGGGGTTTTACACAAACCCCTTGCTAAGGGCGGAACAGAGTTTGATACTGACGGGGAGACAATTCTTCTTCCAGGGCATGTGAATGCAACCATATGTATGAGACAAGTGCATTGGTAGTCACATGGATATGGGGGAAAAAAAAATAACCAGTGGTGATTCTTGAAGCAGAGAGTGGGAGGTAAAGACTGGTAATATATACCAATATCGCCCGTCCTTCTAGACACACAGGATGATTGCATTTTTCTGTTCCATTGGCATGAGGTAGGGCCATGAAAGTTATTTTACTCGGTACATGATACACAGAAGTGACAGAGCCTCCAACAAAGAAGGGGCCTTCGTGATGGGGCGAAGAGAGGAGGCTGGCATCCCAGCAGGCTCCAGAACCAAACACTAGTCCACAACACTTGGTGCTCCCAGATGGCTTGAACAAAAAGCAAGTGTTCAGAAGATACCACGTTTCAAATACCTAAGTCACTTTTTCTCTCCAGTTTAAATTGTTTTGTGTGTCCCTGAAGGAATTCCAGCTTTATTATTTTAAAATAAGTTATTAATAAGGGGCACCTGGGTGGCTCAATTGGTTGAGCCTCTGACTTGTGTTCGTGTTATGATCTCCTGGTTTGTGAGTTCGAGCCCCACGTCGGGCTCTCTGCTGTCAGCACGGAGCCTGCTCCGGATCCTCTGTCCCCCTCTCCCTGTGCCCCTCCCCTGATCGCACACTTTCTCAAAGCTAAACACCAAAATAAATAAATAAGTTATTCAAATACTAAATGCTATAATACTTAAACATAACTTCTCTTCCATTTCCACTGTTGTTCTGTGGGTATGCCTAGAGTAACTGACAATGTCTTGACATAATACAGAAAAGACTAATTCCTTGGAGGTCACTATTATCTCTCATCCAATGCTCTTATTTCTCCTGTGATAGTAGAGAAAAGGAATATACTATTTCTGAGGCCTAGAGCTCATGCGATGGATGAAACAGAATCAAATAATAAAGGAAGACCTGATCCAGACTCACTAATTCAAAAATACTCTTTTATGGTTTATTTTATTTATTTATTTATTTATTTTACATTTTATTTCTTTTTGACAGACAGAGAGAGACAGAGCACAAGTGGGGGAGGAGCAGAGAGAGACAGAGACACAGAATCCAAAGCAGGCTCCAGGCTCTGAGCTGTCAGCACAGAGCCCGGCGTGGGGCTCGAACTCACAAACTGTGAGATCATGACCTGAGCCGAAGTTGGACGCTTAAGCGACTGGGCCATCCAGGCGCCCCACTCTTTCATGTTTCTTAAACCACCAGATCCATGATAGCAATCCTGTGCGCCCTCTCACAACAAACATTCCGCACATGGGTATACCAAAACAAATGGCCTCATTAGGAGTTTATGTTTAAAAACAAGTATATTTGGTGGTGGACTCATTTAGGCTTGCTATGCAATTCACAATTTTATGCAGATGCTACCTGCCACAAATATTTACGGAAATAAATACCATATCTGTATGTGTGATATGTACATGACATTGAAACTGCCGGTCAACAGCTAAGAATTTGCACCAAGTTCGCACTGAAACAGATTTCCCACCTAACTCTCAAAGCGGGAAATAATCACTTAAGACCAAAACACAACTGAATGAGAAATTTTACATTTAATTCCACTTTGGGAAAATAACCAGAATTCGTGGGCTCTATTTCTAATATGTTCTTCCCACAACGTCTGGCACGGGACTGGTAAGTTTCATACTTTTTCTGTCCCAATTCAACACAACAAATACACTGAGAACTATTCAAGCATTTGAGCATAATGTTTCTGATGCAGTAATAAACATAATATATCATATATTCACATGGAATGGAGACCATCAAAAATATCTTATGGAGCATGTTGTCTGTAAATTTGCTAACTTAGGGTACCAACCACTCGAAGGAGCACCTAACACAGCAGAGCATGCCTCCGGAAACAAACAAATATCAGAAACATGCCTCCCCACAAACTCTATTACTCCGAAACTAATTATTTATGTTAATGAGGAGTAATATAAATTAGGGCAGCCGCTCTCAAAAGTGCTTGTTGGTTAAAAGTATGCTCACGCTCCCAAAGTCCCCAGATAGAGCGTAGCTCATTTACTGTTTGAGTTTGACATATGGACGTGAGATCCAAACTCAAATTCTCATTCCCTTGAGGAGCAGTCAGATGATCCCTGCCGGGTCTGACTGATAAGGATAATTTTCACAATTTGGGGGACTTTCCAGGCCCGTATGAATAGTGGTGTTGTATATTTAGGAGGCTGCTAATTTCCGATTCAAAGGCACAGACTTGCTTGCTCACTCTAGTTTGTCCAAATTTGTGTAGCCATGAAAATGCTTTATGAAGCCAAAGCATTCTCCCCCTCACTGGCCTACCTCAGAGTTTTCTACTGCTCATTATGTTAAGGCTCACGGAACCTGGGAAATACATTTTACGTGCTCCAGTTCAAAGCTGCAGCCAGTATAAAGGATGTCTCTTCCCAGACACAGAAAAAGCCTCCATAGAAGAACTGAGAGGGTCACTGAAGATTTTGCTTTCCCTGATTGGAATATTTACTTTGCAAATCCACCAATCTCTGTTATAAATGAAGCATTACATGAAATCCTGAGAGGGAGGAGGGAGCCCATGTTAAAACCCAAAGACTGCCTCGAGGACACTTGAGAAAAAGTTAAGCAGTTCGGTTCACTCTATGCAACTTTTTGCATTTTGACACCGGTGACTCGGCAGCAGACGCCCTGGCAGACGGGCCACCTTGACTGTACTCACGAGTTCGCCAACAAGCTCTATAAAAACAGTTCTACCTTGTACACTTCTGTAGCCTGCACTTCGCTGCTCTTGAAATAAAACAAAATCCACCCAAACAAAAATGCCCCAGGCGACAGGGCTGGCCACAGAACTGGTGCCAGAAATCTGGGCAGGACGTTGCTAGCAAAGGAATGTCATCTTTTCAATATGGAACAAGGAACAAGGCTCTAATGGGGCACGCCTGCCAGAACCCCGCTTTTTCTCTCCACCCCAGACAATGCCAGCATTGTACAGGCGGAGAGGCACATGGAGTTTTATTCCCCCCTCTGTAGAGTTTTTTCAGGGATGAGTTCTAGGGGCCACACAACAAAATCTTCTCCATTCTGGCACTGCTTCTCCATACGACACATCTAGTCGCCGCTCCGAAGTGGAAAAATACCGAAGAAAGACAAAAAACAAAACAAAAAGACCCAGTTCGTATACAGCACAGGAGAGATTCCAGGGGCGCCTGGGTGGCTCAGTCGGTTGAGTGTCCGACTTCAGCTCAGGTCACGATCTTGCGGCCCGTGAGTTAGAGCCCCACGTCGGGCTCTGGGCTGATGGCTAAGAGCCTGGAGCCGGCTTCCGATTCTGTGTCTCCCTCTCTCTCTGCCCCTCCCCGTTCATGCTCTGTCTCTCTCTGTCTCAAAAATAAATAAATGTTAAAAAAAAAAAAAAAAAAAAAGAGAGAGAGAGAGAAAAAAAAAGAGAGATTCCAACCCCAAGGAAACTATCACGGGAAGAGCAACTCAGTAACAAAGAAACATCTAGGAAGATGTGTGATTTTCATGACGGGAGTGCGATTCTTGGGCTTAAGGACACACAGGTTTGGTACAACAGGAAAACAAAGCAAGGGCTTCATCTGGTGCTCCGCAGAAGGGACAGCAACATGTTTCCAAAGCTGGAGGAAGAATTGGCTTTGTAGGTCTTAATGAGAGACATATGTCAGTCTCCAACAGTCTGCTTGCCACAGGGATTTTCTGGGGTCATTCTGGCTACGTGTGATTTGTGCCTTGTGGAATCTAAGCCCTGCGAAAGGTCTTGCTCTACTGGGTAAGCCTTGCCAGTCTCTCAAAATGTCAAAAGAGGACAGATCAAGAATATAGAGACGTTTAGAATCATAAACTTTGAAAACACAGTCTGATAAGATTCGGGAAAATTAAATGCAGAAACGTATCCAAGTTGGTTCCCACAATAACCACTGCGGTAAACAGAAGTAGATTATAAGTCAAGAGCGTGGACGGTGGAACTTGGTCCCAGAAACTCTGAAGTTTTCACATGTGTGAAATGCGGGGGGAAAACCTATGCCACCTACTTCTCCAAAAGGTATGAAGATCAAATAAAAAGCCTCAGGCAGAAACTGTTAGCGCTCCACCAAATTCATTACTTCCTTCCACGACGGCAGGTCTGTACCTGGGCACAAGGCTAGACTACACGTCTTGCAATCGGTTTTGGTCATGGGAGCAGTTCTTGCCGAATGATGCATGCCACTTCAGGCCCTGGCTTTTAAGGAGCAGGCAGGCGACCTCCCCCCATGCTCTCGCTCTCATTCCAGATGATAACTAAAGACCTAGTGGATGCCAAGCTATAATGCTGGGAGGAGCCAGACTTCCTAATCCCTGTACAGAAGAGAGACGATACCAACCAGGAATACATGCCTTGAGCTGACATGTGCAAAAGAAAAAATTCTGGACAAGATTTTGCACATTTTGGAGTGTTTCTGGTTTTGTTTTGTACTGCAGCTAAGCTCAGCCTAATTTAATTCCATATGTGAGCGTGCTTTAGAAACTAAGAGGCAGTATCGGTGTAAGATATTTTCACGGTTTCTGTGCTCTTACACAGGTCTGCAGGTGGGAAGAGAGGCAACCACACAGAGGGGGAAAGACTAGGGGCTCACAGCCTTGCCCTCATGGAGAGAAATAAAGGGGCTGCGAAAACAGGATGCCCTTGCCAATTTCCTTCTTATTACTTTTTTCCAAGAGTTCACCCAGGAGAAGGAAATATAGAATTGAAAGCTCTCTATTTCACCTCTCTGGTAAAAGGTTTAGAAAGAAAAAAGGCTGTAACACTCATCTCCCGAAAGTAACTAAATCACCACCGATGATGGTACAAATTTGATTTATACGGAAATGATTTTCAGTCATAGTTTATATCACTCTCAGGAAACCCTGAAAATATTCTTTTATTTCTCTGACAAAAATACACTTTTGTTTTTGTTTGGTGTAATTGTAATACATCGTCACCATTCATTTTTAGAAGACGGTCTCTAGAAATTTTGTCAATGCAACTTCTTTTGCTTCTCATCCCTCATTGGCTTAAAATCAGAAAAAAGAGTGTTGATTTTTGATTAATTTTTTTTAATCGACCAAAACATGAAACGGGCACTTGAGACATCACTGGGAGGTGAGCCATTTTCAAATCAACAGGCTAACTATCAACATTGGGAATTGCCTCTCTAGTATATGACAGTGGTAAAACCTCTACCAAGAATGAGTTTGTTTAATAAAAACAGCAAACGAAAGTGTTCCAGATATTTTTAAACAGCAAGCAAAGTAACCATTTCAACAAGCATTTCTGAACTTCTAATGATTAGAAAATGTATAAACCATTTAAAACCACCAAAATAAATCGACTGTTTTCACCAAGCCAACATGGAAAAAAAAGTACAGGGTTGCAAGCTAATTCAAAATTCGCCCTCCACTTCCTGTTTATTCATACACCAGGAAAAAAAAAAAAAAAAGACTTTTCTGCCTTTTCAACCCAAAATGATTTCTCAATTTAGAATAACGTTTATCCAGAAGAAAAAAATGTGTTTTCTCCTTCAGTAGGATCTATTACTAGGAAAAGCCAGATTGCCATTTCAGCTCTCTTAATGTTTCTAGACACGGAAGTAGATTTCTCGATGTTGAGATTTTTATTTACATTAAAGCACTAAGAGCCCACAGTGTTCCTGAGTATATCATTACAGGTACTAGCCCTTAAGAGTCTGCTTGAAGACAGTATGGAAGAGAACGGTTAACTCTGAGGTGGAAGGCAGAAATTACTAAGAAAATGAGCTGCACTTTGGCCATAAAAGGCCTTTTCCTGTTTATAAAATTTATAAGCGTTTTCATTAAGGCATCGTTACAAACCCTATATAATGAGATGCAATTATGATATTAGATAGGACGTATAAAATTATACGTGCACTAGCACAGAATTATATCTGCTTGATTAGGTTATTTATTACTGTATCAATTACTGTATAATTACAAGTAATTTGTGATAAAAAAAAAAAAAATCACTCATGCACCGAAGCCCTACTATGTGAAGAGCACTGTGCTGGGCACCGAGACGAGTCCCAGCCCTCCTGGAGCTTATAGTCTGAAAGAAGAAGAGGGTATCAAACCAATGGCTCCATAAATAATAACTTCATTACAGTCCCAGTAAGGGCTACAAAGGAGAACAATAAAAAATGTAAAAGAGGGGGACCTAACTGGGGGATTCTGGAGAAGACATGATACGTAATGAGTCTTCTGGAGCATCTTTAATGCCTGGCTGATCCCCAGATGCTTGCACAGGACAAAACAAAACCAGTGTCGAAGGAATGAATATGTTTCCATTTTTCCACCTAAGTCTTCATAGGCTATTCCAAGTTCCTTTGCCTTCAACTTTTGCCGTAGACACTCCTCTCCTCTTCCCCATCTGGAAAATGCTAACACGTCTATAAAATCGTCTCTTGTCTACAGCCTTCCCTGAATGTGTCAGAGGGATGTGAGGCCCAACCTCTGTGCTCATCAAGCCCCCTAAGGGTCAAAGAACATGGTACACGCACTGTTTGTCTATCCACTCAGGCCATAAATATTTACCATGCGCTTATTATTCAACAAGCACCTTTCTACGTACTTTATACACACTGGGATACAACTCTGGGAACAAAATACATAAAACCTTTCCTTTCTGTACCTAAGCCTTGTAGTGGAAAGTGTTTAATAGATGTCTGATTAATGGCAGAGTAAGTCAATTCTCCATTATTGGCCGATTTGAATACGAATGGCTCTTTGGGTCTATGAGGGGACCGACTTTGTAGGGTTCGAAAACTTAATGAAATCCATGGCAAGCTTCATAATTCAGTTTTAGCTACGGCCTTTAGCATGTTACGTTGTTCTTGGGGCCCAATGCTGTGGGAGGCCTCTGAACAGAAGCAAAGATCAGTGTGGCAAAGCCAGAAATGTTCTCCAAACAGAGCATACCGCTCGTGTTTATCCATGCCAATTAAAAACAAAAAAACAACGTCGTTTTAAGTGGCCTCAGTCAAATAAAATCACTAAGCACATTTATAGTATTTAATAGAAGTTCTAAAATTAAGTGCAGACATCCATCTTCCTGATTGCAAAACTTTTTGTGACAGAACATATTACTTGCTGTCTGCCAGGAAAAAAACAGCCCAGCGGCCGAACACTGTCGTGGAGATGAGGGCCTCCCTTCTTCAGAGGCAAGGAAAACAAAGGCAGATGAGAAAATGGACAAAATTAGCCCTGAGGGACTGAGGGGGCTAGTGCAGTTTAAACTCTTAAAGGCTGCTTTAAATAGAAGGCTACCAGCGTGACCTTAAGCAAGCATTTCCTCTGTGCCCTTGTGGGGAAGGCTCACCATCATGGCGGCACCCAGGGGCTCCCCATGGGGGCTGGACAGTGGCTCCCAAACGCTAGCTTGTGGATGGGAAGTTTCCACTCATCAAGGGCAAAGCAGAGAACAAGGACACAACACCATCTGGGAGCGTGCCCGAGGGTGGGTCCTGTCTGTTAACCGGCCCTTCTTGGGAAAGCCGGCCTTGTAAGCTCTTCCTTTTTTTGCTTTTTGTTGTAAAAATGCCATTTCTTTTATGAAACGATTGATCCAGTAGGGTTGTTTTTCTTTTTAAGTATTCTCCCACCTGCTTTTAATCTGTTACCCCATGAAACCCCCACTCTAGAACATAACCTACCACTGCTTCCTACCTGCTGTTTCCCTGCAGCTAAAGCAGCGGGGTGCTTTCCAACAGGCATAAGATTTCAATCCTAGCCTTCAAAAAGACAAGCTGTGTGACCTTAACCAAGTTCCTTTACCTCTCTGAACCTCAGTTGTCTCATCTGTAAAATGGGCATCTTTAAGCCTACTCCCTACAGTGCTCTTGTGAGAATTAAATGAAACAAGAGTATCAAACGTCCCAATGGGTGGTATAGAGAAGGTATTCAACAGGCCAGTTTTCTCCTCCCCCTACCCACCCCTCGACTTACAAATACCCACACCGCATAAGCCATCCTAATAAGAAATGAGTACGATAACTCTGTTTTACCTTAATATTTGGTGTAGGATTGGGTTCATACTTGTGAATTAGAATTTCACAAATTTATTAAGGCCGAGAAAAGGTAACAGATACAGCAAAGAAAGAAGAAATTGCCCTAGATTCAGTTTTGATCTAAAATGCTTTCCCCTGTTACACAGTTGGTTCCTTCCAATCATAAGGTCTCCCCTCACTCCTGAATAAATCAGGTATCCCTCCACTGTTGTTTACCAGACCATTCTGTTCCTTTTCTTCCAAGTTTGGATTGTTCATCATCTGTTCATCATTTGTGTGAGACAAGAAGTTCCAGGAGGACCATCTCTCTTGCGTTTACTGTTATATCTCCAGGGTCTGGCCTACGCCCTGAAACTTAGTTCAATAATTATCTGCTAAAAGATGATGGAATGGTGAATACAGTTGTGAGAAGAGACTTAACACATGAAATCAGGAGTTAATGGAAGACGGTAGGTGCCTGGGTGGCTCAATCGGTTGAGCATCCAACTCTTGATTTTGGCTCAGGTCACGATCTCAGGGTCGAGGGATTGAACTCTCCATGCTGAGCATGGAGCCTGCATAAGATTCTCTCCCACTGTCTCTCTCTCTCTCTCTCTCTCTGGCACGCTCCCTTGCTCACGGTCGTGCTCTCTCAGGAAAAAAAAAAAAGACCATATACAGTGAAATTCCAGCTCTAATATACTCCTCACTTTTGCAAGTGACTTGGCCACTTTTCCTCTTCAAAGGTGCAGTCTATTTCTCTATCCCTCAGGCTAAGGTTTGACCATGTAACTTGTTTGACCAATAGGACGTTAGCAAGTGTGATGCAACCAGAAGTTTGCTCACTGGTGCTTGTCCTCTCTTATGATGGGGAACCCATCCACCACCATGTGAACAAATCCAGGCTAGGCTAATGGATGAGGAGTGGTAACACAGGAAGAAGATCCAGTCGTTCTGCCAAGGACTCTGTCATGTGAGGCCACCTAGACCACCTGAACCAAGACAAGAAAACCTGCACAGAATTGTGACAAATAATACATGTCTACTGTTCAGCCAACAAGCACGTGGGTTGTAAGCAAGAAAAGCTTACTAATACAGCAGCTCATAAAATACATCCCATAAACCTCTCCAAAGTAAGATGCTAGGTGTTTCTGGAAGCAGCTCACTTATAAGGAAACTGCTAAGAAGTGGGAGCTGAGTGGGAATGAGGGGTTAGAGTAAAAACAGAGAGAGAGAGAGAGAGAGAGAGAAAGGGAGAGAGAGAGAGAGAGAGAGAGAGGGAGGTCTTGAAGCTCCCATCATGGAGCCCTGGGCAATTGACATGAACTTCTGTTAAACAATATTCCTGAAGGAAGTGAGAAGGAAGCACCACATTCCCGGGCCTACAGTCCACCAGAAACAACTGGCCTGGCACCTCTGGCATGAGTCCTTTGGACCACCAGCCTTTGACTTTTACAAATTATAAGAAAGAACATATCACCACGTATTTAGCAAAGGTCCAGAAACTAGGTCCAAGGGCCAAATGTGGTCCATTGCTTATTTTTATAAATAAAGTTTGATTGAAACATATCGATGGCCATTCTCTGACGTATTGTCTATGGCTCCTTTCATACTACCGCGACAGAGCTGAGTGGCTGTGACAGAGACCAGATGGCCTTCAAAGCCTAAAATATTTACTATCTGACTCTTTACGGAAACGACTTGCCAACCCCTGTACTGGAATAATCAGGGTAGGTTCTAAGGAGTGGTGGGGTCTTAACCTGAGTCTTGAAAGAAAAAGGCGGTGTTTATTTTTGGTATAAAGAAATGGAGAAAGGCTGAAAGAACATTACAAGAAAGAATACTAAGAGTATAACTGATGTTACGTCACTGTGTGAAAGTTATTAAGTTAATGACAACACAAACCATAATTGAGTGTACCGGCCACTTCCCATGGGCCAGATACTGTTTGCTTTATGGTCACTCATTTTATACTCCCAACAATATCATGAACTAGACAGTATTATTATCTCCATTTTTCCACATGAGAAGAGAGAGACGCAGACAATTAAAGATGCTTGCCCAAGGTCACAAAGCTATCAAGTAGACTAACTAGGATTCAAATACCTAGTTAGTATTTACATTTATAGTATTTATATCAGCCTAACTAGTCTTCTCACTCTCAACTCCACAATCAATATAAAATCTGATGAAGGCCAAAATTATGCATAAATTCTAGCTATGAGCAATCAGACGGTTTCTTGAAGGCACATGAAAATCAACTTTATCACTTTACGTTGTTTAACCTTTTTGGCCACACCATATGTTCCCTTTATGTCCTCTTTGTCCCTTCCAAAAAACCTGTCATTGCTCAGCTGGAAATCCCCTAAACGGGACATCCCTATGGTGCATCTAGCGGTTATGTTGCCATAGTGAAGCTATGTCAACACAGTGGTCACTGGCCATTCCCAGAGGTCGACTGCAACCCATTCATTAAATTCTGAGTCTGAGACTGCCACCTATTCCCTAAGAAGAAAGAAGGTTCTCTTCCCCAAACAAGAGTCAATAAGGTCGTCCTGGTCATGACAGGCTGAAGCCACCGTGGGCATTACTTCTTACAGACATAAATTCGGTTCTGTTAGGGAGTCCTATTTTAGAGCAGAGGCTCCCAACCCGGAACAGTGATCTTTGATCTCTAGCCAAAAAAAGGGCCAGCCCTTATCGGTCGATCAGGGACCCTGGTGTATCTGCTGCCAGCTCCAAATGATAACATGCAGGGGGCCCCTTATAAACAACCTAATTAAATATAGGCAGAATTCCAGGACAGAAGTTGTTTCTTGATTCATTACCTTATCATCACATGGGAGAGATTCCTAATAGATAGTCTCTAATACGATTAACTTTTAACAGACTCACAGATATTAAATTGATATGCCTCTTTCAGAGGGCATTTTGGCAATTTGTATCAAAAGCCTTAAAAATGTACAAAGCCAATGACCTAGAAATTCCAAGCCTACTAATTTATCCTAAAAAAAATGATCACAGATATACCTCAAGGCTATACGTTATTATTTATAATAGAGAGAAAACTGCAAACACCTTAATTGAACAACAGGGAATTTGTTAAAGACATTACGATATAGCCATAAATTACCACATTAATGTTATAACCGTAAACACTAGGCAGTTGTTTAAATTTTGGCCATGAAAGACTATTAAATTTAAAAAGCAGATTAAAGCCAGCATACAACATAAAATTCTATTTTTATTTTTATTTTTTTATTTTATTTTATTTTTTTTTTAATTCTATTTTTATAAAAAACAAAACAACACGCACGTACTCATAAAAAAATAGATTTAACACAGGTTTTCTCCCAGGGTAGAACTATGGTGGTTTGAATTTTCTATTTTTTGTATACAACGAGCTTTAGTTTAGTGGCTTTTAAAAATGATGACTGTTATCTTTAATTTTGTCTTAATCGTTATTTCTTCTCCTTTGGCTGTACACTATACTTTCGACTTACGCTTTTCAGTTCGGTGAATTTTAGCACGACATTGTCCCAGCCAGCCAAAACACAGTCTTTCTTTTTTTTTTTTTTTTTTTTTTAATTTTTTTTCACGTTTATTTACTTTTGAGACAGAGAGAGACAGAGCATGAACGGGGGAGGGGCAGAGAGAGGGAGACACAGAATCGGAAACAGGCTCCAGGCTCCAAGCTGTCAGCACAGAGCCCGACGCGGGGCTCGAACTCGCGGACCGCGAGATCATGACCTGAGCGAAGTCAGCCACTTAACCGACTGAGCCACCCAGGCGCCCCAAAACACAGTCTTTCTCGACCACCTAGGGGAAAGGCAGCCCACGTTTTCAGAGCTCGACAAAACCCACCAGGCAAATCCCCTCAAATTCAACGAGTGGCTGACCAGCCTTCTTGGGCTTTCACTCTGTGAAAAAACTGTGCCACAACAGCGCTCTGAACAGCGGAACCAAGTTTATCAAAGTTGCCTGCGCTGGTCTGGGTTTTGTTTTTGTTGGGGTTTTTCCTAAAAAGAGTCAGAATCCAAAATTATGACAAGAGGTTGGGGAATTAGCTGACTAAGAGCTGATGAAAACAGCGTGTACCGTGCGGATTGTGAAAGAGTTTAATGCATAGGGCCTGAAAGCTGCTGGGGAAGATAGACGTTGGGTCATTTCTTTTCCCAGGACATAATGGGAGCAGGTAAGCTGGGTTACAACATACCGCATTCAGATTTCTGGACAGGACATGACTTAACATTTTTTTTTTTTTAAATAAAGGAGTGCCTTCTAACTTTCAAATGGTCGTCAGGAAAGGGTTTATTTACGTATTGCCAAACCAGCGGACAGAGTGAACTGGTGTTCTGCCACAGATGTCCCAAATCTCAGGACAAGGCGAAGCGGGGTCAGCTAGCAACCAACATTAAAAGTGACCACTGGACGCCCAAATGTTTCACTTTTCACCCAGCTGCCAACTGGCTGCTGTGTGAACTTGCCTGATCACCTTATCCGAAGCTACTGGAGGAAAGGACACGCCTTTAAAGCAACCAACACAATGCCAGAGGTAGAGAGATGTTCCTAGGTCTTCCGTGGATTCCCCCCAACTGGCCTCACTCAGTAAAATGATACATGTTTTTCCAAAGGACTTGAAAAGAAGGGAAGCCTCACATAATTTCTTTCAGGGGCTGAGTGACATTTATGTGTTTGTTCAACCGAGATCTTTAAGCACCCACTATATGCCACACTGTGTGTGAGCTACTGTGCAGGCAAGCTAGGGCCCCTATCCACTCTGTGCCACAGACAATAAGGCATTCAGGGCGGTAGACTGCACGCAAACCTGACTCCATTTCTCCTTACCCTGTATTCCCGCCTCTAATAATGTGACTTTCCAGCTTCTTGCCTTAGAAAGTTGAGTTTACATTGGGCACCTGGGTGGCTCAGTCGGGTAAGCGTCTGACTTCAGCTCAGGTCATGATCTCCCGGTCCATGAGTTGGAGCCCCAAGTTGGGCTCTGTGCTGACGGCTCAGAGCCTGAAGCCTGCTTTGGATTCTGTCTGTCTGTCTGTCTGTCTCTCTCTCTCTCTCTCTCTCTGCCCCTCCCCCACTCATGCTCTCTGTCTCTCACATATGAGTAAATGCTAAAAAAGAAAGAAAGCTGAGTTTATGTTCCTACCAGCTGAGCATCGCTGGCCTTACGACTTACTTTGACCAGCAGAATGTGTCACAAGTGACAGCATGTCACATCTGAGCCGAGGCCTCTGGAGACCTTGAGTGTCCTTCCAGAATCCTGCCTGTGCAAATAAGCCAGTACTAGCCCTACAGGCACGAGAGACCACATGGGGGAAAGACCAAAGTTCCCAGCCAACAGGAGTCTTCGGCAACCCCCAGAAGAACAGCCAACCGGCGAACCTGCAGCTGACCAGGAACGCACAGTGGAGCATAGCTGGGAGCAGATGAACCACCCAGAGGAACCTGGCCTGCAGGGCTGACCCACAGAACCATAAGCCAGATAAAAGCTTGTTGTTTTAAGCCATTCATTCAGCTATAGGACGGTTTGTTACACGACAGTGCCTACCCAGTACAAACAGGAATAATAACTAACTCTGACAAGCCAAATACAAAATGCCACCGAGCACCCGATGGGAGCCCCTGTAATATTACCCCAACGTGTTTATAATTACAACGTATCATCCAATGTAGACATATAAAGAACGGATCTGACCAACCATCCTAGAGAACATAAAGAAGCTGTATATCGGGGGAAGGGCCAGCTCGAGACAGCCATAGTTCCTTTGAAAAATGGCCTGTGGATGAGTTGGATTTGCCTATGAAGTCATTCTTTGTTTCTTTTCTCTCTCTCTCTCAAAAAAAAAAAAAAAAATAAGCTCTTTCATTCAATTAAGACTGTTGGACTCGATAGCGATTGTCTAACTTGATTCAAAGCAGCCATATCCTCTCTGACACATGTTCAGCCTCCCCTACTCGGTAGGCTGGAATTTTAAATCCAGCTCTCCTGAATTTATGACACACACACAGTAGCAAGTCCCTACAGGCTGAAAATCAAACTGTAATTCAAAGGCCACAGGGCTGAGGAAACAGCCAGAAGATAAATCCCAATTTCTAACCTTGGATTCTCAGCAAGTTGATTTAGTGGACTGTCAGTCACATTTAAAAATAAAATAAAACTACAAAGACAGCAGACGGCATGTTCTAAAGAGAAACGGGGTGATGCTTTTCTGGACTCCTTCAAAAAGCTCTTGTTACCTGAAAAGACCTGTTATGTTATTTTAAGGGCCCTAGAACATTTGGCCCCAGTCAGTCATTTGCAGGAGTTTCTGAATTTTCAACTCATGAGACAGAAGGAAGGAATGAAACCATCAAATAAACACAGCGCGCCACACTGGGGGTGACATTGCCCAGGGCAAAGCAGCCTGTTTCTGGAGCCGAGCAGGTCACGCCCCCACCCCCCGGAGCACGTGGAGAGTGAGCACACACTGGGCGCAGAGGCCTGTGGGTACTCACCTTGCAGCCCTCGCAGGCGCTGACCCCATAGTGGTACCCGGATGATTTGTCCTGGCAGACGAAGCAGGGTTTGTACACACGAGGGGGAGGAAGCGGAGACGGAGGGCTGGGGACCAGTTCCTCGGAGCTCGTGCTTTGCGTTTCAATCGCTGTGGTGCGGAGGGGGTGGGGGGTGGGGAGAAAAAAAGATAATCCGTCAGCTCACTTCTTTCTCACCAGTGAAATCCCCGGCCGCGGCCCCAAGTTCAGCAACAACCCGAGCAAGGATAGGCCCACAAGAACACCTGTCACCGTGGGCACAGCAGTGGGACAGGGACACGGAGCTGTGCGGTTCACAGGGAGAGCCCACAGGCCCCTCTCATTTGCAGCGCAGCACAGCACTGTGCGGGAGAGGATTTTATCACCAGGCCACCCTCCAGAGGACCGGGAACTCAGAGCCGCGCAGTGACGTGTCCCGGATCAACGGCGCGGCGCGAGAGCCAAGACCCAAAGTCAGATTTTCACACTGCAGACCCGAAGCTCTTTCTTTCAGCTCTTCTGCTGCCCCTCGCTTCCGATCCACGGAGAGTCTCTGCGATGACTTGTTTGACCCTGTTGCTCGCTTAATTAATCAAAAGTAAATTTCCTAAGACAAACGAAGAAAATGCCAGAAGCAGCTACTGGGCAAGCATATGGGGAGGGCCTGCAGCGTGCAGCCTTAAGGGACCTTCATTAATCACAATATGGGTGGGGTGCCCCGGTGGCTTAGTTGGGTTGAGGGTCCCACTCGGGCTCGGGTCATGATCTCACCGTCCGTGAGTTCGGGCCCCACATGGGGCTCTGGGCTGACAGCTCAGAGTCTGGAGCCTGCTTCTGATTTTGTGTCTCCCTCTCTCTCTGCCCCTCCCCTGCCCACGCTCTGTCTCTTAAAAATAAATAAAGATTTAAAAAAAAACATTGGTAAGACCTTTGCTACTCCAAGACTAGTCCTTGGACCAGCAGCATCAGCATCACCTTCTAATCAGCATCACCATCTACTAAGATCATCAGCATCTTATTAGAAAACATACCATCAGGCCCCAGCTCAAGCCTAAGGAAGCAGAATCTGCATTTTAACAAAACCCTCAGATTGCCGAACATACAATTTATGTTTGAGAAGCAGTGGGTTATCCTAATGATAGGAGAGTCATACAGCTCTTTATTCTAGATTTAATCTAGATTCTTTATTCTAGATTCTAGATCCGTATTCAAGCAACATGGGGTGCTTGGCTGGCTCAGTCCTTAAGCATCTGACTTCAGCTCAGGTCATGATCTCACAGTCTGTGATTTCAAGCCCCGTATCGGGTGAGCGCGAGTCCCGCTTCAGGTGAGCGTGAGCCCTGCTTTGGGTAAGAACACAAGCCCCACTTTGGG
The DNA here is from genome assembly GCF_018350215.1 of Panthera leo. NCBI lineage: Eukaryota > Metazoa > Chordata > Mammalia > Carnivora > Felidae > Panthera > Panthera leo. The sequence continues at coordinate 141,516,681 of NC_056687.1, read as the reverse complement.
TCAAACACGAGCCCCGGGTGAACCCCACTTCTCTCTCTCTCTTCTTCTCTCTGCCCCTCATTCACTTGTGCTCTCTCTCAAAAACAAAAACAAACATACAAAAAACCACAATTCCCCATCTCATTTTCTAACCACCCAAATTCCATGGTTAATAGGAATTCATAGAATTTAAGATCCGAGGGTTCTCCCATCCCTTGTCTCCAGATGCATGTTCAAAGCCAAAGCAAGACCTGGCTCATTTCCTATCACAGGCAAAAGTGCTCATGAAGTATGGTGGGAATGAGGAAGGGAGTGACTCACCCAAAGTCATCGCATAATGTTCCAGAATCTTCCAATCTCCAAATTACTTGAGAATATACAGTATATTCCCCAGAGAGTAAGATTTCCAGTTGTTCCACTACTCACAATCTTCCAGACGAGATATCCTACCAACGTTATTGTCTTACAGCTAAGCCTTCAGGAAGTTGGGGCAACTCTACCCCTTCACACACTGTGAATCCACCCTCATATCTTATAATCCTGCTACCACACCGCCATCATCTCTCACCTTAGCTACTCAAGGGTCTCGCTGTCCCTACGCTTCTACCCGAGAATCCCTTCCTCAAATGCACAGTCGGATAACTGTTCAAAAAGTTAAAATCAACCCCTCTCCCTTACTTGTCGAAAACCCTCCAAGAGTCACCGGTTAGATCAAAGCCAATCTCATTACTGTGTTCCACAAGGCTCTTCATGATACAGCCCCTTAGCAACAACATCACTGAACTCAAGCATTCTCATTTATCGACTTCTAAACACCTGCCTCCTATTCCATCTCTTGAAGAGGCCAAGCTCTCCGACCAACTTAAGGCTACTGCCCTTAAACCATTTCCCCTAATTGGAGAGCTCTTCGAGCAAATGTCACCTCCTCAGAGATGGCTTTTCTACAGAAAGCCCCTTCCCACTCCTGATCGCTACATCCCATTATTTTATTTTATTTTCTGTAAAACTCTAACTAGTATTCAAATTTAGAAAGTTTGTGTACAACTTTATATTCTATCTCTGCCACCTTCCAACTATGGGTTTCATGAGGCCAACCTACCTACGTGCAGCATTTACAGCTGTGTTCCAGGCCTAGCGGTCCTGGCACACAGTAGGTAGGCAATCGATAAATATTTGTTGAATTAATACATGAACTTGTCCCCGTTTCTTTTTTTCTTTATTCTAAGCACTAAGAGCCCCTCTAGGTTGTTAGGTAACCCGATTACAAATCAAATAACTTTTATATACTCATTTGCTTCCTCAAAAAAAATTAATTATCCTTTTGGAGTAGAATCAACTATAATTATAGTATTTTCATAATTCAGAAGTTTCTTGGAATGAATTCATTAGAGTAATGCAGGTCTAGTAGATAAATCTATATTACAGTCTCTACCGGTTAGAAGCAAGGTATCTGGGACAAAGACGGCTCTTACTCTGGGCAGCTTGGCATTATTGTGACAAGTGTTCTGCAGAAAGGCCGGCATCTGAGATGTCACTAAAGCTTATCAGATCAGCTCTCAAGCTGTAAATGCAAAAGCAGGCCTCACACTAAGCTAATCAGCTTCAATGAAAGCAAATGAGAAATAATGACATCAACAAGAAAACAGTACTTGTTCAAAGTACAGAATAATATACTGCTCTGTGTTAAAAATCTAAGAAAACAAACGTGCAGAGCATCTCCCCCAAACCATCTCCTTAGAGAAAGGTGCTGTCATCATCTTAGCATATATCCTTCCAGACCACTTTTCTATGCATATAAATGATTTTGGTTCGTTTGCTTGTTTACTAAAGTGGACTTCTACTGTAGATTCTGTTTGGGACTCTAAGTTACTGTGTCATGAGTTTTATTTCCTCGTCCATAAATATTTTTCCTGCAAAACATTCCATTATGATGAACCTCTTTGTAGCTAATCTCAGCACATGCCTGTGGCAGATCAATTCTCAGAAGTGGAATTACCAGCTCAAAAGGTATGGTTGTTTCAAAATATTTTGTTAGTTTTTAATTCATGTTGACAAACTGACTTCAAGAAAGGCTGTGTCACTCCTAATACATCAACGTGAGTGAGTCCTTCCCTAAATGCCTCCCCAAACTCCCAGATTTTATTTGTATGGCTTCACCTCCACCCGACTGTTTCAACAACGCTGACGGAGCTGTGTCGTCACCACCGTGATCAAGCCTGCACTGTGCTCTCCCCAGAAGCAATGTGTGGTGTGTGTATTTGTGTGTTTCCACGTTCTACTCGCTCGTGTAGAACAGCTAATCTGGCTTGTCTAGGAAAGTTGTAAATAGAATTCTGTTAGGGCTGGATTCAGCTGTCAGAGTTATGCCCTGAATTTCAAAAGTGGGTGGTAATTTCCATAAATATGTCACTTTAAATACATGTCCTAAAGGGAATCCAGCATTTCACCCTCCCAAAGAGAGGAAAGAGAAGTTGGGCAATTTAATACCCAAAAAACTCAGGGCGAAGCACACTTTTGAAAAGGGGAGAGACCTCACAAACCCCAAAACATTTCACAAAGTTTGGTAAAAGTCGTCTTCTACAGATCAGAATCACTTATAATAAATGAATGAATTCAGCACGTTTTTCCTGAACAGTTGCCGTGAAAGGAAATGTTCCATTGTAAGCAATCAATCATGATGGCTCTACACTTATTAAGGCTATGGTGATTTCACCAGTAATGTCCCTGAGCCTTGATGGTTCGGCCTAATGGAAAGTAAACCAACAATGAGAATACAATACAGTGGTTCTCAAAGCTAGCTGTACATCAGAACTACCTAGGGTGCTTTTAAACATTCCAATGTCCAGATTGCATCCCAAAACTAATATGCCAGAACGTCTGGGAACGGGAGCTAGGTATCAGTGTTTAACAAAGAAATCCTGGGGCACAGGGATAGCTCAGTTAAGCTTCTGACCGTGGCTCAGGTCATGATCTGACCAGGTTTGCGAGTTCAAGTCTCCCATTGGGCTATTTTAAGCAGAACCCACTTGGGATCTTCTGTCCCCCCCCCCCCCCCGCCCCTTCTCCACTCGTTTTCTCTTTCTCTCTCTCACAAAATAAATAAACTTTAAAAAAAATCCCAGGTGAGTCCAAATTGTGGCGGTTCTAGTACAATGACAAAGAGAGCTAACAGCCCTACTGAGCCCAGTGAAATCAAAGAAGACTTCCCAGAGGAGGTGACCAGGCTGTGTTTTGAAGCACGAATTAATTCTTTCTGTTGTGGTTTGTAATTTGTAATTTAAAAATGCCGAAAATGAATCCCACACAAACATAAATAGGAAAGACTCATACATGCCTAGAAATAATCATCTTCAGAAAAAAGACGGTCCCACCGGTGGTGGCAAAGAATTCAATGTCAGTGCTGCTATAGATATTCAAATATCCCCTCCAAGTTGATAATCTATGGTCCTGTATTTCCTTTGTGTGGCCTATACCACAGAGAACAATGCAAAGCAAAACAGAAAAGCAAATCTCGGTGGTATGGTTGAATGCCAAAGCTAGCCTTAAGCAAACACGTCAAGACAAGTTCTAGAATTACAACCAGGATATGGCATCAATATAAAAGCAGATTTGTGCTTCAATGCAACCTCTAGACTTTTCAGTAAAAATATACTTTGGCAAAGTTTATTAGTGCTCCTCCTCCCCTCTCGTCCTCCCCTCCGACCACCACCAGTAAAGACAGTGGGAGACAAGGGAGGGGGACAGCCCAGGGCTCCCCTCTTGCTAGCCATTGTTGGTATTTAAGAGAGCTACACAGTGCTTGGCCATTGATCTGTTCACTGTCATCCTGCTTAAATCAATAATCTATTAGTCCCTTTAAATTAGAGTTAGATTCATCAAATGCCCTTGAGAGGTCTCAAACATTTTGTTCCTTATTCCAGGCAAGCACAATCAGTCTATGGAATGATAAAATTTTTGCTCGAAAACTCTGCAGGCTCAGCAGACAATGTGTCCTGTATTAGCTCATTCAGCGATCTCGGGCAGGCCAAAAAAGCAGTTTTTAGACTTCCCAGGGGGACAAGAGGCTTGTGTCATTCAATAAAACAACTGCACTCCAGCCATCCTGATGTGATTTCAGTTTGGGGAAGCAGTCTTTGAGGAATAATTTGGATCTGCTTTTTGCCTCCTGCTTTTATTTATTTCCTTGCTTACTTATTGACTTATTCAGTTCTGTCTGGTGACTGCATCCCCAGTAAGCAGCAGCCTCCAACGTGGCATCCGAACCGCTGACCAGATGGGCTGCCTTGCTTCGTCAGGGAATGGCCAGGACGGAAGAACTTCTGCCGCTCGGGCGAGATGGATGCTTGGTTCCGTGGGCCCCTGCCCAGAGCAGAGTCAGCACCAGGGGTGCCCTGGGCTGCACACGTGCCAAAGGAGACAGTGAGGCCAACCAAACCTGCACCAGCAGAAGCTTCTAGCCCGCGTTTGAAACCTTTCCATCCCTGCAACACAGAGATGGCTGTCACTAGGGAAACGAAGCTAGAATCGCCTTTCTTTCTAGAAAAATTCATTACAGGTCTTGTTTGCCTTTAAATTAATGCTCCTCAAAGGGTGGTCCAGATCAGCAACCAGCCACAGAATTCCTGAGGGTAAGAGGGAGGGTGGGGAAGAAGGCACTGGCTTGAAATCAGTGACTTTCTTGAAATCAGTGACTTTTCCGACTATCTGAGGTTAAGGAGGACCCATTCTAACTCCCCACCCCAGTCCCTCACAGCGTGATAAACTTCACTGAAAACAAATCCCTAGGAAAAGAACGTACAAACAAAACATTAATTTTCAGGAAAAAAAAAAAGGCATCGGAAAGGAGATGCCTAAAACACAAGCTACGACTCAAGGGAAAAAGAAAGATGTACTAGACATAAAATTAACTCTGTCAAATTGCCGTGAGAGTTTCTAAGCACTTGCTCTCAGTTCCTGCCCTTGTCTCACCACGGACTGGCAGCGGGCAGTTTAGGAACTGGCACCGGTCCGCAGACGGCACTTCGAGAAGCCCTACTCTGTGAAGGGCTTCAAATTCAGAGGTCTGCAGACAAAACAAAAACAAACTACAGGGAATCTCCACAGACTGAGATGGTGTGAAAGCACAACGCCAGTGCTCCCAAGCGACACAGCTTTTTCAAACGCCGCACAACTCCGGGGGGTTAAGTCGTTCCCCAAATAAAAGAACACCGAAGAAAGAATTAATGCTGTTGCCTGTTTAAGAGGCCTTGGCACTTGCGAACTTGACTCACCTGAGAAAACACAGTATAAATGCCCTTGTTGTTACAACACACCTGAGTGTCATTTAAACACACAGAAAGTCTCCAACAATAGCTCCCTTCACGATTCCTAACATGCTTGGCATTTTTCTAAAGGTTAGATTAAGTAGCAGATAACATTTTTAAGAGAGAGCACTGTATACTATTTTTTTTTTCTTTGTAAGAACTAATTTAGTGCTGCCTAAACCATGTTGACAGATTTCAGGATTTTATGTTGGGCCTGATTAGCGGCAGGCAGGCATCAAACATTATGAAAGCCCTGCCTTTTTACTAGAACCTTCGGTGATTAAGACAGTATTTTAATGCACTCTCTGGGCAGCTGAGCCTTAAAAGAAAAAGGAGTTGTAAAGTAAAAGGCATTTCCTGCATGGCCCCAGGGGAATTTTGAGCCCAGCGCTCCGGGACCCGGTGGGAGGGAATAATTTCAGCTAATTAAGGGAGAATAGCAAAGTGTTGCATTTGGTCAAAACATTCAGTGGGGCTTCATTTTTGTTGGCACCAAAGAGAGCCGGTCTGGATTTTTTCCCCCTTTTTCTGTGGACACACTGCAGGACTGCAAGGCCCACAGCTCACATACATTAGGGAGAAAGTCAAAGGAAACGCCAAAGTTCAACTAAAGTACAAGTAATTAGAACCAGATTCTCCTTTTGCCTGTGTGTGCGCATGCGCGTGCGAGTGCGGGTGTAGACGTTTTCTTAAAATGTAATTTACATGGCTCGAAACGTTAGCGTGGGAGAGGAAAAAAAAAAAAAAAAACCCGTACAAACTGTCGCTCGTTTAGTTTTTCTGTCGCCTCTTCGTTGGGGCGGGAGGTGGGGGAGGAACTGGGAGGATCAGCTCTTTTAATCACCTTTCAGGAGAAGCGGTTTGTTTCCACACGCACGGGATTTGCAAATCTGTGAATCACATTGTGAAATTAGGTAATTGCCAAACAAGAAAAACTTTGCTTTGAAATGGTCTCTCCTCACTCGGCTGCTGGCTTTGTTGTTATTAAGCAGCTCCAAGATTAGTCCAGGGTTTGGGGCAGGCAAAGGAGGGAGGGGGTGGGGAGAGAAGGAAAACATCAACGCGGGGCTTTGGCAGTCTTGACTCAGTAACCTGCCCGTGACCCTGAAGGAGTGTGTGTTTGCCCGGGTCACCCGGGATCCTGGCCGAGGGCTGGAGCTGGGTTATGAGAATCCCTGCTATTCTGACCACACATGCAACAGGTGCCGAACACAAGCAGGGGACAACAACAGGGGCTGGGGCCTGGGAGGAAGACTTTGATTTCGGAGTCCTGAAAGAAAGCCATGCTTTTCAAAGTTTGATCCCCGGACCAGCAGTATCACCATCACCTGGGAATTCGTTAAAATGTAGACTCTCAGCGCCACCCCAGATACGCCTGCTGCATGGAAACAGGCATCGTAACCACCCCCGTCCCACTCCAGATAATTCCTAACCTAAGCACGTTAGTAACATTCGAGACACCACGGCATAAAAATGTCTTGTTACCGCCCTAACCTCACGAGAATCCCAAACATTTTGCTGAGTCCATTTGGCATGGGAACTCTGTCAGCTTCCCCTTTGCCCAGGTCCTTACTAAATACTCCACCTTGTGAAGTACTTCAATACACTGAGAACTTCAGGCTGCGTGTGTGTTTATGCTCACCAGAAGCCAGAAGCCTTCGTTCTCTCCCACGGAATTCTGGCAGTGGCTTTTAGTTGGCAGCGGGTTCAAAGTTGCACAGGAAGAGCCTGAACTAATAGTATCTGCTATTTACTGAGCACTTACTAGGTGCCAGGGGCTGTGCTAGTTGCTTAACGTGTCTTAACTCGTCTAACTCCTCCCCAAAACCACGGGGAGGGGAGGGACCAGGAACTCCGCACTTTAGAATTAGGAATTTAAAAGCACAACACCGCTCTCAGCCTTTGCGAAAGAGACTGAAATGGCTTAATACACATCACTATTATTTCACTAAAACCCACAGCCTTTCTACCCTCTCATTTTCCATCTCCCTCATTTATTTTCTTTGCTAGAAACATCACTGGGTATGGTCTGCTCAGGGCTATTTACTCAAATTTGAGAACTGCAGGATTATGTACCTCCCTTTCTTTTAATTCATGGTTATAATTTTCCAAACACTGACTTGATTCCAGACATGGTTAAATGTGACGAGATAGTTTGGGCTTTAAAAAGAGAGAGAGAGAGGCTCAGGATCCACTAATCACTCTGCATTACAGCTACACCTGCCTGGGCTCACGGCCAGCAGAAATTATTCCTGGGACTGACTTTTACCATGGGAAGTGCTGTCATATTTTCATAAGGGACCATGACACGTTCAACACCTACATTTCATTTTTATAATACGCTTTCTTGCTTCAAAGAACATAGCCGAAAATTATCTCATAGGTTGTTTTGGGTGACGTTTTTAACAGACGATGCTTTCTATCACTATTTTCTAGGACACACTAAGATAGCTTATGACAGGGTTCAAATAAATTCTCCCTTAAAACCACTTAACAGGCCGACACATCTAACTACTTATTAATGATCTGAACTGAGAGGCATCAGAAATGGATCTGCATTAACTGAACAAATGCGGGAACCGGTCTCGGGAGTCATGTATAGATGAAGCTAATTGCATCGCAATATTAAGGTCCCCCTGAAGAGTTTATCTCAACACCAAATGATTCAGTTCAATATTCCACTTCTAATCAGGATCCCCATAACTTCTAAAAAAGCAATTATTGCACTAATAAATGACATCCTATTATCTGTTCAAATTTCCTGCACATAAAGTTGATTAAAACTGGGGCATTAAAATACATATCATCTCAGATACAAAATTCTTTGCTTATGTGCTGTTAATATATGCTAAAAACCACGTCGATACCAGCCTAACAGAAAAGTTACGAGGGGATACTTTTTGGAATACTGTGTTCAAGGAAGAGGGAGAGGAAATTATGCTTTGTCACCTGGGGATCCTTGCTATCTTCTCAGGTCTGAGAACGCTAAGCGCGATTACGCCAACGTTTAGCCAAAGCCACCGTTCTCAACAAAATGATGCCCCACTTAGGCTGCAAAGAAGTTTTTTGGTTTGGTTTTGTTTTTCCAGGTGTGCGCTCATTTGAGTGGCCTGAAAATAACTTTGAAACCAATTTAATCCTCACTGTGTGGGTTTTCTTGATTCCTAAAAAGAACTAAAACACCAGAAGCCCGCAGAAAACCGTATGTAGGAAGTGTTGGGAAGCGTGTGGGCTTTGCTGCCAGATGACCCTGGATTTGGATCCCTCTTCTGCCAGTAATTTAACGGCCATGCAGTTTTCCTTACTTCTCTGAGCCCTCGTATCTCTTTCATGAAAACGCAGACCATCCTCAAATTCCTGTGGGCGCAAGGGAGGTAATGTTTGCAACTTGCCTGGCACCCGGTAAGCGCTCAGCAAGTTAAGAGCCAACCCCTACATCTCCACCACCCTCCCCCCGACACAACATTTCTTTCCATCTTCCTTAATCGAGGGCAGCCGTTCTTAACCAGCATCGGTTTCGCCCCACAAGAGACATTTTGTCTCCAGACAGTGTGGCTGTCATAACTGGGGGCTGCGACTGGCATTTAGTGGGTAGAGGCCAGGGATGCTTCTAACCATGCGACAATGCACCAGCCTGCCCTGCTCCGCTCCCCTACCCCCAGTGAATTCTCTGGCCCAATTTATAAATAGTGCTGAGTCTGAAGAGCCCTGATCTAGGGTAAGGATGCTCCCTGTGTGGAGGCTTTAGGACGAAGCAGTGGGGCAGCAGATAAGATGATCTCCCACAGCGCCGGAGAATCGGGCCTGGCATCCCAGCTGACAGAAGGCATAACCCAAGAGCCTAACTCTGCCACATACTAGCAGTCCCTTTAGCTTCCGGAACCTCAGCTTCCCTGATCTGGAAAGTGGACACAGCAAGCATACTTACTACCCAGCAGGGTTTCCAATTTGTGAACTCTACACAAAATACAAACACAAAAATAATAGCTAACACTTATCAGAGTATTTGGGAAAAGATGGGTTAAGGCTGATCTTAAGAATGCGACCAACAGAGCCCCTGGGTGGCTCGGCTGGTTGAGTGTCTGACTCTTGATTTAGGCTCAAGTCACGATCTCATGGCTTGTGAGTTCGAGGCCCCCGTTGGGCTCTGCGCTGACAGCATGGAGTTGCTTGGGATTCTCTCTCTTCCTCTCTCTCTCGGCCCCTCACCCACTCACACCCACTCACTCACGCTCTCAAAATAAATACTTAAAAAAAAGAATGTGACTCATATTGTTCCCTGAGAAAATGACAGAAACGTCTCTAGAGTCTAGTCAGATATTAACATTGCGACAATATCAATAGCTAACCTTTGTGCAGCATGTACTATGAGCCAACCACTGCCCCCATTAGATTCTAGGCATATTCCATGTATTAACTCATTTGACCCTAGGAGATAGGCAGACTGGGTATTTCATCTTTACAGGCAGGAAACCGGGGGCACTGTGGTTGTGTAACTGTTCAAGACCACACAGATGAGAACCCAGGAGCAGGGATTAGAAGGCAAATGGTCTGGGGTTCAGGAGGAGTGTTCAACCCCGGTGTTGGCGGAAGACAGGGACATCCTTATGACCACACAGAACTCCTTCGGCAAGAGGCTGGCACATCCCTGTCAGCGAGTTTCAGAATATATAGACTACGTCTAAGACGGACACACAGTTGTCCCAGCATAAGGACCCAAAGTAAAACTGGAAATCTAAAAGAGAAAGCAGCTAAGGGTACAGAAATAATGCCCTCCTTTCTTTCCAGTCAGAGCAATAAAGTAGGAAAGTCCCCCAGAAGCAAACACAGGAATTAGAAGGTACACACACACACACACACACACACACACACACACACACACACACCCCTCCCACATCTTCCCTGCTGAGAAACCAACCCCCAGCAGGCAGATTGGCAGCAGCTAAAACCGAGGTTCCAGAGGCCTTTGGCAGTGCTCCAAGGGCGTGTTTCTACACACTGTCAGGAGCAGTAACTCAGGCCAAATGTGGCCTGCTCAACTGCCAGATTTGGGGGCTGGCGGTGGGGGATGGAGGGGACAGCTCTGGACGCCCCGCCCCTAAGTTGGTTTTCTCTCTTGCCAGCGGGCCATATATACTCCTTTAGCCAAAGCTTAACTGGCACAAGAATGAAACCAACATCCAAAATTCTAAAGCTGTGCCACAGCCCCCTCAGTCATTGTCTACTGACTTCTAGAAGCAGAAAGACAGTGAACTCCTTCCCCGCACCTCCTAGTTCACTAACAGGAAGATATTGTTAGTGCCGGGGATAAGCATAGCACATCATCAGGTCAAAAGGGTGCACTTGGGTCGCATTTTAAAAGATTCTGGAGTTTCCACATGGAATTAAGCTTATGGAGATGCTGTAACTGTTGTGTTTTTTCTTTTGTAAGTGATTTTTCAAAATGTCTTGAGAAGAATGAGAGGTGCAGAGTGTTTGAATTGTGGTTCCTAAAAAAGAAATTGCTAAAGAAAACTTGAAAGAACAATGAAATTTTCCCCAATCTTCCAACTCTGAGCGGTCCCCAAGCTCAGGTCTTTTTTGGATATTCCTTCCTTCAAGGGAACTTTCCATCTTTACAGGTAAGTCAAGGCATGTGACTGGAAGTGTGAATTCTGAAGCCACCCGGTCTGGGTTCAAATCCTAATTCTGCTACTTACTATGTGACTGTGAGTGAGCAGCTTGACCTCTCTGAGCTTCCTGTGTAGAAAATGCGAGTGTGCCCCTCATCGGATCACTGTGGGCATCAGAAGATAAACCATTGTGAAGGGACGCAATGGCACGCACAAGCACCAGGTCGGTCACACGTCAGTGTTACACAAGCAGAAGTACCACCATCAAGGATCACACTTGGGCTGGCGAATCTCAGCGTTGTTCACCTTCTCATCGTTCTTGCACACGGTGGACTCACGTCTTGATTCGCTGACCCTCACTTCCAATTTCCTTTCCCAAATGGCCATGCCTCCTTCCAAAAGAGATTCTTGAAAGCCAGTACAAGTGAAGCAGTATGTGTCAGCGTTGCTGCCTTATGCTCTCTCTGAACAGTCCCTTCCTTCCCAGCCTCTCGGGCATTAAGCCAAAGTGCCACTACAGTCCTCTCTTCATGGGTTTCCCGGCCCACCCGCAGTCCCCGCGCAGAGGACCCCCGGAAACCGCTTCTTCACACCCCGCTCAGGGCTCCTCAGTGCCTGAAAGAGCGCCCAGTACACAGGAGGGACTCAATGAACGTCAGATGAAAAAAAAAACGAGTGAAAGAATGAACTCTGCACAGAAATTCTTCCACGCGGCACCAAGATAACAAATGATGATTGTTGTGGCTGGTTCCGCGGTTATCTGCCAACAAGCGCGTATTACCTGGCGGTGGGACTGGAGATGTGTTTGCGCCCCCGCCACCCCGTGTGCTTCCTTGTGACAAGAGTGTGAAGGAGAGCAGGGATTATCCTCATTATCCGTTTTTTCCCCTCCATTATTCACAGGAGGAAACTGAAGCACAGAGAAGTTAAGTGACTTAGCCAAGGTCACGCGGCTGGGCCATGGCTTGATCTAGAATGGGCCTCCTGAATCCACATATAGGCTTACTCTAAACGAGACACAAAGCTACTTGTTTCTATTCTAAGCCGTTTTATTAATGTGTTGATGTTTTAGGACAAGGTCAGCAAGCTTTTTCTGTAAAGGCCAGGTAGTAAATATTTTCGGTCTTGTGGACCATATGGTCTCCGTCACAGCGATTCAACTCTGCCACTGTAGGGAGAAGGGAGCACTAGACAAGACGTAAATGAACAGGCGTGGCATGTACCAATAAAACATTATTTAGAAAAGCATATTCCGAGCCAGATTTGGCTTAGTTTCCTGACCCCTGCTTTAAGATAAAGGAAATTAAAACTATCCCTTCTTATGGTAACTGTACATGTTACTATAAAATCCATGCTTTCCTTTGCTTCCAGGGTAAAGATAGAGTATGACAGCCATATGTCACAGAGATGTGGGAAATATTTTAAGGATGCTAACGCTATAGAGCATACAGTATTTATATGCACTATAAATGTGTAAGGTCCGCACATTTCCTTCAAAACTAACCTCACGTACACATTTTTATTAGTTAGGGAGGTCAATATGTCTATCATAAATACATTTTAAAATTCCTTCCTACATATTCTCTCTACTGGGATTATTTATCGTGGCTTGTTCCCTGGCCCTGAGCCAGGCAGAATATGGGAGTTTTAATACCTTTAATCCATTACATGGATTTTTTTTTTTTAGAGCTCCATAAGACAAAATAAAATGCACTCTCATGGTCATATATGCAATAAACCTGATATGCCACTTAATATTTCATGCCCCATTTTATATTTCAGTTGTGACGGTCCCCAGCTTTCAACATGCACCATGACATATTTTCAGCCATCTTTTTGCTCTGATTTTGTGTGTTTGTTTAGAAAATGAACAGATCATAAACAACAAATCTTCATGGACTCTGAGGGGGGACTACTACTGCTCCCTAATATTCTGAAGGGGCACTGAAATGACTGTTCGCTGACGTAGGCCACCCAGTTCCTTGCAATGTGAACTGGTCACGTTTATTTTTATTAGGCCATGCTACACTGCATTGACAAGGAGGTGTACATTTATTTTTATGGCTCGTCGTATGGTAAGTGGTCTCCAAAGATGGCCTGGTCAATGAGCCACACCTCCAGGAATCCACACCAACGCGTAAGGCCCTTCCTCTTGAATCTGAGCTGTTACTCTGATTTCATTCTGATCAACAGAAAGTGGCAAGAGTGATGCTGTGTTGCACGTAAGGCTGGACCCTAAGAAGCCTGGCAGCTTCCATATGGGTTTCCTGGAATGTTTATTCTAGAGGAAGCCAGGTACGGAGCCCCGTGACCACCGTGCTGTAAGGAAGCCCATGTCATAAGCGGAGGCCACGTGGAGAGAGAGATGCCATGGCAGCCTCCAGCTGTTGCTGCGATGTCAGCTGCGGAAGCGGACATGTGAATGGAGAAGGCTTCTGGAACATCCACCGGGGTCAAATCCATAGACAAGTCTAACCTCAGTCACTTCTTCTTATTTTTTTTTTTAAGTTTATTTATTTATTTTTGAGAGAGAGAGAGCTCAAGCAGGAGAGGGAGAGAAGGAGAGACAGAATCCCATGCAGGCTCCGCGCCATCAGCGTGGAGCCCGATGTAGGGCTCGACCTCATGAACTGTGAGATCGTGACTGAGCCGAAACCAAGAGTCGGACGCTCAACTGACTGCACCACCTAGGTGCCCCAGCCTCAGTCGCTTCTGACTGCAGCCACATGCAGGACCCCAAGAGAGACAGAACCTTGAAAGTTAATAATAAATTTTGTCTTAAGCTACACAGTATTGAGTTGGCCTGTTACATAGCAATACGTTAATTCTATAATTATTAATTAAAGATTATTGGGGGGGGGGGACGCCTGGGTGGCTCAGTTAGTTAAGTGACTAACTCTAGCTCAGGTCATGATCTCGTGGTTCATGAGTTCGAGCCCTGCGTCGGACTCTGTGCCGACAGCTCAGAGCCTGGAGCCTGCTTCCCATTCTGTGTCTCCCTCTCTCTGCCCCTCCCCTGCTATGCTCAGTCTGTCTCTCTCTCTCTTTCTCTCAAAAATAAATAAACATTAAAAAAAATTTTTAAAAATAAATAAGTTTGTTTTTAAAAGTTGGCTGTAATGCAATGTGTCTCCCCCCCCCCCAAACTGCTTATAAAGCTCATTCACACCCACCTGAGCCCACATGTGAATACCACCTGCCTATCACCTGCACACACCCTCTTTTATTTTGAGATGCAGATGTCTGCTTATAGGGTCGTTGTATTTTTATTTGTTCCTCCAGGGGACAGATTGAATTCTCCTCCCCACACTGGACATTGCCGTTCAAAATAATAGCAAAAGACTTGCAGGTAATGGGCTATAATACTCACTTGATACTCACTAAAGGAGGGTTTAGATCACTTGCTCTCTGTTACCTTTCGCGAAACATCTGTTTCATATGCGCCAGTTAAAAGTGCATACATCTGTAAATAATAAGCCTGTGTGTGCACATAATTTAATGAATTAGGACATAAAAAGGAATTGAACAGTAGGGGCACAGCAATTAGAGTAACTGCCCATTTTGTTAAAAATGTATTGTTTCCAGCTTTCACTTGGAAACCCTTTTATTATTCTGTGGGTTCTGAGGCTTCCAACCTTCTTATTGCCCCTTCCTGCAAAGCACATAGGAGTTTACTTCGCAGAGTTGGCAGAGGGAAGGCAACCCACATAATGCAAAGCCGGGATGGGAACTTGCAACTGGCTGGCTTCTACTTGGGAGACCAGAGTTGGGTACCTGATCTAGTCTGTGCCTGGGAACTCTCATCTGTAAAATGGTGCAGTAACAGGGCTTCCCAGATGACATCGTTCATTCTGTGTACTTGGCAGGCAGTAAGAGCTTCATCAATAATAATTATGATGATGGTGGTTTTGCATCCTAATGAAAATCCATCACAACTTGTGCCCAGGTCCAGGGAACAAACCTCGTTCAAAAGTTTCTCTTGGTTGTTAATCTGCTCTTATGTCTATTTACCTTCATCACTTCTAGGGATCGACAATAAAAAGGGGGGAGGAGGGACCATGTCCTGGTTAACAGGAGGGACCATCAGAAAATCTACTTCTCGGATATCAAAACGAACGCCAGAAGCCCAAGGAAATATCCTGTGCCCATTCAGGCCAGTTTTCTGGCTAACGTGTTCGTAAGTGCTCGCCATAACCGCCAACCTGAACTTCCCAAGTTTTGACAGCTCCCTGGAAGTTTACCTTCAGGTGTTCTGAGTGACTCTAAAACATACAAATGTATCAAGGCGGAAACCATTTGGGATGTTCTGAACTGTACGTTTGCTACTACTGAACTATTCTCAGCTTAGCTCCTGAGCACCTACTGTGTGCCAGGCACCAGGTTGCAAAGCAGAGCACACATACATGAGCAGAAGAAGGTCCTCCTGGGAGAGACAGGATGGCATTTTCTAGAACACATGGTGAGCCTTCCACAGAGTGTGGCCGGTTCCTCTCTGCCTCCCTTAAGTTTAAGGCATTTCAACTGAGTTGAAAGTAGCTTGGAAATGTTGGAAGATACTCTGTCCATTTGAAAGTCAACAAGGACACAGGAGCACAGGAATAGAATGTGATGCCACAGCGATGTGAGGACTGCAAGAAATATAATTGAAGTCCAGCCCACTGGGATTCTGTGAAAATCCCGGTTTAGCTCTGTAAAATGTTAGTAAAGTAAGTGCTATGCATTTGCCAGGCCCCAGGAAAAATAGTTCCACCCAGAAGGAAAACACGTTAAACAATGACTGAAATCCCCACCCTCTGGTATTCTGTTTACGTTCTCCTGCAGTCTATTTACCCTCTACATAAAGAGATAATTAAAGCTCCTTAATAGCAATAGGAAAGAAGAATAATGGCGAAAGGGAAAGAGAACAAATATTGAAAAAATATTAATGGCTGGAGTATACAGAGCTGCGTTGTTCAATACAGTAGCCACTAGCCACGTGTAGGTATTGAAACCTTAACAGGTTAAAATTAAATAAAATAAAAAATTCAGTTCCTCAGATATATTAGGCCCATATCCAGTGCCACACAAGGCTGGCGGCTACGATACTGGGCAACACAGAACTACAGATCATTTCCATCACTCTAGGAAGTTCTGGACAGTGCTGATATCTAGTACACTCAAACGGCGGTGTGCTTGACCATATCCACCGACTTAACCACAGTTAATTGAGGTACTAAGTACACAGTTAATTGACCAGGTACTAAGTAACATACTAAGACTGGAAAACAGAAGGACACAATATCTCATCCCCAAAACGTCCCAAGTTAGTAAGGGAGCCCAGTCAATAAAACAAAACAGAAACACACACACACACACACACACACACACACACACACACAGGAGAAATGGTTAGAAACACAGAAAACAAACTGGTAACTTTAATGGTACATATGGTAACAGGTATCCGAGTGCTTCCCATAAAATCTTTGAGCTTTTCTGTGTTAAAAAAAGTTTTTCATAAGAAAATAAGGGGGAAGGTTATCTATTTACTGAATATTACCTATCAGGTACTTTAAATACACTCTTATCTAAGTCTATGGTAAGCTTGCAAGGTAAGCATTGTGGATCCATTTTATAGGTGGAACAACTGAGGGAACTGGAGCTCTAGCTTCCACAGCCGAGGCAGCGCGTGGAGAATGCCCAACTCCACCATCGACACACTGCATAGGACCACGCCGTACCCCCCGAACACGTGACGGCATCTTACAGGTTCCATTCAGAACCTACTGCGTGACTTCTACTAAGTCACTTCAATGCATCCATCTGTCTCCATTTCCTCAAAATACATAATTCAGTAACAATTAGATTTCAAACAAACAAACAAAAACAGGTAGAACATGGCTTATAAAACTCCAAAACAGATGGGGCGCCTGGGTGGCTCAGTCGGTTGGGCGTCCGACTTCGGCTCAGGTCACGACCTCACGGTATGTGAGTTCGAGCCCCGCGTCGGGCTCTGGGCTGACGGCTCGGAGCCTGGAGCCTGTTTCAGATTCTGTGTCTCCCTCTCTCTGACCCTCCCCCGTTCATGCTCTGTCTCTCTGTCTCAAAAATAAATAATAAAACGTTAAAAAAAAAAATTAAAAAAAAAAAAACAACTCCAAAACAGAGAGCAATACATTACATTTCAGATATCACTGAAATCACTGAAATAAGAGCATTACGGGAGAGGCTAATAACCGTCGTAATTATTTCTGTAAACTTCATCAAGCAGTAATAGTTTTCTTAGGTTTGGGACCCTCTAAAGAAAACAGATACTTTAAAACAGGCGGCGAATTCCAAAAGGGCAATTTAACTTCATCCTCTCTTAGGAAGCTTCCCCCCGCCCCGCACCCCGCTTTTTTTTTTTAAGTAACGGATGATATAATAGTGATCCTTAACTATGAGGCACCCCCAGCAGGCATCATTAGCAGTGGTCTCTAGAGGAGAGTGACAGGTGACCTTGGAGAAGACGCAAAGCCTCATCTCTCATCTCTCACCTTCCTGCGATTCCCCGGTAAACACAAGACTCCTGCAGACCCTGACTCCTGTGAGGTACGGAGGGAGGGAAGGGGCCAATGCAGAATTCAGCCACAAACAGGATGGGACACGGGACAAAAGAGGCCGTGGCTGCTATCAGAGAAATAACGCAGTCAGAGGAACTTATGCGAGTTACGGTTCCTTACTTCTCTCTTTTCTACATCTCCCCCACGCCAACACGGTCCAGGGCCCCTTCTCGGGTTTATTAGGGCATAGGACACGTTCCAGGAACTCTTCACGCAGCTGATGCAGATGACAGACCTAAACTGGAAGTGAGTCGGTCCACACAGACGATGGGGAAAAGCCCTTCCCGTGGTTTCAGCCTCAGCCCTACAACTTACTGTGTGACTTCAGACCCACTCCTCACCTTCTCTGAGACACAACTGCCTCTCCTGTAAAACGAGGAGCATCGTACCTTCCACGCCGGATTAGCGGTGAGGGCCGACTGGCGATAAGGCATCGACAGGCGGCAGAGGAGAACCGTGGAAAACGTGTAACCAGCCAAAAACCGACGAACGAAAACCCCTCCGTGGTGCTTCAGTGCAGTCTCTATCGTCAGAAGACAATCGTTTCTTTCTTATCAGAAGGCACGCGTGTGACGATCGTTACGGGGAACGGAGGATGGCCGCACTTCCTCCGTCACTGCCCCGTCGAGAGGCAGAGTTTGGGGATGCGGGCTGGCCCCGGTGCCTGCTTCGCCCACAGAGGCGCGAGTGGCTCCGTGCCAGCTCTGGATCTGGCCCTTCAGAGGGCTGGGGGCTTCCGCTTCCTCCCTCCCTCTCCGATCATTGCTGCCCTGCTGGGACAAGCACGAGCCACGTGCAGCCGCTCGAGTCGACAGGCCCAGCTGAGCTCCCTGCCAACGAGAGCGACGCGGACCGCCAGCCAGGGGAGTGAGCCTGCCGGGACTTGGAGAGACGCAGGCCTCAGCTGACAGCGTGGGGAGCAGAAGACCTGCCCAGCTGAGCCCGGTCCATCTACAGACTAATGAGATAATAAATTGTTAGGCCACTAAGTTTCGGGGGCGGCTTGGCACGGAGCAGGAAGTCATGGGAACAATGATCGAGAGATAAGCGATCGTTTTCTTAAAAGCCAGTCTAATCAGACCCACCCCAAAAGAACATTATTTGACAAGCACTCCGGAAATATCCGCATAAGGATCTTCCAGAAGCAACTTTGGAAGCTATGCGCTCATTCCAGCGCTCCCTACACCACGTTTGGAAATTACCCGTGAGGCCTCCACTCGGGAGAACCTCTTGCCTGCTCCTGTGGCAAAGATGTTCCACCCGCCCGATCCCTCACCTGCAGCAGCTGTGGTTCTCGGGGGTGTTTCAGCTCTTTCCGTGATCAGACTCACGTTCAAAGTCCCGAGGAGATACTTGTGTTGGTGTTATATAAGAGGGTCGTGTCACGGGGACTTGTGTATGCAATTTCTCCATACATTAGGAGTCCAGAGAGAGCAGGGACAGGGTAGGAATCATGTTGGTGTCACCCAGAGAAGAGAACACATCAGGGAGCCTGGGATACGGCAGACACCCAAGAGCTGTTTGGTGAGTGACCCCACAAGATCGAATCCACCGGTGAGCAATGAAAACGGACTGTACCCCAGACAGCATCTCTGGGTGAAGTCGCACTGTGACAGTTTCATAGGTGACAAGGCTCCCCTGTAAAAGTCGGTCCTCTGTAGTAAATCTGGGGGCCTGGTGAATGGATGCCACCGAATCAGGGCCCGTGTTACCCAAATGGTGACAGAAACGGGAAGGACTGTGACCCAGGTTATGAGCCACAGACAGAGGAACCTTTTGGTCGAGGAAAAGAGGTACCAACTAAAAAAGCAGCTTCGCTATGAGCAGAGACACGTGAGCCACAGGTGTCATGCTGGAGCCAGAGCACAATTCTACTCCGTGGCTTCTGTTATGTTTTCTGGGCGAGAATAGACTCCTCATTTACATGAGCTCTGATCTTTCTACAAATCCTACACCGTAGACATCATTATTCCCATTTCATAGCTGTGGAAATCGATCCTGGGTCAAGGCGGGCTACTTTCATTATCTCAGACCATCGGGCAGTGGCAGGGAATACAGGTGCAGAGGTACATGGGAGGGTACGAGATGTGAGTGGGCACGCAGAGCAGAAGCAGTAAAACTTTCAGAGAGTGACAACTCTTCACAGCCTCCGGTCTGACAGCAAGAAAATCATTATACCTTCTTGTGGTATAGGTATACAGCTCTGGATGGACAGATGATAGGAGAACCTTTGTAAGAGTACGTGCAACTTGGGGCCACTAGAAGCCCAGCATGGGTTTCTGGAAACTCTTGCCCAAGTAGCAGAGAGATGCCCTGTTCATCTACATCCTCCAACTTTCTCTGCAAATCCAAACCTGTTCATCCTATCTCTAATTCCTATTGTTCCCTCTGATAAGCAGGGCCCCAGTGAACAATTAAAGCTTTCAATAAATAATCTCTAAGCACATTCATTTGATTGACTGTTATTTGATACAGCAGTTAGTTTCAATGGGGCAGTTAATATTGATCACATAAAGTACTCCAGACAAACATGAAACAGTTCCAGAACTCCATGGATTATTACCCTTTATCTGCCAGTCATCTGGGTTACTTGTAATGGTCACGGAATTTAAAATCAATAATAACAATTAGTGTTCTGTACACCAAAACGGATGAATCATGTGAAATGGGTTTTCATATAAAATCAAAGGTAAGGCAGACTGCACCCTGGAAAAAGGCTCTCTGAATTTCCGGTACACATTTGGCAAGGTACTTTCGGGCAAGTGTTCCAAACGGGCAGCAGGAGAGAAAGAAAGGTATTTAGGAGGAGAGGTGGCCATAAAAGCCCACGTGAAACCCCTGACAGTCCTCATCCAAAGAGATGAAGTATAAAAGATAAAAGTGACCAAAAGGAGTGCTAACCAGCACAGTGAAATTAATGGGACTGGCAATTTGCTTCCTCTGAGATGCGCTTCTAGCTACCTTTTTCGGCTTCTGATTCATAGGCATTAATTGTGATTTTTTCGTAATAAAATGGCAGCAACGGTATTTTAGCACCATGGCACCAGTGCTGTTAATGTCTGGATAATTAAAATGCAAAGCAACAGAGAAACGTTTCATCATTAAACTGTAACCAGCGCACTATGTGAAATCATCCATTCCAAAGACTTGTTTTTCATCAATTATTTGTTATTTATCTGATGTAAATATAAGAAGGACTAATTAAAATGTATGCCTTTTTATACAGCTTCTTGCCATTAAAGCCAATGAAAGCATTCTGAGGACCATAATGAAATAATTATGTTTGCCTTTAAGAATTCTCTTCAATAACACATGGCAGTACTGAGCTAAATTAAAACATCAGGAACTAAATTTCGCTTGCCTCCATTTCCATTTTAGTTAATTATACCCCCAAGCTTTTCAATAGACCAGACCCTAAAAAATCTTTTGAAGCTGAAACAGGCTTCAGATCACCAGCCTTTTTATAATTATGGACCTTGATAACAAGACATAGGTACCGTAGCCCCAAAAGCTTTACAATTTTTGAGGAGGCGTGGGTTAGACGAGGTCTTCATTTGCTCTGGAAATCAGAGAAAAACTGAGATAAACGTGATCCAAATCTTCTCCTCCCAGTTAACGGATGTCCCTGTCTTATCTGGTCTTGCCTGCATTATTTCTACCCGAGTATTTTGGATTCAGCTATTTGGATTTTTCTGATTTGGTAAATTGTGATCTGTGGTGAACGGTAATTGATCAATAATAACAAAACCAAACATTTCACTACATCTGAGTCAAATTAGGAGAGTAACCCCTTATTCAATACTTAAAACAACAACAACAACAATGATTATCTTTAAGAAAAGAGTAGACTCACGAGAACCTATAAACTTGAAAAAATAAAAACCGGCTCTTTCATTCAAGTTTCTCCCCCAGACCTCAAATCGCAGATACTTGCAAAGGCAAGAATAATGTGAGTTTAAGAAAAAAGGAAGACTGAAAGAGGAGAGCAAACACTGCTGGGGGCTGTCAGGGCTGGTGGCAAATGAAATGGCTTTAGCAACGCTGTCTGTCATATGATGCGGATGGGGGTGGGAACTTGGTACTGAGGAAAGTAAATAGGAATACCAGGGATTAACTCTGACAATGTGAATTCCTTCCCATTTTGTTATACAGAGGGAGTTGGCGGGGTTCATGGGGGATAGGATTTGGGGACTGCTGCAGAGACCTTCTCCAGACACATCAGAGGGAAACTGTGGACAGCTGGGAAACAAGGATCTATTCTAGGACAACGTAAAATTGCAATTATACTCTCAGAATCTGCTTTTATTAAAATCACTCCCACCCAAGTGACTCTTTGTTCTGTTTAGAGAAATTTCCTTTGGGGCGTGAGGGACGTACGTGGTCACCCACTGTCACTCCTGTTAAAATTAGCTTTCCTCGTGCCTCCACCCCCCCGCTGGTTCAGTGTGTCAGCAATGGGGGAGGCCTGCAGACTCCTGGAATCCATGTGCCCTGACTAGAGGAAATGCTTGGCCAGGCTGGCTTGCCTGGCTGACGTCAGTTCCTGTTATCCTCGCCTTATCGTGCAGGGGACCAAGAGTCTTATCTTACTGAATGGCCCCCCTTTCAGCTCCCCACCCTGCAAGTCCAGAGAAAAAAAGCAGGTCAGCAGTTCCATTGCCTGTTTGAATTCTCCTCTAAGAAGCTCTGAAAGCTCAAGATAAATAATATAATACCTGCAGACTCACCCTTACTGCTTCCTAGGTCGGGAGAACTTGCACAACTTTATTTTTTATTCATTTAAAGGGGCTCGGGGGTGTGGGGTGAGGCGGGGATTATGGTTCTTAACGACGAAGTGAGGAAGGCAGAAAGGAAAAGAGGAGAATTCGGGGCAACATATTGACTGATGAGGTTGTGTCATTAGATCTTACAGATGGGGAAGGTTATCTCATGTCCTATTTAACAAGAGGTACTTAGGCCAAGCCACTTACAGACAGGATACTGATAAATCTGGAACCTGAGTTCACTCCACTCTCCTCTCTCCATCACCGCCCGTTTCAACTTTTTAAGGAGAAGCTAGCCAAGAACTGATACAGCTTTGTTCATAGTAATTCAATTTAATAATTCTCTCCCTCCCCCCACTCCCAATACATACAACATGCTGGAATGAGAACCACAGTCATTGTACTTAAATCAGGTTTTGCAGGGGATGCCTTCTACTTACAGAACTACAGTGTGCCACAAAAGGAATTCATGTTCCGAAGGATGACCCAGAAGCACAAGGCGATCTTCAGTCATAATGGAAAAATTAAGCTGTGAGCGCTCTAGCTATATTGACCAGAGAATCCAAACAAAGACGTTCTGTGCCACTCCTGGGTTCAAGGGGCAGCCTTGGAAATCTCGTAATATTGAAATATCTGGCATATTTCAATGATTTATGTGGGAATCGTGGCAGTATATCTGAAAGTGGGTTACTCTAGAAAATCAGAGACGTACGATTGCCCTAACTACACTATAATTTGAAAGGCAAGATCCTACATTAATATCTTTTGGAAAGGTTTTCAGCCAAGATTTTTCTGATTAACCTTCCTCAAAAGCTCCCATTTCTGAAAGAATGTATTTAATTGATAGTTAACTGAATCTCTAGTAGAACATTTAAAGTAGAAAAATGTCATTTAAAGATAAATTTATTGGCACTTACATGTAACTCAAACTCTATAGAAGATTCTTTTTAAGATGTTCTAAAATGAATACTGCATTTATTGTTTAATAAGCCCTATGTGATTTGAAGAGCGTTTTATATTTTGCACCTTGGTTTCACATCTCCATCTTTCTCCTTGAGAGTAACTCTCTGATTTAAAAAATTCCTAGCCTTTTATAAAAAAAAAAAAAAAAATCTGATTTCAAAGATTATAAATGCCTTGAGAGCAGAAGTTACAATCTTTATCATTCATCGTGTATTTCTCTTCCGAGATAGTTTACTGATGCTTGTGGAATGTACAAAAGGGAAAACGGTAAGATTTTCTTCCCTTTTCAATCATCCCAGGGGCTTAATATGTTGAAGGCAAATTACAAGCATCTGATATCCAGAAGAACTTTTACTTTTTTGTTTTAAAGAAAAGTTCATGACAATACTGACTGGTTATATATGGTCAGAGCCAGGCTTCCAGAAATGAGAAGAAAACTTTTGATTCATATCAGTTAGCCTATCAGAAATGGCCATTCTGGTCATTTATCTAATTAGGACAAAAAAAAAAAAAAAGGCCTCTTTCAAAACAACGGCTTTGCATTTGGGCTGGCAAATCAAATTCTAACTGGCGCTTCCAGACCAATTCCATAGCCGAAGTGTAAGCGGACAGACGTGTACCTCTCCTGT
Source organism: Panthera leo (assembly GCF_018350215.1). Lineage (NCBI taxonomy): Eukaryota > Metazoa > Chordata > Mammalia > Carnivora > Felidae > Panthera > Panthera leo. Next base: position 141,492,851 of record NC_056687.1, on the reverse strand, counting down.
TTTATTTTCTGGAATCTACAATTTTCTGGCGATAAAATTTAAACTCATGTGTTTTTTTTTTTTCCTTCTAGTTTACACATCAATACCTCCCTACCCAAAGTACCAAGTTATCAGCATATGTACAAAATTTTAGTATTTCTTTCTTTTTTTTTTTTTTCCTACAGGGAAGGAAAACTTGGTGAAATTTCCGCTTATTTTCAGACGACCCTATCCTGCACTCTGAGATGTAAGCAAAAGTCCCTTTTCTTTCTCCTTTCTGATGGTATTAGTTACCACTGTCATGTGGCTGAGAAGCAGAATTATGTCCTACTTTAGAAAAACAATTGAGCCTTTTCATCGAAATATTTATTCAAAACCCCATTCAATTCATACGGTGGCTGTCAGTCTTTACTTAGTCTCTCTTTCAGTGGGTATCTTTGATTTTGCCACTTTGACCCCAATTTATATCTCACTAGGAGAGGATTTGGATACTGTTTAATACTTAAAATTCAGGTCCCAGGGCTTTGAGAAGGGAACTTTTCTTCCTTCCTTAATCACACATCACTGTTTGTTTTTAAAACAGATTTCTCCTCATTAATGGGCAAAATACTATTTCAAAAAGAAAATATTTCTTTTCTCTTTTTTCTTTTGATGTGCTGAGTATGTAGAGGACAGGGAAGAAGGCCAAGAAGTTGTCACACTCATGATTTCACCGAAAGCAACTATATTTAGACCACAAATATTAGGATTTATCCTATGCCCACTGAGCAATTAATGCTGGAAACATCTGGAGCAGGCCCTAAAACCAAGATAATCCACGAGGCATCTGAATACAAACTTTGTGACTATGATACCTTCCAGGGGCAGTCTTAAATCGTATTATTTATACCACATTCCCTTAGTAGCCCGCTAATCCTGACTTCAAATTTTTATAACAAGCAATTCACAGGCCCTACTCAAACCGGTAGCTGATTCGCATGCCATTTTTCTGTCATTAAAATTACAAAAGAAACTAAAAAGAATATTCTAACACCTTTCAAAGACGGCTTCTGGTGCGTTTTACATTCAAAGGGTTTACTCTGATTACTACACACACACACACACACACACACACACGAAAAAACAGAATCTCAAGGCAGAAAATACTTTTGGTTGGATTTAGTACGATTTTTTTTTTCTCCTTGCCCACTGTTTCCTCTGTGTTAAGAGCGTAAACAGATCTGCTTCTCGTCAAAACAGTCATTAAGTACAATGGAAAAGCTTGTGGTTTTTATGCTCTTTTTTATCCAAACGAAGCCCTAATATGCTTTTATTTCACAAGTCCTAAGTAGCTATGCCACCCTGAACCAAACACCATGTGGCAGACATTTGTTAGAATTTTTATTTATGCTTAAAAACTTAATCTCTTGAACAACTAAACGCAGGGTCATAAAGTGGTTTATGGAGGATAAAGCAACTCTCTGCAGGGGCAAAAGCAATTTTTACAATTTATTCATTTAGCCTATAGCTGGGGTGTGCTTTTCCAGCCCTTGCGAAATTGACCACAATAAACACTAATTGCCTTGCTTACAAAAATAAGACACTGGAATTTCTGAAATCCCTTTGTCAAATGCCTTTATTTACTTTTTCTAATGCAAGTTTCTTTGATTAGCTGAACTTTGCTGTTATCGACACTTCTTGCTTATCGGCTGGCCCTAGGCAAATGACACATTCACCACTCGCTCTCCCCAGATAAGGCAAATCCCTTGTTTAACTTGTTCAAGAACAAACAAAGCTTTTCCCCCTACTCCTACAACTTAATAGGCATGTTTGGAGGGTTAATTACAAAGGGAGACTGTCTACTTGTAAAGGCTCTATTAAGTCTAATAGCTTTCCGCCAAGGGTCCTGAACATTTTTTTCCCCTTCGTTAAAAAATATGTCTTACAGAACTTTTTCTTGTACCAAAAAGTTTTCTCAAGAGCTCCGGTTCCCTGAGATTCCAAGTGAAATTGTTCACATTGTTTTAACTGCTACAGAGGACAGGTCTCAAAGATCTGTTGGTGGGTTGTACAATTATTTTGTAACTCAGTTTCTTTGACTTCTTCAGAAAGAACACAGGCAGCAGGAAAGAGAAGGCATTTGAGATGAAGACGCCTTCTGAAAATTATTTTCTTTTTGCCCTGGTTATGGCTCTAACAAATATTAAGTCAGACAGCCAATCGGTTGGCATCAAATGGTTATTGATTTTTCAGCTACAAACCTGTTGATTTCCTGGCCCAAGTAGCAAGTCTTTATTGCTAAGAAAAAGTTTCACAGAGAGCAATTTAAATCTGGTCACTGTCCCCGCTCTCTCCCTTTTCTTCTCCCTCTTTACATAAGCCACCATGTTATTAGGAAAACTCAATTTCTTCCAGTTAAACTTTGACCTCTTTGAAAACAAAGATTTAAAATGTCATTTTCAGGCTAATGCGCCAATGAATTGTCAAATAAAGTACTAAAAACATTTTGATAGATAGCTGAGCCATTTATCTAAATCACTGTCAGGGGGGCGATGCATCCTGCAGGCTCCCACCACAGCCACCCGAACGTGGGATTTTCTGGGACTTCTGGTCATTTCTCAAGCCTGCAGCCACACTACTGTTGACCAGATGCGTGCCTCGGCATCGTGTCAGGATCAGATAACCAAATAGTCAATATTTTTTTTAAAAACTGGGCTACTCCACTTAGATTTCCTTCCCTTTAAATGATGTCCAGGTTCTGGGCTGAATTGCAAGATATGGAAATAATGGATGGCTCAGCCCAAGGGGTGTTCATTGCCAGTAGTTTTCTAGCAAAACAGCAACTTCTTAGAGCAACAAAGTGACTCGGAAAGGTGGCAGCAGGGTCAATGCTAAGAAATATTGCCTTTCCTTAGCAAGGAAAACATTGGAAGCAGCAGCTTTAACGGGTGGTTTATGAACTGCAAGAGCAGGAGCCACCCTAATTAGGCTAAATTCCTTGCAAGGACGATGTCATATTTTAATTACTTTGGACTGCTCAAACACACAAGGGGGGGATATATACAACTAGCAGCTAATCCAAAGAACAGCAAAGTTAAATTCCCCTCTGCATACATCTTAGTAAAAACTGCACAATGTGTCAAATTGCCTTACTTGAAGAATGTTTCAAAGTCCTGTGGTCACACTCTACTTCCCCCCTCCCACCCCCCACTCCCCCCCCCCCCCACTCCATGCATCTTTTTAAAACTGTTTTCAAGAGACTGTAAGGTTGGTAAGGAGAGGAGCGGGGGTCGGGAGGGGCTGTTTGGGAAGAAAACATCTAACAGGAAATTTTCAGCAAGAGGGAATCAATATGCACGCCAGCATATCACACCCTTTCAGCATTAAATCATTAAATCCTTTGTCTTGCTACCAATGCAGTTTGTTTCCAATGTCTTTATTGCATGCAAGAGAGACAATTCATTTTTTTTTTCTTGGTAGAAGAAGGGAAAAAATAAACCTACATTGAGCAGTGTGCCGATGCTGCCATTCGGTTTGGGTCAATCCACTGAAGCATGCTTTGAGAGCTTTCTCCTGGAGCATGCAGGAAGACGGACTCGCAGTGTAGAAATCCAGGATTTGCCCAGGACTCACTGACAGAACATCCATACAGTCAAACATGATCTCCCCTGCACCGAATGTCTGCAAAAGTGCTTATCCTCTAGGTGTGGAGGCAAATGGCATAGAAAAGTCCACCCAACTCCATCAAACTCTGCCCCTTTTTTGGCACGTAGGCTGTTGGTCTTTTTCCCAGCCCCGAATCATGAATTATGACAGACAAGCCAGCTAAAAGCCTGTAATTGATCCAAATGATCATTTACCATTTTCCAGGCTTGCTCGGCCAATCCAGCCGGGGCGGGGGTTCCCAGAAAGATCCCAAGTTCTCCTTCCAAGCAAATGCCTGCAAAAAGCCTTCCGAATGCGGTCCGGATCCTACCCCGACGGTGCCCAGACAAACCCTGCCCGGCTCGCTCGCGTCCTCGGCATCCCAGTCCTCAAACAGCTCGCATGGGGGAATTCTGGTCCCCCCTTTGGCAAAGAATAGACCCTCCTGCCTCTGAACAGCTCACTTCCTACTACTTCTGTCACACAGAATGAAAGATTGAATTGCCTAATATATGCGAGTGAACTTTCGGTGAACCCTTCCCGGGCTGCTAACCTTCAAATGACCCAACGAGTCTGACATCACCAACTCCCAGGATTCTCACAGAGCTTAAAAACTCCCAGCAGCCCTGCAAAAGCAGACAGCCAGAGAGGCAGCGGGCGAGCGCGCAAGCCGCCTCTTTCTTTCCCATTTCTCACCTGAACAACAATGCAAGAAGTGCTTTTAAAACGGGCAGGGGAGGAGCCGGGACACCGCTCGGGGCTCACGTTGAGCGCCAACTTCTCTCCCTTTCCGCCTTTTTATCCGCCGCGGGCTTAGCTTGGAAGCGCGTGTCCCCCTCGCCCGCTCGCCGCCTGCCCACCCCCGCGCCCCCAGCCCACCCTCCACCCTTTAAATTCCTCCGAGCGCCCGCCTGGCTGTTACATTCCTCGTAACTTATGTGTTTTTCCACTCCCGAAAAAGCACATGCAAGCCCTCAACTGTAGAGCAGAGAGGAGAGCCACTCCTCGGGGAAGCCTTGGGTTGAGAAACTTTCCATTTGATTCTTTTTTTTTTTTTTTTTAAATACCCCCTCTTTATCCCTCTTGCAAAGCCCTGGGCGGAGGGATTGCATTTGCTCTGGAGTAATAATCCAGCTTTCTGGATTCATTTACTTAAAAAAAAAAAATTCTCTCCAGTCTATATGCAGCAGTCAAGAATTGGTTTACTCCTGCTCCAAACACTCACACATGGAATCACATGTATATACAGGATTTCAGGATCTGAGAAGACACAGTGGTCTGGAGTGGATGTGGGGCTCCAACTGAAATCGGTGCCACTTTCAGTTCGACCTTTAAACCAGCTGTGTGATCTGAGACAAGTATTTGATCTGAGCCTCAGTTTTCTCATCTGTAACCTGGGGATACAGGGCTGCTGTGAGCCCCCCCCCCCACCTCCCCCCAAAAAGTACTGTAGGACACTGTATCCGGAAACAAGTACTCACTGATTTATTTCATCCTTTCACTTTTCACCTGGGGAAACAGAAGCCCAGGAGGGGAGGCTGAGACCTATCAGAGGCCACAAAACTCAGAGCCATGACTAGAACCTTACTCCCTGCAATCCTAGTCCAATGTGGAAATTACTTTGCTGTTCCCACAGCCTTGGACCCCGAATAGCATGTTGGTGACCTCTGTCATTTCATGCACATACACACACACGCATACCCAACCACCACATAATTAAACACATATTTTGAAAACTGGTTAAGCGTGAAGGTTTTATATTTCCATGGGCCAAATTTCCCCAATGCTAGTCCCCTGCTCAATCTTGGTTATTTATTAGAATAATTTGAAGAGAAAGAGATTCTTTTTTATACTGGCCATATTGACCCAACCGCGAGGGAGGAGAGGCTTTTCAGCCAGTCTTAAAGGATGCAGAAGGACAGGGGCACTTGGGTGGCTCAGTCAGTTAAGTGCCTGACTTCGGATCAGGTCATGATCTCGCTGTTCGTGAGTTCGAGCCCCGCATCGGGCTCTGTGCTGACAGCTCAAAGCCTGGAGCCTGCTTCAGATTCTGTGTCTCCCTCTCTCTGTATCCTTTTCCTGCTCATTCTGTCTCTCTCTGCCTCTCAAAAAATAAATGCTTAAAAAAAAAAAAAAAAAAAAAGACGCAGAAGGACAGATGCAGTATTTACAAATAAACCCAGGCAGCTAGCTTTCAAAGGGAGAGCCAATCCACATTGTAGCCGTTTTGCACAACTTGTTTAAAAGGATGCAATGCACATCTGAGAAAGGAAACTCTGTGGAGTAATGAAAACACCCTACCTCCTCCACTACCACTCTGATATTTACTTGTAATTCTACAGAACAGGGCAGGTAAGTGGGTAGGCAGGAGGGAAGGTTTCCTGCCCCCAGCAGGGAAGAGAGCCGCCCTGGGCTCCTTTCTGTGGATAGTGCTGGAATGTGCATTGGCATCCAGGCCTTTTAGAAGCCTGTCAGGGGGCACCTCGCCCCATGCTGAAAGGCTGCTCTGTCTCCAGGAGTTGCTAAGTGGCACTCGTGGTGTAACATGAAAAGTATGCGTCACACACACTTACCAAGTCAAAGATCCTTTTATGAAGGTACATTAAAACAATTTTCAGCCCAGCAAGCTCAGCTCTTGCCATTGAAAAGTCCAGGACGATAGCGGGGCTTGCTTTTGCTGAACTGTGTTTGTTAATTCTCTCTTTTTCAAAGGACCGTCATTTAATAACGGAGGTTTGTAAGGAACCCTTTAACTACAAAGAAAACACACACCTTAAGCAAGGAATACAGAGGAATGAACAAAACATTTAACACGCTGTCGTTAAGATGGTTGTAAAGATACACAAAGTACCACATTATGTGCCAATCTCTGCGTGCGTGGACTTACAGCTCCCCGTGCTTACTTCCGGCCCTCCGGCGTTCCTTGGAAACTCCTATGTGGACTCACAGGCGATAATGGAGGTGGGTGAAAAGGTATATGAGCAGAGAGAAAGAAGCGGCTACATTTAAAGTACATCAGGAAGAACTAAGAGAGGAGAAGCGTGGCCCCACTGCCAGCTGCGTGTATTCAGGTTTCTTTTACCCAGGGGACGCCACCGCACCCCCCCCCCCCCCTTGTTCAATCATCGTTCCAAAGGGTAGGGTGCTCCGATCGCAAGCTGAAGCTGGGGAGGGCGTCTCCCCAATTCCGCTTAGTCTCATTCCTTCAGCTCGTTTCAGCCTCATCTAGGAAGGGACATGACTGTTCCCAAATTTCTACCCTCAATACTATGTCATGGCACAAGAAACAATAACAAAGCGGGCAGGGGGTGGGGGTGGGGTGGGGAGGGATGGCGCTAGATTTGCTGTTTTCTTTCTCCGCACCAGAAAATTTTAAACTTCTCATCACCTTGGGGTTCTCTTCACTAGTAGAGGAAGAAACTTGGGCTTTTGAATACTGATCTTTTATTTCAATCTGTGTGAATAGAATATTATGGGTTTCTTATAGTGCAACAGCACTTACTCGTCTATTCATCATTTCTCATCATGAATTAATTATGCTGATAGCAACTATTAGAGCTATTATTTAATCCAAGTATTAATTTATAAAGCAGACCCCAAATTTAGCTACATGTTTCTTATCATTTCTTCATCAGGGAATCTAATTCTCACATTTCTTGAAAACCTGTCTTCCTCTAAATTCTTTATCTTAAGTAAAATTTAGGAAAGATTTACAAATAAGCCACACGTCTTTAAACACATATTCACGTACCATAAAGACTAATGACTAGGGAGAAGGTAAAAAATGGCCTAGTTAATTTGTTGGTAATGAGGTTTAAATAATTGACGCCTATTTTAAACATTAATCAAACAGAAGAAACCTTTCCCAAATATTCTCTTGGTACGGCATAAAGTAACATTCTGATATGAGTCATCTCCTCCATTTTGTGTTTCATCAACGATAAAAGAAAACTCTAATAAAAGTATGTCCAACCACCCACACAAAAAGCCAAAGTTTTGGGACCAAAATCCATTTTGTTTCAGAGTAACTGTATATTTGTCAGTGTGACACAGCACATTTGAAACCCATAATCATAAAACAAAAATTTATAGCCAAGGTTCAGGGTCTACATCTGTTTCTCTGGTTTTCGTATAGCAATTACCCACTGGACAATCCAGAAGGAAACACCATGAATCATGCTCTGCAAACGTGTTTGAACGGGAGAGTTTCGTGAAGACAGAGCCGGCATGTCTGTGTACCAGGAGTGAAGCCGGCCGTGTTCAAAACTGGTCAAATGCCTTGTGATGTCTAAATAAAAAGATTCTCACAGGCACAGACATCTCCACCCCAGGCACAAGTCATGCAAAGTGCAGGCACACACGGGGGTGGGGTGGGGGGAGGTAGACATAGATCATTTTAAAAGACACACACACCTGCCTCTTCCATGTTTTTCTGTTTGCTTGCTTTATTTTTATATATTTGTGGGGTTTTTTAAAGCATTAATCTCCCATCAACGCCTCTTGCCACAATTTTGCCAGAAAAATAGATAGCTGGCCCCGGGCCATGTGTGTGTTTCGGCTGGGAAGCCAAGGCAGGGATGTGCCGCCAGCACAAGGCAAGCGCTCAGGCTGTTCCCAGGACTTCTGCGCCACCGGGCAGAGCTGCCTGCTGTGTTGGTGGCTGGGAGAAGTCCTGACACTAATCGACGCATGGAAACTGCTTCTGGCCCTCCCATCTGAACACCTGCTAATGTTCCAGGGCTGTCGATGGCCATGGATCTTCTACCAGGAGACCTTAAGGCACTTTGCAAACGTGAACGTGCAGAGCGGCTCTCCGCATCTGTGTAGAGACTGGGTCTTCTCAGAACCCCGAGGAACATCTGTTCTTCCTCAAAAATGTTTCTCCATCTTGAGTGTTGGCCACCGCGTCCTTCTTTCATTTGGTTCCTTTCTCTGCAGCTTCTTGTTTTTTCCAGTTTCCTCAATAAAGCCTTTCCACCTGGGTACTTATGAACACCATTACCCAGGACAATGGTGCACGCTTCTCTCTTTCCACTCTTGATTTGTTTCTTTAGCACGTCTCTGCTTTTGCTGTGCATGACTCATAAAGACATCTCTTCAAGTCCAACAGTTTCCCTCGGTCCCAACTTGAAACTTAAATACTTGCCTTCCTGAATGCCTCAATATCGAATCCCTCAGTTTGGGGAAGACCTATCTTTGGTTTTCCCCTCTTGTTCATTCTTCTACTTTTTTTTTTCAGGATTTTTCCTCTTTTTTTTTTTTTAATGTTTATTTTGGAAAGAAGGAGAGGGAGGGTATGTGAGCAGGGGAGGGGCAGAGAGACAGGGAATCACAGAATCCGAAGCAGGCTCTGCACTACAGCACAGAGCCCGATGTGGGGCTTGAACCCACGAACCGTGAGATCATGACCTGAGCAGAAGTCAGACGCTTAACAGAGTCACCCAGGTGCCCCTACTTTTCCACTTTCCTAATTCGGATTTTTTTTTTTTTTTTTTAAGTAATACACACTCTGCAACAATATGAATGGATCTAGAGAATATCGACTTGATAGAGATGCTGTATGGAATAAGGCACTCAGAGAAAGACAAATACCATATGATTCCACTCATATGTGGAATTTAAGAAACAAACCAAATGAACAAAGGGAATAAAGAAAACAAGAGACAAGCCCAAAAAACAGACTCTTAACTATAGAGAACAAACAGATGGTTACCAGAGGAGAGGTGGGTGGGGGATGGCTGAAATAGGGTCTGGGGATTAAGGGTATACTGACCACGATGAGCACTGAGTAATATATAGACTAGTTGAATCACTATATTGTACACATGAAACTAATACAACGCTGTATGTTAACTACACTGGAATTAAAATAAAAAATTTTAAAAATCATAAAAACTCACAGTCTAGTCTAGAAGATACAAAATGAAAAGTTGCTGGGCATCTATCTGTGTATCTTTTGTGAGGGTCGTATGTTGCTTTTATACAAATAATACATACTGTTTGTAACATTTTTCTTTTTGGCAATATTTCTCGAGATCCCTTCAAGTAAACAGTGTAGGTAGAACTCCCACTAAAAAACCAAACCCCAAAACCTAAATAGGATCTCTTTACATTAATGCACTGTAATTCATTTAGCCAGTACACTGGCTATTTACCTTGTTTCCAGTTCTTCAGTGTTTAAGAAGCCCTGTGGGTGTGTGTCTCAAAACACGAGCTGGAGAAAATTCTAGCAGTAATATTGCCAAGTCAAAGATGATGGGCGTGTTAAAATGCAGTGACTACACAAAATTGCACTCCAAAAGGTTGTGCTAATATATATTCCCCTTTTGTTATAAAATAGGAGGCAGTAAAACTTTTTCTGTTTAGGGTCATAGGAAATATTTTGGGCTTTGTAGGCTATATAGTTTGTGTTGCAACTGCTCAATTCTGCTTTTATAGTATGAAGGAGCCATATATAAATGTAAACGGGCATGGGTGTGTTCAATAAAACTTTATTTACAAAAACCAGCAGTGGACTGGGATTGTCTCTTGGTCTATAGTTTGTCTACCTGGGTTGTAACTTTTTTTTTTTTTTTTTAACGATTTCACCAAATTATATATTGCCTTGCCTCTATCTGTTTAAAACTCAGCTCTGGGAGCCTGGGTGGCTCAGTCGGTTGAGCATCAGACTTTGGCTCAGGTCATGAGCTCACGGTTAGTGGGTTCAAGCCCCACGTCGGGCTCTGTGCTGTCAGCTGGAGCCTAGAGCCTGTTTCAGATTTTGTCTCGGTCTCTGTCTCTGTCTCTCGCTCTCTGCCCCTCCCCCACTCATGCTACATTTCTCTCTCTCTCTCTCAAAAATGAATAAACATAAAAAAACCTCACAGCTCTGTACTTCTGTGTTTTGTTAATACTTTAATTTCTCCTCTCCTTTAAAGCTTTACCCAGTTTCAACTTGTGTATCACATGAAGAACGATATGGCCCTTTTGCTTCATTAGATTGTTTCATCCAGAATCCCCTCTTCTTCTCTCTTGGCTCAAAATCTGCCACTTTCCTACTTCACTCGTTTCACTTCCTTAAGAAGGGGGTGCAGGATCACGTCTCTCCTTCACATGAGCCCAGATGCCCCTGTAGTATCTTTCCTCCACCACCAAACCCTGCTTTAAAGTCCATTATTTCCATGAAGCCCTCGTCCCCCTAACATATGAGGGCAGTACTGAGGAGATGGAAAATATAACAATGACTTCTAAGAATAAATGCCAATGGCACCACCATGCTACAACTTGCCCATGATGTCCCTGTATTATTCTGCCTGAATTATTTTTTTCTGTCTCATCTCGTTATATCTTCCAATGAGCTAAGAGGAGATGTGCCACCTACTTGGCAGAGGGCTTAATAGAGCAGCGAGACTCTTTTCAATGACGGAAAGAAGCACAAAGGTTTCTAAGGCTGCTTTGTAATTATTTCACGTTAATATTATTAATAAAGGAGAATGTCTATAACTGAAATGCCTACCTTAATACCCACTTCAGCACTTCATTTTTTTGAAATCGTATGTATGAAGAGAGGCTATTAGTTGGCTCTTAAACTGTGCTGTTCAAATTAATTAAAATACAGGACAACTAAAAACTTCGTTTCTCAGTCACACTAGCCACATTTCAAGGGCTCAAAAGCTTCATGTGGCTCCCGTGTTCCTGGGACAGCACAGATATAGAACATTGTCACCATCACAGAACATTCTACCGGACTGAAAGGTCAGTTTAGTGTTCAGAGGGGTGCATGGTGAATGGGGCCATAGAGTCTGGACAGCGACTGTATTAGAACCCAAGCTTTGCCTCTTCCTAGCTGTGTGACCCTTGGCAAGTTACCTAACTTCTACGCGCCTTAATTCCCTCACCTATGAAACGGAGATATTAATGGTAAACATATTAAAAGGTTGTGGTAAAGATTAAATGAGGTAATACAAGTAAAAAGCACTTGCAACATTGCCTGAGATATAGTAAGCTCTTTCAAAGTGTTAGTGGAATGTCTGCAAGAAGAAAATCAAGTCAGGACCCCATAGCTCAATTGCTACTGCTACCAGGCACAGAGACTATTCTGTCAGGGCAGTTAATTTTCAATCAGGATGCACATTTCAGGGTCTGGGGTGCAGGCATATGCAGTTAGGGCAAGTTCCCCAAGAGATTTTGCTGTGTATGTCTGGTTAAACAGCACTGCATTGAAGCATTTTTAAATATTTGTTTAAGAGAATGGTTTCTTTTACAAATAAGACACTGAGTCAGAATGGCAATGGATTATTCTACAAGCCCCACCCCTCTCTCTCCTGTGGGATGCAGGACACATACATGACTTGCTGTTTTCTGCAGAAATGGCATTCAGTCTCAAGAACACCAAGGCCAATTATAGTTAATTAAATGGCAAGAATTGTACAAGATGGAAGACTTGAATATTAACTACCCTTCCTTCCTCCCTCCCTCCTTCCTTCTTTCCTTTCCCTTCCTTCCTTCCTCCTTCCATCCTTCCTTCCTCCTTCCTTCCTTCCATCCTTTTCCTCCCTCCCTCCTTCCTTCCTCCCTCCCTTCCTTCCTTCCATGCATCCATCCATCCATCCCATCCTCTTATTCATTCATGTACTTCACCTACCCACCCATCCCTCCATTTACCCATCTAATAATCCATCTGCCTTTCTAGTTATCCGCCATCTACTTGTCCATCTATCTATCTACTCACCATCTACCCATGATCTAACAACCAAAAGTAATGAAGCATGGCTTTTCAACAGGCAATATATAGAGCAGAGAGAGGGACAAAAGTAAAGCTTCTAAGACTATGCATGTGTCTTTCTCTAGACTCCTTGAAAAGGATTTCCTGATGAGATGTGCTGGCAGAAATAAGGTCAAAGGCACAGGCCACTGGAGATTTTAGTTAAACAAGTTTGATAAATCAGGTTGTGGCTGGGGAGCCCCTCAGATCTAACACACTGATCTCTAAGAGCATCTCAGGATTTGAAATGCTAATGAAGCTGAGTTCTATTAGCAACACAAAAGTTTTTGACTCTGAGGGAAAGCTAAAGGCTCAAAAGGAATTTCCATCAGATTCTACAGGGAAAGGGAATGTAAAAAGTAGCAAATACATCAGAGAGGCCATTGGAGAGGGACTGGAGTTTAAATTCATCCTGGTGTCTGACAGAGAAAAAGGCAAATAAAAAAGCCCAATGTGATTTAATGGGAATTGAGGGTAACATAGAGCCAAGTAGAAATCTATGTGAAATTTCTGTCGGGGAAACAATGATATGTATATATGTACCTTACATACACACACACACACACACACTCACTCACTCACTATGAACTCAATATCGATATTTTTGATGAAAAAATAATGTTGTCTGTCCTTTTAAACTGCAGGGTATAAAGCCACCTTCTGGACATCTACCTTAACCAAGGACTTTGAAAACTTCTGTTTGAAAGGATACCATGGTGGCTTCCATAATTGGGTTTTGACATTTTGTCATTGTTTGCTTTTTCGTTTTGAGTTAGAGGTGCTTCAAAACAGATTAGCAAAGATTTTTCAGAAGCAATAGTTCCAAAATTTAAGGCAACGCGTATAAGCACGGGAGGACAAGCGAGGGAACAGACAGACAGAAATATGAAGTATCTCCTCTGTGTGTTCAAGCAAATGCAATGATAAAATGTAAGATCACTGCAATGATTCCCAAAGCATTTCAGTGCTAGGGCTCCATACCTAGGGCTGCCTCAGGAAAATTTCTCAGGTTCTGGGAAAGTAATCTGTATTCTAATCAAGGGCCTCAGGTACTTACTCTGCACACTCAAGTGTCAGACTTCTGCTACCCTGGGATGTTCCATTTGGCGAACGCCAAAGAACAGGAAACCCTTCAGAGGATTAGGTGTTAAGAAAGATTGCGAGGGCTGCAAATGGCAGAGCTCTGAGCCTGGACTAAAGTCTTGGCTCTGTCCTCGACGGATGTATGCCTTGGGGTAATCTCATCATTTTCCTGAGCCTTATTCTTCTTGTATATGAAGATACTGTCTGCTTCCAATGATAATGTGTAGTTCAAAGGAAGCAAATGTTAAAGGATTAAGTGAAATAATGTCTGAGAAAAATAATTACCAGTGTCTGAAGTATTGTGTGACATCAGGCATCACTATTCGCACATGAGGTGAAAACAGACCAAAAAATATTTTCAACTCCCTTATAAACTCTGTGGAAAACAGCTAACTCCAACCTCTCATCTAATGGATAATCCTCTCTAAAAATCCACAATAGGTTATTAATTAGCTGAGCACAGGGCTACCCAGACTGGGGCCACATTTCCCAGCGTCCTTTGCAGCTAGGTACGGCTACTACGTGACCACGCTGTCAGCCACAAAATATGATCAGAAGTGCTTTGCCCTAGTCCCACATCACTTCCTTAAAAAGTAATGTCCCGCCTCCCACTTGCAATTTCATCCCTTCTCTGCCAACTGGGATGCCACGGGAGCCTGTGGAGACCAAAGAGACGAGGATACCAGCCCAGGAGAAGACAAGGCCATAAGATGGAAGAAACCTGGGATGTGAATGTCCATGCGGAACACAGCCACCCTACCAGCTTATTTATCTCGGGACCATTACATGAGAGAAAATGAAACCTCCATCGTATCTATGCTATCATAGTTTTGGGTGACTTTTAAAATCAAGTTTAGTTTATATTCTAATTAACCAAACCCCTTTTGATGTGTTTAAAATGCTCAATAAGAAAAAGGAGGGCCCCTAGGTGGCTCAGTCAGTTAAGCATCCGACTCTTGATTTCAGCAGTCCTGTGTTCGAGCCCCGCCTCAGGCTCTACTCTCGGCGCGTGGAGCCTGCCTGGGATTCTGTCTCTCCCTCTCTCTGCTTCTCCCTCACTCTCTTTCTCAAAATAAATAAATAAACTTAAAAAAAAAAATAAGAAAAAGGATCATCTTGGTATTCCCTTATACAATTGCCCATCCCCTTGCCTTGTGTTAAAGACCTGTTTTTCTTCCTTAGTTAGACCAGGCTCCTCTCTTCCGACTGTGAGGACTGGCCAGCAGCAGGGGTACATAGCTGGTTTCCACTGGCCTCCATGCTCCAGATCCAGAGAGAAATGGCAGGTTTTCATTTGCATTTCTGTGGCACAGACACAACGGGAGAAAGCTCTGTAGAAGCCCTCATCTCTAACCCTGGACATTACCAGCAGCTTCCCAGGAAACACTGCCATCCAGGCCTGGGCTGGTTCTGGCCATCTGGGCTGCACTTGGGGAGGGAGGTAACCTTCGGAACTCTGCTGGTGTCCTATACGTAAAGTAATTTGTGGCGAATCTGAAGGGGGTAAGGGCAGGCTAGTGTAATAAAACTGAGCAGACAGCCCAGAGATCTAACTTTCCACTAACGGCTTGGGAGAACTTGTCGGGTCTAATCAGTAACATGAGGAGCCTGTTGCAACTCACGGCCGCCAGGACACGGCTCAGGTGCTCCATTTAAGCCCATGACAGACTCGCTAAGGTGCCTCCCTTGGAAAGATCCCGGCAAGTCCGCTCAACACCATGCCAGCCCAGAGGATGGCAGTCTCCCAAGCGCTCAGCCCAGCCTACCTCCTGTTGTGAAATAAAGTTTTATTAGAGCACAGCAACTCTCACATGCATTTGCTTATGTATTGTCTATGGCTGCTTTTAGAAAACAACAGAGTCGAGTGAAACATTATGTGCCACAATGCTGGAAATACTTATGGTATGGATCTTTACAGAAAAAAACTGGCTGAGTACAGCTACCGGCATTTACTACCAATCATTTGAAGGGGCTTTGAAGATGAAATCTACTGGCAATCCTAGAGCTGGATAGTATTGATGCTTTCCCTAAGGTCTAAAATGTTTAATTCAGGGGCGCCTGGGTGGCTCAGTCGGTTGAGCGACTGACTTCGGCTCAGGTCAGGATCTCACAGTTCGCTGGTTCAAGCCCCGCGTCAGGCTCTGGGCTGACAGCTCGGAGCCTGGAGCCTGCTTCGGATTCCGTGTCTCCCTCTCTCTCTGCCTCTCTCCTGCTCACACTCTGTCTCTGTGTCTCAAAAATAAATAAATGTTAAAAAAAAAACTAAAAGAATGAAATAAGATGAAATTCTTAATTCAAATACCTTAGAACGCTGTGTGCCTATTTGGAAAACATACCAAATATACCTCTTCGGTGTCTTTGAGTTTGTCTTTGCTCTGCCTGGAATATTTTGTTTAGATATAAATATGACTTATTCCATCCCTTTCTTTAGGTCTTTTTGAATATGTTGCCTTAATTGAGACACTGATGATCCTAAAAAACAAGACTCCTAGGTCATGCCCATCACTTTCTGTCCCTTGACCCTACATTTTACAATTTATAGCCTTTAGAACTACCTGGCAAACACTTATTCTTTGTATATCTCCCATAATCGAAAATAATCTCCTTGATGGCAGGAACTCTATCCACTTCACTGCAATAACCCTAATAAGAAGAACATTTCATGACACATAGTAATCCAACCAATGTTTGTCGAATGAATAAATGAATGACTGAACACATCGCCCTTCTTGGCACACACTGTTTAGTGTCATGTACAACTTGGTAAAAATTTAAAATTGGTGCCAACTATGATCTATTGTTTCAACGCAATTAAAATGGCCCCGCTATATGCAAAACAAAATTAGGACTAATTATTAAATGATATAATTTAAAAACTGCAATCTATGGGGCACTTGGGTGGCTCAGTCTGTTAAGTGTCCTACTCTCCATTTCGGCTCAGGTCATGATCTCACGGTTCATGAGACGGAGACCACAGCGCAGAGCCTGCTTGGGATTCTCTTTCCCTTTCTCTCTCTGCACCTCCTCTGCTCACTTTCTCTCTCTCTCTCTCTCTTTGCCAAAATAAATAAATGAACAATAGCAAAATAAAATCCATGGCATAAGCCTTGTGCTTTAATTCACTGATGAAGAAGTTCAACCTATATAAAGATCAGAAGGAAAAAAAAATAGTCTTGTCAAAAAACAGAGCAAGCACCTTAGACATACATTGCAAAAAAAAAGCCACAAAAAAACCCCACAAAAAACACACAAAAACAACAACAACAAAAACCCCCACAAAACCAAGAAAACAGTATGGTTTGATCCATAGCTCACACTATATACAAAAATTAGCTCAACAAAGATCATGGGCCTAAATGTAAAACACGAAGGTATAAACTTTGAGAAGAAAAAAATAGGAGAAAGTCTTATGACCTTGGGGTGGGCGTAGATTTCTTAGAAATGGCAACCAAAGTATGAGCTAATAAACCAGCTTAACAATGTGGATCTCACCACAATTAAGAACTTCTATTTTTTTGAGGAGCACCTGGCTGGTTCAGTCGGTGGAACATGTGACTCTTGATCCTGGGGTCATGTGTCCCAGCCCCATGCTGGGCATGCAGCCTACTTAAAAAATCAAACCAAAACAAAAACTTCTATTCTTTGAAAGACTCTGAGTTATGAGAAGATAAGCCAAAAATTAGAAGGAAACTATGCAATACATATATGAGATAATGAACTTATACCCAGAATAAAGAAACTCAAATTCAAAACTAGAAAAGTAAAGCCCTTACCCTCAACCCCAAGCGAGTGAGCAAGTCGAATAGAAATGTCATCAAAGATACCGCATCACACCTGTCAGAATGGCCAAAATTAACAACATAAGAAATAATAGGTGTCTCTGAAGATGTGGAGAAAGGGGCACCCTCTTGCACCATTGGTAGGAATACAAACCGGTGCTGCCACTCTGGAGAACAGAATGGAGGTTCCTCAAAAAACTAAAAATGGGACTACCTTCTGATCCAGCAATTTCACTTAGGTACTTAGCCAAAAAATACAAAAATATGGACTCGAAGGGGTACATGCACCCCAATGTTTCTAGCAGCAATATCAACAATAGCCAAACTATGGAGAGAGCACAAATGTCCATAGACTGATGACTGGATAAAGAAGATGTAGAATGTACACACATACACACACACACACACACACACACACACACACACACAGGAATATTACTGAACCAACAAAAAGAATGAAATCGTGCCATTTGCAACGATGTGGACAGAGTTAGAATGTATTATGCTAAGTGAAATAAGTCAATCAGAGAAAGACCAATACCATACGATTTCACTCATGTGGAATTTAAGAAACAAAACAGATGAACATATGGGAAGATGGAGGGGAACTGAAGAGATGGCAACTAACCACGAGAGACTCTTAACGATAGAGAACACGCTATGGGTTGACGGAGGGAGGTGAGTGGGAGATGGGCAAGATGGGTGATGGGTATTAAGGAGGGCACTTGTTATGAGCACTGGGTGCTGTATGTAGGTGATGAATCACTGCATTCTACTCCTGAAACCAATATTACATGTTACATTAACTAAAATCTAAATCAAATTAAAAAAATAAATGTCATCAAAAATATGGATGGCAAATGAACACGTGAAAAAACATCAATATTATTAGTTATTAGTGAAATTCAAATTAAAATCGCAATGAGCTACCACAACACATCGATTGTAATCACTAAAATGAAAATGTCCCCAAATCAAATGTTGCTGTGGATGTAGGGAAACTGAAAACTCTCATCCAGTATTAGAAATGTAAAATCATACAACCGTTTTTTCTTGCCCCAAACTGGAAACCCAACTGTCGATCAGGTGAATTAACCAACTGTGGTGTATCCATATAATGGAAAACTCTTGGCAATAAAAAGGAATGAACTACTGATACATGCTATAGCCCAGAATGAATTTCATAATAATTACGCTGAGTGAAAGAAGACAGACACAAAATATAGTTAGCACATGGTTCCATTTATATAAGGAAATTCTAGAAAATCCAAACTAATATATGGTGGCAGAAAGCAGATCATTGGTCACCTAGAGACAGGGTTTGGGAAAACAGAGAGGTGCAGAAGGACAAGATTATAAAAGCATATGGGGAAACTTCTAGGGGTGGTGGTGATATGTTCATTATGTTTAAAAACTGAAATATAATTGACATACGACATCAGTTTCAGGTATACGACGTAATGATACAGTTCACGTATACATTGGGAAATGAACACTACGGTAAGTCTAGTTAAGATTCATCATCACACATAGTTACAATTTTTTGTCTTGCGATGAGAACTTTTAAGATCTATTCTCCAAGCAACTTTCAAACATAAAATAAAATATTATTAACTATAGTCACCAGGATGTATGTTACATATCTAGGACTTTACAACTGGAAGTATCTACTTTTGATGACCTCCTATTTCTCCTACCCACCACCCCCTCCCTGCCTCTAGCAACTACCAATCTGTTCTCTGTATCTATGAGCTCAGTGTTTGTTTTTAGACTTCACGCATAAATGTGACCATATGGTATTTGTCACTTAGCAGAATGCCCTCAAGGTCTACCCATATTGTCCCAAATGGCAAGATTTCCTTCTTTATTTTTTAATGACTGAGCAATACTCCATTGCGCATGCATACCACAACTTCTTTCTACATTCTTCCATGGATGGACACTTCATTTCTTCCATGCCTTGGCTACTGAAATAATGCTGCAATGAACATGGGGGGTGCAGGTATCTTTTCAAGTTATTTTTTTTTTCTCAAGTTAGTGTTTTTATTTCCCTTTGGATAAATACCCACAAGTAGAATTGCTGGATTGTATGGTAGTTATGTTTGTAATGTTTTGAGGAAACTTCCTATTTTTTTCCATGATGGCTGCACTAATTTATATTCCCACCAATAGTGCACAAGTGTTCCCTTTATCCACATTTTTTCCAACAGTTATCTCTTGTCTGTTTTATAATAGCCATTCATGGGGCGACTGGGTGGCTCAGTTGGTTAAGGGTTCGATTTTTGATTTATGGGCATAAGCCATGATCTCAAGATCATGAGATCGAGCCCCACATAAGGCTCCGTGGTGAGCGTGAAGCCTGCTTGGGATTCTCTTTTTCCCTGTCTCTGCCCCTCCCCTGCTCATGCTCTCTCTCAAAATAATAAATAAATGGACATTTAAAAAAGAAAAAAAAATTATAATAGCCATTCTAACAGGCATGAGGGGATACCTCATTGTGGTTTTGATTTTCATTTCCTTGATGATTATTGATGTTGAGCACCTTTTCATGAATCCATTGGGCATCTGTATTTCTTCTTTGGAAAAAGCTCTATTCATTTCTTCTCTCCATTTCTAAATTGAATTGTTTATTTATTTTTTGCTGTTGAGGTGTAGGAGTTCTTTATTTGTTTTGAATATTAACCACTTATTGGATACATGATTTGCAAATATTTTCTCCCACTTGGTACATTGCCTTTTTATTTTGTTTATGGTTTCCTTTGTTGTATATGTTCATTATTTTGATTACGGTGATGGTTTCACAGGTATGTATCTATCTCAAAATTTACCAAATTTTACACTTTAAAGATACGCAGTTTAATGTCGTTCATACCTCAATAAAGCTGTCATAGAAAACAATATTTAACAAAATATTTAACAACCACTACAGTACAGACATTAATCTGTATTATGATAATGTTGGCCCATCCATCCGAGTGAGGTACAGCTGAATACCAACCAGCCATGGCTGCAAAGGTATTCATTGGTCTTCTGGGAAACAAAATTTAAGACCACAATGAAATAGCACTACATCATCATGGCTAAAATTAAAACAAATAAGCAATGATACCCAGGGTATGCAAAGATATGCAGAAAGCTGGATTTTCATACACCGCCAATGGGAATGGACATTTGCATAACCCTTTTGGAAAGCCATTTGTTGGTATCTACTGAAATCTGACATTCTTTGAACTCTAGGATGCGGTTATTCCATTCCTATGTATATACCCAGCAGAAACGTATTATGTATGTTTACGTAAAAAGACATGTACCAAAAAAATGGTCAAAGCAGCACTAATTATCATAGCCCCAAACAGAAAACTACATCAATGGTAGTAGAAGTATACATCAATGGTAGAATGAATAAATAAAATATGAGGTATTCAGGCAATAGAATTCTCTCCAGCCATGAGAATGAATGAACTTCACTATATTTAAGTGTAGATAAATGCTACAACATAATATCAAGTGAGAAAAGTCCAAACAGAAAAAGTACAACTCAGTGATTCTATTTATATAAAGATCAAAAATAGGCCTTATTAATCTATGCTATTAGAAGTTAAGACACCTGTCACTCTGGTGTCAGGATTGGTGCATAAAGGAAGGTACAAAGTGGCTTTTGGTGTGCTGGTCATATTCTGTTTCTTGATCTGGGTGCTGGTTAAATGTGTACATTCAGGGCGCCTGGGTGGCTCAGGGTGGTTGAGCGACCGACTTCGGCTCAGGTCATGATCTCATGGTTTGTGAGTTCGAGCCCCGCGTCGGGCTCTGTGCTAACAGCTCAGAGCCCGGAGCCTGCTTCAGATTCTATTTTGTGTCTTCCTCTCTCTCTGCCCCTCCCCCACTCATGCTCTGTCTCTGTCTCAGAAATAAACATTAAAAAAATTTTAAAAAATGTGTATGTTCAGTCATAAAAAAAAATCCACCATCCTGGGTACTTATGATTTATGCATGTCTACATATATTGCAATGAAAGGGTTTACTTAAAAAACAGTGGATGGAAAAAAAAACAAAAACAAAAAAAAACAAAAAAAATCAAAACGTTGAAAAAAAAAAAAAAAAGGGGTGCCTGGGTGGCACAGTCGGCTAAGCGTCCGACTTCAGCCAGGTCACGATCTCACGGTCTGTGAGTTCGAGCCCCGCGTCAGGCTCTGGGCTGATGGCTCGGAGCCTGGAGCCCGTTTCCGATTCTGTGTCTCCCTCTCTCTCTGCCCCTCCCCCGTTCATGCTCTGTCTCTCTCTGTCCCCCCCAAAAAAAACAAAAAAACAAAAAAACAAAAAAAAAAACCGTTGAAAAAAAAAATAGTGGATGGGACACGACTCACAGAATTTTTAAATAATTCAATTAATTCAGTAAATTCAATTAATTAATTGGTCCTTGTATTGAAGAAGTTTGAGAACAATTACTCTAGTCAACAATCTTGAGAAGGTAAAGAGTTTGTACCATAAGCAGATCAAACACTGGGACAAGAGGAGATGGGAAGCCTAGGAGTCACTACAGAACTAGCTTTGAATATTTAACTCTAGAGTGCAAAGAGCATTTTGATGAAACCTTACGTCAGCATCTATATAACTAGGTCCCTTGGTTAATTAGCAACACCTACTGAAGAAATACCAAGCCTCAATATATCAGCACATAATTTTTATCTTTTAATTGAATATCTAAGAAATTAAATGCAGGAGAAAAAAGGGAATGAGGCATAAAGGACAAAAGAAAAAGCAAATACTAATTTTCCTTTAGGTAACTGTCTGCTATCCATTCTCCACTAAGATGTACCTTGAGCACAAGGTATGAATAGAAGACAAGAGCCATCAGATAATTTACAGAGTCATTTCCAAGGAGTCCCCAGCTCTGTAATGCCCCATAATGACTATTTCTTATGCCACCACAATTCCTAGATAACACACAATTTTTAAAGCTGGACTGGATCTTCCATTTGGAGTTTCCCATTTTCCCAAAGTCAGCTGCTCCCACCCTCTTCCTCATCCAGCCTCCTAATTCCTGGGCTCCTGCTGCACTGCCCCTCCTAGACAGGAGTCTTTTCTATAGTGTCCCTCCTCTTCAGACCCCCCCGTTATTTCTCCCAGTTATCTCTGCATCTGTTCAACTTGCTGAGAGTGTGGGTAGCTTGGGACGTCCTCTCTGGATACCTAGCGTTCACCGTCCTTTCAGGCGGTCAATTCTCCTTTTTGATGTCAACCCATCAAAACAGAGGGGTACCGACGGGGCCCTCAAGAGCAATTCTTTGGCCTTGATTAAGAGCACTGGTTCTCAACCAAGGCAGTACTATTCCGAGGCTGCTTTGTGAGTCTTTGGGAGATATTTTTGACTTTATGACCAGGGGTACGGATGGCATTTGTTGGCTGCTGCTAGAAGGTCAGCTGTTCTGTGCAACGAAGAGCTACCTACACTGCACACAACTTCAGAACGTAGGTAATTTACAAAAGTAAATAACCTGAACCTAGAAACAAATTCTTTCTTACACAGACACACAGACTGTTTCTTTGTATGGTTTTAATAGTTACGGGAAATTCCAAGATGCACTAACCTTGTGCACTGAGGGGAGATTACATTTTGTATTGCAGAGAATTTTACCAAGTGTTCATCATTTCAGAAAATTACCTTGATTCACCAAAACTTCACTTCCGTCCACAGTCTGCATCGTAGCTGATGCTTTCGTACTGGTTCTACATAAGGGTATGAGCATTTGGCTAACCTCATCTTGCCTTTCAGGGTAGTCCTGCCCAAACATTTACTGATTAAAGTACAAATTAATCTATTATAAATAGCTTTTATTTTTTATTTATATTATCATTGGATATTATACTGATTGCTTTAAAAAAGTTTTGCGCAGATAGATTATATCATCTATGAATTTCATTTCAGAATGGCAAAGAATGTGTAATAAAATAGTATATAAAGGAGATACTGGGTCTGAAGGGTTGGGATCCACGGATTTAGAGAAACAGCGGCAGTTTCCTCTGAAACGTTTTCAAACGCTTCTATAAAGTCCTGACGATGCCAAATATAGGCTGACCTTTGCTCAGTGGTGTTTCTAGTAAATATTTAACAACTGGCTCTCTGGGTGGGAGGTAGAGAAGCCCTGATTTGCAGTGTTTGCTGATTTCCATGGTGTAAATACTCTGATCATAGCCAATTTCAAGAATCATGTAACATTTCATCACTGGACATAGAGTTGGGTAGAGATACCAAAAATTAGATCCTGTGAACTTTTGCAGGTAAGAAGACCCCATCACCCATTAGTTACCAAATTTATGCTTAGATGCCACCCTAATTTTTTCTAGGTTTTCTCTAACAGGGCTCAGGAGACCATGAAGCCAGGTGAGCAAAGAATAAATAAATGGAACAAACAAACAAGTCACAACCTGATATGGGTGACAACAGATACCATGAGGCTCAGATAGTTCACTGCTCCAAGAATCAAAAGAAACAAAGACAGGCAATGAAAAATTCTTATGAAATCAGCTGCAGTCAGTTGAGATTCCAGGATAAAAAGAAGTACCTTGTTCAGAGGAGAACTAGGGGACATGGCAAGATGTTCTTAGCATTTTTTCTGCTGCTGATTTGAAAGAAAACACTGGAGACACGTTGGTGAAACAGTTGAAGCGAAGCACCTGGGAAAGCATCATTTAATTAGCTGGGCAATGGAAATCCATGGGCTGCAGACTAGGCCGACTTGGTTGTGACTTAGCTTGTAAATGGGTGTTAAATCAAGGGAAGGGCGGCCTATTGTGACCAGTGGGATAACCCACGTTCAGTTGTCCTGTTACTGGTCAATTTCAGGACTGGAGTATCTACACAGTTCTGGCCAGAGTACAAAATCTCACCAAGAGAGAATGATGGATGGATGATCGGCTAACAGAATGGGTGAAAACAAGAACCGAATTGGTGTAAATGGTGCTCCAACGTGAAAAAACGATCAAGATCTGTAGCAATGGGAAACTTCCCAATGTAAAACACATAGGCATGTCTGATCTACAATTTGTCTATGACCAAAATTAGCAATATGCCCATTGTTTCTGTAACTCCTGACAAAGATCACTGAAGAATTCCTGGGATGTGAAAGTAAAACCTCATTGTATAAATGGCATTAAAGTATTTTCTGTATGCAAGGGGACATGAAAAGTGAAATTTTTACAGAACAGACATGGGGAGTTGCTTGGCTGGCTTGCATATGGACCCCAGGTTCTACTGGCTACTTTTTCTTTCTTTCTTTCTTTCTTTCTTTCTTTCTTTCTTTCTTTCTTTCTTCCTTCCTTCCTTCCTCCCTCCCTTCTTCCTTTCTTTCTTTCTTTCTTTCTTTTCTTTCTTTTCTTTCTTTTTAGAGAAAGAGAATGTGAGCGATGAGGGGAGAGGGGATGAAGGAGAGAGAGAATCTTAAGCAGGCTTCATACTCAGCACAGAGCCCAGCGTGGTGCTTGATTGCACGACAGCAAGATCATGACTTGAGCCAGAATCAAGAGTTGGATGCTTAACAACTAAGCCACCCAGGCACCCCTCCACTGGCTACTTTATTAAAAAAAATTTTTTTAATGTTCATTTAATTTTGTGAGAGAGAGACAGTGTAATTGAGGAAGGGACAGAGAGAAAGGGAGACACAGGATCCAAAGCAGGCTCCAGGCTCTGAGCTGTCAGCACAGAGCCTGAAGCGGGGCTCGAACCCACGAACTGTGAGATCATGACCCGAGCTGAAGTCGGACGCTTAACCGACTGAGCCACCCAGGCGCCCTTCTACTGGCTAATTTAAATTCTGCATATTATGGGAGAGGACACCACCACCAAGTCCTTTGTAACAAAGAAAGCAAAATTTTATACAGTCTACACTCTGCATACGTTTTTAGTGCTTCCGAGTGTTCAGAAACTTCCAGCGCAGTCCCAGTTGAGAGATTCTAATGGCAATGTTAAAAAAAAGGTACGACTCCAGGGTGCTGCATTCTCTATGAACCCTAAATATTCAAGCTGATCAGAAGAGGGCCTGACACCCCACGGCACTATAGAGTTAACACCATTGTGAATACAGCCTTGAGTTTATGATGAATGTGTTCCAGACACGCAGAAGTTTACAGCGACTGTCAACCGGGGAAACGTGCAACCCCAGCAGATAATGGCATATGGTGTGTGATCTGATGAGGGGGAAGAAGGTTCGCAGAACCTTCGTTAGCAGATGCTCAATGACAAAAGCAAAGTCAGTTGTGTGGCCTCTCAGGAAAACCACGAGAAAATAAAGGTACAAAAATTCTTTTTTGTTGGGTCAGTAGAAGATGCTTGTGAGCGGCACATTTTCCCTCTGGTATCAAAGAACGAGGAAGAGCGAGCTCGCGGCAGGGAGCTCAGGCCAGAGGGTACCAGGTCATCAGAATCACAAAGAGCCTGCTGCATGGGCACTGTCACTCTTGAACATTTAACAGCATCCTACTTGTCGCGGTTGTATTTTATATGCCATGGTGGCATTTACTGGGTCCTTGCTTGCTTTGCCTGCTCCGTGGGTCTTTTTTCCATTAACAAATTGTGAGGAAAGACCTACACAATTCATCAATGGAAAAAAGACCCTCTGGTAACGCTGGGGATGCGTGGATTCCAACTTGCTTGTGGCAGCTGTTTGCAGTGAGCGCCTGTTGTTTGCAGCCCATGACGCGAGGAGCTAGCCAGGAGTCCGGGAGCGAAGGACTGAGCCTCTTCCGTGCAGGTGGTGTAAGAGGACAGGTGCTATGTTTGGGTCTCAGGCTGGGTTCTCCCGGACACAGACACCGAGTGAAGGTTTTCAGTGCATGGAGTTGATCTGGGGGGATCCCAGGAAGCAGTGGTAAGGGAAGCGGTGAAGGGTCAGCCGGACACAGGGTGTGTCACCGAGAAGGTGCCACTGTGGGTAAGTGGAGTTCAGTCTACCTGCGGACCCTGGGAAAGAGTGTAGAATGCGCTTGAGAGCTTTCCCCCCAAAAGAGCAAGAAGGTTCCACCGACTCCTTGCTCTGTTCTTGCTGAGGGCCGTTTAATTTTCTGCCACTTCGGCCTTGCACTGCAAGAGAGCCGAGAATGCTCTTGTGGCCGGGAAAGCAGCCTTCAGGCGCAGAACAGCAGGTATTCCCTTACACAACCTCCAGTGTGCAGATGGGAGGGTGAAGGGATACAAACAGGACTCTGAGAGTGTTCTGCAACTGTGTGCGTGTGTGTGTGCGTGCATGTGTGTGTCTGCACCGACATAAAAAAAGAGATGGACCTTGAAGAATGGAACTTTTTAAGATAGGCATGAAAAGGAGAGAGGTCACAGCAGCAGGTGCAGCAGTATGTGCAAAGGTACAGAAAGAAGATAACCAAAGTAGAGTCAGGAATGATAATAATTTTTGCACCTTTAACTGAGAACATTATTAGAGCCAAGCAGGCACCTTCTATACATTATAAAGTATCTTTCCCAGTAACATTCAAGGGAAGTGTTCTTATTTTCGTATCACAGATGAGAGAACTCAGTTTTCCTTACCAAGTCTCAAATGCCAGTGAGCAATTTGAATTGGAACCCAAATCTGTTTTCATTCTAAAGACTGTGTTCTTTTGACTCCCACACTGCCCGGTAAGCCGGCTGATTCATCTGTAATGAGGCTTGCAGCAGATATTAGAAAGTTAGCTTCGGGGCGCTGGGTGGCTCAGTCAGTTGAACATCTGACTTCGACTCCGGTCATGATCTCACCGTTCATGGGTTCAAGCCCCACATTGGGCTCTGTGCTGACAGCTCAGAGCCTGGAGCCTGTTTCAGATCTGTGTCTCCCTCTCTCTCTGCCCCTCCCCTGCTTACGCTCTGTCTCCGTCTTTCTCAAAAATAAATGTAAAAATTTTTAAAAATTAAAAAAAAAAAAAAAAAAAAAAAAGAAAGGAAGCTAGCTTCTATTGAGAAGCATCTCAAATACCGGCCCAAAGGCAACAGGGAACCACCGAAGGCATGTTAAAGACAGAGGCACATAACGTGGCTGGCAAAAATGTCCTGAAAAGATGAGATGACGGTGGAGGCAGCCAGGTAGGTAACTGTCAAAAAGTGTGGGTGGTAGAAAAAGAGAAAAAAGATAGTTGAGACAGACGGTGTTTAGTCCAGAAAATCTGACAGGATTGGTAAGCCGTTCCACAATCAAGGCAGAGAGAGGGAGGCGAAGATAACCTAAAGACAACAAGACAACGGGGTGGTGGGTGATTAGCAGTCATCACCATGCCTTGGCCGGAATGATCAACTCAGCTGTCATCACCACGAGTCGAGGCATTGCAAAATATTTGAGCGTAACGATCTGGTGCAGGGGTGGTGGCTGTGGCCTCTGTCACTCGGCTCGGTCAGGAGAGTGACTATGGTATCGCTGCCACTATTTCTACCATCAAACATGCTTTAACAGCTCCCTTGGCTTACACCATTCTTCTGGAAGGTCTTCCCTTTTCGCATCGGTGTCCCGCCCCTCTGCCAAAAGCTGCCTCCTATGCCACACCTTCCACGAAACCTCCCCGGGGTACCCTGACAACTGCTTTCTTGTCTCTCTGAACTTCTAGAGCAGCCCTACCTGACAGAACTTTCCGCGATGAGGGAAACCTACCTGTGCTCTGTAACACTGTCGCCATTAGCCACAGGTGGGTACTCAGAACTCAAAACTCAGCTAGGAGGACTGAGGGAGAGAATTTACATTTTATCACTTTTGATTTAATTTAAGTTTAAATAGCTGCACGGTGCTAGTGGCTGACATGTCTGGCAACACAGAGCTAGAGTGTTCGCTGTGCTGCTCCTGGCCTCGTCCCACACAGCTTTGGGCGATGGGTATTTCTGCACATGTCTCAGCTCTCCCGCCATATTCTCTCAGGCCAGGTAAGGGGGGGAGGGGTTCTCTCTTAATTACGTATTCCCACAACAACAAACTCAGTAGCGACGTATAGTAATACTCATAACTCGTTTGTGAGCGTATTTTGGCTGCCGTTTTATCTTTGATCACTGCTATAGATTACTTATCCATCTTGTGCCTCAAGAGAACAAATGTTTCATGGCTTTTATGAGTTCCACTAGATGCTGCGGTCTCTGGAGATTACGGCATGGTTAAAATACGGCCTTGGCCTCTAAGGGCTCAGGTCGAAGGGAGCAGAGGCAGAGAAGTGAATGCAAATACCATTTAGGCAGACCTGCAGTTTGCCTGAAGGGCCTTTAGGTTATGCTGCTAGTATTTTTTTCTTAGATCCGATAGAATCAATTTTCTTTTTCCTCAGAATGAAAACCATACAGAGAATAAATGCTGATAGGGCATGAAAGCTGTTAGGATCCTTGACAAAATGCAGTAAGCAAATTATGTTCCCTGAGAAGCAATCAACAACTGGAGGGTAACAGCAGAGAAGGAGTGAGGGGTGGCCTTCCAGGATAGAAACATAAAATAAGTTCACTTCTCTTATGTAACTGTACCTCTAACACTGATCTGCCATCAGAGAGGGTCTTTCTCTTTGTGGGTAACTCTTGAAATACAGAGGTCATGTCCACTTCATTTGGCCCCCTTCTCTTTATTCCATCTTTACCCCCCACTCTAAGGACCCTGCCAATAATAGTGACTCAATAAAGTCTGCTAGAGGATGAAAAAGAGAGAATGTTGAGGATACTTAAGCTTACTTTCTGTCCATTGGGTCAATTCTCCATTCCCTAGAACGAAAACCTTTATAAAAATGGAGAATGCTAAGTCAGCCATCTGGTCTTCCTTTGGTCTTATAAAGCAGTAACTCTTGGGAAAGAAAACAGTGGCTCCAGGGAGTTAAAGGGGGATAAGCATTAGCAAGTCAGCCTTCTACCAGGGAGCATGTTGCTGTTGGCTACGCGATACTCCAGGCCAGCTAAGCTAACCCTGTTGGAATGTTAAACACAGTGCAGCCAATACCTTGTGAATGTGGAAGGAAACCATCAGGGCTTTGCCAGGACTACTCATCACTGAGAAGAGTCCACTGGAAAAGATGAAGTAACAAAGATCACTGAAGAAAGCGTAAAACAATCTGAGAATCCAATGACATGTTGACAAATAGCACTCCTCCCTGCTTTCCTCAAATCAGAATCAAGCAGTGAAAGCATGAGTAATTTCTAAACAGAGTTTTCAGAGTCCAAGATGGGGCTCTTCCTTGCCTTATCAACAGTCTCTGGAAGACTGCAGGTGGATTCCGTCCAGGAAAAGAAGAAATCTTGAACTATTCAGTACAAAGTTATTAGGGAGGCTTTGCCCTTCAACTGTAAGCTTCTGGTGTGTGTGTGGGGGGGGGGGGGGAACTAGTGGAAAAAATAAATCTAGATTTTATTTTGTTTTGTTTTGTTTTTTTGTCCTGAAAAAGGAATTTACAGCTTGTAAAACCTGGCAACTTTTTTTTTTTTTAAATAAAGATGATGACTGATTTTATAAAAGAAAAAAAGATATGGAAATGAAAGTGCTAAATGCCAATACTCAAATGTCAAAAACACAAGATTTTCCAGGAAAATATTAGAACTGATAAAAAAAAAAGCTGAGAAAGTTATTAGGATGGCAGTAGAGTTTGGGACACAGTCTCTTCTTACTTCGTAAAAAATTAAATAAAATCACAGAGCTGAAATCTGTATTTTTGTTCTGGTTCTAAAGTTAAGCCAGAGTAACTTTATCCTAGCTCAATCTTCACAGGTTTACTCTGGTTTAAAGGCAAAGTCAAGGTCAAATTTAACACTAGTATCTTATTCTCC
Organism: Panthera leo; assembly: GCF_018350215.1. Taxonomy (NCBI): domain Eukaryota; kingdom Metazoa; phylum Chordata; class Mammalia; order Carnivora; family Felidae; genus Panthera; species Panthera leo. Next base: position 141,462,886 of record NC_056687.1, on the reverse strand, counting down.
AGCTGAAATCACATGTACTCAATGAAGCTTCACAAGATTTTACTTCTAGATCATGAACAAATCAATAGTGTTGAATGAAACTAGCTTTAAGTGATTAGGTTTTATGTAGCTTAGGGTTCAAATTCTGTTTTTTTTTTTTAACCTGTAGTACTGTCTTCCCATCAGTTTTGGAAAAAAAATCACTGCCTTTTTCTCCTGGAAATTGTTTCTGTCCCATTATTCCTCTTCTTTCCTCCTAGGAATCCAAATGCGTACGTTACAATTTTTCAATATGTCGCCTATATCTCTCTTCTGTACTTTCCATCCATGTACTCTGTGCTTTAGTCTGGGTAATTTTTCTTGACCTGGCTTACAGGTCACTTATCCACTCTTCAGTGGTATTCTGTCGCTATTAAACATTTCTACTGAGGCCCGCATCCTCATTTCAGTTCGTGTATCTTTCGTTCCAGAATTCCGGTTTCATTCCTTTTTAGTAAAGCCTAGTTTTCTGGTGAAATTCTCCATCCTGTCATAGATTTCTTGAATATACCAATCACACTCATTTTAAAGATAAGTCGAATATCTGGATCATCCATGGGTCTGTTTCTATTATCTATTGCGTCTTAGTCCTATTTCTTAATACGTCTGGTAATTTTTGATAGAATGAGAGACATTGTATATGAAAAATTTTAGAGGCTCTGGCTGATATTATATTCCTTCAAAAAGTATTTACCCTGTATGAAAGCAATAGGTAAACCTAGATATCTCGAGTCGGGGAAGCTTCCCTCAATCTAATTAAGGGCTCAGCTGGCCAGAGAGATAGTTTTACCTTTCTTGGGGGGTGGGGGGTGGTGGGGGGTCTACTGTGGGTTCACCTTCTCCTAGGGTGTTGCCTTCTAGGCATTCTAAGAGAAGTCTGGGATATTTACAAGAGTCTCTCCTGAATTCTAGTTTTTGTCTTTCAGGCACCATGAGATTCTGAAAACTTCACTCTGCTTTTTAGAAGTTTTCATTTGCTTGGCTTTTTAACTCCTTGCCTTATGCAATGAAGAATGAGAAAATAACCAAGGGGGGAAGATTTGGGGGCCTTCCTTTCTCAGAGAGCTTGGCCCCTCAAGTCTTGGATGTCTTAGTAGATCTCTGATGGCTTGAAAAAGATTGCTGTTTTAATTTTCTCTGGTATTTCTAGATATTCTCCCTGGGACCATGGGTCTGCTATAAGCTACTTCATCAGTTCCATATGTAGTAGTGTTGAATAACTGTGGTTTTTGCAAAAACAAAATCCCAGAGGCAGACAACTATCAAAAAATGCAACTGGGGAAATTCATTCTCTGTGTACTTGTACTCGGATTTTAAAAGGAGTAAGATAATATCCTTACCCTGGGGGCATTCGCGTCCTATAAGACCTCTTCTAAGGTATATTTAATTCTATTCGATTCTGATCTCCCTGTTTTGCTCAAGTTCAAGATCACCAATAAACCTTTCCTGAAAGACTAAGGCATATCGAGAACTTCTTCTCTGAAACCTCATGCTATTTATTATCAGCACCTGGCAAAGAAACACACCACAAAGCCCGAGTTAATACACTGCCCCCTACTCCCTTTCGCACATCAGACTTGTGTTCTTTTAAAGAGCATAATTAGGTTTGATACTTATGCTGTAGCCTGCAAATCACCCAATGTATATTTTTGGATTTTATTTTTAATTATGATAATTTCCTGGGCAAACTTCCATACTTCCAGTATCTTTTGCAGGGGAAAGAATGGGGAGAAGGAATTGACCCTTCTTTACAGAGTCCTGTCTGTAGAAAAGGGAAAATTGCTGTGACTGTCTCTGGAAGTTAGTTCTCGTGTGTGCAGAAGCAATAATGATTGGCCTCTCCTTTCCCGGATCTTAGGACAGCATTTACGAAGTGCTTCCCGTATGCTTGGCATTATTCTAAGTTCATTACATGTATTCGTTCTCTCATTCAATCTTTAGAACAGTCCTGAGAGGTTTTATTATGATCCTTATTTTGGAGATAAATAAAGAGAAGCATAAAATAGCAACAGAACAAAAACTCAACCCCACAGCTCACTTCTCTGCAAATATCAGCTGAGGCTCTAACTCAAGGCCTTGCCTGTGGTGGACCCTTGTCCTAGCGTGAGCCATTCCTGGTGATGGCCTCCAGCCATGGTTAGTTGGTGGGAGACTGGCTAATTATATATAACAATCCTTGCCTGAGAGGTAGACTGGGTTTGCTTCTGGTTCCGTCTAACATTTTTCTTCTTCTCATTTTTAATTCCTTTTACATTGCCAATAGGCAAATTAAATTCAGTCACAGCAGCTACAGTGGCTTAAGAAGCTAAGGGTCTATATTTCCTCCCCCCCCACCCAGAGTAAGAAGTCTGGAGATAGGCAGTTAGGTTTCTGACATGGCTCCATAACACTCTGAGGGATCCGGGCTCTTCCCACCTTTCTACTTTGTTAATTAAATATGTAACTTTCACGCTCATGCTTGCAAGCTGGCTGCTACCTCTTCAGCACTATGTTTATATTTCAGGCAGGAGGAAGGAGAGGATAAGATAGAGTGAAGCCAGTGTTTCTGTTCCCATTTAGACAGCTTTCCGAGAAGCCCCATCCAGGGACTTTCTCCACATCTAGCTGGCCAGGACTGTGTCACATGGCTACCTCTACCTGTAAAGGATTATGGGAGATGGGATATTTTAAATGCGTACATTGCTACACTGAAGAAAATAAGGATTTTTTTTTTTTTTTTTTTTTTTTTAAGAAGGAAGAAAGGGCAACAGCAATCCAAAGTATTAGCCATGATTAGTAAAGTCCTAACTGGGGGTGCCTGGGTGGCTCAGTCGGTTGAGCGTTCGACTTCGGCTCAGGTCATGATCTCGCGGTCCGTGAGTTCGAGCCCCGTGTCAGGCTGTGTGCCGACAGCTCAGAGCCTGGAGCCTGCTTCAGATTCTGTGCCTCCCTCTCTCTCTGCCCCAACCCACTCGCATTCTGTCTCTGTCTCTCTCAAAAATAAATAAACATTAAAAAAAAATTAAAAAAAAAAAGAATAAAGTCCTAAGTGAAGTTAGAGGACCATAGGAGAGAACTTCATCAAACATCTGCATGCCCAGTAGGCCATATTTCTTGATGCTACAGGGGGCTTGAGCAAGGACCCCATGCCCCCCTGGATCAGGTCTATGTATCTCCCATCTGTAAATCGTCTCATGCTATACAGCTACGATGGTATAGTGAGAAGAGCTCAGAATTCAGAGGTAGGAGATCAGGGATCACATGTGCTTTTGCCAATTATAATCTGTGGACCTTGGGTAAGATATGAACATCACATTCTTTGTCAGTAAAATGGGCATAAATGCCTGTGTCCCACCCACTTCACAGAATATGGATGACCAAAATAATAAATGTGGAAAAGCTGTGAGATCTACTGACCTGTGCACCTTATTTCTCATGAGATACTTAAAAATTGGAAATGGAGAAGTATAAATGGAAACCAGTTAATTATTTCAATAATCTTTTTATAAGTCCATCTAAAAGTATATATGCATATAAATGTATGTTTCAACATTTTATGTGTATAAGCGAAATACTAATCTAAATAACTGTATAATATTATAGCATATACACACACAAAACACGCACCTATATAGTTATTTGCTTAGTGAAGTTTTATGATAACTTTGTAATGGAATGTGGCAGAATTTATGATGTTCAATTTTAGTACTTAAGCTTCTGGAACCTGACTGTCTAATCTTCTCTGGTTTTTCCCATATAGGGGGGAAAAAAGAGGGCTTGGAATTATTGGTGTATCTCAACATTAAAAATGTCATCTCTCCTGTTGGAATTATGGCAACTCTGTTGTGTTTTCCAAGATATATGCCAGCAATATTTCAAAATATGATTAACAGTGCCAATACCTTGTAAAGTTGGGCACATCTTTTCTTGTTTTGTCTTAGTGATGCCGTCTATCTTTGTGAAAGCTGATATATTAAATAGCTTTTTAAAAGCCTTATTGTGGCCTTTCTCTCCCTTCGGTATAGTAGTGTAACTTTTATCGATAATAATGGGAGCTATGTTGGAGCATACGGGGTGGTTATGTGGCTCTTGTAGTTTATGGTGATTGACCAGCCTTGGAACCATGGCTTGGAGTCCAGAAGCCTCAGTTATTTAAGCTCTGGGGGAATAGAAGGTGCTCTTTCAGCAAGCCCCCCAACTTGGAGCTTTTCTGCCTTTTTATTTGGGCAGAAACTAGTGCACGAACACATAAATTAGGTGAGATGGGATGACAACAAATTTCATGTAAAATTGTATGATCTCCAAAATGTAAAATCAGGGGCATTTTCACCCAGAATATTTACCTTGGCATTAGCCTGAATTTTAGTTAAAAAGTACATGAAAAGTTATATAATCTTCAATTAAACCTTATATACAGATATCAGTCTTTGAGATTGATACAAGGAAATACATTTTTTTCATCAAAAGATACTATCCATTTTCAAAAATCACACTTGTTTTTGAGATGGACTAATGTTGTAGAAAAGGAAAGTGATGCCCAATGAGGTTACATGAATTATCCACCATCATACCGTTAATACTAATCCCTGACCCTGAATACAGAAAAGATTATAATGTGGAACTTGACCAACAAACAAATATATACATGCATACTGGGGACAGAGTGAGGACTCAATAAATACTTTTTAAAGAAATTCGATACTGGGTTTTTAGTTAATTTTTTAAATATAATTTACTGTCAATTTTTTAAAAAAGTACTCTTTTGAGGTATTTTCTCACATGCATGATAAACTTTTAACACATTTCCTTCAGTCAACAGATATTTATTCAGCTCTTATTATGTGCTAAGCATCCTGCTAAACCCTGCTTGACTATGTGAGTTTGACTTTTTCTAGTCCTTTTTAGTAAAACATGAAAAATTTTGACCATTTTATATCAGTTGATCTCTGTTCTTTGCATTTTAAAAACGCAGCATTGGGTGTTGTATGTAGGCAACGAATTGTGGGAATCTACCCCCAAAACCAAGAGCACACTGTATATACTGTATGTTCATGCCCAATGTGCAGCTTGACCTCACGACCCTGAGATCAAGGCCTGAGCTGAGATCAAGAGTTGGAAGCTCAACCAACTGAGCCACCAAGATACCCCCTTTTTCCTTTGATGACAAGTATTATCGTGGAGCCCAAACTTGATAAATATAATAGGATATGCATTTGGTTATTCTATTTGGAGAAGAGTCCCACTACAGATTTTAAAACCTGTGCTACTCCAGTGTTTACAGCAGCGCTATTGACAACAGCCAAACTACGGAAAGATTCCAAATGTCCATTGACTGACAAATGATAAAGAAGATGTGGTATATACATACAATGGAAAATTACTCGGTGATCGAAAAGAATGAAATCTTGCCATTTGCTACACCATGGATGGAACTAGAGTGCGTTATGTTAAGCGAAATAAGTCAGAGAAAGACAAATATCATACGATTTCACTCGTAGGCGGAATATAAGATACAAAACAGATGAACATAAGGGAAGGGAAGCAAAAATAATATAAAAACAGGGAAGGGGACAAACCATAAGAGACTCTTAAAAGGAGAACAAACTGACAGTTGCCGGAGGGGTTTGGGGTGGGGGGGATGGGCTAAATGGGCAAGGGGCTTTAAGGAGGACACTTGCTGGGATGAGCACTGGGTGTTACATGTACGGGATGAATCACTGAAATCTACTCCTGAAATCATTATTGCATTATATGTTATATTATATAACTATATGTTATATAGTTATATTATATAACTATATGTTATATAGTTATATTATTAACTAACTTGGAGGTAAATTTAAAAAATTAATACCTATAAAAAAATTTTAAATAAATAAAAAATAAAAGTAAAGCCTGTGCTATATTTCTGGAGAGGAAAAATCAATGTGCCCACTACTATTCACACAGGTACCTCTAGCATTTTTGCGTGTATCCAATAGGTCATCCCAAGCCCTGCCAAGCCTTCAAATTCCTCTGTCACCAGCCTCACTTTACCTCTCTGGCCCTAACCAAGTTTCTTGAAGCTCCTTAACACCTGTCATGGAACCTTCCGTCTTGCTTTACTAACTGCTTCAGTACTCTCCCCCACCTACTTTGCCTTCGTTCAAGATTTAAAGATTCATTATCTTCTCTTCTAGGCCTTCTCAAGCTCTCTAAGGCTCTTCCCTCTGTGCCCCCCGTGCAACCCAGGCATAGCCACTATTATTTTAATTATTTTTATGCACACAATTTCCTTTTCTATTAGATTATGGTTTCCAAGAGATCGGATACCCCTGCATTGTATTTACTTCTGTATTCATAGCCAATAAGCTCTGCTGAAAACAGAGTGGATGGTCAAGCAGTATCTGTAAGATGAATGAATGGACAATGCCAAGCCCTCCCACAGACCGGACACGCGGTTCTCCCTACTGGTCCTCCCCTCCGTGTACTATGAGAGCGAGCTTCCCGCGTGCTCGCAGAGCGCGGGTGGGCACACAAGACCACGTTTTGCCCTCGCTGTAATACTACCGCTGATTCTATCGCTAGCGCCCTTTTACTGAAGAGGAAACTGGGACTTAGGAGACACCTGGTGACCTCAAAGTCACACCGCTAGGCAGAATGACTGTGCCGTGGAAACACCGGGGAAAAAACGTGAAACAAGCGCACGCTGCCTGGTGAGAGCCCCAGGACTTAACAAAAGCAATCCAAAGCAAGGCTATCACCGGAGAAGAAAACAGCCCAAGTTGTTCCCATGTAAAACAAGGGAGGCAGGGCTGTCCACTGTGATACCCGGAATTTCATCAGGAAGATGTCCAAATGAAGAGTTTCTGCCGCCTCCCCCAGGAGGGCCCTCCACGCGGACACGTGTTCTTTAGCGAACCTGCATTTGGCGTGTTGCACTCTGAGCACAGCTCAGAGGCGACTTTCGCCCTCTTGCTTTCTGTTTCCCTTATAACCAGCGATTTGGTTCGGTGCCATGATTCCAAAGGGTCATGCGTTTCTATTTAATAAAACAGATGAGTAGCATTTTCTACCCCTAAATCAAAAATCTCTCTCTTCCTACAACTTCAAAGAAAGCCCTGGTAATATCCAAAACGGTTGCGAGGTTCTTTTTTTAATGCCTAGAAATTCACATGACAAAGGAAATAGGAAAAACCCTTCCCCACCTAGCCCATGTGTTTGTGAGTTTACAATGCCATCATTGTTTATGTTGGGCTCTATTCATTTTTGTCTGCAGACTTCCTCTGTACAGTTTAACTACTTTCTCATGCTAAGCTCTCTGCAAATTGTCACAATGGTTAATGGGAAATTCTGTACCAAATACTATTTAATTTTAAGGCATTTCTGCCGGCTAATTTATGACCAACTGCAAATTTCATTCTGCCAGGGCAAAAAACAATTTGTTTGTTTCAGGTTGAAAATAGTTTTTCAAATAAATTCTGATGGTACACTTATCAAGCCCTCTTATCTTTCATTAAACTAATGCTTTCAAGCATAATTAAGAAGGAGCTGGAAAACTAAGTATAATGTAATGCTCTGATATTAAAGAAGACATATCAAAATAAATTTGCAATTGTATCATCACATCAATCTCTACTATGACTGCAATAGTATTATAACCATAATTAATTAGCTATGGTACAAATTACCAATAAATCTTTAGAAATTAAATGCCTAATTTTTCAAAACCATATGTCTTCATAAATTGATTATTTAGAATTTAGAGGCTTTTTAATTAGGAAGAAATTTATGCAATGCTGTATGTAATAATTAGGAATCAGCTTTTCTGCAATACTTTTGAACATCAGCAAAAAATTAAATCTTAAGAAAATAGTCTGGGTTAATTATAGTATTTCACTGTCAAAAATCAACATATAGGTAAAATTTAGAGGTTAATGTGGCTTTCCATTTCTTTAACTTCCACCTAGTCTTACGTCCTCAGTGCTGGAATCATTAACCGAGCCCAAAAATCAATGAGAGGGGGGAAATCTCCCCAGTGATTTATGCCTCAAAGAAAGTTTTCATTTTATCCAATAGTTTCAGCAAACCTCATCAATCCAGGTTAAATATTTAACACTCCTTTTTTTTATATTCCCTAAGGTTAAAGCAGGATATTTCTGAGCCTAGCCATCATTTTGGGTAAGTGATTATTCTGACATAAGACACAAAAGCTCCTGGGTCAGGAGGGTGGGAACATCATTTGGGGTCCAACAAAGGCATCGCTAAAGAGCGACCTCATTACGTGTGTGGTCAAAAACCCAAAGAGATGGGGAACGGGACCTGATGGCGAGCCACTCTGCACTCACAGGGCCTGCTGTCAAAGCCAAGGCCCTCCTGTGTCCTGAAGACTGGCTGGGAGGTGCCGTGGCCCATGTCTTGCCCCTGCCTACAAAAGGGCCCGTAGGGAAACGCACAGACCACACCACAAAGACGATTCTACAAACACTGGAAAGCCTGCCGATAGAATCCAGAAACCAAATGTTTTCTTCTTCTTACTTCTTCCCCTTCTCCCCACTTCAGTTCCCTGATTGTAATCCGGCCAATGTGTTTTGCATCTATAGGTGTTCCAGGATTGAGGCCAACCTGGGTGAAATTCAATTTTGCTCATCTAAGCACTTTCCCCAATGTCTTCCATTTGAATGCATCTTCCTCAATAAAGAGTTGGATCCTGAGTCCTCCCGAAGCCAGTGTCCCTTTGTCTGCCCAGGAAACAAAATGATTCTTCCTTTGCTAGTTCCCAAAGGAGCTAAGCCACTATTTTCTCCTTTCAGGTTTTCGCTGTATCTCCCCATCCCATTTTTTCATCTGAAGGTCTTCCGGCAAAACTAGTGAGGCTCCTGAGCGCGTGACTCAGGAGTGACAATCGCTAACAGATGCATTTGTACCCGGGCAGAACTGGCCTCTAATTGTTGCTTGTAGGAGGAAAGGCAAAGCGACTGTAGCACCGCCGTTCTCTGTTGCTGGCAGATAACAACCTCGAGATGAAGCCACATTTGCAGGGGAAAAATTGCTTACGCCCACAGAATGAAATTTCAGGCTTTGACAGCTGCTAGGTAAGTAAATGAGAATCATTTTATTCTGGGTAAGTGCAACACAGCACATCTTGAACAATGAGGAGTTGATGGCCCGAGGGCGGTGACACCCAGGTTGTCCGCCTTCAGAAGAGTCTCCCGGGAGAAGAACTAGGGAACAAGTGGCCAAACAATTGTCCCTTTAGCCCAGCACGGCTCCTCACAATCTTAAGTGGGAGGCACGAGTCCCTTCAAAGGAGAAAATGGCTTCAATATTCCAATTCACAATTCGACAGATAAACGCCGCACACGGACTCCGAGAAAGCCCTCTTGGAAAGCCTGAGGCTTCTGCCAGAATTCAGGAGCCCTTCATCTCCTGCCTGGATGCTTTTAACAGCCTCCCAATTGGTTTTCTGACTTCAGTCTCCACCCTCAGCCAGAAAAAAAGGGGCTTCTAAAAGGCTACGACTCCCCTGCTTAAAATATTTCTAGGGCTCCGACTTGCCATTAGAAGGCTGACTTACAAGGTCTTCCCACACTGGCCCGTATTATTTTCCCAAACTCGCTTCTCACCTTGACCCTTGGCCTCCGAGCCTTTCACAGGCTGTTCCCTTTTCAGACCTTCTCTTACTTGTTCTGCAGACATTAGCAGAACTGCTCCTTTCCCCAGAAAGCTTTTCTGGTGCTACCAGCTGGTTAGGTCCCTTCCCTCTGTGCTCCCACAGCCCCCATTGTGCCTCTGGGACAGTGTTCTCAGATTGAACTGCCTCTTTATTTTGTCTCTGGTTCCTTCCTTCCTTCCTTCCTTCCTTCCTTCCTTCCTTCCTTCAATTGTTTATTTTTAAGTGAGAGCAAGCAAAAAGAGAGAAAAAGAGAGAGAGAGAGAGAGAGAGAGAGAGAGAGAGAGAGAATCCGACGCAGGCTCCAGCTGTCAGCACAGAGCCTGACGCGGGGCTTGAACTCATGGACCGTGAGATCATGAGCTGAGCAGAAGTAGGACCCTTAGCTGACTGAGCCTCCCAGGCGCCCCAAGTCTCTGTTTTTTTTCAGGATTGCAAAGAATAGAAACTTGACTCCAATCAGCTTAAGCTAAGAAGGAAACTTCTTGGATACTAGGTTAGCTCACAAAATTGAGGGAAATGCTGGCCAACAAGTTTGAGGAAAGCCGAAACTGGGAACCCTCCCAGATCCCCAGATGCTGCATTAAGGACCTGCCCCTTGGTATGTCAGTCTGTTTCTGCTTCCTGCCTCCACCTACCTCAGGCTCTCTCCCTTTTCGTCTGTTAATGATGTGCTAGCTCTCACCAGAAAAGTGGAATTGTGTGTACCAGGTAGGCCTAGGCTTACCTTTTCCTTCGTTCGAACATTAAAGGTCTCATGGAAGAACTCTGCTCCTTTGTGGGTCACATGCTTGCCCTAGAGTGGGGACTATGGCTCTTGTCCAGGAGAAGATAAGAAGATGGCCATCCCATTGAGGCATTTCAAGCTCTTGGGTAGAGAGAACGTGGAAGAGGACAGAAGAGAAGAGTGAGAGCCAGTATATGGATCACCTACTGCTGGGAAACCAACGGCTACAAAATCTCAATGGTAAAATATAATAAGTATTTATTTTTTATGCATTGGCAGGTTGGCCAGAGGTTGACTGATATAGACCAGGGAGCTCCACTTTAAGTGGCCGATCTGGCTGGAAAGTTCTTTGGGGGGTTAAACTCAGGCATATTCTATAAATGTGCCTTATTCTGGTGACCAGGCTGAATGCGAAGCTCTCCTTATGGCAGTCGCAGAGGTGCAAGAGAGGAAGTGGAAGGCCATGACGCATCTTAAGGACCAGACTCAGAAGTGGCACATTGAAATCTACACTATTCTACCGGATAAAGCAAGTTACGTCGCTGAGCATAAAGTCAAAGAGTGCTGTACCACTAGTGGGAAGGACCAAAGCAGGCAAAGGGCAAAGGGCATAGATACAGAAAGGGGTGAAGATAAGGGACCGATGATTCCAATTACTAGGGGAATGACTTTTCGAAGGAAGGATGATATAATTTCCACAAGAAGGAACAGGTGCTAAGCAAACAAAACAATAATGCTCATTACTTTCTCCCTGGTTACGCTGTAACTTTTGTGCACACAGAAACTGTGGTAATATACCTGTTTCTGTAGGCCCCATCTCACACGGTGCTTGGCACACAGATAGCAGTGAGAAATTGTACGTTGAATTTAACGTAAGCAATCAACGGGTTATAGAAGACAGGCACCTCAATCATCTCCTCTAAGGACCTGAAATCTCCTTGAGGGGGTTAAAGTTCAGATAAACAGTTGGGCACAAAACAGAAAGAAATATATGCTCCTTTAGTTCAGCCAATATGCTATGGGCATGATGGAGAGGGAGAGATGGTTTCCAACTAGGTAAGCTCAGGAAGTGGCCTCGGAATGGGTGGGATTTAATCAGAACTTTCAAGGGATGGAAGGGACTCTCAGCACTTATTGCATGCCAGCCATTCCACTAAGTGGAGGCCGTGATCTTATTCCCCTTCGTCGAGAGGGAGGAGTATTCTCATGACTTTCCACATGGGCTCTTTTAAGTCGAATGTCTAGAGCTATCCAGCTAGAAGGTGACAACGCCTGATTTGGACACAGAAATCCAGTCTGTCGTCTTCTCACTGTCTGTGTCGTGCTCGGTGACTGACAGGACAGGTGTTCCGTAAACGTGACTTGAACAAGTGAGCGAATGTCGGGAGCTCCGTTCTCTTTTTTCAAACCTTTGGCAAGTGGAGAAGTCAGGAAAAAGAGCTGAGACAAAGGGAACAGTCTGGGTCCCCTGGAAGGACAGAGAAGGCACAACTCAGAAATAACCAATGGATGTGTGTGACTAGAGTGTCACGTTTATGGAACACATGGCAAGCCACAGGCCAGCAAGATAAATTGGGGACAAGCACGGAGTGGAGCGTGTATCTGTTAGGGCCATGGGTACAACCCAACATACGACTCACAGGTAACAGTTGATGATGCATGAGGGCCAGACTGTAGATGCTATGTAGCATGTAACGATTTGGAGCCAGTGCACCCCCCCCCCCCCCCCCCCCAGTTTCTTACCATCAGCATGTTGACGCAGGAAAGGAGTGCACTTAATTGGGAAAACAAAGTATTTCTTATTCCCTGGAAGCTTTCCGAATGAGCAGAGTCTGGCTAGCCATTCTTCTACCCTTACAAGCAGAAAGAAGGCTGGACTTCCTGGGGAATGGAAAGTACGCAGACTGCTGAGATAAACCGCGATTCACTGCTGCTGAATGTATCACACATCAGCCCACCTCCTGCCACTGCAACTCCTCACAGAGAACAGAACAGTCTCGCAGAGAAAGGAACAGTCTCAGGTGAAGAGGAATGCCAGCCTCACCGCAGAGAAAGGGGAGCCAGTCTTGTGTGTGGGTGTGGGTGTGATTAGGCAGCCGGGTTCCGAGGCTTCGAAGGGAAAAGAACGAGAGCTGAGACACCGGTCCCGACCCTGATTTCTAACGCTCTGTCATCAAACAACTATGTAGGACCATCAACATCTATTCCTTTCGCTTTGAAAGGCAGGAGTTCAGAGTCCAGTTTATAATTCTTAACACAAGGCCTCTGTCCAATGCGGAGGACAGCTCTTTCATTGTTAGTCTATACACTGGCTCTTACCCCACTCTGTTGGTTAATAGGAAATGACAGTAAACAAAGCTTGCTCAAAGAGAGAGAGAGAGAGAGAGAGAGAGAGAGAGAAAACCACTGTACTGACTGCAGATAACAACCAGACAATTTAGTAACTGTCATGTTGTAATGGGGCTCTGCTGGGGGCACATGTCTAAATAGACATGTGAATATTTGGGGGTAAGTGATCTTGAGTAGTTGAGGGGATAGAGGTTAAAATATTTTAATTTCTTATTTCCTTCAGGAAGAACCCAGTCAGCACCCGACTAAAAAATGATCTCATAGGGGCGCCTGGGTGGCTCAGTCGGTTGAACGTCGGACTTCGGCTCAGGTCATGATCTCACGGTCCGTGAGTTCGAGCCCTGCATCGGGCTCCGTGCCGACAGCTCAGAACCTGGATCCTGTTTCAGATTCTGTGTCTCCCTCTCTCTCTCTGCCCCTCCCCTGTTCATGCTCTGTCTCTGTCTCAAAAATAAACGTTAAAAAAAATTAAAAAAAATGATCTCATAGGCATGTGTGGTCTAATATGGTAGCTACTACCTACATTATGGCTACTTAAATTTATATTAAGTTCACTTAAATATTTAGTTACTCATCTAGGAGCTACTATATTGGATAGCATAGATACAGAGCTGTCTATACCACAAACATGCTATTGGAAAGCCCTGTGATATACTAATGGCGGCCATCCTCTTTAGCACTGCAAGCCCCCTTGTTCTGTTAAGTTAAAGTCCGGGAACATTATTGGCAGATAGCAGAAGCTATCAACACAGGGGCTTGCCAAATCTGGTAAGCAAGCCACCTGTTCATTTCCAAGATTTAGAAAGAGGCCCGCCCATCGAGGATCCATGCTCTTTTTATGCTGATGACCTACAGGCCATCCTGTGTTGTAGGCTGGAAGAGAGATGTCACATGATGAAGTGGAAAATGCCCTGGAATGGGATTCCGGGGACATGGGCTCTCACTTTGGTTCCATGACCAGTTTTGTGCCTTGTCCTCATAGCCTCTCTGAGCCTCAGTTTCTGGATCTATAAAATGGAGATAACCCAACGAATCTGGCTGGTTAAGTAAATATAAAGGTAGAACATCCTAACCAAACACTAGAACTTACACTCGCACAATGCCGCACTGGTATCATGCCTTCTGGAATTGTGGCTCTCAGACTGTAGGGTGGACACGGGGCCTTCTGGCCTAGATACTCTCACTCTGATTCTTCTATGAGGATTTCTGGGACGTCTCCTGTGGGCTACTGTCTCTTTGAGGATGTCAGCAGATGTCATCTGTCATCTTGAGTCAATTAAGAAAGATGGAGGTGACCTTCCCTCGTATTCAACAGAAAACGTCACAGGTCCTTGTGGATCACCCAGGGCTCATCAGGACACAGGCATTGCCACATGTCACGCCTATGGATGAGGCTATGTAGTCCACGTACCTGGAAAGGGCAACTTCAACCAAGAGGCTCCTGAAGGAGAACCTGGTGAGTTGTCCTAAATATTACCAACTTCAAAATGTCCCAAACATACTTCAAAATGAACAACTTAGAAACATCAGGGGTCACTGCATATTTATTGCCAGGTAAACTGATTATTTTTAGACGTGAAAAGTCCTAATCTTTAAGTCTAGGAATGGACCGTCGAGTCTTGCTTACCTGTTCCATGAGAATGAAAGACCTTCTTTGTCTTCATCCACTTTATGATTTGGGATCCTACTTTTTGGATCCAAAGAAATTAGCAGTTCACTACTGTGTGCGAAAGGAAGAGATGCTGCTAATATTACTCCGTCGAATATAGCTACTTTGTGCCTACTTAACTTGCTTGTCTTCGAGTTGCTCCAACAAGCATGATCATGGACCATTGAAAGGTCCGCCATGTTGCTGGTGGGGGTGGGGCGGTGGGGGTGGGGCGGATACAGCTATACTCTGGGTTTTGAATGTTCCTTTAGAATAGAGAGGATATTCACCACAGGGCTGTGGTCCTCAAACTTTAGCATGATCAGAATCACTTAAAGCTTGAATTGCCTGGCCCCACTCAAAGTTGCTGATTTAGGTGGCTGGGGGTGGGTCAGAGGTAGGGCTAGAGAATTTGTGTAAAAATTTGTTTTAATGTTTATTTTCTTCTGAGAGAGACAGAATGTGGGTGGGGGAGGGGCAGAGAGAGAGGTGGACACAGAATCTGAAGCAGGCTCTGGGCTCAAGTCGTCAGCACAGAGCCCGATGCGGGGCTCAAACTCACAAACCATGAGATCGTGCCGTGAGCCGGAAGTCAGACACTTAACTGACTACGCCCCCCAGGCGCCCCGAGAATTTGCATTTTTAATAGGTTCCTAGATGCCATTGGTGCTGGCCCCAAGACTACACTTTGAGAATCACTACTCTTAAGACTTTTCAAACTTGATCCCGCGTGGACACATTCAAGAGAAAGCGTATTTCCCAAAGTGTGTGTTTTCTTATGCCCGATAGCAACTCAAGTAATTTAGGCGAATAATGGTAATAGTTAACACTTATGTAGGTTTACTGTGTTACAGGCACGGTTCCGAGTGCTTAAATACATGAACTCATTCAATTCTCACAAAAGGTGTATAAGAGAACTATTATACTGTCATCCCTATTTGGCCAATGTGGCCAGAGAAGTAACTTTTTTGAGGTAACGCAGCCAAAGCGAAAAGTAGGGCTGGGGTTTGAACGCGGGCGTCCTGGCACCAGAGGCTAGAACCACTGCACAACGCTGCCTCTCCCTCCCACCCCCGTTTTGCCCCATCTTTGTCCTCACCCCAGGGCAGAGAGAGGACAATGTTCCTTTAAGAGAGCACTACCGGCAGCCTCCCCTAAATGCAATGCTGACACCCTCCATACTGTTGGCCAGTAGCCTTGGTCAAGTTTATTTTGAATACCTATAACAGAGCCCAGTTTCTTATCGGCTACACCTTGACATTTCGAAGAGTAGCTTCGACTTGGTAATTATTTTACACAGGGTGGAGAAGGACTCAACAAATAGAAGAATGGAAACCTGAGTGAAGGAAGAGAAATAGTAAACAGGAAAGAGAAAATAATAAGGCAATAGGAAGAAGGGTAAAAATAACCAGATGGAAAGGTCGAGGGAGATAAAACGTGGGAAATAAGGACTCTACAGGAGAAAAAAAAAATCCTCAAAACCAAGTATGCATGATAGAAAACTTAAACTCTGGGCAGATGTCACCCTGAGAAAACAGAAATATAAGGAGTAGAAACCGGTCAAGACGAGAGAATACAGGAAACAAGGAGGGGAAATTAGGAAGGGGAGGGAAACAAAGATGCCATTAATTGGATTTTGAACTCCAGTTATTATAATTGGGCATTTAAGCTATATCAACATTATTCTTCATCTTTAGAATATTTTGCAATCTTTTAAAATACAGGAAATGCCATTTGATTTTGTCCCAACTCTGGCCACTCAAGTTCTGGTTGCTTGTTTATTTTTTCTCGAGCAAAAGAAGTTTCACTAAAGGTTGGCATGTGGGATAAATCTCCGAGAGGAAAGAAGGGGAAATAACTCAATGGGAAGGAAGGATTCATTATGACAAGGGCCAGGTCAGGGAAATGGCCACATCGCTGCATTCCTGAGAGGAAAGGCCTGCGGAAAATGAAACCTGCAATAAGGCTGTTTGCTCTGCCCTGGGATCGAGTTGGGGTCGCTTCAGAGGCCAGTCACTGAGCCCGAGACTCTGAACGTTCTGTTTTAGATTAAGAGCTGGGTTCACACAAGGGGTACAGGGTGGGGAAGAGTGTGGATGATGTCAGCTCCAGTCTGAGGGCCCGCGTCCTGCACGGGAGCATCTTAGCACGCCGGAACCTCTCTAGAAGGTGGCTGTTCCATTAAATGGGGCAACGGATGGCAGGTGGGGAGGAGGGCAGCATTCACTTGTTACGTTACCTCCTGAAATCAGTCGTCTGGTTCGTTTCTACACATTTCTCCTTTGAGGTAGTAGGAAGCTCTTAAATTTGAAAATGAAATGCTCACAACACTTACTATCTCTCCCTCAGAACTAACTCCTATCGAGCTCCGTACCCTACAGGGTGACTTTTCCTGCAAAGTCTTTCAGAAGCTGTCCTCTGGGGATGCCTCTCCCTCTTCCCCCGGCTCCCTCGGTCCTGGGAGGAGAGTGATCTGTGAGGCCATATTACTATGTTTCATTGAATCTAAGACAATGTTGAGTATCAGAAAGAGGCCTCATTATTTCATGTGTCACTGAGAAAGAAAAAGCCTGCTTACTCAACCATGAGACATCGTCAGTTACCAGATTTATCTCAACTGGGGAGAAGTTACAAAATGTTAAACAAAAGCTGTGTTAGGATCCATGAAGTGTGGAATCTCCTCTATTAGACTGTAAGCTCTTTGCAAGTAGTGACTATGCCTTACTCTCTCGTCTCTTAAGTCACCCCCAAGGCAGAGAATACCTTTTTGTATTTCCAAACTTATCTTGCTAACAGCTCTGAATTGAGAGAGAGAAGAGAGAGAGAATCTGTGTTTGATTTGCATAGCACACTGCACTCATTTTGTCCTTAAATTTTCCCAAGAAATTCAGGCACCGGGCACTGAATTTTTCCCGGCATATAATTGATCGGCTCGGAGCTGTGCTATGGCATATTCACAATCACATCACTAGTAGGAGTTAAAAGCAGAACCTGAAGCCAGGTCTGAGTTTAGCCTTTTTCCGCGCTTCCCACGTTCGAGACGCAGCAGAAAGTAGAAAGGTACACTGTCCACCTCTTATTCCAGTTACTGAGAAAAACGCTGCATCTGAGTAGAAAAGAAGGAAAGTTCCCATGCTTCCGTGCGCTGCAGCAGAGGCTGCCTCATTTTATCTCTGCGGCAGGTACCTGTCAATGCGCGGTGCTCAGAGCTGATGGTGGGGAGTTTGTACACGCCAACACTATCTAAACAGGCCATTAAGTGGTAGTAAAGTAACACATGTGAACGACAGGTCAATAAATCCCCAACAACTTATGTTGCCTCCAAGGAGCTGGCTGTTGCTAAGGGTTGTTGTGTTTACATAAAATCAATTTCACAAGTGATCTTAAATAATTAGGGAAGACGCCATCATACAGAGGATATTCTACGTTCATGGTAACGGTTTTGGCATTCACCTCATTGATCCCTTTTGTTTGATATTGTGTGTGTGTGTGTGTGTGTGTGTGTGTGTGTGTGTTTTGGATTTGTTTGGTTTTGTTTTTTTTCCAAAGCGGCTATCTTCTCTGATAGCTTCTTTATGAGATGCTGAAATTCTACCTGACGAGGAACTGAGATGCACATTCTTCTCGGTATTTTACAGACTAAAAGACCCTGATGTTACCCATTAGCAGAGTCTTCATGAAGCTCAGTTTTGTCTTGCTACGTTTTTTTTAAAGTTGGGTTTTTTTTAAAGGTGCCTGGGTGGCTCAGTCAGTTAAGCGTCCAACATCAGCTTAGGTCATGATCTCGCGGTTTGTGAGTTTGAGCCCCGTGTCAGGGTCTGTGCTGACAGCTCGGAGCCTGGAGCCTGTTTCAGATTCTGTGTCTCCCTCTCTCTCTGCTCCTCCCCCGCTCACGCTCTGTGTCTCTCAAAAATAAATAAACATTAAAAAAATATTCTAAACTTGCCTCTTTATGTACTTTTCCCTCAATTCTCTAATCTCAAGTGCTTAAAACATTTAGGGGTAGATGAATGAGGGGGTAGGTATCATACCTACCAAACAAAGAAGTTGAGGGAAAACAAAAACTAGGTTGCGTTTATGACAATAATGAACATTTAGACTAACGTGCATTTCTCTCTTCATCTTTTAGCCTTCTGGGTGATGTCCATTTTCCCTTTACACAGTTGATTTTTTTTTTTAATTTTTTTTTTTTAACATGTATTTATTTTTGAGACAGAGAGAGACAGAGCATGAATGGGGGAGGGGCAGAGAGAGAGGGAGACACAGAATCAGAAGCAGGCTCCAGGCTCTGGGCCGTCAGCCCAGAGCCCAACGCGGGGCTCGAACTCACGGACCGTGAGATCGTGACCTGAGCCGAAGTCGGACGCTTAACCGACTGAGCCACCCAGGCGCCCCTCCCTTTACACAGTTTAAATAAAATGGATCTTTCGTTGACATCAACCCCCCCCCCCACTAATGATGCACTGCATGGGTGCGGGATGAAGACAGTGCTAGCACGGGGGGTGACATTTTCTTCAGGGACTCCTGTGCTAGCAATTCACAGGCCAGAGGCATCACATCACTTCAGCTGCTCCCTCAGGTAGAAGAGAGCCACTCTGGCTTGTGACTGTAGTGCTATAAATCCCCATTTACCATGGGATGCCTTGGGTTCCATCTGTTCCCTAAAGTGCCTACATAAACTAAGTCTCTGCACGCCATCTGCAAAGTGCCCTCGTGCATGCATGCTGGTGCCTTGCGCTAATGCAGGGTGGTGATTTTGCAACTTCAAATAAGGCTCATTTTAATTGTCATTGTTAAGATCAAATGCTTTGCAGCTGTCTCTACGGTGCAGATGAAAAACATTACTTTGATGGCTGACGTGATGAACTCTCACATTCTACTCGCCCATCTAAAACTGCCACGCTTCGGCGCCTCTGTCCAGTATGTGCTTAACAAATATTTTTGAATTAAAAAAAAAAAAAAAAGGCCGTGACGAGGAAGAGGTGCTAGGCAGCAATGTGGGGAAAAGATAAGGCTCTCAGATAAACAAATGGGTTCTGACTATTGTTCGGCTGCGGATGAGTCATTTGACCTTGGCATGTGACTGAACCTTCTGGGCCTCGTGCTCCCCATCTGTAAAATGGGCATGTTGGGTTAGGTGACTTAAGGGTGCTCTAAAATTTTTGGATTTTGAATTTTAACGATTTTTCCTCATGGGTAACTCTAATCGTGTTTGAATTTTCTCATCCGGGGAACATGACTCCATTTGGAAGGGTCTCCTTCCTTTTCCTTGAAAATCCCAGCTAACCTTTTATAGAAACCAGCCCAGAGATTTTAGGTTATCATTAATCACCTATTTTAAATGAAACTACATAGTATATAAGATGACTTAATTAACTCTGGCCGGTAATTTTTATCTGCTGAAGAAACCCCATTTCCCGCTACTGTACTTTAAGTAAAAATAAAAAGCAATTTAAATAAAGAAATATCTCACCTACACAGCGCCATGCCTCACACATAAGAATGCTTCTATTCTGTTAGGACTGTTTATATGACCTCCTCATATGCTTATCTGCGCATTTCTCCCGCTGTCTGCCTCGGGGAGGACAAAAGCAATACACACAGCTCTGAACACCTTTTTGTCCAGTCCTCTTTTCAGGATGGCTGGTATTTAGTCTAACGAGAAAAGCAAAGAAGGGACGATTAGACAAAGTCCAGGAGCACCTGTTCTTTCAGTGCTGAAAAGCTCAATTGCATGGGGCATGTCTGAGCGGAATCTGGCATCAACACAATGTACTATTTGTCCAAACATCTGTAGGTCCTTATTTCTCTATAAGCTGGTGAGAGCAAAAGACCAAGACGGTTATTAATCACTTACTCATAGTATTTCTCCAACAACACGGGGGGCGGTGGGGGGGGGGGGAGAACATAATGGAGTGAGAGAAGATAACACAGAAGAAAAACAAGGCATTTTTCACTATTGTGAAATGAGCCCACCCAAGTCCCACCAAGTCCATGTTTTATAAGCACAGTATCTTGGGTAGGCTCTGGGGACCGTGCGGGCTTAGAAACAGGACCAATGCCTACCTAAGGACACCTTGATAACTCTCATTTCCTCCAGAAGGAAACAAAGTTCAGATGGGCACGTCTTCAATATTTGTGTTGGAATTGCTCCCCCAAGAAACCCAACTGGATGCAATGAGCCAAACACTCCTTGGGACAGCCTGATATCATCAGAGACAGGTAGACCCAGGAAGAAAAATTCCAGTGTCCATTAATGCCAAAGAAAAAGAAATAGTGCAGTTTCCTGGCTATTCACAGCTGTCAAGGTGATGCAGAATTGTACAGGTAGGCGTACTTTTACACATCTATCAGCAGAAGCCTGCTTCCAAATACAACAAACATCTACTACTCAGAAACAGCATGTGGACTGTTGGCTTTCCCGGGAGGACTTCAGTTTTAGAGTAAAGCATGGATTACAAGGTGACATGAAGACATGATTGTATCCAGGACCACAGGGACCGGTAACTACTCACGGACCGAAGTTCCTTCTTCTCTCCGCGTTCTCTACACTAGAGACAACAGTTTGATACAAACTGGAAGCATGTCTCATTGGACTACTTGCATCTCACAGACATTAGCAGAGTCCTTACTATGTATTACACATCAGACAGTCTTCTGGGCGGTGGATAGGGGCTTACAGGGAGGTAGGAAGGTAATATTGTGGTGGTAGGTAGAGGAATGGAAAGATAGCTAAAGTGGAGTGAGAAAAATACCATTTTATGTGGCTGATTCTACGCACAGAAACAATAACAGCTTATCTTTGAGGTTTCCTTAATAAACAGTGCACCATATTAGACCTGCAATAAAATAGTACTCTAAGAGCTAACATTTACGGAGTACTCCCTATGGGTCAGGCATGGTTTTAAGGGCTTTACATGGATTAACTCATTTCTTCCTCATTAATCCTGAAGAGGTAGGTGTAACCTTATCGCCATTTCACAGATGAGGAAATTGAACCACAGGGAGTTCTGTTCAGTAATGTCCCTCAAGGCCACAGAGCGAGCAAATGGTCGGTAGAAACTTGACTCCTCGAAGTTGGCCTTTGGAGTCCATGCTTTTAATCATGCTTATTCAAAAAAAAAGTGGTATGGCTAAAAGACTACAGCTGATCACAAACAGAACCTCAGCTTTGATCGTGGTGTAGGGGTCCCAGCATACATCCACGTTCGTGCCTAGACAGTTTAGAGGTAAAAGAGATTACACAGATTCTCTCGTCCAGTAGGTGGTGACCGTCTATTAACTGCTAGATAACAAAATATAGGCCCCTCAAGGATCTAGGTTTGCTTCAAAGGAATGTATTCATTATTTAACCGATACGTGACGGCCCCCTTTAGCCCTCTTATCCATCAGAAGTTTAAAATGGTGTGTTTTCAATTCCAACAATTAGTTACAAGAGTCAAAAGACCCCAAAGAAACCAAGCCACCTTGCCTGACTCAACAGTCACCCCATCACTGCAGAGCTCCTCTGTAAGGTGGTGACCACTGGCGTTAAAACAACTATGACACCTCCTACAGGAAACCTCACAGTTGAGGACTGATGGCTCTGATGTGGCCTACGACACTTACACTTCCCTAGACATAAAACAGATCATCATTAAGAGCCCATTCGGCTCCAACAAAACAGATCGTTATTATTGAGAGGGCAGTGGCTCGCCGACTATGCTTAGGGTCCCGTATGTATCGCCTAGTTTGAAGCTAATGGTTTTTCTGGGGTGGAATATGCTGATGGAGAATCATTTTCCAGGCTTTATTTTCTCCCTGGCAGATACGCTATAACAGTTTTTGGCTCCTGGCACCTTAGACTAACGATTTTTCATTGCTTTTTGACAACCTGGTTCGCTTCTCTCTGCTTTAAGTTTTCAGAAAGGCTGTTCTCAGCCTGGAAGATAAACGGTGCTTCCTGCACTAAATAAAAGCGATGGGTTTCAGAAAAGACACTCGGGAAAACAGGAGAAACACAACATAATCGTAGAGTCCGTTCTCCCTTGTGGAGTTCTTCTGGATGTGGTCCTGTAGCTCTTTCGCAGACAAAGTCAAGGTTAGAACTTCTCAGCGTAGCTCAACCTCTGCCAAAGCCCTCGACCCCTGGAGGCAGACGGCTTGTTGGGTCTCAAGAGCGGAACATACTTGTTAGGCTGACTTCATTCATCCCGGAGGGAGTCTGTGGGGGACATCTTCCATTTGTCCCTCTAGAGCCCCTCTCTACTTTCCTTGCCCCACGAGGCGAACGCCTACTCTGGCTTCTGACTGGACACTGACTAGGCAGGTCAAAGGAAACTGAGATTGAGGCGCCCCCAGCTCCCTCCCAGGGAAAGGCAGGTTAGCAGCATCCTATCACGAAGGCCCCAGCGCCTGCCGGGGGGCTCTCTTTCCTACCCTCTCTGTGACCCGGTCACTCTTTCCTTCCCCGACCCTTCGGGTCTAGACATGAAAATGAAGCCCTGTTACTGTGAGTACCAGAATACTTCTTCATCTCTCTTAACCTACCCACACCTTTCTATTCTTCCCAATGAACCAACCTGTTTTCTGCAGGGAAGATGGCTGATACCAGGTCCTGTCCGGAAACAACTGATCCTGAGACCTGCTCATCTATTCCCAACCCTCAGACCCTGTTTCCTGTTGCCCACTGTTTCTTCACACGTGATATAACATGTGAACATTTCCTCATGTCTGAGTATGCTTTTTTAAAGTTTATTGATTTACTTATTTTGAGAGAGAGAGCCAGTGAGCGAGCAAGAGCAAGCAGGGAAGGGGCAGAGAGAGAGAGAGAGAGAGAGGCGAGAGAGAGAGAATCCTAAGCAGGCTCTACACTGTCAGCATGGAACCCCACTGGGGGCTCAATCTCACGGTGTCCGAAAACACGACCTGAGGCGAAATCAAGAGTCAGACGCTTGACCAACTGAACCACCCGGGGGGCCCCCAATTATGCTCTTTAAATGCTGACTCCGGTCCTTGGCTTCCACATCCAGCTGTGTCCAACCAGCCTCTCTACTCTGACCTGCCCATACTTCTGTTCATGCCTCTGGAGGCTTAGGAGGATTCCAGTTCAAACCTGCCCTTCTTTGCCAGTGGTTTGAAAACCTCCTTCACCGTTTTTGTTTTGTTTTGTTTTTTGTGATTTAACATCGAGGGGTTTCCCAAACAGGTACTCTATTGAGCCATGTTCTACCCTGGTTTCTCGTCTGTGAGCTACTCTGATTTCTGGCTCATTGTTCTCCCCCTGCCTATGAGTCCACCATCACCTGAGGGGGAGAAAATCAAACCATGACAAAGAAACATGGGTTTTCATCTGGACACAGTTCAAGTCACTGATGGGTATGTAACACTGAGTCACACGTTAGAAGGAACGGTGAGAAGTGATGTGGTTCATCTTCTGCTCTTGTAGTAAAAGACAGTCTATAGTCCCCTTTTAGTTTACCAGAAAAACAATACCCCCCAAATGCAGATCCTACACTCTGAGGCAATTGGTTCTTTAAGTGCTTCAGGATATTGGGCAACTACCTTATAGACTGGTCCTTATCACCGAAAATGATTAGAGGAGGTGAAATATTTAGGATCTTTCAACACTCATAGGATCGTGTATTCTCACTTCCAGCAACTGCTCCTCATTCCTTCTCTTTCTAGCCTGAAAAAAGGAACATTTTAGAATTATGAGGTCTTTCAGTTGCCTGCTAACAGCCTTCACTGTTTTTCTAGACCCTCCAATTCACTGGGCTCCCTCTCCTGATTTTCTTGATTTCTTATGTTGGCTTCTCCTTTGACCTGACAGAACGTCCGGTCCAGTCTTGGGACCGTTTTGCCTCTACTCTACACTCCTATTCTTTCCCTTCTCTCCCTGTGTCTCCCCTCCCTGCTCAAGAAATCTCATGTTGACTATGGCTTTCAAAACCATCTACGGGCCAAAGACTCCAAAAGTTCTACCTTTAGCCTGACCTCTCTCCTGAATTCTAGACTTGTGTGTCTAACAGCGTACTTGACTTCTTTTCTCCCTTGGAAGTCCAATAGGTATTCCAAACACATACATCCACATCAGAACATGCGACTTTCCTTCCCGCCCGGTGCCCTCCACCCAACCTGCTCTTTTGTTGCTCTTTTCATGTCGGTAAAAGATACCACTGGTCAGCCAGTTGTTCAGGCAACACATATTCCAAATTCACTTACTTCTCTCTCTTTACAACTAGAAACCGGGATTTTCTCTTGCGTGGCCAATACTAAGCCTCCTAATTGGTCTTTTGGCTTCCACTATCATCTCCCCTATAAACATTTCTCCCCAGGATAGCCAGATAGTGATTGACTTAAGTCAATGGTTCTCATCTGGGGATGATTTTGTCCCCCAGGGGACGTTTGGCAATGTTTGGAGATCTTTTTGGCTGTTACAACTGGGGAGAATGGGTTCTATTGGCATCTAGAGGGTAGAAACAAGGGATGCTGATAGACCTCTTACTATGTACAGGATGCCCTCAAAACAAAGAATTGTCTGGCCCTAAATGTTAACAGCGCCAAGGGTGAGAAACCATGATTTGGACAGAAATCGGACCGTGTCACGCACCTCTTTAAAATGCTCCTCAAAAAGTTAAAAATCGATCTACCCTATGACCCAGGAATAGCACTGCTAGGAATTGACCCAAGGGATACAGGAGTGCTGATGCATAGGGGCATTTGTACCCCAATGTTTATAGCAGCACTCTCAACAATAGCCAAATGATGGAAAAAGCCTAAATGTCCATCAACTGATGAATGGATAAAGAAATTGTGGTTTATATACACAATGGAGTACTACATGGCAATGAGAAAGAATGAAATATGGCCCTTTGTAGCAACGTGGATGGAACTGGAGAGTGTGACGCTAAGTGAAATAAGCCATACAGGGAAAGACAGATACCATATGTGTTCACTCTTATGTGGATCCTGAGAAACTTAACAGAAGTCCGTGGGGGAGGGGAAGGAAAAAAAAAGAGGTTAGAGTGGGAGAGAGCCAAAGCATAAGAGACTGTTAAAAACTGAGAACAAACTGAGGGTTGATGGGGGGTGGGAGGGAGGGGAGGTGGGTGATGGGTATTGAGGAGGGCACCTGTTGGGATGAGCATTGGATGTTGTATGGAAACAAATTTGACAATCAATTTCATATTAAAAAAAAATTTTTTAAAGAAAAAAATAAAAAATAAATTAAAATGCTCTGATGGCTTCTGCTTGTATTTAAAATCCATATTTTTTACCATGGCCTCCAAGACCTTACGTGATATGGTCCCTAAATGCTTACTGAGTCTCATTACATAAACCTTCTCCCCATTCTCACCACCCCTCAAGCAGCCCAGGCTTGTTTCTCAACTTACTGACATAGCTGTGAGACTGAAATGCCCCTCATCCAGATTTTCCCAGGGTTCAAGTTCAAATGCAACTCCTTGGCAAGGCCTTCCCTGACCACTCAATCTCAAATACCATCATATTTTCTTTCCTTCTCGTGTCCTTTCTTTCATGCCATATTTCATTTTTGCATTTATCACTCTGTTATTTTGTCTGGTTTCCATATCACTTATGCATT
Source organism: Panthera leo (assembly GCF_018350215.1). Classification (NCBI taxonomy): domain Eukaryota; kingdom Metazoa; phylum Chordata; class Mammalia; order Carnivora; family Felidae; genus Panthera; species Panthera leo. Next base: position 141,436,929 of record NC_056687.1, on the reverse strand, counting down.
GATTACTAGTTCAGGAGAGCTGGGAATATTCTTACCCTTTATCTACAAACCCATGGTAAATGCTCCATAAATATTTGTTGAATAGATTAACTTTATGGTTGTACCGTAAGGGTTCCCTGCCTTTGTGTGTTTTTGAGTGCCCTACCAAGGAACACCCATCTGCAAGAACCATTTTTCTTCATGAGCACCTCCCGCAGGACAAGTACCCTTCTCATCTCTAAATGTTTACAGTCTTTTCTTCAGTGGGCTTGCAAATTTATCCATGTGTTTATTATTTCAATAATTAGTATGTCAGAGACCATGGAAGATCCTTCGCTCTTAACAAAAGACAAAAAACATCTCTCGTCCTTGAGAAACTTCTCAGGCATGGCTTGCCTGCACCACCTTCCAAGAAATTAAAAATGATACTATTTTTTCTCTGCATACAGTTTACCCCATCAGCACTGTAGTGAGCTGAATGGTATCTCCCATCACATCCCTCCCCCCAACTCCCCCTGCCAAAAACGATCTGTCCATATCCTGACCTAGAGGACCTGGAAATGTGACCTTATTTGGAAAAAGAATTTTTACAGATATAATTAAGGATCTCTAGATGAAATCCTCCTGGATTATCCTAAATCCAAGGGTCAGTGTCCTTAGAAGGGACACAAAAGGGAGAGACACAGCCAGAAGAGAAGAGGGTTCTGGAGATGGAGGCAGAGACTGGAATGATGCGACTATCAGCCTCAAAAGCTGGAAGAGGTAAAAAAAAAAAAAAAAAAAAGATTCTCTCCTAGAATCCCCAGAGGGACTGTAACCCTGCTGAATTTTGGACTTTTGGCCTTCAGAACTCTGAGATAATAAATTGCCATTGTCTTAAGCCACCAAGCTTTGGGTAATTCTTGAGGGCAGTCACAGGACACTAACAGAAGTACTTACAACCACATACAACTAATACTTCAGCTTGTCGCCCGAGGTTCTTCTGGCTTTGGCCTCTGCTTTTCCAGTCTCATCTCAGGTTCTGAAATTGCTTTCCACATGTCATACCTTTTCCCAGGCATATAAGCCCTGCCTGAGTCAGACAGGTTCTCTAAAAACTTTTTTTTTTTTTTATGTTTAAGCTGGTCATTTTGCCTGCCCTGTCCATCTACCCATTTCCCACTCTAGTTAAGCCAGTGAACTCCTACTCATCCTTCAAGGCCCAATTTATATTGCCCTGGTTCCTCACTTTCACTTAAGATGCTTCTGGAAGCACTTTACTCCTTACTGTATGTATGGTACCAGTTAGTCCCCTGGGGAATCTCCATAGCTTGGAAGACCTACTTTTACTGTAACACTAATTTTTTTATGCTACTATATTTTGATGATTTTTATTAATTGATTTTAATGATGAAGTATTTCATGAATACAACATCCTTATTTAAAAAGCACATTACAGTTAAAGCTGAAGTATCCCTTTAACCACCCCCACCCTGTTGCTCTCCCCAGAGACAGGGCTTGTATTTTTCCAACCTCCTTCACCTGTGTCCATAAATCTTAGAAAATGTATAATATTATTGTGTTTTTTAAAATATATGAGTGGGGTGCCTGGGTGGCTCAGTCGGTTAAGCGGCCGACTTCGGCACAGGTCATGATCTCGCGGTCCGTGAGTTCGAGCCCCGCGTTGGGCTCCGTGCTGACAGCTCAGAGCCTGGAGCCTGTTTCAGATTCTGTGTCTCCCTCTCTGACCCTCCCCCGTTCATGCTCTGTCTCTCTCTGTCTCAAAAAATGAATAAACGTTAAAAAAAAAAAATTAAAAAAAATATATGAGTTATATGTACGCGTGTGTGTGTGTGTGTGTGGTTCTTCACTTCTGAGATTACCATCTAGCTGCTTATCGAAATCAGAATAAGCAAAACAAATTGCCATATAGTTAAAATCCGGAAACTGTGTTCTCCCCTAGTTCCCTGCCCAAATGAAAACAATTATCATTGCAGATGTCACACATCCAGTCACAAAATGCCACCAGTAGTTTGAATACGTAATTCAACGTATGTATAAGCAGGGCTTTACAAGAGCACATAGCCATGGTGCATATTTCTGGTTCCTCACTTGTGTTTCTGAAGCGGTGCATGTGGACTGTTGATTCCACAGTGCGGAATTGCTCGTAGGGGCCGAGATCATCTAGGTTTGCAGGTAAGACACAGAGGCCGGGGAGAGAAAAGCAGCCATGGATCCCACTGGCTGACCCCCGGGCTCGCACCACATACAAGTAGGAAGATTGCATTTAAAATGTAATGAACCCACCTGGAAATCCGCGTGCAATTGGAAAGGGATAATGAACTCGTCTATCAAGGCCAGGTCTGTATGTCGCGGCTCAGGCAGCAGCACCAGGAAGGCCTTGAGGTGACGTGGGTTTTCAGTGAAAACACACACAATTCCTCACAAGCAGAATGCCACCTTTTTGCATTTGTGGGCAGGTGTATCTTTCCTCTTTATGAAAGAGAGTGTATGTGTAACTCAACAACGCGTTATAACAAACATCTCTGAACTTGTCTGCTTGTGTCCAAGGGCTGTAAACATAATACACATCCTAATTATGACATATATAAGTGATAAATACTAACTTTTTTTTCTCAGATAAGGTGGTAAGCTGTTTATTATCGCTTTGCGGCCCATTGTATTGTTTAAAGAATTCTCTAGTTTCTCTTAAATGGAAGAGAAAAAGTCTCAATTGCCTGGTCTACAAGTTTCGCGATCTTCACATTCCATGGAATGATTAAAAAAGCAAACCCATAAACAAATTTGGGGTTTGTAATAGCTGGCCAACTTCTCATTTTGACAAGGAAGGAAATTCAGAAAGAAAAACAACAGTTATTTACTGCCATCACATTTCATAAAAGGAAAGATTTTTAGGCCCTCCCACTCCAAAAAAAAAAAAAAAAAAAGAAAGGTCAGAAGGACATTTTCAGAACAAAGGGAAGTCTTTTAGCTTGAAGAAGACAGGTTTATAAAAAAATTTAAGTTTAGAAAACTATTTTCTGTTTTCTTGTCACACAGGAGAGCATTGAAGACTGGATTGCCTACAGGCCCCAGTAGTGGAAAACTACCTTCCCAGCTTGGCTGTTTCCATATTCCTTTGAATCTTCTGAAATTCTCCCGTGAAATCCAATATGGCCAATGTTTCCCTGGGCTAGGAGGCCGATGCAATCCTACCAGCATTTACTGAAGCCCTACTTTGTGCTCAGACCTGAGGTATGTGCTTTGCCAAACGACACTAAGGCAGAAATGCTATCCTGTAAGTGAAGATGTGCCCAGTCCTGCCCCTTACTTTTGCCATTTCAGGCAGAGCAGTTTCTGGCAAAGACCAGAATATGGCCAGAAAATTTTTATGACAGGCTGTGACGGATGCTATGACGCTGGGTGGCAAAAGAGACTGCTCAAATGCCACCATAGCTTGGAACTTCACGCCAAAATAATGCCCCATGCCAATGTTGCAAACACAATTTTCAAACACATGTTAATAAGCACATCTATCTTTTGCTCTGCCTGGGGGTTATTCTACCCCGAGGGAATGCTGGAGAGTCTTTTTAGAACTCTAGCTTCACATGTTCAGACTGCCGTGAAGAAAATGATGGAACATGAACTCTAGGCTGGCATAAAGAGAGGACCAGACACTGCCCATTTATGGTCATTCCCTCCCCTTCCCCTCTCTCGATCAACATTTTTAAATGACATTCTGTTGCTATAATCCTGAGTATTCTACCACAGAAAAGGCAAAAGTGGCTAAGCTCGGACTTAACTATATACTCACCACTCTGGGAGTAGTCGGCTCACCTCATGAGTAAACTCAAGCCTGTGAACTATTCCAGATGTGGTGGTAATATCTTAGGGAAATGCTCTCCCCTAAGACCCCTGAAATAACCCATTTTCTCTGTCCCACAGAGAGTTCATTGGCAGAGCCCCAACATATGCAGGCAATATAACAACCACTCTCAATATAGATTAGTAAGAACAAATCCCCCTCACAAAGGAAAACTTTTGAAAAGACTGGTTGGCAGGTATTTAGGAATCATGAACTATAAATAATTTGTGCCCTGTAAATTATTTCATTTATTTAGTGATAGCCTCCCTCCCCCCTCCCCCACGCCCCCCCCCCTTCCCCCATTTACAAAAGTCTGGTTCCAATAGTTGTCCAGGAATCTTAGTACTATCTAGAGAGATTCTACAGGCCCTCAAAACATAGGTTGTTTCTGTTAATTTGATTACTTGCTTCACAACTGGAACTTAATTGCATTAGAAAATATTTTTTTCTTAACATTTATTCATTTTTGAGAGACAGAGAGAGACAGAGCATGAGTAGGGGAGGGGCAGAGCGAGAGAGGGAGACACAGAATCTGAAGCAGGCTCCAGGCTCTGAGCTGTCAGCACAGAGCCTGACACAGGGCTCGAACTCATGGACCATGAGATCATGATCTGAGCCAGAGTCAGAAGCTTAACCGGCTGGGCCACCCAGGCGCCCTTAATTGCATTTTTGTATAGGCACTGAATAAATGGTGAATTTACTTGTGTCTCAGAGGAAAATGTCCATAATAAGTAATCTCTCCTACACTCTCCATAGGATGCTTACATTTCTAAGAGTGTGGTGTGTAAAAAAAATGGCCACACTAAGAATGACTTACTGCCATTTGTGACATTATTGGAACTAAAGTATTATACTAAGTGAAATGAGTCAGAGAAAGACAAATACTATACGATTTCACTTCTATGTGGAATCTAAAAAAACCAAAACAAATAAATAAGCAAAAAGCAGAAACAGACCCATAAATGCAGAGAACTGATGGTTGCCAGAGAGAAGTGGGGAGGGGGATGGGCAAAATGGGTGAAGGATCATGGGAGATCCAGGCTTCCCATTGTGGAAGGAACAAGTCACAGGAATAAAGGTACAACAAAGGGAATATCGTCAGTGTTGCTGCAATGGCATCGTAAGGTGACAGGTGGTAGATACACCTGAAACTAACATAATATTATGTGTCAACTGTACTTCAATTAAAAAGTAAATAAATAAAATTTAAAAATTAGCCGTATTTTTTGGGACACCTGCTCAATGGTGGGGTGGTGTGGTCTCTGTTCCCTCTCTTAGAATGGAGGCACGGTGTGGCTATTTCAAGATGGCAGAAGTGTTGCCACGTGATTTCCAAGGCTGGGTCGCAAAAAGCTATGCTGTTTCCACCTTGTTCATCACAGCTACCATGCAACAAATTTGATTTCCCTGAGGCCTCCATGCTGTGAGGAAGCCCAAAGCATAAGGCAAGTGAGGCACTTTGGTCCACAATCCCAGTCTTCAAGTCCTTCTATCCCAGGTATCACGCAGGAACTGAGTAATCCTCTGTGTGATTTCAATGTCCAGCCTTCCGGTCACTGCTGGTCTTCAGGTATTGTTAGCGGAGATTTTAGACATTGTGGAGTAGAAATATAAGCCGCCCTTGTTGTGCCCTGTCCAAACTCTTAACTCAGCATCTATGAGCAGAATCAATGGTTGCTTTATAACACCAAGCGTTGTGAGGTTTGGTGCTCTATGCCACTAAGTTTTGGGTAGTCTGTGACATGGCAATTGTAACTGAAACATAGGACATTCTTTCAGTTTGGGGGGGATAGAAAACAGGGATGGTTTATTTACCCTTTTCTTAAGTTTTATTTATTCAGAGAGAGAGAGAGAGACAGAAAGCGAGAGAGAGCGAGCAGGGGAGGAACAGAGAGAGAGGGGGACAGAGGATCTGAACGGGGCTCCGCACTGACAACAGAGAGCCAGAAGTGGGCCCCAAACTCACCAACCGCAAGATCATGACCTGAGCCAAAGTTGGATGCTTAACTGACTGAGCCACCCAGGTGCCCCTATTTACCCTCTTTATGGTATAGAGAGGACACTGTGGGCGAGGAACCTAGGAGCCCAGATGGCCTCATTTTATGTATTTCCTCCTTCAGATGGGTTTTTAGGGGCTTTGAGTGATGGGAAACTGCCTTCAGATATTCCCAAAAGAACAATCAAAACAATATCAAATTGGGCAATATCAAATTGAAAACAAGTTTTAATGAATAAAATGATAATAATAATAATCAGTTACCCGGAGATTAACAGAACTGAGACATATTCTCAGCAGTATAATGGACGTTGACAAACTAAAATAGTTTTAATAGGAGCATGGATGCATTTTCCTTGTCATAATTATAAAGTACTTAACCATATCTTTTATAAATGGGAGGGGGCTTGTAGAGTCTTCCAGAAATTCTATTAATTTCACTTGTTCAAAGGCAAATGGAGACAGTGCAGAGTTTCACATTGAGTTAGAGGTAAACACAGGGAAAGAATACCACGCATGGGCTCTGTGTGGTTCCATCTCACCTCCTACGTCAAATACAAGCAACCCTTTCCCTGTCGTTCCGGGGCCCATCCAGTACAGCACAAACTTACCTTCCACCACTCTCCTAGTTTACCACCCACTCAAGCTAAATGGTTCCCGCTGAGCCTCTAACACAAACCACACATTCCCACTTCTGAGCTTCTGTGCATGTTGTTCTTTTTGTCTAGGACACAGGTCCTTAATGTTGGGATCATGGATGAGACTCAGGGTGTGTGTGAGCCTCCCGGAAGTGAATAGAAAATTTTGTGTAAATTTGCACATGGGAAGGAGGTCCATGAGAATGACCAGGTCTACAAAAGAGACTGCAAACCAAAGCTGTTTAAACACTATTTCTTTTTTTCACAATAACCCTAATTCCTCCACGAATGCACTTATTAATTGATTTACAAATGTTTATCTGGTGCTTGCTATGTGCCAGGCACTGTTCCAGGCATTTGGGATACAGGAGTGAACACAACAAACAAGGATTCTATTCTCTGGGAATTTACATTCTAGCCGAAGGACATAGACAATAGATCACATAATAGACATAAAAGATAGATATACGAATTATAGAGTATGCCAAAATGTAAGTTCTATACAAAAAAAAAAAGTCTCTAAGGTGACTCGTAAGTGCTGGTGGGGAGGAATTCTACTTTAAATAAAATCCTCCAGGAGCACCTGGTTGAGCCTCTGACTCTTGATTTCGGATGAGGTGATGATCTCATGACCTTATGGTTGGTCATGAGATCAAGCCCTGTGTTGGGCTCCCTGCTGAGTGTGGAGCATGCTTGAGATTCTCTCTCTCCCTCTCCCACTGCCCCTCCCCAGCTTGCATGCATGGGTGCACATGTATGTGTTCTCTCAATCAATCAATCAATCAATCAATCAAATGTTCTGAACAGGCCCTATTAAGAGGACATTTAAGCAAAGCATTGAAGATGGTTAATGAGTGATCTATATGGAATCTGAGGGAGGAGCACTCAAGATAGGGGGAAAACCAGTGCAAAGAGCCTGACAGGGGAGTTGGTCTTACATGTAAGAGAATGCTAAGGAGGCCAATCGGGTGAAGCAAAGTCAAGGAAGGAGAGAGTAATCGGAGATGAGGCTGCGAGGCTTCTACGATCATGTAAAACTTTGAGAGCAACGGGGAGCCTAGGAGGATTCTGGGGAATGAATAATGAGATCTGATTTGTGTTCCGTTGAGAAGAATTTGTAAGGTCTGAAAAGGGTGAAGGCAAAGAGAACTGTTAGTCGGCTACTTTAATAATCTAGGTGAGAATCAATGGTGGCTTGGCCCAGGATGATGGCGGTGGAGAAGCTGTCAGATTCTGCATTCACTGCGAAGGCAAAGCTAATAGAATTTCCCCATATATCAGATGTAGTGTTAGAGAGAGAGAAAGAAAGGGGACAAGGATGAAGCCAAGGTTTGTAGCCTGAAGGAAGGCTGGAAGGATGGCTGCCATCAGCCAAGATGGGGAAGACTGAAGGGGAGCACGTTTTGGGGGGCAAGTTTGGGAATTCTGCTTTGGATATGCTAAGTTAGACATCCAAGTGGGGATGTCGAGTGGCAGCTGGATGAGTCAGAAATTCCAGGGGAAGGGTCAGCTGGGGATAAGCGTTTGGGAGCCATCAATTATAGTTATTAAGGAAAGCCATCCCCCACTGGCCCACATTCCTTCACTGATCCTCTAAGACAATTTGCTGTACTGCCTAGTGAACATTTTTACATTTTTCTTTGTACTATAGTTTTCCATATATTTTTCTCACTTGCCTTACTGGACAACAAAGTCCTCAGGTTGTGTTCCATCCAGCTTTGGCCTCCAGAAAATATTGGTTCAAGCCCCTCTCCATTAGGCTTTCATATTTCAATTGCCAAGATCTTGTACATGGATTGAAAGTAAGAAGTTTGATTTGTTTTCTTCTTACTCAACATTTGCCATAAAATTCAGGCTCTGTTTTCATTTTCTTTCATGTAAATCATTAGCAAACCAATTTTCTCTTTAAAAGACACTATTTTTAGAACACTAAGAATATTTATTGTAAATAAAACAGAAAAGATGTCAAAAGGCAAAATGCAAACTTAAAAAAAATAATCCCCTCTTCCAATTTCCCTGAAAACAAGCTTTTGTACTCTGCTCTCACTTAGCTGGGTGTAATTAGTGGCCTGGTGGGTCTCAAGTTTCTTATCCAAAAGATAAAGAAACTTGGCTAGAAGAGTCTAAAATTCTACAAATACTTCTTTTCGAAAAAAACAGAATTGCTCTATTAAATCACTTAAATTACTGGCAATACACCATTTATTCCGCTTCAAATTATATGTGATCAGCATAAGTATCAGTAAGAACTAGATCTTGCAGTCAATAATCTTTCTACAACTCCTTTCTATTAGCTTGCAAATAGAGAATATTTTGTTTTTTAAATAAAAGGAAATTCCCAAGAATGATACTGAGCATTTTCTGTGTAAGGGTTAAAGAGACTCTTTTTCCCTGTTCCTGTTTACCGTTTCTCCCCCTAATTAATAATAGCGAAGTCTGTTATAGATGCATCCCATAAAAAAATAAACCTAATCACGAGGCAAACAAAATTATTCTGTGTTCTGGCCTGAGTGTCTTTCACGAGACTCTAGGATACAATTTGCATTACTAAACTGAATCTTGTGATTCTTACATTAAAACTATTTTAGCTAATTGTGAGGTTTTGAAAAGTATCGTGTTCACATCTTGCTTTTCTGTTCAAGCCTACTAACAGGGGGTTATATTTAATCAGGAACATCATGATTGATTTCCAAATGGCTCTCCTCGAAACTGATTTAAGGACACTGCCTGTAGAATAATGGTAATTAAAATAAAAAGGTGAGATAAGGCTCAGTGGTTGGAAGTTAACCACAGGTAGAGAAGAGGGACAAAACAAACAAACAGACAAACAAATACCCCTCCAGACAAAGAAGCTCCTGACAAGAACAGGCTAAGTGGCTTTGATTGAAGTGCCTCATTGTGTGACAAAGGAGTTAAAATCATAGGGATTCCATCATATTATCTCAGATTTGAAAGCCCTTGGAGCAAGGGGAGGCCAGCCAAGGAAAACCTTGCCCTCAGAAGAGATGGACGGAAAAGATGGAGACAAGAACAACAAAACCACAATTGGCCCAAAGGTAGCAATTGGCTTCTCAGTCCTGCTCCCGGTTGTATGTACCCACACAAGCCCCAGCGTTACCCTTTGTAAGCAAATCGGTTTAAAAAATACATATGCAGCACGTTGCCCATGTCAGGCAGTATCCTAAGAGCTTCACAAATATTTAATTTTCCCGCACACCTTAGGAGGTAAGCGGTCTAAGTATCTCTGGTCGCCAGACGAGGGCTAGAGAAACAGACAGGTCTTAAAACTCGCCCAAAGTTGTACAATTTGCAAGGGGCAGCGCTGGGTTTCTAACTCAGACATTCTGAAACCGGACTGTGTGCTCATGGTCACTCTGCTATGCTGGAAGGAAATGGAAAAAACCCTGCAAACAAATTTACGTGACTCAAGACGCCTATTTTTCCCCCCCTCATGAAACTCCTAGGGAGCGTCCTTCATCCTTCAACAGTTGAGTGGCAGCAAAGCACAGGCTGTTTTTTAAGTATTAGCACCTCTATGTTCCCTAAGTGTGTACAACTCTGTTACCAATAAATCAAACCCAACAAAGGCAAGACAAAATAACTGGGGCATTTAACTCAGAGTAGACAACCGGGATGCATGGTTTCGTTTACAATGAGGCGCTGAAAGGCCGGCATTGAGGGGACAAGCAAGTTTACTTCCGGTTCTATAATGCACGGTGAGAAATAATAATAATGCAGTTTGCTTGTACCACGGGAAGGCTTTCGATGGCCTATGATATAGGTCCTTTTCTCCCTTGTACCAACTAATACAACATAAAATAAATTAGTAGCTTACATACTTCTGGGTCCAAGAGGATGTTGATACAAGTTTTGGAAATGAGAAGAACAGACCACCCCCAAGAGGAAATTCCAGAGAGGAAAAACATACTATCAGGGTACACATGATCATAACCTGATTTAGCATCCTTTAAAACCACAGTCTCCTCCAGGATTTTCCTGATTACTGTCTTCAGAAGCATGAAAAAGTTGCATGGGATTTTCCTGATTATCGAATGCAAAAGCATGAGAAAGTTCCATGAGTCACACGATAGACTTGTCTAATTTGAAGTCTACCACCGGGCAATTGGGAGGGTTACAGTTTTATTACTGCTGCATAGCAGTTCTGGGAAAAGGAAAATCTGTTAGTCATAAGAAATCACATTCTCCAAGTGGACCAGAATCTTTCAGTCAATCATTCTTAACCTTTTTTTTTTTTTTTTTTGGTAGTGGGAATGGGAAGGGTCACAGATACCCCTTGGGAATCTGAGGAAAGCTGGGGAGTATGAATGTACTTTCAGGAAAATGCATGGGTATAGAGCTGTAACATACTGCATTTTATTTCACGGGTTCACAAACCTCTTGACCCCCTGTCCTTAGAAACCATGTTACGTATGCAGGTCCTAAAGGGATTCCACAGATGGTTGAAGGTGGTGGTGCGGCTTGAGTGAGGCTTACTGTTGCAACCAGGTCAAAGGTCATTGTTCCCAACTCCAGCAACTCTCTGGTCTCCACAAAATCACCCGGCCAGAGGGTAGTAAGAAGTATGGAAATACCCAGCTATGGTTTTCCACCTCCAAAGTTAACAGTTAACATAGAGGCAAGGGATAATCCGAATTTTGGTTTTAATCACTTAATTTGCACAAACATTGCTGAATCTACTTGGGGTCACATGAAAGAGTCTCAGTGGTAGTTTTACCCCGGAGAGTGCCAATCTTACAGTCAAGTTTAAGAAGAGAGACTCAGTTTCCAGTGAAAACCAGCTGGAATCAGATAAAACAGGAAAAAAAAAAATAAGACTTTCACAGGGATCCCCACTGACGCTGCCAAGCATAGGAAGCAAATGCAAATTGTCCAGGGTAAAATTTAATAATTCATTTACTCATTCATTACTTATCCATTAATTAATTTGAGTGACTTTCCATGGAGACTCTGGTAAGTGGCAAACTCTAAATTGATTCAACAGCTCCTGTCCAGGAGTGACAAGAAAGTACTGGAGATATTCAGGGCCAGGTTTCCTGTCTGCTGTCAACTGAATCATGAGACCAAAAGCCAAACCGTGGGCTTTCCTGGGTCTGAATATTGAATAAAGGCAGTCGTGGGTTGGTGGTGGTGGTGGTGGCGGTGATGATGATGATGAGACCATCTCCAAAGGACAGGAAGCGTCTTCACTTTAGTTCTGTATTCTAAACGCCTCATGTCACTTAGCGCAAAATAAGTACGTGATGAGTGTTTACCGAATAGATGAAAGTTTTTGCTTCTTACTTGGTTCAATGACTCTACAATGGGCAAGGTCGTCATCATTATTCCTCTTATACAGATGAGAAAGCTCAGCCTTTTTTTTTTTTTTTTAATGTTTATTTATTTTTGAGAGACAGAGCGCGAGCGGGGGAGGGTCAGGGATAGAGGTAGACACAGAATCTGAAGCAGGTTCCAGGCTCCACGTTGTCAGCACAGAGCCCGACGCGGGGCTCGAACTCACAAACCGTGAGATCATGACCTGAACTGAAGTCAGAGGCTTAACCAGCTGAGCCACCCAGGCGCCCCGAGAAAAGCTCAGTCTTAAAGAGCATGAGTGAATATCTGAAGGTAGCCCAGTTTACACACTGCAGATCCACGTGTCGAATTCAGGACTTTTCCTCTCCCATTCCGGTGCTCCCCCCAGTACACACACTGTCCAACAGGGAGGTGGAAAGTCATGAGTGGTTTGTATATACTCCTGAAAAACGGATGCAGAAAATCATGGAGGGTGAGGGTTTAGAAAGTTGCACTGGGTCCTATTTAGAACTGCCCGGCAATTTTGTCCTGCTGACATTAAATGGGCAGGTTTTGAGAGAAATGATCAATAAGCTAATCGTTACTGAACTGGAAACCAGCTTGAAGGAGAAAAAGATAAAAGACAATGAAGGAAGGCGTTAAGTTCCTTAAAAACTGGGACCTCCAAAAATCAGAGTGAGCAATGCCTAAGGCAGGCTTGCTTGCCAAAGGTGAGTTGAGTAGTGAAGATAACTAAGTGGTTTTACCCTAGCTTCAGGTAGACTTTAGTTATCAGAGGTTCAAGGCTGTTGCCAAACCCAAGAGAATCCAGCAGGTTATCCTTTCCTACTTTCAGAGAGTCTAAGGAGACGTTCATAGCAGAAAAGATGGATATTCAGATGGGCAGAGAGAGGAAGCCAGGAGGATTCGAAAGGAGCCGGGGTTCACGTTCTCTCTTTTGCGGAGGTCCCACCATGTCTGCGGCCTTGCCTGGATTTGCTTTCAGGAGCTCGACTGCACCGCTGCAATGCACCATTCCAGATTTGCAAACTTCAAGCCGGGGCTGGGTAAGTGGCATGGAGTGGTGTTTTCATAAAGGGTGCAAACTCCACAGGACACGTATGGTCTCTTATTTGAACTTAAAACACACCATTGTGTTTGAGCAACTGTAGGCCTAGAGTCTGAAATGCCAGAAAACTCTGATGGGCCGCTATAGCATGTTTGAAGAATTTGGTTAAGGTTAACGTAATCGGAAACAACACTCACAATAGTGCTTTTGAGAAACAACCTTAGCCAGATGCCCTCCTTTTGCAACCTTACAGGGCTGAGGCTCCCATGGAATGAGCTGACATACTCTAGCAGTTAAAGGCAGAGCCGGGGAATGGGGATGTGGTGGGGGGTGGAACAAGGGAAAACGAAAAGACCAGGAGGAAAAAGAGCAGGACGCACTCCAAGGGAAACAACGAAAATGCTTTTTCAAAGCAATTTCTTAGCTTCTTTGGAACACGCTTTAAAATGCTCCTGGGCTGGTAAAAAGGTTGAAAACCACAGCACTGAGGACCACTGGTACCCAGCCAACACGAACAGGTTTCTGATAGACTCCTTAAAGGGTAAGAAACAGACTGGGCGCTCCAATGAGAGTCCCCACAAATGACAGGCACAGGTGACTTGTAACCAAATCAGATGCAAGCACATAAAATTCATTAAGGAAATCTGATTCGTTTTTCTGTGATCGATAAACAATCAAAAGAGCAAATGGACAGGGGAATGAGTGCAAACAAGGATTCTAACCTATAACACCAACTTTTCAAGGGGAAAAAGAAAACAGGCAAAGAAAGAAAAATATATAGATTGGTATAAAGCGGAAAAGAGAGAGAGAGGAAGACAGAGAATCCCTCCCTGTATCCCAGTGAAAAGCAGAACATAATGAAAAACTATCTGCTTAAGCCTCTTTTTAGGAATGAATAGCTAATGCTCACTAACCAGTTTTAGCAAGCGTGAGGATATCCAAGGTTTAATTGGAAATGATGTAGCATTGCACCAGCAGCCAGTCCTTAAAACTAAGGCATTAGATAAAGCAAGGTTCATGTTTCTCCCACCTCTGTATTTGGAAACAGGAGCACAAAGCCTAATTGGCCAAATAAAGGAGCTGTAGGCTCCATAGAAAACCTTCTAAACCCATGATTGATGTCCACTGACACCTCTAAACAATGACACCATGGGAACTGGCAGAGGGTGCACACCATACACAACAAGGAGGTGCACAGCGCAAGCCCTGTAGAGGGGATGCAAACCCTAGCCGGATCCTCTGGTTTAGAACAGCTTCCTATGGCGTTTTCATTTCTGCCTCGTAGACATATTCTCAAATACCAGGTTTCTATATTCATTCATTCACTCATTCATTCATTCATTCATTCATTCAATAAATAATTTTTGCAGCACCTTCTATGTGTCAGGCAATGTTGTGGGTGCTGGGTCCCCCCCATGAAAGAGTTTTACATTCCATTAATGTTATATAGGAGGAGGCAGACAATAACTAGGCAAACAACAACTTGATAAAGTATTAGGGCCGTGGTGAGTGCTATGAAGAAAAAACAGACAACAGGGTAAGTAAGGGTGTTTTGGCACTAGAAGGCACTAGAAGGATGTTTTGGCAGGAAGTTAAACAGAGATGCCTGTTCAGCAGATATACATCCTTATGCTTTGAAAGATATCTGGCAGATGAAGCCAAAGCCACTTCTCTCTTTGGGAGGCACTGATGTCCACCGTGAGATTGATGCTCTGTTCTGGTTTACGCTGAACAGCCTATATGTGGTGTGGAATGCAAAGAGTTCTCAAGCCAAACAGAGTAGAAAATCCAGTCACTGTGAGTGTGGTAGACTGTCACCTTGGTGGCTGCAATAACCCATGCTTCCTGGTGCTTATGCCCCATGTAGACTGTCCTCTTGAGTTTGTGTTGGCTCTATGACTCCTTTAACCACCAGAATGTAATGGAAGCAATGCGGTGCCAGCTGTCAGGTTAATCCTAAGGAAGGTCTGGTGGTTTCTGCTTTTTTGCACACTGGGCCGCGTATAGAGCCCTACTGCTCTGAGAGGACCATGCTGTCAGAAGAAGGCCAGCCTAACCACTTGGTGAGACCACGAAGAGGAAAATCTGGGCCCCAGCCAACAGTCCTGACACCAACTAGTCAAGAGAGGTGAGAGAAGCTGACTTGGAAATGAATGGTCATGTCCCAGTCAAGCCACCCTAGGTGACCCCAAGTGGAGCAGAGACCAGCTACTCTACTGAGCACTGCACAGCACGCAGAACTATGAGCCAACTAATAAAACGGTTGATGGTTCGAGCCTCTAAATTGGGGGGGGGGTTAGTTTTGTTATTCAGCAATAATTAACCAAAACAATGACTTCCCATTTCAAGGATTACACTTAATAACTTTTTATACACAATGTTTACTTGAAAAAACATTTCTTTTGGTTTAGATTTTTCTTGGTTTTGTTGTCTATGCCTTTGATTTTAAAACATCTCATTTGAGGACATGAATTGCTGGATCTCAAAGAGGGGAAAAAATATGTTCTGACTTAGGGCTTAAAAATAGAGTTGTCGGCTATTAGGAAGACAAGAATACGTTTCTGCTGACCTATTCATCTCACGCGGGCCAAACTTACGTCCTGCCATAATTCTGTAGGTAGGAAACTGAACTAGAATTGACCTCAGTTAGCATTTCCCAACTCAAGTGACAATACCCCGCCCTGGAATTCCTGACAACACTATCAACCTCATACAGCAGCCACTTTCTGGCCATCCTCGGAAAGTGCTAGCAACAAGGTCTTGTCCAAACAGGGGACAAATCTGCCTGGCTTTATGCAAAGGAAAAGGAAAAGCAAAGCAATTAATTCACCCTAGGGAAACATGCTGAGGCCATGAATTCACCAGGTAGTGCAAACTGTCAGCTGCATTCACAGAGAGGGCACACCATCCTTCCCCTGTCCCCTGGGCTCTTTCCGCCCCCCATTGTGGGGGAAGGGCAAAGGATGATACGCAGGGTGTGGTACAGAAATTTAGGACATTAGATATATCAAAGGCTGGGACAGGATACAGCCCAGGGGTCTTCAAGGTGTTCTGTTAGAGAGGTTCTCAAAGTATGGCCCTGATACCTGCGGCATCAGCATTATCTGGCAATTTGTTAGAAACACAAATTCTTGGGCCTTACCCCAATTCAAATGAATCTGAAACTCTGAGAGTGGGGCCCTGCAATCTATATCTTAACAAGCCTTCCAAGTTGATTTTGAGGCACACTCGAGTTGGGGAACCACTGATACACTGAAATCAAGAAAGAAAAATTTAGAACTTCTATGTATATTGATTTGGAATTTAAAAAGGAAAAACATTAAGCGATACTAACATTTAAATGCGGTTGGGGGCATCTGGGTGGCTCAGTCGGTTAAGCAGCCGACTTTTGAACTCAGGTCAGGTCATGATCTCACAGTTTGTGAGTTCAAGCCCCGTGTGAGGCTTCTGTGCTGACAGTGCAGAGCCTGTTTGGGATTCCGTCTCTCCCTCTCTCTGCCCCTCCCTGCTTGTGTGTGAGCTCACTCGCTTGCTCTCTCTCTCTCAAAATAAATAAATAAACTTAAAAAAATAAGTAAATAAATGTTATTGGCTCTCCTGTTCTCATTTAACCCCCAAGTCTTATATCATAGGTGATAAGAAATTTCCACAACCCAAAGGATTTAAGATTATTATCCCTGCTTGTTCATTTGATTTCAGCTTATTTTAAAGTATCACTCTTTACTGATGCCCCTTGGTGGACTTACAAATTATATTACCTAATCTTAATTTCACTAACCTGTCTCAAATGGCCATGTGGCTGAAAGGATTCCTGCAAAGAGACTTGCAGGCTGAAGCAAATTAAAAAAAAATGGGCAGAGTTGACAGTTTTACAATCTGCTCACACTTTTATAAGCCATGACATTGTCCCCACCGTAAGTTTTATTGAAAATAATATTTGAGTACCAAAATTTCAATTTTATGAAATTTAAACTATTTAAACTATGATACACTTTACCTTAAATCATCCTTTAATCTATACATTATTGTATGACTTGATAATATAAAAATATATTAATATTTGTATATACCTGTACATATTTTGGGGACTCAGTCTCAAGTATCTTTCACTGAAAGGGTATACTGATATACTCTGTTGTGCTCTTTGAAATTATATTTCTTGGTAGCATACAGACAGATGTGCACAATCGGTTCTGGAGATCCTACAGCTAAGTTACATTTTTTTATCCTAGGGTAAGGGGAAGCTATCTACTAGAATAATCAGAAACTATTTCAGAATGTGACACACAGGTATCCGTATGCGGTATACAAATATGAAATATTAAAGGTGGTTACGTTTGGCAGAATCAATGCCATGAAATTAGCAGAAATTGCTACATAGAAATAGTTAAGATTCAAGGTATTTTATAAATAAGACTTGGTATAGCTTTTATCTATCTCACATCAGGACTTGATCAACCCTATTTGACAGATGCGGAAACTGAGGATACGAGAAGTTATATACATTTATCAAAAAGTCCAAGGGCAATGGACCTTGAAGACGTTATGCTGAATGCAATAAGTTAGAGAGAGATAAATACTCTTATGATCTCACTTGCATATGGAGTCTTAAATGAAAACCAAACTCACACATATAGATAACACACTGGTAGTTGCCAGAGGCAGAAGGAGGGGGTGAGCAAAGTGGGTGAGAGTAGTTAAAAGCTACAAACTCCAGGGGTGCCTGGGTGGCATAGTCAGGTAAGCATCCCACTTTGGTTCAGGTCATGATTTCATGGTTTGTGAGTTTGAGCCCTGAGTCAGGCTCTGTGCTGACAGCTCAGTGCCTGGAGCCTGCTTCAGATTCTGTGTCTCCTTCTCTCTCTCCCCCTGCCCCCCCACCCCCCTCCACCACCACCCCCACCCCATTCACACTCTTTCTCTCTCAAAATTAAAATAAACATTAAAAAAATTTTTTTTTAAAGGTACCAACTCCCAGTTATAAGATAAATAATTCCTGGGAATGCAATGCACAGCATGGTGACTATAGTTAATAATACTTTATTGTATATTTGAAAGTTGCTAACAGAGTAGATCTTAGAAGTTCTCATCGCAAGAAAAAAATTTTAACTATGTGTGGTGATCAATGGTAACTAGACTAATTGTAGCAATGATTTTTCCATTATAAACATAAATTGAATTGTCATATTGTACCTGAAACTAATATAATGTTATATGCTAATTATGTCTCCATTAAAATAAAATCTACGGGCACCTGGGAGGTTCAGTCTGACTCTTGATTTGGCTCAGGTCAGGATCTCAAGGTTAGTGAGATCAAGCTCCTAGATTCTCTCTCTCCCCCTCTCTCTGCCCCTCCCATGCATATTCTTTCTCTTTCTTTCCCTCTCTCTCTCAAAACAAATAAATGAACATTAAAAAAAAATCTGCAAAGAGGGGCACCTGGGTGGTTCAGTTGGTTAAGCGTCCGATTTCAGCTCAGGTCATGATCTCGCAGTCCATGAGTTCAAGCCCCACTTTGGGCTCTATTCTTACAGCTTGGAGTCTGGAGCCTGCTTCAGATTCTGTGTCTCCCTCTCTCTCTCTGCCCCTTACCCACTGGCACTCTTTCTCTCTCTCAAAAATAAATAAACATTGAAATTTTTTTTTTTTAAATCTAGGAAGATTTAACCTCTGGAATACCCGTTGGACCCCACCCCCTGTTGTTATAAGGTGACAGCCTAAATGTGGTCTTTCACCCCATGAATCCCATGAAAATTATGACAGAAGATACGGGTGGGCCACACAAGACTGGAACCAGGTTGAAGACTTGTATTAATCAGAGGACCCGCACGGATTCTGGGAAGACAGGGCCAGTAGTGTCCTCATAGACTAGTTGACAGAAAGGCCAAAGGAGGCAGATCTTTCCTGAGAAGAGTCTCTTACATCACCAGTGCTATTAATCGAGTTTGCCACGCGTCTTTCAGGCAACAAATGGACACACGTCCATAAATTAAGCTTTATTCTAAGTATGTCTATAGGCAATAATCTTTGTTACCTATCATCGATAATTTTTTTAGGATACCACCAAATATCACTTTCAGGTGAGTGGCAATGACTGCCTTTAGATGGGACGGTTACTCCATAGGTCAGGACAGCCAACTCTTTACCTCCTCACAGGCTTTAGTTGGTCAAGCTGCCCTTAGAGGCTGGGGGGAAAATCTCATCATTTTTTACTGACATTATTCAGCTTATATTCCATGTTTCGTCATTTCAGAACTTTTCTGCCTATGCCTTCAACTCCCTTGTACCTTGGTAAATTCATCAGATGAGGGAGCATGAATCTGGCCATGGACATATCCCACTGTCTAATTTCCCATGCTCTGCACCCGAGCAGCCAAGCCCTCCAGGGGGGAAAATAGCACGGTAGCTGCAAGGTGTCCCTTTCACCATCTGGTAATCTGGTATATCTTCCTGGTCAATCTTGCTCTTTCCTTCTCAACAGCCACAATATTAAACATTCTTCCCCGTCCTCAAACCGTGCATCCCCAAAGCTTTCTCTTCACAATTGTTACCACTCATTCCTCTTTGGAAGATTGCTAGTGAACCATTCTCTCACCAACGTGACTCCAGCCGCACCATGGCAGAGCCGGCATCCATTTTGGTCACCAATGACTCCTCCCGGGTAGGTGCTCCGCAAGCATCTGAATATTGATTGTTTGAGGAGAGGTGAGTGACTACTTTCAAACCTCCACCCTTAGCCTTAGGCCGCGTCCCCTCCCAAATGCCAGCAGGCCCCGCAGGGGGCCTCAAACAGCCTTGTCCAAACAGCTTTGTCAAAACATCCTGTGTTGATGGAGCCTGCAATCTGTCACTTCAAGCTTCCTGATTAGTTGGTGAGGAACAATTAAGGCACATTCTGCAGTGGTTGCAGAGTTTCTAAGAGGTGTCCCATGCTAGCCGTGGGTTGATGTTTCTAAAGGCAATGTTGTTGGGAACTGGTGAGCTTCTCTGAGACATCCAGGGAATGGGAAGTAGAAATAAAATGCAATAAATTCAATAATAAGGTGAATTCACTGAGCCCTCAATTTTTAATCATCTGACCATCTAATTGATTAGTGTTGTTTGGATTGTGGCTCCTTCCGGAAAGCATTTGGGGCTGGTGACAGAAACACACACAAACAAAACAGCCCACAAATAACCCTAACAGTTATTAAAAATAAATCAGAAGAAATGGTGCCTTTCTCTTCACGACCTGTCGCAAGAAAAATTGGGCAACCAGGCTAGAGGATGCTGCCCTTGGGGATGTTCTACTATGACACAGATTTAAGGAAATCAGAAAAAGAATTGAGAGACATGGACAGATTATAGATAAATGGAAAAGGTAGAGACATTTTATCTGAATAAGGACCAGGCTGAGAGACCACCTGGAGAGAGGCCTCTGCTGTCCTTGCTTTGGCCATCCTGGACCATACAGTCCACAATTAACCCAGCAGCTGGCCACAAATGCATAAGCAAACCTAACTAAGATCAGTCAGGCCCACCCAGCTCAGAAGAACTACTCATCAGAGCCTAGCCCCAAATGTAGACTTCTAGAATCATGAACTCATTAAATGGTGATTTTTTTTTTTTAAGCTACAAAGTTTTAGAGATGTTCCTTTGAGAGCAAAAGCTAACTGATACAGTTCATTTCACACGTGATCAGCTTGTGAGAAACGAATGCTTATTGGCTTCCATTCGCAGCTGTACCAAAAGAAAAAAGTGGTATTAAGTTTATCCTGAGTCCGTTTCAATATCCTTGGATGAATTTCTTGTAGTTTCACCCAAGCGGCCAATATTATGGCTACTGGACCCAGGCAGAAAGTACTGTGAATTTCTGCCCGGCAGCCTCAGTGGCTTCTTTTTCATGACAAAAACAACAAAAATAAAAATACCCCAGAGGTGACATTTGACTCCCACAGCACTAGACAGGGAGCTCCGGTGAGGTCTGTTTCTTGAGGCTTTTTATGCTCCTGGGGGCATTTCTACTATTGATTTTGGGTTGAGGACACTTTTTCTCTTTAGAAGCTTGAATCCTGGGCTAACCTAGCCAATCAACACCCACCGATATTTTTACAAGGTGGTAGGCCAAACGTTCCAAACTTCATCGTGTCTGGTCTCCTGTCTTAAGACGGTCTACGCTTGTAAATCAAACAAGCATAAAGGGAAAAGAAAGAAAATTCTTCAAAAACACAAATGCGTATCTTAACTTACAAACACAAACACAGCAAATACTTTTCAGAGAGCGTGCATGAGAATGACAAACAGTTTAGGCTTAATCCCTAAAAGCTTTTTACTCTCTGGCTCCCACATGTATATAAAAAGGTTTAAATGAACAAGAAAAACATGTTGGGATTAGGATTTGATTCCCGAAAGCTTTTATAGTCATATAGAATAACCAGGAGCCACACTAGCTTCAAAACACACACCAAACAAAAACTGATTTTTACCAAATAGCATTAATACTTGACGGACCAAAGTTGTTTTCACCAAGTATTTACATAACGAAGAGCTTGCCAAGCTGCGTAAATGTTTATGGCTTTAAGGTTCCCGTCTTAGAGCTTTCAAATTCAGTCAAAAGGAAAAACCACGTGTTTGTTTACTTGAACTTTAAAATCTGCCACCAAGTATCAAACTCAACCCTTCTGCCACGTGAATGCTAGGCCCACTCCTGACTCATCAGTGGTCATCACGCATAGTATATACTGTAAGTGATTTCATTTATTTGCTAAGTGACCCAAACACTTGCATTCTGACCTAGACACTGCTCAGAAGTTAGCTGTTCCTGGTTTGGTAATGCGAAAACTTGCCCAACATTTTCAGAAACTCAGACAAAAATTAATGAACATCACTTTTTCACAAAGTACCAAGCTTTCTCGTGTTATTTGTCTCTTCAACTAACTCAAAAGTTCCCCACCCGTTTGAGCTTCTAACTCATTTCAGGTATGAGTATGTAAAAGAAGAAATGAAGGGTTTTATTATCCCATTACCCTTGAGGCAATCCACTTAGAGGAGTGATCCAAGTTACTCCAAGGAAGTTTCTGGAATATACTGCCAGGTTCTTGATTCTTCGCTTAAAACTTCTGCCAACATCCTTTCCTCGGTCTCTATGCTAAGCTACATATTTAGAGACGATTATGGCAAGCATGTAACTCAAGCCTTCGTCTCCCAACTTCTGCGTCTGTCTGCTTGAATTTCCAATTTTGTGAATTTCCCTGTTCTCTTTAGGCCTTTCCTCTATATGCTCTTTTAATGTCCTCATGATGTAAAACAGCAGTTCCCAAACTTTGCCACAAGTGAGCAAACGATTAGGTAATCATTATTTCCTGATTTTTTTTTTTTTTTTTTTTTTTTGTCTTGGAACCTTTTGGGGTTACATAAATAGGATTTGGAATAGTAGCAAACCAAAGACACAACACACACTGGCATAAGAAAGGCAGGAACTGTAAAGCTCAGTATTTCCTACTAAACAAATTTTATTTACTCATTTATTTAAAGAACTGGGTTCTGAGGAAAAGAATTTGGGAAAATTTCCTTTTCAAAATATTCTTTTTTATGAGTAAATTGCTTTTCCCCTTCAGGATTTTCCCTGAACCTTCTATTCAAAATATAGGAACGACTGGGGCACCAGGGTAGCTCAGTGGGTTAAGCGTCCAACTCTTGATTTTGGCTCAGGTCATGATCTCATGGTTCGTGAGATGGAGTCCTGTTCCCGGGTCTGCACTGACAGGGCAGAGCCTGCTTGGGAGTCTCTCTTTCCCTCTCTCTCTGTCCCTCCCCAGTGCGCGCGCTCTCTCTCTCTCTCTCACAAATTAAATCAATAAACTTTAAAAAGAAACACAAAATATGGCAACTATTGCTTGCTATTAGAAGGGAGAAGAGAAAAAAAATGAAATCTGTCTCCTCCTCCAGACTTTAATGGTCTCTTCTTTTTAGAATTATGCCCTGTGAACACCAAAGAAAGAAAACTAAGTGATCATCGGAAAGAGTACAGGCTGAGAATGGCCGGAAGGCCTGGCACTCTGCTGGGAGCAGAGAAATCGAGATCAAGAAGACATGGTCCCTGTCTCCAAGGTTCTTACAATCTTGTGGAGAAAAACAGAGGAGCAGAAAGAAACAGCACTCTGAAGCCTGGACCCATGAAAATTTGTGGGGTAGCTGCTTTACATTAAGGTCTTCCATTCCATGCAGGACCTTCAAACCTCCATCTGAAATTCTCATTTAGTCACCCACTCAGAACCAAAAAAAAAAAAAAGGGGGTCTGCAACACGTACATGGGAAGTCAGCCAAGTACACTCTGTTTCATAAGTTTCATAAGTATGTGATCACTTTCCCTCTTAAACTATGAGCTCTGGCACCTCTCTTCGCTGTGCTCACTAGAATATAGACTGGACTCCTCCATTAATTTTTCAATGCCACAATTTCTGCTACCTCAGACTCTTTTCTTTACCTCATGCTTTTGGTGAGATTCAAGCCCAGACTAAACCATGATGGCTGCCATGTTTGTTTCTGCTCTTGCATCATTAACAAGATCAGAGAAAGATCGACTGCCAAGGCAAAAGAACGTGTCATCGGGCCAGACTGTGTTTAGCTGCAGGTAAGAGAAAACCTGACTACTGTGGCTTGGCTTGGGCAAAGCTGGGTTACTTTTCTCACTGAATAACTACTGCCACGGTAAGCATGTCGTTGATGGTTCTCATCGGGAGAAAGACATCTGGGGCCAGTTTTGCCTCTTCCTTTTGTGAGGAAAGCCAAGGTTCTTCCAGAAACCCTGTCTTAACCCATCTCCTTTTTATCCCACTGACAAGTGCCATGTCACATGGCTGCCAGAGAGAATGTGAAGATGAACCTGAGTGGGTACAGTGGGAGCCAAGGAAGGGTCTTTGCCGTAAGATCAATCCTCATTCAACCTCCAAAGATTTTTTTTTTTTTTGGTCATGGTTGATGCCCCAGTTCCTTTACTGACAAAGAACTAACCTGCTGAAATACTACAGTAGGTCTGTCAATTAAAAGTGTATACACAGAGGAGTGTGAATAACAGTTCTACCTTCCCCTGTCGGCATATCACTTTCTTGAAGCGAAATAGAGGAGAAATCCAGGACGATCTGACCAACTTCAGACAATTGCTACGACCTCAACTCTACTTAACAGAGCTATCTATTTTGCTTAGTCTCCAACATTAGCCATTTGTTGATTTCTTCATTCAACACATGTGTACTGAGGTCATACTATAGGCCAGGTGTTGCGATAAGACGCAGTGGCGAACGAGAGAGATCCAGTTTCTTTTTTCTGGGAGGCTTGGATTTTAATGGAAGGAACAAATAGGATGTCTTTAATTATAATTATGCTCAAGACTGCAGAAGACAAGTAAAAAGTGACTGGCAGATATTACAGGAAGTTAGCAGAGTTTGAGGTCTGTCAGGGAAAGCTTCCCCAAATGACACTGAAACTGTAGTTTTCTAAGCCTCGGCCCTACCGACATCTGGGATCGGATGATTCTTTGTTGTGAGAGATTATAGGGTAGTTAGTGACAACCCTGGCCTCTACCCATTAAATGTTGACAGCTCTCCTCTTCCAGCGGTGACAACCCAAAACAGCTCTAGACAGTGACAAACATTCTTGGGGGGTGGGGCACAAGCGTTCCCACTCCAGAACTCACTGGTTTCAACAAAGACTCGAAAGGTAAATGGGAGGCTCGGTCACACCAAAAGGGAGAGGTGGACAATTTGGGTTGCACCAAATATCTTCCCCGATAACATTTTAACGCCTTCTCGCCTTATTCAAAAAACTTGAAAAAAATCACTTCTTGAAGTGTACGTTGAATAACTGGAAAACAGGTGCTAAATTCCTTCTGTCCACACCCTGAACAAAACATAAGTCCCATGATCCTCTCCTACTCGCTACTCCACGAACGGCAGGGTACCCACGAAGTCCGGAAACATAGATCATGTTATTTCACTTCTTCACAGCAGGAAGATGTTCTTGAGGACAACGTGTATATTCACCTCTGTGTCCAGACTTTACGGATACCCCCGTGTACTTATTCCTTTCTTTTGACCACTCCACAGACAGGCACCAAGGGCCCGCTTCATGCCAGGTACCGTTCTAGATGCTGAAGGATCAATATGAACAACGACAAAAAGATCCGTGATCTCAAGAACACCTTCTCTTAATCTGCTCAGGTACAAAACTAATGGAGTTACAAGGCTAACATTTCATGTTCAATCCATTAGTTTCTGCTGTCCCCATGTTCTTTCAAATGAAAACAGATTGAGAGGCAAGGGCGATGCCTATTTAGTTCACAATTCAGCACCTTGGCTTTACAGAGAGAGTACCAGTAGAAGATTTGATGGACGATAATTGTGATATTAAATGATTAATGACAATGATTTTACACTCACTCAGACAACCTGGTACCAAAGTGGCAATTCCACTCAGCTTCATAATTATTTGCTGAACCAATTGATACTCGGTTTTCATTTGCTTCGCATTTGGTCTATAACTTCCCCAAAGTGAGAGCTCTCCTAAAATTCCCTGCTAGGCTTTTCACCTACCTCCTTCTTGTCTCTCCTCCCCAAGACAGACCTTCCCCCTAAAATCTTGCTTGTTTAATCACCTGTCTAGCCAAGTCAGACTGCCAAGGCTGGGAAGATTGAAGGGAGGCAAAGAATTTCTTTCCTGCTTTGGGGAACCACATATTTGAGTGAAAAAGTACTTTTTTTTTTGCTTTCTATGTCATGGGTTTTTTTTTGTTTTGTTTTTGTTTTGTTTTGTTTTTTGGCCCATACAATGCATTGATTTACCTATCCAGGCTGCTTATAAAATAAAACCAGAGGCATAAGGACTGATAAGAACCTGTGTTTCTATTTCCTTTTTCTACGAAAAGGAGCTTGATGGTAATGGCTCATCCCTTGTGTACTAAAGAATGGACTTCAAGTTTTGAGGGAACCAGGACTCACTCTAGAGGGATGGTTAAATGTAGGAGTCAAGTAATGGGGAGGGTAACTTTTATCCCATGGAGGTCAAAGCAACTCACCAAGGAACTCCCCAAAGGAATGAATATTGCTAACATGGTAACAACAGAAGTTCAAGTCCCCTCCTCTTTCCTTCCACTGGCCCTTCACAATCCCTTGGAGTCAGCCTAGGATAATGAGTGAGGAGATCAGCACCCAACACTCTAATGCAGAGGAAGAAAGATGTCAGCGGGTATCTGAACGTCAACGTCAATGACATTTGGTCTCGAGCGTTCTCTATTGCTTTATGCATTCCTTACCAGCGGCTAACGGGCTGAGATCTTGTTTTTCATATGCCTGTGCAGGAACCTTTCAACTACTCAGGACCTCATGCATGCTTTAAGCTGCTGCTCATCGCCACAGTGGGGATCTTATTAATTTATTTCTGAGAAATGGTCTAAGTCACAGCACAGAAACTGTGGCCAGAGTTATGTGAGATTCAAACAGCGTTATGTGGAAACTACCGAGGACAAACTTCTTTTGCAGAAAATGAACAGGTTGCAATGCCAAGCATTGCAGTATACGTTATTAGCTGGATCCAGTCCTTAGACCTACTCTGGAAGTGTAACTGTGGAGCCTAGGAATCTAATAGAGTTTACTCATCTATCCCAGCCATGGTGGCAGTGCAGGAACAGAGAGAGAGATCTCTGTGCACTTGTGGGCGTATGTGTTAAAATCAGAACGTCCTTTCTTTGGAAATGCTCTCAAATTAGGCAAAGGGTGTGAGGTTTGTTTTGGTAAGGCAAGGCAACAGAAATAGATCCTGGGAGACTTCTCCTTTAGGATGTTTCAAAATAGATCAATATTTTCAGATTACATGAGCTCCATCTCTGTTACGCTATGCTTGGATTGTTATGAAGTAAAGGACATAGAACTTTCAAAGGAAGGTTTCATTACTTACAGTGTCAGGCAGGGAGATACTCAAATATTTCTCATGTGAAAGGTAATGGGCACTGCTACTCAGAACAGACCTTAGCTATTTTCTCACAGAACTGTTCCAGAAGGCTCCCTGTTGTGAGGTAATAACCCTTTAGTGGTGGTTTGGGGAAGGTCTAGCGACGGGTTCTTGTGGGAAAACCCAGGTGACTCTGGTGGCAAGGGCTCAGGATAATGGCTCTTTACAAGTATTTATTTTAATAATAGCTGTATTGTTATAAACTGCTGAACGTCAGCCTTACTTTCCTGGAAGAAATGAAATAAATGAATCGATGATTGACTTATCCTCCGAGGGATGATCGGGTCGTCCGGAGTTCCGCAGAAATCCACAGAAGCTTCTAAAGGTGAGTTCAGTGTGTAGAGTTTTTCCTAAGAACTTTCCTACGGATAAGAGGTTGCTGAAGAACAAGGCAGGCTGACAGCTGCCTTTTGGCCATATGTCAAAGTAACCAGAGAGGGTAAATGACTCCAGCCAAAGCCATCAATAATTGATAGCGGGTAATTCAGTACATATATTCCCAGCTGCTTTTCTACAAAGGTGGCAAAGAGAATGTCTTTCTGTTTCTCCTCACCCATTCAATTTAGACACTAGCCCACCCCCAAATAGTGCTACACATTCCAATCATGAAAAACAAACAGAGTGACAATAGCCAGGGGACCTTCAGTCCAGAGCCTTCCCTTGGTAAACATAGCCTCTAGATGCTATCTCTGGCTCCCCCATGGGATGCCTCCTGCAAAACAGGCGGAGTCTGAGTTGAGTGGGTTTGGAGATAGGTTATGTCATCCTATGTGGGTTATGTCATCTCATGTGACCCAAATGTAGCAAACAGGCCCAAAAAGTCTTTTAGGTTTTGGTACTTTGCTAAATTCTGTGTGTTTTGGGGGTGCTCATTAATGGCGATTTTGTTCTTAAAGCCTATGATTCGGTGAATGAAAGATATAGTGTTAATAATTTATGGAGGTAACTTAACAATTGTTAGATCTCTTTTTCTTGAGCTTTCAATTATTATCTCTGGGTAAACTCAATTCAATGAAATAAATCCACTTATTCATTCAACAAATATTTACTGAGTACCCACTGCATCATCTACCCTTTTAGGCTCTGGGGATAGAGAAGGGGAGAGGACAAACAAGAAATCTCTACTTACCGCAATTACATTTTAGTGGAAAAACATAAATAAGCAAATACATACATATCATTGTAGTAAAGAATAAGTACTCTAAAGAAAAATCAAGCAAGATATAGGGTGGCTGGCGACGTCTTAGCTAGCGTGGTCGGGGAAGGCCTCTGTAAGGAGGAGATCTCTGAACAAGAAAGTGAACAACGTGACCAGGAAAGACCAGTGCCTGTTTGGTGGAAGCCGTCTCCAGGCACAGAGGACATTAACAGCAAAAGCCATGAAGTGGGAAGGATCCTGATGGATCAAGAAATCCAGTTTCCGGAGCACACAAGGTGCAAGTGGAGGAGATAAGGTTGATTGTTCCTCTTGCCCTTCAAGATTTGGCCTTTTGTCAGAGTGGAGGAACTCTGCAGATACATGCTGTGAGTTCTCTCTGAAGAACTAAATGCTTCCTAAAATAGCTATAGCGGTGGTGATTAGGATCCTGATTTGGAGAATCGTGTGCCTGAAAAAAAGTGTATTTCTTACCGTTGGTTGGCACATGAAATGATTTCCCATACAACCTCATAGTTAACAGGTTCTAAATTTCTCTCTCTTTCCTCCCTCCCTCCCTTCCTTCCTTTCATGGGTGAGAGTAGGGTGTGGGATGGTGGTGATAGTGGTTGACATATCTAAACTGAAAACCAGATACAAAATAGAGTAAGATATGCGTTTCCAATTCCTGTCTTTCCCACTTAGCACATAGCTCTAAAGCTCTCTCTTCACACTGTCTAGCTTGTCAATGGTATCCCTTTCCAACAGACTGGGATCCAATGGAACTTCTCTATTAGAATGTAATTTCCATGAGGGCAGGGGTATGTTCATCACTGCACCCATGGTGAGTTGCAAATAGTTACTGAGTATATGTACATACTCTTCCCAGCTTCATTTACTTCCCAGTCGTTTTGATTTCCTCTCCTTAAGCCTCACAGACTAGGACACCACTTGGAGAAAAGCATCACAGGACACTCTGGGGCTCCCAAGCAAGCAATCACACTCTCTCATCCTGAACATAATGTGCTACAGACCATTTCCTGGGAAAACCCCAATTCTCCTGGTATTGCTCAGCACATTAACCTTTAGGTAATTGGCACTAAACGTAGGAACAGTTCCGTGGAGTTCCAAGTAATGACAGAGGTGGCCATATTCCAATGCTTCATGTCATTGTTGGGAATTTGTCCTAAGTATCTTAAGTTGGTGGGAACATCACACTCCTTCCTTCCTTCTCCAAAGCTGGGATATTTGTAAGAACCTGATACCAGAAGAGGACCAGCCCAGGCACTCAAGTTACAGAGAAGTGTAACAGTTGGTTCTTGTCTGCAAAGGGATTAAAATCAACTGAGGAAAATGGCAAAAGTAAGATACCATTAAACTACGTACTAAATGAATAAAATACATTTCATTACCGAAGGGCACTGAATTCTAAAAGCATCTTAACAAAATATCAGAAAATAAGTATTCAGGTATTTGTGGAAGTAAATTTGTTATTTATCTTGAAGCTATTACTACTTATTTTTAAATCATATATACATATTTTTTCATGACAAAATAACAGACTTCCTAAATAAAAACAAAAAGAAAAGGAATAGGAAGGAAATAAAAACTATTCATAATCTCTGAACTCAGAGTGACCTCTCTTAACATTTTGGTTTATTTCCTTCCAGTTTTTTTTTTCCTTTCTTCTTACATAGATAAGATCATATGGAATACATAATTTTACTTCCTATTTTCCTCTTAAGATCACAGCATGTTTGGCATGTTTTGAGAAATCTCTGTTTGTTGGCTAAATAGTAATCAAGTGAATGATGTATTAACTTGACTTTGAAAGTTTACGCATGGCTATATTACCACACACTCCAACAAAACTCCTATATTTGGAGCTTCACATTCTCTACTCTGCTTTCCATTGGTCTGTTCCCTGGCCGCATAGGTGAGAAAAATCAGCTCAAGAGGAGAACAGAGCAGAGAACATAAAGACAAGGACTTTAGAGGCACATGCTCGGTATTTGCTTGCCTGCCCTTGTAAAAAAGTAAGCATGTGGGATTCTGGCTATTTGGCTGGATTATCTACTTCTCAGCAGCTCTCCTCTCAGGAAGTAAACTCTCAGTGGCCTTTCAGCTGACAGCCAGAAGATGGGGTGAATGCTGTTAGCGGTTATGCTGGGGCAGAAACCTTAAGAGACAACTGTACGAATGGACCCAGCGGAGCCGAGAGAAGGTAATGAAGTGCCAAACCTGGCCTGACATGCAAAATGCAGGAAGACAGAGGCCAAGCAAAAACACGCGTATGTGTTGGGTTCTGGAAGTCTGTCAAATGGTGGATTGCTTTTGCAAAGCTTTTCAGTTCATGATCGGGGGCCCTGTAACTACCAATGACCTTCACCAGGGAATTATGTGTTTAAAAACCATGGGCTCTGCTTCCTCAGCATTTTGGAGGGCTTTCGAGCACGGCACTTACCATCTTATGATGTGTACGTAATTAGCTAAAATCCAGTGATAACCGCTGCTTCTTAAGCATTTAGTATTTGCTAAGAACTGAAGTACTCTCTCTATCCGGTCCCTTAATCCTCCCCCAAAACCTACAGCACAGGTTTGTTCTCCCACAGATGAGAAAACAGGCACAGAGGAGCTGCTCAGCAATCACCCAGTCTTGGGGGAGGTAGACTCATGTTCTTCACTTCACCCAACTCCCGTCTTCCTCCCTAAGCAACCCTCACAGGGAAATGGTTGTGTCTTATTTTCACACCCTCCATGACGCCCACTGATTAGAAAAAAGAAGGTGACCATGGAGAGAGCCATCGACTGATGAATGGACAAAGAAGATGTGGCATATAAATACAGTGGACTCTTAGTCATCAAAAAAGAACGAAAGCTTGCCATTTGCAACGATGTGGATGGAGCCAGTGTACTATGCTAAGCCAAGTAAGCCAGTGAGAGAAAGACCGATACCGTATGCTTTCACTCATACGTGGAATTTAAGAAACAAAACAGAGGAACATAGGGAAAAGGAAGGAAAAATAAAATAAGGTAAAAACAGACTTGGCTTTACAAAGGTAAAACAAAAAAAATAAGGGAGGCAAACCATAAGATAATTTTAACGGTGCAGAATAAACTGAGGGTTGATAGATGCAGGTGGGGAGGGGAACAGACTCAATGAGTGATGAGGACAGGGTGCTATATGGAAGGGAGGAACCACTAAATTCCACTCCTGAAACTAATACTACATTACATGTTACCTTGCACTTAAATGAAAACTTGGAAGAAAATGAATGAACTAAAATTAAAACATTTAAAAACTGGTGACCAACAAATAATGTGGAATCAATGGAGTCAAAGCAAGTCATGTTGGATGCACTTCTGTTTGATTCCTTTTAATTTGTCAAAATAATACACATATATTGTTGTTGTTTTCCCCAAATAGCCTCCACGCAACCCCGAGATCAAGACTTGAGCTGAGATCAAGAGTCAGACGCTTGACGGAGCCACCCAGGTGCCCCTTATACGTATTGTTAAAAAAATAAAACAGTGACATGTGGTGCTTGGATGGCTCAGTCAGCTGAGCATCCGACTCTTGATTTTGGCTCAGGTCATGATCCCAGGGTCCTGGGATTGAGCTCTGTGTCAGGCTCAGTGCTGAACACGGAGCTTGCTTGGAATTCTCTTTCTCTCTCCCTTTGCACCTCTCCCTCACTCATGCACATACACTCTCTCTCTCTCTCTCAAAAAATGAATGAATGAATAAATAAATAAATAATAGTAAAAATTAAAAAAAAAAATTGGTGACAAAAGAAAGATAACATTAGCCCCTCCCTCTCCATATCCCTAAACTCTCATCTCTTTTCCTTAAATATCCTTTAGTAATTTATTCTGGTCTCCAGATTGCCAAAATCTTTATAATGATATTTCTTAGCATATTGATTTTATACTTTGTATGTTGATATTATTTATGAGATATGAGGATCCAGATTTTATGTCATTCTCCTCATTCCATTTTTAAATGTATATTTATAATGATAGGTAAGGAATATTTATAATTCCTAATAAAGTTTTACTGTCTACTCTTTATTGCAGAGCCCAGTAGTGTACTATGATTCTTTTTCATTTCCTGTACAAATGAGTTCATAGTTGCTTTTTTAAAATTTTGCTCAGTTTTCTACATATCCTTAAATTTCTTTTAGTTTTTAATGTTTATTTATCTTGAGAGAGAGAGAGAGAGAGAGAGAGAGAGAGCAAGCATGAGATGGGGAGGGGTGGAGAGAGAGGGACAGAGATTCCCAAGCAGGCTCTGCACTGTCAGCATGCAGCTCAACACAGGGCTAGGTCCCACGAACCATCAAATTATGACCTGAGCCGAGATCAAGAGTCAGATGCTCAACTGACTGAGCCCTCCAGGCACCTCCTTAATTTGCTATTAAATGCCCCATTATAAGTATTATTTTCCAACAGTTGAATAGACCAGATAATATATCAACTCCTTTTCACACCCTGGAGAACTTCTTCCCAGAGCACTTCATTCTCTTGATCGAACCTGAACTCTTTTCTCTCTAGACTCATGGTGCAGTTTGCTGTCTAGTACCATATCTTTCCCAATCTGTACCCTGCTTTACACTTCTCATTTCCTGTGTGGGACATTCTATTTCACGGATCCTTTCTAGTTTGGAGTTAATTGCCTCATTTGACTAAAGCCATACCCTGAAGATCACATTAGGAAAGTGTGCAGGGAAATTATTCTGAGACCATGCTTACCTAAAGATGTCTTTATTCTATGGCCATGCTCGATGAAAAGTTTAGGCAGGTGTAGAATTCTAGGTTGAGAACCTTTTCCAATCAGAAATATAAAAAATACTGCTTTGGGGCGCCTGGGTGGCTCAGTCGGTTGAGCGTCCGACTTCGGCTCAGGTCACGATCTCATGGTCCGTGAGTTCGAGCCCCGCGTCGGGCTCTGTGCTGACAGCTCAGAGCCTGGAGCCTGTTTCAGATTCTGTGTCTCCCTCTCTCTGACCCTCCCCTGTTCATGCTCTGTCTCTCTCTGTCTCAAAAATAAATAAACGTTAAAAAAAAAAATTAAAAAAAAAAACTGCTTTTATGTTTTCTCTCTTCTAATGTGTCTATTAAAAAGACTGATGTCTTTCTGATTCCAATTACTTTCAGTATGACTTTTTCCTCTTTTTTGAATGCTTTCTGAGTCTTCTTTTATGTGTCAGTTTGAAATATCCCAGTAGTGTTCCTTGATGTGGATCTTTGTATTTATTGATTTTTCGATTACCGTACCTAAGCATTTGTTGTGTCCTTTCAGCCCGAAACTTTGTGTCCTTCAGATCTTAGAAACTTTTTTATCCCCCTCCCATTCCCTTGCTTTCTTTGCTCTTTCTGGAGCTCCTGTCAAATGTTAAGCCTTCTGGGTTGATTTAAATCTTTCTCTTTCTCCTCTCTTATTTTATAATCCCTTTGTCTTTTTATTCGACATTTTTTTTTAAGTTTCTTGATATCTCATTTAGCCTACCTATTAAATATTTTCATTTCTATTAAAGGATGTTAATTTGACTTTCAGACTGTCTCAGAGTTTTAGGAGAGACTCCAGGGGCTAACAACAAGAGCTAGAGATCTGGTAAGAACACACTAAAAGATGCTGAGACCACAAACCTACCTACTTTGTTGAAAAAAAGTTGGACTTGCAAGGCTGAAATCAGGAAATTAAGGAAATTATTTTTTTAATACCCTACTCTGTCAACCGTATTATTTTGAGTGTTTTCTTCCTGCCCTTGAAAGAAACTTGGGCCTCTTCCAGGTATTAAAAATAGTCTCAGTTAGGCCACTGTCTCAATAGACAATTGGGGACATCTTGCCCATCTAGGGGTCCTTTTTAGGATGATGCCATTTCTGCTCCTTTCCATAGTGTCCCCATGTGACCCATGGGAAACACAGAGATTTGTTCGAGCCCTGGTGGGATGGAGTGTGCTCTTACTGCAACCCTTGCTCCTCTGTTCTCCTGCTGGGGCAGGTAGGGACCAATCACTGTCCTCCCGCATTTTAGGGAGACACGTAGCGACATCTTTGAGTGCTTCTCTAAAAGTTCATTTCCTTTCCCCAGGGGGAATGAGCCATACAGAACACACGGACTCTTTCTAGAGAAATACTCACTACTGTCCTTCCTTCCTCCATAAATCTCCTCACCTTCTCTCACATATGCTTAAGGTGGGTGATGATATGGATGAAAAACCATCTCACGTTCTCTTATGGGGACTAAAAAGTGATCTGGGGTCTGTGGATCTTGTATTTAGCTAAAACTGCGACCACAAGAAAACTTGCGTTTAACATCTTTTCTCACTTGATTTTTTTTTTTGTTTACAAAGGCTCTTTTTTGTTTCTTCTTTTCAGTTTCCTGATCTTTGTTAAAATATCTTTCAATTTATCAGAGACCTCAAAGCAGTAATTTTGTTTCTTCTGCTTCCTTTATTCTCTGTTTTAAGTTCCCCTTTTGTCTGTTTACTTTGGAGTCTATTTTACATTAGAAGCTTTCCTCCTTGCCTAGCAATTCTTGATTGTCTGTTATCATTGAAAAGTGAATTACTAGTGTCTGGTGTATTAGAAGGGAAATAAACTTGTGGTTTCATGTATCACGTGTAACTGGAAGTTCTCTTGGGCTTTGGGGTCATAAATTGACCTTTTTCAAAAATGGTTATTTGTTTTGAGAGAGTATGCGTGTGTGTGTGTGTGTGTGTGTGTGTGTGTGTGTGTGTGTGTGTGCGAAAGTGGGAGAGGGGCGGAGAGAGGGAGAGGAGAGAGAGAATTCCAAGGAGGCTCCACGCTGCCAGTGCAGAGCCCGACGTGGTGCTCGCTCGCACAAACCATGAGATCAGGACTTGAGCAGAAAGTCGGAGTCTACCACTTAACCAAGTGAGCCACCCAGGCAAGCGGACCTTCGTTTTTAAGTCTTATCACTGCCATTAATCCATTGTGGGGCCGTGGCTCATGTTTTGTCCCTTGGTTTGTCCCCAGGTTCTTCTCCTTGGTGTGCGGCTGAAGGTTTAGCATCAAAATGCATGACCTTCCATTACCCAGGATAATACAGGTTTTCTGAAGACTTCCCAAATGAAAGCTTTCAAAGTTACAGGCAAAACATCTCATATAAAAAGGGGTGAAATACAATATATCAATTAAACTTACGGCATCTACTTTTCCATTCTAGGCATACAGTCATTTTGAATAAGCTGCAAACAAAAACAGACACAAAACCAACCAACCAACGACGACAACCACCACCACCACCACGCCTCGGGTATTTAAATCGAGCACGTGACTGTTGTAAGTTTACGGTCACCCCTAGATTACTCTTGTTGAATATGAATGTTAGGTCACAGACGGACAAATTCACATGTTGGCTAAAAGCACCACATTTTCAGAGTCAAACTGTGGTAGTGTATTTCCAAAACTGGTCACAGCACTCCCAACCCCATCCCTTAAGTCCTTTTGCAGGACGAGCACACTACCCCTCCGTCCAAAGAGACTGTTGAGTGTATTTCTCCTCCCCTTGAATCTGGGCTGACCCTGTGATTTGCTCTGGCCAACGGATGTGGTGAAAACGACGGCTGTGTGATTGCCAGGTCCGGCTCTCCAAAGATCATGCGGCTTCTGTTTCTGCCCCAGGCCTCCATGTAGTCAGCACGGGGGACTTTATCAGACAGAGGCTATGTGGAGAGCACCTCAGCTGACAGACGACAGGACCAAGGCCCCAGGCTATACGTGAAGCCTTACTGGATCCTCACAGATAACCTGTTATACCCAGACCACCTCAACGGAAGTAGAGACAAGCTGTACCTGGCTGAATCCTGCCTGAATTTCTCATGCACAGAATCATGAACAATAAAATGGTTCATGTTTTCAGCCCCTATGTTTGGGTGAGGTTGTACAGCAACAGAAACAGTGGCTAGCCCACTCTAGGAGAACCACTTCGAGCAAGGATTCATAACTCAGGCAGTATTTGGAGTGTCTATACTTCTGAGCCTTATCGGGGAATGGAATCCGTCGGTTTCATCTGATTCTTAATGGAGTCTTTGTCTCCAAAAGGACTAAGAAGCACCGATTTATGGGTCACTCAAAGTTAAACACCATCGCCAACAAAGGTTTTCATTTTGTTTATGAAAATAATACATGCTATGCTAGTAAAAGAATAAGAGTACAAAAGTATATTCAATAAAAGACTGCCCCAAAAGCCCGGGAAAAAAAATTGGTGTGCATCCTCCCAAAGTACATAAATACTATGAATTTATTTGGAGGAATTAAAATGGTATTGGTGCATTCATACACACGTGTCTCTCTGCGTATGTATATTCATATATAAATGAATGACTCTGCTGAGTATAAAAGTCAGATCTTTGAAATATGATACAGTAGTTTGCTGTTTGTCTATGAACCTTTGATGAGAACCTAATTTTGTTTTGTGGTCATATATAGCAATATTTTATTTTATAGCTCCTGCATTTCATGTCCCTCCCGGAAAGGTCCTCCCTTCTTTAGCATCAAGTACACTCATGATTTCTTACAGAACTTTGTGTAGGAAGGTTTTTTTTTTTCTCCCATTACCATCATGTATCCCTCCATGATTTATCTAAAGTGTAGCTCAGGTGGAAGGAATGGAGCAGAAAGCTTGCTTTATTTCTCTTCCAACACGTATTAAAGAGTATACCGTCTCGCCATTTGATTGGCCAGCTCACGTACTGACCTCCCCGATGTACTTGGGACCACCTCTAGACTCAGGGCAGCCCCACCCGTCTTGCTACTCCCACGCCACTGGCTCACTGTTTGAATTGCCACTGCTTACGATGCACTTTATATGGAAAGAAGGTCTTACCCTCTTGGTCCCTTTTTACAAACTTGTTGCCTTGAACTATGATCATCTTTTCCTTTTTTCCAGATGAGCTTAAGAATCATTACATCAAAGTAGCACCCATCCTCCCACTGCCTGCACCCACAAACTCCCCAATCAAGTTTTTTAGTTTGGAAGGTATCACATTGAACTCAGAGCTCATTCAGGGGAGAAGCCGGGACTTTGTAACACTGAGCCCTCTTGACCCAAGAACAAGGTATCTTCACATGTACTCAAGAAGCACACGGCTGATGGCACAATTTAAAATTTTTCTTCGTTTGGTCTCTGTTAAGCGTATCCTAGATATGTTAACGTGTTTTGGCAAAAAAAAAAAAAAAAAAAAAAAAGGAAGCAGTTTATGACACAAGTAGTTAGGTACCTCTGGCTTGGAGGAAGCAAATACATTACTGCTCTATCCAAGCGGTCAAGTTCCCATTGGGGAAACGTGTCTCACACAACTTATTAGAAGAATGCCCTGCTTAACTCTGGGATAATTGCAGTTGACTGCCTTTATCGTTTCCAAAACTTGTCCCAGGCTTATTGTGCCCAGGACTGCGGGATCTGCCCTGCAGATTGAGGCAGATTTCCTCAGAGACGCTATAACGCTTAGAAAAACAACACTCCCCAAAAGAAACCCAGAGCTCCTTTGATGAGTTTATACAGCTTATCATTTGAAGGAGGATACAGATGAAAAAAAAATACTTTTAAGTAGCAATGATGGGTGGATACCTCAATATGTCTCTGTTCTGTAAATCAAAGTATTCTGAAGGGATTAAGTGAAGGACATCAAGGGTTTACCTGGGCTCATAATACATGCTTCAAGAGTGAAAGAAGAAATAGTTGGGTGAATTCACTGGGAGAGAAGCCAAATATCGTCTCGGGTCAAAATATGTATGTAAATCCTAGGTTTCAGAAAAAGCCCCTTTAGCACTTTGAAAAACACGTTAACATCAATAATTCTACCTGTGTACCCACACAAGTGGAAGCCTGGATTCTAAATACTACTTTGGCACTAAGAAGTCAAGCATAAGAGGGGCGCCTGGGTGGCTCAGTCGGTTAAGCGTCCGACTTCGGCTCAGGTCACGATCTCGCGGTATGCGAGTTCAAGCCCCGCGTCGGGCTCTGTGCTGACCGCTCAGAGCCTGGAGCCCGTTTCAGATTCTGTGTCTCCCTCTCTCTCTGCCCCTCCCCCGTTCGCTCTGTCTCTCTCTGTCTCAAAAATAAATAAGTGTTAAAAAAAAAAATTAAAAAAAAAAAAAAAAAGAAGTCAAGCATAAGAATTTAGAAAGAATGAAGTAGATGTTTGCCATGATGAACAGTTGAAAACAAAACTGTGGGGGTAGCACAGTATGGGGAAGGAGCTAGAAACAGTGGGTGGGGGGTTGCTGCATTGGTAATGGAGTTAGAGCAAGAAAGCCCTTTAATGGCCAATCTTTAGACTGTGTGTTTTGGCCTCGGTAAATTCCTTTTCTGTAGCCATAATACTGCGGAAGAGTTCCCAAAGATGATCAGACAGGGATTCAAACCGAAGCTGGTATGAGGGCATAATGCAGAGAAAATAAGACCTTCTGGGGCAGCGGTAAGACCTTATGAACCTTTTAAATTGACTACAACATTTTGAGAGAAAATATGAAGGTATGAAGAAAAAAAGAAAACACCCTAACAGTCTTTTTAATTTTTTTTTTTTAACGTTTATTCATTTTTGAGACAGAGAGAGATAGAGCATGAATGGGGGAAGGTCAGAGAGAGAGGGAGACACAGAATCCGAAACAGGCTCCAGGCCCTGAGCTGTCAGCACAGAGCCCGACGCGGGGCTCGAACCCATGGACCGCGAGATCATGACCTGAGCCCAAGTCGGACGCCCAACCGACTGAGCCACCCAGGCGCCCCCCAAAAAAACAGGCTGATGATCTTCGATGACAGCATAGAATTTATGGTGGAAAAGAATCCTGAGGCTAGAACAGATGATGGGCGAGCTGTAGAGGTCGGGAGACCTGTGGGGCCAGAAATATCTCAGCACCTCTTGCCTTGGTCTTTTCTAGATTAATGTAGCAAGGGATCCAAAAGCAACATACCCATTAGCAAAAAAGGTGGTCCTTATCGCTTTCATTTTTAGATGACTACAGAGAAAATATCCATGATGCTCCAGAAATAGAACCACAAGCCTCTGACCTCCCAAATTCAGTTAGGATATCAAGATATCCTTAGTTACTCTCTGCAGTGAATAGTTTCAGGCTGTGTCACCTTTTCAAAACAATAACAACAACAACAACAACAACAACAACAACAACAACCAGCCTGAGAGTGTATCCTGAACGAATAAAGGCCTGAAATCTACATAATGCAGGATCCGCTGTAAACATTATATTTTACTTCCGGAATGTAAAACTCCCAAACTCCACACACACAGTGTTCGCTTCAGGGTCCTATCACTTTCTCGTGGGGACCCGTGCCTTTTCAGGCGGTGGTGAAACCTGCTGTTAAGGAGAAGAAAGCCAAAACTTCCTGGGGATGCCTAGCATCCTAATGACCCGAGTTCCCTGGCCCATAAGGAAAAGACCCCCAGTCACAGGCTTGTGTGGTGCCTGACCACGCCTCAGTATGGGCTGGTCAGATGAGCTTGTCTGGGCTGAGGGCTGGAGGATGGACATGAACTCAGAACACGCTGAAAGGGAGCACAGGTAATGAACTTAGGAGCCCTACCCAAAATGCGGCAGCCGGCTTCCAAATATTCGGGTTCCCTCACCGCTGAGACCAGTACGGCCACACTGGAGGAGGAAAGCTGGTTATTCTCCCGTGAAGGAGATGGAGGCTGTTGAGAAGATTCTATGAAGAGGTGGTTATCTGGTGGGAAGTGCCTATGGCATCACACTGGGTTCCAGGAGAATCATGGGGCTGAGAGGGCAGAATCACAGGA
Organism: Panthera leo; assembly: GCF_018350215.1. Classification (NCBI taxonomy): domain Eukaryota; kingdom Metazoa; phylum Chordata; class Mammalia; order Carnivora; family Felidae; genus Panthera; species Panthera leo. The sequence continues at coordinate 141,397,204 of NC_056687.1, read as the reverse complement.
TCGCAAAGGGGAGAGAGTCAGGAAAGGGTCATGTCAATTCCCGTATGCTTCATGTGCCCCCACGTTTTGCAAGACAGAACTGTACCATCAATTTAAACTTGCTAACTTTTATAGAAGCATTTCCGTTTATCTATCCGGCGTGAGAACACAAATACATGGGCCCAGTGTATCACTGAAAACTATCTGTAGTCTCACCGTTAATAAGAATTCACAGCTCACTCAGGTCTTCTTACATCTGCCTTACTAATCAGTAATCAAACACAAACATGGAGTTCAGGGGAAAGACACGGGCTCGAGTTCCTATAAGAGCCGGGAGCTGCAAGAGTTAAAACAAAAGGTTGGTGAATGGACACGGAAAGAACATTAAGGATATAGCCCGAGGACAATGGTGGAAAAAAAAAAAATCAAAACCTTCCTGAAATTCCCCTCTGTCTCACAGGTTATGAGAGAGTCTTAAGGCGATAATTTTTAAATGTGGGGGCCACTTACAATTCTGCTAAGCACTGTTATAGTTGCCCCGTGGTTGGGTAGAATTCATTCTTTCGGGAAGACCAAAGAATGGCATTTTCTTCCAAAGAGTCCCCTCTTTAATAAGGACTGAAGCAGATCGCTGTCATTGTTCTAGATAATGGATTACCTATACATACATTTTCAAGTGTAATGACACTCTTGCTTATTAAAGACCTCTCAGCTGAAGGGGCAGAATATTATGAACTGGCCAAGCCATTCATTTTCTTGAATATGTTATTCAGTATTTTATGCTAAACCAGCAATACACCATCCATTTTAGTACAATGATCCTTATGTTCAATAAAATTGAAGTGTCGCATCATAAATCATTATAGTCATTTATTTTACATTAGACACATTAGCCACTATATTCCATAATCTATTACAATAAGGTGGATTTAAATGTACCCCAAGGAACTGCAATAATAACTCGAGAACCAAATATAGCAATTTATGGATAAAATATGCTTAACCTAAAACTGCACTAGCTATCGTGACGGCTGTGAACTCCGAATGGAATTTAGTGCTGATGGCGACGGAACTCAGCTACATACGGAGGAGAAAAGGGGGAAAGAAATGGCAGACTCATTTTCTGTTCATCAGTTTACAAAACGTAGAAGATTAATAATTACACAATTAATCAGTGAGACAGACAAACTTTACGGGGGGGGGGAGGGGAAGGCACACTCAAGGGAAACTTTTTCCGAGTGAAGCATGTTCCCGATCTCGAGTTAACCATTCAACAGGATGCCTGTTGTTTCCATCTACGGTGGTGTCCCAGAAAACATCGCCAATCGAGAATCATTCCACTAATCCCAAACTTGTGAATAATCAAACAGAGGCTGGAGGGTGTGAAGAAAAATGTTTGCACGCCTAATTAAAAGTGTAAAAGAGGTGCCAGGAGAATGCTTTCATACAGGGAACTCTCTAAAAGCACGCTGAAGTTGATAGGAGGTGTAGTTCTACTTAGATGATTACACATCCTTATCAATTAATGAAGCGTTTCCCCCAATGATCTCTTCCAGATCATATTTTATTAGCCTACTCCCATTTGCCTGTAGGTTTCTAAAAGCCATAAAATTGTGTTGTATAATTCAGATTCTTCACTGATTTGGCATTCGCCCACTTAGTCACACAGAGCGAGGTCTTGTTTGTAATTTCAGGGAAACGATTACTATCCATCTGCTGACACTCTTGGGCTCCTCTCTTGGAAATCTCAAGTCTACTGATCGTGAAAAGGAGACTGGCTTTATTATGTTACCTGATACGAAATCCTTGCTGTTTGGGATTATTACAAAATGTGGTTATTGCTGTGTTCATTCTGAGATAGCATGGCCCAGAATTGCCAAGGTCAGTTGTTCCTCAGGAAATGAGGGAACAGATTAAACTACTCCCCCCCCCACCGAAGGTCACTCACCTTTCCTTCCACCCATCCACCCTCCCGCCTACCCACTCATCCAACCATCTAATCATCCACTCATCAACCAATGATCCAGCTAATGAATATCCAACGTCCATTTAATGCCTTCTCTGTGTCAGACACAAGGTAGATACTATGGATACAGTGGAGAACAAAACACAGCAGCTACTCTTATAACAAGATACCTTTAATTATTGCATTATTCTTTTTATCTATGCAAACGTGGATTTTTTTTACGCTAATTAGAATCAGCAAATCCTTATGGTTAGCTCTGAGTTTTCTCTCAGTTAGCATTTATAGAGTTGTAAGTTCCTACGGAAGTAAAATTCTGAGGGGAAAGAGAAGTCCTGGTTTGGCCCATGTGGCTAACCCGAAGCGAACCGATTCTCTCTTGGATTCTCACTGCTTCATCTGTACACTGAGGGGATCAACCAAGTAGTTTCTAGGGTTCCTTCTCCAATTCTAGGGTTTGAATGACTTTCGCGGTCCCTTACAATAAAGTGTCCCATTTCTGAAAATGTCTCCAGTACAGAAAAAAGACAAAGGACGACATCTCATCGTCGTACGGGTTAGTCCTCTGCAACGCGGTTTGTACTGTTTTGTCGTTTCTTTTCACCATTTATGGCCAACATCCCATCTGCTGTTCTCTCATCGATTTCCAGTACAGTTTAGGGTCCTAAAATATTATTACGATCTGACTACAGCACAGTACCAAAAGTGGTCGTCACCACTATTCTATTCCTCTTTTAGCATCAGCACCGTCCTGGGTTCCTCTGCTACCGATGTGTCTGAATTATACATGATTCCGCTCGGGCACGCTTTTCCAAATGAAATAAAATTTCATTTTCCGTTTCTAGTTCTAATCCCACTAGATTCCTTGGCCTAAAATATTTACAGATACTACTTTGAACCATTTTTTTGGAATTTGGTTCTTTTTTTTTGTAATTTTTTAAATGTAGATTTATTTTTGAGAGCGAGCGCGCGCGCGCGCGCGAGAGAGAGAGGGCGGGGGAGGGGCAGAGAAAGAGGGAGACACAGAATCTGAAGCGGGCTCCAGGCTGTCAGCACAGAGCCCGACATAGGGCTTGAACTCACAAACGGTGAGATCATGACCTGCGCCGAAGTTGGACGCTTAACTGACTGAGCCACCCAGGCTCAGGGGTTTGGTTCTATCACGGGTGTTGTGTGTGGTGCCTACAGGGATTCTGAATTGTGCTCAGTGACAGTTCAGGCTTTCTTCTAATACAGTATGTCATCTTTTACGTATCTGTCAATTACAGAGAAAAATGATACTTCCTATCTCTCAACAGATAGAGCAGAAAATATGTAAATACAAAAAGTACCTATGGATATAATGGCCCTCAGATTAACCTGTGGCTCAACTAGGTGCCACGTCTAAAAAGCTGACTGAGGATGATAGGCATCTGTTTATACCAAATATTTAGGCCGAATTCAGAAATAGACAAAATTTTCCGAGCATATTCTTTTAAGCAGAAAAAGAATATGGATCAGAGTTCAGTTGGGAAAGCAACTCTATTCTAGGCGACCCAAGAGAATGAATTTAATACAGTTGCTTTTCACCAGTGTTTTATAAGAGCTGAAAACTGAATGGGGCAGTGACAGGCAGGAAGCCACTAACCATCCTAGGCCTGGAGGGGTAAAAGGAAGGGACGATGTTAACAACGGCCTTGCCAATGCCTCCTTTTGGCCAAACAAGGCTGGAAGAAAGGAGCTGAGGGGGAAGTTAGTGAGGCTCAAGCTTAAGGGCCTCTTACCATGTAGAGACCGCTTACAAGGCCTCCTAAGGGCCTGAGCAACTTGTATCCATGGTTCTACACAGAGGACTTGAAAATATGCCATTTTAATTCCCGGTTCTGACGGCTGTCTGTGCTCTGACATCCCCTGTACCACACCTCCTCTCTCCAAATAGGGGCATTAGAGTGGTCTGGGGTATGCTTAAAGGGCTGGTTTGGGGAAGTTGATTTAGTTGGTGTCTAGTGGGACATATGCACATGGCTCACACTTATTTCTGTGTGGAATTAAGTCTGGTGTGGTCGCCAGGAGGACTGGGGGTTCCGAGAACCCCGGAGTACGTAGAGGATGGCGATGCCTGCAGACATCAGCCTGTCCCACCCCCCCTGAGAATCTTTTCACCTCCTTCACGAATTTTAAATGTCCCACCAGACATTCAGATAGGTGAAAAGTGTTGTTTCGGATGTCCGAATGGCCTGCGGTAAAACGTGAGGGTCCACCAGGCCGTTGGCCCCGGCTCTCCCCTCGATGTCTCACCGCGAGGATGCCAACGACGAAGCAGTAGATTGCGACATGAGAAACCCAAACTGCCTTAAACTCTTCTAGCTTTTCCAGGAAAGCAGCCTGACAGGGGCTTACCCTCAAAGGAAATCGATCCTAAAAATTTACATAACCACACCGATAAGGAGTTGAGAATGGAAACTTTTCTAAACTGTCATTAATAAAAAAGTGAATTCTAACCAACATACTGAGGGAAGATGGAATTATATTTCTGCTTCTGTCTCCAGCAAGTTATTTCCTAGGAAAAGAAAGTCAAAGAGTGTAAAGCCAAAGATTCTAGGAAGAAAGTATGAGAGAGAGATCTCGACAGCAAATAAAAACAGATCTTATTTTTCTGGCTTTCAATATTTTATTTATTCTGTTTTTTCTCATTCTAAATTTTTAAGATTTGTAATCTGTCGTGATTTTTTTTCTCCGTAAAAATAAACACTCTTTTTGTACATAATTTTGTATTTATCATTTTAAATTATTTTTATAAAAGAGAGCCCCCAAAGTGCATGAACTTTAGGCTCTACCAACCTGCTGACACAGGGGCTTGGGAAATGTATTTTATAGTGGTCGCCTTGAGGGGCACCTGAGTGGCTCAGTCAGTTAAGCGTCCAACTTCAGCTCAGTTCATAATCCCACAGTTTATGAGTTCGAGCCCCACATCAGGCTCTGTGCTGACGGCTCAGAGCCTGGACCCTGCTTCAGATTCTGTGTCTCCCTCTCTCTCTGCCCCTCCCCTGCTCATGCTCTGTCTCCCTCTCTCTCTGTCTCAAAAATAAACATTAAAAAAAAAGTTTTATAGTGGTCACCTTGTGCAACACATACAGCACAGGGGAAGGATGTGGAGTGGATCTGAGAGGCAAAAGGCAAGAGATACTCACTACAGGATCTTCCGGAGCTCATAGCTTCTTCTGGAGGGCCAGAGAACTAGGCTTGGAAGTTACACAACCAGAGATAGTCGCTAACATCATACCAGAGAATGGAGGAAGCCCAGATGCTTCCAATAATGGGCACACACATCCCAGCTCACATCCCAACAAACCGATGATAGGTTTTGAATGGTACCAGTGACACATCTGCCATGCTGTCCCCAGACATGACATGTGGCTCTTGCAAGATGAACGGCACACACGTGTTTCTTCGGGTTGCAAGCTAGGTTCAGCCTAAGTCTGGTTCACCTCTGTTTTATTGGAGGATGAGGGTCCCTCACTTGTGCCCTAGATGCTAGGGATGCTTGAAAACTAGATAGGTTTCCTTATCCCCATAAGATGGGAACTTTCAAAGAAAGAAATAATGTTGAAAGAACAAGTAACAACGACAACAAAATGCCAAATACCCACTGGAGTGCCGCCATTATCATTCCTTTTATAGAGAATGAAATAGAAATGGGGGCATTACGGATGAAAGTAACCGCCCATGATCACACAGCCAGAAATTGGTAGAGCCCGGAGGCTGCCTCCAGATGTGAGGACATGAATTCAAATGCCTGAAGAATCCAGTGAGTGATACAGAGGGGTAGGTTAAAAAAAATAACAGCACAGACACGATGAGAAACATCAACTGATCCTTGGACTCCAGGACAGGGGACAACACGGAGTGGTGGGGACTGTGGCAAACTACAAAGTGCATGTCTGTCTAAGAGAGACAGCTGCTCCTAAGCCCTTGGTGCTTATGGTCACGTGGAAACACTGGTCAGTGGGACCAGGGGGTGCCAATTAAAAAATTTTTTTAAAATGTTTGTTTATTTTTGAGACGATGCAAGAGACAGAGTGTAAGCGGTGGAGGGGCAGACAGAGGGAGACTCAGAATGTGAAGCAGGTTCCAGGCTCTGAGCTGTCAGCGCAGAGCCCGACGCGGGGCTCGAACTCACGAACCGTGAGATCGTGGCCTGAGCCAAAGTCGGGCACTTAACTGACTGAGCCACCCAGGTGCCCCAGAGGGGGTGCCAATTTTAAGAGAGAAGCCACATATCCAGATTTTATGAAAAAACATCCTGATTTTTAAATCTGGTTAAAAACTGAATAAACTGTAAATATTGTTTGGGCCATAATTGCACAAGCTCATCTACTACTAGATTATGACCTCAGGCGTCTGATTTGCAATTTCTGCTGCAGAGTGAGCCCATGCCCTCCAAACTACATTGCTATTCTATCTCTGTCAAGTGGATCACTTTTTATAAACCCACTGATAACTCACAGGCTTTGCGTTTCCTCTGTACTTGACCAGACCAGAGTTAGGACTGAGATTCTTAAGGCCCTGACTTTGCTGCTTATTAGCTGTGTCATCTAGAGTGCGTCCTTAACCTTTCCGCATTTTAGTTTCTCATCTATAAAATGAAGATTAAAAAAACAAAAAACAACAACAACAAAAAAACACCACTCTGCAGACCTCCTAGGGTTGTTACGGGAATCAAATGAAATAATGCCTCTGAATGTGTTTTGAAAACTATCAAGGTCTATAGAAGAGTCAGCTTATTATTTTTAATAATCTTAATTTTCCAAAAGGTTATTAGCTAAAATTCCCCCTTCCCATTTATAGAAAATAACACATTAATTTTTCTGCTGTTTCTGATTCTACCCCCATCGTCCTTGGCATTTCATAAATGATTGCCTCGGATTCAATACATTCATTAACCACTTCCTCTTACGCTGCGGGAAACAACTCATCTGCGGCAACCAACTTCCATTTTGAACACGACATTTATTTTTTCATGTATCTTCTTGCTTTCCTTCTTTCTCAGCTAAATACGACATGAGTGACTTTTGTTTTCACTTGACTTTTTCTTGGAGACTAGAAGTTAACTTGAAGGAGGGGACGGAAGTACGTAGGTCAGCTCAGAGGCCGAGCAAGGGCAGCTCGAGTGTGTGTCTTCACATCCCCTACTGTCATACCTTGTGTTTTTCTGAAGAGTTTGTGTCATGAGCCTGAACGGTCTATGTCCCATATGTGCCTCGGGGAAAGCCATTCTCATTGAAAGCCAAAATAAACCCATCACTTATATAAAGGATGGAACCCATTTGGCAAAGGTATTCCTGTCCACATTTTCCTTCTCCACATGTCTTGTTACAGCCCAAACTCCCCCGGCATCCCCATGGAGCCCTTAACGGACCCGTTTATATTGATGTGCAATATCTGCCATCAACACAAGGAATGTCCAGGGAGGTACATCTATAATTCGATACTGCAGCTATCGTTCATTAAATAAAAGCTGTAAACAAATGGCGAATCTGCGATAAAAGGCCCATGTCGGCAAAGATCTTTCTTTTTTAACCAAAAAAACTGGGGCACCTCGGTGGCTCAGTTGGTTAAGCATCTGATTCTTGGTTTCGGCTCAGGTCATGATCTTACAGTTTGTGAGTTCGAACCCCACATCAGGTTCTGTGCTGACAATGCAGAGCCTGCTTGGGATGCTCTCTCCTGTCTCTCTCTGTCCCTATCCCAGTTGTGCCCTCTTTCTCTCTCTCAAAACAAATAAACTTAAAAAAAAAAAAAAAAAAAACCACTCTATCCAAAAAACCAAAAACCAGCAAGGCCTTTTCAGTAGAGAAGGAAATGAAGATATCTTTTACTACACACCTAGATGGCTGGTATTCTATCTTTGAAAATTTCTGTCACTGAATTCTTCTAAAAATTGTCTGCACTGGGCTAGTCCGAATCTGGTGCTTATTCCGACTCTCTGTTCTTGCCGGGTGGGACTCCACTGTGTTTTCATCATCTACGACATTCAGTTTTTCTTTGCCTTCCCTGAAGTTGTTCTCCCTGTCTGATCTGCCTCTCCTTCCCTACCTAGAATCGTCAATCCTTCCAAGCCGGGCATAGTTCAATGGCCTCTATGATGGCTTCCTTGATTACCCTCATCCCGTCTACACCTCCCTGGTCCCTGACTCTGCTGCACAATTCAGCACGATACGTTGTGCCCTGGGATCTAAATGCTGCTCTCATCTAACTGCATTTTAAGTTCAGGGCCATCATGTATACTTTTTCTCTGGTCTCCAGAGCGTCTACTCTAAGGCTGTACTTGGCACAGAATAGGAGCTCAGTAAATTTACCTACATGGAAATTCTGAATGGGGCATGTGGGGAGAGGAGGGTTCCACAACAAGATGGAAATCCCTGTATGTCCAGGCTTTTAGAGCTTAAGAGTTTCAGAGGAAAAACGTGTGAGCAGACACAGGGGCTCAGAGATACAACGCTGCCTTGGGAAGTGGTGAGTATCCTGTTTCTGAAAGCCTTAAAACACAGGCTGGACAACCACTGGCACGAACGGGATAGAGTGAAATCGAGCAAAAGTGGAAACGGGTAAGGGAAATAGTGGCCCAGACAGGTAAAGTGGTCAACCCAAAGTCACACAGCCGGTGAGTGACAAAACTGGCGATTTATTTGCTTAATTTTTATTTCGTTTTGAAAGAAGGCAAGTGGGGAAGGGGCAGAGAGAGAGGGAGACACAGAATCCAAAACAGGTTCCAGGCTAGCAGTGGTCAGCACAGAGCCCAAGGTGGGGCCTGAACCCACGTCGTGAGCTCATGACCTGAGCTGAAGTCAGATGCTTAATCGGCTGAGCCACCCAGGTGCCCCCAAAGTGGCACTTTAAATCCTGGCTCTCCTACTCCTCGCCTGGCCTCTCTGTTACACATTCATTGATCATCATGCGTCTGAAGATGCTCTGTCCAAATGCACTACGTTCTATCCGCCACATTGTACTGGGAGGAGTCCGGTCTGGTTTGGCCATTGCAATGTCCAACCCCTGTATTCCTCAAGGATAGAAAGAGACTTGTGTTTTGTTCGCTGTGACAGTCCAAGTGCGTTCACATAGTAGGCACTACACAAAGAGCTGACTAATGCGATATGAATGAGTGATTGGAAAATTTGAGTGTCAGATAGGCAAAACCACTCCCAGATGTTGCAAAAGCAACAGCCAAATAGCCTCCACTTATAGAAACAAAGGATTATTTCTCATCCAGGTTCCGTGTCCATCCTCTGAGCAGGGGACTGTGCTCCATGCCACCTTATTCTGGGACCCAGAGCGACAAAATAGCCACTATCCTGAAAGCTGGTCACCGTACCAGAGAGAGAGTTCTGTGGGTTAAATTTTTTTTAATGTTTTTTAATGTTTATTTATTTTTGAGAGCGAGCGAGCAAGAGGGGGAGAGCAAGCAGGGAGAGAGGGAGACAGAATGTGGGAGTGGGGCAGAGAGGGAGGGAGACACAATCCGAAGCAGGCTCCAGGCCCTGAGCTGTCAGCACAGAGCCCAAAGCGGGGCTCGAACTCGCGAATGGTGAGATCACGACCTGAACCAAGGATGGACGCTTAATTGACTGAGCCACCCTGAGACGTCTGCGGGGTTTTGAATTGGCACTTCAGTGACAGTCTTGGAGTGACACACATCGTTTCCATATTCCCAATTCATTGGCCGGATTGCGTCCTCTGGCCTGGCAATCCTACCCGGCTGCTGAAAGGAAGAGAGTCAGAAATATGTGTAGAACAGCATTTATGATTCCCATAAAGAATCTTAGCTTTTAGCTACTTCCCTTCCATTTACAGAAGGTAAAGGAGGTTGGAGGAGAATAATTAGTCTGGAAGAAGCCACTGTTCGCATGGATGGATGAAGAGAGGAAGAACGAGAGACATTCGTTTTCTTCCTTCCCAATTAAGAAGCAATTATCAGAAGTTAAGGAATCAGGCTCCATTGTGAAAATAACGGCATAGTGCAGGCAGGTACGACCGGGGACGGAAAGGGAACAAAGGTAGGAAAACAGCAGGATAATTTCCTATCTATCAGCAAAGGTAATGTACTTGAAGTTATGGACCGAATGTCTTATCCCCCCAAAATTCACAGAGTGAAGTCCCACCTTAGTCCCAACTCCAAAGGTGAGGCCTTTGGAAGGTAATTAGGTTTAAATGAGGTCACGAAGCCGGGATCCTCCTGCTGGGATTAGCACCCTTACAAGAAGAGGAAGACAGAGAGGTCTCTCTTCATCCTTACGCAATGAAAGTTCATGCCAGAACACAGTAAGAAAATAGCTGCCTGCAAACCCGGAAGTGGGTTGTCACCAGGAACTGAATCTGCGAGCACCTGGCCTTGGAGTTCCCAGCCTCCAGAACTGCGAGAAACCCATGCCTGCTGTCTAAGCCACCTGGTCTCTGGGTGGTCTTTTGCCATAGCAGTCTGAGCAGATCAAGACAGTTGATTTCATGCCCAATCTGATTCACCAGTGAGATGTGGTCTCCTCAAAGGCAATTTAGAGCTTACGGTAGCAGAAATATTACTTCCGGAACGACGGAGGTGATGATGATGCTAATTCCCCCTTGGTAGAACTGCATTGGGAATACTGCATTTGTACCCGGTGTTGGACTCACGCGTCTGGACGATGTTTTTTGGTTTTTCAAGGGCTTGGTTTTTCAAGGGCTCGATACTCTAGCATAAAAGGAACAAAGGAAGAGAACGGGAATATCTAACTCGAAGGAGAAAACACTAGGGGGAAAACAGTGATGGCTTTCAATCCCGGAATGATTAACCGTGTTGGAGACTGTTCGTACTTGTTCCCACGTCTGCAAAGCAGAGGAATCTGACCATTGGAAAGAACCTGTGAGGAGATGTATTTTCATTTGATACAAGGAAGGATTCCTAACAGAACTATCAAAATACAGAATGGCAGGCTTCAAAATCGTTTTCCCAATACTGGAAATGTTAGTGGGGGTAATCAAACATCAGTCAGTTGGGAAGTAGGATTGGGTGATTTCTCATTAACATTCCATCTCACTCAAAAATCCGTGATTTAAAATTCATAACTTAATCTTCTCTTATGCTAGCTGCTTGCAGTGCAACTCTGAAAAGCAGCTGTACCTACTCTTGGCCACCATAACGGAGGAGAAGATTTTAAAGGAACAAAATACTTAGGCCAGGGATTTGCAGTTTTTTTCTTTTTTCTGTGAAAGGCCAGACAGTAAATATGTTAGGCTTTCACAGAAGAATATAGTAAAAGGAAACAGATTTTCAGGAAAGGTGTTTGTGCTGCACTTTCAAAGCTGGCTCATGGCGTGCCATAAGAAAACAAAAATCTCAACCACACGTGCCACTGGGGCATTCCCGTGTTGACGGAGAGACTTTTGAGATTGGTAGTAGTTATGCAACAAAATCAGGACCATGTCAGGGACTTAGGTGGCTACGTGACAGTTCTTAACTAACTGGGAAGAATGACAGTTCCATCAGTGTTTCTGGACTCGGGCGAGACCAGACATCGGTCTCCCACCCTGGCGGAACGTGAAGGAATGGGTCTTACTGTTGGGCTCACCTACACATGCCAAGTCCTTCATGGGCCTGGACAATCAAAACTGTGTCCATCTGTAGTTCTTTCCAAGGATGAAGTCAAGACAAGCAGACAATTAAAACTGACAAATGGCTTTTGATTTGAACTAAGAAAAACGTTCATCCCACCTCACCAGCAAGCAGCATGCTTAGCTCATAATCAGGCATTATTATAATGGTATGCAAATTGTAGACACAGCAGACATTCTTTCCAACTATGTTTTCATTAAAGATTCAGCTTTTTTTTTTTCCCCCCAGAATAATAGTAAATGACATGCGAACTTCATATGAACTATAGGTCATGAAAGGATTTAGTATTGGCATTTTTAATCTAAAAAGTCTGGTGCCAGAAAATCAATATGCTTCAGTCGTAGCATTCGGATGCAATTTTCCTCACGTAACAGGGTCTCTTTCTTTCCTTCTTTCTTCTTCTTAGGCTTTTTTTTTTTTTTTTTTTTTTTTTAAAGAATGAATAATTCCTGGTTTTTCTATGAAACAAGCCGCCGTATTATAAGGTAATGACATCAATAACACATTACATGTAAACAGAAAATGAACAAAAAATCATTCAAGGCCCTTTTGAAACTGGAGTGCTTTTCATCAGCACTATTACAGGCTCCATTCACATTATCGGATTGAACCATCCTGCATAACCGAGGCGCTGACAAGTCCTGATTACCCAATAACTCCTGTATCCCTTTCAAGCAGGTTCACCGAGAGGACAGGAATACCAGGCCTTCCTGGGGGGCAGCCGGCCTGCCACGGAGACCCAATCAGTGGAACCCCACGGCCGCTCACTCCCCTCTGCCGAAAACAGGGTGCTGCTGCACATCTTGGCATGGGACCGGCCTTTCCTCCCAGGTTCTTAATTGTTTCCCATAACAACTGCTTAGAATACAGTCAAGGCGGGGGGCGGGCTCAGCCTCCTCCACTCTTCCCCCACAAATACTCACAACGGCTCCACTTAGGTCACCTGTGTGTCACTGAAGTGCGTGCCAGAATCCAAAGAGCCTGGGCACTGGGGACAAGAGGGGAACCGGACAGGCTGAAATCACTTGACGTATTTGACTGTTTCAACCAACCGGTCCCTTGCCTTGTGCTGCTCACCCTTCAGTGCAACTGCTGAAGACCGTTCTCTCTGTTGTGTATGCCACTGGGGGACATTGTACTCTTTCGGAAGAAATTCCGGTCGGAGCCGAAGCGCTCTCTGCCACTCAACGAATGGGGCTTCAGAGGACACCGGTGCTCGGGTGTGGCAAAGGGAAAGCCCGTACAGGTGGGCTGGGGCCTGACCCCGCTGCAGACGCAGAGCCTCTGAGCTGGCAAGACCTGGGTTTCTTCCCTCCAGGCAACTTTTGAACCCTTGGCTGGCCATGGCAGCCTGCTGTTTGCAGCAGCCAAACCAACCTAAAGGAGCCTTTAAACAAGCAAACTGTGGTTTTGCCTTTTGGGTGGTAGATCACCATATATTTGACGTCATCTTCAGCCTGGGAGAGATCATGTTTTTCAAACAAATTTTTTGGCTTCCAGCTTGGCTCTGGGGCATTGCTGTCTGAGCCACTTGGGCTCCCCTAATTAATTCAGGCTCCAGCCCTCTTCTCCTTTTCCTTCCTTAAAACCTTTCCTCCTACGGTTAAAGTCACACACACATATATTCGCAAACACAAGAAAACAAACAGAGCACTGGGATCCTTCCTGAAATATCTGAAATTAAAATGAGGGTCTGACAGCGTGGGTTGAGGCACATCTTGGGGTCTCCTTTGCCCAGAGGAAGGGTGGGGCAGTGGTCGAGAAGGTTAAATCCCAGCTCACCACTTATTGGCTGTGTACTTGCTGAAAGTCTCCTGACCTCTTTGTGCCTCAGTTTCCTAACATGCAAAACACGTCAAAGGTTTCCAACAGTGCCTCATATAGATTAACTGCTTGTTCACTGCCAGCTATTATTGCTAATACGAACAGTAAAACTCTATGGAGAAAGCCTGAATTGCTAGCTAATGTGGCCTGGCAGAATTTGACGAGCTCTGGATTCCATCCTCAGCGTGATGGGAGTCGCCGGAGGGCTCTGGAAGCCCATCTCTAAGGGCAAGAGTAGAAGCAGGGAGGTTATTTGGTGCTTATTACGATATCCCAGATGGGTTTATAGGGTACCATGAACTTGTGGCAGTGTAGGCAGTGATTAGATTCTGGGGGACGTTCAAGTGGGAGCCCACAGGACTCATGGGGGGATTCAATATTAGGGATGAGAAAAGAGTCAAAGATTATTCCAAGTGTGGACTGACCAGATCAGTCTGGAAGAGGTCAAGGTCAATGAAAAAGTCCCAAAGAGCGAAGACGAGAGACAAGCTGAGTAATGAAGGAACAGGTCACCTTAGGCAGCCGAAGGGAGCAATACTTAGAGAACTGTAGTTCTGGCCTTGTGGAAGAGGTCAAGGTCAATGAAAAAGTCCCAAAGAGCGAAGATGAGAGACAAGCTGAATAACGAAGGAACAGGTCACCTTAGGCAGCCGAAGGGAGCGATACTTAGAGCACTGTAGTTGTGGCCGATGGTGCATGGAGGTGGGTAGTGGGATCGTGGGCAGGTGGAGGGCATTTGAAGGACATTCAAAGCAAGTAGCAAAGCCTAAACAAAGCTGTGGGAATGGAACGAACATTTCATGCCAAGAAAAGAGGAGACTAGCAGAACTGAATAAAGCAGCTTTTCTAGGAAGCACTGAAATTAAGGCCAGAACAGTCAGGTGAGCTGGGATTTGAGAGGCCTTGACTATCTGCGAGACTTACTCTGGCCCCCAGTGGGTCGGGAGTCTAGACTGGCTGGCTTCTAGGTTTAGCCGTGATCTGTGCATCACAAGAGAGTTTACTTCGCTTCGTGAACCCCAAGGAAGTTGTAAAAATACTACAAGAGATATGTCATGAAAACTCTTTTGAAATTGACATTAGGTCACCTAAAATTTACATCTTAATCATTTATACAAACACTACTTTCACTCCACATTTGGGCCGTGGAATCATCTTCTGTGCATTTTAATAACCTGAATTGAACCGAGTGTGTGCTTTCGGTTACATAATTAATACAACAAAATTACATTTTGCATAGGTACCATTTACTCTATGTTCTACATTTCTAGGTGCATTAGGCATCTACACATATTAACCATTCAGGGCTGCAGAAGCAAGGCCACTTATACTCTACTTTATGGGCAATCTAGAAGAGTTTTCAAGAGTAATTTTTTCTATTTTCAATCTTGGCCTTGGACACTAGAATGCAAGCCTTGAATAAGACACAAATTTGCTCAGAGCTCCACTTTGCAGTCTCGACTGCACATTGGAATCACGTGGGGAGTTTTAAAAACGAGTGACGGTTGCATCCTGCCCCCAGAGATTATGATCAGGGATGAGGTCTGGGCAATCAGGATGGTTAAAATCTCCTGGGGTTATTCTAACATGCTGGAGCGTTTGAGAACTCCTTTAAGTTTATTCTGCTTATTTTAAGGTTATTTTTATTTTTAAGGCAAGCAAAGGAAAGGTGCGCATGTACTCATATCCCGGAAGTCCAGGGGGTTAAACGTGTCTTCTCTCACGTTTCCGGGTGGAGGGAGCTAGAGCTAGGAAGAACTACAAGGTTTTGAGTTTTGTTTTGTTTTTCTGGAACATCTGAGCCACTCTATGCTCTTTCTCATACCAGGCACCCCTCAGCCTCAGGACTACTTTGGCTACGACCTGGCAGTATTCACAAGCCTTGTTAAACCAGTGGGCATCCACCATTATGCTTCACCTTTAAACCCTGGACTCTGCAGTCGGCAGTTAAGGAACAAGCTGAGACCAAGCCAAATAAAATAAAACAAACTAAAAACATTCTGCTAGGCTGGCGGTAGCTCTGTGGGGCACAGAAGCAACTCTACTGAAATTATGCCAGGGACTGTACTAAAAAAATATATTATGACCACTCTTCTTTTTCATGCTATTTTCTTTTTTGGAAGTTTTTTATTACAGCCAGGTTTCACAAAGTAGGGCACCTGAGCACTGATACAACGTATTTACTGATGGATGAAAGAAGACGAACACCACCACGGTAGGAATCATTTTTACACAGTGACTTTTCAATAGTGTGTGCGTGTGTGTGTGTGTCGGGGGGTGGGGGGGTTGCCTACTGGTGTCTATCCAGAGAAAAGGTCATGAAAGATCAGATAGGAAATCTGAAGTCAGACAGGAATGTGTCTTCATTTTGCATTCATTCAGTCACGGCCTTTGTTCTACTGACTCTTTGGGTCTCCAAAAATACAACGGAAGCTCAGCTTTGCCACTGTTGTTAAATACTCTGTTCTAGCTTAACTGTAGCTATTACGGAGCATGGAGGCCTGTGACAAGTATAGTCCACGGGGGTTCACGGTTAAAAGCACTTGAAGAATCAGGTGAAAGGGGCTCGGCAGGCTTGAGAGGATACAATCAGTGTCGGTTTTCTTTGCTTCTCATGTCACAATCTCTCTGAGCTTGGGGTTTCTCACCTGCAAACGGAGATAGTGATACCTCCCAAAGTTCTGCCACGTGCCTTGGGCTTCCGGCTGGAGCTGCTCCGCGGGCCGAGAGGCTGTTCGAGGAAAGGACCCAGGGGCCTCGTGGGAAAGAATTCAAAGGAATGAATTCAGGCTCTGAATAGAGCATCGGAGGGGCGCCTGGGCGGCTCAGTTGGTTAAGCATCCGACTTCGGCTCAGGTCATGATCTTGCAGTTTGTGAGTTCGAGCCCCGCATTGGACTCTATGCTGACAGCCTGGAGCCGGCTTCTGATTCTGTGTCTCCCTCTCTCTCTCTGCCCCTCCCCCACTCACACGCTGTCTCTCTCAAGAAATAAACAAACATGAAAAACACTTGTTTGATCAGAGCATTGGAGCCATTCTAAGGACAGTATGAGCCTGCCATTCAGATCTTGCAGTCCGAGTCCCCTTAGAAACCGAGAAACGACAATGTAAAGGAAGATACAGAAAATGCCATTTCTCTCTCTCTCACACACACCCAAACAGGTTTCAATAAGTGGAGTATGGTACTTTAACACCCAAACCACGAAAGGGCAGAAAAAGAGGAACTTATGCTCACAGGTCCAAGTAGGACCTCCACATGGCCCAGCTTCGATGAGGACTTTTTTTGTTTTTTTCTTTTTAAATATTTTGAGATGTAATTCACATAATATAAAATTCCCCCTTTAAAGTATATCGTTCAGTGACTGTAAGTATATTCATTGAGTTGTGCGATCATCTCCACTATTTAATTCCAAAATATTTTCATCAACCCTCCACCCCCGAAGAAACTCCGTATCTATTAACAGTTACTCACTGTTTTGCCCTGTCTCTAGCCCCCGGCGACGACTCGTCTACTCTTTCTGTCGTTTTGGTCTACTTTGGACGTTTCATCTAAATGAGATCATAGGATATGTGGCTTCTCACGACTGGCTTCCTTCACTGGCATAATGTTCCCAGGGTTCATCTGTGCTGTGGTAATGTATCAGTACTTTCTTTTTATGCCTGAATAATATTCCATTGTATGTTTACCCATTCATTCAACGTCTGTTTATCCATTCATCCGCTAGGGAACATTTGGGTTGCTCCCACTTTTTGGCTGTTAGGTATGGTGTTGCGCGAACTTTTGGGATCAAGGTTGTGTAGTCTCTTTGTTTTTACGTCTCTTTGGGTGTATCCTCGAAGTGGAATTGCTAGTTAAAATGCTCACTCCATGTGGAACCTTTGGAGAACTACTAGACAAATTTAAATTTGTCATTTAAATGTCATTTAAAATTCCCACCACAACGTACGAGGGTGCCAATTTCTCCACATCCTTGCCTTTACTTTTTATTGTCCAACTTTTTTGGTTTTAGCCTTTCTAGTGAGTGGGAAATAATACCTCTTTGTGCTTATGACTTGCTTTTATTTATTCAGATTGGCATCTGTGTAAATTTAGTGAGAGAACTCAGGTCCGAAAAAAAAAAATTATGGCCACTATTCTTTTTTTCATGCTGTTTTCTCTTTTGGTACTATTTACAAGGTGCATGTTGGTCTTTTAAGATTCTTTTAATAATTCTTATCCCATTATTTATCTTCCAGCTCAGGGATTTACCTTCCACTTGAGTCCAGGATACAATTCAACTAATGTAATTGAGTTTTAAACTTTAATAACAATGTTACTTTTTTCCGTTTTAAGATCTCTGATTTTTTTTTAACTCTTTTTTTATATGAATATGACCTCCTATTCTGACTTTAGTGATAGGATTCCCTCCTGTGGCTCACTGAGGCTCGCTCTTTCTTTCTTTTTTTATTTTTAAAATACTTTACACATTATTCTAATATTTTGATCTCATATAGGATTAGTTCTTCCATTTGTTGAGCCTACAGTTTCTTTTCCTTAGGACTGGTCTCCCTTGGATATCTGAAGACTCTCAGTTCTGTGCTTTTCTTCCACAGGAGGATTTTCCCTTTTGTGTCCTGCACTGTTATGGCCTAGAGGTGAAGTGGTCGTGTGGGATTGTTGGCTCTCGGGAGGCGCTAAGTTACTCAACAGCTCTGTGCAGAGGTGTGTAAACATGGGCTTCTGCTGCTTATACCCATGAGGTTTTGTCTACTCCCTCCATTTCTACTTAGTAGAAAATATACCCTCTTCAGGTTTGTTGTGGGGTGTAGACAAATATTTGTCAACTGCGTTTCTTAATTCTGCATTGTGCTTGGGAGCGTTAGTGTTTGTACATGTTTCGTCCGCCATCTTGAATTGGAATTCAAGCAGAACTTCAGAATGTTTAAAATTCCAGAATATCAATGGGACTTAAGGTCCTGGTCTTGGGGAGGACAAAGATCTCGGTGTTATCTTGAGCATCTGAGGCTCCTGTGGTGGGAGTTCCTGTCACCAATGGCTTCAACCACCTCTGGTGAAGGTAGTACCAGATCAGAGAAGTATCTTTGGCACAGCACGGGGATCACAGTGGTGGCTCCCCCCTCCAGCAGCCCCAGAAACAGCAGAGTCCTCAGCTACTGCCATGACTCAAGGGGGCCAAGCAGAAGAGAAGGACAAGGACTCAACAGGCAAAGTTGGGGAGCACATGTGAGGTGCCAGGAAGCTGTTATGTGTGTGAGATGAGGGACTACCGTAAATAGTTGGCAATAAAGGAAAGGACTGAAATCCTACGAAGACATTCCAGAAAGGAGATTAATGTCACAGAAATATTGGCAGGTGCTGCCTCAGGAAGTAGGATTAAACGAGACAATGTACATAAAAATTGCCGAACACAGAGACACTCACATAAAAGACCTTCTTGTGTTCCCTGAAAATATAAAGAACTGCTAGCCTGTCCTTCATGCTCAGGTCTCCATGCCACTCAGGGCCACCAAGGGTATGTACTGTCAACACTCATGGGCACTGATGCATATAGTCTTGGCTTCTCTAAGAAACCATTATGGTCTCTCTTTTTAAGTCTTCATGGTCTTGTTACCGAAAGCTCTGGCTCTTTCCATTTTCTCACAGATCTGCCCACTACCTACGGGGGTCCCTGCAGGATTGTTTTTACTGTGGGACCTTGTCTCCCTGGGTCCTGAATGGGCCCAGGAGGACATCAGACTTGGACAATCATACAGTTTCTTCTAGGATCTGGACTGATTGATTCAGAGACTAGATCGCCTTTGCTAATACCAGACAAGGAAACCATGTGGATTCAGGAGCTATAGAGACTGGGATTTGCACGCGACCGTCTTGTGCACCGAACAATCAGACTATTGCTCGGCTACATCTGCTGTCCTTCCTCCGCAGAAACACAACCTAAAAGTTGTGACACGTTGCGAAGCATCGTTATCATTTTCCACATTAAGGAGAGCATGTGTTTATGTTAGACAGATTATAATGCAAGGACATTTCACAGAAAACTGTCGTTTTTTGTTACACAAGAGAGTGTCAGACACCACAGCAGCGATAAGGGAGCACAGGTTAAATTTAGAGCAGTGATTCTCAAGTGATTTCATGTGATCTCTTCTACCCCCTCAAGCGGATCTTCCTAAAGCACAAACTACAAAACTAGGGAGGCTGTTAAAACGACCACATTTCGGTACTTAAATCAAATAAAATGAACTGAAGATAAATTGGACACATATTTAATGCCATACGGGCTTGTAATTATGCTGCATGGCCATTAGACAAAAAAGGCAAACCATTCACATGGATTCATACAGTGATTACGACTTTTCCGGGATGTTTTTGAGGAAAGAGGGTGGCCAAAGGATTCTTGAAAAGGAGAAATGACAAGAATTACTATTTCTCTATTCTTTAACTTCCTTTAGCAAAATCTCTCTCTGCCTCGTGTGTGTGTGTGTGTGTGTGTGTGTGTGTGTGTGTGAGAGAGAGAGAGAGAGAGAGAAAGAGAGAGAGAGAGAGAGACCCTTCTGTAGGCTGGTGAGTCTTGTAAACCCCTTTCTCAGCATGATGTTTCATAAGATAAAATATACAGGATTTTAAAGGAGGCCACTTTTATGAAAAAAACAGCTGAAATATTTTTTTAAAACTCTTGCGATGTAGCAATGGATGCCCCTTTTTATGAACTCTTTAAATAACATACTAGGGATAGGTCTTAACAACTATCACAACTCTGAAAAAGTGACAGGCATGAATAGTATTTTGAGATACTGTGACCGTTTGGATGTGATATGAAAAAAGAAATCCTAGGCACTGCTCCTAGTATTGTGGTCAGTGTCTCCATTCATAATTCTAAATTTCAGTTAGGAGTGCGTGATAATAAGGATACGTTGTTTTTTTTTTTTTCCTTACCAGAGCTGACCGATCCTCTGAATTTATATTAAGAAGGCTGTTCTGAGGGGGAGAGGTCAAAGTAATTAACCAGCATCTCCATTAAATGCTCACTGAAAGTTTGCTCTGTAAAACAAAAACTGCACTAATAAGTTTTCCTATTACGCAAAACTGAGCTAAGACACTGATTTTGTTAGAAAAAGTCACCACGATGCCATCCGCGAGAAAACTTTTTAATAATGACACAAGTCTATGACATCAACAAAGTGAAATGCATCCCCTTAGACGTGTTGCCCTTGTGCAGTGCACATCAGCGCAACCAGACACGGAAGCCTGAATAGGAGGCCCCATACAGCTGTGACAGTAACGATTCACTCAGATCCCCCAGCTCTCTTCTGGCCTTTGGGACCAGGACTGGCCTCTTGCATCTGAGTAAACCCCGGGTAGCGCCTGGATAACCTGGGGGAGAGGTGACCGAGGCCTCCAATCTCTTGTATAGGACTGCCTACCACAGTTACTGGAAAGCCTTTGGAATTTTCCAGTTTTCATCCCCAAGCCTTCCTGGAAGAAGCTGAGAGGTTGTGCTCCCCCTTGGAATGAGCAGACCCCATGCATCCAGGCTCCTGGGGCACCCAAGTCCAAGCCAGGCGGGGAAGACGGTGGACAGTCCCGATGTCGCTGTCACACCCGGGTCTAGAAATCAGAGAGCAGCCTAAACTTACCACTATGCAAATCACTATCCCCAGATTCACTTCTTAAATACAGTCACACAAGGAATCGTCAAATTAAAGGAACGTGGGAACAGCCCAGGCCGGTTCTTTATCACTGTATCTAAGCCTAGTTTTTAAGCGAATACCAGATGAGAAGATTTGGTAGCAAGTCTTAATACAATTATATGAGTGTTGACATCCTCAAAATAGTCCTTTTCTAAGCTGCACAAATAAATACTATTGTCCCTCCCTCCAAACCTCTGCTTTGAAGAAAGAACACGAGCTTAGCTGTCCTTTGTCCTATATTACAAAAGAAAAGCCCCTTTCTGCGGGATATTTGAATCAGCCACTGGCAGTGTCTCAAGGTAAACAGAGTAAATTAAAAATTAATGTTTCTCATATGTACATACACATACATAAGTGAATGCTTGCCTCACCAGGCATTAGAACAGTGGAGCCCATCCGTCATTACAAAAAGCCACTAAAAAAGTGGAAATGCCAGGACAACATCAAAAAATTCTGCAAACAATGTCCTGGATAAAGATAAATGTTCTCTCAGTGATTCGTCTTGTCTAATTAATCCCATGCGTGAGACTAGACTGGAAGACGAGGGGAAAAAAATTGCATGGACTCTTGGCTTTTCATAGGAGAGAAAACAAGAGGAAAAAATACTTTATGGAGTCCTTATATCTTAAAGGAAAGGAAAAAGCCCCCCACAAAGATCTGCTTTTTCCTGCCCATGATGATCTTCTCTTCATGAATTAGGTTTTTGATAAAAGCTGTTTCAGATTACAAGAAAACAAACAAACCATGATTCTTATGAGTTCATATTGTATTACATCTCTGCCGAGGAGGCAGGAAAGCCTTTGACCAGTCTAAATCCAAAATAAAATTAAAAGTAAACCAGAAGTTGGAAAAAGGAAAGTGGCTCTGGGTCCGCAGTTTTTTTCAACTTCGCAGTGAGGGGGTGGGGGGAGGTGCTGGGTTCAATGAGTCGATTATAAGCTCCTTCCTTTCTCTGATATACTATGCTTCAGATATTGGTCTCACTATTCTGCTGGTGGGGAATCTAGACCATAACTGCCCTGCTTTATCCTAAGCCGGTTATTATTATTTTCTTAATCATTTGAGAATATGAAGAAAGCAATGAATCCTCTCTTAAGAAAGATGTACACCCACATAGGGCACACACCAACCTGCGTCCCATCGCAGAGGCACGTGAGTATCGTGAGGTTTACATGTGTAGACTTTTACAAGGTCACAGAGGCC
The DNA here is from genome assembly GCF_018350215.1 of Panthera leo. Lineage (NCBI taxonomy): Eukaryota > Metazoa > Chordata > Mammalia > Carnivora > Felidae > Panthera > Panthera leo. Next base: position 141,374,921 of record NC_056687.1, on the reverse strand, counting down.
ACACAAAGAACTGGATCTTCAGCCACTTCATAGTCCCCTCAACTCTCTCTCTCTAGATGACAGACACACAGAGAATGAGAGCCCCTAAACCAAACTCAAAGTCTCCAGGAACTATCTTGGTCCATAGGCCTGAGGGACCTCCCACGATACGGAAAGAGTATCTCCTTGCTCCCGTAGAACATCCTCTCCAGAACACCTGGGAAAGAAGGCGCTTCTGGGGATGGCAGGCTAATGAGAGGGCTGGTTCCCTTGACCAATCTCATGATCCAGTCAAGAACAAAACCCTAATTCCCAGCTTCTTTGGGACAGAGTCTTTTAGGAGTATTCCAGCTTGCCCGGCCCTTCAGATTTTCTGTGGCTAAGAGGACTTTTCCTTAATTCTGGAACATTTCATAATATGTTCCTCTTCTGATCCTTTTCTGCATTTCTTCTTTCAAGGCTCATCTCAAGTTTTGCCTCTTTTGGTATCTGACCATAACCTGAACGTATAATATTAGGTGAGATTATGCATTTTTGAGGGTTCTTTTTCTTGGACAAACAACTCAATTAGACCTAGTCCCTGATGGACATTTATGGAATCAATGAGACAACCTTTTGAGAAACACCTTTAGTGAGTGAGGCAAAGCTCCCCTTTCTCCAAATCCACCACAGATGCTTGTTCTCCCCCTTGGTACTTTTTGAAAAGTTTTATTTATTTATTTTGAGTGAGACAGAGACAGTGCAAGCAGGGGAGGGGCAGAGACGGAGAGAGGGACAGAGAATCCCAAGCAGGCTCTGCACTGCCAGCACAGAGCCAGACATGAGGCTGACACCCACAAATAGAGAGCGACGGGAGCAGGAACCAAGGTGGATGCTTAACCAACTGCACCACCCACGAGCCCTTCCTCCTTTGATACTGTTGAATTGTCCCTGTGGCTGCTGGTGGGGGATTGGGTTGAAGACTCATGGAACTTGTTCTCAACAAGTTCCTTCTTGCTTTTGATGATCTGCCTTACACTCAGATTGGTATCTGATATCTAGCGTATCGGTACCTTAGTCAGAACCCAGGCAGAAAAAGTCCCATTTCATCATCCTATGGCAGCAATAAAAACAGACCACTGACAGGTCGGGACTTACGGCAGGGCCTGAGCAAATTTTCAGTTAATACCTAGGAGAACACACCCCTGTATCATCAGGCAGAGTAAAAAAAGCAAGCAAGAAAAAGCCATGAGGTTGGGACTATACTATTTTTTTTAATCCTTGATTTTATTTTGCTTTAGCTTTTTAAAATGTTTATGTATTTTTGAGAGTGAGAGACAGTGAAAGCAGGGGAGGGTCGGAGAGAGAGAGGGAGACACAGAATCTGAAGCAGGCTCCAGGCTCTGAGCTGTCAGCACAGAGCCCGACATAGGGCTCGAACCCAAGAACCAGGAGATCATATCCTGAGCTGAGGTCGGACACTTAACTGACTGAGCCACCCAGGTGCCCCTGTTTGTTTTTGAGAAAGAGAGAGACAGAGAGAGGGAGAAAGAGAGAGAGAGAGAGAGGGAGGGAGGGACGGGGGGAGAGAAAGAGAGAGAGAGAAACATGAACAAGCAGAGGAGGGGCAGAGAGAGGAGAGGGAGATGCAGAATCCAAAGCAGGCTCTAGGATCTGAGCTGTTGGCACAGAACCCAACGCGGGGCTCAAACTCGCAAACCGTGAGATCATAACCTGAGCCAAAGTCGGACACTTAACTGAGTCACCCAGAAGCTCCATTTTTTAAGCCAGCCAGCCTGCCTTCCTTCCCTCCCTCCTCCTCCCTTCTGCCCTTCCTCCCTTCTTTTTTTTTAAATAGGCTTCATGCCCAGCGTGTAGCCCAATGCCGGGCTTGAACCCAAGACCCTGAGATCAAGACCTGAGCCGAAATCAAGAGTCGGACGCTTAACCCACTGAGCCACCCAGGTGCCCTAGGCCTACTCTTAATCCCACTTTACAGATGAGAAAAACTGAGGAACAGAGAAGTCAAACGGTCCAACATCACACAGCAGGCACAGCCAGGCTTTGAACACCACACCATATTGCTTCTCCAGCAGAAGAGAGTTACATGGTAAATGGAAACCGTAGGAGTCTACCACTTAGGGCTTTCCATGGTCCTTTCGGGAAAATGAACATATTAAGACTGCCTTTAGAGGAAAATGCATAGAAACACTTTCTGGTGTCCATGGGATACCATGGGATCATAGTACAGGACTGATCACATAGCACAGGGTTCATGAGCCACTATTATCTACCTATATGCCACAGGACCCTGATAGGCAGCAGAGCAGGGGAAGGGCAATCTGAATCTTACAACAAATCTGCAAACAACAACAACAAGAAACAAACAAAGATTTTATCTTCTATTTTGACAGTAACAGAGGGAGAAAGACTGGAGAAACATGAATACATGGCCAAATGGCTTCTGGGAAGTTTCCACCACGGTGGGGGGCAGATGAGATGAGAAGCCAGGACCTCTCTCCGTCTGCCTTAGGGGTTTCTCCCATGTGACTAAATCCTCTCCAGGGTTCTAGATCCCACTGTCTTAAAGTCTTAGGCTCTGGTAGCATTACCCCTTCCTCTCTCTCGCCCCGGAAGCCTCAGGGGCGGAAGCAGCTTTCTGTTGAAGTGAACATCTGGGCTGTCCTAGCTTTTGAGGCTCTTCTTTCAGCTCTTCCATTAACTGTACAACCAATTCCCTGTATTAAATTCCTTCTGGTAGAAATAGCTGAAATGGTGTTTGTTTTTCCTCACTGGATACTGACGGATGGACAGCTGACATGAATTCAAGACGAGGCCTTGCCTCAGGCCACACCACAACAACTGAAGTTGAATTCTTGGGGTTCGACAGTCTCTCTCCACAACCTCAACCCCTCCCTTTAGAATCGGCTGCTGCTCCTCAGTGAGCAACCAGTGTTTAAAATTTAATTCTTAACTAGTGACAAAATAACTAAAAACAACAACAACAACAACAAACTCTTTGTGTTTTAAGTCCACCAATCCTTTCGGCAAGTTCGGACTCGTTCATCAAACTCTTACGGATGTGGGGCTCTTGCTTGGAAATCAGGCTGCACTTTCCCCTGTGAACCCATTGGTGAGTATTCCTTCTTACCTCCTCTGAAGCTATTGTCTCCTTTATACTTGTGCTGGAGCTGAGGAGGCTTATTGAAAGGATCAAAAGCCCTTTGAACAAACGAGCAGGGGTGAGGACCAATGAGCCCTGATTAACCGTCGCAGGCTCTGGCACATGCGAAATTGGGCCCCAGCATTCTGTACTCGAATTGCAGCACTGAAACCAGGTCCTGATGTTGGTGGCAGAGAACAGACGTGGGACACACGCCCACGGCCTCTTGAGCCAGAACTCCTGAGCTTGAGGGGTTTCCATCAAATAGGATTAGAGGCAAGGGTGGGGATATCAGGTGACAATGATTTTAGGCAAATCGGATGAATCATTGCTGCAGACACAAGCTGAATCCTATGCCGGGATTTTCTTGGTGAAGTTACTCCAGCCTGGGGAAGTTGTTTTCTTTTTGGCCAGTGTCGCTGCAAAATGTCAGCTGAACTTGGAAAACGTAGGTGCTTTCTTCTGTAGTCCAACAATATCAACGGTACAACAGCATCAACCACAGCAAAAACACTAAAAACGTTAGTAGCAACTAACATAGGATAGGCTGGTCACTGTTCTACACGGTTTTTATAACACACTGAATCCTCTTATCAGCTCTATGAAGCAGGTACTACTTTAACTTTATCTTACAAATGAAGAAGCTGAGTAGAAGGAGGTGAAGGTAACTTGTCCAAACTGACAGAGCCCGGGAGCAGCAAAACCGGGATTTGAACCCTGACTATTCAGTGCCCTGTCCGCCATTTTGACTAGGCTACTGTACTTCTCTGCCTCTCCAAGATGTGTCAGAAGACGGATAGAGGCATGTGGTGGAAAATTACGCACGATGTGTTTTATCCGGCCAGGCTGTGAATAACCAGGATAGCTACCTTTTGGCTCCATGGGACATCCAGGCACAAAGAAAACTCACTTGGCTTCATGGAATGCCTAGGATCTCTTTCTGCCTTTGAGAGGATCTCCGACACACTGTTCTTATTTTGCGTGACATTTTGGAAGGGCCATCAGTTTGACAGACTCCAAAGGTATTTCCAGGCTAATGCTAAGGCAAAAACTATTTCTAAGTGGCCAGCCCTACAGAGCATGAGACGGTTTTTTTCTTATAACACAGTGCTAGGACTATAATAGAGAGCACGTTTGAACACGCACATTGTGAAACCAACTCTTTATTCCTCTCATGCCAGTGGGGACAGCTGACCATATCAAAGGAATGGGAGCTCCTGAAGAGTCTGGTTTCTCAAGACTTTGGTTTCTGAAGATTTAAGACAGCTAAAGAGGGAGGCATTAATGTAAATCTTTTCTTGCCCAACTCCTCTGTGATATGAAACTACACAGAGCAGAGCAAGCTCCCTCTTGTTCTAGAAGTACTTTTTCATCTCCTCATCTACTTAAAAAAAAAAAAAAAAAAAAAAACTACAAAGGTCTGTTTCTACGGGTTTTTCCCCATCTCCCCTCCCTACCTCAAAGGAAGACAGGGTCCAGAGTTTGGCTCCCTGCTTGAGGGAAAGCACACCATTGACTTAGTGATGTGCCCCTGCTTGCATGGAAGGAGAAGTCCTTTCATGTGTGTCCCCACTTGGCCTTTACACCCTATGACACTGGAAGATGGGCTCAGTGCGGGGTGTTTCTTGCATCCATCTCCAAATTACATTTTGGTGGGACGGGATAAGAGGGGGCCAATTCACCAACTGATGGCCCTTCCCTTGCTTCACGAAGACGGACGAGGAGAATCCCTTGCATTTTTGTTAATTAGCCAAATTCTTCTCTTATGGACAACAGAGCCAACTTTCCTCATCAGCAGTCCCTAAAGCCAAGTATTCCACAGGCAAAGGGCGGGGGGCCTGAGAAACAATTAATCTCTATCAAGGTTTGGCAAAACAATGGGAGGAAGGCTTACTCCCCCTTCTCTCATATTAGAAACAAAGTCCTATTAAATTGGTAAAATTTTAATGAGAGGAGAAGGTTCTGTTGAACCCCAGAAGAAGGGGAACGTTAAAGTCCCAGGTTAAAGATTAATATTCCAAGTTCAGAACAAAAGGATGCTCTTTTGTGGTTCTGTGCTTATGCCTCTGAATGTAAACATTGTTCTGAGAGCCATTTTTTCTGTGCCAGATCTTTAAAGGGTAATAAATTAGCCCGTGGACAGCCATACAAGCTGCTGCTACATGTGAATGTGAATGTGTCTGAAGAAAAGGCTGACTTTCAATCAAAGTCCATTGAAAGAATGGTTGGATTTTCTAAAGAAGCATGTTGTGCCTATTAACCAACTTACAAAAGGGGCCATTTCCTTGATTTATGTTTGGTTGCTATAGAGATCGTGCAGCCCAGACGGGCAGGTGAAGCTCCCCCGAACAATCTCAGAGGTTTTTCTTAGTTATCCTCAGAGGCCAAACTGCTGCAGTGGGTAACAGGCAGTGTGCAAACAAGCTGTGTGTGTTAAAAAAAAAAAAAAAAGAAAAAAAAGAAAAAAACCACATCTGGATCAAACGTTTTCACACGTCTCTCTTAAATGATGACTTACATGCAAGACTTAGGACAAGCATTGTAGCAGCCCTTAAAGAGAGGAGTACAAAGAAAAGTTCACTGTCCTATTTGGGACCGTTAATGACTGGTTTCTGCAAGTGCAGCTTACTGCTTACGTGACTTTACAGAACGCATGGCTTTTGGTGGTTGAATTCAAACTGCTCTTCAAACATGGCTGTGCCTTTGTGATCCAAGCGGAGAGAGACGTGTGCGTATCTGTGTGTGTACTGGTGTATATTCTTGTGGAGCAGGTGGATTAGAGCCATTGTGTGCTAATTCTGGAGGGATCTCAAAGAAAAGTTTGCCTGGACCCCCTAGCTTAAGAAGGGGAAACTGAGGCATCACAGCACGGAGGGGATATGCCCTGTCTGACCCAGGCGATTCATGGTAGAGTAGACACTGCCTCTTCATCAACGTTCTGGCCACCAATCCCTACGGCAGAGCAAACCGTAGAAAATTCCAGCGTCAGAGGTGAGGAGAAGGCTTGGATATTGAGGATGGGGTAATTTCACATATAATTCTTAAGGAAAATATTATCACTGGGTCAAAGACAAAACAAAATTTATATTCTGGAGGAGAGCAAGGGAAGGGGGAAGGAGGAGGGAGAAACTGAAGAATGAGCAGGAAGTTAAGTACTCTCTTCACTGTCAAAGGCCCTTATAAAGAAAACAATGTCCTAGAAAGAAGTCAAGACAGCCCAAGACGCTGGTTATCAACTGATAAAGCACAGTTTCTTCAAAGAGGTGAAGTGCATGAGGAGGGTCACTTCTGACTCCCGAACCTTGCAGCCATGTGCCCAAATGGAGACTCCTCATGTCAGAGCTACTCTCTGTAAAGTCCTGTGGATGTTTTCGGGGAGACCATGAAGGCATCCTCTTAGTCATGACAGTTTGCAGCATGTGTCCTTTAACACAGTGTCTCAGTTTGTCAGAACTACCAGCGCAAAATATTGCACACTGGGTGGCTTAAATGACAGTCTGGAGGCTAGATGTCCAAGGTCAAGGTGTCGGTAGGGTTGTTTCTTCTAACACCTCTCTCGGTGGCTTGCAGATGGCCATCTTCTCTGCGTCTTCACATGGTCTTCTGTGTGTACATGTCCTAATCTCTTCTTCTTACAAGGAGGCCAGTCAGATTGGATTAGGGCCCACCCTACAGAATTTATTTAATCTTAATTATCTCTTTCTGGGCCTTATCTCCAAATATAATCTGATTCTTAGCTACTGAGGGATAGGACTTCAACACAGGAGGTTGGGGGAGACACAATTCAGCTCATAACAGACAGTTAGAAGAGATTTCTAATGGAAAAGTCTAACACTTCATCAGCTTGAAGAGGGGAGCTTTCTCCGGAAAGCTCTCCTAAATCCCCCAACCTCAGGCCCCAGAGGGGGATTTCCACTGGCTCTACCAATACCTGCCAGCGCCTTTTCCTGATTTCCAGTAAAGCCAAGATTTCTTCACAGCTCTGAGTGGTGGTGACATCCTTTCAGCCACTAGGAATTCCTGGTAGCCTCATTCCCCACAAGGTCTTGAAGTCTTTTGGCTAAGGACTATTTGCTAGTGGCTGAAAAATGAATCATTTGGTTGAATTCCAAAAATAATATATGGCGTATTCCTTTGTTCTACAGTGCTTCCAAGAAACTAAAGGGAATGGCCTAGACAGGGAAAAAGAAAGAAAGAAAGAAAGAAAGAAAGAAAGAAAGAAAGAAAGAAAGAAAGAAAGAAAGAAAGAAAGAAAAGAAATCCTTTTCCTCCCTCCCACTCCTTTATTATGCTATAAACATTTGTTAATAGAGCAATTATCTTTTGAGTTGTAAAGGCTAAGTAAGTATGAGGAAGAAAGGGGTGAAGGAAAAGTGCAATTCTTCAAGCTTAATGAAGTCAAGTGAAATCATTTCAAGTGGAGATGAGCTATGGCTAACGCAATCTGTTTTTGCCAAAGTTGAATAAATGAAAACATGCCATTCTGGAGGTCTACACTTCCTCGCAGCTCAGTTTTGTCAGGAAACATACACGAATACACAACAAAGACATCGGGGGACACCCCTGGCCTTTTAGAGCCGTAACTCTTTGTGGTTGAGAGGTGGTTGGCGGTAACAGGGAATGTGGATGCTCTGTCTCTTTAAGAGCCGACAGTTCAGAAAGCTGTCTTCATTAGGCATTTGCCCAGTGTCCACCGCGGTGCTCCATACTTTACAAACATATTTCACTTCCACCTCACAGTACCCCTATGAGAGAAGTCGGACTCATCTTTTTTGGCGAATGAGAAAACTGGGTCACACACACACACACACACACACACACACACACTCACACACCGAGGCACCTGACCGGTGCTCCACAGTGTGTGGGAGCTGGAGCTGATAGTTGGACTCAACCTTCAGTTCTTCACCTGGGATCTCACGCACCACGTGGCACAGGGGACCATCTCTGCTGGTCCGGGCAACTGCATGCACTGTGACCTTTTGAAGCGCTGCCTCAACGGTGGGACGGTATAACTGAGTTAACACCTCTGGCTCTTCGCAGGATGACGCCAGAAGTTTAGGCCTCCAGATACACGTGAGGTATGAGGAATAAGAAAGGGGGTTCTGGTTCTCTGCCTGTTGGAAAAGGGCCACTGGATGGGCACTTGCATACAAGGGAAGGTGAAGCAGAAGGGGACGCGTGGGGTAAAGATCAGGGTCTCAAATGTCCGCAGAGACAGTTGAAAGGAGAAATTTCAATCTGGAGGAGAGGAGAGGAGGAGGAGAAATGGAAGAGAAGAGCACGGCTCCAAGGCATGGCAGATTCTCTTTGAAGATGGCGACCCTGGGATGAATTTGCTTGGCTGTCCTCTTTCATTGTTTCCGCCGTAGGGAATTCTGCGGATGGTCAGGCCCAGAAGCATCTCCAGGGGAGAAAGGCAGGCCACAGCCAGGTAATCATTCACCAAATGGCTACCACCTGGGGTAGAGTCCCTCACACATGTAAATGGGGCCGAGTCACGTCCTGGGCTCATGGCTTACTTCAATGGACACAGCTGGGATTTGATATCAAGTGGTAACAAAAATACCGAGAATATTCTGCACCAAAGACTTGGACCAAAGAAAATAGCACATTGACTGTGTCCTCTCTGCTTCAGTGAGCTCCAAAAGTCTTACAGGAATTCTCCCACCAGCCTGGCGTGATTAGGCGAACAAGCAATGACCAACTGCTTTAGAGTGTGCTTTTGAACTCGGTTCCAAAGTCTCTCTAGATCATTTATTTTGCTGTTTGTTTATTTTTATATTCCAGAACATCTTAGCCATTTCCGCTCCTTCTTTCCAAGCTGGGGCTATGGTACAAACAAAATCGACTGCTAAATGGAGTATTGCTTATAATCCACATGAACCATTCCCTGTAATTGCTTTATAGTACCTGCAGCTTGAATTTCTTTGACAATGTTTTGCTATATTTGCCACTTACTTTCAACACGAAGTTAGATATTTTTAGCTATATAAGTGGATTCATTTTTATTAAATAGGAATTTTTTTTAAAAATTCACCAGATTCATGGAAAATTTAATAGTGAAAGGTTTCCCCCTTCCCCTTTTTAACACACACTGAATGCCTAAGTCTCTAAGCCTACATGAACTGCCAGAATGTTTAGGACCACAGTCTATCTACTTTTATCAAGCTCTAAGTGAATATGTTCAACAAAAATGAAGAGAAATGTTTCCATCACAAGCTACAATCATTTCTCAAAATGTTTATTTGCATCCCTCCTGGATTTAATTTTCAAAAGAACCCGAGGAGTGAAAAAAAAAATATGAAATACAGAAGACATTATATTTAGGTAGAACACTGTGTAACTTACAAAAAGCTTTCCGTGCATTTTATCGCATGACAAACGGGAAGAACAATTAAAATGTTTGAACTCCTAATAAAGGAGCTAGAATTTGACAGGTGACTCCTAATACTGGGAAAGGTGCCGGCGCGATGCTAGGAGAGGCTGAGGGTGTCCGTGTGGGGACCAGGATAGATGGAAGCATTTACCATTCATGCTTCCTCCTCCTGCACTGCTAATGACCTCAGCCCTGGCCTGAGGGACCAACGTCCCTTCGAAAGAGAGGTTATTGAGCTTTGATGTGAGTGCAGCCTTGGGACTCTCTGGAGAGAAATTGCTTATTCCAAAAATTTAGCATCTTTCTCTTGCTGATATGTGGAAACACATAGGAAGAAATGTCGTTTGGGGTACAGAGTGCGTGGAAAAAACAAAGCCGTGTCAGAAATGAATTTGGGGTGGAAAAGAGAGGATATATTTAATGTTTGCTGGAAACAGGAGAGCGCCGGAATCTACAGAACACCATGGGTTGTTAACTTTGTTCAAGATGATGTGCATTTCAACAATGCATCTCCAGCCGAGACGTGAGCCCTGCGTCACTTGTTGGATGCAAATGAGTCGATGTGGTACACAAATACAAATGAGAAAACAGAGTCACCCAGTGAAACCAGAGAAACCCAGAGAAACAAGTGGTCTTTTCCATTTCTTCTAATGACAGCCAGAAGAAACTCTTCATAGGTGCCATGTGTCTTCATCATGTCTCTAGTCTCCCAATAACAGACAGAGTATCACAAGTGACAGGGACGTTTTTTCATTTGTGGCCATGATATATAAAGTTTCTTGTAAAAGGAATGCACTTAAGGAAAAATATATGCTTATTCAAAGAGAAGCATTGAGAGGGTAATAGTACAAGTGTTGTTATTAGTCACTACGGTGGAATAATTTCTGTGAGACTCAATTTACTCCCCTGTGACATGTGCAAATGCCAGCCTGTAGGGTTGCTGTGAACATGAGAAGAACTTTGTTAATTCTTAGGTACTATTAAATCAAATGGGTGGGGCACCTGGGAACCTTGGTCGGTTAAGCGGCGACTTCAGCTCAGCTCATGATCTCGTGGTTCGTGAGTTCGAGCCCCGCGTTGGGCTCTGTGCTGACAGCTCGGAGTTTGGAGACTGCTTTGGATTCTGTGTCTCCCTCTCTCTCTGCCCCTTGCCTGCTCACGCTGTCTGTCTCTCAAAAATAAATAAACATTAAAAAAAAATTTTTTTAAATGTTCAAATGGGTAAAGACTAAGCCAGTTTGGGGGAACCAAAAATCCAAGAAAAATCATTAGGAAGTTGCCCATAGAGGGCATAAGGGGCAGACTAAGGAGGTGGAACTGGAAGCTTGGGGAGCACCTGAAGGTTTCTTAACAGGGTGTGTTAAGAAGAAAGATGTGGTTGAAAAAATATCAATCCAGCATTGCTCTGTACAGGGCACACCAGGGAAGAAAGAGGCCGGAGAAGAGAAGAGGAATGAAAAGGCTATTACACCACTCCCGGAGGGATGGCAGTGGAGAAGAAGAAAATACACTCAAGAGAGCGTAGGACAAGGATTAGGGGTTAGCGACTGAATGGGGTTGGGGAGCTACATAATGGCCATTGATTGAAATAGAAGGGTTAAAGGAAACACGGACAAGGGAGGGCAGAAAAAAATGGCTTTGAGCAATATTTTTTCAGTTTGGATTTGTGTGTGTGCCCATGCATAGGTGCAAGTGTGGCCCTGTGGACACCTATGTTACTGAGCAGGAGTGCGCGTGTGTAAGTATATCCGTATGTGCGTATCAGTGGTTACGTAGAGATGGAGACAGAACAAAGAGAAAGTCTAGTCTCCAGCTCTATTGTCTAAAGTGGAACTTAGCATCTATCCTCTTGCTTCTTTGGCTCTGCCATTGACTTTGCGTACGTTGTCACCCTCCTTAAGCCACAGCGCATCATCTGTTAAGATGGCGACAGTCATTACACCTAATCTGCATCACCTCCGGTTCATTACTCAGCCTGTCTCCTTCACCAGATAGGTCTCCCAAAACACGCCCCCGCCCTCAGCCACGACCCCGGTGTAAGACACCCTCCTCTCACCAGGGTTACTTCCAAGAGTATCTTAATTGGTCTCCCAGGATAAACTCAGGTTCTCCTCTGACTTCTTCCCACACTGTAGCCAAAGTGACCTTTCAGTGCAAATCTGATCACGTCACCACCTACTGCCCTCCTCAAATGGGTTCCTATGATCGTGTTTCGTACAAACTCCAGCACAGCCTGGTCCCCACCTACCTGCCACACCTATATCTTCGCATCTTTCTTGAGTGCAAACAATGGGCCTTCCCAACATGTGGCCTAAGCGTGTGTGTGTGTGTGTGTGTGTGTGTGCGCTATTCCCTTTGACTGGATTGCTTCTCTTTTCCCAAGTCACCTAGTTAACTCATTCTTCGGTATTCAATGTATCACTTCTTTAGAGAGATCTTTCCTGAACGCTCCCTGATATGCTTCAATCTCCTTTGGTAGGACTACGCATTTACACTTCAGCTTGTGATTATACATTCACGGTTGTGATGATTGAGGCAATGCTGCTCTCACCTATTAAACTGGAAGCTCCAAGAGGGCTCCATTCATCAAACACAGTACCTGGAGATGCCCAGGCAAATAAATGAGGGAATAAAGGAGTACATGAATGAATACATGAATTAGTGAATACTGGGGCACCTATCTCACAGAGCTGCTCTAAGAACTTTTGGTAAACATAATTGTTATTCAAACATGAGTCAAGCTTTTGATTTATAATTCTGAATATTCCTGAATGAACCTCCAAATTCACTAAGCATCATGAGACCCTCCTCTACTTTTCATCTTACAGGGATTTATGGAGCTATGAGTATCCATATTTTAGAATGCTGCCTCCCTCATTATAATATCTATGGCTGCATAAAAAATTACTCTGCGCTGAATGGCTTAAAACAACAACATTTATAAACTCACAGCTTCTTTTGGTCAAGGATCTGAGCGCAGCTTAGCTGGGCTCTCTACTCCAGACTCTCTCGTTGGCCGCAGTCAAGGTCTGACTGGGTGATAGTCATCTTAAGGCCTGACTGGGGAAAGGTCCCCTTTCAAGTTCATTTGTATCTTTGCAAAATTCAGTTCCTTCGGAGATGGTAGATTGAGGGCCTTAGTTCTTTAGCGAACACTGGATGAAAGCCACCCTCAGTTTGTTGCCACGTTGGCCTCTCCATCATGGTGACTTTCTCTGGCAAAATAAGCATGATGGAGGGAGGGTGGGAAGGTAGGAAGACTTCTAGTAGACAGAGTGCCATCAAGAGAGAAGGGAGAGTCTTTTATGACCTAATCTTTGGAAGAACAGTTAGTCACTTTCACTTGTGCTAGTTATTAGAAGAGTCAGTACGTCCACTCTGCACACACAAGACGGGGGGGAGGGGATTACACAAGAGAGTGAACACTAGAAGGTGGGGATCATTGGGAGCCATTTTAGAAAGTTGCCTGCCCCACTCACAGAGATGCACAAAGGTTGGATTACTTAGTGACCACGTCTCTAATCCTGTTTGAATGGACCCTAAGCTAGTGCAATTCACAAACTCTCCTCTTAGAGATGCTTGCGACTATTCCTGATGATGGAATAATCCTGCCTGGTATAGCAGCCCCAGAGCAGATGACCTACTGATTTGCAGCTCAAAATTTCTGTTTCTTCGCAAAGTATGTCAGGGAGAGAAATAGTCAGTTTGACCCAGCAAGGTCATACTTACCCCATTTCCATTAAATAAATATTCACGGACTCTGGCGAGCTACCTCTAAGGTGTCAGGTATTATGCTTTAATTTCAGCAATTATGTGGCCTCCTGTCAGATTTATGTGACACCAGTGTTGAGAAAAAGAGGAACTGAAGAATTTCCACTTGGGGTCAGGCCCAAAAGAGAGAGGAAAGTCATTTCACGTTCTTCCTCCTAAGTGGACTGGGTATAATAACAAAGAAGCTGCCAAGGAAAAGGCCGATGCTTTGAGTCGCTATGCTCAGGGTTCTGACTAGTGTCCATAAGACCAGCTCCGCCTTCTGGTCTGGTCCCCACTGACAAAAGTGAGGGGTCACCGCCATCCTTCTAGGAGAAAGTGAAGCCTTCCTGGGCACAGAAGCTCTTGATTTGGGTCTTATTGGTAACTCTGCTGTGACAGAGGAGATAGAGTGGAACAAGGGCTTCAGAATGAGGAGGACAGGTGGGGTAAGCCTGGCTCTGTGACATGTGAGACCTACAGCACAGTATGCAACCTTGAGCCTTGGGTTGCCCACCAGAAAGGGGGGACGGGTGGCCTTGATTCACGTGCCCACAAGGTCCTATGACAGCTGAGTTGGCTTCTCTAGTCACCATTCTACCTCCCTCCTGTCTGGAGAAAGTAAAATCCTACATTTTCCAGAGTGTCTTTCTTGAGGTTTGGAAGACAGAAGAGAGGCAGAAGCCATCTCCCCATGGCCCTAAACGCTGACGAGGAAGCTCCCTAACGTGGAGTGGGGTGTAGGGCAAGTGGCCTCGGTGGTGCACTGGCCACAGTTTCCTGAACCCAGGAGTTTCCTGGAGCCCAGCCAGAGTGGTGTGACCTTCAACCCACTGGTCTAGCAGCAGCGCCCTGGCTTCCTCTCCACCAGCTTTTCCAGGGAAGCTATAGGTACCCGATTCACTCAGTGAAGATTTATCAAACACCCTCTATATACCAGGTACTGACTTAGGCCTTTGGGACTCATCAGCAGTGATCAAAAGACACCGAATCCCGTCGTGGACTTGACATTCCACCATGTGTGTGGGAATAAACAATGAGCGTAGTAAGCAAGTGTTTGGTATTTAAAACAATTTCAAGTGCTAAGGAAAAGGGTGTAAGGGCAATGAGAAATGCTGGAAGTGAGAGTGAGGAGCAAGTCTAAATCAGGAAGCTGGGGTAGGCTTTGTGGAAGAGGTGACATTTGAGGAAAAATTGGAAGAAAGAGGGAACCGGCCATGTGGTATGTGAGGGAAGAACATTCTAGACAGAGGGAATAGTGACTGCGAGACCTCTCACTGGGAGTGTGGCTGGGCAATTCAGAGAACAGAAAGGAGTCCTGCTGAAGCAGGGTGAGGGGGAGAGAGGGCAGAAGAGGAGGTCAGTCACGTGACGGCAGGCTAGACCCGCTACCTAATCCCCCTATATTAAATCCCTTTCTGCTTGAAACAACTAGAATGACCACTCTTCTCCTCTACTAAACAGTTACAGATACCTGCATACCCTTTGCATCACTTTATCATAGTCTTTATCCAATTGCATTGAAACTATGCTTTTGCGTTTGCACCCACCGCAAAAGGCAGTGCCTTATTTATCTCTGTGCTCCGCATGCCTAGCCCAGGGCCTTACAGAGCAGGTGTGATAGCTGTCTCTACCTATATCATATATCTGTATATATCAAATTCTTAATACCATACAAGCACAACTATTTCCAAACCTCTGCCGCTGCCTCTTCCAAAGAGGAGACTTCTCTGTGGAAAGATGGAGCCTCCAATATGGCTGGATGTGTGGGGGATAAAGATCTTCCTCCTTGAAGTAATACATTTAGTATTCTAATGAAGTAATTATAAAAGTAAGTAATTATTGAAATAACCACATCAACTCCCAGTCATTAAAATCCTCCTAAACAGAGCTGGCATGATGGCTTAGGCTATTAGAAACCTTGGCAAGCACCCAACCCCTACAATAGCTTCTAATTAATTGATCTCACCTCTAATCTGCTATTGTTAGCCCAGTGCCATCATTTGTTTGGCCTACAGATCCTATTGCCCCTTCCTTTTGATTGTATTTGTTACTGTACCCTCTCTATCTCTTTCAATTAAGCACAGGTTAAGTGGTTCACCCGCAAGAGAATAGGAGATAATGGCACCAATCAAAGTAATCTCTTTAATTTGCTAAATGGATTACAGGGAAACCCCAGCCAAAGTGAAGTCATAGCTAGTGGCCTTCACTTGAACTATACACAAAGAGTATCTAATTATTAACCCACCATAAGCCAAACTTTGTTGTGGATTCAATGTCTACAACATAAGCCAGGTATAAGCAGTTTTCAAATAGAAGAGATGGCTCTCTGTGACTAAGCTGTTCCCATGGTAAAAAGGCCCCACTGGCTCCTTTCCCAAATTTCTCGCTTCCCTTAACTTTCAAGTGCAACACACACGCTCATATACCAATCAAAGTACTGCCCAGCACTCCAGTCAAGAGAGTGGATTTATAATCTCTTTAAGGACATGCTTTAGCTGGAATTCATTTTTCTTATTTGTACTATAAATGCAAATGCAGTTTCATAGGCACGATGGCTCTGGCTTCTGCTGACTCTGAAAAAAATGTATATTTAAGAGTAAACAAGTTTGTCCTTAAGTTGGTAAGTGATCTTCCTTCTCTTTGTGACCCTGCTTATTCTCTTCCTTGAACGAACACACACACACACACACACACACACCCCTCTGAGACGCAGGGTGGTATACAGCATAGAAGGATCCCATACCACTAGGATTCTGGATGTGCACATGACCTTGGTTTGTCATGTGAGCGAGCAAGCAAACAACGTTAAATTGAGTCATTTCCCAGCAGAATAAGAACAAGGGGGTAACAACAAAATAAAATAGAAGGTGAAAAAGTACAAAATAAAACTCTGTCAACTCACCAAAGATTAAGGGACCTAGATCTTAACGTGAATCATTAGGTGAATATAGATGTAACTTTTATGTCGTCAAGTCTTCCAGCTTTCTGGGGTTACTGCTTTTTTCAATGTCCAGCTACAAGGATTTGAACCCCAACATCCCACATTCTGCAGTAAGTCTACTGACCTTTCCACATTTCTGAGCATTCCTGATGAAGCTTACATCCAGGTTATTTCCACTCAGCTCTCCTGCTCTTGGCCCATCTCTCAACCTTCTCTTTCTGTCTTACCTCCTGCGGCAGCTGGCCTCTCTCGTCCTCTCTCTTTAGCCCAAAGACTGACTTGACCCCTCTTACTTCACTTCCTAATGCACCACTAACACAGGGTATAGAATATAATTTTACTGAAGCTCAGGGCAAAATTGTCCGGCGGGGTCTTACAACAAAGAGAAGAGCTGGAGATGCCTAATAGTTAATATTAGACATCACTAGCACCCAAAACTTCGCACCACGGAAAATTTACCACAGACCACCTATTTTTCAGAGTCACTCTCATCTTTTTATCTCCTCCCTTTTGATACCAGGCTTCCTCTCACATTGTCGGAGAAAAAAATACCAATATTTCTTTTCCCCATAGGTCAACGATAATCTGTCTCTCTTCTCTAGATTTGCTCTGGGGTCTCTCTTTGCATCGTCAAAAGATTCTTTAAGAGCTTTTTTTCAATCAAGAATGCCTTTCATTCTCTACTAGCAACTTGCACTCCTGTAGCAACCTGTGTAACTGCAATTAGCTTATGAAGAAGAACGTGTAATCCCAACTTAAGCACCCACTAGGTGGAAGATGCAGAAGCAGGTGCAGAAGAGAAACAGAACACAGGGTAAGGGGTTCCCTCTGATTTCTGGGCATTTATAGTATAGTGGGAGAGGTGGATATACACCCAAAAGGGTGTGTAGTGAGTGGAAGAACATCAGAAGCCGGGGAACCCATGGTCCCATGTTGGTATCTGCTGCGTTGTAATGTTGTACTCATGAACAAGACGGGCAACTTTTTTGAGATTCAGTTTTAAGTGAAATCGGGAGATGAACACTCCCTTCCCCGCTTCGTTTCTGGGGTGGGTGTGAGGATAAAAGGGAATGAGGTGTGAAGAAGTGTTATCAAAACCATAAAGCCTGGTACGATTACCAGTAGTGCTATGATTAATTACCATGTGAGAAATAACACACGATAATTAGCTATAAGTTCAACTCCCCACTGATGCACAATCTTTTTTGGGCTCAAATATTAAAGAAGGTGGTGTCACGGTTGGGGCACTAAGGAAACTAAACACGAATCGAGAACTGTTACAATAAAGCCACAGCCACATATCTCGGTATCTCCCGAAATCTACAAAAGCATTCTCAACCCTCCTATTTGATCTTCTTTGACAGTGTTTCTGGTGAAGTAGAATGTCACTCTCCAACTATGTTCTCTTACGTGTTCGTGAGGCTAAGTTCACACATAATCTAATAAATATGCAAATTGCCTTGTAGATGGGGTGGTATTTTGCCAGCTTTCTCTTCACTTTGAGTAAGCTGCCTTAGTTTCCACCTGTGTATATAACCTGTTCAGTGTTTCTTTTGGACAGAGGCTGTTGTAACCTAATGGAGTTTCAGCCAGAGAAATACAATCTGCGTGTCAATAGATATTTGGCAATGGTCCCCAGGTAGACATTGGCGTACCTAGAGATTTTTGACCTAGACTCGAGAACCACTGCTACGGATGCCATCTGCTAGATGGGTTTGGAAGGCCCTGAGAGTGACTGGAGAATATTTCAAGAAACGTGCTGGACTTCGTAATGGGTACAGAAAAATGGGACGGGGTCTTCCTGAAAGTGCCAATTCTTACACGTGCATCACATTTAAAATTCACAACAGGTTCACATATGTCATCTCGTGTAATCTCCAGAACAAGCCCATGAGACTGATATCATTCATTTCCTGGCTCTAAAGAGGTACTTAGAGGTGTATCCCCACAAAAACGTGTGCACATGTGTCCCAAAAGGCATGTACAAGATGATCAATAGCTACAATGTTCGCAACGGCCCCAAAGCACACACACCCAAATTTCCCTCAGGATGAAGAAACACACAGGACCAGAACACTATATCCTCTCAGCAAGGAGAATGAACCATCTACAAGCTGCACAAAAGCGACGAGTCTCTCAAATGTCACGTGAGTGAACGATGGCAGACACAAGAGAGAAAATACCGTATGATTCCATTTATATAAGTTACACAGGCTGTCAGAAGTCTGGCAGTGGTTATGCTTGGGGAAGGGTATGACAGAGAAGGACAAGGCAGGGGCCTTCGGAAGTACAAGGCATGCTTTGTTCTTAATCTAGTTTCTGGTTACCTGTGGGTTCACTCTGCAAAAATTAATCAAGCTGTGCACTTATGGGTTATAGTTCAGTAAAAATGTACATACAAAAGGCAGAGGGACTCACACAAGATGTCAACTTCTATTTCACTAATGGTATTACAAAAAAATAATAAACCAACCACCAATTACCTTCTATTACCACAGTCTATACATTTTAAGAAAGGACAGAATCACACTAAGAAAGTAGGAAAGACGCAAGGGTTTACACTGCATAAATGAACTTTATGAAAAACTCACCGTCTGTACATTAGCCATATTTTGCTCATTTGACTCTAGATCTCTAGACTCTAGACTCTGCCAAGGTCAACCCCCATTCACAAACTGTGATTTGAAAGCCATTGTTTTTGGGGATCTAGATAAAACCCAGAATAAAGCCCAGTCCCTGGGCAGGAATTCTCAT
Source organism: Panthera leo (assembly GCF_018350215.1). Taxonomy (NCBI): domain Eukaryota; kingdom Metazoa; phylum Chordata; class Mammalia; order Carnivora; family Felidae; genus Panthera; species Panthera leo. The sequence continues at coordinate 141,355,973 of NC_056687.1, read as the reverse complement.
TATTTGCATGGAGATTTCATATGCATTTTTTCCCTTTACTCCTACATGTGAGAAGCTTATGTTAATGGTGACCTATGAGGGCTGAGTGAGCCATGACCTATGAGGGCAAGATGCTTTTTGGGTGGCTGAAAACATCCTGGACCCCATTCCCCAGGCTGCTCTGCAGTGGCCCAGTTGGCTTCAGGCTGCCCACCCTCCCCCTCTACTGGCCTCCACAAGACAGACTACGAATTCCTTGACACCTGCCTAGAATTCTTCCTCACCAGCTCCACCTTAAATCATGCCTTGCAGCTTTAAGCTTCCGCTCCACTCCTTGGACAACTAGTCAGTTAACTTCTGGAAGTTCTCCGGTAACACTTGGATATAGGCTTTACTACTATTATTCTTGCTGGCCTTGAATACCCTTTATCTACTTTCTTTTTCAACTATGCAAATCTTCATTCATTTATCCGTCTTTTCATTTTTTCCTGTTTTCTCCTTTCCTGTCTAAACTCTTAAGTCCAACCAGAAAAGATGACCGGGGCTGGACCGAGGACGTAAGTTTCCAGTTTATAAAATGTTTATACTACAGAGTGAAGTCCAGATATTCTGTATTAATCAAGCGCCCTTGATCCCCAGACCTGCCAACCAGTCATGTGAGGAGAAAGTGATGTGACAACACTTTGTCTTTGCACAGCCATTTGGCTTACTATGAAGGCCTCCACTCTTCAATCATCTACGTATCCGCAAATGCATTTTGAGCTCGCTTTGTTTTCATTCCCCAGGGCTTTCTCATGCTAAGTGTTCAGCCTATCATTTCTGTGACCAGCCCTGCCCCTACTTTGAAATTAGAGGGGCATTAACTTCTGACACTTTTTCTTCTTCCCCAAACTTGTTAGGTACCAGCTAATGCCCTGTGGATTACTTTGACTAGTTCCCTAGTTGCTAAGAGAGAGCAAATGAGGTGTAGAATGCGTCTAAATGAAATTCTTTCTACTGTATTTCACTTCATTTGGTTTCCTATATTCCCAATCCACAAATCACCTATTTATTTTTTTATGACGTACGTGTATTTTAAGGCATTTACATGAATTATCTCATTTAATCGTTACATCATCCCCATGATGTAAACTTCATATTACCTCATTGGACAGAAGAGGAAACTTGAGTGACCTAGGGATGTCTTAGTTTCATATGAGACCCTCTACAGCACTCTGACCTTGCTGGCCACTTTGGGATAATTTCTTCAATTGAACCAACACCTGTTAAGAGCCCACAATGTGCCAGTGACTGAACCTGGCATTGGAGATTCAACCATGAACAAGTGGGTCTGGTTACCACCCTCAGTGGGCTTAGAAGGCTTTAAGGCATACATACAAATACTGAATATGCATCATTCTGAGAATGGTACATATTATCAAAAGGGGCAGAGCAGAGGGTCTTCCTGTAGCTGACAGTGTAAGGGGGTAGCTTCTGGATGCTTCAGGCCCAAGGCAGTTGCTAAAATATCCCTATGTAAATGAGTTAAGACTCTGAGTTCTCAAGGGTGCTGCATGGAGAGCCTGTGAGTACAATAAGGTAATCACTGCGGTTGAGAAATGTGTAGGCCCACTTAGAGTCCAGTGTTTACAGCACATGAGAGCACGGTACAAAAGAGAATTAGGTCTTATTTCAAAACACAAAACCAACGGGCGCCTGGGTGGCTCAGTCAGTTGAACGTCTGACTTCGGCTCAGGTCATGATCTCACAGCTTGTGGGGAGAGGCCCCATGTTGGGGTCTGTGCTGACAGCTCGGAGCCTGGAGCCTGCTTCGGATTCTGTGTCTCCCTCTCTTTCTCTCTGCCCCTCCTCCGCTCACACTCTGTCTCTCTCTCAAAAAAAAAAAAAAAAAATTAAAAAAAATAAAATAAATAAAAAACAAAACCCAACAAAACCTTTTTAAGCTTCCAAGCAAAAGCTGGCCAGCTAATTTTTCTTAGATGGCATATGGGGTTGATTATTGGCTCACACCTTTTCCTTTCCTGCCCTCACGGTGCTCACTGTGGGTGCAGGACACCCCTCCACCCCATTACTGTCGGAGTGGGTCACCGACTTGCCTTGGCTAGTCCAATATGGGCAGAAGTGACAGTGTGCCAGTCTTAAGCCTGCAGATGCCTTGAATGTTTCCTCTTGCCACGCCCCCGCCCCATCTCGTACATCTGCTACCATTGTGGGAGGAAAATGCAAAGAGGCAGCTGCTGGCCCCAGAACAAGGAGACATGGGGAACACTGCTGACTCCAACCCGCAAGCTGGATCAACCCCTGACTCCCACCAAGTCCCGTAAGGCCCTGCGGAATCCAGCCGACCGACAGAAAAAAAAAAAAAAATGTCTGTTGCCATGAGCACTGAGACTTGGGGGTTGTTTGTTTCATAGCGTTATTCCAGCAGGTACACACAGGATGTGCCTCACGTCTTATTTCTAGACAGTCAGGCTCCAGAAGTTTGTCCTGGTTTCCCCATCATCAAAGCAGCCCTGGGAAAGACGGGCCTTCCCCCATCACCCTCTATAGAGGGGCAGAGCCCCTGCCCCCATCAGGCTGTGTTCTTTTCACTGCGTTATATTTCCTGATAGTATAGAAAACCATTTTATGTATGACCCACTTATTTACTGCCTGTCTCCTCAAGCCTGCCTCCTTTCTCACCCCAAACTGAAGTCGGGGCCCCAGCAAGATGCAGATCAAATTGATCTGTAGTGAGGCCTGGTCTTCGGTCTTTGAAAAGCACACTCCCCGGTTAATCCTAATGTGCAGCAGAGACCGAGAACCACTGAACAACGTGGGTGACGGAGGCTGGGGTCAGACGCGGCTTTCTCAAAACAATGGCTGATCAGAATCCTATAAGGAGCGTCGGGACAAGGCTGGCGACGGGGGTGGGAGGGGCTGGAAGCCCTAGGTCGAGTAGGGCACCCTACAACAACCAGCGACACGTGAGCACCCGAAACATCCTAGTCCAAACTGAGATGTGCGAGAAGTACAAAATTCATGCTGGATTTTGAGGACGTCAGCATGAAAAAGGGAATGTGAGCTCTTTCATTCACAATTTTTGTATTTGCTACATGTTGAAATAGTATTTTGAATATGCTGGGTTAAAACACATATTGTTGAAATTAATTTCACCTGCTTCTTCTTTCTTTTTTTTAATATAGTGATAAGAAAGCTTAAAAACAGAGACGCCTGGGTGGCTCTGGCGGTTAAGTGGCCAACTTCAGCTCACGTCAAGATCTCACGGTTCCTGAGTTTGAGCCCCGACGTGGGGCTCTGGGCTGATGGCTCAGAGCCTGGAACCTGCTTTGGATTCTGTGTCTCCCTCTCTCTCTCTCTGCCCCTGCCCCGCTCACACACACACTCTCTCTCAAAAATAAATATTAAAAAAGGTAAAAAAAGGAAAGAAAAAAAAAAAAAAGCAAGCTTAAAAACGTATAGGTGACCCAGAGAACCTATCTTCTGGGAAGCTCCAGGCCCCGGAGTTTCTCAGGCCAATGAGACAAAGGCACAAAGCCCAGAGGGAGAAACAAACACCCCAGGGCTGGAGGCTGGGTTACCGCGTGCAGTGTGGTTGGGACCTACGGGGCAAACAGTGCAGGGAAGTGGGCCAGGAGGATTCACAGGGGGGAGGCTACGGAGGCCTGAACACCATGCTGAGGGCTGCAGCCATTTCCTGGAGAGGATAGAAAAGGATCTTTCTAAAAGCAGGAAGTCAGGGCATTGCAAAGACATTAGGTGGGAGATTATAGGAGGAGACTGGCAGGTGCTGAAGAAGTGAGATATTTGCAATAGTGGAGTTGAGTGCTGGGTAGCAACTGCCTTCCTATTCTGAGGCACTTACAGGTTGATTCATGGGCAATTTGAACCCATAAGCAGTTACGGTGATGAAACACAGAGACCAAACGATATCACATTCCTTATCTTTGCCAGTGAGCGCACTTTCCCCTCTGCCTGCTGTCACATACACTGTCACCTTGAAAGGTGTTATCCCATCACGGTCTCTGACAGGATGCGCAGGGAGATGTCACTTCCAACAGCCCCGTGAGATACGGGCGCACTCGAAGATGAATCAGGCAGCCACTAAGGAAGCCAGCCTTGCTCTGGCAAAAGGCGAGGAGGAAGAAACTCAAGGTATGACCAGATTAGAACGTCAGGGAAATACAACTCTCACCTCAGTGCCCATTAGGTGATGATGTTAAAGGCTAGCTGTAAAAACTTCTGGAGAAGGAAATGAAATGATTGTACAGGTGAGCACTTGGAAATTACTTGGGACATAAAAAGAAACATTAGCTTTTCACACGCAATATCAGAGGCCAGTTAGAGCCCTTTGTCAGATGCGCGGACATCAGTGATGGTTCTACAGTTAATTCAACACGTGGATCCACACAGAAGCCGCTAACTATTGAGCTGGATTCTAATCACAGTGGATGGAACTGCCTAGAATAGGTTGCCCAATATCCCCAGTACACCAGGGCAGCTGGGGGCTGACTGGGTAAGATCAGGTATTTGAGGCTTGTATTACTCTGGATGTCAAAAGATATTTCTTCCCACGATTTAATATGAAGCGTTCTATTTGGGGGAGCTTAGGACACTCAGTCGGTTGAGCATCCCGACTTCAGCTCAGGTCATGATCTCAAGGGTCGTAGGTTCAAGCCCCACATCGGGCTCGTTGCTGTCAGCGCAGAGCCTGCTTTGGATCCTCTGTCGCCTTCTCGTTCTGCCCCTCCCCACCTGCACGCACGTGCGTTCTCTCTTAGAAATAAATCAACATTAAAAAAAATAGTTCTATTTGACCAGACTGAGTGGGAATTGGTATTTCATAGGCTGGGAGAATTTAGGAATAAGTGACAGTCAATCCTTTCATCGAACAGGGGGAGATACTGAGGCCCAGGCAAGATAGTGACTCACCCAAGGTCCGCTCCTCACCAGGTGGTGGGCTGGAAATCAAACCTGAGTCTCCTGTGTCCCTGTTCAGTGTTCTTTCATGACTTGATACCTGTGGGTGATCCCGAGGCTGAGACACCTTGAGGTAAAACTACTTGTGATACTGGGATCTGGCGTTGGGTGGTGGCTCTCAACTCTGGCCACATACTAGAATACCTGGAGGAATTCTGGAAATATCCTGGCCGCAAACCAGAGCAAGGAATTCAGATTCTCTGGGGTGGGGACCCGGATATCTGCATTTAACGAAAGCTCTCCAGGCAAATTCTAGCCTGCAGTTGAGAATTACCACCTAACAGGGTACCTGAAGGATTTTAGAGAAGACTCTGCTTTCAAAGGCAGGACATCCCCTGACTGAGAGGACTGTCATGTCCAGGCCGATCTAGAAGCCTCTGATGTTCCGGAGGTGGAGATCAAACCGACAATATTATCTTCACCTCGAGACTTTTTTATTAGCCAGACTGACATTGGTAGGTTGCAAAGTCACCTTACTGGTGCCCAGAGAAGATTATGGCCCATCTGTGAGCCCCGACCCACTAATGCCAGCTTTGTTCTCAGTTGGTGCGACGGGGGATTCTCCCACCCTACTGGCATGTGACCAGGATGGTACCCAACCCAAGATGAACGAGCTTTTAAGGCACACATAGAACTGTCCATAGAACTTTGTGCAATGACAGAAAGATTCTACATCTGCACTGTCTTATCCATTTGGCACTGGCCACATACGGCTACTGAGTACTTGACATGTTGCCAGGAGAACTAAGAAACTGAGTTTTAACTCTTATTCTAATTATTCTATATATCAAATTCAAATAACCACATATGTTTAGTGACCACTGCACTGGACAATCAAAATGTGGTCTCAGAACTGTCCCAACCAGGTAGGTGATGTAGAATTTGTAAATGATGAAGACAAATATTTTCATTTTAAACCATGTTGTTGCCTCATCATTCTATACATGTCCTTAGCTTGCTCAGCAAGACTGGCTATGAAAAGACAAAACCTTAGCAGGCAGTGCTTTGTGACAAGAAAGGCACAAGTAACGTTAATTTTTTTTTTAAGTGCGTTGCATATTTGGTTTCCCATATAGACAAGATCCTGGGGTTGAATGAGAACATTCTTGCTTTGGAATATTACAGTATACAATACGTTTTAGGAACAGCAAGTATTTTATAGCAACTGCCTTGCTCTCACATGCATGAGATTCAGGTTGCAGGAACGATGGGGCTATTGTTTCATCTAATGACAACCTTTCCATGGAAACTCTTCCAAGAGCAAGTTATGTGAATGCCAATATCAACTTTTTCTCCCAGAAACACTTCAGCGTCAAATTCTCCTAACGCAGAGACCCTTGGCCAAGAAACGTGACTAAACTTTTCGGATTACTTCTTTCCGCTCAAGACACAGACTCTTTTAGGCCCTGCATTTGAGATGAGATTCCTGGGAAGTCAGTATGCTGATTCTCTAAAACATTCCAACGGTTAGTTATTTTTGGTTAGCACTTTATTTTTCATACGCAAAACCGTATCATGCCCATGGAAATGCAAACCTGCTGCTATATCTTGGTGTTTTACCTCATCCTTAAATATTCCATACAGTTACTTGGTTTATTCTAAATTCTGAGGGATAATAAATTTAAGCCATAGTCCCTCACACTCGGTGGTTGTAGTAACTCTGATCAACCTCGCTTTATGAGAGATTCCGGATTTTTTGCCAGCTGGGGTATGAGCAATATTTGTATTTCACTGAAAGGTGGAACGGGCCATTCACTTATGGAGTAAAAGAAGATCAAGTCGGGGCGGGGTGGTGGTGGTGCTATAATTTAGAGGGGAGCACACAGAACCAGATGCCTGAAGGCTAAAGTTAAAGCCATGACACCAAACTTACCAGTAATGTAACCTTGGGTACTGCATCATTTAATTTTTCTGAGATCCATTTTCCTTATCTGCGTAGTAAGAACAATATTGCCTCAAGGTCGGCGGGGTGGGGGGGGCGGTGAAAGCATTATAAGGAGATCTCTGTATTTATGTGGTTTTTTAAAACTCAAAGTATTATCTAGGTGTGAACTATCAGGATGGGGTAACATGGCCAATTATTTTCCAAATCCTGCATAGAAACCTTCATTTTGGGGTCCACGGTGGATTGGACCCACTATGTGCACATTTCATTTAACTGAAAAAGGATACTCCTAAATTTTTTTTTTTTCTCATGGTAAAATAGACGTAAGACGCAATTGACCATTTTAGCAGTTTTTAAGTGAACTGTTCAATGGCGTTAAGTACATTCACGCTATCGGGCAACCATCACCACTGGCTATCTCCAGAAATTTTTCATCTTTCCCAACTGAAACTCTGCACCCACTCAACAATAACTCCGCATCCCACCCCCACCTCCGCCCTCCCCCATCCCAGCCTCAGGGAACCACCATTCTATTGTCTTTACGAATTTGACTATTTCGGTATCTCATCATAAGGAGAGTCTTACAATATCTGCCCTTCTGAGACTGGCTGTTCCACTTCGTCTAGCGTCTCTAATGTCTCAAGGTTCGTCTGTGTTTTGTCGCCTGTGTCAGAATTTCCTTTCTTTTTAAGGCTGAGTGATATTCCGTTGTGTGTACAGACCATCTTTTGTTTATCCATCCTTCTAGTCACGGACATCTGGCTTGTTTCCACCTTTTGTCCATTGTGAATAATGCTGCTGTGAACATGTGTGTACAAATATCTGTTTGAGTCCCTGCTTTCAATTCCTGGGTTTATACTCAAAAGTGGATCATGTGGCAATTCTGTTTTTAATTTTTTGAGGAACTGCCATGTTGTTTTGCATAGAGGCAGGGCCATTTTACATACCCACCAACAGGGCACAAAGATCCCAGTTTTTGCACATCCTCACAGTTATGTTTTGCTTTTGTTTTATTTTGTTTTTGTTTTCATTTTGGAGAAGGGCCATCCGAACGGGTATGAGGGTAGATCTCACTTTGGTCTTCTTTTTCGTTTCCCTAACGATTAGTGATTTGAATGTATTTTCATATGCTTGTTGCCATTTTTATTTATTTATCTGGAGAGAGACAGAGGGAGTGCGAGCAGGGGAGGGGCAGACAGAGAGGGAGGATCTCAAGCAGGCTCCGTGCCGTCAGTCAGCACAGAGCCCAACAAGGGGCTCAATCTCAGGAACCGTGAGATCACGACCTGAGCTGAAGTCAAGAATGAGATGCTTAACTGACTGAGCCACCCAGCTGTCCCTAAACATGACATTCTTAATGTCAATGAGAATGCACTTCGTCAAGAAGATATTTTAGGATCTAACAGCCAAGACATAATATCCTTCAAAGTAACTGTGACATGACTCTATATTATCATTACTATTATTTTAATCTTTATCATTCCTACTGCTATTTAGTCTAAAATGACTGAATACTAGCCACGTTCCAGGCACTGAGCTAAGGAGTGCAACAGTGCATACTTACTGGAGCTTCGTAGCCTTTCGACAAAGCAAGAATTTTTAGTATTCCCATTTTACAGTTGAGGAAACTGAGCCTTAAGGAAGGTAAGCAACTTGGCCAAGGTGCACACAGCCAGTACGTAGAAGACGTGGAATCTGAACTCGGGCATTCAGATGCCAAAGTCCCTGCTCTCAACCACCACACATACCACCTCTCAATGATGGATGCTCCTCAGTGATATACTGACAAACCTTATGGGACATGCATGTTCGAGGAACAATAAATAACAGGTTATTGCTCACGATCTTTCATTTCAGAATACTTAAGGAGATTCATGGACTCATTTCGACGACTGTTCTATGTTCTTCTGAAGTGATCCAGCAATATGGCTATCATTTGCTCTTTTTTAATAGCCCAAAGATGAGATATATGTTGGAATACGGCTGAAAAATTATATTCTACAACACCATACTGTCATGGCTTAATAGTCTGCTGCAGGAAGAAAGGTAAAGCATAATTCCTTTTGGTATTCAGCTTTCTTATATATTACTGGAAGAACATATTTGCACCTCATCCATTTTTTCCACACACATCTTTACTGAGTTTCTATCGGGTGGTAGGTACTATTCCACATTCCAGGTACAAACAGATAAAGCCTTGCAAGCCTCGCTCTAATGGGTGTTGAGGGAAGATATGACAGGCAGTGAATAAGGAATTGCATAAAAATGTCTGTATCGAGTAATGGTGGGGTAAAGGAAGAAGAATAAAGTGGGTGAGAGGAGAAAGAGGTTCTGAGGTGGGGAGAGGGATTGACATTTTAGACAGGCCTGCCAGGGAAAGCTTTTATGATGAGATGATGTTTGAGAGAGACCAGAAGGAAATAAGAAAGTGACTGATGGGTAAAGAACATTTTAGACAAAGGGGATAGCCAGTGCAAAGGCCCTGAGGCAAGAGTCTCCCTGGACTCTTTGCATAACAACAATGAAGGAAGGAAGTAAGGATGAGGAGAAGAGCATAAAAGGGGAGCTAAAACTCATCAACTCCGCTGTTCTGTGAGTTCTGTTGTCAACTTGGCAACAATAGAATTTACCAAATGGCAGTGAGCTCAGTGGGTACCAGAGCTGAAATATATCATATCTAAGATCTGAGCTGGGAACAGTAATACAAAAAGCATAGATCGCTTTTGTAGAACACATAACACCCACATCTCACCTGGGGGACCATGAATCAGAAGTGTTACGAAAAAGAATTATCCAGGGGGAAAAGGCACTTCTTGATCTGGGTTAAAGATACTATGTGCATGTATCTACATATGCACACACCAAACAGGAAGTTAAGATTAATTTCTTCTACATCAAATGATGAGCCCTTCAATATTGGATACATATGTTCTTTCAAAAAAACCAATGATGGTTACCAAATCCTCTGTACCGGAGAAAGGAAAAATAAGTCTATGGTTGAGATTTGTTAAAAGATTAAAAAAAAGAGGATTCATGTGTGAGTGTTCATCTGTGAGTTCAAATACAATTTTTTTTATGGTACACTTTTGTTCAAAAAAAAAAATTTTTACCATCCAAATGGGCATTCTAAAACATTTGACATTAGAACCACAGATAATGTAGGAAAAACATAACCCTGCTAGCATTTATAAAAAACCTTGAGAAATCAAAATAAAGAAAATATATTCCTTTCAGTATTATGTGTATATATCTGCCAGTTTTCCATATTGGATTTCTATAGTTATTTCTGACTATCTCAATCCATACACACTGGAAATAAGAGTACTTAACTCTATGCCATTATTATATATAATGGTCTGATTTTTACTGCAAATAGTGGACTAACCACAAATTATAGTTCTTCAGCTCATATAGAATGAACTCCCACCCAGATAACTAACTCCCAAATTGGAACAACTTAAGTGATTGTATGAAAAAAAAAATTTTAATGCTTATTTATTTTTGAGAGAGAGAGAGAGTATGAGTGGGAGAGGGGCAGAGAGAGAGGGAGATACAGAGTCTGAAGCAGGCTCCAGGCTCTGTGCGGTCAGCACGGAGCCCGACATGGGGTTCCAACCCACAGACTACGAGCTCATGACCTGAGCCCAAGTTGGACGCTTGACCGACTGAGCCACCCAGGAGCCCCTTTATTTTAGAATAATACGCAAACACGCAAAATCTCTTTCCAAAAAGAGCTTGTCGTGTTTGTCACAGAATAAAAATAACCTCAGTCAAGTGTGGAAAAGAAAGGGTCCTCCAGGGCTCTGCCCTCCAACTACCCCTGCCAAGCGTGGAATTTTATTCTGAGAAACAGGACGCTAAACAAGAGGTGATAAACCCAAGACACGTCAAAGGAGGAAGGGGAAGAGTTAGGCAAACAGTTTAAACATACAGAGAGAGGCGACAAATAAACACAGTGGAATCATCCAGACGGTGGATTGGCAGCAGCCATGAGAGGAGGAAAAGAGGGCTAGGATTTGTTTCCCTTCACTGCTTGAACCATCCATTTCCCCATAAGGCCTAACATACTGTGGCTCCTCAAAATGAAAGAGGGGGCACTTGATAAATACCATCGGGGTAAAATGGAGGTGCTTCATCAATACTGACTCAGCATGAAGTCAACCTTGGGGCGAGAGTACAGGGGAAGGATGGTTTCCACGATAACTATATGTTTTGTGAAGTGTTTAAAACTTCCTAAAAATTAATACGCACATTACTTTTCTACTTGAGAAACGACATTTACGTCAGATTGCACGAAAGTGAGTAAGCAGTCATTCTGGCCCCGAAGTCGTTAAGAGAGTAAGTTCCCTGGGAATAAGCTGTTTAATTAGCTCTTTCAGACTTTTTGAAGATGCCAGTAACAGAAAACCGAGAGAAGGACTAAATCCACACAGCACTGTCAAGCTTTTTCCAGAAGGTATGTCTCAGCCTCTCTCCCACATAAGAAAACAGAACAGAGGCTCTCGATGACCACGTCTACAGGGTGGAGGAAAAACAGTTTCCCTTTTCACCCCAGGGTTCCAGAAGGCATGCTGGGATGACGGCATCCCCTTAAAGTTCTTCACACAGTCTTCCCTCTTGCCCAGATGATAAATCAACCAGGTTACCGTTCAGCAAGAGCTTTCAATTCAGGGAAAAGATATCATCAGCTTTCTAAACAAAGTTGTTTGCCACAAAACAGCATCATCCTCTTAAAAAAAAAAAACAAACCAGTATACAAACAAATACGTGTTATTAGTTTACCCTGCCACTAATTGAACTGCTGATATAAAAGTGAGAGCGTTGCCTGAAAACATGAATTCTGTTGCCGTCGTGCAAAACAACCTCCTAATATTCCCTGCCTTTGATGGCTTCTATTACATTCTAGAGCTTTAAGAGAAATAAGCTTGTCAGTACAAAATGCCTTAAAGGGCTCTCCCCCTTCAGAACCGCTGAGAAGACATAGAATTTGTTGACTGAGAGAAGGCGATCAGTGTGTCCCCCAGAGACAGCATCAAAGGCAGATGCTGTAAGCAACTGTGGATTTAATATGCTTCTTTCTCCATCCTTCCTCCCTGGCACGCCAGCCTTCCCCTGGGACTGACTCTCATCAAGCTGACAAAATGATCGTGTGTGGACTCATGGTTAGGCCCAAGGATTTTCCCAAAGACCAAGGTGGCTTTGAAAGATAATACACAGCTCATTTTTACACTTGAGGCCCTTAGCCTATGTGTCTCAGAAGTTGGCTGGCTGAAAAATCTCAGACGGAGCCAGCTAATTCACTCAGTTCTTTCCTTAAACCCGTGAGGCTAAAGGCTATTGGGTTTCATGAGAAATAAACAAAATTTCAAATCAACCACACCGACCTCCCATGTATGCAGATTAGCCACAGAAGGGATTGTTTGGGTTGGCAGCATAAAATGATTAACTCAGAGTTCTTGTCTACCAAGCTGGCTGACACGAAGAAAGGTATCTAATCTCTAATGCCTCAGTTTCCACATTCATAAAATGGGTGACAAGACTTGCTCCTGTACCAGGAGGTTGCCGTAAAACCTAAATTAATGCATGAAAAGCACTGAAAACAACGTCCGGTAAATAAGAGATACAATAAATGTTAGCTATAGCAATAATAATAATTCTACTTACACTATTCCTCTCACATGTTGGTGGGCCAATCTCCATCTAAACTTAATTATTAACATGGATAACTGTAACACTGTGTACAGGGCAATCCCTCTTCTGTGCTGGTCCTTAAAGGGATTTCGGGTTATCCCTAGGGATTGGAATTATCTACATCGTTTCAAACACATTTATCGAGGGTCTACTATTTGTTCTTAAGATAGGGATTCAAAAAACGAGTAAGACGCTAAAAAGATCAAAGTTAAGTCAGAGTGGGGCACCTGGATGGCTCAGTCGATGGAGTGTCTGACTCTTAATTTTGGCTCAGGTCATGATCCCACAGCTGTGGGATCAAGTTCTGTGTCGGAGTCTGCACTGAGCATGGAGCCTGCTTAAGATTCTCTCCCACCCTCCCTCCCTCCCTCCCTCTGTCTCTCTCTCTCTCCCCCATCTATCTCTCCCCCCACTCCCACTCCCTCTCTAAAATAAAAAAAAATAAATAAATAAAACTTAAGTCAGGGAGGCAGACCAATACACGAATACTGAAGCAGTATATAAATGTATCAAATATGTTATACACCTGAAGCTTGCACAATGTTGTGTATCGATTACATCTTAAAAAAAATTTTTTTAACGTTTACTTATTATTGAGAGACAGAGAGACACAGAGTGTGAGTGGGGGAGGGGTAGAGAGGCGGAGACACAGAATCTGCAGCGGGCTCCAGGCTCTGAGCTGTCAGCACAGAGCCCGACGCGGGGCTCGAACTCACAAACTGTGAGATCATGAGCTGAGCTGAAGTCGGTCGCCTAACCACCTGAGCCACCCAGGCGCCCCTCGATTACGTATTAATTGAAAAAAACAACAACCAAAAACCAAAACCCAAATGCCATGACAATATTTACCATGTGGAATGACAGAGATACATAGAATTTTATGGGAACATGGGAAGGGACATCATGGTAGGCATAGTGACAGCCTGTCTGGAGATAGAGATGTCCTAACCTGCAGAAGCTATGAATATGTTACATTTATGTCAAAGAGGAAGTAAGATTGCAAAGCAGCTGACTTTAAGACAGGGAGATTATCCTGGATTTTCTGGGTGTGTCCAATGTAAACAGAAGTATCCTTAAAAGTGGGAAAGAGAAGCTGAATAAAGTACTGATGTGATGTGATAAAGACTCCACCAGACATCGCTGGATTTGAAGTTGGAGGAAGGGGACCATGAGCCAAAGAATGCGGGTGCCTTGTAGAACCTGAAAAAGTCAAGGAAACAGATCCTATGTGAAGCCTACAGAAAGGGACAAGCCCAGTGGAAGCTTCGATTTTAGTCCAGTGAGACTCATTTAGAGGAACAAACAGTAGTCGTGTACAGTGAGAACATTTTGAGAAGTTTTAATGCGGATAAAGATGATAGTTTCATCGATCCAAGGAACCAAGAATAAGAGACTGACTTTTTAAATGAGGACTAGTCATAAGGAACTTGACAGAATAGAGTAATTCAGTCCTCAACTGATAAGAAAGGAGGCCTCAGAGGGCTTTCATCTAGGGAATATTGGGTTGTCTCTGTGTTTGAGAAACATTACGAGGGGAGCAAGATGGAGAATGGTCTCGAAAAGGGCATGCTAAGAGAAAGGAGACCACGTGAGAGGGCCAAGTGAGGGTGGTGGAGTCTGCATTAAAGCTCCAGGAGTCATAAGGGAAAGGGAGCACCATCTGGAGAAGTATCGGCCAGAAAAATTGGCTGCCTATTAATGATGCTTTGAATGCCAGGTATGAGGATAAAGATGGAATCTAGAACAACCTCTGCATTGCTAGTTTGGATGACCGGGGAGATGAAGGTGTCCACGAACGAGATACAGAATGGGACAGGAAGAGGAAGTGATTTAGGGGGAAGATGATGAGTTTCGTTTTGAATGATCTGGGATGACCATAAGGTAACACACAGCTGACAGCCAATGAGGTGCATCTAGAACCTGCGGGAGTCCGGGCTAATGTGATGGATTTGACATGAGAATGATGAGTCACCATCAGTTTATGGAGGGCAATTTGATCAGTAAGTAGGAGGGATGACATCACTCCAGAATGAGAAGAACAGTGGGCTGAGGGTAGTCCCTGGGAGACGTTGGCATGTAAGAGGTGCTCTAAAAAAAAAACCACACATACACACACACAAAAAGATGCTCATGAAAAAAAAGTGAAGGAGAAATGAGCAGGAAACAGGCTGGGAGAACCAGCAAGGGTAGCATCCCAGAGCGAAGGCAATAGTTCCAAGAAGGGAAGGAGACACAGGGTCAAATGTAGCAGGCTTTAGAAAGATAATAACTGGGGTGGCTGGGCGGCTCAGTCAGGAGAGCATCTGACTTCAGCTCAGGTAATGATCTCACGGTTCATGAGTTCAAACCCCGCATCGGGCTCTGTGCTGACAGCTCGGACGGAGCTCAGAGCCTGGAGTCTGTTTAGATTCTGTGTCTCCATCTCTCTCTGCCTCTCCCCTGTTGCCTCGTGCGTTCTCTCTCTCAAAAATAAATAAACATTAAGAAAAAATTTTAAAGAAACACAACAACTGGATGATGATGATGATGATGGTGGTGGTGATCATCATCATATAATGATAATAATAATTATAATAGCAACTATTACATTATGAGATTTACGTAACCAACACACATATACCACATACTTCCTATCAGAAACTACTCTCAGTGCTTTATAAGGTTGAACTTCTTTAATTCCAATGACAATCCTATGAGGTAGGTACTATTACTAACCCTATTTTATAGGTAACGAAATAGAAACACAGAGAAATTAAGTGACTTGTCTGAAATTACTCAGCAAGCGATGGGGCCAAGACTCTCTAGGGGTGACTTTCTTAACCACTAAGCACTGCTCCCTCACGTCCCGTCTCATTTAATTTTCACCATACATAGGCCAATGAGTAGGTCCCATCATCATCCTAATTACAGATAAAGTAACCACCGATTAGCGAAGTTAACCAACTTTGCCCCAAGGTCAGCCAGCTTCTGTGATGGGCTGAGATCAGGCTGAGTGAACTGGTCTGTACGTTGTAACTAATCAATACCAGTCTGATTGGAGAGAGGAGGCCCCAGACGACATCTCTCACAAGACATGGGGTTCCCTTTCCTCTGTTTAAGACATGGGTTCTCTCTTCCCTATTAACTGGGAGACAAGGTGAGGGGCTCACCTTATCCAATCAAGAACTGAGCTGGTTGAAGATGGATGGCAGCTTTTAAAACTTAGTTCAGGGCGCCTGGGTGGCTCAGTCGGTTAAGCGGCCGACTTCGGCTCGGGTCATGATCTCACGGTCCGTGAGTTCGAGCCCCACGTCAGGCTCCGTGCTGACAGCTCAGGGCCTGGAGCCTGTTTCGGATTCTGTGTCTCCCTCTCTCTGACCCTCCCCCGTTCATGCTCTGTCTCTGTCTCAAAAATAAATAAACGTTAAAAAAAAAAAAAAATTAAAAAAAAAAAAAAACTTAGTTCAGTTCTGCTTTGTTCTTACCCTTTAGGTACAGCCTCTCAGGCTTCTGACTAGGAGGCGGTTGGTTGTCTGTCTGCTGTGGGATTTTGTGAGATTCCATTTTGCCCTGTGGAGGTTTGTTATTTTTTGTCCCTCACGATAAAGGAGTGTGAACGAATCCCAACTAAGTGAACTTTTCGGTCATTTCACTCCTATCTACGTGGTAGGCAACATCTGGGACAGTTATTAAATTGAAGATTCTTTATTGGCTTATAGCAGAAGACAGAGGCTCCAGAAACATGTATCTGTTATTTCGTACTCTACACAGAATACGGCAGCTTTCTTCGCTGTGACCAAAGCCAGGCAAAGCCCTAGTGTTCTCGCATGTGCTGTCTTCCAACAGGCTTAAAGGAATGCAGTCAGGGTCCTCTATTTCAGGGAACTCTGACCACCGGGTATCCGAGGCCGATCTCTGAACACAGTCAGTACAAACAACAAACAGAACTGAAACTCAGCTGGGCCTTGTGCCCAAGAAAACCAGCCACACATGAACTCACACCATGGGGGAAGGAGGAAGGGGAAAAGAGTTCCACAAACAAACGGAGGAGAGAAAAAGGCAGGCTGAGAAGCTGGCTCCACACTGACTGGACCCCACATGAATGTGTGTGAGAGACAAGGCCTGAGAAAGAAAAGCTTCCCTAGACGTGCCCGGAAAAGGAGCTCTAATCTCTTGACTTACTGGGAGAGCAATGACAGAGACCAAGAGCTCAGACTCTAATGAGAGAGGAAATGGCTTTGGGTCATGTATAAAATAAAGCAGATTTTGTTTAAAATGAAAAAAAAAAAATCAGAGACGCTTTGGCATCTTCTATATGGTTTATACGTAGAGGCATCCTAGCTGAAGCACTCATTTGGAAACGTACTGATTAAAACACTAATACCTGTTGTAACAGAGAAACGTGAAATTTCAGTGGTTTAACACAATGGAAGTTTGTTCTTTGGACATGGAAGGCCCAACCAGTGGGTGGGTGGAGGTGAGGTCACGCTCTGCGTCAGGCAGTCATTTAGGGACCTACATGATCCTAAATAGGATAAAGATCATCTGGCACGTGTAGCTTCCTGGATGACTTTGGACGTTGACTTCTAGCTAGCAGAAAGGGAAGAGAGCGAAGGACCGCACCGAAGATGGTTCCTCACCAGGTCTACAAGGGATATAGGATGCTTTTGCTTATATATCACAGGCCAGACAGAACTTGGTCATGTGGCCACACCTTACGTATTGGGAGTGGTGGGAGATGTAGCCTCTGACTATACAACCACTTTCCAGCAAAAACTCCATATTGCGGAAAGGGAACACCAACCGCCGGCAGAAGCAAGATGTCCATTTTCTAATGGATCTGCTGATCTTCAGCACATCAGTTTCCTGTATGGGTTTGAAAAACAATAGAGGAAGAGAGGAAAGAAAATCACCAAATTAATACACCCTGCTCTCTTTAATTAGTGTTTCTTGAGAAGAGAGCTACAGTCCCTGTGGGTGAGACAGTTCTTTGGTTGCTGGACTATCTCCTACTATAGTAAGTTCATATCCCTGAGGACTGTCCACTAATGCCAGACTACTCCCACACACCACGACAACCCCAAGACCTATACGATTCCAAATGCCCTCAGGCTTGGGACTATCATGGCTGAAAACCACAAAAAGTCCTAATTTCAAGGTATTCGTCAATACTCAATTCTTGCCGGATCAGAGTATCAGAATCATTTCGTCAAACAAACCTTCCTGGGGCACCTGGGTGGCTCAGTGTCCCACTTTGGCTCAGGTCACGATCTCGCAGTTCGTGAGTTCTAGCCCCGCATCAGGCTCTGTGCTGGGGGTGTGAGGCTGGCTTGGAATTCTCTCTCTATCCCTTTCCCTCCGCACCTTTCCCATCTGTGCTCGCGCTCTCGCTCTCTCTCTCTCTCTCTCTCTCTCTCTCAAAATAAATAAATAAATAAACTACATATGATAAAAAAGCAAAAACAAAAACAAATAACCTTCCAGTGGCTTCCACTCTTATTAACATTCTTCTAGAATGTCATGTGTTCTGCCTACTTTGCCATATCAGATGTGACCGTACAACAACGTGCCTGACTCCTCTGAAAACATCAGTGCTGCCCACTCGAAGCAGTCACCTTAGCATGACTAGCCATTTAGTGTAATGAGGTATCATTTTTAAAACATGTTTGTTTATTCATTTATTGAGAGAGAGAGAGAGAGAGAGAGCGAGCATGCAAATGGGAAGGGGGGGAAGAGAGAGAGAGAGAGAGAGAGAGAAAGAGAAAGAGAGAGACTGAATGAATGAGTGAATCCCAAGCAGGCTCTGGGCTGTTGTCACAGTGCCCAACGCAGGACTCGATCTCACCAACAAGGAGATCATGACCTGAGCTGAAATCAAGAGTTGGACGCTTAACCGACTGAGCCATCCAGGTGCCTCTTAAGGTTACCATTTCTTTAAAAGTTTTAGAACTCTCCTTTTGGAATCATCTTAAGTGACACTGCTACAGAAAACATGTAGGTGCTGAGCTTCAGGAACCTCAGAAGTTCCTTGTCCCATGTTTCTCTTGTCTGTCCTTTCTGCCACGCCTCTGCCAGGAGTTCCTCAACATTTATTCATTCGAGAGCATGTGTCCTGAGCACAGCGCAGTGATGAGTAAGTTACTGACCTCACAGTTTTATAAGAAAGACTGGTATGAAGGTGCATCTTTACAACGTAAGTAGGTAAATGCCACCAGCTAAAGGCAGGAAGGGAATTCTGTGGATACAAATGAGGGAGGCACTAAACCGGCCTTGGGAGAAGATACTGATTTGGGCTTTCGTGGAGAAGACCGAGTTTTCCAGATTGAGATGCTAAGGTGTTAGCAGGGGTATCTTTAGGCATGCGCTCGGGGAGACTATAGGTAATACAAGGGACTGGGGGGATGGAAGAAGCCTCGAAGGTCTGGGAGAGAATAAGGAACCTGGGAAGGATAGGAGGGGAATGGTTAGATGGATGGAAGCTGGATAGAAAGGGAAGGTCTGAGAGGACTACTGCAGCCCATGAGAGGGAGAAGGCAGTAGAGGCAGAAAGCTCTCTGACGGACCTGGAAACCGGGCCTTCAGTGAACACATCTCTAATGATACAGACCTCCTGAGGAAACCAACTTCCTATCAGACAATTTTAGATGTTCCAAAAGTCTTCTTAATACCCGGCCCAAACCCGCCTCACCTTAGTTCTTATCCTCATGCCCTGGTTCTACCCTCCTAGACACAGAGATGGAGCGTAACCACGCTTCCATAGATCAGACCTTCTGGAATCCAAAGACAGTTGTTACAGCTCCACGAGTATCTCCTCTTCTCCAGGCTTAAGTCCCTCTTCGTATGTGTATTTCCATATGGTTTTAGTCCCCTTTTCATTCTTACCGTAGTCCTTTGTGCTGGACGTATTCTGCTTGATCAACATTTCCTTTAAGTATGGGACCCAGATGGAACATACTATTCCAAGTGTGGTTCACCAGCACAATCTTTGATCTGCATTCGAGCATCAAATGAAGTTACCAAGCAGCCATTACCACATTACTGAGTCACGCCGAACTTCCTGTCAGCCACCGTGAGTGCTGCTGGGAAGCTCACTCCCTCTTCCATTGAGAGGCAGATGTTTTTTAAATGTGAGTGTGTAACTTTACACATACGAATTAATGTTTCCCTTGGTGAGATGCGGTCCTTCCAGGTCGTCAAGAGCTTTGGGATAGTCCCCGTTTTATGATGTCTTAGGCAAGCAGGATAAATACGATGCCAATGTCCGCTTTCAAGTTCTTGATAATGATGCGTAATGATACAAGGCTAAAACAGAATTGCCACCCAAGACCTCTAAAAAATAAACTGTCGGTGTCACTCTTTATTTTCACCCTTGGGTCTTCCTACCTTTTCCCATATTTTAACCTTTTATTTTCGTATTCCATGAGCAGCCAGCTTAGCTCCTCAGATTTCTTTTTCCTTCTCTGTTCCCCTGGTTACACAATCAGAATTTCATTTCTGACACCCTCCTATCCTTCTTGAGAAGACTATGCTTTGGGTTGCAGTCCATAAATTTCTACTAATGTTTCTCCAAATATTAAAAAAAAATTCTGAAGTCTTGGTTATATATCTGATTACGAGCCACTTCTTAGTACAGTGCTTTATTTTGTTCTGTATAAATTCCAAGATAACATGGACATCCTTAGAGCAATCTACCTCTTTAATCAATGTCTTCTTGATTTCTTTAATTCTTCCTTACTTAATGATTAAGTAAATTTTCCTTGTTGCTCTCGTATTCTAGGGGATTATGTCAACAAAGGTGCCACCACCAAGGGAAATGGATTTTCTACCATGAGGTTCCCATGAGGGAACCACACAAGAAAAGACAGAAAAAGTAAAGATAGCTGTATATTCTGTAGATGCTCCATGTATGTGTATTTGGTTCATATCTCACAAGTAGATTGAGGTTTCCTCAATGGCAGGAAGGAACCACATCTTGTCTGTAGAATATTGGTCTTTTGCTTCTATCACGTAGGAATGGCAAGTTCTCCGGGGATCAACAGATGTTTTTGAATAACTAACCACCACCACCGCCGCCAACAACAACATGGGTCAATGTTTAAATGCACATAAGTTTCCACCCGCTGGCTGAAGCAATAAAAACCTTGTAGGCTAGAAGACCATTCCTCATAGAACTATCTATAAACACAGACATTCACATGATAGGTCAAGAGACAGTCATGAATAAATAAAAGATTAGAAGGGGAAAACCTATCTTTAAAAAATCTCACTGAAAAGTCAATAAATCAGTAAGAAATAAATGTTATACATGAATTTAGAAGCACACAAACACACACAATACTCATTGGCCATTACTTGCCCAGACTTCAAGTATAAAAGCAATTCATTAAAAAAAATTTTTTTCGAGGTACCTGGGTGGCTCAGTTGGTTAAGCCTCTGACTCTTGATCTCAACTCAGGTCTTGAGCTCACAGTCATGAGTTCAAGCTCCGTGCTGGGCTCTGTGCTGGCATGAAACCTACTTAATAAAATTTCTTTTCCAAAAGTTATATGTTAAAAGCCCAGGTTATGGGGGGCTGTCCAAGATGGTGGAATAGGAAGCTCCTACACCCACCTCATCCCGGGGACACACTGAATCTACAGCTATATATGGAGGAGTTCCCTCTGAAAACAAAACAAAACCCTGAAAAGTAGCTGAACAAACCCTTCAAACAAATCCTAAGAGGGTCACATTGAGATGAGTAGGAGAAGCAGAGACATGGTCTCCCCCAAACCCCCACACCCCCGTGAATGGTGAATCACAGTTGGGAGCATCTCACAAACCAGGAGCTTCTGCCTGAGGAGCAAGGAGTTCCTATCTCGAACCAGCCATTCCAACCCTCCGGACCTGCGATGGGGAGATGGGCCCCCAAAACGTCTGGCTTGGAAAACCTACAGGTCTTACAACCAGGAGACGGAAAGAGCTGGAGGGAACAGAGGTACTTCTATCAAAGAGCTCACATACAGAATCACTTGCCCCCAGGACCAGCAAAATAGCAGCATTTGGAATGACGTCTAGACTATATGTGAAGGAGATGCATTTGCTAATCTTAAATATCTGCCAGAGGGGCAGAAGTATGGTGGGGCCTTCTCCGGGAAATGGAGGCACTGGCAGGAGCCAGTTTCACACTCTTCCTCTACCTTGTAGTCTTTGCAGACTCACCCCGGCCCTATACTCTCTCCCTACCTTACTAATGCCAGTGGGCATGCCCAGGTCCTGCATTGCCTATTCCACTGCCTTGGTAAGCTGGTGGTAAGCAGCCCATAAAGTGGTGCCCTTTGATCACCTGGCTCTGGTAGCAAGGAGGGCTTACATTTCTGGGTCCCAAGGGACTACCATAAGCAGAAACCCAGTTTTTGGTAGGCTACTACTCCTCCCCAGGGTGCTACAGAGACAGCAGTCTAAAACATACCCCCAGTCTTCCTATGGAAAAGGCCTATTTAATTCATCCTGGAGCTTCATCCGAAGGAGCAGACTTCAGATTTGCCACACATTTAGAGCCTACAAAACTGATCTCAGGGCACATGTGGTGGGGGACGCCATCTTTGTGCTCTCCCTATTCCTCTCTACAGATCACCAGGGCCTCCAGGGAAGGAGCCCATATACTTGTCTGGAGTCCCTATGTTTGCAGTAGTCACCAAGGGCACACTGTATCTCCTGGGCTGGAGGCCACTAGGGGATGGCAGTTGCAGTCACAGAGGACGGCATATTTGTATTCACATGCTTTAAAAGCTGCTCCCTGAGGGTCTGGCTTCCAATTAGAATGAAACTTAAACCGATCGGGATCCCTGCCTTTAAAACACTGATAGGTCTTGCAACATCCTCCACAAATGGGACCTGTCAAGAATAAATCAGGCTGCTTAGACAATCACAAATGATCAAGAGACAACCAACAGCTAGGTCAAGTTTTAATGATAAGGTTTACGTCCTGCACAAGGCCGCTCCTTCAAGACTGGAAGAAGTAACTGTTTGCCTAATCTATGGAAACAGAGTCAAAAAGACACAAAGTGAATTTGAGTTCCAAGAGTTCCAGAAGAAAGGTGCAGCAAACTTGTTTGAAGACCTAATGGTTGAAAGCTTCCTAACCTGGGGAAGGAAGCAAATATCTAGATCCAGGAAGCCCAGAATTCCAAATAGGAAGAGACCAAAAAGATCCACACCAAGACACGTGAAAATTGAAATGTCAAGACCTAAAGAGTGAATCTTAAAAGCAGCAAGAGAAAAATACAACTTGTTATGAACAGAGGAACCCCCATAAGGCTATCAGCAGATTTTCAGCAAAACTTCTGCGAGCCAGAAGGGAATCACACAATATATTCAAAATGAAGGAAAACTCTTGGGGTGCCTGGGTGGCTCAGTCGGTTAAGCATCCGACTTCGGCTCAGGTCATGATCTCACCGTTCATGAGTTCGAAACCCACGTTGGGCTCTGTGCTGACAGCTCAGAGCCTGGAGCCTGCTTCAGATTCTGTGTCTCCCTCTCTCTCTGCCCCTCCCCTGCTCTCACTCTATCTTTCTCAAAAATAAATAAACATAAAAAATTTAAAAAAAAAAATGAAGGAAAACTCTTCGGACTATATCTGGCAAGGTTATCATTCAGAATTTAAGGAGAGAGAAAGAGTTTTTCAGGCAATAAAAGCTTAAAAATATTCACCAACTACTAAACCAGCCTTACAAGGAAAGTTAAAGGGTTTTTTTTTTTTTAAGCTGAAAAGAAAGGGCATTTATTAGTGACAAGAAAACATATGAAAGTATAAAGCTCACCGGTAAAGGTAAATATACTGTAAAAGTAGTAAATTAGCCACATGAAAGTTAAAGATAATAAATATAACTGTAACTATGATAATCAGTGAGGGAATGCATAAAATAAAAAGATGTACAGTGTGACATAAAAAACATGAAACGTAGTGAGGGGAGTAAAAATGTGGAGTTTTAGAATGTGGACCAACAACTTGCCATCAACTTAAAATACACAGGACTTTGGCTCAGGTCAAGATCTCACGGTTCATGGGTTTGAGCCCTGTGTTGGGCTCAGCGCTGACAGCTCGGAGCCTGGAGCCTGCTTCTGATTCTCTATCTTCCTCTCTCTCTGCCCCTCCCCAACTTGGGTCCTCACTCTCTCTCTCTCTCTCTCAAAAATTAATAAACATCTAAAAAAATTTTAATGTAAATAGAATAAATTCTCCGATCAAAAAAAGAGAGCATCGCTGAATGCAAAAAAAAGTAAAGAAAGACCAATCTACATGCACACTGACTGAAAGTGAAAGGAGGGAGAAAGGTATGCCATGCTAAGAGAAAACAAAAGAAAGCTAGAGTACCTACACTTGTGTCGGACAGAAGAGACTTTAAAACAAAGATTGTGGGGATCTGGGTGGCCCAGTCCGTTAAGCGTCTGACTTTGGCTCAGGTCATGATCTCACAGTTCGTGAGTTCAAGCCCTGTGTTATGCTCTGTGCTGACAGCACAGAACGTGGAGCCTGCTTTGAGTTCTGGGTCTCCCTCTCGCTCTGCCCCTCCCCCACTCATGCTCTTGCACACTAGTTCTCTCTCTCAAAAATAAATAAACCTTAAGAAATTAAAAAATATATATATATAAGACAAAGATTGTAATAAAAGACAAATAGGGCATTGAATAAAGAATATGCAACGGCCAAAAGAGGGTGGCTTTAACAAATGGTGCTGGGAAGACGGGACAGCCATGTGCAAACAAATGAAACTTTCTTACGCTACAAACAAAAATATACTCAAAATGGGTTGAGGACCTAAATGTGAGACCTAAAACAATAAAAATCCTAGAAGAGAGCACAGGCACTAATTTTTCTGATATTGCCCGTAACAACATTTTTCTATATATGTCTCCTGAGGTAAGGATAATAAAAGCAAAAATAAACTACCGGGACAACAAAATAAAAAGCTTCCGCACAACGAAGAAAACAGTCGACAAAATTTAAAGACAACCTACTGAACGGGAGAAGATATTTGCAAATGACATATCCGATAAAGGGTTAGTATTCAAAATATATAAAGAACTGATGTAACTCCATACTCTGCCCCCCAAATAATCAAAATGCAATTTAAAAATGGGCAGAAGACACGAACAGACATTTCTCCAAAGAAGACATCCAGATGGCCAGCACACACATGAAAAGACACTCAACATCACTCATCATCAGGAAAATGCAAATGAAAACCAAAATAAGGTATTACCTCACTTCTATTAAAATGGCTATTAAAAAAAGACAAGAAATAACAGGTGTTGGAAAGGATGTGGAGAAAAAGGAACACTTGTACACTGTTGGTGGGAATGCAAACCGGTGCAGCAGTGTGGAAAACACTATGAAGCTTCCTCAGAAAATAAAGAGAATTACCACATGATCCAGTAATTGGACTACCTGCTATTTACTCAAGAGTATGAAAACATTAATTCAAAGAGATTGATGCACTGCTATGTTTATAGAAACATTATTTCTAATAGCCAAATTATGGAAGCAGTGCAAGTGTCCACTGATAGATGAATTATATAAAGAAGACGTGGTATATATACACAATGGAATATTACTCAGCCATAAAAAGAATGAAATCTTGCCATTTGCCTCAAGATGGACGGATCTAGAGAGTATAATTCTAAGTGAAGTAAATCAGAGGAAGACAAGTACCATTATGATTTCACTTATATGTCAAAGGAAGGAAGGAAGGAAGGAAGGAAGGAAGGAAGGAAGGGGAGACAGAGAGAAAGAGAAAGAGAAATAGAGACAGAGACAGAGAGAGAGAAAGCAATAAAAGAAACAAACCAAAAACCAAAACCAAAACCAAAACAAAACAAAACACCAGACTCTTAACTACTCTTACCTACTCCCCTCTGGTGGTTACCAGAGAGGAGGTGGGTAGGGGATGAATAAAATAGATGAAAGGGATTAAGAGTACGCTAAAGACAATACTGAGGAATGTAGAATTGTTGAATCACCATATTGTACACCTGAAACTAATATAACACTAAGTTAACTATACTGAATTTAAGAAAAATAATAAAATAACATTTTTTTTTGAAAATAGAAAAAAAAAGGAGGGTATTGCAAAATGATAAAGAGGTCACCCAATATCAGGGTATAACATTTATAAATATACGTACCCAACACAGGAGTACGTAAATGTAAAAAGCAAATATTACAGACCTCAAGAAAGAATACGGCGATGCAATCATTGCAGGTGACTTTAATTCCCGACTTATATTAGTGGCTAGATCACTCAAATAAAAAATCAATAGGAAAACATTGGCCTTAAATGATACATTGGGCTAGATGGACTTCATAGATTTATAGAAAACATTCTGTCCAAGAACAGCATAATACACATTCTTCCTAGGTGCACATGGAACATTCTCCAAGAGAGATCTTATGTTAAGCCACAAAACAACTCTCAAAAGATTTAAAAAAAAATTGAAATCATATCAAGCATATTTTTTCACCACAATTGTATTCCATGACAAATCAACTATAAGAAGGAAACTATAAAAAAATCACAGATATGTGGAGATTAAACAATATGCTCCTGAAGAAACAGTGACCAAAGAAGAAATCAAAGGAGGAATAAAAAAAATACCTTGAGATAAATAAAAATGACACTATAATTTACCAAAATTTATGGAATGCAGAAAAAAATGTTCTAAGAGTCATGGCAATACAGGCTTACATTAAGAAATAAGAAAAAAAATAAAAAGAACAATACAAGTTTTTAGCTAAAAGAATTAGAAAAAAAGAGGACAAATGAGACCCACACTTAGAAGAAAGAAAACAACGGTCAGAGAAGATTGAGCGACTAAAAACAACAGACAAGATCCATGAAACTAAGACCTCGTTCTTTGAAAAGACAAAACTGACGAACATTTAGCTAGACTCACCAAAAGAGGGAAGGAGGGAGGGAGGGAAAGAGAATGGGAGCAAGGGAGGGAAAGAGAAAGAATTTAAGTACATAAAATCAGAAATAAAAGAATCTATGATAATATGACAGAAATAAAAAGGATCATGAGACTACTACAAACAATTATATATCAACACATTGGAAAATACTGGAACAAAGAGATAAATATCTAAGAAACACTATGTTCCAAGACTGAATCGTAAATAGAAAATCTGAATAGACAGATTACTAGTAAGGAGATTAAATCAGTAATCGAAACCTCCCAACAAACAATTGTCCAGGACCAGACAGCTTTGATGGTGAACTCTACCAAACACTGAAAGGAGATTTAATTTAATTTTTTCTCAAACTGTACTAAAAAACTGAACAGGAAGGAACTCTCCAAACTCATTTAACAAAGCCAAAACTAGACAAGGATACCAAAAAAGAACATTATAGTCTAATATCTCTGATGAATACAAATGTAAAAATTCTCAACAAACTATTAACAAACCAAGTTAATATAATAAAGGGGTCATACACCATGATCAAATGGAATTTATTCCAGGGCTGCAAGGATGGTTCAACATCCACACATCAATCAATGTGACACACTACATTAACAAAATAAAGAAAAAATCTTATGATCTTAATAGATTG
Organism: Panthera leo; assembly: GCF_018350215.1. Classification (NCBI taxonomy): domain Eukaryota; kingdom Metazoa; phylum Chordata; class Mammalia; order Carnivora; family Felidae; genus Panthera; species Panthera leo. The sequence goes on along the minus strand of NC_056687.1, from coordinate 141,328,868 downwards.
AGAGAAAGCATTTGACAAAATGCAACATCCATTTACAATAAAAACAATCAACAACGTACGTATAGAGGAATATACCTCAACATAATAAAAGCCATAGATGACAAGCCCGCAGGTAACATACTCAATGGTGGAAAGCTGAAAGCTTTTCCTATGAGATCAGGAACAACACATGAATAAAGACTCTTAAATATGTAACTCAACATTTTATTAGAAGTCCTAGGTAGAGCAATTAGGCAACAACAAAGAAACACAGGCATCCAAGTTGGAAAGGAAAAGGTAAAAGTGTCACTATTTATGAATGACATCATTTTATATATAGTAAATCCAAAAAACCCCCCAAAAATTGTTAGAACTAATAAATGAATTCATTAAAGTTGCAGTGTGTGGGGGCACCTGGGTGGCTCAGTCGGTTAGGCAACCGACTTCGGCTCAGGTCATGATCTTGCAGTTCGTGAGTTCGAGCCCCGCGTCGGGCTCTGTGCTGACAGCTGAGCCTGGAGCCTGCTTCGGATTCTTTGTCTCCCCCTCTCTCTACCCCTTCCCTGCTCATGCTCTGTGTCTCTGTGTCTCTCAATAATAAATAAATGTTAAAAAAAATTTTTTAAAAAAGTTGCAGTGTACTAAAATCTGTTATTTTCATATACTAACAACAAACTACCAAAAAGAGAAATGAAGAAAACAACTCCATTTGCACCTGAAAGAATAAACTATCTAGGAATAAATTTAACCAAGGAGGTAAAAGATATGTACACTGAAAACTGTAAGATAGTGATGAAAGAAACTGAAGCAGACACAGATAATTGGAAACATATTCCGTGCTCACGAATTGAAAGAATATTGTTAAAATGTCCATATTACCCAAAGCAATGTACAGATTCAAAGCGCTCCCTATCAAAATGCCATTTTTCACGGAACTGAAACAATCTACAATTTGTACGGAACCACAAAAGACCTCACAGAGCCAAAGCGATCCTGAGAAATAACAACAGAGCCGGACACATCATCCTCCCTGATTTCAGACTATACGACAAAGCTGTGGCAATCCAAACAGATGGTACTGACATAAAAACAGACCCACAGATCCATGAACAGAATAGACAGAGCAGAAATAAAACCATGCATATATGGCCAAATTAGTTTACAACAAAGGAGACCTGAATATTAAATGGGGAAAGGACACTTTCTTCGATAAACGGAGTTTAAATCAGACAATGGTGCAAACTGAACTACATACAAAAGGATGAAACTAGCCTATTTTATACCACACGTAAAAAAATTAACTTACAATGGATTAATGACTTAAATGTAAGACCTGAAGCCACGGAACTCCTAGAGGAAAGCATAGGCGATAAGCTCCTTGACACAGGCGTTGTTGATTTTTTTGGTCTGACTCCACAAGCAAAGAATGACAAAAATGAATGAGCAGGATTACATCACATTGAAAATCATTTGTTATAGCAAATAAAGCCATCAACAAAATGAAAGGCCACCTACTGAATGGGAGAAAATATTTGCAAACTTAGGGATTAATATCTAAAATAGAGAAACAACGCCTACAACTCAAAAGGCAAAAAATAAACAATGCAATTGAAAAAGGGGCAGAGGATTGGAAGAGGCATTTTCCAAAGAAGACATCCAGATGGCCAACCGACGCATGGAAAGATGCTCAACATGACTCATCGTCAGGGAAACGCAAATCAAAACCACAGCAAGATACTACCTCACGCTTATTAGAAAGGCTATTATCAGAAAAGACAAGAAATAACAAGTGGTGAGGATGTGGAGAAAAGGGAACTTCAGGCAATGTAGGTAGGAATGCAAGTGGGTACACTCACTGTGCAGAAAAGTACGAAGGCTCCTCAAAAAATTAACAATAGAACTACCATGTGATCCAGCAGTTCCATTTCTGGGTATTTGAAGAAAGGGACACACGAATTCAAAAAACCATATGTACTCCTGTGTTTGCTGCAGCATTATTTACAATAGCCAAGATACAGAAGTAACCTTGGACCTAAATGTCCATAAAAAGATGAATATTATCGCTCATATTTGAAAGTCACCAAGAGAGTAAATCCTACAATTGCCTATCACAAGAAAGAAAATCGTTTTGGTCACTTTGCGTGGTGACAGATGGTCACAAACTTATTGTGGTCATCATTTCGCAATGCACACAAATACTGAATCATTATGCTGTGTATCTGAAACTAAGGGAACTTTATATGTCAATTATATTGCAATAAAAAGAAACCACACTGACTCTATGCATGTATATGCTCTGTGGCGTCAATTTCTCTTATCAGGTCACCAAGGAAAGTTTGTTCCCATGAATATTTCTCCAAAAGAGTACTTAAAATAACCATATGACTGAAGGATCTCAAGTTGTTAAAATTAGAAAATAAAACAAAAACAATACAAAAGACCAGGTTCTGGGAGTTGTTAGCAGCTCCACTAAATATAAATAAAACTATCTACATAAACTACTTTAACAGGATATAAAATCTGTGCAATTAGATTCTAAAATTACAGGTTTTTTTTTGTTTTTTGTTTTTTTTTTTTTTACCCAACATTCAGCTCTGTGAGAGCCCTTCATGGCAAATACTGATTCTTACTCAACAAGATAAATTTTATCTTTTTTAGCTTTTATTTTTTCACTTACAAGGTGCATAATAATTAAGGATTTTGGTTGCCAAGGGTGAAATGCTGTCTCAAACTCCAAGTTCAATTGTTTCGTGAATTTGTAATTGCACCCTTTCTGAGGGATGGGGAAGGCAGAGGAGGAAATTCACAAAAGTGACACAAAGCAGATAATAATAGCGTCCCATGAGGAATTCATAATGATATTCAAGGTGCAAGGGAAGAAAACTGTTTGCATCACAAAGAATGATCTCTGATCACCCATGACTAGCCACTACTGAGATGGCTATACATCTAAGGACCCACCTTGAATTCTGACAAGAGATTAAACATGTAGGTCTTGATCTCCAGGGAAAATTCCCGTTTGTCTTAATCTACTGTGTCTATGAAGTTAGGGGTAAGGATGTTTGAGAGAATTCAGCAGGTACTTACTTTGGGATCACGGCTGGTGACAAAAAATGGGTGGGTATTTACCCTGAAGCTAACTCCCAGTTTAAACTTGTCCTACCTCACTTTATTTTTTACACCTAGACTAGATGCCAAGTACTTTTACATCATGCAGCATTCTCCCCCTCTCCCACACACATCCCCCAACACCTTGCCTTGATATTACACATTTTAAGCATGGTTTTAATGCTCTTCCCGCTCGTAGGTGCTGCATTTAAGGAAAGTTGTCAGAGAAGGAAAAACCAGCTGGCCGCTAAGGCGAGCCCTCATTGATGGCATTAAGAATTTCTACTCTCCTCAATCAGTTTCTCGGCTTTGCAAAACAGAGGTGGGATGTCCTTTGTTGATTCAGAGATGACTGGACTGTCACCACATTTTCAAGAAACTGATTATTAACATAGATTTTCATTTGCTAAGTTAAGTGGAGAAGCCACCTGTGCCCAGAGAGGTTAATCGTGTTCTCCATGGAACTGCTTCTCAGTACAGGGTACCGGAGATATTAAAGAGGAGAGGAAATATATCTGAAATCTACTATCCCGGCTGTAGAAAAAACCGATGAACTGTCTCCATCCCACAGTCAAGGCATACCTGTGATGAACTATACCAGCTACACATACCTCTCCTTTGGATAATATTCCAGAAACCTGGAAAAATTTTTAATAGTATACTCCTTTTTCTGTGAGTCATTACATGTCTCATATCATGCCAGCCAACTGAAAGGGCTGACATTTTATTTCAGATCATTTCATCATGTTTTCCTTAGAATATGTAATTCTAGCAACATGTTTGTAGCTCTTAGGCTGTTTACTCTGGATTGGTTAAGTTCATCCATTACAAAGTGGATCATGGGCCACCTGGATATCCGTCCGCATCCAAAAGCATCAGGTTGGACCACACCACAAACAGAAATTAATTCAAAATGGATCAGGGGTCTAAATATAAAAACTCAAACTAGAAAACTGGGAGGAGGAAAAACATAGGTCTAAATTTTAGTGACCTTGGATTAGGTAACGATTTCTAAGACAGGACACTAAAATCAAAAAGAAAAAAACCACATAAATTGGACTTTGTGAGTTTTATAAACTTTCATGCTTCAAATGGCACCATCAAAAAAGTGAAAAGAGGGGCACCTGGGTGGCTCACTCGGTTAAGCTTCCGACTCTTGATTTTGGTGTACATCATGATCTCACGGTTGTGAGATCAAGCCTTGTGTCGGACTCTGGGCTGGGTGTAGAGCCTACTTAAGATTCTCTCTCTCCTGGGGCGCCTGGGTGGCTCAGTCGGTTGAGCGTCTGACTTCAGCTCAGGTCACGATCTCGCGGTCCGTGAGTTCGAGCCCCGCATCGGGCTCTGGGCTGATGGCTCAGAGCCTGGAGCCTGCTTCCAATTCTGTGTCTCCCTCTCTCTCTGTTCATGCTCTGTCTCTCTCTCTCTATCTCAAAAATAAACTTTAAAAAAAAAAAAGATTCTCTCTCTCCTGCCCCTCCTCTGCTCTCTCTTTCAAAAAAACAAAAACAAAAATAAAACAAAAAGAAGAAAAAGAAGGAGAAGGAGAAGAAGAACATTGAAAAGAGAAAAAAGAAAAGTCAAAGAATGGGAGGACGAATTTGCAAATCATGTATCTGATAAGTGACTTCTATTCAGGATATATGAAGACCTCTTACAATTCAACCACAAAAAGACAACCCAATGGAAAGGCGGTCAAAGTATTTGAATAGATACTTTGCCCAAGAAGGTAGGCAAATGGTTAAAATCAACATGAAAAGACACTCACCATCAATAGTCATGAGGGAAATGCAAATCAAAACCACACTGAGATGCCCCTCACCCTATCACCCAGAGCTAGGATGAACAAATTTGAGAATGAGAGAATGTGGAAAAACTGAACCCTTACCCCTTGCTAATGAGAATGTAAAATTGTGCAGCTGCCTTGGAAGTTCGTACCTCAAAAAGTTATACACAGAGCTACTGTGTTACCCAACAATTCCACTCCTAAGAGTATGCCCAAGAGAAGTAGAAAAAATACGTCCACACGAAAGCTTGTACACAGATATTTATAGCAGCCTTATTCACAATATCAAATAAGTAGAAACGAACCAATGGTCATCAGATAAAAAATAGACAAAACATTGTGTAGCTACACAATGGAATATTATTTGGCCTTAAAAATGAAGTACCAATGCACACTATAACATAAAGGAATCTTTTAAAAAAGTTTATTTTGAGAGAGAGAGAGAGAGCGAGCAAGCGAGTCAGCAAGCAGGGGTTGGGGGAGGGCAGAGAGGGAGAGAGAGAATCCCAAGCAGGCTTTGGCATGAGGAGGGGCTCAAGCTCACAAACCGTGAGATCACGGCCTGAGCCAAAACCAAGAGTTGGACACTGAACTGACCGAGCCACCCAGGAACCACTACAACATAGATGAATCTTGAATACATTACTTTATTTATTTTTATGTTGGCATGTTTTTTTACTTTTATTTATTTTTTTAATTCAATTTTTTATTTTTTAAAATGTACATCCAAATTAGTTAGCATATAGGGCAACAACGATTTCAGGAGTAGATTCCTTAGTGCCCCTTACCCGTTTAGCCCATCCCCCCTCCCACAACCCCTCCCGGAACCCTCAGTTTGTTCTCCATATTTATGAATCTTTAATGTTTTGTCCCCCTCCCTGTTTTTATATAATTTCTGTTTCCCTTACGTTCATCTGTTTTGTGTCTTAAAGTCCTCATATGAGTGAAGTCATATGATTTTTGTCTTTCCCTGACTAATTTCACTTAGCATAATACCCTCCAGTTCCATCCACATAGTTGCAAATGGCAAGATTTCTTTCTTTTTGATTGCCGAGTAATATTCCATTTTATAGATATACCCCATCTTTATCCATTCATCCATCGATGGACATTGGGCTCTTTCCATACTTTGGCTCTTGTTGCTAGTGCTGCTATAAACATGGGGGTGCATGTGTCCCTTCGAAACAGCACACCTGGATCCCGTGGATAAATGCCTAGTAGTGCAACTGCTGGGTCATAGGGTAGTTCTATTTCTAGTGTTTTGAGGAACCTCCATACTGTTTTCCAGAGTGCCTGCACCGGCTCGCATTCCCACGAATACATTACTTCAAGTAAAAGAAGCCAGTCACAAAAGACCACATATTGTATGAGTCCGTTTATAGGAAATGTCCAGAATAGGCATCTCTACGGAGACAGAAAGGAGAACAGTGGTTGCTAGATGCTGAGGGAAGGTGGAAGAGCTACTAACTGCTCACTGGGTGTGGGGTTTCTTTTGGGTGATCAGTGCTCTTAGGTAGTGGTGACGTCCACACAACTCTGAATATAGCACAACCTACTATATTGTACGCATTATAATGATGAACTTCATGATACGTGGTGAATTATATCTCAGTAAAGCTGTTATTAAAATAAAGGTACTTTTTCTTTTCTTTTTTTTTTTTAAGAGTGTGTCTGAGTTACTGACCAAAAACCTTATTCATTAGTTTTGGAGGATTTTTTTTTATGTTTATTTATTTTTGAGACAGAGAGAGAAAGAGAGTGAGCACGCACGTGCAAGCGTGCGGGAAGGGCGGCGAGAGAGAGAAGGAGACAGAATCTGAAGCAGGCTCCAGGCTCTGAGCTGTCAGCACAGAGCCCGAGGTGGGGCTTGAACTTATGAACCATGAATGAGATCATGACCTGAGCTTAAGTCGGATGCTCAACGGACTGAGCCACCCAGGCACCCCTGGAGTATGATTTTTAAAAACGATCACCAGCCCTTGTAAAACAAAGTACTGCTAAGAGGATACGCGCTTCCCCTAACCCTACAGTGTAAGACACACTAAAATGACCCATGGTATTTGAAACGTAAAGAGAGGAAAATAAAAGACAAAAGGGGAAAGAAAGAGAACGTTAATTAAAATAATACTCTGCTTACTTTCAGATCATTTTATGCTGCTGTTTTAGGAAGTCATCCCAAGCGACTGCCGGATAAATGGCACCAACTTATTAGAAGATCATTGTAGGACTTTAGTAACCAGAGTCTCTAACTGGATGGCCGGAGTCTACTGAATATCGTTCTGTATAGAATCCTTCGGTTGTGAGGTATTAATGCAGGAAAGCTTTTAACTGTTAAAGGAAATCTTTTCAGATAAAAAGAGAACTTTATTAAATGGAAAGATGGCAATTACTCTAATAGCACAAGATGCTGTCTTTGAAGCAACACCAAAAGTACAGAAAAATACCAAATGTGGAAAGTGCACAGCCTGGTTAGCTCAATACTGCAAGACTGATAACCTGTGTTGAGAGTTAGTTAGAGAACGAGAGGAATAAGAGGGCAGACAATTAGCAAAATTAGGCTATTCTTACGATCTCTAAGCTCTTAAGTGAAAATTCTAATCTTAAAAATGTACATTAACCCTAAGAATTCAACTTCCAGATAAGTAACAGCATCAGAATTCAAAACTGGTCCTAGGACTCTTGATCAAAACATATTTCATGAGGAAGAGATCGCCTCTATTTTTCCCAAACCCTCTACCAAATATCAAATTCAGCATGAAACGAGAGGTCACCAGAATGACAGAAGAGTAGGGTTGTAAAATTTAGCATCGATTTTCTCTATGACACGTGTATATATTAATATCAGTACTTTAAAGCACCAGCTCTCTCACTGACCGAAGCGCATACTGAGGGGAGAAAGAATTTTCCTTCCCTCCTTCTCTGTGCCTTCTTCTCTTCCTTTCCTCCTTCCTGCCCTCTCTTCTGATTACCTCCTATAGTTCACTCCTTCCTTCTGTTCTCTTTTATTTGTAAAATCATGGCCATTCATGCGTTGTTCACGCTTTTTGCATTTCAAGCATTCCAGGCCTTTTAGAAGTGGCCTTCTCAGTCTTTACAAAGCAAGGAGGGGGCGCGCCTGGGAGGCTCAGTTTAAGCATGGATTCTTGATTTCAGCTCAGGTCATGACCTCATGATGGTGCAATCGAGCCCGGTATCAGGCTCTGTGCTCAGAGTATGGAGCCTACTTGGGGTTCTTTTTCTTTTCTTTTTCTTTCTTTCTCTCCCTCTCTGTCTCTCCCTTCCCACCCTCTCTCTCCCCACCCCCGCCTCTGCTCCTCTCCTCTGCTTGCGCGCTCTCTAAAAACAAAACAAGAAAGCCAGTAGATGGAATATTTCACCAGAGAAACGTAAAGCAAGAAACTGCCAATCTGCTGTTTTGAGGGAAGAGAAAACAGGGTATTACTCTCTTGGAAAGTATGTGGAGCTTAAATCATGTTGATGAGTAAAATTAGGTGGAATCCCCAGCTACTTCGTTACATCTGTCGTTTTTATTTACTGTTAAATTCTAACAGCATTGTTCTTGGCACAATTAATATTTGCTGAATGAATGAAACCAGACAGCCACATTACAACCCCATCAGAAATCTGAATATTTCTTCATTGTCTTTTTGTTCTTTAAAGTTTATTTATTTTTGAGAGAGAGAGACAGAGTGTGAGGGGGGAAGGGGCAGAGAGAGAGGGAGACACAGAATCTGAAGCAGGTTCCAGGCTCTGAGCTGTCAGCACAGAGCCCGATGCGGGGCTCGAACTCACGGATCGTGAGATCACGACCTGAGCCAACGTCAGACACTTAACCGACGAGCCACCCGGGCACCCCAGAAATCTGAATATTTCTGAGGAATACACAAAGAGAGTATCTAAAAAGGCAAAAGAAGTATAGAGTTAAAACTAAGACCCCCTGAAATAATTCAAATGTAGTCCTTTCTCGGGCTCTGTCAACTTGGGGTTATTGATCTTATAAGGTATCTTGAGGTATTTGATTTCTATAACCCCAGAGTTGATTTTAATGTAAAAAACAGAGGTGATGAAAGTCTCTAGTGTCTGAATAAGTTTTGGAGTACTTTAAAGCATTTTTTGCTCACAGATACAAGTACTGTGGGAAAAAAAATCAGGAGATTCCTACCTCTGTTTTTGTTTTTTGGGGTTTTTTTTGTTTGTTGTTTTTTTCCATTTCTGTTGTAAGGCACAAAAAAGTGAGTAAGAGTCAAAGAAGGCTGTTTGTAACAACACATTTTCACCACATGCGTATATCTGCGTATATGTTTCTTCACTCTGCCCTCTTACCTTGTAACCTCACTGAAGGGCTGTAATTAAGGAAGAGAAAAGCAGTCAACCACATGAAACAACAGACTTGCTTATTACATTTATGGAATGTTTTGTCTGTGATTTAAGTGAGTAAAAGGCCTGATGGCTATTACAGACACAGAGGAAAAAGGCCAGTTGGATTTTACTCTAATGAAGAATGAACACCCTTCCCTTTTGCTTGAATTCTGAAAATACATCCAATCTCTTTTCAGTGAGGAGAAAGAGGTTTCTTTTACAGTTCAGTATCCTAACTCACCTCAAATATCCCTATTTCTTAAGATTTACTATCATTGTAAGCCCAGCTTCCAGAACCTTCTTGGTCTTCTGAGTAAAGTTTTCTTTATAATATTTGTAATATTTGATGGAGAGAATAATGGGTGGTATTCGCCAAGATGGACGAAATCTGTTGGAGACGTTCTCTCTACATATTATAACGAAAGATTTCAGACAAAATACTGAAAGCAACTGAGGATCCTAAAGAGTAAACAATCGATCGCAGGCCAATAGTGAGGAAAGGGAAAACCTGAAGAACGACCAGTTCCACTGAAAGTTCTGGTTAGGATAGTACAATGGCCGGAGTTGTGGAACTATGCAATGGGCATGGGCAGCAATATTCAGAGAAACCCTTCTTTGTGGCTAATTAGGAAGTCGTGAGCCAGAAGTTGCTGGGGGGGGGGGGCGGAATACCTGAGGTTGCTGGGGGATGTTTTGTTCTCACCCGGCCCTGCTCTGAGAACAGTCCCAGTCATGAACTGTATTGATGTGGAAGGGACAGTAACAGTGGCAACAAGGACACGGGTATCAAAACTCCGAGAGAAAAACCCTGCTGACAGAGGAACCAGTACAAAAGGTCTCTGAGGGCTGAAGCGTGTCGGGAGAATCCCTATAATTTTTTTCTTCCTTCTTTTCTCTTGCTGCTTCACCCCAAGGATGGATGTAGTCACTTAGAAATATGCAAGAGTAAAGCAGAGAAACAACTTTCTGGCCAGAGAAACCAGGATAAGGATTCCTTCTGGAATGAGAGAGTATGGGAAGATCCCAGGGAAGAGCGGATTGGGGAAGGGAATCCTCTAATTCTAGATTATAAATGGATACATATCCCAGGCTTACTTTCAATCCATGGATGCAGGGAAGAGATGCAAATTGTGGGGTTCAGAACAGGCCACTCTACAAGATGGTAATTCAGCATCCTGAATATTTTAGGCTAAAGCAAGTTGAAAAATGTCATGTGCAAGAAGGACTCTTTGACCTCGCCTTTTTTAGCTAAGTCAGGTCATAGAAACAGAAGGTTCTAGAAGGACTGATTTCTCCCTTTTGTCCTGAAGGAGGTCATAAGACCCTCCTGTGAGAGGTGCCCTTCTTATACTTGGAGGAAAGGAGCATCCTCATTTCTGGGAGGATGAAAAGGGACAGAGTGGCATCCAAGTGAACAGGCCTTGCTAAGTGCCCTCCAGTTTACTATTCTTAGCCCATATCTTTCTATCCTACCATAGTTACTCATGACTTTACATTCTGCATCAAACCTAATAAAAAAAAAAGGTTAGGTTTAACTATTCCTTCAGGTATTCATTTCTTTATGAAGTTTCCTGTGTCATATAAAACTTGTTATAAATAAATTTCAGTGCCATTTGCTTGTTAATCTGTCTTGAGTCAGTCTAATTTAGAGAGGCCGAGGCAGAAAAGGGAGGGTAGTAGGAAAGACTTTTTTCTTCCCTTAAACAGAGAAAGAAATAATAAAGATGAAAGCAGAAAAGAAATTGAAAACAGAAAATATAAAGAGAAAATAAAAACAAAAGCTAGTTCTTTATAAAGATCAATAAAGTTGATTAAGTGCCTACACAAACTGACCGACAAAGAGAGAAGTCGCAGATGATCAATAAGTAGAAAAAATGAAGGAATATCCCTAGACTCTATAGACCCAAAATTTGATAACTGAGTTGAAATGTACCAGTTCCTTTAAAAGTGTAAACAATCAAAACTTAATAAAGAAAATATAACCTGGATAGCCCATAAATATTAAAGACATTGAATTCATAGTTTAAACCCTTTCAATAAAATTCCAAACCCATGTGGTTTCCCTGGTGAATACTAACCAATATTTAAGAAAGAAACAGGAGCATTTCTATCCAATCTCTTCCAGAAAGTCGAAAAGGAAGTAATATTTCCAAACTCACCAGCATTACTTTTAGAGCAAAACCAGATAAAGACATTACAAAATAAAAACCCCCAAAACAAAACAAAACAAACGAAACAACCCAAAACTATAGGTCAACATCCCTCATGAAAAAAAAAATCTCAAAATCCTCAACAAAATATAGGAAATTGAATATAGAAAAATATCAAAAGAATAATATATCAGAATTTAAGAAACAAAACAGATGAACATAGGGTAAGAGAAAGAAAAATTAGATAAGAACAGAGAGAGAGGCAAACCTTAAGAGTCTCTTCAATACAGAGAACTGAGGGTCGCTGGATAGGAGGAGGTGGGTGGGGGATGGGCTAAATGGGTGATGGGCATTAAGGAGGGCACCTGTTGGGATGAGCACTGGGTGTTATATGTAAGTGATCAATCACTGGGGTCACTCCTGAAACCAATACTACACTGTATGTTAATTTAAATTAATAAAAAAAACCATGTTAGTTGGAAAAAAAGAGAATATTACATCATAAAAAAAGCAGGGATAAGGCTGGAACAACATTCAAAATTGATTTTAACACGGTATTAACAAATTAAAGAAGAAACGTGATTCTCCTGAAGAATACACAAAATTCATTTTACAAAATTCAACATCCATTCAGGATTTAAAAACAAAAAACAAATCCCAAACAAAACAAAAACCTCCCAGAAAATTGAGAATAAAAATAAATGCCCTTAGCCAAATACAAGGCATCTAAAAAAAATCTATAGTTTACATTATATTTTAGTGTAAAAAAATTGAATGCTTTTTACATAATACTGGGATAAGGTCAACTCTTCTCACTATTCTCATTCAATATTGTTCTGCAAGGCCTAACCAGTGTTATAAAACAAGTAAATAAAAGTAAATATAAATGAGAAAAGAAGAAATAGAGCTGTCTCTATTCACATGAGATGATGGTCTACATGGAAAAACTCTAAGGAATTTATAAACACATAAGCCTTCTAGAATAAGTGAAATTAGTAAGATTTCAGGGTACAGTTCAATATTAAAAACTCCAATGCATTCCTATAGTCAGTAATGTACAATTGAGAACGAAATTTTTTTAAAGTACCATTTACAAATCTAAAACGATATAAACAGATGTGTATGCTAAAAGTTATAAACCACTGGTCAAAAAATAAAGAAAACCTAAATAAATGAAGAGATATGCTATGATCATGCATTAGAAGTTTTGGTATTGTCAAAATGTTAATTCTTCCCCAATAGCCCTATACATTCAACAGAATATTGAGAATGAGCTTGTCAACACCAAGAAGCTGATTCTAACAATTATATCGAGAGTGAAAGGAACTAAAATTGCCAAAACATTTTGAAAGAGAAGAACAAACTTGGAACAACCATACTATTTAATTTCAAGACTTTTGAGAAAGCTACAGACATAAACAAGTATGATATTGATAAAAGGATAAATACATAGTTCAATGGAACACAATAGAGTCCAGAAATGGATCCACACAATATGTTCAATTAATTTTTTGCAAAGGTTCAAATGCAGTTAAATGAAGAATTGTTAGTCTTTATAGCAACTGGTTCTTGGAAAATTTGGCATCTATACACAGAAGAAAAATGAATCTCAGGGCATCTGGGTAGCTGAGTCAGTTAAGCGTCCAAACTCAGGTCATGATCTCATGGTTCATTGGGATGGAGCCCCACGTCAGGCTCTGTGCTGACAGTGCAGAGCCTGCTTGGGATTCTCCCTCTCCTTCGCTCTCTGTCCCTTCCCTGTTCATGAGGTCTCTCTCTCTCTCCCAAAATAAACAAATAAGCATTAAAAAAGTCAATCTCATATAATACCCCAAAGACCTAAATGTTAAACAAAAGGCATATGACTTTTAGAAGAAAACAAAGAACAGAACCTTTGTGAACATGGTCAGGCAACAAAATCTTAGGACAGCAAAAGAAAAGAAAAACATGATAAATTGGACTTCATCAAAATCAAGAACTTTTGGTCTGTGAAAGAGAGTGTTAAGAGAATGAAAAGACTGGAAGGAATTATTTGCAACTCATGTCTCCAGCAAAGACTTCCTAACCAGAATACGTAATAAACTCTTAAAATTCAACAGTAAGAAGGTGAGCAACCCAATTAAAAAAAGGCACGGAAGACTTGAACAGATCCTTCAGTGAGATATATAGATGACAAGTAAACGTATTTAAAGATGCTCAACCTCATTAGTCATTCAGGAAATGCCCATTCTGACCACAACAAAATACTGTTAGACACTAGAATGGCTAGTATTAAAAATAACAGACATTTCCAAGTGCTGGCAAGACACCGAGCATCTAGAACTCCCCCACATTGACAGACAGCGACGTAACAAACTTCTCAAGGGAATAACCTAAAAAGTCCCAGAGTACTGATAGTTTCCTGACAGTGCTGCTGGCTGCAAGGAGGAAAGCTAAAAGTCTACAAGGATTTCTGAGATTGACTTCATAGGAGCTGGAGGAGACCCAGTAATCAAAGGCAATTTGCCTTTGCACTTCTTAACCAGAAGGACCAAAGTGGGTAGAAGTCAAATAAAAGAAACTCTTCCACTTTTTGAGAAAAACAGGCATCGCCTTGCTGCCCTAGGTCTTGACCAACAGGTGTTTAGTTAAATTTGCCAAAAGTACTGAATCCTTACTTTCAAAAGTCTCTTTGGAGTAACCCTTAAAGTATGAACAAGAAAAGGAAAATTTGGGGGAGCCTGGGTGGCTCAGTCGGTTAAGCGTCCGACTTCAGCTCAGGTCGCGATCTCGCGGTCCGCGAGTTCGAGCCCCACGTCGGGCTCTGGGCTGATGGCTCAGAGCCTGGACCTGCTTCCGATTCTATGTCTCCCTCTCTCTCTGCCCCTCCCCCGTTCATGCTCTGTCTCTCTCTGTCTCAAAAATAAATAAACGTTAAAAAAAAAATTAAAAAAAAGAAAAGGAAAATTTGTTCTTGGCAACTGGGTTTTTAAATACTTGTTTGTTTGAAGGAGAAGGTATTCCCAGGAGCTGAAAGCTAGTGAAACAAGCTTATGGGGTGATTTTTTTTTTTTTTTTTTTGGTATTTTGCTAAGACTTTCTTATTTTCATCAGATTTTTAGATACGTGGATTTTTAGAGATATCAGTTGATGTTCAGTGCATTATTGCTACATAACAAAAATTTAAAAAAATCTTCTAGAGAACTAACTAAAGCTGTGTCGTTTAATATGGTAGCCCTCTGTGGCTTATTAAGTTTAAATTTAAATAAAGTTAAAAGTTTAGTTTCTTATCCTATCAGTCGCATTTCAAGCGTCCACAACGGCTACATTTAGTACTGGTTACCATAGCAGGCAACACTGCAACGCTATAGAAATGAAGACTGGGGTTTCCATTCTACAGATTTGAGCAAACCTCAGCTTTCTGTAAACTGAAGAAAGAATGCTTGTTATCTGGGAAGATTAAACCAGATGACATTAATAAAAAGGATAGTTGTTATTGGCAACTAAACACGAGACAAATATAATTTAACTGAGGAATTTAACTTTTCTCTGAAATAGCCTACTCTGGTTTTGAGTAACCATTTATTTTAGTGAATAGGATGTTATTTTTATTTCTTCCTATCAGTCTATCTCCCTGATACTTGCGGATTAGTGGGAGAGGAGGAAGGTGTCTCATTTTTATTTATAATTTGATGACATAGGGAAGGACAGCTTAACCATTATCTTACTTCGTTTTCCATGTATCTCTGTGGTCCCAATTTGTGAAAAGGCATGAAATATGTTGGTGTGTCAGCTATAAGCTGGTGACCTTTAATAATTATAAAATCCCTCTTCTCTAAATAATTATCCTGAAACTAAATTATTTGGAGTACAGAATGTTTACACATGAGAGAGAATGGCGGAAGGAATGCGAAAGAGGGAAGGGGGATCTTAATACCAGGGATTCCTAGGCTAATACTTCAGGATAAGCATACTTTATTCATTATTTGTTTTTATTCCTTTGGTGTCACTAGGCACCATCACTCATAATATATTTACTCAAGATCCTTCCCCACTCCAGAAATAGGGTTTACAATACAAGTCTTTGATGGTCTGAAAAACTATAGTGCACTTCATTACAGAGCATACTGAGAGAGAGGATGAGCTTTAGTTGGGGTGACCTGTCACACCAGCTCATCCATTATATCTCTTGTCACAACTGTTTACTTTTTCACACCGTGCTGGAGCCATTAAGAAGAAACACTAAGGTGGGATTGGCTACGTGCTGTTCTCCTCTTGACCTGCCAGGGAATTAATCTTGAATGCTCAATTTAATGCTTTCTAACAATGACTGCTGGGGGTGAAAAAGTCTATTTTATTCAAAAAAAAAAAAAAAAGGCACCCATTTAAAACACAGTCAGTTTAATTAAGTTCTATCACTTTCTCTTGGATAGGGAAACGGTAGCAGAAGGTCCACAGATCTCTTTAACATTATACATGTAGCCAGTGATTAGTGGGGTAGGGTGTTTAGTTACATATTAAAGTGGGCAAAATCAGTAAAACATTTAGAAACCGGCACTGCAAATGGCAGTAATTTATGGAAAATTATAATTTTCTACCAGTGACTTGAGACAAGACTTTGAAACTTTTGTATATTTATCAAATTTAACACAGGAATCTTTGTATTTTGTACATTTTTAAGAAGTCGCATGAAATTCATACAGAAAAGATGAAGTAAAGGTGTGTATAGCCCCTTTACTAAGATTCACGGAAATGAACAAAAGGAATAACAAGACGGGGTAGAAAACAGAATTCATAATTAAATTCTCTAACAACCACATATCACAGATATGTAGATAGTTGGTCCAGGAGAGTGACATGTGTTTCAAGCTGAGGTTTGAAAAATGCCAGTAACTGCTGGCAAACTTCTCTGGTAAGGTACATATTTTTCTAAAGGTGAGTTGGCAGGTTGTGAGAGACTCAAGTCAGAGCCTCTTCCTTAGAAGACTGAGCCTCCATTAGTTAGTGGACAGGGCATCAAGAACAAAGAAATGTCCTTGAAGAATTGTGGTTCCATGGAATGCCAAGATAACTTGTGAGACGGGAGATAAACAAAGGAGAAATGAGAAAAAATGAAGAGAAACAAACTGCAGCTTGGTGAGAAACTTCATGATGAGTCACCCTAACGTCCGCCTTAGTGATCTGCTCTACCAGAAGGGAACAATTCCTCTAGAGCAGAAGATACATTAGTGACAGAGTCCTTGTTAGTCTCAATTTACTCCCCACCTGCATATTGTTACTTGTACTAGTGGTGAGCAAAGAGAAAGTCACACATAGATGATGACTACTTGACAAGGATCCAACATGACACCTCGTAATAGCTACCATTATACTTTCCTGTCTTCGCTGAAGACGAAAACAAAAAAGTTAAAAATTGCATAAAAAACAATCAACACATTTCAGGGCATTGGAAATGAAGAACACTACAGACAGATACTTCTCTAAACTCTTAAGAAAAACCAAACAGGGAACCTTTGATAAGTGGGGAGAATATCAAAGAATCGGTTCAGGAGACGAAAGAAGAGGTCATTAAAGAGATGCAAAGCCATCTGGCCACAGCAAGGAGAGAAATGAAAGAAAGTAGTCAAACCATTATTAGGAAAAAGAAAATCACATCCGTAGCTAGAAGCAGAATGGATACTGCTAGAGAGAGAGGCAATGACATGGAGGACAAGCATGAGAAAATAATAAACACAAAGGGAACCCAAAAATCAATGAAGTTCATGTTAGGCACGGCAGATCTGTCCACTCTTTAGAGTATCCTTAGAGAAGTGGACAAATCGTCACCATCACCACAGAGGACAGTAAACTCTCAAAGGCATAATAAAATAGGCATAATAAGAGAATAATTTCCTATGACGAAGGAAGTTCTGTATCCGCAGATCCATATAGCACGGCAGTTTTCCCTAAGAAAATGGTTATAAAGTAATGAGTGAAATGATATATTCCAGTGAGGTTTTTGAGATGCAAGGATAGAGAAAGAAATCTGAAGGAGTTGAGACAAAGAGTCCTAAATTAGCTACGAGGTATAAAAATCAGCCTGGCTTCAGACTTCCCTATAGCAACACTCACTCCCAGAAGGCACAGAAGCTATGTCTACTGACTGTTACAAGGAAAACAAAAATTAATATACCCAGCTCAGATTTTGGTCACTTTAATTTTTTTTTTAATTTTTAACATTTATTTAATTGAGAGAGACAGACAGAGAGACAGACAGAGTGTGAGTAGGGAGGGGCAAAGAGAGAGGGAGACACAGAATCTGAAGCAGGCTTCAGGCTCTGAGCTGTCAGCACAGAGCCTGACGCGGGGCTCAAACCCACGAATCGAACTGTGAGATTATGACTTGAATGGAAGTCAGACGCTTAACTGACTGAGCCATCCAGGGGCCGCTTGTTCTCTCTTAAAGACAAAGTAAGTCCTTCTAAAAAAAAAAAGGGAATAATTGGAAAGACCTAGTTGAGAATGGAATCTAGCCCATCAAGAAATGAATAAAGAGGATATATGGCACAGAGAGAGGAAACTGTAAAACAAAGGATGGTCTGTGAGAAGTGATCCCACGTACATTTAGAAGAAACTTAATGATCAACCACTATGAGAATTAGGATTATAAAAGAGAATGTTAATACTATAAACCTTCACAAGGTAAATCTAAAAACACAACAAACAAACAAAACATGTGGTTGGGAATGGGAAGAAATGTAAGGGAGCCATGTTCTTGGTCTTCCATAGCAAAATGCCAAAGATTACTTTTCTAAAGGTATCACCATGTAGCCATATGGAGAGTATGATGATATGTGGAAAAAAAATAGAATATATGTAGTATGATCCTAATTATGAACTGGGGGGTGGTAGTGGTTACCACTGGCAGGAAAAGAAACCTTTCAATTAACACCAACGGTATAAGATTTCTGCAGTGCCTTTAAAATTAATATGAAATAAATTCCCCTTTTGACTGGATAAATGTTAGATCTTCCATGCTTAGTCAAATGTCTAGTCAATTATTTGAGTGATTCTACTAATCTTCCGAAAATATTTCCTTTGTTTTAACTCAAGGTAAAATAGTCAGACTTAACATGGATTTCTTTCAAGTTTCTTTAATTTTTAAATATAGCTTCAGCAGACATATTTACATGATAAGAGAGCTCATGAGCCTATGAAAGACCATCTTTCAAATTGCACATAGGCTCCCTCGGTACCTTGAGCGTCTGTAAGCAGTATCCTTACAGTGTCCAGCCATCAGCTTCTGGAATAAAAGATTACAGCTTGGAACCGTAAATAGACTAATTGGGCTCATCAAGGAAAGCAAAGCATGTAACCAAATTAACAATCATCTCTCTAAGGTTAAATTTTGTGAGCTATTACATAACTGCTATCTTACAATGTGACATGCTCTGCATCCTGAGAAAAATCACAAAGTTATGTATTCCTGAGGTATTATGGATGACTGTAGGTCTTTCCAAAGTCCCTACATTCAGCCTTTCAGAACCTGTCACATCCTGATCAGTTTCCAGTGTGTCTTTTTGCATTTGATTCACAGAGCAGTCTGATAAGGAGGGACAGGGAGCTTGGGAGAACCTGCCAGAAAAGTGAAGGGAGACGCCATTTTTGATTGAGTACCCACTAGCAATTCAGACAGCAGTCAACCTGCTCGAAGACAAGTTGAATGTAAAATCAAATTTATGTCCCTCAGCAGATGTCGTACGTGTTCACCTGTCATAAATGTATATAGATTATATTAAGACATAAGGATTGACAGGTTTGCAGGTTTTATTCTGAGAAAACAAGAAAACTTGTTCAGGGAGGTCTATAAAATGCTGGAGAAACCCAGCATAAAGCTGGTTTTAAGGTCTATTTCAAAAGAGACAGGCCATGGTACTTTTTTCCTAAGAGAGATATGGCAAGGGGGCTGGTGTGGGGGCAAAACTAAATTATCCTGAAGTCAGAGCAAGTTCACTGCTATTTTAAAGTAATTATAATCTAGCTCCATGTTTGTTTAATAAAGGCTCTTGTATTACCTACTAAAATAAACTACAAGAACGTAACAGAAGTGCCTGATTTTATAGAGTAAACATGAAGTTGAATTGGTATTTTGTAACTCTACAGATTATCTAAACGAACAACGAAAATGCAGCATTTAAAACAAAAATCTAACTACACATCTTTTAGAAAAGTGGGCCTCCATCCTTCATGCATCACATAAAGCTGAATGTTCATATTGGGCAGTTTGCCTAAAAAGGCTATAGTTGTCTTGATCAATTACAGTTATCCATGAACATTGAAACCACCAGGGCCTTCACAATGACTTTTATATCTTTGCTGGTTTTAGGGGTAATATATACATCCTTAGTTGGAGACAAAGAACTTGGCAACACAAAAAACTACGATGGGTACTAGAATGCTCAAATCTATTTTTTTCTTCTTTTTTAAAGTCCATTCAAAGATATCATCACACTATTAAAGCAAATTAAAATAACCTATTAATCAGAAGTAACTACTGTCAGTGGGGGTGTGGTTATCTCTATTACAAGTATGTGCGTGTTTATGCAGATTGATCCATGTCTGTATCATCTATCTTTAATTGTCATATTGCCTGTAGTTCTTTTTCTTTTACTTTTAATTAAACACGGTATCGTCAAGTTCCACGTGATGCTTTTTTTTTTAAAGTCAAATCATGACATTCTGTTTTATCAATATCACATTTTTGAAATACTTCAGCATTGTTATGGCATATTAATTCTAGGAAATGCAAGGATTCCAGAAAGTATAGGCTCTTAAATGAATGACTTCCATCTCTTTGGTACTGAAATATGACTCAAGTCATTTTGGCCTGCTGATCGATCGATCGATCTATCTTCGTCCAAAATGAATCCAGGGAAAAGACACCTGCTTACTGCTTTTTTTTTTTTTTTAAGTTTTAATTTAAATTCCAGTTAGTATACAGAATAATATTAACTTCAGGTGTACAATTTACTTTATTATTTTATTAAAAATTTTTTTTTATTTTAGAAAGTGAGAGCAAAAGTGGGGGAGAGGGCAGGCATGGGGAAGATAGAGTGAGAGAGAGCATCCCAAGCAGGCTCCACACTCATCATGAAACCCAACACGGGGCTCGATGCCATGACCCTAGGATCATGATCTGAATCAAAACCAAGAGTCACGGGGCGCCTGGGTGGCTCAGTCGGTTAAGTGTCCGACTTCGGCTCAGGTCACGATCTCACTGTCCGTGAGTTCGAGCCCCACGTCGGGCTCTGTGCTGACTGCTCAGAGCCTGGAGCCTGTTTCAGATTCTGTGTCTCCCTCTCTCTCTGACCCTCCCCCGTTCATGCTCTGTCTCTCTCTGTCTCAAAAAAAAAAAAAAAAAACAAAAAACAAAACAAAACCAAGAGTCAGATGCTCAACTGGCTGAGCCACCCAAGTGACCTCAGGTGTACAATTTAGTGATTCAACACTTCCACGGAACACCCGGTGTTCATCACAAGTGTCCTCCTTAATCTCCATCATCTATTTAGCCCATCCCTCCACCCACCTCCCCTCTGGTAACCACAAGTTTGTTCTCCATAGTTAAGAGTCTATTTCCTTATTTGCCTCTCTCTCTCTCTTTCTCTCTTCTTTTCCCTATGCTCATTTCTTTTGTTTCTTAAACTCTACATATGAGTGAAATCATATGGTATTTGTCTCTGACTTACTTGTCTCTAGCTCCATCGATGTCATTGCAAACGGAAAGCTTTCATTCTGTTCTTACAACTGAGTAATATTCCATCGTATACGTATACCACTTCTTTATCCATTTGCCACTCGATGGACATTTGGGCTGTTTCCATAATTTGGCTATTGTAAATAATTCTGCTACAAACACTGAGGTGCTTGTATCCCTTCAAACTAGTATTCTTGTATTCTTTGGGTAAGTACCTAGTAGTACAATTACTTAATCGTAGGGCGGTTCTATTTTTAAATTTTTGAGAAGCCACCATACTGTTTTCTAGCATGGCTGCACTAGTTTGCATTCCTAACAACAGTGCAAGAGGTTCCCCTTTCTCCACGTTCTTGCCAACGTCTGTGGTTTCTTGTGTTGTTGATTTTAGCCATTCTGACAGTTGTGAGGTGACAGTTCATCCGAGTTTTGATTTGAATTTCCCTGATGATGAGTGATGTGGAGCATCTTTCCACATGTCTGCTGGCCATGTGGATGTCTTTGGGAAAATGTTCGTGTCTTCTACCCATTTGTTAATTGAATGATTCAATTTTTGGTTGTTGCGTTTTCGAAGTTCTTTACATATTCTGGATAGTAACCCTTTATCAAATAAGTCATCTGCACATATCTTCTTCCGTTCTGTAGGTTGCCTTTTAGTTTTGTTGGTTTTCTTCGGCGTGCAGCGCTTCTGGCTCTTTTCATAGGTTCCCTTGCATTCCCAGAAATCATGTTAACCTTCGGAAATGCTTCTCTTCATTCAAAGCCCAACTCACAAGGTGCCTTCTCTTGAAATCTTCCTAAATTCCCTTCCCACATTGAAATCCTTTGTTCTTCCCTTTGCACCATCGGAGTACTTTACTTATTCCTGTAATATACTACTTATGAGCTTAGCAAGCATTTGATAAATAATTTTTGTATTAGTGGATGGATGGAGCAAACCAAAGTTTCATCCAGTGGCAAGGGGACGTTTAAAGTACTGGTCTAGGTATCATCTTGCTGGGTTTATAAAATCAACACAATTCAGTCTTATCTTAATGGTTCATCAGATCTATGAAATTCAGAATACTGCAGAAGCTTGAAGCTTTTTTTTATCTGATGGATTCAAATCCTTATGAATGCTAAGTCATATGGATACATGTATGACAGGGGCCAAAACTAATTATTAAGATCTCAGATGAAAATTCCACCTGAAAACCTAATTTCTGGAGTATTTAGTGATTTGCCAGAGAGAATAAATCTCAAAGCCAAAAAAAGTTTTAAGTCAGGTAAGTGACAGACTTTGCCATCTGCTGAGATGTCCAGTGGGGTTTAGGTTCAATCTGCTTCATATAGAATTTGGCCTTCTTTTATCTGTTTTTCTTGCCTTGGCAAGGATTCTAATGCAAGCCATGTAGCCTCTCCTCGAGAACACTGTTTTTTCCTCAACATGCTCTGAAATACCACTTAATAAAATACACACTACACATTCCCAATTTTCTTGTTTGAATATAAACAATCAAGGAAACTAAAATACCTTTCCTTTGTTTTCAGTTCAATTCTGCAAACTACCTGCTTGCTTAGTGGGATTAATCAGCTATTAATGAATTTATCTTCAATTGCACACTGGTCACTAAAGTTGTATGAATCGGGGTAGCCCAGTTTGGAGAGTTATTTCCTCCTCTTTTCACACGAGGCCATTAGCTGAAACCGTCTTGAGGCGTTAGCATTCTATGGTCTTCTGTTTCCAAATGTGCCATTCCTTGGTTATGCTTTTCTATGTTTAGAAAAATTCTTGGAACCGAAAAGTGCATGATTCAGAAACTTGCTAAATATTTAGAAGTACTTGTAGGGCAGATAAAAGGAGAGGGCACAGTCATGTACTCGGTTGATTATCCCAAAGTTGGCAGTAAGGATAAGTTACAAAAGATCAAAAAGGTTTTCAAGACGCACAACTTAGAGAGCTTAAAATAAGTCTATAAGGAACCCGAAATACGTACAGAATACTCAGTCACTTTATAAGCACGTCTATGACAAGGGCTCAATAAGTGGTAATGAATGTAACTTTTCTCTTTATATTTTACTGTTCCTTATCTTGGGGGACTATTCTCTCCACATGACTGTTGTGCATGGATGGTGAGCATCTATTAATGTCTTCATTCACTCATTTAACAATGATTTATGAAGCACCTAGTAAAAGCAGACACTGGGCTAGATATTGCAGGTCTGATGGCAAAGCTGTAGAACATGGTTCCTGCCATCATTTAGCTTTTGAGCTTGCCATTGTAATATGAAAAAATATACTGGGATAGAAGGCATTGGTTCTCTTTTTCAGCGAGAACACATACTGCCATCTTTATGCCTGTTGTTACATTCACATGGATATTCTTCCAGCGACTGCTTGTAATCTCCTTTAAACTCTGTTCTTATAAAACTAAATCCTAATGAAATACTACTCAGCAATAAAAATGAACAAAACAACAATACGTACAACAACACAGAGACGAAATAAAGTCAGTCAGACAGGAATGACTGCATGAATATTCCATTTGTATGGAATTTTAGAAAATGTGACATTGTGATGGTAGAAAGGAGATCAGTGGTTGCCTAGACCTGGGTGTTGGGGATGGGATCCACTGAAAAGGAGCATGAGAAAACTTTGTGGCAGGATGGACCTCCCGTTCAATATCCTGATGATGGTAGTTTTTACATGGATTATATGATACCCAAATTCATCGAAATGTACACCTAAAGGGTAAATTTTATTTGTTGTGATTTATATCACAATAAAGGTAAAAAAAATAAATTTGTATCCATTTCCTTAAAAAAGTTCACAGGAGAGAAGTTCTATGAGTGAAAAATAGTAGAAACAAATGGTCCCATTCATTCTACAGGCTTTCTAACTCCATTCCCAAAGTAAGTTATATGACTTGTCTTTGCTTTTTACAGAAAATGCCCTAAATACACAGGCTGTAATTACATCCTTCACTTTATCAAAGAATGAGAATAAGAAATCACTATGAAGATTATTTCTGTGTTTTCATTGATCTCACTACTGAAGGCAAAGCCCATAAGGTTCTTTAAAGTTCCTTAGATACTGATCCAAATCATTTAACACTGGAAAATAAGTTTCCAAACAAAATGTTTCTCATTCTTTCAATCCATTATTCCTTTTTGATTTTGCTACCAGGAAACTCAGAGATAAATACTCAAATGAGCCAGCTTTATTAGTCTTGATTTCTTTCTTTCTTTCTTTCTTTCTTTCTTTCTTTCTTTCTTTCTTTCTTTCTTTCTTTCTTTCTTTCTTTCTTTCTCTCTTTCTTTCTTCCCCCAGAGAGAATCTTTTACTTTTCTCTTGAGACACAATTAGCACACAACATTGTGTAAATTTAAGGTGTAGGACACACTGATTCGACAAATCGAGACTGCAACGATTGCCACGGTAGTGTTAGCAAACACGTCCATCACCTCACGTAATTATCGTTTCTTCTAGTGGTAGGAACAATTAAAATCTAGTCTCTAAGCAAGTTGAAAGTTTATAATAGAGTTTTGCTGTCTGTAATCCCGGTCCTATGTATTAGATCTCCGGGATTTATTTGTCTAGTAGTTGCAAAGCCTTGATTTTTAGTATCATTATCACCTACCGTTTTATTGGTGTTGTATCATTGTATGAGTCTTAAAAAAAAAATCTCATCCACTTTAGAATAACGTAGGGTAAGAAACATAGAAATCCAGAAGTGCTCCGACAAAGTCAGCAATAACACTGAATGTTTTCAAAGTGTAACTCTTCAGCGAAGATCACAGTGGTTCGATCATATGACCAAAGGAATTCAAGTTGGATATCCATGGGCCAGTAAAGGATTCTGGGATTAGTCAGAAAGGAAAAATTACAACACTCGGGACAGACGGGCATTAATTTGGATAGTCTAAAAAACAGCTAAATTTCATAGAGTACAAAGAAGGGTAGGGCGTAAGTCCATTACTGAGAGCCTCTTGGGCCTGAGGCTGTAGCCATTCTGCATGTGCCCCTGGATGCTTTCTGCACTGGACAGCCCTGCCTCTGGAGTAACACCTTATTAGTGGGATTCACCCTGTTGATGAATTACACTAATGCATCATTAGAATGACAGGCCACACTGGTGATGTATTGCCAAGTAACTTAATGAGAGCAATAGCTCATTCCGATTATGCTCCCATGAAAGGCAGGCTCAGTCTTCAGAAGAACTCATCTACAAGCCGATTCTGCTTAATTACAGGATACAACATACACTAATAGTAACGTCAAGATGTTCTTTGGCACCGAGTTTTTGGCACTGATGAAAATGGAATTTATGGCTCTACTCTGTACACTTGGAAACATCCACACAGGATACACAGTCTCAACTTGTGTAACAAGATACCCTGGAATCCATTTGGTCTCTAGGCTGGGGAAACACACACACACACACACACACACACACACACACACACACACACACACACAGTTTTACTGTAGATCTAATCCATTTGGTCTCTAGGCTGGGGAAACACACACACACATACACACACACACACACACACACACACACACACACACACAGTTTTACTGTAGATCTCTAAATAGGTGTCTGAAAGACATAATTTTGAGTGCTTACGTCAATCAAGTTGCTGTGGAAGCTGCATTTGGTTCAAAAGAGATGGGGGAAAGAAGAGGAGAAACAGAGTGACTTCGCTTTAAGACAGACAGGAACTGTTTATTATACAAATTCTATCTTCACAATGACAGATTACTTTCATGTGGATCAGACCTAAAAATAAACCCACCAGTGTCTTAGGGTTGCACTCAAGATCAGCCCAAGAGAGCGATAAAAACATGGTGACGAAGAGGACGAGGAGGCTCATTTATTAAGCTTTTAATAATAATCATTACCATGGATTACACGTCTACTTTGTCAGGCAAGGTACTAGATACTTTTCATGTGCTACCTTCAATCCTGAGAGCTATACCACAAAGCTCAATTATCCCCACTGATAAGGAGACGGAGAGTTTAATATGACTTGCCTAAGGTCTGATAAAGTAGGTAATGCAGAATTCGAACTGGGTAGGAGTCAGCCAGTATACCTCAGTCAATAATAGGAAGATATGGTTTGCAGCTAGAGAAGATGATGCTGGTCATCAATGGCTGGGAACAGACTTATTTAGACAAAGATAATGTTTTTAATTCCAGATAGCGCATGTTAAATAACAAAATAAAGAACAATTAGAAAAGGCTTGGGAAGGGGCGCCTGGGTGGCTCAGTCGGTTGAGCGTCCAACTTTGGGTCAGGTCATGATCTCTCGGTTTGTGGGTTCGGGCCTCTTGTCTGGCTCTGGGATGACAGCTCAGAACCTGGAGCCTGCTCTCTCTGCCCCTCCCCCACTCGCGTTCTCCCTCCCTCTCTCTCTCTCTCTCTCCTTCAAAAATAAGTGAACATTAAAAAAATTTAAAAAAAAAAAGAAAAGGCTTGGGAATAGTTGAGAATAGATTAGATAAAGACTGGAAACAGAGAGTGGGACTGTTTCTAAAAAAAACCAAAAAACCAAAAAAACTCACAAGACTTAAAGAAGAGTATAACTCTTTTCAAATATCTGAAGTCACGTGGAAGGGGGAGCTAGCTTACCCTCTGTTTTCTCAGCTCTGCAGAAGAGGGGCAAGGAGGAGAATTTACCAGGAGGCAGAGTTTGGCTCAGCGGAAGAAAGAACTTTGTAACTAGTGGATCAGGGAACCAGGGTGCCTGCTACCCAAGTAACAACCTCCCTCAAATCAAAAGAGCACAAAATGAATAGGGCAGGGCAGAGGGAGGTTACTATGCATCAGGGATGCAGAAGAGATTTCTATTTTCAATGCGTGTTCTGACAAGCTAGACATTAAGGAAATTTGCAACCCTAGGGATAAAATAGTTCATCAATTCTTATTTGAAACCACTGGGGCTGGTTGTGTTTGGGAATTCGCAATTTTTCAGAGTTTAGAAAGGTAATTTAGGGCATATGCCATTCGTTATGTATGGTCCCCAACAGAGTCTGGAACAGGACTCCATAACCCAACACATAAATACTTCTGCTTTTGTCTCTAAATTGCCCTGAATAGTTAAAAGACTATTCACATCCTTACATCAGCTCAGGTCAGGTTACACTTGAGTTCCAGAGGAGACATTTTTGTCAAATGAGTTATGAGAAGTACTTTTGGATGCTGGAAATTGGGGCATTTTAAAATTGTGGGCATTAGAATTGTAGGTAAGGGAGAGTAGAACTGTAATAACTGATACGTGTTCATTACTGTCTATACCACTGTACCTGTAATAAAGCAACTTTGCAAGCTGGATTTGGTCAGCCCATTTTGCAGATGGGAAGACTAAGGATTAGATATACCACAGGTCTTTCCTAAGGCCACACAGTAAATGCCAAACCTTGGAAATAAACTCCTGACTGTGTGGCTGTAAAACCAGGGTCTGCCCAGTGAAGGATGCATCCTCTAAGACGTCATGAGCCCATAGGGTGAACTTTTTGCCTCAGCTTGAACCCGCGTGAATTTGGTAATCTCCTTTATTTCTTATTTCCTTTTTTAAAAAGTGTTTATTTTGAGAGAGACAGAGAGAAAAAGAATGTGAGCATGTGCGCAGGGGAGCGGCAGAGAGGGAGAGAGAGAATTCCAAGCAGGCTCCACCGTCAGTGTGGAACCCAACATGGGGCTCAAGCCCATGACCATGAGCCCAAATCAAGAGTCAGACACTTAATCAACTGACCCACGCAGGTGCCCCTATTTTTCCATTTCTTAGTGTCACCTCTGAGGTCCGGATACCACTAACAGAATCCAGAGCGAGAATCAAAGAGCTATTAACGCAACTCAGGGCTACGGTTATTTCTGGAGTACACAGACACATCAGGCACACGTGTGCCCCTGGTGTGATATAGAAATGTTACAAAAGCGTAGGACTGAAATTATTGTAAGGACATTTTCCATTCATTCAAAATGTGGGCACAGCACTAGAAAGGTGGCTTTTATTGAACACTACTCTAAAAGAGATTTGAGCACGACCAAATCACAAAGAATCAATTTTAGATGCAGTAACAACATTTTACAAAATGAAGCATCTCAGTAAAGGAAGATGTTGGTTTCAAATATATATATATATATATATATATATATATATATGTGTATATATATATATATATATATACACATATATATATTCATATATGTGTGTGTATATATATATATACACATATATATATTCATATATGTGTGTGTATATATATATATACACACACATATATGTGTGTATATATATGTGTGTGTATATATATACACACATATATGTGTGTATTATATGTGTGTGTATATATATATACACACGTATATATATATATATATACACACACACATATATGAATATATATATGTGTATATATATATATACACACACATATATGTGTGTGTGTATATATGTGTATATATATATATGTGTGTGTGTATATATATACATATATATATGTATGTGTATATATATATATACACACATATATATACACATATATACACACACACACATATATATACATACATATATGTGTGTATATATATATATACACACACATATATATATATATATACACATATATGTGTGTATATATATATATACACATATATATATTCATATATATATATATATATATATATATATATTTAGTAATGTTCTATGAAGCCTATTTTTTAAGTGAGAGATAGTATAAGACAAGAAGAGTTCTTGCAACAAGACTACTAGGAGAACGATGCAAAAAGTGTGTTTTTCCATTTGCCCCGACTGCTATGAAGCTAATTTTTCTTGCATTATCTGGTGGTTACCCATACATCATTGTTTGATCACTTCTATTGTATCTGTGTCTTGTATCATCAGACGGTTGAAAAACTTTGGAAGTAGACCACACATCACAACTAAAAAAGGTAAATTTGCAAAGCGGTTGAGTGTGTGTGTGTGTGTGTGTGTGTGTGTGTGTGTGTGTGTGTGTGAAGTGTATAAACCAAACCTAAAAAAACAATGCCTTATTATTCATTGCTTTACAGTTTTACAGGGCTATTTATTCACCTCACTTGACCTGCATCAGTGACCCCATTCGACAGTCAAGACAATGAATGACCATCTCTACTTAACAATATCACATAAGGTATAAGTGGCTGAGTTAGCTTTTGAACTTGAGTCTTGTAACCTCAAGATCAGTTGTTTCTCTTTCTCTTACCGTGTTTTCTCCAAATGAATCACAATACTAATCAAAAGACTTTTGATAACTTAAGTATTGGTTAAAACTGTAACAGCTAAGCTATCGTAAAATGAATTCTCATATATAGAAAAACTGTTCTAGGGGCATCTGGGTGGCTCAGTTGGTTAAGCGTCCAACTTTGGCTCAGGTAATGATCTCACAGCTTGTGGGTTCGAGCCCTGCATTGGGCTTTGTACTGACAGCTCAGAGCCTGGAGCCTACTTCAGATTCTGTGTCTCCCTCTCTCTCTGCCCTTCCCTAGCCCACACTCTGTCTCTCTCTGTCTCCTTCAAAAATAAATCAACATTAAAAAAAGAAAAAGAAAAATTGTTCTGTTTTTTAAACAGAAGAAAATTGTCTATTAGTTGGTGTCTGTTGAACCATGCAGTTAGAGAGTTACGGCTGTCAAACTGGTTGAGCTCAAGTTATAGTGAAGTCCAAAGGCAGTGCAATTATAATATTAAATCAATGGTTGCATATGAGGGTTTTATAAAACATGTTAAGCATTGGGTTTTTTGTTACGTAAGAGGATACAGATGCATTAAGACAATCCTGTATCTGTGCCTATTCAATAATTCTCTATAGAAAAAAGATGAATTCAAATCAGCACGTTTTTCTCAAACATCTTACTCTGAACATAGCAATAACAGTTTATAAATGAGGTATGTGTGCCATACTATGTAGATTTACTTCTATTTTGGATTCCGGATTTTTTCTCCATTTCAAGGATCACATTTGAATCTCTTTGTATGAACCTAAAAACCTTTACAGGTCTGGCAGTGTGAGTATGTAGGAGCCTGCATTCCAAAACCATTCAGGAATAAAGTTCTCTGATACACCTAATGGGACTTCCTAAAAGCCCCCATGGGAAGTGGGGGAGGGCAGCTGATAGCCTGTTGGCAAGTGCGATATAAAAATAACAAAGGGACAGGGGCGTCTGGGTGGCTCAGTCGGTTAAGCGTCCGACTTCGGCTCAGGTCCGTGAGTTCGAGCCCCGCGTCGGGCTCTGTGCTGACAGCTCAGAGCCTGGAGCCTGCTTCAGATTCTGTGTCTCCCTCTCTCTCTGACCCTCTCCCATTCATGCTCTCTCTCTGTCTCAAAAATAAATAAACATTAAAAAAAAATAACAAAGGGACAGACTCTCTCTTAGATTTCAATCTTGGCACCAAAAGATGCATTATTCTAGTAGAACCCAAGCATACCGATGTTAACTTCAAATGGTAAAGACAAAATGGCTCAGACACAGTAACACCTCAGAGCTGTTAGACGTGTCTTCTCCACTTGGTGCTTTTACGTTCTCTTTTTTTCCTCACGGAAGTAGCCAGAAAATGAGAAATTCTCTGGACACCTCCTTACTCTTTACTACAAGATGATGTATGGACACACATCGGGTTTTTTTTTTTAACCTAGAGACAATCCTTTTATTGATTTCATTATATATATAATCACTCTTCCATTTGACTGCAAGCACTTTGAAAGTGTTTAGTTCTCTCCTAACAGGGTCCCAGGGCTTCATACATAGTAGGTGTGGAATAAATTCTTACAGATGAATGAATGGGCCTCTTTGTGACAAACTGACTCCAAGGGAAACGGAGGCGACTCAAAGGCGTGCATCGGTTGGATGTTCAAATGCAGAGGTCAGGAGCCCTCCCTCGGGGGGAGCAAGGTGCGTGTGAGGGTAGGAAGTCACATTGCCCCGACGTAAGGGGACACCCAGGCTGGGGCAGCACAGAGACCACTGGATAAGGCATAAGGATAACTCAGTGTTTGTTGGTCCTGGCTCTCGCAACTCTGTGACCTTGAGTCACCGCTCAAGGTTTTCTCTTTTATAAAATGGGAAAGAAGCCTCCCCTTAGCTTTCTGCAGTATTATTGCAAGGACCACGGGCCCAAGTGCACTTGAACATCTCTGCATTGATACAGTCAAACCCTACAGCAACATACGACCTTAGCAAATGACTTCCTGCTTCTCTCATGAAAACATATCTATGTGTTGATAAAGTTTTATATTACTGTGGCAGAATGCCCCAGAATCCTCCTTTTCTACTGGGTAGAGGTCGTCCAGGCTGGGTAAACCACTGCTTGGGATGGACCTACGTGCATCTGGTTTTAGTTACAGCTTTCCCAGACAGAAGTTCTTTTTCTTTGGAAACAAATGGCAATTTCTAAGCGTGTTTGTATTTTATGATATGGTCTCACAAATGAAAAGGAATAACTTGGGAAAACGTAGAGCAGCACACTGGGCATTTAAAAGGGCCTTAGGGGGAAACAAAAAAGGAACCTAAGTGGTGGTGGTGGTGGCGGTGGGGTGTGTGTGTGTGTGTGTGTGTGTGTGTGTGTGTGTGTGTGTGTGTGTGTATGTTGGGGGGGGCAGAGAGGGAGTGCAAAGCTGATGACTGTCACGGTGCTTCTGAAATGCAGCCAGAGAAAACGGCCCTCCCTGCAAGCTGGAGTCCTTCCAAATACACACACGCCAGGGTGTCCCTCGTCTTTCTGGGGAGCCCATAGCACTGTAGCTCAGATCAGCCTGTTCAAAAGTCAGAGAGGCTGGTTTGTGTTAGAGTAAAAGGCTTCTAGGAACTACCAGCTAACTTTCCCCAGAAAACACAGGAAATAAAGATACATTTTATCGAATGGCAATAATAAAAAATTTCTTTGGGTAAAAGCAAAAAAGGACAGGAAAGAAAAACAGGAGAACCGCGTGCAGCGATGGGTTTAAATCTTTGAACAACAGGTTCCAAAGAGATGACCCCGTTCTTCAAGTGCTTCTGTTTCTTAAAATTGTTTTCTCTTTTTGTTGCTTGTTCATTTATTCTTGAGAGAGAGAGAGCACAAGCAGGGGAGAGGCAGAGAGAGAGGGAGACAAAGACTCCAAAGCAAGCTCCAGGCTCTGAGCTGTCAGCACAGAGTCCGACGTGGGGCTCGAACCCACAAACCGTGAGATCATGACCTGAGCTGAAATCGGGCGCTCAACCGACTGAGCCACCCAGGCACCCCACTTCCATTTTCTTACAAACTTGGCCCCAGCTGGGTCTCTGCCCTCAGACCGAGAGTACCCCCAGAGCTGTGCTTTTCAGAGGTAAGGAAAGAGAAGGAATTTGTATCCCAACCCTACCACCTGTTGGACACTGGGCCCGGTGCTTTGTGCACATTCTCAATTGTTCCAGAAAGCTCAGGCAAGCGTTGTTCCTCTCACTTCTACAGAAGAGGAAAGAGAGTCTCAGGCTTCGGGAGGGAAACAAGGTCACACAGCTGAGAGGTGACAGAGCTGAGATTCACGCCCAGGTCTCCTCTTGGTGACCCGGCCACCTTCCTTCCCTAGGTCCGAGGACATTCAGGGGTCAGAAAGGAGGGGTAGAAAACTTCAGGCCCTGTTTGTCTCATTCTCCCATCCCTGCAGGAATGACTGCCCAGGCATAGTTTTAGCCCTTTTGCAGCCCGGAAGGCAGACTCCTAATGAGACTACAAATCATAACCGCGATAGACTGAAACAAATCATGTATGTTTACATTCATGAGTTCTTAATGATAAAAAGAAATTAATTGGTTTCTTTTGGGGAAGATGTGGGGGATCTGACTCCTTATTGTGAACACCGGTATATAAAAATCAAATAGTCAAGCACTTATCCTGTTTTTCTTCTACACACTGCACCACCAGATAAGCAAACACGAGATGAGAGGAAGTTTCTCTGCACAGAAATATTTCAACAAACAAATGAAGAATGATAACGACACGATTGCAGAATCACCACTTACTCCTAACGAAGTAAGGATTTAAGTGTGGAGAATCAATGGCTAGTTCCAAGACAAAAAGAGAAAATTAGATCGCACGGGCCTCTTGATGAAAACACCTCACCCACCTCCGCAGACGCTTGCTTCCTCCAAACAAAACAAAGGCGAATGTGATTAACCCCTTAGATGCAACGACCGATTGGCAGGGAGCGCAGAGGCCAAAGAAAGGTGTTAAACCACATGGTGGGAACATAACCGGCAAAAATCCAGGCTGAGCCACACTGTGCACAGATGACTTGGCTCCTTCAGCAAACACACTGTAAGGGAGTAAACAAGAAACGAAGGGGCAAAACTAGAGATTAAGAGAGATGTGAAGGAATAGTTAGAAAATAAAAACCAGTATATAAATAAAAATAAAATAAAAATAAAAAAATAAAAAATAAAAAATAAAAAAATAAAAAAAATAAAAAATAAAAAATAAAAACCAGAAAATAAAAACTCTGGTGTCTGGGGATGTACATTTGGGTGACAGAAATATATATTTTTAAAGTATAAAGTTGATTACCATCAAAGTTAGGATAGTGGTTCCTCTTGGACGTGGGGGGGTTTAGAAAGGGGCAGGAAGAGGGCTCCTGTGGTATGTGGCAAAGTCTAGCTCGTTCTATGGGTGGTGGTCATAAGGGTATCCACTTTTAATAACTATGCTACGTGGTTTTGTTACTTTCATGACTCTTTACACACAGCTGTGTGTGTGAGAGAGACAGAGAGAGAGAGAGAGAGAGAGAGAGAGACAGACTGGGACAGGGAGACAGGAGGGTAGGGAGGGACCGAGAGAGAGATTGGTACTCTCTGACTTGCTTCAAGATCACGTTTTCAAGGGGTAGTTCAGGGCTCTAGGCTCTCAAAGAGTGAGGCCGTGTCCTCAAGCGTAAAATGCACCTCTGAGGAGAATTCCTTTTAACACCCGACTTATTGGGGTGCCTGGATGGCTCTGTCGGTTGAGAGTCTGACTTCCGCTCCGGTCATGATCTCATGGTTTCCGGTGCTGGGTTCTGTGCTGACAGAGTCTACTTCAGATTCTCTCTCTCCCTCTCTCTCTGCTTGTCTCTTGCTCCCATGCATGAGCTCTCTCGCCCTCTCTCAAAAATAAACATTAAAAAACAAGACAAAAACAAAGACAAGACCTTGACTTACCTAAATGAAAATTCTAAGGTTCTGTCCCTTTTATCAATTGTCAGTTCCAGTTTGGTTTAGCAAATACTGGAGATTCATACCCCAACGTCAGGAGTTACTTTCTTCCATCATGGAGCTTCTCCATTTGTAGACGAGTCCAGGGAACGCTCCTGGCCCTGTAGACCCTGAGACACAGGCGGCCCAGTATTTTCCACCCTGAGGTACCAATGGCCTCTCTTCACCCCATGTTTCCCTCCCATAGCCTGAGGGCCAGAAGGACTGTGATAGGCCAGTCACCAGGAAAGCCTGGCTTCAAATCATCGCCTAAAGAAATCTCTATCCTTGGTAGCCTACAACATGCCTTGTCTCTCCCTCCCCCTCGCCACCACGGACCAGGTGTCCAATTACTTTCATAAATTATGTTCGCCATTTATCTCTCCATTAAAGTGCCATATGTAGAACAGTTTACGGTTTGTCAAACCCTTTCACGTACACGCTCTCCTTTTCATGCTTTCTTTAAAAAGTTACGTTCATGATTTAGATCTAATTGCTTAGTCTACAAGGGCATTTCGTTGCAGTCCGCGGCTCTCAACCCTGGCTGAGGACAGTCACCTGGGCAGCATTTCAAATACACCACGGAGGGGCTTCACCCCAAACCAAACAGAAACTTGGGGCACTGGAGTCTGGGCCCTGGGTGATTCCGTGTGCAGCTGCGAATGACAACCCCTGCCTGGCATCTTTCCACATGTGGCTGAAATCCATCAGCCCATTTGATAGGTGCTTTTTTTGTTGTTCCTTTTCAGATTTCCCATCTGGTATTCACGGTTCACATGTTCTAACCACCTTCTTCCTGAGTCATTCCTATTGTGGTCATTGTAGTTTATATGCACCCTCAGAAACAGCCTTTGAAATCCCCCAATTTAAGAGCGGGATAATGGGGGGTTGCTTGGGTGGCTCAGTCACTTAAGTGTCTCTCTCTTTTTTTACATATAGTTTTTATTTATTTATTTATTTGAGAGCGAGAGAGAGAGAGACAGAGAGAGCTTGAGTGGGAGAGGGGTAGATAGAGAGGGAGAGAGAATCCCAAGTAGGCTTTGCACTGCCAGTATGGAGCCTGATGCAGGGCTCGAACTCACAAACCATGAGATCATGACCTGAGCCAAAATCAAGAGTCTGACGCCTAACCGACTGAACCGCAAAGGGGCCCCAGTGTCTGACTCTTGATTTCATGAGATGAGCCTAGCATCTGGCTCTGCATTGAGAGCGCAAAACCTACTTGGGATTCTCTGTCTTCCTCTCTCTCTCTCTGACCCTCCCCAGCTTGCGCTCTCTCAATAAACATTAAAAAAAAGGGTGGGATAATGGAAAGGGAATTGGTGAAGGACATACCTCTGATACTTGTTAACTACATGGCCCTGGGAAAGTGGCTTAGCCTCGGTTTTTGCATATGTAAATTGGGAACAATGATGTTATCGTTTCAGGGTTACTTTCAAGATAAGAAATGATATTCAGAAAGAACCTGGCCCATAGTCAGGAGCACAAAACACGGGAACTTTGATCTTATAATCTCCTTGGAAAGCATGTAATTTGTGCCAGACCCACTCAAGGTCTCAAGTCCTTTCAAGTGCATTTTAGGACATCCCGTCAAAATGCCCAGGGTTCTTCAGCAGGGAGACTTCTTTTGCAGTCATGTGAATTCAATGTGGACAAATATATAAGACTTACACAAATACTTACAGCTTATGTTTATATTTTAATTCATATCTACTTAGACATTATTTTAAATGAAAAAGAAGTCACTGCACCCCATTGCCTCCGATACAGTCTCCCTACGTGTAGTTGACATACATACGCTAACAATAATACTCCTCTGGGTTAGCAAGGTGCTCCCCGTTAGCAAGAATCCCTACGGGGGAAGAAAACTCACACCCAGCCCATTCGCTCACCCTACTCTAATGCTTGCAGGAGCACTGCTTGTACCTGGCTAGAGGCTCTCTCTTTGAAGTCAGCAAGAGCTCTGCCAATGCAGAGCAAGAAAGCAAAGCCAAGGATGGGACCCCACAGAAGAGCTTCTTCCTTGAAGTCATGGCACACACTTTCACGCCAGAGTTGAGAGTCCCAAACTTTTGAATTGCTGCTGTGCTTGGAGACCTTAAAACGTCCATAGATCAAGGTCATCTGTTCGGACTATGAAATTGTAATAGAGATATTGCAACTTCACAGAAATGTACCGAACACTCTATATGCACAATTTTGGTGAGTTGACTCTTCTGGCTTGCTACCCGGTCACAGTTTTTATTAGTGTAACTATGTTCTAATAAGGCAAAAGTTTAGAAATATACCACAGAATTCATTGATTTACTCATCAGAGAAAGAGTGGATCATTCCAGACAATGAGGGGCTGCATAAACGACTTTTTCAAGAAACGACATTGATCAGTGTAAGAGTGGAGATTTTAAAAATGATGGTTACGTTATCGAAGGTGTCCTTTCTTGCCATGTAAAATAGAAGCGATTGACCATGGTTTGACATTCTTGGTGAGTCAAGGTCGACACAGTTAAAACCAAATACCCACTGCTCTGCCACAGTATAGCGATGCTCCTACGCTCAATAGCCCCTGTTCCAAGCACTCTTAAATGTTACTCCAATTCTCACTGTTGCCAGTCACAGGACTGCCTGTAGCAGGACTGACTTCTAATCTATTTAAAAATGGCTGTGAGCTTTAGGCAAGTGCTTCGTAAAAAGGACTAAAGGCTGAGCGTATTCGTATGTCATGACTCTGCAGTGTCACTTGGGGGGAGAGAGAGAGAGGACTATACTCAGTGGCCATGTGCATAAGTGGTCACCGAAAGACACATACTAGAAAGCTCACAGCAGCCATATTGGCAATGGTTACAGACTGGAAACTTCCCAGAGGCCCATCGTCAATCAAATAGGTAAATAAACTATGGTGAACTCACGTACAATGGAATACCATACGGAAATGAAAAAGAAAGAAAGCTACAAGGGCCAATAGGCATGATCTCACCAACACATTGAGTCAAAGATGCCAGGCCCAAAAGGGCCCAGACCGTGTGACTGTAGCAGGTAAAGTACAAGAACAGGCCACACAAATTCATGCTGTTAGGAGAAGGGCACTGAGACTGCTGGGGGCAGTGATGGAAGAGGGAAGAAAAGAGGCTCCAGGGTGCTCTGGTGACCTGGTTTATGAGCCGGTACTGCGAGTTCATTGAACTGTTTACTTACGATACACATACTTCCCTGTGTATGCATCACACTTCCATAAAAAGTTAAAAATAAAAAGTTGTGAACAAGAAGAAGAAAAAGAGCAAAGAATTCTATTTCATTTCAACTATGTGGACCCTGAGGAAAGCCTGAGAGGTTGGCTGATGAGCCAAAAAGGAGAGCATAAGCTGCCATGATGCTCGGGGACATCCCTTACTTCCTTTCTGTGCCCTAGTTTGGGTTCCCAACTAAATGATCTCTGGTAATTAAGATGTCACTACACATAGCTTTACCTGGAGTTTCCTGAGTGAAAGTGCTTTCATCTTTTAGGTCACGTGGACTTCAAGCTGATAACCAGAGGTTTTAATATAGATTATTTTCTTCCAGATTCATAAAAATCCAGTAAACAGAATGATTGGCACAGTCATGAAAATAGCACCAGATTAAGATATAATTTGATAGATGACACGCAGATTTAGTAACATGATGCTATGGATATTTAACAAGATACTCATTTCCTTGGAAATATCTCGGACAGTTCTGGTATCTCACGTAAATATCTGCACTGCCACATTTATAGTAGCATTGTTGACCATAGCCTACACATGGAAACAACCTAAATGTCCATAAATGGATGAACAGATTTAAAAAGTAGTCTATAAATACACACAATACACATATACAGTAATACTATTCAGCCTTAAAAAAGACAATCCTGCCATTTCCAACGACAAGGGTAAGCCTGGAGGACATTACAGCAAGTGAAATAAGCCAGACACAGAGACACCACAGATTCACTTCTAGGTGGAATCTCAACAAGGTGAACTCATAAAAGCAGAGCAGTAAATGTTGGTTGCCAAGGGCTGAGAGGTCAGGGAAATGTTGGTCAAAGGGTACAAAGGTTCAGTTACTTGGGGTGAATAAATCTTGTAGATAGAATGTGTAGCATGGCAATAATAGTTACTAATATTGGATTGTATACTTGGGATCTTCCAAGAGGACGCGTTTTACGTTAAATCTCATCACACACACACACACACACACACACACACAACTAAGGAGAGGTGATGTAAGTCACTTAGCTTGTGCTCTTTTCATAATGTATGTGTATAAATAAAACATCAAGTTGTATACCTTATAGACATGAAATTTCTTTATGCCAAAGCTATCTCAAGTCATTCAAAAAATACATATTCCTGTATATAACACAGTATTAAACAGCAAGTTGCTAGAGTTATTGGTGCTCAGTTGGGCATAGATAGTCTATATTATTGAATTAATTTCTGTGTTAGGCAATTTACCCATTCTCCTTTCAGTTCCATTCTCAAAATATAGACTAAGGAATGGAGTTGATATAAGTATTTTAGCCTCAGCCCACTACTGCCTCTTGGTCCATTCATGTTTGACGATCTCATTTCAACTTACTAGAAGAAAACAGAAATACTCATCCTCCCCAGGACCTCAAATGCACAGAAATACTTAACAAAACAAATTGAAATGTAAATAGCACAAGACGCCTCTTTTCCTTCGGGTAGACCTTATATTCCTTGCAAATGAGACTATCTGACTGGGGGAAACAGGTAGTATACACAAGGGAGTATGATAAAAGAGAGAAAAGAGAAAGAAAAAAATAAAATTTGACTTGTCATTGTTTAAAATCATGGGTCTGAAAACCATGGCCTCTGGGGGCAGCTGTCGTTTTTATTTATAAACTGCCTGTTTTTATAAATAAAGTTTTATTGGAACACATCCATGGTACTTCATTTATGTATAGTTGATAACCGTTTTTGTGTGACGACAGCAGTTTAAATAACTGTAGCAGAGACCCACATGATACCCAAAGCCAAAAATACTTACTATCTGGTTCTTTCCAGAAAAAGATGGCCGACACTTGGTTGAAAGGACAACATATACACTCAGATTTCAGATTTCATGTATGAACCATGGGAAGATGAACCAGGTTGCTATTTTCTCTCTTGATGCTTCAGTTCTCATGCTACAGTAAAATCCATACATCTTCTCCTATGTGCTATGGATCATTATTAATAAATTTCCACCAGACCACAATGGCTTCTGCAATATATTACAAAATATAAGTATATGCAGAGCACCATGCCTTCTGCTGCTTTGTCATTAATCACCAAGGCACTGTGATGATATATATTCAGAAAATATTTGTCATGTTGTTGTAGAAATGGCCCAAATGTATGCTAACCCAGAAAGCTTATAAAAATTCCTTCCCTCGGCTGCACTGGCTCTGTCGTCAGGTACTTTTTAGGATCTTGTCCTGTTTCATGTTCCTGTCACACGGAAGTAAAATATTATCAAGTGCCTCGAACAGGTCTTGGTCCTTGGTAATAGGGCCGTATCCTCAGGACCAATAAAACCAGTGGATCTGATGAATAAAAGCTAATGTTTCGAGTGCTTACTATGTCCCAGGTGTGGCTCTGGGCGCTTTACATTTACTGATAAATTAATCCTCACAACTCCATCATATAGGTACAGTTATCTTCATTTTAACAAGATGAGGAAACTGCAATGCGGAAAGGAAACTCACCCAAAGTCACAGAGTTAATTAGGGCCCGGGGTCAGAAAATGAATTCAGGTTAACATTAAAAAAGTGTTTACTGAGTGGACTTTTACGTGGCAGATCCAGAGCAAGAGCCTGCAAACTGTTTTTTCTTAATTTTTAATTTTTTTAAATTTACATCCAAATTAGTTAGCATCTAGTGCAACACTGATTTCAGGAGTAGATTCCTTAGTGCCCCTTACCCATTTAGCCCATCCCCCCTCCCACAAACCCTCCCGTAACCTTCAGTTTGTTCTCCATATTTATGAGCCTCTTCTGTTTTGTCCCTCTCCGTTTTTTTTTTTTTTATTATTTTTGCTTCCCTTCCCTTGTATTCATCTGTCCTGTGTCTTAAAGCCCTCATATGAGTGAAGCCACATGATTTTTGTCTTTCTCTGACCAATTTCACTTAGCATAGTACCGTCCAGTTCCATCCGCATAGTTGCAAATGGCAAAGATTTCATTCTGCAAACTGTTTTTCTATCAAGGGTCAGAGAAAAAAATATTTCATGCTTTGGGAGTCAGAGGAGGTCCTTCTGCAACTTCTGACTCTGTAGCGTGAAAGCAGTCACAGACCATACGTAAGCCAATGGGCAAGGCTGTGTTCCCCCAAATCTTGTTTTCAAAAAGCGGGATGCAGTGTAGACTTGGCCTACGGCTGTAATTTGCCAACCCTTGGTCCAGAGAACTCTGCTAACCTGCACCTGTGATTATTCTCTGTGCCTAGCACTGCCCTGGGTGTGTTGGATCTGAAAGAGGCAAAGTGTGGTGGCCATCATTTCTGGAATCAACTTATAGTGGGCACGCTGTAACTGAGACTCCAGCCGCAGCTTTCTTATTTCCCAAATCTTATCTGCTGGCTAGTATCAAATGCTATTATCATCTGGCCCAAACTGATAACCTGAGAAGTGATGGAGCCTATCCTGAAACTTCATCTCTAAAAGTAGCAGCAGCCCTGCAGGGAAAAGTTGGTAAGAGATACCTGGGAACAATTCATGGGTAAATTTCAGTAGGATGTTGACTCCGGTGACGTACCATAAATTGGATTATCAAATTACCTTATGTATGACAGAGTTTCTCTTTTCCAACTTTGACATCAAAGTTGAATGTAGTAGGGTGGCAGGGGAGAGCTTCCCGGCAGTATTTTTAGTTACGCCACAGGGCAAATGGGCACCTAAGATCCAAATGCATTCTGAGGACAAACTACCCTTCTTTCAAACACAAGGGAGGGAGAGGCTGTTTTCAGTGCCTTTTGAATTTGTTTTGAACAGGACCGCAATGTACGTCTGAGAACTTAGTTGTCTTTAGATTTCCAAAGTGATGTGGTGAGGAACACAGCTAGGGATGGAGAAGGAAAAACCCAGGTCCATCCTGCACAGTTGTGCGTGTTGCTCCCACTAGGAGGGGAGGTGTCCAGTTAAGGGGGTTCTGCGGAGGGCCTGAGAGGCCCTCTCCGACCCATGCAGCTGGGGGTGTGCCTCCCACCGGACTGTTTCCTTTTTCAGTTCTTACAAAGCAAAGGCATCCTATGGTTTACCCACCGTCTGTTACGACATGGACCCCGGCCGATCTGTGACTGAATCATGACTGTATGGCCACGACGTGTGCGATCAGCCTAGGATTACAGGTCCTCATGACCACAACTGCACGCATGTCTGTTAGGAATAAACGTCAGAGTATCTTCAACGCGTACCCACAATGAATGTGCGCCTAAGAAGGCGCTCATGCTTTTAGACAGAGAAGTTAAATGAGGTAATCGTGAGCCGGAAGCAGCAACAAAGGGAGAGGTCAGTAACTTCTTCAGCTCTCCAGCAGTCTTTGCATAACTAACCTGACTCTGCTGCCTGCAAACGGAATGCCAGCTGACTGATGAAGGGGTCAAGTGGCTGCGATACACAGAAACGTGAAGCCAAGTGGGGACTCAACTGGCCTGTGGACTCACATATATTTGTGGCTACTTGTCACGATGACCGTGAGAATAGGTGACGCGTCCTTAGCCTTCTGTTTTCCTTTTGACTTAAAGCCCTCATCTCAACACAGGGAGCAGTGATTCATGTTTGTTTTCAAACACTAGACTGAACTCAGGGTACTTTGCTGCTTATGTATTCTGTGTGGGACACTTTATTAAGTGAAGAGTTCCTTGATAAGAGGAAAGACCTTTTCATGAACTCCAAGGATAATGAAGCAGTCGGGTGCTTCCCAGGAGGGTCGCTGGCTCTCTGTCCAGGTCACTTTCCCTTGCTGGTTAAGAAAAGGTACAAATTCAGCAGGTTGGGGAATTGGCAGCCAAATATGAAGGGTTCAGTGTGATCTCACTGCTTTGTTTAGGAAAGGAAATACAGTTCTTCTGGAAAACAAATGAGGAAACGAAGATAAAGATGTCAGGTCAGAGGGCTGGGTGAAATGGATGGTGCAGTGGACAGCTTGTCTTTTTTCCTAAGAAAAAAGAGCAAAACAAAACAGGAGACGGTTATGTATCTCCAGAGAATGGGGCTCCTGGCATCAAGAAAAACCACCAACAAAACAGAAAGGTGACTTAGAGAATGGGAGAAAATATCTGCAAATCATGCGTCGGAAAAGGGATTCCTTTCCAAAATCTATTTGAACAACCCAAGCAACGAAAAGACTCAATTAAAAAACGGGCAGAGGATCTGAAAAAAAAAAACGTCCTTCCAAAGAAGACACACAGGTGGTGGACGACAGGGACACGAAAAGGTGGTCAACATCATTAATCATCGGGGAAATGCAAATCAAAACTCCAGGGACGGCCCGCATCTCTTAGAATGGCTATTATCAAAAAGACAAGAACTAACAAGTATCGGCAAGCAGATAGAGAAAAGGGCACCCTCATGCAATGTTTGTGTAAAATGGTGCATCCACTATGGAACTATGAAGCTTCCTCAAAAAATTTAAAAAGGAATGACCATATAATCCAACAATTCAACTTCCGGGTATTTACACAAAGGAAACGTGATCACGATCCCAAAAAGATACCTGCACCCCATGTTCACTGGATCATTAGTTACCAAAGCTGAGACACGGACACGACCTTAGCGAACGGATGAATGGAGAAAGAAAATGTAAACGCGCACACACGTGAATATTATTTAGACATAAAATAAAAGGGCATCCTGCCCTTTGAGACAACATGGATGGACTCAGGGCGTTATGCTAAGTGGAATAAATCAGAGAGAGACAACACTATATGATCTCCCTCATAGGTGGAATCTTAAACCCCCAGAAACACCAAGAGCAGATTGGTGGTTGCAGGGCAACTCCAGATGGCAGGGCATGTGGGAGTCAAGTGGGTGAAATGGGTGAATGTGGTCAAGAGATATAGATTTCTAGTTATAAGATAAGAAGTCCGGGGATCCAATGTAGAGCACGGTGATTATAGGATAAACAAAAACAAAAAAAGAGTGGTGCTGATGTTTAGGATCAGACTGCACCCTGGACTGGGTGGTCAGGGGGCAGGGGGAGCTCCTAAGGTAGGCCTTATTGGTAGAATTTTTATTTTATTTTATGTTATTTTTCTTTATTTAGAGGCGGGGGGAGGGGCAGAGAGAGAGAGGGAGAGGGAATCCCAAGCAGGCTCCTTGTCATCAGGGCAGAGCCTGACTCGGGGCTTGATCTCACGAACTGTGACATTATGACCTGAGCCGAAATTGAGAACTGGACGATTAACCGACTGAGCCACCCAGGCAACCCTCCAGAATTTTGAAATCGAGAGAAGAAATCTCAAAAGAGAGCAAGTAACTTGCCTAAAAAATCAACAGCAGAGGGCACCTGGGTGGCTCAGTCAGTTGAGCATCAGACTTCGGCTCAGGTCACGATCTCGTGGTTTATGAGTTCGAGCCCCGCGTCAGGCTCTGTGCTGACAGCTCAGAGCCTGGAGCCTGCTTCAGATTCTGTGTCTCCCTCTGTCTCTGCCCCTCCCCTGCTCATGCTCTGTGTCTCTCTCTCTGTCAAAAATAAGTAAACATTAGAAAAAAATTAAAAAAAAAAAAAAGAAAATCAACAGCAGAAATCCAACAGAGTCCCTGGAATAAAGCTGAGCAATCGGTATTTGATGTCATTATGTGGATGAGCTTTTGATGAATCATGATCCAAAGGGAATTTACTCTGATACCTACTAATTCAAGTTTTCAGAGTATTAAAATAGGAACTTCCTCCTATTCTAAAATTAGCTTCTTCTGATAGAAACAGATACCTTCTGATCCTTAGGATTTAATTCAAAGCGGTAAGATATACTATCCCCATGAAGAGTCTGGTTTGCATACATTCGCTCATTCAACAAGTATTTGCTGAGCACCTTGATGCTGTGCTAAGTGATTGGAACACCGTCAGGGAATAAAACGGGCAAAAATCCTTACTCTGGTGGAATTTTCATTCTAGCAGAGGCAGAGAAACAAAATAAATAAGTACATGATCTGGTATATTAAAAGGTTTTAGCAGTACAGGAAAAAAATGAAACAAGCAATAAAAGGAATATTGGCATTTGTATTTTTGTTTTGTCATTTTACTACTTATCAACACTTATTAAAATGAATAGTTGGTTTTTCTATGTGTTTTAGTAAGTATTTCGTGGACTATGTAAGAATATTGAACCAGGAAAGAGGAAATGTGTCCCAGATCTGCTGTGTTTCCTTGGGCAATCTCAAGGTTCTCATCTTTAGGATAAGGGCATTTAAAACTTGAGAATGTATTTTCAAAGTTCCTTCTCATCTTAGTCTCATGATTCTGGGACTCAAAGAATGAAACAACCAGGAAAAGGAAGCTGTCAGGGGCAAATCCCTTCCTTTCACGGAATTCCTTGTGATCCATCCACTTTTACGTGGTTGAGGAGAGCTGGGCTCAAGAACGGTCCCATGCCACATGCCTGGGACCCACTACTGCAAAATCACTAAAAACGGATTCCAC
Organism: Panthera leo; assembly: GCF_018350215.1. Lineage (NCBI taxonomy): Eukaryota > Metazoa > Chordata > Mammalia > Carnivora > Felidae > Panthera > Panthera leo. The sequence continues at coordinate 141,283,909 of NC_056687.1, read as the reverse complement.
CACTCAGGGTAGTCATCAGTCTAGGGGAGTGTGAAATGTCGGTGAGGAAAAGTAAAGCCAGGGTTTGGGAAATTTCCTGGAAGCTATCAAGCGTGACTGGGGATCTGTAAGAGCACACTGGCAGCGTGGCAGAACTCACCCTGACATATTTTCTTCAAGAAGAATAACTGAATAATGAGGGCACCTCTAATCTACAGTGAATCCCAACATAACTTTGGTTTGTGTCATTGCTGTGTGCAAACACTATTAACATGGTAATCCACTTCTCTTGAAATGGTTCCTGAAATGCACGTGAAGCATAGAAAGAAGAGTTTTCTAGATGGGCACAGGGGATGACCCCTAGAGATTTCTGCAGTTAAGGCTCAAAATAAAAAAACATACTTAGTAGACCTGAGTTGAAGCTATATCCCCAGGCAAACGACCTCATTATTCTCTGACCAACCAGCAAAATATTCAACGTAACACATCAGCAATTCATACATTTTTACCTGAATGTTCAAATGTGACCTGAACGATTTAGGAGTAAAAACTCGAGTGAGCAACAGAGATTCCCTCTTTAGAAAGTTCCCTTGGAGAAGCTTTAAAATTACAACTTAATAAAGAAAGGCCACCAGGAATTTAAATTCCGGGGGGGCGGTCTTTTACTTCATGGGCAAACAGAACCAGGGATGGGGGTCATCCAAGATGGATTATTTCCAAGGCTGGTAAAGTGGAGACGGGCAAACATTTAGCTATGATATTAGCATCTGTAGTATATAGATATTGGGGCAATTAGATACACTAGACAAGGCATCTTTTCTAGGGTAGGTAGGTAGATCTATGGGTAGTTATCTTTGGGTAGTAGTACCCATGCTGTTTTAAAAATATTTGTGGTGACTCCTTGATTTTACAGGGAGATGACAGTGTGATATTTCTCTGATGATCAAAAGGCTAAGTGGCCAGGAATTCATAACTACTTCAGCAGACGCTGTCACTGGGGGTGGGAAGCTGGCCAGAGCATTGCAACCCCCAGTAACTGCATCTCTTTGTGAGAGGGCGTCCTCTGGCCACCAGGGTCCATTTCCACTGTGCCTGTGGGAACAGGAGACGCTGGGCAATGAAGCCCCTTTACCTGACAACCTCAGTCAGTGGATGCTGGGTAAAGAAGCAAGCTGCCTGCCCCTGGGGGGGGCAGGGGGTCATTCAAAGACGCAGATTCTACAGGGTCTCCCAGAGTCCTCCGGAGGGATTAAGTGCCAGCACGTGGTAATTTGCATGATAATGCATACGTCCTTGGCTTCCTTCTCTTTCTAGTCTGCTCCTCCACTCCCCTAATTTAACTCCACCTAATATAATTACTTGCACTCAAATCTTTGTCTCAGAGTCTGTTTCTAAGGGAAGCCAAACTAAGAAACTGACAGATGCATCTGGAATTTTTTTTTTTCCTCCTTTCTTTCCTGGCCTGCTCAAAGCTCCCCTTGAGTGATATAATAATAGCAAGGCATAAGAATGTCCCACTTAAAAGGCAAGCACTAAGGAGAACATTTCACCTACAGATATAAGAGATTTTGGAAATGTGAAATTCTATTAACGGTACACCTGATAACTTACTCTACAGGTAGATGCTGACCATGACCATGATGAGCGGTTCTTAAATGACTTGAAGCAAACAGAAGAAAGGAAACGTAACCATACAACTGCCCAAAAGCCTTGTTTGCATTAGTTCACTAACCAAATAATTGATTTAAAATAGAGTCACAAACACTGAATCCACGGATTCTAGGAAATAACAGACTGCATATACTTCCGATACATCTTTGGGTATTTTATGGAAGTTGTTTATATTTTTATATCATATTACTACCAGTCTTTTATGAAATCATTATGGTTTTCAATTTAAAAAAACTTCTTTTAATGTTTATTTATTTTTGAGAGAGAGAGAGAAAGAGAGAGAGAGAGAGAGAGAGAGAGAGAGAGATCATGAGCAGGGGAGGGGCAGAGAGAGAGGGAGACAGAATCCAAAGCAGGCTCCAAGCTCTGAGCTGTCAGCACAGAGCCTAATGCGGGGCTTGAACCCGTGAACTGTGGGATCATGACCTGAGCGGAAGTCAGACACTTAATCAACTGAGACACCCAGGCACCCCTGGTTTTCTCTTTAAATATGTGATTAGCTTCACAATACTTCTACATGTAATTTTAACTCTGATTTAGCACCTCCCCCTTTAGTTTCCATTCTGAAAATGTAACTAATTTCACAATAAGTCAATGGTAAAACACAATTCACTGAACTGACATTCACTATCAAGTTTTTAATGTACCTTTGTTCTATAAAAAGCATTTTAAACTCCATGAACTTTACAAGGTGTTAAGAAAATGCTTGGAAATTCAGTAGAGATGAAGAGAAGAGCAATGGGAATGGAATTTGATGGATTTATCTGGAATAAATGCAGAAACCAAATATGATATTAGAGATAACCAAGCTAATGCCACAAGTCTTTTTTGTTTTAATCATATTAAGAAATATTATTTTAGCATGTGACTACTGAAACTTACCAGGCAAATCCAAGGACATTAAAAATCTATTTCTTTAGCCCATGAATAGCTAGAAAAAAATGTTTTACAAATCATAGTGTCAGAAATTAGGCATTTAAGATACAATGTATTTTCAAGTAACATAATTTCAAGATTAAGGCCTGCATTGATAAGGAGATAGTACACTTGTAAGAAATAAATATCTGCAGGTGAAAAATATTTAGAAAAGGAATTCTATCAAGAACGACAGGCCACAGTTTGTGTGATATAATTTCAGTGGCACCATAAAGATCTTTTGTATCAAGAAATATCCCTTGCCTTCCAAATACTGGCTGATGCCAACTATGCATTTTTTGAGTCACATTTTAATATTTTCAGTCAAAATCTGTATTTCTGTTAAAATATCTGTGGGATGTTTAAGATAGTAAATCATATTGGTCACTTGCCCTTTAGTATAAATGAGTATCCTTTTCCACCACTCTCTTTCCAGCATGTCTTAATGAGAAGTCAGAGGACAGTCAGGAGAGGAGAATTCAAAGAGTTCTAGGCCAGAGAAAACACTGCGACGATTTGATACTGGGGTCTGCAGATATCAACAATATCTTGCAGTCTAATCTTCATTCACAAATATTTTTATTTAAATTACAGAGCTAAATAATCATTTTACTAGCTGGTTTATCACACAAATAAGTTCAAATATTGATATATTTTTTTAAAACTAAGTAGTGTGTAAATGTCATATAAATATATAAAATGCAGGCATTGCCCATGTTTTATACATTCTCCATTTCCCTTTTTCCTTTCCCATCTGATCATTTCCTTTCTTACTCTGAAAAGCAATATCTACATGTATAACTGAAAGAAAATTAGAAAGAAAATTGTTGAAACATCTCCCTATAAAACATATCACAACAGCTGCTAGCAAAAGAATATATTCCGAAGTAGCAGGAACAGATAAGAGGAACAAACACTAAAATGATGAACAATGAAATTTGATTATTTCTACTCTTTTTTATGACAAATTTATTGCTTAGAATGAAATGCTGACAAGCAATTACAATTGAGTTAATTGAAACATATAAAACAATAAAAAGCACAATCTGATTGCAGTTTAATGGAACAGAGAAGTGATTTCTGAACTTTTTAGGGTCTTAATGTTTTCATGTTCCTTTCACTCCAGTGCTAACAGATTTATTTTTTGCTTTAAAATTAATTTCTGGAAGACTTCTTTCTACACTGCAACAATCTTTGAGGTATCTAAACACCCAAGGGAGGTTGGCTTCCATTTCACAAGAAATGGATTTTCTGTGGTTTAGAAAACATGTAAAATCACAGGTTTGGGAGAAGGTGGGATCAGTGGAAGAGAAAGACATACAACTAAGCCAAAATGGTCACGATCAAAAGGGGTGGTTTGATAGAACAAGTGACACAATGCCTTTCAATTGCTTGGAATGTTAGCTACCACTTGAGTCCCATCCCTGTCACTCAAGTTTCCTTTTGCATGTTTATTTGGCAATATGGTGAATGAAGTTTGGCATTTTGCTTTTCCATCTGTGTGGCCTGAAGCAACATTAAGAGCCTCTTTTCAGAAAGTAAGTTTCATGAGGGGCTGAATCGGTTTCATTCATATATAGAGATAAATATATAAACATATAAATATATAATAAATATATAATAAATACATATAAATACCTACCTACCTACCTATATATCTATACTTTTTTTCAAATGAGAGAGAGAGTGTGAGAGAGATAATGCTTGAGCAGGTGAGGGGCAGAGGGAGGAGGGGAGGGAGGGAGGGAGAGAATGAGAGAGAGAGAGAGAGAGAGAGAGAGAGAATGAATACCTCGGGCAGCCTCCATGCTCAGCACAGAGCCCAACGTGGAGCTCGCTCAATCCCGCAACCCTGGGATCATGACCTGAGCTGAAATCAAGAGTCAGATGCTCAACCAACTGAGCCACCCAGGCACCCCCCAACACAAAGGTTTTAATTCCTATTATAGGCATATTAAAAATTAGTGTCTATGTAATATTTTACTCAGTAAATTTATTTTATTTTCAGTAGTTTCTCTTCCATTAAGCAAGGAAGATTTTACATTATGTTGAGACTTGTGAAGCCCAGATTTACTTTGGCCTATTTCTGCACAGAAGTGATATATTCACTGAGCAGACTGGAACATGAAGTTTCAATTACTTCCTAAAAGGAGTAAATTTTTGGCAATAACTACATCCTTTAGCCCATCTGTAAACGCAGATTTACCATGGATTAATCCTCTTCCCTACCCTCAAAAAAGGGCAAAGTTAGGTTGAGGTTGGTTGTCAGAGGAAAACTTTTGAATGAGCCATTTCAGTCTGGAAAATTTCCCCAAAGAAAATAATTTTTAAAAATGGACCTAAGAAAAAACTCGGATGTGAAAGTTATTTTCTGCATCAGTTAAAACAACAACAACCCAAAACAAACAAAGAGACCACTTAAATGCCAAAGATGCATAAAATAATTTGCCTCCGTTCCATAAACTATCACACAGAAACTAAAATAATTATGAAGCATATATTAAAATAATACAAGGAAAATTTCTATAAAGAGATTTTAAGTGCTTTATATGATATACATGAAACGAACTGGAACAAAACCGAAAACTGGTTGAAGAGAGGAGAACTGGATGAGACAGAGAAAATGTAATGCACAAAGGGAGGCAAGTCTGGAAAATGTTCACCATTAATCCTATATTTAAAGCGAACTACAAAGGTGACTCTAAGCCTTCCAGGAAGCCATGCCAAAAAGGAGATGTGATCGCCAAATGATCCTCCGTGACCATGAGATAATTTTTTTCCCCCCCCTCACTAGAAACGTGATTTTTGCGCTATAGAAAACAGAAAAGCTCTTACCCCTGGCATGGCTCATAAAGACACAATTGTGGAATACAGTTAGCAATATCCTGAACAACATTCAACAGGGTAAGCAGCAACAGCGGGCATTTGTAATGGAAAGAAAAAGAGAACCATAATTAAAAACTGACTTTGCGCCATGACTACAATGATATAAAACCGTTTGTGCATATGGACCAAGACCAATAGAAAAGTGAGAAAAACATAGTTTAATTTTCTAGAGTTCTACTTTAGATAGATTACACTCTGATACATTCTGATGTTTCAATGATGGGACATTTACGAGCTATTTCTATTCGGTAAACACAGGCATTAAAAGAAATTATAGGCGAGACTATCTGATAGTTAATACGAGAAAATCATCTAAGTTGTAGTGGTCAATGTCTAAGTATCATTGTACATTTAGTCCTTGAAAACAGAGCTAACTCCCCAACAGGACTGACTAATAGTTTTAAAACCATTACATTGATTTCTACCAATCAAATCTTTCAAAAGGGTAGCAGGAAATCTGGAGAATCATTAGCTTATGAGGGGCCCCAAGAGGCTAGAGTGCTTCCCTCTGTTTGATCTATAAATTGTTAAACTATGAGAGGTTATTTAGTTGCACTTCAAGAATCATATCAAAAAGGTTTCTGACTCCTACTGTGATATTTATGAAGTCATTGGGCAAAAATACTACCTTTACGTCCGAGAAGAGCCAAAGATGAAGAATTATGCAAATGTTAGATTCTGAACACTCAAAACTCTCATCACTGGGGCAATTCGGAAAAGCTGTTTAAATAAGCACTTCCAGAATAACTGCGAGGATTCGGAATTATGTCAACACTTGTCTATTATCCTAAAGGACTCCACATTGCCTGCCCCCCTTCCTTACCTGCATTTACATTAAAGGGGAACCTATACATCAGCAAATTCACAGGATTCCTTGACTTTGTAATCAGAGATGACATGGGGAACTTTTTCCCCAGAGAGTTGTCATCAGAGTACACTACTGTGCCTTGTTACATGGGATTACAGATCATTTAATCTCCACGGAGAGATTGTGATTTAGGAATACAGAATTCCTGGTTGGGAAGGTGCCATTTTTGGTCCTTGGGTAGACGATATAAGCTGATTTAAAGTCTTCTACTGCTCAGCTTCCTTAGTTATTTGTATGCAGTCCAACAAAGTGGTTTAAAAAGCTCGGTATGGATCTTTCCATTTGTCCACCCCTTCCACCACCCCCCACCCCCCACTATGTGTTTTGGAATGAAAATTCACAGTCATCCATTTTGGGATTCTTTCCTTCATTCACCAAAATCAGTTAGACTCTTCCTAATGAAAGAAAAGACATCATCCAAAGTGAAGTTGGAGAAAACGTGGGCTTCACCCTCAACAAGATGACAATTTTACGAGAGGGGAAAATGTTTAAACCACTAAACCCTTATAAGGTGCAACAGCCAAAATTCTTTATTAGAGACACAAAGCTCATACGGTGAGGGTGCAGAGGAAGTAAAGAAGAATTCTGCGGGGAGCTTTCAAAAAAAGGGGAGAGTATTAGAAGCGACATCTGAGTATTTATGCAATGTTGGCACCGGCACTGTGAGTGACAGACAGACAGACAGTCTACGCGAGAACTGGGATCATCTGGGGCTTTTCACACTTTCCCCTCCCACCCCTTTCATTGGACTAAAATGTCCTCTTAACACATGAGACAAACATTAAAGTTGTGCTAGGGTCTTTAATAAATGCTAACCGCTCCTTAGTAACTTTGTGTTTACAGAATTCTTTGTTGTCTTCTACACACTTGAACAGAAGGATAAAGAGAAGCCGATGAAGATGGGCGAGGCCCCGGCACAAATCCATGCAAACCAACCAGTTGCCTCCAGGGAATTAATGGATTCTGACTCGATTTATCACAAGTTTCTGAACCGGATGATTTTTTTTTTTTTTTTTTGATGGCACATCTGGCAACATCATAAAACCTCCAAGTCCCAAGTGATTAGACAGGAATTACTTTTGTAAATCATTTATGACTATTACTGACGTGAGCTCACTCTGAGCAGCAAGCGACAGAAGTAGCCAAGGACAAAGAAAAAAAAAAAATCTGGGGGTGGGGAGAAGATCCTTTCTCTTCGAGATGCCTTTTAGGAAGGGCTGCCATTTATCATCTGAAACTAGAAAATTGCCGTCATTAATAGATTGGAATTAATTAAGCATACCTCAAGGAATCACCCAGCAGTCGCTTTTTCATTTGCCTGTTAAAGAAACACATTCTTTAGTTGAGCAGTTGAAGCTTTCCGTGAAAAAAAATGTGGCACACGGTGACCTCAGAGAGAACTTGCCAGTTAAATATCTCCTGCTGTGCTCTGTAATGCAAGTCCACAAGATGCTTAGGGAATACTTCAGATTTCCCCCCAAAATAAAAACAACCGCACACTAGTGCACAAATCGGGACCTTAATGACCACACAAAAGGCAGCTTCAACATTTGGAAACATCAACGGTCTCCTCCCATCAGCCTTGGAAGAGTGTGTCTGGGGGCTGGGGCTGGGGCTGGGTGGGGAGGGTGAGGGGGTATGTGAGTACATTCACTGACGATTCCTTCCAGCGTCCAAAGAAAACGAACCCAAGTTGAGGAAAATGCATCCTTGAGTCCAGTGGCTTCTGCTGAGGTAGCTGTCCCTCCAGGAGAAAGAGTCTTCGCTCCACATACGACTTTCCACTCCCACTTTCTCTTGGAGGGTTTCGCATTCCCCCCTTCCTCACAACTCCCTGCCTCCCTATAAATATCCCAGACTAAGGTATAAATCGGGTTTAGCAGCAGCTCTGTGCAGGGCACTTCGAGCATTCTTTCTCGCCGTCCTCATGCTGGCCCTACATTCCAGGCAGATAAGATTTGGGCAGAGCAATGCCAAGAGGACAGGGAGTGGTAGGCTGATTTATCCAAGGGACACACAGCTGGGTCACGCGGAGGTTTTTTGGACTCTGAGGTCTATGCTTTTAAATACACTGCTCTACATTTTCCATGATCTGGTGCCCTTTGGCTCATATTCAGAACTGTGCTGTGAGCGAAAACCCTGTTGGGGGTGGGGGGCTGGCCTTTGGCTTCTCCGTCCTTGTCAAGGGAGTATAACCCCAAATTCATGGCTCTTCAAATGCTCACAAAAATCCTTGGCTGAGGGAAAGGGTTTTCATGGAGAAGTGCCTGAAGGCTATGAAGACCATTTATTTATCTTGACAGTCTAATATTTATTTTTGGATTGAGTTCCGACGGTGAGAGAGCTATGTACCTGGAGACATTGTTTGGGACCCCCACAGGGACCTGCTTTCTCTGACTGAGCTGCGGAATGATTAATCTGGCCCACAACGAGGGATGTTATTAAAAACGCAAACACATAAACAGAGTTGGACTTACTGTATGGTTGGGATGTGCTTCACTTGCGCTTCTCCTGAGAGCTGGGCCATTTCCATTTTAGGAGCCCTGTCAACTCTACGGCTGCATGGACCTTCTTCTTCGTGGGACAGGCTTTCAGGACGTCCGGGCAACGCTTATTATCTTATCTCAGGCAATGCATTTTAATGCACTGGCCTCAAGTTGGTTTCAACTCATTTTTCTAATATGGCGAAAACTTGGGTTGCGAGTAACCTGTTCTGCGAGTGTTCCCCCAAACAAGCCAACGTTTCTAATCAATTCGAACTTGATAAGCGAGCGATGTCTCACAATACCAGGGGTATGTGAGGCCAAACGTCACATGATCACCAATGAGCCGATGGTTCGTGAAACTTGCTTTGATATACACGTGCTTTGGATTACAAGCAGGTTTCCAGAATGAATTATGCTTGCAAACCAAGGTTTCACTGTGTTTATTTTCTCATTCCTAAATATACTTCTTTCTAATTTTTAAAAGTGATACATGTACTTTTTTGTAAGTTGTCATAATTTTTTTCCCCCAAATAAAATAGGATATAAGTGAGTTAACTAAAAAGTACTCATCTATTTGTTGTGAAAAAAGAAGATAACAGTTTCTCAAAGATTGATAATTATGATTTTTTTTTTTTTTTTTTTTTTACAAAGTGATGCTAATAACGTTTATAATCCACCTGGAGTCTATTAAAACAGAAGAAGCCTTGGGCACAGGTCAAGTATGTGGATACCCTATGGGACAGGCTTTGAAGAAGCTGAGAGAATAAATTTCCTATTCCAAATTATCTCCTTGGAAACCCTACCACTGCAGAGTCTCTGCCACTGTGGAATCAGGACTTAGCTCAAAAGTTACTATTCCAAAATGCAAATGTCCCTCTGACCTCTGAAGGGCTCATTACTTGGAAACGAAATGGAATCAGGCACAAACACCTTTTTCCTTGTATTTAAAAATTTTTTTTTTAATGTTTTATTTTTGAGAGACAGAGAGAGACAGCATGAGTGGGGAAGGAGCAGAGAGAGAGAGAGGGAGACACAGAATCCAAAGCAGGCTCCAGGACCCGAGCTGTCAGCACAGAGCCCGACGCAGGACTCGAACCCACAAACTGTGAGATCATGACCTGAGCCGAAGTTGGACGCCTGACTGAGCCACCCAGGCGCCCCTGAGCACCCCATTAATGGGACACTTGAAAGACAAGGATACTGATGTAGGTAAGATATTTGTTTCAAGTAAATGCAACTGAATTAGCACAATGAGAAGTCTCCTTTCTTCTAGTTTAGTTAATTCCATGAGCTACCATTTAACGCACTCATTCACACAACAAACATTTAGTGAACGTTTACTATGTGCCAAGCACCGAGCAGCGAGGTGATCGGGGTGAGCATTCCCCCTGAATAAAGATGAAGAAAACATTTTGGATAATCCATGACCCAGAATTTAAAACTATTAATATGCTCCCCAGTCTCTCTGTCCTAAACCCTGAAATAAATATATTTCTGCTAAAATAAAGAATATTAAGTATTCTGAATACTTAACAGTGAAAACTTCGTTCTATTAGCTGTGGAACTTGTCTTTTCTACTGAGCATTTCCCATGTCAATATATTTGTTTCTCCATCAAAATTTTAAAGGTCTGCTTTTTATTTTCATTCTCTACTTTAATCAATCACCTCTTATTACGGAGGAAGTTTGCTTTCAGTTTCTTTGTTTTTTAATTAAACAAATCTGTGCTAATACCTATTTCCCCAAGCACACTAAAACATTTACTTCTTGCAAATAAATTCACAGGAGCAAAAATGCAAAGCCGTCAGTATGAATATTTTAAGGCCCTTGTCATTTCCTGTAAAATTATTCCATAGAAAGGATATATCAATTTTCATTCTCGCCATCAAGGCTGCACGAGTCTTCTTTTCTCTATACAGCCTGAATAACAATGGGATCATTCTTTCAAATCTTTGCCTACTTGTAAGTAAGAAATAAAGTCTTACTTTGCATCTCACTTTCAAATTTGCATTAGTACAATTACTTTTTTTTTCATATTTTGTTCATTTATTTTTAGTGAGAAAATAATGTATCTGGCAGAATCCTAATAGTCAAAGGGTTTCTTTATTTTGTTTTATTTTTTAAATTTACATCCAAATTACTTAGCATATAGGGCAACGATGATTTCAGGAGTAGATTCCTTAGTGCCCCTTACCCATTTAGCCCATCCCCCCTCTCACACCCCCTCCAGTAGCCCTCTGTTTGTCCTCCATATTTATGAGTCTCTTCTGTTTAGTACAATTACTCTTAAGACTCAAATTACAAAAAAATTTTTTTTCACTGTCCATTTGCCTTTTTTTCACTGTCCATTTGCCTTTTTTTCAGAATGGGACTTTTTCGTTTAAGGATACTGCCATCAAGCAATGGATAGAGTGATAGCTTATCTTTTTAAGGTGCATTTAACACCTACAAAAATAAACATATGTGCATGTGGTAGAAAACATGTCACTAAATATTTGACAGTTAGAACTCTATCACCTCTGTTGCGTGCACTCCTGTGCTGCTTCTCGGTCCTATCCACTCATCTATTTTGCTTAACCTCTAGAAGGTATCTATTACCTTGGATTTGTTCTTTATTATTGCCTTGACTTCTTAATGTACAGTTTTGTTACATATATCTTCCAAAAATTGTTTCTCTTGTATTTATAAAAATGTTAACGTCCTGTTGCCAAAAATTGTGTTTAACTCAACACTGTGTTTCTGTGATCTATGCATGTTGATGCCTGTAGCTTCACTTTCTGCGAGGCACACGATTGAATTTAATGACAATGTCACCGCTTAGTTTTTGCATTTGTTCATAAATATTTGGTTGGTATCTAATTTTTTTTTTTTTTTTTTTACAATTTCCAAACAGCACTACCATGAATTTTTTCAACATGAATCGTGGCATTCATATTTAAAAATTTTTTTTTAACGTTTATTTATTATTGAGAGACAGAGAGACAGAGCAGGAGCAGGGGAGGGGCAGAGAGAGGAGGAGACACAGAATCCAAAGCAGGCTCCAGGCTCCCAGCTGTCAGCACAGAGCCCGACGCGGGGCTCGAATTCACAAACCGCGAGATCATGACCTTGGCCGAAGTCGGACGCTCCACTGACTGAGCCACCCAGGCGCCCCGAACCCTGGTATTCATATTAAAGAGCTTCTCTAGGATAGTTACCGAGAAGACAAATGGCTTGATCATAAGAAATCTGCATATTTCAATTTTACAGGATAATGTGAGCCATTTCCAAGATGACGATAGTAATTTAGCCTCTCACCGGCAATATATCTCAGAGTGTCCGTTGACTGACGTTCTCTCCAACATTTGGTTCTGTCACCACACTTACTTCATGTAACTTTCATGGATAGAACATGGCATGCAATGTGGTCCTGAATTGGATTTCCTTAATGATTGGTCTTTTTCTTCCGATTTGTACAAGTTTGTTACACATTTTGTCTTTGCCCGCTGTGTCAGGCCTTGTCTTTTTCTGTTAGTCTGCAGTACTTCTTTGTTTGCCCGACCCTGGACACATCTCTCTGCTCTCTGTCCTCAAAGCAGAGATCGAGAAATCGTGGCCAGTACTAAAGAAGATGTCAGCCTTTGCATCAATAGGTGTATACTTGACCCGTTAGGGATTCAGAACTGAACAAAATATTATCGATAGTGCTACATGCATCCTTTGCTTTATTCTGACCTTGGTTCTGGAATAAGATTTTTTTGTGGAAAAAGAAAGAAATCCCAAAATTGCCTACAGGTCAGAGCAAGAGTCAAGGGTGGTGCGAATCTCACCTCACGTTTTGAAGATTTCCATCAGAACTCACGGAAATCCCTAATCCCTGTTTTGGAAAATATTCCTTTACGCCATTCTGATAAAAGAGGTTTACTAAGTATGCTGAAGGCTGGCTTTCTTGCTTTCTTTTTAAGCATATGGTCATCATTAAAGTGCTATTCACTTTATGAAAGGTCAAGATAAGCTTTTTTTCTTTAAGTATGTTTTTTTGGATTGGCCAACTTCATAACCTTTACGCGATTAATATGAGAGTAGCTTGGTATTAATAGAAGCAAAAACCACAATGCCTGAGAAATGTACACTATTAAACACAGCACTAAAATTCAGCCAAGCATTATTAGATGGTTTCTGAAGAAAAAGTAACCGGAAGAGCCTATATAGGCTCTGGGAAGACAGGAAAGTTCAGCTCTTACCTAAGGTCCCTGACTCTGAGGAGAGCTCATCTGTCAAAGATAACCTCAGATACACACATATTTCTTGGATGTGGTCTCTTGGTGATGAATACAAAATTATTCAGCAGGCCATGGTTACTCGGGCAAAAGAGTCCTTTCCAATACCCAAGTGCAAGATCACCTTCTAGAGGATTCTGGTTTAAAGGGAGATCTTGGCAGGGTACAAACTCTGTAAAGTGAAATCTTCCATATGCCTGGTATGGACTTCTAAGAAATATGGAAAAATGTGTGTGTGTGTGTGTGTGTGTGTGTGTGTGTGTGTGTGTGAACAACCTTTACGTTTTGGAAACGGTTGTGAGAATGTCAGCCCCATGACGGAAAAGGTTTTTGCTTACGACTGGACAGCTTCTGACCGCAGACACTAACAATGACTGCTATTTCTAGGGTTTGCATTGTTACACCACAGTTACAAATACTTAAGCACTGTTAGTGGCCGAGCGCTAGATTGAGTTTATAAGCATCAACTGATGGAGGTCTCATCACAACCCTGTTCTCGGGTGAACAGGATGAACATTTCCTAATGAGTATGGGTCTCTCAGACTGTAAGCTCCCCAAGGCTAAGGGCAGTATCTGAGTAGTACCTCTCATCGGTGCTACATTTTGCCACTCTCCCCAAAATAATAGCCACATAATTTACTGCTGTCATTGGTGCCCACAGGGTCCCAGATAATCACTGTTCGTCTTCCCCAAACTCCCTAGAAGTTTTGTTTTATCCAAACTTCTGTACACCTATGGGTATTTGGCAAAATATCTCAGCCCCAAATTAAAAATATGCACGCTCATCGGTAAGGAGTCATCTTCACCAGTAAAATGGCTTGTGGAGATTTTAACACACATTAAAAAAAAAATAACTGTATAGATGCAGATTTTCAGATTATCAAATTTATCTTATTATACAAGGTGACTCACCCACTTCGCCGAAGGCAAAGGGAACCAGGGCAGGATTTAGTGAGGCCCAGGATCTTTAAATTTATACGTGGTACAAGCTTGGGTGGCTTCCAAAATATTTTAAAAGGGTTTTGGCCGGAAGTAACTAAAAAAATCCCAGATGTAGAGAACTAAGGGGGGTAGATATAAAGACCAGGCCACCGACAGAACTAACGATATGACAAAACTACTCGTAAGTATAAAATCAAGGAGCACAGGGTTGAAGAAAGAGTGCCAGAGGTTGCTGGGTGAGCCAACAGCATGATATTTGAGACAATAAACAACGAATAATTAGAATCATATCACTGCCACTGATAATCTCTCAGTGACAGGACTTGAAATGTGAATTTGTAACGTGAATGCTTCTTCTGGAGAGTCCCACAGGCTCCAATATATAACGGTGACGAGTAGGTAGAGTCATGAGGCAGGGGGTTTAAAATTAAGAACAAAATAGATATTAAAGAAGACATGGAAAGGTCAAGAAAGGGGGTGGGAATTTAGGATCCAAGGATAGGACCCAAATAAAACCAGAGGATTAGAGATACACTCATTAAAAAAAAAAAAATTAGTGTATATTTCTTTTTGAGAGAGAGAGAGAGAGAGAGAGAGAGAATGAATGCATGCATGCTGGGGAGGGACAGAGAGAGAGGGAGACCCAGAATCCAAAGCAGGCTCCAGGCTCTGAGCTGTTCAGCAGAGAGCCCAGCGCAGGGCTCGAACTCATGCCGTGAGATCACGACCTAAGCCGAATTCGGATGCTTCACGGATTGAGCCACCCAGGTGCCCCAAGAGAGGCACCTGTTTTTTAAAAAAAATATGATCACTGTGATTCATGACCATGGACGTGGAGCCACTAGAATCAAGGAAGGCTGGCTATAAAGGAAAACAAAAACAAAAACTTGCCTGAAATAGAATTAGTCTAAGCCAAAGCAACCACATAATTCAGAAAAAGAGTTATTGTGAGCATAGAATGATGAGAAAATAGCTAAATAACTCGATACTTTCAGAGGAGGGAGAGATCAAAAGCATAGTTTTTCCTTCTTCGGTGACAGGAAGGTGTAGTTCCAAATTAGAAGCCTTATTAGTTTCCTAGGGCAACTAATAACGAAGGACCACAAACAGCCCTGGATACTAAAAGTACCCCCAAATTAAGGTGCAGGCAGGCTTGCTTCTGAAGGCTGTGAGGAAAAATCTGTTCCATGACACTCTGCTAGTTTCTGCTCATTTGCTGGCAATCGTTAGCATTCTTTGTCTTCCGGAAGCCTAACACGAACCTTCACACGGCGCTCTCTCCCTATCTCCCTTTTTGTGTCCAGATTTCCTCCCTTCATAAGGACATAGTCGTACTGGATTAGGACCCACCCTAACGACTTCATCTTAACTCGATCATCTGAGAAGACTCTGTTTTTAAAAGTAAATTTATATTCATGGATACTGAGGGTTAAGACTTCAACATCTTTTGGGATATGCCATTCAATCTATAACAGTTCCAAGCTTTGTCCTGATAAATCCTAAGATGAGGTGCATAGGAGGTAGCATTTTTTTTTGTTCAAGTATAATTAATACCGTGTTACATTAGTTTTAGTTATACAATATAATGATTCAAAAATTCTATATGTTTCTATATGCCCATCACAGTAAGTGTACCCTTAATCCCGTTCACCTATTTCATCCACCACCATATCTTTTCTCTCTAGCAACCACAAGTTTGTTCTCTATATTTAAGTCTGTCTGTGGTCTCCTTTTTTCTTTGTTTGCTTAAGTTCCACATAGGAGCGAAATCATAATTGTCTTTCTGACAGATTTATTTCACTTAGTATTATACCCTCTAAATCAATCCATGTTGTTGAAATGGCAAAATTTAATTCTTTTTTATACTTTAATAATATTCCTGTGTGTATACACACCCTGTATCTTTATTCGTTCATCTGTAGATGGACCTTTGGGTTGCTTCTATATCTTGGCCATAGTAAATAATGTTGCAATAAACATAGGGGTGCACATACCTTTCCACATTAGTGTTTTCATTTTCTTTGGGTAAATACTCACTAGTGAAATCACTGGGTCATATGGTAATTCTACGTTTAATTTTTTAAGGAACCTCCATAGTGTTTTCCACAGTGGCTGTACCAGTTTGCATTCCCACCAACAGTGCACAAGGGTTCCTTTTTCTCCCCATCTTTGCCAACACTTGTTATTTCTTGTGTTTTTTATTTTAGCCATTCTGAAAGGTATAGGGTGCCAGTTCACTGTTATTTTGATTTGCATTTTCCCAATGGTTAGGGATGTTGAGCATCTTTTGGAGGTAGAGAATCTGACCTGACACACAAGAACCATTTACTTGGATAAATTTACCCAGCAAACCATCAGAGACACTCTAAGGTGCCTACTCCAAATACCTAACACGTATATGTTAAATAAAGATTGGAAGAGTAAATTCATGAATAAAGATACATTTCATTCCCTTTTGTACACCTTGGAGACACTGTTTACCCATCAAGAAATAGAGGCAAGTGCTAGATGGCTCTTTGCTAACCCCACATGCCTTCCAAGATGGGAAACTTCAAACACTTTCCGACTGTCCATCGTTCTTCCGCATATGGCTTTCCCCAGGGCCATGCCCATTGGCCCATGCCTGGCATAACCATCGGATTTGGTTTTACAAACTTTTTCCTGTCCACGTCCCTTACAAACTTCCTCTCAGTGGCTAGAACGTTTACGTTCAAAGCAGTTTAGTTGACCCTGTTAATTATTTTTCACTCATTCATTCATGTATGCATCCATCCATCCACTCATTCCAGTAATCTTCAAGATGTAATGCTTCTTTTAATAACATGTTTTATAACATCTGCTTTACTATTTCCAAATGAAAGCCATAGATAATATAGCCCACCCACACATATAATTTCCAAGAAATCAATATATGGCCCTGACTGCAATATCAAGGATGAATTCAAAGTAATTTATAATAAAATAATAGCTATTTCAAAGTATAAATGTCCAGGCATAAAGAAGTGGTAACATGCTTGCCTCAATATGCAGAATTAAAGTGATTATTTTACCTACAAATGCAGACTGATAAAAACGTGGTGTGAGTAAGTCTATTAATGAAGAATACCCTGTCGTCAGGACAATCATGTCGACATGATTACCTGAAATAGTAAATAACTCTGAGAAACATTCCTTTTTAATTTTTTTAGGGGTGCCTGGGTGGCTCAGTTGGTTGGGCGACTGACTTCGGCCGAGGTCATGATCTCACAGTTTGTGAGTTCGAGCCCTGCATTGGGATCTGTGCTGACAGCTCAGAGCCTGAAGCCTGCTTCAGATTCTGTGTCTCCCCCTCTCTCTACCCCTCCCCTGCTCATGCTCTGTGTCTCTCAATAATAAATAAATATTAAAAAAAAAGAAAAAATTCAAGTTTATTTATCTATTTATCTATTTATTTATAGAGCACGCCTAAGTGGGGAGGAGCAGAGAGAGAAGGAGAGACAGGGAATCCCAAGCACACTCCACAGTGTCAGTGCAGAGCCTGATCCGGGGCTCAAACTCACGAACCACGAGATCATGACCTGAGCTGAAGTCAGAAGCTTAACCGACTGAGCCACCCAGGTGCCCCTTAGAAACGTCCCAAACAGAAAAAAAGAGCAGCCTACTCTCCATCTGCACAGCAGTTATAGCTCTAAATAATTTACAGTATAACAAATTCATGTAATAGTTTGCATTTATATGTAAAAATGAGTTATGGCTAAGTTCAGTTAAACATAATTTATCTGGGAGGGAGGGTTCTTAACATGAACGTCTGGTGGGACGGTGGGAAGTCAATGAGGGTATGAGGTAATTCTTTACTTTTTGCAACTACTGTGCACAGTGCCCGACATCCAGCCTCGTAGCCCCTGCCCCCTAAATGCCTACGGTGCTGCCAATCATCGTGACATCCAAAAGGACATCCACAAATTGTCGAAATCTCCCATCAGCAAGAACTATTGATTTGGTCATTCTGTGAACCTTAAATGAGATGCCACTGTGTGCCAGGCATCAGGTTAACACGGGAGTAGAGGGGGGAAAGCTAGGAAAACAACTAAAGATAGCAGAAACGGGACGCGTATAGTAAATCAACATATGCACAGCAGGTACGTGGGTGGGAGGGGTTGTTACAAGCTTTATGAAATCTAACACCTTACAGAGCAGAGAACAGAGTTTTAGATCTAAGTGGTTTTAGGTGATTATGATTTCCCCATAGCAGTGCAAGATCTTTAAAGACAGATACAGTGTTTTAAAAACCTTTGCATCGCCTCAACGTCTGCATCTAACACGGATGGGTGAAAAGAAGAGATTGGTCAGAGCCAGAATTCAAACCCGGTCCCGTCATTTTTGTCTGAGCAACCTTAGGAAAGTTGGTTAGCTCAGTCTTTGTTTCACTATTTCTCTTTTCCAGGTGGTAGACAGAGGTAATGCATGTAGCACACTACGTGAGTGGCAGCTCTTTTATTTATTAATTTATTTTTGATTAAAGAAAAATTATTTTTGAG
Source organism: Panthera leo (assembly GCF_018350215.1). Taxonomy (NCBI): domain Eukaryota; kingdom Metazoa; phylum Chordata; class Mammalia; order Carnivora; family Felidae; genus Panthera; species Panthera leo. The sequence continues at coordinate 141,265,387 of NC_056687.1, read as the reverse complement.
AGAGCCAGAGCCAGAGAGAGTATGAGCAGGGAAGGGGCAGAGAGAGGGAGAGAGGAAATCCCAAGCAGGTTCCATGCTGTCAACGGGGAGCCTGACATGTGTCTCGATCTCACGGACCATGAGATCGTCATCCGGGCCCAAGTCAAAAGTCAGACACTTAACTGACTGAGTCACCCAGGTGCCCCACCCCCAATTAAAAAAATTTTTTTTAAAGTTTATATATTTATTTTTGACAGCGCACATGAGAAGAGGAGGGGCTGAGAGAAGAAGAGAGAGGTGACAGTTCTTTTCAATCTTATTCTCATGGCAAAGTAAAAAAGTAAGAGTGCTGATGGCACCACCGGCCAGTGGTTGGTCTGGTGGCCTCGAGTTCTGGGAGGTGGCCTGGAGATCACATTACAGGGTTAGAGTCTCTCTCTTTCTCTTGTCTGTCTAGTTTCCTCCTTCCTTCTCTCCTCTCTTCCTTCCTTCCCATACAACCCTCCTCCCCCTTCTCTCTCTCTCTCTCTCTCTCTCCCATTTAAATGACCAAAACACCATTCAAATGTTGGTGGGAGTCAAAATAGAAAAACCGAGAAACAAAGACAGAGGAAGGGGGCTGTCTCACCGTGATGACACAGAATAAATCACCAGAGCTTCTGTGACACTGCTGGGCGACACCTTGTGAAGATGGCCCAGGGGGCAGCCATCTGGTGCTAATTCTACCTGTCCTCATGTTAGTCTACCTGTATGGAGTTTAATTTCCTATCACTCAAGGTTATATGGACGAGTTTTCCATCAGTAGGACCAAAATAGCTCATCTGAAATGTACAGGAGCTGTAGATTGATGAATTCATCAAGACAAATTTGGAACACATGGAAAGTCTCGTATCTCATAGCCAACTCAGAGCTATTATGGTGATTCCAATTTTCATAGGCTCAATTTTCCTAAGATCAAAAATGCTCTTTTAAAATGTCTCTGTTTAACTATCTAATAAACAGAATATCTAAAGGAATCTAATATTACGTCTAAACCATTAATCTCTCTCTTTTCTCCATTTTTGGTCTTTTTTTGGGTATATATTCTTTCAAACATGCTCTCCTTAGGAATAATCATTGGCAAGAATAAGTCAGCGGAAAATCCATTCCTGTTTTTATGATCGCCTCTGTGGACTGAGAGCCTATTTCTATTCAAGAACGCACTTCCCGAGTTGAGACTCTCCTTTGGGCATTGTAGTTAATTTGACGAAATTGAACAATAATCTTTTTGTTTCTAATTCATGTTCACATATTCCTGATCCCTTTGGGGTAAAGTTCAACAAACAGAATGAACCCAGCTCCTCATTAGAACTATTCAAAGGATTACATGTTGGACTCGACCAGAGTCTGGGGAAATTGTAAAGACATCAAGAAGAAGACACAAAGATTCCTCTATTATTGGGGAAGAGAGGCATCGCATTCAAGTAATCAATACCTGTCCAGTCTTGAGGAATACACTCTTACCTATGACATATGTGGCTGTAGGCCTAAGACCGCTAAAAGTGTTTAATCATGCCCAAAACATAAACTATTTCTAAAATATTCAGGTGAAAGCCTTGGACCTCCCTAAGCCTCAGAAATTTAGAGATACTCACTGACCAAAGGCAGAGGAAATGAGCAAAATTGTTATACTCTGTTTACTCAAATTCCTAGCAAGTTTCTTTTACTTTATCTTATTTTTATCTGGCCTAGAAAAAGATTTAGAATGCATGTATGTGGACCATACTATTGTATTTGGCATTCCCTAAACACTAACAATTTACTAAGCTCCAGACATGTTGAAACTGGAGATGATTTCTGTCCAGCAGGGTCCTTGTGTATGTTTAAGGACAATAGGAATTAACTCGGTTTTAGTTACCATCAATCTGCCTGTATTTAATATCATGGTTTCTCTTTAAGAAAAGATACAGAAATAATACTAACTTTATGCCGCATCATTGTGAACTCTGAGACTCAGTCTGTCTCTCCAAAAGGCTGCGAGTTTTTAAAGTAAATACCCTATTTTCCCTACTTTGTGATTTTGACAGGAGAGCGCTTTCTGAAGAAGCAGGGAAAAGAGCTCCCATTTTAAGATTCTGGAGTTAAACTGAGAGTCTCTGAAGCCAAAACTGTTAATAATATTTTCCAGCTTACAACAACCTATAAAAAAGCACATGTGTGGCAATAAAACAGAACAAGCAACCATGAAAGGAACATAAAGAGAGACAGACGGACAGTTGTCCAATTTTCACAGAGAGCTCTGGAACATTAAATTTTGAGTGTTCCCTGGCATAGTATATCAGGCTTTCTTCCTGTTGGGAGTCATGCTTGCCTGGCGGTGACAGGCTCTGTGTCTGTAGGACAGAGCCGAGCAGAGGCATCCACAGTGACTTCCTGACAATGGGATCCACCCTCGGTTCCTATGTTGGTGAAAAATGACAGCTGCTTTCACAGTAATGGGTGGAACTAAAGAGGTTGTGAAGTCCTTTAAATGTCCTTCGTCTCCAAAAGCTCCCTGAAGTATCATGGAAAAGAGATACCCGTGGTGGAGTTGTGGGAGGTTAAGTTGGCCTTGTTACCCAACACAGTGGGAAGGACATTCGTGTAGGGACCCCCGGGATTTGGGGGCTTGGAATCTGGTGCCACCATTAACGAGCTGTATTGGCTTTTTACTTTTTCGAAGCCTCTCAGTCTTCATCTGCAAAATGGAACTGCTGTTAATGGCTCGGCAGAGATCTCAGGAGGCGATTAAAAAAGATTAAGGGACACCTGGGTGACTCAGTTGGTTAAGCGTCCGACTCTTGGTTTTGGCTCAGGTCACGATCTCATGGCTTGTGAGTTTGAGTCCCGCGTAGGGCTCTGCACGGCTGGGATGCTCTCTCTCCCTCTCTCTCTCTCTCTCTGTCCTTCCCCTACTGGCACTCTCTCCCTCTCAAAATAAGTAAACTTGGGGGAAAAAAAAGATTAGGAATGATATACATTCAGTGCTCAGTGGATTATACACAGGGTGCTCAATACATGGTAATGGTAGTTTTTATTACTTACCTGAACTCTCTTTTCTAAAATGTCTGGTTTCTAACCTCATGGGGACTTCAAAATGTAAAAAATTTATGCCAGAATACAAAGGCAAGAACATGCATGCATAGGAGATTTTTTAAGTTCACTTCTCTTTTGCACATATTTATTGTCATTTAGGTCAGAAAGTTCTGGAGAGCAGAATTTCTAAAAAGTGGCCACATCTTTCCCTCAGAATTATGAGTGGTCACAAATGGTCATACCAATGGCCAGGTACTCCTGCTGCAGAACTGGGTCCAAAATTGGCACAAATCAAGAAAAGATGGGCTGTTTGGTTGTAAAGGGCACGAGGACCAGGAGAACACTGGAGTTGTAATATACAGAATCCACACCTGCCAGAGCTGAAAAGGCTTTGGAGATGATCTGAATTCACCCCTTTATAAATCAACTTTTCTTTCCAATTCACACCCTACCATTGTCCTTAAACGACTTGAATATTATTACTATAAAGGACATAAATAAACGTTATTTACATGAAATCACATTACAGTAAATTACATTACAATAACATTAATTACGTGACCATAATTGTAATTACAATAATGTAACAAAAAGTTATAATGTAACAAAAAGTTACATTACATTATAATAAACATCATAAAGACTTTAAATAAACATAGTTCAGAGTTGATGAAAGAAAAATCCACAGAGGCTAAATGACCGTAAATGAGACTGTAGGTCAAGGACATGTCAGTAGGTGGGAAGGGGAACGTGCATCCTATAGGAAGGAAGAGGTTAATGTGCAGAGTTCAGGTTCTGGCCTAGGAGAACAGGCCGACCAGAGAATCAGAACTGAATGGTGGGAGGTGTCAGAATGGGTATAATACCAGTAGCTGCTATGGAAATTGTTCTCACTAGATCTTGAAGTAGAAGGTTCTTGAGCCTTTCTAATTACAAGGTGCTGAAAGAACCCTGTCACCGGGGCAGGGAAATTTATTCTTTCTGGCTGAGCTGCAGAATCTAGAGGTGTATAGGTTATGAAAGAAACATCGGCAAATCCCACGGCTCAATGACAGGATCCTCTTTATGGAGTCATTCCCCAACACGCATTCCAGATTAGCTGGCTTTTTCACCCAAGTATGTGTTTTGCTAGTTATTGAGACTTTCTAGAATTCAGCTACCTCCCTAAGTAACCTCAATACGTGAATAAAACTTGACGTTTAATTTTAGCCAAGAGAAAGTCTGCCTTTAGCTTTTAAGACCTTACCCTTGTTCCCAGTCTTTCTAAACCCCAGGCTGTAAAGAAGACGAAGACAACTCTCTATACAAGGGCCGACTAACAGACCGCACATCAACACTGGCTTCTATTAGTGATTTCATCTGAGTGGCTTTCATGTGCTTTGTCTGTAGCAAGAAATCATAAAGTAAGACATTAGCTACCAAGTTAGCCCATTTTGATGTTTCCAGCCTGAACTCTCAGTACCTCGCCCTTTTTCTGCCACTCCCCCAGCCACTTTGCAATGTACAAGTTACTCGCATCCTCTCCCCAAGGCCCTCAGAAAAACATTGTAATTATTTACACCCTCCCCCTTTTCTGAACTGCAAAACTGCTATTAATTTGTGGGCTACCTGGGATCTAACATTGTAGCATGAAAGCAGCCATAGACAATATGTAAACAAACGAATGGGGCTGTGTCCCAATAAAACTTTATTTATAAAAACAGATGGCAGGCTGGATTTGGCCCACAGGCTGTAGTTTGCCAAGCACTGCTCTATAGAATTCTTAGACTTAAAAATATCTGCAAGCAGATGGGTGAGGGATTTGTATATTGAAAGTGTGCTCAAGTGTTCATGGATGCTAATTCAGCATAAAGATCTTACTATCCTCTGTATTTCCCTTAAAATAAGTACCTAAAGAAACCCAAAGATGCTGGGACCTCGGGGCTACGGCTGTCTAAGGGTTTGCCAACTGCAAGATTAGATCACTCAGGACGGGGATAATACTGTCTTAACTCCTTAGCTAAATCTACAAAATATACTTGTGATCTGAGGAAAGAAATACATTAGAATGTGCTATCCATCAGACTGCCTGAGCTATGGAATTAGGTACAGACGCTCCTGGGTGAAATTTTAATAGCTTTAACAATCATTTAGTCAGACTCCTTCATGTGTTAGAGGAATATAACTTCATTTGATCATTTGCATGTTGGATGAACAGGGTTTGAACTGGCACTTGGGGTCAGCAAGAGATTTTGAATACAGGCATTTTTTCTATTTCTCCTGACAGTGAAGAAACTACTTTGGCTATATCTATTTTCCATTTGAACTTGAGAAGCATGGGAGAATGTTATTAAGCAACTGAAAAGCCTGTATTGGTCCCACATTCTGGCCACAACACAGAAAGGAAGACTTATCATCAGGTCATTCCAGGAAGGAAAACCAGTCAGTATGCACCAGGCATGATAATACTGTGAGGGCAATCAACATCCCTGGAGTAAAATTCTGTCCATGCATCTAGCTATCTACCCAAACATCCAGACCATCTGAATATCTAAACTATTTTTGAAGGTACTGGACCATTTGCTGAGAATCCCCAGTTAGGTGGAATAAGCTACCTGCTCCCAGGGAGCTAACAATGTAGCAGAAGGAAGAAGTGAAGGCACAAAGACCACAAAACCACAACAATGAAGGCAATACTTCAAGAGTAACTTTCAAGTAACAAGCCAGTATCTGGAGGAACTCATTAAAGAACAGCAAGATGTGAAATAATCACCAGGTAGAGCTCTCAAGAGCTCCTGTTGAGCTACGAAAGAACCTGGAGAAGGTGCTACGGTGCCATGATGCAGCCCGCTGGAATAAATGTGCTTTTTCACCTCCAGGTACTCAACTGCCCAACCTACTTCTCAATAGGTTGGGCAAGAGCTCATTGGCAAGACCTCACGACAGCTTGTCCTTAAACAGGCAGAACATTCAAAACAAAACAAAACAAAACAAAACAACCAAATCACATAATATGGATGCTTTCTATAACTAAGTCATATCAGTCTTGAAGAATTCTAACTCTACTTTTATTTTATAGTACTTTCTACCCAACATTCTAGAGAAGATCAGAGGTAAGACGCAGCTTAATACAGAATCAAAAGTGGATGAAGACACTCAAAAAAGCTTATGTGATATGAATTAAATAATTAAAGATACTGTCTGTACCCAGGAAAAGAGCTAGAGATTCAAGGAGACCTCACAGTCAAAACTTATGTTAAATTCAGGATTATCATTAATGATTTTTACAGTATCATCTTCTAATTCACTGTTCAGTTTTTAGCAAGTGGCCAACTTCTTCAAGAACGTTGGTCATAGCCGCCGATTCCTTTTTGTTTACATTTTATATAAGAAAGCAAAATACAACATAGCTCTGAACAGACCAAATTCGAAACCGCACCATGTATCAAGATTCAAATTGTATTTCTGCAGCAGAACTAAAAGTATAATTCCAGACCGAGAGAAACCAAAACCCAACAAAATGAGAACTCACCTTGGATATGAAGCATCCTGTTTTCTCACATCCATTAAGCCCAGCAGCCAAGATAAAAAAAAAAAAAAACAAAACAGCAAGATGCAGTGGTACTTACTTGCAGGTGATGGGGTGCTGCACCCACTTGGCGGAGGGTGACCATGAAGGCCATGGAGGGGAGGCAGGGAAAGTCCCCCGATGACCGGTGGAAAGAGTAACGGGTAGGGTGCGGCTGGATAGTGAGTCATGTGTCCATTCACTGCCGGGACAGGACATGCGTGGCTACTGGTGGTCATGTTTCGGGCCTCACACGATGAAAAGTGTTCTGGGGTGGGCACACATCACTCCAGGTCTTGAACCAAAGTGAGGGAGGTCAATTCAGGGCAAGGGTTGAGGGTGAGCTGTCTTCTGGGGCAAAGGCAAAACAGTTCAATGTATGACCATCTTGCAGTTTAAAGATCCAGAACTGCTAACTCTGTAAGGAAAAAAAAACAAAACAACAATATATATATATATGTATATATATATATATATATACATATATATATATATATATATATATAAATTTTATAAGTCAAAAATATTTTCTTCTTTATCGAGTTATGTGAAAAATCTCAGATGTTAAGCTAGGTCTTCTAGTTCCCAGTTGTTCCCCTATATTTACTACCTTTATTTTCTTAAAGTCTTATATCCTGATATAGAATAAAACAAATCTACAATTTCAAAGTAGCCCTGACTGTCCAATATTAAATAGCAACATCCCCCCACACCCAATCTTTCCCTATCTCCCTCACATTGCTTAAGTTTTCTCCATGGCACTTAAGTTTTTACGCGAGTGTTTTTGTCCGTCTCTCCCATTACAATGAACTCACCAGGAGGGCAGAGTTTTTTGGTTTTATCACATGCTATGTTACAAGCTCCTCAAAGGATACCAGACAGGCTAGAGACACTCACTAAATATTCACCGAGTGAATGAATATTTTTTCTTGCTTCTTTTAGAGAAGTTGATTGTGCAATCATGTCCTAATCTAGGTGCTTCGAAGATGTTAAATATTTTATATGAACAAACTTGGGATTGAAACCTAGCCCCCTGGAATGACATAGCTCCAAAAGGTAAATATAATCGTAGGAGAAAACCATACCCTAATGAAAGGTGAGTAAGAGATACAGCGAAAGATCAGCAAAATTTTTTCTATCTTTTCTTGTTGTCAACAGTATGCACCTTCCTTGTAAGAGCACCATCCATTGATCCATGTGACTGCTTTGTCTGTTTAATCATCCACCCATCAATAAAATCCTAACTTACTATTATATGCCAGGTGCTGATGTAGGCACTAGTGATATACTTCCACTAGTGTGGAAGAAGGCTAATGTGGCTCCTGCCATCACGGAGTGTCTAGTTTTAACAGCTCCTAATTGAGATCGGGTCGTTAAGGAGGGTTCAGTTGTCCTGCGCCTACAAAGAACTCGCAAGCAATGATCGGCACCACCTAGGACTGCTCGAGACTGGGGACAGAAGAAGCCTGGAACAGATGCTAGGGTGGGCTGACTGTAGACGTCACAGGTTCATTTTGGCCCCGATGACCAACATTCAGTAAAAGCCCCAAACTCTGGACTCCACTGAGGGAAGCACTGAAAAGTAAACCCATGTGACACAAAACAAGAACGGTATCTCAAGGCCGGCCAAGAGTAAGTGTCAGGAGCATGATTCCAGAATCGGACCACCTAGGTTCAAATCATGGCCCTACCCCATGAACAATTATCCGACTTCTCAATATGGCAGCTTTGAGTGTAAAATGGGGGTAATAATGGAATTTACCTCAGTGGGCTGTTGGGAGGCTGCCATGAGGAAATGAGGTTAATACCATGAGAAGAGTGCCCGGGGCAGAGTAAACAGTAGGTAACAATTTGCTATTAACATATGTGTTGTCTCACCAAATGATAGGCTTCCGAGAACAAGCTTACTGGGATAGATAAGAGGCTCTGGGGTCGGGGAGGGTAGGGAATCACATCACAGTTGCCTGAGGAAGATATCAGGACTCCAAATTTTGTCATGGAAGAAAAGGTAGGATCCGGGTAAAGTTGAGAACAAAGACTCATTAAGGCTTACCGATTTCTCAGTTTGTGCAATCAGCCAGTTTGATTACAAACCTCACAATTTTCTAATCCGAATAACTTCCATTTGTATACTACGTGTCAGTCCCTTCGCTAACGAGCCCCAAGCTCTAGCTCTTACGCCATAGCCTGAGAGGCAGTTATTATCCTAATTTTCCAGGTGAGAAAATTACGTCTCCGTGAGTTTAAATGACTTAGCCGCAATGTCCTAGAGTCAGCCTGTGGCTAGGTCAGAATTTGAACCTAGATCTGGAAGGCTCTACCATCTCTGCTTTACCCTCCACTGTGCTGTGTGCTTATGTCACTGAGTGCCTGAAGGTGTCCTGGTTGTACCCTACAGAGGAAAACGTCCACAGGCCGTCCTGATGTGAGTGGCTGTCCTCACTTAGATGACATTCTCCCCAGGGCCTTGAGTCCCTGGCCTATTAATATTAAAAATGAGCATCATCAACAGTGAGACCATATGCTCCCAGGTTCCCCAGGAGTCCGCTGAACCTTACAAAAGAGACTATAGTCCCCGTTGGCTTCTGTGACACACTTAACCCCCAAAGTGGTGCCCCTCCCAAAATATCGATGTCCTTTTCACACTTTAAAACCACAACTTGTTTCTCTGATGAAAATAAAGTAAATGGACTATGAGAGGTGAATGTTTTTCTGAGCTTTCTCTTCTAAAAATCATGCACCATCTAATATATTTAACATCGTGATTTCGTAGTTTGTAGCAAATTAATTAGAAAATAAACAACGCCGTTTAGTATTTGCTGCATTTCCACTCAATTTGATTTTTAAATCACACACACAAAGCCCAGCATTGTTAAAAATGGTCTTTTCTATCTCCATTAGATAAACTACCTCATTAACTGGTGGAGCTGACAGTTCAGCAAACCCACCCCCGCAGGGCACGATTCTTAGATTTTTAAAGCTGTTTGTTTGTTTTTACCAACCAGGGACTACTTCTACTCTCAATAATCCTTCATTTCTCTTTGCTTTCAAACACTGCCGATTTTCGGCATCCTGCCTGCCTGATTGAAAAGTCTGGTATCATGCCTAGGATCTTTAAGAAAATAAAAAACAAAAAAAGAAAAAGGAAACAAAACTACTTATACTGGTAATAGGGCAAAAGGAAAAAAAAATCAGTGTTTTGGGAAAATCCTGTCATGTTGCTGGAAGACTGAACAGTCGCTGGGTCTATGTTCACATATGTGACTGATTAAGGCTATTCCTGGAAGCAGAGAATTTCCTTTGTTTCAGGCTTTTTGAGAAAAAAAAAAAAGAGATGTCTCATGATATTAGCAGTGCTTCCCCCCCCCCCCCCCCCCCCCCCGCAATCTATGCCTGATTTGATTTTGGGCTCATTCAGGGTTCCTTCCTTCACAGCCTGAAGCAAAGCAAACGGGAGCTGAATAGAAGAGAGTGGAAGGAAGTAGGGACTCCCATCAGGAGTATCTATAACCTTGGAGATTCCCTGGGCATCAGTTTCCTCCTCTGTGAAAGGGGTTAAGGGGAGAGGAACAGGTTTTATGTCAAGTTTCTCGGGCTGTGCTGTCCAGAAAACAAGTGTTTTATGAGATATTAAATGAAAATACTGAAAATATTTTTTTTTTAATTTTTTTTTCAACGTTTTTTTATTTATTTTTGGGACAGAGAGAGACAGAGCATGAACGGGGGAGGGGCAGAGAGAGAGGGAGACACAGAATCGGAAACAGGCTCCAGGCTCCGAGCCATCAGCCCAGAGCCTGACGCGGGGCTCGAACTCACGGACCGCGAGATCGTGACCTGGCTGAAGTCGGACGCTTAACCGACTGCGCCACCCAGGCGCCCCGGTAAGAGGATATAAACTAAAAAGGGGGTGCCTGGGTGGCTGAGGCGGTTAAGCCTCCGACTTTGGCTCAGGTCACGATCTCCCAGTTCGTGAGTTTCAGCCCCATGCCCCTTGTTGGGCTCTGTGCTGACTGCTCAGAGCCTGGAGTCCTGCTCTGGATCCTGTGTCTCTCTCTCTCTCTCTGCCCCTCCCCCCTCGGCCCCACCCCCACCCCCACTCTCAAAAATAAACACACAAAAAGTTTTTTTCAATGAAAAAAAAAAAGAGGAAATAAAACAACTTTATATAACTGCATGCATAGTTGATATTGTCATACGATAATCTATCTGCCTTTGATAAACAGCAGAATGACAGGAGGTAGTGTGACAGGGCCACACACTAGCTGTTGGAGGAAACGTGCCCATGCAGTGGCAGCGATCTTGCGAACTGCTAACATCTATGCCCACATCCACGAGATATTATTTTAATAAGACATAGTATATTTTGTCCACTTTAATTTGTTAATGGTTTTAATCCATTAAAAGTTCTTAAAGTACATTTTAATCATTTCTTGGCACACTTAATTTACCAGAGGTTGTTTCTGTATTTATTTCAGCTTAAAGTTGCAGGCAGGTTTCTAAGCTGATCCCTCCCAAGACTTAAAATTTGTTTTATAAACATGATACTTACATATGATTTTTTTTTAAAAAAAACAGTTCCCTTTAAACCAGTGGTTCTCAAAGCAGGGTCCCTGAACCAGCTGTATCAACAGCACCTGTAAACTTATTAGAAACACAGATTCTGTGTTCGCACAGGATCTACTGAATCAGAGTCTCAGGTGGGTGCAGAAATCTGCATTCTAACAAGCTCTCCGGATGATGTTGATGCAGCTGACATTTGAGCAACACTGCCCTAGACATTCGGTTGGCAAATTTCTTCTGAAAAGGGCCAGAAAGTAAATAATTGAGATTTCAGGCCATCCAGTCTTTGTCACAAATACTCAACTCTGCTTTTGTACCAACTTCTTGTGAGACAAAAGCAACCACACGCAATCGACAAACGAGTGGATGTCGCTGTAATCCAATAAAATAGGCAGCCTGCTGAACCCGGCCCATGGACCATAGCTGGCTGACCCCAGCTTTAGATTAATAAAGAAAAACAGCAGCCCACTGTTTAACTCCCATCCCTACAAGCAACTACTCGAAACTATGCTAGTTCGGTTTTTTCCTGTTACTTGTATTTCTAGATAATGGGCTTAAACTATTTTTTTCATAATTATGGAAGATTTCCTTTACTATCTACTGGTTTCTACTATGAATAGGATTTAAATCTCACAGGCTATTGCTCACCCATGCAAAACCCTCTTTTCTCTCTTACTCCCAACATAATTTCATCACAATGAAAACAATGGAAATCAATTACATTAATTTTACCTAATTATGACTAGGTAAATATTGTTACAGCTGAGCCACAGGACATACTACATTTACAGGTCTTATAAGATTTTTTGTTTTTCCTGGAGTTAATAATTGCCTTGTTTATATAATTGGATTAATTTCCATCTATGAATAATTCTTCCCCACTCCCTGACAATTCTGTCAGACATGTCATATGATATCCTAGTTCCATAACTGGAGACATTCCTCTTGCTCCAGGGCTGATTGGCAGCTTTCCTGGTCTCATGCATAGATGTCAGATCAGGACTTTCTATTATCGCGTCTCTTTTTTCTTTTTTCCTGGAACCTGTTTCCTGGATCTCATGTCCTTCTCTTTCTTGGTTTACTTCTTCATCTGATGGTTTTTTCCCTAAGATTCTCCCAAGAGATGGTGTGTGGGAAGTAAATTTTTTGAGGCTTTGCATGTTTTGAAATATTTTTATGCTATACCTCACACTTATTTGATAGTTTAGGTAGGTATGAAATTGTGAATTGAAAATAACTCTTTTTTTAGTTTATTTGAGAGAGAGAGAGACAGAGAGTGCACGCATGTGTGAGTGGGGGAGAGGTAGAGAGAGAGAATCTAAGCAGGCTCCATGCCCGGTTCTGAGCTCCAAGTGTGGCGTGATCCCGTGACCCTAGGATCATGACCTGAAATCAAGAGTCAGACACTTAATTGACTGAGCCACCCAGGTGCCCCCGTTTTTTCTTTTTCTTCTTTATACATTCTGGTTTTTGTTCTCAATAGCTTATCTTAAAAAGAATGTTTTACTCTGCTTTCCACATTGACTTTTCCTCCCACTTTGTCTGTTGTTTTGTTTTAATATAACATGCATTTCTCAACTGTATTTTCTGTCCATATCTAGGCCAACCCATTTATATCTAAAAGGAAGAACATACTGCAAGCTCTATTTTCATGGTCAAACCTTGTCAGATGGGTGAATTTCATGAAAGAGTACTGTAAGTGGGACATTTCTTTGGGAGACTCCTCAAACGTTAGATTTACGGGCTTTTTACTTGGGGCTTGAAAAGTAGAATAAGCTATCCCAAAATATGACTGTAGGGGTTCAGGACATGCCCCCCAACATAGGATTTGGTATATTGGTTATTTTGAGTTGTAAGCACTTGAAAAACAGTAAAAGTAGGGATAGGATTTTTCTGAACTCCCTTATGTGCCTAAATACACATCCTCCAGAAGGAATACAATTATCATAAATACCCTCCATTGGGAGTTTAATCAACCAGCAACAATGGATTCTTGTCACAGGAGAGGAAACTACAAGCCAATAGCACACCCAAACTTGGTCACAAACTATCAGACCTCCAGTCTATTCTCAGGCCCATTCATCTTCCTTGAAAATTACTTAACTCTTTTGTAACATGCTACATCCTCCTCCTTCCCCTACCAAGATGACATTTAATTCTGAATTCTAAGCCATCTCATGGAGTTACTCATTTTTTTCTGGATATCTCCCATGTATACCTGAGGTATACATGCTAATAAACTTTTGTTGCTTTTCCCTTCTTCATCTTTTACTTCAGGGGTCACAGTCAAGAACTCAGAAGGTAGAGGGAAAATGATTTTTCCTCCCCCACAGGTTGAGTAAACCCACTAAGAAATTCTCTCAGATTCTACCTAGAATGGAGAAACAAGAAAATGTCTTACTGAAAAAAGACTTCTGGCAGGGGAATGTAACAGTGAGGCTCAGGCTGCTGGTGGGGTTACTATGAAATATGTAGTCTCTCACTTCTTCTTCCTGCATTCAGTCTAACACTACCGCCCCACTCTATATTTATGCCTGGTGTCCAGAACCCTAACTTCTCTACTTTAATTTCTTCAAGGAGTAGACTTACCTTTCCTCCCGGGGTTGGATTACACTAATCACCAGGATGTAACAGGTGGAGGAGTGAATTTAACTACTACGCCTTGTTCAGAACTCCAACCAATCTTACTATCTCAATCATCACTTCTATCTTTCTGGACATCTGGTGTTTCTACTTTCTGGGACCGTCCAAAATCCTACAGCTTATCTCCTCGCTTTTTCTCTGTGTCTCCTTCAGGCACTCAGCATTCTGCTCTCTGCACTTGGCTAATTTACTCATTACTGCCCATCTACTTTTTGTCTTCAAAAAAAGATACTGTCATTTATTGTCTGCAATTATCATCTCTCATGCTCTTGTTAATTTTATGGTTTCTACATTTTACGTCCCTTCCTATCATTCTAGTGAAGATTTAAGAGGGAATAGGAGAAAATACATATTGTTAATCCATCATATTTCACTAGAATTTCACTAAATTTTATATTAAATACATAAATATATATTTCAATAAATAAATAGATATTAAATATATATTTCATGAAATCTTTTACTGAAGTATAATTAACATACAATGTTATATTAGTTTTAGGGTACAACATATTGATTTGACAATTCTATACTCAGTGCTCACCATGATAAGTGTAGTTACCATCTCTTACCACACAACATTATTACAATCTTGACTATATTCCCTATGATGTACTTTTCACCCCTGTGACTTAAATAAACAAAAATATTATTTTTGAGAGAGAGGGAAAGCGTGAATGGGGGAAGGGCAGAGGAGGGGGGGGAAAGAGAGAATCTCAATTAGGCTTCCACACTGTCAGCGTGGAGCCCGATGTGGAGCTCGAACCCATGAACTGTGAGATCATGACCAGAGCCAAAGTCAGACACTTAACCAAAGCAGCCAGCCCAGGCACCCTTTATTTCCTTTTATATTTCATTTTTTTTAAGTTTATTTATTTATTTTTGCCCCCCCCCCCCCATGCCCCTCACCCCTCTAGCAATCACCAGTTTGTTCTCTGTATTTAAGGGTTGGTTTTTCGCTTGGTCTCAATTTGAGACTGAACAACAAAAAAGTGAGGTCTGACTTGCCATAATGGACATGCCAGAGGGCTGTGTCAAATGCCTTTTGCTAATAAATACATAAAATAAAGACGGGATTTGACCTCTCCTACCCACGCACCTACAGGCATACTGGCTGGAAGTGCCATTTAATGCATTGATGACTGGATATATGCTTTCTAAAAGACTCCAAGTTGGGGAGAGGGTACTTACTCAGAGTCTACCTTGAGACACAGGAGCCAAACACTTTCACCTGGTGAGAAGTGTTCATTTTACACCAGGCTGCCTTCAAGTATAATCCAAGTGACAGGGCAGAAAAGATTTTTGTCGAAAACACTGTATTCATTTCCTCCCACTAAAATTAAGTGGCACCATGGCGGACGTGGGTAACATAAAAAACAAGCAACAGGGAACAAAAGATAGATTTTTAAATTTCTCGCGGTGAAGCACAGAAAACTGTTCTGTATTTCTTCAGCTCGTTTAGAATTTGTTGTGGGGGAAATTTTTGCTTCAACAGACACTACATGCATATTGCCCCTTCTTCCAGTTTGTTTTAGCTCAAACCTCCCTCTTTATTTAAGGCATTAGTTCCAGGTAATGCTACTTAACATTTCTCAAATGCATTCAGCCAAATGCCTGTTTTCAGCAAAAAATGCCAAACTCAGCACAAATTCTGGCAGTTTCTTTTGCCACCGTTCCCGATAGAAACATGGCTATAAAGAAGTCAGTGTTACATGTCTGGTAGTTTTTCAGCCTTTCTTATATCCACCATCCTCTTCATAAATGTTACTGGTAAAATTAGCTTCAGCTTAAGCCAAGGGGATGCCCCAACGAGTAACTTGAATTTGGCCAGAAAGAGAAATGTCTTACCGCTCTTCAATTTAGAAATGAAAGAGAAGAGAGTCATTTAGAGAGAATGATGCCATCAAAGAGTCCCTCAGACCACCAAGTGAGCAAAGTGAAAGCTGACTCACTCTACTGCTTTAGGAGGAGGTCATTTGGCATATCGAAGACATATTTTTAAAAGCGTACACAAAATGTCCCTGCGTTCCTTTTTGGACCATTTTTTATAAGGTTCCATCTGCTGAAGAAACACCAAGTGAAAATATGACTCAGAAAATGATGAGGGAATACATAGTATATTAGAAAGCATAAAACTCCTTAAGATTTTAATTTCATAAATTATAGGAGCAGCAGCATATACAGGAGTGTTTAAGGAGCCAGCCCTCAAAGCAAAGTTGTTACACACATTAGCACGGCATGCACCTCCTGAAGAGGTGTTCTCCTAAGGTCTTTTCACACAGATTCCAAAAGGTAAGGTATAGAGGACCTATGGGAGAAAACTTCTGCCAGTACCACGGCTTGTTTTTAAGAGAAGTGACGGGAGACCACTCCTTATACAATGGTTTCCATGCTTTGCATCGTGGCATTCTGCCATATCAAGCATAATGACTGGATTAAGATTTGGTTCTCAAGGGAAAGCCAGCCATCTGTAGGTGGGTTAGTGGATGTGAGGTAGCCTAAAAGATGTAGTCTGCCCGATGGGAGCCTCTACGCTGAATGGTGGCCAAGTTACCCCATCAGTCTGAGCATTGGATGGACACAAAGACACAGGTAAAAGATTAGCATAGAAATGTAAAGATACGCAGAATATTAAGTTTGCAGAAGCCACGAGGCTAGAGACGCTAAATGAGCAAGAAATAGGAGACAGAGAGGGACAGAGAACCAAAACACTGATAGAAACAGGAATGAATCAGGTCACAAGAGCTTTGATTGTGCCTCTAGGTTACCTGTAGTGTGAAGAACAGCGTTCCGATTTTTCTGAGGCCTGAGTCTTCACTTGTTCACCTGTTTTGTGTCTTTCTTTCTCTCTTGCATGGAACAAACTCCCAAATTATACTGCTAGACTTCAGACCTCCGAAGATCCTTCTTATCCCAATACTTAACCCTTTCTCTTTTGGGGGGATAAAGTGGCCAGTCTTCGGTTGACTATGTTAATAGACCACTGATACCATGTCAGCTTGCCTGTTGGGATTAAGACTGATACAATGATATCAAGTACGATTTGTAAGTGTCCATTCATAAATGGCACAGTGCTGTAAAATCACTAAAGAGATATATTTGAGGTCCCTGGAATCTTGCAATTTATTTATTTATTTATTTATTTATTTATTTATTTATTTATCACCACCTTTATTTTATTTTTTTTTATTTTTTCAATATATGAAATTTATTGTCAAATTGGTTTCCATACAACACCCAGTGCTTATCCCAAAAGGTGCCCTCCTCAATACCCATCCCCCACCCTCCCCTCCCTCCCACCCCCCATCAACCCTCAGTTTGTTCTCAGTTTTTAAGAGTCTCTTATGCTTTGGCTCTCTCCCACTCTAACCTTTTTTTTTTTTTTCCTTCCCCTCCTCCATGGGTTTCTGTTAAGTTTCTCAGGATCCACATAAGAGTGAAAACATATGATATCTGCCTTTCTCTGTGTGGCTTATTTCACTTAGCATCGCACTCTCCAGTTCCATCCACGTTGCTACAAAAGGCCATATTTCGTTCTTTCTCATTGCCATGTAGTACTCCATTGTGTATATAAACCACAATTTCTTTATCCATTGATCAGTTGATGGACATTTAGGCTCTTTCCATCATTTGGCTATTGTTGAGAGTGCTGCTATAAACATTGGGGTCCAAGTGCCCCTCTGCATCAGTACTCCTGTATCCCTTGGGTAAATTCCTAGCAGTGCTATTGCCGGGTCATAGGGTAGGTCTATTTTTAATTTTCTGAGGAACCTCCACACTGCTTTCCAGAGTGGCTGCACCAATTTTGCAATTTATAATAATATGGAGATCATAAAAACGGATATAGACTATACCTTGCTGTAGTCAAACTCAGTATGTATGCACGCCCATTGACATTTGAAAACAAAATAATCGTCTGCTTATTCTTTTCATAAAAGAATTTATGTAGCAAAAGTCATAATAGAATTCCCAAAGCCATGAATTTAAATAATGAGTATTTAGTGTTCAATCATATTTAAGCATTATAAACGGATATAACTGGTGCGGGGATCTATCTACTCTAAAACGGGACGTCTCTCTGAAAAAATATTTTTACCAAATTTATACAGTTGCCTTTACCAAGCCAAGGCAGCAAGAGCATGAATTTTTCCAGGCACATTTGTGTTGGTCACAGAAATGAAATGGTCACAGAGTTTTCACCTTTATAAGGAATGGGGATTGTCAAAGCCACTGCACAACACTGTATCCAGGCCCCCTGTAGGTCTGCTCAGGTTCTGGCACTGATGCTGGTTTCCCTCCTCCCATGAACCAGGTTAAGGGCATTTTATGTGCTTCTTAGGACAACAAGCAAGGTGCCAATGTTGCCGTTGTTACCCAATGTCCAGTGGCCTGTGGCAATTCTCTCATTCTCATCAGTTTATCAGCCGGGACAGGATTTTTTTCAATGTTTAATTTTTTTATAACGTTTATTTATTTTTGAGAGAGAGAGAGAGAGAGCGAGCAAGAAGGGGAGGGGCAGAGAGAGAGGGAGACACAGAATCCGAAGCAGGCTCCAGGCTCTGAGCTGTCAGCACGGAGCCTGACGTGGGGCTCAAACTCACAAACTATGAGATCAGGACCTGAGGTGAAGTCAGACCCTCAATCAGCTGAGCCACCCGGGTGCCCTGGGACAGGATTTTTTTTTTCAAGTTTACTTATTTATTTTGAGAGAGCATGAGCTGGGGAGGGGCAGAGAGAGAGGGAGAGAGAATCCTAAGCAGGCTCCACTCTGTCAGTACGGAGCTCGATCCCATGAACCGTGAGATCATGACCTGAGCCAAAATCAGGAGCCGGACCCTTAACCGAGTCACCCAGGAACCCCAGTATTTTTGATACTTAATCACCTTCCGTTACTCCCCAGCACCTCTGGCTGAGGTGAAAATATTCTACTTAGCTCTTGCCAGCTGCTTCTCTTCAACAGCCAGATCTTATTCCCGTGTCTCTAGGTTTTGTGCCTATGTCAACCTGGACAAGAAATCTGGAATTATCACCACACAGTCCTGATCTGCCTGTCTGCAGTCTTGGTAGGTTGAGCCTTCTTCACGTTGAGCCTTCTTGCAGAGGGAGAGGGATCAGGGCCCATTTTGGACACTGTGTGTCATACTCTTAAGGCCTCTGAAAACAAGCTATATGGCCAGACACTTTATCACAGTTCAGGTTTTTTTCTTTCCCACATTCATGCATCCCTTGCTCCCCCACCTGAGGTCAGAGACATCACAGTTGTGTTCAGTAGAATAGAGCTTTCTGGTGGATTTTCAACAATGGATTAGAAATATGCCTGTCTCTGATCCCCTCAGCCTCCAGGGGCTGATCGGAGCCTCAGGATGTAGGAGGTGGAACAAAGCCTTTGACTCAACATATTCGTCCATTAGCAGACTCCTTTGTTTACCACCATGGGCCATGCAGGTATTATTAATCTGAGTATAGCACCATGTGAAAAAAGGTTGAGAAACAATACATTAGAATTACAACGCTACAGGGGCACCTGGCTGGTACAGTCAGTTAAGTGTTCGACTCTTGATCTTGGCTCAGGTCATGATCTCACGATCTGTGAGATGAAGCCCTGCGTTCGACTCTGTGCTTGACAACACAGAGCCTTCTGGTGATTCTCCCTCTCCCGCTCTCTGCCCTTCTCCCACTCACATTCTTGTTCTCTTGCGTGTCCACGTGCTCTCTCAAAACAAACTTAAAAAAAAAAAAATCACAATACTACAAAGGGAAGGCCAAGCCAAATAAACAAAGACTTTTGTTTTTCCAGGTGTGGGAGAATACCTAAATTCTTTAAATTAGATCTGATTGGATTCTAAATCTTTATAGCACCTGACAGAGAAAGAATTTGGTCTGTTGTTAAGAGTTTCTTTCTTTGCCAGGGTCATGAAAAGGACCTGGGGGTCTCATGCAAGCCAAACACTGGGGGTGGACTATAAGAAAATAGACAGACAATAACACGTGCTGGAGAGAATATGTACCAATTTGAACCCTTCCATATTGCTGGGGAGAGAAGAAACGGTGGAGATATTTTGGAAGCCCGCTTGATAGTTACTCAAAATATAAAACAAAAGAAAGCCAAAAAAAAAAAAAAAAAGTTACACAGAGCTACCATATGACTCAGGAATCCACAACGGAACATACGAGAAAGAAAACTGAAAAGGTATACAAGCAAACACTTGTACGTGAATATTCAGAGCAGCATTATCCATAATGGCCACAAAAAAGGAACAACCCAAGTGACGGCCAATTGACGAATGGATAAGCAATATGTGGTCTATCCCTACAATGGAATATTATTTGGTCAAAACAACGAATCAAGTACTGATGCATGCTACAACATGGACGAACCCAGAAAATATTATGCTAAGGGGAAGAAGCCATACAAGGCTGAAAAGGCCTCAAGTATAAAGGCTACATATTGTGTGATTCCATTTATACAAAATGTCCAGAATATGCAAATCCCTAGACAGAAATTCGGGGAAAGGAGGAGTAGACAGTGACTCTTCATGGGTACAGGGTTTCCTTTTTGGGTGATGAAGATACGCTGGAATTAAGTAATGATGATAGTGGCCTAATTTTGTGAATATACTAAGAACCACTGATTACGCAACTTAAAAGTTTAAATTTACGTTAGGCAAATTCTATCTTGAAAATTAAAAAAGAGAAATAGGCACATAAATTAACCAACCACCAACGAAGACAGATTTAGTCCACACAGTTTCTACTGATATATTCCCAAGGCCCAAGCCTAGATTAGCCTGTACATCTGGCTTTCTTGGTATCTGTGCCCTGGGAACAGGGTCTAGTCTTTCTAGGGCTATTTCCCCTGGAAAGGCTCTCATCCCCAGGGGATTCTGTTAGGAACAGGCCTGGGTCCTCACCACTCACAGGCCTCATGGACTGCTGTTCTCTATTTACCTTTAGGAAAACTTCTGTCTCTCCCTCCTTACCTCTTCTGAGCTCTCTTAAATTCATAAATTCAGTATGTTTACTGTTACCTTCTATTCTCATTCTCCCTGGGATTTTGTCAATAAACCTGCCTGTGTTCCTTAAAAATACAGTCAACGTTTTGAAAAATAGTAATTAAAAAAATACTGGCTCTGCAAAAAGATATTCACAAAAACATGTTCTAAGAAAAGTGGGAAGGCAAAAGGAAGGAAGAGCATGATGGGAGTTTTACACTTCTGAGCCAGGGCGGGCCACGAAGGAGGAACGCAAGTGTTACTGACTTATAGTCCTACATTCACATGAAGAGGGCACTGTCTTAGTCTCTTTGGGCTGCCTTAACAAAACACCACAGACTGGGTGGCTTATAAACAACAGAAACTTACTTCTCCCAGTTCTGGAGGCTGGAAGCCCAAGATCAAGGCGCCAGTGTGGTCCTGCTCTGGTGACAGCTCTCATGGCCGGCGCCTTCTCACTGTGTGCTCACATGTGGAAGGGGCAAGCTAGCTGTCTGGGCTTTCTTTTAGAAGATCACTAATGTCACTTATAATGGCTCCAGCTTCACGATCTACTCACCTGCTTAAGGCCTCACATCCTAACACCATCGCCCTGAGGGTTACGATCTCAACATACAAATATGGGGGGCACCCAACCATTCAGGCTACAGCACACAAAGAGTTAGGCTTCTGCGGTAACTGAGTCAGCTAAGGTAGACCAAATAACGGCTCCCAAAGGTGGCCATGTCCTAATTTATGAAACCAAGCCATGTGATCTTCTATGGCCCAAAGAACTTTGCAATATGTTTAAAAATTAAGGATCTCGGTATGGCCAAAAGGAGTTTGCAGATACGGTTAAAAATGAACGATCTTGAAATGGGGAGATTATCTTGGATTATTCGAGGGGTCCACTGTAATCACAGAGGTCCTTACAAGAGGAAGACAAAGGGACATCTGAATACAGAAGCAGAGGAGGTGTTAGGATGATGGAAGCAGAATCTGGAGTGATGTGCTTTGAAGGCAGAGGAAGGGGCTAAAAGCCAAAGAATATACTCAGCCTCTAGAAGCTGATAAAGGCAAGGAAGCAGATTCTCTCCTCTGAGAGAGGAGGAACTCACCTGGCAGACACCTTGCCTTTACCTCAGTGGAACTGATTTTGGACTTCTGACCCCCCCAGAGCTGAAAGGGTAAATTTGTGTGGCTTTAAAACCACTAAGCGTGTGGTCATTTTTTACAGCGGCAATAGGAAATGAATACACCAGTCCACTCGGAGTCTCCAGCAACCTAGTCAAGAACAGTAACCACAAACACTGACATAATACTTTTCTTGAAACCAGTAGCTAGTTTTGCCAAAATAGAGTTTTTCTGCCTTGGGGAAAACCCTGACGTGTGGTGTTCATCAGAGAGAAAATCTTGAAAATGCTCACCGTTGGCTTTGAAAACTTCCTACAACACTGAGGCAGAGGAGAAGCCAAGGGATGTCTGTTCTAAAGAAGACAGGGGCTCAACAAGAGGCCAAAGGTCAGAGTAGGACCAAGGGAAGAGGGAAGAGCGTGCTGTCTTTGATGGCAACATACGTACGACTCCTGAACAAGTGTGTACAATGTTGATTGAACTACTGTGCCTTTCTGCTAGGTCACGTGAACACTGTGTAACATGTTTTTGTTTTATCAGCAGCCTTAGAGCTTCCCTGAAAATTGCCAGAGTTTAGACACAGATGATAGAGCCATTCAAGCGGAAATGGATGCCATGAGCTCAGGTTAAAGGAAAGAATGAGAGGGTCAGGCATGCGCGCGTGCATTTGTAGAGAGTCTGGGACAAGATTAGCAAATTTCAGTGTTTTGTTGTTGCTGTTGTCAACTTTTTTGTTTCGCTTTTCTTCCCAACTAAAAATTTCCTTCACTGTCTTAATTACCTTATTGGTAGTCCTCAAGAGTCTTGAGAGAAAAGAATTAGGGTGAAGACTTCTTTCTCTCCAATAAAGATGTATCTGAAAGATCTCCTCTTATTGTATTTGGGGGAAAAAAAGGTAGTACCTAGAAGAATAATGAAATGTTCAACCTCACTTGAAAACTAAAGTTTGGTCCCCTACACGAGGGAACAGTTTATTTCCTTTTTAAGTTATCTTCTATGGTTGGCAGTTTTGTTGTGTGGCCTCCCAATCCTATCAGGGGACCCCCTCTCTGCCTCTCCATTTGTCACAAAAAAAACCCTAAAAGACAGTTGGTACATTTAAAAAGACCTATTTAGGAACTATTGCTTACCCAATCTGAAAGGCACCACACACGCACCATAAATAAAACATAAAACCAATATAAGAAATCTACCAGAATGTACCTCCAAGTGGCACCTCTTGTTCAAGGCAGTGACAGTAAGTAGCTCAACACCTTGTTTAGATTACGCTCAAGGCACTTTTTGAAACTTTTTTTGGGGGGAGAGAAATTCACTAGAGGTAAAACGGCAGAGACGCTGCTTTGTTCTCACCAAATCCTGTTTTATTATTTTTTTTCTTCTAGTCACACAGCCAGAAAGATTCTCCCGACTTCTCCTATCATTACTAGATGAAGGCATGAGACTGAGCTCTGGCCAGCGGATGGACGTGATGTGTGTCACTTCTTGGCCTCGTTCCACAAACCTCCTGTGGAATCCTGCATGCTCTTTTCTTTCAATTGCTGGCTGGATGCAGAGGGTCCCTACAGAACTCTAGCAACCTAGACAATAGTAGAGCCACTGCATGGAAGGGGTCTAGATCCCTGAACGGCTGATTGGAGAATACCCATCGACCTGCAATGGATTGTAATGTTAGTGAGAAATGAAATTGTATTGTAAGAAGGCGCTGACATTTAGAAACGTATGTTATAGCTAGACCAATAAAATCATTGATTATGTAAAATAATCACTTGTTGACTTTATATTTGTACTTCTGTTTTTGACACCCAAATCTTGCCTGCCCCTCTTGACTTTCTTCTGAAATAATGTCTAGTTAACGTGTCACCATACAGAGTTAAAAACTTCTTTGTGATGAGAACTTTCAAGATCTACTCTCTTAGCAGCTTTCAAATATAGAGTATTACTAACTATAGACACCATGCTGTACATTATGCCCCCAGGACCTATTTTGTACCTGGAAGTTTGTACCTTTTGATGCCCTTCATCCATTCTGCATGTCCCCCACCCACTGCCTCTGCCAATAATCTGTGTCTGCGAGGGTTGTTTTAGATGTCACATACCAGAGAGATCATATGGTATTAGTCTTTCTCTGACTTATTTCACTTGGCAGAATGACCTCAAGGTCCTTTCATACTGCTCCAAATGGCAAGATTTTTTTTTTATGGCTGGGTAATATTCCATTGTGTGTGTGTGTGTGTGTGTGTGTGTGTGCGCGCGCAGAAGCTTTTTACTTTGATGTAGTCTCACTTTCTTATTTTTGGTTTAGTTGCCAGATGCAAAAAATCATCAAGATGTCAAGGAAGTTACTGCTTATGTTTTCCTGTAGGAGTTTTATTGTTTCAGCCCTTAAAATCAAGTTTTTAATCCCTTTTGAGTTAATTTTTGTGTATCATGTAAGAGAGGGCTCCAGTTTCATTCTTTTGCATATATTTGACTGTTTTCCCTACACCAAGTATTGAAGAAACCATACTTTTTCCATTGTATCACTTTTGGCTTCTTTGTTGTAAATTATTCAACCATCTATGTGTGGGTTTATTTTGCGGCTTTGTCCTGTTCCATTGATCTATGTCTGTTTTAAATGCTAACGCCATACTGTTTTGATTACTATAGCTTTGTAATATTGTTTGTAATCATGGAATATGATACCTTCAGCTTTGTTCTTCTTGAATCTCAAGATTGCTTTGTCTGTTTGGGGTCTTTTGGGGTTCCATGTTAATTTTAGTATTATTTGTTCTATTTTGTGAAAAATGCCGTCCAGAATTTTGATAGGGATTGCATTTAATCTGTAGATTGCTTTGGGTAGTATGGACATTTTAACAGTGTTCATTCTTCTAATCCGTGAACATGGAGTAGCTTTTCATTTATTCGTGTCTTTAGAAATTATATATATATATAATTATATAACTATAATTATATTATATATTATATTTTTTTTCATTAATCAATATTTTCATTTATTTACGTCTTTAGAAATTATATATATAAGTATATATATATAAAATGTTTAATAATATATATATATAATTAAACATTTTTTTAATGTTCATTTTTGAAAGAGACACAGAATCTGAAGCAGGCTTCATATATAATTATATAACTATAATTATATTATATATATTATATATATATTTTCATTATTCAATATTTTCATTTGTGTCTTTAGAAATTATATATATAAGTATATATAATGTTTAATAATATATACATATTATATATATATTATATATAAATATATATATATATAATGTTTAATAATATATATGTATATATAATTAAACTTTTTTTTGATGTTTATTTTTGAAAGAGACACAGAATCTGAAGCAGGCTCCAGACTCTGAGATGTTGACACAGAACCCAACACAGGGCTCGAGCTCACGAACCGTGAGATCATGACCTGAGCTGAAGTCAGATGCTTAACCCACTGAAATTTCAGGTGCCCCCAGAAATTATATTTATAAGGCAAATTCCAAGGATAAAGAGTTGTCACCTTCCTAAATAAATTAATGATTGCTATAAATTAAAAAGAAGAATTTCAAAGAAATTTTGATCGTTGTAGCACTATTAAAATACATTGATAGTTTAAGGATCATCTTTGAAAACCAAAACCGTTTGCTTGAATAAACAGCAGCATTTATAAGGAATTGTAGCATATTAAGAATTCAGGCCATGGGATTATAAGAATACCTTAAAATCATTAACATTTTAATATTTATAGTAACTGAAGCATGGTTTGGTTTTATGTATGGTATGAAGGGACGGTACCATCTCTCAGGTGAAATTATGGCAGCCCAGTCCTCAGAATAAGAGAAGTTTGCAAGAAAATATAACAGGAGTATCTTAACAGCTTGGCTAGTGATGCACATGCTGTAATGTTTCTTAGCTGTTCGTGTGTTGGGCAGGAAATCACATTCAAAGCATTTAGCTTCAGCTGTGCAAATATCTATCATCTTATGGGGATCCCATGCCACCTATCAACTGTTGCCTTCTTTCAGAGTCAAGACATCCACATTTTGGCAAAGGTATCAATTCAGAACGTATCGAATTACGGACACTCTGTGTAAACAGTACTCTGACGCATTTATTCCAGCACGTTTGCTTTGTATTGGTAGGCACGTTGCTTTAATTCACACCTTACAAGTAAAGAGGTGAATCTCATCCTAAGAATCACGTGAGAATAAAGCTAATTTTGAGGCAACGGATGAATCATCCATTTCAGTGAGTCTCACTCTCCTGATTTATAAAATGGAAATGACAACAGTAGCTCATGGTTTTGCGACAAAGATCAAATGAGTTCATGTATATAAAATACTCAGAATTCTGCCTTGAGTCTAGGAAGCACTAGTTTGTTATTCTTCACATTGTTGAGTCCGTGAAAATGCCCAAATCCTTTAAATGTATGCTCATAGGTAGCTGGAAAAAAACAAGGCTCTTTTCCCCCATATTTATTCTTCATGAATAATCTATTATCTCCTATAATCTTTATCTATCCCTCTACTTATATCAGATGTATGTTTGAATACATACACATACACATATATTCTCTTTTAGAAGTCAAATTTCTTGACATAAAAAAGTCAATTTAGGACAGTTCTTAAGGGAATGACAAACGTATGAAAACGGTCAAACTTCCTACTGACCGCGATTTTACAAGCGCCTGCCACAATTTCTAGCCAGACTGGCTCCAGTTTTTCTGCCGGCCAGCTAGCCAGGCGTTTAACTAGAAGGCCTGACACCTTCTTAACTATTGTGTCACCCCAGCAATCTGTAAGAGACAGCAACTCTTTTACCCCTGTTCTGGTTAACACTCATCCTGTTTCCCTACCGCTTAAACTCTATTTTCAGGAGAAAAAAAAAAAAATCAGCCTAAAAATTCCTCTGGGCCAAAACACAGCCTTGGGCATCGTATGCTAAGAGGGACTGGAAAAATCTGGCTGAAGCATTTTTCTGAATCTGTTGTAGGGATGGCGGTGTCTCCATTTAGACTCTGTGCATATTTTCCTAACTGTTTAATTCTCTCTCATGGACAAGCACTTAAAAATCGAAATAAAAAATTAAGTGAACACTGCAAACATTTTCAATGGGTAGAAGGATCTGTGTGATTGGAGTCACTTCAAATGAAGGGAAATTAATAGTGAGAAAGCTCTCACTGGTGATGGGAATGAATGGCCACATTTCCATGACATTTTACTGCATCCACTCAAACAGATGGGATTCCGGAGCTAACTGGCCTCGGTTGAGATGAATGAGATTCCCCAACTATTAGCACATTGGCATAGAAATGGGCCGGATTCGGTTGCAGAGGCATTCTTACAGAAACAAAGAAGATCACAAAGCTATCCTGTCTCCAGTGCCCATCAATGCAGACCCATTCGTTACTGACTCCCATTCATTCCAGTTAAAGCTACATTCAATATCAGATGACACTCTTAAGGCATTGCGTGGAAATCCTAAGGATTTGATCAGCTATTAACTACCGCCGATGCTGATGTGGCTGGTTTGGCTGCAGAAGACCCAAGAGCGCTCGCACAAGGGGTGAAACGTGTCAAAAAAAAAAAAAAAAAAAAAAAAAAAATCACCAGGCAAAAATCAAACATGCAGAGAAAAAGCAGACTCACTGATAAGCAAGTGGACGAAGGCCTCTTGTGTTGGCAAAGGTCACCCAAGACATTGAAATTCAATGAAGGGGGTTTTAAGTTAAGGAAAACAGGCGAGCACCAGGGAACCTATCATGTAAAAAGGCTGGGGACCAATGCCCCCTTTTCTATAGAAAGGAGCCAGCATGGGGTAGGGCTTTGCAGATGGACTGGGGTAGCACACAGGCTGCGGAGCACCTTGTATTCCTAAGCCAGGCATCAACAGTCATGTGCTGAGACTCCTATTGCTATTTTGGGTGGAAGCAAGAGGAACTAAAGCGGAGAGATCATAATGCTTTAAAAAAAAACAAAAAACAAAAACCACAACCTATGGGTCCCTGCCAAAACATTCTTTCTCTAGCAGATTATATTTTTAATCCACCTACTTAATTAACTAGCTCCTCAGTGGATCAAATGATATTAGTTGAGTTAGAGTAATATTGCCACTGGAGCAGCCATTTAATTCTGGCAACTCTAAAGCAAATTATTTCATAAATGGAGAGTTTATTCAATTCAGTTCAGTTCCAATTCAATTCTGAGCCCCTTCTATGACCAAGCACTGAGCTAGACTTGTGGGGGAACAGAGCAAGGGAGGCACAGTCTCTGACCACATTCAAAGGAGGGAATGCCCAATGCTACAGGCATTATAGCAATGCGATGCAAATAAAGTATATGTGTGCTGGGGGTGGGGGGCGGGAGGAGAGAACTGCTCAAAGAAAGGAGGGCTTATCTTCACGGGCAGGAAAGCAGAAAATTCGTGATGGAGCAGACACCATGGAAGATGAATATTGAAAGATACAAAAAGGATTTCAGCAGGTAGAGATGAGCGAAAACAGATAAATTTGAGAAGTAACATTAGTCCAGATTAGATCAAATACAAAACACGCCGAGGGAAGAGACTGACATAAATCTAAACTAGAAGGTGGCTCCGAGAGCGAATGGGAGGGGGACAGATGTGAGAATAATATATTTTAAGGAGCGGTTGAATGAATTGGGCGAGTTTCTTGAATGATTGCTGTGTGTGAGGTCCTACCCTGGATGCTGGGACACAAAACCAAGAGACATACTCGTGCCACATAAACCCGCCAAAATAGCTCACGTCTTGATGGGGGAAAAGGCAACCCATTAGGGTTTACCCCAGGCTTTGATGCAAGTATGCGGCCAATATGATGGAAACACAGAAGGTGAAGATCTGAAGCCAGCCAAGGGATGGAAGGGGAAGGGTAACAACTGAACTAGAGGAAGGGCCTTCCACACAGCAAAAATTCAGGGGATCAGCCAGGGGACGGTGCCAGATGAGAATGGCAAGGAAGGAACTAGATAGAGAAGGACCCTGAATACACTGTTAGGAAGACCGAGTCTGTTCTCCTGAAGGTAATGACCAGTGGTTTTCAAGTAGGAGAGTGAGGTTTATCAGATTTGCATTTTACAAAGTCAACTTTGGCAGCTGCATCGACACTGGACTGGCGGCAAAGGCTGGAAAACGAGACACGAGACTACTGCAGGGGTCCCAATGAGAGAGCCTGAGACTTCAGTCCATTGCCAGGATTAATCCTAAGGATATTAACAAGGTAGCATGGATAGAATAGGACATGGATTGGACATGGGGCACTAAAGGGAAGCAAAGGATCAAGGACCAATCCAGAGTTCTGGTTTTAGACACTAAGTAAACGATGGTGCTTTTCATCAAGACAGAGAACAGAGAAGGAACAACAGGTTTCAAGGAAACACGAATCCAGTTTGGGATAAAATAATCTCAAATGCCTGTGGGCCATACTAGCAGAGATGCTCATTAGCACAAAACCATGTTAAAATAAGTCAAAATCCCTTACAAGGGAAAAACAAGGTATTTCTAATTGAGTCACCCCAACATAGCTGGCTCTTCAAAAATCAGCATGATCACAGAACACAGCAATCTAGAATGAATGTAACAGTGAAAAGCTCAAAAAGATAAAGCCTCAAATTGAAAAGTCTTTCACGTAGTATGGATTCTCTGCAATCTTTTAGCCATCTCTTCACCGAAAAGGGTCTTCAGAAGGCTCAGTAAATGTCAACAGGTTCAGAGCTCTAATTTGCCCAGTTCTCTGATGTCACAAGCACTGAGTGAACAGCTCCTAGGTACAATGTCGGGTAAAGTGAGGAATACCAAAGCAGACATGACCTTGCCCCTCATAGCAAGACGTCACCCCTGTGGCCAACAAGACATGGAAGGGACCACAACATACAATACCACCTGCTGGGAGATGAGCAATGAACAAAATGCCTTGGGAGCTTAGAGCAGGGTGGGCAGCAGACACAGTCAAAGTGAATAGTGGATAACAATACGGAATGAGTCCTTATTCAATTTTTGGTATTTTTTCATCATAGATCTTTTGCATTGATTTTTTTAAATATTTGTTTTAGAGAGAGAGGAAGCATGAGTGGGAGAGAGGGGTGGAGGTGGAGGTGGAGGTGGAGGTGGAGGTGGAGGTGGAGGTGGAGGTGGAGGAGGAGGAGGAGGAGGAGGAGGAGGGGGAGGAGGAGGAGGAGGAGAGGGAGAGAGAGAGAGTAAATGAATAGGTATCCCAAGCAGGGTCCATGCTCAGCACAGAGCCTGACATGGGGCCCAATCCCACAACCCCGGGATCATGACCTGAGTCCAAACCAAGAGTCAGACTCAACCTATTGAGCCTCCCTGGCTGAGGAAAAATTATCCAAATTTCAGATGAGACAGATAAACGACTAGGGTTCATCATGGCCAAATTGTGACTTCCTGATCCTCAATTACTCAAGTGTCTGACTTACTCTTCACTCTTCTCATGATTAGAGTCACCTCCCTCAAAACAAACCAAAAGCAATGATTAGTGCTTTCCTTTTGGGCAAATCCTCTATGGTGAATTACCAGGAAATAGATGATATTCTTTAGTTCGGATTTTACATTTTGTTTCATTGAAGGGTAATTTCCAGTGTAACCTAGGTTTTTTTTTTTTTTTTTTTTTTTTTTTCATTAAGACTATCCCTTCCTTCCATACCCCACCAGTTCTATGCATTTTAGAACCCAATGAAAATATTTTGAGCATAAAACGAAAATTGGAGTTTGCTGACTCCTCCGTTAGACCCTAAGCTCCCTGGAGTTCTTTCCAGAAAGCGCTCTGTTGTATCCTCAGGGCCTAGGCCTGTGCCCAGATCACAGTGAATATTTAATATACGTTTGCCCGAGTAATGTAAAATAGAAGATTCTTTAAGAACTACGGTAACAGTCACTTATCAAAACAAGTTAGAAGACATTTGCATTGTTTAACTACAGCGATAAGTTCTGATTGCTGTTTGATATCAACCCAGTCCCCACAAAAATTTAAGGCATGACTTTCCAACCCAGCTTCACTCAACTGTCAGCTTCTGATTGGTTCTTTACTAACAGAAGTTGCACAAACGGACCAGAGTCAGGGTACTTTATATCAATTCTCCGGGAAGAAATTACGCCTGCAAGTTCTTAGTAGCGAATGAAATTTTGAGCCATGTTTTGGCAGTTTATTCGTGATACTTTGATGACTAATGTTATTTGGAAATTACTCATTAAGAGTCTGGGAACGATGTGCACCAAACCCATTTGTGCCTCTGTGTGTGTATAATTGCTGTACACATTTCCTGGTGAAGGATAACTCAGGATATGTCTCTTCCACATCCGTGCACGTGCACACACGCGCACACACACACACACACACATGCATGCACACACCTTGTATCTATTATTTGAATGGTCTAGATTATGAATGTTAGGCAAGAAGTGAAGAATTCCATGAAAGTAGTAAGGAATGGCACCCACCCATCAACAGATTCAAAATTCTCTGTACTTCTCCGCCTAGGAAATGTCACTCCTCCACCCTCCTCTAAAGGTTGGTCACAGTTCCACTCAAAATCATGTGTAGAAAAGCTCCTGCCTACTGCTAGAGACTACATATTTTTAGAAGCTTTGGCTATTCTTGGAAAGTGTCATCCAGCTAGTGGCCCCACCTGACCTTATTTAGTTTATGAATTCTGATGAGCACATAGGTCAAAGTGTTACTGCTGTAAGTAGCATTTTAAATGATATTAATATACTCCCATAAAAAGTTAGCTGCCAAGACCCACAGTCGTAGACTCCAGTGTATAGGGAGTACAAAGAATATTTCAATACTGCAAGTAGTTTTAACGTAGCAGGCTGGTAGCTATTACCATGTGTATGTGTCCAGAGAGTGTGGGGGACGTTACCTGTTTCCTTCCAAAGGTACAGTGTTTAATTCCATCTAATAAATTATAGTTTACTTCCTCTCACTTTTACTTCCATGTAAATCAAAGACAGAGTCAATAATTACTTTCCCTTCTGTTGCTTTATTCTTGTAATGAAATAAAATCTCTTTGGACCTAGCAGGAACAAAAGGTACAAAAAAACGAATCTACTTTATAGCATAGTATTTTGTACCCTCTTAAAAATATGTTAACCAGGTTTACTGTGCGAAGAGGTAAGATCTTTAGCTAAGTTATTCTAAAATAAAAACCTAAGTGAGTTGAAAGCACAGAGATTTGGAATCAGAGGGAAAACCACCTCTACAGACATCCACATGTCTAGAGAGTATTTAAACTATTTCACTTTATAAACTTCAACGGGGGATGTGATTTCTGGTGTTCTGGCTTACAGAATCACTTGGGAATGAATAATTCATAGGCTTTTTACCAAGTCTCAAGTGTAAATCAGTCAAATATAGCAACATGATATTCATGCTGAATTTTTAAGTGCTTAAAAAATTTAGATGGAAACTTTCTCTAAGACAGCAGGAAGAAGAATGTCATCTTCCCTCTGTGCACGTTGCCCAGGCATATTTGCAGTCCTTACTTTAAAAGAGGATTTAATTAAACAATAAGCCAGTTATAGTCGCAAAAGTGAAGAAAAGAAAAACCACACCAAACTTTCTCAGTGTTATGTTTTCTTTATTAACATACTGATGTGAAACAGAAAAAGCAATCTAATAACAAACATTCCTTTGAGACATGTTCAGGGAGCAAAAGGACATCCACTTATTGTTCTGCCCATCCGATTGGTCCATATATGGCAATAAAGGTACAATAGACGGAAACAGGAAACAGACTGGCACGTCTGTAGTATCTTATTAGCTGCTAATGGATATCTGAGAAGAACACGCGTATAATGCTGAATCGTCGGGACCAATCTCCTAAGCAATCACTCTTAATTAGTGGGTTCTGTTTATAGATTCAACTTAGTGTACCCTTATGTATCAAAGAGATGAAGGCATCTGGAGAAAAAGAAATGAAGCTCTTAAAAGAAAAGTATTGCAAGATGTGGGAAGATTTCTCTTTGATGAAGCGAAACTTAATTTCTTGCCTTTCCCCTGCCTGGCATAAATGGACTTTGCCCTTTGCGGATGATTAAAGAAAAAGTAGGGGGGGAAAAATGTCCAAAGCTGGCTAGGTGTTAAAGTTATTCTTGTTATTTGCCTTGGGAAAACGTAGAGAAAGTCAGTGAAAACGAAACAATCGTGCAGGACAAAGATGCTCCCTCCAACTGTAACTCTAAATATTTCCAGGAGGTGCCATCCTGCCCCCTCCAACCAAATCAGCGCTTCAGAGATACAGCACCTGCATTCTGTGTCTGCCAAATGGGAAGCCACGGGGCAAAATGGGTGATGTGACCAGCTGTATCTCCATAAAAGAGAAAACAGAGAATGGTTTTTCCAGGCCAATCTACTCAAAAGAGATCTGAGTACATACACCGAGCCTCTGAGCCAATCGCCCACGGACTGTAAATGGAAAAATATTATGTAGATCAGCACCCTGCCCAACACACACCACGGACCGGCCTTTAAAAAAAGAGAGCACATTCCTTTTGGGCAGTAGATGTTTAATGTGTACATTGCTTGTTCCCACGTAAACAGCTGTACAGGCATCTCTCTTAGAGAGCGCCGCCACCGGGGTCCTGCCTCTCGTGTTGGTTATTCTTAAACCACTAGAAGGCTTGATTCCTTAAGCATTTCTCATTATTTTTGCAACACACTGTTCTATTCCCAGGAAAGTCAGAGAAGTTCTTTCCTGCTCTTGTGGAATTCTGTTTAAAAAGATCATTTTGAACGTACAAGCAGTGCACTAATGTGCAATCTGTGACTGTTTTCTCAAATGGTTCTACTCTGTGCATGCATAAGGAAACTGGGCTGGGTGTCTTACGAGGGTAAAGGAGAAAACTTCTGATTTGTCCAGGGTTTACCACGGGTCAGAATGGGCATGATTTCTTTACATCTGTTTCTCGGAATGTCCAGGGGTCTGTACATGAGCCTCTCCCTACTCCAAGTGTCTAAGCCAAGAGAAATAAAAAACTTGGCCTTTTCCTCCGTGTTGAGTGTCCAGAGAACAGACTGAGCGGTGCCAGCTTCAGGCACGGGGCTCTAACGTCGGGGCTCTAGGAGTTGGTCCTGGAAGGCAACTGGGGCTATAGACACAGGCTATTCTTGCCTGGGGAGGCCCCTCTTCCTCCTGAAACCAGTTCCAGGCTTGCTCTTCTGTCAGATGAGCCAGCCTCTTTGTTGAGCCTTTGCTCTGTTTTCACATGCTATGTGATCAATTTTTCAGATCTAAAGCTTAAGCGTCTTTGCAAATAGTTTTAATGCTCATGAATACGAGTGAGGCGCTTATAATTTCCTTAAGTTTATAAACAGCAGGCTTTTGAGAACCTGCTCTTTTAAGGCCTATGGCAGAGTTGCAGACAAAGAATGACACGCACAAATGGAGACACTCTTCACTGGAGAGAGCAATATCGCATCGTACACGCATTAATTCATGCACAGTTAAACTATATGGACTGTGGATGTGGGAGGTAAGTGGGAGACAGAAACAATCAATTTAAAGACTAGATGGTGATTGTCTTCTCTCTTTTGAGTTTGTGTTCCAGCACCAGGGTGAAATGGGGGCCTTAAATGTAGATGTGTTTACTTGGCCTACTTTCCCAGGCAGCTTTCGTGGCACGTATATGAACATCACCCCACTTAGGAGATAACAGAAATGGCTCACAGAAGTAACTTGTCCACAATCAAATTTTCTGGTAAAATGGTGGTCAGCTTATATGCTCTTTATTATATGCCATATACTATTCTGTAGGTTATGTATTTATATCTGTGTATCACTACGAGGGATTGTAGATGCCAAACCACACGTTAATGGTCTTTATGAATGATTTCATTTTCTAGGGTAATTTTGATAATACCCAATTGTCAATAGAGGCATTTGTCTTAGATTTTAGAACTTATTCCTGTGGAAGATTCAATACAATGCTACTCTATATACGTGTTTCCTACCTACTAAATCATCCTCCCCCCCTCCCTTCCCCCTCCTCTCTTCTAAAAGTATTCAAGTGGTAATTAATTTTTCTTCCCTGCTCAAGAGCTTCTGTATGATGTCCAGAGAAAGGTAATGAGATGGCCATGTCGCTAGACGGTTTTCAGTCCATCTCCAGAGGATTTCAGCATAAAATTCATTCCTTACTCCTATCTTGGGTCTTTCTACTGCTCAGAGGCTGTGAAGATAGACCAGACATGGAAATCAATGTTTGAAACGAGCTGAGATGACGGAGATACGCTGCAAAGAAAGCAGAGGAGACAGCTCACGACCCCTACGTTCACAGGCTAAGCTGTGGAAGGCTAGACATCCACGCTGTGGTTTTGAAAAGGCAATGGGAGTATCTAGCAATTACTTTCTAGGGAAAAGGGCCTAGGATGGCATTTTGGCAGATAGTAATTTCACTCAATCCTTTCAATAATGCTGAGAGCCAATGGAGCATTATCCATACTTTATAAATGAGGAACCGGAGGCACAGGGACAGTGAGCATGCTCAGGCCACAAAAGTACAAAGTTTTTACACAGGGTCTGAACACCTGCATTACCCACAGCACTGGCTGCTTCCATCAAGGAAAAATCACAGTCATTACTTAGGTTAGCGATCATCGCAGTATACATCGTAGAAATGACCCTCGATGCAAGTTAAACTAAAAGAAGATCCAGTCTTTGGAAGGGCCATCTCTCGCTGATCTAGCCTCACTGATTCAGTGGGATCTACCAGCCCAATAATGTTGTAACACATCCAAGTTATCACTTGTAAAAGCATTTAACAACTATTTTTGAAAAATAACTGCCATATTAGTCAACAACTACATTTTCTTTTCAAATTTCTGCCCAAGACTAATGGTAGTGATCTTGCTTCCAGCCAGGGCAATTTGTGCTTTTTACACTTGTCAGCAAAGGGCTTTCCGGGCTGGCTCATGGAGAAGGCTTACATCAATATATTAGGGTATGGATGCCTCTTAAACACTGCACCTTCTGTAACAGAGAAATATGTAGCTTACATACCCCCGTTAGGAATTCTTTTGGCTGCATGTAACAGAATTTCTGAATGGTCAAAGTAGTCAATGTATTTGACTTTGTTACATATATAACAGTCTGGAGACAAGGCAAACCAGGAAAGGAGTGTAGTTCAAGGAAATCATTGAAGACCCCAGATCCTCCTATCTTCTTTCTACCTTTACTAACATGTTCTGCCTTGTGGTCACAGATGGTCTGTACAGTCAATGCAGGAAGAAGAGAGTAAAAGGTGTGTGTGTGTGTGTGTGTGTGTGTGTGTGTGTATGTATATATATATATCGTTTACTAGGATAACCAATGCTTTCTCAAAAGGACTCTGAAGATTTCTGCCTAAGACTCATGAGGCAGAACCTTGCTGGAGGGGAACCTGAGAAAATGAGCTGCTTTCTAGCCTCTTTAGTGGAAGGCAATATGGGAGAAGAGGGTTAATATGGCTGTTGGCAATAGGTAGTATGTGCCTCATTGATGTACTGAGTGAAAAGAGTAATTTGTTTCAGACTGTTAATATCACACATTGTTTTGACACAGATTTAAACATACATGTTACCCTATTTTTATAGTACAAGAATTTCCAAAGCCTGATATGAAGCTTCATCTATACTTCCTTTATAATTTTTTTAATGTCTTATTTTTTGAGAGAAAGAGAGAGACAGAGTGCGAGCAGGGGAGGGGCAGAGAGAGGGAGACCCAAAATCCAAAGCAGGCTCCAGGCTCTGAGCTGTCAGCATAAGGCCTGATACGGGGCTCAAACCCACAAACACGAGATTATGACCTGAGCAGTAGTTGGATGCTCAACTGACTAAGCCACCAGGAGCCCCTATAATTACTTTTTAAAACTCTGGATCAGAGTCAAAAAATAACCAAAAGTGCTGAATTCATACGAACAGTACTTTCCAGTCACTTCCTTTGCCACTCATAGAATGCCTGGGTATCCCACAGTCAAGAGTTACTATTAACTTACAAACAAATGTCAGGTCTCACGTAATTTCTGGTTTAACTTCCATACCCAAGAAAAAAAAAAAATGGAAAGCCTTTGTGGTCCCAAACTGTCAATCTCCCTAGTTGCTAAAGCAACCATTTCTCTTTAATATGAAACTAGGACTCTTATTCTGAAAGTGAGACCTATCACTTCAACTCAATCCCCAGGAAAATCCACATCACAGAATAGTCATACGCTCTAGACCAGAAAAAACTTCAGAATTCCTACTCTAGATTTAACTTCTTTCACCAGCATATAGTTTTCCCAAAATGTGGCTATGTCTCAAGGGACTTCCCTGACATGGATATCCTAGCCTAGGTATTAAGATACTACCGGACAGGTAGCATTTAATGGAGGAAACAGGAAAGTGAGGGCAACTGTGGGAAAGACGATGGGAAAGACGATCGCTTGGAGTGCTTATTAAAAATATAGATTCCCGGGCCTAAACCCGGAATAGAATCCGTTTGCAGGCAGAGGCCTGAAAATCCGCTTTTCTTTCTTTAACAAGTGCCCTAATACATTTTTACCATCTGTAGCTCTCAAACCTGGCTGCTCATTAGAGCAGAGAGAACCCAAACTATCAGAACATGCGGCCCAGCATTACGTTTTTAAAAACCTCTCTGGTAATTATACTGTACAGATCTGACCAAGGCGGGGGCTATGACATAGAGATCCATATGTTAAGTACAACAGCTTAGAGAAGGAGTTGAGGCAGCCAAAGGAATGAAATCAGGGGTCAAACTATAAGCTACAGGCCAAATCCTGTGTTCTTCCTGTTTTGGAAATAAAGTTTTATTGGAACACAGCGATGTCGTCTTCACATGTTTTCTACGTAGTGGCGGCTTTCTGTCCAACCATTGCAGAGCTGAACAGCTGTGAAAGATCCCATGTGGCCCACCAGGGCCCAAATATTTACTCTATGGCTCTTTGGAGAAAAAGTTGACCAATCCCTGAACTCAGGAAGCACCTGGACCATAGGTAGTTAACATATTAGGATATTCCAGCACCAATAAACTCTGATGATACGTAAGGCATAGTGCTGAGTGCTCCGTGCCTACTAACTCAATCTTCATTTTCCCAGTAAGGAAATTGAAGGTACGAGAGGTTGAAAGACTCATATAGGGTCACAGAGCTGGCAAAGGACAGGGTCAGGATGTGAATGCAGGCTGTATGACTCCAGCACCTCAGCAGGTCCCTTTTAAACTGGATTAATATGGTCCTTAGGCATGACTTCTGTGACAAGGCGTAAGAAGAGCAAGGGTGACTCAAGAGGACAGAGGGATGAAAAATCCAAGCCACTTCTTGTCTTTTTCCTTGCACCTCAAGTCCACTGGAGCAGTCAGACTGAAAAGGATTCATTCTTTTCTCAAGCTTGAAAAATGGTAAGTGCTGAACTGTACACTTCCTTTTTCTTCTGGAAATTTACAATGTTCAATATGACTAACTCTATAAGCTGGAGCTCTAAGAATCACTCAAGGCTCCCAGACATATGGCATTATGATCACTTCCTTGGCTGCATTAAGCCTCACACCCTTAATTTGTTCTGTGATATATTCAATATGTTCCCAGTTTTCCACAGGGTCAGCAGGATAGACAGTTTGCTGGTAAAGATTAGACATTATTCTGGAATCTCCATTTGCTGTGGCTGTTTGTCAGGGGAACAGCGGAGCAGTTGCAAGGGAAGAACATGCAGCCATTAAACACAGAGGAACAAAGATCATGCAGTGGCTGCTAAGACAAAAATAGCCATTTTATTGTCAATATTTTGCTTTACAGGGATCCAATAAAGCAATTGAAACATATAAATTATAGGCTGAGATAACCTAGCCCACAAAAGAGCCTTAGGGGTAGTTTTCTGGATCACCTGCCACTCACAGTAGGGCACACATCATCTTAGGAGCAAGGACAAAAGCCACAAAAAGCCTGTGCTTCTCTAATCAATTGGTACTCCAAAATTTTGTATTCCTAAAATTAGGCACATTATATGCCAAAATGCTAATCAAACAAAGTAAATGAAGGGTGAACAGAGTCCTGAGTCATGCTCTCCCACCAAGATTTCTCCATTGATTAATTATTCATTGACCTATATAGCCTTGAGATGCCTGGCCACAAGCTCATACTGTCTGGAAATCACATTCTAACTGTGTTTGTTACTACTGCATGACAGACATGTAAAATGTAAGGCCATTGGTAAGGCCGACAATGGTCTTACTCACCAGTGCAAGAGCTAGACTAGGTCTACCCAATGTTCATATCAGTTAAGACAAGCCTGTTTAGGATCTGACACCATGCAGGTTTTATCTGAAGCATGTTCCATTTAGCAGTGGAACTTTTCGTTTTTGGTCTTGCTATATCACATTGGTGTTTTTTCTTTTTTTAATGTTTAATGTGGATTTGATCTGAATTCTTTAATCAGAGAACTTTGGTCTCTGATTCATTGATGACCCTCTCCTCCCTCACCACTCTACACTTTGGGAATAGCTTTCTTTGTAGCCCCCACCTCTAACTCTACTCCAGAACCTTTTTCCATGATGCTTCTCTCTGTCTCAGGATGCAGAAAGGACTACTGACCTCTCTTCACCCAAAGGGTGGCAACCTCTTCTCTACATTCCAAGGGAGCAGTAATCATTCATCTGAATGGTTTCCAAGTGAGGTCACAAGCATAGATGACCACCAAGGACCTAAAACCTTACAGCTGATGTTACAATCGACAAAGTCCAGATTTAGGCAATGATGAAGGCTGGAGAGAGAGGGAACGGGATGTTCCAAGGGTCTGGTTATCATTCCTCATAGCACACAGAGCCCTAGAAAGGCAAAGCAGAGAGTACACCCTCCCCTAAGAATACATTCAAAGCCTGCTCTAGATTTGGCAGACTCCTTTTCCTGGGCAAATGGGGAAACCAACATGGGCTATACGTTTGGTGTATTTGCTCTCCAAATAGTTTTCTTTTCCCTTCTGCCAATGAACCCTAGTTTGCCTCATTTCTCTTCTCTGAACCTCTTCCCAATTTGTGCTGGTTGAAATCCTGATACACCATTAGCTTCCCAGTTCAAATATCTACTCTCTTTAAGAAGGCTCTTTTAATGATGCTGGCTTCTTGATTCTGTACTTTTTTTTTTTTTTTTTAATTTTTTTTTCAACGTTTTTTATTTATTTTTGGGACAGAGAGAGACAGAGCATGAATGGGGGAGGGGCAGAGAGAGAGGGAGACACATAATCGGAAACAGGCTCCAGGCTCCGAGCCATCAGCCCAGAGCCTGACGCAGGGCTCGAACTCACGGACCGCGAGATCGTGACCTGGCTGAAGTCGGACGCTTAACAGACTGCGCCACCCAGGCGCCCCGATTCTGTACCTTTTTTAAGCCTCCTGAGCTATTCTGCTTTGTCTTAGCTTTCTAGACACTTCTGTTGAATCGCCTCTGCAAGTAATCTAATCCTGAGACTAGAAACATTGCATAGTTACTCAATAAATGTTGCTGAATGTCTGAACTGAAGGTGGTCAATGCCAGGTGATTCTGCCTAGGTGGATTAAGAGGAGGAAAAATTGGTTTCAACAATAAAAATTTCTCTTCTAGGACCATTGGCTTCTGAACGTTCATAAGTATTTTAAGGTGAACCAGCACAATTTCACCCATTTAAAACTGGAGGAAAAATAAATGAACATTGATAAACTGATTGCTTGGCTTTAGACACTGTGCTTTCTTCCCCCTTAGTACCAGGCATCTTAGGTTTATTACCTCACCCCTCACAACAGCTCAGTGAACAGAGCAGGAAGTTGAGGACACAAAGAAGTTAAGCCACCTATTTCCAGACGTGCAATTCCAAGGGCTGAGACAACATTTCAACCCATGCAGTCCAATTCCAAAGAGGGAACTCATCTACTGAGTTATACTGCTCATAGACCCAAAGGCTAGGTCCTTCGCGGTTCAGTTCTAGGTCCTTCTGGCCTTGTGTTATCACGGAAGGAAGGTAAAGACCTAGAAGAGGCTAACGAGCCTTTCTGTGGGCAACCTCGGGCGAAGGAGGAGGGCCACAGAGCACCGTTAGGATTGCAGATGACTAGTTCGCACAGCGAAGCGTCCAGGGACCCAAATCTAACCTGACTTTGTATGACACATACTTTCAGGAGCCTCCCCACAGAGGCTGCATTATTATGGATTGAGTCAGGTAGCCTCAAGCTCAATCTAAAGACTAGGCCAACCTAAATTACACAGCTGAGGTAAGCTGCATACTAAAGTGGTTTTAGGAACGTTAAAGAGGGGGGAAGAAAAGCATACGAATGGTAAATCTAGTCGGGATTTATACAAGAAATCCAACTCTTAAAGTGCTTCAGCAGTTCATCTTCCTTCATCATCCCTCACTGTCAGAGGAGCTTAGTGGCTGCCTCTTTCCATTTGCCTCCATGCATTAGCAGCTGCTGGCTAAATTATAACCTCAAGAGACTGCTAGTTGAGTCGAGAGCGCGTGTCTAGGTAAAGACTCCAGAATGGCGAAGTGAGCAAAGAACTCATTGGTGAGAGACGATTTACCTACTATCGGTGGATACTCCAGGCCAGCTTCTACTGAGAATAAATGCCCTCCAGCTAAAGACTTAACCTATCAGCATGCCCCAGTATTCAATTCATCCTTCAGCAACAGTCCAAAAGATTCATATCACTGGTGTGACATTAAAAATAGTCATGTATGTTGCATGCATGTATCATGGTCTCTGACATCGGATCCGCCCACGCAGCAAGAGCCTTAGACATAGAGATGGCTCTGGTCTTCTGTACTAAACAGCTCAAAGCCCTCAGTGGCCCCATCGTCTCACTCATCTTGACCACGGGTCCTGAGATAAAGCACAAACCAGTCTGCTGTGGACTGCAGCCTGTTTGCGGACGATCACGCTCTGCTCTGGGTTCCTGCAGGCTCTCCAGGAGGCAGCGTGACCTCTTAAAAAGGCAGAAACACCAATTGCCTCCTTAACCCGAAGTTACCTTTCCCCAAAGCTAATGATAATGGCAAATGTATGTGTTCTCAGATATGCCCTCGACGGGCTATTCAAAAAAATAATAGCAGTGATTTCCTGCAACGGAGGAGAATTGCAACACCAAAGCAGAGTGCACAGAGATCACAGCTGTGCCTCATGGTATCACTGAGAGGAGTACTTGAACTACGTGTTGGGCAGAGTTTACAAAGAGGCAGAGTATGACTCCTCAAACTTTAATGCGCATGTGAGCCACCCGGTGAACATGTTAAAATGCAGAATCTGATCCAGGAATTCTGGGTCCAAAGATTCTGCATTTCTAACAAGCTCGCACAGAAGGCCTATGTGACTGGTCCTCAAGCTATACTTGGAGTGGCAAAGCTAAGAATCCTGTGTCTATATATATATCACCAGGAGTATTAATATTTCCGACGCCTAGTCTTACAACCCGTAAATCTGTCACACACCACATGGACCTCACTCATCACTGGGCTGCCTGTAGAAGGTAAAAGACACACTTCAATCATAAAAGCAACTTCATTTGATGAAAATCTGGAAGGGGCACCGGGGTGGCTTAGTCGGTTAAGTGTCTGACTCTTGATTTCGGCTCAAGTCATGACCTCATGGTTCATGAGTTTGAGCCCTGTTTGGGCTCTGCACTGCCAGCAGGGAGCCTGCTTGGGATTCTGTGTCTTCTCTCTCTCTGCAACACCCTCCCTCAAAATAAAGAAACTTAAAAAAAAAAATCTGTGTTGGGATGAGCACTGGGTATGATCTGTAAGTAATGAATCACTAAACTCTACTCCTGAAACCATTATTACACTATATGTTAACTAACTTGGATTTAAATAAAAGGAAAAACAAATCTGGATTTCTCAAATTGATTTTGTACCTCTTAAAAAGGAACTCACTCACTTTAGGACTCCTGGAAGTAAAAAATCCCTCTATTAGGAAAATAAGGGTTTATTTTTAAAAGTTCTACTTTGAGGGGGTGCCTGGGTGGCTCAGTTGGCTGAGTGTCCAACTTATGCTTGGGTCATGATCTCATGGTCTGTGGGTTTGAGCCCCGCGTCAGGCTCTGTGCTGACAGCTCAGAGCCTGGAGCCTGCTTCAGATTCTGTGTCTCCCTCTCTCTCTGCCCCTCCACCACTCTTCTTCTGTCTCTTAAAAATGAATAAACATTAAAAAATCTTTTAAATATCCAAGTATAAGAAACCACTCACAAAATGGCAAAAATCTAAAATTGGGATATTCTAAGTTAATACCACATATTTGGCTAAATCTGTCACAGTCTTTAAGCTTTTAGCTACGCCCAGACAATCGGCTGGTAGCAGGATTTCAGTGGAGTCTACCCTCCAAAGAGTCTCTGAAATTGGCAAATCATTCTACCTACTAGTGGCCACCTGGGAAGTGAATGAATTGGGTCAGTACAAATAGGTCAGGTGCCTCTTCGAAAGTCACTAGAGATACGACGTTAAGCTAAAAACAAGTCAAAGGAATCCAGAGTTGGTTCTGTTTGTACCATTCTTACACATCTAGTGTATTTAATTCAGATGCTGGCAGAACGTATATTTGTCAGTGTCAAAAGTTATCCACAGAGAAGCACGGATCTTTCGAGAATATTTACCAGTTGCCTGGTATTCTATGACTTTTATCCCTACAGTGTTTGTGAACCTTCTCTCAAAGAACCGTATCTTGGGGCACCTGGGTGGCTCGTTCAGCGAAGTGTCTGACTTCGGCTCAGCTCATGATCTCACAGTTCCTGAGTTCAAGCCCCACATCGGGCTCCATGCTGAAAGCTCAGAGCCTGGAGCCTGCTTCGGATTCTGTGTCTTCCTCTCTCTCTCTCTGTTCCTCCCCTGCTTGTACCCTGTCTCTCTCTCTCTCTCTGTCAAAAATAAATAAACATTAAAAAAATAAAAAAAAACAACATATCTTACACAGGATATGATAAAAGATACGTTTTTAAAATATAGAACTCTTATTAATTAGTAATTCTAATTTAATCGGGTTAAGGTTGAAATGAATTCTTTTTTTGCTTATATGTGGCCTCAGTTAAAAATAGTA
The DNA here is from genome assembly GCF_018350215.1 of Panthera leo. Taxonomy (NCBI): domain Eukaryota; kingdom Metazoa; phylum Chordata; class Mammalia; order Carnivora; family Felidae; genus Panthera; species Panthera leo. Next base: position 141,221,438 of record NC_056687.1, on the reverse strand, counting down.
ATCTATACAGAAAAATGTTTGTGTATGTGGACAATTTCTATATATCATTGATAATTAGTGTAACAGCATAAAATAATCTCAAAGAGCCACCTTGATTTTCTGTTCTTAGAAACTAATACTGTTTTTACAGCTCCCCTCATGTTTAAACATATCCAGAATAAGGACTCATATTGCTAATGAGAACAGTGGGCACCAAACTTAAATAGAAACAGTAAGACATAAATGCGAGTTGAGTATCTGTCTGTTTTGCATTACCCTGTATACCTTGGTACAATAAACAGGGGCAGGGGCTGAGTGAGTGGCCTATTTGAACCAATGTTCAACCTAGAAACTGGAAACATTTTCTTCTTCTACTTCTTCTGTTTTTTTTTGTGTTTTTTTTTTTTTTTTTTTAACTTCGCAGTTAAGGTGCTCCTTTTAAAAGGATGTATCATAGCCTGGAGGCAAGATATAAACAGCTAACTTTTAGTAATTTCTTCACGGCCATGTCTGCTTTCATCTCCATGTAACTGTAACTTGAGCATTCTCCACCAGTCTCCAATTGCCTCCTGACTCCTGGCCATGCCAGATGTTGGAGAACTGCTTGAAAGAAAGGCTTGACGTTCCCTGAAGACTGGAATACCCTGTAACCCTAAGGTATATCATCTGAAGTCAAAACAAAGCTTTTTTTTTGACTCGTTCTGCTTCGAGTCTTTTATTTCTTCAGTTGTCTCACCAGGAATCTCATGAATGAGATCTCAAAATTGATCTGAGGTGAAAAGGATGTTTTGAGTACCTTTTTACTCCTGTGTAGACAATGGCTATTTCAGAGACTTCTAGTCTTTCAAAAGCAGAAGCTTCTTTTAAACTCAAGGAACCCTTGCTTTTAGGTCTTACAAAATAGCTCCACCTCTCACTCAAGGCTGAAGGATAAAAAGACAGAGGTAATCAGGGATTAAAATGAGGGACTCTCTGGCAGACATTCTTTAAAAAATGCCAGTGGGACCTTAACACTGAGTATGTGGCTTCTTATTACACAAGTTATTTAAATGGCAATAAACAAAGCTGCAGCTAAGAGGCACTCACAGGTCTGGTAAATTTTGCTCTAAGGTATTAATTTCCACCAGAAATACAGAATTACAGTCAAATTAAAAAAATACATTTATAGTTTATAAAGCTCTTCAAACTTCAACACCCATGTGGAAAATAAGATTATTTATGGAAATCAAAACTTCTTCGCTTTCTTCATATCTGATAAAACCGATTTCACTCAGTTTTTCTATAAGTCACTGTAAAATATTAATAAACAAACAACCCAAACCAAAACCTTACTGTACACACTATCCAGTGTTCCTGAATCTCAACATCACCATGCTTTTTAAAGGTAAGGCAAAGAAAACAAAAACCACAGTCTTTGCAAAAGCTCATCTCAGTGTTGAAGCAGAAAACATATCTTATTTCACCAAGATATATTCCATGTGAGAAAGGAGAAATTATAACCATTCTAGCTATATTCAAAATTTCTTGAATTTTAACTTCTTTTTTTTTTTTTTTTTTTAAATTTTTTTTTTTCAACTTTTTTTATTTATTTTTGGGACAGAGAGAGACAAAGCATGAACGGGGGAGGGGCAGAGAGAGAGGGAGACACAGAATCGGAAACAGGCTCCAGGCTCCGAGCCATCAGCCCAGAGCCTGACGCGGGGCTCGAACTCAGGGACCGCGAGATCGTGACCTGGCTGAAGTCGGACGCTTAACCGACTGCGCCACCCAGGCGCCCCCTGAATTTTAACTTCTTAAAGCTTGTTTTCCTTGGCTATATAAACCCATTCTTTTATTTATGTATTTATTTATATTTATTTAAAAAATTTATTTATTTTTGAGGGAGCGTAAGCAGGGAAGGGGCAGTGAGAGGGGGACAGAAGATCTGAAGAAGCGAGCTCTGCAATGGGTTGAATATGGGGCTGAAACTCAGGAACCGTGAGATCACCACCAAAGCCAAAGTCAGATGCTCAACAAACTGAGCCACCCAGGTGCCCCTAAACCCATTCTTTTAAATACTACTTAAGCACAGTAAACAAACACACAAAAACAAACAAGCAAAAAATAATAACGTTTAAAACGGTGGAAAAGTCCAGTATTTGAAGAAAACAATAAGATTTTGGTCTACATTAAAAAGTCTGAGACTAATGTGCCTTTGTCTGAAAGCAGTATTTGAGCACCTCACTGATTACACAGCTTGAAAATCCATCTGCTATTCCTGAATACATTTTTTCTAGTTTATTTATTTTGAGAGAGAGAGAGGGAGAGAGTGCGTGCCCGCCCAGCATGAGCAGGGCAGGGGCAGAGAGAGAAGGAGAGACAGAATCCCAAGCAGGTTTCATACTGTCAGCACACAGAGCCCAAGGCGGGCCTCAATCTCATGAACCTTGACATCATAACCTGGGCTAAAATCAAGAGTCAGATGCTTCACAGACTGAGCCACCCAGGCACCCCAATACTTTCTATTTCAACAATCTAGGGACAAAGAAATTGTTGGCTCTTTTGGGCTCTCAACAAATTTGGTATTCAATGCCATTAACAATCACAGCCCAATCTAACACACCAAATATATATCCTCCTGTTTCCCCACTGAACTATCTGTACAGGGTACCACCAATCCCTCGTCCAACATTCCCGGACCAAATTTTAAGTCAAAGATGGTTCTTCCGAGGTCCTCTTTTTCATCCCCAAATTCTCCCCATCATTAAGCACTGAAATGAAGCCCTATCACCCCTATTAAACTATCTCTACCCAGTTCATCACAATGCCTGTTATATGTACTATTAATTGGAGTCACAAAACACAGGTTATATTCCGTTTCGTGCTGGTTTTCCTACTGAGGTCTTGTATGGCCATTTCAATCATTGTCACTAAGTGGCCATGCATTATATTTTCAGGCAGTAATCTAACAATGCAGAAATCCAGGTGAAACAAACCTGGATTATGAAACAAACCAGTTATGAAACAAACCAATCCAACATGCTCTATGGGCAATGTTTATCAAAATATAGGTACACTAATTCAGGTTAAAAGATGAAGCACATTTTCCCCAACGAACCATATATTCAAAGAGGGACCGCATAATGAATTTTTATACAACCATCTCTTAATTGAAAACTAAGGGAATTTCTTTTATGTAAAAGCATAAAGACAAGAGCTTATATAGATGCATTCTGGACCTAGCTCTTGGTGAGTATTATCAGGCAGATGTATCTACTACCTTTAATAGTGCCTTCAATAAGCCCTTAGGATAAAACATCCCATCACGACATATGCCAGTCAAGGGTTCAGCCTATTCTCTTAGCATTCTCAGAGACCAGTGGGCCCAAAATACTTCATATTCTGGGAGTTTTAGACTGTATGTTACTCCTGTATTACAAAAGGAGCCAGAAATAAAAACTGCTCAGTCCAAAACGGTTGGGTCAGACAAGGTGTAGTTCCATATACGAATATTGCTTATCCTTTCAAAAGCCAAGACTTTTCGTACACACATTTGTGTATAAAATATTTAAAATTTTATACTTTACCCTTCAGGAATTTTTTAAAGATAACAAGGTTTTTTTTTTTGTTTGTTTGTTTGTTTCTCCCCCAACGAATTAGTTTTGGCATAATGAATGCTCTCCACGATACTGTGACATTCTCTGGAGTTTGCCCTAAATTCAGCTTTTCCCCGTGGTAAATGGCCCCAGGTTGATACGTTTTTATAGTTCTACTGTCCACTTTTTCTACTTTATTTCATTTTTATTTGTGCTTCATACACTTCCTGTCTCAAAATAAAAAAAAAAAAATGACTTAATGCAGTACTTGCTTTTAAAAAAAAGTCTTGGCTCTCTTTTTCCTACCATTTAGTTTTGTCTTCTCACTGACATCAATGTGTTTCTGGCTTTCCTGGCTGTCTTATTTTATGCACAGTCGTTTAGGTGAGAGTCCCAGCGTGACGCAACCTACCCTCAAAGTGTTTGACAACACTTATGACGTCACCAGGAATCATGTGTAGCAGGGGCTAACATTTGTCATTCTAGGTTTTTTCTACGTCCCTCTGCTCCTTCAGCTGGCAGATATTTACCTTTCCTAAAAATCAGATGTCTAGATAAGGGGGACTATTTCTCTGATTCCCAAAAAAACAGCAACGATGTGAAGAACGCTTTAGAGCTGTGTTGTCCAATGTGGGAGCCACTGGCCACATGTGTCTATTTAAATTAAAATAGAATTAAAATAAAAAATTCAGTTACTCAGTTGTAGTGACTGTATGTTACTCAACAGCCACATACGGTTAGTGGCTACTTTATCAGATGGTAGAAAAAACATTTCGAGCATGACAGAAAGTTCTGCTGGACAGTGTCACTTTGGAGGATTAGGAGAAACAGGTTTCCAGGCCGGTAAAAATTAGAGACTACTTAAAGGAAAGAAATGATGGGCTCCAAAGGACCTTTATGGTGCCTGTACTAAATTTTCCTTACCTTATATTTAAGCAATGGCATCACAGAATTTAATCTTCGTGTAGTATTAGTAACTTAAAAATTCATAGAATAATCCATTTATGGGGGAAAAGTCTATTTAACAGCACAAGAGCTTCAGGTATGATGGTGGTTTTAGGATTCAGACTAAGGGAGAGGCGGTGACCGTTCAGGTGAGATCCATTCCAGGCTACAGTCTGTTTCCTCAATAATGGATATGAGGACTTTAGAAAAAGCATATATCAGGGTGCTTGAGTGGTTCAGTCGGTTACACGTCTAACTCTTGATTCTGGCTCAGGTCATGATCTCATGGTTTGTGGGATCGAGGCCCGTGTCAGGTTCTGTGCTGACAGGGCAGAGCCTGCTCGGGATTCTCTCTCTCCGTCTCGTTCTGCCCCTCCCCTGTTTGCTGGCTTGCTTACACTCTCTCTCTCAAAATACACATTAAAATAAAATAAAGCATAAATCTGGTTAAAAAAAAAAAAAAGAAAAGAAAAGAAAGAAAAAGAAAACTCAATTCTAATCCAATATGGACCTTACTTTTGGGGCCTTTTGCCCCTAAAGTAAACCATGTTGGCCTTTGAACTACAGTATAATACTAGAAACATATTATGTCTTCTTTATGATTTTCTTCACATTTTATTTTCTCTAGCTTATTTTATGGTAAAAATACAGTATATAAAACATGTTAACACACAAAATATGTGTTACTCCACAGTTTATGTTGTTAGCCACAAGGCTCCTGGTCAACAGTAGGCTGGTAAATTTGGGGGGAGTCACATTTACACGTGGATTGCCAACTGCATGGAGGGTCAGTACCCCTAAACCCTGTGTTGCTCAAGGGTCAATTGTATTCTCTTAATGGGAAGAATAAAAAATCAGGTTTTCAGAGAAATTAAATATTTTAGTTGACAAAGAGTAACGACATATGTTATCGTACTAGCTATAATACCTTTGAATGATTACTATGTGTCAGCAGTCCACACACATCAGCTCGTTTTATTCTTATAACAACCTTTTAAGAAGATACTTGAATGGCCCTTGAAGAACAGAGGCACAGAGAAGATAAGAAATTACCCAGGGGACAGTTAATGAGCAGTAAAACCTGGACTGTAAGCAGGCAGGCTGACTCTAGAACCTGTGTCTTCACCATTTTCATCTTTGAAATTCTTGGCCAGCTAAAAGATTTCATACAGTTCTAGAATTCTACTAAGTATCATTTACTATTTCTTTACCGGCTCAGAAAACAGTGCAGATGTTACCAGATCTCCTCATTTTTAGCATGAACAACAATTTTTACTGAACTAACGACTGTACGAATGTTGATGCCAAAGAGATTTGGTTAACAAAAGATAAGGCAACTGGTCGACTCCTCTACTTTGGCACTAGGCAGAAAATAGAAAATTAGAGCGTGAAGAGCAGGATTGACAGGAATTGCTGCCAGGAAAGGAATGCTCTTTTAAATAATGGCAAAATGGCTTCTTCTTCTTCTTCTCCTTCTTCTTTTTTTTAAACAAAAACAGTACTCCCTAGGAAATCTCAGTTTTTGTTTTTGTTCAACCAGGACTGTAATATTTAATTAACTTCACAGCTGGATCAACATATTGATGATATTTTATACTCATTTTTCTTAAATGTTTCAGTGGTAACGATCTTTCCACCAACCCTCCCCCCATTCCTCCCCATTGACACATACACTTCTTTTCATCAGTGCTGATCGGCCTTTTGTCTTAAAATAGGTAGATTTATCTTTGCCCAAAACTCTATCCCATCTTCATGAGGCTGTTCTTTGAGTTCTTTAAAGGGTGTAGGAAAAACAACGAGAAACCAAACCTAAGGATCGTGTGTGGTTACAGAAAACAATGTCTTTAAAAATGAGTATAAGTTTACAAAGAAAGGTTGACTTTTATGATTTGAGTGAAGTTTTTTGATAACTTAAGAGACATACAAGATACTTGGGATTTATTTTCAGCTCTGCCTTAAAGCAAGGAGGCAGTAAACCACAGGCCATTGATTCTAAGCCACAGATTTGCTCCCTTTTTAATATTTCTGCTTCAATCCCCGTCGTTGAGGGTGATGATGTGTTGTGGCCGTCAGTACCTATGTGTGCACCTCAAAACTTGGGGAGTGGGTACCAGAGACTTGAATAAAAAATCCAAAAATAGTGGAGCACTTATTTAAAATATGCAGTATCCTAGGGGCGCCTGGGTGGCTCAGTCGGTTGAGCCACTGACTTTGGCTCTGGTCATGATCTCGCAGTTCATGGGTTCGAGCCCCGCGTGGGGGTCTGTGCTGACAGCCCAGAGCCTGGAAACTTTCGGATTCTGTGTCTCCCTCTCTCTGCCCCTTCTCCGTTCACGCTTTGTCTCTGTCTCTCAAAAAAGAATAAACGTTAAAAAAAAAAAATTAAAATATGCAGTATCACCAGTGTTGTTGACAAGAGAAAGTATGATACTCTTGGGGAGACAATTGGTGACTCTGAGTTGAAAAGTCATCGAGAAGAGTCAGTCTTTAAGTGTAGAGATGTTTAGGGACATCTTCACCCGTTTATTTCACTTCTACTTTCCCTATTACACATGGCTATGTTTTATATCTGACAAGAACCTATGAATAAAATAAGTCCAAAAGAACTCTCTTAATGAATTAGAAACTTTTAAGCGGTAAGAAGCATAGTGCCACAGTTTGATTAAACAATATTGTTCTCTTTCTTAGTGGACATACATAAAATAATGGTGTATCTTACAGTGATACCATCTCGGATGTGATGAAATACCGTAACATAGTGACTTAATAAATCAGTCAAGCCTAGGGTAAGTCCTCAATCTCCTGCTCATTACCCGTGAGTCCTTGGATGAATTCCTTCACATCCCTGATTTTTAATTTTACCATCTTTCAGATTAAAATATAAAAATACTTATCACAGGGTTTTTGTGAGGATTAATGAAATAATGTAGGAAAAACACCTTAGCCCAATGCCTAGCACTTAATGAGGACTCTCTAAATGCTAGCTCCTGCTAGGATTATATGTATTAATATGAGAAAGGTACAAAATGTTCAGATGCTGAGTTTTCATAATTGTCAAGTTGAGTCTAAAACTTCCTGTCTGATCTCATAGGGCTGTTGTGGTGTTCAAATGCAGTAATACCTATGAAATTGTTTGTAATTATAGTAGCAAAGGGCACCATTGAACAACAAAGACACCATCTTCCATGGCTATGAGCGCCTTGGTACAAAAAGGACATACTCCCTGGGTTCAAGCCAAGATCTAAAGAAGTAAGACATTGAAACTTTTTCTGGGGTTTAGAAGAGGAGAACCTGGCATGAGATCCTTTCTTCCTTCCATTTATAAGATTTTTAAAAATTGAGTATCAGTTAGGTTTAATGTGTCGAGATTGTATAACTGGTGAAACTGAAGGATGTGTGGCATGCAAGAACCTGATTCTAGATGGATCTACAGCCTTTAGGCCCCTGCTTGGCTCCAATCCCTCCTCTTCTCCAACCTCACCATCTTTTGCGCCCCTGACCCCACCTCCTACCCTTTCTTCCAAGAGCCTGTGATTCCCTCTGGCTCCCTTCATCCCAAATATATTTAGCACCGCTAATGGTAAGAAACGTCTCAGCTCCATGTTTTGTTTCCCTCAATCCTGGGGAGCGCTAGGAACGGGAAGCGGAAGGAGGGCTGATCTTGGCACTCAGTCTCAAATTAGAATTGTAAACATGTTTGGGGCCTTGTCTTCTCTCCCACTGGCTAGCCTGGCAAGTGGCTGTACCATTTCCCTCCCTTGAAATGTTTCTTATGGTGACCAGGATCCATGATAGACTTTTGGTTCCTGAAATCTAAAACCTTTGCAAACGTATTTTTCTAAGCAGATGAGGAACTTCGAAAAATTACAGCACGCCAGACGGGTTTAAACAATTCATCTGGTATGTTGAAGCTAATTAGACATGCAACATATACACTGCCATGATAAAAATGTACAGAAAGGGCATTTTACAAACAATGTGACCATAAAACCCTACATGTGATAAAAAAATGTTTAAAAAGGAACAAGGCTGTGCCAAATTTATTTTCCAAAGCCCATTATTTTGAGTGTGAAATCTGCAGAAGGAGCCAAGTCACCGAAGAGCTTGATGTTAAAGAGTGAAGGACTCAAGGGAAACACAAAATGATTAGCAGCTCGGGAGGAAGGTGTGGGCCTTCATTGGCTCTGGTTGTCCTTGGCTCTAAGCTTGGGAGCTTTTCTCAACACGTGGCTTACTCTGTCGGCACCTCACCTCGCATAACTTTGGGTCTTATTTCTGCACGTGTCCTAAGATCTCAATCAACCCTCCCTCCAGGCTTGCTTTCCAGAAGACAAAGAAGTTGATTTCATACACGTCAACAGAGAGGCTTGGAAGAATTAATGATATGTATTTCTAAGTCAGTTGGGACACGGTGGTATGTTACAGGTTGGAGAAGCAAGGATGCACAATTTGTTTGTTCCCAACTGCCAGATCAAGCATTTTCTATTAGCAAATATGGCACTGGGGATATAATAGGATGACTGAGACAAGACTCTGGCTCTTAGAATTACTGCAAGGAAGTCAAGACATTTACAACGGTAATTGTAATAACTGGCAATGCTCAGTGTTGATTTTGAACAGAAGAATCAAATCTTCCCCACGTTTTTTTTTTTTTTTTTTTTTTTTTTTTTTTTTTTTAATATACTAAGGCTTAATAGGAGATGTAATACTAGGGCAGCAAGAGTGAGAGACAAAAAGAAACACAGTGAGGCAGGGAGGAAGGAGAATAAATGCAAAACCCTGCATTACTAATCTGGCCAGTTTTTAAAAAATAGCACAACACGCTCAGTCTTTCTGCAAAAGTTGTGCAAGAAAACAGCACCTCAGAACAATTCTTTGGCCTCTGATTGTCAAAGTTATTTGCACAGGGTATTATTCACCTGACAACGCATTTCCTACTAGGACTTCAGCTGGAAGTATTCAGGGAAGGCTGCATGTGGGAGGTGAGGTTTTAGCTGGATTTTACAAGATGAGTAGTGTTCTGGTAGATTCTGAAGGAGGGAGGGCACTCCAAGCAAAAGTGCTCAGCAAAGATGGCTCCTACTAAAGGAAGAGTCACTTTCTTTCTTCCCCTGCTACATAAGAACAAAACAGATAAAACACTCAGCAGGCCTCTCATGTGCCGGTCTGTCCTTATGACCTGGGCAGAAAGACCATTTTTACTGACAGTTTCCCATTCAAGGGTTGTAAAATCTCAACAAGGCTTTGATGTTTCAAACTACGTTTTCAAATCTAAAGGTTTGATTTGGGGGACGAGAGAGAGTACAGTGAAGGGAAGGCCATACGAGAGGGGCCTGTAAGATAAAACCATGTAAAAAATCAATTTTTAATAGAAAATACTGCTGAACACTTTCTAATCACTTCCCGCCTCTATCAGTCTACATCAAAAAGAGTATGTCATTAACACCAAAAATGATGAGCGTCTGACTTTGGCTCAGGTCATGATCTCACGGTCCGTGAGTTCAAGCCCTGCGTCGGGCTCTGTGCTGACAGCTCAGAGCCTGGAGCCTGTTTCAGATTCTGTGTCTCCCTCTCTTTCTGACCCTCCTCCGTTCATGCTCTGTCTCAAAAATAAATAAACATTAAAAAAAATTGTTTTTAAATGATGACAAATCGTGATTATAACATTTAGGAAAACAGCAAATCCAAACAACTGGAAAAACATGCTTTGATTTACAACCATTTTTCTAAATCAACCTTCCTAAAATTTGAAGTCATTAATTCAGTCATTCAACAAGTATTTACTAAACACCAACTATACGCTAAGGATTAATCTTAGCCCTGATGTTTTATTTACAATTAAGTATTTTCCAGTCCATAATGTGGACAAGAGTGAAAGCAAGTTTAAATGCAAAGACTCAGATTACTGAACCTACTTCACCTGGGCCTTGAGATTAGTTACCTTAATACAAATAGAACCTAATTAATCTGATTCTAAATGTGCCAGTTATAGATTTCTACTGAAGACCTGGTTTTTTTAAAAAAGGAAGCTCAGGAAACCTGGAACCATTTCTCCAAAAAAGACACATACTACTGATGGTTTAAAATATACATTGAGATGGTTAAAAAAAAAACAACCAAAAGCCATCTTTGTATAAAAACAAAAATGAAAATCCCAAATTCCAATATTCACACACAGGAAAATATTCGACTAAAATATGTAGAGATACTACTGTAATTATTTTTCACTAAACTTGCCTGCTGTCTTAAAAGTTTATTGCCTATAACCAACAAAACAGCAAGAAATACATCTAGTGCAATACTAAAAGGACAAAAAAGAGTTTCCAAAATATCAAATTCTAAAAAAAAAAAAAAAAAAAAATGTAATGTTTATTTATTTTTGAAGGAACAAGAGACAGAGCATGAGCAGGGGAGGGGCAAAGAGAGAGGCACACACAGAATCTGAAGCAGGCTCCAGGCTCTGAGCTGTTACCACAGAGCCTGACGCGGGGCTCAAACTCACAAACCATGAGATCATGACCTGAACAAAAGTTGGAGGCTTAAGCGACTGAGCCACCCAGGTGTCCCAAATACCAAATTCGAATTCACCGGATTTATAGGATGGGTGAAACCTTTTTTCCCCCTAAATACTGCCTCTTTTTCATTAGAATCTGTGTTGGACCTTCTCATCGTATCCTCTGTATCTTTAATTTCGGTTTTGTATTCTATCTATTTGCCATCCTCAACTAATTCTGTAATTTCTTCAAACCTAAAGTCTCCTTAATTTTTTCTTTCAGCAGGATCTAAGCTGTTGCCTACCTCTTCCATTGAGTTTTTATTTTTAATAATTTTAATTTTTTTCCTTAAATCTCTCAAAACTTATATAACTCTACTCCCACCACATTTCCCCCCCAGGGATTGACTTAGACCTCTCCCAGCATTTTGACTTGCTAGTTAATGACAGGTGTCTAGTTCAACATGACCTGCCTCCTTGTATAAATCCAGGGTTACCACTTATACCACATTCCATGTAAAATTATACTCTGAATTGGTGCTCCTAGGGACCATCTACATCGATCACGTGTAAGCGGTGATGCCATTTCCATGCCTGCAGAATAAAGGCTGCCTCGTGGAACTGCAGAGACCCCAGGGCCCCCAGAAATATAAGCCTAGCTACTTTCAAGATTTAAAAACCTCACCACAACAGATTCTGGTTTTCACGTTACAGACGAGAATTCGCTCAGAAAGGCTCTCTCGGAGTCGTGTGACAAAGTAAGGAGCCAAGATGCAAACATCAACCTGGGAGACTCCAAAGTGCACTTTCTTTGCACCATCTAACATAGACTCAATTACTCTGGGGTGGTGATGCCTGCTCTTCTGGTCTTGGGTTGTCAGTGGCTTAGAACACCCCACTAAGAAGGACGCAGGAAAGGACTGGACGCCTAAGTGGGCCAGAGAACTGCATCCTGCCCCATGACCGTGGACCACCCCAGCCTCAGTCGGCCGTGCAGCAAGGGTTTGCCCTGTGTGCCCAGCCAGCAGTCCTAGAGCTCTCTCAGCACAAATGCACTATCCATAGTGGAGGAACTTCATTAAGAGTATGGTTCTTATGTAAATTTCTCCAAATGGTGCCTTTTTTTCAACTCATTTGAGTTTCTGGAAATAAAAGTTAATGATGCTGCTAAAACCCAACATAGAAGGGAACTACTCTTTATAGAAAAATATTTTTAAGCCTTTAAATTACATATGATGATTTCTGTCTTTTCTACAACATGAGAGAGGAATAATTTCTAATAGTACTCAGTATCAAACCAAACAATGGGGAACATTTTGATCAAAGGAATGGGGGCTGTCTTCCTTCTTTCCTTCCTCCCTCCCTCCCTCCCACCCTCAACACAACCATCTATGAAATGCCAGGTCCTCAAGGAGCTTATGGTCTAGTGTGATGGTGTAGAGCCAGAAAATAAGTGAATAGAGATTTTAAAAAAAGATACTTTCAGAGAGTGATCAGGGCTAAAAATGAAATAAAGCACGCAGATGCAATCCAGAAAAATGGGGCACGGCTAATTTAAACTGGGCTGCAGAGACTGCCATTTAGAAGGGGTAACCTGAAGAGTAAGAAGGCACCGGAGCCTTCCGGAAAAGCCTTCCGACGTAAGAAGCACCAGTGCAAAGCTCAGAGGAAAGGAGGAGGCTGGGCTGCTGTGTTCAACAAGTCAACAGAAGGCTGGTGGGCAGGAATGAGGCTCCATGGAGAGAGGGGTCTGGAGAAAGGTGAGGGAGGTTTGCAGGGTCAGATCAGGAAGCTCCTGCACGCCATGGTCATGGGTCCGGGTTTTGTTCTGAGCGTACGGGAAGCCACTGGAGGGTTTTGAGCAGTAGGTGACACAGTTTGATTTACACTCTCCAAAGATCACCTAGCTTCTAGAGGGCAAGGGTGAAAGTAGGGAGAGGAGTCTGGGGACTCTCAGAGCCCAGGTGAGACATGGTGAAGGATCTGACTGGGATGATGTAGTGGAGAACGCGATGGATATGGGTACATTTCAAAGGTACGGCTGATAGGACTTGCTGACCCACTAAGCGTGTTACGTTGGAAGAGGGAATCAAAGCCGACTTAAGTTTTGCCTGGCCTTGTGGCCGTTTTGGGACTAATTCTCAGACGAAGTAGCAGCCAACTGCTGAGTAACTCGACTGAGGGATCTTGGGAAGTTACCCGAAAGGCACTGTCCCACGACTGGAGAAAACGAGACAGGGAGTAAAGCTAAATGTTCAAGTGACAAATGAGGCAGTTTACTTTTGAGGAGACACAAGTCACTGCTTAGAGCCTTGCTACTTCAAGTATGGCCGGAGGACAACAGCACTGAATGACCTGGTTGGAAATGCAGCAGAGTCCCCCCCAACCCTCCAGACCCCCCGAACCAGAATCGGGTTTGTAGCAAGATCCCCAGGGGATGCCTGTACACACGAAGGTTGGAGATGCAGAGGCACAAAGTTCAAGCTGATTGGAGACTCTATCCCTCGCTTTCAGAAATATATATATAAAGGTACCGTGCTTATAGCATTAACAACCTTAAAACATAGAGACTGCTTTCACTGGGACAGCAACAAAAATACCAAAACAAAACATAAAACCCAGCTCCCGTAAGCTTGCTTCAAATCGGTGTGCTTACCAGATTTCTTTCTCTTGCCAAGGGTCTTCCTTTCCTGTCATTTTAGTAATTGCACACGGGAGAATGGAAATCTACACAAATCTGGTTAGCAGGCTTCAGGGTCTTGTGGCCAGGAATACTGCTCTCGAGTAATATTTTAAGGAAAACGCGACTCTCTTCAATTATAAATAGAGGTCACAGCAATTCCTGCACAGACCCCTAAATGTTTTATGATGTTTTTAATGAAAAAAAGGCAAAGACGCCAACACTTCAATATATCACATGCACCAGAGCAGCAAAAATTATAATAAAAAAAAAAATCTATGTACTCAACTGTGTTTTCAACTGGCAGTGAATCTACTGGGAAAGGAATCGTTTATATAGAGCTCATTTCTTACTTGGGTTGAGGGGAACCTCACTGACAAGGGCATTTCCCTCGAAATCTGGGTTTCCTTCCTGGAAAAAAGTCACCTCAGAACTGAATGCAAAAGCCATCTGTTTCAAAATTCAATCAAGATGTTTTCCGGAGCAGTGGTGCTGATGTCTCTGTATTGGCGTGTGCAGAAGTTATTAACCAAAGTTTGAAGAGACTTTGAATTCAAAGGTCAATTCAACAAGTATTTACTGGACACATAGAACAGTCAGGCTTTTTGATTTTTAATTATGTGCATACAGAGCTACTGAGGGGTGCTGGTTGAGAAGTTTCCACACTAACAATTTCAAAGACATAAAGGAGTGAACTTCATTGAAAACACTAACGACTATGAAGATTTAGTCCTATTTTTGAAGTATTAAATTTATTGGGTCCTTCCCCCCCCTGTTTTTAAGTATCTGAATCTAGTGATACTGCTTAAATATCCCCTCTTCATGAGAGATCTCTCCTGTCCATCCAACCAAATGGAAAAAATTTCCCCTTGTTATTCTCTCACAGAACCTATTTCTTGTCTTTCTTGGCATTTAATACATTATCTCATTTTTTGTATCTTTTTTTTTTTCTTTCTGTCTTCCCATGAGGTCACTTCTCCTAAGAACAGGGGTGGTCCCATTCGCTCTCCAATGAACAGAAGAATGAATCCATGAAGGTATTAATTGCCAAATCCCTTCTCTGACCCATTGGTAACCACCTCCTTATTTCAGATGCCCTAGGAAAACTCATCTTTCCTTATGTTTCTTACTCATCCGCTTATTCACTTGAAACACTATGTGTATCCAGGTCCATATGTGTGTTAGGGACACTTACCTGAAAGAGAAGAAACACGTTCATTTGAGGCCTCAGATCGTAAATGTCAGCTGTCCTAAGCATCCGGCAATTACGGAATACTAGTACATTTTTATTGCTATATTTAATTTCTGATTTTTCTCACTCAAATCTGGACGTGGAAGCCAGTAGTAAACTGCGTGCCTTTACTCGGTCAGGGATTTTCATCAGTTACTAAAAGCTAAACAATTAGGTCCAACATGTAATTCAGCAATGCCAAAACCTCCCATTAAAATTATCTGCCTTTTACTGTGTTAGCCAAATGAATAATATATTTCAAAGAAGATACTTGGAAAGATCGATCTGTTGAGAAAGCACACTCCAACGTGACCATGTGGAGTGGTTCCTGGTTTATACGCAGACTACAGGACAGCTGCAGGCGGGCTGACTCCAAAGAGGGGCAAACCAACCAATGGGCCACAAACGGGAACCTTCCATCAAGTGAAAAGAGAAAGCAAATACCTCCATCTAAATTTATCTCCAGCTCAAAACTTCTCAAAGCTACGTTTCAGTAGGTAAGTTTAATCAGTTCACAGGGAACAAGACAGAGAGGTTGGGAGAACTATTTAGAAAAATTGCTGAAACAGTCAATTTTGCTCCCAAGGTTAAAAAAAAGAAATTCTACAACAGTCCATTTGAATTCCCAGATCTACTAGGCCTGTAAATGTAGTGAACAGAAACTCTCACGTACATTCCATAAAATTCCCGTTTCAAGTTCAAATATCTATGAATTTTCTTTTAAGTTTTTTTTTTTTTTTTTTGAGATACAGAGACAGTGTGAGTGGGGGAGGGGAGAGAGGGAGAGGGAGAGACAGAGAATCCCAAGCAGGTTCCGCAATGTCGGTGTGGAGCCTGATACAGGGCTCAAACTCAGAAACGATGAGCTCATGACCTGAGCCAAAACCAAGAGTCGGATACTTAACCCACTGAGCCACTCAGGAGCCCTAAAAATTAAAAGATATTTGAGAGGTGCCTGGGTGGCTCAGTCAATTAAGCATCCAACTCTTGTTTTTGGCTCAGGTCATGATGACACGGTTCATGAGTGTGAGCCCTGTATTGGGCTCCTAATGACAGTGAGAAGCCTGCTCGGGAGTCTCTTTCTCCTTCTCTCTCTGCCTCTCCCCTGCTCCAGCTGCCTCTCTCTCAAAATAAATACATAAACTTAAAATATATACATCTGTTAATTTTCTATGTGTACTTCTCATTTTAAAAGTAATAACAATCATTAAAGAAAATATGAAAGGTAGCAAATTAAAGGACACCACCCACAATTGCTAATATCACCAGAGGTCACAGATTAATGGATGCTGGTAAAAATGCGTAACAAAGATAGAATTTGTCTTCTATTTGTCAAATTAATATACTTTCTTGCCAACACTACTAAAAGGAGCTTAGCGTATTGATTTAAAAAGAATGGCAACGAATACACTCAATAGAAAGGAAAGCTAAAAAAAAAAAAAAAAAGAAAGAAAATAAAGAAAGGAAAACTTAAGTATACTCATTTATATTCCCTAGCTTTCCACAAATTTCATCACTAAATAGTCAGGGGTCTGGAACTAGGAAAGTCTTTGAAAGGCAGTTTAGCCCATTACGCTGACCATGCTAGGATCTGTGAGCTCTCCCAAGTCTTGTATAGGGACCGCCATAACAGACTTAAGTTTTGAATACTCACCCCACATGTCCCTGAGTACTGGTTACGTGGTTTGAAGAATTTACCTCTGCGAAAGGGGTGATGTCTGATTATTCTAAGTTATCCTTGGTACTAATTAGTTCAGGACTGAGACATCTGGCCAAGAAGTTATGAGAAGATGTTTGCTACGGACTTTTTGGAAAGTTCTGGAGAAAGCCACAGGAAGCAAGCGTCTCGCATAGTCGTGTAAAGCAACAACCTTAAAACTAAATCAACATCAAAGATGGTAGAAAGACCAAAAAAAAAAAAAAAAAAATCCTACATGATGTGGTTGAATAGATGGATTTGCAAAGACTAAACCTATAAATGTGAGAAGAGCCATCTAAACGAGCCAGAGTATTAGTGAGTGTTGGCTTGCTCCTATCTGTCAAGAATGTTCCAAGAAAGAGAGGAGTTCAGGGGCACCTGGGTGACTCAGTCAATGAAGCGTCCGAATCTCGATTTCGGCACAGGTCGTGACCTCATGGCTTCGTAAGTTCGAGCCCTGCATCGGGCTCTGTGCCGACAGCGCAGAGCCTGCTTGGGATCCTCTCTCTTCCTCTCTCTCTCTCTCTCTCTGCCCCTCCCCCACTCACAGTGTCTGTCTCTCTCAAAAATAAACTTAAAAAAAAAAAAAAAAAAGTGTAGCACCTGGATGGCTCAGTCAGTTGAGTGTCTGAAAAAGAATACAAAAGAGATAAGCTCAGAGAAGTTCCTGGTTCGCAAACAGAGATATGAGGGAAGGAAGTAGTTTAGCTGCTGGGTGCTAGATTTACATGACTGGAAAGGGGAATACAGTTATGGCTTTCTCACCAACGTCTCATGTTTCAGGGGCCTCAACAGAACCACCATTAATGTGAAAGTGACGTGGTTAGAGCAAGGTAACAAAGAAACTGGAGGCAAGAGGTCTAGCACAGAACACTGGGTATAGTTACTGGCAGGAGAAGTTACCGGACATAAAGAGATGAGAAGCCTACTACGATTCTGAGGAAATTATACTGCCAAAGAAAGCGCAGAACTAGTCTGCAAGAACGCGTGTGATGATTCGGGCCCTCGACGGACACGAGGAGAAACTCGATTACGCAACTGGATGATGGTCGCAATGCCTTCCTCAGATCAAACGATGGCAGATAATGGGCAAAAAGGGACCGGTCAGTGGATGGAGCCAGAGGCCACAGAAAATAATGGTCAAGAGAGTTGTACCCAGGAAGTGGAAACATGCTAATCCTCCCCCCACTGCCACCCCCCCCACTGCCTGGTCTTAAGTGTGCCCCCAATGCCTGTGCAGGAGACTGACATTACCACTATGGACCAATTCTTTCTTTACCTAAACGGCAATTTGTTAACGCAGTTATACCATCCCTGAGTTACCACTGTATTGTGTAACTTGCGTATGGGTGTGTGTGTGTTGGGGCGGGGGGGGGGGGGGTTGTGTAGATAAATTGTCTTTTATTACACAGATGCTCAGATCAGGAGCAGCCAGCTCTACACCTGATGAAAACCACCAGGCGTTATCAGAGATTCTGGATTTGAGCTTGATGCGGTAAGCTGTTGGGGACTCACAAGGGTGCAGAAATACCTAATTCCAAAAGAGGTGCGGGGGAGGAAGGGGTGTGTGGAAGAAGATTCAAAATAGAGGAGGCGTGGCTAAAAGAGTCATTTTAATATGGAGTCGGGAGGCCCTAGTGAAGGTGGGGCTTGCGCACATCTTCCTTCGGTCTCAAGATTCTTGGAATCATTGCCGGACTCAGCTGAAAGCCAAGGCATCTGCTGCATGTTAAAATGGACGTAAATGGACTTTCTGCCTAGTAATAGCCCCAGCAACCGATCATGTATAGATAAGCATAACTGTAGCCATACCAGCTCCACCCACATTTCGTTCAAAACCACTCACACACTCCCTCTTTTCTCTTGAAATAACCTTAACCCCCTTTGTCTCTCTGGAGCATACTGACAATTTCGGTACGCTCTCGGTCTCCTGCCTGCCAGTCCCTCAGACCTCACAATAATTGGGCACATTTGATTTTGCGGTTTGCACTCCTGTCTATCGTTGGTCAACAGGGGTTCCCCCCCACGCCACCAAGCAATTCTCTACCACCAGTCGGGTGTCCCGCAGTGTAGCTCAATTCCGACACCGTGCACACGACACGGCATCGGGTTTCAGGAGACTGCTCCCTCACCTTTGGACATTTGTCCCAAATCCAGGTTATCACTGTGCTTCTGACTACAGACTAGAGGTCCCGACGTCCCTCTCTTCGGATTTAACTTGCTAGAGTGGCTCACAGAACTCAGGAACTGTTTTACGTACTAGATCACCGGTTGATTACAAAAGATACAACCCAGGAGCAGCCAGGAGAAACGGGTGCAGAGAAAAGGCACAGAGCTTCCTTGGCCTGCCCGAGGGCCCCGATCTCCCCAAATCTCCACGTGTTTGCTCACTCAGAAGCTCCCCAAACCCAGTTCCTGGGGTTTTTGTGGAAGCATCATTATATAGGCATGATTGATTATATCATTGGTCATTGGCAAGTGATTCAGCCTCCAGCCCCCGTCCCCTCCCCAGAGGTCAAGGGGGTGGGTATGGAAGTTCCACCCCTCCACTTCCTGGTTACTTGTCCTGGCAACCGAGGTGTGGCCCCAAAGCGCATTAACATAACAAAAGACACCGTTGTCGCTTTCCTCAGGAAATTCCAAGGGTTTTAGGAGCTCTGTGTCAAAAAACGGGATGAACCACATATGTATTCATTAGAAATCACACTTGTCATAAGACTTTTGCTTTTTTTTTTTTTTTTTCTCTCCAGGAAAGGGAGAACGCTCAACACGTGGGTAGAGGAGTGAACTGTAGAGACTTAGCTGTCCGCCAAAATTCATCCTCCCCTCTCACGTAGCCGCCTGGATCATGTCAGCGAGCTATGTAACATCCCCCAGCCTGCCACCGCTTATGATCACTTAAGGACATCACTAGTAGAACATGGGTCAAGGGTAGGAGAGTACCAGATGGAGACCTTCAAGAGAGTGGCAGTGCCTCTCTGGCCCTTCCCTTGCCCTAAGCCTCAGCGAGGACACACCCGTCAGCCAACTGTGACCTTGCATTCCGCTACTTGTGAGAATGCCTCAGGACAGAGGTTCCAAAACCTTCTCACAGTTCGCGGCGGCCCACGTGGTCGAAGTAATCTTTCCACAGTGCCCCTAGACCGAAAGGAACAATCCTAAGGATTTCATTTGAAAGCAGTTAGGTTGGGCAGCTGGGTGGCTCAGCCAGGTACGCGTCCGACTTTGGCTCAGATCCCGATCTCATGATTCGTGAGATCGAGCCCCGCGTCGGGCTCTGTGCTGACAGCTGGGATCCTGGAGCCTGCTTTGGATTCTGTGTCTCCCTCGCGCTCTGCCCCTCCCCCCACTCCCAGTCTTTCTCTGTCTCTCCCAAAAATAAACATGAAAGAAACTAAACGCAAATAAAAGCAGTGAGGTCGACACTGCCAGGATCGCTGCAGTTGTAGCCTCGGACACCTCCGAAGACCCGACGTCTGTCCAAGGAGTGACGTCTGTGCACCCCTGAGGAGTGTGATCCTGTACCCGTGAGCATCCACCGCATGCCCATGGGTGCCAGTTCTGCTTTCTTCCGGCAAGGTACATATTTATTGGGGGATCCCAATAAACGAGACGAACGTGTAATGGATGGCTTGCTGGTGATTGCCATGAACAAGCACCGAGAGGTTTGTACTATCCAGTCCTGTGGTGGGAGAACGCTGCTGAAACATCAACTCCTGAGATACAGTAAAATAGCTGGTGTGAAAGGACTAGAAATTACAGAGCTAATACAGAAGGCTTTGGAGAATGACTGGAAAGTTCAGAAAGAAGGTGGAAGGTTAGGCTTTGCAGGGTCTAGAGGAAATCAAAGAATCACAGCATTTAAAGTAGAAAAGGCCCCCAGGGGCGCCTGGTTGGCTCAGTTGGTTAAGCGTCCGACTTCAGTTCAGGTCATGATCTCACAGTTTGGGTTTGAGCCCTGTGTCGGGATTGAAGCGGACAGCTCAGAGCCTGGAGCCTGCTTCAGATTCTGTGTCTCCCCCTCTCTCTGCCCTCCCCTGCTTACACTCTGTTTATTTTTGAGAGAGAGAGAGAGAGAGAGAGAGAGAGAGAGAGAGAGACATTAAAAAAAATTAAAGTAGAAAAGGCCGCTATTGATACCTCTAATGTGGAAGAGAAAGCAGAAGAAATTATTGCTGAAGCTGAACCTCCTTCAGAAGTTGTTTTTATGCGGGCCTGGGTGGCTCAGTCAGTCACTTAAGCGTCCAACTTCGGCTCAGGTCATGATCCTGTGGTTTGCGGGTTTAAGCCCCGCATGGGGCTCTATGCTGAGCCTTCTCTGCCCCACTCGTGCTGCCTCTCTCTGTCTCAAAAATAAACATGTAAAAAAATTAAAAAAAAAAAAAAAAAAAAAGAAGTGGTTTCTAAACCTGTGCTTTGGACTTCTGGAACTGCTCAAATCGGAGAGGGAATGGAAGACGCCTGGGGTGATGATGAAAACTTTGAGAAGGAAGAGGAGAATGGCGGTGCCAGCCATGAAGCTATCATGCTTAACAGTATAAAAAGGGACACTGAAGTAGAAGTCTCCAATGCTAGGAAGCCAAGATGCCCCTGCTGTACTCTCAGACAAAAGAAACGATCGTTTCAGAACCAGGCAAGAATCCAAAGAAAATAAGAACAGAAACCATCAGTGCAAAACCAGAAAAGCCACCAAGTAAAAAGCTAGTGAAAAAGAGAGAAGAGAAGAGACGGGCTAACCGAAGCACGCATAGTTGTATATTTGGTCATGTAACTAGTAAGAGGATATTTATTCAGTGCTAAGAAAACCACTTAAATATGCATGTCTTCATCACCTACTGGTCATTTGAAAAGAATAACGCATATAAGTTGAGAAATATCCTTGTTACTCTGCAACTGTAATCACTTACTGATGACATTTGTGCATCTGTTGACTTGGTACCTCGCTTGGTACCTCATTTCGACTTTTGCTCAATACTGGCTTTTAAAAACCACAACCATTTCTGAAAAACCAGCTTCGCAAAGACATGGCATCACCTAAAGGAATGTGGTGTGGGATCCGATATTGAAACTGATCTGTGGTAGTTGCATTTGGGGCTGTTTTATTGCAACCATCAGCATTATTCTAACTAGGAGACTGACTAAACTCTTGGATGGCCTTCAAACATAAGAAAATGTCATGCCAAATCAGAATAAGACATGGGTTTACCTGGTACACTATTCCCTTTTTTAGGACCTGCGTAAATGTACGAGCAACAACACTAAAGAACATGTGCCCCCTGGGATGTAACTCTCTAAAGAGCATGGCCAAGCTCCAGATGGTCTCCAGACACTTCTGGGGCTCTGATCCTTGGCTCTCTTATCAAATTCTAATTCTGGAGTGTTCCCTAGACAAATCTTGAGGAATGATTAGGAAATGAATAAATGCAAATGATTTTGAATAGCTTCTATTAATTCAGTATTTACTAAGCACCAGGTATCCATTACTTCTGCGTATTAAAATAGAAAATACACACCACCACTAGACACAGAATATATTCTTTGCAAAGTATTCTTAGGAAGAACGCATCCACATGCATTTGACAAACTGGATCCTAATATCTCATTAAAGCAAAAATCAAATGTTCACTGTTTTCAACATTGCTCCCTGAAAAAATATTAGATTTTTTTTTTTCAGTTAGACTTTTTTCTTACGGACCAGATTCATTGTCTATCTTTACTGGGTCATTCACGTGTTGATCAGCCGTGTGATGTTCGGTCACTTTTCGACTCTTAAAGTTGAGTCAAAGGAGTTATTTTAAAAATAAACTTAAGTAGGGACCTAGTGATTCTGAGAGCTGAAAGGGACATGAGCAAAATTCTTTGTTGCTTCCCTGACATATTCCTGGAAGTGTTAAGTCCTTTTTTTTGCCTCCTCCTCTCTTTCACAAGCTTAAATCATTAGCTGTGATCCAAACATGTAATGCCTGAAAGCTCTACCTTCTGCACTTGGGGAAACTCTATCCTGTCCTTCAAGACTCAAGTATTACCTTTCCAGGATAGCCTTCCACACCACCTCCCACAAGGGCTGATCCTTCCCCTTCTTTCAGGCTGTCCCAGCACTTTGGATACACGTGCATGAATTCCTGTCTATGTACTTCTGTTACAGTACGTTTGGGATTATATAACCACTTCTGGTTGATGTGTTTATTTGGATGAGGGGTTAGCCAACTTCTTCTGTAGAGGACCTGATGGTAAATGTTTGAGACTGTGCAGGCCATGGGGTCTCTGGAGCAACTACCAGATTCTGCCGTGGCCGTGGGAAAGCTGCCCGAGACAGTAAGCAAATGATTGGGTGTGGCGAAATTTCAGTAAAGTTTGGACTGAAGGCCAAAGGGCAACAGCTTATGACCTGTGATCCAAATCTTCAAGACAGGGAGGCCCATATTGCTCAGAAAGTCTCCTAGATCATTTATCTTCCTAAAAGAGGCTAGGTCTTTACCCATTTCTCCCAATTCTGTGAGGACACCCGAACAACAAGACCCATTTTTGTCTGAGAAGTTTTGGAAAGGGTTTTACTTAACATATGGAAGTCTGCATCCAATGTCAAGTGGGTAAGCTACCTGTTCAAGAAATCACACTCAAGTGGGCACACAGATGTGTTTTTTACTTTGGCCAATAATGTTGGCCCACACAGTGTCTTACATTTCGATTAATTGATAATATTTTTAAATAGTTATTAAAAATATTAAAAGGCTTTCCTGACAACTTGGAAGACGTGGCCATATACCATCCACCTTCCCTTATGGTAACCATCAATTAGACCTGAGTAGTAGCTCTCTTTTATTTTTTTAAAAAAAAAATTTTTTTTAACGTTTACTTATTTTTGAGACAGAGAGAGACAGAGCATGAACGGGGGAGGGGCAGAGAGAGAGGGAGACACAGAATCTGAAACGGGCTCCAGGCTCCGAGCTGTCAGCACAGAGCCCGACGCGGGGCTCGAACTCACGGACCGTGAGATCGTGACCTGAGCTGAAGTTGGACGCTTAACCAACTGAGCCACCCAGGAGCCCCAGTAGCTCTCTTTTAAAAGGAGCATGGAAGCTCCAGGTTCCCACTCACCACCACTATTGTTCTCCAACACCGATTGTGAGTGTCAGTTCCCATTTATAATCTCCCATGTGCTTGGCCCCTTTCTTCAGGTTACATGTCTGGGTCCTCTGGTCATTTGGGTTTGCCACCCCTGATATAGGTATTAAAAACTCCTGGAAGATTTCAGACCATAAGACCTCGACTTGCCTTGCACCCATGCGTGTTTTATTTTTTCTTCCTTGCACACCCACCGTAGGCATACCAGTTTTCGTGATGAATGAATTTTATACCTGTATCCCTCAAAGTGGGGAGGGGTCTAACAGGCTTTTTCTTCCACATTCAAACCACAACTTCTGCTTTTCTCCAGCCCCGATTCTGCCTTCTGATTGTGTAAGTCTCTCGTGTGATCTCATTTACCTACTTACTAGATTCTTCTTTTAAAAAGTGCAAATGCTCCTTTAGTTTTTAATGATAAAATACAGGCACCAGCTCATCAGCATCTTCAGTTCTAGTAGAAAGTACATCTGATGCTCAACCACTTCTCATCAGGGAAATACAAATCAAAACCACACTGAGATACCACCTCACACTGGTCAGAGTGGCTAAAATAGACAAATCAGGAAACTACAGATGCTGGCGAGGATGTGGAGAAACGGGAACCCTCTTGCACTGTTGGTGGGAATGCTAACTGGTGCAGCCACTCTGGAAAACAGTGTGGAGGTTCCTCAAAAAATCAAAACTAGAACTACCCTATGACCCAGCAATAGCACTACAAGGAATTTATCCAAAGGATACAGGAATGCTGATTCATAGGGGCACGTGTCCCAATGTTTATAGCAACGCTTTCAACAGCCAAATTACGGAAAGAGCCTAAGTGCCCATCAATTGATGAATGGATGAAGAAGATGTGGCTTTTATATACAATGGAATACTACTTGGCAATGAGAAAGAATGAAACCATGCCATTTGCACCAACATGGATGGAACTGGAAGGTATTATGCTGAGTTAAATCAGTCAGTCAGAGAAGGACAGATATCCTATGTTTTCACTCATATGTAGATCTTGAGAAACTTAACAGAAGACCATGGGGGGAAGGGAAGGGGGAAAAAATTAGTTCCACACAGAGAGGGACGGAGGCAAACCATAAGAGACAAATAGAACAAACTGAGGGTGGATAGGGAGTTGGGGGAGAGGGGCAAATGGCTGATGGGCATGGAGGAGGGCATTTGTTGGGATGAGCACTGGGTGTCGTATGTAAGTGATGGACCACGGGAATCTACCCCAAAAACCAAGAGCACACTTTACACACACTGTACGTTAGCCAATTTGACAACAGATTATATTAAAAAAAGAAAGAAAGCAAGTGTATCTGAATGTTTATGTTAGCCACTTGCTATACCCAAGTGAATAAGCAGGTCTTCAAATACGAAGATAACCCCCTTACTTATGGCAGGAGAGCACATGTCCTCACGGTCACTGCCTCACTAGAGGAGCTGGGCTGAGGTACACCTATCATTCTAGCTTGCTTCGTGTCCTACAGCCTGCCTTTGGGCTATAGGTGGAAGGAACGGGTCAGTGCATACAGTTCAACCAAGACCTGTAATAACAGCCAAAGTTTATGGAGCGTTGTCTATAGCCAAGCGTCCTAAAATCTCTTACATATATTGTTTCCTCCTCACCATACGGTCATAAAGTACACACTGTTATTATATTTATTTTATAACTAAGAGAAATGACACAAGAAGGTAATTTGCCAAAGTCAAATGGAGGAGCACAGATGAGGACCCAGGAAATGTGATTTCAACGTATGTTCCTCGGAACACTAAACTCAACAGCCCCCTCCCTCTCACACTTCCTAGATGGCCTTTTAGCAGAACCAAGCTTCTTGTTCAAGTGAGTTCAAACCCAAGGTATTGCTAGCAATCGACTAATTCAGCTATCACACTGAAATCTAACGGAAATAAGACCACAGTCTAGAACTACCCATATTTTTTACTAACAACACAAACGTACATATTTACTATCCCTAGGCCTAAGGAAGCTGGGGAATTGGTTAAAAAAAATTAACGGATCCTTTAAGAATTGCATTACAATTTTTTCAGTCTGTATTGGGAATGACACTGCTCAAAGCCTGATATACTCTGGATACTCTATTTGCTGAGATTTTCATTTTTACGACCAAAGTGGGCATTTGGTTACAGCTGCTTTAAAATTTTTCTGAAATCAAGATTAAAGTTGTCCCTTAAAACAAGGAACTCTGGGACCTCCATCTCCCATCTGTCTGTATTGTAATGGACTCAAAATGACTTTCCGGGGGAGGATCTTGTGTTGCCTGGGACACTCTTATGGCTCATAGTGAAGCAAAACCAGGTACCCTTCTACTGAGACATATCTCATTGTTAAATACCCTGACTTCCACAGGAGGGTATTAATTCTATCCCTAGCTGGACTCAAAAAGCACATGGCTTAGCACTTCCTGGCAAAACAGAGCAGCTGTTCTCCAGGTACTTCTCCAAGAATATCACCTTAAATTCATTACAGATTCAGTAATGTCTTTCAGGAACTTGGTTGAGAGAAGATGTACTCTGGACAACTCCCCAAACCCAGGTCTATTCCTCAGAAAGAGGTTCTTTCCTGTTTTGATATCCAAAAAAATTATACAGGGTGTACATTTACTCTTTTTTTTTTTTTTAATAAAAGTTCAGGAACCTCACAGACACCATGTAAGAAAAAACTACTCAACACTCCAGCCCCGGGGTTGATGACAGATCATCAGGAAGTGACAATCAGAACCACATAAGGCTGAATCTGATAGGAGTATTCCCTTCTCTCACAAAATTGATTTTCAATTACCTTTGCACTGGTCTATACTGAGAGATCATAGGAAAGAGCTGATGAAGGTTATCACTGCTTCTGATGAGGATGTTGTTTGTGACACTATTTGAGGTCTTTTGAGAAAGACTTATTGGAGAACTTTCTCGTTGGTCTCAATATCAGGCAGAATGGGGCTTCTCCAATCAACGGGTTTCATCTCACTCATGAACACTATGAATCATCTTTGCCCCTTCTCTTGGGCTGCTGAAAGGCTCAGGGTCCAATGTGTGGCCCTTCTCTACAAAGGAGACTTGACTTCAGTGATGGGCTGGGTGTCTCCCTGATTCTATCCCATTTTTTCATGATAATTTTCTCTTCCCCTCAACTATTTCTTCTTCTGATACTGAACAGATTGTAGTAATGCATTTTAGTTAAGATTTTCTGAATAACGAAGTGTACATATATGCAACCCCCCTCCCCCCGCCAAAGTGACTAGTTCCAATAATGATTCAATTGCTACCATGAAACCCTGAAAGCTAAGCTTGACTCTTTCTTGGCCTTCAGGCCCACACAGTTGATTCTGTTTGAAATCCATTCACTTATAACTCCACTGTCACTACCCTACTTCAGGCCAACAGGAACTCACTTCTGGGGCACTCCAGTATCTTAACTGGTCGTACTCCTACAATGGTTCACCCCTACAGTGGGGCAGAAGGGGTGCAGGCAGTACACCCCTACATCAGCAATGTCTGGTCCACTGCCTTATCCAACCTATTCTCTGAGTTTCAACTATGCTGGAAAGTCTACATTGGCTTATGATATAGTCTCGATGCCTTAAAAGACCTTCAAAGTCCCTGGAGAATCTGAAATGAGCACTTTTTCACACAACCCACGGACTTTCTCTTCCTCAAAAGTACAAGGTCCGCCCCTCCCTCTTTTGGGCATTTACACATGCTGTTCCCTTTGCCTGGAACACTCTTATTTCACACTCCTGGCTTTTACTTGGTTCTCAGTTCTCAATTTAAATGTTTTTGTTTTGTTTCTTACAAAGGGGGAGGTTTTCCTGGACTCTTATGTTGTGCTACACATGCCTTATACATGCCTTCCAGAAGAGTTATTGTTTGGGAAGAATATCTTGTTATATTTGGCTGCAGTGACTACTTGAATAGCTTGTTTTCTCTGCTACGCTACGGGGCAAGGACTGCATCTGTCTGGTTCACTGCTCTAGTCCACGTCCTGGCACACTCAAAAAATATTGGTTGATTGACTGAATGAGCTACATCACCATTAAACATGAGAAATCAGAAAATGCCCATGTAAGATTCTCGGTTAGTGGGTCTTTAGCGGACCCACACATGTAATGAAACAATCTGCAGAAGTGCTCTTACTTAATGTAAAACAAATTCATTATATTTGGTTGGTCCTTTTCTATCTCCCAATATTTTCACTTTAAAATGGAGAAAAGAAGAATCCACACAAGCCTGTCATTCCTGGGTTGATTGCTTATTCAGGTGCCATAAATCACCCAGGATAATGGAGCAATAAAGACAAAGCTCATCTTCAGAGATCTTTCCATTTTTCAAAAGATACTGTGTTATTTAGACTTAAAGTAAGACTTTGGTTGTCGGAGAGAAAGCAGAGAAGAGAGATAATTACCAAGTAGTATAGAGATTTAGCGGCCAAAGTCACTGGGTAGCCTCCTGCTCCCCCTGCACAGCAAGTATGAACTTGCTCATAACATTAGTGGTCTATACCTTTTTGTTAAAATAAGTTGTACTGTCACCTTTTTTCTGGGGGGGGGGGGACACATAGTTCAAAATCAAGCAATATCACAGACTTCTATTCTGAGGCTGAAGTGTGTAGGTCGACCTAAGATTGTCCAACAGGTACCTGGTTTCACTTCTTTTCCTTCCTGCATTCTTGACTGTCGCTCGTTTATAAATTCTAATGAGATGCTCCTGTTTCATACATAGGAGGATCTCGTAGGTTATAACCTCCATCAAATTCCGACAAACTGATTACTGTGATCTCTGATAAAACAAACATTTTAACTCAAGGATGTGTATGGGGCATTTCTGAACTAGTTAAAATGTTCACTTACTTAAAGCAAGCGCAGAGGGGGCTTCTGGGTTGCTCTAGGACTCAATTTCTCGGACTCTGCTACATCTCGGGCCCTGAGTTCTGTGAGATGCTCTGTGCTCTCCTTCAGGGACTTCTGCGAACTCGCAATCAAGAAAAATCTCAACCAGCAGAGCAAGTCAACTCCATTACTAAGGTGTCAGGTACACAGGTGGTCTACAGAACAGGCTCACAGAGGAAAAAAGAAATCACTTCTCAAAATTATCTCTGTGGGAGAGAGTCTGGGCTCTCCCTAAAGAGAAATGATTCTCTTCAAAAATGAAACATTAAAGAATGTGAAGCACAATTAGGAACACTGACTTCTTCTGCAATACAGATTCAGCACAATTAAGGAATCATCTTCACACACGTACACACGCTCACCAAGGTATTGTCTGCCCTTTTCGAACAACTGAATTTCAGAGACTGAAAATGCCATTCACAGTAAGTAACATGGTTTTCTATGTATTACTAAAAAACAAACAAAAATCCTGCGGATTAAGGGTGAAATAAGCCCTTCTTACTCCTTGTTTTTTATTTTACACTCTTTCAAGCGGCTCTTTGCAGATTTGGCACGTATTTTCATCATGTGTCATTCTTTTGCCTACAAATGGAAACCTGAGTTGAATATACTGGTTAAGGTCCTCTTAAAATGTCTTTGTGCTCAGAGTCCAACCCTTCCGAATCACTTTTCGATTCAATCTTTGATGACTGCGCAATTTTTTTTAGTGTTTATTTGTGAGAGAGCGAGCGAGCGTGAGCGAGGGTGGGGCAGAGAGAGAGAGAGGGAGACACAGAATCTGAAGCAGGCTCCAGGCTCCAAGCTGTCAGCACAGAGCCCAAGGTGGGGCTGGAACTCACAAGCCATCAGGTCACGATGTGAGCTGAAGTCAGATGCTCAAGTGAGTCACCCAGGTGCCCCGGTAACTACGCATTTCTGAAAAAGAGTGTGCCGTTATTGTCTCTAAGTTGCCAACCATTTGGCCAGTTTCCATGCTAGAGCTTTTGGGATCTTACTCAGTGTCAACAGAACTTGGTCAGACAATAAGCTAACCCTTTCATCCAATGGTCCTTAAATGACTATCTTAAATATGAACAAGTTCTTTTGTCTGGTCATGCAACTACAAATAACCGTCATGTTTACGCATGCCAAGAATGGTAAGTGTGTTACAGCTGCTCCCAACAACACCTGTAAGACGCCATAAAATAAAAGCTGTATCTTGATTTTAGGAATACTAAAATTTGCGTGTGAGGTAGGGAAGGGAGTGTGTCTTAGAATCGGTGAAATGCAACTTTAGAGACTCATCCCAGGAAACAAGGTAAAATCCTTTTAAAACAGGCTTGATCATTCTCACTCTAAGACAAGTATTTTAACTCAAAGATACTTTTAGAGCATTTCCAAACAAGTTAAAACTCTACATTATTTGCATGTAGAGTAGCTTCGTGATAGAATCAACCCAAATTGATAATTGTTCCAACCGGCCATTTGGGTGCGTGGGTCTTTGGTGTGAAGAATTTCACCAGAAGCTATCTTGGACCCAGAGGAGGCAGAAGTCTTATGAAGGGTAATACTTCTCACTTCTCCCAGCTACACAGCGACGGAGGGGACGGAATAGTATTCTCTGGAAACACAACTGGCTTAAACACGTCATTGCTTACCTAACCCCCACCCTTCCTTATACATAATAACGACACAAATGTATGCTTTTAAAACCCCCAAGAAAGCAAACTAGTTAAGTAGGAGTGTAGGTAGACAAAGCGTTTTTTTTTTTTTTTTAAGTTTGTTTATTTTGAGAGACACCACAAGCAGGGGAGGTGCAGAGTGGGAGAGAGGATCCCAAGCAAGCTCCAATATGGGGCTCAAGCCCATGAAGCGTGAGATCATGACCTGAGTCGAAATCAAGTCAATCAACTGACTGACCCAGCCAGGTGCCCCAACAAAGAATGTATTTTTTTTACACGCCATCTTCAAATCACTCAAACGTTTTGGTTAATTCACAAATTCTTTTACGCATAAAATCCAGGAACGATACCAATAATTTCCAGGGGAACACGACAGGCCTTTCTATCCTTATGGTCCCATATACACATGCTCTCGGCCTCTATTTTCCAAGGGAGAGTGGGCAATGCCCATACAACCAAACTTTCCTGCTCTCTACTCTCTAGTCTTCCTGCCTTGGTGGCCACTACTCGTTGCTAGGGAACTCTCTGGCCAGAGTTCCACTTAACAGCCTTTAGTTCAAAATTCTTTCCTAAACCCATCGTCTCCATCACAGCTTGGTGGCAAGACTGTCTGTGAAACCCTGGGTCTGTCTCTGGCTGAGAAGATTCCAAGGACCTGAAACTAGCATTCGATGGAGATTAGCAGGATTTGATGAATTAAGTGACAGTTCAATTATAACCAGAAAGTTGTACAGAAAAGAATAATGATGCAACTCCTTCTCCTTTACTAAATAAAGTAATTATCTTTTTTTTAGCTCTTGCATTTGAAAGATGACTGTATTCTCTGAATAAGAAAACAAACAAGCCAAAAATAATTCCTCTGGACATTTATTGTTAAATAAAGAAAGGATCGGGTCTTCGGGTTGTCAAAATAGACGCAATATGAAAATGCAGACTTTTGGGAAATTTACAGTGTTGCTGAAATGCATCGCAGCAGCAGTAATTTAATTTCCTTATCAGTCTCCCAAGAGAACCTGGGAACAGAATGTGCCCAAGTCCAAGAGGAATTCCTGAAGGGAAAGCAGAAAGAAGCTAATTGGAAGCAGTGGTACCAGACTGTGTCAGTTCAGATAATGCAAATACAAAGGGGCAAAAGCAAGGAAATTATCAGGGAGAAATGGAAACAAGAAGAAAAAGATCAGAACAAAAATAAACCAAGTGACAGATCGTTTTATAACGGGATGTGTTTTAAAATAAATGGTGAGTCGGGACAAAGCCACATGAAAAAATACTGGCTTCCAGCGATGCTGAATATCTATCAGAACACCAAAAAAAAAAAAAAAAAAATTAGGTATTTACTAGATACATAGAAAATACCCTAATATTCAGGAAAGAAAAAATTGAGGATGTATCTAAAGAACACAGATTTTATAATCCCTGTGGTTTTTGTATCGTGAGGTTGATTAGACTCAGCATAACATAAAGTACATACATTGAACATTAATTTCCAATGCACCAGGATTAGAAAAACCATTAGTTTTTATAAAGGAAAAGCTAGTTTTTTAATGCCCCACAGTACAGATAGAAAAATTAGTATGTAAGAAGATACCTCTTTAATATTTGTATCAAAGTGAAGGTAAATGTTTATCTTCTAAGATTTTGAGAAACCTCGTTGCTACTCCAGGGTAATAGTTCAAGTGGATTATGTTTCCAAATAGGATGCTTACTTGATGCTGATATTAAATTACAAATCAGTAAGTACATCAACAGGTCTTCTAGCATCACTGCTTCTCAAACTTTGCAGTGTGTACAAATCACTTGGGGTATCACGTAAATGCAGAATGATGCAGAAGGTCTAAACTGAGGCTCCGGAATCTGCATTTCAACAAACTTCTAGGTTAAAGATGTTGAGGCTGCTGGCCTGTGGACCATGATTTAAATAGCAAGGCTCACCATGCGGCCTCTGCTGGTGGGGAGTCGTTCACAAGCAATACGTGAACTGAAAGGATGACCAAGTTCCAGCTCAGAACCATGGCTGGTCTCAACTATGTGTTTTGGTTTAGGATCACCTATGTCCAAATAACTGTTAGCCTCTATAAGAGCCTGCTTTCCCTTTTATTTAAAATAATTTTCATAACCCAAACACTGAACAACTGCCTAATACCCGTGGTGTGACGGGCTAGGTTATAAACGGAAATGCGGACTCCTGCCCCCTAGGAGTTTATAATCGAACACAAAGACATTGGTTGTGGTGTGTATGTGATATTCTAAACCAGAAAACCACACCAGAGGAGATGCATGTTGTCAAATCACATCCAAATCAAAGGTTTAATCTGTTGTCAGAGTGAAGGAAAGGAAAACGGAACACAAATTTTGGTAGAAACGGAGATAATTTCACTTAGGAAACACAGATTGCAATACATATTATTGAGCTGTCAGTTTGCTTTTGACAATTCCTAGGAAAGGGCGTGGCATTTCATTAAAAAGCAGTCTGCTAGGCAACGAGGGAGAGCATTTCCACATGCACAACAAATATGGCCGCAGGTGTCAACAGTATTTCGGTGGCTAAAATATGTATATACTAAGAGTGATCAGGGATATGCAAATCACAGCCACAAGGAGGTATCACCTGACATCCGTTTGGATGGCTATTATCAAGAAAATAAAAGTGTTGACAAGAATATGGGGAAAAGGGAACCCTTGAACACTGCTGGTAGGCATGTAAATTGGTACAGGCATTACAGAGAACGGTACAGAGTTCCTCAAAAAACCAAAAACTATAACTAGTGAATGATCCAGCAAAACTTCTTCTGGGTATATATTCAAAGGAAACGAAATCGGTATCTCCAAGAGATATCTGCACCCCATGTCTATTGTCATTAGCCTCAATAGCCAAGCTATGGAAACAAAGTGAGTGCTCTTGATGGAGGACGAGCTAAAAAACTGTGATTGATGTGTGTGTGTGTGTGTGTGTGTGTGTGTGTGTGTGTGTGTGTCCCCACATAATTAAACACCTATTAATTGCTCAGTTTTTAAGCACAGGAGATCCTGACATTTCCAACAACATGGATGAACCTGAGGAGCATCATGCTAAGTAAAATAAAGCAGGCACAGAAAGAAAAATACTGGGTGATCTCACTTGTAAGTGGAACCTAAAAAAGTCAAACGCACAGAAGCAGAGAGTAACCGGTGGTTGCCGAGGGTGGGGAGAGGGTGGAAATGGAAGGAGATATTAGTCAAAGGGTACAAAGTTACCGCCATGTAGGATGAACGAGTCTACAGATCTAACGTAGAGCATGATGGCTAGAGTTAATCCTGCGCTGAATACTGGAAATTTGTTAGAAGATTTCAGAAAATTTGTTAGGTGCTCTCACGACAACAACAAAGCAACTATGTGAAGAGATGATATGTTAATTAGCTTCACTGTAGTAATCATTTCACTATGTACATGCACATAAAATCATGATGTTGTACCCCTTAAACGTATACATTTTTTACCTAAAAAAACAAGATGGTAGGGAACTTAAAAATAGCAGCTGGTAATTAACAACTAAAATTAAATATAGTTTTAACTCTCAAATATAATTGAGGCACTTCCTAAAATTATGCCACTAACTTTTCCCTCAAAGCCTTTATAAAAATATAGATCTCAGTAAATGAAGTCAACACAGTATTAGGAATGATTACTTGCATCTGAAAAAACAGGATGGATTTGTTATGTATTCTAGACTTCCTTGCTGCCATGGCCATACAAGTGTTTCAACGGTATGAAAATAACGCTGCCAAGCTTTGGAAAAACGCAAGAGGCTGGAAAAAGAGCCAAGATGTTACAAATTTCTCCCCACTCCACCGTTCTCCTCTCTGTCAAACTCATAAAAATGTACATAATCCGCACACATTTGTAAAAGCACACTCTATTTATGTCAAAGTAAACTTAAATTTGGAGCTTTATGTGTCTTTCACATAATGCAGCTCATTGTTTTCCTGAGAAATGAGGATGACAGATTTTGATACCTGGGGCAATGCTGAGATTATTCAATTTGAGTTGGGTAATTAAGAACAGATTCTTACTACTAATGCTTGATCAACTTAAACTGTTACAATACAGAAAATACTCCTTCTTCCTGAGATTCTGAAACTTAATATCTTTTAAAAATGGGAAAAGCCAAAAATTATTTCTCCTCCAGAGCAAGACGTAATTAAAGCCGTCTAAGTCTGCAGCTACATGACTAGACGAAGCCAACTTATTGGATTATTTTTCCCCTTCACCATGTCAACTGGCGCTGTGTTCTCTCATTGGAAGAAAGCTTAATATTTAAAACAAAATTTGCTCTAAATGAAGTCGTCGGTGCTTTTAAAACATTTCTAAAAGTCAGCTTGTAGGGTAGAGGACAAAAAGCATTGAAATAACTGATTTTGAGTCCTTGGCTCTTACAGTTACTAACTCGGTGGTTTCAAGCATCTCAGAAGTTGGGTCTCCTCACTTGAGAAGTTCCTCAGAGACAGGAAGGACTAAATAACGTAACACATACGAATACCCTTTAAAAACTAAGGAATGCTATAAATATATTAGTTTTGTGATTTAAGCTAACAACAGGAGCAGCAACCATGAAAGCCAGAGACTGAGACACGGTGACATTTATTTAGCCTAGACACGATGAACTGTCAGTCTATGAGCGTGGTCATTCCTACCTTCCCATTTTTAGGGGTCTGTTCCTGAGACCAGTCCCGACAAGAACTTCTGAAATCAGTCAGGAGACAAAAACAATACTGGTATAGTTTAAGAAGATTGAATGTCAAACATTTTTAACCAGACACTGGAGAACTGAAAATTCTCCAAATAGGGAAAAAGGGAACAGAAGTGTTATAGGTAATAATTACAGGAATCAGCTTTCACTCACAGGCTGGGGAAACAAAGGGAAGAGGTTGGAATTGTCACAACTTAAAGCTCAAAGAAGGGACCCACACCTCTGAGGAGAGGGCTCCGCCTGACAGGTGCTGGTGGCTTTGAAACCGGCTCTGGGAGTGCCGGAAAAGCTACACGCTGGAATCGACTGGAGCGAATAGAGAAACCGGGGCTGCCTGGGTGAAGAAGCATGGCCGACGTAGGGCTCCCAAGAAGGGAAGCAAACCAAATCATGCACCCTTAACTGATATCCACGTCTTTAACAATGACAGTAACTATACTAAAATAATCACACCAGCTAATATTTATTAAGCTTTTATTAAAGTGTTAGGAACTGCCTGGTGTTAGGTCTCAGCATATTACATATTTATGAGAGACCTCGCCAGCTTAAGTGTCACATCCAAGATTCTACCATGTGTACGTGGCAATGCAGGGATAAAATTTGGCCTGGATAATGGCAAAGCCCAAGAACTTGCCTTGTAGCTCACGATTTCCACATGAAGATTCATTCTGTATGGAATTGCTACCTGGAAACTGGCAGGGAATATTTGAATGAAAAGGTGCAGAGATAATACTGACATGGGGAAGCTAATTTTAAGTGATACCAGTTGTAGCAAAGTTTTAAAGTTAGCTAATTATAAAAAAATCGTTTTAACATTAGCTCATACACAGTGTTAATGTTTAAAACCTTTCACAACTTGAACATAGCAAAAACTGCAGAGAAGAAAAGAGGCTTCGAAACTGTTAAAATTAATGGCACAACATTCCGTGTAGAAAAACAAAACCAAAACGTTACAGCAGCAGAGACTGAAATCCATCGAAACCACTCTTGGAGGTGCCTGGGTGGCTCAGTAGTTTGAGCAACGGACTCTTGGTTTTGGCTCAGGTCAAGATCCCAGGGTCGTGGGATCGAGCCCTGCATCCAGCTCTGCACTGAGCACGCAGCCTGATTAAGATATTCTCTCTCTTTCTCTACCCACCTTATGCTCCTCCCCCACTTGCATGCTCTAAAATAAACACACACACACACACAATACACACACACACACACACGCACACCCCATTCTCCCCCTCTTCCTGGGCACTAAATCAGACCCAGGCTCCCTTGCAGTTAGGTGTGGCCACATGACCGAGTCCCAGCCAATCGGTTGTGAGGGGGAGTGCTGTGTGGTACTTCCTTATTTGGCCCAGAAAACCCTCCTGCCTTCATCTCTTCCTCTTTCTCTGGGTGGATTCCAAGGACATCTGAACTTTAGAAGATGGAAGAGACTCAAGTCAGAAGATGCCTGGATAGGCGAATCGTCTTGTGGAAGGTAACCGCTAGTGACCTCCACCCCGATCCTGGGCTTTTCTGTACTTGAGAAATAAACCTCTATTGTGACTGAGCCATTTCATGGCTGAGTGCATTCACTGCTTCATGTACCCTTAACCGATACACACATGATTTTTAATAATTGTATTATATACTAAAATAATCATGGCAGCTAATATTTATTAAGCTTTTGTCAAACTGTTCGGAACTGTGTGGCGTGAGATCTTAGCATATTACACATATTTACTTGCAAAAGACCTCGCCGGGTCTTCACTCAGAACCTCTCTACGCTTTGCACGAGGCAAAAATGAGCCTAGTTGATTCTCTTGCACTTCAGATTAGGCTAGAGGAAGAAAACAAAGAGATTTATCTGTAAGAAAAATAAGATCAGGGTTAGAAACAAACAATAAACGGCTGATAGCTTGATGGCAAAGAAAGAGGCAGACGGACTACAGAAACCATATTAAAAAAAAAAAAACAAAAAAACTGCAGTGTGGGACCATTTGGTGGAGAGACTATAGCTCCACCCACCCTTAGAGTTTTCGAAGGAATCACAGTATAATTGTTCCCCTCAACTGATGTTTATAATGATGACTAAGTGGCCAAAAAGTCATGTTTCCCAAGTTCTGTTTAAGAAAGCAGGGAAGTGCTACCATATGCCTGTGAATATTTTTCAACTGACATGGTCAAGGTTAAAAAAAAAAAAAAAAAAAAAAAGAATGGCAGGAGGGAAGGAAGGGAATCCTGCTGCCTAAGGGATGTGTTTCAGTTAGCTGGAAAATTTACTTAGGTGGAACAGCAAATTTTTAAATGGTGGAACACTGCTGTGCATTGGTTTATCTAAGAAGCCGTCCTTTGCAACATCACAACGATAAATCCTGTAGGAAACTCAGATGGCGGTTTAGATTTGATAAAATGCAGAATATCAGGAACAGTCTCCATTTTTTACTGCTGCCCCATTTTATGGGAAACAAACCACCTTTTCTGCCGATGTGAATCACAAGAGCTCATTCTCAGAAGCTGCTGCCTGGGCTCACATTTCCTATTTGCTGGTTATCTTTCCACTGCTGTCATTCTGGGGGCACACACTGTAAACTGTGTAAGTGATCTGTGCTGCTTTCCTGCTGGGATTAGTAATAGCCATACTACCAAATATTACTGTGCAATCGACCTGCGGCTTGCATTTAGATTACATTTGATTTCTATTCTTGGGAAATGCATGCTTTAATTTTCCTATTACGTTAAAACTGATAATGCATAAAAAGAAGATATCTATTCACGATATTGACTTTATAAAGTGGGTATGATTTGCTTTAGAATAGCAGTGCTTGTCCCACCAAATGTGCATTTATGATTTAGACCAGCCAACCTATGGGGAAGGGGGAAAGACTGACAAGTAAAAACAGCGGAATGGGAAGCAATCCCAACTGCAAGGCAGATAATAGAAGCTGCTTGAACTGACATACTAGAGAAATTTCAGGAGTGCAAATCTGGTGATCACATTCTTCTAGTCTCTCCCTCCAAATGCACAGAGGCTTGTAAACAGCTGAATCCATAATTCACAAGGCCAAAGAAGGAACTACGACTATTGTATCAGAACCCATGTAGCCTTACTTGGCAAAACATATGACTGATACCCTTTACAGTACCACAAATCTTTTTTTTTTTTGTTTTGTTTTCTGTTTTTTTGCACATGTATACACTAAACAGCTGTCACTTCTTTTTATACCTGTTATGAATTTTTTAAAAGTGCTATCAAAGCACTTGTTTTACTATCTTTTTACTGTCTTTATTTTTTTTTTTCTTTTACAGTAGGTCTCAGAGAAGCCTGGATGCACATCCTAAAGCTCATTAGGTAGGAGAGGAATAACGTCCAGCATGTGTAGGTTCTCTGTGGGGACTCAGGATATTTGTATGTGGCGTAAACTGTAGGGAGCTAAAATAAAAATTCGCTAACACTGAAAATAATGTCATTATGAAAATCTTCTACCTTTAGAGTAAACCCGCAGAAATGATAACGATTATTTTCTTCATTCAGAATTTTAAAAATGCTTTAACTTACTATGACATGATACATGCTTAAGGCAAAGCACACAAATTCTAAGCTCAATGAGTTTTCACCGCTCCTATGCCCATCAATTGAGATTAAGAAATAGAAGACGACCAACAAACAGAAGCTCCCTTTATAGTCATTACCTCCAAGCCACCAGGGAAGCTACTCTGCGAACTCTGAACACTGGAGATGAGTTTTGCATATGCATATCTACATGATGGAATCAGTTTCTACTTTTATATACATGAACTTCATATACGATAGTCCATTGTTGTCAATATACCCCAATTTATTTTTCCATTCTACTTTTTATTTTTTTTTTAATTTTTTTTTTAGTATTTATTCATTTTTGAAAGAGAGACAGAGACAGAGAGACAGAACATGAGCCAGGGAGGGGCAGAGAGACAGAGGGAGACACAGAATGTGAAGCAGGCTCCAGCCTGACACCAGACTTGAACTCACGAACTGTGAGACCATGACCTGCACCAAAGTTGGACGCTTAACCGACTGAGCTACCCAGGCACACCAATCCATTCTACTCTTAACGGACCTTTGGGTATTTTCCAGCGTTGAGTTATTAGGAACAGTAGGAGTTTTGTGTAATATGCTTTTAGTGAACACACACACTAGTGCTTTTTAGTAGGTTTCTATCTATAGCATCAATGGGTCATAAGATCTATGCGTGTTCAGAAGGTTTAGTAAATACTGACAGTTTTCCAAGGTGGTTGTACCAACTTACATTCCCACCAGCACTGTATGGGAGTCTTGGTTGCTCCCTACCCTCAACTCAAACTTGGTGTGATCTGTGTTTTTCATTTTAGCCATTCAGGTAGCCATTCACAGTATGACCTGAATTTGCATTTCTCTGCTGACTAATAATATTACACAGACTGAGACTTTTTGATATATTTTCAAATAAATGTATATTTTACAGAATTCTCGAACAGTAAAGGATCTCAAAGATGACCCATTCCTGGGACAGCATTTGTGTGGCTAATCTGTCCCCACTAAACCCCCATACCACCCATTCCTGTGCCCTTAGAATACACGGCAATAGATCAATGACCTGGATTCAGCTTCAGAAACCTTTCCAGGGTGCCTGCGTGGCTCACCCAGTCGCTTAAGGGTCCGACTCTTGATTTCGACTCAGGTCATGATCTCACGGTTTGCGAGATTGAGCCTGCGCATCAAACCTGCGCTACGAGCACAGAACCTGTCGGGATTCTCTCTCTCCCTGTCTCCTTCCCCTCCCCAGCTCACACTCTCACACCCTCTCTTTCTCTCTCAAAAGAAATAAATCTACTTAAATTAAAAAAAAAACAAAAAACAAAACCTTCCCAATACAACTCATTATATGGTCAGTTCCACGCAAACAAAATCAACTCACAAGAGGAATCTTATCGACCAGATGAAGTTTACCAGAAACAGAAAGATAGAACTAGTAGAAATGGCTAAGGTAGACTGCCCTGGGTTTAAATTTCAGATCTGCCATTCACAAGGGCAGAAAAGAAGATCTTTCTTTATGACACCTTGGCCTTTCTCAAGTTGGTATGACTTGCTTTATGGTAGCAACGTTCAATTCATTGAGCTGAGCGATACTGACAAGTTACTTCATCCCAAGAAAGTGGTACCATGAGGATTAACTAAAAAAAGATTCGTACCATTTTCAGTTCTCAACCTCCTTCCCCTTGTTCAAGGACAGCTTTCTCCTGGGCACAAATCTTTCATGATTGCTGTGAATCTGCCTGCTCCTGAATCGGTACATTTCCTAAAAGCCTGCTGAAGACAGCAGGAATGTGGGCAATGACCATGAGTCACCAAGGTCTTTCCTGATTTTTGTCTACATCAAGACACTTACTTTTGGGTCATTTCATCTATAGCTATGATAAAACACGCAGGAAGATTCAGGGATGGAAATACCAGAAGGAGGGGGGTCACGTTCCCTGACACTTCCAAAGGCGCACATCATACCTGATGCTCTGTGGACTACTCATCTACTCACCTCGCCTTCGCCAAGGTCCTCAAACTGCTTCACTAGCAACACTGAAATCAACCACTGGCCAACGGTACACAGGCACTCCTGCCGGAAGAAAACTACAGAAGGAAGGAAAAACCATCAGACTCCATGGCAACTCCTTTCAATTGAAACCTTTGCATGGTTTCAATATCCTTGACCTGTTCTCACAGGCAGGCAGAGGATTCTATCTGTGTGCCATCGACCCATCCGGCACAGGCTTCTTCCTTCTCTCTTTATGAAGCACTTGTTTACAAAAGCTCACAATATCTTGATGGCAATTGTGAAATCCAATAGCTCTGAACCCCCACGTTTCTTTTTCATAACTCATTTGGAGGCGAGACCTTACCTGATACAAACTCATCTCATGGCAAAAGCCCTCCCTAAACTGATGTGAGGGTATTTATTATCTTTGCTTGGTCCACTTTGTGGGGATAAGGTATACGGTTTGCTACAGAAGCACGGCTGTGCTTTTAGGAAGTGCTGCTCCCCACTGGGTGGGGAGTGATACTAATTCACGGCATCTATACATGGTACCTTCCAAAATCGGAAAAATTTTGAATTTTGAAATAAGTCCAGCCCCTACGAGCATCGGATGAGAAACAATAGACATGTATCAAACTCTTAACAGACCTAGCTTTCAAACGGTTATGTCCTGTTGCGTGTTTGCCCTATTATAGGAGTTATTTTAAAGAGAAGAAAATCCTGGGGCGCCTGGGTGGCTTGGCTGGTTAAGCGTCCAACTTCAGCTCAGGTCACGATCTCACGGTCCGTGAGTTCGAGCCCCGCATTGGGGTCTGGGCTGATGGCTCAGAGCCTGGAGCATGCTTCCGATTCTGTGTCTCCCTCTCTCTCTGCCCCTCCCTCGTTCATGCTCTGTCTCTCTGTCTCAAAAATAAATAAACGTTAAAAAAAATAAAAAAAATAAAGAGAAGAAAATTCTAACAGAAAGACACAGGGTTTCGCCCAATAGAGCACTCAAAAAATAAAATTTGCAAGTACCCAGAGTGGAAGAGGATGTATGGGGGATGTATATGGGAAGCAGAGGCCCATATACACTATTGGCGGAAATGTATACTTCCATAAACTTTTGGAGAGGCTATTACAATTTTGAGAATTTAAAATGCCTATGTACTTTGAGCCAGCAATTCTCTAACAGAGTATCCCGTGGAAAGAG
This sequence comes from Panthera leo, assembly GCF_018350215.1. Taxonomy (NCBI): domain Eukaryota; kingdom Metazoa; phylum Chordata; class Mammalia; order Carnivora; family Felidae; genus Panthera; species Panthera leo. Next base: position 141,179,711 of record NC_056687.1, on the reverse strand, counting down.
TCAAAAGAGTATGTCAGGGAGATGCCATATTGAATGTAAAAATATAAACTAAAGGTGTATCAAGAAGAGAGTGGTGAAATAAATTTTGGTGTGACCACACAAAATGATACAATGCTGTTTTTTTCAAAAAAACAAACAAACAAAACCAAACCCAGAAATGAAGCAGACCTGAATATAACGATATACAAAAGTCTCCAAAATAAATCTGTAAGTGAAACAACCAATTTGTAGAACAGTAAACATATAAGAAACACGTATATACGATCTTTACAATTTCTGAGAATATACTTGTATTCTAGATGAGCCGGTTTTCCCCGTACACATCTTTTTATGGAAAGTCACAGGTGGTAATGACTGGGGAGGAGAATGAGGGAAGAAAGCTTTCACGTTTCATGGTATAGGTTTTTAACTTTGTCTTTTCCACATGCATATTCTGCTCTCATCGGTTCCCAGAATGGTTGTGGAATTCTCAAAGGCTCAGATACAGTAGAGGTCACCAAGCCTCTTTCCTGAGACTGCGAGTGCCGTGAAAGGAATTCTCCAGCCACCAAATACTCCCAGCACCTTCCAGTTAAACTTGATCTCCACTGACCTTTAAATACAGACCAGAGACCTACAGTACTAAGAATCTCCACAGATGACATCACAGAATTCCAGAAATGACCTTCTGCCAAATAAATCCAATAATCCCCTCCAACGATCCCTCACGTGAAGCATGTTAACTATACTGTTGCCTTGCTGATCCAACAGCATGATCTGTGCTTCAGCTCTGGGTGCGGCACTAAGAACCAAGAAGAGGCTGCGATGAACTGAATCTCAACCTGACTGTATTGATCCAAGGGTTTCCACTTCCCACTGCCCACCTCACTCAGCATTTCACATGGATGGCTTACATAGTGATATACACTGACCTGTGTGTTATCCTCTCCAATACTTCCTGAGTGGTTCTCCCAGAATCTCCCAGTTTAACTGGAACAGTGATCACAGGATGAATATCTCTATGGACCCATTCAAATTCAATCCAAAAACGTAACTCTGCCCTAAACTTATCTGGAATCCCAATTGGATTAGAAAGACAATGAAGAGCAGAGATACCTTTCAATGCTGGAACATAAATATTAGGTTTAAAAGTACTCGTTCTGTCCAGGAGAAACATACCAAAAAAACCCCCAATGTAGTTAGTCAGGCTACTGGCAGATACACGTATTCTTAAGAATCAGATGCCCGAATATCCTTCAGGCTTTATTATTCGGAGTTAAATTCTTCTCTGCTTTTCCTAAACCACTCATCTTCAACGATTTTTTTTTAAACCATCTAACTACACCTCAAACTTTAGCTGATCTTATCTGTAGAACACTCTTTTCCAAGATCTTATCTTTAAGAACACTCTTTGCCATGATCTTTGCAAGGTTGGCTTCTCTTTATGTAGATCACAGCTTTAATGGCACCTACCTTCGTTCCTCCAATCAAGTACAGTCATGTTTAAATTCTCCACATATTATTTACGATCATTTATTTCCTTTGCTTGCTATTTATTCAATTATTGTTGGTTTGTTTTCCACCCCCCAAAAAGTAAATGTTGTAAAACAAAACAAAACAAAACAGAAATTCTGTCTTTCTAATCCCAGTATCTTCTCTAGAATACAGTACATATTCAGTAATCATTTGATGCAGGAATGAGTGAACGAATGAACACTTTCTGTCACCTTCCATCCCCTAGAATGGTAAGCCAGAGGTTTTGGGGGGTGGAAAAGACAAAGCAGATACTACTCCTGTTTAGTAGAGAAAAGGCTGGGTAAAACCAGGAAACAGTATTTTAAACTGGATGAAAACCAAAGGCCAAGAAGCCAAGGTGGTCCATTAGGAAAAGTGTTTACTAACAGCCTGTAATGTGTTTCTGCAGCTTTCCTGCCTATCTGACTGAGGGGACTACATTAAAAAATGGCAAGAGTCTGGGCGCCTGGGTGGCTCAGTCGGTTGAGCGTCCCACTTCGGCTCAGGTCATGATCTCGCGGTCCGTGAGTTCGAGCCCCGCATCGGGCTCTGTGCTGACAGCTCACACTCTGTTTTGTCTCTCAAAAATGAATAAACATTAAAAAAAAAAAAAAAAAAAGGCAAGAGTCGATGGAAGGGAGAGGTATGGTAAGCTGTCCTGAAGTAGATCTGATCACCATGATCACCAATCATCGGAGAAATGAACCATAGATAGCAACGGCCAAAAGGGAGGGTGCCAGAAGCCTTCCGTGGACAGACTTACATCAATAAAACCTCATCACAGATGTTTAGTCATCATCCACTGCATAATGAAAGCCTTTGTGCGCGTGTGTATGCCCGTGTGTGTTTTAATGCTGAAAACACTCATGAAAAAGTTAGAGGAAAATTGACAGTAATGGAAAAATGTTAATAGTATAATAATATCTTAGAAGAAGTAATTTGATTCAATGATACATATGCATCTTAATCTTGGTATTTTTCAGATGAACTTTTTCCCTGGTAAGTTTTTTTTTTTTTCTTTTCTAAGACATTATAAATGAAATGCTTCATTCAGCATGTTCTTACTCTGTCATATTAGTACTTTTTTCCTTGCAAAGCTCGTTCTGGCAATCTAGACCTCCTCTTTACCCAATGCCACACTAAGAAAAACAAAAACAAAAACAACCCCACTGTCTGCTGTAGGTCCATTTCTTCTGAAACAAGGATGGACACGCAACATTGGCCCTTGGGCAAGGGAACAGAAAAACCGAGCAGGGTAGGGGGCAATCTTCCTTGGGGTGCCTAACAGGTGAACTCACTTTAAGGCCCAGTTCCTCCCTGTTCTGCTACCATCTCTCTTTTAAGTTTACTTATTTTGAGAGAGAGAGCATGAGTACGAGCAGGGAAGGGGGCAGAGAGAATCCTAAGCAGGCCCCATGCTGTCAGGAGAAGCCTGACATGGGGCTCGATCTCACAACCCATGAGATCATGACCTGAGCTGGAAGCAAGAGCTAGATACTTAAGCGACTGAACCACCCAGGCGCCTCACCATCTTTCTTTTTACACTCACCAGCTCCAGTCATGACTGCTTCATCACTTCACCCCCAAAGAGTCATTCTTACACACCCTCTCTGTGTTGGACACATAGCGATACTTTGGGGTTCCAGCAGCAAATGGCCCCACATTCCTCTTTCATGGGACTGACATGCTAGCCGCTCAAAGCAGTTGTACCAAAGGGTTTCAGTCTCTCAACTATCTTAGAGGAAAACATTTCTAAAAATCCCTTAAATGCTAAGCCTAGTAAAATGAAGAGTACTTATAATTTAAGTTGGATGCAGGGGTAGGGCATTGGTGTCGGGGAGGATACAATTTAAAAAGGAAGCGTTACAAATTAGATTCACCCCTAACTAACCATCACCACCCAAACAAACATATGCTGACAAAGAAGCACAGGTCAGTGGTCGGCAAACTTTTTTTCCAACGGACAAGATAGTAAATGTTTTAAGCTTTGTGGGCCACATAGTCTCTGTCCCAACTAGTCAACTTTTCCATCGTGGCACAAAAGCAGCCACAAACAACATGGAAATACATGACCATGGCTGTGTCCCAATAAAACTTTCTTCATGAAAAGAGTTTGCAGGCTGGATTTGGCCCATATAAATGGTCTGCCAATCCTGATCTAGGTTCATCTTTTCCCAACGAGCTTTGATGATGAAGAAACTGAACCCGTAACTAGGTAGAATCCTTTACCTAAGGTTACACAGGCAAGAATACTCTTACCTCATTCTGCATCCCTAACTTCATCTGGTAGGTAAATAAGACAAACATGGAGAAAAACAAGCCTAGGAGATGCTGCATGTTAGAAGGTCTCTGATTTCTAACTGGACTGCTACAATTACAAGATCTTGGTCAGTGAGAGCTGGGACCGTCACAGAAATCTTTCCAGAGGAGGCGAGCTGGAAGAATTCCTCACCTGGAATACCCACCCTTTCTTCCCCTACCTACCCTTACCTGCCTAGAACTACTCGCTCTTCGGGTCCCCCTTCCAGCTTTATCCCCAGGGGGAAGCCACCGCAGAATGCTTGGGCAAACTCGGAGCTCCCTCTACACTGGTTCCTTGTACCTGGTGAAAACCCACAGTCCTATGCACAATCTTTTCTGCATTTAGATTATACATTTTAAAATTTATTTTTGAGAGCGAGAGACAGAGAACGAGTGGGGGAGAGAGACAGAACCTGAGAGAGAGGGAGACACAGAATCCGAAGCAGGCTCCAGGCTTGGAACTGTCAGCACAGAGGCCGACGCGGGGCTCGAACTCATGAGTGATGAGATTATGACCTGAGCTGAAGTTGGATGCGTAACCAACTAAGCCACCCGGGAGCCCCTCTGCGTTTAAATTATACTTATTAAAATTTTTTTTTTCTTAATGTTTATTTTTGAGAGAGAGAGAGAGAGAGAGAGAGAGAGAGAGAGAGAGAGAGAGAGAATGAGCCAGGGAGGGGCAGAGAGCGAGGGAGACACAGAATGTGAAACAGGCTCCAGGTTCTGAGCTGTCGGCACAGAGCCCAACGCGGGGCTCGAACCCACAAACTGTTGAGATCATGACTTGAGCCGAAGTTGGATGCTTAATTGACTGAGCCACCCAGCCACTCCATTTATGGGATACTTATTAAAAGTAAAACCAACAAACAAAAATTGACAGTGCTTATCACATGGTACCACAGACTGGTTATTTCCGTGTCTGAATCTCCAAAGCACAACGAGCAACTCAAGGGTAGGAAGTGTCGTTTCATCTCTTGGAGACCAGCCCAATGTTTGTGCTACTGCTCAGGACTCATGAGGTGCATTTCCAAATTCATAAATAGGGGTGAGATTTGGATGAGAATTAAAAAAAAGATATTCCCTAAAAGGGGAATCAACTATGACCTGGAACATAGATGTGAAACTGAGACTACAGAGGTGAGGGTAGTGAGTAGGGGAGCACAAGTAGCATTGGGACCTGGATGGGATGATGCCCAGGAGTCTATTGTCACTTTACTGTGGACGCTGTCCCCCGCGAAGTAGCTTGTTTGTCATGACCGTGTTGGAAAGTATTTCAATTGCGGACATTTTCCTATGCAATTTTAGTGAAATCGATTTCCCTCCTCTCCCCTGATGAAGTCGTAAGATTATGTTATAAAAACATTCAAGTAAAACCCCAAATGTTTTCACGTTACTCTTTTTTAGCACCTGGGGATGTGCTTTGGCTAGATGTCTTTTTTAACGTATGTTTCTTGTTCTTTCCTTTTTAGCTGCTCTTTCAGTTTCTCTGCTTTAAATTGTTGGGCATGGTCTCCAAATGCTTTGGTTTCTGTCCTGCAGAGTTTCAGCGCATGGTCTCTCAGGCCACATACCCTCTTGTTCCAGTGGGTCTTTGAGTTCGGGTACAAAAATGGCAACACGAATCTTCACTGCACTGTCGCCCTTTGCTCTTCCTCTACCTTTCAAATCACTCGCACCCTTTCTCAGCTCAATCACTACAAAGACCTAGAAGAAGTAACTCACGAAGCAACGTGTTGCCAGGATGTCTGAGATGCTTATTTTATTCTTGAAGGCTATTAATAAAGGTTTGCCTGTCCCTCCTTACACAATCCCTCAGGCTGGGGAAGCCTCTATTCGAGAGGTTTCAGGTAGCTTAAAATGAAACATCATTTCATATCCCATACCACTTCTTGGCGGATGAAATACTCACCATTTGTCTACTGAGGGGTCTGTTCTCTTTTGACAAGGTTTGGTCTATGAATAGATTAGTCTTCCCAGGAGCCTCAGCTGACAGATGATTAATATGCAGGGTCCACCCCCAGATTAATCATCTTGAGATACTAGGAGGTGAAACACCCACCTCGCCCAGGTAAGAGAGGCTAGGCTGTCCTTTCCCCCCCCCCCCGCTTGTCTTTGCTCCCTTTTCGTAGCGTTTTCATGACATTTTAAACACAGGTCCCTCACTGCATGACAGAAGAAGTCAAACGATGCCAGAGTCAAAACCCAAAGTCAGTTATTGGTCGAAATAGGTACAACTAAAAATAATGAAAAATTTACTAAGTTAGAGGGGAATATTTTGCATATATTATAAAGCATTTTAAGATTGGTGACTAATGACTAAGGTCAACCAGCTGGAGTTTCTTGAATCCGTATTAAATTTACTAATTTAGATACAATCTCTCCCAACTCTTCCCACAGTCTCTACAGCGGTATCCAGCCTAGCATAAATACTTCCCTTTCCCCACCCCCCAGGGGAGGGTCTTACAAATTCTCAGTTTGAACAAGGATAACCCATTAACACCTTCCCCACTTCAATATGCTAAATCCTTAATTCTTTCATAAACCATTGTCCTAAGAGTCCCTCTAACACAACCCAGGCAGCTACTGAGTGAACTCCAGTGGAAATACTTGGAAAAATATGACAAAAACCAGCCACATTGAATGAACATGTAACAGAGGGCATTAGGGAAATTGGCTAATATACTGAATTACTTAAAATTATAATGTTGAAAAAAAAAATTGCGGTAGCCGGGAAATGATGCCAATTAGTGGCCCAGTAATGGGAAAGAGGCAGAGGAAAAGTCACTTTGCCATCCATAATTCAGCCCTTCACTTCTCAGGCAATACATGCCTGCCCTCTGCCATAAGCTCGGAACTACTTGGAAGACGGAGACTCGAACTGCATTGAGATTTTCAGGAGAAAACAAGAGGTGCCGGTTAAGAAGACATCACCATTAACTTCAAAGTGCAGGAAGGAAGGGCTGTAAATGACGAAAGTAAAGTCAGATGCTTTCATTTTTCTCCAGAGGCCCATTTCTTCCTTTTCCTTCTTTTTTTGCTTTTTGATGGTGCATTGCTCTGGCCACCCCCAGAAAGATTCCAGAATCCTCCCTCAGTTTTTTATTCCTGCAGTTGGCAACCTACACTACCAGGATATCCATCTTTAATACAAATCTGAAGGCCTTGTACTGTCATTTGGGTTTAAATATATTTCCCCTGGGCTCTGGCCTCAGTAAAAATAGCAGACAGCTGGTCACCATGTTCCACACCATAAACCTGTGGGGAGGAAGTATGGCCAAGGGGGTTAGCTTGTATCAGAGTCGCTTGGCAAACTTGCTTAAAACACAGATTTCTGGGCTCCACCCTCCGAGTTTCTGATGTATAGGTCTGGTGTGAAATCCAAAAATTTGCATTTCTAGTAAGTTCCCAAGTGGTACTGATGCTGCTGGTCCAGGAACCATGCTTTCAAAATCGCTGCTCTAAACCAATCCCACACCTACTACCCCAAAAGATAAGGCAGTGGTTCCCAAACTCTGCTGCATCTTAGAATCTCCTAGACAACTTTGACAATCCTGATGCATCATATACCAAATGAATCAGAATGTGTGTGCAGGCATTGGCTGTTTTCAAAGCCAGGCATCTGCCTTTTCAAAGATCTCCAGGTGATCACCAAATATAGCCAAATTTAAGAACCACTGAACCTTGGGAGGAGGCCTGGAGATAAAGAGAAAGAGCATTAGATAAGAAGCCAGGAAGAGAAGGAACAGTCCTTATAACTTGTCACCTTGGGGCAATCCTATTTACCTAGTCTCTTTCTCATCTGTCAAACAAGGGGACTATCCTTTTACTTGCCTCTGAAGCAGCAGCAGCAAGAAAAATACATCAAATGAGTAAAATGGTTTTGAACATTAGGAAGGAGCCTATAGACGTGAGGCGTAGCAAGGGAGGTAGAGCTGCCCTGGGTGAGATATAAAGGCTTTGCTGCACGAAGACCTGGGTTGGCACCCAGCTTCTGACTAGCTCTGTGACTGAGAGAGTGAATTTAACTGCCCGGTGTCGCACTTTCCTCCTTTGTAAAACCAGTATGTCGTTACCTTCCTCATGGGGTTTCTCCAGAGCAATTTTGCTATTTGTCCGTGCTCCGGAAATGACTGCTAGGGTATATGTGATGGGTGTATATATTACACATGCCATCGCCCCTTGATGTAGAGAAGCCCTCGCCTTGGGAAGACTTTCAAACAGAGGTTAGTGATTAACAGGGGAAAGGCTGAAAAATAGCATCAAATAGACCTCACTTAAGCGGACAACAGACAATTATGGGTGTGGGAAGATTCAACTCAGTTTAAATAACTCAGTGGCTGGGTCTTGAGGCAGCAGCATCCTTAGAATTACGGAGCTCCACCTCCTGCTTCTGGACAGTACCCAGTTACAGGCTGGTTTGCTCTTCGGGTATCCTATATGCCGGTGGTTAGTCTGAATTTGGAGGTACCTTCGGAGCCTGTAGCTGGTATTTTGTTTTGTATACACAAGTTCTTTTTTTGCAAATTTTTTTTTTTTTTATTTTTTTTTTTTTTTTATTTTTGGGACAGAGAGAGACAGAGCATGAACGGGGGAGGGGCAGAGAGAGAGGGAGACACAGAATCGGAAGCAGGCTCCAGGCTCTGAGCCATCAACCCAGAGCCCGACGCGGGGCTCGAACTCACGGACCGCGAGATCGTGACCTGGCTGAAGTCGGACGCTTAACCGACTGCGCCACCCAGGCGCCCCTGTATACACAAGTTCTTGTGGACTAGATTGAAGCTCCTTAAATTTCATGAGGTTCATGTTTTCCTAGAGCACCCATGGGCTGACAATTTTGGGTACTTAACAGTAATCAATTTCTCATCTATTTCCATAAGGCTTCCTTTAAAATTACTCCTACCCAGGATGATTGAATACTTCAACAATCCAAATGCTATCTATTTAAAAGTCTTCCGGGGCGCCTGGGTGGCTCGGTCGATTAAGCGTCCGACTTCGGCTCAGGTCATGATCTCACGGTCCGTGAGTTCAAGCCCCGCGACCGGCTCTGTGCTGACGGCTCAGAGCCTGGAGCCTGTTTCCGATTCTGTGTCTCCCTCTCTCTCTGACCCTCCCCTGTTCATGCTCTGTCTCTCTGTGTCTCAAAAATAAATAAAAACATTTAAAAAAAAAAATAAAAGTCTTCCAAGGTTTCCCACTGTTCATGGGGTCCAGTTTAACCTCCATAATGCAGTTTACAAGGCTTGTTGTGATTTGGCCTCTGCCGACTTCCCCCAGCTTGGCAAAGAGAAAGTAGCCAGGGCTTTGATGTTGCTGAGATGAGGGGCTGAAATCCAGCCCAGCCTCTGACAAACTGTACGTCTGCCAAAGAATTCTGTAATTTCCCTGAACCTCAGTTTCTTTACCTACAAAATGGGAATAATAGTACTTTCTTTCAGATTTGTTGTAAGACAAGGACTAATAAATGTGAGATGGCTAGCATATGCTATTTTTTTTTTTTAATGTTTATTTACTTTTGAGAGAGAGAGACAGACAGAGCACGAACAGGGGAGGAGCAGAGAGAGAGGTAGACACAGAATCCAAAGCAGGCTCCAGGCTCTAGGCTGTCAACACAGAGCCCAACGTGGGGCTCAAACTCACAAACCACGACACCACAAGCTGAGCTGAAGTTGGACGCTTAACTGACTGAGCCACCCAGGCACCCCTGATGCTTTTTTTTTTTTTTTTTAATGAACTCCATTTCCTGACACATGCATCTCCTTATACATGCAGCCCTTGCCCCAGGAATTGTGAGCTCCTTCAAACACTCCATGCTGCACTGTGCCTCTATATTGTTGAACAGGCACTTTCCTACATCATCAGTTTGGAAACCTCTCACCCTTCAAGACTCAGATGAACAAAGTCACTTCTGTGATGCTTCCTTGACCCCCACACGCAGGGCTTCTCCCTCCCCTCGGCTCTACTGCCATCTTGCCACTGAGCTCTATCTGTCACAGTCTAACGAAATTAGTGGTTTATATGCCTGCCTCTCAAACCAGATAGAGGGTACCGAAAATATCAGGGTTCACACCATTATCACTTAGCATAGCACATGACTTACAAGCAATAGGTGACCAACATTAGCTAAATGCCTCCTTCCTCACAACTGGTCCTCAGTTATTTGTGCAAGATCTCATAAAACCTGGCATGGTCTAAGTCCATGGAGGGTATCTTACACCCTTAATACCCACAGACCAGAAGCACTGACTTCATTTGGGTACTTTCCAGGACTAAAGAACCTCAAGGCCACTCTTCAGACTTTGTGCATCAGAATCTCCATTTTAACAAGACCCCCGAGGAATATGAACGCATACTAGAGTTTGAGAATAATTGTCCCGAACACGTCTGCACTCTCACAGAGGCATGCGGTAGGCACGTGGTAAGTGAAAGCATATGGATGATTCATCACACGTTAGCCAATGGGAAGGTGCTCGAAAGATACTTCAATCCCAGAATAATGCTAGTCATAGGAGGAATCCTGTATTTTTTTTTTTAGCGCTTATTCATTTACTTTGAGAGAGAGAGAGAGGGAGATAAGGAGAGAGAAGGAGACAGAATCCTAAGTAGGCTCCATACTGCCAGTGCCGAACCCAATGTGGGGCTCGATCGCACAAACAGTGAAATCATGATCCTGAGCCATCAAGAGTTGGGTGCTCAACTGACCGAGCCACCCACATGCCCCAGAATCCTGTATTCTATTCTGGAGAACACGGTGGTGATGATTTACAAGCTCCAGGCTCCAAAGGGGGTCCTGAGGAGTAGCACCCCTTACTTTCGTCGATAAAAACTAAGGTACACACAAACATAAATCCAACCCAACCCAGACACTATACGAAAGGAAAACAGATTTCTAAGTAGTCCTGGATCACACAACTAAAACTGAAACAAGTAGATGGTCATCTTCCAGTGGAAATGGTAGCAAAAATCATGAAGAACTACACGTCCACAATGAGCAGGAGAGTTCTGGCTCACCACGGGCGTCAGAGCAGGGGCCCCGGAAAAATGAGATTAATCCACGGCCAACACCATCGTGAGCAACACTCGTGCATGATGTGAGGACAGACGCCATATACGTACGTGAATGTGGCAGCTAGACCACTGTAACTGAAAATCTCCCTGGTCCCACTCGCCTGGGATGCTCTGAGCAACACCTTAGTTGTTCTGAGCTGTAGGCTCAGGCCCCTCCCTAAGTTACTACTAGGGACTAAGGACACAAGGAAAAATGAGGCTTGCATACAACATCCTCCCCTCACACCTAGAACTCACACAGTAGATGACATTATTGTCTGGGAATGTATTCGGCGGAATACTGTTCGGACAGCCAACGGCAATTACCGAGCAGGACAACATGCCTCTCAGAGGCAGATTTTATCATAAATAGGGTGTTCACAAAGTTTCGGCACAAATGTAAATGCTATCTTTACATCTCCTGGGGAAAAAAAAAGAAAAGAAAAGAAAAAGAAAGGAGCCAGGACGTAATTTGAGTCCCAGATGACAATTTCCTTCCGTGGTGTGGGGACAGGGCAGGCCAGTCCAGCCCACCTCTCTTCTCCACTGGGAAAGAGGGTATGAGAAGCAGCAGCAAAAATTAAAGTGAGAGACACCAGTTTCTACTTCAACTTTTTCTAAATTCCGGAGGAATGCCCGCCTACCAATTGAGAGATGCTTTATTCAGGACAGAACCTCATTTTTTTTTTTTTTTTTCTTTTTCAAAGATGTTGGGCAAACAAATGAACACACAAAAATTCCTACATGAAACTGAGGGAAAAGGGCACTTGGAGTATTTGTCTTGTTCTCGAAAAGGCTCTAACATCACAATCCTTTGCAACCTTTTGGGTCGCATACTTTTCTCCCGGTCACTTAACAGATGGGAAGGATTTTGTGAACTTTTCTAAGCAACCGACAGGACCGCCTTGTCTCTCCTAAGTGCCTCGTCAGCAGATTCCTAGAGCCTGGCTGTAAAAGCCCTCGTTTCCACTTCCCCCCCCCCCCCCCCCCCCCCCCCGATCTCGGAAAGATGCCTCTTAAGCTAGAGTGAGACAGAGCATGGCCATTCAATTATCCAAATACTAGAAGTCTATAAAAGAACATTGTGCCGCAATTGGTTTCTTAATTTGAGTGAAACAGCGTGCCCAAACACATCCCCAGATCCTGAAAATAAATCTCCACGCAACATCTTCGGATTCAACCATGTCGCAGGATGCATTTTTATCAAGTTCGAGATAACCTCCAGACTATGCAGACTAAAAAATACGATCACAACATCAAGAGGGAAAAATAAACCCCAAATTAAACCCTTTTACATGGTTATTCACAGTAGCGACAACACATTACATTTTTTTGCCTTCTTAAAAGTATGCAGATGTTCAGATTTTCATTTTCAGAATGCTTTTAAATGTATTCAGCTGTTTTAATGTGACAAATGCCTTTTAGTGCCCACTCCACAAATAATCTCCAGTCCTACATCCGTGTGCACTTATGTCTATGATCACTCGGAGATTAAGTGGGGAAAAAACCTAACCCAACTAAAAGATCATTGTCACGTCTATAAAATTTACATCTACCCTTTGCGAAACAGAGAGTGGATTTTGCAGAAGGCATAAAGCAGTAAGCCGTCCAGCTTAAGGTTCAAAAGTGGCTATTTCCTAAAAAAGAAAGGCAAGTCACAGTTTCTGTGCCATTTTCCTGTTTGCAAGGACTCACCTGTGCTTAGAAAGAGGGTGGTAGCTTGAGAAATCATGTTCCTGAGGAAATCATAAAATCCCATGGACAAGCTGAGGTCAGCTTCCAACCTTTGCCATCGGGAGACTGTGCGCCCTCAAACCTCAGAAAGCATCCAGATAACCCAGCGCACGTTCAATTCTCTGTACATGTTGTAAAAAAAAATACCTCTCCCTCACTTGTGCAGAGCTCTTTATTGCAGTTGACATGGGCTTGCCCAGGGGACTGACTTGTTGTTCCATAAAGATCCTTAAATAGGCACTACTGATGAAACATTTAATCCAAGCTTCGGGATCAAATGGCTGCTACTGCCAGGGACAGTGATAGAAAAATCTATTCCCCAATTAAATAATTGCACGCGAAGCTATGACTGTTCATTATGTTCTTTAACAGAGTTCAGCCTTTCTGGAACACAGCCAATTGCCTTCATATTTTATTTTAATAATATGTATCTAGTACTTTTGAGATCATGGGTTATCTTAAACATTTTTTGAAGGAAACCATCTCTTCCCCCACATGAAAAATGGAGTGTGAGTTTGAACAAGAGATGCCCGTTACGATACACCATACAGCAATTATGTATTTAAGTGCACGCTGGCTGTTTCTAAGAGTCTTCTCTACTGAGGGTTAAAACATTATACTTTATTTGGGGCATTTTTGTCTCTTTAGTACCATGAATATTTTATGTTTGTCTAATCTGAACTGTTTATCCAGGAAGTGAGAGGAGATTCATCGACTGTCTATTAAGAGGCTATATCCTGAAAGTCTAATAAAAAATCTTGTCCCCCAAGGCAACAACATCCACATTATGTGACAGCACCAGACAACGGGAAGGTGGTTCAATGGAAAACGACCAGAATCCCATTTTGTTCTGAAGCTGTAACTTCTTTTAACGTTTATTTATTTTTGAGACAGAGAGAGACAGAGCATGAACAGGGGAGGGGCAGAGAGAGAGGGAGAAACAGAATCGGAAGCAGGCTCCAGGCTCTGAGCCATCAGCCCAGAGCCCGACGCGGGGCTCGAACTCACGGACCACGAGATCGTGACCTGGGCTGAAGTCGGACGTCTAACCAACTGAGAGCCACCCAGGCGCCCCTGAAGCTGTAACTTCTTAAGAGCACAGGGGATTGTGAGTACAGTGACAGGAGATTTTTTTTTTTTTTTTTTTGGTAAGGGAGGGAAGTTACACATGAAACATGGGTAGTGAAATAATTCCTAAGATTAGAACACTTGTGTAAAACAAATACTGGTTTTGAAATGCAAAGCTGTTGGAACAAAGAACAAATATCAGAAGTTTGGAGAGGCTTAAAAGTATCCCATACTGGAGTCCTTCCTCAAACACTCCTTTTTCTCCAGAAGGAACTAATGAGAAACAGCTCAGGGTTTGTATCTCATCTCCACACGGAGGTTATTTGGGGCAAGGCTTTCTGATGATATGCAAAAGCACCAAGTTCTTTCTGATGATAAGGTAGCTCAAAGCCGGTCTCTTGCCCCTTTCAGGAAATGGATTTTTAATTCTTCAAAGTTGTCCTACCTCTGTGTTGTTTTGTGCTTTCGTGCAGATTAACTATGGATTTTAATTACTGCTTTCGGTCATTTGGTTAATGAATATTCTTCTGATAAGTCACATCAGCGGACCTGGATTGAAGTTACATCCCGCATCAGGTCAATGTTAAGGAATTGTCCTCCAAGGCCCATTGATTCTTGTGTCATTAAGTGGGGTCTCTGAGTGCTAAGGTACCAACATCTGGGAATGGTCTTTTGCCTGATTTCAAAGGATTCTAATTTAACAAGGAATACAATCTACGAAAAGCACTGTTTCCATTTGGACTTTAGCATCCTTCACATGGGAACTATTTATCAGTTCAAACTCCTTTAAAGAGGAAGAAATAAATTGAAAATATTCCTGGCTTCTCTGCCAAGGAGAGGCTTGCTATTGCTGAATCTCACTGAAAGCAAACAAGGCAAAACAAAACAAAAATAATGCCTCTGTCAATAGGTGCATGGAAAAAAACCGAACAACAACAACAACAACAACAAAACCTCCAACATTGGTGCCTCAGACCACGGTAAATGCCACTTTAATGAAAGAAAGTTTGGCTAGTAAATAAACTGACCTGATGTTAAGCAGTATTTCAACATAGCTCTTGTCATAATTTGGGATATTTTTGTGGGATAGGATCCAGTCCCCATTAGTGCCTATAGCTCTCTTTGATTTTGTTACTTCCTTTGTGCCTCCCTCCTGGAGCTACATTCTCCATCACTCAAATACCTTCTGTAACTAAACCACCTAAAACGTGTATCTACTGATGTTATCACTCTCACGATGTCATTATAATTCCTTTGCAAAAATACGCATATCGTTTTTTTCCTAAGTAGGCTATTGAAATATCATGCAATGTGTTTACCTGGCAAGATAATTTTATGAAGGAACAAAATAAGCCGAAAATAAGCGACCCAGTCTGTTATCTTCATGATGAATACTAAAGAAATCCAACCGGCTTACTGTTCTTTCCAGCCCTTGAGAAGAATCTCTAATTGCTTTCAGAATCTTCATATCAATCTTTGCACTCTAAAGAAATGTACACCTCAGAGAGTTTCACAGGCTCTTTGTGAATCAGTAAAACCTAAAAGGGGCAGGGTGAGGAGAGAACAGGGCCTTAAATATAGCAAATACTAGAATGACAGGTTCTACAAGCTACATTGTGATGCAGCTGTCAAAAAAAAAAAAAATCTGTATTTTCCTTTTCTTTTTTTTTTCATTTAAAAAGAGAGACAGAGAGAGACTTGTGCCATTTAAAAAGAGATTTCAAAATCTCCCCAGTCAACAACTGAGCAACTCTTTAGGGATTCCAGAGCAGCTTTTCAATATTAATAATCTGAAGTCCTAATGTCAAATTTCACTTTTGGAATAGCAAATATATCTGGTTCACCAAACTGCTCAGCTTTTCTTTATAAGTACCCCACAATGAATACATTAGCTTTAACATCTATTCTTTTGATAAGCCATCTTGAGGTGGTCTGACTTTTGTTTTCTTTACTTTCACAAACACACTCCTCACCATGATTAATGGCCTCCCATTGGGTATATGGAAAATTTCCCAGCCTGGTTCCCTTGAGAATGCTCCACTACATGGATTTCTAGGCAAAGCTAGATTAAAAGAGGAGGAGCATGAGCTATAGTCCCCCTACCCCACAGCCATCAATTACATACAGTTATAAATCAAAGTTTTCAGTCCAAACAAAGACCAGTGTTGCAAGCAAACAAGGGCGTTCACGGCAAATTGTTTTGAAGCCGAATAAAACTCTTGACGGGAAACAATGGAGTCAGCAAAGCCCCTGTCAATATCACTCTAAAGTTTAGCTGATTTATGAAGAATTAGACATGGTGTATCAAGTCGCTGGAGGATAGATTGAGAAAACAGCAAGGAGAAGTATGAATAAGCTAATATAAAACCAAATGAAGCTCTTCCTTGGATGAAAAAAGAGTTTAGCCCAATACTGTTTTTATCCGTATGAATTTGACCCCTTGCCTTTGATCCCTACAGTGACATCCCTAATTATCAAACATACACCCCCCCCCCCCCCCCCCCCCCCCACACACACACACACACACACACACACTTCTTTTTGGGTTCTCTGTAAGCGAAATTACTGGCCTTTACAACCTTCCTGTGAACCATGGTTTCGGGCTCATACTTTTCTTTCTATTTTGATCCTACACTTGGGAGAATTTAATTTCACTTGTTTCAGATACTGTTTACATGCCCCACATAAAAATCTATTTCATAAGGAGAAACAGGAAAATATTGACTTCTGTGAAAACAAATAGAAATACCATGAGGAGGCAAAGCAAGTGCAGGAGGCATGAAATTAAATAAATAATGCTGGAGTTTTCTAGGTGTTTTTTTTATTTTTTTTCCCTTGAGATTGAACATTTGTCAAGAGCTTTCTCTATCAGAGCCCCCAAAGTGCTCACACCTGTAAAACATGCATGTAATTGGGTGAATGATTCTAGTAACAACTATTATTATTATTGTAACATTCGTTGAGCATTTACTATGTGCCAGATAAGCTTCAAAGCCATTTTTGTGTATTACCTCATTTATTCTGCGGAACAAGCCTATGAAGTGCTATTATCCTTTCATTTTCTGGTAGAAGAAACTGATGCATAACGAGGCTAACTTGTCTGAGGCAGCATGATTAAGAAATGACACAAGAAAGAAGTAGTGGGTCGTGGCCTTGAACCCGGGAAGTAGGGCTTCTTAACCACTATGCAAAACCTCACATTTAGAATAAACAATTTTCTAAATGTATCTTCCATAATCAATCACTCAAAACTGATTCAAAATCTTCATTCCTGAGGAAAAAAGTCCTCACTTGCCCAACTCATCTTACCTTAGCAAGTTGTGAAAATCAAATGATATTGCACACAAATACGGAAGGGAAATGTAGATCTGAAGTTACCTTGTCCACAATCACTTTCTCTGTCTTAATAACGGGTCTGTTTTTTCCTGAAGACAGCCTGTTTCATGTTCTTCTGGTAGGAAGTGGACAAATGGTGGGCATATGATGCAGGCCTAATGCCAATTCATTACTCCCACGGCCAGAGTATAATGAGATTGGGTATGATATGGGGCCATTTCTGGGGCCAGACCATGAGGAGTTGAGTGACCCTCTTTTGTTCTCTTTCCTCTTCTACCAAAACCCTGGATGGGGTAAGCATCTTGATCTTGATCTTGAGCATGCTGACTCACAGGGTACAGGGGATGGGCAAAGCCACAGATGGAAGGAGCCCAAGTCCCTCCCTGAATAACTACCCAGAGGAGAGCTGCCTCCAACCTCAACACCTATGGTAGGTTGTTATATAAGCAAGAAATAAACTTCTATCAGGTTTGAGCATTATATATTTCGCTCTATTTATTACAGAGGTTTTGCCTACCCTGATTATTGCAAAGACAACGCAAGTGACTACACTTTCACTTTAGATTATTTCATCATATTATTCAGAACGGAGACCAGGCAAATGGGCTCGAGACGGATCTGGACAATTATGGAGGGGCCAGGTCAAGAATTTCTTTCTGATCTTACTTAGTAAGATGGAAAGAAGATGATGAAGCTGAGTGTCTAATTCATTATTTGGGAGGGCGCTGATCAAGACTACGAAATTAGATGTTTCAAATTTGGTGGTGTTTATCCTTCAGTGTTGTGTTCAGGACAAAATGAAATGAACTAAGTGGGTAAGGGTGTGAGAAAATTTGGCAGGGGGCCGAGGAGGTGCTAGAATAAGGAAAAGCTACAGGAAAGAAGAGGGAAGCAGAGAAGGCAGAAATGGGAAAGTAGCAAAATATAATTACCAATAACCTCCCCAAACATACTTTGGACGAAAATCTAAAAAAAACGTTAAGGAACAATTTATTCAAATTTTTTTCCATCCCATGACATGACAGGTAAGAGTAGACCCATTATTAAAAAAGAACACAACCTGAAAACAGGCTAACCTGAGAATGATTTTCTCATGCTTCTTAGGAGGATATATAGTCATTCTGTTTTCTGTGGCATTGGCCACATGCGTTGAAGAAATCCTTTATTTCCTCGCTTTATAAAATAGAGGACACCATTGCTTGCCAAAGAATAAATACCAATTGATAAAACGGTCTAGTATTTTTGAACTTCAGATGGCATATCTAGAATCATAACCTCTTGGTATTGTGCTTCGGGGAGGATGCACGCCTTACGCCATCTTCAAAATGACAGACCCTAAGAATCTGTAGCCTATTTAACCGAAAGAACTGCAAACTCTACCTTCTAATTTTCTATTGAAAGGACAGTGTACAAATGATGTATTTTTCATGGTCCTTACATAACAGCATATTGCCACATACAGTGAAATGGTGGTGAAAATGCTGATATTTAGGAGATTAAACTGATTTCTGGCAATTGCTCCTTTAAAAAATGTACTCAAATTAACTTTACAATCTAATTTAAATTGTAGATTAAAATAAATATGCATTTTCAGAATAGAAACAAACCCAAAGATCTGGAAATATTAAAAAAAAAATAAAAGGGAATCTATTAAGGGGGAAAATACAAAAACAATGTAATTAGAGCTGGACAAACAGCAACAAAAAATGCCTCCTTTCATTTTCTGATGAATTCTCAAAGAACAGCTTACACATTCCCTTTTAAATAATATTTTGTAAGTCCCTCCCAAATGCCAATACTTCTCTAGTTATAAAAAATTTTTTTAGAATAGTTTGCTCTATACTGTAGAAAGATTAATTACTGAATCATTAGCCAAATATGGTTTTCATCCTGAGGTTGAAACTTGCTAACGTCTGGCAGAGAATAGCTACTGGCAGGGGAGAGATGAATGAAGATTCCAAAGGTCACAGAGGACTGGAAGACCTTTCAATTTGGTTCAAAGCGGCCAGACACTGTTGAATATCCAGAGTATCCAGGTGGGACGTTATAAAGGTCATGCCTTGGAGAAGTACGGCGACTCTTCCAGTGGGCCTGTAAGGAGAGCTACTGTAGAGGGGCGACTGGGTGGCTCAGTGGGTTAAACGTCCGACTTCAGCTCAGGTCACGATCTCACGGTCCGTGAGTTCGAGCCCCACGTCGGGCTCTGGGCTGATGGCTCAGAGCCTGGAGCCTGCTTCAGATTCTGTGTCTCCCTCTCTCTCTGCTCCTCCCCCGTTCATGCTCTGTCTCCCTCTGTCTCAAAAATAAATAAACGTTAAAAAAAAAAAAAAAAAAAAGGAGAGCTACTGTAGAGCTGTCCCAACAAAGACAAAAACCAGGCTAAAACTCCAGCTACTTAATAGCCTACTAGAGCAAAGCCATCTTTAAAGGATGATAATCCAAAATCCCAACAAGAAAATATTCATCACACCTAGCATATATTAAGTTATAGATAATAAAAGTGAGGGTGGGGGGGGATGACCGTAAACACTTAAACTGTAGAAGATAGAAACACAGACATACGTAGATGTTAGAATTAGCAAATAAGGATTTTAAAAGTTATCATGAATATTTTCAGCGACTTAAATAAAAGATGGACATGATGAGTGAACAAGTGACAAATCGCAACAGAGTCATACAAACTGTAAGAGAAACAAATGGAAATCCCATTTTTCTGGAAATTCCGGAATTCAAAAAACACAATGGCTGAAAGGCGGGGGGTGGGGTGGGCAGAATCGCTGAATGAGATCAATAGCACACTAGGAATGGCAAAAGAAAAGACCAGTGAACTTGAAGGACAATAGAATTTTTCTAAAACTGAAGCACAGAGATTAAAAGAAAAAAATAGAGACTTAGCAATCTATAAGACAATATAAAATGGTTTATTATAAATGAAACAAGAGTCCTCAAAATAAAGAAGAGACAGATTGGGGTGGAAGAAATATATCTGAACAAAAACGGTCAATAATATTTCAGATTACAAAACACTACGCTTTTTAAAAACTATCAAGATTCCAGGAGCTTAATGAATCTCACACACAATGGCTACAAACAAACAAAAACAAACCTTAAGTACTTATTTAAAATGCTGAAAACAAACGATAAATAGAGAAGTCTGAAAAGAAGCCACAAGGGACCAGACATAGTACATACCGAGAAACAGTGGTGAGAATAAGAACTGTGTTGATTAGAGACACTGCAGGCAAGAAGGCAGTGGAACATCTTTAAGTTCTGCAATTACGAAAACAAAACACAACCAGACACCTTACAAACCAGAATTCTATATCCAATAAAAATACTTGGCTCAAACACAAAGGTGATACAAAAACACTTGGCTATTGACAGAAGTTTAAAGACTTCTGCATCAGGGGACTTGCATTATAATAAATGCCATCTAAAGTTCCTCAGGTCGAAGTCATGTACAGAGAGAGATTTGAGTTTATGCGAAGAAATAGAGTTCTTATACAGATGAATGTGTGGGTAAACACAAATAATATTTTTTGTGTCTTAATTTATTAAAAGACAAACGGTTGCTTAAAGAAAAAAAAACAGCACTGTGCTTGAGTGTGCACATAATACGTAAAAGATATGAGAGCAGTAGCACAAAGGATAGGAGGGAATGAATAGGTCTTACTGGAAGATTTTTCACCTTGGGCTTGGAGAGATACAACATTAAACGGAAGCAGACATGGCGGTGCCTCTGTGGCTCAGTCAGTTGAGCCGCTGACTCGGTTTCAGCTCAGGTCATGATCTCGCGGTTTGTGGGATGGAGCCCTGCATTGGTCTCTGCGCTGACATGACGGAGCATTCTCTCTCCCTCCCTCTTAAAAAAATTTTTTTTTAACGTTTATTTATTTTTGAGACAAAGAGAGACAGAGCATGAACGGGGAGGGTCAGAGAGAGAGGGAGACACAGAATCTGAAATAGGCTCCAGGCTCTGAGCTGTCAGCACAGAGCCTGACGTGGGGCTCGAGCTCAGGGACTGCGAGGTCGTGACCTGAGCCGAAGTCGGACGCTTAACCGACTGAGCCACCCAGGCGCCCCTCTCCCTCCCTCTTTACCCCTCCCCCACTCACACACTCTCTCAAACCAAATCATCTTTTTTTTTTTTTTTTAAATTTTTTTTTTTCAACGTTTTTTATTTATTTTTGGGACAGAGAGAGACAGAGCACGAACGGGGGAGGGGCAGAGAGAGAGAGAGAGACACAGAATCGGAAACAGGCTCCAGGCTCCGAGCCATCAGCCCAGAGCCCGACGCGGGGCTCGAACTCACGGACCGCGAGATCGTGACCTGGCTGAAGTCGGACGCTTAACCGACTGCGCCACCCAGGCGCCCCCAAATCATCTTTGAAACAAAAAAAAAAAAAAAACAAAAACAAAAAAAAGTAGACTAGCGTAAATTAAAGATATGTATTATAATCCCTAAAACAAGTACAAAAATAGACAAAAGGAAGTATAGCTAATAAACATATAGAGGAGAAAAACAATAAAACCCTCTCCAATTATCTCTAAAATGAAGGAGAGGAGGAAAATAACTACAGACAAAATGGAAGAAATATAATACAAAGAGCAAGATGCCATACATAAATCCAACCATATCATAATTACATTGACTAACTTAAAAAACCCCAAGTCTCACCCCTATGTTCTTTACTAGTGACACATTTTAAAAGTAAAGACATAAATGGGGCGCCTGGGTGGCTCAGTCAGTTAAATGTCTGACTCTTGATTTCCGCTTAGGTAATGATCTTACGATTCATGAGTTCGAGCCCTGCATCTGGCTCTGTGCTGACAGTGAGGAGTCTGCTTGAGATTCCTTTCCTCTTTCTCTCTGCCCCTCCCCCGCTCTCTCTAAACTACATACACATGAAAAAAACAAAGACATAGAATTTAAAAGAAAAATATTGGAGAAAATACATCTTAGAAACAGGTATTTTAAACTGCTGTGGCTATATAAACATCAGCAAAGCAAACTTCGAAACAAAGAGCACTATTTGAGACGGAGAGGGACAATTCATAGTGGAAGACAGTAAATTCATGAGGTTTCAACTCAAGATGAAGACGTGGGAGACTCCTGAACTTACCTTCTCTCTTGCACAAACCAAATCTACAGCTACATACAAAACAACTCCCTCTGAAAAAGCTCCAGAAACAGAGTGACTCATACATTGGGAGAACAGGACAAAACCCCCCCAAAAAACAGGTAAGACAGTACAAGACACAACCTTTCCATAAACCCCATCCCTTCCAGGTCTATGTCATTGTACACACGACGTATAATGGGAACTCAAAACTCTCAGCTTCTAAGGAGTTAAGGGTTTGAAGCCTCTATCTGGTGACCCAACTGTTAAGACTTCCACCTGAGGGACAGGATCCTAAAACATCCAGCTCTGAAAGCCAACGGGGCTTGCATCCAGACGGCCTATAGGGCTACAGTGAACTAAGAGACAGTTAGTTCTTCAAGGCTTGCATGGACTCACCATGGCTGACCACCCAGCAAGAGGAAGCACACTGAAACAAACCCAGTCTCTCAGTGAAAGAGGCCGATGTGTTTATCTGAAAAGTTTCATCCAAGGAGCAGGCTTCTAACTTAACACACATCTAGGGTCTGACTGCAATATTCTCCAGGGACTACAGAAGCTAGAAGAGGTTATCCTCAGGCTCTCCCTCTGCCTCAGTCCAGGTTTCTAGCATCTTCTGAAAAAGAGCTTATGTACATCTCTGGGGCCTCCCAGGTTTTGCGGCTGCCGCCCAGGGGACGCATCCCTTGATAGCCTGGCTCTCGTAGCCAGTGGCACTTATGTTCACTAGTTCCACAGGATAGTAGGAAAAAATAAAGTTTTTAACTGACTGTTCCTCCAAAGTTCAGTGCAGAGAGAGCCAACAGAAACGCTCATCTCCCAGTCTCCCACTCAAAGAGCTATTCACGCCCACATGGAAAGCTGCTGCCTGAGAGTCAGCTTCCAATCAACCTGCTTCTAGATGATGGCTGAAATCCTCCCCTTTGGGACACTGACAGGTCTTGGCACAACTTCAACTACTTGGAGTCACTAAGAACAGTGAGGGCTGCTCGGACAATCACAAAGGTCTGAAAGACGACCAAGAGTCAGGGCTAGGGCAGGATTGAAAAATAAGGTGTATCTCCTGCACGAGTACAGTCTTTCAGGACTTGGAGAGGTGGCTTTTTTAAAATCTAATATATGGAAACCAGCAAAGAGAGCTAGGAAAAATGAAGAAACAGAGAAATATATTCTAAACAAAAGAACAAGATACAACCTCAGAAAAAGACTTTAATGAAACGGAGATATGTGACTTATCTGATAGAGAATTCTAACAGTCATAAAGTGGTCACTGAGGCCAGGAAAACAATGCATGAACAGAGTGAGAATCTCAACAGAGATAGAAAATGTTAAAGAATACTGAACAGAAATCACAGAACTAAACATACAACTACTGAACCGAAATATTCCATGAAGGGGTTCAACAGTAGACTGGATGAAACAGAAAAAAGGATTGGCCAACCCAAAGAGCAGTGTCCAAGAAGAAGCAAAAAGAAAAGGGGCGCCTGGGTGGCTGGGTCCATTAAGTGTCGAACTCTTGGTCTCGGCTCAGGTCATGATCTCATGGTTTGTGAGATCTGCACTGACAGTGTGGAGCCCGCTTGGGATTCTCTCTCCCTCTCTCTCTGCTCCTCCCCTGCTGGCGCTGTCTCTCTCAAAATAAACAAACTTGTGACATCCAAAGAAACACCAATAAGACCATAAGCAGAATTTTCAGCAGAAACTGCAGGTCAGAAGGGAGTGGCACAATATATTCAAAGTGATGAAAGAAAAAAACTCGCTAAACAAGAATACCGCCTTTGGTAAAACTGCCCTTCAGAATGGAAGGAGAGGGAAAAAGCTTTCCAGACAAGCAAAACCTGACCAGAGTTCAGCATCACTAGCAGGACCTTGCAGTGGTAAAGGGATTTCCTGAAGCTGAAACAAAAGGGTATTAACTACTAACAGGGAAATACATGAAAGGATAAATCTCACTGGCAAAGGTAAATATGTAGTTTAATTCATTCGGAATAATACAGTGTTCTTATGGTGATAGATTAAGGTCTTATAAATCTTTTAAGAAGGTTGAAAGGCAAAAGGAGTAAAAAGTAAGTGTAATAATATCTTAATGGATACATAAGATAAAAAGACAAACTGTGATATCAAAAACATTAAACATGGGAGAACATAGTAAAAATGGACAGCCTTAGAATGCATATGAACTTAGGTTGCTAACTTAAAATAGACCGTTACAAATGTATGATGTTTAATATAAGCCTCAATAGTAATAGCCACAAGACAAAAACCTATGCTAGATACAAAAAAGATAAAGGAATTAAGCCTACCACTAAAGAAAGTCATCAGATCACAAAGAGGGCAAGAAAGGAGCAAAGGACTTACAAAACAAAAACAAATACCAATTAACAAAATGGCAGCAAGTCCATACTTAACAATATTTACTTTACATGTAAATGGAATAACTTCCCCAACCAAAAGTCAGAGTAGCTGAATAGATAAGAACATAAAAATAAAACCAAAAACAAAAAACCCACAAGACCCAACGAAACACCACCAAACAAGAGACTTACCTCAGCTTTATGAATACACATAGACAAAGTACAAAGATGGAAAAAGTTATTCCAGGCTAATGGAAAATTAAAGAAGCTTGGGTAGCTGTACTGACACCAGACAAAAAAGACTTTGAGGCAAAGATTGTAACACAAGACAGAGAGGGTCATCATATAATAAGAAAAGGGTCAATGCAACAAAAGGATAAAGCATTTGAAAATATTTATGTACCCTACATAGAAACACCTAAACACGTAGTGCAAATATTACAGATGTAAGGGGAGAAATAGACAGCAATACAATAATACTGAGGGATTTTAATATCCCACTTTCAACAATGGATAGATCATCCAGACAGAAAATCAATAAGCAAACACTGGACTGAAATGACACGTTAGACCAGATAGACTTAACAGGCGATTATGAGACATTCAATCTAAAAGAGAATATACATTCTTCTTAAGCATACATGGAACATTCTCCAGGATAGATCGTATTTTAGAATGCAAGGTAAGCCTCAGTAAATTTAAGAAGATTAAAATCATATCAAGCATCCTTTCCTAACATAGTATTTAAAAAATAAAAATCAATGTTAAGAAGAAAACTGGAAAAGTCACAAATACGTGTAGATTAAATAACATGCTACTCATCAATGGATTCAAGTAGAAACCCCAAGGAAAGTAAAAATACACATTGGGACAAAGGAAAATGGAAAGACAACATACCGAATCTAACGGGACGCGGCCAAAGCAGTTCTAAAAGAGAAGTTCACGGTGATAACCACCAATATTAAGAAACAAAGGTCTCAAACTACCTAACTTCACACTTTAACAAACTAAAAAAGAACAAACTAAGTCCGAAGTTAGTACAAGGAAGGAAATAACAAATACTAGAGAGGAAATAAATGAAATAGGGAGTCAAAAAGGTTGGTGGAACTACACTGGTTTCCTGAAAAGACCAAACAGATAAACCTTCAGCTAGACTCACCAAGCAAAAAAGAAGACTCAAAATAAATAAAAGAGAAGATGTTACAACTGGTATCACAAATTATAAAGAATCATAAGGGACTTCTAGAAATAATTACATGCCAACAAACTGGACACCATAGAAGAAATGGATAAATTCCTACAACTATACAATGACCAAGACGGAATCAAGAAGAAAGAGAAAGCCTGAGCAGATCAATTAGCGGTATGAAAACTGAATCAGTAATGAAACACCTTCCAATAAGGGAAATTTTAGGACCAGATAGCTTCAGGGAATTCTACCAAACAGTTAAAGAAGAATACCAGGGGCTCCTGGATGACTCAGTCAGGAAAGGTTCTGACTCTTGACCTATCAAGGCTCAGCTCATGAGCTTGCAGTTCATAAGATCAAGCCCCACGTTGGCCTGCACCAGCAGCACAGAGCCTTGCTTGGAATTCTCTCCTTTTCTTTCTGCCCCTCCCTCCACTCCTGCACATGCACTCTCTCTTTCAAAATAAATAAACTTAAAACTAAGAAATATCAATCCTTCTCAAACTCTTCCAAAAAATGGAAGAGGAGGGGAATACTCCAAATTCATTCTGGAAGGCCAGTGTTACCCTGGTAGCGCAAGGACTCCATGAGAAAATGACAGACTAACATGCCTGATGAAAGCAGATGCAAAATCTCTCCAAGATCAAAAAGAGAAACATTGGACTTAAGCATCAAAAGCAGTCTTGAGAAAGAAAAGCTCAAGGGGCAACTGGGTGGCTTAGTTGGTTAATCGTCCTACTTCAGCTGAGGTCATGATCTCATGGTTCATGAGTATGAGCCCCATGTGAGGCTCTGAGCTGCCTTGCTTCAGATGTGTCTCCCTCTCTCTCTCTACCCCTTGCCAGCTGTCATTCTCTCTCTCTCTCTCTCTCTCTCTCAAAAATAAACATTAAAAAAAAAAAAGAAAGAAAAGCTGAAGGCATCACAGTTTGTGATTTCAAACTAGATTAGAAACCTATTGTAATTAAAATGGTATGTATCAGAGAAAAATGGACACAATGATCTACAGAACAAAGAGCACAGCAAGAAACCCACACATGCAAGGCCAAGTTGACATACATTCGTAGAATGGAATATTCCTCAGTAGTGAAAAGGATCAAACTACCCAAACACTCTACAATGTGGATGAATCCAAAAAGCATTATATACCAAGGCAGGCACAAGATGGACTCGTCTTATCAAGTTTTAGAAGAGACAAAATTAACTTCTGGTAACAGAAACTAGAGCACTGGCGGACTTGGAATGTGGAGAAGAGGAGTTTGGTCAAACTGAGAGAACTCTCTGGAGGGATGGAAACATCTCTTGATAAGGACATTGTTTACATCCATGTACACATCGGTCAAACTCACTCCTTTCTCTAAGTAAGATGTGTATTCCACTGTGTGCACAATATACCTCAACAGAAATATTAAAAACGTTGCTCACTTGCATTTGGTTCAAAAGGGACAGTTGAAGGAACCAAGAAATTTTCCTCTGAGGAGCGTATTAAGGATCAATATTGGGTTGGAACACGTGAGGAAGACCAACATATTTCTTCCCGGGGCCAAAGGTAGAGATGGCTTACTGTAGAGGACACACAGGAAATGATGGACAGAAGTGGCTCTTTCTCACACAAAGATCTAAAAAACTAGGAGAAGAGGAGATCTGATGGCTTTGGGTATCATGATGTCCATAGATAGCTCTCGTCATACTGGACCAGGATTTTCTTACAAACCCCGCCCTCAGACTCTCTGCCTCACAAGAAGCACTGTGGTTCATAGCATAGCTTCCTTCTCAGAGCAGAGTGAGGTTCTCTGTTCTTCCACACGGTAGATGTTTTATTTACATAAAGCCTTCAGTGGCTTAGTAGGTTTGGGGAACACTGTTGTACAAAAACAAAACCATAAAGATTTAATTTATTGCGTGACCTCTTCAAAATCTTTAATATGCAAATGCTCAGAGGGACTCTTCAAAATGGGAACACAAGAGAAAACTTTTCAAACCCTCTTGGGCGCAGGATCATTTATTCGTGAAAAATTTCAGCAAAGAGGAATTCCAGGGAAAATATACTTGGTGCATACTAAGGCAGGGTAGTATCTGGTGTCCTCTTGGGGGCTCAAAAAAAAGAAAACTAAATATGGGCAAATTCAAGTCTAAAACAAACAGAGGGGTGCCGGGGTGGCTTAGCCGGTACAGTGTCAGACTGGATTTCTGCTCAGGTCATGATCTCACGGTTTAGAGATTGAGCCCGGGTCAGTCTCAGAGCAGAGCATGGAGCCTACTTGGGATTCTCTCTCCCCCCCGCCCCCCCACCCCTCACTGCCGCTCCCCTGCTTGTGATCTCTCTCACTCTCAAAACAAATGAACTTAAAAAAAATGTTTAAGATCAATAAATAAGCAACAGAACCCTAGTAATTGCCATTACATGTATAAGGCATATATAATGCTCCCAAATTAAAAATAAATTGTTTGTGTAGACACTGTTCAATTTTGGGGCTCGTTACTTTAAGTGAGGGCTTAAATCCTGAATAGACGGATTCATCCTAATAAAAGTATGTTGAGAATACAATGTAATTAACTCTGAATTAACCATTCAAAATTTACTTTGATGACCAGATGCTGACTGTGGGTTTTCCAGCACTCTCAGACATCTAATGGTACAATCAAACAACTTGTTGGTCTACAAACCCAAGTGTCAGGAGAGTTAATTTGTCAATTTGTTGATTGCTCATGGTCATTAGTCAGTGGATGGACCTGAAATTATTTCTTTTGCAGACTTATTCTTTTACAGGAAGCTCCCAGGTTCATACTTTCTCTGCCCTGCCAAATAATGCCAAAACATTGCACTGATATAATATTGCATCCAGGGATTCTGCCACAAATGTCACAGCCGTTTGCTGTTCCAGTTGTTTTTGAGGACAATTCTCTCGCTAAATGATCTCCACCTTCTACCCCATCCTCTGTATGGATCATAAGAGGGTTCCTAGCAATTAGCAGAGTTCCAGTAAAAAATAATACTTTCCCGGCTATAATGTAGTCATGGCCCAGAGAAATTGGGGTGGACATTTTTTTCCTCTCTACTTTAATAAGTGCACATCCAAGTAGGGACAGGACGGGATCTGCTCGGGCATGCCCCAGGCTCAGCATCCATCTTTCTCCGGCTTTACCACCTCCAGACTGACAGCTAAATTACTGCACAGAAAAGGTTTCTGTGTGCTGGAACCATAATGCTGCCACGGAAACTGGGTTGTTGGCTCAAAGGATAAACAGAGATTGAAGGACAATTTTCATTAACAGAGAAGGATGGGGTAAAGGAGAGGAAAACAGAGCTGGATCTGCACGGGAAAACAAGCTGAGCAAACTTGAGGACAAAAACGTAAGTAGACACATTCTAATGGAGTTGTAATTTTCTGGTCAAGTGGCAGGCCCTTGCTGAATTCTTGGAAGAAACCCATACCTGCGTCTTACATAGTCTCTGCACAGGATGGCTAAGAACAGAGCAGGTTGTTTTTTTGTTTTTTGTTTTAACCTGTAAACGAAATTGAAATTAGAGCCCATAAAGAGAGGGAGTCGATAGCATTTCAAAATGGAATGGACATAGGATTTCCAGGAAGATTATCTTTCTTTGCCAAAGCATTATCAAACTGTAGCAGTGAAAACTAAGATTAAGGGGGCGCGTGGGTGGCTCAGTCGGTTAAGCATCTGACTTCGACTCAGGTCACGATCTCATGGTTCATGGATTCGAGCCCCGCGTCGGGCTCTGTGCTGAGAGCTCGGAGCCTGGAGCCTGCTTTGGATTCTGTGTCTCCCTCTCTGGCTTTCTCCTTCTCACTCGTTGTTTCTCTCTCTCTCTCTCTCTCTCTCTCTCTCTCTCTCTCTCTCTCAAATAAATAAATAAATAAATAAATAAACGCCAAAAAAATCTTTTAATATAAAAAAAAGAAAACTAAGATTGAGGAATGTGGAAAAAAATCTAGTCCATACTTGGTCAACTTTTTGGCCACTGTACTCCAGATAGGAGATCACATCGTGTAGTCCGTGATTCTATAGCTTCAAGTAAGCACAGGAAAGACTCATTCAAATACTTACTGTGTTACAAGTGTCAGGCTGACGATCGTCTCATTTACCTCGATGTCCACTTCATCTCCGATGGTCAGCAGTACAGTAATACACAACAGAACCTTAATATACATTTACTGAACACATTATTGAATTACTATTTTCTCCCTTAGGTTAGAAATATTGACAGACATAACAAAGTTATAGATGTGAATGGTGGGCTTCAAAACTTCTGGTAGGAGGGATCAAAGAGAACTCCACAGAGATGTGGCATGTGACTTGGGCTTCGATATTTACAAGTATTTAGAGGTTCAGAATGACACAGAGAATGAACAAAGTATGAACACAGAAGTGGAGATTTCTTCGGAATTAACGGGAAAGGGGAGTGGTATGCTGAATTGTCAGGAGGCATTGTCCGGGCAAAAGTGAACACCCTCCTATCATTCTGGTGATCAGCATCTGAAGGGGAAGCCAATATTGTTTGTAGCTATCTAGGTAACTACAAACCAAGTCAGGTCATATTATGACTCAGTAAATGGCAGTGAAACAAGCTATTCATTTCCATAATGTCAGCGACACTCGTAAGGAAAGGAAACGCGATTCCTTTTTGTGTTAGCCATTTTCCATCATGATAAATTCTGAATTGAAAACGCACATTTTAATTTGATGCCTGGGTTTAAGTTAAAACTGGCATTAGTGAGGCCAGTAATGAAATCCCAGACTCTCCTCAGTGAGAGCAATAATGCCAGGCACTTAGTAGGTACGTGAGAAATACTCGTTGAATGAATGACCATCCGAAGTCAAGATTTCATCAAATACTGCAGAATAGATGAGCCCTTATCTCCACTCACACTCTCATTTCAAAATTCTAAAATGCAAACATTCCACTAATCACAAGAAAGTCCAATTCACAAGGTAGCTGATGACCAACATAACTCAATCAATCCATCCATCACAACTGTTTCCCTCTTGTACTCTACAGCTTGAAATCCTGGTTCCCAACCTGTCAAGGTCACTCACAAGCATCTTTATTTTCAGAAGGTTATTTGTTTTCAACATCTCCCGTCCCCCTTGGATTTTCACTTACAGGAATTACACTCACATTATTTACTGCAAAGTAAATCACGGCATAGTCTTTCAAAGTACTTTGATGAAGTATCCACGGCAAGGGGGTCCAAAGGTCAGATGGGTTTGGGAAATGACTGGTACCCTGAACTTCCTCTTGGAGGTTTACTCCGTAAGTAATTTATTTAAGGTTCTGAGAAGCCCTGCAGTCAAGAAAGCCAATAACTGTTTAACCCACTGTTTTTCAAACTGTTAGGCCCAGGGAACCTATTTTGAATGGTGTCCACTTTCTTTTAGAAGTAATGTTCTGAGGGGATACCTTGGGACACATCCTGAAGCAGTGATCACAAACTGATGTCCTGCATGGCATTTTAAACTTGAATGACACACACACACAAAGAGAGAGGACAGGGAGAAATGTCAGCACATCCTGGCAACCCAGGGCCACATTCTTACGTAACATCAATCCTACTATCCCCTTATAAGGAATAAACATTCTCTGCTTCATTAGGACTCTGGCATTCTCTTATTTATTTCCCCCCAAATCATTCCTCACATGGTTATCACTCGCCTGGCTCCTGCCGATATTTGACTTTGGACCTCTTGTCCTGGAGAACCTCAATCACTGAGATGTCCCTACTACTCTTTTGGGAGAAAGGAATGCCAGTATATAAACGGCAGGGGAAAAAATAGGTCACTGTAGTACGAAATCCCCCTCTTAGCTCCTAGAGGTAGTATCTCTGCTCAACTTCAAGGAAAAAAGAAGGTGCCTATATCATTATCTTGGCATCCAAATCGTATTTGCCCCCAATTTTTTTTTTCTGCATCTGCAAATCCATAATCCTGTTAATATAGGAATCTTGGGATGTTATACAACATTATCACTGAGGTAGTTCACATGTGCTGCCCAGAAAGGGCTCATTACTTCTGAATGGGATCTTTCCTTATTTCTTATTTCAGATGTTTTTAGGCTCAAACTCCAACAACGAGCAGTTCTGAGGTAATATAATAAACTGGCCAGATGTGTGATTAAAAATGTGTCAATGAAAACAAAAAGTGATTTTTCTAAAATTTAAAATTAAGCATATTTTAGTTTGTAACCTGTACCATGGGAGGGCAGCACTGGGGAAGTGCCACAGGGGCCATTTGGCACATAAGCATCACGCAACCTTCTAGCAGCAGAGGTAAACACAGGAACAAGATTTTTTTTTTTTAAGTTTATTGAGAGCGAGAGAGAGCGAGAGCGAGAGAGAGAGAGCATGCGTGCCCACACACAAGCAGGGGAGGGAGGGAGAGAGAGAATACCAAGCAGGTGCTGCTCTGTCAGCACATGGCCTTGACTCAGGGCTCAAACTGACGAACCGGGACATCAAGGACCTGAGCCGAAATCAAGAATCAAACACGAAACCAGCTGAGCCACCCAGACACCTCAGTCACAAGAATTTTTCAAAAGGAGAGCATTTCCAGGGCAAGGTAAGAGACAGCTTGTTCTCCACTTGTGTTCTCCAAATAGTATATGTTACTCATGGCATGATCTATCCTGAAAACGGCAGATTCCGAAAGGATTTGAGACATCATGTGGATAGCTCCCAAGCGTCTCTGGGAATTTGTTTTTTTTGGCTTTTTACCCAAATGTCCCACCATTGAATTTACTCATCTCCTTAGGCTCCAAAGTGATTTTCAGCACAGTCTCTCCTTGTACTAGAAGATTGGTTTCTACTCTAAATATTTTCCCATTTGCACCTTTCGCCTTTTTAATCATGCCAGACATCAGCATCTCATAATTCGTTATCGGCCTTCGAAGGCAACTGATTATACTGCCATCAAAAAGAAAATAACCTATGGTCTGGAGGGGAAGTGAAAGAACTAGGGTTGCAAAGGAGCTTCCGGTTCACATTTTCCTTCTTTGGTGTGAAGGAGTTTAAAGAAGGAATGCCATACAACCCAACCACTCAGGTCAGACCAAATATTTGGATTATTAAGTGTTGGCTGGGGTGTCTGGGAAAGAAATATTGCTGGACTTCTAGCGTGGTTTTGTTTCAGCAAAGTTTCAAATCAGTTACCCAAAGGGGCGTAATATATAATGTTAATTTCACAGCTGACATTTTGTTGGTGACTACTAAAAGCCAGTAACACCCTCTGTTTTCCGTGGCAAGATTTAAGCTTTGGGTCTGAAATGCCTGCTAATTACCATCATCCATTCGTTCCACAAATATTTAGTGAACATCTTCTAACGGGCCAGCTACTCTTTTAGTCACTACAGAAATGGCAGTGAACAGAGAAACTCTAGTGGTCATGGAGCTTACTTTCAGATGGTCATCTTCTATTTTAGCGACCGTATTTTGTACTCGTTTCTGTCAGTGGCACTCAAGACCTCAAACAAACATGGTCTGTTCAGTCTGGTAAATGTCAACTCAGCAGCCCAAGGCAAAGGAAGATCTCGAGTGAAAGCCATGCCAGCTATGTTTTCTTTATTTAAAAAAAAATTTTAATGTTTATTTATTTTTGAGAGAGACAGAATGTGAGCAGGAGAGGGGTAGAGACACGAAGTAGGCTCCAGGGTCTGAGCTGTCAGCACAGAGCCTGACATGGGGCTCAAAGTCATGGTCTGTGAGATAATAACCTGAGCTGAAGTCAGACACTTCACAGACTGAGCCCCCCAGGTGCCCCTCTACCTATGTTTTAAACGCTAAAACCCTGTGGTGCCCGCACCTCCCCAAAAGCACAGCAACAAAGAAATGGAGACAACAGTACCAGTGCATTAGACATGCAGGAAAGGATCACAAAGTTCATTTTATCTCATACAAATGAAACCACTCAGACCCACAGGGACTAGAAAACAAACCACGAGAATAGAAGTTCCCTGAGAAAAGGGCTTGACCTGATTTGTACTCACCACACAAGACTGTCATGAGCAGTAAGAGAATGTAAACCACTTAGAATTGCGCCCCGCAGATACTTTTGTACTATACAAATATTAGCGACTGTTAACAGTCACTACTGTGCCCTTTGTGTCTTGTATATTATAACTACTAAAATTTGCATATATCTGAAACCCATTTAATAATGGAATACTGCTGGGGTGCTTGGGTGGCTCAGTCGATTAAGCATCTGAACTTCTGCTCAGGCCATGATCTCATGGTTCATGGGTTCAAGCCCCACATTAGGCCCTCTGCTGTCAGCACAGAGCCTGCTTTAGATCTGCTGTCTCCCTCCGTCTCTTCCCCTCTCCCCTTTGTTCTCTCTCTCAAAATAAATAAACTTAAAAAAATAATAATGTGATGGCACAAAAACAACACTCAGATCAATGGAACACAATAGAGAACCCAGAAATGGACCCACAAATGTATGGCCAACTAATCTTCGACAAAGCAGGAAAGAATATCCAATGGAATAAAGACAGTCTCTTCAGCAAGTGGTGCTGGGAAAACTGGACAGCGACATGCAGAAGAATGAACCTGGACCACTTTCTTACACCATACACAAAAATAAATTCAAAATGGATGAAGGACCTAAATGTAAGACAGGAAGCCGTCAAAATGCTCGAGGAGAAAGCAGGCAAAAACCTCTCTGATCTTGGCCGCAGCAACTTCTTACTCAACATGAATCCGGAGGCAAAGGAAACAAAAGCAAACATGAACTATTGGGACCTCATCAAAATAAAAAGCTGCTGCACAGCGAAGCAAACGATCAGCAAAACTAAAAGGCAACCGACAGAATGGGAGAAGATATTTGCAAACAACATATCAGACAAAGGGGTAGTATCCAAAATCTATAAAGACCTTATCAAACTCAACACCCAAAAAACAAATAATCCAGTGAAGAAATGGGCAAAAGACATGAATAGATGCTTCTCCAAAGAAGACATCCAGATGGCCAACCGACACATGAAAAAATGCCCAACATCACTCATCATCAGGGAAATAAAAATCAAAACCACAATGAGATACCACCTCACACCTGTCAGAATGGCTAACATTAACAACTCAGGCAGCAACAGATGTTGGCGAGGATGCGGAGAAAGAGGATCTCTTTCGCACGGCTGGTGGGAACGCAAACTAGTGCGGCCACTCTGGAAAAAAGTATGGAGGTTCCTCAAAAAATGAAAAATAGAACTACCCTATGACCCAGCAACTGCACTACTAGGCATTTATCCAAGGGATACAGGTGTGCTGTTTTGAAGGGGCACACGCACCCCAATGTTTATAGCAGCACTATCGACAATAGCCAAAGTATGGAAAGAGCCCAAATGGATGAATGGATAAAGAAGATGTGGTGTGTATGTGTCTGTGTATATATATATCTATATATCTATATCTATATCTATATCTATATCTATATCTAGATATAGATATAGATATAGATATATATAGACACACACACACACACACACACACACAACGGAGTATCACTTGGCAATCAAAAGGAATGAAATCTCGCCATTTGCAACTACGTGGATGGAACTGAAGGGGATTATGCTAAGTGAAATTAGTCAGAGAAAGACAATTATCATAGGACTTCACTCATATGAGGACTTTAAGACACAGAACAGATGAAAATAAGGGAAGGGAAGCAAAAATAATATATAAAAACAGGAAGGGGGGAAAAAACTTAAGAGACTCTTCAATATAGAGAACAAACAGAGGGTTACTAGAGGGGGTGTGGGAGGGGGATGGGCTAAATGGGGAAGGGGCACCAAGGAATCTCCTCCTGAAATCACTGTTGTACTGTATGCTAGCTAATTTGGATGTAAATTTAAAAAAAAATCTAAAAATAATAATGTGACACTGCTATTTTCAGGTACCTAGAGGTTTTGCGGGGCAGGGAAGGGGTCTTACATTGATCACCTCCTATAACTCAAACAGCACCTAGGACAATCTTTAATACCAATGGTTTCTAGTTAAGCGTATATTATATTAAATCAGAAATATGTCTAAGTGTATTTGATTAAGACTGCAAACAAACATCTCTTGTTGTCGCTGATACAGATTAAATTATGTCCCCGCCCCTCAAAAAAAAAAAAAAAGGGAGGGGATAAAGTGCTAATCACTGAATGTGATCTTATTTGGAAATAGAATTACTGCAGATATAATTACCTTAAAATCACAGTGACGTAAGAATAGGATTGTTGTCGTATAAGATGGCAGCCACGTGAAGACAGAAAGAGAAACGGCAGGGTGATAGGAAAGGTAGAGACTCTACCCCCATCCTCCTCCCGCCTACAGACACCTTGATTCCAGACCTCTAGCCTCTAGAACGGAGAGAGGACACACTTGTTGTTTTAAGCCACCCCCTTCACGTAGCTTCATTCCAGCAGCCCTAGGAAACTATGGACACAGCTCTGCCTCACAGAGTCATTCGTATCAGTCATTGGGTAGCATATGCTTCTTAAATAGACACACCAAAACACAGACTGTTCGTTTTTGGCTCAGCATTTATAGATGGAATATTTGCCACTGGGATCAAAACAGACCCAGCTGTGCCAGCAATATGATGCTTCATTCATCTAACATTCCCTCCTTACACCTTTTTCCAAATATTTCAGATGTTCCTGATATCTACCAGATAAAACATTATGACAGTGCACACACAGGGAACCTCAGGGGACCGATCTCGGGTGTCAGAGAGTAATTCCGCTGAGATTTAGAATGCCCTCACCATTTATATCCAGGCGGGCAGGCAGTAAGACATGGGGGAGATTTTTGAGGCAGACAGCTAGCCTTCAGAAGCAAGATCACCCTCGAAAGTTTCCAGAGTTCTCTCGGTGCCCGAAAAACCCTCTTCAATATAAAATCATTCCTTGCTTGGGTGGAAAGATGCAGCATATAAATTTGGTACAATATATGCCAGTTAATTCAACAAAATGTCAACCTGTCTGGGAAAACCCTTAGAAAAGGTTTACTTTCTGTGTCACCAGGGAACTGAGTGATAGGAAGGGAAGCTCATGAAAATGAGATTTTCTCTAACTTCTGCCTACAGTGAATAAATCAATGAGATTTTTCAAGTCCCCTCAATGAGTTCATCTCATAAACAGGCAAGTATTTACAGACTCCAGAAACATCTCTCTCCAGTCTTCTTTTTTCTTCCCCTCCCAGCCCAATTTCTTTCCTTCCTCTCTGCCATTTCTTTCTTTGCCATTCTTCTTCTGTCCTTTGTGCTGCTGTAGGAGGGAAGATTTGTTGGACAACTGGACAACTGCTATCTCTTACCTCTTAGCTTCTAAACGCCTCGATAAGTGTGGGGGGTCTTGACTTCGTAAGGGTTTTTTGTTTTGTTTTGTTGTTTTTTTAAAAAGAAGATGTAATCTGCCAGCCCCGAACTGGGTTTAAGGTAAGTGTGTATCTGCTTGAGGGCTGAATGCAATCTTTGGCCTTTTTCATAAAGTTTATGGCCCTGGTGCCCCTTTAAAAGTCTCATGTGGCTGATTGATAGGCTCATTTCTGATACTAACCATAAAGAATTGGCCATCCTGAAGATAAGCTGCTCCTCCCCTGAGCATTACAGAAGGTAAAGGCGGGTGCCATTATAGATGGTCCTTCTTGCCTCAATCAGATTCATCCTTCAGCAGCCAGGCAGCGCTCTGCACTGAGGGACCGCACCACAAGACACAGAAGCTCAGTCAAATCCTTTTAGTTAATGGGCGTCTAAGGATTAAAACATCATCATGGGTGGGACAAAGAGAACAGTAGCTAATATTCCCATTTCCTAACTTCTGTTTTCTCTTGGCGTCATTAACCAAAGGGGACGTAGGCAGACTCACGGAATCTTCATCATTTGATAATCTATGCCTTTTTATCGAACCTAAGTGATTTTGCCCCTTTACGATTTGTTCCAGTTTTCATGTCAATCTATTGTGGTTCTCAAAGGAGCTTTCAAATATCTCTTCGTGGGACAAGTGTAGTCATTAGAGATTCTTCCCTACTTCTATGTGTTCTGGGCCAAGATGGAATATAAATACTTACAAAGAGGCAAAGGAGGGGCGCCTGGGTGGCTTGGTCGGTTAAGCCTGCGACTTCGGCTCAGGTCATGATCTCACGGCTCCTGGGTTCAAGCCCCGCGTCGGGCTCTGTGCTGACAGCCTGGAGCCTGCTTCAGATTCTGTGTCTCCCTCTCTCTCTGCCCCTCCCCTACTCACATTCTCTCTCTCTCTCTCTCTCTCTCAGAAACAAATAAACACGAAAAAAAAATTTTCTTTTAAAAGGCAAAGGATACCGAGGGACGAAGAGCAGTTGAGAGGGAGGGAGGAGTTACATACACTCACACAGAGGGCGAGGGGAGACAGGGGAAGAAGGAGATACACAGAGTGGAAGGAGAGGGATTTTATGTATGTTGTAATTTAATTCTTAACTGAAGATTTAATTTCTTAGAGGAACAAGAGTTCATCTGCAACCAGCCACAAACTGACCTGGAAAGCTGTTGCAGAAGAACTGATAAAACCTAGCAGCCTCTCAAATGCAGGAAAAGGAAATGGTAGAGAAAGCACAGGAGAAGCAGGTAAGGGAAAGAAGATTTATTCATCAAGTATTTACTGAACACTTTCTACAGGACAGGTACAGCACTAGGACTAGGGCTATCAGAGGCAAGACAGTCAACGCACATGAGGAGCTCACATTTTAAAGAACGGAAACATCGGAACTCTGCACCAAATAATTACATCAACATGTTAAAACGTGATAGGTCTTCAATGACACTGCTAACACTTTTGCGTTTACTTCTGTCTGGTCTCTGGGTAACCCCTCACCACGTAACCGCTCTCATCGGTGTCATCGAGAACATTCATGTGGCTAAACCTAATGATTATATTTCAGACCTTATTACTACTTCCTCCATCTTGAAACATTCTTTCCTTGGGCCCACCGGATACCACGTTTTCTGGTTTCCTAACTCCTTCTGTCTCTTTTCAATCTTTCGCAAGCTCACCTCCTCTTGCCAACCATTAAACGTCTCCAAGTTTTGGCCCTGTGCTTACTTCTCTTCTCTATACTCTCTCAGGGAATATAATTCAACTTCCAGTTTCAATTACCTTTAATACACCAGGAACACGCAAATGATCTCTCCAGGCAGACTTTTCTCTCTATGACCTATGTGAAATGCTTACCTCTCCCAGATGCCCATTCAAGGTTAGCCACATCCTCAGTGAGTACACATCTGTCTCTATCTGCCAGTTAAGACCTATGCATTAATTACTTGTGTGTCTTTGGTGTTTAGCACAGTATCCGGCATGTGGTAGGAGTTCACTGTTTGCTCAGCTATCAACTGGAATTAAGGCAGGGCTTGGGGGAAGGAGACACAGCATCGCAGTCGGGTGCTGGGTTCCTCTGCCTTCGCACAGTGAATACGTGATTGGACAGGCAAGCTAAGACAGTTAACAGAAGTTTTCAGATGTTAATCTCTTAATTATGAGAGAGATCAATGAGGACAAAGAAGTAAACATGGAATTTAATGGATAATATTTTTTTGATATCCAAATTTTCTACTGTATGTATATATATATGTTTCTGTGTGTGTATATATAGATACATATACATATATAGACACACACACATACATATATATACACACATATACACACTACCTTTTTTTTTTTTAATTAAA
This sequence comes from Panthera leo, assembly GCF_018350215.1. Taxonomy (NCBI): domain Eukaryota; kingdom Metazoa; phylum Chordata; class Mammalia; order Carnivora; family Felidae; genus Panthera; species Panthera leo. The sequence continues at coordinate 141,140,373 of NC_056687.1, read as the reverse complement.
GCTCTTTTGAGACCTGCTTTATGTATTGAGAGGGCCAGAGAAAAAGATAAGTGTGTACACACAGAGTAGTGCAATTAAAAAGAGGAACATGAACTACTAGCAGAAAGTATAGGAGTTGAGATACTAGGAGTCAAATCCATTTTTCTTTAATAAACAGCACTGCCCAAATTCTTCAGTAAATACTTGCACAAATCGCCTTTGTTTCCAAGTGACTTTTAGGGAGAAACAGAGCCAAGAGAAATCATTTACTCAAATGAGTTGTCACTCCCGATTTTCAAGAATTAAACACAGAGAAGCATTTGTACATAATAAATTTCATAGTAACATATGCTCTCCTGAATTATAACTCAGACTACAATCTTTACTGATGAGTACTAGACGCTGACATCCTAGTCAACCAATTCAAGCCATCAAAATAAACAATCCCTTATGAAAATGGAAATTGAATTATTGCATTGGAAAAATTGAAAGCATGTTTTATCAAAGGCAATTTGTCTATTATCTGACAGCCTTGGAAAACAGCAAGAAAATTATGTCTCTCACATTACAATGAAAAGGCAGCAGCTCCTTTAGGCATCACAGTAATAAGGGAACTTTGGGTCATTCAGGAAAAAATAAATGTTTATTCTATAGCCGGCAGTGTCCGACTTTCCCATGCTTGTGTTCGGCGAAGGAGGGAGGGCACGTTGCTGCACCAGTCAATGGATCACAGATGAAAGCAGTACCAATTTCGTCCTCTTCAACATTATTCCTTCAACAAATCATTTCCTTATTGTTAAAAGAGAGGGATTCTATAGAGCAATCTCAAAAGCTAAAGCGTGAAACCATGAGCTGTACCAAGTAAGGGTGGCTCCCTCTTCCTCCAGGGTTAGACCACCAATGCCTTTCATCCATGAGCCAGCCTTTCTGGCACTGTTTTTCATTTGTTCGGCAGAGTTATACAGGATATTCACATCCTAGATCCTGAGATACAGTACCAAATATTACCTAACTCCCCATTTATTTGAGGGACTTACAGTTTCTGCCTACCATGATAAGGAAAGTGGCCATGAATTTCTGTTCAGGCTCTGGCTGGAACAATCACATTCATGTCTGTACCTTGGTCATGGTTGTCAAATGATGAGGAGTGTAGCAACAGAAATTGATCAGACTTTGTAGCACAACTAGTGAAAACACCTGTATGATGCTTTCATCAATGTAACACTATCAACCCTAACAAGTGTTTCTTACATACTTCAAAGGTTCGTTTAGGTTTTTCTGTAGTTTAACAGATTCCTTGAAGAGGAAAGCATTCAGCTTTCTTTTTAAATGGACCGTCTAGAGGAAAAGCTTTGTTATTAAGCCAACAATTAGTTCTTTAATGCCAGTATTTCAGAAAGCCAGTTTCTCTAAAGTGGTATCTGATATACATAGGAATTACATGCAAACCAGATGAACCTCCGATTCCTTCCAAGGGGTTTTCATAACTAAAATACTAGTAAAAACTTAACAAGAATGTAGGATTAACTCCAGAAAAGGGAAGAAAGTTAAAAATAATATGAAATTTTAGAATAGTACTTCAAATCAAGTGTACCTAACCAATTTATTATGTTCTCCAACTAAGTGATCCTCATTGATGGGGACATTTGTCGGTACCCGTGTAGCTAACAATCTTGGGGTGTGAAAGATTTCATTTCTGGGGCCTGGGAAGGCCGGCCTATGTGGATATGGTCTGCAGGTCACTTTTTGGACCTGTAAGCATGCTAAAGTAGAGAAATGCAGAACTCTACTCCTTTCCAGGTGTGTGCTCTCACAACTTCCATCTTCTCAACAGAATTTGGGCAAATACCCCCTTTCCTCTGGTTTAAAAGACACTGGGGCTCCGGGGCAGCTCAGTCGGTTAAGTGTCCGACTGGGTTTCGGCTCAGGTCGTGATCTTGTGGCTTTGTGGGTTTGAACCCCACACTGGGCTGTGTCGTTGGCAGTGCAGAGACTACTTGGGATTCTCTCTCTCACCCTCCTTCTCTGCCCCTCCCCTACTTGCATGGACTCTGTCTCTCTCAAAATAAATAAAACTAAAAAAAATACTGATACATAAAAGTATTAGTTCCCTCCTTATGTGCCCTATGTACACATTTTAGAATAGCACTGGGTAAAGTTGCTTCCTTTCATGGATGGTATTTTTTTTCTCCTCTTGGAACAATTAGCCGCATGAACCGTAACATCCCTTGATAATACTATAAAGATGTTTGAGCACTAAGCAGGAGTCCTTTTTTTGGATAACCTACAACTATATGTGAAAAAACCTACAACTGATGCCATTTTTGATTGCTGATGTCATGGACATTGGCAAGAATATTGAAGCTGTACATCAAAAAGATATTTTAGAGATAAGTCAGCATAAGAATAAAACAGGGCTCTTGGGCTCTCATGAAATTGAGAGATCTCTTCTGTATCAAAGTATATTTATGAGATAATATTTCAACAGAAATGGAGAAAAAATGGAAATCCATCGCCATTATATTACTATTTGGTTGAAATGCCAATCTTATAATGAAATCTAAAATTCCAGCTCTCATATCTTAAAGTGGATTCCTGCTTGCTTTAATCTTGGTTATCATTATATCGCTAAAGCAATCATTGAAATTAGCTTTGGCATTTACGAAAAGGCGAGAAAGGCCTACCTCTCTTCCCCCCTGCCTCTGATAACTCCCCCCTTCTCTAGCTCTGTGGCTGCCCTGACAACAGAAGTTCACAAACACCCAAATGCAACCAGAAATGGGAAGATGGCTGTCATCTGGGATTTGGTCACGAAGCTCTTTCCTAATAGAGCGCGTTGCGTCACGGAATGTCGTCAATACCAGCTCGGCTCACACAAAATACACCTTCTTCTGAGACTGCTTCTTAGTTACCAGTGCTTCTGAATTTGAAGCTGGGTATGAAAATGTGAGCCTGTCCAAGGCCCAACTTCCCAGGGTCTGTGAGACCAAAGAGTTGAACTAAATCATCTACAGGCCGCTTCAAGCTCCAAGATTTTATGTCTGCCATAGTCTTTAAATTGCTCCTTCGACTATAGGTAAGCAGGTTGCACTAGCTTGAATTTTGATTGGCCAACAACTTTCATTCTTATTATTTCCATTTAGGTTCCCACACTTGTTTTTTAGCTGAATAAATCTAAGGTGCGTAAGTTATAATAATCCGCAAGCCACGTATCAGCTTCAATGACCTCAGATAGAAGATAAACTATGAAAAGGATGGAAACCATTTAAATGAGTCCTGGTTAGATAGCATGGCCTGAGCTTAGCTCTGAGACTCAGGACTGATCTTTGTTAAGAAGGGTTACAAAAGAGGAAATGCCATCAAAAAGCCTCTCGCAGCAGAAGAATCTCAAGTTTGAAGGAGAAGTGAAAGGCGCATAAAAATACTGTCCTCGCGGGGCACCTGGGCCGTTCAGTCAGTTTATGTGTTCAACTCTTGATTTCGGCTCAGGGCATGATCTCCCGATTTGTGGGATCGAGCGCTGTGTTGGTCTCTGAAAGACAGCACACAGCCAGCTTGGGATTCTCTTTTGTCCTCTCTCTTTCGTCCCCCAACCTAGTGCTCTGTCTCAAAATAAATAAATAAACTTAAAAAAAAAAATACTTTCAGGGCATCTGGCTGGCTCAGTGAGATCAACGAGATCAACTTAAATTATGATCTCACGGTTCGGGAGTTCGAGTTCCGCATCAAGCTCGCCACCCTCTGTTTGCTGCTCTCTCTGCACCTCCACTGCTTGCTCGCTCTCTCTCAAAAAATAAACATTAAAAAAACAACAACAACAACAAAAAAAAACTTTCCTCACTGTGGGATTTAAATCATCCCTGGTACACCCGCCAGCATACATCTCAGCTGCTGAGAAGGTTAACCTTCCAGACTCGACTTCGGATTACTGAAATCCATTATTATTCTTAATCTTCACTTCTGTCTAGGAAATGATCTCAGAAATTGTCCTCATTTACACGCTTCTCGTCTTATTGACTAAAAAGCCAAAGGAAAGTTACATACTAAAAAAAAAAAAAAAAAAAAAAAATCTGAAGATAACTTTCAGACCACACACTTCACGTATTTGAAGTACACAATTCAATGTTTCTAATACATTCAGAGTTGTGTGGTCATCACCGTGACCTACTCTTACAATAATTCTCTGTCTCCAGAAAGAAACCCCATACACATTAGCAGCAACTCCTTATCTGAATCTTTCCATCACCAGTGTCCGGTAGCCAATAATCTGCTTGCTGTCTGTAGATTTACATGTTTTAAACGTTTCACATAACTGAAATCGTGGGTCTGTCGTGACTGGCTTCTTTCGTGCAACAGTGTTTTCAAGGTTTATTAAGGTTACAGCATGCATTGGCACTTCACTTCTTATTACTGTAGTATTTCATTGTATGGAGATACCACATTTTATTTATCCATTCACCATTGGTGAAAACCTGAGTTGTTTCCCTATTTTGCTACCATGAACGATGATGCCATAAACATGTGTATGGAGGCTTTGTACAGGCATATTTCATTTTTCTTGGGTATATATCCAAGAGCGGAATTTTTTGAAGGTATGCATTCTTAATTACTACTTCATTTTAAGTTATACGTCAAGACGTAATTTCGCAGTGACTTACCACAATAAGATGGATTCCACGGCTATTATTTTTTTGTTCTCTCAGTCTTTCGTTATTCTCTATGCTTATATGCTAATTCTATATTTCATTTGAAAACTGTAACAAATTAAAAAGCACCTTTAATCAGAAAGCATATTAAAAACAGATTATAAGATAGTACCCTATTGATGGACACATAGGTTGCTATTTCAAAGAACGCTGCAATAAACATAGGGGTGCGAGTATCTTTTTGAATTAGTTTTTTCATTTTCCCTGGGTAAATATTCGATAGTGGAATTACTGCATCATATGCTATTTCTATTTTTAAAAATATTTTTGAAGAACCCCCATACTGTTTTCTACAGTGGCTGTACCAATTTACATTCCCATCAACAGCGAACAGGGCCCCTTTTTCTCCACATCCTCACCAACACTGGTTTCTTATCTTTAACTAACAAGCATGAGGTGATATCTCATTGAAGTTTTGACTTTTATTTCCCTGATGGTGAATGATGTTGAGCATCTTTTCATGTGTCTGTTGGCCATCTGGAGGTCTTCTTTGGAAAAATGTTTATTCAGGTCCTCTGCCCATTTTTTAATCAGATAATTTGCCCCCCCCCCCCCTTTTAATGTTTACTTTTGAGAGAGAGAGAGAGAGAGAGACAGACAGACAGACAGACAGCGAGCGAGCACTCACGTGCGAGCAGGGGAGGGGCAGAGAGAGGGAGACACAGAATGTGAAGCAGGATCCAGGCTCAAACTCAGGAAACGGGAGATCATGACCTGAGGCAAAGTTGGATGCTTAACCGACTGGGCCACCCAGGTGCCCTACAGTGTTTGGTTTTTTGGTGTTGTGTGCGATCTTTATATATTTTGGATATTAACCCCTTATCAGATGCATCATTTGCAAATATCTTCTCCTATTCATTAGGTTGTCTTTTTGTTTTGTTGATGGTTTCCTTTGCTGTGAAAAAGCTTTCTACTTTGAGGTAGTCCCAATAAGTTTTTGCTTTTGTTTCCCTTGCCTTAGGGGACGTATCTAGAAAAAGGGTGCTATGGCTGATGACAGAGAAATTGTTCCTGTATTCTCTTCCGCAATTTTGTGGTTTCAGGCCTCACTTTTAGGTTTTTAATCCATTTTGAGTTTATTTTTACGTGTGGTATTAAAAAGCCCGGTTTCATTCCTCTACATACTGTCCAGTTTTCCCAACACTATTTATTGAAAAGACAGCCTTTCTCTATTATACATTCTTGGCTTTGTCATAGATCAAGTGATTATGTGAGGGTCTTTTCCTGTATATCCTGTGTCTCTATCCTGTTCCATTGACCTATGTGTCTATTTTGTGCCAGTACCACACCGTTTTGATTACTACAGCTTGGCTCGTACCTTGAAACCTGGAATTGTGATGCCTCCAGCTTTGTTCTTCTTTCTCAGAATTGCTTTGGCTATTTGGGATCTTTGTGGTTCTATACAAATTTTACTGTTATTTGTTCCAGTTTTTCAAAAACATGCTGTTGGTATTTTGATAGGGATTGCATTGGATACGTAGATTGCTTTTACATTTCTCCTTCTGTGACTTTTTTTTTTTTTTTTGGAGTATATGGAAACTGTACCCGTTTCTGGGTATTGCATTTGCATCCTGCCACTTTAATGAATTTATTACCTCTAATAGGTTTTTGGTAGAATCCTCAGGATTTCCTACGTGTAGTATCACGTTGTCTAAAAATAGTGACAGGTTTTTTTTTTTTTTTTTTTTTTTTTTTGCCAATATAGATGAATAAGGAAAATGTGGTACATACACATACAATTAAATATTAGACAGGCATAGAAAAGGATGTGATTGTGCCATCTGAGACAACATGGATGGACCTAAAGGTTATTATCCTAAGTGAAATAAGACCGAGAAAGACAAATACCATTTGATTCTACTCATTAATGAAATCTAAAAAAAAAAAAAAAAAAGTACAAAAAGCAGAATCAGAACTCTAAATACAAAGAACAAACTTATGGTTGCCAACAGGAGTGGAGGTTGGGCAAAATGAACGAAGGGGAGAGGGAAATACAGTAGGCCTTCATCATGGAACGAGTAAGTCACGGAAATAAAAAGCACAGCATGAAGATTGCAGTCAATGTTGTTCCAATAGTGATATAATGGGATACAGAGAGCTATGCTTCTGGTGAACATAGTATAAACTTGTCACATCACTGAATTGTACACCTGACACTAATATAACATTGGGTGTCAACTATGCATGAAGGTCTGAATGAATGATTGACCCACTCACTTCTCCAATTCCATACCCAGAGACAAGTATCTTTAAAACTATAGGATATTATTTTAACAAAATAAGATTATGCTATGTATATAACTTGCATTTCTCACCATCAACATATTTCCATGTCATCTGACATAGATTTACTGCATTTTATTATTCTTTTTAAAGTTTATTTATTTACATCGAGAGAGAGAACAAGCGAGCAAGCTGGGGAGAGGCAGAGGGAGAGAGACAAAGGGAGAGAGACAGAGAGAAAGAGACAGAGAGAGAGACAGAGAGAGAGACAGAGAGAGAGACAGAGAGAGAGACAGAGAGAGAGAGAGAGAGAGAGAGAATCCCAAGCAGGTCCCACACTGGCAGCAGACAGCTTGATTCAGGGCTCGAACTGTGAGATCATGACCCAAGGAAAAATCTAGAGTCAGACACTTAACCAACTGAGCCATTCAGGTGTCCCAATTTACTGCATTTTAATAAAAGCTACAGATTATTTCATTATATTGAGGCACCATGATGTATTTAACCACTCTGTTTTTTTCTATTACAAACAAACCACAAGGAACATCTTGAACATGTACCTTATGAACGTCAGAAATCTCTAAGAGTAATTTTCTAAGAAATTAGGCAGTTGGGTCATAGGATGCCTATGACTGGAATTTGAATGGATAGAAGCCAATTTCACTCCAAGAAAAGTTATTTCACTTTATACTTCCACCCACAATGAAAGACAGTGGAAGACAGCCCTATGGTCTTCCCAATTATTAAGGTTACCAAGCATACATTTGGCCAGTCTAAAACACAAAATAATTTTTATATGTATTTAAGTGTTAATACACTTACATACTTTTTTAATTTTGTTTAGTGGCCATCGGTATTTCTTTTAGGAATATCCAATTCATATCATTTGTCTATTTTCCCACTGAATTGCTGATCCTATTGTTAGGATATGTCTAGACGTATATGTTCCCTATTTGTTGACAAAAATGCTTTAGCTTTGTCTTTTGCCATAATGATATTTTATACTTTTATGCTGTCTGCTTTTCTCTTCACTACTTCTGGACTCTGCCATTGTTTCTCCACGTTGAGATGTCCCTTCTCTCCTACAATGAATTCCTATATTTAGATTTCATTCTGGACTCTATTCTGTTCACTTATCTCCTTCATTTCTAAGCTCGTGCCAAAATTTTTTCGTTACTTAAGCTTCATTCTAATATGTACGGAGATGATCAAGCTGGAGAAGTTCTTCATTTTCTAAAATGTTTGACACTTTCACGTACTTATTCTCACAAAGGAACATTTTATCAGCTTGAGTCATTTAACTTTTTCCTCAACATTGTAAGCCATAATCATTAGCAATAGTATTTAATTCGTACAAAATGCCTTGTTCTCTGGAATATAATATGAAAGATCAATATATTGGTGTTAAGTTGCAACATTATCAGAATTATTCCAGTTAATGTTTTAATTTAGTCGGAAGAAGCCAGCTCCCAACTAAGAAAAACCAACAACAAAATAAAATAGAAGAAAGCTGTATTCAAATCTTAAGGTTTTCAATTAGAATGGGTAACTACACCAAGTAGAGAAGAAAACAAAGTTATTAAGGTCATTAGGAAATGCATTTAATAACTCCACCAAATAGAGAAGAAGAAGAGGTAGTAAGTCATTAAAAATTCATTAAATTCCAAATGAATTAGAAAAAGCAATGAAGTTACTTGGAAGTGTGATAAGAATTCTGTTTTAAAATAACCAATTCAATTTACCCAATAGGTTCACTTGAAGATTCAGTTTAAATACGATTATGAGAAATTTATAGTTAAATAACATTACATCAATTCTTTATTTTTTCCCCAGTATACTTTCATACGTTTCTTTTTAATCTTCCTTATACATTCTTATCTTCCCTAAAAATATAATGAATAATAGAGGAAATGATGGGTCGATGAAATTTCAGATTCACTGTAATTAGATTTCCCTTCTCAAAAATCTTCCACCTTCTTAAATCACTACGAATTAAACGACAGTGTTTCCTTTATTGCAAAATTCCACGCCCAGGATGTTCATCTTTTGAGAAACCGCAGGACCATTCGAGCACAGTCATGCCCACCCATCTTTGCCAAACATGTGAAAACATGAATTATCGGAGCATCTATATAACGACAAGTCTTTGACTTGAGGTAACAGAAAATTTGGTCAGTTCTTCCTTTGCCCTAATGCCTTCTCTATGCCCGTGCTACAAAAAATTCTGCTTTTCTCCCCACGGCAAATAATCGAAACTCAAATCTAGTCCTCGTCTATCTATGCCCATGTTTATTGTTTAAATGTGTTTATTTCTTCTTTCTTTACTTACCAGGTATGGCTCCTTGGGCGAATCACAGTATCTCTGCAGTACTCAATTTTATCTGTAAAATAAGAAGCTGGGTTAGACAAGCTTTCAAATTCCATTGAATTCCAACATCCTGTCACTGTGCTTAATATGAAAATTACATTTTCTTAGTATCCTCTAACTTTGATAATGACCAGTCACAAGCACAGGTGTCTGCTGGAGAGCCTATAATTTAAAATTTTTCATTTACTATTTCCATTAGAATATAGTCTTCGTAGATAATGCACACTTCTCAGATTGTTCCACTATAATCTCTTTAAAGAGAAAAGTTACAGGTAATCTAAGATACCATCATATTTTCTGAAAAAAACTTTTTAAAAAGGTTTCTTTTTGAGAGAGCAAGCACGAGTAGAGAGAGGAGGACAGAGACAGACGGAGACCCAGAATTTGAAGCAGCCTCCAGGCTCTGAGCTGTCAGCACAGAGCCCGACACGGGGCCGGTGAGATCGTGACCAGAGCCGAAATCGAGAGTTGAATGCTTAACCGACTGAGCCACGCAGGCACCCTGATACCATCATCATGTTTTCGTAATTCCATCTAAAAGTACATTTTGGGGCACCTGGGGGGCTCAGTCGGTTGAGCATCCAACTCTTGATTTCAGCTCATGATCTCACTATTTCTGAGCTTGAGCCCTGGGTCGGGCTCCAGGCTCTGTGCTACCATCACAGAGCTTGCTTGGGATTCTTCCTTCCTTTCTCTCTTCCTTCCTTTCTCCCTCCCTTCCTTTCTCCCTCCCTCCCTTCCTTCCTTCCTTCCTCTCTTCCTTCCTTCCTCTCTTCCTTCCTTCCTTTCTCTTTCTCCTTCCCACTCTCCCTCTCTGAGAGATACATGAATAAACATTTAAAAAAATAAACATCTGGGGTGCCTGGGTGGCTCAGTCAGTTACACTCCAGACTCTTGGTTTCGGCTTAGGTCGTGACCTCATGATTCCTGAGTTTGAGTCCCAGGTCAGGCTCCATGCTGATGGTGTGGAGCCTGCTTGGGATTCTCTTTCTCCCCCGTGCCAACCCCCCCCACCACCACCCCTCCCCTAACCTCTCTCTCTGTCAAAATAAACAAACTTAAAAAAAATAATAAATTTCTCATCAGATTACAGCAAATTAGGATTCTTGGGGATAAAGATTCTCTACCCTGATTTCAAGTCCGTTCTCTTTAAATAGGACTTTTTTGTTCCCATTATATTTCTGTTCTTATTTGTAATATTGTTGACTTGCTTTTGTCAACAGCATCACCTTGAACTTTGTCCTCAGAATGCTCCAATCCCAGAAGTTCCCATTTCCTCTAAATTAGATTTCGTTTCTAGTTTTATTTTAAAACAACATTACAAATCCTAAATCATTAAACATATATTTAAATTTCACATAAAAGTAATCATTTTTATAGTCCTGTTATGACTGTTAAAATGACAAAAATTAAACATCAACACAGGAACGTACTTAAAGTGACATATGGAGAGGGGGGACATGTTTCCTCGCTAGTCAAAGTGTATACATCAGTATGTTCTTTTGAGGGGATATTGTTAACCATGTATCCAAAGCCTTAAGAATTTAACCAACACATTTCACTTTTATGAGTGTGCCCTGAGGAAATAATTAAAAGGAAAACATAGGAATCCCACTTACAGAAGCAAAAATCTGGAAACTTAAATGTACATAAATAGTGGCTTGGTGAAGGCAACAGACATACAAGGATGCAATTTAGTACAATACAGACATTAAAATTATAATGTAAAGCAACATAAAAGATCATGGGAGGATGTTCATTTTAAAAAGTGGAAAATGGCTGTAAAATAATGTGTATAGTAGGATCCTATGTCTTATAAAAATACCTATGGGGGTGCCAGGGTGGCTCGGTGGGTCAAGGCTTCAACTCTTTGGTGTTTTTTTTTTAGTGTTTATTTTTGGGAGAGAGAGACAAGAGCGTGAGCAGGGTAGAGGCAGAGAGAGAGAGAGAGGGAGACACAGAGTATGAAGCAGGCTCCAGGCTTGAACCCAGGAACCTGGAGATAATGACCTGAGCCAAAGTCAGATGCTTAACCAACTGAGCTACCCAGGCGCCCCAAGGCTTGAACTCTTGATCTCAGCTCTGGTGTTAATCCTGAGATTGTGACTTCAAGCCCCATGTTGAGCTCTGTGCTGGGTGTGAGGTCTACCTTTTTTTTTTTCTTTTAAATACTTACATATAAACATTTACACATATGTTAGAAAGTGATTGAGCAGTTATCTGCCAAAATGTGAATACTGGTTACCTCTTGGTCAAAGAATTACAGGTGGATCTTTTGGTACTTTTCAAGATTATTGCACTGATCACATATTCATTGTAAAAATTATTTAGAAGCAGTAAACTATCATGTCTAGATTATGCCTAGCCACGTAACAGAGACCTTTAAGGAATTAGTCATTTCAATGATTCTGCACGTATTTCCTTTTCGCTGAATCTAATGTTGATCTATTGCACAATTGCTCATTTCTCTTTGTACCGAAGAAAATTAAAACTAGCGATGATGGGTAACAAAGAAAATAAAAATAACATCATCTACCCCTTCACACCCATCTCATTCTCTATCTTAGGACACCTGGTCTTTAATTCCTAAGTTTTATGTTTGCTTCCTCTTTTTCAGAACAAATTATAACAACTGTGCTTGTGTGCCTGTTACTTGGTTTTGATGTGCGCATCCAAGCTCCATGAGTTCAAGAGTTTTATCTTTTTGCTTCATTTAGCACAGATCTCATTAGATAGTTCAATGGGACCAAATAAAAGGACACAACTACTTAGGCTTTAGAACATCTTAAAATCAAAAGTCCTTAGATTGGTTTGGTTTGTTCCTGTGACCCAAGGGCTGGCAAAATATCCCCTGAGTTTCACCAGTTGGAGCTTATGCAACCTAACACACAAAAGCAAGTATACTATATCAACATCCAGTAGATTTGTGAAAAACAAGACTATCCATCTTGATGATTTAGGGAAAGTTAATCTTCTCTGCATGTACTGCCCATTATTTAATTTTATGCCTTTAAAAGATTACAGCTGATAAATCAGCCCTAATCAAAACTTTGAACTCCAAATATAATTAACCAAATGGCACCCTAGTGCCATTTAGGCGAAAGTTAATGGGCAGGAAGTTCATGCTGAAGGCCATTTTTTACAACCTGAGCAAAGTGGGAGTGCATGATAAAGCATTAGTTTGGGGGCTATCAAGAGAGAAATAGCTTAATTCAGAAACAAATATATATAATCCTTATTCTTCAGAAGTAGATGTTTCTATCACCTATAAAGACAGGCTTCCAAAGCAATTAGTAGCACAAGCAACGGGCTTTTTTAAACAATTCTATAGAAATCACTCTTATCTAGGCCATGGTTCCATATTAGAGCTCTTTTGCAAGGACTTTATTGGTCAAGCTCCACAATGAAAGTACTGCCCATAGTAAAGATATTCTGTTTCTTTTAAAATAATTGAAAGTTTCACTTTCTCCATCTTTTGGTCTAGTCTTCCTCAAGTGAGTCTGAAACAACAGTTCATCATCTTCTAAAAATATAAAAGCAAGCACAAATATAATTCCAAGACCAAGAAACTGAAACAAAAGAAGTCCTCCTTTTTCCTTTGAAGCTGCTCTCATCCCATAGGGTCCCTGAATGAGTAAGCCTTTCCCATGCCAAGTCTTCAGAGCAAAAACTGAAGTGGAAAACTACTCAGTTATCTGGCAAATTCTGTCAGTGAGGCAAGCCAACCTAGATTGAGGCTCTACTTTAGTACCGATATTTACGTATGAGTTTTCTAAGAGATTCAAGATTTAAAATTCAGTCTCCGGGATAAAAATTTTTGTTTTACATTTTAAGTGGGGGAAAAGTAACTAAGATATCAAAAGCCAACCCCTATTCTCAAGTACAGTTTGTGAGGTGACAGGTAACCCTAAGTCCCTTCATAATGGAATATCTTACTTTAAGCCCTAATCCGTGCACAAGAGTGCTTACTGCAAAGGATTCCTAAAACGTCTATCCCCAACTGGTTTATGACTGCCAGTAGCACCTGGGTTTGTGTGTTGAATGCAACAAGCACAGAAGTTTCTGGCGGGAACCCTTATCAAACTTAAACCTCAGAGGGCAACCATTCAGACTCAGCCTATAAACTTCAAGGTTAGAAGCTAACATTTCAATGAACTGCCTGATCATTGATGGTGAATCACTGTGGAAACCCAAAAAAGTCCCGGTCTGGGGGATAAACATGAGAGAATGCCACTCTGAAATAGGACTTTGTAAAGATCTAACAATAAAGGCTCATATACTGACAGTGTGGTTTACCTCCAAGCCTAGTAATTAGTGCTACATTCAATCAATATGCATGCACTTTAGTGGGTTATTGGTCATTAAGGAAATTCTGAAGAGGAAGGACTGCACCACGACAGTATTTTTTCTTTAAAATACAAGTAACACCATATTTGGTTGAATGACTCCAGGAATTTTATCCTCCCAAAATGCTGATGGCAAAACTCTCAACTAAAATAAAGGTTTACCTTCCCTGAGATACATGTAAATATTAAACAACTAAGCAGGTGTTAGAAATATATTAAAGATTTCATTACTATGAATACCAAGCTGACAAGGTGACAAGACTGTAGTAGATACAACATTCTTCTCCCTTTATGCTTGGTTCCCATATTCTAAAAAAGTTTTCTATCAATGTCCAACCATGTTTATGCTTATAATTAAGGTCATTTCCTTTAGACATTCAGTGTTGCAAACTGGTAGACCACAGGTCTAATTGTGCACTCAGATGTTTTCAGCCAGTACTCTTGATAACTGAATTTCAATCCTTTTATAGATGGGTGCATCTCTGGCTTTTCAGAGGCACTCCTCTTCCCCACAGCCTTACACCCAGATTTCTGGAAGCTTTCTCAAAGTGACAGTATCCACCTCGCCTCTCCTGGTCTGTTTTCCTAAATTAGAGGGCCTAGCATGTGTCAGTCCTCTGCCACAAGCCTACTACCAGCAGGAAACTGATCTCCCAGCCCCTGTGGGGTTTTTCTGCTTTTGTTTTACGGAGAGAGAGCACAAGCATGTGCACGTGCACACACACATACACACACACACACAAACACACACACACACACACACACACACACACATACACACGTGGAGGTGGGGGAGGGGCTGGAGGGAGAGAGAGAAACTCAAGCAGGCTCCATGTCCATGTGGGGCTTGATCCCACTACCTTGAGATCATGACCCACAGGAAATCAAGAGTCTGACACTCAACATGTGTGACCTAGTTGCCGAGAGGCCTGTCTCCTGGCCCATTTGAAACCTCTCCCTGCATGTCAGGCTCTCAATCTAAGACTACGGCCAAGTTTTGGGCATGTTTCCCAGGAAGAGGATAGCGAGTTCTTTATTCTCACCACAGTCTGAGCTTGAGATTAAACTTCTGAGCACCTGGGTGACTCAGTCGGTTAAGTATCTGACTCTTGATTTCGGCTAAGGTCATGATCTCACAGCTCATGAATATGAGCCCCTCTTTGGGCTCTGTGCTGCCTGCTTGGGATTCTCAATCTCTCTCCCTCTGCCCCTCTCCCACTCATGCACTCTCTTTTCACGTCCTCTCAAAATAAATAAATAAACATTAAAAAAAAATTAAACTCTCTTGGCACAGTAGTCAATGATAACCAGGAATATTTGACATGGCTTGTGTGGCAGAGTCTTACCGATCCCTTCCTGTCTTCACTCTTACAAGTTCACCAGGTGCTTTCACACCAGCAGCCAGCACCTATGACTTTGTGGGCTGATCTTCAGATACAAGAGGTATAAACCTGCCAGCTGATTGCCCCTCGTTATGAGGACCTGGGATATGTCCTACACTTGTTCCAGAACTGCCCAGCAAGATAGGACCCAAGTTACTCTCTAGAGACTCCGCCCCCCCGCCCCCCCGCCCCTCCCCCGCCCCCCCCCCCCCCCAGTGTTTGTTTATTTTTGAGAGAGAAATCCAAAGCTGGCTCCAGGCTCTGAGCTGTCGGCACAGAACCGAGGCAGGGCTTGAAATCACCAACTGCGAGATCATGACCTGAGCAGAAGTCAGATGCTTAACCAACTGAGCCACCCAGGCGCCCCACTGGAGACTTCTCGATAGTGCCCCTTTGTTAGCTGCCTTCTCTTCCCAGTCCCACTGCCCTCCAGCTATTCCTAATTACTTTCTCCCAATCCTCATCAGCTCTGCTGGGGGAAGCAGACCTGAGCCAGCTCCTTTTCCCCAGTGTGGAGGAACAAAGATAACGGGCGACCAACCCCTCTAGAGACCCTGTAGTGTTCCCATAAAACAAAGTGACTCAAGTTGGACGTTGTGTGAGTTACAGTGTATGTATCATCTCTATATATTTTGTGCTTTCGGATCTTAAGGGCTTTCGGGATATACATCAATTACACAAGGATGCTGGGGGTGAACAATACAATCATTCATCACACGCATCCATGACACTTGGCCGCATGTACTGCATCATGGCAATGCCGAATGTGCAATAATGTGCAAAAATTACTGTTACTACCGATAAACTGTGAGACGTCTTACAAGTTCAGGTACCGGCGTTGTTGCTTTTGTTTTTTTTTTTTTTTTCCTTCTCCTCATTTACCAAAAGCCAGGATTAATTTACAAACTCAAATCCCAAACCTCAACATGGTTGTGAATTTTAAATTTGGAATAAGCACTCCCGCAACTCTGGCTTTTCGTGTGGGCCTCCTGAGAACCGCTTTCTGGCCAAAGCAGAGTGAGGAAATGCTAATGATGTTGAGGAGTGCGGTTCGGAGACTGGTGTTACAATTTTCTAATACATGAGGTATTTAAAGACTGATGAGACAGTACATTATATCTGCATGGTAATTTAGTTCAGAAGTTCACAATTATTTTATTTTCAATATTAATTGCTTTTGTCTCTCAATAAATGACTCTGAAGGAAGTGGAATTCAATTTCATTCATTTTCAATAATCGAGATTGCTTTGAACTAGCTCAATAACTCTCCGCTCCTCTTGGCCCCCGATGCATTGCTACCGGTGGCACATAAATAATCTCCGTTTTCTTTTCGGATTTTTTAAGCAGAGCTGCCTTTTGGCAAAAGAGCTCAGCAGACACTGTTTGCTCCCTGTGCTGTCGGCCCGTTCACCACAGCCTCTTCGGCATGTAGGGTCCCTCCAACTTCTCAGGCTTCTCCTGCAGTTACCAGCACTGCCCTTTTGCCCCCACCCAGCCCCAGGGGCAAGGGACTCACTCAACACAGGGGACCATTTCTGGCTTCTTTGTCTTTGCTTATCCTCATACCATGTGCCTGAAGGCGCCTTCTCTGCCTGCATATCCAAATACACCAGGGAGTGAGCTCCCCGTTCACATCTCAGGCTACCAGATCCACAGAGCCTCTGGCCGTGTCCCCAGCTAGAAGGGAGCAGGTGGCTCCCCACTGGACTCCTCTGTCCCTCTTCATCTGCTCACTCTGATTTAGAGGTATTCACATGCCTCTCCCCTCCACTAAACAATCAGCTTCTCAAGGTGACAAATGACAAGCCATTCATCTACAGATTTCACGTAGTGCTTAGCTGTGTTCCTGGTCACAAAAGTCTGAATGAATAAATAAACTAGTGGGGGAATTAATGACTATTTGGGGTAAGAGGCTTGGATTTCGGCCACGTGAAACCACATCAGTTCCTCCACCACAATTTGACCCACTTGCCTCAGAGCCTTTCTCTCTCCACGGATTCCCGCTCTGATCAAGTTGTACCAGCGCTGTGTCCACGTAGACCCCACCCAGCCCCCACTAAACAGACAACTCCTCAAGGGCAAGGACAACGGCACACAAAGCCCCCAGTACGAGCTCCAGTTAATTTCTGTGCAACGGACAGATTCGTGGTACCCTATGATTTCGTCAGTTTTTCTTTCCAAAGTTGACACTTCAGAAGAGGATTACAGGCAGGGTGCTTCATGGACCACTGCGTTAGAGGTCCCACTGTAAGGTCAGGGAGGGAGAGAGATGGGAGCCTTACCCACAAACCCCAACCTGGCCCCAGAGGTCTGGGATCTGATTGAGGTCCTCTGTAGAAGATTTGAAAGTTTTTACCTACCATTCGAAGCAGAGGGACTTCCAAACCCCCTTTCAGTACCCCATCAACATTTAGGGGGCACATGGGCTCTATTTACTGGTATAGGATTTCCTTTCATCTGCCTGCAAGGCCTTTGCAAGAATGTTGTAGTTGCTTATGGATCACAGGTGCCCAGAGGAAAGGACATCTGACTTCTCTTAACTGGGGTCCGAATTGGAATGCCAGCACAGTCTCTGCATCTCGGTCTCACAGACGGCTGCCCAAGAGTCAGTTCAGTCCATGAAGTGCTTACTGTGGGCCCGCTAAGCAAAGGAAAGTGTGTTTGGATTTAGGATGAGGCAAATACAAATATATAAGGGTAAGGGTCCATCTACAGGAACCACCTCCTTATTCCTAGAATGCTTACCATCTTTAGGGAGGGCCAGGAGGTTCAAATAATTACATGTGATATAAGGCAGGGAGGGGAAGTTGCAACAGCTTGTAAGAAAAACATGCCCAGCGGGACAGTATAAATTTGTGAGTTCAAGCCCCACATTGGGCTCTGTGCTGATAGTGCAGAGCCTGCTTGGGATTCTCTCTCTCCTCCTCTCTCTCTCTCTCTCTCTCTGTCCCTTCCCCACTTTCTTTCTCTCTCTCAAAAGAAAAAAAAAATTTTTAAATGACTTTCGTATCTTAATTGTGGCCCCATCCTCACTAATCCTGGCTTCTCTTTCTCTGTCGTGCTCAAGAAGCCACCAGCTTATGTATTTTTTTCCAGATAAAGAGCATGAAACCCCCTCTGGGGAAAGGATGCTTTAGGGTAAAGGTAAGAGAGAACATAACTGGTACTTTGCTGTCATTTTTCACTATTTTTCCCTGAAGGTACTTCCTGCTACTCATCAGGAAAATACTTCCAATTATAATGTAACCAACTTCTCTATACGGCTGTACTGTACTATTGTCGGTCTAAGAGAGCAAAGATACTCCCCATCCTATTTTAGGCTCCTCTGTAGGGTTGCCACAAAACAGGGCAGAACATTCAGTAAAACTTGAATTCCAGTAACAGCCCCAACGGAGCATCGCCCTACACCTGTCAGAATGGCTAAACTCAAACAGGCAAGAAATCACAAGGGTTGCCGAGAACGTGGAGAAAAAGGAACCCTCGCGCACTGTTGCTGGGAATGCAAACTGGTTCAGCCACTGAGGAAAAGCGTATGCGGGTTCCTCAAAAAATTAAAGCCAGAAATGCTGCACGATCCAGTAATTCTACTGTTGGGTATTTACCCAAAGAAAACAAAAACACTAATTTGAAAAGATAGACCCACCCCTATGTTTGTGGCAGCATTATTTCCAATAGCCACGACATGAGAGTAACCCACGTGTCCTGCAACAGTTTAACAGGTAAAGATGTGGTGCATCATATACTGGAATAGGATTTAGCCCTAAAAAAAATGAGATCTTGCCGTTTGTAACAGCGTGATTAGGACTTAAAAGGTATTATGCTCAACAAAGCAAGTCGGAGACAAAGACAGATATGATTTCACTTTTATGTGGAACTTAAGGAAGAAAAGAAAAGGAAAAGAAATGAAGAGAAATGAAAAACCAGACTCCTAGGGGCGCCTGGGTGGCTTGGTCGGTTAAGCGTCCGACTTCGGCTCAGGTCACGATCTTGCGGTCCGTGAGTTCGAGCCCCGCGTCGGGCTCTGGGCTGATGGCTCAGAGCCTGGAGCCTGCTTCCGATTCTGTGTCTCCCTCTCTCTCTGCCCCTCCCCCGTTCATGCTCTGTCTCTCTCTGTCTCAAAAATAAATAAAACGTTAAAAAAAAATTAAAAAAAAAAAAAAAAAGGAAAACCAGACTCCTAAATACAGAGAACAAACTGGTGGTTGCCAGAAGGCAGCTGGGTGGGGACACGGATGAAACAGATAAAGGGGATTAAGAGGTAAAAACTTCTAGTTACAAAATAAATAAGTCACAGAGGTGAAAAGGACAGCATAGGGAATATAGCCAATAAGATGGTAGTAACATTGTCTGGTGACACATGGTGACCACATTTATCGTCATGAGCACGGAGTAATGTATCAAATTGCTGAATCATTCTGTTGTACCCCCGAAACCAATATAACACCATGTTAATTATACTTCGAGTAAATAAAAGGCGAGCAATCATAAAATTAAAGATTTGAATCCCAAGTAAATAACCAATAACTGAGTATAATATATAAGTATGTCTCGAATATATCGCATGGGATATACTTCTATCCAACTATTTATCTGAAATTCTACTTTGCCTTGGTGCCATGTATTTTTATTTCATCTGGCAACTGTACTTCTTTGCATCTCAAACTTGAGTTTCAATGGGCCTACCAGAGAATTCGGGAGAAAATTTAGTACACTGGTCAAGCGTCAAGCTTCTAGAATCGGACAAAATAGTCTGCATCCTGTGTCACATATTGTGATAATAATTAAGACCGTGACAAATAGCCTGAGGCGCGTCTCCTCGGGATGTAAGGTTACAATTCCCCTTTCTCTATCCAGTGCAAGCTATGCGTGGCCAGTTAGCTTTGGCCAATAAGATCAGAGTGGAAGCCCCTCCCCCTTTCCCTTCCTGAGTGATCACAGAGGCATCTATCGAAGCAGAATTGCCATCAACTTGGGTCCTCGAATATTTACAATAAGCAGAGTGTCTTACAATGGGCATGTAGCATGAGTGACAAATACATTTTGGGGGGCTAAATTAGCAAGATTTGTAGGATGATAGAGCTTTTTTGTGGGAAGAGGCATTGATTTGAAGACACAAGACCTACACCTACATCTTCGTAACTTTTTACTCATTGGCTTTGTGATGTCTGGCCAATTGCTCCACAGGTCCAAGCATCAGTAGAAAAACCGTGCTCCCTGCCAACCTGAGACTCACTATAGTCAGCACTTACTGCGTATTTGCTGCATGCGAACGCTGTGAGGACTGCAACAATCAGTAAACACAATCACATCATCAATAACGAAAATAAAACAAAATCAGAATAATGACGCATAGCACCTTCATTGGACTAACCACATAACGGACACTGTTCTAAGTACTGTACGAATATGAATTCATGCGATTCTCACAACCACCCTTCGGCGTAAGTGCGGCTACTATCCTCATCTTACCCACGAGGAGACGGGCACAGGGAAATTCAGCGGCTTATCTCGGTTAACCGCAAAGATCAGTAAAGAGATCAGAGCTATTAAAAGGCACAGAAGATGAGGACAAAAGGTGCATTTGCCAAAATGTCCATCAGCACATCTCTTCTTTTATTGATAAAAGTTTTGAACTGGGGGGGGGGGGTTGGAGGGATACAGTTGAATTAAACAGTAGGCTAGTGACCTACGGATGCTTCTTACTCTCCTTGCGGACTCTTAGCCGTCACATTCTTTCTGAAGGTAAATCCACATTTCCGACACTCCCTTGGACATTTTCCGACAGCCGATAGATACCTCAAAGTTATGCTCACAAACAATGCATTTCCTCTGCAGTTCCTGCTTCTAATAACTTCTCTAATTCTATGAATGGAATCATCATCTAGTTATGCAAATTTGAGTCCTTCTGTCCGCCACTTCCGATTGTCCTAGGGTGTGCTTTTCTGTCTTCTTTCCTCAACTTTGGTCCCACCTTTCTACAGCTTCTGTCAGTGTACTGCGTTACATTTTCCCTTCCTCTTATTTCTACTGGTCCCATCCTAGCATCATATCTTCTCATCCCGCCTCTACTTCGATCGCGTCCTAAAATACTGCACTTACAGTTGCCTGCTTTTTCTTCCTTAAAGCATAGTTCTACCCTTGTCCCCTACTCCAAAGTTTTTAGTGGCTCGTCATGCTTGACTAACTCCATACAAATTCTCCAGCCTGGCAGTCAGTGCTGCTGGTGGCTGAGGAGACGCTTAAATCTCCACGTCATATTTCTAAAGAAGGACTCTCATTTCCAGTCCCTCTTTAAAGAAAAAGCAGCATTAGAAGGAATACTCCTTTCTGCCAAGCCTGGTAAGACCGGGATAAATGTTGTTGCATGTATGTGATAAAGATGGGCTAGGCTGATTTCTTTGGAAGGAGTTTGCTGTGATGTGTCCCTAGTTTCTTTTCATTCACTGACTCCGCCCTTGAGTCTAGAGGCTTGTCGTTATCGACAGGCTCTGTTGGGATCAAATAGGCCAAAGTTACAAAGTCTGACTTAGCTCTTATTCCATACTGTATCCCTCCATGCCAGCTTTATTGACAATTCCGCTGGTATCCAATCTGGTTTTGATTCGTGTCAAAACATTCAGAACCCATAGGTGAAGGAATATAGACGATGCCCTCCAAGCTCCAATGAAATCCCTTTGCAATTCGCCATCAGTAGATCTCATGAGTCTCTCCAAGAGTTTTGAAACCTCAACCTGAAGGTTCTTACCCAAGTTCACTACTGGTCATCCTGTAAGTGCATCAAGCCCTCCCATACCCTTACATCATCGTGCGTTCTAGCCCTTCGCACAGAATCCACGGCCCACCATTTGGAGGGAGGGCTGGGAAACTGTATGCTTCCGAGCCCTTCTGACCTTAGCTCCTTCAAGCAGGAAAGGCGCTCCTCATCTTCATAAATTCTCAGCTCCATCCTGTTCCCTCCTACTCTCTCCCTCCCCTTTACTTAGGTTTGTTCATCTTATTTTATGTTTTATGCACTTGCCTCATCTTTTCTGGGCTGTAACTTAACTCGGGGTATCTGTTGTCTGACAGCTCACACTAATGCATTAATATTAATATACTCAAAAACACTGACTGAATTGAACGTGTGCTTATTTCAAAATAGCTAAGTAAACTGAGCTCGATTAACAATAAAACTTTTTCTTTTACTAATTCAAGGATTTCTGTGACTTTATTTTTGCAAATACCAGTATCTTCCTTTTGCTTCTCTTATTTCTATGCCCTTAAAATTTAAAGAAGCTGGACTCCACTTTGGTTTTTAGACATGAAGCATCCTTAAGATGTTTCTTTGAGGGGTGCCTGGGTGGCTCAGTTGGTTGAGTGACCGACTTCGGCTCAGGTCATGTTCTCACAGCTCGTGAGTTCGAGCCCCACGTCGGGCTCTGTGCTGACAGCTCGGAGCCTGGAGCCTGCTTTGGATTCTGTGTCTCCCCCTCTCTCTGCCCCTCCCCTGCTCATGCTCTGTGTGTGTGTCTCTCTCTCAATAATAAATAAAAACGTTAAACAAATTTTTAAAAAAAGACGTTTCTTTGGAAGTATTTGGAAGCTTTTTTCCCCCTTGTAACCCACAGTCTTATTGCTGCAAACACTCCCTTCTCTCCCACGTTTATCAACAGAATATTCACAACAATTACACCTTTCTATTCCTCCTCCATGGATGTACTTTATCTCTTTCTTAATATCCCCGACAAATAGTTTAAACTCTGCTCTATCTCAACACCTGCTTTTCCTCTGCAAGGATTAAACATGATCACGTAAAACTCAACTCCTTCCTCTTCTGTGGCCTCACACAGAAAGCTCTACTCTACTTTTGTTTAACATGGCGTATCAAGGACACACATTTATCTCTACCTACTCCCCAAAGGCATCACTCCGTAAGGTTAAAGAGAATGGGAGAAGGGGTAATACCAGGTGAAACACATCAAAAAAAAAAAAAAAAAAATTAGTAGCTGGAAAGCCTATGGGAAAAACTTAGCAAACCAGAGAGAACACATTGTAAACTGTGGATCGGGTCAGACAGGAATGGATGGTCATCAAGAATCAAGTCGATTTACATGGCAGGAGAAATGTAATCATAGTATATGACATCCCCTGCCAATATACACACAAGAATATGCATAATATTGAACAGTGATTAAAACTGCGATATAACTATATTGGAAAATGGACACACACACACATAATGTGGAAGAGATACACCTTTCTCTTCTATCGTTGGATGCCAGAAATGATTTCTACATTTGAATAACCAAAAACACAAAGTGCGTACCGTTAAATTAGACACATCAGGCTAGAATAAAAGAAAATTGCTGCAAGTGGAAAATGGCTGCCTCAAGAGGGCAGGAATCACTGCTGGAAAATGGTAGCTCATGCGACTGCCGGATCTTGTTGCATCTGGTAGAACTACTTCCCTTATTGAGCCGAATACGTAGAACGGTTTTCTTCTAAAACGACACCACTTAACTCAAGTGTAACAGGACATAATTTGAATATTTCTAAAGTTATGAGCCTTTTGACAAGTAAAGCTTTGTTGAAAAAGTATTAGCTCGGGGCTCCTGGGTGGCTCAGTTGGTTGAGCTGCTGACTTCGGCTCAGGTCATGATCTCACAGCTCCAAGGCTTGAGTTCCAGCCTCGCGTGGGGCTCTGTGCTGACACCTCAGAGCCCGGAGCCTGCTTTGGATTCTGTGTCTTCCTCTCTCTGCCCCTCCCCTGCTCATGCTCTCTCAAAAATAAACAAAAATTTAAAAATTAAAAAAAAAATTAGCTCAAGGGTCCCATTTGCGAGATTATTTCTTGTGTAAAATATCGACCATTTTGTGAAGACTTCGGTTGTTAGGTAACGACCGTGTCTTGTATGTTCCAAGAAAACCAGTCCTGTGATAGTGAACATGTCACCTGCTAGACCCCCTTCCATAACCACAGTCTGGGAATAGGTGGGGCAGGTGGGGGTGGGGGGGACAGCTTCACAGGCTTGATTCTTCCACAGCCACCTCAACTTACCCTCTAAGGGCTGTCACACAAAACTCTGATTCTAGAGACAAGCCATACTTATTTAAGCTGGGCATATGCCCTTCCATCTCTTTGAAAAACCCTTCCTCAACTACCTAGAAAATTCTTAAATGGCCTTAACGCTCCAGAGTAAATGTTCCCTCTTCTATGAAACTCTCCTCCCCAAATAATTAATGGTGGCCACTTCCTGTTTGCTTGATCATTCACATCACACACGGCCAATTACCACTCTACATGCCTTCCCCTTTACTAGACCTCGAGGTATCTGAGAGAGGGAACGGAATTTTTTTTTTTTTTTAATTCACAGTGCCAAAAAACGTACCAAATAGATAGATTCAGGAAATTAGACAGCTCCTATTAAATACCTGAAATTTTCATTAATCTTACGGGAAATCACCCATAGCCCACCATCCGCTTCTCTCTGTAAGTCCGGCCCACGTGAAGATGTTGAGCTAAGATAACACGCTTTAATTCTTAACACCACACAAGAGGCACGCTACGCAAAGCTGCCTACAGAGCTAAAATGTTCCAAGTATGCACTCCTGCATTCATGAATCTCACAGCCTACCCCAGAGAGAGTCTCCTGGCTTTTTCATGACAAGCATCTAAATTGGAAAAACAAGGGTCAGAGTGATAGAAAGAAGGAAAAACTGCCAGTGTGAATTGTACATATTCCAAGTCAAGGCTGAAATTCTTGAAACTCTACATCAATATTTGGCAGACCTTTGACAAGTCTCAATCAAATCACATGAATGCTAGCATCTGTAGATGACAAATTTATCTAGAATTGGCAGAAGGACAGGACTGTTGATGAGCCTCAGCCTGCCCTTCCAAACCTATTTCCTTTCTTTCTGTTCCTGGGATCTCAAGTTATGGCACAGGCACCCCTGAAGAGTCCCAGCTTAATTCGGAGCTACTCCAACCCGGCCTGCTTGCCAAGACTTCTCCAAATTGGCTGAAAAATATGCCTGGTTGTATTTCTGCACCAAGGACAAATTATATCATTATTGAACTAAAGAGCGTCAGCCTTAATTTCTCTCTCTGCAGATTTATCTTTTTTTATCCCATAAAACTGTAAAAGCATGGCTGGATGAAGCAAAACAATCGGATAAAGAGTGAAGAAATCTGAGAGCAAGTGTCTGGCTCAAGAATCCACAACTAGTTCTCTGCCACCATAAAGATTAATCAACACATACAGAATGTTTCAGAAATGCAGACACCATTATAAACATTTTTTAACAACTTGAGTGAATGTGTATAAAGCAAAACTTGTACAGTGAAGCAAGCCCTTTGACATCATAACAATGCATTCCTTCAAAGTATCAACATTCTGCTTTTATTGACATGCATTACTATGGGAAAGTTGGATGCATTTCATTGGGGTATTACATATTGGAGCGTAGTGTGGAGTTACTCTGTACGAAGTATTCTATAAGTCAGGTAAACCATCCAGGAAACCCAGAATGGTAGTCTGGATGGCCCAGATCACCACCTTAGCTATTTTTCAATCCTGTTTCTCGCTGCACGGACAATATTTATACAAAGTGAAGGGATGAAATGAACAATGGTCCTGCTAATCTATACAAGCAGAACAACCTGCATAAATCAGTCCAGAAATGCTGGCAGGCAGCATGGCGCGGTGGGAGGAGCAGGTATCAGAACCCAAAAGACCAAGGTTTAAATTCTTTGAACCTCTCAGTTAACTTATCTGCAGAAACAGGGCAAACACAAGAGCCACTGTACTGAGTGATGAGAAAAGAGCCCTCGCATAGGCTTAGCAACAAGTGACGTTACTCCAAAATAAACCACAGCCCTTCATTGTACTTTGCCCACATGCATATATACAACTCCATGTTCCTTGATGTTTGGTAGGCCCTCTCTCATACACTGTGGAGCCTTTTTTTTTTTTTTTAACAAACTTCTTTCTCTTCTTCTACCAGGTTCTTTTACATAAACATTTTTTTAAATGAATCCCCCTCCCCAGCCCTTCTTTATGGATTGCACCCCCGACCTAATTACATAAGTACCTGATGGGCTGGAACGCTTCCAAAAGGGCCTCTTAGGAAAAACAATCTGAAGGGTTTTCTTCCCCTTCTTTTGTAATTACATAATTACTCAGCTGACTAATATGAGTCACCGTGTGCCATTCTAATCTCCCAGGCACAAAATAGTTTTATTATTTTCCTTGGAACTGCCTAATTACCCAATGGATAGCAATAACTCCCAGGATCTTTTCAGTAAGTAATCTGTGAAGCTCAAGGCTGAAATTCCTCCAGAAGTCTTTGAAAATGGAGGAGAACTTAGAATAATATTATCATTTGCCACGAGACACTGAAGTTCCTGGTGACAAGGGTGGTCCAGTGATACACCACCAATAAATTTGGGGGGAAAATTGAAGACTCTGGGTACGGGGTAAGCTAATGAGGCAGATTCTCCCTGCTGGTTCTTAGAAAATAAGTATTCCTGAGCCAGAACAGCAGTGGCTGAGTGTACATCTCATCAGTTAAAGAAATTAGCAAGCATTCCCAGTATATGTGTATTTATTTATACCTTATACGCATCTGCTATAGTTGACCCATATATTAACTACTAGTAAAGTTTAATTACTGTTTTGATAAAATCTCAATACCAAGAGAAATGATGCTGGATATATCCCAGTGAAAACCTAGCATATATTCTTTTGGAGGATGTTGTCTTCTGGAAAACCGAAGTCTCCAGTATGTTCTAGAATTGCTCCATGATTAACTTGCAGCTGCCCAGTCTCTATTAACTTAGGGGATAGATTAGGAGACTGACTATATTGATTCTTTTCTCCCTTTTAAAAAGGAATATGGAGGAAAGTCACACCGGCTGTGAGTCCATCAGTCTACTCCAGGGTATTTTCCAGGGGAGGCTCCGACCCAACAGTCTTCTCTTCATGCCTTTCCTGACCTTCTGCTTCCCCTAATTTCTCATCTGGCCCCAGGAATGGTGGATTTATGGAAAGATTCTTTTTGGTCTACAGTCTAAAGGGTTGGGCAGGCTACATGATTTACAAAGCCAACATGTTGGCCTATGCCCTGGATATGATAGATTTCTAATAAAAAGAAATGCATATTTATCCAAGCTATTGAACAGCTAGGTCTAATCGATATTAAATCTGATCATGCCATTTTCCAATGTATAATAAAATACTAAGTCATGTTCATAATTCAGCTGTATTTGGAACTGTCCTTTATAGTTCCAGTTCATTAAAACATTTTAAGAAAAAAGCCACATTAAATTCTATTTAGAATAATATTGAACCTGAAAAACTTCTGAAGCTTCACTAACGCTGCTGAACCTAGTAATATGCTTGTAATTTACTGAAGTAATTATTGATTCAGGTCCATGACAAGGAATTTTATATTCCGAACCTTCGTAGCACACGTTTTGTTTTTTTTTTTTAAGTTTTATCGGTGTTAGGAAAAATAAAGAAATCTGAAAAACCCTTCAGTCAAGTCTGACTCTTCTGGTATGCAAACCCAAGCATGCGCTGTAGAAGTAGCAACACTGAAGTCCTTTTGACAGTTAAACACAAACACAGCCCCCAAACAAGGAACACATGGAAACAGTACCCTCCCCCTGAGAAGGCGGCTCTGGCTTTGAATGTCTGGAAGGGAGCCAACAGACTGTCCATTAACTTAAACCTCTGGGAAAACAATAGTTACCTCATTTTCTCTCCTGAAAGGGCCTCCCGATCACCACTCCCCTCCCCCAACTTGGACCCCCAGTCTTTTACGACTTGGTGAATTTGCACAGAGAAGAAAAGGAACATGAAGCCAGGAAACTCAGGGACCTACCGACAAATGCACAAAATCTCACTCTCTTTCCTCGTTAGAAGTTTAGGACTCTCCTTCTCCATCAAACAGCCGCGAAAAATTGCTTTTGCAGGGATACACTTGACCTGCGCTTACCTCAGCTTTTAGACCACTTATTTCCTAGCAACAGACCTGGCATCTTTCCTCTTTGCAGACCCCTTGGTACCACCAAACTAGATCATACGGGTTTAGGGGCTTTGTCTTTCCGAAGTCATTGGTTATGGTCCACTCCTCCGATTAGAACAGAAACCTCCACCTCTCCAAGCTACAAACGGCATGCACTGAAAATAATGGAGACACAGGGAGATAGGACTACTCTCTAGGGGCAGGAATGGTTCAAAGATTCCAGGACCGGCCTTATACAGTTGGTTGACTATTGTTTCCTGCAGATTCCACAGTTACTAAAAATAAGTTTAAAAGTTGTAGAATATTTCAGTAACAGTAGAAAGACACTTAGTTCAATTTACTATTAATTAGTCTACAAAAAGTCGAGTGCCTACTATTTTCAAGACACTATTTACAAGGGACTAAAGACACAATTCATTCACTTCCTTCTTTGAGTATTCATTACAAGCCAGGCACGTGCTGGCCAACCCACCAAGGTCACAGGGAACCTTGATCTACCAGTTCAAGGTTCAGATTACTATAGTAGGGCCTGACAAGGAAGAACTCAAGGATTATTTGGAACTCTAGGATTTATGCAAATAGCCTTCCTACCTCCATCCCTCCCTTCCATCCTTTATTCTGATATATCCTAATGAAGGGTAGGTTGTTGGGTACTGAGGATACAACAGTGGGCAGACCTAGGTATGGTTCTTGCTTCATACTTACAAAACGTGACACAAGTTCAATTTCTCAAGTTGCATCCAATTTGGGAATAAGGTTTCAATGTGAAAATGACCCAAACATCTAAATTTTCTAGTCATTCATCTTTGATATACTTTTCTTCCCCTAACTTTGAGGCATGATTAACAAAATGTGCATATATTTACGCTGTACAATAGGATTTTTGAAGGTGTATAAGGTAATGATTTAACGTGCACATACATTGTGGAATGATTGCCATAATCATGTTACTCCATCACGTCTCACATAGTTCACCATTTGTGTGTGTGTGTGTGTGTGTGTGTGTGTGTGTGTGTGGCCAACTCTCAAGACATATTTTTTAGAAAACTCAAGTATAAGATACAGCATTAACTACAGTCACCATGCTGTACATTAGACATCCAGAACTTTCAACTCGAAGTTCGGATCCTTTGGCCAACATCTCCCTTTTTCCCCTACACTCCAGCCCCTGGCAATCACTGTTCTGTAGTTTTAAGAGCTCAGTTTATTTTAATTTAACTTATAAGTGAGAACCTAATTAGAATTAGTCCTTGAGTGTGTAGGTAGAGCTGTGAGGCATTAAATAAAAATTTGGTTAAAGAAGAGGGAACAGTCTATTGAGGAGTGACCAAAAAGTTTCTTTTGTTTGAATTTCTTCCCTGAACTTCTGTTGGCTTTTTTTTTTTAATTAAAAAAATTCCATTGGACTGAAACTCTAAAATGGGAAGGGAAGGGAAGGGAAAAGGGAAGGGAAGGGAAAAGGGAAGGGAAGGGAAAAGGGAAGGGAAGGGAAGGGAAGGGGGAAGGGAAAAGGGAAGGGAAAAGGGAAGGGAAAAGGGAAGGGAAAAGGGAAGGGAAGGGAAGAGGGAAGGGAAGGGAAGGGAAGGGAAGGGAAGGGAAGGGAAGGGAAGAGGGAAGGGAAGGGAAGGGAAAAGGGAAGGGAAGGGAAGGGAAGGGAAGGGAAGGGAAGGGAAGGGAAGGGAAGGGAAGGGAAGGGAAGGGAAGAGGGAAGGGAAGGGAAGGGAAAAGGGAAGGGAAGGGAAAAGGGAAGGGAAGGGAAGGGAAGGGAAGGGAAAAGGGAAGGGAAGGGAAAAGGGAAGGGAAGGGAAAAGGGAAGGGAAGGGAAAAGGGAAGGGAAGGGAAGGGAAGAGGGAAGGGAAGGGAAGAGGGAAGGGAAGGGAAGGGAAGGGAAGGGAAGGGAAGGGAAGGGAAGGGAAGGGAAAGGGAAGGGGAAGGGAAAAGGGAAGGGAAGGGAAGGGAAAAGGGAAGGGAAGGGAAGGGAAAAGGGAAGGGAAGGGAAGGGAAAAGAGAAGAAAAGAGAAATGGGAGAGCCTGAGAGAGAAATGAGCAGAGCATCATTTCCCCAGTGGGGAAAGGCTTGTTCTCCACGTCCTAACACACACACACACACACACACACACACACACACACACACACACACGGTTTCCATTAAGACCACTGAGAAGCCCTTCTGAACAGCATCAACCACACATTTCCTCAGTGAGCCACAAAATAAAGTGCTATTAATTCTCACCAATATTCATGAAATGATTGTCTTTTATTGTCTAACCTCCTACCATGGTCTCAAGATTCCCTATACTTTTCTGACCCATGGGCGAACCTTTTTGCATCTTAGGGACCATACCAAGTAGTTGTAAAACGGTCAAGGCTGCCTTTAGTTATAAGGTTTAATAGGCTGTTCAGATGGGAATCATATTGATGTAATTATAAAGTAGTCTTTTTGTAAGAAACAAAAACGTCTGTAACGCCTACTTTTCCTTCCCTCTCCCTGAATTCTCTGTTAGAGTAAGCTTGCTTCCTGGAGAAAGACTTTCTCTTCAAATCTATTAATACATCACTCCAAATTTTCCTTTTTTTTTTTGATTCACTTCCAAGTCCTGTTGAAAGTGTTTCTTTTTTTTTAATGTTATTTAAAAAAACACATTACATTTTACATCTACTCTGACCATTCTCAGGTTACAAGCCTCTGAAGTGTGCTTGGGTCTGTTGCCGGGTGTATTTATTACCATTAATAAATGAGTCGCTGGTGTAAGAATGCAAATTTTATGTGGCCCATGTATAAATGAGCCTGTTAAGAATGACCAGATACACATTTTATGGGACTGCTAAATAATTATGTCATTGAAATACAGCTTGTGAATTCAACATTAAAGAAAGAAACGGATTCGAATAATGTTAGAGAATTTGTCAAAACAGGGTTTTGGTGGGTTAAGGACATAAAAAAAAAAAGGACAAAAGAAAACGTTCACGGTATAGGAAGACAATGTGGAAGCTTATTTTCCACAGTGACCTCTGAAGTCCCCTTCTCCACCTTCATTCATTATATTATGAAGGCACATCCAAATCACAACACTGCTCTTGTGTTTTCAGTATTTTCACCTGTGAAGGCAGGTATTGGATGTGAGACATCTGAAGCTGTGTCTGTCAACAACCACAACACTTGAAATTGGAACTGAGAAAATGGGATCAGATAACGGGGACATGGTAGTGAAGGAGACAGAGAGGAACTCAGAGCTCATATCCTGGGGGTGACGGATATTTGGTAAGTCATCACGCAGCATAGTAGAGTGTCCTAAATGTGTTGAGTGTGTTGATGTGTTGATGTCCATCAAGTGGCACGTTCTCCGAAGCGTCATTTCCATAGCGAGCTGCTCCATCCAATGAGAAGTCTGAATGCCAACGTAATGTCATTTCTCTAGTCTAGGCATTGAATGGCAGCTTCAGATAATACAAAAGGGCCACATCAACCAGCCACAGGGAGAGTCAAAGGCAGACAGGCATTCTGCAAACCGAAGGACTCTACAGTGTGGAAAAAGTACCGGGTATGAAAACGCAGATACCATTTTAGAACATTTGAATGAGACAGCGGCCACTGTATCCCGGCCGGGGCACAATTTCAGAACTTCATCTACATTTCCAATGCCTTCCGTAAATACTGTACTATCCTTTCTCTCTATTAGTAGAGATCCGTTTGTCAGGGAGTGTGGTCTAGAAGAGACATGCAATGTTTTTTAAAGTATTAGAAATCAATGGCAGAGCTTAAATGTGAAATTTTGCATAACCAGCCACGTTATCTTTTTTTTTTTTTTTTTGAAAAATGGGAAAGTCTGGCAATATTCTCATATTAGCATCAATCAGCAGGATCACAGCAGTGCTTAGCTTCCCTCTAAAATGGTAATGTGCCATCCGCTCTGTGATCGGCTTTTCCATTGCCGATGTTATTACACTGGAGGTGGGGGAGGTTGGCAAGGTGGGTGTCAGTCGCTGACTTTATTATGCCCCGCATTTAGGGACAGCTGCTTTGTAAATATCAATTCAATCTTTAATTGCACAATCAATACAAACAATCTAGGATTTTCGGTATTTTGGTTTATTCTGTTCCACAGATGCTATATTATCACCTCTATTTTACTTAACACCTTTATTCGTTAATTCCTGCATTTCTGCAGCAACTCTAACTCCACCCTCAACTACTTGCATATTTATTTATTCAAGAAATATTTACCTATTATTTTATACTAATTGAAGATGGGGGGGGTGGGAAAATAGATGTATAACGCACAATCTCTGACCCCAAGAGAAATTGAGGTCTACAACCTACCTAAAACAGGAGTTTAGAGTGAAAGAGAATAGCAGGGATTACAAAAAAAAAATTAAAAAAAATATCTTCACCAAAGAGCCATGTGTCAGACCATAAATTCTGATCTTCTACATTTTGTAGGAGGGGAAGGTCAAGACCCTTAATTTTGTCCTATGTCCTCCCTCTCAACTAGGTTCTCTGTCTCTACCCCCCTACCCACCACCCCACCTTTAAGGATATCAGACATGTTATTTGAGCCAGGGGGCAGAGAACAGAATATATATTTGAGACTCAGATCCACGGACCTTGCTCTGGAAACCTTTCAAATGCAATCCCTTAATGAGAGTCTAATTTAAGTACTTAAATGCTCAGTGGCACACTTGAAAGAAACTTAGGAAGAAAATATACCAAAGTGTAGAAAAATTAATCTGGCATAGAATGTTAGAACTAAAGAAGAGGTTTCATTTTATAGGTGGGGAATTGGGACTAGGTAAGTGACAACTCTCTGGCCTCGGCAACAATTATTAATACCCAGAAATCAATCTTAAATTTGAAAATCCCCAGATCTTTTTTTGTTATTAAACAATGAACAACACAGACCATCGCAATAGGACCAATGATCCCATTGCCCATCACCCCATCCTTTTTAACTTCTAAGGAGCAGGCAAAATTCATATTAAAATTTTAATTGTTCAATAAATTCAACAGATATTTATCGAGTTCATTTTCTAGGCCAGACACTATTTTGGGGGATGATACAGCATGAACCAAACAGCCAAAAGTTCTTGCCCTCAGGAAGCTCACATTCCAGTGGATGAGTTGTCTTTGAATCCAATTCAGGCTTACCAGACATTAGATAGATTTTACACCCACAGCCTATTTACCTTCCAGGACCGTTGTAAGTATCTAGAGACAACGGCTGGGAAAAAATGCTTTTTGTAACATCAAAGGCTGTACAAACTTTTGTTGCAAATTCTAACGTCTTAGTGACTGATTCAGCTCATGGACAGTCATGATGTGGAGGAACCCATAGTAATGGATTCCATCCTCCTACGAACCACAAAATATTTCTATTGCTTTTCACCTTAACCCAAATCTGATGCAATTCTGTTGAAAGAATGGTAACTCCACTGACCGTATTAAAAAAGGCCAGAGAATGTCTCAATTCCATCACCACAGAAACAGTCCAACGGAGTAATTTGCTCCCCAAAGAATTCCACTTTTTTCTCCATAGCTTTCTTCAATCTGTCCCTGTCGACAGGATTTTTTTTTCGCTGTCTCCACATTTCAGACCAAAAATAAAATAAAATAAAATAAAAAATGTATGCGCAATCCATATTATCATAAATGCCCCTGGCCTGGCTGGCAGGGCTCACCTTCAGGACGTCAGAATGTCACCATTAAGTTGACTTTCTCCCGTTAACATCTCTTTCTCATTTCGAAGCCAGGTTAAACCATTCTGTGAGCAGTTGCTTCTGCGCTTTCTATCCTGATCTACAAGACTGTATCGTCTTCCGCCCAGCCAAGAATGCTGTGGAATTACCTTGCCCAGCAGCCACATCTGATTTTCTGCAAGAAGTCAGTGTTTCTCCAGTCTCCCCAGTTGTCTCCAAAGACATCCCTACTTCCATACTTGCCACTTCCGCAGACTGCGAAAGCTCTTAACAGAGGCAAGACTCTAGAGGCCAAAATCATACACAGCTCCCAAAGTTCTACCTCCAATAACCATTCTTAATGAAGGAAGCAAAGACAAGAGCTCACTACCCTTTTGGTGTCAGATTTCATCCCCCAGTGGTTTCTTAGCTTCCCCTACCTTTCTGTAATGCATAAACGAATTGTACCAATATAATCCACTGTGTGCTCAGCTACTCAATGTCCACGTTCACCCAGAACGTGAGCTCCAAGATCCTATCTGGCGCCTCACTACTGTGTCTCTGATGCCCGATAGAATTCTTGCCACAATGGGGGCGCTTAGCATTTGTTGAATTAAAACATTAACAGATGAGGGAATGCATCCTTTGAACCATAAACTTCCTCTGCCCAGGCTTATACAGAACCACCTATTTTCCCCCAACAGTATATAAAGGTTTTCCTAAGTTGCTGCACCGCTGTCTTAATTCACACCCCACTTGCCTTCGATGATTTAGTCTCAACTTCGACCACCTACTGCTAGCAACAGGACCCGACACCCCTACTTTCCCGCTGTCCCCCTACCGCACCCTGCTTTGTCTCCTAAGTACCCCTCTAATCAAATGCAGGGTGCATGACATAGGAGATGGGATCACATTAGCACAGCTTTATTTTGACGTATTTTTGTCAAGCCTGTAGAGACAAGTGGAAAGAAGACTGAAACAGAAGCTGGGAAAAAACTGCCGGAAACGAGGTCAACCACTAACTTCAGCATTTACCTTCCTCTTAGTTCTAAACCTTGTAAGCAAAGTAGCTGCTCCTTTGTCTATAGGTCAAAGCCTGAACCTGAATTAGGGGGGGGAAAAAGGCAAAGCAAATCCCTAATAGGACATTTTTCATCCTAGGGTCTCAGAGATTAGATTTCTTTCTTTTCTTTCTTTCTTTTTTTTTTTTTTTACTTAAAACAACAGAGGTTTATGCCTCCTTGTCTTTCCAAATCACACCCAAAGGTTGGCAATAAGGCTCCGGTTGGTAGTTAATAAATCTCAGGTAATGTATCGATCCCTCTTCATGCTTTTTTCTATTGTTCTTAAAACATCAGAACTGTCTCATTATGTTAAGAAAAAAAAAGGACAAGTTTCCACACTTAAATGCCAACCAAGGAAAGAAATCCCTGGGAAGCTAATAATGAAACAAAGGTGGTTTTCTTCAGCAGAACGGTGTGCGCTAAATTGCACTTTTATGTGATTTTTAGGGCAATTTGCCACTTTCCTGGCACCACTTCATCACTTTCCTTCAGCAACAAGAAGAAAAAGAAGGGCCACGATGACCTATATATTACAGCTCTAACAATGTGCGTGGGGGCGGGCTCTCCAAGTTCATGCGTCTGATTTAATAAGGGATATTTCATTTCCTGACCTAAGAGAAACTTGAGGGTACATTCCGATGCCTCCCAGAATTTTACTGTTTCTCCCAATTTGTTCATCTGAGGGCCTTTAAGCGCTGTGAACAGCAGCGTTCCATTTGCATCCATTTGGGATGCTACGCGCCACCTCATTTTTCACGTAAATGCCTGGACTTCCCCAGAGGTCCACCTCGTGGAGCATCTATCAAATGCCCTCATCACAAAAACGGGGACACCGAGGCCCAGAGATGTAATGTGCCCAGCTTGCCCCGGTGCAGACCGTTAGCGCTAAGGGATCAAATGGCTACCAAGGTAGGTTGGGCTGTAAAGGGAGGATGACAGTTCACGGGGGAGAGAAACTAGGGAGGTGAGAACCAATTTGAGCCTCATTTTTCCCTTGTCTCAATGCGAAAGTACTGAACTGGGTTAATCCTTACCATCTCTAGGGGTTTAAGAATCAGAATCCAGCCCCCTCTCCCCCCGAGTGTTATTTCTCCTCTCTCCTTCGAGTACCATCCTTTCCTGGCTTGTGTCTAATTCCCTATCTTTCCAGAGACTTCCCCGGTCCCTCTAAGTTAGGTCCACGGGCTCTCAGGACACCTGTGCTTCTCCACTGTAATTTCATCACAAAGGTGATTAGATAATGTGTGGGGAGCGTGCCTTGTCACGTCTCTCTGCTTTGTTCTAGCAGAAGCTCCGTGAGGGCACCAAGGGCTGTCCTCGTCTCCCCTGGCTCCTGCTGTCAGCTAGACTGCGGCGCGGGTTAGAAGACGGTGTCCTGTAAATACTTGCTAAAGGAACACCACGCTACATTTTCCAGAAGCGAAAGCCCGCGTTCATGCTTCCTCCCGGCCCTTCTGGTAGCCAGGCCAAATGACACATACTTAGCTATTTTCACCTCTCCTAGGTCAATCCATTCTTCTCTTTAAAAAGGACTTAGTTCAGGGTTTCTGTGCAGTGATAGCAGCTTCCTGGTGTCTGATGTTTTATCTCTCATTTCAGTGTGAACAAAACAATCGAGGAAAAGTCGCTTCTGTGTTCAGCTCTTTTGGCAAAACAAACCTCCCTCCTCCCTTTTCCCCCCACCCAGCATTTGCCCTGAGTTTGACTTCACCACAGTCTACGTTAAGAACACTCACTAAACCGTCTTTGAAACTTTATTCACCATGGCCAACAGAAAAAAAAAAAAAAAGAAAGAAAGAAAGAAAGAAAGAAAAAAAGAAATTCCTTTAAAACGCTCTTTAATCTAGCTGGAATGCCATAGATTGCTTCCAGATGTGCACGATACAAAAGTCAATCAAAGCTATTTATACTGACACTCTACAGTCCAAACAATCTGAAGGCAAATGCCATGTCTCCGCTTCAACGAAGCTATAAATGTCAGTTTTGTTGAATTTGGAGAGGTGTTGAAGAGTTCAGGCAAGTTTGAGCTCTTGACGCTCTTAGAGCCAGCGGTCATTTTTAAAGGGGGGGGGGGGGATAAAACCACGAAACACACAACATTTTGTAAATCCCCATCTTCACAGAGCCTACCTGACACCTCTCATACATGACCTTAAAAGTACCAGAGGTTAGAAGACGATACTTAAGTTACGAGGCAAAAGAATGTAGCTCTTGGACAAGATGCCGAAGAATCTGGCCAGATCCTATACCCCGCCCTGAACACAAACAAGCACGCTTGGGAGTCCGTTGGCTGCATGGCTTGTAGTGATACCTTTTTGACACCCTAGCAAACTGACTGCCTCTCCAAAGCCGCCCCGCAAACGAAGGCAGTTCACGCTGTTGATACCATACTCTGGTACCGGCGTGAGCCCAGCGCCAGAGCTCTAGATGGCCAGCTGGCGAGTTCTGCCCTTGACAGACATCTGCTCGCTCTCTCTCGCTCTTCCCACTGAAATCTGACCCCCAGGCCTGTGTTTCTACCTTATCCGCCATCACAGTCCCAGTGCCCGGCACACAGTAGGCTCCCGGTAAGTAACGGAGCAGGCTTTCGTATTGAAAAGAAGAAACGAACTAGGGGTCTACTTGTTTCTATTTGGGGGATATACCTAGTAATGGCGAATTCAGGAAAAAACCCACCAGATATTTACACGGTAACACGAAGACGGCCTGGACCAGGGGAACGAAAAGCCGCAGTTGCAAATTCCACCTTGTAGACTGATGCGTGCTGGGACTTGCTACGTGCTTCCTCATACCCGGAGCCTCAGCTCTCTGCGCAGCCCAGGCACCCACAGAGGCCTAGCTCGTGCAGCTACTCCAAGAGTACGGTTCTTCTTTCTCCATAGGCCTTTGGGTGTTCATGCCTTTCCTTCTGCCCCCGTGGTCAGGGTTTCACGTGTTTGAAAAAGCAAAGGAGCCAGAAACAACTCAACTTTGGAACCACAGGTAATAAAGAATTCCAAGTAAATATCAGTCAGTTTTCATCCACAGGCTGGCACGGCACTTGAGCGGTATGAAATTTCTAATGTGTGCAAACAGTAATTTCATACAGTTGCACCAACTACGGCGAGAGGGGTCGGGGGGAGATCACGAGAGGGACCATGCTGCAGCATCCCTCGCCCTCTGTGGCAGCGGACCACTCGGTTACGGAATGTGGAACCACCCCCCCGTGGTTGCATTCACTCCCAGGCTGTGTGTGTAGACGAACTAGTCTGTAGTTCAAACCCAGCCCCTGCCTGATTCCGTAAATAAGCCACCCTCTTTCCTTTACATACTCCTGTCCCCCTTTCAAAGGCAGAGCTGAGACTTTACACCAGAAAGAGACTCCAGAGCCAGCAAAGCTAAAACTGAATGATTCATTCTCTTGCCCGTCACAGGAAAAGGTCTGCTGACCCTACTCATGAACCTGGCCTCTCGAGTTAGGCTATATTCCCGTACCCAAATGCTGGCGGTAGTCTTCCTTTAACTCAAGGAAGGCCTTTCATTTTTGTTTTTCATCCATAAGATGGAAGCAATAGCTACCTCGTAAGGGTGAGAAAAATCATAGAAAAAAATGCAGCATTAAAGCACTTAGCACAGTGCCTGGCACATAATAAGAGTTAAATAGGTTGCTGCAGCTTTATCCCCGTCACCCATCAGTTCTTATAAGACACTAGGACATGTGGAATGATAAATGGCACAGGATGTGCTGCCTCTCCATCAAGGGACAATTCAAACCAGTGGGGACCATGGCAGTCCAGAGAGCCCTCTATCTCAAGGGGAGCAGCAGCCACGAAGTGTCCCGTGGGAAGGGAAGCGACAACACTTCTGGGTGTTCCAGATTTCCGAAAGACACTGGAGATGTGGATACTTCTACAACAATCTCCCATTTTTAAATGCTGGCAACTTCTTAAGAATGTTTACCATCTCCGTGTGAGCCACAGCAACATACAGGCAGGTAGTCTTGCTTTTGTCTGTTATTGAAGTCTGGCTGGGTAAAACAGAGTGGGAGGAGGAAAGGGAAGGACTTTTTCTACCCAACACAGAAGATGGCAGATATTTTTATGAAATTGATGTCGAGTACCTTCCTTCAGCCATGACAACAAAACAAAAACTTTTTTCGTTAAGTTTTGCTAGGCGCACATCTAACTTTGCAGCATTAAACAAAAACTGGCAGCCATCTTCCTCAGCCCAGAGACACCACTGTCCATTATTACGCTTTTTCATCTACCTGGAACCATTCAAGCATTTATTTTGCTGCCATGTGAAACACTGTATTTTTAGGCTGTGCTGGATACCCTCCAAACCCTAACATTCTGGAGCTCCCGACATGCACCTCAGATATAGGATATATCCGAGCATCTATCCTTTGTCCCTAAAGTGAGCAAGTGAGCAGAGCTTGAAGCACCCTCAGGGCAACACAAGTTCTTCCGAGGGTGGCTGTACCTCCCAGCCTCAGTACAACTTGATTTTTAACAATGAGTAGCCTGGAGACACAGATTTCACCAACATTTGTCTATCTCCCCCCCCAACCCGCCCCCTTTTTTTAAATGTTTATTTTTGAGAGAGACAGAGACAGAGACTGGGCACGAACAAGGGAGGGGCAGAGAGAGAGGGAGACACAGAATCCGAGGCTCGAACTCAAGAACCATGAGATCATGACCTGAGCCGAAGTCAGACGCTCAACCAACTGAGCCACCCAGGCGCCCTTAAATTGTCTACTCTTAACCTTCATGTAAGATGAGGTCTGGGAGAACATCCATGTACTTTTCTTGAATATAAATCTTTTTCAGTAATGTGAGATAGAAGGCTTAAGCTAACAAATATTTCTTGTAGTATTTTATCTTCAGCCAAATTAGCTAAGCTGAGGTTTGTTTCCGAGAACCTCCTTTCTCTATGTGAGTTCAAGTTAGAGGTGATCAGAGTAATCTGCCTGAGACCTGGAAGGCAGAAATGAAGCAGCGGCCATTACTTTCTGAAGTCCGTGTGTTCAGACGCAGTCCTGGTTCCTCCTCGCTCTCACCCATGTCCACCTCGAGCTCTTATTGACTGTTGACCTGAACTGTCTGGCAGTGTTCCAAGGCTCCTCACTGAGGCTTGGGAGGAGATCCGCACACTGGGAGTTGCAGACAGACAGCGTCCCTAAGTCTTTCTATGCAATTCCTTTTGCAGTCCCATGTTGAAAACTTGAGCTGCTTCTGACTCATGTTTACTGGTCGGCGACTTCGCTGATTCAACATCTTTCCCCCTTTCCAACATTTGCTTTCCAGTTCCTCCTACAATTAAGGCTTAATTCCGAGGATGAATTCCTTATCCTAGACTCGTAGGGGGTTCTGCTTTCCCTGACTGAACCCTGATTAACACAGCTCTCTTTTACACCAGTTAAGAGATGGCTATTTTGTCTCTACCCTATTGCCTGTGAATTCCTAGGGGGGGCAGGATTCTTTTACCCCTTAAGGCTCCAGAGCCTCATAATAGTATCTGCTCAATAAATATTGACAAAGTAGACACATTAATATGATCTGCACCATCAAACCACCCCCTCTGTTTTGAAAACAGCAGCAGAAATTTTGTTAGTTGCAAAAACCCAAGTGAATGCCTGGCAACCAGAGCACATTTAATAATTGAGCAAATGAGCAGAAGGAAGGAAGAAGTTAATGTGTGATGAGTGACTTTTCAATTCAACTAAACAGGTTTCGTTGAGTGCCTGTAGGTTACAAAGCACTGTATCCACTGCAGGAGGTAATATATTCTTTTATGATTGACAATTGTGTAGTTTTCTAGGATTGTATTGTTAAAAACAAAACAAAACAAACTGCATAACCTTGAGTTACATTTTTGTGAGATTTGCAGGCTAAAGTCTCAGAAGTCAAGTTGCTAGAACAAAGTGGGGGGTCGGGGTAAGAGGGCTCAGTTGTAATTCCTGCCGCCTGCTGAAACACCTTCCATCTACGTTCTGCCAATTTATACTTCCATCACTGGTGCATAAAAGTGCCTGTTTCCCAAATATCCTGATCGATGCGATACAGGATCAAAGTCTTTTATCTCTGCCAATCTGATAGGGGGATAATGGCGTATCAATATGGTTTAAAGTTAAGTCTGCTTTTGAATATGCAATAGTGCCTTTAATTCTCACCTCTGCTTCTCTTCAGATCCAAATAATCAATAAACCAGTCTCATCCTGGGATGGGATTAACTTTACAAACCAACAAGGGATACTTAGCATTTATGTAGCACTTCAACTAATGACTGGAACTGCCTTTAAGAAAAAAAGTGTTGTTGCTAATTATCACAGCCCATAGGGACATTAGCTTTTACTGTCTTTGTTTTACCATTCTTGCATTAAGTAAGTGGAAGGTGTGGAAAAGGCAGGCTCCATTATGCCGACTATAGGTTAATTAAGATAAATAAGACAGTTCGCTGTTTGCGGATGTCTTTTACAATGCAATCTCAGTGGTGGCTGTTGTTGCCAACACTGGCTAGTGTTGATAATGAGAAAAACAACTAGTACATTGGTGAATTATGGCCCTATTAATATTTTTTTGGGGGGGGGATATTTTTAGCTTAATTGACACTCTGCCTTGATTACACGGTTAGTAGATAGACGTCGGTGTTCAGGGGGGAAAAGAAAATCTTCTAATGACTTTAATCAGGAATTATTCCTGGATCTACCAGGAATAATAAGTTACTAACTGTAACAATAGCATGATAAGGAAAGTCAAATTTATTAATTTTCTTATTGTATTCTTCCTGATCCTGATTCTATTCAGGCCAGGCTTAGGTTTTTGGTTTTTTTTTTACTTTATGAGCATTAACGATCCCCTAATGATGTGTTAAGAGTTTAGAAAAGCGTATAAAGACAGGGAGTTACTTACAACTACCCTCTTCAGTTGTTCTTCAGACAGTGATAAGACCACAAGTTTGATATTCTCAGGTGTGGCTATTGGAGTCTGTCCAGAGATGGTTCCCTTCTGGATGATCCCCCACCCTCCACCCCCCAGCCACGTGGGAGCTACCTAAGAGGGGGAGGGGGGAGATACTCCATTAGCTAAGAGGAAATCGGAGGTCAACAGAGTAGGCAAACACCAATGAAGCTACCCAGTATGTCCTTCACTCTCTCTGCAATGTTATCTTCTCCCTACCTTCCCACCCACTGCCCAAATTCCCTACCCCAGGTATAAGCACAACATCTGCACTTTTCAAGGCAAGTAGTCAAACGCAGCACTCGTCTTTTTCTTCAGACAATCAGCCCTCTTCCCTCAGAAATCTGTAGGAACGTTAATGGGTCAGGAAGGGGACAAGTGAAGTTTCTCAGAGACTGCCCCATGTTTCTCCTGCTAACAGTTTCATAGCGTGAGCGTCCATGCACACGTGCGTGCATGCACGTGTGTGTGTGCGCGAGAGAAGGGGCTCTGCGCTGGTCTTTGGTTCTCAACGTGAAGGTGGGGAGCGGGAAGCAATTGTACCCCTGGGGCACATTTGACAACATCCCGGCCTATTTTGGTCACCCCACCTTGGTGGAAATAAGTGCCACTGGCCCTCAGTGAGGAGAGACGAGGGTTGCATACCTTCCAACACGCAGGACAGCCCTTCACGGCCAAGGTGATCATGCCCTTACCGTTAATAGTGCTAAATCAGGAAACCCTACTAGAGCTGATCAAAACAAAGGATCTACATTCCTGTGAAAGAAGGCAGCTGCAAAGAAGCCTCCAGAAGAAAAATCTTGGGTTGAGAGTATTCAGACTAACTTTCTGTCATATATTCCTGCTGAAAGGGGAAAGAGGGGTTTTTGTTTTGTTCAGTTTTAAATTAACTAACATTTCAGTACCTAAAATGCACTGAAGACAAACGAGAAGCAAATACCTCAGGGCCCTTTGCTCTGGATGGACATATGTTTAGGATGAGAACAACTAGACAGACACATTTAGTAATTTCTAGAGGGCACCAGAACATGATACAAAGAAAAACCAAGTCCTCAACAGGGCCTGATGTTTTCTACAGCCTTTCCAGAAAGCTGCAGGACTTCCTCCAAGTTATGTGACCAAATATTGAATGTTCCCTTATGCCCTCCAACTGAAAAAGGTTAAACTTTTCGAGCCCAAATTTATCTAATCGTTATCAGGAAGAGGCATGAGATAATGTAATACAATTACAAACATTTTTCCCCACTCAATTTTGTTAAACGTCTTTTGACATTATTTCATCAAGTGTTTAACCAAAACCAAATCTATGGAAGAATATGGAATTAAATACTGATAAGTCCAACACTCTTAAGTATAAAATTCACCATCACATTCCCCAACCTAGCTTAATGACCATAGACAAAGGCACAAGAAATTACCCTAGGGTGGTGATTTTAAAAATACTAAGTCATCGTCACCTCACATTGCTGGCTGAATATAAAAAAACAAGTTGAACAATGCACTATTTTTCCTCTCCCTGATCTTTCTCAATCTCATACAGGCTCGAGCAGAAGATAATAATTATTTTCCAGTAACATAATAATAGAAAGGGTATTGACCAGCAATACAATCTACTTGATCACCCTGCACGACTCCACTCTTAGTGCCGAAAGCTCAATTTGATGGCATGAGATATCTGTCTCTCAGAGGAGTAAAGGGCTTTCCAACCGCACTACAACTGAAAGATGTGATTTGTCTTGCCTGACACCAGTTTCCATGCATCCCCAAATTCAGTAGCCCTGCCTCATACATCATCAAGCAGGTATTTTCACTCTGGTAGGATTTCTCGGACCTAGTGTTCTATGGCAGCTAAACGCAACTAAAGGATTTCTGCCTTCTACTCTGTGCCATGTTAATTTCCTTTTCCCATTTGGATGAAATAGTACCATGACCCTTACTGCCCATTCCTGAGATGAAAAGCAGCACTGCTGTGCCACACGTGACTTATTCACTGGTTTATGGACCTAGATCTCTCGAAGGATTATCTTTAATACACAAGGTATCCTGGAGTGCTAAATGGTGCCTCAGGGTGTCGGTGAAGTGGTTGAGAAATGGGTCAGAATCACATGGAGAAAAGGAAACTCCCTACTGGCCACACATTTTAAAAAGCTAAGAAGGCTCATCAGTGAAGACCAAGAAAAAGGCTCCCGTGGGCCATTTATCTATAAACAGAACTTGGAAATACTTTCCACTTGGAATTTATCCCCAGGTCACTAGTTCTGAAGCAGTTATGCAAATCAGAGTTGGGCCAAACTCAAGACCAATTCATTTAATTTCTTTCTCATCCTTGGAATGCACTTTTTTTTTTTTTTTTTTTTTTTTTTTTTGGTGCTAGGAACTTCTGCTTTTTAAGAGGACAACATGTATCATTTGACTCTTCGGTTCCTCAACGCTGACCTGTGTTTTTAACGAGACTTAAAAGGTATTAGTGAGAGGAGTCCTGGGGGACAGAAGAGTTGCATTTTAGACTCAGCTGTTAGACTGTGAGCAGGTCCTTCTCCGAAATACTTTCCTCTTTCCTCCAATGCCCTCTTTTGAAGTATAGAACCTGTCAATGCCCACACGAGCTCCATCTCATTGTAACAGGTTGCAAAAGGAAAGGTGAGGTGACACTATTATACACATCAGTCAGGCTTTTGCCCGAAGTTCTGTCCAAAAATGTGCCTCCTTGGGCTTTACTTTGGGGAAGAAGAAATAACACCGTCCGTGGGATGGTGGTGACAGTATGTCTGGGTTCTCCTGTGCCAGTGACAGGCCAGAACTGGAAGAGAAAAGGGGTGGGAGCTGGGTCAATAACGTCAGGAAGGGGTGGGACAGCCAAACCTGCTTCCACATGAACGGCTGTCCTCTTGGGCCAGCTTTCCTCTCTGCTAACTACCCTTTCCTCTAACATACTTGAAACCACAGACTCATTTCTTACTCCTCCCTCCTTCTGTTTCTACACCCGCTCTATCTCCAAAACGGATGTGTTTTCACCAGGCTAATATCTTCTTCTCCCCAATCCCAGCGGAGGGACCCAGGTCTATTATTTTAAGTCATACTTGGACAGTAACTCCCCCTCTTGCTGAACCCCGTCTCTCAAAATCTTAATAGAGTAAGTCCCAGTGAGGTCCAGGAAGCTGCATTTCCAGCAGGTTCCCAAGTGATGCTCATGCTACTAGTTCAGGAACCTCACTTTAAAAACTACTGAGCTTGGGAGATGAAAAACGTGATGAACCAACAAGAGAAG
Organism: Panthera leo; assembly: GCF_018350215.1. Classification (NCBI taxonomy): domain Eukaryota; kingdom Metazoa; phylum Chordata; class Mammalia; order Carnivora; family Felidae; genus Panthera; species Panthera leo. Next base: position 141,095,415 of record NC_056687.1, on the reverse strand, counting down.
TCCCGACTCCATGCACTTTTCGGTAGCAGAGCCTCTCCCCCAGGGCCTGCAACAGAATCACCCTTGTATTGTTAAAATAAAGTGCCGAGGGGCGCCTGGGTGGCTCAGTCGGTTAAGCGTCCGACTTCGGCTCAGGTCACGATCTCGCGGTATGTGAGTTCGAGCCCCGCGTCGAGCTCTGGGCTGACAGCTCAGAGCCTGGAGCCCGTTTCAGATTCTGTGTCTCCCTCTCTCTCTGCCCCTCCCCCGTTCATGCTCTGTCTCTGTCTCAAAAATAAATAAACATTAAAAAAATCAAAAAAAAAATCCACAAGCCAAAGAATACCTGTTTTATTTTTTTCCAGAGGGTCTTAAGGGCGCAAAACCCTGGCTTGTCTTTTAGAAAACATTTTCAAGAGTACAGCAATGAGACACCCTGCTGTGATGTGGTCAAAACATAAACCATACACTGAGGCTTAACTACTGAGCTGAAAGTAGGATCCTTCGGGGGTTGCCTGAATTTCCGACACAGTTCACATGCTGGTTCTTCTAAGCCAAACACACATTTCAATGGTTTACGTATAATTCCCACCAGGGGTCATAAGGAAAAAAAAATGTTTTGAAAAAAATCTTTTTGATCAAAGTCTTGCTAGGAGATGCAATGGAATTATTTTTTTCTTTAGAGTAGATTTCTCTTCTGGGCGACCGCAACGTATGTAAGAGGCAGATATACACCTGTCTCTGGCTTGCACAGGCCGAGAAATGAAAAGGACACGGCAATTATAAGTGATAGGATGTCAGAGTTTTGGAGTTGAGAGTCACCTGAGAAATCATATACAGGGGATGTATTTTAGAGAGGACAAACTGAGGCTCAGAGAAGCTCTTCTTGTCCCAAATCACCAACTCATTTGGGTAAAAAGAAGGTAAGACTTCACTGAAGTCCTTTTTGTTTGTTTATTCATTTTTTGAGAGGCAGAGAGTGACAGAGACAGAGCGTGGGTGGGGCAGGGGCAGAGAGAGAGGGAGACACAGAATCTGAAGCAGGCTCCAGGCTCTGAGCTGTCAGCACAGAACCCAATGCAGGGCTCGAACCCATGAGCCCTTAGATCATGACCTGCACCAAACTCGGACGCTCCACCCAAATGAACCACCCAGACGCCCCTCTTTGAATTCCTTTGAATTCACTGAATTCACTGCACTACTTAAACAGCTCTCCCTTCCAAACCCCATTTCTCCGCTCATTCATTCTGGATTCTTCCTGCTTACCTCTGCCCAAATCCTATTCGTCATATCCAATAGATTCACCATTTAAAATTTCAGAGGAAGTTGTTCTCCTTTTCCATTCCTCATGATAGAATTCTACTTAAGAACTATAGGACTCACTCACGTGCTGAAAAGCTAGTCTGGACTGGCTCTGGAGAAGCCTTGGTTAATTTTTTCAGAAATGTTTCTACCTGATGGTGAAACACAGCCGTCAGTACAAATTAAATTGTATTAACTTGCAAGAAACCAAATGGCATTATCAAAAAAAAAAAAACTAAAACCTCATCTCTTAACTTACTAAATTTTACTACTATCTAAAAGCCTTGAGGTTATTTGCATCTTTCGCATATGGATGGTGGAAATGCTATGGAAGGGTGTAGTACCACACACACTGTCCCAAGGCCATGTTCGGTCAAGTCCTATCGGTAACCTGCGACCAACCATGGTCAAAGTATTTACACCACAGAAACTGGCAAATGCTATAAGTAAGGATTTTTCTCCTCAGGGAGATATTTGTTACTAATTTATCAGCATACCACTCGTTAGAGGCTGACGTGCGCCTCCCTCAAAACACGACTGTGCTTTGAGATAGGCCTTTGAGAGGGGATTCAGATGAAAGGAAGTCCTACTGATGGGCCCTCATCCAATTTGACTGGTGCCCCTCTACGAGAAGAAAATGGAGATAAAGACACCGGGAACATGCACATACAGAAAAAGGATCGCGTGAGGTCATAGCACGAAGGTGGCCATCAGTAAGCTAAAGTGAAAGGCCTCAGAAGAAACCAAACCTGCCAACACCTTGACCTTGGACTTGTAGCTTCCCAAACTGAGAAAATGAATTTCCATCGTTTAAGCCAAAGTTCATTAGAACTTTGTTATGGTACTTTGGGCAAACTAATACAACCACTGTATTTAGACCTGCTCACACATAGCTCCTTAATTTAAAATCCTTGACTTATAGGTTTTGTAACTCCCCCTCCCCTGTATCTCACAACATAATGCAAAAGTGCAGGTATCTAAGAAAGTCCACAGCTTTTAACAAATTCATTGGTGAAGAAAGAGTGAGAAAAGTTCTCATTAAGAACTTAAAACTCACTATGTGTTATTCTATTGCATCTAACTTGCATATTGGTTCTCACAGCACAAACTATCCCTCTCAATATTTTGGAACTGCAAACTATTAAGATGAACCATAGGAGGGGCGCCTGGGTGGCTCAGTAGGTTAAGCATCCAACTTCGGCTCAGGTCACGATCGCGCGGTTTGCGAGTTGGTGCCCCGCATTGGGCTCTGTGCTGACAGCTCAGAGCCTGGAGCCTATTGCAGATTCTGTGTCTCTCTCTCTCTCTCTCTCTGCCCCTCCCCTGCTCATACTCGGTCTCTCTTTCGCTCAAAAATAAATAAAACATTAAAAAATTTAAGAACCATAGGAAATTGCTAATATTTGACTGTTTTTTGAGGTATGAAAACACCTATGTCCTATGGTTCAGTTTCACAGAATGTGTGCTGCTTGAGTCCTCGTTCAGATTTCTCATTCTTACAGGGCGTTAGCAAACTTTAGATTCTAAGTAGGATTCCTATGATCCACAGAAAAATAGTTTGTCCCACAAAGTGTTAATTTGCAATTTGACTTAGCTCCCAATATTTAAAAGCTGAGCAAATGCCCTAAGAAAGTTGAGATTCTGGGTCCCTTTAAACATGAATGATCAGGCAATATAGTGCCCATGTTACTCCTGACAACTAGTCCCTCAACCTGGAGCACACTCTCCAGAATGTCCCAGTCCCTTGTACAAGCCCTGTTGTCCATTTGTAATACCTGCCCAGTCGTAGGTATATCTGTATGGGTAAGTCTGAAACATAGTCTTCCTACTCTTTTTACTTCCTTACCTGGTTCACATCTCATCAACCAGTAGGACACATACAAAATGAGATGAAGAGTCATCTGGGGTCAAGAAGGGTAGGTTCTCCAGGACTCCATGCAACCCTACAAGGTTGTTTACCATGATATCAAACACTGCTTCATATCTGTACAGAAGTCAAATGGAGAAAGGCCCTGAGACCCCAAAACCAATGGGTGCCAAAGTTATTAATAATTTGCTGATCACTCCCATGAGTATTTGGTATCATATGAATACAATTAAATGACACTTAGAGTTTACCTTAGAAGTGCTATGTAGATGAAGATGTCATGATTATTCTACTTCAGAAGGAACTCAAAGGAAAAATATTAAAGCTTCATTCATATAAATGCTTAGCAATTTTATAGATGCCAATATGGTTCTAACCTATTTTTTTTCAATTTCAAGGTCTCATTTCATCTATCATGCTGCAGCTGAAATCACTGTCTAAATCAATGCCTTTCTAGCCTGTTAGTTGGGTTACTTTTAATATTTAAGGCCTATTTTAAGTTGCTGTATTGATAAGAAAAGACAGCTAAAAGAAGTTTCTTATCAGCCAAGAAAATAAATAGAAATTGATCTCAAAGGCACAATTTGCTCCTTAATGTTTATGATAATCTCCATAATCACGTTCAAATGTTATTACTTTTAATCATGTCAATTTATATGGATTGAAAAGTACAACACAATGCATCTATATGGTCTCCAAGTTGGGAAACATTTCTGAGTGTGAACTGGCCTAAGTATTCTCTGATAGTTTTACTGACGAACAATCAATAATTAATGTTAACCAAATCATTGCCTTTTTGCTACTGCCACTAAATCACACAATCATTTCAAAAACTAATGACAAAAATACAACCGTCTAGGTTTTCTCAGGCTACAAATAAAAATCTACGAACATTTCATTCACTTCATGTTGTAACCATTCTGGTTTTCTAATTTGAGAGTAAGGAACTAGACTGTTTTAGAGGGCTAATTAGAGAGCATGTTTCTGCCGCTGATTAATAACGGAAGACTCAGACATTAGAGTTTGATAGTCCTTAAGGATTACCTAAGGCCAATTCCTTCATTTCACAGATGTAGAAACCAATGTCTGATGAGAAGCAGTGAACTGGCCACTAAGACTAAATAATAAACTTCAGTCCGTGATAATAACACATACGTGCATGCACAAAATCACAATCAAATATATCCTCCCTCTACACCCCAAGGCATCCACATCCAGAGAGGTTTCTTCATGTTACTTTTTAATTTACTCCTTATTAATTTCCCTAGATTATGTTGTCATTTTAATGACTGCGTAGATAGCTATTCTCATCTGTTGAGGTTTCCCTACCAAAACTCACATAAAGAACTTCCACGCTATCCCTTCCTAGATATACTGGATAGAAACATCAACATACCACATTTATGTGTTTGATCCTCTCGTGACCAAACACGGCGGCAAAACATCATCCTAAATTCTTAATAACGGTGACCCATGGCCTATACATTCACACCATAGGTTTGACTGGAACACAAGAAACGTAAGTTCCCTCTGTCACACAGCCTTGCGACCTACCATTCCTCTATGTTGGAGCAAAGCTTGGCTGCATCAGTATATCCTGGGAGTCCTCATCAACCCATACTGAACTGGTTGTCCCAGGCTTTGATTTCTTTACTACAAAGGCAAAACCAGCTTTCATCTCCACTCCGGTAAGTGAAGAAAACACAACGGAGCCAATCACTGTAACTGTGTTAGTCAATCAACAATCTCCTCCTCAAAGTGCCTAGAAATTACAACATGGATTTCTTTACTAATCAGACCCATGCGTGAATTGTGACTAGACTTTTCTCACAATTTCTGTGGAGTATAATCTAGCCCCTATGGCTTTGAGGAATAGGACACATATCCCAAGAGATCTCAACGTTGTGGTGACGTCAGGCTCTAAAATTAGGCCTTCTGTGGACTCCTGGGCTAAGCCCCAGCTAAGGCACACAGTCACAGCAAGAAGTCCCTTGTCTCCAAATCTGGAGGTGTCCTCCTGGGCTATTACAGTAGCTGCCTCTGCGTGTTCATCTCCCTTCTGCCACCCATCTGCTCCTTCTAACTTCCCTTCCATGAAGCAGCCAGACTGATGTGACCAAATACGATCATCTCCTCTGCTTAGAGTCTTGTGACGACTTTCCGTCGTCCTAAGTATAAAGACAAACCTCCAAGGTTTTTGCTCTATCAGGCTACTCCTGTCACACTCGTCTTCCTCACCTCTGCCCATTTTCACACCTCGTTGTAAATCTCTGATGATTTGATTATATAAACACGCTTCAGTAACTCAAACGTGTGAAACTGGGAAGCCAAGGACCTACACGCCAGAATTCATCCTGCAAGAACAACGCACATTCGGCTAAGCGAAGGAGTCACTTGTGTCTCTGGCTGACCACTGTCTCTTGGGCAAGTAGTACAGGGTTTGGAACAGTCCAGGTCCTCGATTTTTTTGTGCTTCTCTTTGTTGAATGAATGGAAGGCTCAATGAATATTAAATTGCAATAAGGGTCGTTTTCAGCGTACGATACCCTTAGGTGAACAAAAACACCAAGATGAATCAGTACTTCTCTCATCCTGGTTGCCACACCCAAGGTCATAAGCCCATTCCTTAAGTCGCAAGACCACACCCTGCCAGACTCGACGTCCACTTCTCATCACCTCTCAGGCCCAGATGCCGTCAGCATCTGGTTGTTCAGGTGAATTTACAGATTGTGAATTTACAGGTTGCTACCTTGCTTCCAAAGAGACACCTGAGGGCACTTATGATCCAATCGGGGAAATAGGTAATAAACTATGGTTTCCAAATGATGAGACGATAAGTCAATCTTCTTTTCCCATTCAGATAATACTAGAAACAAATTCTTGACTGCCTCGAACGTAGAAAGGTTGAACGTTTTTTTAGGGATGGAGATTAAATGATTACGTACAGATTTAGGCTATTTCATTTCTTACTTTAAGATGTAAAATTTCTTACTTTAAGATGTAAAATTTATTACAGTAGTAATACACTACTTTCAGAAACACTACCCGTTTCAAACAATGTTATTGAAATTCCACATGCATCTTTTAAATCTGTCTTTGCCACCAGGAGAACCATACTTTCATCAGCTAAGAATTTTCCAGTCTATCATTTTATTTCCATTTGAGAGGCTGACTTTTTGAGTCCACGTAAAATGATACCACTGGAAAATTGAAGTCAAGCCTTAAGCACTCATTTGTAAAACCTAACGATTCACTACTTACTTATTCATCCTTTAAGTGTTTGTGATCTCCACAACACTAGCACTTGCTCTGTGGCTTTTGAAAGTGAACTTCAAAAGCCTCTTAGCCAATGAAATCCAACACCACGTTACATTTTGTCTCTTTTTCCAAGAGTAATTCTTCTCACGTGGCCCCTACAGGTATTCAAAAGCAGCATTAATGGAGGATGTATTAGGCTAATCTGTTTAATCCCAACAGGATCCTTGGTTGTTCAAAATGAAGTGACCGTGAGAGACTGGTCCACATGTGAAACGCGTTAGAAAGACCTCGGTATAAACCTATACCTTTTATTCAGGGCTTGTTTGGGGCAAAATCTCCCATTTGCATTCAGTTATGCACGAAAGCCTGCATGCTTGGTGCAGGCTGGCAGAGGTCCCCAGCGGGATGTAGTTACAACCAATGCAGCTACAACTATCACCACCACACCATCTGTACCCCGGAGTTTCGACAGTGAGACTCGGATGGAGACACGGATGATAGAACAGCCTCTCCGGGGCAGCCTTCTCACAAGCGACAATGACCTAGAATCTCTTTCATCTCCAACTCTGAGTCCTGCCCTGATGCCTAGGAAGCAGGGTTCCCCACAGGGGACTTCACAGCTTGGAACCGACCAACCAAAGCTCAAACCGCTTGGCATGGGTCAGTCTGAGGGGGAGAACACTGCCTTCCACAACATCCTGTCACTCTCCTTGAGTGTCGTGTTGAGGATCCTCTTAGTAAGCAAGGGAAGAATCATGTTAGGTCTCGGCCCCCTCCATCCTACTTCTGCGGCAAAAGGAAATGGAAATGAATGCCCTACCTGTCTGTCCTTTGAGCTAGTTATCAGGTCTGGCTATTGTCTACACTTCCCTCTCAGAGGCATCGATAAAAAGGTCTGATACTCACATGCACCACACATTATGTATGAAGGCAATGTAAACTTTCTGAACCCTGAGCTACAAAGAATTATTTTTAGAAGGTTATAAACCTATGAAGAAAAAAACATATAAGGAATCTGGTATCACCAGTACTGTCACCCATACAACTAGATTTCATATGCTAAGCCCCACCCGGCCCCACCCACAATTTCAGGGCTTATTTCCCTCTATGTCATCCTTCACATGCTCTGTCATACTATTTTTCTCTTGGGCTTCTCTAACAATCACGCTGGTTTTGTGCCTTTTTAAAAAAATTTTTCTATTATGCCCAAGTACAGTTCTAAATTTGATTCAACATTTTTAGGGCACTTTAAAAAATAATTGGTCAATAATCCGAGGCGTAAAATTCTCTCTACCCAGTACATCTCAGAGGATGCTACAGGCCAACATTCAAATGAGGTAGAACAGAGGGATTCCACGGCTATCATGAAAAGGTGATTTCCCAAGAGTCATCTCTCAGTTCAAGACATTTAAAAGTAGCTCAGTATGTAAACTAGTTCTGTTTCTCCTTCTATTCACGGTCTAAACAGGCCATACTTTTAAGCCAATCATAAGTGTGAACATGGTTAATTTGAAGCATTAAGGTTTTTAAATGGGTTTATAGCATCAACTCTTTAGCTAGGAAGGTACGAGAAAATGACGGAAATGAGAGTTCAAAAATACGTGGTCCTGGTGCCCGTGCTGGTGAAAGTCTCTTTGCACATCAATCACCAAGAAAACTTGCTATTTAAGGACAATTTCCTAGGGGTAGAACTTAAGAACCGGAAGGAATCAGAGTTCTTCATAAGCAAACTGCAGTTTGGGCAGGATAGGCACTTACCCAACGTGAATGAGTTACAGACTCGATGCCAGGCTCTCTCAACTTTCTGACTTCATGTATGGTGGTTTTTCCAACTAAAGTTGACCCTTGAAGAACACTGGGTTTAGGAGCACTGATCCCCTGCGTAGCTGAAAATCAGTGTGTAATTTTGACTCCGAGAAAACTTAACAACTAATAGCCTACTGCTGACTAAAAGCCATGCGGATAACCACGAACACAAATTATGGTTTTTGTATTATATTCTCTGTTCATATAAGCAAACTCAGCTAGAAAAAGTTAAGAAAACCATAACAAGAAAAGTGGAAATAATACGTATAAATGATATATATTATATATGGGGACCCATGCAGTTAAACCAGTGCTGTTCAAAGGTCAACTGTACATGGAATCTCATAACTTTTTAAATAAACGTTATTTAGAAACCCATGGGGGAGGGGAAGGAAAAAAAAAAAAAAGAGATTAGAGTGAGAGAGAGCCAAAGCATAAGAGACTGTTAAAAACTGATAACAAACTGAGGGTTGATGGGGGGTGGGAGGGAGGGGAGGAAAAATAAATAAATAAATAAACAAACGTTATTTGCTTATATGTCCTAGGTTTACAAGTCAAAGGAGTCAATGTCTTAACAACTGCCTATTATTAGCGAGAGGCTTCCAAGAGAAAAATGTTTGTGATAAAGGAGATCTCCTTAAAGACTTTGAAACACTTTGTCAAGATACTGAAATTCTTGACAAGTCTCTGAAATAATCTTTCTAAGCTGACTTGTCTTTCCAATCACTGACATATTTGATTCTCGCCTATGATAACCAGTTCCACAACTGGTATTCCAGTCTGTGAGAGACCAGAATGGCAAGAGTTATTATACTTTTTTTTTTTATAGCAATACAGTCACTGACCTATGATGTCCTATAGTTGCAGTAAATATTATTTGACTGTATTTGCTATGCTCTGTGAATAGGTTGTTGTACTCCAACCCATCGGTGCTTTTAGTAATTATGTCATCAATCCACTTAAATTCCGAAAAACAAGACTTCTAAAATTTTAAATCTATCTACATATTAAGGGTTAAGACTATTCTGTATGATCTTCCATTTAAAAAGGAAACGATTACCATCTCTCTAAAAAAAATAATAAAAATAATAATTAGAAAAAGAGGGGGCCCCCGGGTGGCTCAGTTAGTTGAGCATCTGACTCTTGATTTTGGCTTGCATTATGATCCTGGGGTCATGGGATCGAGTCCCATGTTGGGCTCCATACTACACGTGGAGCCTGCTTGGGATTCTCTCTCTCTCTCTCTCTCTCTCTCTCTCTCTCTCGCTCTCTCGCTCTCTCGCTCTCTCCCCCCCCCCCCCGTTTTCTCTCTCTCAAACAAAATACATACATAAATAAAAAGGAAATGATTGGGTCTGATTCAGAGGCATTAAGTTTAGTAGTAGTTCTTAAGAGTGCCTTTTATTTTACCTTAAAAGAGAAAGAATTAGAGTTGACACAGTATTATCAAGCTGTCTTCCTGTTTCTATCTCATCTCCTGTCATATAGATATTCATGGGTTTTTTTAGACATTCATCTTTAAACACAAAAGTATCTGATCAAATAGCTGAAGCCAAGACAGTTAGGTATACTGCTTTCTTAGAATACTATATGAAAAATGCTCCAGAGAAGCCAATGCTCTAGGGGAACCCTGACCTTCAGATTCCTTCTAAATTTTATATTTGAATTAATTGTTGACAGTAGATTCATCAAAATGGCAGAATTTTTCTTTCCTTTCATTTTTTTTTTCTTTGTTAACATGATGAATGACTTGTTTAAGCTTGAAGAAAGCATAACCTGGGTCATGTGGTGTCTCTGTGGAGACAGGAACTTTTTATTAAATAGAAGAGAAATTAGTTACAATGGAGGTTAACTCTCATTATGGAGATTTTGGTGCTTAGCCTCTGAAAAGAAAAAAAAAATTAGTCAACTAGTAAACAACAGGGCCAGCAATCAAACATGGATGTGGTGAATGGAGTTGCCAATGATGGCGGCAATAATGTCTCTCATCCCACAGCATCCTCTGCAGTGTGACTCTGCCACTCCCCAGCAAGACATGGAGCAGAACTCTCTCCATCTTGTGGAATGACTCGTTTGCAACCAATAAAACGCAGTGAAAGGGACATGTGGCTTCTAAGGCTAGGTCAGAGAAACCTTGCAACTTCTGCCTTGGTCTTCTGAAATGGATGTTCTTCTCAGAATTCAGAGAAGCTAGGGGAGCTAGTGAGATAAATAAAATGCTGGTGTCTGGGCTAGCCATCATCAATATTTATTACTTGTAAGTGCCATCCAGAAGGATAGGGTGGGGAAGACAAGTTCTGAAAGAGGTACTTTAGGATACAGAGGCAAAATGTTAAAAAGGTAGGAGGGACGGAGAAAGGAAGGGGGAGAAGGAGGAGGAATAGCGAAAGTAAAGGGAAGAGGGGAAAGAGATGAGGAAGGAGGGGACAGAAAATGAAGAACAAACTGGGGCATAAGAATAATTTGGATCTGATTTAAGGATAACTAAACTAAGCACCATTCAAGAGTGAGTAGAGATAGTAACTTACTGAAAGCACTTGCTATGGAAACAGTTACAGTGTGAAAGCAAAAACAACCCCAAACCCAGTGTTGCCAGAAAGAGAGAGAAAAAGAGAGAAAAAGAGAGAAAGAGAGAAAGAGAGAAAGGGAGAGAGAGAGAAGAGAGAGGAAAGAGAGAAAAGGAAGGAAGGAAGGAAGGAAGGAAGGAAGGAAGGAAGGAAGGAAGGAAGGAAGGAAATGACATAGAATATGGTGCTAGTCGATCTTTAACCAAAAGGTTCTAGGAAAACAAAAATGGCCTCTAACTGTAGCCATCATATTCACCTTTATTCCAACCATCCCAACTGACTAGATAGCCTGTGAAATTTCTCATCTCTCAGGATATTGTAAAAGCAGACTTTCTTGTGTCTAAAAATAGCACAGAAGTAGCAGAGAACAGCCAGAACCTGAGGAGACTTGAGGATGGGGGACAGGCATGACTTAGCCCTCATCACCAAGGACCAGTGGCTGAGATCCAGATGGAACAGTGGACCTTTCAAAGGTTACCAGTATAGGCAAATGATGCTGGACCCTGCCCTTAATTCCTGGGCACTGTGTCCCTAACACTCTGGGGGAAAAACTACAATGACCGTGATTAAATTTTTGTCACCCCAGTAGAATGGGCCTGGAAGGAGTAGCATAATAAAAATTAAATAAAACTCCCCCCCTCCAGAAAGTCTTCTTTCCAGAACAGCTAAGTGTGTGGTCAGGTGACTATGCCCCCGGAGCAAACTTTCTTCTGAGCCCACCTTGGACAATAAGAAATGAATTCTATTGACATCCTAATCAGAGTGTTTCATGACAGGTGATTGAAAACTATATGCGCGGTATCTGTGAATGTTTCAAACCAACGGTTCTTAGCCTGGAATGATCCTCCTCTCCCATTCTGCACCAGTAGTAACTGGTCAACGTCCAAAGACATTATTTGTTATCACAACTGGGTTGGGAGGGTGCTGCTGGCAGCTAGTGCGTAGCAGGTCAGAGATGCGGCTCAATCTCCTACGATCCACGGGGCAGCCTCCCACAACAAGGAATTATGCAGTCTAAAATGTCAATACCACCGAGGTTGAGAAACACTTTTCATACTCTAATGCCCCAAGAGCTTTCCTGAGACATGAGTCAGTTTAACAGGGACCAATACTCATGTGTATACCAATAAATGGGTACCAATAAAAATACTCATGAAATAGCTTAATCCCGGACTCCTGACTCATTTCTTTAATCTGCAAATTTGCAAGGACAGGGCATTCTACATGTGACTCAACAATACTGGCCCTTGCGAAAGTTGTTACCAACTACAAGCAGGTGACTTCTGTCTCAGGCTGAATTCGCCCTGGCTCAACTCCAAACACTTGTCCACTCACTCAGTCAACAAATAGCATGTACCAAATTTTTCTACCAAAAGGTCTGAAGATCTTATCAAGAGATTAAAGAAATTAATATGGAATATATTCCATGATTTTGTATAATGCTTTTCTGTAATAAGAGTTAAAAGCAAAATCTTAAAGAATCATCCATTGGGGTTCCTTGAAGTATGGAGGGAGGAGTCAACAGGCCATAGCTAAATTTACTTATGAGGAGTCAAAGAGCCTTGGACTGGTCCGTATTTATAATATTTACAATCTGCTGTTTGCTCTCACTCTATATACTGGCCCACTGACTTCTTGAAATGTCGTGCAGTTCATATTCATGTGCATTTAGTCTAAAAGCACTAAATCTATTTCATCTATGACCACAAAGAAAATATCTCTGTCCTTGGAATAACTTACAGTGCATAGAGGAATAAATGGCTTTTAGAAATTTTAGACTGCATCAAGACGGGGGATATGGGAACCAGGCTCATTTTGTTGGCCATGTCTAAACATTACAGTAGATGAATTTTTTATATCACTTTGGAATTACCGATAGATCCTATTAAGGAGTTTCCCATTATGCGTACTTCAGATGGAAAAAAAAATCTGACACGTAAATAAGGAAAGGTGTCAACCAGCCCATCCACTCTGAAGACAAAAATAATTCAGTTTATTTCACAGTCGCTTTAACAAGTTGTAAAGATAATATTCTCTCCCCATGAAAAATTCAGTTTCTGGAAAGCACAAAGTATTTCTCACACCTCTTCACAAAACTCACTGTAGTAAGAAATTTAGAATGAGCTAAAGAATAAAAACCCCAAATGTTAAAATTCTTTGTGTTTAACAGATCCCGTCCTATAAGCACTTTTCATTGCCTCCTGTTGCTTTGTGATTTAATATAAGCTATTGTGGTAAGTATTAATGGGTGTTTCTGAGGGGAAGGCACATCACTGTGTTTCTGTTTTTATTTTGCTCTGTTTGTTTTGTTTTTGCTGCAGAACTTCAATTATTCAGCATGTATATGAGGCCATCTGCTTATATACACACTCCGAAAGCCAGATTTTTCAAGACAGGAGAACACAAAATGTGGAAAGTTTCTGATTATATACAAACAGATTTGAAATGCTTATACACAATGCTCTTTCCCAGATATGTCATACTCATAGAAAAATGCAAAAAAAAAAAAAAAGTAGAGATGGTTTTATTCTTTAGAGGCTCCATAAAGGCAGTCGTTTAGCTAAAGTCAGAAAAATATAAATATAACCAAAGTAGACCAGGAGGGTGAGCATCTGAGGGTGTGTCTGCATAATTAATCCTATAACAATATTCTAGTTTTCCTTGGTCAAAATAGCCCTTATTCTCAGTCCATATGTTTCCAGGAGGGATGATCTCATCCAACACCTCCAGGAATGGGGCCAGCTATTCCAGTCTCGTATCAAAAACATAAAACGTGGGGGAGGGGGGTAAAAGTGTGTTTTTTTAGTGTATGTTCAAACTTAAATTATCAACATAAAATAGACTGTTATTAATACAGGTAGTTATGTAAGCCTCACAGTAACCACAAAGCAAAACCCTATAGACACACAGGATGCCTGGGTGGTTCAGTCAGTTGAGCATCTGACTCTTGATTTCGGTCTTAGTCATGAGATGGAGGCCTGCCTGCATCAGGCTCCACACTGAATATGAAGCCCGCTTGGGATTCTCTCATGCATGCGTGCACTCGTGCTCCCTTTCTCTCTCTGTCTCTCACTCTGTCTCTCTCTCTCGCTCTATCCCTCCCCCACTTGCACTTGCTCTCAAAATAAACTTAAAAAAATGCTGTAGACACACAAAAGGTAAGAAATAAATCTAAGCATAAATCTAAGTCCTTAAGCCACAAAATACGAGCCAAAGAAAGGAACAGAGAAGAACCCCACACCAGCCAGAAAACAGTTAACAAAATGGCAATAAGTACATACCTATTAATAATTACTTTAAATGTAAATGGACTAAATTCTCCAATCAATAGACCTACAGTGCTGGCTGATTTAAAACACACACAACACACACAACACACACAGCGCACACACACACACACACACACACACACACACACACATCTATAGGCTGCCTGTAAGAGACTTACTTCTGATGTCAGGACACAAAACAAAGTCAATGGATGAAAAAAGATCTTCCATGCAAATGAAACCTGAAAGAAAGTTAGGGGAGCTATGCTTATTCAAACCAAAGAGGCTTTAAAATCAAGAACTGTATGTAATAAGAGACAAAGAAGGACATTACACAATACATAATAAAGGCATCAATCCAACAAGAGGATATAACATTCTTAAATACTTATGCATCCAACATAGGAACACCTAAATACATAAAGCAAATATTAACAGACCTAAAGGGACAGCAACCTAATAATAGTAAGAGACTTTAATACCTCATATCAATGGACAGATCTTCTAAATGGACAATTAATAAGCAAACTTCGGCCTTAAACAACACATTAGACCAGATGGGACTTGATCTATTTAGAACATTCTGTATGAAAGCATAATATGCATTCCTCTCAAGCACACGAAGAACATATTCCAAACATATTCCAAAACAGATCATACGTTGGGCTACAAAACAAGTCTCAATAAATTTAAGATGACGGAAATCATATTAAACATCTTTTCCAACCACTGTGGTATGAAACCAGAAATCAATTACAAGAAGAAAAATTTTAAAAAAATTCAAATATGTAGAAGTTAAAAAACAACTGACTGAATATCCAAGAGGTCAATGAAGAAATCAAAGGAGAAATAAAACAGTATCTACCAACAAATGAAGGTGAAAACACAAAACACCAAAATTTATAGGAAGCAGGCAAAAACAGTGTTAAAAGGGATTGTCTTTGTGATAGAGGCCTACCTTAAGAAATAAACATCTCAAACAATCTCTTTACATCTCAAGGAACTAGAAAAAAGAACAAATGAAGCTAAATCAGAAGGAAGAAACTAAAGATCGGAGTGGAAATAAATGAAATAAACACTAGAAACACAATAGATTAATGAAACTAAGATCTGATTCTTTGAAAGAAGCAAGATGGACAAAGCTTTAGCTAGACTCACCAAGAAAAAGAGGGCTCGAATTAAATCAGAAATGAAAAAAGTTATAACAGATATCATAAAAATACAAAGATCCTAAGGGACTACTATGAAAAATTATACAGCAACAATTTAGAAACCAAGAAGAAAAGAGTAAATTCCTAGTATTTCTAGGAGCCTTCTAAGACTGAATCATGAAGAAATAGAAAATCTGAATAGACTGATTACTATGTGAGGAAATTAAATCAGTAATCAAAAACCTCTCAACTAACCAAAGTCCAGGACCAGACAGCTTCACTGGTGAATTTTATCAACATTCAAAGGTGAATTAATACCAATCCTTTTCAAACTTCCAAAAACTTGAAGAGGAGCAAATGCTTCCAAACTTGTTTAATGAAGCCAGCATTACCCTGCTAATCAAAATGGGACAAGACCATAAGAAAATTACAGGCCAGGATCTCTAATGAACATACATGCAAATATCCTTGACAAGATACTAGGAAACCAAATTCAGCAACACATTAAAAGAGTATTGTGATCAACTGGGATGTATTCCAGAGATGCAAGGATGTTTCAATGTCCACAAGTCAATCAACATGATATATCACATAAATAAAATGCAGGATAAAAATCACATGATCTCAATAGCTGCAGAAAAAGCATTTGACAAAACTCAACATCCATTTAGGATGAAAGCTCTCAACAAGTAGGTATAGAAGCAACATACCTCAACATAAAAAAGGCCTTCTATGACAAGCCCACAGCTGACATCACTCTCAAGGATGCCACTTTTACCACTGTATTTCAACGTAATATTCGAAATCCTATCCAGAGCAATTAGGCAGGAAAGAGAAAAGGCATCCAAATTGGAAAGAATAAAACCTGTTAAAATTTGTGAATGACATGAATTTATATATAGAAAACCCTAAAAACTCCACCAAAAAACTCTGGATAAAACAATAAGAATAAGTGAATTGTTACAGGATACAAAGTCAGTAACAAAAATCTGTTGTGTTCAACACACTAAAAACAAAACAGAGAAGAAATTTCTTAAAAATCCCATTTATAGAAAGAAATTTATAGAAATTTGTAGAAAATTTCACCAGCATTCTTCTCAAAGCTAGAACAAACAATCCTAAAATTTGTATGGAACCACAAAAGACCCCAAATAGCCAAAGTAATATTGAAGACGACCAAAGAGGGAGGCATCACAATCCCAGACTTGTGTAGCCTCTACTACAAAGCTTTAATCACCAAGACAGTATGGTACTGGCACAAGAACAGACACATAGACCAATGGAATAGAATAGAGACCCCAGAATTGGACCCACAAATGTATGGCCAACTAATCTTTGACAAAGCAGGAAAGAGTATCCAATGGAAAAAAGACAGTCTCTTTAACAAATGGTGCTGGGAGAACTGGACAGCAACATGCATAAGAATGAAATTAGACCACTTTCTTACACCATACACAAAAATTAACTCAAAGTGGATGACGGGCCTGAATGTGAGACAGGAAACCATCAAAACCCTAGAGGAGAAATCAGGAAAAAACCTCTTCGACCTCAGTTGCAGCAATTTCTTACTCGAAACATCTCCAGAGGCAAGTGAATTAAAAGCAAAAATGAACTACTGGGACCTCATCAAGATAAAAAGCTTCTGCTCTGCAAAGGAAACAATCAACAAAACTAAAAGGCAACCGATGGAATGGCGAAAGATAATTGCAAATGACCTATCGGATAAAGGGCTAGTATCCAAAATCTACAAAAAACTCACCAAGCTCCACACCCGAAAAACAAATAATCCAGTGAAGAAATGGGCAGAAGACATGAATAGACACTTCTCTAAAAACATCCAGACAGCCAACAGACACATGAAAAGATGCTCAACGTCGCTCCTCATCAGGGAAACACAAATCAAAACCACACTCAGATACCACCTCACGCCAGAGTGACTAAAATGAACAAATCAGGAGACTATAGATGTTGGAGAGGATGTGGAGAAACAGGAACCCTCTTGCACTGTGGGAATGCAAACTGGTGCAGCCACTCTGGAAAACAGTGGGAGGTTCCTTAAAAAATTAAAAATAGATCTACCCTATGACCCAGCAATAGCACTGCTAGGAATTTACCCAAGGGATACAGTGCTGATGCATAGGAACACTTGCACCCCAATGTTTATAGAGGCACTTTCAACAATAGCCAAACCATGGAAAGAGCCTAAATGTCCATCAACTGATGAATGGATAAAGAAGATGTGGTTTATATATACAATGGAATACTACTTGACAATGAGAAAGAATCAAATCTGGCCATTTGCAGCAATGTGGATCGAACTGGAGGGTATTATGCTAAGTAAAGTCAGGCAGAGAAAGACAAATACCAGATGTTTTCACTTATCTGTGGAACTTGAGAAACTTAACAGAAGACCATGGTCGGGGAGGGGAAAAATTACAAGGATGGAGGGAAGCAAACCATAAGAGACTCTTAAATACTGGGAACAAACTGAGGGTTGATGGGGGGGTGGGAGGGATGGGGGGGTGGGTGATGGGCATTGAGGAGGGCACCTGTTGGGATGAGCACTGGGTGTTGTATGGAAACCAATTTGACAGTAAATTATATTTAATAACAAAATAAATGTAAAAAATCCCATTTATAATTCCACCAAAACATAATACCTAAGAAAAAATTTAACCAAGGAAGTGAAAGACCTGTACACTGAAAACTAAAACATTGATGAAAGATATCTAAGACGACAAATAAATGGAAAGATATTCTGTGTTCAGAGATTGAAAGATTACGGCTAAAATGTCTATACTACCCAAAGCAATCGACAGATTCAATGCAATCCCTATCAAAATTTCAATGGCATCCGACACATAAATACAACAATCTTAAAATTCTTATAAAACCACCAAAGACCCCAAATAGCTAAAGCTATCTTAAGAACAAAACATCACACTCCCTGATTTCCAACTATATTACAAAGCTATTGTAATCAAAACAGTATGGTATTGGCATAAAAACAAACACCTAGTTAAATGTAATAAAGAGCCTAGAAATAAACCCATGTATATATGTATGATCAGTTAGTTTATGACTAAAAAGCCAAGAATATACGGTAGGGAAAGGACAGTCTTTTCAATAATTAGTGCTGGGAAAAAAAATTGGACAGTCACATGAAACTACACTAATGTCTTACACAAAAATGAACTTGAAATGGATTAAAGACTTAAAAGTAAGAACAGAAACCATGAAACTAGAAGAAAACAAAGGCAATAAGCCCCTTGACATTGGCCTTGGTGATGGTGTCTTGGATAGGACACCAAAATCAAAGGTAACAAAATTACAAAGTGGGACTACATTGAACTAAAAAGCTTCTGCACAGCAAAGGAAATCATCAGCAAAATGATAAAGTAACCTACGATATGGGAGAATATATTTCCAAATCATATATCCAAGAAGGAGCTAATAGCCACAATAAATAGAGAACACACATAACTCAATAGCAAAACCAAAACATACCCAAAACAAGTAAACCCCCAAACAATCGAATTGTAAAAAATGGGCACAGGACCTCAATAGACACTTTTCCAAAGGAGACATACAGATGGCCAACAGACATTGAAAAACAAACAAACCCCTCACTATCGCTGATTACCAGGGAAATGGAGATAAAAACTACAACGAGGTATCATTTAACACTTGTTAGAATGGCTAGCATCAAACAACAAGAAATAACAAGAGTTGGTAAGGTGTGGAAAAAAGGTAACTCTTGTGCACTGTCGGTGGGGATGTAAATTGCTACATCACTATAAAAAACAACATGAAGTTTCTTCAAAAACTTAAAACACCATATGACCAGCAATTCCACTTCTGGGTTTTCATCTGAAGAAAACAAAAACACTAACTTGAAAAGATATTTCCAACCCCATTTTCACCGGAGCATTATTTACAACAGCCAAGTTAAGAAAAAAACTTAAATAACCCTTTGAAGAATGGATAAAGATGATGTATAGACATATCAATAGATACATGCGCATACAAGCGTGGGGGGGCGGGAATCGTACTCAGCTATAAAAATGAACCGAATCTTTCTTGCCATTTGCGACAACATTGATGAAACTCGAGGGTGTTATGCTAAGTGAAATAAGTCACACCAAAAGTGACAAATAATGTACGATTTTGTTCATATGTGCAATGAAACAAAAATCAAATCAAAACAACCCCTTGAACTAAAACAAGCCAAGCCTACAAATACAAAGAACAGACAGGTGGCTGCAAGAGGAGAGGAGGGTGATGGATGTTCTAAATGGCTGAATAGAGTCAAAAAGTACAAACTTCTGGTTAAAAACAGAAGTCATGGGGATGTATGTACAACATGATGACTATATGTTATTAGTCATATTGTACTGAAGATTTGAAAGTTATTCAGGGTAAATATTAAAAGCTGTCATTACTATAAAATATTTTATAATTGCACATGGTGACAGATGGTAACTAGACTGTGGTGATCATTTCAGAGTGTCTACAAATATCAAATCATTACATAGTAGACTTGAAATACGGTGTCATTTTTACCTAAGAAATTTTTTAATTAAAAAAGAACAACACTTTTCCAGTGTATTACTAGATCAATCAATATCCTACAACGTGGTGGCATAAAATGATAACTGTTTGATTGCTCACAGTCTGCTGATCAGGAATTTGGGCAGAGCTCAGTGAGGTTGGACCTTCTCCACTCCATGTGGCATTGGCTGAACTTACTCATTCAGCTGCAGGCTGGCATCTTGGTTGAAACGGAAGATCAAAAATAGACTGTCACGTAAGTGGGGCCATGATGCTGGCTGTTAGCAGAGAAAATCAGTTCTCTACCCCCCACCGCTCCAGTTCTGATCACATTGATTCATCCTCCAGATCCTCTCCCTCTAAATGGCCTCTCTTTCCACATGGAGAGTCTTAACTTTCTCACATGGAGGTTCAAGGGATAAAAAGAATGAAAGCAGCAGCTTCCAAGACTCTTGAGAACTGAGCCCAGAACGGGTCCAGGACAACTCTGGCACATTCTATCGGTACAAACAAATAAAAAGACCAGCCCAGTCCCTGGGGGGGGGGGGTGGGGGTGGGAAAATAGGCTCCATCTTGTGATGGAAGACGAGACAAGGTTTTATTATAAAAGAGCACATGGAACCTGAATCCATCTTTGTGGGGGGGTGGGATATGCTTTATCAAAGACCTCAGCTATTCAACCACCAGGAAAAAAAAAAGTATTTAATTTAGGGCGTGCTGCCATCTTGTCACGAGTAGAGAACCCGAGAGTGGAGTCCACCCAGAGCTCCAAGAGGGAACGAGCTTAAGTCCCAGGAGTATTTTTCAAGCACCTGAACAATGATCCCTGAATCTAGTACTGTCCCGGACTTCCCAACTTTCTGAGTGAAAACCTTCCCTTTTATGTTTAAAACCTTCCCTTTTCTGTTACTCCCTCAAAGCCCTGAGTAAGACAAAGCTGTCTGAACAGCATTTGGCTCCTCTCTCCTTCAGGCCTTATTTTGCTGCTTAACATTCAGCAAGTTTACTTTCAGGATGCAGGTTGTGTTGTTCTTGATTATCCTCGATTAAAACCGGGTGAGTGTTCCCCTCGAACAGTGGACTCCACTACTGTGGATGAGGTGATGGCAAAGAGCGGGTAAGGGCCCAAGTCAGAGGCCAAGTCCCGTGTATCAGCACCAACCGGAAGGTCTTCATGGTGGGGCAAAGACGGAAACGGAGAAATGAATCACAAAGTCACAAATGAGATGGTCAGGAACAACAAGGAAAACAACACGTTAGGACAATGATTCGCATGAATTCAGTGAAACCAAAAGCAGGTCCTGAAGACCTATGTGATGACCGCTGACGTGGTCTAGGCAGGTGCCAGAGGGGGTTAGAGGAATACACAAGATCAGATAAGATCGAATGCATCTTTCAAATGGGCCATTTCAGGGGGACAAAAGTAGTTCCCTGGATGACCTAAGAATCTCAGAGAGTTCTGAGATTCTTCAGCAAAATTAAACTGTTGATCCAAGTGGGCTAGGACTTGTGCAGAACCCATCAGGTCTCCAAGAGTAAAATGGTCTGTGGCAGGTGAAACCTCTAACTCACCCATCTAGCCTTCCTCCGTATAGACCTATTATTTTATGTTTCTGGTCCAGTAAGACCTTCACGTCTACAGGAGATATTAAGGAGATTCTTAAATAATAGTAACTGCTATTAGATATCCTAACTATGTACCAGAAACTATACCAGATGGCTCACAATAAAATCTATTAATTGACCTACGGAATTGGCCCCACCATTATTCTCAGGGTCAAGCGTGCCCATCCTCTCGTTCGTGTACGCTAAAGGCAAAAAAAAAATCAAGTTTTTCCATTTTATGATCACAGACTTTGTGCCCATACATCATTTTGTTTGTGTAGATTACTCTTCCCCTAAAATTCAGAAAAGGTGCCTCATTTGTCCAACTACCTAAAAGAAATCTAAATCACTTCAAACAACATTTAGAAGCTCACTTATTACAAAGTCAAAACATGCCAACCTGAGGAAGTAATGATACAGGACATTTTCCTTTTCATTCCTAAAGTGTAATAAGACAGTTAAAATTGAAATCAGTATATCATTCAAGATTCTAATGTAGATGCGAGCAGCTAACAGTCCTGTGTAATACTGAGCCCCCTCCTTACAGGGCATTTCTGAACCTGCCTGATTATGTGAATTCATGTGGAGCTTGTTAAAAATATTCATTCTGTTGCCCTATTCAAGACCTTCTGAATCAAAACATCTGGGTGGGGGCCCAGGGAATAGCTTTTTAAACACTTCCCAGGTGATTCAGCCTGTCAGCTAGATTTGTGAACCCCTTTCTCGTCAATAAGAAACAAACTGCTTTAAAAATCAAAGTGGATTTCCTACATATTAATAATATTCTAGGCTGTTAATATCAGCTTGAAATCTTTAACAGATGAGTCCAGACACTTTTGAAGTAACTTTGATTTCCTGTTCTGTGTTTAGGCTGGGCCTCTTTAATCCAGAGACATGCAGACATTTACTCCGTGCTAGTCAGAAACTAAAAGAAGCTTAATTGTGGTTTTCCCCACTGCCATTAAATTTGTAGGTTACATTGAAAGGAGTTGCCACTATTTCTCAGTGTGGGATTTCCAAACCGGCTTGGGAGACGCCAGTCCACCTTGCCTACCAGCACCGCAGTGTCTTGTCCTTTGCCTGGAAGGAATGATCTTCTCTCCCCCCGAAATGGTGCCTCTTTTCTCTAGGTACTGGATCAAAACTCAGCTCTTGGACCAAGTCCATGCCTCAGTGATTGCCTTGGGCTGGTCCTCTGTGTGGATCACCAAGGACAGGCCAGCTTCTTTTACACTGTTTTCAACCTGGAAGCATTAATTTCCAGAATAGGTGGAAGACAAGAGTTTGCTGAAAAAGCGGATAAATGGAAGAATGACCTAGATGTTAACGCTCAACTGTATTTTCAGCAAGCTGCTAAGATTTCATTGGTCCTTTCACTGGTTTCCTTTCTAAGGTCAAGGAAAGAAAGATGTATGCTTCACTGTTGAAGCCAACACATTTAAAAACAAAAAATCACATTTAAAAACAAAAAATCAGTGGCACATATACACAGCCCACTACACCTCACCTCCTTTAGATTTTATTCAACTATTGCCTTCTCAATGAGATCTTACCCGACTACACCATATAAAGCTGCAACCTCTCCCTAAATTTCCCCTTATCCCTTTTTCTCCATAGTACTATTATCATCTGATACAAGGTGATTTATTGATTGATTGATTGATTGATTGCTTATTTCCCTTCACTAGAATATAAGCTCCACAAATATAGGGACTTCTGTCAGGTTTATTTACTTCTACATCCCTAGTACCTGGCCAGGCATATTACAGGCATTCAGTAGAGACTTGTTGAACAAAGGAATAAACAAAAAGTAATACAATAGCCACAGATTAACTTGCTTCAAGAAACAAAGCGCCTGTTTTCAATAGTGACGATGCATGAAAGCATTGGGGAAGACACAGAAAAAGTAGAAAGCCTTGTTCTTGATGGTTCCACACTGGGGAAAATGACAAGTCTGGGAGAGACAGGGTTACAGGAAGACAATACAAGGCAGAATTGCATTATTATCACTCAGAGCTGCACACAGTGTTTTGAGTTGGAAGGAATGAGGGACTGAACTCTGGCCAGAGAAGGATCAGGAAAGGTTTGCAAGGGGTATCATAGCCGTAAGCCCTGGGGGAATCAGGACCGTGGGCAAGTCACAACTCCCGAGCATCAGTTTGTTCTTCTAGAGAAAACAGAATCAACTACCCTCGCAGAGATACTCTAAGGGTTAAATTAAGATGTGCACCTCAGCACCACCACATGGAAAACTCCCCAATATTAGTTGAACCTGAACCCCTATGACAATTTGTTGCTCTCAAAACAAAAGTGTCAAACCTAGTAGACACAGATCTAGAATGGGGACATATTATGCTATATAACAAGTCTGCATGCAAAGTGAAAGATCATACTTTCCAAGAAGGACGTTTCATGTATCTGGTTCGGTGCGTATTTTACCATTTTATTTTCATCTTGTGTTGCGTACACACAGCTATAAAATGGACTAGCACAGCCATTACTTAAAACCTAATTTCATGTTTAAAATTCAAGTATTGATGTTAAACAGGGAAGAGAAAGGAATGTTTAAGTTTGGGGAAGGCATGGAATCACTGTAGGAGATGTGGTTATTCAGATACACAATCTGTTGGGATAAGGATGTAAAACTAGTCAGATGTGATTTTTTTTTTTTTTTTTTTGAGTTCCTCTGTCATTTGGCCCTCCTACTGGAACCCTGTCTTAGAAAGAAAGGGGTAAGTAACCCTAGGAAAACCTTTACCTGATCTAAGGTTATTAACAACAATCCACCAAAGGTCATGACCCAGCACTTGGGGCTGGCAGAAGGTAAGAGGGGCCATCTTAAATCAGACAGCCTGGCTTTTATAAAATAAGAAACAGCTTTGACGTCAGTGGTGTCCCTGAACTGAACTGCTCAAAGGTTCAGATTGGGTTCAGTTAAATTATCCCTTCCTTCCTGCCTGTCTCCCGTGAACTGCTTCCCCTAACCCTGACACCAGAGCCTGTCCACTCTGACCTCTTCCAGACAGAACAAGGCAAATGAACCTATTTCCCTTCTTCCTTCTAAGCTTTCTGGAAGAAGGCTTATCCCAGCTCAAAGTCCCAGAAGATGGCCAAAGAAGGCTGGTGAAAAAAGGTCACCTATGCCAGGGTTGGGGTGGAGATCCCTCGGAACCTTGGATCCCTTGGAATGTGTAAACGTTCCGGGGAACGGCCAGCAATGAATGCACAGTGTGAATAGGAACTTTTCTCCTGTCCATCAGGAGATCCCTGTTCTTCTTTTTTTATTTTTAAAGAGAGAGAAGGGGACAGGTTCCGGAAGATGGCGGCATAGGAGGACGCGGGGCTCACAGCGCGTCCTGCCGATCACTTAGATTCCACCTACACCTGCCTAAAGAACACAGAAAACCGCCAGAGGATTAGCAGAAGGGAGTCTCCGGAGTCAAGCGCAGACCAGAGGCCCACGGAAGAGGGTAGGAAGGGCGGCGAGGCGGTGCGCGCTCCACGGACTGGCGGGAGGGAGCCGGGGCGGAGGGGCGGCTCGCCGGCCAAGCAGAGCCCCCGAGTCTGGCTGGCAAAAGCGGAGGGGCCGGACGGACTGTGTTCCGACAGCAAGCGCGACTTAGCGTCTGGGAGGTCAGAAGTTAACAGCTCTGCTCGGAAAGCGGGAAGGCTGGAGGACAAAGGGAGGGAGAGCTGCTGAGCCCCCAGACGGCAGAGCTCAGCTTGGCGGGGAACAAAGGCGCCAGCGCCATCTCCCCCGCCCATCCCCCAGCCAAAATCCCAAAGGGAACCAGTTCCTGCCAGGGAACTTGCTCGCTCCGCGCAAACACCCAACTCTGTGCTTCTGCGGAGCCAAACCTCCGGCAGCGGATCTGACTCCCTCCCGCTGCCACAGGGCTCCTCCTGAAGTGGATCACCTAAGGAGAAGCGAGCTAAGCCTGCCCCTCCAGCCCCCGTGCACCTTGCCTACCCACCCCAGCTAATACGCCAGATCCCCAGCAACACAAGCCTGGCAGTGTGCGAGTAGCCCAGACGGGACACGCCACCCCACAGTGAATCCCGCCCCTAGGAGAGGGGAAGAGAAGGCACACACCAGTCTGACTGTGGCCCCAGCAGTGGGCTGGGGGCAGACATCGGGTCGGACTGCGGCCCCGCCCACTAACTCCAGTTATACACCACAGCACAGGGGAAGTGCCCTGCAGGTCCTCACCACGCCAGGGACTCTCCAAAATGACCAAACGGAAGAATTCCCCTCAGAAGAATCTCCAGGAAATAACAACAGCTAATGAACTGATCAAAAAGGATTTAAATAATATAACAGAAAGTGAATTTAGAATAATAGTCATAAAATTAATCGCTGGGCTTGAAAACAGTATACAGGACAGCAGAGAATCTCTTGCCACAAAGATCGAGGGACTAAGGAACAGTCACGAGGAGTTGAAAAACGCTTTAAACGAATTGCAAAACAAAATGGAATCCACGATGGCTCAGCTTGAAGAGGCAGAGGAGAGAATAGGTGAACTAGAAGATAAAGTTATGGAGAAAGAGGAAGCTGAAAGAAAGAGAGATAAAAAAATCCAGGAGTATGAGGGGAAAATTAGAGAACTAAGTGATACACTAAAAAAAAATAATATACGCATAATTGGTATCCCAGAGGAGGAAGAGAGAGGGAAGGGTGCTGAAGGGGTACTTGAACAAATTATAGCTGAGAACTTCCCTGAACTGGGGAAGGAAAAAGGCATTGAAATCCAAGAGGCACAGAGAACTCCCTTCAGACGTAACTTGAATCGATCTTCTGCACGACATATCATAGTGAAAATGGCAAAATACAAGGATAAAGAGAAAATTCTGAAAGCAGCAAGGGATAAACGTGCCCTCACATATAAAGGGAGACCTATAAGACTCGTGACTGATCTCTCCTTTGAAACTTGGCAGGCCAGAAAGGCTTGGCACGATATCTACAGTGTGCTAAAGAGGAAAAATATGCAGCCGAGAATCCTTTATCCAGCAAGTCTGTCATTTAGAATAGAAGGAGAGATAAAGGTCTTCCCAAACAAACAAAAACTGAAGGAATTTGTCACCACGAAACCAGCCCTACAAGAGATCCTAAGGGGGATCCTGTGAGACAAAGTACCAGAGACATCACTACAAGCATAAAACATACAGACATCACAATGACTCTAAACCCGTATCTTTCTATAATAACACTGAATGTAAATGGATTAAATGCGCCAACTAAAAGACATAGGGTATCAGAATGGATAAAAAAACAAGACCCATCTATTTGCTGTCTACAAGAGACTCATTTTAGATCTGAGGACACCTTTAGATTGAGAGTGAGGGGATGGAGAACTATTTATCATGCTCCTGGAAGCCAAAAGAAAGCTGGAGTAGCCATACTTATATCAGACAAACTAGACTTTAAATTAAAGGCTGTAACAAGAGATGAAGAAGGGCATTATATAATAATCACAGGGTCTATCCACCAGGAAGAGCTAACTATTATAAATGTCTATGCGCCAAATACCCGAGCCCCCAGATATATAAAACAATTACTCATAAACATAAGCAACCTTATTGATAAGAATGTGGTCATTGCAGGGGACTTTAACACCCCACTTACAGAAATGGATAGATCATCTAGACACACAGTCAATAAAGAAACAAGGGCCCTGAATGATACATTGGATCAGATGGACTTGACAGATATATTTAGAACTCTGCATCCCAAAGCAACAGAATATACTTTCTTCTCGAGTGCACATGGAACATTCTCCAAGATAGATCATATACTGGGTCACAAAACAGCCCTTCATAAGTTTACAAGAATTGAAATTATACCATGCATACTTTCAGACCACAATGCTATGAAGCTTGAAATCAACCACAGGAAAAAGTCTGGAAAACCTCCAAAAGCATGGAGGTTAAAGAACACCCTACTAACGAATGAGTGGGTCAACCAGGCAATTAGAGAAGAAATTAAAACATATATGGAAACAAACGAAAATGAAAATACAACAATCCAAACGCTTTGGGATGCAGCGAAGGCAGTCCTGAGAGGAAAATACATTGCAATCCAGGCCTATCTCAAGAAACAAGAAAAATCCCAAATACAAAATCTAACAGCACACCTAAAGGAAATAGAAGCAGAACAGCAAAGACACCCCAAACCCAGCAGAAGAAGAGAAATAATAAAGATCAGGGCAGAAATAAACAATATAGAATCTAAAAAAACTGTAGAGCAGATCAACGAAACCAAGAGTTGGTTTTTTGAAAAAATAAACAAAATTGACAAACCTCTAGCCAGGCTTCTCAAAAAGAAAAGGGAGATGACCCAAATAGATAAAATCATGAATGAAAATGGAATGATTACAACCAATCCCTCAGAGATACAAACAATTATCAGGGAATACTATGAAAAATTATATGCCAGCAAATTGGACAACCTGGAAGAAATGGACAAATTTCTAAACACCCACACTCTTCCAAAACTCAATCAGGAGGAAATAGAAAGCTTGAACAGACCCATAACCAGCGAAGAAATTGAATCGGTTATCAAAAATCTCCCAACAAATAAGAGTCCAGGACCAGATGGCTTCCCAGGGGAGTTCTACCAGACATTTAAAGCAGAGATAATACCTATCCTTCTCAAGCTATTCCAAGAAATAGAAAGGGAAGGAAAACTTCCAGACTCATTCTATGAAGCCAGTATTACTTTGATTCCTAAACCAGACAGAGACCCAGTAAAAAAAGAGAACTACAGGCCAATATCCCTGATGAATATGGATGCAAAAATTCTTAATAAGATACTAGCAAATCGAATTCAACAGCATATAAAAAGAATTATTCACCATGATCAAGTGGGATTCATTCCTGGGATGCAGGGCTGGTTCAACATTCGCAAATCGATCAACGTGATACATCACATTAACAAAAAAAAAGAGAAGAACCATATGATCCTGTCAATCGATGCAGAAAAGGCCTTTGACAAAATCCAGCACCCTTTCTTAATAAAAACCCTTGAGAAAGTCGGGATAGAAGGAACATACTTAAAGATCATAAAGGCCATTTATGAAAAGCCCACAGCTAACATCATCCTCAACGGGGAAAAACTGAGAGCTTTTTCCCTGAGATCAGGAACACGACAGGGATGCCCACTGTCACCACTGCTATTTAATATAGTGCTGGAAGTTCTAGCATCAGCAATCAGACAACAAAAGGAAATCAAAGGCATCAAAATTGGCAAAGATGAAGTCAAGCTTTCGCTTTTTGCAGATGACATGATATTATACATGGAAAATCCGATAGACTCCACCAAAAGTCTGCTAGAACTAATACATGAATTCAGCAAAGTTGCAGGATACAAAATCAATGTGCAGAAATCAGTTGCATTCTTATACACTAACAATGAAGCAACAGAAAGACAAATGAAGAAACTGATCCCATTCACAATTGCACCAAGAAGCATAAAATACCTAGGAATAAATCTAACCAAAGATGTAAAAGATCTGTATGCTGAAAACTATAGAAAGCTTATGCAGGTAATTGAAGAAGATATAAAGAAATGGAAAGACATTCCCTGCTCATGGATTGGAAGAATAAATATTGTCAAAATGTCAATACTACCCAAAGCTATCTACACATTCAATGCAATCCCAATCAAAATTGCACCAGCATTCTTCTCGAAACTAGAACAAGCAATCCTAAAATTCATATGGAACCACAAAAGGCCCCGAATAGCCAAAGTAATTTTGAAGAAGAAGACCAAAGCAGGAGGCATCACAATCCCAGACTTTAGCCTCTACTACAAAGCTGTCATCATCAAGACAGCATGGTATTGGCATAAAAACAGACACATAGACCAATGGAATAGAATAGAAACCCCAGAACTAGACCCACAAACGTATGGCCAACTCATCTTTGACAAAGCAGGAAAGAACATCCAATGGAAAAAAGACAGTCTCTTTAACAAATGGTGCTGGGAGAACTGGACAGCAACATGCAGAAGGTTGAAACTAGACCACTTTCTCACACCATTCACAAAAATAAACTCAAAATGGATAAAGGACCTGAATCTGAGACAGGAAACCATCAAAACCTTAGAGGAGAAAGCAGGAAAAGACCTCTCTGACCTCAGCCGTAGCAATCTCTTACTCGGCACATCCCCAAAGGCAAGGGAATTAAAAGCAAAAGTGAATTACTGGGACCTTATGAAGATAAAAAGCTTCTGCACAGCAAAGGAAACAACCAACAAAACTAAAAGGCAACCAACGGAATGGGAAAAGATATTTGCAAATGACACATCGGACAAAGGGCTAGTATCCAAAATCTATAAAGAGCTCATCAAACTCCACACCCGAAAAACAAATAACCCAGTGAAGAAATGGGCAGAAAACATGAATAGACACTTCTCTAAAGAAGACATCCGGATGGCCAACAGGCACATGAAAAGATGTTCAACGTCGCTCCTTATCAGGGAAATACAAATCAAAACCACACTCAGATACCACCTCACGCCAGTCAGAGTGGCCAAAATGAAGAAATCAGGAGACTATAGATGCTGGAGAGGATGTGGAGAAACAGGAACCCTCTTGCACTGTTGGTGGGAATGCAAATTGGTGCAGCCGCTCTGGAAAGCAGTGTGGAGGTTCCTCAGAAAATTAAAAATAGACCTACCCTATGACCCAGCAATAGCACTGCTAGGAATTTATCCAAGGGATACAGGAGTACTGATGCATAGGGGCACCTGTACCCCAATGTTTATAGCGGCACTCTCAACAATAGCCAAATTATGGAAAGAGCCTAAATGTCCATCAACTGATGAATGGATAAAGAAATTGTGGTTTATATACACAATGGAATACTACGTGGCAATGAGAAAGAATGAAATATGGCCTTTTGTAGCAACATGGATGGAACTGGAGAGTGTGATGCTAAGTGAAATAAGCCATACAGAGAAAGACAGATACCATATGGTTTCACTCTTATGTGGATCCTGAGAAACATAACAGAAACCCATGGGGGAGGGGAAGGAAAAAAAAAAAAAAAAAAGGAGGTTAGAGTGGGAGAGAGCCAAAGCATAAGAGACTGTTAAAAACTGAGAACAAACTGAGGGTTGATGGGGGGTGGGAGGGAGGGCAGGGTGGGTGATGGGTATTGAGGAGGGCACCTTTTGGGATGAGCACTGGGTGTTGTATGGAAACCAATTTGACAGTAAATTTCATATATTAAAAAAAATAATAAAATAAAATAAAATAAAAAAATAAAAAAAAAAATAAAAAAAAAAAAAAATAAAGAGAGAGAAGGGTAGAGTGGGAGAGAGAATCATAACAGGCTCCACGCACAGCACGGAGTTCGATGTGGGACTGGATCTCAAGATCATGAGATTGAGACCTGAGCGGAAATCAGGAGTCGGTGCTCAACCCACTGAGCCACCCAGGCACCCTAGTCACCCATACTTTTAAGGGGATGACCTGGAACCAGAGATCTCAACTCTGAAGTTGGAGCTGCTCCCTGGAGCCATGGTATTTAAGTTTTTATGCTGATAACAACTACCCATTTTTATGTGTGAGGAAAATTGTAGGGTAAGAGAAGAAAAACTGAAGGTGACAACTGGTTTACGTACAATTGTAGATGTAAATAATTAGCGTATTTTCAATGTGATGAAATATATGAATGATTATTTTCTAAGAACTACTCAATTAACTCAGTCACAAAACTACTGAACCAAGTAGATAAAGATCTTCTGTCTTTCTATCCCTCACTCTCACACCCATGGTCTTTCTTTCTCTTCTTAGAGGCAAAGAAATTTGGAGATATTTTTAGTTAGTCTGATACACCCAGAGCTAAGTGGTTTGCTCAAGGACACCAAGAGATTGTGGCAAAGCCTGTATCTGGTCTTTCTCACAGGTGACATTGCTTCTTTAGGTGAACACATTTGACTTCATTGCTTTGAATTATGAAGCCAATTCAGGATTCCTAGTAATAGTCTCTCTTGACAAATTAAAACCAAAGAAGGTAGTACTTACTGCAATTAAGATTTAACTGTAGTATCTTTTACTAGTAAAACTTCCATATACTGAAAGTCTAAAATTGACAAGTAAGAATTTAGAAAGCATAGAAAGGAGGATGACCACTGTTCACATGACCAAACTACTTACGATTGGCTACATTAAATTGGCAGTGTCCATATCAAATGCCTTGAAGATAGGCTGGTAATAAATGTGTGAATCAGACAGGGTTAGAGAGACAGTTGGCTGCTTCCGGAATGGTGGACTTATTTGGAACGAACCAAATTGTTGGTTGAATAAGTTCTCGAAAACTCAGATAAAATAGTGATAACGATGATCATCACCACCCTATGTTTCAAGGCATTAGAGAAGTACCAGGGCACCCAGGACTGGAAGAACTAAGAAGGAGCCTCACTGAGGCGAGCCCAATATTCTGCATTAATTTTCTGCTCCAGCCGTTCCAAGGGTCTGCAGCAGCACCCTTGAGGAGCTGAAAGATAAGAAGACAGCTACTCAGACTCCTTTTGCCACCCTCCAAGTGGAACCAGAGTTAGGAGCTGCTAAGACACTGGGAGTTGAGAGGCCAAGCCCCCACGGCAAAATGAACCAACAGGGATACGACTCTTTAGTGGTGGTCTAGTATGTAGGCATAAATGGATGGGTCAGGGCTACGCAACATTGGTTCCTACCTAAAAATAACAGTCACAGAGGATGATAGGATGCGTTAAAAAAAATACTAAGGTGTCCCCTGCCTGTCCAAAGGCACTCAAAATCACACTTTTTAACAACTCTGTACTAGCCAAACCAAAAACTTTCACGAGCCATATTTCAGCATGTGGGTCAAGGTCTCAGTGTCTAGGTTACCTATTACAAGAGTTACAGATACAAGTTCCTATGTAAAAGTTTCAAGATTTAAATAAAAAGAAAACAGAGCATTTTATACACCAAAAGTTGTATTAAGGACTTGCACGATTTTCCTATCTTAACAGATCCAGGGAAACGTTGTGAGTTCAGCACAGAACAGTCAGCATGGTCATCTACCCTTAATTCCAGACCATTCTGTACCACAGTCATAGAACACAGAGTATAGAGCCTCTCGGGGCTTAAAGTGTTAGCAGCAGAAATGAAGATTAAGCATTTTCAAGTCCTAAACCAAAGAGATAAATTACTTTTTAGGATCCCCTATTTATTGTGCAGTGGACACTTTAGACTTGATAAACCAGCACTTATCAGAACTTTTTAAAGTTTCCCCCCGCATATTTTTATTTTTTTTACAAGATTTGTTTTTCAAGCTCATTTATTTTGAATGAGAACAAGCGAGAGGGCAAACAGGGGAGGGGCAGAGAATCCCAAGCAGGCTCTGCGCTGCCAGGACAGAGCCTGACTTGGGTCCCGAACCCACAAACCCCAAGATCACTACCTGAGCGCAAGAGTTGAACACTCAACTGAGCCACCTAGACGCCCTCCCTCCCGTAATTTTATCTTCTAACAAGTGCATGCACTGTTTTCAGAGAAATACCAGTGTGGTTTCAGCAACTAGCATTGAGCCTCACATTTAGAATACCATCCTTTATTCATCGGGTACCCCTCAGTAACTTCCACTGATGTGGATAAGATCAAAGGAGCAAATACTTTAATTTCCTTTGCCTTCCTTTATGTAACAATCAAAAGAGTCAGATCCCATGCTCTTTTGCTTAATCGCAGATGTCTTAAGCATTGCTACATTTATGTCGTACCTTTGGAGTTGCACAGATGCAGACGGGGAGAGAGAGGGGCGCAATCCCAAAGAGGCTGCAAGCTGTCCACAGAGCCCAGCACGGGGCTAAAACACACAAACCGAGAGATCGTGACCTGAGCCGAGATCAAGAGTCAAAAACTTAACTGACCGAGCCACCCAGGTGCCTGGCGTCTGGATTTTTTTTTTTTTTTTAGGCCAAGATCCAGTTGTTCCAGAACCATTTGTTGAAAAGACCATCTTTGCTCCGTTACATTGCACTTTGTTCCTTTGCCGAAGATCAGTTAATTCAGGAGGGTATATTTCTGGGCCCCCTCTTCTGTTCCACTGATTGGCCTAAGTTTGCATCAATAGCACGCTGTCTTGATTACTGTAGCTTTACCTTAGAGTAGACCCTGAAGTTGGGTACCATCAGGCAGCCGACTTTGTTCTTCTTGATACTGTGTGGGCTATTCTGGCCAGTCTTTTACCTCTTCATATACACTTTAAAATCAGTGAGTCAATATCCACACGATAACTCACTGGGATATCGATTAGAATTGCGTTCAATCTTTGGGCAAGAGCAGACATCTTGCCAATATTGAGCCTTCCTGACCACGAACAAAGAATCTCTCTCCACTCAGTTACGTCTCTGATTTTATTCAGTTTTGCCACTTTCCTCATATTGATCCTATACATACTGCTGTTTTTATACCTACAAATTTCTTTTGGGGGGGGGCTAATATAAATGGTGTCATGGGTTTAAGTTTTTTTTTTTCGTTAGGTTTTACTGTAGTTGAAACGGGATGGCTTCAGGTATACAATGTAGTGACCCCAAAACTCTGTATGTTATACTACACCCACCACCGGTGCAGCTACCATCTGTCACCATGTGATGCTGTCACAGTATGATTGGCTAAATCCCTTCTGCTGTGCCTTTTATTCCTAGGACTCATACATTCCATAACTGGAAGCTTGTATCCCCCATTCCCACTGACCCATTTTGTCCATTCCCCCACTCCTCTCCCTTTAGTGAACATCAGTTTGTTCTCTGCATTTATCCAACTGATTTGCCTCTTTCCTTGTTCGTTTGTCTCTGCAGAAACATCAGTGAAAACATATATTTGTCTTTCTGACTTATTTTACTGCGTGTAATACCCCGTGAGTCTATGCATGCTGTTGCACGTGTCAAAAATCCCATCCTTTTGACGGCCATGTAATATTCCATCTCTCTCTCTCTCTCTCTCTCTCTCTCTCTCTCTCTCTCTCACACACACACACACACACACACACACACACACACACGTCTTTATCCATTTATCTATCGATGGACACTTGGGCTGTTTCCATTGTATGGCTACTGTAAATAATGCTGCAGTCAAGAGAAGGGAGCAGATATCTTTTCAAATTAATGTTTTCATTTCTGAGGGTAAACAGTAGTAGAAATACCCCGTAGTGGAATTACTAAGGGTGACAGTAAGGTATTTCTCCTAATTTTTTAAGGAGCCTCCATACTGTTTTCCATAGTGGATGCACCAATTTATATTCCCACCAACGGCGCACAAGGATTCCTTTTTCTCCACATGCTTGCCAACACCAGTTGTCTTTTGGAGTTTAGTCATCCTGACAGGTGTAAGGTGACATCTCATGATGGCTTTGGTGTGCATTTCCCTAGCTGACCATTTTTCTAAGTTTTCGTTTAAACCTTTTTTAGTTAACAGAGTATAATACATTTCAGGGGTACAATTTAGGGATTCAACACCTACATGCAACACTCAGTGCTCATCACAAGTACCCTCCTTAATCCCCATCACTTATTTGAACATCTTTTCAGGTGTCTGTTGGTCATCGGTAGGTCTTCCTTGGAACGGTGTCTATGTAAGTCCTCTGTGTCTTTTTTCCTGCATCAGATTATTTTGTGTGTGCGAGCTGTGTACGTTCTTTATATAATTTGTAAATATACGTATCAGATATATCATTTGTAAATATCTTCTCCCATTTAGTAGGTTGCCTTTTGGCTTTGTTGGTTACTTTTGCTGGGCAAAAGCTTCTTATTGTGATGTATTCCCACTAGTTTATTTTTGCTTTTGTTTCTTTTCCCTGAGGAGACATATGGAGAAAAATATTGCTATGGCTGATGTCAAAGAGATTACTGCTTATGTACTCTTCTAGGACTTTTATAGTTTCAGGTCTCACCTTTAGGTCTTTAATCTATTTTGAGTTTATTTTTGTGTGTAAGAAATTGTTTCAGTTTCATTTTTTTACATGTTTCTGTCCAGTTTTCCCAGCACTATTTATTTTATAGATTCCAAGATATACCACAAAGGTGTAGTAATCTAAACAGTATGGAACTGTCACAAAAATAGAAACATGGATCAATGAAGCAAAAGAGAGAGCCCAGAAATAAACTCAGACTTTATATGGTCACTTAATCTATGACAAAAGAGGCAAAAAAGATAGAATGGGGACAATACAGTCTCTTCAATAAATGGTATTGTGTTTTTAATTTCTATTTCTACTTCTTTATTGCTCATTGATATATAGGAAAACAAATGACTTTTGCATATTAATTTTGTATTTGTCATTTAAAAAACAGAAGTATCAAATTTTACCTTCAAATACCCTACTTCCAAAGTCCTTTTTTTTTTTTTTTTAAAGAAATGTGCTCTTTCCAATTTTTTTTTAACATTCATTTTTGAGAGACAGAGTGAGAGCACGAGTTGCGGGGGGACAGAGGGGGGGATACACAGAATCCAAAGCAGGCTCCAGGCTCTGAGCTGCCTGCACAGACCCTGACATGGGGCTTGAACTTGTGAACTGGGAGATCATGACCTGAGCCAAAGTCAGACACTTAACTGAGACCCCCAGGGGCCCCATCCTATTTCCAAAATCTTGTGCAACACACACTTTGTGTTTCCTAACTGGAAACCAGAAGAGAATGCCAAAAAGGTGTTTTTTAAAAAGTTTTTTCAACCCCAAGAACATCAAAATTGCAGCCCCACAGCCATGCACGTTGTAAAATATGTGGTTTTCCTTAGATGAAAGCCTGGAGTCAAGATTTTATCCACTTAAACGAACACAAAATGCATCATGTGGCAATTTCCTATGGCTCAAACCTTACAAGCGTTGTGATAGGGTGAGTACAAAACAGACAAAAGGTTTGTTTTCATAAAGTTTGGTTGACTTTAAAGAGGTAGACGAACTAAAATATCAATGCTATGAATACAAACGAAGTAGGGTGAAGTGAAAGCAGAGACTATGCTGAAGGAAGACTAGTTCGTAAGGTGGGCACGAAAGGCTTTTCTCTTAACACTGGAGTAGAGACCAAAAGGAAATATGGGCATGAACTCTTTGGATGTCCAGATGAAGACAATTTCAGGTAAAGCATACACGGAGTGCAAAAGCCCTGAGGTGGGATTACCATTTTCCTGTTCCAGGAACAGCAAGGAAGCTAGAGCACTCACAGTAAATGAGCGAAAGGAAAAGAGAGAGATAAAGTCAGAGAGTTAGTAATGGGCTACATAATGCATGACTTTCTAGAACCTTGATTTTTCTACTAAATGAAACTGGAAACCACTGAGCAGTGTTTAATAGACATAGGACATAATCTGATTTACATATTAAAAAAAAGTCCTCACTGTTAGAAAGAGAACAGACCTCAGAGAGCATCGTGGCCAAGCTTCATGATGGCGCCAGTGTTTCCTGCCTCCCAATATTCAAGTTCTTGGGTGGCTCCCTGACAATGAAGTGGGCCGACCCATGTAAACAAAAAGACATTGTGGAGAAAACAATGTGCGACTTCCAAGGCCAGGTTATAAAAGACACCGTGGCTTCTATTTTATTCCTCTCTTGTATCATTTCCTCGTAACACATGGCAGAGCACCTCTATGAGACCCGTTAGAGAGACCGATGTAGCAGCAACTTTCTCAGCTAGTTGCGCTAACTTGCCAGCAATTCAAGTCCATCTGGAAGCCAATACTCCTGCCCCACATAACACTTACAATCCTGGTTGACAACCTGACTGTGACCTAAGAGACTCTGGCAGAGCCACCGGCTAAGGTGCACCGGAATTCCTGACCCACACAAACAGCGAAAGGATGTGTTAGAGCACCGGGCTTGGGGATAATACAGAGAGGAGACTCTTTCAAAAATGCTGGAGGTCTGGTAGTAGGGACTCGTTGACTCAATGGTAGCAACAGAGGCAGGGAGAAGCGGTTTGATGACCAGCTTATTATGCAAGTAGGACCAGAGTTTGCTTAGGGATTTGAGAAAGGGGATGAGAAAAGAGAAAGGAATCAGGATAGTCTCCAAGATTCTGACCTCAGTGACCAATGGAGTTTTCACTGGCTGAACAGAGAAAGCTGCTGAGAAGAACAGGAGTGAAGAATTACAATGCAAAATAACCCAATATACAAAACTGCATTGTTGCCTGTTTGAAAAATCAGTGATAAAATCGTGTTTTAGCAGACCGTAAAAACTACTACTCAGTAGTTGCTGTTCACAGATAATAACATAAAACTTCTACGTCAATTACTTAAGCTTTTCACTTGTCTCCTCTCTTATGTCTCCACATGTGGGAAAGGCTAGCTGCTGAGAGCCAGTGGAAGCACAACAGTTTCATGAGAATCTAAATGCCACAAAGCACAAGCGACGATACTATGTTTTCACTGAAGTCTAGTTTGGGGAGGGGGGGACGGAGAGGCATACAGAAAAAAGTATGTTCTATGGGCTCCTGCTGTGAGGCTGGGGCAAATGACTGCATTCCGGCCAATAAGATGGTTGTGACAGATGTCATCACACAGAGCTCTGGCTTCAGCAACATATGCCGCCTTCATACTCTTTCGTCACTACTGTTGCGATGTCTTGAAAGGGTGGCATCGTAAGACCGAAAGCGTGGTGGGGGAACTCGCATTGGACCGTGCAAGGGACAAAAAGAAACTCTTCATAGGCTCCGCTGAGATTTGGAGTTTGTCATCACAGCCAAATCTACCCTCTGCCGCCATGCGTAGACTCCAGGTTGAGAGGAGACCCATCTCATTTCTCACGTAGATTTCATGGCCAGAAGGTAGCGGGAAATTGCTGCCAAACCATACCCTCTCCCTACTACATAGGTCCTACTAGGTCCTATGGGTCCTGTCCTATCCCATCAGTGAAAACATGGTAAACATCTGGAGCCTTTTCCATGGTCTTCATCTACATAACTTTCATCTCTACCCCCCACCAGGCAAGGCATAGTTCCTCACTCCCTGGTCTCATAAGACGTTGTTTAGTTAATACCCTTATTCTAGACAGATCTTATTTTAACTAATTATGAATCCCTTCAAGGAAAGATCTCTGTCATTTCTGCTTCCAGGAGTGCCTAATATACAGACAGTACCTAATAAATGTTGGACATATTAATATGGCCAGTAGTTCTAAGCAATGAAAACTTTCAGCAAATACGTAAAACATTAATATATGCAGTATCTATGGAACTGGCAAAAACGTATACCAGTGCTAATATATTCTGGACTAAAGGAGAGACGAGAACGAAGACCACCTCTTCCTTTGGTTAACAGACTTCATTTTGTAATTTCAGTGCTATCGTCACTTGACCTCAGCCTCGGGTCCACTGATATGCCGAGCGTTCCCTGCCACACTGGTCTGGTTGTATCTCAGATCTGTTCTGTTTTCCTTCCCAAATGAAACACCCTGTAATTAATCCTAATAAGCTTCATTTCAATAGCGTGTTTTTAATTTTCTTACATTAGTCTTTTATCCTTAGAATAATTCAAGCTAAGTCATAAAACAAAGAGGAGAAAGCTAAGCAAAGACAATGAGGAGTGACCTCAAAGATGGCCATCACGACATTTTCTAGAATAGAGAAAAATCAGAAATGACCGAATGCCCAAAAACTGAATAGCTAAATTGCATTACATCAATTCAAAGGATACAACACAGCAAGTTCATACACAAGCCTCCTTACTGTAAAGTCAGTGTAAGCATAATCATAGCAGATACTTATGCAACAGTAACCAGGAACTGGGTTTTTTTTCCAAGCATTTTATATATAAACACAATTGACTTTCCCAACAACTGGGAGACAGATATTGTCCTCGCTCCCGTATTATGGGTGAAACCAAGGCATTGAAAGTTACTTGTCTGATCCTAAACTGATAAATGGTGGAGCCAGCATGTAAAACAAAATGCAGAGTGCACAGTCTCAATTTACATACGTATTTCATACACAATGCCATTTTGTCTCATTTTGCAGGTACTTCGTATACACATTTCTATTTACAAACATGCAAATATATAGGTAGCACAAACAGCTGATAAATATTGGGGCAGGTTTTCTAAGTTGATGTATTTATTTTGACAGAGACAGCGTAAAGGGGGAAGGGCAAGAGAGAGAGGGAGATAGAGAGAATTCCAAGCAGGCTCCACAGTGCCTGCACAGAGCCCATGAGATCACGGCCTGAGCCAAAACCAAGAGTTGGACAGTTCACCGACTGAGCCTCCCAGAGCTCCTATGTCCAAATATTAAGTGACTTTCTGCTTATTTTCAAAACTATCCTTTTTTGTGGTAAGCCTTATACTCTAAAAATTGTTATCCCAAACAGAAGATACATAAACCCTAGACCTAGCGAATTACACTCTAAAAAGCATCTCAGTCTGGACAATGCCCAGCATGTGGTTGCAGGATTATCCTCGCCTGGTTTCATGAGTGCTTTGTGTCAGGTACTCTAAGCACTGGGGAGGGACCGTGTGAACATCTCACGAGGAGAAAGTTCTAGGTTTCACAGTGACATACGTTTTATCTTGTCTGTTTCCCAAGGCAGACAGGAAGCCTACTGCAGGTGGGAACTAGGCCATCTGCTCAGTGCCACTGCACCCTGCCACAACGACAGTCGGGAGGGAGTCCAATAAAGAGAGAACACTACCCTGTATAAAGCGGATTTTACACTTCAACTTCACAAGCCCCGGGTTAAAGTGAAACTCCTTCCCTAAATTCACCAACCCACGAAGCTCATGTTTGGACAGTAACAATAGGATCTAGTGAACACCTTTCCGGAATCAAAAGAAATACAAGAAAATGTGAGATACAAAATTACATCGTCCACATCATTTGCATTCACAACACACAAGAAGGAACAACGTTTATCCGTGTTACTCAAGTCAGGCAAACCCATCTGAGTTGATTTCATCTCAGTACAATGGGGAGGAAGAACAAAAAATTGGGGATATAAACTGAGATGCTTGGCTAATAGCTGATCTTTCTGCTCAGTCGAGGAGGTCAGACCTGCAGTCTATCACTGAGGTGCTTGCCAACATCAACGTGTAAAGGCAATCTCTCCTACCACTCCTGTTTTGTCCCCCCTGGGGGAGAAGGGACACTTGAAAGTGAAGGCAAAAATATCCGTATTACTCTTCTCAGTGGTTTGAGGACATACCAAAACCTCTTATGAAAGACATTTGTTCCTTTGAATAAATGGGAATTCTGGATGGAATGTCTTCACATTCTTGAAACACGGCCACTGCTAAGAAGTGCTAATGCTTGGCAAGTGTTTCCTTTAGAAATCAAAAACCACAGCTGGTTTTGTAGCACATATTTTGGTTAGAAACACGTTAAGACTTGCCTGTTTTTGTTTGTTTTCAGCAGTGTTAGTAGAAAAACTGGCATTCCCTTAACATGATTAACTTACCCCTCATTTGTCTGTCTCCTGCCTCGTTCTCATGAATTTCTAAGCATTAGACAAAACATTAAATAATGTTGTTACTGAAGCTCTAGAAGATGTCTGTAAACATCCTTTTTTCTTTCATGGCTGGAGTCCACGTTTGTGGAGAGTGACTAAATTCTACTCATTTCCTCGAGTTTATCAACTTCAGTGCGTAAATTACATGTAACTGAAATGATTACTCTATGCCCAAAATTTTCCGTCTCAATACTTGCAGTGAACAAATGCATATATGTATGTCTGCACGTCCACGCGTGTGCACACACACCCCTATCGTCCTGCTAAACTATTATAAACTCAACTCCAGAGTTCAAGAGAATAGAATTTTACCTTCTCACCAGCAACGAATCAGAGTTCCTCTTACAGGTGTTGTCACAGTTTTGGATTTTCACCATTCTAGGGTTTAAAGGCATGCCATTGTTAACTTTGCATTTTCTGATGACGTAGGATATGCGCCATTTTTTCCATATGCTTATTTGCTGTCTGTAAATATCTTCTTTGGTAATGTGTCTGCTAAGGTCTTTAGTTCTTGTTTTTAATGTTTATTTTTGAGAGAGAAAGAGAGAGAGAGAGACAGACAGACTCAGAATCTGAAGCAGGCTCCAGGCTCTGAGCTGTCCGCACAGATGCCGACATGGGGCTTGAACCCATGTACTGTGAGATCAGGACCTGAGCTCAAGTCATATGCTTAACTGAGTGAGGCATCCAGGCGCCCCCTAGTCCATTTTTAATTGATTTGTTAATTTCCTTATTGTTGCATTATAAGTGTTCTTCGTATATTACGAGTAACAGTTCTTTATCAGATGTGACTCTTGCGAATATTCTCTCGCAGCCTGTGGCCTCTCTCACTCTCTCGACATTGCCTTTCAGGGAGAGGTTTTTAATTTTAATAAAATCCAAGGATATAAACTGCAAAATTGCATTCACTGGTTTAAAAAAACAAAGTTATTTTAAAGTCAGGGGTAATTTGACTTTCAAAAACCAGCCTTGCAATTCAAGGGAGAACTTAAGATTTCCATGGGGTTAAAAAACTCCAACAACAGATAAAACTGCCAAAATAAAGAAGATCTTCCTCTTAAATGAAGAGAAATGAGCTAAAATAACTGTGGTCCATAATTAATTTAGTACATAAAGGAATCAGGAGAGTACCTGTGGCATTATTGGACCTGCCTCTTCCCCTCCCCGCGCCCCCCCCCCCGCCCCCCGAATCTGTAAGGTCTCTGAAACACCTGTATTACTTTGCATCGAGATTCGATGGGGTCAATCTAACACTTACGTTTTAAAATTAAGTGAAGTACCAGGTACTTTAGATTCATGAAAGTACCAGAATTCCTCAGTCATTGCACCCATCTAAAAGGTAGAAATTTTGTGGCTAAGATGTTTTGACTTCTCAGCATCCTCTCTTCTAGAAATAGAACATCTTTTTTCCTTACATTAATCACCCATCTGTCATTCTAGTGTTTGAAGTCATAGCCACCAAACCGGGTGTGTGACTCTGGCCAAGGCAGACTCATTCGCCTACAGGCAGCTATCAGGAGTGAGTTTAAGATTCAAGAAGAGCAGAGCTAGTCAAAGTATTTTCTTGGATTGATGTGGCTGTTGGTGGGGGAAAAAAAAGGGATCTGTCTCTTCTCTTCCCTGTTTTTTCTCATATCAGAGGCTATACAGTAGTATTAACACTGGGGCTGTCTAGGACCATCTTTGCTCCTTGAGAGAATATACCTGAAATTAAAGTTCACACGACAGATGCAAGCGAAGGAGAGAGACACCGTGCCCTGATCAAAGCCCCATCTACCCCTCAGAGAGCTTAACTATAGGAGCCAGCAAAGTCCTTCTGTGCTTACGCAAATCTGAATTATACCACGAATGCACACGACCAGAACCAAGTTCTAGCACCCTCATTACACCATTTTTACTGGCCCTTGATTTACATATTACCGTCCAGCCAATGCCCATCTTTCTTTCTTCTCTGCCTAGGTTGACCATTTGATTTCATCAGCTGCTGATCAGAACACATTAAAGCAGATACACATCTGTAGGCTTGGATTCCTTAACCAGAAATGCCTTATAGCACAACCATCACGGGTTGTGGGCTGTAAGTGAGGAGAAGATGCCTTTACTACCATCCTGAATGGTAGCAGCATCCTTTTTTTTCTTTTGTTGACAAAGACAGCGAAAGCACATGCACAAGTTGGGGAGGGGCAAAGACAGGGGGAGAGAATCTCCAGCAGGCTCAGCACTGTCAGGGCAGAGATGCATGCAGGGATCCAGCTCACAACCGTGTGATCATGACCTGGGCCGAAATCAAGCGTCAGATGCTCAACCCACTGAGTCACCCACGCACCCCTTGAACTAACAGAATCTGTTGCCTCATGGAAATAGATCACTTTTATACAGCAGTATAGGGTGGAAAAGGCTTTCGGAGACATTTATGCATGCTACCTAAGGTATAATCCAAGCCATCTCTAATTTCACACCAGGAAATGAATATTCAAAGAATATACAAATGACTTCGATCTCTCATCTATCATTCTGAGTCAAATTCAAGGTTATTTATCAGTGTAACAGATACAGAAGATACAAAGAAACTCGATGCCATCCAGGAAAGTGCTATGCACGGTTTAGTTTGACAAAGCTCCGTTCCCGTTGGGATGGTTCGGGCTCTGGTGTTATGCACAAGTTGAATCCAAGATCTCTCATTTGCAGGGTAAGGGTAATAATCACAGGTGACCTTTACAGCACAATAGAATCAGACACACACAAGTTCCTAACAAGAAGTTCCAGCATGTGGTCAGTATATATAAATATTACTCTAAGAGTACGGTATGGAATCAATGCCAATCGAGTTTTCACAAATTTGCAGTAATTTTTTGAAGGAATGTTAGGACTTCAAACTAATTTACAAAGGCATGTGACAACTAGATGAGTTTCTAAGAAGGATGAAAAGAGAAACCTTCTGGGGGCACCCTTCTGGGTGGCTCAGTAGGTTAAGCATCTGACTGTTGATTTCAGCTCGGGTCATGATCACGCAGTTCTTGAGATTGAGCCCTGCATTGGGCTCTGCACTTGTCAGTGCTTGGGATTCTCTCTCTCCCTCTGCCCTTCCCCAGCTCGCTTGCTCGCTCTCTCTCTCAAAATA
This sequence comes from Panthera leo, assembly GCF_018350215.1. NCBI lineage: Eukaryota > Metazoa > Chordata > Mammalia > Carnivora > Felidae > Panthera > Panthera leo. Next base: position 141,051,479 of record NC_056687.1, on the reverse strand, counting down.
AGGAAGGAAACTTTAGAAAAAAGAGAGAGAGAGAGACAAACCCTCGGGAAGACAGAAGTCAAGAAGAAATGTAAACCTAATCCTAATCATCCCCCAAAGACTGTAGAAACAACAAGGTCATTGAACTAGATAGAACTCTGTGAAGTAAAAGCCAAGAAACAGACATGTGACCTCAGGCCCATTAGAGCTTAAGCTTTCAAATGGCTGTGCTGAACACAAAAAAGAGTATTGTAACAACTATGTTTAAATGCAGAAAGGACAGTTACTTTCAGCCAGGGACCTCAGCGGTGACCAAAAAAATCTTCCACAAACCCCACCAACACTGTAATTGTGTCACATGCACACAGGGCTTCAACTTAGTGGTCTAAGATCCCACGTTAACAAATTTAAGATCTTTTCTAGGATTCAAAACTCCTGGGGCCCCAGAGTCCACAATACTCCAAAGACATAACCCAAAGTCACAAATCAGAAGAACATGAACCCCGATAAAAGTCAACTGAGGGCAACCATAGCGAGAATTAGTACCCAACCACCTAAAATAATCTATGAGCACTTGTAAGGATGTTTATAATTCTTGAAAAGCTAAAAAATGAAGATTGAAAAACATTCTCAAAGAACAAGCGACTAAGAAAAAAAAACACTATATGAGTTTGAGAAAAAGCAAGTAATATCTCTAGAATTACAGGGCACATGAAGACCAAAAGAACATTTAAGTAACTATCCTGATGTTGGACAAAAAAGAAATACTGTTAAGTTAAAACTACTACCAACAAAAAATCACTACATAATTAGAAATCATTCACTGATCAGATTCAAGTAATTTAGAGCATCTATGCATTTATTTCAATTCAAAGAATAAGGAGGATCTAATAACTCAATTAAAAAGATATTATATATATATATACATATATATATATACATATAAAACATTACACCTAACATTTAGAAAAGCCAAATATTCTGAGTATATATGTAAAATATATACACACAGAATATTTTAGAAATTTATGCTGAACAGGCTGCAAAGTTTCCACCAATACCCTTATGTCAAGAGTATACAGTGCAATAAATTTAGCACTCAGTTCAATTATATTAGAAATGTTGTCAATGGCAATAAATAACAAAAAGAGTAAACAAATCCTTATGTTCCAGCATTTTAAGATACAGTTAAGTTTTATAAACCCAACAATGCATCACACTAGAAGTTTCACCTCAGTAAGAACTAAACTACTACATGTAATAATTTATGGGCTATTCAGAGTCAAATTGGCAGCTTTAAATGTATATCAAAGAAATAAGAAACACTAAAAATTCAATGAGATGGTTTTTCAACTCAAAAACTGAGAGAAAAAAAATCAGAGTATAAACCCAAAGAAAGTAAGTGAAAGGAGAAATTAATAAAATGCAAGAATAAGCAACAGTAAGATTAGAAAATGTGCAAGAGGGGCGCCTGGGTGGCTCAGTCGGTTAAGCGGCCGAACTCGGCTCAGGTCATGATCTCGCAGTCCGTGAGTTCGAGCCCCGCGTCGGGCTCTGTGCTGACAGCTCGGAGCCTGGAGCCTGTTTCAGATTCTGTGTCTCCCTCTCTCTGACCCTCCCCCATTCATGCTCTGTCTCTCTCTGTCTCAAAAATAAATAAACGTTAAAAAAAAATTAAAAAAAAAATGTGCAAGATAGCTTTTGAGTCCTTTTTATAAGGGCACTAATCCCATTCATGAACGCTCCAACCTCCTGACCTGTCTCCCCAAAGCCCCACAACCTGTAACTCTCACTTTGGGGGGTTAGGATTTCAACACATGAATTTTGGGGGACGCAAATATTTAGTCCCTAAGAACTGTCCATTTAGAAATTCAAGAACATTTGCAGACAATCAGAAATAATAAGATAAATCATCAAGAATACTGGTTACAGACCAGTATACAAACAATAACATTCTTATGAAGCAGAAACTGCCAATTAGAAAATGTGACTTTTAAAATAACTCCACTCACAGGGGCACATGGGTGGCTCAGACGGTTAAGTGTCTGACTGTGGCTCAGGTCATGATCTCATGGTTCGTGGGTTTGAGCCCCAGGTCGGGTTCTCGGCTGACAGCTCAGAGCCTGGAACCTACTTTGGATTCTGTCTCCCTCTCTCTCTGCCCCTCCCCCACTCAACTCTGTCTCTCAAAAATGAATAAAAGTTAAAAAAAATTAAAAATAAAATAAAGTAACTCCATTCACAATAGCAACACGAGCCTTGAAGTAGTTAGGAAACAGTCTAATAAAAATACTCAAGACCTCTATAAAGCAAATTTAATAATTGTGATAGACATTTTCACAAATCCTAAATGAGTGGCAAGGTATATTATGTTATAGATTAAATGATTTATTATTAAAAGATGTCAATATATCTCAGTTTATAAATATAGTTTCAAACCAAAGTCCTATCAGGGATTTCTTATATGCTTGTCAAATTAATTTCAAATTCCTATGGAAGAGTTAAGTGCCAAGAACAAGAAAATTTTGAAGAAGAGTTAAGAGATGGAACAAAGATTAATGAAAAAATGTAATAGAGAAACAATAGTACACAGCAGTGTTAATACAGAGCTAGACAAATAGATATAATGGAACAAAATACAGGCAGCAGGAAAGACCTACATATATATTTAAACTTGACTTAAATTTGAAGAAGACAGCAAATCCACTAGATTCCCTCTTTGATGTTATTTTAAAATACCAAATGAATTAAAAATAATTACTACAAAACTTTAAAATTTTACAAGTGTAACAGAGTAGATTTAGGATGTTAGATTAAACGTGATTTTTTAAAACGAGATACAGGGGCGCCTGGGTGGCGCAGTCGGTTAAGCGTCCGACTTCAGCCAGGTCACGATCTCGCGGTCCGTGAGTTCGAGCCCCGCGTCAGGCTCTGGGCTGATGGCTGGGAGCCTGGAGCCTGTTTCCGATTCTGTGTCTCCCTCTCTCTCTGCCCCTCCCCCGTTCATGCTCTGTCTCTCTCTGTCCCAAAAATAAATAAAAAACGTTGAAAAAAAATTAAAAAAAAAAAAAATAAAACGAGATACAAAAAATTCAAGGATACCAATATGCAAAACATAAATGACAATACAAAAAAATTCAAGGATACCGATATGCAAAACATAAATGACAATAAGCGGCAGATCAAATTGAAAATCCAACTGTGGACAGGGCAGTTATGTTTGCGCTGCATAGACTTCATAAAGAACTAGCATTCATCGCAAGAAAAAGAATGGCTGCCTACAAAAGAGCAAATAAAGAACTAGCATTCATCGCAAGAAAAAGAATGGCTGCCTACAAAAGAGCAAATAAGTAATTCACAGACGGGACAATCTGAATGTTTGGGAAGCCGATGAAATATTGTTCAGCGTCACTGATCATCAAAACAGTATCTATTAAACCATCAAGGAAAGGGGATACTTCAAACACCTCAGCTTCTGAACATTAAAGTAGCTTGTGAAATCCAGAATCGGTGAGCACTCAGGGAAGTGGAAACTCACACCTCAGCTTCTGAACATTAAAGTAGCTTGTGAAATCCAGAATCGGTGAGCACTCAGGGAAGTGGAAACTCTAACGTAGGGCTCGGTGTATGCTGAACGCTGCAATGTCGGAGCTCTGAGTAGCTGGGGGTCTCCCTAGGACACAACCATTCCTGTCTCGAGTATTTACCGAGGAAGAACACTAGAACACAGGAGTCTCACTTTAACGGATACTGCTTTGACACCTGTTTATGGCTGGCGTCCATTCCTAAGTTCAGGATGCCATCCTGCTGGGGTGGCTCATCCTGCACAGTTGAAAACTATCACTATAGCATAGCAAATTAATAATTTATTAATATGTGAGCTAGAAGTAGACTTACACAGTCAGGGCTAGGATTACCTATCTACAGAGCAAAGGAAGGAACAGAGATTGAAAAAGCTTGAACTACCCATGGAGTATCTACATTTTCTCATTTAACCTATCTTAAGTCTGATAGAAAGGACTGAGATTTTTTTCTTATTAGTTCCTAGTATATTTGAAATACTTTGTAACTTAAAAAAAAAACCAACAATACACAGGAAGAAGAAAGATGGCTGAGAAACTCTGCATTGTTGTTTTATGTTTGTTTGTTTTTTTACTTTTATTAAAAGAGATCCATTTCAGGACCCCAATGCCCACACCTACTCATACCTCCTTAGCTCAGAGAAGGGCTTTGACCTGACATTCAACCATCCCAAATGGTAAAAAGGTAGAATTGTATTAATCATAGAGTTAAAATATAGTAGGAAACAGGTAATACATGGTAACCATGGAAGATATCATGACGTGAGATATTCAGTGATTAGGATGTTTAAAACCCCTTAGTTAAGGGACACTGGGGTCGCTCAGTCGGTTACGCACCCCAGTCTTGGTTTCAATTCAGGTTGTGATCGCAGGGTTCCTTAGTTTGAGCCCCGTGTCAGGCTTTGTGCTGACAGTGTGAAGCCTGCTTGGCATTCTCCCTCTTTCCCTGTCTGCCCCTCTCCTGCTTGTGCTCTCGCTCTCAAAATAAATGAACTTGGGGGAAAAAAAAAAAAAAGCTTTACTTAAGGGTTTCTCATATAACAACTGCATCTAGCAACTCAGTTAAGTTCATTCCAAAATAAAGAACATATCTGAAGTTCTCTAATGTTTGCTCTAGAAAGTTCCAACTGCAGCTAAGGGCGATAATTAAGGGGAAAATGAGCAAAAGTTCTTAAAATTCATGTTAATTTCGGAGGAGGGCTCGGATAGGAGGCCAAAAGAGAGGCGTGTGGCTAAAATTCAAATCTGTTACCTTACTTTCAACTTAGCCGTCTCAAACTATGTGGAGTCAAATTCGGAAATTCTTTTCCATTTTCCACGAGGATTTAGACCTAAATAATCTCTCCATATATTTTTCTCTCAAAGCTGGGCCTTTAGCTGTGCTATACGTTCCCTCAGGAGGGATATAAGTCTCTTGTCTTAAAAATGGAATATATTTCTCACGTTGCCCCAAGGCAAGTGAATAGTATAACAGCCTCACATCAGAGGAACCCTCTCCTTTCGCTGACCCCCCTTGCAGAGTGTATTTAAGATAAAGATTCCATCTGCCCCTCTGGGGTCATCATTTTTCACACCACATCATTTCTCCTTCTTAAGGCCTTTTTTCTTTGCTGGTCCCCCTTTCATAGCCACTAAACGACTTTCCTGTTAGACTTCCATCCTCTTGACCCTTCCGTATGCTTTAGTTGGTCAGAGTCTTTACCCCGAAATGTTTTAATAAAAAATGGGACAGGGAAACTCAAAGCACAAATGTTGCTTATGAGATACAGGTTCCAGCACAACAGAAACAGCAGGTTGTTAAGGGCTTATTATCTGAATAACTTCTTCTGCACTCTGTGCAGTGAATATATATTCCACTCATTGCCCCAAAACTGAGTCAAGTAACTTCCTCAAAGCTAGTAACAGTCCGAGTGCTGAAAGCTGAGTGGTTAAATTAGAATCTTCTTGGATGAGAGACATTTTGTTTTCAAACCTTTAATTTTGTGAATGAGTCTCAGATTGCTGAAAATGGAAAGATGATCACGGCTGAGTTCCGAATGTTCTTAAGTCATGAGGTTTTGATAGTCTACTTTTGGTTTCTTCAGCCCGGCTGAAGCATAAAGCCCCACAGAGAGGTAAAATTGTTGAGGTTTGCTTTTCTACTGTTTTCGGCAAAGGGGCAGGAGTTCACTGCACAGCTATCAGGAGATAACGGGAGGACTGCCGTGTGAATCACCATGCTGATTTCCAGTGAAGTTACAGGACTGCTTAGCCTCTCCAAAATAACATCTGTTATTTGAACCATAAAACACACACGCTGCAATCTCCCAGAAATTAACTACAAATTGTTTTTATTCTCTTGTTTAATGATCTTTATGAATCAATTAGAACAAAAAATAGCATTATGCAAGCAGAATCCCAAGAAGACAAATGAAATTTCAGCGACACAACATTAACTACTATTAATATTTCTTTAACTAAAACCACAAAACCCATTTGGGCATTAATCCCAAAGTAATCAACAAACAGCCGAGACCAATTTTGGGGAAAAAAAAAAAAAAAAAAAAAAAAAAAGCACAACTCTGGCAAGAATTAACTGCAGAAGTGCGATTTTTTTAAAAAACGTATCTGACATCATTTTCATATTCTGGATCTTTGATCTTCACCCCAAGGCAAAGATTTTCTTGCGAACAAGAAGCGGGGCATATGGTTAGTAATATTGAATAATGACACGTGCACACAATATCTTTAGCATCTTTGCTACGCTGGAAATATTTATGAGAATTGAACATGTTCTGTGTCATTTTAAAGTTCTACCTTATTCACCTCTGTATTTCCCGCCCCAACACAGGGCAGGTACACACGGGCATTCCATAAATATTTCCTGAGTCAATGAGCTGTACCGCACAGTGTTCAGAACCAAACAATTTATAGTTCAAGCACTTAAAACCAGCTTGTCACCCCTCTAGGTGATCTTACCCATGGTTCTTAGAATTATATTCAAATATTCCAAGGCTGGGGAGAAGAGTGCACTCATATTTAATCCCATAAATATTTTATGGTATATTTAATATGGACACAGATGAGCGCTAAGTCTCTGTTCCTAGTTTATTATTTTTCTCTTCGCGGTCCACCCTGTCCTTGCTGTCAGTCTGTGACTGCAGCAGCTCACTGCCATGCATGGGGGCTCCTGGCTGCCAGCGTGGTGGCAGGCACCGGCCTCGGTGCGGTGACATATCTATTTAATTAACACAGCTGTTGTAGCTACTGTGTGAAGTCAAGACGACTGGAAGAGCTCTGGAAAAGGCACGGCACGTAAAATAGGGGGGAAAAAAAAAGAACAAAATTTCTGCACACAAAAGACCCACGTTTCCCTGTTCTCTAAATGGCAAACATTGATTCTTCTTATTTGGCCCATCTAGAGGTTCTAAACCGAATGGTACTCGACGTGCATTTTGCGTTTCTTGAATCATGATTTTTGTTTACATTTTTCCCGGTGAGGGAAACTCGTAAGATAAAACTGCTTCGTGTAAAATCACACATTGAGTACACCGTGACGCCAAAGGTTTGTCTGTTGTTTGCGGGTCCCCCTCAGGTTTGGCAAAGTCACACCATCGGTCTCCTTGGCGTAGCGCAAATACGATTATTGTTCAGTTGGGAAACACGCTCATCGAAAATAACCACACGCAAAATGCTATGAATTGAAAGACATACTGACTACCAATATTTTGCAAAGAGCCCCTCATCTTTGCCATACAAGATGACGTGGCTACCACGGTCTATGAAATGATCAAGACCGAAGAAGCAAGGGTCCCTTTAAGGCATCTACAGAATCAACAAATGACATGAGCCCTCTGAATTTTGAACGCCAAACTCTCCACTTTACAGATGAGAAAACTGAGCCCTAGGAGGGGAAGGAACTTGCCCAGCAACACTCAGGTGGTGAGCAGTGGAGTTCAAATGAGAAGGTTATAGGTTATTGCTTTTTGAACTGACATTCTACTGAGCTAAAGATGCGACGTGAGTTATTTAAAATCCCACCCTCCTGTGCATTATTCTTTTGTCTCCTATCCTTTTCTCATATTCCCAGGACCTAAGACAAGGCTTCTCCTTAGCAAGTACTAAGCAAATACCAGTTGAACAAATGAAAAACAAGTGACTAAATGGTCAGGTCACAAACATATTTCTAGAGCCTAATTGTTCTATGCCTGTTTCCCTATTATTGCTTTATATCCGTTAACATTTTCACCTGTGCTTCACTTTGCTATTTATGTTACTTTTACACTGCGAAGGACACCTTTGATTTCTCCCTTTTCACTTGGCTTAGCTTAAATTTTCGGGAAAGGCTTGCCGGATCAATAGGAATGCACACTGTAATAACTCGGGATTTTATGAGCCAAATTGCTTTCCCACATAATTTTATTCATCTACGATGGTACCAGAAGTAGCAGAACAATTCTATCACAACCTAACTGGAATTAGCGACAATCACGAAAAATGAAAACTACATAGAAATTAATCAGAAATTGTTTGGGTTTCTCATTTGGGTTTGTTGCATGGTCTGTTTCCACATGTCTTTTATAATCACATCTATCCTACTGAGGATTAAATTTTATGTCCTTTAGTATCTTAAGACAGGTGAAGACCATCCCCCTTTTCCATGTTTTATAAGCTAATCACTTTCTTCCACACATTATGATTTAGCCATGAGGCCCAGGTCATGGAAGGAAGGGAGGGTTAAACCCAAGATAATCTTAAACATTTATAAAATGGCCTGAAATTAAATTCATAGAAAATACAACCTATCTGCAAATGTAATTTTTTAAAAAATTAGTAATTCCCTAACACTAGCATAAAGGATAAACAAAAGGAAAGTAAATGATAAAGCTGAAATAGGTATTTTCATATGAAAAGTGCTCAGGTATAATTCCACTAGAAGATATAATGAGGTTGGCAGATGTGTGTACCTATGTGCAATATCATCAGGAATGTGACAGCTACAAATTCTGACTCGCACATGTGTGTTTTATTGGCAACTGAAATGGCAGGAGTAGCATTGCTCTCAGTGATGCGTGCAAATTTACAAACAAAATCAAGTAAAATTCTCTCCCTTTCTTTGGTTGTTACATTTTTGGAAAATTCAACACTTATATTATTATATGGGTGCCTGTAAAGGGGGGGCTGTAATATAGGCTGAGATCATTTTGAACAGTGTTCTCATCTACGTGAATTTCTGGAAGGACACCTGAAGGTCATGCGGACACAAGATATATGTGTTGCCGGATAGGATTCTCACGCTTTGAAGGATGTTCGACATCCCCGGACTAAATACTCATAGAGTCCCCCAATCATTATGATACCCCAACCACAAAATACCCTGACACATTTCTAAAATCCCCCCCGCATGGTGTGACTACTAAGAGCCAGGGACAGAGGAGTTGGGACCGAGCCAAGGGGGAGAATTTAAAACTAACAACAGGCAACGACTCCAGGGGATTATGGGAAGAGGAGAAAAGGACATCAGTGAAGACATTTATGCTCTCACCTCTCTTCTATTCTTTTCTGCCCAGGGAAGAAAGTTTTTATTACACAGATAGATAGGAAAGCCACGGGTAGAGCCGGCAGACCCAGGACTATGAAAGGAGAGGGCCTCCCTCCCCAACCCCTCTCACTTGGAGAATGGCTGAACCCAAGCTCCCTGAGCAGCTCAGGCTGGGCGGGCAGAAAGAGAGCCTGAGCTTAGCTCTCAATTAGCCCTGGTTCCTCTGGACTGGAAAGGAGCCTGAAACTCCCACACACTCAGAGGGGAGGTACAGATTACCCAAGATTCTGCTTAAGGATTAGGCTGGAAGAAGTGACTGTAAGGAAAACACAGTGGCCTGATGCAGAGAGCTTTGAGGTGGTCCACGTGGCCAGAGTCCCGGCCCATCTCAGGGAGGGTGTGGAACCAAGGAAAGCGGAGGCACAGCCAAGTCAGCAAGGAATGAGCTGGGCCCTGGCCAAGTTGAAAGAGCCCGGGTTAGCAGTGACATGTAGATGTCATCCGACCACATATGGTAGCATGAGACAGCGCTGTAGGAGAGGTCAGTTAGGGCCTGGAGAATAGCAAAGGGATACTCCAGGGACCTCCAATGTTCCCTCCCTTGCCCCCCCACCACCCCCAACCAACTCACTAAATTGCTCATCCAATGGTCTAGGAGTGCCTAGACCATCTTAGAGTTTAGGAGCAAAAAGATCAAAACCTAACACTGCATTTTTACCTCAATCAGTTCGGTGTAAGTTATCGCCAGCCTTTTCCCCCTCTCCAAAATCTTTAAATTAGTGCACTGGACTCGGTCACAACTGCTGGATGGAAACACGTATTGAAACTCGTCCATATTGCCCCATCCTGTAGGGCAGGGAAGGATAGGAGATCTAACGAGAAGAAAGCTAAACCTATGCCATCTCGCAGTGTAGCACATGCTAACTTCCATCTCATTAAATCATCTAAGTAGAATTTAATTCAATAATAGTTCACTAGAACGGAAACTCCATGAAAGTAGGGATGTTATCAGATCTCTTCTCTGTTGCGTTTCCCAACACCCAAAACAGTGCCTGACATGTGGTAGGTGTTCCAACATCACTACTGAATAAATACTACCTTTAGTAATAATACTTACTAGTAATTTTAACAGCTATCATTTACTGAGCAATTAACGTTAAGGGCACAGGGAACAGGAATCACCAAGCCACTCTACCTCTCACCACGAAAACCAGGTTTTAACTTCAACAGTGCAACTGATACTCATCAGATACTAACCTAAAATCCTTACGCTATTCCCGATGGAGAAGTGCATCCTTGATTTATTTTGAAAATTCAGCCCAATTGATTAATTAAAATTAAAATGTAAAATTCACTTCATCAGTCACACTAACTACATTTTAAGTGGCCATTCAATTGCCACACTCGACCTATGGCTCTCATATCGAATAGTGCAGCTGTAGAAGCTCCAGAAATACCGTAGAACATCTCCATCAGGGCAAAACCATACACTGGACAGTGCTGGCTAGAGCGTCAGCATGGCTTCTTGTTGTCTCTCACGACCTCTCCAAAGATTTCATGCTTTTGAAAATTTTAAAGGCTTTCAGTGGCGGAGAAAACTTTGATTTTTACATGTGCCGATACCTATTTGCAATTTCTCATGTATTTTCTTTCTGTATTGAGGCTTAGGGATTTTATTGTACATTTGTTTATACATATATTAATTTGCCTACATGACTCCACTGAGAACGATATTGGGAGGGTACAGCACTATTTAACAGCAATGATTGAAGAGGTAGTGAATAAAATAGGGAGATTCTCTTTGGCTCTCCTTCAGAGGCTTATGCTGGGCTAGCTCCCATCACTCCATCATCAATGGTAACCTCCATGAAACTAGCACCAAGGAGGAGATGTGAAAAACGAATGGAATGGCTACTGAGTCAAACTCTTACCCTCCCATGGAGGCTCTTTCTAAAGGCAGTTATGAAAGTTAATATTTATTCATGATATTGAGAATACTTCAACACGTGACACAAACTCACCAATTTTTTAATATTCTGGATTTAGGTTAATAGGGTAATATGCTTTGTATGCCAAAAAGCCAACCAAGCCAAGCCCAAGTTATGCTAATAAAAAACACTGATTAAGAATCAGAAGATTGAGGGGCACCTGGTTGAGCATCCAACTCTTGATTTCAGCTCAGATCATGATCTCTTGGTTCGTGGGATCAAGTCCCAAGTCAGGCTCTGTGCTGACATTGCAGAGCCTGCTTGGGATTCTCTCTCTCCCTCCTTCTCTGCCCTTCCCCAGCTCGTGTGTGTGCTCTCTCTCTCAAAAAAAAAAAAAAAAAATTAAACGAAGTCAGAAGACTGATATTCTTACTTCCCTCAGAAGTTGAAGCCACCAATGTGATGTTTACCTTAGATAGAGATGTACAACTTATTTTTGAAACACAGCTCTACACAACACTTCAAAATTTTCTTAAGTTTCGGCACTTACAGAGTAAATCTTAATTATCTAGAAACATCATTTACAGAAATACTCCGCAATATCAGATGCGTAAGGAATGACTGGAATTGGTTTATTTCTGATTTAAAACACCAATGCTAGTCTAACTCTATTATTAGAGTCCCATCTATGTTCAAAAATCTGTGAAGATGATCATCGTCAAAACACTATGTGCACAATGTACTTTTTTCTCCCCCAAGTAACATCAAGCGAGAATCCAAACAATAAGCTCATGGGAAAAACAAAGAGCAAAGGATGAAATGACTAACCTCCTAACTTCAGTTTCCTTATCTCTTGATTGAGAATCTTAATCAACCTCAGGTTTGTCATGAAAACTAAATGACATAATGCATGCAGGCAAGGAGCATGGTACCCAGCACATCATAATAAGCCTTCAGCAGACATCAGGAGCGATGTCATTTACACGACCTCATCTGTTAGGTTCTGATTATTGTTGTCATCTTGTCAATGATACCCAGTTCTGAGTATGACCAGATAACAGATGCAGTGGATTCTAGAATAATGACACTGAGAGTACCGAAGTGCAGAATTCATGAGCAACAGGAAGTGTCCAGCTCTGAGCTGAATCCCAGTATGAGGGTCACATCACAGCTGTCGGCCTCTGGGGGTACAGGATCACCAGTAACTAAAGAAAGGTTTGTTATCACAGATGTGGGTTCAAACCTTGGCTTATTAACTTGGAAGTTAGGCCAAGTCCACAAATGCTCTGAGCCTCAGTTTCCTCATGTTTCAATTAGTCAAATGAACACCTACATCACAGGATTTTCGTTGTCTTTTTTTTTTTTTTTTTGATATTTTATTTATTTTTGAGAGAGACAAAGGGACAGAGCTGAGTGAGGGAGGGGCAGAGAGAGAGGGAGACACAGAATCCGAAGTAGGCTCCAGGCTCTGAGCCGGCAGCACAGAGCCCAACGTGGGGCTCGAACCCACGAACCGTGAGATCATGACCTGAGCCGAAGTCGGACGCTTAACCGACTGAGCCACCCAGGCGCCCCTACCTCAGAGGATTTTTAGAACGATCCAATCAGAATCCTCAGGAAAGCAACTAGCAGTTGAAACGGGGACAATTCTTGTACATGTCTGTAAGCAAAGAGCTGACTCACTAGAGCAAACAGTTTGGGCACCCAGTGCCAAGTTATTCAACTGACATTAGAGCCACCAAGCTCCGGAGAGGCCTTCCTATTCTGACTGACAAACAGTAAGTAGGTGGAACGGCAGTCTTCTGACTGAGCAGCCTCAAAGACAAGTTTACGAACTCAAATTATTTCATGACAAAGTATTTATGAGCAATAAAGAAAATACAGGCCATGTTTTACCCACCACGCATTTTTCTAACTCAAAGGACCACCCTTTGCAGTCTTCTCTGCTCTGCTAAAATGAAATGCCTTTCTTACAGGCGTGAGAGTAGATGGTGGACAAGACGGTGTGCGTGCGTGTGTGTGTGCGTGTGTGTGCGTATGTGAGCGTGTGTGTGAGAGAGAGAGGGAGGGAGGGAGGGAGAGAGTTTCAATGAGTTTACAACTTATTTTAATCAAAACTCTTAGTCCAGGGGCACCTCGGTGGCTCAGTCCGTCGAGCGTTCAAGCCTTGGTGGTCAGCCGCTCAAGTCATGATCCCAGTGATGTGGCAATGAGCCCCGCATCAGGCTCTGCGCTGGGCACGGAACCTGCTTTAAGATTCTCACTCTCCCTTTCCTCTCCTTCTCTCTCTCTCCCTCTCTTTCAAAAAAAAAAAAAAAAAAAAAAAAAGCCAAATAACTCTTGGTCCAACACTTATTTAAACATACTGCTACCTGTGACATTCACAAGTCCAGTTAAATACACCATCATCAATATCCATCTCCAAATTTAAAAGATGCACAGACATGACCCCTCCCCCGCCAATGGAATTATTATAAAGAAAATAATCTTCGGTTACCTTAAAGGCTTACTGATGACACCACACTCCAGAAGGAAGCAGGGACACGGGTGCCAGATTTAGTTCCTACCACAAGTATTCTATCTGTATCGGACACTTTCTTGAAAATACACGTTCTGTTCTCTGATTGCTTGAGAGAGAGAGAGAGATTTCCTTCTAGGTCAGGGTAGGGCTATCTATGGCCATGGGCCAAAGCTGGCTCACCGTTATTTTGCTAAATGAGGTTCTATTATAAGATAGTGACACCCCTTCATTTACCTATTGTCCGTGGCTTGCTTTTGCTACAAAAGCAGATGTGAACAGTTATAACAGACACCTTACAGACTACGAAGCCTAAAATACTGTCTGGCTTTTTTTTTTTTTTCCCCCAATCAGTCAAAACAAAACAAAACAAAACAAAAAAGGGAAAAAATGCAAAGGAAAAGAAAAAGAAAAAAGTTTGCTGACTCTTACGTGGGGTGATGCTTTTATTTTTTCCTTTAAAATTAGGTCGTGTATATTATATCCTGTCCAATACAAGATTTACAGATAGCTTTGAGCATTCTGTGGTAGACAGAGCTCTTGAGCTATATATAAGGTTTGGCTGGGAAAGAAAAGCATACCTAAAACTGTATTTAACAATGAAACTGTAATGCTCTGAATGGACACTCTGAGGAAACATCTTCTCCACATCCCCTATTATCCAAAGCTCTGAAGCAGAACTTCGTGTCTCATCACAGTCATTGGGAATTACACAGAGGGCTTAGTGAGGAAACAGTAATTGAAATTCAACCCACTTTCTATCTCTCTTCTTCTTCTTAACACGAAATTAGTTGGAAATTTGATGTATCGAGAAAGACATAATGAGTATCCAAGCTCCGGTACGGTGACATGAAATGGCACATAAATAAAAGAGACCAGGGAAAAGTGATACACAATTATGCAAAGATTGAGCCTCACATCTGAAAGATGCGGTATGTGGCTTTTATAGGTTCACAATCTCCCTTCTTGGAAAGACGCTGTAACTGACTTTATTACTACTGTTTAACAATCATAACAGTAGCAAGGCATCACTGCTGTTGCATGTTGCCCCTCAAAGATAACATTTGGAGGGTGCTTACTATGTGCTGGGCGCTGTGTGAAGCTTTTAATTTCACCACGACTCTGTGGGGAGGGTACTTCGGCCATATTGTTTTCGTAGATCAGAAAATTGAGGATGACAGGGAAATAAACATGCATGAAAATGACAAGTACTTTCATAGTTGTGGGATATTCACATACATTCAAAAGACTTACCATTCATACGTTCTTTCTAAATCATTCAAGATGAATATTGTATCAGAATCACAAATCAGTTTTTCCCCTCCCTGTGCCTCAAGAGGTAATTCCTTCATTACATAAAGTCTTAATTAAAAAAAAAAAGAGAGAAAAGAAAAGAATGGCCAAATATATTTTAAGATTATTCAGAAATGTGCTTGGCACAGAAGAGATGATTCATATTCAATAAATGTGACTTGAGTTGAATCTAAAATATTACTTATGGTAGCTAGTCAGAGTAATGGTGTTCATTCATTCACCTCTCCCTACCTCCGTGTCATAGGGTAGACCATTTCCACGCTGACTCTGGGCTTAACCATGAGACTTCCTTTAGCCAAAGGGTTAATAGCAATTGCGAGGGGGAACTGAATATATGCTTGCACGCTAAGGCTTGCCTCTCTTGCTGCTCTCAGAACCCAAGAACACCATGTGAACAAGCTCGGGCTAGCCTGCAGGGAAATGAAAGATCATGTGACCCAGCCAATAGCCAACCAACCATCAAATGTGTGAGTGAAGCCATGGAGGACTAGCCACCCCCAGAGCTGACCTGACAGTGGACCACAGAAGTAGGAGGCAGCCCAGTTAAAATCAGGCCAACTCAACCCAGCACCGAAGAACTAGCTAGCAGAGTCCTGAGTTAAATAGTTGGTTGGTACTTTAAGCCATTAAGTTCAAAGTTGGTTTATCACGTGGCAAAGTCAACGGATTCTCTACCCTCAAAAGGAAAGCAGGTTATTTTTGTCAGGGGAAACATGAAAACCATAGTCTTAAAAGAATGAAGATCTTTTACCCAGTCATTACAGGGAACACTGCTTCAGGGAACCCTTTTCAACTGATTTATGTGGTAGGTATATGAAGACAACTCGTCAAATTGGACAATGTGGCAGATGGCATTGGATTTATGTGTTATTTATGTAGCACATGCTTAATTGTCTACTTTGCTGTCCATCGTTTGCCCCTCTAGTAGATGGTTATTTATAATAATTGTAATGCTTTAACTGGCTGACACTCCAAATAGAGCCTTTTCCTTTGGATTCCTTTTTCCTTTTTCCAGGGGAAAAAAAAAAAAAAAACGAAGAAGAAAAAGAAAACAACAACAAACCGAACCAAACAAACAAAAAAACCCCACCAAAGCTCCAAAGACCTATTATAATTGTTTTACAGTTTCATTAGAAAACATCCTGTCTGTTATGCTCGCTTCCGGAAACTCTAATGATAATAGTGTTTGTTGCTACTGCTTAATTCCCCCTCAGGGTGTCTGCCTTTTACAGTTACAATTACAATTGGAAAGTCGTTCAACCACATGTTCACATCAATTTACCCATTAATTTATTTGACCTGTTAATCCATTAGTTACCCTCCCAGTAATCTATTAAACTGCTTAAAATAATATTTGCAGTCTCTAGTGTGGGATGACTTTGGGTCAAAGATGACGAATCCAAATTATTAATGATGAAGCTATTTTATTCATTTTGGAAACTTTGATAGTGCTATAAAGCAAACTGTGAATGCCTTCTTAATTACATGACTGCAGAAGAGCTCATAAAGTCCCATGATAGGGCAATAACTCATTCCTAGGCTCTTACTATCATTCAACCAGTTCATTCTACATCTAGGAAAATATGCTGTAAGACACATGTATGTTGGAGAAACACGAGGTGCTATGGGAAATTAAGTGGGAAGGCACTGGATTCTGCCCTGAAGAGATGGCCATTTGAATTGATGAGACAAATTTATAAAGCAACTACTTCTCAATCTGAAAGAAATCAATGCTCCTCTACCCACCTCGTAAGGGAAACACAGACGCCTGAACAAGCCCAGGAAGCACTGAGGGGATGGCCCAGCTTCTACTTCATGGTGCTACACCCAAACCTTACAGGAGACACGCCAACACTTCAGGGACTCAATCCAGCCACAGGTAAGAAAAGCAAATGATGGGGGCGCCTGGGTGGCTCAGTCGGTTAAGCGGCCGACTTCAGCTCAGGTCACGATCTCGCGGTCCGTGAGTTCGAGCCCCACGTCGGGCTCTGGCCTGATGGCTCAGAGCCTGGAGCCCGCTTCTGATTCTGTGTCTCCCTCTCTCTCTGCCCCTCCCCCGTTCATGCTCTGTCTCTCTCTGTCTCATAAATAAATAAAACGTTAAAAAAAAAATTTAAAAAAAGAAAAGCAAATGATGGCAACCGGGACCAACTAGAGAGCTTATACCCTGTCAAAGTTAACACCCCACCCCACTGTCTGGCCACTGCCGGAGAGGATCCTGGGCCCAAAGTTGCCAGATTTGATTTTTTTAAGCTAATATGGAAAATCTGTAACTATATGTGAAATCATTTCCTTCTGAAGTATGTGCAAAGTCTAATTTTTTAAAAAAGCTACACAAAAGCAGGGGCGTCTGGCTGGCTCGGTCAGTAGAGAGTGCCATTCTTGATCTTGGGGCTGTAGGTTCAAGCCCCATGTTGGGTATACTGATTACCTAAACATATAATCTTAAAAAAAAAAAAAAACTACAGAAAAGATGAATATCGAAGAATTTCCTTTTGAACATAGGCAGCGGGTTTGTGACTTCCGTGATAGAAAGCATTCTGGGATGAGCAAAGTATGGAGGAATAAAAATGTCTTGTGAATTCAGGCAAGGGGGGGGGGGGGGTCACTGTAGTTGGAAGGTCTAGGGTATTGTTAATGTATGTAATGGCCATCTGAACCCTATTAAGGTTATCTTTGGAGTATTTAAAGCCTTTATAATCAAAAAGGTAAAAGCAGAGTCTGAATTTTGAAGGTGTTTTTCTTTAAAGTGAGTTAGCCATTACGTTAGATGTTCCTGGTCTGTTAAGCATCTGCCCAATATCTTCACTGCTCTGCTTCTTGTTAGGGACTTCAGAGAGACAGACAGAGACGAGTGTAAACCCAGGTCAGACACAGACGATGGTAAAGTGACCCTTGACACTCCTGTACTTAATCAGACCAAGGAGTGTGCTAAGAAAAACACACACCGAGGTGTGGAAACCATAAAATATCACCAGGGAAATGAGAGAGCAGGGTTGGTTAGAAATGCAAGCCACCTGCTGATATTGTGCAAGTGATAGCAAGAGACAAATACGGACAGAAATCCCCAAGTCTTAAACCGACACCCCATTCCCTCCTTTTCACTTCCAAAACTGCTTCCCTTAAGCGATTAGATACGGCTCCTCCAAAACTTCCCGCCTCCGTCATCTCCCATCTTACTCCTGGCTGGGCTAACAGTCTTCCTCCCTCTCTCCCTCTCCTCCTGAGCTCCCCAAATTCAATCATGGAGAGATGTCAACCGTCTGCTTTGGAACGCCTTTCAATTAAGTTTTTAAAAATGCCAAAGGTCGGTGCTTAGGAACAATTTTTTACTGACAATCTAAAGTAACAAAGAGAAATTTCATAGATACAGGGAATCACTGCAGCTGTATTTTTAACTTTTCTGCATATTCCTCCAACTCCTCTACTGTACTGAGGCTAACCAGGCCGCAACATACTCCTCAGGGCTCTTGCCCCCCCAGATTCTTTCACAATTATCTTCCTCAACCTTCACAAGATTGTAAGGTGCTATTCTTATTTGGACCAGAGGAGGAGAAAACCGGGACTCAGCTATAGGAACGGCTCCCATCACGTAACAGGACCAGGTAACTGTTACTGATGTTTTCTTGTGTAGCAGACACCTTCTAATATATTTTACATGTGTTACGCCTCCATTTTTTTTTTAATATTTATTTTTGAGAGAGACAGACTGTGAGCAGGAGAGGGGAAGAGAGACAGACAGAGACGCAGAGTCCAAAGCAGGCTCCAGGCTCTGGGCTGTCAGCAAAGAGCCCGACGCGAGGCTTGAACCCACAAAGCATGAAATCATGACCTGAGCCCAAGTCAGACGCTCAGCAGACTGAGCCACTCAGGCACCCCTGTATTCCACTTTAATTAATCCTTACGACCCAGCAAGGCAGGTACTAAATTTTCCTGTGTTTTAT
Organism: Panthera leo; assembly: GCF_018350215.1. NCBI lineage: Eukaryota > Metazoa > Chordata > Mammalia > Carnivora > Felidae > Panthera > Panthera leo. Next base: position 141,032,694 of record NC_056687.1, on the reverse strand, counting down.
AGGTGACAAAACTAAGGCTCTAAAATATTGCCTCTTCACAGTGCCAACTTTGGGTTCCCGCTTCCAAATCTACTGTTCTTTTAACTCCGCTCTGCTTATTTTACGCACAAACCTTGAAGAAGTTCTACCACTTTTTCCATAGAGTAGGAGAGGATGATTCATTAGCCTTCCCCCAAATGACTCCAGCTTAAGTATTTCCCTTTTTTAGTGTTTCAACGTTTTGTTATGCTTTAGTAGGACCATTCTACTCCAGGATCTGGAATTTCTGTATTTTTAGACTCTCCTGAGCACTCAAAAGGATCCAAATACCTGAAAAAAATACATTCAATATAAGAAAGCACGCGGAAAAAATGAGGAGCACACACTTGCCGTCCTAAGTTCCTATATCCTCACTGGGGCTGAGTCTAGCAAATGTGGCTGTGACATTTCCAACGGCCAACATGGGAAGGAAGGATAATTCATTAGTAAGACGTAGTTTTTATAAATCCACGATTGAGCTCCAGTTCTGTTTCTGGGAACAAGGCCCCTCATATTCACATTATCTTCCGTTGGCAGTATTTCCTATCACTGGGAACACAAGCCCTAAGTGAGACCAGTACCAATGAGCATCCAACGACGTGACATTGAGTGAAGAGGCTGCCCACAACTTCACCGCTAGGCTAAGGGAGCCCAAGGTGCTTGCTCTTACAGAGCTCTTCTGAAGGACACCAAGGGAGGGCATTCCCTTCACAGGACTTCAACCAAGGTGGGCAGGATGCCTGGCCCCCTCTACATGACTACGTCTGAAGAGTTCATCATATTGGCCAGTGGTCCCTTCCGACTTTGCCAGCTTATATGCGCAGGGCACGGCTGTGCAGCAACATCCTCGAACTCCCTCTCGATCTACCCACCCTTTACACGTTCGGAATAATCCCTCACCAGCCCTTACCAGCTTTGGGTGTGCTTTCAGAATCTCAAGTTTCCGGAATGTTAAAAAAAAAAAAAAAAATTAGAGTATAAAACGGGCCGTGAAGAAGAGGGGTCTGATAAAGTAAGTTCTCTTTGACAGCCAGGTACCAAAGCAGATTCAAGAACTGTTGCAGGAGACAAACACTAACGATATTCCACAGCTATTGCTTCATGTGATATATGCATAAAAGGTTATTGCTCTTAATAAGGATTAGCAACGGACCGATTCGCTTGAATGTGTTTGATTTGAAAACTCCTATAAAATTTCAATCACCCTAGGCATAGCCTTCATCCAACCAAATAGGCAGAAAACACTCCCAAATTTTAACCTTAGTTTTCACAAAGGAGGGCTGATTGTACCCTATACAGTATAGGCAGTAAAATATCAGTGTTTTATACTGTAGTAAAAACTTAACTTGAAAGGACTCTGGTAATAACAGCAGCAACAAGCCATGTTAAACCGTTAAGAAATTTTCCAGGTCCCTTTTGTTCTACTCAGGGAACATTTGTCAGGTATGGAAGCCCTCTGCTGGTCAAGGCAGTATACAAGGCAATTCACTAGAATTCTGGAAAAGACTTTTTTTTTTCTTTTAAGTCCCCCCAACTTGCAGTTCTATTTGTCCCTGAATTTTCTTTTGAAGCTTAATTAAATATTGACTGAACCTAAATAAGCCGTCTTGTAAAGAGGAGTCATTTATTCTAGGTTCCTAATTTTGTTAGACATTTTCTCAAGGGGGGCATCTGTAGACAGAGAACAAGAAGTGTATGCTCTGGTAGGGACCCTTTCTCAGGCTGACCTGGGTTCCCCTCACCTGGTGCTTAGAAAATGTTTCTCCTCTGTGTTGACCGGTGAGACTTAGCCAGTTTTCTTGAATTCTTCGAGGCCACCATGTGTTTGAGGATTCAGAGGGTTTTATTCTAAAAAGTTATTGTGCTTCCTGAATTTGGTTCATTAAGCAAATAACAGCCATAATGTAATAGAAAATAATCTCATTCTCAGAGGAGGCTACCGTAAGGCCAAAGCAAGCTCGAGAAGGCAAACCACATCAAGAAGCCAAGAGCGTGACAAGAAGGAGGGGAAGCCATTAGGCCCTAATGCTTTGGACACAGCACAGCTGACCAAGGACGAAAATAGATGAGTTCCCAGCGTCCTGCCCCCTGTGAGAGCCTCTTTAATTCCCTGGCATTTATATTCATGCGCTCCTTTGTTTGCTATAGCAAAGGAACTTGTCTAGAGCTTAGCCCTCTTCAAAGAGCTAAGGGGTCAAGGAGAGATCTACCTTGCCCCACAAAGACCCAACTTTTCTCTTTAAAAAAGTAGAAACATTTAAAAACATTCAAGTTTTTTAAATAGTGCTTTTTAGGATTTTGAAAAAATTACAGTTGGCTGATCTCCACAAGTTGCTTACCTTTCTGTATATTATTTCCTTCCTTGAAAACGGGGAGGACAATAGAATCTACTTTATCAAGTAGTCATGATAATTCACTAGTGAATACATATAAAGGGCTTAGAAGGGTGACTGACACCTGATAATAGTCATTTCTAGCATTTAGTGTACCAGCTAAAGGAGTAGTTTTTAACCAGAGGTGATTCTGTTCCTAGGCAATATTTGGCAATGTCTAGAGATATTTTTGATTGTCATGACCGGGGTTGCCACTGGCATCTAGTGGACCAGGCATGTTGTTAAATATCCTACAAGGCACAGGATAGCCTCCAGCAAATAATTATCTGACCTAAAATGTCAACAATGCCAAGGTCTGAAAACCTTGATTTAAAAACATACTTTTGGGCACCTGGGTGGCTCAGTCGGTTAAGCGTCTGACTTTGGCTCAGGTCATGATCTCAGTTTGTGGGTTCAAACCCTGCATCAGGCTCTGTGCTGACAGTTCAGAGCCTGGAGCCTGCTTCAGATTCTGGGTCTCCCTCTATCCCTCCCCTTCTCATGCTCGCTCTCAAAAACAAACATTAAACAAATTTTTTTATACGAACATACTTTCAAAGACACTCTAAATGGAACACAACGTCTGTGATAGGTTTCTCTCTCTCTCTCTCTTCTCACTCACACACACACACACACACACACACACACACACACACACACACACCTTTTAGATAACCAAAATACTTTATTGTTCTAGACATTAAGTACATGGTGTTCTCAAGCCTCTATTTGGTAACTCAAATTAACCCTATGTGCCAGTCATGTGCTTTGTTGGTGGTCAAATGGCTTCTGGGAGCCTGTTTCCTGACCACCCTCAGCCCTCACCCTTTTGAGTTGGTCCTTCGTTTCCAACACTCAGACACCTCGATCATCATGAGAACTCCATGCCCCACCCTCCTCTTCACACTGATGAGCTTCACTGAATTCCTCTTTCCAAATGACCTGAAGGGTCTCAGATGACCCGTCACACAGAAATCATGAGTTATTACCTTTATTAGTAGAAGACTGCTTGATCTAAAAAACATTAATTCCGCTTTTACAAACTCTCTCAGATATAGAAAATGGCCAATTGTAATGTGATTTATCAATTTCATCATCAGTTAATACCTACAAAGCTGAGCAATGAAGCCATTAGGCTGTTAGGACGATTTCATTGAGAATGTGAATCTGTTGTTATTTCCAGTTATTCACTGCACAATATTTGTACAATATTTATTTCTGGTCTGGAAAAGGAGGGGAAATTAGAGCTGTTGTGTAACTACCCTAGCAGGGTGCCTAGCACAGTAGTTGCTCAATAAATATTTTTTGAACAATAGACCCTAGGTTCCCATTTATCATTAATATTTGTAAGAGCAAACTAGCTTCCCAAGATAGAACAAGGCTTTGCAGTTCTCGAAAAATGCTTTCTCAGTTCTTGTCTCATTTAAGGATTTTAACAAGACAGACTGCAAAGAACTACATTTGACAAGTAAGAAAACAGACTTAAGAGAAGTCCTCCTCTCTTTCTACCCCCCTCTCAGGCCCCAGTGATTGTTACTGTCAGAGATTCCTTAATCTGCTCTCTTTCCAGGTCAAAGTTCCCATTCCCAAACCTATCTTATGTTTATGTCAAGAGATGGTCTGCCTATCATCATCTGTTTTATTCTAAGGTTTATTAAAAAGAGAAAAACAGGGGCGTCTGGGTGACTCAGTTGGTTAAGCGTCCAACTCCTGATCTCAGCTCAGGTCAGCATCTCACAGTTCATGGGTTTGAGCCCCACACTGGGCTCTGCATGAACACTGTGGGGCCTGCTTGGGATTTCCTCCTCCTTCTCTCGGGGCCCCCTCCCACGTGTGTGTAGGCTCGCTCTTTGTCAAAATAACTAAAAAAAAAAAAAAAAAAAAAGAGAGAGAGAGAGAGAGAGAGAGAATAGTCAAATTGATAAATTTATATCATTAACCCCCAAATACATAGAAATGTGGAATGTTATGGGACACAGAGTGGGGGAAAATATCTGGAGGCCTAATTCTCAACTGGAAGCTGCAATTTTCTATGCTTTTACATACTCTATGGTTACAGCCACATGGTCAAAAATTATTTCACCCACAGCATTTTATTTTAGGTTTGTTCCGATCGGGAGCAAGAGGTTATAACAATCGAATTTAGCATACCCAGAAGACTCCCACAATTTTCTATTTCCCATACTGTCTCCTGCCAATACCCTCTCAGACGTGTTCTTCCCCAAGCCCAAATGTACGTATAATAAGCATGTGGGTCCACATGCACAGACACAAACCAATAGGATGCCTCATCAGTTGAAAAGAATTGAGCTCATCATAGATTGGACAAAAACCTTTCTAGTAAAATGGGTTTTCCCTAGAAGTCAAACTGTTTTTCCCAGGACACATTGCAACATTTGTCCACTCTGATGCGTAACTTACTCTAGCAGATTGTACTATACTGACATATTCCTCCAATGTGTCAATTTCAAAACACATATCTAAATAACACTTTGAAGGCAATCTTCTGATGTTCAAAGATCCATGCAGTAAAAACTCCAATGTTACTATGACATGAGTGTCCCCCCCCTGAAAATAGACCATACACCATTATAATTAATAGACACTCAGGTTCAGAACCTGGGGGAAAAAAACATGATTGAAATTAAAAATGATCTCCACACGGTCAGCATAATCCTTTCTTTTGCTGTGATTTATTGATCTTTCAGTTCCTATACCATTCCTTTCACGGTTTCGCCACCGTCTTAGTGTTTACGGATAAACTTGGACCCAAATTTTAAAACCAATTATCAACTGCCAGATCTTGAATTAGTCTAACTTCTCTGAATGCCATTTTGTCAACTCTAAGAGTATAAGGTAATACTCTTGATCTTACAACAGGGTTCTTGTGGAGATGAAATAAGATGAATATAAATTAAGGGCAAGAACATAGTAGGTACATTCTCCTCTGCCTCACTCCCCTTGTTCTTTTTTTTTTTTTTTTTTGATCAACATTAAAAAAAAAAAGGTCACTGTAAAATTACTTTCTTTTGTTTTTATAAAACCAGGCACCTTTGAGACTTAAAATATTGTTAGAAAAGACGTGAGGGGGACCTGAGTGGCTCAGGTGGTTAAGTGTCCGACTTCAGCTCAGGTCATGATCTCACAGTCTGTGAGTTCGAGCCCCGTGCTGGGCTCTGTGCTGACAGCTCAGAGCCTGGAGCCTGCTTCGGATTCTGTGTCTCCCTCTCTCTCTGCCCCTCCCCTGCTCATGCTCTGTCTCTCTTTGTCTCAAAAACAAATAAAAACATCTAAAAAAAAAATTTTTTTTTAAAAGATATGAAAAATCTCAAATGCAAATCCTGGTGTGTATGTCCAAAAGAGGGACAATACAGTGTTCACGGCCAAAAGATCTTAAACCACCAGGCATCGAGAAACGGCTCATTACCAAGTATCAATTTTGTTAACTCTAGGACCCTATAAATTCTCTTAAATTAACTGCATGGTTGGTGTCTTTGCTGACCCTAGTGACAGTCTGGATGAAGTTCACCCCTCACATGTAAGGCAAATACCTCTGCCTTTAGTCGTCCTAGAACAACGGGGACGTTTACCACCGATTAAAAAAACAAAAAAAGAAAACCCCCAAAGAGCAGCATGCATGTCTAAAAATCAGGATGTGAGAATTTTAATGATTCTTTGTGGGGTTTTTTTTGTTTGTTTAATTAAATTGCGTTTACGGTCGCATTGGCAGACGTCTGGGAACCAAATGGCTAATTAAGAACAGAAAGCAGTTTTCTCTTTGCCTTTATTAGAGGGCATATAAGGAGAATGAGTTTTGAGTCAACTATTAATTCTCAAGCTGACTGGGTGCTTTCTGATGACTGAAGAAACCTTGCAGTTGGCTGAGGACGCCACAAGTCCTCCTCACTTTCCGTGGCATTTTTAAGCAAGCCCAACACATGACACCTTTTGCTGTGAATGCCAAAGTTAAAAAAAACTGTCAGAAGCTATTGAGTGAGGGCTCCCAGGGTCCTGCCAGTGGCGTGAAGTTAATGACTGTCGGATGTTGAATTCTCAGGGATTTTGGTGAGCCATTTGTTTATTACAAGTTCTATTATGTAAACTTACAATTACATTATATTAAGACAAAAGTAATTATCAAAATTCATTTACTGTTTTTTTCTATTTAACTATACTTTGTGTTTGTTTTGCATTTTACTATTATTTGGGGTTTCTTTACATCTTTTTTTAATCTGCAAGGTAAAAGCACGTATGATGGCATAAGGACTCGTGATTATGCTGGAGACCGGAGTCATTTTTTGCCCCACCTACCCACTCTGCTCAAGACATTGAATCTGCTCCCATCACAGGTCACTTGGGCATCCACCTTTTTTCTGTGACTGGACTCTCCCCACAGACAGGTGAGGCGGGCACCTGACCCGATAGCAGCCAATCCGCTGGCTGGCCACTGACCCGGGTCATGCGAATGGCATACCATGAGGTTCGCAGAGATACGTTGGTCCAGAACATCCTTGGCTTCATACTGAGTCTGCAATGCACAGTGGCTCTTATTCTGGGGCCCTTTGTATCCCTGCCCCCACTTCCCCACATGTACTCCTATGATTAAGTATTTTCATCTGTGATACCCTGAATGCCCTTCCTTTTCATATAACCGGATACAAATTGAAGCAGTGACTATACAGATTTGGGGAGAAAATAGACCTAACGCAATCATCCAGAGCATAAGTTTTTAAATCATATTAAATTCTAGAACGAACCTAATAAGGAATTATTTTGATCGATCATTCTTTCTGCAGGGAATGGAAGGAAAAATATTAACTTACGTCCATAGCTCTGAGAACTCTAAGCACTTAATTAATCCTATCAGAAAACAATTTTTATCTTAGGTTTCATTTGACTAAGGGATTAATATTGTGCTTTAACTAAAAAGTCAAATTTCTCTGCCTTTAAAGAGCTACAAGCACTATGTACAACATTCTTATCCACTAAAATGAGGGACTGTAACATTTCCTGGACATGTATTAAATGCCAAGCCCTGCTCCTGACGCTAAGTAGAGAGGAAAGGGTAATTGTGCCCTTTTAGTTATTTCCCTTCTAATTGGAGATAAAGACATGTATACAGACCATATTTTCTTAAACAATTTGAATGTCTTATCACATATATGACAGCACAGAGGGGGCAAGCCATCTGGCAGAGAAGCAACGTGGGTTGGGGAACACCAAAGGAACATTTTATGAAGGAGGTAACATTGAAGTGGAGTCTTGGGCAGTGAATAGGTGTTGGCCTGGGGATGAAGAGCACGTCTGGCTGTGAAAAATGTCATGGGATGAGAGGGAAAATAGTTTGGGGTGGGTGGAGCAGGAGTCCAGGAGTGAGAAAAATTGAACGAAGCAGACAAGGGCCACATCATGAAGACCCGTCTGACATCCACGGGGGTCAAACATTTACCCCGAGGGGTTTAAAGGGTAATAACTGGGGTGCCTGGGTGGCTCAGTTGGTTGAGGGTCCGACTCTGGCTCAGGTCACGATCTCATGGTCCGTGAGTTCGAGTCCTGCGTTGGGCTCTGTGCTGACAGCTCAGAGCCTGGAGCCTCCTTCGGATTCTGTGTCTCCTTCTCTCTCTGCCCCCACCTCCCTACTCACTCACTCTCTCTCTCTCTCTCTCTCTCTCAAAAATAAACATTAAAAATAAAAATAAAAATAAAGGGGCAACAATGAAGGATTTAAGATCATTCTTATACCGGTGGAACGGAAGATGGTGGGAGGGGGCCAAATCAGCTATAGGAATTTCCCTATTACCATAAGTAGGCAACAGTCAATTGGATCCAGAATAAGGAAGTGCAAATAAAAAAGTATGAAGATAATACACATGAGGTATTTAGAAAAGAGAATGGGCAGTACCTGGTGACACATTATTATACAAAGTACAAGAGAAAAGTGTAATATTCCCACATTCTGCCTTTGCCATCAGAGTCAAAGATGCTACTATATTCTGATCAGTGGATTTAACGGTTTCAGCAAGAATTTACTGCTAAGCCCAAGCAGGATCAGCATCAGCTGAGCAGACGGTAAGAAGGGGGCGGGGAGCTCAACTCTGTTCAGTTAGGTTCAGCTGAGTTTTCTAAAAGAGTGACTATTAGTTAAGTCCATCACCCATGGAGAAAAAAAAGTTGATTATTAATAGTATTTCTAGCAAAACTATTTTGGTCTCAAGAGCAGCGTGAAGGCTGAATTATCCAAATTGTCTTTGGAGATCGACACATGAGTTCATACATGCTTTAACTCATCCACACCAAAAGCTTTGCCTTAATCTCACTTTGCTCCCGCAATGGATGAGTTGAACCAACACCATCCAACTGATGTGGCAATTGCTGCACAAAGAAATGGAGACTAGACTTAACACAAAGAACTCTTAGGAGGAGGTGGTTATTGACCCTTGAGGAGTATGCAAGAAGATTATGGCTTTGTTTAGAGCTAGGATCCTAGAACCAGGGTCTTGATCTATAGAAGTAAAATGAAGCCGAACTTGAAAAAGCTGTCTAGAAAATTCTCATTATTAGCGTACAACTTTCCTGGGAACCTCCAAAGAAGGTAAGCGATGAGCTGTACATCTCCTACTATTTGAATAATTTTGTTCTTGGAAATCCCACGAGGAGTCATAGCTTTACTCAGAACCAGTCCCAGGGCTTCCCTTTCCTAATTCTGATTGCATACACTGGACTTTTCTCTCTGCCATTTGGTCACTCTCCCAACAGAATCTTGAAACCAACTGGAAGAACATTCAAGGAATTCTCTGCAATTGCGTAGACTGACAACGCTGATGGGGGCCTATTTTAACCAAAGGCTTCCATGAGTGTCCAATTGGTGAGATTTTATAAATGCTTTGGGTTTGTTGTTGTTGTTGAAACCTCAAGGGGCTGTGGTTTTACAATTCTCAAGTAAGGACAAATATGTTCTCCTGGGTTTCAAGAGCCCTTAGTCCCTTTCTGGAACTCATGGAACAAGCCACCACTCTTCGAGCTGCTCCTGTCTATTTAGAAGATAGATTTGTATTTCTGTTTTGGCCTCTGTAGTGCTCTGTCCAAATCCTACTTCAGAAGGGAGGCCTTCACAACCCCTGCTGCCTGCAATGTTGGTTGCTCTTGGCTTTTGGCTCAGGCCCTCCCTGATGGTTTGTTTCAGAAGGCTGACACCTTGGTCAATGTCACTCCTTCTATACAGAGGCAGCTGGCATCAAACGGCTGGTTGCCGTGAAGTATAGAGACCTGAGCCCTTTGCCTCAGTTCTGGACCATTCAAAAGAACAATACCAACTCCGTAACTCCTTGAGGGATTGACTGAGAACCACACTGGATCTTACAACTGTACTGAATTCCTCCTTCCACCTAATCCGGTCTTGCCTATTCTCTCATAGGTGAAATCCTAGGGCACATGCCAATAACCTTCCTGTGCGAGTGTAGAGCTGACAATCTGTTTCCTGGGGAAGTAGACTAAGTCCACTGCCGAAACCTCTGTGTGAACGTGCTCCATCGCTGAAATGTTAAGAAGATCCACTGTATCAGCCTCTACCAATTCAAGACCAAGTTAAGGATATTTCCATGCTTGCGGCTTCAGTTCAACCTTTTTGACACACATTTTGTCTGTGTGTTCCCTTCCCTGGGTACAGTTTTAAGCAAACAGACTGTGGCTGGGGTTACAACGACAAGGAGCAAACAGCTTGGGGCCAGGTTTCAGGTTCTGGTTTCAGAACTAGGTAGGATTAATTCGCACCTCCGGAACTTTCAAGAGGTTTAACTGCCTCAGCAGTTCTAGAACAGTAAAACTTACACTCTTCATAGAAGGGTTGTTAAAAAGACACTTGTTGAGTGTCTTCTACACACATACACACTTTTTTTTTTTTTTTTTGAGAGAGAGCGAGTGAGCAAGCATGCGTGCAAAAGCACACACATGAGCTGGGGAGAGGGGAAATCTTAAGCAGGCTTCATGCCCAGCATGAAGCGCAATCCCATGGCCATGAGATCATGACCTGAGCTGACCCAAAATCAAGAGTGGGATGCTAACCAACTGAGCCACCTTGAGTGGCTTGAGTGCCTTCTATATATTTACCCTCTAAATTTCTTATGTAATCATGACAATCCACTTAAGAAAATATCTGTATTTGACAAATGAGAAAATAGAGATGTGGAGAGATTTCTAATTATCTTCTTTGTCCCTGCTCTTCCCTTACCTGGCCCAGAATAAAAATAAATGTCCCTCTTAATTATTTTTCTCTACTTGTCCCCAACTTGGAGAAGGGACCCAAACTCTACTACATTAACAATAATGACCCCTCATTTTTTCTTTTCTCTCTTGCACCTGTCTCTAATGGGGTGGGCTGAAAAGTCACTTCACATGTCGGAATCCCCCGTTTGTAAATTCTTGGAATTGTCAGTTATAAAACTTTGAGCAAATCACAAGCTCTCTGTACCCCAATAGCTCGTCATCTCTAAAATGAAGGAATTGAATTTGTTCCTCCATTTTCTAAAGCTGCCCCAAAGAACACATCTTGACTTCTGAATTCTTCATGATTTCCTGTGGCTTCTAGCAAAATCCAGGACTCAGTTGCTCTTTAATGGCCCATAAGATGGGGTCTGAGTGTTCAGGCTATCAGAAGTAACAGTGCAGAGGAAATAGGACTGCACTCATCTTCTTACCTGTTCATTCTACAAAGTCCTTTCCAGGATCCAGACCAGTGGGCACATGACCAATTTCAAGATGACTTTTTCAAGGTCCTATCTCACTATCATTTTATAAAGTGCTTAGATCTGCTGAAATTGTCCATTGTCATCTTAAGAATCAAGTGGATTCACCACGTGTTAAGAATATCTGGAATTCGAAAAAATACATAGTGGGATCCATTACAAGAGCAGGGATGAAAAACAGGGAGGCAGAAAAGACAGGGGGACACAGAGATGGGAACAAGAGATAGGGGTTGGGGTAACAACAAGATGAATAGAAAGGAAGAAACAAGTAAAATGAAAATGAACCAAAAGGGGCAAAGCGGGTCTAAGTACAAAAAAAAGGACAGATGAAACCCGTATTTATTGTACAATAAAGAAACCTCAGCAGTCCACTGTCTACCCTCTTGCCCCCCGGCACAGGCAGTACACATTCAACCCTCTGAAGAAAGTTAATCTCCCAGACAAGAAGTCAGGTAGGAAATCGAATGGGCGTAACACATCATAAATGTGATAAGAAAAAAGTCTGGAAGAGTAAGAATGCATACAGAGTGGGAGTATTGCAAAGAAGAGTTCTATTTTTGATTTTGACAGAAGAATTGTTTTCGAAAAAAAAAATCTGTAATTTCCTAGGCACAAAGGCCTCTTCTGACATATGAGATCATTTATCTACTATCTATTCAGTGTCTATCTATCATCTAGCTATCTATCATCCAGTTATCTCTATGGCAACGATCACCATGGCACGTAGGTGTTTTGACATCCCAGAACCAAGCTTCCAGTTCATGGGATCTGCTGCCTAAGGTGAACACAATGCAAAGAACATGTTCTTGTGTCCTTCCCTGAAACGCACTGGTATTTCAAAGGTAGTATTTCCAGAAGACTACATTGCTTAGCAGTGTAAAGTAAGGCTCTGGCCCTTTAAAGTCTTTGTAGCCAAGATGCTTCAATTTATTTTAGAAAACTTATCAGGTATAGATTGCTTTTTTAGGTTTTTGCTTCCTGATTTTCCCCTTTTTCCTCCTCTCCTTTTGAATATGCATTTCTTCCTCCCACTGTGCCTGCTGGCAAACTTCCAAGGATTTTTATCAAATGTTCTAGGGAGTGAATTACTCATTTTAGGTTATTTAAATAAAAGAGACGCATAATACCACTTCTCCTTCAAATTTCGTGAAACCCTGCCCGTGAACTCGTTTATCTACGTGCATCTATATGCCCCCGATCCCCAGCTCGTGGTTTCTATTATTAGTCTCTCTCTGGAAGAGGCCACAACTAAAGGGAGTCGATTTGACACCAAACAACCAAAAAGATTTTGTTTTGCTGTGATGTTTTGTTTCTGTAGTAGGTGCTGTCCATTCTTTCATAATTAATGTGCACGGTGAACGATGCTAGGTACCTAACTTACTGTTTCTGATGCAAAGAAATCAGTTTGACTGTGGGGCTTCGTTATCTTTTAATATAATGCAGCACGTTGCATGTACCATTTGGGGAAATTGAGGACTGAGTTTAATCATGTCTTTGTAACGAATCCATCAGGGAGAAAGGGAGGAAAGAGGGCAAGAGAAGACAATGAGAGACAAGCTTCCAAAAGCAGGTATGCAGAACAATCTTTGATGGCCATCGGTCTAATAAACAATTACTGAGCACCTACTGCGCCCGGCACTGTGCTAGAGGCTGAGATCAGCCAAGTTCATACAATCATGCCCTTACAGAACTGAGAGGCGAGGCCACTTAAATTCTAAGGGTGAAGGGCTATTAGGTGGTAAGGACTGGGTGGTGGTGGTGAACAGAATGCATTTTAGATAAGGAAAACCTAGAAAATATTTCTAGAAGAGGTCAAAGACAAGTTTAAAATCTCAGGAAATCTGTGTGCGTTTAATTCTGTAAAGTTGGGGAAAACAGACCCAGTTAATATACAAGGAAAGTATTATTTACAATACATTTCCATAATCATTGTTTAAATTTAAACACTGAGAGAAGCAAATGTTACTTTTTAAAATGGAAAGTTATGGACAAGGCTCAATTAGTTTTTTCTGTCTGGCTAAACAGATGGTAAAATATTTTGATAATTGCCCCTAAATACAGAATTGCAATGCACCACATACAGCCTAAGTATTTTACCATGTTTCCCATATTCTGAGTTTTCAGAAGCTATGCTCCCTAACAAAGTAAACGTGAATCAAATTCCCTTTTTCTTCATCTCTAGATGATGAACAAAAACTTTGATAAATTGTTTATCCTGAATACTTTTATGCATGTGAATAAGAGAACTGAAGGTCCTAAGGAGCAGCATCTCTATTCTTGTATCCTCTAGCCCCTTTAGGAAGTCGGCACTGGCTTTCTACTGACTAATGATTTTCACTCTCTCAACTATCTTTAGACAAGTCCCTGTGGATCAAATCAAAGTCAGGTGTTCCAGAGTAAGTGTACCAGAGGTGGGCCCCATAGCTCTACAAGACATTCCCACCAGAGGGCTGTAAGCAACTATTGGGTCCCTTTTCCCATGGGACCCAAAGCTCTGTCCTTGGGAACACTAATCTCACAAAACCTCCACGAGCATTTTATTTCACTCCTTTAATTCTCAGAAGACCCAGATAAGCTAATTTGCTTCCTTAGGTGTCTAAAGACTCCTAAGCCTTGAGTCTGGTAGCAACCCCTTCATGCTTTTATGTTCTGATGCCCTGATTCCAACCAGTTCCCAAGGGACCATCGTTTTCCCTTTCTGCATAGGCTGTCTTATACCTGGACCCTCCTTTCTGCCACCCCTCCTAAAGACTTGGCTACACCATGAACTCGGCCCCAGGCAATGATGATTAAGAGATGGGCAAGGTCATCACTGATTGGTAGGTATGAGCACATAACCCCACCCCCTAGGACAAGATTGTCTCTCTGCCATTCACATAGCTCCTTCAATGGTCTTAACTCTGCCATGACCTGTTACTATAGAAGTCACTGAAAAGGCATTTGCTCCAGAAGGAGTGACTACTTCTCTCTCTCCCCCTTATCTGTACTCTGCTCTTCAACTACATGTTCTTCAGGTCTCTGACTTCCTCTTCCTGTAACTGGGCTTGGTGTCCCTCCAACATATGGACACCGCACTTCAAGCAGCAGACCAAATCGAAGCTCCTGGAAACGTCCAGTGGACTGGTGGTTCTCAAACTTACATGTACAGCAGAATCACCTGGAGGGCTCATGAGGACAGATTCCTGGATCCCATGCCCATCGTTTTCAGATTCAGTATGAGCGCATGTCCATTTCTAACAAGTTTCCAGGTGATGGTGAAGCTGCCTGTCCAAGGACCACCGTGAAAACCACTGTTCTACACCGTGCTTTCTCCGTATTAATTGCCTGTGGCATACTCAAGCTCTCATCTATGCAATAAAACCCCCTTTCCGTTTTCTTTTTCGCCCAATCACCCACTTTCTCTTCCAATTTTTCTTTTGCTGCTTCTTCCTTTCCTGCCCATGCCTACAGCCTCCAGTCACCCTGCTGGGCTTTGTTTAGCTGCATTCAAAAGCCGACAGGACAACAACGGCTTCCATCTCTGGCTCCATTATGCTCACCTCTAACATACCAGCTAGAGCTGCACATTCTGCCAGGCAAACTCATCTGTGGTATTTCAAATGCATTTCGTGGACCAGAATAAACTAGCATATTTGAGCAAAGCCGTGTTCTGGATATATTAAAGTGTAAAAACTGGCATGAAAATCAGGTCTCATGTAAACAGGAGATTATTATTACTTAGCATCCTATAATGTGCCCATCATATGGATCTCTAGGGCATTTGCAAACCCATTTTTACATAATTATGTGGAGAACATGTATTTTATATGAGATGGTGAAATTAAATACAAAATAGGGCATTTTGAAATGGCTGTAATGTTTTAAATGAAGAAATGAAACTGTTTCGAGACATATGTAGGAGAGAAAATTTATAGACAGCCGTTTTTAAGAGGCTCTATTAATTCCAAAGAAAACACAGGATGAAAATGAAATACCCCAAGAATAAAATAAGAGGTCTCCCATAAAAATCAGTCTATGTGATTCAAGTGGTTAGGCTTGCCTTCTAACAATGTGAATTCTACAGTGTGATGCTCGCCCACATTAGCATCTCAATGGCACAATATTTTTGTTACACACTGTTGCAACTGCTGCAATCTGCCCCTTCACTCTTCCCTCTGATCTTGGGTGCGTTCCAAAGGTACGGTAATATGGCTGGCTGGTGACTCGTGCATCAATTTCCTACACCTGTGCCAACCCAGGCTCGTATTTTCCACCCAGTTGCCGGATATTGGAGGAAAAATTAAAGGAACAAATCAAATTCATCATGTGTCCATTCAGAGGCATCCAATTTCGAAACTCGCTTTGGGAATGGACGGGCGCTCTATTCTATCTCAGAGGCTCTCGTGTTATGTCCTGCACCAGGAAAATCCCAGGGATGCTTAAAAGGATCTGCATAGAATTAAGATCAAGACTCAAGGCGTATATATTCTCATGTTCATGTTTAACAGTAATACTTCATTTTTAATTTTTTAACATGTGTCCTTACCAGAGTATAAAGATACAGGACATCATTTTACCATCTTTAACTGCCAGAATGTTAGGTATTTCGGCAATTTGCCTTTCATCCAATTTGGCCCTCGATTTCACGTGCACCCTCTTCCCACTCGGTGAACCTCTTCACGCAATCTGCTCTGGAGAAGAGCATTACATTTTTTCCATACTCGAGAAAAAGTTCTTTAGGTATGTTCTACGATGTTCTTCCCTTCCTTGGGGTCATGTGCAACATGGCTACCGCCCCCTCAGGGAGCTAACCTTCTGCCACCTAAGGTGGCAGAGGTTTCCCAGGTTGGTGGGCAGCTGATTATTTAGAAAGAGCGTGAAGCAGGGCTGGGAAGGCCTCAATCCTCGAGCAGGATCAGGGCATATCTCTCTGAACTGGCTTTTCAAACAGATGACAATTAAGAGGGTGTTTTCCCTACAGGAATGGACAGGAGGTGATTATAGGGGTGATATGGATGGGACATTAAAGAACACGAAGTCACAGAATTTAAGTATTTTTTCCCTCTTAAATTTTCTTTCAGCCTTGATGAAGCAAATAGAGAAGAAACCCCGGAGGTTTCCTAGCCTAAGATAAAGGGATCCAATGGAAACATCTTTCTAGCTTCTTTTCATCCACACACCATGCGGTCAACTTTCCACATCTAGCAGAGGAAGAAAGCAACGTCACCCACCTAGAAACAGAGAAACTGGGACTTGAACCCAGAATTTTGGTCCTATCTGTGTTTCTCATAGTTGTCTCCAACTTCTCCCCCTTGTATGGATTTCTCTGACCTCACTGTGGGCGGAGAGGTCTGCTTCTGTAACTGGTGTTCCTTCAAGGATACATTGAGACTTTAAGTCCTAAGAGGGCACTGCTTCCTTCTCAAATATCCTTTCAACATATTTTTTTTTATGTTTATTTATTTATTTACAAGGAGAGCCTGAGTTGGGGGGGAGAGGGCAGAGAGAGAGGGAGGGAGAGAGAAAATCCCAAGCAGGCTCCACGCTGGCAGCGCAAAGCCTGACACAGGGTTCGATCTTATGAACCTCGAGATCATGACCTGAGCAGAAATCAAGAGTCACATACTTAACCGACTGAGCCACCCAGGTGCCCCTCAACCATCTTTAATCATCTGAGCACAATTCCTCAGGTCCGCTAGCCTGAGAGAAGAGACTTGAGTCAGGATCCAAAGGAGGCGCATGGGATTACTTGGACTATGGTAAGGACATTGAGTGGGTACATGCCATTCTACATAGAACGAAGAATCATGCTAAGGAGATGTACACGTGTGTTACTTATCACCTTTTGAAAAAAACCACACGTAACCTTTCTGATATGTTTAAGGATGATGCTTTATTAGGATAATGAAACCAACCACACCACTCTAAGCCCTCTAGGCTAAGTGGAGAATCTTTGCCACAAACCACCATTACTGATGGTTATCCTGTGTAAATGTGCCTTTCTTGCAGTCATAAAATGCAACAAGGATGTACATGTTTTCACGGAGTAGAGACGGTGTCAGTATATAGCCTGAGGCTCCCTTAGCCTGACTCCATGATTTACACATTCTGTTTCTCAACATGGAGCATTGCTCAGACATTCCTCTTCAAACATAAAATGTCTGAGATTCCATCAGGTGGATTGTCCCCCAAATATCCTGGTAAGCTTACAGTCTGTTTTGTTACAAATGTGCAATTGTAAAACAAATTAGCACTATGGGATTGGTAAATAGAGGAATGAGGCCATCTTAAGGAAGTTATATAGGGTCACATATGACTTTTCCCAATACGTTAATAATTTTTAGCAAACAATAGTTGAACATGAGATATTCCAGCACAAAAATTATTGATAAATATTGTACTATACACCCAATGTACCCATGTTCCTCAATTTGGCCATATGCCTCATCTTGGAAAGGCTAATTATGTGGTGTACCCCATGAAATTTGAGTTCCTTAATTCAGCCGTCTCAGCCCTACCAAGTTACTTTCACTTTTTCAAGGAACATTCCATCAATAATTTACTCTTTAAAGAAGGCTGATGAAGTATGTCTTTTCAACAGCACGAGTAATTCTTAATTAGGTTTATTTATGGTAGGATTACAAAGTTGCATATCTTTGGAGTGGTCTATTCTGACTGTATTTTGCCATGAGCCTTGCCATTATTAATGTGTCATTTTCCAGAACTCCAGTTTTTTCCAGGGTTGCATATATTGTGTTATAGCAGAAACATCTGTGTTAGCTGTAGCTTGGTAACCCTATTTCCAACAACATTCTTCCAAGCAAACACGTAGTACTCTCTTCACTATGTGCTGACTGTCCCCACTGCTTCTTAATTTTTAAAGGCAAGAGCTTGGCCATGCTATTATTACTCTGAACTGGCCAACTTCTAGTGAAAACATTCAATTAAAAAAAATTGTCCTCTAACTATACAACTAGTTCAATTACAGCCATGCTTAAGGGGTAGTATAGGGTTCTCAAGATGGCTCGAGATGTTAGAGTCTGAGGTCCAAAGGGAACAGTAGCATATAAACTTCAAGAATGAAATAGTGTCCGTTTGAAAGCAGAATATTAACCACTACACTGGCTTCCTTGCTTACTATCCCTGAGCCCCTTGGAGGCCGGACTTTAGAGAGTAATACCCTAGGGAAATGTCAAAGGTGTCGGGAAGAACAAGAAATGCATCTTTGTTCAGGCTTGTGGTCTGGTTAGAGGCCAGGATATGAAGATATTGCAGTGACCAACCAAGAGAACTTCCTTTTAGTTCTTGGCAAAGGAGGATCACGAAGAATAAGATTCTGGCAATATACTGGCTCAAGGAAGCCATCTTGCTTTAATACATTTGCAATTGATAAAACAAACATGCAGAGCAGTAACTTTAAGAAAAAGGTGCTTCACGATCATTGCTGGTTTCAAGGTCTAGATAGTTGGGCTCCAGGAGATGATCGTCAACCAAGCACCCCCTTCAAACTCCTGGGGGCAACACTTGTTTCACGGAGATGAGCCGATATGGAAGTGTGCCATACACACAGACACACACCAGTTACCCTGATCTAGTTTCGTTTCAGTCCCTGGGGATCACATGTTACCCAAAGGCTGATGTAAGCATTCTCACCTCAACGAGTATACAGATCCCATTGAAAGTTAGAAAGTATTATGGCTCCCCTTGCAATCTTGACAGATTATTACATAAATGAGCACCAACAAAGTCCTCTCCCACCATAAAACCAAAAGGTTTACCAAGAAAAAGCTGTAAGATTGTAAAATAAATGAAAATGACCACCCATCTTCCATATAACGGGTAATACTAGTTTACTGAAACGATATCACTGTTCCCCATGGGAATGTGGCCAGACTGGAATGGCAGTTTTATGGTATTATCCCAACACCAAGGTTTTGTGCTCTGTGTAAATTAGTTTTTTGCACTCCAGTTCTCAATTTATACCACTCCAAAACCTTATTATTACTGAATCTTCACTGGCACAAACACATGATCTCCGTATTTAGTTTGCCACTGTTCCTCCCTGAATAATGCTCTAAAATTAAATACTAGTTGGCACTAACGTGATCGTAAACAGCATCACAATATGGTCATCCAGATGATCACAAATACGCTCAGATCCATTCTACTTAGATTACCAATGCAAAAAACAAACAAACACACAAACAAACAATACAGAGGAACTCACCCAAGGAAACTCAGCAACCCTCCAGAACATACCTAGAGACCCAGATTTAAGGACCATCAACTTAGCAACGAAGTATCTAAAAGAACCCATACCCTACAAGTGTGAGCAACAGACCCACCCGTCAGATGTTTCTGGGTTCCAATTCCATGTCTATCACTCCCTTATGATTTTTGAGCAAGCTGTGTCATCTCTCTTAGCTTCAGTTTCCTCATCTGCAAAACCACAAGTGTAGCACTCATACAAGAACACAGCAGTATGGATTAAACGAGATAATGCGAGTCAAATATTAATACACGGTAAGGCTTTGGTAAATGTTAGTTATTTCTGTGATTTTGCCAACATTCCTTCAGCAATTATTTGCTGTGTGTCAAGCGCTGAACTTTGTGCTGGGGACCTCGTTAGAAAAGAGAATTTACATCCTCAAGGGGGATCAAAGCGTATGGAAAACAGGAGAAAACAGGACAGTAGGATACATGTGGCATGCTAGAAAAGATGTGCAAAGTCCACTTGTTACCTGGGGTTTTTTGCCTATCCGCTGGTTTCTTGCCATTTTTAAACAACAATCCAATCTGATCTTAAGTCTGAGTGAACTAAACAAGGACGTAAGTTAGGTTTTCCAAGAGCTCTGATATAGACAATCACTGGCACATGCACGACTTCATGATTTCCAGGTAAAGGGGTGAGTTGGGAGCTCCCCCTTGACATGATTTAAGGTCCCAAAGCTCCCCTGACCACTTCAATCAACATCTACCATAGCACTATCTTCCTGGAGTGTTACACAGAGTTTTAGGTATTCATATTGTGATTCACTTTTGCTTGGAATCAGAACTACTCCCCCACCCCCTTTCATTTTGCAAGTTCAAATTCCAGAATGTCTGATATTGAGATTAAAGTCCTTTCTAGAAATCTCCAGCTTCTACAGCATGACCATAGCAAGTGACCCCAATGAATGCTAAGTTTTCAAACTCACAGCAAGGCTGCAGATCCTAATCTTTGATAGTCTGTCATTCCATTCTGCTTATTCAGAAAACGGATCCATCTGTAGGTGCAAAATGCAATCTTCAGGAAAATGGCACCTTAAAATACTCTGACACAATGTTCTATCAGCAGTCCTTGTAGTTAGACAAATAATGACAATGAAAAGCCATGCAGACCTGTTAACATCTGCTCAAAACCTGCGCTGGCATTTCCTTGCCTCTGCTAGCACTAACTCAGGCTAGAATTCATTTAGATAATTCCTTAAGCTCAGAATGCTTAGCATGTCACATTTCTACCAAGTCTCATTTATATAATTAGTGCTAACATATGGCCCACAATCAACATCGGAGATTTGGAATCATTTTTAGCATGCCGTTAGACCTAAAGGGGTATGGATTCAATATGGAGGGAAGAGAATTAGGCATGCAAATTCCATTTGTGATAACAAGAGCAGAGCAATGGAAATTTACCCCCAAAAGGTTTGGCTGCTAATCACATGGCAAGCAGAAAGAATTACATTCTTAATAACTTTCACCAAGCGCAATAAAAGGAAATAGAAGTTTGTTTTATGTGATGCTCTTGGTTACTAATTTTCCCCCCTAAACTCAGAAGTATGTTACCAACTAGCACTAACAACTAAGATTATCCCAACAGAATTTTCCCCTACACGGTCTGATTCAGGTATCTAGGTCAAGAAAGCCTCTTGATGTGTCATTCACTTAAGAATTCATGGTCAACACTGGGGCCTCCACAGTGACTCAATTCCCTGGACTGCACCTGTTCCAAATGCTGGCCTTACCAAAACTTGGTAGCCCAAATATACACATTCCCCTGAGATTATTTTAATAATTCAAAAACTTTCAGATGGAGGATTCAAGAAAAATAATGAGTTGACGGAGTCAAGTTCCTAGAGGTTTCACAAATCAAAAACTGAATCTTTAATGAAGAATTCTTCTAAACCAACACACCTCACTTCTTCTCAATCAGTATCACGAATGCTCACAAATCTCCTCAAACTGAAATCCTCATTTCACAAATGAGTCAACTGAGGTCACATAATTGAACTAAGGTCCCTTCAAGGCGGAGAACTCCATAGGCCTTGTTTTTCATCACCAGGTTATTCTGCTCTCAAGAACTTAATTCCATATATATTTTTCACTTATCTTTCAGCCTTTATGGATAATTAGCCATCATCTTGTTGACTCAACACCACAATTACTCAAGTCTGGGTGTTCATGTCAAGCTACCTCATTACATTAGGGCCTCATTATCTCAAATGTGAATTGGAATAAATAAACCCCAATGTCCACTTTCAATTTAACGTTTGATAGATCTACAATTACTGCTTTCTCGATGCCGTCTTTCTACTCCCAACAATTATGAACATGGCTACAAAGCATTTGGTGGATTCACTTTCTGCACAACCCAGTGCTATGGCAGTACCCAGGATGTGTTAAAAACGGATCAATGTCTACATGAACTGGGAACCACAAAACCCGGTTCAAACCATTTTTACCATAAAATAGCTGTGTGACCCAGAACATATCACTTGGCATTTCTAAACTTAAATGAAAATGTCAGTAAAATGAAATAGGACCAACAAAATCTAAGAAAGCTTCCCCACCAATATGAGCAAATCATTCCAGTAGTGTGGAAACTTTGCTTTCTCTTTCAGGAGAATAAATTAAAAAAAAAATTATATCCATCAGCCTGAGATCCTCATTAGCCACACTTTCCTCTCACGGGAAAGTTTGGTAAGACAAAAAAATTACAAATCCAGAACCTGGAATTACTCCTCTGAGTTTTGGGCCTCCCAACCATATAAATTGGGCAAGTTACTTTACGTGAATATCAGTCTCCTCATCTTTGAAAGGAGTTGGAATCTAGACTCAAGTTCTCAAATGCTGATCTACAAATTAAGGATTCAACAGTCCACAGGAAAATTAGTCAAAGATGACAATAAAGAATTATCATAATGCTGTATTTATCTAGTTTAAGGGACTCTCTTTTGTGATCTTTTATTTCCTACTTTTTGTGTTTAAAATACCTTTTAAGAGAAATGTTTTCTTAATACGTCCTTGGAAGTGGTGGAAGGAAAGAAAGAAAGAAAGAAAGAAAGAAAGAAAGAAAGAAAGAAAGAAAAAAAAAAGAAAGAAAGAAAGAGAAAGAAAGAAAAAGAAAGAAAGAAAAAGAAAAAAAGAAAAGAAAAGAAAAGAAAAGAAAAGAAAAGAAAAGAAAAGAAAAGAAAAGAAATTAGCAATCTTCGGTTAGTCCAGTATCTCGAAGAATGCTCAAGAACAGTCCATTTCCTTTAATAATCACTTAGTTTTCTGTTCATGAGGAATTCCCCCATCTACCCTATATCCTTCACCTGTGGCTGTTTTTTTTCCACTCGGCAGACTTTGTTAGTTCAGAAGTAGAACCCCTTTAATTCATTCCCATTCTCAAGTATCAGCAATAAACATTTTTTAATAAGAGGTTAGGAATGGCAGAGGGATTCCATTACAGTACGAGATGCTAACTTAAAATTTAATGCTGTCTGAATTTGCTCTTCCAAATCCCTTGAGCAGTTCCACCTCAGGACCTTCTCTCCCTGGTTCCTCAACTTCATTTTCTTCCTAAACTCCTCCATTTCTCATGAATATATCACGTGAATATTTTTAGTGTTCCAAAAATTGACTTGCTAGAGTTAAAGTCAGTAAGGAACAGAATGAGATCTTAAACTCAGAGCCTGTAACTCCAGAGCCCATACCTTCCCCATCTTTCTTTACTGTAGGAATAGCAGTATGAAATCGTATGGTTTATGCCTTTCCCAGCATGTGCATGGGAACATGCGTGGATAGAAACTCAGTGTGGTCCAGCTCAAGGAGGGTGCCCTATGCGATATTGCCATGGGCAATGAGACCACAAACCAGCAAAGGAATTAGAGGGCAAGACAATCTGAGTTGTTGCCTAAGCAGACAGTCCACTTGAAAGATTATTTTGAAAGCTACAATGGCATCAAGTCCTTCCTCTTCCCTTAACCTATTCTAAGAAGTGAGAGGAAATGGAAAGCAGATCTTCAAACAAAAAACATGGCTCTTCCTTTCCACATTGACTCTCCCCTCCACACTGTCAACATCACAGACCTGTATCTTACTTAGTCTTCTGATCTTTTTGAACCAATGAAGCAAGTCCCACCCAGTGAGCTGCTCCCATTATTTCCATGGCTGAATAGAAGGACTATTTGGTATGAAATTGTCAAATGAAACTCCTTTTGTACCATGAAAAGATGAAATGATGTGCTATACCTTTGAAAGCAGACACAGACCACCGCCACCACTTAAAGGAGACGTGTTGAGGTTACTGCCGACAAGGTCATGTCTGTGCTACTGAAGTCCACAGGGAAGGATTTCAGGGCTTACTTTAAATCTACATAGCCATTCCCAGAACCCATTTACATAGTAAGATTAAAGTGTACTTCAATGAGTGAAAACATGGTTTTGCTGAGAATCCTGCCATTTATCTAAAATTAATGACATTTGTTCCAAGGAAAAACATGGCACAAGCTCATTTTTGTGTACAGATTGCCTTGTATGTAACTTCTTCCTCAATGTGTGTGTGTATGTGTATTAGTGACATATTATGTAAGTTCATGTATGATCGCATAAAGGTGTCTATGTGTTAGGTGTTATAATGCGATAAATTAACTTCCAGTATTAGAAGCATAGAAGCCCAGAGTTAACTTTGTTAGTGGTGCAAAGAACAGTGTCATCAGAAAACCAAAAAGTACTGCTGAGGGGTTTGAAAAATGGAAACAGTGGTGATCAATACGTGACCCCCATGAAACTCTAATTAGAATATCTAGGAAAAATCTGCCTTTTCTCTGAACAGTATTTTCTATGGCACAAGAAAAAAAAAAGCCTGGTTTTATTTTAATATAAAATGGTGTAAGTACAGGGATTTAAAAGGACCAAATTATGGAAAGGGCCTAAATATCAACCGATAAATGGATAAAGAATATGTGGGTTATATATACAATGGAATACTACTTGGCAATGAGCAAAAATGAAATCATGCCCTTTGCAGCAACATGGAGAGAACTGGAAGGTATCATCCTGAGTGAAGTAAGCCAGACAGAGAAAGATATCATATTTTCCCTCATATGTGAATCTTGAGAAACTTAACAGAAGACCACCACGGGGGGGGGGGGTAGGGAAGGGGAAAAAAAATAGTTACAAGCAGGGAGGGAGGGAGGCAAACCATAAGAGACTCTTAAATACAGAGAACAATCTGAGGGTGGATGGGGGAGTGGGGGGAGAGGAGAAAATGGGTTTGTTGGGATGAGCACTTACATTGCATGTAAGCAACGAATCACGAGAATCTACCTCAAAAACCAAGAGCAGACTGTACACAACTCTATGTTAGCCAATTTGACAAAAAAAATATTCAAGAAAGAAAATAAAAGGACCAGTCAGGCAATTTCCATTTGTCCCCTCTGTGAAACTATTTAACAGTTTGAACACTCCTCCAAAAGTTAAACATACAGTAAGTAAACACATGATCCGTAATTCCCTTTCTAAATATGTATCTAGAAGGCCTGAAAGCAGGGATCCAAACAGATACTTGCCGATCAGTGTTCAATACAGCATGACTCACAATAGCCAAAAGGTGGAAGTCAAGTGTCTACCAACAGAAAAGTAGATAAAATGGGCTATGTACATATAATGAATTATTCAGCCTTAACAAGGAGTGAAATTCTGAGATATGGTACAACATGGATGAGCCTTGAAACATTATGCAAACTAAACGAGCCAGACACAAAAGGCAAAGTATTACAGGATTCCACTCAAACAAGGTGCCTGTAACAGGCACATTCACAGAGATAGAAAGTAGAATGCAGGTTACCGGGGGCTAGGGAAGGGATGACTGGGGAATTACTTCATTGGTACAGAATTCCTCCTGGGGATGATCGAGACGTTGTGGAAATGGATCATGGGGATGGTGAGACAATATTGTGAGTGTACTTAACACTATTTAACTGTAAATCTGAAATGGTTAAAATGGTAGATTTTGTCACGTGTATTTTGCTACAGCGTATGTAATCAGATTTCTGGGTTTGAAGTTATCGAAGTATAACAATGCCATGAGTCTGTCTATAAATTGTTACCTTTTTTTTTTTTTAACCAAAGAGAAATAACATCTACTAGGCTGAGTATCAAAAAAAAAAAACCAAAAAAACAAAAAAACAACAACAACAAAAAAACAACCTATGGGGAATGAACGGATCAGTTGTTCCCTAAAATGGAAGCATCTAACTGAAATCCTGGAGGTCTAAAAGGAAAACATACCCGTTCTGTAACAACTGCATGGAACAATGAAACTCTAGGGTTTTGGTAGACATCTCTTGAAGGGAAGGTGACCATCTGAAACTGCCAATATTGGATTGTTTTTGAACTATCAAGAGGTCAATTTCATTTGGTTGAACGGAACCTGAAGGCTACCTTGCCACTGCCCCCACCTTCAACTTAAATATTGGCCCAGCTCAAGCCTATCCCCTTCCAAGGTCTCTACCTCTCCATCCAAAACATCCCCGCTAACCTCCCCGTTGTTAACTGGCTGTGTGGGTGTGAAACCTCCACGTTGTTAACTGGGTGTGTGGGAGGGGAGAAGTTGTGGACTCCCATCCACACAGGGGCCAAGTAGTGATTTAAAGGATCAGGCTGATCATCAATGAATAGTCACCCTTGTGACCTCCACTCAGCTCAGGCTTAGAGGTACACAGATGCGATGTTGCTAATCTTCTAATTTTTCAAAAGAAGCCAAAAATCTGGAGTGGGGTTGAAATATTAATTTTTAAAACGTTGGCTCAATTCTTTAAAACACTACGCATGCCAAAGAAAACATCTGTAGGCCCAACTCCCTCTACTCAGCTGCCAGTGTGTGTTCTCCTCCGCTGTATACAGAGCAACTGCCTGCATCAATGTTTTGATGCAGCCCCTGGACAGTTCTAGAGTTTCCCTTCTACATCCAACCACAGAGGAACAAGAATCTTTCCCATCCCTCCACATCCTCCTTCTTTCCCTCTCCCCCGCGCTCCCTCTCTGGGTCCTAGGATTTGCTCTGGGGACCTTGGAATAGAAACAAGTTCCATATCATCTGGTGCACACGTTCATCTGGGTGGAGAAGTGCTGCTCAAAGAGGGCGGTAGGGAGGGAAAATGGCATGGCGCGGGCCACAGTTTCAGCCTAGCCCTGGGGTTAGGGCAACTGTCGTCACATGGGTAGGTTCTCCGGGTAAGAGCAGCCCGCCTTGAAAGCCCCTCTCCATCTCACACGCAATTGAGTTTTCAAACATATTGAATCAAACCGAGTGGCAACTAATTCCTTCCAGCTGAGCATGGAGATTTACTCTAGAGAAAGATGAAAGGGCAAAAATAAAGAGGAAGAAGACAAGAGTGTAATTTTTGTTTCCGTATGATTTATCTGTTTTACCGGTTATGAAAAACCAGGGCATGCCTCACACGACACAATTACTTTTTGAAATGATATCCTCTAATTAAACAAAAAGATGAACCTTGCATTCTTTTACAGACAATAGTCAAGAAAAATTCCTTTGTACCGCTCATGTCATAGAACCCTAGCACTGAAGACTTATCCAGACTCCTCATAAATATTTAACCCAAGGATGGCCTTTTCCCTTGGAATTTTAGCAAAACACACCCTACCCACTCCACGGCATTTCATTAACCAGAGACCATTCTCAAGTGCACTTAATTATAGGTCAGTATTCTGACTATATAAATCATGGAAAAGGAAAGGAAATGACACAAAAGCCCTAGACTAATATAATTTATAGCTATCTGAACTAACACAAGAAAAGAATGGTACTGTGCTATAATTAAAGATTAGGTTGGTGCCAAAAATCATAATTTTCTGCCTGGCTTTAAAAGCAAATGTCATGTTAATGACAGTTAACTTTTGATTACGCAGGGGTGATTATACATAGTTTGTGGATTATCTATGCCCTCATTCTCTTTCCTTCTTCCTCATGTTGCTTTATTGCTAATTAATCCCTCTATCAGAATTCTGATTAAGGAAAGGAAGAAAAGTAGAAAATCAAATTAGTCATTTGGGCTGATTGTTAGCTGCCTCAGATAAGACTCTTGGTTAAGCTGGTGTGAAAAGTGCCTTTCTGGATTTCAATCCTCTATACTACTCTAGGACTTTTAACTAAGATTACCTTAAGTTGGGTATCCTGAGAAGGTTTACTATTGTATTATAGATTTTGGCTTGGGGTATTTTTACGTTCCTGTGTAATCTGAACCCATGTATTCCACACGAACATGGCCAGGGCGATACGATTTGCAAAATTAAAACAAGTTTAGAGAGCCTCCTCTAAGACTTTGAGTTTGAGACCCTAAGAGGATTTTTTTTTTCTTTTTTGTGAAGGCACACTTTGGCTCTTCAGCCAACTCTGCCGTTTCCCACAGTTAAGTTCCAAAAGACATCCAGATCCTCTCCAGCTAATTTTTCAATTTATATAGTCTCCTAAAATATCATGAAACAAAATTCACCTACTCTGTGCCAATTCATCGGTGGTGAAATCAAGAAAGATTAAAAACGAGTGGAAACAATGAACAATCAGAGCTCTCTGCCAATGAACCTGCAATAAAAATACGCCAACAGACTGCCATGTTGCTGCAATTCCGTTATGATTATGCCATATTAGAGTAATCATGTAAGAGAAGTGAAAACAAACAATCCAATTTTTGAATCTAAACAAGATTCTCTCATCCTGCCAGGCCTGCTTGAAAACACTCTACCGATTTCCCATCCTCAAGTCTTACCCTAACATATGGCAGCATATTCCAAATCCTAAGGATTGTGAAAAATCAGCACAAAGCTAGTTTTCCAGTATCTGTCTATAGAATTACAAGTGTAAATGTTTCAGAACATTAACAGATTTTTAAAATTAAACCCACTTCTGTGAAGTCAGAATAGACTACAGTATGAGCAAGGGTTGAAGAGGAAAGAGAGAGAGAGAGAAAGAGAGAGAGAAACACAGCTCGTAAAAGGGTAGGCTACCAGGCTCTCCTAGACTGGCATCATTGTTGTTTATTGTTGTTGTTTTGTTTAAAGGCACGATAGTTTTTGTTGGTTTGCTTTGGAGGTGGTATACCTGTCATTACTAGAGAGAAAAGAATTAAGTCCTCTTTCCTTTAACTATTGGAGCTCAGTGGGATACATACATATAGGATGACATAATGCCTTTGTTCTATTCCTAAATATAACAAAGCAATTTGACTTCTGTTTAAAACCTGCAACAGAGTATGAAAGTGCCTTATGGATTAAATTAGCCAGCTACAACCCATTACTGAGCTTTTTGAAGAAAATGACAAAACATTAATAAACAGCCGCCTTTCAAAAATACCCACCTCTGGAAAACATAAGTTAATGCAATCATGGTCCAAAAGGAATGTAAACCAATATTATAATACCACATGATATGGTTCGTTAAACACTTCAAGTCTTTAGGGTGCTTTTTGGAATTGCAAAATATTTCTGTCATCTCCCCACTGTAATTTGGTACTCCAAAATACCATTAACTTTTAAATGTACCAATTTTCTTTTTGCTGCTTGATAAATCTTATTCGTCATTCATAGGCTCTAAATTCATTTTATGCTTTGCGATAGCTCACTCAAAAACTTTTTCCAGTGCCATTTCCTCAATAAGAAAGTTGGAAATAAAATGATATTTGGTCCTCAGAATATAAGGAATACAGCCAGGCATTTTCTTCTCTGATATTAAAATTGATATATTCGTGACAGGAAAAATTCAGACTTTGATTAAGAAGGCAACCAAAACACTAAGAATAAGTATAGCTGTAGCATAAGAGGTTTGAAATTATTAGTTGCATGCATTAGACTACGAAAGGACAGAAGTTTCTATCAATGGAGACTTCGTGTTTTATTCATATACAATTTATAGACCCAGACCAAATCCAGCTTAATAAAAGAAATTCATAGCGTATGGTAGGATCCCTCAGCAGATGTGTAAGTAAGAAAGACAAAGCAATTTAAAACTTCAAAGTCATCCAAACAATGCATTAAAAAGAGCTATTCTTACCAGAAAGATCTGCCAGATTATCTCTGGGTTACAATGATTCAGACTGAGATGTGCTGGTAACTTTTCCACCCCCCAGTCAGAATGGTAGGCAAGCAGTTATCAGACTAACAACCATTAAAGCATGGCATTTGATTTTTCACTCTAGAGAGAGCCACAATGGAAGGGCTTTGCCTTTTCCCTCCTCTGGCTAGCTAGGAGGACCAAGGACACAGCTGAATTTCACAAGTCACGATGAACACAAAAACTCAGACAATACCTTTTGGCAAAATAACAATTGAAATCGCTCCATTATTTATCATTATGCCCTTCAAAGGGAACTTCATTGAGAAGCTGTAAAGTCTGCTTAAGAAAACAAAAACGTCCTTCTCTAAAGGTTCCAAGGATATTAAGAAAGGTTTCTATTCTCCTAATAGAACGTATGTAGTTTATTAGCTCACTGGAAAACACAAAGAAATAGAAATGCGTTTATCTTTTTGCACACTTGAGTTTATAATGCCAATAGTTGAATATTTTTTCTGATGTTTTCCTACATCTCACTCATTACAATACAAATATAAAGGGAGGGTGGAAAGTGTAATCATGAAAGACCCAGCTATTGATAGTGTGTTTCTTAAGTAAATTATGTTTAGAAATCTTCAACTAGTGGTTGTATAAAGAATAAGGTTTCTGACCTCGTCAAGCATCTGTTGCTCAGCGTTCTAACCATTTCTGCTCCTGACGAGCTCAGTTGTGGCTGCACACACACAGACGTCAAGCCCCAGCTAGCTCTAACCTTCAGTCCACTCTACCTCTCACCTGCAGACCATTCTACCTCTCCTGGCTCCCAGGGGTCATGCTCTGAACATGTACAACTCTGCCCAATGACCAACTGTAAAAGGTGAGTCGGTAACCAGCCTAAGAAAACTACCAAGTTTCAACACTCAGTTTTATTTGAGTTGGCTTCTCCAACAATCCCTTCTCAGTGTTCAAAGACTACACTTAGGGACATTTTAAAAATAGGCTTGGAAAAAAACCTGTCAGAGACGTAAAATATTCTTTCCTAATACGTTCAGATTTCAAACATTTTCGTGAAGATCTGTGAAGAAAATTTATAGTGCAATATTTTTGCGTTTTTCCTCAAATAAAAAGTCCTCCTTTAAGAGATGAAAAAAGATGCAGAGAATTGTCTGAAAGAATATTGCACAGGATTTACATATTTTACCCTTGTTTTTTTTAAACAGATTCATATACATGGAAATAACCTTAAGTTGTTTATGTGTTCAATTATGTGTCTTCATTCCCCCTAGAAAATTATTTTTCCCTTTTATGAGATTATGGCCACACACTGAAATGTCACAAATCTGAATCATATTTTATTTTAGTTTTCCAAAAGAAGATGGATTTCTTCCACTTAAATGAATCTTCTAGTTCTCCATTTAAGGATATTTTATTGGTAAACAAATTATATAGGCTTCCTCTCTTCCCTAATGGTTAATTACTTTCTCTAAGCAGGGAGAGAAATAAAAATTGAAGAGAGATTAGCACCTCCATGAATTCTGTCAGTCACTGGTAGTTTTCTCACCCAAAGTAGCAATTAATTATGATTTAATCCGACTGCATGTTTCTTGATTAATAAATAATATTTTCCTGGCCACATATCAAAGCCTCTAACAGTTTCTCTGTGAATAACTTGTTGAATGTAACACTATTTGTCCCCATGTTATATTTTTAATTAAAACTGTCACCTTTGATAAGTTTAATAAACATAGCCCATGATCAACACAGAAGACTTTGAGGTTTCTGAGAAATTACAACAGAAAAATTCAATGTCTATCTATGTACATGTATAAGTGTATACATGTACTTTAGAACACACATTAAAAATACAGGTTTGGGGCACCTGGGTGGGTCAGCTGGTTCAGGGTCCAACTTCAGATCTCATGGTTTATGAGTTCGAGCCCCACGTCGGGCTCTATGCTGACAGCTCAGACCCTGGAGCCTACTTCTGATTCTGTCTCCTTCCCTCTCTGCCCCTCCCCTGCTCATTCTGTCTCTCTCTCAAAAATACACATTTAAAAATATTTTTTAATTAAAAAAACACAGGTGTAATGAGCTCTTCCAAGTTGTTATTCGACATGAATTTAATGCTGATTGAAAAGATAGCAGAAAATATATATTAGCCACTTCACCAATTCTAGCAGGCTGAGGCCACTACACAAACAAGAACTACTGCAGTTACCAATGCCTGATCTTTTCACATCTCAGATTCTGGTGCCTTCTTTTTAATTTAAATTCCAGTTAGTTAACACACAGCATAATATCAGTTTCAGGTGTATGTCGTAGTGACTCCATGCTTCCATACATCACCTGGTGCTCATCCCACCAAGTTGGAGCTGTGCTTTTCAAGTGGGAGAATTTTACAACTGAGATTTTGTGCCTTTGAGACACTGCCGGGAGTTACGGTCTTCCTTCTCTTTCCCTCCACTGGTCTTAGAGATCAAAGAAGCGATGTCTAGCACCCTGAGTGAGAGGTCCAAACTCTGAGGCCCATCGAAGCATACAGTGCACAGAAGAGGTAAAAGATAAAGTGTATCTTTCCAGCAGGTTCCAAGACTTGGGAATCTTTGTCTGTTGTGGAAATCAAAGGTATTTCAAGACACAGCTTGGCATTCAGTTGGAATCCTGTCCTTCTTCTACCAAATAAAATTTTGTGCAAGAAGATATGAAATCAGAATCAAGTCCAGATATGGACTCAATGGTCAGTGTTCCCCAAACTACTCAAATGGACATTGTCTGTGGTAGGAAATAAGTGCTTAACTCATTCTTCAAAACCTTACTGAGTCCCTAACTACGTAACAGCCGGGCTGCCTTCGATCCTTGTGCTCAAATCCAGGAGTCAGCATTCACAATGTGGACGTGAATGAAGATGTGCGAAGATGCCTACAAAGACTTGTGTGAAGTCTAAAGAACTGTTCAGGGCACGCTTTTGTATCTGCACCCATCAGTCCTTTGTACCAGACATGGTGCCAGATTCTGAGTCGATATATGCAAATTGGACAGCTCCCTGTCAACGTCCCAGAACAGAGGACATCTCATCTGCTCTTGACCAATCTGTAGGACTGAGGCTGGGCAAAATAAAGTCTTCAACCCTGAGATAGAAAGCCCAATAGCCTATTCAGGCCATTGGGATACTTTATGCTTCCTGGGATCTAGCCAAAGAGGAGTGCAAGAAATAAGGTGAAAAATAAAGGTCAACTTAAGAAAAGTCATAATGACACGCCATGAAAAATCAGCTTTCCTTATGTGGTTGGAGGGTGGGAAATTTTTCAGGCAGAAGAGAAAAATAATCGGGGATATCTTAAAATATACGAAAAATGAAGGCATTGATCATGGAAGCCAATGGTTCCTCCCAAATTATGTTTAATTCAATGATGCATACCTAGGTAGTTAAAAGCAATGGACTGTAGAGAGTCAGAATGCCATGGTTTAGAATCCCAGCTCCCCTAATTACAAGTTGGGTGATCTTGAGCAAATCACTTAACATTTTGGGATCTAAATTTTCTCACCTTTATAGGGATACGTAGCTCGTAGTGTTGCTCTAAGAATTAACAGCTAATATTTGAAAAGCATTTAGAATGGTGTCTGGCACACAGTAGGCACTGTGTTAAGTGTTACACAGTAAACAACTATTAACTAAATTCCTATCATGCACCAGGCACTGGAGATGTTAAGATGAACACAGACAAGAAACCACTCGCTTTGACAGCATTCACAAAAACAGTACTAAGACCCTATCTAGTAGCTTTCATTGGTTTTCTTTAATGACTGAATCAAGATTACTTTGGTTTGGGGAATTTTGTTCCTGGTTTTAAGACCATAAGTACAACCGTATTTTTCAATTCCAATAGGACACATAGATAGAAAGTGAATGGTGGTAAAGCTTCAGTCCCTCGATGCATTTCACGTCCTATCCACTCCCCTTTCATTCAGAATCATAAAGGGGAAGACCCCTAGCACACGGCCCTCAAAGGAGAGCTCTTTCCACCCTACCTAAATTCAGACAGCTGTTGTTTGTCATATTCCCTTCTATTTTTTACAGAATCTACTGAATAGGCTCCACAACACTGTCGCTTGCTTAAAATTTCTCAATTTGTAATTTACTGAGCTACCATAAACCATGCCAGATTATGAACAACGAGGACTGAAGGGACAGGCAGATAGCATATTACAATAAGCAGAATGATATGCATTATTCTTCATAATCAAGAAGCATTATTCTTTGCGTCTTTGTAATTGTTTTCCATAATGGCTGTTTTAAAGACTTCAAGTATTCTCTACACCCAACCTACGGCTCAAACTCACAACCCCAAGATCAAGGGTCGCACACTGTCTCCACTGAGCTAGCCAGGCACCCCTGGTTTTCCATAATGAAGAACATATTTAAGGAATGAATCCAAAGCAGCAGCAGCCCCCGCGGCAGCATTGCCGAGGCATGACAGGGGCCATACAAACAACACAAATTTTGGCATCAGGTCATGTTTGGAATTTCTGTTTCAAAGAGCTAAGGAGCAGCTCTTGGAGACGGGGTAAAAAGAAGAGAGTAGTAAGAGTTTAACAATCTAGCTGATAAAAAAAAAAAAAAAATGAGCCATAAATTACTGGGTGTTTTTTAAGGCAACAACTTCACCATCTAACATGGTATTTATAATTATTTAAGGGGATTCAATAATTATTTGTGTAATGAATGAATAATGACCAGGGTTTTATTGGCTTTTTGGGTTTTTTTTTTTTTTTTTTTTTTTTTTTTTTGCCTAAAACTGTATTTTCCAACAGAATCAAACTGCTCTTCTTTGCTCTTTGAAAAGTGATAGTTCCAAACCATCATATTATAAACTACAGCTCAGGACATTTTTTCCCCCTTAAAATGCATTTTTATTGAAGATCATCGGTCACTTTTCTGCTTACTCTCAGAGCATGGTGAGATCTTCCTATAATTTATCCATAAGAAAAGCTAGTGCAATGTGCCAACACAGAGATTTCACTATGCACTGTAACTTCCCAATCATTTACTACGCTATCAAGGAAGCCTAGTATGCACGTTCATCTCTTAGGGGATTGTATTAGTGACCTATTGTCCTCAGTTTTCTCTCAAAATTTTTGGAAATAGTTTCTTTTTATAAGCCAGTGCGCTAACTAAGCAGCATCTTCAAATGTGATTTTAAATTTGGCAAGATAAGAAAATATTCCTACCACTGCTTTTAGATGATGTATTTTCCAAAGCCCTTTTTCTTTTGTGTGTGTTTGTTTTTTTAATTTACTTATTTTTAAATTTACATCCAACTTAGCATATAGTGCAATGATTTCAGGAGCAGATTCCTTAAGGCCCCATATCGATTTAGTCCACCCCTCCTCCCACAACCCCTCCAGCAACCCTCTGTTTGTTCTATTTAAGTCTCTTATGTTTTGTCCCCCTCCCTGTCTTTATATTATTTTTGCTTCCCTTCCCTTAAGTTCATATGTTTTCTATCTTAAAGTCCTCATATGAGTGAAGTCATATGAGATTTGTCTTTCTCTGACTAATTTCATTTAGTACAATACCCTCCAGTTCCATCCGAAAGCCCTTTCACTACACAAAATAGGCATTTCAATGTAACAATAAAGACTAGGAGAAAACATGACCACATACTAATAGTGATCATTCCTGAGTGTTAAGATAATTTTCTGTTTCAAGGTTTGCTAGGTCCCAGTACCTAGCCACGCTCTTAAAACAGACCCAATTTCTAGGCAATACTAAGCAAAACGAGGATAATCTATTTTACCAAAGCATTTAAAATCACAACGTGAGCACCAAGAAACAACAAATCATCTCTAAATGGAACAAAAATGCTTCTACAATTGGAGGGAATCTGAGAATTTGGGGGCTGAGAAACTATACTAACCAGCAGCATACAGCTGGTGAAGAGACTAGCAGGCTTTACTCGGACGTCAAAGAGAAACTGAAAAGCATAAGCAGACAGTGCAACATCTTCTGCTGAGAAAAACACCAGGCATTGACACATCAGAACCACAGAAAAAGAACTTGCAGGGGTTGAGTCTAAATTAAAAATGATTAAGCCTGTAAGAAGAGAAAGAACCATCAGCTTGGCCGAAAGAAAAATTCTTGCAAACTGAAAAAGATGCTTTTAAGTGGAAAAGCATTTCAAGAATTAAGAGAACTACCTGTTGCCCTCAGGTCTTTTCGTCTTTATGTCTCATATTGCACAGAAAGTTGTTCACGTCTACTTGATTGATGGGTTGTCCTTTGTATGAGTGTGGATTCTACTTTGAGTATGTAACAGATGGATTATACTCCGGGTACAAAAAGCATTGGCTCTTTCAAATCCTGTCCACTAAGACCAGGGTTACATTTGAGGGGTCAATTAACCCCTTCGTTGGTAACACTGTGTAAGCAATGGAAATACTGACAATTGTTATCACCTCTACTCAGCATAAACCCACTTACGCCTCAAAATTCCACCATCAGGAGAGGTTTCTGCCTTTCCAAGTTGTTTTCTCTCTCAGTCAAGATGAACTCAGACTTAACACCCTCCGTCCAAAAATATTTATAACCCCTGCAGTCTCTTAAGCCCAGCAACAAAGCTATCCTTTTGTACAAAGTTGGCGAGGACCGGGCGTGCGAATGCATCTACAATTACAGGAAACAAAGCGATTCCTCAGATGTGTTTGCCACTTTTGCTGCAGAACACAGTAAATTTTACCTTTTTCTCCGCAGGCCTGCATTAGTGTGCAAAGAAAACATGCAAAACTGCTAGCACCTTCTCACACCGACTCGTGTGAATGCATATCAAAATCAGCCTAGGGATCTACTCTTCAGAGTATATAAAGTGTATACTTTAACAAGATTAGCATGTTGTTGAGGGGAAAAAAACAGGTTGGGGAGTCCAGATCATGATACACAGATCAGTTGTGGCTAATAGCATTTCTCAGTATGTGTTCAGAGAGTGAATGGTCCTTGACTACAGAAACTTTCAAAGTCACAGGTCCCTCTGCATGTTTCTGGGCTCTGACCGTGCATCTTCAGCTTATATTAGAACAGCTGCAGGGACACTGGGTGGCTTAGTCTGTTAGGCGTCCGACTTGAGCTCAGGTCATGATCTCGCGATTCGTGAGTTCAAGCCCTACATTGGGCTCTCTGCTGTCAAGCTTGGGTCCTATGTCTCCCCCCACCCCTCACCCTTTTACCCCTCCCCAGCTTACTCTCTGTATTGCAAAAATAAAACATTAAAAAAAAAAATAAGTACAGCTGCAGACACTCAAGTCTTTTAGATCCAACAAATAAGCAGATGTTACATGGAGATTTTAACCTCATACATCCCCCAACAAAAAACAAAGATCATGGTCACTGCATCCCATTGCTGTGGAGAAGCCATGTGGCATGCATAATTGCCTCATAAAAACCATCCCACTATATGCATTTTTTTTTAATTATCCTTCTAGGACAATGGAGCACATACTTCGAGATTCAGAATGGAGGAATTCAGAACAAGTTAAGGTAGTCCTATGGAATGATAAATAGATTTAATTAAAATTAAGCTCCTCCATGGAAATTTCCAGGTTTTTTTTTTTTTTTTCTACACAGATCCAAGAATCTAGCTAAATCTCATAGACATTGGATGAAATATTTGATTTGATACTTTAAGGACAAAAACGGTCCTCCAAGAAAAGTGTAATGTAGGGATGAGGGCAGTTGGGATAACAGTATTACTGGGTCAATCTACCGTGCTGGTGTAGTAAACGGAAGAGGACAGGACTCCATTCTTCTCATCTTTAAGTGAGTTGTGTGTGCTCTACAAATTAATGCCACCAGTCCTTGATGGCTCCTATTTGGAAGTTCAGCTGAGTTATAGCAAGAAAACATGAAGCCTGGCCTTTTCACTTAATTACTTAAGCCAAGTGCCTTTGGCTTGAGAATAGGTTAGTGACGGGAGTATCATATTAAGCCTCATTTGGGTAATTTACCCTTCATCTAACAATATAACTATCTCAATAGTATAATTTGTTCTTACAGCTGCCTAGAATATAGCACTCAGGGGCTTTAGGTTGTTTTTCTGTTTTGTTTTGGTTTGTTTTCGTTTTTACTTATATTTTTAGTAATCTCTACACCCGGCTTAGGGCTCTAACTCACCACCCCAAGATCTCTTCCAACTAAGCCAAGCCAGGTCAAACTGGGGCTTCGGTTTTCAAAAGCATACGACAGATTTACTTATGCCTGCCCTCTTGTTTTCTGCAGTTCTTGTTACAACATTCTCCTTGCTCTTATTGTAAAAATAGCTCTTGATTTCCCCCTTTCCTTGACAACCCCCTTTTCTCAACCAGGCTCAAACTTTATCTAAAGTTGTACCCGAAGTCGCCAAGGCCTGGTGCACGAATAATTGTTCCATTTCTCAACGCATGTCTATTTGTGGGCATTATTTCTCCAGATGAACTTGTATGTGAGGGCAAGGCCTTTATTATCTTTATTCAAAGCACCACAGAACTTCAAAAGTTGTAGAGAATTAATTCATTGCTCTGAAACCATGCTTTGATTCCCACCACTTAAGGTAACCTCTACTCTGAAGCCAGGTTTCAACTTTACGCTCACTGCAATCTGGTCCAACGCTTATTATTCTCCTTTCTGCTTGTTTTCTAACATACTAATATCCTACTGCTTTTGCCTCATTCTCCTTGTTGAAAGACAGCACTGGGATCCTATGGTACGAGAAAATGCCAAGACGTATCTTTTTTTTAATGTTTATTTTGAAAGAAAGAGAATGCGCACGCATACGTAGGGGAGGGGCAGGAGAGAGAGGCGGACAGAGAATCTGAAGAGGGCTCTCTGCTTACAGCACAGAGCCCAACACAGTGGCTCAAACTCACCAAGTGTGAGATCATGACCTGTGCTGAAGTTAGACGCTTAACTGAGCCACTGAGCACCCCAAGACATATATTTTTACTGATAACCTGCTGCATTGCTAGAAGAGTGGAGGAGGCTTCCATAACTATATACCATGAAGAGATTTCTTTTAAAAGGAGAGATTATGAACAAATATGGCAAAATATCAACGGTCTACCAAGCTAGTTATTAGTGAGTGGAATCTCATGTTTTCTGTGGTTTTCTAGCATTACCAGAATTTTAAAATTAATGATTAAAAATAAGTGAGAAGGAGATATTCTTACATGTAGTGAGTATCTGAATGCCTTGAGTATACCAGTGGGGGGAGGGGGGAGCGTGATGTTGTAGGGATATTTAAATTTTAAGTAACTACAATAGCAGAAAACACTTTCCTCACCTCTTCTCACCCTAGATTGTTACTACTTTTAAGAGGAAACATTTCCCCCATCTAGGAATGGGAATTCCAAGTATTCTTTCCTCCTCTAGTATTTTAATTTGTTTTGGGGGGGAGGGGAGGGAGGGAGGGAGGGAGGGAGGGAGGGAGGGAGGGAGGCGGGGGGAAGGGGCAGAGAGAGAGGGAGACAGAGGATCCAAAGTGGACTCTGAACTGACAGTAGCAAGCACATTTGGGGCTTGAACTCATGAACAATGAGATCATGACTCAAGCGGAAGTTGGACACTCAATGGACTGAACCACCCAGGTGGCCCTACTCTACTAGTCTTTAAGCTTTGTAAGTTCAACTGTAGGTCTTTCCAGACCCATATTCTTAAGGCTCCCCAGCAATTCCACATGACAGGGCCAGCTGTCTTCAGGATTCAATCGTCTTCTTTTAGGCAATTCTTAGACCTTGCCCTAAGCAAGGGACCTTTAAGGTTAGAGCTAAGTCTACTAAAGTTTTTTCTGGAGACCTATGCCCAGTATTTCAAAAAGCAAATTGTCAGAGCTAAGACTTTGTCTCTACGTGCTGCACATTCAAAATGGGGGGGAGGGGGGGGTGAGGAGGAGAAAAAAATGAATGTCTATATAAGGTTTTAAATAGCGATTCTATAATTATTGGTAGATCTCAATGGATTTAGTACATCACTAATTATACTGCATTACTGTCAAATGAATTCTTTTAGCATGATTAATGTTATTATGCCAAATCCCAAATTAATTCACAATGAGTATCTTAAAGTCTCAGCAATGCTTTAAAAGGAGGGAAAAAAAGATGACAAATTAAGCTGGGCCATTATAGTGAAATAGGGAGAGGTTTGCTATCTAAGCACTTCAAATATATGGCTAGAATTAACCTATATATTTATGAAGCACCCTTCTGATCTTAGTTCAGTTTTGCAGTACATTTCCCCGCTGGGAAAATATCGTACTAAATGAATAGTTCAAATACCCAGTCTCTTGACCTTTTACCCTTGTCTGAACGTTTCTATTGTTTGTGTGTCTTTTGTTGTAACCTGCCCCAAATCATCATTTTATAAGCCAGCAGGATATAAAGAATTCACGAACAAAGAATATAGTATCTGCATCAATTTTTTGTTTATAATTATCCAGTGAGTTTTCTGATACATTTAGCCTTCTCCTATTGTCCCAAGATTTTCTTGTTCCCTAGCCAAGTTGATGATGGAGACCCTAAGGGTTTATACTCTGAAACCCTCTCCCTCCCCCCTTTCAGGAGGAGATTCTCAGCAGACCTGGAAACAGCCAGCTGTAGCAACGATCATTTCATCTTTCCATTCCAAATGCAAGGCTTTGTAGTTTGGACTCAGATTTGACCCACCTCCTATACATTTTTTTTCCCCCTATGATCCTTGAGACACCCTAATGCAGTGGTTAAGAGAATAGAATCGGAGGTCGACTTTTTGTCTATCTGGGCTCTCCCAAGGCATGTAGGAGTTTGGACAAAATACTTAACATCTATTAACTCTGTCTCCTCATCTGTGAAAAGGGAAAAAGTACCTCCTATACATGCCTACAGCACGGGACGGCTGTGAAGATTTAAGAATTTTTAAATCCTTGGCACAGCACCTAGAAAAGTCTAAGTGCTAGATGTACGTAAACTAGTTTTCATTATTATCTTCTCCCTACAAATAAAAGAGTACAGTTAGCAGCCCAAACCCAATACTGCCAAAATCCTGAACATCATCATCTCTAATACAGAGTTCTATGCATCCAGTTTTGCACTGAGAACTTAGCAAGCTATTTCTCCCCCCACCATATGTACCTTCATTTTACAAACTTACTCTGACAGCAGCAGCCGAACAGGGGTAGGAACCGTGGTTATTGTACTCTGGTGCCTATGCTATTAAACTCCGACACAGAAGTTCTTTTATACAACACTTTCCTGTCACGAGGAAGGTGGCGGGATCCTGGTTTTACACGAGGAAATGGCACTTAGCAAAATTAATTTGCCTCAGCTCACGGGATCATAGCAGGCAGAACTAGGGTTTCAGCTTGATCTCCTGACCCTCAGGATACAAGCCACAGAACAGGACTGTGCAGAGGTCTACAAGGAAAGCAGCCATGTTGGGCAGGTAACAGAAGACTGCGGCAGATTTCAACTATCCTAGTCAGCAAATGCATGAATCAATACCAGACTCGGGGCATCTGAAATGTACAATTTCTAAGAATTGTTGCATTTAAGAACTGCTCCATCATCTAAGAATTGCTGCATGGGGTCGCTAATTGCAGTTATTCTGCACAACTTAGTTCTTTTTCTGCTATTTTTGTTTCTTGGTCTAGGTTTTTTTTTTTGGGGGGGGGGGGGAGATGATACCGTCCGCACTAGACTGTATGCAAAGGGGGAAGGGGGGTAAGAGAGCTTCAGAGATTCGAAGGACAACCGCACAGACCCCCTCCACTGATGGATTCCTCTCTCTTCCTTAACCCAGCACCCAATGTACAGCTGAACAAGGTAGGGTGCTCGTTGGTCAACATGGGCACATGGTCAGCAAGACCAGAGAGTTCTGTCAAGATCACGGGAAGACCTCATTTTCATCTAACCAAAACCAAAACGTGCTCCAGAGTCCGAGGCAGGGCTGACCTTATGAGAAGTTGGAAGAAAGGAGGGGGAAGAATACCAAAGACTTCCAGTAACTGCTACCTTCAACTAGTAGAGAGATATGACAGCAGGAAGTTCATTACACTGGGGAAAGCAGTTCCACCCTCCCCCCACTCGCTACAGCGTATAGTTCACCGGCTGTACTCAGAAAATGCTCCGACCGCTTGATGTTTTAAAAAAAAAAGTCACAGGGCGCCTGGGTGGCTTGGTCAGTTAAGCATCTGACTTCGGCTCAGGTCATGATCTCACGGTCCGTGAGTTCGAGCCCCGCGTCGGGCTCTGTGCTGACAGCTCAGAGCCTGGAGCCTGCTTCCGGTTCTGTGTCTCCCTCTCTCTCTGACCCTCCCCCATTCATGCTCTGTCTCTCTCTGTCTCAAAAATAAATAAACGTTAAAAAATTAAAAAAAAAAAAAAGTCACTAGGTAGGGGCACCTGGGTGGCTCAGTCGGTTGAGCGTCCGACTTCAGCTCAGGTCACGATCTCGCGGTCTGTGAGTTCGAGCCCCACGTCAGGCTCTGGTCTGATGGCCCAGAGCCTGGAGCCTGCTTCCGATTCTGTGTCTCCCTCTCTCTCTGCCCCTCCCCCGTTCATGCTCTGTCTCTCTCTGTCTCAAAAATAAATAAATGTTAAAAAAAAATTAAAAAAAAAAACACTAGGTAATTGTAAATAAAAAATTAGGAATTACCTCCCAGCATTTACTAATCGGGAGACTTTACATAGAAACCTGGGCTTAACGTTATCTTTCAAAAATATCTAGCAATAGATGCCGTCTTGACCTGTTTTTTACCTCCTTGGCTTTTGGAGGCATCTGTAACAGCAAGCCCTGACCTAAATCCATGGCTCCAGTACTGTGAATTAGAGACCGAAGAAGGCAAAGGGATTTCCTCGAGGACCTCAGAAAGCCAATTAGGAGTGAAAGGGACTTTGATTGGCCACTGAAACCCTATCACCTAAAGCAGGACCGGTTAAAAGCAGGACCAGTTAGCACCCAGTTAAAAGAGGACTGACAAAGCTGAGCACGACTAATGGTGACTGATGAAAGGCTGAGCCACAGGCAGAAGTTGGCTCTGGCCTGGAGTTTACGACCCATGGATCTGCCAACAAAGCCACAGGCTGTGGCACAGTCACAGATGGAACTCACCATCATGTGTGGGACAGAAGACAGAATTGGGTATCAGGAAGGAAGAGTTCTTGTCCGGTGCAGCTGCCAGCAAGTAATGTGAAGGTGCTGAAGGTCAAATCACCTTCTCCTTAGTGCTTTATCTTGACAATGAGGGAATGGAATATAGATTTTTAACCTCTGGTTTTAAATTTACCTCCTAAGGCCATGGAAAAGTAAATGCTGAGGCTGCAATGTGTGATGGAGACCTGAAAAGGGGAGGGGACAATGGGGATGGTTAAAATATAATCATTTTTGATACAATATTTAGATCTGATGGGGGCACCTGGGTGGCTCAGTCGGTTAAGTGTCAGACTCTTGGTATCAGCTCAGGTCATGATCTCGCCATTTGTGAGCTCAAGCCCCGCACTGGGCTCCGTGCAGACAGTGTGGAGCCTGCTTGGGATTCTCTCTCTCCCTCTCTCTGCCCCTCCCCTGCTCACTCTGACTCTCAAAAATAAGCCAATAAACTTAAATATTTGTATCTATTGATTCCAAGTTTCCCAGCCTTAAATCTCTGATCATCCTTCCAAAGCTGTCTGTAAGGCTATCGTTCTATTTTAGATTTAGGAAATATTTGTTCCACAAATAGAGGAAGATTTCTCTTGGCTATAACCTTAATTGGGGGTGGGGATAGACTGTTTAAGGACTTCACATTCTTTGTTTGTATGTAAATGGTGCTGCTAATTGCCAAATTACAAGAAGTCCCAGCAGGACCTCTTCATGAAAACACTTGGTTAACAGCTAGTTCACATTGTTAGTGTTCGGGGAAAAGTAGTAAAACTGCTTTTCATTTTCAAATAATCTTAAATTCCGTCTTCAGTTTGTAGGACTGGCATTCTCCCAATTCTGTAAACAGAAATTTAACTCTTACCCTCTCCCCATACTCATGAACTTCGAGAAAGGCTTCACGCTACCCTGCCCATTTTCCTAGCTGAGGCTCTGTCTCTAAAGAGGTCAAGCAAAAATCACAATGCAAAAAAAATACCCGCATGAGTGTCGAAACAAATTCATCGCAAAAGGAGTATTAAATTCCATGCTTTTCGCTTTGTAGGCAAGGACCTCGGACCCTCACGTAGCTACTCTGGACTTTTCTTTTATACGTGGCTTTATCAAGGCTGCTCACAGTTAAGCAGCACCACGGGAAGCCACAAATGAGGAGGAGTAAGAAGTCGCTCTAGTTTGCGCTCTGAAAAATCTGAGAAGAAATTAAAGGCACTGTGGCCAAGAGGGAGAGTAAAATTAAAAGTCAGTTTAAGAACTAGAGAAGTATACTATCCCTAGGCTCTTTCAGGAAATCTATCTATGCCAAACCCTTAAGAGTAAATATATTTAAGATCCTGGAGCCAAAAAAGAAACCGGGAAACTATGGCCACTCCTCCCAGATCATCATTATCATAGTCATTAGAGTGGACATTTATTAAGCTCTCCATGTGTGTGCCCAAGTACTGTTTATCTAATTTAATTTTCTTAACGTTAGTCTCAAGTAGATACTATTGTTATTCCTATTCTACAGAGGAGTAAAGTAAATCAAAGAGGTTAATTTCTACAAGTCGCCCAGTAAGGACAAAGGAAATCATGTGCCTGATTCCACCCTCATGAAGACAAAACTCAACCATCACTGAGAGATGACCTATTTTTTGAGTGCTATCAGTCTTGAAGTTTCGAAGGCTAGTCTTAGCTGGGAAGGTAACATGAGAAATTAAATTCATCTGTTTTAAAGGTACGATTCAGCGATTGAGTGAATTTACACAAATGGCCAACCAGTGCCATAATCCAGCTGTAAAACCTTTCCATCACCTCAAAAATCTACCTCTTATTCATTTTCAGGTACTATCGGTTCCCTCCTAGGCAGTTAATTTATGTTTTCTAAGTTCGCTTTTTCTAGACATTCCAGAGCAATGGATATTTACAATATTTCTTTACAAATCTCCAAAGTTTACAAGATGAGGTCTTTTCACCTGGAAGAATGCTATTGAGGGTGAACCAGGTCATAGCACGTATTAGGAGTTTGTTCCTTTTTATTACACAATATTCCATCGTATAGGTCTACCACATCTTGGTTAGCCTTTCACCAGCTGGACATGTGGATGATTTTCCAATTTTTGCTACTATGAATAATGCTACTCTCAACATTCCCCTTCAGCCTTTACGTGGCCTTGTGGTTTCATTTCTCTTGGGTAAAATCTCAAGGGCACACTTGCTGGATTGGATGGTCAGTTTA
Organism: Panthera leo; assembly: GCF_018350215.1. Lineage (NCBI taxonomy): Eukaryota > Metazoa > Chordata > Mammalia > Carnivora > Felidae > Panthera > Panthera leo. The sequence goes on along the minus strand of NC_056687.1, from coordinate 140,987,921 downwards.
TATTTAGCCTTCTGGAGTGTTCACCTTGGCAGCACATATAATAAAATTAGAATGTTTAGCCTTCTAGAAAACTCCCTCTTTTCCAAAGTAGCTGTACCTCTTTACATTCCCACTAGAAATGTAAGGAGGGTTCTGGATTCCCCATGTTTTGACCAACATTTGCTTTGTGTTCTTAATCCTAACTATTCCAGTGGCTGGGAAATCGGTGTGGTTTTCCCTAAAGACTAAGAACACTGACAATCTTTTTGTTCTTCTTAAGAAGATTCAAATCTTTTGCCCGTATTTAATTGGGCTGTCCTATTGTTCAGTTGTATGGTGCTTTCTATATTCTGGGTACAAGTAGTTTACTATACACATGATTTGGAAATATTTTCTCCATATCTATGACTTGTGCTTACATTCCTAAGGTCTGTCAAAAGCATAAAAGTCTTCAGTTTTATTCAATTTATCAGTTTACCAATTTTTTTCTGTGAATAATTTTGGTGTCCTACCTAAAACCTCCAATTAACACAAGGTCATGCAAAACTTTTTTTCTACAAGTTGTATAGCGCTCTTTTATTTACGGTTATACTCTATTTTGAATTGATTTTTGTCTATGGTAGAACATAAAAGTAATTTGTTCCCCCTAAAGTAGCAGAGTTTACAAATAATCTTGTTTCCCTCTCCTCCTCCCAAGAATTATCAAAGTTTTCCAAATACAGAAAAGTTGAAAAAATGTGTATACCCGTAGATCACTTAGACTCTGTTAACGTTAGATGGAGTCCCTTTATTCATCTATCTAGCCAGCTGTTGGTTCATCTTTCTGACGCATTTCAAAGTCTATTTAACTAATTAAAATTTAACGCATTAATCATCCACTTCAGTTCGAAACTGTTTTCCCTTCTCTTTTTAAGGTCAAATTCACATACGTTGCCATGCACACATTTTAGATATACCAACTGAGCAAATCCATGTCGTTTCCATTTTGAAAAATTTAGTTTTAGCCCCCCAACTCAAACCAACATTGTTCTGATTTTCCCATGTATTGGTACTGTGTCTCCTTCATCTTCATAAAGACTTTACAGAAATGCACTGATCTAGTAGATATTCTTGTGCATTCTAGTAGATATTCTTTCACTCAGCAAAGTATTTCTAACATTCCTGTACATGGCTGCTGCACACCATCTCACGGTACGGATGTCCTGCAGTTTGCTTACGCGTTCCTGTTGGACACCTGGGCTATTTCCCATTTTGGACGAGTATGAAAAACCTGCAAAGTTCCTTCTTACACAATTTTTTGGGTAGCTAACTCTTAGGAATGAGATTGGTAGGTCATAAAACAGAGGTGTATTTTTTCATTTAAAACAATTTTTGTAATGTTTGTTTATTTTTGACAGAGAGAGTGACAGATCATGAGTGGGGGAGGAGCAGAGAGAGAGCGAGACACAGAATCTGAAGCAGGTTCCAGGCTCTGAGCTGTCAGCAGAGAGCCGGACGCGGGGCTCGAACTCACCGACGGCGAGATCATGACCTGAGCCAAAGTTGGACACTCAACCGACTGAGCCACCCAGGCGCCCCCGAAATAGAGGTGTATTTTATGAGCAAGTACAAGACTTCTTCCTAAGTGCCGGTACCATCATCTTCTACTCCTAGCTGTAGCAGGCATTTCCAATTATTACTCATCATCACCAGCGTACCTTCTGACTGAGGGAAACCCGAACCCCCTTCTCAGTGTACATCACTTGCTAGAACATCCGGTATCATCAGTGTCACACAGAGGAAGAGTTCTATAGCATGTCCTGAGGGAATGGATAATTTAAGTAGACAAGCCTTCCATTTTATAAATGGAAGACCAGATGGGCGCCTGGTGGCTCAGTCGGTTAAAGCGTCCAAATTCGGCTCAGGTCATGATCTCACGGTCTGTGAGTTCAAGCCCGGCATCGGGCTCTGTGCTGATAGCCCAGAACCTGGAGCCTACTTTGGATTCTGTGTCTCCCTCTCTCTGCCGCTCTGCTGCACATGCTCTCTGTCTCAAAAATAAACATTAAAAAATAAATTAAAAAAATAAAAATAAACGGGGGACCAGAGCTTTCTCCTCAGGTGCTCTAAGGGACACTAAGATTCACCACAAGCCCTGGAATAAAACATCCCGTGACAGGAGATTATGTTAATCTCACTCTCCTACCTCTCTGTGGGGCCTTACGAAAATCCGGGTGGAAGAACAACAAGCTTGTTTGTCCCTAGAATTCTTTCCAGCTCTTTCTTTTACCTGCTGCGACTGGAGCGGCGAAGAATCCCACGCTGCCCTCCCGGTGCTAAAGCCAGATCTCTCTTCACTGTGACCTCCTACTGCCTTCTGTGAGTACTTTTTTTCTTCCCTCTTAACTCAGAGGTAAACACAGACATCTCTGCTTGTGCTCTCATCACACAGAAGTAAACTGATATTGACAAGCTTGTTTTTTTATTAACTCTCCATGTCTACCAGAGTCAACAAACCTCCTTGGAGCTTCCGATCGCCTTCCACTTCTGAAGTGCTGTAACACTCTGCTGCCTCTCTCCCTAAATCCTCTGAGTTTGCTTCTGTCCATCCTCTCCCTTCCCTTTTCCAGCTTTATAATCTGCGCTTCATTTCTTGGCCTCGAAACCCCTTTCCTTCTACTGGATGCTGTCTCTACCAGTCGATCACTCAAGTTTAATGATCTACCTCCCCACCTGTGTTTGTACAGAGCGAGGTTGAACTGATTACAGTTCCAGAAGAGTACTGTTAGGTGAGCTCGCCATGGCTGAGAAAGTCACGTTATCTCACAAGTCAGCTGGAGCAGATCCAAAGCCACACATCACTGGCCATGTTGCACGGCAAGCATATACATAAAGCCTGAAGGTGTTTTTTCCTTTCCGAGGGGCTTAAGCTCTTTCATAAAACAAAATTTGGGCATTTACTCTCCAGTCGGAAATCGCTTCAATGGATCAGGCATGATTTCTTAGCAATTCAGGAGCACAGCCTTTTGTCTAGAGCTGCCCTACATGTGATGACAGCCATTAGCCACGTGTGGCTATCGACCAGTAGAAACGGGGCTTCTCAGAGTTGTCATGTGCCGCAAGTGGGAAATGTACCCTGGCTTGCAAAGACAGTGCAAGAAAGGTACAATTTGCCCTTTTTAAAAAATACCGATAGTACCGATACTGTATTTGTAACATACATGTGGTTGAAACAGGTTAGTTGTGTCTGTTAGTACGGAGGTTTCCGAGGGTTTCTGGCCACTGTACTTCAAATGTCATTGGCATAAGGTGACGTATGTGCCAAATCCAGGGGAATTGGCTCCTGGGAGCAGGGTGAGGCCCATCTGAGAAGGCACAAATGCCTGTCCTGCCTCCAGTAATACTGTGTCATCAACTCCCACCTTCCCAAACTCTGAGCGGGAATATTCCAGGAATCCAAGGCCCCTCTCGTCATGGAGATACTGTGGGAAAGCCTTGGAAAATGTTACTGGTCAAGAGACCTGGGCACGTATGGGTCCTTTCAGGGCTGCTAAAGAATATTAAAGCATTTAAGCATTCCATGCCTTAGATCCCTGAACTACATTATTCTGGGGCCTACAGAAGACAGAATGACAGAGGCTTTGGGATGATGGCATCTCAGATCCCCCCCCCTTTCTTTTTTTTTTTTTTTTAATTTTTTTTTAACATTTATTTATTTTTGAGACAGATAGAGACAGAGCATGAGCAGGTGAGGGTCAGAGAGAGAGGGAGACACAGAATCTGAAACAGGCTCCAGGCTCTGAGCTGTCAGCCCAGAGCCTGATGCCGGGCTCGAACTCACGGACCGTGAGATCATGACCTGAGCCGAAGTTGGACGCCCAACCGACTGAGCCACCCAGGCGCCCCAAATCCCCCCCCTTTCTAACATCGTGTAACTAATGTCATGGACCACACTGTCCCCTGCATGGCTGGCATGGTCTCCAGCATGCCAATGTATCTCCCTGTGGCTGTCACTACCTTCGCATCTGATAGACCTCTGCCTGCTTCACATGGCATAGATACAGACAAGCTGGACTTACAAAGAGCTCTACAAAGCAGATTTCGTTTCCAAAATAAATGGTTCTATCGCTAGGAGATAGTAAGCAAAGCCATGTTACTAGGTGACGCTAGAGTACTGTTATGGGCTGGACATCCATCCCCTATACATTACTTCCAGGCTTCTCTATGCATTTTTAGTTACTGACCTGATCATTCATCTTGAAACTTCTCCAACGTTAAAAATATGGGACCACGAAGGACCTACGTCCATGACAGACTTAGTTTCTTTTGTCTTTTTTGTTTTGTTTTTGTTTTCGACTGCTTAATCGATAGGCTGGCATCGTTTTACTTTAAAATATGTGATTTCATTTTGGCGAGCCACTTCCTGACTTATTGTGTTCTACTAAATGTGATAGACAAGGGAAACTGCGTTTGTAAATATTTTCTAATATAGTATTCATTTAATTTCAACCTTGGTGTTCTACAAAGAAATACATAAATTGAGTTGAGACATGTGTTCATTCAATTTCTGTATTCACTACTGTATATGATCTCTGACTACAAAACATTTATAAGACAACCTTGTCCATTTGCTGTGTCCTTATAGAGTTGTCTATAAATTGAAGTTAAGACTAGTGGGAAAACCCTCTGTGAAGCCAATCCCTACCTAATATACTGTCACTCAGACATCCACGAGTGAAGCATTCTTAAAAGAAGACATATCCGTACGGGATAATTTTCCTGACTGACTTCCAGTCGTTTGTTAGAGTTGAGACATTTAATGAGTTCTACTCTTTGAAGACCTGTTTTTCCTAGAGAAGTTGAGACTCAGCACCAAAACCAGATTTCAGTTCCTTCTGTAACTACCACCCGATACGACAGTTATTGCAAACACTAATGGAATACTAATTTTAGAAGACATGTCAGAGGCAACTTAGTTTAATCTTATAAGGATTTTCTCTTCCCCTGAGAAGTGGTGGCTTCTTCTATTTAAATACTCCCAGTGATGGAGCTCATTACCCTGTGCCCTGGTTCTTTTTTTATCCATTTCTATAATTATTACAAGATTTTCTATATTAAGCTGAACTGTGCCTTCCCATAACTCAGTTTCCATCCTACCCCCAGGGCCACCCAATAGTAAGCCTAATTCAATCTTATACCTGACAGCTATAATGTTTAAAGGGACATCAAATCCAACTACCACTAGTTGAGATTTCCTATGCATGGACCATCACACTAGGTATTTACGTGTATCGTTAATTTATTCTTCCTAACAACACAAAGACATAGGTACATTAATCCTCTGTTTATAAAAAAAAAAAATAAACGGAGGTATGGAGAGGTTCCCCCATCCACCCAAGACGATACAGATAAATGTAAGTGGGCTTTGAACCCTTGGATATACCCAGGGCCCATACTTGAGCTCTCAGATGCCAGTATAGAGCCCTGTTTCCTGACCACTCTCCTTCATTTTCAAATGTGTAGCAATTCTCCCTTCATCCATTAGAATATTCAAGCACAGCATGTGGCATGGAAAAGGCACTCAATGTTTGATGAATATGTCCATGCATAAATGTTACTAAAAATGGTTCTAAGGTCCCATGCTCATGCTGTTTAGCATTCTGGAATATCTTCTAGCCTATAGACTTGAACTTCTTTACTAAAGCAACCATATGCTCTGTGTTTTTGCCAATCTTAACATTCAAGTCTCCTTACTTCAGCAGGTTCTAAGCCCTTTGGGGGAGTACCACAAGATGCTTTGGCAATGTAATAAACAGCTATAGACCCTCTTTTCAGAAAAATGCACCCCAATGACACATTTTAACCCCCAATCTGGTACACGGATCCTCTGATGTCATCTATGGAGGAACATAGATGGATGTCATCTATGGAGGAACACGTCAATCTACGGATTGAAGTGTCATCAAATTTTTACTATGTCAAGACACTACACTTTATAGCAAAAACAAAAAATAACAGAGTGGTGAACTATTCTGACGTTAGGTAATACCTATGCTTCATCCCAATCCATTGGACTATTCCTTCTCCAACTTTCTCCAAATATGCATAAGATAATGGTTGTTTCTAAAGTTATCCTTTGGACATGATTGTTCATCTAAGGGTTAGTATTCCCAAAGTTATTCTTGAAAGTTCATACCATTCTTTTTTTTAAGTGTTTTTTTTTTTTTAATTCTTTATTTATTTTTGAGAGAAAGATCATGAGCAGGGGAGGAACAGAGAGAGGGAAACACAGAATCCAAAGCAGGCTCCCGGCTCTGAGCTGTCAGCACAGAGCCCGACGCGGGGCTTGAACTCACAAACCGCAAGATCATGACCTGAGCTGAAGTCGGATGCTTAACTGCGGAGCCACTCAGGCACCCAGTACTACTCATTTTTGTGTGTTATCTTAGCAAAAAGCTCCCCTTTATCTTTTATACACGTTACCCTACTATCAAACAAGCTGAATAACCCTGTCAATGTCACTTACTGAGAGGTCTGTTCATTCATTTCTAAAGAATTCTAATTCTTACACCGAATCCTATAGCTGTGAACAAAGCCAAATAGATTTCCTCCTAGAGAAAATATGGTTTTATCCTAGAGATACTTTTAATTATTAAGCAGTCCAACTTAATTCATCATTAGTGCCCATAATGAAACGCAGTAAGGCAATTTAGCAGGAATGGAGCAGAGGTGCTATAAAATAAAATATAAAGTCATAACATTTATCACAGCTTGCCGTGGAGAAATTTATTCTGCTGGAAGCAATAGTTTTAGACGTAAAACTTGAGCTGTTAAAGAACTTATGTCAACCCTGCGGCAGAAACTGGCTAGGTGCTCACAAGCTAGTAGTTCTTCCTCCTTTGGGCGCACCGAGGAGATTCTTTGTGGCTCTAAGTAGCCACATGACCAAGCGTTAGCCACTGTCACGGGGCAGCAGTGATGTCTGTCATTTGGGGTCTCCACATAAAACCCTCTCCACTCTCCCTGGTCTTCTCTGCCTCTAGTTGGCTACAATGGAGGCTATCTCCAGCTCTACCTGAGACCCATACATCGACAACTGAAGGGTTGCAAATGGAAGGAAATGGAGGCTTCTGAATTCAAGCTTGGCAAAGAGCTGTCAGACCAAGAGCACCAAAGTTGGGCTGTTAGGTGAGTGGCCAACCTTTCTTCCATTTCTCGGAGATTTAGATTTGAGGGAGTCAGAGAGGTACCTGTCACAGCAGCTAGCATTATTTGATCCAACATGGCTCCCGTTTACATAAGCAGAGGCTGTGGGTCCTGAGAAACTGCAAAGTTCATTTATACTTGATCATTGTACGTCATATGGTTATTTTTGTGTTTCTCTTAAAATGAATTTCTGCTCGGCAGTTTCATTATTAGAGCGTTTAGAATAAAAAGCTTTCAACATTAGTGTTAAAGAGACTGGACCCGAGGGAAGCAGCAGTAAAACTGACTAGAAAGTCTTTGAATGGATGGTAAAAAGGCAAACAATGTAACTTTTTTGCCAGCATCCCTCCCCAGTTTCTAGGCTGACAGTGAATAATTTTTATAATACAAAATTCAATGTTTAGCTTTTAAAAAAAAATGGAAAATGACAGGTTACACGTTACAAAATCAAGAGTTACATAGTCAGACTGCCCTAGGTTCAAATTCTTGGCCAAAAATTGAGATGGAAAGACCCAGATTTACATTGGCTCTGAGAATTAAATCAAGTACCTAGTACCTGGTAGCTTTTCCATAATTCCTACACGGAACTGAAAGCCAACAATTTACTTCTGTGAGACATAATTCGGGGAAAGGTATGGAAGTTAGACACTTTACTGTGGTGAATGCATACACTTACAGATAACAACTACACACATGCATATTCATTATTTACTCCACAAATATAGGCATTTATGCAAATGCCATATACTCGTTATTAAAATCGTTATGCCCTACAAAATTATACAGTACAAAATCAGAAGGGGATAGAACAAACTAGGTCAGCGTAGACCATTCAATATGTATGAACCTTGTAACCAGAGCACAAACAAAACAATCTCCAAAAAAATAGCGTCACAGTTGAAAGACATGATGAATTCCTAGTAAATGAAACTGTCATGTATAAAAGGACTTTAAGGGGCACCTGTGGCTCAGTCAGTTAAGCGACCTACTCTTGGTTTTGGCTCAAGTCATGATCCCTTGGTTTGGATGTTAGAGCCCCACATCGGGCTCCGTGCTGACAGCATGAAGCCTGCTTGGAATTCTCGCTCTCTCCCCCCTCTCTGCCCCTCCCCTGCTCATACTCCCTCTCAAAATAAATTAAAAAACAAAACATAGAAGGACTTTAGCTCATAAAAAGTTGTAGCTGGATGGGAGTACATTTGAGAGCACATTAAAACTGAGCCTTAGAGGGGTGCCTGGGTGGCTCAGTCGGTTAAGCGTCCGACTTCGGCTCAGGTCACGATCTCGCGGTCCGTGAGTTTGAGCCCCGCGTCGGGCTCTGTGCTGACTGCTCAGAGCCTGGAGCCTGTTTCAGATTCTGTGTCTCCCTCTCTCTCTGACTCTCCCCCGTTCATGCGCTGTCTCGCTCTGTCTCAAAAATAAATAAACGTTAAAAAAAAAAAAATTAAAAAAAAAAACAAAAAACTGAGCCTTAGAGACAAAGTAAAAATGTGAAAAGATGAAGAGGAGAATAAATGTTTCCAAGCCAGAAGACATACTCACACCAACTCAGGAAGAATATAGGAAATTGGCACCATGTGCAAAACCCACTTCCTCATAGCTTGTTACATTTAGCTGTTAGTCAACTTTAAAATATTAAACGTCAATGTGCTGAGGGGGAAAAAAAAAAAAAGATGACCACCATGTTTCCTTAACGTCACTCTTCTGTTTTACTGTGTATGTGCTAATTCAGATTGTAGAAAGATACATTACAAAATAGATGCTCAGTCATCTTTTTTTTTTTTTTTTTTTTTTTTTTTTTTTTTTAGTGAATAAATGTATAAGTAAGTGCCTGTAGCACAGTGAGGAGAGACACAGGCAAGTAAGAGTCTGGAATAGAAAATTTGTAGCATAAATCCTGAGTTGACCTTAGTCTACCACTTATTGGCCTTTACCCTCTTGTAAACTTGCTCCCCTTCTCTATAAACAGGCCATCACAATTGCAAAGGTATCATGAAAAACATACTCTTTGTAAAAATGCTCTGACGTTTCTAACATGTAGAACATCTCTAGATAGATATGTTAGACATATATAACATATAGAATATCTAACTTACCGATAGGGATCGATATTAACAGCATGCACGTCCATTGCGTCCTTTTAAGAAACACACGGAGAAATGAGGATTCAGTTACATCAGGGTGGGGGACAGCACACGGACAGGTGAAGGATATGGGAAGATAGGGTGGGTCAAGGCACAGACACTGGGTAAAATTTGACATCTTACTCAAACAACAATGAGTCACCTGGTTCTGTTAATATTGATAGCTTATATCACCAGAAAGTAAAGACAGAGACTAAGGACCAGTATAGGTCAAAGTCTTTCCTTTTTCATTTTTTCTCCCTAGATCTTCTGTATGATGTGAATTAACGGTGCTCTTTGCCCAAAAATATAGGTCTGGTTACTTGTCCAGAACTACAGAATTTTAGAGTTAGTCAAGGCTTATATTTATCCAGTCGATTTATCCTCCTCTCAAGAAGGTCCTTGATTTGACCTTATTTCTGCTCTGCAGAAAACCATTTCCAAAGCAAAGCAGCTGAATTTTGTTCATTATGTCGAAGTAGGCCACATACAAGAAGTATTAGTCTTATCAATGAGAAGATCCCAATTGTTAAGGTTCTTGCTTCATTGATCTTCCTTGACAGAAGCTGTTCGCGTATTGGCTTTCAAGGTACCGAGCATATGGTAACTGCAATCTCTTCTAGTATAGATTGGGCTAGGTCTTTTAAAGAAGAAAGGTGTTTGCAATAAACAACACTAAAATATATAGCTACTGTATGTTACATAGGTTATCTTTTACATCAGACACCTTTTAGAAGAAGAAGAAATGCTTTAAATCATTCCGATGATAAAAATCGAAGTATACCTCCAGGAGACCACATGCCTGGACAAGAGTCAGTGTTTCTCCAAGGTGTCGACCATCCATTCAAAGACTTGGAATATACCGTAATACTGCATAGATAGGCTGCTTGACGTCTCTGCCTTACGCATAATCCTACACCGAACCAAAGGATCCCACTGAAATCCCAAGCTTTTCTGGGAGGTGGATCAAGGTAGGAGACCTTCCTCCTCAGGGACTTCCATAATCCAAGGTAAGTTTCAAAGTTGCAGAGGAATTATTTCCAAAGGGTGTTCTTGGACTGGTCGCCCCTAAGGCTGTCCTACAAAAAGTTATGCCGTTGTCAAATAATTTTGGGAATCATTGCTCAGTGGATTTCGGCAGCGATGTGCGAAGTTCGTTTGCGTAGCAACACAGAGAGATGTTGCTAAAAACAAATCTGGTTAACTTTACTATAGACCTTGCCTACCAGACACTTCCCATAAGGACCTTTTCATTTAAGTACAGTTCATCTACTCCACCCAAGCAATTTGGGGAATTGATGTGTTCAAAGTCTACTTGGGAGAGAAGCATTTTTTTTTAAGCAGGCTCCACACCCTAATGAGCTTCATGTGGGCTTCAACTTACCACCCTGAGATCATGACCTGAGCAGAGATCAAGAGTCAGATGTTTAACTGAGTGAGCCACTTGAAGAAAGGCAAATTTCTTAGGTTGACTTACCACATTATCCCATCTGTCTTTACTACTCACATTACTCTCGTCTTCCTCATCCACCTGCTTGGCTTCTCTTGTCCAATTTACCAAATGCACATGTTTTTGATTTAGTTTGACTTTTTTGCACTGTCACCCATGTTTAACAGGTCTATTGCTTCCTTTTCAAAACTTCCGTTTTCTTCCCTATCCCTTTTAGTTCTTCCTTCTCAGTCCTCTACAGCCAACTTCCTTTTCCAGTCTACTTTGAGGGTAGCCCTAGACCAGAAGCATTAGCATCATAACCCAGGAGGACTGTTACCAATGCAGAGTCCCGGCCCTTAATTCAGATTTACTGTGTCCAATCTCTGGGGTGGAACCTTGCAACTCGTCATAATAAGTCCTTCAGGGGATTCCGATACTAAAGTTTGAAAACTACCACAGTCACCCTTTAATATTCTGGGTCCTCAGGGGCTTGCCCATGGCCCTTTTCTTGTGGATTCAACTGCCACTGACACACCAGTGCCTAGTACAATACGTATCACATGGTGGGTGTTCCATAAATACTGGCCAACTCAGTGAGTAATTCTGAGTATCTCCAGCTCAGCACCAAAGACTCCAACTGCTTTTCCTCATTTGATGATTTTTTGGCCTCTCAAATTCACCCCATACAAAATTCATCTCCTTCTCTTCCTTCACTAAACCCAACCCAACAGAAATGGTTAATGCTAAATGTGATTCCTATGCTCCAAGCTTCATCTACATTCTCACTGAGTGTGAGTAATACCTTTTTTTGTCTAAGCCAAAAATCTAGGACACATTCTGGTTTTTCCTTCTGCCACCGTCATTGACACCCAGTCAATCCAAACCCTAGTTCCCATCCACTCTTCTCCAAACCCACGGCTGTAACTAGATCTCAAAACTCCAGTATCTCTCCCTGGAATCTGACAATCCTCTCCTCCACTAAATCCATCCTCTTGTCCAGCTACTAGCCACGGCAAGCTTGTTACAGCACAAATGGGGCCGCACAATCCTCTTTAACCTATCCCAGCTTAATCCTCAACACTGCCAATAAAATCCAAACTCCTGATCAGCTGCAAGGCCTCCTTTTTCCTATTCCTCTCTATCACTTAACCACGGTTTTCTTTCAGCTCTAGCCACTAACTATGCTCAACTTCTTCTGCTTCCTTGAATATGGTGTGCTCCTTCTGGCTTCCAGAACATTGCACATACTCTTAACTGCCATCACTCAATCTTTCCACTTGGCTGTTTTTATACTCAGATATCCACAACACTCTCTCTGCCTTGATTAGATTCCCTTTCTGTAGGGTTTCTCAAAATTCATTCCTTCAGTCTTATTTTTTGTTAAGTTGTACCTATTTTCTAAAAGGCACTGGGGACTTTATCTCTGTGTCTCAGGGATTAACTCTATGCCTTGAACATAGTAAACTGAAGAAGAAATGTCAGTTCACTATCTTGTCTAGACAAGGAAACCGACAATTAAAACATCACATCTTAGATGTTTTGAGATGTGAAATACAACTATGGTGAAATAGTCAAGGTTACTATTTTAAGTTTACTTATTTAGAAAGAAAGAGATAGCAGGGGATGGGCAGACACAGAGGGAGGGAGGGAGGGAGAGAGAGAGAGAGAGAGAGAGAGAGAGAGAGAGAGAGAGAGAATCCCAAGCAGGCTCCACACGGTCTGCACAGAGCTAAACATAAGGCTTGAACTCATGAACTGTGAGCTCATGATCTGAGCTGAAATCAAGAGTAGGCCACTCAACCAACTGAGCCCCCCAGGTGCCCTCAAGCTTACATTTCTAACAAAAAACCTCACTAGCCAGTATAGGTAGATATTAACCAAATTCATGGAAGAAATCTGACAAAAGGTATATTTGGCTGGTACAGCTGATCAGTGATGCTTTTAAGGATCTAGGCTCTATCAATGTCTATGGTTTACAATCCCTATAAGGGGAGATTCTTCCTCAATCTTGTGGTCTCTCTCAAGGTAACTGCTGCTTCTCCATGTTTCCAGGGGGAAGAAGCAGAGAAGGGCAAGGGACAAAATGCTTACATGCTCAACAGCTTAAACTATCCTTTTTTCCAGTGTAAAAAAAAAAAAGAGAGCGAGAGAGAGAGAGAGAGGTTGTCCCAAGCCCTGCCCCAGTCATCCCCCCGTCCCCCTCCACAGCATTGCTGCCCAGAGCAATGTCCATTTCCATCCCCAAAGAGCAGGAGGCTGCAGAGAGGAGTGAGTCAGTCCATGAATGCTGAGTAACATCACCACTATCACTGGAGCAGAAAGATGAGCCAAGTGAGAACAGATGTGGTCAGACGCGAAGTAAGCAGAAGTTTTCATGGTGTGCTAAAAGGTTACGTTTGGCCTTAAGAAAACGGTGAGGAAAAAAAAAAACCAGATATAATTGGATTTGTATTTTAGAAACTCATTTTTACTACCCTTATAATCACATTGGAAGCTACCAAATCAGGAACCCCCAAGGGTCCAATACAAGGAAGAGATGGCTTTTCACCCTACCATCTGTGAAGAAAGTCAGAGATTCACCGTTCTCTAAGTCGGAAAGGTGGTACAGGCTTTGGTTAATTTTTTTTTTTTTTATTTTTTTAAAGGGAGGAGAGCAAAGTACAGCTTAAGAAAACAAACTAAACTGAAGCCATGGAAGAAAGAGCCAGGACTCAAAACATAAAGAGCAATGCAAACCGAAACCAGGTACCTGCCCCATGCCAGACCCTTTCAACTATTCTGGGTCACTGACTGCACCTCACAGACCTCCAGCCACCGGAACATTCCAGTCCCAAAGCCCCCAGCTGCCGTGCTGAGCTTTCCTTGGACTGTACAGAGGTCTGCACGCCCTCCTCCCTCTGACTGCCGTGGGGTCTGCTGTGCCTCCCGCAGACCCCGGCTCTCCCGGTGTTCCCTAGCTCCCTCCCCATGGTTGAGCACAGGCAGGTCTCCTGGGCCCATCCTTGCATACTTGATCCCATTTCGGCATCTGCTTCTCCAAGGACTCAGATGAACGCACACAGACTAAAACACCACCATTTGATCCCCCAAATACTGCGATCTTTCCCCCTTTAGGGGTGAGGAAAGTTAAAGAACTTGCTCAGCCATAGTCCCCAGTGGGTTAACAAATGCCAGAGTAAAGCATTCCAGCATGTTGAGTGTTTTGGAATTAACATCCGACTTTCCCCACCGTAAGGAAAAAGACTGATTCCACTAAACCCCTGGAAATTGAGGCTAACTTGGTAATCTGACTTCAAACTTCAAACCGGATATGACAATTACAGAGTAGCAGCATTCCTTCGAAGTGTGTTTCTTCCTTCTAGGACTTGTGATTTGAGTACCTACCTAACTCATGTTTTGTAGTCGATCTTACGAGAAATATTATACATGACAGTAGCAAAAATGTTTGTTTTTTCCCCCAAGTCCAAAGCCTCTTTTAAAATGCATGGTAAATAAATGTCAGTTTTTATCTTCCCAAACACAAAACATTGATGCTTCTTAAAATATAGCTCCCTTTACTGGCCATGCCCTGAGAAGTTATCAGAAAGAGGATATATCCCTTGATTCTGGAGTATCAAGGGCCTGAACAGATTTAGTATAAAATTCTCTCCTCTTAAGAGGTGATTCATTAACATTAATTTACTGACTTTCTTCCAACGGTCCATCATTACTGGTAATTTTCAGTTACTTTATGCCATTAAAAAAAGAAACCTCACAAAAATAAACATTAAACACATTTTTTTTTTAAAAGGGGCACCTGGGTGGCTCAGTTGGTTAAGCCTCCAACTTCAGCTCAGGTCACGATCTCGTGTTCCATGAGTTCAAGCCCCGCGTCGGGCTCTGTGCTGACAGCTCAGAGCCTAGAGCCTGCTTCAGATTGTGTCTCTCTCTGCCTCTGTCCCTCTCTCACTTGCACGCTTTCTCTGGCTCTTGCTCTCTCGAAAATAAACACTAAGAAATATTTAAAAAAAGAAAAAAGATAACACTTTGCCACTTTCCCCCAGTTATACTCTCATTTTTTTAAAAATAACAGCTTTATTAAGGTATAATCGTGATACAAAAGACCACATATATTTAATGTATATAACTTGATGCATTATACTCTCATTTTAACAGAAGACTTGTTTCGGCTTGGAAAAGGGCTGGAAGAGCCTGAACCTTGGCTGGTAATCCTGGGCTCAGTCACAAAGCAAATCACCCTGATCAATCAGGGCGTCCCTGGGCTTTTACAGCCCATTCTGTTCAAACCTGGTAAGATCACCTGCCCAGAACATCGGAGAGATTCTGAACAAAGGTTCAGCATAGATGCCAAATCGTTTGAATGCTTCCAGAGATGGGTGTCATTCACACAGCCATGAACATGGTATGTTCTGGAGAAGCTCTGAATCACCAGACGGCAGTTACTGTGTTCCAGTGACCTACTTCAGAATTTTGTCTTCGTGTATTTGTAGGTTTATAGTCCCATCCTACTTCTTACCACCATGCCTCATTTGACTGGTATCTCCTATGGTCAAAAGGTTGTCCTACTGTGAAAAATTATTATTTTCGATTAAATTACTTTCATTACCCCTGTTTTTAAAATTAAATATTAAAAATTCTTGGGGCACCCGGGTGGCTCAGTCGGTTGGGCGTCCGACTTCGGCTCAGGTCATGATCTCGCGGTCCGTGAGTTCGAGCCCCGCGTCGGGCTCTGTGCTGACAGCTCGGAGCCTGGAGCCTGCTTCGGATTCTGTGTCTCCCTCTCTCTCTCTGACCTTCCCCCGTTCATGCTCTGTCTCTTTCTGTCTCAAAAATGAATGAACGTTAAAAAATTTAAAAAAAAATTCTTATAGATGTTGCACGTAAGAATTTTATTAGAACCTTTTAGTGATGTGAAGCTTTAAGTTTTTCAGTCAACTTTGGATGCATCTAAATCACGTTTCTAAGACTTAAAGGACTTAATTATTCCTATTACTCTTGCTTAGAGACCTTTGATTTATCTCCATACACTTTCAGAGATTTGTAAGTTAATTAAAAACACCTTTCCCCATGTAAGGATGATGAAATACTTTGATCTCATCTGCACTTTGTACTTTGACTAAAACCTCTCAACTACAAATGTGGAGCATACAATTCACGTAAATACCCACAAAATAACCCAATTAGCATGGTCAGTCCTCACTGTCAAACCAATAAGCAAAATTACGTTTACCAAAGGTAGGATTTCAATATTTTTATTGCAAACACACCGGTCACACATTCCTTCGAGGACAATGTCATTTTCTGTTAGAAACAGACCAGGAGACAGACCATCCTTTTTATCAGAAGACAAAAGGGGAGGTACTTGAATCACCTCATCATTCTCAATCGATTCTACAATGTGTTTAAGTTCAGAAATTCAACACACAACCCAATTCAATCACTTCAGATGGCCCTCAACAGGTCTAGATCTCAATGCCCTACCAATGAGCCCTGACAAGATTCGGGAGAGTGAGAGGTGTATCTTTGGTAAAGTGGACCCAAACTGGGAAAGAACTGGCTCCAGCTGAGGTGAGTGTGGACACAATGATTCATTTACCTTCTCTAGAAGGGTTTACAGTTTAGGTAAAAACCGACAAAACAAACCAACAAACAAAAACACCTAACCTAACTAAAGGAGAGGTGTTTGGGGAATCAGGGCTCATGCTCTCTGGAGACAGATCATTCTGTGCCCCAATTCTAGATCTGCTACTTGCCAGCTGTAGGAACGTGGGCAAGCTATACTTAACCCTCCCGCAGCTCAGTGAAATAGATCATAGTATCTGCTATGTAGGGGGTTAGACGGAAACGTAGGGAGAAACATTTAGCGCCTGATGAGCAAATATGCTCAATAAACCATCAACTATACATAAAGGCCTCATGCTTGTATAGTTTTAAAGTACTTCCAAGAAAGTGAGATCAAAGAGGAATTGCTTTCTCCCCTTGCCAGTCAGAAAAAGCTCCCTGGAGGAAACCTAACTTAGCATCAGGAGATTTAGACCAAGAAAGGAGGTAACAGATATGCCAGACCAGTATTTGGAATGTTATTCACGATCATCAAACATGAGCACGGTTTACACTTTATATATGTTTTTAAGAACTGGTGACCATAGGCTTTGGTAGCCTTGCACTTATGTGGTTCTTTTCACTCTCCCCATAGGCTTTGATTTCTGGGCTCTTATTCCCCTGATCTCAGATAGGGGCCCCGTACAAGTAGGGACCACTGCTTGTATCTCCTTTTTATTTTCTGTGAAGAATTTCCTAATTCCACTGGTTTGCGTCCACCTGTAATATTCCTGGGCTCAATTTAAACGGCCAGGCACACACTGACAGTCCTATTCCCCTGCTTCCCGAGAAAGGACAAGCCTTTGAAATTTTTATGTCGCGGACAAGTGCGATCATGGTTCAGTCCTGTGGTTTCCTTTTTCATGCCATTCACGCCAACTTTTTTGCCAACTTTACACAGAATCACATACCTAACATTTAAGAGAGCACAGTTTAATTCCTCCTGGTGGAGGGAAAAAAGAGGAGATTCGAATATATTTTAAGTCTTGGGTTATGTAAAGTCTATCCTATTGTCTTCCAGTACTGGATCAATGAGCCTCGTATGTATGCATTCCAAATCA
Source organism: Panthera leo (assembly GCF_018350215.1). Taxonomy (NCBI): domain Eukaryota; kingdom Metazoa; phylum Chordata; class Mammalia; order Carnivora; family Felidae; genus Panthera; species Panthera leo. The sequence goes on along the minus strand of NC_056687.1, from coordinate 140,970,540 downwards.
TGCAAATGGATGATTACTCAAAAACCCAGGAATCATACTTCTTGTTTTGCATTCCTTTCTGTTACAAACAATAACTATTCCCTTCAGTTTTATTACACCCTTTCACAGTATCTGCTCAAACTCAATGTGCTACTTTGCCCAAATTAGACCTGCTTGGCAACACTTTGAAGGACGAAAATTGTGTTTAAATGCATTTACATCAGCCTCTCATCCCATCTTTAGAGAAACAGGCAAACGACTCTATTGTGCCAGCTTTCAAAAAACATTTTTTAAAGCAAGCTTTGGCAAATTAGATAATTATTAAGCAAAACAATACGGTGCCCAACATGATGCATTAACAGTTTCTAATGTTATTGAACCAAACGACAAGAGAGGCACTTTGTTCTTACTTACTTGGCAGACAATTATTCTTTGCTCCAGCAATATTTCATGTGCATACTTCCAAGGAAGACTCATGAACGCAAAGGTTCATTAAGGGAATGAGAGAATCGATTGTAAAATGGAAAAGGCCGGGTGAGGTCATATTTCAAAGAGATGAATATGATACACTCCATTATGTTGTAATCAGCCTCTCGCTTTCATTCCACAAACTGTAATAGTTGATCCTAATTTAAAAAAAAAAAAAAAACAAAACCCGTTCTTGCAGCCTGCAGACCACCTTTGTCCTAAAACCAGGGAAGGAGTCACACATAGCGGCAGGCATTTTCCATTTACCGCAGGCCTTGGGGTCCACAAAACCCACGTTACTGACCGGTTTTCTCCTTAATAAGAAAAACATTCAAACGCTACTATTTATTGTTGCCCTGGCAAACCACACTTAATAGATGGCACTTGCCCTGTACATGACACTTACAACATCAATCAAGACTGAATTTTATTTCAATTTATTATGGTTGCTGTCCAAATGAAAAAATGCTTATATCGTAAAAATGTCTTACAATATAAATGGGCCAGTGATGTAATCACAGATTTGAGGGGGGGAAAAAAAAATCCTGATTTGGGTTCACCATTTGCCCATCCTTCCTCCTAAATTTTTCATTGGAGTTAAACACAACAAAATAATGGGACCATTAAGAGGGGATGTTGGTACAAAGCAGAAGTCACATGTTAAATATTTTATATCTTTATGAAAGGGCTTTATTATATTTTCCTTCTTTAAGAAGGAAGTTGATATTTCCAAATGATCTGGGATAAATGACTTTAATTTTACTTTCATTGAAGGCTCATCTGCAATTTTTTTTAACCCCTTGAAACAGCCATTCATCAGGGGAGCAACACTATCCAGATTTTTAGGCTAAAATTTATCCTTGGCCACAGATGTCGGCTGGCAGAACCTCCTCCAGGTCCTAACTCGGTTCCCACTGGGCTTTTGTCCCCAGATGTCAAGAGATGCTTTTCACCGATGGAAAAGAAAATCATAGAACATTCTGCCTCTCACATGACTCATCAGCGACGGAATCTTTCTACGAATAGCCCAGCAGGTTTCTTGAGAAGGTGGAAGGTCTGGGAAATAATTAAATACCTATTCTTTGAGTGGTTCTCAAACCTGAGCATGGCTGCTTACATCTTGTATTACAGACGACGGGGCCAGCTTCATGGGTATGTGACCTTCGGCACTACATGGGGCCTCATACTTGATTTGGTGCTCTGTTGTTATTGTCGTGAAATTCTGAATCATTTCTGAACTAGGGGCCCCACATTTTTATTTTCCACTGGACCTCACATATTAAGTAGCTGGTCCTGACAAAGGGTCAGGGGTAAGGCGGAAGAATTTACCTGTCTAACAAGATCATGAGTGATGCTGATGCTGGTCTGGGGACCACACTTAAAGCGTTATGTGCAGTTAGTCAGAAACACACTGGATTTTCCAAGCCACCCTCACCAAGAGGTGGTCATAAAACAAAAGTTTGGCCAATGAATTGTGAGTACAATTTTATTGAGAAGGGCCTCCCTTGCTCAGTTTGCACAACCCTTCCAAAAAGTAGCTTTTCCATCCCTCCAACCTAGGATGCAGTTGTGGGACCTGGTGTTCCCCCAAGTTGTGGGACCTAGACACCTTGCAACAAGCAAGACCAAAACAACGTGTTGAACATGGCGCAGCACAAAGCTACCAACAGCCACCACAGTATGAGCTTCTACTGCAGGGGATGGAGGAATCCTAGACAATACAGCTGATCAGAAGAAATAGCACTTCAATTACCGAAAGTTACAAAGTACAACGACTCAGCCAAAACCATTACCGAAGCAAAATATGGTCAACATCTGGGCTTCGAGTCTTCCAATGTTATTTGTTCTCTACATAGGGTTATTTTTAGACATCGCTCTGATTCCATGGAGTATAACGTAGTTTAAAGTTTTTTATCTTAATATAATCAAGGAAAAAAGTATCAGAGCTGTTGTTCTGACTGTACTGACTCTCAGGACAATGATCTGCAAGTGTGCTTGATGGTTTCAAGGCTACTTCGAAAGCATCATCTTAATGCTTTGAGTAAAGGTATGGGAGGGACCAATGTTCCAACCCAGTGAGGAAGCGTCAGTGTTACAGAGAGGTTTGAGGACACCCAGCCAGCCAACTAACAGAGTAGGGACTGCAACTCTGGGCTTGGCTTCTCAGCCCATGCCTTTCTACTCTGAAGTGAAAACCCATCTATTCTCAAGGTTACAGAATACCTAATAAACCATAAAGCTTGAAGACTTTAATTCCTCCATTTGTCCTAGGAAGGAAGTTGGGCCTTCTCAAAGCCCATTTTATTTTCCCCTACCTCTAAAAGACGTCTCTGGGAAAGAAACGTTCCATGAGTATGTTGTGGAGGACTTAATTCTGTAAGTTTCTTCTCAGCAATTCACCATGTAAAAGTTAGAAAGGAAAGGTTCTTAGAAGTCCTATAGTTCCTGTGTTTTTCAAGTCTTATTTAAACCAAAATTTGTCATAGTTACCTGACAAAACAAGACTTGCTTGAAGAGAAAAAACTAATTGACATCTCTCAGAACACCGTATTCTGAGGAACGCACCGAGGTATTCCCTAGATAAAAGTCCTTCCTGGTTTTAAGATTTTACTGGGTAAAACAAATGAAAGACACAGAGAAAGAATGAAAACCACATCAAATTAAGTTAAATATTGGGTATGAGATTAATACTTAAGACCCTAACTTATCTTTTAAAACATAGTCTTTGGTTTTTAATATACTTCTAGAGCATATAGTTTATGGTATTTGCAAGGATTAAACTTGGTCACTTTACTGTGATGAAATTTTTATTAAGGCCAAAGCAGAGTATTTAATTCAGGAGCCATCTTCCCCTTTGAAAAAGGGTAATTCAGACAAAAGAGATTTCTTTTGAAAAATGTCATGATCAAGAACCACACATGCTGCCCAAAATTCATAGCCTCAAGTTGAGCTACAGAAAGCACCCTGAGCATTTCACTCTATGTATTTATTTTACTATTAGGTTTTTCAACAAAGTTTACTTCAGTCACATTTAATTGAGTTAAACAGCTATGCCTAAGGTTAGAAATTCTGAGATGATCGATATGGACAACTACCCAAAATGGCAATGCCCTGCTTTATGGAGGAGGAGAGGCAGGGTATGAGGCTGGCTTTACAAGTTTATTTAATTAGCAGCAGTGTAATTTAGCCCTAAGTGTCAGAGACAGACATCAGGGATGCCAAATCAGACAGCCTCTGACTTGCAGCCATGTTCTAGGAGCTCAACTTAATGGACAATGGCTTCCTATTCAGACGAATGGAGACCTGTTATTTTCCTGGAAGCCTGGCCCCCTGGCTGGATGTGAAGGGTTAACTTCGGGGCAAGTTCAACATTCACATCATTTTTCTAAGGTTAGTTTCCGTAACGGCTCAAAACGTGGTATTCGACGTATCTAAAATAGAGGTCTACTTTCCACGATGGGGTAGATATATTCTAAGTTTCAGTCATTCAAACAGGATGGTCTAGACTATGCAACCATGACTTGGGAGATTAGACAGAGGAGATGGGCAATACTCCTTCCAGTCCCTTTTTTACGATAAAAAAAATAGACCTGTAAGTTTCCATTTTAATGATTTTTTAAGTGTTGTACAATTCTGTGACCTTAAGCACACTCACCAGGTGGTACAACCATCGCCACTACCCATCCCCAGAACGTCATCATCCTACACTGAAGCTGTACACATCAAATGTTAACTTCCCATTCTCCCCTCCCCCAAGTCCCTGGTAAACACCAGTGTGCTGTTACCACCTTTGGACTACTGTTACTGCCCTCATGAACATAGATGTGCGAACAGAAATCTGAGTCCCTGCTTCCAGTGGTTTTGGGAATACACCTGGGAACTGAGATGCTGCAACGCATGTTAATTCTATGTTGTTGTGTTTTTTTGGATTATTTGGGGGGCGGGGGTAAGCCTCCATACTGTCTTCTACTACAGATGCATTCCAGTTCTTCCATATCCTTAACAGCACTTATTACCTTGGGTGGTTTTCAATATCCATCCTAAAGGGTTGTTTCCTTGAACAGACCCAACTGCAAGGATCAAACGGGATAGGGATCATTTGCATATGGAAAGAAAAATAGTATGCTCATCACTAATCCGTGAGTAAATTTTTTTAAAAATTGTTCTTTAAACTTTATTTTTGAATGAGAGCAAGCAGGGGAGGGGCAGGGAGAGCATGTGAAGCAGGCTCCGTGCTGTCAGCACAGAGCACGGTGCAGGGCTCAAACCCACAAACCGTGAGACCATGACCTGAGCCGAAACCAAGAGTCAGACGTTCAACTGAATGAGCCACCCAAGAACCCCACGAGTACATTTTAAACACTGAAAAATAATCTCTTTCATTTATAGCACTGAACCATGTTCTTTGGACCCCAATTCTAGGGTTCCACCCCACACCCACTGAGTCAGAAACTGAGTAGGACCCCTAAGTCTGCTTAATGAGATCTCTGATTCTGACACACACCTAAGTTTAAGAACCACTAATCTGGAACTCAGGTTGCAAAGAAGCAACTTTTGAAAAAAACATAATCCCAATCTAACTGGGAGCTGCCTGTAATCTAAATAAATTGATCACATCTACTTTTACTCTACCTGTTTTAAGAATGAGCCGGGTGATACTAGTCCACAAATTTCTTACCTTCAGTTCCTTTATCTTAAAGGGTTGACTAAATCAAATAATTCTTAGGAAAGCACTTAGCATATCACCCGGTAATCAATAGTCAGCTTTCCTTTCCTAAGTGTTATAAAGAGGAGTAAGTCCTGTATGATTCATTTTCACCTTCCTTAACTCAATAAAGTGGATAACTTACGTACATCTTCCCGGCTGAAGGAAAGAGGAAAACTAGCCCCTCCGTCTATGTTCTGCAACTTAAAGGATACGTCTTTGAGAAGCTTCGCTGCCTCTCCTCTTCCCCATCCCCTCAGCACAAACCTCTGCTAGAGCTTGTACCCCATGTCCTGTTCTCATCGGACTCCTTGAGAGCAAATACTACGCCTTCCTTACATGTCTCTCTGGCACCTAACACCTATTTGATATCGTGGCTACTCTAAAAATAGGCTAAATAATTGAATTTTTTTCTTATGGATATAAATTTATCATGGCTAGCCTAAAGCAGACTAAATCCCAGAACTTTCTGAATAATGATCACCAAAAAGCACAGGCTTACATTGCGTAGACTGAAACTTCAACTGCTCTTGACCTTTTCGAGCCACTGGCTTGTTTGAAAAGCTAGTAAGCTCCAACATTCCTCCTAGAAAATGCACACGACTACATACGTAAAAGCCCTTTTATACATGCATTATTTTTATTTTGCTAGGGTAAGATCTTTAGGGTCAAAAGCCCTATCTTATTCATCTCTCTCAGTACCATGTACAGAGTGGGTGTTCAACAAATTAAAGCTGTGAATAATGTCTTGAGCATTTAAATGAATATTAGACCACCTATTCCGAGAGCTCATTTTATTCCTCTGCTTTGAGGCTCTGTTTACTTAACAAATCTGGGCAACCATACATAAATAATATCCCTCAGGAAAAAAAAAAAAGGCAATCCTTTCCAATGGGACTACCACATTGTTTGTCAAGGTCAAGCCTGCGAATGGGTTCACACAATCTTTCTTTCAACACGGTTCAGGTGCGAGTTAATCCCATGTGAATGGTGAGAAGTTGTCATTAAGTGGCTGTCCTTATTTGGGCTCAAAGAATCTCCCCTTTTAGGCTGATACATAAAGGACTCTAGCCCTTGATACCTGAATGCCACCCCGGAATCACATGTGCCTGGCACAGAAAAAACACCTAGAATTTTATCCATCAGCCACTCTGAATATGGCCACTATCAAGACTCAGAATACCGTCCTGTATGAAAAGCAACTGCCCCAAGTTCACTTACAACGTTCTGTCCCAGAGAAAGCCTCAGACCTCTCAACATCCATCCCTGTATTACATTAGATCATGAATTTAACATATGCTCTTTGGTGTGCATCTTGTTTCTTCCATGGCACATGTGATACGAATATATGCTGGCAAAAATAGAGGTAACCACAGGCCTTTGCTTTTTATTGGTAAGGAAGCATCCAAATTCCCCTGGTAAATCTTTGGCAAAACCATAGACCCTGGATTTTGAGTCATATTCTCTTCTGACGAGGAAACGACTGTTTTGGTCATTCTCCCTGGAAAACGCTCACAGACAAACTCACAAAAGCCACATTTTGCCTATCCTGATTGCAAAGTTTAATTTACAGTGGAAATTGAAAAAGGAGGTATTTTTATTTGGTCTCAAACTGCCTTCCTCCCTAAGTCCCCTCCATCTGGTTGACGGAGGGAAATAATTGACCAGTTTATGATGTCAATTTGACTAAGCTTTAACAAGTCTCCAGGGACACTGTTCAGCTCCCTTGGAGAGAAAGGTACCATCTCTCTAAGCTCTCAGTCCTCTACCTCCAACCTATTTTCTCCCTAAGAGCAGCAGGAGCAGGGTTAGGGAGGGTCACCCACATTGCTTTTTTCCTAAGATGACATTCAAGTGATGGAGAAGGGATGCCCATCTCAGGGCAGAGAAGTTGGGCTCCCTGGAGGCTAGGTCCTGGTCCACCAGACTACTTTTGCCCTGGAACATCCCCCGATGTGCAGAGATGGCTTACCCCACCAGATCGTTATCCCCACAAAAATATGGGGTTTTTTTTGAAAGGACATCATCCACGTATGGTTGCCCAGATTTGTTAAGTAAACAGAGAAGAGTTCCTACTCCCTCCGAAGTCCAGCTGGGAAAAGCCTGCATGCACAAGCAGGAAGGGGCAGAGAGGGGGGCGGGCAGAGGACCTGAAGCAGGCTCCATACTGACAGCAGTGAGCCCGATGTGGGGCTTGAACTCATGAACTGGGAGATCATGACCTGAGCCGCTGTCAGATCTCAACCCACTCACCTACTCACTTGCCCCCAGGAACGGTCTTCTTGGCAGCCTTCCACTCTCCTCATACCAGCAATCCCCTCAGGCAGGCTCTCAGCCACTGCCTCACCTACTTCTTTGGACGCATCTCCAGAATCAAAGGTAACTCAAGATAGTTGAAATTTAGGGGTGTGCACCCAGCTGCAGGCAGCGTCAGAGGTGATGCTCCTCAGCGTCCTTCATAGGTAAAGAAGGTACGTGCTCCGTCTAACTCTTCAACGTACCCAAGGCTACAATGTTGCACTGCTTCGTCCCTCATTTCTCCTAAGCCAGGAAATGGGTAGACTTTTCTTTACTAACCCCTGTGTCTATTGCCTCTCTTCCCCCAACCATTAATACCTATGTTTAATTAGCCACAATGGAAAATTCTAATACAGGCTAATGTTCATTAGGATTCACTCTATGCTTACAGGGAGTGGGGTAGGTAAGCAGCAGGCAACACCGACTGGATGTTTACCACATGCGGCGAGATGCAGATAAAGCCTTTAAATCATGATGTTACAATGCTCACAACTAGCCTCTAATGGAGCTGCTGTCGTTCTTGCCATTTTGGAGATGGGAAAAAAGAAGCACAACCAAGGCGAAGTAACTTGCCCAAGTCATTTGTAAGTCCTATGATTAAGGTTCAAGCGCAGGTACCCTGGGCTTCAGAACCCTTTTTACTAAGTGAATACACTATACACAGCCTCTCCCAGCAATCATCCAGAGCCCAGCTCCGAAGGCCCTCTAGATGCAAAACAGAAACATGCACAGATGGAGACTTCTATGGCACGATGTCACAGGATATCATCCAAAATGGAGATTTACAGTCCTTGCTAAGTTGTTTTTTTTTTTTATGTCCAGTACTTCATTTGCTGAAAGTCAAATTTTATGGGCTGTATTGGCCACAACATTGCAGACAGATGTAAATGCACCCGGCTTTTCCATGTGCTACATTCCTCACGAGTGTTGAGCCACAGTTCGCAGAGGCTGCTGACAGGCATACGTCCAATACCCTAATAATCCCCATTTCACAGCTGGAGAAATGGAGGCTTATCAGGGTTCAGTCATTTGTCCAGGTCACACAGCTGGTAAGTCAATCCAAACTCAAATCGCCTCTGTCAGACTCCAGAGCCCCCACCATGCATCAGGAGATACCGCTGAAGCATCTAGGACCACACAACGACTCTTCCGTCAGGAAGGGACACAACACAAGCCTCCTTATCCAAGGACTGCTTTAAGGTAGTCCATTTTGCTGTTTTCAGCTAGGTCTTCCTTACATCCTACGGGGGGGCTCATATTTCAAGCCTATATTCTATCAGAAACATGGCAGCGTCACAAAGTCTCCTTTGTGCTACCCAAAATACGCAAGTTTAAATCCTCAGAGTATGACGTATGATCAACAACGTAGTGGGTCTTGCTTTTCCTGGACCCCCAACCAGTAACTGCGACAGAATGGTCTAAAGAACTTCATTCAACACCAGCCACGCTCAGGGACTTGAGGAGTCAGCAGAGTTGACATTGAGCCACAACAGACACCACCATTAAGTCAACTGCTTGTCAAGGGCAGAAAAATGTTAACCTCAAAAAAGTGAAAAGAATACATCCTTGTTAACACAAACAGAAATAAACCATGGTCATACTTAGGTTGTCCTAACTCTTCACTATTTTCATCTGGGTAACACAGAGTGGTAACAGACTTTATTATGTGTAGAGCTGATCACATGAAAATATCAATGTGCTACACAAATATTCATTATTAAAGATTTCTTTCATGGCAATCCAAACTTTCCAGATTTTTTTTTTTTGTACATTCTTACTCTTAGCCTGAAGGGAACTTCTTTGAATGGTTTGCCAAAATTCTCAACTCTTTTAATATGAAACATTTATTTTCCATAACCCTTTCATATCTTGGACCACATAGTAGGAATTAAAAATTAGAATGTGTGCCCTTAACTGCAGATCCCTTTAAGATGTGTTTGTGTACTAGTGCCCAGATGGTGCAGTCGGTTCCATCAGGCTCTTGGTTTCAGCTCAGGTCATGAGGTCACAGTTGCTGAGATCAAGTCCCACATCAGGCTCCATGCTGATAACATGGAGTCTGCTTGGGATTCTCTTTCCCTCTCTGGCCCTCCCCAGCTCACTCTTTCTCATTCTCGAAAATAAATGAATTAAAAAAAATATGTTTGTGTATACATACATAGTCTTATTTAAGAGGTACTTTAACACATCTTAAGAGGGGAGGGACACACTACCCAAACACTAGTAGAAAGTTAAAATTTAAAAGCCTTCTAAGCCAATGTTTGGTTGAGTTTCAACATCACCAGTAACTGTCAACAACTTCTACCATGTAACTTCATCAACATAGGTTTCTTTAGAAATAATCAAGTTATGATACGTTCCTCTTATTTCCTCATCTGAGTGTTCCCCCTTCAACCAATACAGTAAAAAATGTCAACAGTGTAGGAACGAGAGGTTGCAAGCACAAGGGTTTTCTGTAAGCCAAGATTTCTCTCTCCTGAGATGGTTCCAGTGGGAAAACCCAGATTTGAATGCCTGAAGTTGACTCTCTTCTTTACCCGCCCCAGGAGGAGTTACTCAAAAGCAGACCTACCAGAAGATCATGATGGTTTGTGTTAATGGACTCACACCAGCCATGTGAGAAAAGTAAAAACGATAAACGAAACAAGATGGCAGCTCCAGGGATTTTGCTGAATCTACATTATGTGGCTTGGATTGTGTGCAGTAGGGTCTCATGTGGTCCAACACGTTGCTATCACTTCCTGCCCTCAGCAGATTGTCCCATTTTTTATTTGCAAAATTCCCAATAATTCTATTATCCAATTAGAGAAGGAAATTTACAAAATTATCAAGAGGAAATCGGTCTGACAGTTGCTGTTTTCCAGTTAAATAAGATCCAGGACTGTCAGCTGTAAAGTGAACTTGCTATAAATGAAGTTAAACCAGAGGTCTGTGGTCAAGTTTCTATACACTCTCCTGTTGTAGTCACCCAATGGAGCACATTAAAGCACATGGTCCAAATAAGAACATGGGTACCTCTCACCTTCCCCCACCCCTGCCTAGCCATCCTCCACACCACTCACAGTCCCTTCCCCACAGAAGTCCATAGAATATGGGATACATATCAGACCGTTTTATACCCAGTTGGTATCCCTTCTATTTCCATCATTAGAAATCCTAATGCAACATTTATTAAGCACTTCATATCCCAGACATATCAATTCCCAAAACATTGGAGTTAAATTCTATTACCATCGTCATTTTACAGATTAAAAAAATTAACAGAGAGGCACCTCGGGTGGCTCAGTCAGTGAAGCATCGGACTCTTGATCTCAGCTCAAGTCATGATCTCACGGTTCATGAGATCAAGCCCCACAGTGGGCTCAGGACTAACAGCGTGGAGCCTGCTTGGGATTCTGTCTCTCCTCCTCTCTGCCCCTCACCTGTTTGTGCTCTCTTTCTCAAAATAAATAAATAAACTTAAAAAGACTAACAGAGGGGCACGTGGGTGGCTCTACTGGCTAAGCCTCCGACTTCAGCTCAGGTCATGATCTCATGGTTCGTGAGTTTCAGCGCCGCTGTCTGTGCTGACAGCTCAGATCCTGGAGCCTGCTTCGAATTCTGTGCCTCCCTCTCTCTCTCTACCCCTCCCCCACTTGTGCGCACACTCTCTCTTGCTCTTTCTCTCTCTCTCTCTCAAATAATAAATGAATAAATTTAAAGTAACAGCAACAGCAACTTGACTGTGAGCTTCACCACTAGTACCTGTGTAAGTGACTTTTCTGGCTTCCATCCTCATTGGGTTATGCCGATAGCTTAACAAGTCAATATATAGTAAATATATACCTAGGAAGTACCAAGAGCTGCCCAAGTATTTGCTATTATAATTATGTTTTGTTACTATTATGTTGTAAAAAAAAAAAATAACTTCATATACTATGTAAAACAACTGTGGGAGCATGTGGGTAAAGGACCACATATGACAATTTTGGTATTACCATGAGAAAAAAGGTCCTTATCCCTAAAAATGAAGACTCACGGTAGTTTAAGCACTAACAGAGTCACATAATCTTAACAGTATCCGACACGTACCTGTATGCCATGGGCACTCAAATACTCCTGATGGACCCGCTAGTGACCTAGCATGTATGAGCCAAGATCCAGATACAAGCCATTGCAGGTACTTGGTCTCAATCCTCACTGCACCAGCCTCTCCTCTGAGGGGGTTAGCCTTCTCCTACATGCCAGAGTCCGAACACCACAGTCAAACCGCTGCTGGCAAGGCCAAAACCTGCCAGAGTCGTCAGGGACATCCCGTCTTCCCAAGTGGCCAGGTGCAACGCAAAAACTCGAAGGAAAAAACAAGCCTCAAGAGGTCACAATGCACAGTCAACCATAATAGTGGGCATCAGTTCTACAAGTAGCGGCTGTGCCAGTTAGAATATTCCAGAAGCTGGCCTGCACATCAGTCTTTCGTTAAAGTGGAAACCAGCTGTTGTCCAGTTGTTGCTGGGTCTCTTAATGAAGTACTTACCATTTCATATTCTACATAAGCAAAACCATGCCTTCTTTCAGAAGATAGTGCCAAGCTTCAAAGAAGGTGCAATTACTTATCCAACACAAAGGATCAAGGAAACCTGAAGTGAGCTTCAACACGCCCATTTATGGAGCAGTGCTCAGAGTTAATACACTGTAGAGATGCGCTACGATAAATTGGCCTCAGCCAAGATTTACCTTCCAATATACTACAGATATAAATCCTACATTGAAAAGATAGCTTGTACAGATTTTTTTTGCATTTTACTAGAAGTATCCTCTCTTCCGACCCCAAAAGTTCTCCATACATCATTTTTTCTCATGCATACCAGTTAAGGGAAGCAATCTGACTTTAAATCCTTTTTGTAATCCCATTATGCACAGAGTATTTTGTAATTGATGGTCCTTTCTTATGGAGCCTGAACCTGCAGGTGTTCAGAAAACACCAATTTTCATGCCTCCATGGCAGTCATTTGAAAAAGCAGGAATTAGCGAAGTTCATGTTATGGTTCTTAAGTGAGAATACTTTAACTATTAATACTTTTTTTTTTACATAAAATATGAACCTCAAATATGAATCCTAATTATGAAATCAACTAGTTTGTATGCAAAACTCCTAAAGAGAGAGAGAGAGAGAGAGAGAGAGAGAGAACGTTTAAAAATAACAAACCTTTTGTTTCTAATGGTCAATACACCACCGACACCCAAGTGTAACAGAAAAGCAGCCTAAAACTAAATTCACAAATGAGGTCTCCTTCCCGTTATTGCCCTTTACAGACATTTTTCTTCTTTCTGTATCAATCAGGCTGCCTCCAAAAGTACCAAGTTTCATCTCTAAATACTTTCATCTGGGAAATCGGGCATCTGGAGACTCTCGTGACAGTCTGTTCAGTTAAAGATGAGGGGATGCCAGCTCAAGTGAATAACCACCCATAGGGTGTACCACACTCTGGAGCATGCCAACAAAATCAGCGACTCAGTCCCTCCACCAAGAGGTGGGCAGTCTAGTTCAAGAGGCCAGGAGTACCCAAAACATAAATGGAAGACCACAGAGCTGGTGTATTTCAATGCTACGATTTGTTTTATACACAAGAAGGGCCACCAAAGGCTAAGATAGGGTTGCCCACTCTGGACCATGACTAGCGGGGAAGGCTTCCCAAAGAACATGAAGCTAGGTCAGCAAATGAGGCCGAAATTGTGAGGTCAAGCTCATTCTTGAAAAGCCCCTAGATCCTTCTATGAAGTACCACATAACATATAAAATAGGTGGCATGTAATGCATATGAATCCAGAGGCCAGCTTTACATGACCACTTCCATATATATCTATCTAGCTCAAATTGCAGAAGCGCACATATGATGCAACTTCACTGTAAAGAATTTCAGAGGGGCTATCTGAATCATCATCCTGCCCCCCTACAAGGCCAGGGGAAGAGCATGCCAGGGATCACACACATTAACTGTGTCTTCCAGTTCAGTCTACTGGTCCTAACAGTAGGTCCCATCACCTAAAATTAGGATCCAGAGGTTTCTGTCCAGCTCATGTTTGACCAAAACATTAGTTCATTCAGATGTCAGCGACTCAGAGCTACCTTCCAGCCATGCTAGAGTGCACTCATTCTAGAATACAATTCTATTAATGGATCTTAAAACTACCGGATCTACAAAGTACAACACTCCATGAAACTTAAAGTTTAAAACCATAGTCTCTCAAGGTTGGCATCATCATTTAAGTTCATTTGGTCAGACCATAATTCTGATGCTCAAATCCCCACTCAACTGTCCTTGTTAAGTGGCCTCACCATCAGGGGTGGCTGGATGGCCCAGTCAGTTGAACATCTGTCTCGATTTCAGCTCAGGTCATGGTCCCAGGGTTGTGGGATCCAGCCCCATGTTGGGCTCCACACTGAGTGTGGAGCCTGCTTGAGACGACCTCTCTCCCCCTCTGCCCCTCCCCACTGCTCACGTGCTCTAAAAATAAAACAAATGTGCCCACAATGATATGTGAGCAATGCCGTTGACTAGCTAGAAATTCCCCAAGACAGGAATCCTATTTCAGCCACCCACCTGCTGTTCCTTACAAATCCTTTCCTTATATAACAATCCATTTTCCTCTTTTCTTCTCTCCCCACCCACTGTTCCTACTGGAACCCTTAAACTACTCCTGAAAATGAGGATGATCACACAACCTGTCTGCTCAGGGCAGCCCTTATATATGATGGTTGTCTTAACCTCATCATTAGCACTATTTCCCTTTTATTAAAGGTTCCCCTTGTTTGGAATATTTTATTATCATCCTAACGGAACAGATTTTGGCCGCTGGTAGATTCCTACTGCCTGAGTCTGAGTCTTCTTTACTCCCAGCTAAAATTTTCCAGGGCTTTCAAATACTCTTCACCTGGCATAATTTAAGGTCTGTAACCATCCTGTTTTCCTCTTTGGAATACACAGTAGTTGATTTGTGTGGGGGCTCAGAAAATGAGGTCAGATCCCACGTTCTCTGTACTCTGTAAGTATGTTGCTTTACATTTGCCACCTTACCTCTTGTCTTCAGTTTCTAGTATTTCCTTTCTTGTGGATAGTTATTTCCGTTCCTATTTTTGCAGTGACCATCTGGATGTCATCTACTCTTGGATCCCATCTACACTGAATTGAAGTTCCTACAAAGAGTCACTAGTCTGTGATTGAGGTCAAGGAGGACGTTAGATTACAATTCAGTGGTATTTGACCATTTGCTAATAGTTAAAACGTTATTTGAATAACTTCAAAGAGTTATTTGAAGTTCTCTAAAGAAATCTAGAAATCAAAAGGAAAACACAATAGACTAAGAGGCAAAAACACAATCAGTAAGGAGATGTGAGGAGACAGAACTAAAACACAAAATCAAGTCCAGAAGGACCACCACTATATGTCAGTACTGCATCTTTAGAGAACAGCCTTGGAAAAAAACATATTCTTTAACTCGGTGAAGTTTAGGATGCTCTATTGAAAGTTTCACCCTTTCTGGCACACCTGGGTGGCTCAGGTCATAATCTCACAGCTTGTGAGTTCGAGCCCTGCATCCAGCTCCGTGCTGACAGCTCAGAGCCTGGAGCCTGCTTTGGATTCTGTGTCTCCCTCTTTCTCTACCCCCTCCACCACTCAGGCTCTGTTTCTCTCTCCCAAAAATGAAAAGACATTAAAACATTAACCAGAAATGAAAGTTTCACCCTTTCTCTTTCCACCCCTGTCCCATGCATGGCTTAAAAAAAATTATGTACTCTTGGGGCGCCTGGGTGGCTCAGTCGGTTGAGCGTCCGATTTCAGCTCAGGTCATGATCTCATGGACCACGAGTTCGAGCCCCGCCTCGGGCTCTGTGCTGACAGCTCAGGGCCTGGAGCCTGCTTCCGATTCTGTGTCTCCCTCTCTCTGTCCCTCATGCTCCGTTCTCTTTCTCTCAAAGATAAATAAACGTTAAAAAAAATTTTTTTTTAAATTATGTACTCTCCCTCAAACTAGTCCTTCATAAAATCCCTAATGAATAGAGCCCGTAACAGCTTTCATATTTCAGTCTAATAGATAACATGGCATTGCCCTTCCAACCTCATTTGCTCGAGCATCAACAGTTCAGACATATTTTCCTTTCAAGCCAGACCCCGCATGTGGTATTCAACACACCGGCATTAACATTAAATAGAGTTTGTAGGCATAAAGCACTTATATACACCTGCTATGGAGCTTTATTTTCCCTAAAAGTTTTATTAGAGCAGTTACATTTTTCTGCAGTTTTATGTGCCTTGCTATAAATGATTACTGTATTACATTAAACCCAACAAAATCATTGATATCAGTCAACTAAAAAAAAAAAAAAAAAAAAAAAAAACAAACCATGTGGCTAGACCCTTGTCACCTATTTAGAAGAAGGGTGAAACAAATCTAACATTACACAAAACTACCGGGTTCTGTTGGTAAGGATAATGACAATTAAATAACCAGAGAGGGGCTACAATGAGAAATCTGGTCTCACGATACATAGACACAAATGAAATGTAAAAATACTAGCAACTTACACAAAAATCATTGATCTTTTTTTCCTCCTGATTACTATTTCAGTGATCAGAGTATATTAGGTACTTGTTTGGTTGCAATGTGTTTTATTAATGCTGTATCTGACACCCAATTTGGAAATCAATGCTTATTTCATCCTTGTTCTCTGAGGGGTTCTATTATTTACAATTGATTTAACAGGAATGAAAGGCTTACCATTAACAAGACCCAGCTGCTGACACTTCACAGATGAGTTATTGAACTTCAAAAAGTGAATTAACTTAACCATCGCCAAGACTGATGGTTTGATGATGTTTTGCACCAAGTCTAATGTATTTATAATTAGAATGTCAAAACAATAGCGTTCCTGCTTTGGCCGGATTCTTGCTCTTTATGGTATTTACAAGTTTATTTGTTCCTTAGCCCACCATTCTTTTGAGCTTAAAAGTGTTCCTTTAGTGGAGTAAAAAATACCACATTTTCTTCTTAACCCACTATTCTTTTCAGCTTAAAAAAAATGTGCCATTAGTGGACTAAAAAAAGCCGTATTTAGTGGCTTCAAATAGGTGTACATATATGCGTACCTTTCAGCACCGAGAATCAAAGGGCTGATGCATATAGAATAATTATTTGAGGTCAACACAACCATAAACGGCAACTTACTTTTGGAAAAATGTCAAAAATGGCTTCATTTGCCATTTTTTAAAAATCCAGACGCAAATGGACGGCTATTAAGTAAGGAAATTTATAAAATTGAAGTTTAAGCCAAACAAATCTAGAGTTAGTTTCCAGAATTGATTCTTTTAGTGGTTCCACGTTGTCCTAAGGACCCTTGTTTCTCCATCTGTCCTGCGTGCTCAACTTTGGCTGCACGGAGTAACCCACCTCACCTTCAATCTCCACACCATCCATCCAATGAGAAAACTACCCATCCTAGGTGTTCTTATAAGGAAGCCTTTTCCAGACACTCTGCCGTCACCCGTGACAACACCCCCTTAGGTCTAATTAGTCAGATTTCTGTCACATATGCATTTGTCAACCAATCATGTGTCAGAGAATGAGACCGCCGATTTATGGCTAAGCCATGTTCGTGAACAGGGGCGGGGGAGGATATTGGTGAAGAAAATGAGCCTTCCCCCAAAGAGAAGACATGGAAGAATGAGAAAGTATTTCCAACCAGGTCTTTATTTTACAGGCAGGAGAGAAGTACATTTCCCCACCCACGGAAAAATCCTAGCAGCCCTTAAGGAACCACAAAAATTCTGACACTAGGGGTTCCCCGACAAATTGTGCATGTAGATTATCTTACATTAGCAGCCCTCAACCACATTAATTTCACCCCCTACCCTTCACTCCAAAGAATGTGTGTCCATGTCTGGAGGTATTGTTGGTTATCACAGCCCGGGAATACTAATGGCATTTAATGGGTAGAGACCAAGGATGTTTCTCAACATCCTGCAATACACGGGACAGCCCCTGACAACAAAGAATGTTCTGGCCCCAAATGTCAGCAGTGCTGGTACTGAGAATTCCTGCTTTACAGTTCTTCCCACCCATATGCCCCAGGTACCTCTCAGAGCCTCCAGCCAGCTTTCCCCCACTCTAAATCCTCAACAGTCAACCAAGACTTTAAAGAACTATCTGAGGAAAGAATTTAAATATTGGAAGATGAAGGGGGCACCGGGGTGGCTCAAACGGTTAAGTGGCCAACTTTGACTCAGGTCATGATCCCACAGTTCACGGGTTCAAGCCCCACATTAGGCTCTGTGCTGACAGCTCAGCGCCTGGAGCCCGCTTCGGATTCCGTGTCTCCCTCTCTCTCTGCCCCTCCCCTGCTCGCACTCTGTCTCTCTCTCTCTCGAAAATAAAACATTAAAAAAAATTTTTTTAAGTAATAAAAGATTAAGTGGAAGATGAAACAAAGATAATTTTTAAAAAGCAACATGAAGGGAATATGCCAAGTAGGAAACAAATTTTCACAAATAAAACTGAACTGTATGCGGTTTATGAAGGGCACACATAAAGCACAAAAAAGTTAAAAAATGGTAAGGAAGGGGCATCTGGGTGGCTCAGTCGGTTCAATGTCCGACTTTGGCCACTTTTAGGTGGCCACTTCTAAGTTCGAGCCCCATGTCGGGATTGCTGTTGACAGATCAGAGCCTGGAGCCTGCTTTAGATTCTGTGTCTCCCTCTCTGCCCCTCCCCGACTGATACTGTGTGTTTATGTCTCTCTCTCTCTCTCTCTCTCTCTCTCTCCCCCTCCACTCTTAAACTTAAAAGAAATTTTTTAAATGGTAAGGAAAGCTATACCAGGAAACAACCAACAAAAAGAAATTAGTGTAACATAAATCAATTTGATATTCATATAAACCAGAAACTTTAGGACAGAAGTTTGAGTAGAGGACAATTATCACCAGGGCAAAACAATTATTCTAAACATGTATACAGCTAACATAGTCTTGAAACACTCCTTCTGTGCTATTCTTTACCATTCTTATTTTGGAACCTTGTGCAAGTATGATTTTTATTTTCCCTTTAGGTCAGTATGGGGCTATCTGGGTGGTGAGAAGGGCCTGGTCCCCTCTCATTCGGAACCCATGTCTGTGTTGTCAAACTACCTAACAAAGGATCTATTCTCAAAGCTAAATACAAAGGAAAACGTGTTAATATATTTACCAGCTGATTAAAGCTCTACGTGCATGCTGGAGCCCTCCAGACAGGGAGTTTTCCCATCTCATTAACAGCCCCTCGATTGTCACTACCTATAGGTTTTTTTTTTATTTTCCTTAGGAGATGTTCCATCTCCCTCCTCCCAAGTTTCAGTCCACCTGCCACCGTTCTCTGAAGGTAAGTGGACAAGCGGACCTGGCGATCTCCCTCCTGGGCATGTAGATTTTTCACTCAAACTCCCAGCCCTTAGAGCGTGCTATTTCAGTCCTAGCTATACTTGGTAGCTTGGCCGTGACCATGTGACCATATTCAATCAACACCTTCACAACTGTACCTTCAGGATTCTACACGGGAAGCTGAAGGCCTTGCAATTGTTTCTTTCACAGACTTTCAACAAATCCTATGGCAGGCCACAGCTGTACTCTGCTTTTTAAAGGTTCTCGGGACTTTATTACTAAGCCTTTCCAGAGTTGTAGAAAGATTGTGCATTTAACAATTTATAAAAAATTAAGTACTGTTTTTGAAAAAACTCAGTCATATAAAACTTACCAGGACCAATTTCAGATACACAAGGACATAGATCAAAACTTCCAATTTCAATATACTGATCTTTCTTGAGAGAGACATTTCAATGGCTAAAAGAGAAGTTCTAAGAATCAACCTGTAGCTAAGGAATGCTTCCATTTAAATCAAAACCATTTTCCAAAAGTTACATAGGTATTACCTTTACATACTACCTCTAACCATTAAATTATTCTTACAACTCAGGGCACTGCTAATAAAAATTAGAGGAAATATACATGATAGAACAAGATGTGTTTGCATTTAGCAGAGACCTATCATTCCAATTTGTGCTATTAGCTCTCAGTCCTAAATATTCTTATTACTATTCCAAGAGAGCCCCAAGGTTAATAAAATTCTATTTGCCTTGCTACTATTTTACTATAAATTTATGTAAATGTTGCTTCTGAATATACTTAGGCCTGGGAATGAGACTATGTATTATAGTTGTTACATCAATCCATAGTAATAA
The DNA here is from genome assembly GCF_018350215.1 of Panthera leo. NCBI lineage: Eukaryota > Metazoa > Chordata > Mammalia > Carnivora > Felidae > Panthera > Panthera leo. Next base: position 140,950,846 of record NC_056687.1, on the reverse strand, counting down.
ACAAAATGCCACTATTTAAAGTCTGGGTTGTTTTTTTTTTAAAGCAATCTTTTTCTTTTTTTACATTTTTTTTTAATGTTTTATTTATTTTTGAGACAGATAGAGACAAAGCATGAGCGGGGGAGGAGCAGAGAGAGAGGGAGACACAGAATCCGAAGCAGGCTCCAGGCTCTGAGCTGTCAGCACAGAGCCCGACACGGGGCTCAAACTCACAAACTGTGAGATCATGACCTGAGCCAAAGTCAGACGCCTAACTCACCGAACCACCCAGGCGTTCCAAAAGTCCATATTTCTAATTGGCACTATGTTTCCATACAGGAGAAAATCCTATTTTCTCATACATGTTTCGGAATAATAGGACATGGCAAATTTGGTTTACCAAAGCTAAACATGTCCAGCGACGAATATACTGTACATCTTTAGAAACGCCTAAAATTGCAATATAATTAAAATTTTTGGTTTATACTAGATTTCAGAAGACATGTAGTTCATAATACCTAGAATTCCAGTGTATCATGGACTTTAAAATTAAGTGTTAAATGCTTTGCTACTATGTTCACATACTCAAATATTGCTCATTTGATTAACATTGATTATACTCCACAATTCTGAACTACCTGTCTGCAGTTCTCTCCTCCACAGCAATACTTTAACTTATTTTTATTGGATTAGAACCCATAATAATTCAGTTAAATGAAGAAGAAACAATTCTTTCTTGTAGGGAAAAATTACTGAACATAGAATAAGTGTGGGAAATAGAAAATCACCACTAAACAAACACTCTTGTAATGAGTGTTGCAGTAGAGATTACCAGATGCTAAAGTTTGCGGCTCAAAATTTGAAGGAGAAACAAGGTATTTCCATAGTCCCCAACACATATCCAAAGTTAACATCATCAGAAATAGGACATATTGGCATCCTGCATCGTAGGAGGACAAAGGCACTGAGAAGGGCACATAACTTCTCTGGTATTCTGGCCAAAATACGTAACATCAATCCAATCTTCCATCATGAAATACATCCAAATTCAAGGTTAAAAGAATGTCAAGATTTTAAAGGGTAATGGAAGACTGAAGAGTCACAGAGGGGAAGAAACAGAGACAACAAGCCAACTGAACTGTAATATGGGTTATCTTGCATCATATTCTCCAACAGGAAAAGGAGGTTATTGGCCCAACTGGTACAATCTAAATAAGGTCTGTTATTTAGTGAATACTATTCTTATCGGTGTCATTTCCCTGGTTTTTTGAATTGTAGTATGGTTACATGAAACATTAACATCAGGCACGCTCTCGAAGACATATGGGAACTTATCATCTTGGTGACATTCTATAAGAAATCACTGCACAATAAAAACATTTATTTAAAAAAAAAATTTTTTTTAACGTTTCTTTATTTTTGAGACAGAGAGAGACCGAGCATGAACGGGGGAGGGTCAGAGAGAGAGGAGACACAGAATCCGAAACAGGCTCCAGGCTCTGAGCGGTCAGCACAGAGCCCGACGCGGGGCTCAAACTCACGGACCGCGAGATCATGACCTGAGCCGAAGTCAGACGCTTAACCGACTGAGCCACCCAGGCGCCCCTAAAAACATTTAAAAGTTGTAACCAACGTAAGTCAATACTACTAATGTAGGAACTTACATTTCAGTGTTCACATTAGCCAGGGTAGTGATCTGAGCACTTTGAAGGCAGTAACTTATTCCATCCCCATAATACATTGGAGTACTCTAGCTATCCCTACTGTAAGGGAAAAATAACTGAAGCTTAAAGCATATATGAAACTTGCTCAAGATCACACAGTTGCCACGTGACCCTAGGAAACCTGAGGGCAGAGCCAGCAAGCTCGCTGTGCACCCTCCATCCCCACAGAAGGCCGAAGACGGCGTGCTAAGTGTCTGGCCAATGTCCGCTCAGGCTCTGCCCACACCCCGAATTTCCTAGCTACGAAACTGAACTTGGGCAGCCAACACAGCCTTCACCAGAGACCTGCAAAAGAACGTACATCAAGAAGCAAAAAGATTCCAGGGCGCCTGGGTGGCCCATTCAGTTGAGCATCCGACTTCAGCTGAGTTCACCTCTGGGGGGCGGTTCAAGCCCTGCATGGGGCTCTGTGCTGACCGCTCAGAGCCTGGAGCTTGTTTCAGATTCTGTGTCTCCCTCTCTCTTCCCCTCCCCTACTCGTGCACGTGCTCTCTCAAAAATCAACATTAAAAAAAATTTTTTTAAAATGCCAAAGATTCTGAAAGGAATCCAAAGTAGAAGAGGGGCATCTAAGTAGCTCGGTTGAGGTTGCAACTCTTTCTTCTCAATTTTTTTTAATGTGTATTTGAAGGCAGAGAGCACACAAGCAGGGAAGAGTCAGAGAGAGAGGGAAACACAGAATCTGAAGCAGGCTTCAGGCTCCAAGGTGACAGCAGCAGGCCCAACACCGGGCTGGAACTCACAAGCCGTGAGATCATGACCTTAGCCGAAGTCGGACACTTAACTGTCTCAGTCACCCAGGTGCCCAGAGCTTAAGATTCCTGATTTGGCTCAGGTCTTGATCTCCTGGTTTTTAGATAGAGCCCTTCCTTGTCAGACTCTGTGCTGACAGGGTAGAACCTGTTGGGATTCTCTTCCCCACTTCTCTCTCTGCCCCTCCCCACTCACATGCTCTCTCACTCTCTCGCTCAAAAATCAATTAAAAAAAAAATTTTTTTTTAATGTTTATTTTTGAGAGAAAGAAAGTAAGCAGGGGAGGGGCAGAGAGAGAGGCAGACACAGAATCTGAAGCAGGCTCCAGGCTGTCAGCACAGAACCCGATGAGGGGCTTGAACCCACGAACCATGAGATCCCCCAAATATTTTAAAAAAATAAGAAAGCTCTCACATTTAGGTTTTTGAAAAAAGTAGAATTATGTTAAGTTTGTGGGATTAGGGAAAGTAAGACAGTATTAAAATTCTCTTTAACAAAAGAATATCAAATGGGAAAGACATTTATTCCTGTTGATGCATTTGAAGGTTTGCATATTGTGTGCGAAGAGGTAAAGATTTTCATTTCCATTAGATTTTTATTTATTAGGTATAATTATTCATTTCTAAAGCAATCAGTAAGAGGAGGGCAATGAGTATATCTTCTAGCAGAGTACAGCATTAAAAATGTAAAGAAAATTTTAACAAAGGCAAAAAAAAAAGATGAAGACAAATATAAAATACAAAATAGGCTAGAAATTTCATAGTGATTGCCATCAGTAGTAATGAACTAACGTTTAAGACAATCAAAAAATACAGTTTTATGACATTTACCCCTAAAAATACTTAACTAAGGAGCAAAATAGGATCAAAAGCATAAAGGCAGAAAAACACATCAAAATCTAATCAAAGTGATCTATATAGACCTATTAATAGATTTCATAATAAGTACTGCAAGCAATAAACAGCATCACAGCAAAATGTTAAGAGCCAATGTATCAGGCAGACAAAAAACAAATTGTAAACTTACCAGCACCTATAAACACGACTTTGAAATATTTCAAGGGCATTTTAATACAACTATGCCAACAAAACTTAGAAAGTCACCATCATCCTGGAAGATTGCAAAAACTCTGCCTTAGCAATTAATATTAGCAAGTGAAAAGAATACGTAATGAGGAATACAATTGGTACAGTTAATTCAATGAATGCTTTCAGCATGAAACATACATATCTACATCAACACAGAAAACAGTAAAGGTAAATTGCATGCTAGCCCATAAAGCAAGGCTCAGCTAATTTATTCAGTATTTCCTTACCACCCTAGTCTCTGATGAAAAAAACAATTTAGTTAAGTATTAGTGAAAATCTTAAAATTACACTTAGAAACACACCTTACCCAACTGTCTAAATAAATAAATAAAGGCAACACTGTTAATACCACATATCAAAGTATGTAGGATGAAGTAAAATGATTTGAGAGAAGATTATAGCTATAAATTCTAGAGGGAAACAAGGCTGATAATTAATGAGCTAATTATTCAAAAAAAAAAAAAAGTAAGCCCAAAGAATCAAGTATGAAAAAGAAGAAAATTATAAGTTAGGAAACCATACTATAGAAAGCATTAAAATCCCTTTGATCCTCTGAGAAAACTAAAAATAGTAAAATCTGTGACACAAATAATCAAGAGAAGGAATATATTAATATTTAGAATAAAAAACATGACCAGAGGTAGAGAGATTAAAAAGAAACATATCAACTATTTAAATATAAATAACAGACTCTAAAAGAACTAGAATACCAGGAAGGTCTTAAAACCATTAAAAAAATAGAAAAATCTTTCCATTAAAAAAAAAAATGTAAGGCCTGTGTGGTTTTATAAGCTAATCATTCATGTAAGATACTATTAACCTAGAACAGGACAAATGTAATAAAATCCAAAATATTAAATAACCCATGAGCCAAATTTGACTTGTCATCGTTATTGTAAATAAAGATCCACTATAGCACAGCTCCATTTTTTTTTTTTTTAATAAAGCATGCTGTGACGGTTTTCATGCTAGAATGGCAAAGCTGAGCAGTTTTTACAGAGACCGTTATAGTCCACAACGCAGAAAATTTCACATCTGGCCCTTAGAGAAAGTTTGAAACAGAAGCCTAAGCAAATAAGAACCGTAGCAAAAGATAAAGCAGGGTATAAGAGAGGAAGAGAGCAGGGAGGGAAGGAGGGTGGGAGGGGGTGTTCGTGGGGTGTTCAATAGGGTAGAGTGGTCTTTACAGAGAAGGGGAGATTTGTGCCAGGACTTGAAGGGATGTGAGCATTAGCTAAGTGGCTATCTGGTTGGAAGAGCATTCCAAGTAGAAGGAAGAGAGAGGGAAAAGGCTGCAAAGCAGCCAAGTACCTTCTGTGTTTAAGGCATGGTCAAGTGAGGCTGGGGTCGAGTGCAAGGCAAATAATGCTACCAGGAGAGGAGGGCAAAAAGGTAACAGGTATGCTCTGGGGAGGTGAAGGAGAATAGAAAGTCTGTAAGTCCTTGTAGGCCACCGTAAGGATTCTAGCTTTTACACAAGTTAAATGGGGAACCATTCCAGGACTTTGAAGAGTGTCAGTACCTACATTACTGGAACACCAATGGCTACATTGAAAATACAGGCCCCCTTGGGAGGCAAGAGAGGACAGTGGATCAGACCAGGATAAAACCAATGGAGGTAGTGACATTCTGTATATATGTTATACACTGTGAACAGGATTTCCCGACTCACTAGATATGAGGTATGAGAGAAAGAAATAGACGTAAATTAGTTGCAAGGTCTTGGTCTGACTTTGTTTCCTTTCTTCAGCAGGCTTCACCACCCAGCTTGGAGCCCCACATGGGGGCTTGAACTCAGGACCCTGAGATCAAGAGGTAGATGCTTAACCAACTGAGCAACCCAGGTGCTCCTTGGTCTGATTGTTTTGAGGAATCAAGTCACCAATAGCAGTCATCAAGAAGCCATGCATGGAGCAGGTGTGGTGTGTAAAAGCGATTAGGAGCTCAGTTTTAGACTTGTTACACTTAAAATACTAGTCATCCTGGGGCACCTGGGTGGCTCAGTTGGTTGAGTGTCCGACTTCAGCTCAGGTGACGATCTCACGGTCTGTGAGTTCGAGCCCTGCATCGGGCTCTGTGCTGATGGCTCAGAGCCTGGAGCCTGCTTTGGATTCTGTGTCTCCCTCTCTCTCTGACCCTCCCCCGCTCATGCTCGCTCTCTCTCTCTCTCTCTCTCTCTCTCTGTCAAAAATAAATAAAAAAAAAAAACATTAAAATACTAGTCATCCAAGTAGAGGTGATAAGTTCTATCTGGATATTCAAGTCTGGTGTTTGGGAGGGGGGATGAATTAGGAGATAGAAACTTAGAGAGGTAAGCATAAAGACCTAGACAATGTCTAGAAAAATCAATGTTGGTAAAGGGGTGAAGTCCAAGAACTGACTGCGAAGGCACTCCAAATAACTAGAAAAGTACCTGAAAAGGAAAAATCAAGGAGGGAAAAAACTCAGGGGAGAGTTGGTGAGGAGGGGAGTCTTCACAGCCAAATGAAAGAACCCTTATCAAAAAAGAGGGACTGATCAGGGCACCTGCATGGCTCAGTCAGTTGAGTGTCTGACTCGATTTTGCCTCAAGTCATGATCCCAGGGTTGTGGGAACCAGCCCCCAACTGGGTTCATTGCTGAACATGGACCCTGCTTAAGATCCTCTCTCTCCCCTTCTACCTTCTTCCCCTCCTACACATGAAGGATGAAAATGGATCATTCAGCTCAAAAAATTTACAGGAACATTACTGCCTCAGATTTTTTAAAAAGGCCTAAAATAAAAACGAGCTACAATTATAAAAATCCTTGGAAAAATCAAGAATATATAAATGGACTTCCTTAGCCTAATAAGTGGTTACTAAACAAAACACATGAAACTGATTAAAAATATTTGCTTAAAAAAATAGGAATAAGGTTGGGGCACCTTGGTGGCTCAGTCAGTTAAGCATTCGACATCCAACTTAGGTCACCATCTCACAGCTCATGAGTTCGAACCCCACTCGGGCTCTGTGCTGACAGCTCAGAGCCTGGAGCCTGCTTCAGATTCTGGGTCTTCTCTCTCAACCCCTCCCTTGCTCGCGTGCACACGCTATCTCTGTCTCAAAAATATATTAAAATAAAACATTAAAAAACTTTAATAGGAATAAGCAGGGCTGGCCCCCATGAGGAGTCCTCTTAAAAATTGTCCTAGAGGTTTTTTGTTTTTTAATTTTTTTTTAACGTTTACTTTTTGAGAAACGGAGACAGAGCATTAGCAGGGGAGGGGTAGACAGAGAGGGAGTCACAGATTCCAAAGCGGGCTCCAGGCCCCAAGCTGTCAGCACAGAACCCGACACAGGGCTCAAACTCAGGAACCGGGAGATCATGACCTGAAGTCAGATGCTTAATGGGCTGAGCCACCCAGGTGCCCCTGTCCTAGAGGTTTTAATCAGTACTGTCAGATACATTCAGCCACGTCTCACCACCTCCTACATGTATGCATATAGTGTAAGAGGACAGAGAAAGGCAAACAAGAATCACAGATAATGTTATACCAAAGAAGCTACAAACATTAAAATTGATGAGTTTCTAAAATTTTCTGGATATAAAAATTCTATGCTGTGAATTAGCAGAATACACTATTTTTTTAAAAGTTGTCATTTGCAATATTAATGTATCTACAATAAGTCAAACAATTTATGTTACTTCCACGTAGAATGTAAGTTTTTAAATACTCTTTAATGAGTCATAAATGAGAATACCATATTTATGAATATATTATCAATATAGATCTGTCTCAATTGATTTCAGCTAAACTATTCCAATAAAAATCTCTACAGAGTTTGTCATGAAACTTGACAAGCTGATTCTCAAAGTTACAAGAAGCAAAGAAAAACACCAAAACAATCCTGAAGAAGTATAGTGTAGGAGGCTTAACCTATCAAATCAACAGTATAAAGAAATGAAACTAAACAGTATTAATATAAACTTACAAAGAATAGTTTATATAAATACACATTTATAAGTTCTGAGACAGAACTCAGAGCCAGAAATAAACACACATGGAAATCTGATTTATGATACAAATGGTATTTATCATTGAGATAAAGATGAATGAAAAAATAATTATGGAACAACTGGCTTCCCAAAAAAAAAAAAAAAAAGAAAAAGAAAAAAATCCCTACCTCACACCATCCGCAGAAGTAACTTCCAAATGAATGATGTGAAAGGCAAAATTAAGATGTTTGTAGAAAATAAAATACTTTTATTTCCTTGAAGTCAAAGAAAATTAGAATGCATTACAATCAATAAGCTACTAATAATAGACATCTTTAGTAGGTTAGGGAAATGCTAACTATAACCACAATAAAATATTTTCCTAAACCAATCATATAGAAAAATAAAGTTTAATACAAAGTGTTGGTGAATATGTAAAAGAAGAGGAACACTCATATGTCCAATAGGTTATTCTGACATACAAATGACAGAATATTAAACAAGGGAAGAATACACAGCTCAGGACATGGCTAAGGCTCTGTTAGGAAGAGAGATAGTGAAAAAGTACACAGGAATCTTCACACTTCATAGGTAATAACATTCTGGTGTTTTTATTTTATTTTTTGTTTTTAACATTCTGGTTCTTTGAGTGTAGACACGAGAGTAGTTTGGTCTAGGACTATGTATTTTGCTATTTGATTATTTTTGACATTCCATTATTTATGGATTTTATTGTTTTGCTAGTATTTTATTTATTTTTTATATTTATAGAATATAAATATTTTTTCATTTTATTACTTGTTACATATTCTTTCACAAAATTTCTGACTATAAAGAATCTTCTGAAAAATTTTTACATATACATTTATTGTACAAAGCCAAAAGACCATCTTAGATAAAACTCTCCATTATCTCAAAGCAATTAAAGAGCAAATAGCATCTCTGAAACAGGAGTGCAAATATGGATGCAAGATTTTGAAGAAACCTCAGGGCAACAGAAATCTTGAGAAAATTTATCAAGCCTAGCTCAGAAGAGAATTGAAGTGAAAAAAAAAAAACTATTAAATAGGTAAAAATCAGACTTAACAGACAAGCATAGTAAAACACAATCAGCAACTTAAAAACCAGGCCAAGAAAAACAGCAAAATCAAATTTATACATTAAAATGGAGAGATACAGGGGAACCAGGGAGGCTCAGTCTGTAAAGCATCTGACTCGGTTTCCGCTGAGATCATCTCCTGGTTCATGAGATGGAGTCCCAAGCGGGTCTCTGCGCTGACAGCATGGAGCCTGCTTAGGATTCTCCTCTCTCTCCCCCTCTCCCCCTACTCTCCCTCTCTCTGCCCCTCCCTCCCCCACCCTCTGTCAACATAAACTTAAAAATAAAATGGGAGAAAAACTTAACTGAGGTCTGAATCAGGTTTATACAAGAAACGCAAATATATTTTAATTACTAAAATTATAAACCAATTCTTAATTTCTTTTTTAACATTTATTTATTTTTGAGAGACAGAGCATGAGCAGGGGAGGGGCAGAGAGAGAGAGAGAGAGAGAGACAGACAGACAGACACAGAATCAGAAGCAGGCTCCAGGCTCTGAGCCGTCAGCAGAGAGCCGGAAACGGGGCTCGAACTCACAAACTGTGAGATCATGACCTGAGCCAAAGTTGATCACTTACCCGACCAAGCCACCCAGGCTTCCCTAAAATTATCAATATATTCTTAAGGAGTAACAGTAATATTCAAAAGATTTTTTTCTGAAATAAAGGAAGGTCTAAACCAACAAATGAAAAGTATCTATACCATGTCCTAGCAGGTAGAGGGGAATGTTTTAAGTAATAAGAAGGCCTATCTTGGTAAAGTCACCAGGTTTCAAATATGAAAAAAATATATAGACAGCTATCAAGGTAAGTAGAAAGGCCAATCTACTCTGGGTCGGAAAAACTGAACACCACAATTTTAACAATTCTCCCTGAATTATTCAAATTTGAATCACATTTTAAAGTAAGAAAAAGTAGGCAGGTTTGCCTAGCCATGAAAATTCAGACAAGAATAATGAGGTATTGGATCCTCAATTATTAAAGTTTATAAATTATAGTAATTAATGAATCAACAGATCCATCTATGGAACCAAATACAGAAAACCAGGAATAGACACAATGACAGAGTATCTCACCGATGGCAAAAATGGCTTACCAAATGGCATTTTTTTTTTTAAATATTTATTTATTTTTGAGACAGAGAGAGACAGAGCATGAACAGGGGAGGGTCAGAGAGAGGGAGACACAGAATCTGAAACAGGCTCCAGGCTCTGAGCCGTCAGCACAGAGCCCGACACGGGGCTCGAACCCACAGACCGTGAGATCATGACCTGGGCCGAAGTCGGACGCTCAACCGACTGAGCCACCCAGGCGCCCCCCAAATGGCATTTTTAAAAACTATAAAATTTTATACTGGCAAAGTAGTAAAATGAATAATACACTAAAAGCAACGTAAATTCATCCACCTTCTCTGAAAACTACGTGGCCAAACGAATGAAGCTCCTCTTTGACTTAGTGATCCCTGGTTCCATTTGTAAAAGGCCATTCTAGAGGAATAATCACGATCAACACATACTATGTTTTTTTCATAGAAGATAAAAAAAATTAGAAGTATTTTTAGGTCTACAAAAAAGAATAGTATATGCTAATATACATCCATTTAATAGATGATTATCTTGATATGAAAAAAATAATTTCTGATATTTAAGGATAGGCAACAGGTTTAGAGAACTGTTGACTGATACACTTACACAATTGTAATTTAGAGGGAGGGCATTAACACGTATGTGTACGTTCTAGAAAGCTGGAATCTTTTTTGAGTGATTCATATTTATATTTTTCCCTGTGTCAAAATTTTGATGTTGAGTGGGTTATCGTTACCTAATTAAAAGAAAGTAAGCATTAAACTAGATGTTAGAAGGATCATAAAGCCCTGCAGTTGGTTTACATTGGTTTCACATATATTCTGAACTCCATATATGCATTCTGCGCCTCCTCTAAGATTTTTCCAGTATATAAAAATGCACACAAATGATACAGTCCATCAGATTCGTAAGTATCATGAAAAAAAACTCATATGCAATTAATTACAATTTGTGATTTTAAGCATATATTCACAATAAACCATTTAAAACAACACCTCCAGTGAATAAAGGAATAAAGGACTCTACCATATTAAGAATTATTCAGAGGGGTGCCTGGGTGGCTCAGTTGGTTAAGCATCTAACTCTGGATTTTGGCTCAGGGCATGATCTCTCGGCTCATGAGTTCGAGGCCCACATCGGGCTCCGTGCTAAGAGAACAGAGGCTGCTTGTGATTCTATCTCCTCTCTCTCTCTCTAATCCTCCCGTTTGCATGTTCATGCACATGAGCTAGCACTCTCTCAAACAAGCTTTAAAATACAAAGAATTACTCCGATTTTTGGACAAAAGAGAGATATTGAATGTTCATTTCTTGCGTCACAGAAATACAAATGGAAAGTAGCCACAAGCGGTGGGAACATACGAAACATTTTGACAGTGACTTACTTTTTTAAAGGCGTATCAGCCTTCAAAGTGGATTAAATAAGGGGGGTGGCCTGGATGGCTCCGTCAGTTAAGCGTCCAACTTCAGCTCAGGTCATCATCTCACAGTTCGTGAGTTCATGCCCCGCATCAGGCTCTGTGCTGACAGCTCAGAGCCTGGGCCCTGCTTCTGATTCTGTGTCTCCCTTTCTCTGCCCCTCCTCAGCTCGTGCTCTCTTTCAAAATTAAACATTAAAAAAAACTTTTTTTAAGTGGATCAAACACTAAGTGTGCTATCATTTGTTATAGATGAGTTTCTGAAGCGTCTCCTATTCTTGTCTATTCAATGAATTATTTTCATTTCAAAACCCTCAGTTTTCAACATCCCAACATTATCAGACGATATTTTAGAAGAGACTAACACCCATGAATAACACATGCATTTTATACTGTTATTGAATCAGCATCGAAAAGATTGAATTTTCAGTGCTAACATGGCCCAGCAAAATTATTTTAATTTGATAGTTCTTACAAAACACCTATCAAGCCCGATTTTCTCCCTAGCCCATCCAGAGACGTGGAATTGCACTTTCCTCAGTAGAGAGGAGTCGTCAATCTCTGATCCCTTCCACAGGCACCTGTAATCTCACCATGACTACTCACCCTCAATAGGTCATCATTATTTGACACATGACTTGGAAATCTGCCTGGGGTTCACTTTGATTTCAGTGGTAGTCAACAGAAAAATCCCAGACTGCTACACATTCTTTTGTTACTTCTGTACATTTTTTCTTAGGAGAAAATCCAAAGTCGCTTTTTCAGCTTAATGGGCCACTGAAGACTGGACAGGACCTGGACGCTAAGAGGGCAGAGGAGCGAACCAAAGGAGTACCCCCCTTTGGCCATTAAAGGGACTGCACCCCAAGTTGGCTTCCATTGGGACCAATGGCCCAACCTCATCATGTTCTCTTCCTCCCGCGGGGGCGGATAGGCAGCTTCCCACGGGTTTTAAGGTACCGAGGTGCCGGGCGGCGGGCCTTCCCGGACAAATCTGAATAGCTGCTACTCAGAGGTCCAGTCAGCCTGCTGCCAAACATGTCCGATTATTCCTCCAGTGAGCAAGATGCTCCCTGAAGCTTCCTCTAGAAAAGGAAGAGCAACAAGGGAAGGATACTTTACATTTGAAACCTAAACCCACAGTGTGAGGCCGGCAGGTACTGTGACCCAGCAGCCCAGCGTGATGGCTGAGGGAAAGTGGGGAGGCCCTCCTAACCTCTTCTCTTGCTGATTCCGGCTTCTTAAGGGTTCCCTTAAGAGAAGAGTCCTTCAGAGGATCCGCTCGTACCGAGGCCTGAAGGAATGAGGCAATTCACTGAATGCCTACACTTACATACGGTTTAGTAGTGATGAAATAGAAGGGATAAAAAGTTAAGAGGCAATCAGGAGGGATGTGCTAGGATCTAGTGTGAAGAACTTTGTCCTCCTGGGAGCTCCACTTCATGGTTCCTCAAACGAGGGCCAAGGGCTCACTACCTGAGAGCCCAGAATCCCCGTGGGATTCAGAGCCATTGCTTTCCGGATGGTAGCGTGGGTGGCAAATCTTAGTATCTAGAAAGTTTAATGAGGGGAAATGAGGTCAACGTACTATTTGTATGACATATTCAGGCAAATTATCGTTCTATTATTGCATAAAAATGGTTTCACAGGAGTTTGAAAAAGAAATGTAATAACAGAACATGCCTCAGGCTGCAGTTAGGTTGAACTCACAAGAGCCTCGCTGTAGCAAACATACTAATTCATGTGGCAAAAGACAATTAATAGCCAGGAAAATATTCATCATCATGTGGAATATCAATTTAGTGTTAACTTCGAGTTTATTCGAATTGTGTCTTTGTGTTCACTTCGGTTTGGTTTTATACTCGTATAGGAACTATTAGCACAGTAAAGTAGATCTAGGTTTATGACTGTACCTATTAAAGTAACACTGTAACAAAAATAAGATCAGGGCAGGGGTTGAGGGACAGGCTATAAAGAGATTCACCGGAACTCTGAATCTGGCTCTGCAGCCAAATGCTTGGATTCGGACTGATGTTACTATCCCTTCCTCTTCCATGACCTGGTCATTGAATCTCACTCAGTCTGCTCATCTGGAAAATGGAAATAATCCAAGTTCCTACCACACTGGGTCAGTGTGAACAGGGAGTTAACACTGCCAAGTGCTTGATACAAAAAACGATAGCTCACGCTGTTAATTATTGCGGTTTCTATCTTTTTCCTTTCCTTGGGATCCATAACTTGTTCAAGTGGATGAAACCTACCTGTAAAAGGAAGTCTCGTCATGCTATAGATAGATTTCTGAAAACTTATTTCAGTGAATAGGCTTGAGAAATTTAAGCTCATTTGGGAGATCGAAGTGAATGACAATGTAACTGAGAACAACGTTCTCCGTTTGTTTAAAGGGTGGCTCCTGGACCAGCATTTCACCTGGGAACGTGCTGGAAATGCCAATTCTCCAGTCTCTGACCCTTGAGATAGTACCCGCCAATGGGTCTTCTCAAGCCCTTCAAATGACTTGGCCACTTTGGGATAGGAGTCGGCAAACTCCTTTTGTAAAGGGTCAGATATAATCTTTGGTTTTGCAAGTCACTAGGTTCCCTTGAAAAGGTTAGAAAATGATTTCCTGGAACACATCCATACCCATCTCCAGAACTACATCCGGGCTGGACGTGGCCAACTGGCTATTGGTTCACGGACCCCTGCCCTAGGAGGCTGATGACAGCCGTAGTGACCGGCAATAGAGAAGGACAAGGTTGAAAGGTAAACTAAGGCTGGCTGTGAGATGGACAGTTTGAGATAGACCGGCACAATTTTCAGTTGAGTATCTGACTGGCGCTGCAAAAAAATTAGCAGGGCTGTAGGTATAGATTTAAAGGCAGGGTAAAATGCTCATGAAAAGGTGGGCCCAGGTGACATTGCCCATCGTGTACATGGAGCACGAGCAAGCGGGGTGGAAAACCAGTACTGACCAGTTAAGGAAGAACAAACACCAAGAAACATGGTGAGCCTGACCACACAGCCCAGAATGTGGACGTGACCAGTTCCAGCCCCTGTGGGGCCACAAGCATAGAGCAGGAGCTAGCACAGGAGCGGTCAAGGGCATCACCAGTGACCACGGGCATACCTCAAAGTTATGCGGAGAGGGTGAAGTCAGTACAACAGCAAGGTCAATTTTTTTTGGAGCTCTTCTTTCAAGGTTTCTTATTTTTGAGGGAGAGAAAGCATGCACAAGCAAGCCTGAGCCAGGGAAGGTTGCAGAGAGAAAGCGAGACCAAGGATTTGAAGCAGGCTCTGTACTGACAGCAGGGAGCCTGATTCGGGGCTCAGTCCTGCAAACCAGGAGATTGTGGCCTGAGCCAAAAATCAAGACTTGGACACTTAACTGACTGAGCCACCCAGCCGCCCCCCACCCCCCAAACAATGAGGCAATGTTTTCATCTGAGGGAAGGAAAAAAAACAAAATCCACGAGCAGAGACAGATTCAAGAGAATAGGATGAAGAAGGGTAACGTGAAGAGGTCCCTGAAGAATTGGGAAGAGGTCCCTGAAGAATTGGGAAGGGGTCACATGAAGAGCCTAAGGATAGAGGACTGGCCTTATGCACCAGAAAGTACACCTCCTTCCCTAGACCTCAACAGCAAGAAGAGAGACACAAACCTCAGTGGGGGCACCAAGTCCAGCTTTTTTGTTGTTTTGTTTGTGTTTTTACTAACCTCCACCTTTTCAACCAATTAGTTGAGAAAGGGATTAGGTTGAGGCCCTGAGAACAGACAAAGTAATCAAGTATCCTTTCTTTAAGACGAAGTCAAACTTTTCACCAATTCAGAGTACCTCTCTCCCCCCACCCCTCCATTTAGAAGGAATTCGTGGTCTTCTTTAATTACACTGGATTTATGAACCGACTAGGCATACAAGCGATTTTATTCCCTCTTATTTTAGCCTTCACT
Source organism: Panthera leo (assembly GCF_018350215.1). NCBI lineage: Eukaryota > Metazoa > Chordata > Mammalia > Carnivora > Felidae > Panthera > Panthera leo. The sequence goes on along the minus strand of NC_056687.1, from coordinate 140,935,798 downwards.
TCTTGATGTGCTCCTTCACCTAACCCAAGTTATGCTGACATGATCTTTGACTTCCCACGGAGAGGCGTTCATTTTAACTGGCAGGCAAATGATATTACACTCCGAAGGCCCATCATGCTAAATGACCATTAAACCATTACACTTAAGAGCTGCCTCTCAAGACAGAGATTCCAAGTGCTGTGCACAGTATCCCTGTTTAACTATCAGCATTTTATAGACAGGGAAATGTCATCACCAACCTCACATGAATTCCTCTGGTTATCAACAAAACATCTGTGGCTGGTTAGCTCAGTTGGTTCATCGATGGAGTTAAAGGACCAAAATCTTGGGGGGAATCCTTGTCAAGCTTGGTGTGGGAGCCGCTCCCGTGCAACCGTGGTTGGGCAGGGAGGGGATGTCTCACAAATGGAGGCTTGGCTGTATTACCTTTCCTAGCTGGGTACCCCTGCATCTAACCGGTTTGGACATTTCCTCGTTTGGAAGATGAAAAGCCCAACAGCTTTCATTCTTTGCCTTTTATTTTTTTAATCACTCCAGTCTTCAGTAGCTCTCAAACACATGACTGGTGGAGACAGATCCTATGAGTACAAATCTATGGCCAGACTTCAGAAAACAAAAATAGCCCCCACCACACCTTATAGGCAAAGTGGGTCACAACTAACAGTTCCTCTCTGCCTTCATTTCTCTTATTTGCAGTCACACTTTTAAGTTGAGCAGTCTGTGTCCTGCACAGGTAATAGGGTTGATTTTGAGATGTCCACTTACATTTTTAAAGGTGTTCAGCTGACAACCATTTTTAGGTCACACTTTTTTTTATGTTTATTTATTGTTTGAAAGACAGAGCACAAGCCGGAGGGGGGCAGACGGGGGACACAGAACCGGAAGCAGGTTCCAGGCTCTCGGCACAGAGCCTGTTGTGGGGGTCCAACTCACAGATGGCAAGATCCTGACCTGAGACAAGTCAGTCGCTTAACCATCTGAGCCGCCCATGTGCCCCTTAGGTCACCATCTTACGAAGGCAACCACAGTGAGAAGTCTATGCCTGGTCAACAGGGCAGGTGATCAAGTTTTAGTACAGAAACCCTAAGTCACCTTTCCCTCTGTATACTGCCTTATCAGAGGTTCTCAGATTCATCTAATCAAGTCCTGATGGGGCGGTGCTAGACATCCATGAAATCACAAGGACCTTCCTCCCAATCCTAGGGTGTCACCTGCCTTTTTCACTCTCTCGTCTATGTTGCAGTTCTCCGGAACCCAGTGTAACAGCTGACATCCCAACAGCTTGAAAGCAGAAGCAGATATGCGAAATCCAGCTACCTTCTACGAAGCCAGACGCTAAGGAAACTTAGAAAACTGTGGAGGAAAGGTTACGCTTCTGTTTTTGCTTTGGGAAAATTCTTTTTCATCCTAAACGTTACTTATGTTAACATCATAGGCTTATTTTAGATGAAGCAGCAAATTTCTTCTTTTTAAGTTTCTAATATGGTAAACATCTGTGGCCAAAACCCTTACGTAAAAGAACCTTGAGGTCCTCTATGACTGACAAGTATGGAAGAGACAGACTAACACTCAGCAACTGCTTCTCCAGATTAGTAATGGTACGAAAGAAGTATTTAGCAAAAAAACAACAGAAGTTTCAGCCTGAATTCTAAGACAGATGAAAAAACACACTCACAACAGACTAACATTTCGTCTTTCACTGATTGCCAGAACACGGAGCATTCTCTCCAAATACCACCCATCAGGTCAACACAGTCCAATCACTTCTGCTTTCAAATCCTACTCCCGGCCGGGAGTTTAGGTGGAACAAGGAACAGGGAGGGAACCAGTTCACGCTGTTGTCTGCTCCATGCGGATGCTGCCACACACACATCCTTTGTGACACCATGTGTAGCCGTTTGCTAAGGCCGTCCTGACCGAATACCATGGACTGGGCCACCTCAAGAGATACAATTCTGAAAGTTCTAGTGGCTGGAACATCAAGGCATTAAGAGTTCTGGTTTCTCCCTGAGGCCGCTCGCTTGGGTTTAGAAATTCCTTTCTTCTAGGGATGCCAGAGGGGCCCAGTCGGTTAAGCGTCTGACTCGGGCTCAGGTCATGATCTCACGGTTCATGGGTTTGAGCCCCATGTCGGGCTCTGTGCTGACAGCTCAGAGCCTGGAACCTGCTTTAGGTTCTATGTATTCCCGTCTCTGCCCCTCCCCAGCTGGCACTCTGTCTCAAAAATAAACATTCAAGTAAGTTCCTTTCTTCTCACTGTGTCCTCACAGGGCCTTTACTCTGTCCTAGAGCACCCCTAGTACTTTTTTTAAGCTTATTAATTTATATTGAGAAGTAGAGCACGCATGTGTGAGCAGGGAAGGAACAGAGAATCCCAGGTAGGGTCCGCTCAGTCAGCACAGAGCCCAACGTGCTGCTCAGTCTCAGGAAAGGGGAGATCATGACCTGAGCCGAAATCAAGAGTCAGACATGCACTGTTCACCCATTGATCCACCCAGGTGCCCTCTAGGATCTCTTCTAATAAAAGACCAACTTTACTGGATTAGGGCCCCACCTCTTGGTCTCAGTTAATCACCTCTTTGAAAACCTTTCTCCAAATACTGTCACCTGGATAAGAGCCCACCCATGTAACCCCACTTAACCTTTATCACCTCTTTAAAAGTCCAGTCTCCAAATACAGTCACATTTTGAGGTACTGGGGGGTTAGGACTTGAATATACTATTTGTGGAGAAACTCAAGTCCCCATCACCATGCTAAGAAAATAATTCTCTGCTTCCTGGTGATGAAAAGCTTACACCCTATACTCTACTCTCTTATCTAAGTGTACACAGGAAGTCCTTTGAGATCACCCAGCTCAAGTCCCTCATTTTACTTAACTCAGGTACAGAGAAGTGAAGTAACTTATCTAAGGTCACACAGCACATTGCTAATTCACACAAGGGATGCTTTTAATTTGTACAGATAGTCTTATTTTTAACATCCAAGGAGTAGAGAAGGCTTGCAGTGGTATTAAGAGAACATTTAAGAACTGCTTGCAATTACTTCTTTAGTCAAGAATTCTTATGGTTCATTTATCATGCCCCAGTTGATTTGTCCATTTAGTTATATGCAGAGCATAAAAGATGGGAGGTCCATAGGTTTTTTAGTTTCTTACACTGGAGATTGCCTATGTTGAAGCATATCTAGGTTTAAACAATCTTTGCCAAGTGTTTGGAATGAAACCCTTTCATCACAGACAAACAATATATAAAGAAACCTCTGACTTACGACCTTCTATGTTGAAAAGCAGCTACCAAGCTGACAACTCCGTAACATTCCGCTAACTCATCTAAGAGCTAAAACAAAGCTAAATGTGGGTGAAAGACGACAGGCCACAGGCTGGGACCAAAGAGCAGCCAAGATGCTCCCGGGGTCTGGAATATTGGATGTTCCTTCCTTCTAGCACAAGGCATAGGTGAAGATAGGTTGTCAGACTCTATGATGGACAACTGGCCCTGCCATGGGCCCAGTTCTCTTTGGGAAACCATTACTTGAACACAAGCATAGCCTAAGGTTTCTGCAATGTTAAGGAGTACAAACTAAGCAGAGGTTCACAGGAGACTGGCCTTGCTGTAGCAATCTAAAGCAGGGGCAGGCAAACTACAACCTAAGGCCAAATCTAGCCAAAAACAAAAAACATTAGGGGCACCTGGGTGGCTCAGTCAGTTAAGCGTCCAAATTCAGCTCAGGTCATCATCTCTTAGTTCCTGAGTTTGAGCCCCAAATTGGGCTCTGTCCTGAAAGCTCAGAACCTGGAGCCTGCTTCAAATCCTCTGTCACCCATTCTTTCTGTCCCTCCTCTGCTCATGCTCTCTCAAAAAACGAATGAACATTAAAAAAATTTTTTTTTTAATTAAAAAAAAACCATGAAACAAAAAAAAATTCAGGACACGTGTGACCATCAACATTAGATCTCAGTGTCCTTAAATCATTTACATCTTGTCTAAAACTGCTTTCCTTCTACAATGGCAGAATTTAGTGCAAGAAACCATAAGGCCCACAAAGCCTAGAATATTTACTATCTGGTCCTTTTACAGAAGAAGTTTGCCAACATCTGATCTAAACTTTCAAGCCCTCCCATTCCCAACACCAAACAGAGAAAGCCCGTATTTCAGATTTTATTATCTTTGCATATTTCACCCTGGAAAAAATGTAATAATTGAGAAAAACACACGGATATCAGTGGAGTTTAGGATTTTGTAGGATATGCTAAAACCAGGAAAATTTAGAATTCTAAATCCCATTTAGGACCGCCCGAGTATCATGGTTGGAAACCAAAATCCTCCAGAGCGAGAAATCGATTTCTTGTTTCACTTCCAGGAGAGTCCAATCATATGAAGCCTGCGGTCCTTCTAATGTTAAACTGTTTATTATCACTACGTGGGACTTGTAAGAAAAATTTAGTTCAGATTTTCTCACATAGCTCTGAACACAAAATGCCTCCCCCAGTATCCCTTCCTCACAGTACCAGCAACAACTCAATTCCCCACCTTTTTCAACAGACTCAAAGCTGGGTAGCCCCCCAAACCACGTTGCTTCGGGAGATATTTCAACATAAGACGGCACAACCACCCCCCTACTTTCCTCTGAGCTTTGCCTGGCAAGAAATTGTTACCATGGATCAAAGTGATTAATGGAAATAAATACTCCAAAAGCCAGATAAGACTGGGTACCAAGGGAGTTACCAAAGGTAAATTCTAAGAAGAATATTAAGAAGATTAAAAGGCGATCTGAACCAACCTCTCCTCTGTAGATCCCGAGGACAGTTCTCTAGGTGCGAAAGATGGGCGACTGTCACTTCCCAGTCATATTCACGATTCTGCAACAACAAATACCTCAAGTTAGCAGTCTTCAACAACACAAGGCAAAAAAAGAAAGTAGATGACATTATTCCAAGTCTTGCCCTGCTTCTTCACGATACCTCCTTTTCCATGATGTGACAAGTGTATCCTTGTCACAATGAGGAGAAACCACCGAGCCCCTTAGCTAAATCTCCAAATAAGCCAGACGGTCTCCAGAAGCCCCAACAGCCAGGAGGAAGGAAAGCAAGTGATGAGGCAGAAGCCTTTGCGTGCTAAGCTTTATATTAACTGGGCTCAGGTGTAACTAAGGTACTTCAGGATGCAAAGCATTCACACAGGTTATTGTTCTAATAGTGCAGCTACCCGTAGGACGGATCTCTGACCCCAGAGCAAACGGAAAGCAGATTCTATAAAAAGTTCAACTGTAACCCAGACCCAAGAAGGTTTAAAAGAAAAAAGGGACGTGTTGTGATTTGCTTGGTTTGTTCATTTTTCACATGATAAAATTAGTCCCAGGGCCGACAGAGAAATCCCTCTAAATGATTGCCTCACCCATCTTAGGGAAACAGGACGCTGGCTTTGGACCATAGCCTTTCCTCCAAAAATGAAGTCTTAGGTTCTAAATTGTCTTTTACTCAGAGAATATAAATTGCTCTTAGTTGCTCTCTGGTAGAGAGGCCAAATAACTTTTCTCCAAGATTCCTTTGGATTGAGGCCTAACAGTCACCACTGGATATTCCTGAAGTCCAACAGGCTCAATCCAGAGAGAAGCAAGTAGGGTTTCCAGATTTAACAAATAAAACGGCACGACCTGCCAGTTAAATTTGAGTTTCAGATAAACAACAAACATATTTTTAGCGTAAGTATGTCCCAAAGAGAAGTATATCCCAGCTAGTGCATGGAAAATATGTGTGCGAAAAATGTACTTGTTTATCTGAAATTCTAGTTTTAACGGGTTGTCCGTTAGTTTTTCTGACAATCTCAGGAGCCACTTTAATTGAAAACGGTTCTTGGTGGACACATAGCAGAGCAAAAGTTTGGGGACTGTGTTACACCTAATCCTGGAAGGTGAAAGTCCATGAAAGCTTTGGAGCAGACCACAATATCCTGAATCCTCAGCTCCCCAGTCGGTGAAACGTGAGGCGTAATAAATTAAATAGCGCATGTGCCTGCAATGAGAAGTTGTTAAAAGTAATGATATAGTCCAGTAGATAGAAGACAAACTGCAACATCCTTGATTTTTTTTTAACTCCCTTAAATTGCTTGGGCATACATCTTACACATTATTGTAATCAATTTGTAATATTTATGTATGTGAGAATTAAATGAAGAAAAGCTTTCAGGTCCACTCCTGGCATCATCATGAACTCACAGGTGCAGCTTAGTAACTAACTAATGAGAAGGCATTTTCCCTTTAGCTTTGGTGCATTTCATCTACCAAATAAATCAATTTAAAACTCATCTTGACACTCTCCCACCCCATCATTTCAATGTGGAAAAAAAAAGAAAGAGATTCAACCCAACTAATCCAATTGCTTTTTCAAGACACAGACTCCTTAAGTGTTGCCTCAGACTATGTCTGACCTCTTGAACTCACAGAGGGGAAATTAAGGCAGAAAAACCTAGCAGTTCAAATCACCGCAGCTTCAAGATTTGGTAAGATTTAATCTCTGAGGTTCCCTAAGGCAAATAAGGTTGAGCAAAATAACCAGAGAGTAACATATTGAAGAATAGCTTATTTTTAAAAACTGAAAATGGCCCCAAACACTGAGCGTTTAAGAGGAAAGATGTTACAGAAGTTCAAGGCTATCATATTAAGTTCCAAAGCATAATGACATAGGCCACCCATCAGGGAAAGGTGAGTACAAAGCAAACCAACAAAAATTTAAGATAGCTGGTTACAACCAATCTTTTGCTTATATAACGTTACCAACCGCAGGGGCATCATGGTGGACATAATACCATATTCACCTCACAGTTATTTTCATTGCGCAGTGAATCGGGAAGTTATTTGTATCTCTTAATATTGTTGATTGGGTAGAGCAAAGCAAAAAGGGATCAGTTCCCCTGGAGTAATCTTCTGCATGTTCACCCCAGGAAGCTTCACCATTGAGAGTTAAAAGACTCAGTGTAATCCCCTGAGCCTGCCATGTTGGTCTAAAATTTGGTCTTTTCTTAGCAAAGCCTTGGAAACTTAGGTGTTGATATTCACACCTGGCAAATTCCACGGCCATGGCATTTGAAATAATTAATGGGGACCGGGATACAAATACTGTATATGAGCAGAATAAAGAGTCTCAAAATAGCATAGTCAAGGCTCATTTGGCGGGACTTACTCGAAGTGTAGATTACCAGTCTCTGAGATTCTGATATGGTAGGTCTAAATTTTTCCAGGTTTTTCTTTTATAATGCCTATAAAAGTTATTGATCACATGCTATAAGCAATGTAATCTGCTATGCACTGGACATTCAGAAATATAAATGTACATGATCCCCTCACAAAGCCTGCCATCATTTGAGCATTTTATTGTTCACCGCAGACCTTAGGGGACAAGTATTAATTCTACTTTATAGAAGAGAAAGCTGAGGTCCAAAAAGACCACAGAATACACTCAAAGCCACGGTTTATATACACAGAAGTCAAAGCCACAAACAGGTAAATTCGTTCATTCATGCATTATTTCTCTTACTTATTTTCTAACCACTTTCCTCATACACTCCTCCAGTTAGTCATGCTGGGCTACCTACTAGCCTCTGAACCTACTACATACACACCTGCCCCAGGACCTTTGATCTTTGACTTCTTTATGCCTGGAGCATTCTTCCCCATTCTCTCTTCGCTCCCTCCTCACTTCCTTTCCCTCTTTGATTATCACCTTCCCAATGAGACCTTCTGTGACCATATTGTTTAAAATTACAACCCTCCTCTCCCCAGGAACACCCTGTCCTCCTTCCCGATCTTCCCTATCCTTCTGAAAGGAGATGTTCAGTGGGTAAAGCCAAGACACTCCATCTTACAGATCTTATGTATAGCACACGAATCACTCTGATTTACATGTGTGCTTACCTCTTCCATGAGGATGGTGGTTCTCAATCTTCAGCAGCGTCAGAACCACCAGAAGGACTTTTTAGAGCATGGATTCCTCACTTCACCCCCCAGAGACTTGATCGAGGTGATGGTAACAATGCTAGTCAGCAGGCCATTTTGAACAGCCTGGCCCTAGGCATTGCTTCTTGCCTGGGATGACTGTGGCCCTCAAGGGCCAGTTCACACTCTCTGGAGACATTTTTAACTGTCAAAACTAGGGTAGAGAGCTACTTGGCCTCTTGTGTGCTAAAAATCCTACACTGCTCAGGACAGCCCTACAACAAAGAATTATCCAGCACAAAATGTCAATAGTACTGAAGTTGAGAAACCCTGCCCTTGAAGAGTGCTTCTCAAACACCAGGCACCAACACCCAGAGGGCTTCTTAGCATTTGTACTGTCAAGCTGCACCCTTATGGTTTCTAATTGGTTAGGCAGGTTGAGCATGAGGCCAGAAACTTCATTTCTAAGTACCCAAGTAAAGGAGATGTTACCGGTTCAGGGCCTACACGTGGAGAACAATTTAGCAGAACAAACATTCCCTGGACCTTGGTTTCTTTTACTCACTGCTCCTTCCCCAGGAACAGAGCATGGCAGAGTATAGTCGCTCACGTTTCTAACATTTGAACAAGATACCCACACTTCTTGCCCCCACGAGGTGATCTCTGTACCGCACACTGAGAAATAAAAAGTGTTTTTGTTTGTTGCCGTTTGGGCAGCAACTTGGGGACCCCTTCTATTCCTATGGACTCCTCAGCTCATTTACCACCAAGCAAGCAAGTCTGATAAAGTTCATGTGTTAGTCTGTATGCCCCGGGGAATGCTAAGACTGCATGCCCACAGTGAGATCCCTGCAAAAGAAACATTGTCAACGTGAAAGTTTCTGCACTTTCTATGTATTTATAATGGAACGATGTGGTCCTACAACTAACAACTACACATGGTCCTACAACTACCCGTGGTCCTACAACTACCTGTCAAGCAATGCCCATTTTCAAAAAATAAGGTCAGAGAATTCACACACACACACACACACACACACACACGCATAAACACACACCTAGCTCTTAAATCTGATGCTTGAGTGACGTCCCTCGCATTGTGACACAACGGGACTTAGTGTGTCTTCTTAGATGTATTTGTGCTTCCGTAACCACATCCATGGCAGTTGTTCAAGGTGGTATCTTTCAGGTACTGTCCATTACTTCCCCTTACATCATTTTCGGGGGGGAATATTCAATTCAGTTCCTTTTATCATGCGCCCAAGGCCAAAAACGAAGTAGGTGATCTCCATAATTCAAAAATGTCTGATACCTTAGATTCAATTGCCCTGGTTAAGACAGGCATTTAATGAAGAACTGGTGAATGAGAAGTTTAATGGCCAGAGTCAAGATACTCCATCTTGAAAATCTCTTTTTACTTACGTGGAATCATCAGCCAGTGTTATTGATTTGCATTTACTGACTGGACTTTCTATTGTTTTCAGATGTTACTATCCTCAGCTGCTGCCTGCAGGCTATTAGTTTCAGGGTTAAGCCTGCTGTCCTGAAAAACCAGAGGCTTCCTTACTGAGTTGAGGAGGCTGAAGCAGTCACAAGAGCTCCAGAATCCAACTCGTTTCAGAAAGTGAAAAAGCATTTCCCTAACTGTCTTCATCTTGCAACAATGAGAATCTACACAGAAACGATCAAAATCTTAAAAAAAAATGAACACATTCTTTATTTAAAAAACAGCATTTCTGGATTATAGTTTGCATGCTATGGAATTCACCAGTTTCCGCGTTTGATGCAATGATTTTTGGTAAATGTACAGAGCTCTGCACTTAGCATCACTCATTTTAGACCATTTCCAAAGAGAAGCCTGGAGCCCATTTGCAGTTACCCACTGGCATCTACCGCCAGTGACAGTCAACTCCTAATCTCCTCCACATTTGCCTTTTATGGGGATGCTATATAAATGGAATCCTACAGACTGTGATCTTTTGTGTCTAGCTTCTTTCATTTAGCATATTATTTGAGGTTCATCCATGCTGTAGCATATCGCAGTTCTTCATTCCTTTTTATTGCCGAACAGTGTTCATTGTATAGACAGATTACAATTTGTCTATCCATTCACCAGTTGATGGACAGTTGTTTTGCTTGGTCTATTAAGAATAACGCTGCTATGAACATTGGCACACAGGCCTTTCGTAAACATATTTTCATTTCACTTGGGTAGACTCCTAGAAGTAGAATTTCTGGGTCATATGGTAAATCTATGTTTAACATTTTTTTAAATGCCAGACTGTTTTCCAAAGTGTCTATACTATATTAAAATCCCAGCGGCAAAGTATGAGGGGTTCAGTTTCTCCATATCCTGTCCAATATTTGCCATTGCCTATTTTTTTTTTCTAAAGCCAGATACATGGTTCACTCTAATGCTGAAATAAGAGTGATTTTGAATTTGTAGCACAATTCTGAAAATACACCTAGCATTCCTTGAGTGCCCACTCTGTGTAATGTCCCTTAACTAGATTATGGTTAGCCCATGATTAACACAAAAAGATATCATCCATAATTTACAAATAAAGAAATAAGGCTCAGCGAGTGTAAACATTTGCCCATAGAATCCTAGCAAGTAGGTGGTAGTCTGAATTCAATGCCAGACTGTGGGACACGAAACCTAAATATAAGAGTGATTCATGCAAAAGTCAAGACGTATTTGAAAGATTTATCTTGCTAATCACGGCCAAAATACTTCTCTTAATGCCGTTAAAAAGAGGAAATAACAAAGAAAAAACTTCAATTGTTCCTAATAACTACAGATGTTTCTTTGAAGGAACAATACCGAAGTTCTAGAGAACAATTTCACCCCAACATTTTCTCTTCGAACATCAAATCTTATAGTTACAGTCCTGCACTTCAGATTTAACTAGTAAGATATTTATGAGAATCGAAATTCAAATGAAACATCCTGCATAGCAATGCAATTGCTGAATGGTTTTTATTAACTGCATCCTTTGCCACCATCTAAAGGCAGGAATTCTGACAAAACTACTGTTTGTGTCTGAGTGCTCAAAAAAATATTTATTGCTAGTTTCTGAAGTCCCATCTGTGACTAACGTATATTGATGTTTCCTCTGGCTCGCATTCCATTACAAAGAGGCTGTTGGCCAAAGTCACTGGATGGATCTGCTCTCGCTCAAAATTTGTCACTCAGTCCTCTCTGGCCACACCTCTTGGTCTGCCCACTCCCCTACCACCAGTCATGACTGCATGTGACCGGTTCATCATCGTTCCAAAGGTCATCCTGGTCTCTCAACACCTGGCTCTTCTCTGCCTGGGCAACGCTCTGAACACTGACCACAAACATTCAACATTTCAGAATGGCGGCCTTATGGTTTGCTAATGAATACCTACTTCCCTTTTTGGTTTTAGAACATCCGGTGATGAAAATCACTGTTGTAACAAACTATGGTCCACAGACTGATAGCATCAGCATCCCCTAGGAACTTGTTAGAAATGCAGGATTTCAAGCCTCATTCCTCATTTCCTGATGAGAAGCTGCACCGTCTCCCCAGGTGATTCCTATGTTAACTGTAGCTGGTACGGACTCCCGGGTCCAACCCGCGGATCCAGAACCTCACATAACCCAGCTAAAAATCTGCCCCTACAATGAGTAACAGCAGGAGATATTTATGATTCACAAAACACCTCCTGCTCTCTGCGGAGGTTTCTTCCCTCCACCTCCAAAAAGTGAAGCCACTCTCTTTAAAAAAAAAAAAAAAAAAAAAAATTGTTTTTAATGTTTATTTTTGAGAGAGAGAGAGAGAGAGAGAGAGAGAGAGACACAGAGTGCGAGTGGAGGAGGGGCAGAGAGAGGGAGACACAGGATCTGAAGCAGGCTCCAGGCTCGGAGCGGTCAGCACAGAGCCGGATGCAAGTCTCCAACTCCTAGAGCGAGCGCGAGATCCTGACCCGAGCCGAAGTCAGACGCTTAACCGACTGAGCCATCCAGGTGCCCCTGAAGCCACTTCCTTTAAACAACGACAAGAATCTCTTGACCCTGTGACCCTGTGAGGAAGAGTGAACTAGTGCTCACGTTCATCTGCCTCCTCTCTCTGGAAGAGTATTAAAGAGCCCCGCCCCCCGTTGAACCATCCAGGGCTACCAGCCTGACTTGCTTTTTTGCCCAATGAAATGCAAGCGAAAGTGGCGAAGTGTCATTTCTAAGCAGAGGCTTTCAGAGTCAGTTAATATCTTGCCCTTTCTCTTGCTCCACTATCACAAGGTGAGCAATGGCCCGGATGGTGGAGGCTCTGTCACCTGAGAGCAGAGACAGGACCGCATGGAGCAGACCCAGAGGTGACCTATGGAGGGCAAGCAGAGTTGCTATTGAAAGCCACAGGGGCGCCTGAGTTCCTCAGCCGGTTAAGCCTCCGACTTCCCCTCAGGTCATGATCTCACAGTTCGTGAGTTCGAGCCCCACGTCGGGTTCTGTGCTGACGGCTCAGAGCCTGGAGCCTGCTTCAAGTCTGTGTCTCCCTGTCTTCTGCCCCTTCCCTGCTTGGGCTCTCTTTCTGTCTCTCTCAAAAATAAATAAACATTTAAAAAAATTAAAAAAAAAAGAAAGCAAGCCCCGGAGATCTGGGGTCCATTTATTACAACACACATTAGCACAAGTTGACCGATGGACCTTGAATCACTACTGTTTTTCCCTGTTACAATTAAAGAACAAATAGGAAAAAAATACCTTAAAGAGAGGAATCTTACTGAGAGATACATTTACATTTGAATTCTTTAGAATTTAGGTTATCCCATTCTCTCTGTCAACCCTGCCAATTTTTTTTAGTTATCATTCTTCTAATTTCCAGGTTCCTCCCAGTCTGTGTAACAATTTTTATTTCTTTACAGCGGGGATCAGAGAATGTATTCTGTAAGTGTCCACATTTTGGCCTTTATAAGCCATATGGTCTCTCTCACAATTACTCACCTCTACGTGGCAGCATGAAAGCATGGTGAGAAACTACTAGATATGAATGAATATGATTGTGTTCCGATAAAACTTTCCCTGTCCGAGGTTCAAAACATAGGGGCTGTTCTTAACTTATCCCACATTCTAACCCCTCTAAGCCAGGCATTAAGTTCTCACAAAACCACAGAAATTTCACCTGAAAGTTTAGCTCAGCCCTGTAATGGTACAGATGAAGAAATTGCTACCCAATTTCAATTAAAAAGTCATGTCCATGGGGCGCCTGGGTGGCTCAGTCGGTTGGGCGTCCGACTTCAGCTCAGGTCACGATCTCGCGGTCCGTGAGTTCGAGCCCCGCGTCGGGCTCTGGGCTGATGGCTCAGAGCCTGGAGCCTGCTTCCGATTCTGTGTCTCCTTCTCTCTCTGCTCCTCCCCCGTTCATGCTCTGTCTCTCTCTGTCTCAAAAATGAATAAACGTTAAAAAAAAAAAAAAAAAAAAAGTCATGTCCAGGAACATAAACAGAACTCTAGCTAAAGTTATGCAAGCGGAGGAATTGAGGAATAAATGTGCTGATGTCTTCAATTTGCTTTGAAATGCATCAAAAAAATAAGATAGGTTAATGAATGAGTAAATGAATCAGTGAAGGTATGGACAGATAGGTGTGGGAAAAAGCAAAGACAGTAAAACGTTCACTGTAAAAAATGGACAATGGCTTATATAGATAGTCACTGTAAAGTTCTTTTAGCCTTTCTGTATGTTTGGAATTTTTTATAATAAAATGAGGGGGGGGACAAAATGCAGAATTTCAAGCCTCATCCCTAACCTATTGATCTCCCGTGGAAATTTATCAAGCGGAGTCTGAAAAACTGATATTTGTAAGGCCCTAAAATACCAGCTCAATTGGGGCGCCTGGGTGGCGCAGTCGGTTAAGCGTCCGACTTCAGCCAGGTCACGATCTCGCGCGGTCCGTGAGTTCGAGCCCCGCATCAGGCTCTGGGCTGATGGCTCGGAGCCTGGAGCCTGTTTCCGATTCTGTGTCTCCCTCTCTCTCTGCCCCTCCCCCATTCATGCTCTGTCTCTCTCTGTCCCAAAAATAAATAAAAAACGTTGAAAAAAAAAATTAAAAAAAAAAAAAAATACCAGCTCAAACACTTCCGTATTCATTCAGTAAATAATTTTGAACCCCTACTATAGGCGAGGCACCGGGACCCTACGGTAAAAAGACAGATGGGGAACTTTAGTCCAACAGAAGACAAAGACTGGTCAACCTTGGTGGTTTTGTAATGCTCTAACACCTTTCGTCTGCACTATCCATTAGGCTCTTAGTGTTTACCATATTGTATCGGGGCGTCCTTTCTCACACAGACTGCAAGCTCCTTGAAACACAGGGATCCATGCTCTGGCCTTAGTGCCTTATACATGGTACCTGACAAAAGTCTGATGCCATGTTTACTTATAAATGAGGGCTCTGGGTACTCGTATATGATAGGTACTCCCAAGGGGATGATGCATCATTATTTATGTAAGAGGCAGGCCTCCACCAACATGCTTCCAGCAGTCGTTCAGTGGCTGAAGGCAAAGGTCTTTACCCTCCTTCATGAAAGGAGAGTCAATGAATTCTTGTCTTTTCATAGACTACACAGAGCCAGCAATGAAGAGTATGGTTATATGACAACGTGCAGTCAATCTTCATTATTCACAGAGTACCTATTTGTGAACCTGCCTACTTGCTAGAATTTATTTGTAATTGTAACCCCCCAATCGATACTTGTGGCACGTTCATGGTCATGTGTGAATATGGATAAAGCCATGAAAAATCTGGGCCACCCTATACACGTTGACAACTGAAGTCGTACAGGTAATATTCTGCCTTTTTGTTTCAGCTCTCACACAGAAAACAAATACTCTTTTTTGTGGTCTTTTTAGTGTCATGGTTTTCACATTCTGTGTGCTTTTGGTCGGTTTCTCTGTTTAAAATGACTCCCAAGCCTTGCGCTATGTGCTGTCTATCCTAAGGACAAGAAGGGTGGGAAATGCCTCACAGAGAAAATACACATATTAGATAGGCTTTGTTCAGGCATGAGTTATAGTGCTGTTGGCCACGAGTTCAATGTTAATTAATCAACAATATATATTAAATAAGGTGTCTTTAAACAGAAGCACATGTAACACAAGATTGCACATTTAATTAGTTGATGAAAATGTTGTGACCATAAGACCAGGAACCCAACCCTATTATTTTTCCCCTAGGGGCAACTGTACAGTATTCACTAAATTGAGATTTGAGGGATTTTTATAGACCATAACTACCATGAATAATGAGAATTAACTATGCATCAAAACAACTTTATACATTACCAGAAACTCTTAGGACCGGCAGCTTCCTGAGAGCCATTACTAAGCTCTGCCATAGGCACGACCTCTCTGTCTTCATCAACGAAAAGATGAAGTGTGTAGACAAGAATACTAATTACAGGGGATAAAAGCAAAACGAAGAAGACCTAACAGGGCAGAAGGCTCAGTGCATGCCTGTCCAGAATAAGGAGTAAGGAGAAATCACATAGTCAACATCAGATAAATTATTTCCTGTGCTTTGGGTGGCCATCATGTGTAGACCAGTATACTTAGAGACAAAGGCAATTTATGATGATCTTAAAGGTCACACGGAAGCCTGCTTTTTTTTTTTTTTTTTTTTTTTAAATAACTCTCTAGGACACACTGAAGTAAAAGACAATCAATCATGGAAACAGATGGGATATAGAATGTGCTGCTGTGTTGCAATTAGTAAAGGAGGATATGGATAAAGCAAAACTCATTATGCTGAAAAGCAGAAACACCGCAAATAGCAAAAGAGCCTGTGGTCGACCACAGCTGTAAACTGAAGGGCAAATGAACTACTTGTGAGGCAGAGACAAGACCAAAGATGACAGATACACCACCCCAGGTCACTTGCAGATGTTCAGCCCAAGCAAGGAAAATTATTGAGTACCACTCAAAGACATACTAAGAAAATAGGAGGCATGAGAACGTCCTATTCACAGGTCGACGGCAGTTACCTGCCCCTTAAAAAAAACAATTTTTTTAACAAATCATTGGATTTGATGGTTTAAGACCCACAGCTCAGAAAGGTGGGTATTTGTCGATACCGGACATTTGCAGGCAAAACCCACAATCCTAAAGCCTTGTAGACGGCCCCAAAATTCTTTTTGACTTTGCGCCAAGGAGCCCATCGGTGGTGTAAGCGGTTATGGGACACCCCGATTTATCCACATAGAGCCCCACCCTGTATCCCAAGGCTGCCAAACTGCCTTGCAGCTCAAGTGTGGTCCACACAGCAGCAGTGGGATGTTGCCCGGGGGCTCCTTGGAAATGCACTCTCTGGTTCCAATCTGCAAGTACTGAACCAGCTTGCATTGTACCAAAATCTCCAGGTGATTCGCACTTTTCAGCTCAACAGCAATAGCCCACAATTAGGATGACCCTAATTGTGACACAATAGCCCACAATTAGGATGACCCTGGGGCCTGGCGTGAACACTCCAAGTCCCAGGCTGTGGGAAAGCTCTCAGTCTCCAGCAAATCTGGACAACTCGTCCTAATCCCACCACCGAAGGGAGTTCTCGGCAGAGACTTGAGACTCGCAGCCACTTAGAGGTCACACACCCTGGAATAATTCCCCAGGCTTTATTTCGGAGGCACATTTGCTTTTCTTTGGCCCCCACATAATGCAGAACAAGAACGTAAGGATTCACAAAAAGCAAAGACTCTGAAGAACAATCTTCCTCCACACCGAATCCTTTCACTCCAGGACACCCTAACCCCAAGGAATCCGGTTTGAAATTGAGCGGAAAGAGACCAGGAGACATGCTCCAGGAGGCTAGAGCCATTCTGTAGGGCTGGTGACCTAATCACCAGAACTTTCAAAGCCAGGGTCAGCTGCTCTCTTGCAATGGCTGTCAAATCGTAGCTACGTCAGAATCAGCCCCAGGGCTTGTAAACAGACTGCTGGGTCCCACCCTCTGACTATCTGATGGGGAAATCTGGGGAGGGGCCCAACATTCTGCCTTCCTAACAGGTTCCTCCGTGAGGCACATAGCCTCACACTTCGTGAACCCCTGTTGTAAAGGGTCCCAGCTTCTCTCCATTCTGAGAGAAAGGGCTAGTTTTATTCCATGCGCTGTTCAGGAAGCAGAACAAAACCCCAGCAATAAAGCAATGTGGCATTCTGCGGCTCAAAGTATGATCCCAGAGGAGCAGCTTCCAAATCAGGTGAGAGCTTGTTAGAAATGCAGAATCTCAGGCCCCACCGTGGAGCTGCTGAGTCAGGATCCATATTTTACCAAGATCTCCTAGTGATTTGTTTGCACAGTAATGTTAGCGAAGCACTGATACAGGGGCCGTGAAGAGGCTGTTAAATCTGCATCTTATCCATAAATACAACGGCTTCATGTCCTCTGAGCCTGTATTCTATGCCCTTCTCTTCCTTTTATTTTTTAATTTTTTTTGCAATGTCAACCATAGGAGAAGAAAGTTCGTTTTCTCATACCTACATAGATTTCGTTGGTCAGAAGGGACAGCACAACTTACCTTCAACAACAAGAACAGAAAACTCTATCGCTGACAGCGAAGGAGCACGTGCACCAGCTTAAGAAACACAGTCTTCTGGTCTCTCCAGGGCTGCAACCAGTCAGGGGAAGCCACCATAGCCCATTAAGGACATGTGGACACGGCCAGTGCCCACAGCCAGACCCAGAAATTCCTGCCCTTTGCAAAAGTTCCTCCACCTCCCGAATGATGGGCGGCGTTTATTGGCTGTGGCTCACAGGAAGGTTCGATTCCTGAGGAGCGTACTAAAAAAAGCAGCATGTTCCCATCTGCAAGTAAGTAATGCTGCTGTCACATTTTCTTCTTTTTTTTTTTTAATTTTTTTAATGTTTATTCATTTTGGAGAGACAGAGTGTGAGCAGAGGAGGGGCAGAGAGAGAGGGAGGCACAGAAGCTGAAGCAGGCTCCAGACTCTGAGCTGTCGGCACAGAGCCTGATGCGGGGCTTGAACCCACGATCTGCGAGATCATGACTTGAGCCGAAGTTGGAGGCTTAGCTGACTGAGCCACCCAGGGGCCCCGCTGATGTCACATTTTCTATCTCCACTTCACTTTTGCCAGGAACATAAAGTCACACACCCTATACCGTCTTCTTTGGATTCCCTGAACTAGATACCAATTCTCCTGGAATTAAAAAAAATATATTAATAGCTAATATTAATGAAACACATATTATGTTCAAGATATTATGTTAAACCCTTAACATCCACTACCTTATTTACTCCACAAAACCCAGGAGATAACTATTGTGATTAGTCCCATTTTATAGATTAGGGAATTCGAGACAGAGTAGCTAATTAATTTACCCAAAGCCACCCCGCAGTCAAATTCCAGAGCCAGCATACAAATAAAAAAGGCATTATGCAATCATTTTGGTCTTATCGTTTCTTTCCATAAAATTCTAGCTTTTTAAAAATTATAATAATGGAAAGGGTGTTGAAAGCAGGAGAAACCTTGTTGCATTGGACAGAATATGTCTTTTACTCTGTGTATCTCAGCTTCCTCCTGTGGCAGGTAGGATAATAAAAAAATCACTCTGCCTCTCACTGAGGTATTGTGTAAGTCTATGCCTGCATTGTATATACTATAAAAGCACAGGACAAAGACAATGATCAAAGGGATGATAATCACCTAAAATAATTCATTAATTCTCACAACTTCCCTGTGAAATACAAGAAATTGAGTCTGGATTAACTGCGGCAACCATCAAAACGTGGCATGCCAAGGTGCTATTTTTGTTCTTCAGGTGGGTGGAAGGGGGCTTTCTGCCGCAGAGAACTGACTCTCAAGACAGGGAGGGAACGTCAAACCTTTCTGAGGAGTTGCAGGAGAAAGAAAAAAGGAACAGAGCAGTTCCTACATGTACAGCAGCAATGATGAATGGATGATCACCAAATCTGACAGCCAGCTCGCTGCATTCCCCGGCCTCCTTTGCATTAAGCATGGCCACATGATTCAGGTTTTGACAACGGAAAGTGAGCAAAAGTCATGCACACCTCCACCAGTTGTACCCCATGAATACCCCCCATGCACGAACCTCTGTCTTCCCTCATCTGATAAATGGATGCCAATACCCATACCCAGGGCAACCTAGAAAACCAGGCATGGAAGATGGCAGAGCCTTCGTCAGCCTGGGTTCCTGAGCGAATGCATGGAACAGTCTTTCTTATCTCCCCAGTCCAGGTATGCTGCCTTTACACAGCCGCCTCCATATTACGTACAGTTAATGTGATTAAGCAACAGAAATGTGGGGACCTGTCCGTTACTGTAGCTGGTATTAGCCAAATTTGATACTGATCAATGTCCCTTTTCCCTAAAAATCTGCTCTAGGCTACTTTAAATGTCACTCAGATCATTGCAAATTCCCAAGAATAAAGACTCCATCTAGGTTAAAAAGGAAAACTATCTTTAAAAGGATTAAGGGCTCTTGAATGTACGTTAATCTCATGGTTTTCCTCCGGACCTTCTACTGGCATTGCCCACACTGGGTAGATGGGAGTTGGATTGTCGGACAGAAGAACAGGGAGGGAGATTTGGCAGCAAGGATGCAGGAGGAGTCTGCCGAAGAGGAAGACGTTCGTCATTCTGAATGCGCCAGATTTCTAAGACTAAGCAGAGTCAGAAAGTGAGATGGGAGGGCTCCACGTCTTCTACCTGGAAATTTTGCCAAGACTGGCTTTGGGAGTGGGAACAGAGGGGCGGTACAGTGCTAGCCAACCAGGAGGCAGGTTCCAGATCTCGAGGGCCCGGGGACCCTGCTGTGTGAACTTCACGGAAACATAGTGTGGGTTTGGGTTGATACAACTTGATCTCAATATATTGATCACAATTCGATACGTTAGGAAAGCACCACGTTTGATCCGGCCGAGACCCCGGCAGTACAATTCACTTCCCAAACCTTGAGGAGGCCACAGCTTCCTGTTTCTCACAGTGCCCCAGAGAGCAAGCCCTCTCCAGCCACTTCATCTTTCTCTGGGGAATATCAGCTTCCCAGCTTCCCTTACAAGCCACCATTCCCCATGCCAGCCTGTGAACCAGCGGCCTCACGATCTGAAATCAATAGAGAAATGTTGAGACATCGGCCGGTTAGTCACAGGGGTGGGAAAATATGACCGCGGTGCACTGCCCTTGTACCTACTCCTTTGTCCCTCATGAGCAAGAAAGGCCGCCACCAGAAGGAAACTGCTCCCAGAGCATCGTGGCATGAGCTTTGCCAGGCAAGGGAAATAAAATAGAAAGGAAGCTCCCTGTCCTTTGTTCTGGCTGCACACATTTGACAGGCTTTCAGAACCTCAGCAGATCTCCTGGCAAGAACAGCAGTGAGCAACCCCCCCCTCCCCTACTGGGTATGGGTAATGCCTCCTGGCAAAGACCTCAAGCACATTCATCTCTCTCCAGGCCCTTCTAGGGCTGCTGTGCGTCTGCAGAACAGATGGGAGAGTCTGCTTGTCTGACTGTTGGCTGTTTTATTTCACCCAATAAACATTTATTGAGGTTCTACTTGTGCCAGGCCCTACGCTGAGGGATGTTCCGCCGACATGTATGGCGGTGAGCGGGCACTGATGTGCCCCAAGGTACAGGTGTGGAGAGAATACCTGTGCATGCATCTGTCCCCCCAGACATCACCGAAACAACAGGTGAATGGTGGAAAAACATGAACAACAAATAGCACAAGGGACCGACCTTGTCAGGAGAGAAATGTCATGGACGATATCAGTGCCTCTCAAACTTGGCTGTGCACACAATCACTCCAGGCCCGGCGGGTTCAGATGTAGCAGGTCTGGGGTGGGGCCCGGGGTTCTGCATTCCTAACAAGCTCCCAAGCGACGCTGAGGCTGCCTGTGTGAGGAGCCTACTTAGAGAAGTGAAACACGTATCCTTCGTGCGGATGTGACCGATGAGCCTGCGGTTGTACGAGCAGGCAGCAGGAATGCGTCTGAATCAAATCTACCTGGGCCCATGAAGGAACTGAGGGCACATGGAACTCACTGTATAATGAGCCTGTAAGGTGCCAGGTACGCTGCCTGTGTAAATTCAACAAAGCCTCGCAGGTACGTGTTATTACATCTCTTTAAAGGTGAAAACACTTAAATTCAGAAGCAACTTGTCTGCTGTCCCATAGCTAGTAAGGAGTAAAGGTAAGGTGTGAAATAAAGTCTCCCTATCTTTTAAAATACACGTTTTTTTTTTAAATATTTATTTATTCATTTTTTGAGAGACAGAGAGAGAGAGAGCATGAGCAGGGGAGGAGCAGAGAGAGAATCCCAAGCAGGCTCTGCACTATCAGCACAGAGCCCAATATGGGGTTCCATCTCGTGAACCATGAGATCATGACCTGAGCTGAAATCGAGAGTCAGGTGCTTAGGTGACTAAGCCACCCAGGCACCCCGAAAGTTCACGTTTTACCTACTGCCTTCCGTCGTCCCCTCATGCATGCAGGGCTGACTTCTGTCTGCAAACAGATCGAAGCACCACAGATGTAGAAATGGGAGTTGCTGTCATGGTGACCCTTGAAACTCAGTAAAATCTAATATGTGATTCTCTTCTCCGCAGCACTTCTCAGTTAAGCCAATTTTTAAAATATGGCTACCAGGGGTGCCTGGGTGGCTCAGTCAGTTGAGCACCCAACTTCGGCTCAGGTCATGACCTCACAGTTCGTGAGTTCGAGCCTGGCGCCGGGCTCTGTGCTGACAGCTCAGGGCCTGGAGTCTGCTTCCAATTCTGTGTCTCCCCCTCTCACTACCCCTCCTCCACTCTCTTGCTCTCTTTCAAAAATAAATAAACATTAAAATAAATAAAATAAAATAAAATATGGATACCATTAAAACCTCTAGCTAGAGATTGAAAAAGACACACACAAACCCAAACACACACACACACACACACACACACACATACCCCAAATTAGCTGGTTTTTCCCTCTGGCAATAACTTGACAGCAATGAACAGGTATCAATATCTAGAAGTGATGAATTTTTGTCATGTCAGAGCAAAGCAATAATAGTAAAGGCCAAGGGTGAAATTCTTCTCACCATAAGAAGAAATACTGTGAGGCGTGTTTACCAGGAGGCCTATGTCACAGGCCAGCATTCTCTGGAGAATGGCCACAGGGGCTGCTATGGGCAGCCCAGCCCAGTATTAAAATATATTGAGTTTCATGCTTAAAGAGTTATGTTTATTGTTTCCTCTAATCAATTTTACTTCACGAAATAAAGAGTGATATATCACTCTTAAGTTCTCGGAAGAAAGGAATGTCAGAAATCTTACAAATAAAGTACATGTTAAAGAAAATGGGTACAGAGTGGGTTCTTAACCAAAGAGAGGATAGATAGCCCACTCTTTAAGCTCATAGAAAATCATGACCTCAAAAAAGCACCCATGATTTCTCAAGAGAACTATTACTTAACAAAATTTCCACAATAACAATGAATAATGGCCTGCCAGAGAATATAAATAGAAAAGGATTTAATATATATCCCATAGTCATGAAATTATTGGCCAAGGGAGTCTGGTGCTAATAAGATCACTCCCTCAATCCCCAAATCAAATGTCCCTACAAAATAATATTCATATTACTAACTCTTAAAAGGAGAGAAGATAATCCTCTATAATTTGCAGCCCAATTGGCATTCATTTTTCTATAAGGAAAATAAAGAACTCAAAATGATAAAATAATTTCATTCTGAAGTACTTTTTAATATGCTGATCTAACTACAGCTTTGAATTTATAATGGGATAGTTTCCATGCTTTATATCTAAATTCAATGAATCTCTGATAAGAACTAAAAATGAAAATAACCTGAATTATTTCCCATCATTTGCTTATTTCCATAACTGTAGCCAGTCGTAGGCAGTCCTCAATCTTGTCCCTCCCCTGCTTCATTCGATTACTTTCAGGAATGTTGCTCAATAGAAAATCGAACCAACAAAAAGTGAGAATTGTTAATGCATCATTAGGCCTTTGGAGTACAAAAACGGACTGCATCAATTAAAAACAAGGGTCCTGGCATTTATTTTCTGTCTTCTGGTTATTAAAACTCAAAAAGCACCATCTTTAATAGTTTTTTTTCATGTGTTATTTTATGCGTTATCTCCACATAATAATATAACAGACACTAGCTATAAAAATCACAAAATATACACATTAATAAATAAGTTCAAAAGAGTGATTTCTAAAACTTCCATATTACATACTTTCTATCCCTACTGCACATCCATTATCATTAATCAATATAAAAACTCCTATTTCTAATTACAAAATGTGTGCTAATGATTTCATTAATAGTAAACCATTGTATTACTTGTTATTTGCTATATTAAAAAAAACTATTAGGATTAGAATTACATAATTAACTTGTCTTCTGTTGGTCTAATTTTTCTACTCATCTAAAATATGAGACAGATGCAGTAGCATCCAGTTTTGATGGAAGGGGTTACTATAAATATGGCCTGATTTTTTTTTTTTTTTCTTTGAAATCTATTTCTGAGCTTGACTTTACTAAAATACTAGACGGTATTTTACAGTCACCAAAACTACAACACACCTTCCGGAATATTCTAAATTCAGTAAGGACTTTCTGATTCACTATTGTAGTTTACCAAGGTTGCAGTAATCCCCATGTAAGCAGCAATTCTGACCAATTACAAGCACTTGTCCATGTGCTATGACTGAAGAACAGGGTTTGGTATGCATTTTTAAAATAATTTTTTAATGTTTATTTGAGAGAGAAACAGAGCATGAGTGGGGAGGGGGCGGGGTGCAGAGAGAGAGGGAGACACAGAATCCGAAACAGGCTCCAGGCTTTGAGCTGTCAGCACAGAGTCAGACGTGGGTCTTGAACCCACGAGCCATGAGATCATGATATGAGCCAAAGTTAAATGTTTAACCAGAGACACCCAGGCACCCTGTGTATGAATTTTTATGTACAATCTACCTTGATGTTATCACTAGGGCTATGTCAGGTAAATTTCTTTTTTTTTTTCTAATTGTATTTTTAAAGCATATGTAATATTTTAAAAAATATATTTTTTTAATGTTTATTTATTTTTGAGAGGCAGAGCATGGGAGGGGGAGGGACAGAGAGAGAGGGAGACAGAATCTGAAGCAGGCTCCAGGCTCTGAGCTGTCAGCACAGAGTCTGACTTGGGGCTCGAACTCTCAAGCCATGAGATCATGACCTGAGCCGAAGTCAGAGACTTAACCGACTGAGCCACCCAGGTGCCCCGGTAAGATTTTTTGAAATTGGACCTTAGGTGGAAAAACTGGGACTATGTCCATGGATTAGTTCAACTGAATATATAGTATCTGAAGTTCGAGAAAGCAAATAGGGAAACATTTGTTTTAGTTTGGTTGTTTTTGTCTTTTAGAACAGCTCCCGGTTACTGATCTCCAGCCAAAAACTGCTGTAACGATATTTCATTTAGGGTGTCTTCCTGGATTCTCTCCCCACACTACTGCCCTACTGCTCTCCAAAACAGTTGGCAAGAATCTGAATCAGTGTGTATTACGATGTTTATCTTCCTAGCGAGAACAGGACTTCCAAAAATCATTGTGTGATTGGCTTGCATCTGTTTGTTTCTTTTGCTTTTATCCCCTGCACCTTGTATAGCTCAAACAGGATAGGTGCTCAATAAATATTCATTAATGATTCAGTAGTGGCTATGCTGGGTGTCATCTTCACATTCTCCTTTCCTCTTACTCATGCCAGGTCAAAGGAAGTTGGGATAGTAGCAAATACTAGCCACTTAGATTACAAATCTATACAAAGTATTTATACACATTCTTCAAGCAATCCTTGGAAACCCACTGTGAGTTAGGAAACTTGGATTTCTCTTTCATATGAAGGGAATCTACAGCTCAGAGAACGTGTGTGTATGGCCCATATTCAAACAAACTTGACTGGAATGTTGTAAGAGCAGCACTTGCATCTAGGTCCTTAAGCACCAAATCCAAATGCATTGCTATGAAACCACAAGCAACATTCCATGCAGGGAACTTCTGGGAGACAGAAAACCCTCCGTCCATCACTAAGGCAGCAAGGGGCCAAGACGAGATGAACCATCAACCTAGGATTCAAACCCTAACTTGCATTCCTTTACAACTTTACCACTTCATTTAATAAGGGACAGGTAAAAAAAACTGTTCCAATCTAGGCAGTTAACTATTCTATCAGTTTTAAATCCACAGCACAAGAATTGGTTGTAGGTGATGAAATGCTGGGTGCCCCCATCTAAAATCATGTAACGAGAGCCCAAGTGGTGGGAATGATCCCATTTTGCAGGTGAGGAAACTGAGTGTCAGGAGTCACACGTCTGGTGAACGATAGAGCCTTGATTCAAAGTCCACTTAGTTGGACTGATGGAGCTGTGCTCTCAACCATCCCACAATCCTATCACCTTTTGCTCCCACCCTGTTGGAGGCATTTATAAAAACCTTAGGAATCTCAAACTCAATCTGTACAATGAATTTTGTAGGCCTCTTCATGGACTTTGACACATTGTTAAAATAAAGTCTCCTTGTAAATCAGGTTTTTTAAAAGGATGTTCTCCCAATGTTTCCTGAAAATTACTAAAGGGAAACCTCCTTAGGTGAAGTCAGAAGGCTAGAAGGGGGAGCCATACCACGGAAGGTCAATTACGGGAAAAACTGTCAATTGCAGGCCCTAACAAAAGAATCTCAACAATAAAGAATCATCAATTACAGCCCCCAAAAGGTAAAGATGTACATTGCATCTCGGACAAGAAATTGACTACCCTGCAACTCAGCCAGTGAGAAACCCTCATCACCCTGAACTCCTGCTTGTCTCCAATGGACTTTCACTCAAAACAACCCATCCCAGGGCTCCTGGGTGGCTAGGTTGGTTAAGGGTCTGACTTCTGCTCAGGTCATGATCTCATGGTTCCTTAGTTCGAGGCTTGTGTCAGGCAGGCTCTGTGCTGACAGCTCAGAGCCTGGAGCCTGCTTCAGATTCTGGGTCTCCCTCTTTATCTTCCCCTCCCCTGCTCATGCTGTTTGTCTCTCTCTCTCAAAGATAAACAGACATTAAAAAAAAAAAAAAAAAAAAAACAAAACAAAAGTAAACAACCCCTCCCAACTTCCTCCTCCTTCCCTGTAAAATAAAGTTCTTCTCTCTTCGTTGCTCATGGTTTTGCCATAGTTTGCATGTCCCAAACTGCAAATGTCTGTTACTCGAAAATAAACCCACTTTCGCTGGTAAAATAACTGACTTTTCTTCGTAAGGTGAACACTGAAGACAAATGCAGTTTTGTAAATGCAATTTTGTCTAGACTGAGATCTGTGCTTGAATTATCCAAATTGTTCCTTCACGCTCCTTAAAATTCAGTCGATAATTCATCACACCCTTTGCTGATTCCTTCTGCTTGTGTAAACTTGGGAAGTATAAACCGAGAATAAGTGGTATTCTAAACATTCATGTAAAGTCCAACACTCCAGAAATAAGATTACTCCAGAAATCTTCCTTTTTTGTCTGTATAGGTTAACAAAAGTAGAACATTAAGTCATACTGTCGCAGCCAGAAGCAACAGCCAAAAAGTTCCTATATTGGAGTATTTTAATACCTTTGTCAATGGCAATTCCTAAATTGAGTATTTTTTTTATCATATTCAATACTTTTGAACGCATGTTACTTAGTATGAGTAAAACCATAAATTGCCAACTGGCAGCCCATGATGCAAGTTTAATCTCAAATATATTAGGTTTTCATGATCTTATTATTCTTAATTTTCATTTAGTTGGCATTAAAAAACCTGGATATTTCATACAGATCTCCAGATCTGCACAAAAACCCAGATTTCTAAACCCTCATTTCAAGTCAGATATTTGCCATTATGAGGCAGAAATTGCTCCAGAGCAAATCAAGTGCCTGGAGCTGGGTTAGGACTACCTTCTTTCACATTCTTAGTCCACACTATTGCCATATATCCTGGCTGCCTCCCGTTTTGACTTTTGGCCCTTGAAGGATTTTGAATGTCCCACCCTAGGACATGAAAATTTCCTTGCTTTTTTTAAGCTTGCTTTTTGGAGGCCATGTCTTGCAAAATTAAATAATCGTTTTGTGTTTTGTTTTATTTTATACTTGTTAGGATGTCTCTGGAATCACAGTGGAGGGGACGGCCATCTTGCCAGCACAACCCAAGGAAAAGCCCCTAGAAGCGTGCCAGAACGAACTGAAGGTCAACCAATCAGGAGCCACAGCACGACCTGGCGAGGAAAAAGGCCCACCCACCCGGACCTAAACCCGGAAGCGCTGAAGCTTAAAAACCCTACCCCACCACACCCACCTGGGCACGACTTCCCTGACTCCTCTCTCTTTCTGTCCCTGAGTCATGGAACCTAGCCCGACACCTTAGTTCCCGATAAAGCCTTTGACTGCTAATATTTTTTAGCCTCTGACTCCTATCTTTACCCTGCCCGAAGCCTGACCCTAACATTTGGTGCCGAAACCCAGGGGGAGGTAGTAGCTCGCCTCCCTTGGCTGAGCTCCCTCCTCGCCAAGCCAGACGCCAACCACCCCACTCTCAAGCGCCTACAGGAGCCGCTAAGTAGGACAGACCCCTCCTTCCCTCCTCCAACTACGGCTGACACCCACGAGAGACGTCTCGCAAGTCAGTCTCCTTTCCTCCGCGCCCCGCAGGGCCCGCACGCCAATAGGCCCCTTATTGCAGTGCGAGGGACACCTCGCCCTGCCACGCCAATGGGGAGTAACGAGTCTAAACTGCCTCGATCTCCTACCCCCCTCCAATGTCTGTTAAAAAAACTTCCGGCTCCTGGGCTTGCAAGGCGAACTTCGTGGTAACCGACTCATCCACCTTTGCACTGTAGTCTGGCCTCAGTACAAATTAGATAATGATCCTCAATGGCCACCCGAGGGGTCTTTACAATACCCAATCTTAACCGATCTGGACAATTTCTGCCATCGGCTGGGAAAATGAGGAGAAATACCCTACGTCATGGCCTTTTGGGACCTCAGGTCTCGCCCCCACCTATGTTCCTCCTGCCCCTCTGCACGCATGCTCCTTGCCCGCCCACAACCCCCCGACGACCCCACCTCACCAACTTCCCCGATCTCTGACCTGTTAGAGGATCTGGACACGCCGCCCACCGGCCCTTGACTCCCAGCCCCCAGCCGTCCCACCCTCACCTCCCATATTGTCCAGAACTCATGCTCAAGCCCCTCCCAGCGAACAGACCCCAGAGGCCATCTTACCTCTCTGTGAAGTGGCAGGACCTGAAGGCCTGGTTCGCGTTCACCTCCCCTTCTCCCTCCAAGTCTTATCCGCCATGGAAAAGTGACTAGGGTCATTCTCGGCAGACCCCACCAAATACATTAAGGAATTCCAATACCTCGCCCAAGCCTACAGTCTCACATGGCATGACATCCATGTGATCCTCACCTCTACCCTCACCCCCGAGGAGAGGGAGTGCATCCAGGCCGCAGCCAGGGAACATGCAGCCCAAACCCACGTGACCGACCCCACTATGCCCGTAGGGGCCGATGCTGTCCCCGCAGCCGACCCCCATTGGAACTACCAACATGCAGGCAATGGGCACCGGCGCTGGGACCAGATGATCCAGTGCCTACTAGCAGGCATGAGCACAACCTCAAACAAATCGGTAAGTTTTAACAAACTTCAAGAAATAATACAGGACCCCAGTGAAAACCGCACAGCCTTCCTTGGCCGGCTCACAGAGCCACCCCCCACCGGGGCCACGGTATCGACCACTATTTTATTTCCCAATCAGCCCCTGATATTCAAAAAAAACTAAAAAAGGCCGAAGAAGGTCCTCAAACCCCTATGGCCGACCTGATAAAGATGGCTTTTAACGTTTTTAATGGCCAAGAGGAAGCTCAAGAACAACGGCGACAGGCCCGTCTCCAACAAAAGGTACAATTACAAACCAAAGCCTTGGTAGCTGCCCTGAGGCCAGCCGCAGTAAAGCCTTCTGGACCACGGCCCCCTCCGGGGCCTTGCTTTAAATGTGGCCAAGAAGGCCATTGGTCTCATCAGTGTCCCCATCCCAAAATGCCTACCAGTCCATGCCCATTGTGCCAGCAAATGGGCCATTGGAAATCCGATTGTCCTAACCCAGGGGACGACAGACTCGTGACGCCCCCATGTGGTGAGGCTTCACCCCGATTGGACTCTGCCTTCCAGCTGCTGGAGATGGAGGATGACGACTGATGAGGCCCAGACTCAGTAACCCCGGTGAACCACGCTGAGCCCAGGGTAAAACTCCAGGTAGCGGGTAAGTCCATCTCCTTTCTGTTGGACACGGGGTACCTATTCCGTCCTGCCGAGCTATCCCGGCCCCACCACGCCATCCTCCGTTTTGGTCATGGGCATAAATGGCACCCCCTCCATTCCCCCATGCACACCGGTACTCACCTGCTGACTGGATGGCTTCCACTTCTCCCACTCCTTCCTAGTCATCCCCTCCTGCCCTGTCCCCCTGTTGGGCCGAGACATCCTCAGTAAATTAGGAGCCTCTATACATCTACCAGCTATCTGCCCCTCTCCCTCCCCCACTCATCTCCTGCTGGCTGTTATCACAGACAACACAGACCACAGCCTCAACCCACACCCAGACCTCCCAGTAGACCCAATCGTATGGGATACATCCACCCCAACAATCGCCACCCATCACCAACCTGTCCTCATTAAACTCAAAAATCCATCGCAATTCCCGTCTAGACCCCAATACCCAATCTCCCACACCCACCGACTAGGCCTAAAGCCCATCAGCGATCGCCTACTCAAGGAAGGCATCCTAATCCCACGTCACTCCCCCTGCAACACCCCGATCTTGCCTGTAAAAAAAGCCAAATGGCTCATATAGACTAGTACAAGACCTCCGAATAATCAGTGAAGCTGTAATTCCCATCCACCCAGTAGTGCCCAACCCATACACCCTCCTCTCCCAAATTCCCTCACCCACAACCCATTTTACAGTGCTTGATCTCAAAGATGCCTTTTTCACCATTTCCCTACATCCCGAATCCCAATTCCTCTTTGCCTTCACGTGGCAAGATCCAGTCACCTCTCTGGCCTGCCAACTCACATGGACGGTACTTCCCCAGGGGTTTCGTGATAGTCCCCATCTCTTTGGGCAGGCCTTGGCCAGGGATCTCCTCAAAGCCCCACTCTCCAGTCACTGTACTCTACCACAATACGTAGATGACCTTCTACTATGTGGAACCTCTTTCGACCACACCAAACAAGATACAATCCATATCCTAAATTTCCTGGCTAACCTGGGGTATCGAGTCTCCCCACACAAAGCCCAAATCTGTACTAATACAGTCACATTCCTGGGAGTCTCACTCACACCTACCACCAAGGCCCTAACCCAAGACCGTCTCCAAGCCCTCCAAACCCTGTCCCCACCTACCAATGCAGACGAAATCCTCTCCTTCCTGGGTTTAGTGGGCTTCTTCCGGCACTGGATCCCTAACTTTGCTATACACGCAGCCCCCCTATACAAAGCAGCCAAAGAAACCCCCCAAGGCCCACTCTCCAGCCCGGGATCGGTAACGAGGGCCTTCCAACGGCTGGTCACATCTCTAGTCACTCAACTGGTCCTTTCCCTCCCCAATGTTTCAAAGCCTTTCCTCTTATACACAGATGAGAGGGCTGGAATTGCGACAGGGCTCCTGGCCCAACCGTGTGGCCCTAAGTTACAAGCTGTCGCCTACCTCTCTAAACAACTGGACCCTACCATCAGAGGGTGGCAACCCTGCCTCAGAGCACTTGCAGCAGCAGCCACCCTAACCAAAGAGGCACTCAAACTCACCCTACACTGCCCCCTAATGGTACTTTCATCGCATCGTCAATCTGAAATCCTTACACATAAGGTCCTGGCACACCTCTCCCCATCACGCATACAATTGTTCCATCTGCTCTTTGTTGAAAATCCTGAGATATCTCTCCAACTCTCCCCCAGACTCAATCCTGCCACCCTACTTCCACAAATCAACCCCAAAGACACTTCACGGCCACCCTTCCACTCCTGCACCGAACTTAGAGATATTCTCTCCAAACCTCCACCTAACTTAAAGAACCTTCCCCTCACTTCCCCCTGATTTCACCCTATTTGTAGACGGTAGCTCACTAGTTGACTGCAAGGGCCACCGACAAGCAACGCACGCTGTAGTTACATTAAACCAAACTCTAGAGGCCCAGACACTACCCACAGGAACCACATCCCCGAAGGCTGAACTCACAGCCCTCACTAGGGCTCTCCAATTGTCCAAAAACAAAAGGGTCACAGTATACACAGACTCAAAATACGCTTTCCTTATTGCACACACACACTCCCACTTATGGGAAGAAACAGGATTCCTCACAACTAAGGGTACCCCCATCATCAACGGGCCACTCATGGCGAAACTCCTTGAGGCCCTCAAACTCCCACAGGAAGTGGCCATTGTCCACTGCAAGGGCCACCAACCCCTAACCACAGAGATAGCTATAGGAAATCACAAGGCTGACAACCCTGCCATACAAACAGCTCTCTCTCTTGACCCAGTTCCTATGGGCATCCCCACCAAAGAAACAACTCCCGATTATACCCCAGATGAACAAAAACAATACATGGCCCATCCCGATGCACACACCAACGCAGGCTGGATCATGCTGGGCCCCCAACTGGCCCTCCCAAATAACCTAGCCCCTTCCCTACTAACAAAAATCCACAAAACCCTACACATGGGGCCGGAGGCCACCTTCCACTTCCTTGAGCCCATTATGTACCACCCCCACCTACGACAACTGATCACCAGAACATACCAACGATGCACCCCATGCGCCGTAGTCAGTCTCCAAGGGAGAATGAGGCGCCCAGGCCCCACTCCTCAGATGCGGGGCCATCTCCCGGGCGAAGACTGGCAAATAGATTTCACTCACATGCCAAAACACAAAAAATTACGGTATCTCCTTACTATAATCGACACCTTTACAGGGTGGATAGAAGCCTTCCCCACCTCATCTGAAGGGGCCTCCACAGTGGCTGAGATCCTACTCAAGGACATCATTCCCCGCTTTGGTCTACCGAGAAGGATACGGTCTGACAACGGGCCTGCTTTCATCTCAGCAGTCACCCAACAGGTCTCCAAAGCTTTGGGTATTACCTGGAAACTCCACATACCATACCAGCCCCCGTCCTCGGGTGAGGTTGAAAGGGCCAGTGGCCTCATAAAAGACCATCTCACTAAACTCTCCATAGAGACTTGGCTTTCTTGGCCTCAACTCCTACCTATAGCACTCACCCGACTCCGAGCCGCTCCCTGAGGACCCACAGGCCTCAGCCCATTTGAACTCCTATACGGGCGACCCTTCCTGTTACCCCAACCCCTACCAAAAGATCCTCCTATCTTTTGGCTGCCTATCTCCCTTACCCTAGCCTGCTCTGCCACCTGATCCGACAGCACGCTGACCTTATTCTACCAGCTCCCACCGATCTCTCCTCTCCCCCATTATCTGTAAACCCAGGAGACTCGGTACTCCTTCGAGTAAGACAAAAACCAACCCTTGCCCCCCGATGGGAAGGTCCCTACACGGTCATACAACCCCCACGGCTGCTAAATTATTGGGCCACACCCCGTGGGTTCACACCTCCAACCTCAAGCGGGCCCCCCCCTTTACTCCCCATACCAGAAGAGTCGTGGACCTCCCAACCAACCGGCCCCCTCACCCTCAAACTAACCCGACATGCCCCTTCATGACGGACCCTTCCCCTCAGTTTTCCACCTTCACACTCACAATACTACACGAGCTACAACTCTCCCACTCATCCGACCCTACCACCCTCCTCTCATTCCTCTCCTGGGTCTCCGACTGTTGGCTTCAGGGAACTCTCTCTGATTTCTCCGTCGAAATCTCCTCCTTTACCTTTTTGCTAACCATACTTATATATCATGATGATACTTCCCCTGTTACTCCTTGTTAACATCTTCCCCCTTATACCCTCACAACCCTCCTATAGGTGGATTTTTTACCTATCCGAAACTTTTAATGGACACACCTCTATCATATCCTCTACCCCTTGCCCCCTTGTTGGGTGCCAAAATCAAGTCACCTTTAAATTTCCCTCCTTCAACACCCTCCAAGCCTCTACACAGATTACTCCCGCCATTTGCTTTTTACATGACCAAACCAACAATATATGCTCCCAAACCTCTCCCGACCAATATGGAGGATGCTCCTATCACTATTGTAACACACACTGGCTCAACCTATACTGTTTCACAGGACCAAGGACGGGCCGCTTCTGCTTAAAAAATGGCAACTTTACCCTTACTATCCCTGATCCATGGGATATCCGCTGGCAAACCGGAACAAGGGGCAAACTGTATCAGGACGGCCATCACTCTAACTCCATCTCCTCTTTAACCATCTATCGAACCTACGAACCCTCAATGGATCCTTCCCTTTCCAACCTTGAAGATCTTACCCAAGTAATCACGGACCAAGAAAACCAGCTCAACACCCAACTACAGACACCCCCTGCACAACATCCCTTCTCATGGCTTACACTAATCAGACAAGAAGCGATCCTGCTTAACCACTCAAACTTAACTAACCTGTCACACTGCTTTCTTTGCACATCCCTCCAGGCCCTAGATCTCTTGACAGCAGAAAAAGGGGGGACATGACTATTCCTGAAAGAGGAATGTTGCTACTACCTCAATGAATCAGGCTTAGTTGAAACCAATATAGAACACCTAAAAGAAATCCAAAAAACCCTATCCGCCCGCCCAGGATCCTCAGACCCCCTAACCTCCTGGTGGCACTCACCCCTCCTAACTTGGCTCCTCACCATAGTCACCCCACTAGTTGCTATCTGTATAATACTTATGCTCTTACCTTGTTTTCTCCGTTTTGTATGGAAACGAATTCATGAAGTTTCCCAGGTGCATTTCACCAGATGGTGGTCTGGCCATATTCCCACATTCCAACCTCAGACCCCACACACCATGACGTCGCCCTTACACCCCCAGGAAGCAGCCAGATCAGATCTGTCACCCATTATCACCAATAAGAGGTTGGAATGTTAGGATGTCTCTGGAACCACAGTGGAGGGGACGGCCATCATGCCAGCACAACCCAACGGAAAGCCCTGAACAGCGCGCCAAAACGAATTGGAGGTCAACCAATCACCGAGCCACAGCACGACCTGGTGTGAAAAAGGCCCACCCGGACCTAAACCCAGAACCGCTGCAGCTTAAAAACCCTATCCCACCACACCCGGGCGCGACTTCCCTGACTCCTCTCTCTCTCTCTCTCTCCCTGAGTCACGGAACCTCGCCCAAGACCTTAGTTCCCAATAAAGCCTTTGACTGCTAAAATTTTTTAGCCTCTGACTCCTATCTTTACCCTGCCCAAAGCCTGACCCTAACAATACTATGAGTGTTTTCAATCTGCACTGGCTCTGTTACAGGATGTACTAAAAGAACTCCACATTCCTGTTCACCAAAAGTTGCAGGTTTCCTATTAATTTAGTCAGATCATCGGGTCTGTCCCTGTGGTAGGCAAAATCTTGCACTCCCTGATACCATTCCAGTAAATGTCACCCTATTTGGAAAAAGGGACTTTGCAGATATAATCAAGATTACTAATCAGTTTGCTTTATAACAGGGAGACTGTCTCGGATTATCTGGGTGAGCCCAATCTAATCATGTGAGCCCTTAAGGAAGCAGAGAACTTCCTCTGTTTGGAGGTAGATGAGATGTAGGGAAGGAAGTCCGAGATGGGAAGTGAGAGACGGCTGAACTCACTGTTGCTGGTTCTGAAGACATAAGGATCCATGAGCCAAGAAGGGCCTCTAGAAGTTGAGAATGATTCTCAGCTGACAGCCAGCAAGGAAACGGGGACCTCAGTCCTATCACGACATGGAACTGAATTCTGCCAACAACATGAATGAGCCTGGAAGCAAACTCTGTCCCAGAACTTCCAGCCAAAAGCTCAGGCTGGCCAATATCTTAATTGTTTGGTCTTGCGAGACCCTAAGCAGAGTATCCAGCCATGCACGCCTGGACTTCTCACCTACAGAAACTGATATAATACTGCGATACTATAAGCCAATAAGTTTGTGTTAATTTGTTAAGGTAGTGATAGAGAACTAATACAGGCCCCGTGGTCACTACTGACCCCAGTAGATGCTATCTGAATGCTTCATCCATAGCAATCATTATTTCTTTGTTGATGTGACCCTGTCATTAATCTTTTATGTTTCTGAGCCAACCATATTGATTTGGAGCCCGTATCCATTCTCTATCACTGCCCTAACAAATTAACACAAACCAAAAAATAAACGGGCGAAAATTGATACTGAGAAAATTAATTAAGTAATGTAGGAATCACATGGAAACTCAACCTCTTCAAATTAAATTTTTCAGAATTATCTCTTTTAACTGTAACGTTGAACGTATTGATGTGTGAGGCAAGAATGAACGTTCTACTCTAAATTTGACTTCTTTCTTAAATTATTTATCAAAAGAATACTGCGATTGCCATTGTATCAGGGAAACATTGGCTACAGGTTTAAAATTAAATGCAGAGCACATTCACAGACCATCAATTTGGGACCTTCTTTTGTCAAACTCTGTTTTTTAAATATCTTAAAAGTAAGGCTTATTTTACTAGTGGAAAATTCTTAAGGAAGACAAGATAATATATTCACTCAATACAAGACTGTTTAAACTGTATTCATCTCTGAGAGCAGTACCATTTTCAACACAGAGAGAGGGGGGATTGATGACCGCATTACTCGGTGTTTAAACCCAGAAAGGAAGCTATGGGATCTGCAGTTAAACCTATCCTCCCCTGACTCTCTGCTAGTTTTCTTCATAGGATGTATTGTTACCTGAAATTATAGTTTTATGTGTCCACTTTATTGCAATATATGTCTCCTAATAGAATGTCAGCCACAAGGGGCCAATGACTCTGCCTTCTGGTTCATTGATGGACATCCAGCCTTTACAAACGTGCCTGGTACATAGTAGATTCTCAATAAATAGTTGTTAAGTGAATGAGAAAATAAATAGTGAAAACTCTAGGTCATCTTTCCTCAGTTCTGATATGCTAATTTTATCCTCATTCATCTTCTCACTAAATTGTTCCTTTGCCTTTCATTTCTAACCTTAATTTTTCCAGTGTCTCCATTAAAATAGTATGTCTCTCCTTCCTTAGTTATTCAACGATAATACTGAGCTCCTTGGACATTCCCTGGCTCAGGAGTCATCCATGCATTCATTCATTCATTCAACATAGGAAATCAGTCGATGAAGTCAGAAGAATAGGGGTCTAGATCATGAAGAACCTTCATGACTAATGTATAGTCTTGGGCTTTTAGTAAGAGTG
This sequence comes from Panthera leo, assembly GCF_018350215.1. Lineage (NCBI taxonomy): Eukaryota > Metazoa > Chordata > Mammalia > Carnivora > Felidae > Panthera > Panthera leo. The sequence continues at coordinate 140,899,437 of NC_056687.1, read as the reverse complement.
AGAGGTGGGAAGCCACTGGAGGACCCTCACACAGTAAGTGTCATATTCTGATTAACATTTGAAATAAAGGCAATCTAGTTACTCTATGAGGCATGGTAGAAACAAGGTCACCAATCATGCAATTGTTGGGGTACTGATGTTTTTTTGACTGCCCAGGTTCTCATGGAATTCAAACTAAGTTCTGTGATGAACTTTGTTAGAGCACAGGATTCATTTGGGAATCCCTTGGAAGACACTCAGCACCACTAATTTCAACTGCCTCAGTTTACAGGAGAGGAGGCTCCATTTGCTCATTCCTTGATCGAGGTTCATTTCATCTACATGATGACATCTTATTTGTCCTCTGCTCAAACCCAGGGTTTCATTCTCACTAAAGACTATAACATGTTTACCCCCAAATTAAAAAGCACATTGCCTCGAGAAAGACAAAGAGCAGGGAGCCACTTAGATCTCTTAAGTCTCTTCCAAAGCCTATCGTGCTTATGTCATCCCACCCTAAAAAATCCCACTAGCTTTTAAACTCTCCCACTAACCACACTGGAAAGCAGACCGTGATGAGTTGCCTTTACCATGCTTTCCTATGAAGTATCTAACCTTAAGATTTATCCGACTGACTTGTACAAGTTGAGCCCACAGGACCAATGAATGCCATGCCCCTCGCACATCATTTCTTTGTGGCGTGCCTATATTTAAGCAGATACTACAGCTTTGGGGCATTCCAGCAGCTCAATGGAATATATTCACAGATATAGAACCTGAGTATTGCCGAGGCAGCTCCTCTTCTGCAGGATAGAGCATGCAGTGCAGCTCAGAAGATCTGAGTTTTCACTCCCATACTTTTAATCCAGCAACTTTTGCTTCAGTAATTTAACCTTCTTTAATGTTTCCTCACCTACAACATGGGCCTGCTGAGAGTGAGGAATAAATAAAACAACATGTATCGGGCATAGAGTCCGGCACATAGCAAGCACTCGGTAAGTATTTAAGCCATTTTCCTAGTCGCCATCATCATTGTGAAGGTGGCCATGCATTTTCCAAAATGGTACCTGGGTTCAGGAAGCAGGCATACTACCTTTCTATCACCTGGTAATAAAGACTAGTTCCTGGAAAAAGGTCCCTCCAGAGCATAGTAGCATGGATCCACAAAGTAATTTACCAGTCCCTTTCTTTTATCTCTTACATGTTTATTTGTTGACAGAGGGAAAACAGGCAAGAGTTTCAGATACCTTAAGATATCTTACTTATTGTTGAGATACGTTTGAAGTGAGAGACGCAAAGACCAAGTACGAAAGGCAGGGGTTATGTGGTAAATTAAATCCTATAATGGTGATAACAGAAGAGACAAAAGCTAATGTAGATGTCTCTATTTTGTTTGGCTTGCTTATAGAAGAAAAATGAAGGGTGACTGGGTAACTCAGTCAGTTAAGCATCTGACTCTCGATTTCGGCTCAGGCCATGATCTCATGGTTCATGGGATTGAGCCCCGCATCGTGCTCTGCACTGACAGTGTGGAGTCTGCTTGGGAATCTCTCTCCCTCCCTCCCTCTCTCTCTCTCTCTCTCCCCTTCCCTTGCCTGTGCACGCTCGCTCTCTCTCTGTCAAAATAAATAGTTACAAAAAGAAAAAGAAAAATGAAAAAAAGATAAAGGATGAGGGAAAGGAGAAGAGAAAGAAAGGAAAGGACTAAGAAAGTGAAGTAAAAGAGAAACACAAGAAGAAGGAGGAGGAGGAGGGTAAGGAGGAGGGGTGGGCTAGGAGGAGGAGGACAGGGGAGGGGAAAGAAGGAAATAACAGTGGAAGAGAATCAGAAAGGAAGAGACAAAACAGAAAACAAAAGATAAACTAAAAGCCTGAGACTACAGCCCGGGGTAATCCAAAGGTTAAAGCCAGGATCGGCGTGTAAAACTAGGAGAGAATACAAAGTGCATTTACAACTGAACTAATTCTTGAATTTCTGTCCCTCTTTTATAAAGGGAAATGTCTCTGTGGAAAATTAAAACTTAGACTTTTCCGGATCTTTGAGTTCCAATGACATCACTGAGTGATCACTTGAGTCTTGTTTACATGGTAACGTGGATGTCACCGCCACCCCTTTCAAGTAAAATATTGTAAGGCCGAAGGGAGTGAACACAAAGAGAAGTGCACTCCAGGACACCCATTTCGCTAAGAACACCGGCCTTCTGGCTGGAACAACAAACACTTCTGGAGTCGACTGACAATCCACCCCATCTCATCCAGTTCTGCCTTCATTTTCTACTGTCTGTCAAAAAATCTGTACCTCAACGTGCACATGCCGTATACTCAATCTCTTCATTCTATTTCCAGACGGACTCTTTGACTAAATGTACTCTGTTGGCCAAAACAAACAAACACCACTCAACCAACCATTAAAGATGACAAATGCTTAAGTCTACTTTCTCTAGTGGCAGAACTTCACCTGCATCGTTTACCTAAAATGAAATGCAGGAATAGCATTCCAGATTTGGCAAAAAGTGGACAACCTAAAATTCCATAATTTGTTGTTTATGTGTAGAAGTCAACCAAGCATATTTCCTTCCCCATAAAGGACATCCTTCTTATAAGGTGTCTCACCACTTAGTATAAAATTGGCGGGATACCTTGCAAAGCAGATGCCTTTCTTTATGGACACGATAGCAATCAATTGTGTAAAATGTATTTCGTGCAGAACGTAAAATGAAGCAAGTCAGTTTAGCTTCAAAGAGTGATACTAATACTCTACACACAAATCCATCACATCTGGACAAAAATAAAAGCTGAGAGGTGAGGGGCGCCTGGGTGGCTCGGTCGGTTAAGCGTCCGACTTCGGTTCGGGTCATGATCTCACAGTTTGTGAGTTCAAGCCCCACGTCGGGCTCTGTGCTGACAGCTCAGAGCCTGAAGCCTGCTTGGATTCTGTGTCTCCCTCTCTCTTTCTGCCCCTTCCCCACTCATGCTCTGTCTCTCTTTCTCTCTCTCTCTCAAAAAGAAATAAACATTAAAAAATTAAAAAAAAAAAAAAAAAGAGCTGAGAGGTGATATTGACCTGAACTCTGGAGGTTGAAATGGAAAAGGACAGAGGCATGTAGATACAAGTAGAAATAACAGTAACACATATCTATCAGCAGGCATGGCCAGAGCACTGAGTCAGAACAGATACAGACTATAAGCCATGGAAACTGGCAGGCTTATCTCTGTGTGTCAGTAAATACCCACCCAGAACACAAAGTACATGATGAAGAATTGAGAAATATATTGGTGGCAAAGGGGCAAAACTCCTGAAATGCAGAATGGGGTGTATGGTGATGCCATTTCCCCAAATGAGAAAGACTGAAGGGAAAATAAATTGAGTTTGTTGTGGCAGGGGTAATATAGATTCTAATTTCTAATGTAAGAAGCTGTAGATGCTTGGGAAACAACTAAATGGAGAAGTTAAGTATAGAGTTGAATAGATGTTTCTGGAGCTCAGAGGCCGGGAATGAACTAGAGAGATCACTGAGCCAGCACATTAAGTATGATTTAGGGCCATGAGAATGGAAGAAATTACTTAAAGGCCTGGGGGACTAAGAAGAGGGCCCAGGATAGACTCCCAAAGTTGGAAAGATCCAACCTTCATTTAGGGATGGACTAATAACAAGGGAGTTGGCTGAGAACTAATAAAAGCCTAATGAGGAAAACTGGAGATATGGTATCACAGAAACCACACCAGACTCAGTGAGGCCAACAAACAGGGAACTCATGGAGGAAAAGAGACCAGTCAACTCTATCAAATTCTCCAAGAAGCTGAGGAAAAATGTAGCTCACTGGCTCGGACCACACAGGGGTCACTGCTGATCTCAACAGAAGTTGTTTCCAGTGGAAGCAGAAGCCACCTCGGAGTTGGATGCGTAGTAAAAAGGGGACAGAAAGTGAAAACAGCTTACATGGCCAGGTCTCACCAGCAATTTGACAAGGAATGGAGTAAAGAAACGGAGTGAGGGATGTCAGAAGTATGGAAGAGGTTAAAATACGTTGGCATATAATCTACACAACTCTGTGATCTAGAGAGGTATTATTTCCCTCACTTACCAGATAGCAGTAAGGCTCAGAGAGGTTTAAGAACTTGATCAAGGCCTCACAGCTAGTAAGAAGCCGAGCTGAAAGTTGAACCCAGTCTATCTGATTCCGAAGCACTAGCATAGACGGCCACGTATTACATTTTATTACACGTATTTATCCAATAACCGCCTCCCTCACTTTCTAAGTGCAGGAACTGAGTCTAACTCATCCTTGAATCCCCAGCGTCTACCTCTTTGACACATCTTTCCAGCACCTACTTTGGAAGTGCCTTTTGACTGTCAGAAAGAAAAGGCATATATACCCAAATAAAATGCAACTAAAATGGCTGTTAATAACAGGTATTTAGTAAATGCGTCGCAAAAATGAACGAATGAACCAAAAGTCAGATTTCAGCCATTGACACAGAACTTCTCTACAGAGCAAGGAGTTGAAGAACAAGAGATAAATATAGAGGAATTGGGGAGCCCCTGAAATATTTGTAATACAAAACTGGTAACAGAGGAGCAGTGACTTTCTGAAAGGGTGAATATAATAATTAGACCTGTATTCAAAATGTATTTGTTCACACAGTGGCATTTCCCAAGTTCGTAACCAGCAAAACTGTAAGAACTTGCCCTAATCTTACACAGTCACCAGTCTCCACCGTAATGAACAGCTTGCTTGCCACTTATACTGTTTTTCCCTCAGTGGTGAAAACACACACGAGATCCTTATTCCCACATGGAATCCATTCTCAGACAATACTGATTTCATTGTGCTCTTGAAACCAATGTATGTGTAGCATGGAAAGGAAAAGGTGCATTCGGTCATTGTGATATTCTGTGTCCCTCACAAGAATAAATGGATTTTTTTTAAACATTCATGTGATTGACTGATTCCTCCCAATCACTACATGTTTCACTCAGCTGTTTTGCTGGCATGTTACTTCAGAGCTTTTTAACACAGCTATTAATTGTTCTCTCTATCATATGAGTGAGGCACTTTTAGCAACGATCCCAAAGTTAAAATAACCCACAACAGCTTTAAAACGTGTGAACTCTGATGTTTATTTGCCTTAATATGTTAATAGCTTAAGTTTCTTCTGAAATAATTTTGTTTTGAGCTTCCTCCAATAAATTCTTTCCTTCTCAATTTTAGAAAATTTACCCTTTGAAAGTCTGAATGGAAAAAAAAAAAAAGCTTTTCAGGTTAACAAAATTATTTCATGATGCAAGGTACAGTACTTTGGTTTGTTGAAGATTAGCTAGGAAAGAAGTTAAAGATCTGCCCATCAACTAATTACATATATATTGTTAAAAACTACTTGAAGCAAGTTAAATAAAATAAGGATGCCTAAAGTGGGTTGAATTTGCATTCTGATTATTTCCAGATGACTTCTAAACCCACAAAGTTTTTTTCCTGTCCTTTTCTTGCTTAATGTAAGCATTACCAACTAGTTTTAGCCCCCCACCCCCCATATCTATAAGCATCAAGTATTTTTTTCCTAAAAAGGATATACTATACAATTTAGCTATTCATTTATGCAAATGATGGTAAACAGAATTATAAAGACAGATAATAAACAGCAAATGAGGTTATTTTGTTTCACGCTTTATGTTGTCAGAGTTCTGAGCATGGTTTAGTGTTTTCTATTCATGACTTTATATTACCAAATTACTCCCTGATGGTGTCTCAGATGTGCTTTTGTCTGCAAATGAGAAGGAATAAAATACCAGGACATTAACGTTAAATTACAATCGTTAATGGCGTAAATACGAAAATAATTACTGCATCATACCATCAATTGTTATGTGTTCATTACGGAAGTTCTTGTAAAGCCTTCATTTTCTTGTTACAATTATTTTTTCCTTTATTTTTGTCTGGCTATTTTATAGCCCTGACAGTACTTTAGCAACATTCAGCAGTTACACAAGCCATTTAATCCTGCTCAAAGCTTCATTTAAACTTCATTTTAGTTGCATTTTATTTGTGTATATATGCCTTTTACTTCTTTCTGACAGTCAAAAGGTACTTCCAAAGTAGGCGCTGGAAAGACGTGTCAAGGAGGTTAGCTAAAACCAGCAATCAACTTCAGCGAAGATTTCAGACTTACTTAATAACACCGCTCACTACAATACCTTTATTGATGGAACCAAATGCACCCCCATTCCTTAAATTTTAGTTTCAGTGCCCCCCACCAACATCTCTTTTTAAAATTAAATTATAATTTTACAGCCAATCGGGCAAGAAGCTTTTCAATCTCTGCTCTCCTTCTTCCTCCCGTTCTGTCTCTTCTCTTGTGCTCTTTCTCACCCTCCTCCTGATCCAAACTCATCCTTCCGCTCCCAGTGTTTTCTCTCCAGCCGGCAGGAAGGGGATGCCCTCCAGACACACACACACACACACACACACACACACACACACACACCCAGTCGCCTCGCCCTCCGAGGGTCGCCCAAGTGCACCCTTTTGTCTGCTCCATCCGCAACCGTCGCTTAGCCTCTCTCCTGCCAGCCTTGGGCGAAGAGTGACAGAAAAACTCACACCGCTGTAGCGAGCTGGAGGGGGAAGGGGGAGGGCTGGAGGCTCCGCGGGCGGTCCAGCATCCCCACCGCTGCGCGCACACGAGCGCGCGCGCGCGCGCGCACACACACACACACACACACACACACACACACTGAGAAGTCTTCTGTCACCTGTTCGCTTTCAAAGCCAGCTCTGGAGCTAAGTGAAACTTATCTCCCCCCCCCCCCCCCCCCCCCGCCACCTCCACCCTCACCTCCGGGAGTTCGGGTATACGAAGGCATCCTGTGGCACAGTTTTTTTCCAAAATATTTGAAAGGGGGAAAAGTGCACAGTAGGAACACTGCAATTACGTATATCCCTGGTACAGCCCTCTTCCTCTCTGTTTTTCGCCCACCTTCTCTGCAATCACACCCGGCCTTTCCCCGCTAACGCGCGCACACAAGCACCCCATCTCTGCTGACAGTCCAGGCTTGGAACCTCAGCCTCCAGGGTTCTGTCCGTGTCCCTCTGCCCGGCACCAGGCCCGGGCACTCTCTCCAACTCCTGCCATGTGCAGCCCAGCGCTACCGGCTCCTTAGCCCCAGCCCAGGCTCCAAACTTTTTCTCGCCCTTTCTCCAGCCCCAAATCACGCGCATCCCAGGGGCTGGACGCCCTAGCCGGCATCCCAGAACACAGGGGAGTGGGGCGAGTATCGCTGCCCCCGTGGGCTCCAGGTCTCACGGTGCCTAGCCCTACTGTGCACAGGACGGCGCTGGACCCGGCAGGGATGCAAAAGGAGCCTGGGTGGATCCGGCTGGCAGGTGCAACTTGCCAGCGACTCCCGGGTTCACGCCCTAGGGGACCGCGGGTTTGGCCTGATGAGAACAAAGCTGGAGTCCGGGGAGACTGTCAGCCGGGAGGCGCTAAGACAATAGCAATAAAGAGAACTTGGAAGAGAACCGCTGCGCAAAGTTGTCTCCGAGTCCGGATGTCCTGGGATGGCCGCAGGCTCCCGCTGCATACCCCCAAACCCTTAGCCCCGGGCCCCGCCGCAGAACACGCAAAACCCTGGCTCAGCAGCGGTCCTTGGATGCTATGCAAATACCCTGGGAGCCCAGACGCAGCTTGGGGCGCGGGGGACGCTCCGGGACTTGGACAGCAGCTGCCGGCAGGAAGACCCGCCAGCGCGCTCTCCTGGCTTTACCTTTCCGCGGGCTGCCTTGGAGTCCGCGGCGCGCCGCCCGCTGGCTGTGCCCTCAGCCCCTGCCGCCGCCGCCGCCGCGGAGAGCAGGCAGCGGGAGCCGGCTCGCTGCGCCCCGCCCCCGAGCGCCAGGCACCGCCCCCGAGCACCAGGCCCCGCCCCTCCACGCTGGCCGGCACCCTCGCGGAGCCACGCGGGCCCCGGGTACTGCTGGCCCGCGAGCCGTGGCAAGCGGCGGCTGCCCCTGCTTCTGCCTTTGCTGCAGTCGTCGCCGCCGCCGCCGCTGCACCGCATAGACTAGGAAGCCCCGAAATGTCAAGGGGTACCCCCCCAACAAACCAGATGATTGAAGTGACCTCTAGAACACTGCGAGCATGGTCCATGCAGGAGCAGAGTCAGCATCACCGGAAAGCTTGCTAGAAATGCAAATTTATGGGCCCCATCCCAGACGAATGGAATCAGAATCTCTAGGGAGAAGACCTAACGGTGAGTATTTTAACAAGCTCCTGGGATGATTCCAAGCACATTAAAGTTGGAGAAGCACTACTCTTTTGCTCAGAGAGCTAAGGGCTTGATCAGATGCAGTCCTAAGATCCAGGAGCCCACCCGAACGAAGGTTTAACTTGGCAGCATTTGCAAAGCCCGAGAGAACGCTGTCTGCGCCCTGGATGTCATTCATCTTGCTTTATTGACTGCGAAGTCTTTAGAGATAAACAGAGGGGGGAACACATTTACTTCTGATCTGACAGCTCTAATGAGCTCAAGGAAGAATTATGTAAACATTATTAAGTGTAATAAACACGTGTCGGCATCAGACAATCTTCTCTGAAGAGAGTTGGCAAAAGCCGGCATGAGCCAACGTTTTATTCATAATGTCTTTTTAACTTTATGTTGCCTGTGTAATAAGCCTTTGGCTTTGCTGTTGCCCAGATGGAAAATCATTACCCCGGTAATGGATGAGCCAGTTCAAAAGGAGAGCCACCGGGATGCGGAGCACTTTCATTCATAAATGCTACTCATCAGAGACAGGGGGAACCATCTCCTGACAATGTAGCCATTTTAACCACCCCACTGTTGTCCTAGCTTTCTCTCAACTTCCCGAGGCATCACTTGGTTCACACTCTAAAAGCCAAATAAAAAGTTAGCTATTTTTTTTTAATTTTTTTAATGTTTATTTATTTATTTTTGACAGAGAGAGAGAGAGAGAGAGAGAGAGAGAGAGAGCGCATGAGGGGAGAGGGGCAGAGAGAGAAAGGGAGACACAGAATCCGAAGCAGGATCCAGGCTCTGAGCTGTCAGCACAGAGCCTGACGCGGGGCTCGAACTCGTGAACCACGACGAGATCACTACCTGAGCCGAAGTCGGATGCTCAACTGACTGAGCTACCCAGGCGCCCCCAAAAGTTAGCCATTTAGTCACCTTACCATTTTATTTGTCGTGAGCTCCCCCACCCTTTTCATTCTACTTTCCAGAACTTCAGACCTTAGTAAATATTGGAGAAACGGATGATGGCTTGTCAGAAGGAGGACATGAGGGGACCGCCTTGGTTTCCACTGCTAGCTCTAGAAATGGATTCTGGCTTTGAACTGCTATTTTGGGTAGATTTGGAAACTGGAAGTTTGGGTCTTCAAGGAAGCCTGGTCAGTGGTATCCAGAACAGGCAGACCTTCAGGAAACCTCCTTTCCATCCCTTTTATTTTCCTTTTTCATCAGAAATGGCAGGGGCACCTGGGTGGCTCAGTTGTTTGGGTATCCAACTTCGGTTCAGGTCATGATCTCATGATTCATGGGTTTGAGCTCCACATCTGGCTCTGTGCTGACGGCTCAGAGCTTGGAGCCTGTTTTGGCTTCTATGACTGCCTCTCTCTCTGCCCCTCCCCTGCTCACACTCTGTCTGTCTCTCTCAGAAAGAGAGAGACATATATATATATATATATATATATATATATATATATATATATATAATGGCAACCTGCTCCAGCACTAATAACATTACCATTTTAAGTAATGAAAAGGGAGCATCATTATCAAGAGATCCAGTCCATCAAAAAATCCAGAACTTCTCCCCCCTTCAATTCCATTAGTGTTGTGAGAGAAAGATCTAGCAATCTGGCATCACAGGGCTTATTCTAGGTGGGATATAGAATAGGAAGGGAAAATAAAGACCAAAGAAGAAGAAGAATGAACAAAAGAAGGACAGGAAGGGAGGAAGAACGAAAGGAAGGGAGAAAAAAAGGAAGGTCAGGAGGAAGGAACAATAATTGCTACTCAGGCCTTAGAAGTTAATCAAAAAGAAAATTGAAAAGAGATGGCAGGGTAAAAGAGGAGGTGTGTTGAGTCAGGGCTCTGCAGAGCGACAGAACCAATAAGAGACAGAGGTAGAGACAGAGACAGAGTTGAGATAGAGAAAGAGATAGAATTATTTTAACTGGCTCATGTGATTATGGAGGCTGAGAAGCCCCACCATCTCCTGCCCCAAGCTGGACACCCAGTGGTATAATTTGAAGGCCTGAGAACTAGGGAGATGATAGTGTACATTCCAGCCAGAGTCTGAAGGCCCGAGTAGCAATGAGGGCGAGAGAAGACTGATATTTCAGCTCCAGCAGTTAAACAGAGAGAGGCCAAATTCTCTATTTGTCCACCTTTTTGTTCTATTCAGGCTCTTATGGGATTGGAGGATTCCCACTCATCCTGGGGAGCGCCATCTGCTTTTCTCGGCCCATCCATTCAAATGCTGGTCTCTTCCAGAAACGCCTTCACAGACATATCCAGAAGCAATGTTTAATCATAAATCTGGGCACCAAGTGATCCAGTCAAATTGACATATAAAATTAACTATCATGGGGCAAGGAGACCAGAGCTCCATTCTTCCCCAGCCATTTGTCAAGGGTAGGGTTGTTAGGTCAGTTTCCAAGAAGCAGGCCCTGAGTGAGGATTTATACGCAAGTGATTTATGAAGAAAGTACTCCCAGGGAAAACCACTAAGAGGAATTGGGGGTGAGAGGGACTGGGAAGAGGAGAAAGCCAAACAAGAGCCTCGAAGTCCCACAGTGAGTAGGCCTTGGACTCATTCTGCAGGGAAGGTCTGGAGTTTTAGCTTCTAATTTGTCTCAAACCGAGCCAAGAGAGCTGGGCATTCATATTCCTTTGCAGGACAGTTTATTGGTTAACAACCTCCCAGGGGAAATAAACTCCTTGGCACTTAGGTAGGCTTCAGCAGCTCGAGGGTAGTCCTTTAAAGAAAAGTCAGTGTTGCTATTGAAAGCAATGGGACTCAGAAATATGGGGGAGGTGGGATGTCACACAAAAATACTAAAAAGGATTTTAGATGATCTGAACTGAGCACTGACTTTGTCTGTTTCAATATGTGTCTTCTGATATGTACCCAGCTCATGTACCAAAGCATGAACTGAGTGGCTGAAACCCTACCCATGAGGGGTCAACACTGGAAAAGCAGCAAGTAGCTATGGGACATCCCAGGGGTGAGGGGCATTGAGGAATCTTGGACAGGCTTGAGTCATGTCAGGGAGCTGAGTTATAGGCTGATGTGGCAGTGTCCCCATAACATGGTCACCTGTGAAAGCCAGCATTTGGTCACCTGGCCTGGAAATGTATAAATGCCAGCAGAGAAGCTGTGACAACACGCACAAAAGCAGTTATATTGTTTTTAAGTTCGTTTACTTATTTTTCAGAAGGGCGTGGGGAGAGAGAGAGAGAGAGCAAGCGAGCACAGGCACGAGAGGGGCAGAGAGAGAGAGAGAGAGAGAGAGGGAGAGAGAATACCAAGCAGAATCCACACTTTCAGCACAGAGCCTGATTCAGGGCCCAATCTCACAAACCATTAGCTAATGGCCTGGGCCAAAATCAAGAGTCAGATACTCAACTGACTGAGCCACCTAGGTGCCTCAAAAGCAGTTAAATTTTGAGAATTTGCCCTTCCTCCTCCCTTCCCCTCCCAGCCCCCAAGACCAGAGGAGAAGGGAGTTTTGCCTTGAAAATGGAAGAAAAAGAGATCTCCCAAAAGCAAATACTGAGTCCTAGGTGCTTCTCTGAGAAGAGAAGTAAGCACAGGCCATGCTCTCTCCCAATTAAAGCGCCTCAGCTCTAAGAGTGGCTTGTGATCAGGGAGAGAGGTCTGAATGGGAGATGCAATGAAAATTTAAACTCGATGGATTTTAAATAGGTGAAAGTGAGTAACTGAAAGTACCCCAGAAGTTAGGGAATCTACCCAAAGGTCTTGTTAAGAGATCTCGCACCTGGTAAAGAAGAGAGGTTTGACTTAGGCATTTGCGACCAGTGGTTTGAGAAAAATATAATAGTTTCATGTTTATACTTCAGTTTGTGCAATAAATTGGTTATATTTGGAATTATTTACTTCTCCTGGCTGCCACCTGTGATGTGTCCTCAAGTAACTCCCTCCACCTTAGGTGGGCCTCCACACCAGTGTTTACTGGGATGGCTGTGGCCTGGCAAGGCTTATCCACTGCCTGAGGACATGTCCTGCCCAATTATCACATGCTCTGAAATGGTGGAAATATTAGCAAGGCAAGGCACAAAGGAAAAGCTATAATTACAAGTGGTTAAACACCCTGGGTAAGTCTAATTATTTTACGTTTCTTAAAAAAAAAAAAAAAAACTGGTTTAGAAATTTGCATAGGATGGTTTCCACTTCTTACTTTTCATCTGTAATTTCCTTTAGAATATCTACATAAATACTTTTTTATTTTGCTTAGAACGGTTGGCTCTAGTTATATGCACATGGGCTCAACTCTTGGGGAAATTGTTACAACCATCAGTTGGAAATTGATTCGGATGCTAATCTGAAGCTGGGAGGACTTCCGGTTTTGCAGACATTGTCATTTCGCCACCTTGCAGATGGCATGATCCCACTGTTGGTTTTCACAAGTATTTGGAACGCTCTGCATAGTCCAGCTGGACAATCCCACTCAAGTTTTCTCTTTTCCTTCTTCCTGTTTGAGTTCCCTCACCTGCCTTCTAGCTGATTCTGTTCCCAGGCCTCCCTTGCTCTATTTCCCATGTGGACCATGACCCTAAGATACATTCTATGCCAAAACCAAGTGTGATAGATATGATTCATTAAACACAAGTATACATCATTATCAGGTTTGGGTAGAAAATAGACAGCGTAATGAATGGTCTACAGTTTGAGATTCAAGAAAGTATAGTCGTTTCATGGAGGGTTTCCAGGGGTAGCATCAATTATGGAAGTAAAAGTGAAGTGATTTGTTGTGTTACAAAAATGCCATAAAGATAGGCTGTTTTCCACTTCCTTTAAAATCCTCCACTAATCCTTAGAGGTATATGATTTGCAGATCATATATCTGATAAGGAGTTTTATATACAGAAGATATAAATGACACAACTCCATGGAACAAAAAGACAAATAACCAAATTTTAAAGTTGGCAAGAGGTTTGAGTAGACATTTTTCCAAAGAATATATGCAAATGTCCAATAAGCACGTGTAAAGATGCTCAACATCATTCGCCATCGGGGAAATCCAAATCAAAACCACACTGAGATACCACTTTGCATCTCCTTGGATGGGTAAAATAAGAATAATAATACTTTCTAAAAAGATGGACAATAGTAAGCACTGGTGAGGATGTTGAGAAACCAAAACCTTCACACATTGCTGGTGAAGATATACGACGGTATGGCCATTGTGGAAAACAGCTTGGAAGTTCCTCAAAATACTAAGTACTGAGTTATCCAAATGACCCAGCAATTCCTATCTTAGATATATACCCACGAAAACAGGAAACATGCTCACAAAAATGGGCCCATGAATGTTTTGAAAGCATTATCCATAATAGCCGAGAAGTGGAAACAAATACCATAACGTGAGGAATGGTAAACGAATGTGGTATTTCCATACAATAGACCAATATTCAGATAAAGAAAGGAATAAAGTACTGATGTAGGCTGTAACATGGAAGAACTTTCAAAACATTATACTAAGTTAAGAAAGGAGACACACAGGGATCATACTGTAAGGTTCAAGTTATATGAGAATGGCCCCAAATAGCAAATCCAACGAGACGGAAAGTAAATTAGCGTTTTCCAGGGGCTGGTGGCAGCAGGGAATGAATAGTGAGTACTTGTTAATAGATTCAAAGTCTCTTTTTCTTCCTTCTTTTGTTTTGCTTTGGTTTTTAAATAGACTATGTTTTAGAGTCATTTTAGGTTCACAGCAAAGCTGGGCAAAAGGTACAGATTGTCCATATACCTCTTGCCTTCACAGATGTATGACCTTTTCCATTATGAAAATCCCACACTAAAGTGATATGCTTGTTACAGTTGATGAACCCACATTGACACCTTATTACCACCCAAAGTCCGTATTTTTTACATTGGGGTTCTCTCTAGCTGTTGTACATTCTATGGGTTTGGCAAATGTAGGGTGACATGTGTCCATCATTTGAGTATCATACAGGGTTGTTCCACTGCTCTAAATATCTTTTATGCTCCTTTCTACCCCTCTAACTCCTGGAAACCACTAATCCTTTGTTTCCACAGTTTTGCCTTCTCCAGGATGTCAAACAGTTAGAATCATATAATATATATCCTTTCCAGACTGGCTTCTTCCATTTATTAATATGCACTTTAAAGTTCCTCCGTGTTTTTTCATGGCTTGATAGTCTTTTAGCGTTGAATAATGGTCCACTGTCTGGATGAACTAGAGTTTATAAATCCATTCATCCCGGAAGGACATCTGGGTTGCCTCCAAGTTTTGACTATTATAGAAAAAGCTGCTATAGATATCCACGTGGAGGCTTTTGTGCGGACCCAGGTTTTCAACTCCTTTGGGTAAATACCAAGGAGCAGAATTGCTGGATCATAACCGAAGAGGATCAGAAACTGCCAAAGTGTCATCTAAAGCACCAGCAGTGAATGAGAGTTTCCTTTTCTTTGCATCCTTGCCAGGACTTGGTGTTGTTAGGGTTCCAGATTTGGGTCATTCTAATAGGTGTGCGCGGGTTTCCCTGATGACTTCAGATGTGGAGGATATTTTCTTTCATATGCTAACCTACCATCTGTATATCTCCCTTGAGGAAATGTCTGTTCAGACCTTTTGTCCGTTTTTAAATTAGGTTGTTCATTTTCTTATTGTTGAGTTTTAAGAGTTCTTTGTGTATGTTGAATATCAGATAAATCTTCTGCAAACGTTTTCTCTCAGTCTGTGGCTTGTTTTCTCTGCATAGTGTCTTTGACGCAGCAAAAGGTTTTCAGGGTTTCTTTTTTGGGTGATGAAAATGTTCTACAATTAGAGATGAAGGTGGTTGGCATACAGTATGGCAACCTTCCCGATTTGGTTATTAAACACTGCAGTTTCTGTCTTGGGTTCTCTTTCCTTTTCTAGGTGATAGAAGTAAGCTGCTATGTCATGAGCAGCCTTCTAGGGACACCCAGGTGGTAAGGAACTGAGGCCTGCCTACGACCACTTGCATAAGCTTGGAAATGGACCCTCCAGCTCTGGCCCTCTTGAGATGACTGCAGCTTTAGCTGCAAGCTGAGCCAGAACTATCCATCTCCCCCCAGATACTTGACCCTTGGAAATGGTATGAGATAATAAATAATTTTAGCTTCAGCAGCTAACTTTTGCAGCAATATGTTCTGCAGCAGGTGATAAATAATACTGTTCATTTATTACATTGTTTGACCATTTTTATGTGTTCATTTTTAAATGTATATTTACTTATTTATTTGTTTGTTTGTTTTTGAGAGAGAGAAGAGGAGGGGCAGAGAGAAATGGGGAGAGAGAATCCTAAGCAGGTTCCATACTGTCAGCCCAGAGCTGGATGCAGGGCTTGAACCCATGAACCATGAAATCACGACCTGCACTGAAATCAAGAGTTGGGAGCTCAATCAACTGAGTCACCCAGGTGCCCCTATGTGTTCATTTTTAAAGTCAATTTAAAAAGCATATTGAGGGATGCTGGGTGGCTCAATCGGTTAAGCACTGACTTCAGTTCAGGTCATGATCTCATGGTTCATGGGTTCAAGCCCCACGTTGGTCTCTGTGCTGACAGCTCAGAGCCTGGACCTTGCTTGATTCTGTGTCTCCCTCTCTCTTTGCCCCTTTGCCACTCACACTCTGTCTCTTTCTGTCTTTCAAAAAAATATATAGACGTTAAAAAAAATTTAAAGGCAAATTGATCATTTCAAACTTCAATAACTAAGATTTTTAAAATGCAAAACAATCCTTGGAATTCAGTACTTTTCTCACTTAAAGAACAATGAGAATATGTAGAAGCAGATTTAATTATTTGTATATTGTTATTTGTTATGTTTATACATTATTATTCATTGTATTTGCTTCTGTGTTAGAGCTAGATCACAACAGAATGCATAGAGATAAGTGGATAGATGATTATCGTTAAAATAGAAATGTAATATCAAAACTATGAAAGAGAAAACTATTAGCAGAGAAAGCTAATCTTGTTAAGATTATTAAGCCACAAAATTAGTTTTGAACTTCCTGACAGGACAAGAAGGGAAATTTTCCGTTCTCTGGAAAAGCACAAACTTTTAAGGGATAGAAATATTTTTCTGGTTCTAAGCTCTAAAAGCAACTTATCATTGGGTTCTCGGGAAATATTAAAAATTTCATGGACTGTTTTTTTCCCAATAGCTTTAGAGCGAATAAAGAAGCAATTTTTCCCCCCGGCTGTCCTTGTGTTAATTATCAGTAAAACCGAGAGCATCATATTTATTTGGGATCAGTCTTTTTCTTTTTGCTTTATAGGATATTAAACAAGTGATGAGGTAATTAAGCCTACTGATTAAATAGTTATATCAGTGTTAATTTCTTGGTTTTGATAATTATACTACAGTTATAAAAGAGATTGTCCTTGTTTTTAGAAAATGCACACTGAGTATTTAGGGATAGAGAAGGAATGTGTGTGCACCTTACTCTCAAATGTTTATACAGGTGTGTGTGTGTGTGTGTGTGTGAAAAATGATAAAGCAAATACAGTGATATTAACTATTAGATAATCAGAGCGTATACAGGAATATTTTTACTATTGCAGATTTTCTGCAAATCTAAAATTATTTCCAAATTTTAAAATTATGAAATAAAAAAGAAATAAGTGGCTTTACTTTAGAGAAGATCATCAGGAATGACCTGTCTGAAGAGGTGACATTTATGCTAGGACATGAAGTTTGGGAAAGAGCTAGACACGCTAAAACCCAGTGCTTCTCAAACTTTAACACGCACCATAACTGCCTGGAGAGCTTATGAAAATACAGACACCTGGGCCCCACCCAGGAGTCTCTGATATGGCAGACTTAGGGTACATTCTAATAATTTGTATTTTTAACATGTACCAGATAATGCTGATGCTGCCATTCCATGAATCATGCTTGATTGGCACTGTCCTAGTTGGGAGCAGCAGAGGGTAAAGCAATACTTTTGGGTTTACAGAGGGTAAAGCAATACTTTTTCAGAAAAGAATTTTTAGATTTCAATCAGATATACTTTCACAGAAAAATTTACAGTGAGAAATTCTGATCTATGTTTAAAAATTTATGAAGTATATTTATTCATTTTGAGAGAGAGAGAGAGCACAATTGGGTCAGGGGCAGAGAGAGAGGGAGGCAGAATTCCAAGCAGGCTCCTTGCTGTCAGCGTAGAGCCTGATGTGGGGCTTGAACCCACAAACCATGAGATCACGGCCTGAGCTGAGATAAAGAATCAGATGCTCAACTGAATGAGCTACCCAGGTGCCCTGAGAAATTCTGACTGATTTCAAAGTATATAATAATACTATTCATGAAATATTTGGACAGATTGAAAACCAATATTCCATAAAATGCTAAAAAGTTAAAATGTAAGTCATAACACACATTTATGGAGATAAAAGATGCAACACAAATGTTCAAATGTAAACTCACATTATACTTATACATAAATTATTAAGCTCAATTAAAATTATATAGATAATATCCCACATTGGAGGCACTGTAGCATATACAGCGTATGTGTCTGTATATGTAAAACATCCAACGATTTAGTTGGCCCTAAAAAGATCTTACTCTATTTTTTTTAGCTTTTAAGAAAAGGATAAAATTAAGTCAATTTCAATTAACACGCACAAAAAAAATGTATTTGAAAAGATGTGTCAAATTTCTATAAATTATATACCAGTTATGTAACTGATTTCCATTATAATATTCAGATAATTTAACTCTAGTTTTAGAAGACCATATTCATTTCTTTAAAGTTAGCTTCTCTATCTATCTACCTATCTATCTAATCTGTACACCCAAAGTGGGGCTCAAACTCATGACCCCAAGATGAAGAGTCGCACACTCCACTGACTGAGTGAGCCAGGTGCCCCTAGAAGACCACATTCGAATCCTGATCATTCAGCTTCAAGTGTCTTTTTTCCTTTTTCCTTCTCTGCTTCTCAGACATCTGCCTACAATCAAATCAAGTCTCCTCGCGAAGTATTTAATGCTCTGTAAAATCAACACATAAACGCACTTGTGGTATCCACCAATTTAAAGGGTCCCTGGAGTAAATTCTGTTTTAATGTTAATAATCACTTCTAAGTTATAAACACATTTCTGCTTGAATTTCAAAATGGTGTTAAGAGTCTATGAAAACTCTCCAGTGATTCTAAACTATATATATTTTTTGCAACATGTATATCCTTAAGCACAATTAACTTGATTTTACATAAAGCTATGAACAAGCAAGCACCTTTGCTTAAATGGAAATAAAGGAAGGTCATCTTTAGTTTAATGTTCACTAAATGCTCACTATGTTCTATGGCTGTTATACAAAGATGAACAAGGGCAGCCCTCCCTGCTCACTGTGGACTTAGGACCATAATTCCAGAGCGTCTAAACTCTTACACAGATGAAGGTGATAATTCTTCATAATCGGTATATTCCAAAGTGAAACATATTTTTCTTTACATTTGCAATTATAATGAGGTGTTTTTTGGGTTTTTTTTTCAGCTGAACTTTAAAATTATAGCTGTAAAATGCCAAAAAAAATTCTTTGGGAATTTTGCTAAAATTTATTAATTTGTTACAGATATAATTTTGAAATTAAAATCTTGTTTTAATTTTTAAAATTCCTCTTTTAGAAGGATTAAGTATTTCTCCTCTCATTCTCTCTAGGGATTTAGAAGTAATAATGACCGATTATTATTCTACATCATTCATTGATACCTTAACCTATAATTTATTATCTTTACCAAGAATGAAACATCTCTAGTAAAGAAAGATGATTTTGAGAGATGGCAATTTTGTCTACCTTTATACTATCCTCTTCCCCACAAAGTATTCCAAATAAAAACAAAAAAATTGCAAAATGTGAAATCCAGATATTTATTATTACATTTTGAATTCTGTACCTGTTCTTCTAAGAAGTACTTCTAACATCTATTTTGATTTTCCAGATCATATTATAGGGGTTAGAGGCTGGGAAGTCAGTGGAGTAGGAGGACCCTAAGCTCATCTCATCCCATGGATACAACTTGATAACACTCACATCAGTGTAAATAACCCAGAAATTAAGTGAATAGTGGTAGAACAAACTCCACCAGTAAAGGTACGGAAGAGGGCACATCCAAGAAGGTAGGGAGGATAGAGAAGTGGTGGGGAGTGAAACAAACTGTGGCCTTCCAAGGGCTAAAGGCAACTGTGGGCACAGAGAAGGTCAAGAAACAGGCTATCACACCAGGCAGCCCACAGGAGGAAGACGAGTCCCCATAACATGTGGGGCTGAAAGTGAGAGGGGCAAATTTCATGAGTTCTTACAACCAGTTGGACTTAAAGCCAGGAATTTAAAAACTCAGTGGGCAGAGCTCTTGGAGAGCCTTAGGGAGGTAGGAAGCTGAGTCCTAACTCTTAAAGAGATAGAATGACAAATATCCCACTGAGATATAGCACAGAAGGGGCAGTTTGGAGAACGCCTGGGGCATATGGAGGGGACAGTTATTTACCCATGTCTGAGCCTGTCCAGAGAGGCAGGGATAGAAGGGAGACCCCTCAAGTAACAAAGGAGCCATTTCCTTCCCCTGGTTCTCACAGCCATCTGTGAGATGGCTCAGCCAGCATCAGAGATATAAGCCAGCATGGCACTTATACTCACTACCCAACTTGATTTCGCCAGGCCTTGCCCCCTGCACTTCTGCACATCAGCCTTTTCCAGTCATGCTTGCCTCAGTCCCAGGGTTCCAGGTCCTCTTCTCCCGAAGACCAGAGTAAACTCTGCCAACACTGCATCTCCTGACCCATATGTTTTGGGGGCCTGGGTCTTAGCAGTGGTGACTGGTCATCTCCCAGGAAGACGAGCACACTTTGTTAAAACTGAACACCCTGCCAGCTAGCAGATCAGCCCTGACCAGCCTTGGTCTCCAGAGCAGCTGCCTGTTGCCCATGGAAGATGACCAGTTCCACCTTGTTAAAAGTATGCATGCTGGGAGATCCTGACTGGCTCAGTCAGTAGAGCATGCAACTCTTGATACTGGGGGCATGAGTTCCAGATCCATGTTGGGCATAGAGCTTACTTTTAAAAAAGTCTGTGCCCCACCCACTACTTTCAAGATCAGCAGATGTAGCTGACTTTCTTTAACACACAGAAACAGACACAGAGAGGTAGTCAAAATAAGGAGACAGAGAAATATGTCCCAACTGAAAGAATAGGACAAAACCACAGGAAGAGACTTACTAAACTCAATGGACATAAGTAATATGCCTGATAGAGAATTTAAAATAATGATCATAAAGATGGTCAGTGGACTTGAGAAAAGACTGGAGAACATCAGTGAGAACCTCAACAAAGAGATAAAAAGAACCAATCAGATATGAAGAACACAAATAAAATTAAAAATACACTAGATAGAACACAGAGCAGACTAAAGGAAGCAGAAGAATAAATTAATAACCTTGGAGACAGAGTAATGGGAAGTAATAAAGCTGAGCAGGTGAGAGAAAAAAATATGCAAAATGAGAATAGACTTAGAGACCTCAGTGACTCCATCAGGTGTAATAAGACTCAGATTATAAGGATCCCAGAAGTAGAGAGAGAGAAAAGGGGTAAGATAATTTATTTGAAGAAGTAATAGTCAAGAACTTCCCTGATCTGGTAAAGGAAGCAGATATTCAGATCCAGGAGGCATGAGATCCCCCAACAAGCCAACCCAAGGAGATCCCTACCAAGACAGATAGTGATTAAAATGGCAAAAAGTAGTGATAAAGAAAAAAATGTTTAAAGCAGCAACAGAAAAGAAGATAGCTACATATAATGGAAACCCCATAAGGCTGCCAGCAGATTTTTCAGCAGAAACTTCGCAGGCCAGAAAAAAGTGGCATGATGTATTCAAAGAGCTGAATAGGGAAAATCTGCAGCCAAGAAGTCTATCCGGCAAGACTATCATTCAGAATAGAAGGAGAAATAAAGACTTCTCAGACAAGCAAAAACTAAAAGAGTTCGTGACCACTAAACCAGCTCTACAAAAAATGTTAAGAGGGAACTCTGAGTGGAAAGACCATAAGTCAGACTATGAAAGGTAGGAAACACAAAAACAGTTAAAATAAATATATCTGGGGGCATCTGGGTAGCTCAGTCAGTTAAGTGTCCGACTTCAGCTCAGATCATGATCTCACTGTTCATGAGTTAGAGTCCCGTGACAGGGTTTGTGCTGACAGCTCAGGGCCTGGAGCCCGCTTGAGATTCTGTGTCTCCCTCTCTCTCTGCCCCTTTCCCACTCATACTCTGTGTCTCTCTCTCTCAAAAATAAACATTAAAAAAGTAACTATGTCTATAAAAATCACGCAATAGGTTCACAAAATGAAAATATGTAATATATGATAGTATAGACCTGAAACAAGGGGGAGAAAAGAATGGGTTCAAGCTCAACCAACTGTCAACTTAATATAAACTGCTATACACAAAAGTAGCTTATATATAAAATGAATGGCAACCACAAATAAAAAACCAATAATAGATACCCAAAGAGTAAAGAGAAAAAATTTCAAGGATATCACTAAAAGGAGCCAGAAAAGCATGAAAGACAGCAAGAGAAGATTCAGGGAAAAACTACAAAAATAACCACAAAACAAGTAACAATATGGCAATAAATACATATCTATTAAGAATTACTTTGAATGAAAATGGACTAAATGCTCCAATCAAAATACATAGGGTGACAGAGTAGATAAAAAAAAAAAAAAAAGACCACCTCTATGCTGCCTACAAGAGACTCATTTCAGACCTGAAGTCACCTGCAAATTGTAAGTGAGGGATGGAGAAACATTTATCACGCAAATAGATGTCAAAAGAAAACCAGTGTAGCAAAATTTATTTGGACAAAATAGACTTAAAACAAAGAATGTAACAAGAAACAAAGAAGGGCACTAATAATAATAAAGGGGACAATCCAATAAGAAGATATAACAATGGTAAATATTTATGCATCCAACATGGAAGTACCAAAATACCTAAAACGGTTAATAACAAACATAAAGAAACAAATCAATAGTAATACAAAAACAGTAAGGATCTTTAATACCCCATTTACATCAATGGAAAGATCATGCACACAAAAAATCAAGAAGGAAACAGTGGCTTTGAATGACACACTGGACCAGATGGATTTAACAGACATGTTCAGAACATTCCATCCTAAAACAGCAAAATATACATTCTTTTCAAGTCCACATGGAACATTCTCCAGCATAGATCACACAATAGGCCACAAAACAAATCTCAAAAAATTCAAAAAGATTGAAGTTATACCATGCATCCTTTCTGACCACAGCATTATGAAACTAGAAATCAACGACAAGAAATATCTGGAAAGAGCACAAATATAAGGAGTCTAAATCACAAGCTCCTAAACAATAAATGGGTCGACCAGGAAATCAAAAAAGAAATAAAAAATTATATGGAGAGAAATGAAAATGAAAACACACTGGTCCAAACCCTTTGGGATGCAGCAAAAATGGTTCTGAGAGGGAAATTTATACAGCCCTACCTCAAAAAAAAAGCCTCAAATAAACTAACTTTACACCTAAAGGAAGCAGAAAAAGATGAACAAGCAAAACCCAAAGCCAGCAGAAGTAAAGAAATACTAAAGATTAGAGTAGAAATAAATGATATAAAAAACAAAACAACAACAACAACAACAACAAAAACAAAACAATAGAACACATCAATGAAACCAGGAGCTGGTTCTTTGGAAAAATCAACAAAATCGATAAACCTCTAACCAGACTCATCAAGAGAGAGAGAGAGGTGGGGGAGGATACAAATAAACAAAATCACGAATGAAAGAAGAGAGGTAACAACTAACACCACAGAAATACAAATAATTTAAGAATATTATGAAAATTTACATGCCAACAAATATGCAACATAGAAAAATGGATAAATTCCTAGAAATATATAAACTACCAAAATTGAAACAAAAAGAAATAGAAAATTTGAACAGACAAGTTACCAGCAATGACACTGAATCAGTAATCAAAAGGTTCCAACAAACAAAAGTCCAGAACCAGACAGCTTCACAGGAGAATTCTACCTAACATTTAAAGAAGAGTTAACACCTAGTCTTCTCAAACTACTCTAAAAAATAGAAGAGGAAGGAAAACTTTCAAATACACTCTGTGAGGACAGAATTACCCTGATACCAAAACCAGATAAAGACACCACAAAAAACAAGACAGCTACAGGGCAATATCTTTGATGAGCACATATGCAAAATTCCTCAACAAAATATTAGGAAACCAAATCCAACAATATATTAAAAAAATCATTCACCACAATCAAGTGGGATTTATTTCTGTGATGCAAGTGTGGTAAATATTCACAAATCAATCAACGTGATACATCACATCAACAAGAGAAAGCATAAAAACCATGTGATCATTCGAATAGATGGAGAAAAAGCATCTGACAAAGTACAACATCCATTCATTATAAAGTCCCTCTACAAGGTAGGTTTAGAGGGAACATACCGCACCATAATAAAGACCTTATACAAAAAACTCATAGCTGACATCATACTCGGTGGGGGAAAACTGAGAGCGTTTCTCCTAATGTGAAGAACAAGACAAGGCTGTCCACTCTCACCATGTTCATTCAATATAGTCCTAGAAGTCGTAGCAACAATAATCAGACAACAACAATAAATAAAAGGCATCCAAGTTGGTAAGGAAGAAGTAAATTTTTCACTATTTGAAGATGACATGATACTAACTATATAGAAAACCCTAAAGACACCACCAAAAAACTGAACTGATAAATTCACTAAAGTCACAGGACACAAAATCAACGTACAGAAATCTGTTGCATTTCTATGCAATAATAATGAAGTAGCAGAAAGAGAAATTAAGAAAATAATCCCATTTACAATTGTACCATAAACAATGAAATACCTAGGAATAAACTTAACCAAAGAAATAGAAGACCTGGACTCTGAAAACTATAAAAACATTGATGAAAGAAATTGAAGATGACACAAAGAAATGGAAAGATATTCCATGTTCATGGATTGAAAGAACAGATATTGTCAAAATGTCTATATTCCCCAAAGCAATCTACATATTTAGTGTTATCCCTATGAAAATATCAACAGCATTTTTCACAGGACTAGAAAAAACAACCCTAAAATTTTGATGGAACAACAAAAGACCCCAAGTAGCCAAAGAAATCCTGAAAAAGAAAAACAAAACTGGAGGTATCATAATGCCAGACTTGAAGTTCTATTACAAAGCGATAGTAATCAAAGAAGGATAGTACTGGCATAAAAACACATAGATCAATGGAGCAGAAGAGAAAATGCAGAAATAAACCCCCAATTATATTATCAATTAATCTTTGACAAAGGAGGCAAGAATATGCTAATGGGAAAAAGTCAGTATCTTCAACAAACGGTGTTGGGAAAACTGGACAGCTTCATGCAAAAGAATGAAACTGTACCACTTCCTCACATTATCCACAAAAATAAACTCAAAATAGATTAAGGACCTGAATGTGAGATATGAATCCATGAAAATCTTAGAAGAAAGCACAAGCAGTAATTTCGCTGACATTGGCCATAGCAGGATCTTTCCAGATATGTCTCCTGAGGCAAAGGAAAGAAAAGCAAAAATAAACTCCTGGTACTACGCTAAAATAAAATGCTTCTGCACAGCACAGGAAACAATCAACAAAACTAAAAGACAACCTACAGAATGGGAGAAGATATTTGCAAACAACATATCTGATAAAGGGTTAGTATCCAAAATATGCAAAGTATTTATGCAACTCAACACCAAAACAATCCTCAAATAATCTAATTAAAAATTGGCAGAAGACATAAACAGACATTTCTCCAAAGAAGACATCCAGATGGCCAACAGACACATGAAAAGATGCTCAACATCACTCATCATCAGGGAAATGCAAATCAACAATGCAATATCACCTGACACCTGTCAGAATGGCTAAATTCAAAAACACAAGATACAACAGGTGTTGATGAAGATGTGGAGAAAAGGAAACCTTTATGTACTGTTGGTGGGAATGCAAAGTGGTGCAGCCACTGTGGAAAACAGTATGGGGGTTCCTTAAAAAATTAAAAATAGCAGGGGCGCCTGGGTGGCTCAGTCGGTTGGGCGTCCGACTTCGGCTCAGGTCACGATCTCATGGTCCGTGAGTTTGAGCCCCACGTCGGGCTCTGGGCTGATGGCTCAGAGCCTGGAGCCTGCTTCCGATTCTGTGTCTCCCTCTCTCTCTGCCCCTCCCCCGTTTATGCTCTGTCTCTCTCTGTCTCAAAAATAAATAAAACGTTAAAAAAAAAAATTAAAAATAGCACTATCCTATGATCCAGTAACTGCACTACTGGGTATTTACCCCCCAAATACAAAACACTAATTCAGAGGGATACATACACCCCTATGTTTATCACAGCATTATTTATGATAGTCAAATTATGGAAACAACTCAAATGCCCATTGGTAGATGAATGGATAAAGAAGAGGTGTTATATATACACAATGGAATATTATTCAGCCATAAAAAAAATAATGAAATCTTGCCATTTGCAACAACATGGATGGATCTAAAAAGTATAATGCTGGGGTGTCCGGGTGGTTCAGTCAGTTAAATGTCTGACTCTTGGTTTAAGCTCAGGTCATGATCTCATGGTTTGTGAGACTGAGCCCCACATCAGGTTCTGTGCTGACAGTGCAGAGCCTGCGTACGATTCTCTCTCTCCCTCTTTCTCTGCCCCTTCCCCACTCATGGTCACACACACGCTGTCTCTCAAAATAAATAAACTTTTAAAAAAAGAGTATAATGCTAAGTGAAATGAGTTAGTCAGAGAAAGACAAATACCATAGGATCTCACTCACATGTGGAATTTAAGAAACAAAATAAATGAACAATGGAAAAAAAAGAGAGGGAGAGAGACAAACCAAGAAATACACTCTTAACTATGGCGAACAAACTGATGGTTACCAGAGGAGAGGTGGGGGGGGGGGATGGGTGAAATAGGTGATGGAAATTAAAGGGTACACTTCTCATGATGAGCACGGAGTAATGTACAGGATTGTTGAATAGCTACACTGTGTACCTGAAACTAATCTAACACTGTATGTTAACTATACTGGAATTAAAATTTTTTTAATTAATAAATATTATAAAATCCTATTATTGGAGTACATGGGGCACCTGGGTGGGTCAGTCTTTATTAAGAGTCTGACTCTTGATTTCAGCTCTGGTGATGGTGTTGCAGTTCGTGGGACTGAGCCCTGCATTGGGCTCTGCACTGACAGCACGGAGCCTACCTGGGATTCTCTCTCTCCGTCTCTCTGCCCTTCCCCACCCCTCAAAATAAAGGAATAAACTTTTTAAAAAATGTTTTAAAAATCTTGTTGTTGGAGTACAGATTAATAATTCTGATACCACTACACATGCATACTGGAATAAGTCAATGAATGGCAGATCTGTGGAAGCCAGTTTTCTCACTGTTAGAGTGGGAGGTTATAGATAAGCAAGGAGAGGAGACTTGAATGATTCATGAATCAATGGATTGGAGGTGGAGATGTTAGTATAAGCTCCTGGATAGCTTACTATGTATTATGATAGTTTCATATAGAAATATTAATATATACTGATTAGTAATCACATGTATATCCTTTTGCTGTCGGCTGAGTGGATTTGGAAGCAAAGACACCCCAGTAGCAATGAGCACACCTAGATCCCAGAGCTTGGTTTCTAACACCAGTCCCCTGTAAACAGAATCGGGGGTTTTTTGGAGAAATGGATGATTCTAGGATCGGGGCAGAAAATACAGAAGATGAGCCTGGAGTATCTTACGAGGCCAGAAAAGAATGAAGTGCTAGGAAGAAAGGGTATATAAAGCCCAGGATGTTGGTGATGTGTCCAAGGGACACAGAAACCAGCTGAAAGAGTTCCAAAGCTGGAACAATTTAAACAAAATGAAGTATTATTAGATTATGACCAAAAATCAACATGCAAAATAAAGAGTCTGTACAAATATACATGATTGAATTAATAATCAACGGAAGAAGAGACAAATCTCCCATTAGAAAAATTCTAAATAATTTACGTACATTAGTTTGTTTCGAGGAAAAAAGGAAGAACGTAAACCCCCACTCTAAAGGATGGACTTTTCATAGTGGCTTCCTTTCAAAAAGTATAGTAAGGAAATGGGTTATAGAAAGAGTGATAGTGGAGAAGCCTGACAAACACTACCTCCGACCAACATGAGGAGTCATAACTCATGTTGATGGCATACACCCTTGATATGACACACCCTTGATATGACGTGATGAGAATGGCCCTTTGCCTCTGTGGTTTTCCTTTCCGAAACTCATAGCCCCAGTCTGATCATGAAAAAAATATGAGACAAATTCCAGCTGAGGAGCATTCTACGAAACACCTGACCAGAATCCCTCAAAATTGTCAAAGTGATCAAAAATAAAGAAGTCCGAGTGACTTCCATAGCCAAGAGAAGGTAAAGACAATGACAACACAATGCAATGTGCTATCCTGGTTGGCACCCTGGAACAGAAAAAGGACAGTAGATAAAAAGGAAGGAGATCTGAATAGCATGGACTTCAGTTCATAATAATGTATCAATATTTTAAAAATAACAATGTATCGATATTAGATAATGGTAACAGATGTGCATACTAATATAAGATGTTAATGATAGGGAAACTGAGTGCCTTGTTTCTGGGAACTCTGTAGTATATAATTTTTCTGTAGACCTAGAACTTTTCCAAAGAATAAAGTTTGTTTTTATTTATTTATTATTATTTTAATTATTTTTAAATGTTTTATTTATTTATTTATTTATTTATTATTTATTTATTTTTTTTACATTTTATTTATTTTTAAGAAACAGAGTGAGACAAAGCGTGAGCGGGGGAGGGGCAGAGAGAGAAGGAGACAGAATCTGAAGCACGCTCCAGGCTCTGAGCAAGCAGTCAGCACAGAGCCTGATGCGCGGCTTGAACCCACAAACTGTGAGATCATGACCTGAGCCGAAGTCGGACGCTCAACCGACTGAGCCACCCAGGCGCCCCTAAATGTTTTATTTATTTTTGAGAGAGAGAGAGAGCGAGAGAGCATGCAGACGAGTGGGGGAAGGGCAGTGAGATGGGACAGAGGATCCTGAGGGCTCAGCGCTGACGGCAGTGAGCCAATGTGGGGCTGGAACTCACGAACGGTGAAATCATGACCAGAGCTGAAATCAGACGCTCAACCCGCTGAGCCACCCAGGTGCTCCTAAAATTTATTTTTAAAAACATATTAAAAACAATTATAAAAATAACTAATATTTATGGAATCACTCCTCATTCCTGGAAAGTACTGAGTTTTTTGTTGTTGTTTTTTTTCATGAAAGATAGCATATTTTCAGAAAATGATCAAAACATGAAGGTAGGGGCACTTGGGTGGCTCAGTGGGTTGAGCATCCGACTTCCGCTCAGCTTATGATCTTGGCGTTTGTGAGTTGGAGCCCCACATTGGGCTCTGGGCTCACAGCTCAGAGACTGCAGCCTGCTTCGGATTCCGTGTCTATCTCTCTCTCTGCCCCTCCCCTGTTCATGGTCTGTCTCTCTCTGTCTCTCAAAAAATAAAAGAAAAACGTTGAAAATAAAATAAAGTAAAATAATTAAAATAAAACATGAATGTAGGGTATAATGAATTACTATAAAGCAAGAAATAAAACACTGGCAGCTATTCAGAAGCCCCCAAACACCGCTCTCCAATTCAACCCTGTCTTTCCCCTTGGCAGCAACCACTCTCCTAACTTCTACAATATTCACTTCTTTGCTTTTCTCTATAGTTTTTCCACTTATGCATGCATACTTAAAGAATGTAGTTTGATTTAACTCTTTTGAATTTAAATGATTGGAAATATTCATGTGTTATATTACGACTGCTTCCTTTCACTCAATATTATGTTTGTGAGATTTTGTCATGTTATTTTGAGTAGCCGCAGGTAATTTTTTTGTGGTTGCTTTTTAGTATAGTAATTCCAATTGTATATCACACAATTTCTTTACCTGCTGTGCCATGGGCAGATAATGAACTATTCCTAGGTTTTGCCTGTTGCAGACAATGCTGATGTTACTCATATATGTGTCCTGATGTTAATATATGCACTTTCAGAGGATTTTCAAAGGATTCAGTGGATTTTCCAGGTCTTCAATACAGTCAATTTTACTAAGAGAGAGAGAGAGAGAGAGAGAGAGAGAAGCCCATTTTCCAAAATGATTTACCAGCATAGACTCCCCAAAGAAGTGCATGAACATCTTTGTTGCTTCACATCTTTGCAACATTTCATACTGTCAGACTTTAAAAATCTTTTGCCTATCTGTTGGCAGGCAAAGATACGTCCTTCTAGTTTTAGTCTGCATTTTCCTGCTTATTGATGGGGATGTTTAAAATACCGCATTTCCCATAAGTTTATTGGCCTAATGTATTTTCTTGTTTGTTAAATGCCTACCCTAATCTTTTGTGTTTCAGTGAGGCATTTATCAAAGGAAAATCTTATTTAAAAACCTTAACATTGACAACATGGAGCCTTTAAAAGGACATGGCGATGTTAAAATGAATATAACTCATCGTTCCTGATGCACTTAAAAATCATTTCACTTGGACCTTGAACCCCTTTTAACATCTCACTGCCAAACCGAGCCAATAATAAATTGTAAATGCTAGAGGAAAATTAATACACTTAAATTCATTAATGTGTCTATATCTGGAAGATGAATTGTACAAAGCTCTTAGCAACAATCTGTAAAATATGTTGTAAATAGTTTTGAAACTCTTTCAGGTGGTGTTCTGACTTAAATTTCAGCTTGAATATCTGAGATACCATATAGTTTTTGGTACAGGTTTAAATTTCAGTAGGTTGCTAGTATAATATAGAAATACAGAAAGCTTAATGGCAAAATCATTTATTGAGTTTTCTCTACTGAGAGTAAAGGTCCTGGTAGAAATTGGTTTGGTAAGTTGAAGCCTGTCTTTAAGAGACAAAGGTCTGCACCTAAATTAGGCATAATTTGTAGACTCTGTACAGAGCGATGTGCAGAGATATCAAAGTAATTGAGTTCTTCTTACTGAAATATATCAATATTTTAAAATATAATGATTAAGGGGCACCTGGGTGGCTCAGTCGGTTGAGCGTCCGACTTCAACTCAGGTCACGATCTCGCGGTCCGTGAGTTCGAGCCCCGCGTCGGGCTCTGGGCTGACGGCTCAGAGCCTGGAACCTGCTTCCGATTCTGTGTCTCCCTCTCTCTCAGCCCCTCCCCCGTTCATGCTCTGCCTCTCTCTGTCTCAAAAATAAAAAATAAAAAAAAAAATAAACGTTAAAAAAAATATAATGATTAATATAATACATAAATGTAAGTATGTAGGGTTCCTATGACATATTTCTATTCTCATATGTGCATAAATATAAAATAATGACATTAATCAAATTGCAAAGCAATTTGTAAGCTAATTTATTTTTCTTAAAATATGTTTAATCCATGTTATACAAAAAAGTCTACGGGAGTTCTCTATTTAGATAATATGCCTGCCATGTGTTTGTGTACTAAAGGTTACTAGGTTTTGTTTGTTTCTTTGGAAGATTACTGAAAACATCCTCATGTGGTATTTGATTTTACTATTAAGTCCAGAAATGTTGTAGCAAACTGGCTTAAGGTATTCATTTGAAAGCAACTTCAACTTTTAACCATGACAAAGTAACCGGTACCAGACATGTCCTCTTGGCAAAAGAACTATTACGTTGGGGAAAAAAAAAATATGACATCATTGTTTCAGAAAGTGAACAAAGGCTGCATAAGACAGTGATCCTTGAAACAAGAGGAATAGAAGACATGAGCCTCATGATCATCCCACCTCGTCTTTCCCCAAAGCAGGAAAATACAGCTAACAGGATTGATGGTCTTTTTTTTTTTTTTTTAAACGTTTATTTACTTTTGAGACAGACACAGAGCATGAACGGGGCAGGGTCAGAGAGAGAGAGGGAGACACAGAATCTGAAACAGGCTCCAGGCTCTGAGCTGCCAGCACAGAGCCCCACGCGGGGCTCGAACTCGCATACTGCGAGATCGTGACCTGAGCCGAAGTCGGATGCTTAACCGACTGAGCCACCCAGGCGCCCCAGGATTGATGGTCTTAACTGATCTGAAGATGAGATGGGTGATCCAGGCTACAGAAACATCCGCCATTCACTAGGCTGTTACCTGAAAAGAGAAACTATTGTGATGCGGGGCCCAGCAGTGCCTGTGGAAATTGACTATGGGTTCTTATAGCCAAGGGCAGAGAGAGACTCCACGTGCCTAGCCACGGTTGCTTTTCCAGGACTGAGAGCCAAACAGTAATACTGGAGGTCATACCATGCTGGAACTCACTGGAGGCCCAGCCCCGCTGAAGCGAAGCATCTTCACTCACACTCACTTGAGATTCAGAGAAATTAGATCTTAAGAGTAAAGACCAGGCTGTAGAGTAAGGATAGTCCCCGGGATAAAGTTAAAAACTAAACATAGGGGCGCCTGGGTGGCTCAGTCGGTTAAAGCGGCCGACTTCAGCTCAGGTCATGATCTCGAGGTCCGTGAGTTCGAGCCCCGCGGTGGGCTCTGTGCTGACAGCTCAGAGCCTGGAGCCTGTTTCAGATTCTGTGTCTCCCTCTCTCTGACCCTCCCCCGTTCATGCTCTGTCTCTCTCTGTCTCAAAAATAAACGTTAAAAAAAATTTTTTTAAAAACTAAACATAAATAGGGACACCTGGGTGGCTCAGTCAGTTGGGTGTCTGCCTTCGGCTCAGGTCATCATCTCACGGTTGGTTCGAGCCTCCCATCGGACTCTGTCCTGACAGCTCAGAGCCTGGAGCCTGTTTGGATTCTGTGTCTCCATCTCTCTATACCCCTCCCCTGCTTGCTCGTGCTTGCTCTCTCTCTCTCTCAAAGGTAAACATTTAAAAAACATAAATGTAGATAAAGCTCTAATAAAGAATAAATTCAAGCCTGAGAAGAACAAAAGTATCTACTGGTGATTTATATATCAGCCATAAAAAAAAAGTTAACATTGTTGGGTTGCCTGGGTGGCTCGTCAGTTAAGCCTCAGACTCTTGGTTTCAGCTTAGGTCATGAACTCATACTTTGTGAGTTCAAGTC
Source organism: Panthera leo (assembly GCF_018350215.1). NCBI lineage: Eukaryota > Metazoa > Chordata > Mammalia > Carnivora > Felidae > Panthera > Panthera leo. Next base: position 140,867,008 of record NC_056687.1, on the reverse strand, counting down.
CTTCACTGGGTTCTGCACCAACAGCTGGGAGCCTGCTTGGGATTCTTTGTCTGCCCCTCCCCTGCCTCAAAATAAATAAGCCTAAAAAAAAAGTTATTATTGTTTAAAGAAGAGATAATCCAGATTACTTGTAATTAAAAAAAATTTTTTTTTTAGCATTTATTTATTTTTGAGAGACAGAGACAGAGTGCAAGCAGGGGAGGGGCAGAGAGAGGAGACACAGAATCCAAAGCAGACTCCAGGCCCTGAGCAAGCTGTCAGCATAAAGCCCAATGCTGGGCTGGAGCCCATGAACCATGAGATCAGGACCTGAGCCAAAGTCAGACGAAGTCAGACGCCTGAGCCACCCAGGCGCCCCTGGATCCCTTATAATTTATGATCCACTATGTCCAGCATATAACTAGAAGTTACTACAAGTAAGAAAATAGAAAAAAAAATGTGAACACTATTTTAGAGAATAGGTAGTCTATACAAACCAATACCAAATACCTAGATGTTGAAATTAGCGGACAGGGAATTTATTTATTTATTTTAACTTTTATTCATTTTTGAGAAACAGAGGGGGGGGGTGCAGAGAGAGAGGGAGACACAGAATCCAAAGCAGGCTCTAGGCTCTGAACTATCAGGACAGAGCCCACACGGGGCTCAAACCCACAGACCGCGAGATAGTGACTTGAGTTGAAGTCAGACGTTTAACCAACTGAGCCTCCCAGGCACCCCTAGCAGACAGGGAATTTAAAGCAGCTTTTATAAATATTTCCAAGGAAAATATGATCATGATGAATAAACACTGATAGGTCATCTCAGAATAGGAATGGAAACCATAAATATGAACCAAATGAAAGTTGTAGAATTGAAAAGTATAATATTTGAAAAAAAAAGATAGCTTTAATCATAGATTGGCAACATAAGAAATATCACTGAGCTCAATGAAAGCAGTATTGTATTATAAATTTGAACTACAGAGAGAAAATGAGATAAAAGAAAATGAACAAGGTAGGATCTGTGAAACAATATCAAAAATTGTAACACAGAAATTATTGGAGTTTCAGGAGAGGAGAAGAGAAGGCAGATGAGGAGGACGATGAGAGAGAATAGGGCAGTAAAAAATATTTGAAGAATAATGGCCAAAATTTTCCTGAGTTTGGCAAAAACACTGCTGTTTTAAATAAACTAAACAAAATCATTTGATTTAATGGGAGGGGCATACATTTTCATTGTATGTGGATTTCTTTTTTTTTTCCTTGAGGTTTTTACCTCTTTGTGGTAAAGAATAAAATAATATTAATACAGACTCATGAGGGTAATGTGCTAAAGTTCAGGATATCCAAAGTTGTAAATCTGAAATAATGACTTGTGTGGATAAATCAAAATAACTATTCAATAATTAAATCTACAATGAATATATTTTTAAATAACCAAGCATCTGATTTCATTTTACAAGCTTATACTTGCATTCTTTATAGCTGATGATCACATAATTCTTTGTAAATGATACGTGATAAAAAAAAAAAAAAACTGCTGCATAGTCTTAGAATGTTCATCAAGAAACATACATATCACTGGTAAATCACTTTTGACATAAAATGAAAGTAGATAAAGTGAACTCTTTTGCTCTTCGTTTGAAAATGTGTAACGTGCAGGTACATCCACAGTAAACCAAGATATTGAATTAAAATTTCTCAGACTAAAAATTAAAAAAAAATTTTTTTACATTTATTTATTTTTGAGAGACAAAGAGAGACAGAGCACAAGTGCAGGAGGGGCAGAGACAGAAGGAGACACAGAATCCGAAGCAGGCTCCAGGCTCTGAGCTGTCAGCACAGAGCCCAACGCGGGGCTCGAACCCACGAACTGCGAGATCATGACCTGAGCCGAAGTCGGAGGCTCAACCGACTGAGCCACCCAGGAGCCCCCCCTGGGGCTTTATTAATTTAAAAAATTATTAATTTTTTAAATTAATAATAAATTATACTCCTTAAAGTTTTGTTCTTTAATAATAAGCGACTGAGCCACCCAGGAGCCCCCCCTGGGGCTTTATTAATTAAAAAATTATTAATTTTTTAAATTAATAATAAATTATACTCCTTAAAGTTTTGTTCTTTAATAATAAGCCATCAAAACTGACTTTAGCAGAGTGGAGCTGGGGAGGAGCTAATCGAATCACAGGGAAGACTGAAGGAGATCAAAGAAATGAAAAGAAACAAAGAAGTTTCGAAAAGCATTAGTAGCATGGGTTGGTCCACAACTTCATTAATTATCTATTGCTGTTTAGCAGATTAACCCCAAATGTCATCACTCAAAATGACAAAAAAAAAAAAAAACCACACACACACACACACACAAAAACTTATATTTCACAATTTGAATGGTTAATAATTTGGGAGTGGCTTGACTGAGTATTTCTGGCTCAGGGTCTCTCATGAGGTTGTTGTCAAGATGTTGGTCACAGCTGTAGTCATCTGCAAGTTAGAGCTAGAACATCCACTTCTAAGGTTGATTTACTTTCATGACTATCAAGCTAGTGATGGCTTTTAGAAAGAGTCTCAGTCCTTCATGTGGACTCTTCCAGGTCTGTTTGGGTATCCTCACATTATGGTGGCTTATTCCTCCTAGAAGGAGAGAAGGGAAGGGAAAGGTAGGGAAGGGAAGGAGAGGGGAGGGGAGGGGAGGGGAGGGGAGGAGAGGAGAGGAGAGGAGAGGGGAGGAGAGGAGAGGAGAGGAGAAGAGAGGGGAGGAGAGGAGAGGGGAGGGGAGGAGAGGGGAGGGGAGGGGAGGAGAGGAGAGGAGAGGAGAGGAGAGGAGAGGAGAGGAGAGGAGAGGAGAGGATGGGAGGGAGGGAGGCAAGAGGGCAAGAGAGAGAGAGAACCAGGTAAAAGCTGTATCCTTTTTATGACTTAACATTGGGAATTAGATAGAAACTATACATTCTCTACATTAGAGGCAAGGCATTAGATGTGGCCCAAATGCATGGAGAAAGGTAAGAAATTCCACCTTTTAAAGGGAGAAGTGTCAAAGCATTTGAAGACGTATTTTGAAGCCATGACAACAGCCTTGTCAGGCTTCCACTGGGATGAATCAGCTCCAAATATTTTATTCTGGTTTTATATCACTCTGGTGAAAATTAAAAGTGAAGGGAAAGTCATATTGTCATACTTTGTTCATGAATCTGCTCTTTGGTGGGAGAGTGTCAAGACTTCTTGGTTTACATTTCAACTAAAATTACACATGATGAAAATTAATAATTTCCTAAAAGGAATTAAGGTTTTATTATTTTGATTTGTGTCATTCCAGTGATTTGGATATTAGGTATCACCCAAACAGTAAAATTCCTCAATATTGGGAAAATTGAAAATCACTCATGTAAAATGAAAATTAAATGTATCAAATACTTACATACCAAAGATAGCTCCATATCATATTCCATGTTCTTTGGCTAGCACAGTACTAACAACAGTGCTCACAAGATTTAAGACCTTCTGTGTTGCTTTTCAATCCAATATTTCAAGCACAGTTAGATTTTTCATCTTACACAACTATGGATTTCCATTCTTCGATACTTTCTCAGAGCATATGGTGTAACTGCTCATTAAATTCCTTCCTCTTCCAACTGTACTTCAATTAGTGGTAACATTTTTCTGTTACCAACTCTTGAACTGAATTCTACTATCACTAAAACAGTTCTTACTTTAGAGATGAACAAAATCTTCTTAAAATTCTTCCTGAACCGACACCGTCAACCTCTCAGAATAGGAGAGAGTTTCATTACTTTCCTTGTACACACGGCCCAGAACCAACTTCAGCTGGTCCTCTCTCCCTCTCTTTCCCTCTCCTGTCTTCAAATAAGTTTCATACATAGAGAACTCAAGGTTCTCAAAGAGATAACATTGTAATTGCTTCTCTATGGGACTCAGGAGACCGTGATGCATTTTCTGGTTTTGCAAGAAAGTGTTTTCCTAATGATGCTTGGCGGAGTCCCTATGTTCCTGAGGATTCTTCAAGAAGGGGCAAACTCGGGGTGAAAGAGTTGTGTCTGCACTCTCCAATCCCACCTTATTCTACCCCAAAAAGAATGACCCCATTTGCATCTTTTACACGCAGAATTTATAAGTAAGATGCCATGGAAATAGTTCACTGCTAAAAGTAAGGTTGAGGCCAAAACGAAAGCAAATATACCAAACCACTGATTATAAGAGTAGTGTAAGTGAAGGAAAACAATCTATTCTAGAGTTGCCCTCTATGGCAAACTCTGCTTCTGAGAAATTCGGGGTTCCTTTAACACACGTTCTCAAAGGACACTTGCCATTTTCCCCTGTGCACTCCCAATGTGACAGTGGATTCTGGAACATAGTGAGATTTCTGGAAAATAAATAGATGAAGTCTTCTCTAACTCCTTGTTTGGGGCCCAATTGACTTTGTAACTTTCTCCTAGCCTCATGAGAGTCTCCACCATTATGACCCACACTTCTCAAAGCCTTTCACTGGCTATTTCCAACCAGGCATCACTCCAAGCCTCCACCAAATCCTACTTTCTTTCCTTCTTCCTTATCAAAACTAACTGGCCCTGGGACACATTTACTCATTTCTACATGACTTAATAGTTCATCTGGTAACCAATTTGACCCAGAGTGGTAATGGCTTGGTAAACAACCAACTATTCCTTCAATTATTTGCATAACCACTGATTAACTTACTCAACTACTATTTATCAGGCTTTGCATTCCCAGAAAATTTTTAAAAATTTAAGCAATTATGTTTGGTCAGTGGAGTGACATATTCAGTCAGGGAAGCTCCACATGGCACCCCATGAATCTCTGCTACTTACTTAAATAGAGAATTTATGAGAGTTTGTGGCATTATGATCCTTGTTCATGTGTTGGTGAGGGGATGAGAGGAAAGGGTGTTTCTAGGCAAAATAAAGTCTTACTCTGACACTAACTACTTGGGTAGTTATGAACAAGTTGCTTCGACTGTACAATCTCAGTTTCCTCACCTGTACAATGAGTGGCCTAGAGACAATTATCTTTAAACACCTTTATAAATCTTTATTTAGTATTGCTATTGTCATTTTCAAAACGAAATATCTCCTTTTGCTGTCTCCTTCCATAATATACCTGCCACTGTTACAAGATGTCCCTTCATCTACTACCCCCAAAAAGGAATAACTAATAAAAACTCATAAATATATTTAAAAGATAGCTTTTTATAGTCAATTGCATTTATTTAAGATATATTTATTGGGTTCCTCCTATATGTCAGGCAGTCAAGACAGACATAGCTCTTACCTCCCATAAATATATTATCCCGAAAAAGTAATAAAGCACTATGTCATATATGGTTATTATACATTTATTGTTAGGAACCCATAGTGGACACCGTTTAAATAAAGTGTCCTTACCTTGTTACAGCCCTCTACATATCAAAATGCTTGGCTTACGTTAGTGTCCTCTATCTTATTTCACTTAAGGACTATCCCATTTCAGTATTTTCATAAATATGTCGCCTATGTAATGAAAATGGGGTTCTTTTGTCCCCAAAATTCTATTATGAAGATTTTCAAACGTGCAAAGATGAAAGAGTAAAATATTGACCACCTGGAAGGGCCCCTCTTAGATTTTCCATGCAGCAGTTTACTATGTCACATTAGGATTTATCCACCTCTCTACCTATTCATTCAGAAGATAGAGATTTTAGTAAACGATATTATGAATGGAATTAAATTTAAACATTATAATAAATTGTTTGAGATGATTAATAGTTTATCTTTTGCCATTATATATCTAAATAAGGGAAATAGGAATATGTTTTGTCCACTATATTTTCTGCTCTAGTTAAATCATAAAGAAAAATTGGCACTACGGTGTGACAATATCCGTAATTTTTCCATGTCTGAAGGCAGATTTTCTAATTCCTTAAATGGAGGATTGAATATGTTTTTTTAAGGGCAGTTTTTATAAACTCCATTTATTCAAGACATATATATTGAGCTCCTCCTCTGTGCCGGGAAGTCAAGACAGACACAGCTCTTACCCCCCAGGAATACATTGTCTAGGAAATGTAATAAAATAAAACTGTGTCCACACATAATTACTATACACTTACCATTAGGAACCCCACAGTGGACACTGTGGTGCATGGCCCAATCCCCTTTCAGGACCATAACACTCATTTTCCTGACTGCCAGGAGTTTTGATGGCTGAAAACTGACGGCTGAATCTTTCTTTGGAGCATGCCCTCAGCAAGCCAAGAATTACCCAAGAATTGGTCCCTTGTGTGGGTGGGGGAAGCTCACATTCAAATCTCATCTCTCTAGGAGTATAAGGGACCAGCCCTCTTGCCTCAATGGGGACCTCACTGAAGGGTCATCCCGGTTTCAGAGCTCCCTATGAGTTCACCTGAAGTCTTTACTGAGAATGAATCAGAGCTCCACTTTATCCAAATTTATTCCCTTCACTCCCCCATGGGTATTGACTCCAAACGACTCCCTAACAAACTATCTGCAGGCAAACCTCCATCTTAGAGTCTGTGTTTCAGGCAATCTAACCTAACTGAAACCCACTGCACTAGAATGAGTTCTTTTTCTTATTAGAATTTTCATTTGCATAGCTCCCACATTGTCACAACTAATATAGTGAGTGCATTATGTTCATTACAAATGTGTGTAGTCTTAATTAATTTCTATAGTAGGAACTATTATCAACCTCATTTCACAGATATATCATTAGAAGTAAAAGGTTCAGTTACTTGACCTTAAATATACAGATTGCAAGTGGTAGAGTTAGGATTTGCTCCAAACCTTGCTGGTCACAAAACAAGACTTAGCAGATCGAGAAGACTGAAATCATATCAAATACCTTCTGACCGTAACAGTATGAAACTAGAAATCAGTAACAGGAGGGAAACTGAAAAATTGGCAAATGTCTGGAAACACAACAATACACTCCGGAATAATCAATAAGTCAAAGAAGAAATCAAAAGGGAAATTTAAAAAAAAAAATCTTGAAACAAATGAAATTGGAAACACAACATACCAAAACTTATGGAATGTTGCAAAAGTAGCTCTCAGAAGGAAGTTTATGTAGTAAATGCCTACATTAAAAAAGAAGAAAGATCCTAAATCAACAACCTAAATTTATGCCTCAAGGACCTAGAAAAAGAAGAACAAACTAAGCCCAAAGTTAGCAGAAGGAAGGAAATAACAAACATCAGAACAGAAATAAATAAAATAACGGGTAGAAAAACAATAGAACAGATCAACAAAACAAAGAGCTGGTTTTTTGAAAAGATAAACAGAATATGACAAACCTTTATCTAGGCTAAGAAAAAAAAGGAGAGAAGTCTCAAATAAATAAAATCAGAAATGCAAGAGGAGACATTACAACTGACATCACAGAAATACAAAAAATCATTGGAGACGACTGTGAACAGTTATATGTCAACAAATGGAACAACCTGGAAGAAACATACATTACTAGAAACATACAATCTACCAGGACTAAATCTTGAAGAAACAGAAAATCAGAACAGACCGATAACTAGCCAGGAGATTGACTCAGTAATCAAAAACTCCCAAAAAGAAAAGTCCAGGACCAGATGGTCCACTGTTGAATTCTACCAAACATTTAAAGAAGAATTAATACCAATGCTTCTCAAATTGTTCCAAAAAGAAAAGAGAAAAGGGGGGAATATTTCTAAACTCATTTTATGACACCAACATTATCCTCATCCAAAGCCAGAAAGGGATATTACAAGGAAAGCAAACTACATGCCAATATCCCTGATGAATATGGAAGCAAAAATTCTCAATAACATGCAAGCAAACTGAATTCAACAGCACATTAAAAACATCAATACACTGTGATCAAATGGGATCGTTCTCTGGAATGCAAGGACGGCTCAGATATGCAAATCAATAAATATGATGTACCGCATTAATAAAATGAAAGATAAAAATTATATGATTATCTCAACAGATTCAGGAAAAGCATTTAACAAAATTCAACAACCTTTCATGGTAAGCACTCAACAAATTAGGTATGGAAGGAATATAGCTCAACAAAATAAAGGTCATATGTGACCAATCCATAGCTAACATCATACTCAACAGTGCAAAGTTTCCCTCTATATCAGGAATAAGACAACAGTACCCACATTCACCGCTCCTATTCAACATGGTACTGAAAGTGCTAGCCAGAGCAATGAGGCAAAAAAAAAAAAAAAAAAAAAAAAAGAAATAAAAGACACCAAACCAGAAAGAAGTAAAATTACCTTTCTTCCCAGATGAGGTGATCTTATATAGAGAAAATCCTAAAGACTCCACCAACAACTGTTAGAACTAATAAATGAATTTAGTAAAATTTGTAGAAAACAAAACCAACATAAAAAAATCAGTTGTGCTTCTACACACTAATAGTGAACTATCTGAAAAAGAGGGGGAGCCTGGGTGGTTCAGTCAGTTGAGCATCAGACTCTCGATTTCAGTTCAGGTCATGATCTCATGGTTCCTGGGATCGAACCCCATGTCAGGCTCTTCACTGACAGCACAGAGACTGCTTGGGATTCAGTCTCTCTCTCTCTCTCTCTCTCTCTGTCTCTCTCTCTGTCCCTTCCTCACTTGCACACCCATGCACGTGCACTCTCTCTCTCTCTCTCTCAGAAAATAAATAAACTTAAAAAAATAAAATAGAATAGCATCAAAGATAAACACTGAGGAATAAATGTAACCAGTGAGGTAAAAGATCTGTATACTGAAAATTGAAAATTTTCATGAAATTTGATGAAAGAAATTGAAAAAGGCACAACTAAATGTCAAGATATCCTAAATTCATGGATTAGAAGAAGTGATATTGTCAAAATACCCACCCATAGTACCCCAAATTATCTATAGATTCAATTCCATCTCTATCAGAATTCCAATTCCAATTTTGCACAGAATTACAAAAATAATCATAAAATTCATATTAAATTGCAAAGTACTCTGAATAGCCAAAACATTACTGACAAAGTAAAACAAAGCTGGTAACATCACACTTCTTGATTTCAATCCTTATTACAATGCTATAATAATCAAAACTATACGTCAGTATGGAGTAGAGAGCCCAGAAATAAACCCACACACATACGGTCAAGGGAGCCAAGACTACTCAATGGGGAAAGAATAGTTTCTTGAGTATCCTTGACCACAAACTGTAAATTCCTGGAATACATGTGGTAAAAGCTCTCTGACATTGATCTTGCCAATGGTTTTTTGGATACAATATCAAAAGTATAAACCAAAAAAAGCAAAAATAAACAAGTAGGACTACATCGAACTAAAAAGCTTCGGCACAGGAAAAGTAGCAACCAATAAAATGGAAGGAAACCTAAGAAATGAGAGAAAATATTTGCTAACCATCTATCTCATAAGGGCTTGATATCTAAAACATGTAAGGAACTCATATAGTAGATTAGCCAAAAAAAAAAAAAACCAACTGAAAACAAAATAGCGTAGATAACTTGAATAGATCTTTTTCAAACAAAGACATACAGGTGGCTAAGAGGTACATGAAAAGTTACTCAATGTCCCTAATCATCAGGAAAATGCAAATCAAACCCACCATGAGATATCACTTCACACCTGTTAGAATGGCTATTATCAAAAAGACAAGAAATACCAAGTGTTGGTGAGAATGTGCAGAAAAGGCAACGCTGTGCACTGTTGGTGGAAATGTAAATTGGTATAGCCACAATCAAACCACCGTGGAGGTTCCTCAAAAATTAAAAATAGAACTATATGGTCCAGCAACCCTACTTCTGACTATACACCCAAAGGAAAGGAAATCACTCTCTCAAAGAGCTAACTGTACCTCCATGCTCTTTATACCATTATTGACAAGAGCCAAGACATGGAAACAATCTACGTGTCTATCAAAGGATGAAAAGATAAAGAAAATGGGATATGCATACATAATGGAATATTATTTAGCTGTAAAAAATCTTGACTTTTGTGACAACATGGATGGACCTTGGGGACACTATGCTAAGTGAAATAAGTTAGGCAGAGAAAGAGAAATACTGAATGTTCTCATTTATATGTGGAATCTGAAAAAGCCAAACTCATGTAAATAGAGAATAGAAATGTGCTGGCCAGGGTTCAGGGGTTGGGGGAAACGGGGGACGTTGGTCAAAGGATCCAAACTTCCTGTCATAGGATGCATAAGTTCTGGGGATCTAATGTCCAGCATCATGACTATAGTAAACAGTATTGCATCATGTACATGAAAGTTGCTGAGAATAATAGATTGTAAATGTTATCACCACAAAGAAATGGGTATTTATGTGAAGTGATGAATGTGTTACTTAACCTTATTATGTTAATAATTTTGCAAAAATAGGTATATCAAAGCATTACAATGGGCCTTACACTTAAACATGTTATATGTCAATCATAGCTCAATAATGCTGAGGGAGAAAAGATTATAAAGTCAATCTAGCAATCTGTGTCTTAGTCATTCTATATCTTATTATTCTCTAGATTTATTCAGGGATTAACTGTACCTTCTACTTGTCAAACTGGAGAGGCTTTCAATATCAAAGGCATGAAAGATGGTTGCTTCCCCCGTGCTGATTTCACAGTTTCCCCTATGAAATGTTGAAATGTTGAAAACGTTGCAGACAGAAGCAGCAGAGAACAATTGTAGCTAGCCTTTTGTGAAGGAAAGCTATGCAGGTAAGCAGTAGAGAGAAGGAAAGGGAAAGAGAAACTGGCAGGAAATGAAGGTGAAGCTAAAAGGAATTTAAGACAATGTCTGATTTAAATAGCGTATTGCAGCTGAGGACTCCAGAACAAAACATCTAGAAGCTTTGGGGCAGTCGGGCTATATAGTAACAATGTAAATGCTAAAATGAAAATGACATAATTTTACCAAACCAGATTTCCATGGAATCACAGGAAGTCTTTTAAGTTTTAATACTCTATATTTAATGATGTTTCTTGATGTATGGGAAAATCAATTTTCATTTATTCCCTTAAAAAAATACTCAAAGAGAAATTCCTAGAACTACTTACTAGGTGTGGCAGGTGAGATAAGGGGAACAGGGGTGCCTGGGTGGTTTAGTCAGTTAAGCGTCTGACTCTTGACCTTGGCTCAGGTCATGATCTCATGGTTCGTGAGTTTGAGCCCCACACAGGGCTCTGCAATGACAGCACAGAGCCTGATTGGGATCTTATCTCCCTCTCTCTCTGTCCCTCCCCTGCTTGCTCTCTCTCTCTCTCTCTCAAAATAAATGAAAATATACTTAAAATATATATATATATAAGGAGAACAGAAGTAGTTATTTAAAAAAAATTTTTAACGTTTATTTATTTTTTGAGAGACTGAGAGAGACAGAGCATGAGCAAGGGAGGGGCAGAGAGAGAGAGGGAGTCACAGAATCCGAAGCAGGCTCCAGGCTCTGAGCTGTCAGCACAGAGCCCGACACAGGGCTCGAAATCACAAGTGAGATCATGACCTGAGCTGAAGTCGGACGCTTAACCGACTGAGCCACCCAGGTGCCCCCAGAAGTGGTTATTTTAGAGTTTTACTGGGCTCCAGACGTTGTGTTAGACCTATCCTGTGCCATCTTTTACTTCACTTTCTCCGCATAAAATAGTAAGATCAGTATGAATATACATTTTTTGGTGTTTTAGGCTGAAAAATGTGTTCGCCATAGCGAATGCACTTAAAGTACTTCTATTTGTTAGGCGTTTACAATCTCTTTATGTTTTAATTCATTTACTCCTCAAAACAAACCTATGGGTGGATAACTACTATGGTCATCCTGAATAAAAGAGGTGAAGTAACTTGCCAGAGGTCACCCTGCTGGAGATTGTTGAGCTGGGATTTTAGTGTAGGCAGTCTGTGTCCAGAGGGTGAGCCCTTAGCCGTGACTCCTTACTGCCGCTTTTTTTTTTTTTTTCAGGAACAAATGTAATTCATCAGTGAAAAATCTGTTACCATAGGGGTATGAGTGACTCTTGCCTTTGCCATGGCTACAGTGGCCACAGAAATATTTATGGAGCATTTACTATGTGTCAAGTCTTATGTGAAGCACTTTACATGATTTTTGCTGTTCAGTAGAACCCAAGATTCCTTTTTTTTAAGTTAAAAGAAATGAATGTACCTGACACAAGGTGCCCTAGGGCAACATAGTTGAAGAAATTAACATGGTCTAAAGTGAAGGTGGGAGGTAGGGAGTGGTCTTTATAGCTGAGGTGGAATGAATTCTCAATTCAAAAGAAGACAAATTGGGATTCATTAAGCACTGTGTGCCAGTCCCTTTACCGGGCTCCTTTATAAGCATGATCTCATTCAGCATTATTAATCATTATGATTTCCATCTTATATATGAGAAGCTTGAGGTCTAGCCAAATTAGGTAACTTGCCCAAGGTCCAAAGGCGGGGGATAGAGTCAGGATCAGATCTGGTCTATTTGAGAGCTTCCAGCATTCTGCTGCCCATAAGATTTGGATTGGTTGAAAAATGACAGAGAAGTCCTAGAAGGGGGCTCCGGGATAGAAATAGACACGATGTCCCCAGGTGAGAGTACACGGGACATTTAATGAAAGCAAACTGTTAACGTAAGGTTCATAAAGGGAAGTACACATATGAAGGTAAACTGAGGTAGTTTGTGGCTGGCCCGGTTTTAGAGTTTCAGTATTTCATTCCAGATCTTATAGATCCTCTGAAATTCTTGAGTTGGAGTATAGCGTGATGAATATGATATTTTGGAAAGATAGAAGGAAGGAAAGAAGAATCTAAAAAATATGCTTAACCATTTTAGTAACAATATTAAGCTAGCGCATTATACATCTTTTTTGTTATGCATGCATAAATATTCTTCCACTTTTAAACACTTATGTACTCATTTCAGCTCCCTTCTCAAAGGAGGGAAACAATATGACACCCATCTTTCAGTCATATTCAGGCTTTTGACACTGACAGCACTATTCTCCTCCTTTTTGTCCCACCACATCTTACACCAGGACAGGTGTAACAAATAACTTGGTTATTTGTCTCTGGATCCCTGAGCCTAATTACTAAAACTTACTACTTATCATTTTGGCAATGTATAAAAGCCGAAGGCTCTCTGTAGCAGCATCAGAGGTACTTCCGTTTAACACGTTAGCACAGAGCAGGGGCGGATTGAAATGCAGCGGTAGGTTTCTGAGAATGCCAAGGTAGCGCCACTCTTCCAGACCACCCCCAGTTCTCTGGTCACGTGTGAGTTAGACCAGGACACAGGCAGAGACACAGGAATAAACTCTTCCATTTCGTCACCGTGAGGATGCGTTCATTGGGCAAGATGGGGCAGGACTGAATGAGGAACGATAGGTGGACAGGAAAGTGGGAAGCCTCTTTTTCTGTTACTGGTAAGTATCTCCCTTACCAATCACTTGCATCTATCTCTCAGGGCAGGAAAATACAGGCATGTCTCTTGTGAGGCATCTTGCCCTCCGCAGCTGTTGACCACGCCCCCTCTCAAGATAACGCCTTCTGAATCACCACCTGCCAGTGGATGATGGACCAGGCTCTGACTAGCTCTTTCTCTTCAGGATCAAGCAAATAGACATGTTCTGTGGACCAGACTCACTCTGAGAAAGATGGCTATGGCTTGGCCTCTGATATATTTTTTTTTAAAGTAAAATGATGCAAATGCTCTTGGAAGAGGTCTCCAAATGTACAAACAACATTTAATGTGTGGTATGTACACATGCGACCCCTAAATGAAAGATACAAAGAGGTCCACGACCTGTTATAACATTTTTTTTCCTCATTCAGATTCATCTAAAATGTGGACAAAACCCACGATGCCAAGTCATAGGGTAGCATTTTGAGAGTGAAAAAGAGCCATGGCGGATTTGTTACATCTCTGCCCCACATTTATAAAGTGTATAAGGTAAATCACAAGTGTCCCTTGTGTGGTGTTGTACCAAAAGGGTATAAACGTTATTTGGAACTCTACCTCTGTCGAGCAACTAGTTTAAAGAGGCAGCAGCACCGCCTTTTTGCTCAGAGGTAGTGCTTTTAAAACACAATGAACACCTAGGAGACGGGGAGAGTGTATTGATTGGCTTGAATGAAATCGACGTAATATAGTCCCACAGGTACACTTGTGAAATGACTTCATTAATGGCCACATGTACGGAAGAAAACCACATTTCTATCCCTTCCTACTCCTCCACTCACCTCCAAAAGAATAAAATCTTACAAACTTCTTGTCAGTTTGAAATCCCCAGTGCCAGAGAACTGCAATAAAAGAAAATGTGAGCAGTTGGTTCAATAATCTCCAATACTTCCTAAGGTACAGACACATGCAAAGCATGATGCAATTATTACAAACTTTTCTAACTCCCCTGTGAGAACTGGAGCCCGAGAAAATGTAATCACAAAGACCAATCACAAATTAGTTAAATAAAATACTATCAGCTGTGACTTTATCCTGGATTGCATCCTTTAAATCAGTTGCGCTAAATGAGATATTAGGAGAAAAAAATATTTTTTGGTAGATTTCCTATTTCCAAACTTGTTTTCATTTAATTTAGAAATATGTATATGTTATTAACAGTTGTTCTTTAGTCTTTGCTAAAATCTCTGAGTAGGGGCGCCTGGGTGGCTCAGCTGGTTAAACATCTGACTTTGGCTCATGATCTCATGGCTAATGAGTCTGAGCTCCTCATTTGGCTCTGTGCTGACAGCGTGGAGCCTGCCTGGGATTCTGGGTCTCCCCTGTCTTCTCTGTCACTCTTCCACTCATGCTTTCTCTCTCTCTCTCTCTCTCTCAAAAATAAATAAACTTTAAAAAAAATCCCCGAGTAACATAGGTGCTGTCCTCTCAGGTAAGTCAGATGAGACCTTCAGGAAGAGGCTCACCAGTTAGTTACTTGCTATCGGCAATAAAAATAAATAAATAAAAATAAGCTACCAAAAGATGGCGCTGTAACTCAGACAACTCTGATTAGAACTTGAACAAAAAAATATTATTTACTCAGCAGCCCTTTGCTGGAGTACTGTGAGATAACTTGAGTCCTGATGGGGTTGCTTTTATATAAAGGATAGAGAATCTGGGTGTGAGAGTTACACATACATGGGTTACAAGAGTGTCTATATTTTGTTCTTGGATGACTTCAGCCCAAGTTAATTAGGAGTCAGATTCTTAAGGAAGCTTCTAAGGGACTGATTCTTCTACAGAAAACAACTATAAACTGTGAACAAAATTCAAATCAATTGCCTTCATCCTCTGGAAAGTAAAACAAAAAATTAAAGTATATTTTGTAGGGGAAATGAAACTTGGAAGAAGTGACTGGCATGACATAAATTTTCATGTTTGTTATAGTTTTGCCTGTGGACGGACAAGAAATAAGATATGACAAGGGGCCACTAAATTTCTAGCAGGAAACCTGTCATTTTTTAATCCCACAGAATCAAACAGTCAGGGAAAAATCAGCCATATGAAAGTGAAGACAAAATCCTAGAAAGGAGAATGCCCCAGGAAAGAATTTTCAAATTCTGAACAAACTATGTCTAAGTCTCTGGCTATCCCTAAATTATGCATTTGTGGGAGAATTTCAATGTAAATTTTTGATAACATTATAGGAATATAACTAAAATTTGATCTGCTACCAACCACACATAAGACAGAGTTTTTAGTTTGATTCTAACCAAGCTGATTTCTGTTTCTTTTTTTTTAAATTTATTTAAGTAATCTCTACACCCAACGTGGGACTCAAACTCATGACCCTGAGATCAAAAATCACATGCTTCTCCAAATAAGCCAACCACATGCCCCTAAATAATTTGATTTCTAAAACAAAAATATCAACACTCTTTGGAAAGAGTCTTTCCAACATAATATTCACAATGTTAAGGCTAGAATCCAAAAACAATCAAAATATACAAAACCAAGAAAATATAACTTACTCTCAAGAGAAAATATAATCAAAAGAGGAAAACTTCAACATAATTCAAATGTTACAATTACTAAGTAATGAGTTCAAAACCTTTCTAACAGATATAAGGAAAGGAAAGATGTAAAGGAAAATATTATAATGATCGAAAAGACAGGACATTTAGCATAGGAAAAGAAAATGTATCCAAAAATCAAACAAAAATTCTAGAAGAGAAAAACACAACATCTAAAATAGAAAACTCATTGGCAGAATTGAAATGATTTAATAGCAGAATTGAGATGACTGAGGAAAGAGTCAATGAGCTTGCATTTTGCTCTTCAAAATATACTAACAAGAAAATAAAAAAGATAAGCCATAGAATGGAAAATCTCACATATTCTATAATATCATAAGTATTATATGTATGTAACTTGACAAAAGTTTTCTACTCTGAATATATGAAGAGCTCTTCGACCTTAATAAGATGAAAATAGGCAAAAGATTTCAATGGAAACTTTACAAAAGCAGACATAGAAATGGCCACTAAGCACATAAAATAGTGCTCAGCAGAATTAATCAGGCAGAAATTGTTAATTAAAGCCACAGTAAGATACACAACATTACAAGATGGATAATACCAAGTGTTGGCGAATGCCGAAGCAACTAGAGGCTCACATATTGCTAATGGGAATGCAAAATGACACATGCTTTTTGGAAGTTTGTTTGACAGCTCCTTCTAAAGTTAAATGTGAATGTATAATATCCCATCGTACATTCTACATCGTGCATTCTACAGCTATTCAATTCCTAGCTATTCACCCTATCACCAATAGGTAATAAAAACCTATTACCACACAAAACTCATATGCAAGTGCTCATGATGTATCTATTCACAAACACTAGAAAGGACCTAAATATCCTTAAGAAGCAACGAGAGACACAAATGCAGTAAGCATGTGTGATGGAATATAATCAGCATTAAAAGAAATGGACTCCTTTTTGCCTAACAATATGTAAGAATATCATAAAGTATTATACTGTGAGAAAGAGGCTAGTTACAAGAGTGCGTACTCTATGACTCCATTATATATACCCTTCCGGAAAATGAAAACTAATCTACATTGACAAAAATATCAGTGGCTGTCTGGAGATGGGAAGGGAGGAGAGGTTGGCAAAATTAAAGGTTGATGATGGTCCAGAGAGAGTGAGAACTGATCTCATACACATCATACATCAGTGTAGGCTTTCTGAATGGCAACTTGGCCGTAGCTATACAAATTGAAAATGAACAGAGCCTTTAACCCAGCAATTGTACAGCTAGAAATATAATTGTAAAATTTTACCATTATACATTTACAAAGATGTTCATTGAAGAAGAGTTTGTAACACCACAAATTTGAAACAACATACATGTGAGTCGATAAGAGACTAGTTATATAAAGTATGACACATAAATGATGGAATCTTATTTAACCACATTTTTAAAAATGTGGTTCATCAATACATATTGACATGAAAAGATCACTAAGCTATATTATTAAGTAATAAACAAAAACAACAAGGCCCACAAAATGCATATAATCTGAATAAATTAAAAGAGATCTATACACATGGGGGAATGTATGTGTGAGTGTATGTGTATGTATATGCATACAAATATATTGTATGAACAGAAAATCTTCCAGAAACACATATGCAAACTGTCCATTATGGATACTTTGCTATAGTGGTACTGACAGTAGGAGAGGGGTCTGGTTTAAGAAATAAACATATATTCTAAGTCACAGAGTTTTACTCCTAAGTTGTCTTCAAACAATTTAAATACTTTTTTTTTTTTTAACATTTACTCATTTTTGAGAGACAGAGAGAGACAGAGTGTAAGCGAGGGAGGGGCAAAGAGAGAGGGAGACACAGAATCCGAAGCAGGCTCCAGGCTCTGAGCTGTCAGCACCGAGCCCCATGTGGGGCTCAAACCCACAGACTGCGAGATCATGACCTGAGCTGAAGTTGGCCGCTTAACCGACTGAGCCACCCAGGCGCCCCTTAAATACATTTTAATTTTACTTTTAAGTCTTTAAGCCATATGCAATTTATTATTGTATATGCTAGCAAGTAGGGATTCCGTTTCATATGCATAACTATATTCAGGAATATTATATTTTTGTCACTCAAAATCTCTACAGAGTTTTAATTTTTTAAATATTCTTGAATCTCTTTTTTAACTTCTAGAAGCTCTTTCTTGTGTTTTAACTTTTAAAGACAATTTTATTCTTGTTTTATGGATGTACTGCCTTATTAAATCTTCTTTGAGAATACTAATTAAAATTATAAAAATGTTTTCTTGGGTCAGGTTGTCAGTCTCTTTATTCTGATCCAGGCTTTCCTCAAATGTTCTGTCTCCTTGGCAATCTAATCATAGGTCTGAATGATGGAAGAAGCTTGGCTGTTAGCTGCGGGGACTTGGGTGGAACTTGTTAAGGCAGGCTTCTCAGAGAGAGAAGGTAGGGAGGAATCTATGACGACTCTGGTGCCCATTCCACAGGCAAGAGTGGGAAGGGACTTCTAACCATTCACATTGTATATATCTAAGGTTCATTCTGATTTTGTTGTTGTTTTGTTTTTAAGAGAGAGGGAGAGTGAGTGCATGCATGCACATGCACAGGGGCGGGGCAGAGGGGAAGGGAGACAGAGAGGGAGGGAGGGAGAGAGAGAGAGAGAAATCCTAAGCAGGCTCTATGCTTGGCACAGACCCCTATGTGGGGCTGGATCTCAGGACCATGAGATCATGACCTGAGCTTAAATCAAAAGTTGGACGCTCAACAAACTGAACCACCTAGGCGCTGCTATTCTGATTTTTTTTGCAGAAAATATTCTCCTGATCTTTTGGTCTGGGTGTAATTGTCCAGGTGCCTATTTTCCACTTCTGCAGGATATATATGGAGGTGGGAGTTGCCCGTTCAGACTTTTAATTATCTCCCCTCATTTTAGCCACATACTTCATTTCTGCTCTATGTAGTGAATCTTTCTTGGGATTCTGCTGAGAAGACTGTCTTTTCCACTATTTTGGAGCTCCTGTATGCATTCAAGGTAGTGGCTTCCTCATTTTTGAATTACAGTAATAAACAGATGTCTTTATCCTCTATAGCTCTCCTTTCATTCTCTTCATTCTTGTCAGTTTATCTTAGCTTTATACCTTTTACCACAACTTTAATATGAAGGGATGGGAGGTAAATGCATTTTCTCATCTAATCATCTTTACCTGGCAGCCTAAGAGCTAATTTTTGACCAAAGAAAACTTGGCAGTCATCTTACAGAGGGTCATTATGTGGCGGTGAGAAGACATGAAAAGGAAATGTGAAAGAGGTTTTTTGAAATAAGGGATGGGAGCAAAAGAGAAACGACTATTGCATTGGGAATGTTGCTAGAAACCCATGGAGGGACAGTTTGTACTGATGAGAGGAGAAGTCACATTTTTAAGTGTATGATGTGTTAATATTGTCCATCCATGAATGGCAACTGTAAGCTACTACCTTTGTCCCTGAATATCAGCCCATTCTCTTTATTAAACACCTTACTTTGAATAATTCCAGGCATTCGCTACCTTTCTTTAGATCTGCCAGCTATGGGTCTTAAGATTGTTTTCCTATTTTTATTTTTGCACAGTCTATGGACAAATGTACCTTATTTCCAGGTTCTACTTTGTCCACTGCTACAATAAGGTAAGCCGATCTGACATGGCTCGGGACCCCTCTGTCCTCACCTTTCTGTTAGAACCCCCACCGCCCACAAGGTAAAGAGGATGGCACTCTTATCCTTCTTGTCCCAGCCCCACAAGAGAGAACAGAGGAATGAGTGAGGTGGTGGAGAAAGAGTGTTTATAGGGGTAAATATATCAGACTAATAACGTGATTATAATCTCCTTAAGGGCCTTACGAGGGTCTAGTATTTCTTTATACCCTTAAGAACTTAGCAAACAGAATAAACCAATTAAGCAGAATTCAATTGAGGGGAGCATTTTCTAAGTCTGTAGTACTCAAAGCACCTGAATAATCCTCTCGGCACACCTACAAGGAAGGCAATTATAAATGCTTCTCATCCCAGTTACTAAAAAAGGCAGAACACACGTTCTCTTATTTACAGAGGTTACCTCATACATCCTGTTCCTGGTTTTAGCCAAGAATGTTAAACAACCCTTGCTTCATTTTCACTCATTTCTTCCACAGGTATTTATGGAGTACCCACCATACGCCAATCTCTGCTGTAGGCACAGAGGATACAACAGTGACTAAAATGAACAAATCCTTGCTCTTGTAGGACTTACATTGGGTTGGGATACCATGTTGCGTTTGGTGATCCCCATGACGCCTAAATGGCAGGGTTTTGATTTTTTTTTCTTTTTTAAGTCAAATTATTTAAATTCTTCTATTTTGGAGAAAAAAGGATTCATTGATCCCTAGACAGAGAAGAATCTGTAAAACCATATGTGCCTCTATAGAGAAGAATCCATGGAGAAGAATGGATAAAACCATACTCACGGTCACAAGTTGTGGGGCTTTCCACACCAAGCTGCCAGGGCTGGGGACTTGGGCCAAGCAGACACCAACTCTGCTAATGTGGGCACCAGATCAACACCCCAGAGAAAGACAAAATGCTGAATGAGGCGAACCATGTCTATACGTTCCACCTTTCGGGCTGCTCAGGGTTTTTAGTAGAGAATCAACCACTCATATACCTTTTGCAGATGTCTACCTACTACAATACAGAGAAAGTCATGCTTGACTTGGAGTGTTGCTCACTTCTCCACACAGCACAATATGCAACCTCATCTTGAAGTACAGTGATTGAAAGTGACTGTAAGACCACAAGAATAGCCAAAATAGTTCTTCTATCCTACTAAAGGTTATATGATTTTTGTCTCTTCTTTGTATCCTTACAAACATTGTCAATGATTCTGTAACAAATCTACTCTGTTGAACAAATTAAATCAGAATTGCTCAACAAACAGCCTTTCTTATGCTGCAGGTCTTACACACTTCCTCCTCCTCGGAAATGTCCGTGTTTAAAGAGAACCAATTACATACAAGTAGAAATACTTTTCCAAAAATCTTACATTTTTCCTCCATATCCTTTTAATTTGTGCTTGTCATAATGTAGCCTACAGCAGTTAACTCATAAAATGTAGTCCCTCTACAAATTACACCAAGTAACTTTTATTTTTATATTTATTGTGTTTACCTTAAAAATATGAAACTATAAATCACAAATAATAGTTCTCTTACTAAAATCGAATGTCATCCTGTTCATATGGTTTCCAACCATGGAAGAAATAAATAAGGAGAAAGAAGGAAAAATGAATCAGATCTATACAGTGTGATGCATTCACTTTTTCCATTTGTCTTATCATGTCAGCTCATCCCCTGCAAAAATGTTGCTATTAAATTGTAAGGAGGAATATCCGTCAATATAATCTTGGAGGCAACTACAAACCAATTTAATCAACTGAGAACAAGAGTGACTAATAAACTTCAATGAGCATTAAGAAGCTGTTCAAGAAACAGAATAAACATTGATGTATTGCTTGAGAATATGACTATCGCTTTCCTGAAAAGTCTATTCATATCATGCTCTTTAGATGTCTGAATTTTGGCAGCAGCTTCCAGAAACCAAGTGGAGGTAATCACCCAAGCAGAATGTAGTCATTCTGTCACCCACAGTGGAGGAGCAGTCAGGACTTGAGGACTGGTGTTACGTGCAGAACAGATAAAAGAACAAGAAACAGAAGAGAATGAAAGCTGTTGAGGACATGTTCTCGCATCTCTCTTTGCTTGCTGGTTCACAACCATCTGTTTCCTGTCTATAGGAAATGAATAGTGCAATTAGAGTGGGAATTAGATGGGGAAAGGGAATAGCTTGCGTGTTCTAGTGTGTTATAGTTAGAATAAGTTTCCTCCTGTCTTAGATACTAGAGGATGTGATTCTCTTCCATTCTACCATACTCAGAAGCAAAAACATTATATCTAGAAGGTTGTATAGGTCTCTATGAGGTTCAGGACTTCCAAAAGACACCTTAGACTAGTGAACACTTGGGATCAGATCATTGGATGGAATGGGATTCCCCAAACATGCCAGACTGACCACAGAGACAATGTGGTTACTGAAAGAAAATCCAGTAAAATGAAGAAAAATTCTGGCAGACCGGACCAATTTACAGGTCAAGGCAGAATTTACAAGGAGACGGTGATTTCAAGTATGGCGTAAGACCATGATTCCCACTGCGCCGTCTCTCTTCCCCGTGGTATAGGAGAAAAATGAGGTATAGAGCAGCTTTCCTCAAACTGTAGAAAACATACGAATCAACGGGAGTTCTTGTTAAAATGTCTATTCTGATTCAATAGGCTGAGATAGGATGGAGGGAAGCTGAGGTTCCGCATTTTTAACACCTCCCAGGTTCTGATACCCAGACTCCACTTGGAATAGCAAGGGTCAAGACAATTGTTGGGTAACTTAGGCTGTCATGGGTGAAAAGGCTGCTTATAAAGAGCAGAAGGGACTTTCCTTGGTCTGAAAGAGAGAAGAACAATAGTCCAACAGTGTGATCACCAATGCGCAGGATGACCACACCGCCAGGGGCAGCCGGGAAGCGTGAAGGGTAGTTCACTGCAAGTCTGTAAAAAGCAAATGGTTAAGACTTCAAGACTTAGTTTAGCATGAGACTGACTCGAGTTAGAGCTTTGCAACCCTAGGCAATCTGTTCAACATATCTGAGACTATTTGCTCCCCTATGAAATGTGGGCAAGAGGTACCTACTTTCAATGGATATTGTGAGGATTAAATGAGATAATGTAAATGTAGTCTTGCATCTACTTAGTGCACAGGAAATTTAGATGTTGGTTATCTCCCTTTTGACTCTCAGCTCCATTTCCCTTTCCTGCCTCAAAGAAGTATTACCCAAACTCTCTTGCCAGCTAGTTTGTGATTAGCCTCTGCTAACCATTGGGAGATACTGGTGGAAAAATAAAAGACAGGGGAAGGGATAAGTCTTTCTTCCTTCCTTTGCTTCTGTCTCTGGAAGTGGCAGCAGCAGAATCCCCAAAGCCTCAGAAAGATGGGCTCATTGATTCTGATTGCAGCAGCTGTAACATGGCAAGCAACGGCAGATGACTGCCAGGTGCTACATTTGTGGCATGTTTATGGCAACTGTAACAGCAGAAATAAACAACTCTGGGCTCCAGAAGTCTCAGCAGCAATTCCAACAGCATCAGCAAGACTGGGCTCCGGGGGTCCTACGGAGTCAGCAGGAGCACAAACTCCTGGCTTCCTGCAGAGCAACAGCGGTGGCGGTTTTTGACAATAGCTGTGATACCAATGACGCCCTGGCACCCTTAGAAGCACAGCCCGTGTGGGTTCCATGAAACAGCACTGACTCTATTGTCTCCTGAGCTCTAGAGGTGTCCTAATCTAGATATTAGTACCTCTCAGGCACTAACCTCTGAATAACATCTCACTCTTTCCCTCTTTGATTCTCTGGTCCTTCCAACACTTTTATGTACAATTCCATTTGTTAAATTCCTTCTGTTTGAAATAACTAGAATGACTTCCATCTTCCTGACTAGACTGACAGCTATCACTATTATGGACAGTAACAATTTTGGGGGGCGGGGAGTAAAGTGAGCAAGGGGAGGAACAGTGGCTACTGAATCTTTGTCTATAGGAGGTGTGCACCTGAAAACACGTTTTTATTTCCTCTTCAGGTATCCTCCCTTTGAAACACACACATTTAGATATCATAATTCCAGGACTTCTGGTTTTAATGGTAGAAATTTAAAATCAAACGTATGATGTCAGATTTAAAATAATAGAGAGATTGATGAATAGAGTTGAGGAATTGTCTCATAAATAAGTGATGAAAAAAATTTTAAATAAAGGAAATTTCAGAACTAGCCAGGGATTCAAACAGGCAAATAATGAGAGTTTCAGGGAGAGAAAACAAGAAAAAGGGGGAGGAAATTATAAAGAAATGATATAAGAAAAATTGGCAGATCTGAAGGAGTTAATAGTTTATAAGAGCTCCTTCAGAGCACAGATCAAAATGAATGAATAAACAATCATATAAGCAACATCAAGTCACATCATTAAACTGTAGGAAATCCAGTTAAAGAGAAGATTCTGGAATCTTGCATAAAGAGAACAAATCGCATACAAGAGTGAGGGATTATAATGATATTGATCTTCTCAAGAATAACACTGGAAGCTGGAAAACAATGGAATAATACATTTGGAAGGTGAGAGGACAATAATTTTGGAAATTGTAATAATTTTATATAATAGCTATTATATATAATGTAATATTTATCATTTTATGCAGATAGCTAAATTATAAATCCAGAATGCGACTATTTTTTGACACACAAGATCTCAAAATTTGTTCTTTCTATTGGTATTTTCTAGAAAGCTCCTAGAGGTTGTACTCCAACAAATCCAGAGAGGAAAATAAGAGAAAGTAACATTGGATCTAGGGGAAATTTATTATCTTAGTTTGTACTGTCCAGAAGCGGACTCCAAGATAGGGATTCAGTGCTGCTGGGGGAATGAAGGAAGTGAGACTGGAAAGAAAAGGCAACTAATGTGGGGCACACTGTCAAACAAGGTGCCATTGTGAGCCACCAGAGCTTGATTCTCCTGGAGAAATTCTGAGACACAGTGTGAATCACACGACTCAGAGTTATCCCACCTGAGGGATGAGGAAGATTGGTTTATACCAATCTTGTCAGACATTTGTTTATAGCTCTTTCCATGGGATGCTGATTTTTTTCTGCACTTCCTACCTGCTTATGTCAGTGGGCAAAGCAGGCTCTGGGGGACAAAGTCTTCATGGAAAGAAATGTAGGTGCTAGCAGCTAGAAGTTGGATGGACGTGTACTTAAGTGCAAAGGGCACTAGCAGTGACGCGTATCACTTCAAAACATGTTCTATTGCTGAGAATGAGCCATATGGTCCCACCTGGATGCAAAGGAGACTGGGATATGTAGCCCCTGGCTGGGGAGCCACTTTCCCCCTGATAGTTTTACATCATGAATGATAAGACGGTAAGGAAAATGTAAATCACTGGTGAACATCTACCTTCTGCCGCTCGTGATTTCTGTTTTTACCTCCTGGGAGCCACTAACAAGAACAAGTGTCACTGGGAGGTTTGGGATGTCTTCCTTGCTATTAGTTTTTCCCTTCCAAATGGATTCTGTTTCATTAGAAGGTATAACTAATGACATAGCACTTATCACCCTACATTCTCGTTAGCCCCAAGAATAGTGTCTATGAATCTCAGAAACCCATTCGATTCGGCAAATATTTGAGTCCCTTCGATTCTGGAAGCCTGCAAATCATAAATAGAATTCTCTGTCCCCTTCTAAATCCTAAATGCTGGGAACTAATAATGCCAAGGAGTTTCTGATACTACTGCCATACTATATTTAGCTCTGTGTGTTTCAGGACATTTTGTCTGACGTAGGTGATAACTAATGATCAAAACAATAGCCTGATTTTCAGCAAAGCACCTAAATTCTCCTGTGTGGGAAATCTACTCATCTGCCAATATCTGGATCAAGTGTTATCTCTTGGCTGAACATGGTCTCAGAAATTCCAAATGCAATGACCAACTCCTTTCTGAGGGTCCCCACCATATTCTATACAGATCCATAGAAAAGGAATACTGGATTGTATCTCAGTGGTAATTTTGCCTCTGAATTTTCTCCAGAAGTATATAAACTCTTCCAGGGCAGAAAGGTAAAAGTTCTTCACTGTATCCTGAGCACCTAGCATAAAGTATACATAAAACATGCTTTCATATGGATTATGAATGACTTATATAGGATTCACCAGTTTCTTCAATCTTTATAACATCTGGAATCAACCAGTGGCTATTAAAAATTTACCTAGGGCTGAGGCACCTGGGTGGCTCGGCTGGGTGTCCAACTTCAGCTCAGGTCATGATCTCACTGCTCGTGGGTTCGAGCCCCACGTCGGGCTCTGTGCTGGTAGCTCGGAGCCTGGAGTCTGCTTCGGATTCTGTGTCTCCTCCTCTCTCTGCCCCTCCCATGCTCGTGCTCTGTCTCTCTCTGTCTCTCAATAATGAATAAGGGTTAAAAAAAATTTATTTTTAGGGGCGCCTGGATGGCTCAGTTGGTTAAGTGTCTGACTTTGGTTCAAGTCATGATCTCATGGTCAATGGGTTCAAGTCTTGCGTCAGGGTTTGTGCTGATAGCTCAGATTCTGGAGCTATGCTTCAGCTCCTGTCTCTCCCTCTCTTTCTGCCCCTCCCCTGCTTATGCTCTGTCTCTCTCTGTCTCTCAAAAATAAATAAATATTAAACAATTATTAAAAATTTACCTAGATCTCACTGGACATATTCTTAAAAATACTGTATTTTTAAAGGTCTTTTGTAGATGTCTATAAAGAATCCCCTTTGTAAGCCATTTTACTCAGTTTTCTAGCACCATCCATGTATGAATATTTGATAGTAATTGATAATTAATGGTCGATGATGGATAATAATGATGATGATTATCTGGGGTAGCCAGCTAGTAGGTGTGTACAGAAAAATCACTCGATCAACATTAGTGATGTACTGGAAAAAGCACAGGATCTCATGTTGGAGATCCTATGTCTTTACACATCTCTACCACTTAGTGGTTACTTGGCCATTGCAAGCCATTTAACTCTCTCCAGTCTCTATTTCCTCTTCCAGAGAATGCAGAAGTTTACTGTTTATACAATTGTGGTAAGAATTGCAAAACTGTAAATATTTTTTTAATTATGTAAAAACTCCTCAAACGTATTTAGCTCCTCTGCCGAGAGTTAAACCAAGAAATTTATGACAAGATCTCTTTTAGGAAGCTTATATTTCTGTTATAAATCAACACAAGAAAGACAAATAGCCCTTTAGGGAACTCTGCAAAGGGTATGAGCTATCAGGTTATAGGAAAGATATACAAATGGCCAAAGCCACATGAAAATACACATGATCCCATTCAAAATGTTTAAAATGCAAATCTAAACAATTAAATCTATTTTACACCAATATATTGGAA
Source organism: Panthera leo (assembly GCF_018350215.1). NCBI lineage: Eukaryota > Metazoa > Chordata > Mammalia > Carnivora > Felidae > Panthera > Panthera leo. The sequence continues at coordinate 140,840,017 of NC_056687.1, read as the reverse complement.
AAGTATTAATAATTTTATAATACCTAAGTGTCCAAGAAGATGTGAAGAAGGAGCCATGCTTAAACAATAGTGAAAGAAACAAATCCTTGAAAATAAAAGTTGACACAGCTATAAAGTACCAAAATTTTTATTCATTGTATTTGTATTTCTTTTTGAGAGAGAGTGAAAGAGAGAGAGAGAGAGCGCACATGTGCACAGCGGAGGAGGGGCCAGGAAGAGGGAGAGAAAGTATCCCAAGCAGGCTCCATGCCCAGCCTGGCGTGGGTCTCCATCCCAAAACTGACTGTAAGACCATGACTGTGAGACCACAACCCGAGGCAAAATCAAGGGTCGGATGCTTAACCAACTGAACCACTCGGGTGCCCCAGTACCAAAGTTTTTAAAATTATGTACTTGTGATCCACAATTCTACTGCTGCAAGTTTACCTTATGACGATACTCAGAAATAAAGACATATGTCCAAGTTTGTTCATAATATCATTCATAACACATGCTGCTAGCAATTTAAATGCCTACCAATGTCTTAACCAGTGACACTTAACCAGTGTCTTAACCCAATGAAATTGATTTCTTGCTCATGTTACAGCCCAATGAGAATGTCCTAGTCAGGAGCAGGGGAAGGGGTCAAGGTGATATGCTCCTTGCAGTCCATCCAGGCTGATGGAGCCTCTGCCACCACCAACGCCTGGTTTCCATGGTCATTACCATCCAGCTGGCACATGGGAAATGAGGGGAGGCTCACACGTGGATATTTCTATGGGCTGTATACGGGAGTGGCACACATGACTTCAACCCTCATTTCACTGGCTAGAACTCACTCAACTGGCCACACTTAACTCTGGGGAATACTGGAAAGGTAGCCTGGCTGTGAATCCAGGAAGGAGAGGAAATGGGTTTGATGATGAAGACCAACTCCCAAGATGTGCCTGATGGTTTAAAGCCAGTTCAACTTCCAAAACAGAGACTTAAGAGGAAAATGTAATGTACAGGACAGCATATGAATGTGTATGTGTATGTATATATATTTATTTCCCGTTTCTTTAGATTTTTAAATACAGTTTTAGAAAAGCATGTATCGGTATGTATATTCTGTTTTCGAAATGAACATTCAAGAAAATAATGACTGATTATTTTGATGAGGGAGACTAAGGCGGTAGTGAGGAAAGAGAATTTGTTCTTTGTGTTGTACCTTTCTTTGTGGTTAAATCTTTAAAAATAGTGTGTGCATGATTTCTGTTTCAAAGGGCTTTAAGCATCGAGAAAAGAAAAAAAAAATGCAGTTGTAGATATATTACCACTATATATGTCTTAGATAAAACATGATTCAGTGATAAACTGAAGCTCTGTTCCACCTATGGAAAATGTTTCTTAAAGTGTGGAAAAAGTGAGGGGCACCTGGGCAACTTAGTTGGTTAAGCGTCCAACTCTTGACTTCATCTCAGGTCACGATCTCATGGTTCAGGGGAGTGAATCCCAGTTGAGGCTCTACACTGACAGTGCAGAGCCTGCTTGGGATTTTCGCTGTCCCTCTAGCTCTGCCCCTCCCCTGCTGGTGTGTGTGCTCTCTCGCTCTCGCTCTGTCTCTCTCCCTCCTTCCGTCTCAAAAAAATGTGGAAAGAATGAAAGAATAAATTAATGAACAAAATGCATAAATAATATGAAGGTAATAGAAATTCAACCAAGAGAAGAACCAGTAGGTGCTATGGTTGTCATGACTTGAAAGATACAGGATATACATCGGGTCTTGAAGTATGCGTTAATTTGGAATAATCAGCTTTATGTATACTAGAAGAGCTTTATGTATACAAGAATATTCAAATAATAGGAGATTAAGAAAAGAAAAGAAAAGGCACAGGCAGCCTCCTGTATTTCTAGAACCATTTTGTGTTCAACAAAGCTTACATTGGCTTTTCTCGGTCTGTTCTTTCGCGGATTTTAGAACATTATATCCTGCTGTGTTGTTTTATTCTTCTGGCCCTCGATATGGCCCCAAGATTTTTCATTCTTGTTCTGTTTTCTGGATACCAGCTCATTTGTTATTTCTCAACACTCCCTGGGTTTCTCCTACCTCTTATAAGAGATTTCATGCTTTTATGGACGTCATCTTTCTGTGGCCCATTACCAACAAAGGGCTTTGGGATTTCTGCCTTCACTGCTTTCTCATACCTCCAAGCCTCCTGCTTGTAATCATGTGAGTAATGCAGTTTTACTGATGGAGGTATATTTTCCTTCACTCTAGAAACCTTTGTTTTGTGTACCATAGTTAAAAAAATATGTACAGAGTTATGACGATTGTATTTTATCAGCCAGAAGTAAGAACATTATATGAGGAGGAACAGGTGGCTTATAAAAGATATTATACTGCTTTCTGCTTTTGCTCTATATCCTGCAGGTAAACTGACTGATATTTTAATTTCCTCAGACTCTTTTGAAAGCTCTCTAAATGAATGTTCTGAAGAAAATATATAACTTTGGTTATCATACTTTATGGTTATTACTGTGTACACATTAAATGTGAATTAATGCAATAAAACAGTGCATTTCACATAAAAATACTATGAATTTCACTGCTGCCCCTGACATAGCACATGTATCAATGTAATTATGGGTTACAAATCTTTGTCAAGAGAGGGAGTAATATTTACTTGATATTCACTTATTGTAAGAATTCGGGACAAGTGATGCACTTTGATACGATACTTCTACCTGAGCTGTTCCCTTTGCCTGACGCTCCCTCTGTAAAATTAGCATTTGCTTTAGACTTCGTTCTAATTTGATAGCAAGTGGTGGCATGGGATATAGTTAGCAAAGACTGGTACCAGTGAAAATTCACTTGCCACTAAATATGGATGAGTAATTCTCATTACTGAAATTTAAGGAGATTCTGCTGTCTTTCCCAGCTATCGTCAATTTTAACAAAGTATTTTATAGTCTTTTTTTAAATATGAAATTCATTGTCAAATTGGTTTCCATACAACACCCAGTGCTCATCCCAAAAGGTGCCCTCCTCAATACCCGTCACCCGCCTTCCCCTCCCTCCCACCCCCCATCAACCCTGTTTGTTCTCAGTTTTTAAGAGTCTCTTATGCTTTGCAGTCTTAATATTATACTAGATAATAAAACAATATGTACATTATAGCAAATGGGTAGATGTTAGCTCTATCTACAAAGAGCACTAACAATTAGTAAATGCATTCACAGAGGTTCAATTTGGAACTTTCATAGATTTGTCTATTAATTATACTTTAAATGAACTAGATAAATTTTATTAAAAATCAATAGCATTTAGGGGCACCTGGGTGCCTCAGTCGGTTAAGCATCTGACTCTTGATCTTGGCTCAGGTCATGATCTCAAGGTTCATGGGGTTGAGCCCAGAGATGGATTCCGGGCTGATAGCAGGGGCCTGCTTGGGATTTTTTCTCTCCCTTTCTCTGCCCCTTCCCACCACTCTCTCTCAAAATAAATAAATAAACTTTAAAAAAAATCAATAGTATTTATTAGCAAGTGAATTTCACACATTTTGAAGGAAGAAAAATAAGCTAAAGTAATACATAGATTCATGAACTAGAAGATTGCCTTTAAAGATGATTATCTAGATTCAAATTCTATATATGAAATAATTTCTTCATATTTCCTATAGCACTTAGGACCAAAAGTAGGTGCTGATAAGTATAGACTGTCATGATTTCTCAGAATTTCTTACTCTTGCTTTCTGCTACAGCTATAATACACTGCCCAAACTTAGCTACCATGGATCTGAATATGAGAGTGCATATGCGTGCATGTCCCACAAGCAAAGAACTATAACATACTTGCACCAGAATCTGTTTGCTCTGATTATATGTTTCTACACATAAGTCATTCCCATATCCTTTATCTTTGCTAACAGAACATTCTTTGTTCGGGAATTAAAAGGAGAAGACTTGATTTCAAGGAAGGCGCTCCCAGTCCATGGTCTAGGAATGAGGGTGAGCCCAGTTTGGGATGATGATCAGCCTAGCACCTTGACATTGTTGAGTCTAGAATTAGCTACTTGCCTCCAGATTTCTTAGTATATGAGAAAAGTATGACTTCTTTTTTACACGTTATTCATAGTTTTGTTTTTCTGTTATTTTTTGTTATTTGAGTGCCTATTAAAACTTTATGGTCATTGCCATAAATTGAAACTAGTCACATGAGTTGTGTGATATTTTTTCATCAGTATTCAGATGAGTCAGTTTGGATGTGAGTCTGGTTTCAACAAGTACTGGGGCTTTACCAGTTACATATAATAAAGGGGGAAGGAAACAAGGATGTTCAAGGTGTTTGAAAAAAGAGAGATTATAATGACAATTTTGGAATCTAAGCCCGATGAAGAGGAAGCTAACCTGGGAGGGATGTCATATGAGGTCATATTAGGTCTTCATGAGATTAGAGAACTCATGCAGGGGGCATATTAGAGTACGCATATTAGAAATATAGGACAAGGTGGTTAAACACTGGAGTGCTTGAAATGGGAATAAGAAGTAGGGCCATTACTGATAATGAAAAACCGTTGGGTATGACTCTGAGAGTGGTGGCTAAGTGAGGTGGAGCAAAGGACTTTGGAGACGTCGAGGTCAAAACCCAAAGGGAGGGGCACCTGGGTGGCTCAGTCCGTTGAGTGTCCAACTTCAGCTCAGGTCATGATCTCATGGTTCATGAGTCCGAGCCCCACATCAGGCTCACTGTGGTCAGCACAGAGCCCACCTTAGATCCTCTCTCCCCCTCTCTCTTGCCCCTCCCCCACTCGTGCTCTTTATCAAAAATAATAAATAAACATGAAAAAAACCCAGAAAAATCAAACTGACATCAAAGAGAACTCTCTCTCTCTCTTACACACACACGTGCACGCACATCTGTGATCTCATTCATATGTGGATAATATATTTAAATATCCATTTGTCGTCTTCTCTTATATCCATTTTCCACCGTTTTCTCTCTTGTTTTCCACCCATGGTGGCCGAAATGTATGGACTACATCACTTCTCCTCCCACTTGGGTTGACCAAAGGAAAGTGGAGGGGAAACCAAAGTTGGAATATTTATCCCCTTCACCATCTCTTCCTTACTGTGGTTCTGGCAGGGGATAAGTAGCAAGGTTATAGCTCTTGATGGAGGTGGTGTCCTATTTGCAGCTCTGAGCTCCCTTCGGGTTCCTAAAATGCTTCTCTCTCGCTGTTGTGCTTTCCATCCTAGGGGTGGCAATGGTCTCATGTAGGGTTCTTGACCATTCCATGTTTGTTCTCTTACCCCACCCAGCTCATGCCCCTTAAAATATGTCCTTCATTTAGCTTTCTTCAATTAAATTTTGGAGTTTGTTACATATCTCCTTTCAGTACCTAGACTATGTCAGCCAGTTTTACAACCTGTATTTACAGAGTAGTGAATAATTGAAAAAAAAATAGTATGTTAGGGAAAGTATCAAATAATGAGATATTAAACAATATTTTAGATTCTAATTAAACTGCAGAGTTTTCAAACCTAGAACTGTCCTTAATAATCAACACCCAGTTTAAATGCTTCATACTGCAAGTATTTTTTTCTCACTACAGAAAGTTTAAATGACTTACCCATTTGGAAAATTTGAATCATGGAGACCAAACTCCATTTTAATTTGCTCAGATGACCCTTATGGAACACGAGATTTCACAGCCTGCTTGTTCCAACCTGATTTTAACTGGAGAAATAAACTATGTTACATATAAAATAGAAGTTACAGAGGCGCCTGGGTGGCTCAGTCGGTTGAGTGTCCGACTTCGGCTCAGGTCATGATCTTGCAGTTTGTGAGTTCGAGCCCCGCGTTGGGCTCTGTGCTGACAGCTCAGAGCCTGGAGCTTGCTTCAGATTCTGTGTCTCCCTCTCTCTCTGCTCTTCCCCTGCTCATGCTCTCTCTCTCCCTCAAAAATAAACAAACATTAAAAAAAGATAGAACTTACAAAAATTTCAAAACTTGCTCAAAGAAGATACACCAAAACTGTTTATCTTTTAACTTACCTAATTTCTATAGCAATTGTCCATTTGATATATTTGTAAAGCACATAGATTCATCTTTAAAGATCTCTAAAAATTTCTATCGTTTATCACTTCACAAAAGTAAAAGTGCTTACAGATGATTTTATAAAGGTAATGTCATATCATCCAGAAGCCCATGGGCAAGGCCTAATTACATGGGATGCCAGGCACCTACTTTGTTTTTTTTTTATTTTTACATCTTTTTCTTTGTCACTCTAGTGCCAGAAGTATACTTCGTTATTATTTCTGACAGTCACAAACACTAAAATTTACCTTACCAGTGGTTAAAAACTCCACTCAAGGTTATTATATCTTTATAGGAAATACCTCTCTCTATAAAGATAAAATTCTGATAGGAATGCTCACATATACTAGGAGACAGAAGAATAAATACCATGAACCTTATCTTTTCTATTTGTACAAGCAGCAGAAAATATTTGATGACAAACATTCTTATTTCCATTTGTCACACAATGCTTTTAACAACATATTATCATCAGCTCATATACCAAGAGGTTGCCATTGATGTTATGTGTCAGGAAGATGCTTTTCTGATGACCTTTAAATACCACAATCCCAAGTGATGATGCAGAGTGACTTTCTTTTATTCTAAGACCTTCTTTAAAAAATTCAAATGCTTTGGGGTATGTCACTGGGCCAATGATGCAGTGTTATATCTTTTGCAAGATGTTAGAGGAAGGAAAGGCTGTTAAACCTTGAATGTCAATCGTTACCTTTTACTAAGCTATTTTTACCGTGTGTATTTGTAACATTTTTCTTTCACAGAGCACAAAGAACTTTGTACAAAAGAGTAAAAAGGACCCCAACACTGAAAACTGTAGAGAAAAAATGAGATGTGTATGTGCGGGGGTTTCTGGTAGCTAGCTGTGCATCGGTATAAAACTTTTGGAAAGGAAATTATCCCCTGTGCTGCTGGCAATGAGAAGAAATTTTAAACTAGTCTGTTTCCTCTGTTAGGTACCATACTCCATGCGTGAATCTGTGACACTCATTAAACCACTGCACACAGATCAATTCCTTATACCTCCAACAGGTGACCTTGATGTTAAGCCAGCTATTAGTATATGCATACCATGTGGCAGAGGCTATTTCCTCCATTTATACAAGCCAGATCCTGGGGATAACAAGTGTATTTTATTTCTCCAGAGTTCCTAATTCTCATCATATATCTGTAATAATACAGATAAAGCTATTACCCAGAATTCCTCCCAGGAAAAATACTGTATTTGGAAAAGATCCTTTATTAAATGACTTAAGGTCTAAACCCAAAAGGCATACTGGAGGCAATGTATAGTCCACAAAATGTCTTCTAAAAAGTGGAGAGGAGGGATTTTGATTGTTGAGCACTGTGGTCAGTGGGTCTCACACATGAAAGCAGAACAGAATTGTTTCACCTAAGAGGGAAGATATTAAGTGCTGTTTGAAGAAAATTCAGATAACAATAGGGACCAAGCAAGACAGTTGTGTAGTGGGATTGGTGCAGACTGAGTAATGTAATATAAATACAATTTTAATGTACAAGGAGAATTCTTTCTAGTCTATGAAATCAACGTGAAATTTTACATTACTCAGTAATGATTTTGATGTGACTGGGTCATTCAAGGAGAATGTAAATAATAGTAGATACAAGGCAAAACCAGGTACATTTCAACATTTGGTATATTTTAGATAAAGAGAGGGATTCACTTCTTCAAGGACTTTTTCTCTGCTTTCCTATGTTATGCAAAAGTGTTGGTTAGTCTTTTTCTTCTTTTCATGATGGTGCAGTGCAGTATGTCTTACAACCTTTTATAGTCAAAAGACATAAAAAGGGCACCTGGGTGGCTCAGTCAGTTGAACATCTGACTCTTGATTTTGGCTCAGATCATGATCCCAGGGCATGGGATTGAGCCCCGAGTCAGGCTTTGCACTGAACATGGAGCCTACTTAAGATTCTCTCTCTCTCTAAATCTCTCTCTCTCTCCCCTACCCCTTTCCCCTGCTGATGCTCTCTCTCTCGGTCTGTCTCAGAAGGAAGGAAGGAAGGAAGGAAGGAAGGAAGGAAGGAAGGAAGGAAAGGAAAGGAAAGGAAAGGAAAGGAAAGGAAAGGAAAGGAAAGGAAAGGAAAGGAAAGGGAAAAAGAAATGAAGAAAAGAAAAAGGACAAAAAAATTAACACTTTTTATTCTGTGGAACAACCTTATCATCTTTTTTTAAACAAGCACAGCTGTGGCCCTATTCATCTAGCTCTGTAGAAACTCATTCTCCAATAACAACTGCTGTCTTCTCAGGGGCTGTACCTATCCTAGTATGAACCTAACTTTAGAAATTATCCTAAAATTATCAAGAAACTTCTAGGTTCCCCCTTGGGTGTAGAAATCTGGGAACATCTATATTCCCAAGCTTGGCATGAAAAAAGTGCCAAACACACGGCAAGTTCCTCACTTTTCTTGAACATATCAGAAAGGTGATGTTTCTGGAAACCAATCAGCTGAAATCTAATGAAAGACAAATGGGGAGAGGTGAGGCTTCAGTACTTGTTTACCTGGACAGATGCATCTGGACACTGGTAAGAAGAATGAAGCTAGAACAATTAATGGGTTTGTAGAGCCTGAGTAGGGGGTGGTGAGAGACTGTTGGGGCCATAGAAGATGAAGATATAAAGGAGTTCCTTCTTTTTTCAAGATTTCCTCCATCGACTCCATTATGATCTCACAAAAATGACTGGCAAGTGTCCCAAGGAGAGGAGGCCTTGCACTGAGTAATGTCCAAGGCCTAGGAGAGGAAACAACAGCCACTATAGGAGAAGCACATGTCTAACCCAAACTCCCTCTCTGTATCTTCTATGGAAAAAAAATCTATCATCTATGAAGTGAAGCCAACACCCTCACCATGAGGGCAATGCTGAAAACCCACTGCAGCCTGGGAAAGGAAAAAGAAACTAAAGCCCCCTACCCTTGGGGACATATGTGCTGGCTCTAGAACTACAGTTGAGGGCTCCTCTTGAGAGGAGACCAGCAGACACACTGCCTGCTATGATTGAGACTGAACCACAACATGGACCACCAAGCATAAATTGAAAAGCAACAAAAGAATACCGCGGGAGTAGTTGAAAAAATACGGAGACAGAGAGCCTCTGAAGCACGGTACAAAACAAAGATCTAAAGCTGGGGATGAAGCAGATATTAAGTAAAACTTACTGGCAAACCAGCCCCCCCCTAAAACAGAAAGTATGGTTAAAGGAATTTGAAGCCTGTGGAGCATTGAGAGTAACAACAACAACAACAAAGGGAAAAAAGCTGGAATACATTTCAATTCCTGGCTGGGTTAATTTAAAACATGTGTTTTTAAATGACTATAAGGGTGGGAGGGGAAGGCCTAGCAGGAGGAAAGGCATCATGCCCATTTGCAGGCCTAAGAGTTATTTATCTCTTTATTGTCCAACAAGAGAAGTCCCTTTTTCAAAAACAAAAAAACAAAACAAAACAAAACAAAAAAACCAAAAAATGTAACATAAAGAAAGGCAAGACAAAACAATACATTGCCAAGAGACAAAGCAATCAACAGAACCAGACTTAGAAATGACGCTGATGGGGCACCTGGGTGGTTCAGTTGGTTAAGCGTCTGACTTTGGCTCAGGTCATGATCTCACTATTTGTGGGTTTGAGCCCTGCGTCGGGCTCTGTGCTGACAGCTCGGAGCCTGGAGCCTGCTTCAGATTCTGTGTCTCCCTCTCTCTCTGTCCCTTCTTGGCTCACACACACACACACTCTCTCTCTCTCTCTCAAAAATAAACAAACATTAAAAATATTTTTTTTTAAAAAAGAACACACATAACAAAATAACTGTGACACTGACCTATGCAGAGTTCTTAAATATAGTGCCAAAAGCATGAGTCAAAAAATTTTTTGAAAACCAGTAATTTGTACGTATTAACATGAACACTTTTTGCTCAGCAAAAGGCACTGTTAAAAGAAGGAAGAGACAAGCCGTGGAGAAGGAGAAAATATTTGCAAACCAAACTACAATTCTGACAAATAAATTGCATCTAGACACTTTTTTTAACTCAACAGGAAGAAATTAAACGATGTATTTAAAACTGGACAAAATTTCTGGACAGACTTCAGTGTAAAGAAGATATATGACATAAATACATAAAAATATGCTCGATATCATTAATCACGTTAGGAAAGTGCAAATTAAAAATCACACTGATATTAAATCATTGATATCACAATGATATTAAAATAGCCAGGATTTTAAGTCCTTAAAACGTCAAGTGCTGGTAAGGATGTAGAGTAACTCAAACTCTGATGTACTACTGAAAATTGGCAAAGTCATTTTGGAAAACAATTTGGCATTTTTTTAAATGTTTATTTTATTTTTGAGAGAGAGAGAGAGAGAGAGAACAAGTGGGGGAGGGGGACCAGAGAGAGAGGAAGACAGAGATTCTGAAGCAGACTCCAGGCTCCAAGCTGTCAGCACAGAGCCTGACGCAGGGCTGGAACCCACCAGCGGTGAGATCATGACCTGAGCGAAAGTCAGACGCTTAACTGACTGAGCTACCCAGGCACCCCTGCCTCCAACTTTTCTAAGGGCAATTTCTTCAAAAAAAAAAAATTTTTTTTTAACATTTATTCATTTTTTTGAGAGACAGACAGAGAGAGAGCACAAGCAGGGGAGGGGCAGAGAGAGGGGGAGACACAGAATCCAAAGCAGGCTCCAGGCTCTGCACTGTCAGCACAGAGCCCGATGAGGGGCTTGACCTCATGAAATGCAAGATCACGACCTGAGCCAAAGTCAGACGCTTAACCGACTGAGCCTCCCAGGTGCCCCTTAAAGGCAATTTCTTAAAATGTAAACATATACTTACCAATGATCCATTACACCTACTTCGAGGCATTTTCTCCAAAGAAATAAAAACACATACATTCATAGGGCGCTTGGGTAGCTCAGTTGATTAAGGGTCCGACTCTTGATATCAGCTCAGGTCATGATCTCACGGTTCATGAGATTAAGCCCCATGTCAAGCTTTGTGCTGACAGCAGGAGCCAGCTTGGGATTCTCTCCTTCTCTCTGACTCTCCCCAACTAATGTGTGCGCTCTCTCTTTCTCTTTCTCAAAATAAATAAGTAAACATTAAAAAATGTACATTCAAATAAAAACCTATATGTGAATGTTTATAGCAGTTTTATTCCTAATTACCATAAAGTGGAAACAATCCTGATCTCCTTCAAGTGATGAATGGATAAGCAATATCTAGCAATAAGAGGTAATAAATTACTGATACATGAAAAAACCTGAATGAATCATGAATACATTGTGCTAAGTGACAGAAGCCAAACTAGGTGGCATAAGGTAAAATGTAAAAAGAACTGAACACAATTATTGTATTCAAGGTAATATTTTTCTCTTCCTAACTAAGGTTTGGGCTGGGAATTCTGGAACTACTTTATGAAAAATCAGAGTTGAACAAATAACTAAATATACTTTAGGCTTCTCATTGTCGAATGAAGTTAAAATTAGGAATGGGGAAGCTAAAGTGAACTCGATGTTGTTGGATTGAAATGGGAAGTATCAATATAAATTCTTGCTTATTACTGTTATCGTACGTGCAGATAGGTACTGAAATGGATATAGATGCGTGTGTGCTCACAGATTAGCACACACACACAGTCTAACTCTGACTGCTGAGAGAAGCTAGAAGCAGCTCCACCTGACTAGGAATGAACATATCTACCTCCCAGATCTTGGTTTCTAAATAAAGGTTTCAAGACACCTTAGTATGTAGTTGACTCAGGTCTGGGTTTCAGAACACACTAGATAAGCCTGGTGTACCTTGTGTCAGAAATTAAGTAAGTGCTTACAAAAAGATAAGCTATGTAGAAAGGGCCCAGGAAACAGGAAGAACTCTCAAAGGCCAAAGCTGGAATAATTTGAAAAAACAAAACAAAATATTATTGCAATATAACCTATAGAATAAATATCGACAAAGCCACACTGATGTCGGTAGGTAAACTTGGAAGTAAGCTTGTAGGCAAGTAAGTAAGTAAGTGGAATAGCTCTTCTTTGCAGAAGAATTCCAATTACTAAGTGTAGAAGGAATGAAGAAAACTGAGAATATTATAATAGACGAGGTCCCCTGATGAATGCTAAAATAAGGAGGTGAACATTTGATCAGATGCAGGGATCTCCATAGATCACTATGTATATCCCCCAGAATAGTTACTACTGACAAAGGGGAAAAACAGGAACTTTACAGTGGGGATACCCCGCAGATACTATTTTAATCCCGATGAGGAAGGTTCACATCGTCCATAATAAAACATATTGACCTCCTATATTCCCTTATATGATGCACTGAGAAGAGTATGTCATCTCCGTGCTACTCTTGCCCACGAAGTCTGTCTACTTTCTGCCTTCTTTATCTTTCATGGATTTTTAGTCTTTCTAACCATAATTCTATGCTCAGATTAGTGCCATTTTCTCATAATTTTTTTTGTCCTAAACACATGCTTTTCAGCTTTCACTTTTAGTTGCTAACTGCTTAACCTTGGTTTGTCCAAGATTTACTTGACAGTAAATAAAAGGTGAGGAATGTTTATCTCTCATTTTCTCTCTTTCTTCTCCCCCCCCACCCCACTTTCTTAGTAGTAAATTACAGTGGTTAAGAGCAGAACTCTAGTGCCCTCTGCCTGGGGTCACACTGGCTCAGGCACCAAGCCTGGTAATTTTGCAGGTGTCATTGAATTTCTTCCATTTCCTCATCTGTGAAATGGAGATAATAACAGTACCTATCTTACAGAGTCATGTGAGGAGTAAATGAAATAATAAAATTAAAGCACTTCTTTAGAAAGAATAATGTCTTGAACATGGCCAGTCCTTTGTAACTATTATTACTTATTTTGTACCTAGGTCCAGAAAATTAGACTCCTTTATCCAATTTGGATAAATCCACTTTCTCATTTACTCCCTCCATTGATACTCAACATGTCCTTATAATACTCACTCTTCTCTAGCAATCATGCTACCCTGTTTGATATGTTTTTGGATATTATGTGTATATAATAATATAATATATAATATAAAAATATATTTTTTTCTAGAGAAACATCTTTTGGGATGTGTGTGTGTGTGTGTGTGTGTGTGTGTGTATCTGTATGTGCGTCCTTGATGTATGTATACCCTGGGTTAAATTTTTAAATAATGGAAAGTACAGAAGATATATTTTAATGTTTTTAATATGTATGGACATTACAGTGTGCTCATCTTACTCGATGGTTTTCAACTCTAAAACCACCTGGGGAATTTTAAAATATCGATCCCCACTCTAGACCAATTAATTTAGGTATAGGGGCTTAGGCACTAAGAATTTTTAAAATTTCCTCAAGTGAGCAGCCAGGGTAAGAACCACTGACCTAGATCATTGTTTCTAATTGCTCTATAGCATGCTTCCATTGTCATTCATTCATTCATTCATTCATTCATTCATTCCGTGGTGGTAGATGCCTCAATTTCTTCCTGTTCTCTACTCCTATACGTAACGCTATAAAAAGCATCCTCATACATGTTTTTTATGGGCCCAGAGTAGATTTTTTCTGAGTTATATACGCAGAGGAGAATTACGGGGTTGTTGAATCTGTACATCTGACTAAATAACATCAGGTTTACTCCAGGATGTGTGCACCAGTTCATTCTTATACAAGAGGGCATGATGAGTCTATCTTCCTCACAGCATAAAATTCAGAACGGCTTCATGTTTAGGCAACTTCTGTAGTCAAAAGGGGCTCTGTACTTGACTTAACGCTCTCCTATCACCATCTGGAAATTCTTCCATCATTTTACCTTTGAACTTGTGTTTTGCAGGTGAAGTCAGATGGGATAATGCAGCACGCATGTGAGCAGAGGAGATACACCCAATGGCAGTCGGCACCGGCTGCATTCAGTAGTGGTTGACCCGCAGCCCACACGGGTATGCACTCGGGCCCACGACTGTGGCATAAACACAGCAGTGTGAGTGGGGCGGCTTGGGCTGCCCTGGGCGCCCAAGAGTCAGCTGGTCCAGACTGGTGGCAGAAACAGCAGCAACCAAGGTGGCAATGGTTCTGGCAGGGGCCAGGACCCCAGGAGACAGAAGGAAGTCTGTGTGGGAGCCCCGCCCTACAGCCAGGCCCCCATCGATGTGCTTTTTGTCACCATGGATTAATTTCCACTCTTGATTATTTTGCACAAATAAAATCACACACTGTGTTCTCTTTTCTGTATGTGGCTTTTTTCACTCAACATAATTATTTTGCAACGCACCCATATTGTCGTATCTTTCAATAGCTCTATGACTTGCTGTTGCATCACACGAATAGACTGTACTTTGTTGGCCCATCCACTTCTTGGTAGACATCTGAGTCACTTCCAGGTTTTGGTAAGAACAAGTAAAGCTGCTGTGAACATTCATGTGCAGCGTTTGGGTGGACATACATTTTCGTTCCTCTCGGGTAAATAACTAAGAGTGGAATGCCTGAGTCACATGGTAAATATATATTTAGTTTCTGAAGTGACTGCCAAAGTATTTTCCAAAGTAGGGCTGTATCTGCCTGCAGCCCTAGCAGCAGGGTCTGAGAGTTCCGGTGGCTCTACATCCTTGCTGACGCAGGGGATGGTCACCCAGATTCCGATGGCTATTGAGTGGCATCACATCGTAGTTTTATTTCTCATCTCTATGATGACCGATTATGTTGAGCATCTTTTCATATGTTTATTTGCTATCTCTGTATCTTCTTAGGTGAACTGTTTATTCAAGCCTTTTGCCTCTTTTTTACTGCATTTTTTTAGGACAAAATACAGAGAATTTTTTTTTTATACATTCTGGATACAAGTCCTTCAGCTGATATATGATATGCAAACATGTTCTTCTAGTTTGCGGCTTGTCTTTCCATTGGCTTTTACTCCGAATGAGATGCAATCCCATTTTGGGTTTGAGTAGAGGGGCGGCTGGTCTAAGTTCCATTTAGAAGATCATGTCCTCTACTGTGTTCAGATGGATAAGGGGGAGGGAAAGGCTTAAGTAGCGAGTCCATTTATACAGTTAGGATGCAGCTGTAATCATCCAGATAAGAAATGATAGCTTCCTGGACTGAGCCAGTATCACTAGGAGTGGAGAAAAGTTGGATTCTAGATATAATCTGTACTGGCATCCCAAGAGTGGCGTGGTGGAGGCCAAATGCTCCAGGTACAGGCAATAAAGTGGGGGAATTGTCTATAGAGAATTCAAAAATCACATTAAAACGGACTCAAAGTGAGTCTGCTTTTTGTTGTCACTATGACCCTGCAATTAAAAAAGTTTTTTTTAACGTTTATTTATTTTTGAGACAGAGAGAGACAGAGCATGAATGGGGGAGGGCCAGAGAGAGGGAGACACAGAATCCGAAACAGGCTCCAGGCCCTGAGCCGTCAGCACAGAGCCCCACGCGGGGCTCGAACTCACGGACCGTGCGATCATGACCTAAGCTGAAGTCGGCCGCTTAACCGACTGAGCCACCCAGGCGCCCCATACCCTGCAATTTTAAACAATGCCAGTGATAAAATACTTCTCTGAGAAAAAAGTCCTTTGTTATTTCAAATTCTAAACAACTGTCCTAGTCCACCTGAGTTTTGATAATATGCCTGTGAGCTTTTCAACGTTGAGTATTTTTAAAAATATTTTTTAAGGTTTATCTTTATTTTTGAGAGAGAGAGAGAGAGAGAGAGAGAGAGAGAGCATGAGCTGGGGAGGGGCAGAGGGAACGGGAGACACAGGAGGTGAAGCAGGCTCCAGGCTCTGAGCTGTCAGCACAGACCCCGACGCGGGGCTGGAACCCACGAACTGTGAGATCATGACCTGAGCTGAATGAAGTCAGACGCTTAACCAACTGACCGCCCAGGTGCCCCATCAGTTGAGTATGTTTTTATTTCTTATCCTTTAATAAACATTATGTGTCAGAAGGAAGTTATTTCAGAGAACTCTGTGACACAATTGGGCTTCAGCAAATGTGGATGGACTCAGCTGTCTGCTCTGGTTTTGAAAAGACACCTGCACACACATTTTAAGAACCACCTGTGCTCAATTCCGAGTCCTTCCTGTATCCATCCCTGGGTGGGACAGTGGCCCACCTATTCCTGCAGTTAAACAACAGATCGGAAATAAACAAAAGTGCGGTGATTATAAAGACGAAAAAGCAGAACTTGAATCACTTCAATTCGGTCATTCGGCGTGACCACTTGAAGTTTTTGCGTTTAACATTTCTGGGCTTTATTGCGAAATGGGATTCTATCTTGAAGACTTTTGTGACCACTTGTGCGCTTATTAATTCATGTAATTTAAATTTATGAGGTGTTTTTTAATCAACTATGAAGGAAGATGAGCAAATCAGGCTCTACTCTACTAAACACGAATAGATGAAGAAAATCAACTTTGTTGAAGGGACTGACGAGTTTGCCAAAGTCGAGACAAAACTTCATTAATGCAAAAAATATACATAGATATAAGTTCTTTGTCTTTTTCAGTCAATTGAGTAGTAGTAATCTATTTTTCCCTTTTTGTACTATAATTTTTGTTTCATTCTTTACTTTTTAACTTGTAATATTTTGGCACAAATTTATATATGAAGTTCAATGAAAGAAAAAGAAATCACTGCACTTTTTCTGGCCATTATTATTATTTTTACTTCATTATTTTTATCTTTTTATTTAATGACTATTACTGAAAACAATTTCGTCAGGAAGATTAGGGATGTTAAAAAGAAATCCTCCTTGACAAACTTCGGTGTGCCACTGAAATTTGAAATTAGGGCCGACAGCATTGCTTGGTGTGTGTGAGGTAAAGAGGTTTTCATTTGTTTGTAGGTATATTTTATTTTGTTTTGCTTTTTGCCTGAATAACTGGAAGGATGATGTCATTTAGGAGCTTGTGGAGTGAAAGTATAGGTTTGGTTTGGGGACCTGCCAATTTCGAGATGTCTATTAGAAAAATAAGTGTGTGTTGTGGGGGGGGGTGGCATCTGGGTGGCTCAGTTGGTTAAGCGTCTGACTCCTGATTTCCGCTCAGGTCATGATCTCGCGGTTCGTGAGATCGAGCCCTGCACTGAGTTCTGCACTGCCTGCAAGCAGCCTGCTTAGGACTCTCTCTCTTTCCCTCTCTCTCAGCCTCTCCCCCATGCTCTCTCTCAAAAGAAATAAATCTTAAAAAAAAGAAAAATACGTGTGGATGCTAAATATGCTGCAGATAGAGAAGTCTGGAGTTTAGGGGAGAGACCCTGCTGCACAGCACCAGCACATGGCTGGAATTTGAAGACAATGAGAACTCGAAGACACTCAGGAGAGGAGTAAACACGAAGAAGGAGGTGGTCTGGAGGTGAATCCTGTGCTATGCCACCATTTAGAGATTGAGCCTATGTGGCCCAGCATATGGTCATATTTTAATGAATATTCCACGAGTGCACAAAACAGGCATAGTCTCTTTTTTTCTTTTTATTCTGCACGTGCATGTTGGTTAATATCTGTCTGCTTGATATGTAAGTTCCTCGAATGTGTGTTGAAGTTTCCAAAGTAAATTTCTGATATACTTGCTTTACCCAGTGGAACTGTTATTTGTTGCTTTCTTTAATAGACGTATGTTTTAGGAATGGTTTTAGATTTACAGAAAACAAACTGAGGCACACAGAGAGCTCCCACATATCCCTATACACGGTTTCCCCTATTCTTAACATTAGTATGGTACATTTGCTATACTTAATGAACAAATATTGATACATTATTAATTAAATAATTCATTCAGATTTCCTTAGTTTTTACTTACTGCCTTTTTTTCCTCTCCCAGCATTCACTATATTCATTTGTCATGTTTCCTTGGGCTCCACCAGACTAATAGTTTCTCAGACTTTCTTCTTTTTCATGACCTTCACAGTTTTGGTGTCCCTCTATTGGATTTTGTCTCATTAGTCAGGGGTTATGAATTTTTTGGAGGAAGATCACAGCGTAAAGTGACATTTTCATCACATCACATCAACGTGATGCATGACTGTTGATATTGACCTTGATCACCTGGCCGAAGTAGAGTTTGTCGGGTGTCTCCACCGTACCGTTACAATATTTCTACAGAAATTATTTGGAATTATGTGATATTGTTCTGCATGGAATATGTGACTCTTCCTTTTGTTAGTTTACTCAATCATTTATTTATAGCAGTATAAACTCATGGATATTTATTTTATACTTGTCATAATAATCCAATATTACTTGATTTTTGTCACTCTAGTTCTTCCAGCTTTGGCCACTGGAGACTCTTTTACTTGGCTCCTGGGCTTCCTGACAAACCCACATCAGTGGGGGCAGGTTTCGTTTGTTTCGTTTTGGGGATGTTTAAAGCACTTTCTCATTTTGCGGCTCTACGTCTTGTATATTTCCTTCCCCATTCCTAGCATAAGTCATTTCTCCAAGGACCTTGGTTCCTTTTATGGAAGAATGCTAATAGAAGCCACAATCTTGGCACTCTGGATGTGATTATCACTTGGGATTCTCTCTCTGTATCATTTGTTGCTTTAAAAATTTTTTTTCTTTTAATTTTGTATTTATTTTTGAGAGAGAGAGACAGAGTACGAGCCAGGGAGGGGCAGAGAGAGAGGGAGACAGAATCCATGAAGCAGGCTCCAGGCTCTGAGCTGTCAGCACAGAGCCTGATGCGGGGCTCAAACCTGTCAACTGAAAGATCATGACCTGAGCCGAAGTCGGACACTCAACCGACTGCACCACCCAGGCATCCCTATCATTTGTTGCTTTTTGCATCTCAAAGCCATAGTTAGTTGTGTATATGCTCATGACGATTATTGCAGCCTCTTTATTTTTATTTTATGGTGGTAAGAACACTTAACATGAGATCTCCTCTCAATAGGTTTTTAAGTGTACAATACAGAACGGTGAACTATAGGCAAACAAAATTGTACAGAAAATCCTCGAAGTGATTCATCTTTCCTTAGTGAAAGTTGATACCCATTGATTAGTAACTCCCCATCGTATCCTTCTGGCAACCCCTGGCAACCACTATTCTGCTCCCTGTTTCTAGGAATTTGACTATTTTAGATACCTCATATGAGGAGTTATGCAGTATTTTTCTATATGTAACTGCCTTATTTTACTTAGCAAATGTCCTCAATATTCATCCGCATTTTCACATATTGCAGGATTTCTTCTCTTTTAAGGCTTGATAATATTCCATTGTATGTATATGTCACATTATCTTTATCCATTCCTCTCTCATTGAATTCCTCTCTCATCTTGAATATTATGAATAGTGCTGCCATGAACATGGAGTGCCAATATCTCTTCAAGATTCTGATTTCAATTCTTTGGATGCATACCCAGGAGTGGGAATGCTGGATCATATGGTAGTTCTATTTTAAATTTTGGGGGGGGAACTTCTATTCTGTTATCCATAGTGGCTGCACCATTTTGCATTCCCATCCATAATATCCAAGGGTTCCTTTTTCTCTACATCCTTATGAACACTTGTTGCCTATTTTTGATAACAGTCATGCTAACAGCTGTGAGGTAATCTCATTTGGCTTTGGTTTACATTTCCCTGATGATTAGTGACACCGAACATATTTTAATAAACCTATTGGCCATTTCTATGTCTTCTTTGGAGAAATGTCTGTTCAAGTCATTTGCCCATTTTTAAAATTGGGTTGTTTGTACTTTTACTTTGGAATTCCTGTATATCTGATACATAGATTGCAAATATTTCCTTCTATTCTGTATGTTGCCATTCACTCTGGTGATTATTTCCTTCAATGGGCAGACGTTTTTTAGTTTGATGTAGTCCCACTTGTCTATTTTTGCTTTTGTTGCCTGTGCTTTTAGTGTTACAGCCATTACTTCATTGCCAAAAACAATATCATGAAGCTTTTTCCCTATGTCATCTTCGGGAAGTTTTATGTTTAAACTTTGGAGTTCGTTTCTGTATATGACTTAAAGAAAAGATTCAATTTCATTCTTTTGCATGTGGATATCCAGTATTCCCAGTGCCTTTCTTGTTATCCTTTCCCCTTTGTGATTCTTGACACTAATTGTAACATCTTGATACACTAGTGGGTTTGTTGTTTTTTTTTTTTACATACTAGGTTATTCCCCCCCCCCAATATAATATCATTCTTCTACTTATATGGCTTTAGCCTCAAATTATATATTGTGTGATATTAAAATTGCTATACCAGGTTACATTATATTTGTATTTATCTATCTAGCATTCTCTATCAATTTTCAAAACTTCTGAATATTCTTGTTTTAATATGCCTCTTATAGGCGACATATCAGTGAATTTTTTTAAAGTAGTCTGAAAATTTCTTTAAATGGTGGGTTTAAACTTTATATTCACCATAACATTGTATTTACAATGTATTTTATCCCACAATATCGTGGGACTTTTTTGACATTCTATTTAACTCTATTTACCATGCTCTCATGTTTCTTCACCTTCTTTTCTATCCTCTATAAAAATTGATTGACCTTCCAGCTGCTGGTTGGAAAGCCACATCTTTTTAAGTCTTCATCTATTTACACCTATTAAGATATACTTAAATTTGGGGGCACTGGTGTGGCTCAGTCAGTTAAGTGTTTATCTAACTCTTGATTTTGGCTCAGGTCATGATCTCATGGTCATGAAATTGAGCCCCATGTTGGTCTCTGCACTGAGCATAGAACTTGCTTGGGATTCTCTCTCCCTCTCTCCCCTCCCCTACTTGCACATGCTCTCTCTTTCTCAAAAAAAAAAAAAAAAAAAAAAGTACACACACACACACACACACACACACTTACATTTTATTCATTCATTCCTTTAAATTTCCTAATCTTATCAGATTTAAATTTTTCTTCTAAACTGGGTAGGTGTATGTTTGTGTGCTCTCAGCTCCCTTAGGTCTTATACCCATAACCTCTCTATTCATCCTAGTCTCACTATGCTGATACCTTCTAGATCTTCACTAATAGAGCAGCTACTAGCCACATGTAGCTAATTTTAAACTTAAGTAAGTTTTCCCAGTCACACAAATTACTCTTCAAGTGTTCAATAGATGTACATATGTGGCACAAATATGGAACATTTTCATCATCGCAGAGACTTCTATTGGATAGTGCTGAGCTAAACTTTTATTCTGCATTGTTCTGAATACATTTTTGGTTGATTGCTTACTCTTTAGAAAACAGTCATTTTACTGAATTATTTGCTTATTCTCACTTGCGTATATTTCATAGTATCTAAATACGTTTCTATACTTTCTGGAAAGCTTCTTCAAAGAGCACTTCGGTGTAGGGCTTTGTAAATAAAACTCTGTGAGGCATTTTACAAATAAACTTATTTTTATGTTGACTTTGCATTTAAATGATACATCATCTGGATATACACTCTAGATAAAATATTCCTCCTTTGTCATTCTGGTAATTTCATTCTATTTTCTTTCTTTCTTTTTTTTCTTTTTTTTTATCCAGGATTGCCACAGAGAACTGATATGTCTGACACTTGCTCCTTGTAGATGTTGAACTTTTTTTTTGTAATTAACAGTATAATGGGTTATATTTTGTTGCTTGTTTCTGAAAATTGTTCCTGTGAATTCTGTTCAATTTTGCTCAGCATCTCTCTTTACTTTTCAAAAAGCTTCAGGGCTTTTTTTTTTCTATATTTCTGCCTCTTTGTATCTTTTCTCTATTTTCAGATCCTTATTATAGTCAGTTTGGCATTTTATTGTTCACTTTTAAATATATTTTAAATTGGTCCCTTCTTAAAATATTTTCTAATCATTCAATTTATTACTTTTTTATATTGCTGTATTCCTCAAACGTCTGAATTACCCTGTGAGCTTATATTCAATTTAGTATTTCTTAACTTCACTAATAATGCATGCTTGGAGAGGCACTGAAGTCCAGACTCTGGGCTCTAGCTTATAGGGTCTGGTCCTGACCTCACTCACTGAGAAAGTTAGGAGGATGTTCCTTGGGTCTGGGAGGTATTTTTTTTTTTTTGGTAGAGGTTGGGAAGGTAGAAAATTTTTCTGTCTGGAATATATTAAACCTACTTATCCAATTGATATATTTTCTGTAAAATCATTACCATAAAACATTTTGTACTGTCTCAGCTATCTTTTGCTGTTTTAACACAGCACTGCAATACACAGTGGCTTAAAACGACAACTCATTTTTTTAATTTAGTATGTTGACTTGTCTCAGCTAGGAGGCTCTCCAGAAACCACAATCAGATGGAGACAGAACAGGAACCAGACTGGATATCCATTATGGCTCTTTTGCATGATTGACAGTTGATGCTGGTTACTGGCTGAGATTATCAACCAGTCGCACCTACATGTGGTTTCTTTATGTAGTTTGGATTTCTCACAAAATGATGACTGGATTCTGGAAAAAAGTATTGCAAGGATCAACTTTCCAACGAATTTAGGAGGAAGCTAAGAGGACTGTTATAATGTAGCCTGGGAAGTTTCAGAATGTCATTCTGACTGCATTTGATTGGTCAAGCAAATCACTAAGGCCAGCCTAGAATCAAAGAGAACAGCAGCATGCATATACAGGGAAGGAAGGAATTAATGGTGGTCACCATTGGAAACTAACTTCCACATACACTATACATATCCCTGTTCTCTGACATAATGTCAACAAGAAATAATTCTCTTTGAGACCTCCATAAATTAAAACTACTATTGTTTTTCCCTAGGAAAGAAAGCAAGCTTTACCTTTGCCTATGAGTTTTACTTTTGGTTATTAAAAACCTAAATCACCCTTGTATCTGTAGGGTATCTGTATGCATTTTTACCATGGAGCACTGAATGCTCTATAGTGCGTGTGTGTGTTTGTGTGTGTGTGCGCATGCACACACATGCTTGTGCCTGTATATGTATGTTTACACACAGCCTCTCCCTTTTCCCATGCCACACATAAACACACACCCATACTCAACATGTAAATATTCTAGAGCTGCTAAATATCTTAGTCTGCCTTTCTTTTTTTTTTTTTAGAACTGACTACATGCAAAGCTACTTACGCTAAGAGGCCTTTTATCTTCATAAGTCAGATACAATTTAAAGAAAGCACATTCTTCTCAATCACAGGCATCTATCATCTGGAAGTATCTCATTCAATTATGCTGCATCATGCCAAATAAAAATCACATGAACCCTAAAGAATGCTTAAGCTTAAGAAAAAAAGAAGAAAAGCTCAAACCATGGGAAATACTATAAATAACTTTAAGTTCCTTATTTGGTTGAGAGGCAATATGATTTGCTTATAATTTCAGTGAATTAGAAACATTGGCTTTTATTTTTAAGATATAAAATCCTAATTTTTAATAATTTTAATATGTGTTTCTTTCCTAACTCCTTGGCTATTTCCTTTATCATAGGAACTTTTTTATATTTTAAAATCATAAAGCACATAGAAGATATTAAACTATATGCTCAGGGCATTCTATGTGTTCTCTTACATGAGAAACTAAATTGGGGGAGTATAAATTATGACAGAAACATCCATACTAATAGCACAAATAAAGGGTATAACCAATTTAGTGAAGAATTCCAACAAAAGCCTACTTTGAAAAATAAAGGATGTGAAGAGAATTCAGAAAGCACAAGGACAGGCAACCAATAAACATAGGAAAAACTGTTCAACCTCACAATTTATCCAAAAATTCAGATTACAACAACAACAACAAAAACATTTTCCAGGAAAATTGGCAAATTTGAAATGATATTGAATGCTGTCCATTTATACAGGAACAATTAGACAAAAATTAAGAAATTGGAACTATCCCCAAAAGTTTATATACATGACAAAATTTCATATTTTGCCATTTGGAGACAATTTATTTAAATAGGGAAAAAAACCCAAAAGGACACCAAAAAGCATAGAACCAAATAATCAAAGTGAAGTTAGAAATTATCTCCTTCAGCCATCTAGGTGGCTCAGTCAGTTACGCGTCTGACTCTTGGTTTGGCTCAGGTCATGATCTCTTGGTTTTGTGACTTCAAGCCCTATACTGGGCTCTGTGCTGACAGTGTGGAGCCTGCTTGGGATTCTCTCTCTCCCTCTCTATCTCCCCCTCCCCTGCTCGTGCTGTCTCTGTCTCTCTGAAAAATAAATGAATAAACGTAAAAAAAAGAGAAATTCTCTCCTTCAGTTTTCTCCTAAAATTTTCTGGTATTTTTGTCAACAGTTTAAATTTTGAGTTTGAGATGGGCCCAGTAAATAAAACCACCATTATTGTTTATTTAGTAAATAGGGTTCTGTTTGAATAGCTACAACCTAAAAAAGCAGATTTTTCTATAAAGGGTCAGATAGTAAATGTCCTAGTTTTTGAGGACCA
Source organism: Panthera leo (assembly GCF_018350215.1). Lineage (NCBI taxonomy): Eukaryota > Metazoa > Chordata > Mammalia > Carnivora > Felidae > Panthera > Panthera leo. The sequence continues at coordinate 140,815,594 of NC_056687.1, read as the reverse complement.
TAAAGTCTCTATTGCAACTACTCAACAGAGTGAAAGTGGCCGTAAACAATATAAATTAATGAGCATGGCTGTGCTCCAATAAAACTTTACAAAAGCAGTCAGCAGCCTGGGTTTGGCTGTGGGCTGCAGTTTTCCAGCCCCTCCATTAGAATATACCTATCTGTTGTCCCCTAATCACAGCATATAGTGTATTTGTATTTATTCATCTGAGGAAGGAGCTAGAAACCTGGCGTAGGGGTGGATCTGGAGGCCAGACTTAACTAAACATAAGCAGAGAAAGAATGGCAACCTTTAAGAATAATCTGAAGTCATTACACTGGCTTATGACTTGAAAATATCTAAACACTTGCTATAAGCCAGGGAAAAAATTTACCACTGGTGGCGATTATACTCAATTCTTTGAGAAACTTTTGAGGCAGTCATGAAACCCCCAGATCTCTAATGAGCTGAGCAGTTAAATATATATAGAGTTTGAGCTGAGAACAAAACCAGGTGGGGAGGGGGCATAGCAGAGAAGGGAAATCAGAGAAGATAACCTCTTAACTTTTCTTGAAAAAGAACCATGGTTGGAGGTTTAAAATGGAATGTTAGAGAAAAATAAATTCAAATAGTGTTGATGATAGTCACCGAGGTACCTGCTGTGAAAATAACCTTCATAGAAACAGGAAAAAATGGCTGTGGTTTGGGTCAGCATTTTTCCTTCCCTTTGTCCCCTTCTTTTCCTTTTTCCCTCCTGAAGCCACACTGACCTCTCATCTCCTGCTTTGGGGGTGATGATTAAGTTGACGTGAGCACCCCAATCAGAAGTCCCTGACCGTTGAGTCCTGTCCTGGGTTATTTAACCGTGATGGGTATTTCTGAGAAGGTCATCATTTCTTTCCATCGCCGTGAGTGATCGGCTCAACAAGGAGTTCGTATTGCACCAAATACTTTCAAAAATGATTCATGTTAATGGCATGTCTCTGGGGATTGATGCTAAATAGAAGCTACAACTAAAGCTTAAAAAATGATTTAGCAATATGAAATCCCACAGACCAGGGCACACGTAGGCACAGTTGATGGTAAACATCAAAGAATAAATACAACTAAAAGTCATAAAATTGGAGAGACAATAAATCTGACAGTTCAAGACCTTTTGGGGGCCTGAATCATAAAAAATAAAATGACTTACTCAGGCGTTCCTGGCTTTATTTATTTATTTATTTATTTATTTATTTTTTGCCAGACATCTTTTACAGGGCAGTGAACTGAAGGCGGTTTCATATTTCTGACATGTTAGTGTGGTTTACAAAGGTAGTTGCCTCACAAAATAAAATCAAATGGACATATTGAAGAAATACCCTCTTTTGTCCATAATACCAATCACTCCTTGAGGGGGGAGGTTGTCGGGAATTTATCAACCAAAATCAGCCTAGAAGCTTTTATAGTCTTCCCATGGCGGCCACAAAAATGTAGCAGAAAAGAGAACTGATATATCCAACTCATTCTAGTTTTGTTGTGTTTTTTTTTTTTTAATCTCCCTATAGTCTGTTTACTTTTTAAGGGGGTTATAATTGGGTCTTTAGCGTCTGTTTTATATTAAAAAGGAAAAAGCATGATAATGTTTTAGATGAACTGAAAGGAGGAAAAGAAAAATGCCTGGGTCAAGTTAGTGTATTAAATTGAAGAAAATATTAATTTTAAATAAGAAATTATTTATCTTCACACATAGAATGTTTCTTTTGGAAAGCTTCTTTTAAAAGACCTAAATGTAGGCAATTCTAAATGTATCTTTAAATAAGTGGAAAAGGAAAGAAAAAAGGAAGCAGCCTTATACCTTTCTTTCTTCTCAAGACTTTCTATCTTAACTATTAATTCATAATTGAAACAATATCCAACCACCATTTAGCAGACATGGTGTTAAGACCTGTAGAGCAGGAGCGCCTGGGTGGCTCATTCAGTTAAGCGTTGGACTCTTAGTTTAGGCTCAGGTCATGATCTCATGGTTCGTGAGTTCAAGCCCTGAATCTGGCCCTGTACTGCCTGTTTGGAGCCTGCTTGGGATTCTCTCTCTGCCTCTCTTTCTCTGGCCCTACCCCGCTCACACTGTCTGTCTCAAAATAAATAAATAAACTTAAAAACAAAAACAAAAACAAAAAAACGTCTAGAGTGTTTAACAATGAACCAGACAAGTTTCCATCCTTAAGCTTTCATCTGGGGAGCTCCTCAGAGGAACGATTAAATCTGTACTGAGTAAAAGGAAAATGACCTTGGCCACACCTCAGTTCTTCCTGTCTCTTGCTACTCCTCATGCACATCTATGAACAAGCTCGCAAATACATTCATTTTTACGTATCTTGTTTTCATTTCCCTACTAAACATTAAAACCCTTACTAATCAATATAGTCAAGAAATATTGGTTTGCCTATTTTGTGTCAGAATTCATTCAACAATGACTAAGAGAACTATGCTTCTGCCAACAGAGGCTTGCAATTAAGAAAGATACCAGACAATAATTATATAGTGGATCATATAATTAATTATATTTGTTACAAAGACAACAGTGGGCATTGCCTGATAGGTTAATCTAACACATGCTCCTTAGGTTTTCTTAGATGGCATAGTCAAGGGCATGTACTTTTGCAGCAGGAAATATTGCCCCCATAGGGATGAAAATAAGTTTGATTGGAGATGAAAAATATCTCTTTTAATGCATAAAGCACAGATTTTATATATATATATATATATATATATATATATATATATATATACACACACACACATAAAATACACATATATATGTGTGTATATATATATATACATACACATAATATATATACTATATATACACACATGTGTAATATATATTATATTTAAACACACATATATAATATATACACTACATATACACACACGTGTAATATATATATTATATTTAAACACACATATATAATATATACACTATATATACACATACATATGATATATATACTACATATAAATACACATATATAATATATATTATATATACACACACATATATATACTATATATAGTATGTATATACTATATATGTGTGTGTATGTGTCTATACATATACATATGCATATATATGTATAGACACACACAAAGAGCACATAACCAGATAGACAGTATATCTGAGCTATGAAACTTCTTGAGGGATTAATTAGAAAAAAAATGTGTAAAGAAGGCCCCTTCAGGGGGAGATGATAATGAAGATTGAGAAACACTGGTCTGAAAGGTGTTCACTGCTTGCATGCAACCCATTTGTGCACACCCATTCTGTATGATGTTCTTTCACTTTCTCCTCAGCTCTGGGAAGTGCTGTCGTCAGCCCGATCTCTTACCCTGTTGATCCTGCTTCACCAGATCAGAGGAGGTGAGGGCTACATTATCAGATAAGCTTAAGGTTTGGGAGTTCCAGGTTTAAGAGACCCCACTGCCCTGATCAGTACTATAAATCTTCAGTGGGTAACAATAATAAGAACTACATTTATTGGGCAGAGTTCTTTAGGTACATTATCTTATTTAATCCTCAAGGCTCTGTCATGAGTACTGTTACCATCCCTGTTGTATAGATGATAACACCAGGGTCTGGATCAGTCAGCTAACTTGCTCAGATGCAACTTGTGATTTGAACTCAGACGTCAAAGCCTCTTCTCATAAGCTTCTCATGCTCCACTCTTTCTAGCAAAATTATAGTTCTAAATATCATTTGCAAAATGTTTTTGTTTCAGGAAAGGTCCTCTGAATTCCAAACACTGTCCCACAACAAGAATGATCAAAACATGTGTGTTTATAACAAACTAATGATCTTCCCTTGTTGGTGAATTAAAAATAGCCACAAGTATACCGCAGGGCTAAAATGTAAAGCTGTCCTAGTCATACTATCAAACAAAAGAAGAGGAGGCTCAAGAATAGTATATGTGACAAATTCATATGAAAAATGAATAAGCCAGCAATCCCACTTCTGCGTATATGCCCAAAAGACTTGAAAGTGAGATCATGAAGAGATATTCGGATACCCGTGTTCATAGCAGCATTATTTATTCACAACACTCAAAAGGGGAAGCAATCCAAATGTCCATCGACAAATGAATGGATAAGCAAAATGCGGTCCAGCAATGCAAATATTCAGCTTTAAAAAGTAAGGAAATGATTTTTTTAAGTTTTTGAAATGTTTATTTATTTATTTTGAGAGAGAGAGAGAGGCAGAGAATCCCAGGCAGGCCCTGCACTGTCAGTGCAGAGCCGAACGTCGGGCTCAAACCCATGAACCGTGAGATCATGACCTGAGCCAAAACCAAGAGTCAGATGCTTAACCAGCTGAGGTGCCCCAAAAGTAAGGAAATTCTGGCACACACTATAATGTGGTTGCACCTAGAGGATACTATGCTAAGTGAAACAAACCAGTTACAAAAATACAAACACTGTATGGTTTCACTTACATGGGGTATCTAGAGTCGCCAAATTTAGAAACTGCAGGCAGAATGCTGGTTGCCAGGGGGAAAGGGGATAGAGAGAGATGTCATTTAATGGGTACAGAGTTTCAGTTTGGAAGATGAGAAGGTTCTGGAGAGTGGCCGTGTAACGATGTGAACGTGCTGACTACTACTGAACTGCACCCTTCAAATGGATGGCAAACTTTGTTCTGTGTATTTTTACCACAATTAAAAATTCAAAAAAGAAAGAGAGCCCTGAGGTTTTTTACTTATATACCTGCCAAGACGTGGAGTCCTTCTTTCACCCTCTTGATTGTGGGCTGGGCTCCATGACTGTTTGGACAGATAGAATTAGTAAATGTGATGCTATGCAGATTCCAGTCCTAGACTTTGAGAACACTGGCAGCTTCTTCTTTCTTCCTGTTAGAACCCAGCTGCCAATCTTGGAGGAAGCTTAAGGAGCTACGTGGAGAAGCCTACATTGAACAGAGTCACGGCTGAGCCCTACTCAAATGGCAAAATCCTGAGCACATAAATGATTAGTGTTTTTTAAGCCACTGAGTTTGGGGCAATAGATCCTCAAAACTGTACCCAATACCAAGTGGAATGATTAAAAAATGAATCATGACTAATACATAAAACTGAAGGGGTGTCTGGGTGGCTCAGGAGGTTAAGTGTCTGACTTCGGCTCAGGTCATGATCTCACCGCTCACGAGTTCGAGCCTCACGTCGGGCTCTGTGTTGACATTTCAGAGCCTGGAGCCTGCTTCAGATTCTGTCTCTGTCTCTGTCTCTCTCTCACATATAAATAAACATGAAAAAAACTGAAAAAAAATTATCCTGATGCCATATCACGCAGCTCAAAATTCCCAAGGCGAGAGTTTGACCACCCTTTAGCTTTTCACAGAGAAAGGTGATACATAGACCCTTTTAGCAGAAATCCTTCCTAGAACCCCAAACGTGTGCTTTTTGTTTCCAAGGCACATATTGGGCAGCAGTGCCTGCCTAGACATTACCATAGCGAGCAGAATTGGATTCAGTCCAACTGGACGTGACCTTTAAAGAACTTTTAATGGAAACTTTTGAAACAAAACAGTAATTTCAGAATAATTTGTACTGTGGGTAAAAAAGAAAACATTTCACCGAACAGATACATCAAAACTCATTTTAAGTATTCTGTGGAGTTGTCAGAGTTCAGTACTACCTTCTCCTTTTTAAGGAGGTGCTTGTATTTCTGTAACTTTAAGTGAACAGGCCAGAGCCTCAGTCCCATTCTTTGTTATTGTAGCATTTATGACTTGTCTCCTTCTGTCAATTTCATATAGAAAACAATAAACTATGGACTGAGTTATGTCCTCCCCCGACAAAAGTCAGACACTGTAGCTCCAAACCGCAGTGAAATTGTGTTTGGAAATAGGGCCTTTAAGGAGGTAATTAAGGTTAAATGAACTCATAAGGGTGGAGCCTGATCTGATAGGATTAGTACCCTTATAAGAGGAGACACCAGAGAGCTCCCTCTTGCCCTGTGCACACACTGAGGAAAGGCCATGAGAGGACACAGTAAGAAGGTGGCTTTCTGTAAGTCAGGAAGACAGCTCTCACCAGAAAACTAATCAGCCAGCACCTTGATCTTGGACTTTCCAGTGTCTACAACTATGAGAAAATAAATTTCTGTTTAAGTTTAAGCTACCCAGTCTGTGACATTTGTTATAACAGCCCAAATAGACTAATTCTGTATGTTCATAGTGCTTAAGTAGAAGGAAATCTATAGGTTATTAGTCCTTCCACATGTGTTGGCTTTCCTTATGCAGTAATAGTATTTTTAGTTGGGCACATGCCCCTTTCCCCAGATAAAAAAGTGTATTTCCCAGTCTCCCTTGTAGATATGGCCATTTTACAAAGTATGACTTGAATAGAAGTGAACATTCAACTGCCTGTCCATGCCCTTTAAGAGAACAGTGTGCCTTCTGTGTCCCCTTTCCCGTTCCTGATGTCTGGAATATGGAAGTGATATTAAGAGCTAGAGAAGCCATCTTGGATTATGAGCGGGAAGTCATCAGAGAAGATGGCAAAGTCATGCACTCCCTTGTAAAGAGAGCTACCCTACCAGCTCAGACTCCTTTGACTGAGAAGCAACTTCAATATTATTTTAGCCATGGTTACTTTTGGTTCTACTTTACAGAAATCAAACTGATGCTCTCACTAATTTGTATAATCATCCACAGCAGGGGTTATCAGTCATTATCTGTACAGGACCAGATAATAAACATTTCAGGCTTTACATTCTCTCTTGCAACCACCCAATGTTGTCATTGCAGCACAAAAGCGGCCATAGACGGCTGTGAATGTATGAGCAGCATGGCTGTATTCCAGTAAAATTTTATTCATAAAAATAGGTGACAGGCTGGAACTGGCTTCTAGGCCGTATTTGCCCATCCTGACCTATTGTAACTAATTCCTTTGTCTTAAAGGTAATGAGACTGCTACATACAGAATTCGAACTGTGGTCACACACAGTAAAGGCAGCACAAATACCAGCACCGTTCTCCAAATTCCCAGGTCAATATTCTACCCATTTATCTCATTCTCTATAACAGGGGTTTATAGATACCTCTCTGCAGTTATTTAATGTTTGCTCATTATAATGAGCCTTACTCATAAAAACTTCTCTACTTTGTCTCTTTACTATCTTCATTATATTTTCTTTTTAGTTGTTGTTGTTGTTGTTTCATCCTGAAATCTGTGCTTATCATAGGTCCATATCCCTCTAGTCTCATGGGTCACTTGTATTATGTATTAGATATTGAATTTTATTAGGCTAAAGATACCCAGACATTGATCTTTACTATTATCAACTGCCTTGGCTGCTTTTTTAGGACTAAGATTCTGAATAGAGTAACTTCATTATAACAATAATGAAGATGTAATATTGTTTGTAGAAACAAATAGAAAACCTTGCATGTATGCAATTCTATGTAGAAACCCAAACACTCTGTTCTCCAGGCTCACTTTTGTATTGCCATCAAAAATTACTTAGGTGTAGGGGTGCCTGGGTGGCTCAGTCGGTTGAGTGTCCGACTTCGGCTCAGGTCATGATCTCACAGTTCGTGAGTTCGAGCCCCGCGTCGGGCTCCGTGCTGACAGCTCGGAGCCTGGAGCCTGCTTCAGATTCTGTGTCCCCCTCTCTCTCTGCCCCTCCCCTGCTCATGGTCTGTCTCTCTCTCTCTCTCAAAAATAAATAAACATTAAAAAAATTTAAAAAAAATTACTTAGGTGTAATAACAAACTTCTTGATCTTTTCTTCAGCCAGTCACGTGAGATTAAAAAAAAAAAGTAACATTCTTATTACAGGGATACATTTTCTACTTTTTCTGGAATTATAATTGATCTTGATCACTATATACAAATCCCTCCTTGAACTTCAGACAGGGAAGTATTTGTCTCTCACAAATGAATACCTTTTTTCTTGAACAATGCAAAATGTGGAATTCAACTCACTCCCTACTTTTCTTACGATACTAGGAAATTTAAAGCTGCTCAAAGCTGGTCTCTCCTAGCTAGGCATCCAGATCTCCAGGTAATAGCTACTCCCCTTCAGCTGGTGTTCATTCTTTACATAAATTGTTTTATTCCCCCATTGCATAGTGTATTTGGTATTGCTAATCTCTCCAGTTATACTTTGGAGTTGCTTGGGATCTATACCAATTGTATAAATGGCAGCATGAAGTAGCTCTCAGCTGCCCAGCTGGAGGGGGGTCATATATCCACGGAAACACTCAACAATATCATTTACAGTAGTACCTTGAGACTTTCCTTGAGTCTCAAAAAAGAAGGGTCAAATCAGAAGAAAACGGGTCAAATGAACACAATGAAAGGCAAATGATTGTCCATATAGATAAGCTATTTGGGTCATCCTCCATTTAACTCTCTTCTAGGGTTTTCCATCTCCTGTGGTTGTAGTTCTGGAAATATGGTCCCTAGATTGCTTTTAAAACTGTAGATTCTTTAATTTCATCCCAGACTTACTGAAGTAGAATGTCAAAGAGTAGGGCCCAGTAACCTACGCTTTCACCGGTTTGCCAGGTCATATGAATGCCTGCCAACATGGGCTGCTAGCCTTTGGATTATAGCCAGATCCATTAATGTTTAATACCCACCCCCCAGATCCAGGCAGTGTCTGCCATGCCACCCCACAAATATGATGCTCCAACTCTATGGAATCACCTGAGGTTCTCTGGATTTTTCTTGCTTCCTTAAGCAGGGAGCTCCCTGTACCTTCTGCTGAGAAGTTCCATCCTGACCTCGCCCATCTGAGACATTACAACTTGTCTGGTAAAGAACAGCTCATACATTCCTTCCTCTGACAAGGTCTTCCCTGCTTTTGCCCAAGCCACACTCCCCAGGCCCACAGTCAGGAACTTTCCTTCCATGCTCCTTAGCCCTCCTAGATTTGTCCATGCCACAAAGCACTTAGCTAGCAGACTACATCATGATTCGGGGTTTTCAGGCCTTCTCTATTAACCTAGAAATTTCTAAAGATCTGCCTGGTCAATGACTCATTTTTTCCCCCTTGTACACAGTTTAAGCTAAAAAAAAAAATGAAGTGAATATACAACATGAAGTGCATTCTATTTGTGTCTAATGGCTGATGGTCTCTAATTAAACTCTAAAGTAAAATTAAAAGTCAAAATCTGCTTGTTTAGCCCTCCCCCCAACTCCTGTACCGTCATGAGCATAACGATAGCTTCGTAAACTAGTGTCAGCCTCTTTGCATGGCACGTATGCACTCTCCTTGAAACAACCGTGCCTCTAATTTATGAACTGCCACTTTGAACTAACTCCTATTTCAGTTCCAATAGTTCAATGGCTATTTGAATAGCTCTATAAGGGTTCAAGACTTTTTAAAAAATGATTCCATATCTCATAAAACTATGATGAATATGGTTATAAATTTCAGGAATGAGGCCTAGCTTCTTTGTGCAACCGCATTTGGGTTCAGGGAACATTCTAGCCATGGCATCTCATTCCTTAGCAGAGTGGATGCCCCCACTCTATGCTAATTATCAGGCCACATTAGAATCTCCTCCTCGGATGATGAAAGTGCTGCCTGCCTTTGAATAAAGCACTTCAAAGTCTCCCTTTCATAAGATTTTTGAAATCTCAGCCCATCGAGACTGTCACAGCTTGACATGCTTGTGCATTTGTCATACTTTCTAGAAGCCCTTGCTCCAATTCTGGACCTAGGCTAAGCTGAAATCTTCTGCTGATAACATTCTCCTAAGGGGGAAAAAAGATGGTATGATGTCATAAAATAAGGAAAAGAATCACTACACTTGGTCCAGGAATTTTAAATGTGTTGTCATTTCCATGATCTCAGAAGGAAAGGATTAAGTTCATCTGAGATGTTTCTCTGGACAATGCAGTCCCGGGGCCCATAAACAAAGTCAGTTGGTGGATGTATGTCAGTGTCCTGAAAGGAAACCGTGGGATATTTGAGAAGAATTTAATTAAAATTTATAATTTACGGAGGTATTTAAAGAAACCAACTCTGTACAGCGTAGTACCCTGGGACTATCTATGGGGGGAGGCATTAGCATCCCAGACCTGAAGGGACAAGGAAGAGAGAGTGGTTACAGGCACCCAAGAGGTGGTTAAAGGGAGCTGACCGCCTACCAAGGTCTCTGGCCTTCCACTGAGGGACATAATCACCCCACACCCACCCAGCAGGAAGGTAGTTATGGAAATGAATGCTTCAGACTCACTCTTTCCCCATCTTCCAGATCCTGCCTGTGTTTCCCATCAACTGAACTTGCAGCCCAAAGCCAAGGAAATCTACTGTTCTGCCATGTGGATCTGACAGACCACAATGCAGGGTGGAGAAGCCAGAGATGAACTTCATGAGACACAAAGAAGATATCCAGCCTAAAGGGTTACATGGAGGATGAAAGTGAGCAAGGAACAGTGGGATTTTTGTTTCGTTGAAGGAATTGACATCAACTTTGTGCGGGTACAGCGTAACAGAGACTTATTGACCATAAGGCCTCCGGTGACTTATACAGTCTCTGCTTTAGGTTCTATTAAGGTTTTGAGAATCTGGATCAACGATGATACGTGGAATTTTGAAAGAATTTTTTTAGTGAAATGTTGAAATGTAGCAATAATAATGCTTACCTTGACAACTATCTGAGAATGGACAGTGTCAATCTATATGCCAATTATGCAAATAAAAGTCTTAAAATGTATGCACAAACAACAATCGTCCCTCTGCATCATTTACATTTAGATAAGGTTATGGTGGGACCTGCTGATCTCAGCACCAACTCTAGCCATAAACCAAATCAGTGACAATCCACATGGTGTGACCCAACCAAGGAGTGAGATGCCCCAGTGCCAATTGTCCCCAGTGCCCCCAAGATCAGGCACTCTTAACTAGAATTCTGCCATTATAGATCCATCTTCGTGTTTCAGATGCCCTGGATTTGCTGGTATCCCTTCTTAAAATTCACGTTCTCTCTTTCTTTTAATGTTTGTTTATTTATTTATTTAATTTTTTTTAACGTTTATTTATTTTTGAGACAGAGAGAGACAGAGCATGAACGGGGGAGGGGCAGAGAGAGGGAGACACAGAATCTGAAATAGGCTCCAGGCTCTGAGCTGTCTGCAGAGAGGCCGACGCGGGGCTCGAACTCGCGGACCGCGAGATCACGACCTGAGCCGAAGTCAGACGCTTAACCGACTGAGCCACCCAGGTGCCCTTAATGTTTATTTATTTTTGAGAGAAAGAGCGCGAGCAAGGGAGGAGGAGAGAAAGAGGGGGACAGAGGATCCAAAGCAGGCTCCATGCTGACAGCAGAGAACCCGATGTGGGGCCTGAATTCACAAACCATGAGATCATGACCTTGGCTAAAGTCAGATGCTCAATCATCTGAGCCATGCCCATAAAGGTTCCCCTAAAATGCATGTTCTTTTAAGGTGGAATCATAGTAGTTATTGACATACTGAGTTAATTAAGAGTAATAGGAATTGTATTATTCACTCTATTTAACCCAACAACTATCTATACTTTTTAAAGGGAAGAAAGTGGACTTGTTGCACAGGCCACTGTCTGAAGAAGACAGACTGAGATGAGGTATCACCAGATCGTGAGACAATCTCTGTGTAATGAGGGGACATGAGGTGGTAGCTGGAAGTCAGAGTCAGAGGTACAGCAGGGAATGGAGGGTCAAATACATTCAATAGATCATATTTATTATATGCAATAGATCTATTATATGCAATAGATCATATATATTACATTTTGTGCAAGGCATCATGCTAAGCTGTTTACCTGCATTGTCTCAGGTAATCTTTACATCAACCCTATGAAGGAGGCCCTATTGGCCCGTACTTTTCCAGATGAGAAAAACGAGGTTTAAGGAAGCTCAGTAACTTGCTTACGGTCACAGACATGGTAGATGAGAGAGACTGTGGATTCCACATCCCCTGCCTTAGTTCCTCTGAGATATGTTCACACTTTCTCTTGCCCTTTCTGCAAAGATGGGCAAACTAGAACTGGTAAAGGATTAAAAACAAAACAAAACAAAACAAAACAAACCGAGAAAAGGCCTGAGTGCGAAACACAGGCACACTGTCCCCTCAGAAGATACTCAGTTATCAGTTCATTGTCCAACAAACCTCTATTGAAAGTTTACCCTAGCCTGGGCTTAGACTTAGTTTGGGGGTTACAAAAGTGAAGAAATATTGCCCTACTTCATAAGTTGGCAGCCATGAAGACTGTGATCCATGTGTGTGCTCTGAGAATACAACAGCAACGTTTATTAGGCTGTTACGGATCAGAGAGAAAGAGTATAGGAATATGCAGGTTTCTTTGGTAAATTTGGTGCTTGAAGAAGATGAGGCAAGAGAGGAATCACTTACATTAGTTAGTATTAGCTAAGCTATGCTGTAGTAACAAAAAAAAAAATCTCAGTGGCTTTACAAAGGGACAGTTTATTTTTCACTAATTCGAAGTCCACTGTGGGGGCATCTGGGTGGTTCCGTCAGTTAAGCGTCCAACTTCGGCTCAGGTCATGATCTAGCGGTGTGTGGGTTCAAGCCCTGTGTCGGGCTCTGTGCTCAGTTTCCCTTTGGAAGCAGGTGGGAGAGGGAGGACAGGTCAATGGCTAATCAATAGAGTGTTAGTGTTGCTTTACAGGAGTGTGCCCGCTGGGACCATCACCTGGGGTCACAATTGTCCCCTGTCAGGCCTCCCTCACCCTCTATCCCTTATTGCCCCATGCCTGTGTCTGGCCTCTGAACCCTAAGACACCACCATCACGTGTTTCATGCCACCCTCTGACTCTGACTCGGCAGGCCACGCCACGCCACACCATGCCGCTCGCTCGCTCGCCAACTCCCTACCCTTCCACGTACCTGCACCCCCACCCCTGGAAGGCATTATAGTAAGATATCATCCTCCACATCCATGATTCTCAAATGGTTTATTGAGGTTTCCTGGGTTAGGAAAAGGAGGGGACTCTCTTTGCTCCAGAGAAGGCAAGTTCTTCAGACATCATCTTCTCCCCTCCCCCCCTTCTCTCCCCCACCCCTTCTTTCTTTCCCTCCCCCCCCCTTCCCTCCCTTTCCTCCCAGTAGTTCAGAAACTGCAGCCTAAGGGTTGGGGGAGTTGAAAAAAGCCATTCAATGCAGAGAAGCCCCAGGCTCAGACTTTAACAGAAAGCTTTCTGCATTTGAACGAAGGGGTTGAATGAGGCCCATTGGAATGAATCGCCCTGAACCTCCCTTCCACTGCCACTCCCATCCCAGCCCCCCACCCCTCCCCCACCCTCACCCCCACTCCCACCCCCACGAGTCCTCCAGTGGTTTGGGGAACTGAAGGCTGCGGGTGGGCAGGGGGTGGGGGCGCGTGCATCCTAAGCGGCAAAGTAGGCCCCTGGAAAAAAAAAAAAAAAAAAAAAAGGCTCCAGATTGGAGCCTGGAGCCTGCTTCGGATTCTGTGTCTCCTTTTCTCTCTCTGCCCCTCCTCCACTCCTGCTCTGTCTCTTTCTGTCTCTTAAAAATAAATAAACATTAAAAATATTTTTTAAAAAGTCTACTGTGGGTCTAGATGACTCTTGAGAAAAGCCATTCTCCAAATGATGACCCAAAGATCAAGCTGGCTGTCTCTTTTTGGAGGTTGGAAGGGGGATTTTATTATCCCGACACAAGGCCTCCTTCACTATTGCCAGAGCAGAGGAAAAGTGAGAGGAGAACAACACATGGGCTTTTTCCTGATTCAGTCTGGAAATGACATGCATCATTTCTGCTAAGATTTTGCTGGCCAGAAATGGTTACATGGACCCATCCACTTACGACTATTCTGAAAAGGAGTAGAAAGCTGTGTATTTGGGGACTCTCGTAATGTCTACTGCAGTACTTAACAGCAAATGCATACTGACTGTCTATGATAGTACAGCCTTCTGTAGTACAAAGACTATTATTTGTGACACAGAACAGCTCTTCTTAAGGGTGTCAAAGAAAACTCGGTAGGGAAATAGACCCGATGATGATAAGAGAGGCCTGGACATGGCCTATTCCAATCTCCATCCCAGTGAGACAATGGGCTCTTCTTGAGAACTGATTCTTGTAGACAAAGTAAAAAAAAAAAAGAGAGGAAGATGCATTCGTTTTTCCCCCTGCCATCAGAAATTGGTGAGACTTCCCTCGGCAGCAAAAGGCTTCATCTTCAAGGGTGACATTTGAAAAGGTGGTTTCGCTTTGGACAAGTTGCAGAGAAAAAAAGAAAAATTCCAAAAGTTGCAGTTCACAAATCAGACACACATTAAAGGTCTGGACACACTAATTAGTTCTTAGTCAAGACACTGTAAGGCTACTCTGAAGTTATGGTTAAATTGCATGAGAAGAAACATGTTTGGAACGGAGAGTGGAAATTGAGAATTTGGGAAATTAAACTCATTACTCTATATACTCCTGTTATGACTCAATTCTTTTTCATTGCCCCTTTTTGAACCTTTTCTGTCTGTTGTGCTCCTGAGCTGAGTAATGGAATTTAATATTAGGTTCTTTTTTTCTAAGTGCAGGTGTTATTTGGTCTTGCAAAAGAGTAGCAGGACATTTAACAGTCTACACAAAGAGGCTTAGACAATATTCAAGGAAATGTTCCTTCCTAACATGCTGGGCTAGTGTTGTTTCAAAGGAGAATAGTAAAGAGCTTGGAAGTTTTGACAGGGGGATGAAATATACTAGAAGCAATAGACAAAGAGGCAAAATTAGAACGGAAAGAACACTGGCTAAGAGTCTGAAGGCTGGGTCCAGATCCCAGCTCCTCTGAAAAATAATGCGTGACCTTGGGCAAATCACTTCACACGGTGGGCGCTGTGATGTGCTACCCAGATTCTCCCTTCAGGAGGGAAGGACCTATTTACCGCACTTCTGGGAGTAATCCTAGCAGAGAGCCTTAGCCGTCATCACTTTCAAGGATTGCTTCAGTTGAAGGGTGCAGCTTCTCCCAGAGAAGTCCACGTCCAATGACTAGTCTATGAAGAAGCCTGGCTGTAACTCTTGGCCCAACTTGGGATGGCTCAGAAAGGCCATTTTACCTCCACAGGTCCCCATGAAGTCATCTGGGGCCTTTGTTAAGAATTCATTATTTCTTAACTTCCCCCTTTGCCCAATTCTGCTTCTTTCCTCCCTTTCGCCTAGGGTGTTGATCCCAAGAGCATTCCTTGATAAACATCGTGCTCCTAGGCTTCACGTCAAAGTCTCTTTCCTGGGAAATCCAACCTACGATTATAGATCCAACTGGAGTCTATGAATCTAGGACTCAGTTTCCTGTTCCAATCAGGAAAAAAATAAATAAATAAAAATAATCCTGAAACAGTTGTGGGCTTTTAACATGAGGCTCATACATGGACATGAGACACCCTGAAACCATACATAAAGTTTTATAAGTGTAAAGGAGCCGTTTCCCGGGGAGATATGTTGATCTTGACAGATTGCCTCAATGTTTTTCACCCTAACAGGTTAAGGAGTCCTTCATAAGAGATGACCTCTAGCAGGCACTTTAATTACAATATTCCAGGATTTCACAAGGCACAAGTTTGGGTCTTCAAAGGGCTGCTCTCTGTGCTCCTAATTTGCGACTATAAAAGTTAATTCATATTTATGAGTTAATAATAAAGGTCTCCTCTCAGAGAAAATGTATTCATTCAACATTGTTCCAGAAATAATTGCCTAGCCTTAATTTTTTTAAATGTTTATTTTTGAGAGAGAGAGAGAGAGAGAGAGAGAGAGAGAGAGAGAGAGACAGAGCATGAGCGGGGGAGGGGCAGAGAGAGAGGGAGACACAGAATCCCAAGCAGGCTCCAGGATCTGAGCTGTCAGTACCAAGCCTGACACAGGGCTCGAACTCATGAACCATGAGATTATGACCTCAGCCAAAGTTGATGCCCGACTGTCTGAGCCACCAGGTGCCTCTGCCTAGCCTTAATTTTTAACCCTTTGAAAGGGTTCTAAGGTTAAGGTATTTCAGGGGGGCAGAAATGTGATTCCAAACAGGCCGGTGAGAGACAGAGAGAGAATGTGAAGCCGGCTTGCAAACCTTATTCGGCCAATTCTAAAACCAACCCAGAACCAATTCCAGTTCACAGTGGCCTCCCATCCTTACCCTCGCCCACTACTATGAGAAATAGGTTTGCCCCTAGGAGAGCAGCAGGAGCTATCAGCTGCGAGTCCACTATCTGCCCGGTGCTCTGTACACGGGTCTTACTGAAGGCTTGGGCCAACACGGCGGCAAACACTGCTGTCTCCATTTTACATATAAGCAAACTGAGACTCAAGAACTTTCAAAATTATGTTCAAGGCCACAAGACTAGCAAAACCCACTGCGGTTCGAGCTTGTGTATCCTGTCCACTTCCAAATTCTGGGCATGTTCTGACATAACACCTTGCTTCTGCACGCGATGTCAGACCCTCGTTCTGAGCTTCTGGCAGGAAACAGCTTCTCGGGGCAAACTGGCAGCGCATGGAAACAGCAGCCATAACATCGATTCAGCCATTAGAGCCGCTGCTCTCATCTACCTGATGCCAAGACCATTCATAAAAGACGTCTGGGAAAAAAGCAGTTGGAGAAAAAACACAAAACAGTTGGCTACTGGTCAGAAAAATAATGTAGGTGACCTGATGACTATTTTTAAAAAATTTTTAAAATATTTTAATTCATTTTTGAGAGACAGAGACCGAACACGAGCAGGATAAGAGCAGAGAGAGAGGGAGACATAGAATCTGAAGCAGGCTCCAGGCTCTGAGCTGTCAGCACAGAGCCTGACATGGGACTCGAACTCGTGAACCGTGAGATCATGACCTGAGCCGAGGTCAGATGCTTAAGCGACTGATCCACCCAGGTGCCCTGACCTGATGACCATTTTCCTAAGTGTTCAGAGTTTAGAAACGGAGGTTTTTAAAAGAGTTTTTTTTTTTCAGCTGTACTTGGACTGTGTCAACAAAATCCAAGCAGAGCACTCGTGAGTTACTGTGATACCAGAAGTATAACGTCCACTCCCATAATAAGGAGTTAATACTACTAAACGCACACAGTTCATTCTATTCACCTAAATTGGGTACACAGTGGAAACGAAAATAGTCTACCATTACATCATATTTTTATCTTTTTTGCCATTGTAATCACCAGCACTATGATCTGAATAATACGCATTACTTCTTACGTGTGTATAATACATGCCCACTTAAATTTACACTATCTCATTTAATCCAATAATATTTTGGAGGAGGCTGAGCAGATATCATTTCCATATAACGGATGAAAAGTCAGAAGTTTAGATAGCTTGAGGGATTTACCCAAGACTTCTTATTAGTGTTCTGGCTTCTAGTCTTTCCCCAAATTTACTGATAGGTAAAGACAAAACAGGCCCATATAAATGACCCCAAACTATGCAAAGAACTCCATGTTAACTCCATCCTCCATATTTCCACATAGCGACCAGAATGATGATTGTAAAACGTGTATCACATCTTGTCATTCCCCTGCCCTCAAGCCTCCAGTGGCTTACCATCACACTGAAATAACAATTCTCAATCATTTCTCTGGCCTGGAAATTCTTAGAGGATCTGGCCCCTGTTGGCTTCCCTTGCCTACCATTGGTCCTGGTTCTTGAACCAATAAGCACGCTCCTTCTTATACTTTTGTATTTGTTCTTCTCTCTTTCTCTCTGTTTCTCTCTCTCTCTCTGGAACTCATTCTCCTGCTATTCCCAGGAAAGATTTTCCTTACCATCCTACCTGAAAAAGCACCCTGTTATTCTTGTACTTAAAATTATGTTAACCCTGCATTTATTTTCATCTCTGTTTCATATTCACTATTCCTATCTGTTTACTTATTCTTTCTCCCCTAGAATATGAGCACCATGAAGGCAGGAATTTTCTCTGTCTTGTTCACGGCTGGATCCACAGGACCAGACTTACAGTTTGTGGCTTAATAAATATCTGCTAAATTTTAAGGGAGCTAACTGAAAATGTCAGTTAAGCAGTTGAGATTATAAAGAGGGGATTATAATTTTCACATTTGCTACAGTCAGAACTTCCCTTTTCATTAACTGGAGAGGTCTTTGTGAAATACGTGATGTATTATGAGGCTTTTATGAGACACAGTCCCTTCCTGGCTTCATCACTTATAAGCTGTGGGAGGTCCTCTGAGTTACTTAGCTTTGCTCCTACTCTCAAACTAGATTTCCTCATCTGTAAGATGGACATAACTGTAGTAGTTGTGGGAATTAATAAATTACATGTAAAAATCAAGCAGTATCAGACACACAGTAAGTGCTGAATAAATGTTTGCCAATGGAATTATAATAATTATAAAGAGTTACAAATGTAGTCACTCCAACTATTTATTTTCTCATTTATCAACGCTGTGCTAATGAGCTAGGCACTGGAGAAGCACAAAAGAGTAAGATTTCCTTCATGTTTTAGGAAGAGCTTGGACTGGTAGGGGAGAGAGGGTATATACTTTTCTCCCTGGGACTACCAGAAATTTCTATCGTATGAATACATATAAAGCATTAGGTGAAATAAGTTGTAAAAATAAATCATTAATTAATGTGATCATTATTACATTGAATTTTTTTTTTCTCATTTAATCTTCAAACACCATTGAAGACACAGCCATGGAGAAACAAAGATTCGAAACTCAAAAAATGTATGAAAGGGAAGGCAGACATCAGTCCACTCAGAAACAGACCCTAGCTGGGGGCCTGGCGTGTGTCGCCCGCACTGCGTCACGGAAAATGCTGGAGTCTTCACCTGTCATGCTTTCAAGAAGAAGATTTTACCTGAAAATCCCGATTCCAATTTCTCTTGAAAGATTGGATGGTCTAGGGGCACCTGGGTGGCTCAGTTGGTTGAGCGATCAACGTCAGCTCAGGTCATGATCTCGTGGTTGTGAGTTCAAGCCCCGCGTTGGGCTCTGTGCTGACAGCACTGAGCCCGGAGCCTACTTTGGATTCTGTGTCTCCCCCTCTCTCCGCCCCTCCCCTGCTCACGCTCTGTGTCTCTCTGTCTCTCAATAATAAATAAACGTTAAAAAAAAACTAAAAAAAAAAATATTGGATGGTCTAACAGCAGTGGGCCTGAGTTTCCTCTGACAACCAAACTCTGAAGCTCAGTGTGGTTGCCCCCAACAATTAACTCCCCAGATTTTTTGAATTGCCTGTTTTTTTTTTATATTCTTACAATTTTTTTTCTATCCTCTTTCCAATAGGCACATGGTAAAATCTCCAACAATGATTGTAACTTTTCATTTTCTCCATATAACCATGTCAGTGTTTGTTTTATATATAGTTAAGCTTGTGCTGTGAGGTTCATATACATGACTGCAATACATTTTCAGTACATTGCTCTTTTTATTATGATTTAGTGTCCCCTTTTTGTTCCTAGCAATTGTTTTGCTTTAAAATCCGTTTTTTGTCTGAGTTAGTATTGCTACAATGGTTTTCTTTCAATTATTACTTGCCTGCTTTATTCTTTTTCTTATTGTTTTTACCTCTCACCTCCATTCCAGCCTTTACTCCTCCCTGAGTAGCAGTTTTGAAAATCCCTTCCCTTGCTCCCTCAGACCTAAAGAACATTAGCATCTTGGGCCACCATCTGAGGGGTTGCTGGGAATTCAGAAGACCCGGTTACACCGCCAGCAGGCAGCATGGCCCGGCACCAGGGGAATGGTTGGCCCCAATTCCCACTGGTCTTGATTTGTATCTGCCTATGGTTTTCTCTGCTTTTAAGTTTTCTCCTTAAAAAGGAACATTTATCTGTCATTAGTGTGCATAAAATTTGAAGTTGGTTGTGGTTATTTTTCGAGGCATAAACCCAACAAAACACATAGCTTGGACATCCATGATATGTGATAAAGACTGTATCAGATAAATACAGGCAGTTCCCAGCTCTGTGAGGGGAACGTGAAATTGTAAGACCTTTCCTCAGCAAAATCAGTGAGGCTGATTTCCTAGCATACGGATTCCATGAACAGCTCCTTCTACCCTTCATAGCTGGAGAGCAGGCCGTGAAATATGAGTATCACTCCCGGGGTCACAATAAAATTGAAGGACAAATGTCTTTAAATAAGTTGTATATTATCAGTTTAGGAATTACGTGAATACATATGATGATTATATCCCTACCCTCAATGGTGTACTTCAGATACTATATCAAACCACTAATGTTATTTTATTAATTAATAATGTGGTGACATTCGACAAAGAGAGAGAGTGGGGGAACCAGAAAAAGCAGAGAGTGAGGTAAAAAGGAGAGCCGGCATATAGGAAAAAATTATTTACCATGAAGTTAAAAAATGTGCACGTAGTTTGAGAGTGTAAATTTAAAACAACACAATGCTTCCTACACATTGAAAATCAGCCTGTCTTGCTATGTCCATTCAGATTTCGCTAATCTAACCACTTCAATTTATTGTTCACTAATTAGATAGAATTGTTGTCCAGAATAAAGAAATCACCACCCAGTAATTACTTCATTGTAAAATGTAATGAGCACCCAAACACTGACACATACTGTAAAAATCGCAGCACAATAAATAGAACACTGTTTTCCAACAATAACCCGGCAGTGAATTCTGCTAGTGTATTTCTTTGTGAAACATGTTTATGTGATAGTCTTCCAATTTTATGGTGGAAGTTTATCACCATAAGGTGCATTTCATGACAGCCGAATAACTACATTCAGTTAGGCTTGTCACCATGTGCCTTCCGTATCAAGACACATGCTGATTGTATCAAATACTGTTGACTGTCTTAGTGCCGCGAATAGAAAAGATGATTACACTGTTCTGTGTAGATAGGATGCAATATTATTCACACTGCAAGAAATCGAAGGTCAAGGTTGTCTAACGACATTAGAAAGATTGGGTATTGAAAGCTTCTTAATGCAGTGATGATTCACTAATGGGCCGGTGGCAGGTGTACCTTAATGTGTGGATGATTCTTTATGTAAATGGGTAAAATAGAGGTATATGCATACCAAATCATTGAGTGTTGTTGGGTGGGGTTATGGGTTATTAATTTATTTTTTTTGAAAATAAATCAAGGCAGTGCTTTAAGCACCACCCCCCCCCCCCCTTCTCAAATGCATTTATTGCACAGGGTTGTACCAGCAGACAGGAGATCTGAAATTTTACCTGTGTCCTAAATTTCTGTGATGGCATTGACAGACAATGAGTGTGACCCACGCCCCAGAATTCCCTGTTGTTTCTGGGTTTTAGTATAGTACTATTGACTTTTACTCTCTTCTAGGATGTACTGCAAAGGATATCCTCATTAAGCTCTACAATCAGATTGAGGTCTCTGAAACAGCAAAGATGACTAGCCAGAGAATCAAATTTGAAATTTATATATATACCATTGCCAAACAGCTGTGAGGGTCTGATCCCAGCTTTGCAACTGACACAAAATCTACGACCCTAGAAATTTAATTTCTCAAAATCGCATTTTGATAGGTCATATGCAGTAACGTGTGATCTTGTTTGGGTCCTACAGTTCTTTTATAATCATGTAGTATACCCCGCCCCCCAAAAAAAAATAAAAAAGAAGAAGAAAAGATATTCACTAGAATGGTTTTTACAATAATATATTTTCCACTCATTTTTCCTTCACATCCATATACTCATGAACTAACTTAAAAAATAATAAAATCATGATTTCACTAATTTACCAGAGCAACACACAATTTAATACGTGGAGCAAATATCCAGATTGAATTCAATTGTAGGTTGAATGCTATTGGAATGTCTATTGACATAAAGGTTATGTCATGGGGACTTTATTAGCTTTCAAAGGATAAAAGTTAGTTTGGTATAATAAATAACACACGTGTGTTTACCAATTAATCATAGCACTTTAAAGAATATCTGCAGTTCTTGGGGCGCCTGGGGGCTCAGTCGGTTAAGCATCCGACTTCGACTCAGGCCATGATCTCGCGGTTCGTGAGTTTGAGCCCCGCGTCGGGCTCTGTGCTGACAGCTTGGAGCCTGGAGCCTGCTTCGGATTCTGTGTCTCCCTGTCTCTCTGTTCCTCCCCTACTCACGCTCAGTCTCTCTCTCTCTCTCTCTCAAAAATAAAATAAAATAAATAAAATAAACATTAAAAAAAGAATATCTGCAGTTCCCTAAACTAATGGCCTTTACTAACATGATCCACAAAGAGTCCTGGAAAGAGACTGTTAGTAATAGTCAAATGGCCATAGTGAGAGGTACCTTGATCTGTAATTAGGACAGGATATTGGATGGAGGCCCAGCTCGTAGAGGTAGAAGAGTATACTCAAACATTTAAGTCATAAAGAGTAGGAAACCCAGCATTTTCCATTAGGTAGCAATTGGAAAGAGTATCTTCAAAAAGTTCTGAGAGCGATTGCAGGCTATTCCCATAACTATTCCTAGCAGTGCTAAGGAATCTGAAAGAGGAACATACATTTCAGTTCTAGGCTCCTGACTGGTTGCCATTGCTACAGACTATTCTAGGTATTGAGGCCTCCACCAGTCCTCCAGTCACTCAGTAAAAAGAGGAAGAAACCACAAAACAGAGAAAAACTACGTGTGTGACCGGCCTTGGGATGGCGTCGGACAATGATGTGCATTACTGCCTGGGGCAGGCCCAAGGAAGCTGGGATAGGGATAATGATTATGCAAAGGAGCCAAGGAAAGCATCTCTGTTCTACAAAGAATAATATGGATGAATGTAGAATAAAGAGTAAAATTGGGTGTAGAGGAATAAGAACTACATAGACTGAGGCTCCAGGAATGGGTCACGGCCCACAAAATTGGGGATCTCTGCCAGAGGATTCTCCCTATTCCTCAATGTCTGATATAGGTGTTCCTGGGCTGGGGGGGGAGGGTTATTTGTCTGATATGTTCAGCTGACTGATTCCTAAGTAAATAATCAGGTTACTTATTTCAATGATTGTAACAGTTGAGTTGTTCAGCCATTTGGTCATTTAATAAATCTTTGCCCATTTACCATCATACCAATTATCAATCATGTTAACACAAAAATAGTAATAGTGCAATGAAGATGCAATATGATCATGACATTTTGGTATTATGGGGTCTTTGAGAACACATGACTGGGAACTTATAAAAAAAGTTAATCTGAACCTTGTGTGTGGTGTGGTGTCTCCTCGTTATTTATAAATTAGAAATGCCTGGCTTTATCCAATAGCGTTATCTCTTTATTCATTGATGCCATTGCAGTGGCTTCCTTTTTATAAGTTTCAAAATAAGTGTAACTTTTACTTTGTAGGGAACACCGCTTTGGATAGTTGCTGGAAAACAAATTTATAGTTAATGGATTCAGAGTCCCTAAAGCATCAGTTAAAAACTACTTTCTAGATGACTCTACTCTGTGTTTTTAGAGTTTAGCAAAGTCTAATCTAGAAATGGTATTCACAACTTTAAATGTGTAGTTAGGAAGGGGTTTGTTGCAAGCTTAAACAGGTACATTTAAATCAGTGATTTCTGTATCAAGTAGATTACTTTCATGTGAGTGTATAAGGTTCTTCCCATGGAGTCTGTCAATTCAGATATTTCTGTGATACAATGTGGGCTTCTCTGTCTACTTCCTCCTCCAAGGATTGAAAATATCAGTGTTTGCATATTTGGTCAAGGAAGTGGGCAGAGCTTGATGTGGGAAAAAGAAGTGGCCAGGATGTTTGAGATAAGAAGTTACTTGCCTCAGCCACCACCAGCCACTACCCAGGTTGAGTGAGAAGTAAGAATCTGATTACTTCCATTGCTGACCCTGAAACAGACTGACCTCAGGGAGAAGTGTCAAAAACATGAAAGTATTTGCTGAGCCTGGCTCCCTCGTATGAAACTAAAACACGTTCACAAGTTATATAAATCTTTCATTCACTTTTAAATACTATCTTTTGGAACTTCAATTGCCCCAGTTTGTAAAATCAAGTTCTTTGAAGTCTGATATTTTATAAACTCCGTTATAATTTTTGGTAGTAAGAATCTCTCGGACATTTAAATATGGGAGTACAGTTGCAAAGGGAACTACAGCAGATTGCTCTATTTAATACTTATTCCCATAATAACCAGCTCTGGGTCATTAACTGATAACAAGGGTCTATGATTTTCCACCTTGCCTTAGTGAAATATGTCCAAAGCTATGGAGTAAATGTTTCCAGTACATGAGAATTCATTAAGGAATGCTGTGGGAGAGAAACTATTTGTGCAGAGAGGAGAGGGACAAATAACCACATTCTGAGCAATAAATAAAAACAGAAACTTCTTAACTATTGCCCAAGGAATGGTTATTTGAAGAAGGAAAGAGAAAAAAAAAAACAAAACAGGGATGAAGGGAGTGTAGGCCGAAAGAAAGACAGAAATAAAATAAAAGCGAATCAACAAGAAGCTATCACAAAGAGCTTTTGATCTCTCAAAGGCAACACAGAAGGCAAACTTGAGTATAGGCTCCAAGAGGCCACTGCCCATTGACACAGGCCTGACAATTTGATCCTCAGTGTTTTCATTAAAACCCAAGTATCCATCGTATCTCAGACTGTGTGAGATGCTTGAAAAGATCGGTTTCTGTTCTCCAGCTCAGTAGCCCCCAGTCAATTCAAAAGGTGCTTTGCAGAGGGGCCAGCTCAGTCAGAGGAGCACGTAACTCTTGATATTGGGGTCGAGTCCCAAACTGGGTGTGGAGATGATTTAAATAAGTAAGCTTAAAAAAAGGGTGTTGGTTGGGGGGGGGGGGGTGCTGCCCAGTTGGAAAATACTACCAGGGAAATCAGAAAATAAGTCTTCACCTCTTTAGTATGTCAGAACCTACTGCCATTTATCATCCGTAGTTTACAATCAGCAGCTGCAGGAAAACAGGCCTAAAACACAAATACAAAGGAAGAAAGCTACTGTTTACAATCAGATTTCCTCCTCTTCCTTTGCACCAGCCTTTCTCTAAGGTCAATGCAATGTGTTCCAGAGCTAGACCACAGGACAGTTTGGTTTCACCACGAGAACACATGCAGGGCAGCAAGCTGGAGGATGAACACTGAACCTGAACCTGAACCGAGTCAGGCTGCTCAGTGGTCTTAGCCGTGCCGCCCCTGAGAGCCAACTCCCCTACATGTGGGAGAGCTCAGCCAAGATCGACACCACCACAAGCCATGGTTATATTTGGTGTGACCAGAAGAAACACAGACTTTAAAGAAAAGCATATGGTTTGGAGCCATTGCATCTTATAATTGTTCGTTACTCACCATTACTGCAGCAATAGATAACTGATACACTGCCTTATGCTATCACTTGTATTGCCAACTGGTGACTTATAACTCTTGAGTTGATTCTTGGTACTTTGTTTAATAATAGTAATGGTACTTTAATTTATTGAATTCTTTCTATGTGTCAGATACGGTGTTTTTTATTTTGTTATTTTATTTGAGAGAGAGAGAGAGAGACTGCATGTGTGAGTAGGGGAGAGGGGCCTCCAGAGGTAGTGTTTTATATTCATTCATTCATTCATTCATTCATTCAACAAACACATATCTAACACTGCCATGTAGTGTTACATGTTATGGATGCAGTCATGAAAAAACAGAAGCTCAGCCATTATAAATTTAGTCTAGCTGGGAAAAGTCCCAGTCTGGCTGGGAAAAGTCCCAATCTGGTTGGGAAAAGATATGCATTAAGTCATCTTGCAAATGTATGAAAACTATGATAAAAGCTATGAAGAAAAATTATAAGGAGAAAGGGAATTTATCTAACCTGGAGATCAGGAAAGGAAGGTTTGTTTTTTTTTTTGAAAAAACACTATTTGAGAGAAAGGGAAAGAGCATCACAGGCAGATGAAATCCTCCACGCAAAGGCCCTGAGGTGAGAGGGAGCAGGGCTCCTTCAAGGAACAGGAGGGCCAGCATGGCTGGATGTGCCAAGTGTTAAGAGGAGATGGTCAGGAGCAGAAGAGTGCCTTCTTGGTGTCTCCTCTTATGCAGTAGAATCCTGGAAGTCATTTTTCCTTTAGTACTCGGGACTCCCCTGGCAAGTTGGTAGTTTTATGATGTCCATTTTACAGATGTGGAGGCTGAGCCAGGAAAGCTAAGTAACTGGGCCAACTCTGCCACCTGACAAGTCACAGTCCAGAGCCAGCACTCCTGTACTCAGCTCTGTGTCTCTGTCCTGATGCTTTCATGAACTTCTCAAGAGCAAGATGTACGTTTTGTGGTTTCTGCCCCCTCTGGTCTTGACAGAGGCCTCGTAGGGCTAAAAGCACAGGCATGAGAGCCAGGAAGACATCGGGCTGACCTTGCCCCATGAGCAAACCATTTGATTTTCCTAAATCTCTGTGATTTTATTTTTTCAGGTTAAAAAAGGGACAGTGACACCTCTTTTCAGGCAGCGGTATGGGGACATATAACTAAAGGACTTGGACAGGAGTGCATACTCAGTAAAGGCTGGCTGGTATTATGACTACCAGAGATTCGGCAATGGAATGTGGATCTAATGTTGACTCATTATCATTATCATCAAAACGCAACCAGCCTTATGACACTCATAAGTCCAAAAGTGACACTGACCTTGAACTTCACCGGGGATTAAATGGCTCAGTTAGTAAAAAGCCCTGCTAACTTCTCAATCCACATCCGACTCTGGAAAAGGATTCAGGTGTCATGCCTAAGGTCTTAATGATTTGCACATGCCCCACCCATTGACCCCCCCCCCCCTTTCAACATCCTCTGATGGGAGGGTGGTCGGGGTTGGGGGGGGTCTCTTCAAACCTCCCCACCCCAGGAAAAGTAGCAGTCTCAAGGGGACCCCAAGAAAATACAAGTCTCTGACCTGCTTCTCTCATATTTTCCATTTCCTTACAAGTCTTGCTTCCTAACCACTGTCTCCCTGTGGGTTGAAAAGCCGAGTTCATCTGCTGTGGAATGCCTTTAGGAAAAAGCACACGGCAGAATATATCCACCAGCTACGGAACATTTACTACCTGACCAACGGGATAAAAACCCAACGTCTGGTGGATGAAATCAATACGACAGCCTCATCCTAGCACCTAACGCAGCGTTTGGTCCACAGAGGGGCTCAGTTAGTGTTGGAGTGAATGCTGCCTTTGGATGTCTGCAGAGTAGAAGAGTGAAGGGCAGGCATCTGGATTCAGGCAGACGCCGCGCTTCCTGTGTGACCCTGGGCAAGTTGCAAAACCCCTCGGGGCCTGCCTTGTCTGTACAATGGGGATAATAACCATGTTATGGGTTTTCGGAAGCAACCCGATGAGATAAGGAACATAACATTCCTAGTGGAGTGCGTGGCGCTGTGGATGGGCTCCACGCACGCTGTACTTACTGTTCCCGTGAACACTGTTGAGGCCTCCCAGAGAGGCCTCCAAGCAGACAGTGTGTTTATTTACTCGGTGGGGGAATGCAGAGCACAGTAAAGAAGTTTTCAATTCCTATGAAAAGGGCTTCCTTTCCCAGGCTCTTACCTACAGGGAAAAGGGTGCTGGCTCCTCACTGGCCACACCCCCAGTCACCGCCTCGTGGGTCCCCTCAAAGACATGTAAATCCCTTCCCTTCTTTTCCCAAGAGAGTGGATCAAAAAGAAAACAACCACAAACACACACACACACACACACACACACACACACACACACAAAACCCGACTTCAGCTCCCTATAATGAAATTCATAGCATGCTAAAAATATTAGGGAGGAAACTATGCAGTTGCTATTTTTGGAGGTCAATATTTGACTATTCCAGAGCTAACAAAATAATTCAAAGAAGCTCTGTGCCTAAGCAGGCCAGGGAAGTCAGGGCAAGTCAGTAAAAGTTTGCTATTTTTAACTCACTTGTTTGTTTTAATATTCCACTTTCATAAGTTCCTTTTGTATTAGCTATGAACTGTGCAGCCCGGATTTCCCTCACACCGTCTTCGTTCCCCAAGACCTCCCGCAAGCCAGCTCTCCTGGCTATCACGTTTCCCTTCTGTTAGCACAGTCCCTCCAGAGAATCCCAGAGTCCAGGGGGAGGAAAGACCTCGGCAGGCAAGCCCCTTCCTCCTAACACAAACCATTCCTGGCACGTATGTTCCACCTACGCCGTGTCCCTGAAAGACCATGCGCACTGGTCCTGCCTTACTTGGGGAACTCCTTCCAGGGCTCCACAAACCCATCTGGGTACAGGGTGCATATGGATTCCTTCTCCCTCGTGACCTGGTGTTTAGAGTAATTCTCTTTGAATTGCACAGCCTGGACTTCAAGAATCAACAAAACTACTTTTCAGCATTATGACCCTCGGTCAGTTGAGAATCCTTAGAGCCTCAGGTCTCCTCTCTGAGAAACTGGAATAATGCTACCTGCTGAATCCTGACCTCACAAAGCTGTCCAGAGGCTCATATCCCATCTAACGCAAAATATTTTGGAAAACACTCGATTGCACTGCAAAGTTTATTATTACTTTTACCTGCGCAAGTAAATAACACATTAGAAAAGCCTGTGCCCTCACTCGATCCCAATCAACTTTGAAATCTGATTTCTTTTTAGCATGTCAGTTTAAACGTCCTGAACATGTGAAGCAAAATGAACACTGAGGCAGAACGGAGAAGTCAGGGTAGCATCTATTTGATAGTCTCCAGGAATTACCCTGGTTTTGAGGGTCAGAGAAAAAAAAGTCTGGAAGTCAGGATACCCAATCTCAGCCAGGCAGCCTTTCTGTTGCCACATTGTTTGGCACTGAAAACTTTTAAGAAAAAAGAGAAACTTTTAAGAAAAAGAGAGTTGATTGGCTACTTTTAAGTTAGAGCTCTATTTCTATTTCTGCAAAGAGTGATTCCTCTCAATTCAGGAAGAACAACATTGATTTAGTGGCTTAAAATGTAACCTAACAATATAATTATGATTATTAGGGAATGCCTGAGTTAAAAAAAAAATAAAAAAAGAATAAGGGCCACAAATACCCACAGACTCTGTACCTTTGTGACATTCACTAATGTATTCATTCACTCGTTCATGCAACAAGTATTTACAGAGCGTCTGCCGTGAGACGGGCATCTGCTATACGTGCTATGGACACTACTGTAAATAACACAGCAAACAATATGAGATCTGCATTAATTCAAATCAAGTCCAGTCACTTAAGTGATCAGGAGAACAATGAATTTAATGTGAGACAAACTTTGGTTAATCCTGCTCAAATGCTCTGTTGAGGAATCACTGAAGTTTGCATCTGCCTGCCTTTCTTCTCCAAATACAATGCAAGGTGGGAGAAAGAATAGAGGAGTCAGATCAAGAACCCCGTGTTGTGCACCTGGCGTCCCTGTGCGCTCACGGTGTGGCTGGTTGGGTCCCCTCCCTTTCTCCGAGTCCCGGTGTCCTCATCCACGAAATGAGTGCTTTCCAGTTCAAATGGCTATGAGTCCCTGATTCTCTGGCTGTTTAGTTCAGCTGCGGACAGTCTGTGAGCCACCTCCACTATTTTGTGGGGCCAGAATCAGACGACCCTACCTTTTTTGTTACTCTTGTTCTGTTTTTCATTTGAATTTGTCAGCACATGTAAAAATTGAGATACTTCCTTTAGCAATCTGGATGGCCGCCTTCTCTTGATGAATAACAAGATCTGGCCACTCAGGAACACTTACCTCACGACAACAACGGCTCAAGGACTGAGAAGCTGTCACCCTCTTTAGATACCGCCTGGGCTCCAGACTTTTCCATGGTCTCCAATGCTCCCTGCTGCCTACGGAGACAAATGCCGAGGATCCGTTTTCCTTATTTGCAACACTCTCTGCTCATTTGTAACCTGCCAGGCCCAGATGTAGGCACTTCCTTTGCAGCACCTCGGACCTGAGGATCTCAAAAAGGAAAACTCTAGAACCACAGCTCAAGATGTCTTCCTGAGGACCCTTGAGCTGGTTAGAAATGAAATAAACCACTCTTTCTGACTGTGCTGCACATTGGACCCTCATGGGGAGCTTTTCATTTTTTAGTTGCTTAGTATTATTTTTTAAATATAATTTATTGTCAAGTTAGGTAACATACAGTGCTTTGGAAGTAGATCCCCATGATTTATCACTTACATACAACACCAGTGCTCATCCCAACAACTGCCCCCCTCAATGCTCATCACCCATTTTCCCCTCTCCCCTGCCCACCTCTCTGTATTTAAGAGTCTCTTATGGTTTGCCACCCTCTCTGTTTGAAACTATTTTTTCTATGGGGAGCTTTTTAAAAGCACCAGTTCCCCAGATCCTAGGCCCAACTTGTTCAGTTGCCATGCTGTGGGGTTCACACGGCATCAGTATTTTTTAAGAGCTCCTCAGGTGAGTCTGCTATGCAGCTGTAAGCTTTGCTACTGCTTCTCATTAATCAAAGCGGTGTAATGATCTTGTTGTCCTTGGTTCCAGGAGAAATCTCCACTTTCATCATGGCCTAGATCCCAGAGTTCTAGGCTTACCATGAAGGCTGGCTTCCTGAGCGTGTGATCTGTGCAGCCACACCACACCCTGTGCTTACAATGACCCTTCACTTGTCTTAATGTTCTGTTGTCACCATCTTGAAATTCTTCGTAATTTTAAACAAGGGGTCCTGCACTTTCATTTTATTTTGGGCCCCGGAGATCATGTAGCCTGTCCTGCTTGCCACCATTCTGGGGCTGGACTTCCCCCACAGGCAATCAGATGGTTAACTCTTGGCCTCTAGTGTAGAATGTAGCACTAGCTTTTCTTTTTCTTTTTAAAAATTTTATTTTGTAAAGTAATCACTACACCCAACGTGGGGCTCGAACTCACAACCCCAAGATCCAGAGTCACATGCTCCGTCAACTGAGCCAGCCAAGCACCCCAGCACTGGCTTTTCTTATCATTCTGAAGTGGTGCTGTCCCTGAGGAGTAAACTGTTTCTTCCCTCTCTCCCTGTATTCCTGCCTCGGCACATAAAATAAAAACAGCTGTCCTCTTAGAAGAACATTCCCACCAGCTTACTCATTCCTTTCAAGAGAGGAGTAACTTATCTAATTTGTGAGATTAGAGAAAGGTCTTCAGGGCACCTTCACAGGCCCCCATCCAGACCCTCACATGCTCGCCTGTCTGCTCAGCATCCTTTGACCTGTTTGGTACGGAAGCTGATTCTCCTCTCCAGCTGCTTTGCCTGCTTAAGACCAGTGTTGTGGCAGCACCGGCTGTGAATGCTGATTCTGCCACATAAATGCTTTGTGGCCTTGGGCACCCTACTCAACCTACCTGTGGCTCCATGTTCTCACCTGTAAAATGGGGATCATTAATAGCATCTACCTCAAAGGCTTGTTGTGAGAATGAAGTGGGTTTTTTAATTATATCAAGGGCTTAGAACACATAGTAAGTGCTAAGCATGAGATTACGAGCTGGGGGTAGGCAATCAGGGAGGGCAGCTGAGCCCCGTTGATCCTCAGGTCCACACCAGGTTTCCAATCCGATGTTGCTAATAATTGGGTTGACATTTTGATTCCTGGCCCCTTTATCTATTTCTCATGTGGCTTAGAATCTGTAAGAGGAAAGTGCATGATTATGCTACAGCACAGGCCAGTTGTAAAGCTTCATTTTGCCTCTTTTCCCATCCCACTCCCATCGTGCATATGTGTTGTCACCAATCCCAGGAGGCTCCAATCTTCGAGCTCACAATCTGAAAATGCTACCCATTGGGCTTGGTTTTCTAGAGTGAGAAAAGCTATTAGAAATGGAAAGGAACTGGCAAACCATCTTCCAGATGAGAACCTGAGGCAGAGCAACCCAAGGTTGCCTAGGTTGCCAGTGGCAAACGAAGAGTCAGCTGGGAGTGAAGATAATGGCCACGCTGCCGGGCACTGTGGGAAATTCTCCTGCCTCATGTGCGTGGAAGGAGCACAGCTCAGTGTGTGGCCATCCCTCATCTTCCAACAATTACCACAAAATGGGGACCTTCTGGGAGTAAATCGTTCCATAATCTTACATGTGATGAATGTTGAAAGGGATACATGAAGACCCCGGCTTAGCAGTGTAAAATGAGGAAAGGAAAAGGGACACAGAAAAAAAGAAAAAAAGAACAGGCTGTTCTTCCTTTGTTTGAAATGATGCTGGCAAGTCTCGGCTGAGGGGACCTTGCACAGGCAGTGTGGTGAGGAAGGCAGGTCACACAGGGGTCTTCCCTCCAGGAAATAACCTTCAGCAGCATTGTTTTCTAATATGGAGGATAATGAACAACACTGTTGATCCAATTTGCTCTTTTTCTCAGTGTAGAACTTTCCCTGTGCTGTCAGCCCCTTGGATTTATTGATACTACAGGGAGTTTGGAGAAATATAGACATTACTTTGGCTTTTGGGCTCTTTGTTTCAAAAGAAATGTTTGAATTGTCCTATTTGACAAAAAAGAAAAAGAAAAAAAAATGAAAACAGCTTTGGCAGTCAGAATGCCTATTTCTTACATTGAAAGGAAGGAAGAGAAAAGATGAAGGAGGGAATAAAATAGGGTTTTATTCTGTAGTTTTTCAATTAATGATATAGAACACCAGTGATTTCGGTGGGAAAAGTATTACATAATAAACAAAAAACTCCCACCTAATAATGGAACAATCTTTGTTATTAGCTTGATAGCTTTGCCCTGCAAATATCATCAGAGCAGCTGGCCAGAGTAACACTAGAATATATTAAAAAAATATATATCCCTACCACTGATAGTACAGAACAACTCAGGTCAGGCTCCATTACTGAACACACCTAATATTGTTTTCTAAATTTTCAACACCTATTCAAATAGAAGGCTGAAAAGAAAAATTGCCTCTCACTCCAAAGCTTTAAAACACACAAAAAGGCACCATATTGCCACTTTAGGGACACATTTGTTCCCTGCTGTTACTATTTTATATGTCATTTCAGTCCTGCAGTTAGCTATAAAGCAAATCTTTTCTTTTTCCGGAGAGGAATAAGAGCTGCCTGAAGGGAAACAAGAATAGGAAGCATCCTTAAAATGACTGATTTACAATTGGCAAGGAGATACAATATGAAAATTATAGTTTTCTCATTTTGAACATGGAAGCCTCAGCTTTTACTCTAAAAGTACCCCCTGGAGGCCCCCTGTTGGCACAAGAGAGAGGCTGTCATGTTTGGGTTTTCAGAAGACACGGGGAAAGAGTAAGGTGTGTGTGCGTGTGTGTGTGTGTGTTTGTGTGTGTGGTAAGTATGGCTGTATGTGTGTGTGCTATGTTTAAAATATGTGTATGGATTAGGGGTGGTGGTAAAGGGATGAATTCAGTAAGGGTTAGGTAGACTAAAAGAAATTCAGAGAAGTTAGCTTATGCCACAATTCATTATGCACCAGAGGTAGTCCAGTCTAAATATAAGCATGGGATTCAGATACCTTGAGTTGTAATCCCTATTCTGACAGTGACATATGGTGTACCCTTGGGCAATTCCCCTGTGTTTTGACCCTAACTTATCATCTGTAATAAGGAAAATAACACCCACAAAAGAGGGATGTTGTGGAAATTTATTTATGTTACCGAAGGTCATGGGGGACCATAGGTGAAAGGTTGAAGATAAGTCAAGGACTCTTTGCCTGTCAACAATTCATATGTGGTTCACGTGTGCTTCCCCGTGGGTTTAACCTTCTCTTCATGACCTTCCAAAATACCCCTCGGGGAAAGCCTAGTAAAGGAGACTCTGATTCCTCTCGAAGAATAGAGAGAGAGTTCACAAAGCCAGATGTGGTAACAGGTTTTCCAATATGGCCCCATCGGCCCTCAGCTCCTTGTATTGTCTCCTTTGTGTTGTTTCCTCCCACACTGAATCACAGCTAGCTTTTTTACCCCATGGAATATGGCAAAAGTGTGTGACTTATAAGACTAGGTTATAGAAGGCATTGGAGTTTCCACTTTGGTCTGCTGGATTGCTTACTCTGAGGAAATCCACTACCTTGTCGTTAAGATATTGAAGAAGTCCCAGGAAGAGGCCCAAATGAGGAGGAACCAACCTGCCAGCAACCTGAGTGAACCACCTGGGGAATGTATTCTCTTGCCACAGTCAAGCCTTCAGATTACAGCAGCCCCAGTCAACATGTAACTATAATCTCATGAGAAACTTGAGCTGGAATTGTCCAACTGAGTGACTCATAAAATCCTGACTCACAGAAACTGCAACATAATGAATTGCTATTATTGTTTTAAGCCTCAGTTATGGAGTTGTATATTATGCATCAATGCAACTAAAGCACCTACAGAAGATTGGGTTAGGGCAATCCTGGTGCCATTCTATTAAAGAATCTGCCTTCAAACTACTGTCACCTTTGAGAGATGGGTTAGGTTAGATATTGTGAGTGTTCTCAGAAGGCCATGAGTCCACTGATGATTCATTCATTTACTTATCCATTCATCCTTTAATTCAGCAAATACTTATTAAGCATCTGCTGGATCCTAGACTCTGCAATAGCTAATGAGCAAGTAAGAGTCAGTAAAACATATTTTCTTAAGAGATCTCATCAATTTACTGGTGGAAACAGATAAATAAACAAACATAATGTGGCAAAAAAAATAGGAAAAAGAATTACATAGAAGAAATTGTGAGAGCCCTTGCTTGAGGGAGAAGTTAACTCTATCTGGAAGAATCGGGAAGGACGGCTCTAGGGGAGGGCCATTTAAGGACATTCCCAAAGTTCAGGTAGAAGTTACCAATGCCAAGTAGAGAAAAGGCAGGAGGTTGCAGTACGAAGAAGAATGAACAGCAGGTACAAAGACAGATGGAGCTGCCGTGTGTAGATCAGAAGGCCCGAAGTGCACTAACAGTGGCTGTAGAGAAAGAGATTTGTTTCCCCTTGATTTACACCTTAGGTAAATGGCCCTTTTCGAATATAATTACCCTTCTCCCATAAAGTCAAGGAAACATTCAACTGTACAAACTCTAGGCCAAACAATGAAACAAAAAACCTTCACTTCTATATTCAGACACTCTTTTAATTCTTTCATCCAGTTCTCTCCCCTCAACTGAAACCCATGTGTGCTCTTTATTCCCTTTCACAGCTTGTGTCAAGAAGTCATTTATACCCCAGGAAAAAGTGCTTAGTGTTATGTGGTCATTAGTGAAATAACTAAGTTCTTTCAAGGTGATATGCTACCTCCTTCTAGAGGCTTCTCTGAGTCTTCCAAGAAGACTTAGGTTTCTTAGGGCCCCCAGAAGACCTCACTCATGAGGGTTATCCCAGAACACACCAAACTGGATTCTTACCCATTAGTTTATCTGTCGTTGCCCCAACTGGACTGAAAACCTAGTGTCTCAGTCTTGAATGACACCTCTATTATTCTAGTGTCTTAGTGCCTGGCATACTCACAGATATGACAATAACCTCTTCATTTCCTCTCATACAACCTTTATCTTCTCCTTCATAGTCTTCTTTATTATTTTCTGAAAGTCTTAATGCGTATATACTTTTGGGGGGGTTCGTTTGTTCAATATTTCTGGCCCCACCCACCCCACACATGATAATTGAAGTTCTGTGATGATTACAACTTTGTCTGCTTGCTTCCCACTATGTATAAAGCCTACCACAGTGCATGGAAATTAGTTGGCTCTCAATAAACATATCGGAATAAAGAAGCAATTTAATTCAATGATTGCTATTGAATGAAAAAAAAATCAATGTGGTTCTGCACTCTCGCACATTTGTGAATCTTTCTTCTGCTTTCTTAGAAAATTAACCTTAGACACCAAAAACATGCATGCCATTTCTCAGTAAAATATATTAAGTTTTAATTTGGTTTAATAAATTAGTTTTTAGTAGACTCATTATCTCCCAGCCCATTTTCTGAAAAAAGCACATGCAGCCACATAAATATGTAAAACCAAAGTCTGTATCTTTCCATGAATTAGAAAATTAGACATAATTATATATTTTTAATAATCAATTACTATGTACGTGTTGGAGTAGCAGTTAACCAGATAGCAATGAAGTGGCAAGTGGGATAACAAAATGCCCCAGCATGTGTACAAGCCATTGTGTTTTCATACTACGTCTAATGAGCATAAATAATGCCTTTGACACAAATCTAACACTTTTAGCCTTGGATTTCTTTCTGCAAGCTGGGGTGGTGAAAGCAAAGCCGCAGGTCGTTTCCTCAAGAAGGAATGTGTTTGTTTGTGACTGGCAGCAAAATGGTGTCAGTGGGGACCTCATCAGACATCCCCTCCTCACACTGCTGATTGGCAGGTGGAGGTGAGAAAACAAACAGCAGGCCTTCCTGAGGCACTGGGGAAGGGGCAGAGACAAAGAGGTGAGGAGCTTATGTCTCAGGGCCTGGGGAAAGACAGTCCTTCTGGAACAGGGTTGAAATATTGGCCTTTAGCTTCAAAGAACCCAACTCAAGCGTGACTAGCATTTGTTAAAAGAAGAGAGCAATGGAGAAATGATTGAAACATCAGCCTTGACCAAAATGAAGCCTTCCTGCCTTTCTGGGAAGTCACTCAAAGGTCACAGCTAAATGGAAGAGGGAACAAAAAGGGAATTCTAGGACATCCAAATATTTTGGGGACGGATCGATGGAAAGCTAGAATTTAGTATCTCCTAAGGTCTTCCCCAAAGAAGAGATGTGTACATGGGCTCATTCCAATCCAGGTAGAAAGGCCAATATGGAGTTATTTGCTTATTTATTTTGAATAAATTACATATTTCCTTCTCTAACCCTGTAGCTATAAAAGTGATGTTTTGGTTCAGAGTTAGAGTCATAAAGCTAGAGGATACAGAAAGCAGTGGCTGCCTTGATGGCTAGAAATTTGGTTCTATCATTATAAGATGAGGATGAGAAGAACTAAATTATAATCTTATATGTTACAAAGAGAAAAGAAAAAAGAAAGCTTTAACTGGATGGCATCATGGTTAGTTATCACCAGCACAAACAACGTTGGGGGTCTTATCACTAAAGAGGGGGAAGAGATTGGAGCGTTTCACAGAGTTGGACCATTAGATAAAACTCTTAATCCCCTCGTACTAAAATGGAGGCTAGGAATGCAGAAAAATCCTTCTGATTTTAAGCTTCCTAGAGTTTTAAACCTTTCCCCGTCATTTTACAAATACAACCTATTAATTAATTTTTGACATGGAAAATAGTTAAGATTTCTCCTAAAACAGGCATTTCCCAACGTTACAGTAGTGTAGAGGAGGAAAAAAACACTTGGTTTAGGTAATGCTGTGGCATAGCTTTCAAAGATGACACCATTATTTCAAGTTTAAGGTTTCCATCGTGATCCATTTGGTTCTTCATTATCTAGCTTACTGTGGTGCTGAATTTTATTGGTCAACTTGGCTACCTTCTGGTGCCCAGTTGTTTAGTCAAGCACCAGTCTAGATGTTGCTGGGAAGGTATTTTTTTATTGTATTTTTAAATTTTTTTATTAAAATTTTTTCACTTTTTTTTTTTTGAGAAAGAGAGAGAGAGAGAGAGAGACAGAACATGGGTGGGGAGGGGCTTTTTTTTTTTTTTTTTTTTGAGAAAGAGAGAGAGAGAGAGAGAGCATGGGTGGGGAGGGGCAGAGACAGAGGGAGACACAGAATCTGAAGTAGGCTCCAGGCTTTGAGCTGATAGCACAAAGCCTTACACAAGGCTCAAACCCACAAACTGTGAGATCACG
The DNA here is from genome assembly GCF_018350215.1 of Panthera leo. NCBI lineage: Eukaryota > Metazoa > Chordata > Mammalia > Carnivora > Felidae > Panthera > Panthera leo. Next base: position 140,778,016 of record NC_056687.1, on the reverse strand, counting down.
ACCTAAGCCGAAGTCAGATGCTTAACCGACTGAGCTACCCAGGGGCCTCAGAAGTTTGTTTTTTTTTTTTTTAGATGTTATGAATATTTAAATCAATAGACTTTCAGCAAAGCAGATTACCCTCCACAATGTATGTGGGCCTCATCCAACCAGTTGAAGGCCTTAAGAGAAAAGACTAAGGTCTTCTGAAAAAGAAAGAATTCTGCCTGGAGACTGCCTTTGGAGTTAAGATTGAAATAGCAACTCCTGCTGGAGTTTCCAGTCTGCCAGCTTGCCATGTAGATTTTAGACTTGCCAGCTCCTATAATCACGTGAAACAATTCTTGAAAATATATATGAGAGAAAGAGCATCTTTGCTTCTCTGAAGACCCCTGCCGAGTGCACTTAGGAACTGACGTCTGTACTAACTTCAGCTAATTAATTTTCAGCCTTTCTAATGTTAGGTTTTCTAAACCGTTTTCAATAGAGCTTTCCACAAAAGGTAGCAGCTGAAGTGCCACGTGAACAATGGTGCATCCTTTGCCAAACCTAAGTCTGAAATTCAATATCTGAGATGTCAATATTCAAATTAATTTCCTTTAAAGTAGAAGGTTCAGAACAGCTTTTCTAATGGATTAAAATAAATAGCACCAAAGTTCATTTCATTTGTTTTGCTCTTAACCAATTTCATAAACTAAGATGTGTATGATAGCCTTGAACTTAAGTAACCTACTGAAGTACATCATGTAGCAGAGAAACACTATCTTTTTTATTGTATTGCATTTACATTCATATCCTGATATATATTTTCTGAAACTAGGGTAATTCCCTTTTAGCCAGGGAGAACATCTGAAATATGTGCTTTAAAAAATTGGTTGATTCTACCCACAAGAACAGCAGTGTCTACTATATGTGTGGGGCCTGTAGGAAAGTATTTTGACAGGTGAGATATCAAGGTCTGGATTGTTTTTCTCTTCAACTCCAGTATGAATCATACGATCTCAAGCAGTTTTCTGAAACTTGCAACTCAAGAACTACCTATTTCTGGGGCGATGGGTGGCTGCTCAGTCAGTTAAGAGTGCAACTTCGGCTTAGGTCACGAGCTTGCAGTTTATGGGTTCGAGCCCTGCATTGGGGCTCTGTGCTGACAGCTTGGAGCCTGGAGCCTTCTTAGGATTCTGTGTCTCCCTCTCTCTCTCTCTCTGGTCCTCCCCGACTCATGCTGTGTCTTTCTCTCTCTCAAAAATAAATAAACTTTAAAAAAATGAAAAAAAAAAAGAACTACCTATATCAGAAATATGAAGACATATCTTTACAATGCAAGTTTATGATGATGGGACCCATGACCCAGCATTTTCTACAACTGGCCAAGGGGATTCAATGAGCTCTAAAGTCTGAGGACAGCTAAGCTAAAAAGCTGAATGGTTGGGCTAACTGTTTTTGTGGACTATAGATATTTCTTTAGTCTATCTGAAAAAAAAATCTCTAATAAATAAGATTGATGGGGGTTGAAATAGTATAGAAATCCAGGTATCTTCAGGGTCTGTTGTGGAACTTCTAATTAAAAGTTTTCTAGAAATCCCAGTATTTAGAATTTCTACGACACAAGTACTGAATTAAATTCTCTCACCAGATCATAGGACTTGCTCTTTGGAGGAGACAAACAGGTGCCCTATTAATGAAAACAGAATGTGTGCAGGGAGGTACAACTTCAAAACTTTTCAAATAGAACCAGATATAAGATTCATAGATAATATAACCCAAATAAACACACAATGTCTTAAAAATTAATAAAAGGTCCCAATTTTAGTAGGAATAAAAGTAACTTATAACAAATTAAAATGGATTGGGGCACCTGGGTGGCTCAGTCAGTTAAGCATCTGACTTCAGCTCAGGTCATGACCTGAGTTTGAGCCCCATATCAGGCTCTCTGCTGTCACTGTGGAGCCCACTTCAGATCCAGGGTCTCCCTCCTTCTTTGCCCATCCCCCTTCTCAAAATAAATAAACATTAAAAAAAAATAAAAGTAATTAATTAAAATGGATTTTTACCATTAATATAATGGCCTTGTGAATTACAACGATAGTTATATACCCGGAAAATGGGTGTATATTACAATTATTTTAAAATGCTGTTAATACAGCAAATGCAGTTAAGTTTTAGGTTCAGATAATTATCAACAGATTTTTCATCCAAAGGAACGCCCAGGAAAGCGTTCGAAAGTTACGTGGGGTGCAGCACGGTTGTTCATTATGGGGGCATCTTGCACAGTGCAAGATAGCTAAAGAAAACTAGCCCCTGCCCAGGAAGTGCCAGTCCCCATCATTATAGGAATGTTAAGAAAGTCCTGTATTCTTTGACACCTGCTATGTTATCACTTCCTTATAAAGTCCCTTTCTTCAGGTCCCATAAGAGTATACGCTCTCCAGCAGGAAAGGGACCTCAAAGTCCATTTTACCCATTTAGTGCTTGAATCTCTTCTGCAATATCTCCACCAAGTGGTTGTCAAACCTACTGTCCTAAATTTGGCTCTTCACGCACCATCACGTTTTTTAAATAGTCCAACCCCCTTCTTTTCTTGCCTCCCTGAAAAATGTGTGATGGTAAGTGTGGAAGTTTGATCTACACAAATCCATACCAGCAGTCTATAACATCTGTACTGTCTATATTACACATGGTTTGAGTGAAAATGTCAGTCATCAAAGTCGTGAAACAATTCTGGACACGCTTGAACGCATCATCTCAAGTTCTTACTATTTGCAGAAGGGGATTGCCGCCTGTGCCTGAAACCGCAGGTTTGATGCACTCATTCTTAAGGTTCCTTATATTTTAGTAAATGCAAATGTATGAAAGTTTAAAAGATGACTACATACCCCCTAAAATATCTTGCAGTCCACCCTTTGGGTAACACTGGTCTATGCTATCCTCCAACATTTATGATCCGGTTGTTCTATCAACTTATAAAAACTCACTCAAGCGTTAACTGGAAGATCTGTATTTGTGCTGTTAATTCTGCTTACAACGTGCTAAGGCAGAGCTCATGTCCATACCTGAGCCCGAAGTCCTGCTCCTTCTTGTATGGAGAGTTGGTGTTTCCTACCTCCAGCTCGATAATGTTTTACCTCCTGAACCTCTTGAATCATGAGTAGACAACATCTCCTCTCTGGGCCTGTCGGCTAGAGTTCTAGCCTTTTCAAGGATCTCTCCTCTAGAAACCAGAGAGCACTTACCTCTGATCAGCTGTTCTCATGAAGAACACGGGCTGTCTTTGCTCTCCGGGTTCTGGGAACCTTCTGCACTTTGCCCTGTCGCAAGGGAAAAGATGGAGAAACCTAACCTGGCTTGCCACACACAGGGAGTACTACTGAGCTTTTCACTTATCCCTGAGGCTGCAGTCAGATTGCTTGGATAGGAGTGAAAATTCAGGATTCTTTAATATCCATGACCTTTCCACACCATCAGTGAGAGTTAAGGTTAAGAGAAACATACTCTTCTAGGTATTTCCCAGGCTTGAGATTACAGTCATAAGCTTTCCAGTGATTATCAGCTCTGAGGTTCTTAGAGAAGTGGGAGTGGCCAGTTTAAGAACACATCTCTCCTTAAAATGCTTCCACTATTATGAGTAAGAACAGATCCCTTTACTGTGTAATCCTGCCGGGGAGGTGACTTAGTCCCAGCAGGCTGCTCTACCTGAACACTTCAGGCTGGGGTGGCTTATAAACAACAGAAATTTATGTCTCACAGTTCTGGAGGTTGGGAAGTCTGAGATTAAGACACCAGCAGATTTTGTGTCTGGTGAGAGCCGACTTCCTCACACACGGCCATCTTCCTGTAACCTCCCATAGTAGAAGGAGCAAGGGGGCTCTTTGAGGTCTCTTTTATGCTGTCACCTTGATGGCTAGGATTTCAACATACAAAATGAGGGGACACATTCGATCCATAGCAAGGAGGTACGATCCCATACCCAAGAGAGAACCTTCCCAGATTCTCCAAGAAACTCTCACTATCTGCCCCCAATTATCACAGTTGCTTCTATCACAAGCATTTTCTATCACTAGGCAACATTTATTGAATGCTTATTGTAGATGGATTCCAAAAATGCTAGTTGCTGCTCTGGGAAAACCAAAGCAATAAGAAGTTGGAGAAAATGTTTTTCCCCAAATTACTTATTAGGAATTGACTGTCCCTGAAGACACCGAACAAAAGTGGAAAGACCTCAAATGCTGCAGATAGAAGAATCTGGAACTCTGGAAGGGCACTCTAGAAAGGGAAGAATGGGCGGCAGCATGGTGGAGAGAAAAGATGAGGGTCATATTCCTTCCCAACAGTGTGGCTACTCACAATCACCCCTCCCCAAAATGATGTGTAAATTTTTCTGAAACTCATGAAATGCCTGTTTTCGATGGATCTCCTAAGGAAATGGGCAGGGCATCTGACCTTTGCCCCTGGAGTGACAGAGGTAAAACAGAGACAATACCTGTGGGCTCAGGAGTCAGAGGCATAAGTAGACTCAGGGATTGCAGTGGGAATTCTTACGTTAACGGCACTTAAAATCTAGAGAAGGAGAAAAGGTATATAATCATAAGCCTTAAGGCCTAATGAAATACCTAAGTGCCAGATTAGTGGTGGTAAAATTAGAGGAGCTCAGTTGGTATTCGTGAGTAGAATGGTGGAGAAAAACATGACAACAAGGTACCCGAACTGGCCCTTAGGGTTAATTTTTTACTTTGGGAATCAATGGCTCCACAAAAGGACATTGGCAGAATGAAGGAGAGGGCCTAGAGTAGCTATTAGAATACATTCTATGACTAAAATTATTTCATGCTTAAATCCCTCCTGTGAATGTTACTTGATTTCAAATTGGAATATCTATATGCTCAAAAAAAAAAATGTCTGTAGACAGGAATCCACAGTAAGTTTCAAAGAAGGAATTCTTTAGCAAAAAGAAGGAATATTTCCATTTCTTGAGGATTTCAATACATCAACAATTTTGGTGAAATGCCTTACCATGTTTATAAAATTGCAGTATATTTCAAGTCCTTAGAGTTTACAAATTGCCATTTTTACTCTAACGCACAAATAATAACAGCCAATGCTTATTAGTTCTAGTGCCTAAAAGATATATTTTCATTGCACCCTCAACAATTCCATAAGGTACTTATTATTATCCCAATTACACAGGTAAGGGTGATGTGTCACAGAAAAATTCTGTGAGCTGCCTAAAGCTCAGTGCTAAGAGGGGGAGCCAGAATTGGAAAGCAGGCAGTCGGACTCTAAAACCCACACTTTTGGGGCACCTGGGTGTCTCAGTCGGTTAAGCATCCGACTTCAGCTCAGGTCATAATCTTCTGGTTCATGAATTCGAGCCCTGTGTGGGCTCCGTGCTGACAGCTCAGAGCCTGGAGCCTGCTTTGGATTCTGTATCTCCCTCTCTCTCTACCCCTCCCCTGCTCATGCTCAGTCTCTCTCTCTCTCTCTCTCAAAAATAAATAAAAACATTAAAAAAAATTTTAAAAGCCCACACTTTCAATGACTGCACCGTAAAATTATCTGGGTATTTTCATTTGGATAAAATGTCAAAGCTTAAATTTAAGATCTTTCGGGAATGTGACACCCCCCACCACTCCCACACACACTCTCTGTGATAGGCTTTGAAGAGATGTGAAGCAAACAACTTAAATACGTGTGTGTGTCTGTAACAATTTTCTTCTTATAGTTGGCAGGATAAGAAGTTAGGGATAAACCGCTGGGTGTAGAAAAGCAACTGAAGAAAAGTTCCCAATATCCAGAGTGCAACATTTAGAGCCTAAACTTCCGTCCCTGAGTGCTCTCCCTCCGGCCTCAAATTCCAGATCCACACAAGCAGGGAATGAAATCAGACCAACTGACTGTGTTTTGCAGCTCTGCATAAGTGACCACAAGCGCAAAGGGACAGTGTTTCTGATAATTAAGTCTCCAAAATTAACTCCCCAGTAAGATAAATGAAGAGAGTACATTCCTCTCAGTGATTATTTTAGTCTGCCTGCTGACTCAGCAAGATTAGTGGAGATTAATTTACATTCTCAAGAAAGTGGGGCAGGGAGAGATGGAAATGCCTCATAGGGAAAAAAAAAAAAGGCAAATTTAGGTCATGGTTCAAGATCTCAACCAAATGGGCCAAAATATAGTTTATTTATGTCTGTTAACTCCCTATCACTTAACATCTGACCTTGGCATGGCAGGCTTAGAATCAGGAAATCTGGGCTCCGGTCCAGCTTCTGCCACTCACTAGTACCATGACCCTTAAAAAGGCATTTGCCCCTCTGAGTTTCATCTTTCTTACCATTAAAATAGGGATCACATACCAACCTGACCGTGTTGGGGGTTCTCATGGATACAATACATGCAGACGTCCTCTGAGGACGCCACAGGCCACAAATGATGTAACCTTGTTTATTTCGTCATTAATGTGAACAAGGTGAACCATCTTCTTATTACGAGTATTTCTTCCATCTGAATAATTCAATTCAGATGACGAATTTTACACACGGCTAAGCCAAGAGTGGAGGAACAGGATCGCTTGGTTCTTATTGCCAGAGTCTTTCCAAAACAAAATCGTTAGAACCAGTGATTCCATTCTTAAAGCAGGACCCCTCTAGCTTTCTGGGTGAAATGAATTCAATAATCGGAAAACAGAACTGAGTCTATTCCCAGCTAACCAAATTAATCCTTCTCCAGCAACTAAGAAGAATTAATAGATCTAATGATGGAGAACATTAAATGTCACAAGCTCTTCTCAAAATGTTCATAAAACAAGCTCAACTGTTTTGAGAGGCAAAGATGCTATTCTGTGATGGCAATGTGGGAAAACAGGATAGAATTGAAATAGTATGCTAGCCAAGCACAAACTCTGGCTTCTAGCAGTACAAGGAAGCATGTCAAGAGGGCAAAGACGTGCAGCTCAATGTGCAAAGAAGAAACCATCCCAGAGGAGTACAGGTAAAGGCTCTTCTGAAAATAGATTATTTCTATTCCCTTAGGCTCGCATGTAGTACATAGAGCCACCTGGCCTTCCTGGAACTTTTATTAAAAATTGATGATTGACAATGTAAGGCATAAGAAAATTCAATGGAAAGATTCTGTACCATAAAATTACTTGAACATTAAAAAGACAGTGGTTTGAAAAAGAATCATCCTTTTAACATCTTATTATTCTGTACATTCATCTCCACTGCTCCTAAATTCCCATTTTCCTTCCATCATATCCCCATGTCTTTCCCACTTTTCTTCTTCTTCTTCTTTTTTTGTTTTTCAGGAGAGAGAGCATGCATGCATAAGCAGGGGAGGGGCAGAGAGGGGGGAGAGAGAGAGAGAGAGAGAGAGAGAGAGAGAGAGAGAGAGAGAGAATCTTAAGCAGACTCCATGCTCAGCACAGAGCCCAACATGGGGCTTGATCCCAAGACCCTAGGATCATGACCTGAGCCAAAATCAAGAGTCGGACATTCAACGGACTGAGCCACCCAGGCACCCCTCCCATTTTTATTCTAAAATACGTCTCCAAAAAAAGTTTCCTATGTTGTTAAATGACTTTCTGATGAAAGTTCCTTCATAGCTAATGGATATAAATTGATTTAAGTATGTGTGTTTATTACATAAATATTATCACAAAAATCAATGTACGGTTTTAAAATTAGAAACAACTGTCTATAACCCCATGTCATCACTCCAGTGATTATTTTCCAGGCCATGTATTTGTTTATGAATAGCTAGAATCTAGTTTAAGGGCGACTTGGGTTTCTATCGTATATTCTATATTATAAATATTTCATGTTAAGTTTCTCCCAATAAAGTTTATTAAAAGGTAAAAAGGAGCTTCACCAGATTTTTGGGATATTTAGGATACTGTCCTCTTCCAAAGATACTATTTGAAGAAATAGATTAACATTAATAATAACGACGATGGTGACAAGTGGCTCAGTCAGTGCTGCCACATACGGATGTGTAGGTTGAATGTGGAACAGCTCCAGAGGGCACTGCCGACGTTTTGGTCATCGTAAGATACTGGCTTTCCTTATGCCAGTATTCCAACAGACGGCAGGAAAATTCCTAACTCATAGGATTAGGCTAACGGTAAGCTGTCCCTATTTATTCGAGGTACCATGTCTCAGGCTCCATTCAATGAGCTTTTCCCACATAGCCTCATGTAACCCTCTCAACAATCCTGTGAGCATAGAAATTATTGTTGTTAGCCATGTTGAACAGATTAGGAACTAAAACCTTTGTTCATTCAGTTAATAAGGGGCAGGGGGAGACTTAGTCTAAGTTCTTTCCGACTCTAGAATCTAAGTCCAACCAATTGTTAAACTCTACGTCTCACTTTCAATGAGTTCAGTGAATTCAGAGATACCTGCATTGCTACACGTTACCCACATGCCAAATAGTGACTTTCCTCTTGCAGATTCCTTCTTCAAGGATGCAATTATAGGGTCAAAGAATAGTTTCATTTTTGAGTGATACAAATTTACTTAATCATCAATAATGTAGTTAAGTTCCACTACATCTTTTCATCCTTCATTGAAAAAATATTCACTCATCACCTACTATGTTCCAAACACTGTTACACACACACACACACACACATACACACACACACACACACACACACACACACATACTATTGGTATATAGACCACTTTGTGTTTTGCAGAAGCTTAAAATTAAGTGGGAAGCTAACAAATCACCACTGTATCTGCTCTTCTCACTCCTGTTTTCCATCTTGAACTTCATAAAATGTCAACTTCACCGTTTAACTTTACCTGTTTAATAAGTGGTAATGATAAACATGGATCCCAGTGACCTCTAGCAACTGTTGCTCTGGTGTGTATGGGGAATTAGTGGAAGTGAGGCAGAAAAGGCAAAAAGTGGGTAGGAATAATTTTCCCCTTATGAAAATTCCTATAGCACTTTGTTTACACAATATCTTCATGCCTTATGATTTAGTTACTTCGGTGAGTGTCATACCTAGAATTTTTCAGGCAGAAATCATACTACGCATAACTTAAAAAAACATGGTTCTTTGTGCTCACTCGATAAATATCTGTTAAATGAAAGAAAACACTATATGAATGACCAGTAATATTGAGGAACAGAAGATAGAGGAATTAGTAATTTGTCCCATACACACACACAAACACACTCATATGCACACACACAGACACACACACATAGACACACACACATGCAGAGACTTTTTTGGATGCCCAAGTATTTTTTTTTAATTTCAGAGAGAGAAAGAGTATGCACATGTTTGTAAGTGGGGGAGAGGAGCAGAGGGTGAGGGAATCTCAGTCAGGCTCCACACTCAGCAAAGAGCCTAAGACAGAGCTCGATCCCATGACCCTGCAATCAAGACCTGAGCCCAAATCAAGAGTCAGATGCTCAACCAGCTGAGCCACCAGGCACCCTTCTTTTTTTATTATAAGAAGCCTCAGAAACCATGACTCTATACACACAATTGGTTTGAGCTTACCAAATATACAATAATTTGTAATATTCTTTTGCACTGTTTTCAAATCTTGCCTGATCGTAAAATCAATTTTGGAAAGTAGCCATTCCCAGATTCTTCCTTGCGGTATCTGATCTAGTTGGACTGAGTCTTACAATCAGGCAAAAAATTTTAAAACTACTCTCAAAACATGGGTGACATGTCAGACCTCACAATAGATTAAAAATACAAAGAGTGGAAAGTTCTGAATAGGTGAGCACAACTTCTCATATCTAGTATTTAGTTTTTTTAAGTTTATATATTTATTTTGAGAGAGAGAGAGCACAAGCTGGGATGGGCAGAGAGAAGGAGAGACAGAATCTCAGGCAGGCTCTACACCACCAGCATAGAGCCCGATGTTGGGCTCAAGCTCACAAGCCTTGAGATCACGACCTGAGCCGAGATCAAGAGTAGGACACCAAACCGACTGTGCCACCCAGGCGCCCCTCTAGTATCTAGTATTTAAAGCAAGAAGAACAGATAAGATTTGGGGATTACCAGCATGTCTGTTAGAAACAGAATAGAAACTCCTCTGCTATGCTGCTGTCCTCAGTTTTGAAAATGGATTCTTAATGTGTCCATGTACAGGAGAAGTCATAATTTTAAGTTGCCTAATAAGAGAAAAGTTAAATATAGTGGATACACTGTAATTAGACTAGTAGAAGGGAGGACCATGTTAGCAAATGCTCTCCTAAAAATGGAATTTGAGGTCAAGGATGGCCATACACTTATGCCATGGGAGGAGACATTCTGCCTGTTTCAAGTAACAGTCTCTTGAGTTGTACATGTACAATTCTGCTCCTAAACATACAAACTTTGAAAAAGCTTTGTGAAATCTATCAATTTACTTCCTATACGTAACCCAGAGGAATGTCTTCATATGATCCCAGACATGTCCTAAAATGCAAGAATGTACATGCACAAGAAGGTTCACAGCAGCCATGCATATCAAACTAACAGCCCCAAACTAAAACAACCCAAATATCCATCAAGTATAAAATAGTGAAATAAGTTGGAGTATATTCCCAAAAGGGAATATTTTACAGCAACAATGATAAACAAGTAACAACAAGAATATCATGATCGTAATATGTGTGCAAAGGAAGCCAGATATAATAGACTACATATTGCCCAATTTCATTTATATAAAATACAAAAGCAGGCTAACAATCTATGGGCTTAGATATCAGGAGAGTAATTGCCTGGGGAGGCTGCTTACTGGGGGGGGGGGGGGTGAGGGGGCTTCTGGATCTAAGGGCTGGTCATATATGGACAATTTTGTAAATATGTATTAAAGCGCACACTTACAATTTTTTCACTTTTCTGATGGTATGCCATATACCAATGTACCATTTACTCCTAGAAAAAAATATCTGATTATGTTTCTCCTCAAATTCTGTGGTTGTGTGTAGGGTAGGGGAATTTTTGTTGGTTATCTTCACTGATTCATGGTCTTCTACAGAGAAAAGCTACAGAGAGTTTAAATAGAAAATACATGACAATTTCCAAATGCAAAGATTATGCCTTTTATCTACTTCCAGTCTATTATTTACTTTGAATGTGTTTTCCAATAATGGCCCTATATTTGTGCTGACTCATCCTCTTGACCCTGCCAGATCCTCTACAGAAAGAACAGAGAGAAGAATCTATAACTCATCTAGGTCAGTGGTTCCAATCAAGTCTGTGAAAGAACACACAAGGACTTGGTTCTCCGAGGGTCACCTCTGTCAGCCCTGCCCCAGTCGGCTGTTGTGAACAACCGTTCCTTCCAGGTCAGGAGACCCTCTGGGTGAGTGTGTTGATAGTAAACGTCTGTCACTATGACTGAAGTGACAGGTTGCTGAGTCAAGAGAACTATTGTACGTAAGGATAGCGAGGTTGGTGTGCCGATTGAGCTAAGGAGCTTTTGAAAGATCAGTATTGGAAAATGGCCTCTGTGGCAAACATTGTGAGTTCTGCCCCCAGATCTCTACTGATCCCTTTTCACTATTTTGGGACACCTCCCTCCAATCTGTCAGCGGGCTCTCCCATCCTAAAGCCAGCACCCACGGTTCTTTCTCAGACAACTTTGGGAGCTCCCAGAGCTGCTTCACCACCATTTGCAGAGAGCTGGAAGTCTAGAAATGTATGTCTCCCCCATGGCAGCCCTTGGTGACAGCTCTAGCCCCCAGGCCTCTGCTTAGGAGACCCCCGAGGCAGGACCAGAACAGGGGGAAGGTGAGGGAAGAATACAATTTAAGGAGGCACCAAAAAACTCAGTAATCAAAATAAATTTTTCAATGAAATATTTGAAAAAAATCAGAATGAACATAAAAATTCATGATGATCAAAATATCAAAATTTATAGACAGGATCAATACTGCTGAAATTTCTTGTTGCCTCAGGTTCTAGCATGGTTCCACACGGCACTACTCTGAGGTGAAAGTGCTCCAGAGCTCCCCTTTAGGTGTTTCCCCCACAACCTGGGGCCTAAGGCATTAGGAGAAGGGTTCATGTGTCTTTTTTATTTGGAGGGGTTTTCTTTTGCCTCAAAGGATTTCATCTCTCCCCTGGCCCACCGCCCATCTTGTTTTTCCATCCCCGTAGTCTCAAAAGGACACCTCTCCTACAGGTGTTGCCTTTCTAGAACTGGCACCTGAGGCCCAAATCACACCCAGCCTTTTTCCTTCAGTCAGGGAAGGACCTGCCAAGAGGCAAGACTTTTTCTTTACTGCTGTACTTCCCGTATCTTTCTTTTTCATAGTGATGGTTTTAGTTCAATCTCCCTCTTTTTTCTTTCACACAGTAGGACCCCTGCTCGCCCTCTCACCCAGCTGGAAGAAAAGTTTGTTTTTCTGCCCTCAGGTAATGTAGAGTTTGTTCAAACCAAGGGCATTAGATTTACATAACCTTATTTTTGTTGTTGGTCTGTAAAATTACAAGGATGTTTGGAGAGATTTGGAGTTAGTCAGCTGCTGTTATCTTGGGCCCCCAAAAGTTCCCCAGGTTTTGACCCCTTGTGAAGAGTGCTGTATCCAGAGCCTTCTCCTTCTAGGCTGCCTCATTTTGACCTTTTCCCTGAGTGCTTTCTCCAGTCCTGAGGCTGACAACACCACAAGTGGAAACTGTGACACAAAGAAAAGTGCATGAGACCTTAACACTGAAAGTATAATATCTCTTTCAGAGAAAATAGTAACCTGCCCTAAAAAGTATTTTACAATTCATTACAATTCATGAAGCTCCACTATGAAAATCACAACCCTGTCACATAACAGCTCTAACTCTACGTGTAAACAACTAAACAACTCTAAGAGGAATATAATATTGGATTCATGCCTTTAAATTTATTTCATTACTTGCTCTATTGCAGCAGATGAAATGCTGGGAAGCAGGAATGAGAAGCAAGCTCTCCAAGTTCCTAGATCATGAGCTTCATAACATACATTTAAGGTGCCATCTCCTGGCGAGAGCTTTTCTAGACCTCTAAACCAGAGCACGTATTTCATCTTTGATTGTGTGCTGAAACAGGCTCTACTAATGGCATCTGGCCACTTATTTCTAAAACAAATATAAGAAATTAAAAAGTCCTTTGCCAGTAATCAGTTAAAAATAGGAATCTTCTGAACAAGGTATGAGAATTATATCCATGTCAGTTTCCTGGTTTTGATATTGGACTATAGTGATGCGAAGTGTTAACATCGGGTCAGGCTAAGTGCGGGAGATCTGCATGCACATTTCTTTGCGATTTCCTGTGTACCTATAATTATTTCCAAATAAACATTTTAAAAATTTAAACAACAACAACAAAGGTTTTTCTTGTCCTGCAGGAAGAGTTTGTGATTGGAAAGATAGGGCACTGCTCATTAGATGGGATCTAAGAGGCAAGCTGTGCAGATACAATGCCCAACAACCCAAATTCCATTGCACATGATGTCATCTATGAACGCCTTACAAATGGAGCAAGTCTTCATGTGCATCTGAGAAATTGATCTGCACCGATACCCAGTGCTACATGAATGACTATCTCAGTTTTTCAGAAGACACTTGTCTTGGGACCGCTTGTGTTAATTTACCCTGCCATGCCGGTAAATCTTTCTGGGCACCCCTGGTGAATCATGCAGTAGTTGGCTGTCTGTGTGAGAGGCTGAATAAAAGCCTCCAAAGATATTAGGTCCTACTCCCTGGGAACTGTAACGGTTATGCTGTTTGGGAAAAAAGGGTCTTTGCAGGTGTGATTAAGGGTCTTTAGGTGGAGAGACCATTGTGGATAACTGGGTGAGCCCTAAATGCAATCACAAGTGTCTTTATGAGAGAAAGACAGATGTAGATGCCACACAGTCACACAGAGGAGAAGGCAACATGAAGACAGAGCAGAGAGAAATGTGAAGGTACTGGCTTTGAAGACTGGAGTGGTGTGGCTACAAATGACAGAACGATGGCCGCTACAAGAGGCTGCAAGAGGCAAGGAGTGGATTCTCCCATAGAGCCTCTGGAGAAAGCATGGCTTTCCTCTGTCAGGTGGACACCTTGAGTTCAGCCCTGTAATAAGGCTTTTGGAATTCTGACCTACAGAACTGTAAGAGGACGCATTTTTGTTGTTTTAAACCCACATGTGATCATTTGTTAGAGCAGCCACGGGAAACTAATACACGGGATGGGAGACAGTTTGTTAACAGTGATCCTGACATGAAGTGGGGAACTCTTTGGACTCTGGAAACAGCACCAGCTGGGAAGTCAAGAGGCTTTCCTTCTTGATCTCTGAGGTCTCTTCTCACTCAAAGATACAAGTATATAACCAAATTCTGCTTCTGTGTAACTTCTATGCCCAGTGGGAAGAAAAGAATCTTTTGCAAGTAAGCCTAAGGCGTTTCTATCTCGTATTGCAATAGACACATCCAATGCTAATTAAAGTCCCTCCTCTTATCCTACCACATCCTAAGTATGCAATCTAATTCGTTCAAACCTGCCCTCCTCCTTTCTCACTGTATGCCAGCGGCATCGGGGTCACCTGGGAATGCTTAGAAATGCAAAATGTCAGGCTTCACCCCAGACCTGCTGAATGAAAACTTGCATTAAAATTTTTTTTAATTTAAATTCCAGTTAGTTAACATTCAGTATAATATTATTATACGTGTACAATATAGTGATTCAGTACTTCCATAAGGACACCCAGTCATCATCACAAGTGCGCTCCTTAATCCCTATCACCTATTGCACCCGTCCCCCCACCCACCTCCCCTCTGGTAACCATCAGTTTTTTCTCTACAGTTAAGGGTCTGTTTCTTGGTTTCTCTCTCTCTCTCTCTTTTTTTCCCTTTTGTTCATTTGTTTTGTTTCTTAAATTCCCCATACTTAGCGAATCATATGGTAAAACTACATGGTATTTGTCTTTCTCTGTCTGACATACTTTGCTTAGCATAATTCTTTCTAATTCCACCCATGCACATGACAGATTTCATTCTTTTTATGGCGGAGTGACATTCCATTGTACACATATACCACTTTTTCTTTATCCATTCATCTATCAATGGACACTTCTATAATTTGGCAACTGTAGATAATGCTGCTACGAACATTGGGGTGCATGTATCTCTTTGAATTAGTATATTTGTATTATTTGGGTAAACACCAAACAGTGCAATTGAAGGATTGTAGGGTAGCTGTGTTTGTAACTTTCTGAGGAAACTCCACACTGTTTTCCAGAGTGGCTGCACCAGTTTGCATTCCTACCAACAGTGCAAGAGGGTTCCCCTTTCTCCACATCCTTGTCAGCACCTGCTGCTTTTGTGTTGTTGATTTTGGCCATTCTGACAGGTTTAAGGTGACATCTCATTGTAGATTTGATTTGTTTTTCCCTGATGGTAAGTGATGAGCTTCCTTTCATGTGTCTGTTGGCAACCTATCCGTATGTCTTCTTTGAAGAAATATCTGTTCATGTCTTCTGCCCGTTTTAAATGAGATTATTTGTTTTTGGAGTATTGAATTGTATCTGTTCTTTATATATTTTGGATAATAACTCTTTATCAGTTATGTCACTTAAACATATCCTCTCCCGTTCCATAGGTTGCCTTTTAGTTTTGTTGTTTCATTTGCTGTGTGGAAGGTTTTTGTTTTAATGATGTCCCAATAGTTTATTTTTGCTTTTATTTCTCTGCCCTCAGGGGACATATCTAGAAAGAAGTTGCTATAGCCGATGTCAAAGAGGTTACTGCCTGTGTTCTGCTCTAGGACTTTTATGGTTTCAGGTCTCACATTTAGGTCTTTAACCCATTTTGAATTTATTTTTGTGTTTGGTGTAAGAAAGTGGACCAGTTTCATTCTTTTGCACGTTGCTGTCCACTTTTCCCAACACCACTTGTTGAAGAGACTGTCTTTTTTCTACTGCACATTCTTTCCTTTCCTCTTTTGCTGAAGATTAATTGACCATATAGTTATGGGTTCATTTCTCAGTTTCCTATTCTGTTCTGTTGATCTCTATGTCTAATTTTAGGCTAGTACCATAGTGTTTTGATGACTACAGCTTTGTAATATAAATTTAAGTCCAGAATTGTGATATCTCCAGCTTCGCTTTTCTTTTTCAAGATTGCTTTGGACATTCAGGGTCTTTTGTGGTTCCATGCAAAATTTAGGATGGTTTGTTTTAGCTCTGTGAAAAATGCTGTTGGTATTTTGATAGGGATTGCATTAAATGTGTAGATTGCTTTGGTAATATAGACATTTTGACAATATTTGTTCTTCATTCCATGAGCATGGAATCTCTTTCCATCTCTTTGTGTCTTCTTCAATTTCTTTCATCAGTGCTGTAAAGTCTTCAGACTTTAGGTCTTTCACCTCTATGATTAGGTTTATTCCTAGGTATCTTATTATTTGGGGTACAGTTGTAAATGGGATTGTCTTCTTAATTTCCCTTTCTGCCACTTCATTATTGGTGTATAAAAATGCAACAGGTTTCTGTACATTGATTTTGTATCCTGAGACTTTGCTGAATCCATTTATCAGTTCTAGCAGTTTTTTGGGGGAATCTTTCCGGTTTTCTATACAGAGTATTCTGTCATCTACAAATAGTGAAAGTTTAACTTTTTCTTTGCCTATTTGTGTGCCTTTTATCTCTTTTTGTTGTCTGATTGCTGTGGCTAGGACTTCTGGCACTATGCTAAATAACAGTGGTGAGAGTGGAAATTCCTGCCTTGTTCCTGACCATAGAGGAAAACCTCTCAGGTTTTCACCACTGAGCATGATACTAGCTGTGGATTTTTCATATATAGGCTTTTTTATGTTGATGTATGTTCCCTCTAAGCCTACTTTGTTGGGGTTTTTATCATGAGTGGATGCTGTACTTTGTCAAATGCTTTTTCTCCAACCATTCAAATGATTTTTATGGTTTTTACGCCTTCTCTTTTTGACATGATGTATCATGTTGATTCATTTGTGAGTATTAAACCGCCCTTACAACACAAGAATATATCCCACTTAATTGTGGTGAATGATTTGTTTAATGTATTGTTGGATTCAGTTTGCTGGTATGTTATTGAGAATTTTTGCATAAATGTTCATCAGGGATGTTGGCCTGTAGTTCTCTCTTTTACAGGAGTCTTTATCTGGTTTTGGTATCACAGTACTGCTGACCTCGTAGAATGAATTTGGAGACTTTCCTTCCTTTGCTATTTTATGGAATAGTTTGAGAAGAATTGGTATTAACTCCAAATGTTTGGTAGAATTTCCCTAGGAAGTTATCTGGCCCTGGATTTTTGTTTGTTGGAAGATTTTTGATTACTGATTCAATTTATTTCCTGGTTATCAGTCTGTTCAAGTTTTCTATTTCTTCCTGTTTCAGTTTTGGTAATTTATACCTTTCTAGAAATTTATCCATTTCTTTCAGGCTGTCCAATTTGTTGGCATATAGTTTTTCATAATATTCTCTTATAATTGTTTTCATTTCTGTGGTGTTGGTTGCTATTTCTCCCCTCTTATTTGTGATTTTATTTATTTAGGTCTTTTTTCTTTTTGATAAGTCTTGGATAGAAGTTTATCAATTTTATTAATTTTTTCAAAGAATCAGCTCCTGGTTTCATTGATCTGTTCTACTTTTTTTAGTGAATATCATTTATTTCTGCTCTAATCTTTATTATTTCCTTCCTTCTGCTGGCTTAGACTTTGTTTGTTGTTCTTTTTCTAGCTCCTTTAGGTGTAAGGTTAGGTTGTTTATTTGAGATTTTTCTTGTTTCTTAATGTAGGCCTGTATTGATATATACGTCCCTCTTAGGACTGCTTTTGCTGCATCCCAAAGATTTTTGGACCATCATGTTTTCATTTGCATTTATTTCCATGTACTTTTTTATTTCTCCTTTAATTTACTGGTTGACCCATTCATTGTTTAGCAGAATGCTTAACTTCCATGTATTTGTGATCTTTCCAAATTTTGTCTTGTGGTTGACTTCTAGTTTCATAGCATTGGGGTCAGAAAAGGTACACGGTATGATTTCAATCTTTTTGTATTTGTTGAGGCCTGTTTTGTGACCTAATATGTGATCTATTCTGGAGAATGTTCACTTGAAAAGAATGTATATCTTGCTGTTTTAGGACAGAATGTTATGAATATATCTGTTAAGTCCATCTGGTCCAGTGTGTCAATCAAAACCAGTTTCCTTGTTTATTTCATGTTCAGATGATCTGTCCATTGCTTTAAGTGGGATGTAAAGTTTCCTACTATTATCGTATTATTATCAATTAGTTCCTCTATGTTTGTTTTACATATTTGAGTTCTTCTACGTTGGGTGCATAAATATTGACAATTGTTATATCTTCTTGTTGAATTGTCCTCTTTATGATTGTATAATTTCCTTCTGTGTCTCTTGTTATAGTCTTTCTTTTAAAGTCTAGTTTCTCCAATATAAGTATTGCTATTCAGGCTTTTCTTTGACATATTTAGGTGAGAAATGTTTCTCTACTCCCTCACTTCCAAATGGCAGGTGCCTTTAGTTCTAAAATGAGTCTCTTGTAGGCAGCATATATATGGGTCTTGTTTTTTTATCCATTCTGACACACTGTGTCTTTTAATTGGAGTGTTTAGTCCATTTACATTCAAAGTAATTATTGATAGATATGTATTTAGTGCCATTTTATTACTTGTTCTGTTGTTGTTTCTGGAGATTTCCTCTGATCCTTCCTTGTCTCTGTCCCTTTTGGTCTCTCTTTTGCAGTCAGAGTCCCCTTTAATATTTCTTGCAGGGATGGTTTAGTGGTCAACCTTTCATTTTTGCTTGTCTAGGGAAACTCTTTATCTCTCCTTCTATTCCGAATGACAGCCTTGCTGGATAGAATCTTCTTGGCTGCAGATTTTTCCCATTCAGCACTTTGAATATATCATGCTACTCCTTTCTGGCTTGCCAAGTTTCTGTTGAGAAATCTCTAGCTAGCTTTATAGGTTTTCCCTTATAAGTTAAGTACTTCTTTTGTCTTACTGCTTTTAAGATTTTTTCTTTATCACTATATTTAGCAAATCTAATTATAATATGTCTTGATATTGGCCTGTTTTGTTGATTTTGATGGGAATTCCATGTGCCTCCTGGGTCTGGATGTCTGTTTCTTTCCCCAGATTGGGGACATTTTCTGAAATTTTTTATTGAAATAAAGTTTGTGCCCCCTTTATTAGCCTTCTTCATCTAGAACTCTGAAAATACGAATGTTATTATGTTTGATGGAGTCACTGAGTTCCCTGAGTCAATTATTATGTTGCATAATTCATTCTTTCTTCTATTTGACTTCATTATTTTCCATTATTTTGTCTTCTAAGTCACTAATTTGGCCCTCTGCCTCTTCCAGCCCACTGTTCAATGCATCAAATATGATTCTAATCTTGTTTATTGCATTCTTCATCTTGGATAGA
This sequence comes from Panthera leo, assembly GCF_018350215.1. Lineage (NCBI taxonomy): Eukaryota > Metazoa > Chordata > Mammalia > Carnivora > Felidae > Panthera > Panthera leo. Next base: position 140,758,649 of record NC_056687.1, on the reverse strand, counting down.
TTCTTTTTAAACTCTTATCTCTTTAGTAAGCATCTCACTGATATCTTCTATTCTTTTTTTCAAGTCTAATGAGTATTCTTATGATTATTTCTTTAAATTCTCCATCAGGTATATTATTTATATCTGTTTCATTTAGATGTCTGTCAGTGACCTTATCTTGTTCTTTCCTTTGGGAGAAAATCCTCCATATTGGCATTTTGTCTAAGTCTCTGCCTTCTTCTGTGTATTAGAAAAGTTAGTTATGTCTCTTCCTGAAAGTAATAGCTTTAGAAGAAGAGGTCATGTAATGCCCAGGGCCTGGTGCTTCAGGGAGTGTCTCTGGAACGTGCTACATGCAGCAGAGTTGGAGGATCTTAGGCTAATCTTGTCCCATGACCACAACTAGATAACTATCAAATCATCCTAAATACCCCAGAAATCGACCTGAAGACTGACAGAAAAAAACTACACAACTAAATCGAGAGAAGAGGCCACATGAAAAAAGGTAGAAACTGTGGAGACATGGAGACATGGTTTAGGGGAGAAATGGATTGTATATAGGTGCTGTGGCAGGAAGAGAGATGTGGTTACAAAGGAAGAGAGAGAGAGAGAGAGAGAGAGAGAGAGAGAAAGGGAGGGAGAGAGGCACCCAGGGGAATGTACAAGGAGAATGTTTCCCCAAAGTCATTGACTTGGAAAATGAGAAGGTTTAAATTTGGTGAGTTCTTGCAACCAGGAGGGTTTAAAGCCTGGAGTTTTAAAGGTTAGTAAGCTTGGCTGTGATAGAGACTGGAGGGTACTGCACTGCTACTGAAGAGAAGGCAGGCAAACAACCCAGGGGCAGATAGATGGAAACAGTGATTTGAAGAATGTACCCTCAGCCTAAGGAAAGATTATTCACTCTTTTCAGAAAGCTTTCCTGAAAGACAACATTTGTGGTGATGCCTCTCTGGGAACAAAGGAACTGGCTGATGCCATATCCCTCCCCCACCCCTCAGCATAAACACCTGAGGGAAGCAGTGCATTGCAGACATTGGCTGCCTAACTTACTTATACCAAGTCCAACTCTCCTGCACTCTGGTGGGACTGCCCTTCTCAGTCAAGCTTGCCTCAGTCCCAGTGCAGTGAGACCCTCCCCCCAGAAGACCAGGGCAAACCCCTGTCCACACCACATCTCCTGACAAGATAGTTCCACAGGGCACCAGTTCTGGTGGAGTTGGTGTCAGGTCTCATTTTACAAGCAGACCAGAGCACATCTAGTTAAAACTCTCTATATTCAGTCCAGGGATGAAAGAAACACTGCCCACAATAGACAAGGAAAGCCTCTGCAGATGACTGACCTGAAGGATAGAGCAGCCAAAACACAACACAGAGGGTACACAGACATTGCATTTTAACAAGTCCTCAGGTGATTATATTGTGCACATTATAAAGTTTGAGAGGTTCTGCTCTAGGACTCAGAAAATCAGCAAAATTTTGAAATGGCCTCAAACGTCTAAGCCTACTTGTAAGACCTCAGTCACAGGTACTAGCCTACCAAGAAATGCCAGTGCTTTAGAGAACATCCTACTGTATGCACACATACAGCGATGACTTCTACACTGGCTAACCAGATTGTTTTGACATAATACATGTCATTAATAACATTGTAAACGTGGTAGTTTCCTTAAGAAATAAAGGCGATGTCTTTTCCCCACCACTTAATATAATACAGCTTTTATTTGTGGCTCTCTAACTGCCAGGCTTCATGTTGTTTTCTTCAAGCAATATTATTCTGGTGCCAGCTGAGAAGGGCAAGCTCAGCCCAGCTGGGTTTTTCCTTTTGTATTGTTGCTTGCTTAGAAGGTAGCAGCCTCACCTCCTTTAGTACCCCATTTGAGAGCTCTGTGGGTGTTCTCTGGGCTTGTAATTGCACAGAGTTTGTTTGGGAACAGTAATGTTTCCATAGTTCCAATTGCTCTGTGTGTCTGGCTCCCTGTTACTGATGTTTGTAATCTCGCAGTGGCATATGACGCCAACTTGTCCGTATTTGCTCCCCTTGTTTGCAACAATGCTGCTGACCTGATTTCACAAAAACACACAGTGTATTTCTCCCCATCTTGCCCTGATTCTTTAGTTTAAAATATTTAGACTGTGTTTGATTTTATCAGGATTAAAGCAAAAATTGAATTCAGTCTTTTAGCCACTCCAACCCACATTCCATTGACATGAAAGGGGCATTCTTGAAGCTGATACATGTGAACACATTCATTTTTCTCCCTGTTTATTTTTAGATAAAGTGATTCTTTGGTCTACGGCCACTGGAAAATAGTGATCACCAGGAGAGAAGAAACCCAAAGAATAGCTAATTAATCAGGGAAAAACTCCTGGCTAACGACTTATTGAATTAGAGAAACAGAACTCTCACATCAAACTGACTTATACCCTAGCTTTCTCCTTTGCAACAGGACCTCCTGGGGCTGCAGACTATGCCATCAAAACCACAAACAGCAAATAATTCAGGAAATCATCAGAGCTGGAGGATAAATGTGAGTGCATAAGTTTAGATTCTACTCTGTTGGCAAGGAAAAACAGTTATAAGAAAAATAGGACTGGATTCAAATGCTACCCATTCTTCAAACCAAATATCTATTTAAAATAACCATATGGGCCCCCAAAAATGCTTAGTTGACTTGATATTTGTCTTTGCTTTCTGTTTCCTCCTGGGCAAACAGAAACGAATGGCTATGTTTTTAAATAGGATAAAGCAACTTTAAATGAAAACTATATAGCAAAAGTCAGACTTATTTGAATGCAAGAATCATATGAGACCCAATGAGGGCATTATTTTTGCCCTGGAGGAGACATTTTCTAGTAGACAACACCTCTGAAGGTGCTAGTTCTGATGAGTGTTTATTCTATTAGCCTGACATTTCACATTCTATATTACTAGGCACACATTCTAACTGAAAATTTGCATAAATTCTATTATTCATATGGTAATAGCCATCATAAAAGTGAAATGCCTTTATTGTTACAGATGGGTATTTTTTTTTTCAAAAACTATACACAAAATGAAAGATGGTGTCAAAAGAATTTGAGTATTTACAGAGAACCATATACAAGTGCTGCAAATTCTGTAGTATCCATTTGAGATAAGGGGAAAGAAATTACCAGGTTGATATTGGCAAGGCTGTGTAACCTTGGGCCAAACGACCTCTCTGAACCTCCATTTACCACAGTGTAAACAGTATAGTTACAGTGGCAGGCCTGATGGGATGTTGGTGAAGGTTAAACAAGACCCCCAAATTCAAGCACCCAGTTCTCTGTCTGGCCCATAGCAGCTTAGTCCCTTGCTTGTTCTTGTTGTAGCAACTACCTTTCAGAGGTCTTCCATTTAGTGTGGAAATTATATACCAATGTAAAAGGAAAAATAAACCTTCTATAACCTGTTACATTTCTGTCTCCAAAATATCCCATAAAACCCCAATACTCAAAGAGGTTAGAGAAAATTGGTCTTAAAGTGTGACTGAGATTATCCCCTGTTCTCACCTTTCTAACTCCTAAGGTTTTACCTGACTCTCCTGGTTCACATCTGTAAGAGGAGAGAAGATGCGTTTACCCTGAAAGAGAGAGGATCTGAGGTTCCACCCTTCAGCAGGACACAAGAGTTCTGAGAGCTACCCTTGTGATAGTGTCTTCTAACATAGCAGTTCTGAGACGCACCCATGGGTTGTACCGCTGGACACAGTTAATATGTCAAAATATGCACTTGTTGATTGAGTCAATAAATGGAAAGTGTTGGCTCACACAATTAATTTGCATTTATGACTCCTTTTTAGGAACAGGACTTTATAGCTATATACTACTAAAAGTAATAGCAACAGAAAATATTAGAGTGTATCTGAACAATGTATGTTTTCTAAGGCCAATAAACAGTTTGATCAGTCCATGGATGTTACATACGCATGTAGTAAACTCCAATTTTTTTTTATAACTTTTCGACCTATACATGTTATTTAACTTTTTTGCTTTTCATTTGAAAACTAGCAATAATAATACCTTCCTCACAGGGTTCTTGGGAAGATTAAAATAAGAGAGAGAAAAATTAAGTACCTTACATACAGTGGTGCTTGAATGTTACTTCCCTTTTATTTATCCAGTTAACAAATATTCATTGAGCGATTATTATGTATTAATTTGCATGTTGGGCTGTTGGGGCCAACCAAGAGTTTGCCTTACAGTGGTAGAGTCAAAAGATGAATAAATATGCAAGATAATTTAGATAGTGATAAGAACTATAAAGTAGTGAATATACCAGTTAGCTATTGCTATGTAATTAATTATTTCAAAATTCAGTGACTTAAAAAGCAAGCATTTATTATTGCTGCAGACCAGTTGGATAGTTCTTCTAGACTCAGCAAGTCTCACTCATTTATCAGTGGTCATCTGCGTGTTGCCTCAATGGCTCTACCAACCTTGGCTTGAGTCTCTTACGTGTATAGAGATCAGCTGATCTACACTCAGCCAACGTGGCTTTGTTCCACATGACCTGTCATCCTCCAGCAGGACATGCTTGCTCTCATGTCACTTCAGTTTCATTCCATTGGCCAGATTAAATCTGCCAGATTCTGCCTCTTGATGGGAAGGGCTGAAAGCTAAGAGGTTTGGACACAGAAAGTGATGGAAAATTGCTTTCATTTTCAAAACCAATCTATCCCAGTGAGTTTATGCTCACTTTAAGGGCAGGAGTCAGAGAATCCTCTCTGAGTGGGTAATCTTTGAGTTACGGATGAGCTGGTCTTGTGAAGACTTAAGGGCCTACCAGGCAGAGAAAATAGCACATGTAAAAGCCCTGAGGCAGGAACTATGACCTCATTATTTTCAAAGAATGGACAAAAGGCCAGCGTGGCTGTCCCATTTTCCTCCATAGTGTCGGATCCACTTCTTTAGACTGTGGTTGGTGGCAGAGATCAGGATGAAGAACTTGAGTGGAAGTACAACAGTTAAAAGATCTAAGATTCTGGGGACTACAACTGAGTCAACCCTTTTGCCATGATCAAAAGCAATACCAGGGCTTCCACACAGAACTCCCAAGGTTTCCCATGTCTCAAAATCTTTACAGACATTCAGGGTTGAAGTTTTAGGTGTAATATAAGATAGAACATTTGTTATTTCAGAAAGCATTAAGGAGGACTTCTAAAATGAATCATTTCCAGGGGCACCTGGGTGGCTCGATCAGTTCAGGTCGTGATCTTGAAGTTTGTGAGTTCCAGCCCCTGAGCGGCTCTGCGCTGACAGCTCAGAGCCCAGAGCCTGCTTAGGATTCTGTGTCTCCCTCTCTCTCTCTGCTCCTCTCCTGTTTGTGCTCTCTCTCTCTATCTCTCAAAAATAAATAAGCGTTAAAAAATTTAAAAAATAAAATAAAAAATAAAATAGATCGCTTCCATCCCTTTCTTTCCCGGGCAGCAGTGTCGAATTTTCCTAAGTAGTTTTATTTGATTATTTTTTGGTCTATCCTCACCAAAATTTTCATTCCAGTAACTCAGAGTATAGAAAACTAACCCATCGCACTAGGCACAATTAAAATGGAAAGAAAAACCGCAAGAGGCAAAAGGCCATGTGAAGGCAAAGTCAAGCTTTTGGCTCATGTCCCCATAATATCTCTACTGTCAGTGTCTTTTGGTTTCTTTCATATGTAAGAAATGTAGTCCTTAAACTAGAAGTCAGAAAACATAGGTTCGAGGCCTAGATCCAAGCTAAAGAGCAAGGTCTGTGTCTTGTTCACCTTTCTATGATTAGCTCCTGAGGAAGCATTAATTTTATACTAAACAGATAGATGACTAAATATGGGCTGGCCGGCTGGCAGGTTGGCTTGCTGGCTGGCTGGCTGGAGCCAGTATCATATCATCAGTGTTATAAATAAATGATACTAAAAAGAGAAAAAGGTAAGATTGCCCAAAGCCAGGTCTCTTAAGAGACACCGCCAATGAATGATTAGTTTTCTCTTAGTTGGCCAGAGATATGAAAAGAGACATTGGATTCACTTCCAACCAAATACTGCATCCCATAAAGATCAGGATTATCCATGGGATTTTGAGGAAGTCTATAAAACCTCTTGGCATCAACATTTTCATCCCCAAAATGGGACAGCTAGACTAGATGATTTCTAGTTTCTGTCCATCTCTTATACCCTAGGGTTCTATGATATTCACTTCTAAGTACAAGACCATCCTTGATGACGAGAAATAGATTTCCAAGCTCCGTCTAAGGGCAGTGGCTCTTTTTACCATTTTCTTTTTCAACCTAGAAAAAAATGCTTGGAAAAATGGACTCATTAATACCATCAAAAATACTAAATTAGTCATTTTAAGTGCTTGGAATATTTATAGTGAGAGAAAAAAAGAAACACTAACCCCCTGTTCTCGCTGGAGTTCTTGATTGCATAATTTATATTATTATGTGGCCAAAAAAATCTCTTCGGTAAGAAACTAATTCCACCCCAGGTGCCACCCCTCATAATTCTACCTCTGATGTATCTGCTGATTGGATGGAATTCCTTTTCTTGTTTAAATTTTTTAAATATATTTTTTATGTTTATTTATTTTTGAGACAGAGAGAAACAGAGTGTGAGTGGGGAAGGGGCAGAGAGAGCGAGGGAGACATAGAATCTGAACCAGGCTCCAGGCTCTGGGCTGTCAGCACAGAGCCTGACACGGGGCTCGAACCCACAGACCATGAGATCATGACCTGAGCTGAAGTTGGACACCTAACCAACTAAGCCACCCAGGCACCCCCAAGTTTTTTTTTAACATATTGTGTTACATTAGTTGCACGTATACAATATAGATTCAACAACTCTATTACTCAGGGCTCATCATGGTAAGTGTACTCTTAATCTCCATCACCTATTTCATCCAACTCTGCACCCATGTCCCCTCTAGTAACAATCAGTTTGTTCTCTAGAATTAAAAATCTGTTTCTTTTTTTTTTAACATTTGTTATTATTTATTTTTGAGAGAGAGAGACAGTGTGTATGTGTGAGAAGGGGAGGTACAGAAAGAGAGGGGGACAGAGGATCCAAAGCAGGCTCCACCCTGACAGCAGAGAGTTCAATGCTGGGCTCAAATTCACAAATTGTGAAATCACCACCTGAGCCTAAGTCAGATACTCAACCAAATAAGCCACCCAGGTGCTCCAAGGGTCTGTTTCTCAATTTGTCTCTCTTTTTCTCCCTTTGCTCGCTTGTTTTGTTTCTTAAATTGCACATATGAGTGAGATCACATGCTATTTGTGTTTCTCTAACATTTCACTTAGGATTATATTCTTTAGATCCATCCATGTTGTTGCAAATGGCAAGATTTCATTCTTATGATGGCTGAGTAATATTCCATTGTGTGTGTGTATGTGTGTATGTATATGTATATGTATACGTATATGTGTGTGTGTATATATATACATATGTATATATTATACACATGTATACACACACATATATACATGTGTATATATATGTGTGTGTGTGTGTGTGTGTATATATACATATATATATACATATATATATATATATATATATATATATATATATATATATATATAAAATCCACCTCTCTTTTATACATTCACTTATCGGTGGACATTTGAGTTGCTTCCATATCTTGGCTATTATAAATAATGCTGCAATAAAGTGCACAGAAGTGCACATATCTTTTCAGATTAGTGTTTTCATATTGTTTGGATAAATACTCAGTAGTAGAATGACTGGATCTTCTAATAATTTATTTTTAATTTTGTGAGGAATCTACATACTGTTTTCCATAGTGGCTATACCAGTTTGCATCCCCACAAGGGGATGCACAAGGACTCCTTTTCCTCTATATCCGATTCATCACTTGTTTCTTGTGTTTTTGACTTCAACCACTCTGACAGGTGTGAGGTGATATCTCATTGCAGTTTTGATTTTCATTTCCCTGCCGATGAGTGATGTTGAGCATCTTTTCATGCCTCTGTTGGCCATCTATATGTCTTCTTTGGAAAATGTCTGTTCATGTCTTCTGCTCACTTTTAATTGGATTATTTGTTATTTTTTTGTGTTGATCCTTTTCTTGTTTAAAACATCTCACTTTTCCTCAGGAAAATTTCCATTTCTCATTTCATGTGGTGCTAGTGGTTGGGGGAGGGGATTTACAAGCATATCACCAAGGTGTACTACCAGATACAGGAGTGGGCACATGACCAAAGGTGGTCAGTCACATTCTACATTTTAGGATTTGCTCCTTGGATACAGACATCTAGAGACAGAAAGCGTTTAGAGATGATTCATCCAAGGGCAGCCCTAGAGAGATAGCTAAGGATGTTCTCGTTCTAAGATTCCAGGCAGTGGTTTTCTAAGTTGAGCTTATGTCAGAATCACATAGACAGCCTGTTTTAACATGGATATCTGGGCCCTGCCCCTAGAGCATCTGGTTCAGTAGATTTGATGTAAGGATGAAAGTTTGCAATTCTAACAAGTTTCAAAGTGGTATTGATATTGATGATTTACGGACCATACTTTGAGAACTACTAATTTCCAGAACCACCCTGGATTTTTTCTTTTCTTGAGGTCTGGTTTTCCAATGAGGTCTGGTTTTTGTTGAGGTCTGGTTTTTAGTCTAAAACTATCCTTCATCCTTCTAACAAATAAATTTTCATATTTAAGTTACTATTTAAGACATGTTGAGTCAGATTCTAAAACTTATAGTAATAAGTTTTGGAAACATGGATCTTCTGAAGTATGGGATGCTAGGACACAATGGTTTGAGTTCTCTTGGCCAATCCAATGCTTATTTTAGCCAAAATCTGTAGAAGCATGGATAAACATAGACATTCATTCCTCCCTAACTTCCCAACTGCCGTGGCTTAGACTTGTCCTTGGTCCTCATACTCCCACCCCAGCTCTGCCTGAATTTCTCCTGCTCCAAATGCCTGCTACTTGAGCCAGGTCTTACTTTCATTATCACTCACATTGGGTTCCATCTAAGATGGTAGAAGCCTTGGCTATACCCATTATTCCAGAAAGTCTCATGCTTTCTTACCTCATTTTTGGAAATAAATCTCACTCTGCTTATGTATTTAAATCTTTATTTTGCTTAATATCCAAAATAAATACAAAAAATATCCAAAATAAATGCTATTTGGGATGTTAAATTATGATGGTGGTCTTAAAAATGTTCTTTGCATGGTGTCCCCAAAATGAATACAATACCAAGGACATTTTCCTATTCTACTGAGAGTAGATTTTTGAAATTTTGACAAAATGCTTCAGCCAGCTGTCCTATTTCTCTTTTTTGAACTCAACAGCTTTCAAGCATGTTTGAAGATGTCTAATCTTTGCTAGTCTTACAAGATGACAAACCTCAAGCTCAGGAAGACTATGGACAAAGACTTAGAGGAGTGCCCACTTTCATCTGACTAACTCCTACCATTTCCCAGGTGTCTCAGTATAGATGGCTCCTCTTCCGGGAGGTTACTTACTATCTCAAGACTGGAGTTGCTGCCCTGCCATAGTTCCCATAGAAACTTCTTCTGGTCCAGTTACAGACTACTTAACAGAAGTAAAATCACCTGTCTACTCTCTGTATTCCCTCCTCTCTCTACTGAACCCTAAGCTTCTTGAGGACTCTCTGTTATCTAGGACAATGCCTTATCTGCTATAGGTATTAAAAATATATATCAAACATTGTGTAGATATAAACTGTATCACGCTCTGTGTGTCTCATGTTATGGTAACCATCAGGGACAGTTTATTTTTGCCTTCCCAGCATCTGTTTCCCACTTCTGGTAAATGCAGCCTAGTATTTCTTTGGTGAAATCACTTCTCCTGCACCCTTGATTCATGTGCTTTGAGGTTGGACCCCACTCTAGGCTCTTAGGAGCAGCATGTAACAAAAGCCTGGCATTTTAAGCTCTTCAACCAAGATTCAGAGTAAATTTTCTGCCTGACTCTAATTAATGAAATGATTCCTCATTAAGTAGCTAAGTAAGAAATCAAAACTCTGAAATAGCTCAAAGGGTTTTTTTCAATAGAAGTCTTTCAAATTTTTGCTCAAGAAGAATTATCATATAGCATGAATCCAAAGATAATCTTTAGGGTGCCTGCAAGCCAGCTTGTCTAAGTATGTCCTGGCATACCTTGCCAATCCTTGAGCCCCATCCTTCTAACCACAATGAATGCTTCAGGAAGGGAAATGATACCCAAGGCAGGAAATTAAGTAACCCATTGGCCACCCTTACTTCCTTTTGATAAGAGCTTGCATGGAAATTTTGAGTGACAAAGCGAGCCTGAAACTGGGGAAAGATTGTGATGAACTCTTTAAGCACCTGGATCTCTCTCTGCTTGAACTGAGACTGGTCTTAGATGTTTAATTTACAAAAGGTAATAAAATCTCTGTTTTAATGATTAAGTCAGTTGGACCTCAGCTTCTGCCACTTTCAACTGAAAATTCCTAACTAATGTGGTGTACAACATTGTATTTAATAAACATTATCAGGTAACAGGTAGTGACTTTCTGATTTAGAGATTTATGAATTAGCACAAAGGGATTGTCTCTCACTATGTGAACTCTCCCAAGGTCACACAATTAGTAAGAACTAGAACTCAGTTCACATGGCTACAAATGTCATGTTCTAACTAGCATTACCCACCACTGACACCTACATGGGAAAACAAGAAAACGTGCAAATCAATCCCTGAAAGTTGTTAAAACGCACAGTTTGTAAGGAGTCTCTTAATCTCTGGACCCATACAGTTCTATATGCAAGATGTAAGGGGACAGACATGGGAAGGGAAATGGTATGTTTCCTTACCTGTATCAGCAACATGTTACAGACACCATTTGCTGACATTGAACCATGAACATTCACTTTAAATAACACAGCTCCTTTTTCAGTAACTTTTCATCCTACTTGAGCTTTCACAGAATCAGGGATTTCTTCAAGGTTTTTAGAGGTTCAGTCTTATCCAGTCACCTCATATGCCATGAGAGTCCTAAAGGAGGAAAATAAAATCAGCTGTTAGAGGCCACAATGTGGAGAAAAAAGCAACAAGGTTTGGAATTCTCCAACCTCTCTAGCCAGCATCCTAGAGCTGTTTCCACTGTGGTTAGGATTCCTGTTTGATGGACTGGTTCTGCCCACACTGACAGATTTGCTAAGGAATCTCTACCACCCATTGAGTGTCAGAACTGTACCAAGCACACTGACTTACAAGTTCTCTCTGCCTCATCCTCCCTGCTCCCCTTGCAACTCCTACCACACTCTGGCTTCAAGAAACTAGTATGAACTTAGCAGCCATCAAGTTCAATGGTTTCTAAATGTTTAAGACAAATCTCATGAGAGATTCATCTGGGGTCTTGGGTATGCAGCACAGAAGGGTGAATGTGGGGCCACACAGACGGACCCTGTATGGTTTGAGTCTTTTGGTGCTGGAAGCATCTAATTCACTGCTGCTAAAGAACCATGATTTTGAGTAGAGAAAGACTTAAACACAAGACTTAAACACAGTCTTGTCAGGCTGTGGCTGTGACAAGTTATTTTACCTCTGTAAGCCTCAACTTGCTCATCTGTGAAATGAAGGTGATAAAAGCACCTGTCTCGGAGTACTGTTGTGAGGATTAAATAATTTTCTAGCATATAATAAAGATGTAACACAGATTAACCATTACCACCGTGTGCACCTACTGCACGTGTATTTTGACTGAAAGGAAACAAAAGAAGCGTCTGAGTTGTTGGTAGTCAAGGGACCACTGTTCCCTGAAATGTCTGAAAATTTTAGTAACACTCCATATTTTGACCTTATTTGTTAGAGACTTTGCCTCTCTAGATCCGATCTCCAAGATCCCTCAAGCATTCGTTTTATGATTACTTTACCCTTTCTTTAATGTTCAGACACATGCTAATTGCAGCGGCTGCTTTAAGGCCTGGCTTAATACAAATGTGTTTACGTGTTCAGCTGACCTCAGAATGCTAGACATTATCTTTTTGCCTTCTTCCATTCTGCACAAATTTTAAACCTTCCCTATGTTCTTCTGGACATCTTCTTTTTTGCTAATGCTTGTGTTTTTAATTCTTTATGATAACTCCCGTGTACCTAAGATGCTCTCCTTTTCAGGAAGGCCTTCCTACCCCCAATTCTTTTTCCATCCTTTGCGTGATAGTTTGATTTGTAATAAGAAACATGTATTTGGTCTTCTTCCTGATTCTGGCACTAGTTCCTAAAACCCTTGGAATTTTCTAAGTGATGACAGCAACAAAGGTATCTTTTGTTATGCTAACGAGGTGACTTTTGTTCAACACCTAAAGATAGGGGCTGGTTGCCTGGGGAACCAACCAGCTGATTAGAAGGTTGGAACTTTCAGTCCCTCCTAGATCTCCAGGGAGGGGAGAAGGGTTGAAGGTTAAATCAATGACCAATGACCAATGACTTAATGAATTGTGGCTATGTAATGAAGTCTCCATAAAAATCTTGAAGGTGGGGGAGATGTTCTGAGAGCTTCAGGGTTAGTGAACACATGGAGATTAAGGAGAGTTGGCATGCCTGGAGACAGCATGGAATCTCCTTGCCCTATCTGATGTATCTCTTCCATGTAGGCAGTTCCTGAGTAATATCCTTTTATAATAAACAGGTAACCTAGTAAGGAAAATATTTCTCTGAGTACTGTGTGCTACTCTAGCAAATTAATCGAACCCAAGAAGATGGTCATTGGAACCTCTAATCTATAATGGGTTAGTTAGAAGCACAGGTGACAACCTGGGCTTTCAACAACCTGGGCTTTCTAATGGCAGCTGACATTGGGGGTAAGTGGTCATTTTGAGGGACTGAGTCCTTAACCTATGGAATCTGATGCTGTCTCTGGGTAGATAGTGTCAGAATTGAATTGAATTTTAGAACACCCAGGTGGTGTGTGAGAACTGTTTGTTGAGATGGGGAGCCTCCAACACCACCACTACCCCCTTCCCCATTGGTAGACTTGGGTGCAGAAACTTTTACTTTGGCTCTTAATACAAATACGTTAGTGGCAGGTGTTGTCTCTTTGATGCAAATAATTGATTAAATAAGGATCTAAAAAGGTCTTCTGACTCATTTGTTGCGAGATGCACTCCCTTTCTGATGACTTCTGAACAATGTACATGTCTCTTCTGTGTTTTTGATTCTGTATTATAAAATTCTTCCCTTGTGACAGCCACATGCAACTTGTTATTCTTTTAAAAGGTTATACAATTTCATTAGAACTAGAAAGGGCTTTTGGAATGTTACCAACCTGGCAACATTCATCTGGCAATAGATCTTGGCCTTAACAGGGCAGGATTGGATTGAATTAGACAGCTAAACCTTCTGAGTGAATGATCCAAAACTTTTGGAGGAATAGGAAAAGTGTTTGCCAAACTGAAACAGATACCTGTGGGTATAGGCAGGTGAAAGATCCTTTCACTCTGTTCACTATTAAGGGTATAGTATTTATTTCACTGGGAGCCTAATAAAATGATTTCTTGAAAGGGTTAATGTTTGACTTCAGAAATCTCAAAACTGTGATATGTCCCCTTATTCAAAAGAATGGTACCACTGCTTGCTTTTGAATTTAAAATGTTTGCTTTATCTTAACATATGGTTATAACTCAAAGCGTTTTCAGTCTGATAGTTGCTGAGCCCCTAGAGCAGTAGTTTTCACCTGGGAGCAATTTTGGCTCCAGAGAATATCTGTCAATGTTGCCCACAAAGGATATCTGGAAACATTTTTGTTGTCACAACTGAGGATGGGTTCTATTGACCTCTACTCTACTGATCTTGATTGGGTACAGGTCAGGGATGCTACTAAACATCCTTCACAGGACATCATTCTGCAATAAAGAATTATCTGGTCCAAAAGGTTAAGAGTAGAGGTTAAGAAACCCTTCCCTAGACCACAAAGAATCCTGAAGGTATAGGAGCCTATCCTTGCTTTGGAGTTCCTTAGGATCAAACTGAATAAACAAAGGTATGATGCTTATATGTGATGTGAATTAATCTCCTACTCTACATCTATCCATCCACTTGGATTGCAAACCCTATGAGTAAGGGACCATACTTACTATGTCCTTGTCAGAGATGATGGTTAACTATCTATTGTCTGGGCTTGGATGACGACAAAGCAAAAGTAGCACAGGTAATTCTCAAATACTCAGCATAATAAGGGTTAAAAGATGTAGAAGATCCAAAACAATGTTGAAAAATATGAGTCAAAATGTACTCTAATGGATTTTATGTAAATAGAAAGTTATGTCCAGTAATTTAAAATATACTTGCCATTCTAATATGCACATGTGTTGAAGTAATCATGAGTGTATAATAATTAAGAAACATTAAATATTAATTATTTTATGAAAAAAATCACCCCACCCCAAAGTTACTATATATTAAAATAACATGTTATTGCCTATTTCTTAAGCCAGCCATTTCAGTCCCATCCTACCTACAAATATTAAAAAAGTATCAGAAATAAGTCAGGGATGCAATCCCAGGTATTTTCTCCTTTCCTTCCTTTCCTAATTCTTTCACTGCCTGATGGAGCTGTAGCTCTGATGTCATAGGAGTGTAATACTTAACCATATTTTTCCTCCTTTCCTTCTCTCTGTGTTCAGCCTCTGCTTTGGTCATAGGAAAGGCTATGACCATAAAAGGAAGGGGTACCTGTCTGATTGTGGAGGCCACTGTGCATTCCCAAATGACAGTGATACCTTGTGACACTGATTGCTCTGAAGTTTCAAACCATCAGTGTTTTGCGATATGGAATTTTTATTTCGTGATGATTTGTAACATTAATTTTTTTCCTAGGGAACTGCCTGTTTAGGAATAAAACCTATGTTGTACTGCAAACATATATCGTTCCCATATCAAATGCTGGTACCATCGTACCATCAAATGCTGGTATTTGTCATCTCTGGGGCAGAATATATTTTATATATACACCTATAGAGCCAGCTGGAAACAAGCTGTTAAATCCTGAGAAAAACATCCTAAAAAATACTGATGAATACAATTTTGTTTAAAAATATTAATAAGATTAGTTAAGTCCGTATTTTTTGGCACGTTTGATACTGAAGCAGTAGGATGGTACAGGATATCTCACAGTTCCAAAACTCTATTAATCTCTCTTGGTCATTTTGTACAATCCTACCACTAAACCTAATGGTCCTGCAGTCAGCACATGCTGTTGATTTATTTAACCTTGAGCAGAAAAGAAATATTACATTTAAATAGGATAACAAAGCCTCATGAAGAAAGAAGATATATCAGGTGTTCCAACTCCTTGAACAAAGAAGCAGTAGAATTTCCTCTGGTCTGAGAAGCTTTCACCCAGTTGTATGAATAAGTTAAATCAACATGATATACCACATTGAGAAAAGAAAGGACAAGAACCATAGGATTCTCTCAATAGATGCAGAAGAAGCATTCGACAAAATACAGCATCCTTTCTTGATAAAAAACCCTCATGAAAGTAGGGATAGAAGGAGCATACCTCAACATCATAAAGGCCATATACAAAAGAACCACTGCTAATATGATCCTCAATGGGGAAAAACTGAGAGCTTTACCCCTAAGGTCAGGAACACAACAGCGATGTCCACCCTCATCAATGTTATTTAACACAGTACTAGCAGTCCTGGCCTCAGCAATCAGACAACAAAAAGACACAAAATGCATTCAAATTGGCAAGGAAGAAATCAAACTTTCACTCTTCGCAGATGACATGATATTCTACATGGAAAACATAAAAGACTCCATCAAAAAAACTGCGAGAACTGATACATGATTTTGGTAGGGTCGCAGGATATAAAGTCAATGTATAAAATTAGTTGCATTTCTATACACCAATAAGGAAGCATCAGAAAGAGAAATCAAGGAATCAATCCCATTTACAAGTGCACCAAAAACCATAAGATGCCTAGGAATCAACCTAACCAAAGAGGTAAAGATCTGTATGCTGAAAACTATAGAAAGCTTATGAAAGAATAAAGAAGACACAAAGACATGGAAAAACATTCCATGCTCATGGATTAGAAGAACAAATATTGTTAAAATGTTGATACTACCCAAAGCAATCTACACCATCAATGTGATCCCTACCGAAATAACACCAGTATTCTTCACAGAGCTAGAACAAACAATTCTAAAATTTGCATGGAACAAGAAAAGACCCCAAATAGCCAAAAGAATCCTGAAAAAGAAAACCAAAGCTGAAG
Source organism: Panthera leo (assembly GCF_018350215.1). NCBI lineage: Eukaryota > Metazoa > Chordata > Mammalia > Carnivora > Felidae > Panthera > Panthera leo. The sequence goes on along the minus strand of NC_056687.1, from coordinate 140,742,434 downwards.
TCATCACAATTCTGGACTTCAAGCTGTATTACAAAGCTGTAATCATCAAGACAGTATGGTACTGGCACAAAAATAGACACACAGATCAATGAAACACAATAGAGAACCCAGAAATGGATCCACATATATATGGCCAACTAATCTTTGACAAAGTGGGAAAGAATATCCAATGGAATAAAGACAGTCTCTTCAGCAAATGATGTTGGGAAAACTGGGCAGTCATAGGCAGAAGAATGAACCTGGGCCACTTTCTTACACCATACACAAAAATAAATTCAAAATGGATGAAAGGCCTAAATGTAAGACAGGAAAATAAAATCCTACAGGAGAAAACAGACAGCAACCTTTTTGACCTCGGCTGTAACAACTTCTTACTTGACATGTCTCCAGAGGTAAGGGAAACAAAAGCAAAAATGGACTATTTGGATCTCATCAAGATAAAAAGCTTCTGCATAGCAAAGGAAACAATCAATAAAACTCAAAGACAACTGATGGAATGGGCGAAGATACTTGCAAACGATATATCGAATAAAGGGTTAGTATCCAAAACTATAAAGAACTTATCAAACTCCACACCCAAAAAACAAATAATCCGGTGAAGAAATGGACAAAAGCCATGAATAGACACTTTTCCAAAGAAGACATCTAGATGGCTAACAGACACATGAAAAGATGCTCTATATCACTCATCATCAGGGAAATACAAATTAAAACCATAATGAGATACCATCTCGTAACCATCAGAATGGCTAAAATGAACAACTCAGGCAACAACACATGTTGGTGAGGATGCAGAAGAAGAGGAATCCTTTTGCACTACTGGTGGGAATGCAAACTGGTGAAGCCACTCTGTAAAACAGTATGGAGATTCCTCAAAAAGTTAAAGATAGAACTACCTTAGGATGCACTACTAGGTATTTATCCAAAGGATACAAAAATGCTGATTCAAAGAGGCACATGCACCCCAATGTTTATAGCAGCACTATAACAATAGCCAAATTATGGAAAGAGCCTAAATGTCCATCAACTGATGAATAGTAAAAAAGATGTGGTATATGTATATACACACATACATGCACACACACACACACACACACGCACACACACACACACTGGAATAATACTTGGTGATCAAAAAAAATGAAATCTTGCCATTTGTAACAACATGAATGGAACTAGAGTGTATTATGCTAAGTGAAATAAGTCAGTGAGAGAAAGACAGATACATAATTTCACTCATATGTGGAATTTAAGAAACACAACAGATGAACATAGGGGAAAGGAAGAAAAAATAAGATAAAAATAGAAAGGGAGGCAAACCGGAAAAGACTCTTTTTGGGGCACCTGGGTGGATCAGTTGGTTAAGTGTCTGACTTCGGCTCAGGTCATGATCTCTCAGTTCATGAGTTCAAGCCCCGCATCAGGCTCTGTGCTGACAGCTCAGAGCCTGGAGCCTGCTTTGGATTCTGTCTCCCTCTCTCTCTGACCCTCCCCTGCTCACTGTCTCTCTCTCTCTCAAAAATAAAGATTTAAAAATTTTTTCTTAAAAAGACTTAAAAAAGGTTTTTTTAAATTATGTTTATGTATTTTTTTTTGACAAAGAGAGAGAGCAAGCTGAGAAGAGGTAGAGAAAGAGAGAGAGAGAATCCCCAAACAGGCTCTGTGCCCAATGTGGGTCTCGAACCCACAAACTGTGAGATCATGACTGGAGCTGACACCAGCGTTGGACACTTAACCGACCGAGCTACCCAGGCACCCCCATAAAAGATTCTTAAATACAGAGAATGAATTGAGGGTTGCTAGAGGGGAGATGGGTGGGGCATGGGCTAAATGGGTGATGGGCATTAAGGAGGGCACTTGTTGGGATGACCACTGGGTGTTATATATAAGTGATGAATCACCGGGTTCTACTCCTGAAACCAATACTACACTGTATGTTAACTAACTTGAATAGAAAGAAAGAAAGAAAGAAAGAAAGAAAGAAAGAAAGAAAGAAAGATGCAAATTTAAAAAAGAGGAAAATATTTCAAAAACATTTAAATAGCATGATCCATCTATGCACCTTCTTTAAGATAGGTAGAGGAGCACCTGGGCGGCTCAGTCAGTTAAGCCTCTGACCTTGGCTCAAGTCTTGATCTCGCGGTTCATGGGTTCCAGCCCCATGTCGCGCTCTGTGCTGACAGTTCAGAGCCGGAGCCTGCTTCAGATACTGTGTCTCTCTATCTCCTCCTCCCCCACTCATGCTCTCTAAACAAACAAACAAACAAACATTAAAAATTAAAAAAAAAAATAAGTAGAAGGTAAAAAGAAAAACAAATACCACAAAAACAATATGGTTAAAAGGGCTAAAGTGGTCTTGTTAATATCAGATAAATAAAACTTCATGACAAAGAAGAGTAATAATTATAACAGGATCAGTTCATAAGAAAGACACAACAGTCATAAAAGATTGTATGTCCCGATAGCCCAGTTTCAAAATCCATGAAGAAAAACTGACAGAATTAAAGTGAGAAATGGACAATTTCATCATCTTAAGGGGAGATTTTAATGCTTCCTCTCAAAAATTAATGGAATAACTAGACTAAAATATCAGAAAAACGGAAAAGATCTGAACAACTCTATAACCATTTTGTCCTAATTGGTATCAACAGAACACCACATCCAAAAATTGTAGAATACATCCATTCCTTACAAATATATATTGTATACTTAGCAACATAGACCACTTTCTATACTAGTAGAAAATCTCAAGGAGTTTCAAAAGACCAAATCATAATGATTATGTTTTCTGACAATAACAATAAACTACTTAAGTTAAAATAAATAAATAATAAACTACAAATAGCAAGATATCTAGAAAAATTCCAAGTGTTTGAAAATTAGACTACGTATTTCTAAATTTTTTAAATTTTTTTTTAAAGTTTTTAATGTTTATTTTTGAGAGAGAGAGAGAGACAGAGTGTGAATGGGGGAGAGGCAAAGAGAGAGGGAGACACAGAATCCAAAGCAGGCTCCAGGCTCTGAGCTGTCAGCACGGAGCCAGATGTGGGGCTTGAACCCACAAACTGTGAGATCATGACCTGAGCTGAAGTTGGACGCTCAACCAACTGAGCCAGCCAGGTGCCCCTTAATTTTTTTTTAATGACCATTTATTTTTGAGAAAGAGAGACAGAGTACAGGAGGTCAAAAGAAGGGCAGAGAGAGAGGGAGACACAGAACCCAAAGCAGGCTCCAGGCTCCAAGCTGTCAGCACAGAGCCCAACACGAGGCTCCAACCCTTGAACCACAAGATCATGACCCGAGCAGAAAGTCAGACGCTTAACTGATTGAGCCACCCAGAAGACCCTAAACCACGTAATTCTAAATAATCCTTGGGTCAAAGAAAAAAATATAAGGGAAATTAGAAATATTTCAAATTGGATATAATTAAAATAAAATATATCAAATAAGAGGAATGCATTTCAGTGCTTCATTTATAGCAGTGAGTGTTTATTTTAAGTCTACAATCAATGATGTGAAGTTCTACCTTAAGGAACTACAACAAAGAAGAGCAAGGCACACCTAAAGTACAAGCAAATGATAAAGAAATAGTAGAATAACAAAATAGAAAGCAGACAAATAATAGGGCAAATTAACAGAGTCAGATTTGGTTCTTCCAAAAGATGAAGAAAAACATAAATACACCATGACCTAGAAATAAGAAGAATCCAAATTAGCAATATTAGGAATGAAAGAACATTGTATTTCTTGGTCTGTGAATTGGTTTCAGGGTTGTTCTCCTCTTGTAAAAATTCATGGGAGTATAAACTTATGATTTGTGCACTTTTATATGTGTATATTAAGTGTCAATAAATAGCTTGCTTATTAATAAGAAAAAAAAAAGCTCTTAGAATGTAATTTGTAATTACTCTCAAAGTTTGAAGACATGAAATCAGACAAATGGTGTATTCGTCATCTTGGACTGCTATAACAAAGCACCATACACTGGGTGGCTTAAACAACAGAAATTTATTTTCTTAGAATTCTGGAGCCTGAAAGTCTGAGATCAGGGTTATCAGCATGGCTGGGTTCTGGTGAGAACTCTTTTTATGGCTTACAGGTAGCTGCTTTTTTTGCTGTGTGCTCCTATGGCCTTTCCTGGGATTTCTCTCTCTCTTTTCCTCTTCTTCTTCTCCTTCTTTTTTAATGTTTATTTATTTCTGAGAGAGAGAGAGAGAGAGAGAGAGAGAGAGAGAGAAAGTGTGATCAGGGAAAGGCAGAGAGAGAGGGAGACACAGAATCCAAAGCAGGCTCCAGGCTCTGATCTGTCAACCCAGAGCCCGACACAGGACTCAAACTCATGAACCATGAGACTGTGACCTGAGCCAAAGTCAGATGCTTAACCGACTGAGCCACCCAGGTGCCCCTCTCTTTTCCTCTTATATCGTCACCAATCCTGTAGGGTTGAGTTCCTACGCTTGTGACCTCATTTAACCATAATATATGCCAAAAGACCTATCTCCAACTATAGTCACATTAGAGGTTAGGGCTTCAACAGATGAATTTTGAAGAAGGCACAATTCGGTCCATTGTAGAGGGGATGTATTGAAATTTAAGATTCTCAAGAAATGGATCTGTTATGACATACAAGACATTTGTTAGGGAGTGCTCTTGTGATCGCCAAGTGTAGAAAGGAGAAGAACAATTGTCAGGAGAAACTGAGCTGTGATGAAGTCTCAAGAAAGGTCACAGCTGACCTCACAGGGAACTCTGTAACTGGATGACCCTTCAGAGTTGCCCCCAGTTCGGACAAGAGAACACTCTCCTACATTGACAGTCATTGCATGTGGGCTGTCCTAGGAAGGAACAAGACCTTACACAAGGTGACACCTCAGCAGACACAATTCCAAAGAGAGGCAACAGCAGACAACCTGCCCAACAGCTGGGGGGACAAATCTTTCAGTTCTGATGGAGATATCTGAGCAACGCAGCACAAGATCTGCAGTGACCCCTGGAAAAAGTTAACAGCACACCCTTGTCTTGGTGAGAGACCTTCAGCCTGGCAGACTTGGAAACTCCTATGCAACAAGCTTATTCTGACCAAGGATGCTGACTTGGCTTGACAAGGCTCAGAAAGGTTGATGTATACAGTCTTCATACTGATCAATTAATTTTCAATGAGCTATATATATCGATGTGAAACTTGTAAGCTGCTAATGTATCATCAGATACACAGATCACAACCGGTGATATCATTTGAATAAAGACTTCAAGCCCTGATAACTTAATATCCAGACTCAGATTGGTGCCAGGCCTTTAATATAATAATGTCATGTTCAACATATTATAGAGCAGTTAAATGTAGTTCTCCTGGATTTTTGGCTTTCTCACTCCCTTCTTCATGTCTGCAGTAGTTAAAGAAAAATTACTCCAAAACCTGACCCTGAGGGACATTCACCACACTGTTCCTCTAGATAAATCAAACTGAATGATGAAACCAGCAATGCAGAAATAAGTGAATCACCCTTGGGATACCTGGAAGCCCTTGCCTTTGGACTTGTGAAAATTTCAGTGCACCGTGTTCATTTATGCTTGACTGCTAAAATCTGAAGTATCGCTGTTTATCTGATAGCACTATAAAATGGAATCAGCATTCAGTTACGTAATTAGATATGATGGGCAAGCCATCCAAATAGCAGAAAGGAAGGGGATTGGAGCATAGATGTAACAGTAGAATTAGATTATTCAAAGACACGAAGGACAGTGAATTCATGTACAGTATGTCTGGGGAAAACTAAATGGATAAATAATTTTGAGGGAGATTGAAGAGATATTTTTATTTCCAAAAATAACTATTACCTTGTCGGGTTCAGGACTGCTCTTTAAAATAATGTTGTTACATAAAAACATAGATAAATTTCATGGACATGCTGGGGTAAATACAAAATACAACAGACAGTATTATTGCATTTACGTGAAATTTAAAATCTGATAAAATATTTCAGTGGAGTAGATATTAGAGAAGTGGTTACTTTTGGAGGCAAGTATTGACTGAGAGGGGCATAAGGGAGCCATGTGTGGGTACAGGAAATTATTTTGATATGTGTAATGGTTAGATGGGTGCACACATTAGAAAAGAATTCACCAAGCTACAAACCTACAATTTTTGCACTTTTATTGCATGTAAACTATCCCTTGAAAGAAAGTAAAAAGGGAATAAAAATAAAAGGGGGCTTCGTCTATACTTGTATTTCATACCAACTATAGTTTACTAATTTAAGGGATATAAGCTGTCTGTAAAAATTTAGGGTAAACGCTTGTATTCGGTTCATAACAATCACAGAATCTTAGGATGTCAGGATCCTCTGGGTTATTCATCAGGCAATTTGGCATATGCTGTTGACTTCCTAGGACGTGGTAGCATTTTGCATATACAATTTATTTGAAACTTCATAATTATCACCTCCAATTTAAAGGGGAAAAACACGAGCCTTACAATGGTTGAATGAGGTTGATTTGATGGGTGGCACAAGACCAATTAGTTGAACTCTAAACTGACTGTCTCCAGGTCATTCATCTTCCTGCCCTCTCCACTCCATAGCTCTGCTTTTCTGGAACCCACTTGGATGGCACTTGTTCCCACTTCCTGTAAAAAATGGAGTCAGACACACTTGCTGAAAGCATTCAGCTTTCCTCCTGTTGAAACCAAAATCACTTCCTCAAGATGATAATATGAATTGGCAGAGAAGTTAGTATCCCAATCCTTTTGCCTGTCATGATATCCTAAATACACCTTGCAAAATCAAGCAATTTCTTGGGATCTTAAAGGCTTCATGCAGGAGCAAAGGGGAAGGCTTAAAGAACTGTCCTTTTTAGAGAAATTCCGATATTCCTAGCATATCTATAAATGAGAAAGAAGAAATCCAACAAGGGAAATCATCACAGCCAAGCTCTGTATTCTTCAGAAACTTACCTATACTCATCTTTCCCCTGTTTATCTAAATAATTCCAGTGAAATAATTCCAGGTCCCACATTGTGCCTCCAATTTCTGCAGCAATAACATGTACTGCAGCTATGAGGATGATGTTATAATGGTCTAGCGTTTGGTTGACAAATCTTTACTGAGCACCTACTATGTCTGCCTGATACTATGCTTGATGTTTATGAATCAACAGCAAAGATACCAGGGCCACCCCACCTCTGCAAGGAGCTTACATTCTAGTGGGAGAGAGAGCCCATAAGTAACCGAATAAACAACAGTGATTATGAAACAGTAATTATGAAACCACAGAAGTTTTTAAATTGCAGTACTTACAAAATTGCAATCAGTGCTATGAGGGAAACAGATTGCTAAGATTTTTTTTTAACAGAAAAAGGCCTGCTCTCCACACAGTGACTTTAAATTGAGATCTCCAAAAGGAGGATAAACAATGTTCTTCATGTGAAGAACAGAGAGACTTCCAGCCAACTATAGGGAGCCTGAAGAAGCCTTCCTGGTAGAGGTTAATCACCTCTCATGTCCTACCCATATTTAGCCACATCTTCTTATTACATAATAAAGTCTATTGCTTTTCGATTCCACATATGTGAAATTCTCTAAACAATTCTTTCTCCAGACTAAATAACTGTAAGTTCTTTCTCTTTTTTCCAGATTTTCTCCACAATTACCATTCTGTAAATTTGTTCCAAATAAAATGTCCATAACGGAGTATAATGTAAGTTAACACAGAAGGTAGGTAGGGATTGGTAGTATTTAGAAGAAAGAAAAATAAACTTGGCAAAGAATTAGGAGGGGAAAAAAGATCACTGAACAGCAAGGAGAAATTGGGGAGATTTACACTCAGGAAATAAGGTAAAGTAGAAGAGAATTACAATGAGAAAAATTGTGTCAGCCCCAAGGTTATTCAGGGACAGAGAGAGAAACTGCAAACATTCATGTGACAATTTAGTTAGAGTAAGGCTTTAAAAAAAAAAGCCAATCACACAACATGGCAACAGACACACTGATAGAAGTTATGTGCAAAGAGAAACGAGGTAGAGAGAAAAGATACAGGGAGAAGAGAGTCCCACTGCTTTTACCTGGAAAGGCAGGCACCCAAAAAGCTATTTTTGAGATTATTTTGGGTTTATAAGCGAAATATTCCTACCACTAATAGCAGCTCTCTCTGGATCCTTTTCCTACTTTTTAATGAGCATCCTGTCCAAAATTCTCTCTGGGAGCCCTACAAAATTCTCTCTGGGTAAAATGCTGAGTTGGGCAATTCTCACTGGAGATTGCCCTTAGATAATTACTGCAGCTGGAGTCTTCCGAGGGTTCAACTGAGCTGGAAATCCAAGATGACGTACTCACATGGCTGTAAGTTTACTTTGACTGTCATCTGGGGCTGAATGGAGCTGTTAACCAGAGTGCCTACACGTGTCCTCTCCAATGTACTGGTCTCTGGGTGGTTAGACATCTTCCATTGAGTGTCTTGATCTAGGGCAATAAAACCCAACTGTCCCTAACCAGGAGATGGCTCTGATAAAAAAAAAGTAATGGGGGGTTGGGGGGGTTGTTAAATACCATGAGGATAAATGCAATCCTGCTTCAAATGTGGGACTCTGCAGAAGATTAGCTGCAGCATCAAACTGGGTATATTTTCTAGAAAGCACAAGGCAACTCACCCCTCTCTAAGGTTCCAAAATACCTGAGCCAGGAAGCACAAGATTCATATTCATATTAAGAGGAAAAATAGATAGCTATGTCTACTTGTTTGACTAGAAAGGCTTTTACGCATCAATAAAATGCTGGCTTGTCAACATTATGTGGCATGTAGGTCCATAAAGAACAGTTGCTGAAAGTCTTTGCGCATTCAGATTAAAATAAAACTGCTGAACAAAAGCTATATTGTACACAGGTCTAAACTTGAATGTCTGGAGGGGGTTTTATATGAGTATTTTTAGTGACATGCACTGAGAATATACCTATCGCTGGATCAGTGCTTATTGAAGAGTCAGAAGATTTTATGAGCAAATGTGCTTGACTGAGCTATGTATATTTTCCAAAGGATTACTTTATGCTCTCAAGTACATTGAATTCCTATCTAAAAGCTAAAGTTATCGGCTGAAAAACAATAAGCTGATCAGAAAGTAGGCAAGTGATTTATGTCTTATTTTTAAAAACATGATTTCTGGACATGGGGTCAAAAACACTTGCAGAAATGAAGAGTGTGGTAGGCTTTGGTAAAAGAGTGACTTGGCCTCACACTCTCCCTCATGTCATCCACAGCCCAGAAACTTGGAAAATCCTCGCTTGAAACTGTTCTGGCCAAAAGACAAAAAAAGACAATGCTAAAATAAAAACATTAAAAACAGAAAAAAGAACTCATGTACCATATCACCCTTCATCTGCAAAGTCACCAGTCACACTGAGAGCCATCTTAAAATCCTTGTCCCAGACTCCTTGACTTGGGTCTCAAGGATGCTCCATTGAACCTATGCTTCCAGCCTGGTGCTTTCTCTGCATGATCTAGGAGGCTCCAACACCTTGGGATTTCATCAGATAGGTGTTTCTGGATTTCTGGATCTGGTAGTGTATTGACAAAAACATTCAAGGTATGCAATTTTAGAATCACCCTTATAGAGGAAAATCCACATGGAGTAGTGTTTCTGCAATTTTCCAAACTTGCCATCGCTATTATGTTACTGAACCAGTTTATGAATCATAGCAAAATGTGTCCACCCCAAGGGACTCATAAGAAAACTGGCCAGTTTTAGAGGTACTATTATAAAGTACTGATTTTATTTTAATATAAATGATGAAGTTTACATTGTTGATTATGCCAGAAATTCCTTTAAATTGTAAAGGACATCAAGGCCAGAAACCTGGGACTTCATTTCTTTTCTTAGCTCTGATCTTGGGCAAATCAAGACCATTCTCTGTTCCTGTTGTTTCTTGTCATAGGGTAAATGACTTTTTCTTTCTTTCTTTCCTTCTTTCTTTCTTCTTTCTTTCTTTCTTTCTTTCTTTCTTTCTTTATTTCTTTCTCTTCCTTCCTTCCTTCCTTCCTTCCTTCCTTCCTTCCTTCCCCCCTCTTTCTCTCTTTCTTTCTTCATTCCTTTCTTTTTCTTTTTTGTGGTGTTTCTCATTCTAAAATTTTATTACAATGAGAAGGAGACACCTTTTGGGATGAGCACTGGGTGTTGTATGGAAACCAACATGACAATAAACTTCATATATTGAAAAAAAAAAAAAACAATGAGAAGGAGAACAATAGTAGCCTGGCTGCAAATGTGAAGAAACATCCTTTGCTTAAGAAACTAGAAGCTTTGGAATAAGGCATAAGAAAACCATATTGTACATTAGCACAATTTGCACACTGGTACCAATTAATTAATTCAATTTCACAAAAGACTTCCGGATGTTTCATTTTTTTTTCATCTCATCTGTGTAAATGGGTCTGAGAAAGCGCTGGAAATTTAGAGTAGATAAAAATGGTATATATATGGTAAAACTAATCATTTTCAAGCATTTAGTATTATCTAATCAACAAATTATGTTGTCTTATTTTAGCGGACAAATAACTGTCAAACATTTCAACAAATTTTTGACAATATCAATTGTCAATATCAATATCAATATTTCAAAATATTTTTCAATCAAGAATTTTCGACTTAATTTTCAAGCACTTCACTTTCATTGTATCCTTTAATAAACAAATTATGTTCAGGCTTCTTGCATGTATTGGTTGCCGCTGTGAGATGAGAAAAAAACACGGATTAATTACATGTTGACATTTGGTAAATCAAAATATTCAGTTAACTCTTCCAAAGTATGCATTTGGTTTTTCTGTCTCTCATTTTTTAAATTGTTGGTTTCACTTGAAGATTGGCTGTGATGATTTGGAGTCTCTTTCAGCCTTTTATTCACTACTTATAATTTTGGGTTTAATTTTTCTATGATGAAGTTTTTCTCCACTGCTTGGTAGACTGGACTGGGGTGCCAATTGGGGAAGCATTTGCCAGATTGGCGTTTAGGGAGGAAGAATGATGACCGCTCTCTAAAACCCTAAGATGGATGCCCAGTAGATACAGCAGGTTACAGAAAAATTGGCAACTACAGGAGAAGGCCAATGTCTGCCAGATTTTTTTAAAATTCCTTCAGAAATGTCAGAGATCTGGGATTTTATATAAAATCTCCATGATTGGTAGAAAGGCAAAACAAAAACAAAAATAAACAAACAAAAAAACAAAGGCAAAACAAAAACAAAAACAAACAAACAATAAAACAACCCAGATTATTTGACAAATGGATTTAATTTTTAACAATGTGAGTGAACCTGAATAAATTGTCATTAACTCCAGGTATAATAGTGGCAACTGCCTCATACCAGAAATTCAGCAACAATAGCTGAATACACAATAAGATTCATTTTGTTGGGAAGAAAAAGTTTTACTCCACCCTTCAAGATTCTTCTAGCTGGCCTAAGAATTAAATTGACATGAAATAGATTAACAGGAGAAAATCAAATTTAATTATGTACATACCAGGAACCCATGCAGTCATGAGATTTCAAAGGCAGCCAGGCAAAATGAGGTATATATGTCATCCCGAACTAAGGAGAAGGGGGTAGGGGTCTGTGACTTCAAAAGGAAGGAAAGTAATTGACAGAAGATGAAAAAGATTAAATGTTTGGTCAACAAATGTTTGCTGGGCCATCCAGAAACAATAGAACATAGAGAAGAATTTTAACAAACTTTGCTAACTTCCTCCCTTGTCTACTACCCCTCATTTCTATTATGCTGTAGTCATCTATGGTGATAGCTTTCTTCCAGGAGCAGGTCCTCCACCTAAACTCTTTTAGGCAGTTGGGGTGCCTGGGTGGCTCAGTCCGTTGAGCTTATGACATCAGCTCAGGTCACGATCTCTCACCGCTGGTGGGTTCGAGCCCCATCCCGGGCTCTGTGCTGATAGATAGATTGGAGCCTGGAGCCTGCTTGGGATTCTGTGTCTCCCTCTCAGCCACACCCCGCTCCCGGCCCCCACCCTGCCCTTGCACTTTGTCTCTCTGTCTCTCAAAAATAAAGGTTAAACCCCTTTGGGCAGTTAAGGGGAAGATAAAAGTTTCTCCCTGAGTCTATTGGGCCTTGATTGTTTTTAGCTTGAAATAATTTGCATGACAAAGTGGTACAGTTTAGGGCAGCCTGCTTTGGCCCCTGCAATTTCAAAGGGAAATTAAAAAAAAATTTTTTTTAATGTTTATTTATTTTTGAGAGAGAGAGATAGACAGAGCTTGAGCGAGGTAGGGGAAGAGAGAGGGGGACACAGGATCTGAAGCAGGCTCCAGGCTCTGCGTTGTCAGCACAGAGCCTGACATGGGGCTTGAACCCATGAACCGCGAGATCATGACCTGAGTGGAAGTCGGATGCTTGACCGACTAAGCCACCCAGCTGCACATCAAAAGGACATTTTTTAAATAGCATTTTTTTCTTTCAATACTTGACACTACAGCACCTAGTGATTCATATGTTTAAATAAATATCCAGTTTAATAGAATCGCCTGTCTTGATTTTTCATTCTATTTAAAGTGTAGACTTGGGGGTGCCTGGGTGGCTCAGTCAGTTGAGCAAATGACTCTTGATTTTGGCTCAGGTCCTGATCCCAGAGTCGTGGGATCAAGCCCTATGTTGGACTCCATGCTGAGCATGGAGTCTGCTTGGGATTCTCCCTTTCTCTCTCTCTGTCTCTCTCTCTCTTTCTTTCTCTCTTGCTCTGCCCCACACCCTTCCTTGTGCTTTCTCTCTAAAAATAAACAATAATAATAATAATAATAACAAGTTTAGATTTGTATATATCCACAGTCACATTACTTAACAATGTCATATAATTAGCTCAGAATTGAGGAACAAGGGGCCTCTGATTGACTCAGTTGGTTACACATCCAACTTTAGCTCAGGTTATGATCTCCTGGTCTGTGGGATCGAGCCTCATGTGGGGCTCTTGGCTGACACTGCAGACCCTACTTGGATTCTCTTTCTCTCTCCCTCTCTGGCCCTCTCTCACTCACACATGTGGGCTCTCTATCTCTCTCTCAAAATAAATAAATATACTTTAAAACAATAAATTTTAAAAATTTGAGAAACAAAATACTTAGCAGAAGTAAAATAATCTGGTGTATAAAAAAGAATCGTAAGTCATAGCCTTTACCTGAACATCAAATAAAAATTTCTGAATTTCCTAAGAATCTGTTTGATGATTTAAGCAGTCATGACCTTAAAAACCAAACAAATATTATAGGAATGACTATTGGGATCAGGGACAGATGAATGAAAATGTCTCAGAAGCACCAGCAGATGGCAGGAGAGGAGAAAAAATTCCAAACTCAAAAAGATGCTCAGCTTCCGTGCTAGAGTGTGACAATTTTTTAAATACATATTTGTCTGCTAAGCTGTCAGCTTAATATTTCCTTCTCTCTACCTATTGCAAAGCCATAGGCAGTCTCTGACAGTAAGTCAAGAGTTCACGGCATTTTGCAAAGACCTTTGTAGTGCAAACATGAAACATCTCTTAACTGAAATTCAGAAAAAGCCAGTAGTTAATTAACTAACACCTGTTGGTCCTGGGGGCCCCTGGGGTCTGAACTCCAGCCCCGGTTCCACCAGTAACTGGCAGTCATGAGGGACAGTCACCGGGCTGCGGTTTCCATTTCATTTTTTTAAATCGAGGGGATCAAATCCTACATACTAATCAAGAGTTTATAATTTTCTTTTTTTTAATTTTTTTTTTAACGTTTATTTATTTTTGAGACAGAGAGAGAGACAGAGCATGAATGGGGGAGGAGCAGAGAGAGAGGGAGACACAGAATCGGAAGCAGGCTCCAGGCTCTGAGCCATCAGCCCAGAGCCCGACGCGGGGCTCAAACTCACAGACCGCGAGATCGCGAGTTGGTGACCTGAGCTGAAGTCGGACGCCTAACCGACTGAGCCACCCAGGCGCCCCTAGAGTTTATAATTTTCAAGCGAACCAAGGGTGTCTTCTGAATACTTTTTAAACTTTCTCTTCTTTTCAGGCAATATTTAACAAGACCTGTGCTGTTAGGGGCGCCTGGGTGGCTCAGTGGGTTAAGCATCTGACTTTGGCTCAGGTCATGATCTCACGGTTTATGGGTTCAAGCCCTGCCTTGGTCTCTGCGCTGACAGCTTAGAGCCTTGGAGCCTGCTCCGAATTCCTTCTGTGTCTCCCTCTCTCTCTGCTCCTCCCTGCTCACCCTCTGTCTCTCTCTTTCTCAAAAATTAATAAACATTTTAAAAATTTAAAAAAAATGAAAACAAAAACACAAGACCTGTGCTGTTCAGCAAGATGCATGAATTAGTGGCCCTGAAGTAGGGCTGCCTCAGTGTCCAACCCCGGGCTGTCATTCCCACTCAATCTGCACGGATCCTCCTGAGTGTCTGCCCTGTGGAACTCAGGCCAAATAGTCTAGTGATCCACAGATTTCCTGAAAGGGTTTTAAAAGCCTCCAATTGAAATGCCTTTACAACTTCCCTGGGGAATTTTTTTCAAAAGTCATGTGCGTATGGGAGATATGTGTGTAGGTACGTTACATTTCCTTTCAGTGACTCACAAAGTCAGAGCCTCGGAGTTAAAATTCTTTTCTTCACCCCTTACCCAGCTCTGTGACTTAGAGCAAATTACTTAAATCCTCTGTACCTCAAATTGCTCATCTATAAAGTGGAGTTAATAATACCTATTGTTTCAAGTGATGGTGAGCAGGCCACCTGCAGACATTCGTAGGCACTAGGTACTTTGCGAGCCTTACAAAATAGGAAGCATATTTTACAAAGCACTTATACACCTTATTAACTAGAAGTCGCCGTTTTAAAAATACTTAAGAGAGTTTCACTCTCTTATTGTGAAAATGATTCATATTAATTCAACTCTCGCAGTTTTCCTTTTGTGTTTTGGAGCCAACATAGTTTTGCCAAGTCTCAACCATTTTTATAAGTTGCTGCAGAGCCATAGGCCCTGAAGACTGTTGCTGTAGGGGTAATGGATAATACATCTCTTCTTGTGAAGTTTAAGGGAGATAATCCACATGAAGACCTTCAAACGGTGCAGACCCATAAAAAAAAAAGCATTTGACAGATGTCAGCTGGGATCATTCATCACCTTGACTGCATAACTTCTGAGGCTATCTGGAGACGTAAGACCAACTTGAACCAGGACACTGGCTAGCTAGCTAATGGCTCTCAGTCCTGACTGCCTATTTGATCACCTGCAGATTTAAAAATCCTGATCCTGAGACCACTTGCCAGGTCAAGAAGGACAGACTCTCTGGGGTGGGGCCTGGGCATCAATATTTTCCACACTAATTAGAGGTGAGCATTCTCCATCGGTTTCTGCAGTCCTGAATTATCCTCTTTATAGAATGATGAGAAGATTTTCCTTTAAAACAGTGGTTCCCCAAGTGTAGTCCCCACACAGACAGCACAGGCAATACTTGTAACTTGCCAGAAAAGTTCACAAGCCCCTCTGAACCAGTAACTCTGAGGGCCCGGCTATCTGTGTTCGAACAATGCTGACACACACTGAGTTTTGAGAGTCACTGCTTCAAAGAAACACGTCTATGTTCGGTCAGGACTCCAAAATTGTTAACCTTCTAGGATAACAGAGTTTCAAAATGCTGATATTATTTAAATCACAGCACACACACACACACGTCATTTTCTTCAAGTGGCTGACCAACAAATTCTCATCGCCTCCACCCTAAATTACCTACTGAGGGAGCAGCCACACTTTGAACAAACAGACGGAATTGTCACAACTGTCTTGTCCCAGCTGTACTCCCTCGTATACATGTTTGACTCTTGCGGTCCATATGCTGACTCATCTCAAGAGCAGAACGAATGTGTGGAGAGTAAAGTCAAAATTTGTCCTCCCCCTGTATTCTATCAGTTCCATGATCTGTAAAGTTTCTTTCCAGAAAAACTCTTTGACAACCTCCCTTTGTACTTTCTGTAGACTTCAGAGTTCATAATTACTGCTTTGAACCTTCTTCAAATCACATTCCTCCTTCATACAAGTAATTTATATACCCAAAGGTGAGCCTGGACCCAGTCAGTGGGGAGGGTTCCTTGGTCACTCACATAGGGCTCCTGGGTAGGGATCTCTTATTACCCACTGCCTTTGCCTGTTGGGTGTGTAACACTCACCCGTTTCTTCAGTATTCTTACCAACCTGGTCTGTTTTCATTTTGCATTTGCCATGTTTAATCAAGGCACTCTATTGAATATCATCTCATTTGTTAGCAACTCCAACAATTCCAAAGTGTTTGAAGACCTACCTTCAGAGCACTACTAATATCTTTGGCCACAATTTAGAAACTGTCAAAACCCTCTTCCCTAGAATGGTGGCCATAATCTGAGTAATGGTTTTACTCATCTCTGTCCCAGTCTTTTCTCAAATCCCAAATTTGGTCTTTTGGGCTTCTAATAGACTGGCACACTTGCCCCAGGATTCCCTCCAGTACAACCTCTACCTCTATTAGTTCCACTCAGAGCTAATGGGTGACTCCCGAACTTGACTACACACTAGGACAACTAGTTCCTTAAAGAATACCAATGTTTGACTTTCAGCCCCAGAAATTCTCATTTAATTGGTCAGTCTGGACTTTAACTGGGTCATCAGGAATTGATAAAGCTCCCCCTGGGACTCTAATATGCAGCAAAATTTGGGAACCACTGGCCTAGAGGGAAACCCATCTGCCAAGATGGCTCCCACACCTCCTGTACCTCAGAGTCGCTCTTCAGGCCCAACTGCCTGGCACTTTGCTGCCCTCTGCTGGCTTCTCTCAGCTTTACCTCTAACTGGCTGGGCCTTCTGAAAGTTGGTTTAAAAGTGATTAGAAAAGTAGGTTGCAGGTATCCAAGAATCTAGTATACTCTAACTCTCCCTGTTCACTTCCTTTTTTGTTTGTTGTTGTTTTTCCACCTGAAACAGTATCTGGGCAGGAAACCAGGCTTTTTTTTTTCCTAGCCAGATGCCTATTTTCTTGGCTGAGTAAGAGATACTGACAAGCTGGGTGGGTCAGGAAAGAGAAAGGAGCTGACATGTGTTCAAAGACACCCCTGACTGGGAAGGTCAGAGAAAAGTTCTGTGGAGCACAGAGATCTTTCTAAATTCACTGACATGCTGGAGTAATGGAATTTCTAAATTTTGAGGGTTTCCTTTTCTGTGCTCATGCTGTACTTTATCACAACAATAGAAATAATATTTGCTGACTTTTTTAAAATCTTTATTGTGTGCCAGCCTTGGTTGTTGGTGGTTTATCACTCATCTTACAAGATTTATCCCTTTTGTCCCTATTTTAAAGATTAGGAAAATCTCTCAGAAGAATTGACTTATCTGGGTGCCTGGGTGGCTCAGTCGGTTAAGCCTCCGACTTCGGCTTAGGTAACGATCTCATGGTTCATGAGTTCCAACCCCGCGTTGGGCTCTGTGCTGACAGCTTGGAGCCTGGAGCCTGCTTCAGATTCTATGTCTCCCTCTCTCTCTGCGCCTCCCTGCTCATGCCTCTGTCTCTCTCTCCCAAAACATAAAACATTAAAAAATTAAAAAAAAAAAAAAGATTGACTTATCTAAGAAAGTCACAGTAAGCGACAGTTATAGGCTGAATTTGTGTCTCCTCTAAAATTCATGTTGAAGTCTTAACCCCCTAATCCTATCTCAGAATGTGACTGTTATTTGGAAATAGGGCCTTTAAAAAGGTAATTCAATTAAAATGAAGTCATAAGGGTAGGTCCTAATCCAATCAGACTAGTGTCCTTATCAGAAGAGGAAATTTTGGGGGGTGCCTGGTGGCTCAGTCAGTTAAGTGTCTGACTTTGGCTCGGGTCTTGAGCTCACGGTTGGTGAGTTCAAGCCCAGCATCAGGCTGTCTGCTGTCAGCACAGAGCCAGCTTCAGATCTTCTGTCCCCTCTCTCTCTGCCCCCTTTCCCCCTTCTCAAAAATAAATAAAACATTTTTTAAAAAAGGAAATTTGGACACAGACACGTACAGAGGGAACATGATGAGAGGACAGGGAGAACACAGCCATCTACAAGTTAAGAAGAGCGGCCTGGAACAGAGCTTTCTGTCGTGGCCCTCAGAAGGACGCAACCCTGCCAGCGCCTTGATCTCAGATTTCCAGCCTCCAGAACTGTGAGAAGTAAATTTCTGTTGCCTGCCACCTAGTCTGTGGTACTTTGTTCCGGCCGCCCTGGCAAACCTACAGCAACAGAGTTGGGATTTGAATCCAGACCTGGCAAATACCAAACTTTTGCTCACTGAACCACACCACAACCTTAATCCTGGAAACTATAAACTCTTTTATTTATTTTTTTAAATTTTTTTTTAATGTTTATTTATTCTTGAGACAGAGACAGAGCATGAACGGGGGAGGGGCAGAGAGAGAGGGAGACACAGAATCTGAAACAGGCTCCAGGCTCTGAGCCGTCCGCACAAAGCCCGACGCGGGGCTCGAACTCACCGACCGTGAGATCATGACCTGAGCCGAAGTCGGACGCTTAAATGACTGAGCCACCAGGCTCTTTTAAACTCTTTTAAAAATGATTTTAAAAGTATTACAAAGCACTGTTATGAAGTATAATGCTCATCCACAGTAGTATGTCCTTATTTGCACTTTTCATATAATTATCTTCTATATCTCAACAGCCAAGAAGAGCCTTGGTTCAGTGAAACTATCTTCAGAAAGAAATTCACAATATATCTTTGTGTGTGTGTGTGTGTGTGTGTGCGCGCGCGTGTGTGTGCGTGCGCAATTTTTTTTTAAGTGCTGGCTTTTCCTCTCTGGCTATGCCAGAGTTCTCCTTTCAATGCTGAAACTTCACCCTACAGGTTCAATTCAGTCTAAAACTGCTTTTGTACATCTGCCCAAGACCATCAACACTCCCTATTTTCACCTCTGTCATCTGATTTGCCTTCCATGGTTACATTTTCTAAGAGATCGTCCCTATTCATGAGAATTCTGAATAGCCGCATGTTTTTCATATTAAAAAGATAAGCATTCTCTACCTGACTTTTTTTCCAATAAACAATTAGATAATTCAAATTGCCTGTTTTAGCCAAGCCTGGTGTTAGCTGATGATCTCACAAGCTGCTCAGGAAAAGAATCATCCATTTTTGTTGTTGTTGTTGTTTTTGGAAACTTGCCTTTTCTCTTCATTTTTGTGTAATAAGCTCCTTGTTGATTTCCACTCTAAGGCATCAAAAAAATTCCTACTCACCCTTCAATCATTTTTACCTTTGTGAATGAAATAACAACCACATATTTTTCGATCTCACTTCCTTCTATTTGCCCCCGCTTTAGTTCACTCATTTGCTTTTTAAAAAGTTTATGTTAATGTCTTTTCGGCATTTTGAGGCGAGCAGGCAGGATTTGTAGATCATATTCCTATTGCGACATCAGGATGAGAATACCACAAACATTTCCTGGGCCTTCACAGCCCACCTGAGGTTTCCTATGACTCAGAACATTGAGACAGTCTCTGTGACTCATGTAGTTGGGATGACCACAGGATTAACCTCACTCCACTACCAAGGATAAACAGCTGTATATAGATGATGTTTTCACACAACCGAGCGGGTCTTTCTGGAGGCTTTTTAGTGAGTTGGGTCCTAGGCATCCTTTGGAGGCATAGCCTACATCCCACATGCGTGTGGGTTTGGAACGTTCGACTCTCAGAGAAGGAGGTTCAATATGTTGCTTGTGGGTGTCCTCAGCGCACAACTCAGGCTTCTCAGCTGGAAGAAACAGAAAGTGACTCTGCATGATGTAAGCAGAAAGATCGTTTATTGAACAAAAATATATTAGGCAGCTTCCAGAGTTGCCATAAGGGCAGGAGAAGTGAGCTCAGAATACAAGGGCGGGAAGAAAGTGGCAGCGCCACACCTTGGCACAGATCCATCTAGAAGGAATGGCACTTTCACTGCCACTGAAAACGGAGGACTATGGTGGCCTCTAAAACTTGCTGCTCAGATTGCAAAATGTATTCTTCACTGGTTGTAGTGGCTTTGCATTTGTCCATTGGAGTGGACTCCAATGCAGACCAAGCAAGTGTGACTGGCCTGTCACCTAAGTCAGGTGAATGCCTCTCAGCTGTCAAGAAGGCTATATAACTGAGCATCCAGCCTTTTAAAATTCTAAGTAGAAATAGATAATTTGTTTTTTGGGTGTTGAGTTTTATAAGCTCTTCCTATATTGTGGATATTAACCCTTCATCAGTCATATCATTTCCAAATATCTTCTCCCATTCTGTAGGCTCCCTTTTAGTTTTGTTGATTGTTTCCTTCTCTGTGCAGAAGTTTTTACCTTGATGAAGTCCCAATAGTTTATTTTTGCTTTTGTTTCCCTTGCCTCAAGAGACATGTCTAGTAAGAAGTTGTTATGGCCGATGTCAAAGAGGTTACTACCTGTGTTCTCCTCTAGGATTTTAATGGTTTCCTGTCTCACATTCAGGCCTTTCATCCATTTTGAATTTATTTTTTGTGTATGGCATAAGAAAGTGGTCCAGTCTCATACATGGAATTTAAGAAACAAAACAGATGAAAAAAGAGAGGCAAACCAGAAAACAGACTCTTAACCATAGAGAACAAGCTGAGGGTTACTAGAGGGTGGGGGGGATGGGCTAAATGAGCGATGGGCACTAAGGAGGGCACTTGGTTTGAGGAGTACCGGGTGCTATGTGTAAGTGATGAATCACTAAATTCTATTCCTGAAACTAATATTATTTTGTACGTTAACTTGAAGTACAGATATCCTCCACACTCTACTACTTTAGCTGCTTAACACCCTACTTCCCATCCCAAACTATGAAATTGCTCCTAGGTTGTACGACACAATTACCCCCTCGTTTCTAAAAATGTACTCTTTCCAAAGGGAGAAAAGATAAAATCTCATTATTTAATGCATCCAGATCTAGTTGAGGTTAGTTCTTGTGGCTTTGTCATGATCCTGTTTCCATATTCTCCTTTGGCCTCAACTAGACAGTTGACCATTTCCAATAGATACTATATAGCATGATAGCATGTGGGAAAAGAAGAGAATCAACTTAATAGATAATGTGAATTTAAGAGTTAGCATCAGTAAATATACAAATTATTGCAAGGAAAGAAGTATGGTAGAAACTATAGGATTATGATACTGGTTTTTACCACTAGTCCCTTGGCAATGGTTGCTATGCATGACTCCTTTCTGCTGGTCCTCATTCCAAACTATTATGACCTCAGATGATCAGGGTTCCTTACCCAGTGAGATGGTCTGAACCTCCATCTCTGAGGGTTCTGACCATTGCAGGAAACACTTCAGCACTACACTCACTCCTCACTTCCTCACTCTCTAATAGCAGCCCTATCTCTTTGACACCATCAATTGTAAGACCCAACACTGAAACCCACTTTGACCTGTTCACCCAAAGGCCAAAGGAGCCCCAAATACCCGGGTGGCAGTCTCAGCTTATAATTCAAGGAGAGCAATTTGTGTGTAAAAGCCTTCATTTCTAGAGGGCTAGAACATCTAAACCAGCAGCCGCTAGAGTCATAGGGAACAAAAGCACATTTTTCTAATCGATTCATTTAAAAAAAAAAAAAATAGTGACAAGCACATCCTCCCTCTCATTTACTTGGTTCTTGAGTCCACAAGTAGGCAAAAAAAAAAAAAACAACCCTAAAAAACAAAACAAAAAACAACCCTCATACATATGTTATCTTGCAAGATAGCACCCAACTCTCATAAGGTATGGTCTCCCAGCTGGTAGTGTAACAGAGTTTTCAATAAATGAAGCCATCCTTCTATAAAGGGTACATTTTCTATACGGGAATTAGAGTGTATACTCAGACTAGTGAATCCTATGTACATTGACTCACTGCTTTATTTCTCTTGCTATAAAGCAATTCCTCATTTGGAAGGTCACTGGAAGGAATATCACGAGTGTATAAGCACTCAAGAAGTCCGTGGATAGTGGTGCTGTTATGGAACCAGGCTGGAACGCTGGCGGAAAAACCAAGTGGCACTCGAAGATCTTGGTGGATCGGAGATTTATTTAACACGGCGGGCTCAGAAGAAACTGTTTCTCCAAAGATCTGAGCTCCAAATGAAGAGGGGAAGGGTAATTTATAGTGGTCAGCTTCCATATCTGTGGGGGTTTTCACGCACGAGGCACACAGGGCAAGAACCCCAAAGAGGGGTCTCCAAGCTAGAGACCAGAGCTTGTTTTAGTCCCATCGGCGATCTTACGGTGTAAAACTTTATTCATTTTCCCAACAGTGCCAGAAGTATGGCAGGAGGAAAGGCAAATCTAAAGCCACAATAAGATTTTGTTTTACTCCATAGCAGAAAGGGCTCAATAGTAAATAATACAGCACATAAAATCTACAGTGAAAAACTACTGTTTTGGGGGAAAACATTCCTGAATCTGTGGAAGTAACAAACATCAAAATAAAAATAAAAATTGTATAACTTCAGACAGAAGGTGAGCTAGGTCTAGGATTTTGAGTACATGAAATGTGTTATATCTCTTGCCTCACCCTCCTGCAGTGGAATTTAGAAATATGTAACTGATTTGTTCATTTATTCAAACACTTACGGATAACAAATTATGTATCAAATAAGCCAGTCCATGTGTAAGTAACCATTGTGTACATAGAGAGAGGTTCAGAAGAGAGCCTTAGGCTGGAGATAAAAATCTCTGGGCCATGGGCAGATAATAACTGAATTGGTGAGTGTGAATGAGGTGGCCTCAGAAGCAGAGGTAGGCAAGAAAAGGAGACATGTTGACCCCAAACCTTGAGAAAATCCAAAAGTTAATAAGATTAATAGACTTCTGTTATCTTTCCATGTCCCCAGGGAATATCTGAGTTAAAAGAAATACAGCAAAAGAAACCTCATTTGTAAATAAGGAAAATGTAATCTGCTATGGAAAAAATGGTAGATAGAGGGCCATAGAATGACCAGTGCAGAAATGTACACATAGAAAAATTAGGGTTAAAATAATTCTGGATGTCTCTAGTACTATCCAAGGAGAGATCAGGTTTTTGTTTTTTGTTTTTAACTTTTAATGGTTATTTTTGAGAGAGAGAGAGAGTGAGCGAGCATGAGCAGGGGAGGGGCAGAGAGAGAGGGAGAACAGATCGGAAGCAGGCTCTAGGCTCTGAGCTGTCTGCACAGAGCCTGACGCAGGGCTCGAACACGGGAATGGCAAGATCATGACCTGAGCCGAAGTCAGACGCTTAACCGACTGAGCCACCCAGGCGCCCCAAGATCAATTTTGATGTAGAGAAAAATTTGCCTAAAATAGTGCAGTAAAAGAAATGATGTGTGAGCCTTTCTAACCACATTTTTTCCCAATCTTATAGGCAGAAGGGTGACGAGGTACAGATGTGCTTGAAGAGAAGGAAGGAATGGTGTTCAGCCTTTGAGCTCGGGAGGGAAGAAGGTAAAGGTAAGTGCATATATAGAAAAATATGTAGCATCAGGGTAGGAAAGAGAAGGTCATGTACGATGGCCTGTGGTTGGGAGCAAATCCTGATGAACAAGATGAGTGATGGTTAAATTAGTGACTTAAGAGTAATGAGGGTATTTTTTCATTTGATAATTAAGGAAAATGAAACAAGCAGCTGGCAGAGAGCAAATAAGGGGATATACAGGTGTCAGTAAAGTTTCTGATCAGGTAAATCACCAGGAATTTTTACATAGGTTTGCTTTATACAAATTTAAGATAAAACCGGCTTTTTATTTATTTATTTATTTAACGTTTATTTATTTTTGAGACAGAGAGAGACAAAGCATGAACGGGAGAGGGTCAGAGAGAGGGAGACACGGAATCTGAAACAGGCTCCAGGCTCTGAGCTGTCAGCACGGAGCCCGACGCGGGGCTCGAACTCACGGACCGCGAGATCCTGACCTGGGCCGTAGTCGGCTGCTTAACCGACTGAGCCACCCCGGCGCCCCCCGGCTTTCTAACATTAGTAGTTCCTGGGGTTTATGGCAGTTGACACTCAAACAATCAACTATTTACTTGAAAAAAAAAACAAAACACTGAGTATTTACTGTCTAGTAGACAAAGTTATTCGATAGCTGATTTTTTACATGCCAGAGCCAGCTGGTTTTCATGGTGAGGATACACCTCAATTTTTCTCAGTGAGCGAAAGCAATTAATGTTCTATTCGTGGGCCTTCTCTAAATAAATCACAGAGAACCAGACAGAGGCTGGGAAAGACAACAAAAAGAAACAAAAGCCTGTGACAGGAATTAAGGTTGCTGTTAACTGTTTACGTTCTTTTGTCCTCACTTCCTATGTACCATTGAATTTATGCCAAAGTGCTTCCAGCCCCTCAAGCCCCATTCACCTCTACTTCAGAGGGCAGGTCAATGGCTAAACTATAAAATTTTAAATCCAGTCATTGTTATACAAGGAGACTCCAGGTAAGACCTTCAGGGTCTGTTAAGAGCCGATATAACTGTAACAGCCCAATTATATCGAACACCAAAAGGGAATGTCTCCCATTTTCTTTTTTTTAATGTTAGTTTATTTGTTTGTTTGTTATTTTTTAAATATTTGTTTATTTTGGAGAAAGAGAGAGACAGAGCACGAGTGGGGGAGGGGCACAGAGAGAGAGGGGGACGAAGAATCTGAGGCAGGTTCCAGGCTCTGAGCTGTCGGCACAGAGCCTGATGAGGGGCTCCAAGTCCCAAACAGTGAGATATGACTTGAGCTGAAACCAAGAGCAGGAAGTTTAATGGACTGAGCCACCCAGGCGCCCCTAAATGTTT
Organism: Panthera leo; assembly: GCF_018350215.1. Classification (NCBI taxonomy): domain Eukaryota; kingdom Metazoa; phylum Chordata; class Mammalia; order Carnivora; family Felidae; genus Panthera; species Panthera leo. The sequence goes on along the minus strand of NC_056687.1, from coordinate 140,717,647 downwards.
ATTTAGTTTTGAAAGAGCACAAGTGGGGGAAGGGCAGAGAGGGGGACAGGGGATCCGAATAGGGCTCTGTGCTGACAGCAGCAAGCAGATGTCGGGCTTGAACTCGTGACCCGAGAGATAATGACCTGAGCCCAAGTCGGTCGCTCAACTGACCAGCCACCCAGGTGCTCCCGTCTTCCCATTTTCAAGGAAGGTTAACCAAAACTCATTATGTTACATTTTGTAAGTGCTTTTGCCCCCCAAATGAAATAAAGCCTAAAAGAAAGTAATGATATGTATGACCGCTATGGACAAATAAATAAAACATCTAATCTCATTCAACACTGTATGTCTTTTTGCTAGGCAACATGAACTACCTAATTATTGAGCTAGTTCCTCCTGGAACTCGATTTCCTGTTTTTAGAGAACTCTTACTGGTTCCTAAAAACACAGGATTTTTTTTTTTTCCAGAATGGCAATGCTGCCTATGTTTGTAAAATATACATTAGGTAAAGAGCTCATCGATAAACCTGTTTTTGAAGTTATTTGAGTGCAATTCTGAGAATGTTAAATAAGAATTCCATTTTCTAGATGTGCATTTCTCCAAGGAGTTGTAGAGGAAATTACTGAATTATAACAGTACACTGTGTTTTCCTACATGTTCTCCTAGCTAGTCTCTCCATTAGTGAAATTGACTTGAAAGCCAATGAAATATTTCCGTGAAATAGCAGAATTTTAATATCAGCTAATGAAACTAATTTCTTAATTCATCTGTTTGCTTTTTCCAAGGGCATCCAACCAAACAGGCTTTCAGAAAAATTAATATGTTGTCTTCCTTTCATTAAATCAACTCTGAGATATTAGTCAAAAGCATGTAGAAGAGAAGTCCAACTCACCTTTTAAATCCTGTTGGGCAGCCTGACTGAATCTACTGTTCAGGGCTCATCCAAAAAGCAGCATCCCGCTTATGACCCATGCAAAATCATGGGAAAAAATACCAATTTATATGTTCGTCTCTTTAGCACTGATTTGCTCTAAGGTTTATACTCTTGGTTTCCTCTCTTTCTTTGAATTGGTAAGTATTTATACCTTGTTGCTACATCACCCTTAAAAAACTGGCTAGCACTACCAGTAATGGTGTTATTTTGTTTTAATTATTTCATAAAGAAGCCTTAGATTCTGCTCACTAGAGCAACTCTCTTTCATAAATTGTTCTTAATTATTGAAACATAAATTGTTACATATTATTTTTTCATCTTACTACCGTTTAGAAAAGAGTACACAATACTTGTTAATAAAAGTTAAAAAATATACGGACTATTTAATTGCTAACACAATCCCTATATTCTGACATCTCCCACACATCTTTTCATGTCTTTTACAGGTGGCTTTTTCTCTCCCTCTCCACTGCCAAAATCACCCTTCTCTCTCACTTCCGCTCTGGCTGTCTCTCCAGCTTCCTCCTACTATCTTATGGCTTGTGCTTGTGAGCTATCTTCAGAAGACTGCCCTTGGCCTCCTGGAGCTGTGTCACTCGCAGAGGAGGAGAGCGGGCAGTACCTGAGGAGGGGCCACCACCACCGATGACCAGCTGGTGGAGGCATGAAAGCCCAGCTGCCTTGTCTTGAGGCTGGTCAAACACTGACATGGAATTTCGAGATCAGGTTGCCGCTGGGACTCTGCCAGAGGCTGTCCCCTTGTGTGGCCTCCTCCCCTTCCAGGTCTTCCTTCCCTCACTTTCTTACGTGTCTCCTTGGGCAGCACTTACTTCATCATTGATACAAAACTCCTCATCTTTGAGCCAGGTCCTGAGGGGGAAGGGGCAGACCTAAGACAGCCATGGGAGAGGTTCTCAGGTCTCTAATATTGTCCTTCACATTCCCTTGTTCACCCTGGAACCAGAGTAACCCTTCAAAAACCCAAGTCTGTTCATGACATGGCTCTGCTTCAAACCCTTTGGGGATGCCCCATTGTCCTTAGGGACATCCTGACACTTTATTCTGGTGCTCGAATTCCTTTGTGATCTTGCCCTACATAACCCTTCACTCTCATTTCTTCCCATATCTTAGTCCTTCTTTCAGTTCTATGGATACTCTGTCTCCAGGTGCTCTCTTACTTCTGTCCTTCTGTCCTTCAAACAGACTATTCTCTTGGCCTGAACCCATCTTACCCTCTTCAGTCTCTTTAACTGGACCCTAACTCCTGCAGGTTCTCACCCTTTCTAGGAAGCTTGTCTCTGCCTTCTGCAGACCAAGTCACGTGCTCCCAGACAACATAGAGTTACATTTTCCTTATGTCTATACCTGCTCACTGTAGGCTTCCCCTTACTAGATTGTAAGTTCTGTGCAAGACTGGGCAAAGGCTATACTCTGCTACCTATTACAATGCATGGCACAGAGCTGATGCTTTAAGAATTCATTGAGTGACTGCAGTGACAGATTAAAAAGGTGGGTCAACTTGGTTGGCATTTGCATGGAGGGCCAATCTACACAAGGTGCTCAAAACATAACAAGATGGAGAAAATCTCATTTAGCAGAATCCTCTCGGGGAGAATGTCATGTGTGATTGAAAGAAATACGTGGATAATGGCTATGATGAGTGCCGCTATCTTTAAATGTCAGACTCAATTAACAAGGGATGAGCCTCAAACTGCCTTTTTGGGAGAGTGGATCCAGTGAATGGCAGGGCTTTTATTTTGCTAAGTGCTAAGTGCAAATTTAAGGCCAGAGCTGGATGGTTTTGGCCAACAGAAGAGATGAAGAGGGCAGCCACTAGGGGACCTTTTTTCCCCACTTTTTTTTTTCTTTCCTTGCAACCTTTTAAAAAATTGAAAAATAAAGAATCTCAGTTTGATAATTAGGCATCAAGGTTATTAGTCTGTCCAGAGATCCTACATATCTCCTTTTAGACTTGAACGAGTATTTTTTTGTTTGTAAAATGAAACAGAAAAGCCTTTGCCATCACAAACTAGTCCTCCTTGTAATTCAGGTCCTGTCTTTTCTATTGTTGGTGTCACCAACAAAATGATGCCCAATGATGGCAGGACAATTGCAGTGTCTTAAAAGAATTTTTATCAGAGGGATGTTAAAGAGATAATCCAAACATTATTCTAAAGGTAGGAACCATCTCCCACATACCTGCAGATCTGGCTGGGAGAGAAGGAGATGGGGGAGATTTCACAGAGCTAGATTTCACAAACTGATAAACAAACCCATTTCCTGCTTAATTACTTTAATTCATTTCTGATAACTTCCCCTTAAGTGAAAAACTACTGAATTTCAATGGAAGAAAAGTATGATATGTTCCATTGTAATCCAAGATACCCAAGTAATTGTACAGACAGAAGAGTATAAAAATTAAACAATGAAAACAAGACAATATAGGTAAAATGAAAAAAAGGGTCAATGCATTGTGTGCAAAAAAGTGATAAGATGAAAGCTTACTGTACTCACTTTTTCAACAACAGTTTCTTCATTAATTTTTCAACTTTTTGCTTGCTCATAAAATAATCCTGAAGTCAAAGTCACTTAAAAATAATGTTCCATCACAGATAATCACCCATTACAGTCCAATGTAGGCTAAACACAAGAAAGCTTTGACACGTGGGGAAACAGCACTCATGGACAAGAACTTGGAGAAGAAGAGAAGCTGCTACCCTTTCATGCTTGCCTGGAAGCAAATACAAATCAAGTCAAATACAAATCAGAACATTTGGGGTACAAAGACAGTACGTAATTCAGAGAACTTCACTGGATAGTTTCTGACTTGAAATTGTTGAGTCAAGAAAATTGGTGAGACTTTCTTTGCCAGAAACTCTGATGTTGAAATATTATTTCTTACATCATATCTACGTGGTGTGGTTTGGGGTTGAAAAATAATTTACCAAAAAAAAAAAAAAAAAAAAAAGAGTAGTCCCTGTTCAACGAATAGTGCTATGGGCTGAATGTGTCCTCCCCAAATTGGTGGCAGCCCTAATCCAATATGGTGGTATGAGGAGGTGGGCCTTTGGAAGGTGAGTAGATTTGGGGAAGTCATGACAGTGGAGCTCCTACGATGAGATAACTGCCCTTAGAAGAGGAAGGGCCTAAGAGGTTCACTGGAACACATGCTCCCCTCCCTTCCCCCCCCCCCTCCATGTGGGGATACAGCAAGAAGGTGGCTGTGTGCAAACCTAGGGGAGAGTCCACATGTGACAGCACATCTGTCATGACCTTGATCTTGGACTTCCCAGCCTCTAGAGCAGTGAGGAAATAAATTGCTGCCAGCCAGTCTATGGTATTTTGTAATAGCAGTCTAACTGACACAAGTGGTATAACTTTTCAAGTGCTATTATGGTAAAAAGTCATTAGCTGAGTATCCATTGTATCAGATAAATCTGAAGGACATAATTTGCTCTTCCCTTCCCTTTCCTTCTTCAGGTTATCCTCAGTGGGTGTTGGCTGTGAAATGGGCTGGCAGAGATACGGAAGGAATCCCCACTGACTTAAGAAAAACCTTTGCTGGAAAATGTAATGTCTTTTATTATGTACAATGACTAAAAAGCTGTTGACTTTTTTTTTTATTATTTGATTTCAATATTAAATCCCAGTAGTCTGTCGAAGTTACTGACTTCTGTTAAGAATAAGATTCCTGAGGGGCACATGGGTGGCTCAGTTGGTGATGTGTCCAACTTTGGTCCAGTTCACTACCTCATGGTTTGTGGGTTTGAGCAGTTTGTGAGTTTGAGCTCTGCATCGGGCTCTGTGCTGACAGCAAGGAGCTTGTTTGGGATTCTCTCTCTCCCTCTCTTTCTGCCCTGCTCCGACCGGTTCTCTCTCTCAAAAATAAATAAATAAGTAAACCTTAAAAAAAATAAGATTTCTGAATGTCAACTCAGTGTTACCAATTTTCCACTGATTTCTTATATTCCTCAGTGGCCTCAGCCTTCTAATCAAAGGATATGTTTGCACAGCAAACAGCCTTGGAAGCCAGAGATAATGTATTCTTCTGGAGAGATCTGGAGACATCCCAGGACAGTAAAGATGTATTGCTCTTCTTCCCTCCCTGGAGAGATCGGCTTACATTCCAAGGTAATGAGTAATCTTTCTCTCCAAAGGGAAAGGCAGGTAGATGTGCCTGCAGCCCATAAAATTTTCAAGTCTCCCAGTTTGGGCGTTTCTCTCCTGTGGAGCATCACTGCATGAACAGATATACATCTGGCACTTACCACATTGTCTCTCAGGAATTAGGGCAGGGGGTACGGACACAACATGCTGGCTTGGCTGCATGAGAGTCATAAACCACCTCTGCCTCCGACTAACCAAGAGTCTGGTTTCCTCTGCAGTGTATGCACATAAAACCACGGCACGTAACTTGTGAGGCTGCAATTAGGGTAAAATCTCAGATGTTTCACAGTGTCAGACTTCACACCAAGTTTTCGAAATTCTAAGAAAGGGATCAGGGAACATGCTGGCGCATTCTCCCACAAACATGGCGCTGCCCGCTACCCTTTTGTGTGATGCGCTGCAGTGAAATACAGTCTGAATTTTAAAACGGTGTCTTGTACTATGAGAAAAATATAACTTGTCAAAAATAACCAAGAGTTTATTTAAGACTTTCTATGTGGAAACTGACCGATTTTGCTTTGGCTTAGCTTTATTTAGACTTAGTTCAGCATTTCTTGGATGATACAAGCTAATGATGTGGTTTGCCCTTTTTAACAAGAGCTTGACGAGATGTTGTACCCTTACCTATTTCTTTTTGTTTGCAAGAGTTGTGTACATCCACATTCAAACGTCAAGAACTTGGCAAGTATTTATTTCAAGGAATCTCAACAGGAAAATTATGCTCTGACTCAAGAGTTATTATTCTGAATGCCCTAAAATATGTTTGCCCTTTGTGGATGACGATGTCTGTGGCTCACAGCCACTGTATCACTGTTATAGTGAGGGAGTGGGTGGAGAGCTCTTCACTGCTGGGAAATGGTAGCATCTCAAGCCTCAAGGGATAAAACCATCTATGATAATGCCTTTGCCAATGATGGGCCCAGGATGGACAAGTGACCCAGTTCTGGCTAAAGAGATACAAGAAAAATTTGCTGGGAAGAGGCTTCTCAGTCTAAACAAAAAGACTAAGCCTTCTTAGGAGAAGTCACCCTTTTAATCATTCTTTGGAATGTGGACCTAATGTCTTGGTTTGTCCCCGTTATCTCGGGACTTTCATGAGAGTAAAAGTCAACACATTCTGGATGACAGAGCAGAACACTAGGAAGAGCTGGGTTCTCAAGACCCTGTTGAATAGCTGAACCGACCTTGGCAACCCTTACCTACCAGCTTCCCAATGAATTAGTAAAATATACCTTTGCTTATGCAAGCCACCAAAATATCAGATTATCTGTTCTGAACAACTGAGTGCATTCATAACTGAGAGGCAAAGCAGGCTCACGGAGGAGTTACGTTGGTAAGAAAATAACCCAGTAATTAATGTTATTTATTAATTTATTTAAATAACCTTAGCATTTTAATTTTAAAACATTTATAACAGTATCAAATGGTTTGCAATATTGATGATTTTTTTAAGTCAAAGTCTGACACAAAGACATTTATTTGAGTTAACTGTTCTTTTGTTGCAGATCATTAATGAATATAAAAATTTGGCTTTTCAACCATATGGGTACATTTTATCAAGATTTTTGTCCCTATCTTTCTTCAGATTTAGGAATGTCATTTTTGCTTTAGATATTTTCCTTCTATAGTGACATTTGGAATTGACATATACAGATTGGCCTGGCCTTTCTAAATAATTTATAAGTTCTGAAGGAAACATTTATAGAGTTGTTTTTTTTTTTTTAACTAGTAATTTTACCAAGACCAGTGAGGGCAAATATTTGACTAATCCTCCAGTATACTTTCTCCCTCTGAGCAAGAGATGGCTTCAGATCCCTTCTGAAAACAAAATAAAAAAATTTAAAACCTCCCTATTCTAGCTAGTAGTAGACAGCTACTAGCAACCAATCAAATAATATAAAACTTATATACAGACTTCATCTAGTGGTTTAGCAGTTAATTTAAACAATTATTTGCCTTCATTTTATTCGGTTAGAAGATGTTTTAAGCATAAAATTTGTCTCCCTTATGACATTTCAATTGAAATTAGGATAATAGAGCCCACTACAGCTGATAGCTTCACTAATTCCATAATTACACAAGTCCAAATATTTCCCCCAAATATAACAATCACATAACAGAAAGAGCTTTACATAGGCTTCATATCTGCAAATCAATCAACGTGATATAGCACATCAATAAGAGAAAGGATAAAACCACCTCCAAATTGGAAGAGTAAAACTTTCACTATTTGAAGATGACATGATACTACATGTAGAAAACAAAAAAAAACAAAAACAAAAACAAAAAACAAAAAAAACCACCTACCAGGACTGGTAAATGAATTAATTCAGTTATGTCTCAGGATGAAAAATCAACATACAGAAATCTGTTACATTCCTATATACTAGTAACAAAGCAGGAGAAAGAGAAATCAAGACAACAACCCCATTTACAATGGCCCCCAAAATAACAGAGTACCCAGGAATACACTAAACCAAAGAGGTAAAAGACCTGCACTCTGAAAACTATAAAACATTGATGAATGAAATTGAACACCACACAGAGAAGGGGAAAGACATTCCATGTTCATGGATTGGAAGAACAAATATTGGTAAAATGTCTATACTACCCAAAGCAATCTACACATTTAATGCAATGCCTATCAAACTACAACAGCATTTTTCACAGGACTACAACCAACAATCCTAAAATTTGTATGGAAACACAAGAGACCCTGAAGAGCCAAAACAATCTTGAAAAAGGAAAATAAAACTGGGGTGCCTGGGTGGCCCAGTCAGTTAAGCGTCTGACTTCGGCTCAGGTCATGATCTCGTGGTTTGTGAGTTCGAGCCCCACGTTGGACTCTGTGCTGACAGCTCAGAGCCTGGAGCCTGCTTCGGATTCTGTGTCTCCCTCTCTCTCTGCCCCTCCCCTGCTTGTGTGCGCTTTCTCTGTCTCTCAAAAATAAATAAACGTTAAAAGAAGTTTAAAAAAGAAAAAAAGGAAAAGGAAAATACAACTGTTGGTATCACAATTCCAGACTTCAAGTTATATTACAAAGCAAAAGTAATCAAAGCGTATAGTACTGGCACAAAAGCAGACACTTAGATCAATAGAAAATAATTAAAAAAAGAAACCCACAATTATATATGGTTAATTAATCTTTAACAGAGGCAAGAATATGCAATGGGAAAAAGTCTCTTCAAGAAACGGTGTTGGGAAAACTGGACAGCTATATGAAAAAGAATGAAACTGGACCACTTTCTTATACCAAACACAAAAATAAATTAAAAATGGGAGTTCCTGGGTGGTTCAGTTGGTTGAGCACACAACCCTTGATTTCAGCTCAAGTCATGACCTCACCTGGTTTGTGGGATTGAACCCACATTGGGCTCTGCACTCACAGTGCAGAGACTGCTTGGGATTCTCTCTCTCTCTCTCTCTCTCTCTCTCTCTCTCTCTCTCTCTCCCCCTCTCCCATGCATGTACTCACTCTGTTTCGCTCTTTCTCTCAAAATAAATAAACATTAAAAAAATTAAAAATAAATTCAAAATGGATAAAAGACCTAAATGTGAGACCTGAAATCTTAAGACTCCTAAGAGAGAGCATAGGCAGCAATTTCTCTGACTTTGGCTCTAGCAACATTTTTCTAGATATATCTCCTAAGGTGAGGGAAATAAAAACCAAAATAAACTATTGGGACTATATAAATGAAAACCTTCTTCATAGCAAAGAAAACACTCAATAAAACTAAAAGGCAACCTATGGAATGGGAGAAGATATTTACAAATGATATATCTAATAAGGAGTCAGTATCCAAAATATAGAAAGAACTTATAAAACTTAACACCCAAAAAATAATCCAATATAAAAATGGGCAGAAGACATGAATAGACATTTCACCAAAGAAGACTTACAGATGACCAAAAGACACATAAAAAGATGCTCAACATCACTCATCATCAGAGAAATTCAAATAAAAATCACAATAAGATCACTTCACACCTGTCAGAATGACTAAAATAAAAACACAAGAAACAAGTGTTGGTGAGGATATGAAGAAAAAGGAACCCTTGTGCACTGTTGGTGGGAATCAAACTGGGGCAGCCACTGTGGAAAATAGTATTGAAGTTCCTCAAAAATTAAAAATAGAACTACCCTATGATCCAGTAATCACATTTACCCAAAAAATATAAGAACGCTAATTCAAAAGCATACATGCATCCCTGTGTTTATAGCAGCATTATTTATAATACAGAAGGAGTCCAAGAGTCCATCGATAGATGAATGGATGAAAAGTGGTGTATATGTGCAATGGAATGTTATTCAGCCATAAAAAAGAATTAAATCTTGCTGTTGGCAACAACATAGATGGAGCTGAAGAGTAGAAGGTTAACAAAAATAAATCAATCAAAGAAAGATAAATACCACACAATTTCACTAATATGTGATATTTAAGAAACAAAACAAATGAACAAGGATAAAAGAAGAGAGCTAGACAAACCAAGAAATAGACTCTTAACCACAGAAAAGAAACTGATGGTTGCTGGTGGTGGTGGTGGAGGGGGGAGAAGGAATGGATGAAATAGGTGATAAGGACTAAGGAGGGCATTTGTGATAAGCACCAGGTGATGTATAGAATTGTTGAATCCCTATATTGTATACCTGAAACTAATATACAGTGTAGGTTAACTGTACTGGAATTTAAATAAAAACTTTATAAAAAACAGAAAAAGCTTTATATGACGTCATTAATTTCTATGTTGCATAATAAAATATACTACTACTTATGTCTTTTGCGATAACAATTACAAATAACTAATTGAAGATGTGAATAATGTCACCTGACTCCATGACTACCTTATGCCTGTATTCATACGTACGTGCATGTATCTGATCTTCTTTTACGAATTTATATTATACATATGCATTTTCAAGCTTCTGAATGGCTCAGAAGAAAAGAAGATAAAAGAAACAAATGTCTTTTTAGCCAAAATTTAGAACCTGGAAATCAAAGTATGAAGCTCACCCATGCACCAGGAACCAGGACGGAGCGGCAGGAATATCACCTTTGCAATCAGACAAAACTAGATTTGAATTCTAGGTTATATTTACTCTACAGAGTTACCAAGAAGTTTAAATAGAATCTTGTTAGCTCATGAGCAAAGTGCCAGAACATGACACGCCCTCAATAAATGTTGGCTCCTTTTTCTTTCTGTTAGAACTGGACTATAAACTTTTACAGGGCAGGAATTGCTCCCTATCATCTCTATATCCACAGACTCTAGAATACAAAATAAATGTTCACAGTTAGTAGGACCAATGGTCAACGAACCATTTTGAAATGGTAATAGCGCTGTGATTGTCTAACAGTGGCCATGAAAGAAAGACTTCCCTTTCAGCAAGCTTTGAAGGCTTGGCTTTGGGGCACCTGTGGCCTATGACACATGGAAGGAGACTTAATGAAAAAGGCATTCATCACAAAGGCAGCTGGGGTGATTTCAGTGTCAGCTCGGGCAGCAAATTTTAATATTGTACTGTGTGCTCCCAGGATTCAGTTCATCGCTAGACCTACGGTGAGTTTCTGCCTGGAATTAAAAGAATGTAGAAATATCTTCTCAGATAAAGAGTCTTTACACAGATTCCAGAGATGAATTTTCAGTCTGGTATACTTATTCCTCACAATTTGCTAGCCAAAAGGCAAGTAAGGCACAAGAGTCGATGCAAAGTGACATGAAGATGTCTATGGTCTTTTGTGCTGGGCAGGAAATAAAGGCAGCACTGGTGACTCAATGATGGAGAAGTGATGAAAATAAAATGAAGAAGTATAAACAGTAATTTTTCTGACCATTGAAGCAACCCCTTAGGGGAAAATGTTTTATTCTTTAATTTGGATCTGAAACACAATACAAGTACCTGTCCCAACCTATAAAACAGCAAGAAGATTCTATTTCTTCTGCAGCCCATCTCTGAGAAGGAAGGAAAGGGAATATTAATCCTTCCCTGTATCTCGGTCATTCTTTTCATCCATGTTCACATTCTGTTTGTGCTTCCATGTTTGTGTGTGTGTGTGTGTGTGTGTGCGCAATCCTAAATGCCCCAACCGTTGCAGCAACCTCTGCCTCAGCCCTGGGGTGGAGGTTGGGGGCTGGAGAGGGAACGATTGACTGGCTTTCGTCTCCTTCCAGAATGGCTGATGAGAATGAATCAGCTTGCTCAAGGATTTCTCAGTGAGAAAATTAATGGCATTATTATTTGTCATCTTTAATATTTTTAGTGAATCATATCTTAAATTAGATCAAGGGCCCGACCCATTTAACTCTAGTGGGTTGCTAGCAGCTGAGAATTGATAGAAAGCCATAATTTTGGCATATTACAATGGCTGATGATCACTATTATGTAAGAGTCTTGAAATAAATGATAAATGATGTTAAATATTGTTTCAAAAGTGAGGAAAATGCACAGTGTATGTTGTAATTATAATAACCTTATAGAAAAAAAGGAGAATGTGATCTATCTAAAGAAAATTCCTACCAATTGAGGTAAAAATAAGGTAAATATCTTATATAATTTTAAACATTAGATTTGTAGGTATTTTCATTTCAAGAATGCTATTGAATTAAATACCTAAAAGTCCTTTTTTTAAAAAGAACAATTATTCTGTGAAAAAATGTGTTAAAAATCTTTTTAAATGTATTGTGGAACTGACAAAAAGAATATATACACAAGCACGCATACACACACACACACACACACACACACACAAACACGACCTAAAGGAAGAATGAAATTTGGAAATCTGGGGTATAAGTAAGCACCCAGGTTGATTTTTGGGTTTGCAGAATCCTAGTCACCTTGGAGCTCTGGTGTTTGATGATGATAGAGGAGACAGAGGCATAAGCAGGGACCCCCAAAAAGCTCATCTCAGTGAGAGATAAATCTACAACACAGAGAAGGGACAACAAGGAACCTTGCCTGTCTCATTCTGGCCCTGTGTACACAGAAAAATAATTCTCTGAGGATTCATAATAAGCCAGGTGTAGACCCAGAATTTCATGAGTCCAAATTTTCAGCAAGTTACGGAAGGAGGTCTCTTTAACAAAAAGAATGCAATGGTAAGAATATAAGATTAAGTATATAAAATACCTATTTAGAATAAGAACGAAGTCACAACAAAATATAAAGTTTAAAAAGCTGACCAATATCACAAAGATCAAAAAATCCAGAAGGAGAACATAACACATTCTATTAAATAATTGCCTAACACACCACTTTAATAGTGTTTTCCTACATTTTTTGGTGGCCAATTCCCTGATCGCTTCTTTCTATGACAGAACTTTTGTCATATCAATTCATTTGGGAGGATAAAAAAAAAGATAAGTTGGTCTCCTCTAGCATGTTTGGTCAAAAACAATTTTTCTACATCAATACTTCAGCAAGTTTCTCTCTGCTTTACAATTGGCTATTGGTAACAGATTTTTAAAGATTATTGTGAAGTATGGCAAAGACACTATTTTCTCTTCATTTGTGAAGGTAGAAGATTTCAGGGAATTTTACATTTTGCTATGCAATGGCACGTCTTAAATACTCTGAATTGATACTCAATAAGTAGTTTGTCATCTATGTCCTCATACTCACATATTATGAATTTTATGCTTTCATCTTCAATGTTAATATCTCCTGTCAAAACATCATGGAATTCAAATATTTTTCCAATGTCTCATATTGTTTTATCACTTGGATTATAAAACAATCCAAGAGTCTATTTGCTACTTCTATTTGAAAGCTATCTCTTTGTGGTATTGGTGTGTGTGTGTGTGTGTGTGTGTGTGTATAATTTATATAAATTTAAACATTTAAAAAAATTTTAACACATTTTTTCACAGAATTTTATACATATATATGTGTGTATACACACACACACACACACACACACACACACACACACATATACACATATATATACATAAATGGAATGGAGTATTACTCAGTCATCCAAAAGAATGAAATCTTTCTATTTGAAATGATGTGGATGGAGCTAGAATGTATTATGCTAAGCAAAATAAGTCAATCAGAGAAAGATAAATACCCTATTATTCCACTCATATGTGAGATTTAAGAAACAGAACAGAGGAACATATGGGAAAAGGGGAAATAAAAGAGAAGAGAGGAAAACAAACCACAAGAGACTCTTAACGATGGATTGGGAGAAGCAGGTGGGTGGGAGATGGGCTGGATGGGTGATGGGCACTAAGGAGGGCACTTGTTGTGATGGGCACTAGGTGTTGTATGTAAGTGATGAACCACTGAATTCTATTCCTGAAACCAATGCTGCGCTGTATGTTAGTTAACAAAAATTTAAATAAAAAAATTATCTCTTCTTACTGAAATACCACTTTTGGTATAAGATTTTTTTTAATTCCTGTTAATTTTATTTATTTTTTATTTTTTAAAATTTACATCCAAATTAGTTAGCATATAGTGAAACAATGATTTCAGGAGTAGATTCCCTAGTGCCCCTTACCCATTTAGCCCATCCCCCCTCCCACAAACCCTCCCGTAAGCCTCAGTTTGTTCTCCATATTTATGAGTCTCTTCTGTTTTTATATTATTTTTGTTTCCCTTCCCTTATGTTCATCTGTTTTGTCCCTTAAAGTCCTCATATAAGTGAAGGGGGTTTTTTTTGTTGGTTTCCATAGCATTAATTTCTGCTCTAATCTTTATTCTTTCCTGTCTTCTGCTGGTTTTGGATATTATTTGCTGTTCTTTTTCCAGCTCCTTAAGGCATAAGGTTAGGTTGTGTATCTGAGATCGTTCTTCCTTCTTTAGGAAGGCCTGGATTGCTATATACTTTCCTCTTATGACCGCCTTTGCTGTGTCCCAGAGGTTTTGGGTTGTGGTGTTATCATTTTCATTGACTTCCACATACTTTTTAATTTCCTCTTAAATGCTTGGTTAGCCCATTCATTCTGTAGTAGGATGTTCTTCAGTCTCCAAGTATTTGTTAGCTTTCCAAATTTTTTCTTGCGGTTGATTTCGAGTTTCATAGCGTTGTGGTCTGAAAATATGCACGATATGATCTCGATCTTTTTGTACTTACTTAGGGCTTACTTAGGTCCCAGTATATGGTCTATTCTGGTATAAGATTTTTTAATTGTTGCAATTTACTTCCTTTTTAAAAAATGTTTATTTATTTATTTTTGAGGGAAAGAGAACAAGTGTGTGCATGCTAGTAAGTGAGGGAGGGGCAGAGATCTAGGGAGAGAGTCAATCCTAAGCAGGCTCTGTGCTGTCAGTGTAGAGCTCAATGAGGCACTTGAGTGCACAAACCATGAAGTCATGACCTGAGCCAAAATCAAGAGTCAGACGCTTAACCAACTGAGCCACCCTGGTGCCCCTACAATTTATTTTGTAATGTCAGAATAATTTCTGTTGATTTCATTAATCCTCTGTATTGTTTTTGTTTCAAATTCCATTTTTAAATCTGAATTATCTCTCAGTTCTCTAAGAAATAAATTTAAAGATGATAAAATGTATCTAAGTAGAAACCTATAATTAGTGACCTGTTTCATTAAAGCGTTCTAAAATGTCTTTACAAATCACAGTAAAAATGTTACATTCCCAATTCTTATTCATATCCCCCCCCCCCCCCAAGAAAAAACCCTGAGGCTACTCCAACAGCACCCAATACAAAGGGAAGTGTGACAGAGGAGAAATATTGGAATGTAACCAGAGAGTGGTTTGAAGCAACCATAGTTTAAATATCATATTTTGACAATACTGATAAAATATATGTCCCTGTGAGCATACTGCTCGGCCTCCTCTAGTCCATGGACGAGTCCCTTGTGAGTAAGGAGTCCCACAGGGGCCTAGAGCTAAACACTATTATTTTCTTGGAAAATCCCCTATGCAACTCAATTCTCTTATCAGTCAAAAGCTGGGATTCTTACTACACATGTAAAACAAAAAGCCTCAAGTAAAAATTTAACTTAAAGTGTTCTCCAATTGGTAGTGTCCTCAGGAAACTGGCAAAAAGCTCACTGAAATTTCTCCTGGAGGGATTAATTTTTTATTCTTATCTCAGAATGTTTCCACTCTACTGTGAGTGAGTGCCTGAAGAAATCTACAAACATCACATTGGGATGAAACCTATGAAACACTAAGTAATGGAATTATGGAGTACAGAATATCAATTAAGTCCACTGAATACATATAAAATCATCAAAGATAGTTGGGGAAACTTGAGCAAAGAACAGAACTTTTTTTTCAAGCATGCTTAAAAATGAAGCAAGTAGAACTTTTAAAAAATGAAAAGTAATTTAAAACTTGAAAGTAGGTTAAACAGCAAAAATAAGGCAAACATGAAGAAGTTACTAGTGAATCCAAAGAGAGATTTAAAGAAATTTCAGAACTGCAACACAGAAAGACTAAGAGAAGGAACATGTGAGAGGAACAGAGGCTGATTTGAAAACACATGATATGTCAAATAAATATTCTAGAAGGAGATTATAGAGAGAATAATGAAGAGGCACTATTGAAGGGATAATGGCTGAGAACCTTCTAGATGTGCTGATAGGTAAAAATCTTTAAATTTAGGAGGTCCAATGAATTCCTAAAAGGATAAAGAAAAAAAGACATATGTCCATACACATAGCACAGTCAAAATGCAGAAAAGGAAAGAAAAAGATTTTTAAAGTAGCCAGAAAAGTGCACCTGGGTGGCTCAGTCATTTAAGCATCCCACTCTTGATTGGGGCTCAGGTCATGATCTCATGGTTCATGGGTTTGAGCCCTGTATCAGGCTCTGTGCTAACAGCATAGACTCTCTCTCTCTCTCTCTCTCTCTCTCTCTCTCTCTCTCTCTCTTTCTCGCTCTCGCTCTCTCCCTCTCCCTCTCCCTCCCCCTCTCTCCCTCTGCCCCTCCCTTGTTCTCTCTCAAAATAAATAAATAAACGTTAAAAAAAAAGTAACCAGAAAAAAAAGACATGTTACCTAAAAAATGAGCAACAAATACACTGATGGCTAAGTTCACAACAACAATAGAAACCAGAAAAAAAAGTGAACTTATGTCTTCAGAATCCTGAGGAAAAAAAAAACTATCAACCAAGAATTAAATATCTAGCAAAATCACCTTTCAAAAATCATGAAATAAAAATACTTTTAGACCAAACAAAACCTGAATTTACCACTTACAGCAATAGATGCTCACTGAAATCAAATATCTAAATGTAGCTCAAACATAAAAGAAATTATTGGGATTATTCTAAAATGCAAGAAGGAATAGTAGACAAATAGTAAGTATGCGGGCAAATTTAAACAAGTGTTGATGTATAAAGTAATAAGGGTTATAAAGACTAATTCTTTGTAGAGTTAAAAAAAAAAAAAAGCAAGATAAAACTGAAATACTGGAAGACAATAGCATTTAAGTTGGCAGAGAGTAGTCTAAAATGCCCTAACATTCCTCCTTGTATTCTTCAGCAGGAGGCAATAATATTAACAATAGACTTAGTTAAGGGTACCCATTAAGATATAGGGTAAACAGCGTGTAAAAAATGGATGTACAGAGTACAATCTTCAAAATGAGGAAGGAGTAAGTGGAATTAAAAAAAAGAAAAACATTCAAAAATGAAAACAAGGGAGACAAATAGAATACACAAAGCACATAGAAAGCACAAAGTAAGATGGTAGAAATAGATGCGAACATGTAAATATTTATAATCAATGTAAATTAGTTGAATACTCAGTTAAATGATAACAATCATTAGACTGGATTTGGATAAAATACCAAATCCAGTTACTTATTTTGGGGATATGTAGGCAATATATAAAGCCACAGAAAATTTCAAATATGGAAAAGGCATAAGGCAAATCATGACAAATGGCAAAAAGAAAAAAAAAGTTCATGACGAATGATATAACCTCAGTATATTTTAATGGAAAATTTATAATAAACTGGAAAATGTACCATCATAGAAGGATTATTTAGTATAACTTTCTCAGTTATTGATAAATCAAAAAGAAAAAAATTCATTGAGGATATATTTGAAGCACCCTATCAAAATATATAGTATAATATAAACAGGTAGGCTTTTGTGTGCAGAAATTGGGTACTCCAACAACTGGGGAGTACACATTCTTTTACAGTACACATGAAACGTCTACAAAAATGGACTATAAACAAAGTCATATAGAAAGCTTCAACACATTTAGAATACTGGCATCAAACCTACCATGTTCACAATGCAACTTAATTAAAAATCAAAAGCAAAAATGTCATTGGAAAAAAATATATATATTTGTTTAAAAATTCAGGACACACTTATCTAAACAACAAGGGATCAAGGACAAAGAGATAAGTGAATAAAAAGTAGAATATATTTATAAATCAATAATGATGAAAATATTATAGATATTTATGTAATAAAACTTGTGTAACACAAAGGGGTAGATGGAAATTTATTATCATATATGAGTACTGATGAAGAGTAAAAATAGCCACCATTAATGAGCCAATAATTGACCTAAGAATTTAAAAAGAAAAAACAGAATAAACTCAAGGCAGGGAGAAAACAATAAATATGAAGAATAGAGATCTCAGGTCACAGTAAGGGTGTTCTCGGTTATTTAGACCAATTCCTCTACTGCAGAAAATTCAGGTGCTGGAAAATTACTTAATTATTTTAAAAGCATAAAATTCCTAAAATACATACATACATACATACATACATACATACATACGTACATACATACATACATACATATAATTCCTAAAGGAAGCTATAAAAAGTTACCAGGTCGAGATTCAGGAGAAACTGGAAATGTGTAGACATGAACCTAGTATTTGGAATCACTTTTGCCCTGAGGATTGCTTTTCTAGAAGACCTTCTTAGAGCTAGTTAAATGAATGTGAAGTCACATTCACATTCACATTGGGCTCACCAAGTAGGGACTCTGATAAATCATTCCATGACTGCACTGAGAACAGAAAGACTGTAACCCAGACATAAGGGTGAGCTAGAAGTATACCACCTGAGTGCTGCTTTCAAGGACTGCAGCCTGACTTTGAACCATTTGCTTGGTCCAGAAAATATCAAGCCCTGAAATTGGTTTAAGGTCAGCTTAGATTGCTAGTGCCTATTGGTGTCTAGCAAAAGTTATAAAAATCCTCTCAGTGGAAGACATCTTCAGCCTAAAATCATTTCCACACATAACAAAGTACAATATTCAGCTCAAAATCACTTATTTAAGTAGCAAATTAAGAGATAAATGAATCAGAAACAAAGGACAACATAAAGAGACATATAAAGATTTCGGGACACCTGGGTGGCTCAGTCGGTTAGGCATCAACTTGGTTTTAGCTCAGGTCATGATCTCATAGTTCACGGGTCTGAGCCCCACATCAGGCTCTGAGCTGACTGCGCAGAGCCTGCTTGGGATTCTGTCTCCGTCTTTGCCCCTTCTCTGCTCATTCACTCTTTCTCTCAAAATAAATAAATAAAAATTTTTTGAAAAATAAAGATTTCAGACACTGAAACTATCAGATCCAGACTTTACACCAGCTATGTCTAAATAAGTTTAGAAGATTAAAGACAAGTTTTAAAAGTTTTGCCAAAGAACTGAAAATACATAAACTGTCATATAAATTTTGAAAAACTAAATAAATAAAAATTCTAGAATTGAAAAATATTTAGGAACTCGATGAATGGGCTCTATAAGATTAGATAGAGCCAAGGATAAAATTAGTGAAGTGGAAGATAGGCTAAAAGAAGTTTTTCTCGGCGAAGTAAAAAGACACAAAAGGATGAGAGATATAAGCAACATAGAGGTTGCCATGAAAAGGTACACATTTAATTAGAGTTCTAGAGTGAATATAAAGCAAGACTTAGGTAGAAATAATCCTTGACAAGATAATGGCTAAAAACTTTCAAACTGTTCAAAGACACCAATACTATACACTAATTCAAGAATACTAAGAGATAACAAAGAGGATAAATTGAAAGACAAAACCCACACTTAGCCACATCATATCAAATCTCCAGAAAGTTCAAAGATAAAGAAATAAAATCATAAAAATCAGGCTGAGACAAAAGACAATTAACCTCTCAACAAATAGTGGTTATAGCAATAGCAACAATGGAGCCCAGAAAATAGTAAGATAATATTTTCAGTGTGTGCATCCCCACTAAATCTGTCAGTCAAGAATTTTAAACCCATCAAAAATGTCCCTCAATATTTAAGGTGAAATCTTTTAAAGTTTAGTCAAACAAAAACTAAGGGAATTTACTGTCAGTAGACCAACACTTAAAAAATAGAAAAAGAAGAAAAAGTGAAAATAGAAGGTGGAAAATGACAAAAATTAAAATTTAAAAAGAATAATAATAAAAATTAAAAATAAAAAAGGAAAAATGACTGCAGATTGAAGACAGGAGATATGGGGAAGAATGAAGAGAAACAATAATGAACATATCAGTAAAAGTAAAATGTGATGATATAAACACTAAAAAAAATGGGGCTGTGTAATATAAAACACAGTACTAATTAAAATACACAAAAGTAATATCATATGAGTCAGGAGAAAGAAAAGTAAAATTAAAGTAAAAGTTGGTCCTTTTACTGTCTGGAGCAAAGTGCAAATTAACATTGTGTTGATTAGTACAGGATGCAGGTTGTATTTTTTTTTTTTTTTTTTGAGTAACAACTAAAGGAAAAGTATTTAATTTCCAAACTAGTAAAGGAGAAATTTTTTTTTAATTTAGATTACCAATCCAAAATAGGGGAAAAATTCAAAATAAAAGAAATTAAAACAGGATATAGAACACAGAACATAGAAATCTAGCATGACAATAGAAAGTAGATAGTAAAACAGTAGATGTAACCCAAATATTTCATAATCATATTAAATATAAATGGAATATAGACAAAGCTTGTCACATTAGATTGCTATATATCTATACACATACGTTATTTACAAGAGATACCTAAAATGCATAAGGATTCACAAGTGTTAAAAATAAAATGGCAAGGGGTGCCTGGGTGGCTCAGTCGGTTAAGCGTCCGACTTTGGCCCAGGTCGTGATCTCGCGGCCCGTGAGTTCGGCCAGTGAGTTCGAGCCCCGCGTCGGGCTCTGTGCTGACAGCTCAGAGCCTGGAGCCTGTTTCAAATTCTGTGTCTCCCTCTCTCTGACCCTCCCCCATTCATGCTTTGTCTCTCTCTGTCTCAAAAATAAATAAACGTTAAAAAAAAAAAGTTAAAAAAAAATAAAATGGCAAAAGGTAGATCATAGAAGCACTTAACAAAAGAAAGACTGTATAGCTTCATTAATATTAGACAAAGTAAATTTAAAGGCAAAAAAAAAAAAAAGAACAGTATTCAGGATTAAGAGATTTTTCATGGTCTCTTCATAATGATTTTTCACCAGGAAGGAATAACAATTCTATATTTTTTACATACCTAAACTCAACTTCACAATATATAAAGCAAAACCTGAAGGAAATGCAATGAGAAGGTAAGTAATTAAAATCCTAGTGGAAATTTTTAAAACTATTTTTTGATAACTTTTCAAATATGCACCCAAAATATCAATAACTTAATCATTAAAACTAATCTAATATATAAACAGCATTTCATCCAACAACTGCAGAAGCATTTTCTTTCCCCAAGATAGACTGAACATGTACAAAATTAATCATTTACTGGGCCACAAAGCATGTCTCAGGGAATTTCAAAGGGCTGAAAACATACAGAGTGTGTTTTATGATCACAATTCATTAAAGCAGGAAATTAAAAGCTTCAGTCAGTCAAAAAAAGAGAGGAAGGAATTTCCCATATGGTTATAAATTAAAGCTTAAAACATATAAATCACACATGGTTAAAGAAGTAATCAAAATGGAAATTAGAAAGTATTTTTAACTGAATTATAACAAAATGTTACATTTCAAAACTTCCAGAATGCTTTAAATCAGGTTTTCTCAACCTCAGTATAAGTGACATTTAGGGCTGGATGATTCCTTGCTGTCGGGGGTGTCCTGTGCATTGCAAGATGTTTAGCAGTATTCCTGGCTTCTCCCCGACTAAAGACTGGCAGCATTTCCCCCACATTGTGACAATCAAAAAATATCTAGAGATACTATCAAATGTCCCTGGAGGAGGGCAGAATTGTCCCAGGCTGAGAACCACTTCTAACGTGATATCTAGAGGAAAAATATTAAAAAGGCCCAATATCGTGAGCTAAGCACACACCCATTTACCTAACTGAAGGAGTGTGAGGAAGAAGAGTGTATTAAAGTATAAGAACAGAGGGCAAAGAGACTGATAAACATAAGAGCAGAAAGCAACACAATATAGAATAAACACAGAATAAAGGAAATCAACAAAGCCAAAATTTTCTCTCTGAAAAGATTAACAAAAGTTCTATATCTGGGACAAAAATGATGAAGAATTGGAGAGAAAACACAAATAGCCAATAACAGTAATGTAAAATAATTATAGATCGTTCAACCATCAAAAAGATAAGATGATAATATATTTTTTAATTTTTTTATGTTTATTTATTTTTGAGAGAGAGAGACAGAGTGCAAGAAGGGGAGGGGCAGAGAGAGGGAGACACAGAATCTGGAACAGGCTCCGGGCTCTAAGCTGTCAGCACAGAGCCTGACACAAGGCTCAAACCCACAAACCATGAGATCATGACCCGAGCCTAAGTTGGCCGCTTAACCAACTGAGCCATCCAGGCACCCCAAAAAAGATAAGATGATATTAAAAATGACTTTTATGCTAATAAGTTGAAAAACTCACATGAAATAGAAAAATCCCTAGAAAATTACACTTTATCAAAAACTATAAAAATGAAATAAAGAAACCTGATTAATCCTATAATGATTAAAATGAATCTAGAATTAAATGACTCCCAAACACACACACACACAAAACAATAAACAAAACCAAACAAAAAATACTCTAGTCCCTGGATATCTGTATCTATACCAGAAAAGGTTACCCAACATTTAAGTAATAAATAACATCTATCCCAAAAAAATAGAAAGGAAATAATGTTCAACAATTCTTTCTATGATGTGGCAAAACCTTGATAGCACAAACTGACACAGACAGAATAAGAAAGGAAAATCACAGGCCAATCTCATCTATGACCTAAATACAAAAAATCTAGATTTTGACTTAGCTAACAGGATCCAGCAATACATAAAAAAAGATAAAAATATCATGTCCACGGCTGCCTGGTCATGGTTAAGTGACCAACTCTTGATTTCAGTTCAGGGAGCCCCATGTAGGGCTCTGAACTGACAGCATGGAGCCTGCTTGGGATTCTCTCTCTCCCTCTCTTTCTCAAATTAAAAAAAAAAAAAAATCTATCTATCTATATCTATATAGATATAGATAGATATATCATTACCAAATTTTATTTGCTATGGGAATACAAGATTATTTAAGCATCAAAATATCAATGTGCACTTTGCTACATTGAGAGATGAAAAAAGAAATATATGATTATTACAATAGATGCAGAAAAAAGTATTTGATAGAATTTACCATTCACTTATATCAAATGCGTTTAGCAATCTAAGAATATAATAGACACTTGCAGTATGACAATGGCTACTTCTCCCCCAATAATCCTATAGCTAGCATCATAAAGTTAAAACATTGAAAGGTCTTACTCTGATAGAGGGAACACGACAAAGCTGACCCTTCTCTTGAACATTGCATGGGAGAGACTGATCAAAATTAGGAGGCAAGAAAATTAAAGATTAAAGAATTGAAAAAGAAATAGAGCAGGCATCCTTTGCTAATGTTATGATGTGTTTATAGACTATCTAAATGGATCAAGAGATAAATTCTTAACCTTAATAAGTGAGGTTAGCAAAGCTGCTGATACCACATCAATATATAAAAATCAATGATAGCCACTGATTAAGCAGAAAATGAAAATTTAAAAAGGTATTTGTAATAGCACTAAACTTTGTAATACCTTTAAATTTTTAACGTATTTATATATATAATTTTTTTTTTAACGTTTATTTATTTTTGAGACAGAGAGAGACAGAGCACAAACGGGGGAGGGGCAGAGAGAGAGGGAGACACAGAATCGGAAGCAGCCTCCAGGCTCTGAGCCATCAGCCCAGAGCCTGACGCGGGGCTCGAACTCATGGACTCACAGACCGTGAGATCGTGACCTGAGCTGAAGTCGGCCGCTCAACCGACTGAGCCACCCAGGCGCCCCTATATATATAATTTTGATACGCATACTCTTGTATGTACTGTGTACTGTGCATACTGTTGTCATAGAATTTTTTAAATATTTTTTTCCCTGAACGAAAGAAGAAAACTATCAAATATGAAGTATTTACCTCCAGGAATTCTACTAAGCAATTTGTCTGACTTACTTCTTGAAACAACAAAGCAGTAGAAGCATCATCATATGTAGATTAGGAAATGTGGTAGTGTGAGCACGATGGCTGAAAGCCAGTCTTTCTGACTTCAAAGCCCACTCTTCACTCTATTTATCTTACTAGTCTACTTTAAGAATGGAGAGTCCCCATTTATGTACTTGCTCATATTTACTCAAAATGTCCCTTCGACATTTGCAAAGTATCAAGATCATGTCACCATAACACTTTTCAATACCACAAAGAAATTAACAAGTTTATATACTATATTCAGTGTAACAGCTAGGAGATAAATGTTTATTCCTGTATTCATGGACAACTAACCAATGTTTTTCCAATTAATTAAGGTGAAGCTTTGTGGTTCTAGCTTTCTTATGAAGTTGTTGAATTCCATATTTCCCAAGTTTGCCTGTAATATTCTGTATATTGATGTTTTGGAAGGAGACAAAGACTCTGTAAGTACCAATGCCAGCAGGTCATCACTGTCCTGCCCTTTCGATAGGCAAGTTTATTAGTCAATTTCACAAAAAACCCTACTGTATAGCATCTATGTGCAAGGCCCTCATTCTTTCATTCATCCATTCAACATATTTTTATTGAGGACCTACTATGTGACAGTCATTGAACTGTACTCTGAAGAGAAAATTGTAAACAAAATAGACAAGGTTCCTGCACTCACCCCAGTTGGGCTTCATATATATGATGGAAAAGCTACCTATTCCGAGTGTGGCAGGATTTTCAAAGCCATGGAGAATACTATCAGCAGTGCCTTCTGGAAGTGTAAACCATCTCCCTCCAGATGTTTTCTTAGTTTGGAGTTCTGTTATGTTTTTTTAGTTTGGGGTGGGAATTTATCATTAGAAAGAATAATGGCTCAGCCAAGAGATCCTTTCATTAATAAGAGAGCTAAATGTAAAGTGACTAAAAGGGAGTGCCTCTTAAGGAAAAGTGTTATAAAAATCACCATTTTAGAGATCAGACTTCTATCTTGATCCTACTTGAACAAGGAAGGTAGACCCATATAACAGAACTGACATTTTGTGTATCTTGTGTTGCATAACAAGGTAGTGTTATAAAAAGTATGTTTGAATTGTAAACACATATGAAGTTCTAGTTAATGATATACATGCTGAGGTATTTAGAAAGAAGTGCATTGATGCAATGAACTTACTTTGAAATAAATTTTTAAAACATGTATTGATGGATGGATAGAGGCCTGGATAGATGGATGGGTATGGGATAAGGCAAGTATAATAAAATGTTAATTGCAAAATCCAGATGGTGAAGGTCTGGATGTTGGCTGTATAAGTCATTCAACTTCTCTGAATGTTTGAAAATTTTTACAATAAAATGTTGGGAAAACAAGAAATACAAAAATGTTAATCAAACAGTAAAGTAAATCCTTATTTTTAAGGATACATTACTACTTTTACGGGATTGTTTAATTTTTCATTACACAAATATGTACAAGTATATTCTTGTAAAAAGTATTCACACATTATAGAAAAAAAATCTCCCTTGAACAATACCCCAAATCCTAGAGCACTCTCTAGGAACTTAATCTTTCTATGAAATCTATTAGTGTGCTCCCAATTCATCCATATGTATTTATCTATGGAAATATACTAGTCTTTCCTTCTCTTATGTAGGCTACAAACTCTATGAAAATAAGAACCTTTGTTGTATTTTTCAGTTCTATACACAGTATGTAGAGTGGCATCTGACACCTATAGGTGCTCAATAAATAGGTGTTAAATGAATATAATCCTTAATAATGGACTGATTAAATAAACCATAAGCTCCAATAAACAGCAGGACAGTAGCAGTACCCCACAGAAAACCACTTTCTCTGGTCTTCCTAGGCTAATTTAGAGTTAGTCCCTCCAGTCCCACTAGATATAGAGTTGAGCACAATATTGACTTAAGTGATCACTTTCTATAATTGGGTAGTTTAGTTATTTATTCACCCACGCATTCATCAATTCACTCAAGAAGCATTTCCTGAGTATATCCCATGTACAAGGTGCTATGCTTAAGCCCTCCAGTTACAATAGGGTTTTCCAATTTCAGCACTGTTGACATATTGAACAGGACAACCCTTGTTGTAGGGGTTTAGCATAATGAATTGTAGGATGAATTGTAGGATGTTTAGCATAATCCCTGGCCTCTATTCACTTCTTGCCTATAACAACTCCATGTCACCAAAATAAAAAATGTCTCCAGATACTGCCAACTGTCCCCTGGGGGCAAAATGACCCCCCCCCCCCGCCACCCAGTGGAGAACCAATGGGCCACAAGGAGGTTGTGACCTCTATCTTGGGCAGGGCCTGAGGCCTAGGTACAGCAGTCTTTCCCTGAGCGCACGTACTAACCCATAAGATGAGGACTTAGGATACTACAACTTTAAGGATCTAAAGACCACATCTCTCTTCCTAATCCCTGTCTTTCTGGTGTGTAGAAACTTCTCCTTTTAGCATCATAAAAAGAAAAAAAATATACCATTACAGTACATTTCCAGACAATAAAGTTACTCCCTTTTCCAAATTCCCTGTGCTTCTGGGGGACAGAGTACAGATGGGGTTAGAGGAGTTTGGAGAATGAGGTCAGAAATTATCCTCAATCCATCCAAAGTGAACCTCACTGTCTACTGATGGAGAAAACTTCCTGACATTTCTCTATAGAGTTAAATAGAACAAATACAAGTTTAATCCTTACTAGGTCATCATGGTACACACCTAACCTCCCTAAGTCATGGGAATGACCTGAGGATCGCCTGACAAACTAGTCTCTAACCCCTTAAATGCAATTAGGTAAGCACAGTACATAGCCTAGGGGTAGTACATAACAGACTTGTTTATTCAGTGGATGGATGAATCATACCATATTAAATGTAAGAGCAGTGTGATACTAAATTTTTGCTATTGTCTACAGAAATTGTTTGACCCTACTCTGTGATTGAAGATATAGACTGTTGTTTGTTTGTTTGTTTTTAATTTGCAACACCACCAGATGTACTTGGTTTTTTCATTGGACATTAATTTACTTTTCCATGATGGTTAACCAAGTTGATGAAAGACACATTTTAAGGATAATAAAAAATAGGTTTTTAAAAAACCTTCAGGCTAAAATCTAGAAGTTTTCATAAAGAATATTTCAGTTTAATTATATCATAATATTTCAATTCTATATTGTCCATTTTTCTGTAGAATGTTAAAGTAAGTATGATTCATTAAAATCTCATTTGTTCACTATGAAAATGGAGTAGCAATTTATATTCATTGTAAACGGACTCGTTATGGGAGCAACTTGCAAATTATATGAAGCCTTTACTTTCTAAAGGAAGCCACATATTTTATTCACATGGCAAGTTAATTAACCCATATTCCTTATTTTACAAATTTTGTTTTGTACAAATCTCTCAAGTTAGTCATATCTTTTACATAAAAAAATTATATCATGTATATCTGTCCAGCAGAGTTATAATTTAACCACTTACATAAAGCTTGAAATAAAGGTAAAAAAAAAATCTCAGTAGATTATATATTTAAATGCAATTTTGTTTCTCTCTCTGATTTGTGTATTTCTGCCTTGACCCTGGGAAACTGTGAAATCATCTTGTATTTTCTTTTCTATTTTTGTACTGTCATTTTTTTAAACTGTAGAAGGCAACAAGGAATTTAAGCGGCATAATAAGAGCTTTAAATACACTGTTTAACCCTCTTTGGAGATATAAAAATCCATCATCCAAAGCAGGTTTTATGTACTTCCTATGTAACAGGGCTCATAATACTGTTTATTACTAGGAACAGACCAATACAACTTAGTTTCCCAGGGGAAAGAGAAGAGCCCCATTTATCCCACATAGAGATGCTCCATACAGTAAAGTCCATCATTCTTTAGCCCGTGAACTGAGAAGCCAGAAGACGTTACTGTTAGAAGATAATTTACCAACAAAAGCAATAGCACCAGACTGTTTAGAAATGGCATCAACATGCACTGGTAACAACTCTGAGTGGGTGTCAGCAGGGAGCAGAGGCACAGACTCGCTTCTGCTGTTCCTTCCCTTCCCTGATTCCACAGATTCCCCACCCCACCCCCCAAGACAGATGACCAGTAGTCAGAATTCTCAAATGGAAAACTTCAACCTTTTAAAGTTTTTACAAGGTAATTTCACAAAGCAACTCAATTGCAACAATTATGGCTATTTAAATTGTATTTGGAAACATGATGAAGTTTCAGTGTTGGCCCCCCAAAATCCTAAAAATTAATGTGGCTTAGTAGATCCTAAACTTAAATAACAAGAGTATAACATAGGGACTGTTTATAAAGATAACTAAAACCTTAAAATGTGAGTTAAAGTACTGATGCCTTAATATGTGTAGATGCTTGTTTATGGGTTGGGTAAAAGAAGAGATGATGTCAGACAGAAAAGCTTTCTGCAAGTTTAGTTGACAGTTTAAAATTTTTGATCATCTGTAGAAAGCTGAGATCAACACCAGTGTTATTTTTCTTGGTATATATCTGCAAATTATTGGTAAACTACTCAGATCACATTTAATTATACTTTATTATCCTCAAAATTAAATCTAATAGGTACAAGTATAGCAGGTAGTTAAGAAGCTGTGCAGAAAAGCTTGCTAAATGTGAAAGATGGCAGTGCTTTCATGAAAGCTTCCGGAGTCTAAGATTTTTGTTGGTTTCCCTTCTATGACAACAAAGAAAAAATGTAGCCAGTCTCAAACCACAAAAGAAAGTATACAACAAGATATCTCTCTTTTTTTACAATTTATATCCAACTTAGTTAACATATAGTGTAATAATAGTTTCTGGAGTAGAATTTAGTGATTCATCGCTTACATTTAACACCCAGTGCTCATCCCAAAACGTGCCCTCCTTAATGTCCATCACTGATTTGGCCCATCCTCCCCATCCCAAACCCCCCAGCGAAAGGATTTCTTAATTCTATGTTCTTTGAATAAATATATCATTGTAGTAAGGATATTCCACTTCAGACACCTAAGGATCCCCCAGCTTACTAGCCAACTCCAGAGGCTGGGCCATTTGGAGGTATGTTAGAACGCGCCGCAGCTTTGGAAAGGTTCCTACAGCATCATCAAACAGGCCCGCGCAGGTATTTTCCTAAATCCAAACTGTCCTGGCTCACATAGTTGCCTCTATTCTGTCACTGCCCTGGGGACATAGAAATATTTGCAGACACTGAGAATCCAGGGTTAGGATGTGGTACCCCTAGAAGTACCACATGACCATTACTTGCTGAGGTCTGGCTACATATCAAGGTGATGACCAAAAGCATTTGCTCTCATTTATTGCCAATAAAAGCCATTTTTTGTGGCATTTGGCTGGAACATCATCGGTGGCCCTTGAAGAAATCAATAACTAGTCTCTAAAGATGGTCCTCACAGGAACCATAAATACCAGATTCAGACCATCGGGTAGTCCTTTCTATAATGAATGAGGCCGACCCTGTAACTCATTTGAATTAACAAGATGTAGCAGAAGTGATGCTGTATCTGACCTGGGCTTAAGCCCAAAGGATTGGCCACTTCCAATATTGCAGTTTGGGGAGCCCTGACCCACCATGCAAAAAGTCCAGATACCATATGGATACATTGTTGGGAGAGGACACAAAGAAAGAGAGGCCTGAGACCACACAGAGAGGACAGAGTGACTGTCCACCTCCCAGCCTTCCATTCATCCCCACCAGGAACAGTGAGTGAAGTCATCTATTCTAGTACTGGCCACCATCTGACTTCCGTTGCCCAGAAGACCATCAAAATAAACAAACACAACAAAAATCTATTCGTCTAAGCCCCAGTCGACACACAGGGTAGAGTAGACAATAAGGAGAGCAGACAATAGGAAGGTCAGGAGATAAGAGTGAGCCAACTGTGTAGTTCAAGTTCAGACAGAGGTAAGCCAGGTATCAGAGCTGGTTTTCTACCAGCATCTCTTGGATTTGCCCCCAGAAATGATGGCAAATGACAATAAGTAATAAATGATACGAACTTCCAATTATAAAAGAGATACATCTTGGGGATGAAAAGTACAGCATAGGGAATGTAGTCAATCATATTGTAATAACTTGTATGGTAACAGATGGTGACTACACGTACTGTGGTGAGCATTTTGTAATATACAGAATTGTCAAATCACCACGTTGTATACCTGAAATTAATATAATAGTATTATTGTATGTCAACTCTATGTCAATAAAAAACAAAAAAAGTTCAAAGATAAATAATTGAGAAATAACAAATCGGTCATTTGAAGCTGAAATTTTTGGAGTGGTTTGTTTTGGAGATAGCCAAAACAGAGAAAGGACATCTGCTGTCTTGTACCAAGTACTCATCGGTTAGCAAATACCGCTGTTATCTACTCCTCACCCACTTTAAGTGTTACTCTACTGCTTACCCAATACTACTGAAGCATACCGCCACGATGGACATCCTATTTCCTCACTTGTGGCTGCACCAAAAAAAAGTCACAGTGGTCAGGCTTGCCCCCCCACTCCCCAGGTTTTCTCAACCCCCCTCCCTGGGAGCTTTGGGGGCTGCAGCTCCTCACCCCCTGTGCAGCCCCTAGAAGTCAGTTCAGGCACAAAGGATGGAAGTTCCCACTGGGGAAGCCCTCACCCCCAAATTCAGGGCCGGTGGAGCTCCCACACCTGGGTGATGGTACCAGTTTCACCTGCCTCTCCCCGGATCTATTCTCCCCGCAGCCTTTGAAGCCCCGTTCTGCAATACCTGCTCCCTGAGTACCAGATATCTTCCGGGAAGATTTGTAACCCTCATCCATCCCTTTTTCTTCTGCTCCCAGCTTCTGCTGAACACATTCTTGTTTTCCTATTCTCAGCAGCACACTGGCATCACCTGGGAGCTGCTAAAAAATAACTACTCCTGGGGCAGCTGGGTGGCTCAGTCAGTTAAGCATCTGACTTCAGGTCAGGTCATGGTCTCGTGGTTTGTGGGTTCGAGTCACGTTGGGCTCTGTGCTGACGGCTCAGAACCTGGTGCATGCTTCAAATTCTGTGCCCCTCTCTCTCTCTCTCTCTCTCTCTCTCTCTGCCCCTCCCCTTCTTGTGCTCTTGTGCTCTCTCTCTCTCAAAAATAAACAAACAAACAAACAAACAACTACTCTTGATGGTGGGTTTTCTTTTGCTATGCAGGATATTTCTGGAACAATTGACATCTCAATGGGGTCTACAGATTAAATAGCAGTATTGTAAATTCCTGATGTTTAATAATTGTTACTGGTCATTTGCAGGAATTCCTCGTATTTGGGAAATACACATAGATGTACTTAGGGATAAAAGAGCATCAGGTCTTCAAATTGCACTTAAAGAGGTTCAGAATAATTATGTGTGTATATATATATATATATATATATATATATATATATATATATATATGTGTGTGTGTGTGTGTGTGTGTGTGTACGTGTGTGTATATGTATTTGCATTACTTTAAGCATAATTTGCTACAGCAGAAATAGGAAATGTATATAGTACTGTAAACTCAGTCTTAACGAGGAATCTTTCCCTTCCATAGGCATTTGTCAAGATCTTGGGGATTTGTCATAGTGCTAAGATGTTGAGAGAGAGACCACCTTGTCTTCTGTCATCCACCCCAATGTGGCTGCTGACCAAGGGACCTTTCTACCTGTCAGCCCCAAATGTCCCTCTACCTCCTCAGAGGCAGAATCTGGAAGAATCTACATAGATAACTACTCTGCTATTTCCAGAGGCCACTCCATAACTTGTAGGAGTGCAGGAAAAGAGTATCACTAAAGGTCCAAAGTATAAATCTTTTTCCTTTTTTCTACCATCTCTCACCTTGTCATGGTGTATTTTATTTGCTATTTAATGTTAGTCTAAATAAAAAAAAACATTAAAATATTAAATAACCGGGGTGCCTGGGTGGCTCAGTTGGTTGAGCGTCCGACTTCGGTTCACGACATGATCTCACAGCTCATGAGTTCGAGCCCCCCGTCAAGAGCCTGAAGCCTGCTTTGGATTGTGTCTCCCTCTATCTCTCTGTCTCTCTCCCATTTTTTCCAGTTGCAAAGTCACTAGCCAGGCTGTATTAAGGACTAGAAAGGGTGTGTTAAGTCCTCCAAGTGTGAGAACACTCTGGAAGTCTCTTTTAAGATATTTTGCTATTCAATGCTAACGCATTACGGTTAAATGGAACTGTGTGGGTCACAGTAAGCTGGTTTTAGGAGGCATTGAAAACCATTATTTATCCCTAATTGTGTAATAAAATATGACTGACACCACGTAAATTCCATTTCTTCTCCAACACACATTCTTATAAAACCGCAATAAAATCGTTTTTATTGAGAAGAACAGATTTTGATATTTCTTTTAGCTTCCTCAATAAGCTGCCAGATTTCTTTTAAACATAAATTGCACGGACACAGTTAATTATATGCTTAAATGCAAATGTATTTAAAATATTTTTTATTACCATCTAAGTAATTACTCAGAGGCAATGTGAAAACCATATGTAATTTCATAGACTGGAGATATTTTTAAGGTTTTTTTGCCTTGAGAAGGAAACTGGCATAAACCACCGAAGAAACATTTTTCTCCTAAAAACTTCACTGGAGTGCTCATGCAGATTAAAAACAAAAATTCCTCTGTGTGAACGTATATGTGTTTAGGTGGATGGAAGGGCCTTTAAGATCACTTGTAATCATTTGTTTATATAATCACGGTTCAGAGATGAAGGGGAAAAAAAACACTAGCAAATCAAAAACCAGTTTAATTGATTTTCTCTCTTGTATTATCTCGTCAGAGTCAAAGTCTCAAAGTCTGAGTCTTCCAAGTAAAGAGCAAATGACTTTGCATTTCCAGCAATACTTCTTTCCTTATCGAAATCCTACCTGGAAGCACATAACATCGAGAAGAAAGAAAATACAATGTTTATATTAAATAGGGACGATTGGCCAAAGGTTGTGTGTTTATAAAGGTGGTTTCCTTAGGCCACTCCAGAGGGCACCATTTACTTTGCACTCTGCATCGGGCAACACAGCGATCCTGGCATTCCCTTTCCCGTCATTTTTAAAATTTTCTTTTTATTATTTGCAATGTTGGTACAGAGGTTAGGAACATGGTGACTGTTCAGCTTTGAGTCTTCCCACTTCTCGTGGAAACCAAATAGAGCAAAAAGGAGAACAAAAATAGAGCCATGAAATATAACTTTTGGTGAAAGCAGAAGACAGAAAAATCCACAAACTCCAAGTTATGTGTAAATGTGGCCAAAAGAAACTGAGATCAGCAAGTCTTGTGCAGGAAGCTTCCAGAATGTAGTGGGAAAGAATAGGGAGTACAGAGGAGGCCTTTTGGTATCAAATGTTAAAAATCAACAAATATCCCACCCTGAGTAAAAACTTTTTGAACAAAAATTAAATATATCAGGGCATAATTGCCAGGAAAGGTGGAGAATGGCATGAAAATTCTGAGAGGAACCCAGAAAAGGCAAATCTCAAAAAATCCCTCCTCTTAAAAAAGAAGAGGGATGTCCCTGAAGACGAGCTATGTCTCCTGGTGTGAGCAGGCAGTGAAGGTTCCTAGGAAGTTCAGGATTGATGGCAGAAGGATTCTGGAATCCAGTTAGGTTCTGAGAGCCAGAAAACCCTATTATCAAGAAATGATCCATCATAGTAGCCACAAAGGAGCAAACAGAAAAACCTCGGAAACCCCCTTGTCCCCACTGCCCAAGCCTATGTTTCGCATGTTGAGGTACGCCCTGCACAGTAGTTAGTCTAAGACAATTTAAGCTATTTAAATTTAGAAATCACAAAAAGAATAAAACAGACTCAGTTTCAGCTCTGACATGTAAAGAGTTCAGAAATCATTACTCTGTCTTTACAACAAGAAAATAGCTGAACAAGCTGAAGATCGATGACTTACCTTGGATCTGTCAGAGAAATGGGGTTGCAGGGCAAGCTTCCACCATGAAGTCTGAAGAGAAAGGTGAATCTAGAGAATCACAGCCAAGACGTTCTCAACAGGAGCAGAAGCCGCTCGAGTCATAAACTGGTAGGAACACATAAATAGTAATTTTGGTCATCAGCTGGAGGCCGGGTAGCCTGAGGCGGGGTTGGGATTGAGAATGTCTTGGGGACCTCAATCATAGGGAAATTTTATAAAAGTTTTACCTCCAGGAACTCTACCAAGTTCTCACTTGAAGACCCAAGAAGTAAAGTGAAGATTCAAGAAGGAACCACTCAGGACTCTGGGAAGACAAAGGAAGAAGGGTACCCATTATGAAATACACATAAGCATTCTTCATAACAAAGGCCTATTCTCCAGAGGAAAATATATTATCAGATCTTTATCTCACTCTAGGGGAGGGCATTTTCTGACTCCTTCCCCATCTACCCTAACTATCAACTAAATTAGGTAGGGGGGATGTGGGAAAGTCGGAGCTAAACACAGTTAAGAAGGTCAAAGTCGGTGGAGACAGGCACACTAAAAGAATGAAATTTAATCATAAGATTATAGAATGCTTCACCTCACCCACACCTTAACCACAGCACCAACAGGACACCAGTATGGATTACAACGAAAACAGCTTCAAGATGCACTCTGGGGAAGAGCTCTTGGAGGAACCCAAAGTCAACAGGGAAACAAAAACAAGGACACTAGAGGAATTTGACGACTTCGGCAGATAGACTTACAACAGATATGAAACATAGCCCAGCTCCTGGTAAGGTTAACATAAAACTTCACAGTAGAAGTCGACTTACCTCAGTTCCTACTAATACGTTATGTCTGGCTTTCACCAAAGAAACTACAAGGTATGCTAAAAGGCAAGAGAGGGGTGCCTGGCTGGTTCAGTTAGTGGAGCATGAGACCTTGGACCTCAAGGTTATGAGTTCAAGCCCCATACTGGGGGTAGAGATTACTTAAAAATAAAATCTAAAAAATAAAGAATGAATGAAAGAAAGAAAGAACGAACGAACAAGAGAAAACAGTCTACAGAGACAGAGCAACTGTCAGAACAGGACTTACATGTGTCATAGATTTTAGAATTATCAG
This sequence comes from Panthera leo, assembly GCF_018350215.1. Taxonomy (NCBI): domain Eukaryota; kingdom Metazoa; phylum Chordata; class Mammalia; order Carnivora; family Felidae; genus Panthera; species Panthera leo. The sequence goes on along the minus strand of NC_056687.1, from coordinate 140,683,111 downwards.
AGAATGTAAGACAAATATGATTAATATGTTAAGGACTCTAAATGGAAAAGGTAGACAACATGTAAGACCAGATATAGAATGTAATCAGAGAAATAGAAATGCTAAGAATCAAAAGGAAATGCTAGAGATCAAAAGCTCTATGACAGAAATCAAGAATGCAGATTGTCTTTGATGGGCACATCAGTAGATTGCATCTGGCAAAGAAAACAGTTAATGAGAGTGAAGATAGGTTAATACAAACCTCTTAGACTGAAATGCAAAGAGGAAAAAAGAATGGAAAAAAATAAAATGAAAGAAAGAATGCCCAGAACATCTAGGAATTGGGGGACATTTTGCAAAGTTATAACATAATGGTGATTGGACTACCAGAAGAAGTGAGTAGTGAACAAAAGAAATGTTTGCAGGGATGGATGAAGTTTCCAAAATTAATGACACGCACCAAAGTACAGATTCAGGAAACTCAGAGGCTATCAGGTAGAATAAATACCAAAGTATTTATACCTATATACATCATATTCAAAGTAAATGAGAGAGAGAAACAACCTTCTAAGAAGTAAATAAAACAGTTTACCTGTGGAAGAAAAGGATAAGCATAGCAGATTGCTTATCAGAAACCATGCAAACAAGGAGTAGAATATTTAGTGATGAAAGAAAAAAAAAAAACTCACCACCTAGAGTTCTATAACCAGTAAAATTATCCTTCAAAAGGGAAGGAGAGGGGTGTCTGGGTGGCTCAGTCAGAAGAGCATACAACCCTTGATCTTGGGGTTGTATGAGCCCCACATTTGGTGTAGAGATTACTAAAAAGAATAAATAAACTTAAATGAGGAGAAGGAGAAATATTCTCTCAGACAAATAAAAATCGACATGCTCTGGAAGAAAATTTTTTTAATGTTTACTTATTTCTGAGAGAAAGAGCATGAGCAGTGGAGGGGCAGAGAGAGAGAGAGGGAGCAGAGGATCTCGAGTGGGCTCTGTGCTGATAGCAGAGAGCCTGACCCAGGGCTTGAACTCATGAACCATGAGATCATGACCAAAACCATTGCTGGACACTTAACCAACTGCTCTAAAAGAAATATTAAAAGAGAGGTACCTGGGTGGCTCCGTCAGTTAAGCATCCAACTTCGGCTCTGGTCATGATTTCAGGGTATGTGAGTTTGAGGCCTGCATCCAGCTCTGCTCTCTACATATGCCTGCTGTGGATCCTCTGTCTCCCTCTCTCTCTGTCCCTCCCTCACTTGTGCTCTGTCTTTCTCAAAGATTAAAAAAAAAACAAAACATTAAAAATATATATTAGGGGCATCTGGGCAGCTCAGTGAGTTAAGCATCTGACTTCAGCTTCGGTCATGATCTCACAGTTCCTGGGTTGGAGCCCCTCCATCAGGCAGGCTCTGTGCTGACAGCTCAGAGCCTGGAGCCTGCTTCAGATTCTGTGTCTCCCTCTCTCTCTGCTCCTCCCTCACTTGTGCTCTGTCTCTTGAACATATAAAAAAAAAAAACATTAAAAAAAAGTTTTTTAAGGAAATATTAAGGGGTGCCTGGGTATCTCAGTCAGTTAGGCGTCAGACTCTTAGTTTCAGCTCAGGTCATGATCTCACGGTTTCGTGAGTTCAAGCCCCTCATCAGGCTCTGCTTTGGCAGGATGGAGCCTGCTTGGGATTCTCTCTCCTTCTCTCTGCCCCTCCCCTACAAGTGCTCTCTTAAATAAATAAAATACAAAAAGTTAAAAAAAATATTAAAAGCTCTTCAGAGAGAAGGATAATTACGTTGGTCAGACACTCAGATCTCCATATAGGAAGACAAATCATCAAAGAAAGCATAAATGAAGTAAAATATAATGTTTTATTTTTCCTATTTTTAATTGATATAATAGATAAAAATTGGTTAAAAGTAATAATAGTAAAAACATATTGAATGAATGAATGAATGAATGACATATTGAGTGAAACGAATGACACTATGTTTATAAGGTATAAGAGGGAGAAATTGGGAATAACTGTTACAAGATACCTCATCTACTCAAGAAGTGGTACAGTTTTGTTTGAAAGTAGACTTAGATTCATTGTAAATATATTTTATAATATCTAGGATAATCATTAAAAAAATTTAAAGAAGTGGGGCACCTGGGTGGCTCAGTTGGTCGAGCATCTGACTTCAGCTCAGGTCATGATATTGCGGTTCGTGAGTTCGAGCCCCACGTTGGGCTCTGTGCTGACAGCTCAGGGCCTGGAACCTGCTTTGGATTCTGTGACTCCCTCTCTCTGCCCCTCCCCCACTTGAGCTCTATCTCTCTCTCTCTCTCTATCTCAAAAAAAAGCATTAAAATTTTTTTAATAAAAAAAATTAAAGAAGTATAATTTATATGGTAAGAGAGAATATAACATTAAATAATAAAATGCTCAATTTAAACCACAAAAGTCAGGAAAGGGTTGCTGTGGAGGAATAAAGAACAAGTGCGACAAAACGGAAAATCAGTTATAAACACAGTGGACATTAATCCAACTATACCACTAATCACTTTAAATGTGAGTGGTATAAATATATCAATTAAAAGGTTGTAAGAGGTTGTGAGAGGGGGTTAAAAAAAGAAAACCCAACTATATGTTGTTTACAAGAAACTCACTTAAATATCAAGACTCACATAGGTTAAAGTCGGTATACCATGCTAACGCTAATCAAAAGTTGGAGTAGCTGTATTCATTTCAGGTAAAGCAGACTTCAGAACAAGAAAAATTGTCCCAGACAAAGAGGAGCAGGGTACCTGGGTTGCTCAGTTGATTAAGGGTCCGACTTTGGCTCAGGTCATGATCTAGCAGTTTATGAGTTCAAGCCTTGCCGTGGGCTCTGTGGTGATAGCTCAGAGCCTGGAGCCTGCTTCCAGTTCTTTGTCTTCCTCTTTCTGCCCCTCCCCTGCTCATGTGTACCCTCTCTCTCAAAAATAAATAAAAATACCAAAAAAAAAAAAAAGAGCATTACATAATGATAAAAGAATCAATTCTCAAAAAAACACACATAATAATCAACAGTCCAAAGAAGAAAAATAATATGAATTTATCAACTGATGTTGAAAGGCATTTGAGAAAATCTAGAACTCACTCATGATAAAAAAAAAAAAAAAAAAAAAACTTGGAATGGGAGAACTTTCTCAACCTGATATGATAAAGAACATCTATAAAAACCTACAGCTAACATCATACTTAGTGAGAAGCTGAATGGTTTCCCCCTACAACTGAGAAAAAGGAAAGGTTGTCCTCCCTCACAAGCTCTATTCAGCATCATACTGGAAGTCCTAGCTAGTACAATAAGAGAATAAAAGGAAATACAGATATAAAGATTGGGAAGGAAGAAAGAGATATGTCCTTGTTTTCAGGTGACATGGTTATATATGTAGAAAATTCCCCTAGAAGACATCAACAAAAAACTCAAGCCAATGATGACTAAGTATAGCAAGGTGACAAGATTTGAGGATAATATATGGAAGTCAACTCTTTCCTATATATCAGTAATGAACAACTGGAATTAGATATTTAAAAAATACTACATAACTAGTACCAAAATATTAAATAATTAGGTATAAATCTAACAAAATATGTGTAAGATCTCTGTTCTGAAAACTACAAAACTCTGATGCAAGAAGTAGAAATGGATGTATAGTCCGTGATCATGGATGAATACACAGTATTGTTAAATGTCAATTATTCTTAACTTGATCCACAGATTCAATGAAGTCTCAATCAAAATCTCAGCAAAATACTTTGTAGATACTGACAAACTGAACAGAATATTTATGTATAGATACAAAAGACCTAGACTGTCCAAGATAACACTGAAGAAGCAGGACAAAATTTGAAAATCCTCATTATATGATTTCAAGGCTTAGGACAAAGCTATACGAATTAAGCCAGTGACACACCAGGAAAAGAGGAGAAAAATACAGCAAAGGAACAGAATCTAGAGCCCAGAACAGACCCACATAAATATTCTCAGCTGTTATTTGGTAAAGGAGTAAAAGCAATTAAATAGAAAAAGAATAGACTTTTCAGCAAATAGTGAAGTCTATATGCAAAATTTTTTTAAATTTTAGAAAGAACTTAGACTTTATACCTTTCACAGAAATTAATTCAAAGTGAATTATAAACATAAACTTTAAACACAAAACTATAAAACACCTAGAAGAAAACATAGGAGAAAATTCAGGTAACATTGGGTTTACTAATGATTTCTTAGATCAAATACCAAAAACATGATTCAGGCAAGAAAAAAAAATGGACTTTTTTCTGTTCTGTAAAAGACACTGCCATAAGCTTGAAGAAGATATTTGCAAAACACATATCTGGTAAAGGACTTGTGTCCAATATACATAAGAACTCTAAAAACTCAATAATAAGAAATCAAACAACTCACTTTTAAAAGAAGGCAAAAGATCTGAATAGACATCTTACTAAAAATGATGTGTAAGTACATTAGAAGATAATCAAATCCTTTACCATGAGGGAACGGCAAATTCAAACATGATGCCACTAAATAACTACTAGAATAGCTAAAATCCAAACAAAAAGAAAAACAAAAAAACCCACAAAAACCCTGACAATACCCATGGCTGTTGACAATATGGTGCAATGGAATTCTCATTTATTGCTATTGGAAAAGGAGAATCGCACAGCTTCTTCGGAAACAGTTTGGCAGATTCTTACAAGCTAAACATACTTTTACCATATGATCCAGCAATCATGTTGATTTAAAAACATATGTCTACACCAAATCCGCACATGAATGTAGCAGCTTTATTTATAATCACCAAAAACTGATATAAATAAATGGTTGAATAAATAAATGGATAGGGGAGTAGAAACAAATCTCCCATGGAGAAAAATTCCAAGTAATTTATATAGCTACTCTGCCCTCAAGCAGATAAGGAGAATTTCCCCCTCCTTAAGACAGGCTGCCCATAATGACTTCCTTTCAAAGAATACAGTGAGGAAAAGAAGGGGAATACAGAAGAGAACCCTGGCAAATGTTACCTTAGTCTGGTGATAGTCAACATCAACAATAAGACATGTTGATAGTAGGTACTCTTGATGTGCTATGATGGACATGAAACTTTTATTTCTTTAGTCTTCCTCCTGAAAACCCATAACTCCAGTCTAACCATGAGGAAAATATCAGACAAAGTCCAATCAAGGGACATATAACAGAGTATCTGATCAGTATTGTCCAAAACCATCAAGGTCAGCAAAAATAAGCAAGTCTGAGAAACTGTCATAGCCAGGGGAAGCCCAAGGAGAATAAGACTGAAATGTAATATGGGATCCTGGATGGGATACTGGAACAGAAAAAAAGAAATTAGATAAAAACTGAGGAAATATGGGGCGCCTGGGTGACTCAGTCGGTTAAGCCTCCGACTTGGGCTCAGATCATGATCCCACAGTTTGTGAGTTCCAGCCCCATGGTGGGCTCTGTGCGACCGCTCAGAGCCTAGACCCTGCTTCAAATTCTGTGTCTCTTTCTCTCTCTGCCCCTCCCCTACTCATGCTCTGTCTCTCTGTCTCTCTCTCTCTCTTAAAACAAAACAAAACAAAACAAAACACAAAACTGAGGAAATCTGAATAAGGTACAGGCTTCAGTTAACAATAGTGTATCAGTATTAGATCACTAATTGTGACAAATGTATTGCACTAACGTAAGATATTAATAATAGGGAAAATTGGGGATGTAGATATATAGGAACTCTTTCTACTAGCTTCACAATTTTTCTGTAAATCTAAAATTATCCTGAAAGAGTAGTATATTTTTTGTTAAAAAAAGACAAGGATCAGAACAGTTAAAAAAAAAAAAAGATGATAAGAACACCATTCATATCAATGAGCTATTAGAAAACAAGGTAGGAAAAGCAGCAAAATCCCCTGTGAAAATATCAATATTCCAAAAAGAAATTTAAAATAAATTTAATGACGCAAATGCAGTCATGGAGACCACAAAGCAGATAGAGAAGTCAAGGAAAATGAGACCAGACAACAAGAGAAAGTGATAGAGCAACTAATAAAACTAAGGGAAGATACAAAATGAAGAGATAAAATCATTTCGGAATTAATACAAAGGGCACAAAAGAAAATAGATACCACAGAAAACACAGACCGCAGAGTATGTAAGTGGAACATGCAAATGAAATGGCACAAAAGTAATAAAAGAGATAAAAACAAAAGAAAAAAGAAAAACCCATAAAAGACAACAAAGGAAATGAAATAGCCCTGTAAGTGGCATTTCTGGAAAAGAAAACCAAAAGAATAGAACAAATATAAAATATATATATATATATTTCAATAAAACTTTTCCAGCATTAAAAAAAAAGCCTTAAATTGTACATATTAAAGAAGAACATCATAATGTAGGTAACATTAACCCAGGACAGTCAACATTAAGATGTATATTATTAAAATTATTAAAATTTGAAAATAAAGAATCCTTTGGGCAGCAAGATGAGGTCAATTCATTTTAAAAAGGAAAGAAAGCTAAGCAGGAGACCTTTTACACTGCAACATTTAATACCTGAGCACAGTGGCCCAACAACTACAAAATACCAGTGAAAAGAATGTGCAAACCAAGCAGTTTAGCATCCAACCATATTGTCCTTTAAGAGAAAAGCCTAGAAGCAGAGTTTAGAATATGAAAATTAGAGTGGGTGGGAGAAAGTGTGGGGAGGGAGAGGTCTCCCATGCGGTGTAAGGGAGGGCCAGCCATTGTTTTATCGATTATTACCGGAAAACGCCTAACTCTAAAATGTTATCAGAATTATTGGATCATAAACTTGCAAAGGGAACATTACCGAGAGAAGTGATAACAAGTTTCAGATAACCCTGTAGCTTCTGCTATCCTGCAATAATAAAACTTGATTTACTGCCTTGGACCCTGCCAAGGATTACTCAAGAGTCATTAAGATGTGTTGACTTAGGATTCCTGCAAAAAATTAATTGATAGCAATGTTTTCTGGATTTGAAAGGGATCATAAACAGACCTTGACAAGTGACTCATCTGTTTAGCTTATGGCCTACTTATTTGTAAGGAAAATTTGTAACATAAAAACTAAGCAGCAATAAACATAACTTTGGTTTTTCTAATAATGAAATGTAACTAGGAGTCTTAATCTTTCAGCATTACTGCAGTAAACCATTATGCGCTGGCAGTTGCTTTGGTGAGACAAACAAAATATAGTTTTAAATGTCATGGATGAAGTTCAACTTTGTTTGCAAGTCCACATCTTTAGATTCACATTATCAAAATTGGGATTTTCTCTTGATTAATGATTTAAAATCAGAATAATCTCTGAGCAGATGAGAGTGTATGACTTCCCTGGGAGTAAAAGTGTGGTCATTTTCCTGGTTGCGTATCACAGTCTTATCTGGGAAACTTGTCAGGTAACAATTATATAAAATTTATTTAGGCATAAATGTTTTTGAAGTGGGGGCAAACTTTCTTTGTAATTTATTCTTTTTGCCTTTCAGATCAAGGTGTAGGATTATTTTTAGTCATTGTATAAGGCCTTATAGGGTGAAATATATACACATTGTCACCCTTAGTGCTGTTAACAAGAGTTCTAGGATCTCATTTTCTCTGCTATTGTAACATGGTAGGGAAAGAAGACATTGTATCCATCCAGACCCTTTGAGTATCTAACGCAAGCTATGAGCCCTCTCCACAGAGGATAGACTCCATGGAAAGACTTTTCATATAATTTCAGGAGAAGGTCAAAGAACCTGGAGCCTGTGAATAAAGCTCTCAGAACAGGGGCTCCAGGTTAAGCCTGCTTATCTAATCCTTCTTTAAAACAGAACCAAGAAATAAGCTTTTAATCATGGATCTCAGTCACATATTTTAGTAAGCCATATTCTTAAAAAGTAATTCTTTCCAGTAAACCTAGACTACATGAAATTTCATACTCTTTTCCTCTTGTCATTTTATGTTGAATATCCTCTTTAGAAAGTCCCCTCAATTTGAAAACTGACACCACAATGTGAAAACTTACTAGTGCACTCCCACTGCTGGGTTTTTAAAGAGCCTTAATTCCTATAACCTTTCTTTACATCTTTTGTTTTACTAAATGCTAATATATATGTGAATGAACTTGGTAAATTGTAATTATCATTTTCAGACACTAACAATTTCAGTCATGCATATTTTCTGAATTTGAATATAAAACATTCTGCATTGACTTCAAATTTGAATATGGTAATCCCACTATGGCTATGCCTTTCTGTTCAAATAGTATCTGCAACTTGGTCATATTAGTATTGTGCTAAATGGGAATCTAATGCAGTATCTCATAGTTTTATGAAAAGTGCTTAGGACCAGACAATTTCTACCAGAGATGATGAAGAAAAGAAGGTTATTCTAATATGCAAACCACATAGATGAGATTATTTATTTACTTATTATAATGCCTGAGTGAGATAATAATATACATTTATAAACTCATTTTTTAACTTCAGCAAATGGCATTCATTCTGTACTTTAACCATTTTAATCAAAACAACTAAGGAATTATCTATGATGGGAGACGATAGAAGGAAATTTTATTATATCACATTTTATTGTTTTAGGAAAGGAATAATGTCATTTTGGAAACTATATTAAAGTATTATACATTGTCAGAGTTTTATGTCTGTGCATGATACACACACACACATATATATTTAGAAAGATCATAATATATTTAGAAAGATCACATAAAAGTACTGTGAGTACTTTTAACTAATGAAAAATAAAATGTGCTGGGTAGAATATTTTTCCCAGTCAATGAGGTACATAGAAAAGAGATCAAATCTGTAATTTTTCAACACTCATGACGGTAAGTATGATGAATCAAGATCACAGTTGGAATTCAACCAAACAGAGCTGAGGTCCCAGCAAAGGCTGAGCGTGCACACACTAATCACTGCAGCAAATGACCTCAATCCCAATTGTTTTGGTAAAAGGGCACCTTCTCCACTGCATGATATTAACATAAGAAAATTTTTATGCCAATAACATGAAAAGTTACCAAGCACAGACAAGCAGTCCCCTCAGCTCCATCTTGGGCCAAAGACTAGAGAGAAGTTTGTAGAGTAGACAAAGGAAATGATTATAAGGGGTGGGGTTGGGTTTTTGCATAAAAGTGGTTAAGCAGGACTTGTGTACAGAGAAGCTCTGGGTCCCAGCCATGCTGTGGGTTCTCCCATAAATTTGCTGCAGCCAGAGCAAATAAATCAGGCAGTCTCAAATATACGTTTGTCCCATCGATTCTGCCTCATCTTATCACTGCAAGAAATTAGATTGAGAAGCTCAAGGTTTATTCTTGGGTTTCTGCAAAAATTGGCTGGGGATTACAGCTGTGTCTTTTACTGGCCTCTCTGCTCCCTCACCATCTTACTGGGGAATTGAGCCCAAGACAAAGAGTGTGGGCGTAGACCCAAGTATGAACTATCTATATTTACCTTGTTTTCTCAGTATTCTTTTTTTAGCAATACTGTGCATTTAGAAGATATTTTTAAATGGATTAAGTGCATTTTTAAAGAAAAATTCTTTTATGAGGAGATTTTTAAAGTCACTTTATACTTTTAGTATATAGTGACTGCCCTCGGCCAATCAACATTAGTTTATAGAAGATAAAACCTAACCAAGCCAGAATTCTGCCTAAATACTTGCACGGGAATTGATCTATAGGCCTTGGTCATAATAGTAGAGACATCAATCATTTGTAAAAATGAGTCTCGAAATTCTTGGACCTATTCTTGAATTACAGGTAAGACGATTAGTTTGGAATTTGTGCACTCAGAAACTAAGTTTCTAGTTTATATTCGTGTCCAGGAAGGTCATTTATGCCATGTAGGTAATGCTTTTGTGCACAGTGAATCAGTTTGGGGAATGTGATAGATTTTAACATTATCTTCACAACATAAATTTTCAGAAATAGTGTCTGATATTTTTATCAAGTAAAGAACATTCTGAGGTTCAAAACCACATGGGAGATAAGAATGATTGGTGAATTGTATTCATTCTCATTTAAAGAATTCAAAATTAACTATTGGTTTATCTTCTCTGTAACTATTGCTACCAACAAATTTACTTGAAAAGTGTAACTTTTTTTTAATGGCTTCAATCTCATTTAGTTGAAACAAAGAAGATAATTTTTTTTTCTTAATTTAAAAATGTGTTTCTTTTGTTTCTGGATCTGTAGCTAATATCAGACCAACCCTCCCATGGAGAATATCTGTAAAAACTGTGTAACATGCAAACAAAAAAAACCAATGCAGCTACCTACCTAAAAGGCACTGGAGACAAGGCAAGTCAGCCAGGGAATTTTTAAAAATATAAAATCAAACAAGGTGTTTACAAGAGATACATTTAAAATAAAAGACCAGAAAGTAAAAATGAAAGGATGAAAGAAAAGTATAAAAATATTAACAAAGGGAAGGCTATATAAAAATCTTAATACCTGGGAAAATACAATTCGAAGCAAAAAAATAGCATAAAGAATAAAGAGTAAACATTATGTATTTGTAAAAGACATCATAGAACAAGAATTTTAGCCACCATAAACTTATACTCGCAAAAAATACAACTTCAGAGTATTTGCAGAAATTTATTGGGAAATGTGTCTATTAATAATCGTAGTTGACAATTTTTATGTATCCGTCCCATAAACTTGGAGTTTAAATAGACAAAAATTAAGCAGATATATAAAAAATTAGAACAATATAATTAATAAGTTCCAGGTGTTAGATACATATAGAATGCTGAATAACACACACACACACACACACACACACACACACATAAACAAACAAACAAACAAAACCCATCAAGGACAACAAACAGGGAAAATACATTCTTTTTAGGCACATGAGAAATATTTAAATAAATTGACTGCAGATAAGTGTACAAGGCCACAAAGAAAAATTCCACAGACTACCCTATTGACTATATTCTCTGATCAAAATGCAATACAATTAGAAATTAACAATAAAAGACCAGATTTTAAAAATTACTGTATGTGCAGAAACCAAATTATATATTGCTAAATAACCCTTGACTAAAAAGGGAATATGAAATGTTTAAAACTAAATGGCAATAAAACAACCCCTGTCCAAATGTATTTGACACAGCTACAACAACACATAAAAAGATATATATGGCTTTAAATACATTGACCAGGAAATAAGACAGGTTAAAAACCACAAGCTAAAAATTCAACTCAAGAAGGTAGATACATAGCAACATGGGAACTCCAAAGAAGCATAATTGAAAGAAACAAAACAGATGAACATAGGGGAAGGGGAAAAAAAGAGAGAGAAGCAAACCATAAACGACTCAACTCTTTACTATAGAGAACAAACTGAGGGGTTGATGGATGGATATGGGTGAGGGATCTTCTAAATGGGTGATGGGTACTAAGGAGGGCACTTGTGATGAGCACTGGGAACTATACATAAGTGATGAATCATGAATCACTAAACTCTACTCCTGAAACTAATATACTAAAAACTTGAAACAAAGAATCCCAACAAACAAACAAAAGAAATAATAAAGAAAAAAAAATAGAAAACATTGGAATAGAGGGCCTCCTGGGTGGCTCTTGATTTCAGCTTAGGTCACCATACCAGGGTCATGGAATCTAGCCCCACAATGGGCTCCGTGCTAAGCATGGAGCCTGCTTAGGATTCTCTCTCTCTCCCCCTCTGCTCGTCTCTCTCCTGATCTCTCTCTCTAAAAAAAAAAAAAAAAAGTAAATAAAAAGAAAACATTGGAATAGAATAATTTTTAAAAAATCAATAGAGAGGTACATGGGTGACTCAGGCTCAGTCAGTTAAACATCCAACTTCAGCTCAGGTCATGATCTCACCATTCATGAGTTCGAGCCCCATTGGACTCTGTGCTGACAGCTCAGAGCCTGGGGCCTGCTTTGGATTCTGTGTGTCCCTCTTTCTCTGCCCCTCCCCTGCTCATGCTCTGTGTCTCCCTCTCTGTCAAAATACATAAACATTAAAAAAAATTAAAAATCAATAGAAAGTATTAACAAAATTAAAAGGTAGTTTTTTAAAAGATTAATAAGACTTGGCAAAAGTCATCAATAATATGGGCACATATGAAAGTAAAATAGAAATGGGAAAATGAGAAATAACCACAGATAAAACAGAAATGTTTCAAATGGTAAAGGCAATTTGTGAAAAATTATATGCTAATGTATATCAAAACCTAGACAGATAAATCTATTATTTAAAAAGCATTTAAAAATCCAAGGTGGAACAGAAAAAGCATAACCCATTTTCATTCATTCAATAAATGTAAGAATCGAAAAATTCCAATAAAAGGTAAGCTAAATAAATCAAAAAGTGTATTGAAAGTAATTAATCATGATCCAGTAGGATTTATCCTTGGACTAAGAGAAGGGTTTACCTTCAGAATATCTATCACTGTGATTTTCCACATTAATAGATTAAAGGAGAAAGCTATGATTATCTCAAACGTTTAGAAAAAAAGCATTTGATAAAGTTCAACATCTATTTATGATTAGTAAACTCAGAACCCTCATCACTTGGTAATGTTTATACAACAAACACAAAAAATAGAGGGTATATTACAGTTAGGGAAGAAATTTCAGATGCATTGTCTTTATGACAGAGAAGATACCTGCTTAAGTCCCAGCCAATACTGTGAATAAAAAAATTAAGCAGTTTAAAAAATTGGACTTTAAAGTTTAGAAAAAATAGTGGATACAAGATCACTTTAAAAAAATCTACTCAGTATATAACCAAATCATAAATAAAAATTAAAAACCAGTTCCAATTGCAACAAAAATTATAAAATATCTGGAAATAAAGAATATAATCTAATAAGAATATTTTTAAAACTAATAAGAGACATAAAAGTTATCTGAAATTGAAATGTATCCCTTGCTATTAGATTGCATAACTTCATATTATAATAATGTCAACTTAAAATAATATGAATCCTATGCAAGAAAAATTTCTTGGCTGTTTTTGAGGAATTCAACAAACTAAAAGATAAATGAAAGAATAAAAAGATGAATAGCTAAGTTAACTTTGAAAGAGAAAGTAAATGTGTCCTGCCACATATTAAACATAGAAGGTCAAAATGAGAAACTGACCAAAAGAACAAAATAGGTACTTTAAAAAAAAAAAAAAAGTTAGGTATGTGAGAAAATTTTATTATTAAGATGAAATTTAAAAAAAAATCAATGTGAAAAGAACCCAGTATAATGTAGAAAAAGTGACTCATTCACAGAGAAAAATAAAAATGAGTAGTTGCCTAACATAAAGATAGACTCACAATCTATTAAAATCCTAAGTGTAAAAGTTAAAACTGTAAAGTTCATAAAAGATATTATATGGGAATATTTTTGTGACTTGAATGGAATTAAGGCAAAGAACTTCATAATGAGAACACCCAAAATAGTAATTACAAGGGCAAAAGAGATGAATTTAAATATATCAAAATTTACAACCTCTGTTTAATTGACTATGAACAAAATCAACCACCGAGTTTTCAATGTCTAGAATATACAAAGAATTCCTATAAATCAACAAAAAGAAGACAGGGCTTCCAGCTAAAAAATGAACAATAGTCTGTAAATATATAATAAAGGAAACCTAAAAGGATGGTAATCTCATTGTTTCTGGTGGCAAGAAGTTAAAGGAATCAAAGAATGAATAGAAAGTGTAGACACATGGTATGGACTCTAAAAATTCCAAAATAAAAAAAAAAAATCCAAAATCTTTCATAAGTTCTGCAGACAACTGATGGCAGAAAATACCAGAGGATATGGAGAGGAGTAAATTACAGAATTCTTTCAAAATTACAAGAGTGGGCATTTTGAAGAGAAGAAATACAAGACATAGTATGGTACCTTACATTTAGATCACATTTTTTTTTTTTTTTTAATTTTTTTTTCAACATTTTTTATTTATTTTTGGGACAGAGAGAGACAGAGCATGAACGGGGGAGGGGCAGAGAGAGAGGGAGACACAGAATCGGAAACAGGCTCCAGGCTCCGAGCCATCAGCCCAGAGCCTGCCGCGGGGCTCGAACTCACGGACCGCGAGATCGTGACCTGGCTGAAGTCGGACGCTTAACCGACTGCGCCACCCAGGCGCCCCTAGATCACATTTTATAAATATTTTTGGAACACCTCCTATGTGCCAAGTCGTTTCACTATTTCCTTTAATTTTCCTTTCTCTTCGAGGTCAACACACTGGTTTTTCTGTACGTGGGAAGGTGTTTGCACATAATTTCTATATAGTAAATAAAAAGATTCCTAAGAATCTTGAGATATTTCTTAAGCTAGATTTTAAAATTATTAATAACAACTTTAACATTAATATTTAAAAATATGTACATTATATACATACAGAATATATATACACACACTTACATATGTATAATATATCCTACTTTGAAAAGCTTTAAAGATAATTTTTTTTATTTAAAAGCACTGAGAGATTTATTAGCATTTTTAAGTGTTTAATATAAAGCCGAACCTCACTATGAAGCTTGAACCTCAGGTATATTCAACCTATCTACAGAAAGAAGAAAGGGTTTCCAGTTTTACACTATAAACATACCTTTTATATACAAAATATCTTTTCATAGACATCTTTTCAAGAATGTATTTGCCCTATGTATTCCTCCAACTTCTTTGCAAAGGTAAAACCTCTGGTTGTTCAGGTTGTGCACTGCACACAGATGCCACATCTAACTGGGCACCATTTATATCATTAATATCTTCATTATTCTTGAGAAGCTTTTATTATAATCAAATAATTTTATTTAAGAATTTTGAACACTTCTGACAGATGGCAGTGAACTCTCTTCTTCCAGCCAAATAAGAATATTTTGTCAGTTTTCTGGTTGATGGAAATAAGTGCTTAACTCTAAAAAGGCTAAATTGTGGTGCCTGGGTGGCTCAGTCAGTTAAGCATCTCACTTTGGCTCAAGTCATGATCTACGATTTGTGAGTTTGAGCCCTGCATCAGGCTCTGTGTTGACAGTGTAGAGCCTGATTGAAATTCTCTCTTTCTCTTTCTCTTTCTCTCTCTCTTTCTCTCTCTCTCTCTCTCTGCCTCTCTCCTGCTTGTGCCTCTTTCTCTAAAAAAATAAATAAATAAACTTAAAAAAATAAAAGGGCTAGGGGCGCCTGGGTGGCTCAGTCAGTTAAGCGGCCGACTTCGGCTCAGGTCACGATCTCGCGGTCCGTGGGTTCGAGCCCCGCGTCAGGCTCTGTGCTGACAGCTCAGAGCCTGGAGCCTGTCTCAGATTCTGTGTCCCCCTCTCTCTGACCCTCCCCCGTTCATGCTCTGTCTCTCTCTGTCTCAAAAATAAACGTTAAAAAAAATTTTTTTTAAATAAAAAAAAAAATAAAAGGGCTAAACTATTTTGAAAATTTCATATTGAAAATATGAACATTTACAAAGTAGGAACAATTGTAACAATTAATATATGTTGTTGACATCATAGAGACAGAGAGTGGAATGGTAGCTCCATGGGCTGGGAGAGGAGGGAGAGGGAGTTATTGTTTGCTGACAATAGAGTTTTAGTTTTACAAGATGAAGAGTTCTAGAGATGGATTGTAGTAATGGTTGCCCATTATAAACACATTTAATACCACTGAACTGTATGCTCAAAATGTTTGAGATGGTGAATTCTGTTATGCATATTTTATCACAATAAAAAAAAAATGGAGGGGCACCTGGTCTGACTCTTGATTTCCACTCAGGTCATGATGTCACCGTTCCTGAGATGGAGCCCTGAGTGACACTCTCCACTGACAGCCTGGAGTCCACTCGGGATTCTCGGGATTCTCATCTCTCTCTCTCTGCCCCTCCCTTGCTTGCAAGCACACACTTCCTCCCTCCCTCCCTCCCTCTCTCTCTTTCCAAATAAATAAATAAACATTTTTAAAAAACGGAAAAAGAAGAATACCTACAAATTGCTGACATATCATCTCAAGTAATTTGTGCCACTAAATAAAGAAATGCTGTTCAATGTTGCTATTGGCACCTTGGCTAACTTTATTTGACATTTCAGATTGCTATTTATATATTCAGTCACTTGTGTATATATATATATATATATATATATTATATATATATATATATATATACATATATATATTATTGAATGGAGTTGCTGAATACCAAAATAAATTTTAAAAGTATTTTAATTATGTCCTTAAACATTATGTTAACAACTGAATATATTTACCTTTAATAATCTATAAATAAACGTTATAGAAACATAATTATGTTAATTATATTCTAATAGTTTGTTCTTCATGGAAATTCCACAGTGTAAAGATTAATCACTGTTAAAATCAATCTGGTTAAAATGTTACAAATTCTAAGATAAAACATTTTTCCTCACGTAAAATAGAAAACTGTATATAGAAAATCAGGATCAGAAAATAGAAAATGACAAGGTATCAGGAAGAAAACGAAAAATAATATTTGTATTATTAAATAAAGTTGGGGGAAATAGCTTGAAGGTAAGAAAAATACTTTAGAGTTAATTTCTATTAGGTAAATTTTAATGTTTCTATTTTTAGAGCTAATAACTTAGAGCTACCTCACTAATGGAGCAGAACATGAATTTATTTTCTATCTCAATCATAGTAGTTGGATTTCAAGGAAAACTGGATAAGAAAAAAAAAAGACTCTATTAAAATCAATATTCGTCCTGCTCATAAAGCTACATGGTAGTATAGTTCAAATATTAAACAGCAGCCCCTCTCTTTGACTATTATCCACTTCAAGCATGAAATTTTAATTTTCCAAAAGACAGAGTAAGCAGTTTCAGAAACATATTAAACACAAATCAATAAATTCTTTGGGAATTAAAAGAGAGAAGAGACTCAAGCACTGGCAGCAACATTTATCACATATTTTTACTAAAATAAATAATCTTAAATTATTTATAATCTTAACTCCACCTGTCCATCAAAACTATGTCAACATTCAAAATTGACATTTAAAATATCTAGCTGTTAATGCTATGGAACAACAAAGGTAAAAATCATACAGGTATGTTACTGTTAAGCATAATTAAGTTATTTTTGTTATGCACATAATTTAAAATTTACCATCTCAATCACTTTTAGGTATATCCTTCCATGGGATTAAGTATATACATATTGTTTTGCGACCATTACCAACGTCCGTCTCCAGAACTCTTATTGTCTTGCAAAACTGAAACTCTATACCCATTAAACAATGATTCCCTACTCTCTTCTTCACCAGCCCTGACAACCCCCATTCTACTTTCTGTCTCTATGAATTCGACTATTCCGGGTGCCTCATATAAGTGGAATCATACAATATCTGTCTTTCACTGACTGGCTAATCTCAGTTAGCATAACGTCCTCAAGGTTCATCCACATAGTACCATGTGTCAGAATCTCCTTCCTTTCTAAAGCGAAATGATATTCCATTGTATGTATACGCCACATTGTATCTATGTACTCATGCATGGACACTTGAGTTGCTTCTACCTTTTGGCCCTTGTGAATAATGAACATGGGTGTACAAATGTCTCTTTAAGATCCTGCTTTCAATTCTTTAGAAATATACCTAAGAGTAGAATTGCTGAATTATATGGGCATTCTGTGCTTAATTTTTGGAAGAACCTCCATTCTGTTTTCCATAGTGGCTGTACCATTTCACATTCTCACCAATAATACTAAAGGGTTCCGATTTCTCCATGTCCTTACCAATACCTGCTATCTTCTGTGGTTTTTTTTTCTTAATAGTCATCCTAATAGGCTTGAGCAGGTATCTCCTTGTGGTTTTGATTTCCATTTCTCTAATATTTAGTGAGGTCGAGCATCTTTCTCATGTTCTGAGTGGCCATTTCTTTTGGAAAATATCTATCTGAGTCCTTTGCCCTTTTTTATAAGGAGCTGTTTCGGGTTTTTTGTTGTTGCTGAGTCGTAGCTCTTTATACATTGTGGAAATTAACCCCTTATCAGACATATGATTTGCAAATGTTTTCTCCCCTATCAAGGGTTGCATCTTCAGTGTTGATTGTGTCCTTTGAGGCACAGAGGTGTTTAATTTCCATGTAGTACAATTTATCTACTTTTTTTCCTTTTGTTGGTGTCATATTTAAGAAATCATTTGCCAAAAGCAACAACATGAAGGTTTTTCCTTATGTTTATTTCTAAACGGTTTATAGTTTTACTTTTAGGTCTTTGAAACATTTCAAGTTAATTTTTATACTTGGTGTCCAGTTGCATTTTTTTTTTTTTTTTGCATGAAGATATTCAATTTTCCCAGGACCGCTTTTTGAAAAAACTATTCTTTTCCCATGGAATGGTCTTGGGACCCTTGTCAAAAATCATTTGACTATACACGCTAGGGTTTATATCTGGAGTTTTTGTTCTATTTCATTGGTCTCTGTGTGTTTTTATGCCAGGACCACATATTTTGACTGCTGTAGCTTTGTAGTAAGCTTCAAGATCAGAAAGCATGAGACCTCTGACTTTGCTCTTTTTTAAGATTATTTTTGATTATCCAGGGTCCCCTGAGATTTTATATAACTCTTAGGTGGACTGACTCTGTTTTTGCACACTAAATTTCTAGTAGAGGATCGCAATAAAATTACAGCAGCATGATAATGGCAGTTTTCTTTAGTTAGGTGAACTGTAACATATTTTATTATTTTATGTCAGAATATTAATTCAGAATACCAACTATGAAACCAAAATGTTATAATGGTTGACTGTATACAGTAAAAAGCCAAGTAAATAACACTGTAGCATATGCAATGAGTAAATTCTTTTAGAATAAGTTAGGAAATTATAAATATCTGTATTATTCTTAATACCTGTCACAAACAATGTAAAGAAGACAAAAATTACTTATACAACACACACACACACACACACACAGGGAGTTAATTTATTTTTTCCTTTTTTTTAAAGTTTTTTTTTAAAGGTTTGTTACTGAGAGAGAGAGAGAGAGCACAAGCAGGGGAGGGGCAGAGAAAGAGGGGGACAGAGGAGATTTCATGCTGATAGCAGCGAGCCCAAAGCAGGGCTTGAACTCATGAACTGTGAGATCATGACCCGAGCTGAAGTTGGTCACTCAACCATTTGAGCCCCCCCAGGGGCCCCATGTAGATAATTTCCATAACCAAATCTAGACAAAAATAATCTGTGGGTCCAGGGACACAAAAATGCCGCAAATATATGTGGAAAACATGAGAGCTTATCTAAACATATGTAAAAAATAAAACTTATAGGGACTTCCTTATTCATTTCTGCACATTTTGAAACTTAAAACATGAACAATAAATTAAAAATCTCAACACCATTCATTATTTTCTAGCTTCCAAAAACTACACAATCAAGTCAGGACTTCAGTGGAAGCATACTGAAGTATACAAAATGAAAATATTGATTACTTTTTTTAAGTTAGTTTCTTTTGAGAGAGGGAGAGCTAGCAGGGGAGGGACAGAGGGACAGGGAAAGAGAGAGGATCCCAAGTCGGCTCCATGCTGTCAGCAGAGAGCCTGACGTGGGGCTCAAACTCACACACCACGAGATGGTGACGTGAGCCGAAACGGGAGGTGGACGCTTAACCGACTGAGTCCCCCAGGTGCCCCGAAAATATGAATTGAAAACTTATTTACCAAACATAAATGTGAAGCTGTTACCCAATACACAATGGGAGAGTGGAGACGATGCTGTCCTATCACAACTTCAAGCAGAGACAGCAAGCAGTGAGCAGAGTAGACTACACAATGAGGACTTTAGAAAACATTCCAATGTCCCTTTTTAAATTCCTGTGCTCAGGACTAATTGGTACCAGGACAAAATACTATATACAAAATGATACAAGAATATGAAGTCG
Source organism: Panthera leo (assembly GCF_018350215.1). Taxonomy (NCBI): domain Eukaryota; kingdom Metazoa; phylum Chordata; class Mammalia; order Carnivora; family Felidae; genus Panthera; species Panthera leo. Next base: position 140,663,213 of record NC_056687.1, on the reverse strand, counting down.
GTGTGCCTAATCCTCTTGAGTATATCAAAGGATATAGAAAGTGTTGAAAGAAAAAGAAAGCTATCTGCATAAAAATACCTTATTGGCGTATAGTGGGCTCCAGGTTGTGCTGCTAAGAGTCCCCCGTCTGCCAGGGGAGGGAGTGCCTCCAGCCTCTTCCTGAATTGCTTTTGCTGAAGACCCACCTCCTCCAAGGACGCACGTCCTTCCTGGGGCAGCCAACACTCTAAGGTCTGATGAACATGGGGGTATAATGGCCAGTCTCTCTTACCCCAACTCCAAACAACTGTGAAGCACCATCCCAGAGCCTGATCCTGTTGGCGCCGGTCAGCTGAGGCCTCGCTGCCCAATCCTGCTTCCTTCCCTTTCCTTCCCTGTTCTTCCCTCTCTTCTTCCAAAAACATTCATCTCAAGAGCGCTCACCGATACACCTTTTGCACGTGCGTGCGTCTGTCTCTCAGACTCTGCTTGCTAGGGACTCCGACCTTTGACATATGCTAAGCAAATTGTCACGCCCAACATCCACAACAACTTCTCCAATGTAGAAAAGACTAGGGAAAAAAAGGAGAAAGAAAACCTGATTCTCTTGCAGATCTGATTCTCAACCTACATACAATACGATAATGTCAGCTTTAAAGGAGAGTTTAAAGGGGCGCCTGGGCGGCTCAGTCGGTTAAGCGTCCGACTTCGGCTCAGGTCACGATCTCATGGTTTGTGACTTCGAGCCCTGCGTTGGGCCCACTGCTGACAGTGCGGACCCCACTTGGAATCCTGTGTCCACCTCCCTCTGCCCCTCCCCCGCCGGTGCACAGGCACTCTTTGTCTCCAAAATAAACATCTTTTGAAAAGAAAGAAAAGTTTAAGGAACTGAAAGGATGTCATGATCTTTTTCATGTTCCACATGACATGAGAAATTTGAAGAATTAGTGAATGTGAACTATTGCAACTATGGAAAAATGTATAATTTCAATTGACAAACATACCAAGGAATCTATATTTATGAGATATCGAATGTACAATAAGCAACCTTTGTTTTCCTAAAACCCAATATGATGTCTGTCGAAGTACCACAGTGTCTTTAGAGCAAGAATTTACCTGACATCCTTGTGACTACTTTGCAGCTGTCAGGATATATTTAACTTCATCGGTGGATGTAAGCTTCTTAAAATTAAAATGTATTCAGAATTATACAAATTCTACTATCACCTCACAAAAAAAAGGCTGTTACAGCTAGTGACTGTCACTTTAGATATTAAAGCAAGTAAACTCTGAAACTATCATAAGGAATTTGATTTCCATGAAAGCAAGATAATATAGCTATTTTATAGCAAACTGTTAAACCCTAAGTCTTTGAACACCTAATTATTGTGACTAGAATAAGCTTGTGTTTCATTATTTGAACTGTGTAATTCATACAGAATAACATTGTTTATTTTAGTTTTTATTAATAAATACTGGACCAACTCTTTTGGTACCTTTGGGCCACAGTTGACCTGGCTAAGTTGCTGTCCTTGAGAATTCTTAAGGAGCTAAACAGAAACTCTTTCCTGAATCAACTATTTAAACTGGTTAAATCTTTAAACAATAAAAATATAATTCCCACTAACCGTTACAACTCCTAGCCTTCAGTTTTAGATCTGTATCAGACTTCCTTCTGATAGAAGCAAGATAAGGTCAGAGAAGCTGAGACAATTTGTAATGGATTGTTGTTATATGAATCATAGTACTTCTAGACCTTTCATTCATTTAGTATTCCCATGTGTACTCAGTATTTATTAGGTATCTACGGCTGCGTGATAAATTGCTCCCCAAATTAGCAGCTTAAATCAACAAGCATTTATTACCACACATATTTTCTGAAGCTCAGGATATAAGATAACCTTAGCTGGCTGGTTCTGACTCAGAGTCAGCAGGCTTTTCAAAATTCAGCTTAGGCAAGAGAATTCAACTCCGAAGCTCACTCACACAGTTGGGGCAGTTCTTTGCCACATGAGATTCTCCACAGGGCTTCCCACAGAGAGGAAAGAAGGAACAAGAGAGCACCCCAAGGTAGTAGTCACAGTACTTTACAACCTAATTGCAGAAGTGACGTACCATCACTTCTGCTGTATTTTACTGGTCACACAAATCAACTCTGCTACGCGTAGGAGAGGACGAACGAGGACGTGGATGCCAGGATGTGGGATCAGTGGGGGCCATCTTGGAGGATGGCTTACCCAAGTGCTTTCGATTGGGTAAGCAGTGCTCTAGGCACTAGGAGCAAAGTGTACATGAATCTTTCTTTCATAAAGCGTCCATCGAGAAAGCAAAACTGACCTTAAACAAATAATTACGTTCCAAGTATCACACAACTTGTCTGAAAAAATAAGCTCATGGTGCTATAGGTAAGTACGACAGCGAAATCACTGAAAGCTTCACTGAGGAAGTGTCACCTCCACTAAGCCCTGTAGGATGCATAGGAGTAGCTTGATGAAGAAGCTTTACAGGCAAGGTGGGGGATTTAGTTTTAAGGAAAAGATGGTGTTGAAATAAACTGCAAAATTGAGAGAATGTCACACATCTGTTTTCTCATTAATAACAGAAGTCAGTTTCTGCATAGTAAATAGATGGACAGATTCTGAAGGCTGAGAGACTCAAAGTGGCTTCAGGTCTGATTTGACTAAACTTGTTCTTCTTAAGCTCCTGACACCCAAAGACAAGGTAAGAATTTTCCCAGTGCCAACAAACCTATTAATTTACTTTATTGTTGCACACATTAATGCCCTTGATGTAACTAGTTGTTTAAAATGCTTGTGAAACATCGTTTAGTTAATTACTTGAGTCATAAAGGAACAACTATTGTGAAAATTAATGATGGGTTAAAAGCTGTAACTGTCATTGTCAATGATTCACAAGTAAGCTTACTAAGCTTTTCCTAAAGGTGTATTACACTCCAAGGCTATAAAAACACAATTTTCAAATAAGTCATTAAAGGGACTATCCTATAGTTCTCTTCCTATGACAGTAGAAATATTTAAATAAGGTGATGTCTGAAACCTTTTCTTTGCACAAGGCTGAGGCTTAACCTAGGGGGGAGATGTGGAAAAATTCTTTCTCTGATTTATAAATATTAGTGATTTTTTAAGTATTGCTCTATTTTTTAAATGGATGCCTGATGCGATCCCTCCTCTAACATGAAAATTCTGCTCTGTGTGTGTGTGTGTGTGTGTGTGTGTGTGTGTGTGTGTGTAAGGCACTGGGAGACACCAGTTATTTTCAAAGCATGGCCTCAGACCACAGCCAGCAGTCTCACCTGGGAATTTGTATAAAAGGCAAACTTTTGGGTGTGCTGCAGAGCCAGAGAATCAGAAACTTTGAGGAGAGAGTCCAGGAGTCCGGTTTTCAACAAGCAAGGTGATTCTAAGGCACTGAAGTTTAAAAACCAGTGAGGTATGGTGTCACTCATTATTGTCAACTATTTATTACCACCTCTGTGACTAAACAGGGCTGATAGTTTCTCTTTGCAGAGTGAGATTCCACTGATTGTAACACTATGAGCTTCACAGGCTGTGCCCATGCACCCCTCAGAGTTGCAGGATGTATAAATCAAAAACAGAGATGTGTTGACAACAAAAGATTATTTACAGCTCTCCCAAACTTCCACATATTTAGCATAAAATTGGGGGAAGATCCCCTTTCTAGCATACCCTGTTTTGATCAGTATTTTTAGCCTCGGAAGAGGAGGAGCCTAGGTATAGAAGAGAATCATCTGGATTGCCAGTGAGGTGCTCTGCACAGACTTTACGTGTGCATCTGACTTTACAAAATGGGATGACCCTGCGTGGCCACCTCTACGGACTTTGATTTCCTCATCTGTAAAATGAAGGTTCAACAACTGAGTGACCTTCAGTATTCCACAAATTATACATTATTGAAGAGATTTTCCTCCTGCATTTAAATATTCCTTTGATTTTGATTCTGAGCGTATGCCAAATTTATACCAATTTTTCTAAGGGACTTCAATTCTACTTTTTTTAAGTTTATTTACTTATGTTGAGAAAAAGAGAGTCCGAGAAAGAAGGAGAGAGGGAATCCCAAGCAGGCTTCATGCTGTCAGCGCACAGCCCGACTCGGTGCTCGATCCCACAAACCCGTGAGATTGTGATCTGAGCAGAAAATCAAGAGTCCAGTGCTTAACCAACGGAGCCACCCATGCGCCCCTAAGGGAACTCTATTTTAAAGGGAGTCTTTTGTTTTTTATTTGTTTTTTTTTGTTTGTTTGTTTTTAGACTATAAGTTGAATTAGAACTAAGGATCAGCCAGCATTGATCCTTTAAGGTTCAGTACATAAGCCTAAATGTAACAATCATATTTAGGTTTGGTAACAGCAACATGACTTTATTCTGACTACCTTCACCAGCCATTTGAAAATTTATGCCATCTTCTATCATGACCTACAGGTATGAGGATGATCACCACCCTGGTTTGCCCGACTTTCCCGTTTGTGGCACTGGGAGTCCCGAGTCCCAGGATAGTTGGTCGTGCTACCAATATGTTTGCTGAGTAATACGATCTTAAGTTTTATACTTAAAACGTTCTCTGGGTTTTTTAAATTTCCAATTGGCTAAGTGGGTTCATTTGTCCCTTGGTTTAGCAGAACTTTATTTAAAAAAAAAAATTTTTTTTAACGTTTATTTATTTTTCAGACAGAGAGAGACAGAGCATGAACGGGGGAGGGTCAGAGAGAGGGAGACACAGAATCCGAAACAGGCTCCAGGCTGTCAGCACAGAGCCCGACGTGGGGCTCGAACTCACGGACCGCAAAATCATGACCTGAGCGGAAGTCGGCCGCTCAACCGACTGAGCCACCCAGGTGCCCTGGTTTAGCAGAACTTTAAACTAGACAAGGTGGGATGGAAATTTAAACCACTGTGACTCTGAAGAGTGGTTTTGTAATTATTCTGCTTGCTCACAATCTTTGATTTCAATCAGGAAACCAATAGCAACACCCAGGGAGAAAGAAAGAGACAGACTCTAACACCTTGGCCTCACCTGTCAGGTGAGTTTGCTGTCAGGAAAGGGGGACGGGGGAACCACAGCCCTCAGAAGTGAAGATGGTATTTGGAGCTGGCCCATCTTGGGTGGCCTACTCGAAGTTTCTATTTCTTAATTGAGGCACTGACAGCCAGATGCTCCAAACATTGACTTCAGCAGTAAAATTCCCAATAATATGACCGTATTATTAAAGGCAACTGTCCATTCATAGGTTTTGTCTTGGCACATGGCAGCTATTTATCTCTGCTTTCGGTAGTTTCTGAAAGTGAGGATATATTTCTTTTCCATATACTCTGACCATACAAGTAACTTTATACGTCCAATTTTCAATTACTCAAAATCTTCAGAGACTATATTCAACCGCCATAATGAAAACTTTTAAACTAACAGAAGTATTACAGAGCTTTGTGAATAGCTGGAGGAGATCCTGATAGTGGGTAATTCACAAACTATATTTCCTCGTAGCACCATACCAAGTGCTGAGTATTTTTAGTGAGGTACTGCTTCAGTTATGCTAATTTGGTGAATCATCTGATTTAAGCTTGGCATGACAACTGATAGCTGGCATGGCGGAAGTAACTTTCAATTCCGACGATAAGAGTTTTTATTGTGCTTCTTCAGGTCATTTAGCCAGTTGACTTTGGCAAGTCATTTCACCTCTCTGGGGTCCGGCCTATCATACATCAAGTAGTGAAATTAATCTTCAGTTTTGTGTCTGGATATTATAGTATGAGCTGAAAGGCAGTATAGATAATAGCATCAGTATAAACATCGGGAAATTATCAAACCTTTGAATGAGTCAAAGCCACGAAATTTAAGATTTTGTGTTCCTTTAAGAAATATAGAAGCCCCGATTTTTTAGAAGGCAAACTAATTTGATAATAATGGATGGATTTTCTTTTTTTTTTTCAAATGTTTATTTCTTTTTGAGAGCGATCCAGCATGAGCAGGGAAGGGGCAGAGAGAAAAGGAGACACAGAATCTGAAGCAGGCTCCAGGTGTCAGTACAGAGCTCGACACCTGACTCAAACTCACAAACCATGAGATCATGACCTGAGTCAAGATCAAATGCTTAACCAACCGAGCCCCACGATACCAGGTACCAGGGGGTACCAGGTACCCCCTGATTTTTCAAAGTTAATTTATTGACTCTTCTTCAAAATTGCTCTTACACGGTCAACTTGGACAGTCTTAAAATTATACGGTCAACTTGGACAGACTAGCTCTGTTATAGGATCTCTTCTAGATAGAAAGGAAAAAGACCATTGCTGATGCTCATGCACTGCATTCTGGTTCATTGGTCATTTGGTGAGTTGGTTGGTTCGTTGGCTGGTTCATTCTTCCCCAGGCCAGCGCCAATAGCTTGACCCATGGGATTTCAAACTTTGAACTCTAATTTAAGAGAGACCTTGGTATACGTGGGAGAATTTCACTCAGTTAAAATCTCGTTGGTCTGCTCCTGCCTCATTTCACCACTGCCATGTTTTAGCCTTTAATAACTTAATTGCTGTCTCTTTGTTTCAGGTTAAAGCTTCCATTTGAAGGTGCAGCCAGCCATGTTTTCACCTGGTAGGCAGGAGACTTTCCTAAGCACTTACTTACACTACAGTTTACTCTCATGTTACTAAAACTAAGCCTGAGCTTAATATGAGGTTTTTCTCACTCCCTGGATATGGGAAAAATAAGACTTAAGAAGTTTCTCTTGGGGGCTGGCCTGGGTGGGGAAGGAATAAATTCTTAGGAATGTACAGCTGACTACTTCTCAAGAACCATAGTAGCTTCAGGGATCTCTGGCACCAGATAATCCATCCCTGACTACCTTTTGTCCTATGTCTCCACTCGTGATTCACATTCTAGGTAGAGGGAACGTAATTGCCTAGCTGGGATCACATGATCACTACTGTGTTGAGAGGACTGGGGAAAACATCCTCATAGGAATCACATGGGAGTGGGGGCCTCCCGTTACTTGAACCAGGATAGGGTGGAGATGCTTTGTCAAGCTTCACATGCCCACCCCCTTCCTCAGATTCTCTAACAAAAGATGAGAGAAGAGACAAACATGCCTGATATAGAAAACCCTTGTAGGCAACCCTGGATCCCAAATCTTAGTTGTGAGCCACTGTCTTAAGTGGGGAAATGCCTTTCTTATTTCCTTCGTAGATTCTTTCCTTAATTTTGGTAGGAAAACCTTATTTGTGAATTTCAGGAAAAATACTTAGATCTTTCTTTATAGAAGACAGAGGCTAAGATAGAAGAAACTTAACATGCAGAGAAATTTTGAGGGGAGAAATGTTGAGGATGCCAACACTAGATTGTGTCCATTTCCACATTAAAGTAAGAAGGGATTCTTCAGCTGGGATTGAGGTATAGTGGGGTGAGTGGAGAATATTTGTGAAACTTACTGTTTTCAACTAGGAAAGGCCATTAGACCACTGTCTCAGGGTTAAAATGTATTGAACAACTGATTTTAGAAACATGCACTTTAATGGGCCTAATTATCTTCAGACACCTAGTGGTTAGTTGAAATCTGGGATTTTATGTTTGAAATAATTTGTTTACTTTGTTTCTGATTACAAAATTAGCATGTGTTCACTGTAAGAAATTTAGGAAATGCAAACAAAAATAGGAAAAGAAGAAAAATCTTAAAACTAAGAAGTAACTATCATTACCGTTTTGTTGTATGTCCTTTCAAGATTTTTTTCTATGCATATATTAAGATCTAAAATATCTATGTTTTTCTTTCAGTGTAACAATTACATCTCTGTTGTCAAAAAATCAGGAAATACCAAAACACATATAGAATAAAATAGACAACACTCATAATCAAACACGTCATGTCTACCTGTATTTAGGTATGTTTTCTCAAGTAAAAATAGGATTATGGTGCCCATTCTGCTTTGTAACCTGCTTTTCCAACTTCGACACACCATCTCACTTTATATAAGATATTATCCATCTTGATGCCAATGGTTCACGACCAGAAGCAGTTTTGCTCAGAGGACATTTGGCGATATTTGGAAGTGGTTTTTGATGTCACAACTGGAGGCAAGGATGGAAGCCAAGGATGTTGCTCAACATCCTACCATGAACGGGGCAACCCCGCCCCCATATCACAAAAAGAATTACCCACTCAAAATGAACATAGTGCTGAGGTTTAAAAACCCTGCTCTGTTCCCCAAGGTCTCCCCTCTTGGCAGGCATAAAAGATTCTGGGAATATTTCAGTTACAGTGGCAAACACGGTCCTTATAATCCCAATCCATCTTGAAAACACTGCCAAGAATCCTTTTTTCTTCCTGTGCAGAGACACCAAAGGGTGGAGGCAACAAAGCCTCCAAAATCGTCTACAGCACAAGTTTATATACACTGACAAGTACTTGAATTCTTGGAAGGACCAAGAGGTCTTCAGCCTCTGACATGTTCTCCAACATGGATGTTCACACTGACAAATATCGCTGACACGTGAAACTCTTCCATTACCGCTTCCCCCTTGTAACTCCACTCAGGATTGCACCCAGCTTTCACTTCTGTACCACCCATTCATTCTATCAATTTCTGAGCTCCAGGGATGTCTGAAGACCCACCTCCTTGGAGTGACAAGAAGGGCTGAGGTCCTAGAATTCCTTCCTTGGGCTATCCTTTCTCAGTGATAACCCTAACTTCCAGGTGGTTTTCTTCCAAACATGTGTCAATCACATTACACTTTGGGACCCAAACTTTGCCAGGAATTGTAAGTTTGCTTGTTATTATTTCTTATAGTTGATAGAAGGCTATAAACTTAACTCTTTTTTTTTAAATGTAAGACTTTTTTTTTTTTTCATTTGAGTCTGCTTATTTTTGAGAGGCCATTAGTTTGTTGTGATTTCATGATACTCCTCATCAGTATTAATGGTAAAATAGAATTGCATTATGTGATGAATTAAAATACTATAAATCCCTCATTAGTAAACATGCCAGATATTCAGGTTTTCACTGTTATGAACAACACTTGGACAAGCATCTTTGTCCTCACACTTTTACATAATGTCTGATTACTTCTCTGTGATAAATTTCTAAAGTGGAATTACCGATTCAAAAGTTTTTCCCATTTTTAGGTAGAGTTGTAGCAATATACAGCACTGTTTTAATAACATACAGTACAATTATAAGAATATGCAGATAGTTCTAACAATTTACAGACCCATCCAACTTGTGTGAAAGTTCTTCCTTCCCTGTAGCCTCCTCTACTCTTGAGTTTCATCCACTGTTGAAATCTTCACAAATCTATTAGTTGAAAAACATTATTTGATTGCTGGTGTGGATGTTCATAGTTTCAGTGTTCATGACCATTTGTATTTGTTGTGAAGTTTTAAAACTTTTTTCTAAGTTGATGTTTTATTTTTTAAGTTATAGGACTTCTTTGTGTTTTCTGGAAACACACACTGCAAATATTTTTTTAGAAATTACTTTTAAATTTTATTTTATAGTGTGTTTTTCTACATAGAGGTTAAAATTTGTATAGCCAGATCTACCAATCTACCAATCTTTTATAGTTTCTAGATTTTATATAATAATTAGAGTGTTAATACTCTCCTCCCATTTTACGTGAATTTTTGACAGTGGGGCGGGATATAGGGTTAAAGTATGGCTTTAAATTTTTGGCTTTGTCTTTGCTTTGTTTTGTCCTTTTCTCCCCCCACTCTTTATTTTTAAGGCTGATACTTGTCCCATGTAATTTTTGGAACACTTAGTTTTTCCTCATTGATTTTTTATGTTTATTTATTTTCAGAGAGAAAGAGACAGATCATGAGTGGGGGAGGGGCAGAAAGAGGGGGAGACAAAGATTGCGAAGCAGGCGCCAGTCTCTGAGCTGTCAGCACAGAGCTCCACACTGGGCTGGAACTCAAGAAACCATGATATCATGACCTGAGCCAAAGTGGGACACTTAACCAATTGAGCCACCCAGGCGCCCTTCCTCATTGATTCTAAGCGACCCTTTCTCTACTACTGATGTGTCTAAATACTGTGCCAGCAGTATGAGAGGCAAGCCTTTCTTCATTACTCTTGTTTTTTTATTCCCTCATACACTTGACTTTCCCCAAGCATCTTTCATGCAGAACAAAAACAAACACAAACAAACCAAAAACCCTCCACTGATTTCTCTTAAAAGTTCGAATTTTGATAAGTTTAATGGGAAACTGGTATCTTCACAGTGCTGAGTTTTCTTAAGCAGCACTTCTATTTAAATATTATGAAGGATTATTAAAAAGTCATCGTGATTGTGTAATACATTTATTGTTTAAGCAGAGATGGTAAACTGTGGTGGGCAAAATGTTCGCACATGTCAGATGTGCTCCCCTTGCTCCCAGGCCTCATTCCCTTGGTCTCCAAGCGCTCTCCATGACAAAGTTGGGGCACACATTCATTCCCTGCGGGCTCTGCTTCCTGGACAACCCAGACCAAGCCAGTAACGTCCCCACAGGAGAAGAGGAAAGGGCTTGACAGGGCATTTCACAGTAGAGAAACTTCAAATTACCAATAACCAGTCAGTGACCAGTAACACAATAAACAAAAATATACACGACGTTTTACTACTGTTTCAGGTAAATGCAACCTAGAACCACCCAAGGTATCATTATAAAGCCACCAGATGACAAACACCAACGAGTATAAGAAGATGGGAACTCTCTCTCAACGTATAGCTGCTAACACTGTACACTGATAGGGCCACTTGAGAAAACAGCTTAGCATGACTCAGAAAAGTGAAAAACTCCATACTCCATAACCCTGCAATTCTACTGTGAAGCATATATGTACAAGGACACCTGCTTGGTCATCAATGCTAGAATAGATAAGTAAAAATCATAGTTTGTCCATACGATAAAATACTACCCAGCAGGAAAAATGAATAAACTGCAACCACATGCAACAATATGAATAAATTTCACTACCAAAACATTGTGCACAAGAAAAGACGTAAAGGAGAACATATGGCAAATTGATATAAAGTTTAAAAACATGAGAAACTTAACAGCGATTTTAGGGACACATATATAGGTGATAACAAAGCAAAGCAAAAGAATGCATGTCACAGAAGGTAGGATAATGGTTATTCTTAAAGGCGAGTGAGGGGGATTGCACTCAAGGACAGTCTCAGGGCTGGCGGATTATTGGTAATATTCTTCATTCTCATTTTTAGCAATGGCAATATGTGTGTTCACGTCATTAGTGTTCTTTAAAGGTCATATAAATTTTATATGCTTTCCTGTACATGTGTTAGATTTCACAGTTTTTACTAAGAAAATGAAAGTATCCAGCCCACCAGAGTCTTCCCCAAGCAGCTCATCAGATGTGAGGCATCTGTTCCATCCACCTTCTCCTTCACACATGGAGTCAGACTTTTCAATCTTATGCAAAAGAAGGAACAATACCAAAAATAATTAATGCAAAATTCTTTGGGTAGGACATGCATGGTTTAAAGAAAGCCAATGGGCAGGGGACTCAAACCCCAAAGAAATGATCTCCTTAGCCCATAAATCCCCCAGATTTGGGGCAGACAAGATATTGTGAGTAGGATAACTCCATCTCAGTGAAATGGTTGTGAGGGCTCTGGATTCAGGTAAATCAGTCACTCCATCGTATAGCTTCTGTGGGTGCCCCCAGGAGCCCAGGGAAAATCTCTGAGATTTCAAAAATCTTTCTCCTCCAGAGGCAATTTTGGCATCTTAGACATCTTCTGTCAGGTTAAATTTATGCATGGCTTCGACCAGATAGAATAATCCAAAATATATTTTACTTCCAATATACATGAATAGAAGCCATAAGTGTTATCTTACTTGAGATTCTTAATTGCAAGCAACAGAAGCTGCCTCTGGTTTATAAAACAGAAAAGGATTTTATGAAAACGTTTTGGGATCTCACAGAATCCTTGAGAGAAATGGAGACTATATCCAAGCTAAGCTTCCAGGAACCATGTCCAAAACCCCGCAGTAGAGCTGGTCTGAGGAGTTGAGGACCATGGCCATTGCCCCCATCAATGCCACCCGCAGGACAGAACTTCAGGCTTGCCATCGTGGCCACTCCAAAAGCTGAAGGTCTCTGCAGCCACCATAGTGGGGTCCACGTGGCACTTCCTTCTTGAGTTTCTGACTCCCAAACTGAGGTCTCATATTCAATGTGTCTGACTGATAGAACTTAGATCACACAGTAGACTAAGTATAAGAGAAGCAGAGAATGAATTTTTCTGGATTCTACTGATGTACCGGGCAGCCAGAAATCATGAACAATGTCTACTTGGTGGTAGACATCCATGCTCTTTTGCTTAAAAAACTTTCTGTCTGGTATAACTTATGGAATAACAAAAATTCAGTTACTGCCAATTTCTAAGTACATGATTGATGATATTTTTAACTCTCCAGAAAAAGCATGAAATTTCACCATCTGTTTTGCTCTTTTGTCCCTTGTGGGCAATAAATTTCCCAGAGTCCCCATGATTCAGAGGCGACAGAGGTGGGGTCTTTTTTCTGAGTCTGTATGCATACTTCGTATCCATTTTCATATCACTCAGAAGGGGTTTAGTAACTAGAAATGTCTGATTGAAACCTTTTTGAAGGAAGGAGTCCATGTACAAGAGCCCTGCAGTGGTGAGAATCCATGTTTAGGTGGTTCTAAAACCCTGGAGGCTCAAGGTAAGGGCTGGTGGAGAATGGTCGCAGGCTGGATTGGAGGCCAACTTCATGGCTGACATCCATGCCGCTCCCTTACAAGCTGCTGTGTTTTGAAGCTGTCGTGCAAGAATTTCTGCTTTGTTGGAGAGGGATTTAAGATGTAAAAGGCAAACTCCTCTTTTCTATTCCAGTTTGTAATTTGAGACATTTGCTTTCTACACTGGGACCTTCAGCTTCAGAGGACACCGTCTCTGCACATTTAAAATCTATTTTTACGTAAGAATCTAAGATACCTGGTGGGGGCAACGGGGGTCAGTGGCAGGGAGAAGGGAGAGAAAGCTGCCGGGATTTTTTTTTTCTTTTACTTTAAACAACTTAAAGCAATTTTCTCCATTTTTTTTCTTGGTATATTATTACTTCATTACTTTTTTTAACCTTAGAAATTGCAGTTCAGAGGTTATCATCGGCCCAAGTTTTAAAGATGGTTTCATAATAGAACTTGAGCTACATGGGACAAATTTTGCTTTATTTTCTATCTCAACTTATGAAACACTTAAGGAAGAAGCTTTGAGTTTTGGGAGCTCTTTACATTCTGTAGTGTCTGATTTATAGGGCTGGTTGGATCAGGGTGAACTTAAATGAGTGGTTGAGAATACTTGTGGCACGGACAAGACCACATGCACACTGTGGCACCTGGGACTGAGATTAGCGAAGGTCTGGATGCAGTAAGAGAGAAGGGCTGAGGGAGTTAGCGTTCGGAGGGTATCTATGGTAGGTACCCTGCCACTCATTTTCCTGAGAGAACCTAGCTCTGTCCTCTTTTCAGAACACTGAGATGCAATGTCAGTGTTTATTGGATGTCACAGGGAAGCAGAGGGCTTCATTATGTTCTTATGTTCTCCCCCTTATGTTCTTTAAAAATAATATTGAGTCATTCACTTTCCAAACAGAAATGAGAAAATGTATCACCTAAAGAGATTATCCATGAAAGAGGAGTTGGGAGCTGGTAGAAGCTTCTGTTCAGAAGAATTTTAAGGGAGGCAGCTACCAAAGGAACTAATGAATTAATGAGTAGAATGTGAAGAGTTCAAAAATAGATCCTGTAATATATGGGAATTTAATACATGGTAAAGCCACCATTCCAATTCGTTAGGAAATAATGGATGTTTTAGTTAATTCAGTTGGCCTATCCATCCGGAAAAAATAAAAGTAGACCTCTTCCTCACACCATATGTAAACAAAGTGTAAATATAAATTTAAACAAGCAAAGCCGGGGCACCTGAGTGGATGAGTAGGTTAAGGGTCCAGCTTTGGCTCAGGTCATGATCTCACAGTTCCTGAGTTGAGCAGGGCATCTGGCTCTGTGCTGACACCTCAGAGCCTGGAGGCCTCCTTCAAATTCTGTGTCTTGCCCCTCCCCCACTCATGCTCTTTCTCTCTCTTTCTCTCTCTCTCTCTCTCTCACACACACACACACAAATAAAATGTTAAAAAAATAAACATATAAATGTAAATATGTAAATGTAAGCACATAGATTAATGATCTGCTGTTCTTAATATAAAAGTATAAGAGGAAAGTATAGGACAGACACTACATGAATAATTTAAGGGTGGTTAAGGAACATCTTAAGTAACAAAAAAAACTAAATATCATAAAAGAAGAAGTTGACCAATGTACATCAAAATGAAAAACTGCATAGCAAAGATGCAATAAACAGGTTTGTTTTTTTTTTAAAAACTAGACTGGGAGAAATTATTTGCCACCATATGGTCAATATCTCTGGTATATTAATAGCTATAACGTATTAATAAAATTTAAAAATTAGTAAAATATATACAAGTAGTGATGAAACCTATGGAAACATGCTCAATAGCACTCTAGCTTGCCAAATTAACACAAGATCCAATTTTCACAAGGAAAAAAAAAGCAAGTTATAGTTTTGTTGTTCTGTTTTGTTTTTTGTTTTTGTTTTTTTTACTATATTTGTAGTATTAGGTATTTTCAAGAAATTAAGCAAGGAAGAAAAAAAAGGAAGGACCTATCTGCAAGCATATATATGTTTTGGAAGATACACATCAAAATGTTAATTACCTCAGGGTCTGAGAAAGATACTAAGCCAAAAGAAAAGAAATTTAACTTTTCTTTTCACATATCTTTGTAACATTTTATATACCCTGATGAGAACTCATTATTTTTGTGATTTAAAAAAATAATCCAACAATGAAGCACTACCTTAAAATTAAATGAGTGACTTCCCTTATGTTCATCTGTTTTGTCTCTTAAAGTCCTCATATGAGTGAAGTCATATGATTTTTGTCTTTCTCTGACTAATTTCACTTACCATAGTACCCTCCAGTTCCATCCATGTAGTTGCAAATGGCAACATTTCATTCTTTTTGATTGCCAAGTAATACTCCATTGTGTATATGTGTGTGTGTATACCACATTTTCTTTATCCATCCATCCATCAATGAACATTTGGGCTCTTTCCATACTTTGGCTATTGTTGATAGTGTGTGTGTGTGTGTGTGTGTGTGTGTATACCACATTTTCTTTATCCATCCATCCATCAATGAACATTTGGGCTCTTTCCATACTTTGGCTATTGTTGATAGTGCTGCTATAAACATGGGGGTGCATGTGTCCTTTTGAAACAGCACACCTGTATCTCATGGATAAATGCCTAGTGCAATTGCTGGGTCGTAGAGTAGGATGTAAATTTCAAAAAAAATAAAAAATAAAAAATTAAATTAAATTAAATTAAATTAAATTAAATGAATGAGTGACTATTTTGATGGATTAGGAAATATAAGGACTCAAGAAAAAACTGCAGACTTTGGTCTGGTCAATTGATCAACTATGGTATTCCATTCATTGAGATAAAAGCATTTCTACTGACAAGAAATGAATATATTTTTTTAACGTTTATTTATTTTTGAGACAGAGAGAGACAGAGCATGAATGGGGAAGGGTCAGAGAGAGAGGGAGACACAGAATCTGAAACAGGCTCCAGGCTCTGAGCGGTCAGCACAGAGCCCTATGCGGGGCTCAAACTCACGGACCACGAGATCATGACCTGAGCTGAAGTCAGACGCTTAACCAACTGAGCCACCCAGGTGTCCCAAGAAATGAATATTTTTACATAATAAATTCTTGTTTATTTATACCAAGGAGATACATCAATATACAAGCTAAGATTCAAGAAATATTACTTTATTTTTTTCAAATGAAAGTAATTTTGAACCTGAGTTTTTCTATCACATGAGGCTAATGAGGCATTCTAGCTTCATAATTGGACCCTGTCCCCATCCAAGTTCACACCAGACACCTGAAAAATGACAGGGCTTCCAGAACTTTAAGGAGGAAAGGAGGCCTGAACTTGAAGACAGAAGATGACTTTGGGCATGTTGACGCAACTCTCTGAGCCTTGATTTCCTCATCTATAAAATAAGGTTGATATCATTTGTTCTTCATGGCTCACAGAGGTGTCATGGGATCACTGCTTTTTAACTCGAGGCCTGTTGCTTTCATGAACCTGTTAAAATGACCCATTCTGAAGCCAATGGTGATCTAGGATTTGGTTGAATGGCTTGCCAACTGGACTGAATGAAGAAAGCCAAGTCTTTGAGCGGATAATATGTTTATGATTAAGAGATTTTTGAGCATTGGACAGATATTAAGGCGAGGGAATATAGGGGTGATTTGGGATTCAGATATCAGAAAATTGTATCATCAGAACACTCAACAGACCTTCTTTGGAACTAAAATCTCTTACTATCCAGGTCAATGCTTCCTACAACAAAACTGTTGTATGGGATGATTTATTTTTAAAAGACAAAAAATTATAAATGAAATGATCTTGATATTTTTGCTTGTCACATAAAAATTCTTGCAGAATTACTAAAGACTTCATTTAAAATTTCTTGGATAGCTCTTTAGAGAGATGTTTATCATGTAAATCTTTCACCCCAAAATCTAAGAAAATGAAGTGATTTATGAAATGTTCAATGAATGTCTGTAATATCAGTGGCTGTGTTTATAACTATAATTCAGTACAATTTCCCTGGTCTCAGTAAGCATTTTCTGGACTAGGGGTACCTGGTACTGACAGTATTTCAATAGTGCTTTGCTTAATTGGTAGTGGTGATGTCAGGGAAGGTTTACATATTGGTTAGGAAATATGAACCCTGATTTTATCCTAAACTCACCAACCATTAGCTGTGGTCATTGGACCAGTGACTCTTCCTAGGTCTTTGTTTTCCCTTATGGTAAATAAGGCAATTCTACAACCTGAGATTCAGATCATTATTTTTTGCTATAACATGATGATAGAAGGTACCGACTGGCGGATGGATTTTTACTTTTAAGTTGATTTTCTAGATGTTTCACTTTTTGTTTCTGAGAAACTTGCAATTTACGGATATCATAATTTGACTTCAGTATCAATGAAATGTAATTATGTATTGTGTGTGTTAGGAAATTGTTGCTTTGAAACTGAAATTAAACCAATTATAATAATGATTGACATCTACTCTTATTAGTAATGATTAAGAATGAGGATAGCTAAAATAGGCTTTAGATTACATAGAAATTCTAACCGACAAGTGGTAACCTCACTTGATGCTCCCTCATCCATTGTGACACACTAGTGCAAGGGTCAGTAAACTAGGCCCCAAGGGTCAAATCTAATATGCTACCTGATTTTGTAAACAAAGTTTTATTGGAACACAGCCACGTTCATCTTTTTTAAGTTTTTGTTTGTTTGTTTGTTTTATTTTGTGGGGGGAAAGAGGGACCAAGAGAAAGAGGGAGAGAGAGAATCCCAACCAGGCTCCACACCATCAGCACAGAGCCTGATGTAGGGCTCAAACTCACGAACTATGAGATCATGACCTGAGCCAAAATCAAGAGTCAGATGCTCAACCAACTGAGCCACGTAGGCACCCCCACGTTCATTTCTTTGTATATTGTTTATAGCTGCATTCATACTACATCAGCAAACTTAAGTAAATGAGACCGAAACCTAATAGCCTACAAAACCTAAAATAGTTATTATCTGGCCTTTTACAAAAAAAAAAGTTTGCCAATCCCTGCACGAATGTATCGCTCATCTTAGTTGGAAGGCCTGCTCTGTAGGGGAAAGTCTGTATCCCTTGGGCTGGCATTTAGGGCCTGACTTACCTAGCCAAATGACTTTCCGTTTTTCTCTTCCATGAAGCCTCTATTCTAACCAAGACAGCCCAGTCTCTTTTCTACTTCTTACAGATGAAATGTCCTCCCTCTTACCCTCTCCCAGCCCCAGAATACAGTTAGTTAGCACAATGGCCTTAAATAATCCATAGTGATGTAAATCCTTGCCTTTCCAAGTGTGGCCCACAAACCAGCAGCATTGACATCATCTGGGTGCTTGCTATAATTACATAATCTCAGGCCACAATGCAGACTGACTGAATCAGAATCTTTATTTTAACAAGATCCTCAGACAAATTGAGACACTGATCCGGAACAGTGCTATCCACTGGAACTTTCTATGGTGATGGAAATGTTCTCTCTCTGCAATGTCCAATATGTAGCCACCAGCCACATGTGACTGCCAAGCAATGGTGGCTAGTGCAAATCCTACTCAATTTTTAATTTTACTTTATTTAAATTAATTTAAATTTATAAAACCACATTCAGCTGGTAGGCTACCATGTTGTAGAGCACAGCTCTACATTGTGCTCTTGGAAAAGAATCCCAGGCGGGACGCTTGTAGATCACTCCCATAAGCCTCCAAAGTGACCTGGAACATTCCACCACTAGTCTGAGACTAGAAGAAAATATATCTTAGGGGACCTCCAGTAAGATCCTTATGGGGTTATATGACTGGAGAGCTATATGTCCCAAAAGCCTGAGATAGGCAGGGACATTGACTATGTGGAAACTCAAAGGCTAAATCCTTCCAAGGCAACTGTTGAGCCAAGTAGCAGCTGAGACATGGGGAGGATTGGGCCTAAGGATCTATCCCAGGAGGGTCATGAGGAGAGGCATTAACCTCCAACAAGCTGGTGTATTCAACTGAGAGAGCCAGGCCACAAGTCAAAATCTTATAGGCTCAGGCCTGACTCTTCCCTTATCCAAACCACAGGCCTTAGGACCAGAGGGCTCCAACCACAAGGACCTTTTAGGCTATCTTCTGCAATATTTTTACGCATAGTTGCTATTGATTAGGCCCTTAGATGGTAAGGAACTTACACGTGGGTATGCAGGGAGTCAGTGGCAAAGTGAGGGGTCAACCTAGGTCACCTTTTCACAATCTCATAGAACAGATTTCCAACTTAAGAGAGAGGAAAAGCCCTCTCTGCCCCCATCTGGCTCAGAGTCTATGTCCTCACTGAGAGTGGGATCCGCACCCCCACCTTATCCCCAGTGCTCAGAGGCTCACACACTTACGTTCATGGTCTGGGAGCTGCTACTGAAGAAAGCTGAGACATGCTCGAAGGTGCCTGATTCTTATCTCTCTTGGCTCAGACTCCACTTCCCAGAAGAGCTATGCCTGTCATTAGTCCAATATATTTGTTCATTAGGGCTTCCCTAACAAATTACCACAAGCTTCTTGGCTTAAAACAACAACAATTTATTCTCTCACAGTTCTGGAAGCCAAAAGTCTGAAATGAAAGCCTGTGCTCCCTCTGAAGTCTCTACAGAAGAATCCTCCCTTGCGTCTCCCAGCTTCTGGTGGCCCCTGGTGTTCTTTGGCTTGTGACAGCCTAGCTTCAATCTCTGCCTTCAACTTGTCATGGTCTTCTTCCCTCTGAACCTCTGTGTTTTCTCCTTCTCTGTCTCTTAAAGAACATCTGTTGTCATTGGGTTTAGGACCCATCACAATCCAAGATGGTCTCATCTTGCGATCTTTGCCTTACTTACATTGGCCAAGATCCTATTTCCAAATAAGAGCACATTCACAAGTACCAGAGTTTAGGATTTGGACGTGTCTTTTGGGGGCCACTATTCAACCCACTATACCTAGTGTCCATGTTCCTTTCCAGAAAGCCTCAGTTCCTTTCCTTCTGTGGGTTTCATCCTCTTCCTCTCCTGGTATTGTCCTATCTGTCTTCCAAATGTATTGCAGAGGCTCAACAAGGCTTGTTCCTTGGAGCAGAGAGGAAGAGCCCCTTAAAGAGGTCTCTGAATGATAGGGTTTCACTATATATTCTGGAGGCTTGGAAACCTCTGGGGTTCTGCCTCCTTTCTCCCGACTCTGTCTCCCTGACTTTTCCTTCCATGGCATGAAGAAAGGACACCCCCTTCAATTGCCCCATCAGTTTGGTCCCAGTCCTACAGTGCTCACTCAGAATGCTCCTATACCCAACAGGAGAATGCCTAAAGAGTGCATCACATTCACCAATCAATATATTAGATGCTTTCTCATTGTCTCCTACCAGCAGGCTCTCCATTAAAATCAAATCTTCAGCTCCTAGAGGAGGGGTAGGTCTGGGTCCGGTATATGTAGTTCATGATTGGACTGGACTTAGACACCTGGCATGGCGAAACATCCATGGATGAGGTTGAGCTGGTCAGAGTCCTTCCAAGAAAATATGAAATAAGAAGCCTAGAGACTGTGCAGATTGGGTGGGGATGGGCACTGCTGGTGGCTGTGATCTGAATCATTCTGAATTGGTGATCATGTTGGGTGACAGCCATGTTGGGCTGTTTGCAAGCAGAGGAAGTTTGCCCAGACCAGGGCTGAGATGCAGAGAGCTATAGACATGAGACCACTCAGTCTGAGAGTGCAAGAGTGAAAGAGAAAGAGACGCCTAATACCTTTTCACTTTACTCCCTTCCTACACTTCATTTTTGAATGTCTATTATTTTACTATAAACCTCCTTTTATTTTTTTTATTTTTTATTTATTTTTGGGACAGAGAGAGACAGAGCATGAACGGGAGAGGGGCAGAGAGAGAGGGAGACACAGAATCGGAAACAGGCTCCAGGCTCCGAGCCATCAGCCCAGAGCCTGACGCGGGGCTTGAACTCACGGACCGCGAGATCGTGACCTGGCTGAAGTCGGACGCTTAACCGACTGCGCTGCCCAGGCGCCCCTATAAACCTCCTTTTAATTCAAACAAGCTTAAGTGGGATTTGGCCTTTTATAATCAATAAACAACTAAAATCATTTCTGGCTTATAATCTGTTACCTTGTAAAGATCAGCCAAATAGGAAGAACATCTCATAAGAAAGAAACATTCAATTAATTGTTATTGAAAGAATAAGCAACAACAACAAAAAAAAAGAGGCTCCAATGAGCAAAGTGTTCTTGTGCTGTTGTAATTTAACAAATTGGCATCATGATTTATAAATTAAATTGTTTGTGAGTTTTGTCAATACAAATTATTCTGCCCCCTCAGGAGCCTCATCATTTGTGGATGAGTTGATAAAGTTGTGTTTCTGAATCTGAAATTTGAGGTGACAGCCGCAACAATCACAGGATCTTGATTAAGCATCTTGGCGGCTCCACACATTCTTACTACATCTGCCATCCGAGGCTCTGCCAAAGACAGAAAATGAAAACGGGAAGGATGGAAAAACAGCATTGTGCTTGATCTCAGACGAAACTGACCTACCTAAGGCTCAGATTTAGACTTTTACATTCGGGTAATTGTTCGTGTCTTGAGGATACACTAGTGATAAGATGCCCTTTTGCCTTTCAACATCCTTCTCGTCTCCCTGTCCAGACATAAGGGAGGATAAGAGAGATTCAAAGGAGATAGCCAACGTGGTAATGAGAGGCATAAAACGGTGTATATTGTCCATGTTTTATGAAGTTGGGAATGTCAGAGGAAAATGGGTCTTAAAAATGTTTGTTTTCTATAAAGTTAAAACGCATGTGGAAAAAATGCAAAAATGTCACCTTTTTGTGCCCTGTTTTCAAAGTTCACATATTAGGCAAGTTGTGGCAGGCAGGGGGGTGGGGGGGGGGGGAAGGGCTTGATACCTCGGTGCCAGCTTTTTCAATGTGACATTATGTAACCAAGTAAAATACGTTAAGCTTTCAACATCATGGCAAACGTGTAAAACTTCAGAGAATTTGCTAAGCCTTAAATAAATCTTCTATTTTTAGCCTAACTGCTATAATTGAATTTTCTTTTCCCTTTCTCACTCAATAGTTATGAGCATCTTTCTCTGAAAATTCTTTGATCTCACTGGAAGTCTTAAGAATTGTGAATTGATGAGAAAAGCAAAGACTTAAAAATCCTAAAGACGTGGGTTCAAATCTTAGCCTTAAACTGAATGCCAATTTCTGGATATGCAAAATTATCATGGCAAAGCCTACTTACTGATGTGATCAGGAAAAAGAACTACAGTAGCATTTAACTGTTCTTCTCAACCGTGTGCTCTCATAAAAACCAACTTTTAAAATATAGGAATGCCCAGGTCCTCTTCTAGCCCAGCTGACTCAGAATCTGTGAGAGTGGGGTCTGGACGTCAATATATTTTTTTAAATGCTTCAGTTTTTAAAACCTGTAAGCACCCATCACAAAGCAAAAGCAAACACCCAGTCTTTAAATCGCTGTTAACTTGAGATTTTTAGGACGAAAAACAAGTGTGTGTGTATGTGTGTGTACTTCATAATTAGCTAACCGACAGTGCAGAAGTAGACTCGTAGTGAAGTGTGAGTAGCTTACCCAACCACATGTTCAGTTAGTAGGATTACATTAGGTAGTAATTTCAATGGACACTGGATATAATTAATAGTTCCTGTTTAATTCCCCTAAAGTTACAACAGGAAAGGAGGACTTTAGGACAGAGTCTTGATTAAAGGACAATACATGGGGTTAAACCTCTATGGATACTTCATTTCCATTGAGGTCATGGGGCATATTTCTTTACTAAATGTGGGATCCTCTTAGCACACCATGGATGGCCAGCTTAAAACTTAGGCAGTTTGAGCATAGGTGGATCTTTGATTCTGTAAACGAGGTTGAAAATATCGACAGCCCCGTTAGACATCCAATAAAAGTTTGATGCGGTTTTCTTCCCAATGGTCTTCGGCATATTCTAAACTAGCAGATAAACTCATGATGGACCTGACATGTGTCAGCCATGACCTTTTAGCATAGTAACTCATTGCCAGAACTGCAGTCTGGGTTTACGGTTTCTCTGAAATGTGAAGACCTCCAGTTTGGCAATGTGCCCCAAGTAGACAGATGACACAATAGGTAACTGAACTGTGAGTCTTAATGAAGAAACTCTTCTTTTGATTACAGAAAGAAATTAAAATTAAATGCAGTATGTTAGAACTCTCTGCTCATCTCCAATAATATACCATGTATTGAGAGTATCAAGTTTTAGGTGTTGCTGGGATTTTGTTTGTGTTCTCTTTCTCCTTCTCTCCCTCTTTCTCTCTCTCACTTTTACCAAACCGATAGTTCTTTCCTTTTAACACCGACAATAAAAAGCACACTCACTCTCTTCAGGAATATTGAGCTTCTGCCTGTGCTTTGGCATAAGCATGATTCAAGAGCAAAGCACAGGCTTAACACTCACCCATGTCCTGCACACCAAATGTGATTCACAAAATTCTTTTTTGAATCTCGAAAACTTTTAAATGAAATTCAAAAGCAAAGTTTATAGCTAGCAGTATTCATCCCCTACTAACAGCTAATCAGCATAAATACACATAGACTTGTTTAATCCAACTGAAGAAACATTCAGTTTCATAAATCGATCTATTGTCATCACTCAAGGGAAATAAAATACCAGAGTTGGAATTTTCTAAAACAAATAGTTTTACAATTGCAGTTGCTAGGATAAGATTGTGTTTATATAGTAGCTCATTATCTCAAAGCACTTGGCAAATTATTTTACAGCTTTCTTAGTGAATGGATTTGATTAAAAACTCACTGTGGTGATAAACACTTAGTATTATTCCCACATTTGTTTACTAAAGGTGTTACCAGCAAATTACCTAATTGAAACCCCTGTTACTCTCTAAACATTTTCTGCGTGTTGACCTTTATCCCAGCACTTGTAAAATGATTCCACTCTCATGAGTAGTATGTCAATTGCTCAAGAGGGGAAGGGCAGTAGAAAGGAAGGGAGGAAGGAAGAAAGGGAGGGAGGGAGGGAGAGAGAGAGAGAGAGAGAGAGGAAGAGAGACAGACAGACAAAAAGAAAGAAAGATAGTTGCTGGGGTGCCTAGATGGCTCAGCCAGTTAAGCATCTGACTCTTGATCTCAGCTCAGGTCATGATCTCCGGGTTCATGAGTTCGAGCCCCATGTCGGGGTCTGCATTAACATTGTGGGCAGCACAGAGCCTGCTTGGAATTCTCTCTCTCTCTCTCTCTCTCTCTCTGCCCCTATCCCACTCATTCTCTCTCTCAAAATAAGTAATATAAACTTAAATTTTTTAAAAAAATTTAAAAAATAAAGCAGAATGACAACCAAAATGGTTGAATTTTCTCAGTAACCACTTCCAATCTAAACTTGTTAAAATATCTCTAACCCTGTAAGCTATTTAATGGACTTATTTTCAGAAAACACTTTTCTTCCTTACATCCCTCTCCATTCAACTTCTCTCTCTTTAGCCCCTACCTGGTATCATCTCTCAGTGTTTTATACTACCTTCTTCCTACATTTAAGGCTTTTTGCTGCCATTTTCCTGATTTTTATTCAACAGCTCCCATTACTAAGTCCTCTTGGCTTCATTATTTAACCATCAGTAAGTGACATAATTGGTAGGTGATCAAACATAAATTCAAGGTCCAGTTGATAATGATGTATCAGCCTTAGTGATGAACTCCTGAGTTCACTGGGCCAAATTCTTGCTATTAAGATATTCAAACCCATAGTAGCTTGCAGGCATTTCTAAGACATAGGCATTAATAATCTTGTGTGATCAAAAGGTGAAAATCTTGCTATTTGTAAGCATAAGCAAAACATTTTTAAGAAAACACATGGTGCACTGACAAAGGTCAGGCACTGTACTGAGGTGGGGAAACAGTAGTGGGTGAGAAAGAATCTTCTCTCATGAAGTTAGCAACTAATTATAAAAGACATACTTTAATAAGGAATAACATAGGATTTTTTAATTAAATTGGAAAGTTATGGGGAATACTACGAAAGTGACTGAGTGCTATGAGAATAATTGAAGGGCCTCACCTACTCTAGGTATCATGCAAAGTCGCCTAAGAAATTAACAGGTAGGCTAAATCCTAGAGTGTGGTTAACCAAAGTGAAAAGGGAGAAAAGAAGCATTCCAAACGAAGGGAATAGCAAGGCCTGAGATCCTGAGGCTGAGTGGAGCTTAGTAAGTTAGACACATCACAAGAAAGCCCACACACCTTGAGTAAAGAAAGCTCAAGATGACACAAACTGGGGATCTAGACAGGGGTAGGATCTGACAGTTCCTAAGTGGGCATCCAAGGCAGGATTTTAGGTAGAGAAACGAGGTGATAAGATTTGGATTTTAGGAACACTCTGGTTGCTTTGGGGAAAATGGATTGGTGGTGGCCGAGGGCAAGGGTAGAAACAAGGAGACTGGTTAGGATGCTACTGAAATCCAGAAAGGAAATGATGAATTGGACTAGGGTGGGGACTGTGGAAACCAGCAGAAGTAGGAGGACTCAGGATGTATCAGGAAATGGTATCAGGTATATTTCTAGGAAACATTTGCTGACGACAAATGGTTGATTCTACTAATTCCACTTTCTAAATATATCCCAAATCTGTGCTATATATAAATCCTAAATCTTCTCGTTTGTATGTTCGTGCATGTGCACATATGCATCTGAGGCAGGGAGGGAGAGCTGGCACATGAGGAGTCACTGAGGTAATTATTTAACTTTGCTGTAAGCCATGGCTATTATCTCCAATATTAGCTCTAGACTTCTATCTTGAGAAGCTTACTGGTCTTGGGGCACTCGGGTGGCTCAGTTGGTTAAGCCCCCAACTCTTGATTTTGGCTCAGGTCATGATCTCATGGTTCCTGAGATGGAGTCCCATGATGGACTCTGCTGACAGCGAGGAGCCTGCTTGGGATTCTCTCTCTCCCTCTTTGTCTCTTCCCCTCCCCCGGTCATGTGCACTTGCTCTCTCTCTCTCTCTCTCTCAAAATAAATAAACTTTAAAAAAAGAAGCTTATTGGACACTAGGGGACTCTAATGGGAAGATGACTGGACATTGGATGGATAACTGCACCCAATTACATTACTAACACTGGAAAAAAAATAATAACGGCAGCATGTATTCTATTGCCCATGGTGGCATTACATTTGTATAAAAGGAGCAAACAGTATACATAAATGCAATATTCTTATCTAACATGATTGAAAATGAAGTACACTGTTTTATCAAAGACAGATCAAATATAGATTACTAGCTTACCAAAAATGGACACATGACAACATTTTGAAACGTAAGTGTTCCTGGGAGATAGAAGAACATAAAGATATCTATTTCTCACCATTTGACCTTGGAAAAATTAAATTAACCCCCCTGAACAGCATTGGTTTCATCCGTAACATGGGGATAATACAACCCACTTCATAGAATTCTGCTGTTACTTAAATATATTACATTAGAAACTATATTAAAGCTTTTGCCATGCAGTAGGCATAAAAGAAATGTAGCTAAGACATTTATCCCATCATGATTGCAGATATTAATTATTCTGTTATAATTTTTCAGACTGGCTGAGAGTTCTAGTTGGCCAAACGCTGGATCATCCAGCTTTCACCATATGTGTTTTTTTTTTTCTTTTTTTTTTTTTTTTTTTCAACGTTTATTTTTTATTTTTTGGGACAGAGAGAGACAGAGCATGAACGGGGGAGGGACAGAGAGAGAGGGAGACACAGAATCGGAAACAGGCTCCAGGCTCTGAGCCATCAGCCCAGAGCCTGACGCGGGGCTCGAACTCACGGACCGTGAGATCGTGACCTGGCTGAAGTTGGATGCTTAACCGACTGCGCCACCCAGGCGCCCCTCACCATATGTGTTTTTAATGCTGACTGTGGTATTTGGAAATGACTAACTTTGGAAAATTAGAAACTTGGCTGTTTAAAGTCAAGTTTGTGGTACATGTTGTGATCTCTGGTATATGCATACACCCTGCTAAACAATCCTTAGAATTCCTATTTCCATCTTTGCATTTTTAGTCAATGTGAAAAGCTACCAAATATTACCAATTTATGGAGCTTGTATAATGCCAAAAAGTTTCCACCAGAAATTATGCCACTGAATTACGCCACATTTCAAATGTTATGTTGAAATGATGTAACAGTCTGAACAAAAAATTTTCAGAGCTTATTACTATAATGCAAAGTTCATGTATGTATAATTCATATATCACTAGTCTGCTTAGACAGTCAAGATGACAGCTTAGGAGAGTTTAAGTTAACTGTGTAATAATGTACTCTCACTTTATATATACACGCAAACTTAAAAGTATATCTCTTTGGCTCTGCAGTTATTAAACTTATTATCTCATGCAATTGCTAAATTGTTACATTATGATTATCTTAATATTTTATTTATAGAAATTAAAACAATAATCAAAACTTATATTGGATATTTGTATTCTGAAGTTTGGATGTTTGATGTCAGATTCAAGTAAAAAGGTACATTTTTGAGATAGAAAAATGCATAAAGACTTGTGGATAGCCTTTAAAATAAATTTCTGTTGTATCACTTCTTCATGCTTTACTGTAAAAATGCCATTCCCACTCTTTTGACTATAGATAACATACCGTATAATAAAGAATAATATAATCAATTTTTTGAAATTTTAAAATTTATTTTGAGGAAGAGAGCTAGAGAAGAGGGGCAGAGAGAGAGAGGGAGAGAGAAAATCCCAAGCAGGCTCCACGCTGACAGTGCAGAGCCCAACATGGGGCTCAATCCCATGAACCGCAATATTATGACCTAAGCCAAAATCAAGGGTCAGATGCTTAACCAACTGAGCCACCCAGGCACTCAGGGCAGGTAGAAATATTTTGAGACACATAGGTAACTATCCAGTTCTGGAGAATATCTTGTCTTCTCCTGGAATCTGTGTGAATTTTCATCATCTTCAGGCTTGAACTGGCTACCTTCTTCCTCTAAGCTCAACTGACATACATACTCTATTCCCTAGACTTCAGATATTATCTTTATAAGGATAAAACCCAAATCTCTATTTCTAGATTTAGCTTTCAATATGTTCCAGTCTCCAGTTTCTTAATACCTACTGAACATTTCCAAATAGGTATCATGGGGCGTCTCAAGCTCAATATGTCTAAAATGGAATACTTTCCCTCCCATATCATCTTAATTTCTATTAATGGTGTATCAATTTTACAGGTAACCCAGCTCAAGATTACATACTTATCATTGATCTTTCCCTTTTATCTTCCATATACATTCAAATGCCAAGAGCGTTAATGAAGTGAAACATATCAAAGACAGAAAAATACCACCCCAGTGAACTCTGGTCTGGCCAGACTCTTTGTGGAATAATATATCTGATTCTAGGTACCTTATATTTGGTAGCATATTGACAAATGAAAAGGCATCTAGAAAATGGTGAATGTTCAGAAATTATATGGGAAAACAAGATGTTTGTCACAGAGTAGAGAAAATACAAGGGTATATTGCAGTTTATGAGATATAAAATTTAGCTGTAACAGCAATGGCCAAGATGCATATTTTTATTTTTTTTAAGTTGATGTATTTATTTTGAGAGAGAGAGAGAGATTGAGAGAGAGCATGAGTGGAGGAGGGGCAGACAGAGAGGGAGAGAGTGAGAAATCCAAGCAGGCATGGAGCCCGACACGAGGCTCAAACTCTTGAACCGTGAGATCATGACCTGAGCCAAAATCAAGACTCGTATGCTTAAACTACATCCTTAAGATGCAAATTTTTAAAAGAAATAGCTAGACTGGTTATGAGATACATGGCCCTTTACCCAGACTGTGAATTTTAAAAAGCTAGATTGTTGCATGAGGAGGGATAACATGTGAAGCAATTTCTTTGGAGAGAGCTATCCTGCCAGTTTCAGTCCCCTCATTCCAAACCCAAGCCTAATGTGCAGACCTCCATACCTCTGTGGGGAGAGCTCTATATGCATTTCCTACATCTAGAAGATAGAGGGACTTGTGCCTGTCATTTGGAAAGTTTACAGCGCTCTACAACAGTCCAGCAAATGGCTGTCTAGGAAATACCTGTATCTGTGTCAATAAGAAGGTCAAAGGGACTAGATGAATTACCTTTGGAAACTGAACCTGAAGTTATTTTGAAAGGTATTGTCACAGAGGGGGTGGCCCATCAGGATGAGAGCCACCAGTACTAAAAGATAATGATGTGTACCATCAGGCACTATACAGTAAAATCTTGGATTGTGAGTAACTTGTTCTGTGAGTGTTCCACAAGATGAGCAAACATTTCTAATAAATTTTAACTTGATAATTGAGCGATGTCTTGCAATATGAGTGGCACATGAGGCCAAACATCACATGATCACAACTGAAAGCCAATGGTTTTTGGCTCCCTTTGATATAAAAGTGTTCTGGATCACAAGCATGCTTCCAGAAAGAATTGTGCTTGCAAAGAAAGGTTTTACTATACTTGAAAGAGTTAACTGAATTAAAGAAATTGCATAAACTAGCTACATTAAAGGAATCTCAGTGAGTGGACCCAAAAGGGAATCTCTAAATGCTTGTTACTCCAAGCAAGCAAGGTCCATAGTCTAATACCACCAGTATAACCTGGGAGCTTATTAGAAATGCAGAATCTCAGATTTCACTCCAGGCCTACCTAATCAGCATCTTCATTTTAATGAGATCTGCATGTAATTCACTGCACTTGAGACTTAAAAGCGAGGGCAGGGTGGTACCAGTGAGGTAGGCACTTTGCTGTTCCCTCTCAAATTCTTTTCCTCTCCCTGCTTAGAGCTGGAGACAGCAGTTACAGAATTGAGAAGATGAGCAAGAACAGAGCAGAAAAGCCTGCCACCCAATGCAGAAGGCAGAAGGGTGGAGGCCAGGAAGAAGATTTGCTTCCAACGAATACTGAAGGATCAGTGAATATATTGATTAGACACTACACCACAGGATTGGGTCTGTATTTATAACTTACAGTGTCTATAGAATATTTTATTTCCTGGGGTGCCTAGGTGGTTCAGTTGGTTGAATATCCGAGTCTTGATTTCTGCTTATGATCTCACGGTTCATGGGTTCAAGCCCCACGTCAGGCTCATCGCTGACAGCACAGAGATTGCTTGAGGTTCTCTCTCTCTCTCTCTCTCTCTCTCTCAAAATAAATAATAAAATAAACATTTTTTAAAAAAGAAGGTTTTATTTCCTGAGATTCACAAGCAATGTCATGGGACTCTTCTGGCAGGGGTGGAGCATTACCTCAGAGCAGACCTGAAACAAAGTGAGAGACAAAGAGGCAGCAGCCCTTTGAAGAAAGAGTCCTGGAGTTTCTGGTTACTACTCCACACTGGCAACAGTCATCTCCTAACATTGGGATGATTATCACGTTAAAAAGCACTGGGGGCCAATTGGTGGATGTTACTAAGAGAGATTTTGCTTAGCAGACTATGAGGCTCTTCTGTCATTGCTAAGAACTGCTAACCAGAAAAGAGATCCACACTATCATACTACTGGAACGGCTCAGTTAGAGACAGAAATGGTCCTCCGACACCACACGTTATAGTGAGCCAAAGGCTCTCTCCTTTGGGTGGGAGGTAAGGTTTACGTTGACGCTTAGGTTTTATGATGTGTGCTGTAATACAGTTCTGCCCTGGAGGATACGTAAAATCGGCAGGACTGTCTGCTTCTATATCACGCACCGAATCTATTACCTAGGCTGCTTGACTTTTTATGTCTGTAGCTCTTTACATTTTTCCGGCCCTTCCCCTGATGTCAGTTTGTCAGCTACCAGCTCTCACTTGCTGCCCACTCATTCTTAATTTGCTGTTTCTAATTGTCTGTGGGCTGCAAAAACATATGGTCCAGCTTGAGAGAGTTATGTACAAACAAAGAAAATAAGCTTTGCATGTGAGGTCCTTTCCTGTAGAGAATTTGGACTTTGTGTCATCTACCTGGCCACTCAGGGTCTTCTCTGCTTCTCTTCTGGTTCCGGTTAACTGGTTCAACAGGCAAGTTATGTAGCTACAGAAGACAACTAATTGGCATCTGTACATTCAGCAAACCAAGGGGGCGCGGGGGAGTGGTGGTTTAAGCTGCTCCAAGCATCCTTGAGTGCATGTAGCTTAATATGTGAATCACAGATCTCTGGGTACAAATTCAGATTCTACTAGTAGAAGCCAATAATCACCAGGAGATCCTTAGCCCCCAAGGCCTTATTCTTTTCATGTCTACAACGGGTAATCATACTTTGCAGGGTTGTGGGAAGTAAATGAGATAATGTTTATGGTGCACCTAGCCTGTTTCACTAGGCACCCAGTAATTTTTAGTTCCTTTTCCCCACTTAACTTTACCTTTTCTTAACTCTTGGCACTACAGTGCATGTGGGATATAAATAAACGGAGGTATATGTGGAGGGATCCAAAACCATGTCTTAAAAGTAGCAATTCAGAGACCAGAAACTGTTTGCTCTGGATAAGCAAAGACTCAGCAAAGAACCGTGTCTTCAAAGATTTGAAGGACAGGGTAGGGGCAGAGAGAAAAGAAATTCCTCCTCTTTATTTATTTATTTTTTAATAATAATTTTTTTAATTTTTAAATTTTTTTAATCTGAAATTTATTGTCAAATTGGTTTGCATACAACACCCAGTGCTCATCCCAACAGGTGCCCTCCTCAATGCCCATCGCCCACCCTCCTCTCCCTCCCACCCCCTATCAACCCTCAGTTTGTTCTCAGTTTTTAAGAGTCTCTTATGCTTTGGCTTCCTCCCTCTCTAACTTTTTTTTCCTCCTTCCCCTCCCCCATGGGTTTCTGTTAAGTTTCTCAGGATCTACATAAGAGTGAAAACATATGGTATCTGTCTTTCTCTGTATGGCTTATTTCACTTAGCATCACACTCTCCAGTTCCATCCACTTTGCTACAAAGGGCCATATTTCATTTTTTCTCATTGCCACGTAGTATTCCATTGTGTATATAAACCACAATTTCTTTATCCATTCATCAGTTGATGGACATTTAGGCTCTTTCCATAATTTGGCTATTGTTGAGAGTGCTGCTATAAACATTGGGGTACAAGTGCCCCTATGCATCAGTACTCCTGTATCCCTTGGATAAATTCCTAGCAGTGCTATTGCTGGGTCATAGGGTAGGTCTATTTTTAATTTTTTGAGGAACCTCTACACTGTTTTCCAGAGCAGCTGCACCAGTTTGCATTCCCACCAACAGTGCAAGAGGGTTCCCGTTTCTCCACATCCTCTCCAGCATCTATAGTCTCCTGATTTGTTCATTTTGGCCACTCTGACTGGCATGAGGTGATATCTGAGTGTGGTTTTGATTTGTATTTCCCTGATGAGGAGCGACGTTGAGCATCTTTTCATGTGCCTGTTGGCCATCTGGATGTTTTCTTTAGAGAAGTGTCTATTCATGTTTTCTTCCCATTTCTTCACTGGATTATTTGTTTTTTGGGTGTGGAGTTTGGTGAGTTCTTCATAGATTTTGGATACTAGCCCTTTGTCTAATATGTCATTTGCAGATATCTTTTCCCATTCCGTTGGTTGCCTTTTAGTTTTGCTGATTGTTTCCTTTGCTGTGCAGAAGCTTTTTATCTTCATGAGGTCCCAATAGTTCATTTTTGGATTCTCTCCTCAGCTATCCCTTCTGGTGACTATCACCTCATGCGAGGCAATCACCATCTTTCGTTCAGGCCACTGCAGCCTCCTCCACGCAGGTCTCACTGACTCTACTCTTGTTCCACCCGCCTCCAGTCCATTCTCCACACAGCATCCAGAATGCCCTTTTAAAAACACCCAGCTGGCCGTGCCTTTCCTCTTCAAAAATTCCTCAGGCTCCCTTTGACAAAAGCCAAGCTCCTTAGCACCCGAGGGCCCTTGTATCTGTTGTGCAACCTCATTTTCCTCTGTTTCCTTGGGCTTTCTCTCACCTGTTGCCCCCCTCACTTGCACATACCTCATGTTCATCAAAACCAAACCATGTGAATTTCCTGAGAGATATTTATCTGTCTCACTCACTTCATGCCTGTCTGCCTGGAACATTCTCCAACTTGCCCAGGAGGTGAAATGCTTGAAATCAAGTTATCTTCTCTAAGAAGGCTTCCTGTTCTGTTCTGTGCCCCACCTTCTACCCAGAGCTAAGCACTGCCTGTGTTACTTCTATATCCTATGATCAGTAGTGTGTCCTATTTCCATGTCTACCTGTGTGTCTCTCTCCTTGGCTGTGTGAGCTCCCTCTCCATACACATTCTGTCCCTTTCTCTCGTGCCAGTACAGGACCCGGGGCGGGATGGGAGAGAGGTCACCACGTCAACACCACAGCACTTAAAACCTTAAGCACAGATTGATCTGTTAGCAGGACTCTCAGCAGTAGATATAATTCTCGTGATGCCTTCTACCTTAAGGATTTACTATCTTCCGATTATTATGGTGTCTTTTAAATTTGTAAGACCAAGCCACTGAGTTTGTTTAATTTGGAAATACTGCCATAAAGTGGAAGGATTAGGTCAGAATAGAGTTTCTCATTTTTAATGTGCACAAGAATCACTGAGGAACTCTTGTCAAAGTACAGATTCTGGGGGCACCTGAGTGGCTCAGTCGGTTAAGTGTCCAACTCTTGCTCTCAGTTCGGGTAATGATCTCATGGATTCATGAGACTGAGCCCTGCATCAGGCTTTGCACTGACAGCACAAGAGCCTGCTCAGGATCCTCTCTCTCTCTCCCTCTCTCCCCGCCCCTCCCCCCACCAAATAAATCAATAAACTTAAAAAAAAAGTACACATTCTGAACCAGAAGGTCTAGGGTGGGATCTGAGACTCTGACTCTCACAAGCCCCAAGGTGAGGCTGATGATGCTGATCCCCAGACCATCTTCAGTGGCAAGGATTTATAGATTATCAGATTCAACTGGGGTTTGCTGGTTGGGTTTCCAATAAAATTGAAGCACAAAACCTCAAAGTTGAGGTTTTAAAAATCCAGACCAAAAAACCCAAACAAAACAAAAACCAGTTCAATTATGACATCTGTGATAGAGTGATAGAAACTGCTTTCCAAAAAGGGTATTTTAAAGTAACACTTCAGAAGACCACATATTGAGTAAGGCAGGAAGTTTAAAACATGTATAAGATCTATAAACCTGTTAAAAAGGACTTTTGATTGATTGATTTAAATAATTCTTTTCACGGAGTTGGCAGACTATGTGTCGAGGTAGAAGTTCAAAGAGACTAAAAAGCTTTAAAAAAGTTACCAAGTGTTAATTTCTGACTATTAAAGTTGAAGCTTTTGATTTCAGTAGAAAAGAAGTTCAGTAAATTACTTGTTTTTAAAAAAGAAATAGAACTCTTTCTCCTCCAGAGGTTTCTATGGTTTCATTTGATTCATTTGCTATTAATAAATACATAAAAATGGGCTTTGAAACACAATGGACACTAATTAGGAGGAGAGTAACAAAAGGTGCAAACAATTTAAAAACTGAAAAATTGGTTTATGCTCCTTGGGTCAATGACTCATAAACAGAAAAGCTATGCAAAATATTACTCATTTATGTTGTCAGGTATTCAAGTGATGAAGAAACACTTAGAGATCTTCTGCTGTGGAAAATTCTTGGCTAGGCATAAAGAGATAGGGAGCTGTAGCATAGGGAGTGTATCACTTATCAGACTAGAATGATAGCAGAGCTGGTAAACCCATTCAGGGTGCAAAAGCCCATATGCTTTTCATCAGGCACATTTCTGTGAATTAACTGCTACCATAAACATCTCCCGTATGGAGCCAGTGCTGACATAAAGGCTTTAGTCAGCAACACTAAGCTGCAAACAATATCATTTTGTGATGGCCTTACACGGATATAAGGACACGCCTCAACATCCAAAGAACAATACAAACATTTATGGGAAAATGCCACATGCTGCCATCTCCCATCAGTGGCAAACGCGAACTCTATCAAAAGATGTATACTTTACACATTGCTCTGAAAGCTAAGAGTTTCTAAAAGACATCACTATTGTTCTGTTCTTACACAGATTAATTGATCCCACAATGGGTTCCCTACTCCAGGAAGAAAGTATTTATTTCCTCAACAGAGTCATGTATGTTTTCTCACAGTGGTTTGTTGACATTGACAAACACATTCACTATGGGATTCCAGAGTAAAATCCCCCTCCTCTTTAAGCCAGACTACTCTATATGCCCATAATGAATCCTGTCATGACAATGCCAAGTGTGATTCTGTTCCAAACTTCTGTCATCTTCTTTGGAAAGCCTTCCAAACCGAGGGCCAGGAAACAATGATTATTTCTAAAGAGACTGAATTTACTTAATAGCATCTTGACAGATGGAAAAACCAAGAGCGTTTACAAAAGACCACACGAGATTTGAACTGTAGATATCCCTAAAACACTGATGTTAGGAAAAAAATATATAAAAATAAGATTTCTTCCTCAATACAAATGCAAAGCAGTCTCCTTCATTTTTCTCCAACATCTAAGTCGGGAAACTAGAGCTTCTTTCCTCAAAGATCTGCTCCCAGAGGGATACTCTATCAAAATCATGAAAATATGAGCCCTGCTTCTGCCCATAAAATGTGAGGCTTACACAAGTCATATTTTTTCCATTAGAAAACATGGGTGTATTTTACTCTTTGAAAACAATCTTTTTCATTTTCTTTTTTTCACTGTCCAGCAGAAGGGATTAGCGTGTGTCTTTGTCCTCCCTAGGAATGACATTAGCACAAAAGCTTATTAGCTTAGTTAGCTAAGGCCAACTAAGGAGGGTAAAGCCATGAATTCAGTCTTGGGAGAGAAAAGGGAAACTTAGTTTGAGTTTCACAGTCGAAACCCTCAGGTCAAATTTGAACACCCAAATCTGTTGTTCCCAGACTTAACCTACACCTAACAGTCATTTGGACCTCTTCCCAAAGTGGCACTGAGTCAGCTGAGGGTGGCCTGATGAATCTTAACCACTGCCCCACATGGCTCTGATGCAGGCAGTCTGGGACCTTGCTTTGGAAAACACTGCAAGGTCACTGGTCCAAAATCATTTGAGTTGGGGACACAAATGGCTAGAGAAGACAGTAAAGGCAGCCCATAGCAAAGCTACGGTCCCCACTGAACAAACAGCATAAAGAATGATCATCTTGGAGTACAAAAACGTTTAGGACAAATCAGAGGGGAAATGGCTCTTATTGATTGAGATCAGAACGTGCTGCTTAGAAATGAATAATAAACTCATTTTACCCAGTTCTTTGCTTAAAGATTTTCCTAATTAGCAAACCCAGAGAGAGCTGTCAGTTTTGTTCAGAACTGGAGCAGTTGGTTTAAGCTTTATGCATCAACAGTTCCAGGAACTGTTGGACTAGAGGTATAAATAGAAAGCAATAACAGAAGCAATATATCATAAGAGTTAAAGCAAAGTATTTTAAACAATTTATTATCTTGGCGTGGGGGGAAGAGTGGGTGGTGGGTGTAGAATCAGAGATTTGGCTCTGTGTACTTTTATCATAGCTGCAACAATCAAAGGAAATGTCTGGATTTCCGGATGTTCCTCAGAAATTCTGGTCTTAGTGAATTAAGAAAGGTTGTATGCAGGAAGTTGATATGTACCTATCTTTGCCATCTGCTATTTTATCACTGCAGCTTCATTTTTTTTTGAGAACAAGAATCGGCAATGACTATTGTTTCCAGGAAAAGTGGGAGTTTACAGGTGAGAGAGGGAGGGAGGTGGGAACGGGGTACAGGTGGGGCTGTAGCAAGCACAAGCTAGAAGGAAGAAGGCAGTTAAGTGCTCCATTTCCCTCTTAGGCTGACGTTTTTAGGAGACTTATTGCTCCCAAAGTGATTGGTGGTGTGAGTTGTTCGGATAAAGGTGATAAAATGGGTGAAATTGGGCCTTTGATAGATACCGTAGGTTGAGTCCCCTAAACATGTCCTAAGACAAGGATGTGACACAGGAGTTGATTTAGCAGGTGATTTCAGGTTAGCACCATGGAGAAGAGTCACTGGTTGAGAATGGCTCCCGGAAAGTGTTGCCTCCTGGGCGTTTCTGGTCTGCCCCACTCATGCACCAGGTCGAGTTCCATGGCCAGAGAAAACCCTCAAGGAATGACTCACAAGAACTTAGTGGTTGGGGTGTCCAGAAATCTGGGAGCTAAGGCAATATGGGTGAGGCACCAATACTCAGGACGACCGTGGAAGTCACAGAATGGATTGTGAGTGAGTCAAAGATTGGGCATCTCCAGACAGATTGCATTTGTATGTAAAGTATCCAAGAAGGTCTTCTGTTGAGAATAGGTGTTCGACTTAAATTCATTTTCTTATTTTTCTCTATTTAAAAACCGCCTTCTAAAAGTCTATGGTGTAGTGCATAACACATAGCATGGGTGACTATAGTTAATGGTACTGTATTGTATATTTCAAAGTTGTTAGGAATAAACCTGGAAAGTTCTCACCACAAGGAAAAATTTTGTAACCATGTATGGAGACAGACAACTAGACTTATCGTGATGATCATTCCAGTGTTTATGAATACGGAATCATTATGTTGTACATCTGAAATTAACATAATGTTATATGTCTGTTATACCTCAAATTCAAAAAAATATGTTTTCTGTAGTCAGTCTGTCCCATGGTTTTCCCCATGAAGAAACTCCATAGTCAGCTATACATAATATAATATAACACAATACCTAATGTATTTCAAAAAGAGCTGCTGTGGTAGAAAATAGAAGCCTCCTTATTCTATTGTCCACCTAACAGCTCCTTTGCTACCACCATCATTTAAAAAATTATGTAGATGATGCTAATATTTAGTAACCGCTGGATTATTTAATAACAACTTCTTAAAATAGCTAAGAATATCCTCTGAGTAGTTTCCTAGTAGGGAAGCTCTACTTCCTCCCATAAGGGCTGCCTAAATATCATTTTTAGATTTTCTTTCTTCCACAGTGGGCTTTGTAATTGTGGCTGGGGAAATAAATTCTTTCAGCTTCTTCCTTCTACCCTTCCTTCCTTTATTGATTTGTTTTTATTTGTTTTTAGTTTGAAGGAGTTGGATAATTGAAAATCATCTTCTCTGAGTTTCTAGTTCCAATCTAGATTTGGAATGGAGATTATTCCAGGCTTCTGGCCCTCTCCAAGGCTTCTGACTGATTGCATTTGTACCGCCTGACTGCTGTGATATCATTTATTTCCCATATGTGTGTGTGAGGTGCTGAGGAGAGGAAGGTTGGCCGCTCTGCAGTTCCCCTTGGTGACCAGCTAGAGTTCTGTATAGACTCTAGAATGGGATATTCCCTGGCTGCTGCAACACTAAGCCTGTGTTAACGAACTATCTGCCAAGACAGCTTGGCTGTGAGACAGATAGAACAGGGAGATAAGTCTGAGGAGACGGCTCACATAATCCTAAACCACACTTGAGAGTACCCAAGAGGATGCACTGGAGGGAAGAAGTCAGATATCAGATCCCCCTAAGTGGAAATTTCCCGAAGGACTCCATTTACTATTAACTGCTTGGTTTGGATGGAAATTCCCCAAAATACTGAGGGTCTTGGTAGAGGGCCGTATCATCTGGAAGGCTGAATATTTTAGAGTAATGGTTAGCCATGTCCCAAAAGTCAGATCATAGTAAGTCCCATAACCCCCTACAAATCCAGAAGGTTTAAAAGCGGTTATGATATAATGACCCCAGTTTCCTCATGGTACTCAGGTATGAAGTAGCCTGAGTTAACCAGAGTTTATCAGAGATTTGGTTATTCTGCTTCATTTAATTTTTGTGGTTATAAAACATTCATTTTGTTTCAACACTTTCAATTTTTTTTATCTGCTTGCCATAATGAACATCTAAAAAGCAAGCACATTTTATTATTTCTGTCATTTCGTGTTTAAAATTCATTATTATGAACCTATTATTCACCATATATTATTTTTGGTGCAATTAGAGAAGGAAATAGAATGTTAGATCCTGAATAGACACTAATGTGAGTTTATTTTCTCATGGTTTGTTCTTTATTTAAAACTCTAGGTAATTAAGAGTTGGGATTAGTAAGGATATGATAAATTGAGGGTTCGCTATGGTAAATTTACCTTATGCTCATTTGTCCCGGGGTATAAACATCTTTAGATGTGATTTTAAGAGTTTTTCAATCTTGTTCTGGTTCATTGACCGGGTTATATACATATATATTTTTAAATCTTTATTCTTGAGAGAGAGAGAGTTAGAGACAGAGAAAGAGTGCAAGCAGGGGAGGGGGAGAGAGAGAGAGAGAGGGAGACAGAATCCAAAGCAGGCTCCAGGCTCCAAGCTGTCAATACAGAGCCTGACATGGGCCTCAAACTCTTAAACTGCAAGATCATGACCTGAACCCAAGTCGGACACTCAACCAACTGAGCCACCCAGGCACCCCCGATCAGGTTATATTGTAAAGCATTCAAAGCCAAGGCCCTGACTTTAATTCAATGCAGCAAATGTCTACTGAATATCTGCATGCCGGGCACCTGACTTCATTTCTTTTCTGCCTCCCCATCTTACAGGGTTTAATCTTTCAGAGATGACTCAGTACATGCGCTTGGCATACACACAAGTGAACTATTAGAACAATCCTTGTGGTGTCTGTAACTTGTCACTTTGTTTTTCTTTTACTTGCAGTTCTCATGAAAATCTTCCCAAGTCCAATTATTGCCCAGACTGCCCTCTGCTACAAGGATTATTTGTTAATTCTTTCAAATATCATAACACTTTTGGATGCCCACGATTAATAGCCCCAGAGGAATACTTCCACTCCCCACAGCTAAGGCCCTGGCGGTGCAGAGAGATACATACATGAAAGGAATGAACTGCTCCTTTTATAAATTCCTGTGGTACATAGGGTGTACTAATACTGAGTCACACTTAACTTATTGAAAAAACTGAGGAAAAGGCTTCCTGCCTTGCCCCCCATCCTCTACTATCAGTGTTAAAACTATAAGCAAGCATAATTTCTGGAAAAATCTTACCTAGGAAACTCAAAGCAAAGCAGTTCCCCTTACATGGCCGAACTAGGTCTAAAATTCTTTGGAGAAGAGGCATTCAGAGCCTATTAGCAACAGGTACAAATATAATCATCTCATCTCTGCTCCCAGGAAAGAATAATCACAAAGGTCATGTCGTAAAGCCCTTTTATCCATAAAGGGTGTTTTCAAGAGTTTTCACAATGGTAAACCAGCCACTTGGAACTTGAAACACGTTTCCCTATTGAAATGATGTATAAATAGCAGAGTTTTCAGATAGAAATTCCTCCCCAGAACTTTATGAGACATGGTTTCCAAATTCCAAATTCCAAGAATAACCAACTGAAAAAAATAATTTTCCCCCGCAAGAATTAAACGTAACAATCAGCATAGAGACCTTACTGATTCTAAGAAATACACCAATGTCAGGTCAAAAGCAAGAAGTAAAAGTGGACACATGAAGTTTAAGGTCAAGATCAACTTTCAGGAACAAAGACAAGGCTACATAAGAGAAATGATCAGTCTAGTCAGTTATTCAGGCTTGCAGCTGTTGCCTTATTGGGCACTCACAGCCTATATGCACAGTATACCTTACCAAACTCCTATGGAAAGTGTTCCAAATGAACAAATCTGAGAGATAAAATAAGGCCTTAAAATGGCAGTTTAGACACATGATTTAGGGTGCTGTTAACCTCGCTAGAAGATCTAAATGTCACATTACTTGAATACTACCTAATAATGTTCACTAGCATTTTCCGGTGTTTAAATGTTCACCGTGGGCTATGGTTCTTAGTAAATAACTTCCAGACTTATTCTTTCTTATTTATTCATTAAATATTTCTAGAAATCCATGATGATGAGTTTTAAGGATATAAAGAACGTTGGATGTATTTTAAGAATGACTTATAATTTTGGAAATTCCCAAGAATTTTGATTGCTTCTTCCTAAATCCCAAATACTAACATATGTCTGGAATTTGGAAATATAACAGCAACTATAATGAAAAGTAAGAGTAGTTTTTAGAACAGAAGTGCCCGTGGGGACTGTGACACATTAACATGGGCATTAACATCTTGGGGTAAATTAAATTATTAGAACTCCAGGTTAGTTGGGTAAGCTGCAGGCTCCCAAAGCACCTTTTCTTTTTTTTTTAAGAAAACACTTTACCTTAATTGTCTCAGTGTCTCTCTCTCTCATAGGCTTTAAGCATTGTTGAGTATACGAGTTATAGCATCTCCTTTGTCACTAGATTCCCTAGTACCTCACACCAAGTTGAGCACATAGCAGCTTCTCAGTAAATATTTCCAGAATGAAAACTAGTGAGCACACGAACGAAAACAAAAGCATGAGGAGGGTGGTGCATAGAGAGGGAAGGTGTGGGAAGTGGCTACGGGACTTGACCCGGGTACCAGGACAGGAAAGGGGAAGGAAGATCTGTGCCTTGAGTAAAACAGAGGAAGACCTCAGACAACGGGACGATATTGGCTGCCTGAGTACAAAGGACAACGGTCTTGAAAAGAGACAGAAGAAAGTTGCTCAGAGAGAGGTATCCTGGACTTCACAATGCTGCCTGGAACGGCGCCAAAGGATACAGGCCATCACACTGCTTCAGTAAACCCCCCACTCCACCTGAGGGAGCTCCCACCTCCAACCCACCCTAGGCTGAATTGGACCAGATAACAAACAGAATTGTGAGGACTTCACCGAAAAAGTCTCCTTGGATTCACTTGAAAGCAAAAGCTACAGGAGGACAGAATGGATGCTGAGGTTAGAATCTGTTGCATGTCCCGTCCCATTTGCCTCTTAGTGATGGGGTTGCAAAGTTAGGTCCAAAGTTACCAGAATTTTTAATTTGGTTTCAGCTTTGGTGAATTTTTTTTTTTCACGTGCCAAAAATGAATGACTTTGGTTGGAGACTCTAGAGAGTAGAGAAGCAGCTTAAGTTGATTGGAGATGAAGGGAAATACTTAACATTAAGGCTAAAAGCTAGATAAAGTTAGAGCTAGATCCTAAGAGTCTATGAATGCCATTCTCCAAGAGTGTACCTCAGCCTCCAGGCCACTACGACTCACCAGGAGGTCCATGGGCAAGCAGCAGCAACAGCATCTCCTTTTAAAAGACAGATTCCGGGGCCCCCCTTCAGAATCAGAATCTGAGTCTTGTCCTTGGCAAGATGCCCAGATTAACTGAATTTATGTTACACTTAGACAAGCACTGGTCTAGGAAATGTGGAGTCATTGAGATTTCATATGGGGAAGTATCAAACGCATTTGTGTTCTAGAAGGGGGATTACAGAGAATGGATTAGGAGACTAGTGTGGAGGTAGAGAGCAATTACAAGGATATTCCAACAATTTAGATATGAAAGGCAGTGGGTCTGGCCATCAAAATGAGATGGGAATAAAGAGGAAACATCTAGAATTAAGATTTATTTAAAAGGTAGACTCAGCAGGACTTGGAGACTAATTAGAGAGGAGTTTCAGAGACAAGAGGGGAGTGAAAGCAAGGTGGGTGGTATCTAGGTTGTCTCCCAGGCAGGCTGAAGTGGCGAATGGTACGACCCTCTTTAAGCACAAGACTAGAGAAAAATAAATAAATAAAAGTACCAAAAGGAAGAATGATCATTTCTAGCTTTGGGCATATTGGCACCTTATGTGTGCTAGAAAGCAAGTGGAAATTCTGATCGGAAAACTCCACAGCATCATTATGAGAATTAAATAGGTATTGCAGCAAAAACACTGGTGGCAAGTCACAATGCACTATACAAATACATATAATAGTATTTTAAACAACTTCTCAACTTTTTTCCTCTGTGATTTTTTATATTCTGATTTTCATAAGGTAAGAAATGATTAATAGGCTTAATTGTTGTCCTTGGGTTTTTTTTTTTATTTTTTTTTAATGTTTATTTATTTTTGAGAGAGACAGAGTATGAGCAGGAGAGGAGCGGAGAGAGAGAGGGAGACACAGAATCAAATCAGGATCCAGGCTCTGAGCTGTCAGCACAGAGCCCAACGTGGGGCTCGAACCCACAAGCCACGAGATCATGACCTGAGCCAAAGTCGAACACTTATCCAACTGAGCTACCCAAGTGCCCCTTAATTATTGTCCTCATAAAACTTTAATTTGGAGTCTAACGGTAGATTGGAAGCTGAAAACCAGTGACAAAGTTAGGAAGTAAGAAACCTAGAAGATGGCGAATAGTGAATGGTGGTTTTAGCACTGACTGAATGAGGAAATGGGTACACAATCAGAAGTCACTGATAATATGTAGTGTAGAGCTACACTGTTCAGTGTGGTAGCAACTAGCCACATGTGGCTATTGAGCACCTAAAATGTCACTTGTTAAATTGAAATGTGATGTAAGTGAAAAATATGCACAGGAGTCAAAAGACTTAGTGTACAAAAAGAATATATTATTGTTAACATATTATTAACATTGATTTCACCTGTTGCTCTTCATGTATGTGGCTCCCATTTGAGCCCTGCATTATATTTCTACTTAACAGTGCTGGAATACAGCAGGGCTATGAAACAGTTATTGAGTCCTTTGGTTCTTGCATGTCCTCTTGCATATGCCATCACCTGTGTCATGTGGACTGGCTTAGCCAAGGGTTTCCAGTTCCATCTTGATTTTCTTCTTTGCTCATTGCTTACCACCAATAAGTAGTATAAGTAATGGAAGGACATGGTCTATGATCTGCCAAATTCTCTTGGGCAGATCTTCTGCCCTCTTCCAGTATAGCCTGTCTTTCAATTTGTCTGCCACCATGAGTGACTTCTTGAAATCGGGTCAAGGTGATTAGGGTTGGAAGGAATCCTCAGGATAATCTAACCCTACACCCTTTGTTTATGGGTGAAAAAATCCAGAGGTCCAGAAATGTCAGTAAATACACCTAAATTACATATTTTTTTTTTTTACTACCTAACACTTTTCCCCAGATGGGAACCACTGACGTAA
The DNA here is from genome assembly GCF_018350215.1 of Panthera leo. Taxonomy (NCBI): domain Eukaryota; kingdom Metazoa; phylum Chordata; class Mammalia; order Carnivora; family Felidae; genus Panthera; species Panthera leo. The sequence continues at coordinate 140,619,476 of NC_056687.1, read as the reverse complement.
AGCAAAGTTTTATCTTCAGAGTCAAGTGGCTGCACAAAGATGTGAGAGGGGTTATAATGCAAATTTGACCACTTCCTTGCAGATGATGGGAAAAGAGCTGAGGAATTTGTTTTATGAAAATTCTGCTTCATCTGGAGAGTTTGCTTGGAAGAGGAGAAATTAATCATTTGCAGAGTTGGGAAAAGATTTATGGGGAAAATGTGGGAAGATGGACAGGGAGCCAACAAGAGATGAATCCAAGTTTCCCAAGCAGCAGTGAATGCTTTGTCTCTATTCACACATCATAGTAAGCCGTAGGTGTTCAAACAGAAAATATTACTAAAAGAAACATGTAGAAGCCTTACTGACCAGTGTTTCCTCCTTTAGATATAATTTTTTAATGTTTATTTATTTATTTTTGAGAGAGAGAGAGAGAGAGAGAGAGAGGGAGAGGGAGGCAGGGAGGGAGAGAGAGAATGAATGAATGAATGCATGCATGCTGTGCAGGGGAGGGGCAGAGAGACAGACGGGGAGGCAGAGAATCCCAAGCAGGTTCTGTACCATCAGCATGGAACCCAACCCTAAGAACCATGAGATCATGACCTGAGCCCAAATCAAGAGTCGGATGCTTAACCAATTGAGCCACCCAGGCACTCCTCTTTTAGATATAACTGATCAAGTCTAGTAGATTTAATTTGGCTATAGACTAGGAAAACATGTGACACCTCTGTGGTCCACCAGTTGTTCAAGATCATAATCAGACCATCTTTCCCCTGGCTGAAAGAAATTTTGAAAATACAAGTCATAATAATTTGTTAGGGCTGCTGAAATCAAGTACCACAAACTGTGAGGCTTAAAAAAGAAATGCATATCTCACAAATCTGGGGGCTAGATTTCTGAGATCAAGGTGTCAGCAGGGCCATGTTGCCTCTGAAACCTGTAGCGGAGAATTTTTCCTTGCATCTTTTTAGCTTCTCCTGGTTTCCTGGCAATCATCAGCATTCCTTGAGTTATAGGTGTAGCACCTCCATCTCTGCCTGTCTCATTACATGATGTTCTCTCCTCGTGTGTCTGTATCTCTGTGTCTCCTCCCTCTTCTCGTCTTCACAACAGTCATATGGGAGTAAGAGCTCACCTTACTCCAACAAGACCTCATCTTAAATGATTACAACCACAGCAGCTCTCTTTCCAATTAAGGTCACATTGTGAGGTGCTGGGGGTTAGGGTTTAACATATCTTTTTGGAGGATACAATTCAACCATATATGATATTTGAATAGAAACTTTACCAAGACTTTGGGTCCAAAGAAGATGCCATAAACCCATTTCTCCCTGCCTAGTAAAACCATCAACTGTGGAAATAATGAAGAAAAGAGTAACTCTAAAAGGTGTTAGAACAATGGCAAACTGTGTTGGGACCCCAGAACTGGATGAAAACACAGCAGCTGGATGTCTTACATCTCTCCACTCAACAGAAAAAAATGACTCAGACTCTCCATTTTCTGACCAAACTAGCAAAGGAAGATAGTCTAAATAGTTTAATTTCTCCTACAGATCAAATAGACCCTCTGACAACACCAGATAAGCCTCCAATACCACTCAAAAGGGTTAGCAGTTGGGAGCTCCACTACCAAAAAATGGCCAGGAGAAGCATTCTCTTTTCCACTGGGCCTGAGACTCTCCTCTCCAACTGAAAGACACTGAGGGGACCCAGCAGCACCAAGAGGGATCTCACCAAAACAAACCTGGCCATAAGTCTCATTGCTTTCCCAGGCCTGGGACTGTCTTCCTCCACCAGAAGCATGGGATGGCCAGTGGGCACCATTGTGGGAGATCTTGTGACAAGCTCCTGGTCCAAGAAATGCTCTCCATCTCCCACAGGCAGGAATATCACCTTTACTACAGGGGCCTGGCCAGGGAAGCCTCTTTGATCTCATAAGCCTGAGACACCCTCTCCCCTCCTGAGAGAAATCCGCTGGCTCAGTACGTAGAAACCCCTCTCATATCTTAGGCAGCTTCAGTGGGGACCGACAGGGTCCCAGTGGCACCAGATAAGCACACCAAAATAATACCAGAAACACTTTAAAAATCAAACTGTCATTGGGACCACAGTCTACAGATGCAGGCCAGGACTGCAGGATAAACCTAAACAGAATGGATGCATGCTAAAATGATATATTTAAATAGGACCTGGAGTCTCTTCACATAATAGGTAAAATATCCAGGGTACAATGAAAAAAACAAGAACAAGAACAACAACAACCAAAACTCACCTGTCATACCAAGAACCAAGAAAATCACAACTTGAATGAGAAAAGACAATCAAATGATGCCAATATTGAGATGAACTGAATGTCAGAATTATCTGACAAGGATTTTAAAGCAGCTGTCATAAAAATGCTTCCACAAACAAGGACAAATTTCCTTGAAATGAATGAAAATATAGAAAATCCCCACAAAGAAAGAGAAGTTACTTTAAAAGCACCAAGTGAAAATTACAGAACTGAAAAATACAATAAGAGAAATTAAGAAAATCACTGCATGGGCTTAATAATAGAGTGGAAATGACAAGATAGAATCAGTGAATTTGAGAACATAAAAGTGGGATTTTTGCAATCTGACAACAGAAAAAAAAACTAACCAAAAAAATGGACAGAATTTAGGAACCTCTGGGGCAGTAACAAAAGAGCCAATATTTGCATCATTAAAGTTCCAAAAGGAAAAGCGAGGGCAAGACAAAAAAAAAAAGTATTCAAAGAAATAATGGCTGAAATCTTGCCTAATTTGGTGAAAGCCACAAACCTATAGATTCCAGAAGCTGAGAGAAACTGAAAAAAGATAAACCCAAAGAAATCTATGCCAACACACATCTAATTAAACTTCTGAAAACAAAAGACAAAGTAAAAATATCTTAAAAGCAGACGGAGGGAGAAATATATTAGAAGGAAATGCCAAGTTAAATGATGACAGACTCTCATTTGAACCCATGGAGGCTAGAGGGAAATGGCATAACAATTTCCAAATATAGATAAAAAGAATTATCAACCCCAAATTTTATATCTAGTTATATTAACTTCCTAGGGTTCCTACAATAAATTGCCACAAATGAAGTGGCTTACAACAGAAATTTATTCTCTCACAATTCTGGACAGCCAAAGTCCAAAATCAAGACAATACAACTGCACTCCCTCTGGCCTTTAGGGTGAATTCATTCTTTACTTCTCCCAATTTCTGGCGGCTCCAGGCACTCCTTGACTTGAGGCTGCTTAACTTCTGTCTCTTCCTCCATCTTCCCATAGCTGCCTCAGTGTCCCAGTCTCCTTATCTGTCTCAGTCTCTGTCTCTCAGTCTCTCTGTCTCAAATCTCTCTCTTTGTGTCTCAGTCTTTCTATCAGTCTCTGACTCTGTCTCTGCCTCTTAAAAGGATAATTGTCATTGAATTCAGGCCCCACTTAAAGATTTCATCTCTAGATGCTTAATTTATTTTTATTTTTAAATATAATTTATTGTCAAATTGGCTTACATACAATACCCAGGGCTCATCCCAACAGGTGCCCTCCTCAGTGCTCATCACCCACTTTCCCCTCTCCCCACCCCCCATCCACCCGCAGTTTGTTCTCTGATTTAAGAGTCTCTTATGGTTTGCTTCCCTCCCTCTCTGTTTGTAACTAGTTGTTGTTGTTTTTTTCCCCTTCCCTTGCCCCATGGTCTTAAGTTTCTCAAGATCCACATATGAGTGAAAACATATGATATCTGCCTTTCTTTGACTGACTTATTTCACTTAGCATAATACCCTCCAGTTCCATCCACGTTGCTGCAAAGGGCAGGATTTTATTCTTTCTCATTGCCAAGTAGTATTCCATTGTACATATAAACCACATCTTCTTTATTCATTCTCTAGATGCTTAATTTAATTATATCTTTAAAACCTTTTTCCCAATTAGGTCACATTCCCTCATTCTAAAATTAGGACATACACACACCTTTTGAGGATTACCACTCAATCTCCTACACTGGCAAAATTTTCCTTCAGGAATGAAGGGGAAATGAAGACATTCTCTCTCAGCTGAAGGAAAATGTAAAGAATCTTGTTACTAACAGACCTATTTTTAAAAACTGGCTGAAGGAAGTTCTTTGAACTGAAATAAAATGAGTAAATAAAGAAATAAAGTATTTGGAAGAAAAACCCATGGAAAGACCAGAAACACAAGCACATACAATAAAGTATCATTTTCTTTATGATTTTTATGAATCCCATTTAGTGATGGAAATAAAACTTATAAACCGTCTGATATTAAGTATAATGATATTGAAAAGTGAGGAAGGTAAAAGGAACCTAGAGTGAGCTTTTCATACTTCAAAGTGGTAAAGTGCTGATACCAGTAGCCTGTGGTCACTCCCATGTACATTACACTGTAACACCCAGAGCAGTCACTCTAGAAACTACACAAAGAGACACACTCAAAAATGCTATAAATAAAGCAAAATGGAACTAAAAAACGTTCAAGTAACCCGTAGGAAAGCCAGAAAAGAGAAACATGGGAATGAAAACCAGAGGAAACAAAAGAAGGAAATAAAATGGCAGATAATTTATCATACCAATAATTACCTGAAATGTAAATGATTTAAATATATCAATTAAAAAAACACAGAGATTGGAGAGTAGATTTTAAAAATGATTCAACTATGGGGCGCCTGGGTGGCTCCGTTGGTTAAGTGTCCAACTTCAGCTCAGGTCATGAACTCACGGTTCATGAAGCCCCGCATCAGGCTCTCTGCTCTCAGAGCAGAGCCCGCTTCAGACCCTCCCTCTCTCAGTGTCCCTCTCTCTCTGTATGCATGCTTGCTCTCTCTCTTTCTCTCTCTCTCTCAAAAATAAACATTTAAAAAAATTCAACTATATGCTGTTTATAAAAAACTCATTTCAAATTCAAAGCATAGGTAGGTTGAAATTTTTTAAATGGTCAAAGATATATCAGGCAAACATCAGTTTGAAAAATAATAAAAGAGCCAGGGTAACTTTATATGTGTGATAAAACTGTATAAAACTAAACACACATACAGAGGATGACAAGTACAACTGGGGAAATATGAATGAGGCAGGTAGAGGGTACTGATACCTATATCCTGGTTATGATATTGTACTATAGTTTTGCAAAATATTTTCATTAGGGGAAACCAGGCAAAAGGTGAACAGGATCATTCTATTTTTTCTTACTACTGCATGTGAATTGACAGTTATATCAACAAAAATTTCAATTAGGAAGAAGTTTACCCAAAAACAAAGTAAATCTCCAATTGAAATGAGTATTCTTCTAGCTCTGTTTCAGAACAAGACAGCAAGAACAGAGTTAGTATTCTCTTTTCTCCCCCCTTGTCTAAAAAGTCAAGCAAATCACATTTACTTATTTAACATTTACTTACTGCCTACATGACCCACACTCATAGTGAAACGTTCCAAAATTAAGCCTCTTGATAATTTAACCTCTGAAAAAATAATAATGATATAAAGTATAAATATTTTCATAGGATAAATAAGTCATCGTGTTATCAAATGGGGCCAAAAGAGAGACTGAAAGATTGCTTAGTCTAGTTTTTTAGGAATCCAGAAACATCTCTTTTTTAAAGGATTCAGGTCCAAAATCGTTACCGAGACTCTATATGGAAGGATAAAAGCAGCACATGTGGATTAATTATCTTTGCTTGTGTGTACTACATTGGAATACAGCCTCCCATGACTTATTCAATAAATGAACCCAATCCCCTTTTGTCTGTAGGCATAAATCATGATTAGGCACTGTCTTCTCTTCAATTCTAAATTATTATGAAATCGAGTGATACTTTTGCTTATGAATATCGATACTTAATCTGTTCTACACAGCAAGTAGTTTAATCTGTAATATCACTTTATGGATTGTCTCTTTATATTACCCTATTTAAATGACCATATTAACATAAGCCTGTAACTAAAGATACTTTAAGGATGAAAACAAAAAAGAGAAAAAGATGTGCTGTCATTACGAACCAAAGAGTCTGCCTTCTGGAGCTGTTTTTTACAGTGACACACAGAATGAGCAAGGCACAATGAACAAGGAAATAATACCACCGTTGACTTACTGGAAGAAGAATTTGCAGCCGTCTGTGTGTACCAAGTGAGTCCCAGGCATTTTGATGGTATTTACTCCCCAAGAGAGCCTTCTGGGCCCAGAGGCTAGAGCCTTGCAAATGTTCTGGAGCCACAGGACAAGAATGTCTAAGGAAGAAATGGACAATCGGCATTTATTATTTTTTTTCTCCACTTCATTCTGATGCGTAATCAACTGATCAAATTTGGAGAAATCGGTGTACCAAATGAGAGTTAGCAAACTTTTTCTGAAAAGGTACAAATAGCTTATATCTTAGACTTTGGGGCCAAATGATCTTTCCTGACACTATTCAACTCTAGCATGAAAGCAGCCAGAGACGATATGTAATCAAACATTTATGGCTGCATTCCAGTGAAACTTGACTTACGGATGCTGGAATTTATATCTCATAAAACGTTCACATATCATGAAATATTCTTCATTGGATTTCTCAGCCATTTAAAAATATAAAAGCCTTTCTTAGCTCCCAGATTGAACAAAAATAGGTGGTAGGCAGGATTCGTCCAGCAGCCTTAATTTGCTGAACCCTGAATGAAATTATCCATGGTATCAATATTTCCTTCATGAGTAGTGATTATAATTTGGCTTATATCGCTGGACCTACAGAAAGAACACAGCACTGATTATTACTTTCTTTCCTTTTTTGAGTTAATATTGTTTAAATAGCTAAAAATCCTAATTCCTTTAAAGTTGAGAGTAGAAAACATTGAAATTGATGTTTACATAAGCAGCGAAGCATATCAAAGAACTATCTGAATTCTCTGCATGACAAATAAGTGGTATTTTGTGCCCAAGTTAATCAGTTTGAGAACCATCAGTGAAAAAATTTTAAAAGAATTCTGTTCAGCTCTTCATTGTATTTGTGTAGTTGTAGTTACTACATGATGTATGATGGTCCATTTCATGTAATGTAACTTTAAATGCTGTTGGTTTAATTTGAGTAGCTTTTTAATGAAAGCAAACCAACATTTTCTGCTTCATTGCTTAACAGAATAAGTTAGGAATGAGGATAATGCATGAATATGAAAATATGGATAATCTTAAAATGATGACTCAAGATACTTCTCCCATATATTTTCTCTTAATGAAATACAAATGAGGTCTGGAATTGTTCTGTTAAATTACACTGTAGGGCTTCTGCTGCCTCTGTCTTTATGCTACTGGAGGTAGAGGTTATAATGCATTTCACTTTGAGGGAAGGGGCTAGAATCACCAAATGCAATCTAACTGCAGCTAAATGGTTGAGATAAACAAAAAATACAGGTAAGAAGGTGGCTTATAATTATTGAGGAGTTCTTTGTTTTTCTTTTTGTTAACAGAATTCACAGGATTGAAACCAAAAATTCATTCAACAAGCACTTATTGAAAGCCTATGATTCAGACAGGGCTATAACACTAAATCACCCTGATAAGCCCTGGCCTCATAGACATTCCAATCTAGTGGAAGAGCCAGATAATTAACAAGCAAGCAATTAAATACCTAGTTTGTCATATGGTGATAATAAGATAACAGGGAAAAGTGACTATGGTATGACAATACCTACCACTTTCTATTGAGTGTCAAGAAAGAGACCATGGAGGTGATATCTGAACATAAAAACCCAAATGAATGAGAAAGCAAGCCACATGGATATTTAGGAGAAGAACATTCTCAAACAGACAATGGCAAACACAAAGACCCAGGGATGGGACTGTGCTAGGAACGTACCAGAACAGCAAGGAGGCCAGTGTGAATGGAGAAAGGGTGGGAAAGGATACTTCATAAGACAGGTATTCTTCTCTGTTTTGTTCACCGCTGGATCCTTCGCATTTGAGACAGTGTGTAACACAGAGTAGGTACTAAGTAAATGTTTGCAGAATGAATGGATTAATGAACAAATGTATGAGAATAGAGAGAAAAAAGAGGGTGTAGATCACAGAGAGCCTCATAAGTCACTGTAACAACGTTGGATTTCACTAAGTTAAGAATAGGAGTCATTGAAGAGCTCCAAGCAGAGAAGTATCATGATCTTTTCTGGATCTTTAAAGGATCACCAGATTTATAGTAGGTTAGACTGCAGGGAGAAAGGCCTGAGCAGGAAGAACAGGAAGAAAGCTATTTCAACAATAAACAGCATCTGAAAGTAGAATCAGCAGACTCTGCACAACAATTATTTAAGACCTGAATTACAGGAATGTGTAAAACTGCCGGGGTGTTATACATTAAGCATGGGGTCAAACTAAGCTATATGGTAACAAACTAAGGCTAGCTGTGTATTCTAGCTAGATTTTCATGGGAGTCAGAGTGCAGCTGATGATCTGAGCTTCCGTGTTGCCAACTCAGACTCTTTTGATCAGTTCACACATGGTAATCAGGCTCTTGAAATGAACTCATGTCAACTAAATTCCCACGGAAAAGAGTGTAGACATACGCTGCAGAACAATACAGGTTATTGGCACCAACAGAACCTGATTAAAGGGTAGGCAAACAGCTGATTTCCAAGGTGCCAATTCATAAAGGCTACAAAACCATTACTCTAATTATATCAGGATTGAAAGAACTATTTTTTATCTAAGCTCCTCTTATTTTTATTTTTTTTTGAGTTTTTATTATTATTATTATTGGTAAAAGAATAGTCCTACAAGACAATATAGAATTGGAAACAAAAAAGCCTTAATAAGCATGAAGAAAAAGAGATGAAAATAAAATTCAATAATATGATATAATAACAATGTACTTGTCTATACTTTTTTATTATATATTTATTTATTTATTTATTTAATATATGAAATTTATTGTCAAATTGGTTTCCATACAACACCCAGTGCTCATCCCAAAAGGTGCCCTCCTCAATGCCCATCACCCACCCTCCCCTCCCTCCCACCCCCCATCAACCCTCAGTTTGTTCTCAGTTTTTAAGAGTCTCTTATGCTTTGGCTCTCTCCCACTCTAACCTCTTTTTTTTTTCCTTCCCCTCCCCCATGGGTCTCTGTTAAGTTTCTCAGGATCCACATAAGAGTGAAAACATATGGTATCTGTCTTTCTCTGTATGACTTATTTCACTTAGCATCACACTCTCCAGTTCCATCCACGTTGCTACAAAAGGCCACAGTTCATTCTTTCTCATTGCCATGTAGTACTCCATTGTGTACATAAACCACAATTTCTTTATCCATCATCAGTTGATGGACATTTAGGCTCTTTCCACAATTTGGCTATTGTTGAGAGTGCTGCTATAAACATTGGGGTACAAGTGCCCCTATGCATCAGTACTCCTGTATCCCTTGGGTAAATTCCTAGCAGTGCTATTGCTGGGTCATAGGGTAGGTCTACTTTTAATTTTTGAGGAAACTCCACACTGTTTTCCAGAATGGCTGTACCAGTTTGCATTCCTACCAACAGTGCAAGAGGGTTCCCGTTTCTCCACATCCTCTCCAGCATCTATAGTCTCCTGATTTGTTCATTTTGGCCACTCTGACTGGCATGAGGTGATATCTGAGTGTGGTTTTGATTTGTATTTCCCTGATGAGGAGCGACGTTGAGCATCTTCTCATATGCCTGTTGGCCATCTGGATGTCTTCTTTAGAGAAGCGTCTATTCATGTTTTCTGCCCATTTCTTCATTGGATTATTTGTTTTTCGGGTGTGGAGTTTGGTGAGCTCTTTATAGATTTTGGATACTAGCCCTTTGTCCGATATGTCATTTGCAGATATCTTTTCCCATTCCATTGGTTGCCTTTTAGTTTTGTTGATTGTTTCCTTTGCTGTGCAGAAGCTTTTTATCTTCATGAGGTCCCAATAGTTCATTTTTGCTTTTAATTCCCTTGCCTTTGGGCACGTGTCGAATAAGAAATTGCTGCGGCTGAGGTCAGAGAGGTCGTTTCCTGCTTTCTCCTCTAGGGTTTTGATGGTTTCCTGTCTCACATTCAGGTCCTTTATCCATTTTGAGTTTATTTTTGTGAATGGTGTGAGAAAGTGGTCTAGTTTCAACCTTCTGCATGTTGCTGTCTAGTTCTCCCAGCACCATTTGTTAAAGACTGTCTTTTTTCCATTGGATGTTCTTTCCTGCTTTGTCAAAGATGAGTTGGCCATACGTTTGTGGGTCTAGTTCTGGGGTTTCTATTCTATTCCATTGGTCTATGTCTCTGTTTTTGTGCCAATACCATGCTGTCTTGATGATGACAGCTTTGTAGTAGAGGCCAAAGTCTGGGATTGTGATGCCTCCCGCTTTGGTCTTCTTCAAAATTATTTTGGCTATTCGGGGCCTTTTGTGGTTCCATATGAATTTTAGGATTGCTTGTTCTAGCTTTGAGAAGACTGCTGGTACAATTTTGATTGGGACTGCATTGAATGTGTAGATAGCTTTGGGTAGTATTGACATTTTAACAATATTTATTCTTCCAAACCATGAGCACGGAATGTTTTTCCATTTCTTTATATCTTCTTCAATTTTCTTCATGAGCTTTCTATAGTTTTCAGCATAGAGATCTTGTACATCTTTGGTTAGATTTATCCCTAGGTATTTTATGCTTCTTGGTGCAATTGTGAATGGGATCAGTTTCTGTATTTGTCTTTCTGTTGCTTCACTATTAGTGTATAAGAATTCAACTGATTTCTGCACATTGATTTTGTATCCTGCAACTTTGCTGAATTCATGTATCACTTCTAGAAGACCTTTGGTGGAGTCTACAGGATTTTCCATGTATAATATCATGTCATCTGCAAAAAGTGAAAGCTTGACTTCATCTTTGCCAATTTTTTAAAAATTTTTTTAATGTTTATTTATTTTTAACTTTTTTTTTTATGTATTTTTGAGACAGGGAGAGACAGAGCATGAACAAGGGAGGGTCAGAGAGAGGAAGACACAGAATCCAAAACAGGGTCCAGGCTCTGAGCTGTCAGCACAGAGCCTGATGCGGGGCTCAAACTCACAGACCGCGAGATCATGACCTGAGCCAAAGTCGGCTGCTTAACCTACTGAGCCACCCAGGTGCCCCAATGTTTATTTATTTTTGAGACAGAGAGAGAGACAGAGCATGAACAGGGGAGGGTCAGAGAGAGAGGGAGACACAGAATCTGAAACAGGCTCCGGGCTCCGAGCTGTCAGCACAGAGCCCAATGCAGGGCTCGAACCCATGGACCGTGAGATCATGACCTGGGCCAAAGTCAGACGCTCAACCGACTGAGCCACCCAGGCGCCCCAATCTTTGCCAATTTTGATGCCTTTGATTTCCTTTTGTTGTCTGATTGCTGATGCTAGAACTTCTAGCACTATGTTAAACAGCAACGGTGAGAGTGGACATCCCTGTCGTGCTCCTGATCTCAGGGGGAAAGCTCTCAGTTTTTCCCCATTGAGGATGATGTTAGCTGTGGGCTTTTCATAAATGGCTTTTATGATGTTTAAGAATGTTCCTTGTATCCCGACTTTCTCGAGGGTTTTTATTAAGAAAGGATGCTGAATTTTGTCAAACGCTTTTTCTGCATCGATTGACAGAATCTTACGGTTCTTATCTTTTCTTTTATTAATGTGATGTATCACGTTGATTGATTTGCGAATGTTGAACCAGCCCTGCATCCCAGGAATGAATCCCACTTGATCATGGTGAATAATTTTTTTTATAAGCTGTTGAATTTGATTTGCTTGTATCTTACTGAGAATTTTTGCATCCATATTCATCAGGGATATTGGCCTGTAGTTCTCTTTTTTTACTGGGTCTCTGTCTGGTTTAGGAATCAAAGTAATACTGGCTTCATAGAATGAGTGGAAGTTTTCCTTCCCTATTTTTTGGAATAGCTTGAGAAGGATAGGTATTATTTCTGCTTTAAATGTCTAGTAGAATTCCCCAGGGAAGCCATTTGGTCCTGGACTCTTATATGTTGGGAGATTTTTGATAACTGATTCAATTTCTTTGCTGGTTATGGGTCTGTTCAAGCTTTCTATTTCCTCCTGTTTGAGTTTTGGAAGTGTGTGGGTGTTTAGGAATTTGTCCATTTCTTCCAGGTTGTCCAATTTGTTGGCATATAATTTTTCATAGTATTCCCTGATAATTGCTTGTATTTCCGAGGGATTGGTTGTAATAATTCCATTTTCATTCATGACTTTATCTATTTGGGTCATCTCCCTTTTCTTTTAGAGAAACCTAGCTACAGGTTTATCAAGTTTGTTTATGTTTTCAAAAAACCAACTCTTGGTTTCATTGATCTGCTCTACAGTTTTTTTAGATCCTATATTGTTTATTTCTGCTCTGATCTTTATTATTTCTCTTCTTCTGCTGGGTTTGGGGTGTCTTTGCTGCTCTGCTTCTATTTCCTTTAGGTGTGCTGTTAGATTTTGTATTTGGGATTTTTCTTGTTTCTTGAGATAGGCCTGGATTGCAATGTATTTTCCTCTCAGGACTGCCTTTGCTGTATCCCAAAACGTTTGGATTGTTGTATTTTCATTTTTTTTTGTTTCCATATATTTTTTAATTTCTTCTCTAATTGCCTGGTTGACCCATTCATTCTTTAGTAGGATGTTCTTTAAACTCCATGCTTTTGGAGGTTTTCCAGACTTTTTCCTGTGGTTGATTTCAAGCTTCGTAACATTGTGGTCTGAAAGTATGCATGGTATGATCTCAATTCTTGTATATTTATGAAGGGCTGTTTTGTGACCCAGTATGTGATCTATCTTGGAGAATGTTCCATGTGCACTCGAGAAGAAAGTATATTCTGTTGCTTTGGGATGCAGAGTTCTAAATATATCTGTCAAGTCCATCTAATCCAATGTATCATTCAGGGCCCATGTTTCTTTATTGACCATGTGTCTAGTTGATCTATCCATTGTTGTAAGGGGGGTATTAAACTCCCCTGCAATTACCACATTCTTGTCAATAAGGTTGCTTATGTTTATGAGTAATTGTTTTATATATTTGGGGGCTCCCGTATTCGGCGCATAGACATTTATAATTGTTAGTTCTTCTTGATGGATAGACCCTGTAATTATTATATAATGCCCTTCATCTCTTGTTGCAGCCTTTAATTTAAAGTCTAGTTTGTCTGATATAAGTATGGCTACTCCAGCTTTCTTTTGACTTCTAGTAGCATGATAGTTCTCCATCCCCTCACTCTCAATCTAAAGGTGTCCTCAGGTCTAAAATGAGTCTCTTGTAGACAGCAAATAGATGGGTCTTGTTTTTTTATCCATTCTGATACCCTATGTCTTTTGGTTGGCGCATTTAGTCCATTTACATTCAGTGTTATTATAGAAAGATATGGGTTTAGAGTCATTGTGATGTCTGTAGGTTTCATGCTTGTAGCGATGTCTCTGGTACTTTGTCTCACAGGATCCCCCTTAGGATGTCTTGTAGGGCTGGTTTAGTGGTGGTGAATTCCTTCAGTTTTTGTTTGGAAAGACCTTTATCTCTACTTCTATTCTAAATGACAGACTTGCTGGATAAAGGATTCTCGGCTTCATATTTTTTCTGTTTATCACATTGAAGATTTCCTGTCATTCCTTTCTGGCCTGCCAAGTTTCAGTAGAGAGATCCATCACGAGTCTTATCGGTCTCCCTTTATATGTTAGAGCATGTTTATCCCTAGCTGCTTTCAGAATTTTCTCTTTATCCTTGTATTTTGCCAGTTTCACTATGATATGTCATGCAGAAGATCGATTCAAGTTCCATCTGGAGGGAGTTCTCTGTGCCTCTTGGATTTCAATGCCTTTTTCCTTCCCCAGATCAGGGAAGTTCTCAGCTATTATTTCTTCAAGTACACCTTCAGCACCTTTCCCTCTCTCTTCCTCTTCTGGAGTACCAATTATGCATAGATTATTTCTCTTTAGTGCATCACTTAGTTCTCTAATTTTCCCCTCATACTCCTGGATTTTTTTATCTTTTTCTCAGCTTCTTCTTTTTCCATAATTTTATCTTCTAATTCACTTATTCTCTCCTCTGCCTCTTCAATCCAAGCTGTGGTTACCTCTATTTTATTTTGCAGCTCATTAATAGCATTTTTTAGCTCCTCCTGGCTGTTCCTTAGTCCCTTGATCTCTGCAGCAATAGATTGTCTGCTGTCCTCTATACTGTTTTCAAGCCCAGCGATTAATTTTATGACTATTATTCTAAATTCACTTTCTGTTATATTGTTTAAATCGTTTTTGATCAGTTCATTAGCTGTCGCTATTTCCTGGAGATTCTTTTGAGGGGAAGGAATTCTTCCGTTTCATCATTTTGGATAGTCCCTGGAGTGGTGCGGAACTGCAGGGCACTTCCCCTGTGATGTCTTGAATAACTTGCAGACCTGATGTCTGCCCCCAGCCCACCACTGGGGCCACAGTCAGACTGGTGTGTACCTTCTCTTTCCCTCTCCTAGGGGCAGGATTCACTGTGGGGTGGTGTGGCCCGTCTGGGCTACTTGCACACTGCCAGACTTGTGGTGCTGGGGATCTGGCATATTAGCTGGGGTGGATTGGTAAGGTGCACAGGGGCAGGAGGGGCAGGCTCAGCTCACTTTTCCTTTGGAGATCTGCTTCGGGAGGGGTCCTGCGGCACTGGGAGGGAGTCTGACCCTCCGGAGAGATGGATCTGCAGAAACACAGCGTTGGGTGTTTGCTCGGTACAAGCAAGTTCCCTGACAGGAACTGGTTCCCTTTGGGATTTTGGCTGGGGGATGGGCGAGGGAGATGGCGCTGGCAAGCACCTTTGTTCCCCGCGAAGCTGTGCTCTGTCATCCAGGGCTCAACAACTCTCCCTCCCATTGTCCTCCAGCCCTCCCGTTCTCCGAGCAGATCTGTTAACTTATAACCTTCCAGATGTTAAGTCTCGCTTACTGTCGGAACACACTCCATCCGGCCCCTCCGCTTTTGTAAGCCAGACTTGGGGGCTCTGCTTGGCCGACAGGCTGCCCCTCCGCCCTGGCTCCCTCCTGCCAGTCCGTGTAGCGCGCACCGCCTCTCTGCCCTTCTTACCCTCTTCCATGGACCTCTTGTCTACGCTTGGCTCCAGAGAATCCGTTCTGCTAGTCTTCCGGCGATTTTCTGGGTTATTTAGGCAGGTGTGGGTGGAATCTAAGTGATCCCCAGGACGCGGTGAGCCCAGCGTCCTCCTATGCCGCCATCTTCTATACTTGTCTATTTCTAGGCTCCTCTTAGAGAGACTAGTTTCAAAAGATAGCTAGCCACTGAAACACATCCTCTGGATTCATGGCCTCGTGTGGTCATCCACCATCCTCCTAACTGGGCTGGGCCCATGACTTCTTACCAATAGAATGAGATAGATGTGACCCTGCATGACTTCAAGGGCCAGGTAAGAACAAGTCATCTACTTGCCATCTTCTCCTCTAGAAACATTCATTTTGGGAAGCCATCAGTAATATAAAAAGTCCCTCTACCCTGCTTAGAAACCACATGGAGGGGCTTTACAGACACTCTTTCAAGGCAACAGGTATGTTTTGGACCTTCAAGACCAGACTACCTACTAGCTGAATACCAAGTGACTGTAGTCTGGAATCACCCTACCAAATCCTGCCCAAATTCCCGAGTCACAAAAATCATGAATAAATAAAATGGTTGTTGTTTTAGCCACTAAGTTTTGAGGTAGTTTTGAGGTAGCTTGTTATGCAGCCACAGTTAACCAGAACAATAGTGTGTGGGATTGGTAGGAATAATTTAGTAAACCACTTGAGTAGAAGCAGTATCCTTATGAGGCATAATGAAATGGCCACTGAGGATTATTAAGCCAACTTCCAATGACAATGGCTAGGTGCATTTACATACAGGTGAGGTATCCATGTTTGGAGTAAGATATTTTAGTTGCTGAGAGCAGAAGAGAGGAGACATGGCCACCAGTAGTCTTCAGCCATCATTCTTTCACAGCATAAGGTGCCCACATGTGTGGGTCTAACCTGGGGCATTGGCCACTCCTTCTCTGGTCAGGAGACCCATTCAGAAGAGAAACAAATTGTGTATCAGAATGTTGCTCTTTGAACAATGGATTAGCACACAGAGAGCAGATATCTTTATTGGAATAATTCTTCCATTTTGTTATTTAAGATACAAACTAGATGTTTGAGATGGAGACTAGATGTTTGAAATTCCTTAAAGGACAAAATTCCAACTCCTTTTTAACAAAGCCTTATAGTATATTTTCATGATTAGTTAGTATGGAAAATGCTAAGCCATGGCTACTATTGCCATGTTTCTAAAACCTCTATGTAATTCCATTCTTAATGCAGGAAAAATAACACTATACAATGCGAATTGCCCCCAGTACTCTAACATTTCAAGGAGCAGGCATATTTTATGGCTTTCTAAGTCCCCTCCAAGACACCCCTCAGCAAAACTGGTTAAGCTTAACTTTTTTCTCACTTAAGGGATTCAGTATGTAGATAGTTAATTAGTGTACCCTATCATTTGGTTTCAAGAATATTGTTTTAGAAGACTTATAACTAGAAAAATTCATTTTGTCTTTGGTATAATTCACAAGAACAGTAATCCTTAGCAATAGCCAATTTTTAAGGAATGTTCATTTATGGCAAGTACTATAAAAAATAAGTCTTATCAATGTCACATAAACACACTAATGTAAATATTATCATAAGTTACCTTTTATGTATCAGAAAACTAAGATTTGGAAAGTTTTAATTATTCACTCAAGTAGAAGTGCCTGATTCCTAAGTCTGCATTCTTAAAACACTACATTGCACATGGTTATAATAAGATAAGGTCTGCCTGTAAGAGGTTATAAAGATAAACTTTGGCCCCTAAAATGATAAATATTTTTTACCTTAGAACTTCATCTTAGTCTTCACAATATAAAAGATAAAACTCATTTGTATGATTTGCTTATAATCAACATTGTAAAACGATGGCAGTATTAATTTGGCATTAAATTATCATCGTATAATATCATACATAACTGACAAAGAACTGCTATCAATAAAAGCCACAGAAGAGTTCACTCTCAGGAAAGCATTTCACTGAACTATTATTCTCTTGAAATAAACATGAGAAAAATAGTAAAGTCTTGAAAAACATCCAAAACCATTTCACTATCACATGTGATTCTGGCAGGCTTGTCTTCATTTATTTGGCCTTTAGGGTTTCACAGTATTGATGATATGCCCACAAAAAAGGGGAAAATAGCCATGACTGAAAATATGGATCTTATTTAAAAGCATAAAAATTCCATTTGCAACACCCAGTATTCTGGATGTTTTGTTTTTATTTTTTGGTGGCCAAAAAACATAAATTTATTTAATGTGAAAACTGGTAAAGTTGGGCGTTCCCATTTAAAGGGTGTTGAGCTAGCCTCTTTGCCTTCCAACTAAAATATCTTTGAAGTTAGAAAAGCTTACTACAATGCTGAAAATTAACACGACTGACTTAAGGTCAGAGTCTAGAAGAAGTTTCTATCAGGCTGATGAAAACAGATGGAGAAAAACCAGAGGGGGACCAACTGACGTTTTGTCCCAGGAGATAGAGCATCCTTTCCTGCTTAAAAGAATGCAGTAAATATTTTATCCCTTTTCCACTTTCCTTACCTGGACCTGGGGCAATAAGAAAAATGAACAACTTTCTCCTACATGATCTACCTTTCTAGGGCTCCAGAGGAATACTCGTCAAGTATCTTTATAGTCATAATGAAACTATAACCTCCAGAACATAGTAGGATGGGAAGAAGGTATTCAGCATGGTGGAAGGTGTGGCTAGACTGGCAGTGGTGCCTTTCACCTCTAGTCTTGAAAAACAAAGGGCTACAAGAGGAAGAGCCTGGTGGCACTATGCTATGGACTGAAATGTGTTCTCAAAAATTCATATGTGGAAGCACTAGCCTCCATTGGGACTGTATTTGGAGATACGGTCTTTAGGAAGGTACATAAGGTTTTCTGAGATCATAAGAGTAGAGCTATGATCTTATGGGATTAGTGTCCTTACAAGAAGAAACATGAGGGACACATGAGTGGTTCAGTGGGGTAAGCATTCAAGTCTTGATTTCAGCTCAGGTCATGATCTCCTGGTCATGGGATTGAGCCCTGCATTGGGCTCCACACTGGGCACGGAGCCTGCTTGAGATTCTCTCTCCTTCTCCCTCTGCCCACCCCCCCAAACTCACACATGCATGTGTGCGCACTCTCTCGCGCGTGCCCTCGAAGAAGAAGAAGAAGAAGAAGAAGAAGAAGAAGAAGAAGAAGAAGAAGAAACACCAGACAGCTCATGCTCCCTTGCTTCCTCTTGTGCTCTTTCCCCCACGATGTGAGGACGTGCTGATAAGACAGCTGTTTCCAGGCGAAGAAGAGAGCTTTCACTAGAAATTCAATCAGCTACCACCTTGATCTTGAACTTGTTGCCTCTGGAACTGTAAGAAAATAAAGTTTTGCTGTTTAAGGCATCCAGTCTATGTTATTCTGTTATGGCAGCTGAAGCAGACAAGACACACTATTATATAAGGGACTGACTTTCATGGTGTGCCTGTCACTTTAGCCTTACAAAGAACCAGGCAATGATGGCAGGAACAGATGCCAGCTTAGTGTTCTAAGTGAGTCTCCATTATGTTAAGAATTATAAAAATTTAATGCATAACATTAAAGAGTACCTCATCAAATAAGAAGTATAGCCATGTTTATGAATACAAGATGTAATATTGTCAAGATATTTGTTCAAGGCATTCCAAAATGGGACAACAAGATTTTCTATAGTTCAACAACATTTTTCAAAAACTTACATAGCAGAGCATAAGACCAAAATACACACAAAGAACACTTGGGAGGAAAAAATAAAATTAGAGGGACTAGCTGTCATGATATTAAGACGTGGTATAGACCTTGTAAGTAAGACCAAGTTATTTGGTGCAAAGATAGAAAAATAGACCTGGATTGGGAGACCAGAACCAGTTGAACATGTATATGGAAAGTTCTTATATAATGGTTGACATTTCAGCCTGGTAGGGGAAAAAAACAAAAACAAAACAGGTTGACTCTGTGGGGGAAAAAATGACATTTGATCCCTATCTCACGCTATCCTTATAGATCAATTCCAGACGGATTAATGATTTATATGTAGAAGACAAAATTTCAAAACGCTTAGAGTCAATATACCTTCCTGTACCTTTACGACATGAAGATTAATAAACCATAAAACAGATGCAGGCCTGAGTAGCTCTGTCAATATCAGGTAAGATAAAAATCAGGGTATGGAAGATAAATTGGCAACAACATATGCTGGGAAAAGGAAAAGCATATCAAAAACATGCAAGCTCACGAACACAGGCACCTAAGAATATAGACTCAAAAAATGTAGAGCAACAATTGAGGGAAATGAAGTGAAAAACAGAAACATCAGCAAGTGGAATTGAATTCAACATGTCCCTCTCAGAATCAAATAAGTTAAGCATAGCAAAAATCTAAAAGAAGTTAAAATACCAAAACTGACATAACAGGTCTATATGGAAGTTGACACTTAAAAATAAGAGAACACATATTTTCTTGGAGTAAAGAAAATTAATTGCATAGAGTTCCACAAGGAGAATCTCAATAAATTAAAATAAATTGTATCTATTATATTTTCTGACCATTAAGAAAAAATGGTAAATCAATAAGTCTAAAAGCTGCATATATATAGACATGAAATAACTTATTACTAAGTAACCCCTCTACCAAAGAAGAAAAAAACATAAGGGAAATCTAAAAACACTAAAAAGTGAAAAACTGAAAGTATTTTATAAAAGCTTGTAGGTCATAGCTAAAGTGATATTCAATAGCAAATTTTATAGTTTTAAATGCATACAGCAGAAAACAAAACAAAAAAATGGAAAAAAATGAGCAATGAACAATGAAGGAAGATGGGAAGAGAGCAATAGAGCAAATCCACAGAGACAAAAAGGAAGGTAATAACAAAGATAAGTACAATAATTAAAGGAATAAAACACATGGAAACAAAAGAGAAGATTGACGAAATCAAAAGCTAGAATTTTGAAAACCTTAATGAGAGAGTGCTGACAAAAGTTAATCAAATACCCCTTTTATTTATGAACAGAGATTCAAAGTTAAAGAGAAAATATATGGATAAATGATAGAACAGAATCTTCTAGCTAATATAATCAACAACATTGTAAAAAATAAAGAGCAGGATTTATGGCACTAATGCAAGAAATATCAGGAAATCTATCCACACAATACCCCACGTTAAGGAATTAAAGAAGGAAAAGTGTATGATTATTTCAATACACGCTGAAAAAATAATGGTAAAAGTTCACCATCAATTTTTTATTAAAACACTAGAAAAATAGAAATAAAAATGTCCTAAATTTGTAGGCAGCTATATATCTTAAAAAACTGTAACAAACACTACACCAAATGGAAGAACCATAGACACATTCCAATTAAAACTGTAATCAAAACAGAATACTACTATCACCATTATCATTAAGCATAAGACTTGTCCAGTGTAAAGTCTTGTCCAGTGTAATATGCTAAGCAAAAGAAATAAAAGATATAAGCCTTTCTTTCCAGATATGGAAAGAAGTATAAGGGAAAATAAAATTAAAATTATAAAATATAAATATAAAATTAAAAATATAAAATATCTGTCAGTACTACCCAAAGCAATCTACATATTCAATGCAACCCCTATCAAAATAACACCAGTGTTCTTTACATAGCTAGAATAAACAATCCTAAAATTTGTATGGAAGACGTCAAATAGTCAATGCAATCCTGAAAAAGAAATCCAAAGCTGGAGGCATCACAATTCTGGACTTCAAGCTGTATTACAAAGCTGTAATCATCAAGACAGTATAGTACTGGCACAAAAACAGACACTCAGATCAATGGAACACAATAGAGAACCCAGAAATGAACCCACAAACGTATGGCCAACTAATCTTTGACAAAGCAGGAAAGAATATCCGATGGAATAAAGACAGTCTCTTCAGCAAATGGTGTTGGGAAAACTGGACAACGACATGCAGAAGAATGAACCTGGACCACTTTTGTACACCGTACACAAAAATAAACTTGAAATGGATGAAAGACCTAAATGTAAGACAGGAAGCCATCGAAATCCTAAGGGAGAAAACAGGCAACAACTTCTTTGACCTCAGCCACAGCAACTTCTTTTAGACAAGTCTCTGAGGCCAGGGAAACAAAAGCAAACATGAACTATTAGGACCTCATCAAGATAAAAAGCTTCCTGCAAAGGAAACAATCAACAAAACTAAAAGGCAACCGATGGAATGCGAGAAGATATTTGCAAACGACATATCAGATAAAGAGTTAGTATCCAAAATCTATAAAGAACTCATCAAACTCAAGAGCCACCCCCCAAAAAAATAATCCAGTGAAGAAATGGACATAAGACATGAATAGACATTTTTCCAAAGAAGACATCCAGATGGCTAACAGACACATGAAAAAAATGCTCAACATCACTCATCACCAGGGAAATACAAATCAAAACCACAATGAGATACCACCTCACACCAGTCAGAATGGCTAAAATAAACAACTCAGGCAACAACAGATGTTGGTGAGGATGTGGAGAAAGGGGAATGCTTTTGCACTGATGGTGGGAATGCAAACTGGTGCAGCCACTCGAAAACAGTATGATGTTTCCTCACAAAGTTAAAAATAGAACTAACTAGGACCCAGCAATTGCACTACTAGGTATTTATCCAAAAGATACAGGTGTGCTGTTTCAAAGGGGAACATGAACCTCAATGTTTATAGCAGTGCTATTGGCAATAGTCAAAATATGGAAAGAGCCTAAATGTCCATCAACATGAATGGACAAAGAACATGTGGTATATATATACGATGGAGTATTACCCAGCAATCGAAAAGAATGAAATCTTGCCACTTGCAATAAGGTGGATGGAACTAGAGGGTATTATGCTAAGCGAAATTAGACAGAGAAAGACAAATATATGGCTTCACTCATATGTGGAATTTAAGACACAAAACAGATGATTTTAAGGGAAGGGAATCAAAAATAATACAAAGATAGGGAGGGGGACAAAACTTAAGAGACTCTTAAATATACAGAACACACTGAGGGTTGCTAGAAGGGTTGTGGGAAGGGGGATGGGCTAAATGGGCAAGGGGCATTAAGGAAGACACTTGTTGGGATGAGCACTGGGTGTTATGTATACATAGGGGATGAATCACTGGAATCTACTCCTGAAATCATTATTGCACTATATGCTAACTAACTTGGATGTAACTTAAAAAATAAAAATAAATTATATATACATGTGTGTGTGTGTATATATATATATATATATACATATACATATATACATATACATATATATATGTATATACATATACATATATATATATACATATATATATATATATATATATATGTATATATATATATATATATATATATAATATCTATCAGGACCAAACAGGGAAATAGAAACCATTTTTTAAATGGAGGGAAGTAAAACCTGTGAATTAGTTTCAAAGGCGATAAAAGAGCTAAAAAACAAGACTGGGCTGTGAGCCAACCCAGAGATTAGCAACAGAAAAAAACCCATTCCCACTGCTAAGCCTTATGGTGGGAGCCCAGGGGCTAGGCTTACCGGGGTGTCGCTGGAGCTGTGAAAGAGACAGGGAGAGGAGATCACTGTGGCTTTTCCCTTCTCCGAGCCCTCTAATCTCCCACCTCTGCTTGCAGTTGACCCAACCAAGCATGAAGCAGCCGACACGGAAGCGTGGGAAGCACAGCTTATCTAGCTGGGAGTGCACCTGCTATCAGGTGTACCCCCTTCCACAATTATTGCCTTCAGGTGCTCCTAAGAGCTTTCTGTGGTGGGTCCATTAGGCCTTGGGGCCAGTACAGGCTTCCAGCTACTGCTCACACCTTGACTCTTCACACCTTTTTTTTCCCTTACACTGCCTATGAGTCTATAAATAGTCCCTCAGTTAAACTTTTCAGTGAAATCCTCTAGGGCACCGTTTGCTTCCTGACTTATAAATGCCAAGTAGGAAATGTTAACTCACACATACAACAGAAAAAAAAAAACAAAAAACCTAGAAATTCATTGAACTGTGTTCACAAACAAAAACTGTGTTTTCTTCGGGAGTCACCTTCCATTGCCAGAAAGACAACATTTCAGACTATAGATGAACAAGGAGAAGATTCTTTCCTAAAATTTGAAATAAGATGTAATCCAGCCGATTAAAACCCCAACATGACACAACTCTTCTTTCAGAACTTCTTCCTCCAGTCAGGAAAGTACTTCAACACCAGTCTGACGCTTGTTGTTTCCTTAAGGAAAGGGCAAAGAACTCTAAAAGCAGTCAAAAAATAAACTTTAAGAAGTGCTTTGTAGAACTTGTTGTACCAAGTGCTTTTAATCACTGCTTTCTAATAACTGTGAAACAGGAATCCTATTTAATTTCTTCAGTTGTTTTCTTCTTTTTTATATTCTTGATTTTGAACTTTTAATAGTAATTTAGAGAGAACTGAAATGGGCAACTATAAATTTTATCATTCCTTCTTTGGATAGCTATGGTATTATGACTTAAAGGCACTCATAATAGATATATCCTCATTCATTGTAGATATTTTCAATTTCCGAACAAATTCCTTAAAAGCACAAAAAGAGTTATGTGTCAATTTCTTAGAAAAAGAGATTGTGAATTAAATCATTTTTATATACACAAAAATGTCCAAATCTACCAAAACTAGTGGCATGTGTCACTTTTAGGATTAGAGTTTTATTCCTATTCTTGACATACCTCTACTTTACTTTTAAGACCCTGCCACAAACCTAATCAGATCCCTTTTCCAAAAAAATTTTTTCCTACCCACACTGGCTAATAAATACAATGCTGGTGTACTGAGTATCCATTTATTTAAGAGTGAATGAATTTCATAAAGATTGGCAGTAGACGCTCAGTCTACTTTGGGTAAAAATTTCACTATTTTTCCTCTTGGTGAGATTTCAAGCCATTTGGGTCCTGAAAGGAACAGGAAATTTCTCTGGATCTCTGAGGAGTCTTTACATTTCCCTGAGAGAATACTCTTGAAGGCCTTTTACAGTGGAAAAAAAAAAAAAGAAAAGAAAGTTAGTGATCAATTTAATAGCAACAATTTAATGCAACAATCGAATGCAACAATCTTAATGGACAATTTAATGCAACAATCTACTTTGCATGTTTTTAAAATATCTAAACTCAGAGCCCCCTCTTTATCACCACCTGTGTTTTCATTACAGTTCGATTTGTATGGAAGTAGTTACTGAATAGAATGGAAATTTTTAAAAAATCTGTGAAGAATAATTCAAACTTGCAAGCTACTCTTTGTCCTCGGGATGAATAACTTCATCCAGGTCTGTGTCTTATGATGTTTCATCACTTTTCCTCTACAAAGGAAAATAAGAGTTCCATTCTGAGTTCAGGGATTCTAAACAGCTCCTTCAATTGGCTGTACTAGGCTGTTATAAAGTGGAGGAAGAATTTAGAACTATTTCCCATTTTACTAGAAATTTGTTGTTTTTCATGTGTTTGGAATATTCTGTTAAATGCTCTGAAAAGACAAAGAAACAAATGTTTGGAGCAAGGTGTCTTCATCAATGGTGCTGCGTCTGTTGATATTTTTAAGGAGCACCGCGGCCTCATTGTAGGAAATTACACCCACAGGAGGGCCTTACAGATTTTGCCCCATCTGTATAAGCAACCTGACAATTTTTAACAAATTCTGTAATTGCTGGAAAGTACTCCTGTATTATAGAAAATTAATGTATACAATTGAATTTTAAATGTATCTTTAAGAAATGTGTTTCATGAAGCTGTTTCCTAGTGTTTCTGTACAGAAAAGTTAGCAAGGATAATTTTTTTATCCCCCATAATAAAGCAAATGTTTAAATAAGTATCTAAGTTCAACATCATATGCTTCTGTGGCTAATCAATGAACAATTAGGGATTAGAGAAGTATTCCCACAGGCTTCCTTGGCTCCTAAAGTCATTGTGAGAAGCTCAGGGGAAAAGATGAGTCTGTTGAAGACTTTAATAATTTCCAGTGGGTAGTAATCTTCATCATTATCATGTGTCTTTTAGAGATATGAATGGCAATTCAGGAAATTAAGCCAGCAGCAGGCATTGACTTCATTGTAAAGATTGCTACTGAAAAAGCGAGAGACAAAGGAAGGAAGAACTCAAAGAAGTAAACATAGTCATAAAAACATATCATTTAAATTTTCTGGAGGAGCAAAATTTGGGTTTGAATTAGGTTTAGAGCAGCCACCATGTCACTAATGACATCTTGGGCTGGGTCATTTTTTTGCTATAAGAGTGTGCCCTCTGCATTGTAGCATGTTGCAAAGCAAACCTGACCTCTTCTCAGTAGAAGACAATACTCATCAATACTCACCCTTCTCACCAGTTGTAACAACCAAAAATATCTCCAGACATTGCTAAATTTCCCTCGAAAGGACAAATTGTCTCTATTTGAGATCCACTGCCTTGGAAAAAACAATATTTCCTGAGAGACAGGAATAGGTGAGTTCGAGAAATTCACTATGTAAGAAAGGTAAGTGATGGAGTAAGGTTTAAAACTTGCAGATGAGGGGTGCTTGGGTGGCTCAGTCGGTTAAGTGTCCGACTTCAGCTCAGGTCATGATCTCATGGTTCGTGGGTTTGAGCCCTGCGTCGGGCTCTGTGCTGGCAACTCAGAACCTGGAGCCTGCTTCGGATTCTGTGTCTCCCTCTCTCTCTGCTCATTGCCCACTCATGCTCTGTCTCTCTCTCAAAAATAAACATCAAAAAAATTTTTCTTTAAATTTGCAGATGACATCAAAGGCACCTATGTAGGAGCTCATATTGGAGAGAAAGAAAGAAACAATTATAGAAGGGAAAGAATGGGAGGATAGATGAAGAGGTATTAGGAAGGAGAGGAGGCAAGGATGAAACTCGTTATTTGAGAAAAGTAGACAGAGGGAATGCAAGTGGGGATTAGGAGTTGAGACCAGAATAGTCCCTCCTAGAAATAAGTAGGGGTAAACTAATTGTCGAATGGGTCATGGTTCTATGAGGACATTGAGGCTCTATGAACGGAAGTCAATCAAAAAGAAGCCAGCTGACTGCATCTTGGAATATTCAGCCAACATAATTGTCATCTGACTTTTTCCAGGAAAGCTCAGCTTCCAGAAGTGACAGCTGAAAGAACTGATTTTGCTATTCACCAAAAATTGGCAATTAGCAAAGCCCACAAGCTGGAAAGGCAAATAAAGGTGTATTTTTGTGTAGCTATCAAGAGCATTAATTATAATAATTCATCAGAGAAGCAGCAAGTTTCAGGTAAGCAATAGAAAGGTGGGAAATAAGGTAAGGAATGTTTTGCAGTGAGAGAGAGGGAAAGGTTCTGTAAGATTAACAATGACAGACATGAATGGAAGTTGTGGTCTAAAAGCAGAATTTCAGTGCTAAGAATCCATATCAGCTCTAGGTGAAATGAAGAGTCAGAAAAGTTGTTGGAAAATGAGGAGAGTGACAAAACTATGGAGTCAACATATCGGAAAAGTCATAAGCACAGATACTGAAATCACCAAAGTAAAGGTTAGAAAAAGAAGGGTAGAAATAGACAGCAAGAAAACAGGAATACGAATGATGTTAATAAAAACAATGTCCTTAAATTCTAGAAACTTTTAAACTTTCAGATCATTAACTATGTTGACTTTTAAAAGAAAACACTTTAATCCATCATCTGTATCCAAAACTTCTAAATCAAAATGTTCTATAAAGTGCACACCAAATAAATTACTCTAACTTTAAATATACTTAACAATTTTTCTTCAAATTTGGCTTCCTTTTCATTTCTCATTAAGAGCTGAAATCCTGCCAATGTTGAAGTGTATAGTTTTACCTATTTTTAGTTAAAGTTTAAAAGACATTTTTATTTTTTTTTCATGATCTCCCCAAGCAAAAACATTTTAGGAAACCTGTTCAAGTTTTCCCCAAATAGGCAAGGATTTTGTTCAAGCATGAAAAATTTAACCTCACCACCATTCTTTAATTTTTCCAGTAAAGATTATTTTACATTTTTCTGATCCTTTTCATCAGAGAAGAGGTTCAACATGGGAAAAAAATAGCCTTTAAATCAATTCTTTAAGCTTATTTCCTTACATTTAAATTAAGCTGCTTTGTTTTTTAACTGCTTGTAATGTAACATCTGAAGACCAGATCACAGATGAGACTTAGCTATAAAGGAAAATACTGGCCTCTAAAACTAAGCAGGTAGGAAGAGGCTGGTATGTTATTTCTGTTTAAATGATGTCTATAAATGATGACCAAATCAGTCTTTCTTACCTTTGAGAAATGTTTTCAATTTTTTCTTTTATGTAATTTATTTTAGAAAATCAAAATCTACTGAATATGCTTTTTAAGCTATACATTTTCCTCCCCTTATTCCACATCTTCTTATTACCCTCCTATCAATCTCAGAACTAACACTCATCACACCAAATCTCGTCTTCAGAGTCTTTTCCATTTCTTCCATCTTGATAAATACCAACTAATCACTAATAAATAGAAATCACTGTAAATTAATTTGAACTTGTTGCTGTACCCAAAGTATGGAAACAAAAGAAAATCATTCAAACTGACTTGCAATGTTTATTAAAGCGAATCATATGCCTTCAGGATGACCCAGAAATTATATATACCATGATAATGAGTGCTTACTGCCACCAAAAAGCATATTCAAAAATATTCGTAGAAGTATTATTCAGAATATCTAAAAACTGAGAGAAATATAAATGTATCTCAACAGGCTAAAGTTTAACAATGAAATATTATGCTACAGTAAAAAAAAGAACCAATAGTAAACAAGTTCAATAATGTGGCAGGATACAAGATAAAGATTTTTAGAAATCAATAGTACTTACATACAACAGCAAAAAACAACCCAATAATGAAATTAAGAAACAATCTCATATATAACAACAACAAGTACCACGAAGGAATAAAATACCCAGGGATAATATTTATCAACAGACTTACAGGACACATACAGTAAAAACTATAAAGAAGTTATTGAAACAAATGAAACAGGATTCAGGGGTGCCTGGGTTGCTCAGTCGGTTAAACATCCAACTCCTGATTTCCACTCAGGTCATGATCTTACAGTTCCTGAGTTCGAGCCCTGCATCAGGCTCTGCACTGACAGTGCATTGAGGAGACTGCTTGGGAGTCACTCTCTCTCCTTCTCTCTCTGCTCCTGGCCTGTGTGTGTTCACACTTTCTCACACACTCTCTCTCTCAAAATAAATAAATAAACTTTTAAAAAAAATAAATGAAACAAGATCCAGAAATATGGAAGGATACTTCGTGTTCATGGTTCAGAAATTTAACATTGTTAAGGTGGAAATACTCCCCAAATTGTTCTAGAGATTCAATGTCAACCCTATCAAAATCCCAGCTATGTTTTTTGGGGGGGAAAAAAAGACAATCTAGACCCAGAATAGCCAAAACAATCTTGAAAAAGAACAACAAAACTGAGGGACTTAACACCTTCTGGTTTCAAAACCTACTGGAGACAATATGTTACTGACATTTAAAAAGACATAAAGATCAATGGAATAGAATTGAGAGTCTTGAAATAAACCCTCATATTTATTGATTTTTGATAAGGGTGCCGAAAAAGTTCAATGGGAAAAGAATTGTGTTTTTAACAAATATTGCCTGAGAATTTTGATATCTATATGCAAAAGAAAATTTGAACTTTTATCTCATACCATATACCAAAATCACCTCAAAATAGATCATATGCCTAAATGTAATAGCTAAAACTATAAAACCTCCTAGAAGAAAACATCAGAGTAAATATTTGTGAATTTGAATTAAGCAATTATTTCTTAGATATGATACCAAAAGTACAGCAGCAAAAGAAAATAAATAGATAAATTGCACTTCATTAAAATTTAAAAATTTTGTGCATCAAAGACACTTTCAAGAAAGTGAAAAGACAACCCACAGAATGGGAGAAAATATTTCCAAACTATATACCCAAAAGGGTCTTGTATCTTGAATACATTAAGAAACTTATAACTCAACAATAAAAAGATAAATAACTCAATTTTTAAAATAGATAAGTGACCAAATAAGCATTTCTCTAAAGATATATAAATGGCCAAAATCACATGGAAGATATTCAGCATCATTAATCACTAGGAAAATGTAAATCAAAACCACAATGATATGCTTCCTCACACCCACTAGGATTACTATAATCAAAAATGCAGACAATAACTAGTGTTAGAAATAGTGTGGAGAAATAAGAACTCTCTTACGTTGCTGGTGGGTATGCACAGTGGTGTAGCCACTGTGAAAAACAGTTTGACACTTCCTCAAAATGCTAAAACATTGGTAATAACTGAGCAATTGCACTCCTAGCTATAGACACTAAGAAATGAGAATGTATGTTCACAAAAAACTTGTACAAGAATGTTCAAGCATTATGTAAAATAGCAAAAAAAGTGGACACAACCTAAGTGCCCACCAACTGACAATAAATAAACATAATTTGGTATAATCATAATATAAAAAGAAGAAATATTGATATATGGTAAAAGAAGGGTGAACCTTGAAAGCTTATGCTAAGTGAAAAAAAGCCAGTCACAAAGGACCATATATTTTATGAATCCATTTACATGAAATGTCCAGAATAGGCAAATCTGTAGTGATGAAAAGTAGCTTAGTGGTTGCTTGGGGCTTGGGAAGGTTTGGGAGGTTAAGGGTGTTAGGCAAGAATGGGAATGATTGGTAATGTGTATGAGCTTTCTTTTGGGGGTTTTATTTATTTATATATTTAATTAAATTTTTTTGAAGTTTATTTATTTTGAGAGAGAGAAAGAGAGAGCAGGGGGGAGGGGGACAAGAGAGGGACAGAGCCTGATGCAGGACTTAATCTCACAAACCATGAGATCATGACCTGAGAACCAAGACTCAGACACTTAACCTACTGAGCCACCTAGGAGCCCCTCTTTTGGGAGTTTTTAAAATGTCTTAAAATTGGGTTTTGGTGATAGTTACATAATTATTCAAGTATACAAGAAGCTGCTTGAACTATGTACTTTAAACATGTGAATTTTATCCTATGTGTAATAGATGTTAATAAAGCTATTTTTCTAACAAAAGGACAAGACCAAACTATAATATACACAACATGATAAATTAATCTCACAGACATTATAGTAAGCAAAAGAAACCAGACATAAGAGTGTTTACAATGTGAATCCATTTATATGAAGTTATCAGTTATCAGTTAAAGAACTGATAAAACTAATCAAATAATAAAAGCCAGAATATTGATTACCTGTGGGAGAATAAGTATTGACCAAGAAAAGGCATAAGAAAAACTTCTGCACTGCTAGAAATGATTTGGATGATTGCTACATAGGCATATACGTATATGGTTGTTTCATCAGTTTCTACACTTAGAACATTTTATGCCGTTTATAGTTGGTAAGTTATACCTCAATTAAAACGTTGAAAGAAATAAAAACAACTGTGTATGTTAGTGCTTTGTTGGTCAACAAGATGTAGTAAAACAGTACACTGATATGTTGTTAAGACAAGATTTAGAGTTGAAAATCCTTTTTTCCAATAGTGTTTCCCATTCTCTGGCTAGAAGATCTTGTATAAATTATTCAATATTCATGATTCTCTCGGTGTTAATATGAAGATGATGGTTATATCTGCCTGAAAGTTGCCTTGGTAGAGAATGCATATGAAAGTATTTTGTAAATTACAAATGTTAGTGGATTTATTATAACTTCATGAAGTTATACTAAGACTCCTCATATAACAACTCTTACTAAGTTATGCTTTGTGCTAATATATTTGGACTCTGTGTAGTAAATATGTAAAAGAAACAGTCCAATGGAACTCATTGGTATATATTTTGTAAAGATGTTCTTTGCTCCATTTCCCAATGAAGGTCCCTACATAAAGACCCATGGGAGAAAGTCTATATTTTTATATCACTTGATCACTTATTTGTTCTCTGATTTATGGAAACGGATGATTTTTTTTGAGATGACTGCAAAAACAAACAAACAAACAAATACGTAAATAAACAAAATGTGTGGCTTGGGCCTAGCAAGGAATGGAACTTCTCTACAGGTATCTTGGATGTTTTCACTCTTCACTTTATTCTGTGTTTCCACTCATATTTTCTCTCTGCTTCAGTTCTCTGGCCTGCTCTAACTTGTTTTATGACATTGTTTATATCTTAAAAGTCTATTTCAAGTCATTTTAAGGGATGTTATAATGAGCCAACAACAGCAACAACAAAATAACTCAGTTACACCAGAATCCAATTTGTTAATCATCTCCACTATAGAAGTCAAACTCCTAGGTAGCACAGGAAATACCCACAGATGTAGACACAGGTTTCCAATTTCACAAAATGTGCTGAAGGAGCGTTTTGGTGTTCTTTATGCTCATTTTAATACCAGAACTCTACTGAGTGGAACAGGACCTTCAGAGGGCCAGGGATTTTGTCCATTTTGCTTACTTCTCTAACCCCAGAAGCAGTCAATAACAGTGCCTTATTCATGGTAAGCACTTAAGTAAAGTTTGTTGAATTAGTTAGTACAATCTATGAAATGGAGCTTTTCAGGTGCTCCTGAGTGGCTCAGCCAGTTAAGCGTCCAACTGTTGATTTTGGCTAAGGTCATGGTCTCACAGTTTGAGGGATCGAGCCCTGTGTTGGGCTCCGTGTTGACAGTGTGGAGCCTGCTTGGGATTCTCTCTCTCTCTCTCTCTCTCTCTCTCTCTCTCTCTCTGCCCCTCCCTCACTCACACCTGCTCTCTCTCTCTCTCAAATAAATAAACTTTTGTTTTTTTAATGTAGTTTTTCACTTCCTCAAAGCCATGGTTACAATTACACTAAATTTTTTACAAGCTACCATGAAAATATAAGGTATGTATACATGGCTTCTGTCAGAGGCAGAATTAAATGAAAAGCCCCTCACTAATACTGGGCAAACCAAATATCCTGCTGGTTTTTTTAATGGAAGGTTTTTTTCCAATGGACGTAATGACACTAATTCAATATGGAATTTTCCATGTAACCCACTTGTTACTCTAAATTCTACAAATAAGATGCTCAATTATTCTTCTCTTATATAAATATAAGGTATCACCATAAAGTAATATACAACTTATTTCTTCTCAAATAAGTCAGTCCTTTATTTTTATCTTTATTTTTTTTAATATATGAAATTTATTGTCAAATTGATTTCCATACAACACACAGTGCCCATCCCAAAAGATGCCCTCTTCAATACCCATCACCTACCCTCCCCTCCCTCCCACCCCCCATCAACCCTCAGTTTGTTCTCAGTTTTTAAGAGTCTCTTATGCTTTGGCTTCCTCCCTCTCTAACCTCTTTTTTTTTCCCTTCCCCTCCCCCATGGGTTTCTGTTAAGTTTCTCAGGATCCACATAAGAGTGAAACCATATGGTATCTGTCTTTCTCTGTATGACTTATTTCACTTAGCATAACACTCTCCAGTTCCATCCACATTGCTACAAAAGGTCATATTTCATTCTTTCTCATTGCCACATAGTACTCCATTGTGTACATAAACCACAATTTCTTTATTCATTCATCAGTTGATGGACATTTAGGCTCTTTCCACAATTTGGCTATTGTTGAGAGTGCTGCTATAAACATTGCGGTACAAGTGCCCCTATGCATCAGTACTCCTGTATCCCTTGGGTAAATTCCTAGCAGTGTTACTGCTGGGTCATAGTGTAGGTCTATTTTTAATTTTTTGAGGAACCTCCACACTGTTTTCCAGAATGGCTGTACCAGTTTGCATTCCCACCAACAGTGCAAGAGGGTTCCCATTTCTCCACATCCTCTCCAGCATCTATAGTCTCCTGATTTGTTCATTTTGGCCACTCTGACTGGCATGAGGTGATATCTGAGTGTGGTTTTGATTTGTATTTCCCTGATGAGGAGCGATGTTGAGCATCTTTTCATGTGCCTGTTGGCCATCTGGATGTCTTCTTTAGAGAAGTGTCTATTCATGTTTTCTGCCCATTTCTTCATTGGATTATTTGTTTTTTGGGTGTGGAGTTTGGTGAGCTCTTTATAGATTTTGGATACTAACCCTTTGTCCGATATGTCATTTGCAGATATCTTTTCCCATTCCGTTGGTTGACTTTTAGTTTTGTTGATTGTTTCCTTTGCTGTGCAGAAGCTTTTTATCTTCATGAGGTCCCAATAGTTCATTTTTGCTTTTAATTCCCTTGCCTTTGGGCATGTGTCAAATAAGAAATTGCTGCGGCTGAGGTCAGAGAGGTTTTTTCCTGCTTTCTCCTCTAGGGTTTTGATGGTTTCCTGTCTCACATTCAGGTCCTTTATCCATTTTGAGTTTATTTTTGTGAATTGTGTGAGAAAGTGGTCTAGTTTCAACCTTCTGCATGTTGCTGTCCAGTTCTCCCAGCACCATTTGTTAGAGACTGTCTTTTTTCCATTGGATGTTCTTTCCTGCTTTGTCAAAGATGAGTTGGCCATACGTTTGTGGGTCTAGTTCTGGGGTTTCTATTCTATTCCATTGGTCTATGTGTCTGTTTTTGTGCCAATACCATGCTGTCTTGATGATGACAGCTTTGTAGTAGAGGCTAAAGTCTGGGATTGTGATGCCTCCCGCTTTGGTCTTCTTCAAAATTACTTTGGCTATTCGGGGCCTTTTGTGGTTCCATATGAATTTTAGGATTGCTTGTTCTAGCTTTGAGAAGACTGCTGGTGCAATTTTGATTGGGACTGCATTGAATGTGTAGATAGCTTTGGGTAGTATTGACATTTTAACAATATTTATTCTTCCAACCCATGAGCATGGAATGTTTTTCCATTTCTTTATATCTTCAATTTCCTTCATAAGCTTTCTATAGTTTTCAGCATACAGATCTTGTACATCTTTGGTTAGATTTATTCCTAGGTATTGTATGCTTCTTGGTGCAATTGTGAATGGGATCCGTTTCTTTATTTGTCTTATAAGTCAGTCCTTTAAATCAGGCAGTGATCGTGTTATTTCCATTTCACATGAAGCATTCACGCTGTACTATGTAAGAGAGATGGTAAAGGGACTTCTTAAAAAGACATTTAAGGACGGGGAGAACAGAAAAAGGGAGAACAGCAATAAGATATCGTAAGCTGGAAAGCAGATGGATGAGTGTAATCAAGTTAGCAGGAACTGAAGCCCGAGCTAGCAAGAGGGAACACTGAGAACCGACCTAATCTACACCACGGAATTCTCAAAGGACTCAGAAACTGGCAGCCACAGACACTTCTGGAATAGGGTGAAGGAGGGAGAGGCTTAAAATAAAAATGATTGCGTAAAAGCACGGGAAGTCTCCCAGCGACTCCACCACCGTAGGCCACTGAATGAAAACTCTTCCTCACATTAGCAGACTATAATTTTTTTTTCCCTAGAGGGGGCAAACGGAAAGCTTTTGTAATGGAAATGCCAGGCATAGTCGAAAGTATAATCTCTAAGCCAAAAATGAGGACTAGGCGAACATATGCCTATTGAACGCCGAAATTCCCAGCCTTCAGAACACTGGCCACCAGGCCATGCTCCTCCGGGCAGAAAAATTAGAAAATTCTCTAGGGAATCCAGCTAGCCCAAGAACAAAGATATAAAACATTTACATTGAGGTATCCCGATAAATAACCAAACAGATCACCCTATACTGAAGCAAGGTGTCGACAAGCCCAGTAGCAAGTCAAGAGCTAAGTTAGCTTCCAGTGTGTAAAAATGCAACTGACTTTTGTATATTGACCTTTCACCCTGTAACCTCTCTCAATTAGCTTCATCGTTGTAGATACTAGTTGTTTGTTGATCCCTTTAAATATTCTACCTAATCGATCATGTCATCTGTGATTAGAGATGGTTTTACTTCTTTACTTATCTTTGTGCCTTTTATTTCCTTTTCTTGCCGAATTATGAAGGCTAGCTAGGCTCTCCAGTTCAGTGATGAATGTAAGGGGTTAAAGTCAGCATTCTTTCCTCGTTCCTGATCTTACGGAGCAAGTATTTAATGTTTTAACACTGAATATTATGTGAGCAATGAGGTTTTCATATAAGCCCTTATCGGATTGAGAGGTTCCCTTTGTTTCTAATTTGATCCAATGTTTCATCATGAATGGATATTAAATCTTTTCTAATTCTTTTCTGTACCTACTGAAATGGTAATATTTTTTATCCTTTTTTCAGTTAATATGGTGAATTTCATTGGTTGATTTTCAAGTAGTAAATCAATTTTGTGTTCCTGGAGTTTGTTTACTAACATTTTGTTAAGAATCTTTGTGTTTATATTCATGAGTCATACTGGTGTGTGTGTGCGTACGTGCATGTGTGTGTGTGTGTGTGTGTGTGTGTGTGTGTGTATCTATCTTTCCTTCTTTATGTATTTTTAATGCTTTTGTCTGCCTTGGGTATTAGAGTGATATTGACCTCATAAAAAGAGTTGATTAGAACCATTGTCTTCTATTTTCTGAAAGATTTTATATAATAGTGGTATTATTTCTTCCTTAAATGTCCAATAGAACCATTTGAACCAGCTGGGCCTGGGTTTGCCAATAAGCTTTTTAGTCTTCCACATTTAAACACAGGTATCCAGACATCCAAGGATTACCCCTGATTTGACATTACAAATCAACTAGCAAGCTTTGAAGAAATATGCCCCAATAGCAGAGGTTTGGATTTGGTCTTTGGTGGTCCTAAGCATCATTGTTCTTCTTTTAATGTTTTATTTATTTTTGAGAGAGAGAGAGAGAGAGAGAGAGAGAGAGAGAGAGAGATGCTAGCAGGAGAGGGGCAGAGAAAGAGGGAGACACAGAATCTGAAACAGGCTCCAGACCGATCTGTCAGCAGAGCCTGATGTGGGGCTCGGACTCGGGAATGGCAAGATCATGACTTGAACCGAAGTCGGATGATTAACTGACTGAGCCACCCAGGCACCCCCTAAACATCATTATTTTTTAAGCTCCCTGGGTTATTTTGACTATACTCAGAGTGGAGAACCTCACCTGTGACATCAAAGCTAGCGACAAAAACCACAAGAAAAGAGCAAACTGGAAGAAACAGGGACTGTGCCAGTAAATGACAACTCTAAAAGGTCTACTATTGACATCCTCAAAGACAACAGAGAAGATACTGAGACCATGAAAGAAAGAGCAGATGTTATGACTCAGAAATTGAGCAGAAACTGATTTCAAATACTGAATCTCCACATTTTCCTGGCTTTGGGACCTTTCCTTACTTAAGTTCTTTGAAACTGTTTCCTCACCTACAAAACAGCAATAATAATAGTATCACCTCTTTAGTGGCTGTGAATATTGACATAACACTTGGAAAGCAGTTAGGAGAGTGCCTGCCACAATGTATTAATTAATAGTTTATAGCAGTCACAGTAGCTGAAACTCTTTCACTGTTACTTGTTATATTGAATCAAATAGGCAAAATGCCCTCTGGCAACATTAAATTAAATAAGCTAACCAGTGAAATTACTATCCAGATCTAAAAGCACCACTGGGGTGGTGGAACAAGGGGAAAGGGTGTAAATTAAAATTAGTTTAATGTAGGAATGATTCAGTTATGTGTCCTCATTTAGAAAGATTAGCTTGGAAGTCTCTCGCTCACATTTCCTCAGTATTCAGTACAAGTTCAAATTCGCGCAGAAGCCTAGAAACTCAACAGCATCTGTGAAAATCACAGAACAAACCAGAAAAAAGGCTCTATGGGTCATCATTCATTATATATTCTTAAGCTTTAATCTAGTTTCATCTTCAGGATTCCCTAATTCAATAAAAAGTAAAATAAATAACTATGAAATCAATAATTCTCTATTTCTGTTGCAGATTATTCAGACTACTTAAGGCTGAAGGGAGGATTAAATAAAGCAATGCCTAGAAAGCACATAGGCGCATAAAGGCACAAAGTACATAACCTCAGTAAATGTTCATTGATATTATCATAATTATCATTATGATTCAGGGCAAAACTAGCTAATTATGAACTTAAAATTATTTACATGCAATATATGAGAATGTTAGCCTAGAATAGCTCTGTATCTCCTAGCTCAAAAAGTCCACTTAGAATAGGTACTTGGGATTTGACAGTTGTTTACTTTGAGATATATTCCGTTGGTAGGCTATCTGTAATGTTTATTAATACTGAAGATAATGCAGAGGTTTTGGTCAGAATCATCTGGTCAGTCCCATTCATTACTTGCCATAATGTAGACCCAGCCAAAAATGTGAAAATAGCTTGTTGTTCAAGAGTTAATTAGACTAAGAGAGCAGGAAGATTTTTAAATTTTGATTTAAATGGCAAGGTGCCCTTCCCTAGGTAGTTTTTATCTATTTGAACACAAGATGAAGAGAATTATATCCGGTGATAGAGGCTCCTCAGCAGGGCCATCTCACTTAAATTTACCCACATCAGGAGTATATTTATTGCCTTTTACTCTTTCCTGGGCTATTAGACAAGGTAGACAGCAACAAAACTGTCTCAGAGAAAGACTAAAAATTACATGTATCTTAGCCGTCAATATGTTTTATTTGGATTTTTTAGACTTGAAGTTAATAGTGTTTAGGTAATCAACAAAATGTGTTTCAGAACCACCTTTCCCAGAAATTGCCAATAAATAAAAATAATAAAATTCCTTAGGTTACAAAATACCAGTAGGAAATGGCTCACTTTTCATGCTGTGTGACCTGGGAGAGTATGAGAAGTCCAGAAATTATCTGTTCCAAAAGAATCTCTACTGGCAATTAAATAAAATCATCCCTCATAACAAGACATATTCTTAAAGTCCCAGCTCGTGTCATTTGCAGAAGGTGGCACCACGTTAGCAGCAACATCTTCAAATGGGAAAAAATAACCGGTGAGGTTGTTACGCAACAGGTATCCGGGCAAGTGCAGGCAATTTTCTCCTTTTATTTATCTTGGTATTCTTAGGCACATCTAGCCTACTTAGAGAAACTAAAAACTAACACCAGGATAATAACAATCATCTTAACATTGGTAAAAGGCCCACAACTATTTTTAGGGCCATTCAAACAAAAAACACAATTGCACATTCTGTCACCAAGAACCCTAATTTCGAGATTACATTCCTACCTAGAAAATGTTTCCTGATGATTCAGATTCCTCTTTGTATGAGGGGGTGCTTATCAATTTTTCGATCCAAACTTTTCATTTGGAGACAAACTGTTCCTGCAAAGGCTCCCAGAAGGTATACGACCACTAAGAATTGTCCGAAGACTTTATTACCCCAAGTACAACTAGTATCCAGTTGGGAACGTCATACTGGGAAGTTCAGGAGCCATTGTTTTCACCCAGAGTTTAGAAAAGGTAGGACTATTTTTTCAAATATATGCGAGTATTTTTCCCTCCTACTTCTCGGTTGCGGTATTTATTCTCATTGATGGGTCACCTGGGTGGTTCAATAGGTGAAGCGACCCACCGACTCTTGATTTCTGCTCAGGTCATGACCTCGAAGTTGGTGGGATTGAGCGCTGAGGTGGACTCTATGCGGACAGTGCAGCTCCTGCTTGGGATTCTCTGTCTCTCTCTCCCTCTGCCCCTCCCCAACTCATCCTCTCTCTCTCTCTCTCTCAAAAATAAATAAGTTAATTAATTAAATAAATAAATACATAAATTTATTATTTATTTATTTATTTATTTATTCATTCTCACCAAGTTTTCATTTCCTAAGACAATATCTAAGAGAGATTTTACCAAGATGAATCCATGAGATGGTTGTACAGATGATTACAAAACACTGTCGTTGGAAAGATTCCCTCCCAAGTGCAGAATGAAGACCAAATCTACCACAACAATACCCTTTGCTTGCACTACTTTTCTCATTGATACCATTTTCCTTGGAAAATGTTTAAGTAAATGATTTGACTATTTGTACTGTGGATTTACCAAACATCCACATTATTCTGCTTGTCTGTCAAAAAGAAAAATCTTACTAGAAAACTCCAAAGGCATTTGTTGCCTTATGTACTGGTGGTTTTGTGATGAAGATATAAATCATTATGTAAACTTTTTTTTTTAATTTTTTTTAACGTTTATTTATTTTTGAGACAGAGAGAGACAGAGCATGAACGGGGGAGGGGCAGAGAGAGAGGGAGACACAGAATCGGAAGCAGGCTCCGAGCCATCAGCCCAGAGCCCGACGCGGGGCTCGAACTCACAGACCGCGAGATCGTGACCTGAGCTGAAGTCAGACACTCAACCAACTGAGCCACCCAGGCGCCCCTAAACTGACTCTTAGTGGGTGATTCACTTAGAGAAGGACTTCCTGTTTTACTATACAAATAAATAACAACTGCATTTTACTGAGACAAGAGCTCCTTATGACATTAGATTGTATTTTAACTCTTCCACCTTTGTCACTTGTTGATACCTGGAAGACTCATCAAAATGACAAACTGATTTCCAAAAACAGCCTTTAGAAAGAAGAGCAACATGGGGGCATTCACTTTTGAATGTCCCCTCTCTGTGAAGAGAGTTTTCCTACTATTTTTCCTTTCTGCTCTTATACTCGAATAAACTCTTGCCTGCTGGTCAAAAAAAAAAAAGAAAGCAATATGTATACGTGTGTTATATACGTATGCGTGTGTGTATATATATATATATATATATAAATATAAATACATACATTTGTTTTGTTATGTATTTATGTGTATATAAATAAACATATATTTTTGTCTTGTTTCCTTTTGTTGGTTGTTGTTGTTTTAGGAAAGCCAGAAGGCCATACTCCTGCACAAAGAGTTCAGCTGGCCTGAAAAACAGCCAACTCCAGTTGTATAATGAAAACTGACCCTGGCTTTGAAAGCTCACTTGGAACCTTCCAGCAAGATTTCATCACTACACAGACTATGGTATTTATATGGATGGGCTAGCTTAATAAGATGTTTCACCAGCTTCTTAACTTTCACTGCAAATATTTCTCCAGAAGCCAAGCCCTCCGATCCTGCTCATTTTGTGGGCTTGAAGTATTAATTATAGTTTAGATTCTACAAAATAAACAGAAAGAGCTTCCAGGCCTGTTGCTTCTACATTGCTTGGCCATGGCTTTTTTTTTCTTAAACTCTCTTTCAGCCTCAGTTATCAAGAAGTTCGGCGTTTTAGAGTCAGTATAATCTATAGATCGTGAGGTCTTCTACAAATCCTAAATTCTTTGGGACCATTTGCCTCATTTAAAAATATATGCTGCTAGTCCAGGCTTAAAAGCAACAGCAAAGAGGACAATTCATTAAGCCAATGCATGAATCCTATTTGGTTCAAATCTCAGTTTAACTTAGTTAAAATGACTTTTAGTTTAAACCGTTTTGGTGATTTACTTAAAAAAATTTTTTGTATCTGTGGTAGAGGGAGAGCCCTTCCCTAAGGAAGGTGGTGGAGGCCTTCTCAGAACAAAGAATGGCAACGTGGTCTAATCAACTCCTATTCACATATGCAGAGCTCTGATAGGACTCTAACTTAGACTGTGTCCAATCAGACTATATGTGTCACCATATACGGGAGACAAAGAAGTAGAAATTGCATCAAAGGCTACGCCCCGCTGCTCTCAGGGGCTCACTTTTTTGGGTAGGAACCCACTGAGCCTGTGCCTGCTCAATGAATAAAGTTGCTTCCTGGACAAAGAAAGCCTCAGTGTCCCATTTCTCTGTGTGAGAATCCTGCTATATATCTAAATGTTCCTTCTATTAAAAGAATAAAAAAAATTGTACTGTATTCTCCCAATTATATAAGAATAAAGATCTTTTCCTAAACCTCTATTGTTATACATAGATTGTTCTTCTATGATTGTAATAATTGTGTACATAGCATATGATTACTATTTATTATTCATACTTTTCCATATATCTCTAAAGTTCACACGTTTGTTAGATTTATAGGTAATAAAATATTTTATTGATATACCACAGTGAACTAATTCATTTCCCAATGTTTGGACATTTGTCATGACTTTTAAAGTATATACATTATGGGTCACCTGGGTGGCTCAGTCAGCTGGGCATCCGACTTTGGCTCAGGTCATGTCCTCACAGTTTGTGGTTGAGCCCCATGTAGGGCTCTGTGAGGACAGCTCAGAGCTTAGAGCCTGCTT
The DNA here is from genome assembly GCF_018350215.1 of Panthera leo. NCBI lineage: Eukaryota > Metazoa > Chordata > Mammalia > Carnivora > Felidae > Panthera > Panthera leo. The sequence goes on along the minus strand of NC_056687.1, from coordinate 140,578,241 downwards.
CCGATTCTGTGTCTCCTTCTCTCTGGCCCTCCTCCACTCACGCTCTGTCTCTCTCTCTCTCTCTCTCTCTCTCTCAAAAATAAATAAACATTTTAAAAAATTAAAACATTTAATTAAAATTAAATAAAAAATTTAAAAAAAAACATTATGATTATGTCAGGGACTAATTCCCTAGGGCTACCATAGCAAAGTACTGCAACCTGGGATAGCTTAAAATAATAGAAATTCATTCTCTTACGGTTCTGGAGAGTAGAAGTCTAAAATCAAGTTGTCGGCAAAGCCACACTCCTTCTGGGGAGGATCCTTTCTGGCCTCTTCCAGCTTCTGGTATCCCCAAGCATTCCTTGATTTGTGGCAGCTTAACTCCAATTTCCATTTGTGTCTTCACATGACTATCATCCCTCTGTGTCTCTTCTTTTCTTTTTATAAGGACACCAATCATATGAAACAAGGACCCACCCTACTCCAATAGAACCTCCAACTTAACTTGTTATACACCTGCAACAACCCTATTTCCGTATAATGTGTCTAGAAGGACATGAAATTTTAGGGGACATTTTCCCTCCCAATGCGTGTACCCTGAACCATTATTTATAGATATGCTAACGTTCTTGGTTTCCAAGGCACAGGAAAATAAAATGCTCTCACATTTTCAAAATACATGATTTCCGAAAATATGTATGTTATTTGTCTTATCTAACCAGTCTGCGATTTCTAGAAGAGAAAAAATTCTGCTTTTCATATTATGTTTTCAATCGTGATTATTCCACAGACCTAAAATCCAACTACTATCCACTATATATGTGAGGGAATAAAAAGGGCTTATAGCCATCATGAATGTAGTTTCATGCCCTCTAATCAATTCTCTTTAATCCCAAAGATAAAAAATTTCCCCACAGATTCTTATCTTTGACAGAGCTTTAGAATGGGATAAATACCTTTCTATTCCTCCAAGTCTATAGAGGAAACCCCTATCCCAGAAGAGAAAGGAAGCTTATAATCAGAAAAAACAAATGCATTTCACCCTTCACCATCATTTGATATTCTACAAATATTTATGGATCTTGAAGAAACTCCAGTATACTCTTTCAGAAAAGCGAATATGCAGAATGACAGACGAGGATATAGTCTCTTCAATGTGGAAAGAGTCTGAAAAGGCAAAGTGCCAAAGTGCCTCCATCAGCTTTGCAAACATCCCATGAGAAAGGGGGATATGACATATGTATTTCCTTCAACCAACTTTTTGAAAAGGAGTAAACATTGAACGCCATTATCCCTTTCCCCTCAACTCATCCATGACTAATATGTCAGAACATGTTTTCAAGGGTCATGAAATAGCCCCAAACCCTGGTGAGGGGAAATGAAGAGTGACACCATATTCATTCTGAAGACTGAGATCATGAGTAAGATACTGCAATTTGTTGTGCTTTCTTATTAAGACCATTTTCAGGTTTCAGACCACAGCAAAAGTGGGGGGGATGGTACAGACATTTCCCATATACCACTTGCCTGCACACATTCACAACCTCCTTCATTAGCAACATCCCCCACAAGAGTGGTACATTCGTTACAGTTGAATCTACAGTGACATAGCATAATCAAAGTCCACAGCTCACATTATGGTTCACTTACGGTGGTGTACCTTCTATGGCTTTGGACAAATGTATAATGACATGCATCCATCATTATAGTATCATACAGGCTATTTTCCAGCCTAGAAATCCTCTGTGCTCTGCCTTTTCATCCCATCCCCTGCCCTCCAATCCTTGGCAATCACTCACCTTTTTACTGCTCCCAACTTGCCTTTTCCAGAATGTCATATGATTGGAATCAAATAGTATATCACATTTCGAAATTGACTTCTTTCACTTAGAAATATGCTTTCCTGCATGTCTTTTCATGGTTTGATAGTTGATTTCTTTTTAGCATTGAGTAATATTCCATTATCTGGATGTACTGCAGGACGTTTATCCCTTCACCTAGTGAAAGTTATTGGATTGCTTCCAAGTGTTGGCAATTATGAATACAGTTACTATAAACAGTCATGTGTAGGTTTTCGTGTAGATATAAGTTCTCACCTCCTTTGGGTAAATACCAAAGAGAGTGATTGGTGGATCATATGTAATAATACATTTAGTTTTTTTTAAGAATGTGCCAAACCATCTTCCCGGAAGCTGCTGGCTTGCTTTGACAACAACTGGGAAAAGAATGACCCTTGGAGTAGTTTCAGACCTTCACAAACACCAGCAGCTGTTCTCAGAACAATTATGTTCTGCAGATGATTATATTCTATAGTTTTAAGCTGCTACTTTCCCAGGGGCGCCTGGGTGGCTCAGTCAGTGGAGCGTCCGACTTTGGCTCAGGTCATGATCTCATGGCTCGTGATTTCGAGCCCCACATTGCGCTCTGAGTTCCCGGAGCTTGCTTCAGAACCTGGAGCCTGCTTCAGATTCTGTGTTTCCCTCTCTCTCTGCCCCTCCCCTGCTCATGCTCTGTCTCTCTCTCTCTCCCTCAAAATAAATAAACATTAAAAAAATTTTTTAAATAAAAAAAGTTGCTACTTTCCCCCCAACAATAAGGTTATCCTGAAGCCCTGTATAATTACTGTGAACGTATTATGCTTGTAGTACATTATCTTTTCTCCAGTAAGTCTCAGATGAGAAGCTGATGTGATACGTGTACCTTTTTCTATTTCAAAATAACATAATCACTTTCACTGGAAACCATTTTCAAAAATGCAAGGTCAGTGATCAAGGCTGTACTTCCCCAAATGACATCCTTGTCACTTCCAAAGTCAGGACCCTTTCAGAATGAGAGGCCAAGATAAGGCCTGCCATTTTATGAGGAATTGGCAAAATGAACCTTGGCACAGTCACCAGGGAAGTTGGCTCTCCAAAAACAAAACAGTCATGCCTCTTCGTCTTTTCCCTTCTCAATAAGGAAAGTAAACTTGCAACTTCAAGGTATGTAGATAGTACTCTATTTGTTTTGGAGGAGTTACTGTAAATTTTCCACGGTTGGTACTGCAATGAAGAAATAGGAAAACAGAATTAAAGTTCAGTAAATAGACTGCCTACACTCAGAATTCTACAAAGTTCATTAATAAAGTTCCCTGATGTTTCAGACCAATATGGAGATCTTTTCTTCAATCATGGGGAGAAAAGTATTCCTGAGTTATTCTGGTCAGTTTACTAAATTCAGCTGGATCCAATGTAATAAGTGAAATTATTTTTGTAAATAAGAGTTGTTTAATGTTTATTTATTTTTGAGAGACAGAGAGGGAGAGAGAGAGAGGCAGAGACAGAGTGAGAGTGGGGGAGGGGCAGAGAGAGAGGGAAACAGAATCTGAAGCAGGCTCCAGGCTCTGAGCTGTCAGCACAGAGCCCCATTCAGGGCTTGAACTCACAAACCATGAGATCATGACCTGAGCCAAAGTCGGATGCTTAACCGACTGAGCCATCCCACCCCCCAGAAGTGAAATAATTTGTTTTTTTAACCAGCAATTCTGGTAGCCAAAGTAACCCAAAGCAACAGCAATCTAGTCTACTTTGTCAAGACTGTAAGGTCATGCTTTCCCTGTTCTACCATTCATTGCCTGTCTGAAAAACCTTCCCTCCACTCTGATGCTACTTAAAGTTGTCATGTAAGTCCCTTGTTCCCTTGACTTGATCTATTTCCCCCCTCCCATCTACTCATGGGGGGTTATTCCCCACCATAAAACCACTCTCTCAAAAGATACCAATAATCTGCTGATCCTAAAAGATCTCCATGCAGCCTTTCACTCTGATGACTAATCTCCTCTTGCTGGAAAATCCTGTCTTTCCCGGCTTAAGTCAACTTGACCTCTCACTTTTCTTCCAACTTCATCTCTGATGATTTCCCTTAGTGCGTTGTGCTGAGAGCTAGGCTTCTAGGCACATTATTACTTATGTTTATTTCCTCATACATCCACACATAACTGTTGAGTGCCTTTTAAGGGTTTGGCTCTGCCCTAGAGTTCTGACTTCACATCCATTGTCTCTTTTGTCTCTATAATTTCTCCCTCTGCTATTGCATCCAGACTCGAGGCTTTAACCATCAACTCTATTCATCCCCTCCTTTTTGGCCACTGCCTTAGTACATATATCCTCAAGCATTTCTTTCCTGGACTTTTACAACAGCTTCTTCAATAAGCTTTCTGCTGACAGTTTCACTAACTACCTTCCTCCCATAGAAAGTGATCTTACCCTTTCTTTCTCGCCCGTCCTTTCTCTCCTTTATCTCTCTTTGATTTAATATAAAATGTGTTTCAAAATCCCCTGAATTTAGAAAACTATAAAGAAGAAAAAAATTCCTAAGCCCACACTCAAGGTCAACCATTTCACCTTCAGTGGGCTTTTGGTCAGAGTTTTTCCAAGTATAGGTTTTTTTAAAAAGGAGTCAGGGGAAGTGAACTTTTTCAACCTTCAAATATCAGATATATCTCGTCTATTTGAATTATTCCAAAACATAAAGAAGAAACTTCTCAAATACCTTTTTTGAAATCAGCAAAATTCTGATAAGAAACTTCATACTGATAACTCACCAAAATAAAACAAAACACAAAAGAACAATATATCAATCTCACTTGTGGAAACTATGCAAAAACACTAAATAAAATATGAGCAAGTGTAGTAGAAAAAACAGCAAAAAAAGAGTGCAAAAATGATTTCATATTCAGAACTTCATTGATTTTAAACAGGACATTGATAGGACAAGCAAACATTCTAATAATTGCCTTAAAATTTGCCAAATAAAACCTTTGGTACAATTCAAATTATATTCCTACCTAAAAAAAAAAATCTCTGAGTAAAACTAGGAGAGAATGATACTTTCTTGACAGGATACTAATATTCATCTGATCATCATGTTTAATAACAAAAAATGAGAAGTTTCTCATGATATCAGGAACAAGAGAAGAAATTCCATTTTACTATTGTTCTCAAAGCACCAAACAATGCATTTAGACAAGAGAAATATAAGGTATCACTATAAGAAATAAGGTAAACTTGGGGCGTCTGGGTGGCTCAGTCAGTTAGGTCTGACTTCCGCTCAGATCATGATCTCACCGGTTCACGAGTTCAAGCCCCACATCGAGCTTTGTGCTGACAGCTCAGATTCTGGAGTCTGCTTCATTCAGATCTTGTGTCTCCCTCTCTCTCTCTGCCCCTCCCTTGCTTGCATTCTCTCTCTCTCTCTCTCTCTCTCTCTCTCTCTCCCTCTCAAAAATAAATAAAGTTTAAACATTTTTTTAAAAAAGAAATAAGGTAAACTTAGTTATTTGCAGATGATATGCCAGTATGTGTGCAAAATTTGAGACTATCAACAGAAGGAAAAACCTAGAATCAATAAGATTTTATTCAGTAGTTTTGCATAATTTTCACAAACAAGACTGATCTGTCATTTCCTTTGGAGGAACCATCTATGGAATAGTGCTTTCTGGCTTCACAAATGGAATTTGGTAGTGTTTCTTCTTTTTGTTTTTAAGCCATTTAAATAAACTGAATTTATCTGATTTTTGAAGGTTGAACAATTCGCATGTTTAAAAAATAAAAAAAGCAAAACCCTATCCCTGAAGAAAACCTGGTAGGAACCCAGTAAAATAGTTACAAATTAATTATACACAATCAATAGTTTTTTGATACAAACAATAACCAAGTACACAATACAATGAATTTAAAAGTATTATCTATAATAGCAAAAGTCTATGGATAAATCTCAAAAGACCTGTGTAGACACCACAAAAAAAGAGAAGAAAAAAAAAACCCTCAAGTTTCTGCTTAAGGCCATACAGGTGAGGAATAAATAGGTATATCGTGATATTGTATACAAAATGTCAATAAGGTAAACGAATATTAATAGTTGAATTTCTAAATTTAATGAGACCCCAATGAAAAATAAAGAAGTTTAAGATTGAGGGAAGCAGGGCTTTAAAATTAATGGCTATGCAAACCGTATATCTGACAACAGGTTAATATCTAAAATACATAAGGAACATCGTATAGATATAGATATATAGATATGTATATCATACAACTCAATAGCAAAAAAGTAAAATAATTCAGTTAATAAATTGACAAAGGATCTAAATAGACATTTTTCCAAAGAAGGCATATAAATGGCCAATATGTACATAAAAAATTGTTCACAATCACTAATCATAAGGGAATGCGAGTTCAAACCACAACAAGATATCATCTCACGCCTATTAGGATGGCTGTTATCAAAAAAAGACTAAAGATAACAAACATTAGCAAGGATGTGGAGAAAAAGGAATCCATATGCACTGCTAGTGGTAATGTAAAGTGGTATTGCCCCTATAGAAAACATTAGAGAGTGTTCTTGGGGTGTCAGGGTGGCTCAGTCAGTGGAGTGTCTGACTACTGATCTCAGCTTGGGTCATGAGCCCGTGTTGGGCTCCACACTGCGGAGCCTGCTTGAGATTCTCTCTCTCTTTCTCCCCATGCCCCCACCCCCACTTGTGTGCTCTCTCTCTAAAATAATAATAATTTTTAAAAACACATTATAGAGAGTCTTCAAAAAATTAACGATAGTACTACCATATGATCCGGCAATCCCATTTCTGGGTATATTTCCGAAGGAAACAAAAAACAGTATCTTGAAGAGATATCTGCACTCCCACATTCATTGCAGCATTATTTACAAAAGCCAAGATATGGAAACAACCTAAGTGTCCACTGGTGGATAAATGGATAAAGAAGATGTGGTATGTATACATACACACACACACTGCAATATTATTTAGCCTTAAAAAGGGAAAGAAATCCTGCCGTTTGTGACAACATGGCTGAAACTGGAAGGCATTATCCTAAGTGAAATAAGCCAGACACAGAAAGACAAATACTGTTCGATATCACTTATATGTGGAAGAAAAAGATTAACTCCTAGGAACAGAGAGTAGATGATGGGTTACCAAGGAAATGGGGAGATGCTGGTCAGAGTACAATCTTTCAGTTATAAGATGAATAAGTTCTGAGTACCTAATGTACAAAATGGTGACTATAATTAATAATATTAAATTGTATAGTTGAAATCTTCCAAGATTAATCTGTCAGGTTCTCATCACAACAAAAATAAGTTAAAGATAATTATATAAGGTGATAGATATGTTAATTAACTTAATTGTGGCAAATATTTTGCAATTTCTATATATAAAATCATCATATTGTGCACTTTAAATTAGTTTTCTTCATCAATATACCTCAAAAAAGCTGGGTAAAAGGAGAAAAAATTTAAATAAAAATAAAAAGGGGCACTGGGTGACTCAGTCAGTTTAAGCATCTGACTTCAGCTGAGGTCATGATTTCACAGTTCGTGAGTTCAAGCCCTGCATTGGGCTCTGTGCTGACAGCTCAGAGCCTGAAGCCCGCTTCAGATTCTGTGCCTCCTCTCTCTGCCCTTCCCCCATTCTCTCTCTTTCTCTCTCTCAAAAATAAATAAACATTTAAAAAATTTTAAATAAAAATACTTGAGGGGTACCTGGGTGACTCACTCAGTTGAGCCCTGACTTTTTTTATAAGATTTTTTTAATGTTTATTTTTGAGAAAGAGAGAGAGAGCACTGACAGGTGAGGGACAGAGAGAAAGAGAGACACAGAATCTGAAGCAGGCTCCAGGCTCTGAACTGTCAGCACAGAGCCCAATGCAGGGCCCATGAACCAGGAGATCATCACCTAAGCTGAAACCCAGCACCTAACAGACTGAGCCACCTAGGAACCTGAGCATCTGGCTCTTGATTTCGGCTCAGGTCATGATCTGATCTTATGGTTCCTGTGACTGCGCCTTGCAATCGGGCTCCAGGCTGACCGTGAGGAATGTGCTTGAGATTCTCTCTCTGTCCTTCTCTCTCTGACCCTCCCCTGCTCATTCTCATTCTCTCTCTCTCTCTATCAAAATAAATAAATAAACTTAAAAAAATAAAAAATAAAAATAATTGACAACTCTGAAGTTCACCTGGAAAAATGCATATGTGAAAATAGCCAAGAGAAATCTGAAAAGTGAGAAGTAACAAACACTGTCAGCACTTTAAAATATTTAAAAACACAGTATTTAATAGGGCACCTGGGTGGCTCAGTTTGTTAGGCGTTGGGCGTCTGACTTCGGCTCAGATCATGATCTCATAGTTCGTGAGTTCGGCCCTGCATCAGGCTCTGTGCTGACAGCTCAGAGCCTGGAGCCTGCTTCAGATTCTGTGCTTCCCTCTCTCTCTGCCCCTCCCTTGTTCATGCTCTCTCTCTCTTTCAAAAATAAATAAACATTATTTTTTTTAAAATACAGTATTTGTAGTATTGTACTGGTGGAGAAGTAAAGAGACATAGCAATGAAACAGAATCCAGAAACAGATCCAAATGCCTATGGGGATTTAGTCTGCAATAAGGATGGAATTTTTAAATAATGGAGTAAAGATGGATTATTTAATAAAAGGTATTTGAAAGTAGAGTAACAGTTGGAAAACTTAGCTGTATTACTACTTAATTACTTACAAGAAAATTAATTCCAGAATAATAAAAGTCTTAAATTTAAAAAGAGAGAGAGAGAGAGAGAGAGGCTTCAAAATAACCAGAAGAAAGTGAAAACCCAGAAGGCACAAAGGCAACATTTGTTCTACTTGATAAAAATAATACACGTTTTCACTTTCTTAGGCAAAGATGGACTAAACAAAGTGAAACGAGAAACAAATGAGTAAAAGTGAATGTGTGTGTAATACATGTGACAAAGTGCTAATTCTAACTATGTCATATATTTGACCAAGTGCCAATCTAATAGGAAAAGAATGATATCTTTGTTTCAATTTTCAGTTCTGTAATTATAAATGAACTTGAACTTCTTTCCATGTGTTTATGGGCTATTTGTGTCTGAGTGGTCCTCAGGGACAGGGAAGGAAGAGGAACAAAGCAAGGATGTGGTCTCAGTTGGAGTCTCGCTTCAGCCTGGTCCCACAGGTTGCTGGGGAGCATGAATTGCACCAGTTACCCTACCTTGAGGCAAAGGGGGTTGCTCCTTTTTACTCCCATGCCAGTCAGTCACTGACTAGGGGCTGAAGATGCAGAGTGGATAAGCTACCTGTTGAGATGGTTCCCATTCACTGAGGCAGTTCTCTGAAAAAGGGTACAGTTGTTATCTCATTGCAACTAAAACTCACTGCAGCTGAGAGAGGGATGCATACCCTACTAACGGGGGTCTGGGCATGGCAGCAACAGCATCTCCTGCCATCACCAAAACAATTTCACCTTGTTGCCCTGAGCTCCAACCGCTCAAGAACACTGCATGTTTTTTAAATATATCTGGCACACTCAATTATTCCATGCCTCTGCTGGAATAACTTTTCTATCCAGTCCAACTATCCAAGTCTCCCACTGGAGTTTCTTGGCACCTCTTGTGGTATTTATTTTGGGTGCTTTTTAATGCAGTTAAATGTTCACATTTTCTTTCTCCAAAATCAAGATGGCAGTCATTCATTTCATCCTGCTATCTGTAACAATTAGTTAGAAGCTTGGGCTTCCTCAAAAGTTTATAAATGCCTTTGGTATGAAAACAGAGTCTTAGTCACCATCTTTCATTCCCTTAGTACCTAGCATGAAACCTAATCAATGTTTGTTGAATTGAGTTGAATCAAGTATAATGTCAAAAAAATAGAAAGCAACTGTTTTTCTTTCTGGCCCATCTGGCATGGAAATAAAATTAAAAAAAAAAAAATACCGATTTCTCATTTGCTGGCTTTCTTTTTATTCTATTCCACTCTCTCTTCTGTGATTCTATGAAACCTTCAATATAAATATTTTATTCCCTCTGTCCAGGTTTTTAATAAAAAAGATCATAATTCAATTGACTACCCTCTATTAAAATTCAGTCTTTTACATCTTTTAATGGTGATGATTAAGAAAACAAAGGCTTATGTTCTGTTTTTTTAGAGTGTCCCCATCAATTTTCTTTATTATGTTGAGGTCACTTTACCTCTCAGAAAATATGTGACCCAAAAATTTGTTTGAAAAGCACTATCTTTTCAAGGACCTCTTTCATTTCCCCAGGGACCTCTTGTATTAAGCATTTGACATTGGCTTCTGATGTGGATACAAAACTTGAACACTCCATGCAAAAAGTGGACTTGTTTATAGAAGAAACAATTGATGCCATTATTTCCAAAACTCTCATTTCATAGATGCCAGTAATGGCCAGCAAACCGTGTGCCGACAGATGAAAAATTACTCCACACTTTGCTAAGAAAGAGAGGAGAAGGCAGAAGGATCAACATTCGCAGACGAAGACCCTGTTCACCTCACTCGTATTCTCATTTATTGCAGAGTGTCAGGCCAATCACAAATCTCAGTTTGTGTACAGAGGGCATATAACATTTCTGGCATGCAAAACCAAAGGGTGCATGACTTAAAGGTGAACAATCACAAGAGAATAATCAAATCAGAGATATGCAGCAAAGGTCTCTGAGTCCTACTGTTTTGCTAAACTTTGTATGCAATGTATAGATAATACAGTTCCCCCAAGGACTGCAGAAACACCTGGGAGGGCCAGCCTGGGCATTCACCAGTCCAGGGGTGGAGGGTGGGGGTTAGGCAGGCCTCCAGCATTCCAAGAAACCCACTCCCCTCCCAAGCTTAACTGCAGCCCACCAGAAATCTCCATGTTACATTTTAGCTAGCCGAGCATTGTGTATAATCTTGTCATCTTCAGTAATAACCCAAACACATAGACATGGGGATACATAGAGTCAGAGGTTATGATCAAGTTTCACACTTGTGTAAAATCCTTACGTGGTGCTCCAAGGCTCATAGGACAATGTGCAAACCTCTCAATATGGCTTGCAAGGCCCTCTATGACTTGTTCTCTGCTTTATCATACAATATTACCTCAGCTATAAAAAAAAACTACTTATGTTTTGCCAAACTCACTCTGTGCTCTGACACCTCTCCCTGAATCTTTAAAATACTCTGTTTCCAGTATTTTCCAGCACTCTCATATCCTATCCCATTGATAATCCTTCATGTCTTAGACTAGATGTAGAACTTTCTGGGTTCAAACTTCCCAGACACCCCTCAATTGTCTAGATGTCCCTTCTTCAGGCATCTATTCTATTTGTACTCATCATGCTGAATTATCTGTAATTTTAAATTATACCTCCCTCATCTAGCATTATCCATCCATCTATTATTTGTTTGTTTCTTTGTTTGCTTCATAATATTTGTCACTTTCTAACATACCTTAGCATTTACTCAATGTTTATGCCTGGCCAGGACAAAGTAGTATCAAATCAGCCCTACTGACATAAACACCTATAAAAATAGAAAAAAAATACAACAAATATGTTCCGAAACAGACAATAGGCAGCACAGCGTTATGAGCCCTAGTGAGGGGAAAGCCCTAGCTTTCTGCCTAGAGGTACCTTCCAGACTGTAGCCCGGGGAGATGCAGCCCCAGCAGAGAGCATGGTGGTCCTGCTGCATTGAGCAGAGACATTGGACTTCAGGGCTGCTAAGGTACCTGGAATTTGGTGGAAAGAGTCTTAGAGAGGAGAAAGTTGCACAGAGTAAGAGCTCCAGAAATGTTCCTAGAGGTTTCCATTAGTCATTAGCTGAAAACTAAACTGTGGACATGAGGACAAGACACCACAAAGCCTGGAAGACAAGTGCCAGAGGACAATAAGCTGAACAGAGAGTCAAGAGTGGCACCCAACTGGGAGTCATTGGAACTCTTATCAGCTAGTGGCTTGTGGGAAAATATCAAGCAGGCAGTATACCTGCAAATAGGATTGCAGAAGGAAGAAGAGATAGGGACAGAAAAAAAAAAATTTTTTTTTGAAAAACTAATGGCTGAGAAAAAAATACAAAATCACCAATCCAAAAGTCTCAATTAACCTTAAGCAATATTTTATTTTATTTTATTTTATTTTATTTTATTTTATTTTATTTTTAAAGCTGATTTATTTTTGAGAGGGTGGGAGGGGAAGAGAGAGAGGGACAGAGGATCTGAAGCAGGCTCTGCGCTGACAGCCAAGAGCCCAATGTGGGGCTTGAATTTACCAACCATGAGATCATGACCTGAGCCAAAGTCGGGAGCTTAACCAACTCAGCCACTCATGTGCCCCAACCTTAAGCAATACTTTAAAAATCAAGAAGAGGGGCGCCTGGGTGGCGCAGTCGGTTAAGCGTCCGGCTTCAGCCAGGTCACGATCTCACGGTCCGTGAGTTCGAGCCCCGCGTCAGGCTCTGGGCTGATGGCTCAGAGCCTGGAGCCTGTTTCCGATTCTGTGTCTCCCTCTCTCTCTGTCCCTCCCCCGTTCATGCTCTGTCTCTCTCTGTCCCAAAAATAAATAAACGTTGAAAAAAAAAAAAAAAAATTAAAAATTTAAAAAAAAAAAAAATCAAGAAGAAACAAAGAAAAAAAAAAAAAAAGACTATACCTAGGCATATTCTAATCCAAAGTTAAAACCAATGCAAAAGAAAAAAAAAAATAGAAAAGAAAAGACACATTCCAGGGGAACAGTGGTAAGAATAACCAGTGACTTCTCACCAGAAACAATATAAGCCAGAAGACAATGCTACGTCTATAAAGCACTGAAAGGAAAAGCTGTCACCCATGAATTACATATCTAGCAAAAAATATCCTTGAAAAATGAAAGTGGGCTAAAAATATTTCCAGATGAACAGATGCTGAGAGAATTCACCACAATCAGATTCGCTCTACAAGAAATGTTAAAAGATTTTCAGACTGTAGGAAAATGGTACTGTGTGGAAAATCAGATCTACATAAAGGGATGAAAAGCACTGGGAATGGAAAATACGTGAGCAACTGTGACAGTCAGGTAAAGAGGCGTCCTCAGAGGAGAAGGGCTTAACCTGAAATCGGAGGCTGAGAGGAGCAAAGAAGGCCTCTAACCACAAGAACAGAGAGAAATGACTAATTCCAAGACTGAACCACAGAAAGTAATAGATGAACCTAGTGCTTTTGTTGTTCCAGAAAGCAAGGAAGCTGTCAAAGGAGTACATGTCAAAAGGACTCAGAAGCTAACTTGAAAGCCAGCAAAATAATTTTGAGCAACAAAATGAATAAAGGCAATCATTGATTATAACCTATTGATTAAAATAACGGGGCACCTGGGTGGCTCAGGCAGTTAAGTGTCTAACTTCGGCTCGGGTCATGATCTCACGGTTCGTGAGTTCGAGCCCCACATTGGGCTCTGTGCTGACAGCATGGAGCCAGGAGCCTGCTTCGGATTCTGTGTCTCCCTTTCTCCCAGTAGAACATCAATCCCACGGAAACATGGACTTCAATATGATGTTCCTCTCTCCATCTCAAGATCCTCAGAATTTAGAACTTAGCACATAGTAGCCACTTAAAAAAATGATTATTGGAAGAACAATTAAGTACACCTTTTAGACTGTAAGCTGAAGGCAGAGCCCACGTTTCCTACATGGCTGTTTACCCCATGGTCTTGTGGGTAGAAAGCCCTCAATAAACATTGGTAGAATGATTAAAACAAATTAAGAGCAAAGTCATCTGCCTTGCCAGTATGGAATGAGGCTAAACTTACATGGAATTTCTTGCCGTTATCTCAAAAAAATTAAATGAAAAATTAAGTTAAGCCACTATCTGTTAAAAATAGAATAGCTGCTGGACAATGGAGATACACATTTACTAAGTTATCTATTATCTGCTCTCCCACCTCTACCAAAAAAAAAAAGAAAGAAAGAAATGAAGAAAGAAAGAACTATAAATGGAAACATTTTACCAGGGTTTTTATTTCTACTGGAGCAGATATCCCAGGTATTGATTACCAGATGGTCATGATAATGGCCATGAAATTTCATTAGCACTAAAAATGCTAGGCCCAGCAAAACGTTGCTTACAAGGTTTTAGGTTTCTTATAAGATATACTGATAACGTGAATTAAAATATCCTCTTAAGTATACCCTGCCCTGATTTTATTCTTCCTGTACTTCCAGGCATGAGACAAAAGAATTCACTTTCCCACTGCAATCCAATATAGATTGAACCAATTTTCTTCTGCCATAGAAAATGGAATTATTTGTAAAAACTAAAGTGGGAAATAATCTCAATTTCTTTAAAAGAATCTTTTACTAGCTCTATATTTCATGACTACAAAACCAATATTTGGTTCAAAACTGCCACACTCATACTCATATTTATTACTCCCGCCTTTCTTAAGACATTAGTGTAACAGTGTAGAAATTAACATTTTAACACTTTAAATTGGCTTATTAAATATATACCAAAGAGGATCCAAATCATAAATGTACAGCTCAGTGAATTACGAATGAACAATGGACCCAGCTGTGTAACCAGAACCCAAGCCAAGGAATAGAACGTTATTATCACCCCAAAGGATAACCTGGTTTCCCAATCATCATGCCTTCCTCTCTCCCCAAAGATATTCTCTTTCCTGACCTGAAAGAAGACAGATAAATTTATGCTTGCCTTTGTGTTTTATGTAAACGGTATCATGGAGTATGGACATTTTTGGTATCTGGCTTCCTTCCCTCAATATTATGTTTTCACAGAGATTAATTCTTTATCTTAAATTGAAATCCTTATTGAATTTGTGTGATAAAATATAATCAGATATTATCCTTGAATTCATTCTCTTTACAAACATAAATCTTAGCAAAATATAATTTTACCAAATATTATGAAGTCACTAAAATAGTTAGATATTGAGAATAAGAATAGCTAAATCAGATTTTATGGAAGGTAATAAAAGCATCCAAACGAGAGCTCAGCTAAGTGATCTGCAATACATTGCTGACTTTGTTCCTGTTTGTAAATCTTTCTAGCTAAAAATTATTGTGGACATATCGAGTGATATGTTTTTCGAGGTTATGAATACTTCATTGCTCTTTGGTGTTAGATGTGAAGCGGCTGATTTGTAGAAAGAACTGTGCATCTGTGTATCACTCAAGTAACATATATACTCTACTGGCCCTTCCCTTTCATTAGGCTGTCACTGATACTATAGAGTTTTACAGATTACAGGTTTTGCCTAAAGCTTCAGTCAGCTCCCTTACCCAGTAATTGGATAGACAGATTTGGCTCAGTTCAGCAAGTCTGTACTTCTGTATGCAAAAGAAGGCCTGCATTGAAAAGCAGCAACCTTTTGCCAGGTCAGGACAAACAGAGCTCCGTGGGGAAGTTTTAGAAAACCGCTTTTGGTCCCGTGCCTACACCCTTACCAACTGACTTTCATGGTTTAAGGATGCGTACGCATCATTGTCTATTAAAAAGAATAATCTAAGATACAGGCTTTGTTTAAAGGATACCTAAATTCTAAACTTCAACATGTTGGCTTCATTAAAAATGGGTGTTTTCTGACTTTCTGCATCCAGGTACACAGAAAACGTGAAGCTGGTTTTCAGACCGTGATTTTTATTTGTTTTCAGGATACAGCATTGCGATAAAAGCAGAATTACATGGATGCTCCAAGCTGCTGTTTAATTTCAAAAACTCTAAAATCTAAAGTTAATTTGTTCATAGCACACTTGTTCTATAATAAAACTTAAATCTGGAGTAGTCTAAGTAATACATTTATGTTCAGTGTGGGAGAGCTTATGACACCAGGAAAACCTCCACTTTTTCACTTCATAAATTTACTGCTGTATTGGCCCAAATATAAGGCTTAGTTAGGCTGCCTTAATTTTCAAAGGAGAGGAAAATTTCGAGTTGCAAAAATAAACTCTGTCACCTAAAACTTTCCATTTCTAGCCCCCAGGGCAGTTGAAGGAGTGAAAATGTGCCCTGATACCCCTTCCTTCCTTCTGCTTTAGGTGGTTCCAGCTAGTGTTACTGATACTGAAATTTAAATACAATTGCTACCTTAGCCCGCCAGCCAGTCTGTTAGAAGCTGCATTCTGTTACTCGGCTGGCTCCAAAAAGGGGCTAGTGTCTCTCACAGAGTCAAGCATTGTTAGAAACTAAAAGCTTTTGAGAATGGAGATGTTAAAACAGATTGAAGGTGATTTATCACCTCTCTTCTCCAATTCTTCCACTGCCTCTCTCCCTGCAGCAGCTCCAAAGTAAGGCTTGGCCCAGGAGGAAGAAGTAGCAATTCTTGACAAAAGTGGTGAAGGTTTTTGTGAGCTGTTGTCCCTGCTACACCAAGCCAATTCTGTAGCTTGGAGAGGAATCCTGACCCTCGAGACAAACAGCACTTACAGTGTGAATCCTGGGGGCACCTGGGTGGCTCAAATCAGTTAAGCATCTTACTTCATCTTGGGTCAAGATCCCACAGTTCACGAGTTCGAACCCCGCATTGGATTTGTGAGTTCAAGCCCCGCATTGGGATCTCCACTGTTGGCACAAAGCCCCCTTCAGATCCTGTGTCACCCTCTCTCTCTGTCCCTTCCCTGCTCACTTGCTCTCTCTCTCAAAAGTAAGTAAATGTGAAAAAAATCTCTTAAAAAATAGTGTGACTCCTGGCTTTCCTTTTGCTGTTCAGATGTACACAAGTTTTTTTGTTTGTTTGTTTGTTTTTAACCTCTCCAAAAGACAGTTTCATCATCTGTAAAATGGGAATGCTTTTTCTTACCTCACAGGGTTGTTTTGAGAATTAACAGGAAAATGCATATGGCTCCCTTAGCACATAAAAAGCATTAATAAATATTAACTAGTATGACTAGAACCTTTGGAACAACAGGATGCTGTAGCCCAGGCTGCTACTGTCCACCACAGATCCATTTTCTTTGTTCCCTGGCATCCAACTACACTATATGGGTTCTCACAGGGATGGGGTCGCAGGGCTGAGTTCCAGCCAACAGAATGTGCATAAAAGGTGTGTGTCCACTTGTGGCGCAAAGCTTTTAAGAAGTTGGTGCCCCCTCCACTTTGTTTTTCTCTTTCCACTTAGATGCAAAAGGTGAAAAGTCCCTATGGAGTGGTGGAGTCCCAGATAGGCATAGCCAGAGTCCCAGAATAACTGCATGAAGGAAGATAGCCATTGTTACATCCCAGCCAAGAACAACTTCCCTGGATCGTTCTTTGTGTCATTATTTATTTTGGGATCTATTTGTTACTGCAAACTACCTTGGCTAATTAAAACAGCTATGGAGAACCAGGATTTACATTTAACGTACTCTTGGTCTGGTGGGTCTCAGCAGTTCTCACTATAAAACAAATGAGAAACCTTGATTAAAGGTCTAGCTTAGTCTTGCACCTTCACAGCTCTATGTAGTTTGTCCCCTGAGCTGAATTTTCTTCCATTATTGTTCATTCTGTACAGCTCCCAGATATATGTGCTCCCCTTCTGTCTCCTAGACCCAATTTTCCTTAACACAGCCAAAAAAAGGTGCCATTTTTGTGTGTGCTTTATTTAAATCTAAAATGAAGATGAAAGCAAAATAAGGAGTATAGTTCTTTAACCCTAAGAATTTCCGTAAGAATACGTATGGATTTTACTAAGCATAAAAGCCCTGTAGATACTGAACCTGGATTCTTCCCTGTTTGGTTCCTGGACTTGGGTGGTGAGTGCCATCTTGTTTCATCTGCCCTGGAGCAGTCTACCTAAATACACAGCTCTGTTCAAAGGAAAACACAAGCTTCCTGTTTCCGGTAGAAATGTTTCCTGATTCAATCCTCCCCCACCTCACTGGTTGGGACCCCTGGGGCCTGTCTCAGCTTTGCAGTCCATGTGTGCATCAAAGGTGACTGAATGCCTTGAGCCCCAGTAAATGATATGACCGTTCCCAGCTCCAATAATAAGCTTCACCTATTTTCTGAGGTGCTCTGTTCCTGAAGTCAGAGATTGTTAATATCACAAATGTACAGTGTTAAAAAGGTTGTGCCTCATGAGTGAGTTCATCTAGCTAAAAAGGGGACAGCTAAAAATGCTCACAATACAGGTAGGGAAGAACTACCCAAGCTTCCCATAAAACATGTATGTTTCCATAAAGGGGCCTACTCTTTCTCTCCAGCTCCATGAAAATTTCAGAACTTCTTGGCCATAAAATAGAAACTATCAGTGGTGGAATTATTCAATGTGCTGCAGATTAATTAATAAACTAAAAAGTATCAATTTAAATAAAATAAAAAGCAGCTTTAAATAAAATACAGGAACCCAAACTGTATACTATTTCTGTAGCCTGTTATCAATGGCAATGCTAAATCAGGGTTACTTTATCAGTATAAAACACTTTGGAACAAAAACAACAGCAAAATCTGATTTTCATTATCCAAGGCAAGTTCTCTTGTCTTTAGTTCTTTTAAAACATAGCTATAATTTCCCAAATGCCATATATAGTAGATTCAAACCACCTCCAAGCCAACGTCTATCTGGGCCAATGATTCAAAAATAGCAGTGGAGATTCGGTCAGTTATGACCAGAAACATGCAAATTTGAAGGCAGGTTTGGATGATTAAGCAATTACGCAAGACCAACCTGAAAGCAGACTTAAGGTTTTAGTGCATCCCTCACAGTGACAAACTGAGATCACAACCTGCTATGCTAAACAGAGGAGCTTTACAGTGTTCTATTAACAACCAAGAATGAAACCTCTGACATCTCATTACTAACAATATATATAAGAAGCCATTATCGGAGATTTAAGGAACTGCATAGTGCTATTTTAATTACCCATTGCAGGCAAACTGTGATTGTGTCTTCCGCCAGCATTTTATTAGAATGTCAATTCGATTGAATTGCATCCCATGGGGAAGATTAGCATGGATTTTTAGGACGGATGTGTGAAAGTGTTGCTGTGTCTACGCCAACTTTTAAAAGTTGTGCGCTAATTGGAGTGAAAACGGAGAGAGAAGTGTGAGATTCCCAGGTCCAAGAAATCCTGTAGCCATTCTGGCTTTCACTCCACCCTAATCCTGTGTGTGCAAATGGTATAAACTGAACACAAAGCCTCCCAGGCATCACTGCACTTTGAGCATTATGAGAGGATAAAGGGATTTAGGATGAGAATATGTATGTTCAGACCTCTTCTTCGCAGCTTAAAATGGGGAAGGGATTCAATAGTAAACCATGCACCTCAGGGGGATCTACTTGAAACAAATTTTTTGGTCTTTTCCCAAAGAAACTTAAGAGTATAGCAGTCTTCGAGATCTGGGGTCACCTACAGTAACATCTATATTTGACTGGAGAAATAGAGACAGAAAATTAGGGTCATCTGACTAGCATATTAGTGGCAAAGAAAGGTCCCAGGTTTCCCAAGTCAGTCCAGTGCTCTTCTTTTCTACTACTATTGTAATAGTTTCTACTTTCTAGACAGTGCTCCAACACTTTCCATTTTTGTCTTTTTTTTTTTTTTTTTTCTTGAAGCTTGTAATTGAGGGGAAAATCTGAGTATATAATACAGGCAGATGATTACTTTCTTTGGCCAAGTAAAAATAGGACCAAGTAAAGGAGATGGGTAAAATTAGTGGAGAGATGTATTGGTAATTTTTTTTTTCCCCAGAGGAAACAATGCTTATAGGTTACTAGTCTTTGAAAACAGAGAAAAGCCCTTGAGGAAAAGCTGTGAGCTGCTTTTCCTGCGGCTCTCCAGTTCCTGCAGTCTCCTTTATTTTTCCGTGTTTTCGGGAGTTATCACTGGCTGCCCAGATGAAAATGAAAATCACTTCAGAAAAACTCAAAATAAGTTTGCCTCCTTTGTGGTGATTGGGAAATCCAGCGGCCGTCTGATGATACTTCCAGAATTAAAGGGCCAAGCGGAATCAGCCACTCTGCGGACAATCTGCCCACCCTCTCCCCTCACACCTATCCCAGGAGGAGAAGGGAGGATGGCAGTGGACTTGGACCAAAGAAAGAGAAACTTTTACGTTTCCGGAAAGAAACTTAGGGTGTGCTACGGCTGCAAACCACGTGCTCACGCAGCTCCCTCCGCACCACCACCAACCTCCCCACCCCTGACTCAGGAACAAAGAGGAGGGGTGAATCAGGAGGTGAGAGTCCTCCCTCTGTGGAGCCCGCAAGCCTCCCTGGCCAGATCTGGGCGTCCGCTCCCGACCTGGCAGGTACAGGGGTTTCTTGGGAGATAGGAATGGCCAGCCAGGCAGGCCGGTCATGCATAGATCAGGTCAGGCCTATGGAAAGTATCAAATCGCCTGCGCCCCTGTGGCCGCCACTCAAGCACAAACAGGTGCCGGTTTTCAAAGCCCAGGAGCATTAAGGCGAAACCTGGCAACTCTGAAGGTCTCTGCGCCACTGCTGCCGGCTCCCTTCTAATTCCCACCCTCCACTTCCCCTCTTCTCTCGCCCCTTCCCTCCTCCTCCTGCCCTCCCCCGTCCTCGCTCCGGGTTCCAGAGCTCACGGCGCCCCCTCTCTTCCCCACCCTGAGCTCGCGGGGTCCCCCATTCCCTCACCTCCTCGGGTTCTGGGATGGGGAAAGAAAAGCCCTCATCTTTTCCAACAGTGCCGGGCTTTGGCTTTAGAGCTCCCCACTCTCTGCCCCTCTTCTAAGTTCGGGCTCTCAGGGACCCCCCCCCCCCCTTAGTTTCCCTGTCCCAGATTCCGCTCTCGCGGGGGAAATCTCCCACCCTCTTCCCCTGCCGGACGCCCCAGCTCGTACACCGACCGCCCCCCCCACCCCGCCCCCAGCCGGTCGCACCCTCCGCCCCTCCCTCCCCCTGGCGGTCCCCTGGGCCGGCCGCCGGCGGCCCGCCCTTCCTCCCGGCGGGGTCACTCTGGGACAGGCGCCCTCCCCCGCCCTCCCGCGGCGGGAGCCCAAGCCTCTGGCGGCCGCGGCGGCGGCGGCGGCGGCGGCGAAGCCCGCTGCCAGAGCCGGGCCTTGAACTCCCGCGCGGTATTGGAACCCTCCCGGAGCCCCTTGTCCCAGACCCCGGCCGGGGCCCCGGCGACCGCCGACCGCTGCGGCCGCGACCAACGCAGAGGGGGAGCGCCTCGAACTCCGCGGATGCCCGCGGGCTCCAAGGCTGTGTCTTCTTGGCCTCCAGGACCCAGAACTGGGAGGTTCGTCCGGTCTTTGCCCGGCGGGCGTTTGCAGCCCTAAAGCTTTCGGAGCCCCGCTTCCGCCCTGCAGCCGGATTTAGCACGGGACCGCCCCTCCCGGGGCTCGAACTCGACCCTCCTTGGCTGAGCTGGCTTGGCGCTGTGCGGGCGCGAAGGGGCAGGTGCTACCCATTCCCCCTAAGAGAGCACCTAACTCCAGGGCTCCAAGCCCCCAGTACATTTTTATTTTTAAGGTAAATGTTATTGAGAGCTCCTGCACTCTCCTGGGCAAAACCCCATGCAACTGTTTTAATGTAAATTTTATTGCAGTATGAAGTACATGTTAAAAGGTGCACAGACGGATGAACGTTCACAAACGGCATATACCTGTGTAAACAGCAGCCAAACCAAGAAACATACCGTGACCAACACCCTCGATGCCCCACTCAGCTCCTTCCAGCCACCCCCCCCCCCCCCCCAGGACAACCACTATCCTGATTACTCACACCAAGATTGGATTTGCCTGTTTCTATACTTTACACGAATGTGATCACAGAGAACATGCATTTTTGTGTGTCTGGTTCCTTTGACTCAAAGTTACATCATCATGTTAGTGAGTTTCATTCATGTTTTGGCCTCTGGTAAAAGGTTCTCATTTCTGTATAATATTTCCTTGTATGGATATACCATGGAAATGTGGGTGGCTTCCAGTTTCGTGGTTATTACATAAAGTGCTAGCACATGTCTTTTGGTGGACACCTTTGCGTTTCTGTGAATAAGTTACTAGACGTGGAATTGTGGGGTCACGGGAAGGCATAGCATATTCGGTTTTACCGAATATGGGCAAAGAGATTTCCAAAGTGCTAGCAATTTATGAGAATTCCGATGGCTCCAAAACCAAGTTTTGTTGAGGACCCACTATGTGTGTGCAGTGAACAGGACATATTAAGCCCCTATGCTGTAGGAGTTTTAGCACGACAAACAATCTGCACACTGACAAATACCCGGACAAGCTAATGCCTGAAGGTGGTCAGTGCTGGGGAATGAATAAATGGGCTATGGGATGGGGGAGGGCATTTAAAGAAGGTCTCTATGAGGAGGTGTTAATGGAGTCCAGACCTCAAAGACAAGAAAGATGAAGACCAGCTAGGGACATGGGGCTGATCCAACTCTCTCTCCCCTTTTCCTGCCTCCCAGTTTAGTGGGGCCCCTGGACTGGAGGAGACCAGATTTGCAGATTCAAGGGCTCATGTTCACAGTACAGCCACTTAGGTGAGAAAGTCCCAGGAAGGCTTCTGGCTGGACCACCCATCTCTCCTGGCCTCTGAACTCCCAGACACTTCTCTCCCAGGGCATTTCCATTCTCGGTTGTATAATTAGTGCTCATTATGCTTTATGTCTGTCTTCCACATTTTGCCAAGTACATTACTGCTTGAAAAAATACTTCTGACTTCCAGTTATTGATGAGGTAGCCTGGTGTTAGACACACACAGAGTTCCCACAGAGGAAACAGACAGCATGAAAACATTAACATGCCCAAGGCCAAAGGGCAAGTCAGGAAAAGATCAAAGAAAGCTCTGGACAGTTCACACCACCTTCCTCCAAGGCGCTGGGCTTTTACACAGTGCCCCTTTAATTCCTGCAACAAACCCTCCAAGTGGGCATCATTAGCTCTGTTCAACAGAGTCACATAGTTAATTCAGATACAAATACAAATGAGGGAATTCAGATACAAATCCAGAATTGTCTGGTCTTAAAATTAAGTGTCTCGGGTCAAGTTCCCTAGTGGTAGAGTATATAACCAAGATTCTTGTTGAAACCATTTTTGTACAGAGTGCTTTCAGGAGAAGAAGAGGGAAGCAGGATAGAGCAGGTGGGAAAGCTGAACTAGAATGTGGTCTTAGCTGGAGACTGGCTTCAATCTCTTCCTCAAGGAACATGAATTCCGTCACAGCATTAGTCCCACTGTGAAACAAAGGAAGAGGATGTTTTACTTGACTCTCAGCCAGTCGTTGGTATTAGTCCAGAGAAGGGGACATCTGTGAGCCATTACCAGCCAAGACTACAGTGGCACCAGCCCGGTGATGTGGCTTCACTTGGGGAACCAACAGCATCCACTACACCCAGTAGTGGTTTGTCTTTGCCCCAACCTCATGTGGGGCACCCGGGATGTTCAGGAATCACCACACTCTGAACACAAGTCTTCCCAGCTCCCATGGCCCCCAAACTTCCCCTATAGAATCTCCTGAAGGATTTGCAAAAACACGTTGCTGGACCCCACTTTCAGAGTTCACAATACCCAGGGTTGAATGGGGTCTGACAATTCGCGTTTCTAACACGTTCCCAGATGATACAAGGCTCTGAGTCTGGGACCACCTTTGAGATCCAATGCCCTGCAGCATCATTTCAGGGCACTACACCTGTTCCCAAGTGACATCTAAATTACTCAATGATCCATCATTTTAACCAAACTCTCCACAGGCAGTATGTCGCCCCAAGTGGTTATTCTACTCGTGGAATTATGAAAGCCTGTGGCAGATAATTTGGGTATGCAAATCTACATGGTACCCTCTTGGTGGCCCTCTGGATCCAATCCATTCAAAAAGAGAATTGGGGATTCTGGATTGACTCAAGGCAAAATATTGAATTAGCATAAATTTTGCCCTCAGGCTCCCAGACTCCCTTTCAGCCGCCTTATGCATCTCCTCCCTATTCTTGTAAAAGCCCCAGAACATTTTATACTGAAGCTGGCTCATATCTGCTCACAGGGCTGATGTGAGCCTGTCTCTTCCCAACTGGCATGGAAATCAGCACATGCTAAAAAGCAGGGCTTTCCTGCCACCCCCTCCGCCAGAGAGTTAGTTATGCAACTTCTACCACACACCACTACATCTCCCCTCTGCACTTTTAAAAGCTGTTTGAAAACTCACACAATGTAGAGTTGACAATGAAATTTAACATTTCTGTGGGCCAGACACTACCTGTTCTGTGTCATACTGTGCTGTTTTCACATGTTTTTCTTAATTCTCCAAATAACCCGTTGAGGTGTTGTTTTATCCTGAAAGGAGGAAAAGCTGAGACTATCACAAGTTAACTGACTTGCCCAAGTTCATACAAATAGGCAGCCTGGGCTTACAAGCCCACACCTATGAACCCCCCAAACCTAGGCTCTTTCTTTTACTGTAGTCTTCCTCACATTTTGAAAGAAGAGCAAGTCTCAAACCAAAGAAATGGTTCTTTCATGCAACGGTTCATAAGTGTTTTGATCTCAGGATCTCTTAACATTTTCAAGTATATTGAGGACCCCAAAGAGCTTTGGTTCTGTGAATTATGTCTATCGATATTTATAGTATTACAATTGTAACTGAGAAATGTTGAAGACTTAAAAAAAATTCATTTAAAAATAGTAATGGTAAACCATTACATGTTAATGTAAATAACATTTTTTTAAAAAAATAGCTATATTTTCTAAAACAAGAAAGTATTAGTGAAAAGCATGCCATTATTTTACATTTTGTACATTTCTTTGATATCTAGTTTAAAAGACCACAGCTGGAGTCTCATAACTGCTTCTGCATCCAATCTGCTACACTATGTTGTTAGAGTTGAAGAATATGAAGAAGTTCTGGCCTCACCCACAGAGAGAAGGGAGACCTCATGGACCCCTAGAAATGGTCTCAGGTACCTCCAAGGGTCTTTGAATCACTCTGAGAACTGCTATTCTAATTATTAAATTCCAGGCTCAGAACCAAAATCAGCAAACAATGGACGTCAAACACTTAGTCCATCCAATTGTATAAATATAATTATTTTAGAGTTTGATTAACCCAATGAGTTAAACAGCCATACTATAAAGTAAATATAAAAACTGTTTTGTTCTGTGTGTGTGTGTGTGTGTGTGTGTGTGTGTGTGTGTGTTTCAAATCTCAGTCAAAACCAGCCCTACAAGAGATCCTAAGGGGGATCCTGTGAGACAAAGTACCAGAGACATCACTACAAGCATAAAACATACAGACATCACAATGACTCTAAACCCATATCTTTCTATAATAACACTGAATGTAAATGGATTAAATGCGCCAACCAAAAGACATAGGGTATCAGAATGGATAAAAAAAAACAAGACCCATCTATTTGCTGTCTACAAGAGACTCATTTTAGATCTGAGGACACCTTTAGATTGAGAGTGAGGGGATGGAGAACTATTTATCATGCTACTGGAAGCCAAAAGAAAGCTGGAGTAGCCATACTTATATCAGACAAACTAGACTTTAAATTAAAGGCTGCAACAAGAGATGAAGAAGGGCATTATATAATAATTACAGGGTCTATCCATCAGGAAGAGCTAACAATTATAAATGTCTATGCGCCGAATACCGGAGCCCCCAAATATATAAAACAATTACTCATAAACATAAGCAACCTTATTGATAAGAATGTGGTCATTGCAGGGGACTTTAACACTCCACTTACAGATATGGATAGATCATCTAGACACACGGTCAATAAAGAAACAAGGGCCCTGAATGATACATTGGATCAGATGGACTTGACAGATATATTTAGAACTCTGCATCCCAAAGCAACAGAATATACTTTCTTCTCCAGTGCACATGGAACATTCTCCAAGATAGATCATATACTGGGTCACAAAACAGCCCTTCATAAGTTTACAAGAATTGAAATTATACCATGCATACTTTCAGACCACAATGCTATGAAGCTTGAAATCAACCACAGGAAAAAGTCTGGAAAACCTCCAAAAGCATGGAGGTTAAAGAACACCCTACTAACAAATGAGTGGGTCAACCAGGCAAATAGAGAAGAAATTTAAAAATATATGGAAACAAACGAAAATGAAAATACAACAATCCAGATGCTTTGGGATGCAGCGAAGGCAGTCCTGAGAGGAAAATACATCGCAATCCAGGCCTATCTCAAGAAACAAGAAAAATCCCAAATACAAAATCTAACAGCACACCTAAAGGAAATAGAAGCAGAACAGCAAAGGCAGCCTAAACCCAGCAGAAGAAGAGAAATAATAAAGATCAGAGCAGAAATAAACAATATAGAATCTAAAAAAAAACGGTAGAGCAGATCAACGAAACCAAGAGTTGGTTTTTTGAAAAAATAAACAAAATTGACAAACCTCGAGCCAGGCTTCTCAAAAAGAAAAGGGAGATGACCCAAATAGATAAAATCATGAATGAAAATGGAATTATTACAACCAATCCCTCAGAGATACAAACAATTATCAGGGAATACTATGAAAAATTATATGCCAACAAATTGGACAACCTGGAAGAAATGGACAAATTCCTAAACACCCACACTCTTCCAAAACTCAATCAGGAGGAAATAGAAGCTTGAACAGACCCATAACCAGCGAAGAAATTGAATCGGTTATCAAAAATCTCCCAACAAATAAGAGTCCAGGACCAGATGGCTTCCCAGGGGAGTTCTACCAGACGTTTAAAGCAGAGATAATACCTATCCTTCTCAAGCTATTCCAAGAAATAGAAAGGGAAGGAAAACTTCCAGACTCATTCGATGAAGCCAGTATTACTTTGATTCCTAAACCAGACAGAGACCCAGTAAAAAAAGAGAACTACAGGCCAATATCCCTGATGAATATGGATGCAAAAATTCTCAATAAGATACTAGCAAATAGAATTCAACAGCATATAAAAAGAATTATTCACCATGATCAAGTGGGATTCATTCCTGGGATGCAGGGCTGGTTCAACATTCGCAAATCAATCAACGTGATGCATCACATTAATAAAAAAAAAAAAAAGAGAAGAACCATATGATCCGAAAAACAAATAACCCAGTGAAGAAATGGGCAGAAAACATGAATAGACACTTCTCTAAAGAAGACATCCGGATGGCCAACAGGCACATGAAAAGATGTTCAACGTCGCTCCTTATCAGGGAAATACAAATCAAAACCACACTCAGATATCACCTCACGCCAGTCAGAATGGCCAAAATGAACAAATCAGGAGACTATAGATGCTGGAGAGGATGTGGAGAAATGGGAACCCTCTTGCACTGTTGGTGGGAATGCCAACTGGTGTAGCCGCTCTGGAAAGCAGTGTGGAGGTTCCTCAGAAAATTAAAAATAGACCTACCCTATGACCCAGCAATAGCACTGCTAGGAATTTACCCAAGGGATACAGGAGTACCGATGCATAGGAGCACTTGTACCCCAATGTTTATAGCAGCACTCTCAACAATAGCCAAATTGTGGAAAGAGCCTAAATGTCCATCAACTGATGAATGGATAAAGAAATTGTGGTTTATATACACAATGGAATACTACATGGCAATGAGAAAGAATGAAATATGGCCTTTTGTAGCAACGTGGATGGAACTGGAGAGTGTGATGATAAGTGAAATAAGCCATACAGAGAAAGACAGATACCATATGGTTTCACTCTTATGTGGATCCTGAGAAACTTAACTGAAACCCATGGGGGAGGGGAAGGAAAAAAAAAAAAAAGAGGTTAGAGTGGGAGAGAGCCAAAGTATAAGAGACTGTTAAAAACTGAGAACAAACTGAGGGTTGATGGGGGGTGGGAGGGAGGGGAGGGCACCTTTTGGGATGAGCACTGGGTGTTGTATGGAAACCAATTTGACAATAAATTTCATATATTGGAAAAAAAAAAAAAAAAAACAAATCTCAGTCACTGCCAGCCCACTGGTTTTCCAAATCCCAACAATGGATTTTTCAATACCATTTTATTCATTTAGCAAACACATTATTAAGCCTCTACTGTGTACCAGGCACCATGCTAGACATTGAAGACATAACAGACATAACAGTGGCAAGATATCCAAGCCACCACCTTCGTGGGGCTTACGGTTTAGTGGGAGAGACAGGCTGTGTGGGGATACAGAACTATGTGGTCCCATAGAGAATCATGGGAGATTTTCTACAGTCAGGGAAGTCTGTCCTGGGGAAGTGCTGAGGAGAGGCCTGAAGGAGACCTAGATATTAATTTAGGAAAAGTGAGATGGGACGGAAAGCAACAAGCCAAGTTTTAAGTGGAAAGAGATGTGGGTGAGACTGTCCAGAAAAATTTATAGTCTAGGTAAGACAAGGCAAGAGCTTCAGCTTCTATGGGTGGGCATTGAAGACAAGTGAATGGATTGGAGAGATGTCAGGAGGTGAAACTGGAAGGACCCAAGGCTGGTTTGGATGTAAGGAAAGGAGAAGCAGGTGTTGGAGATGCCTCCCGTGTTGCCACAAACATCTATGAAATACCACCTACCTGCTGGCCGCTGAACCAGGCGCTGATGGCACAGCAGAATAAGAAATAAGATTGGGCTTGACTAGGAGTAACAGATAAATAAAGACTAAGCATGGCTTAAACAAGACACAAGTTTGTTTTCTTTTCTATCTTCTCTCATTGAAAAGTCTAGAAATTTGAGGCTCGAGACTCTCCTCCATGAAATCCTTAGGATTCAAGATCCTTTGACCTTATTGCTACTCTAGCCCAGGTCTCCATTACCAAGGTCCCCCAAGATGGCTGCTCCAGCTCTGGCCATTATACATACTATCATGACATTATACTTGCAGCCAACAGGAAGAAGAGAAGAATGAAAAACAGGGCACAAAGCATAAGAAAACTTCCCAAATGCAACCACACAATACTTCTGTTTATGTCCATTACCCAGATGTATTCACCTGTCCCAGAGAAGGAGCTAGGGGATGCTAGGAAACACTTTCCATTTGGGGTAACTGTGTGTGCAGGTAGGAATTCTTAAGAGTACGGGGAAAAGGGTATTGAGGAACAATCCACATTTCCACCAACATGGAATTAGACACAGGTCTAATTTTGCACTTTTGAAGGCTTCCAACAATTTGAGATCAGTGATTACCACCTTTCAAATCTCAGTTTTCCTCATCTGTGTAACAAAAGGGATCCTACCAGGTGATCACTATGATATCTTCTAGTCTGAAGTACTGATTCAATGTACACGTCCCTTACGATGAGGGCTTTTCTAACTGTTCATTTGTCAGAAGTATTGATTATATTTGATTTGCTGCAAATATATTTTGCTAAAGACACATACAGTTCTTTCCTACAATGATTCCCTTCACTAACGTTCAAGTAAGTGGAATCAGTCATAAGTGATGCTTGCTAGCTCTTTATTTGATGCGTTTGTTTTGTGTACAATAAAAAAAAAAAACACATTAAAACAGTGGAAAAATGTAAATTCTTTTTGGCTGTTTGAATTAACCATGTGGCCTGGAAAATGCTGGGATTATTTATCCCTTCTTTTGAAACAATACAAGAAAACACTTTTTCAGTTAAAAATAATTCTTCATAGGGGCACCTGGGTGGCTCAGTTGGTTAAGTGCCCGACTCTTGATTTTGGCTCCAGTCATGATCTCACTTGGTGGTGGGCTCAAGCCCCACTGTGGGGCTCCTCACTGAGTGTGGAGGCTGCTTGGGATTCTCTCTCTCCCTCCCTCTCTCTCTCTGCCCCTCCCCTATTTGCATGCTCTCTCTCTCAAAATAAATAAATAAACTTAAAAAAAATTTTTTTAAGAATTATTATTATCGTCATTATTATTATTTCTCAACTTGAAAAGTGCCCTCCTTAATGCCCGTCACCCATTTAACACCCCCCCCCAATAATAATACTTCTTAATAACAAACATTATTAATGGTGTGTTGAACAATCAGGAATTATTCAACATTATGATCACCCTCCTCACACATCCATCTGATTTTAGACGTTTGGGGTAAAGAGGTCATCTATTCTGGTTTTGTTTGTCTGTTGGTTATAATAGGGTATATTGTTCAATGTTGTTCAGGTTCACTCCAAGGTTTAGGCTGAATTTCTTGAAGCGATAGTGAGAAGATAACCTATACAAGCATCGGTTACCCATAGGAAAAGAAGTTGGATCTACAATTTCCCAAGGTTACACCACAAAGCAGATAATTTATAATGGAGCTTATCCAGTCCTGACTTTTGTCCCTAGACTCTTCATAAATCTAGCTAGCCATTAAAAAAAAAAAAAAAAAAAAAAAAAAAAGTCAAATGATAACTTTGCCTGTACTTCCAATTTTCTATTGAATTAATGGATTAGTATTAGAGTCCAGTGATATTTCCCATTTCATTTAATATGCAAAACCTTCCTGATTTTATTTGACTACAATCAAATAGTTCAAAGAACTGTTGGCATGAAAGGATTCTACCTGTTTTCCATCAATTACTGGTTAATTATGTTAAAAACCTCTTTAAAAATATTAAAGACATTGAAAATATAAATTTTGTGAAAGTACTGCTTAAACAGTGAAACATGTTTCTTGTTAAATTAATTAAAGTAACAATTTTAGCAAATAAAGTGCTAGTTTTTTTAGAATGTCTTTTATCCTCAAATAAGGATGATTGAAAATTAGCAAGAAAATATATTTTAAAATTTACCTTTCTTCATTGCTGCTCAACCTAAAATTCAGGCACGCAGCTTTTAGCACGAATGTGTGTGTGCATGTGCTTATGTGTGTGTATATGTAAATAGCAGATGTAAATATTTTCATCTATTTTCCTGTGTGGGTCTATCTGCCTTGCGAAAGAAGCACGATTTATATCAATTTGTATGAACTTTGAAATAACTTTTACAATGAGATTATTTAAATATAAGCTATTTCAAAACTATTAACCTTCTGGTAACTTCATAAAGGCAGCACCCAATGATATGCCATAAAGTATAATTTGTCAACTTACAAGAAAGGAGCTAACCTTGGTTGTTCAGATATAGGCATAGATAAGAAGACTGAATATTTAAGCAATACATACTCTAGTTTTACAGTTGCCCAGAGATTTAAATAAGGCAGGATGATTGTCTGTTGCAGCTCATGATGATGCTCTTAAATTTAGAGCTCCAAATACCCACACTACCAGTCGGCATACTTCTCAAAGCCTTCAGACTGGAAAACTGCAGCTGTGTTTATATGGTAATTTAGAACTCCTATTACATATGCAAGCAACTGGGCTCCATGGCTCAATCACAATTCATTCATTTTGCTTTTTTGTACCAGAGAAATAAAATCAGAGAACTATATAGCATTATGGCCAGCTCTGAAAAATCACAAAAATCAGGAGATTGAAAATTATAGTCCCACAAAAAACACAAATTTTTTCCATTCCCCATTAAATAAAATTCACAACAAAAATTCCAGATATGTATAGTTAAGGTGTGGTATTTAGCTCAGCAAACATTTATTAAGACAAAAAAAGAAGTTATCATAATAAGAGAAATAAAAACATGAATAAGGCAGGCCTCGTACCTCACAGATCTTGGAGTCTAATAGAAGATATTTGGAATCAAATGTGTGTGTGTGTGTGTGTGTGTGTGTGTGTGTGTGTGTGTTGTGTGTGAATGTATAAGTAAAATTGTTTATGAAGAACATCGATAAACAGACTGAGTTTGTTTCCAGATATAAGTAAAATTCTAGAGTATTTTTCCTTTGGAGATATTTTAAATCTATGCAAATGTATTATTGATAATTTACACAGCAACAATTTCTAACGTATTTGTTTACTGTCTAGATCCACAGTGAACTTAACAAAAGTTTATGTAGTCCATCTAACTAAATGTAATAGCCAGGTTCTGAGAAGTTGTGTGAAAATTTGCTTTTGTGTAAATGGAATACTACCTTAATAATACTTAAGGATTAATTCAAATATAAATTTTAAAAAATTATATCATGTTCTAATTTAGGTGTTTTTATAAATCTGAACTTGTTAATTTTGCTTATCAAACATGTGTATGCACAGGATGAGGAAAATATACTGGCTTATTGCAAGAATAAATTTATTCTGAACCACTGACTTTTTTAAAGGTGGTATAGAGAAGTGGGACTTTTATAACTATATTGGAACATAACAAAGACTGTATTCAATTTACTCTCGGATTGCATTTCAGATGGTACATTGATTAGAATGCAAAAGTTTCTACTGGAAACAATCTCTTACATGCTGGGCTTTCAAGAACGCACACAAGCAACTCATTTATCTAAGGTAGTATCTGTGTCTAAACACTTTTTTTTTTTCTTTAACATTTGAGTGCTTCTGGGGAGGGAAATCAATAGCCTTCTTACCCCTCCACCTCCATAATTGGGTCCTTCATACCTGTGAGTTGCAGTGATTGCTAAGCCAGACTCCTGAGGTGCTGGGAAAGGTCACAGAGAAGAAAGACGTGATGAGTAGGACGACTGAGCTGTAAGGGATAAGAGGGTGGGGTAAATGGTAAGGGACATTTTGCTCTCTCTTCTATACAGCTATAGAGCAGAATTGTTATCACCAAGATTAATGAAAGTAAAAGAGACATGGAGCACAATGACTCCATCTTTTTTTTTTAAGTATTTATTTATTTAGTTAGTTATTTTGCGAGAGAGAGCATCAGTGGGGTGGGGGTGCAGGGAGAGAAAGAAAGAGGGAGAATCCCAGGCAGGCTCCACACTGTCAGCTCAGAGCCTGACACGGGGCTCGACTCACGAACCACGAGATCACGACCTGAGCCGAAATCAGGAGTCAGCAGACACTTAACCGACCCACCCACACACCCCACAACGCCTCCATCTTACACACTCTTCGACCACCTAACACAGATAGATGGATGGATGGATGGATAGACAGACGGGAACTTTTAGAGTCACAGGAAAAGAGAAAGGTATTTTTGTGCAGGCCAGCACTATAAGCCTGATTGCAAAGACAGGCTGCATGGATTCTAATCTCTGTTTCACTATATGGAAGTTGCATGATTTGGGGTGAGTACTTACACCTCTATAGGCCTCAAGTTCCCTGTCATGAAAACAAAAAGAGAGAGAGAGAGATAATATTATTGAACCCATAGGATGCGGGAAAGGAGTAGATGAGGTTATCCATGTACAGTGATTGGCACAAGTCCACAACATAGGAAGCTCTCAATGATTGCAACTGGCAGTAACAGCAGCATTATTTTTATGGCGCATGGTTGAAAGCTGCAGGAATTTAGAGAAAAGCATTTTCAACTGGGGATCAATTCCAATTTAACTAGATTCGTGACCTTGGATAGGTCACTCAATTTCCTCAGATGTCAGTTTCCTCAGATGAGATGAGGGGTTACGTCTAGATAGAGTAATGCTTCTCAAACTCAATGTGCATAGAATCACCTGAGAATCTTGCTAAAATGCAGATTTTGATTCAGCAGATCTGAGGGTGGTGAGCAAGATTCTGCACTTCTAACAAGCATCCGGAATGAGGCTGATGCTGCTGGTCTAAGTACTACACTCAGCATAGAAAGATCTAGGCTATATCCGGTAAAGTCTCTTCCAGTCTCAAAACTCTACTTTATAATTATGATAGTGACCCATTTCTGTACATAAGGGAGGGATAAAGGATTGAAGTACACTTAAGAAAACTAGTCTCTGGGCGCCTGGGTGGCTTAGTGGATTGAACGTCCGACTTCGGCTCAGGTCATGATCTCATGATTTGTGAGTTTGAGCCCTGCATTGGGGTCTGTGCTGACAGCCTGAAGCCTGCTTTGGATTCTGTGTCTCCCTCTTTCTGCCCCTCCCCTCCTCATACTCTCTCTTGATCTCAAAAATAAATAAACATTAAAGATTTTGTTTTAAAAAAGAAGAAAACTAGTCTCAATTATTCTGTGGATTATGACTCTAGAGTTTCAGTGGATCTTGGAAAGGAAGGACAGGACATACTGAGGAGTCAGAAGATGATGGTCTGCTGAGAAAAGGTGCCAGCAGGGATATTTCCTGATGTGGTCCTCAAGACAGAGGCAATTTTAAGAAGTAGAGATAAAAAGGGAGGGAGGCTTGAGGAAACTAAAATTGGGAGATTTCTTTTTTCTTGATTCTGGAAGGCAGAAATGGCATGATAGTGAAGAGGGAGGTCTTTTGTCTGGGCTGTGTATGGGTGTGTGTGTTAACAACTAGCCACGGGCTATTATCCCAGCTTGGCAACTTAATGGCTGACCTTAAGCAAATTGCTTAATTTTCCTTAACTTCATTCTCTCATCTAGAAAATGGGAATAACGGTACCTCCTTGGGCTCTTGTCTGAGAGAATCAAATGAGTTAGTACCAAGAGTATGAAGCACAGGTTTAAGTGCACAGTAAGTGTTCACAAAGGTTTATCCATTACATTCATCATCATCACCATCACCATTATCATTAAGTTAGAAGCCCTGGAAGAGTGATCATTATAATCCCAGTTCTATTTTAGTTTCAGTGGTTCTCAAAGCTCAATGAGCACCAGAATCAACTAGAGGGCTGTTACAGCATAGACTGCTGAATCTCCCCGCGGCCACCCCCACCCAAACTCTGATTTAATAAGGAGAAAGTCTTGTGTGGGACCCAAGATTCCACATTTCTAGCAGGTCTGGGGACCATCCTTTGAAAACCACTGATCTATAAAATTACTTCCTATAAGTGGCATCATTAGGGGATGAGGCACCCCTGGTAAGTGAATTTTCCACCTAGGTGAGGCTTACCTCCTAGGACACTTTCTCATTTCAATCAATTTTTGATGGAAGCTTTTCTAAAATGTGTCAGTTTTATTCTTGTCTCTGTGGGCAGGGTCTCTTAAATACAATGTAACTTTTCTTCTTGACTGTAGCCATCAAGTAGTTCATCTTGATTTCAGAAAAGACTGGAAAGAAAGACCTTTGATTTATGAACTTAACATCAATCTGAACATTTCCAGAATGTATCCCTAAAGAGACAGTCATAGATCTCTAAAAGAGACAGTGAGAAACTTACAGTCAGCATGAGTTCCCTGAGAATAAGTATCTCATACTAACCTTACATCCTTTATTGTTATGATTGCTAGATTGGTACATTGGAGAAAAGATGCAGCCAGGAATATCAGGCAATATAATATGAGTTGAGTTGACTGATGGATGGGTATTATCCTTAGGAGATTTTTCTTGTAGTGGGCCAGGAGATTCTATCCTGAGGCTTATCTTTTTCTTTCTCCATTTAGATGAAAACACAGAAGGCAAGCCAAACCAGAATATAACACATTACCATTCCTCATGGTGTTAAAACACAGGCAAGCAGATCACTTGACAGGAATATTAGAGAAAGGGGTTAGAAGGCTGAAAGGAGGCCTATGGTATCCTTTGAAGGTCCACCCACTCCAGAATTCTATGATCCTCTGATAGTTATGATCACCTATTATGGTACCTTTGTAGCAGGAATCTCACACAGAGAGTCGTGACATCAAGGTTCTCCTTTGCAGGAAGCAACTTTATTCATGCTGGCACTGCTCAGTTGGGTTTGTACCAAAAGAACGGAGCCCCAAAAGCCACATGGCATAGTTTTTTATATTTTTTCTATTTCTTTGTCTCCCATATATGGTAACACACAAATATGCAATCTGATTAAGTGGTCTCATGTTACAAGGTCGTGAGGGATGTTGTCACGTATGGGTATAACCAGGTTGCCTTGAAATTAGGGAGAGGACCCTACCACGCTGTGGTGTAATGTTCAGCATAACCAGGCGACCACCTTAGAGACTTTGGTCATTGCTACCAGAATGACAGCAAATTCCCAAGAACATACTTCTTGCTGCTCACCCAACTTTTACCCCCTTTTGCCTTCTTCCTTCAACCTGTTCCTAGATTGCTATTTCAACTCTACGAAGGCATATGAAATCAGATAACCAAACTTGATGAGAAATACGAACGTAATGAGCATGTGCAGACTGGTGGAGAACATAAGGGACCATTTTTGGGTTTGGCTTTAGGGTCCCAGAAGGTGCTTTTCTGTACATTTATGTTCCGAAGGAATGAAATTATCCAACTTTTGGCCTCCAGAGCTGTTGTATGTTACTATAATAAGTCTCAACCCTCTATTCATTTATCATTTACACTTCAGAGCAAATTGTGTCCATTTTATTAAAGAGTGACTTACAGATGAATAAAAGGTGAAATAGCATAATGCTATATATTCTGCCTACATGCGTTTGTTGTTCAACTAGATACGGTTGCAAGCTCAATGTTAAGTCAACTGTTCTGTGTACGTATGCGTACACATGCCCTCCAATGCCTAAGCTCCCATTCGCTATTGCCACAGGGATACCTCCTAATGACAAGTGAGGAAATGCTTTTAAATAGAAAGGTGTTCAGAGGAAACTTAAAGAAATAATTCTCATTTTACTTCACTACTTTCTTCCACATCTTGCTTCCCTGGGTGGCACCACATTAGTGAGGACCCTCTAAACAAGGCACCAGTTTTATTTGATAGATGGTCTAATGTGCACTTATCTCCCATAGTCAGGGCATGTCCTCAGTCAAGGCTAGTTAGGGGTCAGGCAGGTTTTTCATTTATCATCCCTAATGACCTGTAAATGTTCCACTGACTTAGGCTTTTGTTTCTGAGGTAAACATTTTGCTAACAAGTCATGGGTCATGTGGGCACATTAACAACTCCCTGCTAATTTATCATCGCTGAACAGCTAAACTGCATTGAGTAAACCAGGTCCTTTTTGCTCTTATTATTTCATGATGTTGGTGGTACCAGTAAGCATGTGTCGCTTTATCTCGTCTACAGCCCGGGAAAATAAACCTTCTTTTTAGAGTCCTTTCAATTTGATTAGGTGATTTAACTGCCAATGTATTCCGGAACGATGAATTGGCTTATGTTGCCACTTTTCCACGGAGTGATAGAGTATTATATGGGTAAGGTAGGAGAAAGTATAGAATTACACATTTAAATACATTGAGTCTTATTCAGAGATATCCATTAAAGGGAAAAAAGTAATATTACAAGATATTGGGATGCATTCTCAGGGTGTTGTGTACTCCTAGGTGATTATTTTCCTTTGCTACATTTTTGGCGATTCATGCCAAACAAAACAATTGTAGGTGATTAATTATTACTAAGTATGCTTTTTTTTTTGCAGCAGCAGCAGCTTTTGTAAAAAGCATCTTATTTCTTGGTACATTCATTTCTGTCTGTATTGGGCAGTTTGTGAGAAGTGTATTGCTTGACATGTCATACTTGAAGATTTTTTTTTTCTGTATTTTGAAGAAAACAAATTTTTCATTCAATTAAATTGCTTAGGGTAGAAATGAAATAAAGAATATTTGTTATTAACAATCTCCACATGTATCTCTATTATCTATAAGGTGCTAAAACCTCCCAGTAAGCATTTCTTAATCTAGAAAATCATTTTAGCAGCAAAGTTCAAATTTTCTGACAACGGGAAGTAGAAACTGTGGTTCTCAACTGGGGATGAGTTTGCCCCCTAGGGGACATTTGGCAAAGTCTGGACACATTTTTGGTTGAAACAACGTGGGAAAGGGCAAGGGTCAGGATTAGGTGGATGTTTGTGCTACTGGCATCTAGAGAGTAGAGGCCAGGGATGCTGCTTAACTTCCTATGACACAGAGCACAACAAAGATTTACCCAGCCCAGAACATCAATAGTGCTGGAGCTGAGAAACTCTGGTCTAGAATCTTATTTTAAATATCAGTGAAATGAAAGTGATTGAGACAGTCTGAACTTTACATATTAGGTCATGATCCTTTTCAAAGGTAAGAAAGCAGCAACCCTAGAAGAGGAACTCAACCTATGATATAAGAAAGGAAACCTTTTTTCCTTTGTGTCCCACATTTCATTAAGAAATACAAGTGCTTGAACCACTCCATTACAGTGAACCATGAGTTTCTAAAAATTGTTTGATTTGTTATACCTAATTTTACTGTGCTATAAAATCAGGATATGGCATCACCACACACCATGAAACTTATTCTTCCTCTTTCTAATAGTGTCTAAACTTAGGATGTAGTCTTTAACTTGTGAAACTATACCCAGTCCGTCTTCTGCTTTTTATTCTACTTATGGAGCATACCCTTTAATGATTTAAAGCAGATGTTCCAACAACCAACACCACAGAAATACAAACAATAATAAGAGAATATTATGAGCAATTATATGCCAACAAATTGGGCAATCTGGAAGAAATGGACAAATTCCTGGACACATATAAACTACCAAAACTGAAACAGAAAGAAATAGAAAATTTGAACATACCCATAACCCTTAAAGAAATTGAATCAGTAATTAAAAATCTCCCCACAAACAAGGGTCCAAGGCTGAATGGCTTTCCAGGGGAATTCTACCAAACATTTAAAAGAGAGTTAACATCTATTCTTTTGAAGCTGTTCCAAAAAATAGAAATGGAAAGAAAACTTCCAAACTCATTCAATGAGGCCAGCACTACCTTGATTCCAAAGCCAAAGACCCCACTAAAAAGGAAACTACAGACCAATTTCCCTGATGAACATGGATGCAAAAATTCTCAACAAGATACTAGCAAACCGAATCCAACAATACATTAAAAGAATTATTCACCACTGTCAAGTGGAATTTATTCCTGGTCTCCAGGGCTGGTTTGATATCCACAAATCAATAAACCTGATATATCGCATTAATAAAAGAAAGGATAAGAATCATATGATGCTCTCAATGATGCAGAAAATGCATTTGACAAAATACAGCATCCTTTCTTGGTAAAAACCCTCAAAAAAGTAGGGATAGGAGGAACATACCTCAACATCATGAAGGCCATATATGAAAGACCCACAGCTAATATCATCATCAATGGGGGAAAACTGACAGCTTTCCCCTTGAGATCAGGAATACAACAGGGATGTCCACTCTCATCACTGTTGTTCAACATAGTGTTGGAAGTCATAACCTCAGCAATCAGACAACAAAAGGAAATAAAAGCCATTCAAATAAGCAAGGAAAAAGTCAAATTTTACTCTTCACAGATAACATGATACTCTACATGGAAGACTCCACCAAAAAGACTGCCAGAACAGATACATGAATTCAGCAAAGTCACAGGATATAATATCAATGTACAGAAAACAGTGGCAATTCATACACCAATAATGAAGCAGCAGAAAGAGAAATCAAGGAATCAATTCCACTTACAGTTGCATCAAAAACCATAAAATGCCTAGGAATAAATTTAACCAAAGAGGTAAAAGATCTATATGCTGCAAACCACAGAAGACTTATGAAAGAAATTGAAGAAGACACAAAGAAATGGAAAAGCATTCCATGGTTATGGATTGGAAGAACAAATATTGTTAAAATGTCGATACTACTCAAAGCAATCTACACAGCCAATGCAATCTCTATCAAAATAATACCAGCATTCTTCACAGAGGTAGAACAAGCAATTCTAAAATTTGTATGGAACCATAAAAAAATCCAAATAGCCAAAGTAATGTTGAAAATGGAAACCAAATCTGGAGGCATCACAATTCTGGACTTTAAGCTCTATTACAAAGCTGTGATCATCAAGAAAGTATGGTACTGGCACAAAAACAGACACTTATATCAATGGAACAGAATAGAGAACCTAGAAATGAACTCACAAACGTATGACCAACTAATCTTTGACAAAGTGGGAAAGAATATCCAATGGAAAAAAGACAGTCTCTTTAGCAAATAGTGCTGGGAAAACTGGACCGTGACATGAAGAAGAATGAACCTGGACCACTTTCTTATACCATACACAAAAATAAACTCAAAATGGGTGAAAGACCTAAATGTAAGACAGGAAACCATCAAAATCCTAGAGAAGAAAACAGACAACAACCTCTTTGACCTCGGCCACAGCAACCTCTTACTAGACATGTCTCTGGAGACAACGGAAACAAAAGCAAAAATTAACTATTGGGACCTGATCAAGATCAAAAGCTTCCTGCAAAGGAAACAACCAACAAAACTACAAGGCAATCGATGGAATGGGAGAAGATATTTGCAAATGACATATCAGGTAAAGGGTTAGTATCCAAAATCTATAAAAAACTTATCAAACTCGACACCCCAAAAAACAAATAATCCAGTGAAGAAATGGGCAAAAGACATGAATAGACACTTTTCCAAAGAAGGTATCCAGATGGCTAACAAACACATGAAAAGATGCTCAACATCACTCATCATTAGGGAAGTACAAATCAAAACCACAATGAGATACCACCTCATACCAGTCAGAATGGCTAAAATTAACAATTCAGGAACCAACAGATGTTGGTGAGGATGCAGAAAAGAAGGAAAACTTTTGCATGGCCATTGGGAATGCAAACGGGTGCAGCCACTCTGGAAAACAGTTTGGAGGCCCCTCAAAAAATTAAAAATAAAATTACCCTATGTCCCAGCAATTGCACTACTAGGGATTTATCCAAAGGATACAACAATGCTGATTCGAAGGGGCATTGCACTCTAATGTTTATAACAGTACTATCAACAATAGCCAAATAAATTATGGAAAGAGCCCAAATGTCCATCAACTGATGAATGGATTAAGAAGATATGACACACACACACACACACACACACACACACACACACACACACCATGGAATACTATTTGGCAATCAAAAAGAATGAAATCTTGCCATTTGCAATAACATGGATGGAACTAAATTGCATTATGCTAAGCAAAATAAGTCAGTCAGAGATAAATATCATATGATTTCACTCATGTGGAATTTAAGAGACAAAACAGATGAACATAGGGGAAGGGAAGGAAAAATAAGTTAAAAAGAGAGAGGGAAGCAAACTGTAAGAGACTCTCACATAAAGAGAACAAACTGAGTTTTGCTGGAGGGGTGTTGAGTGGGGGGGTGGGCTAAATGGGTGATGGGCATTAAGGAGGGCACTTGTTGGGATGAGCACTGGGTGTTATACGCAAGTGATGAATCACTAAATTATACTCCTGAAATCGTTATTACACTATATGTTAACTAACTTGGATTTAAATAAAAATTAAACGAAAACAAAGCAGATAATCTTCAAAACTTTTTTTTTTTTTCAAATCCAGCAATATCACAAAGGAAAAACACTGATAAACCTTGATGGAGCTTCGGGGCAAAGGGTGTTATACATATCACAATGATCTAGTTATTCTGTTAATATGTATACTATGTATACTATGCCTATAGTATAGTCTTTCCTTAACATATCTTGCCACTATAGCCATGTACTATAAATCCCTTCCTTATGGTTTAGAGGCTAAGCAAATTATCTTGAATAATTTGCTTAATTTCTTACCAGTCTGTTTCGTCATCTGTAAAACGGGATACTACTATTATCTCTCTGAGAGGATTTTTGTGTATAATAAGTGAAAGCTTAGGAGATGTCTAGCACATAATAGATGCTGATTAAGTACAGCTATTAT
Organism: Panthera leo; assembly: GCF_018350215.1. Taxonomy (NCBI): domain Eukaryota; kingdom Metazoa; phylum Chordata; class Mammalia; order Carnivora; family Felidae; genus Panthera; species Panthera leo. Next base: position 140,537,067 of record NC_056687.1, on the reverse strand, counting down.
TTCTTTTGAAAAGAGCAGAGCAGGAATTTGAAACCATATATTCATCAAATATTTACAAAGCATGTTCTCTGTGTTTGGTATTATTCTAGGTTCTTGGAATGGCTCAGGGAAGAAACCAGATAAAACAAACTGTTCTTTCTGGAACTTACACACACACAAACAGACATACAAAGGCAAACCCATACACACAGGTAAAACCACATGCACGCACAATGATAACACAAACATTTGGTGTCTCATCCCTTACTTATTTCAGAATTTAAATGAGAGTAAGTATTCCCCTAATTGGCCAAAATGGCACAGTGAAGAACAATTATAGAATTCTGAAGGAACGTTTTTCAAGTACAGTTTCTTCCTGATTTTAAGGAAAATCAAGATATATTTCAAAAAAATATTCAGATTGTCTCCTTGAAAAGAAAATCACACAAAATGGCAATTGTGGGAATGAAGGCTGTTCATGTAATATTTTAATAGCTCAAAGAGTCACTGAAGGAGACATACATCTGCAGAAGATTTATTTATTACTTTGGAACATGAAAAGTAATATTCTTGTTTAAATTGAGCAACAATTTAAATTGCAAACAAACCAAGCGAGTGACAGTGCAGCACAAGTGTTAAAAAATATTTATGAAAAGGAAATAGCACATGAGCCTTCCATGAGTTCTTGCTTGGACATCTCTTCTGCCTCAGAAGCTTTGTTATCCTTTTCTTGAAATGCTCTCCCCACCTCCCTTCACCTGGCTGGCACACGCTCATTCCTGAACACATAGCTGAAATGTCTCTTTCAGAGAGGCCTTCCCTGCTCTCCACCTAAATCAGGTTCCTTCACTCATCATCCTTCTTCACTCATCTTTCTCTTTGTATACCTATCTATCTGTCTATCCATCTACGATCAATCATTTGATTTTATTTTTAAATGCTTTTCTACTTCACTTGACAAAGTTCCACAAAGGGAAGGATCATTTTACACTGTCCACCATAATCTCTCAAGATGCTGGCACCTGATCCCTACTTTGCCCTCAAAAAATATTTACGGATGAGATAAAAGCTACCACTCAAGGTTAATTGACTGCCAAGAGCACTGAGATTATCAAAGCATGCTTCCTTCCATTTTCTGTGATAGAGTGAATACACCCTGCTCCCATTGTGCTGTGTACAAACACATTATATTATTTGGCCTTGGTCTATTTTTCACTGTAAATGTGGCATAAAATGAAGGTGACCTCAAATCTGTCATATCTGACATAGTTATGCCCAGACCAATTCATACCCACATACAAAGTGACCTTTGGTCATAGTTTTGGATATCAGCCTCTGAAGCACTATGGAAAAGTTTCGGCTAGTCTTGGCATAGAAAAATTATGATGAGTCCCTTAAGCTGAGCAAAGCATCAGAATAGGTAAGGGTCCTTTAAGATGTTACTCAATTTTAAGAGGAGAATGAAAGGAACCTTAAGAAGTTCTTGTTTAAAACTTCTCAAGTCAGATGTTTGGCTTTGTACCTCTAAACGTCAGCCATGGGCATCAGTCACATTTAAGCAATGTGATATTGTCAATCCTCCCTTCAAGAGGTAGAGCCTATTTTTCCTCCCTCCAGTCTGGCTTGAATATGGGGCTTGCTTTGGCCAATAGAACTTTAACAAATGTCATGTAAGCAGAGATTTGAAAAGTGCTTTGCTTTGGGGCTTAGTCTCTTGCTGGATTGGGCTCTGAGACCATCACATGACAAGGCCCAGGCTGGCCTTCTGGAAGGTAGAAGACCACCAGGAACAAAGCTTATCTATCTATCATAGCCGAGGGCCTCCCAGGCCAATCAGCCTGCCAACTACTAGATATCTGAGTGAAATGACCACAGATTAACCCCAAATTAAACAACTGTCCAGAGAACCCACAGATAGTGAAAAAATACTAAGTGAGGGTATCTGGCTGGCTCAACTGGTACAGCCTGGAACACTTGATCTTGGGGCTGTAGGTTTGAGTTCCACGTTGAGTGGAGAGATTACTTAAAAATAAAATCTTTAAAAAAAAAAAGAAAAAAACTAAATGATTTCTGCTTTCAGTTATTAATTTTTGGGGTGGCTTGTTAGGCAGCAGAAGGTAACTGATACAGTGAAGTCACAGATAGCATATTACTATGTGAGTAGTCAAGGAAACATATCAGATGACCATAAACTATGAGTTTGGCAGAGTTTGTCAAACTCACTTGTCATCTAAGATTGTCCAGGGTATAGAAAGCGACTTACTGATCCAAAATTTGGAAATCACTGAATTCTAAAGCATTTTCTACTTAAGTCTGGCAACACCAATTAGCACATTAAAGATTCTGAGGAACAATGCAGCAAAAGAAAACAAACTTGCTAAAAGATTTTAAAATGCTTCCTGCTTCCTGAACTTTTATGACCTCTTGGCATTACAGTCTGGACATTATCATCATTGCTGAAACCTGTGTCCAAACATAATGGTAAGCCAACTGGACAAGCATTGTGAGATCTAGATTCTGGTCCAAGATACAGTGTTTATAAACTATAGGACATTTAACAAATCTAATTTGGTAAAATTAATTTGATAAAATTAGGCAAAACGAGAGACATTATTCCCACACTGAGTCTCTTCTAGGTTATTGTCAACCCATTTATGTCACTTGGGCTGGAAATTTAGATAATGCATTGACACTTTGTGCTCCATATTGTATTCTGGTTTTGATGAGTTGTGCCAGCCCTGAAGTGGCAAATCATTCATTCATCTCAAAATCTTTTTTGAGAGCCTGCTGTGTGTCAGGTACTATTCTTAGTGACCAAATCTCTCCTTAAGAGTTTGATTCTAGTAGAAGAAGTGGGCAATAAGTCTGCAAAGAAATAGCTAATATAATGTCACATGATAAGGACTGTGAAGCAAATACAGTCAAGGCCTAGAACAGTGTTCTTAAACTCCAGCTTGTGTCAGAATCACCTGGCTGATTTGTTAAAATTTAGATTTCTAGGGGTGCCTGGGTGGCTCAGTTGGTTGAGCGTCTGACTTTGGCTCAGGTCATAATCTCACAGCTCATGAGTTCAAGCCCCGCATCGGGCTCTGTGCTGACAGCTCAGAGCCAGGAGCCTGCTTCAGATTCTGTGTCTCCCTCTCTCTCTGCCCCAACCCACTCGCATTTTGTCTCTGTCTCTCTCAAAAATAAACATTAAAAAAAATCTAGATTTCTGACTCAGTAGGACTCAGCTGGACTAAGAATTTTCATTTCTAATAAATTCCCATGTGATGCTGATGCTATTGGTGGGAGGACCACATTTGAAAACTGGCGAGCTAGACAGTGATAGACAGTTGCTCTATTAGATGACCTCTGTGATCACCAGAAACCTTGCTGAATGGGGGAGGAAGCCATGGGAAGATCTGGAAAGAGAATTTTCAGTGGAAGGCAGAGCACAGCATGTGCAGAGGCTTCCATAGTCGCAGAGCACAGCATGTGCAATGACTTCCATAGTCATTGATGTGGTAGCAGACCAGGGTCCTTGTCACCTATCACAGCATGAATTATGGGTGGCAATCCTCATAGGTCATGGCCTGCATGGTCCACTGGAGTTGAGGTTTCAGCTGAATGGCTTCCTGATTATACTCAGATTTAGAAATAGTTAATAAGAAAAAAGGAACTTTAGGTACTGAGGAGTTTGGGTTAAATGATGTGCCAAGACTAGAAGAGGAAACTGCTCATGTGCCATGTTTCGTTTGTAAAGGTCCACTGGTTTCAGTTCTGACACCAGCACTAGATATCACTCAAATACATAATGTCCCCAAGTCCTTGTCTCTGGCTTGTAGAAGGTCTGTGATTTCACAGGTTATGGATATCATTTCAACATGTCTTCTTATGTATCCGTGGATGTCCTCAGACAACAACGCATTGTCTTTTTAGAACGCTGTACGTGTGGGAGACACTTTTCACACATCTCTTATCACATCAGATCTTCACAATTTAATTTCATGATGCAGGAGGAGCAGAAACTATTACTCCCATGATACAGATGAGAAAACTGGGGCTAGGAGAAGCCAAAACTGAGAACCATTTCTTTCTTTTCTCTTCATGTGGTCCTTTTTTTTTTTTCTTTTTTTAAGGCAAACTGATGTCCAAGCTGTGACAAATGTGTGCTAAATAGTGGAGCAGGGTCCTCGTGGCCAAGCCCATCATTTTCCTGCCACTGCCTCTCCTGAGGGGAGGCTCTCTGGTCTCCACCTATGTCTGGTTACATTTTATCATCACCATCAACCATGAAAATGGTGGCTTCACTCAGAAGAAAGATCATTTGTGAGAAGAAAAGGAAAACTAAACTTTACTTAGCACCCAAGATCCAGGCATGGTTCAACTATTTGATTCAATTGATTTGATTCAATTTTTAAAGTGTGATTTTAGTGGGGCGCCTGGGTGGCTCAGTCGGTTGAGCGGCCCACTTCAGCTCAGGTCATGATCTCGTGGTCTGTTGAGTTCGAGCCCCGTGTCGGGCTCTGTGCTGACAGCTCAGAGCCTGGAGCCTGTTTCGGATTCTGTGTCTCCCTCTCTCTAACCCTCCCCCACTCATGCTCTGTCCCTCTCTGTCTCAAAAATAAATAAACGTTAAAAAAAATTTTTTAAAAAATAAAGTGTGACTTTAGTTAATCCCCTTGACAATGGGTCTTTTCTCCATTTTGTAGGTGAAAAAACTGGGGCTCAGGGAAGTTAATGGTTTGAGGATAATAATGTGCGTGATCACCACTGGTGTTTTCTCCAACTTCAAGGGCCATAAAGCCTTCTTTCCAACACGGCAATGAAGCCTAGAGGAAGAACTGAGACATGGGCATGTACATGACAGGAAGGAGACAATGCCTGAGAGGACAGTTTGAGTCAGCAACACCTTTTTATATTTACAGATAAAAGGAGTTAAAAAAAATTAACCTAGAGGAAATGGCCATCATATACTTTAAAGAACTCAAATGTCCTGGGTACCTGGGTGGCGCAGTCGGTTGAGGGTCTGACTTCGGCTCAGGTCATGATCTTTCAGTTGACAGGTTTGAGCCCCGCATCAGGCTCTGCACTGACAGCTCAGAACCTGGAGCCTGCTTTAGATTCTGTGTCTCCCTCTCTCTCTGCCCCTGCCCTGCTAGTGTTCTGTCTTTTTCTGTCTCAAAAATAAATAAACATTAGTCAACACCAGGATTGGTCACAAGTCGGAAGCTTTGCCAGTACAGCAGGACCCTCGGGCTGTGTCCGCATTGCACCGGAGGCTGTAGCGGGCATCGCGCTCAGGTACTGAGGAACCTTCGACCTACAATACCTCCACAGCATGTGGTCCCAAGAACTTCCCTAAAAGCCAGACCAACACTAAACCATCCTGCACACCTAGAAAACCGATTGGAGGATTAACACAACAATCTGCACAACCTGAACCACAGAATTCAGCAGGTAGGCGGCACGGAGAGGTGAACTTGGGGAGCGAGAAGCCGCGGGAAGGGAGGTGCTTTTGCGGGTGGAGAGAGGATGGAGATGGAGGGGTGAATACAGGAAAAGCACCCCTCCCCAAAAGCAGCTGTAGAGAAAGTGGAAAATTGGAAACAGCCGCAAGGACTAAACTAAAAAGGGAGAAAGGAGAGGGTTTAAATTCCATTAAGACTGTAAACAAGGGGAGCACAGAGTCTGCAACTCCACAGCTCCATACCTGGCGGTGCTCTGGTGGGAAGGGCGAATCCCCAGGAGCAGAGTGGGGTCCGGGAGGTTCTCGGGCCACACAGGGAAAAGCGGCTCCACTGCTGGAAGGACATTTGGTAGAGACTGTTGAAGCCACCTGGTCCCGGCAGACCCCAGAAAACGGCCACATTCACTGGTGCTGGAACAAGGTCCTTAAGGGCGAAGCCTGGTGCCTGATGTGTGTTGTGATTTTCCATAATCCCTGAAACGCTGCTGCTACACCGTCTCGTGAACTTTTTCTGGAGCGGGTGGCACCTGGCCGTAGTCTCGGGGCACTGGCAGCAGCAGGGTCCAGCAAGCGTTCCTGGGTGCGGCCGGCATTCGGCCCTTGCTCATTCGACCACTGCTCGGTGAGACACTCCCGCAGAGGGGCGGAACGGGTCAAAGCCAAGGTCCTTCGGAAGTAAGGGGCCGGGGAAAATAGCCGCATCTGAGACAAAACTCAGGAGAGAGGTGCTGCCTGGGACCTGGTCACGGAGAGTGAAAGAGTGGGGAGTGGACGAAAGCAAGCTGAAGACAGAGGATGGGTGCACAAGTGCTGACCCAGGAGAACAGCCTGGGTGGCTGGGTGACGCCATTTTAACCGCTCCCGCGCATGCGCATACGCACCCACTAGCGCCGCAACACTCTGCCCCCGTAGGCTAACAGCGCCATCTAGTGGAGCGCGGAGCCATTACACTGAGCCCCGCCCAACTGGGCCAACCTCGCTCTTCAAGAAGACACGTCTCACCGCCTGCTTAATTTATGGACTATAAAGTGCTTCATAGTCTGACTAGGGGAAAACGAAGCAATTTCAGTCCTACTTCAATCCGTTAGCAGGTTCATCTATTCAATTTTCTTTCTTTTTTTTTCCTTTTTTCTTTTCCTCTTTTACAATTCTTTTCCTTTTCTCGAATACAGAAAGAGAAAAAATTCATTTTTATTTTCAATTTTTATTAAAACTATTTTTCTTTAATTTTTTACTATATTTTTTTACTTTTGTGTAATTTTTTTCAAGTTCTATTTTACTTCCATCATTTTATTTTAGTCTTCTTCAGTGTATTCACTTTTTCAAATTTTCAAACGATTTCCTTTTTCTTTTTTCTCTCTTTCATTTCTTTTCTTTTTATTGAATGCAGAAAGAGAAAAGCTTCATTTTTGCTTTCAATTTCTATTAAAAATATTTTTTAAATTTTTTTACTATATTTTTTGCTTTTATGTAAATTTTTTCAAATTCTATTTTACTTCCATCATTTTATTTTAGTCTACTACAGTGTATTCACTTTTTCAAATTTTTAAACTATTTCCTTTCTTTTTACCCTCTCTTTTTTCTCTTTTTCATTTCTTTTCTTTTTCTTGAATAGAGAAAGAGAAAAAATTCATTTTTATTTTTAATTTTTATTAAAAATATTTTTCTTTAATTTTTTGCTACTATATTCTTTACTTTTGTATAAATATTTCCAAATTCTATTTTACTCCCATTATCTCATTTTAGTCTACTTCAGTGTATTCATTTTTTTCAAATTCTCAAACGATTGCCCTTTTTTTTTTCCTTCCCCCCCTTTTTTTTTCTCTAATTTGTCAAACCATTTTCAACACCCAGACCAAAATACACCTAGGATCTGGCATCATTTATTTGATTTTTTTGTGTGTATGTGATATTTTAATTTTAATTTGTTTTAAATTGTAATATTTTTAAAATTTTAATTTTTACCTCATTAATTCCTTTTCTCCCTTCAAAATGACAAAATGAAGGAATTTGTCCCCAAAGAAAGAGCACAAAGAAACGACAGCCAGAGATTTAACCAACACAGATACAAGCAGGATGTCTGAACCAGAATTTAGAATCATGATAATAAGAATACTAGCTGGAGTCAAAAATAGATTAGAATCCCTGTCTGCAGAGATAAAAGAAGTAAAAAATAGCCAGAATGAAATTAAAAATGTGATAACTAAGCTGCAATCACGGATGGATGCAGCAGCGGCAAGGATGGATGAAGCAGAATAGAGAATCAGCAATATAGATGACAAACTTATAGAGAATAATGAAGCAGGAAAAAAAGAGAGAGATTAAGGCAAAAGAGCACGATTTAAGAATTAGAGAAATCAGTGGCTCATTAAAAAGGAACAACATCAGAATCATAGGGGTCCCAGAGGAGGAAGAGAGAGAAATAGGGGCAGAAGGGTTATGTGAGCAAATCATAACGGAAAACTTTCCTAACCTGGGGAAAGACACAGACATCAAACTCCAGGAAGCACAGAGGACCCCCATTAGATTCAACAAAAACCGACCATCAACATGGCACATCGTAGTCAAATTCACAAAATACTCAGGCAAGGAGAGAATCATGAAAGCAGCAAGGGAAAAAAAGTCCTTAACCTACAAGGGAAGACAGATCAGGTTTGCAACAGACCTATCCACAGAAACTTGGCAGGCCAGAAAGGAGTGGCAGGATATATTCAATGTGCTGAATCAGAAAAATATGCAGCCAAGAATTCTTTATCCAGCAAGGCTGTCACTCAAAATAGAAGGAGAGATTAAAACTTTCCCAAACAAAAATTAAAGGAGTTTGTGACCACTAAACCAGCCCTGCAAGAAATTTTAAGGGGGACTCTCTGAGGAGAGAAAAGATTATATATATATATATATATATATATATATATATATATATATATATATATATCAAAAACAACAAAGATTAGAAAGGACCAGAGAATGCCACCAGAAACTCCAACTCAACAAATATCATAATGGTAATAAATTCATATCTTTCAGTACTCACTCTAAACGTCAATGGACTCAGTGCTCCAATCAAAAGACATAGGGTAATAGAATGGATAAGAAAACAAGATCCATCTATATGCTGTTTACAAGAGACCCACTTTAGACCTAAAGACACCTTCGGATTGAAAATAAAGGGATAGTGAAGCATCTATCATGCTAATGGTCAAAAAAGAAAGCCGGAGTAGCCATACTTATATCAGACAATATAGACTTTAAAAATAAATAAACATTAAAAACAAATTTTAAAAACTCAAACATCCAATGTCCTCATATGAAGGACCACCTTTTTTCTTCTTTTCCTTCTCCTTCTCCTTCCTCTTCCTCCCCCTCCTTCTTTTTCTTCTTCATAATTTGTTTCAGAGTTTATTGTTTTATATCAGTTTTACCTTCACAGACAAATTCAGGGAAGGAGGCAGACATGTCCCCTATACCTCCTGTCCTCACATATGCACACAGTCTCCCTCACTATCAAAACACACCCCCCCTAGAGTGATACACTTGTTACCGTTCATAAACTTACACTGACACATCATTATCACTCAGAGTCTATAGTTTACATTATGGGTCACTCTTGGCTGTGTACATTCTGTAGATTTGGACAAATGTCTAATGACATGTATTCATCATTATAAAGGGTATTGTGGTAATCATTTCACGAGATATGTAAATCAGAATATCATGCTGTAAACCTTAAACTTATACAGTGATGTATTCAATTATTTCTCAAAAAAAATGGAAAAAACACAAAACAAGTCTAAAAAGTATGAAAATCATTGGTGCCTTCATCTCTGCCCCAACCCACCTGCCAGCAACCATTGATCTTTTTTACTGTCTCCATAGTTTTGCCTTTTCCAGAATGCCACAGAGTTGGAGTCATAAAGTATGTAGCCTTTTCAGATGGGCTTCTTTCACTTAGTCATATGCATTAAGACTTCCCCATGCCTTTTTATGGCTTGATAGCTTACTTCTTTTTAGTGTTGGATAACATTCTATTGTCTGGTGGTGCTAGTTTTTTATACTTTCACTCAGTGAAGGACATCTTGGTTACTTACAAGTTTTGGCAATTACCAAAAAACCTGGTATGAACAAGTGCAGGTTTTGTGTGATGTAAGTGTTCAACTCCTTTGCATAAATACCAAGGGGCATGACAGCTGGATCATATGATAAGTTTGTGTGTAGTTTTATAAAAAAAACTGCCCAACTGGCTTCCAAAGGGGCTGTCCCATTTTGTGTTCCTATTGGTAAGTGAATGAAAGTTCCTTTCGCGCTGTATCCCGGCCAGCATTTGGTGTTGTTACTGTTCTGGATTTTGACCATTCTAATAGGTATGTAGTAGTATCTTATTGTTTTAATTTGCATTTCCTTGATGACATGAGGCCAGAAGGATCTTTTCATATGTTTACATATCATCTGTGTATCTTCTTCATTGAGGTGTCTGTTAAGGTCTTTGGCTCATTTTTCTTCTTAGTTCTTTTCTTTTAAGTTTATTTATTTATTTTGAGAAATCACAGGCACCCATGGGGGAGGGGCAGATAGAGAGGGAGGGAGAGAATCCAAGCAGGCTCTGCACCGTCAGCATAGAGCCAGATGTGGGGGCTCAAACTCACACATCATGAGATCATGACCTGAGCCAAAACCAACTGAGCCACTCAGGCGCCCCTCATTTTTCAGTTGGGTTGTTTGTTTTCTTATGGTTGACTTTTAAGCATTCTTTGTATATTTTGACTAGCAGTCTTTTATCAGGTGTCTTTTGAAAAAATTTGTTTAAATGTTTATTTATTTTTGAGAGAGAGAGAGAGAGAGGGAGGGAGAGAGAGAGAGAAAGCGTGAGAAGGGGAAGGGCAGGGAGGGAGACAACAGAATCCAAAGCAGTCTCCAGGCTCTGATCCATGAGTAATAGCCCGATGCAGGGCTCGATCTCACAAACCATGAGATCATGACCTGAGCCGAAGTCGGACACTTAACTGACTGAGCCACCTAGGTGCTCCCAAAAAAGATAAAATGATATTAGTAATGACTTTTATGCTAATAAGTTGAAAAAGTCAGATGAAATGGAAAAAATCCCTAGAAAATTACAGTTTGTCAAAAACTAAAAAAATGAAATAAAAAACCTGATTAATCCTATAACCATTAAAATGAATCTATAATTAAATGACTCTCAAACACACACAGACACATATACAACAAAAACAACAACAAACAGAAAACAAAACAAAAAACCACTCTAGTCCCTGGATATCTGTATCTATACCAGAAAACGTTACCAAACATTTAAGGAATAAATAACATCTACCCCAGAAAATAGAAAGGAAATAACATTCAACAATTCTTTCTATGATGTAGTAAAACCTTGATAGCACAAATTAACAGAATGAGAAAGGAAAATCACAGGCCAATCTCATTCACTACCTAAATACAAAAACTCTAGACTTAGACTTAGCTAACAGAATCCACCAATATATAAAAAAGACAAAAATAGGATCGGGGCCGCCAGGGTGGCTCAGTCGGTTAAGTGACCAACTCTTGATTTTGGTTCAGGGAGCCCCATGGAGCCTACTTGGGATCCTCTCTCTCCCACTGTCTCTCAAAATAAATAAATAAACTTAAAAATATATATATACATATATCCATGTATGTGTGTATATATATATGTACCAAATTGAATTTGCTATGGGAATGCAAGATTATTTTAACATCAAAATATCAATGTGTAATTTGCTACATTGAGAGAAGAAAAAAGAAATAGATGATATTTTTACAGATGAGGAAACTGAGGTGTAGAGAAGATAGGTGACACACACAAAATGATTAGCAAAGACACAATGACACAGAGCTGAAATCCTTAACCAGCCCATTGTTTAATATGAACCACAGTGGAAGGTTTTCTCTAAATCTGCATAAATGGAAACTCACAAACCATAATAAAACCTTGTTTTATCTGCCGGTTCTAAATTTGATTGTTTGCCCCAAATGTATCATTTATGGAAGTTCAAATTACATTCTACAGTTGCATCTGAAGGAGCACTGTGAGCCATATTTTACGTAGTGCTTTGTAAACTTAGGATGAGGCAAGTTTATTGTAAAAGAGAACCATAATCCGCGAAAATAGAAAGTGACAGTAAACTGATATTGCCCTCAAATTGAGAATCTCATTTAAGCTGACAAAAATTAGTGAATTTGAAGTTATGACTATCACTCCAGATCTGACTCATTCAGGGTTTTTAAGGATCTGAAAATAGCCCATAATCATCAGCATCATATTATGTGTTATTGTATCTAGACAAATTAGAATTCTTTCCATGAAAATGAGCGAGATCCACCTTTATTCCCTTTCTAAACAGAAAGGATATTTTCACAGAATTTTTAAAAATTAAATTTCCACTTTTGATGCATATAAACATAACTCAAAAAAAGGAAGTACACTTAATCGATATGTTTTGGGGAGGTGTGTCCCGAATCACTAGATTTCTTCCGTGATTGACAAAGAGTTTTGGCAACGTGCTATACTTTGTGTGCTCACAATAACGTGGGTTATTACAGTCCAATTAGCTATTATTCACCTCACCTCAAACCTACCTTTCAGAGAGCTGAAAATTAAGATTGAATTTATAAGTGTTTTTGTATTCTTAAATTCCTTTTCTCCATTCATCTTTTTCCGGATGCTCTGTAATTCATCAGCACCTTCATTTTTGCATAGGCTTTTCATTTGTGGCTTAGTTCATAGGAAATAATTTGTGGCTGCTAGGAAAGCTCGTAATTGCTGCATAAGGCAATCATAGATCTGAACATGGATGATTTGAAGATTTCCATACTTACGATGTTGGGTAATATTTATTCATTCAAGTTAGACTCCACATAATGTTGTTGAATATTTTATTTGGGGTAATTGTAAGAATGAACGGAAATGCTAATTGCTCAACTTCTACTTTCTCATAATTATGCTAGTACCTCAGAGAGCTTTAGTAGAATGATTAAGAAATAATATATGAACAGTACTTCCACTCCTTAGTATATGCCCAGGAGATATGAATGCATGAATCCACAAAAAGAATTAAGAATTTTCAAAGCTGTTTTATTTGTAATAGCCCCAAACTGGAAATAACCCAAATATCTGTTAGTTGGAGAAGGAATAGACACATTGTAGTGTATTTGTATGATTAAATATCAAATAGAAATTAAAAATAGAACAACTTTCTAATCCGCACAATAATGTGACTTTATCTCAAAAATATAGCAGTGAGTAAAAGAAACCAGATAGAAAGGAGAACACACTGTGTGATTCTATTTATATGAAGTTCAAGAGCTGGTAAAGCTAATAAATGATGACAGAAGTAAAAATATCATTTACCTCTAGAAAGGGAGTGGTTATCGACAAAGAAGAGGTACAGATAAACTTTCTAGGTTGCTGGAAATGTCTAGCTTGTTCTGGGTGGTCATTACACATAGGTATAAAAATGTAAAAATTAATCAAATTAAATGCTTTAGGATTTGCCTATTTTACTGTAAATAAATTACACTTGAATTTAAAAATTATTGCTCTCAACTTTTTTTTTTAACATAGCCTTTTGTTATGGAACTATATCCATAACATATATCCATGTTGATGTACCTAGGCCTATTTTATTATTTAACTGTATCTATTTAAAGAAAAAAAATATCCTTTGGTGGAGTTTGGTTTGGCTGATGGGTATACTGGGATAACAGTAACTACCACAACAAATAAACTTGCGCATTTCAATGACTTAACATGCCAGAAGTTGATTGCTCAATCACTGTAACATTTGAAAATGAGTGTTCTCATTCTTTTCCATATGGTGATCAAGGGACTCAGACTCCTTCTAGCTTGTGGCTTACTAGTCCCTGCCCAGAGGACTCAGAATCTTCTACCTCCAGCTGGGAAACAAAGAGAACGTAGTTAGGTAATTTTTAAAGTTTCAAGCTAGTGACATACTTGTTTTACTCAGGCCTTTTCTGGTCCTCCCAGTGAATAGCAGTTTCTTAAGGAGTTAGGGACATGTCCCATGACTCCCAGACATGCTCATATTTTCCATCTCTTGTGACTACCCCATGAGTCCCTCTCCTACATAATGGTAGCCTGATGGGCTAGTTAAGAGCACAGCCTCTGCCACCAATGCCTGGGCCTGAGCTTGAGCAAATTATTTGATCTTCCTATGTTTTAGCTTCCCCATCTGGTCATAGAGTTCTTACAGGATTTCTTAAAATTGTGCAGTATTTAGGACAATGCCTAGAAATAATACATGTGTAATAAATATTAGCTATAGTACATACTTCTTGCCATAAGCAGCCATACCAGAACATCTATTGCATCTCCAATATGCCCAAGGCTTCTACCATGACAAAGAATAATAGTGGATTTTCACCAGACCAGCTTCATGGGCATTCAATCTGTGCAGTTGTACAGGGTTCCACGCTCAGAAGGGCCCCCTGCTTTCAGCCTGGCACTTAGTTTAATGCTCTTTTCACCATCTTGAAATTCTTACTGATTTTATCCTTGAACTTGTGTTTTGTAAGTGACATTTGATGGGACAATAGTTCGTGTCCATGAACAGAGGAGAAACACACAATATATATGTCCATTGCTGTTCTTTGCTGCTCCACTTACTGTTGGGGGAGGTCACTGAGAGGATGCGACCACCTGTTGATCTACGGGCTGGACCCAGGCAATTAGAGTCTCCTCACCCTCTCCCTTATCCTTGGAATATGGGTTCCACTTGCCTTCCCTGTTCCCAGAAGCTACCCCAAGGACACACCCTTGAGAGAGGGGTTGGTGTTGAGATCTTCCGGACGGTATAGGTGACTGAATAGCATCAAGGCCTCTATATAAACATTTAAGATTTGGCAGGTGGGTGTGGACACTACTTATCTTGCAGCTGCCCAAGACCAGTCTTACATGTGAGTTCCCTTGCTCATTAATCTACCACCTACCAACCTGGAATGGCCTGACTCTTTCTTTGGTTTCTCCCTGGGGACCAGTTTCAGATTACACTTGGGATTCAGATTCAGATTCACATGGATCTTGTGAACCAACACTTATATATAACATACCTGATGCCCCATGAGCACAGAAGTCCAACAGCCCTGCAATGTGTGAGAGGTCAGCAAAACTCAAATGGAGCATAAGATAAGCATGTTACATCTATGACTAAGTGGGAGCACTAACAACCCCAAGAGGCCATGCATTCCATTCCACTCCATCTCACTCCATTCTATTCCATTCCATTCTTGCTTTGAATGTAGAAAGAAAGTAACAACCAAGAAACTTTATCATGTCCTTTCTTACTCATTTTACATCACTGTATTATCTAACCATTTACTCTGAAAATGATGACACGGAAGGAAAGGGCAACCCATAGTTCCTTTTCCTTTGAGTTCTTCCTTACTCAACGGTATGTAAGTCTAAGATAGAATGTTGGCAGAATGGGCACATATCAAGAAGTAAAATAAAAACAGTTGAGCTAGTTTGTGCTGTGTTTCCACTGTTCTGATAAGAATGAAACACATATGCATATACAAACTACAAAATACATGAACTAGCTACAAAATACAAATTGTGTAATTCGGTTGATTTCACATATGAGTTAAATGCTCTTACATTTGCATTTAAAACTACCACGGCATAATATAAAGATGAACAGTGAAATTTGTGCTAATAATTTAAAATGCTTATTTTCTGTACTTAGAATGATGTTAAATAGCAAATAAAAAATACCATGACAATTCCAAGAAGAGAATGTGGAAGAAAGGAGATAGCTTTATATAGCCTACCTGTAATGGTGCTTTTTTCCCCCTGCTTTTTGAATAAAGGGACCCACATTTTCATTTTGTACTAAGCCTTGCAAATATTGTAGCAGCTGTGTCTTTCCCTCTCTATGACTTCTCCCACAAGTTCTACCTGGTCATCTTCCGCGGGAAGTGCTATCTCACCACCGTCACCACCATCACCAATTCCCGGGCTACCACAGCCTCCTCACCAGCAATCACCTAGAAAGTTACATTTATATATTTCTCATTGCACTCTTAAAGTAGAGTAAATTTTGAACATGTCATCTCCCATAATAGTCTGTCTTTCCTGAAGGGCAGGGACAGGCTTGGCATTCTTATCTGTCTAGCCATGGACCAGAATCAATGAGGCCTCATAGGCAAAATAAATTCCAGGAACTAACAATAAACAGAATGAGAATCTCCAGGGCTGAGTCATTTGGCTGTACAACCATCTTGAGAAGGAGTTTTTGAATGAAAGAAAGAATATTAGTGGTCCTAGTCCCTGGAATAGCACTTCCTCTGGCTCCAATACTCCCAGAGTAGTAAAATCTAGTCCATCCTTGATGGACTGGTTCAACTTCATCCAGTGGCATCTCCCTTGATTTTTTCCCCTCCTCTCACAACTCCCTGCCATCTCTAACTCCCTGACCTAAAGTTCCTTACCATATATTAATTATCTTTGACCCTGAGCAAATCTATTTGAATTTTACTTTTCTGATTAGACTTTGGTATTATTGAAGGCACAGAAGAATGAGGGCTTGGGTGAGGCATCTGAGGCACTTTCCTTGAGTGCAAAATTTAAGGGGCATCAAAAACTGTAATAAAGAGAAACTATGTTTTAATGTAATATTTTTAAGATAAAAATTAATGTAACAATCATCCATGATGAACAATACATCAATACTTTAAATAAAGACAGGCTCAGACCCTGTATTTGCACCACTGGCCTCAGTGGCTTCAGTGTAATCCCAGTTCTGTTGACTTTACACTTCATTTATCTTCTTACCCCAGCGGTGGATGAATGAATGAATGAATGAATGAATGAATATATGAATGAATGGCTTCCTTGAACCAAGGCAGCAACTTGAAATTTGTGGACCCTGGTAATGAGGATGTCTATCAGTGGCATGTGAGCATGGGTCGTGAAAACAGGTTTGATGTGCCCTCTCAAATCAGCTAGACTGGAACAGGGGCCATATGGTCTAAAGTTTGAATATCATTTTTGCCTTCAGTCAGGTCCCCATAAAACTATTGCTCTATTGGCCCCTTTGTGAAACATAAGAGCAATCCTTGTTTGCCATCATGGAGTCGGCCCTCAGAGGGCCAATTCATGGAATCCTTCATAATTCATGTTGTTTCAATAACGGTGCATTAAAATTGCCTTCTCTCATTGTCATATAACATTGTTACAATCATAGTCTCATGAATTGTTTGAATAATGCCATGTTATTTATTTAATGCTGTAATTTACTTTTTATTTCGAAAGTTTCCAGGCAAAATGAGATCAGAAAAGCAAAGCCATTTGAACAAAGGGGAGCAACAGTGTTTGTTATACTTCATTCTCCGTGTGATGTTTTCCTTCTTAAGATGGAATCTAGCTGCAAGTTACACTCAGGAAGAGGAAAAAAAAATTCAAAGTCCCATTAGGCTTCAGGGCCTATTATTCACCTTTGTGAAGGAAGACTCGCATCATGCCCCGCCCCCCCCCCGCCCCCCCCCCCCACCCCGAACCCCCCATTACAAAGTCGTTCGCATGTCTCAATAGCCCCTGCGCAGACCCGGCTGTCAACTGTAGTGGCCTGTCAAAGCCAAGCTTTTTCCTCAGTGGCCTGATTTTTCACCCACAGTTAGCCACCAGGGGGCCGCCTATTTGGAACAAACGGTGCAGACTCCACAGCTTTCCTCCAAAGCAACCAAAACATCCCGGGGCAGCACTGGAGCAGAGCCCAGGAACTTCCCTGCAAGGGAGAACAACTTCTATCCAGCTACAAAACCTGCAAAGCCTATGGTATATAGCCTTATCACGAGTGAAAAATAAACTACAGCAAGGATTTATCGCCAAGAACCGAGGGGATTTAAGGTCCGTGGATTCTGACGGGGAGGCCCCTCCCTCTCGCCAGGGAGCCTTGGCGTCTGCGACTTTCTCTCTGGAAGCACCTGAAACACCGTGCGTCCAGGCGCAGGCAACAGTTCCCGAATTTCTGGACAGTTGTGGCTGTTAAGGCTGCTAGCCAGAGTGGTGGCTCCTCGCCCTCTTCCGTGGGATGCTCACAAGAAGCTGGAATTAAATCCCACGTCACCGGCTGGAAATCTGGAAAGCTCTGCAATAAATCATCTATACGTTGTTCAGACAGTTGAGGATACAGACCGTCATAGCTCTATCCCATTGTTGTACGAATAAACGTATATTCAATATATACGTTTATTCAATAATGAAGTAGGGATTGTTTTTAATATAAGAAAATAATTGTACCCTGTCGTCAGAATAGTTTTGCTGCAAGTATACCTTCGTACCGACTGCATTTTAGCATTTTGGGCACTCCGTATTTTTACAAGCATTCTTCAAGCCCAGAATGCAGCTGCCCGCTTCATTTTCTCCTAACCTGAACCCTGGGCTTTCAACACTTGAGGTGGAGGATGGGGGGCAGTTCAGAAATTCTTACTTGCCTGGGGCAGAACGCTGCAGGAGTATACATTATTTTTGTCTTCCGGGTTTTATTTGTACATACCCAGGGCCAAGGCAAATTAATAGGGCAGCCCTTCTGGAACCTGTGGAGTGTCTCAACTCTGCACACATCTCCCAGGATATGCATAATTATGCGGAGGGGTGTCTCCCTCAAAAGCAGGCCAGGTATTTTCCAAATTATGGGGGGGGGGGAGGGAGCAGGGAGGCGGGGGCCGGGTGATGTGAAGGGAACTCCAGACAGCCCGGCCCGTGGGAGGCCCCAGGAGGAGCCGGAGCGCTCTGTCCGCCGGACACGCGCCACAAGTGGTTTGGAAAAAAGGGAGAGGAGCGCGCTGGCAGGGGTCACACTGGTCCTTCGGGGCAGAGAAAAGCCCGTGCTTCTGGAAGGTCCCCCCGCCTCCTTGTCACTCGTCCCCCGTTTCTTCCTCTTCGCCTACCAGAGGAATGACGTCCAAACCCGAACCTCGGTGCGCAAGCCGCCGGGTGGGTGGACGCGCGGCCGCCTAAACCGCCGCAACATCGCCACCCTGGGAAGGGCACCCTGGGAGTAGGGCACGGCCGGGACTGGGAGGAGAGGGAGCGCCCGAACCTGGGGAGGCAGGTGCGGAGGCGGCCGGCCTGGGGCGGTGCGCGCGTGGGCTGCGGGGTAGGGGTCCGCGAGCGCCCAGCGGCGGACACTTCTGAGCGCCCCCCCCCCCGGAGCCCGGCGGGGGGCGTCGGGTGCCATCCTGGCGGCCCCTGGGCGGCGGCGGCGGCGGCGGCGGCGGCGGCGGCGGCGGCGCGAGCGTCTGGGAGGCCATTTCCTCGCTGCGCCCCTGGCGGAGCCGGGTTTGCTTGCTCTTGGCCGCCGCCGCCGCGCGAGTAGGACCGCCGCGAGGGTTGGAGGGGAAACCAGGTCACCGGTTCGCGGACGCGGCGCGGCGCGGGCGCCCCGGGCCCGGAGTAAGGCAGTGCCCCGGGAGCGGGCCGGGGCGGGCCGGGTGCGAGGGGGGCCCGGAGAGGCGGGGACTCCGGTGCCCGGACCACACTCGCTTCCTACGCCTATAAAAGTGGAGTGGCCGGGGAGGGCCGGCGCGGCCCTGGCGGCGGCCGCCTCTCTTCGCCGAAGGAGTTGACATTTTGCAGGACTCGCGCGACGTCCCGTCGCCGGCGCTCCCCGGGACCCCGCCGCCGGGAGGAGGGGGCGGAGGAGGGTGGAGACTGCGGGGCTTGGCCAAGGAAGGCGCACATCCTCGGGCGGGCGGCCGTGACGCGGCGGGGATTAACTTTGCATGAATAATGTGAGTGCGCTTGGAAAGGAGACCTTCTGTTCCCCGGGCTCGGGGCAAGCGCCCGCAGGCTGCCTTCCCCGGGCAGGGGCGCTCAACCCAACCGTCTGGAGGGCACTGGTAATTTGGCGAGAGGACCGCGCGGAGGCGGGGGCGTGGGGGGGAGGGGGGAAGGGGGCGGCAGTTCCGACTGTCCAGAAGGGTGGGCCGGCTGGCGGCGGGGGTGTCGCGGGAGCCTGAGGGGTGCGGGCGGCGAAGCCGGGCGCGCGGGCGGGCGTGGGTGGAGGGTGTCAGCCGCCGTGTTACCTGCCTCCGCGGGGCTTCTGCACCCCGGGTCCGGGAGGAGGTGCCCCTCGTGCTCCGGCACCGCGCGGCGGCAGTCGGGGAGCCCCAGCGTGGGCAGTGGCGGAGCAGGGTGTCTGGGGGCCCCCTCCAATCGCAGCCGCTCTGTTCCTCAAACCCCCAAGCCCAGCTGTTGACAGGCTCCTTGTGAAATGGAGTTTGGCATCCTTAGCGCCGAACCGAGTGGAAGTTTCCATGATGAGGAAGTTCTGTGACACGGGGGTTCGGAAAAGGTTGGCAGACACCGGGGGGGGGGGGGGCGGGGAGCGGGGAGGCGGTTTAAAGGGACTGTGGGTGCCCCCCATCCCCCTTTTTCTCCTGCTCCGGAACTCCGGGGTTTGGAAGGGAGAATAATCTTGAATGTTGGCGTGCGCCGTGGCCGGTGCCTGGCGGCTTGGCTTCTCCCCGCCTCCTCGGGGACTCGGTGGCGATTTCGCCTCCCTGCTGGGTCGCGCGCTTCTTCGCCTCGCTCTTCTTTTGACGCAGCATCTTCCTCTGGGTCGCCTCGAGTTGGTTCTGGTAACCAGGAGTTGTGCCAGCTGCGCTCTCCTCCCCGGGCCTCCAGCCCCCTTCCGAGGAGGACTCATTTGGGGGAGTTGTTTTTTGGTTTTTGTTTTTTTGTTTTTTAACCCTAGTAGATCGCGTCCTTCTTAGCTGCAGTTGTCATTTTGGAGGAGGATTTCCCAATGACCATTGTAGGATTATTAGTGCTAATTCTTAAGCCTTCTGATTTGTTGGAGGGGAGGGCACATAGGATGTTGTTGTCGTTGTTGTTTTTTTAATTTATTAAAGGTTAAGTGTATACTTGTCCCCAAATGGGAAATTTTACAAAAAGAGTCTAGAAGCATAACAATTCCTAAGCCGAAGCAAAGAAAAAGAGTGAACCTGAACAAACAAGTTGAACACTCTCCGCCCTCCCGTCTCCACACACGTTCAGATTTTGTGAAGATTGAAACACTGTGCCTACTCATCAGTAAATAAATTTGAAACAAAGTCTTCCTTGTAGCCTGTTACTGGTCTTAGGTGCTAGTGAGATGCAGTTTTAAAGACCAGTTTTGGAGTTCAAAAACTAAGCCTTCCTTGGATGGTGTATTGATGACAGAGCCCAGCAATTTTTATAATGGTAAAAGCATTGGATCCCGTAGACCTGTTGAGCAATATCTTTACATTATTTGGCCTTGTTCTAGTTTATGCTGCCTATTTACATTGTAATAATATATAGCATGTGCTAGATTACAAAGTAATAAAAATTGCATTTTAGTTCACATATTCCATGATTCATTCTGAATATTCACTGGTGACTGATCTGCTCCCTAATTCACTTCTGCTTACCTTTCTTATTCTGAAACTAGTCAGAGACTAGGAAACATTAAAGAAAAAGGTGTTTTGATGAAAAGTATTCTGAGCCGTGGATATTTTTAGGAGTTTTCACGCCAGTTGGCTAAGGGTTTTAATCGAGTCTAACAGAAATTCAATAGTCAGTGATTTTTTGAAGGTAATATATGGGAAGACATGGGTGAACAATCATTTAT
The DNA here is from genome assembly GCF_018350215.1 of Panthera leo. Classification (NCBI taxonomy): domain Eukaryota; kingdom Metazoa; phylum Chordata; class Mammalia; order Carnivora; family Felidae; genus Panthera; species Panthera leo. The sequence continues at coordinate 140,515,989 of NC_056687.1, read as the reverse complement.
TATTTGTACACGTTGAATGGATACTGTCAAAATCTTATTTTTAATGAATTTCAAAGTTATATATATATTGGAAGTGGGACCATCTGGTAGTAGATATGATTTGCTTTTCTTTTTTAGTGAGAGTAAGTTCTACTAAATATAGCTATTGAACTATTTTTTTAATGAAGCAATTCCTGTTGGCATTATAATGCAAAGGCATAATTTTATTGACATTGGAATGTTGTTTTATAGACTAACTGGCTTTATAAGAGGAATAAGCATTCCATCTCTCTCCTTTTAGCCTCTTTATTCTGTCATAGTGATGAATTAAGACAACTGCCTTTTAATCTAACATCTTTTGGGAAAAGGTAATTTCTTAAAATTTCCTTAAGAGAAGAGAGAGTTGTGGATTCCTATCCTTTCCTGGAATTTTTGAAGTTGTTTGAAGCATGGCATGTGTGGAGCCACCCGTGGGATTGCAAGTTTGGTGTTTGTTTGTTTGTGTGTTTGTTTTAGCAAGCTTATCCTTTTGGTAGAAATCCGAGTGAGGCGATTGGTTTCTTGAACTCCTTTTTGTCATTCTAGTGTGAGATTATGTGTCAACTTCTTAAAAAGCCCTTCTGTGACCACTTGACTCATTCTTTCTCAGAACCATCATACTGTTTTTAGTTTCTTCCCCAACCCCCCCATCGCTTGGTCTTCTTTGCAATCTGAATTGTCATTTCATTTGGTACTTGTTGAATACCCGTCTAGAATGTAGAGTCCAGGAGAAAAGAGTCTTGACTGCCTCATTAACTCTTGATTCTCCTGCGTCTTAAACAGTGCTTGGCACGCAGTAGGAGCTGGATAAATCTTGGCTAAATAAAGCAATGGTTGCACCCAAACACTGTCTTCCTAAAAATATGTGACTAAGCAACCTGAGTGGGTACCAACTGGGTATGTCAAGACTTGTGCCTGTGTATATGTGTTTGCCATGAATATATGGTTCCATCTTTATCTCTCTTTCCCCCCACCCTTTTTTTTTTTTTTTTTTTTTTGAGATGAAAGCTAGCCCCATTCTATTCTATATAGTGACATTGCAGAGGATTATTTCTGCAAGTTCTTCCTGGGGGCATTTGCCTTGAGTACATGCAAATCCTCAGCAGTTTGCCTTAACAGGTTACCCAGATTCCCTGAAGACACTGACCTTCAACTCTCTGGGTATCAGCAGAATCTTTATGAGTTCCAGAGGCATTGTCAGTGCTAAGAGTGAAATTCCAGGGAACCGACATCACTGGATGATAGCAGTGCCTTCTCACTCAGCAGGTTCTGGCAGTGCCTCTGGCCTTGGCAGCCCTAAGGGGACCAAGGGCGTGTTGTGGTGTAAGCTGGTCTACACAAGTAGCAGTTCCTGGGGAAGGGGCAAAATGGGACTGTCAGGATACAATACAAGATTGAAATCGCCCTTGGGGGTAGATTTGGAAATAACCAAATTTCCAAATTTGGACATTTGGTTACACTGTGTTGTAAGTGAAGTCATTTAACTTTCCCCCTTTACCTCCTTTCACACTTTCATAAACAGATTCTGAACCAGATGATTGTGCGAAGTATTGCATTATCTGAGTTTTCAAGTGACCCAGGTGTGATACCCAAAGGGTCATCTCCAAATTAGCTATTCATGGAAACTCTTTTGACAACTGAGACAAAAAGGAAACGACAATGGGTAATTATGGTAATGTGTTTTTGTTTATAGAGTATGGGCTTTCAGAAATGTGTCTGCATAAATGCATAGCAAAAATCCCACAAAGTGATAAGACTTGTGAAAATGGTAGGGGAAGAAAGATCAAAATTTTCTACAGGAGTAAAGATCATTAAACTGAAATCCTAAGTGCTTACTGCTTTATTTAATTTAGCTCTAAGCTTCTCGGTAGCCAAGTTAACAGGAAAAAGGGGGCCTGGAGGTGGCAGATATGCATTGAAGTTGTACAGATACATCATATAACATTTCTAGAGGGCTTACTATGGTGCCTGGCACCTAGTATATACTTCCATGAAATATCAAATCATATAATGGCCAGTACTTGAACTTCAATTCTACAGAATGCGAAGTAAAGTTCTTTATATGGTCGTGCCTTTTATGAGAATAAAAAATGCAGAAGACAAAATGATGAAAAGTAACCCAGTGGGAGTTTATCTTTGGGAGCCTGAGCTACTGTGGTTCAGCCGTGGAGATTCTGGCGATTGTCCCCAGTGCAAAAATAGAGCTCAGAAAACCTAGAGGAATGAATGGTTAACATGTTCTTTAGGCCGACTTTCTCAAATATCCAGTGTCTCAGCCAGGCTTTTGACTAGAGCAATCTGAGAGGACAGGACAGCCAGGTACTTGAAAATGACCTGATAGCCATGAACCTTCTGAACAGGTGGTCTTGATACTGTCTGCTTCAGTCTGTATAGCTCTTATCACCTTGCAGGGCAGTTTGGGTTTTGTTTCCATTTCTGTCTCCCCCTTTAAAGTGTGATGAAGGGCTATGGGTTTATTCATGCTGGCCTCCCCAGCACTTAGCAAAGACTTTGACACTTGGGCACAGGGAAATACTTGTTGGAAAACTGAATGGGAATAGGTAAAGGGGTGGTGCTTCTCCTTCTCGTCTGTTATTGGTATTAAGTGTCATCTTTTGACTTAGTTTTGCCCAAACTGAATGTTTGCTGCCTGAATTGCATTAGATATCTATACCACAGCTAGTAGGGCTTGTGCCAGTGTCTGAACTGGTTGAGCAATGGATGGCAAATTAACCTCTTGCATTATTTAAAGTCATTTTCACTATTTGATGGGGTGCCTGGATGGCTCAGTGGGTTGAGCATCTGATTTCGGCTCAGGTCATATCTTGCAGTTCGTTGAGTTCAAGCCCCACATGAGGCTTTGCATTGACAGCGCAGAGCCTGCTTCGGATTCTCTTTCTCTCTCTCTCTCTCTCTCTCTCTCTCTCTCTGCCTCTCCCCTGCTCATGCTCATGTGCACGAGCTCTCTCTCTCTCTGTCTCAAAAATAAATAAACATTAAAAAACATTTAAAAAATAAAAATAAATAAAGCCATTTTGACTATTTGATTTGATTTCCCATTCAGTCTACAAAAATTTGTGCCTGGTTCCACTAGTCAGCATGCATCCTAGTGACCTATAAGACGATATGCATATATTAATACAAAGGGATTGTGAAATGGTATCTGCTGTGATAGAATGGATATGCTTATTGGGCTCTCTCATATGGCCCCCTAGATGAAATAAAGTTATTTTTTTAATCTGAGGAGGCAATTGTTTTGTGGTTTCTACAGCCTGTGTGTATTAGTGTATATTGCAGTGGGATTCAGCCAGGGTTCTCTTGATATCCAAGCAGTGTGAGGTTGAATCTATTTAGGTCAGTGAGTCTCTGATTAAGGATGTTCACTCTTCGCCTTAATTTCCCCAACTCGTTAGCCAATTATGATGTTCAAGTAAGTTGGGGAGGGGGGAAATATCCAAGCCACCGAGTCACAAGTAATGTATTTCCATACGCTTCTCTCAGCCATCTGGCCAGCTGACATCTAGAATGGTCCTCATGTTGTCCGGTCCATACTGTCCTAATTTCAAGGGACTTTGGAGAGTTTATGTGCTGGCAGGTCTTCTTGTGCAGTACTATTTTTATTGAGTGAGAAACTGAGCTCTCCTGTGAGCTTAGATATCTCTTCCAAATGGCAAGTTAGGAGAGCCTGCTATTAGGACCCAGGATCCTTAACTCTGTGTCCCCAGAAGTTTACTGTAGCCTTTCTATCATGATAGACACTCTAACATATACATTTACATATCTGTGCATACAACACATATATTATAATATGTAGTGTGTATACAGCAGTATAACACCATGTAAAATAACATACGTATACAGGGGCATGTGCTGAGTGAGCGTAACATGTAATGGCTAGGAAAGGATTGATCTGAACTGAATTACTCATTCAACTTCTTAGTTCCAGACGAGAGGCCTCGTGGATCATGGTTTCTCTTCTGTGATAAAAAATATTCAGAATTTCGTGAGTGTTAAGCCGATTAAAGCAAAAGTTTGGACAAAAGAATGCAAACTGACAGCAGGTATGTCTTCTTCTTAATTTGGGAAGTACACTTTTGTGACTCTTCTGGAGGTTCAGGAATGTTTGTGAGGAGAAGAGTGGAGAGGATAGTCGTGGTTTTAGTGGCACAATGCATGATCGTGACATTCAGGAACCCATTGAATATTCTGACTGTTGTGATGCACGTTGTTCAGTGGTTCTCAGGATGATTCGGATATGCTTTTCCCCCCTTTCCCCTCAGAGTCTTAAGAGGGGAAAGTCTCTGTTTTCTCAGATTTCAACAATGCTTGTACAGAAAAGGTGCTCAAAAAACAATGACTGATGGTAACGATCATGATGTTCCTGGGGGTGGTCAACTTTTTCAAATTTCATTCCCAGTGTGCATAAATGTCTCAGCAACTGGCATGTCTGTGCATGGAGACTCTGCCTCTGTGACAAGCGTGTCTCGCGTTCTTATATATAGTTAAAAAGGCAGCGCTTGTCTCTGGCTCCAACTGTACTTTCCATGCCTAGCTTCCAAACCATGGTGAGAAATGCCACCGTCACGCAGATGTCCCAAGCTAAAAACCCTGTCATCAACTTTTAGTCCTTCTCCATACTCCTGAGTATTTCGGCAGATCCTCACATTATTTTACTGTTTACTTGTTTACTGTTTATTTATGTTACTCCGTGATCAATTATGTTTGGGAAATCCTGAGTTTAACATCTTAACACAAGAATTTTTCAGAGACTGTGTTTATGATTGTGTGCATTATGAATCTCCAAGAGGGAGAGCAGGTAACAAAACTTATTTGGTCACCATTCTCTCTCTCTCTCTCTCTCTCTCTCTCTCTCTCTCTCTCTGTGTGTGTGTGTGTGTGTGTGTGTGTGTGTGTGTGTGTGTAAAAACGCAAATGGCTAAAGTGTAGTGCAAGAGGTGGTGAGGAGCAGTTCATAGCACTACACTTAAAAAAATTAGTCTCATTTGTTTTAACCGCTGACTACATTTTATAATAAGTTCTGATTCCTAGGAGCAGTATCAATCCCACAGCAGAAACTTGATGTTTTTCACACAAAAAAAGGCTTATGAGTTTGTATTCAACACTGACTAATGTTGCCATTGCTGAAGTCTTTTGCAATGATATAAAAATTATGCTAAATTGATATTACTTTTAAAGTATTATAACCATAAAACGTATCTTTTCTTGACTTTATTCCTGAGATCTGGATGTGCTGATTTACATAAGCCAGAGAATGGTTTCTTTTTGCCATGTGTGTTTTTGTTTACCTTTTTGAATGTCACCTAAGCTCCACCATAATTTCTGCTCCAATTCTAACATTTAGATAGAGATCTAGAATAATGTGTTTATATCTGAAATGTAGCTACAATAAGGGGAAGTATAATGTATATTCTTGTATTATTTGTCCTTTAATTTAAAAAAAAAGGAACCACGGAAACCTTACACAGAAAAATCTTTTTAAAAACAATTTCAGTTATGGCCTATGTGGATGATGAATATATCAATTTGTCCTGTAGTGTAGTAGTTAGAAGGGCTTTGAAAAACACCTTGTCCCTCTGAGGACTCTGTAAAAAAAGCCTCCTAGGCTTTTGGCTTATTAATTTGATCTGTCCTCTGTAGCTTCATTAACATAAGGTGTTGTTAAGGTGAAGGCATTCTCTAGAATGAACTCTACATGCATTCATTTACTGCTAACTAAGAATATATGTTTAGTTATCCTTATTGAGGTTGTCACAAAAACCAAGCCTTAAAATGAGTAAACTTATTATTTTAAAGTAGGCACCACACCCACCACGGGGCTTGAACTCACAACCCTAAGATCATGAGTCATGTGCTCTACTAAGTCAGCTGGGTGCCCCGAGTAAACTTATTTTTTTATCCTGACTGTGTCCATCCTTCCATCCCTCCATCTTTCCATCTCTGCATTCATACCTCTATCCCACCTCCCACAATCCATGAATCCATATATGATTCATTCCTCTATCCCACCTCCCACCATCCATCATCTCATATATGCACTGGACATCTGCTGGGTGCCAGACTCTATGGTAGGTGCCAAGACACCATGGTGAACATTTAATTTTTTTTAATGTTTATTTATTCTTGACAGAGAGAAAGAGAGTATGAGCAGGGGAGGGGCAGAGACAGAGAGAGAGAGAGGGAAACACAGAATCTGAAGCAGGTTCCAGGCTCTAAACTGTCAGCACAGAGCCCGATGTGGGGCTTGAACTCATGAACTGTGAGATCATGACCTGAGCTGATGTCAGGTGCCTAACCCACTGAGCCACCCAGGTGCCCCCATTTGAAAATCCTTGCTGTAGAGATGCTCAGAGACTCTTGGTGCAATCTACAGAAATTAATTTGGTCTCTAGCAGTGTTTCCCCACCTCAACTATTGGCATTTGGGGCCAGATAATTCTTTGCTGTGGAGAGCTGCCCTGTGTTTATCAGCATCACTGGCCCCTACCCACTACATACCAGTAGCCCTCCCCCCGCCCCCCCCATGCTCCAATTGCAGCAACCAAAAATGTCTCCAGATATTGCCAAATGTCTTGTGGGAGGCAAACTCATCCCTACTGCAAACCACTGGTATAGAGTTAAGAATGAGAGCTGAGGAGTGGGAATGTATGGTTTCATAGCCTAGCTTCACCTGGCTTTGTTGCATGTGCTCAGTTTCTTCATTAAATGGAATCATGTAGCGTTTGACCCCACAGTTAAGTGTTCCTAAATATTAGATATTGTAGCAGCAGTAGAATTAATACCTCAACAGGCAGTTACGATATTGATAAGTTATGTGATGGAGCAAGTACACTGTGGAGTGGGAACCCAGAGTCGGGCGTGCGGTGAGTTCCAGGCAGCAAGAACACCATATACCGATGTATGAAGCGGGGTAAAAGTATGAAACCTTTGGGAAATTGCATGGAGCCCAATCCTTTGAATATCAGAGGACAATAAATGAAGCTGTTGGAACAGGTAGGAGTCACATGGTGAAGACTTTCCTGGCCACAGTAAGGAAGATGGACTTTTTCTTAATAGCATGAAGAAATTAAATGTTCAGCAAGTCAGATTTTTATTTTAGCAGAGTTATTTGGGATAGATCTTGAGTGGGAGTGAGACTGAAAACGATAAGCCCAGTTAGGGACTCTCTGAATAATCCACCGAGAGATGATGGCTGCCGGAACCAAGGCAGTTACATGTTGCCGTGATGTCTTTGGGAACAGATTTCACTTTCTCCAAGATGTGGCAAAATTCTTCTAAGTTAATTCCAATAATGAATATTTTTAGCAAGATGGCTTTACATTTGGGAGAATTTCAAGTTTAATTTGAAAGCAGATTACATGATAGATTCTCTGTAGAATGTTTTCAAATAAAGCTTAAAGACCATCTCACAGCCTATTCATAGCTGAATATTACTCAAGGGTTTTTCTGCTATTGTATACATATGTCTACAGTTCCTAGTCAGACAGAAACATACTTCTGAACAACTACATTGAATTATCATTGACATTGGTGTGTTGAGATTCATTATTGAGTATTAAGTTTGATTTTCTGACTGATAGCGATTTTATTTAATGATCAAAATTGAAACGTATGGAGAAGATGAATTAATGAATGAGTGAATGAATGAGACATTATGGCAATATCACCAAATTGAGAGTAAAAAATTTTTGGATAAGTCTCTTGATTTATCTGAGCTTTAATTTCCATAGTCATAAAACAGTAAATTTATCTAGATAAATTAGACAATCTCAAAGTTATCCTTAGCTCAGAAGTTGGCAAACATTTTCTATAATAGACCATATAGTATTTTAAGCTTTTTCAAGATGTACAATCTCCAATGAGACTACTCGACTCTGCTGCTGTAGTATGAAAGCAGCCATAGATAATAGGTAAATAAATGATCATGGCTGTGTGCAATAACTTTATGTACAGAAACAGAAGGTGGGTTATAATTTGCTAGCCCCTGCCTGGTAGCCCAGCAGGAGTACAGTAGAAATATAACATGAGCCACATATGTAGTTTGAAATTTTACCGTAACCACATGATAAATGAGTAAAAAGCAACCAGTGAGTTCAATTTCAATAACATACTTTATTTCACCCAGTATATTCACAATATTATTAACTTGTAATCCATATAAAAATATCAATGAGATGTTTACTTTTTGCATGAAATCTTCAATATCTGGTGTGTGTTTTATACTCACAGCACATCTCAACTTTGACTAGTCACATTTCAAGTGCTCAATAGCCATTTGTAATTGGGCAGTATGACTATAGCCTTAGGAGTGTGTGATTTTACCAAATTCCATGCAAAAATAAGTTATATGCAGTATTTAAAGTGAGACACTTTATTTTTCTTGCCACATAGATTGGTTAGGAAAACATTACGCTTTGAAATGAAGAATACACAGTGGCTAAAACACTGTTTATTTTTCAGTCATGTGAAGTTGAAAACTGCTGTCCCTGACTGGTTGGTGGCTATGCTCCGTAGCCATTCAAGGGAGTCCCAAGTGCCTTTAGTCTTGGGGTCCTTCATCTTCTACTCATGGCTACCAAGATCCTGGCTTCATTCCATCGGACCACAGGGAGGCAATGAGAGAGTAGAGAAGCACACAGGCTTGAAAGTGACACAAAACCATTTTGCTAAAATTCCACTGGTGAAAACAAATCATAAATCACAAATCATACGTCCCCACCTAAATGAAGCGGGATGGGAAACAGTCCCTGTGGCAGCTTTCCAGTGATGACTCTATTCCCCGGGAAAGAAGAAGAATTATTTGGTGGTCAGGGAGCTGTCTTTTCCATACTGTGCTACCCTGTTTTTTAATTCTTATGTGGCCTTCATCACATCACTGTCTCGCTGCTTTTGGAGGCATTGGCAAGCGATGAAAACATCTTCACGGCTGTGAGGTAACCCATTTCTATTTTTTGGTGCAGTACCACTATCCTGTCTGACCTAATTCTCTTTCCTCACTTCCTCCTTATTCGTATGGGGTCATCTTTAATGTTGCTAGACCTGAATTTTCCTTTTAGTCTTTGAGCATCATTTTTATTTCCTTAATAGATCTATGTGGGTCATTCTATGCACATAGTATTGGGACTTTGCCAATCAATCCTGATAGTACCGATTTTTTTAAAGGAAACTAAAATTTAGAGTAGAGCTATCAGAGAGCAGAGGCCAGTGCTGATTGTTGATGTGTTGACAGAGGTATTGAAGCCATTTCCCTGGTATCCTCTTACAGAACTTCAGACTGTTTAAATAAATGACTCATTACATAATATCTTGGATAAAAATACCAATTTTCCTAATATTTATCGTATTTATCATTTCTTACTGCAATAGGGAACCCTCTTTTTTTTTTTTTTAGCAAAAAGGGTGTTTGCTTGTTTTCTTCCCAAAGTATAAATGTGCTTTATCAAATATTCAGTGTGTTCTATAGAAGTGCCTCCCATGAAGGAAATGTAAGAGGGGCATGAATAATAAAAGTGAGGTAAGTGAAAAGAACAAAGAAGCCTTTTCCTTCCACCTATGCATATTTTACCTTTCTGAAAACCTTATTATTTAATTATTATTAAAATGTCGTATTTTAAGAAGGAAATGCAAAGCACACATACATTTTGGATTATTAAGAAATAACGCCAACCAGTGATAAGTATGCTGAGAACATGTAAAAGAAAAAAGAAATAATTGTATTCCTTTATATTAGCGTAGGTGGGGTTGTCTTCAACTTCACAAGCCAATTTTTGTGAAGTATTTTGCAAACCTCTTGAAGATTAAATTTTGCAATATTAAGAAGTTAATCCTGATAAATTCCTCTCAGGTACAGAATCCAGCTAATTAATTCTTGATATTCCAGAATAGGGAGGAGATGATTATCTGAATAACCCCTAACTTGTTACTGGCCCATCACTGGGGTCTTTGGGGCTCAGGGTAACTCACAGTGTGGGTGCCATTAATGTCTTATTTTAAAGTCCTGTCACAGATCAGGGAGGAGAGACACCCACCCCTGCCATTACCCTTATTGGCTAAGTGTGTCTGCAGAGGGAAAAGCTGGGGGTCCTGGGTCCTGGACTGGTTGAGAGCTGAGGCATTGGCAAGAGAGATCAGGATGTGGGGTGACGGATGTGCATATAGGTGTTGAGTTCGATGTCTGGTTTTGCCCTTTCCTAGCCTATGGTCTCTCCTGCAAGTTTCTTAACTGCTTTGAGCTTCAGTCGTCCATCTGTGCAATAGGAAGAATACTGGTGCTTACATCACAGCATTGTGGAGGAGATTATGTGACATAATGATTATTCACTGCTTAGCCAGGACCTAGTGCCTGGTGAGTGCTCAAAACATAGAAAACAATTTTTGTTATCATTTTATTATTGCAGAAATAGTAAAATCAATTGTCTTGAAGTAAACCTGCACCCTGGAGATAGAGAGATTTCTCCCCCAAAAGACAAGAAATCAAAGAGAGAGACCCAGGAGTTAACATACGAATTTCCATAATCATTTTGCATCATTAGTCATTCTTCGTTTAGTTTTATGATGTGTTTATCGGTAATGGTCTTCTTTTTATAGGTGACCTAGCATTTTTCAATCTCAAGAGATATGTTTGATGGTTAATTGTTGAATTTAGCGAACCCTCAGGATTTGAAGAAAATACGAATAATAGATGTTCAGTTAACTGTCTGGGACTGCAGCCTCTTGAACACACATTTTACTCTCCCATGTGTATTGAATATGATGCCTAAGCTGATTACCTCTCTTCCTTTTTTTCATAGCAGGCACTCCTCTCTCTTATTCTAATACTTTTCTACTGTCCACATTCAAATTTCTTCACTTAAAATCCATAATATATTTTTCCCTGCTTCTGTTTTAACCCAGCTTCCCAATGTCCTTCATTCAAGGAACTCCCAAAATCCTGCCCTGATTAATTAAGATTGAGATCCAAATTTGCTTTAACCCTGCCCGCTTCAATGACAATTCTTCTCATCCCTTTGTCCCTTTGTAATATTACATGGTTAGTCACTTACTATATATATATTTCTTCACTGTCCAATGTCCAAACCTCATATTGGTCAGTGAAATAGATATTTCTTTGCTAGATTTCAAGTTCCAAGAGGGCAGGGACTGGGTGTTTTACAAGTTTAGTGGAGTCTAGAACGTAGGCCCAGAAAGTAGGTGCTGAGTAATGCTTTCCTGCTGTTTTGACCAATCACACATAGGCTGTTTTCATATAATCAGGATGAATCTAATTTTAAAATGAACAACCGTGTGTCCTCAGATGAACCAGAATATACACTTACAAGGCCCTGCTGTCCTGCATTATAAATAAGGGAGTAGGTTGTCTAACAGGGAAAAGTTCTGCTGTTCTTTTCCCTTAAAAAAACAACAACAAAACAAACAAACAAAACAAAACAAAAAAACTATCCACACATAAGAACTGAGATAGAAGATCTTCCCATCTCCTCAACCAAGTTGACCAAAAATCAGGGCCCCAAAGTAGATGTTCTCTGCAAAGACGAAACCCAGCAAAAACCTACAACCTAAGAAGAGTAACTTCTGGGGATTTGTAAAGGAACGTCCATCCTTAAAAATGGCTTACTGTAAATAGACCCCAAGCTTGAAGGCCTGCTTCCTCAACTTGTATAACAGCAAGGACTTCCTTCGGTGATAGGTTCAAGTTTCTGCAGGGAAAACATTCAGAGATATGACCCTTGGGCATGTTGCTTCCGCGGCATCTTTCACAACACCTAGCTTGTCTGTGGACTTTTTCTGCTTAAGATCTTAGTGTCTCAGAATTCCCATTACATGGAGGATAAATGATTTAACATTGCCCTGAGGGGGGTTACAATTCAGTCCTCTTCTTTGTGTAGCAGGGTTTTGAAATAACTGCTTCATTTTTGCTATATTGTGGTTGTAAATCCCCACCGGTAATTCATTAAAGTTTCATTTGAACCATGGCGGTGGCAGCTCTTCATCTTTGCCTCTTCCCAGCACTAGAGGGAGACCCCCTTCTCGGAGTTAAGTTTTGTTACTTAGCTGAGTTCTTGCAGGAGTTTGACTTTAGGGGCCTTTGAAACTAATAGGGATTATGTTTGCATTTCCTGCCCTCCTTAAGCAAAAGATGTGGTTTTGCTTATTCTGTCAATGGGAGAGAAAGGAATGTGCCTAAAGTCGTGTTTCTGACGGTCTCAAAGAAGTGGGACCAGAGCCCACAGCTCTGATTCTTTGCTCAGGACCTTAAGGATGGAAACATCGGTCCCTCTAAAACAGAGGACTCGGAGAGCTCTTATATCAGAGGAACCTGAGGACCGGGGTGGCTGCCAGCCCAATATTCCTTCAACACACTTGCCATAGGAGTTCTGTCCCCAAAAGCAGGCCCTAAGATGAAAATTCAAGTGCACATTATTTTAGGGGGAAGATCAAGAAAACACCCACTGGAGATGGGTAAGTCAGACAGGGCAGAGATAGCAGCCAACAGGTCGTGTTATCAAACCAGTTACCACTGTGGACACCTGAAGCTTAGTCACGTTGGCGAACTCTGGGAGACAGTGTGGAACGTGTGTCTCATAGGTACCCTACCCAAGATGCAGGCTAGAGTGTATTAATTCACCAGAACCTTTCAGGCATTAGTTGAGGACTCCCTCCAGAGGCGATTGATGCCCTGGTGTTTAAGAACTAGCCACTCGGACAGCCAAGAGCACGCCTCAAGGCAAAGGAATGCAGGTTTTGGCGGTCAGAAGACAAGCTGGTGGGCCCTGAGGTGGTGCCCATGGGTATAGGGTTAGGGTGGCAGCAGCCTCTACTGCACTTCAGCTGTTTTCATCACTGCATATTACCAGGCCGGGCAACCTATGTCCCCATTTCCACCCAAGGATCGCTGGTCTCCTTTGGACTCTGCTTTGTTCTCAAGAGGTGTGTGCAAACTGCCTTTAGCGGGAGCAGTGGAGCAGACCGCACCATCAGTTGGTCTAGGATTGACTAGAGAAGGATCCATTGAAATAGGAGGCACAGCCAGATTTCCCACCCTTTTGCTCGGCCCCATCATCTCTTTCCCACACTGTCTTCATTCTCTCTAAGAACTTCTTCTTCACCTGAGTTAGCCTAGGGGTCCTGGTGAGTACATTCTCTCTCCTGATAGTTTTATGTTCCTGTCTGTACCATGCCGTTTTCCCCCAGAGCGGGATTTCTCAACCTGGTACTACTCACATTTTGGGGCAGATAATTCTTCGTTTTGGGGAGCTGCCCTGTGCATGGTAGAATGTTTAGCAGCATCCCTGATCTCTACCCACTCAATGCCATTAGCATCCACTCTCGAGTTGTGACCATCAAAAATGTCTCCAGACATTGCCAGTTGCCCTCTGGGAGACATAACTGTCCCCCTTGAAAACCACTTCCTTAGACCTTAGTTCCAAATCTTAATCCCCCTCTCCCCCAAGGTCCTCATCAATTATAGATACCCATTTATTACGATCCTAGTCATAAAGGGAGGGGTTGGGAGAGGTATTCCCAAATCCGGGAAATGTGGACATTTTTCCCAGTTGACTCTCATACACCTCCTGCTCCATCTCTCACCCATGCCCTCCTCTAACCAGGAATCAAGAATCGCTGCCCTAGGGGCGCCTGGGTGGCTCAGTCCGTTAAGTGTCCAACTCTTGATTTTGGCTCAGATCATGATGGGTTGTGGGATCCAGCCCTGCGATGGACTCTGCACGGAGCGTGGAGCCTGCTTAAGATTCTCTCTCTCTCTCTCTCTCTCTCTCTCTCTCCTTCTGCCAATCTCCCCAGCTTTCGCTTTTGCGCATGCTCTCTCTCTCTCTCTCAAAAAAAAAAAAAACAAAAAAACAAAAAAAACAAAAAAAGGAATCACTGTCCTGGTCTCTCTCTTTTTTCTCCCCTCCTTTCTCTTCTGCCCACTTGGCACCGTAGACGATTGCAATTTGGAAGATACCACTTTTCGTTTCCACCTGCTTTTTCAAGGCTCCTGCTCAATTCAGTAAAGAAAACGCTAATGGCAAATCAGCGAACAAAGTATATAGTAAGATGTAACATATTATTTTTAAAATTAGGTCCATTCATTCATTCTTTTAGCAAACGTTCATCCAGCACCAAATATGTGTCAGGTACAGAGTTGGGTACATTGTGAGCAACACGTTCCCTGATCCCTTCGGATAGATACCAAAAGTGACAACCCAAAAGGCAGTCTCATCTAAACGAGTGTTTTTATTTTATCAACACATGTGTACCCTAAATTCTAGAAGCTGGAGTCACAGAAAACCAGTATTGTACCAGGAAAAGTCGCAGTTACTGGCTCAGTGTTTCCTAGCTTGGGAAGTCTAACTATGTGGTTCAGGCTTAGGACATGACTCCCTGAACTATAGAATTTATTTCTGTCCCATTCAGAAGTATTTTATGAGCACACTGCACCTGGACGAGAGGGTTTCACAGTTTAGCGAGTTCCTGAAGTGAAATGTTAGTAAATCTTTCACACTTCGGTGTGCCAGAATCTCTTCTGCTTTTCCTGCTTTACCTCATCTAACAGTTGTCCGCATTTTTCGGCACTCCCTTCCCTAAAAAGGGCTTCCAAGCCGTTGGACACAGGGTTGCAGGGCCCCAGCCTTTTGGGCTGGGCGTTGGTTATGGAGAAAGGAAGGAGGAGAGGGTATGGAGGCTCTGATGTCACCGGGAGATCCGCTGAAGGACGTCCAGCTTGGCCGCATTGAGCGTGCTGCCTGCGGCCTGTGGAAATGCTGAGGGTGCCCCGGGCACCAGCAGATGTCGTTTTGGCAGCGTCAGCTGTAAGGGGGTGGTTGTGCCCTGCGGGTGCTCTCAGTCCCCTCACACTGACTTCTGCTCCCTCAGTTCTCTGAGGGAGTGTGCGGCCTCCAGCCCCAAACCTGACAAACCAGAATCCGCATTTCAACAAGGTCCCCCAGGAGGTTCCTGTGCACTAGGACTTGGAGACTGGCTTTGGTTCCATATCCACCTTCTACTTCTCATTAGGTAAAAATGTGCAGAATCCAAAGGTATGAAAGAGTTAATGCCGTAGCCCTGGCGTGTATGGATTAAGCCCATTATACCTAATTTATTGCTTTTGAAGCTTGGTTTTCACCACATTAGTGGCCTTGAGTCAACCTAGTGAGTCACAGTCAACAAGGATTTTAAGTAAAAAAAGTCTAGAGTAGAAAGTATTAGAGTATATCACATGTTCATGAAACATTGGTTTCGGTAAAAAATGCAAATATACACACATAGACACACACTTTTTTTTTTTTTTTTTTTGACACACACTTTTATTATGTATGCCCTTGGTCATGATTACAAAGTGGAATGCTGGCTGGGTACAGTTAAAAAAAAAAAAGAATCCTGAAAAACACTTATAAAGAATTAATATGTCTCTTTATATATATTGATTAGTGGGTTTTTTCTTAAGGTTTCATTTATTTATTTGGCGGGGGGGGGGGGAGGGGCGGGGTGTGAATGTGCCTGGCACCCACACAAGCAAGTGAGGCAGGGTCAGAGAGAGAGAGAAAGAGAGAATCCCAAACAGGCTCAGAGCCGTGAGCCAGCACAGAGGCTGATGTGGGGCGCAGTCCCATGAACCATGAAATCATGACCTGAGCCAAAATGAAGAATCGGACACTTAATTTACTGAGCCACCTAGGCACCCCTATTGCTCAGTGTTTTAAAAAAGTTCAGTAATACACATTTGATGAGATTTGCCCCTTTTCTCTCAGCTAAGATTATGAGATTTCCTTCTCTCATTCAGATTCCTGAATAAGTAAAAATGTTCACATAGCATTTATGTATGTGAAAATTTTCTGAACTGCAGGTTAATGACAGTAAGAACTTTAATTTTTCACTCAATTTCAGAAAACAATGCCCTATCAGAGAATGTCTCAAAATCTTGAAAAAGCACATTTTAAGTCAAGAAAATTCAACTGTAGGCTGATGAAAGCACATAGGTTAGCTTGAAGGGAATAATAATTTGGAAGCCAGGAGAAATTCTCCAAGTTATGGGAGATCCAGGGTGCCCCAAAAGTGGCAGTGCAGCTTTAAGTGATAATATCTTCAGAAGCATAAATAGTACAAACCCACAAAAACATTATTTGGAAATTTAATCATTCACATTTCTTCAACATTCATTTAGTTTTGCGGATTTTTTCAAAAATTATTTTGAGTTTATTTATTTTGAGAGAGAGAAGGAGAGAGAAAGTCCCAAGCAGGCTCCACATTGTCAGCGCAAAGCCCAGTGTGGGGCTCAAACTCACAAACTGTGAGGTCATGACCTGAGCCGAAACCAAGAGTCAGACGCTTAACCAACTAAGCCACCCAGGCACCCTAACTTTGCAGATTTTGAAAAGTCAATTTTTCGTTTTCACTTTTTGTTCCAGTCTCTTTGATTGAAGGTGGCAAGTGGAAATAATACATTAAAATGAGAACTTGACTTTTCAAAATCCACAGAGCAAAATCAGTGTAAAAGAAATTTATTTAAAAAAGTTTTTTTAATGTTTCTTTCTTTTTTTTTTTAATTAATTTTTTTTTAACGTTTATTCATTTTAGACACAGAGAGAGACAGAGCATGAATGGGGGAAAGTCAGAGAGAGAGGGAGACACAGAATCTGAAACAGGCTCCAGGCTCTGAGCTCTCAGCACACAGCCCGATGCGGGGCTCGAACTCACGGACCGCAAGATCATGACCTGAGCCAAAGTCGGTCGCCCAACCGACTGAGCCACCCAGGCACCCCTGTTTATTTCTTTTTGAGAGAGAGAGACAGACAGAGCATGAGTCGGGGAGGGGCAGAGAGAGAGGGAGACACAAAATCCACCTGAAGCAGGCTCCAGGCTCCTCAGAGCTGTCAGCACAGGGCCTGGCTGACGCAGGGCTCGAACTCACAGACCACGAGATCATGACCTGAGCCCAAGTCAGGCGCTCAACAGACTGAGCCACCCAGGCGCCCCTGAAAGAAATTTAGACGGTGAAACTTGCAAAGGTGTTCTTGTCTAAATTTGTAGCGTTAATCCTTCGGAAGATAACACCTTGTAGAAGGCAGGAAAGCCTTGTCACTCTTCAAGCACAGGTCTGTGTGTAGCTGAGGCAGAGACGTGGAGAGTCAGATTTCACCACGTGTGGGAAAGAACCAGTCCTCAGGGGTGAAACCAAGGCACTTTGTGAAGGAGGGTGCTAATGCCAGGATGAGACACAGTTACAGGGAAGTGCTTTTCGCAGGCAAGATCTGTGCCACACAATGAGTTGTCTTTCAAAGTGCCTTTGCCCTGTGCACACAATGAGTTGTCTTTCAAAGTGCCTTTGCCCTGCGAGAGCGGCAGCTGGGTGAACCTAAGAGCCCTTTCTGAGCTTTCCCCCTCTGTGGAGCCTCTGATTTTGATGAGATGAAGGCTTACTTGAGTGTTTACTTAGAAACACTCAAGTGAGCTATTAAGCAACATTTTATTAAAATTATTTCAAATATGCTTTTAAGGAACAGTGAACATGTTTTCATTATGCTGTAATAAGGATGTGAGCTGTATAGAATCTCTGCTTTATTAAAATTAAAACAAATTGGTGGTGTCCATATTCTTTGAGAATGTGTTTGGGGGAGATTTTTTTTTTTTAATATATGAAATTTATTGTCAAATTGGTTTCCATACAACACCCAGTGCTCATCCCAAAAGGTGCCCTCCTCAATACCCATCATCCACCCTCCCCTCCCTCCCACCCCCCATCAACCCTCAGTTTGTTCTCAGTTTTTAACAGTCTCTTATGCTTTGGCTCATGTTTGGGGGAGATTTTTCAATAACTTTACATGCTATAAAAGGTGAGATAACTAGTATTCTCTCACTTTCAGATGTAAGTGTTAAAGTATATGATTTTGCCTAGTTTCTTAAACTATCCTGATTTTTTTCTTCCAAAACTAATCCTTTTGCTAGTATATACAGCTTTTGAGAAGAACATATATATATTCAAATATATAATCTGAGCATGAACATGTTGAATATATACTAAATGTATATTTTTTGAAAGTCAGTAAGAAGAGACATAAATGGTAGCACTTAAAACAACCTCTTACATTTATTTATTTCTAATTAGAATAACTTCCAATTCCTCAATATTGTGGTTTGATTTTTTTCATAAATCGTGTTTTTATTTTACCAATTAAAACACTGAGTTTAATATCAACTTGCAATATTCATATTTGTCATGATGTGTTTTTAGCAACTTTTGGCTTGTTTGAAAAAAAAAATCCTAACTTCGTGTTTCAGGCTTTTGCTTCTTGTTACAGTTATATGGAGTAGCACTGTTGCCCTTAAGACTAATGAGGACACGACAGATTTTGAGGGTCATGCCCAATAGGACATTTGTTCTAAGAAAATTAGCTATATAGAAAAGCACATATTAGTGTAGTTTTCCTTTGTAACTGATCATGGATGTTATGTTTCTTTCAATTAAAAAGTAGAATTTATTATATTAAGACCTTCTATCTATAGCATATTGGATAGATTTCATATTTCTACTTAAACAATTTTTTAAATTTTTATTTATTTTTCAGAGAGAGAAACAGTATGAGCAAGGGAGGGTCAGGGAGAGACAGAGACACAGAATCTGAAGCAGGCTTCAGGCTCTGAGCTGTCAACACAGAACCTGATGTGGGGCTCGAACCCACAGACCTCGAAATCATGACCTGACCCAAAGTCAGATGCTTAACCAACTGAGCCACCCAGGCACCCCTCTACTTTTGAGATTAGTAAGGAAAGTAAAAGTTTCAATGCACCCATCTGATCCAAATCCACACAGTTGAATTAATTGTGCTCATGTGTACATATTTGAGGCTTAAACCCCTGCCACTACCTCCAGTTCCACAATTATCTATACATAGCATGCATGGTCTACAGCAGTCTTCTGATCCATCAAAAAATTAGTTTTGTTTTGTTTTGTTTGGATGAAGTTTCAGAGACAGAATCCTTGCTGGAAGTATTGTGTATTTGAATTATTGTAGCTTTTTTTTTTTCTACATGAGAAACCCTAACCCAAATTATAGTCATTAACCCTGGAGATTCTGTTAGGTCTGTCACAAAGCCTAGGATGGCAAATAGTTCTGTGCCAACTCAAGTAGGTTTATGTGGCTGATGTGTTTGAGAAGTATTTTATGGCGATCTCTAGTCTTAACAGTAATATTGATTAGTATTATCTGCTGTTGTTGGAAGAACAGTTAGAAAGCAATGGCCTGAGTGTTATGTATTTTCTTATCCTGTGTCCATACCTATGGTGGATTAAATCCTCAAGATTTCCCCATTATGTTGCCCCAAGCTTTATATTTTGTGCTTTTGAAGGGGTGTTGTACCTTTTCTAAAGCCTTGTTCATTTTCTATTCAATAGTAAATCAGTAAGTTCATTTGTAAATCAAGGAAACTATGAAAGAGTCTTTCCTCATTGGCAAGTTGAGTGTAAGATGACATAAAACAAAGCACACCGTGAACTAGAAAAACTGTATTTATTTGTGTGATTTATCACTTGGACTTCAGGGTATACTTTATTTCTCAATTACAATACTTATCCTCTTAGGAAGCTTTGGCCAGCCTTTTGACATGGAGAAATGAAGGAATAGATTGTATGTGAGCGTAAAAGGCAAATGGGAGATCACAGGCAGGCACCTACTGGGTCTATCAAGATAGGAAGATAAAAGAATTTGGCAAAGAGGGCACAACAGTGCAAAACTTCAGTTTGAAGGTCAACAAAGCCTGTGTTCTTATTCCACCAAGTAAAACAGACTCAGAATTCTCTCAGTCAGTTTGACTGGGCCCCCTCGAAGTCTGCCCGTGAGAAGACCTGAGTAGTGTTCCCTTCCATTACTACTCAACTGTCTGCCAAACCGGGAAGCTCATAATTGCTTATATTACCCTAAGAAACTATAAGGTCCTCAGGAATTAAGGACGTGAAGAAAGGAATCTTTTGTACAGTTGCTTTTGGCATTCTTTCCGTAGAGAGTTGAGTCATCTCTTCAACAAGTCCAGGACTTGACTCTGTGAACACTGGCAGAGAGAGCAGTAGGAGACAATTGGCTTTGTGTTTTAATGATTTGCACAGTTGACTTTCCTTTTTAGGGGCTGGTGGTCTTCAGGACAAAATGACTTGTGGTCACATGTGTCTTCATACCTTAGGGGATTCTTGTAAAGGGGACCAAATGCTAGATTCTTGTAGATGTTACAAGTTGTTACTATTCTGGTAGCTGAGATGTGTGTTGTATTGATCATCAGTAATTAAGTTCAGTATTCTCTGGAATGAAGGGTGGGTTAAGAGAATCTCAAAAGTCATCTGAACATCTTTTTTTTTTTTGTTCTGCCATGTACAGCTTTAATAGTATTAATATAATGTAGTAACATAACATAGGAGATGAAACATGAACCTTGGTAGACAGACCCGAATATAAATTTGGTGTCCCTACTAATTAGCTGAGGTGATGTTGGGGAAAGTTGCATAATTTCTTCTCTGAGCTTCATTTTCCAATTTTGTAAAAATGTAAAACAAAAGAAAGAAAGAAAAGAAAAAAGCCTGCCATGTAAGACTATGATGAAGAGTGGGAATACCTAGGAAAGAAGTTACAGTGTAAAATTAAAAGGAATTACTCTAAGGGAGCTGTGCCTTTGATCTGAAAGGTTTTGAGGGCATGCCTGGTCACAGGTCATTTTCTCCTGGTTGAGGGAGAAGGAGGAGTAGGAAAAAGAGGAGAACAAAGGGGAAGATCCACACCTTCTCTGCTCATAAGGAATTGGTTGAGTTTTTTTTAAGGTTTCATTTGGGATTTTAAAGCAAAGCAAGTCTTTCACAGTGTCCTCTTGGACAAGATGGAGATGTGCAGACTGATAGGAAATTTCACAAATTGAACAACTGTATGCATGGGATGTTTTCATGGATTGACATCAGGTTGGAGGAGGCTGACCTGCCAAGGGCCTCCGGCCTTCTTCCCCTGTTCCGTGTGGACGTTATGAGTGACATCATGGAAAAAACGAATGATATGCTTAGCAAATGTTCAGGAGTCCCGAACTAGAGGGGCGAGCCAATATGCCCCCAAACAGTATGAATTTAGAGAGATTTTGAGAGACTGGAACAGTGGGTCCAAATCAAGGAGACCTAAAGGAGGATTTAAAACCACAACCTTACATTAGATTCACGCTAAAGGCCCAAATTCTAGGAGAATGTTAGTGATCAGTTTAGTGTGATCTAACAAGCAGTGTAGGTACCTCAACCAATACTGTGGTCTTAAGTTTCATTAAAACAATCATTCTTGGGATTCCTGCATGACTCAGTTGGTTAAGCATCCAACTCTGGATTTTGGCTCAGCTCATGATGTCACCATTCATGGGATCCGGCCCCATGTCGGGCTCTGCAATAACTGTGCTGACAGTGCGGAGCCTTCTTGGGATTCTCTCTCTCCCTCTCTCTCTGCCCTTTCCTCCCTCTCTTTCTATCCCTCTCAAAATAAATAATGAAACTGAAGAAAAAAACACAATGGTTCTCAAACTTGAGCTGAAT
Source organism: Panthera leo (assembly GCF_018350215.1). NCBI lineage: Eukaryota > Metazoa > Chordata > Mammalia > Carnivora > Felidae > Panthera > Panthera leo. The sequence goes on along the minus strand of NC_056687.1, from coordinate 140,494,410 downwards.
CATAATCACCTGGAGGGCTTGTTAAATCACAGACTGCTAGGATCCATCCCTAGCATTTCTGATTGAGTAGGTCTGGGTTGGAGCTGGAGAATTTACATCTTGAGCAAGTTCCCAGGTAATGTGGATGCTTCTGCTCTGGGCACCCCATATGGAAACTACTACACTACAAGAAAAACCTTGCTAAATCTAGGAAGATGACTGTAATCTCTTCAAGTATTGAAGCGATTTTGGGCCCTACTTTTCCAGTTAGGACAGAAGCCAGAAGGATAGGAAGAATTCTAGAAAGCAGGTAATATTGAGGACGATTGAGGAAAGAGAAGCTTATGGAAAAGAGAAAAACTTCAGAGGTGTGGTAGTTGCCTTCAAACATTTGAGAGATCAGGATGGTGCAGTGGCTTGGCTAAGAGTGTATACATTGGAACCAGATAAACCTGGATTTGATTCATAATTTTGCCAATCTTTCATATATTTAATAAATACTTCTATGGTACATACTAAGTACCAGGCACTGTTCCAAATGCTTTATGCATATTAACGCATTTAATCTTCATAACAAACAAAGCTATAAAATAGGTTCAGAAAGGTTGAACAACTTTCCTAAGGTCGCGTACCTAGTAACTGGTGGAACTGGGATTCAAATCCACGCAGTCATGTGGATTTCATGTTCTTAAATACTATGTGACACTCTCTCTCCAATAGTGGCTGCTCTCCACTTATTGCTTGTGAGTTCTTGACGACATTCCAACTACTTTGTGATTCAGTTCCTTCACCTTTAAAATAGAGACAATCCTTTTCTCGTAGGGTTGTTCTGAAGAGACAAAAGAGATATATTTGTAGAGCATCTAGCTTATGTAGACTTCCGGGATACCCAAAACTGGAATCAGTGGGTAAAGTTAGTGTGTGGGGGTCACACTATGACTCAAGAGTCTTAAAATCCACCTGTTGGTTATGGAGTCCACAAATGGAACCACGGCTTCAACTTTGAGAGTATTACCTGGAATCCAAATTAGGACAGTCATGGATAGCATTCACACCTTGAGAAGGAGGCTAGCCTAACTGATAGTCTGACTTTAAAATTCTACAACTGTAAAATACTGAGTTCATTCATTTGAAGGTGTCAGTTTTCATCAGACTGTTTGATTATTTCTCCCTTTGCTGATTTGAAGCTTTATGCAGATTCTAAGACTCTGCCTGTCACTGTTAAGACAGTTATAAATATGTTACCCAAACTATTTTCTATTCTTTCCTCATTCCTCACTCTTCAGCAGCACAGACACCTGCTCATAGTCTGTTGCTCTTCAACACTTTTCTCTAAATAAGTTAATGACATTTATTCTTACATCCAGTAGCTATTTCTTGCCTGGTTTCCTTATACCTCAGTTTTCCTTAGCACCAATATATTTTGATTTTCACTTGTATCTGAAGCCCTCAAATTTTAAAGCAATAATGATTATTTTCAGAGATATTTCATTAGGCTACTGTGAAGTAGGTTGAATTCTTTCCCTGATTTACACTTAGAAATTTGATAAGGAAAACCAGGCATCAGAGGGGAAAACCTTGTCTGGGGTGCGCTGGCTTATTGAGGTGCCATACAGCCAAGGGTAGGACTAATGTTGATGCCAACGGCCTGTGACAGTGGAGTTGACTTGAAGTGCTTTCCCAGCTCCAATTTGGCTTCTGCATGTACAAGCAGCTCCCTTCACTGGGCTGCATCGGGAATTAATTAATAACTCATGAATCTATTGAGCTTATTACATGCTAGTAGCTGTTTCAGGAGCCCATAAGTCAAAAATGGATAGAGCTGATTCTGGAGAAGGATAGATGTCTAACTAGGCATTACAGAGGCAAGGGATACGTGCCAAGATAGGGGAAACCCTGGTTTTTCTTAAAGGGCTCAGTCAGATGTCTATGTGGGAGATCACAGAGAACTTGCCAGAGAAGGTGATGCTTGATCTGTTTTTAAGAATTAGCAGTATTTGGCCCGGTAGAATCGTGTGTGTGTGCGTGTGTGTGTGTGTGTGTGTGTGTGTGTGTGTATACATGTGTAAATTAGGTAAACATGTGCACAGGGGACACACGACTCCCATATCTCTTCCCCTACTGGGTTTTCAGGATCCTAGTAACCAGGCTTTCACTCTGAAGACAGTAGTTTGAAAGTCTTTTCTGGGAAATTGGAGCAGCCCAAGAAAAAAGGCCTAACAATATTGAATGAGAGGTACCCTGAGTTATCCCCAATCATAACAATCAATAACACGATTGTCAAAAGTAAAAGGTAAAGTTGAGAAAGTCTCCCAGAAAGAAGAAAAAGGTGGTGATGGTAAATAGCAGAAGAAGAAATACTAAGATAATTAAAAAGTAAGCATAGTCAGCCCAACATATTAATAAAAGAAATAGCAAGACAAGAAAATAGAAAAAATAAGCAGAAGAAACCTGGTCAAAGAGCAGACTAGAAGGTGAGGAAAAAGTGACGGCCTTGAAGATAGCTCTGAGGAAATCACCTCGTGTACAGCTGGGACACGGAGGTATGACTAAAGGAAAACTCAAAGTCATACACAGGATAAATAAAGGCAAATCCACCCTTAAACTCATCCAGATGAGAATGCAGCCAATCAAATGTAAAGGGTCTAGGACTAACATTACTTGCAAAGAAGCATCAGGCAGTAGCTAACTCTTAATCGGCAACACTAGATGCTAGATATGAGCAGAAAATTTTCAAAATGTTGAGCAAAATCATGAACCCCAAATTCTATACTGGCTACAGTGGAAATCAAAACTAAGCATAGATTGAAAATCAATTCAGATAAATAAGACCAGGCTAATTAACCTTACTGAAAGAACTGCTAAAGGATATACTTGGACGAGAAAAGAATGAACCAAGGAAGACATGTAGGTTGCAGAGAAAAATAGTGAGCAAAGAAACTGGTAAATGATGGGAAATCTAAATAAGCACTGTTGGTAAAACACCACCAAATATAATAGTAACTACTTTTTTTTCTCTTTCTTTTCTATCCCCTATTACACCCATCCCTCCCACCCACCTCCCCTCTGGTAACCATCGGTTTGTTCTAAGAGACTATTTCTTGATCTCTCTCTCTCTCTCTCTCTCTTTTTCCCTCATATGGTATTTGTCTTTCTCTGACTTATCTCACTTAGCATTATACCCTTTAGGTCCATCCGTGTTGTTGCAAATGGCAAGATTTCATTTTTTATGGCTGAATAATATTCCATTGTATATCTATACCACATCTTCTTTATCCACTCATCTATCAATGGGCACTTGGGCTGCTTCAATAGCTTGGCTAGTAGTAACTACTTCTAATGTGTTTGTTAAAAATAATACAGGACTTAACAAGTGTACCATAATAGTATGGGGTGAAGAGGAAGTAGAAGTAATATCTTCCACAGTCTTTGTATTATTCTAGAGAAGGAGAGAAATTTATTAGCATAGTTGACATACAATATTACATTAGTTTTAGATGTACAATTTAGTGATTTGACAAGTATATACATTATGTTCTGTTCACCACAAGTATAACAACCATCTGTCCCATTACAGTGTCATTGACTATATTCCTTATTCTCTGCTTTTTATTCTTGTGACTTACTCATTCCATCACCAGAAGCCTGGATCTCCCTCTCCCTTTCACTCATTTTACCCACCCACCCACGCCCTGCTCTCTGGCAACCATCTGTTTGTTCTCTGTATTTATAGTTATGGTTTGGGTTTTTTTTTTTTGTTTGTTTATGTATTTATTTATTTTAGATTCCATTTATGAGTGGGATCATATGATATTTGTCTTTGTCAGTCTGACTTATTTCACTTAGCATAATACCCTCTAGGTCCACCCATTTTGCTTCAAATGGCACGATTTCATCCTTTTTATGACTGTAATATTCCATTCTGTATATAAATCACATTTTCCTTATCTACTTATTTATTGGTGGACACTGAGATGTTTCCATGTCTTCGCTATTGTAAATAATGCTGCAATAAACACAGAGGGTGTATGTATCTTTTCAAGTTAGTGTTTTTGTTTTCCCTGGGTACATACACAATAGTAGAATTATTGGATCATATGGTATTTCTATTTTTATTTTGGGGGGAAATTCCATACTGTTTTCCACAGTTACATTTCCACCAGTAGTGCACGAGGGTTCCTTTTTCTCCACATCCTCACCAACAGTTGCTGTTTCTTGTCTTTTTGATTTGGTTGGTATACAAATTTAAGAATAACCTCCATAGAAATAGAATGACTTCCAGACTGGTGGAGGAGAATGAAAAAAATTCAATTGATTAATATTATAGATAGCAGGAAAGAAGGGGAAAAAATATCAAGGAAATGGTGTGGCAAGTTGAAAACAACAACAAAATAAGACAATTGAAATAAGTCCAAATATATGTTTAACCACAATAAAGATAAATAAATTAAACTCTGCAGTTTGAAGACAAAGATTGCCAGATTGCATAAAAATACAAACTCTGGTGACGTATCGTTTACAAGCGTTACACCTAAAACATAGTGACTCAAAAAACGTTATACATGTAACGGGATGGAAACAGCTATATGAGGTAAATATGCAAAAAATAAGCTGAAGTAAAACATCCATATTAGGTAAAATAAGATATTAAGATGAGACCTTTAAAAAGACTATATTGTCATCATTGATCAGTTGGGCCAAAATTTAATGACCTGGGTTTATCTTTATCTGTGCATTTCTGCTGAAATGTGCCTATTTATAAAGTTAATTCAACCATTTTTAAAGAGCATTTTTACATATTGTTGAAGTGTTAATAACTCTTTTGTACAGGATTACATTTAACAGATTACTGCATCATTGTCCAAAATGGTGGCAATATGACCTACATGAGCAGTTCTGCACCCCTGGGTGTTCATCAGTACTTAAAGAATAGTTGGCAATTCTTGCTGATCCACAGCTTCTAAGTCTGTCTTTCTAATTTTTGGGAAGTAGTTTGTCCACCATGAGATTCTAGGCCCAAATCAAATATACTTTGAACCAGTTTTTAATCATAGTGAAAATTGTCCAAGCAGATTTCATTTTAAACTTGCTTCATGTAGCAGTATCATAATTACCGGTGCCTTTTAAAATATAATATCAGCAAGGTCTTTAAGGATTGTTATTAAATTTACAAACGAGATGGTGTGAAGAGAGCCCTTTCACCCCTCCTTCAAACACTTTTCCTACCAACGAAGTTATGTAGAAATCGTAATCCGTTTAACATTCTGTTAAGATTTCAGATACTTCTCCTCTTAACTGGCCCTTGCTACAGAAAACAGCCCCATGTTCTTACTAATCAGGCCAAACCAATCTCTTTGTCAATAGCAGGGCCCAAATAGATAATGTGGGATGAGTCTGCCCTCTGTCCAGGAGAGAAGCCAAATTGTGTAACTCTACAGCAATGACGGGAGCAGGTTACACGGTTTGGGTGGAAAATTGCTCTTGTTCATGCATAGAAGCAGATCAGCTTTGGGTATGAGCTCCTCTCAGCTGGGTGCCTTGCCCAGAAGGGGGTGGGGCTGGTAGCCTGAGAAACTGGGTATTTTTCCCAGGCTTCTGGGTCACTGCTTGCCGCTTTTCAATGCCCTTTAAAAAGCACCTCGAGGAAACTTCTCACTGGCAGCTGAAGAACCTGCTAGCTCCAGGGGAAGAATCTGGGCAGGACCAAAGAAGAATTTTCTCCCTTATCTATTTTTCAGGGCTCATAGAAAGTAGGATTTAGCACATTCATTTTAGACACACGGCCAAAAGGTAGCAGTTTAAAACATGTTTAGTTCTGTTTGGATTTTTAGGCTTCAAGTAATCTGATTTCCTTGCTACTTATTATGTAAAACAATTTTAATCACATAGATATTTGCCTGATATTTAATAGTTTGGATCAGGGCATGATGTTAGCAATACCTTGCTCCCAAAATGCTGTGATAGCTGCATTTAATTAAAAGAATTTCATATCTGAGATTTTCCTTAAGAAAACCATCTACTTCTCACAAGAGTCTGTTCTATTTTACTTTTGTTTTAAATTTTTTAATGTTTATTTATTTTTTGCAAGCCAGAGCACAAGCAGGGGAAGGAGAGAGAGGGAGTGTGACACAGAATCTGAAGCAGGATCCAGGCTCTGAGCTGTCATCACAGAGCCCGATGTGGGGCTCAAACCCACAAATTGTAAGATCGTGACCTGGGTCCAAGTCGGACACTTTTAAACAACTGAGCCACTCAGGCGCCCCTGTTCTATTTTACTTGAATCATCTATTCCAGAATTATAGCTATCAATTCTGTGCGGTTTTTTTTTGTTTTTTTTTTTACTGATTTGTTTAGGTCAAATAAAATGTTAATCCATTTTGGAGGTATCTTATGTACCAGCTTATTCAATTTGTTTGTGAGCCCATGTGTATGCTGAGCCCCTCACCCATTTCAAATGATTTTTTCCCTTTATTTCTGTCAATTATCAAAGGAATAACATCCTTATTATTTAAAAAATTCGGGGCACCTGGGTTCCTCAGTCAGTTAAGCATCCAACTCTTGATTTCAGCTCAGGTCATGATCTCACAGTTTTGTGAGTTCTAACCTGGCATCAGGCTCTGCACTCACAGCGTGGAGCCTGCTTGGGATTCTCTCTCTCTTGCGCTGTTTCTGTCTCTCTCTCTCAAAACAAAACAAAACAAAACCTTAGAGAAGAAAACTTAAAAAAAAATCAACAACACAGGAAAGTTTGAAAATAGAAGGGCCTCATTCCAATGTCACCCCTGTGGCACCCCTTACCATCTGTGGGCTAGCTTGGAGAACAAAAGAGCTTTTCTGCAACATGTGGCCATACTTCTGGAATTCCAGAATGTCAGACTAGAAAGAGGCATGGAGATCATTTATTCAAACCTTCTTTATTCCAGATAGCAATATTTAACCCCCAAAAGGGGAGGTAACTTGTCTAAGGTTGTCATTTCAGTATGCCCATGTCTTGGCCTTGAACCCAAGTCCTTGTCATCTAGGACCTTTCCTGGGATATCACACTGCTGACAAATTTTTAATCTTTAACCATTCATTTTGAATACCTTTCATTATTATTTGGATCACAAAAGCAAAGATGTTTAATGTAGAAACTCACCCATCATCTTGCCACCCACTATTGAAATGTTGGTTTATTTCCTTCCAGGCATTTTTCTGTGTCATTGTTGTAAAAAATGGGATGAGACTTCACATAATTTTGTGCACTGCTTTTTTCCCTTAATGTATGATGAACATTATTTCATGTTAGTGAACATTATTCCTTAAAATTATTTTTAATAGTTACATATCAATTTGCTATGGATAGCCCATGATATTTTAAGTCTCATTAATGTTCATTTAAGAAAAGCATCGATTTTTCAACAAGAAGCATGTTGTCTTGACCGTAGCTGAATACAAAATCTTTGAATATTTTGCTGTATGAAAACCTTTGAGTGTAGAAATCATGGTTGTTCTATAACTTAGACAATTCTTGGAAAAATTTTTAGTGAGTCTTGAAAGCCCAAAGTCATGTCCCTAGATTAGATATGCTATAGTTAAAGTAAATAACATTAGATCACTTTAGAGAACAAATCTGTTTATCTCTGACTTGGTCAAAGATGACTTAATCATTAAGCTAATTAGCCACACCACTGTTTTATTGGCCATGTGCAAGAAGTGTTAGAATAATCTGCCTTACTGCTTGGCAGATAAAGCCTCTGCCTTCCCATTGTCTTTTATAATGCCAATAAAACAAATAATAATAATGGTAAAAATGGAAGTAGCACTACTATTTATTGAGAATGTAAAGGGTGTCAGCTATGTGCCAAGCTCTTTACAAACATTACACTTAATTTTCACAACAGCTCAAGGAGGTAAGCTCCAGTTTTATCCCAACTTTATAGAGAAAAGAACTGTAGCCTGAGATGGCATAGGTAGTGAATGGCATAATACAGACTTGAACCCAGACCTGCCTCACTTAACTGGGGCTAGGCTCTCCGAAGTGATTCTGATGGATTTTTTCCTTGCTGGTGTAAATTTCTTTGTTAGTGGTGGTTCTTAACCTTTTAGGGATTGTGGAACCATTGGAGAACCTATATCGTTGCCTAGAAAATGGTATATTTGAAAATAAATGCAAATTTTTAATCAATTTCAGAAGTCACAGTCTGTAGCCTGAAAACCCCTACACTTGAGCAGTATCCTTTTGGTCTTTATAATTGTTCAATCTCCTGGAATCTTTTGCAGCAATTCCAATAACCCTATAAGAGGAACACGTGGAGTCCTACCAACTAAAATTGTGACAGTTTTTGCAGGAATAGAGTATTAGTAAATGGAAACAGAGATGGCGGGAAGCATTTGTTACACATTTCACCTGTTCCTCATTTGTTTCTGAGACCAGCCAGCTCTAGAGGGGACCCCTAAAAATTTTAATACTAACACTGAATCCTAACTACAAAATAACTTCACAGACATGATCTCACAGACAAATAACTAACTCTCAAGATACTCAACAATTACTTAATGAAATACAGAGTGAAACATTCATGTTCCTCCCACTTAGAATAGATTAAGTTAAAGGAACAGAAGAAAATTATATAAATATTAGTCTGCATAACATGTTAAGAAGATAAAAAGAAATCTGGAAGTCTAGTGCAAAAAAAACCTCATGAACATTACGAAACCAACACAGTGGGTTGACAGTTTTCTATGTCCCTGCCCGCATCGTTAATGCAAATAATTGAGGGTACGTTGTTTTTCAGTGCATTTTTTCTGGTCATCTCTAAACTCTATGATGCTCCTGATGATGTTAGCTTTATAATTTTAAACAGTTGATTTATCTCCCCAGTGTGATATAAAACAAGAAAGGAAATAACTTCTGCTTGAATTTAGAAAGATAAATCACAATAGATAAGGCTGTTCTTTTAACTTTTTTATTTTGCTATTGGAATGACAGAGTTTACCAGATAATACATTCTAAAATCCCATTAGGAACATGTGCTAAATGGAATCTCCTTAAAGTATATAGAAACACATTCTAAATTTTTAGGGGAAGCGGGAGCAAAGCAATGGGGACAGTTGGTAAGACATTTGTCTCCGTGTGATCTATGTTGTTTGAAATGTCTCAGAATCGAATGGCTAAAATGTAATGCTTTTCTTCCATTTACTGAAGTGTATTTTGAAAGTAAAAATGTGGCACTGTGCCTCCACAATTCAAATAAATAACATTCTCAATTAATACTTACATTATGAGTACTTCTATAAAACTAGGTACCTTGATTATTTTTCTTTTAGCGTATTTATAATATGCAACATATTTGAGGATTAAAGGCCATTCCACATGGACATCTGAGGCTCCATCTAAATGTCTTCTCTCCTGTTATGTCACTGTTATTGGTTTGGAGTTTGGTCTTTCTTTTTGACCAATAGGAGTCTAATTCTCCCAGGGCTTAAGTTGGGTGTTTACAGAGGAACGTTCATTCTTGCAGGCTACTGATACAACATTTGCTACACTGTGGGGGAAGGAGGAGATGCCTCGACTCAGTCACTTTTACCATCTATAAAAGGTTTGATGGGGGATATTGAAACTAATAGGCTTAATTATTAGCAGTCAATGTATGAACTAGTATCCTATTGACTGGTCTGAAAGAGTTGAAAATGTTGAACTCACAGAAAGGCAAAGATATTGCATTTGGGGAGAATAAAGCTACTCTTTTTGTAATACCTAACAGCAATTGAATATAAATGGCAAGCCATAATTTCAGGCTTCTATGAGAGTAATGGGGTCTTGAGCTCTGCTAAGCAGACCTGAAGAGAGCTTGACAGCTGAGTGGTCAACCAAATTAAGCTGCTTCATCTTTTAGGACGAAAGATGATGTGAAATCATTTGTGTGGCAGGTATTACCAGCCCACCATGACCACTGTGGTGTAGACATAAAGTGTTTTTCTTTTCTTTTACCTTGCTACATTTTCTCAGAACCTCACTGTTGAGATGTGGACCCTGGGCCAGCCCCAGAGCAGCTCATTAGAGACACAGAATCTCAGGCTCTCCCTAGAATCTGCCAACCAGTTGCCCAGGTGGTTCGTCAATGCCTGAGAAGTTCTGATTTAAATCACCGAAGCAATGCCTGAATAATTGCTACCATTAAGACCCTGATGATCTCATGTAGCTTCCAACGGTGCCTAACCTTTCTCTAAAGGCAAATCTCCTCACTGGGAAATCTGTCCTGCTAGTTTAGAAAAGTATAGGCTAAGAAAGCATCTTAGGTTCCTTTCTACTGAGATGTTCTTCCCTTTCTCCCCTACTTTCTTCCAAATATTGTGTAGTCCAATAAAGCCTGATTAGTAACACAATTAGGTGAGATTTGCAAATCTATGACACCTAAAAACCTCAAAGCCCACAATTTACACTAGTTTCATCCTCTTTTTCCAAAAACTCTTTCTAGAATGACAAATTAGAAATTAAGTGAATTCGCAATCCCCTGCCTTTGCCCCCTTACTCTCTATGTAGGCTAGGCAATGCTCTGTCTGAGCCAAATGAATAAAAACTCTGAAAGAGAATTATTAATCAACTGGAGAGCATACAAACTGATTACTGAATGAGAGGAAGATATTTATACACATTTATCACTATTAAGTACAAAACTCTATTTCATAGTCTCACAAAATGGAGAGGAAACTGATTTCCTTTTGAGATAGTTTCTATCTGGTGACAACCAACATAGATTAAATGAACGCATTCCTATCAGCTTTATGAACACTTTCAACTTATTTTTAAATGCCTTGCTCTGAGAATCTAAAAAGACCGTATGCTTTCTTTCTTACCGACTTAACGCGAGAAGTTAATAGTTTGCAGAGAAATTCAGTGAAGCGATTGATAGAATGCTTTAAAAAAAATGTATTCCAGAGAGTAGAACAATAATAGTGATGTCAAAACAGCAGTGCCACATTCTCCATCGCACTTAAACCAGCACTAGGCCTGGCACATCCATTTCTCCTCATCAGCCAGACGAAATGCAGTAGTAAAAATCAATCCTGTATTTCACTGAATCTTATAATACAGTTCCCTCTTCTCTGCCTGTTAATAAAATATCCCCTTGGAAGGAAGCCAGAATTTTCTTAGGCAGTTTAGATTTTCTGAATAGAGGAAAATTGGAAAGGGGGAGGTAGCAAAGGCATATAGAAGTAAAAAATTGTAAGGTCAAAATTTCTGTCCTAACAGATTGACTAGTCTGATTATTTTTCCAAGTATCATGACGATACCAGTGTTTTAAATTGAGTCATAATTGGGGTGCCTGGGTGGCTCCATCATATGAGCGACTGACTCTTGATTTTGGCTCAGGTCATGATATCACCGTCATGGGATCCAGTCCTGCCTCGGGCCCCTGTGCTGGGCATGGAGCCTGCTTAGGTTTCTCTCTCTCTCTCTGTCCCTCCCCCGCTTGTGTGTGCACACAGTAAATTGAGTCATAATTAATGATTTAACTGAAGTCATGCTGCATTCTCAACCCTCAGCAACACTGAGAAACCAAATCACTTTTTGAATTCACATTTCTCCTGCACTGGCAGAACACATGGGATAATTGAAGCCCCCAAGTTGGGTGAGATCTCTCAGGATCTCAGAGGCAAGAAGGGAAAAGGGGAAAAGAAAGGTTTTGCTGGGAAGATTGAAGACAGGGTTCAAAATCAAATTGAATATCCATTTGCGATGCCTTCCAACCCTACTTAGGAATGGATGATGGAGGTGGCCATTCTGTGTTCAATGCCAAAGAAAGAGACCAGAATCTAAACTTCCTAGTCTCTGCTGTCTTTAAAAACAAAGTCAAGTCTTCATCCCCACAGTGCCTGGAACACAGACAAACACTTGGTCAAAGTTGATTGAAGGAATGAATCAAGAAGAAGCAATCACTGTGTGGACTTCATCCTTGCTCTTTTCATACATTGAGTGGAATTCCTTCTCCATATATGAGACTTAGTTGTGTAGAACTTTGGGCTGGTGCCATTTTGGAAAATGCCATTCACTGCTCTGCATTTCATATAGTGCTGTTGAAAAATTAAAAATAAAGCTTCAATCTGGAAAGCTCTGATTCTCTTTCTCCTTACTTTTATAATCCTGGGAAAGGTGTTTATTCACTCGGGGCCTTAGTTTTTTCTTACTCTAAAATCATCATCTTTTACATCTTGCCCCACTCTTAAAAACCTATATATCTGAACCAAGGACTTTAAGTCTGCCTCTAAACAGTGTCAGATGAGAGACTAGGAATTTTAAGAGAGGGAGATCATAAATTCTTAAATTGCATCTAAAACTCATCTTCTTTTCTTGAAAGCAAATTATAGATACTGTTTGGTTAAGCCATACCCACCCTTGTAAATTCCAAACATAGGTCTAGTTCTAAAGAGTAGTAAGAAGTGTATCCCATTATTTTTCTTAACAGCCTTATTGAGATATAATTTATATACCGTGCAACTCACTCATTTAAAGCGTGTGTACAATTTAATGTTTTTTAAATATATTCACAGCTGTGCAACCATCACCACTAATTTTAGATCATTTGTACCACCCCCAAAAGAAATCTGGTACTCGTTAGCACTCACTCCTCATTTCACCCCCAACCCTAAGCAACCACTAATGTACTTTTTGTCTATGAATTTGTCTGGTCTGGAAATTTCATATATATGGAATCAAATAATATATGGTCTTTGGTGACTGGATTTTTTAACTAAGTATTTCCAAGGTTTATCTGTTATGTAGCATGTATCAGTACTTCATTTATTTTTATTGCTGGATAATATTCCATTACATGGACGTATCACATTTTATTTTCCATCCATCAGTTGATGAACTTGGGGTTGTTCCACTTTTTTAGGTATTATGCATAATTCTGATAAGAACATTTATGTGCAAGTTTTTGTGTAGACATATGGTTTCCTTTCTCTTAGGTATATACCTACCTAGGAGTAGAATGGCTGGGTCATATGGTAACTTTATTTTTAACCTTTTGAAGAACTGCCAGACTGTTTTCCAAAGTGCTGCAGCATTTTACATTCCTGTCAGCAGAATATAAGGTTTCCTATTTCTCCACACTATCAATAGCAATTAATATTTTCCACTTTTTGGACTATTACTATCTGGTATCTTACTGGGATTTGGATTTCCATTTCCCTTCTGGCCAATGATGTCCAGCATCTTGTCATATGTTTGCTTATTGATTAGTTTTGTATCTTTTTTTTGAGAAATGTCCTCTCAGATCCTTTGCCTATTTTTAAATTGTGTTGTCTTCATATTATTGAATTCTTTATATATTTCTAGATCAAATGCCCTATCAGATATATGATTTGCAAAGTTTTTCGGCCATATGTCCCGAATAAAATACAAATTCCATTCTTGAATGCATTCATTTACTTTTTTAGAAGTGTTGGAATCCTAAAGAACAGGTAACTTGATCTTAATCCAAATAATTATCTATTATACAGAGGCATGAAGAATCTATCTTTATTCCTAAAACATCTATGACACAACAGGATCACAGAAAATCACATACAACGTAAAATTAGTTATTTCCTGATGATAGATTTGGCAGCAATGACAAAAATCAGTCTCTAAGTTATGAAGAGAAACAAGTAGTCAAAAGATATGTGATTGAAACTCCCATAGCTTATCATTGATAGTTACAGAACACCACTGTGTATTCTGATTAAGAAAAGTTGAGAGTTTGGTTCCCATCTTACTGGGATTGTCATGATAACAACACAAGAACTTTTAAAAAGCTAGATATGCTATAAGGTCTTTCAAAATCATTCCTTAGAATTTTTGTTTATTACCTCCTATGTATTTTCCAAAGATTGAATATTTAGTTTCATAATTTTTGTTTACATGTTAGAAACAAAGAAGTATAATATACACACATATGTGTGTGTATGTATGTATATACATACATATATATATATATATATATATATATATATATATATATGTATACATATTTTCTTTCTTTTTAGGGATCTCTCTTACTAAAATCAATCATGTTAATTATTTATGAGCTTCCCAGGATTAACTCATTCATTTAAAAATTAACTGTACTGTCTACTTCAGACTCTGGGGTAGGTGCTGGCAGTAAGGTGGTAGATAAAACAGACCTTGATTGTCTCATATGGAGCTCACAGACAATAATCAAGTAAAAATACAAATAAATCTAGACTTAAACATGTTTAAATTGCTGTGAAGGAAAAGAACAGGTGTTAAGAGAGAATAGTAGGGAGTTCTATTTTAGGCTAACAGGTCAGGGAAGTGTGCTGAGACATATGGAGGATTAGATGAAGCCAGCCAGGGGAGGAGGAGAGCATTGCAAACATGGAGAACAGCATATGCAAAGGCCAGGAGGCAGGAAAGAGTTTCCTGGGTCCAAGGAAAGATAAGGCCAGTGGGAGCGACAGGTGGTAAGTGAGGTGGAAAATGGTAAGAGATAATATCTCAGAAAAGGGCAGAAGCCTCAGTTCACATAACAGATTGGAGGCCACATTCAGGAGTTTGAATTTTATTCAGAAAGTAGTTGAATGATTTGGAGGATTTTAGCAGAGGAAATGACATGATCTGATGTAAACTTTAAAAAAAGCCCTCATGGCTGCTTTTTGCTGTGTGGAAATGAGGTAGAAAGAGAACCAAGATGACCATTTAGGAGGCTTTTGAATTTGCTTAAGCAAGCAGTGACAGTAGCTTGGGCAAAGATGGGGTGCTGGAAAACCAATATGATGGATGCATTTTAAATTATTTTGAAGATATGGTGTAATGGTTAACAGTGTGTGTTCTAAAGCTTGACTGATTAGGTTAAAATACGAATTTCCCCTCTTACAAGCTATATGACCATGGGCAAATTAGCTTCTCTATGCCATCGTTTTCTCAGTAGTAAAATGTAAATAATAATAAGAATCTTCTTGTAGTGTTGTTATGAAAATTAAATGAGTCAGTAATGCACTATATGCGTCATAAGAATATCTGTCACATAGTGAACCCTTTAATAAGTGTTGGTATTGTTTCTGCTATGTAAATGAAAAGGTTTTGATGATGGTTTGGATCTTTTTGTTTTTAATGTGCATTTATTTATTTTGAGAGACAGAGAGAGAGAGAGAGAGAAAACATAAGTGGGAAAGGAGCAGAGAAGAAGGGGGACAGAGGATCCGAGGCAGGCTCTGCACGGACAGTGCAGAGCCCAACTCAGGGCTAGATCTCACGAACCGCAAGATCATGACCTGAGCCGAAATCAAAAGTTGGAAACTTAACCAACTGAGTCACCCAGGCTCCCAAATGATGGTTTGTATCTTGTTTTAGATGTCTGAGTTTGAGATGTATATGAGATATCCAAGTGGAGATGTGAGAAAACTCAAATCTGGTGCCCAGAGTGGTGTCCTGGGCCAGAGATAGAGCTTGCGTTCAAGATCAAACTACAATGTACTGAGTAAATTTGCAGAACAGTCAGCACTTGAAAGTGATCCAGCCTTGTCCTGGACTGGCCAATGGCACATCAAAACATTCAGTGACTTGCTTTGGAGAGGTGGCAAATACGGCAACGACTATGGAGATTGTCCTCAAATAGACCATCTTTTGAATTTTCCTCCCCCACTTACAAGCTGGGTGGCCATGGATAGTCAGAAGTGTTGGCAGTAAGATTCTATCGGTTCAAGAAGGATCATGGACAACTCTCAGTTTTCTGTCTTGAATTCCAGGTAATTTGTAGGGCCAGTTCCTGGGGTGAAGGAAAGTGGAAGGAAGCATGTTTCTCAAAACCTCAGCTTCCTTGAATGGATTTTAGTATGTCTTGCTCACGGGTGAGGACCTGAAAGAATGTAAATAAATGCCTGGCATAGAACCTGGAATGTGGTAGATGTTCACTAATGTTTTTCTTGTCTGCTTTGGGCTCGTCTCCACTTCTTGCATCAACTATAAGCATCTCCAACACCCTGCCTAGATCTGCTTCCATTTGTAGAGTCAGACATAAGATAGGAACGGTGAGGTAGGTGCGGAGCAGGGCGAGTACTAGGGGGAGGTGAACAAGGCCTCACTCACCTTGGGCATCAAAAAACTAAGTAATCAACATAAACATTTCAATGTCTTATTTTGACAAGTCAAAATTGGTGAAAAAAAGTCCATGATGAATAAAATATCATATTTTTAACAAAGATAGGACAGGTATTACTGATTTGTCCTCTTCTCTCTAGCTCTAGGACTCAGTATGGCACTGTGACAAGGTGAAAGCAAAGAAGAAAATCTTCCACTCCTGGGTCCCCAAGAGTCTTTCTCATTTTTTCTAAAGTTGGTAGCTAAGAGCCAGTCAGCCAACTTGTGCCCTCCAATGATCTCTAGATGCTAAAAAATGTGTTCTAACAGCCTGTGATACTGGGTACACTTAGGGATGGGGGTTGAGGCCTCTACTAGCCCAGCCCCCAACCTTCTTCTATCAGTTGCATTGTGGGAGCTGGAACAAGGTTCCCGGGTTCGCCCCACCTCAGTAAACGCAGACCCTTGTGACCCTGAAACTGTTGAGCAAACACACAGTGAAATAACCCAATGCTCTATTAAAGGCTGGGGTTTAAAGGTCGGCTTTGTGCTTATCTGCTGCAAGCCTAGTTCACTCCCTAGATGACTCTCAAGGTTGTTTAGCACTTGCAATATGGACTGAGAGGATGAGCATTTCCTTTCAGAGTGGGTAGCTATTTGCTTTGCAAGGAGCTGTCATTGCCAAGAGGAAAAGAGCAGGTCAGGAGCGGACAGAAGACGAATGGAGGTCCCCGGACAAGGAATGCTTCCTCCTGACTTTGACTTAGAAAGCTCAAGGTACATACGGTACATGTGGCAGCTTCTGACTTTCAGCTCTTTCCTGTGAAAATCCGAAAATTTCGGACCAAAACGATTTGGTAATTTAAACTCCGTCAGCAGATACATAGTGAGTAATTAAAGGACAGATTTGTCAAAGCTCCTATCTGTCATGAAGAAACCGTTTATGGAATTTTGAGCTGGCAGGTCACTTCTCCTCTAACGAAAGCTGGGTCTGGGGAGCCAAATTTTAAAAAGTTACGTTAAGAATTTTTATTGGAATTGAAAGGAAAAAAATGTGCCTAATTTTTAAAACATGTTACTGCAAATGTAGCATGCCATCATAATGTACATTTATGAATTGACTACAGTGAGTAAAGAGAGAGTCACACGAATAAGGAGCTGCTGCTGAACATGGTCTACACGTCCATGGCACTTTAAGATTGCAACATTTTGTTTGGTGACCTTCATACCAGTTGCCTGCATGCACCTTAATCTCTCTCTCTCTCTCTCTCTCAAAAAAGCTGAGCCTGCTGTAGATTGGTCAGTTGTTTCTGTTTTTGTTTTTTAATCTAGTTTTTCATTTACCTACTGCTTTATTATGCCTGATTTAATTTGTACAAAAGGATGAAGTTCATTATTACAGAACACAGAAACCCATCTCTGAGTTTTTAGGAAAAATGAGTGCAGGGCTGGCATGACTGAGACTGAAAGACCTCCATGAGAAATCAGGTGGTACACTTTTAAGAGTAAAAGTAAAGAATGCTGCAGAAAAATTGTAGACTGTGTACACAAAGGCACAAAGGTAAGAGTGTAAAATAACTTTTTGTAAGAAAGTAATTTTCAGACTGAAACTTAAAACTCAAAGTTTAAGGCAGAGTAAATGTTGGGACAAGTCAGCTTTTGTGAGGGTTGCCAATCTGGAAATACGGGGTCTGACGTAGATCTTGCTGTCCGGGTACCCACCCCTCTGCAGGAATCACTTTTTGAGTATCCCCTCTTTATTTCTCAAGAATGAATGCAAAGACTATTTGGACTATGAGTAAATATTGCAAGGTCTCTGAGCTGCAGTTGTACAGTATATCCATGGAAGTTATTTCTTAAAGAATTAGACAAAATTTTTAATTGTGTAAGTAAGAATACTAAATACTAAGTTGTGATGCTTTGTTCAAAGAGGTCTAGTTGCCTCCCTCCCTCCCTTCCTTCCTTCCCTCCCTCCCTGCTTCCTTCCTTTCCTCCCTTCCTCCTCTTTCCTTCCTAAGTAACTACCTAGCTAGCTAATTCTCCTCCCTCCTTCTTTCTTCCCTCCCTCTCTCCTCCTCCCTTCCTTCCTTTGCTCAGTTATTCTTCTGATGTCTGTCTTATTTCAACCTCTATAATCAATAGTTTTGAATCAAAGCAGTTAGTGCAACTAAGAACCAAAAAGCCAAGTTAGTATCTTTTTTTTAACCTCCTATTTTTCATCCAAACTTAATCTTCTCTTTTTCCACATTTTTACAGTTATTACTAAAACCAGCATTTATGCAAAAAATCTCAGCCTCATTTGACTTAAGATATTCTCATATATAAATATAAATATAAATGTATATGTGTGTATATATATATGTGTTATTTAACTGACCAATGTCTTAAATTTCTTAAAATGGCTAGCCCGTTTTGAAAAATCTTTACTTACTTCTCTGAAATAAATGTGAATACAATGTGAAAATAGTAATAATAAATACTAATAATAAAATGTGAAAATAAACGTGAAATAAATGTGTGTTTTCTGCAGCACGCAGAAAACCATTAACCTGACTCAGTTTTCAGGAGAGAACATAAGACATTCCGTTGCAAACTACAGCTGTTGGACGAAACGTTCGTCTATTCATAATCAGGGAGAACAATTGAGTTACTTTCCCTGCTGAGCTAAAATATAGTACTGCTATCCTTTCTCTGGTGGTGTTCTCCACCATGAGTTACTGGGTCCTGGGAGTTTCCTGTCAAAAAGCCCATTTCTATCAATTGGCCATTGCACGTTCCTGGGAATGGGTGCTGTGGCATTGGTGTGACATGCTCAATTCTAATGTGAGAGTGGCCTGCCTTTATCTCAGAAATGGGTCGTGCATATGTGAACCCATGAAAACAGCGGGGATGAGGTTTAAAGCAAAGAAAATCCATCATACTAGTATACAGCGTTCACCATATCTCTACTAAACCGTGTGTGTAGGTAGCTTATATTGGAGAGTGTGAAATCATCATTTCTACAGGACTTTTTGGTTCCCTGTTGCCCTTTTCCTTTGCTTTTCACTGACTGGCTTTGCAGCCAGTGATTTGTTGCTCCTGTAGCCAGCCGTGTGCCTTCCCATCATTCCCCCTCTGCCAAATTCAGAACCTGCCTTGACCTTCAAACTCAGGCCATACCTGCTTTGACTTCCTTCTGTCTTACTTTTGTCCTTGACCTTCTTTTGGCTGGTTTGTTCACCATTCTCTAAATTCATACCTCCCTGGCCTGTCTTTGTGTGGGCTCCTCTGTCATTTATTTTTAACTGGTGGCACATCATCCTTCACTGTCATCTGCTAGCTTGCATTCTCCTTCCCTCTGAAAGCCAGCTGCAGGACTGTTCTTCTCTGAAAGGACCTTTAAATATTAGATTTTTGTACTCTGGGCTTGTTAACTCTTGACCATTTCAACATATATTTAGTCAGACAACGTGAAATTGTCGTAAACGTTCAAGGACCAAGATTTTTATTTTTTATAAGTTTTGTATGCTCATGACCAGTGGGTGCGTAATGGGGTGTATCTCAGTTCAGGAAATGAACTTCCAGGTTGTGGTCCTGGCAAGATGGGGTGTAAGTAAACGAGTCTATTTTATTTTTATTTATTTATTTATTTATTTATTTATTTTTAATTTTTTAAATGTTTGTTTATTTTTGAGAGACAGAGAGAGCACGAGCGGGGGAGGGGCAGAGACAGAGGGAGGCACGGAATCTGAAGCAAGGTCCAGGCTCTGAGTTGTCAGCACAGAGCCCGAGGCGGGGCTCAAACTCATGAACCAAACCATGAGATCAGACCTGAGCCGAAGTTGGACACCCAACCGACTGAGCCACCCAGATGCCCCAACATGTCTCTTTTAATAAGGACATATATATTAAGGCTGCTCCCACATCTGATGAAACAAACCAGGGAAAGACCTGCTTATCTGTGTATTTTAGCTTTCCTACTTGATAGCATTTTTCTCTGAAAATTATATAGTCATCTCAGGTGGTCATTAATGTTATCAATGTTGTAAAGTTCCATTTTGTTGTACCTTTTTTTGCTAGTATTGCCTTTGTCAGAATCGAGCAATAATTATTTATTTTGCTGGAGACTCTTTTGCTATCCTGACCATGTTTAAATGCACAATTCAGTGGTATTAAGTGCATTTATACTGTGCAACTATCACCACCGTCCGTCATCAGAACTTTTCATCTTGCAAAACTGAAAGGTTATACCCGTTGAATAATAACTCCCCGTATCCCCTCCTGCCAGCCCCTGGCAACCCACATCCTACTTTGTGTCCCTGTGAATTCAGCTACTCTTAAGTACTTCATATAAATGGAATCATGTGGTGTTTGTCTTTTTGTGACTGGCTTGTTTCAGTTAGCATAATGTTGTGAAGGTTCATCCATCTTGTACCATGTGTCAGAATTTCCTTCCTACTTAAGGCTAAATAACATTCAACCAGCAAACGCTTTTTAAAGAACTTTGCAACAGCATTTTGACCCCTGACTTGTGTTTATTTGTAGTTATGCTGATTATTTCATACATGCAAGTATTTTTTAAATAGGTGTTAGGTTATACCCTTGTTTTTATTGATGATCATTGAAATTAGATTGTGACAGTGTTAATTTGATTTTCCTTAAATTCTCAAAAGTCCTAAGGTGTTCACAATTAATAATAGTTTCATATTTTATTACATATAGGAGAAGATATATCTTTGATATTTTCTTACCTCGAAAGAGAGAAAACTTTTATAAGCAAACATTGCTATTTTCATCACCAAAATGTAGATTATATTAATCACTTCTCAGAATTAGACACATTTTAGGCATTTATAAACATTAAAAATAATTTAAAATATGCAATAATATTTTTCATCATTAGATTAATCATATTACAGAACGTTTGGAGAATGCGAATTAGAAAAATCACTTATAGTTCCATCTCCCAAATATAACTTAGAATTCTAGTGTCTTTGACCTACACATATTTTGATTACATGGCTTTCATTGTGTTATGTTATTTATACATGCCACTAAAACTTTAAACAAGAAAAAGTTGCACAAAAAAATATGAACACTTGTTTGAACTCAAAAGCACATTGGGAAGCACTATGAGGAAAGCACAGTTCACATGTGTTTTGACATCAGCGTTCTGCTGGTCCATGTGATTAGGGATGATGGGGTGGGCCTCAGGCATTCTCTGGTGAGTTCACCAGAGCGGGTAGGAGCCAGGTTGAAATTGGCCATATTTATGGAAAACGCCATCTGTCACTGGGAAGAAAGAAAGAAATAGGGAGAAGCAGAGTTGAGAGATGGAGGTGCTGTGGGCATCTTGGCAGCCTGATTCGCGCAATTACTCACGGTCTGAGGATGCCTCAGATTCCTTCCACTAAAGCTCCTCTTTTGATTAGGTCTTGAAAATTGGGGTTCTAATTCTCATCAGTGAAAGAGACCTGACTAATCTGTCTTGCCTTTGACTTATTTATGTCCTGTTTGGGTCATCTGAATGATTTACTAGCTTGATACTCTTCAAGCTGATACTACTACTCTTCCGTGGAGTTTCACCCAGCAAGCAAGCAGGTATAGTTTCCCCTATGGCTTTGTGACTGGCATTCAGTAGGTACTTAATAAATGCTTACTGAATTAAGTAGTCTTGGTGACAAATACTCTCTTTCTTTGAAACCTGTAGCAGTCTTGTTGGGCAGCAAGAACCAACTCTTTGTCTCTTTGTAGTTCAAAATCCTGTGATACCATTTAGGAGACAACTGAAATATGAATCCTTCTTTCCACTCCCCTTGCCATTTACAGAGCACTAATCACTGACACGTTCTAATGGCTTTCATTGGTGATTTATCACCCAATCCCTGCCCATCCTTTACCCTCCAGAACTCAGTCCTTAGAGTGTTGGTGTTTAGCGCTTTAAATTTACATTAAGGGGGACCACCACCATTCATCCTAAGAAGGGGGTTTTGTGTTACCGATTATACACAGGATAAGTAGAAGTAAAGTGGAAGAAATAAAGATAACCCTGTGTCATAATGGTTATATAAGTGAAAAATGACAGCTGGTAATTGAACTTAAAATTAATGTATTAACAGGACAAGGTAAAACAAAACACATTCCCGCCAGGATTAAACTTTCCCCATTACTGCAAAGAAAGCCATGGCAGGAGAAAGCTCTCTCCCTAGGTTTACTAAAGTTCACTTAGACCGGTCTGATTTGTTGAGATCATTTTAAGTTCAGGAGTTCAATGTGTGTGTGTGTGTGTGTGTGTGTGTGTGTGTGTGTGTGTTGTTTTCTCTTTATTTAATGGTTAAACCTAGTTAATTGTTACAGAATGGCAGATTGTAAAGAATATTCAATAATATGTAAAATGCATCAGTGGGTTTTTCTCAGGGTAATGTATTATAATTTATAGCATTCTTTAAATGCTTCAGATTTTTTTTCTTGATTGAATTTAAAAAACATAGTTAATTGAAGTTCTATTGATTTGAGTTGAAAAGTAATTGGAATGGGGATGCTATTCTTCCTAATTTTATAATTAAAATATATGTTGCTGAAAAGTTTTCATTTACCTCTGTTTTAAAATTATTTGATTTCTTATAAAAGGAGAGGCAACATTTGCACAATCGTGTTTCCTATGATCACGGGAGACTGGAATGTTGCAAAAAATACTTTGCAAGGAGAACAATGGTATCAGGCATTTGCAGGAAGCCTGAAACGCAGTATATATTGAACTGTTCCTTATTCCCTTTGGGAAGGTAGGGGCGTAATTAATACTATTTAACATTATTACTTATTATTTATTTACTTCTAATTACTTGTAAGTTCTTTTAACTTACTTACAATACTTATTATTTACTTATGATAATATTATGCAGTGATGACCCAAAACATCCACTGTACCACTAGACTATTTTATAAGTCAAAGAAATACCACCATTAAGACCTCAGACTTGGAATAAGATCAGAGGGGAGGGAAATGGTGGAGGGATGGAAGTGAAGAAGGAGACTCTATCTATGAACTCTGGGTTACCCCAAGTGTGACTGCTCCTTCATGGCCTTAAAAATTCATACTGTTCAGGAAATTCTGACATATAGTCAAGGGACGCTTCAGTAAAACAGTCTGGGACAATCCGTTTAATCTTTCAATGTTAATCTATTTGTCAGATTAGATACCAAAAATCCCCTATCTTTCTCCCCAAAATATCCTTTTTCTTTTGAATGTAGGCAAATCTCACTGACTGGAATATTAGCTCCCTGAGGGAAGAGCTACAGAAGATGGGCTTGTAAAGAAATATACCTGCTTTCTAGGAATTTAACTTCCTGTTGGGTAAGATTAAAAAAATAAAAAACCACATCTATAAAGATAACTAAAAACTTCAAACAGTGTGTTTCAAGTATATAGGGATTGGCAGAGTCTATCAATTTGTTTAAACGTGTTTAAACTCCATGAAGTAGTTTAAAGAATGGGCTCATTCTCTGTGTTCCTGGGTCCAGACCAGGGCCTGGCACATGGCAGCTATACAAAGCAATAAATATTTGTTGTTGTTAATGATGTTGATGTAAATAGAGGTTTAAAACTCTACGGTCAAAGTTTGGAAAATTCCAGATTAAACAAGGTGAAAAAGTCTACTTAGTCTTTAATACGCAAAAGTACGTTGTGGATTTCCAAGAGGGTTATTACAGCACATTTGATTAGGGGACTCTTTAGAATTGTGGGACAGCTCACAGGATTTGCTTCATTGTAACACACTGGGAAATTCTGGCAAAAACAAGAAACGCTTTAACGGTGATAAATTTTCTGTAAGACCACACAAAGAGAGGCTCCAGATTTAAGTGAATAATAAGAAGTTCAAAATAGGTCAGCCAGGTTTCATTCCTTCTGGAAGACTATAGAGGAGAATCTGTTTGCTTGCTTTTTCTTTCGGGTGCTCAAATTCATTGACTGATGGTGCTGCCATCACTCTGACCTCTGCTTCTGTCTTTTTTCATCTCCTTCTCTTGACTCTCCCGCCTCTTTCCCTTATAAGGACCCCTGTGACTATATTGGGCCCATCCAGATTTTGCAGGACAAGGTCTCCATCTCAAGATCTTTACCTTAATCACATCTGTAAAGTTCCTTTAGTCATGTAATGTAACAAATTCCCAGGTTCCAGGATGAGGATGTGGACATTTCTGGGGACCATTATTCAGCCTCCCACACCCACAATATTTCCTCTAACCCCAGAGAATACCCAGTAAATATCTGCTGAATATCACTGAGAGATTGGATGAAAGAGTTTTAGTAAACCCCCTGAATTATGCTGATAAAGAATAAATGGACTTCTGATACCATCATTGCAGTAGCTTTGCAGGAGTTTTCAAGAGTATAGGGGTTTTTTTTTGAGAAAAGTCTTTCCATGGTGGAGAGTGTTGTGAAATGATAATTTAGCAGAGGCAAAATGCATTTCTGCAGAAACACACATCCTCCCCTCAATAATCACTCAGGATGCTGACTTTCCCCCCAGACCTGCTTCCTATGTTGGGATTGTTTTATTGTGGCCAGACTTTGAGTGGGAAGAAAGTGGAGGTTGGCAGAGTTAAATGGGAAAAGGCCAGAGTCGAAAGAGTAAAGAAAGAATTAGCCCGAGCTGATGGAGAGATGGCTTCTAGGATGATTCCTTTTAAAATCTAAGGTGGTTTATGAGATATCCACTCCACCATTTCCCTCTGAGATTGTGCCGTAAAATGAGAGGGATACAAAAGGCGGACTTCTTTATTTCCTTAGGAGGTTATGTCCAATGGGTCCAGCTTCTTGTTTTTCTTCTCAATCATTGTTTTGTTCTCATTCTTTACAAAATAAATTTCATTCTGATGTTTACTTTAGAAAATAAAGATTAACTACTCTAATATTCAGAGATAGCCACTGCAACATTTTGCCATATTCTTACCCAATTTGTTTTCTCTGTATATATTATTATGTTACAGAATCAGGACCATAGTCTAGGTATAGTTTTATATCTTACCTGTGTTCACTTGACAGGGAGCATTTTCTCAATGGCATTAAATATTCTTCAAAACATGATTATTTAATGACTGTATAATGTTGGACTTTTTGGATGTACAACTATAGCTGAATGTTCATGCTTTCTCTTGGAAAAAATGATGTAGCCTTGCATTTCATCTTTTGCCATTTTCTTTCTTGCTTCTACATAATAGTAGATGCAATCAAAGGATGTGAACATGTTTATAGTTCTTCTCAGATGTGGCCAAAGGTATTAATTTACACTTATACTGGCAGTATATCAGTCTCAGTTTCTGTCTCTCCTCACACTTGGTAGAATTAAGCATCAGTCATTAAAAATTTTTTTCAGCACTTATTGGACATTTATAGTAATTCTTATATAACATGTTCATCTATATTCCTTGCCCATTTATCAATGAGGTGTTAATATTTTGCTTATGCACTGTGTTAAACTCTTTATATGTCCTATCTCTGGAAATTATTTTCCTAGTTGGGTGTTTGCCTTTTAATTTGAAGTATTGTACTAATACATGACTTTTTTCATGTTTAATTACTGCAGCCAAATATGTTACTGCTTTCTGACGTATGGTTGGAAATTCTTTGTTTGGCCCAATATGTAATAAATAACCACCTAGATTTTTCATAATCCTTTATGACTTTATTTTTTACCTTAATATGTAATTCATCCATAATTTAGTTTGACATATTATATGAGGTAGAAATATAATTTTTAACTATTCAAGTAGTTATTCCAACACCATTTACTGAATAATCCCTTCTTTCTCCATTGAGTTGTGATTAAATCTATCTCTGATTAAATTGGCAAATACATTTCTGTATCTGGGCCATCCATTCTTTTTATTTTATTTTTTTACAATCTGTTGATTATTATAGGGGAATCATATTATATTTTCTATAACACATATCCATTTCTGATATGGCAAACCCTAACCCCTTCATTATTTTGTTTTAAATGTGCCTTAGCAATTATCATCTGAGCATTCTTCAAGGCAAATGTTGGAATTAATTTTTGATTATAAAAATCCTGGTGTATTCTGCATAGAATTATATACAAACTATGAATTATTTTGAAGGATTTTGTATCTTTACAATTTTCAATCATTTCACAATATGCCTCGGTTTTTTCAAGTCTTATTTGACGTGATAAAAAAATTATTTCTTCATATAAGTCCTGCATATTTTTGAAGGTTATTCTTGAGCATTATATACTTTTTATTTAGCTATATTTGGGATGTTAGGTATTGTTTTCTAATTGGTAATTACTGTTATATGAAAGATCAGTTTTTATATTTTGTTTTTTATTCTATTTATTATTTTTTACCTAGTTCTTTTTAGTTTCCCTAGTAAACAATCATGTTATACCAAATAATGATTCTATTACCTTTCTAAAGAGCATACTTCATATTTCAGAATTACATCTTATGGTATAAACTAGAATTTCCACAGCAGTGTTAAATATACTTAATTGTATTTATTCTTATCTTGTTTCTGATTTTCTTTCTGATGGGTTTTTCCAACCATGTTAAGTGATTTTATTGCATTCCTAATAAGCTGCAAGTATTTTTTTAATCAAAAGGGGTTTTGAAATGTTGTAAAATGCCTTAAGATTTATTTTTGGTAGGTTATCCTTTATATGAAAACATAACACAGAAGCCAGAATATAGGATTTATGGCCAGACAGACATGAGCTCAAATTACATATCTTCCTCTTAGAAGTATATAACACTGAGTAAGTTATTTGTCTTCTTCCAATTACAGTTTTTTATCCTGTAATATGAGGATAATAATATAAATATCTTGTAAGGATATTGTGAGTATCCAATGAGAATTGTTTGCATTTCACCAGACTTGATATAGAGTATCATATTAAAAAAATTATTGTGTAATTTTTGCCTTTGATCTATTAAAATGATATACTATAATCACAAATTTCCTAATATTTAATCATCTTTTTGTTCTTGGAGTAAAGCCTAGTTGGTCACGATGAAATGTTTTCATAACTCATTGCTGTATTCAATATTTGTTGTTTATTGCATCAATTTGCATGAGCTGGTCTTACGTTGAATTTTTATGTTGTCTTGTTAGTTTTTACATCAAAATGATGCTTAACTTCATAATGTGATTGGGAAGTTTTTATTTTTTTCTGTGCTGTGAACAGAAAAAAAAATGTAATGGGAATTCTATTTCTCTTGAGAATTTTAAAGAAGTTTCCTGTGGAATTTTCTATGCCTGGATTATTTTTTGAACGAGATAATGCTTTTATAACTTTTTAAGATTTTTTTTCTGTTTGTTGGTGTCTGTTTCTCTCCTTATTTGTTCTATTCAACGTGTCTGTTTCTGCTTGTGTTGATCTTGGTAATTCACATTGTACGTAAACATTGTCCTTGTGTTAGTATTTTTAAAATAATAAGCATGGGATTGAACACAGTATTCTCTTACAATTTCTAAGATTTTTTATATCTGTGCTTCTCTCTCTTTTTCCTGGCTTACTGTATAATTCTGAGGTTTATCTGACTTATTTTAAAGAACTACCTCTTGGGTTTATTTATCCTACTGTCTTAGTGCCTCTCACTTCTGTAACATGATATGGTAGTCATTAGACCCTAGTTTTTATATACTGTTAACTCTGCCACCTCGAAAGTAGTCATTGGTAGTCAGAGATCATTTGGGCGCCTCAAAGGTCACCCTTAAGAAAGGAGCTGGTGTCGTTCCAAGGCTGTGAGCTATTAGGGACCAGTCTGCCTGGGTTCACATCCCAGCTCTGGCACTGACAACCCATGTAATCTCCAGCAAGTTCCTCAGATGTTGTATGTTATAGTTTTGTCATCAGCATGTGAGGATATGAAGCTCTGAAAACAGTGTCTGGCATGTAGGAAGTAGCTTTTAGCTACCTTCAATTTTATATTTGATAATCAACACCGCTGCTGTTCTCAACGTTACGGTTTATAGATACCGTTGTAAGTGGAAAATTCTAAGACAAGTGGAACATTAAAGTATTCTTTTGCTTTAAGTTTCTTTTTATTTTTCTTGAGAGAAAAGATAGAGTGCAAGTGGGGAAGGGCAGAGAGAATGGGAGAGACAATCCCAAGCAGGCTGCACGCTGTCAAGCACAGAGCCAGCCCAGTGCGGGGCTCGAACTCGCTGACTGTGAGATCATGACCTGAACCAAAATCAAGAGTGGGATGCCTAACCGACTGAGCCACCCAGGTGCCCCTAACATTAAAGTATTCTTATTTGTGATGTTTGTAAGGGTGTCCAGCCTTTAGAAGAACCAGACACTCTCATTAAAAGATACTCCAGGTATTAGAAGAAAAAAAAAAAAAAACCAGACTGTGAAGTTACAGTTAATCTGTTCAAAATCCACATTGGTAGAAACGCAGGGGTTCCTCACATGCTTCTCCCATCTGTGTGGGTCCTCACATATCTGCTGATAGCTGTATTCCAAAAGTCAGAGATAAAGGTGTTTTCTTGAGGAAGCCAGCGATTTTCAGGAATGGCTTAAGTATTATTATTTGGGGAGGGGTGGCAAGGGTATCTTAATTAGGCTGTTTGTTTGGAGAGGGTTCTGTAATGATGGAAAATATGCATGTTTTTTTCTGCCCAGTATGTGAAGGGCGCACCTAATCGTAGCAGCAGCAGGGGCAAAGGGTAGATGTGCTCTCTGACAGTCATGTCACGTAGGCAAGTGAGGCGCTAAATTACAAACAGGCGATTCCATTGGGTGTGTGTGTGTGTGTGTGTGTGTGTGTGTGTGTGTGTATCATGCTGTGCTTCACATTTATTGCCTTCATTGATTCCATGATCTTCTCTTGGAGTGCTGTGCCTCCTAGAATACTTTCTTAACCTTTGCTGCTTGCAACATCTTCCTGTACCTCCCCAAAGGGAGAGGCCTTCCTCACTGTGCCTCCATTGCTTTTGGGGTAAAGTTCAAACTTCATAGCAGGCACAGAGAAGGCCTCTCCATACCCATATCCTCCCACCATTCTTCACCAGGCCTCACGGTGTTAACCATTGTGGCAGGCAGAAGTCTCAGATGCCCCCCCCCAGAGGGCCCACTTCCTGCTGTGCATGCCCTCTTTGATCCCTGCTCTTTGCTGGGGACAGGACCTGTGAATATGATGGGACTGTCACTCTTTTGACCACATAAGACTCTATCTTAGCAGAGAGTCTTCTGCCGGCCTTGAAGAAGCAAACTGTGGTATTGTGGAGAGGGCCACATGGCAGAGGATGGCAGGTGCCTTTAGGGACTGAGAGCAGCCCCCAGCTGGCGGCCATCAGGAAAAGGTGGCCCTTGGTCCTGCAATCCAGGGAGCTGAATTCTCCCAACAACCAGGGAGCTTGGAAGGGAACCTTGAGCTTCAGATGACTTTGTAGTGCCAGCAACACCTTGATTTCAGCCTGATGAGATCCTGAGCAAAGGGCCAAGCTGACCTAAGCCATGGGACTGACCCATGGAAACTGTCAGATGATAAATATTGTTGTTTTAAGGTGTCAAGTGTGTGGTAATTTGCTGTGCAGCTATAGCAAAGCAATGCAATTAGCCAGTTATTGCCTTCTACTCATCACCCATTTCCTTTGGTGCCACCATGTCCATGTGTCCCCATCCAGGGCTAAGTTACCATCCCTCTGGCCTCCCCGAAATTGTCGTCCTGTTCTGTGTGGGAGAACATGATTTTTTAAATTCTGAAATCGTACTCTTGATATGGTCTTTGTCTCTTTGGATTACTTTTATCCATAAATCTATTTCCAGCATCATATTCTGTTTTTATATTCTGTTAAATGAATGTGAGTGCAAATATGTTATGAATTAGTTATTTTGCATTCTTCAAAACTCACTATATCCAAATACGTATCTGAAAGAGTGAATTCATTGTCAAATTTAGACTAGGGGTCTTGGAACGAGCATGAATTAAGCTGCGTGAGAACTACAGGGTGGTAAGCTATGAGGATTCACCCTTGGCCCTCTCAAGATACTAGTTTTTTATCAATAATGTTGGTGAGGATATAGATTGCATATTTATCAAAGTTGTGGTTGACATGAAGCCTGGAAGCATGGAAAATGCTTTGAGTAACAGAATTAGCATCCAAAAGGACCATTTCAGGTCGGTTTGACAGGCCAACTCTAGCAAGATGAACTTTAAGGCATTAAGGTGTAAAAAGCCCTACAGTTAAGGGGGGAAAATCAATCTAGAATCTAAGGATAGGGTAGGTAAGACAGACAACATATGCAAAAATATTTAGATTAGATGTTTACAAGTGAATATAAATCAGTGGTATATCAAGGCTTGAAGCTGAGCTTATTTGAATCATCAAGTTAATTTTAGATTCTATTAATTGAACTGCTGTGTCTAGAACAAGAAGAATAGTCCTCCTCTGCTCCACGTGAGTCACCCCTAGAGGGTGGGGTAGTTTTGGGTACCTCTTTTAATGGAGTCATAGACAAACTGGAATTTCTCCACTGGGCAGGGACCAGATGAGTGAGCAGATTTTAGTATGTGAGTACAATATTGTGGAATAATCTGAGTTGTGGATATTTTGTCCGTGAAAGAAAAGGCATCGAAGGATTAGACTTCCTTTCTATAACCTTGGTGAATGGAAATTATGGGGAAATAGATTTTTTATTTTATTAAAGAAGTAATTACTGACATGTACTTAACAAAATAGACTTAGTGGCCTTTGGGAGCTGTTGGGCTCATTGTCCCGGAGCTGTACGAATAAAGGCTAGCAGATTTGCGAAGAGGTCTTTTGAATACAATGTCACAGTGAGACAATGATGGACCAAAAGAGACCAAAACATATAGAGGCAAGAAAATGTCATTAAAGGTAAAGAGTATAGAAACTTATGTGTGTGGTTTCATACAATAGGCGGTAACGCAGCATAATTCCAGGCAGAGGATCGGGTCCCCCAGGTTGCCCAAAGTTCCCCAAGAGTCAGTATCCACCCCTTAATTAGGCCACCCATGTGGAATGCAGATTCCTCTAGGTGTGAGAAACTGCCTGTAGCAGATGCTGGTCTTGTCCCACCCAGATCCCCTTCACTGGCGAGTGCACCCATGCTCCAGCTGCTGTGGCTGTTGGCCGCCAGCCTCTCACATCTGCACCCTCCCCTTTAAAATTGCCCTTGATTGATGCTGTCTGCCTTATCCAAAGACGCCTGGGGGGTTACAGCACCCATCCCTGGGGGATGGCCAATCACCGGCTGATGCAGAGATATGGGGGCTTAGTCCCCCTGTCTCTGTGCAGGACAACCTCTGAGGAGCAATCTACACTCCTGGTGGGATCAGGCTAGACTTTTCCTGGCATCACATCTCCGTTGTCTTCCCCTCTACCCTCTCATGCCTCCTGTGCTCCCTCATACATTTCCACTAAGAGCCCTGACTTGTGCAGGAATTGTCATCTCAAGGTTTGCTTCTAAGGTTCCTTATCTGAGACACTACCTTTGCCTTTTAAAAAAAAATACATTTATTTATTTATTGAGAGAGAGCACACGTGGGGATAAGGGGAGAGAGAGAGGGAAAGAGGTAGAAACAAGACTTGAGCTCACCCAACACAGAGCTTGAACTTATGAACCATGAGATCATGACCCGAGCCACTCAGGTGCCCCTACCTTTGCCTTTCTTTGGGCATTTATAACTTCTTGCCCCTCTGCTTATAGGAGGTTCTGTCTTTTCATCTACCCTCTTACTCAGTGCTCATAACTGGGCCAAGATATCATCCTCTGTGTTTATATTATGGGACTAGGTGAAGAGAAGGTCATTTTGCCAGAAGCACACCCAGCAGGCTCACGCTTTCTGGCATGTCTGAGGACCTCTCCAGCAACACTGGAAGAGATGCCCTCTGAGAGGCCATCCCCCCGAGCATCAATGATTCTATGGTTCTCACAATACCACTTCATCCCTCAAAGTACACAACGTGCGCGTGTACACACACACACACACACACACACACACACACTTCATGCACACAACTTCCTTTGTTTCTTCTCTCACAATGGCGATGCCACCTGACCCTCTCTTGGAGATGAAAAGACCGGAGGCTTTCCCTGTGGGGCATCAGTGTTCCAGCACTTGTCAGATTAGACAAACGTGAAGACCAGTTGGTGTCCATGTCCTTTTCCCCTTTTAGCTGCCTTATGTTTCTGCTCCTTTGCGCTTCTTTCCAAACATCCTGCTGGGAATGAGCACCTGGCAATCACCAGCCATGTGAGGTGGCTTGTGGGAGAAGAGGAGGAAGAACTTGGTGTGGGGAAAAGAGGCTTGGTTTGGGGTCTAGATTGACGTGCTCAATTCGTGGCTCTGGATTTCTGCTGGACAGCTATGTAACCTTCAAGTCACTTAACCTTTTTAATCTCAATTTCCTCGTGTATGAAATGAGTGGAATGGGCTTGCCCTACCTGACAGGCTCATGAAGACCAAGTGAGACAGGGCATCCTATGAAAGTATATAGCCGTTGACAGACATGAGATATTATTCAGATACTATTTTAAAATGCACTACTCCTTATTGGCGTGCCTGGGTGGCTCAGTCAATTAAAGCATCCGACTCTTGATTTCAGCTCAGGTCATGATCTTGCATTTCATGAGTTTGGGCCCCATGTCAGGCTCTGCTCTGTCAGCACAGAGCCTGCTTGGGATTCTCTCTCTCTCTCCCTCTCTGTGCACCTCTTTCTGTGCTTGTGTGCTCTCTCTCAAAATAAATAAGTAAACACGAAAAGAAAAGAAAACAAAAGAGAAGAAAAGAAAACAAAAGAGAAGAAAAGAAAACAAAAGAGAAGAAAAGAAAAAAGAAAGCTCTCCTTAAGAGCTTGCAAAATAGTAGGAGAACTGAGGTGCTGAGGCACAGACACACATAAAAACTATTTAAGGTGGAGACGGTCCATGTCACCAGGGAGGGACACAGTTGTATAGGTGAACTCATTGTTCTTTGGGAACATTTGTTCTTTGGGCCCAAACATTTGTTCATCTTCTTCCTTGGATTTCCTTTCTGGCTTGGGGTTTGTAAACAGCAGGACCTTTGCATAAAAACAGGGAAGTAACAAAAATCTGTTACCCCTTTTTATGCTTAAGTGAGAAAAGAGACTAGACCATATATATATATATATATATATATATATATATATACACATATATATATATATATATATATATATACAATTGATGCAGAGGCAAAATAATCTTTTTAGAATCAATACTTCTCTTTTTTTTCTTTTTAAAAAAATTGTCTTAATGTTTATTTTTGAGAGAGAGAGACAGAGCATGAGCAGGGGAGGGGCAGAGAGCGAGGGAGACACAGCCTCCAAAGCAGGCTCCAGGATCCAAGCTGTCAGCACAGAGCCCGACGTGGGGCTCAGACTCACAGACCGTGAGATCATGACCTGAGCCGAAGTCAGACACTCAACCGACTGAGCCACCCAGGCGCCCCAGAATCAATACTTTTCAATGACACTTAAGAATGCCTGTTTTCCAATGGATCTTATACATCAGCCAGATCGCTGAGCTGGAAATGCTTCCACATGTATCTCTTTGTAGGAAACGATCGGCTGATTTTTTTTATCATAGCGACAGCAGGTCTACATTATTATTAATATACTTCCAGTGCTTAGAGAAGCTTGGAGAAGCTGGATAGAAATAGTTCGATACAGGTGATCTTCCAGGCCACCCGTCCTAGAGATGCCAGTGCTCCAGGCATAGTGTTGCAACCTCAGAATCAGTGCTCACAGGCAGTGCCAGAATGCAGAGACGTACGGGGGTTTCCTGACAACCTGAATTGGTATTATTTTTGACAGGCAGGCCCAGAGTGAACCTTCCGAAATAAATGAATAAATAAATACACACACACACACGTGCGTACACATACATGCATGTGCATATATGTATACATATAGATGTATATACATATATATGTCAAAAAATATATCCATATCTCTGTCTATATCTATATACAGATGTATACATAGTAGGTATGTAGAAACTATAGAAGAGCCACTCCAGATTCTTTGTCTGGGCCTCAGGACAGGTCGGCAGGACGGCGCCGTGTAGAAGTCAAGTCGCAGATCAAAGCTTGCCCTCTTGACTGCTGTGTGTTTATACACGGCATGATCCTGCCAACCTGTCCCTGAGGCCCAGAGAATCTCCAGGGGTGCTTCTATAGTCTCTACACCGCTGACAGTGTCAGGCTGTCCTTTCTGTGACTCAGTCTCCTGCGATTATTCTTCTATTCTTGTGTTTTCTTAGAAAAGCAGTAGCTCTTCTGATCTCCTTCGCATATTCCTTATTGTGGGGAAGGCGCGCTTCCCGTACTTACCCCCGGATATACGCCAACATTGTTATTCCGATAGTAGCCCTTTCTCTTCTTTTCCCTCAAACTGGGATCCTATTGTTGTCTGACTCACCCTGGGGTCTGTCTAACCCCCTTCTCAGTACATAAGTGTCATTTTTAATTCTGTTCTAGTCCTGGCTTTGTCCCCCCACTGCTTTTAAGGGCACATTTAAGGCTTATTATGTGTACCCTCATGTAGTTCTTTGATTTCTCTAGTCACTTAAGCTGCAATTAATTCCGACTTCTGTGAAAGAGAATTAATCATACTGGGGCATAATCATCTATCCTTCCTAAACAGCGTGGAGGGGCTGAGGAGGAGGAGTCCAGCAAAGCATGCTCGTATACGTACATTGCTGTGGGCATCGCTTCTGTTTCTGGGCCCACATCCCTCATTGTTTCCTCTCTTGCCCTTTCAATACTTTGGGGACTGATTTGTTTTAAGTTCTTGAGTGGTTGTGGCTAGGGCTGGGCCCTGCATTCCGGCCTCAGAGTATGGGAAGGTCTCGTTCCCCTTGGCTCCTTGTTGCAAACACACCAAGCTCTTCTCTTGTGCAAGGCGTATGCTGAACGTTTAGAGTTATCACGTTATGGAGAGAAGAAATGTTCGTCTTCATAGAGGCATGCTCATGTGTCTTGGGGTTTTGCTGTGGCTCGGTGCTACCTATTTCTGTCCTTTGTCTCCTGGACCTCATCCCGGCTCTAGGCACAGCTGACTAGCACCCTGCTCATTTCTCTACATTCGCTTCCTTCGACCTTTCTATTTATCTCCTCCTCTGTCCCTCTGCCCACACGTCTCCTGAATCCTTTGCCTCACTTTGCCTAAGTGGCATTAAAGGTTTTCTAGCATTCTGATTGTCTCTTCATCTTCCATCTACCCAGTGTCTTAACTTTACTTTTTGTAGTTCCAAACTTTGTTCTCTCTTCCTCCCTCTTTGCTTCCAGTGGCACCAGGCACCTAATCATCCAAGCTGGAAACCTCCAGGTCACTATTGACTTCTCCCTACCATCCGAGTTGATTTTCAATGAAATGCTGCTCCCATCCATCCCTATCCTGTAGCCCCTATCTCAGGCCTAGACTGTTCCAACATGTTGGCGTTGGTTTTCATTTGCTAAAAAGCAAATTTGAACGTGCCCCCCACCCCCCCGGCAATGGGTGTCTTTTTGATCGCTGAACTCTACACAATAAAATTCAGATGCACGACGTGACACCCATAGCTCTGCAGTGGCAGACCTTGGCCCCCTCTCCTACTACTGTCTGTCCCTCCCCACTACGTGTCAGACACACTAACTTCTCACTATTTTTGGAGGACGGTTTTCTGCCTTTTCCACATACCATCTTTTCTCCCTCAAAATGTCCTCGTTTTCTCTAGTTGGCAAAGATCTATTCTTTCAGAACTACCTTATAAAGTTTTCTGGATTTTCTCATGTTGAAGCTCCTTTGTATGTCAGCTGAGTGTTGTCTGTGTCTCTATCATGACATCTAACCCCATATTGAGGGTTAAAAAGAAAAGGAACTCTTTGCATTTGCAGAATAATTTATAGATGACAAAACTTTTTCACAGGCTTTCTCTCCATGGTGAGTTGGAAAAAGCAGAGATATGAAAGGGAGGTTGTGTTCAACAGCCCTTTGGTGTCTGTTCTATTTTGGTCATTTTTGATCCCCGGGTACTGTTATCTACACCTTTAGCAACAAGGAAAGTGTGTCAAACGTCCTGCCACTTAGGAGGATAAGAGCCTGGGCAGAGCACTTGGTGATGATGGCCAGCCAATCTGTTCTTGAAAGCGATAGTCTTGAATTAATGACAGAAGGACCCAGGGGAAATCTATAAGAACTCCGAGCTAGGAGTTTTTGCTAAGAACATTCTTTGTAAAACATTGAATTTTTAAGCACAAATTTAAGCTAAGAATGGCTCGACCTCCTTTCATCTTGCTTTTTATTTTAATCATGGAATTAGGCTTGCCTGGTTAATCAGTGCCCAAAGCAAAGATAACCTAGGGGCAGTTGGCACTAGATAATTCAGACACTAGCTACAGGTTAAACCAGAAAGGGGGTGGGGGCGGGTAGACTCGGAAAGCAGTTACTGGCTACTTAAGTATATAGTCATTGAATTTTAGAGCTTGAAGGATGTAGCCTCTAATTATAACTGAGGAACGAGGCCGGGGGAAGTCAAGCACCTGTCAAGACCCTCACCATTAATGGCTGTGAACTGTGTCTTATCCAGAATCCTTTCCCCACCTCGTTAATATATACGAAGGCACAAAATGGTCCTTGAGGGAAAATAACGCAGGATACACTGATACAGTTACTCATGAGATTGAGCCTTCATTTTGGGTAAATTAGGTGGATGATAACTTTAATAGAAGCCAAGAGTTTTTACTGGTTTATCTCATTGTGATCCTCACAAAAACCCTGTGAGATGATGTATTTGTATTCTGTTGCTGTGGTCAGGTCAGGTCAGGTCAGGTCTGCCCTTGTTGCAGTCAGAATTTAAAGATGAGTTCTATGGGACTAAAGTCAAGGGATCTGTATGTCTAGTTCCTTCTGGAGACTCTAAGGGGAGAAGCCAGTACCTTGCCTCTTCCAGCTTGTAGGGGCTGCCTGTTTCCTTGGCTTGCAGTTTCTTCCTCCACCTTCAAAACATGTCATGCAATCTCTTCTTCCCTCAGCATCTAACCCTCTCCTCCACCTCTGATTCCTCTTCATCCCCCTCACAAGGTCCTGTGCAATTATACTAGGCCCACCAAATAAGAAAGAAAAACAACACAATATACTGGGCCCACCAAATAATCCAACCTAATCTCTTCACTGTGAAATCCTTCATAACACTAGCAAAGTCCCTTTTGTCATATAAGATAACACATTTACAGGTTCCTGCAAGTGGGACATGGATGTATTTGGGGGGGGGCATTACTCAGCCCACCACAGAGAGGTTCTGTTCTACAGCTGAGGAAACTGAGGTACAGAGAGATGAAGAAACTTCCATAGGGTTAGGTAGTTACTGAGGAGCAGTCATTCATTCTTTACCACTATCTCTGGAACTTAGTTAGAAGAAATAAAAAATAAATGATATAACTGATCTCAAGGTAAATGTGACCTAGCATCATATTTTTAAGACCCCCCCCCAAAAGAAACTAAGCCTGTGGTCTCAATTATAAAATATAATCTATTATAAGAAAAACAAAGATTCTAAGCTTTTTTTGAAGGGTAACATTCTTTATAAGCTCAAGGTGATTCTTGGACTATAATAGGCCACCATCCAGACTTAGTCATCCTGCTAGCTGCTGTGAGCTGATATTTAAATTTTCAAAGCTTAAATCAGCTTCAATACATTTCTATCCATTGGTAGTGGGTGGCCACTCTAATGCAGTGAAGCTAACATTTTTGAACTTGACAGCATTTCTTTTTAATTTTTGAAGTCAGCTATTGTATTTCTCCTAATCTCTCCCTTCTCTCATTTGAGTGTCTCAGATTCAGATTTAGTTAGCCATTCATGTGAAATGGACTTTTGACATCCCAGTGTCTACATTAACTTCCCCTAAGAACTCTCTAGTATTTCCTTCTCATAAAGTATGGTCCCAAGGATTGCTTATGGTATTGCAGCTATATTCAACAGTCTTGTATACAGTTGAATGTTCCCCTTCTTAAACTGGAAAGTGTAACTCTGTAATCTTACACTTTTGACATAGAATTAATGGAAAGTTGGACAGGCCAGCCCATTTCCAGAAAGAAACTAATTTCAAGCTGTAGCTTGGCTGATAACCCACTTCAAGTCCAATGAAAGAAGCAAAATATTCCTTTACATTTTGATAATCTTCAGTGCTACATACTCAGGATTTGTGGAGTTAAGAAGGCCTGTCTTCCTTGGTTGGTCTTTTTCTTCTATATATATTTTACTTACCAATAGATTTATGCATTATAACATATATGTAGGCTATGAAACTTAATGATGAAATAAATCTCTCATTAAATCAATGTCCAACTTAGGAAGTAGGACATTACAATATGGTTAATATTGAACATGTAGCATTTTTAACTGTTCCTATCTCCTGCCTCCCTCCACTGAGGTGCACTGTTAGGAATTTTGTATTTATCAGTAAGGTTTTGGGGGGGATGTTGGTATTACGTGTGGGTATATCTCCCTAAGTAATACGTATCTTAAAATTTTGCTTGAAAAACACCTTTTTTCCTTGTCTGTGGGCTTTATAAAAATAGTTGCATGCCATATACATACTTTCCTGCAACTAGCTTTTTCATATATCCAGAATATAAAGCTAGAATTTGTTCATTTACCCCTGCTGTATGATACTATGTTGTGTGAATATACCACTTTATTTATTTGTACTTCTGTGGATGGACTTTTAGGTTATTTCCTGTTTAGGAGTTTATTCTGGTAATTTGCTGTTACAGACAATGCTGCTATGAATTTTATTGCACATTTTTTTTCAGTTCATGTGAGTAAGAGTTGCCCTACGAATAGAATTGCTGGGTCAGAAAATAAATGCACCTTTCTAGGTGATTCAAAATTATTTTTCAAAGTGGTTGAACCAATTGAAGCTCCCTTCAACAGTATGAGTTCTTATTGTTCCACATCCTTGACAACATTTAGTAATGTCAGGCTCTTAAATTTCTCCCACCTAAAATATATCTCATTGCAGTTCAAAAAACATTGCCATGATTTCTAATGAAGTTGAATGTCTTTTCATGTATTTATTTATCATTGATGCTTCCTTTTTGGTGAACTACTGTTCCTATCTTTCCCCATCTCTCTCTTAACTCATGGTAATTATAGGTGTGTGTGTGTGTGTGTGTGTGTGTGTGTGTGTGTGTGTGGAGAGGGAGAGAGAGAGAGAGAGAGAGAGAGAGAGAGAGAGAGAGGAGAAAATACTAATCCTTTGTATTGGTTTTAGGTGTTGCAAAGCACTTCTCCCAATTTGGGGCTTGCCACTTTATGGTATCTTTTAATGAACAGAAGTTCTTAATTTTAATGTCATCCAATGTATCAATATCTTGTTTCATGGTTAGTAATTTTTAATTTTTACCTGAGAAACCTTGCCCTCCCTATTCTCTATTTTTTGACTACTTTTATAATTTTATCTTTATATAGAATAGATTTTTATGTTCCACAGCATGAGATAGGGATCCAGTGCCATTTTTCTCACAGGAAGGATAGTTGTGCTGGCATAACTTGTTGAGTAGTCCATGATTTCCCCTTTGATCTTCAGTGCAAAGGCTTTCATAAATTAAAATTTTCATTTATGTGAGACTGCTTTTGGTATTTCTATTCTATTTCATTGTACAAGTTGTTTCTGTGTCAATACCTCCTGTTTGCTTTCCTTTCCTTCTTTCATTATCCATTTTTCTGCCTTCCTCTGAGGATCCTGGATCTCTCATTCCATAATTCACTTATGTCCAAGGTCAGCAAGTTTCTTAGGAACATCCTAATAGACTCCATAGTGGATCAATCACAAAATGAACAGGGCTGTCTCTTGCTCATGGTGGTTTCCTCTCCTAACACATGCCAGTAAGTTATCAAGTCCCCACCCCCACCAGGATGATCATGGGGATGAAGGGAAAAAAGAGTATGTTCAGTTACTCTCTCTCTAAGGTCTCACTACAGTTGTTGTTGTTGTTTTTAATATTTGCCACCATATCACTTTGATCCATTTTCTTTTCTTCTAAACTACTGTCATTCATGTCCCTGGACCCTGGACTCTACACTTCCAAATTGTGGTTTTTTTTAAAATTTTTTAATGTTTATTTATTTTTGAGAGAAAGAGAGAGACAGAGTGTGAGCAGGGGAGGAGCAGAGAGAGAGACACACAGAATCCGAAGCAGGCTCCAGGCTCTGAGCTGTCAGCACAGAGCCCGATGCGGGGCTCGAACCCATGGACCACGAGATCATGACCTGAGCCGAAGTTGGACACTTAACCAACTGAGCCACCCAGGCGCCCCTCAAATTGTTTTGTTTTTTTTTTTTTTTTTTTTTTTTTTTTTTTTTTTTTTTTTAATTTTTTTTTTTCAACGTTTTTTTATTTATTTTTGGGACAGAGAGAGACAGAGCATGAACGGGGGAGGGGCAGAGAGAGAGGGAGACACAGAATCGGAAGCAGGCTCCAGGCTCTGAGCCATCAGCCCAGAGCCCGACGCGGGGCTCGAACTCACGGACCGTGAGATCGTGACCTGAGCTGAAGTCGGACGCTTAACCGACTGAGCCACCCAGGCGCCCCTCAAATTGTTTTTATATAAATGTGTACTTCATATTTTGCACTCTAAATATTATCTGATTCATTTTGATCCATTTGTTCAGATTAGT
The DNA here is from genome assembly GCF_018350215.1 of Panthera leo. NCBI lineage: Eukaryota > Metazoa > Chordata > Mammalia > Carnivora > Felidae > Panthera > Panthera leo. The sequence continues at coordinate 140,453,706 of NC_056687.1, read as the reverse complement.
TTTGAAACATGACTATATTATCTCAACTATCCACAACCATTCACTGTGATGGTAATCCTATCTTCATCCAAATCAATAATCCTCTCTATATTCATCCAAAATCAGTGTAATAACAGTTGACAGGAGAGAGCTGGATATCATAATTTTATGTACCATCTTCTCAATCAGCATTTATTAATTAATTAACAATTGTTCAAATCATCTATTCATTCCTTATCATTTAGGTCATAGTCTACGACCTTACCCCACAATATTTTGTGCTTTGTCAAGCACCTTGCTGAAAGAGGCATATGATGCCACTGGTATACCTTCATATATGTATAATTTAGCATATAACATATATTGTACCATATATCAGGTATCACATATCATATATTTGTTTATGTCTCCTCCCCAACCCCATGCTACTCTTTATTGATTACCTCATCAATTTTTCAATAGTAATCACTAACCATGCTCTTAAGTTTAAATTACAGTTTTTATGGATTTGATATTACTTCCCATGCCCACCTCTCCCTGCAACTGCCCTCAGCTCCTTCCTTTGATAATCAGGACAAAAGCTACTTTTCTCATATCAAAAAGAAGAAGAAGAAGAAGAAGAAGAAGAAGAAGAAGAAGAAGAAGAAGTAGTAGTAGTAGTAGTTGTTTATTTGGTGCTTGCTTGTTTGTTTTTCTCCATTACTTCTGAGGATCTGATGCCCCTGAGCCTAGAGACTTGAACACAATTAGGCGCTCACTTTAAACTCTCTCGGTTTTTTTTTTCGGTTTACTACTAAAATGAACCACTTAAGGCCTCTTCTTTACAATTTGAAGATAATTCTTCTTGATGATATTACAAAAGCAGCAGGGAGAAGGACTGTTTTCCTTCCTCTTTGTTATATGCTCACATTGCACTGTTTGGCTCAAGCCATGGGTTTCCCTTCCTTGTTCTTCTTGGCTTGAACATAACTGAAAACGCATTTTTACATATTGAGCATTTGCTTTACAAGCTTCCGCTCATCCTTGACTTTAGCTTTTTTGATGTTATTCTGACATCTGATCATGCTGCTGACAACCAAATTGGGTTAGGAAAGGTAAAAGAAGGCTTGTCAAGACCTAGTGACGCTAACCTTAAACAAACACCAATATTGCTGGTGACACTGGCAATTACTCCTACTGAGCACTTATTCCCAAAAGGGAATTGGTGGCTAGGAGAGGAGTTTGATCACTTGAGCTGGAGACACACGTGAATTCTGTATGTGATGCTGTTACGCTTTGACAAAGAACACTCTTTTACAATATCTAAAGGATGGATCTGAAATAACATCTGTACCTAAGAATAGCAATTCTTTCCATTGTGTTCATCTTCAGTGCCCAACCCAATGCCAAGCACATAGTTCTCAATAAAAATATGTTGACAGAATGAGAACAATATATATTGGAGGAGAGGAGAAAAAAAGATTATTTCCTTCCAGTCACATGAGAGACTTGAGAATATGGATTTAGTTTTTCATGTTATCTTTGGGGTGATTTGCCATTTTTCGCTTTAAGATTCTGACCACTTTGAACTACAAGAAATGTTAGTAAAAATAAAGTATATACTTCTTGGAAAAAGCATTGTTTCAAGGTTAAAGACATATAAGCTAGAGCAAATATGCACATCTTCCCTGTTTGAACTGAAAGGAAAGGAAGAAAAGGAAGAAATTAACAGAAAATTTAAAATCTTTGTCTCTTTCTGATATTCTTGATAAAAGCCTCTTGGGAGTGTCAACAAGAAAGACTTACCAAATCTTCATGGTTAGAGATATTGTAATACTAATGATGTAAGTACAAACATTTCAGAAAGACATTTAGTATTTTCTCTTGAATATGAATCATTAAGATGGTTTTAATACTCTAAGTTAACACTAAGTTTATAGAAAGGTTGAGATTATGTGTGTGTGTGTGTGTGTGTGTGTGTAGGCAGATGGAGACGGAGAGAACCCTTTTTTCCTGGGGCTCAATTGTTCAATATAAGATGTAGCACAGAAATTAACTTTGCAGAAATTAACAACGCCTGGTGTTGCAGGTAATAATCTCTAAGTTTGCTTAAGCCTTTTGGAACTAGGCATGGCATAAGTGATCAATTAATAATTCCCAACTTATTAGTGTAGATTCTATATCTCACTATTCACACTCGCTAAACATTCATTCAAATTGAGACCCTTTTTTGGTTATAAAAAGTATGCAATGATATGAGCTATATTAACTGATTACTAGCTGGGAAGGTTTTCCTCAGTCACAGATCCAACTTCAGTGCAGGGTTTGCTATTTTTAATCGCAGAATTTAGGAGTTTAATTCAGTTAAAAAGGGAGGAAGTTGTCAAGGGAGGGTTGCTAAAAGTTCATGCTAAATTTGCTTAGATCCAGATTGTGTTCATTAATATTTATACATCTATGGTTGGGAAGGGGCGATTATGCTTCTTTAAAAATACTGGGTATTCATTTTCCATGTATCACATAGCCTTCTGATTAGGGAAGGTGGGTTTTCATTGTACGATCAATGGAGATACAGATGGAAACCATCTGGCGCCTCATCCCCTTTTTGTCAAAAACCTTGTCTTGTCTCTCACATGTCAATGATGAATGGAAGGATTTCAATCTCTAGCTGAACAATGCAGTTTGAATCCCTCAGCGAGCCAAGGGGTTTTTGGCAAGCATCGATGGGCTTAATATTTTAAAGAAACCAGCAATCATTTTAATTCATTAGTTGAGGCCTGTTGTTCTAGGCAGTGTTTTTGATTTGTATTTTGGGCATTGGCTTTGTTTTTGATTCACAAGCGTATTCCGTATGGGTATATTTTCTTTTACACAGTGTAAATCATAGGGACAAAAGTAGGAGTTGTATCTGATAAGATGACCAAAATGCTGGGAGTTTCTTTGAATCATTTTCTGTATTAATTATGATTCATATTAAGAGTTCAGACCCAAACTGGCCTTGTTACCTGGTACAGAGCATACATTAGAACACAGGATTTAGTTAACCCGACTGTAGATGATGAATCTAAAAATCAGTGCAGTACTCTGCTTTGTGAGAGGAAACTTGGCATGGGCCTGTCTTAGAGCATCTTGAGTATAGACAGCACTTTTATGGTTTGTCTGCTGAAGGTAAGTTCCTGGGTGGAAGCAAAGTGATAGACCCACATGGGCTAGCTTTGACAGTCATGCTTTTGCTAACAAAAAACAGATTGGTTTTTCTGCACTCCACATTTAGTAGAAAGAGGTGAATCACCAAAAACCAACTTGATGCGAGAGCCTTATTCAGAAACTCATTTCTGAGTATATCTTGGGATTGGTAGAGATTCAGCTCAATTCTGTACACCTGCCAAGATTGTGGTGGTCTCTATGGCGGGCATAGGTCCCACTGCTGACATTTGTGTGGGGCTCTAGTTAAGAGAGCACAGAGCATGCATGTCGTTTTACCTAATTATAATGACTATGGTGTTAATGCATAGTGCTTCCTACCTGCCAGGCACTTTTTTAAACACTATGTATATATCTTCACTCGTTTAATCCTTACAACCACTCTAATAGGTAAATTCTATTACTATCCTCATTTTATAAATAAGGAAACCGAAGCCCAGAGGGATTAGGAACTTGCTCAAATCCTATAGCTGTTAAATGGTAGGGATTCCAATCGAGATAGTAAGGCTCTGCAGTCAGTATGCTACGCCAATGTGTGTATTGTTTCTCATAGTTACCATACGAGGAAGAGATCATTTGTGTTATTTGTGTTTTAAGGACAAGGACACTAAGGCATCAAGAGGTTAAGTTATTTGCCTCACTGTAAGATCAACCATAGATGGAAAACAAGACTTGGAGCCAGGACTCAGACTTTCTGAATCTCATCCTGTTTTTACAATGAAACATTCAGAACAAATGCCCTGACACACCACAAAATCCTTAGTCATTAGAGGACTCAATTTAGTTCAGTATAGTGCAGTCCTAGGAAAAGGAATATACTGATTCTTTACAGATTTGCAATACTGTAATCCAACCAAATTATTTATGGTTTACTTTTTATTAACAAGAAATTGAAATTAACTCACTGATGCTACTCAGTTGAGTCCTTGCCATATGTGTGTGTGTGTGTGTGTGTGTGTGTGTGTGTGTATATATATATATATATATATATACATACTATACATATAATAATTGATATATATATATATATATTATTACCTCCAAATGTTGGTGAAAGTAATAATATATAAGAAAGTAGTAATATATAAGAGCTTTTACATTTTGATAGGAAAATACCTGAAAACTTGCATTTTTAAAAAATGGACAAAGAATGAAATGCAAATGGGCTACAACTTTTTTAAATGACAATAAGATTTAACCTCATTAAAGAAGAACAATATGAACCCATCCTGATACTCAAGAGACAAAGATTAAATAAAATGGTAATCTATAACATTACCATATGGTGCAAGGGAATTGGCACTCTCTTCTACTAAGGATTTAGGCTCTTATTTTATTTAAAAAATTTTTTTAATGTTTATTTATTTTTGAGAGACAGATCATGAGCTGGAGAGGAGCAGAGAGAGAGGAAGACACAGAATCTGAATCAGGTTCCAGGCTCTGAGCTGTCAGCACAGAGCCCGACATGGGGTTCAAACCCACGAACTGTGAGATCATGACCTGGGCCAAAGTCAGACACTTAACTGACTGAGCCACCCAGGCGCCCCAAGCACGTAAGCTTTTATAAGAACAATTCATCAGCGCATAACAGTACCCTTAAAATATATCTATACTTTGATCTATCAATACCCCATCTAGGACTTGATCCCAAGAATGGCATCATAGATGTCAACAAAGATTTTTTTAAATAATAAAAACATTATTTATAAAAGCAAGAATCTGAAAAAAATAGGTTTGATTAAATATATTTGGCATATTCATATGATGGAATAAGGCAACTTTGAAAACAAGATGTCTAAAATATATTTAATTTTTTATTGTTTATTTATTTTTGAGAGAGAGAGTGAGCACAAGCAGAGGAGGGACAGAGAGAGGGAGACACAGAATCTGAAGCAGGCACCAGGCTCTTAGCTGTCAGCACACAGCCTGACATGGGCTCAAACCCACAAACCGTGAAATCATGACCTGAGCCAAAGTCGGATGCTTAACCTGAACCACCCAGGCACCCCAAGATGTCTAAAATATTTAATAGAATATTGAGATGTAAAAGATGTGGTAGGTGAAAAAGCAGTTTAAAAATCTTATAAAACAATATATAAAAAGCAAATTTAGGGGCGCCTGGGAGCCCCAAGTCAGGCTCTAGGCTGACAGCTTGGAGCCTGCTTCAAATTCTGTATCTCCCTCTATCTTTATGACCCTCCCCCGCTCATGCTCTGTCTCTGTCTCTCTCTCAAAAATTAAATAATACACATTTTTAAAAATTTATTAAATAAAAGCAAATTTATATCAAAATGTTAATGATTTTATTTCAGAGTAGTAGTGTAGGTTTTTTTTTAGTTTTTATTTAAATTCTGGTTAGCTAATATACAGTGTAATAGTTTCAGGTGTAAATAGTGTAGTTATTTTTATTCCTTCTCCTTTTCCTTTGTAGCTTAACGCAATAAAAGTGAGAGACTTAGAAATAAAACATTTTAATATTTTGAATTTTGCTACTACACTTTTATAATCCTGTAAAAAACAAGATACTCTGACAAGTGGAGGAGGAGTTAGATTTGTAAAGACCTAATTAAATATTGAAGAACAATGAAGGACATAGTCATTAGCCCTTTTAATTCTTATAACACAGTACAGTGGTCCTCAAACTGTAGCCTGTAACAAAATCTTTTGGAGGCTGGGCCCCACCACCCAATTTTCTGATTCAGTAAGTGTGGATGAGGCCTGAGAATTTTCATTTCCCAAAAGTATCCCAGATATTGCTGATGCCTCTTATTGAGGGACCCCATTTTCAGAACCACTGACATAGAGCCTTAGGATGATTTTGCCATTTGCCCAAGGTTATAAAACTTGTAATGGTTAGAATTCCAACCCAGTGCTGATTCCAAAGCCCACACTGTTTCAACCATGTTTTCAATCCTAGGTCAACATTAGAATCACCTAGAGAGCATTAAAAAAAACTCCACCTGCCTGGTGCCTACCCCAGACCAGTTGAGCTAAACTTCTAGAGGTTAGAGTAGAAGGATTCCCAGTTCTTCTAGTGGTCGGCCTTGGTTGAGAGCTACTGCCCATCACCACACTTTCAAGCCACCATTTTAATATTGTATTAATTCAGAAGTTAAAAAGCTGAAGCCCTTTGTTTTAAATTAACTGAACTATAAACACTTCGAAGATCCTTAGTAACAAAGCAGGCAGTTTTAGTAAAATGATTCTCTATTGACACGCTTAGAATATCCCTGGAAAGCACTTTTACAGAATGTCTTCATTAAAATATTTTGTCTTCTGCTGGATCGGAACAGAGTATTTTCCTTTGAGAACCTTTTGTTATGAAGTAAATAAAGGCCTCTTTGAGTAGGTCCTAGGTACCTAGGTATTCATTTTTTCTTTTAGAATGGAATAAGACTCCATAGACAGATTGCCATAACAAGCATTAATTAACATAAAATTACCCATAATCCTGCTTGATACACTACACTAGATACAATCTGCAGACAATTATATAGGCACTATGATTTACCTCTTTGGAATTGCTCAGGATCAACCTAGTATTACATATCTGCCTTACATACAAAGCAATATTCTGACACAGAAGTCAACATTGATATTTACATCACATGAAGGTCAGGAATGAACGCTAACGTACATTGAGTAAGTTGCCAACTTCCGAACAGGTTGTGTTCGAAGTGTGCATTGCAGATTCATTCCTGGGGATGCAGAATTTATTTTGCTATGAATATAATGGTTGTCATGTCTCCCTTTAAAAAAAACAAAATCCCAAAGTTAGGGCAGCGGGGGCCAGGCAAAACTGGTAGCAAAGTAGGTTTTTCTCACCAATCCTTCCTTTACTTCAAAGATGTTCTCATTTCTGAGGCAGATCACCCCTCCCCAGCTATTTCAGCTACTTGTTGTTGTGTGACAAGCTACCCACAACTCAGTGTCTTCAACTAACAGTGATTTGCTCTTTCTCACAATTCTGCGGGTCAGGACTTCAGCGTTGAGTGGGCACTTCTTTCGCTCCCTTGGCATTGGTTGGGGGTCATTTAGCCTGATTCAGTATGGCTGAGCTGGGCTAGAAACTCCAAGAAAGTTTTACTCAGTTATCAGGTGACCTAGTGCCTCTCATGGGACTTCTTGTAGCTAGTTTGTGCTTTCTCCCAATGTGGTGGTTTAAGGGTAGTCGGGCTTCTTACATGGAAGCTGGTTTCCAAGAGGGAAGAAGAAAAGGCCTCCAATCCTCTTAAGTCTGGGGCTAGGAAGTCCTGGGAGTCAACACAGCACTTCTTCCACATTACAAGTTACGAAGCTACCCTGAGTTTAAACGTGAGGGGTAATGGACCCTAGCTGTTCAAAGGTGGGGGTGGGTATGTGCGTATAGGGAAGGAAAAAATTGATGGTGGCCGTCTCAGAGACCATTCCTTCACCGTTGGATTCTGGAGGAGGTTGAGATGTGGGGCCCTGACTCTTCAAAGCAGAACCCACCAATATGGTCATGCCCCAAAAGTAAGTTCAGTGGAGGCCAGGGGAGTAAAAATTCTTCAGCAACAGCTAAAAGGACGGTGGATTCATGCACATCCCTCTTTTAGCTCCCATTTTGTCATAAAAAAAAAAGTCAAAAATATAAGTTTGCATCTGGGGAGGAAATTGAGGAGCGTGGCTGTATCAGGATTAGTTTCAGCTGCAAGTATCAGAAACCCAAAATAACAGTGCAGTAAAAAGAAGTTTGTTTCTCATGTAAAGTTTGAAGGCAGGCTGTGTGGGACTGGCACGTGTTCTTTCAGCTCACTGTTCCACCTCCAAAAAGAGATTGGAAAATGGCAGTTCGTCCAGAATTACTGTACAGATACAATATATATCCCTTCCCAAGTTCAAATCATCACAATTTTTCATTCGTGAGTCTTTAGGCAATTATCCATCCATGCCACCAAGTTTCCTAAAGATCAACTGTTTACAAAAATTTTGATAGCAATGTTTGTGATTATAAATTCCGGGCAGAGACAATTTCATACTTCATGAAATTGGCCAAGGCCCCCAAATTTACTTAAATGTGAAATGAGTGATTTACTACCTTATTCAATTTTTTACTTAAAAAAATTTTTTTAACATTTATTTATTTTTTTTAGAGAGAGAGAGAGAGAGAGCACAAGTAGGGGAGGGGCAGAGAGAGAGGGAGACACAGAATCCAAAGCAGGCTCCAGGCTCTGAGCTGTCAGTACAGAGCCCCACGTGGGGCTCGAACTCAGGAACCACAAGATCATGACCTGAGGCAAAGGTGGATGCTTAACCTTCTGAGCCACCCAGGCACCCCCACTTCTTCCTTTTTTGAAAACCACCTGAAATTATTGCTATAATCATTGTCAGTTGAAGTAGTAAAACAACTCTACTCAGGAATAGAAGAGACAGACACATAAATGTTACTTTAACCATACCTTTGTTAATGGAGGTATGAAGGAACACTGGATTAGCAATCAAACAAGCATGAGCCTTCAGATAATTAGATATGCATGAATCTTCAGGCAAATTACTAAATGTCTTGCAAACTTAGCTACAAGAACCTGTAAATGTAGACGGTAATATGTTGCCAGTGTGTAGGGAAAGAGGTGTCAAATGAGATAATAGAATATAAGTAATGGAAAACAAATCAACTCCACAAACTTCAGATATTTTACCTTCGTTAATTTTATTAAGAGCATCATCATCATTTTTTGTTGTCATTCGCTATGCTTCTTTCTGAATTGTCTGAGATTGCAGATTCTGCCTGTTTTGCAGCCTTTTTGCTCTCCGGGGTGATTACTGTGACAGGGCTCTGAGTTGCCCTTTCTGTGGAAATTATCGCTAACTGTGCCCCTACTGGATTGGTAAAGCCTGAAGACTCGGGAGATGTACAAAGGAAAGAAAGACATTAGAACAACAGCCAACATTTGAGTCCCCGGGATTAGGTCCTGAGTTAGCGCCTTTTCCTGCTTCAGTGTCATTTAACCTGCATCTGGGCCTTACGAGGAACATGCTATTATTAGATCCACTTACAGGAGAAGAACAAGCCTTACAGAGATTGTTGACTCGCTGAAAGTTCATTAGAAAATACGTAGTGGATCCAGGATTTAAATCAAACTAACTCTTGGGGCACCTGGGTGGCTTGGCCGGCTAAGCATCTGACTCTTGATTTCAGCTCAGGTCATGATCTCACAGTTGGTGGGATTGAGCCCCGCGTCGGGCTCTGCCCTGACAGCACAGAGCCTACTCGGCACTCTCTCTCTCTGCGTCTACCCTGCTCGTGCTCTCCCTCTCTCTCAAAATAAATTTCACATTTTAAAAAAACTTATAAATCAAACTAACTCTTAACCCAGTGCCATTACTTCCCATGCTTACCTGGAGCCTCAGCACTGGCTAATCAAGGCCAAAGAGATGATGAGAGAAGGTTCAGCACAGAGATAGTCTTGTAGCCAGGACTGGCTATATGGCATATAAGTGACCTGGGCAGTTGCTCAGAGGGGCCCCGTGCTCAGTTTCCTGGGCTGTTGGTACCATCGCAAAATTCCTAATAATTTTTGAACAAATGGTCCCTCCTTTTCATTTTCCGCTGGGCCTTACAAATGTAGTCAGTCCTGGGAGACACTAAGGTGAGAGAAAGGATGAAAGAGAGTAGACTGCCTTATTGCTAACATGTAGAAAGCAAGAAAAGGGGATGGGCAACTAAAATTTGCTGAGCCCCTCTTATATGCCAGGCATGTATCCATGCCATTTTTACAACCATTAATTCATACCTTCTCCAGAACAACCCTATGAGGGAAATGAGTTTATTATTTTATAGGTAAGGAAACAGATTCCCAGAGAAGTCTTTGCATAAGGCCACACAGCTGGGTAGAGATTGAGCTGGGATTCAAGCCCAGGTGTGTCTGAGTTGAATATTCTTATTCTTTCAACCCTTCTTGGCTGCTCCATGGTTGAGATACAGAAATACCTGGTCTTCACAGGCGTGTTATTATGACTTTACACCTCTGCAGAAATAAATTGTGATTAAAGGTGTGTGCTTTACAGTCAGGTGGAGTTGCTGTCTGCCAAGCATATGAATTTATCCCTGGTTGAGCCTGGCCTAATGAAAGATTCTCAAAGATAGAAACTGTAATATGTTACTAAGATCGAGAGTGATATCAGAATTACTGGACAAAGGCCTGACTATGCAGTGCTATTTTTATGAGCCAATTGCAGCAAGGTCTTCAATTTATGAATAGCAATAAACTAGGAGTCCAGGCACCTGAATTCTACTTTTGACTTTAAATAACATTGAGTAAGTCATTTGACTTCTTTGAGTGTCAACTATTAATTGAAAGGGGTAACCCTATGGTTACAGTAAAAAGGTTCAACATAGCTAGAACCTTCGGTAGGAAGCCCTGTTGGCTCCCCATTTAGTGAGAGGTCCCTCAGCAACAGGAAGGAGAAGAAAGAGAAGCGAGGAAGAACCCTCTGTCCCAGCACAGTGAAGCTTCCTTCAGTGGACTGACTTCCTCACCCTGTTCATGCTTTGGCTCTGTCTGCCTCCAGTAGCCAGGGTTACTTGCCTGCAATAGCAGTGAACGTGCCAGCAAGCTGGGAGAGGTAGTGCGGGATGCTTGCTGAGGAGGGAGAAGGGAGGAGTTCTAAATTCACTAGTATTTCTCAATCATAATTTAGCTCTTTCGTTTCTATTTCAATGCACTTTGGGCAAGGACCCAATGGCTATGTCCTAGCAATTGCTCTAGAAATGATTGGGAGTGGTTTCACAGTCACGGGTCCAGGCTCAGCCAACAGGAATGCTATGATTAATAGATGATGTCTGTCATGGGCACATGGACGTATGGAGGATGATAGCTGTGGCTCACATCCCATCTTTAATGTGTGTCATCCCTACTTCAATGCAGACTGCCGACGTATGGAAATAAGTGACTGGATAGTCACTTCTGTCAGTGTTAACTTTGTTGTAATTATGATAAAAGTGTAGTCCCAGAAGTTGGCTAAGAAGATTCTAGATTTAGGGCATTGTCCTATATAAGTGAAAAACATTTCTCACTTAAAATTTTCTCTTGATGTCTCAGAATGTGGATCACAAAATATTTGCATCAGAATCACCTAGCTAGCTTGTTTAAAGTACGGTTTTCTGGGCTGCATTCAAGACTTACTTCATCAAAATCCTTGTATGGATAAGACGAAGAAATTTGCATTTTCAATGTCCTCAGTGATTGGGGTGTGTGTGTGTGTGTGTGTGTGTGTTGAAGTTGCAGAACCATTGCCTGATAAGATTGGATGTGAAAAATCGCATTTTTAAAACTGGCAATATTTTCATTTAGCACATCTTAATCTCAACTAAGAAGTCACTTTGCAAATGGTGCTAGAATTCAGTAGTGGGTTATAAATACATAGTTTTATTAAATAAATTATTCAGTAATAGTTGTGGGGGACCTAAATAAAATGTAAGGGCAAACAAAAAGTCTTTTTTAGGAAGTCTCATAGTTGTAGCTTACTCAAGCTGATGATGTTGGATGAGGTCACAGAAATATGTTGTCTTTTTTTTAGAATTCCCGTATCTTTGATGTGTGTGTGTGTGTGTGTGTGTGTGTACATACACATCAATGTGCAAGCCATGGAAGGAGAATAGGATTGCAGAAGGGTGGAATCTATTTTAAGAATGGCCGACTTCTAAGAGATAATTAGACAACAGTAAATTGGCACCAGTAACAGCAGGGAAGAAAAGGAAAGATATTGGACAAATGCTCAGAAGGCCATTAGAAAACGTATTCCAATTTCAGCAGACTGTCATGTGAGAGCAGGACAGTATCTCTGAAAGGACATGGTTCAGGCCAGGCAACCTCAGTTTGAGTCTGACTCTACCACTTAACTAGTCCTGTGATTATGGGTAACTTACTTAATTCCTCTAGATCCCTGTTTCTTCATTTGTGAGACTAGAAAAAGAATCAATATAACCAGGAACATAGGGTAAGAGTTAATAAGGAAAACAAATATGAGGTGCTGGCATGTAATAAACACTCAATGGAATCTGTTTGAGAGGAGCCAAGGCTAAAAACAGCTTTCTCTTTTGATGTGTAGATAATCAATATTGTTACTTTAATGTGGAATCATTTTCCTGTGAGTTAATTTCACTGAGACTCGGTTATTCATACGTGAGGAAAGTCTTATCATAAAGACAAGAGGGTTCTACAAATAGCATCACTAGCCTCTAGAATTAGATTGAAGTCTAGAGATTCTCCCTGAGGAAGGAGCCATTTTTTTGTTTCCCTAATGTTAGATGATCCCAAAGCGTACCTTAATTAATCAATCAATTGATTCAACAAAAATATTTTGACTTGAGCCCATCCTTAGGGGTCAGCCTGTGGTCACTCACAAGCTTGTGGACCTGATCTATATGCCACAGAAACATCTAACTATGTCTGAACAACTAACTATGTAGAAATAGGGGGTGAGGAAACTTTACTGATGTGAAGACATTTGAATTTGGTTTTGAAGGATGAATACAGTTTTCCAGATAGGTTCCAAGCAGGGAAGCCATGCCAGGCAAAGGGAGAGTGCTTTCACTTAGGTAGACTCTAAACAACAGATGGTTAAATAAGAGCAACTAGGTGAATATCTGTCCCCATTGTTCATCCATGTGTGTGGACAATGGGCAGTTTAGTCCTTGATGAGTGTGCCGTCCAAGACTTAAGGATTAGTTTAATCATGGCAGACTAATGGAGAGGATGGGAGAAATCTTTGCTTCAGAAGGGGAAATGGCTAAATTCCTGGTGACATACTTTGTTTGCAAACTCAACCCAACATAGTAATGGGAAACCTTCCCATAAGCTCCTTTTCTTCAACCATCTTTTAAAATCAAGAAGTTAAAAACCATAAGTACTATTTCCTGGAGTTCGAAATTAGAGGCTAGGCAGGGATAAATGCATCATGACATTGACATTCTGTCCTTTCTTATTTATTTTATATAAGCAGTGTGTTCTCTCAAGCCTACTTGCATAAACACATAATGATACATATTTAATGAATTTGTTCTTTAGTAGCTATAGAAAATGTGCTTTATTAGTATACCACTTCAGTCTTGGTGGCATCCAATCAGATAAATCAGTCATAATGGTGTATGCGTATGTGTTGTGTGTGTGTGTGTGTGTTGGCAGATAAAATGAATCAGTGAAGAATAAATATGCATATGCACACATAAAAGTAGAATTTAGAAGTGCCTTTGAGCCCATGAAACTACCTTTTTTCTTTCTGAGGCAAAAGAAATGTTATCTTCTTTCTTATTTAAAAGGAATTGCAGGTCAAATTGAGCCCAGGCTCAAAAATATTAAATTCTGAGCAAAGTAGGGTCCAAAATAAACTTCTCTATAGAAATAAACTCTATCTAGCCCACTGAGTCTCAAAATCCATTCCATTATCCAGTTCCACTGGGGGGGGGGGAGGGTGTGCTTATTTAGAATACAGATTCCTGGGCGCACATAAAAAGATCTATTCAGTAGGTCTGGAGGGGGGCCCAGGAATCTTCATTTTTAACAACCCAGTGACTGATGTAAGTGGTGTCAGTATCAGAATTTGAAAAACTCCACTTTATCCCTTCCTGAGTAGGAAGGTTCCCTTTCAGTCAGATGAGGTTAATAGGTTGTAGGTTGATAGGTTAATAGGTTGTAGAATTAGAGCAAAGCATCAGACTGATGTGAACAGAGAGCCCTGTGAGGCTAAAGAAGAACCAATTAAACCCCTGAGTTAGTATTTTATCAACAGAGCACTTTATATAGCCGCAGGTAAGGCTGACAGATTCTGGTTCTTGTTCTCCTCTTAATCCTGTTCGCTGCTCATTAGCACTTGGCCCTACAAGAACAGTTCCCAGAAGCTCCAAGTGAAATGTGGGAGGCCCTTGAGGCCTTGAAGACTTCATCTCATCAGTGGTCCATTTACACAGGTTACTCTGGGAAGACTTCTGCAGTACTAGGAACCAGGCCTCTTACTCTGAGAGACAAACAAAGATTTATCCAAAACTAGGCAAAAACAATTAACTTGGTTAAAGAGCACTAAATGAACCTCAGAGTCAATCCTTCAAAATCAAAAGGGATTACATCCCTTATGAGACTCTTGCCTGACAAGAACTTTGAGGGTCTGAGATTTTTTCCCCCTACTGCAGGCTAACAGCTTGTCACAGTGAACGATTGAGGGCAGAAAACATGACACTCTTGGGGCAGAGATAAAAGAGTTTACTCCTCATAGCACTAGCGGCAGCCAGAATATCAACATTTGTTGTGCCTGTTACTCAAGTCCCTATTCCCATAAGGTGATGCAGAGGTTTGGGTGCACCTGTATGTGCAATGAATTGCATTACTAGAAGGAATCCTGAGTTTAGGGAACCCAAATATTTTCTGATGGGCTCTAAGCAACAAGAGTCTGTCTCTCCCCTCCAAGTCTGTTCACTGTGTGAACATCCTTGAGCAGCTAGTCTGGAACAAAGGCAGTCAGCGTTTTTGCTTATAAGACATGCAGAAACTTGAAAGACCCATGGAGAATTTTCCCTCAACTATCCAATAGAAAACACTTTGCTCTTGAGCACACTTACTTGAGTCTTTTAGGGATGGGTTTTCACAGATGCCACTTCATTTTAGACATGCTTATTGGCTAACACAGTTATGTATGTAGTAAATCACTCTTTCTACCAAAATGGATACCATTTATGAATGTCATTGCTATAATACTCATGGAAATCTTTGTGTTTTTTATTTATTTATTTTCCTTCTAATATAATGAATCTGTACCCAGAATACAGTTGAGGGGCTGTCTATTCCATAATGTCCCCCTCTAAGTAATAATTTAGTAGCAGAGATTATATGGCTGTGACATGATTAGGTCTCCTGGAAGATAGTATTCAAAACTGAATTCTCTAGGAGCATTGAAGCATACCCTGAAGCAACATTTTTGGTTTGTGTATTTGTTTGTTTCTTTTTTTTTTTTTTTAAAGAGAGAGAGAGACTGCATGCTGAAGGAGCAGAGAGAGAGAGAGAGAGAGGGAAAGAGAATCACAAGCAGGCTCCACACCATCACTGCAGAGCCCAATGAGGGGCTCAGACACACGAACCATGAGATCATGACCTGGGCCAAAATTGAAAGTCAGATGCTTAACCAACTGAGCCCCCAGGTGCCCCTTGTTTGTTTCTTTGTTTTTCTTATTTCTTTTTTAATGTTTATTTATTTTTGAGAGAGAGAGAGAGAGAGAGAGAGAGAGAGTGGGGAGGGACAGAGAGTGGGGAGGGACAGAGAGAGACACACACAGAATCCAAAGCAGGCTCCAGGCTCTGAGCTGTCAGCACAGAGCCCAATGCGAGGCTTGAACCCACGAACATGAGATCATGACCTGAGCCAAAGTCGGATGCTTAACCTACTGAGCCATCCAAGTGCCCCTTGTTTGTTTCTTAATATCATGTAATGTGGCTTTGTCTGGATAACCAAGATAAAGCTTTTACTCATTTAACTTTTTCTTGGTCTGAATTATCACACAATTGTTCACGCCCATCCTCCCTTGGCTGTGTTGTAGAGCTCCTAAGATATAGATATGTGCTGTTCATGTAGCATTGCCTGGAGATATAGAAGAAGAAGGATAACAAATAAGTTCTCACCATTAACTTTGGGCTTCCTGTTGAATCAACTTACTCAATATAAACTTGACATACTTATCCTAGGAGTGATTATTTACTGTCTCCCGAATCAAGATAAAGGATTTGTAGGCAACCGTCAGCTTTTGTTTTTGGAAACATTGGTTTTCTCTTAATAAGGATGCATTTTCATGGCTGTATATTTTGCCTCATTTATGCAGTATCTTCCTTGAATTCCCTCTCAGCACCAGTACCATTGTTATCAAGGTAGAGTTGGAATTCAGTGTTTCCATTTGCTGATACAAGTGCCTTCCTACTTCCTACCATTTGAGATATACCTTAAAATGTACATACACCATAGGGGTCCAAGGCAAGTGTGAAATAAAGATTTTAAAAAAGAGCTGGTGATATGTTTTCGTCCTAGGGTTGGTCCAGCGATGGTCCCAAACATCCCTTTTCCATGCTTTCTTCCCAGTTCACTCTGCTGAGTGAATGTACAAGGTCAATTTCAAGAGTGACCAAAACTGAAGCTACCCATTCTTTGGGGGGTTTCTATTGATTGCTGTCTGTGAAAGATTGAGGTGAGCCAAGGATTAGGATATTTGTAGGTGGAACAAAACTTTATGAATAGTTAATAGCTGAAGCCCATCATTTTCACATTTTAGCTTCTAAACAGTGAGTGACAATTTGTTGGTGATACTGCTCTAGTGTTCTATACCATTAAATTGTTATTTGCTGGTTGAAATCAGAACACCAGGGGGCACTAATTTGCTCAAGAAATCATTGTAACTCATTGAGACATGACCTGAATCTCACCCAATTACATTTTAGATCTAGAGAAGACCTAGGGGTTAATTTAGGCCTGCTTTACAAATATTTATTTTAAAACCAGAAGGAAATGACTTGCCCAAGGCTAACACTGGCAGGTGAGTGTCCTAGTGGTTTGATGTTCTTTCTCCTCTACCATGATGCTTTTATCCGAGAATCTGGAACGGCCCTTTTAAAATCATCAGCAACAAGTGCCTGCTAGTCTGCTTTGTTTAGAGGTTATTGCTTTGAACAACACAGACATGGTTCTGCTCTCAGATTGCCCACCAGCTAGGAAGACCCTAGGCCAATTAACTGAATTTTAGCAAAAAGTATTATGGGAGATGGCAGCAGTATATGGGAGATGTCAGACTTCTCTGTTTAGCTGAACCTTTAATGAAAAGGAAATTGATAAGTGAGAAGCAATGGGGAGGGAATATTTCATGATGAAAAGCAAAGACGATAAGACAGTACTGAGATAGGAGGGACCAAAGGAACTTGGACAACCTGAAAAGCCAATGGGGCAGGAGCATAGAGGGAGAGAGGGAAGAAGCATGGACAAGATGAGGCTAGAGAGGTAGGGAGGAGGCACATCACCCAAGTCCACATGGGCCATATTGAGAATAGGGACCTTATCTACAAAGGGTTATGGAGTGTCACTGAAGGATTTTAAATAGGCCAGAGACAAATGCATGCATTCTGTGTGTACCGACACTGACTATAGAAAGCAGAGGAATGGGGTTGGAAAGAGGAAGAGCAGTTAAGATGCGGCCCAAGTCATCCAAACAAGAGATGATGGATAAGAACCACAGTAGCAGTGGTGGTAGCTTAGGGTGGTGCTTTCCATCTATAAAGGGCGACTTTCCTCTCAAGCACCCAGATGAGACAAGCACCCCCAGCTGCTTCCTGGCAGGATTGCTGCTAGAAGTTTTCCTGCTCCGCTTCTTTGTCCCACCTCTTTTTTGACTCTTTCAGCTGTGGCTTTCTCAATTTCGAACTAGAATCCAGCTTAGGACCAACCAGGCTCACCCTTGCAGCTGAGCACGCCCAGGTTTGTCCTGTTGTCCTGGAAGTCATATGCTGCTTTGTTTTCTCCAAGTTGGACTCAGCATTTGCAAGTTTATAGGGGTGCCAGGGTGTCAAAATAGGCAGGAAGCAGATACGCTTTGTGCCATTTGATTTGTTTAGCAGAGCTTTGGTTATTATGATTTCTTAAACTTTTTTGCTGAATAAAAACAATATGTAGTCATTGTAGAAATCCTAGAAAATGGAGGAAATGGAAATCACAAAAACAAAATCACCCCCAAATTCATTTTTCCCCTATTGTTACAATTCAAATCAAAGAGCTTTTATCATCTTGGAATATTTCTTTTTTTCTAAGCATATTTTTAACATACTAGAATCTCACTCAGTATGAAAAGTTTATATACCATTTTTACAGTAAATATTGCTACCATTTTAAGTGCTTACTGTGTGTGGGACTCTGAACAGAGTGATTTGTAAACATTACTCAAGTTTAATTCTCATAACAACCTAATGAGATAGGATCTATTATTCCCTTTTGTAGAGGAGGAAACTGAAGCATAGAAAGAACTACTTGTTATAGCAGCTTTATTGAAGTATAATTGACATACAATGTCAATTGTTGTCATTGATATACATATTAAAAGTATACAGTTTGATAAATTTTGACATATGTATATACCTGGACATTTTCGTGACAGTCAAGATGATGAACTTATGGTCACTCCCAAGGTTTCTCTTGTGCCCTTGTGATCCATTTACTCCATTGCCCACATTTCTAGGCAACGATAGATCTGTGCTCTGTCACTATAGGGTAGTTTGTCTTTTCTAGAACTGTGGACTCATTCAGTATGTATTATGTTTGTTGTCTGTCTTCTTTCACTTAGCATAATTAGTTGAGATTACATGTATTAATAATTTATGAATATTTATGGCCAAGTTGTTTCCATTGTATGGATACCACAATGTGTTTCATTTATTCACCTGTTGATGAACATTTGGATTGTTTCCAATTTGGGGAATTTACAAATAAAATGTCTGTGAGTGTCAGTGTACAAATCTTTGTATTGATTTATGTCTTCATTTTGTTTAATGTTTATTTATTTTTGAGAGCAAGAAAGCATGAGCAGGGGAGGGGCAGAGAGAGAGGGAGAACAGAGGATCTGAAGCAGGCTCCAGGCTCTGGACGTATAAACCTTAAGATCATGACCTGAGCCAAAGTTGGACACTTAACCGACTGAGCCACCCAGGCACCCCTATTTGATATGTTTTTTGACTTTTGACTGAAGATTTTTTTTCTGAGGATTTTGACATGTAGAAGTGTAAAATTTTTTGACATAGGAACATTGTATCAAGGTTTCCCTTTATATTTCTTCTACTGCTATAGTAGGAGAATTTAAGAAGATTTTCCCACACTCAGAAAGCCGCTATCTATTGTAACTATATCTAATATTATAACTCTATCTGATTTTCTTATAGTTTTTCTTTTTGGTAACTCTTTAATCTATCCATATTTTTATTTTGATATGTGGAGAGAACTTGAGATCATGACTAAGTTTTTCCAAACTCCTAAAGAATTAAACGATTATCTTAAAATCACTTTTGTTGAACAATCCCATCTCTTTAGTGTTGATTTGTGATAGTTTCTTGATCATTTTTTTAAGGTTCTCATATAAACTGGGGTCTGTTTGGAGGGCATTTATTCTATTCCATTAATCTGTTTTTGGTCAATATGAGAGATTTATATTGAAATTTTAAGATATATTTTAATATACAGGTAAATCAGGGCATAGAATGATCATTCGTCTCTAATCAGAAAAACGTTTCGCTTAAATACAATGCTGTCATTGCGTGTTGTAAAAGCAACCTGGCTAGCATATAGATTATCCTACCAATAATTTACATCAGCTTTTATTGCTGTAAATTAGCACATCTTTTTTTTTTTTTTGACTCATTATGACTGTACTTTCTCTAAATAAAATGTTCACATTTTCTCCTCTCCTGCTTTTATTCTGTCCCCAACCTCATTGCCAGATATTTTGTGTTTAGAAATGAAATTTTTAAACTACTTGATAAATCCTCTCTTAGCATGCCGGTTTTTGTTTTTGTTTTTTTTTTGACCTCAGCAACAGTAAGGACCAGATACTTCTCAACTGACCAGATACCAGATCCCTGCAATCTGATTTGGTTATTTAGAACATGGTTTTTCAACCTTGACGCTGTTGACATTTGGGGTTAAATAGTGCTTTGTTGTGTCCTATTCACTGCAGGATGTTTAGTAGCATTCCCCACTGGTCACCAATAACCCCACCCTAGCTGTGACAAACAAAAATGTCTCCAGATATTGCCAAATGTCCCTTTGGGGACAGAATTACCCCCATTGAGAACTATTGATTTAGATCAAAGTAGTCTGAGAGAATGTAGCATAATAAACTTACTTCACTTGTATTTACTATTATTATTATTATTGTCATTATTATTATTATTAATCTTAGTAATACAATCAGGTTGAACCCAAGGCGATTGAGTTAAACAATGATTCACTGTTATTGGGTTTGAAAAAAAATCAACCCTAGGGCATTCTGCTTGGCCATGTGACTTAAACATGACCATGGTAAGAAGAGTGACATTATCACTGCTGAAACTAAAACATCTCAGGGTCTCTTTGTATTCACCTCCCTACTTAGCCTATGTTGGTGGTAAATTTGAAAAGCTGTCAATTTGATAACCATATTGGTATATGTAAATGAAATTATGCCCTGAGTTTTCATCTTGTATTTTTTGATATTTAGAAAATGGCTCAAACTCTAAGCCCATAATTCTTTGAATCATCTTGCCTTTGATTTTAGCATATAACCATGGCTGTCTGAGCTAGTTAGTTCAGAGGGGTTTTACAAGATGATAATGAGGCCAATGTTGCAGTTTCAATTAGCTTCACAGAAGAAAAACCCCGCTTCACAGCAGCAGACTGAACTGCTAACCCCTGCCACCACTCTCAGCCAATGGCCAAAAGGAACATGAGAACAGAGAATGTTGTCGACTCAGCACTCCCAGGACCGTTTAGCCTGAACAAGCAAAGGTCACAACTCATTGATGATGATGGCCCATCCGTGTTATATTCCTACACCAATTCACTGCAGAAACACAAAATGAAGAGTAAATCAGCCCTGGAAGTCAGAGCTGCTTTGATAGCCAGTGTAGATCATTGAGGCAAAGACTTGTTTATCCTGATTTTTTTTTTTTTTGGAATAATGAATAGGACAGCTGCAATTTTGAAAGGTATTTAAGCAACTTTTATTTTTGTTTTCAAATTTGCAATTTTGACTGTATATTTAAAGTTAAGTACGTTTTATCCACTCATGAAATTATTTTCTAATCATTCACTAAGAGGGTCATTATAATCATAAATATATCTCCAACTATGCAAATATACTGGCTACATCAGGCAATTTTTTCATTAGAATGAGAAGACTTTTAAAAGCATTAAAATGGAAATTGAATTTACTTGCATTTAACACTATAAGCACAGGGGGTATTAACAAGAGCCCCTGGCAGCAATTTCCCTAATACTAATTTATGTGCTGTATAAAATGTAACGTCCACAGAAACATGGCCCTCAACATCTGCCCTTTATTGCAAAGATTGGGCTTAATTCTGCTTTTAGAATATTTGCACTGTTCCTGTTAAAATGCCTAGATAACAATGGATACTGAATGTTGGCCAGTTTGGTTTATGTTCTCAGTTCCAACATCAAGGTAAATTTCTTTCTCATTTCCTCTGGTCTTTGAATTCGGATCATACGCATCCAATCTCTGGACATACTCTCCCAGTAGGAAGCTTCTAGGGCTTAGTATCATTTATATAATGGTTTTCCTATCTCATCGGTGCCTAAATTTTTCTTCTGACTTATCAAGAGATCCATAGGAATTTTCAACATTGTCGGTATTATATTCTGACGATGAATGGATATCCAATTTCAAGCTCTTCCATTCACAATGCATTCATCAAAATGCAATCAACTTTAGTAGCCTATAGAGGAAATCGCTTTTAGAACCTGGTATTTACTCCACCTCATCAAAGGTCTGCTAAACGTATTGAGTCCTAAATGAATAGCAGTGGACAAGCCAAACAAATTGAGCCTTGAATGCAAGAATGTCTACAGATGTTTCCATGAATTGCTTTTTAATCAATGAAATCAGGAACATGTGTGTTTTTTTAAATTGATTCCTACAGTTGCAGCTGCATGAGTACCACATTTTCCCAACTGCCTCTCTGTTACCATCAGTGCTATATTCAGAATCTCTCTGGTTTCAATATACATGATGTTCTCTTTCTAAAAATTCGAATATTTAGTTAGCATTTCTATGTGTCAGGTACTGTGCAAAGTGCTTTCATGGATTATTTAATTTAATCTTTTACAATGGCCTTGTGACATACACAAAATATTATTAGTATCCTCATACAGCTAAGGGAACTGAGGAGTAAAGGTTAGTCAGTGGCTCAGGATCATACAGCTAACACTAACGCATGACACGGCCAGATCTTGAACTTGGTCTGTATGAATCGAGAGCCTATACTCCTAACTGCCTCACTGTATAGTCTCCTGAAAGTCATTATCACAAAGATGTGTATTATTTTTTATTTCTAAAAATAATTTTATTTTATTTCTGTTCTCTCTTTTGATTTAAAACAAATAACTAAAAATGATACCCAAATGCCTTTCATGTTCCTCGAACTCCAAATTCTTACAGAATGTATCTTGTCTGTGCTAATTTAACTTACAGTTAGGTCTTCATCCCTCTGGTATTCATAGGTCTTAAATTCGTAGCTAGAAACTTGTTCATGTTTTGAGTAATTGTATTTCACTCCCAATGAAATTTGGGGTACTTAAAACAAGTTCAATGATATTTTAAAGAATGCAATTTACACCATTTCCTTTAGAAGACTATAAATAAAAAAAATGATAGAACGTGTCAAGCCATAATTACATCGAGAGTTTTAGTAACCTCGTAAACCACAAGAATGAAATACCAAAAAAATTTTGTTTCAACCACCAGCATCAAAGTCTCATTTGCCGATTCTATTTTTACAACATTGATGGAAGTAATCCAGTTAGGCTGACATTTTTATAGAGGATAGTTTAATGTTCAAATAAGCCATGTTATTTCCCCATCTTTATTTTCTTTATGGAAAAGATTTTTTTTCTTCTGTAATGATTCGAACTATGCTTTAAAGTAAATGAAAACATGTCTTGTAGGTTAGATCATGACTCTAGAAGATACATTTCGGGTGACATAAAGGTCTTTGCCATAACCACAGTTGAAGTTTACAGATACACGCCCCTTCCAATTTTTAATGCTGGTGTTAAATTTCTTAATTAATCTAATTACAGAAAATGTGTCAAAAGGAAAGGGATGCTTGGTCTCACACATATGCTTGGGTTTCTGTTATCAGGAAACAAATGTCCAAATGTGATTGCACACAAGCTCACACACGTGCTTATGCACGTGCTCACACACAGTCAAGTTTGGATCCAAGTGTGAATTTGGTGACACAGTGGCACTTAGAGCCAAATACTAAGCATATGTCGAAATTTGGTGTGATCACAACAGCAGAATGGTACGATATTGTTTCATTCAGTATGATGCAGGAAGAGAAGCCAAATGACAGAAAATCATAAAACAAATGTCATTTACTTCTCAGAAGCATTATGTTTGAATAATTGAGAAAAAATAAGACCAACTTGTTTCAATCTGACTTTCTTGTCATTGGTAAATTAATAGATGTATTTCTCCTCTATTAGAGAAAATAGGCTGATGAACCTTTAATGGCCGAGATAGATTAGGTAAAGTTGCTGATATTTAATGTCTCTGTCCTATAGATCAAAATCTATCATTCATCAAAAAAATTAGTATCAATAAATTTATATAGTTCGGTTTGGCAGAATACTACTCACTGTATTCATTTTTATCCTCTTAGGATATCTTTCTATCTGTATTTTTTAAAGATGGCATGTTTTTAACCATGTAAAAAACTCATAGCTTTAAGGATGGGTCTTAAAATAACTTGCGTATGGGTCAAATATTTTCAGTATATTATCCATGAATTTCCTTATGAGAGCCAAGGATAGAATAGTTATTCATCAATACCAAATTTCACCAAGAATGGGAATTAGAATTATTTTAGGATCCTTTGATACCTTTGGCTAATGGGCAAAAGATAACCTCAGGGAAATGATAACTCCTTTAAGAAATCCTCCTACATCATGTTAGAAAGTCATAGCTAGATGGAATGATCTATAGATTCATGGAATGGAAATGCCATTGGAATTATCCAGCCTAACAGTTCCCAGCTGTCCAGTAAGAGGATCCAGATCCACATGGATAGGTTGTCAAGACATGTTGTATGTAATTTGCTCAAAGTACTGATGTTAGCAAATTACTTTATTTTATTTTCATAAATTAGGATGTATTTGATATTGTTCATCTAAAAATGCCTCACTAACTTAATAGCATTTCAAATCAGAAAGAATTGAAGTTTCAGTTGGTGGGTCTAGTGTTACCTACATGTCCCTTAGAGATACCCATAGAAATGAATCGTGCATGAAAACATGGGGGTGAGGTTTCCGAGCAGAAAAAAGTTCTTGCTCTGCAGATTAGACAATTCCTGCTAACTTTTCTATAATCAGCAGAAATTGCTGAACTCGTAAGCCAAAAGGTGATGGTGTACATGGAATCAGCAAAAGACCATAATCTTGAAGGACATTTCTCCAGAGCATGAGGAGGCCTGAGGAAATGCCTACACCACCACTATGGAATACGTTTTTCATAACTGGATGCTTAGAGCTCTTGGATTCTGTGTCTCCTCCCTGTGAACAGCACCCAATTACCACTGCCAAAGTTTGTTTTCTCTGAGCTCAGTTTATAAAAGTGGCCATACTGCGAGTGTTGACCTTTTCTTTCTTCGGATGTGTTAATATCATGGATTAATCTCTGTCATTGGTCTCAATCCAGTGGCTATTCCCATGGACCTAGGAGAAGTGTTAATTCAGTGCTTACAGGAGAACCTCATCCCTTATCTACAAGTAGTTATTTGGAGGAGTGAGGGGCACTTCATGATTGCCCCCATTTGACAAGAAATTAAAATCTAAATCTGACTCTGTTGTTGCTGTTTTTAACTGCCTGATTATATAACTTTCTAGATTATTTAGTGGAGGAAACTTGTACCATATCTCATTAGCATGATCTTAGGGTACCCTTTGCGACTTAAATTTTAACGGCTGGAAACTATTATGGGGATAGAAAAAAGATGTGACTATTCCAACTCCTTTTTCTTCTATAGTACAGGGCAATCCTAGCAAAAATGACACCAAAATCTTATAAATCAACCTTATAGATTGAAAAATCTTAAGTAATTTATGAGCAAATGCAATCTAGCAAAACATAAAAACAATAACAAAACATAATCAAAATAGTTGGTTCTTAAAGACACAAGAAGTTTTACTATTAAAGAAATCTGATTTTGTTATAATTCATCTTATTAATAGGTTAAATGAGAAAAATTGTATCCTGTCATAGATCTTCAGAATGTACTTGATTTACTATACATTGATAATGAAAATTCTTTTTTTTTTAATATTTATTTATTTTTGAGGGAGAGAGAGACAGAGTGTGAGTGGTCAAGGGGCAGAGAGAGACAGAGACACAATCTGAAGCAGGCTCTATGCTCTGAGCTGTCAGCACAGAGCCTGATTTGGGGCTTGAACTCATGAACTGCAAGATCATGACCTGAGCCAAAGTCAAACGCCAAACTGACTAAGCCACCCAGGTGCCCTGGTAATGAAAATTCTTATTGAAAGAGACATAGAAGTCTATTTTCTTAAAATGATAAAGATTTATTTGAAACAAAGATTAAATTTTTCATTTATAAAATTCTATATGTATTTTCATTAAAATGAGAAACAAGAAATTTTTTTTTAATGTTTATTTATTTTTGACAGAGAGAGAGAGACAGAGCATGAGCGGGGAGGCACAGGAGAGAGGGAGTCACAGAATCCAAAGCAGGCTCCAGGCTCCGAGCTGTCAGCGCAGAGCCCAATGTGGGGCTTGAACTCACAGACCACAAGATCATGACCTGAGCCAAAGTCAGATGCTCAACCGACTGAGCCGCTCAGGCCCCCCAACAAATTTTTTGATTATGTTTATAAAAATCTAGCAAATATAGTGACAAGGAAAAAATTAGATAAGGTAATTAGAAAGGGCAAGTAAAAAAAAAATCACCATTCGTCTATATTGAAAATTTAAGAGAATCAACTGAAAATAAAAGCTATTAGAATAGTCAAGAGTCTAGTATTACAAAATTTTTCACTACAGTACTTACAAATATAAATACACAAAATAAAGTACTTAATACCATAATTAAAAAATAAACAAAAAACCCACATATCACAATAGCAAACTTAAAATTAAAAATAACTAGGAATAGGGGCACCTGAGTGGCTCAGTCGGTTAAGCATCTGACTTTGGCTCAGGTCATGATCTCATGGTTCATGAGTTCGAGCCCCACATCAGGCTCTATGCTGACAGCTCAGAGCCTAGAGACTGCTTCAGATTCTGTGTCTCATTCTCTCTCTGACCCTCCCCCACTTGCCCTCTGTCTCTGTCTCTCAAAAATAAATAAAAAATGTAAAAAAATAAAATAAATAACTAGGAATAAAAATAAATATATAAGACTTCCTTGGAAAAAATATATTAAAAAATTTGGAAAAAGATGAGATTTAACAAGGAGATATTCTATACTCCTCAACAAAAGGAATCAATATTTTAGACATTAAATTCTCCCCAATGTAATCTAACGATTGACTGAATCTGAAATCAGAATCACCCAGGGATTCTTTCAGTAAGATGACAAAATAATTTAAAAATTCATCCAAAGTATATTGAAAAGCAAAAGTAGCCAATAACTTATTTAAAAATCAATGCTCCCAAAAGGTTAACAACAATTATATTAAAAGAAAAGATCTGATCAAATTTCAACATAAAATGTAATACTCTATGCAATGAAAAAAAAAATCACAAACAAAATTAAAAGACTATAAACATGATGGGTAAACATCTGCAGGACAAGTGTTTTCTTTTTCTTTTTTTAATATATAAAGCAGTCTTGACAAATATGAAGGAAAGAGACAGTATTTCTATAGACTTCACAAGACCAGGAGCACCTGGGTGGCTCAATTGGTTAAGCATCCAACTTCAGCTCTGGTCATGATCTCAGGGTTTGTTTGGTGGGTTTGAGCCCTGCACTCTCACCACAGAGCCGGCTTCGGATCCTCTGTCCCCCTCTCTCTCTGCTAGTCCCCCACTTGCATACTCACAAGCTCTCTCTCTCTCAAAAATAAACATTGAGAAAAAGAAAAGAAGAAGAAGAAGAAGAAGAAGAAGAAGAAGAAGAAGAAGAAGATGAATTCACAAGACCAAAGGCCAGCAAACCTTTTCTGTAAAGGACAAATAGTAAATACTTTTGGCTTTGCAGACACCAGAATCTCTGTTACAACTACTCAACTCTGCTCTTGTAGCACGAAAGAAGCCATAGACCATGCGTAAAGAAATAAATATGACTGCATTCCAATAAAACTTTACTTACAACAACAGGAAATGGGACAAAGTGGGCCCACAGACCACAGTATATCAACCCCTGCAATAGACCTTTTTGTTCACAGCTATGTTCCAGGAATACCTAGAAGTAAGCATGGTGTATATAAAATGTTCAACAAATATATGTTGAATGAACAAGTAAATAAATGAATAGAAATAGGACAACACACACACAAAAAATTAAAATCGACAGTAAAATATATGAAATTGTTGAAACTCACGTGATGAAAAAGGGACACATTAAAATCAAGACATAACAGTTTCTTACTCTCAAAGTCACAAGGTATGTTTGTTTCTTTAATGATAATTCATAGGTTTGGTAAGAATATAGGCTCATGCATTATCCTCATATGCTGCTGGCAGGCTTTTTTACTCTCTTGTTCTTAGTTACATACATAGAGAAAAGTGTCGAAAATAATGTAAGAGATTTATATATTCTCTCCCTCCAGTGACAGTTTTCAAATTGGTTGGATTCATTCTTAAAAATTATTGAGAACCCCAAAGGACTTTTGTCTGTTAATATTTATAATAGTTACCACATTAGAAATTAAAACAGAAACACTTAAACTTTTTATAATTCATTTAAAAGAGCAACAATAAATTCTTCACATGTCAACATAAATAATGTTTTTATGACAACTACATTTTCCAAAGAAAAAAATCACTGAGAAGAGTGGTATTGTTTTACATTTTTGCACATCTCTTTAATGTCTTGCCTGAAAGAAATCAACTAGATTCTTGTATCTGCTTCTGATTTCATTCTGTTGTGCCTCTCTTTCTTTGTGAAGGATATGAAGAAAATCAACCTTTAAGCAGTTATGTAGTTGGGAAAGGGACCGGTATTTTAATCGCCTTTTCTGATAACCAAAAATTCTGCTTTGATAGTATACCAAAATTCAACGAGTGGTAGTTTCTAAATAGGCAGTTGAAATGTGGAATCTAAACCCATATCACTGAACTTTTTGTACTTCGTTACATTAAAATCTATTCATTTATCTTGCACTTTGAGTGGGTCTTTTCCCCATTCATGGTCTTGTAACATCATGCGCTGACCATTTAGAAAAGAGTTGTTCGATGAGTAATGCACATCTTGCAGTGGTAGCTACGTTTTGTTGTACGATGTTCAAGATTTTATTTACTACGTCTCCACTGATCTCAGAGAAGTCTTTAGATTTTAGGGATCTGTCAAGCCCTCAGTGGTGGTTATAAGTTTTCCAAAATTCTAATTTTCATTTGAAAGCATGAAATTTTATCATTAACAAAAAAAACTGTCAGTCATTTTCTTTGAAGTAGCAGACTCTTCATCACCGTTGAGAAAAAAGTCGGCCGAACACCCATAATAACCATAATTTGCCTCTTCTTCTTTCAAGAAAAAATGATATTCTATGAAGAAAGCACGTAGTTCAGTTCACAACTCAGTGATCATACTTTCATATGCAACAGAAGTGCTATATTCACACTATTTTGTCACTCTGTATTTTATTTAAAAAGTGCCCAAGTGTTGAGATTTAATTAATTCACTTTTATTGCCCCATTAAGGACACTCTTGAGTGAAGCCGGCTTGTTTGGTTTTGGTAAGCCTGGAGCGTGAATGCTATGGAAGGCACAGTGGCTACTCGTGCATTTGACCCCGCTGCCTTGATCCAGGCCAGGTTGCCAGTTTCATCCGCCACTGGTTTTGCACCTTCAGTGCAAGTAGCAACATGGTGGAGAAGACAAACAAGTTTAAAACTTCACATAAATAATTCCATTCTATATGTATCCTTTGACCAAGATTTGTTACGTGTAA
Organism: Panthera leo; assembly: GCF_018350215.1. NCBI lineage: Eukaryota > Metazoa > Chordata > Mammalia > Carnivora > Felidae > Panthera > Panthera leo. The sequence goes on along the minus strand of NC_056687.1, from coordinate 140,424,667 downwards.
CATTATGCCTTTATGTTTTTGAGATAGATGTAGGTTGATACATATAGATCTAGTTCATATATTTTACTGCTGTATTGTATTTCTCTCTTTATTCCTCTATTGATAGATATTTAGAGATTTCCAACTTTTACTATTGTGAAAGAGTCACTCTAGGTTGTGTTCCATGATGTGGACTTTCCAGGTCTAAAAGTAGGCATATACTGAGTTCTCTGTATCTAGATTGCCAAATTGTTTTTAACATGGCCTTATCAATTTACAACCTAGTATGATTCTTAACTGGTACTCTCTTTCTAGGGGCAGTTTGGCAATGTGTGTCGAATACTCTAAGGGAAGACAATCTTTGAACCAGAAATTCCAATTCTAAAAATTGACCATGAAGGTCATTTGTCCAGGAATGGGTACAAAGACTTTTTGTTGACAAGAGTTGTTTATGAGTATTTATAAAGTAGAAAATCTAGAATCTTCTAGATATTTAATAACAGGTGACAAGTTAAAAATATACTGTGGTTATCTCTTCATGGATATTATGTAATCCTTTTTTATCCTAATTTTATTTAATCAATATATGTTATTTTATATAACTATTTATCAAAATGGGTGATGGAAGTACAGGTAATTTTTTCTTTTCTTCTTTGTGTGTATTTTTTTTTAAAATTAGCTTGTGTTATTGAGAATATTTTATTACAGAAGGAAAGAAAGAGGGGAGGGAGGACAGACAGATGGATTAGAGCATGTATTGTGAAACCTCATCCCAAACTAAGTTTCAAGTGAGGCCAAAAAAGTAGAACAGTAGATCACATCTGACACAGCATAGGGGTGGTTTTTTAAAGCCTCCTGCAACCCCCAGAGATTTTGATTCGGTGGGTCTGAGGATCACTGCATCCCTGAAACGCATAAACCTCACACCTTAAGAAATACTAATTCAGAAACCGTAGCTAATTCCATCTGACTTGCCTACATTGATGAAAAATAAGGAGTCTTGTCATTTTTAATATTTGGCAGGCAAAAGAGACAAGCAATGGCTGGGGGAAGTTCTGGTGGTGCCTCTCCTCTCGGAGGCGGGAAGCTGAAGGCAGGAGCCTCTGCAACCGCATCCTGGGGCAGGAAGGAGCTCTCTTTCCTGCAGAGCTGCCTCAGACTTTGCTTTCTTCTCCTTGGCATAGGCAGCCTGCCCTGAAGCAGACAAGGTCAAGTCTGCAGGTGGTGGCTCCAGGTGTTCCTCCTCACTTCTTTCCCATCCCTCCTTCCTCTGTTCTCTGGCATTTGGGTCACTTCCTCTGCAAATCTGAGCATCAGAATCTTTGGGTGAGCTTGCTAAGACACTTATTCCCGGCCCCCACTCCAGAGCTTCGGATGCCATAGATTGCATTTGTAATAAGCTCGCAGGTGATAAAGCTTCTGGCCCATGGACTACGCTGAGATACAGACCAGAAATAGACTCACGGAGAGAGCCAGCCAGAGACTCGGGGGCTGAACAATCAATTGTTATTCATTAGAATTCCCGTCACATGGCCATTTAGAAATGCAGATGTGGAGGCAGTAGTAGTAACAGCATTAGTAGGGGGAGTGGTAATGAGAATAGCAACAGTAATAATAGAAATAGGAATCATGGGAAGATTAATAATGAAATCACACAAATAACTGAGGGCCATTTTTATTCCCATGTTTTGATGAAAGTCTTGAACATGGTCTCATCCGAACGGAGACAAGATCTCGGATGCAAAAGTGTTATGAAATCACGAATTTAAAAAAATGACTCTTTGGGGCACCTGGGTGGCTCAGTCGGTTAAGCGTCCGATTTCGGCTCAGGTCATGATCTCACGGTTCGTGAGTTCGAGCCCCGGGTCAGGCTCTGTGCTGACAGCTCAGAGCCTGGAGCCTGTTTCGGATTCTGTGTCTCCCTCTCTCTCTGCTCCTCCCCCACTCACGCTCTGTCTTGCTCTCAAAAATAAGTAACATTAAAAACAAAAAAAATTTTTAAATGTCTCTTTAAATTGGATGTGTTACATTTTTAGTGAAAGCAAGGTCTTTAAAAACATGCCAGACCTTATGATCCAGAAAAAGCTGTTTCTTTTCCTCCTGCAGGGTATTATTTATCTTTGGTTAATAGATTCAGCCAAGCCATTTTTATAGCCTCACATGTTATCAAAAAGTGTTTTCGTTTCTCAATCTAACTACTCCCTTTCTCAACTTATTGCATTAAATCTGCCTTTAGCGGCCAAGTATAAACTGAAGTCTAGATAAAAGGGATTTTTTTTTAAACCCCATTTGTGTTTTTCCTTTTTGTGTTAAATTATAAATACAGTAATTGGCGGTTAATGAGATGTAAGTGCTGTAGCCTCAGACTCTTTGGGTTACTCATGTCTCTGCACCATTTTCATCCGGCCCTCATTTTCCACACACCAGACCTATAATTATGCCAAAATTTATCCAAGCCAGAGAATATTTTGTTTTTTCCTGTTGCTACCTACAGTCCGTAAAGTTATGGAAAACGTTGGGCATGCAAAACTAATTTTAATCCCCCCAGTAAAAATTCTGAGGGGCAATTCAATAAGATATAATTAAAGGTGTGTGAATCATAGATTGCAGAGATCACTGAGGCACCCAGAAAGCATCTGATCTAGCTGTTTGGCTTTAGTATCAACCCCATTTTGCAGATGAATTAGCCAAGGCTCACAGAAGTAAAATATATGTGCAGCTGGGATTTGAACTAGAGATCTATCTGGCCCTAATACCTGTGCCTTGTCGGGGAGGGTGGCCGGGGGTGGGGGGGTTGTGGTTGGCAGGTGTCTTTTACCTCTCTGGACAGTTTTTTTTATTGCATCATGCGGTTGCCAGCCTACCTTGAACTCTTTCATCACATGGTTGAATTTTTTTCATAAGCTTTTAAAGCTCCCTTTATATTTGATTTGTACAGTATCTTTTAACGACAGTGTCCTTGCAACAGATATTTTGATGTACTAAATTTACACATGCACCTGAGTGAGGAAGACACATGCATCATGTTTTGTATTAAACAGACTCCAGGTCTCATGTTTACGTTGAAAATGTCAGTCTTTGTTTCCACTCAAGTGCTAATCTTTCTAAAAATGTCCCTCATGTTGAAGGACATCCAAAAGGCAGTAACTTATTAGAACCTTGGGTTCAGATTACAAATGGGTTTGGCTAGCTCAGTGTTAAAGTTCAAATTATCTCAGAATTATTTTAAATATTTGTACAGGAACACTGATTAGTTTACTAACGTGTTGCCTCATAACCATCCACTAATAACCACCTTGGTCTGTGATCGTTAACTCCAAGGGCTCAAGTGAGCTCTCGGCAAAGGTAATTTGCTTCAGTGTCTGAAGCTGTCATATGATGTCTTTTTCCTAGGACGTGGAAGAGTTGACGCAGAAAAGGAATTTGAAACGGAGTTTCAGACCGCATCTTATTATTTGCACAGAAGAGTTGAAAAGGAAGTTCTGATGAGGTAATGTCCTTCCCTCTGTGCCCCCTTTTTGTAGTGTTTCCTAATTATTTACATTTAAACTGGAGACTGGCAACCTGGTGTAGGGGAAAGAATGTCTGTGTGCGAGTCAGGACACCTGGGATTTGGTGCTGGCTCTGTTGTGCAACTCATGACCTTAGACAAGTCATTTTGCTTCTCTGGGTGTTGGTTTCTATAAATGAGAAAGTGACACAAGGTCATTCCTAAGCTGTAGGGTCTGTACATATGTGCATTCTGCCAAAAGAAGCTAAATTAGCCAGAAGACAACAGACGTGTATAGATCTCTCTGTTTCTAGCCTTTGGCCAGGCTGGCTGCATGGACAGCAACCTGTGCTTGCTTTAGTTACGGTCTTGCTGTTACCATCTTGAAATTCTTCACAATTTTTGAACAAGAGCCCTGCATTTTCATTTTATTCAGGACCAAATTGTGTAACAGTGTCCTGCCTTTTGACAATACATTCCTTATCATTGTGTCGATCAGCTGAAAAAAGGAGTCATAACTTCAAATTGGTCACTTTTGCCACCGTTGTACCTTTTGGGTAGACCGAGGGGAGCAAAATGTTGACAAAAAATGTATCTGTGAAATTTTTTCGTTATTTTCAATGACCTGAGTTTTTGATGTCTACATTTTCCTTTTGCCCTACCTTGTCGTGAGGAGGGACATTATGCTCTTACGGGTGGCTCTTGGAAGCTCTGATTTCCTCTCACTTCACAGGTAAACTGTGCATGCAGGCTTCTGTGACTCATATTTTGGAATCTTTGTAGTGTTCAATCCCATTTTTTTAACAGATAAGGGTTAATCACTGGTATTCATCACTAGGCATTTCCAGTCTCTCCACCCAGCATCCTTTTTGCCACTGCTCCATAATCAGTTGTAGTACAATACAGAGGGTGATACTTGTGGCTTTGAATCATCATTTTGTTGTCAGTTGTTATGTTTCTGGAGAAGCTACAATTACAATAGCATGACAGACAATTACAATAGCGTGACAGAGAGATGACTTCTCCACCAGCAACTTGCTTTGTTTGGACCAAATGAGCTCCTCTTCACCTTTACAGATAGAATGGCCACCCCCAATGCTGCGAGGTCAATTCCATATGAAAGGAGACTTGTCAAATGCGCTAAAATTAAAATGCACATTCATGTGGGGGCCAACTTCATTGTGCCGGCTAACACTGATAAAAAATTACCCTGGGATTGCAAGGAATATATGCTCTCTTGGTTTACTCATTATTGCATGCCAAAGTATGAAAGAGCAAAAGAGAGGAAAGTGTTTCTGTGTACCCACTGATGGCTGGCTGTGGTTTTACATTATGAGTCTACTTTCAGATACGTAGAACAAATCTCTAAGCGATGAAATGACCAATTTACATATCACATCCCAGATAATAAATTGCTTTGATGGGTCCTCGAGTCTCCTTTTTCAAAGCATCAAAAATGCCAAACCAATCCTCAAACACTGTTCTTTTCTTTTACAGATCCAGTGTTCATAATCTCCCCCAAATGCTCTTTTTGCCCTCAATAAATTCTACTTACTTAAAACTTGATGACAGCTTTTAATTATATTAACCGTGTCTAAATGTTTAAAAATATCCAGTTTTTCCTTCATAAAACTGAATGTAAGTGACTGTATGTTGCTTTCTTTTTTCTTTTTTTCAAGTTTTTATTTAAATTGCAAGGAGTTCACATATGCTGTAATATTAGTTTCAGGTGCACAATATAGTGATTCAACATTTTCATACATCACCCGGAGCTCATCATGACCTATGTTGAATTCTCTAATTGCTGCTCTGTCTCCTGACTTCTAGATTGGGGAATGTGTCATTTTTATTTTTTAAATGATATAAATTAGTGTTTTGATTCATACTTCTGCTTAAGAATAGTAAAGAACCAATTGATACATTTTTTAAAATTTTTTTTACATTTATTTATTTTTGAGAGACAGAGTGAGACAAAGTGAGAGTGGAGGAGGGGCAGAGAGAGAGGGAGACACAGGATCAGAAGCCGGCTCCAGGCTCTGAGCTGTCAGCACAGAGCCCGACGCTGGGCTCAAACCCACAGACCATGAGATCATGACCTGAGCCAAAGTTGGACCCTCAACCGACTGAGCCACCCAGGCGCCCCCAATTGATACATTTTTAAAGGGAATGCAATTGGTCATTCAACAGTACTGATAACAAGCAAAACAGCAGCCTCAGCTTCTATTTATAAGTTCCTTCTATCCAATTCAATGAACTATTCTAGCAATAAATTAGCAGTTTTGAAACTGTGGGATTTTTGATGAAAAGAACCAAAGTGAAACTCCTCAAGTAATGAGGTAAATGGTTTAGTTCCATGCATCTTATTTCAGAATACCTTTTTTGAACCCTGCTTTACAAAGATTCCAAAATAAGAGCCATAGAAAACGAAACATACAGTTTACCTACGAAGAAAAAGAAAATCAGAAATTCGAGCACCCATTGAGTAGAGTATAATGTCCATCCTCGGTGACTTCCAGGAGATGAGGGCACCCACTCAGTGTCTTCTTATAAAAGTTGGTCTCTTCTGGAGAGTGACCCAAAAATGCATTAGCATCATACTATAATGTGTACAATTCAGTGGTTTTTAGTACATACACAGAGCTGTGCCCCCATCACCACAGTCAATTTTACAACATTTCTATCACCTCAAAAAGAAATCCATTAGCATGGATTTCTCCCCCACTCCTACCCCAGCCCTAGGCCACCACTAATCTGCTTTCTGTCTCTATACACCTGCCTAAACTAGACATTTCATGAAAATGGATCATATAATCTATGGCCTTTTGTGAGTGACTTCAATCTCTTGCATCATATTTTTGGGGTTCATACATATTCTATTCATACATACATGTGTCAGGACTTCATTCATTTGCATTGCCAAATAATGTTCCATGGCATGGATAATAACCTCTTTTGCTTATCCATTCACCAGTTGGTAGATATTTGGGTTGTTCTGAATTTGGGCCGTTATGAATAATGCTGCCACAAACATTTTGCACGAGTGTTTCTGTGCACATATGTTTTCGTTTCTCTTGGATACATATCTAGTAGTAGAATTGTTGAGTTATTTGGTAATTTTCTGTCTAACTTTTAAGGAACTGTCAGACTTTTCCAAAGTAGCTGCACCATTTTCCTTTTGCATCATCAGGTGTAAGCATTCCACTTACTCCACATCCTTGTCGACACTTCTTATCTGTCTTTTTGATGATAGCCATTCTAGTGATTATGAAATAGTATCCCTTTGTGGTTTTGGTTTGCATTTCCCTCATAGCTGAAGAAGTTGAGCATCTTTTCATGTGCTTATTGCCCATTTGTATATTTTCTTGGGAGAAATGTCTGTTTAGATCCTTAGCCATTTTCTAGTTGAGTTACTTGTTTTGTCATTATTGAATTGTAAAAGTTCTGTATATATTCTAGATATGAGTTCTTTATAAGAAATATAATTTACAAATATTTTCTTCCATTCTGTGGGTTGTCTTTTCACTCTCTTGATGGTCTCCACAGAAGCAGAAAGGTTTTTAATTTTGATAAAGCCCAATTTATTGTTACTTTGTTGCCAGTGCTTTTGGAATTCTATCCAAAAGGGCTTTGCATGTATGTTAGCCAACTTGACAAATTATGCTTAAAAAAATGAAATGCAAAAAATGAAAAACAAAACAAAAAAAGGCTTTGCATATCCCAAGGTAATGAAAATTCTCTCCTACATTTACTTCTAAGTGTTTTACAGTTTTAGTTCTTACATTTAAGTCTGTAATCTGCTTTGAGTTAATTTTTCTGTACGGTGTGAAGAAAAGGTCTAAATTTATTCTTTTGTATGTGGATATCCTAGAGTGAATTTTTAAAACAATCTCCTCACTGATAGTGAGTGAACATCTTGCTGAAAGTCAGCTGTGTGATGAACTTCATGGGGCATGCCACATGAGGCATCTATACCAAAAATGAATTGCCAGAGAGTTCCAGCTTCTTTCTGCTCTCCCCCAGGGATCCCATACACTGGTTTAAATTCTTTTTTTTTTTTTTTAATGTTTATTTTTGAGAGAGAGACAGAGATAGAGTGCTAATGGGGGAGGGGCAGAGAGAGAAAGAACACAGAATCCGAAGCAGGTCCCAGGATCTGAGCTGTCAGCACAGAGCCCAATATGGGGCTTGAACTCACAAACTGTGAGATCATGACCTGAACCAAAGTTGGACACTTAACCAGCTGAGCCACCCAGGTGCCCTTACACTGGTTGAAATTCTAAACACACACTTGGAACTACCAAAGAACACATTTACAAAGCCTCTGATCAGTATGCTGAGGTCTCCCTAATGGGTGACAGGGGTGGGGGGATACTCAGAAATTAGATGAAGAGTGATATCAATCACTAAAGGTTTCCAAAGGAGTTGTGTTCACTTTTATTTATTTATTTTTATTTATTTTTTTATTTATGCACTAATACACATACACGCACTTAAACTGCAGTGTGTGACCTATAAGTCAGGAGACGCCTGGCTGAACGCCTTGGTGCTATTGATGATGTCTCATTGCTTTGTGCTCTTACCTATTTGAATGAAAGAAGGAAGCTCCTTGAAACTTAGGAGTCAAACTACTTCCAAGAAGGTTATGCTATTGTCTTATTTGAAAGCACTCGAGAAAACAGCAGAAGGCCCTTGAGTGAAATGTAGTCCAAAGAAAAGGGGAGTGCCACCCATACCCACAGTTCTGTGCTGCTGTGGCAGGCAGGACCAGCAACTAGGGAAACCCCCATCTGTCACACCACCAGACTGAGTCCAAGGTTAGGAACAAGTCAAGTTTTTTCCCTCTCTTCAGCTCTCAAAGTGCTGATTCTTGTACAGGCAGGTTCATCTTCCACAAATAGCCTCTGTGTACTTGTCCAGGAAGGGAACATGAATGACAAGTGTCTTTCTACACTGCTGAGCTTAAAGAAGGCAAGTTAAGTATGCTTTGGGGGATCATATTGAAACTTCCGTCTCTTCCCATAAATCCCCCAGGAAAATATATTTTTATCCCAAGAAGGAAGCAAGGAAAATGGGCATAGGATCTCACAGACCTGGGTCCAAATCCTGACTCTGCTATATACTCTGGGTAATTTTCAGTGAAGTATTTAACTTTTTTGAGCCTCATCTTTCTCTTCTGTGTTATGGGAATATAAAAATATCTATTAATGGCCATCATTGGATAAGCTGGGATAAAAAATGGAAAATCCTGCCTCAAGTCAGGAGTTAGTATCTGTTCGTGCTATTTCCCTTTCAACCCAAAGATATGGTGGACTCCCAGTTTTAAAACTCATTTTGGGGGGCCTTGAACCCAAAGAATTAAAAGGACCATTAGCTAAAATGAAGGTTGGATTTAAAATTCAACATGTCAGATCCCTGTCCTATATCATTCTGTTCCTTCAGTAGTCTGAAAGCTTGGCAAGGTGTAGGACTCCTCCTCATGGGGCCTTCCTGCCACCTGAGGAAAACATCACTACCATCCATGACTTTGGTGATTCATTAGCATTCCAGCAAACTACCCAGCTGTTTGAAACAGCAGGTATTTATTTTCTTTGGTCTCAATATGCAAAGATGAAATGCAGCTGCCTGGTTTTGGAAAAGCTTTCTTGGTCTATGTCCTTTGGTTAGGTTAAGCACTGGAATGTGCTGTGACCTTGGTCTGCACACTAACCTTTCCCCGGTGTCCCTAGAGCTTGTTTGATGCCGATATTTATGGGCCACAAAGCTGAAACTAAGCCTGAGCTTCCCTAAGATGCTTTCTGGGGAGGTTCATTGTTCAGCAGGGGTATTTGTGTGACTGTCAGTAAGAGGGGACGTTTACCATAACACGCGTGTGAGGCCCTGGACAGAGGAAGTTATGATAAGGAGGCGTGGAACCTACGTTGCTTCTTCAAATGACATGGGGTGTGTAATCCTCTCAAGCACTCCCATTGCCTCTGTATGGCAGGCAAAACACTGATCTGTTCTCCCGTGGACCTCCCTGTAATGTCCTAAACATCGTTAGTAAATAACAGGCATGGGAGGACTTTGCCCCAAGAGCAATGCATACATCCAGATACTGTCATCTGTGTTATTTGTATTCCTATGGAATTCAGTTCAGTTGCTTTCTACAGAATTTTCAGAATCCCCTTAATGATGGTATGTCAAAAGTTGAGAACAACGAATTTAAGAACTATAAATGAGTAGGCATGAAAAGAAACAATAATTCAATGAGGAATTTAGCATTTATTTTTACTAGGCCACATTATCATATATGTCCTTTTTAGAAACTGTGTGAATATAAGTAGAGATATTAAAAAGTAGAATAAACTACTTACTCTCCACATCAAGAGAGGAGAACAGAGGTATATATAAATTCCAAGCAGTATACGTTCCAAACCTCAAAATCCTTTTCTGGAATTTGGCCTGGAATATATAAATCTGGACATATAAGTACAAATGTTACTCATATAACTATAAATATGTAAAGCCTAAAGTATTTGATTTTGAAATGCAGTCAGTTATAACTTAAGACACATTTAAATATACTCCATTTCTGCTGGAGTTCAGCACATCCCCTGGAAAAAATGTAGGACTTTACTTTATAATGGGAAAAAGAAACCATGGAGAATAATTTGAGGACGATTTCTGGTTGATAACAACTTTTAACATTTTTTAGATGGAGAAGTCCATAGTGTTACTTTACTGTTTTTGTTTTACTTTATTGTTTTTTAATGTTTATTTATTTTGACAGGGACAGAGAATGTGAGTGGGGGAGGGGCAGAGAGAGAGAGAATCCCAAGAAGGTTCCACACTGTCAGCACAGAGCCCAGCACAGGACTCGATCTCACAAACTCTGAGATCACGACCTGAGCTGAAATCGAGAGTCAGAGCCTTAATCGACTGAGCCACATAGGCGCCCCATAGTGTTACTTTCGGTGAAATCTAGAATTAATTCTCAATTAAATCTAGAGTTTACATTTGGAAAAAAAAAAAAATTAGCTAAACCTTCAATAAATTCAACAATAGCAAAGCATTATGTAATTTCCCCAGATATGGAGGAAATAAAAAAGGGCTTCCAGTTTAAACAAAATATTGTGCATGGTTGTAAGGAGCAAAAGAAAAGTGCTTTGGAAATGGCAACGTACTCGGCAGGCTACCAGGAGGGGGGCCTTAGAGTAGGGCGGTAAGGAGACTGGCTTTGCAGCCAGATTGCATGTGTCCCAAATCTTGTACAAATTCTCTGCACCCCAGTATCCACATCTGTAAAATAGGGATCATAATAATTCCTATTACTGCTATGAAGAGAAATCAGCACATGTAAAATTCTCAGGACAATGTCCGGCATATAGAAAGTGCTCCGCTAATGTTGGTAATGATGATGGGGAGATGATGATGCGAGTGTTTTTGGGGGGGGGGGGGGGATGAGAGTACAAGAGGAGGAAGTATTTGTTTTTGAAAATGAGGGAATAACCAGCTAACCCAAGCTGCTTAAAGAGGAGTGGATTGAATACTAGAAACTAATTAGGTTTGGAATTAGAATGGAAAGGGATACCCAGTTCATAAGTACATATTCTAAGCTGAGACAATTGTCTTTCTTGACACTCGCAGAAATATTATTAGCAGCACTTAATTTAAAAGTGAAACATTTTGAGCAGTTATTGCACATATATCAAGGAGCCACAAAATTACAGTTTAAAAACAAAGTTTAACAAGAATGTAATAGTAAGTATCACAGACATTATGAAATGATGATGTGGGATAATAAACGTTTTTATTGCCACAAATACGGGATGACGGCATTATTCAAGAACAGTAGAAAAAAATAGCCTGACTCCAGAGAGAGGGACATCTCTCCACCAGACCTTTTTCCAGAGCAAAGCTGTATTTATTCTTTATGCTTTTGACCGAATTTTGCCGCCCATTTTCTGAAAGAATGGCCCCAAATTCTATACTGGAGAGCCAGGACCACCTAAGCCTTACCTTTTGATGGCTGTGACCCATGTCCCTGAGCGGTGCCATTGCCCTCCCGCCCAAGAAGCTTCTCAAGGCCATCCAGCTCTGCCCACTCACCTCCCCACTTGCTTGCTTCATGGCTTCCTCTGCCTGGCTGAGCAGCATGCCAGAACTCTGCCTTGGATGCCCCTTCCCTCCTCTCTGCCACTGACACAGGCTGGGCAAAATGGCCCCCAAAGACATCCATCTCTGCTTCTCTACCAGCTGAGGGAACTTGTCTGTGGGCTATTTCAGATCCGCCAAAATTATTCCAGCAACACTTGGCAAAAGCCCAGGCTGTGAGATTTTCAGGCTAAAAATGGAGAATCGGGGCCAATATTCTTACTCTAATTTTCTTAATTCCAAGAGTTTAAAAATAAAAAAATATATATGTGTGTATTCGGTAAAAGGATTGGGAAGCAGCTGGGCAGCTTGGCTGAGAGGCTGGATAAAGACAGAGCAGCTGTGTTGGTCTTAAGCCTGAGCTGGCTGTGTAACCCTTGATTTCTTTGAACTCTGGGCCTGAGGATTCAGAGCCGTAAAACAAAGCTAACAAGTGTTGAGCTATCTGATTTCTTGTGAGACATAAAGAGGGGAGTTGATTGTTAAGCAGTTTGCAAATGGAAAGTATTGCAGAAATGCTTATAATAATAAAAGGCTTATTACAGCACTTTCCCAGGTTCTGGGACTACTGTAATGGGAAGGATGGCACACACAAGACCTAACACGTCTATCAAAGAACTGGTGGATGTCTGCAAAAGTAAATACTCTATTATATACGGTGATATCTCATATGCCGATCAACATAACAAGTCTAGCTGGACAGCCGCTCTAGTTTAAGATAAGCAAAGCAAGCCTGGGAGCATTTTAAAGCCATGTATACACAGGTAGATACAGTTAAAGTCTGTTTCAGTGGGAGGGTACGGATGAGGGGTGTGCCATACCCCGTGGTATCGTCACACTACCTTATATAATAAAGTGCCTAGCATTCTATGTGTCATATAGTAACTGACCAATAAGTCATCAGTTCTTTCCCTTTCTCCTAGCATTTTGCCCTCAGTGGGAGATGACTTGGGGAGAGGGTCATGGGAAGTTTTGAGTGCCAAGGGCACACAGTCTAAACAAAATCAGGTTTGCTATACAAACGTAGTCTCGGGACGATGTTTGCTGTCCCTTCCTTCCTACGAGATTGTCACCCTATGTCATGCCTATGAAGATGTTTTTGACCTGTCATTAGTTACCTTTCATTCAGTGAGTGCTATAAAAATCCCTGTTGATTCAACTACATCCGTGATGGACACTGACAGTGTTCGAAGGTTGTGATTCCCTTTAGTGAACACCGCTGAACAGATTCTTACTTGTTGAGTATTGCTTATTGCTTCAGCGATCTTTATAAACACTGCCAAAAGCCTTGAATCTTCTCTCAGTTGAGTGTATCTTTGGGGTTGTTTTGGATGTTAAAGCTAACCTTTTGGCGGAGAGTGAGTGAACAAGGAAAGGGGAATTGAGGTAGGAAGCAGTTTGCAGAAAGATCCTTGGAAAAGAAACCTTTCTCGCCCTGCGTTACATTTTGCATTCCATTAGAGACAACGGATTGAAAACAAAGCACAAATCTGGCTGAGAACCTGAAAGGCAAGTTTCAGCAGGAGTGAATTTTTAACAGCCTCAAAGAGGGGGTTAAAATGAAATTCTGACAACCTTAACTACACTTTTTCTCCAAGTATTGCTATAATGATAAAAGGTGAAATGTCAGCAGTCACCTATTATTCTGTCGAACAGCACTTGATAATTTTTCCTCTGTGGGAGCACTTGCCCTTTTATAGTGTTGACTCTGCATTTTGACTGACTGCCCAAAGATCACAATTACTTAAGCCGTTTACCTGCACTTGGGCAGCACAGCCAGGACCGGTTCTGCATAGCCAGATCCTCTGGGGGTTTCCTGTTGGTGGCTTCAGATAAACAAATGAGGCCTGTGATGTGGGCTATTTACTGCCCCTGGTTCTTAAACCACTTCAATAACCTGTCTTCCTCCTTAAGCTTTGGAAACACACTGATGGTCATGTTTTCTGAAGAGGAGAGCCCAACTTCTTTCTGTGTGTCAGGAAAATATCTTCATACATCAAAGCGACACAGAGGCTCCTTTAGAATATTCTAGAAAAGTAGACACTGCCTTACCACAAAGTGGTGAAGGGGTCTTCTATTTAATTCTGTTTGTGTAACATGCATCCTTTGAACAACTGCTGTGTTCACCAACCTGGGGCATCTGCTGGGGGAAAGCTACCAAGATGACAATTACACAGACCCAGCCTGCAAAGAGGCTTATATTTTGTAGGAAAAGCCAGATGAAAGATATACATTATTGAGGTAAGTAGGCTGACCAAGCAGGTAGCCTACCTTGAGCTTAGAAACTGGAATATTAGAGTTGGTTATGACCCATCAAACTCAAATGCCTTTGGGGCTAAACAGGTAAAAGAAATGAATGAAGGATGCCCGTAAGGACCGTAGCACAGTGGAGGATGTGAGCACCATTTAAATGGAACACCATCCCTCAGTTAGAGCTGTCAGTGCCATGCAAGTGCTGGCCCATTATCACCAGGCTTTCAGCTTTTTCAAAACTTTTTTTTTTAACGTTGACAAGTACTTCACCAGGTCTAACTCCTGAAAGGGTACATACAAAAAGAATTCTAAGAACCAAATGTGGCCTATAGGCCGGTAGTTTTTTTCCCTCTGGGTTATGGCATGTGCTGTTATAAAATTCCATCTCATTTTCATTGTCATTGGTTGTCACAGGTTAGGTTGCCTGGGAAGCTGATTCTGAAACAGAATTCAGCCAGGAGGTGGTTTATTGGGGAGTGTTCTTGAGATCAACACCTTTAGTGGGAAAGAGAAGGAAGTAGCTCTGGAGAGAGAGAAGTTGAGCTGCCATGCAGTCTCAATGGAGGTCTTGGCCAATCTCAAAAAGGCTAAAACTGGATGATCCCTCAGAGTTGCTCCACGTTGATTGAGGGGACAGGGTCTTTATACCCAGCATGGACCAGTCGTTGGATGTGGGGTGCTTTGGGAAGGGGTGTGACTTTGAATGATGGCCTCTTCTTGACTAAAGAAATATCCATCAGGACCAGCAGCACTCCAAGTAGCTGGGGAATCAGCCCTTCTTCTCTGAAGGGGGATCTGGATGCTGCATCACAGCAGCCATAAGAGGGGTAGGTAGATTTTTCTACATGGGCTGTGTTGTCCCTGAAAATGAGGGGCAAAGTCTCAATCATCTTTGAACTTATCTGACACCATGCCCTAGAGAAGAGAGATGATCTCATATGCATCATTTGCCCCCATTCCCTCTTTTTCGTCCCCACTTCTTGCTGGCCTGTGTACCTCCTACAGAAGCTATTGGAACAGAATTCCTAACCCCCCTGAGGAATTCCTAGCCCCTTGGTTCAACTCAGAGCTGTAATGTTGTGGCCTACAATACATATTGTCGGCATTTGTAAAGATAAAGATTCAACCTAAGTATATGGAGATGTAATGAAATGTAATGATTCACTCATATTTACAACATATGCTTTCTGATAGCCTACTGTGTGCCAGGCACTGAGCTACCCACTTTGAACAAAATATATTCTCTGCATGCAAGCAGTTTGGTATTTGGTTGGCAATGCAGGTGCATAGGTGCTGTCACAGGGCAGGTCGCAACAGTTGTCTTGGAAAGCCACTTGGATTAAAACCTGTAGTTAGAAACAATTATAATTATCTTGGTGAACAATAATTCACCAAGGCAATGCCAGTTGGGCCAGAGAGTGTCAGATTATAAAATGCGTTAAGAAGATAGTCTCTGCAAGATTTGGTGAATATTATTAGCAAAAATGTAGAGTGAGGAAGTGAGGACCCTAACACCTTGTCCAGGTTGCAGGCTTATACATGATTGTAGAATGGGAAGGTGGAATGAATGATGGGATAACTAGAAAGAAAAATCCAAAGCACAAGGTATAAGCTACCGATAAGATGTAGTTTAGTGCTTAATAACTGTTTATGGAATTTATTCCTCCTTGTGAAGTAAGGCATGCAGACATTAATAACTCTTACATCTGTCATATTTTGATAACTATAATTAGAGCCATGGACAGTGCACTATGGAAAGACTAAGGGGAAGAAGGCATTAACTCCAAATGATGAGATGGGAAGATCTTCTGGAAGTAGGCTAATGACGATGATGATAACAATAGCTAATATGAATCATTGTTAAGTACTGAGGACTGTGTTAAGTGCCTTTTATGTCTTAACTCATTTAGTCCTTTCCGCAATCCTATAATATCGACACTATTACCATCCTCTCTGTATAGAGGTGAATAAACTGAGACTCTCAGAAACATGAAACAATTTACCCGAGATTTGATGAGAAGAAAGTGGTGGCCCTGGAATTTGAACTCGGGTTATCTGAAGCCAAAGTCTGCTGTCTTGTCACAAAATTAGACTGTCTCCCACTTGAAATGGACCTGGAAATAAACATGGGAGAGCAGAGCATTCCAACTGAAGGGAACTGTTTTTCAAAGGTCTGATGATACTTCAAGTTGAGGGGTGGGGAGGGGAGAAATGCATGAGGTATGACCAAACGTGAGATACAGGGCTGGGAGCATGGTTTGAAGTTTAAGTTCAGGAAATTAGATGAAATTGTGTTGCTCAGTGGCCTTAAATACCAAACTGAGGAGTTAGGGTTGTGGGAGGGGAAGTGGTAAGATCTGCATTCAGAAACAATAACCCTGTGAAGGGGTGGACAGACACATGGACATACTGGAGGCAGTGCTACAGAGAAGGCCCCTGAATATTGTCTAGGCACTTTGTACGCAGGACGAGGACAGGGCCAGTAGAAGGAATGGAGGGAAGAAATGGGAAGGTAGGAGGTGGGAAACAAAGGGTTTGGGGAGTGCAATGGCTCAGGTTTTGAGTTTATGACGTCGGGAACACAGGATGAACATAAAGTTGGGTGCAGAGAGAACATGAGCTCACTTTCGGGTTGTAAGAATGGAAGTTCGGGCCTCAAGAGAGAGGCTCTGTCTAGCAGAGAATTGGGAACCCCCCCCCTTAGAGGTTCTGATGGACCCTGGAGCTTAGATAGGGGCTGAGGTTAAAGAAAAGGCATCTAGGCTGAGAAGTCTGAAAGTCTACATTTAAAGAGAGGGCGAAGGAAGATGATTTTTAAAAAGTCATAGTGTACATCATATGATTAAATAAGTGAGCGCTCCTGTAGCCACAGGCTGTGAAAGAAATATGTGAAGTTGTAATTTTAGGGTAAGAGTTAATATTTGAGATTGGGTAAAATGTTTCAGGAGAAAGGTGAGATTAACACATGATGATTTGTTGTGAAATTTCCTAGAAGCTCAGTAGGCCAGTTCCATGTGGGAACACAGCCCTGACTTCCCATGGAGGGTGGTGAGGTCGGGTTGTCCCAATGTCTCAATTGTTTGTTGGCTACTCAGTACACATATCTCCTATTAAACCATCATATGATGCTATTGAATTCTGACTTTAGAATAAGTGTAGATTATTCCTTTTATTCTAATGACAACGTAATTTCCGGATCCATTTTTATGATATATAGTTCAAAATTCCCAACATTTAAAGGTACTTTATGTTAGATATAACAGGAAGGAGCAATCCCCCAGTATTTGAAGAGTGTGACAATACAACCAGCCCATCTCTGCTCTTCCAGTACATACAAATGCTTTGTGTGTGTGTGTGTGTGTGTGTGTGTGTGTGTGTGTGTAAAAATTATGGTGTATTTTATTTTTGTCTGGGAATCATCTGGCAGTTTGGGTGCTCCCCTAGACACAAGTGAGAATGTCAAAGCCAAGAGTGGAAAGAAATTTCTGTTGCAGAAATTTTCAACATAGTTTATTCTCCCAAATAGCAGGCTTGTGGCCAGTTGTCTTTCCCTAATTATTAATAAAAATTCAGCATTTCAAACTAGATTCTCATTCTCCAGCAGTTATTAATAGAGCTCCATCTTTAGGACATCTGCAAGACATCATTTATAACAGAATTCTTGACATACCATAAAATTCCTATGTCTAATAGGAATTTAAGGTCTACTTAAAAATGACAATCAGGTTGTGCCATTTTTCTTGGTAAAAAATTTCTCTTCCCCAATGAAGCCTTACAGAAAAAATTATGCCTTTACTTAAATTTTATTTTAATCAAGGTATTACATTTATGCAATCATAAATCATATCAGTCACAAATCATAAATGTATGGCTCAATGAATTTTTACATATGTATATACCTGTGAAGCCACCAGCCACATCAAGTTATAGAACATTTCCAGCACCCAGGAGGCTCCCTCTCTCATTCCTCCTCACTGTCAATCTCATGCCGCAAAGGTAACCTCTATTGTGACTAACCTCTAATGGTCTGTGATGCATAGGTTTTAAGTGTAATACTTACACATCAATACATTCTGAACCATAGTTATTGGAGTGTGCTAGAATATTGGGAAGTACTCTTGACTTCTTTCCAGAGGTCACTTGTTTAAGAAGAACTCTTTGTATTCAAGTGAATAATCCTTGGGCTTTTGCAATCAGAAATGGCATACTCTAATTATACTAAGGGTGAATAATACCAACAGTGGAAATTATACTGAGTGAATGATTTTATGAAATTCTGCCCTCTAAAGGAGGTCATAGATTTTCACCCATTTTCACAGAATCAGATCTCTGCTAAATTCTGCTCTCCTTTCACTGTTCCCCTAGGCCTAAGTGTGCTGGTGGATATCATCTGAATGTGACTTCTTTGTACCCATCGAATAAAATTATATAGTATAGTATAGTATAGAATAGAATTGATAATACCTCATAATACTTCATCATATAATCCTTATCTCCAACTCTGGAAGTTCTCCTGGTTATGATAGTTTCCAACACATAAGAATGCAGAATTTGATAAATGACAATTCAAGAACATCCCTCTCATTTAACAATTCGAGAACCCTGGAAACAATGCTAAGTGACCTTTTTTTTCTTTCTGTTCTATGGGCCCTGTTCTGTGATGATATTCTAAGTCCAAACTTGACCAATGTCAGGAAACCTAACTTAAAAGATCTTAGACACATTTCTTCAACTACATCTTGGTGTGGCCCAGGTTGCTGCTGCTGCTGCTGAGATAATCCTCCAGACTAGAAGGCATCTGAGAGAGACTAGCAAGAGGTTACAGAGAAATAAAAGCAAAGAAAGATCTCTTTGATTATTAAGTCCAAAAATTCTTCCCTAAATGTTGAGAATTTGCCTTCTAGAATTGTTGCAGGAGCTGTTAATTCTGTCAAGGGAAGGGAAGGTCAAATTAGGTTAACGAGATTTATTTGTTCTTTAATCAAAAGTAAAGAGAATCTTAATTCCTACACATTGCTCCTTTCTGTGAAAAGACTATGACAATGGTACTTAATTTCCTGGGAGAATTTCCTAACACCTTTAATGAGGGGAAAAAATGAGTGTTTGCATGAGTATGTAAACACACGTAAGAATGCATGTGAGATCTGTTTATGCTTGAAATAGAACTGAATTGAGTTGGCAAGAAAAGGGAATTGTGTTCATATGCAGGTTTCTTAGAGTTACAATTATAGCCCTAGTGACAGGATAACAAGAAACTATTTAATTACCTTTCTAGGCTGCTGAAGACATTTTGAGGATAACCTTGATCTCATGTCATCAACAAAATATGTTATGACATATTTGTTTTTATTCAGTACACTAGTAAAAATGTAAACAAATTCAGATACTTAAAATAAAAGGGGAGTCATTTTTACTTTTTACCCCCATCATTTCCCTTAGTCTCAATCCCTAGATAACAACCATGGTTATTAGTTTCTTCCAGATGTTTTTTAATGCAGCTATAGCATGGATCGATAGATGGGTGGATGGATGGATGGATGGATGGATGGATGGATGGATTAGAGTGATTATTTATCCCATTTCTGAGTCACTTACCTTCTTGAGGATTTAATGATGAACAAAAATAGATACATCACCAACTTTCCTAGAGATTATAGTTCAGCAGAGGGAAATTGATGCTCATTCACACACACACGTAAATGTATGATTATAAGTAAATGCAACGAAAAAGAGTGTGTGAGTTTCTCTGAGGAAGTGACAATTGCACTGGAATCTGAAGGAAGAATAGAACACCGACTTGGATTTAGAGGGAAAGGTTCCAGACAAAAAACCGTTTTTAAAGAGGACCATAGCTTGTTCAAGGAACTGAAGGTGCCTAGGATGGCTGGCAGGTAGACTGAGAAAAAGGGGAAGTGTGTAGTCAGAATCCAGTTAGGAGGCTGTCACAGAAATATAAGGCAAAGAATAAAGGCAACTTGGACTGGTATATGGTTGAAGAAAAAGGGAACCATTTCATGGTCTTTGGGAGAAGACCACCTGATTTAGTAACCAATTGAAAGTACATGGCAAGGAAGAAAGAAACGGATATTCTGTTTCTTTTTCTTTGTTTCTTTGTATATATGGGATTATCCTATTCATTGCTCTGACCTTGCATTTTTTTTCTCAGAATAAATTGTTTTGGAGATTTCTTCCTTCTCTTTTCAATAATGTCTTTTTAAGAAGCTCACTATATTTCATGGTACAAATGTGTCGTAATTCTTTCCACCAGTACCTCATTGATGGACATACAGAGTTTGCTTCTGTTTTTTGTTTCTGTTTTTGTTTTTATTTTAAGGGGGAGTGGGTATTTAAGGCAATAGTGCAATTTAAAATAACATACTGTACATTTCAGTTTCAAGTTTGGGCAAATGTGACCCAATAAATTCCTACCAGTGTTAGCTGCTTGTTTAACAAACAAGGTGGTATATTTAATATTTGATAAAGATTTTCAGATTGCCCTAAAAAAAGATTACAGAATGTTATGCCATTACCAATAATCTGTAAGATTGCTTGGGTCCCCATTCCATTAACAATTTTAACAAAGTTTTTAATTTTTGCCAGTCTGTAGTAAATTCTATAATTTGCCTTCCATTAAAATAAGTTTGAATGCATCTGTGTTATTGGCCATTAGTTCTTATTTTTAATGTGAGCATCTTATTCATAATATTCATATGTCTAATGATTTTTTTATTTGTTCTTGTTTTTTTATTTATTCTTGTTTACTAAAGATATCAAGTCCTTTCTTTAGCAATAGGATGAAATTATATAAAAATATATAATCATTATCATAGAGGCCATAGATACCAAAAAGGCATTTAACAAAATTTATTCACCTTTTTGTGTTTTGAGCTCCTTTGTCTCCCTTTTCTGTTTACTACTATCTTTTCATCTTGTCTTTGCCTCATTCTTTCAGCTCATCCTTTTTAATATCTTCTCAGACGCACAGTATTTGTTGTATATGTTTTTCTTGTTTCTTAAGGCCTTTTGTCTAGAATATATTTTTCATTAGTCTTTGATACCGTTCTCTCCCTTACTCTCTTCTCTTTCCTCTTCTCCTTTCTTCATGTTTTTTTCTTTTTCATATTTGCCATATCATTTGTTTTCATCTTCCTCATATTTAATGTGGAAAGTGCTATCTAGACCATCTTTTTTCAAATATTGTATCCAATGAACATATTTTTCATCTTGTTTTCTCTAAAATCTGTTTCTTTTCTCTAAGAATGTAAGTGTAGGACTGGGTATTACTGGGATTTTACAATTGCTTGAAATTAGAGAAAGATTCAGCTGGGAAACATAGACAGGAATAGTTGATGAATCTGGGCTCTGCTGCTTGTTCTGCAGCTTTATTTAGCATTTTATGCTGGTATTTACTTTTTTAAGAAGGGACATAGTCTTGGGGTGCCTGGGAGTTTGGTTGAGCGTCTGACTCTTGATTTCAGCTCAGGTCATGATCTCCCAGTTTGTGAGTTCAAGCCCTGCATTGGGCTCCATGCTGATGGTGCTGAGCCTGCTTGGGATTCTCTCTCTGCCTCTCCCCCCCCCACCCCCACCTCTCTCTCAAAATAAATAAATAAACAAACAAAAAGGGACATAGTCTTATCCATGGAAACCCTTAGGTGCAGATTATGCTGTAATTTGAAAAGAATATTTGGAGCTTTTGCTTTTGACTGGCAATTCTATGCACTTAATTCCCCAGCTTCAGCTCCCCCTTCCAAAGAGTCTTTTCACCTTAAGTGAGTCAGTGTGATGGTGGTGGGTCAAGACTTCTACTCTAATAGCCCATCCTACAAAAATTTTTTGCAGGCTGCATTGCCTGACCCTTCAGAGTACTGCCTTCGGAATTATGGGGCATTTGTCAGATCCCCCAGATTTGTTCACCTCTCCCAGAACTGCTTTGCTCTCCCAGCACTGCTTTGGAAATAGAATCACTTACTTATGGATCTATCTCTCTTGCCCTAATCATCATCTTTTGATGTTATTTTGCCAGATTGTATCTCTACCTTTGTGTGAATGTTGCTGTTATTTAATGTTTGAAGTTTTTATTCACTTTACCAAATTTTGAAGATGGGAATTTTGGCTGCATGACCTTGGCTATATCTTTTACTCTTTGGGGATCACATTTTGTTATCTGCAAAATGGGAACAAATAATTGCTACCCTTTCCGTTTTTTTAGGATCAAATCAGATAATTTATTAGAAAGTGCTTTGTGATTAACAACAACCTAACAGGCAAGGGGGGGAAAAGGCAGTAAAATAGGAAAGAAAGAAGTAAAACTGTTTCTATTTGCAGGTGACATGACCTTATACATAGAAAACCCATAAAATTCCTTCAAAAAACTACTAACATTAATAAACAAAGTCAGTGAAGTGGCAGAATACAAAATCAATATACAGAAATCAG
Organism: Panthera leo; assembly: GCF_018350215.1. NCBI lineage: Eukaryota > Metazoa > Chordata > Mammalia > Carnivora > Felidae > Panthera > Panthera leo. Next base: position 140,402,373 of record NC_056687.1, on the reverse strand, counting down.
TTGCTATTCCATACACCAACAACAAAGTATCTGAAAAAGAAATTTTAAAATTCCCATTCACAACAGCATCAAAAAAAAATAAAATCCTTAGAAATAAATTTTACCAAGGAGGTCAAAGATCTGCACACTGCAAACTATAACACACCGATGAAAGAAATGGAAGAAGAAACAAACAAATGGAAAGATATGTTCACAGATCAGAAGTTCATGTTAAAATTTCCATACCACCCAAACATTTTTTACAGGAACAGAAAAGGCAATCCTAAAATTCGTTTGGAACCACAAAGACTCCAAGTAGCCAAAGCAGTCTTGAGAAAGAATAACAAAGCTGGAGGCATCACACTTCCTGATTTCCAACTATACTGCAAAGCTGTAGAAATCAGAACAGTATGGTGCTGGCATAAAACAGACATGCAGATCAGTGGAACAAAATTGATAGTCCAGAAATAAATCCATGTATACATGGTCAACTAGTATTTGGCAATGGAGTCAGGAATATTCAATGGGGAAAAAGATGGTCTCTTCAATAAATGGTGCAGGGAAAACTGGATATCCCCGTGCAAAAGAGTGAAACTGGACCCCATACACAAAAGTTACTCAAAATAGATTAAAGACTCAAATGTAAGACAAGAAACTGGAAAAGTGCCTGAAGAAAACACAGAAGGAAGTCTGCTTAATATTAGCTTGGCAATGATTTTTTTGGACATCACCAAAAGCCAAAACAAGTGGGACTGCGTTGAACTAAAAAGCTTCTGTACAGCAAAAGATAATGAAGACACCCTACGGAATGGTAGAAAATATTTGCAAATTATATGTCAGATACAGAGTTAATATCCAAAATATTCATACAATTCAAAAACAAAAACAAAAACAAAAAACAAATAGTCCAATTAAGAAATGGGCAGGGATGCCTAGGTGGCTCAGTCAGTTAAACATCTGACTTCGGCTCAGGTCATGATCACACGGTTTGTGGGTTCGAGCCCCACGTGGGGGCTCTGTGCTGACTGCTCAGAGCCTGGAACCTGCTTTGGATTCTGTGTCTCCCTCTTTCTCTGTCCCTCCTCCACTCACACTCTGTCTCTCTCTGTCTTTCAAAAATGAAGATTAGAAAAAAAAATTTTTAATGGGCAAAGGACCTGAATAGATATTTTTGCTAAGAAGATATACAAATGGCCAATAGGTACGTGAAAAGGTGCTCAACATCACTGATCATCAGGCAAATAAAAACCAAAACCATGATAAAATACCACTTTATACCTGTTAGAATAGCTATTATCAAAAAGACAAGAAGTAAGTATTGGAGAGAATATAGAGAAAGGGAATACTGACGCACCATTGGTAAGAATGGTATACACGTTATAAAAAATAGTATGAAGGTTCCTCAGAAAATTGAAAATAGAACTATCATCTGATCCAGCAATCCCACTTCTGGGTGTATATCCGAAGGAAATGAAATCACTACCTTAAAGAGGTATTTGTACCCCCACGTTCATATGTTCAGTGCAGCATTATGTTTAATAGCCAACACATGGAAACAATATAAGTGTCTATCAATGGATGAATGGATAAAGAAAAAGTTTGTACGCACAACACACACACACACACACACACACACACACACAGCAATATTATTCAGCCATTAAAAAAAAAAGGGGGGGAATCCTGCCATTTATGGCAACATGGGTGAAACTTGAGGGTATTATCCTAGGTGGAATAAGACAGAGAACGACAAACACTGTATAATCTCACTTATATCTGGAATCTAAAAGAAAATAAACTCATAGGAACAGAGTAGATTCAAGGTTTCCAGGAGCAGGATTTGGAGGAAATGGGTGAAGGTGGTCAAAGGGTACACACTTCCAGTTATAAGGTCATTAGTTCTGGGGGTGTAACATAGAACATGGTGACTATAATTAACAGTACTGTTTTATATACTTCAAAGTTTCTAAGGGAATAGATCTTAAAATTCTTACCACAAACTTAAAAAAAAAAGTAACCGTGTGAAGTGATGGATGTGTTAGCTAATACACACATGTGAAATCATCACATTGTATACCTTAAACTTACACAATTTTGTGTTACTTATAGCTCAGTAAAGCTGAAAAATAGAAAAAAAAAATGGTGTTTCATGAGATGTAAAATTCTTTAAAGGTGTAAATTATTCTTACCACTGTTTGCTTAGATGGGACACACACAGACAAAAGTAAAGATTAGGATGATATACTCTGAGCACTAAAGTGATAGAGTATGTGTTTATAGGAAGGTATGGTTAAGCATGTAGGGCTGGAAAGTAAAATGGACTCGAAAGAAATAGGAACTCTGTGATGGAGAGGAGTAGGGAGGGTACAAAGAAATGGGGGATGTTGAGATGCCACCAAGTTCTCTCAGTATGTTGAGAGACCACCAGTACCACAATTTCATTGAAATAGCAGGGTCATAGACCAGAGTAGGAGGGGACAAATGCAGAGTTAGGGAGGAGTCACTTCACAAAGACTTGGCTGAGAAACCTGGGCATTATTCTGAGTGCGGTATCAAACATGGGTTTGGTTTTTAAAACCTTAGCAGGAATGGGGCGCTTGGGTACCTCAGTCGGTTAAGCATCCGACTTTGGCTCAGCTCAGGATCTCACGGTTCGTGAGTTCAAGCCCCGTGTCTGGCTTCTGTGCTGACCGCTCAGAGCCAGGAGCCTACTTCTGATTCTGTGTCTCCCTCTCTCTCTGCCTCTCCCCCACTCCCACTCTGTCTCTTTCTCTCTCTCTCAAAGATAAACAAACATTTAAAATTTTTTTGAAAAATAAATAAAACCTTAGCAGGAAGCTTACACTTTATGTTTAAGGATTATGTGGCATTGGTATGCAGGAAAAACGAATATGAAGAGAAAGCACATGAGGAAGTCCATTAGTGTGCCCAGAACAATCAAGTTTAAACTTGTTGTAGCGGAATAATTACTAATAGTGGCCCCTTTTTCTCTTAGTGTTGCCTATAATGAAGTAATGGTGATAGAATGCTATTCTAGAATCTTGAGTAGGGTTGAGGCAATGGGCAGGTAAAGGAAGGAGCCAATGCCAGGGTATAAAAAAGAATTGACAGAATTTGATGCATTAGGGTGGGAGCAAGGAATGAAGACGGGAGAGTAAATGGTAGGTCTAAATTTTCTGCCAGAGAAGCTGAGATAATGGTGGTGAGTGATTAAAAAAACCCAAGGACCGGAGTTATGTCAGGATCTTGGAAATAACATGGCTGAAGGAGAACAAGAATTAGCTTGTTGAGAGCTAAGTTGTTCAAGCCAATGAGGACTCAGACTGATTGATTGCACATAGAGTTGTATGATGAAGCTTAGGAGTTTATATGTCACACTTATTTAAAAACATTCCTTGACTTGTGCTCAGCATCATGGGGTAGAGTGGAGATGCCAAGTCTTTTTTTGAGTCACTTTGCTGAATTAGGGAGACTTGCCACAGAATCTTCGTGTTGAATAGGAATTACCCTATGTACTTTCCATTCCTCGAAGGGGGAAAGTGGCTCAGACAAAACAATAAAAAACATCCAGATACATTCTGTTAGGTCCTTTCCACTTCAAGGATCCTGAGTCAGGTATTTCTCTTGGCTTTAGACATGGGTCCCTTTTGAAGTCAGAAAACATTCTTAAGATTTTTGTGCCCTTGACTCTCCTTTCTTGGAGCTCAACCCCTGACAAATAGCAGTTGACCTTTTCTTATCTCTCAGCTTGTGGGTTTTTGTGACCTTATTGGGAACCTTTGCTTGATATGTTGTAACAAATATAAATCACTAAGTACTATGTATAGTTATAACATTTGGGGTACAATTATGAAATTTGTGTATATGTGAATATAGAAATGAATGCATAAATGCATATATAAATGTATATGTATAGACACACACACATGTGTTTATACACACACACACGCACACATACACATTTGCATCCAAGGCAATGTAATACTTAAATGCACAGGCTTTGGAATTAGGCAGGCTGTGCAACACTCATCTATAAAGTGGGAATAATACCTACCTCGTAGAGTTAAATGAGATGACGATTACAAAATGCTTTCTGGCATCAGAAACAAAAGACTGGAAAATATATATATATGTATATAATATATATACATATATACATATAATATATAACCAATTAAACACAATTTAATTTAAAATACCCAATTTAAAATGCAATTATATTTGGGTTGTGGTATTGGGGAAATGCTTGTTTTCTTTATACTTTTTTCCCCCAAGATTTTCTCTGTTATTCTTTATAAGAAAACAAAAAAAGATGAAATTGATGTAGTAAATTTTTTTATTAGTAAGATGATATTTTTAGGATAGTGCTACCATTAGGAAAAACTCTCGCCTGTTTATTAATGAGTTTTTGAGTTCAAAGTTTTCAGTTCATGTATTTCCTATCTGTGGCACATCCCTCCTGGCTTCTTGAAGGCCTTTTTCAATTCTTTCCCTTCTAAGGAGGTAAGGACCAGTGGCCTATTATACTAGAACCATTGTCACCCAGGCTCAAAGAATTGACAGGCCATTGGGTCAGAAACTCAATGTCTTTATAGATCACTCAGTTTTATCTTCACTCACATTTCAGTCTTCCCTCTACTTCTAAGAACTAACTTTTCCCTGTTCACACGGTTAAACGATAGAATTGTCTCTGTTCAAGTACAATAGGAATTTCCCACTAAACATATATTTTCATTAAAAAAAATTAAGAGCTACCTGTACTTGCTCACAATGGGAATTTCAGATGATCCTAATAAATGCATAGATGACAAATAAGTATAATTTTAGTACATGTATCCAAATATTTGCATGCTCTTTTCTCCTTTTTATTCATAACATCAGTCCTAAATCATCATGTGTAATTTTATGCATTAGAAAGTAGAGGAGGTATTAGGGGATTTGTTCAAAATTCTTAAGAGACAGCAGGGCTGAGGGAAAACTATAGTCCACTTGCCCTGTTTTGTCTATGTCTTATTCACACTGAGTTTCTCTTGAGTCCATGTTTCCAAATAATAGAACTGGCTTAATTCAACTTTGTAAACAAGAGGAGAAAACTGGCCTAAGAATCAGCAAATCAGAGCATTGGAAGGCTATACAAGCTTTTTCTTCAAGCTTGGTCACTGGATTCCTGTATCTCTCATCTTACTCCCTTTCTTTGTTGGCTTGAACAAGTCACTTTTATAAATTAGCATTAACATGTTATCTGGCTGACTTTGGAAGTTCCCTTATTTCATCGACTCATGAAATTTTGTAGCTAGAAAGAGCCCTAGAAGGTCTCCCTTCTCAGTTTACCGAGAGGGGAGGCAGGAAGGTAAGAGATTTGCCCAAGATAGTATAGCTCTTTAACAAGGAGCCAGGACTATCCATTTCCAGCTATCAAATGTTGATTCTCTCACCAGACAGTTATGTTCTGAGTCACAGTCTACACAGTCTAGCATACACGCTACCCTGAGCATCTGAGGCCCTGTCAGCACTGTTCTTGGTTGATAATCTAGAACTAGAATGCTTCTGAATCCCACCCTACCAGGTTTACAAAGTCCTTTTGGCATGACTAAATCCTAGAGCATAAACAACGTCGTCATGGCTGCACCTTTCTTCCGCACACCTAAACAGGCTTTCATGGTATCGATGCCAACAGCTGGCCCAACTTGAGTCCTATTGCCCATCCCTGTGTCCCATAGGTGGGACATTCTATCTCTCCTGGTCACTTGGCCACTAGTGAGAATAGAGGGTCCTGGCTAAACCAAATGGAACCTGTTCCATACAGGAAAGAGAGATTCTCTTGCTACCAATTTGTGTTCCTAGAAGAGAGACACATGTTGGGCAGGCAGAAGCAACGACTATCCAGTTCAGACGTCAATCAGGCTACGTGTGTAGTAATTTTTCATTGATGGTAGACATTGTGAATGTGACAGTGTTAAAACTTTGGATATCATTGTCTTCCTTTAGAAAGGGATGAATTTTGATCTGGCAAATGTATAACTTTCCGGTAGAAAGAACGGAGCTAGTCGAGGCTGGGCTTTAGGGCAAATCTGGAGTGGTCCTTACACGAGGGCTAGAGTAGTTGTTATGAGGCATTACCTTTTTGAAGTCTCAGGTGAATCCTGGGAATGTTCTCTTTTTTCTGGTTGGTTGGAACTCCACCATCTCCTTCCAGTGTGCAACTTTCAGAAACTCTTTTCTGCTCACATCATAGCTGCTTTGGCTAAGCCGTGTATACACTCTGCTTAATATTCAGCTAAAGACTCAAGGGAAGGCTTATGCACGTTTCTGGAGTTCTCTCTTCTTGGAGCTTTTTCTTCAATACCCTGCCCTACAAATTGCTGCCATATCTGCCAGCCAGATCTCAGTTTCCTCCTCCCAGCTGCATTCTGTTTGGATTCCACTTCCCTGCGCTGCAGTTTGAAAAGTGCCCCTAGGCAGAAAGCCAACATGAATGTGAAGCTCATCTCCTGTGTTTCCCTCCTCTCAAAGATCAGTTACGTACTGCCCATTGTTCCATACCTGAAAACTGTTGCTTCAAACTTTTGTCCAGGTTTATATTTGCTTATGTCCATTTATCCATTACAGCCAGACGTAAAACCTTTTTTGTGATACTGTAACTGAAGCACAAATAGATTTGATTGCTCACCAAGCTTGGTTCTATATGCAAGGCTGCTTCATAGTCACAGAAATTTTTCTGAAAATACCGAGGACAACTTCACGTCTCTAAATGAGTTATGGGAGCTGGCACCTTAATCTGGGGTGAATCCTTTGTGAAAATGAATAATCATTTCCTAATTAATCTGCATCTCTGTAAATGCTAATATTCATTTATCTCCTTATTGTCTTTTCAACAAAGATACGGTTTTCTGTTGAATTTGGTGTAAGGAGAAGAGAAATGGACTTAAATTTAGAAGATATGGGTTCAAATCCCAGCAGACCTTGACATCCCTGTGCTTGAGGTCATCCGTAAACTAGCATACAAATACCAACTTTTCAGGGCTGTTATAATAATTTTCCACGTTCTTGTTTTTTTTTTTTAAATCAGTCATAGCATAGAGGACCAGGCAAATTAGAACTAGGTAATTTTATATGGACATTCCTTGAACTAGCTGTTTTCTTTTCTTTTCTACATAGCTAAATATAACATTAATGAAATGTTTGAGGATCAACTATTTCAATATGACAAAGCAACCCAATCCAAAATTATTACTGAAAGGAAATTTCAGTATGCCACTTTAAAATATGTCTGTTAGCGCTTGGCTTTGCCTTATAGTAGTTTCCATTTCTTTTCCTTTCTTTTTTGTTAATCCCTGAGTCATAACATCTGAATCTTCATAAAAAGAAAAGTAAAGCAGAGGAAAAAAAAAACTGTGTGCTGAAGAATCCCGTGTGTTTGAGTGTTTAACAGTTTAATAATCCAGGTTTATAATGTATGGAGAACAATAGAAAATTTTAAGCACATTACCTTTGCTAAAAATCAACTTTTTTACATGCCTAGTAAATATGGTGAAATTTAAGTAGACAGGAATATTTTCCATCGCTGCCTGTGTTCTGGATTTCTAGCAAAAGACTAACCCCTGTCTGCTAAACAGTGTGATTCAAGCATTGTATCTTATTCATATATATATTGTTATTCATATATATATTCATATATCGTATATTCCTAGAAGACAGTGAAATACATAGCCCTTGATAAACGGAAAGTTAATTTTAGCCCCCTTTACTTTTCATTTCTGTTTGGGTTCATTTTATAGTCTCATTAAAACCTAGAAAAATAAAAATTTAAGAATCCTCATCCAAATATACACAGTATTCTGACCTGGATTCCACAAATGTTTGAATTCACAGTTGTTTTATGTGGCTTGAAAATGTTATAATTATTTGTTTTTAAATAATAGTATTAGTCCTAAAGACTTTATTTCATCAAGACGTTATACCTTCCATTAGTCTTAAAAAGAATATTATTAATATATATATACATAAAAAACACATTTAAATACATTACACATATATACATAGATACTTAAATACTTTAAAGCAGAACAGAAACAAATAACATATGTATTCTATGTACTTTTACAGTGTAGCTTCAGGATGAATATTTGTTTTAAGAAATACATGCTTCGGTGTAGGTCTCTCTTTCTTTACCTATAAACTTACAATGTCTCAGAAAATATTTAGTATCTAATTTGTTCTCAGTTTACCCAAAGTTATTACAGTTCAGTTCAAATTAAATTTATGCCATTTGAGTGGGTGCATCCTCTATGTATCTTTTTGTCTACTTAAAATACTTGAATTACTTAGGCTAATTAAGATGTTTTTCTTTGTTTCTTCAGTTTTCCAACTGAAATGCATTATAAATTGCCTGCATGTTTGTAGGTCTGAAGACCTGGCGTTTATGGTAATTCCCAGATGCCTTGTCTGTTTCATAGAGGGCTTTGTCAGAGGTCTGTGTGGCCCATGTTGCTTTCACCGTAGCAAGTATGGAAAGAGTACTACCTTTGTGTGCTCGTTCACACAGTCGTGGCTGGGCTCCCGGGTGTCAGCTGAGGACCTGGCATGCCTGGGCTGTTTGGGAGGTCACATGATAGAAGACTCACTGGTGAGGTCGCCATAAACGGCATCTACTTGCTTAGAATGGGTCAGACGGGGGCGAAAAGACCTGTGTTGACATTAGCCCACATACAACTTCATTCTCTTCTGTGTGTTTGCACATATATTATCCTGCCAGATCACGGGAAAAGAGCAGCCAGAAGGCTCCCTTTGGTTTATGAGAGGCAGTATCTCACACCGAGGAGTCTTGTTTAAAAATTAACAGCCTAGACTTTGTTCTTTGCTGGGGTTTTCAACTTTTTTTTTTTTAAGTCATAGAACCCTTTTTCCAAAAGAAATCTTAATCTGACACCCGGGAGTGCTTATATCACATTTGGGTGAGAAGGCCCAGAATCTTTCCCTCTTAGGTCTGATCTCTTTCTATGTCCCCCCTTGCAGCTCCTGGAGCAAAATTGCAAAAACAGACCTGTAGGATTCCCATCTCTGCTTTCAATGGGTGTCCTAACCTTCCTGTCCCACTTTTTTTGAGTTTTTAAAATTTTTTTAGTGTTTATGTATTTTGTGTGTGAGAGAGAGTGCTAGCGGGAGAGAGGGGCAGTGAGAGAGGGAAAGAGACTCCCAAGCAGGATTCGATCCCATGACCATGAGATCATGACCTGAACTGAAATGAAGAGTTGGATGCTTAACTGACCGAGCCACCCAAGCACCCCCATCACACTTTTTAGAAATGTTGTTTTTCACAGTGATGGACGAGGCATCCTGGGGTAGTAGTGAAGGCCCTCAAATTCACACCATAAATATTTAAGCTGGTGGTAAATACAGAGCACTGGAATCCTGGGAATGCCAGAGGAAGCATCCTGGGAATGCTTCAGAGTTGAAGGATCCCATGTTGTATTGGAGATCCCTCGTACCATCTCAAGGGATCCAACTTAACACACGTCTTCTCAACTCGCATGCAGTGAGTGACATCATGTTGGTAGCTTGACAAAGGCTATAGAGGGGTTATTTGCACCTGAAAATCCGCAAGGGCTATAAATTGGAGCTTTTTTTTTTTTTTTTTTTTTTTGAGATCTGTGTTACCAGCACACCACTGATTAGAGGATTTGAATTAAAGACCCAGTACTCCTTATAAACATGTTAAGTCTTGATTTTCTTATCTGTTAAATATGGAAGACAATAGCCGCTCTGTCTCCGAGATTTGTTGTGAAAATTCAAATGTATGTGAAAGAACTTTGAAAACAAAAATGCATGCCAAAGGGGTGCATGGGTGGCTCAGTCGGTTGAGCGCCCAGCTTCGGCTCATATCTGATCTTGCCGTTCACGAGTTCGAGCCCTGCATCGGGCTCTGTGCTGACCGCTTAGAGCCTGGAGCCTGCTTCCGATTCTGTGTCTCCCTCTGTCTCTGACCCTCTCCCGCTCGCACTCTGCGTCTCTCTCAAAAATAAATAAACATTAAAAATATTAAAAAATAATGCATGCCAACAGGAGTAGTAGCACCCTTGTTTCTAATGTTTTAGGAGGACAGAGAGAGAGAACATGATGAACATGAACTGAACCAATTTTTCTTAATAAAGAGTTGGAATGAGTGTCACTCATACAAGATCTGATAGACACAAAATTAATATGCTTTTAAAGAATCATAACTATCAAATGTAGTTGAACTACCTTGAAATGTATTTAAGGTCATTCTTGAAAATGGAGCCACAGACTAATAAAGCACACGTGCCTCCAGCACTTCCAAGGATTAGGACCGCTGGGCACTGAAGGGATTTTGTTGGGCACCAGCTTCCAAAGTGCCCTGATTTCAGCCCTGACACAGTACAGATGAGGGGCTGGGAATGGCTTTCTTCTTCTTAAGGAAGCTGCAAGAAGCCAGACAGTGTCTGACTTTACAGGTAACACTCATCCATCCACACTAGGATCTGGATGAAAGGGTGGCCATGGATAATCTTAGCACCGCTGGCAATTTCTACAGGGGCTTTCAAATGAACCCTAAAAGAAAAACCCTGCATAAAGCAATGGATGGATAAACGATTATCATTAGTAAGATAATAACATACAACTTCTATCAAGTGTACTTCAAAGAATGATCTTATTCCCCTTTTGATTGAACACATGATAGTAATCTTGTCTTAAGCTTTATCTTATGTTCAATACTTCTACATTCAGTAGAACCTTTTTCTTTTTTCTTTTCTTTTTTTCTTTGTGGACCAGGACCAGGTGATATTACCCCGCGGCCTCTAGGGTTCTTGGGTAAAAAGTATTTTCAGGAGGGGCGCTTGGATGGCCCAGTCGGTTGAGCGTCTGACTTCAGCTCAGGTCATGATCTTGTAGTCTGTGAGTTCGAGCCCCGCGTCGCGCTCTGTGCTGACAGCTCAGAGCCTGGAACCTGCTTCAGATTCTGTGTGTGTGTGTCTCTCTCTCTGCCCCTCCCCTCCTCTCTCTCTCTCTCTCTCTCTCTCTCTCAAGTAAATAAACATCAAAAAAAATTTTTTTTTAAAAAGTATTTTCATGACTGGTGCAGAGACAAACCTGTACCTGTACTTTGGACTTTAATCTTAAGCTAAATTTATCGTTTTGAAATTGTGTTTGTTGTAGCTAGGATTTTTAACCTCTTTATTGCTCGGGAGCATACTGTGCTGGTTAAGAGAATGGGCTTAAGGATCAGAACTGCTTTAGAGTTCCAGTATTACCTACTGTTTCCCTGGCCTTGTGCATATGTCTTAACCTCCTTAAGCCTCTGCTTCTATATCCATCAAATGGGACTAATAATAGTCTTTCTTTCCTGGGGCTCTTTTGAAAATTACATACAAATGGAGTTTAATTAATGTAAAGCCATTAACCTCTTTAAAGAAATGAGCCAAATGATATGATGACTTCAGTTAGGACCTTGACCAGCAATGCCATGTCTTGGAACTGGAGCCAGAGTGGCCAAAGCTAAAATCAAGCCACCTCCCAGCTTGGGGAGCCCGTGGAATCAGTCTGAACTTGTCGGAAGTAAAGCTGGTGTTGAGACGATATGGTGAAAGGGTGTCTGAAGCCTGGTGAGATTCCCTAGCACTCCCTGTCATTATCCATTTGGGTTTTGCGAGAGCTTTCCCCCACACACCAATGGGGTCACTACGAAATATTCTATAAGGGCAGAGTGTCGTTTCTCCCAGTAGTCACTCTGAATTACAAGCTATGTTGAGTGGTGCATTCCACGCTGGGGAATCTTCTCCTCCTGCTCCTTTGTGCACACTCCCATGCACACATCACGCACACCCTGACGTGATCATCTCGACACCATGCCACAATGAAGCCAGTGGCAGTGGAGCTCAAAGAGGAGCCCAGGGCACTGTGAGGTAATGGAGCATGCCTGAAAGAAGAGTCATCCATACATTTTTTAATTGTTTTCAAAATAAAAATTCCACGGCAGAGGCATGCCGACAGCGAGATGGTGGGAATGGTCTGTCCCGGGCACCGCAGGCAATGAGGGGGGCCCGCCGTCTTCAAATAATTTTAAAACAATAGTGAAACTAACGAAAAGTCTGTCGGCTTTTTACTCACATCCTGCACTGTTCTAAACAATCTCAGTAATAAAATACTCTGCCTGAAAAATATATTTTGTTGATCGAAGTTCTGTGTAATTGCTGCAATGAAATTGCTACGTAACATACATTTCAGCTTTAAATTAGTACGTGTTATTGTTTATCTTTTGATGAACATGAATTCTCGTGCAAGTTAATTCGAACTCTTGGTTCCCCGGTCAGCCCCAGCACACAGGACTCAGCGGCACGTGTTAGTTCCCAGAATTAGTTCCTAAAGGCTTGAATGATGATGTTTGAAGCTTTGGCTACAGTTTATGTCTCCAGCCCTTGGGGCACTACATAGTTAGCTTTTAAATAGATTCAAAAATAAACAATGACAGCCCAATGCTTTTACAGTCAAAAAAAAAAAAAACAGAGCTTAAGTTTGTGACCACCTGGAATTTTTGTGTTTAAAACGGTGAAATAGGGTATATACACTGTGAGGAGAAATATTTGTGTTCTGTAAGTGCAAATTTTAGTGAAACGTGAAATATGTTTGTTTCGTCTCATGACTGGTGCTGGAAAAAAAAAATGCTTAGAGGAGAGCAGTGTTAAAAAATGACCCAGCCTGGAGGTAAAATTGTGCTGCAGTGTTGGATTCAGACAAATGGACAGACTTCTATCTTCTGACATCTTGCAATAAAAGTTGATTTTACTATTTTCTGCTCATCCTTCCTTTCTGTAGCTGTTCCCCAAATGCAGAACTCCCTGTTGTAGCAACAGTGTGCCCCATAAAAGGCAATTTGAAGCTGGTAGAGACCAGAATTCAGACCTCAGCTCTGCCACTTAACCAGCTAGCAGGCCTGGGATGCATTGCTTAATCCCCACTTCCTCTTTTGCAAAATGGGAATACAACTTGGTGACAGAGTCCTGACATTTAAATCTGATGTAGCATGGAAAATGTCCACCGCAGTGCCTCGCTTGGTAGATACGATGTTCCTTTCCTCCTCCCTCTCCACCTTTCTCCCTCTTGTTCCCACGTTGGCACTTATCTTGTCTGCCAGGGCTCTTGTGTTTATAGGATTAGGATTGTTGAAAATGATATCTACATGATATTAATAATGCCTTACATACTCAACAACTAATATATGACCACTATTTATAATCTGATCCATCCTTTCCGAAACTCTCCCATCTCCATTTAAAAATGCAGCGGTTAAATGAGAGAATTTCTGAGCTACCGTCCAGGTCTAAAATGCTGTGTAAATGCTGCCTAGATGAGTGAAGCCATTCTTGCACACACAGTGGAAAGAGGAGATGCTTGTACATTGTGAGCTCAGGCGTACATGAATTTTCTATTCTTCTTAGCCATTGCCAGGGAAGTGGGGTAATCGAGGTGGCCATCAGCAGTGTGTCTAATCACAGCTTTTATTGACGTCTGCAGTAAAGGACATACATACCTGGAAGAAAGCAAACAGAACTCGACTAGGTCAAGATAGTTTATGTGATTTTTGTGGATAGTTCGGTTTACGGTAGTAGTGACACCCAAAAGAGCACTTTTAACTCTTTCTCAACATTTCTATCACTTCCTTCAATGAAGTTATAGCATTGTGTCTAATCTTCTTTGGTTTATACCGAATGATAATTTTTTCTGGTACCTCCTGTCTTATTAGTGGTACATTTGTAACCAATAGGAGAAAAGCTATTCTGCCTTTGACGTAGATTATAGGAGTTGTATAAGGATCAAATTAGACAATATATAGGGAAGATATTATAAATCATAAAGCAGTTACATATGTTAGACGTTATCAGTCTAACATATTTTTAAGCTAACCTGGTTAGCTCCTTTCAGGATTTTGGCTGGAAGTAGGTCTGATGTGTAACTCCCCCTCGTATTAAGCCCCAGGCTTATGCTTCGGATCCCAGTGTTGGTCCCACGTATGGCCCCGTGGCAATTGCTGTGTATTCATTTGCTTGCCACCGCTCCTGTTTTAGTTCATCATACCCCTTTGATGCTTCCCACAAGCCTAGCAGTCAAACATTTTGCTTGCTGTAATCTAGTTGTATTGCTGGGAGAAGACCTTCGGAATATCCAACAGAAGGGGAAATCCTCAGAGCATGTTACATGTCTTAGTATTGCTATTGCAGATGAGAAAAGAGGAATTCAAGCAACTTGTCTGCTGCCTCAGAGCAGGACTTGAACCCCGTCAATCAGAGCCCAGCCCAAAGGCTAACTTCTGTACTTCTGTACAGCAAGCAGATACATCCAGCCTGAATGGTAGTAGGTACCCTGTGGGGAAATCAGCCCAAGGGATGGTTAGTTCATGTCCCTGTTAATCCCTATGTGTTTGATAAAGACCCCACAGGGTCTTCCCTCCTGACCGCAGTTTCCAACTTGAAGTATTATAATCTTTGTTTGATATATAAAATTGTTTTTGCCATTTATTCCTCTGAGTTGACCAGGTGTTTAACCACCACTCTGGTTCTGGAGGCTTCCCTGTGCTCTTCCCATGTGTGAATGTTCACTCCCTCTTTAGTGTCTGCATTGAGCTCTGCCTGCAGCACTTTTAATTCTTCTGGATTGGTTCCAGATCCTTCCTCCCTAAAAGCTGAAAGTTCTTTGAAGGTGAGGACTCTATATCTGAGTCAGGTTTATATCCTCAGCTCCCAGCTCCCTTCCTGGCAAACAATTGGTGCTCAGTACACGTTCATTGAAAGAATTATGAATGTGTCATCAGTTCTGCCAATGTTGACAAGCAGTATTTAAAAAGGGACAGCTGCGGTATACTCACTGAAATAATGAAAATGAAACCAAAGACCCAATGAAAGGCGGTACGAATAACCTCATTTCTGGGTTCTTAACATGATTAGAGTACACATGCTTCCAGGAAGTGGAGACACTGATGGGTTAGTGAGCAAAGACATGGGTGAAGGAAGCAAGCAGCAGAGGTTGGCCTTGGCCTCTCTCTCCCACCACTGCTGCCACCTGGCCATGGCTTTTCCCAAGCTCGGGGCTAAAAGTGACATGGATGAGAAACTCTGGCTTGCCACAGTTCACCCAGCTATGGTCTAGACTGGGACTTCTAAGTCCACAGCATGGAAAATAATTTAAGATAATAACTACATTAGGACCCATGGAAGATAACTTACTCTATACGGATGGAGTCAGTTCTGACTCCAGTATGGCTGACAGCTATATGTTCACATGACACATTGTATGTATCTCTACCTCCCAAAAGATGGAAGTAGATAGAGTTGTCTTTAGAAGCTAACCTCTGCATTGACTGACAAATCTGGATTACAGTGCGACTCTGTACGTGTAATTACATGGACTGGTTTTCCAAGAACAGTTCCAATTTCAACTGTTTCATCCCATTTTATTCTGAGTATACCTATACTTATCAATCATATTTTGCTTTTTAGTTTGGAAAAGGCAATACTAAGTTTTAAATGTGTACCGAGCCCAACTGATTAATATTGGAAGTAGCCAAGTAAACATATAATTCTGACCCTCCAAATGCACTATAGAGGTTTTTAGCCAATAAATGTGGTTGAGATCAAAATACTCCTTGTTAAGACTGCTTATTTCTTTCTCTTCTTTCTGAGTTTACCAAATGTGGCAAAAATTACTTGATTTGCCAATGCATTGAGATTATTGATGAAGACAAAAATATACTCTAAATGAATTTATATTTCTCATGAGCTTCCAGGAGCCATATAAAATAGTCACTAAGGAAGGAAATATAGGACCTAGTGAGTATAAGTTGTGTTATTAGATTAGACTCCTGTAACGGAATTGTGCCATGCAATATTTAGGCTTTTAAAGTTCAAATTCTTGGGGCACCTGGGTGGCTCGGTCAGTTGAGTATCGGACTTCAGCTCAGGTCATGATCTCACAGTTCGTGAGTTCAAGCCCCGCATCAGGCTCTGTGCTGCCAGCTCGGAGCCTGGAGCCTGCTTCGGATTCTATGTCTCCCTCTCTCTCTGCCCCTAACCCACTTGCATTCTGTCACTGTCTCTCTCAAAAATAAATAAACATTTAAAAAAATTTAAGTTCAGGGCGCCTGGGTGGCTCAGTCGGTTAAGCGGCCGACTTCGGCTCAGGTCATGATCTCGCGGTCCGTGAGTTCGAGCCCCGCGTCGGGCTCTGTGCTCACAGCTCAGAGCCTGGACCCTGTTTCAGATTCTGTGTCTCCCTCTCTCTGACCCTCCCCCGTTCATGCTCTGTCTCAAAAATAAATAAACGTTAAAAAAAATTTTTTTTAATCTAAGTTCAAATTCTTAAAAATAAAATTAAGGTTATTAAAAAAATCAAATTAATTTTTCTAGCTGATAAAGACTATTCATAGGACAATTGATCATCTTGTGTACAAGTGCCATATTTCTTTGTGATTCCCCAAGGAGCAATCCATTTTATAATAATCACTATCAATGGATTTGCTTTTCACAAAGTATCTTATCTATAACCCAAAGACTAAGCTTCCCAGGACCTTTTAAAGCCGCCACATTATTAAAGTTGTCTAAGCCGTTCTAGTCGGTTGAAACGCCTTAGTTTATTTATTTTTATAAAGTCCAGTGATATAAAGTTGGCTGCAGACTCTGTGGCATTCATCATTTCCTCTCTGGAGTCTGTCAGCTTCCAAACACGGACAGACAAAGCGCCTGTTCTGCCCTCTGCCTGGTCCTGCACGCCCCTAAGCACCTGCACGTTCTCACGCCGTAGCTCTTTGCTGGATGGGCGCACTCTTTCCAATAACTCCTGGTGAGGAAGCAGGAAATAATGCTCTTGGATAAAAAATAGGCTAATGAATGGTGCTGGCAAATGATTTTTTTCTTATAAACACAGGGTTTAGAAATGTTTTTAAATGAGGCAGTTTATCTAGAGATGGAGAAGCCCTCGCTTTGGGCATATTCTATACATATCTGGAAGTAAGATATCAGAGTGGATAAAATTAGGAAAAGTGGGCATTCTGGTACAGAGGATCTGGGTGTTTATACATCGACCTATAAGCTATCATCTCACTGCAAAGTGATGTAACTTGCTTATTTGTTATTTCTCTGAAGCAGCATAGTTTTTTTAATATTTAAAATATTTTCGGGGCGCCTGGGTGGCTCAGTCGGTCAAGCATCCGACTTCAGCTCAGGTCATCATCCTGCGGTTCATGAGTTCGAGCCCCGCGTCAGGCCCTGTGCTGACAGCTCAGAGCCTGGAGCCTGCTTCGGATTCTGTGTCTCCCTCTCTCTCTGCCCCTCTCCTGCTTGCACTCTGTCTGTCTGTCTCTCTCTCTCAAAAATAAATAAACATTTAAAAAAATTTAATACATAAAATATTTTCACACAATTTTTCAAGGCCTACGTTTATCATCTGTCACAAAAAGTATAACCTCAGTGGCTCTTCTCGCTCGTTGATTGCCCTCTTTGTAATTTTTAATATGAACATTATCAATAAACTTTTCCTTGAGGAGCAGTGGAAGTCACATAAAACTATTTGTCACTGCTTCAGGCAGACGGCAAAGAAAGATCTGGGGCTCTAGAATCAGAACTAGGTTTGAATTCTAATCATCTCAGTAACTAGGTAATATGGAACAATTTGTTTTTTCAAATCTGTTTCCTAATCTGTAAAATGGGGATAAGAATATCTACTTCACAGACTGATTATAAAGATTAGAAAAACTTTGTGGGAAGTTCTGTCTTGAAAGTCCCTACTGAATATTGGCTTTACTAAAATATGAAGTGTCTGATAAACAGTAGACATTTAGAAAAGGCAATTTCCTTCCATCCCGAACCACTACATTAACTTGCTTAGGTTGGCATGGTCAAGTCATTACTCCAATCACATGTCAGATGACTGAGGGAACACTTCACTTACCTTTGACATGTGTCTGTGCACTTGTTACTAAAGCTCCTCTGTTACCATTGCCAAAACTTCCCCCTATCTCCTTGTTGTTGTTTTTTCCCTACCATCACGTGCTTTTCAAATATCGGTTTGCCAAGTAATCCTAAATAAACACATGTTTACATTAAGAGTGCCAGGCCTTCATAACTAGACCCAGTATCTATTGTGTTTCAAATAAAGCCTAAGTGGAATTTTCATGTTTGCAATTCAAGCATTCATTCTGGATGCATGGATGGAACCGTGTGTTATTTCCCTTACTCCATCCATCCTCAGTAACAAAGTAGGTAACTGGGGACTTACATAAGGCATGGAAAGTAATCTCAACTTCTGAAAGGGTATTTATGTATATTAGAAGGCAGAATGCCACATTTTCCTGGTTTCTCTGTCCTTAGTGTGGAAGTTCAGACTTTTCCACTAGCAATATACACATACGTGTAGTAAAATGCACTTTTCTGGCAATTCTAAAATTCATTATTTGAAAATTAGTGAGATTAAAATCTCAAGTCAGCAATTTATTGCTTATCTTCAAATTATGTTAAGGATTTAAGAAATATCTCATTACTGGGGCTCCTGGGTGGCTGAGTCAGTTGAGCGCCCAACATTGGCTAAGATCGTGATCTCGAGGTTCATGGGTTTGAGCCCCGTGTCGGGCTATGTGCTGACAGCTCAGGACCTGGAACCCACTCTGGATTCTGTGTCTCCCTCTCTCTCTGCTCCTCCCCAGCTTGCACTCTGTCTCTCACTCTCAAATAATAATAATAACAATCATAATTAAAAGAAAAACAGAAATACCTCATTAGTTACAAAAAATGTTTTCTGCTTGTATATCTTTTATCAGACAGTTTTCAAAGGGTATTTGAATACATTTTTTATTTTCCTTTTTATTCTTTCTTTCTTTCTTTCTTTCTTTCTTTCTTTCTTTTTTTGTCCAGAAATTAATGTTTTAATCTTTTCTTCCTTGAACTTCGCTTTTTGGTTTGACCAAACACTATACAAATGGACTAAGCACTTTGACCCATTGAAAGCTCAGGCTTAAGTGGGTTGTTTAATATTTACCAAGTGCTCCCTAGACTTCAGGCACATTCAGCCAGCTCAGGAATTCTGTTTGGCATGAGCTGAACTCTATCCAATTTATTCTTGGGTGAGGGAATGTTGGAGAGATCTTAAAAACACATTCACTGCAAAAGTCTTTTAGGGTCCTGGAGACATGTTTGCGTTACATATGGTCCCTTCCTATGGTATCTTTGGACTCTCAGATTCTTTGGCTCTCCCTGGATGAATTTCTTAAGCAGTTTAAAGTCAAGATGGCCCTTGATTTACTCACACCAACGAAATATGACCTGCTAAATCTTGACTTATTTCCCATCACCAGAATACTTTAGAAGGTCTATCCCCTTAACAAATGATCATCCAAGAAATGGTATCAACTGCTCTAAAAATTAAAAATTGCTGTAACCATAGGAAACAAAAACAGTTGACTTTGGGGTGTTTCTTCACTTTCTCACTGGTTCCCAGTAATTGCCTTAGTTCCAATTACATGCAATATAGGTCTACTCCTAGATTCTGATTTCCCAAGAAAGGTCCAAAAGTGTTAAAACAACAGTAGAACGGGTCATAGATTTTTATAAACTGTGAGTCAAGTGGTCCTAGGTTTATGTCTCCTCCCCACCAGCTTCTCATTTGTGATCTTGGGTGAATGCAACCTCTTTAAACTTCATGCTCAGCATTTTATTAAGGTGCGATAATCACAGCACCTATCTTTTAGGGTTGTTGCAAGGATTAAATCAATTTATTTACTCATTCCAAAATTATTTCTCAAGTGCTAGCTATGTGCCTGGCATTTTCTAGGCACTAGGGATATAGAAATGAACAAAATAGGAAAGAACCTGTGCTTTCATGAAGCATACATTCCAGGGGATAATGGAAAGTTAAAAAAAAAAAAAAAAGAAAAGACAGAAAGCAAAAAATCAGTTGAGCAAAACACTGTATGTGAGAAGGCGATATGTGCAATTCAGAGAATGAAAGAAAAGGGGGTGATGTTGGAGTGGGGGTGCAATTGTAGAAAGACTGGACTCAGCAGGCCTCACTAAGGTGGTGGGAATGAAGCTTGCTATTTGGGACAGGAGAGTTTCTGACCTCGGGCACACACGTGCTTCATGTTTGAGGAACAGAAGTTTCTGGAGCCTAGAGGGGACGGACAGAGAGATAATGAGTAGGGAAGGGAAATGGGCAGTTGATGGATGGAGGGCTTGACAGGGTGTGGAAGGAATTTTGTCTCTTGCACTTTGTAGAATGGGAGCCACTGAAAGGCTTTAGAAGAGGAGCACTAGATCTGGTTTGTCGTCTATAAAGTTTTTTTTTTAATTTTTCTGAATGTTTATTTATTTTTGAGAGACAGAGAGAGAGAGAGAGAGAGAGACAGAACACAAGTGGGGGAGGGGCAGAGAGAGACACACAGAATCCGAAGCAGGCTCCAGGCTCTGAGCTGTCAGCACAGACCCCAATGCGGGGCTCAAACCCACGAACCAACCGTGGGATCATGACCTGAGCCGAAGTCAGAGGCTTAAACCGACTGAGCCACCCAGGCCTCCCTGGCTTCCTTTTAAAAGAATCAGTGTGGTTGCTGCGTTGAGAATGAATGGGATACAACATGTAAGATATTTGGCACAGGGCATGGCCCAGCGTAAGCCTTTGGTAATTATCGCTGCTACTGTTGTTAGTGATGATAATACCATCATTGTCATTATCACCATCATCGTCATCGTTATTGATTTTGATACTGATGGCTGCCTCTGACTCCTTAATCACCATGAGACAAACGCAATGACATGGGCTGCTGGTATTAGATTTGGGTCCTTCTATCCCCTTGCACCCGAATTACATCAACAAATTCAACAACTGGGGCATGCGCGGAACTTCCTTAGCTATGTGGCTCAAATCCCCAGTACCTCAACTACCCGGCTGTGGCTTCAGGGAAACCCTCTCTCTCTATTGGTGCAGGCAAATGAGTTCAGACATAAGGAGTCATAGGTGGTATGAAAACCAGACAGAAGACTTTTCTCCTCTCCATGATACTTCCTTTACACACCTTTATTTCTGGTCCGCACTTTTCTTCCTGAGTCTCCATGTCTTGTTTTTCCTTCATCACTAAACGGTGCTCAGGCAGTGGGTGGAAATCATGACAATAGTGCCCTGTCCTTACACAGTACCTTTCTTTCCGTAACCTCAGAATGCCTTCTGCCCCCTCTTGTTGCTACACATTCCCTGGTTCTGGTGGCACATCCATGCATTGGATAGAACACTAAACTGGGCACAGATTATTATTCTGCAAGGCTTGACAATGTCCAGTTTGGGCTATGCATTATATACATTGACAGAAATGATACAGGGACCCTTTTATAAGCTAGAATTGGTTGTGCGATGATTGTAGCTTGTTTCTTCCAAGGCATCGGTAGTGGTGGCATTTATAATAATCAGACTTCGAGGGAGTCATGGAGCTCCAAGTAAATTACCTTAAATCTGTTGAACATGTTATGTCCCTTAATAGGCACACACTTACAGACAGGTGTGCACACAAATATGCCCCCCTCACACACACAAGCAACCTGCAGATGTGATTTATTTTACTTGCACACAGTTTTTTCAAAAATCTAGTTTGGTTGACAATATTTATTATAAAAATCTGGGTTTTAAGTTTTTTCTTAAAAAATCAGAACATTTGGCACTCCTCCACCCAAATTTCTCCATAGCAACCATCATCTGGAGCTGTGGGAGCCAACCCGATGGTGTTCAACCTTGACTGCACAATAGAATCACGAGGCCCTTTTTCAAAAATACTGATGCCCCAGCCCCACAGCAGACCAAATAAAGCACCGTTTTCAATAACAACAATGGCCAATGCTGATGGAGTACATATTTTGTGCAAGAAACTACCCTGGAAAGAGAGCTGATATAAAAAGTATATTCATGTTGGAGACATCGAACATGTATAAAAATGATGATAAACAGGTATGCAAGATATGAGATATGCTTTGTATCAATGAGCTTTGTATCTAACTTTGCTGAATATTAGGACCGCATGAAGAGCTCTGAAAAATCCTAATGCCAAAGGTGTCCCCCAGACCAACTAAATTGGAACTGAGAAAGGAGAAAGGAACTCAGAAATCAGTATTTTTTAAAGCTCCCTCATGGGATTCCAGTATGCAAGATCATTGCAGAGCCGAGGAAAAGAGCTGTGCTTCTCAGACTTTAAGAGGGGTGTATATCACCTGGGGCTCTTGAGGCACGAGGTCTGGGTTGGGGCTCAAGGTTCTAACAAGTGCCCAGGTGATGCTGATGTCTTTGGTAAGGGGGACACATTTTGTGCCCCAAGGATGTAGGGAGCAAGGTACTGCATTTTAGCTTTCTGACCCTTGCACAGTTCAGTTCATCACTGAGCAGTAGTGTTCTTGGTTAGAATATGGTCATAACAGTTCCCGCCTTTGAAGTGCTGTTGGGGCTCAGCGATAATAAACATGTGTGAAGTACCCAGTACAGTAGATGTTCAGTATATCTTGCTGTGATCACTGGGATTTAGAAAAGAAGGGGATGATTGAGGAAGGCGTGCAGGGAATTATCAGGGCCTGTGTTTAGGGGGTCTTTGAAATAAGGTCATCCATCGATAAAAAGAACAGCCAGCCTGACGTTCCTTGGAATGACTGGTTGAGCTTCACTATTAATCCTCAAATAATGTACTGTACATTTTCATCTCCTTTCTGCCTTTGCCCAAAGTTGCTACTAAACAAGTTTTTAAAAATTGACAAATCAGAGTTGACTTTCTCTGCTCCTGCCACCCTCTGGTAGAGACACAAGCAAGTTGTACAGTGGTCAGGAAGGGGAGGCAGAAAGAACGGATGAAGAAAGCCAGTCACACTGAGGGCGTGGCTGTCCCCTTCTACGCTGGCACAAAATGCAACTCAACTGAAAATTTCATTTCCAAAATGAAACACTTTCCAGTTCTGTATCCTGTCATTGCTTCCAGAGGTAGACACGGTGGAAGGAGAAAGAATATTGCAGCAAAGTCATAAGTGATTAAACTAATATGAGAAAACAGTCCAGCTTTCTATTAACATAAGATACAGTGGTTTTAAAAAAAAAAGGGCCATTGGGGCGCCTGGGTGGCGCAGTCGGTTGAGCGTCCGACTTCAGCCAGGTCACGATCTCGCGGTCCGTGAGTTCGGGCCCCGCGTCGGGCTCTGGGCTGATGGCTCAGAGCCTGGAGCCTGTTTCCGATTCTGTGTCTCCCTCTCTCTCTGCCCCTCCCCCGTTCATGCTCTGTCTCTCTCTGTCCCAAAAATAAATAAAAAACGTTGAAAAAAAAAATTTAAAAAAAATTAAAAAAAGGGCCACAAATTCTTTGACCTTCTCCCAACAAGAGGTGGGGTATGTCTGGGTGGGCTTAAATTCTCCCCTGAGAATGTGGGTGGACTTGTGACCACTCTGACCAATCGTGTATGGTAGAAGAGACACTGTGTGACTTCTGAGGCCTTGCAGAATACAAAAAGCCATGCAGCTTCCTCTTTGTTCTCTGGAAGATGTGCTCTCTGGTCCTGAGCCACCCTCTAAGAATTCCAGCTACTCAAAGCGGCTCTGCTGGAAAGGCACATCAAGGTACATCGAGGAGATAGCCCCAGCTAGCTCAGCCTTCCTGTCACCCCTGCCAAGATGTCATGCCTGGGAGTGAAGTTATCTTGTACCTCTAGGCCAGCCCAGCCACCAGCTGAATGTCACTGAGTGTCCTCAATTAACAGTACATGAAAGCAGATGAATCAACCAAGACCTGCTTGAATTCTCACCCTACAAAATCGAGAGATGTAATAAAATGGTTGTTGTGTTAAGCCACGAAATTTTGGGGTGGTTTGCTTCACATTAACAGATAACTGGAAAAGAACTAGTTTTAGTTTGGGTGTAAGAATTATCTTAGGGACACCTGGGTGGCTCAGCTGGCTAAGCATCTGATTCTTGATTTTGGTTCAGATCATGATCTCATGGGTTGTGGGATGGAGCCCTGCATCAGGCTCTGCACTGGGCATAGAGCCTGCTTGGAATTCTCTCTCTCCCTCTCCCGGTGCCCCTCCCCCACTCGAGTGTGGGAGCATGCTCCCTCTTTCTCAAAAATAAATAAATAGGTAGATAGATAGATAGAATTGTCTTAATTCTTCCCATTGAAGAAAGTTAAATTTTATTTGTGTGTGTCAAGGAAGTTGAGAGAGAATAAAGAACATTCAAAAGTCAAGAAGGCTGGGTTCTTCTATCAATGTTATTTCTTCCTAAATTAATCTATGAAGTAATCTGACCCCAATAAAATGGCAAGAGGATTTTTTTGGAGGGAGGTTTGACTGGTTTGGCGGTTTTCTGATGTTCTTACGGAAAGACAACCATGTGAGAATTGATAGGAAAGTTATGGCAGAAAGAGGACAAAGAGGAGGATCCAGTATTGCTCAGATGTTAAAATACACCATAAAGCAAAAGGAATTAAGATAAATTAGTACCAACGCAGGAAAAGGTAGGCAAATTAGGAGAACAGAATCGAGACCAGATATAGATGTAAGTATTTATGGGAATTTGGTATCGGATAAAGATAGCATTCAGAACAATCAGAAGAATATGGATTACTCTTTAATTAATGTTGGGTCAACTGGCTCACTACTGGGGAAAAAATAACAACGTTGAATACATAGTCGCTACTTACGCCAAAATAAATTTCAAATGAATCAAAGATTCCAGTGTAAAAACAATCCATGAAAGTACCAGACAGGTTTTTAAAAGTAACTCTAGAGTGCATAAAGCCTTTCTAAGCAAGACACAAAACTCAAAAGCCATAAAAGACAGATACATTATGTTTGAGTCTATAATAATTAAACATTTCTTTAAATGAAAAAAACAATTCATCAGCAAAGTCAAATAACAAACACCACTCTGGAAAATATAGTAGTGACACAAGTGAAAAATGAAGGCTCATTTAATTACTCTATAAAGAACTCTTATGAATCAATAAGAAAAAAGCCAATAATCCAACAGTAAAACGTGCAAAGCTTTCATTCATTTATTCGTCATGTATTTACTGAGCCCCTACCAGGAGCCGCTGCTGTCTGTGCTAAGGATACACTTATGAATAAATGAATTTCTGTACCCATGGGGCTTCCATTCTAGTAGGCTGATACAAATGACAAAAAAAATGAACCAGCAAATATATCCCATTTCAGGTAGTGATTAAATGAGGCAAAGGAAACTAAAGAAAGCGAGAGAGGATAAAAATGAGGGGAAGCAGGGGTGCCTGGCTGGCTTAGTCTAAAGAATATGCGACTCTTGATCTCATAGTCATGTGTCCAAGCCCCACTTTGGGTGTAGAGATTACTTAAATAAATAAATAATCTTTAAAAAAAATAAAAAGAATGAGGGGTAGTTGCTAAAATAGGAAGTTTTTAGAAAAAGAAACAAATGGGGGCTCCTGGGTGGCTCAGTCAGTCAAGTGTCCAACTTGGGCTCAGGTCATGATCTCTCAGTTCATGAGTTCAAGCCCCATGTTGGGATCTGTGCTGACAGCTCAGAGCCTGGAGCCTACTTTGGATTCGGATTCTGTGTCTCCCCCTCTCTCTGCCCCTCCCCTGCTTGCACTCTTTGCCTCTCTCTCTCAACAATAAACATTAAAAAAAAATTTTAATGAGCAAGGTAGATGTGTAATATAATCCTTCTGTGAAAATAAAAGATATATAGATATATATACATGTGCATGCAAGGAACATTTCTGGAAGGATAACTCAGGCTTTACTGGTGGTGGTCAACTCCAAGGAGACTCACTTTCCATGGTATACTCTTGAACTTGAAAAACATGTTTAAGCTACACATATGTTCTATATTTATTCTAACAGCAAAAGATACAGGGAGTCCAGTCCTGGCACAAGTTGAAGAATGAGAAAGTCACTTCACCTTTCTGCTACACACTTTCCCCATCAGTAAAAAGAGGAATTTAAGTGACATCATCTCTAAACATTATTTCAGCTCTGAGATTCCAAGCCTGAAAAATTGGTGTTCTTTGTGTATTATTTTCTACTAAGATAAAAAAAAAAATGAAAGCAGCTAGAAGAAAAACAAACTATTAAATTAATTCAAGGATACCAACCCATTTTGTTTGATTTCAATCTTTAAGCCAAGTGCTGCAAAGCAAGTACAAGCTTTATATTTTAGTTAAATTATTGGCAATAAGTCACTGAGAGTAGTAGCTGGATGCCCAAATTCCTTAATATAAAGCTCTATATATTGCCGAAGGATAATTTACTCTATGTCTTTGTGTTCCTATACCCCATTTCCTAAGAACTGTTTTAGGACTGGGGCATTCAGAGGCAGGCTTTGCTGTGAGGCGTCTGACATGAGTTCAGGATAAGGAAAACCTCAAGTACTTCTGTGTTTGTTCTTTCTTGTTTGCATTTTGGATTTATGCCATCATGTCTGATTCTCCCTTCTAATAACTTTTTGACCGTGAAGTCACATTGGGTTGAATTTTTATTGATAATATCATCTTTAAGTGGTAGGGGCAGAGCGATTTATTGTATAATGTTTCAAGTTATTTTGAATGAGTTGTAAAAACTCCTTTTAAGAATTTACCTCAACAATAGTCATAGCTTGAAGGTGCTTGCATAACAAGCAAGAAAAGAATGCCTGTTTCACATCCCTCTGGAAGTTGGGGATGGGGCATTGAAGGACCTTTGGTGGACAGCTGGCCGCCGTTTCTGGAGCTTAAATTCTACTTCTCACCTACTTGCCATGGTACCTTGGGAAAGTTATGTGGTCATGCTGAGACTCAGTTTTCTCATCTTGAAAATGGGCCTAATAATACCTCACTTCTCTGGTTGAAGGTGCTAAAATAGCACGCTCCTAAAAACCATGGTCTTTGAGAAGCAGGCTAGCAGCCTCAGCACCTTCTTGTTAGAAACACAGAATCTCCGGCTCCACTTAGACCTCCTGAGTTCAAATCTGAATCTTAACGAGATCCTACATAGCCTAGATTAACTGGGATTTAAATTATTGATTAAAATAAGGCTTTTTGACATGACTCTGGATTTCAAAATGGATTAACTCTCAAGTCCAGGTTTTCATCTTTGCCACATTTCCAGTTCTCTGACCGGTTAACCTGCAGTTAATCATAGTCAAGGGGAACAATTTAGGGGCATCCGGATTGGCTCAGTTGGTTAAGTGTTCAACTCTTGATTTTGGTTCATGTCATGACCTCATAGTTGGTGGGATCCAGCCCCACACCGGGCTCTGCATTGATAGTGATCCCCTTGGGATCCTCTCTCTCCCTCTCTTTCTGCCCCTCCCCCACTCTCTCTCTCAAACTAAATAATAAATATTTTTAAAATATCTTCTAAAATAAGAGCGTTTTATTTCCATAAGGCATCACTTAGAGAATTATCTGCATACAGGTTACAAAAATGCACCAACAAATGCATCCCATTCTAAACAAACCCTCTGAACAAGCCTGCCAAAGGGGTCAGATTATATTGATCTTTCAGCATGCTAGAGAGTTGCCCTAAAGTAGGAAGGTCTAGGACACAGGCCTGGAGAAGCCCTTCGGATCATAGACTGCTGGGACAGATGTCATCAGAGTTCTATCTTCAAACCAAGTATCAAATGCAAACAAACAAACAAATAAGTTACGAGAAACACCAACATTCCCCTCATCCCAGAAAGCAGCAATGTCAGTCGCAAGGCTAAAGTGTAGGAGTTTCCGAATAAGACTGCTGTCAACATTATAATTGCTGAGATTATAGAAGCTCCCTCAAATCCCCCAAGCTGCCCTGGTGTGTGTGTGTGTGTGTGTGTGTGTGTGTGCGTGTGTGTGTTGTGCACATCCTTTCTCCCTCCAGTCGAATGGACCGAGCTTCAGTTCCCAGTCAGGGTCAGGTTTATCCCAATTGGCTCTACTCTCTGATAGGGCTGGTGATGAACTCCAGAGCAGAGAAAATGGTACCACGATCTCTGTTTCCCACCTTGCTGTCTTGTTTTTCCCTCACTCCTAAATGCATCAGCACCATTTCCTAAGAACAAGGCCAGTCTCTTACATAATCACAGTATAGTTATTAGACCTAAGAAATTCAACAATGATACGATACTACCAGTCCACATTCCATATTCAAATTTTGTCCAATTGTCCAATAATCTTTTTTTAATTTTCCTTTTTTTTGAGAGAGAGCCCAAGTGGGAAAGAGGGGCAGAGGGAGGGAGAGAGGGAATCTCAAGCAGGCTCCATGCTCAGCACAGAGCCCAACACGAGGCTTGATCCTACGACACTGGCATCATGACCTGAGCCGAAATCAAGCATCGGACACTTAACCGACTGAGCCACTCAGGCGCCCCCTGAAAATATTCTTGATAGCAATTTTTCCCAGTTGGGATCCATTCCACAATATCATGTTGCATGTAGTTTTCATGTCTTCTTAGGCTTCTCTATTCTGAAACAGTTCCTCAGCCTTACTTTATGTTTCTTGACCTTGACATTTTTGGAGGGTATAGGTCAGTTATTTTGTAGAATATCTCTCTGCTTGGATTTCTGATGGTTCCACAATATTGGATTCAGGAGATGTATTTTTGGGAGAGAGGAATACCACAGTAGCGATCTTGTGTCCTCCTCAGTGAGTCATATCAGGAGACACGTGATGTCAGTTTATTCCAGTATTGGTGATGTTCGTTTTGATCACTTGATTAAGGCGCAAATATCTTGGAACTATACAAATACCATTTTCCTCCTCAAATTTTTACCCACCAGTATTAGCATCCAGTGATGGTTTTCCAACTCTATCATTCCTTCTGTGTTTATTAGTTGTCATTCTACTCTCAAGAAGAGCTTTCACTTTTCTCCTATTTGTTTATTTATCCATGTATTTATTTCTATCAGTATGGACTTACGGAGAGATTCCTGACCCTTATATCATGAGCCTTCTGTGATCTCTCCTGCCATTCCCGAATCACTGAGAACCACCCAGCGTCTCCATGTGGTGTGCTTGGACCTGCCTGGAGTGGGGACGTGGGGGGCTAGGTGAGCATGAAAGTCTTCACAGCCTCAGGGATTTGTAATCTTATTCCCAAACCAAAGTCCTTATCTAAACTGAACATTTGGCCTTCACTTTTACTCACAGGTTGGCACTGTAATCCTTTCTCAGAGAGCAGAAACCCAGACAGACCACATCTTTAAGCCCCTCTTCCCTTCCACTGAGGCTCCCCTCTCAGGGTAGTTCTCTCAACACCCCAAATTTCAGTGCCAACCACAGTAGTAAAATAGGCTATGGGCTGGAAGATGTTCCAATATGTTGAGAAAGTTTACCTTCCCATTATAAAGCAGGAAACCCAGTGAGTGAATCCTAGTGGCTCTTTATGCTTTATGTGTTTTTCCAAAGTAAACGTGTTTCCTTTCAATTTGCGATAGCATCTGAAGTTCCTTTAAAACTTTCTATTTAGAAACTTTGAGAGCAGGGCATAGCACTGCCCTATTGTAGGTGGCATACCCATCCACGTTACTGAGAAATCATTTTTTAAAATTTAGCCAAGTTTAGCAAGGGATTTCAGCAGCCTCATTGCCAAAGTCTCAGTATTTATAATAATTTGCTACATGGACTTGCTTTATTCGAGTTAAGAATTAAAAAAAAAAAACCACCACCAGACTTCTTAATTAAATGCTTGCTAATAGCAAGGTTTAGGAGGGGTCTCTCTTTTCTTTTTTACAATATGGAATTGTCTGTCAAATATATAAAGTCAGAAATAAATGATAAAACAGATTAACCTGTTTTCTTCCCCTCTACATCTGCCATGGCAGCGATGAGCCTTTCGTTGTATACACGTTGACAGGCATGGTTCAGGAAAGTGACAAAGTAGCAAGAAACCACATGAAAAATGAAGGTGCTTTAGCTCGTGCGCTG
Source organism: Panthera leo (assembly GCF_018350215.1). Taxonomy (NCBI): domain Eukaryota; kingdom Metazoa; phylum Chordata; class Mammalia; order Carnivora; family Felidae; genus Panthera; species Panthera leo. The sequence continues at coordinate 140,372,461 of NC_056687.1, read as the reverse complement.
GGGCTGGCGTGCCTACTAAACTAATTGTGACCACACTATGGTCCTAGCTTGAATGCAGCAGCCTTTCTTTGTACTGCCTTCATTTCCTTTACAAACAGCTACAGAGATTACTCTGTTGCTCACTTTTGCCTGGGGCCAGCTGGGCAACATTAATTGCTGTAGGGCTAGGGAATTATGCCCAGGGAATTCAGAAATGTGTGTGACATTTACATTAACTGGGTGGGCTTTCAGCGACGCCATCTAAAGCTTTCGTGTTATTTATAAACTACAGTTTAAAATGAGTCCAGACAGCCCACGTGGAAAATACATGTATATAAGAAAAAGAAGTTGTTTTCAAACTTGGTCTGCCTTCATGCAGATGTGTCCAGAGGCTAAGAACCATGTTTCACTTTTACTTTGCATACGATTCAGTGATTTATCCAGTGTTCCTGTTCTCTAAGTTAGAAATTTAACTCCTGAAGTTGTCATTAAAGAGAAAATGGACACAGTTACTAGAAATTTATGAATCAATGAATGAACAAACTAGGCTTTATCAAGAACTGAATCATTACATTTTTTACAATAGCTTTTGTTTATCTACTTGTAAAAGCAATCTGTGGAAACTGAGAAACAAAAAAAGATTAATATTCACATCTTGGAATGTTTCTTTGAATCTTTTTCTATGCATATAAAACATACACCTTCATGCTTAAAAAATGGTTGAATTCATATTTTGTTGTGTTCAGTTTTTTGACCTGCTTTTACATTTAACTTGCTATTGTATTTCTAACATTGTGATTTGTAAAGCACTAGCTTTAATGTCTGCGCAATAACTTTTTAGAAGTACTCCCCCCAGTTTGGAACTTACAGACTGCTTCTGCCATATTGTGCCCCTCCACATTACTGGGAAATCACTAGGTAGGCAAATACTTCTGTAGACATCTGTACCTGAAAATTGTAGTCTGTATTTTTGGTTGTTTCCCTGGAAGCATCCATGCTTTCTTAGAGCTAAAGCAGAAACACAGCTTAGGATCCATTTCCTAGAAAAGAAGTCCTCCATTTCAGCCCTGTTAGATTCTTTGTCCTTTGTGACTCTTTTTTGCTAAAGGAATAACCAGTCAGGTTCACATCCCTCTTTAGCCCACATCCTTGTCCTCAGAAGGACAGCATTACCAAATTGGACCACAGTGGTTGGCCCAAACCATGTTTAACTTTCTTTGGGCGTGGAAGATAAGCCAGGATGGCAACTTGCCCAAAAGTGATCCAAGAACATTTTGTAGGGAAGGTTTTGTTCAATAGGACCTGAGAGAATATTTTAAAATAAAAGTTTTATTAAGGTGAAATTTGTTCCTGTGTTAGAAAGATAAGGTTCATTCTTTAATAAACCCAGACTAGCTCCTTCCAACATGTTTGCTTGCTCTCTGTAGACACACAGTCTCAATGACCTGAGAAAGACTTTACACCCTGAAAAGAGAGATAAAGGAAACTCAAGACCATGAACTCCTTTATCACAGTGATGCACATAGATGCTCACACCATTCTTCACTGTCAGTTGCAGAACCCTTTGTTCCTCTTTCAAAAAGCGTCTTTGTGTTTCTCGGAATGAGCTGACGCTCTCTCTCCCAGCTGTCGGAAATGCAAGAGAACTTCGTGGAAAGCAAGAGCATATATGGTCCCCTGTAAGGTTAGAGGTGAGCTCCCGTCACTTAGTCACAGTTGCCATCTGCTCTCATGGGCACTGGTGCCGCAGACATTGTTACTGTGGGGGACAGGAAGTGTCTCTCTTACAGGTATTGAGCTCCCTTTTCCCAAAGAAGCACAACCCGGCACCTTTGGAGGATCTTTTCTCTCCTGGTTTTCCTCTGACTGATTTATAATGTGACTTGAAAGTGTTAAGGACTTGTTCTGGAAAAGATTATGACAACTTATAAAGATACATACACTATAACAGGTTAACATAAATTAGTAAAGAAAAAGAACAGGATGGCAAAGGAAAACAAGGATAGACACTAATGAGCTGTGGACGTTAGGTTAATATGCAAAATGTATGCCATCATGCATCTAATAACGTTTTATTGAATGCCTAATATTTGCCAGGAACTCTGGACATGTTTTTCAAACTTAGTTATAACACATTAATGGTCCATAAATCTATTGAGTAAGTGGTCACAATTTTTAATGCAATAGGATATGAAGACTAGAACAGAGTACAATAGTATATATTAGAAGGCATTGCACAAAGTAAGGGCGTTATTTACTAAAATGTATGTTGCGTATTTATATGTGTGTTTGTGTATTGGGTCAAGATATAAAATGTATTTCTTTTTTTTAATTAATTTATTTTTTAATTTACATCCAAGTTAGTTAGCATATTGTGCAACAATGATTTCAGGAGTAGATTCCTTAATGTCCCTTACCCATTTAGCCCATCCCCTCTCCTCCAACCCCTCCAGCAACTCTGTTTGTTCTCCATATTTAAGATTCTCTTATGTTTTGTCCCCCTCCATATTCTTATGTTCATCTTTTTTGTATCTTAAAGTCATCATATGAGTGAAGTCATATGATATTTGTCTTTCTCTGACTAATTTCACTTAGCATAATACCCTCCAGTTCCATCCACATAGTTGCAAATGGCAAGATTTCATTCTTTTTGATTGCTGGGTAATACTCCATTGTAAATATATACCACATCTTCTTTATCCATTCATCCATCGAAGGACATTTGGGCTCTTTCCATACTTTGGCTATTGTGGATAGTGCTGCTACAAACATTGGGGTGCATGTGTCCCTTCGAAACAGCACACCTGTATCCCTTGGATAAATACCTCATAGTGCAATTGCTGGGTTGTAGGGTAGTTCTATTTTTAGTTTTTTGAGGAACCTCTACACTGTTTTCCAGAGTGGCTGCACCAGTTTGCATTCCCACCAGCAGTGCAAAAGAGATCCGCTTTCTCCACATCCTGGCCAACATCTGTGGTTGCCTGAGTTGTTAATGTTAGCCATTCTGACAGGTGTGAGGTGGTATCTCATTGTGGTTTTGGTTTGTATTTCTCTGATGATGAGTGATGTTGAGCATGTAAAATGTATTTCTTATTGTGGTCATAGTAAAAGAAAATCTGAAAAGCACTGCCCGAAAGGTATGCACATTTTTAGGGCTGGGTTTTCTAGAAACCACGGAGAGGAAAGAAAACGTTAATTACACATTTTTGCTGCTCATCTCCTATGAGGAAAACAATTTGCCCTGTTCTTCACAAAGAGAAAAAGTGAGTAACATACTAAACAAATTCTTTACAGAAAACCCTGATAACTTAAGACTGTTTCTTTTGGCATCCTCCCTTTCTCCACTCCATTGGTCTACACTCTACAGGATGTCTGAAATTTCCCCTGATGTATGCTTTACATCCTGTCACACTTGCTTACCATGTCTGTCTGTGCCCTTATTAATGCTAAGTAATAAACACACATGTGATATTTTTTTAAGTTTTCACAAATAAACTTATGCTTTGAAGCAGAACACGCATACATTCCATTAAAACATACATTAAAACACACACATACATTCTATTAAAAATGGTGGTCACTTACTAAGATGGTTTCATGGACTATTAATGTGTTGCAATTAATTATACTAATCATCAACATACTGCTTGATAAAATTTCACAAAGTATGTACACCCACATAACCACTAGTGAGATCATGAAATAGAACACTGACAGGAAGGAGACACTCTCCCCATGCCCCTAGCCAAGCTCTCCCCAAAAGGCTAAACTCTCCTGAGTTCTAAAACTAGAACTTGAACTTTATACAAAAGGCTCCTGTAGAACGTATTTCTTGTGTCCGACTTATTTTACTCCATATTATGTTTGTGAAACATTCCGTCACTCTGGATTTACATTCCATTGTTATGTGTATTTTAATTTTTATCCATTCAACTATGATAAGCATTTTAATTTTTTCCAGCCTTTGGCTATAAAGAAAAGTACAGCTCTGAACGTTTTTGTATAGGTTATTACTGAACATGCATACAGACTTGCATTGGCTTTGAGGATGGGATTGCTGCTTCATAACCATCTATTCAGTTTCAGGAGATACTGTCAAACAAATTGATTTTATATATATTTTACCACCGGTGTGTAAGACTCCCCATCTCTCCATATCTTCTTCAACACTAAATATTGGCAGTATTTTTTTTTATTTTAGCTATCTGGTGGTGGGTATAGTTATCTCCTTGTTAATTTGCATTTCCTTGATAAATGATGTGGTTGCACACTTTTTTTTGCATGCCTGTTTGTACTTGAATATCGTCTTCATGTGAGGATACCAAGCCTTTGGCCATTTTTTATTGGATGACCCTGTCTTTTTCCTAAGGATTTATAGTAGTTCTATATATATTCTGAATATGATTCCTTTGTCAGCCATATCTATTGTGAATACTAGTTTGCACTTTTCATTCTCATAATGGTGAACAGAAATTCCTAACTTTAATCTAATTACCTATTTTTCCTTTATTGTTGTCCATTTCCATTTTTGTTCATTTCTTTTTTATTTATCTCTTTTTTCCGTTATCGATAGCGGTTTTTGTGTCCTGTTTAAGAACACTTTGTTACCTAAACATCATTAATATATTTACCTATGTTACATTCAGACCAATAATCTACCTGGAATTGATGTTTTTGTGTCATATGAAGTCAATGATACTACCCTCTATTTATTCGAAGCCACCCCTTTCTTGCTGCAGTGCAGTATCACCTTTAATGATCAATGATAATATATGAATGGGCCTGTTTCTAGACTTTCTCTTGAGTTCTTTTGATCTATTTGTTTATCCTTGTGTCAGTGGCATGCTATGTTAATTAACGGAGATTTATCATACTACTGCTGGTAGTATTAAGTCTTCTCATCTTCCTTTTTCAATATTGCCTTCTTGACTCATTGCTTTGCCACATAAATTTTGGAATTAGTTTACCAACTTCCACTAAAAAGTACTTCTGTCATTTTGATAGGGATTCTCCTTAACTAATTTGAGGAGAACTGATACCTTTAAAAAATTAATTCTTCCAATCTGGGATCATGTTTTCCCACCTTCTTTTTTATTTTCAGTAAGCCTGTGTAGTTTTCTGTGTAGAGGTCTCTCGTATCTTTTTCTTTTTAGATTTACTTTTTAGATATTTTATATTTTTATGCTAAGATAAATGTTATAGTTTACTGAATTTTCTAATTGTTTGTTGTTGCTATACAGCAATCCAATTGAATTTTATATGTTGATCTTTTTTTTTTTCTTTTAAGTTTATTTATTTTTGAGGGAGAGGGAGAGCACAAGCAGGGGAGGGCCAGAAAGAGAGAGAGAGAAGGAGAGGCACAGAATCTGAAGCAGGCTTCAGGCTCTGAGCTGTCAGCCCAGAGCCTGACACAGGGCTTGAACTCATGAACCGTGAGATCATGACCTGAGCCAAAGTCAGACACTTCACCGACCGAGCCACCCAGGTGCCCTTATATATTGATCTTATACCCAGTGACCTGGTTAACTTCAATTATTAGTTTTCATAATTTCTTTGTAGATATTTTGTATTTTCTCACACAAATTATATCAGAGAATAAACATGATTATATCTCTTTATTTTGGTCTTTTTTTTTTCCTTATTGCAGTGGCTAGGACCTCTAGCATAATATTTAATAAAGATGATTATAGAAGGTGAATGTACCTTTGAATTTTTCCTGGTCTAGGAGCAAAACTTTCAATATTTATCATTAAGATGTTTTTTATAGGTTTTATCAGATTGAGAAAGTTTCCTTCCACTCCTAGTTTGCTGAGAGTTTTTTGTCGTGAATAGATTTGAAAGCAAAAGCTTTTTTCTGCATCCATTGAGATAACCGTATGCTTTTTTCTGTTTTTCTGTTAATAGGATGCTTTAAATTGACTGATTTTCCAATATTAAACCAACATTCTATTTTTAGAATAAATTCCTCTTGCTCATAATGTGGTATCACCTAAAAAACATCTCAGGATTCAGTTTGTTAATATTTTGTTTAGTATTTTTCTCCTAAGTTCATATGGGATATTAATTTGTAAAGTTCTTTCTTATAACATTCTTGTCAGTTATGGGATCAAGGCTAAGCTGACCTCATAAAATGAGTTCGATGTGATGGATTGAGATATAATCCCTCTTTTTCAGTATTATGGATGAACCATGTAAGATTGGTGTGGTATTCCCTTAAGTATGTGGTAAAATTCACCAATAAAGCAGTTCAGGATTGGAGAATTTTTTGTGAGGAAATTTTTAAGTACAAAAGTCAGTTTCTTAAAGGATATGACTATTCACATTTGCATTGTTATTTTCCTATTTGGATAAATAGTTTATTAGTGTTTATCCTTCATCAACATTTTCAAATATTGCCATAAAGTGTTCATATATCCTCTAATCTTTTTAAGATCTGTAGAATCTATGGTGATTTCCCTTTTTAATTTCATATTTGCAATTTTTTGCCTCCTTCTTTCTTTCTTGATTAACCTGGCTACAGGCTTATGGATTTTATTGGTATTTCCCAAGAAGACATTTTTGGCTTGGGTATTTTCTCTATTACATCTGTGCTTTCCATATCGTATTGTCTAATTATTATTTTTTCCTTCTACTTTGTTGACTTTAATTTGGTGTTATTTTTATGACAACGAGATAGATACTTAAGTCATTAATTTTCAGGCTTTCTTTTTTTCTAATAGATACATTTAAGTATATACATTCTCCTCCAAGGACATTATTAGCTGCAGCTTACACATTTTGATATGTCATGTTTTCTTCATATTTCAGTTTATAATATTGCCTAATTTTCATTGTGCTTTACCTTAACCCATGGGGTAATTGGAAGTATATTGTGTAATTTCAAACATATTTGATTTTTTTGTTATTGTCTTATTATTAATTTCTAGCTTAATTCCTCTGTGGTTAGAGAATGTATTCTATATGATTTTTCATCTATGAAATTTTTCCAGACTTGTTTATTGCCCAGAGCATAGTAAATTTTGGTAATTGTTTAATGTGTATTCTGTGCATTCTGTAGTTGTTGGCCATGATGTTCTAAATAGATTATGGCAAATTTATTAATCACATTATCCTAATTCATTTTAAAAAAGAATGTTCTACCAATTCCGAGAGAGGTACCTTGAAATCTCCCACTCAGATTGTGGATTTGGTTACTTTTTTTTTAGTTCTAGCAATGTTGGCTTTACATATTTTGCGACTTGCTTCAGGTGCATTCGGATTTTAGATTTTTTGTCTTCCTATGGATTTTATCATTATGAAATTTTCCTTTTTATCTCTAGCAATATCTCTTATCATTAAGTTTACTGTGTCTGATATTAATATAAGCTATATGTATTGTTCCAATCCTTTTTCTCGTTCAAATTTTGTGTCCTTATATCCAAAGTGTGTCTCACTAAAGCAGCATTTTTTTTAACTTAGTACATGTATATTACTTGAAGTGTCCATTCTATTTGTATTTTATGAAAGTACTGATATATTTGGGTTATAACCTATGATAGTACTATGTGATTTTTTTCCTCCCCAGCTCTTTAGTGTTTCTTTACCTCTCCTTTGTTCCTTTTTCAATTAATGAAATATTTTGTCTCAATTGGCTTGTTAGTCATATATTCTTTTCCTCTCTTTTTTAGTGCTTATACTAGAAATTACAAATTGTATTATTATTTTATTAGAGCATAATACAAATTGTGACTGACCATTTTCCAGAAAATTTTAGAGACTTAGACAGATTTATTGAGGTCTGACTGATATAAAATAAACTAAGTGTATTTAAAATACACAGTTTGGTAGATTTTGACATATGTATGCACTGATAAAACATCACCACAATCAATGTAATTAACATATCTACTACCACCAAAAGTTTCTTTATGCCGCATTTTTATTCCCCAAATGCAGAGCATAACTTTGAGAGCATTTGGAACATACCCATCTTTTCCTGGTCCTCTGTATTAGGTTCAACATGGAACTAAAAAAATATCTTCCAATTTCTTGCACCAGTAAAATAATAACAACACCAGCTAACACTTATATGTGCTTATATGTACCAGGCAGTGCTGTAAGCACATTACATATTTTAGTACTTGATTTATTGATTTTACCCTTCATCACAACTTTATGAATTGGGCATTATTATTCCCATTTTACCATTGAGGAACTGATCTCAGGGCATGATCAAACATGTGCATCCTTTGGCTTGGTGATGATCTTCTACCTGGAGATTCATCAGTGTCTCACTCTTAAGCACAGATGTGTTACTTTCAACCTTTTATTTTATTTATATTTTGGAAAAATTGGGAAATATAGGTGGGCATACAGACTAAAATTGAAATCACCAATACTCCACCCACCCAATGTTTACAACTTCTGGCAATTAATGGTACCCTTTGAGCCTTTTGCCATTATAGGTAACCCCGCATGAACATCTTTGTCACTCTAGCTTTGTATATAGCCATACTCATTTATTTAAGATAAATTCTGAGAAGTAGAATTCCTGAATAAAAGAACCTGAAAAACCTGTGGCTTTTAACGCACGCATTAATGTTTTACTAGTACTGGGTAAGGGTGTGGGGAGGGTGCACAGTAAGCAGATGAATTTCAAGGTGAATGAATGTCAGAGAAGTCACATGGAAGAAAGAATATTCCAATACCAGAGTACGGGCAAGAAAGCCTCGAAAGGATCTTTGATATGATGATTTTGTAGTATTTTTTTTTTCTTTTAGAAAGAGAAAATGGATTTTTCTTCTTTTAATAAATAACTTTCTTCTAGTAGACACCACTGGATTTGGAGACATATAGCCTTTTATTGTTTCTTTCTTTGTTATTACTGTTAATTATGTTGCTCCAATTACAATTGTTCACTCAATCAAAAGAATCGCTACAAAGTTCATTCTGGTATATAATCCGGACTGACAACCTCAATGCCCAGATTCTGCTATTGCTCCTTCATGGGTAGCGGTTTCCCTGCCATGCTTTGTTTGGAGATCCTCCGGGGGTGGTTCTCAGAGTGATGAATGCCATCTTTGTTTAAGAGGGCAGGAGGGAGAATAATCTAATTCTACCAAAGAGAGACAAGAGTAAGCCGATCCTGTGTTTCCATTGCTGTTGGAAAAAGAACAGTAAATGACAGCAAAATTGAATAGCTTGATACTTGCACAGTATAATTTACCCAGCGGAAGAGATGTGTTGAGAAGGAGAGTGAGGATTTGATCTCTGCCTTTCAGTTTGCAGTCATTGTCAACCACGAAGTACAAAAGTTGGCCCAGCAAACCTTGGCTTCATCCAGGAGACTAGGGAGAGAGCCAAGAGATTTTTTTTTCCCCTGCAGTTGCTCAGGGTTGGTCTTTTGTGAATATGTTTACATCGGTGAATAAAGTTAGAGTACTTTAGTCATTTTGCTACAGTAGTGCTTTTCAAACTGTGAATTGTGCCCTATTGGAGAGCAATGAAATCAATTCAGCAGGTCATTACTAACTTCTCTTTAATGAAATAGTATATAACGTAGAATAGAATAAGAGTTGAGTGGAATAGAAAATATCCAAATGCAACACACAAGTAAGAATATTATTTTGTAGAACTTTTGTTTTAGTTAGATATACACGTATACATCTTTATATATGTACATGTGTTCCAGATTAAAACATACTTTTTATTGTGGGTCATGGTCAAATAATTACTGCCAGGAATGTTTACATGTAGAGATGGGGTTTTTTTCTTCGGAGTATTTTTTTAATGTTTTTTAATGTTTATTCATTTTTGAGACACAGAGAGAGAGAGACAGAGCATGACGGGGGAGGGGCAGAGCAGAGAGGGGGAGACACAGAGCCCGAAGTGGGCTCCAACTCATGAACCATGAGGTCATGACCTGCACCGAAGTTGGACGCTTAACCAACTGAACCACCCAGGTGCCCAGACGGAGTATTTTTGTATATAGGCAAATTTCCAAAAGTTGTTTGGCATTGAACAGATAGAACTTTGGGGTTTAGGGTTGAGTGGAGCAGAGAAAGTCTTCATGTTGGCAGGGATAGTAATAATCTTGCTGATCAAAATTCCAAGTAGAAAAAGGGCAAACGGTTTCTCCTTTGCTGTCCTGCCTGCTGCTCCTATGCAGTGTATTCAATAAACTTCTATCTCCTTAAAAAACAAACAAACAGGGGTGCCTGGGTGGCTCAGTCGGTTGAGCGGCCGACCTCGGCTCAGGTCATGATCTTGCAGTCCGTGAGTTCGAGCCCCGCGTCAGGCTCTGTGCTGACAGCTCGGAGCCTGGAGCCTGTTTCGGATTCTGTGTCTCCCTCTCTCTGACCCTCCCCCATTCATGCTCTGTCTCTCTCTGTCTCAAAAATAAATAAACGTTAAAAAAAAAATTTAAAAAAAAAAACAAACAAAAAACTCCAGGTAGAAAAAAATTTGGCTTATCTGAATATTCTTTATTATGGTCCTATATAGAAAGCAACTCTGATAGTGATACCTCTTTTCAAATGTCAGCTAGAAAACACCCCAAGGTGAGAAAACCACCATAGTGCCATTCAAATACCAAGCCAAAGGTCACCAGAGTTTGACAAGAGGATGGCTCATGATAATGCTATATACCTACTTGCCTGTGATTGGAGTTAAGAATTTAACAGTGAAGTTACTAGTAGTTGACTATAATGGCTTATGCTAATTTCAAAACTTCATGATGATAATTTCATAATAAAATAAGTTTTTGTGTATCAAAGGTTTTTTTTGCCCCTCCCAATTCAGCTTTATTTAAATCTGTGTTCATTGCTTTCAATGAACACCAAGTAGACTCATGATCTTGGGTAAGATCTAGCTAGTGGCCTAACTGTATATAAGTTTCCCCGAGTGTGGGAAATATGCGAATGATATGTATACACAGATCATATCAGTATATAATACATTCTGCCAAATATATCCATTCGTTGGTACTTCATCCTTCTGAAATTATATAACAGTCGATACAATGAAAAAAAAAAAACAGTTGCTCTAGAATAAGGCAGTGGGTGCCTAGGGTGCTATTTGAGAAAGATTTGGAGATGGGGTTTGGGCTCAGCAATAAGGAAAGGTTACATTTGATTAGTGATATCTCTGATGAACAGAGGTGGTAACTTGGAAGCATGGACTGCTTTTCTCTGTTTTGTAGGGGGAGGGCAAGGAATAGCAGACAGATACAGCCCAGAGTTAAACCTTTTAGCATCTCTCATTTTATTTCTGTTCATACTCATCTGGATTATTTGTTTAGATAGTCCCTCATAAATGTTTGTCTGTTTACTCCTTCCATTGCCACTGCCACTGTCTCATTTCTTATCTTCATTAAAAGATCTTCATTATAGGAGCTTTCTAGATCTCTTCCTGCTGCTGGTGCTTACAATTTTTTTTTTTTAATTTTGTAACGTTTATTTTTGACAGAGAGAGAGAGAGAGAGAGAGAGAGAGCATGAGTGGAGGAGGGGCAGAGAGACAGGGAGACACAGAATCTGAAGCAGGTTCCAGGCTCCGAGCTGTCAGCACAGAGCCCCACGCGGGGTTCGAACTCACGGACCATGAGGTCATGACCCGAGCCGAAGTCAGATGTTCAACTGACTGAGCCACCCAGGCGCCCCGAGTGCTTACAATTTTTGATAGGGTCGGGGTCATGGGCTCCGCTGAAAGCCATGTGAAAGCTACATACCATCTCTCAAAAAACTGAATGCTTACAGAAACTTCTGCCTTTTGTTCCGGAGGGTTAGGAATTCCCTGAGGTCTACACCTAAGTAATAACCCCTTGTCTAGCAGTCTCCCTCCAATCTCCATCCCTCAAATCTCTATCAGAATAATGTTCCTAACACACAATTTGGATTATGTTACTCTCTGCTTAGAACCATCTAATTTCCTGCCACCTTTAGAACAGAAATCCCATCTGCAGCATTGGAATCCAGGCTTGTTCAGTCTCTCAAATTTGTAGCCCCATCGTCCCCTCCCCACCCCTGCCCCCTCCTCCCAAATACACAACCTTCTAAGCCAAACCAGAATGCCTGCTATTTTCCCCAATACTTCTTACACTTCACTTCCACAGTCGCTCCTACCTGTCCTTCACTTTTACCTAGTCAGGTCATTTCTAACCGTCAAGCCCAGTCTTTCTGCTTCTCAGTATCTTTGTGGATGTAGCCTTCAGCCCTGAGTAACACCTTGTGTAACGTCTTGCACATCGTGGTGCTGTATTTACCCCTGTGCTCTCAAATCCCTCTCTCATATTACTGAGAGGCTGCCCCTGAGGGTTGTGCTTTCTGGGTCCCTGAGTCAGTTGGCCCCCAATTGGATTCAACCCTGGAAATCCCTGGAGGGAGAATGGAAGACTGAAGGAAGAGAGAAGCCAGGGTATTTCTTCCCCACACTCTCTGCCTCAGACGGTATCTTGGATGAAGGCTGTGTCTCTCCTCTAGGGAGACACAGGTCCAACTAGAGACGCCCTCTGAGCTTTTGCTGGGTGACCTTGGCCCCTGTGTTCCAGTATTAACACTCCATTGAACTCCAGGATTTCCTGCAGTCATTCACCTCCTGGATGCCTCCTTCTCCCATTTGCCTTTACATCTTTTCCTTCACCTGCGTAATGAATTTCCTACATTGCAATCCTTCTGTTTAAATACTCAGACCGAGTTCTATTTTCCTGGTTGAACCTTGACTGATACAGCTGACATTTTGTGGATATTTGCTGAATATTAATAACTTAATTTTAAACTGTCTTCTATGGGGGCACCTATGGGTTTTTTTTGAGTGAACCAGGCAAATGTCCTGGTCAGCTATCTAGTACCCACTAGCATTGAATGGGGTTGCTTGGCATAGTAACAAATTACCTCAAAATTCAATGGTTAGAAACAGTTGGCATTTATAAGTTTGTGGGTCTGAGCTGAGTTTCAGTTGGCTGGGTGGTTCTTCAGCTTCCGGCTGGGTCCACTCCTGCATAGGTGGCAGCTCTGGGTCAGCTGGATGGTTCCGCTCATCTTGCCTGGGCTCTCGTATTTCTGCAACTTGACTAGTCTAGGTTGATCCAGCATAGCCTCGGCAGGGACGACTGATGCGAGTCAACTTCATTCCATGTTTCTCAACCATGACAGACTAGCTGAGGCATCTTCTCATGGCCATGACAGAGGAGCAAGAGAAAACACAGAAACAAAGCAAGAGCGTTTTCATACTTCTACAAGCAGCACACCTGCTAACATTCCACTGGCCAGAGCAAGTCACATGACCAAAGCCAGAATCAAAGGGGACAGGAAGGTAGATACAGCCTCCTTAGTGCAAAGTTACAAAAGGGTAGGTACATGGAGGGGTGAAGAATGTTGGCCATAATGCAATATAGTCTATCTCAGACTTCATAAGGTTTGATGGGAGACCTGAGGCTAAAGAGGTAGATAGACAGACAGATGGATAGATGATGTCAATTTTTTGCCATATTAACCCTTTTAAAATAAAAACTTTGCCATAAAGTACAATTGTATATTTGCTCATTTGTTCTGTAGAGCTCATTTGTACATAGTTAGTGACTGAAAAAAAAGAGCCATTTATAAATAACATATTAATAAACCAAGTATATAAATAAAGGAACTTTATTTATCTTTAACCTTGAATTTTCATTAATAGGAGCAGTCACGGGAAATTGTGCCAACCTCACCTCAGGTCACATGGCTCAACAAAATGAACTGTTTCATGCCTAGAAATAAATATATTCCAAATATAAATATGAATCAGTTATAAAACAGATTCTTTTGAAAATACAAAACAACCACACTGTTAATATATTTGTGTCCCAATTAAAAATGTGTAAAGAACACACATTCTAGGCTAAAGTTGTCCCAGGGAGTGATTCTCATTTTTGCTTTGAATCTTACGTAAACAAACCAGGCAGGCTCCTTTGAGCCATGAGCAAAGTCATGGCCCCCAGGTTTCTAAAGAGAAGAAGAATGAAAAATGGGTATGTTTAAGTTGGAAAGGTCTGGGGCTTGACCTTGCTACTTTAAATTTCCTTCATCACTAAGAAATCACTTTGAATTTGTTTCCTTGGAGTACTCTAATTTGGTTTGTTCTTGGTTTGAGGCATACCATAAGAGGAATACTGTCTGTTTGTATTACAGCAAAATTTCGAAGCCACCGCAGGCACACTGTTTTTCAATTTTCTTTTCTGCAGTTGTATCTTAAAACCTGGGCCTGTTCTTAGTACTTCAGAATGAGGTCCATGACATCTTCCTACCTGGATGAGATTCCTAGCCAACTGCTTCTTCACTGTTTGACTTTGGGCAAAAATTGTAAACCTTTCTGTGCCTCTCCTTTCCTCATCTGTAAAATGAGCTTATTAATAATACCAACCTCATATGATCATTGGGAGGATTAAACTAAGTGAAATTAGGTAAAAGATTAGCACAACCCAGCCCACAAAATGTGCTGAATAAAGGTTATGTATAAAATGCTTATTATTATGAATCATTATGTGAGAATTTTTAGGTTGTTTTCACAGAGTCAGGTTCACATATATTCTTTAAAATCAAAATCAGAATTACACCTTCAAAAAAAAAAACGAAGTCCAGTATTATTTTCATACAAAAGGCACTGTTTGTTTTTAAATATCAGTGTCAAGGGGAGTGTGTCTGTTTACTCATGTTCACCATAAAGCCACAACAGTTACAAACACTGGCTTCTTCCTGGCCTTGTCAGTTTATTCTTTGAGAAAGCTTTAAGAGTATGCTTCTTAAAAATATCTTGGTATTTAGCCTCACTCACACTGTCAGATCTTCTGATTTTCCAGCAAACAATGAGGCGATATTGATGGCTTGGGATTTAAAGTGTATGATGAGAGCACTGGACAGAGACTATGAAAATAGATAAATACAACCCCAAAGTCTTCCGAAATACAACCCAATGTCTTCCGTCGTTTTAAAAAGAAGGGAAATTAACCATAAGCAAATCAATTTTTAACATTTTTGTTTTTCCTCTTATCACACCGAGTGTCCCTTCTGCATGGAGTCATAGAGTAGAGGAGCTAGTGTTAAAACAAGACGCACCAGGGGCGCCTAGGTGGCGCAGTCGGTTAAGCGTCTGATTCAGCCAGGTCACGATCTCGCGGTCCGTGAGTTCGAGCCCCGCGTCAGGCTCTGGGCTGATGGCTCGGAGCCTGGAGCCTGTTTCCGATTCTGTGTCTCCCTCTCTCTCTGCCCCTCCCCCGTTCATGCTCTGTCTCTCTCTGTCCCAAAAATAAATAAAAAACGTTGAAAAAAAAAATTTAAAAAAAAAAAAAAAAACAAGACGCACCAGAATCTCCAGGAGCTCAGAATCCATCACAGAGGAAATGCACCTATATGCACATGTATATGCACACCCACACACACCCAACAATCATTTTAATGACATGATGAGTGCTTTTATGGTGCCATAAATGTGGGATATGAAAAGAAATGAGTGAGCACATATTCATCCAATGTGGCAGCTACAGGGAATGTTAGAGACCAACATGGTTATGTTCACACATATACAATGTTGAGTCAAAAATGTGGAAGGATAGATACACATGCAGAGATTCCTATCATCTACGATGATATGCACAAACACTGCTCATTGTTCTGGATACACATATTGTATGTAAATGCGAAAAAAAAAAAAAAAGGGTGGACTAGAAAAACACAAATTCGTGGTCTGGCCTTCAAGCGGGGTTATCAAGGTTACATCTATGATCTCTATTTTTTAATTTAAAAAAAAAGAAGATATGACAAAAATCATGCATTTGTCCATTCTAGGCAGTGAGAACCCTGACATTTGTTCTACGAAGCTCTGCTGTTCTGAGTTCTAAGCTCCCACAACAAGAAAACTTGCGGGGCCACGGTCACTTGAAAAGCAGCTTCTCACTTATTGTGCAAACACTCGAAGCCATCATCTGCTGCACAAGTAGATGCCACAGTCTGTTTGGCCATCTCTTTCATCTGTTTATACTGGTGGGAAGTGTCCCCAGTATAATAACACTTAACACAATCCAGACAGCTCCGTAGTTCCAAGCTCAAATACTTAATAACCCTGATGAATAACCTGTCATTTCACCACGGGGCATGGCTGGCGCTTCGGTTTGTTAAGATCTGTCCTGGGAACCGTCCTCTGAGACCAACCATACCTTCTTTAGCACAAAATTTGTAAACTGTTTAGGATTCACCTTGACCTCTTAGCCACCTTCCCAGGCTGGCAATCCAAAACTCCTGAATCCTGTCCACAGCAAAGTAGGTCTTTGGGATGTACAAACATTGTCCCATGCCTAAAATGTGTTACTAAACTTCTGTGTTCAAGTTCCTTTCTCTGAAACCATCTGGAATGAGATTTTATCTCAGTCCATTTGCATTTATTCAAAATCAGAGACAACTCTGAAACCAGACCCTATTTAAACATAGAAGAACAGTTGCAGATTAAGCAAATGTTGGGGAACTTAGAAACAAAGAAAGAAAGAAAGAAAGAGAGAGGGAAAGAAAGAAAGAAAGAGAAAGAGAGGAAGAAAGAAAGAGAAAAACAAAACACGTCTATTCACTTTCTTGTATTTCCTTTTTTCCAGATCTGCGGTTTTCCTCCCATTGGCCGGCCTGTGTGGGTGCCAAGTTCTGCACGTGATTTAATGGATCAGAAGGTCAGATGTCAGCCTTGACTCGGCTGTTTGCAGACTCGCGGTCTTTATGATTGTCACTTTTAGCACTAGGGGAATTACCTTCTAATTGGTGGCATTGCTGCTGTGGCTATTTAACATAGTGTTGACCTCTGTAGGTATCCGGGAGAAGTATAAAACATTAAATGGGCTGGCTGGAAAAGCAGAATGGAGAAAAGGAAGGCTGCAAGAATTCATTTAGGGTGAGAGGAGTCAAAATCGGATCATGAGAGGGAAGAGCCGTATTTCATGTGTTAGGTGGGGAAACTGTGCTCAAGGAAGATCCAGCAGCCCTCTCCGACTGTCATTTCCTGGAGTGCCAAAAAAGGTGTCAGGAGGAGCTAAGCCATGAGTTGGAGCACGTGGGGTAGGGCGCAGGGCACATCGCCTCGTTTCTCAGGCAAGGCCTCTGAATTCTCCCTCTGGTCCCCAGATGTTTGGTAATATCAAGCAGCCTGTTTGGAAGGCTAGGTTATAATTTGGAACCCAGTTTGTTTAGGTTATTATAACAACGGTTTCCGTTTGCCTCTGCAGTTAAGACTGTGTCCACACTTTCCTCTCTGTGTTTATTATTTTTAGCAGTTTAAAAGCTAACCGTGAAAGATGGCTTTCTGGCTGTCAGGTGACATTCCGGCTGGGCCAGGGTCCGGTGGACTCTATAGAAACGCTCGCAGGCTGTGAGAGTCAGGTCTTTTGAATGCTGCCTTTGTACCTCCCCTTGCCCAGGGCCTCTGGCTTATTGTCTAGGCGCCTCAGTTGGGGTGGCGCTATCTGATGGTAACTCCTACTAATATTACAGTGCTCAGTGCCCGGGCCCTCCCTGGGGGCCCCCCGTCTGGCTGCCTGTGTCTCCCAGCCCTCCCTCAAGGGAACCAGTCAAAGCTCTCCTATCAGAAAGCACTATTTGCAGTTTACAGAATGTTCAAGGGGAAAGAATCAGTAAGGATCACCTGGACGTGTGGCTCGCTAATATTTTTTTTTTACCAAAACCCTTTTCCCAGATGAAATCTCCCAGGGAACCCCAGTTTGTAAGCCATGGAAAAGTACAGCTGTTCTTCTGAAGGGGAGAAGGGTCGCTGCAAACTCCACTCTTCAGCTTCCTCTTCACTCACCTGACTTCTCAGCTCCCCTCACCCCTGCCAGGATACCTCCAACTCCTCAGGATCCTTGCACACCATTCTTAGGAAGCGATCCCTTCCGCTTACAGACAAGGAAATGAAGAGGCGATTTTTATAACACGCTTAAGACATGAGACGTTAGACACTAAGACATTAAAGAGTCCACACTGTATCAATCCATTTTTATACAGTTCTAGAAAAGGAAAAACTAATCTAGGTGATAGAAATAGTAGTTACCCCAAGGAAAAGAGAGGATTGACTGGGAAGGGGCCTAAGGGGATTTTCTGGGGTGATGGAAATATATATCTTTACAGAAGTGTAGGCTACACAGCATTTGTCAGAATTCATCTGTGCTTTTTTACTGTATATAAATTCTACCTCCATTAAAAAATGAAAACAAAGAGGGAAAATGAGGCAAAAAAAAAAAATCAATGAATTCAGCATTTAATAAACACAAATACTGATGAACTTCCTTAAATACTGAAAATACTAGTAAACTTCCTTAAAGCTATGTGTGCTATTTATTATGTGGGGTGTAAGGTCATTATGCAGAGTTTCAGAATACAGGAGACCCTGTTGCCCTTCTAGCACTTTCTTTGTTCAATAATCAACAAAAACAGGGAAAAAAATTTTCTCAGAGAATAGACAGTGGAACCACAAAAGACCTTCTGGGGTTTTGCAGCTTATAATGTGGCTAAAAAGTGATACGTGAGCAGCCTGGGAATAGAAATCTTGAGTACGGCACTTGATTCATGCATTACTTTGACATGGACTATACATGTACTATCGATAATGCTCCAGAAATTCTTCATCATCTTTTAATCCTTTGCCCCCTCATCTCAATGCTTTTTCATGACCTATAAAATGCAAGATTCCTTTTCCTATAACTTAGGTGAGTGGAACTTCCAATGACTGAGGTTGGAATTCAGACCTCAAGTGCCACCTAGACAACAGGCTACTCCTGGTTCAGTCTTTCCGCTTTGGGAGTGTGTCAGGTGCTCTCAAATGACTGGCATTGTACCTATACCTTTGCAATAGGCACTTTGACCCTTGAAGAAAACACTTTCCCTTCCCTGAAATACTTTGAGCCAACCCTGCTGAAACTTTTCCATTGGTGTGTTTTAGAAGTCCCACAGTAACATGAAAGGTAATTATTTAGGTTAAAATGCAGCTAAGGACACAGGCCAGGCCAGAGGGGACCCAGCAGACAATTCTGCATTTTAGAGCCTGATGAGAACACTGAGCTGGAAGGGGCAAGGAAAATGTTTTTGAAAAGGAAATGGTGGCAGCGTTAGCAACTGGTAAGAGAGGGTCACACGGAGCCAGAGCAGGAAGGATTCGAAGATGCTCAAATATTCTAGCCTTTGAGGCTGTGCGGACAAAACTCTCTACTACTTGAGCGATTTCCCAGTGAAGGGCCAAGGTTTATTTAACCCACAAGATTGATCCACATTAATAAAAATTTAGTTCACTAATGAAGCTATGGCAAAAGTGAACCATCCATAAAAAATAACATTTTAAATAGCTAGAACATATTTCAACCCACACGTTCCAGACTTTGCATAAATAGACTAATTTCCTAATTGAATCAAATTTAGTTGAGCAAGATTTTTATTTAAACAATTTAGTTTAATGTGCGTAAGAGCAGAAATGAAATTACACAATCTAACAGTTGGGGCAAAATGCGTTTTTCGCAATTTTATGCCCATTTGAAAGGAACTCTTTCTTCACATCAATTTGTCAAATGGAAAGTCAATTTGTCTAAATGGAAAGTACAAGACAGAAAGTGTGTCTTCTTCATTCCAGTGACTTGGGGAAAGTGATTCTCTTGGAGCCAACTTTCTTAAAATTGATACCTATGCATAAATCTATAGGTCAAATGGTCTTAGGACAATGTAACATGTATGTAGTCAGATTTTAGTAATTCATGAGAATGAGAGCAAGATATCGATCACTGAAGTCTAGGGGCAGCTGAGTGGCATCAGTTAAGCATCCAACTCTTGATTTCAGCTTAGGTCACGATCTCACGGGTTCATGAGTTCAAATCCCACGTGAGGCTCCACAATGACAGTACAGAGCCTGTTTGGGATTCTCCCTCTCCCTCTGCACCTCTCTCTCTCTCTCTTTCTCGAAATAAATAGAAACTTTATATATGTGTATACATATATAAATATATATACACACACACACACACATATATACAAACATTTATATATATATATATATATATATATATATATATATATATATATATATATATATCTCCAATCTATTTTTTCCCAATGACTTCTAAAAATCAGCAATCTGAAGTTTTAACTACTCAACTGCTTATAAGGGCTGTAAAAAATTGGAGAAACATCCTGATTGGAGTTTTATCCCCTTTTCCTTCCCTCAGTTATTTTTCCTATTGATGCCATTGGGATAATAACTGGAAAACAGGATGAAAGAAAAGTAATAAATACTTCAATGTGCATATTATTATTATTATTATTGGTTTCCAGAAAAAGAAAATGAAGGTAAAATGAACATAAGCAATGTCTAAAGACATCATTGTCACAGTGGCAGGGCTGGGCTTGAACTCAGGTCTTTCTATCCGGAAGCCCCTGTCTTAAGAAGAGAAGCAATGGATCAAAGCTAATTAAAATATTATATTGGCTGAATTGGAGAAAGAGCTACATTTGTGCAGAGAATAAGCTACCATTTGGGGCCTGCCCACAACAGAAAACCACAAATAACAGTGACAAACACACAAAAGTTTATTTTTCTCTCCACAGCAGCAGGGTCAGTTCTATAATCATCAGGGACTCAGGCACCTTCTATCTTTCTGTATTTCCATTCTTAGCACATGACTCTATCCTTAAAGTTACCTCTTGGTTCAAGATGGCTCCTGGAGCTTCAGCTCTCACATATAAATTCCAGGCAGCAGGAAAGATGGGAAGAGAGAAGTGAAAGGCACTCATTATCATTACCAGCTATGTTTTTCCTCCTTAGGAGGCCTTACCAGAATTCCCACGCCACAATTTTTACCTACAGTCTCATCTACCAATTCCTAGTTGTAAAAGAAGCTGGAAAGGGTAGTTGGGTACTTTACTATCCAGAAGTAAAATGAGATTTGTTGTAAAAGAGTATCATGAAGGCACGTAGCAGACCTAGTTACAGTTAGGCAACTATAAGAAGCTTTTCAGTTTTGGAGAGAAATGATCAGGGTGGTTCTTTAGAGGAATGATCTTAGCCAAGTACATAAAAGGGGGAGCAATAAAAAGTAGCTTTGAGGACTTCAGTTATTAGTGAGGATACATCAGGGACAGGAGAGAAAAGATGGATGTGAAAGAATAGTGAAGAATGAATTGACCAAGGAGAATGTATTCATTGATTAGCTGTGTAGTTCAAAACTGTGTTTCAGCAAACACACACACGCGCGCACACACATACGCATACATGTATGTGGGGAGTGTGTGTGCATAAATGCATTATATATGTGTGTGTGCATATATATATAAACATGTGAATATACACATATATATATATATATACATATACATGTGAATATACATACAAATAACAGTGACCTGGATCTGAATAAAGAAAAAAAGTTACATGGTGTTTGTCTATACAGAAAACTGGTTGGGAATTTAGTGAGGCATTCTATCGGCAATGGATAAAGCCCACCTGTATGCATACATAAATAAATACAATACACACATGCAGACACGCCATACAAACTTTTCTAGGGATCTGTGACACCAGTAGCAATGATCTTCAAATGGGGGCATCCCTAAAAAAAGAAAAAGGAAAAATTAAAAGGGACTAAATAATAGACTTTAAAAGGAATGAGAGAAGAAGGAATTGTAAAGCTGTGAGGATGACTCAGACGTTACCATGAGAAGCCAAGCTAGAGAAAGTGGGAAAGTCAGGATGGGGAAGAACACCAGCTTTTCTTTCTTCTCTTCTTTCTTCCTTCTCTCCTGCCTCCCCCATCCTCCACCATGTCCTTCTTTCCTTAATTTTAGGAGGACTAGAATCTAACTTTGGTGACTATATTTTCATAGACTTTTCATTACGAGCTCCCAAATGAGAAAGAATTTAACTTCCAGGTCATCATCACATTTTGCCCAAGTTTCTTAGTACAAGTTTTCTTGATCCTGTGTCTTTGACATCTTTGGCTACAAAACAAAAATAAGTTTTCATTCAGCTTTTTGAATCTGCTCCCATTGAATGGGCATAACTTGATTTTCTGATTTTAACCCCCTCTGACTGTTTTGTAAAGCTAATGTGCACCCTGTCTTTGCCCCCACCAAATGTTGGAAAGGGGCAGGTTTGCTGAGGCACTGGCTGCCTGCCATTCTAGGTGTCTCCTCAGGAAGCCTGCAGAGGCCAAAGTTGTCATTTTTTCTATAACATCCTGGAAAATATCTCTCGTTAAAAAGTAAATGCTGGGGCACCTGGCTGGCCCGGGAAGTGGAACATGTAACTCTTGATCTCCGGGCCCTGAATTCGAGTCCCAGATTGGGTACAGAGATGACTTCAATAAATGCATAAATCTTTTTTTTTTTTAAATATAAAGAATAAATAAAGATAAAAGCAAATGCCTATACAGTTATGGAGTAGGAGTATAAAAACACACATGGGGAAAAATTCACACCAACTGTAACACAGTGGCTACCTAGGCAAGAGAAGGGAGGGAGAGGGAAGAAAGGGAGATAGGTCATTAGCGTTTTGTTATGTTTCATTCCTTCAAAAGAGGGATAAAGCAAACAGAGCAAATCTGAATGGTGAGTACAGGGGTGTCCGTAATAACTGTTTTGTATACATTTTGATATATGTAGTATTTTAGAATTTAAAAAAATTTTAAATTCAGCAAACGCCTTTCATTTAGGCAAAGTGATTGGAGCCCTCAATATTCTTTACTCCATCCTAACGACCTACTTACAATCACATGGAATCCTTCTGTGTCTTTCTTTGCGTGTGCTACTTCTTCTCCCTGCCCCCCTCTACTCTTTCCCCAAAGAACTCCTCTTCACCTTTCCAGACTCAACATTGGTATCACATCCTCTAGGTAGCCTTGCCTGTCTCCCTGCCCCCAATTCATATCTGAGTTTGAAGGCTCTGCTCATGTCTCGGAGAACATTGCGCATATTTGTATCATGGTATGTGTCACGCTATTGTGTAAACCAGTGGTTTGTTTCTCAGGCTTCTAGGACTGTTACCCCTGGCTGAGCTATAAACACTCCAGTGAGCACCATTTACACAGTGTCCAACCTGCACAATTGTATAGGTCAGTCCTACCTTCTTCCTACCAGGGAGAGACCATCTTTATACCTCTGTGCCGAATACTTTGCCTAGACCAAGTGCAGAATAGACACATACATAGCAAACATTTGTTTAATGAATGAAAAAGTGACCAACCAAATTCTAACTGCCTTGATGAAGAATTCTCTAGAACCTTCACAACAGCATCCATATCACCTGGGAACTTTTTAAAATGCAAGTATGCAGGCCCCACCCTAGACCTACCAAATCACAAACGCTGGAGGTAGAACCCAGGAAACTTTAACAAGCTCTCCAGATGATTCCAATGCACGCTTGACTTCGAGACATGCTAACTTAGACCAATCAAACAAAAAGCAGCAACGTCAGCTGAGTCTGAAAAAAGGAAAAGAAGTTGTCTGGGGAACAGTAATAGTGGGGAGGGGCAGGCAGAAGAAAGCATATGAAAAGACACGGGCATGATATGTAATTTGTAAGTTGCTTGTTACGGATGGAGTGAAGAATTCAGGCTGACACAGCGAGAGAGCTGATGATCAGATCATGGAAGTCTGTCTAAGGTGTTTGAATTTTAATCTGACAGCAGTAGGGAGTCATTTTTAAAAAGTAAACAAAGTAGTGATTTGATCTAGTTTAACATTTTAGAAAGAGTCCTATGGCAAGGGTGTGACAGATAGGATGGAAGTGAACTTGGCCACTACGGGCTACGTAAGCAGCTGTTAATTAGCCCAGGTGTAAAATGATGAGAGCTGAACCAGTTCTACAGGGAATAAAGAGGATAGGATGGGTTCAAGAAATATTACAAAAGCAGAATTGACAAAACAGGGGAATATCGGAATTCAGAAAGCAAGAGAGAAAAATGGCTTGGTGTCTTACACAATGGAAGTATGTTGGAAGCATTCACTAACTAAGAAAGAGAAGAGAAGGAGGAAATTTGGGGGCTGGAGTAGGTGCTGGAGAAGGTGAGTTTGATTGGGACACTTGAAGTTGGAAGTGTTTATGACACATTCATATGGAGACATCGAATGCTCATAAATATACATCCTGGGCTAGAAACTTAAGTTTGGTATCTAGGTGTTAATCATTTATATATCATCATAAACAATGCTGGAGTAAATATAGACCAATTTTGTCTTAATGTCTGATGATTTATATAAGAGATATTTCTAGGATAAAGGTTGCTGATAAATATAACCAGATTATTTTACAAAAGGTTGTATCATTTCATGCTTCCATTAGCGTTGTACAAGAGAATCTATCTTGTCACCTCTTCACCAACATTGTTTCACCTTCACAAACTGGATATCCTAAGAGTGAAGTTGCTTTAATGTTTACTGATTACTTGTCAGGTTGGAAATATTTCACTTTTCGCTGGCCTTTATTCAAAGATTATCTTAACTATTCATGGCATTTGTCTATTTCCTATAGGACATTGATTGTTTTAAGCTGATTTTTAAGAACTCTTTTTTTCTACCAAGGATTTTATCCCTTGCCAATTGCATATGCTGCAAATATGTTTTTCCAATTTCTCATTTGTCTCTGCTCTAACAATAGGTGACTCTTCCCTCTGCCCGGAATACCCTCAAGTATCCCTCTAGGTACCTACTGGGCTCCCTCTGTCACCTCCTGCAAATGTTTATTTGAATCTTATCACTCTTGAGCTCTACCCTGACCACCATATTTAATCCTTCAGCCACACAACAAGCGCAGCCCTTGGCACTTCTGATCCCCCCCACTCTTGGCTTTACTTTTTCCCCATAACACTTTCCAGCTTTTCACATACACTATAATTCACTTGTTTTGTTAATTGTCAGTCTCTGTCCACTACACTGTAGGTACCTTGACCGCAAAGAAATTCAGACCTTTATCTGTTTTGTTCATATATACACATACAATCTCTCAAACACCTACAATAATGTCTGACACATAGTAGATGCTTAATAAATATCTGCTAAGTATTAATTGCTTTTATACCTGTATCTATTGTCCTAGAGTTTCAGATTTTAATTCATGTAAATTTATTAGTCTTTCCTTTGCAATCTCTTGCATTATTTTCATGCTTAAAGATTTTCCCTTTGTAAAGATCAATTGTGTGTTTTGCTCCATTTTGTTGAATTTTTTAAATTTCCTTAAAAGAATTACTCTTTAAGCCATCTGGGATCCACTAGAGTATATAGTGTGAGGTGAGGCTCTAACTAGGTATTTTGCCCCAGAACTGTCAATTTCAAATCATTTTTTAAACTGCTTTATCCCTCTGGCATTAGTTTGTAGTTTACTTTTTAAAAATTCTATTCTATGGGTGCCTGGGTGGCTCAGTCGGTTAAGCATCCGACTTCAGCTCAGGTCATGATTTCACAGTCCATGAGTTCGAGCCCTGTGTCGGGCTCTGTGCTGACAGCTTGGAGCCTGGAGCCTGCTTCGGATTCTGTGTCTCCCTCTCCCCGCCGCCCCCATGCTCAGTCTCTCTCTCTCAAAGTGAATAAATGTTAAAAAAAAAATTTTTTTTAAATCCTATTCTAAATGCATACATGAGGGTCTCATTAGAACCTAGAATAGTTCACTGGAATCTGGCATGTTCCATTATCTTCTGATGAATGTTTTAAACCCTTGCCATTGGATTTGCCTACCGTTTTATAGCAAGTATTTGGCTGAACTAGAAGTGAAACTCAAATTTTTTAATTCCTAAGTACGTGCATCAGAGGTCGAAAAAGGGGGAGGACTTCCTTTAGCCTTCACTTGGATGAAGAAATTAGCTTATCAAGCAATGTTCATCTCTTTCACAAAACGGACAAATTACCTAGTTTATTTTAAATACCAGCTTTTGCAACAGTTGTTTTCTGTGTTGTGTTGACTCATTTCATGAAGACCCTCAATGACAACCATTTAAGAAGGCCACACGGATCAGACAGCTTTCTCTGGAGACACAAAATCATACCAACGCGCAATAATTTCTGGTTTGGGACCGTGCTTTCTGTTAGTAATAGATGGAATAGCTAGTTAGCAGCACCCTTGGGCAAAATGTTGTCAAATATTTATTAAGCTTTTCTCTCTGCAAAACACCATGCTATGCCAGTGGGAGTCACAAAAAGCACAGCCAATTATACTTCCCCAAAGAAACATAACATTAACTGGGGAGTCGAGATACATATGCAGGCAGGGGTAAACACTAATCTTCATTTTTCATGATTATTTACGTTTTTGGCCACATGAACGGGGCAGATTCCATCATCAAGATATTAAGAAGAGGAGACGTGATGGTGGTTGCAGTGACCTCTGAAACTTTTACTTACAGGGATTAGAATTTTGATTAGGCCTAGACGAATAAGCAGGATTTGACTTTTTCAGAGGAGGAGGAAGGAAGAGAGAGGTCACTAGTCCTAAAACCTATTGCCAACATTCAGCACTTGTCTTTTTCTGTGTTTTTCCTTGTTGCTGTTGTTGTAGGCAACAGGTGGTTTCATGACTGGACAGTTGCTGTGCTATGGATTAATACGTGTCTAAACAGGGTTTTATTTCTACTTGCAATATTTGATACACTAACCGAGCTTTGAAGCTGATGCTAATCGGTGAGGAAGATATAGCAAGGATAGTTATATTTAGACTGATCATCATAAGGCAGCAATAGGCATGCTCTCTGCTCTTTTAAAACCATTTGCAAAGAATTGGGGATGGTCCAATCACTTCTTTCAGTGCTGTTTTCTTCTGCTAAGAGGAAGCATCTGATGCGTCAGGTATCATGACAACAAATAGTTATCCACGTATCCGAGGGAGCTGCTACTCTCACATCATCTGGAGACAACCACTTAGTAATGAGTGTAACCTGGGGCGCTTGGGTGGCTCAGTTGGTTAAGCCTCTGAATCTTGATTTTGGCTCCGGTCATGATCTCATGGTTCATAAATTCAAACCCCTTGTTGGACTCTGCAATGACAGTGCAGAGCCTGCTTGGGATTTTCTCTCTCTCTCTCGCTCGCTCTCTCTCTCTCTCTCAAAATCAATAAGCTTAATAAAAAAAAAAAAAAACTAACGAGTATAACCTTTTTCTTCCACCAAACCTTTTGTGAGGGTAATTAATAAATAACAGAGTTCATCTGCTGAACTATATATTCGGCTTCTCTCCCTTTTACTGCTTCTTCTCACTGCCTGAAAGAGGATCAAAGACAGACAGCCAGTTGTAGGAGGCAGGAGTTTAATCCACAGTCTGAATAGATGGACCATGACTCAAAAGGAGCCCTCTGCAATCATCCATTTTATTCACCTTCTCTAGATGCTCCCTCTTCATCCAAACAATTATCATACATATTTTTACATTTCCCATTTAATCAAAACTAATACAATATATAGTTTTCAGCAAGGTAGACACAGCATTGGAATACGCTTATTCTAACAGTATTTACCCACCTGATTTTCTGGTAATCGGGAGTAAGAGACAGACATTCCATTGTATCCCAGTTGGCAACCGACAGGATATATAGACTTTGGCTTCTAGTTGAAGCTTGGCCTCAGTTCGTTTGTGTCCTGGGCCTGTGGGCTCCTAATTATGGCCATTTTACTAAATTATATGGTTCATACTTTTATTTAATACGTTGTTAATGGAGAGCAGCGTTTTTTTTTTCCATGAAAATTTAAAGAGAGTAGAAGTTGAAAGTAAAATTTAACATGTATGGAGTTTTCTGTATGTGTATTGTATTTTGTAATAAAATAGAGGTTATAAAGGGGCTCCCGGTGGCTCAGTCGGTTAAGAATCCGACTTCAGCTCAAGTCACGATCTCACGGTCTGCAAGTTTGAGCCCCGCATCGGGCTCTGTGCTGACAGCTCAGAGCCTGGAGGCGACTTCAGATTCTGTGTCTCCCTCTCTCTCTGCACCCCCCTGCCCCCGCCCTGCTCATGCTGTCTCTCAAGGATGCATAAAAGTGAAAAAAAAAAATAGATTTAAAAAAATAAATTAAAAAAAAATAGAGGTTATGAAGAGGTTATAACGGAAGTAACTGTAAGAAGATGGGCAAATGATACCTAATAACAACTAGCAACAAAATTTGTCTAAGGAAGGAAACTGAATTGGGAAAATGCCTTGACCAGCGTGTTTGGAAGTAGAATGATTAAATCTCCAAGGGATCTGGTTGGAAATAGAACTGTTTTGCTGGAGACAAGGGGAAGTTTGGGCCGTTACTCCAGAGAGGGGAGGGACACGGGGATGGGGACGGGGGAGAGAGAGATGACAGAAGGCTTGAAGTTTAGTGAAGTGACCCCTCTCTGTGACTCCTCAGATCCTCAGTGAAGAAGCTAGTCGGTCTGTTGTAGAAAGAACTACTTTTGACTCAGGTCAACATGGGGAGAAACTGAGGCAGGTCAGGTGCCCACAGGAATGGTGTCTGAGGTGGCCGGGGGATGGTAGAAATCTCTCAGAATCAGCCTTCCAGGCCAAGGTGGAAGGTGAGGTAGAGGTTGGTCTTTTATCAGAGGCTGCATATTATGCCAGTTTAGAGTCGTGCATCTCAAGGTTTAATAATCACACACTCACCAAGAAATCTCGTTAGAATCCTGATTTTGGATCAAGGGATCTAGGGCCGGGTCTGAGATTCCATATTCCTAACAAAGCTCGTGGGTAAGGCCCATGATGATGGTCAGCAGACCACACTTTGAGTGGCAAAGTGGGTCCCGAGCTAGATTTCCCGGGTTCATACCTAGTTCTGCCATGTATTTCTACGTGACTCTGAGGAAGTCATTTAACTTGCCTTTGCCTGTTTTCTCAGCCATAAAATGGAGATACTACCTCATAGGATTGCTATGAAGATTAAATGAATTAATATATGTAAAATGCTTAGAACGGTGAGTGTTTGACAGATAAAAGAGCTATATAATTGCTAGCTTCAGCTATTACAGGCATATTATGTTGTAAATACTTCAGTGCCTATCTTCCCCTACTCAGTTGAGCCGGCTGGGGGAGAGACCGGAATTATTTATGTTCTCACCCCCTACTGCCTTCCCATCACCTGCCAGCACCTGGCATAGTATTTGGCATAGTGTGTGCGCATAGCACTCAATTAATGTGGGGGAAAGGTCATCTGCCTAGACTCGAGAGAGGCAGAAAAATCATACATAAAAATGACCATATGTAAGTTTCATTTTCACTTCCACTTGGTCTACATCATTTTTTTAGAATTTACCTACACAAAGGAATTTAATATCAGCATCAAATACACGGTGGTGTACCTACTTACAATTGATGTGATTGAAGCATCTGTGAGTTTTTGTGTTTGCTACGAATAGAAATTGGGTTTTTTCCCCATTCTTATCAGATATGGAACGAGAGAGAGATGTTCCACTTTAAGCAAACCTTATGTTGTAGCATTTGTGTTTATAGAATAGATAAATTGAGTAGCAAATATTTATTTAGCAAAATCCCTCTTTGCATAACGATTCAAGATAGCTGCTTTATGTAACTAGTCACTGAACAAACTTAGATGTTTTGCATCCAGCATAATCAGAGATCCAGCTGGGGTGTAAAGGGGCTTATTTGGAGAGATATTCTAGGAACAAAGTAGCTGAATACACATTTGAAAGAACTAATAGTAGCTTCGATCCACTGCAAGATTCTAAAATGACTTGGTGATAGACTGTCAGACTTAATTTCTAAATTCTCCTAGCTAGATAAATTTCTATAACTGGTATTATGACTTCTGGAGTATTCTAGCAAAGGTTCTAAGGAGAATCTGCCCCTGCTTTTGTCAGCTATTGCTTTCTGATCACACAGAGTTATAGAATCTTACAGATGGAAGATTTCCTAGAGATCTCTTTTCTACTCAAAGTGTGCTTTAGGGTCAATGGCATTGGCATTGGGAGCTTGTGAAAAATCCAGGATCTCAGGGGTGCCTGGGTGGCTCAATCAGTTGAGTGTCCAACTTTGGCTCAGGTCATGATCTCAAGGTTCGTGAGTTCGAGCCCCACACCGGGCTGTCCGCTGTTAGCACAGAGTCTGCTTCGGATCCTCTGTCTCCCTCGCTCTCTGCCCCTCCCTTGCTCCCTATCTCTCAAAAATAGACGTTTAAAAAAAGACAAGAAAAAACAAAAAATGCAGAATCTCAGAGGTCTCTCTAGCTGTAGCAAATCAGAATCTGCACATTTTTAAAAAGATCCCCAGATTTACTTACACACAGTAAAATGGGAGAAGGCTAAATCCATATTCAGTGCCCTTGCACCCCAAATGGCTTGCAGCATTGTATGATTGTTACATTGCCACCCTAAGAATATTTGAAAACAACACCGAGCCATTAAAGGCTCCTGTCTTGGCCAGAGAAGCAGTTACCATTTCAAAGGGTAGAAATGCAGGATCCAAAAAATATGCTTACAAACTGTGGTTGCCTGGGGCCTGGGTTTGTTGGAACAAGTCAGCTTGTTGCAGGAAACATGTTGGTAACTTTATCTGTGGGCCTCTTAACACTCATCAAAATGAATGGCATGATTTTATGAAAATCTTGGACACCAGTAGGAGTCCTTTTTAAAGTTTGGGGACGGGGGGAACAGGAAGTGGAGCAAAGGGGAGATGAGTGGGCATGAATGCTATGCTCACGAGAAAAATGCTCTTAGGGCGAAATTCCCCTTGAGTTCCGTATCTCTGCCAACCAAGAATGACCCATTAATCAGCACCCAGTGTTTGCATTGCAAAAGGTGCTGGGAGATTAGGAAGATGAGGTGGAGTGAACAGCTTGGATCTCTTCGGTCATAGATTAGGTGAAGGACTATGTAAGAAAATGAACATGAGATTATACCCAGATATTGTTCAGCACAGAACATCAAATTCCTACAAGAAATACATGTCTTTTGGTAGAATGTTCTAGATGAGTCAAAACCTTGATAATAACAGGAGGGGCGGGGGGGAATCAGTAATATTTCTTTGGACGCAGACAGCTATACCCTGAAGCAATTAGCTTTTCGGATCAAAAAGAAAAGCTGAAGAGAGACTCTGACGCCCCCAAGATGTGACCACCCAAAGTCCAAAACTGCCTTCCTGAAGCTCCTGGCAAAGAAAGAGAGTGTATAAAGCACTTTATATACTCTAATTACCTCTAGGAGGGGTCATAAGACAGAGGTGGAAGCTGGACCCGGCCCAAGGCAAATAATACAATAAACTCTTTGTGATTTGATGCATGTAGATTAGATTAACAACAACAACAACAAAAAATGACATTTAACACACTTACCTACTTTTCCCAGGAGCTTAAAAATCCTGTTTGAACCTATGGAAACTATGGTTTTAATCTAAAAAGATAAAAAGCGTTCAACTTCTTTTTAAAAAAAATTTTTTTTAACGTTTATTTATTTTTGAGACAGAGAGAGACAGAGCATGAACGGGGGAGGGTCAGAGAGAGAGGGAGACAGAATCCGAAACAGGCTCGAGGCTCCAAGCAGTCAGCAAAGAGCCTGACGCGGAACTCGAAATCACGGACCGCGAGATCATGACCTGAGCCAAAGTCGGACGCGTAACAGACTGAGCCACCCAGGCGCCCCACGTTCAACTTCTAATACTGGTTAAATGATTTTGGCTAAATGATTAAGTGAAATTTATACTTATATCATTATTTCTCTGGAAATCAGCATTTTACAAAAGTTTACTTTTTTCCTCAAATTCATCTCTAGTGTCTTGCTTGGTAATACGCTTTATAAATGTATGAAATATATTATGAAATATATATGAAATATGAATATATTATTCATGCAGTATTCATAGTTGTAATTTCTCATGGACTTCTGAGATCTAATTTATTTTTCCTGCCCTTATACTGTAACGTAGTATTGTCCACTGAAAATGTAATGTGAGCCACAAATGCAAGTCACATGGGTAATTTTAAATTTTCTGGCAGTGACATTAAAAAATAAAATAGGTGAAATTTATTTTATTTATTTTTTTAATGTTCATTTATTTTTGAGAGAGAGAGAGAGCGCGCGCGCGCAAGTCGGGGAGGGGCAGAGAAAGAAGGAGACACAGAATCTAAAGCAGGTTCCAGGCTCTGAGCTGTCAGCACATAGCTTGACATGGGACTTGAACTTACGAACCGTGAGATCATGACCTGAGCCAAAGTCAGACAACGTAACTGACTGAGCCATCCAGGTGCCCCTTGAAATTTATTTTAATATTATATTTTACACAACTCAATATCCAAAATATTTCAACAAGTAGCCCCAAACGCTGTAAAACCCTAGCTGAGAAATGCTGAAGGAGTAATGGCCATTCTATAGGTCCCCATGTCGTGTGATCAGGTACAGCTTGGGTTTGGGGGCAAAGTCCTGTTTTGTAATAAAGGGAAAATGCATTTTCCTGGGGCATCTATTTCCTTTTGGTTGGATAGGTGTGGCAGACATAGATTTTATGGATTTGAGGCTTCATTTTGTGTTTTCCAAAGATTTGAGGTTTCTGATCGCCTTTGGCTTATCTCACATTTCTGCAAAGCTTTGCAAAAAGACTTTATAGAGAATGACTTTATTTCCCCTTCTCTGGTTATTCATATGCTTACACTCTCCAAAGAGTTTTGACTTCATTATGAAAAAATAAAGTTTTCATAACTTTATTTTTATGAAATCACCTTCAGACAGGGTGACCCCAAGGTGAGGAGTTGATTTAAGGTTTGTACCTGAGAAAAGGTCTGTGTTGCAAAAAGCCCACAATAGTGAGTTCACCTGAACTTTTGATTCACCCAGCCCCAAAAGGCAGTTATGCTATAGGTGTAACCTCTTGGGAATGGCACATCCTTGATCTTACTTGTCGGAACAAATTGAGTTTACCGTAATGCTCTGTCCCACAACCAAGCCAGTTGAGCTGAGATGTTTCTTGGGTATTTTTCAGTGATGATCTCTTTCACTGAACCACAGAGGGGTTATGCAATCCATTCTCTGAGTTTTGTATGAATGATGGACTGTTTCCTCCCTTCCACGCATCTAGATTTCCGGTGATCGATCCATGGATCAATCAATCTATCTATAACACTTTAGTGAGGTATAACACACATATGCTAATGTAAGACTTGATTAATTTTTTAAACAGGTGTACCCACATGTAATCACTAATCAGAAGTAAATAGAAAACACTTCTGGGGGTGTCTGGGTGGCTCAGTCAGTTGAGCATCTGACTCTTGATATCAGGTCAGGTCATGGTCTCACGGATCTTGTGGGTTTGAGCCCCATGTCAGGCTTTGTGCTGACAGCGTGGAGCCTGCTTGGGGTTCTTTCTCTCCCTTTCTCTCTGCCCCCCCCCCTCAAAATAAATAAATTAAACTTGAAAAAAAGTTTTAAAAAAAGAAATCACGTTCACCTTCTTAGAATGTTCTCTCATGCCCCCCTCCCCACATCCTCCATCAGAACCTAACACTGATCCCAGGGGGTACCACTATTCCAATTTCCATCACCACTGATTCGTGTTTTTTGCCTGTTTTTTTTTAAAATTTTTTTTTTTTCAACATTTTTTATTTATTTTTGGGACAGAGAGAGACAGAGCATGAACGGGGGAGGGGCAGAGAGAGAGGGAGACACAGAATCGGAAACAGGCTCCAGGCTCCGAGCCATCAGCCCAGAGCCTGACGCGGGGCTCGAACTCACGGACCGCGAGATCGTGACCTGGCTGAAGTCGGACGCTTAACCGACTGCGCCACCCAGGCGCCCCCTTTTGCCTGTTTTTGAACTCCTTAAGCACAAAATTGCATGATATGTACTCTTTAGTATCTGACACATTTTGCTCAATATATCAGCTGTAAGAATAACACATACCAGTATTTCATTCTTGTTATCGCAATAGCAGAGATTATGTGAATATACTACCCCTTGTTTATTCGTTCTCCTGTCGACAGACATTTGGGTCATTTCCAGTTCAGGCTGTCATTTGGTGAGCATATGCATTTCCCTTGGATGTGTATGTAGGAGGAGAAATGCTAGGTCAGAGGGTAAGTGTATGTTTAACTTTATTAGAAACTTCCAAATAGCTCTCCAGAGGGGTTGTGTAACTGACACCGCCACCAACACAGCAAGAGCGTTCGAGCTGCTCCTTACCCCCTCCAACACTCGGAATGGCAGTCTTTTATCAATGTGGTCATTCTGATGGCTCTGTCATAGTGTATTGCTGTGGCTTTCATGTACATTTTCACCTAAAATAAGTGCGTCATAAAAATCGTCGAAGTTCATCAAGAAGGTTTTATTTATTTTTTATTGTTTTAATGTTTATTTTCTTGAGGGGGGGGGGAGAGAGAGAGAGAGAGAGAGAGCGTGAGCAGGGGAGGGGCAAAAAGAGGGAGGCACAGAATCTGAAGCAGGCTCCAGGCTCCAAGCTGTCAGCGCAGAACCTGATGCGAGGCTCGAACCCATGAACCGTGAGGTCACGACCTGAGCCAAAGCCGGACGTTTAACCAACTGAACCACCCAGGTGTCCCAAGAAGGCTTTAAATTCTTCTCTCTGGCTATACTATATGCAATAGTTATTAACCCTTTTCAGAAATCCTTTTCTCCGTCACAAGAGACTTGATGCCTAATTGTGCAGTCATTCCAGCTTTGCTAGATGTGAAAATTTCTCAACGGCACCCCTAATGCGATATCCCCAGGGTGTGGCCCGGATCAGCAGTGCACAGGGGGCACCCAGCATTGCTGCCACAGACATCTGGCAATGGGCTTGTGCCATCGGGCATGGAGCAGCCTGCCTGTTCAATGAGTGCCCAGTGAGCATTTATTGAGCACCTCCTTTGTTCCAGGCGCCGTGCTGAGCCTTGAGGAAACAACAGGGACGTAGGGACACAGTCCCTTCTTGGAAGGCTCACAATTTAGTGAGGGAGACAGAAAAGTGAGCATACAAGTGTGATGCAGTATGTTTAGCGCCTTGAGAAATGTATATGTTCAGGGGGCTTTGAGGCCCAGAGCAAAGGTGCTTGGAGACAGCAAGGGAAGTCTTCCCAGGAAGTGTGATGACCCAGAAAGCAAAGGGAGGGCATCCCAGGCAAGGAAGGCAGCCACAATGAAAAGGCATGGAGGTAACCTCAGTGTGGGTATTTCCAGGATTGCCCAGGCAGAAGCCCGTTTAAGGCTCATGCGGGAGGCCACCTGCAAGTGATACAGCCATTGTCTGCAAGGCCATACTGTGCAGGGTGTACTTGGTGAAAATACCTTTTGCAAAAGTTCAGCCTAGAAAATCTCCTTCTCGGTGTACCTGCAAACAAAAGGAAGCAAGACTTTCTCTGGCTGTTGTCTCTGACTTTTGACTTTTACTCACTCTTTGATGTTAAGTTGCGTGAGGTTGAACTGCTTTCTAACTTTTTATCACGAACGTTATCTTCTGTTAAACAGTTTGCAATCACTGTGTATTTTCTCATAGGGAGTGGTCTAAGAATTGTATTTTCTTAACAAAGTGTTTTATGATATGCCATCCAGACCCAAGCCCTGGGCATGGCATAGCCCCGGGCATGGCATAACCCCCTGAGAGTCTTCTTGCGGAAGAAGGCACTTTGATTCTTGGTGTTAGCACCTGTCCTTTTCATGGACTGGAGGAGCGAGGCAGACATTCACACTCCCCATAAAGGATCTACTCATCTAAAATCAAGTCAGTCCTGATAACATCTGAAACTTTCTCCCTAAAGCACAGCCGAGGCAGCCATGGGGTATCAGAATTACTACCACTGTAGTTAGCAAACACTCATGGAGCACGTACCTCTTTCCATTTTCCGGGCAGGGTTCTAACTACATTACACATAGCGACTCACCTAGAGTTAGATGATATTAGTCCCACTTTGCAGGTGGAGGAGCTGGGACAGCACGAGGTTAAGTAACTGGCTCAAGTCACCGCTGGGATTTGAACCCACACATTCATTCTTGTAAACACTACACTCTGCTGCTTCTTCACCCTTGTGAAATATCCAGGAGAAATTCGGGGAAATAAAGTTCATTCAACAAACATGTATTGAGTAACTGCCTAGCGGGTGAGTCAGCAACGCCTTTGCCCCAGGAACTCTTAACCTATTTGAGGAGACAGGAAAAAAAAAAAAAACCCAAAACTTTGCAATGCAATGTTAACCCAGGGAGGAAAGTAACTGACTGCCTGAGGAACTCGTGCAAGGGCTTGAGCCTTAAAGACACGCTCAGGCTTTGGTGAAAAGGAATAAACAGAAGGGGCAGCCTTCGGAGTTAGGACAAGGCAAAGCACGTCTGGGATGTGTCAGGTGTGCTTGCGGGGTGCAAGGTGTTAAGATGCGCTGTGGCAAATGTGGGAGTGAGGACCGGTGAAGTGTGGCAGTCAGTGCTGCTTTGGGGGGGCGGGTCTTGGATGCAGGCTGAAGAGTAGGGCTTTATCTTGGAACGAGTAAGAAGCTGTTGGGCGTTGTTAAGTTGACGAGAGAGGTGATAAACCATCCTCTTTGCTATAGTCCAAGAGAGGGTGAAAGTTAGCCATGCAGGGTTCTTGTGATCTAGGAGTAGCAGGTGGGCAACAATAAAATATAGAGTCTGGACCATGGCATGCAGAGAAGG
This sequence comes from Panthera leo, assembly GCF_018350215.1. Classification (NCBI taxonomy): domain Eukaryota; kingdom Metazoa; phylum Chordata; class Mammalia; order Carnivora; family Felidae; genus Panthera; species Panthera leo. The sequence continues at coordinate 140,335,926 of NC_056687.1, read as the reverse complement.
GACATGCAGGGGAGGGGACAGACAGGTGAGAGCAGGAGGGAGGGAAGGTGGAAGGAATGGGGAAAAAGTGAGAGAGAGAATGGTGTCTGCTGAAAGGAAGGGAGGGAGGGAGGAAGAAGGGGGGAAAGCATAGGAGGAGGCAAGAAAACAAAATGTGCCAGGACCTTAAAAAAATCTCATGGTGAAATGTTACTGGCAAAATCCCCATATGACTGAGGCTTTTTGATGTATTTGCTCAGCCAGCTTTTGTTTTGGTGGGTCACCAGCAGCTATTTTCATGGCTCTGTAATAGCTCATTGAGATTCCTTCTATCTGAAGATAATTTGTGAGGCTTATGTAAGACTTCATTTAAGGGGCATTGCCTTGGCATGCAGACAGCTTCCAGACCTAATACACCAGCAGAAACATGTTATCTGAAGAGCGCAATAAAACAAACTAAGTTCATTGCTAAGCACCCTGGCAGCAAATGAGTGCTGCTATACGGGACATTTTCAGAATAATGCCTTTCTTTAAAAGAAGGAGGAGGAGGAGGAGATTAAGAAGGAGGAGGAGGAGGACATGTGAAATTGACCCACCAGCCTGAACCTTGATGGCTTCAAATCCAAGGAAGCTTCAATTATGTGGGAATCATGCACCCTACCCCAAGCCAACTAAATGATTCCCATCCTCTTGGCCAGTTTTGAGTAGTGTAATCAGCGGAGCGAATGATTTCTCTCTGCAATTATGATGATGAGGCCAGGTAGAGGAGGGAGAGAGTAAAAGTGCTAATCGTCCCAGGGCCTGAGGACGTGGATAAGGTAGCATGTCAGGTGTTAGCTGTCCAGGCAGCCTCCTGGTGTTATCGGAGTCCCATTTCACTAGGGGTTTCGGTTTCCACAAGCTTTGCTCATCTTCCTGCTGCAAGACTGGCTGCTGGTAGCAGGCGGGAGGCATGGTGTGGAATCCCAGGGCAAAAGCAGTCTGGAGTCGTGAGCTGTTTGTCTGGGGAGTGTGTTATGTGGTCAAGTCCGTCCATCATGACGCCAGCCCAGTGTCAGTCAACGCAGGCATCTAAGATGCATCTCAAGAACGTGTAATTGGGATTGCTCAGCCACGTAAGCGCAGGACGTTGGTGCTGGGTCCCAAGCAGTTTATTTGCTTATAAAGTCTTCCTTCTACCTGACTTGGAAGTAGAGTAGGAGCAGCTCGTGCGGAAGGTGTGGCGATGTCAGCAAGTCCTGGAGGCTGGCAGGACAACCAGGTGAGTGCCTGACAACCCCCATGATGCTCTTTCTCTGAACAGTAAGAGAGATTTTGTTACAATTAACCTGTGGGCCAACACCTGTCCATATTCAGGACAGGGGCTTCCAGTGGCCAACTTTTCTTAAAATCCTAATGTATCATTGCTAAGGGTGAGATTGCACATATGTGCTTTTCCAGTATTACTCATGCTTCCTGAACTGAAGTTAAAAGACACAGCAAAGAAAATATAACTCCTGTATTTCAGACTTTTTTAGTGGGAAATGAGGGATATGATAAAGGGATTTAGATTATAATCCTGTGTTTTCTGAACTTGACAAAAACGATTACGGAAGTATAATTGACTTCCCATTTAATATCAGTTCCAAGTGTATAATATATTGATTCAACAATTCTATAAACTTGAAAAGTTTAAAGGAGACTTGTAAGAGGAAAATAAATTAATCATCTTATTCTTAAAATATTGAGTGGATAGAGGAATAGAAAGTTGTAATCAGTTCCCAGTGCTAAACTCTGAGGGGCATTGAGTTCCTCCAAGTGCCATGCTTGAAGGAAAAACCACAGTACATTCCATAGAGGCTGAGGCTTTGGAGATGTTTCCATGTTACACAAGAAAGGTGGGAAGGACTGAAATACAGAGTAAGGAGACTATTTGCTCTGTATTTCCCCAGGAAAAAGGGAAATCTATCTATCCTTTGGGAAGGAAGATAACAGAACTCTGACACTCGGACTGATAACAAACAAACAAAGTGGGGCACTTGTGTGGCTCAGTCGGTTGAGTATCCAACTCTTGATTTCGGATCAGGTCATGATCCCAGGGTCGTGGGATCAAGCTCCGCGTTGGGCTCCACACTTAGCATGCTTAAGACTCCCTCTCTCCTTCTCTCTCTCTCTCTCCCTCTGCTCCTTCCCCACCCCACACACTCTCTCTCTAAAATGAAAATAAAATAAAAATAATAATAAAAAAACCAACTTAGACTTACTCCCCAGAAATTGCATTTATATAAACACAAAATTAGCACACACGATCAGGGATTTCATGGATCCTTATGAAGTCCATGTAAGGAACTCCTGTTTTGGATGGGAAGACTGAGAGTGAATGAGAATTTCAGGACTTGGCTCGATCTCAGGAAGAATTCTCTGATGGTTTGGCAAGTGCTACAACAGAACTGGGTTTTTCAAAAGGAGATTCTCTCCCCCGTCACTGGGCCCTGAGCGAATGGTCGTGTGAGCCTTAGACTCACCAAGAGCTGGATCTGAGTGCAGGAACTGCTGCTTCCAGCCGTGGATCCTCAGGGTTACTATTTAACCTGCTAAATATCCCTTCATGCCACTGGGAAATGGAGGTCACAACTCATCACAGGGTGGTTGGAATGATCCAACGATAAAAGGTGTATAAAATGCCTATCTTAGTACTAGAGGAAGGTGATGAACAAAAGTTAACTTCTCTAAGTAATTCTCACAGATCATGTGTTTAAAGGAAGGACAAGAAAAAGCCTAATTCCTGCCTCTGCATGAGTTCCTCATAATTATGTTCCTTTTTTACTGCTAAGATTATAGACAGCATTCGAGATTTGTGTGGGAAGTTACAATAAATGTGTAACTCCAAATATGCACCAGATTTATATTAAAAAAAACTTTTAAAACTGAATTGAAAGGTGATATTATGGTATCTTCAAATTTTATTTTTTGAAAAAGCATTCTAACCAAAGTGTGAACAAGCATTGTAGAAATGAAATGTTCTTGAAATAACTCAACGTGTTCTCAGTGAGGAGAAACTTATTCTGAATTTCTATTTAACAGAAGAGGAAATGAGGTAGCACTTTAAGGTAATACTTAATAACAGGAAAGAAAAGTAACTGTATATCAAGTGAAAAGTGATAATACTAAATAATCGTAGAGCATACAATAGAAGTTAAATGCCTGTCTTTAAGATTCTAGAAAGGAACACAATTTTCAAAGGCTTTTGGTAATGGGCTTTTTAAATTTTTTTTTTTTTAATATTTATTTATTTTTGACAGAGAGTGAGACAGAGCATGAGCAGGGGAGGGGCAGAGAGAGAGGGGGACACAGAAACCGAAGCAGGCTCCAGGCTCCGAGCCGTCAGCACAGAGCCCGAGGCGGGGCCCGAACTCACGCGAGATGACGCGAGATCATGACCTGAGCCGAAGTCGGACGCTCAACAGACTGAGCCACCCAAGCGCCCCTGTAATGGGCTTTTTAAAATGTCCAATTGGGGCATGGATTGGGGGATATAAACATTTAGTCCCATGGGTGGCAGGACATTCTTAGCCGCTGACAGCTTCAGGGAACAGCTCCAGAGCATTGGCCACAGTGTGAAGCGTGTTTCATTCACCAACCGGCAAATTTGTGTGGCGCTCCTATGGGCATCACTGGACGTGAAGCGGGGGATCCCTCACCTTCGAGGAACATACGCTGATTTGGGGAGCTCAGCACATGCTCCTCAAAGGATGAGCGGTGCAGGTGATGATTTCCCAAGTTGTGGAGAGGAAAGGAAGGAGAGTTTTGAAGTCGATGACAGGCTTCAAGGAGGAGGTGAGAACCGAGTGGTGCCATGAAGATTTGTAGGAGTTTGTCTTCCCATCTTGGTAAATGATGGCACCATTGTTTGTTGGCATTCAGTCCAAAAACCTGAAAACCGTTCTTGCTTCCTCTTTCCCTCACCCCAGAATCCAAACTCCCAACAACTCCTTCATCTTCTACCTGCAACATTTATCTTGAGTCTGCCCACTGCCACCATCTCCATTGCCACTGTCCTGGGCCGGGCCACCATCAGCCCTCTGAAACACCTCAGTAGTCTGTTAACTGGTCCCTCTTTCTGCTTTTGGCCCGTCGTCAAACCCATCTGCCACAAAGCAGCCAGAGTGAGAAAGTCACTGCCACGATTGAAAGTCTCTAATATGTTCCCATTGGGCTAAAAATAAAGTCTTCACTCCTCACCATGGCGAACTGGGCCCTGCGGGACGTGGCCCAGCCTCACTGCTCTCACCTCCATTCTTCGCCATGGCCCAGCCACACTGCCTTCCTCTGATGCTTTGATCCAGTCAGATGTACAACAGAAAAAAACTAATGTGAAAATTGCTGAAGGTTATCCAAGGAGATCACTTCTCAAAATTAGCAGGGGAGCTTGGTTTTATGATCCTGCCGCACAAATGTGGGCATATAAAGCAGAAACTGTCAGCGGCATGATTCCATTTCAAGGACTCTCGTGGAATGCTCCCTTTGTATCACAACATTTATTTCCCCACGAGCTTCATTAAATTCTTTTCAGGGTAATATGTATATTTTTAATTCCCGCCAAGAAGTACAGCCAGTATTTACTGTGGACCACGTACTGTGCTAGGTACAGTAGCTGTAACAGTATTTTAAAAAGACATGAGACTCTACCTTCTTAGTGCTTTCAAGCTACCGAGAGATGCAGTTACAACAGAAGATAATCACAAATGCGAAGTTTTACAAGGTACCATGAGAACACAAGGGTGGAGTGCCTAAATCTGACTCGGGAGGTCAAGGAAAGCTTCCCAGGGGAAGTGCCATTTTAGCTGAGACCTGAAATAGTGGGGCAGAGGGCAGGGGCAAGTATTCAAGTATTCTTGGCAGGGGAAACAGCACATGCAAAGGGATGGTATTAAAGGAGAGTGTGACATTTTAATGAAAACCAAGAAAGTCCAGAATTGCTGCAACATGGTAGGAAGGTGGGGAGAAGGGAGAGAACAAGATATGAAAAGTAAGCACTGGCCTGTGTCTATAGAGCCTTGTAACTCATCATAAGGTCTTTGGACCTATTAGTAATAGACGAAAGGTTTTAAGCACTGGGATGACAAGATCTGATAGGAGTTTAGGAGAGCTCCCTCTGGATAAAGTGTGAAGACAGGGCAAGTTCAGATGTTGGCAGGCCAATTGAAAGGCTGTTCTATAATCCAGAAGAGAAAAGATGTTGATAGAAATTAACATAGAGGTATAAATGATCGGGGAAAGTCCAGAAAAGAGATGTAGCAAAGATAATCCGCAAGACTTTTGGAGATGGACTGGATAATACAGGGGTGAGTGAGAAAAGAACAAAAACGGAAATTCCTATGTTTCCACTATGGGAAACCCTTTCCAGGGTACCATTTGCTAAGATGGGGACTCAGGTGCAAAAAAGAGGCTCCCAAAGATGGGGAGAAGTCATACCTCATAGTGAGATACTTTTTTTTTTTAATCTGAGAGCAGGTTTTCTTTCTGGTAAGAGCTCTGGAAATACTGAAAATAGATGTTTGGAAAAGTCTGTGACAAATGGAGAGGAGAGACCAGAAGGTACTGAAGACAATCTTTAACTCCTCTTCAATTTTGCTTGAGCCCTGGACAAGATGCTAAGCAAGTTCTTCTGTCATGAATAAACGATATTAAAGAGGATATTGGATCTACTAGGTACTAGCAGGGTCCTTCCAACTCCGTGATTCTGTGGTGCCTGGTATTTACATTACACACACAGTCAAGGTGTGTCCAGAATCTTACCTGCTGTGGACAAGGCAATTGCAGCCCCTTGGGGAATAAAAGGGTTTCCTCATCCCAACTGGCTTCACATCCCTCTTCAGCCATACATAGGCCCTCATTTACATTTTGGATGAGTAAATGTCTGGACTGTGTGCTGTTTTATAAGCTTAATGGACGTGTGAATGTGGGAGAAACAGACCAGAAGAAGATGACAGTAGATATCTGCTTGAGACACCATCCAATTAATTTAATTTCTGTGACATCATCTCACTTTAGCTGAAGTCTTCTGAAATGAGTAGCTCTTGTTTTATGTGCTGTTAAAACTCTTATTAAACAATGACACAGAGAGTTCCTTTAGAACAAGGTTTCTCAACCTTGGCACTATTGACATTTTGAGCTGGAAAACTCTTTGTTGTGGGGACCTGTCCTGTGCATCATTGTAAGGTATTTAGCTGTATCTCTGGCCTCTACCCACAAGTTTCCAGTAAGAGACACCCCCACACACATACACACCCAGTTGTGACAGTCAAATATGTCTCCAGATATTGCCAAATGTCCACCTGGGGGGACAAAATCACCCCTGCTTGAGAATCATTGCTTCAAAGCGGCAGTTCTCAAAATGTGGTGCTCAGACCAGGAGCATCAGCATCACCTGGAAACTCCTTAGAAATGGAAATTTTGAGGCCCCAACCCGCACCTACTGAGAAAGAAACGCCTACTGAGATATAGGGTCCAAGAAATGTTTTAAGAAGCCTGCCAGATGGGGGGCGCCTGGGTGGCTCAGTCAGTTGTGTCCAACTCTTGATTTCAGCTCAGGTCATGGTCTCCCAGTTGTGAGATTGAGCCTGCGTCTGGTCTCCACACTGGGCATGAGGCCGGCTTGGGATTCTCTCTCCCTTTCCATTTGTCCCTTCCCCACTGGTGCGCTCTCTCTCTCTCTCTCTCTCTCTCAAAAAAATAAAATAAAATAAAATAATTTTTTAAAAAGTCAGATAATTCAGATATACACTAAAGTTTGGGAGCATGCATCTAGAACAAATGAACGGTCACTAAAGTTTCACAAGAAATTATTATTTATGTAAGAAAAGATTTTGAATACAGGAAGGTCTCCTCTCTTCCCTTTTCCTTTCTCTTTTAAGAAAGGGAGTGAAAGTACATCATTTTATATCAGATAACTGATAAATTTCTATCATGGAAATTCTTATAGATACACAACAATTTTTAACCACATGAAAAGTTTGTTGTTCTCAACAGAATTTCTCCCCACCCCTTAGTCCACAAAGATCAAACAGTATCAGATTGACAAAATGAGATTATAAATGAGCACATGGAAAACCTTGCTGCAAGTGGAATAGAAATGTTGATAGAGAGCTTCCATTCAGACCCACAGGCCCAGTTGTCTGCCCCAGCACTTGCTAACATTTGGAAAGACAAGGCAGATGTCTTGTACGGGAAAACTTTCCCTCGTTTTTTCCTTGGCTTTTCATTTGTTTGTTCACTCACCCCTTTTCCACCAAAAACACCACTAAATAAGGGAGTAGAGTTTTCTGCTTTATTTAAGTAGCAGTTTTGTAACACATCCTACAGATTTTAAAACTTCGGAAGGAAAGTTCCATTGTTCAAGAGTGTCTTCAAATTCTGTGAGTTGCTAACCAGTTCAGTGATGTCAGTGTCTTCTAAGAAACGCCTACTGGGTCTCTGAATGTTAGATTGGATTCCAAATATCATTTTATGGGAAAAGAAAATGATGTTCCACCTGAATAATTATTCTTTTCTTACTATGTATGCCAAAATAAGTAAGATAAATTTAGTAAGATTTCATTCATTAATTTATTCATTTTTTTCATGTATTGACTTGTTAAAAAAAATATTGAGTGTCGACTGCATACCAGTGAATAAGACAAATAAATATTCTGACCTCATTAAGCTTGCATTTTTTTTGTGGACAAGGGGAAGCAGAAAACAATATAATATTTCAAATTTTGGATCATATCCTATTAGTGGCCTATGAGATCAATTTAGTGAGTCACAAACTGCTTTTGTGATTGTCTCTTTAATGAACACACTAGAATAGAATGAGGAAACTTGGCTTCATTCTGCCACACTTTGTAAGCATGTTATTTCATCAAAATGTTCTTTTAGTTGTGGTGGGAGGCATGAACCAATATAAAATGTTTCTCATTATGTGTTTTAACTTTGAAAAATAGTGAAATTTTTAAATACAGAAATAAGTGAAACGATTTTGAATTATAGTGCATGCTATGGAAGGCAAGAGGCTAGGATAGAAAATAACAAAACATGTCAAGTACAGGGAGACAGAACCAACATTAGTTGTGTGGTCAGCGATGGCCACTCTGAGGAGAGGAAGCCAGCATCAAAGAGTAGATGAGCCTTCCAGACAAAGGGAATAACTCGCGCAAATGTTCTGTTTGGGGCCTGAATACCTGGGGTGTGACAACCTAAATGGAAAAGAAAATGGACAATTAGTTTCCTTCCTCCTTAGGAAGGAAAATTCTAGAACTTTTGGTTGATTACAGAACAAAGACAAAAGAGAGGCATGACCCTATTCCAGAAACACAGATAGGTTTCACTTCAAAGACATGGAAAATCCCCAAATTCTTCACAGGAAAAAAATGCATATTCAACTAAAATTCAGCAAATAATCATTAAAATTTTACCATGGCAGACAATTACACGATGGTGAATTTAAAGATAAGCAAGAGTAGGGTTCTAAGCACACATGTACACAAAAGACCAAAGGTTATAATTTATTAATAAAAGTCAGCCATTCTCCTTTTTAAAAAAAATCCTGTTCCACATGCACCAAATTTATTTTTCTCCACTTGACTTTGTAACAAAGATCTCATTCACTCCAAACCGCCCCATTAGGTAACAGAATGCTTTCTGCCGAATTAGATTATCTGCTCTGATCTATATTTCAGAAGATAGAGATGTTCTGTATCCAACAGTTATTTTTTCTCCAGGACCTCAAACAAAGTTTGCAAAGAGACTTATGAGCTCTGTGACACTATAATCTTTCAAGTTCAGACTCCCAAATTCTTTTACGGAACCTCAAATTCTAAAGCCAACACTTTGATCGTAGTTATGCCCATGTTTGCAACAAATTTGCTATTGTTGTTATTGGTTTTATCATTATTATTTTAGTGCACTCTATCTCCTTGCTATCTCACTCAGTTCAGCTGTTTAACCTCCTTTTACAGTCTCAAGCAGCCCTTTCCCTGCCTTCCTGAAAACTTAGAGTCTGCAACGTCTTCAAAACTTAACCTCCCACTTTCCTCACCAGATGGAGGGAATTCAGAGAGGTTGCAGCAATGGCAAACAAAGCTATTTCAGTGATTGCCAATACATACTCCACCTTCCCAACTTGACTGCAGTGACTGTGAGATCTCAGGCCATTGGCAAGTAGTCTGGAAATTGGAGACAACATTCCATGCTTTAGCTCAAGGCAACTGGAATCTAGTAAAAGCTGTGTGTATAGACAGAGCAAAGTCTCAGGGAAATTCTTGAAGGATCCTTTCAGCAAAAGGTTTGGGACATAGTAATTTGCAATTGTATCAAGAGCCCACTACATGTTCATGTTCCTTGAGGCAATTATTTGAGACTCTTCTGGGCTACTTTTTAAAAAAGTTTCCTAAGGAAATAATCCAGGATTCAGAAATAGATTTTGGCACAGAAATGTTATTTGTGGCATTTTTTTGTATTTGAAAATCAACCAAATACCTCTCCATAGGAGAATACTAAATATATATTATTATATTTATATGATAGAGTAGGCACTAAAAGGGCTATTTATAAAGAGATTTATATAGAGATTTATATATAAAGAGAGTGTAGCAAAATGGTTAAGTTACAGTGTTAGGTAGAAAAGGATAAAAATTGGGATTTATGATATAATTTCAACTATATCTAAAAACAAACAAGAACTCTCATAGGAGATGTGCATTCTTTATCATGAGAAAAAAACAGAATGATGTGTAATCACACTTGGCTTTAAAAATGTGACCTTTTTTTTAGAACCAGATGTAACAGGGTAATTAGCTAATAATAAATCATGTACCTCCCCAATTGATTACTAAGTTTTGTCAATTAATTTTAGCAAAGAGGAAACTACTTACAATGCAGACAGATTTTAGAAGTCTTTAGAAGTTTCATTAGTCCTAAAGGTCTACACGATTACAAGTTACAAGGTTATATATTAGGATCTACAAGAAAAATGTGCCTATTCAAATACTTCGAGCAACAGACTGGCAAAATTTATTTACTTCTTCACTTTATTTCTTCATCCAGTTGTCAAGCCATTAGCTATGCCTTGGGGGAGGAAAATGAGATAGGTGCAATCTGATCACCTTGAAAAATTGGTTGGTAGAGCCATCTCCAAGTTTGTAGGCTGCACACAGGCAAATACTAAGGAAACTTATGATCCTCCGTTTTGGTGAAGTTTCCCTTTGTCCCCCAGCCCCATTAATAATTTCTGCTCTCAGAGAGTCTGTCTTTATGACAACCTAATCATCTTGGCCTGTGCACTGTGTCTCAGTGTAAGGAACCAGAGCCTCCTGTGGAAGGCAGCTTTGTAGAGACCACACTGTTGACAGATTCTTGCCTCCTCCCCGTGGGTGGTCAGGGGCAGGGAAATCTGAGCTTTCCATCCAAGGCCTGTCATGTGCCAGGAAATTTAGATTCAGGGAGCTGTTATCTGTTACAGCTATGAGCCTCCCCCAAACCAGAATTACAGGTAACTAATATTCCTTTTACATGCCAAAGCAAACCCCAAACCTTTAATCCTCAAATGACTGGACTATTAATATTCAAATGGTTTCTTTTATATACTATGTGTAACCATTTGTTAGTCTCCGGCCCAAAGCAATAAAAACATCATGGAAGGTCTTTAACTTTGAAGCACATCTGAATGAAAAAGAGAGGAAGTATGTTATCTGCTGGAAAAGACTCTGAAGGAGTTAGTCCATCATCAAGATAGACTCAGATTTCTTGGGCGCCAACTCAGTCTTAGAAAAAAGTTCTAAAAGATTTAATAGGAGGGGCCAAAGCTGGAACAGAGCAAAGCAAACCTGATTTTGAATCTTGCATAGAATTCGGTGTCCCTGGGCTCATTCCCAAACTTCTCTGACCCTTTCTTTCCTCATTTAAACAATGGAGCTCACAATAAATACTTTTCACAGTGATATAGGGGAAATGATATAATGGATGTGAAACACTTGGCTTTTGTGGTATGCATATCACATACCCCTTTATCTCAGGATTAAAGCATATCAAAATTCTTCTTCCAGACCGTTGATATCAGTTTGCGCTTACAAGGAAAACGTACTCCTTTTCATTTGATAATTAGAATGCAACATGCAAATGGTCATGTTGGACTTAGCTTGGGATCAGTTACCACTATAAGCAGATACTAATCTCGATACCTGTACCATTGCCCTTGACCTCATCCCACACGTGCAACTTCTGTTGCCAGCAGAAATCCCAACACTAGTGTATTCCTCCGCAATCCATAGAAATTATTTTCCAGGTAATCAATCATAGAAGTAAATGCCTGTATGTAGCTATAGATGTAAGAGAATTGTTTTGCAAAAAAAAATAAAATAAAAGGTGTGTGTGTGTGTGTGTGTGTGTGTACATATATAGTGGGAGGATAAAATTTTATGAGCTCGTTCAACATAACGTGTTTGGAAGACAGATTATGATGTTGAGGAAAAGAAAGGAAAGCAGGTAAATTGAGGACATATTCCTGAATAGGAAGCAACCTGCAGCCTTTGGTATGTAAAATGTATACCAGCTACATTGATACCAGTGCTTCTTAAACTTCCGCATCACACAAGGGCCTTGGATGCCTGGACTGTCACCCCCAGAGCTTCTGATTCAGTAGGTCCCAGGTGGGGCCAGATAATTTGCATTTCTAACAGGTTTCCAGATGTTGCTGATGATGCTGGTCCAGGAAGCCACTCTGAGAACCACTGATCTATATAATTCAAAAATGAATTTAGGAGCTTTTCATCTTTTTCAGTGGTTCCTCCAAGTTTTCATTTAAATTCCAATTAGTACCATGAAGCGTAATACTAGTTTCAGGTGTCGAGTTCAGTGATTCATCACTTACAACACCTGGTGCTCGTCACAAGTGCCCTCCTTAATGCCCATCACCAATTTCAACCATCCCTCCACCCATTCCCCTCTGGTAATCATCAGTTTGTTCTCTATAGTGAAGAGTTTGTTTCTTGGTTTCCTCTCTCCCTCTCTCTCTTTTTCCCCTTTGCTCATTTGTTTTGCTTCCTAAATTCCACAAATGAGTAAAATCATACGGTATTTGTCTTTCTCTGACTTATTTTGCTTAGCATAATATTCTCTAGCTCCATCCACATCATTGCAAATGGCAAGATTTCATTCTTCTTGATGACTGAGTAATATTCTATTGCATATATATACACTACATTTTCTTTATGCATTCGTCAGTCGATGGACATTTGGGCTCTTTCTATAATTTGGCTATTGTTGATAGTGCTGCTATTAACATCAGAGTGCATATATCCCTTCGAATAAGTAATTTTTTAAACAAGCATTTTCTTTTAAGTTTATTTGAGAGAGAGAGAGAAAGAGAGCGAGCATGTGCACATGTGCACACACATGAGAGCAGGGGAGGGGCAGAGAAAGAGTATCCCAAGCAGGCTCTGCCCTGTTAGTGCAGAGCCCAATGTGGTATTAAAACTCACAAACCCTGAGACCTGAGCCAAAATCACGAGTCGGACACTTAACTGACCAAGCCACTCAAGCTCCTCGAATTAGTATTTTTTGTGTCGTTTGGGTAAATGGTCCAGAATAGTTTTAATAGCATTGGAATCATATGTTCTTTAAAAGTTAATTGGAACCCAGCTGTGAAATTATTTCATCCTGGTAGTCCCCCTGCCCCCAACACACCCTTTTAAATGACAGAATTTTAATCACTGTTTCAATCTCTTTTAATTTTTTCTAGCTATTCTTGGGTTAATTCCCATTTTTGTTAAGAAATAATCCATTCTATCTAGAATTTCACATCTATTACAATAGGATTTACTGTGGTATTTTCTTATAATTAATGTTTGTGTGTGTTTCTTCTCTCCAGTCCTCATATTTCCCCCCCCTTCTTTCCCTAATCATACTCATGCAAAGCTTTTATATTTTATAAAAGAAACAGCTTTTGAATTTATTTGTTCTTTCTACCATTTTTGTTTTCCACTTCATTTCAGTATTTATCTTTTATTAGTTCCTTCTTCATACTAGGTTTATCCTTTTTGTTCTTCATTCAGTTTCTTGATATCAGCACTGTGTTCATTTATTATAAGTCCTCAATTACAAAGCTATCATAACTATAAGCTATACATCTTCCTTGGAATACAGCTTTAGCTATGTTCCCTAAGTTTTAGTAGGAAATAAATATTCTCCTTCATTGGTTCTAGGTAGTTTACAGTTAAAATTGCTTTTCTAATTAATCTTAGAGTTATTGAGATGGATGTTTTCTATTTTCCAATTAGTTAAAACTGAGTAGCTATTGCTTTATTATTTCATATCAACTTTATTTGCTTATGATCTAAGATTAAAGTATCTACATTGTAAAGTAAGTTAAAATTTTCTTTTCAGCCTTATAATTTATTTATTCCATTAATATTCCATTATGATGCAAGGTCTGTGCAGAAATCTGTTAGATTATGTGGCTTATGTTTTTCAAATCTTTATGTCCTTTCTTGTATTTACGTTCCTTGATGAATTCTGAAAGTTCCAAATCATTTCCTAAAGCCAATGTTACCTTTATTCTAAAACCTAAGGAACAAAATAGAGGCCAAAAAATTATGGATTGGGGTGCCTGGGTGGCTCAGTTGGTTAATCTTCCAACTCTTGGTTTCAGCTCAGGTCATGATCTCACAGTTTGTGAGTTCAAACCCCCCATCAAGCTCTGTGCTGGCAGAGTACAGCCTGCTTGGGATTCTCTCTCCCTGTCTCTCTGCCCCTCCCTCACACATGAATGTGTGCTTTCTCTCTCTCAAAATAAATAACTTAATTAAAAAATAAAATAAAACTATGGACTAATTCACTTATACATGTAGGTGCTAACTTCTAAATAAAATAATCCAGAAGGACCCCAAAAGAATAATACTTTATGACCAAGAAGAATGTGTTCCTGGAGTATAAACATGATTAAAAATCAGGAGAGCTATCAACATAATTGGTCTCAGCAATAAATTAAAGGAAGGAAAAGAAGATTACAACAATACACGTGGAAAAGGCATCTGTAAAATTCAGCAATATAAAAAAAAAAAAAAACCTTCTTTACTTTCCATTTCTGTTTTACTTAAATATAACCTTAACCTTAATTTCTGTTTGTTTCACTTAAACATGATAAAGACTATCCACCAAAAACTAACAAATAACAAAATTCTAAATGGTTAAACTCTAAGGCTCTATTAAATTGAGGTATAAGAGACAGTACCAATGATCTGTTGTCACAGTAATGCCTCAGAACAACTACCAAACTCTGGGGACATATGACAATAAACATGACTAACTCACAGTCCCTGGGGATCAGGGGATCTGGCCTGGGCTTTTGTGCGTATCTGTAGTCCGCTCTAGGTCGTCTAGGCAGCTCTGGGATCATGACTGGGCTTGTGCACTTGTCTGGGGCTGGCTGGCTGTGGACTGATCTAAGATGCCCTCTGCTAGAACAACTGGGAAAATTTTACTCTATACAACATGTTCTCACCTTCCAACAGGCCAGCCCAGGCGTGCTCTCATGGTGGTGACAGAGGAGCAGGAATAAGAAGAAGCCCAACATCAGAGCATTTTTCAGGCCTCTGCTAACATCCCACTGACTGAAGCACTCACGTGGCTCAGCCTAGACCCAGGGTGTGAGGGCACCACAAAGTTTCATGGCAAAGAGCATGGATACAGGGATAATTGAGACCATCTTTGTAATCCTCTAAAGATAGGAATCCCTGGTTCCACCAATGTTATTCATCATAGTTTCAGACATTCCAGTGCATTTGTATTGAATAAATATTTGCCATAATTCTTGCAACCAGAAAATTAATATCATCATTTTTTGTTGATGATGCGATAGCATATCTACAAAAGTCAAAAGACTCCAGTAAAAAATTGCTACAGTTAGTAATGATATTTGACAAGGCAGTTAGATTAAAAAGTAAATGTAGAAAAATCAATAGGTCTTCTTTTCAGTCATTCATTTGACAAATATTTATTGAACACTGATTGAATGAATGGCAAGCATTCACTAGGGCCTGGGGATATAGTAATGAACAAAAGGGACAAAACACTTTTCCTCATGGGGCTGACATTGCAGTTGTAGGAAATGGAAAATAAACCACAAATGACTAAATAATAAGTCAGATGGTGACAACTGCTATGGAGAAAAATAGAAAGCCAACGAAGTATAGCAAATGCTTAGCAGGTAGGTGGGCAGAGGGCTGCGGTATGCCGTTTTCTATGGGGTGATCAGAGAAGCCCTCACTGTTACACATGTGAGCATCTGAGCAGAGGCTTGAAGGCCGTGGGGAAGCCTTCCCTGCAGGTAACTGGAATAAGCCCATTCTGGTCAGAGGGAACAGCAAGGTTTAAGGCTTTGAGATGGGGTTGTACATGGTGTGATTTATAAGAGTTATCAATTACAAAGGTAGATGGAATCGTTACCATCACAATACAAACTATACAATACTTAGGGATAAACTTTAACAAGAAATGATCATTTGAGGAGCATAAAACATTATCTGCGTAAAAACCCAAGTAAACTATTTTAAAAAACAAAAGAACAAAAAAAGAAAAAAAGAGGAAGTCAACTTGCCTATCAGATACTTGAACACACTGAAGCAACCTTATCAAAACAACATGAGATTGGCAAAGGAGTCAATTAACTGATCAATACTGATTGGAGAGTCCATCTAGAACTAAAGCTGTACCCCGACTTGCTAACATCTTCAAAAGTAAATTATAGATAAAGGTACATATTTTTTTAATGTTTATTTATTTATTTTGAGAGAGAGAGTGGGGGAGGGGCAGAGAGGGAGAGGGAGAGGGAGAGGGAGAGGGAGAGGGAGAGGGAGAGGGAGAGGGAGAGGGAGAGGGAGAGAGAGAGAGAGAGAGAGAGAATCCCAAGCAGGCTCTGCACTCAATCCCACTAACTATGAGAACTGAGCCAAAATCAAGAGTCAGATGCTTAACCAACTGAGCCACCCAGGAGCCCCAGTACCCATTTGTTTTAAATGTGCAGTTAATATATATTAGTTGTCTATTGCTGCCATAACAAATCATCACCAACCTAGTGGCTTAAGGAAAATAAATTTATCACCTAACAATTCTGTAGGTAACGATCTCACAGGGCTATGGTGTCAGCAGGGTTGCATTCCTTTCTGAGGCTCTGAGGGAGAATCCAGTTCCTTGCTATTCCTAAGGGTTGTCCACATTCCTTGGCTTGTGGCCCCTTCCTCAATCTTCAGAGCCAGCAATGTTGCGTCTCTCTAGGTATGCATACTTCGTAGTCACATCTCCCTATGACCACACCTGGAAAGGGTTCTCCTCTTAAGGATTTGTGTGACTAGATTGGGCTCCCTGGATAATCTAGGATAATCTCCCCCAACTCACGTCTCCCCACTTAATCACATCTGTAGTCCCTTCTGCCATGGAAGGTAGCATCTTCACAGGTTCCAGGGAGAAGGGCATGGACATCTTTGGGGACCATTTAGTGCCCACCACAAACATTTTAAAGGAGATTTAGGAGAATATTTTTATAACCCAGATGTCAGGGAAATGTTTATAATCAATAGGGCACTAAGTCATAAAGGATAAAGGAAAAGATGAACGTACTGCATCACGTAATTTGTTTTAATTTTATGACCAAACATATCATAAACAAACTCAAAAGACATATGCTAGATGTCTTACAACATGTGACAGGCAACATGGCCACATCTGCATTTTTACAGTGGTTATAAGAATAGGAAAAAAAAAAACTTTGGAAAATGAAGAAAAGATCTGAATAGTCAATTCCCATGAAAGCAAATCCAAATGGCCAGTAAAACCACATGAAAATATGTCCAACCTCAGTTTTCAGAAAAACACAAGTTTATGGTAACAATGAGTATATTAGTTCCCTAAAGTTGCCATAGTGAATTACCACAAACTTGGTGGCTTAAAATAATAGCAGTTTATTCTTTTCACAGTTCTGAGGGTGAGATGTCCAAAATCAAGGTCAGGGCCATGCTCATCCTGAAGACTCTAGGGGAGAATACACCCTTTGGTCTTCCAGTGTCTGATGTCTCCAGAGGTTCCTTGGCTGGTGCTTCCATCATGTCAGTCTCCACCTCCTTCTCCATATGGCTCTTTTCTCCCTGTGTCTTTCTTGTCTGTCTTTTATAAGGATATTTATTGGAGTTAGGGTCCATCAGATAATCCACAGAGATTTCATCAAGATATCCTTAGTTACATTTGCAAAGACCCTTTTTCCAATGAGGTCATATTTGCAGATTCTGGGAATGAGGATATGGACGTGTCTTTTGTGGGGGCTGCCATTCACCCATTACAACAATATACTAGGCCTGCTATCAAATTGGTAAGCATTTTAAAAGAGTGCTAATATTCACCATTGTGATCGCTGGAGAGATGGAATTGGGAGAGAGGTGGAGCTCATACACTGCTGTGGTCTTGTGGATTTTTGAAAAACAATCTAGCAAACTCTTGATGCAAACACACACACACACCATATACTACATGACTCAGCTTCTGGGACACTAGCCCATAAAAATAAAACATCAGTATGCAAGATTTTATATACAAGGATATTACTGCATCATTGTTGTGGTGAAGGAAAGAAGAATCTGGAAACAAAATGAATGCCCCGCAATCAGGGAATGACTGAAAAACCTTGTGGTGCACCTAATACCATGGATATGCATATATGTGAGATTTGAGAAATATATGGACAGTGTAAGTCTCAGCTTTTATTATGGGCAGAGTGATTGGTAGATCATGCTAGAATTCATGTTTGAGGTTTTAAGTGGAAAAGATTTCTTTCTTTTGAGTCACAATGGCTGGAATCTTTTATGAACCTCTTGATTCCCTAATTCTTGATATAGCTGAGCCAAGTCACGTGTCACTAGCCGCCCCAAGTCTCCGATCGTCAGCTTCAGGTGGGAGGCCGCCTTTGCACACCTCTCAAGCTCCTTGGTCCTGTGAGTAGATGCCAAATTCCAGAAGAAGCAAAGTGTTTGGGTTCTGCTCTCCCTGAGGCGTAGTGAGGATATGGTTTTGTGATTTGACTGGACAGATAGAGAGATGTAATCAGTGGCTTTCGACAGAGTCACTGCTGAGTAAGTGAGAACATTTCTGTGCCATTTTAGTCCAGGAACTGAGAACCAGTGTTGGGATGTGCCTCTCAAAGATGTCTTGGCGCTGCTTCCTGTAACTCCCCCAGAATATTTTGAGCGATGGGAACACATTGAAAAAGGTACACAGCTTTTTCCTCCAGAAAAAAACCACATGCATTTAAAGGTATAAACGCTGGTATGTTTGCTTTAAAAAAAAAAAAAAAAAAAAAAAAAAAAAAAAAGGCACACTTGCCCAGAAAACTCAAGGCTTCCTGGAATCTCTATTAAGAATTCAGATGTACTGATGATAAATTTCTAAATACCATAATTTAAGCCAATACTATTAATAAGTAGAAAAAAGAGTAAAAGGGTGTGTGTGTACATGTGTGTTTATCACAGGAAAAAAAATTTTTTTTTTAAGAATTGTGGGTAAATGCAGTTACACCAGGTAATCTGTGAAAGCCTGAGATCTAATAGTTATTGATCCTTTCAAATTGTTTGCATACAATGTAGTAGGGAGCATCATGGGGCGCCTGGGGCTCAGTAGTGGGTTAAGTGTCTGACTCGATTTGGGCTCAGATCGTGATCTCATGGTTTGTGAGTTTGAGCCCCACATTGGGCTCTGTGCTGACAATCCAGATCCTGCTTGGGATTCTCTCTCTCTCCCTCTGTCTCTCTCTCTCTCTCAAAATAAATAAATAAACATTTTTTTTTAAATGTAGCAGGGAGCATCAAGTCTGTGTCAACTCCAGAATACTTAGAAATATTCAAAAATAAGTTATTCACATCAAATCTCTTGAAAAGCATCCAAAGATCAAGTAACTCTGCCTGGAGACCTACCCTGCCCAGCTCTTGAAAGCCCTTCTTATTTTTTTTTTTTATTTTTTAATATATGAAATTTATTGTCAAGTTGGTTTCCATACAACACCCAGTGCTCATCCCAAAAGATGCCCTCTTCCATGCCCATCACCTACCCTCCTCTCCCTCCCACCCCCCATCAACCCTCAGTTTGTTCTCAGTTTTTAAGAGTCTCTTATGCTTTGGCTCTCTCCCACTCTAACCCTCTAACCTCTTTTTTTTTCCTTCCCCTCCCCCATGGGTTTCTGTTAAGTTTCTCAGGATCCACATAAGAGTGAACACATATGGTATCTGTCTTTCTCTGTATGGCTTATTTCACTTAGCATCACACTCTCCAGTTCCATCCATGCTGCTACAAAGGGCCATATTTCATTCTTTCTCATTGCCACATAGTACTCCATTGTGTATATAAACCACAATTTCTTTATCCATTCATCAGTTGATGGACATTTAGGCTCTTTCCACAATTTGGCTATTGTTGAGAGTGCTGCTATAAACATTGGGGTACAAGTGCCCCTATGCATCAATACTCCTGTATCCCTTGGGTAAATTCCTAGCAGTG
Source organism: Panthera leo (assembly GCF_018350215.1). Taxonomy (NCBI): domain Eukaryota; kingdom Metazoa; phylum Chordata; class Mammalia; order Carnivora; family Felidae; genus Panthera; species Panthera leo. The sequence continues at coordinate 140,316,396 of NC_056687.1, read as the reverse complement.
CTATTGCTGGGTCATAGGGTAGGTCTATTTTTAATTTTCTGAGGAACCTCCACACTGCTTTCCAGAGCGGCTGCACCAGTTTGCATTCCCACCAACAGTGCAAGAGGGTTCCCGTTTCTCCACATCCTCTCCAGCATCTATAGTCTCCTGATTTCTTCATTTTGGCCACTCTGACTGGCATGAGGTGATATCTGAGTGTGGTTTTGATTTGTATTTCCCTGATGAGGAGTGATGTTGAGCATCTTTTCATGTGCCTGTTGGCCATCTGGATGTCTTCTTTAGAGAAGTGTCTATTCATGTTTTCTGCCCATTTCTTCACTGGATTATTTGTTTTTTGGGTGTGGAGTTTGGTGAGCTCTTTATAGATTTTGGATACTAGCCCTTTGTCCGATATGTCATTTGCAAATATCTTTTCCCATTCCGTCGATTGCCTTTTAGTTTTGTTGATTGTTTCCTTTGCTGTGCAGAAGCTTTTTATCTTCATGAGGTCCCAATAGTTCATTTTTGGAAAGCCCTTATTTTTAAAGAGCACGTGGGTAAATGCATGATTCGTAGTTTCTTCTATATGTTTATCTTATTCTACAGTGAACATAAAAAAAAACAACTACATGAATTAAAAACTCATCTATGTGATTTCAGAATTACTGTTCATAAAGTATTTTTGGAGTGGATTTTTAAAGAAACAGCCAAAGAAGTTACAATCCATAATCAGAATTTCATTGCATAAATGTTTGGAGACCTTTTTTCATGCTGATATTTATAGGAGATTAAACTCTCAATTAGTTATGAATGTGAGAGACAGTGTGCATCACAGGGGGAAAGACCTTCTGTGTAAAAGGGATCCAATGTGCTCCCTAAGTTTCTGTCATTCCATTTGTTAAGTAGAGATGACAATAACTTTTACTTTTGCAGAGTTGTTGCAAGACTTAGGGTTAACATTACAGAATGCTGGAAAATTGCACCCAATAACTAACAATATATGAAAATTTAGGACGATTATTTCTTTCTCAGTTCTTCCTTGTTTTCAATAACCATGAGCAAGAACAACACGAGATAGATTAGGCCATTTGTCTTTGAAATACTCTATTGGCCTATTAAGTATCCCTCAGTAATGAGTTGCATCTAAATACTACACTTCAGTGTGATCATGGGAACAAATACAACTTTTTAATAAGAAGAAGTAATGAGGCGCCTGGGTGACTCAGTCAGTTAAGCGTCCAACTTTGGCTCAGGTCATGATCTCCCGGTCCGTGAGTTCAAGCCCCATATAGGGCTCTGTGCTGTCATAACAGCTCAGAGCCTGGAGCCTGCTTCAGATTCTGTGTCTCCCTCTCTCTATGCCCCTCCCCCACTCACTCTCTGTTTCTCTCTCTCAAAAACAAACAAACAAACAAACATTAAAAGAAGAAGTGGTATTAGAAATCAGGTCTATGGTTCCCATGGGGCCTGGGTCATGCCTGCAAGGGAAGTATCCTGGATGCCTGATAAGCTTCAGGTTTTTATCTGCATGCTGGTTATGTAGTTCATACATTTACATTCCCTGCATGGGTCTATGAGTGTGTTACACTTTAAGAAAAAGTGGAAACCAAAAAAAGAAGAGATGTCCCAAAAAATATCTTCTATATAGTCTTTAATGGACCTCATTTTTCTATTTTAATCTTTCTCATATTTCATATACACATCAGAGGAGAAATCAAAATCAGTGCTTTGTAACAGAGGCTTTTCAACTGAGGGTGGGCATCAGGCTGGCTTTGGACTTTTTTTTTTTTTAAAGTAAACATCAAGATCTACCCACCCCTAGAGATTATGATTCACTGGTTTTGGGGTGGGGGCCCAGGATTCTGTATTTTTTAACTCCAAAACTGCTCTCAAGTCTAGAGCAGAGGTTCCTAAACTTTGCTGCAATTTGGAATCACCCGAGGAGTTTAAAAAATGTTAAGGGACGGATTCTACCCTCAGAGCTAGCAATTTAATGTCTGGGGAGTGACCTGAGCATTCATATTTTTTTTCTGGGCATCCAAATTTTTTTTTTAATTTTTTTTTTAACGTTTTATTTACTTTTGAGACAGAGAGAGACAGAGCATGAATGGGGGAGGGGCAGAGAGAGAGGGAGACACAGAATCGGAAGCAGGCTCCAGGCTCTGAGCCATCAGCCCAGAGCCTGACGCGGGGCTCGAACTCACGGACCGCGAGATCGTGACCTGAGCCGAAGTCGGACGCCCAACCGACTGAGCCACCCAGGCGCCCCTGGGCATCCAAATTTTTTAAAGCTCCCCAGATGATTCCAATGTACAGCATCTGTGAACCACTGTCTAAAACAGAGAGAAGGAGCTTGGAAAGCTCTTGTAGGTGTTTATGAACAGCAGTGAAGACGCCAAGGGAACCCCAGCATCATCTAATTGCCGAAAGCCAAATCTGCCAGCACTCCATCCACCATTTACCCTGGCCTGTGGCTTTCACATAAGGAAAATATTTATTGTCTGTTTCTATAATGAGTATGTATTTGTTTATAGGGCCTTAATATGCTGTCTGAGTCGTCATCCTTCTCTTAGTCTATAAATTTCTAAATGGCAGGAGCAAGGGTGGGATAACTTCTTGCACAAGCAATGAAATGCAGCAACTAAATAGACAACCACAATAAGGCAGAAATTACTTTCTGCCGCTCACCAGGGAGGCAGACTCCAGTATTTTATATCTCATCTGCCCTAATGACTTCACTATAGGAAAAGAAAATGCAGGAAACAAATGCTTCTGGGAGAACAAGAGGTTTCACAGAGGGTAGCGTTAGACTGTCCCAAGTACGGTTCATATTCCAAGGATCAGTCACTCCAATGATGAAAAATGGCTCTATTTTGATTGGGAACTCAGCTCTCCAGATGACTGTACTCAGCGTTTGTACAACTTCTTGATTCTTTGCCTCCTCTCTAACCCATGGGTCCTCCCTTGCACTCACTACCTTCAAAAGACTTCTTTCCTCAGATATGCCTTAGAATTTCCTTTACTATGTCCAAGAGGTATAGCCAAGTGGGATTGGAAAGGGTAGGGGTCTTGTCATTTACCAAAGAAGCAGAAGTTGCCTTTGAAATAAGCAGAAATTCAGAACCCAAAGTTTGGAACATTTTGTCAATTGGAGAAATAATTTAGCTAATAAATTCTTTAGTGAGAGGTGAAAAATAAGCTCTGATGTCTCACTTTGTTCTCATGAACTTAAGCAAGAAGCTTCTGGATAGCCCTGTTCAATGGGCATCCCTGAAGGAACCATGCTTCTCTCTCAGAAATGCGCTCCTCCATCCTCAATGCCTTAATACACTCCTGTTCACCCTTCACATCGTGACTTCTTCCTGAAACTTCCCCTAGCTTGCCAGGAATTAAGGATGAAGATTTGCTCTCTCCTTGTACTCTCACAGCACACGGTTCACATACTGATTATAGGACGTGTCATCGTGTGTTAGAAAATATTTATGCCCTGGACAGGCTCCTCTGTTAAACCTGGGCTCTTCTTAAAAGAGGAGGGAACCTCACGCAAATTCCCAGCCCCAGAGCTTAGTCCGAAGCCTTGGCACATGGTAGGAATCACACCCCCTAATTACAGTAGACGATGTTTGGCAAATGAATTGCCCATCCTGACAGTGTGGCCATATTTATTAGCAGGAGCTTTGGACAGTAAAGCTCCTAACTGAAGCTGACATTATCCTAAAATAGGAAGCCACATCAATGCTGCCTTTTGACTCGATAAATGTCAGCTCTCATTCCATCCAAATAACTCCTTAAGTCTCCACTGGTCCCTAATGGAAGATCAAAGAAGCTCTTAAGACCTGGTCCTTTTCTCCATTTCAAGTAGTGGGTTAATGCTGCAGGTTAATTCTAAGCACTCGAGTCTACACTAGAACAGCGATGGAGGCATGTCCGACCTTTAATCTAAGTGAAATAAAAAGACAATGGAGTTGGAGAGGTGAATGTACAAAAGAGAAAATGAAGTGTGATAAGTTGGGGTAGGAGGTGTATATAACGTTTAGATAAGAAGGGATGTAGATCATCAATCTGTACTGTCCCATATTATAGCCACCAGCCACAGGTGACTAATTTAAATGCAAATTGATAAAATAAACCAAAATTAAATATTCATTTCCTCCGTCACACTAGCCACATTTCAAGTGCTCAATAGCCACATTTTGGACAGTACAGATAAAGAGCACTGCCATTATCACAGTAAGTCCTATTAGACATGATTGGATAAACCCCATCCTTTTTCAGATGGGAAATCTGACATGTGGAAAAGGTTAGATTGGCCATGGACACACAGCAGGCATAGGCATGGGACCCAAATCTCAGGAACCCCAGACTGGCCTCACAACACTCCATGCTGTGAGATTTGCCCACTTACACTCTCTAATTTGGGTGGGTCAAAGCAAATGAAGAAGGCTGGAAATCTTAGTTAAATTCAGAAGTACAAAGTAGCCATGCAGTGCTGTTATACTTCATCAAACTTACAGAAATCTGTAAGTAAAAAGTTCATACAGGGGCACCGGAGTGGCTCAGTTGGTTAAGCATCTGATTTTTGATTCAGCTCAAGTCTTGATCTCATGGCTGTGACATTGAGCCCCACGTCAGGCTCTGCACAAACCATGTGGAGCCTGCTTGCGATTCTCTCTCTCCCTCTCTCCCTCTGCTCCTCTCCTGCTTGTTCTCTCTTTCTCTCTCTCTCTCTCAAAAAAAAAAAAAAATCAGTTATAGTAGTGATCTTAAATGGAAAACTTCTGAACAAAACTCATACTTAAGTTAAAACACTAAGTGGTCTTAAAAACCATCATCTAATCACTCAACACTCTATGAAGTAAGGAAATTGCATGCAAATCAATAACCTCCACGCACACACTTGTAGCTATTTAACTGCCTGCCTTTGTCTAGTAATTACATATTGTTGCATATTAAAATATTCCCTCTAAAAAATTCACATTTGCATCTTCTAAGTATACGTAATTGTGGTTAGGGCTGTCACACATCACACACTGATGTGAATTATTTGGCTTTTCAAAATGTTTTTTATACTTACATATGTTCAAATCTTTCTTACATCTTGAGCTGGTTTCCATAATATAATGATGTGCCCATGTATGCCCTCCCATAAAAAATATCAGCTTTCTTTACATGTTTAAATTGGGTTTTCAGAAACCAAAGTGGTGAGTTTTCAGACCTGGGGTAACATTTAAAATATGATTATGTGAGAAATTTGTTTCAAGGTCATGGGTACAGGGACATTTTTTGGACATGGTTTTTCAGAAAGCTAACAGGGATTTTCTTGAATTTGCAGATAATTTATCTTCTTATTTTGGAGTGAGAACATCTCTATCCTGTTTCCTTTCGAGCCTTAGATGACCCTACTGGGAGCCTGTCAGTTATTACAAAGCAACATACAGCTTGGGGCACCTAGGTAGCTTAGTCAGTTGAGCAACCGACTCTTGATTTGGGCTCAGGTCATGACCCCAGGGTTGTGGGATCCATCCCCGTGTGGGGCTTCTTGCTAAGAGTGAAGCCTGTTTACAATTCTCTCTCTCTCCCTCTGCCCCTCTCCCCTGTCCCCATTCTCTCTGTTCAAGAAAGAAAGAAAGAAAGAAAGAAAGAAAGAAAGAAAGAAAGAAAGAAAGAAAGAAAGAAAGAAAAAGAAAGTAACCTACAGCTGGTGTAAGGGGACATTTCATCTCTGTCACTGGGGTCACAAATCAATAGCGTTTGCATTATTTGACTGAAAGCGTAGGCTCAGCAGTGTGGCCACATAACACGGGTGTAAATGGTTCCAAACTCTAGGTAAGCTCACCAGCCTAGCTTACTTAACAACAGGTTCTCAACATTCTCCAATCCACTCAGGTGTCAGGGTATCTGGAAGTCATGATACTCTTTTAGAGCACCACAACACAACACATCAGGGAACTTTCAAGGTAAGGAACTTCATTTGGGGTGAAATCCGCTAATATTTTATACTTGATTCTGGGACAGACCTGTGAGTGGTAGCAGGCACAAAAAAAAAAAAAACAAAAAACTATGAGAAACAAAAATTTTGCAGCTAAGAAGTTCTATTGAATGGTGTTTCTTTTAGAAAATAGGTAAAATTGGGTGTGCTTTAAATACATTAAAATATTTAACTTTGGCCAAACTTCCAGTTTTGCTTTGAAATGCCCCAGTGTAGTTTATGAGACATGGATGTTTTATGTAGCCTGAGAGCCGCTGACACAGATCAGTGAAAGGGCCAGGAAGAGGGGGACCAGTCCAAATTGGCAGCTAGAATCCTGTGTTTATGGTATTCTGGTATTGTTTTGTCAGAGTGTAACTGACATTATTTACACAAAGTCACAACACTTGTGACCTTATAGTACTCCATGCGAAATGTCTTATAGGTAATACCTCCCCCAACCTTCACAACCTCTCTCTGAGACAGAACTATGTGATCCCATTTTACTGATAAGGAAACAGGTTGAGAGAGGTTGAACTGCCTGAGGTTGCACAGTTAGTAACTAATGGAGTTGGATTTGAACCCAGAATATCCTGACTTCAAAGTCACTACAAGATGTTGCATCTCAGGTAAAGGCCAGGGAGAGCCTTGGCTTAGCAGGCTCAGTACTTCTGGAAGAATTGGGGCTACCAAGCCAGACATTCACGTTCTAAAGCATTCTTCTGGTTTTCAATTCCAGAGAGCATTTGTGTTCTTTAGTTGATTTACCGTGTGCTCCTGATTACTCCATTCCCCTGTTCCCCTCTCCCTCAAATTCAACAAAGGGAATAATTTAATCAAACTAAATGAACGTTTCACCAAAATTCTTTTTTCCAGAATTTCTGGAAAAACCCCAACAAGCAGGCTGAAATATCAGCGAAACACATTTTGCAGGAGTAGCTGTCCTTGAACACAAGACAGAGGGAAGGCTTTTGAAGGAACTGTGAAAATGAGAGCAAGAGTCTGCTAAGTCTACCCGAGAGTGGGTTCAAGGGCCTCCAGTCTACCCCCTCCGTTCTGAATTTTTGGTTTATGGCTCATCTGGCAAATAGCTCAAAAGCAAGTTGCTCTCCTTCCTTTATTGATTTCTAAACCTAACATTTGATGGTTCTGTTACAACTAGTTGAGATGAGGCCACAAACTTTCTTTTATCAACTAGGTTCATTGGCTACCTGATGTTTGCCAGGAACTATGGTGAGAACCAGGGATTCATTAATGACGGCAAGATGGCTCCTGCCCCAGCAGGGGAGCCTATCCTCCCACCCAGGGACAAGGGCACAGAGCAACATGGTGTACGTAAGGCAGTGTATGGGGAACTCAAAGGACATTTCTATCCAAAATACAAATATTAGGGTTACCTGCGTCCCTGATGCCCCTAAGGGCTGAAAGGCATAATCCTTGTAGAAACTGTGACCATGGAACTCTTTTAAAAGTATTTTATTAATCTTATTTATGGGGGAAACAGAGAGAGTATGAGCAGGGGAAGGGCAGAGAGAAAGGGAGAGAGAGAGTCCGCGCTGTCAGCACGGAACCTGACATGGGGCTTGAACTCACAAAACTGAGATCATGACCTGAGCCAAAACCAAAAGTTGGACACTTAACCAAATGAGCCACCCAGCTACACCTATAGTAAGAAAAAAAAAATTTAATGACATTGAGAAACTCGAAGAGTGTAAAATAAGATGTAAAATGCCCTTCTCCCGGCAGGTGACCACTGGTAAAATTTTTTGTATGCCTTATCCAGAATTCTGTATGCACAGCATTTATACTACACACACACATACACACATATATATCTTTTGCACAAATTGGATCACACTCCATATATCATAATAAAACTTGGACAACTTTCCATACCTCTCTGTAAATCTATATTTCACAAGTAACAGGTATTATGATTTTGTTTGTATAAGCAATACTGTAAGTATACCCTTACTCCCTGTCATTCTTTTTAACAGCCACATGTTAGTCTGTAGTATAATTAATGTACCAAAACTTATTTACTGGGTATTCTGTTGATGAACATTTTTTTAATGTTTATTTATTTATTTTGGAGAGTGAGAGCACACAAGCAGGGTAGAGGCAGAGAGAGAGAGAGAGAGAGAGAGAGACAGACAGACAGACAGACAGAATCTGAAGCATCTGAGCTGTCAGCACAGAGCCCTTTGTGGACTTGAACTCACGAACCGTAAAATCGTGACCTGAGTGGAAGTCAGCCACTTAGCTGACTGAGCCACCCATGTGCCCCTTCTGTTGATGAGCATTTACACAGGCCACAGTGAATATATCTATATGAATAAATGTGTCTGTGGGATAAATTCCAAGAGGTGGGATTGCAGGGCCAAAGGATATATGCTCTTAGAATTTTGACAGATATTGCCAAAATCCTGGGCTGATTTGTACTTTATTGACAGTGTGTAAGAGAGCTACAATTTTCTTTCACATGAAACATATGTGACAATAACCCTTGCATCCACACAGTGACTAACGGAGCTCTGAAAGTAGGAAGTCTGTGCCTTGTATTTGATAGGTCTCGCAGAATCCTGTGTCATTTGCTAATAAAAGAAAATGGCAGAGCCACTATTCAAAATGCTTCCCTTTTCCAGAGTCTTTCTTCTAAAGTCTTTAAACTGCTGTGTCGTAGGAATTTAGTTTAAGCGTTTCCTTGAACCTTGGGTTCATGTACAACTTGGCTTCTAATCCTCTGTTGCGGGAAGAAAAGGAAAACAGGAACCTATTTTGTGGCTCTCTTAGTTAGGTAAGGCTCTCCAGAGGGAAAGTGAGATTAATCACAGGTGACCAGGACAGGTGACTCCTCCTCCCTGTCCTTACACAGTCCTGGGGAGTCCTAAGACCAAGCTCAGTTTAAAACTGATCTGCCTGAACTGCTCCTCTTTGGTATGGAAATTTGTGGGAACAGGACATCTCATCTCAGATAACTTAGGCCACTTCCCTATGGTCAAGTTAGTCAGAAAAATTTCAAGAATCATTTTAGGATCTTTTATCCCATGCCTGGCAGAGCATAGAAAAATATTAGCTTCTAGGCCTAGATGACTGCTTTGGGATCTCCAAGTAAAAGGTTTCAAGGTTAGTCATTACTAGGCAATTCTGCTGCTGTGACTGATTTGAACACCAGCCCAGGATCAACAATTGCTAGAAACGTCTGGCTCCTCTCATCAGAAAGAATTTTTTTCAATTTCTTGTTAATTAGGGTATTCTAACCACTTAAAGGTGCATCATACCTCTTGGAGCAGGAACTGAATTAAGTCATCAGAAAAAATCACACCTTTAATGACTTAAGTCCTTTGAGTATTATCAACGGAGGACTTTTTTGATCTATAATCATTCTGTTTGAAACTATTGAACATAGTTTTTGAAGTTTATAGTGAACATGCCTAGGACATGATGCTAACTTGAAAGAACATTTTGTTTACAAGATGTCTCTTGTGTCAGTTCAGACACTTCAGAAGGGCCCAGGACACGACCAACAGCACTCTGAGACTGCAGACTGCATGACCCATGAAGAGAGAAGCATGCATTGCGTTTAATTAAAGCAAACCGGCTGGAAGATTTATTTCCCTTCCTGCATATCTAAAAAGAAACGTAACCAAGCACCAAATATTTTTCTCTCTGCCAGTGTTGTGGGGTTTATCTTGGCTCGTGTTTTCTTAGCTCAGACATTATGGAAAACTTTATTGCCTTGCAGACACTTTTCTGGGCGGCTGAGGAAATAAAAAGGAAGCACAACTTAGTTTATTTCTTCTCTGCGAGGAAATAGTATCCAGACAAATAAATACTATCTGCCACAGTTAAAACTCAGGAGGAGGAAGCTAAGCATTGCCTTTGAAAATAAGGAAGTTGTTTAGGAAAAACACCAGAGGTCGTTGCTGGAGATGGGGAAATCTATCGGTAAAGTTGCGGAGGTTTTAAATTTGTCAGCATGATCAGGAACAGCCCAATACTCTGAGTTTATATATAGATAGAGAATTTTGAGTCATGCTAGTGTGTAAGGAAACGGATTTCAATCTCAGGGTATTTAAAAATATTATAGGGGCTCCTGGGTGGCTCAGTCGGTTGAGCATCTGACTCTTGATTTCAGCTCAGGTCATTATCCCAGGGTCATGTGATCAAGCCCCATACTGGGCTCCATGCTGAGCACAGAGCATGCTTAAGATTCTGGCCCCCTGCCTCCCCCCACTCATGCTCTCTCTTTCTAAAACTAAAAAAAAATAAATTAATTAATTAATTAAAAATTAAAAATTAAAAATATTTTAGAGATATTTAATTTCATTTTATTTTACCGAGATGTCATTTTATAGATGTTTTAGCCTAGGCTACATTTAATACCCTTTAACCAAGAAACAAACTCCCAGAGGTAATCAGGTTTTCTTTAAGTGCGATTGTAATAGTTAAGTGATATTTTCAATTTTGTATTACTTCTGAAAGGCCAAGTTGTATTTTAATCCTTAGCACCCTGCCCCTATCCTCCCCCCAAAAAACCGTTGAATGAATAAATATACACTGACATAGTGGCTGTTTTACCTGAACAAAAATTAGAATACAGTTCCTTTGAAGTCAGAACCATATAAAACTGCAATTAAAATGAGCAGATTGTTACACTGTTTTATGTTCCAACCAGATAGAATGTGCATTTCAGGCACACAAACTTTTGTTTGTATTTGCTAAGCATTTAGGACTTTGTGCAAACCATCAACCACACAGTTTATGAAATATCTTTCTCAAAGCGAAGTCGCATACCCGGAGATCTTATTGGTGTTTTAAATCCTTATGTACTTGATTTCTTTAAAAATTCCCCAGTCTTCATGTGGCTCATAGCAGCAGTAATAAAGCCCTTGTTTGTCCACTTGCCAACCCTCCCATTTGGCCAGTAAGCCTCTGGCTTGAAACCCCATACTGGGCTCTTGTCCCATTTTTCGTGAGTCTCCTCTCCCCTCCCTTTTCTTAGCCAGCACTCTGGACGACAGTCAGAAATCAGAAGGGCTTTATTTCCTTAAGCAAGTCACTTCTTTCAGTGTTTCTGGCATTGCTTTGGTGCAGTGGCTTTAAACTGATGACCACAGTCCCCAGTAAAAAATACATTTTACATAACTACCAAGCCTACAAGTGGTGTGTGTCTACAAACTCAAACAAAAGTTCCACAAAACAATCCTTACCCTTAATAAGTGCAGTGAACTTCCAGTTGACTTTATTTAATTTTTTAAAAGATGCTTCTTTCTGCCCACTAAATTGATTTCACAACCCACTGATGGATTAGGACCCACAGTTCGAGAAACACTGTGTTAGTGTACTTGATTCAGCCCTAGAATTTTAAGTTTGGCAGTCAATCACAGGCTTGCTTATATGGACAGAAAAAGGCAGGACTATTCATTGCTAGGAACATGGTGAAAACATCCTTTGGCAGCTCTCAGAAGACCTCTTTAATAGCAGTAGAATAAACAGGTATTAAGTCTATTAATGGAAGACTGTCCCGGCCAAAAAATAACAAGGGGTTAAAATATTGCTGCCATGCACTCTCAGAAGATAGGCAGAATCCCACAGACTCCAGTGGGACTCTAGAACCTTGGTTCCAAGTACAGCTGGCTAAAAAAAAAAAAGAAAAGAAAAGTTTAGCCTGTTTTCTAGGTAGTAAGGAATGGAGATATTCCAGATGCAGGCAGTGGAGAAGAAACTCATGATGCTGAGGTAGAAAGCCTGGCTTTGTGACTGTCAGTCATACCTTGTTTCCTGTTGGGACCAGGAACGGAGTCTTCTCGGGACCTCTAGCCACTGGCTGTCTTCATCCATCTTCTGGCCATCCTCCAGACTTTCTTTTACTACCTTGGGCTACAACGTGTTCTGCCCTGGCCACCTGAGTGAAAACTTGTCTTCTAGATTTGGGACAAACTAAAAGATGTTCTTAAAACCTGAAGGAAATAGTCTACTAGGTGTTTCTGATCCCACAATGTATTAACCCACCAAATCAGAATCCTTTTCGGTACAATTTCACAGCCACAGCTTTTGTGAAAGCTGTAAGTGTAGAGAAAATCCAGGATCAGTGCACAGTTAATTCTGTGTTTGGCAGTTTTCACTAGTTACATGAGGAAATGTTCCTTTCTCTTCCTGGTCTTGGGCTAAGGGTGTTTCCTTTTTAAGCTTATGCCAAAGCAAGATGGGAATTTATCAGCTGACAACTCAAAGTGGACCAGATCTAATCAGTCCAGGAGCCTAAATCTGTATTGTTTTCCTGCCATGCTACACCAAGTTTAACTTCAAAGGGGCCGCTGCCGGTGTTCTTCCTTCATACTTTACCCAACCATTCAGAAAGGGTTTAAAAGGGGCACCTGGGAGCGCCTGGTTGGCTCAGTCAGTGAAGTGTCTGACTTTGGCTCAGGTCATGATCTCATAGTTGATGAGTTCGAGCTCCACACCAGGCTCTGTGCTGACAACTTGGAGCCTGCTTTGGATTCTGTGTCTCCCTCTCTCTCTATGCCTGCCCCACTCACGCTCTGTCTCTGTCTTTCTCAAAAATAAATAAACATTAGATAGATAGATAGATAGATAGATACATACATACATACATACATACATACATACATACATAGATACATAGATAGATAGAAAGGGGCATCTGGGTAGCTCAGTTGATTAAGCATCAGACTCTTGATTTCGGCTCTTGTCACAATCTCATGAAGTGATATTGAGCTCCCTGTCGGGCTCCATGCTGACAGCATGGAACCTGTTTGGGATTCTCTCTCTCTCTCAATCTCTCTCAAAAAAAAAAAAAAAATTAAAAAAAACATTTAAAGCTATCAAGAGACATTCCTGATGATAAAGATTCTTGGGCATCCTTGAGGATTCTGAAGAAAGCCGGGACATCTCCCCCCACTGAAAGTTGGTTTTCTTATCTCTTTCAAATGGAGCAAGAAGAGTCAGAAGAGTATTCACTAGGGCATCAGAAGCCCTGAAGATGACTCTCATTTCACCTACAAACCGGGAGACTATAAAAATGAGACCGCCCTACAACCGATTTTCTGCTTCTCTAAGCTAGGAAACCACTGTTGGCTCACATTGCTCGTGGAGCAGATATGACCATCAAATAAGATAATACACATAAAAATACTGTGACAAAGTCCAAATGCTGTGTTCTGTTTTCAATCAGTCCAGACCTAATTTGGGGAGAGGAGTTGTATTTTTAAGTCCTCATAGCCCTAGGTGTCTGGTTTTTATGGTGAAAGTGCAGGACTTAGATCTAAATAAAAGAGGAGCTTAACCCAAGGGCACCAGATGGGGGGAGCCAAGCAGGGGTATTCAGGGGCAAAAGAATTTGAGGAGGAAATCTGGCTAAGGTACAAGCCCTTGCATTCCATCTGCAGGTTATACTGCACATTCCAGAAACTCTCCAGAAGAGCCTGGATTTTCACCACAAGTGCTGCGCCTTTAAGGGGCTGCTTCAGTGCCTTGTGTCTCATGAACATTGAATACTGTTTATTGGAATTTACCCAGCTTCAACTCCTGTTGGACTTGACCTTCAACATCCTAACTTACAGGAGCAGACTGCAGTCAGAAGTAAGAAGGGCCATCATTCTTGTGTTCCTCCTGATTCTGTATCCCATCCCACCCTGGCTAGTGTGAGAAATGTCGAATTTTTCTTCCTCATAGAAACATGGTTGTTTACTAGAAAAATAAAGGTCAACACAAGGTGTGAAAAACAGTGGTTACAAGAGAAGACAGAGATGTTGCGATGAAAAAAACTTGTCTCAGTATAAAATTTCTATTTCTTCTAGTCACACCATCATCTTAAATCTTGAAACTGTTCTGGTCTCAATGTAAATAAACAAAGCTGCTAATGAAATGCATTCAGCCTGACATAAGTGAGCTCAGCCTCACAGTGGGTTGACATGCTTCACCTATGTCTACAAATGATCCAGCCATTTGTCCAAATGCAGGTTTTTGAGATATTTAGAGGTTGAGGCTAAAGTATTAAACCATTTGCATTAAGTCAGCTGTACACAGAATTTCTCCCTTGCCTCTTAGCTAGTGATCACAACAGGGTTGAGCTGTGAAGAAATACAGCCTGTCTAGGATTTCTTCTCTCTTTGCATATGTAAGCATCTTATTGAACCACACCGAAAAAATGATATCAGAAAATGCTTTCTTTAGAAAGTTGCCTTTTTTTTTTTTTTTTTTTTTTTTACAAAAGCATGTTGGTACTGGTGAGCTCTACATGGTTGATAAAGGCTTGTGAATGAGAAGAGGCATGTCTTAGCTTGGGCTGCTATAAGAAAATACCACGGATTGGGGACTTAAACAACAGAAATTTATTTCTCACAGTTACAGAAGCTAGGAAGTCCAACATCAAGGTGCCAGCGGATTTGCTCTCTGGGGGAGGGCCCTCCTCCTGGTAGGCAGATGGCTGTCTTCCCATGGCCATTTCTTGGTGACTGCATTTGGAGAGAGTGAGATCTCTCTGTCTTCCTCTTCTCATAAAGACACTAATCCCATTACGAGGGTTCCAGGCTTAGGCTTAGAGCTTCAACATATGAATGGGGGGTGGGGAGGAAGGGACACAAACTTTTATCCCATAACAAGGTATAACCTTAGCAATGAGCATTAAAAATTTCTAAAAAGCCTCATACTTTAAAGGTCAACGTAATGTAAAATTACTTTTACTCTAGTCTAATTGTGGGTCATAATTTAGCAATTGTTTAAATACTGGCAGAAGTACTGTTTTCTGAGACATATTAGTTCCACTTGAGACCTAGGAAATAATCAGGAAATTAAGGTTAGATGGTCTTCTGGGAAGAAAATAAAATATATGTGGCATGAGGAATGGATTCTATAGCTTGTGAGGAGAGGAAGGTAATACAAAAGCACCTTTCACCAAAGACAGCCTGGTGTTTGTGCCAGGACCAGTTTTGTGCCATGGACCCATGTGGCCATCTAATTTGGCTTATAGACTCTTTCTGAGAATACTGCTTTTAATTTTTTTTGAATGTTTATTTATTTTTGAGACAGAGAGAGACTGAGCATGAGCAGGGGAGGGGCAGGGAGAGAGGGAGACACAGAATCCAAAGCAGGCTCCAGGCTCTGAGCTGTCAGCACAGAGCCGGACGCGGGGCACCAACTCATGAACCTGAGATCATGACCTGAGCCGAAGTCGGACGCTTAACCGACTGAGCCACCCAGGCGCCCCTCAGAATACTGCTTTTATTGTATGATGTGAAATACAAAGGATTACAAAGGAAACTAATTATACTGAAATAGAGCTTCACCCCTGGACCCTTTGGGGGACCATGGTCCATGGACCACAGATTAAGAAACCCACATACTTGAAGCCCAGAAGATGCATAAAAAAAAGAGCGATAAGGCAAATGGAATCAAAAGAATTTTCAGTGCATTACAATTACTGTTTCACAAGACAACGTAGGGTTGAAGTCCAAGGTTCTGGCTTGATCGCAACGTAGCCTCAGAGCCCGTCGCAATGCCTGCGGAGAGCTCCTGAGAGCAACCAAACTGGAACTGGAGAATCTATAGCTTCTGTCTCTTATGAAGCTTCCAGATGTTTGTTGGTTTTCTCTCAGACAAGTCCACATTTACATTCTTCCTATTATAAATATTTCCAGTTCTCTACTTAAAGAATCAAGGGAGCATTTAAATTATGTCCTGTGAATGCTTATTTAAATGGTGTCATGTAAAGGGGTGGTGGATATTCATTTTGTGAGCGGTTCTGAGCAAGGGCCACATCCGATGCTCTGCTGGTTGTGGGAATTATGAGTGACTCGAGATGAGGTTCCTGCCCACAGGAAGTTAAGAATCTAGAGGCGGTAAAAGACTTTCAAGACGGCGGTACTACTGATTTTTAAAAACTTGTCCTCAAACATTGGGACATAAATAGAGGGTTACGATATAATATGTTCCCTTTTCCATAATTCTGGATTCACTTGGAAAATGAAAAATACGATGTATTTTTGTACATCATGTACTGTACACAGTATAATATAATGCTGCCTACTTAAGAAGCAAAAATGGGCTTTTTGTGGGATGCTGAGTAGGGCTGAAATGCGCAGTCTTCTAATTCTCTGCCTTTGGGCAAGATGGGCTTGAACTTCTCTAATAGAATGAAATCCTCCTGATGGTTTATACATTACACAACCTCTCTTAGCAAATCTTAGCAATTTTAACAGTGTTCAAATTATTTTTCATTTCTCCTGTCCAGTTTCTTTATAGTATAACTCCAGGGCTGTTTCTGTCAGTTCTGAAATGGAGATTATTAGCCAGACACCATAATAGTTTTTATATACTTCATATATTTTAGCAAATAAGAACATAGTGAATTCGTAAAAGGTTGAATAAGTGTACTTGCAAGGCATCTTGAATCTTCTCTATTTTGTGCTCTGTAACTCGAGTCCCTTTAACTTTTCTGCCTGTCTTCTGTATTCCAACATCATTATGGATTCCTTTCACCAGCCTTAAGTTCCTAAACATCTCTTAAGATGAGAAGAATAGAAGGAGACTTCTGCCTACTTGGCAGAAGCTTAATAAAGCTTAATAAAAATGCATCCATTCATGGTGCAGATATATAGCATAATTATTAGCATAATTATTAGCAAGTGATTATTAATGGCATTACCATATATTTGGTAAACGCCAAAGGGTTGATTTATTGTAACAAACTTGAATTTTAGAGAAAGTTCCAGTAGTTTTTTTTATACCTAGAACTTAAATGTGACATTACGTTTGGCCAAGAAAGCCACTGAGGGAAAAGATACCAGAAGGCAACAGCTGAATTTTGGGACAACACATTGATGACCTACTTTTAAATTTTTACGACTGGCTTCATTCTATACATTTCTATGATAAACTGGGCCTTGTTGGTAAATGACA
Source organism: Panthera leo (assembly GCF_018350215.1). Lineage (NCBI taxonomy): Eukaryota > Metazoa > Chordata > Mammalia > Carnivora > Felidae > Panthera > Panthera leo. Next base: position 140,299,526 of record NC_056687.1, on the reverse strand, counting down.
TAAATATAACTCAGATTTTGTATAAATGAACAAAGTTTACATAACCCTGAGATTTTAAATTGGAAAATGAATGTAGAGGTTATAGAGACCTGTGGTTCTCAAAGTAGGGCCCCCCAAACCTGCAGCATCAGCATTACCTGGGAACTTAGAGATACAAATGGTTGGGTCCTACCCCAGACCTACCAAATCAGAAATTCTGGGGGTGGGGCCCAGCCATGTGGGTTTTAACAAGCTGTCCAAGTGATTCTGGTGCACACTTGTTTGAGAATCACTGATCAGGTTGGCACCCTAAACATTTTGATCCAGATCATTCTTTGTTGTGGAGGGCTGTCCTGTGCAGCATCTCTGGCCTCTACCCCCCAGATGCCAGTAGCACCCCTCCCCCATCGTGACAATCAAAAATGTCTTCAGACATTGCCACATGTCCCTGGGCGGGGGCGCGAAGAGCAAATCCATTCCCTGTTGTGAACCACTGCGCTAGGTTACCCTCCAAGCCTGATACAGGAATCTCCTGTACAGCATTCTGGACAGATACTTCCTTTTCTTTCCCTTCTCCCCTTAGAAGCCACGGAACTCATAAACTTACCCCCAAAAAATATGATTGCTGAAAACTTAAACATTTCGAGGATATTTAGTTTTAAAGTTTCCATATAGTTTTTATAAGTGGTCTGCAATTAATCACATAAGAAAAAAGAATTAATTTTTTTTATAAAGTGTGCTTGATTACTAATCTTTCTTCAGAACTTTACTCTGGCATCGTGTCATGAGGCTTCCCTAAGCACACCCTGCTGTCTCCCCAGCCTACCCTCAATAGACACTGGATCCACTCAGGTATTCTCTGCACATTTATTCCATCTATTAATTGGCGTTTGACTCCTCCTATTCTCTAAATCATCTAATCTTACCCATCATGTCCTTAATCTTACCCATCATGTCCTAGGCACTGTGCTAGATGTTTTTAAGTTCATTTTCTCCTACCACCACCAATAGGGCAGGCCCAATCATTATTCCCATTTGCCGAAAAGGAAATTGAGATTTACTGAGCTAGGTACTTTGTTCCAGGTCAAAAAGGTGAGAAACGACGGAGCTGGATTTGAACCCAGGGAGACCTTGATCTCAGGCTATTAATCACGGCACTATTTTAAGTGCTTGAATGTCTAGCAAATGCATTCATTCTTTAATGCCGGATGAATGAATGAATAATTGACTTGATTATTTAAAGCTAACGATGAAAGCTTTCAGATGAGTTACCTAAGTGTTCACTCATCAACCTGTGGTACCACTGGCACACCTCGTTTTCTTGCACCCCGCTTTATTGCACTTGCAGATACTGTGTTTTTTACAAACTGAATGTTCACGACTTCAGTGGAGGAAGTCACTGCAGGTGTGGTGGAAACAGCAAGGGAACTGGAATTACAAGTGCAGCCTGAAAAGCTGCAATCCCATTGCTAAAACTTGAATGGATGAGGACTCGCTTCTTCTGCAAGAGCAAAGAAAGTGTTTCCTTGAGATGAATTTGCTCCTGGTGCAGATGCTGTGAAGACTGATGAAACGACAATGGGTTTACAATATCCCAGAAACTTAGCTGCTGAAGCAGCGGCAGTGTTTAAGAGGATGGACTCCGACTTGGAGAAGAAGTTCTGCTGTGGGTAAAATGCTCTCCAACAGCATCACAAGCTACAGAGAAATAGTTTATGAAAGAGTCCATGGATGCAACAAACTTATTTTCAGAAATTGCCACAGCCACCCTAACATTCAGCAGCCACCGCCGTGATCAGTGAGCCCCCGTCAATATCGACGCAAGACCCACCACCAGCAAAGACAATACGACTCACTGAAAGGTCGGATGATGGTCAGCAATTTTTTGCAATAAGGTGTTTTTCATTAGGGTATGTACATTGTTTTTCTAGACAGGAATGCTATTGCCCACTTAAAAGACTACAGTATATTATAAACATAACTTTTTAAAAAAGCTTTAATCTACTTTGAGAGAGACAGTACAAGTGGGGGAGGCAGAGAGAGAATCCCAAGCAGGCTCTGCACTGTCAGCACGGAGCCCAACGCAGGGCTCGAGCTCACGAAACCATGAGATCACGACCTGAGCCGAAACCAAGAGTAAGGACGCTTAACCCACTGAGCAACCCAGGCACCAAAAAAAAGCCGACTGGCTTTATTGTGATATTCCTTTTGTTGCTTTTTGGTCTGGTACCACACCCCGTATCTCTGAGGTATGCCCGTATCCATTGTTATACACCAACCAGCAACATTTGGAAGAATGGTTTAGAGACTGCCCCAAACAGTACTACTTGGAAAAGTCATATACGATAAACACAGTTAGATTTGGCCTGGAGTCTGCAAGAATGATAGTGGCTTAACTCAGAAGGCTGTCTGTAAGAGCATGAAGAGGAGATTAACAAAAGAAATAGAAGACTATAGGGAGGTTTCCCAGACTCCTTTCTTCCTTTGCAGTCTCTGGACCTATCAGTTTCTGGGGAAGTGGCAGTTTAGGGGTGAGAACAAAGCCCACGGATGTGTCTAAGTCTGGTAGTTATTCAGCCTCTGATATACATCAGATCACCTGGAGAGCACATTTTCAAAATGTAGAGGGTTGCAGGCGGTCCAGCAGGACCTGGCGAATCAGAGGCTCAAAGGGCGTAGCCTGGTCTTTTGAGTCGTGTTTTAAGGTCCCCAGGTGGTTAAACTGAGCACCAAAGGTCAAGAGCCACTGCAGGTCATTGTCTTCTTGCAGGGAGTCCCTAAAGTCCAAAAAAGGGGACAGAAAAGAAGCCCACAACAGTCGGTCAGAGTCAGTCAGTTGTTCTCAAAAACCCAAATAAAAACCCACATTTCCACCCTGCTCAAGACAGAGTCCAAGGAGAAATACAAATGTGGCCTCGAAGCAGTTTGACCCCATGACACCCATAGAACAAGGCTCTCAGAATCATTGGCGGTTTCTTTTTCCTTGAATTCTCCCTCCTCATAAGAGAAACTATCAGACAGTAACGTTTTCAGCAGCAGATAAAGTAGCAGCACGGGTGCCTAACTGCAGGCTGGCCTTTCAAAACGGGAACAGTCTTTAGAAAAGCCAGACGTGGGGCGCCTGGGTGGCTCAGTCGGTTAAGCGTCCGACTTCGGCTCAGGTCACGATCTCGCGGTATGTGAGTTCGAGCCCCGCGTCGGGCTCTGTGCTGACTGCTCAGAGCCTGGAGCCTGTTTCAGATTCTGTGTCTCCCTCTCTCTCTGACCCTCCCCTGTTCATGCTCTGTCTCTCTTTGTCTCAAAAATAAATAAATGTTAAAAAAAAAATTAAAAAAAAAAAAAAAAAAGAAAAGCCAGACGTGTCCTCAGAGATTATCCATTTCAGCTCCTTCATTAAACAGATTAACGAAGTGAGATCAGTGGTGGTGTTCAATTTTCAAAGTTTCATAAAGTTAGAAGTGATTATTAATGTTTTGGGCAAACTGTCAGAGCAGGTTTTAAACACAGTGTTTAAATTCAACTTTAGCTGTCCAGGGGCTCCTGGGTTCCTCAGTCGGTTGAGCATCCGACTCTTGGTTCCAGCCCAGGTCATGATCTCACTATTTGTGAGTTCGAGCCCGACGTCAGGCTCTGTGCTGGTGTCACAAAACTTGCTCGGGGTTCTCTCTCCCCCCTTCCCTCTCTCCCCTCCCCCACTGGTGCTGTCTCTCTCTCTCTCTCTCTCTCTCTCTCCCAAAATATACACTTAAAAAACAAACAAAAACTTTAGCTGTCCAAGGCTATACCCAACCATTTTATTTATCCTTATATGAATGTAAAATGACTGTTACACATTACTTTCTATATTCATTTTCCAAACAAACATTTATGTTTGTTTCAAAACTCAATATGCAAACTTCTTGTTTCAAACATATTTGGAAGAGGAAAGTGCCAGTTGGGGACCAAGGGCATTACTAGGCAAAGCAGAGGACCAGACTTGGGAGGATTTCACATGCTCTGATAAGAGTGTATCACTTAGACTCCTTGAGTCTTGGGTTTCAAATCCATAAACAGCACATTATGTGAGAGCGGACAAACAGAGCGACTTGAACTGAAAGTCGAGCTGGCACTAAAATTCAGGTTCAAGAATACTGGAGTTGGGGCTATTTTAGTCCTCGAAAGAGTTCCGGTCACTCTAGAATTGGAGATTGTTCCTGCTGGCAAAGCAGAACTTGGAGATGATCTTCTCCAGGCTATTCACACTGCACGTTGTAACCAGTAATGAGCATAAAATGAATTAAGTGGATCATATCCTGTCTTTTTCATGAAAAACAATAGATTAGAAGAGAAGCTGTATAATACATCTCTCATAGAAAGGTAAAGTAGAGTTTCACGAAACTTGGTTTTGGGAGTGTTGCAATGCAATATATACTTATGATAGATCGTCTAGTCCAATACCTTCTCTGTATAATTTTAAAAAAAAAGTTAGACCAAAAGAGGTAAAGTGGCATGCCCAAAGTTGCACCGTTATTTAATATAAGTTGAGAAAAAGAAAATTTTAAAAACCAACTCTGTCCTTTAAAAATCCATTTGTTCCCCGGGGCCCCTGCGTAGCTCAGTTGGTTAAGCGTCTGACTTCGGCTCAGGTCGTGATCTCACGGTTTGTGAGTTCAAGCCCTGCATCAGGATCTGTGTTGACAGCTCAGAGCCTGGAGCCTGCTTCAGATTCTGTGGCTCCCTCTCTCTCTGCCCCTCCCCTGCTCTCTCGCTCTCTCTCTCTCTCTCTCAAAATAAACAGTAAAAAAAAATTTTTTTAAGCCAGTCATTCCCCCAAATCCAAGTCATGATTCTATAAACAATAACACCCACTTTCCTTAGAAGAAATCCCCAGAACACACTGAAGGAAATAAGAGCACCTGTTCCCATGGAGTATTAGAAGATTAATCATTTTCTTGAACTCCGTGAACTGGGCTGTGTGTCAGGTGCTTTGTAGGAATTACATCTTGTAATTCCACAACAACGTAGGTCCTCTGCTGTTACAGATGAGTAAGCAGGTGCTCAAAGAGATGGCAGTTGCTGTACCAAGTGAAGAAGCTGCGTGTGAATCCAGAACCCAAGCTTACTTGCTCTCCCCCATTTTTCTCTTCAATCGATAAAGAATGGATAAAGAAAAAACTAGACTGATGCCCAAATTCTAATATATACACATATATTTAGAGTTTAGGTATTCTGTACTTTATAAGTATAAGCCTAATCAAACAGAGTATAAGAACCTTCTCTCAGTGAAAAATAAATGGAAAAGCAAATAATATAGGATATTTGAGTGGAACCTTTGCTGCTAGCACAATTTTATGTTAGGCTTCGTGTTTCTTAAAACTGAATGACCTAATAGCCCCTGACTGAGACAGCAACAATCTGGGTATTTTTGTAGTGAACTAAATATGATGAAGTTTTGCTTCACTTTCTGTAGGCAGGTGCCCTGTGAATGTCAACTGCTCTGTATGTCACAATTAGGATATAAGTGCCTGTGCGTGTGATAATAAGAGAAATAGACAAGTTGGAAAGAAGGCACGGGAGGAAAAGAAAACAGGGAAGGAATGAGTCATCAAAACTGGTCATTACAAAGACTTCACAAGTTATTTATGCAGACATTCGTTCCTGGTTTCATGAGATAGCTTAAAAAAAAAAAGATAATATTATGCATGTATGTAAACCACAAAGAAAGAAAACACAAATGAATCCATAGAAACCTTAAAATAACTAACACTAATTTGCTTCCCCAGTTAACCTTAATTGTTTATCCCTTTGGTTTTTGCTCTGAGCATTCCATAATTTAAGTCTATATAAACAGTATTTCAATGTAGTATATACCATTAAGCCTGTGTAAGTATCATCAGATGCAGAGAATTAGAGGTTGGGAAAAGTGAATTTGCCACAGACTCAATTACTGAATGGAAATAAAAATAACTTAAAGCCCTCCCAATCATTCTTAGAAAAGCACTCCTTGAAATTAAAGGGCAAAGAAGAATGATAATCTAATCCATGCCACCCGTCCAGCCAGTCCCGACACTCTCATTGCCAAAGACACCATTGCTACTCAGAGTGTGACCCTAAGACCAGCAGCATCAGCATCACCCCAGAGCTTGCAAGAGATGCAGATCTCGGACTCCACTCCACACCTCCTGAGTCTGCATTTTAGCAAGGTGCTCAGGGGATTCAAGTGCATGTTAAAGTTTGAGAAGCAGTGGGCAATACCCTTGTAAGGTGATAGAAACCCAAGGCTACACTGGAGCAGTGGAGATCAAAGTAGAACCACAACCACCCAAGTGGGAAAAAGGCAAGATGGGATTTGATCAGCATTGTGGAATACATGAAATCCTTGGAAGGAGGTTGGTGATTTACGCTTACAAGTCAGAACATAAGGAAATTGAAATTGTCATGGGAGAGATGAAGTTGGACAGTCAGATAGGAAGAAACCTAAAATACTTTCTATCTGACCCATTTCAAGCAGCATGGGCTAGATCCCCAGGTGTTTTTTGGTGGACCAAGGGATATTGTTGGGTTTTTATCATTTTGCAATGACCTCAAGTTTACGATAAATGGTATTGTTTGTGGGTTTTTTTTTTTTCATTTACAGTGGTGATAAAATATTTGCTTTGAAAAAAATTTAATTCAGGTTTTTTAAGTGGGTCAATTTGAAGATTTATAATAATTAAACAATAGGGCAGACGGATTGAGGGTAGAGTAGGACCAGCAAGCAGGCTCAGTAGACCAGGTCAGTAACACCCCAAATTTCACATTTCACAGATGAGCATCATGTTTAAAAAGAAATAGGGAACTTCCAGCTCTCCTATTTTGCCAAACAAAGATATCTGAAAACAGGAAAAAACAACACTTACTATCTACTATCACCACATAGAAGAAAGAATATTTTAATACCCCTAAAAGCAAGAAAGACAGTATCAGAAAGAAGGGATAGGCTTCCCAAGAAAATATGGTTGAAAAATATGCATATGGGTCAACAGTCCCTTATCCCAAATCCTTGCCAGACAGGTCCCAAAATCCAGATCTGGGGGGAGTTAGTGGGTCATAGAAGGTATGGAAATAGTATTGTGGCATCTGAGGGGACATCCTATACCATATGAGGCACATTAATATTTCTGAAGAGAAACATTGATTGACACTAAGCTGAATCAATAAAGACAGAAAACCCATAGGAAATCCGGTCAGTTTTTATCACCAAATAAGTTATGAAAACACTTTTGACAGTTTGGGATTTTGAAATTACAAATAAGGAATTATGCTCTTATCTATTACATAGTATTGCTCTCATCTTCTCATTTTGCAGTGAAGCAGGGAACATTCCTTCACTGACGGGCACAGGTTTAGGAACGATGACACATGGAGTGTGTTTTGGGCCTCTGATCATTTAATTTCTTCTAATTCTCCACTTATAACCATAACCCTGTGGTGATGAGAAATATTAATTCCTCTTCCACTTGAGTGTTATTGAAGAGATTTCTACATGGTCACCTGCTAGAATGTACTCTATGGGGCAGGGATGTCTGTTTTGTTCACTGATATAGCCCAAGCACTTAAAAGAGTGCCTGACACATATAGGTGCTCAGTATTTGTTAAATAAATGAAAGATTTGCAAGCTAGCAACCCATGCAAATACTAAAACTATCACTGACAGCTCATGGATATAGGGAGTTAAGTTACAGTGTACATGTGTTTGTATGTGTTCAATTCAGAGCAATCTGCTACATGTTTCTACCATACACACACACACACACACACACACACACACACACACACACACACGAGTTCTTCCCACTGGTTCTTTAGTTGTAAACAGAATTTGAATGAGAAAATTCAAGATAATGAGGTCATATATTGAATCATCTGAAACTCCTGAGTCAACAGAAATAAGTATTTGGTACTGATGGTTATTTTTTAAAGATAGAATAATTTCCTTTGCTATTTTGGACCCAGATGGTCTAAAAATAAGTGAGAGGTCGATCAACTCTAATAGGAAAAAAGACCAGGAATACAGCAAAATATTCAATGGAAATAATTCAGTAAAATTAAATTCAGTGAAATTTTAAAAAGAAATTGCTTAGCAACCAAGTATCTGAGTTGATTTTCATGATCACAACAAAATATGACTACAGCTGGACGAAATGTGATGGCAAAAAGAAACTAGTGTAACTTCTAGAAAGGAAGTTAAATTGGTTGTCTTCCCTTGACTCATATCGGTATGGTTTTGATAAGTGTGATTAAATGAGCAAAAATTCTTTGCCAGGAAAGAAATCATCCCCAACTAAGAGAAAGGCAGTATCCTCTAAGTAAAGACAACATGTTAGCACATCATAAATTATTGGCAATCCTTTTCAGAACTAAGACAAAATCCTGCAGGCACATACCAACTCCAGTGTATAGTGAAATTTTAAATGGTCCATGATCCCATCCATCCAAAGATTATAGAGCTCAATCATTAGTAAGTAGCCATTACCTTCTAAACATAACAACCCTTTGACTATTGTAATCATAATGGCTCTCACTTAGCATTTACTATTTGCGAGGCACTGTACAATAAATACTACTCAGCTTACAAATTTATGAGGTTGGTGTCATCACCCCCCCCCCACACACACACACACACTCCCATTTTAGAATTGAGGGAATTGAAATTCAAAAAGGTTAATTAACTCTAAGTTTATATCACGGTAAGTGGCAAAGTGGGGTTGTAATCCAGATCCAGCTGACCCATGTATCACCCACTGCACCACACTGCCCTCCTCCAGCCACACTGGTCACATGAAACACTAAAAATCTGTGGCTCTCTGGCATAAAGGTAACTGATACCCAACAGCAAGAAATTCCAATTATTGTAATTTATTTTCTTCTGTTGAGTGTTTTCATCTTCTCCCACTGCTTATGACAGTAAGTGTACCCATAAAGTCAAGAGCAGTTCATCTCAGCTTTTCAACTTGCCATTAGTTTCTTACCTGGTTATTAAAATGGCTCGTTCAGCAATAGATTTGTGGGATTTTAATTGTCCAACTGTTTTCTTGTACTGTGTCACATCTTAAATAATGAGACTTTCAGTTTTGCCAATCACAAGAATTAGAGAATTTCTATTATACAACATAAGTTATTTTAAGCAAGGACTCTGCATATGAAAAGACCAAAGTAAGAAAATACTGTCATAGAAGTGTAATTAAAGCTATAAATCATCAATTCATTCAACAAATGCATTAAATACTCTGGTGTGTGTTAGAAATTGGTGTGGTGCTTTGGGAAATCTAAAATTCAATTTAGTAGGAAGATGCTGAGTGAAAAGAGGCTCTAAAATATCCTGTTAAGACTGATGTTTGAAATAAGACCATAAAGGCTAAGAATTATTACATATTGTCTATGGCTGCTTTCACACTATCATGGCAGATTTGAGTACCTGTAACAGGGACTGTATGGCCCGCAAAGTCTAACATATTTACTATCTGACCTTTTATAGAAAAGGTTGCCAACCTCTGATTTAGAGCACTCTAAACACAAACATCTAACACACCTCACTATCTTCAGTATATAGGCAAAAATATAATTTATTATGTCTCTAATAACTAGGTAAGTGCACAAGATACCTTCTAATTGATAATGTTTAATATCTCACAAATACTATCTCCTTCCAAGGAATCTGTGCTTGTCCACATTTAAAAGCTAAGTACCTCTTAATATTGTTCATGTAACAAGACCGTCGCTTCCACAGAAATCCTTTAATAAACTTATTGAGCAGGAGGAAAGCAGTAGATAGAGACGGGAATGCAAGAGATGGACAGGAGACAAACACATAAGAAATAGGGAGGAGTATTAAGAAAGAAGACATATAAAATAAGAAATGTAAACACAGCAAAATTCGCCAATTCAAGAATTATAATACATACAAGCATTAAGTTTTCTTAGTATCGGACATACCGCATTGATGCTAGCAGGCTGGCTCTGGGGACCCAGGGGTGGTCCCACAGGACCAGCCAGGAGGGTTCTTGGCTTCTTGTAGGGTAGAAATCAAACACAATCCAACAGGAAGTGAGAGCAGAGTTTATTGAAGATATAGAGAAAGCAGATACAGATGGAGTATCTGGAGACTCAGAAAGGAAAGGAGCACAAGTCTTGTCTTTGTTCAGGGTCTAGGGGTTTTTACTGAGGATGATGGTTTGGTGTAAACGTCTTCTCAGGCATCCAGGAGGTTAGAATGAGGGCCCAGGTGTTATTCCTTGGAGCCGGGGGACTTTGGCATCAAGATATCTAGTGCCAGTGGTCTGGAATAGGCATATGATAGATTTCGCTGGTCATTTTCACCTGGTCCTTCTTAGATGTGATCTATTCTAGAGAAATCATCAGGTCCTTGTCCCTTCCAAGGAGGCATGAGCTATTTGATTACAAGACATGTGTAAGGTGGGGTGGGGGTGCAGGTTCTAGCAAGAATAGAAGCAGGAAAAGGAGCAAAAAAACCCCAGATTTTTATGGAGTCCTTCAGCTTCTCTGTCTCAGCCTTGCTTCTCGTCCTAGGAACCTGGTAGGGTTAGCTAACACGGAAACTCTTACGTCACGAAACTCTAGATGAGCTAAGTAAAGTGTAGCAAAAAGTTTTTAATGTATGGCTGAATTTACATTAAAAATGGAAAATTGCCACTGGCGTTCTGAAGTTGGCTCCTACAATCAGCTTGCAAAAGCTGACTGTGCACGTCTTTTCCTACCACACATGCTCGATGACACCAGTGCAGTAGTTTAAAGTTGGCTCTGGTGGGAATATTTACACCATGGAAACTGGCAGATGCTACAAATGAAGGTCTCTTTGGAGAACTGGTGAGCCAGGATTTACTAGACTATCACTGGAAGTTCCCAGGCACATCTGTTCTGATCGAAAAGAAAAACGATCAGTCACAGGTTTTCAGAAATAACACAAGGAAAGCAAATACCACAAGTGAGAATTATTAGATACTACCAAAGAAGTATTGCCATCACAAGAACTTTGTATAATGGAGGCAGTTGGAAAGACCATTCCGTAGGAATGAGTAAAATAATTAGAATCAGGATAAGGAATAAATGGCGTAAGAAATAAGCTATCAGTATAAGAAGAAAAGTTAATAGATTTGAAAATGAACTAAATAGAAGTTGTGGGGAAGGTAGCTTTTTTTTAAGAAGTTTTTTCTCTACAATTTTTTAAAAAATGTTTACTTATTTGGTTTGAGAGAAAGAGCACAAGCAGGGGAGAGGAACACAGAGAGGGAGGGAGGGAGAGAGGGAGGGAGGGAGGGAGGGAGGGAGGGAGGGAGGGAGGGAGAGGGAGAGGGAGAGGGGGAGAGAATCCCAAGCAGGCTCCGTGCTGTTAGCACAGAGCCAAGTGTGGAGCTCAAACTCACTAACCATGAGATCATGACCTGAGCTGAATTCAAGAGTCAGACACTTAACTGAGCCACCCAGGCACCCTGGGAAAAGTAGCTTTTAAATTAAAAGCCTAATAGAATAGACGGGTTAAATAGAAACAGTGGAGCTTATGAAGTAGATGGAAATTCACAAGAATCTATCACAGAATAATAAAGACATGGAAAATATGAAAGATTGGGATTATAGCTAACAGAATAACAAGGCCCAAGATAAATGTTACAGCAGTTTCAGAAAGAACAAAGCAAGGTAAATGGAATGGGCAAGGCACAATATTCGAAATGATAACCACAGTTAATTCCCCGAATAGTTGAGAAACATAAGCCCTTAGCTGGATAAAAATAAATCCATGCCTAGAAATATTACAAAGAACAACCAACACAGTGATAACTTCTTGAAAGCAACTAGAGATAAGAGTCAGAGTCCCCATTTAAAAAAGGCTAGAGGTTGTTCCTTCAGTCCAAAATATGTGTGATCTACAATATTGTTGCATTGTTCTCAAGATGGGGGTTTTTCACTCTTGGGGGTCTAGGAGATGATTTTAATTGGGCCCAGGATGATTGTAGGCAGAAGAGGACAAGGCATTGACTGCCACACCCCACTTAAAAATAACTCCCATTTTATCTTTTGAGGGGTTTTTTTATTTGCTTTGTTGTTTTTAAATATTTATTTGAGTGAGAGAGAGAGAGAGAGCGCGCGTGTGCAAGTTGGGGAGGGGCAGAGAGAGAGGGAGACAGAGGATCCAAAGCAGGCTCTGAGTTGACAGCAGTTAGCCAGATGTGGGGCTGGAACCCATGAACCGAGAGATCATGACCCTAGCCGAAGTTGGTCACTTAACTGACAGCTACAGGCACCCGCTATTTTGTCTTTTGATTTAAAGAGTTGGCCAGCAGAATTATTTGACTCTTCAGAATTCATTTGGCCTATACAGAATTGGAATTTTCTGAGGGTACAGTATCATAGCACTTTTTCCCCTGTGGTTCCATCCTCCCTCTCCCTCCTGCTGTTGTAGCCTGTATTCTATGGACCCTCCTTAGTATCTGCTCCTTTACCATTTTCATTGTATTTGTGCTTCAGACTTATCCGTTGTGATCACTTCTCCTTTTGCTGGTGCCCCTCCGGGTCCCTGCTGAGCAGAGATCAAATCTTGCTATTCTGGGTCTCTCTAAAATCATACCTGTTTGAACACTGGCTTAGTGGAAGCATATCTTCTTGGGTGTCTCTCAGAGGTAACCACTCATTCTGGCAGTGAGCGGGGAATCTAACATGCAGATTATAGCCCAGGAAGAAGTTTGCTCTCATCTATGCCTTTCACCATTTTGCTAAAGGACTTGACTCTACAGCCTTCTAAATGTGTGTGACAAAGATATAGATAGCCTGTCTTGTACTTTACACTTGATTCCAGAAGGTTCTGGAATTGATTGAGCCAGAACACTGGCGCCCGGTGGGAGAAGGAAAATAAAGGGCAATGCTTCAGCTCCATGTAAGCGTATTCTCCCGTTAGGTATGGACAAGTGTCCACAAGCTAAGGAGGTCACCGTGTGTCCTTTTCCTTCATGCAAGGACCTCCTCCATCTCAAACAGTTATGAGCTATGTTCATCTCCACATTTTATTCTAAACATTTCTGTGCAAGATGAGGTGAAAATTCATGCTTTTAAGAACCAAAGGATGTTAAAGAAGGACAAATATTTAGAAATAACCGATTCAAGCTTCTACATTTTATAAAGGGATCCAAAAGGCAAAAAGAGCCCCTGGCTAACTGGGGGCAGAGGCAGAGGCTAGAATTCACATCTGCTAACAGCCAATCCAGTGCAATTTCCAAAACACCATCGGACTTAAATCTCCGTGTCCTGATGAATTGACCCATCGTTAGCTGCTTACCTCAGCTCCTTTGCAGACCCTGGCAAGAATTGCATGGATGCTAGCAATGCTTCTATTAAGCCCCAGCTTAATAGGGCTGGGGAGTATCTAATTTCTAGCCAGCCTGAGTAATGGCGTTATAGATAGATACTCATAATGTTAGCACCCAAGACTGCAGGTTCACTTGACTAAATGGCAACATGGATCCCTTTACATTCTTGTTATTTTGATAATTAGATGGGACTTCCAGCTCAGCTCTGACCTGACACTTGTATTTCCTTTTTAAAGTGAATCAGGGAGTGAGTAATTCATTGTAGTTTTGCAGAACAAACTATGCCTGTACTCATTAAAATGTGTTTAAAGTTTAATAAAATTTTACTCCAATCAGTAATAAACCTGGTTAAGTGTCTAGCATGTCATAGATGCTTTTAATGGCCTGTTGGCTCTTCAACGATGTGAAGTAAGAGAAATTATTAAAAACAAAGATGCAATACAGCCTAAGTCGCAATTTAAAATTTTTTGCCATTTTCAACAGAACCATCTGTTACCTTCTGTTTCCAAAATATAAAACGCTGATCTATATGATCACATTTTTAAAAAATATTTCTTTTCCACTTCCCAATCTGAGAAAATGCCACCCATTTCTAAGAAGTTAAAAAGCATTGTTTAATTTTTCGATGCTCAAATACATTGATGTTTTGTCAATGTATTTTGTCAGGGTGGACTGCAGTTAGCTCTGCCTTCACCAGTTGTCCTGTCATACCCTGTATATAAACTGCTGGTGCTCACCCACTGTCCTTTTACCCTGGCTTCTCTATGCTAGTCTCATGCTTGGCTGAATACGTTGTCAAGTGTATTTTTGCTTTTGTTTTTCAAGAATCAGTCCGGGGTGCTTTAATTTCCAAAGTCCCCACATCTTTCAGAATGCATGACTTTTACCTCTCATTGATGTTGGTCCACTAATTCTCCTCAGTACTTCGGAAATAAGTGCCTCATTGTCTCTGAGATTGAATGTCATTGTGGAGAAATCTTAGGCCGGCCAAAATTATTGCCTTTCGAGGGAATTTTTTCTCCTGAGTTGACTAAAAATTATTTTCTTCACCTTCAAGCTCATAGCTTAACTAGATATGGCTAGTGGTCTATCATTATCAGTTTGGTTTTTTTTTCTGGAAGAGTTTTTTTTTTTTTTTCTGGAACATTGCATGTCCCTTTGATCTGAAGATTAAGGTCTTCTTTCATTTCAGGAAAAGTTTCCAATGTTCTGTTCCTTTCCTGTTTACATTTCTAGTCCTTGGAAGCACCAATTATCCCTATGTTCTATTGTCTTTGTTGGCTATCTTTATTCACTTATCAAACTGCTACAAACTCTTCTCTTTTATGAAATCTTTCTTCTTGACGTTATTTTAATTTTATATCCTTGCCATTTCAATATTTTTATTTCTATCACGATGGCATTTCAGTTCTCAGTTTGTTTTCTTAGCTTTGGTGTGTCCCTTTCAATTACTCTAGTCTTTTATAAATTTGTTTTAATATCTTGTTTAATCACTTATAAATTGAATACTTACAGAAAATGTTCTTAGTTTTCATGGGCTATATCTTCTTTATATACTAAACTGTTCTCTCTCTCCCTTTCTTTGTCTGTGTCTGTGTCTCTAACTCCCTCCCTCCTTTCATAGGAGGACATATCCTTGTTCATGCTTGATAGGAAAGCTCTGTCCAGACCTTCTTTTTACTCTAGTAGAGCATAGGTGAATTTTTGTTGACATTTTCCCCATATCATCCCAAAATCCTTTGTCCTCCTCTCTGGGTACAGTTTATGGGATGACTATTGGCTTCCAACCTCTTTTCTAAAGCAAGAAAATGCAAATGAGGAAGCACCAATATGGCAGGTTGCTTTTCTTTGGAACCTGGGCTCAGCTCCCTCTTGTAAATCCCATTAGATGTCCCAAACCAGGGTCTCCTCCACCAAATCCAGTGGACCCCATGGCTGTGCATCGCAGCTCTTTCTCCAATCTGGATCAGAGCCCTGCCTTTGCCAACATTCCATGTCATACACAAGACCTACTATTTTCTAAGGTGTTTTTCTTGACTTATCCCAGGGCTACCTCTTCACCTCCCTTAGAACATTACTTTCTAAGTCTAAAGATGTCATTAGAGATTTTCTGGATTCAGCCCATTCACCTTCTTTCCTCTGTAGTGTCACAGAGGAAGGGTGCAGTTATAGTGCTTCAGTCCAGCTAGCCCTAATCCTGTGGCCAATACTTTCTAAGATGAGGATATGGAGTTATATACCTTACTTTGTTTTGTGACTGCTGGCAATATTTTGCTTGGATTTGTTTAATATATGTTTTTGTTCATTCCTAAGTATTGAAGGAGGGAGACCCCATGATCCAACTTTATACAATGATCTCTCCTATCATCTCAAAAACCACATCAGTTTCTATACCAAAAAAAAAAAAAAAGTACTACACAGATTTTAAAAATTTTAAATGAAGATCAAAAGTTCCATGCCAAATATTTATTTTTGTTACTGATTTTATGATTGTAAAAGAATGTATTCTTTAAAAAATAAATATAGGAAAGTGTTTTAAAGAACACATAGACATTCATTCTCATATCATTTTGGTGTGTTTTCTTTCAGTATTTTGCTGATCTATGTAGTTTTAAAAATTAGATTCATACTTTATATATGGCTTTTATTTGGTTGCTTGTTTTGCCTCTAACAGTACACTATGAGCACTTAACATGGCCTTAAATATTCTTTGCAAATAAGATATTGGAAGCATGCTGATATATTCAAATAATCCCCTATGGTTGCACATTTATGGTACTTATAGTTTTTATTAATATTAATGCTGGGATGAACACCTTTCTGCATAAATCTTTGGATATATTTCCTTTAATTTTTTTAAGTTTATTTATTTTGAGAGAGAGAGAGAGAGAGAGCGCGCGCGCGCGAGCACGAGTGGGGGAGGGGCAGAGAGAAGGAAAGACAGAATCCCAAGCAGACTCCACGATGCCCTCACTGTGCATCTTGATGCGGGGCTCAAACCCACAAACCATGAAATCATGACCTAAGCCAAAATCAAGAGCTGGACACTTAACCAACTGAGCCACCCAGGTGCCCCTGGATATATTTCCTTTAAAACATGTTAGTAATAATCATTATAAACCTTGGTTATTATAAAGTGTTATAGGGAGATAAAGAGATAGCCTGTACCAGATTAACTCTTGGGATGTAATTTTTAAAATAAATTTAGTTATATATATCCTAGTGCTTTTTCCTCATAAATTCAAGGTCTAAAATCATGTGAATTCTAATGAATTATTTAATGAAAGCCACTGAAGCATTTTCTAAACTGTTTTCATTGTTTTCCAAAAGTACCACTTTCCTGTCTTGATCAGTGCCCTCTGGCTTTTTCTACTTTTTCAGAGTAGCATAGTGATTCAGCACAAAAACTCTGGGGTCAGAAAAACCTGGGATCTAATTCCGATTGTGTCACTTGCATGATCTGATCCTGCCCCCACTCCTTCCTCTTCACTTCCTTCTTTATGTTCCAATGACACTGACCTTCTTTCTGTCTCTAAAGAAATCCAAGATCTTATCCAACCTGGCTCTTGCTATTCTTTCAAATGTAACACTCTTGCCGCAATCTACTCATCACTGACCCTTTCTCCTTCAAGGGTTCATTCTCTGCTCAGCTAATGTTCCCATTAGCTTTCCCCTCAAGTCATTCTCTATTCCATTACTCTGCTTTATTTTCTTCATAGTACTTCTTATTACCTAAAATTATCATAATAATGGCTCTAAAAAATAATAAAATAATGGTTCTGCTTAATGCTATTATTAGCTTACCTCTGCACCCATAATTCCCTTCCACCCATCTATCGCTCTGGTGCCATTCTGCTGTGAGGGCGACTGCCCTCTTGTGGACTTTTAGGATATTGCTACTAGAAGCACAAAGATTGGATTCATTTTCTGCAAGCACAGGCTTCTTGTTTTCTGGGGTACTTCAACTGTCAAATATTTGAGACTTACTGATTTCAGGTAGGTGAATAACTTCATCTACCTGAAACATGTGAGATGACCTTGTTTTTCATAATAGTAAGTTCATGAGTGTTTTCTCAATACCAACCAATGTGCAAAGGAATTTTCATGTATTAGCTCATTTAGTTTAAGCACTGTCTGCTGAGAAAACAAGGTGACAATTTGACACATATAAAGAAAACCTTCCTAAGCTTCTAAATAAAGCTGACTCTCTGTGTCCAAGTTTGTCTGCAACTTTTCAGGGGGAGAAAAATGAAAAGATTGAATGCAGGTTTTTTTAAGCACCAAAAGGGCCTTAACTCAACTCTGACCCTAATTATTGTGCGTCATCTAGAGATTTCTTTGTCTTCTGTAGACCTTAGTTTCCTCAAATGTAAAATGAGGTTGAGAGCCCTTCCAGGTATGAAATGATTTGGTAAAACCCAGTCCAAGAATTATGCTCAGCCAAAAACATCATTTTTTTCCTCCTTCCCGGGAATGGTGACTACAAAATCCTAAGATCTGAGACATCACTTTGGATGATGACATAGGACTTGTGTATGTATTACATGTGTGTTAACTGCCAGTCAGTACTGGTCTTGTTTTGCAACAAAGTTCCTTCTTTAATGCTTCTATAGGTAATCCTTAACTTAGGAATAATAGATATGTTTCTAAATGTAATTAACTATGTATGAATATAATTATCTACATCTATATTTAATTCAACAAGAATCTATTCTATAAATATTTATTAAGTACCCACTCTGCCCTGGTGCTGGTACAGAGGAAGTATCAGCAAAAGATAGAGCTGTTACCCCAGTCCTCATGAAATCTACTATCATGAAGTCATCCCCACGGTCATTTTCAAAAATAATTTGGAGGTAAAATGCCAAAATTTAAGTGCTAGGAAATTGGTACGTTTGTTTTATTATGCACATTGGTGGTATCATATAGGTAGTCAAGCATCCGCTTTGGGTATGACAAATTTCCTTTTGACCTCTTATTAGCTATGTGATCTGGAAAAAGCCACCTTACCTCTCTGCACATCTGTCCCGTCACTTGATAAACAGAGATAATGCTCCCTAATTTGCCGGGATTTTGTAAGGATTAAATAAGATAATGTGTACAAAGAGTCTGGCATACACACTCAATAAATGGCAGCTGCTGAGTGAAAAAGAACAGGAAGAGAGAAAGGAAAATTGGAAGCAGTCCAGGAGGCAAGTTGAGATTGGCAGAATGCCAAAAATGGCCAAGTTTCTTAATGTTGTTGTACATAAATGGCTGGAAGTCATAAAAAAAAAAAAGCTGAAGAGTAATATCATTTTCTATTATGTTTGAAACTAAAAAACATAACGCTTTGCCACACTATATTATACTAATATCTGTTGTCTTTCAGTTCTGGGCCCAGTTCTGGGCTCTAGAAAACATGTTCAGTTTTAACCCGTCATCTAAATTGGCTAAAAATAGATTTGCAAGAAATAAATTCTACAAATAAATATGTTAGGTTACTGCTCTGTGCCCAGCACTGTTGCAGGTGCTGTATAGACCAATGAACAAAATAGGGAGGAAATCCTATCGTCAAGGCATTTACAATCTAGGGGGGAGAAATAGGCAATAAGTAATATAAAGAAGTAAATCAAATAGTATATTAGAAAGTGAAAATCTCTATGGATAGAAAGAAGGCAAGTGGTTCTGGGGGGGGGGCGTATAACGTTAAATAGATGGTTAAGTATAATATTGAGAAGGTAACATTTGAGCAAAGACTTTAAAAAGGTGGGGGTAAGATCTTTAAGAATATTTGGGGGAGCAACTTTCCAGCGAAAGCATGTTCAAAGGTCCTGCAGGAGCAAGCCCTTTATGTCTGGGAAACAGCAAGGAGGTCAGTTAGCCTGGAGTGGAGTGAGGAAGAGCAGCAATGAAATTGGGGTCATGGGGACTTTGGCTATCTGGAGTGTGATAACAAAACCATTGCAGGGTTTGTGCAGAGGGGAGAAATCAACTGACATACGGTTCAACCAGTGGAGTCATGTGACATAATATGTGTGTGTGTGTGTGTGTGTGTGTGTGTGTGTATACATATATAAATTTATATACACACATACACGTAAATATATATATTTATAAATTTATATAATTATATAAATATTTATTTATTTAAATCCAAGTTAGTTAATGTATAGTGTAGTATAGGTTTCAGGAGTAGAATCTGGTGATTCACCATTCACATATAACACTCAGTGCTCATCCCAACAAGTCCCCTCCTTAAAGCCCATCACCCATTTAACCCATCCCCCCACCCACCTCCCCTCCAATAACCCTCAGTTTGTTCTCTGTATTTTAAGAGTCTCTTATGGTTTGGCTCCTGCTCTGTTTTTATCTCATTTTTCCTTCCCTTCCCCTATGTTCACCTGTTTTGTTCCTTAAATTCCACAGATGAGTGAAATCATATGATATTTGTTTTTCTCTGATTTATTTTGCTTAGCATAATACACTCTAGCTCCATCCACATTGCAGCAAATGGCAAAATTTCTTTTTTTTTATCACCGAGTAATATTCCATGATGTGTGTGTGTGTGTGTGTGTGTGTGTGTGTGTGTGTATCACATCTTTTTTATCCATTTATCACAATTTAAATTTTAAAAATATCACCTCTGGCTCTGGCTGCTTTTTGAGAATTAAATGTTGGAGACAGAGATGAAATCAGGAAGACCAGGCTTCTGTGATGATCCAGGTGGAGAGATGATGGCAGTAATTATGGAGGTAGGAAGAATGTTTTCATTCCGAATCATTTATGATGATGAGAAAGAGAGTGCACAAACAAGTTAGTTTGAGGTTTTTTTTTTAAGGGGGGGGGGGGCATGGAAAAGGTCTATGATCTAGTTTCGGGCCTGTCAAGATTAAGACGTCCACTAGTGCATACAATTAGATATGCAAAGAGAGGTCTAGGGTGTAAAAATACCCATAAATGTGGTATTTATAGCCATGAGACAGAACAAGATTACCAAGGGAGTGAATACAGATAAAGAAAAGAAGATGTCCAAGGAATAAGTCTTGGAGTATTTCAATAGGCAAATGAAAAAGTACCAGAAAAGACTGAAAAGAAGAATCAGGAAAGTGTCTTATCCTAGAGGGCAACAGAAGAAAGTGTTTCAAAGAGGAGGTAGTAATCAGTTGTGTCAAACGATGCTGACAGATCAAATAAAGTCAGGCTTGTGAACTGACCATAGGATTTTGTGATTTGGGTTATCATGGGTTGCCTTGACAAGGACAATTTTGTGGGAGTGGTAGGGACCAAGGCTGGTTGGAGAAAATGGCAGAGAGGAATTGGAATCAGGGAGTAAAGACAACTCTTTTGCTGCAAAAGGGAGCAGAGAAATGGAGTGGAAGCTGAAGAGTAAAGCAGGGTCCAGCGAGAGAGATTGTTTAAGGCCCAAGAAATAACAACAGGTTTATTAGTCAATGGGTTGACCCAAAAGAAAGAAAGGACAAGTGATGAAGCAGGAAGGAAAGGGGAGAATTGCTGCAGCAATGTCCCTGAGGGGGGAGGGTTAGGGATGGAATGCACGAGCAGAGACCCTAGAGAGGACGATGGCACAGCATCTACTGCAGTGGTTCTCAACATGTGGCCCCAGGCCCATAGCATCGGCGTCGCTTGGGAACGATTAGAAATGCAAATCCTCATGCCTTTCCCCAGACCTCCTGATTCAGAAACTTTGGGGTTGGGGCCAAGTAATCTTTTTTAATAAGCTCTCCATGTGATTCAGATGCATAGTAAAGTCTGAGAACCACTGGTCTTTAGTAACAGAATATATAGATACAGATGATGGTCAGGGAGTAAATATGGTCCTGGGAGCATGGGAAATTCTCTCTGGTTGCTTCTATTTTCTCAGGAACATAGGAAGAAAGGACATTAGCGGAGAGTGAGGATTAGGGAGAAGTTGTTGGAAATGTGACGGGACAGGAAAGGTTTGAAATGGTTATCTAGGAGAGTGGGAGAGTGAGCGATCCAGGGAATACAGGGTGAGTGTCTGGAAATATTAAGTACTCATATGAAGCTCTTGGTCACATGCCTACACTGAGACAGTCAATTTGTGTCTTTTTCTCCGGCCATGTCTATCTGGAGTTGATAGGATACAAGAGAAATCCACAGGAGGAAGAAATGAATAGAATGACTAGTATCTTATAAAGGCAGCTTTATAGGTAAATGCTGCTTTCCAGCATGGAAACTGTACTGTTTCCTGAAGACCAACTTACCTATTATTTTCGAGGTCCAAAAACAACTTGGTGAAAGAGGAGTGTCTGCAATCTTGCCATCATCTCCCAGTTGATGAGTCTTAGATGCTACATCTGGATAGTCAGGTGGCAAACTGGTCAGAGCAAAAGTGTGTCCCCACAGTGCCCAGAAAGGACGGTTTCTTCATTTTCTCTCCTGTGCACCATATTCTCCTTTTTGGACAAACTTATTTAAATAAAAGCCTGCCAGTCACGAAAGACCACATGGTGTATGATTCTATTTATGTGAAAGGTCCAGAATGGACAAACCCATAGAGACAGAAAGTTGATTCGTGGTTGATTGGGGCAGGGAGAAATGGAACAGGGGAGTGATAGTTAAAGGGTAAGGTGTTTCTTTTTGAGGTGATGAAAATGTTCTGAAATTGACTGTGGTGATGATTGCATGTATCTGTGAATATACTATAATCCACTGAAGTGTACACTTTATATGGGTAAATTATATGGTTATGAATTACATCGCAAGAAGGCTGTTTAAAAAAAAATTTGCACACCCACACATTTAATTACTTATTTTTATGGATGAACATCAAGAACTTGTTAATGAAAATTAACCAAATCATTTAAATCTATAACTCAATCCTTTTGCACCTATCTTTAAACAAGTAAAAGAGCTTCCTTCAAATGCTGAGAACTTTCTGATATGTTTTTTTTTTTAAATTCTAGTCTCTGATATGGAAAATAACTTCTGTGAGTTAAGCTATTTTTCCTTCTTAAAAAAAAGAGGAAAGTAAGAAGGAACACCATTTCCCACTCTGCAGTGAAAAAGTTGGACTCAAAGCTGCTATTAAATCGACTTTTCAAGGCTAGATCCTCTGACAGATCAAAACAAATGCTCTGGGAGTCTTAAGGTGATTCGGTCCTCTTTGCTTTCTAAGGGGCATATGCTGTGAAGAAAAATATTCGTTACTGCCTTCCATCAGCTTCATGGCTAAGCATTACCAGTGTCCTTTGTTTTGCATTATCTTCTTTGCTGTAAGCCAAGGGAAGCACACTCTTTTTTATACCATCGTTGAAATATGTAACTTGCTTCTGTTTTAAAGCATGCTGGCCCTTATTTACCACGTGTTCCTGCTGATTTAAAGTGACTCCTTAATCATTCACTTCGGCCAATTTGTCTTTGTGTAAGAGGAGTCCTAAGACCACATAGTCTTGTCTTCCAGTATCCAAAAATAAATTCGGAGGGTGACTGATCATTCACCCTCTATTTTTTGATAGATGTTTATGGAAGTTATTGGATACTCATTGAGCAGCAGAGGACTTTGCAGTCAGAGCATGAAGGAAGCACCGGGAGACCAAGTTAGCTTTTCAGCCAGTGGCTCTGTGACCTTGGACAAGCCATTTTAATTTTCCATTTCCACATCTAAAAATAAAGACTGGATCAAGCATCTCTGGGGTTCTTTCTAATTCTAACCTCTAGAAAAGGCAGTGAACACAGAGGTGAAAAGCTGGGCCAAGACAACCTGGTTGGAATTCTGGATTTGCTACTTACTAGTAACTTCATCCTAATTCTGTAGCATCGCCGTTTTCCCCAGTTACCTTCAGTCAAAAAAGAGGGTAAGAACCATACCCGCTGCCTAGCTACAGCCTGTTAAGTTACCACCACAGGGCTTCGATAAAGTAGAGGCTGTTGGTATTCATGGTAACCGTGTGTCTGCGCACAACTCAACACAAAAGCAACAGAGATGGCCCAGCGCACACTTCTAGTCCAGCATACGTGAGATTGTTAGCCATACAGTACAAAGCAACAGTTCAGAAAAGGCTCGGACAACACACAGGAGAACGTGAGTTTCAGGCAGCTGAGTTCAGGGCTGGGACGGCTGGCTGGGAGGAAACGTAAGCTGAAGCTGTCCTTGTTTGTTTGTTTCTTTCCTTCCTCCCCTCTGGCTCTACCAAGTTTACTTTGGTTCTGAAACCAGGCCCACCCAGGGGAGCTAAGCGAGCAGCAGACCCTTCAGCTTTTTCCTGTCTCGGAGCCTCAGACTGGCGGGACCCTCCACCCCGTTGGCTCTCAGGCGTCACTTGCATCGCTGGGTGCCCTTCTTAAGTTTTCCATCTTTCCCCAGATGATTTGCAGGCTCCAGTCTTGGGGCCTAAGCCTGCTTCCTAGAACGCTGCCTTTCACCTTCTCTTCCTCCCACTCTGCTCTGTTCAAAAACACACCTCTCCAACCCTGTGGTAAATAAATTAATACAAAGAGAGGGTTTTGTTTATTTGATCTCAGAAAGCTACTGACGTGGTTCTTCACGCAGTCAGTTCCGTGTCGGCGCCCTGGCTGGTTTGGAAGTATTGCTCTGGGTTTGAGATGCCAAGCCACATTAGCGCAGAGTGTCGGAGCCGGATGGACGGCCGCTGAATGTGGGGCTCAGCTCTAACAGCCCAGGCTTGGTCACGGCTGGGGAGACGGCCCCATTTGTGCCTGAGAGCGTACCTTCACTTGCTTGCTTCCTCCGTGTGTTCAACGCATTGTATAATTCACGTATGTCGGTTACGCAAAGTGCTTCATTCTTGGGGCAAATTAAGATGGAACGTTTCCCAATAAAAGTAACTGAAGTAGCCCACTGTTTTGATCAGGGGTCAGCAAACCACAGCCCGAGGATGAGTCCAGACCACTGCCCGTCTTCATAAATAAAGCTCTATTGGGCTATGCTCATTCACATATGCGTCATCTGTGGCTTTTTTCACACTACATGGTATGCTGGAGTAGTTGCAAAAGAGACTATTTGGCCCTCACAGCCTGAAATAGTTACTTTCTGGACCCATTCAGATCAGGTTTGCCAACCTCGGATTCAGATGTAGAGACACGAGATAGGATGGATTCGTTGAACATAGCAAAATAAATTACCTAGATTTTTTTCCTATGAAGCATGTATTTTATACAGATTTTATAAACATCCTTTTCATTTTTAAATTAAAACCAAAGATAATAATAGAAAAATCTTGATAAATTATGAAGGTCTCTTTATGAATGTTGAGGCCAGACTGGAAAGAGACTTTGGGTAGCATCTCATCTGATCTCATCATTGTGATGTGATGTGATGTGATGTGATGTGATGTGATGTGATGTGATGTGATGTGATGTGATGTGGGCCAGGAGTAAATGGTCGACAAAGAATTCTTGAGACATTTTGGGTGCAAAAGAGGTGCTGTTAGGGGCTCCTGGCTGGCTCAGTAATTAGAGCATGCAACTCTTAATCCCAGGGTCGTGAGTTCAAGCTCCACACTGGGCGAGGAGCATACTTTAAAAGAGGGGGAAAAGGTGTTTTTATTAAAGCATGAAGCAGAAAGAGTGCTGGGATTGTGTTGTGAAGAGTGATTGATTATATACTTTTAAGTTGGGAGAGGCAGAGATAAAGGAAGTTTCCAAAAGGATTTTTGTAGGTTAAAGAAGACTTCTAGGATCCTGGAGGTCTGGCTATTGTCTAGCTAAAGTTGCTTTTTGCCTCTAGCAAAGCATTGACAGTAAGACAGTTGTGAGTTCTGGAGCACCTGGGTGGCTCAGTCAGTTGAGCACCTGACTTCGGCTCAGGTCATGATGTTGCAGTCTGTGAGTTCAAGCCCCGCGCTGGGCTCTGTGCTGACAGCTCAGAGCCTGGAGCTTCCTGCAGATTCTGTGTCTCCTCCTCTCTCTGTCCCCATCCCTCCCCCCTGCTTCTCAAAAATAAATAAACATTAGGAAAAAAAACTTAAAAAAAAAAAAAAGACAGTTGTGAGTTCTTTGAGGAATGTGGTACTCTGCCTATGTCAAGTACTTGTCAATGGGCTGCAAGTTGCAAGGAAATTCAATTTTATCTACATTTCTTTTGCCTTTGTTCTCATCTATTTGATAAGCTGAAGAAACTGGAAACTAAAGATGGCTGTGCTTGAAGTCACATGACAAGTTATGGCTGTCACAACCCATAATCTGGGGCTTCTAGCTTCCTGCCCAGGGCTTTTGCCAGCCCTGTTAGGAAACAAACAGTCACTGAAAAGAGCTGTTTAGTGCTCCTATGAATTCAGATAACCAACCTCAGATGGGCCCTCAACATTGCCCCGAAGTCCTATTATGTGTCTCTCCATTCAACATACCCTTCCACTTTCTGTAATGGAGGTTTCAGACTTCATCTTCCAGAAACTTCCACCATCCCCGTCTTCCTTTGTTCTCATCCGAAAACTTCACTTCCTGCTCTAGAGAAAAATGAAATTTATCACAAACTTGAACTGTCCTGACACCAGACACATGAACCCACCTGTGTCTGTGCTCATCCTCCCTTGTGGTAGGAGACTTGCCCCTTCTCTGGATGGGATCCCACCCAAGAATTTCTATCAACCAACCCTTCTTTCTCTCTCTCCCCTCTTCTCTTCTCTCTCTCTTGTTCCCCACCTCTCATATATTGCACCTTTCTTAACAGTTTTTAAACTTATTCACATGTCCTATTTAAAAAGGGAGGGGGGTGTCTGGGTGGCTCAGTCAGTTAAGCATCCAACTTTGGCTCAGGTCAAGATCTCACAGTTGATAGGTTCGAGACCCACATAGGGCTCTGCGCAGCATGGAGCCTGTTTTGTATCCTCTGTCTCCCTCTCTGCCCCTACCTTGCCCAGTCTCAATCTCTCTCTCTCTCAAAAATAAACAAACATTAAAAAAATGTTTTAAAAGCCTATTACCCTGCAGATAACTCTCAATTATTTCTTCTCTCATCTGCAGCCAAACTTCTCAAAAGTGTCTTCAATGTGCACTGTCTCTAGGTCTTCATGTCCCATCTCTTCAACCTGATTGTGTGGTTTCAGGTTCCCTCTCACCAATCAAATAACACTCATTATGGTCATAGATGACCTTCATGTCTTTAAATCCAGTGAACGTTTTCCAGACCTCATCTTGACCTCCCAGCAGCATGCAATACCACTGATCACTCTCTCTTTCTGGACATGATACTCTTCCTTTAGATTCCTTGACACAAAACTCTCCGGGATTTCTCTGTATCTCACAGACCCTCCTGCCAGCTCACCCACTGCTCAGATTCCCTAATTCGCTCATCTTTTCCCCTGGACCTGGAGGAATATGAGAGCTCCTCAGAATGTTGATTGTAGATACTCCCCTTTTTGTTCTATTTGCGATGCTAAAGCATCTCATCCGTGTCAATGCCTTCAGTTGCCATTTATTTATACACAAATGCAGGCCTCCTCTGATTCTTTCAACACAAAGGGCCACAGTGATTTTTGACAGGCAAATCTAACCATTTCCACCTCCTCCACTTAAGAGACTTCAACCTATACTAACTTAGGATAAATGTAAAATTATGTCTGTGGCCTAAAACGCTCTGCCAGGCCAGCCTCCTGGCCAGCCTCCCCGGCCCCATCTCATCCCAGGCTCCCTACCCTTACTCTTCAGCCTGCACAAGTCTTCTGTTAGTCACCCCTTACATGGGCCAGGCTCCCTCCCGTCTCAGAGAATGAGGCTATTCACCCTCTATCGCTGTACTTGGGATTGCCCTTCTCTCCCCCTTCACCTGGGCAACTCCTACTCACCCTTTGGTCACATCCCTGTGGGCATTTCCAGGAATCTCATCCCACTCATTATTTCTTCAAGGAGATTCCCTTGACTAAGTCCAAGCCTGCATCTTAGCCTCTTATAACGCTTCACATAGCTATAATTTTACATTGAACTGCATAATTAACTTGGTTAATGTCTGTTCTCACCCAAAAAGCAGTAAGCACCATAAGGACACATACCATGTATTATTTTTTTTTTATACTGTGTGGCCTAGCAGTGGATAATCAGCGTAGGTACTCAATAAATACCTCATGAGAGAATACAGGGAGGAAGGAAAGGGTGGATAGATGGACAGTGATGACATCTTTGATCTTAGATATTGCACTTTAGCATAGGCCCCAGGCTGATGGGATGAAAAGTGTGCAAATTTTCCATTAACTAAGAGCAAAGGAAACATAACCACTTGACAACAATGGGTTCGCTCGAGTCACTGTCATGGTGGACACGTCCATACCACTTTTACACTCTTCCCAGGGACACACTATTCCTATGGGAATATAATAATAATAACAAGTGCAGTGTGTGTTTCTTAACTACCACAAATATTTCTAAAATGCAAACTTGTGGCTTCTGATTCATACATGTTGTTAGGGAGGAAAATCCAAGCTGTCACGGGCTCCTAAAAGCTCTGCATTCTTCTTCACTGTGATTCTACATGACTAATATCATTAGCCAACCACAGAAACTAAGCCATTGGTCATAGGAAAATAAAAATGGTGCGTGTGCTGGTTGTGTTTGGCACAAAGCCTTTGTTTGGGCGGATATGCATGCCAAGGATCCCTAGAATGAACTGCCTTATAGCATTCAGTCAGGTCCAAAGAACTGAGCCCTTACTGAAACAAATCAACACCCTATAGCAATCAACTGAATCCAAATTATTGAGCCTTTTCCTAGATGCCTAGGAGAGTGGAACACTTATGTTGATCCCTACACACTTAAGCACAGTCCTCTTCAACAGTTACTTTAGAAGGGAACATATTTATTTTAGTGGTACTGCCCTTACTCTGAATATTTTGGGACTGCCTTCAAGGCCAAGAGTATATTATTAAATATATCCTCAACCTTCTGAGAGTAAATGTGATTTTTAGAAAAATCCAAAGTTATGAAGAATCAAATCTGGTGAATAAAATCGGGGATCAAGCTGAGTAATAGCATTTGATCCAAATAAGATTTAAATCCAAAACTATACAGATTTTCTTATGTGAGGAATGAAAAAAATGGATCTAAAGAGCCAACTGGTTCTCAATGAGGAGTTTCCAGAAATATTTGAAGAAATGGAAAACACACATAGCTTCATCAGATGACAGGGCTTACAAGTTCTGATGTGTTTGTTTTAAAACTCAATCTCATCTCTTTAGAGATTTGAACTGGCCATACCCCAGGCCAGCCTTGGCCAGCAAGATGTGTTTTATTTGGACGATGTGCTGGTTTTCTTTAAAAATCAAGTCAAGATTAAAAAATCAAGAGATTTCAAGTACAAATTTGGATTTCTGATGTCCTCCGGAAAATCTGAAGATTTGGCAAAACTCTCCCCACAATACTACGTGCCGATCCCCTCCTGGATCCAAATACCTGCCTCCTTCTTTATAAAGAAAGAAAACAAACAGCCAGGCCTGCGTCCCTCACTGCCCTGGCCTTACTAATTATGATGCACCCCCACCCCCTCCACTGTTTATTGTTCTATAGGACATTTGTTTATTTAATTGCCCATGCCATCTCTCTCTAGATTGAAAGCTCTTGAGGGCAGGGATTTTTTTCCTGTGTTTGTTCTCGGCCGTATCCTCAGTGTCTGGGGCAGAGCTGGCTCTCAGGCCTATCTGCTGAGTGAATGAACAAACGTCTAGCCCCTGTGGGCACTCCATTTACAACTCCTCCTCTGCAGTCATACTTAGCAAACAAGATTTTAGGTATAAAATCAAGAGCATTTTTTTTACCATGTATACCTTTCATTTATGCCACTATGGTGTTGTAATTACTCTTCTTCACAACAATATTGTAAAATGTGCGATATCTCTGAACCTTCCCTCAAGTTTTTCTACCTTTCTATTGTATTTACTCCGTTGTGCTGTAGCATTTCATTCTTTTGAACACAAACTAAATTCTGTACATAAAATATAATAAAAAGACTGCAGTGAAGTCTCTCTCTCCAACCCCCATCCCTTAATTAAGGCAGCCAACAATGGTGCTCATTTCTTGGGTGTCCATGCATAGATATTCTTTGCATACACATTTATATATTCTTTTTGTATTCATAGATGTTTCATACTATAGACACCATTATGCACGTTGCTTTTCTCATTTAACAGTATTTTTTACAGTTTATTCAATGTCAATTCATAAGGGGTTCCATCATTTTTTTTTTTAACTTCTATCGCATTCTATTGGGTGACTATCAAATCTTTACTTACCTGGTCCCTGTTGATGGATATTTATGTTTTGCATGTGTCCTTTTATAAGTGTTTAAGATATGAGTGTTACAGGTGTTTAAAAAGTAACATTGTGGTAGTCTATATTTTGCACCACAATTAGAAAGTCTCCCTACTTAAAAGCTATAAAAGGAATCTCCCATGGATTTCTCTAAGACTTTCATTTGCTACGTTTAAATCTTTCATCTCCTTGGTATTTAACCAAGCTGCCTTATAAGGTATAAAGTATGAGTTATGGATTCGACATTGACTCTTTTCTTAGATGGTTTATTGGTTGCCCCATCTCCATGACTTGAATAAGTCAGCTTTATCATATTCTCGGTTTCCATACATAGTAAGGTCTACTTCTGAACTTCTGTCCTGTTGCATTAATCTATTATCTATTCATGCTATATTATCTATTCATCATCACTAATACCACATTGTTTTAAAGAGTTTTTTTTTTTTTTTTTAAGTGGGCTCCACATCCAGCGTGGAGGCCAGTGTGGGGCTTGAACTCACGATCCTGGGATCAAGACCTGAGCTGAGATGAACAGTCTGATGCTTAAACAACTGAACCACCCAAGCACCCCAATACTGCACTGTCTTAATCATAAATGCATTATACATTAATCATAGTATTTTTAATATACTATAGGGTACAAAACCCTATCATTTTGCACATATTTAATATTATGTCAAGATAATATTCATATATTCCTCCTTCCTTTTTTGAGGTTTTTGAGTTTTCAGGAACAAGCAGTGAATAATCCACACATGAAATCATCTGGATTTGGTACTTTCAGGGAAGGGTAGGGGAATTCTTTGACAGTGTTTAATTTTTTCCCATGATTATTAGTCTGCATGGACTTGACTTTTGTTTTGTTACTTTACATTTTTCAAGAAAATGAACTGATCAAGGTTCTCAACTTATTTGCAGAAAGACATTCTAAGTCATCTATTATAATTGTTCTCATCCTCAACATCCGTAACGAATTCTTTTTTCTATTCCTAATTTTGTGAACTTATTATTTCTCTCTTTTTCAAATTAGGTCAGCTGATACTTCATTTACTTATTGTCTTGTCTTTGTTTTTTCCTAGGAGTTAACTTTTGGATGTCTTTATTCATCAGTTCTGTTAAGATATTTTCTAACTCAATAAGCTTTCTGACTTCTTTCAGCTTCTCTTTGCTGTGTGTTCTTTTTCTAACACACTTAATGTTAAATACATGATGTATTTATGTTGGGGGTTTTTTTTCAACTTAATTGAGGTATGATTGATAAGTAAAAATTACATATATATGTTGTACATGATCTTTAAGGTGTACAATGTTATGACTATATATATATATATACACACACACACACAGTATGAAATGATTACCACAATCAAGTTAATTAACGTATCTATCACCTCATATGGTTATCATCTATGTGTGTATGTGTGTGTACAGTGAGAACACTTATGTTCCGTTCTCTTAGCAAATGTCAAGTATACAATATAGTATTATTAACTATAATTACCATGCTGTACATTAGAGCTCCAGAAATTATTTATCTTATAACTGAAAGTTTGTACCCACTGTGCAACATCTTCCCTGCTCCGCATTCTTTACCACTGGCAACCACCGTTCTACTCTCTGATTCTAATGAGTTTTTTAGATCCCACATATAAGTGAGATTTGCAATATTTGGCTTTCTATGTCTGGCTTATTTCATTTAACGTAATGTCTTTCAGGTATTATCCATGTTGTCACAAATGGCAAGATTTTCTCTTTTATGCTGAATACTATTCCATTGTGCACATGCCACATTCTCTTTGTTCATCTATTGATGGTCACTTAGGTTGTCTCCATATCTTGGCTATTGTAAATAATGCTGCAATAAACACTGGAGTGCAGATACTTCAAGATATCGATTCATTGGGGCAGTGGGGTGACTCAGTTGGTTAAGTGTCTGACTCAGCGCATCTGAACTCAAAGTTCCTGGGATCAAGCCCTGCATCGGGCTCCTTGCTGACAGTGCAGATTCTCTCAAGTGCAGCTTGAGATTCTCTCTCCCTCTCTCACTGCTCCTCCTTCTCCCTCTCTCTCTGTAAATAAGTATTAAAAAAGAAAAAAATGATATCAACTTCATAACCTTTGGATATATACTTAGAAGTGATATTACTGGATTATATGGCAGTTCTATTTTAAATTTTTTCAGGAAACTCCAAACTCTTTTCCATAATTGCTATACCAGTTTACATTCCCACCAACAGTGTACCAGGTTTCCTTTTTCTCCACATCCTCACCAGCATTTGTTACCTAGTTGTTTTTTTTTTAAATAACCATTCTTAAGAGCTGTGAGGTGGTATCTCATTGTGCTTTTGATTTGCATTTCTCTCATGATTAGTGATGCTGAGCATCTTTTCATGTACCTGTTGGTCGTTTGTATGCCTTCTTTGAAAAAATGTCTTTTAAATCTTCTGCCCATTTTTAAATTGGATTATTTGGGGGGTTTTTTGTTTTTTTTGTTTTGTTTTCTTTTTTGTTTTTGCTGTTGAGTTGTAGGAGTTCCTCATATATTTTGGATATTAACCCCTTATCAGATACATGGTTTACAAATATTTTCTCACATTCCATGGGTTTCCTTTCCATTTTGTTGATGGTTTCCTGAGCTGTACAGAAGATTTTTATTTTGATATAGTCCCACTTGTTGATTTTTGCTTTTGTTGCCTGTGGTTTTGCCGTCACATCCAAAAAATGATGGTCAAGATTAATGTCAAGGAGCTTCTCCCTATGTTTTCTCCTAGGAGTTTCCCAGGTTCAAGTCTTAACCCATTTCAGGCTAATTTTTGTGAATGATGTAAGGGCCCAATTTCATTCTTTTGCATATGGATATCCAGTTTTCCTAGCACCATTTATTGAAAAGACTGTCCTTTCGCCACTGTGTATTTTTGGCACCTTTGTCAAATTTTAGTTGACTATGTATGTGTGGGGTTATTTCTGAGCTCTCCATTCTATTCCATTAGTCAATTAAAAACTGTAAATGGATGGACGGACGGATGGATGGATGGATGCAGAAGTACCAAAATACTAAATTACAGGCCAGGATGATTAGTACCAGCTATTGTCCTGCCTGTCTGTCCAAACATGCTGCTCCTTACAGAAGAGACTGTTGTGTTCTATATTCCTTCAAAACTATTCACTGACGCACCCCAGGAGCCAGCTCTTAACATACTAAGCATTCCTCCTGAATGTGTACAGATTTCTTATTTACTTTATGATCCTGAGAAGGCATAACAGACATACCGGAGTCGGGAGCCAATCAGTCGATTTCATTATGCGATACCATGCTAATTTTGATTATTATGGCTTTGTAATGTACTTAGAAATCAGGAAACGCAATGCATTAGCTATTTGGAGTCGTTTGTGATTCCATATGAATTTTAGGATTTTTTTCCTATTTCTGTGAAAAATGCCATTGGAATTTTTATAGGGATTGCATTGAATCTACAGATGGCTTTGAGTAGTATGAACATTTTAACAATTTTAATTCTTCTGATCCATGAACATAGGATATCTTTCCACTTGTGTCTTCAACTTATTTCATGAATGTTTTAGCTTTCTGTGTAGAGCTCTCTCATCTCCTTTGGTTAAATTTATTCCTATTTTATTCTTTTGATAGTATTATAAACCACATTGCTTTCTTAACTCCTTTTTCAGGTAGTTGCTGTGAGTGTATAGAAATATAACAGATTTTTATATATTGCTTTGAATCCTGGAACTTACTGAATTCATTGATTAGTTTTAACAGGTTTGTTTTGTTTTGTTTTTTGGTGGAATCTTTTGGGTTGTCTATACATAAGATCATGTCATCTGCAAATATAAACAATTTAACTTCTTATTTTCCAATCTGGATGCCTTTTATTTCTTTTTCTTGCATAATGGCTCTGACTAGGATTTTCAGTACTGTATTAAATAGAAGTGGTGAGAATGGATACCATTGTCTTGTTCCTGATCTTAGAGGAAAAGCTTTCAGCTTTTCACCATTGACTGTTGACTATGATTTTAGCTATGAGCTAATCATACATGGCATTATGTTGAGATACATTCCTTTTTTACTAAGTTGTTGAGCGTTTTTAATTATAAAAAAATATTGAAATTTGCCACATGCTTTTTCTGACTGAATTGAGATGATCATATGATTTTGTTTCATTCCCTTAATGTGATATATCACATTTATTGACTTGCACGTTTCAAGCCATCCATACATCTCAGGGATAAATCCCATTTGGTCATAGCATATGATATTTTTAATGTGCTGTTGAATTCAACTTGCTAGTAGTTTGTCGAGAATTTTTGCATTCATGTTCATTGGGGATATAGGCCTGCAATTTTCTTTTCTTGTGGTGTCCTTGTCTGGCTTTGGTATCAGGGTAATGGCCTCATAAAATGAATTTTGGAGTATCCCCTCCCCTTCAATTCTTGGGACAATTTTCAAAGAATTAATATTAATTCTTGAAATATTTGGTATAATTCACCAGTGAAGCTCTCTGGTCCTGGGCTTTTCTTTATTGGGAGGTTTTTAAGCACTGCTTCAATCCCCTTACTCATTATTGATCTGTTCAGATTTTCTGTTCCTTTATGATCTAGTCTTGGTAGGTTGTAAGTATCTAAAAAAGTATTAGTTTCTTCTAAGCTACCCAATTCATTGGTATATAATTGTTTATAGTAGTCTCTTGTTATCCTTTGTCTTTCTGTGATATTAGGTACAATGTCTCTTTTTTCATTTATAACTTTGAGTCCTCTGTTTAATCTACTTAAAGTTCTGCCAATTTTGTTTATCTCGTCTAAAAATCAGTTCTTAGTTTTGTTGATTTTTCTATTGTCTTTTTATTCTCTACTTCATTTACTTCTGCTCTTTACTATTTCTTTCTTTCATGCTAACTTTGAACTTAGTTTTTTCTTTTTCTTTTTCCTTGACGCATAAAGTTAGGTTGTTTATTGAGATTTTTCCTTGTTCTTAATGTAGGCATTTATCACTCTAAACTTCTATCTCAGAACTGCTTTTGCTACAGGCTATAAGTTTTTGATATGTGTATTTCCATTTCTGCTTATCTCAGTGTACTTTTTTATTTCCCTTTTGGTTTCTTCTTTGACCGATTGGTTGTTCAGGAACATATTGTTTAACTTCCACATAGTTGAGAAATTTTCTTTCTTGATTTCTTGTCTGGGTGATCTATTCATTGATGAAAGTGGAGTAGTAAATTCCCCTATTACCATGTTACTGTTAATTTCTTCAATTCTGTTAAACTTGCTTTATATATTTAGGCATTCTGATGTGGGGTGCATATATATTTGCAATGATTATATCCTCTTGAATTATTTAGGGGAGGACTTTCTTGGTTTTCAATCATTTGCAGTTTTTCTTTTTGTATAGGTCTGTTTTTCTTTTTTAGATTTCTTTTTTAAAAAATTGTTTTCCTTTTAGGGAGAGGGAGAGCATGAACAGAGGACAGGGGCAGAGAGAGAGAGAGAGAGAGAGAGAGAATGAATCTTAAGCAGGCTCCACACCCAGCATGGAGCCTGATGTGCGGCTCAATCCCACAACGCTGGGATCATGACCTGAGCCAAAATCAAGAATAAGATGCTCAACCAACTGAGCCACCCTGGCGCCCCTCTTTTTTGCATTTCTAAGTTGATTGCAACTTAGAAACATTAATGGAACATTAATGGAAACATTAATGGACAATAATACAATAGACAATGGACAAAAAACAATAATGGAAACATTATTCTGTCTCTAGTATTTCTACTTATTTCGACTTTGGAGAAGATTCATCACCTAACAATGGTCACTTTTTTATAATTATAAAAACTTTATGCAGTTTTTAACTTCATGACTTTCAGTGCTATTATGTAAAGCCTAAAGATTCTTGATGGTTAGATTTTCTACCAAATAATTTGAAGGCAGATGGACACTGAAACATTGGACCAACAAGTGGTTAATACCATCCCCAGGTTATCAAAGCAAATCTCCAAACCAAAGACTTTTCAAGGGTAGGGAGTTGGTGACAGGTGTACTTGTGAGTAAGCCACAGACAAATGCATGTAATAAGACGCTTTATTAATTAGGAAACGTGGCATGAGGATATATGTGCTTGGTATTTTAATCCCTTCTTCCTGGAGTTTGATTCTTCTTGCTATGAATTTATGAGAAAGGGCAGCGATTGTGTCATGCGTATATATCCAGCAGCTAGTACAGCGCTCTGCCCTTGTCCTTGGTGAACACTTGGGAAGTAGTTGTGGATGGAAGCATGGATGGATGCATGCATGGATACAGAAGTACCAAAATACTAAATTACAGACCAGGATAATTAGTACCAGCATTTGTCCTGCCTGTCTGTCCAAACATGCCGCTGCTTATAGAAGAGACTGTTGTGTTCCATATTCCTTCAAAACTGCTCACTGACTCACCCCAGGAGCCAGCTCATAATATACAAGCATTCCTCCTGAATGTGTACAGATTTCTTATTTACTTTCTGATCCTGACTGAGAAGGCAAAACAGACACACCGGAGTCGGGAGCCTGTGGCCCTGGCCATTGTCTAGTTTCTGGGTCAGAGGTAAACAGCCTCTGCCGGAGAGACCCAGTCCCAAAGCAGAAAAGACAAGTTGTCCTTGTGATGAAGCAAAGTCACATTCCCCTGAGAGTTGAGCTCCTCATGTTGTCATGTGAAAATACTAGAGACCAAGTGTTAGTTAAAAATAACAGTTCTTTTAAAATATGTAGCAGCATGGGGGAAGACCAGAAAGAACATGTCAAAATATCAGTGGTTAACGCTAGGACAGGTTTTCATTTTTTTTTTTCTTCTTTATACTTTGTGTTTGCAAACATTTCCACGTGAAGAGGTATTATTCTTATGCTTAAGAAAAAAAGTTTAAGACATTTAATCCTTTGAAGTCTTCCACTCTAACTACCCTTCAGCTGGGGGGGGGGGTGGTTATAATTTCTCACACATGCTCAGTTCTTGGCTGGAAATAATAATTTCTCACCCTCAGCGGGAGCAGGGTTGAGTTCAGTCAATGCTGCCGGTTCCGGAACTACATTGTTGTGGGGGCACTGCACATACTGCCGGCATGGGCATGCTGCAAGGATGCCGTCGACATGCAACTGTCAGGGTACAGGCAGGAAAACAAAACCACACTAGGTAATTCAAACAGAAGGATCTGGTACAAGGAACTGGTTATTGCACTGGCACGGGAGCACCACAAGAGCAAGAAAAGAACACTGAAGTAACCCAGCTGCAAAAAGCAGTTGTCCCCCTAGATACAGGGTTACTAGGATCCCACTCAGAGGAGCAGTCCTGTGGAGCTGGAACTCAGAGTGCTAAGAAAGGGCTCCAACCAGCTGTTTCGAGAACCTCTGTGGAATACAAAGACACTGCTTCTGGAAACGCTAAAAGACATAGGAGGGTCCAGCCAATGGCCACTGCTGGCACATGCTCCCGGGCGTGGAGGGGCATGAAAAAGAAGGAAGTGCCTTCTCTCCTCTCACCTTCCACCCTCCCTCTAGTGCCTCCTATCGGCAGAATCAAATAGAACGTCCTCTGGCAAGGGACCATGAGAAAGAGTCAGACCATGAGAAAGAGTCCCAGCCTGGGAATCACAGAGCAGAGGATAGAAGGGTGAGTTCAGAGCTGAGGGGCAACTGGTAACCGACTGGCACTCAGCTTTTGGGTTGGAAAGTCTGCGGTTTTGCAAGGAGCACTCAGCCTGCTTTGTTCATTGAACTGTGCCAAACTTTCCCTTTGAACGACCGCTGATGTCCCATTTCCAGATATCTCTTTGCATTTCATGAAAAGCACCTTTCCTTTATTAAGGAGCTATTCATTGGCGACCCCTTTATAAACTTTTCTGGCAGCTGCAACATGGGACTGAGTGTGGTAGCATATGAGGGTTCAGGACTCAAGGGCAGTTCATTTATACACACTCTTACCCGGCTGGTGTACTTGCGAGGCTTATTCTCCTGAACTCAACCACAGAATAATAGGAACAATATCCTCAATCAAAAGGAGCAGCGATTATTAATAGAACTTCTAATTGTCTGAACAACCACGTAACCTTCACTGAACTCAGAAAACGTCTCACATCTACCAAGAAACGTCTGCCTGCCACTCTGGTAAAATGTATCTCACTGATGCTGTGCTGGGCATGTGAGAGAGATTCAGACTCATCACGAGGGAACTTTTCAAATCATTTGTGTCAACCCGTCCCAACCCTGTGTTCTATATATTACAATTTGAGCTACCTAATAATCGGAGCTAGAAATTTTATGTTTTTAAAAAATACCCCACGGGTGCAATGGTTACTTAGCTTTTGACTTCATAGGGAGCCCTAGTGACAATTTGTTGTCAGGACCTCCCATTTAGAAAAGATTTCAGCTCAAATTCTTCAAAAATGAACTTGGCTTAGGGGTCAGGGGGCATAACTTTGAGTCCTGACTTCCCCATAAGCCAGTATTTACCTTTAGACATTTAACATCGGAGCCTCAGCATCCTTGTTTGTAAAAGATATAAGAAAATGAGGGTTGTGAACACCAGATCACATAACCAATGGTAAAAAGGAGCTATGAATACATGTAAACGTTATTATTCTTGCAAAGGGCAGACAACTGTAACGGTTTATAGCATAAAGTCTGGATCTACAAGACCTGAGTCCAATTCCGGGCTCTCCATTTAAAAACCTTTATGACTTCGGGCAAAGGAGTCACATCTCTTTAGATCCCCTGACTGTAGAATAGGAATGGGACCACCTATATCGTAAATTGTTGAGAATAATAAAGGAGGCGGTATATATAGGATATATATGGGAAACTTCACAGAATGGCAAGCACATAGTAAGCACTCAATAAATGTTACACACTTTCACCGTTACTGCCTTTATTATTACCCTTACTTTTTAGGGAAGCATACACACATGTGCAGGTTTATGGTGATTCACATATTAACATGTTAACGTGAATATATGTTTTCTCTACCCAATTTCATTGAACACAAATAGAAACTATATTTGTTGTCAACTTCACTATAAAGCCCAGGCTCACGTTTGGTCTAGCTGGCCTTTGCATCGAAGCTAAGAAGAGCTCCTGATAACTTTTTGGTACACATTTCTGCATTTCATGCGGGATCTCATTATTTATCTGGTGTTTTAGAAACTGGCTGCTTTTTTTTTTTTTTTTTGAAATCTTTGTTTTCAAATCACTTGAATTTATTTCTCCTGAAAAATTATGTAATTCATTTCCATCTATGGCAGATAAAATCAACAATACAAGTTGATGACCAAGGCCCATGGTCTTTCATTTTCATATGAGAAAATGGATAGGCAAGTGGGTCTTGTTTACAATAAATCATGATTTTTCATCATTCTAGAGATGGTACAATCACACCCGTTAGAACTATTATTTTTAGACCAAATTGTGTTTTTGAGGGACAGTAGATGCGGCGAAAAATATTGATTTAAACGTTCTGTCACAGACAAAGCATTAGTTGAAGTCCCAACAGAGAAGACCCAAATGGTACTCATTAGTCATTTCAACACTGCTTAAAAGAGTCCGTTTTGCAAATGCTGCTGTCTCCACAGAAGTAGGTTACCCTCTCATCAAATCTTTTACAGTATCAGGCTAGAGAATGGAAATCCCATGCTTTCCTATGTTATCAACTACTTTGTTTTGTTTTGATTTTTTGATTTTAATTTTTTATTTTGAGAGAGAGACAGAAAGCAAGTGGGAGAGGGGTAGAGAGAGAAGGAGACAGAATCCCAAGCTTGCTCCGCACTGTCAGCACAGAGCCCGATGTGGGGCTCGAACTCACAAACTAAGATCGAGACCTGAGCCGAAATCAAGTCGGATGCCTAACCGACTGAGCCACCCAGGCACCCCTATTATCAACTACTTCGTAAAATAATTGTTGTGCCCTGACACATACTATGTCTAATACCATGCCCTTTTTATAAACTATGACCCTACATGGAGTAAATCAAGTTCTCAACAGACAACAATGACACTTAATGAACTCTCTACTCCCTTACCGCCTGCTGCCCATCTCAGCTACCTCAGGAAGAGACCACAGCTTAACATGCCAGCTCCTCTCTCATGGTGCAACAAAATAACCAGGACCCTATGCAGTTAAGTCCCTAGTAGCGGGTACTCAGTTCTCTAGAGTCTATAATTAACAAGGCAGAATAAGAACAACTCACATTTATTGAGCATTTACTATGGGTAAGGCACTGTCCTAAGCACTTTTCTTGTATGAACTCATTTAACCTCCATAACATTTCTTCATGAGACATACTGGCTTTTTCCTATAGGACAAACGTACAAATGATACTAAAACAAGCTGATGTAGATATTCTGTCCAAGCACCCAGGTTGCATGGTCAGCATGATTTTAGCCCAATCACCCACACTTTGTACAACCCACATTCTGGAGGACCCTCAGTTCACAGCTGGATATTGACCAGGAACACTGGCATGACCCCCATCACAAGGATGGTGTAATGATTTGCAGAGCATCTTTGTTTTGGAGAGTTGGGTTTTTTTGGTTAGTCTCTCTCCCACACGCTTCCATGGCCCTTTGCACTTCCGCTAGAGTACCAAATACAACATCCTCTAATTAATATTGCTATGTTCTGTCATCTCTACTGGGCGGTGCTAGCAGAGGGAACAAGAAGGGCTTAGTCATCCCTGTGCCCATCAGCTGGCACCCAGCTGAGTGATGTGCATATGGCGGGTGGAAAGCAATATGTCTCAGCAATCAAGAACACTGGCTCTGGGTTGCATCCCAACTCCTCTCACCACCCGGGAGATACAGGGTGAGTTTCTCTGTCCCTCTAGCCCTCTGTTTCATCAATGAGCAGAAAACACCTATGAGCGTCTCTTCCTTTGAACAGTTTGCCTATTGATGAGATATTGGCTGTGTGCTTAGGAATTTCCTGGAGACACAG
The DNA here is from genome assembly GCF_018350215.1 of Panthera leo. Lineage (NCBI taxonomy): Eukaryota > Metazoa > Chordata > Mammalia > Carnivora > Felidae > Panthera > Panthera leo. Next base: position 140,259,026 of record NC_056687.1, on the reverse strand, counting down.
TAGTCCCCAAGAATCTTCCTATGTCACAGCGTTGCTCCCATCTGAGGGACTGCCTAGTGAAACGGTTAAAGCCAGAACCCTGAGCAGAAGGAAGGTTTCCCCTTTCATAGGCTAACAAGGTGTGCTTTTGAGCTCCCTGGGGGAGGGAGAATGGTCTTCAATGAGCTGTTGGTACCCACGATTTAAATCGTAACGTGCTGTCATTGTTCCATACATGTTACTAGATAACCAGGATGTCAGCGAGTTGAAGGAAGGTTCGTAAGACTGCCAGCCAAGCAGCATCTCAGTTCACAGCTGAAGAAAAATAGAACTCTGATGTGTGGCACAACTGGCCATCAGTAGATGGTAAATGTCACCATGGCTAGAGTTTTTCTTGGCATTATAAGTTCAAGAGTGTCAAATCTATACAAAGCTGTGTTTCACACAAAGTGGCTGCTTGTTTTCCAAAACTACTGGTCCCCAAAAAAAGACCAGAATTTGGATAGGTGTGGAAGTTATTAAGGGAAAGGCACTTAACCCCAATAAACCACTCTTGAGTTAAACCTTGATCAAAAATGTCGTTATGTTTCTTTAATAATAGATCTCTCAGGCAGCAAATGAGGGCTAAAGAAGCCTCTCCCAGCTCCGATTCCAAACCCAGAGAAATTCCAACCCAGAGAAACCCCAGGTGACTGATAAGAAATAATAATGGCCTATTTAGATTTAGATTTGACACTGTATGATGCTTCAGTTAAGTGTACATTTTTGACAGTTTTATTGAGACATAATTCACACAACAAACTTCACCACCCACTGAAAGTGTACAATTCGGTGGATTTTGGTATTTTTACAGAATTGTGCAGCGATCACCCTAATCTCATCTTAGGGCATCTCCATCACCCATCACTTGTTCCCATTAGCAATCATTCCCATCCCTGCAACACCTGCCACACACCCCCACTGCCCAGCTCTAGATAACTATTCATCCGCTTTCTATCTGTGTGATTTTTTTTTTAACCTAGACATCGCCTGGCAGTCCCTTCCCTTGACTTATAATTAGAATCAAATGATAAGTGTTCCCTCAAAATCTGTCATTTTTGAGAAAATTCATTTTCTTCATGCATCACTGAGCCTTCCCTCCTTCATTCAGCCCCCGTCTCTGCCACCACCTACAGAGGAGAAAATCGTTCTTCATTACACATGTATCCAGGGCCTGCAGTGTGCCACACGCTGTCTGAGTACTTGGGGAAATCGGTGAACAAGACAAAGACCCCTGGCCTCAAGGAGCTGACCTCCTAGCACAGGGAGACAGAATAATAAGCACCCACAAGAAAAAAAGAAGCGAACTGTGCCGTGTGGTAAGACAGGCTACCTACTGTGGGAAAAGCAAGAGTGGAGCAGGACAAGGGGATTGGGAAGGCAGTGCACAGGGACGGGGAAGATTACAGCAGGGACTGGAGTGGCCAAGGTAGGCATCCTGAGAAGTTAAGGTTTGCAAGACTTCGTGGGAGTGAAGGAGGGACCTGAGCAGGTGTCCAGGGGATCGGCATTTCGGGCAGAGGAACAATCCCAGTGCAAAGGCTTTCTGGTGGGGGCATGGATAACAGGTTCCAGGAACAACAAGGAGGTTGATGAAGCCGAGATAGGGAGGGAAGTAGGAGACCACGACAGAGAGGCAAATGGGGTAGATTATGGGCGCTACAGTGGGGTTCTGAGCACAGAGCTCGCCCGCTGACATATTCTCAAGGGACCACTCTGACTGCCATGTTGAGAGGCAATCCAAAGAAAGCAAGAGCAGAACAGGGAGGCCTCCCAGACACTATTTCAGAGGCCACTTTAGAGCAGTGGTTCTCAACCTTGGCTGCACATCTGAACCACCCCCGGGCAGCTTTACAAAGCTGAGGCCTGAGTTACAACACTAATTGGTTTAGGATTCAGCCTGGGCACCAGGACTTTGCAAAGCCACCCAGGTGATTCGATACACGGCTCAGGTTGACCATTAGGGTTTTAGGAGTGCTAAGCAGTCTCACGGGTTCAACTTTGCAGCCGGGAAACAAAAACCCTCAACTGGCCCTGGCCACTACTGGCAAAGCTGTGCTGAGAGGGGACCAGAGAGCTCACTGCGACAGGAGGGCCAGAACTGGAACAGCAGACAGCGTGCAGACCAGGATGAGGCCGCAGGAAGCCCACCTGGACCCATCAGTCCCATTCTTCGACTGGATCCAAACACGAGCCTGAATGTGAGACCTGGGCTTTCTCCCTGCACTTGACAGAGGGCTTACTGTCACCTATCAGGGCAGAATAGAAGGATAGTGCTCGAACCTCAGGAAGTGAGTATGTGATTCACTCCACAAGCATATTTTGAGAATTACCATTACAGTGTTCCAGGCATTGTGCAAGGGGCAGCTGATAAAAAGATAAGGTCTAACCATCCTTGCCCAAGCCAAATTGCTCAAAGTGAATGCCATATAATCTTTCAAAATGTGTTATTTGTGGGAAGCCTTTAAATAAGCAGAGGGAGGACTCCTCCTCGGTTGCATATCTGAGCTGTTGGCATTTCTAATTCAGAGGGATGAATAGAACATTATTGTGTTGCATCGGCACAAGTACAGCAGGAAAAAAAGATGCCTGGAGCCGTGAGCTGAGCATGAATCAGCAATCCCATTCTATTGTTCAGAAAATAATCACAATGCTGGGAGTATGGAATTTAACAATCATGCAGACATGCCCTCCCCCCCCCCCCCCCTCCCCAGCAGGAAACTGACTGGCTAAAACATGGCATCTTGTTTTTGGCTTCCTGAGCTGAAAGGAATGTAAAAATCTTGGGAGAGAATTTAGGGAAAGTTGATTTATAAATATGGAAAATACAGCCCATAAGAAACACGAGATGATTTAGATGCAGCGTTGGCTTCCTCTCGGGGGTGGCACGCCAAGGGAGTGTTTATTCACTCTTATGATCAGGAAGTGAGCTGCCCTAGCTTCGGTAGCTAACAAATGCTTCTGGAGGGTGTGCTATGTGCCGATCCCTGGGTCAGCTGGTAGGGAGAGGAAGGAGAGTGGGCTCTCCCTCTTAACTTCTAATCTGGGGTCGTGGGGAGGGAGGTACAGAGATTCTGTAAAGCAGGGAGTGATTCTTAAACCCCTGCATGCACCAGATTCATCACCTGCAGGACCTGTTAAAACAAGACTGCTGGCCCCACCCTCAGAGTTTCGGATTCAGGAAGTCTGGGGTAAAGCCTGAGCATCTACAGTCTCATGAGTTCCCAGGTGATGCTGAGGCTGCCGATCTGGAAGCCACACTTTGAGAACCTAAGGAAACAAGCACATGGGCCGAGAGAAGAGGGGGAGTGTGGGTTGAGTGCAGAAGCCCTACCCGTAAGGTGCAATTTGTTCCCACTCGTTGAATGTGTCCTCTAGTACGTAGCTGATGGGTTTTGATTAGCGGGGTGCTTTGGATAAACCACACCGGCCGTGATGTTGCCACCACTGGGAAGGGAGGCAAGAGGCACGGGTAGAGAGTTCCCTGCGGGCCTGTGAAGTCAAACAGGACATACTGCAGCAGGGGTGCGTCTGTGACTCCTAATCAACGAGCATGCATGTGAGTTCACAGCAGCAGGCAAATGGCTACAGGAGTAAGAGGGTGACAGTAGGGTGGGCTCCCACCACGGCTGTGCTCATACTCAAGCCCTTCTTTTCTGAGCAGAAATTCTCAGCAGAATCAGCCGGGAAGCCTCGTCTAGGTACACACGCCTGGGCCCAGCCACGGAGACGGCGAGCAAGGCTTCTCAGCCGACTCTGCGGTGAATCCCCTTCTTGAGATTAAGAACCACTTCCCCTGCAGCCTCCAAGCCTGTGCATACTTCCTGTCCTTAACGTAAGCAAGAGGACAAAGCCAACCTCTTTGGAAAGCTCCTTCATATACCAGGTCTTGTCGCCACTTTATTACTACAAGCCTTGAGTGTCTCTGATTCAAGGGCGCCCACTTACAACGCAAGTAGCCTCCACAGACAGTAACTCTCTACCCTCAGAGCTGGGTGCCTTGGTAAGCACCTGTCACTGGTAGTGCTCTAGACAAGGCTGACTGTGCGGTCAGGAATGGAGAAGTGGGGTTGCCTGCCCACTGTCCGTGCAGCCTCCCAAGGTAGCACCTCGATTTCTCTCACATGTTCCCAAACGGTGTAGGCTGGGGGCACCCAACGTGCGATCCCTGGATAGTATAGTCAGATCACCTGGGAACTTGTTAGAAATGCAGACCCTCAGACCCACACCCAAGACTGGCTAAGTCAGAAATTTTGGGGGTGGAGCCCAGCGATCCATTTTGAGAAGCCCTCCAGGTGCTCCCCAAAGTCTGAGAACCACTAGTTTCGTTCGTATGTAGCTTCACCGACACGTGTAACTCAGAAACAGAACAGGATGGAAAAGCAGGCAGCCTGCCATCTATAGATCTATTGAGATACGCAGACAACTGTTCCAACATGTTTAACATTTCATGCCCATCTGTCAGATTTTCACCTAAGGACTTAGGACCTGGCCAGCTTCTCAGCTACCTTTGGCATCCCTCTAATTCCCAGTGAAAATGTGACTTATTTCATTGCCCTTCTTAAATGATACAAGGGCTGTGTTCTTTCACTTTTTAGAGTGACCTCCCCTCATCATAACCTCCCCTATGACAGGGGCTCGGGAAACACTATCGTTGGTCAGATCTTATTTATTCCCAGCTCTGGCTTAAATCCTGCAAAGGCTTCACCCTAGGTCTCATTCTCTTCTTCTCTACTCCGCGATAGTAAGCCAGACTGACCTGCTTAGCAGCATTAAAATGAAAGGTCAAATTACGTGGCCATGGTCTCACAAAGAGTGAGGGGTAAAAAGGGATCATATAAACCACAGCCTTGAACTTTTCACTGATTCCTGAAACTGTTACCACCAGGGTTCCCAAACTGTACCAAGGCATCCTGGGAGTGCTAGGACAGACCTATGGTCCTACACAACGGGATATCTTGAATTTTCAAGGGAAACACAGCCACAACCATGCAAATAGTACTAATTAGGGTGGACCTAATTACTTATAAATACAATAAAACTTTCTATGTTTTGACCTGGGGTCATGATGAAAAAAATTACCAAAACACTGAAGGTGCCACGAACTGAGAAAGTTGGAATCTATGTCCTAGAGTCACTGACTCCAGGAGGAGGTGTATTCAGACTCTACCCTTTCTGGTCAGAATCATACATTTGAGCCAGCACATTTAAGGAGATGTACCTTCTACATGTAACTTAAATATCAGGGAATAAAAAACGTAAGAAAAGTATAACTACTTGGAATCTCTCCGGGGCTTTTCTTTCTTACCTTCCTACCTAGATCTGCCCATTTTAATTCAATCCTTAACTAGGGTTTCTGTAGTTTTTTTGAAATACAAACCTAAATGAATTTCTCATTCAGTGCCTTAGCCCTTCCTTTATGACTTGAGCATCATGGATTAGTTCTTACAGATTTGAACTAATAATCGCTCTTGTGCATTCCTGAAAATCCCCTTTAAAACAGATTGTTAAAGACAAAATCCAGCCGTGTGTGTCCTATACTATGTGCATGACACCTCACAAGAAACCATTGACTTTACCAATAAAGTTACCCAAAAAGACCTTCATGGAGTCGTATCAAACAAGAAGAACCCAACGAAGGGGAGAATGAAGACAATATAAGTTTATGAAGTATATTTCTGTAGGAACTTTGTAATGTAGTTCCCCTCCCCCTCCATTTGGCAATTTAAGAAGTAGTCAACAGGGGCCCCTGGGTGACTCAGTCGCTTAAGCGTTGGACTTCAGCTCAAGTCATGATCTCACAGGTATCAAGCCCCACGTCGGGCTCCGTGCAGACAGCTTGGAGCCTGGAGCCTGGAGCCTGGAGCCTGCTTCAGATTCTGTGTGTCCCTCTCTCTCTCTGCCCACCCCCCCCCCCAACCCACACACACTCACTCTTTCTCAAAAACAAACATTAAAAATGTTTTTTAAAAAGTAATAAACAGTTTATAATGGTATTTGTTAGGAGAATTTTGTTCTCATCTTCAAAGAATTCTACAGGCAAATCCATCTTCATAATACCCCCTTAGGGAAGATGGTTCTTCTTTCTTATTTGAGAGAGAGAGAGAGAGGGGGGGGGGGGAGGGAGAGAATCTTAGGCAGGTTCCATGCTCAGCGCTGAGCCCAATACAGGGCTCGATCCCACGCCCTGGAATCACGACCTGAGCTGAAATAAAGAGTCGGACAGATGCTCAATCGACTGAGCCACCCAGGCAGCCCTAGAAGATGGTTCTTTTTCCCTGGGTGTTAAACACATGCAGAGAGCTCACTGCAGACTCCAGAGACAGAGCGTGAGCTCTGTCTGTGTAATGCCATCCCCCTGGGGTGTAGATGCTCCCTGTGTCAAAAGCTATCCAACATGGGGGGGGGGGGGGGGTGGGGAGGGGAAAGGAAGTGGGTTCTTGTTTGATGTTGTTGTCTTATTCATCATCAAACACTTTTAAGAAATCAATAATATCGTTTGCTTCAGTCCTAATGTTTTATTTTCACATTCTCGTTTGTTGTTTTTCATGCATGTGTCTCAGTGAGTCACCTAACCACAATTACATATTCGAGCATCTGGCGGTTCTGCATGGTACCCTCATTCCCCTGGAGCTATTTAATCCCCCTGCTGTGAGGAGTTTGTTTCCAGCCCCCTCAACACACACACAGGCGTGCACACGTACTTTATTTTCCTTGGCACAGGGAAGCGACCCCACTCTCCACCAGGTGTCAGTAGAGGCAGTTTTAACGGCTTGCTTTGGCCAACAGTGTCTCTGTTGAAGTTGTTTCTCCTGCTGTGTCAGACGTTTCCTCAAACCACCCGTCTGCCTCCTCCTAAGAGACTAGCTTCCATTCTTAGAAGCGTTCGGAGAGGATGGTCTGCCTGCAGAGAAAGGTAGCTTAGAGGAAAGTGCTCTGTAACCATAGCAGGCAGTCAGGTTGATTCTCATAAAACTTTTACTGGCGGGTTTCTTCTTGGTGACTTTTCTATCACTACATTATGTGGTTACAAATTGTTCCAAGTTCCATTCAGGGGGACAATAAAGTAAATACAGCAGATGGTTTGAGATTCACAGGGGGCTTTTCTGTTTGTTTTAAAGCCCAGTCTGACCCCAAGAACCCCACTCCTATCACTGCCAACCCAGACCTCAAAGCAGAAACGGGATTTTACTCAGGCTGTGGCCCCAGAACCTAGCCACAAGGAGGGAAGAATATTACCATGCGTCACATTCCATTGTGAGGTGGATGACCTTGTCCCCACACTGAGAACATTGACTCTTGACTTTGAACATCCCCTGTGTCATTCTGTGGGTAAGTGGCAGGGCCCACATGCTTTCCATGCATGGGGACTTTGAGAGAGAAGGAGAAAGAGAGTAGAAGAGGAAGAGAGGGGGGCAAGGATTTGGCAAGGACACAGGTTAAAATGAAGAGCAGAAATGAGCCTCACGACGATTACTGGATTTGAATGAAAAGGGGTCGGTGGGGTGGAAACAAAGGCTAATTATTTTACCAAGAACAACAACAAAATCAGCCACAGCAAATCAAGCTCAGTCACAGATCCTGGTTGTATTGCCTCACTCCCCAAAGGCAAAACAGGGCTACTGCTGAAAGTCTCAAGCAGAAGTTAGAGCTTTAGCCATTCAACAGTCATTTGCTGATGTTTCCTGTGTGGAGCCCTAGTTGCCCACCATATCCAGCAGAGGAATCTGACCCTGCCTTCTGCACCTAGAGGTGATCCACTCAGACGAACATCTGGGCTAGAGCACAAGGGCGAGCTTCTACCGGTTTTCCACATCTTTATCACAGCCTTGTGTTCCTTTTTAACTAGCCCCATTCCCGGTCTAACAGTGCTGGCTTTTTAAATTATTTCCTCTTACTGATTTTTTATTTTTTTTTTTTAACATAACACTACCCGATAGGGTTAGCTTTACCAAGTGGAAAAAGTGGATCACAGCATGGTATGATTTGAATACACCTTGCCTCTGTTCTCTTCTATTTCAGTTTTTATTACTATAATCATAAATTTGACCATTATATATTCACTTCATTGGATACGAAGATTTACTATTAAAATGCAAAGACCTCAAGACAGTTAGGAAGTTATAGAACTAGGGACAAATTCACCTGGGTACGCAACCTTCATTGTTCTCGAATTTAAATGTATGTGAAAGGTAACCTTGAGAGGGAAAAAAAAATCCCCAAAACTAAAATTAAGTCTGCAAAGAGGAGAATGGCAGGTAGGAGAGAGGAGAAATTTCACCTCCATTTTATCTTGGTGATGATGGGGTCTAGGGAGGTGGACTTCTGTGTTATTAGGAGTCTTTTTACCACCTCACAGTATCTCAAAGTAAACGCCAGATAATAGGTCCAATTTCCCACGTCTTAGAGATGACTGGGCCTGGCCAGGAGATGAGAAGACCATAAGAATGGTGACTACAATAATGACAAAGCCTACCAATACCTTATGCTGATGTCTTACTTTTAAATCTACAAAGCATTTTCAAATCCCCTCGGTCCTCATCATAACCCTGAAGGGTAGGAATTGTGACAGCATTTTACAAATGAGACTCAGAGAGGTGAGGCGCCTATCTGAGATGGCCTACTGAGTTGAGACTCTGAACCATCTAGAATGATGCCAGGTCCTGGAGTCCTTCCTCTATACCTGGTCTTGAAGTTGTTCTTAAAAATGTTTCCCAAATGTCAGAGTCCAAGTTTTGATGGAAATGGGCCCTTGCCCACGAGGGGAAGGAGACAGAAGGGGAAACTCCAGGAGAGAGAGGATGTTCGAAGTGGGGGGTACAAGGCACCTGATGGAGATCCACAACCTCACTGCCCTCCTTGCACGAGGTGCGGCCCACTTTCAAGGGCAGCCATTTGCCCTCACCCGGATGTGTTTCCAGATGCCAGAGACAGAGTAGTGGTAAGGCCAAAGTGCAGACAGAACCCCTAGCTCCATCCCATAAACTCCAGCAGTGCACAATGCCCCACAATACCAACTAAACTTAGTCAAAACAGCTTCTTGCTATGTAAACACAACTTTAAGGCACATCCCCAAGCATTGCCCTCCGCTCTTATTGCCATGACCTCTAAAACCCTTTTGTTTAGGAAGAGTAGATTACCTATGTCCGTTCGATGCCAGGTGAGAGGGTGGGTCTGTCCTCCTTTGAGAGCCTTCTTGATGTTAATGGTCTCAGCTTAAGAGCCTATGGCAACCTAACACTTGGACATCTGATCTTTTAAACTGAATCAAGAGATTGGCTTATGAAGGTTAGCCCCAACCCACCCCAGCCCACCCCCCAGCACACTCATGGCTTCCTCGGGCTGCCCATGAAGTACCTATTCAAGTGTTAGCACATAAGCCCTGTGTATCTTACGGTTCTGATGCATCAGGATGCATGATACTCTGGTACCCTTGATGTAAAGACATGAGGGGGATATGGCATTTCATGTTAATTTATGTAAAGGCTATATAAGCAATGACTCACTGGGTCCATATGGGAAGATTTTTCAAGGGGCGATTTTTACAGTTGTCCCTTCAATGTTGTAGTTTCTAGTAGGGGAAAGGAAGGACAAAGAGGTGTGCGATCTGGGGAAATGCACTGGAGTTTTACAAGATCGAAGTAGGGGTGTTCTCTCTGACCCTACTCTACCTTGAACACTAAGACAGGAAAATAGCAATGATCCCGCACAAAGAGGTGCCACCAAAGGGGTTAGCCTCCTGAGGATTCGTCCTCCACACTGCAGCAGAGTTATCTCTCTCAAATTGGGTGGGTCCTCTTCTTAAAGACCTTCCCTAGCTTCCTATTTTCCATAGGATAAAGTCTGAAGTCCACAGCAAACCTTTCAAGACCCTTCACCATGTGGCCCCAAACTACATTTGCAGCTTCATTCTTGGCCATGTTCTTTCTTCTCCCATCCCAAATCACATACCCTGTCACAAGATGCTATATATACCTTTTGTTCTTTTGTTGTTCATGAGCCATACTGTTTTTATTCTCCAACTGGAAAATATCCTCATTTTTCAAAGTCAAGCTCAAATATCACCGTGGGTCCTCCTCATACAGATAAAATTAATCCCACTCTCCTCAGTGCCTCAAAAGAGATCTCTTATCCCTCCAGTCAATTCTTCTGCCCAGAAGGTACAAGTTGTTCATCACCTAAGCCCCCTAGGGGCAGACAACATGCATAATTCATCTCAAATGATCCAGAGTTGCAATGGAGGCTGATGGCTTAACTAGAGTGGCCCCAGACCTTGCATTGGAGGATTCTTCTTTAGCCTCCAGCCTTGCTTCTCCAAAACTTACCTTCCTTCTACCCACAAAGGGATCTACTGCTTGTAGGTCCTGTTCTTTTTTGCCACTGACCAAAAATAGCTTGCACATCCCTTTTTCATTTTTTTCAATAGATTGTATCTATATCAATTTGTGTTTTTTTCCATCAGCTTTTGCATTTTGACAGTGATCAGAACCTGCAGCCAAAGCTTAATATGGCACCCACAGATTTAGTGTGTGTGTGTGCGGGGGTGGGAGGGTGTCTGTGAATCCCCTTCTATCCATCTTTCAAGGGGAGAGGCCTGTAACTTCCATTATATTCTTTGAGGAGACTGGACCGCCCCCCCGCCCCGAAACAGTTGAGATCCACTGAGGTAAAGGCATAAAGCGTTAGAGAAGAATTTTAAGGGGAAGCATGGAGCAGGGCTTTAACATGTCCCCAGAACCATATCACACACCTGGCACCTGCTTTCTTGCAGGATAAAGACCCTGGTCTTCTCAGGAGAGGCTTAATCTATCCTGAGAACAAAATGCAGCCCAAGGTCTGGAGATGGTGCACTGCTTGGAAATGTGCATCTTCTTCCACCTAAGGTCACCCACAGCATCTCTCCAGCCATCCTGTCCACTGACACGCTTAACTCCACATGACAGCTCCTCAGATGTTCAAAGACCTTTATCTAACCTTCATGTGACTGCTCCCTTTTCTAGGTTCCCTTCAACAGTTCCTTAAGACGTGGTTTCCATCAACCTGGACATTCTACATGAGTCTTTCTCTTAAAATGTAGCAGTCCAAACATGGCCTGGCTTGTCCTATAGGCCATGCTTCCATCCACACACTCAAGATGGTCTTTGAGTTCACGGTGGGATGCATAGAGCCCAGTATCTCCCAGAGTCCCTAGACCTACTTCCTACATGTTTGTCATAATTCCTTTTACTTTCCAGTTTCTGAGAACTCAATAAATTTCTCCATCATTTGTATTTTTTTTTTAATATAAATGTATTTTTCAGTGCTTTGGAGGTGAATGCCCACTTTTCCATTCTTCCATGGGGAATAGGTTTTCCCTAAGGGACATGGCATTGGACTGAGAATAAGTGGGCAGAAAAAGGCACGGCCCTGAGTGATTTTCCACACTGCCTCTTGGCACACCACACATCTGACTTATACATTTAGCTGCTCCTGGCCAGTGGGCTCCACCTTCCCAGCCAGCTTGTTAAATGGATTGTAAAGCCCTTGAGAGCCAAGAGCCTTCTAGTCTTAACCTATTTGTATCCCTAATGTTTGCTCATATCACATTCATCACAGTGTCTTATTATTTCTGCTTCCTTAATGTCACTTGAGTCCCTCATCCTCTGCTGCCACCCCCCTAGTTCTGGCCACCTTCATCTCTCCCCTCCACCTGCCATAGCCCTCTGACTGGTCTGCTTTGACTCAGTTGCTGTGAAGCTTTAAAAACTCAAGTTGGCTAGGGGCGCCTGGGTGGCTCAGGCAGTTAAGCAGCTGACTCTTGGTTTTGGCTCAAGTCATGATCTCACGGTTCATGGGTTTGAGTTCCACATCAGGCTCTGTGCCATCAGCACAATCTAAGGAAATCTAAGGTATAGGTCCCATGCGAGTGTGCTTTCTCTCTCTCAAAAATAAATATTAAGAAAAACCCAAGCTGGATAGTAACACTCCCCCACTTAAACCTGCGTAATTTAAAAGAGTTACCCAAAGTAGTCCCTGTGCCTCAAGCACAAGCATGAAAACAAAGCATTAAATCATGACCTAAGGTGAGACCTCTTAAAAACAAGACCCTTTAGGTCCAGAGTCCCCTCCATTAAGCCTTCCAGATAGCCCCAGGTAGAAGTGACCTCTGCTTCCTTTGTGTCCCAGTCAGCTCTGAAGAGACACTTAAGGGGAAACCCGCATCCACTTTTGCATTATTCTCTCCCTGTTGGATAAGAAACCCCTTATGGAGAGGCCAAGGTGTTGTCTTTGGGCAAAGCCTGGGGGACTGCCTGAGCAGAGTAGGCCCTCAATCAAGGCTTCTGGACTGACCAACCGAACAAATGAATGATTCACGTAAAAGGAATGTTCTTCATTCAAGTAGCACTCGCCTAGGTGTGTCTAAACTGAATGTCATTCTCCCCTCTGTTGGTGTGAGAGGACCTTCAACTTTGAGACCCTCAGGACACAAACCCTCACAGTCTAACTGAAGACTCTTCCCTCCCCTGTGAGTGGTGGGACTTGTTTAATGAATGATACAGACTGTGACTCAGCCCCTCCTGGACAGAGAGCAGCTTGCCAGTCCTTCATTAGCTACGCCTTCTCCCACACAGCACCACCTGACCTTCCTCCTCACTCACCTGCTCATAACACTCCTCACCAAGTTTGTTTTCCTTCCTGACAACAACAACAAAAAAACAAAACAAAAAAACCCGCAGCTTTCTTTATTCTTAAGTTCTTTGGACTTCGTTTTTTCCTTTGACCCCATGACCAGCTGGTGAGCCCCAGGCTCTCGGAGACCTTCCGTGTGTCCACTCAAGTACAGGGCACTCCGCTGACCCCACGCTATAGCATAGGACTGCCAGGAAAGGAGGCCCTGGACACCCTCTACTCTAGAGGGTTCTTAGACTTTCCTGCAATTACATTGTAAGACTCTAGAGGTCACTGAAGGAAAATAGCACTAAACATCACCATATGCCGAAGTACTATAGTAACTCTAGCATACTATTCACGCTATAGTAATGGCAATCGTATAGTAATGGTAATACTAAAAGAAAACAGTACTAAGTATGAAAATGAGTACTAACTTTTGTGCTGACAATATTTACAAAGCCTTAATAAGATTTTTTTCTGGTTCATAGATACTTTCTACTTCACACACAATACACCTTTCTGTAGTTCGTATGCCTATTCAATTAGAATTTTGAAAACAAAGATTTTTTTTAATTTAAATTTTATTTAGTTAACATACAGTGCAATATTGGTTTCAGGAGAATTCAGTGTTCATCACAAGTGCCCTCCTTAGTACCCATCACCCATCTAGCCCATCCCCACACCCACTTCCCCTCCATCAACCCTCAGTTTGTTTTCTATCATTAAGAGTCTCTTGTGGTTTATTTCTGTTTTCCCCTCCCATGTGTTTATCTGTTTTGTTTCTTAAATTCCACATAGGAGGTGAAATCATGGTATTTGTCTTTCTCTGATTGATTTATTTTGCTTAGCATAATTCATTCTACCTCCATCCACATCGGTGCAAATGGCAAGATTTCATTCTTTTTGGGTGCTGAGTTTGATACATTCTATATAGATTTTGGATACCCTTTATCAGATATGTCACTTGCAAATATCTTCTCCCATTCCATGAGTTGCCTTTTAGTTTTGTTGATTGTTTCCTCCGCTGTGCAGAAGCTTTTGATCTTGATGAAATCCTAACAGTTCATGTTTGCTTTTGTTTCTCTTGCGTTCTGCAATGCATCTAGTAAGAAGTTGCTATGGCTGAAGTCAAACAAGTTGCTGCCTGTATTCTCCTCTAGGATTTTGATGGTTTCTGGTCTCACATTTAGGTCTCTCAACCATTCTCAATCTATTCTTATGTATGGTATCAGAAAGCAGTCTAGTTTCATTCTTATACATATTGCCGTCCAATTTTCCCAACACCAACACTTGTTAAAGTGACTGTCTTTTTCCATTGGATATTCTTTCCTGCTTTGCAAAGATTAGTTGACCATATAGTTGTGAAAATAAAGATATTTTTAAGTGATGGTATAGCAAGAACATGACTGAGATTTTATAGTTTCATCTTTGAGATCATACAAAGGACACAAAACTATTTTCACACATTTGTATTAATGTTATATTTTAATGTCAGTGTTATCAGTCCAGACTCTTGGTTGCAAGTGACAGAAACCGGACTTGAACCAGCTTATGTAAACACAGGGACAGTTTTGCTCAGGAAGGACTGAGGAACCAAACCCTTGAAGGGGCAGGAGGGACACAGCTTGGTCTCAGGGAGAACTGGAAGCAGGGATTGGAGGCCACTGCACAAATGTGAGATTAATGCTTCTCACTTTGAGAAGCAAAGATCTGGACTAAAGATGCTAGTACATCTTCGCCACTCTTGGGAAAAGCAGCAAGTCAGTGTGCTGGTAGTGTTCTTGAAACTTGAGATGGAAAAAGAGACGTGATCTTGAATAAAATATGTTCAATACATATTTATGGAAGGAACCCTGAGATTAAGAATGAAACATCTTGTAAATTGACACATGTCACAGAGTCCACGGCTGCTTCAAGTTCCCTAGGTGTGAGTTGAGAGAAACAAATTGCCTCAAGCTAATTAATGCACATGATATTGTTTGAAACAAAAACCTTACGGAAGATACAGGTTATAACCTGGGGTATTCTTTCTTGTCTTTTTCTTTGTAGGAGGTGTCAGTGAAAAAAAAGGTCCAGAATGATTACTAACCTATGACTCCCAACAGTATGACAGGTATCTCTTTTTTAAAATTCTCTTTGCATGTCTCCATTTTTGTTCCACCTGAAGAGAAATACAGGGTTTCTAGAAGACCAACGTAAGTCTTCACAACATTATTTTCCAAACCATCAACTAAGACTAAATGCAGATATATCCTAGGAATACATCCCTACCAGTGAGTTTTGCTCGTCTTCAGAAACTATGAGATGCAGAAACCTATCGTGAAGAAATGATAATTCACAGTGAAAGGCTTGGTTTTAGCCATCCTAAGATAACCCTTGCACATGAGACACATTGACCCTTTATATTCATTCAGGTCAATATAAGAAATGGCTCTACATACTTCTCCAAAATGGGCTGTTTATTCCAGTTAGCAGTACAGTTGGGATGGAATATGATTAGATCACATCAGGTGAATGAGGTAGAAAGTCTTAGCAAGGGACAAAGGAGACAGAATGACCCCCAAGGAACATAAGGTTGCAACAGTGTGAATTCTTTGTGCAACACACAGAGCAGGGGTTGCAAACTCAAAGGCCCCAGGGGCCAGGCAGAGGACACCAATGTGGGAACAGGTCGGGTGTAAGAGAAAACAACAAACAAAACTGGAGTACTCAGGTTCTCTGAAGAGAAGCCATTCTTCCACTCTAGGTGATCACTGACATACAGTAGGGAAGAAGCCCAGAATGCCCAAAGACTTCACCTTTTCAAAAGAAGTTGGAAATCCAGATTTTAAATGAAGTATTACCACTCATAAATATTAACAATTAACTTAATAGAGTACCAAAGACTCCCGGGCCAGTCAAAATATGTCTGCTGACTGGAATCAACCCCATGGGCTACCAGTTTATAATCTCTGCTGTCTACCTTCCAGCCTAGCACCAAGCCCACACGTGTTCTTGTGGTTACCACGACAGCAGGGCAGATACTCCTAGACCTCTGGGAGTCATGGGTACAGCTTGACCTTTGATAGTCCATTCATGTCACCTCACCTAGTGACAAACTAAACATACAGGACAAGTACTCCAAGAAGCCATTCCCCAGTAGACCTGAGAAACTGAAGCGACTTAAAGTTGCCAGTCAGCCTTCTGTAAGTTTGGGGACCTCCTAATGACCATAACACTGCCTCCCTCAGCATCACTGCCCTCCCTTTATACCCACCTACCCTGGAGCTCCTGGGGCAGCAAAAAGATGGAGTGCCTGAACAGACCAGAACGATTCACACCAGTAAGAAGTGAGGGCCTCAGAACCACATCTCACCTTTTCCTTTTTTTTTTTTTTTTGCTCACTAACAGTCATCAGAACATATCCACTCCATTTTTATTCCACTTCCAACCAGGCAAAATTCTTCCCCACTTAAATTGCACCTGTTCTGTGTCATAAACTCGGTCATTCAGTGGAAAATTGGCACACATCAACCTTAGCGATCTCCTTTGTGTTTATCTATGTGTGGGAATTTCAACTGGAAGGAATGAAGTATAAATCTTTGCAGGCACAGGCACATGTGAACACGTAGATATCAAGCGACAGGTAGCCACACTGCAAAGCCTAGGGAAAGTGTCCCCCTCTGATACAGGATAGTGCAAGATCAAGTGTGACACGAGTGGCTCTATACTCCATGATAACTTGCCCACTAGAAAAATACTCCAAAGATAGTCTCATGTAACCTTTTGAGACATGAAAATGGCAAAACTTGGTAGAAAAGTGGGTAATTTAGTGGATGTCCATTGCTATGAGGTTGGTTCCAGATAGAGTCCAGAAGTGGCCATCCATCCCAGGTTTCTATAGAGCAGGGCTAGCATTTTTTTTTTTTTTAAAGAGCCAGATGGTAAATATCTCTGGCATTGCAGACTACTCAGTTCTGCCATTGTAGCACGAAAAGCCATGGAGTATACATAAACATGTTTCAACACAACTTTATTTACTAAACAGGCAGCAGGCCAGCTTTGGCCCAAGGACTGTAGTTTGTGAACTCTTGGTCTAGAGTCCAATAGAGTCCAGACCATCTTATTGTTGAGCAAAACCCCCAAGGTCAACTCAGGTCATCTCCAGGACAGAGCGATGAATCTAGGCTCACTCCAGGACAATTCTAGATTGAGCCAGCTTTTCAGCTGATCTTGAAGTCAAGATGCTTTTCTTGCAGACTGAGCTGGAACCCCAGGTGCCTCCCAGTGGAGGAGGGAGTTTTTGCTTCCTGGCATTTGTCTCATAGTGTAGAAACTGACAGTACTATTTGCAAAAGAAATCTACTCCATACACACGTTTACTGCATGTTAATGGACTCAGCTGAGAGAATTATCGCTTTAGACTCTTGTTTGTGGACGAAATAAAAAAGTATCCTTTCCCCTCGCTTTTTTGCTATGGTCTCAGGCTATGTGTTTATTTTAAAAAATCTAAAGAGTTTTATTGTGGGAGACCACAGTAAAGTTGTATGTAAGTCATCGGAGTTAAGTGCTTGCTTTAGGAGCATAATTTAAAGGGCAAATATACATTATTTTCTTCTTTGAAAAACATAATAGGCAATATTACTGTTATGCAGTACAGGAAATCAATTAATCTCTTTGAAAATAAAACCATTCTTTAAATGAAAAGGAATAAGAACATTGAATTTATTTTCCTAAAAGCAAAAAGACCATTTTCAGATAAGAGTCATGTTGATGGTATGCAATCTCTTTCAGCCAGAATGCTTAGTAAATTTATTTTTGCATTAGTTTGCATGGAAATTTGTTTATTTTCTAGGGTTATTTAATATCAGCTACAGTGGAGTCCAGTCTTGCCAAAATTTTCTGGTTGCTTTACCTAATTTGAAATTAGGACTATATGAAATCACTCATTGAAAGATACTGACTCTTAATGGAGATAGTCAGAAAGTGCCTTAATATGGTATTTTGTTAATCTGGCATTAAGCACTGCTTCCTAAGTAATCTGAGAATTCCGCTAACATTTATGGCATTATAATGAGCTCTATTTTGCATAAAGCCATGATTCACAGCAAAGTTTGTTCCAAAATGTGAATGAATACCTAAAAGTTCAAATACCAAAGTTAGAGGCTTTTGGCCTTGGTCAAAAAGAAACATCCTTGTGATGTTTGCCCTTTTCTTTTTCTTTCTCAGACTATTACTCTTGAGTGTATCCCAGGCATGAGGGGAGGGATGTTAGCAAGGATAGGACAGCTCTCAGTTGTTGCTCCAATGTTCCACTGTATGATCTTCAGATTGTTTGCATGTTTGGGGATGGGGTCATTTGTTTAAAAAAAAAAAAAAAAAACTATGTAATTCTTCATTTTGCTTAATTTACATTTCTCATTACTGCTCAGGTTGACCTTTTTTTACATGCTTCTTGGCCACTTGTATTTCTTCATCCGTAACTCACTTCATATTTATGGTCCACTTGCTCATTGTGGATTTTCTGTTTTTCTCGAGGTTTACAGAAGTTTATTATATATTAAGGATAGTAACCAAGCATGTCACCTAATGTCCCTAGATCTTTAATTCCTTATTAAATGAGAAAAGGAAACTAGTTCATCTCTAATTCTCCTTCTACATTTACAATTAGGTTATACTTCACATTGTAAACATTTATAAATCACATTTTCATAAAGTAGAGCATGGGTACATTGATGGTTGGAAGAAAAAGGGATTCCCGGAGCAGTGTTTTCTGTGTTTTAAGACTATCCTAATGAACAGGTTTTTCAGAGTCAAACCAAACATTTAAGCTGGGAAAACAGTAATTTATTGTGAGCCCATGGCATTTTCCAGGGGTGGCTCTCCACGTGTTCCTTAGGCTTTTCAAATGTTCCTTATAACTGTTTCATTCCTTTAGAAAGAGAATCACCATTGTGTTTATGTCCCACAGCCTAAGTAGACCATCATCACGGAATCAGGAGGTTGTTCACAGCAAAATTAGGACACTATCCAAAGATAATGTTAACAGTGTTACTGTTAACATATCCCGCTGTCAATACTCTTCTGAAATAGGATTTTGGTCATGGTTTCTTAGTAATCATTCACTGGTACGGCCCTTAATGTTATACTTTAAAAAAAAAAAAAAAGGTCTATTTTGAGAGAAACAGCACATGCACAAGCAGGGGAGGAGCAGAGAGAAGGAGAGCGAGAATTCCAAGCATGCTCCACACCATCAGTGCAGAGCCTCACACCAGGCTCGATGTCAGGAACTGTGTGACATGACCGGAGCCGAAATCCAGAGTCAGATGCTTAATGACCAAGTCACCCAAATGCCCCCAGACTTTTAATATAATGGGACTTAAGTAATGTTAGTACCAACTGCGCTGTATATGCCTTCACAGCTCTAATAGTAGAGTTTAATCTCAAGGAAACAAAAGGAAATGCTAAGTTAAAGGGACTGAATATCTTTAAAAACCTTTTCTGTTGCCAAATTGTCACCAGATTATTTGACGGATTGAGATACCGATCAGCAGTACAGCACCCATTTAATCATAAATCCTCCAAGTTTGGAGCTTTTTGGTAATTAATTTTTGAGTATTAGACAAAATTTTATCACAGCTTTTTAAAACTTTATATCTTTCTTACTGATAATTTGGCTACACACACACACACACACACACACACACACTGACCACTTAAAAGACTTGTATAACTTACCTGCTCATTTAACTTTCCTGTTGTGTCATTTATCTTTTTCTTATGATTCACACATTAAGAAAATAATTCATTGTCAATGACTGATGTTATAATCATTTTCCAATTTTGTTTTATTCTTTTTAAAAACTGATTTAAACTCAGGTTGGTTAATATACAGTGCAGCATTGGTTTCAAGAGAATTTAGTGATTCATCGCTTACATAGAACATCCAGTGCCCAGCCCAATAATTGCCCTCCTTAATGCCCATCACCCATCTAGCCCATCCCCCCCCATCCCCTCCTCTCCAGCAACCCTCAGTTTGGTCTCTGTATTTAAGAGTCTCTTATGGGTTGCCTTCCTCTCTGTTTTTATCTTATTTTCCAATTTTAGTATATATCTCTTCTCATTTTGGCAATATTTGACCGTTTTAAATTTCTCTTTTTCTTCTTTTGAAATAATTCCATACTAACAGAAAAGTCTGCAAGATTGGTTCCAAGAAGCCCTAGCTACCCTCGATTCAAAGTCCTCAAATGTCAACACTTTATCACATTTGCTTAATTCTTTTCCCCACTCTCTATGTCTCTCTGTCCCTGTTGCTATGTCTCTATGTAATTTTTATTTTGAACCATTTACAAATAAGTTGTATACGTCAACCAATACCATGCCATCATGTTTACAAGTTTTTAGGTTCTACACAGTGAGCTCTATTGAGGTGTCATTTTGTGATTTATGCCTTTGCTGGTCTAAGCTTGATTTTGTCAAGCTTAGAAATGTCTTCTGGTGAGGACTGAGGGACACACAGCTCAAGGAGTTCTTTGCAATGAGTTAGCATTACTATTTCAACATGTAGTTCTCGTTAAGGAGACAAGGATGACTGGTCACAGTTGAAAATTTTCTCAACAAACACCCTCTCTTATTTATCCTTTATGCACCAACCATCCACCCAAAGTACCAGAGCCTTTGATGGCAGGGAGGGAGAGCCTACCAGTGCTGGAGGCCCTTCTGTCCCTTCTTCCCCAAGTCAGGCCTGCCAAACCCCAAGTCTTTATACTGGTTACCTCTGCAAAGGACACAACCGTAGAAGCCAGACACGATGCTCTGCATCCTTCCCCATATTGCTACAGAAGCTGGGAGAGGTTATATTGATTTATGCACTCCTGGCATAATTCTTCCGAAAGAGCATCTAGAGGCTTCTTTCACATTCTTCCAAGTTCCTGTTTCCCTGGTGGTGGCCAAAAATAAAACATGGCCTGGGATTTCATGGAGCCAGCTATGCACATGACAAACGTTGCCACAAATAGTTCTGGAGAAGGAAAAATACCAACTCGCCCAAATAGCTAGCTCTCCCGTTGGTGGAGCCAATTACAAAAAGGACCTTTGGTTTTATTTCTTGGGCATTTAACCACATGAAACAATGGGGGCCGTTTTGCTCCCTCCTCAGCTTGGTGTCACTTCTACAAGAAACAAAAATCTCACTGAAAGGCTAGAAAGGAAACATCAGTCTTCTCTGAAATGCCTTGAGGGCAGAAGGGAGGCTGCTGTACCCACATCACACAGAAAATCTTTCAACTCCTCCACAGACAGCTCTCCCACCGATCACTACTAATGGTAACTGCTGAAATGTCTTGTCCTCTTCTCGCTCTCCCCGCTAAGGCCAAAAATCCTGGTGTGGTGGCTCTAAACACACTGCTTCCCCTCCCCCAGGTCAGTCAGGATTCTCTTCCCTCCTCCCCAGCCCATAACTCCATCTTCTCTTTTCCTCTGAAGGTTGTGGGTCCCTTCTCTCCCCTCTCCCACTTACATCCCCTTTTAAGGCCCCACACAGCAGAATAAATAGATCTTCCTTTCTAAGGAACTCACCTTAGAAGGCAGGAGAGGGGAAAGTCGTAAATGCTTATAATTTTATACCCCCCCCCCCAACTCCCATCACACACAAATTGGTAGAAACGAGTCACTCCATAGTGTCCTGTCTGGGGAAGAAAGGAACCCAGAACCTCAGTTCAAAATTTTCTCCCGTTTCCACCAGAACAAGGGAGAAGTCAAGAAAACCACAAAAAGGGAGCGCAAATTCCTGTGCAAATAACACATCACCCTTTGACACAAAGGCAAATACTTTTTTCTCAGTAAACAGAATGCACAGTGACCTTTTGCACAATACAAATGGGGACCTTGCCACATATCCTAAAGAAAACCTGGCCCTGTTGTAATCTGATGGCCTCTGTCCTCCCATCTCTCACCTCTTTAACATCCTGAACTTCTCCTGGAAGATAGATTTCCTACTGAAAAGTGTGGAACTTTCTGAAAGAGAGTAGATTAATGAAATCTCACCAAATCCAGCCAGATTAGTGAAAAATTTCCCCCAAAATTCTAGAACAACTTCACCTTCCAAGTTTGAGCTGCAGCCCAGTGATCAAGAAGTTGAAATGTCAAAGGGGCAGGGCTTTACAGAGAATGAATGATGGAAGTACAAGACAAAGAAAAAAATTTTTTTATCACTAACCCCTGTATTCTTTCAAGAAGAATACACTCTTTACACTCTTTGGCTTTTTCTAGAGGTCTGCCCTAACCCCCAGCCCCACTGTCCCTGCTCCCCACTCTGCACCCATTCTCAGCATCACCATCATCATTATCACCATTTCTTCAACCACCCCAATCAAGCCGTCATCAGTCTGATAAACACATCTCTACCTCCTTCAAGGTTGCCGTAACCAAGAATCACCCCGCACATCTTTACTTGGCTCCTGCTAACAACATAATAACAAATAACAAACGTAACCTAGCAGGGTTCTGCTGTGTTGGGACTATCCTCCTCTCTATTCCCCCAAATGCCACTGAAGGTCCGGCGCAGTGGCACATTGGCAGGTGCAAGACCCTTCAGAAGAATTGAAAATAATTTTTCCCAACAAAAATTGAGTCCCTAATGAATATGTGATGTTATTTTGTTTGCAGTGAGTCAAGAGTTTTCTTTTGGGGACGCCTGAAGGGCTCAGTTGGTTAAGGGTCTGACTCTGGATTTCAGCTCAGGTTGTGATCTCATGGTTTGTGGGCTAAGTGACTTTAAGTAGTGATAGGTCTCATTTTTTGTTAGTCTTCCTCATGCTCACTGCCAAGGGAGGTAAGGTGAGCAGTCTTTCCTCAACTGATTAAAGCAGAGCCCCCTCTTTGATGGATGACCTAGCCTTCACCTGCTCAAACTTGCCAGTACATTAGAATCATCTTGTGAGGTTTTTAATTTTTGTTTTGTTTTGTCTAGAGAGCACACGCGCACATGCACAGAAGTTGGGGAGGGGGAGGGGGAGGGGGAGAGGGAGAGAGAATCTTAAGCTCCACACCCAGCACAGGGATCAATCCCATGACCCTGGGGATCATGACTTGAGCTGAAGTCAAGAGTCAGATGCTCAGCCAACTGAGCCACCCAGAAGCCTTTATCCTTTTTTTAATGTTTATTTTTTGAGAGAGCATGTGAGCAGGGCAGGGTAGAGAGAGAGGGAGACACAGAATCCAATGCAGACTCCAGGCTCTGAGCTGTCAGCACAGAGCCCAATGCACGGCTTAAACCCACAAACTGTGAGATCATGACCCGAACCAAAGTCAGCCACTTAACGGACTGAGCCACCCAGGTGCCTCTATCCTGGGAGCTTTTTAAAATACTGATTATGCCCATGTCACCCCAGACCAGTTAAATCAGAATCTCTAGGTAGACACAAGACTCAGCATTCTTGTAAAACTGTCTAGGTGATTCCATTGTACAACCCATTCTGAAAGCCATAAGGTGGACACAGATTCTCAGCCCAGGCTGCCCAATACAGTCAAACTAGGGAACTATTTAAAAATATCAGTGTCTGTGACCCACTCTGGAAGATTCCAATTGGCTTGGTCTAGGGTGGAGCCTCTTTTTTTTTTTTTTTTCTTTTAAACCACTCTACTTGGGCAAGTGGTTTTGTTTTTTTTTGTTTTTTGTTTTTGGGGTTTTTCTTGGTTTTGGGGGGTTTTTTGTTTGCTTTAACTCCTCAAGTGATTCTGATGTGCATCTAGTGTTGAGAAAAGAGCAGTTGTCTCTCAACTTGGTGGTGAGGTATCCACATCACTGGAAATTTTGGCCTAAAAAAGAAAAAAAAAAAAAAAAAAGGCCAAACAAGCTCTATACTACCATCCAACCTAACAGCATGTACCTGAGCTTCTGGATTCTCTGAGCTCTCCAGATGATTCTGATACACACAAGTTTAAGAACCACTGATCTAGAGCGTTTTTGTCTTCCATATTGGAAATGTTTTGGGAAATGTTTATTTTCTAACATTCATTCTAACACTTCATGTGAGTACCTACAAAAGACATCTAAAATATCACCGGTTAAGGGGCACTCGGGTGGCACAGTCGGTTCAGTGTCTGACTTCACCTCAGGTCATGATCTCATGGCTCATGGGGTCGGCCCCATGTTGGGCTCAGCGCTGACAGCTCAGACCCTGGAGCCTGCTTCAGATTCTCTCTCTCTCAAAAGCAAACATTTTTAATAAATAAATGCATACACACACACACACACACACAGAAGATGTCACCAGTGAATCTAGGCCTAACCTGGCCGCGATGACAAACAGAAATGTAGTTAAAGATGCTTTACTCCCAATGACTACCTGGGTGTGCTCCATTACTGTCGCCCATGAACAACAGACCCACGTCCCTGCAACCATGCATTTGGCTGGTGGGTGCCATCATTGGCATTTATCTAAAAAGCCCATTAGGGTAGCAGCCTCTCCAGTTTAAATGATCACAATGTCCTTCAGGAGTGCACTCCTAGGGCAGCATTTTTCATAAAAAAAGAAAAATGGAACTTTACTGGACATTCTTCTTTAGTGGGTCGTTTAAAAGTTGTAAGGTGCATTCGGTTAAGAAAGGACTTTCTTCCTGGGAGGGTGGTGGTGGTGGTGGTTGTTTAAAGAAAATTAACGGACTTCCATGTGGGCCCTCAGAAGAATGTAGCTTTCTGGTGAGCAGTATCTATGGGTTATGGTGCTCAGTCTGGACTGCTCACTGGGAGAGCTTAAAAAAATCCCCATGCTGAAAATACTGAACTTTTCTCAAAAGATTGTGGTGAGGGTATTAGATTTATAGAAATCATTTAACACAGGGTGTGGCACATTGGGACACAACATAGACATTCTGAGGGAGAACCAGGTACATAATAGGCGTCACTAATGTTAATTGTGAAAAATGGCCCATATAATTAACTGAACTACAATGGGGGGGAAAAACAGATGTAAACAAATGTTTTCAGTTTTTTTGTTTGTTTTTCAGGTAAGCTTACGTGTTATCACTTTGTTTAGCTCACTCCCATAATTCATGTTTTCTCTTTAGTGTCTCATTCAAATTCAGCATCCTATTTAGGATTTCCTGAAAGACTTCTCTATACAACAGGCCTTTCTTTTTTTAAAACAGGAGAGACAAGAAATGCCTCTGTCATTCCTTATCTTATGGAAAGACATTTTTAATGAAGCAATAATCTAAACATAACATTTGAAGCAAACAATTCGCACAAAAGGAAGTACATAGTTTTTAATACAAGCTCTTCCTTTCTATAATCCTTGATAAAATAAGCATCTTAAAACACTTGCTGGTATTATTACTTCATTGTCTTAATAGGCATAGGTTCCTATGCCACCCAAGACCAAGGGGCCATACTAATACAGTATCTTCCTGCATGCTTCGCGTTCCCCAGGATGTAGAACATAAGCACATAAGGAGGAAGTGACAGCAGAAAACAAGAGGGGGAGACACATACCCTTGCAGCTACCAATACAAAGAAAGAGCAAACAAAGATGGGTTTCCCATCATTATATTTCTTTCCACATTTATAGTATCAAATTGTGGTTCCCGCTTTTCTGCCAAGACCCTCTTGTGACTTCCCCACACATATCTCCCTTGAACCCTATGCTTCCAAATATTTTACCTGCCAAACAGCATTTATTAAATAGAATTCATTGCGTGTTTTTAATAATCAAAACGTATGTAATAGAATATTGTTGAGAATAAAATGAATAATGATCCTACACTACACAGATACAAAAAAAAAAAAAATTGTGAAAAACCAGAAGGCATAAGATTTTTCATGACAGTAGCATAGGCTGTTTCATATTGTATCATCTCCCTTGGGCCTTTCTGAACTTTAGAGATTGTTCATACTTTCCCAATACTACTTTTGTGGACCTCAAGTTAAGTGAATATTCTGCATTCCAATTTTCTCAACTCTAAGTAGGAATTATACTCCTATATTATTTAGCTAAATAGAACTATAAATGAAGCCATCAGAATACCAATTACTGCTGGCACTAACTTTAATCAAAAAAGTCTTTCAGTATTATTATAAAATCATTCTTCAAAGATTAAGTCTATGTAAATGAATATGAAATAGCCTACCATACTCAGTAATGCATAATGAAAATATTCATGAGAATTTCAATCATTTGATACTGTGCTCCAAATTAGATCAAGAAATCATTGCCATAAATCAGAACATTAGCAAAGTCTGAGTTTTTTCAATAGAAAATTCTAATTAAATTTAACATTACAGCATCTAAGATATTAGACTCTAGACATAGAAACACAAAAAATAGTTCTTACCTTGGAGAAGCTCACAGTCAAGAGATCACAGTTTCTGAACGCATCAATACCGATTTTTTAACAACTCAAAAGACTTAGAGGTTTAGAACTAGAAGGAATCTTACAGACCATCTGTTCCAACCTCCTGAAATTACAGGTGGGGAAACAAAGCCCATGAACTCAAAGTAATGTGCTTACAGCCATGCAGCAATGTACCGTGCAGGTGTCTCAGGTCTTCTCATAAATGATTCTTCACACCTCTCCTCCTTTGAGCTTCCATCGGCTCTGATTCCATTTGTAAAAGTTTTAGGAGAAGATTAAAAAAACGATTTGGAATCCTATGAAGTGTAAAATGATGCTCTCTACTACCACAAGGAGAACCCCAAAATCTCAGTGACTTCATACAACAAAATTTTATATCTGATTCATGTTAAATCCAGTGCCACACATTGTTGGTGGATGGATAACATTCCCCACGGTCATTTGAGGGCCCAGGCTCCTTCCTTCTTACATGCCCATTCACTTCTAGGACTTCATAATTTTCTCTATTCAACAGGAGAGGGAGGAAAAAAAATGAAAGGATATATGGACTTGTTTTATGGGCCGGGCCAGGCCTGGAAGTGGTGCCCAATGTTCTTATTCACTCCACTGGCTTGAACTCAGTCACATGGCCACATGTGACTAGAAGGGAGGCTGAGAAATGCAGCCTAGCATGTGCCCAGGAAGTAGAGAGCACACAGATTTCGATGATGAGTCTGTGCCACAAAGGGCTATACAAATGCATGAAAATATTATGGAAGTAGGTGAGGTCAGGAAAGACCGGATTTTTATATTGAAGTCATTTTTGTTAATGTTTATTTTTGAAAGAGAGAGAGAGAGAGAGAGAGACAGAGCACAAGCAGGGGAGAGGCGGGGGGGGGGGGGGGGGGGGGGGGCCACAGAACCTGAAGCAGCTCCAGGCTCCAAGCTGTCAGCAGAGAGCCCAACCCAAGCCTTGAACCCATGAACCATGGGATCATGACCGGAGCTGAAGTCGGACCCTTAACTGACTGAGCCACCCAGGCACCCCTGAAGTCATCTTTTTGTTTAAAGATGTCTGGTACAGTCCTCTAAACCTTTCCCAGGTAATATCAGCATCTCCAGACAGGGCTAGGATGATCTATTTTGACCACCACTTCTAGATGCTTTTGGAGTTTGCATGATGATATAGTGAAAAGAACATAGACTTTGGAGTTATTTGTCCTTGGGTTCAAATCCCCAGTTTTCCACTTATTAACCTGGTGAATTTGAGCAAGTTGCTTAAAAGTTGCTTAAAAAGATGGCAGAAAGGATCCTGGAGTTGTAGCAATAACCTAGTTAAATCGGTCAGCAAACATCTATTGAGAGCCCCTGTGTGACAAGTCTTGTGGGTATACTCTAAGGAAACAGCAGCGATTAAGGGGAGAGCACTGAGTCTAGATCAATAAATAGTATGTGCACAGTCATTGTCACCAGCAGGCACTCCATGAACGTGAAGTGATCTGGCTTCGGACCCTCCTCGGCACACTCTGCAAATTTGTTATTTGTTTTTGGCCCTGTGCATCTAAGCTATGAAGACAGGTTTATCCCTCAAAATTCCAGATAGAATACATTAATAAATAATAAGGCATCTGAGAGATGGAGAGGTCAAGTGGAAAGTGTTTCACTTGTTCCTGTCGTTTGGAAGTGAATTGACAAGGTGAGAATTCTAGGAAGCATGTTACAAAGCAAGGGCTTAAAATACAATGATTTGGGCTACAAATATTTGTTCAGTTTCAACAGGTTTCCTCAGAGAGCCCTCTTCAAAGGCTGGTGGCCTTTATGTTGCAAAGCATCTTTTACAAGCCAGAGAAGGAGGGTCTTCTGGGGAGTTGACCAGGTCCCTGAGGGCACATAGTGGTAAGGCTATAGCGGCCCCTCCCGCTGGCTGACAGGTCAGGAAGAGCGTGCAAGGCCCCCCCAAGAGAAGGAAGAGGACGGTATCTGCACACAGTCATGGCCAAGGGCTTCGTCTTCTTGCTGAGGCTCTCTCCAGACACCCAACCTGGGGGGAAGCCTCCCCCTCTGGCCCTCCTGGACTCCTGGTCTCTCAGTTCTTGTTTTGCTTCTCTTTATTTGCTTTTATCTCTAAGTGCAGAATAGGATGGGGGGAGCAGGCAAATAATGAGGACAATAGGTCTCCAACCCAGGAAAGTATACACCATCTTGCCCCAAACCATATGCGTATGGCTGACCCATTAAAACGCAATAGAGGGGTCGAGTGCACAGGCCTGTGGGCAAATCCACCTAGGATCCAGTGTGGCTTTGCCTCTTCCGCTGTGGCCTAGGGCAAGTTGTTTTCCCTTTCTCAATACGCACTTTCTTCATCTGTGAAATGGAAAGGATCACTATTTATCTCAATATTAGTGTTAAGGATCAAAAAGAAATCATGTCACATGCTTAGCAGTAGGACTGAAACATCGTGAGCCTCAAGTAATAAATGACAGATACCGTCACCACCACCAGTAGCTATCTCCACTGTCTACTACCAGTCACTATCTCCAAGCCAAATACACCACTCCTGCCAGGAAGGCTTAGGGGGGATGCAACTGTCCTATTATCTTGCTTCAAACACATTAGAGGATGAATCGGATACATCCCATAACCAAATGCCATCCAGCTCTCTTGAACAGCCCTTTCCACAGTCCAAGAAGTAAAGAATCATAGGTGGGAGTCAGAAATGGGTCCCCCAGTCCTTTCCAGCAGCGATCCAGAAACATCCTGAAGGGATATCTTAAATGAATGGACAGTTTTCAAGGAACGAGACACCACTGAAAATCTATTCCTAAATATTCTAGCATCCTTTTGCTGCTGGCCTGCCTCTAGAATACATCTAACTGCCTTGTTCCCTACTTTCCAGACGAGGATTTCCTAAAGATCCTTTTGCGCATGGTTCTTATGCAATCCCTGGTCTTAAAGGAGCCCAGGAAATATTGACCAGGCTTGGGATGAGCCTAATTGTTTCCAGGCAGGGGCAGTTATAGCCATGGTAGATTCCCTCTCCTTTCAAACTAACAGTCCGAGCAAGTTGAATTACTAGAGACCTGCTTTAAGATGCAATATTTCCAAGATGAAGAATACACTGTGCTTTCTGACCCTATCAGGCCCCAACCCTTCACAGGAATTTTCCGTGTGCCACAGATTCATTGAAGAAACGCCTTTGATCTCCACATGCACCAGCCAAAAGGACAGGAGTTGAATTGGCCAGAGTATGGAGCTCCTGGGCCTGGGACAGGTTGGCCCAGGGCCGGTGATAATTTTACCATACTTCATCCGCAACTCTCTCTCTTCACCACCACCACCCCCCTCCTCCCCCCTGCTTCTCTCTCAGGAACTCTTGCCATCTACGGGTCTGGTCTGTTTGGCACTCTTAAAGCTTCTCACCACTGTCCCCCACCCACTTTGTGCACATCACATCACGTTGCCAGAGTTGCCCCCACCCTATAGAATACTATCGTTTGCCAGTCCCTAGGGGTGCACTGGTTGACAAAGTCAACCAGTTATCTTGGCACAAGGAGCCACCTGAATGCATCGGCCGGTATGATGTCATCCTAAATAATCAACAGCTGCCCTAATCCTGAGTCCGGGTTAGAGCTATGGAAGACAGGGCCTGCGAGTCCTAGAAACAAGGAGGTTGCTTCATTTGGATGAGGGCCATCTGCCTTCACCCAGTTTCGCCCCGGACTGTCTCAGCGCTGCCCACATCACATGCACACTTTGGAGGGGGAAGGGCAGCAGTCAGGCATGGTTTTGTTGTAACTGTCCAGAGGTTTTTGGGCTGGTGTGAGCTCCAAGGTCCCTTCGAGCCCCAACTATTCTGTGAATTTTGCTGCTCTGAGCCCACTGGATAAAGACCAGTTGAGCCAGTTAATTTGCCTGGAACTCGGCAAATTGCTGCACATCAACCTACCATACATGGCCCTGGCTGATGTTCAGGAGAACAGAGTCTGGAGAACAAAGTAAAGCAATTCATGGAGTCACCCCAGTTTGCCAAGGTAGGATCACTTTGGCATAAAGTGATACACTCATACACTGGCATAAAGTAAAACCTTCCATTTCTAAGCCTTCCAATAAGAAAGGACTCTGAAGCTCATCCCTACTGCTAATTATTTTACTCATGTTGCGTCTGCTTCACTAGCTTTAAATATAAGCCTATACAGCATGCCCTCCAAATATAGATCCACAGCAGCCCAGAGAGAAGACAGCCTGGGATTTATGGGAACAGGGACATTTCAAATACCTAACAAAAATGGGCTCTATCATATCAAAACCCACAGGTCAATATTAGCCGTGAAGAGAAAGTAAATAAGGTTTGTTTGGGGGCACAGCAAGTTTCTTCTAGTGTTTCTTCCCTTGCTGGAAAGGTGATCAATACTAACTGCAAATAGTTGCTTGTAATAAAGTATTCATGACTATATTCCAGTGGCATCGCATCACAGGTTTGCTTATGTGTATATGACTTTAGAAGGTGAGCAGTGCTTTATAAATTTCACCATCTTCCCCATCCACTAAAAATAAGTGTCCATGTTATTAAGGCACCCTCGCTAAAATTTCGCAGATTGGAGGTACATTTAGATTAAATTCATGCCACTTAAAACACAGGTGTTTCAGGGTGCCTGGGTGGTTCTGTCAGTAAAGCATCGGACTTCGGCTCAGGTCATGAGCTCATGCCTCGTGAGTTCGAGCCCCAGGTCAGGCTATGTGCTAAGCGCTCAGAGCCTAGAGCCTGCTTCAGAGTCTGTGTCTCCCTCTGCCCCACCCTCCGGGCTCCATTCCTGTGCTCTCAAAAATTGACACCCACAAAAAAATAAAAACACAGGTGTTCCTGCTAGTGCTATCAGTCAGTCATACCTTAGCGTGTATTAATTCAATCAGACTTTTCCTCCTCCTGGAGTCCGTGAACAGATTGGTGGGGAGGAGACAACGGCAGGGTCAGTGTAAGAGCACCCTGAATCAGAGGCTATCAAGAAAACGCACTCACTTTGCAGTTTTGCAGGCAGGGTTTCATGGCCTCAGCACTGTCGACGTTAGAGGTGGATAATTCTTGCTGCGGAAGGCTATCCTGGGATTGTAAAAACTGTAGCGGCATCCCTGGCCTATATCCACGAGCTGCTGGCAGTGTGCACACTCCCCCAAGTTGTGACTGCTGAAAATGTCTCCAGACATTGACCACTGTCCTCAGGGAAGCAAAAAGCCCAGGTGAGGACCGCCAGCCTAGGGGCAGCCTCTAAGCACTCGCAGTAACTCCCGGCTCTCTCTTTCTGAGTCCGTATATGGATCCACCTAATAACCCTCAGACAACCGTCATGTGCAAGGCATGTGGGATTTTTGTTCCAGAACAGCTTCCTCACTTCAGCAACTTCTTCCTCTTCCCCACTGTGCTCATCTTCCCAGGAAAACTTATTTCTAGAATGAAGGCAGGAAGTAAAGTGCCCATTTTGCTTGAGGTAGCAAGTTTGAATCATTTTGTGACACCTGCCACTTAATGTGCCAGCCACAGTGTCTTAAATGTAACAGTGAGAATACCCAAGAGAACATCCCATGTGTAGGTTGTGGAGTGCTGGGACACTGCCATTTTGGTAGAACTGTTGTCTCTTCAAGAAGCTGTCACCTCTAGACAGATGCCAGACAAACAGGATAATTGCCTACAGAACATTATTTTCTCTTATTTTGGTTATTATTTGGTCAGAAAGTATCACAAGCCAGACTTTCATAAAGCTGGAGATGTTTGTATCTCAAACTGTGACTTTTTCCCCCAAAAATCATGCCTTTCAAGTTCCCAAGCACCAGCGTTCTCCAGCACTGTTGTTCCATGGCTGAAATCAGACAAGCCTGTTCATTTGAACATAATGTCCTTCCTACACTTCAGAAGAAATGTGCCTTTTGACTCCATCCTTTTTGAGGAGAGATTTCGTTTCCTAAAGCAGATGAACCTCTCTCGAAGGAATATTCATGCTAAGAGATGAAGGTCCACAGTAATTCCATAGGATTTCTCACCTGTCATCAGGCCAGCTTGGCCCATCCTGAGCAGGATTCCAGGCACAGCTTTGTGACTGTGGGCCAAGGTTCTACCTCTCTGGCCTGTACTGGCCTTATCTGTGGAATGTAGCATCGAGGTTATGAGAACAGCTTCCATTCGCGTTCTGTAACTGCGGGCAACATCTTTAGTTCTCTCAGCCACAGATTCCTCATCTGTGAAATGGGGCTGATAAACCCCAGCCCCCCCACTGCATCACTGTAAGGAGTAAATCAAACACAGCATGTACCTTCCCCTGGCATGTAGCAGGCCTTCTCCCAGGGTTAGCTCTCAAGATCATAAACTCAAAGTGAAATTATCCTTTTGTCAGTTCTCAGTTATTTGGTGGCCTTTTAGCTTTCCAGACGGGCAGCTAGGAAACAAACCAATTCTTCCTTATCTTGGTCATTTCGCTTGGTTGGTTGCTTGGTTTTTGCCTTCTATGTTTTTTGGCCACTTGGAGGAACAGCCCACAGCATCATAAACACGAACTTTTTGAACAGTCAGCAGCAGCAAGAGAAACAGAATCCCTTAGTGCACAGCTGTCTCTTATTTGGTAGATTTGCTGGAAAAATTTTTTTAATTAGAAAAACAGCTCTTAATGGTTGAGGTATAGAGCGAAAATGTCAGAATTCAAAACAGCATGGAGATTGAGCAATAAATCGTTGTATACTTAAAAACATGTTTTCACCTAAAAGATCATGGGAGGAAGAATCAGAAGACCTATCCTAGTTCTTCCCCCATTTGGGGGACCTTGAACAAGTCTGAGCTTTAGTTTATTTCAAACTTCTAACTGTATATTTTAGTGGACAGAATGGAGTTCTTTGGCCTGTGGTGATCACCTAAAGCATTTGGTGCTGGCTTGCCATTAACAGGTGGAAGTGTGGCTGAGTCAGCTAGACCTGCTGGCTGGGTGTGGATCCTGACTCTATTCTTTACGACTGTGTGACCTTGGGCAAGTTGTTTAACCTCTCTGTGCCCCAGTTTCCTCACCTGAAAAGTGAGGATATTTTTATCTCCTCGAGTTAAAGAATAAATGTAAAATTCTCAGAAGATGTGCCCGGCGTGTAGGTTAGCTATTACTTTTATTATTTTGTTGGCGGTCTCTAGAAAAGAAACCTGACAAAGGTGAAATTATAACTGGGAATCTTGGGGTCTGGATTTTTCCACCTCGTGTACTACATTTACCAACTAACCATTTAGGAAATAAAGACATTAGACACACTTCCCTTTAATTTCCCTAGCCTGTAACCAAATATATCTTCCCCCTCTGATTCGTGAATAGGAAACCTTATCTCTACATAGTAAATATTAAGTCTTACCAAAGTTTAAATTGGGTAACCACACATTTAACAAATTCTATGTACTTTACATGGGGACCGTGCCCCTAGAACAGTGTCTCAAACATCAGTGTGGTTGGGAATCGCACAAGGATCTTGTTAATATGCAGATTCTGATTCATCAATTCTGGGGCCAGAATCCCACATTTCTAACGAGCTCCTGGGTGATGCAGATGCGGTGTGATCCTCGGTCACACTTACAGATATTCACAAGCCACCTGAGGACGGAAGGGTCGTGGCGGCACACGTGGCCCTCATTGGGGGCACACAGGCTAGAGAGGGGCGGGCCTGCAGACCCTCATTGCCCCACACCCTCTCCAGCTCTGTTTTAAGCAGCTGAAAAGCTTAAGAAAAACCAAAAAGGTGTGAGGAAGACATTAGAAATCCCACCCACTTCTCTTGGTTTTCCTGCACTGTAAAAAAACATTGTAGAACAGCTTGCACCAAGCGGTTTGGCCCATCTGCAGTGCTAAATTATCTTCCACAAGACAGGCAGGTAGAAAGCCATTTAATTCTCCCCTCCATTTCCACTCAGGAAGAACAGGTGCTCAGCCAGACCCTCCCAGGGAACATTACGTACCCTGCAGAGCTGTGTCATACCACTGGGGCTCATTTAATGAAATGGATTTAAGTATTTAACAGTGGTCAGAGAGCCTGAAAACATCCCCAAAGCATCTGCTTTCAAGGAGTCCTCACTATCTAAAACATCTCGCCTGCTAGCATAACCAAGAGTAAGGAAAGGGCAAGTACCACGGCAGGGCCTCTATCCCTGAACAAAAGGGAAAACCAAAGTTCTCCAGGTTGAAATGCTTCCCCCTAAATAAGGGAAAGATCTACATTGATCTCGATCCTAGTTGCTTATTTTCACAGAGAAATATGGACAATGATAGATTCTATGAAAACCCAGAGAAGGATGGATCCATAGCTCTATGTGTTATTCTACTTTAACCCCAGCATCTATTTTGCTGATTACCCAAGAGGCACATTTTACCTTTTTATTTGAGAAATTGTAAATCTTGGTTTGTTCTTTATCCACAAATTATACCCCAGCCCTAGCTTGCAAAGTTAGAAAGTATTCACGGGTATTTCCTACCCTGGGAAGGGGTATTTCGAGTTTGGAAACATAAAATGGGGACAAGCCTTACAGACTACCTTATGTTTTTTTCAGCAATGTGGGTTCGGACTGGCAACGAGAATAAACATTATGATCTGAACTTTCATACAGGGGAAATCTAATCCTGGCAGTAAACATCTGTTCCCTTTTATGTGCATTTGTGGCTCTTTAATAGGAATGTTTTTGCAACAGCTGTAGCTTTTCTAATATCCTAAATGGAATCTCTGTAGCCTTTAGAGTAATTACACCTCAAAGTTTAAGTCATCCGACCTGAGGATTCTGATTAAATCCAGGATGAATTATGGAAAAATCAAATGACCGTTCCTAGGGGAGGATTCCACTATGTCCTCTGGAAAGTACCTTCCAAGTCTCTAGGGCCTCTGCCAGTGCTCCAGAGGGCGGCTTGTTCCTATGTGGTTAAATAATTGTGAGATGGCCACCGACACGTTTCCATGCAGTTAAACTTCACGTGGAGATTCCACTGTGGTCTTTGAACACACCTCGTTTTGTTGTGCTGTTTTTAACTTGGTTTCAGCTAAACTTCCAAATGGATTAATGTGAACCCCATTTAAAAGGTTCTAAACACACTTTAAGAAAATTTAATGGTTTTAACTCACTATCAAGAGGTTATCATTGTAGTTTCTAGTTTCAGAATAACTATGTGAGGTTTCTATAGCTATGATGATTGTTTTTCATTTGGATAATGATGGCCTAATGAAATATACAGGAAAACTGGAGAAGCAGAAGCAGCCAGATAAGAAAAAGATTTGTTTCTCTCTTAGCAGCTCCCAGATCTCACTCACTTAATGGACTGAGAATCCCTGCCAATGAAACACGAGAAACCCACGGTGATAGCAAACTTCAATTCACCTGCACACAGGGGCAGAGAAGTCCAGTCTCAACACAAAGAAAAATCAATAGGCAGGTGCTCCGTAAATGAAAGACAAAACCATATAGCAATGGAAGGCAGCCTATCTGAACAAAGAGCCTGATTTTGCAAGACTTTGCCTACAAGAGGATATTCCTGAGGATGCATTTCATGTAACCAAAGGCTAAGCAACAGCCTCAGCAGATCCTCATTTATAAAGTTTCAGGAGTGAAGCACCAGATATTGTCCAGATTGAGTACACCCTAGTTGGAATATTTGAGCACATTTCATGGTCCTGTGTCTTTCATTCTATACATGAATACAATGTTAACATTTCACTTCCTTTAAAATTTTTTCAAAGAAAGTGTAAGTGAAAGGCCATCATTGTCTTAAACCCCAGAGTCTTTCCCTTCTGACCTCTGCTCCAGATCTTGAAATAGCCATAGACACCTAGCACTTGGAAAGGGTGGAAGTGAAGGAAGAGAAGTTCTGAAGAAACAGTCTAGGGATCAAGAAAAGATCATGAGAAATAGCACTTAGCTAAGCAGGAGGAGGGTGAGAAAGCACAAAGGGGAGAAGGATTCTCTCATTTCGTATTCCCCACTGGCCTGTGGAGGAGCAGGAGGGAGCCATAGAGAGCGGATGAGTTTAGTTCAATTCCACACAAGGTAATGAGCATTCATTAATGTGCCAGGCCCCGTGCTACATGTTGGGGCACAAATCAAACAAGCCATGGTCCCCACTATCAAGGACCTCATCAGTCTAAACAAGTGAACTCATAATTGCATTACTATAATGCCTTCGGAATAGAAACACAGGAATCTGGTAACTTCCCTCCACGTTTATTTCCTCATTGGTTAACGTGGCAGACAATACCCATCTCTCCGCATCGGAATGCAAGTTAGATACTGTAGGAAAAATGCTTGAAATGCTACCTGGCACATAGGTACTCAGCTAATAGTAATTTTTATTTGTGGTGCCTACTCTCGTAGCCTGGCATATAGTAAGTCCTCAGTGAATTTTATGACTATTATCCTACACATGAAGTACCCCGTAGATAATAAATGTGGTTTCCTCCCTTTCTAATCCTCCTTAGTCACAATTCCTGTAGAAGCCAGTGGCCTGGAAACTATCCCGCAAGCTGTAACCCATGCCCCCTCGTGTCCTACAATGACCAGAATATTCCACTCCATTTTGCAGGTATAAGTTGTGGAGAATACCAAAGGATAGCTGGTCACAATGTCAAGGGCCATTCCTCATACTGGGAATGCTAACATGCACCGAGGGATCTCAGAAGCAACACATGATTACACGTTACTAGAACAAGTAACAAATGTTTTTCAAAGGAAGAGGAACTCCCCACTGACTGGAATAGCAGTCCCAGAGGAGGGGAAGGGGATGACTTATAAGGTTTTTGTGGGTTAAGAGGAGGGAGGAGAATGGAGCCTCCAGGTTCCTTCCCACCCACTGAGAATTATGGACTTGTTCTCTGTAGTTATCAGTGTAAAATAGGAAGGCAACACTTCAAAAACTGATATTTCTGCTCAATGGTAGACCTTGTACAGACGTTAGCTCGTGTAATCGTAACACCAATGCCGAGGGATTCTCACCCAGTTTCCTAATAAGACTCAGCAGTCACGTAACCCTTTCCTCACAATTCTTGAAAGGAGTAATGGTGAATTTCCCTTAAAAACGGTCAACAATTTGGGGGCGCCTGGGAGGGGCTCAGTCGGTTGAGCGTCCGACTTCGGCTCAGGTCACCATCTTGCAGTTTGGGAGTTTAAGCCCTGTGTCGGGCTCTGTGCTGACAGCTCAAAGCCTGGAGCCTGCTTCGGATTCTGTGTGTGTCTCTCTCTGCCCCTCCCCCACTCACACTCTGTCTCCTTCAAAAATAGGCATTAAAAATTCAGGAAAAAAAAAAAACCATCAACAATTTGACTTTTCTCTCATTTCGGGGAAATCTCCCTCCCTTGCCCAAATACTCCAAATACACAAGTCTTACAGATTCCGCTGACGAAGCACTGCCCCCAAAGCCCTTCATAAAAAGTGGTGAGCCAGGCACTACAGCTTAGGCTACTCGTTGAGATTTCCAGGCCAAGCAAAGCCACCCTAGATGGATCCAAGGACACTGGCAAACAAGCCAGCAGCCTGCCCTCTGGTAACTGGCCCACCCATCCCAGATGAGACGATAGTCCTAGGTCAGAGGTCCTGATAAGATAGCACTGACACCTGCAACCGTGCTCTGGTGTCCCTTGTGAAGCTCTCCACCACTTGTCTGGGCAGCAAACAAGCTACACCTGTCTTAAGCAAATTCCAAAGTAAAAACAGGAAGTTCACCCAGTCTGAGGGCCGGGACAAGCAGAGTCTAGCTTCCCTTTCTGTCTTCGCCGTGCACAGAATGAATCAAAGGCTGACATGCATCTGATTACGGGCAAGCTACCTTTTGTTGCAGAACATTGATGCGAACCAGCTCTGGCTGACTAGCTCTCACACAGAGCTCGTGATGGCTCAGTGCAGAAGATCCCTGGCTAGATGCAAGTCTTTGTGTGCTCTGTTAGGCTTCTGAAGTATCTGGACCTGTCTCTATTATGTTAAATTATTTCCAAATAATATTCATTCAGGTCCTGTCGTGTTAAAGCACTGTGCTTGGTGCTGTGGGAGCGGAGAGATGGAGAAGTTGATCAGAGTCCAATAGAGGGGGGGAGGGGAAGTATGGATCCCATTGCCGTAATACAGGGAAAACATGGTAAGTTCTTGCCTTACGGAGGAGAGACAGACAAGGATTATAGACATTCAAGAGAGATCCAAAAGGTAGAGCAATTGGCCCAGAGTCACACGGCTGATAAATGCCAAAGCCAGAATTTGAACCTTAATCAGCAGAGTGCAGATTCTTAACCACTATTATACCCTACTTCTAAAAAGCAATTTTTTTTTTTTTTTTTTTTTTTTTTTGAGAGAAAGAGACAGACAGAACGTGAGTGAGGGAGAAACAGACAGAATCTGAAGCGGGCTCCAGGCTCTGAACTGTCAGCACAGAGCCCGATGCAGGGCTCAAACCCACAAACTGTTATATCGTGACCTGAGCCGAAGTCAGACGCTTAACCGACCGAGCCACCCAGGCACCCCACCGCTAAAAAGCAAGACAGTTTTCATTTTCTCAGCAGTCTGGAGAAGACGGTATTGGCAGTAGAAAATCTACATTGAAGTTGTTTTCATAGTTTTGAGTCCTCCTTGGGACTTATCAGTGACTTAGATAAGAAAACAGGCAAGAAGTCTGTGCCTAGGAAATCGTTTTCTCTTTGCAAAGTTACCAGATTGCTACGATGGTAATTAAGGCATCGTGCTAGGCACCGTGTTCAACAAATTCTTTTAAAAAAGTAAATGATTAAATCATTGTCCCAGACTAGGAGTCTGGAGTTTTCGCTTTGGCCAGCAAGAAAACAGAGAATTCAGTATAAAAAAAACCCGCTAACATCCCGGAGGAGACAAGAGCCCGAACTGCCCTTTCATCTCCATATTTATTGAGCTCACAAGATATTACCCACGTGGTGAACGTGAAGAAAACAAGATCTTACACACGTGAACGTGGAGAAAACAATCAGATAGTAATTATTAATTTGTGTGTTGAAGAACCAACGGGGTGGGGGGCAAGTGGAGTTTGTGATCAAAATACAATAGTACATTGGCTTCTGATGGAAAGTAAGTTCCTGCAGGTGATATAACAAGTTACTCGTGATTCCATTACACTATCTCGCTAGCTAACCTCGGGCGCTTTTGCCCTGTGGTCACAGCTTTCCGCCCTAAGCTTCTTTCTAACCCATTTATGTAAGTAGAACCTATTTCCCCATAAATCATGAGTTATGAAGTAGCACATGGACAGAGAAAGATACATGGAAAGTGTTAATGAAGTTTGCAGGGTGGATGGGATAGTTCAAGAAAACCTGAATAGATCTAGGCTTTGAAGGCTGAGAACAGATCAAATCCTATGAGCAACATTATATGGTCAGTTTACAAATGGAAAGAACTGAGGCTTAGAAAGTGGCAGTGATTTCCAAAATTGGACCCTTCAGCCACTAAAAGAGTGGGACTCAGATTTCCAACTTCCCTCTCTCCTCTGTTCACTAAAACAGAGTCGCCTCCAGGTCCATATGGGGATCCAACCGTTAGGGTTTTGTTTGTTTGTTTGTTTGTTTTGAGAAAGAGTGGGGGAAGGGCAGAGAGAGGGAGAGACAGAATCCCAAGCAAGCTCCAGGCCATCAGTGCAGAGTCCCATGTGGGGCTCGAGCTCACTAACCGTGAGATCGTGACCTGAGCTGAGATCAAGAGTCAGATTCTTAACAAACTGAACCACCCAGGCACCCCCAAACCATTAGGTTTTACTTTCGATTATCTTCCTTGAGAAATGCATCCCTGGTAGGTTCTTTAAAAGGGAATATCCAACCTTCATGTAAAAGGGGCAGGGGTTGGTGATCCCAGTAATTGTTCTCAATACATCAAGAGGAGGTGATGTATGGAGTTGGAAAGGGCACTCCAGGATTAAGGAGCTGACTCTGTTGTGGGAGCAAGCATCACATGTTAGAAAAAGCCCACACGGCCAGAAGACAAAAGGCAAGGGGCCAACGCCACAGGGGAGCAGCTCGGTGGGATAGACAAGGGTAAATCTCTTGGAGTCTTTCTGGCTGTAGTAATGTATATTTTTGAAAGCTCACTCTGCCTGCTCTGTGAACAGTGGGCTGTAGGTGGCTTAGAATGAAAGCAGGCAGAGTTGTGAATATAAATAAGTAACTGAGGGACACCTGGGTGGCTCAGTCAGTTAAGCATCTGACTTCAGCTCAGGTCATGATCTCGGGGTCCGTGGGTTCAAGCCCCATGTTGGGCTGTGTGCTGACAACTCAGAGCCTGGAGCCTGCTTCAGATTCTGTGTCTCCCTCTCTCTCTGCCCCTCCTCAACTCTTGCTCTCTCTCTCTCTCTCAAAAATAAATAAAAAAAACATTAAAAAAAATTAAAATGAGTAACTGGGAAAATTGAATAATAAACATAGTTGATAAAGAACTTTGAAAGAATAAAACGACAACTATTAGGGCACCTGGGTGGCTCAGTGGGTAAAGCATCTGACTTCAGCTCAGGTCATGATCTCACAGTTCGTAAGTTCAAGCTCCACTTAGTGAGTTCAAGCCCCATTTCGTGTGAGCCCCACTTTCTCTCCCTCTCTCTGCTCTTCATGGGATTGTCTGTCTCCCTCTCTCTGCTCCTCTCTCGTGTCCTCTCTCTCAAAAAAAAATTTAAAAAATAAAATAAATTACTCCTATTAAAAAAATGATAACTATTAATAGGCTAATGGCTACTCATCAAACTAAGGCAAATAATGATAATATTATCTGTTAACAGCACAAAGGTATGAAAGAGCAGATGAAGTGCTTCTCTGAATGTAACGTTCCTCTTAAATCAAGCAGTGTCACTGTGTACCTCCCTGGATGTTCATGAAGATGAGTAAGAATGCCTAGTTCCATACTTGGCCCTTAGTAAATGCTCAGCCAAACATTAGTCTCCTGTTCTAGCAGACTCCACAAATAAAAATCAGTTGATATGTACATAGTATGAGAATTAGGCAAAGCTAAAACTTAATGGGCTCGAGTAAAAAATTAGAATGGAAATTAGAGACGTCATACTTAATATCCTGAGCTATACGTGATAATTCAACACACTGCCTGGGTTTGCAAAGCACACTGTATACACATTCCCCTACCACAGAGTATGGGTTGGGGTCTCAATGCCTAACACTGATGGCCTTGAATGCAAACTAAACACTCTTATAATGAGTGCCATGAAATCCCAGCCTACTCAGCTAACCCTCACTGACCACGTTGTCATAATCCTATTTCCTTTGCCTTAGTGCTTTTCTAATGTATCAGCTTGATTTTGTGTCCTGAAATACTTGAATATTTCCATGTAATTCTCCCTTTTTTGATGGACAGATTTATTTCCGATCCTATTTAATGAAATTTCCTGAGATAGGCTATAGGTAGTTATATTAATGAGATTTAGGTTCGTTTCTTTTTACAAAATTAACTTTTTAGACTGGTGTTGTGTCATTCAAAGTCACAAGAATTGTAGACATCTAACACAAATTCAGCCACTCGATCTATACGCTCTTGAGAAACACAGGGCAATGTGTGCCTGGTTATTTAAGTAGCAGTTCACATGCTCCTATCTACTTATTTTCTCCAATTCTTCTTGGATAAATTAAATTGGTTAATTGTCTTGATGTCTAGAATATGAAGTATTAAAAGCCAGGTATTAGCTAGAATCCATTAAAGAGCAAAGGATTCACACTGCATGTGACTAACAAGATATGGTCATTCCTAGAATCCTCCTTTAAAAAAAATGTGGGGCTCCTGGGTGGCTCAGTCGGTTAAGCGTCCGACTTCAGCTCAGGTCATGATCTCACAGTCTGTGAGTTTGAGCCCCGCGTCGGGCTCTGTGCTGACAGCTCAGAGCCTGGAGCCTGTTTCAGATTCTGTGTCTCCCTCTCTCTCTCTGCCCCTCCCCTGCTCATGCTCTGTCTCTGTCTCAAAAATAAATAAAAACATTAACAAAAAAAAATTTTTTTTTAATGTATTTCAGGGCAGCTGAGTGGCTCAGTTGATTAAGCATCTGACTTCAGCTCAGGTCATGACCTGATGGTTTGTGGGTTCGAACCCCACACTGGGCTCTCTGCTGACAGCAGAGAGCCTGCTTTGGATCTTCTGTCCCCCTTTCTCTCTGCCCCTCCCCTGCTTGCTCTCTCTCTCTCTCTCTCTCTCTCTCAAAAATAAATAAACATTAAAAAATTTTTAGTGTATTGCTACTATTGTTCACATCATGTCCCAGATAATTAATGCCCAGAACAACAGACTTTTCAGGGGAATACTTATTTACATCCTCACCCACCATCTATAAGATAATATCCAATTAATATCAGACCTTTTACTGAAATATAGTTGACACACAATGTTACATTAGTTTCAGGTGTACAAATAGTGATTTTACAAGTTTATACAATATGCTGTGCTCACCACAG
This sequence comes from Panthera leo, assembly GCF_018350215.1. Classification (NCBI taxonomy): domain Eukaryota; kingdom Metazoa; phylum Chordata; class Mammalia; order Carnivora; family Felidae; genus Panthera; species Panthera leo. The sequence continues at coordinate 140,216,611 of NC_056687.1, read as the reverse complement.
GTAGCTACCATCTGTCACCATACGTTATTATTATACCATTGACTGTATTCCCTGTGCTGTACCTTTTACCCCCATGACTTCTTCATTCATGTCTGGAAGCCTGTGTCTCCCACTTCCCTTCACCCATTTTACCCACCCTGTACCCTCCTCTCCTCTGGCAACCATCAGTTTGTTCTTTGTATTTATCTATCTGCTTCTGCTTTTTGTTTGTTCATTCATTTTGTTTTTTAGATTTTACCTACATATAAGTGAAATCAGATAGTATTTCATTCTCAGTCTATTTCACTTAGCATAATACTCTTTAGGTCCATCTACATTATTGCAAATGGCAACATCTCATCCTTTTTTATGGTTGTGTAATTTTTCTGTGTGTGTGTGTGTGTGTGTATGTGTGTGTGTGTACAGCACCTCTTTATCCATTCATCTATCAATGAACACTTATGTTACTTCCCTACCTTGCCTATTGTAAGTCATATATTATACATATATCTTTTTAAATCAGTGTTTCTGTTTTGTTTGGTAAGTACCCAGTAGTGGAATTAGAGAATCATAGGGTAGTTCTATTTTTAAATTTTGGAGGAGTCTCCATATTGTTTTCCACAGTGGCTGCACCAATTTAAATTCTCACCAGTGGTGCCCCAGGGTTCCTATTTCTCCACATCCACACCAACACTTATTGTTCCTTGTGTTTTTGATTCTAGCCCTTCTGACAAATGTGAGGTGATATCTCATTGTGCTTTTGATTTGCATTTCCCTGATGATTATGGCACTGAGAATATTTTCATAACATCTGACTTTTAAAGCTTCACACAGCTGATGCCAAAACAGTTGATGAATTGTTTAATTATAAAACAAATTTACTTCAAGGCTGTGTAAAAACATCAGGGTGTGAGATGGAGACTATGTCCTTACCTGGAACCTGCCAGTAATTTGTTTTCCTGCCTTCAGTTTTCTGAACTCTGTGGATCTCCAACTCTTTTGGGTATCAGAATCATCTGGAGAACTTAGCAAATAAACAAACGCCCTGGCCCCATCCCACTTCAATAGGCCTGGTCTTCTGTGTTCTTTAGTAGTGCCTCAGGTGATTGTCACTCACTAAGGTTTGAGAATGGTTGACTTAATCTGTTGCTATTTCAGTCCCTCTACGAAGATATGGCTCATTGATTTGAGTTTGGGGGGAACCAAAGGATACGAGCGAGCGTTAGACACAGAAATAGCAGGGTACCCCTGAACACCAGCACTGCCAAGCAAACACACGTGAGGTAACTTATGGGCAGAATTTAAGGAGCTCGGTGTAGTGGGTATCTTATCCCTCCTTTGGAATGGAATAGGACTTGTATGTGTTGCCCTGTTCATGGAAGGATAAGAATCAAGAATCCTCCTTAAATAGAATCCTCTCAAATTTTCCCATGACCCAACCAAGAGTTCTCAGTCCCCAGGTTTCCCAGCAGGTGCCCCAACCAATAAACTTGCCAATTAAGCGGCTGAATATCATTATCATGAATGTAATTACAGACAGTAATTTACGAGCCCGCAAATGCCTCCCATGAATGAAGCCCTTTCCCCCAACCATCTCAACTTCTTTTCTTAGGAAAATGGATGGCAATCTTATCCCTTGCCTCACCCCAAACATAACCTCCCTTGCTTAGAAGAAATCCCTGCTCTTGCTGGCCCAGGGGACATGCTGAGCAAGCTTTAATAGGCTGTGCTTAAGGAGGAATGTCCCCTTGGGTGGAGTCCCTTTCAGCATCTCTCATCCCAGCGTGGTCACTAGTTCCCTTCACTAGGGAGCAGTAACTACTCACTTTGGCTGAATTTCTTAATTTCTGTTTGATCAGGGAAATTGATACCAAATTTTAAGAATTTCTGCAGAAAAATCAAATGTTGGAGGCTTTACAAAATAGTGTGATAACTTTAGCATTACTTAACATGGAGCTTTACAGGATGCAATTTACCAAGGATTTAGAGAGTCCCTGAAAACAAAGAAGACATATAGAAACATGCATTGGTCAGAAGCCTTTTTATGTATGTAGAAATAAAATCAATCTCTTTAGGCCCAGAATTAACCCTTGCATTCAGTAGCTTTATATTTAGCTCATGAAAACCTCAAACCCTCGCGGATAATAAACTTGAATGGATTCTACATAGATATGTTTAATTTGAATGCAATACAATCTCTCACGATTTTAATCTGTTGTTTTCTTTTAATGGATAGTGAGAATAGGTACCTGTAATTGCACAGTAGCTGGCTGTGGTTGAGTCCAGATTTCTTGATTCACCATGCATTGAATAAGGCCACGTAATCTCCAAAGAGAAAGGACTCATGATCTCACACAATGCCTAGAACGGCCGTTTGCATACAGTGAATTTTCAGGGCTCTTCTCTGAATAAGATCAAATGTTGTATCCAAAAGCTGTCACAGTAGAATTTTTTTTTTTTTTTTTTTTTGCAAGGACTTATTGCTTACTGGCCTTGTTATTTCAAGCCACAGCATTTCCATTTACTGTGACAAAGAAATCATATGTTGATTATTTGTTGTCAATGTTCACAGTCGCCTCCTGGAGTAGAAAGAGAGTGTACATGTGTTAGAATTTCCACATAGTAACCTGAAATCTCACAGGGTAAATGCGGCCTCCAAAGTGACTGAGAGTAGGTCACACTTTTAGAGAAACCATCCTAACAACAACTGAAGACGTTTAGTCCTTTAGAGAGGGTGCTTATGAAAACCTAAAGCATTTTTAACCCTTGCATTAAATAATTTAAAAGTCATTTTAAATGTTAGAAAGGCAGCTTACTTAATACTCCCAATACTGGGGAGCCTCGGTGGGTTAAATGTCCGACTTTGGCTCAGGCCATGATCTCGTGGTCTGTGAGTTCGAGCCCCGTGTCAGGCTCTGTGCTGACAGCTCAGAGCCTGGAGCTTGCTTCGGATTCTGTGTCTCCCTCTCTCTTTGCCCTTCTCCTGCTCACACTCTGTCTCCCTCTCTGTATCTCAAAAATAAACATCAAAAAAAAGAAAAAAACCTCCCAATACTATGCACAGATCAGGATGGACTCTTCTCTCTAATATGGATATCTTTGCTCCTTTGGTAATTTCTGCATAAAGGAAAATTCACTTATAAATTACAGTCTTTCAATCACTGTATATGATCAATTTAAAAGTATAACTCTATATTGTATTTTTCTCATTTTGACAGTAGCCTAAGAATTTCTAGAAATATGGATGACCAGATGGGTTATGTTTTTTAATTTTTTGTATATACAAATACATACATTAGCCTGTTCATTTTTACTACCTTATATCCATGTACAGTAAAGACATTCAAGGAGGTAAAGTTTGCCACCGGGGAAGATCAGTGTGAGAAAGTTTTCATTATGTTATTCCCCTTCTTCCTATTTTCTAGAGGGTAGATTTTCAAGTCCCTATAAATTAAATAGGAAGAACAACACCATATACATAAGTAATTCACTGCCTCTGCCTCAGCCAAAGAGATCCGGAGCTTATTCTATCATTAGGGCTGCTAATCGGCCCCACAACTAAAGCGCTGTCTGCTTTCCTTCATTGGATCTCATTGCCTATTTGGGACTACATTTACAAATATCCATTTGAAGATCCAGTCCCTTTTATCAGGCTGTTAGGGAAGAAGGTGGTAGGGAGGACCGAGTTGTCACTCTTTGAGGAACCACGTGAGCATGTCCCACTTAAGTAACAAGGGTGCCCCTCAGGTCAGCCTGTGATGAAACCAAAGTCAAACAAGGCTGAATCCTGGATGTTTTATGTCCTAAGGATCTGAAAAGTGTACATGGCCAGCCCTGACCCTCAAGACCTCAAACGATCGTCTAAGTAGTAACATAAATTGGCGTAAACTTGCTCTTGGGCTATTGCTGTGGAAGCCTGGCTGGCGAAAGCACAGCCTTTCCATGGAGGAACTAATGTCTCTCTAGGCACTAAAAATAAGGGGGAATGTGTTGATTACTCCGACAGGCAATCCAACTGCGGTGGCTAAATGCCCAAGGCTGACAAATTCTGCATCTTATCACTGCCGTCAAGTGGAGGTGCATGTGAATACTGTCAGCCCCAAAGAACTGAGAAACAACTTGCCTTCCAAAACTGCATCTCAACAAAATCTTGACAATGCCAACAGCTCGTCATCTCGTGTTTTTCAACCCTCCAGAAAATGGCCTTCCAGCCTGGGACAAACCAAAGCACTGTCCAGACCGAGAACACGACTGGAAGCTAGTAGGAATGTCTGAAGCCTGCCTACATAGGAAGAGCCATGCGGAGAGGCGCAGCGCATTGAAAAATGAACAGACATCACCACATCTCATCCAGGCCACTTGGACTAGCTCAATATTCCATCTGGACCATGACGATGTGAATGATCAGAGTGTCCCAAGTGCCCAGACCTTCCAAACAGAAGAGAAGAAATGTAAAGGTAACCTGATTTTTATTAGACCCTACCAAGTGTTTCTTCAACAAGCAGAGAAAAATCTCTGTTGTAAATGTGTGCTCAGCTCCATTTATTCCAATGCACAGCATCCATGTGTTTTCCCCAACTGTTCCGTTGCAGGGTTTCTTTATCCCCAAATCTTCTTTTGAACATAAATAAGTGAGTCCCAAAGGAAAGCAGTTAATTTCAGTTTCATGTTGTGTTGGACACTTGAGGAGAAGACATTTTTATTTCTCTAATTAGCAGATGGGTTGTTAGCTTTGGCTTTAACTCTGCTTTTGAATCTGAGTAGAAATAGACATTGCTATCGTTCTATAACTACTTGCCTTTGATACGCGCGCGCGCACGCATGTGTGTGTGTGTGTGTGTGTGTGTGTGTGTGTGTGTGTGTTTCTTTTCCCAATGGCTAATGGGATCTCAAAGACTACCTTTAACCCAAATAGACAATTCATGCTCAAAAGAGAGGTTTTAAGTTGTTTTCTTTTACTCATTAAATCCTTGTGTCATCTTCCTGAAAGGCAAGATTATGGTGTTAGGAGGTTGTCACCTCATAAAAAAAGTGTTAAACTGGCCTTAAGTTCCTGATTGCATTAGATTTAACTGGTCTTTACCTCAGGTTGCCTCCACCCTGACAGATGTCTTTGTGCTGATCGCTTTATTGTCTTAGGGCTCCCCAAAATGTGTGCTTTGTAAATTCATTTGTGCTTTTAAATGTCCACATTCATGTGACTTTCCATTCTTTTTCAATTTAGCATGTAGGGGGAAAAAAGATCTTTTGGTTCTTCTTTAAGGACTTTGACTCATGACTAAGTTTTAGATTGTGTGTTTGGAAATCTGGCAATCACTCAGCAAGATATATTAATGAAAGTCTGTAAAGGCTCTTCTATATGAGCCATGAAAGACTTTTACATACCGTTTTAACTTGAAGATAAATACATGATCATTCTATCAAAAAACGGCTGGTCTTTTAGCTTTTCAGAGAACACATGATAATCTCCTTAGAACTACCAGTTGACCTGGGAAGTTGAGTGTGTACATTGTTTCAACTGAAAATAGAATTATCTAAGAATAATAAAATAGTGGTATGAGCTCTGATTTGAGTGTAGTCAAAACTATACATGTTCTGAATGGGAAGATTTGTGTTTGAACTGCCTCTCTATTATTTGGGGATTTGAGAAACTGAATGGGTATTTAGAAAAAGAACAAAATAAGGTTTTTTTTGAAAGAGCATATAGGACAAGAATGTGTGTCTGTGTGTGTGCATGGTCACACAAATTTGTGTGAGAAATAATTGAGATTTAGTCTTAGAATTTGCAACCAGAGTGTGACTTCAGAATTTATGAGCTGGCATCAAAACCATGTCACTCCTTGGTTTACAGTGAAATGCCAACATGAAATTGTAGTATCCTCGTCATCTAAGAACCTCACAAACTAATTTGATTCATTCACAGTTGGTACCCATACTCATTCATTCAGTCAGTCACTCATTTATTCATTCATAGGCTCCATCTATGTCTCCATCATTGACAAAAAATCTTGGCCTTGGGTACCCAGAGTTCCCAATACTGTAGTTTTCAGTTTGTAGTTATACCTTAAAAGCAAAAGGAAACAGTCTCTATTTGGATCCAAGGCGGTAACTATGGTACAGTGGTTAAAGTCACAAGTTTGGGCTAGAATCCCAGCCTTTCCGCTCTGTCCTTGAGCAAGTTTATGTGATTGTTGATAGAATTAAATAAGAAAATATATTTAAGCATTTAGCATAGTACCTCTCATAAGTGCTCTCTAAATGGCAGCTATCATTATTACTGTGACCAGTATTATTAGCTATGCACCATTAAATCACATAAATTCCTTGTGCTCCACTGTGTGCCTAGTAAGGTATGGAGAAGGAGAATAGGACAGATGAGTGTGGGGTAAGGCATGACGTATCGGGGGGATTAGGGTTGATAACCCATTTTGCATTCATTAAGCTCTCCTTTGCTGAAAGTCAGAGAACTATTTAATAAGAAAATATAATTAAATTATTACATTAAAGTCCTTCCCCAAGATTCTAGTATTAAAAGGAAAACAGCTACTAGCAACGTGGATGGAACTGGAGAGTGTTATGCTAAGTGAAATAAGTCATATAGAGAAAGACAGATATCATATGTTTTTCACTCTTATGTGGATCCTGACAAACGTAACAGAAGACCATGGGGGAGGGGAAGGAAAAAAAAAAGTTAAAGAGGGAGGGAGCCAAACCATAAGAGACTCTTAAAAACTGAGAATAAACTGAGGGTTGATGGGGAGTGGGAGGGAGGGGAGGGTGGGCGATGGGCATTGAGGAGGGCTCCTGTTGGGATGAGCACTGGGTGTTGTATGGAAACCAATTTGACAATAAATTTCATATTAAAAAATAAAAAAATAAAAATAAAAAATAAGAAATAAAAAAAAAAGGAAAACAACTAAGGAAAAATCTCTGGTAGTTTCTACAGTAACCAGCAGGGTTCACCTTGGCATGAACATGAGTCAATGGCTTGGCTGAGCATGAAAATGCCACAGGAAGGCCAATGTTGTCATGGCCCATGAACCATATAAACTGAATTTTACTCATTCACAGTGGACAACTCTATTTAGGGAGGCACCTGTGAGGCCAGAGAAACAACTTGATTAGTCGCTCTTTTCTTCTTGGAGTTGGTTCTTCTTCCTCTGCTCTGCCTGTCTGCCACCTGTATAAAATCACTGTGAGGAGAGTTCTGTTTTAATATCCATTTATGCTGGATATTTATTTCCTGGCTATCTCTTTCCAGCCCCCAAGCATGCTTGATATCTCAGTCCTGGGCTACAATTCCATGCGTTTATCCCATCAGTGTTTATTAAGTGCCTGCTATATGTAGGACATTACCCTTGATGTCTGAGTATGAAAAATAGCATCAAGACCGAAAGTATATCCAAAGAGCCCCGTTTCAAGGACCCCAAATGGAATTAACAAGAACTAAATGGTCCCGAAGGATACAAAAAGTTAAGGATCTACAGTGCAAGAGCCAAAAGAACAAATTGCCTGCTTGAGTTACACAATAAGCCTGTCTCTCAGGTCAGTAAGTAGCCCATCTAGATCAGTGCATCTCCAAGGGTGGTTTGTGGATGAGTGCCCTTCTACAAATTGTCATCGTTACTCTCTATTGATGCAAATACAGACTAACAGTAAGCATTAGAAACTTTTCTAGCAATTTGACATTACCACTGACTTTCAAATGCATGATCAGTGGGTTCACATCACCGAACAGAGACTGGACTAGTCAGGAATTGTCAAACTTGCCTGGTCAGCCATGCATGGCCACAGCTATGTCACAGTCGTGTGCAGTATAACCACATATTGAGCTATAATGGACCAGATATTTTTTAAATGGTCCTTCGGTTCGAATAATTATGCTTTATAGAATTATTGATGTTTTTCTTGTCGCTTATTTATGGTACATATTCAATGTCTTGGTTTTCATTTTGGTCTGAACACCGGTTTCATTTTCATCTGCATATACCTGTGTTTTTATCCGCTACAGTCCTTCTAAAGAAATTAATTGGTAACACATTTAACTAGAATGAGAACTCTGGCAACCTAACATTCTGCTGCAAAGCCCACAATTCAAACCTGCTCTAGTACCAGAAGCTATTTCCAACCAGAAGCAAGCGACCCCATTCCCTTCCCCAAGCCACCCTTCTGTCTCCACACTACACCTCCCTGGAGTTTTTGTCACAATCTGAACTGATTGCTTAGGCACAAGGACCACATCCTACTCCTGCCCACCTCCTTCCTTCCCAGAGTCTGAGATGATACATTCGGTGGTGCTCAAAGTGCACCAACCAGTGGCACTAACTACACCAGGAGCTTGTCAGAAATGCAGAATCTCAGGCCTCAATCCAGACTGCTGAATTGGAAGCTTTGAAAAGAGGCCCAAGAATCTGTTTTTTAGCCAGCCCTCTGGGTGATTGTTAAAAACAATTAGGAGGAAATGCCTAAGAATGCATACTCTTAAACTCTGAGTATAGGAGAGGTCCTGCCACCTAGTGGACATTTAGGGAATGTGCATTTTTCTTCCCTTTCTTGACTGGGACTGGAGAGCCAACTACGTCACTGTTTTTGATAATACTTCCTTTAGGCCTGGTTTAGCTTTTTTTTTTTTTTTCCAAATTTCTTTTAATGTTTATTTTTATTTCTGAGAAAGAGAGAGAGCGTGCACATGCGGGGGAGGGTCAGAGAGAGAGGGAGACACAGAGCAGGCTCCAGGCTCTAAGCTGTCTGTCAGTGCAGAGCCCGACGCAGGGCTAGAACTCACGAACCTCAAGACCATGACCGGAGTCAAAGTCAGTCGCCCAACCAACTGAGCCATCCAGGCGCCCCTAGGCCTGGTTTGTCTTAATTGCCAACTGGATGTTCTATTTAATCACTCAGCCTGGTAACACATCCCTCTGGGACTTGAACCCTTCAGAGAATCCCACTCTGTTTGGCTGGGGCCCTGATCCTCCTCTAAGTACTTAGAAGGCTTCTTCACGCAGACCTCTCATGCCTTCCTGAGCTTCTCGTCAGAACCACAGGGTCTCACCAGTCCCACAAGGATGAGTCCCAGATGGATGTGTCCACTCCTGTAGCTGGATCCAGCAGGGTTTGGATCTAGACAATCAGACCTCCATCCTTAGATGTTTGTGGTCAAGGTCAGTCAGGGACCTCCCAGTAGGAGGAGAGAGGCAAGGACTGACCCACCTCCCCTGCTGCGTCAGAAGAAAGTGAACAGCAATCTGGTGATCTCACTGAATGTTCTCTGTAGGTCAATTCTATGTTTAATATCAAAAGAGCTGAGTCTTAGATTGGAGGAAGACAAGAAAAAAAAGAGTTAAAATAATTTTACTAACAAGTTATTTTCTCTCATCATAAAATCCTCCCATGTTCATGTACAAAGTTGAAAATTTCAACAAAAATAATTTTTATAAATCTTTTAACTCCATCTTCCAAAGACAAGCAGTGTTAAAATCTTCAGTATATCTCTTTTTTCTATGCATCTCTATTTTTTCTAAACACGGGATCATACTGGCATACCATTTTTTAACCAGCTTTTAATGTTTAACAACATATCATGAACATTTTCCTTTGTCATTAAGTATTGCTCTGAATTCTGACTTTTATTGGCTATAAATTATTCTTGCTTATAGATATACCCTAATTTTTTAAGCCAGTCCCCAAGATTTAGACAAGTTAAAGTAATTTTTAAAACAGTATCTTATGTCAGCAAAGGGCCAGACTATTAACTCATGCTCTTCATAAGGGGAAAAAAATGAATCAAATCAATGATGACAGTTTTAAATGATATATAATTCTCATTTACGAAAATAACAAAGTGTTCTAAAAATGAGAGCCATTGTATGCATTATAATCCTTCAAGTTAGACATTCACATTTTCAGCGGGTGATCGCTATCTTTGTCCTTAAGTAAAATACAAGGACATCTTCAGGTAAATGAGTATTTTAGAAGTTAGGGGATGAAAAAGCTTGAGCCCTTCCACTAGTACGACCATCTGTTCCATCCATCTCCACTCTCCACTCTGCCCCTACTCACCATACATCATGTGTGCAGTCCCAGCTGAGAGCACAGTGTGATTCATATACCTCAAGTGCACTCTAGGAGCCTTAGCCATCAGCATGAGAATAAGTGCTCTCTACCAGCTTCTGGTATGTGCAGGGGAGTTGTGGGACTTGATAGTTCAAGTGCAGGAAAGAGCACCCCGTAAGTAGATCAGGACAGACAGAAATAGAGGGCAAGAGAAGAAAGGAAAGCCATCAGCTGGAGTGGAGGGGGAAAAAACTGGAAACAGGGCAATAGCAAAGAAGGGAAACATCAGAAGTTCAAGGCTCTTTCATCCAACTTCGGTTTTCATTGAGATACAGCACAGAGCAGTGGATAGACCACAGGCTTTCCAAGGCCAATTTAGCAGTGTCTATCACAGCATAAAATGCATACATGGTTTGACCCAGCTGTCCATCTGACAATACTCTATCCCATAGAAATACTCACAGCGGACCAAGATCTGTGTTCACCCTGTTTTCTTTGCCCCTCTGTTGTTTTTGTTGTTGTTGTTGTTGTTGTTGTTGTTGTTGTTGTTGTTGAAAATTAATAACAATCCAAATGTCCGTCCACAGGGGAATGCTCAAATAAATTATGGCATATCTAAAGTATCCACTAGAAAAATAAACAGATTTTTTTTTTAATTTTTTTAACATTTATTTATTATTGAGAGACAGAAAGACTCAGAGCATGAGTAAGGGATGGGTAGAGAGAGCAGAGACACAGAATCCGAAGCAGGCTCCAGGCTCCGAGCTGTCAGCACAGAGCCCAACGCGGGGCTCGAACTCACAAACTGTGAGATCATGACCTGAGCCGAAATCGGTCACCCAATCAACTGAGCCACGCAGGCGCCCCTAAACAGATTCTTTAAAAGAGGTCCTTTTAGGAATACATAATAGAGAAGCAACCACACATTAAGTATAGTCGGATCCCATTTGGAGTTTTAAAAGTCTGTATCATTGTGAGTGCACAAATGTGCACAGAAAAAGGTCCTGGATACACATCAACCAGTGACACTAGGCACCTTAAAAAGGAAAGAGTAGAGCAAAGGAGGGTGCTAATACTAACTCCACATACAACTGCATTCAAGATTTTTTTACAGTAGGAATGCATTAATGAATAACTTGTACCGTTTTCTTTAAAAGTTAAGATCATATGCTTATAGTCAGACAGACTTAGGTAAACTTCTTGCTCTTAAATTTACCACTGCAGGGCAGATTTTTTTAACCTCTCTGACCCTCAGTCTACTTACTTTTAAACGGGCTCATAATATCTGGCTTTCAGATTTGTTGTAAAGATGAAAGTTAATGTGTATAAACCATCCAGCATAGCACCTGCCATTTAGTAGAGACTACATAACTATTCTTGGAACAGAAACATTCTTTCAGCCTCGGGCTCCCCTTTTCCAGTTTTTGTTCCCCTTTCTGACTTTGAAATACATTGACAACCATATAAACATAAATGAAGAGAAGCAAAACAAAACATCACATACACAGCTACAGTAGAGGCACAAACAATTGAAAGAAGAGTCTAAGCAACAGCCAAGATATTTTTCAATCTCTTTCAAAAATTAAAAATTCAGGGGTGTCTGGGTGGCTCGATTAGTTAAGCATCTGACCCTTGATCGCAGCTCAGGTCATGATCTCAGGGTCATGAGTTCAAGCCCCACATTGGACTCTGTGCCCAGTGGGAAGTCTACTTAAAATTTTTTTTTTCATTTAAATAAGAAACCAAGAAAAGTATAAAGGAGCTGAACTGGAATTTTAATTCTGGCAGTCTGGCTCCAGTACCAGAGCTCTTCATCATTATACTTCCTTATGACACAAAAAGGCAAAGAAACTGCTGGCACCCCAAGGAAAGAATCTAAGCCACAGAGAAAACACTGGCCTACATGCAGGGGAAGGTGCAGGGCAGTCAGACCTAGTGTGACAGGAGCAGAGGGGTTCAGCGCATATCTAGTCCTACAGTCCAAGGTCAGATTCTGGTGCTACTGTTATTCAGCCACTGAGCCTTGAGCGAATCTCTTAGTCTCAGTCTCCTCATCCGTAAAACGGGGATCCTATCTCCCAGAACTGTGGGATTCTGTGTGTATTATTTTTATAATGAAGCTTAGAAAGACCCGAAGCAGACTGGATGTTAGGGATGTAGAACGCAATGTGAGAACAACCGCTAAGTAGATAATGACAGAATTGAAGTTTCTAATGCTGATGATACTATGGATACAAGGGGAACAGATACAACAGCCAAATCCCTGGATGCTTCCAACGGGTAGTTTTCAAACAAGATAATGTACAATGTGGATGGTTAACTTGTAGAGCTTGCACTGAAGTTGAAAAGGTACTGTTGGGAGAGTCAGTCTTACAAAGACATCATAGGTGACCACTGGAATCTCCCTGCGCCAGACATTTCCCACAGGTTGTCCTGAATTCCCTGTGGTCTTTCCAAATGCAAACCTCCTGGCTGGATATCATATCAAGTCACTAGTGTCTCCAAGTGGATGAACTGGGTAGGATTCCTTTCTCCCTTGACAGGGTCCAATAATGGCAATGGAAGGAATGGACTGGAAGGAGCCATGAAGGGGTGAGGATAGCAGGGAATGGATGAGAGAGAGAGAAAATAAGGAGCAGGACTGTCATGTGCATGCTTTCAGGTTGTGTGCTGGGCGGTAGAGGTGGCATTTACCCACGGTTCAGTCTGTGACGCAGTGCTCTAAAGAACTGCATCACCTGTATCACGTCTTGCCAAAAAAGACACTGAACACAGAGGTTCCAGTAAAATTTGGACAAATGTTTGAATGGCATGTTGATCTGGGGCTATCAAGATATTCCAAGATTGATAGCACAGTAATGCCTAAGGAAATTTGCTAAAAGAGGAGAATTTAAATGTTCTCAACAAGTATATGTGTATCTATACATTGTATATATTTATATATAGACAATATTGTGTACATTTATATACAATTGCATATAAAAATGTATATAAAATATTTGAGGTGACAGATGTGTTAAATCACCCAGATGGAAGAAATCCTGTCATGATGTATGTGTACAGCAAATCACCACAATGTATACTTTAAATACCTTACAATTTTATTTGTCAATTGTACCTCAATAACCCTGAAAAAAAAGTTATTTCAAGAATCTTCAAATTACTTAGCTGGCCTACTGCATTAAATCTTAGGAATGTTCCCCGGCATTTGGTAGGCGCGTAGGGAATATTGAGAACAGAAGACCATGGTTTGGCTCTTAGGTATGACATTTACCAGGTATTTAACCTTGGATAAATCACTAATTCTCTCCAGCAGAGAATATAATCAGAGATTGATTGACCATAAAGAACCAAGGACATTAATCTGCACTCCATTAATCTGCTACTCCAATACAATAACCATATTTCCCCTTGTGGGGAAAACAGGACAAAATACACTAAATCAGTACTAACCCCCAAAACCTAAACTGTGATTACCAGAAAAACATAGCAACTCCAGGACAAATTAGGCAATCAGTTGCTTTGCACCGTCACTTTCAATGGTCTTACCTCCCTTGGAGAGGAGCACAGAAGTGTTCAGTCTATGTAGATGCCCATTCTCAATTCCCCAGTAAGTCTGGGCTTTTACCCCATCAGTTTCCAAAAGACATACTCATGCTCCATAATAAATCTATTCTCTGAAAGGATTGGTGGCCAGTATATCCTTACCTCTCCAGGGCAGAGGCTTTGGGTTTGAGTACAGCCCCTGGAAATGCAGAGACTCTGCACCAAAGGTAGCCTGCATTATAGTGACACTGCAGACAAAATAGGCAAGAGTGATATTGGGAAACCATTTCACCTGTACGTACGACCCATATTGACACAGGGATGGTTTCTCTCCGTAGTTAGTCTACTCTGTGGCTGATGCCACTGAGGAGTTCTATTTAGAGATCAGCTTTTCAAGTTCTGGACCAATTCATCCTCCTTAACTTGAACTGAAATAAATAGGATCCCGCTTCTCCATCCACACTAGAGAGACACCAGAAATCCAAAATCAACTGGGCTTTGGAAATGAGAATCAGAAATCCTCCATGGTCAAAAGCCATTCTCCATGGCATTGACTGAAACAGAGTTATTTTTGGTGAACCTCTATCCCCATGACATTTGTCAGTATTGACTTATACAAGGGACTTGACTTTATTGAACTTTACTGCCTCTGAAAACATAGAATGGTACTGCAAGTATGACTATTTAATTCAATTATCTATTCTGTTAGGTTACTTGGCATTTGAGTTAAGAGTGTTGGGTGGGGGGGAGGTTGATGGTCTATTAGTCTAGATGGCAATAGTTGATGAGTGGCAAATTTTACCTCAACTACTCACGTTGCAGCTTATACAGGTCCTACTATCTTAAGCCCAGCCTCAGAATTAATGAAAAGATATTTATTTGGCTCTTTGTTTGCTTAGATCTGGAAAGAACTTCTTATACTAAGCCTAAGATATAAAACTAAAGGTCAAAAATGTGTCAGTAAAAGATGTTCCTGCCGTTTAAGGGAGAAAAAAAAATACATGTTAATTTTTGCAGGATTTTCAATTGAATGGGTTTCCAGGGAAACAGGTATCTGCAAGGAGTTCGTCCTATTTAATATTTATGGTCAAACATAGGGAATAGTGCTTTCTTGTTATCCCTTTCTGGTTACACATGATATGCTCATTCTTAACTTTCCTTTGAAGTGATCATTCTATGTCTGAGTCTTATCTCTTCCCCAAACAAAGAAAACAAATGCCCATTCTATGATTTAAAAAAAAAGTTTTGCAATATCAATAATATAAGACTGGCAATCACCATATATATATATATATATATATATATATATATATATATATATGTATGTACATACATACATATATATATAATTAATATGACACACTTTTCCTAGATGAATGGAAGGCTATTTGATTGTTTGTTGTTTTATTGCAAATTTGATTACTTTTTTTAAAGAGTTTTTAAGAGTTCAATTGGAAAAACAAAACTGGTAGAAAATGACCATCTTCAAGTGTGAGTGAGTTGCATGTTTTCTTGGAAGATCTGCTAAGGCAAACCTATAAATTCAATTTTATGTGTGATTTTAAAGTACTCTCAGCTGAAATGTTGGATAATGCAGAGAACTCCCATTTAACCTTTATCTGGACTCACCAGTTGTTACCATTATACCACATTTACCTTACCATAGTGTGTGTGAGAATATATGTATGTGTTTGTTTGTATTTGTCAGAATCAGGCAAGAGTAACTTGCAGACATCATACCCACCCCTTGAACTCTAAATACTTCAGAGCGCCCCCTAAAATCAAAGAAATTCTCCTGGAAAATTTACATTACAGGGGCACCTGGGGTGGCTCAGTCAGTTGGGCATCTGACTTTGGTTCTCAGGTCATGATCTCACAGTTCGTGGGTTTGGGCCCCGCGTCGGGCTCTGAGCTGACAGCTCAGAGCCTGGAGCCTGCTTTGGATTCTGTGTCTCCCTCCTCTCTCTGCCCCTCCCCTACTTGCACTCTGTCTTTCTCTCACAAATAAATAAACATTTAAAAAGAATTATTAAAAAAAAAAAAAAGAAAGCTTACATTGCAGTGCTCAGAATCAGGAAATGTAATATTGATGCATACCATTATCTAATCTATAGACTTTATGTAAATTTCATAAAATGTGCCCACCTCTCTTCCGTCCCAGGAGTGGGGGTAGAGACTGAGACCAGGGCTGGAGAAAGGATTGTCTCTGGAGGCTTTCGTGGGTTTGCTCTTTTAGCAAACCATGCTACTCCTTTAGCCTCCTGACAGGGCTGATCCAGGCTACCATCAATTGTTCTTTATTCCAGTTTTGTTTCTGGTCCGGGATTCAGGCCAGGATTATGTATTTCATCTAGCTTTTGTGTCTCTTTTATCTGCTTTAATCTGTAATGGTTTAACAGCCTTTCTGTGTTTTTTTGTGGCATTGACATGTTTGAAGTACAGGCCTATGATTTTGTAGGACGTCCCTCAGTTTGGGTTTGACTGATGTTTCCTCATGATTAGAATCAGATTCTGTACTTTTGACCAAAATGCTACAAAAAAAAAAACAAAAAAACAAAAAAAAAAAAACAAAAACACCTGTATCATGTGATGTTTGTTCCTATAAAAATTTAAGTGTGTCATTCAGAAATAGTTCCCACTTTTCCAAACCTCCTTCATCTTCATGTGAAGAGGTTTCCATCATTATTGACAAGCTTGTACATTATCTCATTGGGTTGGAAGGAAGTATATTTTCTAGAAGCCCTCTTATTAAGCATCCATTCAATACGCTACAGATGAACTTCTCAAGAGTAAAAGTTATTTGCTTCTCTGTCACTTATGACATTTTTAAAGTTGGCATGACAGTATGATACCTGGGGGACACGTTTCTTTGTGGTAGGGACAGAAAGCAGATTCTCTGCAGTCTGAAGATCTCTGAAGATAGCAGATACAGATGCTGCCTCTTTATTCTCTTCTCATGCTTTAACTGGACATTCTTTTCTTTCCACAGGCCAATCCTATTACATTACAAAACAATAAGATTGGAATGTATCTTAGGTTAATCTTGATAGCAACTATGTATCTTTCTAGGCTACTCTGGTATTTGAAATAAAATGAAGAACCATTTCTAGATTTGGCTCTCCGCGTACCAACATGAGGTAGACCCAAGTTTTGAAAACTCTTCTACAAATCCTCTTTTATTCACTGCTTCCTTGAAGGCCAGCCCCAATATCACTTCCTTTCTGCTTATTTCTCCATTCCCCCTCGGAACGAATCATTTATTTCCTTGTGCTGTCATGAGATGTTACTAGAGCACTTACGGTGCATGCACCACCTCTTATTACAGCTTCTGAACATGCCTGGGTAATTCACCAGATTCGGATCATCTTGATTGACACCAAAAATGTTCCTAAGCATATTCTGTGTGCCCAGCGCTGTGCCATGTGTTGAGAATAAAAAGTTCACTGAGACCAGCATGGGGTTTCCAATTAGACGTGCTGGGTGAGCTTTGTGCCTAGACTGGAGATGAGCAGCAACTGTGTTGACGACCAAGCTATAATCAATACTCTACTGGATGACTGGCATTTGTCTTAGAGAAGAGGAAGAAAGAGTGTCACCGGTGTTGTTTCAGAAGTAATAATTCCACTTCACTCCACGTTCACTTAACACACGAAGCATTCCGTGCATCAGATAGTGTTTCCTGCTTGTTGATATGTCTTTTTAGTTGGGTTGCAATTTTCAGAGGAAGGCTACGTCTTCCTCCTACACATGATATTGATATATAAATGGTTCGAACTTTTAACTCTGTTTATTTCGATGATCAGTTTTAATTAGCTCAAGCTATTTGTAACCCCACATCTATTTTTATAAGGCTTTATTTAGATATAATTTACATATCATAAAATTCCTCTGTTTTAAGTGTAGAGTTCCATAATTGGGAGTATATTTGCAGAGTTTTGCAATCATCACCAAAATCTTATTTTAGAACATTTCCATCACCCCAAAGAAACTTTGAACCGATTTACAGTTACTCTTCACTCCTGTACCCAGTCCCTGGCCACAACTCATCTACTTCCTGCCCCTATAGATGTGCCTTTACTGAGCTGCACAGAAATGGAAGCATGCAAACGGACTGGGTTCGCTTCCACTTAGGTCCATCCACACTGTAGCAGGGATCACTACTCCGTCTGAACCTTTAAATTATTCTCCATAACATTTTTAAATACAAGTGAAAGAATGGAGCCTTTAATGAACAAAGAATAAATCTTTCGAAAACCACATCAATTGTGGCAGAGCCTAGATTTTGCACTAGTTGTTCTTAAAGGTGAAAAAGCAAAGTAAATGCAGGTGACTCGATCATTCCTTATTCATTCATTCATTATTCCTATTATTAGGGAAATTTGTTTTAAAATTAACCTGTGACATGCTATTCTGCAATAAAGTTTATGATAGCTGTTAAATGTCAAAACCACCCCACTCAAACGACCACTCAACTTTTCAAATCAAGTCCATCCATGTGAGTTTCAATGAAATCATCATCTTAGCACATTAAGCTAAGTCAAAAGGGATCTACTTTCTTTCATTAATTAAAGAGTACATAATAATAAATGCCTATGTGATATTCATGCTAAGCATAAAGTATATTCATAAAAATGTGAAATATTGAAGAGGTTTTCTTTCTAGAGATAGAGGAAAACATTGATCAAAATAAATATACGAAGAGGCATTAAATTAGGCTCCTGTATGGAAAAACGGATAAGTCATTTTAGTGACCTTGAATTTATGTTGAAACATATAATTAGTGGCCCAGAACTTTCAAAACATTGAAATAATTTTCTTCTTAGAAAAGCAGTGCGGAGAAGTGGGACAAGCAAGTTCTAACATAGCAAATCAAGAGCCAAAAGCTACGTAAGGGTGAGAAAACCAACCTCTGTTTCCACTCTGTAAAGTGAATGGAAATACTTGCCTACCAGTCTTATTGTTTGGTTATGAAAATAACATGTGGTAGACCTCACCAATAATAGTGAGGCTAAATAATTATGGCTAAATAATAAATTTAGCCAGGGTTCTAAGTAAAGTCACACCAAACTGAAGCTTTATTGTATGTTTTCTGGACTATGATGCCCAAGCTTCGTCAGACTATATCAGCCATTAAAGGTTTGCTTTTGAATCAAATGTTCATTCGTGGAAAAGAGCAAACATTCCACTGTTGGCTTAGAAGAGAGAAGAATCAGTGCTGATAACATTGGTCTAAAATATCTTTCAAAAGCTTTTCTTTTCTTTCAACTCCCAGCCTTACAGGTGCTAGTCTGTATTCGCTTCTGCATATATACGTTTTTCATTTGGTCTAGGTCCTGGTTCTCAAACTTTAGCCTGCATTAGAATCCCTGGCCTCACCCCACAAAGTCTCTGTGGGACTAGAGAATTTGCATTTATAAGAAGTTCCAGGAGATACCAATGCTGTTGGTTCAGGAACCACTGGCCTAAGGCCTGACCCAATCTTTGTGGAACTACAAAGGGCTTACCTCACTCAGTCTATAAACTGACACATTTCATCTAGTAGAAGGCTGTTGTAACCGTGTTTGTGGTATCTTTTGCATGACTACGCTAGGGAAACCGCTCCACCTTAATGAAATAAAACACAATCTCCAGACCTTGGGCTTGGAAAGAGCATCCAAGTGGGGGAGGCCACCAGGACTGCCTTCTGAGAACCTCCATATCCTTGGACAGCTCTCAATTCAGTTACTGGGGCTGCTTTTGACATCTTGGGCCCCAGGAGTGTGTTGTTCCCACCACAGTGTTCTCATCAGAGCCCTCTCTCCCATCACACCAGATCGGAATCCATTCCCTTTACGCTAGTAAACCATGTTGTTGCTTTTTCAAGCACATTTTTGCAAAAGCAAATTGTTCTTGGTGATGGATTGCAAACAAAAGCCTCCCCTTAGTATCTTTTAGTAAAGAGCTGTAACAGGCTGGAACTATCAAAAAAGTTTTTCTCAAATACTAACAGAGAAAAAAAGCAAAATTAGAAACAAAGAGTACAAGTTGTTTTAAAAGAGGAGGGCTTTGAGCTTCTATTCCTGCCAAACAGACTCAATCCCAGAGCCTAAAGGCCCCAGTCTTGTTCTGTGGCCACTTGGGATTTGCATGACCTTGTGTCCTGCCCACCTCTTCTGGCTGGTCGCTTTCCTCCTTTGTAAAAACCAAAAACGTGTCTGCCCTCGGTGCAATCTGGGAAAAAAGACCGCTCTTCCAGGTGATGTATCCTTATAGATGGTCTTGCTTTCAGCAATATATTCATAGAACAGAATTCTGTGTTTCTCAAAATAGGTTTCACGGAACACTTGTAGCAGATGTTACCAGATACATGGGGTTCTATGATCAGATGTGTTTGGGAAATACTGAGTTACGTGAAGTCATACAAAGTTGGGCACTTTTCTTTTCCAAATCTCTAAAAGAGGGATATACAATGCATTATTTCCCAAACTCATTTGACCACAGAACCCCTTGTTACTGCTTCTTCTTCAAAGCATCTCTTGGGACACTGTGTGGTATTGTGGATCACTTTGGGAACATCATCTGACTGTTAATCCAGTGCCATGGTGTCCAGTTAGTCAGGATCACACAATTAAAATAATCAAGGGAGGGGCAGATGGGTGGTTCAGTCAAGTGTCCAACTTCCGCTCAGGTCATGATCTCATGGTTCGTGAGTTCGAGCCCCACGTCCGGTTCTGTGCTGACAGCTCAGAGCCTGGAGCCTGCTTCAGATTCTGTGTCTCCCTCTCTTTCTGCCCCTCCCCTGCTCGTGCTCTCTCTCAAAAATAAATAAACATAAAAAAAAATTTTAAGTAAAAAATATTCAAGGGGAGAGTGATTCATGCTAATTAACGTACCTGGGACTGAGGAAGTAAAAAGTTCCAAAACGGTCTGACTTGGGCATGAACCTATCAACTCAAAGTTTTTTTATAATTCTTGAGGTGGGAATGTCAAATCCCAGGCCTGGAACAAATCCCCTTAATTTTCTCTCTCCCTCCAAGGCAGGATATATTTTGGAGGAAGAAACAATGAACTTGCTCATAGGTTGGATGTAGATCGTGAGGGCAAGTAAGGAGTCAAGGAGGCACCAAGGCTTTGTGCTTAAACCCCCAGGTGGATGGTGGTACCTAGATGGAAAGACTACAGGAGGAACAGATTTTAGAAAGAATGAAACTGTAGATGCCTATTCGTTGTGCCAATGGACATGTCAAGCTGACAGCTGGATAGCAGATTCTGGTTTTAAGAGAGACATCTGGGAGGAGACATACATTTGGATGTCATTAGCATTTACCTGTCTTTTAAAAGCCATCAAACAAGATGAGTTCAATCACCCACAGTAGACGATGGCAAACTTTTTCTCTAAAACACACTATATTGAGGAGGGCACCTTTTGGGATGAGCACTGGGTGCTGTATGGAAACCAATTTGACAATAAATTTCATATACTGAAAAATAAATAAATAAAATAAAACATACTAAATACTTTTAGCAAGCCATATGGTCTCTGTTACAACTATTCAATTCTGCCACTGTAGCAGAGTAGATATAGAAGCAGCCATAGACAATATGTAAATGAATGAGTGTGACTGTGTTTCAATAAAACTTTATTTGCAAAACAGGTAGTGACCCAAATTTGTCCCACTGGCCAAAGCTTGCTGACTCCTAACCTACAGTGAAAATGTCAACTGAGAAGAGGAAGTCTAAGAGAGCCTAAAGCACTCCGATAATAATAATTATTACGTACACATAATTCTATCACTTACCATGCCAGTCACTGTTCTAAATGCTTTACTTAGGGGTAGCTCACTCAGTTAAGCAATCAACTCTTGATCTCGGCTCAGGTCACGATCTCACAGTTTGTGAGTCCAAGCCCCGTGTCAGGCTCTGCACTCCTCCCCCACTCACGCTCTCATACTCCCTCTCAAAAATAAATGAAAACTTTTTTTAATTAAAAAAGTTAATGCTTTCCTTATATTGACTCTTAATGGTACCCACCTCATCAGTTATCGTGAAGATTATCACTATTTTCCAAAGGAGAAAGCACTACCTAAATGAAATGTTCACTTCTCTCTCCTGTGGAGAAAAAAAACAAACAAAAGTCCCGAGGCTCACAATCTAGACTAGTATGGCAGTTCTGTGAAAGTGCTAGGTTCATCAACCTAGATTCCTTCCAGTTCATTCTTCTATCATCTGGAGTACAGCTGTCATTCTAATGGGCCAAAATCATGGCTGGGGCTACAGACATCATGTCCACATTCCAATAGTTAGAAGAAGCAAATGAGATGCACCAGTTGTTTCTTAAGTTTCCTAGAAACTGCCTTACAACATTTCTTCTACCACATCTCATTGGCCAGAAGTTATTCCCACAGACACGTCGATGTGTGAGGGAGACTAGGAAACAAAAGTTTCTTCCCGAAGGCCACTGCACAACTAAAATTTAGATATTCTCTTACTAAAGCAGAAAGAAAGAAAAATTATTAAGCTAGCATTAACATTGCTTTCAGGTTTATTAATTATCTTCACGTGCTTTTTTGCAAGTGTAGTTGCCAACAGTCTCCCTAAGACATTTCTCCTCAGCTGTCTTGTATTTCTGGCGTCTGTTGTTGAAATCCTGTGTACTCTTCAAAAGCCAGTTCACAGGTCACCTCTTCCATAACGTTCTGCCCAACTCGCTAGGCACATTGTTCCCGCGTTCCCATGTAACAGCTATCACATTTCCTTGGATTTAGTTCTTTCTTGGTATGTCTCCTTGGCCTGTGGCCCCTGCTTGTCCAGGGAACTCAAGGACAGGTGGAGTCAGGTCGAGGTGTGGACGGTAAATTTTTAAAAACTAAGGGAAATATGTAGCGAAACTGCAGATGCGCAAAAAGAAGTATGAAGGATGCTCTGGCACGTGGTAAAGGGGCTATGGTTGAACACCCAGTAGAACAGCAGTTCTCAAATTTTGCTGCCCGTGAAAATAACCTGAGGAACTTTAAAAAATCTTGATGCTCGGACGCCTGGGCGGTTCAGTCAGTGGAGCATCCGACTCTTGATTTCAGCTCAGGGCATGATCTCACACTTTGTGAGTTCGAGCCCCGCACCAGGCTCTGCACTGACAGTGTGGAGTCTACGTGGGATTCTCTCTTCCCCTCCCCTGCTCTCTCTCTCTCTCTCTCAAAATATATAAATAAGCTTAAAACAAATCTTGATGCTCACGTTTCACCCCACACTGATCAAATCAGAATTTCTGAGCGTGGCACATAGGCATCAATGTTTTTTAGTGTTTGGGTGATGCCAATGTGCAGCCTTATTTGAGAATCAACACAGATGACAACAGAGGAAAAGAGACTGAAGGAAGCAGCTTTCCTCCTTCAGAGACCTTGAGGGTTTGTTGTTTACCTACGAGGTTTTCCAAGCAATATTATTAGTCTTTTCCTTTTAGGTTATTTCCTTCCAGCTGAAGACAGAGATGTATTTACATAATAAATTATTATTGATTGAAACGCTTCTAATGAGAATTATTAAAGCCCTCCCAAGTTTATTTCAGGCAGTTTGATGCACTATGGGTCAAATAAGTCTTATTTAAGCTTCCCTTTAAGTAACTAAATTAGAGTAGTCAGCCTGGGAAATAAGAAAACAATCTTACCAAAGCTCACCTCATTTGTGACACATAATATGTTTAAATTGCTTTATCGACTTCACAAAGAAGCATGCCAGATCGATCACAAGTGACAGCCCTGTGATTGCTTTCCTCAGGGTGTGAGGGGCCATATTTCAAATTCAGCATGAGCGCTGGACTCCATTTTCAACTCACGGTAATGAGAGTTTCGTGCACCTATTACACGTAAAGAATGTCCCCCACTTGGAGCAAGGAGTGCATTCAAGAAAATTTTGTACTGTGTTCTCCAAAAGATAACAGTTAGTGAGAAAGTGAGTTCTCTTAAATATGGTCTGGAACTTTCATTTCCTATTCAGAGATTTCTGAGGCAACTCAGGATTGTTTTGATTCAGTAAAAATGCCATTGACTCTCGGAAGTCTTCTACGTGTCTTGTAAAACTCGAGGAAGAAAACGTTGCCAGAACCATTCCTTCCTTTTTCTCCGCAGTATGTGTATCCAGTTCTGGGGCAGAGTACCACTCATTTGTCTAAGCACATTTGGAAATTTCTGGAAGGTGTTTTTAAGTGTTCCTTTGAAATGAAAGTTGAGGCTCTGGCTTTGGTTGATACCGTTACTGGTGAAAAGCAAGAAATTGCTTGGATTTGTGCCTTCGGTGAAATAGAAAGGGAGCCAGGAAATGTAGTGGGCAAAACTGTGGAATTGGATGGATCCGACATGCGGCTCCTTACCAGAAAAGAGAGGACTTAGAACATGCATGTTTGCCAGGAAAGAAAACTGCTTTACTGAAAGGTTAATTTTCAGATTAGTGTGGGGAAATTTGAGATAAATAAATGAAATCAGACAAAACACATAAGGCCCGGATCCTTTTTCCTGGGGTTTTCGGAAAACAGTCACTGCTTCCAATGAAATGTTTTGACATTTTCAGTAGGGAGAAAATGTTAATTGTAATGTTATGTGTATGTGTTCTTAAAAACACTTGCAAATAAATCTTTTATTCGTTTTAAGAGTAATCAGAGAGTAAAAACACTATTAAAATGTTAGCTATGTTTGTTATTCCTTATGGTAATTTTCCTGCTGTCTAGGACACTGCAGTTCACTTTCCTGACTCAAATGTATCAATTTGGAGAAAATTCCTTTGCTTGTCTTATAGTTCAGTTGCAGTTTCTCTCCAGGAGTCTTATTAGGAAACATCCATGAGGTCTGCCTGGGTTTCTTCCCTTGTTCTGTCTCACCTTTTGCTTATTCTCTTCCCTTGAATCAATGGCTCCTTTACTTTGTTTATAAAATCACCAGCGCTTAAAGACTGCCTTGAGTATCAGTCTGTATATTGAATACATGTGCTACTAAGCTACTTAGTGGCAGGGGTGGGATCAAATTTGGGGACAACCATCTCTGCTCTCCCCCCCCCCCCCCCCCCCCCCCCGCCACAGCCACCTCCCTGCTGTGCACTTAACAGACACCCCATAGGTGTTTGCTGAATGGCTGTCACGCAGCCCTGTCCCAGAATCCCATGTTGCAGTTGACTAGAACTTCATGTCCAAAGAGGAGGTCTCACTATTGAGTATTACAATATTGCAGTGTCTGTGGTCCCTTAGGAGGGAAATACCAACAAGGTCATAAAACAAGGTGTAAATGTCACCACCTGAGTCCCAGCCCTGCACACTGAGTCTCTGGAAGAAAGAGAAAAGAAAGCAGCTCTGGCCCTTACTGAATCATGACCTAGAACACACACATACGGTGGACATACACATGCTTATCCACCTGGAGAAAAACCCTTAGTAATCATCTCAGCAAGCATTTAGGGTGTAATTCGATATTTGTTAGCATCTCAGTTAAAAGATGTGGTGATTCTTATAGAAAATGCTTTTTCTCTTTTGATCGCGGTCTTTAAACCTCAAGCACGTGAATACGACTTAAATCACAATTAAGCTCGAAAATAATCTCAAAAGCAGATTTGACTGGAATAAAATGGTAGATGTACACAGCTATCTACACACTACTTCCAAGACTGCTGTTGTACAAACTACGGAGGGGACGGGGCGGGGGGGGGACAGTGCTATTAGAGTAGAGGCTCTTCATTTAAGGGCACCGGCACAGACTCTCCCTCGTGCTCATAAACAAAACATAAAAGCAGAATGAGCAAAGCTAATTTAAGCTTTAGGTCTCATGTAGATTAGTGCTAATGACGTAGAAATCATCAGCTGCAAGGAACAAAACAGAACTCATTCACAGACACCCGTGAAAAGCATTTTCAGAAGTGGCTTTCCTTGGCATGTTTCTACAACCGGTAGGGCCTGCGTGTCATTAGGAAGATGGTTGGATCCTGCTATTAAAAGCCCATCCGTTACATCCAACAGATTTAACCAGTAGCACTTGCATGACTAGATTAATGTTTTGGAGTCAGTCATCTCGTTACTACTGGGATTTTCTCTGGGTCGTGCTAATAAACTGGATTATTGATTTTAGGATTTTGTGCGTATCCAAGGATATTCTCTAAGATGTCTTTATGATGTTTCATGCTTAAGTTGTCAACCAAAATGACATCACAATGAGTAATCATTTTCTAATCGCGTTAAAAGCGGTTAAAAACAAGCGTATAAAATGGATCTTCCCAGCTTCGGAATAACAGGAGCGTTCTTGCTGTCACTCTTCCAGCTGAGTGACGGTCATCCCTACCTGTGTGCCATCTTCCCCAGGAATTAGCTGCATTCTCTGCTTAAGACCTTTGATAGTCAGAAAGCTGCTTTCCAATATGTTTGAATGGCAGGAGAGCTCAAAAGACACCTCAACCTAAATAGGATTTTAGCACATCAGGTGCTATTCCAAAGTAAAGCAAGCTGGGTTGCTGTGTTGGTGGTGGTGTTTATTCATCTTCCCTTCTCATTTCATGCGTATGGATGGACGCTTCTCGGTGTATATGCCCGGCTCTCAGGGTGTATGGGGCTGGTGAATGCATGCGTAGAGTGTGTGTCTATGTAAAGTAGAAACTGAAGCGGGCTAACAAAATGAACTACTGCATGCAAGAGGTATATGAAGTGCACTCGGCTGCCGGCAGCAACTGCTACATGCAGGCCACTGATTATTACACGTATTTCGAAGATAGTCCGGGTTACAGTGGTTGCAACGCTCAGGCTGTGCCCAGTAACAACATATATATGGAACAGGCCTGGGCAGTGAATCAGCCTTATACCTGTAGTTACCCTGGAAACATGCTGAAAAGCAAGGACTCTGACTTGGACATGGCCCTGAATCAATACAGCCAACCTGAATATTTCACTGAAGAAAAGCCTACTTTTTCTCAAGTGCAGTCGCCATCGTACTCTCAAAAAAAAGGTAGGGACCGTTTTACTTGAATTTGTTAAAAGTTTCCACGTCTGTTTCTGTTGTGCTTTAAAGTTACAGTTTGCATCAGCTCTGTCAAATCTTTGACTCTGAACGCTGAATGTTCGAAATTAAAAACAGCAGTAAAGAGAGAGGTTGCTAGGTGATTTGAGAGGGGTCTGTGAGCAACAAAGATTTCCAAGCACTTTTTTTCCAAGCATATATGAAAGCTGGATCGAGCTGATTTTTTAAGCTGTGTGTGTGTGCGTATAGTGTGTGTGTGTCTATATATATCTATATATATCTATATATATATATATCTCAAAATGAATATGGTCAGTTTCTTTGCTAAAGAGAATATGTAAAAGGCTTCCCCTTGGTGGATAGGCACTCTGGCTTTTGAAGTAGGCTAATTCTCCCCAGTTCAGGTTCAGTTTAAAAGCTCATTTGATTTTTTTTCTTGGTATTTCATATTCAAAGTTTATTATAGTTAACAAATAAAATATTTTAGTGGCTTTTGATAATAGTATAACATTGATATGTTGGGATTTATAAATGTTCATCTTAATATATTTACTTACCCATGTTAAGCTATAAAGAACCCACTTGTGACCACAGTAAGCCATAAGAGCATAAAACTCAGAAAGGAACTAATACACTTTCTATTGCCACTTTGTCCCTAAAGTTTCACATGTCTGGAATCATGCCAAATGAATTCTCTACATGAAAGCAAGTGTAATATCCTTCAAAATATCCAAAGTTAAGACAAGTGCAATATCTAGTTATTTTAATAGACACTGTGGCTTTACAATGCTGCTTAATTTTCTATCAATAGAACATTTCTTGCACACCAAAAAATAAAATAAAAGAAGCAAACAGGTAGTACTCAGGGAAAGTAGTGGCCTCTGCCAGATATTTTGGAAATAGCTTAAATTCTAGCACAAATATGCCAGAAACTGTTTTTTCCCTGTGTATGACCTACAGGATATTGCATAGGAAATCAAATTTACAGGTTTCTGTAATTAGCAAAAATATGATGCCCATTGATCCTCAAAGGTGAATTTCTTTGCAAAATTATCTTAGAACAGAATATGGCTTAGCTGATTATGGCTACTACAAAAATTATCATTTGCTTTTCTTAATGTGACTCCGTAATTAAAAGTGGACTGTTTTGAAAACAAAATCTAAAAAACAAAAACCTCAAACTCAAACCCCTGTTTAGTTTTTACCATACACTGAGTTCGGATTTTCTGTACTGTTCTCTAACTTCCAAATATGAAATATAAAGGGAATTGCAACATAAAACATTTTCAGAGTAATTGTCTGCATTTTCATTTAATTTCAAGGATATCCTTAATATCCCCTGTAAGGATGCCCAAATTTCTCACCGATTACAAAGGGCACACCACGTAAGTCCCCTAATGGGAACATTTGAGATAGATTGATTGTGTGCTTTCTATTTCATTTAGTATTACACTTATAAGTAACTTATCTTTGAAAAGAAGTTAACACTGCCTCATTAGACATGCCTGGAAATGCCTCTCATAAGGTTGTAGGAGCGCAAGACAATAGGGTGTCTGCCCCTCTATTTGGGCATTCTGCTATTCTTAAAAATTCCTGCAAAACTTTTCAGGCTCTTTTACTCTGTTTTCTTTTGTCTTTTCACAGTGCGTTCTTCAAGCAGTGCTGGAGAATATTTGCTCATAAAACGTTAAACCAGAGATTCTTTGCTAATTAATTTGATGCTTGAACTAGAGGCTAAGACACATTGTATGCATATATTGATGTAATTTCCCAAAGCCATATGCCATTGAAAGGCCACTGCCACCTGCCAAACTCACTAAATCAAAGCAGGCAAATATTCTTAAATGCGCCATTATTTACTGTTACAAGTCTTTAAGTAAATCCCAGTAAAACTGAACCCAGCTGTTAACTGTCTCTTAGGACAAAAGGTCGTGCCCAACATGTTTATCCATATTGATCCATTATTGATTTTTGTTGTTGTTGGAGGACATCAGTAGTATCTCCTTAAGGCAAAATTAAGAGTATAAACAGGTGTTCAGTGGGGCACAGCTCATTATTCCAATTGGATTTTTATCTATTTTCATGAAATTCATAATTGTTTCATCTGGGTTTCTTTCTGTCACTACAGCACTACAAACTCAATAGCACAGCTGTCTTAACTTTTTCATTTTTTTTTTAAAGGATGGCTTATTCTTTAGCCTTTAACTGTGTTTCTAGTAAATAGAAAATGATCATAATCTTGTAAAAAAAATTTACTATAAGTACCCATAGATGAAATAAAGGAAGGCTACAGAACCCAATGTCAAGACTAGTTATCTTAGTGGTACGCTTCAGAATGACTTTTAGTTCTTTTTGTGTTGTTTTTGTTTTTACATTTATAGCCAAGAGGGGGAAACGTTATCAAGCTCCTGAAGCATGGAAGACATGAACTAAGGAAGAGTCAGAATTCAGTTCCTTGAATCAAATTTAAAATAAAACTTTAAGAATTGGGGCGGGGGGCAGAGCCATATCATTTTCACATTGAGGAAGGCTGAAATGCAGAATGTAATGTCTGTCTTATGTTTCGTAAAGAATATGAGAAAATACATTTTTACTTTTTAAAAGTTAGAGACAAATAAAAAGAACCCTAGCAATCACAGAAGATACCAGCTCCTTTTTTTTTTTTTTTTTTTTTTTTTTTTTTTTTTTTTTTGGTCTTTCAAGTAACATAGCCTTGATTTGTTATGTTAAAATCAGCCTTCACAGCCAGTTCTGATCACACACTTCACCCTAGCCCCTAGCCCAAGAGGAAGGGAAAAGTAGGTTTGGAAATCAGCCAGAGGGGAAGGGAACTGGCAACCAGGGTGTTGTGCCTTCTCCTTTGCGACCAGGGTTTCAGCATAATTAAAAGTCGATATCTTTTCTTGTCTTTTGGGGGAAGGGGGTGTGGGTCGCTGGCTGTTTCCACCAGAAATTCCACTTACATTCCTAAGTACCCAAACAGCTTGAGTCTGGGTGCCCTGTGGGGAGCACAGTCAGACTCTGGGTCTGTTTAAATAGAGTCATTCCCTGGAGTGTCTGTCCTGTGCAACCCCTTCCACAGGATTCTTTGCTTGACATTCTATGTGCCATCTTTACAGGCATTGTATATCCGAAATTTGCCGGTGTGTTTGCATCAGAGTTGGTTATCATGTCCAAGAGGATAAGAAATTCCTGGTTTTGAGCCAGGATCAAAGAGATGGAGTATTTTTGTCCTGTTCAGTTTTGTTTTTGATTGCACATGCTCTTGTTCTAAAGTCATAATATTGGTGTTGCAGAAAAAAATATTAATAACTGAAGCAGAAACTGTACATAGAACTGTCCTTTCTGATTCTGTTTTCATAGCCCCTCTGTCTCAGGGATAGGAATCTAAACCTTTTTTCATGTCCTGTAGTTCTTCTGACTTCATGTGAATAATTGTGTAGGCATTAGAAATGGAAATTAAATGGTAAGGTGGGGGATGTTTGAAGTGACCCACATCAAGAGGACTGGATTAAAAAGAAGCGTTAAGCCCCAAAGAAATATGATCTCTAATTAGAATTTCCTTGGCCTCTTTTAAAGTTAGAGAAGGATTGCTATACAGTAGAGTGGACATGGGGAGATTCCAAAGTCTGCCCAGAAAAAAAAAAAAAAATGTTCCATGAGAAACAGGTACCCTTAAGCCCTAGAATCACACTCAGTCTCTGGAAAGGCAAGCAGGAAAGGAAACCAAACAAGGGGAAGATTCATGAGTCTCCCAACCACATCATCACTCCCAACCACAAACCTGAATGTGAGATGATCATACACTATTTCCATTTCTTTCTCAACATTTCCCTCTCCTTCCCTTCCTGCCCCTCTACCTCCTCTCTGTCTCCCCTGCTCCCAACTTCCCCTTTACCTCTCCCTCACTCTCTCTTTGCTGCCCCTCTCTTTCCTCCCTTCTCTCCCCCACTAGTTTAATTTGTTTAATTTAAACACATATGATTAGTCCACCCAGTGCAACAAGTGTTGTAGATATCATGTCTTTAAAACATATTATTACTTAAGAAGTTAATGCTTCAGATTTTT
Organism: Panthera leo; assembly: GCF_018350215.1. Lineage (NCBI taxonomy): Eukaryota > Metazoa > Chordata > Mammalia > Carnivora > Felidae > Panthera > Panthera leo. The sequence continues at coordinate 140,186,003 of NC_056687.1, read as the reverse complement.
CTATAATGCTCATGTAATGTAGGGGTGTTGACATAAGGTTAGCATTTCAAATTAGGCACTGCAACCCGTATACTATTAAGAGACACCACCGGTCTAGAAAACAATAGAACTACTATTTTTTTTTTTTAATGCAAAGCACATTTGCTGTTAAAAAGGTTAAATAAAAGTGCCTCTTCTCAGTGTCTAGAACTGGAAGCAAAGTAAAGAAGAGTAGTAATTTCTAGACCTAGTCCAAGTGCAGACAAAAGCATGAGCTGACTCTTCTTTCCTTTCCCTTCTTTGCCAAGAATTAGATAACTGTCTTGTCAAAAGCCATGTCCTTCAGAAGTTTCACCGGACGCCCTAACCTCATCCTACAGCAACCACTGTGATTGCTCACGATGAAAGCTAATAGCAGGAATCCAAGGCATTATGAGAAACTGATGTCAGATGATGGACAGGCTTGTGAGAAACTATTGGTGCTGTTTATTTCCTGCATATGGAAATGTCCACCACCTTGCATCCCTCTATAAATACTTTCCCACAAACTCAAAGTTTTTTTCTCAGCTCTTAGCATTCAGGTGCATTGAGCCTGAGGTCCCGTTGCTTTCTACTCTACCACCTGCTCTGGTCTAGCTTGTATGATATGACCTTTCATCTTCTTATACTGATACTAAGTACCAGTGCTCACTTAGTGTCTATATTCTTCCTTTTCCAGATCTTCATGACTGCTGAGCTTCCGTGCGCTGTCCTTGGTACTACCCTCATCTCCACTCCCTCTGTACTGTACTGGCTGCTTTAGAGAATTGCCTGTTCTCCTGGACACATGTGCTTTTGAGTGGTCACCCCACCCTCCCCCCATTTCTTCATCTGCAGATACTTCCTGCCATGTTGCCCTGTCATCTTCTCTCCACGTTCACCGGCCTTCTCAAAGCCTTCTGCTTCCAGCCACTCACTGGCAATGATTCCCTGCTCTCTACAACCACCAAGAGGCTCCTCCTCAAAGTTCCAAACCCTTTTCCATGCCTTATTAGATCAACACTAACTCCACCAACTCCTCCCTCCCCACAGGGAAGATTCTGGCTTCCCTGCCCTAAAGGGAAATTTTGATTCTGGCTTTTGTGCTTCTATCCACACCCTCTTTTCCAGAAATCTTGGCCAGTTTCTCCATGGATCCTTCTCTCTGCCATACTTCCCCAAACCAATGATGCTCTTTTCCCAGCTACCAGCCACTGTCACCCATACCCCAGTATGTGCCCTGCCATTCTCAGCCTGCATCACTTCAGGTCACTAACTCAGCTCACAGCCCATAAGCTTCTTCTACTTAACCAGCACCACATTTCTTCAATACCCCAGCTCCCAACTGGCCCTGGCTTCAAAGGCAGGTATCCCTTGTTTTATACAATAGTTCTGAATCATTTGTGTGAACCACCTTAAAATTTTTTTTTATATAGGTGCACCTGGGTGGCTCAGTCAGTTAAGCATCTGACTTTGGCTCAGGTCATGATCTCACGGTTCATGGGTTCAAGCCCTGCATCAGGCTCTGGGCTGAAAGCACAGATCCCGCTTCGGATCCACTGTCCCTATCTCTACCCCTCCCCTGCTTGTGCTCTCTCTCTTAAAAATAAATAACTTTTTTTAAAATTACATAATACATATTAGACCAGAGTTTCTCAACCTTGGCACTATGGACATTTGGCATTCAATCATTGTTGTAGGGCTGACCCATGCCTTGTAGGATGTTTAGCAGCATTCCTGCCTCTATATATGACATTCCAGTAGCATACAACTGCTCACGCCTTGTTGTGACAACCAACAGTGTGTCCAGATATTGCCAAATGTCCCTCTGGGGCAAAATCACTCCTGGTTGAGAACCACTGCATTAAAGGACATAACATTTAGAGAATATCTGCAGTAAAAGGATCTTTTTGTAATGTAAAAATCTCTCCTCAGTTCTCATATTGAAAAGTCTAGATTTTTGTACACCGAGTTGTTTCAAAATGGATCACACTTGAACATATATACATATATATGCATATATATACATATGTATAGGCAACATGCTACTTACATATATGTGTTAAAGTTCATTCCTATAGTCTGGATTTGGGTTCTCTTCATCATATACGCTTGTTTATAACTCTATCTAGATCATTAGCACCATGAGGGCAATAACCTCCTTTACTTCACACTCTGTGAAGTACACATCTATCATGACTCCGAGGCATACCTGCAGGGAGACCAGTAGAGTTTACACAACAATGATGTTATCCTGATGACAAATGCAACCACTCATTCCTCTTGATTAAACATCAGTCTGAAGAGCTGATAGTCCACATTTTTAGAGCCATAACCTTGAATCTCATTCTGAATCAATTTCCAGATGAAGAAAAGGCACCCATTTTTCTCAAACATGCAGGACCTGAAATAACTGTGGAAGCCCAATGCCATAGATTAACTCTCAGTATAAAATCAGAGGCAACTAGTGCCCATTTCTGGTGACCCTTTCTGCTCTCCTCCCCTCCCACTCTTCTAATACATTACACCTTCCTATTTTCTAACCCATCCCCTCTTTTAAAATGGGAAAAGACCACATTAGTATCGGAGTTCTAAAACTCCAGTGCCTACAAGTGCCAGAGAGTTGATATTAATGAGAGAAAGGCACAGTTGTTTTATAAAGACTGCTGAACTTAAAATTTTAACCAGTATACATATTGTGTATGTTATATGATAAAAATATTTTTAAATTTCACAAAGAAATATACTCTCTCTCCTTTTCCTTGAATTACTTTTGTCTTCCCATTTTTGACAAAAATTAAAATTGTGTGAAATATTTCTTTACCTATAAAAAGATACAATAAACACAAATGGCATTTATAAACATAAATAGCCTCAGGGTTGGGGTGTAACAGGGAGTGGTGTGGACTGTGATGAACTAGAAAGTATATCTCTTTCTTCATAGATGGACTGCCCTTCTCAGTTTAGTTGATCATCACCCTGTGCGAATTTGGACTCAGTATTGCCAGATCTTCCGATTTTGCACATGAAGCAGGAAATCTGGATGTCATCTGAAATGTTCTGGTTTTAAAAATTAGCTGAGATTTTTGAACGCTCCACAATCCAAACACTGTGGACTGCCAGTGTGTGTGCCCCTTTGATTAAAATCTTGACCGAAACTCATTATACCAATCTATTCCCTTTCCTAGTGATTTGCATCGTCAAGTGTTTTAGCTCTGATTATGGATCAAAAGGTTATGTCAGCTACTTTACTTGAGTCTACAGAGACAGGGACAAGAAAGTTTAGCTAGAGACTTGTACATGAAACTGGACTATGAAATTTAGTCCTAAAAATGGATATATTTTAGTTTCAGGAATTTTTGAGTCAGAAGAAATAATCTGAAACTTGCTTTGCCCCTTTTCTGTGCTAAGATTTCCAGACGGTGGGATCCCAGAGTCCCTTGTCATCATGTCTTCTCCCCTTTTCTGAATCAACAACTTCTATCTGGTCCTCCTCCTGCTTCCTTTTCCCTTCTCTCCCCACGGTGGTTTAGAGTTGGAAGACTTAGGACTCCATGTTATCCATCCCCCAGTAGCAAGGGCCTAGCCAGCCAGAGGGCAAGGAGGAAAGCAAAGATGTTCAAGGATCCCATCAGGGTAGTGGGGAACATGGAAAGGTGGTTGCTGTTCTGGGGAAAGATTTGGTGAAACGGGAATTTCTGGGGCAACTCTGCTGGAAATGTGCAGACTGCAATGAAAGAATATCTTTAAAGTTAATGCCATTTCATGTTTGTACCCAGTGTCTTACCCACTAGGCCCATGCATGTTTGTTAAATAAATAAATGGCTGGCTGGCTGGCTGGCTGGACAGATGGATTAATATTGTGTTTATCAGAGAGTCAAAATAAACATGATGCAAAACTTGGTGCTTAATACTAAAAATTAAATGTAAAAGGATCAGCATTAGTATGTTGGGAAAAGATGAAGAGATAAGCCATTCAAGATTTTTTACGTATATAAAGAAATGACATGGGGAAGAAGGTGCTAGTGGGGGAAAAAGTTTAAATCAGAAGGATCTGAGCTGTGGGATGAAGTGAGAAGGTTCAATATAAAATTGAAAGAATTAGGGGCTCCTGGGTGGCTCAGTCAGTAAACCATCCAACTTTTGATTTCAACTCAGGTCATGATCTCATGAGATGGAGCCTGCTTGAGATTCTCTCTCTCTCTCTCTCTCTCTCTCTCTCTCTCTCAACTTCTGCTCTTCCCCCCTCTCTAAAATAAATAACTAAAATAAAATAAAATAAAATTTAAAGAATGACTCAACTTGCCAAAGACTTAGCTTCCTTAGGGGTGTTAATATATAGTCTCATTTGATAACCTGACCCAAACTAGTTAGGATCTTTCGATGGTTTTAAGCTGATAGTTCCACAAGATGAATCAGCAACATGGACCTCTCTAAACTGTCCAAATTATTTCCCACCACCAACGATAACCACTGCTCCTTTTAGACAGTTTTGCTTGGCAAAGGGTCCTATACCAAAGGTAAAATTGGCCAGATGGGGAATGGTTTCTGAACTCTGCTCCTCTCCCTTCTGTGAGATCTATCTTCCCAGGCAGCACCTTGTGCCATTAAGATTAATCTGCCTTATGTTCTATTCCCTAAGGGTTGTGTGTTTCTCCTCCAAGGACCTGAGATGCTATAATTTACTCAAGAGAATTAAACTAGACAGCCTTCTGATTTTACTCATACATGGGAAAGGCTTGAATCTAGTGCAAACCAAGAAGCCAGGCTTACTGCCTGTTGCATGATTTCCAGCATAAATATACACAACTTTGCCTTTTCACACACCAAGTCCCTCTGAGAATCAAGTTTTTGAAATTAATGTTAGCTACAACATGGTTAAACCTTGAAAACCTTAGGCTAAGTTAAAAGCCAGTCACACAAGCCACAAAATGTATCATTTCACTTGTAACAAATATCTAGAAGAGGGACATCTGTAGAAACAGAACATAGATTTGCGGTTGCTTAGAGTAGAGGGGGTGAAAGGGATAGGAGGAATGGAGGTGACATCTAAAGGTACAAGGTTTCTTTGGGGGATGAGGAAATTGTTCTAAAGTTGATTGTGGAGATGATTTCACAACTCTATGAATATATAAAAAGCCATTGAATTATATGATATGTGAATTAGATCTTAAAGAAGCTGCTAACAAAATAGGTTGAAAATGTTAGTAATATTTTACCATGTCAACCTATTCTACATGCAGGATAATACTTGGCAATTAAGCAGACATTGCCAAGTGTCAACTAAAAAAAAAATCTCTAAGTCTTTGTTGAACAAACAGATGGAGTTTGCTTTCATAATAATATGCTTGATAAAGTGGCAGCATAGTTTATTAGTCTAAAAAAATAATACATCTGAGCATGTAAGAGCTGAGGAAAACATATCACCTTTGGATTACCACATATTGGTCTTGTTTTATGGGGTGTTTGGTAACGATGTTTTTTCAACAGTCACTTGGGATAATGTGCAGATGCAGTTCTCAAATGAGCAGCATGGCTTCCAGGGTTCAGTTTCTCATATTTGTTTCTAGACGGAACCAAATACGGACATCTATTTAGTGTCCATTCCTGGTGACAAAATTTGCACTACATGTGCATTTTCCTTAGCAGGGCATAGTGGCCAGCATGTGGGTTATTTGATAAGCATGGAAAAGTAAAAAGATGGGAACATGGAAATAGGAGAGCAAGAAATGGTAAGTTCCCTGGGAGAATTAGTTAGCATGTGATGTTGTCAACTATAATCTTAAGAGAACCTCACCTACCTATTAATTATATGTGGGATGTTACTCCCTGATGGAAGTTATCTAATGATGAACAATGGACTTATGCATAATAATTGATGTATCATTGCCTGTGGTGGCTGTTTTGGGTAAAGATTATGGTTCTGAGTTATATTTTAGAGAAAAGAAAGACGGGTGGGGTACACGGGTATGACCATGTGAACAACTGCTACCAACTTAATTTCTGTAAAAGTCGTGATGATTTTACTAAAGACATATTCAATCACCTATTCATCTACCCACCAAAAACATAATCTAGGAGAAATAAGAGAACAAATCAAATCACCTATCAGACTAGAGTCAGAAAATGTAAGACGCCATTCCACTCACAGATTGAATTATCATTGGATTCCAGGATTCACAAAAACCTAAAGGTCAAACAGTTCAACTATGTACATAAATTGCTGAACGATAATTCAACAATTTATAGGGAGGGAGAAGTTTTCAGTATCCTACTGCCAACACCAGAAGATAGAGCAGGCAAATCATGAGGTAGAGTGAGAAATGGTGAGGGACCTACATCTTAACTCTGGTTAATATTCCCTGCCCCACCCCAAGGCATGTCCCACAAGCAACACAGAGTCCAACTGTATTACAGTTGGTTCCTGAACATGAGAAGCAAGTGGCCTGTGCCTCTTTCTCCTTTATCTCTACCATGTGCACCTGATACCAAGAACTGCAAAGTCTTCATTCTGATCAACTGTACATAACCTCTACTATAAGAGAACAGGAGATAGCTTTCCTAACATGGATATATTTACTCCATCCACCTTTTCCAGGAAGCTGTGTGTTTTATTTTTTGTATGATTTTCTCATTTATTTGCTTATTTATCTTTATGTGTTTATTTCCATAAATTTGTGATTCTAAAGCTATGGTCTTGGACTTACATATTAGTAATAACAAACATAGTGGGGGTTTTTTTTTGTTTTTTTAATATGAAATTTATTGACAAATGGTTTCCATACAACACCCAGTGCTCATCCCAACAGATGCCCTCCTTAATACCCATCACCCACCCTTCCCTCCTTCCCACCCCCCCATCAACCCTCAGTTTATTCTCAGTATTTAAGAGTCTCTTATGGTTTGCCTCCTTCCCTCTCTGTAACTCCCCCCCCTTTGTTCTCCCCCCTGGTCTTCTGTTGAGTTTCTCAGGATCCACATATAAGTGAAAACATATGGTATCTGTCTTTCTCTGCCTGACTTATTTCACCTAGCATAACACTCTCCAGTTCCATCCATGTTGCTACAAATGGCCAGATTTCATTCTTTCTCATTGCCAAATAGTATTCCATTGTATATATAAACCACATCTTCTTTATCCATTCGTCAGTTGATGGACATTTAGGCTCTTTCCATAATTTGGCTATTGTTGAAAGTGCTGCTATAAACACTGGGCTACAAGTGCCCCTATGCATCAGCACTCCTATATCCCTTGAGTAAATTCCTAGCAGTGCTATTGCTGGGTCATAAGGTAGATCTATTATTAATTTTTTGAGGAACCTCCACACTGTTTTCCAGAGTGGCTGCACCAGTTTGCATTCCCACCAACAGTGCAAGAGGGTTCCCATTTTTCCACATCCTCTCCAGCATCTATAGTCTCCTGATTTGTTCATTTTAGCCACTCTGACTGGTGTGAGGTGATATCTCAGTGTGGTGTTGATTTGTACTTCCCTGATGAGGAGTGACATTGAACATCTTTTCATGTACCTGTTGGCCATCTGGATGTCTTCTGTAGAAAAGTGTCTATTCATGTCTTCTGCCCATTTCTTCACTGGATTATTTGTTTTTTGGGTGTAGAGTCTGGCGAGTTCTTTATAGATTTTGGATACTAGCCCTTTGTCCAATATGTCATTTGCAAAGATCTTTTCCCATTCCGTCGGTTGCCTTTTAGTTTTGTTGGTTGCTTCCTTTGCAGTGCAGAAGCTTTTTATCTTCATGAGGTCCCAATAGTTCATTTTTGCTTTTAATTCCCTTGCCTTTGGAGATGTGTCAAGTAAGAGATTGCTGCGGCTGAGGTCAGAGAGGTTTTTTTCCTGCTTTCTCCTCTAGGGTTTTGATGGTTTCCTGTCTCACATTCAGGTCCTTTATCCATTTTGAGTTTATTTTTGTGAATGGTGTAAGAAAGTGGTCTAGTTTCATTCTTCTGCATGTTGCTGTCCAGTTCTCCCAGCACCATTTGTTAAAGAGACTGTGTGTTTTAATAATTGGGTTACTTTGTTGTTTAAACATTACTTTGTGTTTTAGAAGTTTGTGTTTCTGTGCACACACAAGCACATGCCACACACTGTCACACATACTAGTCCAAGATGAAGAAATATCAAAATGCTACAGTTCTTATCACTGTGGTGGAGAGTTGATAGGTAAATTTGCTTTTTGTTCATTTTTGTCTTTTACTTTTTCTATCATGAACTGCACTACTTGTATAATTTTTATGTAAAAAGAAAATTTATGAGAAACTATACACACGTTGCTTTTGATTCCTAAAGAGTGACCATTGAATTCCATTGGTGTTAGTTAAGTCCAGACTATCTCTAGCTATTTTCCCTAGGACTCTCCCCCTCCCACATTTGGTAACTAGTTATTTCTCTGGGCACAGAGCTCTGTTGGAATATTTTGCGTTATTTCTTTCTATGGAGGGACTCCCAAAACTGTGTTTGGAATAAATCAACACCTAGTGAGTCTTCCTGTAGATTTTGTTAGATTTCTTATTAAATTTGAGCCACAGCACCATCAGCTACCTAGCAGACAGTGGTATATACAACCTTGGGACTTAAGGTTAATGATTGTGTAAAGGGGAATGGGAAACTTACCCAGAAGCAAACACTCTTGAGTTAATGGATAGTGGTTTATATAGCCCCAAGTAGAAAGTGGAGCACATAATATAAAATTCAGACTGCAAATCTCTTCTTTTGGTGATGGCATCTTAATGCCTGGTCATAGTGATTTTCATTTCTCTATTGTGAGAAAATGGTATTGCCCTTAAGCTCTCTTTAGTCCTATCTCACTGTATGGAACCTAGTGATCAGAGCAAAGAAAGCAGGACCAAGTCCAGTTGATTAGTGAGCATGCATCCCTCAGATCACTAAGTGTTGGATGAGTGTCAATCTGGATGTCTTAGTTTTAATGAGTGGAATCTCATTTTCTTTACCAAAAATCAAACTTTCTAATGAACTTTTCATTAGGCCTGATATTTGGGCTCCTGCCTCTGCATTATCACCTCTTTGAGAAATCTTTTCTGAGGTCTTTTAGCTTTCTCAGGCATACCTCCAGGCTTCAAGTCTGCTCATCTGCAAGTTCCAGATACATCCCTCCTCCTTACTTTCTCCACCATTGGTCAATGGCAGAGATCTTAAAAGCCATGATGCCATCTGTCAGAGGAAGCAGGTGCTAGATAGACAGTGGGGGTTCAGCATGAATGTTCTGATCCCTGCCCTCTAGCTGGAACTGTACAAACATATAGTGAATCAACGATTGTGGTCAAAGAGAAGAAAAACTCAAAGGTAGTTATAATGTAGATTATAAAGGACTACTATCGGGGAAGCACAAGGAGTTTATGGGAGCACCAAGTTTGACGTGAGCTGGGGGGTAGACAGGAAGGCTCCTCAAAGAGTTTCCCCTTTGTGATTCTGGACATAGCCCTAACCCAGTGCCTACGACATTATATGCAGATGATCTGTTATTGATCTGAAAGAATTAAAATTTAGCCTATCTTTAGACCCTTAGCACATTGCCTAGCACATTGTATACCCACATAAATATTTGTCAAATGGAACTGTTCTCTTTTACTTCATTTCTTTGTTTTTGTAATAACAGCTTTATTGAAACACATTTCACATACCAATAAAATTCACACATTTAAAGTGTACAAAACGTATCCATGAAAAACCATTGTTTCTAGTGGTTTTTAGTATATTCAGAGTTGTGGAACCAACAACACTATACAATTCTAGAACATTTTCATCACCCTGAAAAGAAACTCTGTACCCATTAGCAGGTAACTTCCCATTGTCCATCCAGGCCTTCTTCCTGACTATGACTTGCCTGCTTTAGACATTTCATATAAATGAAATCATACAATATGTGGCCTTTCACGTCTGGCTTCTTTCATTTAGCATAATGTTTTCACGTTCCATCCATGTTGTAGCATGTATCAGTACTTTAGTCTTTCTTCCAGCTGAATAATATTCCACTGTATGAATATACTACCTTTTGTTTATCCACTCACCATTTGATGGACATTTGGGTTGTTTCCAAACTTTGGATATTATAAATAATGCTACTTTGAACATTCATGAATAGGTTTGTGTGTGGACACCTATTATCAGTTCTCTTGGGTATATATGCAGGAGCGGAATTGCTGGGTCATATGTAAGGTTATGTTTCACCTTTTCAGGAACTGCCAAACTCTTCTAAAGCACATTTTACATTCCTACGAGCAACATATAAGGGTTCAAATTTCTCCATATCCTCATCAACATTTGTTATTGTCTGTCATTTTTATTATGACCATCCTCAAGGATGTTACATGGTGTCTCATTGTAGTTTGGGCTCTGTATTCCTGTACGGTGATGTTCAGCGTCTTTCATGTTCTTTCCTTCATTTTCACCTTTTCTGTTCACACCAAAGAATGACCAGGACTGGAAATTTAACACAGTCTTTTACACTTATGCTTACCAAAGGAAGAAACCATGTCTTAATTTGTTTTTATATTCTTAGCACCAACCATTGTGCTAAGCACCTAGTAGATGGTAAATAACTGTTTTCTGAATTAATGAATAGATGAATGATTGAATAAGCACATCCCTCATTCCAGCCCCCTTTTTGTCTGCGAAGATCCCTCCCAGAATTCTCTTTTTAGAAATGTCTGATGAGATTTTTCAAACTCTTGAAGTGAATTCAACAGATGACTCATGGTTGGCATGATGTAAAAGTAAACTAAGAAAAGCTGTGATATTTAAGAAGATAATCCTGTACATTACCAGATTACTCTGAAGTCATTTGTCTCCTTCCCAAGAGGGACCATCTTTCTAAAATAAAATCTGAGCAAAGTAATTTCTATGAAATTGTGAAAAGGACTCATTTTCTTGTTTTCTTTATGGATATTTTTTCTGAAAAGTAAGCCCTCTCGGACCTAGTTTAATAAAGAATCTATGAAATGTCATGGTAAAACATACAGTAAGTCATCTGTCATTTCAACCTGGCTAATCTTTATTGAAACCAATAAGAGTTTACCAAGTCAAAGAACTTCACAAGGTGCTGTGATCAAAGGAAGGAATTATTTTGTTATCTCAGCCCCTCCCTTCTCCACGTCCCAACAAAGCAGACCTTATTTTGACTTTTTGCACTTATCTAAAGCTGTGTGCATCTGTGGTAAACCACTGATACCAAACGAAACTGAATTTGCCCTTCAGAATCAGTTTCTTGTGTTTGGACACTGTCTACAAGTGAAGGGGAAGAGGCGAAGACCAGTGGGAAGTGGGCTGCTTCTGTCTGTGTTTTTAAACTTTAGTTTCCTGGGCCAAGGAATTTAAACTAATAAACCAACAGGACACTTAACCAAGAGAGTTACCATAATTGGACTTTATTTTTTTCTTTTTATTTTTTTTAACTTTTTTTTAACGTTTCTTTATTATTAAGAGACAGAGAGAGAGACAGCATGAGCATGGGAGGAGCAGAGAGAGGAGGAGACACAGAATCCGAAGCAGGCTCCAGGTTCTGAGCTGTCAGTACAGACGCGGGTCTCCAACTCACAAACTGCTCATGACCTGAGCAGAAGTCAGAGGATTAACTGACTGAGCCACCCAGGCGCCCCATGGACTTTCTTTTTTTCTTAATAAATAGAGCTTCTATTATTTCACACTACCCAGTGTTGTTGGGTTTTGTGTCATAATGTCACAAGTTTAACCAAAAATAAAAATTTTAGATGGCTTGTTCATTCTACTTAAAGTTAACTGTCTATTTTTAGAAAAATATCATCATCACTTATACTAGAAGTTAGGAGATCTGGCTAGAAGATCTATGCTTTAATTTCTAGTGTGACCCCTAGGAAGGCCAAGCAAACTTCTGAAAACCTGTTCACCTCAAGAGTACTTGACGATCTCCAAGCTATGAAGTTTTCTGAATTTATTGCATGGTACCTTGCGTCCAAAGTCGATCCAGTCTTCTAAGAAAAAGTTCTGAAATAAGCCTTACAAAAGAGATTGTGTTCTCCAGAACCCAGAGCATTCCAGACATCTCAAATCTTGCCCTCTCTGCATGATTTATTGGATCCAACAGACTTCAGATATATTCCTACCTGCACAGCAAGAGTGGTCACACCTATTTCTAAGGCATTCGGAAATCCTGGGCCTAGTATCAACTCTATACGTGTGAGATAAGATAGTGGATAAGTATAAGATACTGAGCAAGTATATTACATCAGGGAAAGACTTTAAATTTTTTCTCATTTAAATGTTTTATTTACCTTTTACATTTAAAACTAAATGATCACAAGATATAAACCCCAATACAAAAGTTGTATTCAAATGTATGAAACAGTTTGATCCTGCCTCCTCCCTGCCACACCTTACCTCCTGTCCTCTTTTTATCCTCCTCCACTCCTCCAAGCTAGGGTGTGTCTTTGACTTGAACATGATATTGTTTTCTCACGTTCCTTTTTTCTCCTTGTCACAGGGTACATCCCCAGTTACTTAGACAAGGACGAGCTATGTGTAGTGTGTGGTGACAAAGCCACGGGGTATCACTACCGCTGCATCACGTGTGAAGGCTGCAAGGTAACTGCCCTTGGACCAGTGAGCTCAGCACCCAGCCCAGCTCCTGTCCCCTCCCAGGATTCCAACAGAATGCAACAAGAAGTTTAAGTTGAAATTAGAACCAAATTCCAACATTCACAGCCTGTTACCATCCAAGTGTCTGGTTGTCCTCCTCATTTTTTGGCATTTTCAAGAAACGAATTTATTTTTTTTTTTTTTCAAATCAAAAACAACTAAATAAAGTTTTGCAAGAGTATAATGTCTGGCTTTGAAGACAGGGAGAGAACTCATAAGATGAAAAGAAATTAGGGGCGCCTGGGTGGCTCAGTCGGTTGGGTGTCCAACTTCGGCTCAGGTCATGATCTCCCAGTCTGTGGGTTCAAGCCCCATGTCAGGCTCTGGGCTGACAGCTCAAAGCCTGGGGCCTGCTTCAGATTCTATGTTTCCCTCTCTCTCTGCCCCTCCCCCACTTGTGCTCCCTCTCTCCCTCTCTCTCTCTCTCTGAAAAATAAATAAACGTTAAAAAAATTTTTAAAGATGAAAAGAAATTAATAATATTCTCACTTTGAGTTTAAAAATGCATAGATATTTTATAATATATTTTCCCAAGAAATGACCATTTCTCCTCCTCTTTTATCAGCAGTAGTTGAAGAGACAGGATTTGCTCTACTCCAGGCTGTTAATCTGAGTAAATATGTTCACTTTTAAGGGTTCCATTAAGGAATATCTTTGAGGCTACTTACAGTCAATTGTGTTCTGAAATTACTCACATTGGCTTTCTGCACAGCCTTCAGCCAATAAGTAAATTCTGGGCATCCATCAGCTAATTTTATGCTCTACAGTCCCATCTTCAGGAAATACCTGACAAGAATACACCAGTGATGAACACTTCACTTCCCGAAAGTGAGCCTAAATTTGCCTACTTATACTCTTCATCATCAAAATTAAGATGAGCTTTTTGGCAAATATCTTTTGGTCCAACAACCTAGCCTCGAAAATAAAATCCACTATAAAATAAATAAAGCTTAACCCAGGGCTACATCCAACGTTCAGCTAATGTTTTATAAATGAGAAAGTATAATAAGTCAGGGAAAGACTTCTTAAATTTTTTCTTGTAGAATGTTTTATTTACTTTTGTATTTAAAACCAGATGATCACAGGATGTAAACCCTAAGGCAAAGATTGTATTAAACTCTCTAAAATAATTCGGTCCTCCCTCCTATGTTGCCCACCTCCCCTCTTCTCCTCTCTTCCCTTCCTCCAACTAACCCCCCCTTTTCTCCTAACCTTTGACCCAAAACCCCTAAAATCAGCATGTTAGCTTGGTTTCAAGATAAGGTGCCCCATTTCCCTAGTGGAAGATCTTCCATGAAAATTCCCTATTTTTTATCCATAAAATTAGGAAACCCTTAGCGGAAGCCTGCTTAAAGTGATGAAAAGATATATCCATTGGAATCAGGCATTTCTAAGTTCCCAAGGCCTTATATCTGCAAGGCTGTTTTTTGTAATGTGATGTAGTGTGCTTTCATTCACTCAGACCCCTTTGATCTAGAATGTGTACCTTTTAACAAAGACAATGCTAAAGTTTGCTATTACATCTATGAAAATAATGTCTTAAGGAGTTTAACGGAACTGATTACAAATAAGTCCTGACTATTTATTAATTTGGGGGACTTGCAGACTGTCTCTTGAAAGCACACTTTTATTGGCTTGATTTGAAAGTAATAAAACTGCATTAGTCTAAATATATTCTCTCATTCTGAAAGCTCAGTAATTCAAACAGGCCTTTTTTCTAAATTAGCCCCAATTCATAAAGCTTTGCCTATCTGATTATGCAGCATTGAGACTCTTTCAAAAATCAGTTACTAATGGTAAATTCTGAATTCTGGAAGAGACTCTAATGAAAATTCCATTTAATACTCAACTCCCAAAGTGACTCTAAATGTGCCTTGCAGAGAACTTAATGCTTATTAGTGATTGACCTAAACAAAGGGAGAATCAAGCCTATTAACCTGTGTCCCTGCTTTATGTATGTCTTCATGATGATCAAGAAATCCACTAGCCTCTTTTCCCAAGATCACAGGATGTTTAGAGCCTGATTCAACTGAGGTTTACTTAAAAGAAATCATGTAGCAAAAAGCTAGATTTTTCAGCTTCTATGCCTTTATCTCAGATCAGAATCCTGTTTCTAGGATGGCCTCCATCATAAAACCAGAAAGCAGCTCTCCTGGGGTGATCATGCATTTAATGTAAGGACAAAGTATCTTGGAAAAAGGCAACAGTTTTTTGAATGAAACCGTTTTTAAGAGTGGCCAAAGATGAAAAAGGTCATGCTTCACATTCTGTTTATTCAAACCTACAACTTTAAAATATTTCTACCCCATACTTGCAGTGTATATGGGGGGAGAAACTTTTTTTGCCCATTTTCCCCCTGAAGACAGTAAAAATCTTTTGGAGCTGTTGTGTCTGTCTTGATGAACCAGTTTTTATGAATCTCTTACAGAAGGAATGGTGATACTTCCCCACAACAAATTATTTTTCTGAGAAAGATTCACAGCTATTATAAGTTGCCCAAATATTGAACCAGCAGAATGACACTTAGCTCCTTATCACACTAATTAGTGCATCATATCAGACCACTAAGAGGATCTAGTCCTTCTCAAAATGCAGAGAAACACGTCTGATGTTGACTTCTAAAAGCAAAACCCCATCTCGCCAACAAATCATCAATGACATATATGTCCTTATCTAGTCCCTGGGGCACGTCTTTTGTTAGTTCACCTCTAAAAAGATTTTTTACAGGTAGACTACATTAAACATTCTGTATTCAGTTCACTTGCAGAAGTTAGTTTTTGTCCCTTTTTAAAATTAAAGGACCTAGTACCTTTACATTTACATTTACTCCACTCCAGTGGCCCTTCATCCTGTGTCAAATATGCTTTTATTATAGCTTAGGGGTCTTAAAGGGATCTGGTCTACGAAGAGCCCAAGAAAAGCCATCAGAGATAAGCCACAGGGAAGATGTCACTAGGAAAAGCAGAGCCTGCTACCCCAACACTTTTCCCAAAATAAGCAATGTATAAATTATTTCATTCGCTCCATTTAAAAGTTCACAAAGTAGCTTTTTTTGGAAAAATGAATGTCACCCCTGTGTCTGGGACACCACACCTGATCCTCTCCTTAGCATTGTCTGACTCCTCAGTATGCTGTCCTCCCTCTAAAACACGAGACAATGTCACAGTATGTGAGAAAAGGGTCTCCCTAACTTCAGAGTACCAACTTTCCTATCTTCAGAGCATCATTCTCCCCAGATGCCCTGGACTTTGGTGCTGCCACCTCTGGGGAGACCTTGCCTCCTCCAGAAGGAGGTATGCCACCCAGTCCCTCTCCTCCCTGTCTGTGACACATGTCTTCTTGCCAGGAATCTCCAGGTCTCTTTTGCTCTGCAGGCAGGCGTAACCCTTAAAGGGTGGATTGGACAGAGGGTAGCAGAGGTGGAATAGGGAGGTTCACAGGGGAGCTGGTTTTTCAGTTCTGTGACATGCCCAGGGAATTCATGCTTTCGCAGAATTTGCCCACCTTGAATACCCAGGGAGATACTGCTGACATGTCAAACAGCTGCCCATGTGTGATTGAGTGAATCTTATATAAGATAAGAGTATATCAGTGTATATCAACATCATTCAAACTAATGGAGTCAAGTGTTTAAGGACACAAAACCCAACTATGTGACAGTTTTCCTGTTGAAACTTGAGCAATAGAAATGATAAGGGATTTTGCACACATACCCCAAAATCAAGTCCATTAGTTTCGGTTATTGTTGTCATTTTTCCATTGTATTCTGTTTCGTCCGATATAAAATTCTACCTTTGACCTTTTCATTACAAGGAAGGGCTCTTATGTCTGAATAATGAATATGCAAGGAGTATGTATACATAATCAAAGCCAAGGAAAGTTAACCAGGATAATTCAAATTTGGGCTTAATCTAGGTCAGCTGGTATTTCAGTCCTACTATTTACGTAACAAAATTAGAGGTCCCTTTAAGCTTTAGTAGATAATATCCTTCAAAATGTGTTTCTGCTTTGCTAGTCTACTAAAACGGATAAAATGAAGGCAAGGGGGGTACTATTTATAATCTGTTCATCTGTTCATTTAAATAATACAGTAAAACTGAACTCAGTTTATATCATATAAGCAGTTAAGTAAATAAGACTTAGAGTCTGACTCCTGAGCTCTAGGCCAAGTTCTACAACGTACTTACCACATGATTTGGGGCAAGTGATTTAACCTATTCGAGGCTTAGTTTTTTAATCCCTACCATGGAGATATTAAGAGTACCTACTTCATAAGGTTGTTAGAAGAGACAGAAGGATATGGAAGGTGTCTACAGCCCTTTGCAATGTACCCCTCATGATAAGTGCCCTCCACCACCATTAATGCCTACAATACAGAAACTCCATTGCCAAGACTGGAGTATCATGTCCAGGAAAGTTCTACTATAACACGTCTTGAGGATATTTGTGTCACCTAAACCTGGACTAAATGGCATGCTCAGCAGCCTTTATGGTGGCACTCTCCCATATCTTAAGAAAGGAAGACACCTACTGATCTTCAGGGTATATGTCTACTGATACTGGAGAAAAAGAGTACTATGAAAGGAAAAACCCCAATGCATTAAGCTCTGAGAAAATCTGGGTAGAGAATCTGGAATTTTCTATTCCCCAAGTACTGTTATTTCAAGGGTTATCTGAGCTGGTAATGGACATTGCAAGAGTCAAAAACAAGAATTAAACTAAATCTCTGAAGGTCATTTAATGCATCCATTTAATCACCAAATGATTAAATTATTAATTAATAGAGTATAACAAGTATCCAGCTCTCTTATTCTCCAGCACAAAGTGTAGCAAGGTTCTTCACAGCTTAATTTAACAACATAATTATGACACTCTATGAAAGGAAAGAATATGATTTATTTTTATTACTCAATGTTTAGAAAAATAAAAATGAACACTAGATATCCCCATTAACCTCTTTTCCTTACTAAATGCCAAAAAGATATTGACTCTATAGTCCTGGACGTTTCCTTCAGCTCAGATATAGAATTCTTTAGATTCAGTTTGGGCTAACTGTCCTATATGTGAATAGGTAAAGGTACAAGCCCATGCATAGGAAAGGTCAAAAACAATCCATCACAGTTATGTGGACACAAAATTCTGGAGTCATTTATTTCTAGGAAATATGAAACTGTTGTCTTTGGTCTTTCTTTTTCATGTAGGGTTTCTTTAGGAGAACCATTCAGAAAAATCTCCATCCATCCTATTCCTGTAAATATGAAGGAAAATGTGTCATAGACAAAGTTACGCGAAATCAGTGCCAGGAATGTCGCTTTAAAAAATGCATCTATGTTGGCATGGCAACAGATTGTAAGTAATCTTTTTCCTCTTTTTCGTATTCAAGGAGTGTTGATTGGGGAAAGGTTTGGTTCAAGGAGATCAACTGGGCAGAAAAGAAATAGAGGCTCATGTGGACAGAGGGAAGACCTGTAGCACTCCCAGCGACCCCTCACTCCCAGTCATTGCTGGGTGCTTTCCATCCTACCCCTTCCCTAGCAACTCCTAACTCTCAAAGTATCTAGACGACAGGTAAGGGAAAGTGAGTAAATTATCCCTAGCACATCTGCAGGACTATTAGCAATACTCTGTTTGCAAGAGAGTATGAATGAGCGGTCTTGTCCATTCACCTGGATGAGGTGTGGTTTTACACACAACATTCATGTGGTGAGAGCCTTGTGGACTAGTCCTAATATTTTTCAAAAGAAGAGACAAGAATTTATTTTGTGGACGTTTTTGGAGATGGGGCACTGGCAGAAAACATTGTGTTCAGTAATTTCTGAAGAATGTGAGGTTGAGTGCTATATAGCATGAGTCATCCTGCAGTTGGGTGTTTGTTATATTTTTAGCCATAAAAACATTCTAAGCTCCAGTCCTCCTACCCAGTTTTCAAAGTGCCACAGCATATGGCAGTGAGATTAGCCATTGGAGTCTCTTCTTCTCGCACTGTGCAAGGGATTTACACCAGTTCTTTTAATTAATCTAATAATAAAATAAGAATTGTGTCACTCAGAATGTGTGGCCTCCATTTTGCCAGGCGTCAGGGTTAATGACTTCTATTGGCACAAATGTTTGCACCTCAATGAAAGTCTCTAACTTTTAGTTTTAAAAAAGAGAAGAAAAAGAAAGAAAACCAAAAAAAAAAAAAAAAAAAAAAAGGAGAGAAAAAAGAATGCAGTGAGGATTTTCCTCATGAAAGAGGAAATAATCATGGCTCACATTTATGTGATAAAAAGGGTTCCCTCCACTAGAACAAAAAAATCTGTGAAATGTCCTGGTTTTCCCATTAGAGAAGACAGAATGGGGAATCTTTAAAAAGGAGGAGGGTTGTGTGACAGCTTTAGGCTAGAAATCCTGGGTTAATCCCCACCTCCGGCTGAGTGTGTTCTTTGTCTTTATCTTTTAAAGACTTTAGCCACGGCCAACAATATGCCTGATAGGGATATGTGAAATGATTGACCTAGAACCAAATATTTAGATGTGCCACTATAAGGAACTGTTACTATTGAGTATCCATTTCATTGTTTTATTGAGAAGTTAAAGATATGAATATTTATAAGGTTAAAAAAAAGCTCAGTGTTAATCTGGACTGGGTGGAAATTAATTTTGAATGCACCCTATGAAGCATTATAAGAGCTCAGGCTTTATAATCAGAAAAACTGTTGGAGTCCCATATCTGCCACTTACTAGCTGTGTGACCATCAGAGTTAACCTCAGGTTTCCCTTCTGTGAAATTTATTGCCTACCTTGCAAGTTGTTTTCAGAATTAAATTAGATAATGCATGTTAAATGCAACAATCCCCAGCACAGAGGAAGCATTTGGGAAATGGGACTATGAGTACAGCCCATTTATTAAAGGGAACAATCCCTTTAATAAGGGAACCTAAATGACTAAACAGGGCTCATTCCCATTTCCCACATTTGCCATTGCTCACCTGACTTTGACGATCCAATCAAGTCTAGATGATCTGGGATTCATTATTCTGTTTGTGGATTAGCTGAGTACTTTTGGTTCTCTTCTTCCTCCTATGTTTGCTTTTTTTCTTTTCCTACCAGGTCACACCTTCATCAAGAAATGGCTCTAGGACAGTGATGTTGTAGAACTGGAATCAGGAGTCCTGGGTCTTGCCTTGGCTCTGCCATGAACTTGCTCTGTGACTTTAGGCAAGTCATGATCTCTCTGGATCAACTTCCTCCTCTGTGACAGGAGGGAGTTGGGCTAGATAATACCTAAGGTTCTTTCCAGTTCTAAATACTATGACTCTGTAGCATAAAACCTGAGCCTTTCCATTCTACTGATAGTTACTAAGAGTCTGGTGAAATGGCTTCATTTTGGAAATTAACCCCAGAAATATAGGCTTCTTTTTCCTGCCCTTCTTATTTCCCCATTGCACAAATGGTAAAAGTCATGGCTATATTTACTGACCACATGTAGTGCATTATCACACTGAACACCCTCTGAGGTGGGAATTATTGAGCCTGTTTTATACAGGAAGAAATGAAAAAGCTCCAAGAGCCTGAGCAACTTGCCAGAGGTCACACAGCTAGAATGTGGTAGTCTCAGGATTCAGACCCAGCTCTTTCTAGATTCCAAAGCCTGGGCTCTTTAACCACCATTGAGGATAGACCAGGTAGAGACTAGAGCAAAGTGAGTACCTGTGCAGCCTCAGATAGGTTGAGCCACATTTCAATTAGCACTTAAGAGAGCTAACAAAGAGGGGTGCCTGGGTGGCTCAGTCAGTTAGGCGTCTGACCTTGGCTCAGGCCATGATCTCACAGCCTGTGGGTTTGAGCCCCGCATTGGGCTTCTGTGCTGACAGCTCAGAGCCTGGAGCCTGCTTTGGACTCTGTCTCCCTCTCTTTCTGCCTCTCCCCTGCTCACACTCTGTCTTTCTCTCCTTCAAAAATAAACACTAAAAAAAAATATTTTTAAGAAAGCCCTATTTATCTGAGGAAGGGGATCATTAGCCTCCTGTTTACTGCTCCAGAACTTTTCTTTAATAGGAAGTTCTTTTTACTAAGAGCCACTTGAGGCAAAGAAAGGAGGAACAGAGAGACCCTAAGAGTGAAGTCAGATAAATGGCTAGATGGACTTATCTGTGAAGCCGTGGATAGAACAGATTTTACCTCCCTCTGCTTCATTCTTATTTAGGCTCACCTTCTGTGGAGTTGGGATGCCCAGTGTCCAACTCCCCCCAGAGCTTTTTCTTGAAAAGCTGGCCAGCCATTGGGAGTTTGGCCCTAGGTCTCGTGTCAGAGACAAGCTAGTTGATGGCAGTTTGCTGCTGGGAGGAGAAAATACCCCAGCACGACCCACTCTGCAGGACCCGCTAAGCCATCTATGCATGAGTGGTCCCCGCCCCTGAGGCTCCTGGGTGCACACGCAGTCTGCCATGTGTCTGGGAGTGTCCGTGTGTTTTGTCTCATCTTTCCTCCTCTCCCAGTGGTACTGGATGACAGCAAGAGGCTGGCGAAGAGGAAACTGATTGAGGAGAACCGGGAGAAGAGACGACGGGAAGAGCTGCAGAAATCCATCGGGCACAAGCCAGAGCCCACAGACGAGGAGTGGGAGCTCATCAAAACTGTCACGGAAGCCCACGTGGCCACCAATGCCCAAGGCAGCCACTGGAAGCAGAAACGGAAATTCCTGGTAAGGCTCCCCCACACAGCTAAATATCAGGCGCGTGCTTGGCGTTTTCTACTCAACTCAGTCCTCATTACCCTGGGATGCTGGTGCAGTTTCTTTTTGGAAACTGCAGTTCCAAGAAGTCAAGCGACTTGCAGAGTCAGAATTGGAACCCAGGTCTGTCTGAGAACAAAGGTCATTCCTATGATCGATGGCTTGTGAGTCACTAAATTCTAAAGCAGTTTCTTAGTGCACATTATCTGTTTGCTTTTGCTGGTAATAAGGCCAGCCTTGAATCAACTCATCAGTAACATTCTTTACCTGCCAGCTTTCCCTTCTTATACCCATTTCTTCTCTCAGATGCCCATGTAATACAGTTAGTCTCCTAAACTCACCCTTTAGAATATCCCCTTTAGAATAACCCCTAGAGGGGCGCCTGGGTGGCTCAGTTGGTTAAGCGGCCGACTTCGGCTCAGGTCATGATCTCGCGGTCCGTGAGTTTGAGCCCCGCGTCGGGCTCTGTGCTGACAGCTCAGAGCCTGGAGCCTGTTTCAGATTCTGTGTCTCCCTCTCTCTGACCCTCCCCCATTCATGCTCTGTCTCTCTCTGTCTCAAAAATAAATAAACATTAAAAAAAAATTAAAAAAAAAAAAAAAGAATAACCCCTAGAATGAAGTGTCCTATATCTCAAATATATGTGTATGGCAGTAGAAGTCAAGATGTTTAGCTTAAAATAAAAGAACTCAAGTCCAGGAAGAGAAAGGGAATGGGGGTAAGGAGAGGGTTTGGGAGTGGGGATATAGAGAGAACACAGGCATCTCCAGACCCTTGGAAGATCAGTGTTTGATGTTTTTATAAAAAATAACCATTGTGAAAGTCCTTCTCATTCATTTCTCCTTTGGACCTCAAAATGCTTTGGGTTGGGCTAGAATTACTATCCCCATTTTAGAGATGTGCAAACCAAGCCAAAGGCCTTATTTGGTTCACCCAAGATCACACTACTAGGAAGTGGCAGCCAGGCCCAGAAGTCCAGGCTGTCCACCCACCTCACCAAATGGACTGCCCCCACCACCACCATCAGCTGGTGTTTGGGCATCTCAGAGTCTGACCTTGCCCTTAATTTATAATGTGAACCCTTTATGAGCACCTCACTGAGCCCCGGCAGCAGATATTCTGTGGGTCTATTTGTATCTCCAGGTTACATTAGCATTCCTTCCCATCTGAACAGGAAGGTATAGTGTATAATTGTCCTCATACCTCAACATCACCATTATAAGGAGATAGTCTTTTTCATGAAAACAGTATAAAAATAACTGAAAAGAAAAATCTTACCCATAAGCTACCTGCCCTCAATTACTTTCACTGTTGTCATGAGCAGGTTCTCACATACTCTGTTGATGGCATCCATGAACAGTAATGTTAGCAAACACTTAGATGGCTCTTACCAAGTGCCAGGTACGATTCTAACTGCTTGCTGTACATTAACCTATGCCAACCATGTAGGTAAATGTGGGTAAAATCTCCATTTTCCCAAGCAGAGAACTGAGGCAGAAAAAATTAAAAGGAAACTTACAAAGCTCCTTTTAAGGTAAGTAGTGGTGATGGATCCTGCCCAGCCCCAGGATCCATGCTCTTAATCACCACACTGTACAACCTGGTCACCTATCCAAACCCAAAGAGCCTTTGAAAGAGACATGTCTTTGGAGGGGCCACCTCTTGGTGCCTTGATCTTAAATCCTCAGGACTACTCTGGTATATCTGCCAGGAATGAGAAAATATGAATTCTGGATAGATAGATCAATTCTAATCCAATATATTTAGGGCATTACAAGAGATAGTCCTGCCTACTCCAATCCTAAATCTGTCATCTCCCCAAACGTGTCAGCCATAAAAGGAGATTGTGAAAACCACTTCCAGGCCTGATTTCAGAGTAGTGACTAAGTAAATTTAGTGGAAGATTTGGGGCACATCTGGACTTCTGGGGAATTTTGCATTTCAATTTTCTCTACTCCAAAAAGAGAATGAATACCAGCCTAATTAAACCGTTTCCATGGTCACTAGGGCGCTTTTTCCAGACTCTAAAGATCTGTTCTTTTACTTTAAAAAACATTTATTGAGCAGCTACTGTGTGCCAGGAAGTGAATAAGTCAGCTCTATTCCGATGGAGGGAGAAAGACAGTAAGGATTAACCAAAAAGATAAATGCAGGTGGTGGTATGTGCAATGAGGGAAATAAACATCCGGATGGGACAGAGTGATTGAGAATTGGAAGTGGAGAGAGACTTCACTTCTCCCAACAGGGTGGTCAGAAAGGTCTCTCTGAGGAGGTCACACAAGCTGTATCTGAAAGCCAAAAAACAAACTGTAGGGGCACCTGGATGGCTCAGTCAGTTAAGTGTCTGATTTGGGCTCAGGTCATGATCTCATGGTCGGTGAGTTTGAGTCCCTCGTCAGGTTCCCTGCTGTCAGCGTGGAGCCCGCTTTGGATCTTCTGTCTCCCTTTCTCTCTACCCCTCTCTCATGCTCTCTCTCTCAAAAATAAACATTAAAAAAAGAAACAAACAAACTCTGTAGGGTAAAGTACACTCAGATCTCTTCATGTCTCATGGTCTCTTTAGCAAAGATGGCATGATTGCTAATGATTAAAAACAGTGAGGTCTGCACTTTTAGCTCAAAGGCTCCTTATGCTTTTCATCAGTCTACAGAAGGAACCAAAGAAAGTATGGCACAAAATGATTTGCCATTAGTTTTTTGTCAGGGCCATGAGGTTATCCAGGAACAAGAGTTTTCTTCAGGAAGTAAACATTTACAGAGCAACTGTTTTACCCAACAATCTCCCTCCTGCTGTGGAGCTGACATGAAATGTATATTTTGTAGATCCTTGTTCTGTTCAAGAAATTGCCCCTCTTGGTCCAAATATAAAGAACTGCTTCTCTAGGCCTTTTTTTTTTCCACAGGGGTGCTGGGGTAGATCAGAACACCTCCACAGTCCCATTTGTCTCTACAATGAGCTTCATTTCTATCATCCAATCCTCTTCTGTGCCTGGGATCACCCCCACATCTCCTCAGCGGAAGGACCACGTTCCATTCAGTACTGTGACTTCAGTGTCTATCACACGTATGGTTGAGATGTACAGTAGCTTTTCTTAAAGATGGCTGCCATTAGAGTCTTTCTTGACTATACAGCTCATTCTCTCCCATGGAGATGTGGAGTCCATTCTTCTCTCTCATTGAATGGGGGCTGGTGTGTGATTCCTTTAAGCAACGGTATTTAGGGGCACCTGGGTGGCTCAGTCAATTAAGCGTCCAACTCTTGGTTTTGGCTCAGGTCATGATCTCATGGTTTTGTGAGTTCGAGCCCCGCATCGGGCTCCATGCTGATGGTGCACAGCCTGCTTAGGATTGTCTCTCTCTCCCTCTCTCTTTGTCCCTCCCCCACTTGTGCTGTCTCTGTCTCTCTCAAAATAAATAAACAAACTTAAAAAATATATATATATATTTTATTATATATATATAAAATATATATATAATGAAATATATTTTATATATTTTATTTTATATAAATATTTTTAAAATATTTATACAAATTATTTAAAATATTTATATAAATTGTTATTATATTTAAAATATTTAAAATATTTATATAAATTATTTAAAATAAAATATTATTAAATATTTTATTTTATATGAAATATATTTTATATATTTTATAATATATATTATATATAATAAAATATATAATATGTATTATATATATATTTTTATATATATATATATTTTTTTTTTTTTTTTTTTTTTTTTTAAAGGGGGCAACAGATTTTAGCACAGTGACTTTTAAGGCCAAATCCAGTGCCAAACCAGACACCAGAAACATGAGTAAAAAAGCCAGTAGATGACACCAGCCTCTGCTGCCATCTGAGGACAACTGTATGAGGGACCCCAAGTGAGAACCACCCAGCTGAGCCCATCAACTTTGAGCATCAGTAAAAATTTGTTGTTTTAAGCCAGTAAGTTTTAGGGTAGTTTGTTACACAGCGTAGATAACCAGAACAGAACTCAATAAATATTTGTTAAACAGAATGTACAGTTCCACTGGCCCATCCTCAGAGACAGTACAGTTAAGCCCTGTGTCTCAGCCAGTTTACATATTTACACACACCTCTTGCAGAAGAGTGCCTCCAATTGAGTATTTATGCTCAGGAAAAAAAATTTCACTGAGTGGTAAATTATTCCTGCAAGGACATTACGAATCCTTCATTAAAGACATTAAATGATATCCATGTCTGAATAGGCTTCTACATATTAGGATTTGTCTTCTGTGTGGCTTATGGCCTTTATTCTGCTTACAACACTGCTACATATACTATTTCACTTATTTGTATGTGATGATGGCCCATCTTATTTTGAAAAAGAATTTGAGGAGACTATTAAATGGTATATAGTAATATATCATAAGGGACTAAAAATTATATGTTGTCATAAAAGCTGGAAGTATTCATTTATCTGGAGCAGGAAAGTAATTTATTCCCCAAAAAAAACTTCTTCATCATTTTTTACCCTGACACCAGGACTCAAGTCAGAAATAGAGACTGGTGGTTTGACCTGGGTTTCAAATCTATATTTATGTCTGTGAAAATGACAGTCACTGGCAAATAAGAAACTTCTTAAATAGCCATGCATATTTTCATAATAATTCAAAGCCATTCTTTAAAACTACTTCCAAAAGCATTTAAATCATAATTTTCTGGGGGCGCCTGGGTGGCTCAGTCGGTTAAGCGTCCGACTTCAGCTCAGGTCACGATCTCGCGGTCTGTGGGTTCGTGTCCCGTGTCGGGCTCTGGGCTGATGGCTCAGAGCCTGGAGCCTGCTTCCGATTCTGTGTCTCCCTCTCTCTCTGACCCTCCCTCGTTCATGCTCTGTCTCTCTCTGTCTCAAAAATAAATAAACTTAAAAAAAAAATCTTTAAAAAAAATAAATCATAATTTTCTGGTTTTCTCCAATCCACTCAAATCCCTAATGGTACAAAAGTGCCCAAAGTAATAACCCTTCGGGTGTGATGACAATAATGACGAAATATAGAAGTGCACTGCGTGGGGGCACCTGGGAGACTCAGTTGAGCATCCAACTTTGGCTCTGGTCATGATCTCGCGGTTCGTGAGTTCAAGCCCTACATCAGGCTCACTGCTGTCAACACAGAGCCCACTTCAGATCCTCTGTTCACCTCTCTCTCTGCTTCTCCCTCTGCTTGTGCTCTCTCTCTCTCAAAAATAAATAAACATTTAAAAAAAAAGTGCACTGAAAAGGGAACAAGGGGCATCTTATGACAAACAAGGGAAGCAGTGTCTCTCCACCAAGGGTAATTCACTTCTACACCTCCCAAGAGTGGGAAGACACTTGGTTTGGAGTAAACCCCATACCAGCAACAATATTTTCTGTTGACATTGTGTTATTATTCTGCTCCCTTCATTCACATGCAAAGATGTGACTTTGGATGGATTTTCCACACAAGTATAAAGTGTGACCATCAGAACCAGGGCAGGCCTGCCCTATTTTTCCCTGGCAGAGCTACTCTCTGATTTCACACATGCATGACTGGGAAAGCCTTAGAAAAGTGGCATAAGCGGAAGGGTCAGGCAGGATGAGTGATCTGGCCACATGTGGTCTATGTAGACAAGAGCACTCAAGTCAGAAAGGCTTCTGTCACTCCTGAGATTATGATAACTACATCAGAAGAAGGCAGGGTTGTCTAGTAATGTGCATGGAGATTGGAACCAGACAGCCTGAGTTCAGTGCTTGCCTCTGTCGCTTTATATGTATATGCTTGTTGTTTTTTAATTATGTGACTTCGGGCAAGTTACTTCACCTCTATGGCTCGAGTGACTTTACACCACACGGTATAAAAGTTATAGATATAAGTGCTTGGCATATCATAAACAACCACATTAGTGGTGCCTATGTGCATTATCCCTACCACCCCCGTCCTCACATCCCATCCCTGCTCATCCCAGGAAAATGGAGAGTCTGTAGTAATATCTCAAAGCCCAGGGACCTTTAATCACCATTTGTCTGGGTCTTCCTGCCCCTCCTTACAAAGGTGCAAAAGACACGCTGTGATCAGCAGAGAAAGGGGAGTCTTGTCTGGCCCCATCCCACTCTGCATGTGCCAGAGAGTTTGCAGGTTCAAGCCAAGAGGTCCTCAGCTCTGGCCAGCCATTGCAAAGAGGTCAACTGGCAGCATCTGCCACTCACCTGAACAATACTGATGAACAGTCCAAGCAGAAAGGCACTTAGTCTCCATTTGGGCATCACCAGCCTGCTCTACCACTGAGCTAGTTGAAGCTCACCCCTGCACACCCCTGAATCTCTCTCTTTGGGCCCCCCACCTCCTCCACTGCCCAAGAAGAGACACTCTGGATTCCTCATTGTCTCACACCCCACATCCAGTCCATCAGAAATCCCTGTGTCCGGCTCCCAGAAGAGGTTGGAGTTCTTCTGCTTCTCTCCATCTCTACTGCTGCCCTGTAGTCTAGCCCACTTCATCTCCTACCCAAAAGGCTGTTGCTGCCAGCCCATTTCTTCCTCTGGCTTCCCGTGTCCCTATTCTGCATCATAACCCAAACTCTCATCCCACTGCACCCCTACTTGAAGCCTTTCAGTGGAGCTGCACTACACAACCCTGTCTCCTCCCCACAGCCCCCAAAGCCCAGCATCACAGGACCCTTACCTGCCTCTGTCCTTCATCTCATGCAGTCTCTGGGCCCTGAGCACACAGGCCTCCTTTCTGGCCTTGGGACCTGGCACTGGTTTTCCTTTTGCCTTAAATGCTCTTCCCCTGGATCTGTGGAGGGCTGTCTTCCAGTTAAAGCTCACACGTCACTTCTCACCCTGGGCTGCCCATCTGCTTCCTGACCCCTACATACCATCATGTCACCTTCCGTCTAATCACAGGCAGAAATTCTTCTGTGAGAGTACTGTTTTTGTTTATTGCCTGTCTTCCCTCAATTACAGTGAAAGTTCCTTAAGGATGCATTGTTTACTGATGTAACTTAGCATCTAGAACTAGGCCTGGCTGCAGAGTTGAACGAGTATAAACCTACATTTATTCACTCAACCAACCAACAAGCATTCTGTCCTCCACCTTTTAGCCCAATGCTTTCCACAAAGTAGACAAAGATACTTAAGGGCTTATGCCCCCCACCCAAGAAATCCATATCTTAGCTGTGAGCCTATATAACTGCAATATAATAGTAATAAATGCCTAAATGCCATATGAGTGATGTACATGAGCTACCGTATGTGTTCCAGTGAGGAAGGCATCATTTCACACAGGTGATCTGGGAAGACTTTAAGGAGAAAATAGAATTTGAGAGGGGTGGGATTTGGAATTGGCCAAGATAAGATGGAAGCAGGGACTTCAGAGAAAGTACAAGTCAGAGGAAAGGCAGCTCCAAACCACAGCAGTGCAAAGCCACCGGGGAGCAGATGGCGAGAGGTGGGCTCAGCTGGCACAAGAGGTCCATGAGGGCAGGCGAGGAGGAAGACAGTCAGAAGGTGAACTGGCAACAACCCTATGAGCAAGCTAAGGCAGTGTGTGCCACACGGGCAAAAACCAGGCTTTGCCCACAGCCTACGCTGGTGAAGCTGCAAGCCCGAGGCTTATCATCAGTACCTGAGTTTGCTCTCGGTGCAGACACGTGTGTGCTTGTGAGCAAATATAACTCACGTCATGGATTACAAGGCTACCAGCTATATTAACATATCTGATTAGATACAGCTGATGTCAAATATTTGTACTCCCGTTTTTAACATCTCCCAAATATTGCAGCAAATGATCTGTTGTCCATATGGGTGAAAAACCTTTAGGGATGTCACAGACAAATTTACATGGCTCAACCTTAATTTTTCATACCTGATGGGTGAACTCAGGTCAATTCATAGACTATGTCTGTCTGTCTGTCTACTTATCTGTCCATCTATCCATGTATATTTTCCGGTATCCAAGATCCATTATGGGGATAACCCTTGATAATAATAAAAAGCTTTTACTTTGTATATGATTTTACTTCTAGCAATTGTATTTTCCATTAAATACTCAAAGACTTAAAAATACATTTTTTTTCCTACCCTGATATTTATTTTTCAACAGAAAAGCTTGTGAGGTGGTTACATTTGGGGGGTTAATTTTAATTAAAATTGCTGTATTTCCTTGTATAATTTCCCCCCTTTTTTCAAACCTTTAGAGGTATCACAGGCATGATTCAAATACCCCGTGAACTCACAGATTAAATGGAAATTTTTAACATCAGTATTGACTCACACCTTTCAAAGGACACTGAATGCCATTCAATAAAATCAGATTAGATCTATCATGTTCAATGACAAGACATTTGGAATCAACCAGGCCAAACTATTAAAAATATTAACATATTTTTATTGTTACTTCTAAAAAACTTCACCCTATGTGTGTGTATGTGTATAAAACGCCCTTTCTTTTTTCATGTGTGACCATGTACCTCTTATCAGTTGATCTTCATGACAGAGTCATAAGACAGACAAAGCAGGTGAGATGAGCCTCATTTCTGGGGTGGGAGAAATTATAAAGACCGACGAGGTGAAGAATATGAGGAACAGCAGTGCCCAAATGTGCCTTCTCCCTTAGCTCAGTCTATGTGAGAAACACAGAGAGAGAGAAAGAGAGAGAGAAGCTGTACGTGTGGTTATTCCATCAATTCTGTCTGCATCCAGAAAGCCAGCAGAACAGTAACCTTCCATGGGTTCCCCATGCCAACAGTTGCCCCAAAACATCATCAATGACTGTGATAACATGACAGACTAGGTCCCTTT
Source organism: Panthera leo (assembly GCF_018350215.1). Lineage (NCBI taxonomy): Eukaryota > Metazoa > Chordata > Mammalia > Carnivora > Felidae > Panthera > Panthera leo. Next base: position 140,155,854 of record NC_056687.1, on the reverse strand, counting down.
CCCACCCACTTGCTGCCTGCAAAGCAAACCACCCTCCTCCCAAAAAAGTAAAATAAAATAAACAGAGAACCTACTGGATAACCCAAAAAGGGTCAATGCTGCCAGAGTTTGCTATGTAATAAATTTTAAAATCCTTCCCTAGGCTGTAACCACAGCTCCTACCACACCCCTGGAGGGCCTGGGCTGCTCCTGTTGACCCTTGTGCCCTGGAAACAAGTCAGTAAAAGAATCATCCTTTGCTTTTCTTTGTGCTAAAAATTAGATGTGAGCAATGACTGGGGACGTGTGAAAAGAAAATGGTAACTGGATTACTCTGAGCTGGATGCAGTTACTGCCAGCCCGGTGGTTCTCAAAGTGTGGTCCCAGACCAGCACCATTGCTCCAGGAAGTTGCTAGAAATTCAGGTTATTCCCAGACTCTACCCCTGATCTACTGCATCAGAAACTCTGGACACAGGAGCCCAACCCAATGATTCTGATACAGGGATGTTTGGGGACCACGGCGGTAGGTAGGCCACAGTCTTGTCACAAGTGATGTGCCCCCACCACTCTGCAAGTGAGGGATTCAGCTTTGCTTGACTCACTCATAGTGCCCGTTCCTCCTGCCCACCTCTGCCCACTGTCTCACACCTCCCAACCTTGGGTGACTGGTTCTAGTCTGTTCACTGTGGCTCTAGACAGAGATGGTCGTGGGGTAGGCGTGAATCTCTAATCCCTTTGATGACCTTCACAACTTCCAGGAAGGCAGTGGGAGAGGCTAGTAAGGGGAATATTAAGAGGAGTAGAATTTTGCCCCCTGGTGTCAAAAGTGTACAGGTTATTAAAACTTCAAAGTAGGGGGTAGATGTGGGGCTCCTGGCAGATTGCTGTGTGGAGTCTGGGTGACCGATATCCCAGTCCTGGCCTCAGGGGATTGTTCTTAACCTCCTTGAGCCCTTTGTTTGCTTATCTGCCAATCAGGATTGTGTAAGGACTGCTTGAGATAATGCGCTCCCTCAAAGGGGCTGGCTTGCTTGGCCACAGATAAATAGTGGTCATGATTATCACAACAAGAAAAGACAACAGAGAGGACTATTACTAGCAGGAAACACAGGTGACAAGAGCAGATACATGAGACCGTGATGGTCTTTGAGCGCCCTGCTAAGGAGCTAGGGGGTGCCAATGGACAACTGGGTGGCTAACACAAGCACAACCACCTGGGAGGCTTGCTAAAATGCTGATTCTGCACCATTAGGTCTGGGGAGGGGGGGTTTCTAACAAGTGTCCAGGTGGCACTCAACCTGCCACACCACCCTTTGAGTAGCAAGGCTATGGATTGTTCTTGGGCAAGTCAATGACACAGAAGTGCTCCAGAGACACTAAACACTGGCAAATGACCCACTCTGCCCAAAAGTTTGCCAAGTTTACACAATTCAGTTCCTGTAGGTGACTTAGAGGTCTTTCCCCTCAGCCCACTGAGACCTCCTCCTACTGGAGTCTGTAGAGCAGACAGGAACGTTGAGCCCCAGTAGCTGGGTCAAAAGCAAGAATGAATCCACAGGGTGCTACTCGCCAGGACATGCCATCTCATCCCATCCCATTCATCACGGTCTACACACGCCAGAATGTTCAGTGCTCTGAAAATGCTACCCCAGAGCCCCAAGCACATATGTCACCCGGCATCCTTTGCGCATTCAGAAGCAGAACCCAAATTCCTGTTGTTTCTCTCTGGCTCCCTTCTTCTCTCACTTGTTTTCTCTCTCTTTATTTCTGCGGCAACATTCCTGTCAACATTATCACTGGCGGCTATCAAAGCAATGGCCAACACCTGTATCTTTGCTCAGAGAACTGAACCATGTGAAACTGCATAGTTTGTTAATAAGCAAAGTGAAAACTAGAAATTGTATAGTATGTCAACTCAGAAGAGATTTTCTGCCACACGAGAACTATGATAAATCAAGATCCTCCAGGTTTTTCATTTAAATCTTTCTTGTTTCTCCTCCTTAGCCAGAAGATATTGGACAAGCACCAATAGTAAATGCCCCAGAAGGTGGAAAGGTTGACTTGGAAGCCTTCAGCCATTTTACAAAAATCATCACACCAGCAATTACCAGAGTGGTGGATTTTGCCAAAAAGTTGCCTATGTTTTGTGAGGTGAGGAAACTGTTTTTCCTTCTGCATTATTTTTCGTTATAGTTCCATCAATTTCCAGGAATACTGACTATTATTTATAATTTAATATTAATTAGTAGGGACTTAGGTCACGTGAAAGCAATGTCAGTACAAAATGAAAATGCACTCTGTTTCATTTTTTATTTCCCTACCTTCTCTATTCAGTCATCATTCATTAGCTTGTCCACATGAGGTTTAAGATTCTCTCCTTCCACTGACTCCAGGCATAGGGAAATAGGACAGCAATAACTTCTATTCATTCAGCACCTATGATGTCCCAGTTACCATGCCCAAGTCTGCCCACATTACATCCAAACCTTGTAACCGATTTGCAGGGTAGCTTTAATTAAGCCCATTTTGTGATTGGGGAAAACTAAGATCAAAGAGATGACATGAAGTTATGCAAACAGCGATGGCTTGAGTCGAAGTCGATATGCTTTCCATTACACATCACAGCAAAAACAGTTGTGTGGTTGTTTCCTCCTCAACAATAAGGAGCTCCCTCACAGAGCAAGGATCTTAATAACTCCTTAAGTCTCCTCCCTTTTCCTATAATCTCGCCCTTTCTTGCCCCATGTTCAGGGCACCCTGAAGAGCACACCCAACAGAGCTCATAGGCTTTCCCTTTTGCGCACCTCATCTTTAGCAGAGGCTTACTATGTGGTACCTGGGGGCATTGGACCTGCAGTCAGCATGAATGGGCGAGAATCCTACATAAGTTATTTGGTGTCTTCAACTCTTGCTTATCTCATCTTTAAAATGGGAATCATAATAGTATTTACCTCTCAGAGCTGTGGCAAGGTTTAAATGGGATCACATACATAAAGTGTTTGGATAGTGCCTGGTCCTAAGCATATCCATAAATTTTAGCTGTTAATGCTGCTGCTACTTCCTCTATCACATTACCATCCTGTCTCTAGCCTTCCTTTTTTAAATCAAGTGGAAAATTTTGCCCTTTGAAAACCCCCATCAGGTGCCAATCTATTGCTCTTCCCACCTCCAAGGGGACCCAGAGAGATATCAAATAGAGAAGTCCACATACTGCTGTGAGCCTCTGGGGTAAGCTACCCAAGTGATAAGTGAATCTAGCCTCACCTAGAAAGAAGCCGTCTCCTCGCCTGGAATGATTCCATCATGCCTTGGCTTCCAGCTCATTTGTGCCTTTGAGTTTGCAATAGTGGGAGCCCAGCTGGAGACCTCAGACACTGATGCGGATGCTTCTCATTGCCTATTTTGAGCCTCCACAAGAGCCATATCTAGAAGGACAGAGCAGTGGGCTTCAGGAGGCAGGTATCTGATCCCCAGACTTAGCTGAGGAAGAGTGCGTGCCTCCCTCTTCTCCCTCCCCTTTATCCCCCCACTGTGATGGGGCCAGGGTACCTGACATGCTGGCTGGTAGCCCTGCAGTGGGAGCTATTCATACTCAGAGGAGCTGGTGAGTCCTAGAGAAGGGATTTTGACTTGTGTCTGTATTGGTATGGAGCTTTCCATGTCTCTGACCATCTTTTTAAAAAATTACTTATTAAAGTTTGGAAGGTTACTAACAATAACATATTCAAGACATTGATTCATAATAACACCACTTAAAGATAAGCTGCTGACATTCTGGAGCCTATTTGAGTCTTTTTTCAGTTATGTGTGTGTGTGTGTGTGTGTGTGTGTGTGTGTGTGTGTGTACATGTACCCACATATATATGAAGTATGAAACATATTTATCTACCTTATTGTACTTCCTACTTATGAAACTATGTTTTTACTTTTTGTTAAAGAGTAAAAGGCACATATAAAGGTGCAGCCCAATGAATTTTCACATACTCAACACACCCATGTAATTAACACTGAAATAAAGAAACAGAACGTTATAGGGGCACCTAGGTGGCTCAGTCGGGTAAGCGTCCAACTTCAGCTCAGGTCATGATCTCACAGTTCATAAGTTCAAGCCCCGCATCGGGCTGTGTGCTCACAGCTCAGAGCCTGGAGCCTGCTTCCGATTCTGTGTCTCCCTCTCTCTCTGCCCCTCCCCTGCTCGCACTCTGTGTCTCTCTCAAAAATAAATAAACATTAAAAAAAAGAAAAAAGAAAAAAAAAAAGAAAGAAAGAAATGTTGCCATCACCCTGTTAAACCAAACGTTTTACCCTCAGCCACAGAACACATCATTTGAGTGTTTTCTCACAGACGAAGTTTTAATGACCACAAACTAAAGAACAGATCTACAGAATTTAGGTCACCTGTTTTGACTGATCTTCAGCTCATTTCCCATTCTTCACTGATATAAACATTCTACAATAAGCATCCCGGTGCCTATGCCCCGCTCACTGCACTGTTTCCTAAGGGCAAATCTTAGAAGTAGAGTCTAAGGAGTAGGGTATATACACCTCTCAAGGCTTGTGATATGTGTTGCCAAATTGCTCTCAAGAAGGGTGTAGAGCTGTTCCAAGGCTGCTGGTTTCCTCTGACTCTGCGCGTCATCTTTCTTTTGGGTTCATGGGGTTGAGTTCGTTTTCCTTTCTTGGTCCTCTCTCTCTCTCTGGGCTGTGTCCTTTGTCCCCCATCCTAAGTGTGTGAAGAAAAACCCTATTGAGTATACTACCCCTACAACTCGAGCTAGCTTGTTAGTCACATGTTCCCTTTTGAATACCCACCAAAAATGTTTCTTAGAAAAATGTAAAACGGACGTACACCAACCATGGAGAGATATTTCAGTGAAAGAAGAAGGGGAAGAAGCCATCTCCACCACTAGTAACAAACACTTGTGTCCATGGCAAGAGTGAGGGGTCCACATGGAACTTTTCAAGCACAGCTGTGGCAAGCTTCTCCAAGTTCCCTCAGAAGCTTAATCCTGCCTCAAAGTCATGATTCCATCTCTCCTCCAACCCTGATTCTTGTAGTCTCCAAATTGCAAAAAAAAAAAAAAAGGTGGGGAGGGGTTACTTTAACAGCCGACACACATCTGTTTCTGGTGTTGGTGGCCTCCTGAGGACTTTTAGCCCTTTCTCATTCTCTTTAGAACCCCAAAGAAGGAAATGAACTGTGTGGGCCTGTTAGCTTCCTGTGGAGTGGGCTGGAGATCCCAGGTGGTCTGGAGAGCCAGAGCTTTCCTGCCAGAGGCATTTCGGTGCATGTGCTGTTCAAATTGTGCGCACAGTAATTCTGTGCTAAGATCCGTGCCAATCCACCAGCAAGGTTGGTGGACACCCAGGGCTTCAAAAGATCTAAAATCATTGCTGACAAAGCTGCCAAAACACACATTAAGAATCACTTCTGAGGGTCCTGCGTGGCTAAGTCTGTTAAACATCCGACTCTTGATTTTGGCCCAGGTCATGATCTCAGCGTTCGTGGAATCAAGCCCGGCACTGGGCTCTGAGTTGACAATATGGAGCCTGCTTGGGATTTTCTCTCCTCTCTCTCTGCCCCTCCCCTACTCACAATCTTTCTCTCTCTCTAAATAAATAAATAAACATAAAAAAGAAAAGAATTACTTCTGGGATGCAGGGCACGGACATCTTTGCAATCAGCCCGAGTGCTGCTTTCCTAAGGTGACAGAGAGTCTGTGGGAATGCCCCTGCAACTCTGCCTGCCATGCCCTCTTGCAGCTGCCTCTCAATGAAAGTATTGGGGCAGGTGACTGAGGTTATTTGCCCACATGTTGAAACAAATCTTACCATCATCCTACAAACCCTTCTTTTTTTTGAGAGAGAGAGAGAGCACGCAAGAGCACAAATAGGGAAGGGACAGAGGCAGACAGACAGACAGACAGAATCTTAAGCAGACTCCACGCCCAGCATAGAGCCCAACACAGGGCTCTCGATCTCACGACCCTGAGATCATGACCTAAGCCAAATTCAAGAGTCGGACACTTAACAGACTCAGCCACCCAGGCGCCCAACCTACAGACGTTTCTAAAAGGAAAAGGCATCTGGCCTAGTTTCTAAACCGTTGGTTGATTCTTAACAAATACTTATTCAACTTTTATTTAAATCTGAACCAATTAACAGGAAGTTATAAAAAGAAATCTACTTCATCTAGATTCAGACTTGGCTACAAAGACGCGGCCTGCCCAAGTTTGCATTCTTTATGGCAGATCAAAAAAATAAATGGTTTGATCTGATCAGCAATTTCTCTTTGCCATTCTATGCCAGTGGTTCTCAAGAGCGGGGTCCCTGAACCAGCAGCATGAGCATCCTCTGGGAGCTTGGAGAATGCAGAAACTCGGAGGGTGGAACCAGCAATGTATTTAACAAGCCCTCAGGTGACCCTGATGAAGCTGACATTACCTGTGGGCATTAAAGCCAGCCTGTGCCCACTTGGACCAATTCTCCATCTTAGTGGTGGAGGATCTATCCAAGCTCAGGGTTTCCCATTGCCTACCATGATCTTGGGCCAGGAATACAAATTAGAACCTAAATAAAAGTAAATCACAGTCATTTTTTTTTAATGAGTGGAAGGAGAGAATTCCCATGTATATATATTCCAGAACCAAATATGAAATGACTTTTATTCTGTAGAAAAAGCTAAGTAATTTGAAGTTAAATGGTAAGGTAGCTAGGCTGACTTAGCGAAAAATATGAAATGCCCAACATTTTAAATATAATTCAGTAGTATTACCTTCAGTTTTATGTAACAACCTAAATTGAACTAGTCAAGTGTTGCCAAGAGAATTGCCCCAAAAGAGTTTGTACCTGATTTAATGAAAAGATAAAAATTATGTGTGATTTACACATTCATTGCTTATGGTAGCTTAGTCATATCCCAAGTATTTCGAAAGAGTGTGTTCTCTTCTTTCTTTGCACTGGATTCTGAAAGATCTAGCTTCAAGCCCTAGCCTCACCCACAAAATACTCATGTGACCCCTTCGCATGTTACTCAACCTCTCAGTGCCTGGATTTCCACTTTTATGAATGAAATTGAAATTAGAATATTCACTTCACGGTATTGCTGTGACGATTAAATAAGATGACACCTGTCAATCTTAGCATGATGCCCAGTGCATCAAAAATATCCATTAACTAATAGCCTTTCAAGCTACTTTGATGGTGGCTTTTAATTCAACATTCTCTCCTGCCAGAAAGTAAAATTCTGATTTTTTGTTATTTTGCTAACAAAGTTCTTTTTCTTTTTAAGTTTGTTATAAATGCTATCACATCATCACAAATCCTAATTAACAAGACAACCAAATATGCTTAAAATGAGATTACAGAACTGGCAGGGAACTCCAGTGTGTGGAGTAACTCCAGTGCCTGAGGTACTGAGAATACAACCCTGGGAGCCATGAGGTCTGAATTCTAGTTCCACCTCTACCCCTAATTCACTGGGTGACTTTGGGCAAAACTTTTTTCTTTCAATATATGAAGTTTATTGTCAAAATGGTTTCCATACAACACCCAGTGCTCATCCCAAAAGGTGCCCTCCTCAATACCCATCACCCACCCTCCCCTCCCTCCAACCCCCCATCAGCCCTCAGTTTGTTCTCAGTTTTTAAGAGTCTCTTATGCTTTGTCTCTCTTCCACTCTAACCTCTTTTTTTTTTTCCTTCCCCTACCCCATGGGTTTCTGTTAAATTTCTCAGGATCCACATAAGAGTGAAACAATATGGTATCTGTCTTTCTCTGTATGGCTTATTTCACTTAGCATAACACTCTCTAGTTCCTTCCATGTTGCTACAAAGGGCCATATTTCATTCTTTCTCATTGCCACGTAGTACTCCATTGTGTATATAAACCACAATTTCTTTACCCATTCATCAGTTGATGGACATTTAGGCTCTTTCCATAATTTGGCTATTGTTGAGAGTGCTGCTATAAACATTGGGGTACAAGTGCCCCTATGCATCAATACTCCTGTATCCCTCGGGTAAATTCCTAGCAGTGCTATTGCTGGGTCATAGGGTAGGTCTATTTTTAATTTTCTGAGGAACCTCCACACTGTTTTCCAGAGTGGCTGCACCAATTTGCATTCCCACCAACGGTGCAAGAGGGTTCCCGTTTCTCCACATCCTCTCCAGCATCTATAGTCTCCTGATTTGCTCATTTTGGCCACTCTGACTGGCGTGAGGTGATATCTGAGTGTGGTTTTGATTTGTATTTCCCTGATGAGGAGCGACATTGAGCATCTTTTCGTGTGCCTGTTGGCCATCCGGATGTCTTCTTTAGAGAAGTGTCTATTCATGTCTTCTGCCCATTTCTTCACTGGGTTACTTGTTTTTTGGGTGTGGAGTTTGGTGAGCTCTTTATAGATTTTGGATACTAGCCCTTTGTCCGATATGTCATTTGCAAATATCTTTTCCCATTCCGTTGGTTGCCTTTTAGTTTTGTTGGTTGCTTCCTTTGCTGTGCAGAAGCTTTTTATCTTCATGAGGTCCCATTAGTTCATTTTTGCTTTTAATTCCCTTGCCTTTGGGGATGTGTCAAGTAAGAAATTGGGCAAAGCTTTTACATCTCTGGGCCTCAGGGGTAACATGCATCTATAAGCAACCTTTTCCTTTTGTGCATTTTGAGAGACCTACAAGGAGCAAACTTGCTTCAAAAATCAAATCCAGCTAAAGAGTAGAGTCTGCTGTTGGCTTGTTAGAACTATGAGAAAATTAGGTAAGTTTAACATAAACCGTGTTCTCAAGCAGTTATCAATTGGTGTTACGATACAAACCTCCAGAGTAAGGGATTATGAGCACAATCTCACACATGACCGTAATCCCAGTTAGAGATCTATATCCATCACAAAAGAAATGCAAACTACTGAGGTTAAAGTTGGTGACCAATTTGGAGTGTGAAGAATGGTTGTTGAAAGTCTGCAGCCAAGTAGGAAGGGAAAAGCCATAGCCTCAAAGAGTGCAGGAGCGACATTGATCGCAGGATGTTGTCCCTGTTGCTATTAAAATACTGCATGTTATTCCTTACTGACATTTGTGCACTTGTTCTTGCTGACGTGGGCTGGTTTTTTTCAGCTGCCATGTGAAGACCAGATAATCCTCCTCAAAGGCTGCTGCATGGAGATCATGTCCCTTCGCGCTGCTGTGCGCTATGACCCAGAAAGTGAGACTTTAACCTTGAATGGGGAAATGGCAGTGACGCGGGGCCAGCTGAAGAATGGGGGTCTTGGGGTGGTGTCGGACGCCATCTTTGACCTGGGCATGTCACTGTCTTCTTTCAACCTGGATGACACAGAAGTAGCTCTCCTTCAGGCTGTCCTCCTGATGTCTTCAGGTGAGTACTCCCAGACTCATTATTGGGCAACAAAAGAGCTTTTGCTTATCTGGTGCTAATTCAAATCACTTGATGAGTTTCCAGTCCATCCCCCCCCCCCCCCCCCCCCCCCCCCCCCCCGTCCCCACCGCTGCTTTAGCTGCAAAATCATAGCTTATTCTCTTTCAGCAATTAGGGATTTGCCAACGAACTGGGAACTGAAGGAGGGTGTCAGGTATCTGATGCTTCCTGCAATCTCCCAGCGTAGTAGAAGGACCCGAATGAGTCCTTTTAAAGACTCTATGAGATGATCCACCTTCAACAGACACTACCCAGCCTGACCTATGGTAGTTGGCCAACTCTGCCTCCTTCTGGTTTATTACACAGGGCATGGGTATGAGTGACTACACCATTCTGTATTAAGTTCTGGTTGAGGAAAATTTGTTTATGGCTTAGCTACAGCTTAAGTTTATTGCTATATAGCATATTACCCGAAAATTTAGTGGCTTAAAGCATCCAAGATGGCAGAGTTTGGGGCTGAGACATCAAACACAGCTGTAGGCCTCCATGCATCCTCTCCACTGGCAGGCTAGCTGAACTCCTACATGGCTAGAGGATTCCAAGGAGAGCTCCAAGCACACGAAAGCAGAAACTGCAGACGTCTTAAGTCCCAGGTTTAAGTCATATAGCATCACTTCTGCCGCATTCTGTTGGTCCAAACAAGGCCCAGCACCAGTCCAGAGTCAAGAGCCCACCTCTAGATGGGAGGAACAGCAAAGAATCTACAACCAGCTCTAACCTGCCTAGAGCTCATGATCAAGGCCTCAGACTCCTTCCACAAAGAGTAGATGATAATGCTGAGACTTTTTTTTTTCTTCAGAGATCATGTCATAATAAATAAGAAATGCAAAATACAGCAAACTCTTCAAAGGAAGCTAGTCTTTAAATAGAAGGTAGTTTCAGAGGCACCCTGTGCATTTTCAGAGCATCCTCAGTTAAGCTGAGGGTCACTGCACGACAGCTGTCAGCTTAACTTATCCATATCTCCCTCTGGACTGTTTATTTCTTGAAGACAGAAATATGTCTAATTACAATTAGGCCAGTGTTCAGTAGAATTTGAAAAATGTTTATGGGATAAATGACTAAATAGATGGGTAAATTATCAGTCACAAGTACCATGAGAACCCTTTATAGAGTCCATGCTTCCTAGTTAACTCAGTAGAATTCCTTTTTTCTTTTTTGAAGCTTATCTTGAAATTTATTTGCTACAAGAAAATTTAGGTATGGCAGACTTTTTTTAAAAAAATCTTTTTATTATGGAAAATCTCAAACATAAACATAAGTATATCATAGCATAATGGGGGCACCTGGGTGGCTTAAGCCAGTAGGTTAAGCATCCAACTCTTGACTTTGGCTCCAGTCATGATCTCACAGTTCATTGTGAGGCCCCGCATCAGGATTCCCAAGCCCCTCTTGGGATTCTCTGTCTCCTTCTCTCTCTGCCTCTCTCTCTCTCAAATAAATAAATAAACATTTAAAAAAAAAAAACAAGAAAAGAATAGCATAACGAACCCTGCTGTATGCTGTGGTGGACAAGCTCTAGGGTGCCCCCCATGACCCCCACCTTCTGATGTTTACACCCTTGTACAATCCCCTCCCACTGAGTGTGCACAGAACCTGTGACTTGCTTCAACAGAATACAATGAATTCACTGTCACCCCCATGCAATTCGGTTACATTATGTTATAAAAGATTCCCTCTGGCTAACAGGCTTGCCCTAGAGACTCTCCTTGCTGCCTAGATGAAGTAAGCTGCCATGCTGGGAAAGCTCACATGACAGGGACCTGCTTGTGGCCTCTCGGAGCTGAGGGAAGTCTCTAGTCAACAGCCAGTGAGAAGCCCAGGCCCTTTGTCCTAAAGAAATAAAATGGATGGGGCACCTGGGTGTCTCAGTCAGTTAAGCATCCGACTCTTGATTTTGACTCATGATCTCGAGGTTTGTGAGTCGAGCCCCACACTGAGCTCCATACTGACAGTTCAGAGCCTGCTTGGGATTCTTTCTCTCTCCCTCTCTCTCTTTCCCTCCCCCACTTGCTCGCAGATGCTCCCTCTCTCTCTCTCTCTCTCCCTCTCTCTCTCAAAATAAATCAACAAAAAAAATTTTTTTAAAGAAAGAAAATGGGTAACCCCTTTCCTTTGGGTTTCAGTGTCCCTTACAATAAGGAAATTGAACTAAATAAGTGGGAATTATATTCTGGAGGGGGATTCAAGGTAATTGTTAGTGAAATTGTAGTGGTACAAAGAATTTTAAATAACATTGAGCCACATAGTGAGAAAGCTATTTCTTTTACAGTTTTCTTTCTAGTTATATCTCCTTCTAAATAAGGCAAGGAGAGAGATTCATTTTGGTGCCAGTCTATCCCGAATGCCTAACACTTACTGACCTCCCTGTATAACAGAGCGGATCTCAGTCTTCGGCAAGAATCTTTAGCTAAAGTTTAATAAAGGTGGGGCACCTCCACTGACAGCTCAAAACCTGGAGCCTGCTTCGGATTCTGTGTCTCCCTCTCTCTCTGCCCCTCCCCTGCTCATGCTCTGTCTCTCTCAAAAATAAATAAACATTACAAAAATAATTAATAAATAAGTTTAATAAAGGTTTCTGTCACACACTCTGTTTTTACGGCTATCTTCTAAGTACGGCAAATGGATTTTTATTTACTGAATAATATGTTTCCCCTGTAGTGAGTTAATTTTAACAGATTGTTAAACAAATAATCTCAGTAAAGTAAATAAAGGGAGTATTTGAGAAGGCAAAAATTGTGATACCAAACCCTGTCAAACACTTAACTGGGCGATTCTTCCCCATCCTCTGATTCTGATGATGCTGTCACTGCTGGAGAGCCACGTGACATACTTAAAAACCTTTTAAAAATCTTCTCCACCCTAATGGCCTGGGAACTTTTCATTAATACTGCCAACACCAGAAAAATATTACAAGACACATTCCAGTTGGCAAATGATAGCTACATATCTGTGCTCCACGGCTCCGGCCGTCCTCAGTATTGTCTTCTAAGCCCCATTGTTTTGTCTGGCATTACAATGACACAGTATCTTAGGGCTTTTCCACAAAGCCTTCTCCAAGAGCTGCTACCACTAAGTTCTTTGGTCCTGCAGTGATGAGCGGAGAGCTCAAATGGACATGATCCCAAGGACACAGCTTTGAGAAATTCTGTCTTAAAGAGTTAAAGACACTCTTTGACCTTTAAAATATTCCTTCAAGAACATGCTTAATACCACTTGAACATGATCAAAATGTCCATTCATCTTCTCTGTGTCAATTACATGACCACCTTATCTTTATCTCTTATCAAAGGACAGAATTTTAAGGCCACAAAACCCGGGTTATTTTTTTCCCTTTGAAGGAGTACATCCAGAGCAGTATTATGTTGCTTTTCTACTTGGATCAAAAGGTAAAGGATCCTGTGGAGAATTCTTCTGGCATACTCAAAGAAAGAGAGAAGACAGGGGTGAGAGAGAGAGAGAGAGAGAGAGAGAGAGAGAGAGGGATTGAGGAGATCCACAAAGCAGCATCATCATATACAAAAGACACAAAATAAAAATGCACAAATTGCATTTCAAGCCAAATAGGGGATTCCAAAAGCCCATGTATTTTGTTTAAACACAGAAGTGGATTGAGACACTAGTGCTGAGCCTTCCTTGCAGATTAACCAGAATCCTGTTTTGATTTTTACTAATACAAATACTTCAATAACTGGACACTTAAAGTGTGAACTTACTCGATCGGAGCCACAAAGAGAAAACTGGAAAGAACTGGGCAGCAGGGCGGTAGGGCTCCCTGGAGCTATATGAGGAATCCATCCTGGTTTATAAATTATTTTTTAACATTTTTTATTGAGTTATAATTGACATACAACATTGTACTAGTTTCAGATGTACAACAGAATGATTTGATCTTTGTATACATTGCCAAATGATCACAATAAGTCTGGATAACATCTGTCCCCATATATGGTTACAAAATTTTTTCTACTGTGGAAGGCTTTTTTTTTAATAGTTTTTTTTAAGATTATTTATTTATTTTGAGAGAGAGGGAGTGTGTGTGAGCAGGAAAGGGGCAGAGATAGAGGAAGAGAAAGAATAGCAAGTAGGCTCCATACCAACAGCACAGGGCCCAACATGGGGCTCGATCCCATGAACTGTGAGATCATGACCTGAGCCAAAGTCAATAGTTGGACACTCAACTGACTGAACTATTCAGGCACCCCTCTCCTGTGATTAGGACTTTTAAGATCTACTCTCTAAGCAACTTTTAAGTATGCAATAGAGTATCATTAACTATAGTCATCATACTGTACATTACACTTCCATGACTTATAACTAGAAGTTTGTACGTTTAGACTCCCTTCACCCATTAAGCCCAGCCCAGCCCACACCCTCTGGCAACCTCCAATCTGTGCTGTTTCTACGAGCTTGGTTTTGTTTGTTTGTTTGTTTTTAGACTTCACATATAAGATGATACAGTATTTGTCTTTCTCTAACTTACTTCCCTTACCATAATGTCCTCAGGGTCCATCAATGTTGTTGCAAATGGCAAGATTTCATTCATTTTTTATGGCTGAATAGTATTCCATTAGATGTGAGATATAGATAGATAGATAGATAGATAGATAGATATAGCTATAGCTATATCTATGTCTATACCTATATCTATATCTATATCACATCTTTTATATCCATTTGTCCACCAATGGACACTTAGGTTCTTTCCATATCTTGGCTATTGTAAATAATGCTACAATGAACATGAGGTACATATATCTTTCCAAGTTCGTGCTTTGTTTTCTTTGGATAAATACCCAGTAGTGGAATTACTGGATCATATGGTAATTCTATTTTTAATTTTTTTTTTTTTTTTTGAGGAAACTCCATACTGTTGTCCAGACTGGCTGCACCAATTTGCTTTCCTAGCAACAGTGCACATTTGTTATCTCTCGTCTTTTTGATAAATGGCTATTCTAACAGGTGTGAAGTGATATCTCATTGAAATTTTGATTTGCATTTCCCTGATGATTAGTGATCTTGAACAACTTTAGATTTGCCTGTTGGCCATCTGTATGTCTTCTTCAGAAAAATGTCTCTTCAGATCCTCTGCCCAGTTTTTAATCAATTGTGGGGTTTTTTTGCTATTGAGTTGTAGGGGTTCTTTTTATATTTTGGATATTAACCCCTTATCATATATATGGTTTGAAAATACTTTCTCCCATTCCATAGGTTCCTTTTCATTTTGTTGATGGTTTCCTTTGCTCTGCAGGTTTTTCATTTGATGTAGTCCCACTTTATTTTTGCTTTTGTTGCCTTTGCTGTTGGAGTCAGATCCAAAAAAATCATCACCAAGACTAATGTAAAGCAGCTTACCATCTATGTTTTCCTCCAGGAATTTTATCATTTTAGGTCTTACATTCAAGTCTTTATTCTGTTTTGAGTTAATTTTTGTATACGGTGTAAGATAGGAGTCTAGTTTCATTCTTTTGCTTATGGCTATCTACTCTTCTTACTTACTTCTTACTCACTTACTAAAGAGACTATGCTTTCTTCACTGTGTATTCTTGGTTCCTTTGTCATAAATTAGTTGGCCATATATTAATGAGTGTATTTCTGGGCTATCTATTCCATTCCATTGAACTTTGTGTCTGTTTTTATACCAATACCATACTGTTTTGATTACTATAGCTTTGTAATATAGTTTGAAATCAGACAGCATGATGCCTCAAGCTTTGTTCTTTTTTCTCAACAATGCTTTGGTTTTTCTGGGTCTTTTGTGTCTCCATACAAATTTTAGGATTGTTTGTCCTATTTCTGTGAAATAGGAATTGAAAAATGGCATTGAAATTTTGATAGGGATTGCACTGAATCTATAGACAGCTTTGGGTAGTATGGACATTTTAACAATATTAATTATTCCAATCCATGCATACAGAATATCTTTCCATTTATTTGTGTCTCCTTCCATTTCTTTTATCGATGTCTTACAGTATTCACAGTATAGGTATTTTACTTCCCTGGTTAACTTTATTGCTATGTATTTCATTCTTTTTGACGCTATTGTAAATGGGATTGTGTTCCTTCATTTCTCTTCCTGATAATTCATTATTAGCTTATAGAAAGAAAACAGATTTTTGTGTATTGATCTTGTATCCTGCAACTTTACTGAATTTATTTATAATTCTAACAGTTTTTTGGTGAAGTCTTGGTTTTCTCTATATAATATCATGTCATCTGCAAATAGCGACAGTTTTACTTTTTCCTTTCCAGTTTGGATGCCTTTTATCTCTTTTTCTTGCTTACTTGTTCTGACTAGAACTTCCAATACCATGTGGAATATAGAGGTAAGGGTGGGAATCCTTGCTTGTTCCTGATCTTAGAGGAAAAGCTTTAAGCCTTTCACTGTTGAATATGATGTTAGCTGTGGGCTTGTCATACATGGCCTTTAGTATGTTAAGGTGCATTCCCTCTGTACCCACTTTTGTAACCTAAGTGTTTGTAGCCTGGATGTTCCCCAGTCATCTAGCCTTCTCATGACATCCCTTTATCTTTTGTGTGAAATTGCCTTGAGTCCCTTCCCCACATATTATGGAAGGCCAGCAGTCCTCCCAAGACTTGGGAAGATTTCTTGGTCATTACATGGTCATGGTCTCCTCTAGCTCCAACTTCCCAATGTAATTCTTCCTTACTCCGCACGGGGCAATGCTAGCTTCTTTTCTTTCCATTTAATTCCCCAAAACACCCCAACACAAGGCTGCTACAGGTAGCAGTTTTATTAACTGTATTAGAAAAGGGAAGGAGTGCTTCATTACAGGAGGTAAACAACTAAAATTGGAGATTGTACTTCTTTGTCTTCATGAGAATTTATTATCTGACACTCTTCCTTTGGCATTCAGGCCTCCTGCAATGTTTCCAATCTCTTCTCACATCTCCCCTTCTCTGCATGTCCATGCTTGTCTTCCCCTCTCTGCCAGGAAGTCAGTGGAAACTCAAAATCTTTCCCTTATTATGCACAATATTTCAACTCTGTAGGTGAGGCTTCTCCTATGAGGGAGGCATAGCCATTTCCAACCAAGGAGGTGATGTGGCTAACCCAGAGATATTTATCTGAACAAAGCATCGACTCCTTTTATGTAAATTATGACACTTCCCTGGTACCATTGGTTCTTAATGCCCCAGAGTTCATGTTATATCCATGCTCATTCCGAGGAGTTGATAGGTCCCCAGATCTGTCCCCCTCACACTAAAGGGCTTGAAATGGACAAAGCAAACCTTCTCCTTTCCATTTCTGAATTAACATCCATCTTCTTGCTTCCCCTCAGACCGCCCAGGGCTCGCCTGTGTTGAAAGAATAGAAAAATACCAAGATAGTTTCCTGCTGGCCTTTGAACACTATATCAATTACCGAAAACATCATGTGACACACTTTTGGCCAAAGCTCCTGATGAAGGTGACAGACCTGAGGATGATTGGAGCCTGCCATGCCAGCCGCTTCCTGCACATGAAGGTGGAATGCCCCACGGAACTCTTTCCCCCATTGTTCTTGGAAGTGTTCGAGGATTAGACTGACTGACTTCATTCTCATAATTCCTACAGCACTACTGGGTGTCATTTCATTCCATTGCCTAGCTCTTTTTTGTTTGTTCCTTTGTTTCTTTGTGTTGGGAGAGACTGGGGGTAAAGGGAGGTAGTCCTTAGCATAGACATGGATGAAATTGCCCCTTGAATGCGGGTACTTGTAACTATTGCATTTTGTTCTCCAGTCCTTTGATGTGAATGCTTTGAAGGTTTTACAGTTGTGGAGGTGGGGTGGGGACAATCATTAATTCACCAGCACCAAGCCATCACCAGCTCCCATCTGTCCCTGGTCAGAGACTCAAGCAAGCAAAATGGCGTGGCAGAAGACTAATGAAGCCTTAAAACCAAGATAATATGGTCATCTTGATCCAGCCCTGATTTTTGCAGGGCTCAAATTAGCACGGCACAGACCAACTTTGGTTAGATGTGGCTTTCAGCTTTCTAGGGAAAGATCTGAACTTATTTTTATCTATTCAAGAGCACGCTGTTTTCCTCACCCTTCATTCTCTCCTGGCAGCATAACGTGGAATGTATAGGAATATTTGTTCCTGAAAAATCAGCTGTCCTTTCACTATAATTTTTATAATCCTATGATTTAATTCAAGTTATACAAGGGTGTGACTCAAAGATATGCAGGTATTTGACTGACTGAGGCCAACAAGGGAAACGATTTTCCTCAGTGAGCCCAAAGAAATTAGAAAACTTTACTTAACTAATGTCAGTGACTCAACAGTTTCCAAAAATTCACATAGTCTTACCTCATAGTAAGGAAGGCTTCTTTACAGTTTAGGCTCAGAGAAAATTTCCACAGAAATCAAACCTATTTACAGAGTGTTGTCACTTTTCAATGACATCTGATCTGTCATCTCCCAAACTCCTGAAGTTATTTAATCCTGATTGCATCTTTGCTGAGCTGACAACAGATTTCCCTACGGATTAAATCTTCTAATCAAGGAGAGATAACAAGCTGAATTTTGAGCCTTGTTCTGGAGGAATTCTGAGGCAAGATTAGTGTCGTACATTCTGAGTTGAAGGAAGTGCAGTGTTCTGAGAGTCTCTTCGTGTACTGATGGTTCCTTTTGGTCTTAGATCCTCAAGCTCTTTGCTCTACACACAAATGTTTCCAAGTCCCCTTTTCCCTCTCTCAGGCTTGACTATCACTGATCAAAGCCTGGTCTGGACACCGACCCACTCTGCCTCTCTTACAGCATTGCCCTGACAGATATCTCATAGAAAATACCTGCAGCCCACATACACGAACCTCACTCACCTTCCCTACCTAGCCCTCCTCCCTGATGACAAATGCTGGAGTAGGTTGTGCCCAGAAAACCCATGGTGATCCCTGATCATTTCAACTTCAAAAAATGGGCAAAGAATGTACCCAGGCAACTGAATGTATCTTGTTCTTCACTGGCATAGTAGACACAAACTATTCCTTCACCTGCCTTGAACTGCCTTATCCTGGAAATATTGGGGAAAATAAGCCATATCAGTGAGATTTACCTAAAAAAACAAAGGAATGCAAGTCACTGTGAAAACCAAGTGGACTAATTCTTTTTTAACTTGCCCAGAAGTCAGGACACCTGAGTTCTAGTTTGTGCTCTGTCAAACTGGTGGTTTTGTAACCTTGGGTCTTGGTTTTCTCAGCTGAGAGAAAGTCATGAACTTTAAAATCCTTCCCATCCTTACTAGTGTACTGATTTCTGGGGGGAAAATCTATTCCTTTTTGATGGTTTCTTTCATAATTCAAATTTTTAGCTTTATTAGAAATTATGGCCCTTTAACAGTTAGGGAATGCATATTTGGTATTGAGTCAAAATACAAATTTGACATACTACTCATCAAGTATGTAGAGAAAAGCCGGATGGCCTTGGAAAAAGGAGAGGAGCAGCACTGAAAAACCTTAGTGTGACTGGGAATAATCTGGAAGGAAAAATATATGTTTAATGTGTGAAAGCTACTGGCTTCCCAGGAAGAGGAAACAAGACTATCACTATGGAACTAGCTAAGCAAAGAAAGGAAGTAGGGGAGGATAAAGTTTGTCTTTATCTACAGACTGTTTTGTTTTGTTTTGTTTTGTTTTCTCTAAGCCAGTCGCTAGCCAGCCTCCCGAAGCCCTTGCTTTGTTAGCAATTCAGCTCCCTCTGTTGACTCTCCTTGGAGAAGTACTCTTTGAAACACTGCTGAATCACCTTCTATGCTCCAGGGTAACTCTGAGAAGCTCTGTGGTGAGGGGCAAGTTTTCTCTCAGAAGGGAATGGGAGGAAGGCAAATAGGAAGGGTACTGGAGGGTTCACAGACCCCTTGGGCATCAAGCCCTCTGGGGACAGCTTCCTCAATTTGTTTGACAGAGATTCTGAAGTATATGAGATACACCCAGACTCAAATACAAGTACAGAGCCAGATCTAAGGCTAAATCTGAATGCTTTGGGGATTAACCATGGCTGGGCATTGGCCAAATGGGACAGTGTATCTACAGTAATCCAGCTAGCTCCAAGTAAATTTATGTTTGATCCTCAGTTCCTAAAATGATTGCCTTAAAAAGGCAAACTACTGATTTGAAACTCTTGTTGAAGGCTGAATACTTTGTGTTGAGCAGGACGCTCCTTAAAGTACTTCAGTTTGAAGGGAAAGGCTGTAAGGACTCTAAGGATCATGACCCTGGGGTCAAAATGATTCATTTCTTCTGTAACTGGTTGAGGTACTTAGTGCATCTCAAGACTCCATCTCATAAAACTCAATCAGGAGGGATTTACTCTGGATTTTTTTTTAAACATTTTTTCTTATATTGTCCGGGCTTTCAAATCAAGTGTGAACCTGATTGAAACCCCTCACGGAGGGGAGACATCCCAGTGAAGGAGAACACATCTGTATAACTGGGATTCTTATTTATGAATCATTTAATTTCGGGGGATGAGTGGTGTGGGGTGTGTGTGTGGGTGGGTGGTCGTGTGTGTGTGTTTGTAATCCTCAAGTGTACTTTACTCTTCAATTTAGATGTGCAGTATTTCCAGAAATAGTGAAAAAAAAAAATAAGATCTTTTCTTCTTTATGATTCTGCTGAACACACTACGTGCTGCCTCAGAGCTTTTTCTAGTCAAATGAGCCTCGGTCCTCAATGACGTGCTTGCCGTGTTGATGCCTCAGCCCAGTGATACCCCCCTTCACCCGTGCCCTACACGACACCTCTTCCGTTGGCAGTGCGGTCGTCAGTCATCGGAGTGGACCGCCAGGCTCGGCTCTGCTCCAGCAACGCCATTCTCAATTGCTCTTCTGTGGACAGGTGCCTAAGTCTTGGCCCCTCCACCACACTAAGCCCCCAACAGACTCAGCCTCCATGGAACTGCTGAGCACCCTCAAAGCATGTCATTGTCAGTGATACACTTTTCTTCTATGGAACTCTAACCTATTCGTGTCATATTGACCTTCTGATGCATGAGTCATAAATTATGAAATCGGTCTTATGGTTTTTGAAATGTAGCCAGCGTTTGTAAGGCTAAACCTTTTTCACAAACGGAATTTAAGTGAATAACCAAGCCGCAGTTATTCTCCAGAAGGAGAGTGCTTACAGACATTTGAATCTCTTTGCCCTTTCCAACAGCTACGGCATCAGGTTCTAAAATAAGCTTGTAATTTTTCCTGTTATTTTAATAATATGGAAATATTAGCATAGTGTTTCTTTTGATAGTGATAGACTATAATCCATATTTAAATTTTATAGAGAAGAAATTTTATTGTACTGTGATGTAGATATTTATTATCCAGGTAAGGATTTGCCCGGTGTGTATTTTTTACAATTGAAACATTTTACTTTAATCTTTAAAAAAAAAAAAAAAAAAACATTAAAAACACACACACAAAAAAAAAACCAGACTAGGGGGAAAAAAGGTTTGGCCTTATCACAGAATTTTTACTGTGCTGTATAAATGTTTGCAAACGCAAAAAGTGTGCATTTCTAGTGTGTTTCCACATTAATTAATGCCGCCTTCAAGAGCAATATCGTGCAGGTAAAACGCTGTTTGTGGCTTTCTGTTGCACAGTTAAAGCTGACCCACCTTATGCACAAGACAATCAAATATAAATCTGTCCTCCTCAGGATGCAGACAATACTCATGTAAATTACGGAGCACAAAGTAAGACAAAAGACACTTTATTTAATTACACAGGTATTATTGATATAAAAGATGTAAGGGCATAAATGAACTGACATTACTCCTTTATTTTGGTTCTTCCTAATTAACTTGGCATTTTTCATTTGGTTACACGGCCAAGTTATTTCTCTATGCTTTCTCCAGAGAAAACACATTTCCTGCCCCCCCCCATAATGTTTTCATGCCCTGAGAATCAGAAAAATGCTACAGAATAGGAAAAGATTTACAGTCATTGGAAGATAATGTGTTTTGCAAACAGTGTTAAGTGATATTGCTAGGTTGGTAATATTTTTTTCAGCCTAAAACTCTGTTAAAATCTGTGATCAAAATGTTTTAAACTATCCAAAAAGAAAATTTGTATATTTGGGAAAAATGAATTTTTACATAGCTTTTGTATGCAGATATTAAATTGTAATTATGAATATAGTGGGCATAGATAAACTCATAAGCTTCAATTCTAAAAAAGAAAAAAAGAAAAAGCTTACAACGATATACGTGCCTGTCTCTTTCTTTAAATATTATTTTCTAAATAGACACAGGGTTGCCTGCTCTTCTCACCTCAGCTGCTTCCAAAGGGAGGAAAACAGGGATATAAGGGCATTTACTTCATAAACACCTACTAGAAAAAACAGATTTCCTTGGGAGGAGGGCATGGAGGTAGGAGGGAGAAGATGGGGGAGTGCCTTTTCTGAAGGGGCCACAAAGATGCTGTAAGGAGGGAAGAAATAAATTTTTGCAGCTCAAGGACTATATTCATCTTACCTCAAAATGTTCCAAAATATTATTAATGGAATTATACTAATCTCAGCTATCAACATAGGTCTCTCTCCCCATTACTCTGAACACATGTTAATTAGGACTATTTCTATGATGAGTAACAAAAAGCTAAATCAAACTGACTTAAGCATAAATGGAATTTATTTACTGTATCTGAAAACTTCAGGCTTCAGGCATGGCTGGATCTGAGTGCTCAATCAGTATTGTCAGGAGATACCCCTTTTCGTATCTCTGTGTAGATTTTCCTCTATAGAAATATCCCCCATGTAGATTTCCTGCTCACACAGACTTTTATCTTATGGTGGCCTGCATTACCTCCAAGATTAGCCATAAATCTTCAAACCAACAGAAATAGTGTTTCTTTTCCCAGCAGTTCCAGTAAAAATCCTGAGCCTGACCCTCATTGTCCCAAATCCAATCAAATGCCGTTCCTGAGCCAATCACTGTGCTCAGGAGGACATATATGCTAATTAGCTTTGTCCTCTAAAATCCTGGAAGTGGGTGGGGGAAAAGATAATCAGTCCTGTCTACACTTTGGACTGACAGCTGGGTCAAGGATGATGCCTCAAAGAAAATTCTGTCTTGCTACTATAAAAAGTGGGAAGGAACAGCAAGGAAGCAAAAGCAGCAAAATGTTCACACCAATAGTTAAGACTTAAAGTACATCCATTTTCAGTAGGACAATGGAGTCTCCTTAACACAGAGGAAGCTCAGCACAATTTGGCCAGGACATAAACCAAATAAATAGTTTCCAAACAAAGTGTCTGATTATATCCTAGCTGGCTCATGAAGGAGGCCAGTCCAGGTAAGATGGAGCAAGCATTTATTATTTCCCTGGGCTAGATCAGTTCAGAGTACCATTTCCTGAGTCCCACCAGCTCTATTCAAATGACTGTATACCTCTTATATTTCTCTCTTTTCTACATTATGTACCTTTCAACTCCACCCTAGTGAACACATTTCCCTCCCCCCAAAAATTACTTTATTCCTTTTCTTTTGGGGAGTTCTTTACATATATATTCCAGCTAGGTTCAGCTCTTAACCCCTTTACACAGGCAAAGCTAATGTGATATCTAATAGTGATATTAATGTGATATCTAATAGTTTGATTTGGGCTATGGAGCTGGTGTCATGTCAAAAACCTGGAGCATTCTAATAATCCAGAAAGAAGAGAAGACAGAGTACGACGTTAGTTTGCTTCCCTACCTCAAGATGACAGATCATTCTGGTTTCATATTTAGCTTCTTGGGGCATGATAGCTTTGTAAATAAGTGGAATTGTCATTGGGTTCATGTACACAAGATCTGACTCATTAAATGTTATTCGAACCAAAGCAAAAGTCAGTAAAACTACTGAAATGTCAAGTGTTACAGATATCCTTTGAGTGTGTATCTCTGAAAATACATGGGCTACCTAACAAAAAATGTTCTATGTCTCGAAGGGCAGAATCCATTTACACCATATACAGATGAGTAAGTGAAGTCTGTTGGTAAAATGGCATTGCCTGAATTTTATATTAAGAAAGCTGTGTTAGCTAGTTCCCCAGAAAGCAGAGTTTATGTGCTACAGTTCTATTAGAGATCGTAGCCCCCCAGGAAACAAGAGTGGAGAAGAAAAAGCATGAGGCAGGGTAGGGAAGAGAGTAAATACACGGGCGCATTGCTGCGCTGGCCACACCAAGCACAACAGAATACTCAGTCGTGCAAGACTAGTTTCTAAGGGGGCAGATGAACTACGGGATCTCAGGACAGTTCATCTGAGAGTGGGGAAATAAGAAATGATCTACTGGTACTCATCTCCCATTATCAAAATTGGCACTGACACCCCTCTCCTTCTGCACTGTATATGCCTGGCCACAGAGCAGGTCCTGTGGTCTCTCATGCTGGAGGAGCAAAAGCAATCCCCCAAGTGGGGAACAGTAGTGTCCGCTCCAACAGCTGGGCAGAGCCCAGGGTGGTAGACGAGGTGGTGAATGGGGTAGAAGAAGTCATCCTGGCCCTGGAAAGATAAATGGAGCTTAGAGGATCGTCAGTGATCTGACACGGGTGCCTCCAGCCAATGAGTTCTGATTATCTGGAGAAACAGCATAGCCTTTCAAGTTCCAAAGAAAATCATGAAGCTCAACCAACAAATTGAAGCTGTATTTCACTATATCATGAACTTGTGTGTATAGAGGCTTTTAATTTAATACGAACTGGCGCATAAATTGTCTACTTGGCTCTATTTTCTTACAGAGGTTGAAAAACGTGTAGAGACTGCTCTTCTCATTACACTCTATCAGTTGTTGTTGGTTTTTTTTGTTTGTTTGTTTGTTTTACAGGTGGCTCATTTCAAGGGCAAATTTTCTTCTGTATAAATATCTAGCTGAGGGGCACCCGGAGAGCTCAGTCAGTTCAGCAACCAACTCTTGATTTCAGCTCAGATCATGATCTCACGGTTGTGCAATTGAGCCCCACATCAGACTCTGTGCTGAGCATGGAGCCTGCTTGGAATTCTCTCTCTCCCTCTCCTTCTGCCCCTCCCCTGCTCGCGGATGCGCACAAGTACACACACTTTCTATCAAAATAAATAAATAAACTTTTAAAATAAATATCTAGCTGAAAATTTTATAGAAGCCAATGGAATTTTTAATTTTTTTCATATAGAACGTCACTCAGATGAAGTTGCAATGAATACTCTTCTTCAGTTTCAAGACAGACTGATAATATCCTCTATTTTCTTTTAACTTTCTTGCATATAACACTAATAGCAATGAGGGAGGCAAATGCATATAGAATAAACCTTCAAGTTTAGCAAATTTGAATATTCTTATGCCCACAAATCCCAAAGGACATGGAGATTTGAAAAACACTCCTCAGGGCACCTGGGTGGCTCAGTTGGTTAAGCGTCCAACTCTTGATATCAGCTCAAGTCATGATCTCCCAGGTGTGAAACTGAGCCCCACAGCAGGTTAAGCACTGAGCGTGGAGCCTGCTTGGGATTCTCCCTCCTGCTCTCTCTCTCTCTCTCTCTCTCTCTCTCTCTCTGCCCTTCCCCCACTTGAGTGCTCTCTCTCTCTCTCAAAATAAATATTTAAAAAAGGAAGGAAGGAAGAAAGAAAAGAAGGAGGGAAGAAAGAAAGCAAGAAAGCAAGAAAGAAAGAAAGAAGAAAGTTTACTCATCAGTTTTACCCTGAGTCCTAGAAGGATACTGCAATCTTATTTGTTACAGATATTCAGGTATCTCTGAATTCTAAGGATTTTATGATTTTTCCTGTAGGCATGTTTAACCTTTAACGAGCTTTTATTTTTTTTTTAATTTTTTTTTAACGTTTATTTATTTTTGAGACAGAGAGAGACAGAGCATGAACGGGGGAAGGTCAGAGAGAGGGAGACACAGAATCCGAAACAGGCTCCAGGCTCTGAGTGGTCAGCACAGAGCCTGACGCGGGGCTCGAACTCACGGACCGTGAGATCATGACCTGAGCCGAAGTCAGAGACTCAACCGACTGAGCCACCCAGGCGCCCCTAACAGAGCTTTTAGAATGTCTTGAGCACTACCTAAAGTGAAAGCCAAATAGAATCTTTGTAACAATAAATTATATGATAAGATAAAGAACCCAAGACCACAAAGGATCATTCATTGGTAAGTAAGCTTGTGAGAATCCAATTGAACATTTTAGAAAATTCACTTTCATTTTCCCCAGCACTCTGACAAAAGCACCACTCCTCAGTTACCTGGCACTCAAGAGTCCCAGCAGCCATCCCAAAGGACGTACCAGTTTGTGCTGTTGTCCAGACTCCTTCACTGTCACACTGGAGTGCGTAGTTACGGCCCACTTTGTAATGAACACCTACTCTGTGCCAGGAATCATATTAGTCCCTCTACATTACCTCTAACCCTCCAAACAAACCTGTAAAGTAGGTATTAGTTTCGTCTGACAATGGGAGAAAGGATGCTCAGTGTGAATAAGCAACTTCTCCAACATTTAACAGTTGGCAAATGTCAGAGCACATAGGGTCCCAAGATCCATGTTGTTTTTACAAGCTGCACTAAACAAACTTTTAGGCCCTGAAGAAAAAGAAATGGCAACTCCACTCTGGAAATGTTTACCATTCCCCTCCCCAAAAGGCTCACCTGCCCTAATGCCAAAAAATTGTGCCTGTTGAAGAAAGGCTACCTCACCTATCATTAGGTTTATCTGTTGCAAAACCACTTGTTGGTGTTACAGTATTGAAGACTAATTTCTCTTTACAGGACCTATTTATAGCCTAGCTGGCAGGTGGAAATTTTTGTTTTGCTAACATTTCAGGGTGTAAGCAGTTAAGTTTGGGGAGAGCCAAACTGCTCTGCACAACAGAAGGAAAAGAATTTACAGCAACAGAGGTTGGGAGAGGAAGTGTGGGGAAAGGACAAGGAAACAAAGTAACAGAGGCACTTAACTTTCAAGATGTGACACCGCCACTATCACTCCCTCAACGCCGGATAATCGACTTGAAGTTGACAAATGTACAGTAAGACAAATTTCTTGTGGAAACAAATAAAAAGGGACATTCAACATACCGTGTTGCCATGAAGCAGGAGAGCCCCAAAGCAAAGAGGATCTTGATAATATAATTATTCAACAATTCATAGAATTCTGAGTCTTACTTTATCTGGTTTCAAAAAATTGAGAGAGGAGTTTTTTTAAAGCAATTTCACCTAGCTCTGAGGAGGGGGCTTTAGCTGACATCTGGTAGACACATTTACTTAAGACTGCACATAGGCATGGGGATAAATTAGTAAACTGAAGGTCCCTGTGGAACTTTCCACAGGAAGGCAGTAAGAGCCTCTCTTACCCAATTTTTTTTTTTTTTTTTTTTTTTAGTTTTTGGTTGTTTTGTTTTTTTTTTTTTAGTAATCTCTACATCCAATGTGGGGCTTGAACCCACAACCCAAGATCAACAGCTGCACGTTCTTCCAAGTGAGCCAGCCAGGTTCCCCTCTCTTACCCAACTTTCACTCTCACTTGTAGTTAAAGGAAGACAGCAAACATCTTAAAACATTAGCAACCAAACCCAGATATATTAGATAGAAATTTTTTGCCATATTTGCAATGTCTGAAATGTCACAGGATTCATATGAGGAATATACAGCTAGGCTTTCCAAACCAACAAGGAAAGGACAAGAAATCCAATTAAAAAGTAGACTATTCACAGGAGAAGCCCAAATGGCTGACAAGTACGTAAAGAGATGCCCCACCTCGCTTATAATCAGAAATGGGAAAAGTGATACCACTTCATACTCAAAAATTAGGCAGCCAGAAAAGAACAAGTGTTAGCAAAAATGTAAGGAGACAAGTACCTCATCTCCTGCTAATTAGGGTGCAAACTGGTTCACAGCATCTTGCCTATACCTGATGACTCTACACAACCAGGATTCCATTCCCAGGAACACCCCCAAACTCACACACATCTATAGGCATGCTCATCCTACAAAGAGTTGAGTTCAGGCCAGGAAAGAGGAGAAGAATATTGGGTGGAGGGCTGCCCATCATGGGATCACTGCAGCATCAGAAACACTGGACTAGATTTACACACCGAAACATTTAAGAAACAAAACAAGGCCTGTAACACCATACTATGTATGTAAACTCCAAACACACAAAAAGAAAACACTGTATGTCTTACATGGGGTCACACATAACCAAGGACCCATATCACCCACACGTATCAAGCACATTTGATTGGGTGCCCATGTAGAAAAGATGAGGAAGCAAAACTGAAATAAAACAGGAGAACGGCCATGACAGGCTGATGATTTTAACCATCATGAAATGAGGAGCTTACTTCAAGCCCCTCTACCTGAGGTCCTCATAAAACCTGACAGGTTTTAATCATCTTTTTATTATCTCTTCTCTGAGTCACCCCTATGTGATAATGGGCCTTCTATGATCAGATAATGGAATTCTGGTGAGGGACATAATCTACCGCCTCAGAACCAGAAAGATGAAATTTTAAAAAGGGCTTGAAGATGACGAGGGGAAGAAAAGAAAGAGGTAGACCATCCTGGTTGGTAAAACAGTCTTCCAGTTGCAGAAGTATTTTTCAATCAGTAATATCAAATGTGAAACTCCAACATGTTAAGAAAGGAGAGAAAAGGCTCGGGCTGAATTGGTCTACCCACACACCCACCCCAAAGTCCCCAAGCAAATCTTTGTCTCAATAGATTGACAGATCACTAAACCTCCATCAGAGTTCTGGAAACCTCTCTTCTAGAAATGTTTGCATTTATAAGCCTAGCCTGGAGTGATCAATGGGTGGGTCAACTTCAATTAAAAGGTCAGGATAGAACCACTGAGACTCCTGAGTATTAGTCAAGTTCTGCAGAGACGGGCCCCAGACCTAAGGCTGTGCTGCCTGTGACAAGAAGGGGGAGATGGCCTTTTGCTGCCCCTACTCCTTCTTTATTCTTTTTTTTTTTTTTTTTTTTTAATTTTTTTTTTCAACGTTTATTTATTTTTGGGACAGAGAGAGACAGAGCATGAACGGGGGAGGGACAGAGAGAGAGGGAGACACAGAATCGGAAACAGGCTCCAGGCTCTGAGCCATCAGCCCAGAGCCTGACGCGGGGCTCGAACTCACGGACCGTGAGATCGTGACCTGGCTGAAGTCGGACGCTTAACCGACTGCGCCACCCAGGCGCCCCTCTTTATTCTTTAAAACCAAGTTAACAAGACTCTTATTTTTATCAGCCTGGTATTGAATATTCAAAATGTTTGTGCCATGTAAGTGGGTTAAGCAAATTTAAACTCAACTATTTCCGTCTCTTCCAAGTTCCTCTAATTCAGAGGGCTTATGAGCCAGGACCCAATCATTTGATATGGGGAATGATCCAAGGAACATTTAGCTTGTGGAAGACATGTCATTCTAGCTCAGATTCAAGATACTTGCCAGGTAGAACAGGAAATCAATTTGTTCTCTGTTATTTCCGAAGAGCCTAGCCAGGATTAATGAATGAAATTACTCAGAAGTCAATATCAACTCAAAAGAAGGAAGAATTATGTCACGGTTACACTGTCTAGAAGTAGAAATAGAGAGTTCCCTATCACCTAAGGTGCTTAAGCAAAGACTAAACTCTTCCCCGACGACAAGGTAGCAAGAAGGCTAGATGTGTCAAAGCAAATGACCTCTCAGATCCACTTCAGCCCCATATCACATCATGAACACGTCCTCGGGGGTCTATTTCCCCTACCTGCTCTGGTTTTAGGCTGTCCCTCATGCTGTATTTTAAGTTCCCCACAGGGAAATATGTGAGATGAACCTCAGTTAGATGTGACTTCTGGTGCTGCTTACTTTTAATGTATAATCCTTCTCCACAAAAGCAGATAAGCCAGTAAAATAAAGCCTACCATCTGTCTCTCCGTGTTTTTTTTCAGCTATCATCCTACTAGCTCCTGAGAAAACCTTCTCTGTGCTGCCATGAATCAGACAGGCTGATCTGAAACCATTACCAGGGAGCATGATGTGTCAGAATCAAAGAGCAACTCTAAAGTGAGATAAAATATAGCAAATAAATTCTAGGATGGTCTGACACACTGGGAACATTATGTTGCCATTGGTTCATCACAATTATGTCAAATACTGCAGCTGTTATTATTAAGTCTCCATCATAACATGAATCTCACTTTAATTGCCTCTGGTTGAGACTCTGCACATTGGTTGTCTGCCCGGCATGAATTTATTTTAACCAAAATTAGTCTTAATCAGCTTGACTTGAGTAATGATGTAGCCAAAACACACACACACACACACACACACACACACACACACACACACACACACAAAACCCATAGCCAGGAGACAGTCTGAGAAGCTTCTCCAACAATTCATAGATTAGAAAAGAACAGAACTTTTAAAAAATATTTTGCAAGGAATTAATCCCTCTCCTACATTTCAAAACACTTTTAATCAGCTTTCATGTTAGCGAAAGTCCTGGTTGTCCACTGTGGAAAGGTATCTGGAGAATAAAAAGTACACTATGGGGCAGTCCGGTGCCTTATGACAGAACGGGGACTTGTATTTTGAGGTTGTGCTGTACGTTCCCAGCTCCTTCTACGTGGGGGCCTCGTGAGGCTTGAGAGCTAAGAAGATGCCTTATTTTGAAAGTCTATCAGAAGTGGACATGATTAGATTCTGACCACTCCAAATTACCATGGATTACAGCAAGACTAAAAATGAGCTGGTGTAACTTTTTCCTCCAAAATAGTGATTACAAATCACATATTTACAAGGATTAATGACATCCAGCTTGTCATAAAAAGCTTTCAACTTCAATCAGCCTCATCCTCCCTAGGAACCCTTTCATTTCACATCCAAGTACAAGCTCCTTTCCTTCCAGAAATAAGACTATACTCTCCCCCTGGAAAAAAAATGCACAAATACGTTTCATACAGACAGGAAAAATGGGGTGGGAGGAGGGGCAGGCAGTGCCACAGCTCCAGAGAATGTGATTCCGTGGCACATAAAAACAAAACTACTGAGGGGCTCCTGGGTGGCTCAGTCCGTTAAGCATCCGACTTCCGCTCAGGTCATGATTTCGACGTTCGTGAGTTTGAGCCCTGCGTCTGGTTCTGTGCTGACAGCTCAGAACCTGGAGCCTGCTTGGGATTCTGTGTCTCCCTCTCTCTCTGCCCCTCCCCCACTCACACTCTGTCTCTCTCTCTCTCTCTCAAAGATTAACATTTAAAAAAAATTTTTTTAATAAAACTACTGGCCCCAGAAATTCAAACAAAGTAAATTCTTTTTTTAAATTATTTTAAGTGTTTATTTTTAAGACAGAGAGAGACAAAGCATGAGTGGGGGGAGGGGCAGAGAGAGAGGGAGACACAGAATCCAGAGCAGGCTCCAGGCTCTGAGCTGTCAGCACAGGGCCCCACACAGGGCTGGAACTCGTCAACCACATGATCTGAGATCAGATCATGATCTGAGCCAAAGTTGGACGCTCAACCAACTGAGCCACCCAGGTGCCCGAAAGAAAAATAAATTCTTAAGTTGATCCCAAGAATCCCTTGAGGGTTCTGAAATTTATTCTCAGAAGTAAACAAAATTTTTATTATTTTTTTTAAATTTTTGGCTTCGTTGCAAAGTTAATTTTAAAACTTATCAGAAATCATTTTTGATCATCCAGATCAGCTCAAAACAAAATACAAAATTTCATTCATTCATTTGCATTCATGTTAACAAGGCCTTTATACTTACAATACCTAATATACTTTAACTGTTGCAAACTAATGAGGACCCCAAAAAAGCAGACTTAACATATAAATGATCGGATTCCTGGGGCACCTGGATGGCTCAGTCAGTTGAAGATCCAACTTTGTCTCAGGACATGATCTCACAGTTCATGAGTTAGAGCCTCACGTCGGGCTCTGTGCTGACAGCTCAGAGCCTGGGACCTGCTTCAGATTCTGTGTCTCCCTCTCTCTCTGCCACTCCCCCACTCACAGGCGCATACTCATTCTCTCTCTCTCTCTCAGAAATAAATGAACATTTTAAAAAATTTATAATAAATAAATAAATAAATAAATAAAGCAGTCAGAAAACAAAGGGCAGCATCCTGGTTCACTGGACCCGTGAAGATGGAGAGAAAATCCTGTTTGCAATCTTTTCCTAAAGTCCCTTTTTCTTTAAAAAAATTTTTTTTTTAATGTTCATTTATTTTTGAGAGAGAGAGACAGAGTGTGAGCAGGAGAGGTGCAGAGAGAGAAGGAGACACAGAATCCAAAGCAAGGTCCAGGCTCTGAGCTGTCAGCACAGAGCCCGACACAGGGTTCGAACTCATAGACCGTGAGATCATGACCTGAGCTAAAGTCAGACGCTCAACCGGTTGAGCCACCCAGGCGTCCCCCAAAGTCTCTTTTTCTACTTTGATGATGGATGGCCTGTACTATAGGTGAATTACTTTTTTTTTTTTTTTAATGTTCATTTATTTATTTTTGAGAAAGAGTGAAAGAGCAGGGGAGGGGAAGAGAAAAAGAGACAGAGAATCCCAAGCAGGCTCTGCATGGTCAACACAGAGCCCGATGTGGGGCTCTAACTCATGAACCATGAGATCATGACCTAAGCCAAAATCAAGAGTCAGATGCTTAACCAACTGAACCACCCAGGAGCTCCTAGGTGAGTTACTTCTAAAGCAAGGCAAATTTTCTTGCCTGAACCTAGGAAGCATTTCCTCAACTACTAAGGGGAGATGGCAAGTGAAATGAGCTCAGACACTAGTGGATCCTGAGACGAAATCCTGAAGGTGTCCCATCTAGGAGCCCACTGCAGGAACACAAAATTCAGCTAAGTTTGGGCAACCTGAGAATAGAGAAAACTTGGACTCCCCTTCTTGGGCTGAGGCTATGAAAACACCAAGACTCCTTAAGAAAAATGGACATGTGGGGACCAGTTCCCCAAGACACAAAGTAAAAAGGGAGTGGCAGGATAATTTTGTGAAGATAAGAGGCCCCTAAGTAGCCTGAGTTTCAATAACACCACAAAATTTCCCATAGCCAAATTTGAGATAGCAGCAGTAGAATCCTTGCAGGCAGTGTACCTAAGAACGGCACAGAAATTAGCCGAGAGAGGAAGAACTTGATTGGAAAGAGCGTGAGGTCAGGAAGGAATGAGGGACAAAGCTGGGCCCCACGTGCATCCACAACGGAACACCAGAGGGCTCAGTGATGTCCCTGTGGACTGATGACAACACAGACCAGAAGCCCTACGCATGACGTGACAACATAATGGGGTTATTCTCAAATTTTCACGTGCATTAGAGTTCCCTTGGAAAGCCTGCTGGCATACAGATTCGGGTTCAGCAACTCTGGGGTGGGGACTAAGAATCTACATTTCTAACAAGTTCTCAGGTGATGTTGATATCGCTGCTCTGGCGACCACACTCAGAGAATCGCTGCTATGATGCATCCTAACCCTCTAACTTATGTGAGACCCAGATATAAAAGGAAACTCCCAGCATAAAGGAGATCATACTAGGAGTATGTTTATCATATACTTATAGGAAAATAGTTACCTTTCCCACACACCTGTACTCGGAACTAAGATTTGTGTCCATCAGTTAGATAAGGGCCAATGGCCTCCTTCATCTCTCTGGTTATTTTCTGCTTCGGAAAGCATCACTTCCTGATATATCGCAACACTGAATATAATTCTCAAATACACCCAGTAACATATTAAAGATGTATTTCTTCAACACTTAATGAAAAAGAGGTCATTAAGTGTTGGAACTCACTGTCTAGCATATTCAAATAAATTGTAGTAGACAAGATAGCAAATGGTTCTTCTAAAGTGTATCAGGTCACTTCCCCCACCCCACCTCGGAAAATTCCTCAGTGGCTTTCTTTGTCACTCAAGTAAAATCTATAGATCACCACACTGTGGACAGCAAGGCTGCACGTGGCCTGAGACCCAGATACCACTCCGTCCTTTTCGACACTGCCCAGCACACTAACTCTACCCTGATACATCAACGTATCTTCTGCTCCTTAAAGAGCCAAAGGACATACACACCTTGCGACCTTGTATGCTGTTCCCTCAGCCTGGAATAGCAGCTCCTTCCCTTGTTTCCTTCGGGTCTTTACTCAACCCCTCATCAGAGAGGCTCTTCCTCTTCACTGATAGAAAACAGCTCCTTCACCTTCACCCCCCCTCACTTTCCACCTGCTTCACCCCATTTTATTTTTCTTCCCCATCATTTATCATAATGTGACATATCATATTTTAGGGTTTTAAATTTTTCGATTGTCTGCTAGAATGTAAACTCCATGAAAGAAGGAAATTTGCTTTGTCTGCTGCTAGATCCCTAGTACCTAGGAAGTACTTGGCACATGAGATCACTCAGTAAATTACTGTCAAATGAATTAACAGAAAGAAAGGCCTGCAGGCCAAAAGAAACGACAGTCCTACGCCTTCGAACACCCTAAGAGATGTAAGGGAAGGTCTCCTGCCCAGGCTGGCACCCCCAGTTGCTTTCACATGCCCACCTTTCCCTTCCTCTCTCACCACCAAACACCCACACATCAGCACTGAGGAAGAGGCGCTCATGTGCTGTATGTGGGACGAAAGAACACAACACAGGGTGAAACAAACTGCAAAATGGAAAGCCAGAGGCAAGGAGAAAAGTCCTTCTCCATGGCAGGCAACCCAACCTCAGCTGAGGACACTAAGAATGCCTGTGACCCCACGACCCGGTGACAACCAAGAGCTAACATTTGGGTAGATAAATATCCTTGTAGACATTTGTATACACACAGATACACAAGCATGTTATTTGCTTTTTTGACTTTCAATGTAGACTGGATTCCAGACAAAGATCTCTAGGAGTTAAGCCTAAAGGAATATAAAATCAAAAGATGAGGTCAATAGAAAAGACAGGAACCGGGTAGGCAGAAGACGTCACACTTACCATTTTCCCTAGGCTTTCCAAAAGCTGAGAATTTCTCTGCTCCAGTGTCTACAACCATAATTGTTTATGATAATAATGTGTTCAGATAAGTGATGTCAAAGGATCAAATAGTTTTTACATTCTCAGCTTTTAGCAGAAACCTGGAAGTGCCACAGTTTAGCGCTCAATTATCACCATCTTCCTTGGAGACTTTTGAGAACTTAATGAGTTTGTCCTTTTGCATGAGTACAGAGTTCAAATGGAAAGGATCCTTCCAACGACTCACATTAAAATTTATTCTAAGTGTCTTTTAACATTTGGACTTTAAACAGAAGACTCGGTATTTCTGAATCAAATGTATCTTCTTGTTTAATGCCGCGATAAATTTCCACAGACACTCCCCAGGTTACACTTCAATGAAGCCAAAGATCCAGAGAAGCCACAGGAAGGAGACTGAAGTGACTTTCAATTTAAAGTGATTAGGAGTTCAGAAAAGGCAACCTTTCTGGATGTCGAAGTTCTACAGTCTCGAGTTTTGAGTTCAGCAATTCAGAACACTATCGTGCAAAGTGGTGCTGAGGCATTCCACTTACCAGAACATTCCTTGTTCCCCATTTTTCTCCTGCTTTCTCTTCATGCTCTCCATCCTTTCCTACCACAGAAAAGATACACAGAAAGTTTTTAGTAATGTTTGTAAAAGAATGAATAAATTTATTTACATGTCCAGCAAAAATCCTACTACCTTGTAGTCTTTTTTTTTAAATATTGTTTGCTTTTGTTATCTTATTAATTCATGATTAAAACATATTGTGGTGTGGGGTGCCTGGGTGGCTCACTCGGTTAAGCATCCAACTTTGGCTCAGGTCATGATCTCGTGGTCCATGAGTTCAAGTCCCGCATTGGGCTCTGTGCTGAGAGCTCAGAGCCTGGAGCCTGCTTTGGATTCTGTGTGTCTCTCTCTGCCTCTCCCCTGCTTTCTCTCTCTCTCTCTCTCTCTGAAAATTAAGTAAACATTTTTTTAATTATTTAAAAAATATTGTGGTGTAATTATTTTTCCAGTAGTCTTCCCAGTGGACAGCAGCATATAATGGGAAGACCATGGGCTTTTGACTATAGATATGAATTTGAATCTTGTCCTCACTACATCTTGTGTCCTTAGACAAGTTGTTCAACTTTCTTTCACCTCAAATGTCTTGTTTGTGAGATGGGGATAATAATACAAATTTTGTGTTGGGAAAGACAATTCTCCACGAGTCTCTCGTGCTCACAGCTGGCATGTAGGGTATACCAAAAATGCTGGGCCCTAACTGTTGTTTCTTCACCCAGGCAATTTCTCACGGTTGTATTTGCAGCAAGCACCTTTGAGGGATGAGGTGGTGTCTCCCTCAGGAACAAAGAGCATGATTACTCACTCACTACTTCCTATAAAAGTGGTAGATTCCTAGAGCTCAGGGTTCCCCAGCTATGACAAAAAAATACCGTGGGCATAGTATCCATCTGGACCCCTACTGGCTTGCCCCGCTGGACCTTGGGTCGCAAAGGGATCTGGCACAAAATGCTGGTGCTCATGCTGTTTGCTGCAACGTGAATAATAAAATCCTTTGTCTCTCACCTAGAGGTCTCATCTACCAGCATCCGAAATAAGAGACTAAAACTCACTGGAAAATCTAGTTTCAACATTAATAGATTAACTTACTGGCTTGTAAGCTGGGTAAAATAAAACCCCACATGTGACAGTTCACAGGGTTGTCGAAAGATTAAATGAGATCACCAAAATAAAGCACACGGCACAGGGTGGGCACTAAATAAATATGCACAAAAACATTTTCCCTTTAGCATCTCATTTAAATTTCTTTAACTATTTTAGGTAATAGCTCTTGACAAAATTGTGATGATAGTGAGGTTATTCCTTTACCTCTCTTCACTTTTCCCACATAATCTATCACTCCCACATGTAGTGATAAAGTCATCATATTCTCCCAGAAGAGTTTACAGCTGGTACCTCTCTGGAGGTCTAAGTGCTTGGGACAGAAGGGAACACGTGAAAACTGAAGAAGATGTAAGCCATGGGTCTCTAATAATGGAAATTTGAGACCTGGATTGGCAGTAGGTGTTTGAGGACATGGGACCGCATCTATCCTCTTCCAATCTTCTGAACTTCACATTAGGGGAGGGGAAGGAAGGAAATAGAAATAGAAATAGAGTTTATGCCAAAATATAAAAGTATTTTCTGATAACTGGGAAGATTTAGATGATGCAGAGGAATGTAACAGACTCTTTATTACATGCCTGTACCCTGGTCTGTACCTCCTAACATACCTAGAAATGAAAAGAGTGTCTTACTCTTTGTACTAGTTTCCTGTTTCTGCTGTAACAAGTTACCATGAATTTGGTACCTTAAAAATGAAACTTGCTATCATATAGCTCTGTGGGTCAAATGTCCAGCACTGGTCTCAGCAGGCTAAAATCAAGGTGTCAGCAGGTCTGCGTCCCTTTCTGGAGGCTCGAGGAGAGGATGTGTTTCCTTACTTTTCCGGCTTCTAGAAACCACCTGCATTTCTTGGCTCATGGCCCCCTTTTTTCATTTTTGGGTGGTCAAGTTCTTACACGGCTATCTCTCTAGTTCCTTGTAGCCAGAAGGTTGCCTGCTTTTAAAGCCTCATGTGATCACATTCAGTTCTCTGGGATAAGTCAGGATTATCTCCCCATCTTAAGGTCTTTAATCATATCTGCAAAGACCCTTTTACCAGGTAAAGGAACATATTCACGTGTTTACACAGGTGGGGATTATGACCTAGACCAATTAGGACTTTGGGTTGGGGCATTATTCTCCTACCACACTCTACTTGGAGAAACCTCCCAAGATTTGGTAATTCTTAAAGTTGTTCAGTGTGACCATTTCCCAGGTTAAAATTTTTCTAAATGTGAAATCTCTGCCAAGATAAGGAGAATGAACAGCGCCAAGTGATAAATTATCTTTAAATTTGTTTCAAGTTCCACACATTATCAGAAAAAGTGATCAGAGGAGCACTCCTGAAATTCTAAGGGAAGACACTCAGTACATGTAACTGTGTGCAGTTATGGGAACTCCAAGAAGAATGTTAGTTTATGTGAGAGCAAAGGTTCACTTTGGCCCACAAAGTGAACCTCTGGGTCACAATGTGTGGAGTCTGTGTGGAAGCATCGCAGTTGCTTTTTCTTAAAGCTTCAGGAATGTCTGAAATGACTCCTGCCCATGAGGTTTTTCTTAATACTATGATATTTGGGGGCAATTAAAATGATATGACAATGCGAGGGCCCTTATCTGAGAGGTGGGCAAAAGCATAGCCAGCAGTAGAAAGAGTGTGGTTGCACTTTGTAGATGAGGATGGGTGTCAAATTCCAACAAAAGGAAAATTCATTTATTCAAAAGTATTTATTGAGCAGCTCCATGTGCAAAACAAAAACAAAAACAAAACAAAAAAACCCACTATGCTAGGTACTCTGGGCTGAGGATGAATTAGCCAAGAAGCCAACCCTTAGGGAACTTGCATTCCAGCTTCAGAGATAAGAAACAAATTATTCCATGAGCATCGAAGATGAACAGTAGTTCTCTAGAGCAGTGCTTCTCAATCTTTAATGTGTCTACATGTATCTTATCAAAATGCAAATTTTGTAGGTCCAAGGGGAGGAATGAGGTTCTACATTCCTAACAAGCTCCCAAGTGATGATGATGCCAGTGCTACTGGTCCCACGCTCAGAGCAGCAAAGGTCTAGAGTAGTATTTCTCACACCTCACTGTGCTTAATCAGCTGGGGAAATTTTACAAACAAAAGACGTCCTGGCTCTTCCCATGGAATTTCAGTTGTGATTAGAGAGTAAGACTCAGGCATCAGTATTTTGATTTAATGGGCAGCTAACTACTGAGTACTGTTAATACACAACTTCTCATCATAGCTGTTACAAAAATCTTGGGCAATGGTCCTCAGAGTGGGGGCCCCAGACCGGCAGGGTCAGTATCACGTGGGAACTGGTCAGAAACCTAATTCCTGGGCTCCATCTCAGGTCTGTTGAAATTCTGGGGGTGGAGCCCCAAAATCTGTGGTTTAACAAACCTACCAGGTGATTCTGATGCAAAACCAAGTTTGAGAACCATGGATCTAGGGCAGCTGTTTCCAATCAGACGTGAACATCAGAATCACCTGGAGACCATTTCAAAACTGCAGAGGCCGTAGCCCCACCCAGTTTCTGAATCAGTTGGTCTGGTCTGGAGTCCTGACCTGCTCATGACTGAAAACATCCACAGGTTGAACCACCTTTGTGTCCTCAGACCAAGAACCCCTGATTGTAGGGTAGTGCCGGCAAAATCCTCTCCTCTTCTCATTTATTTACTCATTTTTTTCTACACATGTTAAAGGCAACCACCATCAAAGAGCTTGGAAGCAACACAAAATAAGGAGTAAATCAAGTAGACACAAAGATGAGAGCCCATGAGAGAGAAGAAGAGCCAACAGGATAGATCAGAAGCCAGGCAACACCTCAGGACTCCCTCCCCCATTTCTGAACTTAACCTACATTAAGTGAGGAGACAAGAAAAGAAAATCAGAATGCTTTTCTACCAGAAGAACCCTGACCAATTACTGTCAGCCATGAGCTTGCCACCTTCATTGGCATCCCCTTCTGCACATAATCATTATGTTCCTGTTTAACCATGTCACCCCACATTCCAGAGTATCCTATGGATTAGTACTCACTAGTTTTAGAATTTTGGGGTCCTGTAATCTCATCATCCACATATTGACAACCAGACAAAGGAGGGATCACAGAGAAGCTTTGTACCAATTAAGGCCTTGTGTTGAGTACCCCTGAAGAACAGTCAAAAGTTAGTGGCTCCAGGGGCGCCTGGGTGGCTCAGTCACTTAAGTGTCCGACTTTGGCTCAGGTCATGATCTCATGGTTTGAGTTTAAGCCCCACGTCGGGCTCTGTGCTGACAGCTCAGAGCCTGGAGCCTGCTTCAGATTCTGTGTCTCCCTCTCTCTCTGCCCCTCCCCTGCTCATGCCCTGTCTCTCTCTGTCTCAAAACTAAAAAAAAACATTTAAAAAACTTTTTTAAAAAGTTAGTGGCTCCTAAGTCTCTTCTCTAATGACAAAAATGAACTGTATGTGGCCCATTCTTTCTCAAGAACTCCTGACAAGCAATTAATCCAGTCTCCACCCCAGAAACTGAGTGGACTTTTTTGCTTACCACAGCTCCCATCAGTTAGCAAGTCTTCACAGAACTCGTGCCAATGAAGGCTTCTATCCTATCTTGAAGCAAACAAAGTAGAGGCCTAAGAATATTTTTCCAACAGACCTCTTAACTAAGCTTAATATACACAGTACCCTATGGAAGAAAACTGCTTTAAATCAGAGAAGCCAAAGGAGCAATTGTAATGTTTTCTGTGAGATGTCGTTGCAGGATCAGCAAGCAAAGGAAACACATACCAACTCACGCAGGAACTATGGGCCACATACGCATGTCATGTATTCAGAGTAGATTCTATAAGAAAAATCCCCTCAAGAAAGTGTCCCATTCAAATTCATCCACATGTAGCCTAAAAGCAACCCAGGTTGTCATATCACCTACAATGATGATTCACATGCACTGTGGCCAACAGAGCATATCATATGTTGAATGTCAGAAAAGATTCCCAACAATACAGAAAGGGTGCATTCTGGGGAGCATTGGGAATACCGTGCAAATACACGGGATGAGGGGGCACCTGGATGACTCAGTCAGTTAAGCCTCTGACTCTTAGTATCCGCTCAGGTCATGATCTCACAGTTCATGGGATCTGGCACCACACTGCCAGCGTGGAGCCTGCTTTAGGTTCTCTCTCTCCGTCCTCCCCCACCCACGCTCACGTGCTCTTGCTCGCTCTCTCAAAATAAGTAGACTTTAAAAAATATATGTGGTGGGGCGCCTGGGTGGCGCAGTCGGTTAAACATCCAACTTCAGCTCAGGTCACGATCTCGTGGTCTGTGGGTTTGAGCCCCACAACAGGCTCTGTGCTGACAGTTCAGAGCCTGGAGCCTGCTTCGCATTCTGTGTCTCCCTCTCCCTCTGCCCCTTCCCTGCTTGCCCTCTGTCTCTATCTCAAAACTAATAAACATTAATAAATACATAAATAAATAAATAAATATTAAAAAATATATGTGGGATGAAGCCAAATTATAAAGTTGTTGTTTTGAAGGGCTTTCAAATGCTATATAGGATGAACTGCCAGCATCCTGAGGAATTATAAATAGAGCTTCACGTTTTTGTGCAAATGATATATATTCATTTCAAAAACTGTTTCTTATATTATCAATGCCTGTCAGCACAGCATAATGTTAAAGAGTACGGACGCTGCAAACTATCTGAGTTCGATTCCTAACTGCTGTGTAAAAGAAATAGGGCCCTGTGCAAGGTCCTTACTTTCCTCATCTTGAAAATGGGTATAATATACTATCTTCATCATAGGGTTATCAAGATTATTGAGACAATGGATACATAGTTATTAGTGCTTTATCTGGGATATTGTTGATGTTCAATAAACTCTGGCTATTATAATCATTTCTAGGAGTCTAAGGTTCTCAGCATATTCACTGAGGAGGCTTACATGGATCAGGCTAATACTAAAGGCAATCCACTGAGACCTGGTAAAAACTATAAATGCACAGTAAATTGTTGACTTAAAGCTATACCAAAAGTCAGTGCCTGATCACAATTCCTTCCTCTTTTGGCTAGGGGACTGCATTCTGATGATATTTGATCATGGTATCAGAGAAGAATAAATTCACGAAAAGACTGAGAAATTCTCCTTGTTCATAAAATGGAATAACCAAATTAAAAATTAAAAATATACTTCAATTTAAAAAATACTCTTATTATCCAATTTTCACTTCACACTAGTCCAGTAATCCTCACTTTAGTGGTGAGGAAAATGTATAAGTAACCTGCCCCAGGCAATTTCTTTAGTGTGGAAGTCCTATTTGGAGACTTAAAAAAAAAGAAAAGAAAAGAAAAGAAAAGAAAAGAAAAGAAAAGAAAAGAAAAAGAAAGAAAAGAAAAGAAAAGAAAAGAAAAGAAAAGAAAAGAAAAGAAAAAAAGCATAAAATTGAGAAATCTAAACAGACTTCCACATCAACTCGACCCTATCCTCCAAAAAAGTCTTTCGGTCTCAATTGTTACAAAACTTAAATTTACTAAGGAAGATAATTTCAGTAGTTATATCAATTAACAAGTGTTAGAGCCATAGTATTAGACAGTTACCTTAACACTGTCTATGTTGTCAAAATCATTAGACTAAAGCTTTCTTTTTATTTGTTCCATTAGCCCACTTAATTTATAAGGACACCCATGACAATAGCATATAGCCTTCTTGCCTATAGATTTTATGGACCTAAAAGAGCTGGATGCCATTTTTATATGCAAAAATTTAAAAACTGGGGATTTCAGAGGCAACATAATAATCAATACCCATATAACAGGAGTTGGAGATACGAAAAATATTGAATTAGAAAGATAATTGACTTCAAGAAATAAAAGAATAAGGTTTCCAAGAATATATGGGTTTTTTCAATATATGAAATTTATTGTCAAATAGGTTTCCAAACAACACCCAGTGCTCATTCCAAAAGGTGCCCTCCTCAATACCCATCACCCACCCTCCCCTCCCTCCCACCTCCCATCAACCCTCAGTTTGTTCTCAGTTTTTAAGAGTCTCTTATGCTTTGGCTCTCTCTAAGGGTTTTTTAATTGAAAGGAGACACAAACTGTCACAAGGGAATTTTTTTTAAAAATTTCAAATATATAAATAAATACATAAATAAAATAAAATAATTTTTTTAAAGACCAACACCTAGAATATTGTGGTGACATTTAAGAAAACCAAAGATAAAAAGAAAATCTTAAAACTTTCAAAGAAAATAAACAGATAAGTCAGTACATATCAATCAGATGGTATTGCATCCTTCACTGTAATACTGGGTGCAGAAGACAATGGAACAATATTTTGAAATTATTTTTGACCTGTAATAATTCTCTAGTCTTTTAAGAATGAGGGGACCCGAAGCGGACCACCGAAGGCAAAGCGAGCTGAGCCTGCCCCTCCCGACTCTGTGCACCTTGCGGATCCACCCGGCTAATACACCAGATCCCATCGAAGCAGCACCACAAGCCTGGCAATGTGCAAGTAGCACAGACAGGGGCCACACCATTCCACAGTGAGTCCTGCCCCTGGGAGAGGGGAAGGTAAGGTACACACCAGTCTGACTGTGGCCCCAGCGGTGGGCTGGGGGCAGACATCAGGTCTGACCGCGGCCCCGCCCACCAACACAAGTTACTCCAGACAGTACAGAGGAAGAGCCCTGCAGTTCTGCGTCACTCCAGGGAATATCCAAAATGAAGAAATGGAAGAATTCTCCTCAAAAGAAACTCCAGGAAGTAGCGACAGCTAACGAACTGATCAAAAATGATTTTGCAATGTAACAGAAAATGAATTTAAAATAATAGTCATAAAATTAATCACTGGGCTTGAAAAAAGTATAGAGAACAGCAGAGAATCTATTACTACAGAGATCAAGGGACTAAGAAACAGTCAGGAGGAGGTAAAAAATGCTATAAATGAGCTACAAAATAAAACGGAGGTGACCACAGCTTGGATTGAAGAGGCAGAGGAGAAAATAGGTGAATTAGAAGATAAAATTATGGAAAAAGAGGCAGCTGAGAAAAAGAGATAAAAAAAACCCGGGAGTATGAGGGAAGAATTAGAGAACTAAGTGACACAATTAAACGTAGTAACATACGCATAATTGGGATTCCAGAGGAGGAAGAGAGAGGGAAAGGTGCTGAAGGCATACTTGAAGAAATAATAGCTGAGAACTTCACTGATCTGGGGAAGGAAAAAGGTATTGAAATCCAAGAGGCACAGAGAACTCCCTTCAGACATAACTTGAATCGATCTTCTGCACGACATATCGTAATCAAACTGGCAAAATACAAGGATAAAGAGAAAATTCTGAAAGCAGCTAGGGATAAACATGCTCTAACATATAAAGGGAGACTGATAAGACTAGTGATGGATTAATCTACTGAAACTTGGCAGGCCCGAAAGGAATGGCAGGAAATCTTCAATGTGATGAACAGAAAAAATATGCAGCCAAGAATCCTTTATCCAGCAAGTCTGTCATTTAGAATAGAAGTAGAGATAAAGGTCTTCCCAAACAAACAAAAACTGAAGGAATTCGTCACCACTAAACCAGCCCTACAAGAGATCCTAAGGGGGATCCTGTGAGACAAGGTACCAGAGACATCACTACAAGCATGAAACCTACACACATCACAATGACTCTAAACCCATATCTTTCTATAATAACACTGAATGTAAA
This sequence comes from Panthera leo, assembly GCF_018350215.1. Lineage (NCBI taxonomy): Eukaryota > Metazoa > Chordata > Mammalia > Carnivora > Felidae > Panthera > Panthera leo. Next base: position 140,112,163 of record NC_056687.1, on the reverse strand, counting down.
TGGACTAAATGCGCCAACCAAAAGACATAGGGTATCAGAATGGATAAAAAAACAAGACCCGTCTATTTGCTGTCTACAAGAGACTCATTTTAGACCTGAGGACACCTTCAGATTGAAAGTGAGGGGATGGAGAACTATCATGCTACTGGAAGTCAAAAGAAAGCTGGAATAGCCATACTTATATCAGACAAACTAGACTTTAAAGGCTGTAACAAGAGATGAAGAAAGGCATTATATAATAATTACAGGGTCTATCCATCAGGAAGAGTTAACAATTATAAATGTCTATGAGCCAAATACAGAAGCCCCCAAATATATAAAACAATTACTCACAAACATAAGGAACCTTATTGATAAAAATGTGGTAAATGCAAGGGACTTTAATACTCCACTTACAACAATGGATAGATCATCTAGACACAGGATCAATAAAGAAACAAGGGCCCTGAATGATACATTGGATCAGATGGACTTGACAGATATATTTAGAACTCTGAATCCCAAAGCAACAGCATATACTTTCTTCTCGAGTGCACATGGAACATTCTCCAAGATAGATCATATACTGGGTCACAAAACAGCCCTTCATAAGTTTACAAGAATTGAAATTATACCATGCATACTTTCAGACCACAATGCTATGAAGCTTGAAATCAACCACAGGAAAAAGTCTGGAAAACCTCCAAAAGCATGGAGGTTAAAGAACACCCTACTAAAGAATGAATGGGTCAACCAGGCAATTAGAGAAGAAATTAAGAAATATATGGAAACAAATGAAAATGAAAATACAACAATCCAAATGCTTTGGGATACAGTGAGGGCAGTCCTTAGAGGAAAATATATTGCAGTCCAGGCCTATCTCAAGAGGCAAGAAAAATCCCAAATACAAAATCTAACAGCACACCTAAAGGAAATAGAAGCAGAACAGCAAAGACACCCCAAACCCAGTAGAAGAAGAGGAATAATAAAGATCAGAGAAAAATTAACAATATAGAATCTAAAAAAACAGTAGAGCAGATCAACGAAACCAAGAGTTGGTTTTTTGAAAAAATAAACAAAATTGATAAACCTCTAGCCAGGCTTCTCAAAAAGAAAAGGGAGATGACTCAAATAGATAAAATCATGAATGGAAATGGAATTATTACAACCAATCCTTCAGAAATACAAGCAATTATCAGGGAAGACTATGAAAAATTATATGCCAACAAACTAGACAACCTGGAAGAAATGGACAATTCCTAAACACCCACACACTCCCAAAACTCAAACAGGAAGAAATAGAAAGCTTGAACAGACCCATAACCAGTGAAGAAATTGAATCAGTTATCAAAAAACTCCCAACAAATAAGAGTCCAGGAGCAGATGGCTTCCCAGGGGAATTCTACCAGACATTTAAAGCAGAAATAATACCTATCCTTCGCAAGCTATTCCAAAAAACAGAAAGGGAAGGAAAACTTCCAGACTCATTCGATGAAGCCAGCATTACTTTTATTCCTAAACCAGACAGAGACCCAGTAAAAAAAGAGAACTACAGGCCAATATCCCTGATGAATATGGATGCAACAATTCTCAGTAAGATACTAGTAAATCGAATTCAACAGCATATAAAAAGAATTATTCACCATGATCAAGTGGGATTCATTCCTGGGATGCAGGGCTGGTTCAACATTTGCAAATCAATCAATGTGATACATCACATTAATAAAAGAAAAGATAAGAACCATATGATCCTGTCAATCGATGCAGAAAAAGCATTTGACAAAATTCAGCACCCTTTCTTAATAAAAACACTCGAGAAAGTTGGGATAGAAGGAACATATTTAAACATCATAAAAGCCATTTATGAAAGGCCCACAGCTAATATCATCCTCAATGGGGAAAAACTGAGAGCTTTCTCCCTGCGATCAGGAACACGACAGGGATGTCCACTCTCACTGCTGTTGTTTAACATAGTGTTGGAAGTTCTAGCATCAGCAATCAGACAACAAAAGGAAATCAAAGGCATCAAAATTGGCAAAGATGAAGTTAAGCTTTCACTTTTTGCAGATGACACGATATTATACATGGAAAATCCGATAGACTCCACCAAAAGTCTGCTAGAACTGATACATGAATTCAGCAAAGTCGCAGGATACAAAATCAATGTACAGAAATCAGCTGCATTCTTATACACTAATAATGAAGCAACAGAAAGACAAATAAAGAAACTGATCCCATTCACAATTGCACCAAGAAGCATAAAATACCTAGGAATAAACCTAACCAAAGATGTAAAAGAACTGTATGCTGAAAACTATAGAAAGCTCATGAAGGAAATTGAAGAAGATATAAAGAAATGGAAAAACATTCCGTGCTCATGGGTTGGAAGAATAAATATTGCTAAAATGTCAATACTACCCAAAGCTATCTACACATTCAATGCAATCCCAATCAAAATTGCACCAGCATTCTTCTCAAAGCTAGAACAAGCAATCCTAAAATGTGTATGGAACCACAAAAGGCCCCGAATAGCCAAAGTAATTTTGAGGAAGAACACCAAAGCAGGAGGCATCACAATCCCAGACTTTAGCCTCTGCTACAAAGCTGTCATCATCAAGACAGCATGGTATTGGCACAAAAACAGACACACAGACCAATGGAATAGAATAGAAACCCCAGAACTAGACCCACAAACATATGGCCAACTCATCTTTCACAAAGCAGGAAAGAATATCCATTGGAAAAAAGACAGTCTCTTTAACAAATGGTGCTGGGAGAACTGGACAGCAACATGCAGAAGGATGAAACTAGATCACTTTCTTACACCATTCACAAAAACAAACTCAAAATGGATAAAGGACCTGAATGTGAGACAGGAAACCATCAAAACCCTAGAGGAGAAAGCAGGAAAAAACCTCTCTGACCTCAGCCGCAGCAAATTCTTACTTGACACATCCCCAAGGGCAAGGGAATTAAAAGCAAAAATGAACTAATGGGACCTCATGAAGATAAAAAGCTTCTGCACAGCAAAGGAAACAATCAAAAAACTAAAAGGCAACCAACGGAATTGGAAAAGATATTTGCAAATGACATATCGGACAAAGGGCTAGTATCCAAAATCCATAAAGAGCTCACCAAACTCCACACCCGAAAAACAAATAATCCAGTGAAGAAATAGGCAGAAGACATGAATAGACACTTCTCTAAAGAAGACATCCGGATGGCCAACAGGCACACGAAAAGATGCTCAATGTCGCTCCTCATCAGGGAAATACAAATCAAAACCACACTGAGATATCACCTCATGTCAGTCAGAGTGGCTAAAATGAACAAATCAGGAAACTATAGATGCTGGGGAGGATGTGGAGAAACGGGAACCCTCTTGCACTGTTGGTGGGAATGCAAACTGGTGCAGCCACTCTGGAAAACAGTGTGGAATTTCCTCAAAAAATTAAAAATAGACCTACCGATGACCCAGCAATAGCACTGCTAGGAATTTACCCAAGGGACACAGGAGTACTGTTGCATAGTGGCACTTGTACCCCAATGTTTATAGCAGCACTCTCAACAATAGCCAAATTATGGAAAGAGCCTAAATGTCCATCAACTGATGAATGGATAAAGAAATTGTGGTTTATATACACAATGGAATACTATATGGCAATAAGAAAGAATGAAATTTGGCCCTTTGTAGAACGTGGATGGAACTGGAGAGTGTGATGCTAAGTGAAATAAGTCATACAGAGAAAGACAGATACCATATGTTTTCACTCTTATGTGGATCCTGAGAAACTTAACAGATGTCTATGGGGGAGGGGAAGAAAAAAAAGAGGTTAGAGAGGGAGAGAGCCAAAGCATAAGAGACTCTTAAAAACTGAGAACAAACTGAGGGTTGATGGGGGATGGGAGGGAGGGGAGGGTGGGTGGGTGATGGGTATTGAGGAGGGCACCTTTTGGGATGAGCACTGTGTGTTGTATGGAAACCAATTTGACAATCAATTTCATATTCAAAAAAATAATAAAATATATAAAAATTTAAAAAAAGAATGAGAGGGAAAAATTTTGTAATATTCAAGAACTCAGAAAGTTTGTAACCTATGAACTCTCTCGAGAAAAAAATATCTAGACAACATGCCTCAAGGAAAATAAAAACAAGAACCAAAAATGAACCTAAAAGATGATATGAGATAGCAGTCTGGAATTACCTCACAACATGAGGAAAGGAGAGAAAGCAGTGAAGACATGCTAAGTTATTTCAGTTTTTGAGAGAAAGGAGCAGATATCAGATAGGAAAAATGTAGAATTTAATATGTACATTGATGGTTTTTAATATTATTTTTCCAAGGGTAGAAAGGAAAGTGGATGTAACTTCAATAATCCTTCTTAAGAAATACACTAACAAGAGATATTAAAAAAGCAGACTGACAATTTGTATAAATAAAAGTTTAAAACTCTTGTGCACAAATAAACCATGAACAGTGTTAAAATAGCAAGAATCAGACAAGCTTCACCCTAGGAGAAAATATTTGCAAATCATACGTCCAACAAACAATTTATATCAAGAATATATAAAGAACCCTCAGAAATCAACAGTAAGAAACCAAACAACCCAAATTTTAATGAGCAAATTACTGGGGCACCTGGCTGGCTCAATCAAGAGAGCACGTGACTCTTGATCTCCAGCGTGACTCTTGTAAGTTTGAGCCCCATTTTGGGTGCAGAGATTACTTAAAAACAAAATCTTTTTTAAAAAAGTGGAAAAATGGGGGTGCCTGGGTGGCTCAGTCTGTTGAACGTCCAACTTCGGCTCAGGTCATGATCTTACAGTTCATGGGTTCAAGCCCCACATCAGGCTCTGTGCTGACAGCTTGGAGCTTGGAGCCTGCTTCAGATTCTGTGTCTCTCTCTCTGCCCTTCCTCTGCTCACACTCTGTCTCTTGTCTCTCTGTCTCAAAAATACATAAACATTAAAAAAATTTTTAAGTGGAAAAAAAAAGTAAATTACTTAACTGACACTTTAACAAAGAGGCTATGCAGAAGGCAAATAGGTACATGTAAAGATATTCTACTTTTTTAGGCATTAAGAAATGAAAATTAAAATCACAAGATACCACAGCATACTTACTAGCGTAGATGAAATTTAAAAGTACAATAGCAAATGCTGAACAGATGCAGCTCATGCAATGATGATGGGGATGCAAACAGTAAAGACTCTTTGGAAAACAATTTGCTGGTTCTTTATAAAGTTAAACACACACTTACCGTTCGATCCAGCAATCTCACTGGTAAGCAGTTACCCAAAAGAAATGGAGAAGTTCACCTGACACCTGCGTGTCAGTGTTTACTGCAGCACTGGTCATAATAGGGGACATAACCCAACTGTCCACCAACAGCAGTATGGATAAGTAAATTTTGGTACATTCATACTGTGGCATACTAGACTATAATGAGCAAGAATGATCTGCAACTACGGTCAATAATGTGGGAGAATCCCTTAAACCGTGTTGAGCAAAAGAAGCCAGACACTACAGGGTACATACTGTTTGATGTCATTTATGTGAAGTACAAAAGAAGCAATGCACGATGGGGATGCTGAGTAGGAGTGTGCACAAGCCAGATGCTGGTAAATATTTTTACTTCTTAATCTGGGTGATGGTTTGGGGGGTGTGTTCAGTTGTTGAAATGTTATCAAGTGGCACATTTATGATCTATGCCCCTTCCCATCATAAATTACACTTGAAAAAAATTTTAATGCGTACTGCAGGCCCCCAAATAGCCAGTAAACATGGAAAAGGACCTATTTACTAATATTTAGGGGAATACAAACTAAAGCAATGGTGACATATCAGTTTTTACCCATCAGATTAGAAAATCATAAAAATAGAAAAAATAAATATTTTAGGATCGTGTGGGAATTGCGTACTCTCATGTGCATATTAGTGTTTGCACCAATGGGTTCAGCCTTCTTGAAGAGTAATTGGCAGTATCATTGTGTTTACATGTGCACACCACTTCACCAATCATTTCCACTTGTAGGTACCTGTTCTTCCTGCATAAAGAGGCAGGCACAAGGCTGTCTACAGAGTCTAATCTGTAATACCAGAAAATTGGAAACAATGCCAATTCCCAACCAAAAAAAAAAAAACTTGGGAACATTCCTATTATGCAATTCTGCATACCAGGGCACCTGGGTAGCTCAGTTGGTTGGCATCCAACTTTGGCTCATGTCATGATCACGTGGTCCATGGGATGGAGCCCCCATCAGGCTCTGTGCTGACAACTCAGAGCCTGGAGCCTGCTTCGGATTCTATGTCTCCCTCTCTCTCTGTCCCTCCCCTGCTTGTGCATGTGCACTCTCTCTCTCTCTCTCTCAAAAATAAACAAACATTAAAAGTTAAAAAAAATCTGCATACCTTCTAAAACATAATGAGCTGTATAACAATATAAGACATAGTTTTAAGTATTTTTTAAAAGGGTATCATAGCACAGTATAAAATATATAATTTATTTTTTAAATATTTATATATATAGGTATAGTTATATAGAGAAATGTTTCAAAATGTATAGGACAGAGGAGCAGAGATATGGCTCTAGACTACTGACAGTGATTTTCTCTAGGGAAGGGAGTGAGAATGGTGGAGGAAAGGAGATGATGGAGATTCGCATATGTTTCAGGCTCTAGGCTTCTTACAATTTTCTGTACAGAATCTTTTGCAATGGTAATATATCCTTGTATTATTTGTGCAATTTTAAAAAACGTCCCTAACACATAGATTTTTTAAAAAAATACACTACAAAAAACACATAAAGTAGAAGTAAAACTAGATACTAACAACAGTTAAGCTAAACTTAGTGACAACTGACTTATACTACAAAAGGGTTAATTATAACAACAAATATAAACAAGCACACTCCTACATGTAGGCTGCATGAAATAATAAATTCAACAGTTGGCTATTTAAAACACACATGACTAAAAAATATTTTAATTGACAGGCAACACTCAGGGGGAAGATCTGAGGCAGGTGTGCAGAGATTGGTCAGGTTGTGACAGATGCAGACTGTGGACTATGGGCACATTGCTTAAAAGGCAGTGCAGCAAGTCAGGTGATGTGCTTGGAATCAAGGCAAGTAGCTGAGCAATGACAGCCTTACTCTTGGTCTACATCCCATAATTACACTGTATGTGGAGTCTCTGTAGGCATTTGATTTGGAGGATACTTAACCCTGTGAGAACATCATAAGGGCAGCAATTACAAAAGCATAATGGTAACACTAAAGAATATAATCATAATCACAAAAAGTACTTAGTTAATATCAGTATCATAGTAAAAAGCTTCAAGAGAGGAGCTAGTCATTAAATGAAAATAGTAAACTATAAATTAAAGAATAAAAATCCAACAGTACTGAATTTATATGTCCCTAACAACAGCTGAACATAGCAATAAAAAATGTAAATTTAAGAAAAGTCATAAATAAATTGAAATTAGAGAGCTAATTATTCCACCATAAAAATAGCAAAACCTACCACTTACTGACTTTTTCTAAGTGTCTAGGATTCTGTGCTGAGCACTCTGCATACATTATCTCACTTAATTCTCACATGAATTAATTCCATGAGGTAGGTGATATTTTAGTTCTCCTATTTTATAGATGAGGAAAGTAGGACTTAATGAAGTTGAGTGTCTTTGCCAAGAAAACCCAGCTATTTAATAAGAGGTGAAGCTGCAACTCAGACTTGAGTCTATCTAGCTCCAGAGCTCATATTCTAATGTACTCCTAGTTATGTTGCCTCTCAATCTGAAATAATCAGAAGATGAATAATCAGTAAATAACAAATTAATAAAAGAAACTGCATAACTGATCAGCAGCATCAATTAGATAGACAATGGAGAGACGCAAAAGATAAAAGAATAAATTATTTTATATAAAGATCTCATAAAAATGCATTATATGAAGACAAAAAGAAACCAGAATATCTGATATTCCACAATATTAAAAATATGAAATTAGAAGTGCAAGCAAAATTCTTATCAGCTTTATTCATGAAAGCTAGAAACTAAAAACCCAAATGTCACTAACTGGCGAACAGATAAGCAACCTGTGGTGCATCCACATAATGAAGGACTGCTCAACAATAGAAATGAGCATTCTGGGGGAATGCAAGCTGGTGCAGCCACTCTGGAAAATGGTATGGAGGTTCCTCAAAAAACTAAAAATAGAACTACCCTATGACCCAGCAATTGCACTACTAGGCATTTATCCAAGGGATCCAGGTGTGCTGTTCCGAAGGGACACATGCACCCCCATGTTTATAGCAGCACTATCAGCAATAGCCACAGTATGGAAAGAGCCCAAATGCCCATCAATGAATGAATGGATAAAGAAATTGTGGTTTATATACACAATGGCGTACTACGTGGCAATGAGAAAGAATGAAATATGGCCCTTTGTAGCAACATGGATGGAACTTGAGAGCGTTATACTAAGTGAAATAAGGCATATAGAGAAAGACAGATACCATATGTTTTCACTCTTATGTGGATCCTGAGAAACTTAACAGAAACCCATGGGGGAGGGGAAGAAAAAAAATGAAAAATAAATGTTAGAGTGGGAGAGAGCCAAAGCATAAGAGACTCTTAAAAACTCAGAACAAACTGAGGGTTGATGGGGGGTGGGAGGGAGGGGAGGGTGGGTGATGGGTATTGAGGAGGGCACCTTTTGGGATGAGCACTGGGTGTTGTATGGAAACCAATTTGACAATCAATTTCATATACTGAAAAAAAAAAAAAAACAATAGCCACTGTATGGAAAGAGCCCAAATGTCCATCAATGAATGAATGGATAAAGAAGATGTGGTATATATATACAATGGAGTATTACTCGGCAATCAAAAAGAATGAAATCTTGCCATTTGCTACTATGTGGATGGAACTGGAGGGTTTTATGCTAAGTGAAATTAGTCAGAGAAAGACAAAAATCATATGACTTCACTCATATGAAGATTTTAAGAGACAAAACAGATGAACATAAGGGAAGGGAAACAAAAATAACATAAAAACAGGGAGGGGGACAACAGAAGAGACTCATGGAGAACAAACTAAGGGTTACGGGAGGGGTTGTGGGAGGGGGGATGGGCTAAATGGGTAAGGGGCACGAAGGAATCTACTCCTGAAATCATTGTTGCACTATATGCTAACTAATTTGGGTGTAAATTTTTTTTTAAATTAAAAATAAAATTTAAAAAAATGAGCATTCTGTTGATCCACACAACACATGGATGAATCTAAAAAATATTCTCAGCAAAAAAAAGCCAGACACAAATGACTAATACTGCTGATTGCATTTATATAGCAATTTTATAAGAGGCAAAACTATAGCAACAGAAAACAGCACTTCCCAGGAACAGGGGGTAGGATATGGAACTGGATACAAAGAAGCATGGGAAAGTTTTTAGGATAATAGAAATGGCTTATATCTTGATTGTGGTGGTTGTCACATAATTGTATATACTTGTCAATACTCATTAAATTTTATGGCTTAAAGGGGGTAAATTTTATTATATATAAATCATATCTCAATGAACTAGAGTTCTTAAATGCAGGCAGAATTTTAAAGCTCCACATCCCATAAAAATGTTAAGTGCTTCAATACTTTCTACATCAAAACAAAAATTCCCTATATAACAGAATATTTTGAAATGATATTTCCATATTAACACTGATGGAGTGCTCCCAAAGCAGTGCTTAGAAGAACACTTACTTTTCTAGATTAATGAGGAAGACAAAAAACTATAAAATCAAATCCCAATTCTCCCCCAAAAAAGAATGAAGAAACAAATTTGTTAAAAATAGTAAAATGTGGGGTGAGACAAAATATATTGGCAATGAATAGAAATGACTGTTTTAAGGTAAGGATGATACTCCAAATGATGTATTAGTAATTATCATTATCAGTACTCTATAGATAACTGCTGAAGTATGAAATAATAAAGCAAGAAATCACAAAATAAAGAACATAAATAGACCAACACAATAGGCTAGTCACAGAAGAAATACAGACACTTATAAAAATTTTGTCCCTTTGTTTTTTACAAAGGGTATTAATGGAGTCTCTAAAGTAGTGTCTTAAGTTTCCAAAATACAACTTACTCCCTTGTTGTTACCCCAAGTATTGGGTACTTTAGAAATATAGAAAACTGCATGCAATTTGTTTTTAGGAGGTAAATGTGGTTTGGGTCATACAACCTAAAGTGGCTGTGAAAAAACTAAATAATAACTCATTCTTGCTTTTGAACATAAATACAAAAATCCAAAATAAAATCTAGGACACAATATGTGAGTTTAGAGGACCTAGTCTGCAGTGGGAATTGGTTCCAGTAAGGAGGAGAAGGCAAATCCCAGAGGGTACAGCCAACAACACTACAAAGACATGACAGGCTTCACCCAAACCCAGAGGCTTGATGTAGGCTTTCTTTTTTATCTTATTTCATTGGCCAAAACTTCTAAACAGTAATATGCAAATGGGCTTTCTTGTTCTTGGTTGTGATGAGAAATGCTTTACCACTAAAAGTAATGAGCAGGGGCGCCTGGGTGGCTCAGTAGGTTGAGCATTTGACTCTGGGTTTTGGCTCAGGTCATGATCCCAGGGTCCTGAGATCAAGCCCCACATTGGACTCTGTGCTGACAGTACAGAGCCTGCTTAAGATTCTCTTTCTCTCTCCCTCTGCCCCTTTCTCCTGCTCATCCTGTCTCTAAATAAATAAATAAATAAATAAATAAATAGTAAATTGCTTTAAAAAGGCGGGGGGGGGGGGGGAGATAGACATTCGTTAAGAAAAATAAACCAAATTTCAGAAATAAGGCGTAAGGATGACGTCATACCAAAGCTTTATTGAACAGCCCTTACCCAATTCCAGGAACTGTTCTATTCTCTAATAGAATGTACCTTTTTTGATTTATTACCATTGATTCAGGAAGAGCTTCAGTGTAGTTACATGTTAACTTGTAGACTCTAAACTTTTGTCTGGTAGAGATGCAAATGATTCTTGTCTAGTACAAAAAATAACCCCAAAGGTTATAGTTTTATTGCCCTTAGGGCATTGTCTTCTATCTGTAATGTAGCAAACGTGTCTCAGAATGCCTTTCCCCACTGACACTCTGTGAACCAGCCAGTCATCCGGCTACTCTCCTAAGTTAAATAAATCTTCGACATGTATTCAATATACATTTGGACAAAAATCATGTTTCTAACTTTTCAAAAAGTATACTCTTTATACATTCAACAAATAATGACGCCAATAACCACCTAATTATGATTGTGCAAAGGGCTTTGAAAGAAAAGGGGATAGCCTATCCTGGCTGAGGGGTGCTGAAGGAAATGGTCCCCTTATAAACAGGTGAGGAGGCTGGCTGCCCTTAAAGGAGACACAGGTGCAGGGAAGAGCCCTCCCTGAGTTAGTCCTTCCTGGGGTGATTTTCTAACTGCATGTAAAGATTCCCAAAGCTGGGGCACCAGGGTGGCTCAGTCGGTTAAGTGGCCGACTCTGGCTCAGGTCATGATCTCATGGTTCGTGAGTTTGAGCCCTGCATCGGGCGCTGTGCTGACAGCTCAGAGCCTGGAGCCTGCTTTGGATTCTGTCTCTCCCTCTCTCTCTGCCCCTCCCCTGCTCGCGCTCTCTGTCACTCAAAACAGAATAAACATTAAAAACAATTTTTTTAAGTAAACAAATAAAGATTCCCAAAGTCACAGAAGCAACCAAAAATTATTCTCTGCAATTGTTGAAACAGAGTTGTCTTGTATTTCTACACCAAAGCAGTCTTCAAAATAAAAATAAAATAAATAATGATAATAACATCTATTGTTGACTCAGTTTATTTACAATGTCTGGCACTAAACACTTCCAGTGAATTATTTTCACTTGTCATGAATCATAACAACCCTACAAACTACTTACTATTACTATCTCCATTTCACAGATGAAAAAACTGAGGCTCAGAGATTAAGTTATATGTCCCAGGGTACACAATTGGCCTGCCTGCTTTCAGACCTTAACTCCTTTGCTGTTCTGCCTCTTCCAAAGATATTTCTTCAAGTTTGTACTACCGTATAACGGGGAAGGGGTCCATTATTTTCATCTTTTTAACATATCCCTTGCAGATTAAAACATCATGGCAAGAAGGGAATGGGTGCACAATTCCCTTATGTGAAAGGTGCTATGGTTCAGTGTTTACATTTGCCGGTCCTATTCATTTCCCAAAGCTTCCTGTAGCAGAGATTTGGAGGTGAAAAGCAGGGTTTGCTTTGAGTGGCTTTTCAATAATAAAGAGTGTCTTGTTGAAAACATGTTTACTCCCTGCCTCAGCTTTTAACTATTGCCCAACATGGCCCCCTCTCTTGCTTTTCTCTCATCTCTAAGCCTTGAGCACTCGTCCAAAAGCTTTTAGCTCAACTGAGTGGGCAAAAAGCCTTCTCTATCATTTATCTTGCAACTGGTTCTGAGTTTCTCTCAAGTGTTTGTTTAAGTATTTGGCCAAGGATTGAGAGTCCTATTGTGAGCAAAGAGTCCATTCGCCTTCATTGTACATAAGCTTTCCAGAGTTTACTGATTGGTTTTTGTTCCTTTTCTTTCTCCATTGGTACTTTCTGCTTTTAACTGAGGATTATACAAAAATGCAGTTTTCCAACTTCCTTAATCTTATATTCAAAGGGGATACAAGTGTCTTCTGTATTTACAGAAATATTTTCCAAGTAATGCAAAAGGATACTGAATTCTGTCCTGGGTCCCTGTGGCTTGGAATACAATATAGATAGCCCCTTGCGACTTTTTCTTTTTTTAATCTTGAACAGCATACAAAAAAATCACAGAATTCTAAAATATCTGAACGAAAGGCCCCTCAGAGATCATCTTTGTCCAGCTTCTACATTTTACACAGTGGAAAAGAAGGCTGGTAAAGTTTCAGCGCTAAGACCTCCTTCAAGTACATTAATATTTATTTTGTATTCTATATTTTGCCTTCCCAATTGTATACTCTCTGAGAACAGAGACCCCCTCCTTAAACTTCTTTTATACCTCATTTGCTACACAGATCTGTGTGTAGGAGATATTTAGAAAGAACAGGGGCATGGATGTTTTAAGTGACCTCCCACTAAATCTGCTCCCTTTAGAGCACAGGAAAATTTGCTCTAAACTGAATGGGATTAGAGCTAACCCATAAGGGATGCACAAAGTTTTAAATGGAATAGTGACCTAGAGAAATTTCCTCCTAGCTCAATGGGTCCATTGGAGGATGCTTTGGATTTTACTGTTTATTACGTATGTAGTACTTGTACTCACCCTTGTAAAAACATCAGACAACACATAACTATACAGAGTAAAATATGAAAGACCTCCAAATTTCCTTCCTCTTTTTATATCCCTCCCCAGTGTAAGTCATTATAGGATAAAGTGTACTGTTTTACCCCTTTTTGATATATTTCCATGCATGTGTAGAGTTTGTCTTTTTTTACGTAAATGAGATTATGCTTTATTCACTGTTCTGAAAAACTTGCTTTTTAAAAATTTTTGTTTATCTGTTTGTTTATTCATTTATGTATTTATTTTGAGAAAGAGACAGAGAGAGAGCAAGCCCTGGAGGGGCAGAGAGAGAGGGAGAGAGAAATCCCAAGCAGGCTCTGAGCTAACAGTGCAGAGCCCAATGCAGGCTCACTCTCATGAACCATGAAATCATGACCCGAGCCAAGTCAGCCGCTAAACCAACTGAGCCACCCAGGCACCTCGAAACTTGTTTTTTCACTTAAAAACATATCTTGGAGGGGCGCCTGGGTGGTTCAGTTGGCTGAGCATCTGACTCTTGATTTTGGCTCAGGTCATGATCTCAGGATCATGAGATCGAGCCCCACATTGGACTCCATGCTGAGCATGGAGCCTGCTTATGATTCTCTCTCTCTCTCTCTCTCTCTCTCTCTCTCTCTCTCTCCCCGTGCCCCTACCCTGCTTACGTGCTCTCGTGCTCTATTGCTCTCTAAATAAATAAATAAGTAAATAAATAAATAAATAAAACTTATATTGGAGATCCTTCCATATCAGTACATATGCATAGTGTTTCATCAAATGGGTGTAGCATATATTATTACTAGAATAGCCATTCTCCTATTAATGAGCTCTGAGAGAGTTTGTCATTTTTTTGCTATCATGAACAACACTGCATTACATGAGTATTAATTCAGAATGGATTCCTGGAGCAACATTGGTGGACTGGTGCTCACTTCCTTTGAGTGAATGGATCAAAGGTAGCAGGAATGATCTAAACCCTGTACCTTGACAGATGGCCTTGGACAAATCACTCCAGACTCATGGCTGCCCCACCTAATTCAGAGAATGATACAGGTTCAAATGAGATAAAATTATAAAAAGTCTCTGGAAACAACGAACGGCTATATAAATGAAAGCAACTGACTATCCAAAGATAGTAATATATGTTATGACATCAATAAACCACATGCACGGCTGCACTGCGTGCTCTATAAGGAACACCTTACTAATGTCTCAGTATCCTTTCCTGGTTTGGGTGTAACTCCTCCTTCTATGACGAAGTTGCCCCTCTCCCGACTCCAACCATGTAATTCTAGTTCAAGTGCCACCAATTAATTATAGCACATAGCAGTTGTTCTGATGGTGGGCATGTGACTTCCCACATAAGGGCTTTTCCCTGGGAGTTTTCAAACTGGGCCAGGGGAAAGAAGAGCATCCCTCAGAATGACATAAGCAAAATGGCTAAATAAGATACCCCTTGCATGTAATTCCCCCTCAGCAACAATAATTTGCCATCCACTCATGGGTAAAAGTACCTTCCTGCAAATGTTGGGATCCAGGTAGGAGACTGTGAAACCTCAGTGCAATCCAAGGCCCAGGAGAGCTGTTTTGAGAAGGCAGGCTTGCACCCAGGCTGTTGACTCAACGATGGTGGTCCCAGCTTCAGAAACAGAAACTACTCTATACCTGAGACCTTGGCTACAGCTCCATTTGGCTTTGGGTCTGTCACCATAACCATATGCCAAGGGAATGGGGAGGAGTCACGCCCACCTGAGCAATGGGTAATAGACATTCAGACCTCAGTCCTGGCTGTGGATACTGAAATAGTCTGTGAACTGACTCCAGCCCCTCTCAGCCATAATCCAAGCGCCCCTTGAGATAAAGCCACCAAACTCGATCCGACTATAGATTCTGAAAGGGCCCAGTAACCAGGCTCTAGCCCATCCCAGCCACAGTCAGCAAATTTTCTTGCTAGCACAGGGACCCAGCAGAAGACACTCCCCTGTCTCAGGTCCTGGTTACAGAACCAAACACAGCTCTGTACCCATGAATATTCAGCTACACCCGTCTGGTGCAGTCCTATCACAAGCCCCATATGCCAAGGGACCTAGGAGGAGTCATACCTCTCACACACACACATGTCCTGCCTTCATTGCAATGATTAACAGACATAGGAATCTTGGTCTTGCTGTGGACCCTGAAGTGATCCATGAACCAGCTCTAGCTCCTTTCAGCTGAGGTCTGGGAGTCCCCAGAAGTAAGCCTGCCAAATTTTGACAGACTATAGATTCTAAAGGGGCCCCGTACTAGGCATCAGCCTTTCCCAGCTATAGTCCACTAGTTAGTCTGCTGGCACAGGGGTCGGGAAGGAGCTACTCACATCTGTACCCACAGAGATCCTGAAAAGGCCCTCTACTAAGTGCAGGCCCCTCCAGGTCAGGTACCTGTCTCGCATATCCAGAGATCTGGCAGGAGACACACCCACCTGTGCCTTCAGAGCCAGGTCTGCAGACCTCAAACTTGGCTGTAGATCCTGCAAGAACCCTGAGCCTGAGTTCCAGCCCCTCTCAGCCACCGTCCAGGGGCAGTGCTGCCTACCCAGAAACCCCTGCAGTAACCAGACAATAGCCCTCCAGGGACCAGATGGGAGCCCCACCTGTTGTGTAACTGGTAGTAAGCAGGCTTCAAGAGGACCCAACTGTGAACCCTGAACAGAAGCTTATCCCAGTGGGACTCTACTAAGCAAGTTACCAGAAGCAGTACCATCCACCCAGGGACCAGAGAGGATCCACACCTACCCAAGCAACTTGTTATAAGCCCACCAACAGCAGACCCCACGGCAAACCCAGCCAACAGCCTAGAAACCCACTCCTACCCAGTACAACTGTTATTCTGGAGGTAATCCCATTAGCCCAGGGCACTGACAGGAGCAAGTCTTTACCTTCTGGAGCCAGTCTGTAGAGACTGGAAGTGGTATCTGTCCCTTCAAAATGTACAAACACTAATGTAATGCTACATGGGTCACAAAGAACTAGGCAAATATGACACCACCAAAGGAAACTAATAAAGCTCCAGTAAATGACCCCAAAGAAGTGTAGATCCATAAATTACCTGCCAAAGAATTCAAAATAGTCATCTTTAATTTTTTTTAATGTTTATTTATTTTTGAGAGACAGAGAGAGACATGGCACAAGCGGGGGAGGGGCAGAGAGAGAGAGGGAGACACAGAATCCGAAGCAGGCTCTGAGCTGTCAGCACAGAGCCCGACATGGGGCTCGAACTCACAAGCTGTGAGATCACCACCTGAACCAAAGTCAGATGCTCAGCTGACTGACCCCCCCAGGCACCCCCAAAATGATCATCTTAAAGAAACAACAAAATACAAGTGAGCATAGATAGAAAACTAAGCAAAATCAAGAAAACAACGTATGAACAATCAACAAAGTGGAAAGAACCTATAGAATGGGAGAAAATATTTGCAAACCATATATCTGATGACGGGTTAATAACCAAAATATATAAGGAACTCATACAACTCAATAGCAAAAGAACAAGTAATCCAATTTCAAAATGGGCAGAAAACCTGAATAGACGTTTTTTCAAAGAAGGCGAAGATGTACATAAAAAGATGCTCAGCATCACTAGCCATCAAAAAAATGCAAATCAAACCCACAATGAGATAACACCTCACACTTGTTAGAGTGGCTACTTTCAAACAGACAAGAGATAACAAATGCCAATAAGGATGTGGGAAAAAGAAAACCCTGGTACACTATTGGTGGGAATGTAAATTGGGCAGCCAT
Organism: Panthera leo; assembly: GCF_018350215.1. Classification (NCBI taxonomy): domain Eukaryota; kingdom Metazoa; phylum Chordata; class Mammalia; order Carnivora; family Felidae; genus Panthera; species Panthera leo. The sequence goes on along the minus strand of NC_056687.1, from coordinate 140,095,066 downwards.
TGTGGAAAAGAGTATGGAAATTCCTCAAAAAATTAAAAATAGAACTACCAGATGATCCAGAAATCCCACTACCAGGTATATACACAAAGGAAATGAAATCACTATCTCAAAGAGATGTCTACACCCTACATGTTCACTACAACATTATTTACAATAGCCAAGACATGGAAACAACCTAAGCATCCATCGACAAATGAATAAAGAAGATGGGGTATGTGACACATACACAATGGAATATTATTATTCAACCAAAAAAAGGAAATTCTGACATTTCCACAATATGAATGGGATTTGAAGGCATTATGTTAAGTGAAATAAGTCTGACAGAGACACAAATACCGTATGATCTCACTTATATGTGGTATCTAAAAAACAAAAAACAAAGCTAAACTCATAGAAACAGAGAGCAAAATGGTGGCTTCCAGGAGTGAGGGGGAGCGAGAAGTGGGGAGATGTGGGTCAAAGGGTACAAACTTTCAGTTATAAGATGAACAAGTTCTGAGGCTCTAATGTACACCATGGAGGTTATAGTTAACAGCACTGTATCATATACTTGAAAGTTGTTAAGAGAGTAGTTCTCACTAAAGAAAAAAAAAACAAGTGTAACTATATGAGGTGACAGCTGTGTTAACTACCTTTATTGTTATAGTGATTTCACAAATGTATGTGTATCAAATCATCAAGTCACACACCTTAAACTTACATAGCTGTTATATGACAATTACACCTCAAAAGCTGGAGGGGAAAGATAAGCGTACCCCTCTCTGGAGCTGAAGCTGTGAGATGTGGCATGGCGTGCTGAGGCTGGTGGCCTTGTCTCCAGCCACGTAGGGGAAGTCAATCTGAGAGCTAGAGAAATGCATGCCCTGATGGCATTTAGGGCCCTGGCTCTAGTTTCTGAGCCATGGCCTCACCCTGAGGCCTCTTTCTCAGGGCACACATGCCTTTTAATGTATTCCTCCTTTGGCCTAAACAGTTTGAGTTAGGCAGCAATAACCTATAGTGAAATTTCTTTGGATTCCTGCCATTTCTATCCGTTGTTCTTCTCACTGTCGTCCACTTTTTTCCCCACCCACCTGCCATGAAGCAAAAGGCTGTTCCTGGGGGAAGGATGACTTTGATTTGCTTTCTTAATCTGAGCAAGATAATCACACCTGTGCTCCAACAGAGATTATTTTGACAGGGAAAACATGAGGTCTCCTCAGGTACAGAAGTATCTTTCATATTTCTGGTCATCTTCCATAACCTGACTCATAGCCAGTTGATGGGAGAGAGTGAAGGGGGTGGGAAACAGATTTCTATAAATGACCGTCTTCAGCTACACCAAGAATGAAACCATTGCTATTTTCCAAACCTCAAAATCTACTTGCACACTTAAAATTGAACTCTGGTTCCCACATACCAATTTTCTAGAAGAGAACATTTCTTTTTGGAGAAGTATCTCTGGCCTTGAACTTCCCTCTGTCCTTGCTGTTAGGGTACATTTAAATACGCTTTAAGAAGAATTGCCAAAAAGAAGCTTTGTCACCATTCCACCTTTGACCACTTCTTTTCTTCAAATGTTTATATTTGAGAACTAGTCCTCTGGCACTAAGAGAAAGGCTTTGTCACTTTAATACTAAGACTGCTGAATTGTTTTTTAGTAAAAGTAGAATTAAACAGTAGCAGCTTGCTGGTTAGAGGGGAAACACTTGTCTTTCAGAGACATAAAAACCTGGATTTAATAATACCATCTACATCAAAAACAGATTTAAAGTTACTATCTCCCTGGGGCACCTGGGTGGCTCAGTCGGTTAGGTGTGCAACTTCGGCTCCGGTTATAGTCTTGTGGTTCACGAGTTCAAGTCCCTGTGGGCTTGAACGTTGGGCTCTGTGCTGACAGCTCAGAGCCTAGAGCCTGCTTCAGATTCTGTGTTTCCCTCTCTCTGCCCCTCCCTTGCTTATGCTTTGTCTCTCTCTTAAAAATAAATAAAATCATTTAAAAAAATTTTTTAGTGTCTCCCTACAAAAAATATCTGATCTGACACTAACCTGCCTCAGTGACCTTGAACAAACCACTCATAAATCCTGTGAGTCTCAGTTTCCTTATCTATAAAATTTAAATTAGAAAAAAAAAGCTCAGCTCATAGTTGTTGTAACAATTAAATGAAATTTTATATGTAAACTCTATATATTAAATAAACTATCGGCACAATGCCTAGAGCATATTATATGTCCAATATATGATAAGTATCACTATATAATTGTTAGTAATGATTCCTAACACTTGAATAGTAACTTTCACTTTGATCCTAATAATAATCATGGATGTAGATGCAACGAGTGTCCTCTCCACTTTGGAGATGAACAAATTGAGGCTCAGAAAAAACAAATGGTTGTCTAAGATAACATTTCTAGCTAGGTAACAGCAGATCTGAAATTCAAACCAAGCCACTCTGGATCAAGACCCCTTCTCCTGGGATGCCTGGCTGCCTCAGTTGGTAGAGCATGCGACTCTTGATCTTGGGATTGTGAATCTGAGCCCCATTTTTGGGTGTAGAGATTACTTAAAAAAATAAAATCTTAAAAGAAGACTGCTTCTCTTGCCCTAGGCAATCCTACCTTGCATTAATGATAAAAAAATAAATTAAATAAATCAGATTCAATCAACAAGATTTTTAAAATATCAAACACCTCATAGGCGTCAGACAATAGTCTAAGCTCCAAAGATAATGTCAAGAGCAAAACAGACAAAATCTCTCTCTCTCTTCTCATTCTTGAGGGTGAAGTCAACAAAAGAATAGATAAGTAAAATACACAGTATGTCAAATGGTGGGAGTACCATAAAGAAAATTAAGACAGGGAAAGGGGAAGGAGTGTGCCCAGGAAGGGCGGACAGAGTACAGTTTTAAAAATTATAGCCTGGGGGCACCTTGGTGACTCAGTCAGTTAAGCTTACAACTTTAGCTCAGCTCATGATCTCATGGTTCGTGGGTTTGAGCCCCTCATCAGGCTCTGTGCTATTAGCTTGGGATTCTCTCTCTCCCTCTCTCTTTGTCCCTCCCTCCCACCTCTCTCTCTCTCTCTCTCTCACTCAAAAATAAATAAAAAATAAACATTTTAAAAAACAAAAATGATAGCCTGTGTTGGCCTTATTGAGAAAGTGACAACTTGAGTAAAGATCAGGGGAGGTAGGAAAGGAAGACACCCCTACATCCGCAAAAAAGCAATCCAGAGAAAGGGAACAGGAAGTGCAAAGACCCTGAAGTAAGAGGTGCTAGATGGGTCCCAGGAATAACAAGGAGGCCAGAGCTAATGCAGAGTAAGCCACTGGGAGAGGACTATGGGGTGAAGGCAGTGAAGTACTGAGGGAGAGTGCTGCTGGCCATAGGGTGAAGAACAAGTATGGCTTCAATAAGACATTACTCTGAGATGAGACCCTCTGGAGGGTTTAGTGCAGAGGAATGTCACGGTCTGACTTACATTTGGAAGGATGGCTCTTGCTGCTGTACTGAGGTGAGACTATAGGGAGATAGGGGTAGAAGCAGGAAAACATGACGGAAGACTACTGCAAGAGAGAAAGGAGGGTGGCTTGGACCAGGATAATAGTAGCACAAAGAATGAGAAAGTGGTCAGATTTTAGATAGGCCCTTTTTCATTATGAAAATTTACAAACATTATAAAAGCAGGGAGAATAACACAGAAAATTCCCATAAATCCATCACCCAGATTCAGTAATTATCAGGATTTTGCCACATTTGCATAACCAGCTTTTTTTTTCTGAAGTGTTTTAAAGCAAATCTTACACATCATATCATTTCACCGCTACAAATTTCATACAATATACATTTCTTTAAAAATATGAGCATTTCTTACACAAATATAATTACATTATCACATCTAAGAAAATTCTCTAGAACTCTTTGGTATCAACTCAGACCATAATCCAACTTCCCTAGCTGTCTTAAAAATTCCTTTTATAGTTGGTTTGAATCAGGGTATAATCAAGGTCAATATACTGCATTTGGTTATTGTTATTTTGGTTACTTTGGTTATTTGGTTATTTTTCTCGAGTTTCTTTTCATCTAAAGGAGCCATACACACACACACACACACAAACACACACACGCACGAACTCACCTTTTTTTCCCCTTTGACTTTTCCCTGTGATTTGCAAAAACCAAACCATAGTAACTATAGCTGTTCTCTAGAATGCCCCACATCCCTACTGGGTCCATTTGTTCCCCCTCTAGTGTCGTGAACTCATTCCTCTATCACCTTTATTTTCTGTAATTGGAAGGTAATTCTAGGAGCTTGGTTAGATTGTTTTATCCTTTTTTGTCAAGAATAGTTCATAGATGAGGGGCGCCTGGGTGGCTTGGTCGGTTAAGCGTCCGACTTCGGCTCAGGTCATGATCTCACGGTCCGGGAGTTCGAGCCCCGCGTCGGGCTCTGTGCTGACAGCTCAGAGCCTGGAGCCTGTTTCAGATTCTGTGTCTCCCTCTCTCTGTGACCCTCCCCCGTTCATGCTCTGTCTCTCTCTGTCTCAAAAATAAATAAACGTTAAAAAAAAATTTAAGAATAGTTCATAGATGAAATGTATTTTACAAAGCATTACATCAGGAGGTACCCAGTGTCTGGTGGTCCCATTTACAATGACACTCAGATAGTGATCGTTTCCATCCATATTCACCTGATGTTTCCATTCACTGATGATCATTGTATGAAATAATTATTTCACAGGGCTTAAATGGGGTGTAAGTGGTTATAAAAATGGATGTATTTTAAAACTTGCTTTTACATAAAGAAAACACATTTTATTTATCTATTCTTTATTGGTGAAAAAAAAAGGATATGTCAAATTTTTATTAAAAACAACTAAGGAGCATATTTTATGCATGTTTCTGTGTATGTATAAATGAATTTCTCTGAAGTCTAGAGCAAGGATCATAAAAATTTTTCTGTGAAGGGCCAGACAGTAAGTATTTTAGGCTTTGTAGGCCATGTGGTCTCTGTTGCAGCTATTCTGCTGCTGTCAAACAAAAACATCCATAAGAAATATATAAATGAATGAGCACCACATTCTGATAAAAAATTATTTATAAATTTATGTGTATTTATAAAAACTGGCAGGGGGCCAGATTTAGCCTAGGGGCCATCATTTGCGTAGTGATACCTGTTTACACTCCCATGAGCAATGTTTCTCCACATTCCTGTCAACACTTGGTATTATCTAACTTCTTAATTTTTGGTCAATCTGATGGGTATGAAAACAGTGTTTCATTTTTCATAAGTCTAACTGCAAATGTGTCTATATATTTTTCATATGCATATTGGCTATTTAGACTTCTCAAACATGCCTGTTCATATTTTTGCCTACTTTTCCACTGAGTTGTTTGCCTTTTTCTTAATTTGTGTTCTTTATACATTCTAATTCTATTCCTCTGTCGGTTATATGTACTGTAAATATCTTCTAGTATGAGCTTGTCTCTCCTTATAGTATCATTCATTGAACAGAAGTTTTTGTTTTTAAATATTTGTTTTTAAATATACATGCTTTAGGGGTGCCTGGGTGGTTCAGTCAGTTGAGCATCCGACTTCAGTGCAGGTCATAATCTCACAGTTTGTGGGTTTGAGCCCCACATCGGACTCTGTACTGACAGCTGAGAGCCTGGAGCCTGCTTTGGATTCTGTGTCTCCCTCTCTCTCTGCTCCTCCCCCATTCGTGCTCTCTTTTTCTCTCTCTCAAAAATAAACATTAGGGGCGCCTGGGTGGCGCAGTCGGTTAAGCGTCCGACTTCAGCCAGGTCACGATCTCGCGGTCCGTGAGTTCGAGCCCCGCGTCAGGCTCTGTGCTGACGGCTTGGAGCCTGGAGCCTGTTTCCGATTCTGTGTCTCCCTCTCTCTCTGCCCCTCCCCCGTTCATGCTCTGTCTCTCTCTGTCCCAAAAATAAATAAAAAAAAAAAAAAAACGTTGAAAAAAAAAAAAATAAACATTAAAAAAATAATAAATATACATGCTTTAAAAATAATAATAAATTGGGGCGCCTGGGTGGCGCAGTCGGTTAAGCGTCCGACTTCAGCCAGGTCACGATCTCGCGGTCTGTGAGTTCGAGCCCCGCGTCAGGCTCTGGGCTGATGGCTCAGAGCCTGGAGCCTGTTTCCGATTCTGTGTCTCCCTCTCTCTCTGCCCCTCCCCCGTTCATGCTCTGTCTCTCTCTGTCCCAAGAATAAATAAAAAACGTTGAAAAAAAAAAAATTAAAAAAAAAAAAAAATAATAATAATAATAAATTTATATTAATCCTTCCATGTATGTGTGTCCTTTTTATACTTTGTATAAGAAACCTTTCTCTACCTCAGTATCACAATAATTTTCTGTATTTTCTTCAAAATGTTTTCTTTCCACATTCACGGTTTAGTATACCTGGAATTTATCTTCATATACAGTGTAAAGTATCTTATCTAATATGATCTTATCCAACATGGACAGTGAATTATCTGATCCCCCTTAACTAACTACTCCATCTATGAGTTCCCCACTGATTTGTAATGCTACCTTTGATTTATCGCAAGTACCCACATATTGTGGGTCTGTTTCTAGACTGTATATTCTGCTTTTTTAGTTTGGTGGTCTCTCCTCAGGCTAATACTAAACTAATATAATATTTTTTTAAGTAGACTTACTATCAGATAGACCAAATCCCTATCTCCAACATCTTTAAGTATGCTGCCCAGTATTTATATTTTATCTTCTATATGAATTTTAGATCAATCCTAATTTAAAGGTTAGGAAACTAACATTTGGGGAGTCTTCATAATTTTCCCAAGACTCCATGATTAGTGTGTTATGGGGGTGGCATCTGAAGCCATGCAGAATTATTTCAGAGCCCAGATTCTAGCCACTAAATCTACAACACCACCTCCACACTTAGCTTATGAGTGGTAGAAAGAGCTAGATTAAATGTCAGTAAACCCTGGCCTCCAGGCACAGCTTTTCCATAGGCAAATGCTTGGGTGACTCTCTGAACCAAGTTTCCTCATCTGCAAACAGTTACAAAAATAAGTTGTCCCAAAGCCATAAATGAGAAGTCACTGTAAACTGTGAAGCGCTGATTCTATAGAATCCCACCTACATTTTTTGTGCAACATTTTTTAAAATTTACTTATTTTGAGAGAGAGAAAGTGCACGAGCGAGTGGAGGAGGGGCAGAGAGAGAGGGAGAGAGAATTCCAAGTAGGCTCCACACTGCCAGCACAGAGCCTGATGCAGGGCTGGATCCCACAACTGCAAGATCATGACCTGAGCCCATATCAAGAGTCAGACAGTTAACCAATTGAGCCACGCAGGCACCCTCAACATTTATTTTAAATCTCTTTTATTGATATTCTGTGCTAAATCTCTTTCAATGAATATAGATTAAGGGATCGTCAGGAAAATAATTTTGCTTTTCTTGAGATCAAAATGCAAGTAGAAGGAAAACAGTCACTAAAATTATTTTGTCTCTAGGGTGCCTGTGTGACTCAGTTGGTTAAGCGTCTGACTCTTGATTCTGTTCAGGTCTTGATCTGATGGTCATTGAGATCAAGCCCTGAGTCACATCAGACTCTGTGCTGAGCGTGGAGCTTGCTTAAGATTCTCTCCCTCTCTTCTCTGACTCTCCCCCATACACATGCACTCTCTCCTCTCTCTCAAAAGAAATAAATAAAAACCTTAAAAAAAAATATTCTCTCCCTCTCCCTCTACTCCTTTCTTGCTCTTGTGCACTTATGCACACACTCTCTAATATACATATATTTATTATTATTATTATTATTATTATTATGTCTCTAAGGATAATACAAAAAATATCCTGGAACTTACAGGATCCCCAGTATTGCTCCAAGATCATGATCAGTGAGTCTCATACCCTACAGGAAACCCACTAACAGATGAGCTGTGCCCAAATGAAGAAGAAAAAATTACATGGATGTAAAAGCAAATTCCAGATATGCACAGCATACTGAAAACTTATGAGTAAAAAGTACAAATGTTTTGGAGTCAGTGTCTTTAGGAAAACACTTAGATGGAAAGCCCTAACTGTGGCTTTCTCATAACAGAGTTAGGCTAAGCCAAACAGGGGAAACCAAAGTATCTGACAATTGATCTAAGCCTGCATTTCTTCCTTTACTTCTTTCCCAACTTCTGCTTAATCAGAAATAAATGGGAAGCTATAAAATAAACCATACAAGTAAAATAAAATGAAGTTTAGTTTCTCATGGTCTTCAAGATAGAAACAGAAATGTGGGAGTTGTTTTGGTCTGAGTATAATTAAGAGATGGGTTTAGGGACACCTGGGTGGCTCAGTCAGCTAAGCGTCTGACTTCACCTCAGGTCATGACCTCATCGCTCATGAATTTGAGCCCCGCATCGGGCTCTCTGCTCAAAGTGCGGGGCCCATTTTGGGTCCTGTCTCCCTCTCTCTCTGCCCCTCCCCAGTTCATTATTTCTCTCTGTCTCAAAAATAAATAAAAATATCAAAAAAAAAAATTTTTTTTCAAGGAGAGATGGGTTTACTTGTCCATATGTCTTACTTCTGTCTTATTTTCCAGAGGCAGAACCTCTGCCAAAAATTCAGGTGTAGGTTCCTTATTAAGAAAATTCTCCTAGGAGAAACCCGTAAGAGAGTGGGGGGGGGGAGGGGGGAAGGGGGGGAATGAGATATCAATGATCTCAAAAAACCTGGAATTTACAACTATCAAGGTGGAAGGGCTTGAGTAAATATCCCCAGATTTAATTTGGACCTCTAAAAGATTGTAGCCTAAAAGTAGGGTTGAATTTAAATAGCCCAGACTTCACAAACTGACACCCAATCTCAAATCAACTCAGTGAGTGAATTAAAACAATGTACTTTAACTGCATGACAGAAACTTTTAATTTTTTTTTTAACGTTTATTTACTTTTGAGACAGAGAGAGACAGAGCATGAACAGGGGAGGGTCAGAGAGAGGAAGACACAGAATCCAAAACAGGCTCCAGGCTCTGAGCTGTCAGCACAGAGCCCAATGTGGGGCTTGAACTCACTGACCGCAAGATCATGACCTGAGCCGAAGTTGGCCGCTTAACCGACTGAGCCACCCAGGTGCTCCACAGAAACTTTTAAAACCTTCTTTTGGCAAAGATAACATCACCCAAGTGACTATAATTTTTCATACACAATGTCTGTCAGTTAATCAAAAATTTTCATGTAAGCCAAGAGACAGGCTCAAGAGAGCAAAAAACAGATGACAGAAACAGACCAACAGATGATCCAGATATCAGTTATCAGAAATTGGCTTTAAAATAAGATAAAGCAGGGGACATCAGTCGCACCCCATTCATTCTTTAATCCTGCACCCCCAAAGAAACATTTTAAACACTTTCAGCAATTCCTTGTTATTTACCTCAATCTTTACAAATGATATGCCCACGTTGATATCAATGAATTTATCCATTTTAGCTCTATTCTATTGAATTTCTATTATGATTGGTAAGATTTTTAGCTCTTTAAACTTTCCTGCCTTGACAATCTCTTACATAACTCGTTCCTTTCCTTTCTCCCATACAATATATTAACAACAAATATACAGTTAAATCAACATTGACTGTTTCCTTTGAGAGTTATGTGAACATTGATTTGTACCGAGCCAATCACTGTACTTAGTCCCTTTCATGTACCACTTACAGAGTTTTGGCTTATTGGCTAATTTTTCATTTTATATTTTCTACATCCTATCATTAGTTCTCCCTCAAACTCCCAAGTAAATTTATAAGACTCCTTTCAATACTATTTTCCACATGGTTGTATGAATACAGTTAACTATTCGTTCCATTCTATTTTCTCTAGAAACTTACCTCCTCAAGTCTTCCATATCCTCCTGCTCCAAAATGTACTGGTCGCTCTCCAGGCCTAATGTACAGCCACCATCTTAACACCCCATTATTTGTAAAAGTAGGAGTTCTTTTCTTTATTTATTTGCTATACTGAAGCCCACATTTCCTGGATTCCATGTCTTGGTTTCCACCCTCATTTTGGTATACCTCCTTAAGAAATTATGCAGTAGAAATAAAATGCTTGAGGGGCACCTGGGTGGCTCAGTCAGCTAAATGTCTGACTTGGGCGCAGGTCATGATCTAATGGTCTGCGAGGTTGAGCCCCGTGTCGGGCTCTGCGCTGACAGCTCAGAGCCTGGAGCCTGCATCATATTCTGTGTCTCCCTCTCTCTACCCCTCCCCCTGCTCACACTGTGTCTCCCTCTGTCTCCCAAAAATAAATAAACATTTAAAAAAAGATTAAACACTATTTTTAGGCTAGTGCAGCACTGAAATTAGAGCTATTTATCAAAAATTATAGAGCACACTTCAGAAAACCTAGAGGTGGGGAATTGCTGGAAATCTACTTGGTTTAGTTCTGACCTAGGGCAAACATGATTGGGACAGATTTTTAAATAGGTACACAGCAACATTACTAAGCACAGGCACTTCATGCTGGGACTTTGTATTCTGAAAAACTGTCTAGAAGCCAGAGGAAAAAAAAAATTACTTTGAAAATGTTTCAAACCCATGGGGGAGGGGAAGGAAAAAAAAAAAAAAGAGGTTAGAGTGGGAGAGAGCCAAAGCATAAGAGACTGTTAAAAACTGAGAACAAACTGAGGGTTGATGGGGGGTGGGAGGGAGGGGAGGGTGGGTGATGGGTATTGAGCAGGGCATCTTTTGGGATGAGCACTGGGTGTTGTATGGAAACCAATTTGACAATAAATTTCATGAAAAAAAAAAAAAGAAAATGTTTCAAAAGCATAAGATGTTTTCTTAACTATTAAATATAAGTGTTGGAACCTCTTATTCCTTTTACCCCTCTTATCTAACCACCAATTTATTTGGTGGACTGGAAGAGGGCATTGGAAAAAGAACTCTTCAAATACTTGCAATCAATGTGTTTAAATGTCCAAGTCATTAGCTTTTGAGACTTTCTACTCCAGTTAAGCAACAGAATATATTACTATGCTTCATTTATCCAGGATCCTTGAAACATGAAAAATTCCACCTAAGTTAAAAGTCCATGGAATACTGCTTTGGCTGCCCCCAACCCCAGTGTATGGAGCAAAGGGCTCTAGCAAACACCAGTGACATCACCTGGTGTCAACTGGAATTCACGAGCAGAAGGGTAAGTGATACACCGTTTCTCGTTTGCTCAACAGCCCATGGTACAGCCTGGGCCAAGCACAGTGAACACAGCTTGAGGCTGTGCTATGGGCTCCAGACCTTCACTACTTTACCTTTTACAGAGGAACTACGGAACAGTCTTGTGATGGGGACAAACTGAGTCTAGATGCCACCCTTGGGGGAAAGCTGGCATAAGCAATCAGCTGCCCGGCACCTGGAGGCCTTAAGGAAATCGTGCTTATGTCCAGTACCATCTGCTAGGAGGAGAAGGAACCCCCAGTTCCAGAAACTTTAATGCCATGAAATCTACGAAGGGTCTGTGGGATTATTCAGGAAGAAACTTCTCTCTGCAGTCTTCCCCAAACAACGTAATTGTTTTTCCTTCCTTTTAAAAAAAAAAAAAAAAAAGTTTGTTTATTACAGAGAACAAATGGAGGGTTGATGGGGGCAGTGGGGGAGAGGGGAAAACGAGTGATGGGCATTGAGGAGGGCACTTGTTGGGATGAGCACTGGGTGTTTTATGTAGGCGATGAATCACAGGAATCTACCCCCAAAACCAAGAGCACACTGAATACACTGTATGTTAGCCAACTTGCCAATAAATTATATTTTTATAAGAAGTTTATTTATTTTGAGAGAGACAGAAGAGAAAGTGCACATGCCTGCCAGCAGGGGAGGGAGGGGCAGAGAGAATCTGAAGCCCGATGTGGGGCTCAGAGACCTGAGCCCAAATCAAGAGTCTGACAACACAACCAACTGAGCCACCCAGGCGCCCCTGTTTTTCCTTCTTATACAGAGTATATTATGCCTGTTGGGTTTTTAAGTGCCTGTTTTTGAAGTATTTCTGTCTCTTTCCTTGCTGTCCTCTACCACTCCTCAGGGTCTAGGATGTTAGAACTCCACATCCTCTAGCTTCTAATCTGTCAGGGACTCAGGAACAAAATAATCAAGTATGTTGAGATTATATATGAAATAAGGTTAAATGGCTTCTTAGTGGGAACCTGAGAAGCATCCCTGCAATAAAGAACATGCAACACTGGGATCTAGTAATTTCCCTCTAGGCCAATGATTCTTAAAGTGTGGTCCAGGGAGCTCTCAGGATCCCTCAGACCCTTTCAGAGGGGGTCCTCAAAGTCACAACTATTTTCATAATAATATTACATTACTTGCCTTTTTCACCTTCATTCTCTCATGAATGTAGTTTTCCAAACTATATAACACATAATATCACAACAGACTCAACATAGAAACTGAAGTGAGAATCCATCTGTCTTCCATTAAAATATTGAAGATATCTGAAAATATGTAAAACAATGCCATTCTCCTCATTAAATGTTTTTGTTTGGGGGGCATCTGAGTGGCTCAGTCGGTTAAGGGTCCAACTTCAGCTCAGGTCATGATCTTGCAGTTCACAAGTTCAAGCCCCATACAGGGCTCTGTGCTGACAGCTCAGAGCCTGGAGACTGCTTCAGATTCTGTGTCTCCCTCTCTCTCTGCCCCTCCCCTGCTTGTGTTCTGTCTCTCTCTCTCTCTCACAAAAATAAATTAAAACATTAAAAAAATTTTTTTCACATGTTTTTGTTTGGAAAAATATAGCTATATTGCCTTTATAAAAGCTATTTATGTTAACATTAGATTTATTTATTGTTATTTTTAAATGGATTAATAAAGAAATATAATTTTCTCAACTTTAATTTCAAGTACAATATGTATTGATAGATACAACATAAACATAAACAAGAACTCTTTGAAATTCTTAATGATTTTTGAGTACAAAGTGTTCCTAAGACAAAAAGCTTAAGAAAAACTACTCTAGACAGCCTTTTTGAGAAACAGAACCCATTCAATGTCTTCAACATACTAGAAAGTGAACCACAAAATCTTGACCTAATGATGTACTAGAGTTTTCTTAACAAATTTTTAATTCATGTATATCTTACAATATAATAGAGGAAGAGTGAATGGTTGGATATTGTACAATCAAATAAAAGTTGCACAACTCAAAAAAGCCTGGAAATTATTTTCAAAACTGTGCAGTGAAAAGCCATAAAAGGCAGAATCTCTTTAGAAAATGACTCCAAAGCTATCAAAGTTCTGCTTATGTGGCCTTTCAAGGTGGCCACATTCATAGCATAGGCTATTGATTTTTCAAATTATTTTTATCTAGTGATTTTTTGAAAGTAGTTTTATTGTCCTCATAAGGGAAAGACTTAAGGATGCACTTTTCTCTGATGTTTCCATTTATCAACAGTCAACCATGATCATGTGCTTCCTTAAGCTCCATCCTCTTTCTTCTATTCCCATCACTGAAGCCCCCCAGGCAATGAACCCTCATTCCCATTTCAGGAAGTATAACTTTCATTTCAGTAACTGGATTTTAAACATGGAATTACTGAGTTGAACAACTGACTTTCTTTCCCGAAGAAATATTCCAACTATGAATTTGCTTTTCACAAATAAAGGACTTCGTGTTTTCACAAAAGAATAAAAAATAGGAAAGTTTAGAACCAACCTTGAATACAAATCATTACGATCATTTTTTACTCATATTCGGGTTGCAAACACATTCTAATACTACTCTTTAGATGAATTAAAAATAATGTTAAAATAATGAAGAAAAACGTTTTTATGAAACATTGTCACCAAACAAAAGCAGAGGCACAAAAATAAAACACATTAAAGAATTACATTTCTTCTTTAGAGATAAGTGGCTTCATCAGTAATCTTAACTATTCTGAACAAAGAATTCCAGAAGGAAGTCTCCCGACCCCTCAGAGAAACAAAAAACTTATTCCCAAACTCCGTGCACTAAAAACACTGCACTTTATTTATGGGAAATAAGTTATCACTTGGAACTGACTTAGTCTTAATTTAGACCAGGAGTCAGCAAACTAGAACCTATGGATAAATCTAGTCTGCCACCTGTTTTTATAAATAAAGTTTTATTAGAACACAGCTATGCTCACTTGTTCACATATTGTCTATTGCACATACCAGCAGAGTTGAGTAGCTGCAACAGAAATTGTATGGTCCACAATGCCTTCGGCCTTTACATTGAAAGTTTGCCAACTCCTAAGTTAGACCAAATTCTAAGAAGATGAGAAATAATATTTTTCAACCCACAGCAGATTGTAAGCAGCAAAAGATGGTGGGGAGAAGATATCCAAAAGGTAGGAATGCCAACCTCAGTGGGCAGTAGACTATTGGCCTGATACCTAGGAAGAAGACCAAAGAACTCTAAAAGGAGTCCCTAAAATTACACCATCAAAGAAGTGGGCTTAGGAAATCCCTTTACCTCAAAAGTAGACAACTCTGAAAAGCCAACCCTGCTCAAGAACTCACATAGGATTAACTGAAGCCTGACTGCAACCATGTTCAGGTCAGCTACTCCCTCTGTCTAATCCTGTCATCCTCACTTCCTTTCAGGAGTGTCACCCAAAAGCAATCTTCTGTATGCAACTATTCCCATCTCAGTGTCCAATCTAAGGAATTCAATCTAAGACTTTGTACAGAGAAACACGGCAGTTGACGTTGGCCTCAATCTTTAAGCAAAACTGCAATCAACTCAATAAACATTTATTGATTACCTATATTTCTAGTGCTACACTAGGCCACTAGGCACTGTTGGAGATTACAAGACGAGTAAGATACACTCTCTGCCTTCAAGGATCTGACAATTTACATAATGTCTATAGTTGCTATTGTGCTACACAAGGTGATTAAAACTACCCAAAGAGAGAATAAACTTCCCAAGGTATTATCAGATGAGGTTCATTGTAACCACCACTGTAGATGGCTTGGGAGAGGGTACTAGGAATGGATATTGGGTCAGCCATCCAACATCCAACTAAAGGAAATGAACATGGTGTCATGGAAGTTATGCTTCACAAGGAGTTTCAAGGATGTACTAGGAGTTTAAGATGCATGAAGAAAACAGCAAACATGGGAAACAATATAAGGAAGGTAATAGATGCAGGAATGGAAAGTACAGGTTATGTTGGAGATCCAACTGTAGCCCAATTTGTCTGAAGCTTGGAATAGGGAGAAAGACTTTGCTTGAGACATAAGTTGAAACCAGCTAACGGAAGTTGTTGAACACTAATCCAAGGAGTTCACTTAAAACAACAGGCAATAGGAATAATTTTGAGAAGTAGAGTGACTATTTAGTGTGTCATCCAAACTAGCCATTTTGAGGGGCATCTGTGGCTCACTCAGTTAAGCATCCAACTCTTGATTTTGCTTCAGGTCATGGTCTCACAGTCATGAGGGTGATGAGCCCTGTATCAGGCTTCACACTGGGCATGGAAACTGCTTGCAATTCTCTCTCTCCCTCTTCCCCTGCCCCTCCTGCACTCACTCAAATGAACGTGCACTCTCTTTCTCCCCCAAAAATGAAAGATTATAAAAAATTAAAAAAAAAATAAATAGCAATTTCAAGAGTTAAAGAGGGTATTATTAATGCAAGGACATCAGATATAAATTAAGACTATCACATGTAAACCAGAATAGTCACCTGAACAGAAAGACAATTAGAGCTGTTCTTTAAAATAATGAACATGGTACTATATTAATTACCTGTTGCTATGTGACAAACTATCTCAAATGCAGTGGCTTAAAACAGCAATAATTCATTAGTTCAACATTCAATGAGTTGGCAATCTGGGCTGCACTCAGTTGGGTAATTCTTTTGTGTTCTTGCCTAGGCTCACTCCTGTGGCTGCAATCAGCTGCATATGCCGATTGGTCTAGATTGGCCTACCTCTGGTGGTTGGTGCTGGCATGCCCACTGAATTATGAGTCTACAACATTCTAGCCAAGCTTTTCCCCATGGTAGCAGGAAGGGTCCCAGCAGCAAGAGATAAGCAAACACTTTTCAAATCTCTGCTTGTGGCACATTTGCTATTGTCTCATTGGCCAAAGCAAGTCACGTAGCCAAGCCCAGAGACTACTCACAGCCTAGAGACAGGGATGGGAATTTTGCTTGCAATTTTACAAATATTATACCATTGATAGTACTGTGTGAGATGAACTAAAGAAGTAAGACTGAACATGGAGACAAGAATTCAAAGACAATTATAACAAGAATCACATTCCTTAACAATTATTGAGCCTTTTTATGTTCAAGGAACTCTACATTTTTTATCACATGTAATTCTCACACATCCCTATGAAGTAGTTAATATTATCCCCATTTTTCTTTTTTTTTTTCATTTTTTCCCCAGTTTTATTTATATATATATATATATATATATATATATATATATATATATATATATATATATATAATTTATTGTCAAATTGGTTTTCATACAACACCAGTGCTCATCCCAACAGGTGCCCTCCTTAATGTCCATCACCCACTTTCCTCTCTCCCCCACCGCCATCAACCCTCAGTTTATTCTCAGTTTTTAAGAGTCTCTTATGGTTTGCCTCTCTCCCTCTCTAACTCTTTTTTCCCCCTTTCCCTCCCCCATGGTCTTCTGTTAAGTTTCTCAGGATCCACATAAGAGTGAAAACATGATATCTGTCTTTCTCTGCCTGACTTATTTCACTAAGCATCACACTCTCCAGTTCCATCCACGTTGCTACAAAAGGCCATATTTCATTCTTTCTCATTGCCAATATATTCCATTGTATATATAAACATCTTCTTTATCCATTCATCAGTTATCCCCATTTTTCAGATGAGAAAACTGAGGTTCAGAGAAATTCAGTAACTTTAGTAGAAGTTACTCAGCTAACAAGTTTTAGGGCTACAATTCAAACCTAGTTAATCTGGGCCCAGAGCACAAACACCTCCCAGATCACACTGCCTCCTCTCCACTAGCCAAAGTGCAACAAGAGACAATGAAACCCTGGGGTGGAGTGTTCACAGTGAGAGGGGACAGGGGGTTTGAAAAGTAAATCAGTAGAATGTATTCACTAATAGAATGTGGGAGTTAAGAAAAAAGGGTGACTCACAAATGACTCAGATTTCAAACCAGCATGACAGGGGGAAGCATATGAAACTAGATGTTAAATTACAAGTTTTGAGGCCCTGAGCTAATGAGAGATATCAGATGCCAAGGAGAGATATGTGAGGTAGACTGACTACATACAAATTTTCAAAGAAAATACCCAAGAATCAGTAATGCAACTGTTGGGGATCCTCATTCAGATTAAGAACATAAAAGACTCAGGGTGCCTGGGTTGCTCAGTCAGTTGAGTGTCCGACTTCAGCTCAGGTCATGATCTCACCGTTTGTGAGTTCAAGCCCCGCATCGGGCTCTGCTGACAGCTCAGAGCCTGGAACCTGTTTCAGATTCTGTGTCTCCCTCTCTCTCTTCCCCTCCCCTGCTCGTGCTCTCTTTCTGTCTCAAAAATAAGTAAACATTAAAAAAAATTTTTTTAAGAATATAAAAGACTCAAGAGTAAGGAGATTTGAGAATTTGTGAGGATTTATCTGGTTTTCCAGCTCAACTGTAACACAGACATACATTTAAGGGAAGGGAGAGGAAGTGCTTTCCCTTTATCCTAAGCCCAGTGAGAAGGGCTTTAAAGGCATCACTCAGTTTGACATGTATTCCTGGCAGGTAAAAGACACAGGGCACAGGGTTTGGATTCTCCCTGAGAAAACTAGAGCATTCAGAGTAGAGTTACAGCTGGATAGTGATGGAACTTCCTTAGATTAAAAAATATATATATACATGAATCCCAGGGACCACAGCAAGAACATGAGCCTGGAGCCATTATAAAAAGGGATCTTGCCCTATAGGATGGCTTTCCAGGCCAAAGAAGCCCAACAATACTTGGCTGAAGAATTTATACTGAGGCAGAAGTCAAGAGCAGATCAGCAGCTGCCAACTGATGGAGAGGCACCATTCACACACAGCGTAACGAAGGGGCCCAGAACAGGATGTAAGAGCCCACAGAAATGCCTGCAAGAAAAAGAACCAAATGTAAACATCTGCCCACCCAGAAAGCATGAGGCCATCTCACGGCACACCTATTAAGTAAAAATGTTACTGTTCTCTTATTCTCCTTTCCAGTCTCTTTCAATTCTGGTGGATTGAGAAACAATAGCTAGTGAGACTAGATGGAGACAACTGAGAAAAGAAGCTTATAGTGACCCCTACCCCAAAGGCATATGGCCCCCCTATAGCTGGCCCTCACTGGGGAAGAAATGCTTGAATGAAAACTGATGTGTCCATAACTAGATATTCTAAAATCCAAAGCAAACTGTGTTTTATAACTTAGGGCTTTCTACTATCTAAGAATGCATAGAAGACTTATCAATCTCCCTTACCCCCTGGCAGAAGATGGACCACCCCTTCAAAAGGGGTTGAAAGGAACATTAAGTAATGAAATAAGCCTTAAGTTTATACTCCACAAGTGCTGCCCATTCAACACATTAGTTAACAAATTGGGAAGTAAGGAGAAGTAGCTGGTTTTGGGGGTGAAAAAAGAAAAAAGATGGTGAACATGAGTTGGCATCTCAGAAAAAAAGACTGAAGCCAATAACAGAAAATTTAAGGGCCATTTGCTTAGAAGCAGTAGTTGATGTTGAAGAGTTGTAGGTATTGAAGGGAGAAGGTAGAGAGAAGGAGGTCAAGACAAACTTTTGAAGGATGACCACAGAAATTAGGAAAAGTCTGTAAAAGCCACTGGGGATAATACAATATGACATCAAGAAGACATCTGTGGTAGACTGCTGGACCAGCAAACTCCCCAGAACACAAAAAGTAACCATCTACAGTGCAACCAATCTGTGTGTCTCATATCTCTTTCCAACAAAGCCAGCAATGGAGGGAGCTAGGCGTGGGCATGGTGATATCAGTGAAATGGCTGACTTGGTACAGTGGTAGAAAGATCATGGGCTAATAAAGCAGGAAAGATCCAAAGATGAAGAAGTCACAATGAGGATGCAAAAAAAAGCCAGCAGAAGTGAGGGAAGTGAAAAGTAAGCCATGATTAAGAGAAAAATGTCAAGATTTAGATCCTAGGGATGAATCCATTTCAAGCGATGATGAGATTGCCCTTGAGAGTATAGGGATATAAGACATAGAGTTGAGGCTTCATGGTGAAAAGGGCCACCAAAAAGAATGCCGAAATCACCAAAAGATTATGGCAGAAGGCTGGTCAAAGAGAAAGATCATTGTTGGTTCATAAACTGATCCCCATAATCAGAAAGCAAGGAGAGACAGAAGAAAGAGGCAGGCCATTCCAGATTGGTAGGTGGCAGGTTTAATAAGCAAGAGAAGTTACATACAAGGCTTGTCTTGGGCAGCTGCAAGACAAGTAGATCTCCACACCCGCCTACCAGAATCTGAAAAGTTTAATATAGAAGCCTTAACTGGGTTCAGTCATGTATACCATCCAGATGGTCTCAGCAACACCTTACTGTCTCAAGGCTGCATCCTTGAAACAGCTCCCACTATGGGAACTGTGGACAGAACATTCCAAGGACAGGTAAGGAGGTGAGGAACCTCTGATGGCCTAGGTCTAGCTCAGAAGTTAACTGGCGGTCACAACCTCAGGATGACCTCCCCAAACAATCATGAGCTTTGATCTAGTCAACCAATTTTCCTGACGCTTCATTCATTCTACTTTAAGAAGGAAGAAAATCAAGAAGCAAATTTTTTTAAGATTTTTATTTTTTAAGATGTATACATTTAAATTGAAGGCATTAAAAAGAATTAAGCTTTCATCATCTGTGAAACTAACGTTTGTGCGATCTTCCATTCCCTGGATAATACTGGTTGATTATGAGCTTTACTGGAATTTTAATCCATTTTTTAAGATCATCTGAACTGACAATCTCAGACAAAGTGTGGACAAATCAAAGCTCTAAGTATCTTTGATCATGGCAAATTAAAACCTTTGAAAGCACAATCAGATCCTTTATTGGTTTCACATTTCAGATGATCTTTAGTGATTTATAACTGTTCATCTCAGAGGCTAAAATTAATTATTTATTGAGCTCCTACTATATGCCAGGAATTGTGGATATAAACACGAATAAATCTTAAGAAGAAAGAATTTAGCTACTCATGTCCCACAGGGATTTGAATCTAGGCTGGAGTTGCCAGGCTTAGCAAATAAAAATACAGGATGCCGAGTTAAATTTGAACTCAGATAAACAAAGGAAAAAAATTTAGTATAGGTATGTCCCAAATATTGCATGGAACATTTATACTAAAAAAGTATTCATTGTTTGTCTGAAATTCAAATTTAACTGGGCATCCTGTATTTTATCTGGCAACACTAATCCCAGGTTTTGTTTTTTTTGTTTTGTTTGTTTTGTTTTGTTTTCTCTCTCCCCCTCTCTCTCTTTTTGGTCTGCAAGAAAAGGGCTTTAGCCAGAGGATATCTTTAAAGCAAGCAGTAATAAAAACAAAAACTATGCTTTGCCTATTCTGCCAACTCTTTTTATTTGTTTCCATTAGAGGACAAAACTTGTTCATTCTCACCCTTAATCAGGGAGCCTTCCTTGTTATATGTTTGTATAGCACACTACACTTTTTTTTAATAAACTTTACTTTTTAGAACATTTTTAGGTTCACAGCAAAATTGAACAGAAGGTACAGAGACTTCCCATATACCTTCTGCCCCCACGTGTATGTCTCCCCTATTATCAACATCCTCCACCAAAGTTGTACCTTTGTTACAACTTACATCATTATCACCCAAAGTCCACAGCATATATTATGGTTCATTCTTGGTGAATTGATTTGGACAAATGTATAATGACATATACCCATCATTATAGTATCATACAAAATAGTTTCACTACGATAAAAATCATCCATCTATGTTTCCCTCCACTAATGTTTTCACTGTCTCCAGTTTTCTCTTTTCAGAATGTCATATACTTGGAATCATACAGTACATAGCCTTTTTCAGGTTGGCTTCTTTCACTTAGTAATATGCATTTAAGTTTACTCCATGTCTTTTCATGTCTTCATAACTCATTTCTTTTTAGCACATGAATACTATTCCATTGTCTGAATGTGCCACAATTTATCTATTTACCTACTGAAGGACCTCTTCGTTGCTTCCAAGTTTTGGCAATTATGAATAAAGCTGCTATAAACATCTGTGAGCAGGTTTGTGTGTGGACATAAGTCTTCAACTCCTTTTCATAAATAGCAACATATGATTGCTGGATCATATAGTAAAATATATTTAGTTTTGTAAGAAACCGCCAAACTATCTTCCAAAGTGGCTGTACCATTTTGCATTCCCACTGGCAATGAACAAGAATTCCTGTTGCTCTACATTCTCACAAGCATTTGGTGTTGTCAGTGTTCTGGATTTTGCCCATTCTAATAGGTGTATTGTGGTATCTCCTTGTTGTTTCACATTATACTTTTTCATATGAGTCCTGTTGTATTATCTTAAGGTAAAAGTTAATCTATCTTAATGACAACAGGGGGTAAAAACTGGCAAGGCTATCTTTAATGGATAACTTCCATGTCCGTCTAGGTCCAAGGTACTACTCAGTTACTATTCACCTGTCAGTGGGCCAGGAGGAGGTGGAGAAAAGGTATAGGGTAACTAATTTTCATTTTAAGGGTGAGACAAGGAAGTGACACACATCACTTTTATTAGCCTGAACTGACTCCCATGGCTCCTCCTAATTGCAAGGGAGGCTGGGAAATGTAGTTTATAGCCCCATGTCTGCTTCTACTCCAGGAGATTCCATTACTGAAAAAGGAAAGTGGATGGGGTGGGGGCAACTATAAATCTCTGCCCAAACTAATCACTGTGGTAATTAAGTAATTATTTGTGTGATTAATTTAGCGGCTTCCCCCGCCCCTCCCCGCCACCGCACCCCGCAATCTAGGCTGTAAACTCCATGAAGGCAACGATGTCCTGCTAGCTCATCACTCTTATCTCTGGAGTCTAGGACGTTATCCACAAATAATCCATATATATTTTTGTCTGTTAATGGCCACAAATTCCTTCCCACTACTCCCAATGAGAGGTGAAGTACATGTCCTCTCCCACTGAGTCTGGGTGAACTTTAGACTGCTTCGAACAATAGAGTACAGTGGACAAGACCTCCATGGCTAGGTCAGGAAAAGCCACACAGGTTCTGTCTGGTGCTCTTGGCATGCTTGCTCTGGGAGAAACAGCTCCCATGTAAGAAGCCTGACTAGCCTAAGCTCACCATAATGGAGAGGCCACATACAGATGCTCCAGGTAACAGCCCCGGCTGAGCTCCCCCTTGGACAGCTAACAGACTGCCAACCACATGAGCGAGCCACAGTTGGGACATCGAGTTCAGTAAAACCTCCAGATAATGAACATGTGACTGTAACCTATACAAGAGCCACCGGCTGAGCCCTTTGCAGATTCCCGGACCACAAAACCAGGAGCAAAATAAAACAGTTATACCATGACATACTGGGGTAGCTTGTTATGCGGCAATAGCAACTACAACAATGAACAATAGTAAATGGCAGCAGATACTCATATTAATGCCGCTTCTCAAGCACATAGGCCCTAGAACGGTGCCTCCTGCTTCCAAAGTGTGAATACCAAGGGGTGTCACAGCTCACAGTCCTTCTGGCTACACTTAGAGTTCCCTCTCTTCACAGCCTGCTTTCTTTCCATTCTCTGCTAGGTTTCTGTCTAACTTCTAGATCAAGAAAGTCTGGATAAACTTCAGATAAACACTTTAAAATTATTTCCTGGAAGCTCACCAAACCGAACATGTGAATCCTCCCAGGGCTGCACAATTGAAAACAAGTTATATAATTTCTGTTTCTCGGGGCGGAAAGGGCTGTGTAAGACAGAGAACACTGGGACTGTTGCCTGTCGTCTGGAATCACATTTTAAATAAATAGACAAAGTGAACTGCACAGAATGATGAATAATGAAATGGTAGAAATAGAAATTAGAGAGCAATGGGGACTACAGAAGCTATTTCTGTCTCTCACTGAGAATTCCTAATGGCTTAGGTTAGGTGTTTATTTCTAAGGGAGTGGATTATTTTTAATGTCTTTGAACATCACGCCTCCATGACATCCATTATTTCCAAGTGCCTGCAATGTACTTCTCAGATCTAAATATCATTGAAGAATTGAGGAACAGCTTGAGGTTCACACTGAATGTGTCTGTTTTTCCTTCAGCTATTTAAAATGTTCCATCAGCTATCTCAATTATTTATGGAATTCATTCTCTGATGAGAAAGTGATTTTCTGTAGAGACTGGAATTATTTTGACTTTTTCCTCCTTTCTGCCTTCTTCACTGGTCAATACTCTCCAGTCCATCCATTTAGGAGGGTATCATCTGGGATGGTGCTAGAATCTTCCCGAAGATGGAAAATAAGTGGAGATCAGATATGAGCCATATAAATACTACCTTCGTGGCTGCATCTTCTCCTCCTACTCCATGCTTTCAGAATGACCTGTGGCACGTTTAAGAAATATTTGCAAATGGGGCACCTGGGTGGCTCAGTCGGTTAAGTGTCCGACTTCAGTTCAGGTCAAGATCTCGCAATTTGTGAGTTCAAGCCCCACGTCAGGCTCTGTGCTGACAGCTCAGAGCCTAGAGCCTGCTTTGGGTTCCGTGTCTCCCACTCTCTTTGCTCCTTCCCTGCTCATGCTCTCTCTCTCTCTCTAATAAAAATAAAATAAACTTTTTTTTAAAAAAAGAAATATTCGCGGATGTACAAGTATTTTTAAAACACTCAGGATTCTGGAATCATTATGGCAATTACTACTCTCTTAACATTCATGTAAATATATAGAAAATTAAAATTATATTGGTGGTACCAGGGTGGCTTGGTCCCCAAACCTGACTGATTATCAAAACAACCAATGGAGGGGCGCCTGGGTGGCTCAGTCAGTTGAGCGTCCAACTTCGGCTCAGGTCACGATCTCATGGTCTGTGAGTTTGAGCCCCACGTCGGGCTCTGTGCTGACAGCTCAGAGCCTGGAGCCTGCTTCAGATTCTGTGTCTCCCTCTCTCTCTGCCCCTCCCCCACTCATGCTGTCTCTCTCCCTCTGTCAAAAATAAATAAACATCAAAAAAATTAAAAAAAAAAAAAACAACCAAGGGATTCTGTAAAAATGCAGATTCCTGAATTTTGCCTCAAAAAAATGGAACCACAGTCTCTGTAAGAGGGATTCAAGAATTCATGTGTATATTAGAATCTTCCAGGTGATTTGATGGCCAGCCAGCTTTGATAGTCTCGGCCTAACTGCACCCACACCCCACCATAAAGCATCAAAAGACAGGGGCTGTAACGAAGTAGGCAACACATGAGTAACAGGAGTAAGCTTCACCCAGAAACTTCCCAGGCCGGGATAGGACCACAAAGAACTCCCTTTTAGTTATTCAATTAACAAGCAAACATCTTTTCAGATCTAGTATGAACAAATGATGAGATGGAAGGGAACTGAAGAATATGACTTATTTTCTGCCATCAAGAAACTCAGAACTATTCATTCATTCATTCATTCATTCACCAAATATTTATTGAGCACCTGCCATGTGGTAGGTACTATTCCAGACACTGGTGATACAGTGCCAAACAGACATAGTCCCCATCTTCGTGGATACAGTACTGAACATAATCTACATTCCTTTTTTAGGAAGGAGCACAGGTAAGCTAATAGCTTGGCTCTGACATTTGCATTAGGCAGTTCACTAGGCAGAGGCAGTAAAGCACTTGCATAAACCCAGGAGTCTCTTCACATCCCGCACCCTAGATACTTCACTTGCCTCACCTTAGTCCCAATCATGAGATCCAGAGGTATCCTAGAAGGGTTCACAGCATGTGTAAAGACAAGATGACGCTAAAGAGTATTCGGAAAATGATGAATAATCTAGTATGGCTTAAGTATAGAATACAGAGGGTAAGGAGAGTGGCTGGGGATTTTGCTGTGGATGAGGTGAGACTCCACCTGCAGTCTACAAACAATTTAGAAGCTCCTGGAACGCCAGATGTTTCTTCTCTGTCTGTACGAATATCTTATTCTCCATTTCATTTTTTAGAAAGATCACTCAAATGGCAGTATAAAAATAAAAACGGGGGAAAGGCTTGGAGACCAAGAAACAAAGTCGCTATTATAGTAGTGCCAGAAAAAGGTAATAAATATTTGAACTGAAGCAAAATGGCCTAAATGGAAAGGAAGTTTTGGTACTCAGGGCTATAGGGATACAGACAAGGGAGGAAAATTGTAGGGCCACCCAAGCTGAAAAGTCTGACTACGCCCTTCAGAGGAACGGTAAATGAAACATAAACAAGGAGAATAAAGTAAACTTGCCTATTTCATCCTTAGCACTGCCTGAAAGGAAAAAGTTGTTGGTGTTTTTTTTTTTTTTAATTTCACTACCACAGAACAGCTCTCACATAAATTTGTGGTCCAAATTCATGATAGCTACAAATAAACACACACACACACACACACACACACACACACACACACACACACACACCCTCAAGTACAGAATTTAATTTAAAGCTATGCCTGTGTTAGCAATATGCCAAGGTAAATGGCAGAAGCAAACAGAAATCCTCATTGGAGTAATATCATCATCCCAAGCCTCAGAAAACTCTCACAGATAAAGTTCCAACGACAACCAACAGTTTACATATAAAAGTACAAAACACAGAGAAACAATGTACCGTGAGCGAGCTAGGAAAACAATAGACTATATAGTCAATCCCACAAAGACTTCAGATACCAGAATTGTACAAAATTCTGTACAAAATTGTACAAAATGAAAAATAACAATGTTCTATGTGTTTAAAGAAAAAGACAACTTTGAAAATGTGAGCCAGAATGCATCCCAAAGAGACAAAGAAATAGAAATGTAAAATAGAAGTTTGAAAGCATATAGAATAACATTAAGAGCATCCAAGTTGTGTCCAATTGGAATTTCAGAAGGAAACAATAGAGAGAATGGGGAAGAGGCGTTATTCAAGGAAACCATGGCTGAGAATTTTCTGGAATTGGTGAAAGATAGCAATCTTCATGTCAAGGTGGTTTCGTTTCCCTGAGACAAATCAGTGAATCTTCAGAACACTAAAGAAAAAGAGAAAATCATTAAAAGGGAGAAACAAGATCATCTGCATAGGAATGGCAATTAGAGCTGAATTCACAGAAGCAAAAAATGAAAGCCAAAAGACAGTGAAGTGATACCTTTCATGTGCACACAGAAAATAACTGTCATTTTAGATGTGTGTACCCAAAGAAACTTGGGTTTCTTTGAGAAACCAGGAACAAGGTTTAACAAGAACAAGGAATAATTAAAGTCAATTTCTTGAAAGAATTAAAATCAAAAACAGAATGAATTTACCACCAATAGACCTTTGATACAGAAAATGTTAAAGGATGTACTTCAGGACTAAGGAAAAATAACCCTGATGAAAAATCTGACATTCAAGAAAGATAGTGGTCAAAGATATTAGCAAATATATGAGGAAATCTAAACAAATATTAACTGTTTATTTTTTATAGCGTTAATATTTTTATTTGAAAACAAAGAAGGTCAAAAACCATAGGAAATACATATGACACAAGAAGAAACAAAAGCAGCTAGAGAACATGGAATTGTTACTGGGTGTGAACGTATGTGGTTTCTGCAAATTCTGTGTACCATAAATATCAATGTATCTATGAAGCCCAGTTAAATTTTCCTCTTTTTTAGGAATACAATCTAGTAATTCATCACTTACATATAACAGTGCTCATTCCAACCAGTGTCCTCCTTAATGCCCCTCACCCCCTTAGCCCTTCCCCCCACCAACCCTCAGTTTGTTCTCTGTATTTAGAAGTTTCTTATGGTTTGTCTTCCTCTCTGTTTTTATACTATTTTTGCTTCCCTTCCCTTATGTTCATCTATTTTGCATCTTAAATTCTATTTATGAGTGAAATCATATGATATTTGTCTTTCTCTGTCTGACTTATTTCTCTTAGCATAATACACTCTAGATCCATCCATGTTGTTGCAAATGGCAAGATTTCATTCTTTTTGGTCATCAAGTAATATTTCATTGAATATATATGCCACAGCTTTTTTATCCATTCATCAGTCGATGGGCAGTTGTGCTCTTTCCATACTTTGGCTATTGTTGATAGTGCTGCTATAAACATTGGGGTGCATGTGTCCCTTCAAATCAGCATCTTTGTATCCTTTGGATAAACACCTAGCAGTGCAATTGCTGGGTCGTAGGGTTAGTGCTATTTTTAATTTTTTGAGGAACCTCCATACTGCTTTCCAGAGTGGCTCCACCAGTTTGCATTCCCACCAGCAGTGCAAAAGCGTTCCCCTTTCTCCGCATCCTCAACAACATCTGTTGTTGCCTGAGTTGTTCATTTTACCCATTCTGACTGATGTGAGGTGGTATCTCACTGTGGTTTTGATTCGTATTTCCCTGATGATGAGTGATGTTGGGCATTTTTTCATGTGTCGGTTGGCCATCTGGATGTCTTCTTGGAGAAGTACTTGTTCATGGCTTTTGCCCATTTCTTCACTGGAATATTTGTTTTTTGGGTGTTGAGTTTGATCAGTTCTTTACAGATTTTGGATACTAACCCTTTATCTGATATGTCATTTGCAAATATCTTCTCCCATTCAGTAGGTTGCCTTTTAATTTTGCTTATTATTTCCTTTACTGTGCAGAAGCTTTTTATCTTGATGAGGTCCCAACAGTTCATTTTTGCTTTTGTTTCCCTTGCCTCTGGAGACATGTCAAGTAAGAAGTTGCTGCAGCTGAGGTAAAAAATGTTGTTGCCTGTTTTCTCCTCTAGGATTTTGATGCCTTCCTGTCTTATATTTAGGTCTTTCACCCATTTTGAGTTTATTTTTGTGTATGGTGTAAGAAAGTGGTCCAGGTTCATTCTTCTGCATGTCACTGTCCAGTTTTCCCAGCACCATTTGATGAAGAGACTGTCTTTTTTCCTTGGATACTCTTTCCTGCTTTGTCAAACGTTAGTTGGCCATACATTTGTAGGTCCATTTCTGGGCTCTCTATTCTGTTCCATTGATCTATATGTCTGTTTTTGTGCCAGTACCATACTGTCTTGATGATTACAGCTTTGTAATACAGATTGAAGTCCAGAATTGTGATGCCTCCAGCTTTGGATTTCTTTTTCAGGATTGCTTTGGCCATTTGGGGTCTTTTCTGGATCCATACAAATTTTAGGATTATTTGTTCTAGTTCTGTAAAGACTGGTGTTATTTTTGATAGGGATTGCATTGAATATGTAGATTGCTTTGGGTAGTATCAACATTTTAATGATATTTGTTCTTCCAATCCATGAGCATGGAATGTTTCCATTTTTTTGTGTTGTCTTCAATTTCTTTCAGAAGCTTTCTATAGTTTTCAGTGTATAGATTTTTCCCTCTTTGGTTTGGTTTATTCCTAGGTATTTTATGGTTTTTGGTGCAATTGTGAATAGGACCAATTCCTTGATTTCTCTTTCTGCTGCTTCATTATTGGTGTATAGAAATGCAACTGATTTCTGTACATTGATTTTATATCCTATGACTTTGCTGAATTCATGTATCAGTTCTAGCAGTTTTTTGGTGGAGTCTTTTGTTTTTTTCCACATAGAGTACCATGTCATCTGTGAAGAGTGAAAGTTTGACTTCCTCCTTGCCAGTTTGGATGCCTTTTATTTCTTTGTGTTGTCTGACTGCTGAGGCTAGGGCTTCCAATACTATAACAGTGGTGAGAGTAAATAAATAATAAATATTAATTGTTTAAAACAATAATGAGTGATGGGAGGGAAGTCAGGATAGAACTAAAATAGCAAAAATACAGTAACATAAAATAATAGAGGATGATCAGAAGTATAATATTCTATGGTCAATGTGCTGTTAGGAAGGAAGCCAAACATATGTATAAACTTTAGACTTCATTAAATAGGCATGTTAAAATATAAATGGTAGCCACCAAAGTAATAGACAAAAATACAGGACTCTGACACAGCGGGGAGGGAAATGAAATAAGGAAACGTGAGATAGATAGGTAGATAGATAGATATGGAGAGATATGTATTTATATATCTATAGATATATATAGAGATATATATTTATATCTTAGAGAGATATATATTTATATCTCTCTCTATATATATAACTTTTTCTACTTTTGTCCCATAGAGAAAGAGAGAGAGAATCAACAAAGCTAAAAAAATCAGTTCTTTGAAAAGATACTAAACATACGTCTGTCAAGCCTAGCCAAGAAGAAAGAAGGCACAGATAAATAATGTCAAGAATGAAACAGAACACCTAACTACAGATGCTACCGAAATTAAACAGATTAAGAGGATATTGTCAACAATTCTATGCCAATACATTTTAAAATTAAGATGATAAAACTTACAAAAACTAACCCACAAGAACTAGAAACCCTAAAAGATCTCCTATAAACCTATTTTTTTAATTTTTTTTTACATTTATTTATTTTTGATAGAGAGAGACAGAGCACAAGTGGGGGAGGGGCAGAGAGAGAAGGAGACACAGAATCTGAAGCAGGCTGCAGGCTCTGAGCTGTCAGCACAGAGCCCCACGTGGGGCTCGAACTCACAAACCATGAGATCATGACCTGAGCTGAAGTTGGACGCTTAACTGACTGAACCACCCAGGCGCCCCTAAACCTATTTTTTTAATTTCCTGTGAAGAAAACATCAGGCTCAAAAACCTTTTTTTTTTTAATTCTTTTATATCTTAAAGAATAGATCATTGAAATCTTACATAAAATTTTTCAGAAAGGAGAAAGAGGGAATTCCCCACAACTCACTTTTTAGAGACTTGTGTATCCCTGATGTAGAAATCTGATAAGGACAATAAAAAAAGGAAAAATTATCTAACTAGATACTACAATCCTACATGAAATTAATAATTCAAATTCAACAGTGTACAAACTGAATATATGCCAGGATGCAAAGTTGGTTTAATATTAGAAAGTTAAATTAATAGAATTTTCCATGCTATAATATAAAAGAAGAAAAACCATATGTTTGTCTCAGTAGATGCATAAAAATCATACAAAATCATCCAGTAAAATTCAACATCCATCTACATCTAAACTGTTCAAATTAATAAGGGTTTATAACAGCAACTATGTATTACCTAAGGTCAGTATAATATAAAATGTGTATCACCTCTATCCCTGGTGGAACAGGTTGGACCAATAAATCAATGAAACAGAATGAAGACTAGAAATAGATCCATGCAGGTCAGTGGGTAAAGAATGAATTATTTTAATAAATGTTGCTGGAAATAAATTCAAATGAACAAAATGAAATTGGGTTACTACTTCACAATGAACACAAAAATCAATTCTAGTTCAATTAAAGACTTCTATGATAAAAGCAACACTATAAATGTGTAGAAGACAATACAAAAATACAAAGTGAAAGACCTATATTCTAAAAGCTATAAAACATTGATAAAAAAAATTAAAGACAACACAAAGAAATGGAAAGGCATTCCATGCTCATGAATTGGAAGAACAAACATTGTTAAAATGTCTATATATCACCCAAAGCAACAGACACATTTAATGCAATCCCTATCAAAATATAAGCAGCATTTTCAAACAGAACTAGAGCAAACAATCCTAAAATTTGTCTGGAACTACAAAAACCCCAAATAGCCAAATAAATCTTGAGAAAGAACAAAACTGGAGGTATCACAATCTGATTTCAAGACATACTACAAAGCTGTAGTGATTAACACAGTATGGTACTGGCACAAAACAGACACATAGATCAACAGAACAGAATAGAAAGCCCAGAGATAAACCTATGATTATATGGTCAATTAATCTTTGACAAAGGAGGCAAGACCATGCAACGGGAAAAAGTCTCTTCAACAAATGGTGCTGGGAAAACTGGACAGCTACAAGCAAAAGAGTGAAACCAGACTACTTTCTTACACCATATCCAAGGCTCAGTCGGCTAAGTGTCCGACTTCAGCTCAGGTCATGATCTCACAGTTATTGAGTTCAGGTCCCACATTGGGCTCTGTGCTGACAGCTCAGAGCCTGGAGCCTGCTTCACATTCTGTGTCTCCTTCTCCCTCTCTGCCCCTCCCCCACTCAGGCTCTGTCACTCTCTCAAAAATAAAATAGATATTTTTAAAAAATTAATGGATTAAGGACCTAAATGTGAGACCTGAAACGATTACAATCCTAGAAGAGAGCATAGGGAATAATTTATCTGATACTGGCCATAACAACACCTTTCTAGATATGTCTTCTAGATATGTCCCTGAGGCAAGGGAAACAAAAGCTAAAACAAACTATTGTGACTACATGAAAATAAAAAGCTTCCGTGTAGCAAAGGAAACAACAAAATTAAAAGACAACCTACTGAATGGGAGAAGATACTCACAAATGACACATCTGATAAACAATTAAAGGGTATTCAAAACATATAAATAAAGTATACAACTCAACATCCAAAAACCAAATAATCCAATTTAAAAATGAGCAGAACACATGAACAGTCATTTCTCCAAAGAAGACATCCAGATGGCCAACCGACACATGAAAGGATGTTCAACATCACTCATCATCAGGGAAGTGCAAATCAAAACCACAATGAGATATTACCTCACACCTGTCAGAATGACTAAAATCAAAAACACAAGAAACAGGTGTTGGTGAGGATGTAGAGAAATAGGGTCCCTTATGCACTGCTGGTGGGAATACAAATTGGTACAGCCTCTATGGAAAATTCCTCAAAAATTAAAAACAGAACTACCATATGATCCAGTAACTGCACTACTGAGTATTTACCCAAAGAATACAAAAACACTAATTCAAAGGGTTATATGTACCCCTATGTTTATTCCAGCATTATTTACAATAGTCAGATTATGGAAGCAGCCCAAGAATCCATCAATTGATGAATGGATAAAGAAGACATGATACATATATACAGTCAAATATTACTCAGCCATCCACCAAAAAGAATGAAATTTTGCCATTTGCAACAACATGGATGGAGCTAGAGAGTATTATGCTAAGGGAAATAAGTCAGTCAGAGAAAGACAAATATCATATGATTTCACTCACGTGTGGAATTTACGAAACAAATGAAAAAGGGAAAGAAAAGACGCTAACCAAAAACAGACTCCTAACTATAGAGAACAAACTGGTGGTTACCAAAGGGGAGGTGGGTGGGGGATGGGCAAAATAGGTGAAGGGGAATAAGAGCACACTTATCCATGATGAGCACTGAGTAATATATGGAATTGCTAAATCACTATATTGTGTACCTGAAATGAATATAAACACAGTATGTTAACTATATTTGAATTAAAATTACGTTCCATATGTATGTATATACATATATATACACAACGAATATATATATTATATTTATAAAAGTATTATTTGTATATATATTTTAATCTTAAAGATAAAAATAAAACAAGACTCCCAAGTTGCCATTATTATCCTCTTACTGCAAATGAGTAAACCAAAGCTCAAGGAGATTAAGGAAACCTCTTAGGATCACACGGCTAGTAAACGGAAGAACCAACATTTAAAGCCAAGACTGTTAATTCCAAAGTCCACACATGGGCCACTGTACTTTAGAGCTCAAAGCAAAGCACTAAAAATGCTACTGCAGGCTGGAAATGCTTTGAGTGCTAAGGAATGGGTGAACTCAGTGCTGCCCAGGACTCCTGGGGAAAATGTCAAAGGGCCAAGGGACATTTCTTCATCTCTGAATGCTGCCTGGTTTGTTAAAAGCTCATTAAGCCCAATATTCCTGGTGTAAAAGCTACTGGAGATTCCAGCATATGACAGATTCTGAGGTCAATATTAAGGTAATGGGTCCAAACTAAGGTCTTACACAAAGGTGCATTAATGCCAACTCCTCCACAAATAAAAAGGCTTTGCTCTAAGAACAAAACACTTTGCAAATGTTTTCTATCAATCCCCACAGGTACCTCATTCAGTTGTAAAAATGTGCTTCAGACAAAGTTTAAAACAACAAAAATCAGCTTCTTAAGCATCAACTGTCCAAACAATACTCGGGTTCCATTTTCTTGATTCATAATGTATCATCCAATCCACCCAAAAACTTCTAGGAAATAAAACAACAAAATAATCACTATAAAAACAACATTTAAAATTCTAGCCAAAAATGAACGTACACAAGGTTCAAAATGTGTTTTTTCTGTCCCTTGTCTAACTCAGGTTGAAATCAATTTCCTCTCCTCTCCTTTGTTGTCTTCTTTTATTAACTAATCATGATCTCTCCTAAACTTATTAATATTCTTCTGAGTATATTTCACCAGCTTTTTTAGGATATCCTTCCAGCTTAAAGTAACAAGCTGGAAATATAGTACAGTCTGTGGCAGCTTAATTCACATGTATAAAATAGTGCAATCATGAAACGCAAATCAGGCATGTCAGCACAGTGTCTAGGCGAAAGCAGGCACCAATGAATGACAGCAGGATTAATGTGTCCCCCCACTACCACAGACAGATGTCTTACTTAGTTTCTGGCAGACATGTTTTTGAGTCTTGGAAGGTGGGACAAGGATGGAGGTTGTGGACTATATGTTGGGATTGAGAAAGAGGAGGAGAGAAAACCTATATATCACCCACTCCTGGGAAGAGAGAAATGCCCTGACTAGTGTATATCATGGGGGAAAACAAAAAAGATTGAGAAAATTGGAGGAGGGGAATGTCACCTTCTGACATCTGACACTTGTCACCGTATTCTGACATAAGAGCACGGTTCCTGGCCATGGTAAACTTGTGGAAACCAAGTGCTTTCCATTTATCCTCTCATTCAACCACTCTGCAAAGTGAGTATTAATATGCTGATGTCATATCCCCAAAAACATGTGTTGCTCCTGCTGGTGGAGACAGTCCCTAAGGTTCGGCCCCACAGCACACAGCAGGGAGGAGACGAATGAAGAATCCATCTAGCAAGGCAAATAGGAACCAGCCAAGGCAACTTTTCCCAGAGAGGGGGAAAGGTGCTGAAAGCCACTGAGTCTGTAAAATAATTTTTACCTTATGGTAAAACATAGATCAACAAGACCAACAGGAGATACCAGCTACATCCCCCTTTTTCACATAACAAAATTGGGCGTAGGGAGGAAAAGTAACTCAGTAAAGATTAATAAAAAAATGAATTAACAAAAATGAGATCCAAACTCAGGTCTTCTTAACAAGACCCCACACTTTTAGCCACTCTAATACACATTTTAAAACTAGAATTCTCAGACAGCGACAGGATTTGGATATAACCCATTCTTGTTTCACTGCTCGAAATATTTTTTTTCTAAAACTATAACATATGGGCATTTTCATGTAAAACCCTCTATGAGAGAATTATAAACTCTTCTACGAGGACAAGCAGTACAGAAAGTGGTCTATGTTTGGAAATAGTCAACCCAAAATAAGAAATAAATTAATGTTCGAAAGGGTAGGGTTGCTTGTCTCAGTCTGGGCAAAGCTTCAGTTTTCAAAAATCCATGAAGATTTAAATGAAACCTCAGAACAAGCCAACATTACTGATTGTGTGAAAGCTTAGAAAGCAAGGCTGATTAGGCAGAATTCCACTCTGCAGACTTTATATTCAGTGCGCAGTGGGCAAAAGGGAGGGTTCTTGTCTTGCTTTAGCAACTTTTTTGAAAAGGAAGACATTCAGTATCTACTTGACACCAAGGAAAATGCCTCCTTCGGAACACAGGACCACTTCTTCTGTTTCACCAGATTAACAATGGCTTATTCTATTCTCAAGTGGTTTCCTGTTCTCATAATCCAGCCAAAGTTAATTAATGTCCAATATATATATATATTTCTAGGCAAATTCAGGCCTTCTTAGATCTGTAGTAAGGAGGATCCTAGGTAGAAAGCCATTTAGCAGGCCATCAGGCCAGGCACCACAGCCTGACAAAGAAGCACCTCAGCTTAGCTCAAGAGTCAAACCTAAAAACAGGATAACCTCTTCTTGATGAGAAAAGCAGTCATGCCAAAAATAAGAAAAAGAATGTAAAGCAAAAAAGTAAGATCAGCAATCCAAAATCACTTGCCACTTATTTGCCTAAACTAAGTTTCAAAGTTTCCTTCTTAAAAAAAAAAAAAGGCTTTGCAGCATCTAAGAGATCCTGTGGCATCAGCAAACATGCTTCAAGCCTGTAGAAACAGGTCAGGTTCTTTTTTTTTTTTTTTTTAAGTTTATTTATTTTGAGAGAGAGAGAGAACACAAGCGAGGAGGGGCAGAGAGAGAAGGAAAAAGAGGGAACTCCAGGCAGGCTCTACACGGCCAGTGCAGAGCTCCATGCAGGGCTTGAACTCATAAGCAAGATCATTACTTCAGCTGAAATCGAATCAGACGCTTGACCAACTGAGTCACCCAAGGCACCCCGAAATAGGTCAGGTTCTTATCCAGCCCTGACACTTAGTCCTAGCTGTGTGTCCAGTTGAGCAAATTTAGTCTCTCTGGAGCCTTAGTTTGTCCAACTATAAAAGATGGAGTAGGGTCACAATGCTCAAATCACAGGGTGATTGTGAGAGTTGCATGAGATCTCTCGCTTATATAAAACCAAAAGCTTCATAAATAAAGCCCAATTTCCTCTAAGCTCAACTTTGCCTAAGTCAGACTCTAGGAACACCACTGAAAATTTACTTGAGGGAGTCTAAGAACACCCAAGGGAAAAATTAAGATATCTGCACCAAAATACAGACCTTCTATTGTATTACAAATATTCACTTGTGGTTGAAGATGGAAACAAAATTAGTCTCTTTTTTCTATATGGGCTCCCAGAATACATCTCACCACTTATCATACCATACTTATCATATCACACTAAGTTTCTTTTTTGACTGCACATCCCTGGAGGCAAGCGGTTTATCTTTTAATTCTCTAATCCCATTAGAGTTGGTACATCCATAGTGTTTCAATAAGTATTTATTGAATGCATAGACAGATGGATAGATCCATAAATTATTGCCTTCCTGCCTGTCACAAGGCCATTTTGAGGATCAAACGAGATAAGGTATGTGGAAGTGCCTTTCAAAAGAGCTCAGTGAACTGGCTTTGCTTTCTCAGGCCACAGGAAGAAGGCTGCAAGTGTTTTTCAAGGCAGGAGAAAAGATGACTAATAACCTGGTGTTAAAGTAAGGATGTAAAACTTAAAGTGTAACCTTATTGCTCAGCAATGTACATTCTTAGCCATGTTCCTAAGTAATTAACAAAAGCAAAGTTATGAATTTGTCAGCCATGATTTTGTTCAGGAAAACAAATCATTCTAGATATTGGAAGTATTGAGGGAGTAAAGGTAGGGAAAGCTGCCGCTAGAATTCAGGAAATTAGGAAGTACAGAAATTGCAGAAAAGTACTGTCAATGACCTCAACTGAAAGGAAGGAAGGAAGGAAGGAAGGAAGGGGGGGAAGGAAGGGAGGGGAGAAGGAAGGAAGGAAGAAAGAAGGGAAGGAGGGAGGGAGGGAGGGTGGGAGGAAGGAAGGAAGGAAGGAAGGAAGGGAGGAAGGAAGGGAGGATATAAAAGAAAAGAGTTATGTACACAAGCTTCTACTTCAGAGAGCAGGCCAGCACACTTTATGTATATAAATTCCCCCATATTTTTTAGCAAGCTGTTGCCTTTCAGATCCAAATTTACTCTTCCCTGCCTGCTCTATGAAAATGGATCTGGGCCCTTTAAACATTTTTCCTTCGTCTACTGACTAAATGTTAAGTTTTGTCAGTAGAGGGCACTGGAAAGATTGCAGGAAGGAGCTTGCATCCTGGTGTGTGTTCTCTTGAAGATCCAGCACCTGGCTCCTGCAGCAGGAGCCACTTTTCTAGCACCACAAATATAGCTCCTAGAGTATAAATGGTTTCCCCAACTCCTGGCAGCCAGCTTCCCCTTTTACCCCCAGGCAGTTTTGTAGCTGCGTACCTTCTGTGAGACACCTCCCCATGAACAGATTTCCCTGGCAGATTTCCAGCAAATTCCACCAGAAGACCTCACAGCAACCCGTCAACTGTTCGGTGAGCCACGGCCTGGGCCTCTCCAGCAAGGTCTGGAGCTCAGCGCTGAAGGGGATGAATTCTTCCTTGGGCACTTGACCTCAGCCCTAGGGGTGGGAGCTGCTCCATATACCTGCTGGTCCTATATTATTTAGAGATCTACTTCTTACCAATGCTTCATTACACAATCCTCTGTCATAGCTAATAATTCTCTATATTAAACTTTCCCTGCTCAAATTGCTGTATGGTTTCTTTCCCTTTACTGAATCCAGACCAATTTATCCCTCAATAAGTTTTAGTACATCAGTATGTAAAATAATTCTTTACCTGGGATGACTCACTTCGCTTAGCACCTCGTATCCACTCGTGCACTCATTTATTTATTCATTCATTCAACAAATATTTATGAAATACCTACTATGTAACAGGTACCGGGCTACAAAGTCTCACCTGCGAGGAGCTTACAAACCAAAGCAAGATAGGGACGAGCGTGAGAACAAGTATAACCAGTTCACTGAATCCTGTGAACCAAGTAGAGTACAAAGATAAAATGGTTTTCTTTGTTTCCAAATACTCTCCCCGGTTGTGTTATATCACTCTTTCCCCTCACATCTCAGGCAGATCCTGTAGCTTTCTGGTCACTTTTAGCTATTAAAATTCCATGTTTAAACTCTGACATAAATGTTCCCTCTTCTCCCCCAGGTCAGGCTACCTCACGAGGGGAAGAGTAGAGTAGAAGTCTGGAATACCTTTGCTCTCTCCCTCCTGTGTGCGGGGGTGGGGAGGTTGAAGAAAAAGTATCGCCTATAACTGATGCTCCACGTCTCACGTAGCACATGGTGCACATCCTTCAGGAGCCCTGGGAGGCGTCTGCACCGCAGGGTTCCTGAGGGGAGGTCCAGCCCTAGTCAAGCTCTTTCAGGTCCCCTCTTTAGCTCCTGCCCCCGACGGTGCTCCCACAGCAGCTTCCGGCTGGAGTCCCACTGCCCAGCAGGCACTCCTTTTGCCCTGGACACCGGCTAGTTGCTTCGGGTCACACCACCGTCTCTCTCCAGTTCTCCTTTGCCCTGCTCAGGTAGGCCCAGGGCCCGCCACCAGATCCCAGTCCACCGCCTCAGCAGTATTCCATCTGAGGAATGGGACGCCACACTCCCATTCTTGCAGATGCCTCCAGCCCCTGAATTCAAGTCTCTTCGAGTTGCATCTTCACTTGGCTTAGGGAAAAAAGAGAGCAAACATGGGAAAGGGTGGGAAAGAGCCACAGCATTTCCTGCCAGGCTGACCACCTGCGATTCTGAAAATGAACCCCTTCTAGCCTTCCAAGTCATTTGGCACCTAGAACGATGTGCCCGATGGCATCATTTCCGAGTCAGCTCTTCCTCAGAAGGCCCTGGAGTGGCTTTTAGACCCAATATTGGTAGCTCTCCTCACACTGTGAGAGACTTAGCATCACGTTCAACCCCCAAATGGACCCTATTGATAGTTTTAGACAGGGAGTCCCTCCCAGCCTCCTCCCCATACATAGGAAATTCCTATTAAAATACAGCATGATTAGCAGCACAATACTGATGCTCCATGGGTACCTAACCCAGGCTCGAGATGGTTTTTGCAGAGTAGGTAATATCTAAGTTGAGTCGCAAAGGACACGTTTATCTAAACACGAAGTATGGGGAGAAGGTACCCAAAAGAGAGGTGAGTTCACATGGAAGTTTGGAGGATACAGTGGCTTTTTCCAGGAATTGCAAGTTTTTCCTATAACTAATATTACCAGCATTTACAATGTGCCAGGCATTTTTCTGAGTGCTGGAGGTACAGCAGAAAGCAAAACACCACAAAAATCCTGACCTTCACAATGCTGACTACCCTGGTGGAAGGAAGGGGGCAAGACAGAGCAGAGAGGAAGCAGAGAGGCTTCAGGGAAAAAGGGGCCAGATACAAAGGGCCTTGAAGCCTAGCCAGGAAATGCTGGCTTATCCTAAGGGCATGGGAATACCACTGATTTTAAGCAGAGAACTGTGAGAGATTTATATCATGTCACTCTGTTTCAGAGTATATTTTCCTTTGTATTTTCCATAAAAATCCTCTCCATTCATTTTTTAAGGTTAGCACAATCCTGACAAAGGTGGCATACAAAAGAATCTCAACTGCAAATATCGACACAAAAATCCTAATGACATTGGAGCAGTTAGTTAAAAATTCAGAAAAGAATAACGATAGGACTTCAGATTGCACATGACCAAAAATAAATTTCAAGTGGATCAAAGCTTTCAATATAAAAATAAAACTACAAAAACACTAGAAGAAAATACAGAAGGATATTTTATAATCTTAGAGGAGGAAGACACTTTTAAACATGATGCAAAATATTCAGATTTAAAAACTAATCAAAATTTTAAACATTTAAGAGGCAAAAGTTGGGGCACCTGGGTGGCTCAGTCGGTTAAGGATCCAACTTCAGCTCAGGTCATGATCTCATGGTCCGTGAATTCGAGCCCCGCGTTGGGCTCTGTGTTAACAGCTCAGAGCCTGGAGCTTGTTTCAGATTCTGTGTCTCCCTCTCTCTCTGACCCTCCCCCATTCATGCTCTGTCTCTCTCTGTCTCAAAAATAAATAAAGGTTAAAAACTATTTTAAAAAAAAGAAGCAAAAGTTATCATACACAAAATGTGAAATCACAACTAGAAAAACATACACAATATATGTGACTTCAAAGAGGCAATACATATAAAGCCCTCACAAATCAACATAAAATAGTTTAATATCACATCCTAATAAAATAAGGGAAGAAGATACAAACAAACATTTCTTTGTAAAAAAAATTATATATCAATGTTGTGAAACATCTCTTTTAAAAATGTTTCACATTTAAAAATAAAACCTTGGGGCGCCTGGGTGGCTCAGTCGGTTGAGCAGCCGACTTCAGCTCAGGTCATGATCTCACAGCTTATGAGTTCAAGCCGGGCATCGGGCTCTGTGCTGACAGCTCAGAACCTGGCACTTGCTTCAGATTCCATATCTCCCTCTCTCTCTGCCCCTCCCCTGTTTGTTCTCTGTCTCTCTCTGTCTCTCAAAAATAAATAAATGTTTTTAAAAAAATTTTTAATAAAATAAAATAAATAAATAATAAATAAATAAATAAATAAATAAAACCTAAAGTTGCATTACCATTTTTGTTTATGTTTTTTTTTCCAGCTTTATTGAGATACATGTTTCTCAGGCTTTTGGTTTCACTGTGTTGCTGAAGTTTAAGTGGAATCCTGATCTCTCCTAGAACTGTATTCGTTCATGGAGAGCTGCCTAAACTGTTGATCTTTGCTGGGGGACAGAAGCAGGGTTTTCTACTTCACCATCTTAGGATGTCCTGCATTGGCTTTTTTAGTAATCACATCCACAGCCTTGTATCATACCTTTTAATGCTTGTAATAAACCAAATGCCCTATAATTTTCTTCACAAATTAATACCAAACTGGGTTTTCTCCATTCTATCCTGGTATAATTGCCCTTTTGAAGCTAAATTCCAAGTCTTTATTTATATTACACTCAAATTTCAAAATGATCTTAACAGGTCTAAATTCTAGGCTGAAATGAACAATCATAATTTCCTATCTGTCATGCCAGCTCTCAATCCCAGGTTATATTTTTATCCCAAGTCATTTTTCTTAAAGATGAACATCTCAGGAACAAAGACAGAAAGCAGATGCAGTCAGGTCAAAGGAGAAAACCCCAGCACAATCCATGAACGGGACTGGGCTTCTGTGAAGGTGGGAGCTGCCCAAAAGAGGCCCAAGCTTGGAAATCGCAAAAAAAGGTACACAAACGGGAGGGGAGAGGCAATCGACCACATGCCTGGTGACATTAACAGGTAATGCAGCCAGGTGGTTCATCCCATGCCATTTATGCCAAGCAGAATGAAGCAGAGGGATGGATGCTTGGAGGAAAGAGGCCATACAGTGCCTGGGGTAGCTGGGGAAACTCAGACGTAACATGGATTCTCACCATCAGATAACTGGATACTCGCATCCTACCAGCACCATGTCAACTGTCTCTCCATTACAGGCAATAGGGCATACAACAGGAAATCTCAACTATCCAGATGAGTACAAAAGCAATAATGTTCTAATATTTGTATGAAACTAACAGCAGGAAAAGGAGGTATTAAACTCAACAAACAGAACTAACACCCAAGGAAACAAAGTTAATGGAACCAACAGGTAGAAACATTAAAAGAAGTATTGGGAAAAGAACCAGTTAGATCTTGAAAACAATAAAAATAAAGAGCACA
This sequence comes from Panthera leo, assembly GCF_018350215.1. Taxonomy (NCBI): domain Eukaryota; kingdom Metazoa; phylum Chordata; class Mammalia; order Carnivora; family Felidae; genus Panthera; species Panthera leo. The sequence continues at coordinate 140,053,677 of NC_056687.1, read as the reverse complement.
ATAGGTGCAGCTGGGGAGCAGTTAATAAGCCAAGAAATTCAGAATACAGCCCGATTTTTCAAGGGGATTAAAAATATGAAATGAAAGTCGGTGTCATTTCTGCTGCATTCTCTTGGTAAGAAATGAATCACAGGTTGGTTACACAGCCCAGATTCAAGGTGGAAGGGACTACACAAAACTGGAAGGGATGACTCACAGGGAGCATCAGTGTGACATTCACCCTCCATACACCCCATTATTCTGTTTGTGCCTCTATTATCACTTGTCACATGATGTTATAATTTGTTTACTTGTCAGCCTGCTCACTAGACTATGAATGTCATGAGGGCAAGAACCAACTCACTCATCTTTCATAGCCACAGTGCCTGGCTCAAGTCCTAGCACATAGCAGGTTCTTACTAAAGGTTTGTGGAGGGGCACCTGCAAGGCTCAGTTGGTTGAGCGTCCGACTCTTGGTTTCGGCTCAGGTCGATCTCACAGTTTCGTGAGTTCGAGCCCTGCATCAGGCTCTGTGCTGGCAGAAGCCTGCTTGGGATTCTCTGTCTCTCCCTCTCTCTCTGCCCTTTCCCCATTTGCACTGTCTCTCTCTGTCTCTCAAAATAAATAAATAAGCTTTAAAAATAAAAAATGAAAATGAAGGTTTGTGGAACTCAATTATTCCTGTCACAATCATCCAGAGTATACAGGGTCAGAGCATCTGGCTCTAAAGATAGTTCTGGACCATGTGGGCTGTAGCTCTAAAAAACGTAAATTATATCAATTATTTTCAACGTAAAGATAACCTCCAGAAGAAATGAGGTAGGACAGGTAAGTTCCAAGACATTACAGGTAAAGGAGACAAGGAAAACATAATCAATTCAACAAAAGCCTTTTAGATACCTTACTTAGAAATCTACAAATAGATATAACACAATTAATAATATGGCAGATCTGAATAAAATAACCATCAGACTTGAACTAAAGATACAAAAAGAAAATTTTGCAGTCAATAATTTGTAAGCAAACACACATCACATTTATAAAAACTATGTATCAGGCCACACAGAAAACCTGAAATTATTCAAAACGCAAACATCATGCAGATCATATTGTAACATAATTTAAAATTCACAAAACAATTGATAGTCACTTCCTCCCAACCCCTCAATGTGAATGTGAACTCAAAAAATGTCTGGGTAAAAGAAAAAAAAAAGGAAATTATAAACCTAAGTATAACACTAACCATAAAAGAAATATAAAAGATAAGCAAACGTCTCCTTCCTGAAATTGTATCAGGTCCATTTGATTTTGTAGGTGAGTTCTGTCAAGCTTTCAAGGTTAAATTTTCCAAGTTACACAGGGCACCTGGGGGGCTCAGCTGGTTAAGCGCTGGACTTCAGCTTAGGCCATGATCTCATGGTTTGTAGGTTCAAGCTCTGTGTCAGGCTCTGTGCTGACAGCTCAGAGCCTGGAACCTGCTTCAGATTCTGTATCTCCCTCTCTCTCTACGCCTCCCCCACTCTCTCTCTCTCTCACTCTCAAAAATAAACATTAAGGGCGTCTGAGAGGTTGGCGGGCAGGCATCATGGATCAGGTAATGCAGTTCGTTGAGCTGAGTCGGCAGTTTGTGAAGGACTCAATTCAGCTGGTCAAAAGGTGCACTAAACCTGATAGGAAAGAATTCCAGAAGATTGCCATGGCAACAGCAATAGGATTTGCTATAATGGGATTCATTGGCTTTTTTGTGAAATTGATCCATATCCCTATTAATAACATCATTGTTGGTGGCTGAATACCTTTTTAGAAGGGTTTTTCATCTTGGGGAATGGTGAATAAGTGAGGATTTGAGAAGCTCATGGAGCTTTCTCTGTCTATATGCTTTGTATTTTTCTTTCTTTTTGTGTCTGCCAAGATGTTTTGTATTTGTAAATTAAAATAATTTCAAAATAAAAAATAAATAAATAAACATTTAAAAAAAATTTTTTTAACTTCTAAGTTACATAAATAAGCCCAGATCACAGAAAAAGGTTTAAAATATTTTAATTAAGGGCACCTGTTGGGTAGCTCAGTTGGTTGAGCATCCAACTCTTGATTCTGGCTCAGGTTGTGATCAGAGGGTCATGGGATCAAGCCCCACATCAGGCTCCGCCCTGAGTATGGAGCCTGCTTACGATTCTCTCTCTCTCTCCCTCTGCCCTTCTCCCCCACTCACATACTCTTTCTCTCTAAAATAAATTTTTTTTAATTTAAGATTTTTAATTAACACTATGAAGTTAGCATAATATTGATATCAAAACCAGAAAAAGAATACACAAGGAAAAATATATATAGGCCTATCTATCTCATGTATGAACATATATGAAAAATGTTTACATAGGAGAGTATTTAAATAATGAAAAAATATTATTGATTCCAGGAATTCAATGTTAGATTACATTTTTTTAAATCTTATATACTGAATTACATTAACAGGTCAAAGAAGAAAACACACAAACATTTCAATAGATGATAGAAAAGTTGGTGATAAAAGTTAATATCCAATGCATTAAAAAAAATCAGCAAGCTAGAACAGAAGGAAACATAAAAACTCAAAGCAAAAATTATACTTAGTGGCAAAAATTAGAATCTTTCCCATTCAAATCAGGTACAATTCAAGGATGCCTGCTATCACTGCTACTATTTAAAACTATAGTAGAGGACCTAGCCAATTCAGTAAGTAATGTAAAAGAAAAAAGCTCTATAGGTATTATAAATATGTAACAGGAAAAACCTTGAGAATTAATTGACAGAAAGCTGCAACAAGGTAGCTGAATACAAGATCAATATACAAAAATTAACAGCTCTACTATAAACCAATAATAATGAATTGGGAAAAAAAGAAATATCCCATATACAATAGCAATGAAAACTATTATCACTATAAATAAACAGGAAATATATAATACCTCCATAAAAAAAACTCTAAAAATTTACTGAATTTATTGCATAAAAGCAGTCCTTAACATATCTCCCCAAATTAATTTACAAATTCAAAGAAATCTCAATTAAAATCCCCAAGCGAATTCTATAGAAAAAAACATCTTTCTTTCTTTCTTTCTTTTCTTTCTTTCTTTCTTTCTTTGTTTCTTTCTTTCTTTATTAGGATAAAAAATGTTTGGGGTGCGTGGGTGGCTCAGATGGTTAAGCGTCTGATTCTTGATTTCAGCTCAGGTCATTATCTCACAGTTCACGAGTTCAAGCCCCACATCAGGCCCTGCGCTGACAGCAAGGAGCATGCTTGGGATTTTCTCTCTTTCTCTCTCTCTCTGTCCCTCCTGCACTCTCTCTTTTTCTCTTTCAGAAGAAATAAATAAACTTTATTTATAAAAAAAACAAAAAGAAAGAAAGAAAGAAAGAAAGAAAGAAAGAAAGAAAGAAAGAAAATGTCCTAGACAATCTTGAAAAAGAGCACTGAAAGGGTATTTGCCATACTAATTGTCAAATATATATTATAAAGCTTTCAGTAAAATTTTTAAAGGGGGCATTGGAGCAGAAATAGACAAATAAATTAATGGTACAAAAAGAGAAAAACCCTAAACATACCTACACATATAATAGGGATTTGGTGTATGATTGTATTGGTGTGGTATATTGAATCATTGGATAAAAAATGAAGTATGTAATAAATAATTTTTAGAACAAATGACTACCAATTTGGAAGAAAGTAATTAGATTTCCTGCCATTCACAAAAATAAATTCCACATGGATTAAAGATTTTAAGTTAAAAAACATGAAAAAGAAGAAAATTTAGAATGTGTTTATAATCTTAAATTCAAAAAGACTCTTTTAAACAAAATTCTTAGATAAATACTAAAATTTGGAAGGAAGTAAGTCAGAGAAAGCCAAATACCATGTGATCTCACTTTTACATGGAAATTGAACAGAAAAAAAGTTCATAATACAGAGAACAGATTGGTTGTTGCCAGAGATAGGGGTTGGGGAGTGAGTGAAATGGGTGAAGGGTGTCAAAAGGTACAAACTTCCAGTTATAAAATGAATAAATTATGGGAATGTAATGTGCAACATTGTGACTATAATTAATACTACTGTATTGCATGTTTGAAAGTTGCTGGGTAGCAATAGCACTGCTAGGAATTTATCCAAGGGATACAGGAGTACTGATGCATAGGGGCACTTGTACCCCAATGTTTATAGCAGCACTCTCAACAATAGCCAAATTATGGAAAGAGCCTAAATGTCCATCAACTGATGAATGGATAAAGAAATTGTGGTTTATATACACAATGGAATACTACGTGGCAATGAGAAAGAATGAAATATGGCCTTTTGTAGCAACATGGATGGAACTGGAGAGTGTGATGCTAAGTGAAATAAGCCATACAGAGAAAGACAGATACCATATGGTTTCACTCTTATGTGGATCCTGAGAAACTTAACAGAAACCCATGGGGAAGGGGAAGGAAAAAAAAAAAAAAAAAAAAAGAGGTTAGAGTGGGAGAGAGCCAAAGCATAAGAGACTGTTAAAAACTGAGAACAAACTGAGGGTTGATGCGGGGTGGGAGGGTGGGGAGGGTGGGTGATGGGTATTGAGGAGGGCACCTTTTGGGATGAGCACCGGGTGTTGTATGGAAACCAATTTGACAATAAATTTCATATATTAAAAAAATAAATAAATAAAGTAAAAAAAAAAAAAAAAGAAAGAAAGTTGCTGGGTAAATTTTAGAAGTCCTTATCACAAAAAAAAAGATTTTTGTAACTATGTATGGTGACAGATGGTACATTTATTGTGATTATCATTTCATAGTATATACAAAGATCACATCATTATGTTGTACACCTGAAACTCATACAATGTTACATATCAATTATACTGAAATAAGAAATAAAAACTGGAAAGTAAAATATTAATAAATTTAACTACATAAAAACTTTACATTTCTATGCCACAAAAACACCATAATTAAGTTTAAACAGAAACTGATTATAGAAACTACTTACAACGTTTATAAAAAAAGAGTAATATCCAGAATATACTAAGGATTTCTACAGATAAATAAAAGGAATGACCTAACAGGAAAATGATAAATGAACTGACCATTCACAGAAGTAGAGCAACAAATGAGAAATAGCCATATGAAAATGCACTGAATTTCACTAGCAATCAGGAAAATGCAGATTAAATAACAATGAGAATCCATTTGAGGCCCATCTGTCTGATTAGCAAAATCCGAAAAGTTTTATAATACTGAATGTTGGAGAGGATGGGGCAAACTCGCCACTCTAGTGAGATTACAGACTGTTGGTGAGGCCATTTTGCAGAACGCACTGACACTTGAGATGAGCTTATCCTTTGATCCAGCAATCCCATTACTCAAGACCCACACCAGAGAAGCACTGGCACGTGTCCACAAGATGGCAGGAATAAAGAGAATCATCAGAGCTCTGTTTGTGGTAGAGAAAACAACAGGCATGATTCCCCTATTGCCTCCCCTAAGAGAAGCAAAAGGGGGAAATAAAGGGGAGGGGAGGGGAAGAGAGGAGAAGGAAAAGGAGGAAGGAGAAAGGGAGGGACGGGTTTTTTTCTTTAATATGAGCTTGACTTAAGACCACAAAGCAATTTTCAGAACATGTACGGTGTGATAGCATATTTGTAAAAGCAAAAACTATGTATTTCTATATATCCGTATATTACATAAATGCATTTTTTAAAGAGCCATAAAGAAGACCTGCCATACATAATGGAATATTATTCAACCATGAGAAAGAAAGAAATCCTACCACGTGCTACAATTGAGATCATTATGCTAAATGAAATAAGCTAGACCAAAAAAGACAAATATTGTGTGATGTCACTTACATGTGGAATCTGAAAAATGGTTGCCAGGGGCTAGGGGGATAGAGTAAATAGGAAACGGTTAGTAAAGGGTACAAACTTTCAACTATAAGACATAGGATCTGAGCATCAAATGTAAAACATGGTGACTATAGTTGAAAACACTGTATTGTATAAGTGAAATTTGCTACCAGAGAACTTAAATGTTGTACAAAAAAAAAATAATAATAATTAAAAAAAAAAGAGAATAACTCTCACTCTGTGATTCGAAGTTATTTTATGTGGGTTGATGTACCACCTAAAATCACCTCCCACACCACCAGTGAAACATGTCCTTTAGTAAAGAAATTCTGAGGTAAAATAGATCAAGAGGTGGATGGATGGATAAATAAAGAAATCAATAAACAACTAAACAGCACGTCAAACTGGTAACAGTCATCACCTCTGGGAGATGATCAGGAGTAATTTTAGCTTTATCCGCCGAAATACATACATATATAATGAGAATATCTTCTTCTATAGTTTGTGAAAATTTTTAAGAACTTTTTTAAAAATAATAAAAATGTTTTGGGGACAAAGACAGAGCTCTGTGACATGCTGCCAGAAACATTCCTACAGACTGGCCCATAAACATTTCATATTCTGATATCTACCTTAAGCCAGATATGCCACCATTCCTTTGGTCTTCATACTTTCCCTGGGAAGATTCTGGAATCACAGACTGGTAAAGGAAGACCATCCAGATAGGGAAAAAATATTTTTTTTTTCATTATGTGCCAAGCACTGTCTTAGGAACTTTTCTTTCTTTTTGTTCTTTTTTCATTTTAACAGCCTTTTTTTTTTTAATTTATTTACTTTGAGAGAGAGAGAAAATGCAAATGGGGGAGAAACAGAGAGAGACGGAAAGAGAGGATCCCAAGCAGGCTCCACACTGTCAGCACAGAACCCAACGCAGGGCTCCAACCCATGAACCGTGAGATCATGATCTGAACCAAAGTCAGAACCTTAACCGACTGAGCCATCCAGGAACTCCCAAACAGCCTTTATTTAAAGCTGTGTATGAGATTACTTTATTCCTACATCTTCTCAATATAATCTTCTTCTTTATATTTGCCCTTTTCCTCTCCTTCAAGGATCCTTTTGTGGTCTCTGTCCAGTTTTAGTCTAGTGACAGCCACCTTCCTAGGGCGAAGGCCCACGTGGACAGTTGTGCCATGCGCCTTCTCTCACTGTACTCAGTCAATGTAGATGATGTACTTCTTCCTGTAAACCTGGACTACTTTGCCAATTTGCTGACCTTTGTAGTGTCCTTGTACAACCTGTACTTTATCATCCTTTCACATGGGCACGGATCGAATGTTGCACTTCTGTCTCAGCTGTTTGGAAAGAGGGGAAGACATAATCTTCCTGCAAATGTGGGAAGGTGCATTGAAATGCCTTTTACAGTTCTTGCTCCGGTCAGAAGTCACAAAGGGATTGAACTTCATTTTGGCCCGTGGCACTTCAGTGACGGCAGCAAAAGGGTCTAGGAACTTTTCATGAGTTACTGACTCTAACCCTCACAACAGGTCTAGGTAGGCATTATTAAGAGATAGGCATTATTTTCCACATTTTGCACAAGAGAAAATAAAATCCAGAAAAGTGAAGCAACTTGTCTAAAATCACAGTTGACCCATCAGGAGTTATACAAATCCAGCCCTTTGGTTTCCAAAACCTATCCCACTCCTCCTATAATAGGCCACTCCCTGTTCCACCACTGAGAATGGGATCCTTAGTTAAACTGCCCCCAGCCGGGGCACCTGAGTGGCTCCGTGGGTTAGGTGTCTGACTGTTGATTTCAGCACAGGTCATGATCTTGTGGTTCGTGGGTTTGAGCCCCACATCAAGTCCTACATTGAGCCCTGCATCGGGCTCTGTGCTGGCAGTGTGGAAATTAAAATATATATATATATATTTTTTTTTTTTTTAATTTAAAAGACAAAACAAACAAAACAGCCCCCAGCCCAATGAACTGGGTAGAGAGAATCAAATGTGGCAGTGTGACATGAGGACATGCCTTCCAGATGCCCCTTCACAGAAGGACCTACTGCCCAGCTGCTGAGAATGCCTCAAGCTGCCAGCCCCTTCAGGGATTGCCACAGCTCCTGCAGAGGATCGAGGAGGAGGAGATTAAGTCTAGGCTGTTGTCACCAGTTTGCATCCCCAGGAACAGAGTCCGAGATGGTGTTGAGAGGGCAGGATGTACATTAGGAAGCCTCTTTGGGATCAACAGCTATGGAAGGGATCAGGCAGAAGAAGAAGAAGTCAAGAAGGCCCAATAAATAAGCTTGGCCAACCCCATGAGGAGCTCTGGACCTAAGATGGCCCATCAGAGTTGTCCCATGTGGAGCTAACATGGCCCAGCCTTCAGGTCTCACCTCCACCCATCATTGCATGTGGGCCACCAGAGAAGGGCATGACCTTGAGCTGAAGCAAAAACACACGAGGGGGATGACAACTGAAGGCTACCTGCTGACAGCAGCTGGGGCAGCAAGTCCTTCCTTGAAGGGAGATCTGGCACCTCAACATGTACATCACAGACTGAAAGATAGGTTTTGACTGAAAGTCAAATCGCAGTCCTACCCCTCCCTGACCATTGCAGGACAAGAATGGTCTACCCTCTGGAGAAATGTCTCAGGGAAGCCCCAGACTCTGGAACATCAGGAATAGTGGGAAGTTAAGGTGAGGTGCTGAATTAAAAGGGGTGAATTTAGTGAAATTCTGCCTCCTGAATGGTGAGAGCTCTGCCTCCCTCCCTTTCCCAGCCAAGCTCCCAGAACTTCTATAACCATGGTGGGGAAACCGCCAAGCACAGGATAGGCAGATCCTTCTCTGGAGAAACTGCACAGCCCCAGAGAAAAGACATACAGATACTAAAATCTCAGGATCTCCCAGTGAAAAAGCCAGTTCACCACTCGGCCACCCTAGGATAGAGGCCAGCAGTGAGAGAGCCTGCCCATCCCCCCCCCCCGACACACACACACACGTCTGCCAGTTTTCTGTGCCTCACTCTTCATTCTAACAGACCCATGTCTCAGCAATACCTGACATTTAAAGGAAGCCTTGAACAGAAAACAGAGAGCAAAGCAAATAAATAGGAATAGGAACTGGAAGAAATTGAGCTACGCAGGACGTTAAAAAAAGCAACTTGTAGGGGAAAAAAACCACTTAAAATGAATACACACAGAGTCCTAGGAGACACTGTCACATCCACGAACCAAATGCAGGCTGCTATTTTTAAAAAGCATCAAGAACAAGAGAGAGAAAGAGCCCCTGGAAGCTAAACCTGTGATAGACACAATTGAAAATTCAATAGGAAGTTTAGAAAAGTCAACAAAAGAGATCCCGCAGATGATAAATAAAAGAACATAAAATAAGAGGAAAGAAAAGAGTAAGATAATTAGAAGTTCAATCTGCGAGATTCACTATTCAAATATGGGGAGTTCCAGAAATGAAGATGGGGCAGGGAGGAGGCAATGGGAAAAAGAACTTTAAAAAATAAAAAAAAGAAAACTTCCAGAACTGGAGCATGTGACTCTCTGGATAGAAATCAGCCATTTATAACCCACTCTACAATACATCATTGTGGAAATTCAGAACACCAGGAATAAAGAAGAGATTTTAAAAGCTCCCGGAGAGAAATGGAGGAAAATAACCGAGGCAGAAGAAGGCACAGAATCCAGGAAACTGAACCCAACAGAGAAGAGAGGACAGAAAACTTCTAAGAGGAGAAGTCCCAGGAGGACAGCAGGCCCAGGAGCACAGAGTCCAGACTTGAGCAGAAAGGTGAACTCCAGGAGGGAGATATGGGAAGGCAGGAGGTTGGGATTGGTAAATTATCTGCCAGATGGTGTGGGATAAATTAGCAAAAGGTACGAAGAAAACTAAGCAAAATAAATAGATGTGATTAACAGCTCTGGAAAAAGTAAAATGAAAGGAAGTGTAACCTGGGAATGCAAGCTGGTGCAGCCACTCTGGAAAACTGTATGGAGGCTCCTCAAAAAACTAACAATAGAAGTACCCTACAACCCAGCAATTGCACTACTAGGCATTTATCCAAGGGATCCAGGTGTGCTGTTTCGAAGGGACACATGCACCCCCATGTTTATAGCAACTATCAACAATAGCCAAAGTATGGAAAGAGCCCAAATTTCGGTCGATGGATGAATGGATAAAGATATGGTATATATATACAATGGAGTATTACTCGGCAATCAAAAAGAATGAAATCTTGCCATTTGCAACTACGTGGATGGAACTGGAGGGTATTATGCTAAGTGAAATTAGTCAGTCAGAGAAAGACAAAAATCATATGACTTCAGTCATATAAGGACTTTAAGAGACAAAACAAATGAACATAAGGGAAGGGAAACAAAAATAATATAAAAACAGGGAGGGGGACAAAACAGAAGAGACTCATAAATATGGAGAACAAACTGACGGTTACAGGGGGGGTTGTGGGAGGGGGGATGAGCTAAATGGGTAAGGGGCACGAAGGAATCTACTCCTGAAATCATTGTTGCACTAGATGCTAACTAATTTGGATGTGAATTTAAAAAAAATAAAGCAAGTCAATTTAAAAAAAAGAAAGAAACGCACATAATCTATATAAGGAGTATTAAAATACTTTCCTAGCAATATAAACAATAACTTCAATGCAATAGGAACAAAAACTGTCTCTCCATAGTGGAGCACTAGATTTTGTAGAATAATTACAAAATTCATAAAATGCTATTCGGGATCGTGATTAAAAAAATGAAATAAAGAAAGGAACTGTAACCTTAGTTACAGTTCAGCACTAAACAATATGTACATGTAGGGGACACCTGGGTGGTTCAGTCGGTTATGCATCCGGCTTCAGCTCAGGTCATGATCTCAAGGTTCAGGAGTTTGAGCCCCGCCTCAGGCTCTGTGCTGAGCGCTCAGACCCTGGAACCTGCTTCAGATTCTGAGTCTCCTTCTCTCTCTGACCCTCCCCTACTTGTGTTCTGTCTCTCTCAAAAATAAATATTTTTTAAAAATTATTGATATGTAGATGTAAACAATATTTACATACATGATGAAATGGGGCAAATGCAATAGAACACACTGGGTGATGTATGCCTGATCCTGAGTCCCTGTCTTCCCTAATCTCTGCCAACCTCTAGTTATCATATTTGTCTGGGATTTGTAGGACTGCATGAGTAGCTGATTGGGTGGCTGTTAGGTGGCTTAGTTTGTGTAAATATCATGTGTTGGTCTTCTCCATGTTCTTTTGGGGTTTTGTTGTTTACACACCTCTTTTTTTATATTGAGAAAAACAGCCAAAGCATCTTTGACAAAAGTTTCTGTGCCAGGCAAAAGAAACTGGAGCATAGCTCAATGACCTCTCTTCTTAAAGTGTGGGAGTCTTACCCAATCCTTTCTTCTGTGTTCCCCTTCCCCTATTTCCCATTTTGGGCCAGATCTCCTGCCCTAAAAACTTGACTCTCACCCTATCCCCACTTTTTTCTCCCCCCCCCAAAAAAAAGCCCACACACATACAATTTAATTTGTGGGGTATCTCCACGACTCATAAATGACTTATGCAAAAATCCTGAAGAAGCTAAGAACATTTCATCCCTGGTTCCCAATCTCCTGTGTCAAGACTATTCTTTGATGTGATTCATACTAACACACTTGTATTTGGATGGCTCAAACCTACCTTAATTTCTAAACCTAGAGTAGAGAGAAGTAGAAGCAAGAAGGGGGACTTCCATGTAGAGAGCAGGGACAGACCAAGAAAGGAAGATGAATGTATATCCAAGTCAATTAGGGATTTTATACAGGTGCAAGAAACTTATGTCAAAGTGGCCACAAGACTGTTTAATAGGAGATAGATAAATGTAGCTCCATGCATGTTTACCACTAGAAACCAAAGCTTTGGGTGAAATCTTGAATTTACTGGGGAGAAAAAAGTGTGTACCTCTCTGCTCTTTCCCTGATCCCTTCCCCTCATTTCTGAACTGCGGGAGACTGAGCCCTCTTGGGCTTTAGAGACCCCATCAATGGGGCATGTTTATTTGATGGTTGGTATTGCTATGCCAGGTACTTCCTTTCCTATTTGCTAACATTTTGTAACACACATGCTAACCTTTTCCCTTCTCTTATCCTGGTAAAATACAATGAATATATAAAAATTTACTGATACTGAAACAAAATTCCACTCACTGTAGCAACAAAAAATTATAAAATGCCTAAGTACATACTTGAAAAGAAACGTACAAAACTTATACATGAATAAAACTATAAAAATTTTCTCCAGATGATAAAATGTGATCTGAATAAAGGGAGAGACATTCCATGCCCCTGGGTATGAAGATTCATTATTGTAAAACTCATTATGTCCTTCCTACATCAACCCATAAATTCTCAATGCAAATGCTCCAAAATCCCAATATGATTCCTTGGTGAAATTTGACAAACTGATTATGAATACCCTCTGAATGAGAAAATATTCAAGAACAGTCAAGCAATGCTTTAAAAATAAGAGCAATACAGGGACTTAATCCACCAAATATCAAAAGATCTTTAAGGTGTCACTAGTGTAATAATAGAGAGATGAAAGAGAATAGGAAATTATAAGAGACTCATTATGGGTCAGAATACATTTAGATAAATATAATATTTAAAACCAGTAGGAAAAAGAAGGATTATTTAAGAAGTGTTTTAGGGACAACTGGAAACTAAATTAGAAAACATTTAAGTTGGATCTCTACCTGACACAAATACTTATTTAAGATCGAGTGATAAGCACAAAAAGAAATATTTTCTGTTGTGGCAGAGCTAACGGGTAAGAAAACAGGTATTAAATCAAAGAACCATGCATATAAATAAAAGTCACCATCGTTGTAAGGGCTACAAAAAAGGTGCTACTTTCTGGGGCACCTGGGCGTCTCAGTCAGTTGAGTGTCTCTTGATTTCAGCTCAGCTCATGATCCCAGGGTCATTGGATAGAGCCCCACATCGGACTCTACACTCAGCAGGAAGCCTGCTTGAAATTTTTTTTCTCTCTCTCTGTCCCTTTTCCCCCACTCATGCTCTCTCTCTCTCTAAAATAAAATTTAAAAAAAAATTTTTTTAAGTGCTACTTTCTGTTATGAAAACTCAGAAGAGAAGTAATTAGTTTAGGAAAGTCAGGATAGGCTTCCCTGAAAGGAACTGACTGAACTTAGTCCTGAGATCTGAAGAAAAAACTAAGGATTCGCTCAGCAAAAAGCTGGAAGGCAACATACCTAGCAAAGGGCACAGCTGTACAAAGGCTTGTGGAGAAGAATGTATAGAGCATTCAAAGAAGCAGGGGTGGGCTATGAGGACTAGAATTTAGAAAAGAGAAGGGAGCATGAGGCCGGATCCTGCAGGGCCTGGGAGGTCACATGAGAGGTGCTGTCCTAAGAGCAATGGAACACCTTGAGAGTTTTAGCCAGAGGAGTGACAAGAGGAGATTTGGGTTTTGAAAAGATCACGTCTGGCTGCAAAGCAGACACGTGGATTGGCTGAGAGGCTGTACCGGGTCAGGCGATAAACAAAATGTAGGCGACAGCAGTAGTCCATACAAAAGATATGAATTATTTGGACTAGAGTGGTAGCAACAAAAATAGAAAGAGGTGTGCTGATTACCTATTTAAAAGGCAAAATGTACATGATTGATGGTGGATTGGATACTGAGGATGGGAGAAAAGGAGGCGTCAAGGGTAGGTAGATGGTAGGGCACCTGGGTGGCACAAGAAAGCGTCCAACTTTAGCTCAGGTCCTGATCTCACAGTTTGCAAGTTCAAGCCTCGAGGCTGTCAGCGCAGAACCTGCTTTGGGTCCTCTGTCCCCCTCTCTCACTGCCCCTCCTCGCTGCCCCTCCCCCGCTCGCCCACAGGCTCGCTCGTGCTCTCCCGCTCGCTCGCTCTCTCTCTCAAAAATAAACAGTTAAAACAAAAAAAAGAATGGGTGGATGGTTATGCCATTCACAGAAGATAAAGAGCACAGGACCAGTTAGTTTGGTGCTGGAGAAATCACAAATTCAGGTCTGAACGAACATACAGAGTTCGAGGTATCTTGAGATATGCGACTGCAGCTTCCAAGTAGGCAGTGTGGATAGAACCTTAGGGAAAATAGTCACATGTCACTTCTACAGAACATGAAGTAGAACCATATTAGCTGCTACTAACAAACAAACCCCACGGCTTTACTGACTCACCACAACTGAAGTTCATTTCTCATTCACGGAGCAGTCGAAAGCAGGTTGTGAGAAGCTCCCGTTCATATGCAATGCAGGCACACAGGTTTCTCCCTACTTGTGGCCTGCTCCTCCCCTCAGGCATCCTAGGCCTCTGCATTCAGGCAGAAGGGGAAACAGAGTGGGGAACACACACCTCAACAACCTTAACCAGGCAGTGACACATACCATGAATTACACATCACATCTCACTATGTTTCACTGGTAAGAATAGAGCCCCCACTGAGCACCTACTTCCTAGAGTAGTGCTGCCAGATAAAAAAGGATGCATAGCTAAAGTTGAATTTTGGAAAGAAAAAAAAAAGAATCATTTTTTAGTATAAGTATGTCCCAAATATTATACTTGAAAGTCAAACGAAACTAGGTGTCTTGTTTTTCACAATTGCTTGCTTGCTTCCTTGCTAAACCTAGCAACCCTATCCCAGGGGTACTATCTAACCCTATCTACGCAGAGGTCACACATTTTGATGTACAGTTAGTCATTTATGCCATAGGATACAAACGACTTAGAGCAGACTTCCCCCATATTTCCTGTGCAGGACACGGGTTGTTTATAGCAACATGTTCTCGAGTTTGAAAGACCAGGGAAGAAGAGCCTTAGAAATAAAGGATGAATGAGGAGCACTCTTAGCAAACCTTAAAGTCAAAAAATACAAATCAATGTAATTTATTCATTTAGCCATTGGGCACTTATTGAGCACTTACTATGTTCTAAGTGCCATGCTCGGGGCTAAAGATGCTGAGATATTGCAACCCATGCTCTAAGAAGCTCATAGCCTTGGGAGTGGGGGCAGATGGAAAAATAAACAGCAGGTGAATATGTAGCACCTAAGTCAAACTGATAGGAATCCAGAAGGTTTCCCAAGAGAGATGGTGGCTGAACTGAGCCTTAGAACTGAGCCAAGTAGGAATCCACCAAGTGAAGGTGCACAGATTGTTACATCCATTCACGGAGTAGTAAGGTACAGGACATACCTTCACACTGTAAACAACTAGAAAACTGGACAAAATATATGAAACAGTTGACATCAGGCAGAGAAGGCCTGTAATCTCTGAGAGAAAGGAAATAAGTAAGGTGAACCCTTCCTACAATTGACCTGGTTTTCTGCCTAGAGGTAATTTCTGGATTTTGGTACAGGGAAGGGAACCCAGACAGAACCTGGCAGACTCACTTGAGTTAAGGATACAAAGCCAGGCCCTTTGGGAGGCTAAAATAGCTGGAATTCATATGCAGAAAAAGTTTTCAAGAAATCTGCACGGGGTCTCCTCAAGTCTTCAACTGAATACTAATCTGTAAAGACTTCGATAAAGCTCCACAAAGCCAAAAACAGGACAACTGCTAGCAGCTGAACAATTCCCAGAGCCTAGGAGATGTTTAGGTCCCCCCAGCCAGAGTGGAGACAACTCATTAAAAAGAGGAAATTCAAAGCAATTCCAGAATTGTCATGCCTTAGTAGCAGAGTGAAGGGTACTCCAGACCAGTCCTAACAAAACGTAAAAACAAGCATAGAAAGGATCAACTGAGCTGCAAGTAAGTTGATTGCCTACCAAAATAAACATCAACATTCTATTTAGACAAAAAAAACTAAACACCCAACAAAATAACATTTATAAGGTCAACATCTAAAAAATTACTAGACATGGAAAGAAGCAGGAAAATATGATCCACATCCAGGAGAAAGATTAGTCAAAAGAAACAGACTCAGAAATAACAAGGATAATGGGATTACCAAGTGAAGGTACGCGGGAAGGGGATGGAATCCAAACCAAGAGAGTGTGTGGAATACACAGGGCTTCTGGAAAACTCACCTGGAGACTGTCCAGTTCCTTTTGGTTGCACTGGTGAGAACAGGGTATTTGTGACAGACACCCACTATCATCAGAAGCAAATGTAGAGGTAGGCTCCATCTGGAGAAATCTAGAAGACCCAGGTCGGTCTTGCCTACTGTCAAAAGAATGGCTGCCTTCCATCCCCACTAAGGCACTTCAAGTTCCCTGGGACAAGTTGGAATCTGAGCGTCTCTATTCTAGTCAAAGCTTTCTCACTCATTTCTAAGATGAACTTGGATTAAATACATGCATTTCTAAGGAAAGGAAAGGGAGTTCAGCCTTAAGGAGCACGTACTGTATGCCAGATACTATACTAGGCACTCTGACATACGTTGTTTCACTTAATCCTCATACTAGCCTGAGAGATACTTATCTCCTTAGAAATGGAAACACTTAGGTCCAGAAATTAAGGAGTTTGTCTGTGGTCAATCGTGTACAGACAGTTTGAACTGCAATCTGCAAAAATTCAATGAATCAAACTTTGATGAATGCTTTTGAAGTCCTCTTGCATAATGCAGCCTTTGTAGTCAAGCACAACCAGAGTCCAAATTCCAGTTCAGCTACTTGCTAGCTGACAGCCTTTGGAAAGTTCCCCAGCTCTTCAAGACTTAGATTCTACGTATGTTCAGGGGGAAGAGTAAATCCCTCTTTTTATGATCATAGGGAAGATCAACTGAGAAGATTAAGAATGTAAACTGGGGCGCCTGGGTAGCTCAGTCGGTTAAGCGTCCAACTTCAGCTCAGGTCACGATCTCGCGGTCCGTGAGTTCGAGCCCCGCGTCGGGCTCTGGGCTGATGGCTCAGAGCCTGGAGCCTGCTTCCGGTTCTGTGTCTCCCTCTCTCTCTGCCCCTCCCCCGTGCATGCTCTGTCTCTCTCTGTCTCAAAATAAATAAATGTTAAAAAAAAAAAATTAAAAAAAAAAGAATGTAAAGAACTCAAAATAGGGGTAGGAGCATAGGAGGTATTCAACAAGGCACACTCTCACACTCTGTCCTCCTCCTTCTTTGTTAATTAAATATCTGATCTGAGCTTACATCATGTTGGGAGTGGGGAACCAAAGTTACAACAAAATCAAATAGAACCTTTCAGCAAATGTGTCAGTGGTTCCGAATGTGAGGTCCCTGGACCAAGCAAATCAACACCAGCTGAAATTTGTTAGAAATTTACATTTTCTGACTCCACTCCAGACCTACTGAATGAGGAACTCTGAGTAGGGCCCAGCTGTCTCTATTTTAAGGAGCCCTCAGGTGATTTTGATGCACACCAAAGTTTCAGAACCATGTATATAATAGTTCTGCCATCATATTAATTTCACTCAAATGTTACAGAGACCATGGGTAGATCATAATAACAATCTCACAATGGCTATCCTTTGGTTTTATGCATTATTTTCAGGTTACTGTAATGTACTCTGCTGATTAAACCTCGCTATGCGAATGAGTAAACCAAGTGAAATGATGTTGCATTAAACACCTTACAAAAAGAGATTCTCTAAGCTATTGATTTGATACATAAAAAGATAAATGTCAAGAAGTTCTTCTTGAGAAAATTCACTTAAGTGGCCAACTAGAGAAAGTGAAGACTAAATTGGGAGCATCTTCCCTAATCCCAGGAAGAGGTAAGCATAGATGGCACTCCAGAAATCCAACCAATTTCACAATTTCCTTTTAATTTAACTCTTCCTGCCCCAATCCCTTTCATTAAATCTGGGTTCCTAACTCATCTACTCTTTTCCCAGCTTGAAAATCTGGAAAACAGTGAAGTGACTTCGATCCAGAAATCACGCACTTGTCATTAGGTGCAAAAATTTATGTGCTTGAAGACCTCGAAAACACTGAAAGCTTTAAAACAAGAAAGGGATGTGGGCTGGGCAGCTGAAACCAATCATGCAGGAGCTATGGCATCTAAAGTAAATGGTACATCTGAATACTTAGAATGATTCTCAATTATATTAAAGTAGTTTTCATTTTTTCCAATGGCTATGCTACTCCTCCACATCTCTCTCCCAAGGCTCTACTCTTCCATGCTTGCTTGCAGATGATTTCAATTGTTTTCTATTTTCTTAATCTTCTCTATTATCTCTGTTTTTTCTTCCTCATTTCACGATTTTTTTTTTCCTTGCAAGGCACTCAACGCAGCGTCTGATGCTTCTACAAACGCAGGGATTTTTCTTCCTGTCCTTGAAGCGACAGCTTGTCTTCCCTCTGAAGTGTCTTTGTCGGAATGCCTGATAAACTGTTTATTTTTCCTAACAGCTTTCCTTTTTTGCCTGAAAAACAAACATTAACCAAAAAAGTCCTTGTTTCGCTCAAGTGATACTTTTTACGCAATCCCTGGTGCTAGAGCGCCGCCTGCTGAGAAAATGAGGATTAGCAGGTCACACAGCCTTTGGTTCAGCAAAGGATAAAATTATTGGATTGGAGGCCATTTTCTCATCCGATGTACAGATTCTTCAGGAACAACAAGTGTCATATTCTTGAGAGTCCCTCATCTCAATACCCTGCAGAAGTCCCTATACTTATCCCTAACAAAACTACACCACAGTAAAATAAAATCCACCATCTACCAAATACTTAAAATGCCCCGTGTAGAATAGAACTGACAACCAGTGAAGTGAAGCAAGACCTTTCTCTGAACCAAAGATATAGAACCTGTGACCTCATATGGCAGGCTATTTCCCCCATTACAGCGAGCCCAAATACTTCCAATGGACTTTCTTATAATAAACCGAAGTCAGCTTTCTATAATCCTCATAGCTTTTATCTGCAATTCCCAATTCTACTTCTGAGACACCACAAGATTTAATTACTTTTCCACACGTGAGCCCTTTAAATATTGGAAATATCCTACCATATCTACCTAAACATTCAAACTGCTGCTTGCTTTCCATTAAATATAACCCAGGAAAATGTGATTGTGTGTGCAACTTGTTATGGACTAAATGCGTCACTCAAAATTCTATGTTGAAGTTGCGCCCCCCAAGATGATGATATTTGGGGGTGGGGGGCCTTTGGGAGGTAATTAGGTTTAGATGAGGTCATAAGGGTGGAGTCCTCATGATGGGATCAGTGCCCTTTTAAGAAGAGGTGAGAGAGCTTTCTCTCCCCTCCCCGCCGCCTTTCTCTCAATCTTTCCCCTCTCCAGCAAGAAGGCAGAGTCTGCAAGCCATGAAGAGAGCCTTCACCAAAAACCCAACGCTGCTGCACCCTGACCTCAGACTTACTGCCTATAGACTGCAAGAAATAAATTTCTGTTGCCTAAGCAACTCAGTCTATGGTACTTTGTTCTAAAGTGATCCTACTCTACACAGCACTATTATGTCTTGCAACCGTCCATAGCATATTCTATACCCTACAGGTTTTATTTCCTGGTAGTTACACTTTCAAGTGAGCTAACTGGATGTCCCTATTCTATAGTTGAGACACTGAGGCAAAATTTTATACATATACATACACATATACATATACATATATACACACACACACACATATACACACATATACATATATACACATATACGCCACAGCAAGTTTTTGCCACAATAGTTTTTAGAAAAAACTCCTCACCAACTGCTGATTTGCCATCTACACTGAACTCAAAATTCTCATTTTCAGGGCTTCTCTGTTACTCGGACGCATTCATAATACCCGGTTTCTCAAAAACTTACATTTTCAACAGTAGCCTGGGAAATTTTCCCGCTAGTTGGCCCATTTGTGAAAAACACAAACCCCGTGTGGTAGATTGAAAAAATGACCATAAATTCTTTTTCTCCTTGTACCTATGCCCTAGCAATGTCATGCTGTAGTTTCTTCCATCAAGTAGTCTTTTTCTCCACTTGTGGGCTGGCGTTGAGATTTTCTCTTACGGAAATGATACTGTACAAGGTCAGAACCCATGCCTCAGGAGGCTTTGTGTGTTCTTGATTTCACTCTTGGAACCCTGAGTTGCCATGTGAATAAGTCCAAAATATCATGCTAAAGGAAAAGGACAAGTGAGCACCTGGAGATAGGTCTCGTTCATCTGAGCCATCCAAGCTGAATCCATTACAGGCATAACTCAAAGATATTGCAGGTTTGGTTCCAGACCACCTCAATAAAGTGAATAGCACAATAAAGCAAATTAAATAGGTTTTTTTTAGTGTCTCAGTGCGTATAAAAGTTACATTTACCCTACACTATAGTCTAATAAAGTCTGCAATAGCATTACGTCTAAAAAACAATGGACACACCTTAATTTAAAAATATTGCAGGGTGCATGGGTGGCTCAGTCAGTTAAGCGTCCAACTCTTGGTTTTGGCTTGGGTCATGACCTCACAGTTCATGAGTTTGAGCCCCACATCGGGCTCCACACTGACAATGTGGAGCCTGCTTGGAATTTTCTCTCCCTGTCTCTCCGCCCCTCCCTCACTTATGCTCTCTCTCTCTCTCTCTCTCTCTCTCTCTCTCAAAATAAATAAATAAAGTTTAAAAAAATACTTTATTGCTAAAATATGCTACCCATCATCTGAGCTTTCAGCAAGTTGTAATCTTTTTGCTGGTGGTCTTTCCTCCATGTTAATGGCTGCTGACTGATCAGGGTGAGGATTGCCAAAGTTTGGGGTGGCTGTGGCAATTTCTTAAAATAAGAGAACAATGAAGTTTGCCACATCAATTGACTCTTCCTTTCACTTAAACACTTCATTGCCATTGTAGAGTTATTAATTGGCTTAATTTCAATATTGTGTCTCAGGAAACAGGGAGGTCCACAAAGAGGGAGAAAGACAGGGGAATGGCTGGTTGGTGAAGCAGTTAGAACACAGACAATATTTTATCAATTAGGTTCATCCTTATTGTATGGGTGCGGTTCATGGCACCCCAAAACAATTACAATAGTAACATCAAAGATCACTGATCACAGATCACCGTAACAAGCATAATGATGAAAAAATTTGAAATATTGCAAGGATTCCCAAAATGTGACAGAGAGACACAAAGGGAGCAAAAGCTGTTAGACAAATGGCACCAAGAGACCTGCTTGACCGAGGGGTGACACAAACCTTCAATTTGTAAAAAACGCAATATTTGCAAAGTACAATAAAACGAGGTGTGCCTACATAAGCCAGTCAACCCAGACAAACCACCAGCTGACCAGATGCAAGAGTAAACCCAGCCAAGACTAACCAAGCCCACCCTAGACTAGCTCTTCCCAGCTGAGCTTGCCCAAATTAAAGAATAACCTACAGAACCATGAGCTAAATAAATAGCTATGATGCTATATGAAAGCACAACATCACCTACAGTGCACTATAGCCATAAATAATTAACTTGAATCTAATCAAGTCTTTAGAAATAATTTCCAGTTTACAGGAAATAGACGGGATTAAAAAAAAAAAAAAAACAAGCTGACTTCTGTTTGGTGATGAGGCAGGTATAAACAAATAAGCATACACTTATGCTCACTCTACACACATATTAATTTACACTGTTATTTTAGTGTTTTAAGTTGCAGAATGCCCTGAGAACCTTGGGTACACATTTTCCCAGCAGTTCTCCTTACTGTGCCTAAAACCTAAATTAGTCTTTAAAAAAAAAAAAAAAAAAAAAAAAACAGAAATCAAATCATTGTCCCAGCAATGTTCTGTGTTCTGTAAACAGAAGACATAAGGTTGCATTTCAGGGATCCCGAGGAATGCTGAAGTCTAGCCACTTTAGAACCTACGATGAAGAGGGGCAACTGGGTGGCTCAGTCGGTTAAGCATCCAACTCGATTTCAGCTCAGGTCATGATCTCACAATCTCATTGTTTGTAGGCTTGAGCCTCAAGTCGGGCTCGGGCTGACAGAGTGGAGCCTGCTTGGGATTCTCTCTCTCCTCTCTCTCTGCCCCTCTCCCAGCTTGTGCTCTCTCTCTCTCTCAAAATAAAAAAAAACATTAAAGAAAAAAAAAAGCAGCTGTGATGAAGATTTATCTATATGCAGTCTGTGAATTGATCACTTTTCAGTTAAAATTTTTTAGGGCCATTTTAACAGTCTCTGAAACCCAGCCATACAGTCTCTATAACTCACACAGAGTCAGGGAAAGCCATCAGAAGGGCCATTTTTTATCTCAAATTTTCTATTCCCATTGACATAAAGAAGGATTATGATCAACTTCTCTAAGAGGCTGGTAATAAATCAGCCTTGGGGGTTTGAACTAGAAATGCATAAATATGACAGAGGTTTGGGTTCATCTGGTGTCAAGAACAGTTTTGGTGCTTTGAAATTCTTTTTAATATGACATATTTTAAAAACCAAAAACCTATTTTCTGAAGGCTTTTCTCCTTCATTTCTAAATCCAAGTGTATCATCAAGGAAAATGGAATCCATGTGCTGTTGAATGAATGCATTTACACTCCATTCATTACAGTGCAATGACACTGTGTAACACTGACATTCCCTTTTGTAGGACTGACTTCCAAGTTCATATGATTCTGAGGCCAAAATTTCAGAGAACTTTCTTCTCCCAGCCCTCAAAGAGTCCCAGCATTTGTAAACCACACTCATGACTCCTCACTGGAACACCAAGTTTTTAAGAGTTTTTGTCCAAATTTAAAATATTCACATGATGGAAAGATTTCTAGATTGGTTAAACAAGTCATTCTCCTTCCTTTCTTTGTCCTTGATTCTAACTGCTTTGGATAAAGAGGATGAGATGGTTTCTTTATGAAGCAGCAGTCAGCACAATCTTACTGCTGAATTCCAAAGTAAGGAAAGAAAAGGCACACAGTCTGAGTGCAAGGTGCTCCCAGACTCTTCACAAAGCCCTTTTCAAAATATCATCTTCCAGTAATACCGCATCCTCAGACAGCAGATGAAGAACTGATAATGCCACAGCTGGGGTTGGGGGGGGGGGAATGCTAATGTGAACTCAGGTGAATATTTTTACCTCCCTGGGCTTCCAGTGACTTCTCTGGAAAATGGCAGGCTACCCCTACCCCAAAAGGTGTTCTGTGAGCATTTCCTCAATACCACCAGTTTCCCCAGGGTAAGTGTTGCAGTTACTATGACTGCATAACAAAGTTCTCCAAGTGTAAAAGTGTAGAACAATCATTTTATCTTTTTCATAGATTCTGAAGGTCAGGCATTCAGGCAGTGCTTGACTGGACAGTTCTCACTTGGGGGTGGCAGTCAGATATCGACTGAGGCTGCAGAGACCTGGAAGTTCAACGGGGCTAGTTCACTAGCCAGGGCTAGCTAGCTGACACTAGCCATGGCTTGGGAGCTCAGCGGGGTCTGCTGACCACACATGGCCTCTGCATTGTGGCAGTCTCACGGTAACTGTACTTCTTACATAGCAGGTCAAAGCTCCAAATAAATGCAAGTACCCCAGCAACGAAGGTCGAATCTGCGTGGCTTTTTATGACCTAACTTTGGAAGTCACATAAGATCACTTTTATCATATCCTGCTGGTCAAAGCAGTCCCAAGCTTGCCTATATTCACGAAAAAAAAGCCATAGATCCCCATCTCTGAATGGGAAGCATGTCAAGAATTTGAGGATGAGATTCTAAAACCACCACCACAATGACAGATACTCACACAGAGAGAAGCAGACACTATTGCTGCCCTGCCCGTGTCCGAGTTTACCTATAACTACCGAGGACAGTTCCTGTGATTGCCGACAACGACTCACTTCAGGGGCCCAGGCCTCTGTTTCTCAGCCTGAGGGCTTTCTCTGTAATGTGGGAAGAGCTCGGCCCTCAGGGGCAACCAATAATAGAATCAGTGGATAATACTCAACCTCCTCAGCCCTTGGCAGGACAGTTCTGAGGCATGTCAGAGTGGTGCCCAACATGACAAAGCACCACTTGGCCTCAGCAGCAGCCAGCTCATTAACACCTCCAGTACTGGCTTTTCTCCCTTCTCTCTCCAGCTCTTCCTCCCTCACCTCTGCTTCCTCATGTCCAGCACCCAACTTCCTGTCCTCCAGTCTGCTTTTGGGAGGACTCAAACTAAAACACCCATTATATATGTCCTGATGAGAGAAAAGTTGAAAACTGTTGCAGCAGATGACCTCCCCAGTCTAAATTCCTGCTATTGTGATCAATCATTTCATAAGCGTGGGTAACTGGCAAGATCTATGAATGCCCTGAGTGCTCAAAGAAGTCGTAGGGTAAAGCCAAAACTGCCCCAGTAACTGGGTAGGTAACTTTCGTATGTGAATCCTACTTTCCAAATAAAGTACTTCCTATAGCAAAAAAGGAGGTCCCTCCTTGGTCCCTTAAAAGTAGCCATAAAAATCAGTACTGAATGATGGCTTACGGCCTGAAAAGAAATTAAACAAGACTGAAAATAAACACATCCCAGTAAAATCTAAACTTTCATAGCTAGCAAACTTCGGGTAATTGCAATTCCTGTAGGCAAGGGGAAGTTTTATTTTATTGAGGAGTTTTCCTTTATTTTTTAACTTCTCAATCATGCCTCCTGGAAGTATACTACAACCCAGGCCCAAGGTATGCTCTCATATTAGCTTATCAGATGAATCAGTCTTCCCTTGGCTCTCAAGATCTTTTATAATTAGTTTTGCAACATATGCATACAGTGGCTACGGGCAAAGCTCAGAGGAATGAGAAAACTCATTTAGAACAGTTGCCAGAGTTCCAGTGTTTTCTCAAGCTTAGCCAGTTAATTCTACTTCTGGGCGTAACCAAGAATGGGTCCCCAGATCTGTCAGGCTTTTTCTTCAAGTTGGAAATGCCTCGAGAACCAGTCTTCGGTTTCTTTGGAGTGGTCTTTGGATGTCCCACCTGAATGAAAGAAGGGTAGTCCCAGAAATGACGGAAGTCTATCATTTATCAAACACTGTATTAAAGTGGGAGTTTAACTACATATATGCCAACCATCCCCAAACCTTCTTAACTCCCATAGTTTGTCACCAACAAAGGTAGCAAAACTGCATGGGACACAGCAATGCGGTTGTTTTCTTGAAAAAACTCCAGAGACCAAATTATACAATTTCTAACACTGGGCTATTCAGGGGCCTGGTAAACACAGAAACCACAAGGGGGGAGGGAAGGGAAAAGAAGTGGGGGCAGGATGTCTGCTCTAATTCCGTATTCACTCTGCTGTGCTCTGTTTTACAACAATGTCAGCTCTATGGAATAAAACCAAACATGGTTTCTGTGTCTTTAAGGCCCAGGCAACTTGGGCAATGGGTAGGTTGCCATAGCAACTCGTAATTCTACTGTCTACTAAATTGAAAAGCAACAATAGAAAATCCCTAGCAAATAAAGTGGGACACCTCTCAATGATAATTATCTGTTTATCACAGTCTGGTTTTGAGTTCTTAAAACTACAAACACCTAGAATCCTCTGCTATATTTGATTGAAGCGGGGCTAATATTTTCTTTTCTTTTCAAAAGCTCTCAGGCAGAAGAGAAGAAAACAAACAAACAAGTTTCTGAGAGAGTTTAGATGTCAGCCTCATCTATGGGCCCAGAGGAATGCTTGCACTATGCATATACACACATACAAAAGGAGAAAGCAGGATTAAGCAACTCAAAAATCTATAGCAACATGAGGTAGTAAAACCTCAGCCAGTCTTACATCAGACTTCCTTGAAAAAAGGCCTGAGACCATAAGCATGGAGATGTGTGCTTTGCAGATACACACACAAAAAAGTGTTTTAAGATTATAACCCCAATAAAACATCAAAAAGCTCTTCCATCCACAGCCAATTAATTTAAATTTATTGAAAGATTGTTGGGCATCTTGTAAGACACTAAAGCTACAAAAACAAGGAAGACCCAGTCTCTGACCTCTATAAGCTCACAACTGGGGAATGGGGAGAAAGACACGTAAATTATATGGCCAGTTTTCCCAAGTGTTACAGACTGAATTGTATCCTCCAAAGAATCCATATGTTTTAGTCCTAACACGCAGTACCTCAGAATGTAACCATATTTGGAGATATGGTCTTTAAAGAGGTCACTAAATTAAACCAAGGTCATTACGGTCAGCCCTAATCCAATCAGACCGGTGTCCTTATAAGAAGAGGAAATTTGGACACAGACACGTACAGAGGGAACATGATGAGAAGACACAGGGAGAACACAGCCATCTACAAGTCAAGGACAGAAGCCCGGAACAGAGCTTTCTGTCGTGGCCCTCAGAAGGACGCAACCCTGCCAGCGCCTTGATCTCAGATTTCCAGCCTCCAGAACTGTGAGAAGTAAATTTCTGTTGCCTGCCACCTAGTCGGTGGTACTTTGTTCCGGCCGCCCTGGCAAATGATTACCCGAAGCTCTATTCTTCTAGAGTAGTGGTTCTCGATCTTTCAGCTGCATCAGAGCCACCTGGAGGACTTATTAAAACACTACTGGGCCCCACCTCCAGAATTTCTGATCCAGGAGGTGTGGGGAGGGACCCTAGAATCTGCGTTTCTAGTAAGTTCTCAGGTGATGTTGTTGCTGCTGGTCTGAGCACTACCTCTTGAGAAATACTGTTCTAGGGGGTACAAATTGAAGATAGAGGCTGCATATCTGACCCTAACAGACTCAAGTGAAGAGGCCTTTCTCCTTCCTTCCTGAATCTAAAATGGAAAGGATTCCAACCTGAGCTTCACACCCAGGTGCATCACAGGTGAGGCGCCCAGCGGTTACAAAATGACAAAAGTTGCGTCTTATGAAAATCCTGAACTTCAAGACACAGAAGCCCCGTCCACTACTAAAACATAGCCCATGAATGAGTACTGGGCTCTGAAAAATTAGATATCCAATTCTCCCTTCAATGAGAAGTTAGACAGGTATATAAAGGATAGGGGGATTCTCTCCCATCCAGGCAAAGGCAGAAGATTGGGGAGAGTGGACAAAAGTATTTCCCTCTCTTCCCCACCCTACACTATTGGCCCCCTGCCCTAAAGTCACACTTTAGAAGTTCCAAACCTAAAGCTGCGCCCCTCTCCTCAGGCCAAATATGCCCAGAATCTATACCCTGTTCCAGACATTGCCCCAGTACCTGAACTCCCTGCCCAATGACCCTGGGCCTGCTTCCATGCCTGCACAAGGCTCTTTCCTCGGTTCTCCCACAGCCAGACCACATTGCCAGCATGCACAGAATGTGGCCCAAGGGATGGTAAAAGAGAAGGGGTGAACAGAGCTTGGACCAAAGAGCTGGAGTGTCCACGAGCTTGTGTGAAAGGTTCAGCAGGGCACTGATACCTGGGGTGGAAAGAACCCTAGTCTGTGGTATTTACTGAGTTCCATAGTATTAATATTCCCACTGTGGCCAACTTCAAGATACCAATATGAAGTCAACTGGCTCACAAAATTCCTGGGGGGTGGGGGGGGGGAGGGAAGTCCTTCATACTATGGGACAAAACCAGGAGTGGGAAAAGAACAAGGGAAAGCTGGTGGTCTTCATTTGTATTCTTGCCCTGGCCCTGCATATATTAAAGGTAGGCCAATCCCTGTATCAACCAAGATTTGCTCTGATCACCACTGAGAGTGGCCATCAATGCTGAGCTCACAAAGAAGGACCCATTCTCCCTAACATATTCCATTCAGAAGATAATATTGTTGGTTGCCTACCCAAAAGCCATTCCCCAACCACTTGTTCTTTCTGGAAGAGCCTGCTGCTCTCTACAAAGGCTGGAAAATGGTATATACTCGCTTTCCAAGCTCCCTTGTAGCATGAGACATAATCTGGCCAATGGGAGCTCAGAGGTGAAGTTTGTTAGGGCCACCAGAGAAAGGTTTCTCCCTAATAAACAAAAGGAAGGTCTGTCTTCTTCTCTGGACACAGTCCTTCTATGATGCGTAACAGTGGCACCACCTTGCAACCATAAGAGAAAACATTATGCACAAGATGACAAAGAAGGATCAGAAGCGACTGGGTTGGGTTTTTTTTTTTTATTAAATTGTGGTAAAATACATATAACATAGAATTTACCACCTGAACTATTTTTAAGTGTACCAAGTTCAGTAGTGTTTAAGTACAATCACATTATTGTGCAACGAATCTCCAGAACTTTTTCATCTTGCAAAACTAAAACTCTGAAACACACCCCCCCACCACTCCCCTGCCATCCCCAAGAAAGTACCACTCTATTTTCAATGAATGTGACTACTCTAGGTACTTCATATAAGTGGAATCATACAGTATTTGCCTTTTTGTGACTGGCTTATTTCACTTAGCACAAGGTTCATCCATGTTGTAGCAGGTGTCAGAAGTTCCTTCCTTTTTAAGTTTGAATAATATCCCATTGTATGTATCAACCACACGCTTTGCATCCATCAGTGGACTCCAAATGTTGCTTCCAACATTTGGCTATTATGAAAATACTGCTATAACATGGATGTACAGATTTCTCTTCAAGATCCTGCTTTCAATTCTTTTGGGTATATACCCAGAAGTGGAATTGCTGGATTATATGGTAATTTGAATTTTAATTTTTTTAAGGAAGCACCATACTGTTTTCCACAAAACTGTGCCATTTCACATTCCCACCACGAGTGCACAATTATCTCAATTTTTCCACATCTTCACCAACACTTGTTACTTTCTTTTGTGGTTCATTCAATAATGGCCAGTCTAATGGGTATGAGGCGAGCTCCTGGGTTCTTAATAGCATTTGGAGCTACTGAACGAGCCTGGAATTGCCCTGCTCCCAGAGGTTGTATGCAGGAAATAAGTAATAAGTATTCTTACTGTTAAACTCCCTTTTAACTAGCTCTTAAGCTTCTTCTAACTGATGAGCTGCTTTTTCTGTAACACCTCAAGCAGAAAGGATTAAGATTTAATTCTCTGTTTCTCATGCTTCACATTATACTCTGCTTCTTCAGCTCTTGGAACCCAACACAAATTCTACCCCAGGGTCAAGTCATGCTATAGTGCAAGAGCAAATACAAAGGAGTATTCCTAACAGCTTTACTCATAATAACCCAGAACTGGAAAGAACCCAGAAACCCACTGATAGGATAAACTGTGGTACATCCATACAAAGGAATACTATTCAGCAATAAAAAGAATAAAATCATGAGAGATAAATCTCAAACACACTATGCTGAGTGATGAAGCCTTATTATATAAGAGTACATATGGCAATGACACCATTTATATAAAGTTATAGAATACGTTAGGGGTGCCTGGGTGGCTCAGTGGGTTGAGCATCCGACTTGAGCTCAGGTCACGATCTCGCAGTCCCTGAGTTCGAGCCCCACATCGGGCTCTGTGCTGACAGCTTCTGATTCTGTGTCTCCCTCTCTCTCTGCCCCTCCCCCACTCATGCTCGCTCACTCTCTCTCACTCTCTCTCTCTCAAAAATAAAAATAAACATTTAAAAAAAGTTATAGAATAGGTTAATCTAACCTACAGTGGAAAAAAATCAAAACAATAGCTATTGTCTCTGAGGGGTGGGAACTGCCTAGAAAGGGGCATGGGAGAACCTTCTGAGATGATGCTAATTTTCTATATCTCCAGAGAGGTTTTGGGTTACACAGTGAGAATGCATTTGTGCAAATAAAGTGGCAGATATACCCTAAAGACTTGTGCATTTCATTGTCTATAAATTGTATATCAAAAAAAAAACTATAAGTCAATATTTAATTCTACTAAATAATATACAAGATGAAAAATTTAGGGGGAAGTTTATTGAGGACTTTAATTTACTTTGAAATGCATTTTAAGAAATCCCAAGATGGATTGATGGATGGAAAGATAGATAGCTCTGTAATTCACAAGTACAATAAAATGTGAAAGGTGAAATATAGGTGGCAGGTGTTTGGGTGTTCACTATAAAATTCTTTTGATTTTTCCAGCTAAGAGTGTTGGAAAGTGACAATAAGTAGAAGTTCTGGTTTTCTATGGTGAACATTTTCCTGACTACCTTGAGGGCTGGAATAAAATTGAGAGGATCTAGGGGAAGAGACAGAATTATCAACTACAAAAAAAAACTTTATACTCTTTCAGACTTGAACTACAAAGACTTACCTTTTTGTTATGATCAAAAACTGGGAAGTGCTGCGATGCAGGAAAGGTCTCAGCTTGAATAGAAACTTTCACCTAAAAACTCGGGACCTACTAGAGCGCAGCCACTGGGCCAGGGGGTTTCTGACGTTCCTTGTGCTTTGTGCTTTTCTCCAGTTTCAGTTGCCCCTTCCACTGGGCATTGGGAACCCTAGGGGATATGAAATTCCTCGACACTCACCCCCCCCCTTCCCCCAGCACACTTCCTGTTCCTGACATTGAGAGATGACTCTGAGCTAAGGGTATTGTGACCACTGAGCACTGAGGAAGGCATGAGGGAGCAAGGAGTCACACAAGGACCATGGACAGATGGCCAGCAGGGTGCAATGTCACATCAGGTTAAGACAAGTGTGATCTGTCAATCTTTAGCTACAGGAACCATGTTTCTGTGTCTCCCCTCTCCCCTCCCCCCACACGCAATTAATTTTTCACCCTCTGGCTTTCTTTTCTTTTTTAACTCTCTTGTTTATAGATCATTGTGTCACATTGTATGTTAGCCCTGGGAGGGCACAATAGCTAAATTCCCTCACTTTACAGAGGGGAGCTGAACTCAGAAGGTGAACGGATCTTCTCAAGATCACTGAAGAGCAGAACCGCAACCACAAAGGTATCCTCAATCCAGAATAAAGGGTGAGAATATTCAAAACTCAAAGACATGGAATTCCTTGTTATTTTTACTATGAAGGGACATTGACCCGATTATTCCTGTCCTTTGTGATAGATGTACACCTTAAACGATGATAGCATCCACCAGAATACTAAAGACCTTCCTTATACATAGCAGTGTCCCTTAGCTGTAGGGAGAAACATTCCAAGATCCCCAGTGGATGCTTGAAGGTGTGGAAGAACGGAACCCTAGATATATGCCGTGACTTTTCCTGGACATACAAACCGATGACGGAGCTTAATTTATAAATTAGGCGGAGTGAGAGATTAATAACAAAGAACAGTACAACAATATACTATAATAAAAGGTATGTGAACGTGCTCTCTGAAAACACCTCCCTGCACCGTACTCACCCTTCTCCCCGCGAGGACCGACACACAAAAAGCCCACGTGGTGACGTGGCGCGAACGTGGTGGGCGGGCCTTGTGACGTAGCTTTGGGCTCCTACCTCCTTCAGGAGGGTCCCTGGCTTCCGGCGGCGGCTGAGGGCGGGTAATTGAAATCACGGGAAGCTAAACTGCGGGTAAGGGAGAACGACCGCATTCTCGTCTGGGGGCTTGGAAATGGGATGCCGACGTGGTCATCGTTTGTCGCTTGTTTAGCCTCTCCTGAGGAAGTTACTGGAAATCGGTGTCTGAAGGTCGAGGTCACCACGGTCTTAACTGTCAGAGCAGTCCTCCGCGGAGACAGGCCTACATTGGAAACTGCCACCTCACAGCCCTGAGTGGCCCGTGAGGGACGGCACCCCAGACCCTGACCCAGGGAGAACCTCGTCCAGGGCCCTGCTTTCCGCACTCGCTACCCCCCAGGAGACGACTTCCTGCATTTCCTAAGGAAAAACAATGACCTCGCGTCTGCAGAGGACTTCACTGTTTTGCAGCTCACTGTTGACAGCTCGTTTAGTCTTGCAACCACTTGAAGCAGTTTATGCTTCTTACACGTAAGAGAAAAATTCATGTAGGGGCCGGAGGATAACAGTAAACTCCTATTCTGCATCGAATCCTTGATTCAAGAGCTTCCCCTCCACCCACCCCCAAACCCGTGAACGGAAGCGCTGCATGTATATACAGATCAGAGTAGACTTACTAAAACCGCTCTGCCAAGGAGACCCCAAGCCTAGTGCTCCTCTGTTACGCGTGGAACAAACCCTCTGCCCAGACATCTGGGTTTTACATTCCAACTCTTCACTCGGTAGCGGTGTGACCTCGAGCAAATTACTTCCACTCTCTGAGCCGTGGTTTCCTTTATCTAGGGAACACTTACTTCTTGGGCGTTAATAGTGGTAAACATTTAACTACCACTCTGGGGGAAAATACCTTATGAAGGTGTGTGTCTGTATGTATTTATTATTTTTGCTGAATGTATGTATGAATGCCGTGTGTACATATGTAGTATTAATTTTACAACTTATAAAATGTACAACTCTTTACCCTAAGTTCCATATAACCAATTAATCTTTCACAGAATGCATTCCATTATTTTTGCTGAAGTTGCAACTGACAAGTACAGTTCTGACATGAATGGTGAGATTTTAAGTGTATTCGTGAAACAACAATGAAACAAAAATTATGTCAGAACTTGATTGGTTTACCAATGATGCGAACAACTTCTTTGCTGAATCAGGTAATAGTTTTCAAATACTGGACCATTTTGTCAATTTTCTATTTGCAATGTTTAATGGCTACGGGCATGGGGCACTTGTAAGTGTAATTTGTATTCACTTTCTCCATCACTTTCCTAAATCTAGACAATCAAAAAAATAAATAAATAAAATAAATCAAGCTCTGATTCATAGCATTTGGAGCTTTCCATCGTATAAATAATCCTACCACAGCCAATTTTGAGCTACCAATGTGCCATCACTTAGGCAGTTGGGTAGAGATATGCAGGCACATGCCATTATAAAGTATTGCGGCCATATCCATAAAAATAAAGGTACTGAGCCTCAAAAGCATAAATAACAGTAAAACGTAAAATAATTAGGAAGTGAAGAGTTCTGAGTATTATCTTCTCCAATAAAACTCAATTGCAAGCTTATACAATGGCTGTTTCTAACAACCAGCTCTGTAAATTCCTGGAAGTGTAACAGTGAGACCTCAAGGGACCTTATAAGCTGACCCCAGCACACCATGGCTGGAACAGCATTTGCTGGCAATTACTACTTCAGATGCTATGATTGGTGGCCATTTGCTCCATGTGTGCACAATTTCCACAACACTGTCTGGATTAGTGCCCTGGGTTTTCAAGAAACTCATTTTGCATTTGGATTTTTTAAAAATTCCTGAGACATACATGTTCAGTAAACGTGTTTAAGTAATGAATAACTACACCATCAGTTTATTCCTCAAAAGTCTTGTTGGATAAAACAGCTTAGAAAGAGAGCAGCCTAACTGTAGAGAACAAAAAGACGATCAAGGGAGCATGAAAGGGTAGGTGCTTTCCACTCTGGAAACTACCTGAGTTGCATTTAACTGCAGAACCTGAACAGGAAATGAAATGGCTATTGGGGGCGGGGGAAATAAATGAAAATTTACAAGCAAAGCGACAAAGTACTGGGGCAGGAGGACTAAGGATAAGGAGAATTGAGAGAAAAATGAAACAGAACTTACCTTAGAGACTTGTTAGAAAATCATATTCAATTCTCTGGACACCAGTAGGAAAACAGAAAAAAACATTTAAAAACACCATTTTTGTCCCAGGTATTTGAGTCTTATTTAAACCACTGATCTCATCCTCTTTAGTAATTTATATTAAAATGTAGGGGAAATGCTAATTTTGAGAACATCTTTCCGTTCTTACGTGCCCCCGTAGAAAACATTCTGGAGAGGTGAGTTCCTCTGAGACTGCCCTTATGATTCCTCCACCAACTTTGACATTGTGAAGAGCAACTCTGATGTGGCTACTGGAACAGAGGCCATAGTTGTTGCTAAACCTTTATTTAGACAGACCAAGAATTAAGAAAAGCAAATGTGACAAATTTTAACGGGCCCAAGTGAATGTGAAAACTAAAACCAGATCCATGAATTGGCTGTCTTTACTCATTTACTCACATGCAACACTTCCAACATTCAAAAGGAATTTAGTCTATTGTTTTCCATCAGCCACACATTTATTTATTATTATTTTTAATTTATTTTTGAGACAGAGAGAGATAGAGCATGAACGGGGGAGGGGCAGAGAGAGAGGGAGACACAGAACCGGAAGCAGGCTTCAGGCTCTGAGCCATCAGTCCAGAGCCCGACGTGGGGCTCGAACTCAAGGACCGTGAGATCGTGACCTGAGCTGAAGTCAGACGCTTAACCGACTGAGCCACCCAGGCGCCCCCAGCCATACATTTATTTAGAGCTGTTTCTTGTACTGTGCAAAAAAGAGGGCAAATTACAAATCTGTACAATAATCCACAGAATGTGATCAATATCCTTATCAACACCCAAAGTGGGTTAACAAGGTTTTTTTCTCCTGAAATCACACCTTCCAAGGAGTCCCAACAAGTGCTCAACACATAAAAAAAGGTCAGGAGGAGCCTACTTGGCAGAGGAAGTTTGGAAAAAACTGCATCCCACACCAACACTTCCTCAAAAAACTCACGATACACACTTGCTCATTAGAGAACAGGACTGACAAAGACATCTCATTAACCTTGTTAACCCAGCGTTTCCAAGTTTATTTAATCAATGAGCCCATTTCTCCCACCTAATATCAATTAACATCCATAGAAAAGTAGTGGATATTGCTGGTCTGGAAAACAACTGCAGGGAGTGATTTCAGTAACTGCCTCAACTTTGCCAGCATGGCTACACACCCTAGGAAAGGGGTAGTGGTCTTGCTGAGGCACTCTATCCCATTCACGGCCAAGGCTGAGTCTTGGCTAGATCAGGCACCCCTTTCCTCTCTACCATCTCCGTCTAAGAAAGATTACCTTACCAGATACAGCAAACTACTATTCATCTGGCATTATAGAAAACAGCAACAATCTTTGCTGGACTCTCTAAACAAACTAAAATCTTTTATTATTTTTTTTTTTAATGTTTATTTTTTGTGGGGGGGAGGAGCAGAGAGAGAGAGGGAGAGACAGAATCCCAAGCAGGCTCTCTACTGTCAGCACAGAGCCCAATGCAGGGCTTGAACCCATGAACCGTGACATCCTGACCTGAGCCAAAATCATCAAGAGTCAGACTCTTAACTGACTGAGCCACCTAGGCACCCCTAAAATCTTTTAAAAAGAGCCCTGCATATATATGTTCCCCTATGCTGAATCAGAAATTTAGGTAAGACATCCTGCTGTGCTCAGGGGAAAGTAGTAAAGTTAAATTAGAGTCTTACAAAAACATCAAGACAGAAAGATACCAAAACCACAGTTGGTTAGAAATAATATTTATTATCCCCTCCCCCCATGTACAGATTACTTTTCAGAAACATGAAGATATTACCCATGTCCTCATCAATAACAGTTTGTAGAAAATAAACGTAATTCATATCTTGACAATATATTTCTATCATTTTTAAAACAATAGCCATTTTTCCACGTTAGTTCAAGAATAGCTTCAAGTTTTACATTTTGAATCAAATCAAGACAATCTTTGTTTATAGGTGATTTCCTGACAGATCCCATCCCCCCAACCCCTAAAAAAAATTCTATATCCTAAGTGATAAACTCTTCTTGTACATTCAGCAAACTTTATATTGGAAAAAGAAAAAGAATAATTGAGATAGGTATTTACTCTCGTGCACAGTAATAAATCTAGCTGAGCTTCTACACCTTGCTTTGCAATGATGTTTACATAAAATAAATCATTTCTTATCAAGTTACAATGGTAATTTCTTGAAATGCAGATACAAAAGCTATACACTTAATCCACTGAAATTGCCTTCTAGTTTTATCTGTAATTAAACCATCGCCGTGAAGGAAAAGCTTCAACTCAAGAAGATGTTTCCCCTTTCCCTCAGCTATTTCTCTCTGAAAAGCTTGAATCCTCTCTCAGATCATGTAAAGAGATACATTAAAAGCACAGAGAAAAAAAAAAAAAAAAAAACGTTTTAGCTTGCTGACATAATGCCCTTAAGTTTGCTGACATAATGCCCACATTTGAAGTTTAAAATGTAAAATCAGAGTTAAAGCATCACTTAATTCATACAGTACATTATCAATTAATCGCCAGTGTCCCACCGACTCAGAAGTTTCCCAAACTGGTTGTCTTCTCCACATGTAGTAAGTTTATAACCAATGACTCAATCAAAGAATGTGCTTATAATAGGCTGCTGGTTTAATTTTAGAAGTTTTAATACTGGGCTATTTTCAAATACAGAGATGCTACAAGTGGCATATGAACTATTAATTTTGTTTCCCATTACCTACAGGAAGAATTTGTTCAAATAAAATTTTACAAGACAAAATGCAAACCTACATACCTATATATAGATGTATACATGTATATATTGAACCTAACTAAAGTTTTATAAGCAATACTAACATACTTCTCGTTACACATTCCTAAAGACAGTAATTGTTTTGAAGATAACATGTTATATAAAGAGGATTATGCAAAAGGCAAAAATTAAGAATAAACATGATCTTTGAGGTTTTCAGGATTACTTCAAAAAGCCATTTCTATCCCCCATAGAAGAAAACTATGCATTTATCATAGGAAAAAAATTATAAAAAGATAATGCTATCGTGTAAATAATTCACAAAAACTATACTGTATATCCCATAAAAGTCTTACCAATGTAAGGTAAATCACAATTATGGTTTATATTGTATTACAGACATCACCATCACCTTTCCTCTTTAATAATGAGAGGATTTAACTTCTTTTTTTAACTTACTTAACAAGTGCCACAGAAATTCAAGTCCCAGTAGCAACAAGTTAAACAAGATTACAAAATAAGGCATTCTGCTCACATGTCATTAAAGTAACAGGCTGAGTATAGTAAAGCAGGCTCTTTCCATTCTTGAAGTTTTATATAATCCCAAAATTATAGAAGGCAATCTTTTCCAAAAAATTCCAATTAATTGTAATTTTCCAGGGAAACAGAAAGACACATAAAATCCTCAACTTTGGCTATTTCTCCCACTGCCATCAACAGAGGCTGATTTTCTCTATTTAATAAAGCCCAATATTAGAAATGTGGATGAAATGTCTCTGTACCATTTCTAAGCCTGTAGGTCACACACTAAATGATTTTTTTTTCAAATTCTAGATTAAATCTAATCTAATCTGACAAAATCCCTGTAGTGTCACTTAGGAAAAAAAAAAAAATAGTGGACTCAGAACACACTTGCGCACACATGCATACACACACACGCACAGCCAACATATTAAACAGTTTTCTTAAACATTGATTGGTTCTCCAAAAAGGATCAAAATATTTTTCATCAAGCTGCAGCATGTGTTTAAGGGGCATTGTAACCTTTTTTAGTACAAGGTAAGAATCTGAATGAACTTTTAAACAACTAGTACCCTGAACTAAAGATCTTACCAAAGATGAACTCTAAAACACATTATTTTTTGAAATTTAGACCCCCTTGCCTATTGTACTTTTACATTAAATGCTGCTTAAATAAAAATAGAGCATAAATTCAATATTCTACTGTCTAAACATTTAAAGCAATGGTTATGTCATCAACAGGTAAAACGCACCTAACTTGAGTCTTTGACACCTCTTGTTTTAAGTTTATTGAATGATAAAGTTCTTCACAGTTTAAAATATTGTGAAGAAATGTGTTTATGTATAACTATGTTCACAGAGATATTATGTACACATACTATGTATCTGATGTACCCATAAACTTTGAATATGTGTGTGCCAAGAGGATACCCACACATATGCAGGAACCCTGAATAATAGGTTGGCGTGGACTGTGAAATGATTTCTCAGAAATGCTTAGAAATAAGAAAAGAGTATTATTATGAAAATTATAATAACAAAAATGTTACCTTATTTACATAGTGCCTATCTCCCAAGAGGTAAATATGCTTTATAGACATTTTTTAGTATCTGTGAGGTGGGACACTGAGAGCACGATCAATTTTCATTTTCCACAACCAACAAACCTGCCCAGGATCATACACTTTAACAGTGGTAGTAGAGCAAAATACACACATGGAGATCACCCAACTTGCAGTGTCTCCAATTACCAGATCCAATGGCTTGTGGTGAAATCAAGTTTTCGTCATAGAAACAAAATTTCTACCACAAAAGGTTAATTTTTAAGTCCTCATATACTTGTGATTGTGCGTTATATTTATACCACAGGGAGATCAAAATGATTTTTGGTTTTGGCAGATGAAAAGTCTAACATTCAGTGTGACTATAATTCAGTGTAACTTCTCCAGTTTAAGTGCGACACAGCTGATTGGTCTATAGGGGAAATGCGGTCAATGTCTAACCATGGCTGGAGAAACCTCAATCCAAACAGC
Organism: Panthera leo; assembly: GCF_018350215.1. Classification (NCBI taxonomy): domain Eukaryota; kingdom Metazoa; phylum Chordata; class Mammalia; order Carnivora; family Felidae; genus Panthera; species Panthera leo. Next base: position 140,015,680 of record NC_056687.1, on the reverse strand, counting down.
TACCGCATGATTACAGAGACAGCCTACAATCTTGTATTGTCTTAAAGGTCTTTTCTATCTCCACATATGGTATACACATATAAATAAGCATATTAGCACAAAATGTACAGTTAGCATGAGTCAGTTCATGTTTAAATTAACAAAGGCCTTAGGGGTGAACTTTAAAGGCCAAGAGCTCCTCAGAGTGCATGTTGTTTAAAGATCGAAGATCTGGCAACTTTAGAAGAAGTTTTGTAAAAATAGAGGCCTCGTTTGGATGGTTTTTCATTATTAAGGTCCTTAGTGCACGGATGAGAGTTTCCTGCAAAGCCTCAACAGAGTTGACATTTTCTATTCCAGATCGATCTAATAGTAAGGAAGAGAGAGACATGAATGAGAGGACATGTTATTAACATTATCAATTAAGAGAAAACATTAACTAGAAATATAATTCTTGCTCATCAATCTCATTAATGAATTTAAAACAAGGTTTTATACATTGGAACAAAGGCAAAAAAAAATATTTGACAAAATTTTATAAATCCCAATGGCAAATTTTTGTATCAGTTGATTATATTATAAAGATGTATATCACACAGTATACTTGATAAATCAAAACTCTTTAGTGCTTAGTATTTTGTTCACAAAACTAAAGGTTCTGATTTTTACAATTAGATGCCATCTGCTAATTTCAACTGCTTCTCATTGAGAAAATAAAATGAATCATGTAGTTTACAAATATAATTTTACTTCATTTGGAATATATCCACATTTGTATGTTACCACGTGTGGCAAGCAACCTCTAAAACAGCCACCAATGATTTCCTCATCCTGGTATCCGTGCCCTTGTGTATCCCTTTCCCCTTGAGTGGGCTAGATTTACTGATTCACTACTAACGAATAAAATATTCGATTACAAAAACAAAAAAACAAAAAAAAACACTTGACTTCCATCTTTAGCATACTTTTGCTCACTTACTCTGAGAAAAGCCAGATGCCACGTTGTGAACTGCCTATGGAAGTGGCCCCGGTGCTAAGGAACTGATGGTGGTCTCTAGCCAACAGCCAGCAAAGAACTGAGGCACTCAGTCCAACATCTTGCAAGGAAATGTATCCTGCCAACAACCACATGAATAAGCCTAGAAGCAGCAGATCCTTACCTAGTTGAGCCTTCATAGTTGACCACAGCCCTGCTCCAAGTCTGACTACAATCTCCTAAGAAACCTTGAGCCAGAGGCACCCATCAAAGCCGCACCATATTCCTAACCCTCAGAAACTGTGAGATAAAAAGCCACTAAGTTTTAAGGTAATTTGTTAGTGGTAATAGATAACTAATATACTATGCAACTTTATTACCTAATTATAACCTAAGCATTCACTTTCATTTAGCATACTGTATTTTTTTTTTATTTTTAAGGTTTATTCATTTTTCAGAGACAGACAGAGCGTGAGGTGGGGAGGGGCAGAGAGAGAGGGAGACACAGTATCTGAACCAGGCTCCAGGCTCTGAGCTGTCAGCACAGAGCCCAACACGGGGCTCAAACTCACAGACTGTGAGATCATGACCTGAGCTGAAGTCGGACACTTAACCACCCAGGCACCGCTTAGTATACTGTATTTATTAAGCTCATCATAGAAAGTGTTAATTAATGATTTAGTATAAACCAACAATAAAGGAAAGTATCTTAAAATTAGCCAAACCTATGTTGTTTGCCCATAGGCTTTTTTTTCATCATCAAGGGCTATTTCTTCCCTTTACAATAGGAGGCAGTAATGCACAAGAAATATTCAATGGCCCCCAGTACAGGAAGTTGTAATTAATAAGACATTGCCATGGAAGCAAAATTCTCTGGCCATTCACACCCTTTTATTCATTTTTCTATAAGGATATTGAAGCTTTGCATTGTAACTGGGAGTTAAAAAAGCCACCTGCAATGCAAACACTTGGAACAAAGACTAAAATTTCATAGTAAGGGGGAAAAATGTTTGATTAACTCTAAATGCAGAAAAAATGATGAAAATAGGTTTATCTTACATTTAAGAAAATTTGGATTATTCTTCAACTGTGTGCCAATTCTTATGGAAAAAGACCTGTGAACATTTGACTTTGGTCATAAAATCATACGGGCCATCTTTGCAAAACTACTTAAAGCCTTCAGTAATGCTTCCAAGAATCTCCCTTGCCTTTAATATTCAAGTAATTGTTTTCTTTTTTTTTTTTAACGTTTTATTTATTTTTGAGACAGAGAGAGACAGAGCATGAACGGGGGAGGGGCAGAGAGAGAGGGAGACACAGAATCGGAAGCAGGCTCCAGGCTCTGAGCCATCAGCCCAGAGCCCGATGCGGGGCTCGAACTCACGGACCGTGAGATCGTGACCTGAGCTGAAGTCGGACGCTTAACCGACTGAGCCACCCAGGCGCCCCTCAAGTAATTGTTTTCTTCAGCATCCTTGCAATTTATTAATTCCCTCACCAAACACTTACTGAATGTGTGTGGCTACTGTAACAGGTGCTAGGTAATTAGCAGTGAACATAAACCAAAATTCCTTCCTTTAGAGAGCCCTTATTATAAGCAGAATACCTGGTTTACATCATATCGTCAGTAATTTACAATACCAACAACCGGTTAAGAATGACAGCCCCACAAACAAAATAATCTAAATAGGCAAAGAAAGAAACACACAGGCAATGAAGATATTTGCATTAGAAGTCCTTCAGTGAGTATTTTGTGTTGGGATGACCTACGCACTTCTACACAACTCAGAGCTTGAGGGAAGGGATTCCTATAACTAAAAATGTAAAGTGTATTAAATTTTTCTAAAATCTCAATTTCTAAAACCATGGTTTCATGATTTCAAGGCCAAATAACCTATCTCCAAATCTAGCTGGATCATAAACAATAATGCTCTAGAAATTGTAACAATAGAATGTACAGATTGAAATGGAAATTTCTCTTCTAAATGATTTACTAAATGCTACACTACTTGTATAGTTTAATTCATGCTACATCTGTGCTCTACTTTCTTAGCTGGTTCTTCATCCCTCTCCGAAGCCTGTGCTCCTCACCTAATTTCTCTTCATATTCACTTCCTACAAGATGGAAGTTAAATTCCTTCCACAGACAACTGAAATCTATTTCTAGATGAACTGTGGTCTCACAGTTATATGCCCATCCCTCATCTTCAACTGCAAGTGACTGCTGCCATTTCACACAATCTCAAGAAAATTTTACCTTTCAGTTATAATTCCCTTTTTCTCCGTGGTATCAAGAGTTTTCCAACCTCACAGGCAAGTATCATGTTTGAGATTTCTCTCTCCCTTAGCAGCTAGAGCTATTCTGTTAACAAGTAATACAACAGAAAGGCTTTGAAGCTTCAGAGACTTAATAGGAGTTCAAATGCATGCTCAGCCAATTTTTAAAAATGCACAACCTTGGGCAAATTATTTAACCTCTCTGTGTCCTGGCTCACATCAGAGGTCTGTTGTGAGGATAAAATTATATAATGAGATCTAGAAACTAACTAGCATTTCTTCTGACAACCAAAACAAAACCCAGATGGCAAGTGTAGGTTCCAAGAAAAACAAAAAGTGATTTTAAATATAATGCAAACTATAATGTTGCCTTATTCTAAGCAATTTAATAATGAATATATATATAATCCATTTGTTATCTGATACTTGGAACATTCTCCCCTTGGGTGGCACAGGTTTAGGGCAAGATTTACATTGCCTTGTCTACAATTTCAACCCCACTGTGTGAGTACTGTGAGCACTATTTACATAATCATAATACTGTAAATGTAGAATTTTTGCTTTTCAATATTTAGAATTATCCGATAAAGGACAGAAACTAATCACACCTATAGAACAGAATGTAAATATTTTCATTCTTGACAATGTAAAAGAAATGGTATAGCAAAAGAAGCCAGGATATAGAGTAAAAGGATACTGTGTCCCTGTCTAAGGAAAAGATTCTACCTAAACTATCTGAGAGATTTATGTAAAACGGAAAGATCAAAGAATGTGAGCATATTAAAATTTTAAATCAAACTATAAGAATAAAACTTATAAAAAGTAAGAAGATACTTTAATCAGTTGTATCCACTCAATAAAAAGTCCAACTCTACACAGTATTTAGAGTTGGGTCGGCAACTATCAGAAAAATTAAAAAGAAAGACGGTTAGAAATCTCTGGAGAGTTCTCTGGAGAGTAGGCTGGGAGAAGGAAGACTTTTTATTTTCTGGTCTAAATACTGCTTTAAAAATAACAATAGTCCTTTTTTAGGTGGTAAAGATATAAGTCTTCAGTGAACACTATCATATGTTTAAGTGAAAGCAACATACTTTTAAAAAATATATGAAATTACATGTGCATATGTGTTGTTTGTGTACCTTCTTCATATATACAGACATAACAAAAATAAGAATGCATTATATTCTTCTATAATCAGTCTTTTTGACTTAGTATGTCAAACATTTTTTTATGTACCATAAATCAATAAGCAGGAAATGGTAAATGGATGGACAATTGAATAGATAGAGACACCCCCCCCCCCAATGTTGATAGTGATCTTTTTTGGTAATGATATTATCTTTATTTTCATCTTAATATTGTCTACTTTTGCAAAGAGCTAACAGCATCGAGCGTGCTTGGGATTCCCTCTCTCCTTTCTCTCTGCCTTTCCCCTGTGTGCTGTCTCTCCCAAATAAATAAATTTTAAAAATTAAAAAAAAAAAAAAAAAAAGCTTAATTAAAAAGAATCATGTTCTTGGTAGAAAATATAAATGAAGTAGCACAATTCCTGGCATAGAGCTCCCCTCATTCCCCTCACATCATTTCTTCCTTTGAACCATCTCTGGGACACAGTCCCTCCTTCTCCACCTCCACTACCACACCTATTTCAGGAGAGTTCACTCCAGTGCCTCATACCTGAAGTGATTTCAACAGCCTCTCAACCCGACGCTCCAGCTCTAATGACTCACTTATCTAATCTACCCAAGATAAAAATGTAGACCTAATGTTAAACCATCACTCTGTTCATGCCTGATCACTCCCCTACACTCACTTTCCACTGTCCCATATTTCTTCTCATGGTGGTCATTCCATAACCTGGTGTTCCTCTAACTCACAAGCCTTCGGTCCCTTTCCTCCTTGATGTACATAACGTATCAGGCTTCAGCCACCTGCCCCTGCCCTATCTTGTGCTCTCCCAAACTGCTCCCTCACTTTTTTGCTGGGAAAACCTAATAACCCATCTTTCAAACTTCAGCTCCACTTCCATCTTCCCCACAAAGTTTGCTCAGGTAATTTCATCTTCCTTCCTATAACTCCTACTTACCTCAGTCAGAACCACACGGCTTAGTACCATAAGCTTTTTGTGTCAGTCTTATCTCTCCAAATGGAACATAAATGCTTAGAAAGCAAGCTTGTGTCTTAATGCTTGTTCTGTCTCCCCTAGCACATAAGGCATATTTATCAGATAAAGAAACAAGCATGGATTACTTTAGTTTCACAATAATAGGTTTATTAATCTGATGTCAACTCAAACCATTAATAATTACTTCTCAAGAGACTGTGAAATGGTAGGTAAAGTGCAAGAGACATTAATTACAAGGTTACTAAGAAAATAGGTATCCCTTATTAACATAGTACTTTCACACTATCCCATATCATAAATGCATTTTTAGCTACCCAGGTAGAGCTGATCAGAAAAGGTAGCCACGTTATGCTTCCAAATGGCATAAATCTTTATTTATACCTCTGATGTATAGGCCCTTTAAGATATACAAAGAACTTACTCTCCTTAGGAGTTACTGATATACAGGTTAGCTTCATAAACAGGGATCATAACCCTCATAGTGCCTGACAGAATGGCTTTTACACAGTAGGAAGCAAATGGGAAACTTACAGTTAACTCCTATCAAAATACTTTAAAATTCTCAACAAATGTTTTAAAATAGTCAGTGGATACCAAAAAATGGCTGGTACTTACACATCTCCAGGAAAGTCATTGTGTATCAATTTCCCATTTGCTATTATCTTAATAGCTATTATCGAAATTGAAATACTTCGGTCAGAAATAACTATAATATAAATGCAGGGTTGCAGGGAAATTGGAAATCAGCAATGACTCATATAAACAAACATTAAATGTTAGGAACTCAAAAATCTTGATCACTCATTCAAATAGTAACTAAGTACCTATTCTATGCCAGACTCCAGGCTGGTTCACATGGTACAATCCCTTGCTTTCACAGGATGAGGAAACCAAGACCCAAAAGAATAGAATTATTTATGCAATCACAGAGAAAATTCAGTGGCAAAGCAGGGTAAAAGCCTACTCATAATTCATGAGTTTTTGTTACAAACCACACTAATATATCTTGCTACTTTTAACATTTTCAAGTAACACATATTTTGATTAAAACATAGATTCCTATCAGAAAAACCTACTAATCTAAAAATTAAATCCACAAAAATAACAGTTTAGACTTGCAAAACAGTTACAAAAAGCTAAAGACTAAGACTTGTGGTAAATGTGAGGCCTCAATCTAAACATCATTTTATTACTATATAGCACTTTTGACTTCTAATGTCATGATTAAAAAATTAATTATGCAAAAATAATAGATTCACACAGTAAACGTCTTAAGTCCCTCCTGCCTTCTATAGAGCTTGCTGGAATGTAGTTCCACCTTCTCCCCACTAGGTCACTGTATTCTAGGTGTGGCACAATTTTGAACCAGCTTGCTTACCTGCAGATACCAGGACAACAGCTGTAAACAAACTCATCTCTTCATCACTAAGTTGGAGGGCATTTAGCTTCTCACTAAATTCAAACATAGAGTTTAGCAGATCCCCTGCTCCCATTGAGTGTAAATCATCGACACTATATTTCTTTCCACTTAAAAAGGTGACAGTACGCTCCTTTGCATCAAATAATGATGCAAACCGTACCATTAAAACCTGGAAAAAGAAAAAGACTTAAGTGTATTTGAAGGAGTACTAAGAAGTAATTCAGTATTCAAGTCAGTTAAGAAACATCCTACATATGGGGTGCCTGGGTGGCTCAGTTGGTTAAGCATCCATCTTCGGCTCAGGTCATGATCTCACAGTTCGTGGGTTCGAAGCCCACATCAGGCCCTGTGCTGACAGCTCAGAGCCCGGAGCCTGCTTTGGATTCTGTGTCTCCCTCTCTCTCTGCCCCTCCCCAGCTCGCACTCTGTCTCTCTCTCTCAGAAATAAACAAACGTTAAAAAAAAAATTTTTTTTTAATGAAAAAAACAGCCTACATATAAAAGAAGATTGTAAAAGAAAAACTTAGCTTATTTTTACCCAAAACCATTTCCTTAAGGCAAATTCTCTACCAAAGCAATAAATATCCGAAGAAGCACATCAAAAAAATTCCAGCCACTAGTGGCAAAACACTTCAGTCCTGTGATAATCTGAAACTCTATTAATAAAAATTCTGAAATGCAAATACAAAATTAAAGTAGGCAATAATGCCAAGAAATCTGAAACTGGGCCTTGGCCAAAGGCATTAAACTTTTTAAACTACCAAGTATATCACATGGTACCTAAATCATAAGTAAAAAGAACAATATTTTAATGCAACACTTGGGGACATCAAAACACCAAATGCAGCCAAGGCAAATGTAGCAGATACACTCTAATTAGACTATTTCAAGAAACCATAACCCAAAGAGACAATACACAAAACTATAACAGAAGTGTTCCAGACACCAAGTCGTAATTCAAACCCAAAACAAATCAGTCAACAACTACTTACCTACAGCACTCCCTCCCCTATAGTAAATGGTGGCATCTATGCCACATACTTCTCTCAAAACCAGAGGGATACTGAACAAATACCTCCCCTTTGCAAATCCCCCAAAGACCTGTTTTACTCAAGACAATCCAAAAGAGAATGAACCTTTTATGAAGATGGCTCTAATTCTATTTTTTTAAGTTTTTATTTATTTACTTTGAAAGAGAGAGCAAACAAGCAGGGGAGGGGCAGAGGGAAAGGGGGAGAGAGAGAATCCTAAGCAGGCTTTGCACCATCAGCACGGAGACCAACGTGGTGGGGCTCAAACCCACGAACCGTGAGATCATGACCTGAGCCAAAACCAAGAGTCAGGTGTTTAAGCCACTAAGCCACCCAAGCGCCCCAAGACAGCTCTAACTCTAGAATACAGCAATCCCAAAACAAAATCACAAGGTGGAAAGAACACTAGTCTTGGAGTCTGGGATCTGTGTTCTGGTCCTGTGTTAGGAATTTATTGGTAATCCAAGAAAAATCTCTTCACCTCTCTGAGCCATAGTCACCTAACCTCAAAAATGAGTAAACTGAACTTCATCACTGACATCCCTCTAAGATTCAGAGTTTAAATCTTAACTCTAATGTTTTCCAAAAATCCTAACCTAATGGTTTTCCTTTTAAACTATACCATAGCTATTTTATTAATGAGTATGCTCCTCCATTCCAGTCCAGGTGCCCCAGAAAATAGGACCTAAGGCAAAAGTTTATGTGGGGTGTGCACTACCCCATGTGAAAAGAGAACTGAGGAAAAAGGAAGTAAGACTAGGAAGGAAAGAGAGAAAATATCAGAGGATGTATTACTGAGCTGGCCACCACTCAATATCATTAACAACTGACAGCTCAGTCTTATGGGACCAGCAGGGAAGAGACAAAATATATCCCCTGGGTCTCTTACCCACTAATTAGATTCAGCCCACTAGACACCACCTTCCCACCCACCACTCTACATTTTGGAGTAATGCTTAGGGAAGCTCTGAGGAAGTCCTGAGGCTCTTCACACCTCAGCAGCACTGGGAAAGCCCTGAGGAAGACAGGTCAGGGGCATCTAACTCAGCACAAAGAAAGGCACTCTGTCCTACTCCAGTTGGCAACAGTGGCTGCCCCGCGCCTGGGCAGAATACATCACAGCAAGAGAAACTGGAGTAGAAAAAGTAGCCACAGATTCTCGATGAGGCGGAGAGGGTATGAAATAGCACATAAGACATGTTTCACCTATCCCCCAAATATTCTACGATCTCCTAAAAGAGAAAAACCACATCCTATTTACTCCTTGTATTCTGTGCTGAAACACCGGGCTAGGCCCGGAGTAGGTATCTAGTAACACTCTGCAGAACCTGCCTGCAGTCCACGCCTGAAAGTAATACTGGATGAAGTCTGTATTCCGGGAATACAGAGCAGTTTTATCTCAAGTCCTAAGAAACTCTGTATTTATCTCATCTCTTCCCAAGATCCTGAGATTGTTATTCTTTTGTTGGCACCTTCAGCCTCTAAACTATAAATACTTATTTAGAAAAGAATGAAAATGTCCATGAGAATAAAATACCACCTACACCCTACATCGATATTCCAGATAAATAAACCTACCTCAAAAGTCCCAGCCTTTAAAAGGTTGACCTGGTCATGCTGAGAGAGATCTCTGAATCCAGGAATACGCTTTGCGAACTCCACAACTTCTTTCACTGCTGGGGTGAAGCTCATTGAAAATTCCTCCCAGATTTCATGCCCAGATTTATGAGGATCCACATATGGAGACTTACTCATTGGACAAACCTAGTATGCACAAAACAGGAAACTTCTTCAATTGTGAGAGGTGGTAAAGAAACTTCAAAAGTAGCATCTCAATCTTTGGAAACCCCAATGTGAAAAGAACTCTCAGACACAGGTGCTATCTACGAATATTAACATTTTCTCTTCTTGCTACTTGCCTTATGTGAGAAAGCCTCATGGCAACCTGGTTTAAGTAGCAATTAACTTACCATAAAAGAGGCAGCCTAAGCTATTTCAAAAAACCTGTTGCACAGGTTTAAAACTTTATTTTGTAACACTGCTGCCACCTTATGCTGGTTTTATGATTTTCAAACAAATTCACACATACTTGATTGTCAATCCTATTCATTAGTGATAGCAGATAATATAATTACCATTTCTTAGATGAGGAAATGAGACTCTAAGCGGTTTAATGATTTATCCGAATACAGCTAGAAGTCACAGGCCTAGAACCCAAGCCCGACATTTACTTAATATTTCAAACTCACTTTTTTCTAAATCACACAATTACAATGTTATAATTTCAAAGAAGGGAAAATAGTGAGATGCCTCACTTTTTTAAAAAGGTCATTGACCATTTATTTCATAAACACTGGTATGACTACTGGCCCCCACTTGTTCGACTAGAAAACAATGATGAGAGATACAAAGGGCACCTTCTAAATAAGGATTGGTGAGGAAAAACTGGGAAGCCAAAGAGAAGAACACTAAAAAGATTATGATGGGAATGCAAGCTAGTGCAGCCATTCTGGAAAACAGTATGGAGATTCCTCAAAAAACTAAAAATAGAACTACCCTACGACCCAGCAATTGCACTACTAGGCATTTATCCAAGGGATACAGGTGTGCTGTTTCGAAGGGACACATGCACCCCCATGTTTATAGCAGCACTATCAACAATAGCCAAAGTATGCAAAGAGCCCAAATGTCCATCGATGGATGAATGGATAAAGAAGATGTGGTATATATATACAACGGAGTATTACTCGGCAATCAAAAAGAATGAAATCTTGCCATTTGCAACTATGTGGATGGAACTGGAGGATATTATGCTAAGTGAAGTTAGTCAGAGAAAGACAAAAATCATATGACTTCACTCATATGAGGACTTTAAGAGACAAAACAGATGAACATAAGGGAAGGGAAACAAAAATAATATAAAAACAGGGAGGGGGACCAAACAGAAGAGACTCATAGAGAACAAACTGAGGGTTATGGGAGGGGTTGTGGGAGGGGGGACGGGCTAAACAGGTAAAGGGCACTAAGGAATCTACTGAAATCATTGTTGCACTATATGGTAACTAATTTGGACGTAAATTTAAAAAAATAAAACAAGGTAAACTTTAAAAAATAGGAAAAAAATAAATAAAATAAAAAGATTATGAAATTCATTGCATACTCTATTAGTAAAATCAGCCTTTAAATTTTTGCAAAATCCATAGGCAATCCAGGAATGGGATGATTCTATAACCATGGAGAACACCACAAAATTAGAACCTAAATGCTTACAGATGTTTCCCTCCTAAGGCAGCCCGTAAGTCTAATAAAACATAAGGTCACTTTTAAGATCCATGGAATCAAATAACTGCAAGTGACAAGAAAATTCTAACAAAAGAATTGGGGTAGAGTCAGCTATTTTGAAAATGAAAAAAGAAGACTTTAATTACCTGGATAGAAAATACCAAGCCTATATCAAAGGACCTAATGGTTTAAACTGGAAATGGTGTGGTACTTCTGTTTTTGATGAAATTTTGGCTGAATATAAATACTGTACTTTCATGTAAACTGTTGTATTTTATTAAAATTAAAAAAAACTTGAATTTTATAAATAACATTAAATCATCTCCTAAATAACACTAACTCATTTCCTAAGATAAAGTCTGAGAAAATCCACAGAAACCAGTGTATTAAATTAAAATATTCCTAAATTTTCAAACAGTAAAACACCTATCCATGTCCTTTACTCAAAACTTTTTGTACTATAATGGTTAAAGAAAACTTCTTCCATAAAAATCAAAGGATTACTGGGGCACCTAGATGGCTCAGTCGGTTAAGTGTCCGACTTCAGCTCAGGTCATGATCTTGCGGTTTGTGAGTTTGAGCCCCACATCGGGCTCCGTGCAGCTCAGAGCCTAGAGCCTGCTTTGAATTCTTTGTCTCCTTCTCTCTCTCTCCACCCCTCCCCTGCTCATGCTCTGTCTCTCTCTCTCTCTCAAAAATGAATAAACTTAGAAGAAAAAAAATTTTTTGAATAAAAAAAAAAAAAATGAAATCAAAGGATTACTAACTTTAGCAAGCTAAATTGATCTGCCCTTTGAGAAAATCCCAAAGCTAGTAGGGTAGTGATTAATCAGAATACTTAAATTTTGAAAGGTATTTCTAAGAATTAAAGGAACAATTCTAAGGGCACCTGGGTGGCTCAGTCGGTTGAGCTTCTGACTTTGGCTCAGGTCATGATCTTGAGATCCGGGAGTTCGAGCCTGGAGTTAGGCTCTGTGCTGACAGCTCGGAGCCTGAAGCCTGCTTTGGATTCTGTGTCTCCCTCTCTCTCTGCCCCACCCCTACTCACACTCTGTCTCTCTCTCTCTCTGTCTCTCTCTCTCTCTCTCTCAAAAATAAATAAACATTAAAAATTAAAAAAAAAAAGGGCCAATTCTACATGACCCACAGTTTACATAAAATCCTAATCCCAATCCTCATATCAATCAAATCACATGCCTGTACCTAGTTCTGTGTGAAATTAGGTCATTCAACAAATGATGTTTATTAGAACTATTTGAACTAAAATACTACACAAAATTGATTGTATAAATCTCAGGTTCTCTGACACCACCTCTGCCCCTCAAGTTGATATATTCCCCCCAAAATAAAAGAAAACCTTCAAAGCTTTCCTTGATGCAAATAGGGCAAAAAAACAAACAAACAAACAAACAAACAGATTTCACTATACCAGATGCATTCTCCCTCCAGTGTTGCACAGGTAACTATTCTTGTTCTCATTCTGAGAAAATCCATCTATCGAAACTCTATCGCATACTCGTTGAGTATAAGCATTGGAGAAGTTCATACAATGTCCATTTGCAATACAAATGGCATGCCCGTTTGGGTAATGCATTATGTTCCTCCCTTTGTACTGTCCATTGAGGTGCTGTTGGCTCTCACTACATGGAAAATGACTGCTAAGCCCACTGCCACAATGGTCATGATTTAAATTATATTGCTCCATGCTCTTGGGAATCCGTTCTCTCTGAGGCTGCATGGTGTCTGCTGAGTTTTCTCGCTGCTCTTGATTATACATAAAGGTATCCTTGTGCGCTCTGGTCACCATGCCAATCACTTCATCCTTTGCAAAATCAGAAGAGGGAGAAGAGCTTTTGATGTTTTCTTGTTCCAGCTGGGGCTTGGGTCGCAGCTGTTCCTGGGCTGGTAAGGCTGTCTGTTCATGATGTTCTAATGTATCATTCTGCAAATGACCACTGAACTGGCTGTTCATCATGGTCTTCATCGCACTTTGCATTTCAATTAGCATCCTCTGTTTTTCGCGCTTAGGAATACGACCAAACCGAACAGCTATTGAAGAAAAAAATATTTAAGGTCTATATTCTAAATAAGACCTGTTTATACAAAAGAATAGCACAAAACTGTCTCTAATAGCTATGGCCTCTAGTGATACAAGTAAAGAGTATCTGTATGTCTCTGGCCCAAATTATTCTAAACTTGCTGGTTATGTTTTTGATACACCATAAGAAATAGAGGGGAAATTTTTTCCATTTTTCTCCCAAAACAAAGCTAAGAGAAGATCTATTAGGTCCTGGGTATTTTATAAGCAATCTAAGAAATCTGAAATTAACTAATGAAAATCACATTGAAGCAGTCAGCATTACTACACAGCACCTATTAATAAGGCTGAAGGCTCTGTTTTTAAGAAGGCACATGGCATTCAGCTACCCACAGACATTAATGTTAATGAAACCTAGTAGGTACAAGCATTCCTTGAACACCTGACCTTTGTCAATTCATTCTGTAACCCTATTCTCAAGACCCAACTATTAAATGGTTTGTTCTCCTTTTCCAGCTTCTTAAAAAAGAAAATCTTTTAAAAAAAATTTTTTTAATTAAAAAAACACAATCAAGAGAAAGGCAGTTATTGAAAACTTGGACTTTAATTGAAATCAATAAAATAAATAAAAATTAAATAATGCATCCTCCATCATTTTAGAGGTGAGTCTTAAAATGTGTCGTGTCTCCAACATTCCTATCCCTGAGGAGTAGAACAGAAAAGCTTTCTAGTCTAATATTTATACAGAGATAATAAAAATCCAATATATCCACCCGGCAAGAAAGCCTTCCTAATCTAATTGTAGCCTCTGACATTATTGCTATAGTGGACAGTTTTATCATGTTCAACGCTCTACCTCTACTCCCTCCTTCACAAATGATTGCCATTTTTATTCTTTTGAGGAAATCACAATATCCACCAACTTTGCATTAATATTTCCAGTAATATAAAAAAAATTTTTAGGCAAATTAAATCCAAAACATCAATTGCTAAAATCCATTACTCACGAAGCTCCTTATTACAAACAGTATTTGTGTAATGTATTAGAGTAACCTAAGGGATTGCTTAAGTGACCCTTCCCTAGATAAATATCAGGTTCATTCTTTGCAATTCTTAATTAATCCTACTAAACTAGTCCCTGGGAAAACCTCATACTCTTCTATTATGTTACTTAGAACTGAATGAGACTATCCAAACGTGATTTCCCTAAGCATAAGAGTCAAATTTCCCAGTGATGTCATCCACAGAAAATACTAATAGTCCTGCAAATTAACTTTTATTTTTTATGGGAATGGATCATGCCAGAATTTAGCAACCACCTCCACTCCAGACCCTACTGTTTCTTTCAATTTTCCATCTCCTTTCAATATATTTAGACCTGTCCCTAAAAGCACATTATCATCTTAGGGCTGAGAAAAGTCATAGAGCTAATTCACATAGGAGAAATGGGTTCCTCAGAAATGCTAAAAAATCAAGGAGAAAGAGCCAAGGATTCCTATACCAAGAAAAACGAATTCTTTTTTAGGAAAAAAGTATTCAAACTGTATACAAAAAAGTCTTTTATAAGAAGCCCCAAAAAGAGAGCCAAAAGCTGTTTCCAGGGTGATAATGCTAAAATTTGACTTTAATGAATTTGGCATCTTACAAGGTATCAAAATGTGTTTTTCTAAAATCTGCTTCACTCTAAGCACAAGAAGGCCACTGGTAACTGGCCTACAGGTCTGGTTTATGCTGAGGAGTAAAAAGCCTAGCTCCATATGTTTTAAGAAGAGCACTCATTAAAGTGGGAACATACCATCTCTCGACATTCCAACAGACAGACACTTCTTGAAGCGACACTGCTGACATCTGTTTCTATTCATTCTCATTATAGAACAGTTTTCATTCTTCAGGCACTTCTTGTACTGGATGTTTTGCTGAATGCTTCTCCGAAAGAAACCCTAGGAACAAAGGAGATGTATTCATTCATTTAAAAACATCCAGATGGGCTCCTTGTACGCACACCCCCTCACAACTAACAAGTATTTCACTAGCTACCTGGGAAATAATTTGCGCTTAGAACAGAGGGGTATAGAACACTGACACACAGAATTTAACTGGATTCTTACTGGTATTAGTAAGCACCTATGCCTACTAGCCCAATAAAACTCTTCTGCTCCTTCCCTTTGGAGAATCTTGGAGCTTGCCAAGCACCTCTTTACTACACTTTATGCTGTTACCAGCCCCTGCCACAAACCACATTTTCCAGCCCAAACTTTAATTACATACAAATCCCAAAACTCTTAAAACATGAATGACTGATTTTTAAAGAGTTGACAGAGAAACGTGTTCCACAGGTGTAATTCCCTCACTAGAACCAAGGATTACTTAGTAGAGCTGGGTCTTTCCTGGATCATTACCTGATGACACCAGCAAAGTCTACTTACAAGTGCCAGATATTTCTGGCAACTTGTTAGCAATAGGTAAGTGTGACACCACACCACCCACAGAGCAACTAATGATCCAAGGAAAGACCGTTCCCAGCTATATGGCTACAAATAACTATCTTTACTACACAAACAGTTTAAGCACATGCTCTGTGATAGGTCTTCCAAGATCTCCAGCTTCGTGTTCCAGGAAGAACAGAAAAGTCAAGAACACAATTACCAAGATTTTAAATTGCAGTTTCCTTGAGTATCATAATTAACCACACATTTCATGAATCTGTTAGTAATTTTGAAATACAACATTTTTACACTTTATTACTTCAATATTATACTTGGATACCAGAATATCTGAACTAGACAAATCTCTAAAAGGGTGTGGAACAATTATGTGTATTTATCAAAGATACACAGACTCATTTGCTTGTACGTTTTGTTTCTCTAGCCGTAAAGTGAGAACAATGACTGCTCTACAATTATTTCACATTGTTATAAAAATTTTAAAAAGAGTAAAACAGTATTTACAGAATGTTTAAAGCAGTGGAAAAATGCTACTTCTATATAAAATACTGACTAGTCTTGTGAAATGACCCAGCCATTAAGGGCTACCAAACTCACAATTCATTCAGAGCCACGCTAGAAAATATATCTTCTTCCATCACGTATATTCATTATCTTGCTCACCCATCATATCTTGCCAAATTGGATTCTTGCTTCTGGCAAGAGCAAATGTCTTGGTCATATTAATTTTTGATACTCAGGAGAAAGAACTGGGCCAGATTTTCAAAAAAGAGGGAAAGATTCCCTGGATATAAGTAGGAGGTACAAACTATCTCACTTGGAATTAGCAGACACTCTAACCAAGAAATATTCACTTGAACTTAAAAATGAGGTTTCCCAAGTAATCAATTTATATTCAAGATTCTTTTAGTCATTTGGCATTACTTCTCAAGATACCACATTTTTACAAGTATTGTAGGAGTTATTCTCAATTGCTAATATCGGACCTATCAGAATGTCATCATATTTGAGGAGACCTATTCAAAGCTTGGTTTAAACTCAGTTCCAACAAGCAGTGCCTTGTCTGTTTTGCTCCCTATTTCCCCACCACCTGGAACAGTGCCTGATGCATTAGAGAATACACAATTTGTGTACTCGGTTTCATAACCTAACTAAGTGAAAGAACAAATTTATTTGGATCAAAATCCTAAAGAAAAAAGAAATACTTTTACTGCTGAATATATTTTTCAAAACAAGTTATGTTCATATACTACCTAAAATGCTTAAAACTGTAAGAGTAGCTGCTGACTTCTCTCATCATCCCAGGTTATCAACTGTGGAAACTGACAAGCCTAACTCCAATTTCTTTATTCCCAGAATCAGTAGCTTACCTTACAGCCTTCACAAGCATGAACTCCATAGTGGAATCCTGATGCCACATCCCCACAGACTTTACACAGTAGAACCATGCCACTAAATTCTAAGACACAAACAGATATAAAAGTATAAAGCTGGAAGAAAAACTTCAACCGTTTGCTTTCTTTCCAACTGATTCCAGTTTATTTTATTCAATTTGTAAGTACTTTAAAAAGATGCAAAATCTACTTTTATAATGCAAAAATATCTTTACACTAAATTACCAAAAGAAATCTTAGTGTTCTTTTAAATCACAGTTTATGGGGGGCACCTAGCTCAGTCGGTTAAGCATCCCACTCTTGGTTTCAGCTCAGGTCATGATCTCACAGTTCATGAGATGGAGCCCCGTGTCAGCTTCTGCCTCTGATAGTGTGGAGCCTGCTTAGGATTCTCTCTCCTCTCCTCTCTGCCCCCCCCCACTCGCTCTATCTCAAAATAAATAAATAAAATTTAAATAAAACACAATTTATGGGACTGCCAGAAATATCTGAGAGCTAGTTTTTTCCTTTCCTGATGATTTTAAGCATACACTGAAATTTTGTTAAGGGTAGAGTTACTTTTACACCATATATGCAACCAGAACTAAAAACAATTCTCCTCAGTAAGAATTAAAAAGTCATACAAAAAGTCAATTAGCAGAAGGTGCGAACAGATGTCTCCACAGGCTGCTGTACAATACTAAGTTCGATTCACCTTACAGGCACCATTCCTCCCCTGTATCAGCCAGTCTTACCTCCACACTCACTCAGGGGTCCAAATTCCACCACTCATTTGGTTATCCCAATGCTGCTTTGTTTTCTAATTCCAAATGTTCCTAGCTCCAACTTCATGAAAGCAAACCCCTTCCTACAACAAGTTAAGTACTCTGTTCTAGAAACCGGATTCAGTACCAAGAGTCCAGAAGAAAGGCAACTGTGAAAATGTGGTAAAAGGAGCTACCCTTGAGGAAACACAGGCAGAGTGCATAACCACGTACCTTGTTCTGTGTCAAGAACGAATTATGACAGCCCTAGGCCGTAACGTTTAAAATCATCACTGATTTCTTCTCTAACTACTAAACTATGATTACCCAAAAGAGGGTGAAATTACACTCAAATGAAAAACTGATCAAATAAGCCCCACCTGCAATTAATGGCACCAACCCTTGAAAACTAAAGTAACTTACTTGTCACTCCACTGTGACTCTTTGTCATCCCCGGTGCACTCGACTTGGTTGTTTTCATAGAACAATCTATTCGATCATTCTTCAGGATGCCTTCAATACTGGAGAGATCACCATTTTTGGGATTTCCGTTGTTATCAGAATTAGAGCTATTCGGAGAAGATGGGACAGAAGAGGAGGAGGACTGGAAACTGTTCTCAGAACCCTCACTGTGACAAGAGGCAGGGCTAGAGGCTGAGCTGGAAGAACTGATATAGGCAATCACACCTCCTAGAAAAAGACGGGAGAATTCAGATTAATTAGATACACAATATGTTTTCTCCTTTTTGAAATCTGAACAGTAAAATCACTAACCTTAGAAACAGGTTGCTGACTAAATGTCAGCTGACCCAAAAAGGAGAAAGTAACTTATTTCCTTATTACCTATTATTAATTCTTCCTGCTTCCACAAAGTTCAAAGAACGTATCACTTCCACGGATTCAAAAAATGAAAAGGCTCTCACTGGCTTAGTTATTCTGAACACAGAAAGATCTGAACCTAAAGCTTTTCATTTTCCAGTTTTTTTTCTAAAAGGAATGAAAAACCTTCCTGAGTGACTACACAGGTTAGAGTGAACAATCTGTTTCATCCATGAAGAAATCTATTTCTGGTCCTCTCTTTGCCTCCTTCATTATACCTTTGTGTGACACAACCCTAGAAACGATGACTTCAGCATTTGCCTCCCCCAGCACTTGGCTAAAACATAGGTTAACCAAAAACAGATGTAATACTTGGAACTCCAGATAATTTATGTCAAAATGGGAAACTTTTCATCCTTTTGCTACCAGAATCTTTGTTTTGATGCTGAAGACTTCTACCACTAGCCACTGATCACCAGTTCCACGCTGTCCCTTCTCCACCTGTTTCTGCCACTAGATTTGCAGACACACTTACCTGTAAACAGCTCTTAAGGAATCCAGACTCGCCACTTGTTCTTCTGACTCGCTACTTACAATAAATGTTAAAGAGGCTGAAAGAATGCATGCTATAAGAGAATAACATTAAGGCTGATGCTAATTCTCTCTCCACAGAGCTACTCTCAAAATACCATTCACAACTTCACCAATATAACCTCCACAACCCCTGTGAAAACTGGCCTTGCCCGCTTAGAGACTGTAAACCTCCCACGTTAAGAAATAAGATTTAAAATTCTTTTTAGGGTATAATTTCAAACATCTTCCTTCAAAGATGCAAAGTGCTGCAAGAGTAATCTCATAGCCAAATATATTATTTTTCCAAGTCACAGGCCAAACAACTAATTCTTATCTCTTCTGCCGAGATCTGTGGTTTCTTTTCCTCTTTCCTCTATCATCAACAAACATTTGTGGGCTTTTTCATTATGATATAAAGGTAAAATTATCTCTTCTATCACTGTCTTGAACTCTTAAACAAACCTACTGTTTACCTGTTTCCATCTCTTTCTCACCTAGACCATAAGCACCTAGGTGCAGGTACACAGTGTCTCTTAATTCTCTATACATGCTTTACAGGTAATAAGCCTGCCATAGATATTTTTAAGACCTACTTCTCTGCCTTTCTGAAGCCCACATTTAATAACATGGACAGATCCCAAACAGCATAAAGCATTACTAGGAAGTCATAAGCAAAACAAGGCATTTCTGACAACAATCTAACTATACAGAGTAATAAGTGGAGAGTTCTACACATTACCTAAGTAACAACTGCAATTTAAGTACTCACTCTGAAATAAAAACCTTCTCTGAGATGTGATTCCCCCATCTTTTTATTTTTAGATAACAGCCACACTTTATAAGTCAAAACACACACACACACACACACACACACACACACACACACACAATATGCTGAGGCCAAACCAATTCCAAAGACAAAGACATTTCCATTTACAGAAAATTTAAAAATGGGCAGAGGAATATTGAGTCACTTTTAGTCTGTCGTGTTGAAATAAGGTACCAGACGTGTAGTTAAGTACCAATTAAACATATCCAGAATGGGAAGCTCCTGAGAAGTAAAGCAAAACCATTACTCTTAGGGATTTTGGTCACAACCCAAAAGAGAAGTTAAAATGGTACCTACTATGCCAGGAAAAACAGAAGAGTTTACTATACACAAATGCAACTAAATGTACTTGAATTTTAAAGACAAAAATATAAATAATGTGGAGAATTCCATCCACTTTTCCATTCACTAAGCACATGCCTGCCATGAGTCTTGAAGTTGGAGGAGTGACTGTTCTTTCTAGACTAACCCACCTCCCAGATGTTCTCTTGGCATGTGCTTATCTTTCCAGAGTGAAACCAGAGCTTTATGATTACTATTAGAGCTGCAATGTGTTCCCCACCTATAAACCAGTCATTCTCAAAGTGTGATCCCTGGATGAAGGGCTTCAGCATCACCTACAAATCTGTTAGAAATCCAAGTTCTCATGTCCCACTCCAGATCTACTCGATCAGAAACTTTAATCACCCTCTTGGTGATACTGATACACAATAAAGCTGTTACACAGTAAAACTGGGACTGTCACAAGCCAATGTCTTTACCTGTGCTCAGTGGAAGAAAATACAACCAAGGGTAATCTTAGTAAGAGAAATTTCATCTACTGCTAATTTTGAAAGCTCCTAAGAAACCAAATATAAAGGAGGAAAGCTTCCTAACTCTGAGTTTATTCTCATAAACTCATATGTAAAATATGTATCATCAGAACAACCTGGTGCTTTTTCAAAACACATGTTTCCAAGGCCCTGCAGAAACTAGAGAAGACCCCTCAGGAATGAGCATTTTTAATTTTTAACAAGTTCCCTAGGTAATTTGTTTCAATGTTGAAGTTTAGGAATAGCTACGATCACTGAATTAAAGCACAAATTGGTTCATAGTTTTTAAAGTTGATGTTTTCATTGACATAACTGCCTAAATACCCTTAATACATTGTGAATCCAGAGAGAAACAATTTTAACTTGGAAAGCTAGCAAACGTCGTATTACTGGGTAAAACCATGTTTTCATAAAACTTTAGAAGTTCATATCCGAAATTCCAAGTGTTAGCAAACTGCTACTTTTTTCACGTGTGTACACCCAGAATTGAATCCAAAGGAAAATATTAGTCTTCAATAAATTCCCAGAGGAAGGTCTCAAAGCTATTTGTCTTATTTAAAGTACTACCACTTTAGGTGGTAAATTCACTTACATCTAAAAATGATGCAAGATGAGAAACTAATAGTTTTCCTTAAAGTAAGACTTTCTTGGGGCCAGCATTTGAGAGAGCCTTGTATGTTCACAAGGTCTTCTGATTACCTCACCTTAGAAATAAATTTGCAGAAATCAGAGCTATCCCTAATGGCTGGGCAATGGAAGGTATTAAAGCACTGACTGGGAAGGTATTGTTATTAACTACACAAAATGCACCTTCCTTTCAAAACCTCCAAAATCAAACCTAAGAAAAATTACTGAGCTAGTATCGATCCAGTTAATATCCAATTCCTATCTTTTTTTTTTTTTAATTTTTTTTAACGTTTATTTATTTTTGAGACAGAGAGAGGCAGAGCATGAACAGGGGAGGGGCAGAGAGAGAGGGAGACACAGAATCTGAAACAGGCTCCAGGCTCTGAGCTGTCAGCACAGAGCCCGACGCGGGGCTCAAACTCACGGACTGTGAGATCATGACCTGAGCCGAAGTCGGACACTTAACTGACCGAGCCACCCAGGCGCCCCTATCCAATTCCTATCTTTAGGGAGTTTAACAATCATTTACAACAAGCATTTGTGCCAGGCACCGTGGTATCAAAGATGACCCATCTAGAAGCAGCTACATTCTCCTAGCAAGACCTTCGACACTGATTTAGCTGTCTTAGCATCTACTCTTGCTACCAGACACCAACCTACTGTCCAGATGGTTAGTAACCCAAATGGGTTACATTTTAATTTCCAAGAGAGTAATACTAATCTAATACTTCCTCAGCCTAACGAAGGGAAGTGAAAACTACAAGTCACAAAGTACCTACCAAATGCCAAGAATAAAATGACACAATTTCATGTCACATTTCAACCTCACAAGAATTAACTTCCATTATCCCATTTTTCACATGAGGAACTTAGAACTCAGAAAGGTGTAATATAAATACAGCTGCTAAGTGGCAGAGCCAGGAGTAGAGACCCAGGCCAGAATACAGACTATCATTTCTTACTGTGAAGACCTGGGCAAGCAAGTCACTTTCGTTGTCTCTAAATCTGAGTTACCTTCTATATAAATGGGCATATCTGCCAGCTTTATTACAAGATTAAAATGAAGTGTAGTGTTCATACAAGGTGATTATTAAAGTGGTTTTTACACATAAGGTTTTTGATGATAATGCAAGAAAGGTAAAATCCCCGAACCAGCAAGTCCCAACACTTCCAGAAACAGGCAGAATGTACTTCTTAGATGCCTCAAGCTAAAATTAGCTGAGACAGTCTTCTCTATTTTTAGCTGGGGAAAAAAAAAAAAAAAAAAAATCCCTGGAGCTGAGCCAGGTTCCCAGGCAAGGGCTTACCCAGTGGTCAACTTCAGACAAGCTAGAAGTCAATATCTAATTTTATACTGCTGGGAAGCACTTACTGTTGGCCATATATTGGGGTTTTCTTACCCCAATTCTAGGCTTGCCCATCACCAAAACCCTCCCACTCCCACTGCCCACCATCCTGGAAAGTATGCTTGGGTTCAACTCCTGACTGTGCCTTGTGACTTAGAATGAAACCATCAAGAAGTTTTAGTTTTCTCATTTTAAAAGTAGGTTACTAACAATTTCTACTCACAGGATGGTAAAATAGATCTAATTGAAGCACTAAACTTCCCATTGTGTCCTGAGTGTCAGGGCTCCAGAGAACAGCATGGGCCCTTCCCTAAAAAGCCCTGTAGACCAACTGAAGAAAGAGCTGTGTTAACCATTCATTCCAGTGCAATGTGAGAGCACTGTTTCATATAAATAACTGTGAACCACTGAGGATCACACAAGAGTACCACAGAAGGCAAAGATCAAGAGGGGCAAACAAAGCTAGGGGACAATAAGTAGGGTCTTGAATTTTCCACCAGCGATGACCCTCTACCATTACAAACCAAGTGGATCCATCTCCTTCACCCCCAAGAGGACAGGACCACCAAGTTGTGCATATACCATCAAATGCTATGTGGACTTAAACCTAATAAGGCATAAAGTAGCTTGTGCTCCCCAAGTGGACTTTCTGGATTCAAAATCTGGCTCCATCACTTGCCTGGATAAGTTAATTAACTACAATCGACCTAGCCCTTCATCTTCAAATGGTGACAACAGTACCTTCATAAAATTAACATGAGGTGTCAAAGTAGTAACATATGTAAAGGACTTGGCACATAGTATGTACTTGACATTTACTGGTGATTATTATTTTACCATCATACTGAAGAGTTCAATCAGAAGTGTTCAAAGAAAACTAACCCTCCCTACCCTTTCTTCTTTCCTTTAATTCTGAATGTGGTATATGGACCCAGTGGTTTCCCTGTAGGTTATTTCTACACTACCTTCAGAATCCCTTAACTCCGTTGACTAGTCAAGCAACCTCCTACTTCCGAGTCTTCCCATGATCTTGATTTTTCTCTCTCCAAGTGACTTCTTTCCCCTTACCTCTCTCTGACATTTTCTTTCTAACTTAGGAGAAATACAGATTTGTAAAAACAAGAATGAACCATGTGGGAATGTTTTCCTAATTCTTAAAATGTGAGCTACAGCCAAGGTTATGAAGTTTGTGCAGTGAGTTATTTAAACCTGGTATACTCACTCAGGATCTGTGACAAAAACGTATGGAGTCAATTTCTGCCACTTCACTATTTCCCATCTACATTAGTCACAGATAAGACAGAGACACAATATGTTATGAATTATAGGACAGTTAGATGAAATGGTCACTAGTTGAACGTGTATTGTACTGATACGATCATGTCAAAAAGGGATGGGTCAAAGGTGTGCCACACAGCACTCGATTTGGCTCAGCCCTGGTCAACATTTACAACCTGAAGGAAGTTAAAGGGAAAACTTATCAATTCTCCCTCTCACAGATATATGGCAGAAATTGTTAGTATACTGGATAATACCTTGAGAAAGGCTGAACATGAAGCCAAAAGGAACAAGAGAAAATAAGGTCACTGCAAATTCCTCAACTTCAGGTCAATTATCTGCACAACGGAGGAAACCTAGCTTCAAAACAGTTCGCGTGAAAAGGTTCTAGTTTACTGCAAGGTTACTGTGAGTCAGCAAAGCGAATAAGCCACAAAAGCTCAGCCTGCCAGAGAATTCATTTGCAGCAGAATCCAAAACTCGGAACTTGGTAACGTTCCAACCGTTTCCGCAGGAGGCTATTCACTACTGGGTACTACAGCCCAAAGGGCAACAAGGATGATGATCAAAACAACACAGAGCAAGGACCAAGTAATGAGAACTGAAAATGGAGGGAGTGGGGTGGTATGTTGACTGGGGTGGTTGGTATGTTCAACAGTCACCCAAAGGAAGTTTTATTATTTGTAGCTCTGAAAGGCAAGATTCAAATCAGTGATACTGTTCCAGGAAGGTTCAAACCAGACAAAAACTTTCTAGTCACCTGAGCGAGCCCACCTTATGAGGCTGCAAAGCTGGAAAAATTCATTCAGGCTAAAGGCTGGCTTAAAATAAATTCAATCTGGTAGTTTCTAAATTCTTATCAAGCAAACGCTGAATTCCATTGAGTTACCCAATTTTTTAAAAAATATCCTCAAAAGGTAAGCAGACTCAGAGGTAATTAAAACACAGAAAACACTTTATTTCTACTGTTGGTGGAAAACTCAAAACACGTTGGTCTTCGAGGCATGGGTTTTAGCGCACATAATAACTTAAAAAATATAAACTGGCTTCTTCTGTAACCTCACCGGCTTCAGGCGTGAGGGTCATCATTGAGGGCAGACACAAGGCCAGAAGGGAATACGGTATTGTTCTCTGGCATTGTAACAGGAAATGTAACCAAAATACTGATAAAGCCAAATTCTGCTTCTCAGGTTCAACAAAGGTCGGCAACCAATGGGTTTAAAAAAATTAACTGAAATAAACAATGACCAGCCTTTCATAAAGTCTGGGACTCACTTAGGATCACCTGAGTCATCCTGACCCTACGTGATCTGAATGATAAGCTATGGGTGTGATCTATAGGCTCCCAGCCCTAGGGGATCTTCGAGACATTTTTATGACTTAGGGTGTGTAAGACAGGTCACGTCCTAGAGCAAACCATTTTTCTTGGAAATAGTGAAGCAGCAGCACAAGGGCGAGTGCCGTTCCAAGCGCACGGCGTTGCTCGACATCGAAGCACCTCGGAGCTCCTTTAAGGCGTCTCGCGTTGGGAAGCACGAAGCCTTCCCCGAGGAACCTTTCTCGGCCAACGGTGCGCCCTGACCCCGCACTTCGTCCTTAGCATCCGCAAGGTCTGCTGCGGGTGCGTCTGCCCGGCCCCGGCTCCGCGCGTCGGGGTCACCTCCCCGACGCGAAAGCGGCAGCGGGGGCACTGCGGCGTCCGCGCCCGCCTCGGGACCGCCCGGGCGCGAGGTTCACCGCACGCGCACGCGCGGCCTCCTCCGCAGTGTGCAACCCCGCGGGGGAGGAGGGAATCGCGGCCACGTCACAGCCCGGAGGGTTCCAAGGGGGCGGGGCCTCCCGGAAGGCTGCGGCACTCCCCGCCGGCGCGCGCGCGCACCCGCCCCCACGTGTCCCTGCGGCCCCGGGGAATGTGGGTCACCGAGCCGAGCGGCCTCACGTGTCCCCGCCCGCCGCCGCCGCCTCAGCGCCCATTATGTAATGCCGCGTCACGCGCCCGCCCAGCCAACCGGCGCCCGCGCGCCGCCGAACGTAAACACAGCGCGCACGTGGCTCGCGCGGCCGGGCCATGTGAGGGGGGGGCCGGGCCGGCGCCGCCGGGCCGCGCTGCGGCGTTGCAGGGAGCTAGGAGGGCGGCCGTGGAGCGGCCCCGGGGGCGACGCGGGAACCGGGCGCGAGCCAGTACGCACCGCGCAGCAGCCCACCCTACCAGCCCTGGGGCCGCCCCCTGCCGCCGTCCCCCGAAGTGCCCCAGCGGGCTCCGATCGCCCCTTCCGCCGTGCCCCCAACCTCCGCAGTCCTGCTCTTACCCGCATTCACCTCCATGGTGCCCTCCGGGAGGGGACAGAAGCTGCCCGCTTCCCGCAGAGGTGGCAGCGCCGCCTCCGCCTCAGCGCCGCGCCGCCCCGGGCTGGAGGCAGCGGTGGTCGCGGAGCCCCCTCATGGGCAGGGCGGTCGGGACGCCCGGAACCCGGGCCCCGCGGCCGGAGAGCGGGCTGCAGTGAGAAAGGGCGGCGGCGGCCGGCGAGCGGCGCTCCTCGCGGAGTCCCTGACAACAAAAGCGGCGGCGCGGCGGCTTCCTGCAGCCAGCGCACCGCGGCGGCGAGGGCGGCTGACGGGGAGGGCAGCTGCGACCATGTGACCCGCGCACACACCCCCTCCCTCCGCCCGCCCCTCTGCCGGCCGCAGCGGCGACTCCGCCCCCTCGCTGCCGTCTGCTCTCGCCTTCCCTCGTTTCTCGCTTCTTTCCTTCGTCCCCCTACCCCCCTTCCCCATTTCCCTCCCCAGATCCTTTCTCTTCTTTCCCCTCTTCCCTCTCCTCCAGGCTGACCTTCCCGCCACGGATTGGGAGCACCCCCCCCGTTACGTCCCCCTCCTAACCCCCCACATGACACTTCGGGTCACCTCCCGATTGCTACCAAGGGCCGCCCCGAGGCGCGGAACAGACCGGCCTTTCCGGACCCGGGGCCTCACCTCCCTACAGGTCCTGCTCTCTCACCCGACAGCCCGTTAAACGCTGCAGTCTTTGAGGGTAGATCCCATTTTTCTTCACTCTGCACCCCCTGGGTTATTTCTTCCAATCGCATGGCTTAAATGGACCTGTGTTCTGAGGATTGCCAGATTTACACTTCAAACCGAGACCTCTCTGAGCTCCAGATTTCTACTTTCAGCAACCCATTTGATTATGCCAGCTTGATGTTCCTTAAGCATCTTAAATTTAAGGTGTGGACAGGTGTATGCATGTGTCAGAACTCAATGCACACTTATGATTTGTGCATTTCACCTTGTATGTAAATTTTATGTCAAAAGAAGAAACTGGAAATAGATGACATGTGTGCTGAAGTATGCAGAGGGAGGCGCATTGATGTCTGCAATTGAAATGTATTACAACAGTAAGATGGGCTGACGGATGGAGGCATAGATAAAATGTATAGACGTATATTAAGATGTTAATTGTAGATGTTATATATGGGTAATCCCTGTAAAATTGTTTTCCAGTTTGTTGTTTGAAAATGTTCAGTAAAGGGCGCCTGGATGGCTCAGTGGGTTGAGCGTCCAACTCCTGGTTTGGGTGCAGGTCATGATGCCGGCATGGGGGGTTTTGAAACCTGCATGGAGCCTGCTTGAGATTCTCTCTTGCTCTCTCTCCCTCTGCCCCTTTCTCTCTCTTTCTCAAAAAAAAAAAAAAAAAAAAAAAAAAGCTCAGTATAAAATGTTGGGGGAAATGTAATGTGTAAAACATTTTTATGTGTGCAGCACTCCTTCTTCTTCCCCCTCATCCACTGCATACTCACACATGCTTGTTTCTTCCCCCATCTCAGTCTTTACTATTTTGGTAAATCTTCCAGTTCCTGAAACCAGCAAATTGCATTTCTTCCATACTCTCCCCACCCCCCAACTCTGCCTTCTATACCCTGTTCAATCCTTTAACAAATCTGAGCTATTCTACCTTCATAATATGTCTTCAATTTCTATGCTTCTCACCAGCAGCATTACTAATAGCATTACTCTAGACCGAACCACCATCATCTCTTGCCTGGGCCACTGTAATAATTCCCTACCAGGGAGCGGGACTGTTCCTTGTATCCACCTACAGTCACTTCTGCCTCTCAAAGTGTTATTTTTTAAATGAAAATGAGATCCGGGTGCCTGGATGGCTCAGTCAGTTAAGCATTCGACTTTGGCTCATGTCATGATCTCATGGTTCATGGGTTCAAGCCTGGTGTTGGGCTCTGTGCTGACAGCTCAAAGCCTAGAGGCAGCTTCAGATTCTAGGTCTCCCTCTCTCTCTGCCCCTCCCCCCCCACCCCATCTCTCTCGGAAATAAACATTAAAAAGAATTTTTTAATTTAAAAAAAAAGGAAATGAGATCATTTTCTGCTCAAAACCCTCCTAAAAGCTTCCTATTGCACTTTGAAGAAACTCCATTGCCTTAGCCTGACTTGCAAAGCCCTGCACAAACTGTAGGCCCTGCTTCTCTTTGGAAGGCTCGCCTGCCAGCTTCTAAATGCTGTTTTCTAACTACAAAGGTCTATTTTCTTCCCTACCTCAGGGCTTTATCACTGTATGTGATGCTGATGCAAGAGTTCCCCAGGCTACACTTTGTAGCTTGCTTTTTCATTTTATTTATCAACCACCATCTGTTTCTGTGGCCAATATGAGCAATCTAGAAGGAAGAAAAGAAATCATAAAAGAGGATATCTCTCTGAAACGGCTACATACTGTATGGTTCCAACTATATGACATTCTGGAGAAGGCAAAGCAATGGAGAGAGTGAAAATATCATTCATTGCCAGGGGTTGGGGAGGCAGAGGGATGAAAAGGCAGAGCACAGAGGGATTTTTAGGGCAGTGAAACTGTTCTACAGTGGTGGATACATGTTAAATGTACAACCAAGAGTAAACACTGATATAAGCTATGGACTTTGGATGATTATGAGGTGTCAATATATGTTCATCAGCGGTAACAAATGTACCCCTGTGGTGTGGGATATTACTAGTGGGGGCTGTGTGTGTTCATGAAGACAGAATAGATATGAAAACTCTCTGTACTTTCTGTTTACTTTTGCTGTGAATGTAAAACTGCTCTAAAAAATAAAGCCTATTTTAAAAGAGAGAGAGAGAGAATACTACCATTTAAATTTGAAAAGGAGAAGAATGGAATTGAAAATAAGCTATTGCAAAGGAAATAAGACCCTGTCTTCCATAATGTCTATGAGATAAAATCTTTGTGTATGAGCCTCATGTTTTCAAAAGGCTACCTCTTTCCTGTGAGACACTGTGGGTAACTATCAGAGGTTATAAAGCTACAACCCTGGTCAGTCACCAGCCACACCACTGGCCACGGGAAACATTAGGTTCGTCAGTGCCAGAGGAGGATGCTGAACAGCATCCGGGTTGGGCAGTCCCCAGAGTGCTGTAGCTGCAGTGGAAATTGCCTTTAGCTACTGTCATTCCAAGGAAACTTACTTATTAACCCTGTGGGGTCTGTGGCTCAGTCTGTAGGGATTCTCAGACTATTCCTAGATTTCTACCTACTTCACCTTCCTCATTCCTCTGACCAAAATAATAATTCTGCTGAATGAAGTAACTGTGTCTTCAAAATTGTATTCAAAATGCAAACTGGGGGGCACCTGGCTGGCTCAGTCAATGGAGCATGCAACTCTTGATCTCAGGGTTGTAGATTCCCATGTTGGGGAGAGAGATTACTTAAAAAAATAAAATCTTTGGGGCACCTGGGTGGCTCAGTCTGAGCGTCCAATTCGGCTCAGGTCATGATCTCACGGTCTGTGAGTTCGAGCCCTGCGTCGGGCTCTGTGCTGACAGCTCAGAACCTGGAGCCTGCTTTGGATTCTGTGTCTCCCTCTCTCTCTGCCCCTCCCCTGCTCATGCTCTGTCTCTCTCTGTTTCAAAAATAAATAAAAACATTAAAAATTTTAAAATATAGACTCTTTTTTAAAAATGCAAGTTATTTCCTGTGAAAGCTTCCTCATTAATCCTTATAGTCCACTATCACCAGGGTCCTAGGAAACTAAACACAGGATAGGTCAATCTGGACGTGGAGAGGGAAGAGAAGAGCCTAAATATTAGAATCCTCTAGTCCCAAGATCCAGTAAAACAGACCAAGTGAAGTACTACAGTATGAGAACCTTGATGAAGGAGAGTTATGAGGAAAAAACAGATGGAATTTTTTTAAGTTAAGGCCAGTTAATTAACTAATTAGTTTTAGAGCGAGAGAGTGCGTGCGCGTGCAAGCAACCTGACTCAGGGCTCTATCCCACAACCTTGAGATCATGACCTGAACCGAAATCAAGAGTTGGACAATCAAGTGACTGGACTGAGCCACCCAGGCGCCCTAAGTTAAAGCCGGTTAAAAATGTTTAAGGTCATTCCTAATTCTAAAATGTCCTAATGATGGGGCACCTGGATGTCTCAGTCAGTTAAGCATCCGACTCTTG
Source organism: Panthera leo (assembly GCF_018350215.1). NCBI lineage: Eukaryota > Metazoa > Chordata > Mammalia > Carnivora > Felidae > Panthera > Panthera leo. The sequence continues at coordinate 139,985,230 of NC_056687.1, read as the reverse complement.
TTTTAGGCTCAGGTCATGATCTCACAGCAGCTTGCGAGTTTGAGCCCCAACCCCCCCCCCACCCCCCCACCCCCCCACCCCGGTCTGGGGCTCTGTGCTGACACAGCGGAACCTATTTGGGATTCTCTGTCTCTCTCACTCTGCCCCTCCCGCATGTGCGCTCTCTCTCTCTCTCTCTCCTGTGCTCACCCTCTCTCGAAAATAAACTTTATATAAATAAATAAATAATAAATAAAATGTTCTAAAGAATACTGCAAGTTCCCAAACCATAATAACATTCCACTTCACCTCCTCTATGCCCTGGTTCAGGAGTTCTCAAACATTTTGATTTACACTCTTACAATGACTGAAGACCACAAAGGGCTTTTTTGTAGGGGTACATTTATCCATATTCACCTATTAGAAATCAAAGCAAATGCTTAAAACACAAGCATACACAGCATACATGTCACAGAGCAGTGGCATCATCACGTGTCAACAACTTTGGTGGTTTCCTCTGCCACAGCAAATGGCGATTGCTAGGGATCGTGATATTTGTGATGTACTTTCTTCCAGGCTCTTTTTTTCTTTACCGTTCCAGTCAAAGCTTCTGTATCGTCCCTCAATTCTGTATCAGAGTGTGCATTTACTCTAAATTCAAAAATTTGTCTATACTTATTTTTTAACTAGAAAAGTAACTTAATTACATTATAACTAAATAATAAACATTCAACTTAAATACCAATTATGCCTTGCATATGTATCACTAGGTGAATCCTATCTTCTCATTTTATGTCCTCATAAAATATTCAAATAAATATTCTATCCGTGCATGAAAAAATGTCAAGATCAGGGATGTGTTTATGTGCAATATAGAGACAATGCACACATCCAGTACGCACTAGGATACAATAACAATATCTTACAAGATACAATGGTTAAAGTGAAATATAGTCCTACCAAAAGAGTCAGCTTTGTTTAACAGAAAAATATTTTTACACTGTTCCAGTTTTAAAATTTAAATTAGTTAAAATTAGATACAAATTTTTAATGACATAAAATTTAAATTTAACCCATCAGTTGCACTAGCCATGTTTCAAGTGTCAAAAGGCACATGTAACTAACAGCAACCATATTGGATCTTTACAGATTTAGAGACTTTCTTCCTCATTCTGAGTCACTGTGATAAATTACCATTCTAGGAGTCTGTCCATCTTGCATAAGTTTTTAAATGTTTTGAAGCAGAAGTGTTCATATTCACTTATTATCTCTTTAATCTGTCAATTCTATAGTTTCTCATTCTTAATTTTACTGGTACTTTTCTTTAATTAGTCCTACTAGAGATGTATCTATTAGCTTCTTCAAAGATTGAATTTTTGGCTTTATTGATGCATTATTTTTGTTTCCAACTTCACAAATTTCTACTCTTTATCTTGATCTCCCTTCTTCCATTCACTTTTAACGTGATTTTTCTAACTTCTCAATTTGGACATTTATCACATCAATTGTGCTTTCAGTTGGCCAGAGCCAGTTTCTCTTATAACTAAAGAAACATCACTGGTACAACTGATTTTACTCTTACTGACCTATTATAGGGAATATTCCAGTTACTTATGCAGTGTAACAAGTTACCCCAAAACTTTGTGATTTAAAAGAGCAGCAATCATGGGGCACCTGGCTGGCTCAGCTGGTGGAGCATCCAACTCTTGATCCTGGGGTTGTGAGTTCGAGCCCCACGTTGGGTGAAGAGATTACTTAAAAATCAAATAAAATAGGGGCACGTGGGTGGCTCAGTCGGTTAAGCATCCAAATCTTGACTTCAGCTCAAGTCATAAACTCACAATGAGTTCAAGCCCTGCATTGGGCTCTTCACTGACAGCACAGGAGCCTGCTTGAGATTCTTTCTCTCTCTCTCTCTCTCTCCCCCCCCCCTTTCTGCCCCTCCCCTGTTCACACACATGCACTCTCTCTCAAAATAAATAAATAAACTTAGAAAAAAGAAAATAGCAGCAATCATTTTGCTATCTCTGGTGGTTTCTATGGGTCGGGAATTTGGGGAGCCCCTGGCTGGGCATTTCTGGCTCAGAGTCTCTCAACACTGGCAATTAGACAGTGGGCAGAGCGAGAACAGCAGGGGCTGGAGCAGCGAGGGGCCAGCCCAGCCTTTCTCTCTCTTCAGTAGTTGCAGAGCTTTTCCATATCGTCTCTGGAGATAGGCTACTCTGGGGTGCCACACAGCATGTTGACCTCAGGGCAGTCAGACTGCTTATTAGAGTAGGCCAGGACTCCAGTGCAAGCGTTCCAGGGACTAAGGCAAAAGTTGCATCACTTTTTCTTTGACCAAGCTTCCGAAGTCAGGCAGCATCAATTTCGCTGCATTATTGGTTTGTAGCCAGGGAGTTAAACAAGCATCCCCAGATTGGAATATAGGGCACATAGACCTCATCTCTTCATAAGAGGAGTATCAAGATCATATTTTGAATAGCATGTAAGATGGACTATATTGTTTCAGCTACGATTGTTTGGACACAGAACAGTTTTCAAGAATAACACACATACACAATCCACCTTACTCTGAATACCGTGTGATAGTATCAAAGATTTAAGATGTACTTCTCAAGGTAAACATTTTCATCCCCTCTGCCTGGTAGCATCTTCTAAGTGTTGGTGTAAGAAGAAAGGATGCTCTAGAGGAAGGAATGAGTCAGCTAACAAGTGGGTACAGAAGGGCCCGCAGTCCACAGAATGGTTCCACTCCATTGTATTAGTTTATTCTCTGTGCAGCTGAAGATCGATAGAATGACATTTCAAATACAGACCCAGTCTCTTGTCTGTTCTTAGTCCTTTATTTTCCAACGTCAATAATATCTTATGGCACTGGAATGGGACCGCTCCCTCAGAGGAGAATCTAGTAGGGAAAAGGGTTATGTCTACACATAATGAGTACAATCTATACAACATGACACAAAATCCAGGACAATCCACAACAGAAACCATCTAGCCAAGATGCCTCATTGAACAGAGTGGGAAAATATCTAATGCAAGTTGGAAGCCCTGGTTGAATTTCATTGCTCCACTTAGTTAACACACTAAACAGAAATGTGGGGGGGGGGGGGGAGTAAGAATGGAAATAAAGAAGAACAAGTTGCTTGGCTCTTCAATAAATTAAAATACTGTAAGAAATGCTTGATTATCTTCAGTACTCTTCATCACAGCTTGAAAAAAAAATCTGCAATACTTCTTCCTCGGGGGGGAAATAAGAAGACAAAAACGTCAAATACAAAAAGCTAGCCCAGGGGTGCCTGGGTGGCTGGGTCCGTTAAGTGTCTGACTTCAGCTCACATTGTGATCTCGTAGTTAGTTGCGTGAGTTCGAGCCCCTCATCGGGCTCTGCGCTGACAGTGTGGGGCCTGCTTGGGATTTTCTCTCCCTCCCTCCCCCACTCGTGTGTTTTCTCTCTCAAAAACAAGTAAACTTAAAAAAAAAAAAAAAAAAGCTAGCCCTAACAACAGGCCATGTTATCTCACTAAAGGAATAATACATATTGCTGACTTTCTCACTAATCTTCCCATCGAATCTTCCTACTTTTGAAAACTCATCAAATTGAGAATCCCTCCCAGCAATGGAATCTGTCCTAGTGTGAGCCCCATTAACTGAACAATCTCCTCTAGGTTCTCTATCCCCATTTGTCACCAACACTCAAAGGGACCTTAGAGACTCAGGTGTCTCCCTTTAACCCAGACCAGTGATTCTCCGTGTGGTCACTAGATCAGCAGCAGCAGCACCTAGGAACTTGTTAGAATGCAATTTCTCGAGCTCCATCTCAGACCTAATGAACCAGAAACACCGCAGGTGCTGCCAGCGATTCGTGTTTTAACAAACCCTTCGGGTGATTTTGATGCTCTCAAGTTTGAAAACACTGCCTACAAAGCCAGTATCAGCCACCACCAGAGAGTTGGTTAGTCCTGTATTTCAGGGCTATAGGACCCTGTGACTAAGTGTATGAGGCTAGCGCCTGCCTCTTTCCAGATTTTCTGCACCATGCTTCCAAGCGAGCAGGATTTGTATCCTGTAATCTGTATATAATATGACAGGATGTAATACTGCAGGGTAGGATTCTAAACACAAAGCCCACATTGCCTGGGCTTTGGATTTCAGTTCTTCCTACAGGCCTGGGTGAATTTCTGCCCACAGACTCTAGGAGTAAGCTGCTCTTCTCATTAATTGGTATGCTTATTGCTAGCAAGTCCTTACTAATTACCTATAAATTTACTTATCTATATTCTAGAAAATAAATATATTCCTAAAGCGTAGACCCTTCTTTCTGGCTGTGCAGAAAAAAACAAAATGTTTTAATAATGATAACAATAAGATTGCCATTTAAACCTTAGTGAACATCCAGGACCATCTCCTACCTTCTAAATTCATATAAAAACTCATTCCTCCTCCTCCTGATGCAGTTCTGTGAAAGAAAATTGGAGGGGCGCCTGGGTGGCTCAGTTGGTTGGGCTTCCAACTTTGGCTCAGGTCATGATCTCACGGTCCATGAGTTTGAGCCCCACGTCGGGCTCGGCTGGCAGCCTGGGGCCTGCTTCAGATTCTGTGTCTCCCTCTCTCTCTCTGCTCCTCCCCTACTCTGTCTCTCTCTGTCTCTCAAAGATGAATAAATGTTAAAAAAAAATTTTTTTTAAAAAGAAAACTGGAGAAGGAATACCTTACCACTTATAGCATAACCAACAGACTGCATACTGATTTTTCATTATGCCTGTATTCCATTGTTTTAAGGCAATGTGTTGGGAGGTCCAGAGACTTTACAATTTGTGACTGACATATTAGACTTTTGAACTAATGATGATCTTTTATGTATGGGTCTTCTCTCAGTCTTAGAAGAGAAGCCACATGTAATTTTTTTAAAGATGAAGCCAAGAGGCACATTGGTGGTTTACTGCCTCACTATTCAAAAGTGTGGTCCTTGGGGCGCCTGGGTGGCGCAGTCGGTTAAGCGTCCGACTTCAGCCAGGTCACGATCTCGCGGTCCGTGAGTTCGAGCCCCGCGTCAGGCTCTGGGCTGATGGCTCGGAGCCTGGAGCCTGTTTCCGATTCTGTGTCTCCCTCTCTCTCTGCCCCTCCCCCGTTCATGCTCTGTCTCTCTCTGTCCCAAAAATAAAAAAAAAAATAAAAAAACGTTGAAAAAAGTGTGGTCCTGGACCAGTAGCATTAGGGTTACCTGGGAGCCAGAATCACAAGCCCCACCCTAGTGAATCAAAATCTGCATGGAACAAGAGCTCCAGGTGACCTATCTGCACAAAGAAGTTTGAGAAGCCCAGCTCTACTGTATGAGGGAGACAGAGGCTTTGCAACAGGAGTGTTCTCTGGAGGAACGTGGTAGACGGCCTTGTCAAGATGTCCCCGCTTGTCTCCTGATATTCACTCCCTTGTAGAATCCCCTCTCCTTGAGGGTGAACTGGGCCTATGAATTACCTCTCAAAATAGAATATGGCAAAAGTGATGGGATGTCACTTTTGAGATTATGTTATAAAAGACTGCCACATATCTTGCTCATACTCTCTGGCTCTTCTTACGTGCTTACCTTGATCAAGCAAGCTGCGGTGTGGTTTAGCTGCCCTGAGGAACCGCAGCAGCCCGCAAGGAACAGGATCCTGCCAATAAGCACATGCATGAACCTGGAAGTGGATCTTTCCCCGGCTGAGCCTTGAGACAACTTCAGCCACACCCAACACCTTGGTTGAGAGACACCGAAGAAGAGAACCCATCTAAACTGCATGCAGATTTCTGACCCACAGACGGAACTGTGAAGTAACAAATGTTGTTTTAAGTCATTAGGTTTTAGGATAGTTTGTTATTCGGCAACGAATGACTAATAACAAGTGGGAACCAGCAGATCAGTAACATCAAAAATTCAATATCATCCAGACTCCCCTGAAGTCACAGGGACCTAACAGACGGTTAGATGAACACTACCTAGGCAGAGTAAATACCTAGGAAAAGAGATTTTCTTTGAGTCCAAGATGCACAGTGAGACTGAAAACAGTGGGACTGATTGAAAATTGGCATAAGTGAAACAGCAGGTCCCACCCAGCAACGGTGAAACTTTGAAGTCAAGGGGCTCCCCAGAGCTCCCCAACACACACACACACACTCACACACACACACTCACACACACACACACACACACACTCACACACACACACACACACACACAGTATCTAATCAGCTTTTTTTTAATTATTATTAGAGAGAGAGGACAAGCTGGGGAGAGGGATACAGACAGAGAATCTCCAGCAGGCTCCACACTCAACACAGAGCCAGACACGGGGCTTGATCTCATGATCCTGGGATCATGACCTGAGCTGAAATCAAGAGTCTAACGCTCAACTGACTGAACAACCCAAGTGCCCCCTCTAATCAGCTTTTTTAATGCGTCACTCTAATATAAACAGATAGCAATGGATCACTAGACTTTTGAGGGAAGATTCTACCACAATGGAAAGAAAATAGTAACTAAGAAACAATACAAGAAGCAAGAAAAATACTCTTTATTATTGGAAAGATAAGAGAAGACATAGCACCCATGAAAGCAGGATGCTACAAAAAAGGAACAGAACATGGAAGAGTTTTTGAAAATTAAAGGCCGTATACAAAATTTTAAAAGTATCAGAAAAGTTAGAAGTTGGGGCACCTGTGGGGCTCAGGCAGTTGAGCCTCTGACTCTTGGTTTTGGCTCAGGTCATGATCTTGTAGTTCATGGGATAGAGCCCCATGTTGGGCTCTGCACTGATTGCATAGAGCGTGCTTGCAATTCTCTCTCTCTCTCTCTCTCTCTCTCTCTCTCTCTGCCCCTTCCCCTATTGAGCTCTTTCCCTCTCAAAATAAATAAATAAATAAATAAATAAACCTTAAAAAAAAGCATTAGAAGTCAAAGAAATCACCATTAAGCAGAACGAAAAGATGGACATTAGAAGTGATTGGGGTTTTTTTATTTATTTATTTTTTTAAAGTTTATTTATTTTGAGAGAGAGAGAGCATGGGGGAGGGGTGGCAAGGAGCAGAAAGAGGAAAAGAAAGAATCCCAAGCAGGCTCTGTGCTGACAACACAGAGCCCAGCGTGGGGCTCGAACCCACGAACTGTGAGATCATGACCTGAGCCGAAGTCAGACGCTGAACTGACTGAGCCACCCAGGTGCCCCTCATCAGACTTCTTAATCGCCACACCGAATGTCTCAGGAATGCCTTCCAAATTCTGAGATAAAAATATTTTGCCCTAATCTCAGAACTCAGCCAAACCATTAGTCAAGTGCAAAGGTAGGATAGAGATATTTTCAGACAGCGTCCAAAAAACTCCCCTTCTACACTTCTTTTCTTAGAAACTCACTAAGGTGCTATAACATAGGAGAATAGAGGGAAGAGAAATGTGCTTGTTATGTGTGTATGTGTGCACAAGCATGCAGGTGTGCAGACACACTTACACATATGAAAAAGGAATGTGTGTGACAGGGAAGTGTTATTTAAATTCTCATTTTCCAGGGCGCCTGGGTGGCTCAGTTGGTTAAACGTCCAACTTCAGCTCAGGTCATGATCTCACAGTCTGTGGATTCAAGCCCCGCGTCGGGCTCTGTGCTGACAGTATGTGGAGCCTGCTAGGGATTCTCTCTCTCTGCCCCTCCCCTGCTCATGCTGTCTCTGTCTCTCTCAAAATAAATAAACTTAAAAAAATATTTTTTAATAAAAATAAATAAATAAATAAATAAATAAATAAATAAATAGTGGCTCACTGGCTCAGTGAGTTAAGCGTCTGACTCCTGATCTCTGCTCAGGTCATGATCTCATGATTCATGAGTTCGATCCCCACACCAGGCTCTGTGTTGACAGTGCAGAGCCTATCTGGAATTTTGTCTCTCCCTCTCTCTCTGTTGCTCCCACACACGTGCCTGTGTGCTCTTTCTCTCAAAATAAATTTTAAAAACTTTTAAAAATTACTTACTTAATTAATTCTCATTTTCCATAATGGAAAGTCAATAGATAATGCCCAAAACTTATGAATAAAAGAAATAGCATTTTAAGGATCTCATGAAGGATGGGGAAAGATGGAGCTGGGAACCATTATTACTCATCATAAACCTTATAGTACTATTTGACTTCTTAAATTGTGTGAATTTAGGGGCGCCTGGGTGGCTCAGTCGGTTAAGCGTCCGACTTCAGCTCAGGTCATGATCTCGCGGTCTGTGAGTTCGAGCCCCGCGTCAGGCTCTGGGCTGATGGCTCAGAGCCTGGAGCCTGCTTCCGATTCTGTGTCTCCCTCTCTCTCTGCCCCTCCCCTGTTCATGCTCTGTCTCAAAAATAAATAAACGTTAAAAAAAAAATTTTTTTTAAATTGTGTGAATTTATCAGTTTGATGAAAATAAAAATTACTTTAAAAGCAAAAAATCATTCTGGGCACCTGGGTGGCTCAGTTGGTTAAGCATCCGACATTAGCTCAGGTCGCAATCTCGTGGTCTGTGGGTTCGAGCCCCACAGCAGGTTCTGTGCTGACAGCTCAGAGCCTGGAGCCTGCTTCCGATTCTGTGTCTCCTTCTCTCTCTGCCCTTCCCCGCTCACCCTCTGTCTCCCTCAAAAATAAATAAACATTACCAAAAAAAAAATTTTTTTAAACAAGAAGAATATTTATGAGGAAGAAGCAATTATATGAAAATGTTGATAATCTAATGTTAAGCAAAAAAATCAGTATGGAAAATTGCATATGAAGTAATATTACAATTTTTTTTAATTTTTTTTTTTTTTAACGTTTATTTATTTTTGGGACAGAGAGAGACAGAGCATGAATGGGGGAGGGGCAGAGAGAGAGGGAGACACAGAATCGGAAGCAGGCTCCAGGCTCTGAGCCATCAGCCCAGAGCCTGACGCGGGGCTCGAACTCACAGACCGCGAGATCGTGACCTGAGCTGAAGTCGGATGCTTAACCGACGGAGCCACCCAGGCGCCCCCAATTATTTTTTTAATTCTATGCATTAGAAAAAAAAGATTGGAAGAATACACGAAAAGGTTTTACAATGGTTTTGTCTCAATGATGATATTATAGATGATATTTTTTCTTTTACTTTGTGTATTACCAAAAAGATTTTAATATTTTTGTATTAATATTGTAATGAAAATACCTGAAAATATGAATTAAAATTAATATTTTTGTTAAAATGTTTTTGGACTTTACCATTTTGATGCTGCCAACTTGGCCTTATTGTTTTTACTCAGTGAATTTTTTAATGCCAGTGATTTCAAATCTGTAGATAGTTGACTCTGACAAGTTTATGAACACAAACCTTTTAGCCATAATTATCCCAACAGTGATAAATTTTCAGCAAAAAAACAATGTTAACTAGGAAAACCATTAGGCCAACTTGACTTGAATAATTTATTGTTGAACAGATCAATAAATGATTTTTTTTTTTTTTTTACACAGTAAAGTTAAACTATTTCAAGTAGTTCTCATTTTTATTTTGGTTTGTTGGAATTATTTTCACAAATATCAAACTTTTCCCTCAAATTTTTATAGAAAAGGGCTGATTTGTTTATCAATTTTCTTTCTTTCTCTCTCTCTTTCTTTCTTTCCTTTTCTCTTTTTCTTTTTTATTTTTTTATTTTGCCACTCAGAGCTTCAACCATTAGGCTTTATTTCAAGAACTTATTTCTTCCAAGTCCATCTGCCTTATCAAATTTTGCAGATTTTCAATTTGCCAAGATTTAATTCTGTTATTTTTGAGTCAACAACAAATCTTACCATGTTTAGTTTTAGTCATTGTCAGTTGATTTTTTTAAACCTGGTGGTTTCTGATTTTTTAAAAAAATCTAACTCATGAAAGAATGTCATAAATTCTCCTCAGATATTTCAGTATTGGTACAAAGCTCATGACTGGGCCACTCCAATCTTGAACAAACGTACTAATCGTTATTCTCATTTTGAACCTAGTCTCCAAGCTGCTGATCAAGCAGAAAAGTAAATGCCCAATGAAAGTGTCCTGCTTCATAAAAATCAAATAACTAGAAATGACAAGATAATATTTATCATCATCACTTTTAAATACCTACTTTAGGAGTGCCTGGGTGGCTCAACCAGTTGGACGTCCGACTTCGGCTCAGGTCATGATCTCACTGTTCCTGCGTTGGAGCCCTGCATCAGGCTCTGTGTTGACAGCTCAGAGCCTGGAGCCTGCTTTGAATTCTGTGTCTCCCTCTCTCTCTGCCTCTTCCTTCACTCACGTTCTGTCTCTCTTTCTCTCTCTCAAGAATAAATATTAAAAATTTTTTAAAAAAATTTTTTAGGGGCACCTGGGTGGCTCAGTCGGTTAAGCGTCTGACTTCAGCCCGGGTCACGATCTCGAGGTCCGTGAGTTCAAGCCCTGCGTCGGGCTCTGGGCTGATGGCTCAGAGCCTGGAGCCTGCTTCGGATTCTGTCTCCCTCTCTCTCTGCCCCTCCCCCGTTCACGCTCTGTCTCTCTCTGTCTCAGAAATAAATAAACGTTAAAAAAAAAATTAAAAAAAATTTTTTTAAATACTTACTGTATATCAAGCACTGTAGTAAGTCCTGGGGATGAAAAAATGCTAGTCTCTACCCCTAAAAACTCCAGGGCATCTAATGAAGGAAAAGGACTATTATAGTCTTCATAATATGCTCCTTAAACTGGACATACTTAATGCATTGGCTAAATTGGATATATTTAATCTTTTGCCATAGTAGATATTTAAGACTTGGCCACTAAGCAGATAACTACAATGCTGCATCACCTCTAACCACTTCCCTGGTCCACCTTGTTTTTCTCCATCCTGACATCAAGCCTCCAATCTGGCCCCTCAACAATCCATTCTAAGTGATCTTTTTTAAAATCTAAAATTATGTCACCTCTCAGCTTAAAGCTCTCTAATACCTGTTCATTTCATATAGAATAAAACCCAAGGCCCTCCCCATGGCTTAGAGGATCCCACCTGACCCGGTCCCTGCCTCTGTCTCCAACTTAATCTCCCTCCATTCTCCACTCCTGCTTTACCGGCCTCCTTCCTTTTCCTCCAGCCTCCCAGCTCAGAGCCTTTACATTTGCTGTTCCTTCTTCCCTGGGATGCTTTTCCCTCAGATCATCACATGGAGCCACATTTTATCCACATTTTATCTCTATTTCCTTCTGGAGATTTCCCTGATCCCCATTAATGCCTTTCTATCCTTGCCCCACAATTTCATGTCACTCTCTGAAATAATTTTATTCATTTACTTGTCTGCTGTCCCCTCTGCTAAAATATGGAATACATGGAAGCAGAGACCCTATCCATTACGTTCAGTGGTGTCTTTCATTTGCCTGACACATGGCTGTTCCTCAATAAATATTTGTGAAATGAATGAATGATGTGTAGGAAGAGCTAGAATACATGTGTCTTGGAAGGTTCAGAAATGCCATCGCTACAGAGGTAGGTTTTGTCTGGAAGATGAGTAGAAATTCAGATGGTACAGAGCAGGCAGTTGAGAAGGGGGCCAAGTGGAAGAATGGAGATGAAATGAAGGCACAAGAGATCCTAAAAGATGAAGTCTGTGCAGAGGTGATGAAAGAAAGAAAGAAAGAAAGAAAGAAAGAAAGAAAGAAAGAAAGAAAGAAAGAAAGAAAGAGAGAGAGAGAGAGAGAAAAGAGAGAGAGAGAGAGAGAGAGAGAGAAAGAAAGAAAGAAAAGAAAGAAAGAAAGAGAGAAAGGATCTCCTCCTGAGGAAGGAGGAGATCAATATGGTTGAAACCTGAGTTATTTCATTACCGCCTGACAAAGACACTATGATAAGCAAAATAATGCCCCCCAAAGATGTCCGCATTCTGTGACGAGATTCCCCAGAACCTGAGGTCATCTTACATTACGTGACAAGGGAGAATTGAGGTGCAGATGGTTAAGGTTGTTATTTAGCTGACCTTAAAATAAAGAGATTAGCCAGGTGGGCTCAATGTAATCACAATGGTCCTCTAAATGTAAAAGAGCAGGGCAGAAAGTCAGTGTGATGCAGGCTGAGAAAAACCATGAAGGCCTTTGCTGGCTTTGAAGATGGAAGGGTGGCCACAGGACAGGAAATGTGGGCAAACTCTAGAAGAATCCAGCCCTAGTGGTGCCCGGATTTTAACCCAGAGGGACCCAGTTTGGACTTCTGACCTCCAGACCTGTAAGTTAATAAAGGTTGTGATAGGACACTATATCTGTGGTAACTTGAAGCAATTGAGAACAAATATAGACACCACAAAAGTCACTCAGGTAAAATGCGTAAAGGAAAAACAAAGCTCCCGGGTAGTTTGAGTTTACAGACTGGTGGATAGAAAAGTTTGGTAAAAGTGGAGAGGCTGAATTCCACTCTTGGAATGCTGAATTCACACAGTTCATCTGTATTTGCATAACATGTAAAAATAACCTGAACAACAGAGACATCTTTAAGATCACCTTCAAAGTACAAAGAGAAAGAGTGGGTGAAAGAGATTGGAAAGGAGACTGCTGAGTAATCACCACTGTTTTACCTTGTCCTCCTTTCAGGAATTAGAAATCATTTATTACATGGGGCCCTTAAGCAATCTTTTATAGATTCTAAAAAACCTATTAGATAATAAGTCTTCCGCTTTTCTCTGGATTTTTTTTTTCCAAACTAGAGAGAAAGAATGGATGCTTTCATTTAAAGGAGAGAAAAAAAATCTCTGAATAATGTTTTATTTTCTCAGGAAGATGGGCAAGCTGTGAATAATCCCCATTGTGGTTAGCATTAATTCTCATGGAGTTGATCCTTATAGGCCAACAAGATCCCTTTCTTTTGCTTTATAAATTGAGCTGAAATAGTTCCTGCTGACCCGAGAGTGCTGGCTGCCCGCCCAGAAGAGCCACCCTGGAGGCACTGTATAATGAGGCAATCCACAGGGCTGATCTCAGCATAAATAAAAGTTCAAGCTGGGACTTAAATTTTTAACACATTTGCAGTATGAAAGCAAAATAGCCAGAGGAAATGCAACAGAATGACATCATTCAAATAACCGAATAATCGTTTAATCATTCAAAGAACCAATATCCTAAAAGACATGTCATTATGACAGCATGACCCACAGCTGCCTAGGATGGATGTTTCTTTCTTAGTTTACACCCAGGACAAAACATAAGGATACAATTACATTTGGTGCTTGGTTTGGGTTTATTGGAGTGCTTTGTTTGGGGGTGAGGAAAGGTGAGAAGATGTTTAGTTTTTCTTTGTGGAAAAAAAATTTCTGCGCATAAATGGTGGAAGGAAGGAAGGAAGGAGCCAATGATAAACACATACACAAACCCTCCCCATTTCTTTGGGATTAATATCAAAGTCAGGTCTTTGCCATTCTTGGATGAGCTAGATTTAGAAATCTCTCATAAACATTGTTAATATTCATAATATAAATATGTAAATTTCAAAAGGCAAAAAATGGCACTCTCATACAAATGTTAGGCTTCTAGTATACACCTTATTAACCACTTGGAAGTATTGCTTAACAAAACCTAAAAAGCATTACATTAGTGTGAAACTAAACATTCCTTTTTTTTTTTTTTTTTTTTTTGAGGGACAGAGAAAGAGAGAGAGAGAGAGAGAGAGAGAGAGAGAGAATCCCAAGCAGGCTCTGTGCTACCAGCCCCAAGCCCCATGCGAGGCTTGAACTCATGAACCTGTGAGATCATGACCTGAGCCTAAGTCGGACGCTTAACCGACTGAGCCACCCAGGAGCCCCGAACATATTCTATTTTAGAATTTCTATTACTTGTGGTTATATATTCATGACTGTGGCACACAACTAGATTTTCCTTCTTCAAATTAATGATCTGTTCTAGGAAAAATGAAGCAAACAGAGCAAAACATCCTAAAGCAGGTGGTAGCAGCTGAACCATAATTTTGTACATCATTATAAAGTACATTTTTAAAAATTCACAAGGATGCAAACTTAAAAATTATTTTATGAGCTTGCAAAAACATTTGTTCATTACATTCGTTCAGGTGGGGTTGAGTTTTTAAGGGCCACAAACTATTGTAATATCTGTATTTTTGCCCCTTAAAAAACAATTTTCACATCTCAGGGGGCATCCTTTTGAGAATTCATGGTGGAAAGAAAGCAAGACCAAGAAAAGTGAGGGCTGGGGTGCCTGGGAAAAGAGTAAAGGAGAAGGGAGGAAAAGTGGGAAGGGGGGATATAAGAACTGATTGAATATAGGCAATTGTCCCTCAACCCCATATATTGTATAAGTTGATATGTGTGTAGAGCAGGGCTTTCCCAAGAGTGGTGCAATTGACATTTGGGGCTGGATAATCGTCTGTTGGGAGGGCTGTCCTGTGCATTACAGGACATGTTTAGCAGCAGCCCTGGCTTCTAGCCACTGGATGCCTGTACCAAACCTCCCAGCCCCCCGTTGTGACAACCAAAACTGTCTCCAGACATTACCAAATGTCCTCGGGGGTGGGGTTGCAAAATTGCCCCCATTGAGAACCACTAGCATAGAGTGATTTAAAACTGAAAATAGGAAGAAGAACTATAACTCTGGAGTTGTGGGGTAGAAGAGAGTAACTTCTGTGTGTGAGGTTAAATGACAAATGCAGACAGCAGAATACTGTATTAGTTTCTTATGGCTGCTGTAACAAATTACCACAAATGTAGTGCTTTAACACAAGACACACTTATTATCTAATAGTTCTACAGGTCTCACTAGACTAAAGTAAGGTGTTAACAGGGCTGTGTTCCTCTCTGGAGGCTCTTGGGGAGAATCAGCTTTCTTGCCTTTGCTGAAAGCATTAGGAGGCTGCCCACATTCTTTGGATTGTCCTCCCCTTCCATTTTCAAAGCCAATAATGTCAACGTGAATCCTCCTCATGTGGCCATCTCTCTGATACTCATGTTCTCCTGCCTCCCTCTCATATTTAAAGAACCCTGGTGATTATACTGGGCCCGCCAGATAATCTCCCCATCTCGAGGTCGGCTGCTTAAATCCACCTGCAACCTTATTTCCCCTTTGGTTTGTAACTTACCACATCCACAGAATTCAGGTATAAGGACATGGCCATCTTTGGAGGGGCCATTATTCTGCCTACTACAAATACATATGGAATGATCCCATTAATGTTCGTATTACTGACTTGTACCATAGGGGAAAAAAAATGAAACAAAACCTGTTTCAGAACAACAAAAGTGGAACATACTACCAGTTCCTTCTGTTTCCAAGGAGAGTCACCTGCAATCTTCCCTGTTTTTTTCTAAACGATGGAAGTTATTTTGTGGTAGGTAATAATATATCGTCCTTATGTGGGATTGTTCTGTTAAAGGTGTATACGTCAGCTCATGAAATCACTGGTGAAGACAGAGACCTCCAGATATCAGTTGGTATAGCCATTTATACAAATGACTAGAATTTCACGGTGTGTTATCTTTGTTTATTGAACATCTGTTTATTTAGCCCTATTTTATAGGCATGCTCACAATAGCTGTTATTAAAGCCTACTTCCTGTGACTGAAAAATCCCTCAAAAAGTCTTCTGTATCCATAATCACTTTTGATGTTTCCATTTAGTTGTGAGTTTTTGGGTTTCATAAATGTACCACATTATAAAGAGATCACAGGCTCCAAGCCAGGTTCGTTTCCAACCATCTGTATAGTCTATTGGCTTCAGAGTAATATGGCTTATAGAGGTTCTCACCAACTCTCACCTCAAAATTAACCTCTCAATTTACAAAAACTTTAAAAAACACGGGTAGGCTGCACTGAGTAATAACTAGTATCATAGCACCAGATAAAGACCAGATAGAAAACTCTGTGTCTGTCCAGCTCAGAAGAAGGAAAATTGAGACAGTCTTTGGGGCAAGAGAGCAACAGCCAATGCATTTCTGAACTCACTGGTTAGTAGAGGGCAAGAAGACAGATCTGAGTCTTATACCCCTTTGCAACTTTTGGAATCCCACTCTGGTTCCCTATTTCCCTCCCTCACTCCCTCCCTTTCCTTCCTTTACCTTTGTTTTCCTTTTCCCCTTACTTTTCCCTCCCTTTCATTGCTATTTATTGAAAATTGCAGTAGACAAAACAGACAGAAACCTGACTGACTTAAGATTTCTGGGGGTGGGGCACCTGGGTGGCTCAGTTGAGCATCTGATTCTTGATTTTGGCTCAGGTCATGATCCCAGGGTCATGGGACCGACCCCAGGTCCATGCTGAGCATGGAACCTGCTTAAGATTCTCTCTCTCCTTTCCTCTCCTCTGCTCACTCTTAATCTCTCTCTCTCTCTCAAATAAAAATGAGAAAAAAAAAAAAGATTTCTGGAGGTGGAAGGTGACCAAGATAAACAATAAATAAATAAGTAAAACATGGAGAATGTCAGATGGTGCTTCTATGGGGATAAAATAAATGGAGAACGGGAGAAGAGAGAATGCCAAGGGCAAGAATGAGGGAATTTTACATTTTAAATACAGGGTCCAGGAAGTTCCCCCTGAGAAGGTGAAGTTTGAGCAAAGACCTGAAGAAGGTGAGGGAATGAGTCATGTCTTTGGAAGAAGAGCATTCCAGGTAGAGAGAACAGCCACTGCAAGGTGCAGGCAGTAATTCTAAAGCTGGAGCACGCATAATTATATTTGAGGACAGCAAGGAGGCCAAAGTAAATGCAGAGGCAGCAACAAGGAAAACCAGTGAGAAATGATATCAGGGAGGTAATTACGCCCCAGGTCCTGGGTAAGAGTGATACTCAAAGGCAGTGAGTGGGCTTTTCTGTCTCAGGGGGCATTTTGAAAATTGGTGGGGTGTTTTTGATTGTCACAATAATGGCAGGGATGCTACCTGCACTTCAGGGGTGGGGACTAGGACTGCCAGGAATTCTACAAATGTGTGGGACAGTCCCACTCAAGGAGGAACTGTCCTGGATTTAACACAGCTTTCAAACATCTTCCCACCATAACAGAGGAGGAAGAAAAATTTATTGTATGAGCCTAGAATTTCATTTCACATAAAAACACCAACTACTTTTTGCACAGCTTTAATATATATACCATATTTTCTAGGAGTGTAACTACCTTGTGAATGAAGGGAAGGTTGTCGCTTGTGTCGTTTGAAACTTTACCAAGATTCTTTGAACCGTTTGGATATCAGATCATTGACGGCAACACTGTTTGTGGTATTTGAGATGCTGGCAGCATAGACCTGTATCATGCTGTGTTCACAGTCGTTCTGCATACAGGTATAAACACCATCTTACAACCTCATTATATCCTCTGATCTAGTTATATGCAGAAATATACATATTGAAATACATGCTGTTTTACTATAGATTACTTTTATTTTTCATTTATATTAATTGTAGTTTGGGCACTGTATTGATTTTTCTGAAACTGTACTTATAGATTTTTTATATATATACTTCATATTATGGTAGTAAAGAGGACATTATAAATTCTCATTATAGGGGTCCTTGAGGGGCTCAGTCAGTTAAGCATTTGCCTTCAGCTCAGATCATGATCTCACGGTTTGTGAGTTCGAGCCCCGCATCAGGCTGTCTGCTGTCAGCACAGAGCCTGCTTCAGATCCTCTGTCACCCCCCTCCCTCCGTTCCTCCCCCATTTGCTCTCTCTCTGTCTCTCTCCAAATAAATAAATAAACTGCAAAAATAATAAATAAATTCCTATTATAAAAACAGCGTGTTGACCCAAATAATCCAATTAAAAAATGGGCGGAAGACATGAATAAACATTTCTTTTTATTTTTTTAATTTTTTTTTTAACGTTTATTTATTTTTGAGACAGAGAGAGACAGAGCATGAACGGGGGAGGGTCAGAGAGAGGGAGACACAGAATCTGAAACAGGCTCCAGGCTCTGAGCTGTCAGCACAGAGCCCGACGCGGGGCTTGAACTCACGGACCGCGAGATCATGACCTGAGCTGAAGTTGGCCGCTTAACCAACTGAGCCACCCAGGCGCCCCATGAATAGACATTTCTATTCAGAAGACATACAGATGGCCAATATATACATGAAAAGATGCATCAGGGAAATGCAAATCAAAAGTACAAGGAGATATTACCTCACACCTGTCAGAATGGCTAAAATCAACAACACAAGAAACAACAGGTGTTGGCGAAGATGTGGAAAAAGGGAACCCTCTTGCACTGCTGGCAGGAATGCAAACTGGTGCAGCCACTATGGAAAACAGTATAGAGGTTCCCCAAAAAATTAAAAATAGAATTACCCTACGATCCAACAATTGCACTACTAGATATTTACCCAAAGAATACAATCCTAAATCAAAGGGATACATGTACCCCAATGTTTATAGCAGCATTATTTACAGTAGCCAAATTATGGAAACAGCCCAACCGTCCATCAACTGATGAACAAAGAAAATGAATAATATGAATATATTACTCAGACATAAAAAAGAATGCAATCTTGCCGTTTGCAAGGACATGGATGGAGCTAGAGAGTATTTTGTAAGTGAAATAAATAGTCAGAGAAAGACAAATACCATATGATTTCATTCATATGTGGAATTCAAGAAACAAACGAGCAGGGGTGCCTCAGTGGCTCAGTAGGTCATGCTCTCCACTTAGGTCTTGATCTCACAGTTCATGAGTTTGAGCCTCACGTTGGGCTCTGTGCTGACGGCTCAGAGCCTGGAGCCTGGAACGGGCTTCATTTTCTGTGTCTCCCTCTCTCTCTGCCGCCCTCCTGCTCTATCTCTCTCTCTCTCTCAAAAATAAACATTGAAAAAGAAAAAAGAAAGGAACAAATGAGCAAAGGTAAAGAAATAAAGGAAGGAAGGAAGACAGAAAGAGGCAAACGAGGAAATAGACTCTTAACTATAGAGAATAATGTGATGTTTACCAGAGGGAAGGAAGGGTGGGGGGATGGGTTATACAGGTGATGGGGAGCAAGGAAGCACTTGTGAGGAGCACTGGGTGTTGTACGGAAGTGTAGAATCACTAAATTGTGCATCTGAAACTAATATTACACTGTGTGTTAGCTAACTGGAATTTAAATTTTAAACAAGAGGGTATTGAGTCCTTTCAACCTCAAAATAGGGTGGAAAGCCCTAGTGTAGGAGTGTTGTAGGCCTTTTGTCTTTTTTTTTTTTTTTTTTATCTTTTACTCTGAGATTGAAAGTCATTGGGGAGTTTTGAACAAAAGAGTAGCATGATCTGACAAGTTTCAGAAATGTTACACTTGCTGCTTTGTGGAGAATAGATTTTAGGGAATCCCAACCCCAAGTGTAGAAGGTTTATCAGAACCCTCCTCCCATACTGCTTGGTGGACCCAGATCCCTACATTTTTATCCCTGTAGCCCACCAAGGCTGTCAGAGTGCTGCTCAGCTTCTCTGCATCTCAGTTACCCCTTCCAGAAGCACCCTTGAATGCCACACCTTCCCCAGACTCCCCATGTTCTCCTAGATCTAGATTCTATAAGTTTTCGCTGCTTGTTAGCTCCAGTACCCATATATACATCTGTGTATATATGTGTGAATATATGTGTGTGTGTGTATATATATATATATATATATATATATATATATAATGCATATACTTTATATTCTTATATGTATGTCTATATATACTTTATATACTTATTCACTTTACATGTATATGTATATAGAATTATATATAAAATACTTTTCTAGTTGTCCTCGGAGGGAGAGTTTGTCCAGATTGCCCTGTCCACCAATTATAGATCCCACCATTATTCAAGGTGGAATTTCTATGACGTTTTAATTTTTTTAAATGACTCTATAACTCAAAGAGCAGTGGCCTGTTTATAACTACACCCTAAATTCATGAATCTGATTGCAGGCACTTTTTAAAAATTTTTTTTATTTATTTCTGAGAGAGCATGAGCAGTGGAGGAGCAAAGGGGACAGAGGATCCAAAGTGGGCTCCAAACTGACAACAGCGAGCCCGAGGCGGCGCTCAAACTCATGAACTGTGAGATCATGCCCTGAGCTGACGTCAGATACTCAATGGACTGAGCCAGTCAGGCGCCCCTCTATGACTTTTTTTTTTTTTAACATTTATTTATTTTTGAGACAGAGAGAGACAGAGGATGAGCAGGGGAGGGGCAGAGAGAGAGGGAGACACAGAATCCGAAACAGGCTCTAGGCTCTGAGCTGTCAGCCCAGAGCCCGATGTGCGGCTCGAACTTAAGGACCTCGAGATCGTGACCTGAGTTGAAGTCGGACGCTTAACCGACTGAGCCACCCAGGCGCTCCCCTCTATGACTTTTTTAATGAAACAAAACAAAACAAAACCCAAAAATAAGAAACCAAAATGATAACATGGTTCTAAGTGGTGGAATTCAGGTAATTTTTTAAATGTTTTGTGTTTTCAGATTTTCTGTAATTACAAAAAAAAAATGTTTTCGGGGTGCCTGGGTGGCTCAGTGGGTTGAGCGTCTGACTTCCGCTCAGGTCATGATCTCATAGCTTGTGAGTTCAAACCCCACGTCAGGCTCTGTGCTGACAGCTCGGAGCCTGGAGCCTGTTTCGGATTCTGTGTCTCCCTCTCTCTCTGCCCCTAACCCACTCTCATTCTGTCTCTGTCTCTCTCAAAAATAAACATTAAAAAAAAAAATTTTTTTTTTAATGTTTTGTGTTTTCCAATTTTCTGTAATTACAAAAAAAAAAAAAAAAGACTTTTTGCTTGTTAGCATTATGTTTAAAGAAGTTTGAAAGTACAGGGCACCTGGCTGGCTCAGTAAGTAGAGCATATGACCCTTGATCTTGGGGTTATGAGTTTGAGCCCCACGTTGGGTGAAGAGATTATTTTTTTTAAGTTTATTTATTTATTTTGACAGAGAGAGAGAGACTGAGAGCTGGGGGAGAGGCAGAGAGTGAGGGAGAGAGAAAATCCCAAGCAGTCTCCACACTGTCAGTGCAGAGCCCAATGGGGGGCTCAGACTCACAAACCGTGAGATCATGACATGAGCCAAAATCAGGAGTCAGAGGCTTAACTGATTGAGCCACCAAATCACCCTGTGATTACTTTAAAGAAAAAGAGTCCCACGGTGGGGGGGCCTGGGTGGCTCAGCTGATTAAGCGTCTGACTCTTGATTTCAGTTTGGTCATGATCTCACAGTCTGTGGGCTCGAGCCCCACGTCGAGTTCTGCCCTCCCTGCTTGGGATTCTCTCTCCCTTTCTCTCTGCCCCTCCCCTGCTCGTGCTCTCTCTCTCTCTCAAAATAAATAAATAAACAGTAAAAAAAAAAGAGAGAGAGAGACCCACACATTCTAAGCATGCTTAAAAATAGAAATAATTTGGGGCACCTGGATAGCTCAGTCAATTAAGCAACTGACTTCAGCTCAGGTCATGATCTCACAGTTTGTGAGTTCAAACCCCACACCAGGTTGCAGAGGCTGCTTGAGATTCTCTCTGCCCCTTCCTCATTTGCACTCTCTCAAAATAAATAAACTTAAAAAAAATAGAGGGGTGCCTGGGTGGCTCAGTCGGTTAAGCGTCCGACTTCGGCTCATGTCATGATCTCATGGCTTGTGAGTTTGAGCCTCGCATTGGGCCCTGTGCTGACAGTTCAGAGCCTGGAGCCTGCTTCACATTCTGTGTCTCCCTCTCTCCCTGCCCCTTCCCTGCTCATGCTGTGTGTCTCTCTGTCTAAATAAATAAACATTAAAAAAAAATTTAAAAAACACTTAAAAAAATAGAAATAATTTGTATAGTCTAGAAGGTGATTTTTAGAGTTAATTTTAATGTACATTTTAAACATGGCTTTAAATGATGTGAAAAAGTTAAAGTTGCTATTCCTTGCAATACTCTGAACACCTGAATAGCCAATAAGTCAAACACATGTTTACTAATTAAAATTAAAAGTGATTTAGGGTAAGCTTGTTAAGAACGCTCTCATTTATTTTTTTTTTCACTTATTGCCATAGAATTTATTAAAAATACCAACTAGGTGTTAATATTATAGTATAATACACAACAGCAGGTAGAAAAATGTAATGCTGTAAATCTCATTTATTTTTTAAGATATGTGAAAATTTTGAAACATACTTGGCCTAGAAATTACAATATTTAGTTATTAGAAAATCACTGGGGGCACCTGGCAGGCTCAGCTGGAAGAGCATGAAACGCTTGATCTCAGGGTCATGAGTTTGAGCCCCACACTGGGTGTAGAGATTACTTAAATAAATAAAACTTAAAAAAAAAAAAAAGAATATCAGGGGCGCCTGGGTGGCTCAGTCACTTAAGTGGCCAATTTCAGCTCAGGTCATGTTCTCACAGGTTTGTGAGTTTGAGCCCCGCTTCAGGCTCTGTGCTGACAGCTCAGAGCCTGGAGCCTGCTTTGGATTCTGTGTCTCCCTTTCTCTGCCCCTCCCCCCGCTCACTCTGTGTCTCTCTCCATCTCTCAAAAAATGAATAAACGTTTATATATATATACATACACATATATATAAAGAAAATCATTGTAGATAGAAGATATTACATATAATTAAATAATTATGCCTCCCCTGAAAGCACAAATGTATTTTGGAACACCACATTTAAATATTTATCTAAAACTGGTTACGTTTTAAGAACAGTTCCAAAACATTGAGGGCTAAGTTACTCATGCAGAATTGTTCCTTGATTTTATTATACTTGAAATGTTGGCTGAAGAAATTATTGATAATGAAAATGCGTTCAAGAGAAAAAAAAAAAAACTAGAGAGAAGATCACGAAATCGCTGTAATTTTGTAAGACAGACGTTGTCAGTGATCAGCCAGAACACTTCAGATGTTTTCACTTCTTCTATGTCGCCCGCCCTCCTCGGCTGAGTGCTTTTGTGTCTAAGGGCCTGCACCTGTGTCCTTGAACTACAGGTGCCACTTGCCTGCTAGTTTACATTCCAGTGCCTAGGAGTTCACACTCTCCTCCGGTGACCTGAAGCCCAACTAATACAAGGAATGTGAAAGCCCCGTTTCTTTGCCGGGAGTTGGAACAAACTCTGAATACTCGCCAGTATTCTCCTAAAAGGACTTCTGCGATAAACCACCAGCACAGGAATCCCTGATTTGGAGTCGG
This sequence comes from Panthera leo, assembly GCF_018350215.1. Classification (NCBI taxonomy): domain Eukaryota; kingdom Metazoa; phylum Chordata; class Mammalia; order Carnivora; family Felidae; genus Panthera; species Panthera leo. The sequence continues at coordinate 139,962,190 of NC_056687.1, read as the reverse complement.
TTTCTATACGTATCATTATCTCAAATTACAACATCTCTAGGAAAAAAAAATAATAGTATAAAATTTTTTTCTAGGAACACCTGGATGGCTCAGGTGTTTAAACATCTGACTTTGACTCAGGTAATGATCTCACGGTTAGTGAGTTTGAGCCCCACGTCGGGCTCTGTGCTGACAGTTCAGAGCCTGGAGTCTTCTTTGGATTCTGTGTCTCCCTCTATCTCTGCCCCTCCCCCACTAGTGCTCTAGTGCTCTCTCTCTCCCTCTCAAAAATAAATAAACACTAATTTTTTTTAATTAAAAAAATTTTTTTCTAGGGGCACCTGGATGGTTCATTAGGTTGAGTATCTCACTCTTGATTTCTGATCAGGTCATGATCCTGGGATCATGGGATTGAGCCTACATTGGGCTCCACGCTTGGGATTCTCTCTCTCTCTCTCTCTCTCTCCCTCTCCCTCTGCCTCTCTCCCCCGCTCACTCTCTCTCTCTAAAATTAAAAAAAAAAAATTTTTTCCTGCATCATGTCAGGAAGCAACAGGATTTATTTTTATATACAAATCAAATATGACCTACATTGGAATTAAATATAGTTTATATATTCAGAAACTTAATATTATTAGTTCACTAAGGAATTATTAGGGACCTAAGGGTTAATGAACACTAATAGTATTCAATTAAGACCATTTATAGGAGTGATATATAAACTGACAATCCGGACCTAGGGTCTGCAGAGAAAGAGCTATTCCTGGCCCAGCTGGAACACCAAATTATTGATTAAGTGGTTGCTTGGGGAAATGGAGAATTAGAGAGCAGGAAATTGGCTCTTAAGAGAAATGTCACTCAAACCATCATGAGCTGGTAGATCCCTGTGTTCCACTACAGAAATATTTCTCTCTAAAAAGTCTGAACTAGACATCAAGACTCTCAGAGTACTCCTTCCCCCAGGTAGAATAGGAAAAATACTGACAAAAGTCTGGATTTATTGTTTTATCCATTTTACATATGAACTTGAAGCCACTGTCTTGCTCCAAATGATTTCTGCCAGGAGATGGGAGTACAGGAGTTTGAACTCCAGCAATCGTACTCCAGCATCCTTGTCTTTAACTATTACTCCACTAACAGCATCCTCTCTCATGTTTATAATAGGAGATACAAGCACAAGAGAGACTAAGAAGCTTGCCTGAGGCATCAGAGTGAGTCCCAAACAGTAAAAACTAGCTTACCTATTTTTTTTAAACATTACGTAATTTTTTTGTTTATTTATTTACTTCTTTTTAGTAATCTCTACATCCACTGTGAGGCTCAGACTCACAACCTTGAGATCAAGAGTCGCACGCTTTTCCAACTGAGCCAACCAGGCACCCCCAAAACCAGATTATCTAGTTGGATGTGAGCCTAGTTTTTTCCTTCCTGTTACCTTCTCAATTCTTCTAAAATCCTCTTTAAATAGTTTCCCCTGGTCCCAGCTACACTACAGAGTATTAAGGGGAGGTCATGGTGGTGGCAGTGGTGACCACTATGAGAAGGTCAAGGGAATTTTGAATAGTCTAGCTCACCCAATCCCACTTGGAAATTGTTCCAAATCTGGGGCACCTAGGTTGCTCGGTTGGTTAAGTGTCTGACTTCAGCTCAGGTCATGATCTCAAGGTTTATGAGTTCAAGCTCCATGTCAGGCTCGCTGCTGCCAGCACAGGGCCTGCTTCAGATCCTCTGTCCCTCTCTCTCGCTGCCCCCCCCCCCCCGCCCCCTCACATGCTCTCTCTCTCTCTAAAATAAATACATATTAAAAACAAAAAAAAGAAGAAATTGTTCCAAATCTACAAGCCCTTGAGATTAAACTTTTATTTTATTAAAAAAGTCAGTGGCGGGGTGCCTGGGGGGCTCAGTCGGTTAAGCATCCTACTTCAGCTCAGGTCATGATCTCAAGGCTCTTGAGTTCAAGCCTTGCATCTGGCTCTGTGCTGACACTTCGGAGCCTAGAGCCTACTTCGGATTCTGTGTCTCCCTCTCTCTCTCTCTGTCCCTCTCCTGCTTGCACTCTGTCTCTCTCTCTCAAAAATAAATAAACATTAAAAAAATTTTTTTAAGAAAAAAATAAATAAAACAGTCAATGGCTTTTGTTTTTGTTTTTTTATGTTAATTCCAGTATAGTTAACATGCAGTGCTATATTAGTTTCAGATGTACAACATAGTGATTCAACAATTCTATACTCAGTACTCATCATGAGAAGTGTACTCTTAATTCCCTTCATCTATTTCACCCATTCCCTCTGGTAACCACAAATTTGTTCTCTATAGTTAAGAGTCTGTTTCTTGGTTTGCCTCTCTCTCTCTCTCTTTTTTCTTATTTCATTTGTTTTATGTCTTAACTACATGAGTAAAATCACACGGTATTTGTCTTTCTCTGACTGACTTATTTCACTTAGCGTTATACCCTCTAGCTCTATCCGTGTGGTTGCAAATGGAAAGATTTCATTCTTTTTTATGGCCTAATAATATTCTATTGTGTTTATTTATATACCACCCCTTCTTTATCCATCAATGGACACTTGGGTTGCTTCCCTAACTTGGCTATTGTAAACAATGCTGCAATAAACATAGCAGTGCATATACAAAAATTAGCATTTTCGTTTTTCTTTAGGTAAATACTCAGGAGTGAAATTTCTGGATCATATGGTAATTGCATTTTTAAGTGTTGGAGGACCTCTATATTATTTTCCACCAGTTTGCTGCATCAGTTTGCATTCCCACTGGCAGTGCATGAGGGTTCCCTTTTTTCCACATCCTCCTCAACACTTCTTGTTTTCTGTGTTTTTTATTTTAGCCATTCTGATAGATATGAGGAGGTATCTCATTGTGGTTTCGATTAGCATTTACTTGATAATGAGTGATGCTGAGCATCTTTTCATGTGTCTTTTGGCCATATGTCTGTGTCCTTTGGAGAAATGTTTGTTCATGTCTTCTGCCCATTTTTAATTGGATTATTTTGTTTTTTGATGTTGAGTTGTATAAGTTCTTTATATATTTTAGATACTAACTCCTTATTCAATATATCACTTGGAAATAACTTCTTCCATTCCACAGGTTGTCTTTTAGTTTTGCTGATTGTTTCTTTTGCTGCGCAGTTTTTGTTTTTTGTTTTTCTTTTGCTATATAGTACCAGTAGTTTATTTATTTATTTATTTATTTATTTTTTAATTTTTTTTTAACGTTTATGTATTTTTGAGACAGAGAGAGACAGAGCATGAATGGGGGAGGGACAGAGAGAGGGAGACACAGAATCCGAAACAGGCTCCAGGCTTCTGAGCTGCCAGAACAGAGCCCGACACGGGACTCGAACTCACGGACCGCGAGATCATGACCTGAGCCGAAGTCGGCCGCTCAACCGACTGAGCCACCCAGGCGCCCCCCAGTAGTTTATTTTTGCCTTTGTCTCCCTTGCCTGAGTAAATATTGCTATGGCCAATGTCAGAGAAATCACTGCCTGTGCCCTCTTCTACAATTTTCATGGTTTCAGGTCTCACATATAGGTCTTTAATCCATTTTGAGTTTGCTTTTGTGTACAGTGTAAGAAAGTGGTCCAGGTATAAGAATCTTAAGAGCAGAGAAGTTATGGTTAGTAAAAATGAGGTAGTAGCCACCCTCCATTTAATACAGCATGGTACTTAGAGTGTATGGATTCTGATAGAAAAATGGACAAAGGATTATAATGAAAGGTCACTGTAAAGCAAACATGAGACTCTTAGACATACAAATAATAGTTTGACTTTACTTACTAAATTAGTTAAGGTCAAGCTAGGCTGCCATACAAATGAATACAACTAAGGGGTGCCTGGGTGGCTCAGTCAGTTGAGCGCATCTGATTCTTGATTTTGGCTCATGTCATGCTCTTAATTTAGTGAGTTTGAACTTGACGTTGGGCTCTACGCTGACAGCATGGAGCCTGCTTGAGATTCTCCCTCTCTCTCAGCTCCTCCCCTGCTCACACCCTTTCTCAAAAATAAGTAATAAATAAAAAACTTAAAAAAAAAAACAACACAACTAACAGCTTAAAACAAAGTTTTCTCACTTGCCTAGTCTGATAAGGGTTGAATAGCTTTCTTCCATCTTGTAGCTATGCTCTTTGGATCACTGGTCTCCTCTGGCATAGCAACCCTTGACTGCCTTGGAGGAAGTAATATGTCACTTGTGTTCCCATTATGCTGGCAAGAATAAGCTGTTAGGCTCCTACCTAAATGTATAAAGGATCAGGAAAACACAACCTAGGTGTGTGTCCAGGGGAAAATAAAAAAGGCTATGGTGTTGCCTCTGCCACACTCAGAAGTTCAAAAATGAAGCTAGATAACAATACTATTTTGCCTATCAGAGCAGAATCTCTGCCAATTCCACTTATAGGAATTTATCCTATAGATGAACTAAGATATATGCAAACATTTTTTGTAAAAGGGGTGGATTGGAAATCTTGAATGTTCATCAGAAGGGGCTGCATCAAATTTTGATGTATCCATACAATGGAATACCATGCAGTCATAAAAAAGTATAAGGAAGCTCTTCATGAAGTGATATAGAATAGGCTCTGTGATACACAACTAAATGAAAAAAATCCCCAATATGTAGAACGTTTTAATATTTGGATAAAAAAAAATATGTATTGCTTGCACACATATGAAAGAATCTCCTGATAAAACAAACAAACCAACAAAACTGATCACATTACCTCCAGAAGGGGAACTGAGGGGGGAAATTTTTACTGCACACCCTATTGTAACGCTTTTAATTTTTAGTCATGTCAATATATTACCTATTCAAAATTTTAAGTTTATTGGGAGGGTATGAATTCAGACTGCCACTGTGTGACCTTGACAAGTTGCTTCAGCTTTCAGTCTCGGTGTGTCCATTAGCAAAAGGGAGTTATTAGTGCCTGCACTTGCAGGGTTGAGAAACCAATTGCTCTATTTCTAAAGGAAATTATAATTGATTTGGGTATGTTTTAATCACACTGATCTAGAAATATTAAAGCCAACAGGAACAGCTTGTTGGTCAGGGAAAGCCTCTAAGGTGACATTTAGTACCTGGGAGTTTTCTCATCATAAAGGCTTTAGGAGAGTGCTTGGCTTCTCTAAAGAACACGGAAGCTGCAATACCAAAGGAAGACAGCAGTTGCACAGCAGTCCAGTGGTGCGAAGAGTAGGAAGATCATGGAAACTTTCTATAAGGACTTCAGCTTCCAGCACTGGAATGACACTTAACAAGATCCCTCTAGGTACAGTATGGAAAGAAAACTGTAGCATAGCAAAATAGAAGCCAGCCCGTTTTAGAGATTGTCACACCAATATTTAGCTTGAACCCTCCCTCTCCTTCCCAAATTAGCATCCAGAGTTTAAAAAACATTTTTAAAAATGTTCTTCTAATTCATGCAAGGACCAAAGAACCAAGAGAAAAAAATTCTCAAGACTAAATACTATACATTTTATTTCCTCTCAAATTGACTGTTTCTGCCATTACAATTTTTGGTAGATTACGGTACTTGGTTTCCTTTTAAGTGTATTATTAGGTGACAAAAGATAACAGGTCCATTTGTTAGTTTAATAAACATTTATTCCTTTAGTCGAACCACCTCTACACATAAAGTTAGGTATGGTTTAGGATCTCTTTCTGAGTGAAAAAAATTCAGATCTCAAGGGGTTTTAAGCCTGTTTTCTGGAAATCACCTCAGCCTTAAACCCTTGAAAAAAAATAAAAACTGGTTCGAAGACAACCAGCAATTAGATTTTGAAATCATACTAGATTAAATCAGCAAACTTAGAACTGGGGCAATTCCTCTTTATTTGCTACACACTCAAGCTCACCCTGGGAAACAAACTTCATCTACTGGAAGACAAGAATGTGGTATGCTTAACATCAAGCTGGGCATAAATGATGGCTTGGCGAGTTTATGGAATGACAAGGATTTTGAGGGGTTAGAGCAAAGATGAGAAGTGACTGTGGACAACACATTAAGGATGAGATTGTAAACTATAAACTTGTACTGACACCAACTACAGGACTTTTCTCAGTAGCCTGTGGGAGTGGGTAAGGTGGGTTAACCCAAGAGAACATACTTTGCTAATGGGTTCAAAATGGTCACGAACACCAATTAACACCATTTAAATGATAAAGCATTTAAAACTGATCTAAGCCAACTTTTTTACCCTCACACTTAAAAAGGTTATGATGGCCACCAGTTTCCCAATCCTAGCATTAGATGGGTTACTAGCTTACAAATCTCAAGGTAAAGTCTTCTCATTTACCCAATGCTCAATTTCCATCAGTTTTAATGTAATTCAGCGTAAATACCATTACTGACTGCTTTGTAGGAAATTCAGTATTCTACAGATCCCATGGAGTCATGGAATAGAACCAGGAGCCTCCACCTTTTATGTGATACTCACTCAATGGTACTGTGTAGACCAAGGCAATTTTGCTTTGGTTAGCAGGATTTATTTTCATTTCTAAGAGAATCCTCTTGCAACAGGTTTATTCAATTCACCTAAAAATGGTGGGATTTTTAACTATTCTTTCAGAAGCAGCAGTTACGTGAATCGGATATTGGACTCAACCTAAAAATGTGGTTCCCAGTTAACATTTTTCTGCATATCATCACGATAAAAGATTAGGATATTCTTCACGTTTCCAAGCAAAATCCAATTTAAAAAGCTTGTTCTTACCAACCCCCTAAGAACAAACATTTGAGAGTAAACCAGCAGAGCATAACATCACCCCAATGAAGCTGTAGGTTTCATTACATGCACCAACAAATCTACATGGCTAGCTTCTGCATTCCACTTTTACAGAATTTATTTTACACCTATTATACCAAACAGCATTTAAACACTGACATATAAACTCCCTAATAAGATAAAGCAAAAGACACAAGTGTTTATCTTATTAGAAACAAGATACACCATCACTTATAGTCTTCAAACATTATTGCACTTTAACTTTCATAACTTGACAATGCATTCATGGAACAATCTGCAGACAACTAATTTTAACAGACAAATTAAAGAACACTTTTAAGCAGACATGACTGTCCTAAATTGTTTATTAGGTAAGAATTTTACAAACATTACTTGTATTAACGGTAACGGTGGAGCTGGAGAGTATTGCGTCTTCTCCAAGCCGCACGGCGAGAACCACCAATAGTGTGGTGGAACTTGTGACCCTTTCCGAGGCCACGGCTCTTGCGGCCTGCAGATGTCAGCCCTCGCATCTCCCTGTGCTTGTGGACTGGTTTGGTGATCCACTGGGTGTCGGGGTTTCTTCTGATAGCTTTATGGAATGGATCGATAAGGATAACCTCAAAGAATTTGTATGTGGAATCTTCACCAACCCAGTAAGAATTCAAGACTCTCAGAGCCCCACAGTGGCGTCCAGCTCGCTCCTAGAATAGGAAAAAAAGACCCAAGGTCAGCCTTCCATTTCCCATAGTAGGAAATTAGGAAGAAGTCTCTTTAATTTACACACTAGACAAAGGCATAGGCCGTTCGCTTAAGCAGTCAAGTATTTTACTAAGCATCTCCCCAGAGGCTAGGACCCAAAGTATAAGGAAGACTTACTAAAATAACCCATGTAAACATTCTTAAGATTTGAAACTGTTGTCTATTATCCCCCTCTCCGATACATGGCCAACAAAATTTAGGAACCTTATCTTTTCCTAACACAACTGAGGGATCAGCAAACCTTTCATGTGAAACTTAATATTTAGCCTATTATTTTAGGCTTCGCAGGCCACAATGGTCTCTTGAGTGTAGGTCGTTTTTGCCTTTTCTTTTAAAAACAAAAATATAACATTTTTAGATTACAGAGGGCAACAAGGCCCTTGTTAGGTCAACCTCTGGGACAGAGTACAGCTTCATTTACTAAGCGAGAAAGACAACTTATGACCAGAACATAGAAAATTAGCCATATCAATAAATGCACAGCTTATACACATCTGGGAAATGTGCGCTTTAAGACAAAAGTTTACCGCCCTTCAAAAGCTCAGGTTCCAAGGTTCACGCTAATCATAAAACACTTTCCGTTATACACAAAGACAGGTTAGTAACAAAGACTCTTGGGACAGCAACACTTTACCAAGACTGAAGTAAAAATCACAAACCGCGTTTTAAACACAGCGGGGCTCAAGTTATCAATCAGAGTCCTTCACTATCTCCAGGTGATCGATACAACTGCTACTGAAAGATCCACTTACCTCTGCAACAGACTGGAGGCTTCGGGCAAACTTCAGCTGGTTGACACCGTGATGGACAGGCTTGCCATAGGTAGCACCCTTAGGAACTGGGCGTTTGCGGCCACCACGTCGCACACGAATCCGATATATGACATAACCTGTAAAAACAAATTTACAGTGGCCTTGTAAAAGACGTAAGAATGGAAGACTCCATGACTTGCCACTAAATGCTGCAACATCAAATATACTTCAGATCATAAGCCGCGTACGTATCCGATGAAAGTAAAACAAATACCCATCTAAGACTTATTCTAAAAATGAACACATTCCAGGGTTTTTCAAAGTACTCTACGTTGATCACACAGGGAGATTAACTTCTCATTCCCACTTTATGCTGTTGTTTTGCTTCAGTCCAGACTCCTACAGATTTGTAATCTAAGACACTCTCGCTACTTTAGACGACTCTGTCCAGGGTTTACCCCTCAGCAACTTCCGGGCTTTTTGCTAAGCCGAAGGCAGTTACCAACAAAGCCTTAAGTGATGGAAGGCACTGGGGCATATACCTCTAACTACCGGTTTCTAGAATTTCCCCAAGAACAAACTTTATTTAAGCATCCACGCAGAGTCCGCTCACCTTGCTTGGCCTTGTAACCCAGTCTGCGCGCTTTATCGGGCCGGGTTGGGCGGGGGGCCCTGTGGAGCGCAGAAAGCTGGCGATACTGCCAGCAGCGCACCCTGAGAAGAAAGCGCATTACGTCGGACTGCTTCTTCCTCCATAGCTCCTGGATGTACTTGTAAGCGCCCATCTTGGCTTACCTTGGAACTAAAAAACATCATGCATTTAAAATATGGCAAGATTGCGTCCATCTTAGTTCCCCACCGGCCAGAAGGAAACCACGGAGGCTGAAAATGGCTATGCAAGAAATGCAAAGGCTAGCCAGCCCAACCCCCACTTCCGCGCTCAGGGCAAGCAGCGCTGTCACCTCTGCGACCCCAGCACGGAGCAGCGCAGAGAGGTAATCGGTACATTTTTGTTGGACACATGAATGGCATTAGACTTGGGCATTGATGGGGGCTGGGGGCTGCGGCAGGCGGCGTCCCCGAGGGCTTGGCCTGCAAAGAGAGCTCGCAGACACGACAGGGAAAAGTGCTACAGCCGCTGCCTCCAAGGTTAGCTCTTGAGGAAAAAGCCCTTACTCCACCCAACCCGCAGGCCTCGCTTTAAGGCTCTCTAGGCCCGGCCTCCCATCCCTCAGCCCCATGCTTCCTTTCCCTTCACGCTCCAGGCCCCGCTCGAATTCGCGCCGCCATCACATCATCGCCCCAGCCCATTCCGGGGGCCGCCTCTCCACGCCCGCGCAGCCCCGCATCCTGATCGAACTCGCGCCACACAGAAGACAGGAGGAGCTCCGAGGACGCAGGGTCCCCGAGTCTGGATGGCCGAGTCGAAGGGAGATCAGCGGCGGATGAAACAGCGAATACCACCAACACAGCCTACCTGATGGCTGCCGCCAGACGGAAAGGAAAGAGCCTTTCTCCCACAGTCCTTTTTGGGCTCCTCCCCCACATCGGCGAGCCTCTTTCCGGTGAAAAGCCGTGGCCTTATGGGACATGTAGTTCCGGCAGCGAGCCTAGTGGGCGGAGTTCGGTCGGGATTGGGCGCAGCCTCCCCTATTGTCCCGCCCCCTGTGCCTCAGGGTTTGAGTTTGAGAGGCAGGGGCAGCTCAAAGGGCGAGAGTGGGTGGCTGGGCCTCTGCCGGCGAGCGTCCGTGACCGTGCTGCAGCCGGGAGGAGGCAAGTTGGGGGCGGGGCTCTGGTGGCCGAAGCCAGTGGTGGAGCCGCGCTGTCCGAGCGCCGCTGCTTTTGGAGTCTGCGGAGGTGTACAGGTCTGTGCCTTGAGGTCCGAGCGACCGCCTCACGCACCGTAGCCTTTCCACTTGAGATCCGGGGCGAGTTCCCCAGTGCGGCGCTGTCCGTGCCTTTTTTCCCTCTAGCCTGAGTCCCGAGGCTGTGTGACAGACCCTCGCGGCGCTGCCCGAGGCTCTGTGGCAGACCCCCACGACGCTGCCCCAGCCACCAAATAAGACGTTCGGGGTGTCAGGGCTTCGCGGGTGGGGGCGCGCGTCTCGCCTTCCGGCCTCAGCCTCCGCAGGCCCCGGTTCGGAGGGATTTTGCCCTAAAGACGGTGGGAGGGTGGGGAACTGGGGGGCTAGGGAGGGGAGCACGGACGGCTGGGCGCCTTTCCATGACCGTGCCTTTCCTCTGTACCGACTTTCTCCCAGATTTGCTACGTCAGAATCATAGTTTTTATAGAAAGGCAAAATATTTGCCAAGACCTGCTTGGCAGGTGCGAGCGTTTCGGGAAGAAATGCCGAGAAAAATGCATTTTGCTGCGTTCTTTGTTGAAAAATTGTTTACCAGTTTTTTGCGTCTCCAGAATATTTTCATTTTTGATGCAGTCACGTAGTTTACCTTTTAATACCTGTTTGGGTTATTTCCCCCCCCCCCCCCCCCTTATTGCCTTTTTGTTTGTTTGTTTATTAATCGTAGCTTTACCATTCCAAGAATCCTCACATGGATCATTGATTCAGTCAGCAAATATTGATGAAGTGGTTAATACGTGCCAGGTAGTGTCCCAGCTTCTGGGGATGCAGCAGTAGTCAACGTGAAAATTCTAGCTTTCTTGGAAATGGGCAGTAAACGTAAATCAGATATGTATTATATTCGGTGCTAAGTACTAAAGAAACATTTAAGGGAGGGAAGGGATAGGAAGTGTGGGCGTCAAAATTTTTGGAAGGAATATTCAGGATAAGTCTTCCTGAGAAATAACATTTGGGAAAAAAGACCTGAAGGATGTAAGCCTTAGAGATGTGGGGACTGATTTTAGTCAAAAGGAAAAGTGCCGGAGGCTAGAGCATGCCTGGATTCATACAAAAACAGCAATCTGCCACAAGGGAAACTAGCCTATGATATGAGGTGAAGGTTCTTAGGAGGACTTTGGGTTTTCACACTGTCTGAATTCAAAAACTATTGGAAGATTTTAAGTTTATTCATCTCTACACCCAATATGGGGCTGGAACTCAGGAGCTGAAGATGAAGAGTCACATGTTCTTTTGAGCCAGCCGGGCACCCAAAAACTATTGGAAGATTTCAAGCAGACGGGTGACTTCTTGTGATTTACATTTTTTAAAGGATTATTTGGATTGCAGCTCTGAGGCCAAAAGAGGGGGAAAAGTTGAAGCAGAGAGACTAGGAGGTTGTATTAGTTTCCTTGTGCTAATTACAGAAAATATACTGGCTAAGACAACACAAATTTGTTCTCTTACACAGGTCAGATGTCTCCCTAGGCTAAAATCAGATGGCTGCGTTCCTTTTATGTATTTTTTTAAGTTCATTTATTTATTTTGAAAGGGTGTGGACGAACGGGGGAGGGTCAGAGAGTGAGGACAAAAGAGAATCCCAGGCAGGCTCCACACTGTTGGCACAGAGCCAATGCAGGGGCTCAGTCGCCCCTGGGCTCTGTCTCACAACCCCTTGAGATTATGACCTGAGCTGAGATCAAGAGTCAGGGATTAAGGGACTGAGCCACCCAGGTGCCCTGCTGTGTTCCTTTTAGAGAAACTAGGGGAGAATCCGTTTGCCCAAGTTTTCCAGTTTTTAGAGGCCACCTGCATCCTTTGGCTCCTGACCCCTTCATTTTCAAAGCCAGCAGGATAGAATCTTCATATCTTTTTTTTTTAATTTTTTTAACGTTTTATTTATTTTTGAGACAGGGAGAGACAGAGCATGAACAGGGGAGGGTCAGAGAGAGGGAGACACAGAACCTGAAACAGGCTCCAGGCTCTGAGCTGTCAGCACAGAGCCCGACACGGGGCTGGAACTCACGGACCGCAAAATCATGACCTGAGCCGAAGTCGGCCGCTTAACCGACTGAGCCACCCAGGCGCCCCTAGAATCTTCATATCTTTGTTTCTCTCTGACAAACTTCTCTCCCTGTTAAAAGACACATGTGATTATACTGGGTCCACCTAGATAATCCAGGATAATCTCCCATTTTGAGGTTCTTAATTTAATCACAGCCACAAAGTACCTTCTACTGTGTAAAATAAAATACTCGCAGGTGTTGGGGATTATGACATAGGCATCATTGAGAGACCAGGTGAGGGAAGATAGTGCCTCTGACCACTGATGAGCGGTGGAGGTGGTAAGTAGTCCAGCGCTGGATGTGTTTCAAAGGTAGAGGATTTACTGATGGAGCAGATGTGGGGTGTGAGAAAAATGAGTCAAGAATGACTGATTATAAGGGCCTGGGTGGCTCATTAGTTAAGCATCTGACCTTGGCTCAGGTCGTGATCTCACGGTTGCTGGGTTTGAGCCCAGCTTTAGGCTCTCTGCTGAGAGTGAGGAGCCGGCTTGGGATTCTCTTTTTCTCTCTCTTCCCCCCCCCCCCCCCCCCATCTCTCTGCCCCTTAATGACATGTACTTTCTCTCTCTCTCTCTCTCTCAAAATAAATAAACTAAAAAAAAAAGAATGACTGATTATAAAAAAATTTTAATTAAAAAATAAAAAAGGGCTCAGTCTGTAGAGCATGTGACCCTTGATCTCCTGGTCATGAATTTGAGCGCCATGTTAGACTACAAAGTTGGTTGAATTATTTGGAAAGAAGTTCTGGCAATGCGAATAATCGCTAATTTCTTAATTAGCTTTTGCAGTTTTGTTTCTTAATTTGTTTCCTAGCAGTTTTGCAAGATTTGGACTGGTATTTTCCAATGATTTTGAGATTCCTGAGGGCAGGTATCATTTCTGGTTTTGCCCCCTACTTTGTCCCTCATGCCTGGCATTTTGGTAAGACTTCAGTAAATATTTACTGAATGAATAAAAGAATGGAAGGCTGGAATCTGCTTATTATATTTTATTTGCAATATTGTTTACAAAACTTTAATGTATGTTTATGTGAAATGCTTTCATATGTGGGTAAGTAAAAGTGTTGCACACAGTACATGATGTTTGCATAGATAAATAAATAAATACACAGTGTAGATGCTTTCCCTACATGAAGCTTCATAATATGATCTATAACATCTATGATCTTGTTTCAGTATTAATATTATTTTGGTAGCATGAAAAAACTTGTGTTTTACTTACAAAAGTAGAATGATTTCCCTAGAAAAACGCAAGTACTGACAGTTTGGGGCAGTGGTTTCTGACAGCTCTTTAAAGGGAATATTGACCAAGCTCAGTGTTTTACACAGGAATGGATCAGGTCATGTTTTTATTCTCTAGCAACATTATTGATTAGCCTGGAAAGCAAAGCAATATGTAGTTAAGACTGCATTGAATTTTCCCTGTTAAGCATGTTCTCTCCAGTCATTTGTATCAGATGAAGATGAATAGGTCACAGACTGAATTTTATTGTCCAGCAGTTACTTAGGGTGTGGACTGTACCAAGTAGTTCTAACTAGTGCTTTTGTACTAATCTCAGTATTAATTATCTCAGATGCAGTTTCTGGGTAAGCAATTTCTGCTGTCATAGCTTCAGAGTGTTGAAAGGAACCTTAATGGTCATCCATCTACTCTGGAGCCTTTCAAACACTTGAAACCTATATTTACAAAGGAGGCTTGGCCACCCCCAGGATCTATTCATGTGATTTACTGCCCATTCAGGGTACTGCAGATGACCTCCTTTTTGTGTTGGAAGGAAATGGTGCATATTTATTATGTTTGGGAATTGTGATACATTATAATACTTAAAGAACTAAGCTGCTAGTAGTTTTTCATTTGTAAATCTGAGTATATAAAAGTGTGAGAACCACTTCCATACATGTAATGTAAGTCCCCACCATCATGATCATATATAGAAAATCGTTTTTGTGTGAATGTTTAATGTTATTTGTTCAAAGCCTTACATTAAATACGAATGTTATTTTGTTTTATAAGTTCATACTTGATGGTAGCAGGTCACTTGAAGAACTTAGCATGTTTCAGCTATGCTTTGATTAATGACATCTATTCTTTCATCTTTGTTTTGTTTTTCATGGTATGATATATTTAACATGGTTTACTCTGTTTTATCTTGTTTCCTTCCTTGTAAAATATCTTAAAATCCATACCTAGTGTTTGAGTAACCTCTATTCAGTTATTTGTACTGTTTGCCCTTGATGGAGATTCTCTGATATACCTAAACAACTTCCCCAGTTTATTTACACACACACACACACACACACACACACACACACACACACAGAAATTCAAACTAATGGGTATTTTTAACACTTCATCCATTAATCCTAATATCAATGAGTGATGAAAGTACAATTGTAGTATGCCACTTTTAAAGCAGATATATTGGGGCACCTGGGTGGCTCAGTCACTTAAGTGTCTGAATTTGGCTCACATCATGATCTCCTGGTTCTTGAGTTTGAGCACCTCGTGGGGCTCTGTGCTGACAGCTCAGAGTCTGGAGCCTGCTTCAGATTCTGTGTCTCCCTCTCTCTTTCTGCCCCTCCCCCGCTAATGCTCTTTTTCTCTCTCAAAAATAAACATTAAAAAAAATTAAAGCAGATATATTAAAACCACTTCCAAAGACTGATATATTTAATTTCTGAATTTCTCAGGATTCTGTTGGTTTCAGCATTTTCCCAGTTTGATAAAGTCCCCAGAACTTGGGTTAGCCTCCATTTTACGGAGTGTGTGTGTTGTGGGGGGGATGGGTGGGGAGGTCTGTTGCTATTAATTTTTTTTTTCCTTTTAACTGCCTGGTTCACTTAACTACAGTATGTACCTGCCCTTTTAAACAACTTGTATTTGTTTGAAGATTGATATAATGTGTGGTAAAGGGACATTTTCATATTGAACAGGAAGAGGAGAGAAGGTAAGTATTGGTATTTAGAAATTCTGCTGGGACTGAGACATTTTTAGAGGAAGAGAAATAATAATAGAAAAATTAGAATTTAGATTCCAACAGCAACCTTTTCTGACAACAGAATTGTTGTAGAGATACTGCCATCATTTTTCTTATCCTCTGTCAGATTTATTTTTTATCCTTTTGGTGACATGTGGTCAAGTGGCAACTCCCTTTAAATTTTCACTATTATCACTAAAAACCTTTTTTAAAAAACGTTAAAGATTCAGTGGCATCATAACTTAGAGGAGACCACAATATACAGAAAGTGTAGAATCCTATGATAAATGAGATGATATTAGATTAATCATAAATTTAGAGGTATGTGTAAAAAATGTTTTACAATAGGCCATAGTTGCTGACATAGGAGATACCTACTGTAGATGATCTATATTACACAAAGCTCTCCAATTACAAATAAAGGCTGAGAATTTTTCTATTGCAGTTTTGTTGAAAATATATTTATAAAAAAGAGGGGCGTCTGGCTGACTACCTTGGTAGAGCATGCAGTTCTTGATCTTGGGCTGTTAAATTCAAGCCCCACGTCAGACTCTGCACTGACAGCACGGAGTCTGCTTGGGATTCTCTGTGTCCTTCTCTCTTTGTCCCTCTCCCTCTCATCTCCCCCCTTCCCCAGTAAATAAACATTAAAAAAAAAAAAGTCCCTTAAGAGACATAGTTCTTGTGGAAACAAGTGATAAATATTCTTGGGAAGATTTGGAAGGATCCCAAGCATGCCACCTAGGAAATAACGGTTGCATTGCATAAGTGATGATTATTTCTCTACCAGTAAAATGTAATGGACTGCTCTGGAAATGAGTGCTGTGTTATTACAGTGCTACAATAATCGTAGCATTAAAATTGTTCCTGTCAGCAGATTAGTGTCGTGGCTGATTTGGGTCATAAAGTATTATAGACTTGAGAAAATAGAGAAGAGTTATAGGAAGTTCATTTGTTGCTTAATATTTGTTGCTTAATATTGTGTTGGTAAAACACAACAACAACACACACACACACACATGATAGTGATGCACAACACACATGCACACGCAGAAAGTTACCTGGCAACCCTTTGAATGCTCACCTGTACTTTCTTGGCGTAGTTGTTTCTGCCTTGAAGGAGTCGTGGCATCCCTTTTAGTCTGAGTTACTGCATGTTCTGTACTTCTTAACAAGAGAATTGGGGGAAATAAGGTGGTGGAGATGGCAGAAGGCAGTGTGGAAATTTTAATTCCTTTCTCAAGTTACTCTGTTGTATTCAGTGAACTTTTTTTTTCCCTTTCTGCCCTGGCTTCTGATGCCTTGACTTCTGGGAAATCAAAGCTTTGAGGAGAATGAAGAAAATATTACCTGGTCTTGCTGTTCCTTGGATATGTTAAGAAGCTAGGAGAAAGGAGTTTTCATTTTCTTTCTGGTTTAAAGTGCCCGAGCAATTTTTCGGCACATTAAGTCACACATTAAGAAGTGTGACTCAAAAAGTAGTATGACCAAGTGGCTACCAGAATCCAGTTTCTCACTTTCTTCATAAAAATTGATGAACTTAATAGCATTAATGTTTCTCTAAAAAATTAGGATCATTCTCTATCCAAATTTTTGTCTTCATGTCTCCTTAAAGTTTTGCTTAAATGTTGATTTTTCCAGGTAAATCTTGATGAGCAGGAAGTATCTTTCAAGAACTGGTTTCATCTAGGATTTGACTCAGATTCCTGTAGACATAATCAATGTTGAAGTATTCTTTGTATAAAATGTGGGTTTTTAAAAAAATAAACATGTATTTATATCTATATGTATTCTTGTGTTTATCTAGATTAGCTCTGCAAAAATATTTAAGAAACTGGTAACTGATTGTTCTAAAGGAGCAAATGGCAGGCTAGGAGTGGGGTTTGGAAGCATATGCTTTACTGTATGTATATATATGTGTGTGTGTGTGTGTGTGTGTGTGTGTGTGTGTGTGTGTGTGTGTGTGTATTTATTTATTTATTTATTTTTGAAATTCCCCTCTCTGTATGTATGACTTATTTAAACATAGAAAGAAAAAGGTTGATTTGAACAGTATACAGTTTCACAGATCTTCTCTTCTCTTCACAGTGACATCTTGAGAGAAGATGGGAAAGGGCTGCAAGGTTGTGGTTTGTGGCTTGTTATCTGTGGGGAAAACAGCAATTTTGGAGCAGCTCCTTTATGGGAATCATACTATTGGTAAGACTTTTTTTGTCTGGTTTCTCTGTAGGTTCTTGGAACTGCTCGGTGTCTTTTGTTGGTCATGCTAACCTAAAGGTGCATGATGGTACACGAAAGTGAGGTGTAATCCAGAAGGACGTAAAAGGGTAGTAGAAGTCAACAGAGATTGAAAGCCAGGGGAATGGGGGGAAATAGGGGAGAGAAAAAAAATCTTAGTTATTGAAATTCAAGAGTATTTGCTGTAAGTTACAACAGGTAAGAAAACAAATGTGTGTGTGTGTGTAACCTTTTATATATGTGGTTTCCTGTGTATTTACGTAATGAATAGTTGTCTCAGAGTCATAGAATCACTGACTTGAGAATAGACTGAATGATCTCTCATTCAGGTTTCAAACATGACTTCCCAGTACTGTTGTGTAAGTTGTAAAAATGGGAGAAATAGCTGTTTGCTGTAATATGACCTAATTTTGTGAATTGGGTTATGTCATTCATTTATGCATTCATTGAGTTAAATGATTACTAAATACGGCTGTGATGAGGCTTTGTGAGGGTACAGAGGTGAAAAGGATAGTATCCCTGGCTTTTTTTATTTCATTTTTTATTTTAATTAAAAAACCTTTTTTTTAATTTAGACAGCAAGCATATGCAAACAGGGGAGGGGGGGGAGAGAGAGAGAGAAAGAAAGAGAATCTTAAACAGGCTCCACACTCAGAGCCTGTTGTGGGGCTCAATTCCACAACCCTGGGATCATGACCTGAGTTGAAATTGAGAGTTGGACACTCAACCAACTGAGCCCCCCAGGTGCCCCAGAGCACATTTCTATCGTACTTTTATTAACCATTTTGATGAGCTCTGCTTCTCTTCTACCTTCCCAAAATAATATTTAACAATTTTGGTTTTATTATGATGCTGGTGCCAGCAGTTCTGAAACCCTTTGGTTTCAGAATCTCTCCTGCCACAAATGCTGCACTATTGAGTCTTAATATTTTACCTCCTGATTCTAATTTATGCCTGTGCCAAAATAAATTATGTCTGGTGGAGAAAATTCCTTGACCCTCTTAAAACCCCAAACAGGGGGCATCTGGGTGACTCGGTTGAGCGTCCGACTTCGGCTCAGGTCATGATCTTACAGTTCGTGAGTTCCAGCCCCGCGTCAGGCTCTGTGCTGACAGCTCAGAGCCTGGAGCCTGTTTCAGATTCTGTGTCTCCCTCTCTCTCTGCCCCTCCCCTGTTCACACCCTGTCTCTGTCTCAAGAATAAATAAACATTAAAAAAAAAAAAAAAACCAAACAGGTTTTGTTTAGGTTTTATTGTTCAATATTTTTACTGTGTTAGAAATAAAACTGAGAAATTTTAAAATTTCTTAGATAATACATTTATTACATGCTAAGATAACATTTTTATGAAAAATTATATTTCAAAAATTTGGTGTGAGGATGAGCATTGATTTACATTTTTTTTTTAATTTTTTTTAACGTTTATTTTTGACACACAGAGAGAGCATGAACGGGGGGAGGGTCAGAGAGAGAGGGAGACACAGAAGCAGAAGCAAGCTCCAGGTTCCGAGCTGTCAGCACAGAGCCTGACGCGGGGCTCGAACTCACGGACCATGAGATCACGACCTAAGCTGAAGTCGGACGCTTAACCGACTGAGCCACCCAGGCGCCCCCGATTTACATTTTTTGAAAATCTAATGTCCAGCTTACTAGAAGGCAGCTGGATTATGTCTACTAGCTTTTGTATTTACTCAGTTGTGGTATGTTTTTTTTAGTTGAAATATATGAAGAAAACCTGGCCTCATACAGATAAATCATTTGAAGAGGTAGTATGTTAATAGCCTTTCCAGATTATCGTGGATATTCTTTTTTGGTATTTCACTAAAACTCAACACGTGGTGGTTACTCAAAGGTTATTGCGATGTGGAATCTGAAACCACATCAGTGAACTATCCCCACTCTTCATTAAAATCTCATTGATCTATCTTGGACTATGAATAGAATTAAAAAAATTTTTTTTAATGTTTTTATTATTTTTGAGACAGAGAGCATGAGCGGGGGAGGGGCAGAGAGAGAGGGAGACACAGAATCCGAAGCAGGCTGCAGCAGCACAGGGCCTGCCGTGGGGGCTCACAGACTGTGAGATCATGACCTGAGCTGACGTCGGACAGTTAACCGACTGAGCCACCCAGGCACCCCAATGAATGGGATTTTTACCCAACAGTGGTTTTTTAACATCATAAATGGGCCATTTGAAAAATGCTGGCTGACTGAGATAAGCGGATCTTCCAGGTAACATTTATTAATATCATCACCAGTCTTAACAGTACTGGGAAGCTACTGAGTTCATGGGGATAGATACAGTTCTTATTTTGACTTTCTTGAAAGCTCATATTTCATCATTGACAACAAATAGTGTCAGTTATTTTCCTTGAAAACCATAGGCTCCCTTAATTCATTTTTTTAATTATTAAAAAAATGTTTATTTTTGGGGGCAGGGGTAGAGACAGAGAGAGAGAGAGAGAGAGAGAGAGAGAGAGAGAGAGAGAGAATCCCAAGCAGGCTCCATCCTGTCAGTGCAGAGCCTGACTTGGGGCTTGAACCCGAGCTGAAATCAAGAGTCAGTCACTCAACCTGAGCCACCCAGGTGCCCCTTCCTTAATTCATTTTTGAGAAAATGTCTATTAAATACCCCCAAATAACATAGTTTTCCTGTCATTCCTTCTTCTTCTTCTTTCTTCTTCTTTCCTCTTATTCTTCTTGTTCTTCTTGTTCTTTTTTTATTTAAGAGAGAGAGCACACGAGCAGGGGAGAGGGGCAGAGAGAGAGAGCGAGAGAGCGCAAGAATCTTAAGCAGGCTCCACGCACAGAGCCTGATGCAGGGCTCAGTCCCAGGACCCTGGGATCATGACCTTAGCCAAAATCAAGAGTCAGTTGCTTAACTAACTGAGCCACCCTGGTGCCCCTGTCATTTCGTCTTTAAAAAAAAAAAAAAAAAAAAGGTGGCTACTTCAGTTTGCAGCTCAAACCCAAGAGCTTTTCCTCCAGACAATTACCACAATTCATTATGCAGAAATACTTTATGCACACTCCCATTAATCACATGGAATATTAAAAAATGTAAGTATGTATACTCAAGGATTGAGATTTAATAAAGTCAGTAATTTTTAATGCTTCATGAAGGGCATTCGTAAGTGAAATTGGCTTTTTTTTTCCAAAGTGCAAATGTGGTGAAAAATACAACTAATACAGTTGGTGCTCTTCCTTGATTTGTATTAAGGTGCCAGCAGTTTTATCTACCATTGCTTTTGCATCATCAGTGCAAATGTCAACACAGTGGAAAAGAAAAATGTCTTAGATCATTATGAAAATAGTTTTGCCCGTATGGATTCCCTGAAAGGAGACATCAAGTGATCTTTAGACCATAGTTCAAGAGCTGCTGGCACATGTAAATATTCTTAGCTGAGCAATGTTCTGTTCTATGATTGTTTCTTTTCTTTGTTTTTGTTATTCTGGAGGCTAATATTTGCTTTGTTATTTCTTTAGTTTTGTTTATACTTTTTGCTAATTCTTCTACATGTATACATGTTTCTCAGTTTTTACAAAGTCAGCTATACCAGATATTCTCTTTTTTTCCCCTTGGCCATATCCTTCCAGGAGCTAGTGATCCTCTTATCCAGGCCTATTACACAGCTATCACTGTGGAGCTTTTCTTTACCTTTCTTTCTTCCTGGGTTTGAGTTCCTGTTTCTTAGGTATCTTGTCATCTTCTTTGGGTTTATGCCGTTTTGGTGAAGCATATCTTTCAGGACTTTATATGGGTTTTAGAGGTTGTACAAAGGAATGGAGCATCGGGTCATGACAGCCCTTAAAATGCCCTCTATGCCTGGTACATGGTAGTAATCCTGGGGCTTCTGAATAATGATATTTACTGTTGTCCGTGTGATTTCCTGTACCTCTGTGTTAGGGTCTGTTTCCTAGATCTGATGTCTTCCTCTTTATGATTATGCGCTAATGTTGATGGAAAGCCTCTTCAAATAGTTGCCTGAGGAAACATACATGATACGTTTTTTTAGTCTTCATATGTTTGAAAATGCCTTTTACTCTCAAAATTATAATTTTGATGGATATAGAATTCCAAACTGAGAATAATTTCCATTCAGAATTTTGCAAGCATTGCTCCATTATCATCTTTCTTCTTTTATTATAAAATTCATCATACACATAGAACAATTCATAAAACATATGTATGGCTTAATAATTATAAAACAAATCTTTGTAATTTCCATGCAGGTCAAAAAGTAGAATATTGAGGCACTTCAGTAGCTGCCCATGTTTCTCTCTCCAGTCACAACTCAGCCCTTCCCTTGATTTTTGGTTAATCATTTCCTTATTTTCTTTATAGTTTTTCCATCTATATATGTATCACTAAACGATATAGTTTATTTTTGCCAGTTGTTTACTTTGTCAGTGGAATCATACTGTATACAATTCTTCAGTTTTTGTCTTCTTTTGCTCAGCATTATATTTGTAAGATACATCCGTACTGTTGTAGGTAGCTGTAGTTTAAACTTCATAAATTATGGTATTTTATTATATGAGTATCCGTAAATTTATCTCTTCTATTTTGGCGAACATTTTGATTAATTATAGTTTGGGGCTATTAGAAATAATGCTATTATAAACAGTCTGGTACACTTATCCCAGCTATTATATAGACAGTTCCTGGCTTATATATGTAGGAGTGAAATTGCTGGTTCATAGAGGATGTGTGTTTTCAATTTTACCAGATTCTCTTCTTGCTTCCAGTGTTGCTTTTGAGAAGCTGGGAGCCATTGTGATTCTTGACGCTTCGGATGTGGAAGCTTTTGTGGCCCTTTTTTTGTGTTGTGAAATTCACAGTAGTGTATCAAATTACCTTTCACCAATGGTACTGGGCACTCAGTGGGTACTTGCAACATGGAAATGGATGTTCTTAAGTTCTGAATTATTTTTGGAGGCTTTCCCTCCTCTATGTATTTGTTCTCTTTTCTGGAACTCTCTTTTGGATGCTGGACCTTCCGGTTCTCTAACTTTTAAGTTTCTCTTCTGTCTTCCATCTCTCAATATTTTGTTTCACTTTTTGAATATTCCTCATCTTTATATTGCAGCCCTTCTGTTGAATTTGCACTTCTTAGAATCCTGTTCTTATTTCATGGATGCCCTGTCTTATCCCTTTTAGTAAATACTGGGTAGTGTTTTTGTTTTCTTTGCATAGTCTTTTCCCTCTAAGGTGTTCTGCTTGCTCTTTCTTTCTTTCTTTCTTTCTTTCTTTCTTTCTTTCTGTTTACTTTTGAGAAAGAGAAAGAAAACACTCAAAAGTTGGGGAGTGGCAGAGAGAGAGAGAGGGAAACACAGAATCTGAAGCAGGCTCTAGGTTCCCAGCTGTCAGCACAGAGCCCAACACAGGGCTTGAACCCACAAACCGAGATCATGACCTAAGCCACAGTCAGACACCCAACACCCAGGCACCCCTAGGGCGCTCTTTTCTGATTTTTGGTCTTTTTTTCCTGGAGTGTCTGGTAATTCTTGGTCATCTGCTCTTAATTAAGAATGGAGAACTAAAAAGCTAAATGAAAGCTCTAAGTGTGTGGATAGGGTTATGACTTGGAGCTTCACTATAAGGTGATCTGGGTGGCGCATTTGCTCGGGGAACCCTGGATATTAGTATATTTAGGTATTTTCCTTTTTTACTGGCCATATTCTTGTGCCTAAAGAACAAAGACCTGGCTGCCAATATTTTGGGAGTAAAGGGAGCATGTTACTCAACTGCCCCGTTTTCACTATGGAACTAATACCCTCTATCCTACAGTCCAGGCATACTCTGTTTTACCTTCTCCAGAGATTGGTCCCTTAGTCTTCTGCTGGTGTGGGGGGACGGGTAGTTGCTCAGTAGCATAGAGTGGGAGAGGAGATCGAGTGGATGGAGGAGTTATGGCTTCAGTTGATTTATAAAGTACAAAATATTAAAAGGCTTAAATTTGAAGGTGGAGGGTGGGGGAGGAGGACCAGCCTGACTTTTGGTGGATAAAACATCCACCATGACAAAAGTCTGGGTAAGTTTGCCGTTAAATTTTTTTATAATCAAAGCCTAATAAGTTTGTGTCTTAATAGAATAACCTTTAATTTCCCTAAGGTAGCTTAATTTATCACAGGATTGTACATATACTCTAAGCTATGAATAATTTTTCCTTTTTAAACTTTAAACACATTCCTTAATATAAAGAATTATAGTGGGATGCCTGGGTGGCTTAGGTAAGCGTCCGACTTCGGCTCAGGTCATGCTCTCAGTTTTTGAGTTCCAGCCCCGCATCAGGCTCTGCACTGGTGGTGTGGAACCTGCTTAGGATTCTGTGTCTCCCTCTCTCTCTCTCTTTGCCCCTTTCCCCTTGAGCTTTCTCTCTCTCCCAAAATAAACAAATAAACTAAGAAAAAAATAATGATAGTGATAAAAGTATTTGGTTTCTCCTGTTCCAATCCGTTTATCATTATTTGATAGTCCTTTCAATCTAATACTTGATGGATTTTTTAATACTTACAGACATTTTATGTAAGGAACCTTTAACAAATCACTCAACAGTATTTAGGTTGTTTAGGAAAACTATAGCAAGAGTTTTCAAAAACCTATACAAGCACACCTCATTTTGTGATGGCATGTTCTGCTGCTACCATGTTGTTTACAAATTTAAGGTTTGTAGTGACCCTGAGCAAGTCCATCGGTGCCATTTTTTCCAACAGCATTTGCTCACTTTGTGTCTGTGTGTCACATTTTGGTAATTCTCACAATAGTTCAAACTTTTTCATTATTATTATTTTTGTTATCTTGATGTACAATCAGTGGTGTTTGATGTTACTCTTATAATTGTTTTGGTACTTCATGAACGGTGCCCATATAAGACAGTGAACTAAATAGATAAATGTTGTGTGTGGTCTGACTGTTCCACCAAATAGGCTGTTACCCCATCTCTCGCCCTCTCCTCAGACTTCCCTATTCTCTGAGACACAACACGATTGAAATTAGGCCACTTAATAACCCTACAGTGGTCTCCAAGTGTTCGTATGAAAGGAAGAGTTGCACATCTGTCACTTTAAATTAAAAGCTAGAAATGATGAAGCTGAGTGAGGAAGGCATGCGGTAGCTGAGACAGGCTGAAAGCTAGACCTCTTGCACTAGTTAGTCAAATTATGAATGCAAAGGAAAGTTCTTGAAGAAAATTAAAAGTGCTGCTCCAGGGGCGCCTTGATGCCTCAGTTGGTTAAGCGTGCCAAGTCGTGATCCCGGTTCAGGTAATAATCTCAAAGGTTCTTGGGACTGAGCTCTGTGTTGGGCTTTGCACTGACAGGGTGGAGCCTGCTTGGGATTTTCTCTCCTCCTCCTCCTCCTCCTCCTCCTCCTCCTCCTCCTCCTCCTTCTCCCCCTCCCCCCTCCTACTCCTCTTCTTCTTCTTCTTCTTCTTCTTCTTCTTCTTCTTCTTCTTCTTGTTCTTCTTCATCTCTCTCTCTCTCTCTCTCTCTCTCTCTCTCTCTCTCTCTGCCTGCCCCTCCTCTGCACTCTCTCTTTCTTCTCAAAATAAGTAAACTTTTAAAAAAAGTGCTGGGGTGCCTGGGTGGCTCAGTTGGTTGAGTGTCCAACTTCAGCTCAGGTCATGATCTCACAGCTTGTGAGTTCTATCCCCGCATCAGGCTCTGTGCTGACAGCTCAGAACCTGGAGGCTGCTTCAGATTCTGACTCCCCTTTTCACCTCCCCTTCTCGTGCTCATACTCTGTCTGTCTCAAAAGTAAACGTGAAAAAAAAAAAAAACCTGCTGCTTCAGTGAACACGCTCATTGCCTTAGTGCTGATATGGGGAAAGTTTTAGTGGTCTGGATAGAAGATCAAAGTAGCCGTACAGCATTCCCTTAAGCCAAAGCCTAATACAGAGCAAAGCCCTAACTCTTCAATTCTGTGAAGACAGAAAAGGTGAGGGGGCTGCAGAAGAAAAGTTTGAAGCTAGCAGAGGTTGTTGGTTCAAGAAGTTAAAGAAGACGTCTTTATAACATAAAAGTGCAAAGTGAAGTATCAAGTGTGGTTGTAGAAGCTGTAGCAAATTATCCAGAAGATCTTGCTAAGGTAACTAATGAAGGTGGCTACACTAAACAATAGATTTTCAGGGGCACCTAGGAGGCTCAGTCGGTTGAGCGTCTGACTTCGGCTCAGGTCATGATCTCACGGTTTGTGAGTCTGAGCCCCGTGTCGGGCTCTGTGCTGACAGCCCAGAGCCCGGAGCCTGCTTCGGATTCTGTGTCTCCCTCTCTCTCTGCCCCTCCCCCACTCATGCTCTGTCTCTCTCTCTCTGTCAAAAATAAATAAACATGAAAAAATTAAAAAAAAAAAAAAAGCAATAGATTTTCAGTGTAGATGAAACAGCCCTATGTTGGGAGAAGATGCCGTCTAGGAGTTTCATAGTTAGAGAGAAGAAGTCAATGCCTGACATCAAAGTTTTCAAAGGACAGGTTGACTCTCATTAGGGACTAATGTGGCTGGGGCCTTTATGTTGAAGCCAATGTTCATTGACCATTCTGAAAATCCTAGGGCCCTTAAGAATTAGGCTAAATCTACTCTGCTTGTAATCTATAAATGGAAAAACAAAGCCTAGATGAGAGCATATCTGTTTACAACATGGTTTACTGAATAATTTAAGTTCACTGTTGAGACCTGCTCAGAAAATAAAGACTCCTTTTAAAATATTATTCATTGACTATTCATTGACCAGTCACCCAAGAGATCTGATGGAAATGTACAACAAGATTAATGCTTTTATACCTGCTAATACAATATTCATCCTGTAGCCCATGGATCAAGGAGTCATTTTGACTTTTAAGTCTTACTATTTAAGAAATATATTTATTTTGTAAGGTTATAGCTACCATAGGTCATGATTCCTCTGATGGATCTGGGCAGAGTATAGGTTGAAACTTTCTGGAAAGGATTTACCATTCTAAATGCCATTAAGAACATTTATGATTCATGGGAAGAGGTCAAAATACCAACTTTAACAGGAGTTTGGAAGAAGTTGATTCCAACCCTCAAGAATGCCTTTGAGGGGTTTGAGACTTCAGTGAGAGAAGTAACTCTGGATGTGATAGAGCAAGAGAACTAGAATTAGAAGTGGAACCTGAAGATGGGGCTGAATTGTTGCAATCTCATGGTAAAACTTTACTGATGAGAATTTGCTTCTTCTGAATGAGCAAAGAAAGTGGTTTCTTGAGATAGAATCTACTTCTGTGAATGTGCTGTGAAGATTGTTGAAATAACAACAAAGGATTTAAGAGTATCACATAAACTGAGCTGATAGAAGCAGCAGCAAGGGGGCACCTGGCTGGCTCATTTGGAAGAGTGTGTGACTTTTGATCTGAGCATTGTGGGTTTAGCCCCACATTGGGTGTAGAGATTACTAAACAAACAAAAACAGGGGCGCCTGGGTAGCTCAGTCGGTTGTGTGTCCCACTTCGGCTCAGGTCATGATCTCACAGCTCGTGAGTTCGAGTCCTGTGTCAGGCTCCATGCGGACAGCTTGGAGCCTGCTTTGGATTC
This sequence comes from Panthera leo, assembly GCF_018350215.1. Classification (NCBI taxonomy): domain Eukaryota; kingdom Metazoa; phylum Chordata; class Mammalia; order Carnivora; family Felidae; genus Panthera; species Panthera leo. The sequence goes on along the minus strand of NC_056687.1, from coordinate 139,935,289 downwards.
TGTATCTCCCTCTCTCTCTGTCCCTCCCCGGCTCATGTACTATCTGTCTGTCTGTCTCTCTCTCTTCCCTTCAGAAATAAATGTTAAAATTTTAAAAACAAAACACAGCTTAAAAACAAGGTTTGAGGGGAATGAATCCAATTTGTGTGTGTGTGTGTGTGTCTGTCTCTTTTTTTTTTTTTTTTTAAGATTTTATTTTTATGTAATCTCTGTACCCAACATGGGGCTCGAACCTACAATCCTGCGATCAAGAGTCGCATGCTCTACCAACTGGGCCAGCCAGGTGCCCCAGACTGACTCCAATTTTTGTAAGAAGTTCTGCTGTGGGTAAAATGCTATCAAACAGCATCTCATGCTACAGAAAAACTCTTTGTGAAAGGAAGAGCCATTTGATGTGGTATACTTCATTGTTGTCTTATTTCAAGAAATTGTCACAGCCACCCCAGCCTTTAGCACACTGATCAGTTAGCAGCCATAAACATTGAGGCAAAACACTCCACCATCAAAAAGATTACAGTTCCCTGAGCTGTAATGGTGATGGTTAGCATTTTTTGGCAAGAAAGTATTTTTTAAAGTGTAAACTTTTTTTAGACATAATGCTATTGCACACTTAATTGACCATTGTACAGTTCTCTGAAAGGGAGAGAACTGTATATGCACAATGATCTCCAAAGGCCAAAGGAGACAGAAGACTGAAGCAAAAGGCCAACAAGTTCAGCTTGACAAGAAATTGTTTACTAAAGGGACTAGCAGACAGAAATGTGTCTTGGGTAGCTACAAGTAGGTCTCTGCAACCCCACCTCCCATAAGACCTGCTTTTACAGCCCTAGCGGCTGAGGAGTACAGGCTGGGAGACCACCTGGGAAGAAATGTTTGAGAATCGTAGTAGTATCTCCAGAGTAGATCAAGGATGTTATGCCCCAAGGATATGGTTAAATAGAAAAAGTGTGCGTGGGGGGTGGGGAGGACTGTGCTTAAGAAGGCTTCAGATCACAGAGCGGTCATCATGGCAGATTTGTCCAAGATGGTGTTAATTTGGTTCACACCTTGCGCCTCTCCAGTCTGGCTCTTATAATCTCCCATGCCCACCTCTTTTGCAGTATTCCCTGAGCCATCAGAGAGGGGCTCTTGGCAGTAGGTTTCTTTACCAGACTGTGTTCAAGTTGAAGACCTAAACCACAGCAGCAAACAGCAACAGAAGAGACCTATGAAAGGGGAGCAAACCACATATATAGCATGAATCCCATTGTAAACCGTCCATGTATGTCCATGTCCATTGTAGAAAAGGGTTTCCTTCACCAGGACAAGAGAAGCAGCAGGATAAGGATAAAAGAATAAATGTTTAGTAGGTACTTGTCTGGGGAGATCCTCTCCCTCTATTGAGAAGATTCTAGTACCTTTGCCCTCTGTCAGGAGCACAGAGGTGGCCTGAGGTACATGAACAGGAGGGACCTATCAGACATGTTGCCCAAGGGCCAAAGAGTCTATCTGTACATGTAAAATTCAAGGTGCTGCAAACAACCATGTTAGGTAACTAACTAGAGTGCCTTTCGGTAACAGTGCCTGTCTGGAATTTGTTATGTTGACTGTTTTGGCCCCTTCAGCTGTCTGAGACATTTCTCACACTCTAATAAGAAATAGCCTATCCATTCTGGGGAAAGTTGTCATTCTAACCCCGTTCAAGTGCCCCTTTGCCCAGGAGGATGGGCTGAGCAGTCTGGAGCCACAGTTGTCTCTGGGCTGCTGTGAACTCAGCAACCAGCCTCTCAGGCCTCATTTTCTGGATGGCACTAGCCCTAGGCATGCTGGTTTTGGTACCTAACCATGAGTATGGGGTGGTGCTACAGCTAGTCTCTGTCAAATTTAACAAGTGTGTGGCTTCTGGCAAGGCTTGTCCATCCATGCAACTGTGGTATCTGTAAGAGAGTTCTTAGTTGAGCTTTAAGAATGCCATTCGAGGGGTGCCTGGATGGCTCAGTCACTTAAGCATCTGACCATCTGACTCTCGACTTCGGCCAGGACTTGATCTAAGGGTTGTGAGTTTAAGCCTTGCGTTAGGCTCTGTGCCAGGCATGGAGCCTACTTAAAAAAAAAAAAAAGCCATTCTTCTTTCAGTTAGCCTGGTGGTATGTGGATTGTAGGGTAAATGAAACCACCAATGTATATATATTTTTTTAACCTAATTTATTTATTTATTTATTTTTAAATATGAAATTTATTGTCAAATTGGTTTGCATACAACACCCAGTGCTCATTCCAACAGGTGCCCTCCTCAATGCCCATCACCCACCCTCCCCTCCCTCCCACCCCCCATCAACTCTCAGTATCAGATTTTAAGAGTCTCTTATGGTTTGCCTCCCTCCCTCTCTTTCTCCCCCCGCCCCTTCCCCTCACCCCTGGTCTTCTGTTAAGTTTCTCATGATCCACATAAGAGTGAAAACATAAGGTGTCTGTCTTTCTCTGTATGGCTTATTTCACTTAGCATCACACTCTCCAGTTCCATCCACGTTGCTACAAGAGGCCATATTTCATTCTTTCTCATCGCCAAGTAGTATTCCATTGTGTATATAAACCACAACTTCTTTATCCATTCATCAGTTGATGGACATTTAGGCTCTTTCCATAAGTTGGCTATTGTTGAAAGTGCTGCTATAAACATTGGGGTACATGTGCCCCTATGCATCAGCACTCCTGTATCCCTTGGGTAAATTTGTAGTAGTGCTATTGCTGGGTCAAAGGGTAGGTGTATTTTTAATTTTTTGAGGAACCTCCACACTGTTTTCCAGAGCAGCTGCACCAGTATTCCCACCAACAGTGCAAGAGGGTTCTTGTTTCTCCACATCCTCTCCAGCATCTATAGTCTCCTGATTTGTTCATTTTAGCCACTCTGACTGGCATGAAGTGGTATCTCAGTGTGGTTTTGATTTGAATTTCCCTAATGAGGAGCGATGTTGAGCATCTTTTCAATGTATATTTTCATAAGCCCAGTCCTACATATCATGTCCAGGGAAATGTGTTCCCCTATCACAATCTATCCTTCGAGGATATCTGTACATGACACTGAGTTCTAGGGCATTGATGGTGGCATTAAAAAAAATGTTTATTTTTTATTTTTGAGAGAGTGTGAGCGTGGGAGGGGCAGAGAGAGGGAGGGATCCCAAGTGGGCTCTCTGCTGACAGCAGTGAGCCTAATGTGGGGGCACCAACTCACAGTGAGATCATGACCTGAGCTGAGTTCAGACACTCAACCGACTGAACCACCCAGGCACCCCTGATGGTGGCATTTTGATTGGCCCTTTTATAGGGAAGGGCTTACCTGAGTCCAGTGGCTGTATCCACACAAGTTAGAGTGTTGTTTTTCCCTTGATTCGTGGGTAGACGGCTAATATAACCAATTTGGCAGTCTAAAACCACTTGGATCACATGATGTATGTGTCCTGTGTGTGGAACTGTCCTAGGTCTCATGGGAGCAGATCAGTCAGTTACTGATGGCTGCTAGTATGTCAATATAGCAAAGGGGCATGCCAGCTCCCTTTGCTAGGTTCCAGCCCACCTTAGCACTGCAATGCCCAGTGTGTTTATAAATACATAGGGCCAATTCTGAACTTTGTATGGAGGTAAGGCCCCTGGTTTTTGCTGAGGTGTCTGCCTCAGTATTCCTAGTGGGTGAGACAGGCCTATGTGCTGAGACATGGAAAATAGTTTGGGAGGCAGCAGGGTCCTATATTCCACATATCCTTCCATAACCCCCCCCATAATGGTTTCAATAAAATTTTCCATTCATCCCGAGCTCATTGGGCCTTTATAGACAGCCCGGCTATCCATGCAGAGGGTAAGGGGTCAAGATTCATGCATACATGCCATCCAGGCAGCTGTCAGTTCAGCCCATTGGCTGCCTTTATTATCTCCAGTCTCAAACAGGATAGTATCAGTCGGGTTGGATTGCTACCGTAGCTCAGTGACTAGGATTCCTTGTAGGGGAGCCACCCATACACCAAACAGCTTCAGGAATAAGTTTTGTGCTTTCCTTTACTTGTCTGGCGGTCTCTCTGTAGGAGGCTCTTGGGGGATCATTAAAGGTTTCATATTCTACTGGCTCCATGATACCATGTAATTCAGCTCCTAGGGGACTAGTGGGGTGGACACTCTGTTGTTGTAGGTAAGCATGCCATTTTTGCAATGTAGGGGCTTGTGTTATGGCAGTTTCATTCTTGTAAATGTACCATCTAGCCCCCCTTTATAGGCAACCCAGTTGGACAGTTACTGGAAGAGTGGCAGTTAAGGGCTCCACTTGCTGAAGGGCCTTATAGACCCCCCCCATACTTGTTCAGTAGGAAAATATTGTATCTTTATTCCCTTGCAGAGTTGTGACCCAAAGTTCAACAGTTAACTTCCCATGCTGCCAAAATGCCCAACTCATCCCATTTAGTGGTCACGTTTAGGGTCATGGAAATACTAGTAAAGTAATTTCTTGTGGCCTGTGCTTGAACAACTAAGAGCTTGGTCAAAGCCAGCTTGATGTTCTACCCGATGCCAGTGGGCTTCCTTTTTTACCAGATGGTATAGAGAGTGCAGGCATTTTGCTAAATTGGGCTAGAGGCCCTCCAGTACCCCACTGGGAACACTTGCAGTTGCTTAATGTCTTAGAGATGGGAAATTATTGAATCTGGTCAGTCACAGAGCCCAGTATAAGAAGCCTTAACCTGACCAAGTAACCTGCCAGAACTTTACTGCTGGTCCAGGGCCTTGTACTTTTTCTGTGGATTGATGGTACATCCTTGCTTGTTCACATGAGTGTAGAGATTGTTCAGGTAAGACTAACAGAAGTTTTCAGGAGTTAGAGTGACATCATTCATACGATGAAACCTTTTAACTGTGAATAGTGGTCGATATAAAGACAAAATATGAGCAGTCTTACCATGACAGATAGTGGGGCTGTGCAAATATCCTTGTGGCAATACCCGGAATGCCCATCGTCAACCGTCCCATGTGACTCGGGATGTGAAGGAATACTAAAAGTGTTGGCTAGGGCGCCTGACTGCTGCATTTGGTTAAGTATCTGCCTCTTGATCTCGGCTCAGGTCATGATCTCGTGGTTTGTGAGTTGGATGGAGCCCTACATCGGGCTCTGCACTGATGTGTGGAGCCTGCTTAGGACTCTGTCTCTCCTTCTCTCTGCCTCTCCCCCACTTGTGTGATCTCTCTCTCTCTCTCTCTCTCTCTCTCTCTCTCTCTTTCTGTCTAAAAAATAAATAGGGGTGCCTGAGTGGCTCAGTCTGATTAAGCATCTGACCTTGGCTTAGGTCATGATCTCACAGTTCATGGATTCAAGCCCCTTGTCCAGCTCTGTGCTGACAGCTCAGAGCCTAGAGCCTGCTTAGGATTCTGTGTCTCCCTCTCTCTGTCTGCCCCTCCCCCACTTGTGCTGTCTGTCTGTCTGTCTGTCTCTCAAATATAACATTTAAAAATAAACAACCAAACAAAGTGTTGGCTGATTCCAAAGCCATATGGTAAGAGCCTACACCATATACCATTCAGCGATTTGGGTAATATTAGGGATAGCAGCATGTATTTAGTTCTTTATAATCAGTGGTCATTCTCTAGGTGCCATCTGGTTTCTTCACAAGCCACACAGCCCTATAATAGGGATTTCGTGCTGGCTTGATTATTTAGTGGTAGGTATATCCTCATATCCTCCTAACAACCAGTATTGCTTTACATTGACAACTTGGGGAGGGGGTAACACAGGATCCCAATTTGAATTTCCCTTTAAGACAGTTTCAATTACCCTAATTCGAAAGTGAAATTCTCCTACGGAGTTTTGTAGTGTTTTTTCCCAGGAGAATATCTATGCCGAATCTGGTCTCCAGTATTGATTGCAAAACTGAAAACCTCATATGGAGCAGTTGTGCTTATATTCTCAAGCGCACTCTTGTGCCCATCACCCTTACGCTTTTCCCTCTATAATTATCAGTGACTGCCTAGGTCCCTGAGTGACATTCTGGATTGCCACAAATTAGGGTGCATTCTGCTCTGATATCCACTGAGGCCATGGCTTTTTGCTTATTTTTGGTGTCCACGAAGTTGTGAACTATACTTGGGGCCTCTGGTTGCCCCCTAGGCTCTCACATGGAAGCAATCTTGGTCCCAACCCTGGTCTCTCAGGCAGGGGTGTTCCCAGCCCCTGTAAGAAGTCACCTGTGGCCGGACACCTGGGTGGCTCAGTAATTTGACCATCCGACTCTTGATTTTGGCCCAGGTCATGATCTCACACTTTGTGAGTTTGAGCCTTGCATCAGGCTCCACACTGACAGTGTGGAGCTTGCTTGGGATTCTCTCTTTGTGCCCCTCTCCTGGGAGTGAGTGCATGGGTATGCTCTCTTTCTCAAAATAAGTAAATAAATAAACTTAAATTTAAAAAAGTCACCTATGGCTTAGTTTTTTTTTTTTTTCTTCCAGAGGTGGCATGGAGGGCAGTGGCCTAAATTGCTCAGCAGGAGTAAATTTCTTCCATAAAGCCACTAGAACGTCATTTGGTTGGCAGTCTTTTCTCGGTTTATGCCCACTGCCTGTAGGTCATGCCACGTTTGCTTTTGGGTTACCCTAATGGTGCCTTTGTTTTAGATTAACCTTATTTTTTTTTTATTTATTTTTTTAATGTTTATTTGTTTTAGAGAGAGAGAGAGAGAGAGGGAGGGAGAGACAGTGTGAGCAGGGGAGGGGCAGAGAGAGAGAGGGAGACACAGAATCTGAAGCAGGCTCCAAGCTGTCAGCAGAGCCTGACGGGGAACTCGAACTCGCAAATTGTGAGATCATGACCTGAGCTGAAGTCGGATGCTTAGCCAACTGAGCCACCCAGGCGCCCCTACCTTCTTATTTCTGATAAGTTTAATTGCATATATTATTTAGAATTTTTAACCCTCAGAAACCTTAATTTCTAATAAAAACTTAAGAAGTAAGCAATTGTGAGCTGTTATACCAGCATTCTTTAAATTTATGATATAAATTTAAATTTATGATTTATTAATTTCTGGAAGCTTGTGCCTTTTAAGCTTTTCAATATAGCATTAACACATCTTTTAGTTCCTCTGGAATAAGCCAGAAGTAGATAAACCTGTGTTTAGTAATGTTTCATTATTTGATTAGCAAATGATCTAGATATTTGATGAAATTAACTTAATTCATCACTTAGCAAAACTTTAAGGTTTCAAGGTACCAAGTGGATTTGGGAAACTAATTAAAAAGTTTACCTAAAACTTTTTTTTTCTTAAGTTTATTCATTTATTTTGAGAGAGCGAGCAAGCGGGGGAGGGTCAGAGAGAGTGAGAGACAAAAATCCCAAGCAGGCTCCCTGTTGTCAGTGGAGACCCCAACACAGGGCTCAAACCCACGAACTGTGAGATCATGAGAGCCGAGATCAAAAGTTGGATACTTAACCAACTGAACCACCTAGGCACCCCTACCTAAAATTTTTTTTATCTACTCAGTCTGTCTGTTCTTACCAATTATGTCTAGATTACCTGTGAAAATTTCATGAGACATCAGACAAAATCAACCATCATTCTAAGTCATTTTTGCTGACAAACTACAGTAGATAAACATGAACTTAACTAGTAAATTTGATTGTTTAAATTGTTTGATGTTGAAAACTCTAAGGATATGCCTGTTGTAATTAAGCCAACTAACTTAAAACTTTTTTTTTTAAACAAATTTTAGCAATACTCTCCAGAGGTGGAAAATAGCACATAACACATACATACAGATACATATGAATACACACAGAGACTTTATAGCTTCTGTTTTAAAATGACTGTCATGAAATAGGTACAAAACTCACTCATAAATCTAGGAGCTAAATTTATTTTTTGGTAGATAGAATAAGGTAAGGTAACCTGTCTAGATGGCTTAAACTTTTTCCACTTATATTTGGAGAAGACACTTAAGATTTGTATGTCTATTTATTTGTTCATTCAGCTTCATGGGCTGAGCATGAAGCCCAATTTGGGGCTTGAACTCAGAAATCTGAGATCAAGACCCTGAGATCAAGACCTGAGCAGAGATCAAGAGTTGGACACTTAACCGACTGAGCCACCCAGGTGCCACAAGATTTGTATGTCCTTTTAACAGCGAGAAAACCAAATTCTAATTTTGCACCAGCTTTTGATATTAAAGTAAATTCATTTTAGTCTTAGCCAGCTTGACCACACAATTCCTTGTCAAATATTCTTTTCCACAAACCTTCTACAACTTTCTACATTATGATTTTGTCATTTTTTTCTCTTGAGACCATTAGATGCTTTTTAGGACAAAATTACTTTTTTATTCTCCAACAAAAAAGCGTCTCCATTTCTCATACCTTCTACTGAAAACACATCCTACGTTACTGGCATACAAAAATGTTTCCCATGAGTTCCGTGGTTTAGCATCCCAGTCTGGCTTCAAATGATGGCTATAATCTTAGGTCACTGCATTTTATGTCCCATAAGACACACAAAGTGATAACAGTGAAGCCTTGATTTGTGTATCCTGGGTTTAGATATTATCTACCAAGTTAGAAGCCAAAAGGGATGTGGATAGTCTCCTTTCCTTTTCCAATTGTAATTCTTTTTCCAACTGCCTTATCTCCTTTCTGCCACTAGCTAGGCATTGTTGGCCACCCCGAAGGACCCAGAGGAGTGGCCAACCCACCACAGCCACTGCTTGGTGGCCTTCCTTACCTCAGTGGGTCATGTGACTTTCTAATAGCTCTAATCCATTTGGCATTTTCAGGGTGTCCCTGTATTCCTGCAACAGTCCACAGGCATCAAGCAAACCAATTATGCCTTCCCACGTCAATGTGGTTGCCCACCCCAGGGTTTCCCCCAACAAAAACTTCATTCCTTGCCCATTTTTCGGTCTCTGGGCTGCTCCTGGCTGGCTTGCCAATTGTTCTATGAAAGGGAAGTATATGCAAAATGATCTCCAAAGGCTAGCGGAGCCATAAGACCGAAGAAAAAGGCCAACAAGTCCAGCTTGACAAAAAATGGTTTATTAAAGGGACTTCTGAAGAGTAGTCCCTCTTCGGTGGCTCTAAGACAAATAGATTTCTGCATCTCCACCTTCCATAAGACCTGCTTTTATAGTCCTAAAGGCTGAGGAGTACAGGCTGGGAGACCACCTGGGAAGAAATGTTTTGAGAATCATGTCTCCAGAGCAGATCAGGTTGTTATGACCCAAGGGTGTACTTAGGTGTGAAGCGTGTGGCTCAGCAAAAAGAATGAGGTAGGGAGACTGCTCTAGAAGGCTTCAGATCACAGAATGGTCGTGATAGATTTGTCCAAGATGGCATTAGTCTGGTTCACACAATAATGTAACATAACTTTTATATCCCCTGGGGAATCCAAAAAATTAATGAGACTGACTTTATTGTGATACTCACTTTATTTTTTTCCCTTCAAATTTTTTTAATGTTTATTTATTTTTGAGACAGAGAGCACTAGCAGCGGAGGGGCAGAGAGAGAGGGAGACACATAATCTGAAACAGTCTCCAGGCCCTGAGCTGTCAGCACAGAGCCTGATGTGGGGCTCGAACCCACGAACCGCGAGATCATGACCTGAGCCGAAGTCGGACGTGTAACTGACTGAGCCACCCAGGTGCCCTTCCCTTCAAATTTTTATTTTAAGTTGATTTATTTATTTTGAGAGAGAGTTGGGGAGGGGCAGAGAGAGAGACTGAGAATCCCAAGCAGGCTTCATGGTGTCATCACAGAGCCTGATGCAGGGCAGAACTCCTGAAACTGACATAATTGACCTAAGCTGAAACCAAGACTGAGCTTAACCAACTGAGCCACCCAGGCACCACTGTGATACCAACTTTATTTATTGGTCTGGAATGGAACCAGCAATATTTCCAGGATATGTCTGTAATGTATGTATGTTTTATTGGGATAGGATGTTATCTACATGATTTTATTTATGGATATAGTTCATATTTAAATATGAAGATAGTTCCTGGGACCCTACCATACCTACCCTATAAGCTTTTCTACTATTCATTAACATACAAAGTATTATCTTCCCTTAGTTCCCTTATCAACAAATGATTCTTGAATACTCACTGTGTACACAGAATGGTTCGTTTCTCTCAAGGATGTCCTAGGCTACTGGAAGAGACAAAACTTGCACAAATGGAGTGAAGGAAATTGCATTTTAAAAGGATCACTCAGGCCAGGGGTACTGGCTCATTCAGTAGAGCATTGGACTCTTGATTTCAGGGTTGGGAGTTCAAGGTTCATGTTGGGTGTGAAGCCTACTTAAAAATAAATAAATGATTAGGGCACCTGGATGGCCCAGTACATTGAGCATCCAACTTCAGCTCAGGTCATGATCTCATGGTTCATGAGTTCGAGCCTGCATTGGGCTCGTTGCTGTCAGCCTGTCAGTGCAGAGTCCGCTTCAGATCCTCTGTCCCCCCCTCTCTGCCCTTCCCCCACTTATGCATGTGTGCTCTTGCTCTCTCCCTCTCTCTCTCTCAAAAAATAAAACATTTAAAAAAATGAATGAATGAATGGATCACTCAGGCCAGAAGAGAACAGAAAGTAGGACATCAGTTATGAAATGAGTTCATTCATTCATTCAGCAAACATTTACTAAGGGCTTTCTATAAGTCAATTTTGTTCGTCCTCAGAGCTATAAAGACAGATTAGCCCCAGTCCTGGCTTTCAAAGAGTTTACACTCTCTGAGCTTTTGAGGAGACAGATAAGGAAAGATTTAAGTATAAAGTCACAAGGCCCAGCAGAAACAGAAAGTTGGGAAGGGGATAATCAGGAAAAGATCCACAGATTAGACATTTCAATGAAGTCTAGGAAGGATACAAGGTCTTTTACCAGGTGTTTATAGAGCTTAGTAGTTCAGATAAAGATAAACCAATGGGAATGAAGGAGGCAACCGATTAAGCAGGTGTTTAGGCAGAGAGTGGCTAATTTTTTTTTAATAACTTTCACCCACTTTCCTTGGTCAGTGAGAACTCTGAAGACTGCCCAGGTGGATGGGATCAAGGGAAGAAAGCAAGGAGGAGGAACAGGTATGGGGAGGAAAGATAAGTTTTGTTAGTTTGAAGTACTTGCATAACATTCACATATAAATGCCCACTCCGTATTTGGGAACTAAAGCCTGGTGCTCAGGCCTAGACTGGACATGTCAATTTTTGAGTCCCTTAAACAGACCCTGGAAATACTGGAAGTTTTACAGAAAAAAGGCAGCACAGTTACCCCAGGTCCAGTCTTTGGCTCTGATGGGGAAGAAAATGGAGCTACTTAGTTGTTCAAGCTATTTTTAAAATCAGCATTTAGGGGCACCTGGGTGGCTCAGTCGGTTAAGCAACTGACTTTAGCTTAGGTCATGATCTTGCAGTTCATGAGTTTGAGCCCCGAGTCAGGCTCCGTGCTAATGGCTCAGAGCCTGGAGCCTGCTTCAGATTCTGTGTCTCCCTCTCTCTCTCTGTCCCTGCTCATGCTTTGTCTCTCTTGCTCTCAAAAATAAACATTAAAAAAAATTTTTTTTAAATAAATAAAATCATCATTTAAATTCTCCAATTTTGGTACTAAGTTCTTTGGTAACAGTTACTTTATTTTTTTATTTTTGAGACAGAGAGAGACAGAGCATGAATGGGGGAGGGTCAGAGAGAGGGAGACACAGAATCTGAAACAGGCTCCAGGCTCTGAGCTGTCAGCACAGAGCCCGACGCGGGGTTCCAACTCACAAACTGCGAGATCATGACCTGAGCCGAAGTCGGCCACTTAACCGACTGAGCCACCCAGGCGCCCCAACAGTTAGTTTTTAAAAATATGTAATTGTGGGGGCACCTGGGTGTTTCAGTTGGTTAAGCATCCGACTTTGGCTCAGGTCATAATCTCGAGGTTTGTGGGTTTGATCCCTGCGTCAGGCTCTGTGCTGACAGCTTGGAGCCTGGAGCCTGCTTCAGATTCTATGTCTCCTCTTTCTCTGCCCCTCCCCTGTTTGTGCTCTGTCTCTCTCTCAAAAATAAATAAACATTAAAAAGAAAAAAGTACATAATTGTGGGGCACCTGGGTGGTTCAGTCTGTTGAGCATCCAACTCTTGATTTTGGCTCAGGTCATGATCCCAGGGTTGTGGAATTGAGCTCCACATCAGGCTCCATACTGAGTGTGGAGTCTGCTTGGGATATTCTCTCTCTCTCTCTCTCCCTCCCCCCCCCGCCACATTCTCTTTCTCTAAAATAAATAAAAGTTAAAAATAAATATATGGGAATGCTAGCTGGTGCAGCCACTCTGGAAAACAGTATGGAGGTTCCTCAAAAAACTAAAAATAGAACTACCCTACGACCCAGCAATTGCACTACCAGGTATTTATCCAAGGGATACAGGTGTGCTGTTTCAAAGGGACACATACACCCCCATGTTTATAGCAGCACTATCAGCAATAGCCAAAGTATGGAAAGAGCCCAATGTCCATCGATGGATGAATGGATAAAGAAGGTGTGGTATATATATACATGGAGTATTACTCGGCAATCAAAAAGAATGAAATGTTGCCATTTGCAACTACATGGATGGAACTGGAGGGTATTACGCTAAGTGAAATTGGAGAAAGACAAAAGGCATATGACTTGACTGATATGAGGACTTTAAGAGACAAAACAGATGGACATAAGGGAAGGGAAACAAAAATAATATAAAAACAGGGAGGGGAACAAAACAGAAGAGACTCATAAATAGGAGAACAAATGGTTACTGGTGGGGGTGTGGGAGGGGGGTTGGGCTAAATGGGTAAGGGACACTAAGGAATCTACTCCTGAAATCATTGTCACACTATATGCTAATTTGGATGTAAATTAAAAAAAAAATAATTAAAAAAATAAATTTAAATTAAAAAAATTAAAATATAGAATAATGTCATTGCCAAATTTTTATTTCTACTTATATTTCTATACAGAAGAAATATTTTTCAATACCTCTTTGTCCATTCAGTATAACAACTACCTTTTACTTTTAAAGAAGTTAGTAAATGGAAATATGATTCTTACATATAGTAAATAGGGAAACTTCTAGAAAGCCAACTAATAAAAGTATAAGAAAATACCCAACAATTGGTACTGAGTTCTCCAAAAAGAATAATTTTTTCTTTATTGAGGTATATTGGACTTAATGTCTTGTTAATTTCAGGTGTACAGTATAATGGTTCAATAAAAGAGTGATTTCTTTTTAATCCTAGGAATGGAAGATTGTGAAACAATGGAAGATGTATATATGGCTTCAGTGGAAACGGATCGGGGAGTAAAGGAACAGTTACATCTTTATGATACCAGAGGCTTACAGGAAGGTGTGGAGCTACCAAAGCATTATTTTTCATTTGCTGATGGCTTTGTTCTTGTGTACAGTGTGAATAACCTTGAATCCTTTCAAAGAGTGGAGCTTCTGAAGAAAGAAATTGATAAGTTTAAAGACAAAAAAGAGGTAAGTAGTTTTGTTAAAAATGTTAACTATGAATTGCAATACTATTTAAATTGTAGCTTGGACATTTGGGCAGTTAAAATATTTTAATAGTATAAAATTGTATTCATAGTATGTGTAATTGTCATAATATTTTTTCTTGGCCCAGAAAATACGGGATTAAATGAGTTCATTCAGGACCTGCATTTAACTTTCTGCTTTTGCATGTTACTGTGTGCAGGCTGAATTTTAGTGACACTATATCTCAAGTACTACACAGTTCACTTCATATTGTTTGGAATCACTGTTTCCTAGGGCTCTCTCTGTCTCATTGGCTAAATAGGATTCTTGTTTTCCGCCTTACAAAAAGAAAAAAAAAAACACTAAAAAAAAACCAAAAAAAAAAAAAAGGGAAGAAGAAAGAAATGGAAAAAAAAGATTGGATTCTACTCATTTACCGTTTAGAGTAAGATCCTTACCAAGGTCTGGCTTACGTGTATCCTTTGCATCTTTATCATTTTGTTCCTGTTACTGCACTCTGGGGACACTGGTCTACTTTTTGTTTTTTTCCACATGATGATTTTGTTTCTCTGTTAAGTCCTTGTTAATCAGTTGCTGGTTCCCCTCCCTGGAACTCTTATCTGCAGGTAGATTTTTCTCCATATCTTCACTTAGCTGACTCCTTATCATCTAAGGAACCATATAATGTTAGCAGCACTGGCTAGATGTTCTTAACCTAGAAATTTTAAGAAATAATAGAGATCCAGGGCATCTGGGTGGCTTAGTTAGCTGAGCATCCAACTTCAGCTCAGGTCATGATCGTGGTCTGTGAGTTCGAGCCCCATGTCAAGCTCTGTGCTGACAACTCAGAGCCTAGAGCCTCCTTCAGATTCTGTGTCTCCCTCTCTGTCTCTCTGCCTCTCCCCCGTTTGTGCTCTCTCTCTCAAAAATAAATACACATTAAAAAAAAATTGAAAACAAAAAAACCCCAAAATTATAGAGATCCCTTACACAGTTCCCCTAATGCTAACGTTGTATAAAACGAGTTAGCATTTATTTATTTATTTATTTAATTTTAATTTCATTTATTTATTTTTTAAAATTTACATTCAAATTAGTTAGCATATAGTGCAACAGTGATTTCAGGAGTAGATTCCTTAGTGCCCCTTACCCATTTAGCCCATCCCCCCTCCCACACCCCCTCCAGTAGCCCTCTGTTTGTTCTCCTATTTACGAGTCTCTTCTGTTTTGTTCCCCTCCCTGTTTTTATATTATTTTTGTTTCCCTTCCCTTATGTTCATCTGTTTTGTCTCTTAAAGCCTTCATATGAGTGAAGTCATACGATTTTTGTCTTTCTCTGTTTGCACTTAGCATAATACCCTCCAGTTCCATCCACGTAGTTGCAAATGGCAAGATTTCATTCTTTTTGATTGCTGAGTAATACTCCATTGTGTATATATATATACCACACCTTTATCCATTCATCTGTCGACGGACATATGGGCTCTTTCCATACTTTGGGTATTGTTGATAGTGCTGCTATAAACATGGGGGTGCATGTGTCCCTTCGAAACAGCACACCTGTATCCCTTGGATAAATACCTGGTAGTGCAATTGCTGGGTCGTAGGGTAGTTCTACTTTTAGTTTTTTGAGGAACCTCCGTACTATTTTCCGAGTGGCTGCACCAGCTTGCATTCCCAAAAACTAGTTACCGTTTATGCAGTCAAGATACAGAACATTTGCATCACTGCAAGGATCCCTCCTGTTATCCTTTTTTGTCACACCCACTTTCTTCCCATCCCCACCCCCTCTTAATCCCTGACTAATCTGTTTTCCATTTCTATAACCTTGTCATTTTAAGAGTGTTAACATAGATGGAATGATATGTATGTAACTTTTTGGTATCAGCCTTTTTCACTCAGCATAGTTCTCTTGGAGGGTCGTCCAAGTTATTGCATGTATCAGTAAGTAGTTCATTCCTTCTTATTGCTGAGTGATGTTCCAGGGTGTTTATGTACCAGAGTTTGTTTAACCATTCACTTGTTGAAGGACACCTGGGTTGATATTTCATTGTTTTGAATACTTATTTGCTTTGTGAATAGATCATAATCACTAGGTTCAGTTTTCAAAAGACATAGAGGCATCTAATGAATGCTGTCCTCACACCTGTTTCCCATTTTTCCCAGCTAAACAGATAAATTCTGTTATTTTTTCTGCGGTATCCTTCATATTCTCCTCCCTGCCCTCCGAAAGTTGAAAGAGTGGCTCAATGTGCACTCCTATTTGATACTTGAATCTTGGCTCTGCTTCTCAACTTACTGCCTCAGTTTCCTTAACCATAAAATAGGGATAATAATAGTACCTTTCTCAGATGGTTGTTAGGGAGCTTTAAGAAACACATACAGGGGCACCTGCGTGGTACAATCGGTTAAAGATCTGACTCTTGGTTTCAGCTCAGGTCGTGATCTCAGGGTTTTGTGAGTTTGAGCCCCCTGCCTTTTGGCCTCTGCGCTGGCTGACAGTGTGAGCCTGCCTGGGATTCTCTGTCTTCCTCTCTCTCTGTCCCTCCCCCACTGGCACTACCTCTGTCTCAAATAAATAAATAAACTTAAAAGACATTCATTCAGTGAATGCTTATTGAACAACTACTGTGTGCCTGGCATTGTTTTAGGTAAGGCGCAGGGAATACAATAGGCAGCAAAATAGAGTTCCTGTTCCCATAAACCTTCTGATTTGGGAGTGGGAGAGAGAAAGACAGTGAGTGAATATATATTATGAAGAGTGATGCTGTGTAGAAAAGTAAAGTAGAGCGGGATGCAAGGGTACTATTTTCTTTTTTTTTTTTTTTTTAACGTTTATTTATTTTTGAGACAGAGAGAGACAGAGCATGAACGGGGGAGGGTCAGAGAGAGAGGGAGACACAGAATCTGAAACAGCCTCCAGGCTCTGAGCTGTCAGCACAGAGCCGACGCGGGGCTCGAACTCACGGACCGCGAGATCATGACCTGAGCCGAAGTCGGACGCTTAACCGACTGAGCCACCCAGGCGCCCCAAGGGGTACTATTTTCTGTAAGGTGATCTGGGAAGGCCTCCCTGATAAGGTGACTTTTAGCAGAGATTTGAAGGAAGTGAGAGAGGAAGCCAAGCCCATCTGGAGGAGGCGTGCTCCAGGTGGAGGCACTAGCTGGGGCTAGGGTCTGGAGAAGTTTGCATGTCATGTTCAGGAACAGCTGTGAGGCCAGAGTGGGCTAGGAGGAGTATGGGAGGAGATGAGGGCAACACTTAGCATCACAAGCCATTGGTTTTGAGCAAAGGAAAGACCTATCTCGCTTAGGTTGCATTTATTTATTTTCATGTTTGATTTAAAAAATTGAATAGGTCACGTTTGCTCATGGTTCAGAAATAAAAATGATCTATAAAAAGGGCCATTGTGAGCTCTAGTTTCCCACTTCTGTCCTCAATCATCAAGTTCCTTTATCTCAAGCATTCTCTTCATTCATTCATTCATTCATTCATTCATTCATTGTAAACTCTATGCCCAATGTGTGGCTTGAACTCATGACCCCGAGATCAAGAGTCGCATGCTCCACTGAGCCAGCCAGGCATCCCTCAAGTATGCTTTTTAAATATTTTACCACTTGTTTTGGGGCTTTATTCTAGCATTTCTTTTTTCTTTCTTTTTTTAATGTTTCATTGTTTATTTTTGAGAGAGAGAGAAACAGAGTGTGAGCGGGGGAGGGACAGAGAGAGAGAGGGGGAGACACAAATCTGAAGCAGGCTCCAGGCTCTGAGTTGTCAGCACAGAGCCTCATGCAGGGCTTAAACTCACAGACCACGAGAGCAGACCTGAGCTGAAGTCGGATGCTTAACCCACTGAGCCACCCAGGTGCCCCTCAACGTTTCTTTATGTAAATACAAGTAAATAGGAATATACATATAATTCCCTCCCCGACCTTCTTACACCAAAGATAGCATAATGTTCTGCACCTTGCATTTTTCATGTAATGTATCTTGGAGTCCTTTCCATATCAGTACTCAAGATTCCTTTTTTTTTTTTTTAAACTGATGGATACTCATTGTGTGATAGATCATACTTATTTAACCAGTTCCAAATTGGTGGACACTTGGGGCTATTTTATAATCATTTGCTATTATGAACTATGGTACAGTGAACAATGTCTCACGTTTATTAGTTTGTATGCTTTAGGGTATAGCTGTAAGATCAGCTGAAATGGAGCTCTTGAATCAAAAGATACATTGCTAAATTACTTTCCATATCAATGGTATCAAAATGCCGGTTTTGCAGTCTTGACAACAGTGTGTGCTTGTGGATCCTGTGAATCTTCTGGGTGAGAGGCACTGGGTGGCTTAGTCAGTTAAGCATCTAACTCTTGATTTCAGCTCAAGTCATGATCTCACAGTTCATGAGTTTGAGCCCTGTGCCACTGATAGTGCAGATCCTGCTTGGGATATTTGCTCTCTCTTTCTCTCTCTCAAAATAAATAAACTTAAAAAAAAAACTTCTGGGTGAAGATGGTACTTTATTTCATTTTCCTTAATATGAATAAGGAAGGCTAAGCATCTTTTGACTTGTTTTAAAATATTCACTTTGGCTGCTGTGTTGACAGTAGACGACATAGGGGACAAGGTGAGAAGCAAGTTTTGTGAAATGGAATTGTTCTGGAGCACTTAAAACAGTTACCAGTTGGAGAGTTGAGAAGAAACCAACAAAGGAGCCTAAGAAGTGGCCAGTGAGATAGAAAAACCAAGAGATATGATGTCTCAGAAGGCAAGGGAAAGTCAGCACTTTAAAAAGTAGGGAGGGTTGCCTGGGTGTCTCAGTCAGTTAAGTGTCCCAACTCTTGATCTCGGCTCAGGTCATGAACTCATCGTCAGGAGTTCAGGCCCTGCTTCAGGCTCTGCACTGACAGCGCAGAGCCTGCTTGGGACTCTGCTTGTGATTCTGTCTCTGTCTCTCTGCCCCTCCCCAGTTCATGCTCTCCCTCTCTCAAAATAAGTAGTAAACAAAATAAATTAAACAAAAAGTAGGGAGTGATCAAACTATGTCATGGTGCAGATAGGTCAGAAAAGCTGAAGACACAGAAGTGGCCAGCCTTTAGTTAACTTGGGACGTCTTAACAGTTACAGCAAAACAGATGAAGTTTGATTGGACTGGATATAAGAACTGGGCACAGCAAAGATAGCTCTTTGAGAATTTTTAGTCAAGGGTAAATATATTGTCCTACAAAGGGGAACAGAGGAGCTGGAGAAGGATGTGTAAAAGAGGGCTTTTTCCCCCCTCCCCAGATGAGAGCTAGTGTTCATATGCCAATGGAATGCTTCAATAGAGAGGAGAAAATGGATGATATAGGAGAGGGGGTTAATTGCTGTAGTGACATCTTGTCCAGGGTAAAGAGGATGGAGTCTAGATGGTAGGTTATTAGATGTGTTGGTGGATGCAAGTGAAGGTTCCTTTAATTGCTTCTATCTTCTTACTAAAATAGTATAGACATCAGCTGAGAGTAAGGTGTGGGAAGGCAGAGATGTTGGAGGTTGGAAAAGAGAGCCAAGGTAGGAGCTGTTGTCTAGTTACAGAATATATGGATGGAATATTAATCTATTTACTAGAGAACACTAGCTCACTTAAAGTCAGTGGTTATGAATTGGGACCAGTCAGCAGAGCTGCTTTTTCTCTCCATGTTCAGTAAGTGGTATAGGCACGGTTCAGTTAAGAGTTACATTTAGGGGCATCTGGTTAGCTCAGTTGGTTGAGCATCCGACTTCGGCTCAGGTCATGATCTCATGGCTTGTGAGTTTGAGCCTCGCATTGGGGTCTGTGCTGACAGTTCAGAGCCTGGAGCCTGTTTTGGATTCTGTGTCTCCCCCTCTCTCTGCCCCTCCCCTGCTCATGCTCTGTCTCCCTTTTTCTCTGCCCCTCCCCTTCTCTCTCTGTTTCTCTCAAAAATAAATAAACATTAAAAAAAAAAAAAACTTTTTTAAAAAAGTTACATTTAGGATGGGGGGTTGGTGACCAAGAGAATACAATGGGATGATGATGTAAGCTGGGCCGGGAACTGAGGACAGAAGGGTTGAAGAACAGTGATAAAGGTAGGAGAGCCAGTGGACTGTAGATCCTTCTGGTGTTTAGGATTGTTGCAGTTTAGGGTGTAAGGCACGAACTAGAAAGGTAGAGTGGGATTGGGATTCCTGGAATTAAAGACCACGAAGGGGAGTGATTATAATGGCAAGAGCTAGGATGTGTAGAGGAGTGGATGGCCAAAGTCAGGAGGATGGTTAGGCTATTTGGAGAAGTCAAGGAATGGAAAGAGAAGGTTACTGGAAGGGTCATCCATGTGGCTAGTGAGTCACTAGGAATTACGATAAAAGTAGTGTGGGAGTGACAGTGGGCCATTTCTGTAATGAGTAGCAACAAGGTGGGGGTGGGAAACAGGCAGTCGATAGTACAGACTAATAACACCAGCCTTCACTTTCAGGGTTCTTTGGGAAGGACATTATTGGAGACAGCAGTGAGGGATAAGGAGGATACCCTTTACATCCCCTGTGCCCCCCGCGGTGGTGAGAGTACTGTTTCAAGTAGGCAGGGTGACGGGAACATTGAAAGCAGAGATGGGAATGGAGGAAGGAGACTTCGTTAAAATCCGGGGCGACATGCAAGTTTCTACAACTGGACAGGAGAGGGAGATGGGAGATCAGACTAGGAGATACATGTGAAGATGAAAATCTGGGTGATGAAGAATGACAGGAGGGCCTGAAGGGACAGATCCTGTTGAGAAATGAAGGAGTAGGAGACTTGCCAAAACCCCGAAGCTCTAGGGCCTGCTGTTCCATCCTACGAGGAAGGCATAGTCTAACTGGAGCGCAGGGAGCCCACTCAGCTTTGAGGCAGAAACACAGCAGTGGCTTAAATGTCCTAGTTCAAAGCTGTTCCTTAGAGGTACCTTCTCTAACAATTCTTACTGCTCCTCTTCTACCTTTCATTATCTTGTTTTATTGTCTTTACAGTCAAGGGTCTGAAAATTGGATATTATCTCCCTTCCCCTCCCCACTGTGCTTTGACTGCCTTGCGACTGCTGTGTACTGGTGGTCTGAAATTGCATGGTGTGCATTAAGCATTTAAAGCTTAAGTGCATGATTGATTGCCTTACATTTAGTGTAAAATGCTCCCATTGGTCCATATATTCAAGATTATTTAGTGCTTGCATCAGGCACTTGTCTAAGATCAGAAATAATGTGAACAGAATAACAGTTCCTGTTCTCATGGAATTTAGGTTCTAGGGGTGAACTCTCACAGCTCCAAGAGTCCGTAGTTTTTAAAACATGTAATGCTGATTTCCTAAACAGCAGGTATAACCACTGAAATGCAGACACATTTCAAATTATTACCTGTATTTTTAAAATTTATTTTTAATGTTTACTTTTGAGAGAGGGAGAGAGACAACATGGGTGAGGGGCAGAGAGAGAGGTCAGAGGATCCGAAGTGGGCTCTACATGGACAGCAGAGAGCCCGATGAGGGGCTCGAACTCACCAACTGTGAGATCATGACCTGAGCTGAAGTCAGACACTCAACGGACTGATCCCCCGAGGTGCCCCTGGAGTTTAGATAGTAATATCTTCAAGTCTAGCTTCCATTCATACCTGACTTGAGTAACTTCCACCCACTGTTCCTTTAAAATGTTTCGTAGTTGGCAGGCTGTAGAGCATCTGCGTTTTTAACCAAAATGCATTAAGGCAGAGTGAGGTTAATACCTGACTAACTTGATTCAAGTCACATCTGAGGATGTTTTGAGTTTTCTTGATTTCTCTCTTTTGTCTGGCAACGCATGTTGGCAAAGTGTAATCTTAATATTTTCCTTTCAGGTAGCGATTGTTGTGTTAGGAAACAAAATCGACCTTTCTGAGCAGAGACAAGTAGATGCTGAGGTGGCACAGCAATGGGCAAGAAGTGAGAAAGTGCGACTGTGGGAGGTAACGGTTACGGATCGGAAAACTCTGATTGAACCATTCACTCTGTTAGCCAGCAAACTTTCCCAGCCCCAGAGCAAATCAAGCTTTCCTTTGCCTGGGAGGAAAAACAAAGGGAACTCTAGCTCTGAGAACTAAAAATCAATAATGCTACAACTGTTGGATAGTGATTGCCTTTAAGTGTTTGTGAACATATTTAAAATAGGCCATTTGCATCTACCTTTGGCTCTTAGGCAACCTTTAAGGAATTAATTTAATGCACTTTAGGTTACAATTAAATCATTTGGGCTAAGTTTATTGTCTGATAGGAAATATTTGCATTGTCATTGCTTGAAACTTGTCCCTGAAATTAGCACCTTTGTATTTATATTTTTGTTGCACTTGTCAAAACAGTAGAAAAATAAAGTTTGGGTAGTATGCAGATAGGAGTAGCTCCGCTACCCCTAACTTGTTTCAGAAGCCATTTTTCTGTGTAACTTTATGCACACTTCTTAGCTCAAACAGAACTTTGTTTTTAAGGTCATTAATCTTCTAATGTCTAGAAACATAAAATGACATTTTTAGATCAAACAGTAAACTTGGGTGTTAAACTAAATTTTATCTTGTGGAGACCTTGCTAACTGTAACAAAACCTACCTGTGATTTAGCTTTGTTCAAATTATATGTTTAGCATGACTTGAGGTAGGGGGTGGTGTAAGTATGTTTAAAGTGTTTGCTTTCTTTAGAAAACTGCTAATAAGCACTTAAGGACACTCAAGCTTCCATTTTCCACAAGTAATGCTGTCCCTTCTGCAGTCATGCTCTGGATACTTAGTCATGTGGAATAGAATGTATCATAAAAATATTGGACTGCAGGTAGTCTTCTGGTTAGATAGCTGAATGTGTGCTGTGTTATTCTTTGAAAATTCTGGCAATATCCGAGCACTGGGACTAACTGTATTTTGCAAGTTGGCAATATTGTAACTAATTTTAAAAGTAGGAAGCAAGCTATTGTTTTGACTGGGAAAGCAGCTACTTGATTTCAATGTAAAATATGAGGGGCACCTGAGTGGTTCAGTGGGTTGAGGGTCCAACCCTTGATTTTGGCTCAGGTCATGATGTCATGGTTTTTGAGTTCAAGCCCTGCATGGGGTTCCACCCTGGCAGCGCAGAGCCTGCTTGGAATTCCCTCTTTCCTTCTCTTTCTGCCCCTCCCATGCTCCCTTGTTCTTCTCTCTCTCAAAGTAAACTTAAAAAAAATGTAAAATATGAAATAAGCTGTTCAGCATTAACACATCTAGTAAACTGTAACTTTAAAAAAAAAAAAACAAAAAAACTCTATCCCCACTGTGGGGCTTGAACTCACAAGCCGAAGACCCCAAGATCAAGTCTCATGCTCTACTGACAGCCAGCCAGATACCCATGAACTGTAACTTCTTAAGTGGAATACTTCTAAGGCTCGGCTCAGTGAACTTAAAGTCAGTTGGTTCATTTCTGTGAGTTCAAGCCAAGAACTGCATATAAAAGATACAAAACTTGTAAATCAGCTAGTGTTGCTACTAGTTAAAATTCCTTATCACAAATGTGTTTGTTTTTTTTTTGCCAAAAAATTATTCAGATAATGGTTTAGCCATTGCCTGTTTTCTTTCCCAGTAAGGCTGATTTTCTCGTTTTCCTATGTATTTTTACATAGATGGATACTTTTACAGTGATTTAAAAATAGCATTTCTCTGCAGTAGATGCAGAGAAACAACTGCTGGATGTATGTACACTTCGGTACCAAACTGCCCTCTAAGGGAGCTGCATTAAGTTAGCCATGAGGATCCATCTTCAAAAGATGGGGGGGTTCAGTTAACCTTTTCTAAAACACCACCCCCCTTCCCCCTGCCCACGCAAAAATCTATCTCGCAAGGCTGACAGCATACCAATCCTAACCTAGGTCCTTGATAATGATGCAGTCTGCGTTCCTTGTAGGTTGTTTAGTAGCAAAGCTCTTGAATCTGCGTGGGGTGCCTGAGTAGCTCCGTTGGTTAAGTGTCCGACTCTTGATCTTGGCTCAAATCATGATCTCACAGTCCTTGAGATCAAGCACCACTTTGGGCTCTGCTCTGACAACATGGAGCCTGCTTGGGATTCTCTCTCCCACCCCTACCCCTCTTCGAGATAAACAAACTTAAGTCTGCAAACCACAGACAGACAAGATAAAGTAAATGAATACAGCAGTGTTAGGTGGTGGTTTTAATATTGTTTATTAGCACAGTAACAAATGCAGACTTAAGCAGTCCACAACATATAACCAATCCACTGAGCAACTCCTATTCCACACCTTACAGTTAACAGCTTAAGGTATTTTACTACAGGTTTTCACAAGTCGTGATTCAAACCTCTCATCTTGTCACAATAAAGTAGATTGGTATATAAAATAAAATACGTAACTACTCATTTCCTATATGGTGTCTTATAGCCACATATCCATTTTATATATATGAGATGACAGTCTCTAAAAACTGTTAAATATCGATGTTCCCTCCCAAGAAGGAAAAACAAATTCCAATTTTTTTGAACAAAAAATGTGTAGTCTTGGAAGGACTTGACATAAATGGCCATGTGTATAACCTGTACAAAATTAAGCTATTTTAAATTTACAGACTACAAGCAACTGAACCCAAATGTCTATTCTCTGTACTACATTTCAGCTAATATTGCAGAACTAATGACAGTTTTAGAAGTTGCTATTACCAATTCTGTCTACTGTAGCAAGATACCTTAAGTTACAACAAAATCTTAGGAAATAAGACTGAATAATATCTGTTATAGAAATACCCTACTCTTTACCAACTCCCACCCTCCCCCACCCCTTCAAAATCATAAGCAGCTCTCTCTGTGACAGACAAATAATGTAAGAATTGTGAAGACCCAATTTATGTAGCGTATCTCTTGGTCCACTGTCTGGCCATTCTGTCATGTTCTGCTCTGTTGGTCATATACTGAGTGGCAATACTTCCCACCAAAGGGTCAGCTGGAAGAAAAGAATGTAGATTACTTTGGAGAAAGGGAAAGAAAGTTTTAAAATTTAGCAAATAAATTAGTGACAGCTTGGAAACAAATACAGTTTTGAAATGCCATTCCATCATCCTGGGTACTTCTTCTAAAAGCCGTTATTGTGGGGGTGAAGCGGGGGGAGGGGACTTCTTAACAAAACAGAATGCTCAGGCTTTTAGTACCAGTGTGGCTTTACCTTCTTAGTTCATTGTGTTTTTCTCCCAATAACCACCACCTAATTGGAAGTGCTTTTGCTCTTATGTGTTAGGGGAATGTCAATAAAAACTGGAAAGTTCAAGGCTAAGACGAACATCCAGCTGTGTTCACATGACTATTCCTTCAGGGCAATACTGTGGTCCTCTGGGCTGTTGCAGTGTAACACGTTACCCGGAAAAAACCAGGTTGCCAGGTCACAACGTGGACCTCAACAAGTGTAATGTTGCTCTGAAACCTAAATAGAATCTTTAATAATAAAAGGAAATTAAGCCCCTCCCCCCACCCAAATCAGTCTGATAAGAATTATTTAAGCAAAGTAGCACTTTCAAAATTGAACACCAGCTATGGAGCAAGTGAACTCAGTGAACCAAAAGGCACAGGAGAGGTGAGGCAGGTGACTCAACATTTAAAAGTATGTAGTTTAAGAGAACTGTATGAAAAATGTGAAAACCAAGGGCAAACTTATATAAATCTTAATTTTAAAATGCCTCATTCCTACAGCATAGAAGGGTTGCCTTTTCCACTATTAGACTGAACTTTTTTTTTTTTTAATTTTTTTTAACGTTTATTTATTATTGAGAGACAGGAGATGCACAGAGTGTGAGCAGGGGAGGGGACAGAGAGAGGGAGAGACACAGAATCCAAAGCAGGCTCCAGGCTCTGAGCTGTAAGCACAGAACCTGACGTGGGGCTCGAACTCATAAACTGTGAGATCATGACCTGAGCTGAAGTCAGTGGCCTAACCAACTGAACCACCCAGGCGCCCCTAGACTGAACTTCTCTTGATTATAAAACTTTCTTTGAAAAAACAAATCAGGGGCGCCTGAGTGGCTCAGCAGGTTAAGCTTTTGATTTTGGCTTGGGCTCTCACAGTTTGTGAGTTCGAGCCCCGAATGGGGTTATATGCTGACAGCCTACTTTGGATTCAGTGTCTCCCTCTCTCTCTGCCCCTCCCCTGCTCATGCTCTGTCTCTCTCAAAAATAAATAAACATTTTTTGAAAAAAGATCAGTTTTTGTCCCTTGAAAGCTCTTTAAACTTTATCAAAAACAAGTATTTTTCAGGTGAGGAAGAAAAACAATAAAAAATTATTAACCTTACCAGGATTACAGTCTGTAAGAAGGGAGCAGATAGAAAGAAGAACTTTAGAAATGGTTAGTGCTGGACTCCAATTATCTTTTAATATGTCCAAGCAAATAACTCCTTGGCTGTTAATATTACAGTGATAGATTCTTGTCCGAAATGTGACCTAAAAAATAAAACCGTGTTAAAATTTAAACAGCAAAGAATGAAAATTTTTACTAAATTACTTTTTCAGTTGAGTGGCCCTAATTAAAAATTTTTTAAAGAAACAGACGTTTTTAAAAAGACGAATAAAGAGTTTAAAGCTGAGAAGATACATTAAAAGACGAATAAATCTGAGATTAGAGAGTGTTCATTGATACAATCACAGTCAGGTCAAAAGTTAATCAACAAAAAGGTAATTTCAATATTTTTCAAATTCATCTTTAGCAGTTTCAGTGTTTTAAATATTTTCCTAACTTTTCAAGTTTGAAATAGCTGTTTGCTGACCTCTTGTGTTAGCTGGTAGTACTACATGGCCTCAAAGTAAGCTTTGTATAATAAATTCAAACTGAGGGACAACATAGTGGGAACAAACAAAATTCTTAGCTGTAAAGGCTGTTAAGAAAACTGAAGATGAGATTTACTTCTGCTTTTTCTGACTTTTACATTATATCCTGCATATATCCTGTCTACCTAGGTCACAGAATTCACCATAATGGAGTCTCAACAGGTGAGGAGCCAGAATTGGGAAAGGATCACAGCAGTAGACAAATCAACACAAGCCAGGGGAGCCTGGATTGCTTTTTTTTGGTTTCCTAATTCCAAAGTAAAAATTATCATTTAGTAAATGAGAATCATAGATTATAGAGTGTCACGGGAGATAGGATCCTAGATGAAGCCTGGAGATTAAGAATGTGACGAGAAACATGGATACTTTGACAGTAACTTCTTTTCTGTTGAGTGGAAAACGGGATTAATTCTGAGTTGCTATGTCACTATAAACAGCAGGATTTTAAGCACCATCAAAACAAAGCACATACTTCTAGAAATGGTCTCTGCCAAGTGGCGAAGCTGCCCCCCCCACCCCCCGCCCCGCGCAGTGTTTTGTGTCCATCCTAATGTACTTAGAGATTCATTAAGATACAACAGAAATATCTTTTGTGATTAAAACTCAATTTTAAACACTTCAATAGTTTCTCATGGGAATATGTAAATTTGAATATAAATCAGGAAATTCTTACCTTTGGAGGCTTGAAGGGGTATTCAGGTGTAAAAGTGATATCAAGGAAGAATACACCCCCCTCATACACGGATCCTGGAGGCCCTAGAATGGTTGATCTCCATTCATAGATGTTATCGCCTTTGGGACCAGCACTGTGAAATAATACATCAAAAGGTAAGCAGACAGTATGGCACCATCCAAATTTTAGAGGATATTTAAGGAAAAAAGATGACCTCTTCTCTTCCTTTTTGTTTTAATGTGTGGATTCCCTCCACCAAACAGAAGTGTCTTTCGGACAGTCTGATTCTGGACTGCAACAAACCCATCAGCCTTAGGTCAAGTAAATGGAATGATAAAGAATGTTTAAACCATTCTAAGCCTACTTAGGCTGTGGATAAACAAGAAATTCCTCAATTCTCAACCCTCTCCTCAATACATCATAAAAAATGTAAATGATACTTTAAAAAGAAACACTTTTCAGCACACAGAATTAAATTAGTGAAATATTAGTTGTTTTTGTTCATAGCTAGTAATTTCTGATGACCATTTTAAGCGCAAAGTTTCATTTCTGACCCACTGATGGGGGTTCTTGTTCCTTGCTCTATTTCCATAATCTTACCCTAAAAGGAGTCCGATGGATTGCAGTACTTTTTACATTATAAACCATGTTGAGTGGGAGGAGCACAAGAATGACAATGTATCCAATGACAAATTACTCAATTTGCATTTCAATATATAAAATTCTATAATCAGGTTCTCTAAATATTACAGTTGAGATGTTAATTTATCCCTTTCCCCATATTTACTTATACCATAAAATGGTAAAGCATGCAACAGGAACCCTGGAGAAGAGTAAACAAGTATGGATCCCTAACCTCTAGGTCCTCAACCAGGGGACTTGGTGGGTCTAGTGAAGGATCTGAGCATCCACTGGAAGGACGAAGCATTGCTGCCTAATAAACACCTTAGATACTTACTTTAAAGCTGTTACTGGAGGAATTCATGTAACTTTTTTGTCATAAGCATTTTATATTAACCATAGAATGAAACAAAAATTACAGGGGCCTGCAAGTCCTTTGCCTTTTTTTTCCCTTCCAGGTTCTCACTTGAAAAGTTAGACCTGCTGGTCTGGAAGGTGGGTAGAGAGACCTACAGTAGAGAGAGTGGTTTACAACTCTCAGAGGGCCACTGTGAAGAACTGGGAGCCAGAGAATGCGTGAGACACGTGTACAGGGAAAGGTCTGTTCCAGCACCCCAACCTTTTCTCTATAAAATGACTAACTAGCTTTACCCTCAGGTCAGTATATTCTTTTATCAACCTTGTGTCCCCACCCTTATAAGATACTATTTAGTTCCACAGTAAGAAATAGGACTTCAGTTTCTAACACTGGTTGAACTGCCCTTGAGAATGGCACGTGATTTAAATTATTAATCAATTTAAGTAATTAGAAAGTATGGGAGATGGAGTTGAAATTAAGGTGAGATGGAAACAAACAAAAAATACAGGTCCCTGTCTGAACATGTTGCAACATAACTGTGATTAGAATCTTGGCATGAGGCTGAGACTGAGAAGGTGAAAGGAGACCATGCCTTTCAGATTGTTAGAAAATTAATGTTCATTTGTAACAAAAACACTTTTCAAAATAAATGTATAATACACAGAACTCTTATATGAGGCAAAAAGAAAAAAAAATTCTGCCCTTGATTCAGTCTTTTTTCCTTCTAGTCAAAATAAATAGAGCTGTTGCAAACATTTTGAGGAATATAATCGGGGTGCCTGGCTTGCTCAGTCGGTAGAGCTTGCGACCCTTGATCTCAGGGTTGTGAGTTCAAGTTCCATATTGGGTATAGAGCTTACTTTAAAAAAAGAAAAATAGTCATTTCTACTCTTGACACAGTATTTTCTTATTTCTGTAATGGTTTCTGACGTCAGACATATTCACGTTAGTGGCAGGGATTGTCATGAATCATAACACTCTTGTGACAGTACAGGTGCCTGCTGACTGATGGGCACCATACCCCTTGAGTAAGTAACTCAATGACAAGGACTCTCATCTCCACCGGCCTTTCCCTTGATCCTTGAAACCCATGTTCCCTCCAGTGACCATGGGACAAGGCAGCTACAGATCATAGTTCTTGTGCCTTATAAAGAGTAAATTGGTAATTTAACAGAATTTGAACAGCATAAAATGGAATCAATCAATACAAGCCATTTAACCTTAAAAAATAAACCCAATTAGAAAAAAAATGTCATTAGAGCAGTCTTATGTATAATTTGATGTGCTCTCTGGACTGACTTAAGACAATCACATAAGCTAATGTTTAAGCTTCATTTTTTTTTCTTTGATGTGTATTTATTTTGAGAGAGAGAGTGGGGAAGGGGCAAGGACAGAATCCCAAGCAGACTCCACACTGAAGGCAAAGCCTAATGGCGGGGCTCGATCTCACGACCATGAAATTATGACCTGACCTGAAATCAAGTCAGACGCTTAACTAACTGAGCCACCCAAGCTCCCCTTATTTTGTTTTAAAATCATGTTTTTTAAGTCCTCCCCCATTCCCATCCTCAATACTAACTTACTATATAGACTACTGCTCTTCCATTTCAACAGCAACTGAAGATGCATTTCAATTTTTAAAGAACATCCTGGAAGCAAGGTGAAATTATAATCAGTGCTTTTAAAGATTATATTTCTATCTGATCAGTTTTTCACATTATTATTGGGAGAGATGACCCTTGTTTACAAACACAGAAGCCATAATTCAGGTCTTATTTTAGGCTTAATTCTAAAAACCTTGGTTATCTGCTCTCATATCCTAGGGGAAAACGTTGAGAGTAAGAGGTTGGAAAGATGAAAAGATAAGAAGTACACTACAAACATTTGAATAGCAACAGCATGAAGTAAGTGAAAATGGGACAGTTAGCAAACGTGCCAGCATATTTCAAAAAAAGTAGGAATTCATGATGAATTCAGTTAGAAGCTCATTCTACCCACCTAAAAATCCCAAGTAATCTCTGATAGTTTCCCACGGTACAATGACTAATGCTTCCTAAAAATAAAGCACTGGCAAATACAGTTGATTGGCTAGTCCATGTCTTGTCTTTGTAGAAGCTTCACAATAAAGCAAACCGGTTGCTTATAGAAGGTGTATTAATAGCCTAAAATCCCCGCAATTCACACATTATAATTGTAGCCTTAGAGCAGTTCTCAATAGAGGATGATTTTGTCCCCCAAGGAGACATTTGGCAATGTCTGGAGATATTTTTAGATGTCACAACTCGGAGGGAGTGTGCTACTGGTACCTAGGGGGTCGAGGCCAGGAGTGCTGCTAAGTAAACATTACCAAAGTACCAGACAGCCTTCTACACCAAAGAATTCCCTCAACCCCAAGGTTGAGCTAGTAAAGGTAAGAGAGCTTCACAGTTTGAATCCCTGTTGTCAGACTCTATCTAGTGCCAATCCTCTTATCTTTCTTTTACTGCTCTGTGCCTGGTACAGAAAAAACATTCAATATACAGGGTTATTGTTATTAAAAGTTACATTTGCATATGCCCTAACTGTTCTATACTCTTGCTACTCAAAGTATGGTCCCTGGACAGAATAAAAATAACATCAGCATCCTCTGGAAGTTTGTTAGAAAAGTAGACTTAGACTCTCCCCCACACCTAATACATCAGAATTTGCAAAGCTAGCTATAGAAGACATTAAGTGGCAAATGAACACCAACTCTACCTTTAAACTTCTAGATTTAAATTACCATTTACATTATCTAGCTCTCTCCTTCACTGCCTATAATTCTTTGCAGTAAGATACAAGTATCAACCCTGGTAATGCTTAGTTGTGTTAAGACTATAAAAACAATAACCAGAGAACTTAGGAAATGCTTATAGGAAGAGATCCACAATCAAATCTATATTCCCTACAACATACTATTCAAAATCCATTCTTAATTTATTCTGCTAATAAATTCAAAGAGAGTATGAGAAAATAGTATGAATGCTGCAATCTACCTGAAGGAATCCTCCTCTCCCACAATCATCACCCAACAGACACGCTCTCCAGGGAACGAAAGCTGTCTTCACCATGACATCTACATAGCACACAGAGAGTAAATTTTATAAAAAGTAAAAAGCTTCTTGTCCTCCCATCCCTTCAGAAAACGGTAGCCATCTGTAACCTAGAAGCGAGTAGCAGGAGCAACTTGAAAAATCAGAAAACCTCAGTAAGGTGACTAACAGATTAGTTACATGGCTTGGTAAAGTGACATGGCTACTGAAAAGTGAGTCAGCCACTCTAATAACAAAGAGAGGCCTCCTCCTACAAGGTGGTACTGCTAGGGAGGTGCCATTCAGGTCA
The DNA here is from genome assembly GCF_018350215.1 of Panthera leo. NCBI lineage: Eukaryota > Metazoa > Chordata > Mammalia > Carnivora > Felidae > Panthera > Panthera leo. The sequence goes on along the minus strand of NC_056687.1, from coordinate 139,903,973 downwards.
CCATTCTGTGGAAAGGACTTACAGTTCAAGGGCCAACCTAAAGGACTCCCCAAAACAGCTGGTGCCTACATAAGAATTCACATCAGTGGTATCCAGTGTATCTAAACAGTTACTTGGGAACAGTGTGGGCCCAAATTAGGGGGTTACATTTCCCTACAAATGGGAGGAAAACTGGCTCAGACACTCTAGACCTAAAACAACATGATCCGTGTTCACAAACAGTGGCATTCTCACAAAGTCCCCTCAAATCGTATTGTAACAACATTAAGGAAATGGTGTGTGCTGTCTTCCTCCAGAAGAAAGGGGATATACCTTCAAAGGGATTTGATGCAACTTTTCAAGAAACACAAGGCTGATTTTTGGCCTATGGAAGACCTAGAGTGCATTTTTGAAATGTGTTCCAAACCAGAAAGAACATAGTTGTAAGTATTTTACACAAACTGCTACAGCCATGTGGATATATCATCTTTCTTAGATCAGATTTTAAGTCTCTAGAGAACAGTAATTTTCTACCCATACTATGTGGGAGTATTTTTTTTTATTTTTTAAATTTGTTTTTAATGTTTATTTTTGAGACAATGCGAGAGACAGAGTGCAATCAGTGGAGAAGGAGACAGAAGGAGACACACAGAATCTGAAGCGGGCTCTAGGCTCTGAGCAGTCAGCCCAGAGCCTGACGTGGGGCTCAAACTCGCAAACCGTGAGATCATGACCTGAGCCAACGTCAGATGCTTAACCGACTGAGCCACTCAGGCGCCCCAGTAATTAACATTATTTAATTAGCTGGCCAAAATATGTACCACTGTTTAGAATTACACAACAGTGTTTCCAATTAAGAAAAATAACAAAACACCACAAAAGCTCTTACTCAGCTAGCCATTCAATTGTAGTTTTACCTTATATGTTGTTGCTTTAGAAAGTAATCCAGCCTTCTGGAAATCTACAATCCCATCTTTAAAAAAAAAATTAGATGTGCACAGAGTAAGGACACAATTTTAAAATGAAAACTACTTTCAAGAGACAACAATAGGGATAGTGAAACAGCAGGCCTAGAAAACTGGACATCAATGGGTCCTTACTAGTAAGGAGGGATGGCTGAGTAATGAGAGTGTTTGGTAACTAAGCTAAGAATCCCACTTTAACTTCTGGACTATTGATATACAAGATATACAAGTGGGGGGTAAGGTACCAAGCAAGTGAAATGCAAACTAGTCAAATGTCAAGGGCCTAAAAGAAACAGGGGCAGGGAAGGGTAGAGAAAGGCCCACAGAAATGATTAGAGAGAAGTAAGAGATCGGTATCTCTTTTGTCTCAAAAATTATTTTTCCTATATTAGGTTATATAGAAGCTACACAAGCTTAAGAACAATTCCTTTTTTTTTTTTTTTAAAGTAGGCTTCACACCCAGCACGGAGCCCAATATGAGGCTTGAACTCATGACCCTGGAATTAAGACCTGAGCTGAGATCAAGAGTTGGATGCTTAACTGACTGAGCCACCCAGGCATCCCCTAAGAACAATTCTAATTTGCTCTTTCCCCAGAGAAGTTAGAAAAACAGGGTCGGAATAGAGTCAAGTGTAAGGCTACGGTGATTACTCCTCTACTGCCACTAAAATAATCCAGAGCAGGTTATCTGCCTAAGAGTCAAGCGGTAGAGTCCTGATTTTTTAGCACAATGCTTATATTAGTGAATATAAAACTGGTATCTAAATGAGTAAATAGAAATCAATTATTAGTGTCTGGTTCTTACACTAATCAGTTCACAGGGCCTACAAAGCACAACCAGCTCTTCTATTGGAATGATCGTTGGTTGTACTGTGGTAAGCGAGTAATGGGGGAAAACAATCTCTTGTGTAGACTTTTGGAGGGAATATGGTACAGGTGGTAACAAATAAACACTGCACACATTTAGTGCTGATTCTCAAAAGCAACAGTGTCCCAAGGAAAGCTATTTAAGGGATACCAAAATTCTCAAAAATGAATTTATCAGGTTTTAACTCAATTCTAAGATGATTCTAGAGCGTATCTTTGACCATGAAATGACCATCGAAGGTTTCCTAGTCACACTCACCTGCACAGCCTCCATACTGCAACTGCTACCAATCTCAGACTGCAGGTGAGGCAAGCAGAGGGTGGTGTGTGTGGTTAGGCAGAAAGGTGAGAAGTGACAAATGTAAATGCACAAGAAACAGAGGTTCAACATCTTGCCATAGAGCAGAGAAAGCTGCTTACACTACCTTGCTGCCGTGATTTTTGGGGTCATTTAATATGTGGTACGAATTCCCTATTTTGTTATTTGATAAAGCTTTTATTTAATACAAAAAATTAAGGTTTTTTTACTGCCCCATTTTGCTCCTAAAAATATTCCAACTTGGATGTTATATGGTTAACCTGTTTATGAGGGCATCTCAGAACACCTTCTTGCACTGCCCAATCAGCTTGGAACCTCCCTGCCAATCTCTCAATTCTAGCAATTTTACAGATTCTTCGTCCTCAAGCTGCATCGTCCTTCCAGGGATTTGAGTAGACACCCCAAGCAAGGGTCTCTCATCCTAGGTTCAGCTCCCTACAACTTCCCTCAGTACAGAACTCACATGGATTTGGAGGATAAAGACGTTTTGTGCTAGAGCTGGTATTCACATCCAGGAAAGGTGAGATCAGCAATTCTAAGACCCTTTCAGCAAGCCCACAGGTCAAAACTATTTTCATAATTCTAAACAGTACTTGCCTTTTTAACTCTTTCTCTCACATTTGCACTGTGAAGTTTTCTTGAGTTTTATATGAGATAGGAGAGCAGATAATGCAGAAGCAGATAAGAAAATCCAGCTGTCTTAAGTCAGACATTAGAGCAATTTGCAAATATGTAAAATAGTGCCACTCTTCTAAGTGTTTTAGTTTTGGAAAACCAGCTATTTTCATTAAAAAATATGTTAACATGCTTATTTTTTTTTTTTAAGTTTCTTTATTTTGAGAGAGCCAGTGAGTGCCGTGTGCAAGGGGCAGGGAGGGAGGGAGGGAGAGAGAATGAATGAATGAATGAATGAATATCCCAAGCAGGCTTGGTGCTGTTTGTGCAGAGCCTGATGCTGGAACCCACTAAGTGTGAGATCATGACCTGAGCCAAAATCAAGGGTTGGACGCTTAATCGACTGAACCACCCAGGCGCCCTTGTTTTTGTTATTTTAAAATGAAATATATATATTTTAGAGAGAGCCTGCTAGCGGGGGAGAGGGGCGGGGTGGGGAGAGAGAATCCCAAGCAGGCTCCACGCTCAGTGCATAGCCCAATGTGGGGCTCAATCCCACGACCCTGAAGCATGACCAGAGTCAAAATCGAGTCAGACGCTCGACCAACTGAGCCACCCAGGTGCCCCAAATTATAAATCTTTTTAATGTTTCAGCTTTAATTTTGAATACAGTAAAAATCCATAATAATTAACAGTATCAACAAAAGCTCTTAGGCGCCCATCATTTTTAAGAGTACACGATGGGGTCCGGAAACAAAAAAGGTTTGAGAATGGCTGGGCAGGTTATTTTAAAACAATATTAGCATAACTAGCCAACGATTTTAAAAAGTGTTCTACTCTTATTCCCATCAGATATTAAAAAACAAAACAAAGTTTTAAACAGGAACTAGAAGCTATTCATCACCCTGTCCCCCCAAGTCCCCACACCTTGGAAACCCTAAATACCATGTAAGAAGTCGGACTACCCTGAAGACTACCTATATAGGAGAGACCATGTGGAAAGACTAAATGAAAAGTGAGAGATGAATGAGAAGCCCCAGGTGTTCTAGCCCTTAGTCATTTAAGTCTTCTCCACCCAAGGTACCAGAAATGTGAGTAAAGAAGCCTTCAGATAATTCCAGGCCCAGCCTGTGTAAATGCACGAGAGCCCAGCCCTAGTCAGCCCTCAAATATACCAGAGGTTATGATAAATGGTGGTTGCTATTTTACACCACTTAGTTTAGGGCGTTCTGTAAGGCAGCAATAAAGAATGGGAACACTCCCCAAGAATAGCCTTCAACCAACAGCTGATGGTGGGGTGGGACAATTCTGAGGCAAGGGCTTTATCCAGTTCCCCAGAGTTCACCTTAGGCAACTTTCACTGTGGGAACCTGGCTTAATAAAAGGCATCCTTTACTGACAGTCTTTCCTACCTTGTTTTATTTCCCATCACTACTTCTGTTCCTTATACCACTAAAAACCTACTTGTATTAGAATTCTCAACTTAAGGGTCACCTTCTGGGGAAGGCAAAGCTGAGACGCCACTGAAGTAAAACACACACAAAGGAAAAGATGAACAGATATGATTACATAAAAACTGAAAATCTGTAGGAGGAAGACAAAGAGATTACAAAAGGGTAGAGAAAAGACAACTGCAGTACATGATTAAAGGTTAATATCTTGACTACGAAAAAACTTTAAACAGACTAACAATAATAGATAAAGGACTTGGCCATTCCTCAAAAGAAACTTGTATGGCCAGTTAGCAAATTCTCAATCTTACTCAGACTCAAAGAAATGCAAATTAAACACAGAGGCACATTTACCTATCAGACTGGCAAAAATGTAAAAGACTGAAAATCTTTGGGGTCTAACTGTGTGATGAAATAGGCATTCTCTTCCACTGCTGGTGGGAGAGTAAATTAGTAATCCTAGATTGTGATTAGGTATAATGTATTCAAATATAAAACTTATATAAATATAAATACCCTCTGACACAGAAATTCTGCTTCTCAAAACTTACTCCAAAGAAATAAGTAGACACTCGCACGAGGCTATAAGGATATTTATAAGAACCTTATGTATAATGCAAAAATCTCTGCAATGAGCTAAATTATCAATAGGAGATAGGTTAAACTGTGGTACAACCATACAATAGTATACAATGCAATACTGCTCCCATCCCCAACTCACAGCTCTGTGAAAGCCACTAGTAACTATGTGGGGTTTAAGGTGTCCTGTGGCCACATTAAAGGACAGTTTGGGCCCTACTACTATATAAAAGCTTCTACTGACTATTGCCCTGTCCTGCCACTTCCTCTCGTCTCTCTTCAATTCAGATTCTCTTTCCTAACCTCCTTTTCTACCATGCTCCCAGATATGGTGCTGAGAGACAGAATGAATCCAGGAAGAGACTGCAAATCCTCCAACAGTGTAAATCAAGGGGGCTCAAGTTTACTCCAACGACAGCATACAAACAAGGCAGAGGGATCTGAAAGCCTACTCAGCAGACAGAATACCAACTGTTTGCTAAGATGATCTGTTCAATTTATCTAAATAGTCTAGATACCTAATAGTCAATTTATTTAATAGTTAAAACATGAAAAGATTTGAAGTGGGTGAATTTAACTGTAGGTAAATTGTGCCTTAAAAGTAGATAAAGCAGGGGTGCCTGGGTGACTCATGTCAGTTTAAGCATCCAACTCTTGATTTCAGCTCAGGTCATGAGCTCATGGTTCGTGAGTTCCAGCCCCATGATGACAGCATGGAGTCTGCTTAGGATTTCCTCTCTCTCTACTCTTCCTCCACTTGTGCACACACTCACCTCCTCTCTCTCTCAAAATAAACTTTTTTTTTTTTAATTTTTTTTAACGTTTATTTATTTTTGAGACAGAGAGAGACAGAGCATGAACGGGGGAAGGTCAGAGAGAGGGAGACACAGAATCTGAAACGGGCTCCAGGCTCTGAGCGGTCAGCACAGAGCCGGATGCGGGGCTCGAACTCACGGACCGCGAAATCATGACCTGAGCCAAAGTCAGCCACCCAACCGACTGAGCCACCCAGGCGCCCCTCAAAATAAACTTTTTTAAAAAGTAGATACAGCAGAGAAATTTGCAGAGAAATCAATCTTTTTTTTTTTTTATAACATTTATTCATTTTTGAGAGACAGAGAGAGACAATGTGTGAATGGGGGAAGGGCAGAGAGAGAGGGAGACAGAGAATCCAAAGCAAGCTCCAGGCTCTGAGCTGTCAGCACAGAGTCCTGCACGGGGCTCAAACTTGTGAACAGCGAGATCATGCCCCTGAACTGAAGTTGGATGCTTAACCGACTGAGCCACTGAGGCACCCCAGAGAAATAAATCATTTTTAATAGTTGTTTCATATAGTATACATATAGTATACTATAGTATAGTATAGTAAACGGATTTTTTAGGGGTGCCTGGGTGGCTCAGTTGGTTGAGCGTCCGGCTCAGGTCATGATCTCACGGTTCGTGGGTTCAAGCCCCACATCAGGCTCTGTGCTGACAGCTCAGAGCCTGGAGCCGGCTTCGGATTCTGTGTCTCCCTCTCTCTCTGCCCCTCCCCCACTCGTGCTATGTCTCCCTCTGTCTCAAAGATAAATAAACATCAAAAAACCAATTTTTTTTAAACAAATGAATTTAATCTTTACCCAAATCCTTTATATCAGGAGAGGTAACATTATTTCAATTTTATTTTTTTTATTTATTTATTTTTTTAAAGGATTAGTGAGGTTTATTTTTTCATTTTTTTTTCAACGTTTTTTATTTATTTTTGGGACAGAGAGAGACAGAGCATGAACGGGGGAGGGGCAGAGAGAGAGGGAGACACAGAATCGGAAACAGGCTCCAGGCTCCGAGCCATCAGCCCAGAGCCTGACGCGGGGCTCGAACTCACGGACCGCGAGATCGTGACCTGGCTGAAGTCGGACGCTTAACCGACTGCGCCACCCAGGCGCCCCTCAATTTTAAAGATGAGGACACATTCAGGAGGTTAAGTGGTAGGTTTGTAACAAAGTCCTAAATCTAGGAAATCACACTTCTAGCCAATACAATCCAGGCTTTCCTATAGTGAGATTTTTTTCCAATACATCCATAGAGTTTCCAATAATATTATCTGCCTCTGGACTCCCCACCAATTTTGTTTAATCACATTTACTATTCCGCCTTTCCCACCTCATTATTCCATTTCTCTTTTACATTTGGATGGAAACTGGGATTAAACAGGAACAAGAAAATCTTGTGACCTGCTAAGAGGTGTTATTAAAACTTCTTAAAAATTGATTCAGTTTTTTTTTTTTTGTAGAAATGAATTAACTGAAAATACATACCACACAGAGTACGACTTAGTGTGGAAGAGAGGGGATTTAATTATAATGTGGTAACTGCAAAAATGATGAGAACCCCAAGCTTAATGAAAACCAAAGATGGGTTTTGGGAAACAAGCATCAGTTCAACTGAATAAGAGCCCAAATGTTATGCTCTTAAACTGCAAAAAGAACAAGAAACACAATTAAAAAAAGAACAAACTTTTTAAAAAGGGGCTCGTTTACTCCAACAACAGCATACAAATATTTTTCAAAACAAGGCAGAGGGATCTGATAGCCTACTTGGCAGACATATCCACCGAATACCAAGTGTTTGCTAAGAGAAAAAAAAAACAGGCTAAAAAGGAGGTATAAAACAGGACACCAACTTCCCCAGCTAATAAGTCACGGTGGTCCACTCCACTCCATTCCGTTCTAGTCCACAGTGGCACTGGGAGGTCCAGCCATCACTGGAATGACCTGCACTGAAATGGAGGTCAACCCCTGCCTGAGGATACAATATCACCCACTGCTCAATGCTCTGTGAAGCCGAGGCCTCTGCAACCTCTTGGTTCCCTCCCTCTCCATCGCAGGATCTACAGCTCAGAACCACCAGGAAATCACAGGGTCAGGAGGTGAGGAGAGCTATTTACTGCACTTGGAGAGTCACTGCCTTCTTTCTTGGCCCCAGCTGGCCAGGAGAGAAAAGAGAAGGCTGTTTATATTTGCAAAGGGCTGAGAGTGTGAATGAGGGAGGCTATGCCCTGTGTGTCAAATGCAGGCTACGCCTGGAGGGGAGGGTCCGCTCTGGCTCCTTGTTCCCTGCTAAATCTCCTCACCAAATCTCCGTCCTGCTGTCTACACACAGCCTTCTAGCTGAGGAGTGGAGACAGCGGTTTTAACAAAGCTAGGTGCTGCAGCAGCTGCTAAAGAGGCCCAAGGTGGAGCACTCCCATGTGACATCTCCCAGCTGCCCAAGTCTAACAAGTCTAGCACTGGTAAGCAGACACACATGACCTTCTCCAGTGGCCACTGACCAGCTATCATTCTAGCTTGTAAAACATGAAAAACGCTCGCCAAGAACAGCTAAGGTATACACCTATTCAGGGTAAGTTTTATGGGAAAAGCCAAAAGGCAAGAAAAGTTCTCATGAAGAGAGGAGGGGGCAGTTGTTCCAAGCCTCAGGTGAGGAGTCTGGCTGAGGGGTACAAAATGTGGCTAACAGCCCACATACATGCTTGGAAAATAAGGTTAAAAAAGAGGATATGAATAATGAAGTAAGTGGGGAAACTTTAATCTCTGATTTTTCCCCCTTCTTAGAACAACAACAACAAAACCCAACCGTGATTTAAGTATTGGACCAGAGGGGAAAGACAACTATCTCCAAACACATACATAAACATGACAGATTGAATACATATGCCAACTTTTTTTTTTACTCCTTCTGCAAACTCTGACATGACATTGAAGATATTTTAAGGCATAAACCTACAAAGATGAGAAGAAAAGGAAAGGAGACAATATCAACACGAGTTCAGAAGCTGGGAGGCAAATGAGCAAGTGGTTAAAGGACTCAACATCCAACACACTGAAGACACCGAGTCATAAACTGGTTGTGAAGAAAGCCAAAATCAAGCCAGATACACCATATAACCCTCCCAAAGACAGGAATTTATGGTGCTGTGGAAGTTGAGAATCAGGAAGGGGAAGGTTCTAAAATAAGGACTGGTGAAAAGTCCAATTCCAAGACCCTGTGTGACAGGCAGAATTTTAGGATGGGCAGCATGATGATCTCCCCCCTAAATCATCTCCACGTGAGCGTGGCGGAAGCTGTAACTTGCTTCTCACCAACAGAAAAAGGCAAAGTTGATAGGACCCCACTCCCTGAATCAGGTTACGTTTTCTGTAAAATGTTATGTTCTAGAAGACTCAGTCTTAGCTGACCACAGAGAGAAAGAGAGAGAAGGGAGCAAGCAGCTATGCTACACACTGCCCGTGGAGAGGGCCAGAGAACTGCCAGGGCCCCTAAGAGCAACTGACTTCAGTCCTACAGCTGCAGGGAAAGGAACTCCACGTCACAACTACATTAGCTCAGAAGAGAACCCTGAGCGACAGATGAGCACACAGGCTGGCTGGTTCCTTCACTTTGGCCCTGAAAAGACGCCGAACAGAGGTCTAAGCTGTACCCCAACTCCTAGCCCATGTGAACTGTACATTCTAAATGTGGGTATTGTTTTGAACTGCTAAAGTTGTGGTGGGTTGTTACACGGCAACAGAAATCCTGCCAGACTGGGGTTTATTTTCTGGAGAGGTTTAAAACTGGGGTCTCTGAACCAGGGGACATTAATATGGATGAGGGCAGAGGTGCTGTACTGACAATGAGCTTACGCATGCCCAACAATAAGATCCCCAGTTTTCTTCCTCAGCGCCCAGAACAAAGCCTGGCCTTCACCGTCTAGGCAGTCAGTCTCCTTTCGGGAATGTTAACAGGTCAGAGGAAAAACCTCAATTAACTTATATTAAAGGCCCCCTATGTAACAGATAACCAAGAAACATGGTTCTTCTCTAAAACAGCAAAGATCAAAACAAACTACAAGACAGTCAATTAGAGAAAACAAATTACAAAGAAGATTTTAAAATAAACTGAATTACTAATATCCAGAGAGACAGAAGATACTGCACTAATGAAACAAGAATATGGCCAAAACAAAACAGTATTCAGAAAAGAAAAGGAGGTGGGGGTGAAGTGGGATGAAGGGGGGCGGGTGAAGGTGGCCAAAAGGTACAAACTTCCAGGTGTAAGATAAATAAGTTCCGGGGATGTAATATACAGCATGGTGGCAACAGTTAACACTGTATCACATATTTGAGAGCTGCTACCAGAGTAGATCTTAAAAGTTCTCTTCACACACAAAAAAATTCAATGTCTGCTGATAGATGTTAACTAAATTTATTGTGGTAAAGTCATTATGCAATATATACATAAATCATTATGTTCTACACCTTAAATGAATACAATGTTATAATTATATCTCAATAGAATGGGGGGGGGGGTGGAAGAGGAGCTTTTAGCAACTAAAAATGAAAGCAAACATATTTCAACATAATAAAGGCCACGTGTGACAAACCTACAGCTAACATCATACTCTATGGTGAACAACTGAAAGCTTTTTCTCTAAGATCAGGAAAAAGATGAGGGTCTCGATATCCACTCTCACCATTTTATTCAACATAGCACTAAAGTCCTCGCCACAGAAATTAGAGAAGAAAAAGAAATGAAAAGAATCCAATTGTTAAGAAAGAAGTAAAACGGACTGCCCACAGATGGCATAATACTATATATACAATACCCTACAGACTCCACCAAAAAACCGTCACAGAATAAATGAATTTAGTAAAGCTGCAGGATACAAAATTAGTAAGTACATAAAAATCTATTGCACGTCTATACACTAATAATGAAGTAGCAGAAAAAGAACTTAGGAAAAAAATCTCTTTTACAATTATACCAAAAATAATGAAATATCAGCAATAAATTTAACCAATGAGGTGAAAAGACCTATACTCTGAAAACTATAAGACACTGATGAAAGAAACTGAAGATGACACAAACAGAAAAACACACAATGTTCCTGGACTGGAAGAATACTGCTAAAATGCCCATACTACCCAAAGCAATATACAGATTCAATGCAATCCCTATCAACATATCAAGAGTATTTTTCACAGAGCTAGAACAAATAATCCTAAAATTTGTACGGAAACACAAAAGATTGTGGACAGCCAAAGCAATCTTGAGAAAGAAGAACAAAGCTGGAGGTATCATAGTCCCAGATTTCAAACTATATTCCAAAGCTGTAGTAACAAAAACAGTATGGTACTGGGACAAAAATATACACATAGATCAATGGAACAGAATAGAGAACCCCGAAATAAACCCACGGGTGAATTAATCTACAACAAAGGAGGCAAGCATATACAATGGGGAAAGAAAGTCTTGTCAATAAATGGTGTTGGGAAAACTGGACAGCTACATGCAAAAGAATGAAACTGGACCACTTTCTTACACCATACACAAAAATAAACTCAAAATGGATTAAAGACCTAACTGTAAGGATCAGAAACAAACCATAAAACTCAAAGAAAACATAGGCAGTAATCTCTTGGATGTCAGCCTTAGCAATAGTTTTCTGGATATGTCTCCCCAGGCAAAGGAAACAAACGCAAAAATTAATTAAAAAAAAAAAAAAAAAATATATATATATATATAACTACACCAAAATACAAAGCTTCTACACAGCGAAGGAAAACTATCAACAAAATGAAAAGGCAAAGTACAGAATGAGAAGACATTTGCAAATGATTATCCAAAGGGGTTAATATCCAAATTATTTACGAATGCATACAAATCAATACCAAAAAAATTAATAATCTGATTTGAAAATGAGCAGAGGACCTGAATAGATATTTCTCCAAAGACGGAGAGATGGGCTAACAGAGACATGAAAAGATGCTCAGTATCACTCATCATCAGGGAAATGCAAATCAAAAGCACAATGAGATACAACCTCACCCCAGTCAAATGTCTATCATCAAAAAGACAAGAAATAACAAGTGTTGGCAAGGATGTAGAGAAAAGGAAACTCTTCTGCACTGTAAGTGAGAATGTACACTGGTGTGACCGCTGTGGAAAACAGTACACAGGTTCCTCAAAAATTAGAAATACTCAATGATCCAGTAATTCCCCTTCTGGGTATTTACCAGAGAAAAAGAAAGCACTAATTTGCAAAGATACATGCACCCCAATGTTTACTGAAGCATTATTTACAACAGCCAAGACACAGAAAGAACCTAAGTGTCCACTGACAGATGAACAGATAAAGAAGTGGTATATATATAAAAGAGTGTGTGTGTGTGTGTGTGTGTACACACACACACACACACACACACATACACACAATGGAATATTACTTGGCCATAAAAAAGAATGCAATCTCGCCATCTGTGGCAACACAGATGGACCTAGGGGATATTACACCAAGTGAAATAAGTCAGACTGAGAAAGACAATTATTGTATGATTTTACTTATATGTGAAATCTTTAAAAACAAAGCAAATGAGTGAACCAACAGAAAACAGACTCATAGATACAGAAGAAAAGAAAAAAAAAACTGGTAGTTGCCACAAGGGAGGGGAGTAGAGGATAGGCAAAATAGGCAAAGGGGATTAAAAGGTACAAACTTCCAATTATAAGACAAGTAACAGAGATAAGTGCAGCAAAGGGAATATATTCAATAATATTTTAATAACTTCGTATGGTAACTACATTTACAGTAAACACTACATAATGTATAGAACTGGAATCACTAATCTACATCTGCAATTAACATTTTATCAACAATACTTCAATTACACCATGAACAAAAAATTTTTCAAAAATACAATGAAGGGTAAAGTTGAAATCTCCCCAAAAAAGTAGAAAAAAAGGTAAAAAAAAATAGAGAAAACACACAATTTTTCTGTTACGGACATGGGTGTCTTCTGCAGGAATGTAGCTGAAAATGGAACTGGAAAGACTAAATGGGAATACATCACAAAGGGCCTTAAATGCCTACCAAACCATTTAGATTTTAGCAGCTTTGCACCTACAGGAGTGAAGCGAAGAAACAGTCACTGTTTTAAGAAGTAGACAACTTTAGGGGCGCCTGAGTGGCTCAGTCAGTTAAGCATCCGACCAGCTCAGATCATGATCTCACAGTACGTGGGTTTGAGCCCTATGTCGGGCAGCTCTGTGCTGACAGCTCAGAGGATGGAGCCTGCTTCGGATACTGTGTCTCCCTCTCCCTCTGCCCCTTCCCCTGCTCACACTCTATGCCTCTCAAAAATAAATGTAAAAAAAAAGTAGACAACTCTAAATACCAAAAACATCAACCTATTCAGAAATAGGAAACTACAAACGCAATCTTCAATGCCTGAGGCAGAGGCAGAGAGCCTAATTAGGGTACTATAGAAATCCAACAACCTGGATTATTAGAGCAGGGACAGTAAAAACAAAATTATCCAGGAGGAAATCATAAGTACTTCACGGTCACAATCCTCAAGGGTTATCAATAAAGATCTTCTGACATCAATACATACACAAATAAGATGCCTACATCCAATTCTCGATGAGCAGGAAGAGACAAGAGGGGTCTCTCTGTGGCCTGGCTAATCTCCCAGCAGTATCGTCAACCAGATATGCCAAACAGCACCATAAATGTAGCACTTAGTTTTCATTTGCTAAATAAACAAAATGTGAGCTTATGTACATAATCTTGCACATTTAACATAGTATTAACATTACAAAAAACTATCAAACTGACTACCCCGATTTTAGTTCAGAAAATATTTATCATTAGTTATATGCTTAACTGGTATTTGTTGTTATATGCAGTAGTTAAAAAATATAATGTACATGCTATTTTAGGTACTGTCTAGGTTTCTTTAAGAAGTTAAAAATATTAGGCTTAATATTCTTTTGAAAAACACCATTTAAATAGGTTTATGGCTTTATTTAAATGGATTTAGGCCTTATAGCAAATAAAGATGGAAGTATTTTAGAAAGAAACATATCTCCCAATCGGTTTATCTGGCAGCTTGGTTGAGTGGTGCTGCTTCTTTCTTTTCTTTCTTTCTTTCTTTCTTTCTTTGTTTATTTTTGAGAGAGAGAGTGTGTGCGCACATGAGTGGGGGAGGGGCAAAGAGGGAGACACAAAATCTGAAGCGGGGCTCAAACCCATGAACCTTGGAATCACGAAGTAAGCCGAAGTCAGATGCTTAACCTCCTGAGCCACCCAGGTGCCCCTGGGATTGTGCTTCTTTTAAGAACCAGGGCTGAAAAGGAAAAGAGAAGAAAAGAGAAGAAAAGAGAAGAAAAGAGAAGAGAAGAGAAGAGAAGAGAAGAGAAGAGAAGAGAAGAGAAGGGAAGAGAAGAGAAGAGAAAGAAAAGAAAAGAAGAAAAGAAGAAAAGAAAAGAAAAGAAAAGAAAAGAAAAGAAGAAAAGAAAAGAAAAGAAAAGAAAAGAAAAGAAAAGAAAAGAAAAGAGAGAAAAAAAAAAGAACCAGGGCTCACAGTTTATAAAGACTCACAAACAAGCACATTCAACGACACAGAAGCATGAGGTAAAACGAATTCCAACATAAACTCAGGCGAGCCACTAAAATCCAGTGGATTTTTAACCACTAATTACACCTCTACCAGAATTTAGTTAACTAAAAGCATTGTCAATATTTAGCCATTTTAGTGTTTTGTTAACGTGCGCTTACACTGTGCGCCACACAGAGCCACGAGGAGGCGTACTAACTAAGACGGGGCCAAAGTGATAAAACAAAATCAGAGCGGTCAAGATTTGTTTAGCAAAACAACACCGTCAGTGAGGCACAGTCACCAGCACGGAGGAGGAGCAGCTGCAGCACCAACCCCCCCAGAAACCTGATCAGAGGACAGAACGTTCATCCGCGCGGCCAAGGTGAAAGCACCCGGAAGCCAAGGAGCAGACAGCTGCTAGAGCGGGCAGGCTGACACAGGAATGCGCCTGAGTTCCAGTCTGGTAGAGCAAAAAGCCTTCGTCCGTCAGCAAGAATAATGTTAATCAGAGCCATCCTTCACTTCAAGGGACACTTACACATCTGCTTGGTACAAAATGTACACACAGGACATGGTTCTGGAGAAGAATCACCTCCTCAAAGGAAAGTAAAGGAAAATTTCAGTGGCTCTGGCGGTTGTGGCTGATGGACACGGAAGAGTGAAAGTAGCATATAAAATAAATCTACACGTGTTTTAGGATACTACAATAAGCCAATTAAAAAAATCCACTTACGCTTCTGTTCAACATTACGCTATGTAGAAAATTCTTACAAGATTCACAAACACGGTACAAGTTACTAACTATCCTCCTAAAACTCCCCTCTAAGATGAGGGTCAACAACAAACGATTAGAATACAAGGCGGATTGTTAGAAGGATAAAAGGGAAGTGGAACAGGTGTGAACTCCAGCGAGGGTGGCTTCAAAATGGGCCAAAATGAACATATGGGAAATCCTCTTTCTTCCCTCTTGCACACGCATGCAAACATGCCAGCTTTCAACCACAAGAGCTCCCTTTCTTTCACTTGTGAGGTGAAGTGGGAGAAAAGAGGACAAGTATTTAGAACACATTTCCCAAAATGAACAGCCTCAGTGAAGTAGGTCAGTGATTCTTACAAGTCCAAAACCAAGCTTCCACCAAAATGTAAAGAATAAGGGGAAAAGGGTACAGTATTTGCTTTTCATAAACTTTAATTTATTTAATAAAAAGTCCTGTCTGTTTTGATGATCAAGTTCTTCCTATTTTGTGATAAAATTATCCTTCCTTTTGTGAACTGCTGATGATAGTAGATGGTGATTTTGTTTTCAACGTCCTTGCAAGACAAAATAAAATTAGCAACCCTGTATCAGCCCCCTGTGGGTTGAGATTCCAAATTTATTACTGTACTAACAGCTTTTGCCTGTAGCCCTGGGTGGTATCTGCCCCAGCATTTCCACAGAGAAAAGGACTGGTCCCAAGTCTGGGGCTCAGCTAGCCCAGCACCTCGCAAGCGTCCTCAGGCTCCCAGCCTCTCTCCAGAGAACCCAGGCAAGGCTGCTGCCACCCTCCCACATCCCACTGGCCCCTCTAGCACGCAGACCCGTCCCTGAGAGGAACACA
This sequence comes from Panthera leo, assembly GCF_018350215.1. Lineage (NCBI taxonomy): Eukaryota > Metazoa > Chordata > Mammalia > Carnivora > Felidae > Panthera > Panthera leo. The sequence goes on along the minus strand of NC_056687.1, from coordinate 139,888,202 downwards.
CACTGGCGGCAGCTTCCATGTGCAGAGAAGGGTCACAAGTTGCTTCCAAACCACAAGCAGGTCCCGACTCTCTCACCAGACACCGCACTGATGAGAGACAAGTTCCTCCCAAGTGGCAGGTGCAGTGAAACCTCTTTGTGCCAAACTATTTCCTAAATAAATCCGGTGTAACTTTGTCTTGGCTGGAACACATCTCCAGTCTGATGGGCAACCAACAAGGTACACATTTTGGAAAGAACGTCTTAAAACACAGAATGTGTCATTTTATTTACCTTGGCATCCCTTCCTCCCTCAAACTTCAATTCTCCCACATGAAAATTTCTATCTTTAATTCCTTTTTCCTTCTTTCCCCCCTTCATTTTAGATGTACATCTTTCCAAGACAAATGTGGTCCACCAAATTCCTTTCCCACTTTATCAACGAATCTAACATTTGGTTATAAAAAGTTCAAACTCTGCCATGCAAAGAGAAACACAACTAAACAGAGTCTCCTCCTAAATACACTCCCAAATACCTCTACCCCTTCAAGCTGCCAGTCCAGCTTTCTCCTGCCTTTTAGAGGTAACTTTCTGCTTCTATCTACATACAAACCCTTGCACCTGAGATTCAATCCTGCTTTACCTCAATATTCCAATCAACTGTTCTCTTAAAGGTACCAATGACGTTCCAATCTCAAAATCAAATGGCACTTCTGACTTCCTTCATCAGCCTTTTTATCAAGAACACTTCCTAAAACTTGCCAATCATGACCTTAATTCTCTGATTTTCAGCTTAATTCCCCTTGTACCTCTGAACTTCCCTCTCCCCTTTTTAAAGCCTCTCCCTATTAATCTGTCAGAGCACAGAGACAAATCCCTGCCCCTTCTGCTCAGGCCATGATCTCACGGTTTGTGGGATCGAGTCCCGCATCGAGCTCTGCGCTGACAGCACAAAGCCTGTTTGGGATTCTTTCCCTCTCTCACTGCGCTTCCCCTTCTCACGTTTTCTCTCCCTTGCTTTAAAAAAAAAAAAAAAAAAAAAAAAAATTAATTAATAAAAAGAGAGAGCTGTATTTTATGGGAGGGTTTGGATATGTGTGAGGTCCAGAGTGGCCTTAAGGGACAATGGAAGGAGAAAGGGAGAAGGCAAAGTCAGAATCTGATACAAGTTTAGTAGGTAATCTTAGCTTACCATCTAAACAGTTATTAGACCTTGACAATGCACTAGAAAAATAATGTCTGCTACAAAGCAGTGACTTTCAAACCATACTCCAGATGGAGGAATAAGGCTGTGACGTTTTAAATGCTTCATTTCCCTGAAATCTGTTGTAAGAAAGGGTCATAATGCTTTCAAAACCTTTCAAAGTACACTTAATAGTATGATAAAACTAAACACACAAGGAACCTGAAAATAAGAACGGCGTACAAATAAATTCCAGTTCAACCCTCAGTTTCCTCATGTGGAAAGTGTAGCCAGTAATATCCTCACACCACCTCACTGAACTGTGAAAAAGCAAAGCAAGTAAAGTGGCTTTGGGCCCTACAGCGCTATTTAACCCACGCAATTATTTTTAAAGCAATAAGTGCTAAATGTTCCAGAGAAGTAATGATGGCTTATTTGAGTATTAATAACAGCTATCACAGAAATCTAAAGCTACATTTTGGCTTTCTAATAATCAAGTTAATCTTTTCATTTTAAAGATCAAATTAATATGGCAAAATTCCAGAAAGCTAACGAAGGTATTATACTGACATCAAATAAAAACATTAAAATCATATCAATTACTAAGGTATGGACTGATTTAATAAAATTTAAAATTTAAAAACATAAACTTGTAAAAATGGTGGAAGTGCTTCCTACAGAAGACTGCAGATTTGTAACCCTTACTAAGAGACATTTTAGAGATCTACCTTTTTAAGCCCAGACTGTTTTAAGAATGCTTTCATTTCACCACTACACAGTGGATTCTATATTTCTGTATTAGATACATACCTGCTCTGTGAATCTGTGAGTTGAAAAAATATTCCTCAATTTAATTTCAAAGCTATAGTCTCACAAATAATTACTCTAAAGTAATAAAAATTATACTTGAAAATCCTAACCTGTTCAGAGAACAATTTGCTTTCATAAATGTGGAGCCTCTATCATGCATTTAACTTTCCCATAAAATACCACCAAGAAGTTAGAGGAGTAATTAATCCACATATTCATTAAAAGGAGGCATTTAAAAATTTACTTCTTAGTAAATCTCACTTAAAAGCAGTATCATGATCCTAGGTATTTAACAGAATTTCCTAGCTTTTGTAAAAGCCACAAGGTGCTGCTTCCTTCCACAGAACACACATAAAAGTTATTATTCTTTTACTAGCTATTAATGAAATAGATCCTAACTTACTTGAAATTCCTATGTAGACCTTTAATTGAGAAGGTTAATAGCTTATTAGTTAGGATCTTTTCAGTTAGAAGCGCAGATACCTACCATAAATGAGCCTGAGCCAAAAGAAGGATTTATTGGCCCACATAATTTAAAAAACACCTTGGGGCGCCTGGGTGGCTCAGTCGGTTAAGCGGCCGACTTCGGCTCAGGTCACGATCTCACAGTCCGTGGGTTCGAGCCCCGCATCGGGCTCTGTGCTGACTGCTCAGAGCCTGGAGCCTGTTTCGGATTCTGTGTCTCCCTCTCTCTCTGACCCTCCCCTGTTCATGGTCTGTCTCTCTCTGTCTCAAAAATAAATAAACGTTAAAAAAATAAATAAAATAAAAATAAAAATAAAAATAAAAAACACCAAGGGAGGGCCGAAAGGAATAAATAGTGTCATTAAGAGTTCACCATCTCAACTATGGGTTGGCTATCCATACATGATGGCTTAGAAAAGACAGACATGAGGAATTTAAGACTCATACACAACGCACAGCTACCTCAGGAAAAGGGTAGCTTTTCCTTCCCTTTTTGAAGAGCCCTCCTCAATACTACTGCCATTAGGTTAAATGCACTGCTTGAATATGATCACTGTTGTTAGAAGCTCTGGTGGGCTGGGCTTGAGTCATGTACCACTCTTGGAGTCAGGAGAGACTCTTTTTTTTTTTTTTTTTTTTTTTTTTTTTTAGAGAGAGGCACATTGAGTGGGGGTGGGGGAAAGATGGAGGTGAAAAGAAAGAGAATCTCAAGCAAGCTCCATGCTCGGTGCAGAGCCTGACATGGGGCTCGAACTCACAATGCTGGGATCATGACCTGAGCTGAAATCAAGAGGTGGACGCTCAACTGACTGAGCCACCCAGGCACCCCAGGAGAGACTCTTGATGGAATGAAAAGGGTCATTATAAAATGAGGGGTGTTGGTACCCTAATGGGATGTTAGGTGAACAAATAACTATGTTGGCCATGGGGTAGTGTTCCTCAAAAACTACCACCAGGGATTTCTGAGGAGCACTGACAGACTATCAAATGCAAAACTTATACAAAGCAGGACTACTACAGGTTTACATGCAGTTTTTCTCAATAACTTACTCCTTATCAAGAAACAAGTAGTTACACTGACAAATGCTTCCTTTCCCCTGCCAACTCTACTCTACCCATTTAATCTTAAAAGCAGAATCATGAACACAAATGTGTAACAGACTGAAATTTAATAGTTAACATTGTAAAACTTCAAGAAGAAAGCACAGGAGAAAATCTTTATAATCATGGGGTAGGAAAAGAATTCCTAGGACAAGAAAAGTATGAACTATACAAGAAAAAAGCCAACAAACTGCACTTCATAAAAATGGAAAAGTTTAGGGGCACCTGGGTGGCTCAGTAGGTTAAGTGGCCGACTTCGGCTCAGGTCATGATCTCACAGTTTGTGAGTTCAAGCCCCGTGTCGGGCTCTCAGCTTGGAGCCTGAAGCCCACTCTAGATCCTACGTCTCCGTCTCTCTCTGCCCCTCCCCAGCTTGCACTCAGTCTCTCTCTCTCTCAAAAAAAGAATAAATATTGAAAAAATTTAGATTAGCTCTTAAAAAGACAGTATTGAGAAACCCACATCTGACATCGTATGTTATGGGTGAGACACTGAGTGCTCTCCCCCCAAGATCAAGACGAACACGTCCACTGTTGCTACTTCTCTTCAATACTGTACTGGAAGTTCTAGCCAATACAATTAGACAAGAAAACGAAGTAAAAAGCATTCAGATCGGAAAAGAAGTAAAGCCATCTCTATTTACAGATAACATGATCTTGTAGAGAGAAAATCCTAAGTGATCCACTAAAAAACTATTAAACTAATAAAGGAGCTGAGAAAGGTTTTAGGGTACAAAATCAAAATATACAAAAGCTGACTATAGAGGCACCTGGATGGCTCAGTTGGTTAAGCCTCTGACTCTTGGTTTTGGCTCAGGTCATGATCTCATGAATTCATGAGTTCAAGCCTTGTGTCAGGCTCTGTGCTAACAGCATGTAGGCTTCTTGGCATTACTGGTCTCCCTCTCTGCCCCTCACCCACTCGCATTCTTTCTCTCTTTCAAAAATGAATAAACATTAGAAAAGAAAAAGGCTGGTTTTACCACATGTACCATTTTACCAATGAATAATGGCAAAATAAAAAAATTTTAATTCCATTTATAATTCCATCACAAAGAAAGAACAAAAGAAGTGCAAAATGTGTACACTGGAAACTACAAAACAGCATTGAAAGAAATTAAACAAGATCTAAATAGAACTGAAATGACATCTCAGGTTTTCAGATCAAAATTCAGTATTAGGATAGAAGTATCTCCCAAATTGTTCCACAGACTCAATGCAATCCCTGTAAAAATTCCAGCTGGATTTTTTTTTACAGAAATTGATGAGCAGATGCTAAAATTTATATGAAAATGCAGGGACCCAGAATTGCCAAAACGATCTCAAAAAAGAGTTAAGTTTGAAGACTCATATGTCTCAGTTTCAAAACTTACTACAAAGCCATAGACACTAAGGCAGGGTGGTACTAGCCTAAGGCTATACATACAGTTCAATGGGAGAGAACTGAGAGAAATAAACCCCCACATTTACTTACTTTTTTTTATTTTTATTTTTTTTTTAATTTACATCCAAATTAGCTAGCATACAGTGCAACAGTGATTTCAGGAGTAGATTCCTTAGTGCCCCTTATCCATTTAGCCCATCCCCCCCTCCCACAGCCTCTGTTTGTTCTCCATATTTAAGAGTCTCTTATGTTTTGTCCCCCTTCCTGTTTTCGTATTATTTTTGTTTCCCTTCCCTTATGTTCATCTGTCTTGTAACTTAAAGTCCTCATATGAGTGAAGTCATATGATATTTGTCTTTCTCTAATTTCACTTAGCATAATACCCTCTGGTTCCATCCACATAGTTGCAAATGGCAAGATTTCATTCTTTTTGATTGCCAAGTAAAACGCCATTGTATATATATATATATCACATCTTCTTTATCCATTCACCCATTGATGGAAATTTGGGCTCTTTGCATACTTTGGCTATTGATAGTGCCGCTATAAACACTGGGGTGCATATGTCCCTTCAAAACAGCACACCTGTATCCCTTGGATACATACCTAGTAGTGCAATTACTGGGTCGTAGGGTAGTTCTATTTTTAATTTTTTTTTTTTAACGTTTATTCATTTCTGAGACAGAGACAGAACATGAACAGGGGAGGGTCAGAGAGAGAGGGAGACACAGAATCTGCAACAGGCTCCAGGCTCTGAGCTGTCAGCACAGAGCCTGACGCGGGGCTCGAACTCATGGACTGTGAGATCATGACCTAAGCCAAAGTCGGACGCCTAACTGACTGAGCCACCCAGGCGGCCTTGTATTTTTAATTTTTTGAGGAACCTCCATACTGTTTTCCAGAGTGGCTGCACCAGCTTGCATTCTCACCAACAATGCAAAAGAGATCCTCTTTCTCCGCATCCTCGCCAACATCTGTTGTTGCCTGAGTTGTTCATGTTAGCCGTTCTGACAGGTGTAAGGTGGTATCTCATTGTGGGTTTGAGTTGTATTTCCCTGATGATGCGTGATGTTAAGCATTTTTTCATGTGTCGGTTGGCCATCTGGATGTCTTTGGAGAAGTGTCTATTCATGTCTTTTGCCCATTTCTTCACTAGATTATTTGTTTTTTGGGTGTTGAGTTTGGTAAGTTCTTTACAGATTTTGGACACTAACCCTTTATCTGATATGTCCATTGCAAATATCTTCTCCCATTCTGTCGGTTGCCTTTTAGTTTTGCTGTTTCCTTCACTGTGCAGAAGCTTTTTATTTTGATGAGGTCCCAGTAGTTCATTTTTGCTTTTGATAAACCCCCACACTTAGGGTAAACTGACTGTCAACAAGACTGCCAAGGCAACTGAGTGGGGAAACAACAGTCTTTTTACCAAATGGTGCTGGCCCAGGAAGCCACATGCTAAAGAATGAAGGGAAGCTGGATCCCTTCCTCATACCACGCACAAAAACGAACTCAAAATAGATCACTGACTTAAATGTAAGAACTAAAAGTATAAAACTCTTAGAAGAAAACAGGAGCAAATATTTGTGATTTGGGGTCAGATAATGGTATCTCAGCTACAACTCAAAAGCACATGCAACAGAAGAAAAAATAGATAAATTGGGACTTCATCAAAATCACAAACTTTTGGGCTGCAAACAATACCGTCAAAAAAAAATGAAGAGACAGGGGCGCCTGGGTGGCTCAGTCAGTTACATGACTGACTTTGGCTCAGGTCATGACCTCACGGTTCATGAGTTCAAGTCCCGTGTCGGGCTCTGTACGGACAGCACAGAGCCTGGAGCCTGCTTCAGATTCTGTGTCTCCCTCTCTCTCTGCCCTTCCCCCACTCACATTCGGTCTCTCTCTCTCTTTCAAAAATAAACATTAAAAAAAATTTTTTTTAAATGACAACACACAGAATGGTAGAAAATATTTGCAAATCATGTTCCTGAAAGGGACTTTTATATGGAATATAAAGAATTTTTCAATCTCAGTCATAAAAAGGCAAAGCAAATTTTCAAATGAGCAAAGGATATAGACATTCCTCCCAAGAAGATATACAATAGCTAATAAGCACATAAAAAGATGCTCAACATCACAGCTATTAGAAAAACGCAAATCAAAGCTACAATGAGACACCACTTTGCACCCACTAGCTGGCTATACTAAAACACAGATAATAACAAGGTGTTGGCTAGATGGAAACACAAAATAGTGTATCCACTATGGAAAACAGTTTTGCAATTCCTCAAAATGTCATCCCCTTTTGGCCTTCCGTTTAAATCCTTCCCCAATCTTCCTAAAGGTCTATAAAATTTTCTCTGACTGCACTTTTATTTCTCTCATGTGTGACCTGCCAGGGCAGTTAGTGATCTTATCACATATTTGGGCATTTAATTAACTGTCCTGTTATTTTTCTTGAAGATGTGTTGTGATTACCCTCCTCTGAGCTCTGTAAGGATAAAGATATACTTGGGCAAGAGAACATGATGAGACCTAACATTTTATTAGGTATCTGCTTGGCTAAATACTTAATATACATTACCTTAAAACAAGTTTTTTTAAAATAATTTTTTAAGTTTATTTATTATTGAGACAGAGAGAGAGAGAGAGAGCACGAGCTGGGGAGGGGCACAGAGAGAGAAAGACACAGAATCCGAAACAGGCTCCAGACTCTGAGCTGTCAACACAGATCCTGATGCAGGGCTTGAACTCACAAACCGTGAGATCATGGCTGAGCCGAAGTCAGATACTTTAACTGACTGAGCCACCCAGGTGCCCCTTAAAACACGTTTTAAAGTCTGAGCTTGAGTTTCTTCACGTATAAATCATGCTACTACTATAAAGGCCTGTTGTAAAAACAGAAGGAAAAGTTCAAGATACCTTAAGTTAAAAAAGCAAGGTGTGGAACAGTGTCTCTAACATATTACAAACTGTGTTGATAGAAAAATGGAGGTAGGGGATGATGGGGTGTGTGTCTGTGTTTCTACAGATTAAATATACCTAAAGTAACTTGCACAGCAAATTGACAACAGCAATTGCCTTTCAGGCTGGAAACAGGAAAACTTATTTTTCTCTTTACCCTTTTCTACTGTTTGAATTGTCTATCATGTGCCATCACTAGTTCTAAAAATTTATTTTTTTTATTTTTATTTTTCAGAGCGAGAGAGAGAGAGAGAGAGAGCGCACAAGCAGGAAATGGGAAGAGAGAGGAGACACAGAATCCGAAGTAAGGTCCAGGCTCTGAGCTGTCAGCACTGAGCCTGACGTGGGGCTCAAACTCACCAATAAGAACACCATGACCCAAGCCCAAGTCAGATGCTTAACTGACTGAGCCACCCAGGAGCCCCTTTAGTTTTTATTTTAGAAAGAGAGAGAGAGAGAGAGAGAGAGAGAGCGCGCGCGCGTGTGAGCAGGGGAGAGGGGAAGAGGGGAGAATCTTAAGCAGGTTCCACACTCACTCAGCAAGGAGCCCGACACAGGGCTCATGACCTGAGACAAAATCAAGAGGATGCTCAACTGACTGAGCCACCTGGGTGCCCCCAAAATAAAACTTTAAAAAATTACATGTATACATACCCAAACACATACAGATGTATGAAATTCATTTTTAAAATATTAAGGTAAGAACTTCATTTCAGTTGTAATTATCCTACTAATATTTATCACCACCCTTACTTTCTTTGAAAGTGCTTATTTTGACATCATGTTCTACTGAAACATGACACTAATTTACTGGATGTCTTCTTTTCATGTAGGAAATTAAAAGACTCACCAACCTTTATGTTAATTAGTATTGTATGTGCTTGGTGAACAAAGTGACTACACATCTGGTCTGCCCAAAATCCTGCTTTATGCCTACTGTCCTGGCATAATTACCAATGATAATTATATGGTCCCTCTACTAATGGACCAAAGGGAAAAGAGCTTTATGCTTCTTGGAACATCAATCAGGAGAACCATTCCATCAACTGAGGGAAAAAAGTATGACAATTTTTTATAGCAAATTCCTCCTTTGGAAGTACCAAGAAGGGTATAAAACATGACTAACATTTTGACCTCACACAGCACACCTGGCCCCTGCCCTCAGAGTACTTCAAATTGGTAGTTATTTGTTCATCCTGATAAATCATTGCAAAAGAAAAAAACAAAACAACAGCAGCAGCAACAAGCAGACACTGCACTACTGAAATAGAAAATAGAAAATAGAAATAGAAATAAATAGAAAAAAAAAAGGCCACTTCTATCTTTCAACTCTAACAATTCCATCTTAAGTGGTATTTTTCAGGATATAGTAAATATAACTTAAATACTCCAGTTTCCCTTTTCATTATCCATTCTTGAACATATTTAAGCAATTAAAAAGTCAAATGTTACATTAGACAGTAAGACATTTATTTAATCATTCCTTCTTGATCATCGAGAACTACTTTCTCTTGTAAGTACTGGAAGTTTTTTATTATAAATCAAGAAATTTCCCAAAATTACACAGAGAACAATTATATCAGATAATCTGGAGCACTGATTTTCAAACTTCACTTAACTAAGGGACATTCTGGAGCAGGGCTGGTAAACTATGACTCACATGGGGCAAATCAGGCCCACTGCTTGTTTTGTTCAGTCAACAAGCTAAGGATGGCAAATTTTACATTTCTTCAGTAACTGGTAAAGTTGAAAGAAAATAGTATTTTCTTTTTTTTGTTTTAATGTTTATTTTTGAGAGAGAGAGAGAGACAGAGGGTAAGTGGGGGAGGGTCAGAGAGAGAGGGAGACACAGAATCTGAAGCAGCCTCCAGGCTCTGAGCGGTCAGCACAGAGCCTAACGCGGGGCTCGAACTCACAAACCGCGAGATCGTGACCTGAGCCTAAGTCGGACACTTAACCAACTGAGCCACCCAGGCACCGCAGAACACTTTAATTTCATGTGATAAATTAATTTCATTTTACCTTAAGATTTATGTTTTTGAAGATATGCTTAAAAAGTCCTTCCTAGCCTATGGGTCACATTTTCTTTTTTACCATCAAACCTCCCCTACCAAAAAGACACCGTTTTCTTTTTTAACTTTGTAGTTTACCTTTCACATGGAGACCTTTAATCTATCTAGAACTTTCTTCATATATGGTTATTAGAGGAGGAATCCTCCACATAGGGTAGGAATACCTCCACATTAGTGAGTCAGTTTCCCTACACCATCTATTAAACAACGTATCCTTTCCCCCACTGTTTTACTGGTACCATGGTAATATATTAAAATCCAAATTAACATGTGTGTATCTCTGAGCACTTGAAATCTACCTCATTTGTCTATCTTACTACAAGGCCAGGGCAATAAAAAGTGTACTACTGGGGCACAACTTCATATCTGGTAATGCAACAATCACTCCCTCTTAACTTACTCTTCTTTTTTTAAGACTGACCTAGCTGTTCCCGAACACATTCTCCAGACCTAAATTTGGAAATGGTTTATAGAGTTGCCTCAAAAAATAAAACCCAACTGGAATTTAGATTGGAATTGAATTAAATTTATAACAAAGAATTAATACCATCTACCTATACACTATAAGCTTAGCAGATAGTGGTCAGAGAGGGAGAAGATATATGCAAAATCTAGAACAAATATGTAACATATCCAAATAGAACTTTGGTAGAAACAGTAGGCAAATGATCTGATTAGGCAATATACAGAATAGCATACATAAGAATCTAACAAGTATAAGAGACTAACATAACAAGCGGTATAATCCAAGAAATACAAATCAAATTATAAAGATACCACTTTATACCTACAGAATGATAAAAAGTTGAACATCAGACCGTGCTAAGGAGATAGAGGGATACAAGAACTCTCATGCCCTGCAACTAGTAGGCACAGAGAAGAATACAACCATTCTGGAGAAGTATGCGGCACAACTTAAATAAAATTAAACTTAGGTGCATTCTATGACTCCCTAAAATCTGGCTAAATTCTTAGAGGTCCATAAAAGAATATATGCTAGAATACTCCCTGTTGCTTTGCCAGTGGTGATGGAGGGCTGGAAGCAGCCCAGACTTCTGCAGACAGAATGGATGTATACCTCATGGAATACTGTGTAGCAGTTCACAGCAATGAATTAGACTTTTGCAGAGCAACAGGGAGAGCTTAAAACACAGTGTTGAGTAAAAAAGTGGGAAACAAAATGAGATAACATCACTTCTAGAAGTTAAAAATACAAATACACTAAATACACTGGAAAGAACACATATAAATAACGTATAGAAACACATTAGAATGAGTGCTTTGGGGGTTAATTGGAATGGAAAATGAGGATAAAATGGAGTAAGTAGGAAAAAGGAGAAAAAGGAAGCTGGTTTACACAAAGTCTCAATTTTTATTTTTTGGTAGAGGTACCACTAACAAACACCAAGCTAGCCACTGTAGCCTTGGAGAGACCCCCCTCCTTTCAGCCACACACACACACACAGCTCTACCACTGATTATTTTTATATGCTCCAGTTTTACATCTAACATTAAAAGAGCCCTAAGCATAAAAAAATTATAAACAGTGAAAGAAATATCAAGAAGACATCTTGAACTGGTACAACCAGAAAGCATGATAAAGATGGCATTACGATGACCATTAAAGAGATGAACACAAGAAAAGCATTTGGGTAAGGGAACTAGGCTTTAGACACGTTTTGTTGTTAAGTTCCAGTGTTTGGTTGACAACACTGACTCCAGAGAGCAGTCGAGGATGGTTGGAGATAAGTATGAGAGTCATCCAGATTGTCCACCGTTGCAAATGCCACATATTTATTAAAGGTGACGTGGCATGGAAGATGTATGAGGTGCTAATGACATGAATGCTCTAGGGAAAGTGGAAAGATGCTGATTTAAGACCAAATAAACTAACAGGAAGCAGAGGTAAAAATGACTGTGGAAGGGAAGAGTGGAGAAGATATGCAGTAAATCATTATAGCTCTCATTTATTGAAAGGACACTATGTGTTGGGGTGCCTGGTGGCTCAGTCGCTTAAGCGTCCAACTTCAGCTCAGGTCATGTTCTCAGGTTCGTGAGTTCGGGATCCGCATTGGGCTCCGTGCTGAGCGTGTAGAGCCTGCTTGGGATTCTCTCTCCCCCTCTCTCTGTCCCTCCCTGGCTCACTTTCTTTCTCTCAAAATAAATAAACTTAAAAAAAAAAAAAAAAACCTGAGAAAATTTATAGGGTCATTATGTGAATGGTGCCCCAGAGAGTTGTGCAATTCAGTGGCCCTCTTATTTTTATTAACAGCACAATGCTGTGCACAGTTCAGAATGTCCATAAATAAATATTTAGCAGAATTGCATATCCTGTAGTCAACAAGACTGGTATCAACCTCATAATTACACAGACCAAATCAAGGTATTATGGTAACCTCCCCTGTCCCTCTCTTTACCCCCAAACAAAACCTAGTCTGACGCGATAGATGGCTTCCCAAAGTCAATTTTAATCTTAGAAATCTGGGGGCGCCTGGGTGGCTCAGTCGGTTAAGCGGCCGACTTCGGCTCAGGTCATGATCTCGCGGTCCGTGAGTTCGAGCCCCGTGTCGGGCTCTGTGCTGACAGCTCAGAGCCTGGAGCCTGTTTCAGATTCTGTGTCGCCCTCTCTCTGACCCTCCCCTGCCTGTTCATGCTCTGCCTCTCCCTGTCTCAAAAATAAATAAAACGTTAAAAAAAAATTTTTTAATCTTAGAAATCTGAAGGAAGTTGTCTTCAAACTATGTTCTTGCCAGAAAAACAGCTTTAGATCATACTATATACTGCTATAAGATATATTTCTAAATATTCATTTATATAGAATATATAATGTATATACTGTGGTATATTACGTTAGTAAATGGTATTACATATGCTGTTAAAAAAATTTTTTTAATGTTTATTTATTTTTGAGAGAGAGAAAGAGTACGTGAGCAGGGGAGGGACAGAGAGGGTGTCACAGAATTCGAAGCAGGCTCCAGGCTCTGAGCTGTCAGCACAGCCCCAACACAGGGCTCAAACTCATGAACCGTGAGATCATGACCTGAGCCAAAGTCAGATGCTTAACCGAATGAGCCACCCAGGTGCCCCTATATATACATACTTTTATATAAACAGTATATAAACAATACAATAATAGATGGTAAACTTATACCATAACTATACTTTTATATGGTTCTCACTTAAATAAAATAAGGCACTGCTCTCCTCAGAGGTCAAAGTTAGATATCAAATAAGGAAATATGAGCATGTGAGTATCTATTCCAGAAGAGTCGAAGTTATAAAATGTCTATCCCATTTAGTGCTCTAAAATGAGGAATTTCCATTCTCTCAAAAAGTGTAACATCTTATGTATAACCTAAAAGGTCAGAATTTTAAAAATCTAAAAATACAATTGTAACTCATGGTAATGAGATTTCATATCGCAAATCTGCTATTAGATTTTGATACAGAACTATATATAAGAATACACTCACATTTATTTCCTCAAGCTCTGAATTCAGTTTATGTAACAAAAGTGGCCTAAAACATCATTTGCCTGTCTCAAATTATTATAAAAGAATTTGGGAATATTTAAAGGAGATACAAGATAATGGAAATGAAAAGATCTATTCTAAAAAAGCACCGCAAGACCAAAAAAACCTCAGTGGACCATGAAACAGTTCAAATCTACCTTCTTACCTGACCCTAACATAAAGCCTATGAAATGTGAGATTTACCACCCATTTAACTAAGTCAAACTAAAAGTTACATTCTTTTTTACCTTCCAACAGCACCCCCTCACCACCCACCTCACTCCTCTCCTACCAGAACTCCAAACCACTATCACCCAAACACATTTTCACAAACCAAAAAGATCCAGGACAATGACAGAAAACTGGGACTTGCAGCGGCACGTGGTATTTTCACTCACCAACCCGTAAGATTTCAAATTTGTGTCAGAATGGTACAGGGCAACACTGTGTTCAAAAGTCTCAGTCATATGGCTTTTTTGGTTAATGGTGACTATAAATGGTGGCTCCAGAATCCCAGAACTGAATGGCATTGGTTTAGAAAAGGCAATTTTTAGAAATGAAAAAATTATTAGATTTAAAATACATTTGCAAATCCAACAGAGATTTGAAGTAGAAACGTAATCTGTAACAATGTAGCCATTTAAACCCTACTATAATCAACAAACACAATATATTCTTTTAATGTGGCTTGACCTATATCATATTAGAATATGTACTCAACACACATCTAATCCTAAACCAGTATGAGTAGAGGGATTAAAAAAAAAAATCAAGACTAAAACAATTAAAAATTCTAACTACAAAGTGCAGTTGATATGGCCACAAATAGTTATCAGTCACCAAATGTCAACGTGAATCTTAAATAAAATCTTACTCATTTACAGCACATAAAATGTGAAACATAAACATTTGAGTTTAATTCCTGCCCACACTCATTATAGCAAGAATCCAGTAACTCCTTATATCCTTTCAATCTTTTCAGTTTGCCAACATTTCTAAAAGTAAATATTATCATTATAAATGTATAAAAGCTAGAATAACACAAAAATACTGTTTTCTAATGACTGATTTTTATTTACAAAAAAATGTCATGGGTCTTTTTAGTTATTTCAGCTTCTGGCCAAGATGGAATAACAGGGAACAAATTTACCTTACTACCTTAAAACAACAAAATAAAAAGAAACCATAAAAACTCAAAACGTAGGGGCGCCTAGGTGGCTCAGTCAGTTGAGCGTCCAACTTTGGCTCAGGTCATGATCTCGCGGCCTGTGAGTTCAAGCCCCACGTGGGCTCTGTGCTGGCAGCTCAGAGCCTGGAACCTGCTTCGGATTCTGTGTCTCCCTCTCTCTCTGCCCCTCCCCCCCTCATGCTCGGTCTCTCTCTCTCTGTCAAGGATAAATAAACGTTAAAAAAAAAGAGTTTAAAAACCCAAAATACATAAAACAATAGTTTGTAGACAGTGGCCATAAAGAAGCTCAACTCGGGCCAGTGATTACTGAGAAAGAAAACCAAACACAGGGAGACCTACAATTGCCCCTGCAGTACAGGGAAGGGCAACCACAGTGCCTAGAGCTCACAAGTACTGGAAAAGCAAGAGCTGCATAAGGGTGCCTGGATGGCACAGTCAGTTGTGCAGCTGCTCCCACTCCAGATCTCATGCTCAGGTCTTGAGTTCAGGGCCGTGAGATCAAGCCCACTGGTGGGTTCTGCGCTGGGCATGAAGTCTGCTTAAAAAAATAAATAAATTTTAAAAATAAATAAACAAAATTAAAATGGCTGCACAACAAGAGGACTCCAGAGATCTTAAAGGGTTCCCCCCTAAAGTATCTGGCTAAGTACTGATCAGTACATGCATGAGAAGACACAACACTATCCAATGCCAGGGAAAGAATACCCAGCAGGAATAGTGAGAACAAGTTCCAGGGCTACCTCAGGGTTAAGAATAGTTTGTGTTCTTACTTGTTAGAGAAGAAAAATCTCACTATTCCCAGGGCATCGGGTAAAATCCTCAGATTGGTACTGCCTCAGGAGACGTGAAGAGTTAGCTTTCATTACTGTTCTGATCACTCTTAACAAAGCTTAAAAGCAGGTCTCAAAAGAATCAGACTATTTCCAAGTAACTTAAATCCATCTGAACTTAACTGCAAAGCTCAAGAATATATTTAAAAATACAGGGGCACCTGGGCAGCTCAGTTGCTTAAGCTTCCAATTCTTGGTCTTGGCTCAGGTCACGGGTTTCACGGTTCATGGGTTCGGGCCTTGTGTCAGGCTCCATGCTGACAGCACAGAGCCTGCTTGGGATTCTCTCTCTCCCTCTCTCTCTCTCTGCCCCTCCACTGCTTGCTCTTTCAGAATACTTTTTTTTAAAAAATCAGCTAAATTCCTCTAAAAAAAAAAAAAAACCCCATAAAATAAAAATTCAAACATTAGTCACACCAAGATTCACAAGGTATGGTATTCAATAAAAAATTCCCAGATATAGAAAGGAGTTTAAAAATGTGAGGAGAAAAACCGATCAACATAAAAAGATCCAGAAACAATAAAGACAGTAAACTGCTGTTGTAACTATTAGTTAAGTTCAAAATGATAGACAAACGCCTGAATGTGTTAGGTACAGTCACGGATATTATAAAAACACCCAAATCAAACCTTTAGATGAAAAATACAACATCTGAGGTGAAAAATACACTGGATGGTATTAACAGTATGTTACACACTGCAAAAAAAAAAAGATGAATAAACATGCAATACAGAACAGAAATTACTCAAAATAAAACAGACAAAAAAAAAAAATGTTGGAACTGAGCATCAGTGAGCTGTGGAACAACTTCAAACAGCCTAAACATACAAAGGGAGAAGGACAGAAAGAATACATGAAGGAGGCGCCTGGGTGGCTCAGATGGTTAAGTGTGCGACTTTGGCTCAGGTCATGATCTCACAGTTTTAGAGTTCAAATCCCACATCAGGTGAACATGAGTAAAACATGAGCCCCGCTTCTCCCTCTTTCTCACACACACAGTTTGTGAGTTCAAGTCCCACAACAGGTGAGCACAAGTAAAACACGAGCCCTCCTTCTCCCTCCCTCTCTCTGCCCTTCACTCACTTGCACCCTGTCTCCCTCCCTCCTTCTCTCTCTCTCTCTCTCTCTCTCTCTCTCTCTCTCTCACACACACACACACACACACACACACACACACACACACAGTCTTCTCCCAGCAAACAATCTAAGCCAGAGGACAGTTAAGCAACATCATTAAGTACTGAAAGAAAAAAATTGTCATCCTAGAATTTTATACCCAGCAAAAATGTTTCAAAACCAAAAGTAAAATAAAAAAAATTTTCAGGCATACAAAACTGAAAGAATTCATCACCAAACCTGATTATAAGAAATGTCCAAGGCAGTCTCTCAAGTGAAACAAACTGAGGTGTATATATATATGGAATTACATAAAAGAATAAAGAACACCAGAAGTAGTATTAAATTTAAAGAAACATAAATTTTTATTTATTTCTTAAATCTCTTTAAAAGATAAATGTTTAAGGGGTGGGTGGCTCAGTTAAGCATCAGAGTCTTGATTTAGGTTCAGGTCATGATCTGCTGGTTGGCAAGGTTGAGCCCTGCACTGGGCTCTGCGAGGGGCCTGCTTGGGATTCTCTCTCTCTCCCTCTGCCCCTGCCCCACTTGTGCTCACTCGCTCTCTTAAATAAATAAAACTTAAAAAAAAAAAAAAAAAAAAAAAAGGATAAGTGTTTAAAACAAAAACGGTAACAAAATACCGTAGTGTTTAAAACACAGAAATAAAATTTATGACAACAAAAGCACGTTGGCTGAGAGAAAGAAATTTGAAGGATCCTGTACTATAAGGAAGGGGCATAATATCACTTGAAGGTGCGATAGGCCAAAGATGTATTCTATAAACTCTATACCAACTACTAAAAAAACAAAAAAGTTATAGTTACTAATCCAATAAAACAAAAAGGACTATACAAACAAACAAACCTGAACCCAAAAAAAAGTGTGAAAAAAGGAAACAGCATATAAAGAACAGATGGAACAGTCAGAAACAAATAGTAGAGACAGAAAATTTAAATCTAATCACATCAACAGTAACATTAAATGTAAATGACTGAAACATTCCAATTTAAAGACAGACTGTCAGATTGGAAAAGAGCAAGTCCCAACTATACGCTGCTTAAAAAAACAACAACAACAAAACCCATATTAACTATTTAAAATGGCATGTACCAGCTATCACTTAACAAATCACTAATCAGTATGAAAAGCTTCTCCTACAGGAACTTAAAACTATCAACTTGAGGGGCACCTGGGTGGCTCATTCAGTTAATCGTCCGACTCCTGACTCCTGGTTTCAGCTCAGGTCATGATCTCACAGTTTGTGAGCTTGAGCCCCGTGAGCCTGCTTGGGATTCTCCCTCTCTCTCTGCCCCTTCCCTGCTCGTGTTGTCTCTCTCTCAAAATAAATAAACTTAAAAAAAATAAAAACAAAACAGAAACTATCAACTTATAGAATAAAGCAATACCAAGGAAAGAAAGGGCAACTTAAAAAAATTTTTTAAACGTTTTATTTTTGGGAGAGGGAAGGGGAGAGGGAGAGAATGAATGAGCAGGGGAGAGGCCGAGAGCGAGAGAGAGAGAGAGAGAGAGACTGAGAGAGAGAGAGAGAGAGACTGAGAGAGAGAGAGAGAGAGAGAGAGAGAGAGAGAGAGGGAGAGAGAGAGGGAGAGAAAGAGAGAGAGAAAGAGGGAGACACAGAATCCAAAGCAGGCTCCAGGCTCTGAGCTGTCAGTAGACAGCCCAACTCAGGGCTTGAACTCATGAACTGGGAGATCATGACCTGAGCTGAATGAAGTCAGACGCTTAACTGACTGAGCCACCCAGGTGCCCCAGAAGGGGAAATTTCCAACAAAATCATAAAGATTTTCAATTCTCCAAATTACCAGAGTCTATCTTCTCTTTAAAGTATATAGTGGAGTGCCTGGGTGGCTCAGCTGGTTAAGCATCCAACTCCTGATGTCAGCTCAGGCACTGATATCACAGTCTGGTCCTGGGATCAAGTCCCACGTTGGAGCTTGCATAAGATCCTCTCTCTCTTTCCCTCTGCCCCTCCCCTGCTTGCTCACACTCTCTCTCTCTCTTTCATAAAAAAAGAAAAAAAAGGGGCACCTGGGTGGCTCAGTTGGTTAGGCAACTGACTTTGGCTCAGGTCATGATCTCATGGTTTGTGAGTTCGAGCCCCACATCAGGCTCTGCGCTGACAGTTCGGAGCCTGGAGCCTGCTTCAGATTCTGTCTCCCCGTATCCCCGCCTCCCTGTCTCTCTGCCCCTCCCCTGCTCATGCTCTGTGTCTCTCTGTCTCTCAATGATAAATAAATGTTAAAAAAATGTTAAAAAAGGAAAGAAAAAAAAGACAGTATACATCACATATTGCTTAATTCCCTTTATGCCCAAAGTCCTTCAAAAGACTAAGGTTGATAAAAATGGTGCTTATCAAACAATTTTCACTCAAATCATATTTAAGCTTTAAATTTCAAGGTAGGATCAGCCAATGCTAAAAATAAAAATACAGAGTAAGTTGGCCTTGGATGTAGTGGGCAACATTCCAAAATTTAGTCCCTCCTTTCTTGAGAAGAAAGCAATGTACCAACAAATATTTTATAATTAACATTTTACTATCTGTCTGACACCAATATCTTGGGATGCTTAGAATTTTGAGAGCTTTCCTAGAACTGGTAGTAGGTTTGAAATACACTCTCTGGCTCAGCCCCCTAAATCTAAACAGAGCACCTGCTTTTAAATCCTGGCTCCCAAACTTTCTAGCTGTGTGATCATGGACAAATTAATTTACTTCTTTATGCTTCAACCTCCTCATATGTAAAGCAGAAGGAGAAAATAATAGTGTAATTTTTTTTGAAGAATGCTTTTTACAGTAATAACAGTTATTAGGTATGGAGTACTTACAATGATGAGGGCATTGTTCCTCCAAGTTATTTTATTTATATATATATGTATACACACACACACACACACACACACACACACACACATATTTTATAATGACGCTTTTTTTTTAAGCTTATGTACTTGAGACAGAGAGAGCATGCACACAAATAGAGGGGTGGATGGGGAGGGAAAGAATCCCAAGCAAACTCTGCACTGTAAGAGTTCGAATATGGGGTTCAAACCCACAAACTGTGAGATCATGACCTGAGCTGAAATCAAGAGCTGGAGGCTTAACCAACTGAGCCACTCAGGCTCCCCAAGGTAAGCATTCTTAACCCCGTTTTACAGATAAGAAAACTGAGGTAAAGATTTGTGGTCCTCTCAAATTTACTTATCTATTAAGGAGAGAGCGATGACTCTTAACTCCATCTGATTCCAGGACGTGTTATCATTTTTTTTTTATGTTTATTTATTGTTGAGAAAGAGACAGAGCATGAGATAGGGAAGGGGACCGACAGAGGATGTAAAGCAGGCTCTGCACTGACAGCAACGAGCCCAACGTGGGGCTCAAACTCACTAACCAGGAGATCATGACCTGAAGTCAGATGCTCAACTGAGTCACCCTAGGCGTCCCCAGGACCTGTCATCTTAATCCATACACTAAACAAGTAACAAACAAGTAACTCCCTCACAGATGTTTTTCTTTCCAAAACTGCCTTTCACTCTAGAATGTGAACTACTTAATTATAAAACTTTATCTTCTTCATTTTGAGTAATCTCAGCAATCTAGCGCAAAGACAACATAAAGCAGATCAATGAATAGATTCTGTGCATGATCTTGTTTGCCACATGTCACTTACTCTTGCATGGGCAGTAATCAGAAGACTGATGTTCTATCCCCAACCATACCAGTCTTCAGCTGTGCCATTTTACGAAAGTCACATCACCTCCCTAGATCTGAGTGTTCTCATCTATAAAATGAAGAAGTGAAGTAAATCTAAGTTCCCTTTCAGCTCTCTAAAATTTCCAAGAAAAGCCAATATTGCTCTTTTGGAGAAAGAACCAGAGAACTGCCTTTGACCAGAACAGAAGCACTTTGTAGTTTTCAGAGTAACATGTAGAGCCCCTTTATTTGTTTAAAATCTCTTGCTCTCCCAGACAAAGAGCTCCAATAAGGACTGGACATAGTCTGTCTTGTTTTTGGAGTTTGTTTTGTTTTTAACATTTATTCATTTTTGAGAGAGAGAGAGAGGGAGGGAGGGAGAACACGTGCACGCAGGTGGGGGTGAGGCAGAGAGGGAGACAGAATCCACAACAGGCTCCAGGCTAGACGTGGGGGCTGGACCCATGAACCGTGAGATCATGACCTGAGCCGAAGTCGGAAGCTTGACCGACTGAGCCATCCAGGCGCCCCTAGTCTGTCTTGTTTACACATATCCCCCAGTACAGTTCCTGACATGTGAAAGGTATCTGATGTTAAACAAGTGAATGCATTATAGTTGAAAACTTGTAAGCAATAAGTGAAATGAGAACCTATTTTTTTATGTAGTACTGTAAATCAGCTGTTGCCTAAATTCCATGAATGAATTGCTAATTTTATTACCTGAATATTCATTTTGGATATTCCTATTTACTTTAGTTATAAAAATTGTGCTTGAAACACTTGTGAATTCACAAGACTTTGAAATGCTTTAGTTCTTGACTGTTTCCACGTATTTCACCTATATCCTAAATAGCTCTTATTCCAGAAGGCCCATGTAACATAAAAAGTAACCTCAGCATCTGTAGTAAAAGCTCAAAAGTTTTTTCTGAGATATCTATCTGGTATTTCCTACACAACTAAATCATAAAAGCAGCAGCTGAAAAGAGGTATTAGAAATAGCTTAAAACTCAGAAGAAACAGATGCTGAACCCTTCCCTCCCTTTCTTCCTAATGCCTTTAAGTATAAAGCCATTACATGTTGAAATGAACCTTTTATTTTGAGGATTTCTGAAGATTATGCACAGAACACACTGAAATTTAATGCAGTCGCAATTCACCAAAGTTCTTCAAAGCTATACTTATTTTGACCCTGAGATTTTCCTTCTAAAAATCTGGAAAATTAAAGTTTCCAAAATTGAATGACTGTTTTGTCTTCTTTAATAATTTATGATGATGTCATAAAAAAACAGCAATTGACCAGAAGTATACAATATGCAAAATACGCATTACTTCCCTGGCTTCTGCATTTTATTTTAATGCAGATGCCTGAGATTCCCCTGAAGATGATTCAATGGGGTGGCATCTGTTATTTTTTTTTAAACTATATATAATTGAAACAGCAATCAAGGTCTAGAACCACTGCACTAAACATAAAACACGCATTGCAAGACTGCTGTAAGTGATTATTTCAACTAAATAACTCAATATGCAAAACCAAAAAAAAAACAAAAAAGGCTAAAACACTGTACAACTAGTCCAGTCTTCTGTTCTTTTTCTGAATTTTAAATATGACCAGTTGGTGCAGTGATTCCTCACTCTGATTTGTATATACATTACAGGGAATACCCCAAGTCTTAAAATTCAATATAAAGTCCTTTTAATTTTAAAAAGAAATTCCATTAACTTAAGAGAAGAGAAAAGGGGCCGTGCATTACTTTTTTAAAGACTTTAAGAGACTGGGCAGCAATCAAAGATGACTTTATAAGGAAATGTAAAACCAATAACTGTATCTAACCATTATTACCTGCTCCCAAACTGAGTTTATCATATTTAAAGAAATTTTCCCCTAAGTGGAAGCTCCCATTATATTAATTTAAAAAACATTTACAGAGTAAACTTGTAGGAAAACAAAGATCCAATTTCTAATCTCAAAGGGAACAGGACACTGTGGTAAACAAAGAAGAGCTATGGGGAGGGTAGGTGATGGGCATTGAGGAGGGCACCTGTTGGAATGAGCACTGGGCGTTGTGTGGAAACAAATTTGACAATAAATTTCATATTTAAAAAAAATAAAAAATTAAAAAATTAGAAAATTAAAAAACAAAATAAAATAAAATAAAATAAAATAAAATAAAATAAAATAAAATAAAAAAGAAGAGCTATGGGAAGGAAGAATCTGATGAGGGTTATTATCCCTAATCAGATGAGGAAATACAGGGAGTGGTGAAGGGATCTGCCCAAGGTTGCAGCAGCAGCAGCGGCAGCCGCAGTAGCAGTAGGAGTCAGAATCAGAGTTAAGATCTGAATTCACATTTGTGATACTCAAAATCAAGCTTTTATTATAGCAAAGATAACTGCACAGCTACGTAATAATTAAGGTTGTGGGCCTCATGAAGAAGTTGTAAAGGCCTTACCCTAGGACATTTCAAAAAATGTCTGCATGTGGACCAAGAGTTAATTTGTTAAGTCATCTATCAAAAGTTGAAGTTTTTGGATATAAAACTTCTGGCATCTTAAACAACTTCTTTCTTCTTGTCATGCCTATAATTTTCTTTATACAGACAACAAAATCTGCTGAAAATACAATAAATTACTCTCCCTCCTGCTTTGCTAATGTTGTCATTGCTTTCCAACATGCTCTCTAATGCATTAAATGTAATCCTTTGTTAAGTACTGCTTCAGGATGGCTTTCAGACCTCATGTGGCTTTCTGAATCACTGTTTATTTGTATCTTCCAACCTAACTCTGTATTAATATTCTAAAAATGGGGGAAAACAATTTATTATCTAAAATAATAAACCAAATTAAATTCATTAATGTAGCTGCTTCCAAAGGTGTCTAGGAAACAAATCTTCCCCAGTGGGATAGTCTATTAAATTCTCACTTTCTTATATATGACTATTGAATGGTTCACATTCAAGGAAGGCACACACCATATACCACTCATTTTTCTAGGTTAGGAACAAGAAGCACAGAACTTATATTTTAAAAATACAAAATAGGGGCACCTGGGTGGCTCAGTCAGCTGAGTGTCCATCCAACTTTGGCTCAGGTCATGATCTCATGGTTCATGAGTTCAATGCCCCTACCCCGCTTGCTCTCTTCTCTCTCGCTCTCTCTCAAAATAAATAAACTTTAAAAAAAAAAAAAAAAAAAAAAAAAAAAAAAAAACTTAAAAAAAACCCTCCATTTTATACTCTGCTGAGAGAGATAAAGGAGTTATACATAAAGGAAGTACCGAAAGACAAACATAAGACATTGAGGAAAAAGGGGAGGAAAAAAAGCAAAACAACAAAAGGAGATGTCGTACTATATAGTTAAAATTAACTTTAATATTTTATATTTTCCCTTATAGGTTTCCACACCACAGGAAAAATACAGTCCCTTCTCCTTGCTAAAAAATGTAGGTTTTATTCCAACAGACTATTTGTATCTATGCTATTTCTTGGACAATGACCAGAAAACTGAATTCTACTTTTCTAAGTATTCCTTCTGGAGGAAAATTATTCATTTATTCCTTCATTTATTCGGTAAACATTTGAGCAGCTGCCATTTTCCAAGCACTGTGCTAGGTGGCTGGCATGGTGTATACCCTCAAGAGCTTAAAGTACTGAAGAAAATCAAACAGCCAGTAATTAAAAGCTAAGTGAATAGGTTTCTTCTATCAGAAACCAATATCTATTTTGTGAAAGTAACTATCAACACTAGTATCATTTGGACCCTTTTACTTTAGTTACCAAACTAGCTGGGGTTGGTCTAGAATCTATCAAGGTGTACTAACTTACTAACTGGCCCCATACCCAGAAATTTTAGAACTGGCTAAAAAAAAAAAAAGTTGGTTGTCCCTCTCTGGTAACTGCCTTTTCCTCCAGTCAGGCTGTGGGGCACAGCTAGCAGCAGTCTGCATTGTGAGAAAAATAATACATACTTGCAGACAGAAACAGGAGAGAGAAATCCCTGGCTTCTGCTGTTTCTGGTACCCAGAACATTTCAGTTCTGAGTGATCAGTCACATCCTTGGATACCCTTATAATGACCTCCTCTTCTTATTTAAATGAGTTAGAATTACAGTTCTGTTACTTGCAACATCGTCTTACTTAATAACAAAAGTGCTATCAGATATAAACTCCCTAACTCTCCCCAAAGCAGGGGGTTGAGAGCCGCAGGCCCTAGAAGAGCAAGACTGGCTGGGATCCTCTCTGAATTCTTCCATTTACTAGCTATATAGATCACCTATGACCGGATTTCATCACCGTAAAATGGTGAGAGTACTACCCACTAATAGGAAGCGTTTTAATTTTACATCAGTTTCTACATTTAAAGCCCTTATAACAAAGCCTGACCCACAGGAACAGCCTAGAAGTTGGAGTCCGCTATTACTGCTTTTGTGGTTCCATGACCAACACCTCCGCGGGGGATCTAACGCTGGGACTTAGGTGCTCCAACTGTGAGCAGTCATCTGGCTCCACCCATTCCCGACTGCAGGACACAGGGAGAGAGAGCAACCATCACTCGCAGGCAGCGAGAGGTTCCGCATCTCGGTGAATGGAGAAGAGGTCACAAGTAAGGGCACGAGAAAAAGCAGCAGCTAACCCACTGCTCCAAGCACTGCGCTGGTCTCTCAGGAAGAGCTTCCGTACGTCCAAAACCCCAAAGCTGCCCCGCTCCAAGATTCACTCACAGCGCTCCTTACTCTGTTCTGCTTTTCTAAACCGAAATATTTTTGCATGTTTTTAGATTCAACGGATTTCAGCTTGTCAAGAAAAACTGCTGTTATAAACATTACAATTCTCCATTATTTGTGATTTAGATTTTTATGTTTAATGGGGATTGGACAAAGAAGGCCGACATTTGTGAATCCTAAATTTAACTTATTAACAAAAATTTTTTTCTTACTTTTTGGAGAGAGACAGTGAGACAGAGTGCGAGTGGGGGAGGAACAGGCAGAGAGGGAGACAGAGAATCCGAAGTGGGATCCAGGCTCTGAGCTGTCAGCACAGAGCCCGACGTGGCGCTTGAACTCACAAACCACGAGATCGTGACCCGAGCCAAAGTCGGACACTTAACCCACTGAACCACCCAGGCACCCAATCCTAAACCTATTTATATGATAATGACCAATGGTCCTATCAAGGAGATAGTAGAAGACTTCATATAAAAGATTTAGAATAGATTTGAACATCATCCTGAAAGGCTTATTACTGAATGAGGACCAAGCATGGCCCAGAGACCCAGCACTTAAGATCAAGCATTTAAGAAATAGAGGGCTCTACCTTGTACACTGTGGGTGGGAATGCAAACTGGTACAGCCACCGTGGAAAACAGTATGGAGGTTTCTTAAAATATTAAAATTAAAGTATCATATGATCCAGGAATTCCACTTCTGGGTATTTATCCAAAGAAAATGAAAACACCAATCTGAAAAGACGTATGTTCACCGTAGCATTGTTTACAACAGCCAACACATGGAATATTTACGCAAAGAAAACGAAAACACTACCTCAAAAAAGATATCTGTACCACGTGTTCATTGCAGTGCTATTTGTAACACCCAAGACACAGAAACACTGTGTCCATCACAGGACGAACGGATAAAGAAAACGGGGTGTGTGTGTGTGTGTGTGTGTGTACAATGAAATATTATTCGGGGGGCCTAGATGGCTCAGTCAGTTAAGCGTCCCGCTTTGGATTTCAGCGCAGGTCTCACCGTTCATGGGATCAAGCCCCATGCT
The DNA here is from genome assembly GCF_018350215.1 of Panthera leo. NCBI lineage: Eukaryota > Metazoa > Chordata > Mammalia > Carnivora > Felidae > Panthera > Panthera leo. The sequence goes on along the minus strand of NC_056687.1, from coordinate 139,862,122 downwards.
GAGCTCTGTGCTAACAGCACAGAGCCTGCTTTGAATTCTCTCTCTGTCCCTCTCTGGCAAGCTCTCTCTCAAATTAAATAAATGTTTAAAAAAAAAAAGAAATATTATTCAACTATAATAAAGAATGAAATCTCGCCATGGGCAACAACAATTAGTGGACCTTAAGGGCATTATATACTGAGAGAACTAAGTCAGAGAAAGACAAATACCATTTGATCTTACTTACACGTGGAATTAAAAAAAACAAAATTGAACTCACGAGTGGTTGCCAGTGGCAGGGGGTGGGAAGTTAAAAGGTACAAACTTCAGTTATAAAATAAGTCAGCCCTGGTAATGTAATAGAGCACGGTGACTCAGTTAACAGTACCGTGTTATGTAACCAAAAGTTGCTAAAAAAGCAGATCTTAGAAGTTCCAATCACACACAAAAATATTTATAACCAAGTGGTGATGGATGCTACTAGATTTATGTGATCATTCCACAATGTAATACAAATATTGAATTATGCTATACACCTGAAACTAATGTTACATCAATTATATCTCATTATAAAAAAAAAAAATGTCTGGAGCTTCAAGAGAGCAATTTTTCTCACTTCAACAGCATCTCCACCACCTACCTTGGGACCAGGCATGGGGTAGAGAGGAATATTGATTGCTGTTTTCATTATTCAAGGAATGGCATTTCTTGTAGGTGCTAATTTAATGATTTTCTGTTCCATAAGAAATTATAGATATCATGTTGTATTCTGAGGTAATGGGCTAAGATGTTCTAAAACAAAAACCCTATAAATTCAGCTGTTTGGTAAAGATCTATGTTTATCTCCAGGAAGGCACGTGGCTCAGAACAGGGAGGACATCCAGAGATGCTCTGCCAAGGTGGTCCTCAATTCTCATCATATTGCCTCTACCTCTGTTCACACTGTCACAAATTCTCAGCAGTGGGAAAGGAAATTTCAGTATACAGAGCTTCCTTTTGAAGGACATGACCTGGAAGTTACATGCATCATTTCTCTTCACATCTTTTTAACTCAAACTTAGTCATGTAACAACATCCACTGCACAAGAGGACTGGGATATGTGCCCATCTCTATGGGTTCTGTTCTTAAAGGGGTTGAAGACAGTGACACCAAGAGACAATAATATATATAAACACACACACACACACACACACACACACACATAAAAATAGATATTGTAAAAATAAACATTTCTTAAAATATAGTCATTGTATCATTCAAAGTATATGCAAAGTATACTAACACACACACACAACTAAAATCAGTGTATGAAGATTCAGTAATTTATTAATTCCCTTACAGGTGGATGTTTCATTGTAATTTATGCTTTTTGAAAGTTCTCAGGCAATTCTTAAACACACTAACTTAACATCTTTCCATGAAATAGCAACTGAGATGAATTTAGGACAATTGAGAATAGGAAAGGGTAAAGAAAGATGCAAGAGCAATTAAAGGATCAAATGTAAGGTGATTTCGTTATATCTCATATCTTTGTAGATTGTAGAACAGCGTAAAAGCACTGTCAACATATGCTTGAGGTGCTGTCTGTCGAGCCCAGCGGTACCAGGTGTAATAGAAACCGTGAATAAAGTAGAGATGACGTCTCCTTGGAACAAAGAGTTTTTTTGGTTCTGCTGACTTCCCAGTAGGGTAGTCAATGTAGGTATTTTTATGGCTACCAAACAGATAAACTAACAAATAGTAGGTGAGCAAGTTTTGAACGTAGCCCTCAAAGAGGTACCTGGAAAAAAAATTCTGTAATGAATTCTGTCATGGTGGGCAGATGGTAACTACCTACGGTGGTGATCATTTAACAGAGTTGACCCTTAAACATAAGGGTGAGGGATATCTACCTCCCCACTCCCACACACAACTGAAAATCCACATATAAATTTTCACTTTCCCAAAACTTAACTACTAATAGACTACTGTTAACTGGAAGCCTTACTGATAACCTCAACAGTTGCTTAACACCTATTTTGTACATTTCCATGTATATACTGTAGTCTCACAAATAAAGTAATCTAGAGAAAAGAACATGTTATTAAGAATCTCATAAGGAAGGGGCGCCTGGGTGACTCAGTCAGTTAAGTGTCTGACTTCGGCTCAGGTCATCATCTCACTGTTCATGGGTTCAAGCCTTGTGTTAGACTGTGCTGACAGCTCAGAGCCTCGAGCCTGCTTCGGTCTCTGTCTCCCTCTCTCTGCCTGTCCCCCACTCATGCTCTCTCTCTCAAAAGTAAACATAAAAAAAAGAGTATCATAAGAACAAGAAAATATATTTACCAGTACAGTAAAACACACACACACACACACACACACACACACACACACACACGAGTGGACCCACAACATTTCAGACCTGTGTTTTTCAAGGGTCAACTACATGAACGCTGAATCACTATGTTGTACACCTGACTAATAGAATATACCAATTATACCTCAATTTAAAAAAAAAAAAAAGAGGGGTGCCTGCACGGCTCAGTCAGTTGAGTGTCCAACTCTTGATTTTGGCTCAGATCACAATCTCACGGTTTGTGAGACCAAGCCCCAAGTCAGGCCCTGATCTGACAGCATGGATGGAGCCTGCTTGGGATTCATTTGCGTTCTCATTCTCTCTCTCTCCACCCACCCCCCTTGCCCCCTCTCCCTCACATGCGCACGCACTCCCTCTCTCTCAAAATAAATAAACACTAAAAAAAAAGAATGGCACCTGGGTGGCTCAGTCAGTTGAGCATCTGACTTTGGCTCAGGTCATGATCTCCTGGTTCGCAAGTTTGAGCCCCTCATCAGGCTCTGTGCTGATAGCTCAGAGCCTGAAGCCTGCTTCAGACTTGGTGTCTCCCTCTCTCTCAAAAATAAACATTAAAAAAAAATAATAATTAAAAAAAAATTTAAAAAGAAGAAATAGAGGGTCCTCCAAAGGCCCAGGGAGTAGTTTTAAAAGAATTGTATAGGCATGATTTTTTTCCAAAGATATTTTCTTAGCAAATCATCTTTTAAATTATTCTGGAGCCAAAATTCCAGGTGTGTAGCAAGCTAAGTAATAAAAAGGAAACGAGAAAGAAGGAGAACATGTAGCATGTTAATATTCTAACAAACTCCAGGGCCTCTCTACAGACATTTTGAAACAATGGCCAACTCTGGGGGGCTGTTGTCTTAGGAACCCAGGACCAGCAGAGCCAACCAATCCACGCTAACGGTCTCAAACTCTCTGGAGGAGAGGTATCTCCTTTCCTTTTCTGTTTCTCTTTCAGATACTTATCTGTACAAGGTACCAAATTAAGCCTGGGGGGAGAAACACACACACAACCCCATTTCTAACCTCAAGAAATATGTAAGCTCTCTCTAGACCCTTTTTCTCTCTTCAGTTCTTTTTCCTTTGCCTTCTCTCATTAGCTCAGTTCAGTTCTTCCAAAGGCCTCTAACCTTTCCCTTTTGCTCCCTCAATCTGTATAAACCCTCCCCCGTTTTACTTCTTTCCCACATTTCACCTCAAGGAAAAGAGGCAGGGGCTGCTACTCTCAACCCCTTTCTTGGGCTTGCCATAATTGCTGGAGGGTCCAACCCACCCCCAGGCAAATTCAGGAACCGCTCTTCCCCTCCCTCCAACCACTAGTAAACCCCAGTTATAAGTGGGCTTTTCTCTCTTCACATGAGTGCTGGGACAGGGACAGGACTGGAAGTCAGAGCAATCACATGACAAAAAGTTTAGATGAAAGAAAATAATAAAAATCATAAATTTATATCTTAGTCACTAATAAGCTTTAATGTACAGTGTCTTGTTCACTCTTTGTCATTCTATGTTGACAGCATCTATGACACTTTTCTATCTCCACACATTCTAATTCAGTACTATGGCACGCAGATACATAAATGTTCAACTTCTAATTTCGGTCAAAAATTTTCAAGTCTTTTCCTGATGGTAGCTATTACTCTAATATTTTATTGCAAAAGTAACTTATGTCTATCTATAACACAGCAATTCCATTGCCTTTACTAGCAAATGTTTCAACTAACATAAGCAAATATCTAAATAAAGATCCCATTTTCTCATTTTGTAAAGCTGATCTAAATTTTAAATCACTAGGTATACATACTGTATTTTCTTAAAAATTAAACCTATATTTAAAATCTTAAGGATAAATATTATATTTAACATAAAAGAACAGAAATGGTTTTGGTTTTTTTTTTTTTTTACCAACAAGAAATTAAAACTGACTCTATGGTTTAGTCACTTCAACTTGACTATACCTTCTCAGTGACTGACGTTAACATCTAAAGAACTGCCCTGATAACATTTACACAACTACTGTACTAATCAAATACTGTAATTTGTTTCAGTAATCCTTCAAATTTTTTAGGTTATCTCCTGATGTTGGGTGCAAGAAATAGAACAATCACATTTTAAAGAACTTAATCTGTTGCAGTGACAGACACAAATGACTATAAATGAATAGGTAAATGTTATAAAGAAGTACATGTCATGAGACACAGATGAGACAGTGTGGAGTGAATCAGTTTTATCTGAGTCTTGAAGGATAATAAGGATAGAAACTGGGAGAGGGAATATTCCAAGGAGTAGATGGAATATAGTAAATAATGGGAGGTTAAACAATAAGATAGGAATACAGTAGACTAAAATCAGGTTGTTAAGAAGTTTATATCTCATAAAAGGCAATTTCAGACACTTCATTCTAAAGGCAACTGGAGGCCTGAAATTTTTTAAAGAGGAATACCATGATGATCAAACCTACGCCGGAGAACATGTCGAAGTAAATGGCCAGCCTGATGAAACAGCATCAGCAACTCAGTAGCTATGTTGTGAAATAAGCCTACCTTTTTAAAGAGTTTTTTTGTTTGTTTGTTTTTTGTAGAGAGTGTGCTCTCGAGCTGGGGAGAGGAGCAGAGGGAGGGAAAGGGAGAGGAAGAGAGAGAGAGGGAGGGAGGGAGAGAGAGAGGGAGGGAGAGAGGGGGAGAGGATGGGAGAGGGGGAGAAAGAATGAATGAATATCTTAAACAGGCTGCATGCTCAGTGAGGAGCCTGACACAGGGCTCAATCCCACAATCCTGGGATTACGGACCTGAGCCAAAATCAAAAGTTGCCTGTTCAACCGACTGAGCCACCTAGGTGCCCCCCTTACTTTTTAAAATTTACATACATTTCTGCTGAATAAAATTTAACAAGCAATAAACAACTCGATGTAAGGCCTACAATTCACAGAGGTACTGTAAGAGGCAGTAGAGTATCATGGTTAGGCATAAAGGCTCTGAAGGCCAGGATCTAAGTACCAGCTTCACCACTCAAGAGCAGAGTGCCCTTAGGCAAGCTACTTAATTAACCATTTTAAGCTTCTCTTTTCCTTATCTGTAAAATGAGAACAATCATATTCACATAAGGTTAGCTGCTATCATTTTTATTAAAGTTTTATTCTATTTTTAGAATCTCTACAACACAGAATATGAAGCAAAAAGAAGCTAAGATTTGTACTGTAAGTCTAAAGAGTTGTCCAAAATATCACAAATCAGGCTTTCCATTATTCAGTATTTTGTATAAAGTGAATACCCAGAGTACTGAACATATTCATATCATTTTACAATATAATTACCAAAATTCATTTCAAAGTCTAATTCAAATTAAAGTTTTTTTGCATTTTAATTATTTTGTATTATTGGTGCTGTTTCCCTTTAAGTAAACTCCTAAATCATGTTTGCACTGAAATTTCGTCCCCTCAAGAATTCTGAGAATGACATGTGTAATTTTTTTCTATAATGGATAAGTGAAAAACAATTTTCCTAGGGGCCTCTCTCTTAGCTGTTTATTATTAGCTCAGGGGAAAAAATAATCACAAAAAAACGGGTCTTTCAGTAAGAAAAATTACCTTCATCATGAAATGATTGAATTTCTTATCAATGTAACCCCAAACCCCCTGTAATTGTTTATTAAGATACCCTGGAATTACATTTCATTTTATAAGTCATTTTATAGCATAAAAACTAATCAAAAGAGTTGCAGTAACAGAATTTGTTTTTTGTTTTGGTTTTTTTCTAACTGAAATTTCAAATACACATCTAAAAACGTTTATATCACTATCAATCTGTTTTATAGCCTTAACCTGTGTCTGGCCTACATGTCCTCTTTACTCCAAATATCTCGGCTACTGTAACTAAAAATTACGACAAAATTATTATTCCATAAAAGCATTTACCAAATCAAAGAAACTGGAAAGCATTCTCTCTATATGGTCATATCACAAAGATTTGGGACTTCCCAATGCATAGATAAAGCTTTTCAGTATCACAGATAACCATGTGGGGACTAGAAGAAATCTGGCAAGCTGCCTCCCAGACTACTGAGGGTTCTTCATTGCTTCCTCAAGCTCTCATTTGCTGTTCCTGCTTTTAAAGAGATACAAGGCCAAACTCTTGATGCTTCCACACTGGCCTACTGAGGCTATCTGCACGTCAAACGGACAATGAGGAAGCCAGGTGAAGAGATTACAAAGACGACTGACAAGCTGCTTTTGTTGGCTCTGAACGTAGGTGTGCATTACAGAGCATTCATACTTTCACCCATCCATTACGTAAAGACGCGCTAAGTACTGTTCTACTTCCCTTCACAGGTTTAGACACAAATTGGGGGTAGCAGGTCTCTAATTTTTATACAATTTCTAGATATAATAGATACAGATATCTAGACATAATGGGTATGAAGACATATCAATTATATCCAGACGTAAAAGAAACTCTACGTAAGAAAATGTCAGTAAATCCGTCCATTAAAAAAAGATATTTACGGGGCGCCTGGGTGGCTCAGTCGGTTAAGCGGCCGACTTCAGCTCAGGGGATGATCTCGCAGTCCTTGAGTTCGAGCCCCGCGTCGGGCTCTGTGCTGACAGCTCAGAGCTCGGAGCCTGTTTCAGATTCTGTGTCTCCCTCTCTCTGACCCTCCCCCGTTCATGCTCTGTCTCTCTCTGTCTCAAAAATAAATAAATGTTAAAAAAAAAAGATATTTACAAAGAGTATCTCCAAAAGCTTTTTATAAGTTGGAAGTTTTATGTGAAATATTCAAGCACAGGCTAAGTGTGGTGGTATATCATTCCTTTACTTAAAACTCTCCAATGGCTTTCTACTGAAATTAGTATCATCTGACTCTTGCCTACCTCATCTCCTACCACTCTCATCCTTATGCACAACATCCAGCCATGCTGGCCTTCCCCCACGCAGCACCTATTTTCTGTCTTTCTGCCTAAAATGTTTTTCTCATGCCTACGTCCTGGTCATCATTCATGGCCACCTCCCTAAAACAGTGACCCAATCAGCTTAGTCGCTCACTATGCCATTACCCTGTTTTAATTCCTTAGTACTGAAATTACTTTTGTACATTTTTAAATCGTCCCTCCCTCCATATGAATGTAAGGCCCATTAGGAAAGGGACATTGTCTTTTTTACTGCTCTATCTCCAGGACCTGGCACAACCGGAAATGCTCAGTAAATGTTAGAATGAACTGAATACGGTGAGGAGCAGCTGGTTACAGCTATATCTTAAGTCAAAGGGCTCTACGATGGAACAGACCCGGTCAGGCAGAGACCTAAGTATTGGCAGTCCGCTCAATGATGCGTACTACTCAGCCTGGCTCACAGTTAAACAGGCAGAGAACACAGATGGAGCAGGTAGGAGACTGCCCCGCCCACCCCGGCTGAGTCACAGATAACCCTGCCAGGCCTCAATACACTTGCAAAACTACTACGAAGACTTAGCTGGAACAAACAAAAATCTGTTGTTATTAATAAGTACAGACAATTCTCATGATGCAAATAATGTGTGTTCAGTAGGTTACATATTTTAAAAACTCATTCGAGGAACATAACTAGTGCCCTACTAGACTCCATATAAATACCTGTTACGGAATGAATCATACCTTCAAAGTTAGGCCAGTAACAATTCATAGATACAGTCTGGATGTACCCAATTGTATCTCTCCCTCAAAGAGTCAAGTGTCTACAAACTCTTGTTTTTTTTTTTACTCAAGTGAGTATGTCCAGAAGAAATTTCTGAGAAAACTTCACCCAAGTTGTTAATCCTTTTTTTCTAGAAGGGGCAGTAAGGGAAGGGGGCACACCTGGGTGTAAGAAAGCCAAAAATGCAAGAGTTAACTGACAAAGAGTTTATCCAGAAAGGAAAATGCAAATTAAGCCTGCAGTAATGTCATTAGGTATCCTGAGATTTGACTTACCCCCTTAAACAAGATAGCATCTTTTTTGTTTTTTAATTTTTAATGTTTATTTACTTTTGAGAGAGACAGAGACAGAGCATGTTGGGGGGGGGGGGGCAGAGAGAGAGGGAGACACAGAATCACAGAATCTGAAACAGGCTCCAGGCTCTGAGCTGTCAGCACAGAGCCCGACGGGGGTCTCAAACTCACGGACCGTGAGATCACGACCTGAGCTGAAGTCGGACATCCAACCGACTAAGCCACCCAAGCGCCTCAAGATAGCATTTCTTTTTATGAATCTCCAGGTCAAAGACAATGTGTATATGTTATCCACACACACAAACCACACACTACAGGAGACAGAGGCTTGCCAGAGATCAGAGAAGCTTCAGAACTGAAGACAACTGTTTTGGAGGGGCTTACTGAAAAGGCGGGGGAGTCTAAGTCTTTGGAAAGCAGTGAGAGTTGGAGTGTAACAAACACCCATGTAGAAAGGTTTCAAGAACGGCTCTGGAAAAAGAAGAACATAGCAGTAATCTAGCAACAGAATGGAGAATGGATAAAAATTTGTTTATCAATACACACCACATAATAATTAGGACACAAGAGAAGAGTACAGAGAAGGGAGCAGCCAATCCATTTAGCTATAAAATTTCCATCACAAACATTAATTTGGACTCCAAGATCTTAACAGCTTCCCCCACCCCCCCACAGTCACAGTGTTTTAACTTGCAGGTACTACAATATAGAATTTCCTCCCAATATACGTAAATGTGAAATTGCTGCAGTAAAAGTAGTAGTACAACCCCCTGCATCTACATAGAATCTAGCAGTATTGCCAGAGAAAATAGAAACCAATTTCCAATTTCAGTTCTAACAAGAATTGTGTCCTCAGCATATGGTTTATTTTAGGACTGGTCCCTATCACTTGACAGTGTTTACTATGTAATAAACACTTCAGATGTGAAAACATCTCAGGATACTAAACTACAGAGAAGAAACATTTTCTGGGAAGGCTACCAGTCTAGCTGAAAAATGAATCTATGCATCCTGAGGACTCTCATAGAAACAATCGCTCAGAAAAAGGACCAAAGCCAAAGAAGTATCACATACTATTAAGTAATGTATGATATTGCTATCTTTACTGCTAGTCTCTGCTCACACATTACTATAATCACTTAACATACATTTGGTTTGAAATATTTACTTAGGTTAGAGGAAAGTTATCTTTCATGTTTAGAAGAATATCCTCCTGGGTGCTTGTTATAAAACAAATGTTTTCTTTTACAGTCTTTGATGTATACCAATTCAACATCTCTTTCTTTAGGATAAATGTGCTCCAGCAAAGTCTACTAAGAAATAAAATTTTATAAAGCCAATTCCAATAAGTTACCTTGAAAAGCTGAGACGTATTCCCATAGAGGAGGAAGGAGAAACTTACGTTTTTGGCGGAACAAACTTCCTACGTAGCCAAACACTTGTGGCTCCACAAGTTATCATCTGATTCCCTCTGGCAGTGCCTACTAACGTTTGTGTGATCCCAACTAACAATCTGAACTGTAAGAATGTCTTCCAATCCCGAAAACTTCTGAAGTCTACCCTCAATGCTCCCAGAACTCTGTATCCCTCTATAAGACAATCCGAGTCACTGACCTCACCAAGCAGCACAATCAGGCTGCCTTCATCTTGCCCGGCGACCTCCAGTACCAGGATTTGAGCCTGAAGCTTCATGTTATACAAATAAAAACCATTTCTCCAGGTCATCGATTTTAATTTAGAAATTTGTCAAAGTTATCTGAATAAGACACACCACAAATAATTTCTCCTCCAAATACTCATTTACTGTACAAGCACACTAGAAGAGAACCTCTAATGGTTAGAAAATGTGAAAAGTATCAATCATAACGCTAAGAACCCACTTTTAAACAAAGCTAACGTCAATGAGATATACTATGTTTTTAAGACTAAAAGTGTAGTAAAGTACTTGACTGGTAATTTTCGTGATGACATGAGTAAAAGGACACCACAACTAGACCACTTAGAATGTCTACCGTTATCACTTCCCCCAAACCCCTCACACCCACATTTGAATGGGAATCTGGCATCTGAATTTTTACACACAAGCTACTTTGTACACATACTGTTCTAATGAGAAGTCCGAAGATAAACATTTCCATCATGACATTTTCTTATATGAAACTATTACTACCCACATTTAACAATGACTCTAGTTGTCCTACTGTTCCCTGGCTTCCTATGTGTACTTTACAAGTATGTGTCTTAGAAGACCACTCTCAGAAAAAGGGACAACTTTAATTATCATGTTACACAGGACCAAGACTACCTGGATAATATAAAACAAAATAATAAATAAAATGTGGTTGGTAAATGATTGGAATGAGGATGCTTATACGATGATGCTTTAAGAATTCCAGGTAACTTCAATGTAAAGCTTGAACAAAACAGCCAATCTTAAAAGGATGAAAAAATTGAGTATGATGAACAATTTACACTGTGTTAAAAGTATACACATGTACCCACTCATTCTCATGCATCCACAAGTATACAAAAGGTCGACACAAATCAAAGCGTGTAAAAAAAATTTAAGGATGGCAGCAGCAATTTACTGATTTTCCAATTAATCCACTCCCTAGTATTTTCAAAGTAAGCCCTGCTAAAGGTATTCATCAACATGTGATATACGGACCCAGCACTACTTACATATGATATCCATACTACAATGGAAGCCATAAAGATCACAAAGAACTTGAATCTACTAAAATAGGAAGTTAACTTTTTTCTAGTGGGCTGGGGAGAGGAACCTTCCCCGCCCCAAATCTCAAAAATCCTTTGAGAATACACCAAAAATGAGAAACACTCTCCCAAGGAAAACAATTACATGATGTTAAAAAAAGTTCTGCCCTAAAGTATAAAAATCTGATAATACTAATGTACCTCCCCTGAATAAACACCATGAAATCTTCTAACTGGAAAGAAAAACACAAACATCTTTTCCTTCTTGAAAATCATCCCCTCTTTCGTGTCACATCTCTTACATTAGATCTGTCTTGTAAAGGTCACCAAAAATTTGAAATTGTAAAATCCAGGTTACTTGCTCATCTTTCCTGACCTCACAGTGTTATTTCAGAGCTGATGACCACTCTACCTCAAAATGCTTTCCACTCACTATGCGCTCGATTTTCCTGCTCTCAGTCCCCTTTGCTCGCTTCTCCTTCAGGCCATACAACCTCTAAATGCTACAGGTTTAAGTCTGCATCCCGGGCCCTCTTCCCACTACACCTTTCTTCTCTAGGTGAGCTTGAGGCATTCGCCAGGTAAGAGCTTCTATATATTGAACGTCTCCCAAATGTACATGTAGCTCAAGCTCATGTAGCTCAAGCTCATGTGTCTATCTTGAGTTCAAAACATTCCTCTAAGTTCCAATTACTTATATCTAACTTTTTTAAATTTTTTTAATGTTTATTTATTTTTGACAGAGAGAGAGAGAGAGAAAGAGAGACAGAGACAGAGACAGAGCATGAGCAGGGGAGGGGCAGAAAGAGAGGGAGACACAGAATCCTAAGCAGGTTCCAGGCTCTGAGCTGCCAGCACAGAGCCCGATGTGGGGCTCGAACTCACAGACCACGGATCATGACCTGAACCGAAGTCAGTTGCTCAACCGACTGAGCCATCCAGGCGCCCCTCTTATATCTAACTTCTATTTGACACCTTCATTTGGATGCCTCATTAGTATCTACCTGAAACCTAACATACCCACAAAGAAGGACTCATTTTTTTCTTCCCCACCCCCAGAAATGTTAGAGCACATTTCTTTTTTTTTTTAAGTTTATTTACTTATTTTGAGAGAAAGAGACGGAGAGAAGTTGGGTGGGGAAGGGGCAGAGAGGGAGAGACAGAATCCCAAGCAGGCTCTGTGTTGTCAGAACAGAGCCCAACGTGGGGCTCGAACCCACAAACTGTGAGATCATGACCTGAGTGGAGATCAGGAGTCAGACATTTAACTGACCGAGCCACCCAGGCGCTCCAAAGACTCATTTTCTATGCTGTCCTCATCCCAAAACACATAGAGATCCTATTCCAGTTTTGTTCCTCTCAGTAAAATGAGGCCATCATCTAAGACCACAGAAACTTGGAGCCATTCTTGGTCCTTTCTCTCATCTCCCACATGCAATCCATCCATCAACAGGTCCAGGTGATCTAATCCCACCTTCACTGCCACCATCTTAATACTAACTGCCATCACCAGTTGCCTAGAATACACCAATACCCTCCTTTCTGGTCTCCTTTCTTCCACTTGTGCCTTCCTCCCCAGTGATCTTCCACACAGCAAGTAGGGTAGGAAAATCACTACTGAAATAATGTCACTTTCTTGCTTCACAACCTTGAATGGCTTCCCACTCTTCTTAGAATGAAAATCCAAACTCTCTATCTTGGTCTACATGATCCTGCATCACATGGTTCTCCCCACCTCAGGGCCTCCGTGTTTGTGTTTCAGTCTGGGATGTTCTTCCTGTACTTTTCACAAGGACGACTCCTTCCTTCTCATTTTTTAGGTCTTTGCCTAAATGTGTTTTTAAAACCTTCTCCAAATAACCTCCCTACCCCAATTATTCTCCATCAATGCACTGTTAATTTCTCTTACAAGCTGACTCAACTTGTAGTTATCTATCCTTCTACCGGTTACTGTCTGTACTGCCTACTAAAATTCAAGTTTCAGGGAAGTTTGAAACAGCATGGGCTGTTTCAGATGAGGCTCCAGCTGCTGGGCACCCAAAAGAGGAGGAGGGGCCCAGCATCCCCTCCTTGCCCCAGGCGGGGCTCTGCAAAGAGCACCCCAGTCACTCCAGCACGACCAAGCTTCTGGCCCTGGAGGCAGATTCCCATTTACCTAGTGTCAGCATCCTACACACTCCCATCCAGGCGGAGAGCTCTCCACAGCCAAACCTACCAACAGGGGAGCAGTTGGAAGGTTCTGATCAGATCCCTACTCTCCTATCCTCAGCCTGGCAGACACCTTGAAGACCAGCAGCAGAGAGACCCCAAGCCCAGTGGTGAAACAGCTGAGTGAAGTATTTGAGACTGAAGCCCCCACCAAATCTTCCCCCAGAGCCTGTTCTGCCCTTACAGGCAATTTCATCTTCTGAATTGGACATCCCTCTGGGTACCCAGTTTTCCCCTGAGAACTAGATGTCATCTGAGAGTCAGAGGGAGAGGAGGTGTTCTCCAAGGAGGAAGCAGGACAGCCCTCAGAAATCCCCATGGCCAGCCAGGGCTCAGACGAGCCCTTGAGAGACCCTGAGACTCCTCGACCATTAGTTTTTTTTTTCTTTCTAATGTTTATTTACTTAGAGAGAGAGAGAGAGCACGTGCGCACTCACACATGCATGCGCATGCGCGAGCACAAGTCAGGGAGGGGCAGAGAGCAGGAGAAAGAATGCCAAGGAGGCTTCACAGGTCAGTAGGAAGCCCAAAAAAGGATTATATCTCATGAACTGCGAGATCATGACCTAAGCCAAAATCAAGAGATGGATATTCAACCAACTGAGCCACCCAGGTGCCCCGATCTTGAGGTTCTAAGTACCACAGATGGAAAGCGAATGGCAAGGTACTGACGAGATCTCCCTTCATCATCCTATTAGATGACAAGTCCTCCAGAACTCTGACACCACAACAGGGTAAGCGGTCTTCTCCCGAGTGAAAATGCCACAGAACTAAAGGAAGAGGCCATTCTGGAAGCTGGAGGCCACGTGCAGGAGTAGGAGCAGGACCAGGACAATTAGTACTTTCCAAACTTGGTGGAGAACTAGGCCATGCGTGGCCCCAGCACTAAGTTCACCAGAGGCCTAGTGATATTGTGTCCTCTCAACCCCTTCTTTCCCTGGGAGACTGGAAAGGCTCGTTGTCATGAATTTCCCCTAAACTACCAACTCGGGGACTGAGTGCTTTCTTGCTTTCGAGTCTCATGTATTTACATACGTATTGACATATTACAGAAAGTGATTTTAAAAATAAGTAAGTAGGGGTGCCTGGGTGTCTCAGTCAGTTGAGCCTCCGACTTCGGCTCAGGTTACGATCTCACAGTTCATGGGTTTGAGCTGCACATCAGGCTCTGTGCTGACAGCTCAGAGCCTGGAGCCTGCTTCACATTCTGGGTCTCCCTCTCTCTCTGCCCCTCCCCCACTCATTCTCTCCACCCTCCCCCCCTCAAAAAAAAAACACTAAATAAAAACAGTAATACTGGACTTCAAGCTGTAATCATCAAGACAATATGGTACTGGCACAAAAACACTCAGATCGATGGAACAGAATAGAGAACCCAGAAATAGACCCACAAATGTCTCCCCAACTAATCTTTGACAAAGCAGGAAAGAATATCCAATGGAATACAGTCTCTTCAGCAAGTGGTGCTGGGAAAACTGGACAGCGACATGCAGAAGAATGAACCTGGACCACTTTCTTACACCATACACAAAAATAAATTCAAAATGGATGAAGGACCTAAATATAAGACAGGAAGCCATCAAAATCCTCGAGGAGAAAGCAAGCAAAAACCTCTTTGATCTTGGCCGCAGCAACTTCTTACTCAACACGTCTCCTGAGGCAAGGGAAACAAAAGCAAACATGAACTATTGGGACCTCATCAAAATAAGAAGCTTCTGCACAGTGAAGGAAACAGTCAGCAAAACTAAAAGGCAACCGACAGAATGGGAGAAGATATTTGCAAACGACATATCAGATAAAGGGTTAGTATCCGAAATCTATAAAGAAGTTATCGAACTTAATACCCAAAAAACAAATACAGTGAAGAAATGGGCAAAAGACATGAATAGACACTTCTCCAAAGAAGACATCCAGATGGCCAACCGACACATGAAAAAATATTCAATATCACTCATCATCCAGGAAATACAAATCAAAACCACAATGAGATACCACCTCACACCTGTCAGAATGGCTAACATTAACAACTCAGGCAACATCCTCAGATGTTGGCGAGGATGCAGAGAAAGAGGATCTCTTTCGCACTGCTGGTGAGAACGCAAACTGGTGCAGCCACTCTGGAAAAACAGTATGGAGGTTCCTCAAAAAATTAAAAATAGAACTACCCTACGACTCAGCAACTGCACTACTAGGTATTTATCCAAGGGATACAGGTGTGCTGTTTTGAAGGGGCACATGCACCCCAATGTTTATAGCAGCACTATCAACAATAGCCAAAGTATGGAAAGAGCCCAAATGTCCATCGATGGATGAATGGATAAAGAAGATGTGGTCTTCACATCTTCCACACACACATATCCCACACACACAATGGAATATTACTCAGCAATCAAAAAGAATGAAATGTTGCCATTTGCAACTATGTGGATGAAACTAGAGGGCATTATGCTAAGTGAAATTAGAGAAAGACAAATATCATATGACTTCACTCATATGAGGACTTGAAGACACAGGACAGATGAACACAAGGGACGGGAAGCAAAAATAATATAAAAACAGGGAGGGGGACAAAACCTAAGAAACTCATAAATATGGAGAACAAACAGAGGGTTACTGGAGGGGTTGGGGGGGGGGGGCTAAATGGGGAAGGGGCATTAAGGAATCTACTCCAGAAATCATGGTTGCGGTATATGCTAACTTGGATGTAAATTAAAAAAAAAAAATTTTTAAGTATATAAGAAAAATAAATAAAAATAAAAATAAGTAAATAAAATAAAATAAAACTGAAATTCCACAAATCAGAGGCCAGGTCTGTTTTAGTCACCTACATAGCACAGAGGACTCTAATATTTTAAATGAATATGACTTGATTTACTCAGGCTGTTGTCACTCTTGTACAACACTGCTTCCTGATTATAATCTTGACTATTTTTTTTATTTGAGGGAGAGAGAGCGTAAGCAGGGGAGAGGGACAGGGGGAGAGATAAAGAAACTTAAGCAGGCTCCACACTCAGTGAGGAACTCAATGTAGGGTTCGATCCCACAACCCTGGGATCACGACCCGAGCCAAAATCCAGAGTCAGACACTCTACCAACTAAGCCACCCTGGCACCCCAATCCTGACCTTTTGACCTGTATCCTATCTAAAACTTCTAAGTAAAATCATTCTAAACTGCTCTGTTCCTATCTGAAAATGTGCTTCTATGTCTTTTCTTACAGAACTTATTAAGATCTATCCCACATCAATTTTCCATCAATTAAAATAGATACAAATACCCAGTGTCCTCCTGGTATTCCACATAATGATCATCATTTCAATACTGGTAAACCCTACTGAGCCTCCATCAATTATTAGTATTTAAAACTTAGGGGCGCCTGGGTGGCTCATTTGGTCCAGCTTCGACTCAGGTCATGATCTCTTTGGTTCGTGGATTCGAGCCTTGCATTGGGCTCCATGCTGACAGTAAGGAGCCTGCTTGGGATTTTCTCTCTCTGCCCCTCCCCCATTCATGCTTTCTCTCTCAAAAATAAATAAACTTAAAAAATAAAAAGGGCACCTGGGTGGCCCAGTCAGTTGAGCACCTGACTTCGGCTCAGGTCATGATCTCATTGTTCTGGAGTTCGAGCTCCACATCGGGCTCTGGGCTGACGGCTCAGAGACTAGAGCCTGCTTCAGATTCTGTGTCTCCTTCTCTCTCTGCGTCACCCTTGCTTGCTTGCGTGCTCTCTCTCTCTCTCTCTCTCTCTAAAACATGTTAAAAACTTTTAATAAAAAAAAAATAAAAAATAAAATTTAATGCTGACACAAGTCAATACTAGAGATAAGTCAGATGTGACACCTGTAGCAAATGCAATGTTGAGTGCTATTTAAGAACTTCATAATACAGTCCCTTTATTGTGGCCTGGCATTTCCCTCTGTCCTATTCAGGTTCTTTAGAAAGCAGCAGGAAAAAAAAGAAGAAAGCAGACAGAATTGTTTCTGACTACTTTGTTAATTGACATATTAGTGAATAGTATGCTACCCCAAGTAACAAAACCCAGTGACAACTTTCAATTACGTTCTGCATACGAAAACTGTTGGCTTCCTAAGCCTTTGCTGACTGGGCTGAGCCACCACCTTGCCTTCCCCAGGTTTATCATCTATGCAGTGCAGCGCAGCACAGACTCTACAAAGTAATCCATAATCACTCGCATGTATGTTACAAGAAAAAAACCCACGAGCATACAGCAATTCCTGGATTACAATTTTCAAGCAAAGAGCTTTGATGAGCTTCTCAGCCCATAGAATAGGAAGTTTCCCAGAGGATTAGAGCCATATTCTGACACTAGTTACTGGGTCTTTTGTTTCACTTTACAGCATGGCTGCATTAAGAGAGGCTGAATAAGAATGGGCTTATTATGAAACCCTGTTTCACTCCACTGATGATGGGGAATGTGTCAGATGTCTCAGGCGGGTGCCAGCATCTCTAACGTAACTATCTGGAATAGCTTTAGGATTTGGGGGAACATCACTAGGAAGTCCAATTTACTTAGCACCCCTAAACCCACGCTTACTTGTTGGCAAACACTAATCTTATCAAGTCAAAACATGGTAATCGAAGGTACTGGTATTTTCTTTATACGTCTTCTCAATCTAGCCCACAGCACTGATCCTGTCTTTTGTAGAACACTGTGGTCCAGAGCTCCTCCGTGATTCCGAGAAGGTGAAAATTGCCAAAACTGCTCGGGTGCCAACTCAGAAAGACTGCCAGCAACAGACAGCTGTAAAATGTGACAGCAATTTCCACAGCTCTTTCCATTATTTTCTGAAGAGGGTAATGAAGATATTCCATTAAGCCTTCAGACTCAAATTAGGTTTTTGTGTCGGTGTTTTAATTTAACAAATATGTACTGTTTATCTACTCTTTCTTGGACAAGGTAGGGATGACAAAGACAGAATTCCTGCTCTCAAGGAACTTAAAGTCTATCCAGAAAGAACCAAAGAACACTGGGGACAGACGTTGCTTCTTTCTGTTCTATGCAAGTAGCTGGAGTGTTATTCAAGGACGGAAAAATGCTTCCAATCCTCTAGAAACTGTCACTCTATCATAAAGTTCCAGGCTTCCGACCTTTCTAAATATATGCTTTCCACTTATGATCTCAGTTCTATAGTCTATCACCTCCTCTACAATCATGTCTTAAAAACATTACAGTATCTCCCTCCTTGCCATTTTCATTTTTTTTCTTCTTCTTCTTCTCAGCCTAGAGAGCACACTCTTAACTCTACACTTTAAAGGCTAATGAAAAAATTTCCTTGACCTCCCCTAGAGCTTGCAGCTCACTACCTACATTGCTTCTTTGTTCTCCAGGTCCTTGTTATTTCCCCTCATCCTTCCTTTGTAGACATCCCACAGGGCACAATTCTCAATTCTCTTCCCCTTGGCCATCAGGCATACTTCAACCATCATCCAAACTTTCAAATCTAACGTGTACTCCCCCAAAGCCAGTTCCAGCCTCAGCATCCCCGCCAGCCCACCTCAGGTTCAAGGCATGTACCCTAAACACATGGATGTGTCATGATGCCTGCAGCACACTCCCAAAAGGTTCTGCAAAATAAATATTTAGACATTTTTAAAAGAGAGACAAAGCAAATGTGGTGAAATTTTAACAGCTGATTGCTTAGATGGGTGTTCCTGTATTATTCTTTCAGCTTTCCTATAAGCTTTGAAATTCTGTAAACTAAAAAAGTTGGGGGAAAAAACACATAAGATCAGAATCAAAGAGAAAAATCATGCTTCCTGCCTTTTAAGAAGTTTATAATCCATTTGTCTAATCTAATCTAATCTTAGACCAGGTAGATGTGAGAGTTCAATGACCAATTAATAATAAACTTAAATATATGATCAAATTGCAAATATTTACTGAGCCTACTAAGTGGCAGCAATACACTGAGCATTGTATTCGGTCAACGAGACAAATATTTAAACCTTGGAAGGAGGATCTATCTAATCCCTCTGCTTTCTCAAACTAGTTCATCTTCAGCCTTACTGATTTCTGTTAATGGCACCACAATTTCCCCCAATACCCAGAGAAGCTCTGACTCCTTTCAAGTCCCGCATCTCTAAAATCAGTGACGGAGTTCTCCAGATCCTACTGCTTTGAATCTCTTTCCTGTCCACTTCGATGCTGCTGCCTGCCTCCCTGCTAACCTGGTCTCCCTCCTGGACTACTGCAGCTCTCCCAAGGCTTTCGGTTCCCACCCAACTCCACTCAATCCTTGCTTTGTGTCTTTCCAGACACTCAGCTCTAGCTGGATTATACTTCCGGCTCAAGAGTTTCAAAGATTCTCCAGTAACTGTATAATGATATTCAAAGCCTCAGCCTGACACTGAGGAACATAAACTTTATCTCTTACTGCTTATTCTCCCACTCTTTCCTCTCTAGTCGTAGGTTTCACTAGTGCCCAACGGCGCCCTCTTGGCCTTTCCTCTGCTACAGATGCCTCTTACTCTTCTACCCCACTTCTCATTTCCTCCATGAAGCTTTTTCCCAGATCTCGAAGCGCTGCAGACACCACTTCTCACACCCAGGTCAAAGCAATCTCTCGCTGCTCTGAACCTTCATAACACATACTGTGCATTTACTACTTCCCAAATAATATTCATGTTTCCAAGTACTATCCAAAATCTGTACATGCATTTCTTACCACCCTTACTAGACAATGAACTCCTTGAAGGCAGCTTTCATGTGTAACAGGGACTCAAGGGAAGTGACAAGTATTTAATACTAGTATCTTTCACAAGAATCCCTAAAAACTGAAATGTGCCTTGTAAGCTATAAGCATTTTTAACACTCAAGATACATTTTAACACTGGTACAGGGGTTTTCCTAACTCTTTTGTGGTAAAATGTGTAAAATTTGCCATCTTAGGGGTGCCTGGCTGGCTCTGTTGGTTAAGCATCCAACGTCAGCCCAGGTAATGATCTCACAGTTTGTGAGTTTGAGTCCACACTGGGCTCTCTGCCATCAGCCCAGAACCTGCTTCAGACCCTCTATCTCCCTCTCTCTGCCGCTCTTCTGCTTGCTCTCTCTCCCTCTCAAAAATAAACATTTTAAAAAACTATGCCATTTTAACCATTTTTAAGGGTAAGACTCGAGGCCATTAATTATATTCACAATGTGGTACAATCATCACCACTATTTCCAAAATTTTCATCACCCCAAAAAGAAATTCTATGCCAATTAAGAAATAATTCCTCATTTTTCCCCTTCCCCCACACCAGCCCTGGAAACCTCTCATCTTCTGTCTCTATGAAGTTATCTATTCTAGGTATTTTATGTAACTGCAATCACAGTATTTGTCCTTTTGTGTCTGGCTTATTTTATTTAGTGTAACATTTTCAAGGTTCATTCATGCTGTAGCACATAGCAGAACTTCATTCTCTTTTATGGCTGAATAATATTCCATTGTAAATGCCCCATTCTGTTTATGTATTCATCTATTGATGGATACTTGGGTTGTTTCCCCTCTGGGGCTATTATGAACAGCTATAAACACTGCCTGACAAGAATCTGCGTGACTCCCTGTTTTCAATCCCGTTTCAATCAGGTATATACCTAGGAGTGTAACTGCTGGGTCATATGATAATTCTGGTTAGCTTTCTGAGGAACAACAGCAGTACAGTTTTACAATCCAGACACAGGGTCTTTTGGTAAACACAACAGCCACAAAAGTTCCTACTCCCTTAGTAAGCAATTCACTTCTGGATAGACTTCCTTCCTTCCTACCTTCTCAAGGCCCCAGCTAATGATCTTAATTTCCAGGAACCTGACCCTGGTTCAGAGGCTATTTTGATTGTCTTGACACTCCAGTCTCCTTGGTTCTCACTATTTTTCAATACTGCCTTTATGCACTTAAAGGCAAGCACACTTAACTGGTAACTCTCCAAATGAAAACTTGTTCAGATGCTGGTCACATTTAGCTTTAATGCATTTAGTAACGCCAGATGAATGAAAGATACGTAAAAAGAGTTTTTTCAGGTGAGATACAGGATTTTGTAAAGGATGACTTCTGCTGAAACCATTTCTTACACCCAAACAACCATCTAAAGCATGCTGAACTTGGACAAGATGTAGAGGCCTTGACTATTGCAAGGAAAAGATCTCTTCATTCCAAGGTTAGCAGCCTGGGATTTCTAAATTGACATCTCATTATTACCACCAAATCCAGATTTTGTAAAACCAGAGAAATACCACAATATTCAGTAAATTCTCTGAAACTATCCAGAAGGATACACACAAAGTGCAAGCTAGCTTGGAGTACGGAGCATCTCTGTGCAAAGGGGTAGCATCAGAACAGATCATGAGGAGAATTTTTCACGTTTTACTATACAACTTCTACATCTCAACTTTTCAAAAACATTCACTCTTATGTTGTTGTATAATGGCTTAAAACTGTACTTAAAATGCAAGCAATAAAAGGCAATGTTAGTAAAGAGAAAAATATGAGCTATTAAAAGGAGCTAAATGGGCAACTCTAACAATACATACAGAAAACTCTAATCTCATTTCAACTTTACAATACTAGGAGTTAGGCAAGTCAGATGGTCGGCCGTTTTAGTAAATGAGAAAAAAGGTTAAAAAAATGTTAACCTCTTCCAACAACTGCATTATATTTTTTACATGCTCTTCACTTTAGCTTTAAAATTATCTTTTAAAAGGTAAGGTTTAGCTGTAAAACTTCAAAATCAACTGTATCTGGGGGCCCCTAAGTGGCTCAGCCAGTTAAGCATCAGACTTTGGCTCAGGTCATGATCTCACCTTTCCAGAGTTCGAGCCCCTCGATGGGCCCCGCCCTGTACTGATAGCCCAGAGCCTGGAGCCTGCTTCAGGTTCTGTGTCTCCCTCTCTCTCTCTCTCTCTCTCTCTCTCTGCCCCTCTCTCTCCCTCTCTCAAAAATAAACATTAAAAAAAATTAAAAAATAAAATCAACTGTATCTGATTACATAGTTCTCTCAAAAATAAAAAGTATCTACTTAGTTGGGCTTACATATTTAAGAAACACAAAAATAATCATCAAAATGCAATAAAGTTATATAAAACAAAAACCTACTTTTTTATTCTTCACCATGCTTGAAATGCTTAATGACTTCTTGAAGACATTTTATCTTAACATACTGGCTCTAAAACAATCTGAATTTTTAAGTTTCAAGCCGCTGTATGAATAGTTTACTCAAAACACCAGTATTTTCTTAAAATAAAATCTGAAGTTTAAAGGACTTGGACAAAATTTCATTTATTTTATGTAACCATACTGTTTACAGACATTAATGTCTACAGATTATATAGCTGTAACTAGTCAATTCAGCAAAGCTTGAGCCCTAGGCTATGAACAGCAGGTGCAAAACTGAGTCTAGTGGCCCAGAGTTCACCAGCTATCTGAAAGGCATAATTTCATTTAAAACTCAAAAAAATAAAAGGCATAATTTTACAATCCAAAATAGGGCATGCTTTAAGAAATCATTACAGTACTTAAGACAGTATTTTTTCCTAAACAAACAGACAAACTGCAGGGAAAAAAAATCCAACCAAATGCACAATACGTGAGTTCGGAGACCATTACTTCATCTGTATATATAAAAATAACCAAATAGTTCAGAAATACCAAAGAATTTGATTTATACAGCAACATAGAGAAATTTTAAAATATTCAGTTAAAATACTTCTCACCTGGACACTGAATATAATCTGCAGTGTTCTAAAAAAAAAAAAATCTACTCGACACAATATACAACATTGAGAATTTAACTTTATGTGCTCACACATTACAACATATTTAGCAATTGCATTTCACACAAGTTTAAGTTCAGTAACTTTGAAGTTTGCCAAGTAAAGTGCTAAAAATTACTGGAATGCAAGCAGTGCACCTTCAAGGGAAGCAATTCTTCCACCGATCTCAATACACAGTTGATTACTGCAGAGATTACTTTCTGCCACTGCTATATTTTAATAAATATGGTTTAAATTTAAAACCACAGGCTGAATACTGACTGAAGAAAGGGAGTCCTATAAAGGATTAATATACAAGATACATCAATTGAGGAGCGCCTGGGTGGCTCGGTCAGTTAAGCATCTGGTTAAGATCTGATTCTTGATTTCGGCTCAGATCACGATCTCACAGTTTGTGAGTTCCAGCCCCGCATCAGGCTCTGCTGTCAGCACAAAGCCTGCTTCGGATCCTCCGCCCCTCTGTCTTCTCTGCCCCTCACTCACACATTAACTGAAAGTCAATTGTTTAACTCACTCAAAATATAATTTATAGTTGATGAAACCACAATTTCAGAAGAACCAAGCTATTGAGTTCTCATGCTGAGAGTAATTATTGGAAAAATTTATTAAAAATAAACACATGCATTCAAGGTCATTTAATTCACGTATTTTTAACTTCAAAAAGTATCCCCAAACTAAATTATCATTTTCCATCTCAAATAATGCACATTAAAATATTAAATACTTCAATCCCATAAGGTACCAACACAAAAACAAAACCAAATTTATTTCAAGTAGCTGAATATTGAGACTACTGTGTAACATTTAGTCACTAACTCTAGTAAGCCAAGACAAAGGAAAAACTGTAATTCATATAACAGAAGCAGCCACTCTAAAAAAGTTTTTCAGGAAATAAAGCCACCTTTATTCTTAAAAGTCAACATAATATACATTCTCTCACAAATTAAAGTTGCCGGTGTTTTCTATGAAATTCAGCAATTTTTTTTTCATAAAACAGTCATCCAGTTTGGTGCTTCACCAGAGTACCCGCAACACTCACAGGTTTCACCCTAAAGGGGTAATTAGGGTGGTTTCTAAGGATAAAAGTTCTACATGTTCAGCAGCACAAATCACACAGAACTCAGCTAAAATGGTGTGAAACTAAAGTTATCTATCTTATGTTTTAAAAGTTATTAATCCCACGAAAACCCTCAAATTGCTTACAAAGCCATTGTTTGTTTGTTTGTTTTTTTTAACAATTTTAATCTTTATTTTTGAGAGAGAGACAGACAGACCACTAGCAGGGAAGGAACAGAAAGAGAGGGACACACAGAATCCGAAGCAGTCTCCAGGCTCCAAGCTGTCAGCACAGAGCCCGACACGACTCTCGAACCCACGAACCGTGAGATCACGACCTGGGTCTCAGCTTAACCGACTAAGCCACCCAGGCGCCCCAGAAATCCATTATGTTTTGATAAATGTTATTAGTTTTGAAATCATGCTTTAAAAACCTTGTAATTTCATCAGCTAAAGTCGTCTGAACTCACAAGAAACACACACACTTGGAAGAGACATGATACCAAACAGGAGCAGTAACCACAACAGCACACACCTACCACGGGAAATGCCCAAGGATTCAACACAACCAACCAAAGGGAACTTTAGGCTTCAATCTGAACAATGAGTCCACTAAAATAAAAAGATGTCACAGCCCTAACCCTTACCCATTTCTCCACTTTCTCAACAGTGTGAAAAGATTCTTAAAAGCCATGAGAGAAAGTGTTAAGAATAATTAAGTAGTTCAGTTACAAACAGTTTAAGAGTCACGACTTTCTTTACTAACAGGACAAAATCTTACCAAATATCCCACACCTGACCAACATTAAGAACATATACAACCAAAATGCCAATATTAAAGTTTCCATTAACCATACATTAGAAAGTTCAGCATTAATAAGCAAAACATTCCATTTAGTTTTCAACTTGATATCTCCACATACTTCTTTTAAACTGTGTGTGGCCACTGAATATTTTCTTGTTGGTAACTTCTTCTACTTCTACCTTTAAGTTTAGAACACTACTGAAATGTCACATCCCATTCCAGTACTACTCCTGAGAACTGAGAATTAGATTGCTATACTTAATTTTTTAAACTACGGGAGTAATAGAATTGAATTAATCCCCCTTAAATACATGACTCTACTACAACATATAAATCCTTCCTCAAGTCACTGTTGATTTAATAAAATTCAAGTCTTCCACCTTGCCTCAACAGTATCACAATGGCTATTCTAAATAAAATGAAGTGACTAACAGGGCTCTGAAAAGCTGGTATCAAATTGTCTTGAAACTGAAACACACATATGTATACAGTCTGAAGCAATTTTGAGAAAAAACACCCCTACCAAAGAGTTAAATCTATCAAATTTTTTAAAAAACCTTTTTAATCAAAGCCGCAAATTATTTCCTGGTCTGCCAAAGTCCAACACAAAATTTGTATATACAATGAAATAAGTTTGGGGATCCACTGTGAGATTTAACTCTATGCTATATTAGCTTAATAGAGAGCTTGAATAACAGATTGCGACAACAAAGCAATTTTCTAAAACAAAATGTACCTGAGTATCTAAAAAGGTTTTACATCATCCTTAATGACATATCCAAAATCCACCATCGGGCAAATGTGCATCTTTAAATTCATTTTACAGTTCTGTTTTATATATGTAAAAGCGTTCACGCCAGATAAATCCATTACTTCTCTTCAGCATAGCCCTGAAACTGTCAGAGACTCATCAAAACATTACTCTCAGGTTAATCAATTTCAGCGGTTACTTGATGGTAGCACCAAAATAAGCATTCACCAAAAAATAAAAGCAGACATTTTTAATAACAAAAAGAAAACTCCCAAGATAAAGATTAGAAGAATTTTAAAAAGAAAAAAATGTGAAAGGAAGCTCACCTGCAGTTAGGTGGAGGGTCTAAAGTGATGTCTGCCAGTTCCTTCTGAATCCTGGAGTCAGGGAAGTGAGAGAGAAACACAAGAAACATGAAGGCGTTGGTAGCCTCCCACTGGTAATGCACAGGTCTGGCAGATAACTGGGTTGTGTTCTAACTGCCTGCCATGATAACTGGGTTCTACCGAGGGAGGAGGAAAGTACACATCAAAAGCTTCAGGTCCGTAGTTTAGAAAAAACTTTTTTCCCACCGCAGTGAGCTGGCGGTCCGGGGTCTCTTGTGATCATCTAAAATGTTTCGGTTCCAGTCCTGCCTCGCACACTAAAGCAGTTATTTTTCTCGGGGTTTTCCATTTAGGAAATAATTGTAAAGCTTCTCACTCGCCGACTCGTTTTCTAAGTTGCATTAGAATGTGCCGGGACACATTCACTTCTGCGCTGCACGTCTTCTCCCCTGGACCGACAAACGCAAGCCGCCGCGCGGGTGGGAAGGGCTCGCCCCCGCCCGCCCGTCTCCCCCCGCCCCCCCCCCCCCCCCCCCCCCCCCCCGGTCTCTGCCCGGGTCACCCAGGCACCTCGAGCGCCCTCCGGCCCGCCCTGGCAGGGCGCCCCCGCCAGGCCGCCCCGCGTTCTCAGTGACGAAGCCAACATGGCCGCTCCCCGCGAGGCCCCTCGGGCCCTGACTGACCTGCCCCGCGTCGCGGGGTGCCGGCGCGGCGCAGGCCGTGCGCCACAAGGCCGCCCTCTCCGCTGGGCCGCCCCGGGCCGCCGCCCCCCGGGCTTCCCGCCCCTAGTCCCCGCGCGCCCGACGACTCGGGCGGCGCACCCCAGCCCAGCGGGTGAAGTTGCGGGCCAGGGGTGGGGAGAGCCCGCGCCGGGGCTCTCCGCGACTCCCTGGCTCGCCTCCACCGCGTCCCGGGATCTCCAGCCCCGACGCCGCGCGCGCACGCAGCCTAGGGCGCTAACACCCCCGCCGACCCCTCCAGCTAGGCCAGACACCAGCAGCCGGCCCGCACAGGTGCACCCGGCCTCTGTCCCGCACACCGCTCGGACTCTCGGCTCCCCCTTTCCGGACCTGCTTTTTCCCGGACATCCTCTAATTTTCCTTAGGTCTGTCCCCTTCCTTCTCTTCCTTCTCCATCCCACCACGGACACGGAACCCGGGACCCCCCCCCCCCCCCCCCTTCTATCTCCTCACCAACCCACGACTTCACAAAGAGCCCCATCCCCCACTCCTAGGCCGACGCCACCAGGCAGTTCACACCAAGCCCTGGCCTTTGTCTTCTGCTTACCTAGGTGCTTAGAGCATCAATTAATACGACAAAGTTTGAGGCCTTTAAGTGTCTTCCATCTACTAAATGGTGCCTTCTATTTTTATAACCTTTCTTGCTCCTATCACGTAAAACCCTAAAGGGCTATGTTACAACTTAGGAATCACACGGAGGCAGCACAGTAATAAAAAACTAAACACACATTCTAAAGGCGATCAGAAATCACAATGAATAACTTTTCTCTTTCCAAAGGTTTTCTGAGCTGGCTAGATGCAATGGAGAATAGGTTTTAGAAGGTAGTGTTTTTTCCAAGTGTAAGTAAAGAGAAATTAAGGGTGGTGATTGGGGAAGTTCTTTAAACCTTCCTATTGGAGGACATTTCCTGTCCCCTACAAATCTGGTCAGTTTTAGGAAGCTGTTTGCTCACTGTCTTTAGGGACATCTACTTATCTGCGTCCTGCTAAATTCTTTTGCTACCAGTAAGCATTTCAGTTCTGAGACCTTCCCAAACACCCCTACTGTTTGACTCGTTGTATGTTAGACTAAAACTTTGAAATTCCAGTTTCCTGATTCTTTATCTGCGTCTATTGAAATGACTGTATGTTAAGACCTAGGTATATAGGCAAAAATAACCCCCACCTGAGCACAACTTGTATAAAAATACCTACTGACCTCACTTCTCCTTGTCAATACCAACTCTACCATAAAATATTTACTGAATAGTTACTTCTTTAATACCTAAAAAGCATAATACCAACAGCTTTACCAATTCACCCCCGCAACAAACATTTGCACCATTTCCAGAATTACTGGCACAAGATTTGTGAAGTAACTCATATATGTTCCACAGAATAATTCTTGTCCAGACCACTCTCAGTGGGGGCATTTCCTCTACCTGTGGACTAGAAACGAAACCACTTTCCATCAAATATGTAGTTAAGTAACTTTACGTCTGCCAATTCAGGCTTCTTTTTTATTCCATCTCCTGCTATAGTGCCCCTTCCAAGTCCACGGGCAACACTCACCTTCCAAGTCAATGTATTTCACAGAGCAGCTTCTACAGGGTCCTACTAACATTAATTTCCCCTTATTTTTTCCTGGATACACTGTTCCTCTCCATTTTTTGCCTCTACTATTAATCTTAGCTCTGCTTTAACACTCCTTCAGCAAGATGTCCAGGGAGCTAAAATTGATGTTAACTTTACAGGTAAAATAACCCTTTGTAGCTTTTCACCTTTTTTTTTTTAACACCTACTATCTCTTTCCCAGGCAATTCCAAAAAACTTAACTTACTTAGAATAAATGGACAAGTTGTGTCTAATGAAAAATACACCTCAGTAATCTGCTGACACAAAGGAGGCTATTTTTTATCTGACACCTGTGCTTTTACCCCCAAATATATTCATGTGTGCCAGGGATATCCTGGTGCACAAAAAATACTAATGACCTAAAGCAAATATCCTGCCTTAGGTCAGGTCAAAAGCTGCTCCAGCATGGATCAGGGAGCACAGCTACTGCAGATGGGGGTGGAAAGGGGTAGGAAGTTGGGGAGATTAAGGAAAGCCCCATCTAAAGTGGGCAGGGTAGATGACAGGTTCTGGGAGAACCAGCACGGGCTCATCAATGAGGGCCAGTTAGAACTCCTGGGAAGCTGACCTGCACTCAAACCACCACTCTGAAAATAAGAACAATCCTGCTAAGGCAATTTTGCCATTTAACCCTAGACCTCTACACTATTTAAGCTAAAATCACTCTTTCACCCTCCCCCCCATGATTAGGTCACCAAAGCACTTCACCAACTTTTCAGATTTCTGGGAGAAAGCACAAACTTTCAAACTCTGAGTTCCACAGGCTCACTACTCAGTGGAGAGATCTAAAGACTCATATTCCATTTTATTTTACATTCCTTTAAGAAAGATACCCCTATTTAACCCACCATTTGTATTCCTTACTATCTTTCTGGTTTGCCACTTTAAAGTTTAATGACTGTCCACCTGAGAGCAGCAGGATTTATGAAAGGGCACACGGGTTCCCAGGAATATGCTATAGATTATTTTAAGGGTCATGGGGATCAGAGAATATTATTGAAGGATGCTCGAGGTAAAAAAGTAGCTTCTTCTAGAGACATAAGAGGAAAAGAGTAAAGAAGAGTCACTGGTTGACTTCAGCTTGGAAAAAGAACCAAAGATTTTTACAGCATAAGAGAGGAAATAGCATGGAAAAAAATGAGTCTCCCTAAAATCTGGCAAATTGGAAGTTTTAGAAGAGAAAAAAAAAATCCCCCAAATAACCTAAAATACCCATTTTACATCGTTTATTACCTCAACTCTCCCAATCAGAAGAACCTCTTTAAATTCCATCTGAAAACATCTGTCTCCACCTATTAAATTTTTTACTCCATTAATAGGAATTATTTATTCCTTATGCAGTTTGTGAAGAAAGCTCTACTCAAAAAAAGATCATACGTGCAACAGGTGAGGAGACAAGATGGTAATAGAATTCATTTTGATAGAATCGTCCGGGCAAGTATTAGTAATTAAGTAGGATGACAGCCTTGACAAGGGTCACAAGCTAGTGATTAACAGGACAAGTAATCTGAAATCAGATTTGGGGGTCACTAATAAAAGTAACAAGGATTCTTACAAACTTCAGCCAGAAATGGGAGAGGCAAGCCACAACAGCTGCACGTGGACAACGATTAAAAGAAAAAAAAACAAAAAACCAGAAGCAATAGAGTAAAATAATTAAAACTTCCAAGACCCTTTTTTCATTTTTAAGAACACACAAACCATGAGGAGCATTCAAGCGACCCCTCATTGGGAGACAGACCAATTGCAGCAAGAGGCAGTTCGGAAAATAGGAAGCCTAGGGGGATGGGGGTGGAGTACGGTACCTCTTGGCGCTGGTAGAGAGGAGTTTGGAGTTTTTGCTCATGCTGACTTTACTCTCCTTCTTCTTGGGGGTGTTTGTTTCTTTCTCGGTTTGCTGGTTAGAGGACGAAGATGAGGAGGAGCTGGTGCTGGCCCTCGAATCGTCATCCGACATAGCGAACCCCCCACCCCACCCCGCAAACAGCCCCTGCAAGGGGAGGGAAACAAAACAGAAACACACAAACCATGCAGTCAGTATAAATAAGGAAATCGGGTGCTGTCAGGAGGGCTTCGGCCAGGGGTGCACCCGGCTGCCCACCGCCCTCCACTCGTTTCTCAAAGTCTACAGGCCCATTAAGGCTTTTGCAAATCGGACGCGGCTTGTTTATTTTTGGCCCCAAGTGGGGGACGCGGTGGGAAAACGGTCCCGAGCAAGGCGAGCGGCCCCTCCCGCGCCCCCCGGGGCTCCCCTCGGGGCTGGGAGGGGAGATGCCGAGCAGCCGGAGGAGGGCAGGGCGGGGGCGCGGAGAGCCTCGGCGGGGCAAGGAGGGAACGTCCCGGCGGTGTGCCGGCCTCGGGGCTGTTTCTGTCGGCTTTTCGGGGGTCGCGGAGGGCGGGTGGCCAAAGCGAGACAGCGGGGGCCAGGAGTGGAGTTCGGCGAGATCGGGAAGAGAGGAGGGGCGGAGAAGAGTAAGAGAGGAAGCCGAAACGGGGGGACGGAGGCGGGGAGCGGGTGCCCGGTGGGGGAAGGGAGAGGCCGGCGGGGGGGCAGGGACGACGAGGCCCGAGGCCCCCCGGCGCCGCGCCCCGACGCCTCTCCCCGAAGGCCGGTGTCTCGGCCGCCCGGCTCGGGCTGAGGGGCTGGGGCGGGGGTCCCGAGCACACGCCCGACTGCCACCCCTGGTGGGGGTGGGGCGAGGGTGCGGGGGGGGGGGGCTCGGCCTCCACAGCGGAGGAATAACAATGAGCCCTTCCGCCCCGGAGGGGTTAATCCCCGCGGGCCCCCGCCCCTGGGGAAAACGGGGCTCCCCCGCCTCCCCCTCCCCCGCTCCCGGCCCCCTCAGCGGCCAGTGGGGGGCTCCCAGGGCAGCGCTGACAGTTCGAGCCACAATGCCCCCCCCACCCCCGACGCGGGCGGCCCCCGCACCCCACGCGGCCCGGGGTCCCTACCCATCCCCCGCGGGCGGGCCCCGGACCCCTGGGGCTCCTCGGCCCCTCTCCGCCCCCCCTCAGCCCCGTGCCCGGCGGTCCGGGCGGAGCGGGTCCGGGGAGGCGGCGAGGGGTGTCCCCGAGGCCCGGCGACGCGGCCGGGGGGCGGCGGGAGGCGGGGGGGATCCCCGTACCTCTCTTTGTGTCTGGCTCCTCCGTGCCGCCGCGGCGGCTGCTGCTGCGGCTGCGGCTGGGCCTGGCCACTCGTGTCTCTCTCTCGCTGGGAGAGAAGCGGAAGTGCAGCAACAGCAACTATTAAACAGGCAATGGCTTCCCCCAGCCACACACGCTCGCACACACTCCTCCTCCTCCTCCTTC
Source organism: Panthera leo (assembly GCF_018350215.1). Taxonomy (NCBI): domain Eukaryota; kingdom Metazoa; phylum Chordata; class Mammalia; order Carnivora; family Felidae; genus Panthera; species Panthera leo. The sequence goes on along the minus strand of NC_056687.1, from coordinate 139,830,556 downwards.
TCCTCCTCCTCCTCCTCGCCCTTACCCCTCCCCCACCCGGCCCGGTCCCACCCACCCGCGCTCCCCTCCCCCTGCACACCTCCGGGGGGGCGCGAGGAGGACACAGGGGACCCCGGGAAACCCTGCCCCTCCCCACCCACTCCCCCACACCGCCGCCGCCTCGGGACGCCAAGGAAGGGGGCGAGAGGTGGGAATTTTCTCTCAAGTGGCTTGGGGACCTGGATCCTGGGTTGGAGAGGGGAAGCCGTTCCGAGATGGGGGGCGCTGGGAACTGTATGGAATAGGGTGGCCACGAGAGGAAGTTCTTTCCAATAAGGGCTTTGGGAAAGGGGGGGGGGGTGACAAATTGGTGGGGAAAGTAGTAATTTGGTGGGAAGGACTTTGGACTAGAGAATGCAGTGGAAACGCCCCCTAAAAAGTGATCGGTTTAAGGGGGAAAAAGAAATCCCACAACAGGGTTTTCCTTTGAGCTGACACTGGCTTCTCCCTCTGGCAATTTACCTGCTAAGAGCACAGGTCGGTTTAGGCACGCCTGTGAAAAAAATCTCAAAAGTAGGAGTTTTCTGCTCAGGCACGTGCAATTTTACAATTTTATATTCTTCTGGTCACTTTTTATAAAAAGTGGTGGTGTTTTATAAAAGTGATAGAAAGGATTCATGACAGGTAAAACCAACGTGTAACAGGCTTACAAATGTGAGAAATCACTGGGAATAAACCCTTTACTACTGAATTAAACTGGATTTAGAATTTTTGGTGTCAGCTTACTTCAAATAGAAAGTTTCATTTTTTGGAAATTTTAAATCAAAAGTTTTGGAACTCCAGTACCTGCTTCAACAATACAAATGCTATTCAGCTAATCTTTGTATCTTTAGAATAAGCAATCAGTAATTCTTAACTATTCCTGCTTAGTATTTTTACCAAGATTAATTTTTTTAAGATTAAGCCACCCCTCCAAAAAAAAAAAGATTAACCCCTCAAATTATGATTCGTTTCTCACTGTCATTTCAGTTGAAGGAAACTGAAGATGTATATGCAATGCCACACATATAAGGTCTGGTACATTAAGGAGACCACCATGTCAGATTTCCAGGAGCCATTCTAAATGATCTCATTCAAATTGCCGTCCTTTATCATGGCAACAGTGACTTCAGTTACCACAGGGAAACACAACAAGGTGATAAAGCTTACGGCATATCCACTAACCTGGAAAACAAGCCTTCTTACCACCCACCTAAAGCCTTTCTAGTCCTCAACTTTAAAACTCCAACTTTATCATGGTTCATAAAGTAATATGTGCATGCTTCTTAACCCTTACCAGGAAACCTGTATCTACCAGGAATTGTCATAGAATCAAGAAGTCCAAAATGTGGGAAAAATTTGTAAGTCATCATTTCAGCCTCCAGCCTCCTACCTTCAGACAGAGCTATCCCTCAGTCACTCAAATACATAGAAATTTTGAAAGATCCCCACACATGTGTTTGGTTTAAGGAGTCCTGGTAGAATATATATAGTTTTTGAAATGACATTCCCTGTTCTATGTTATTTGAAAACAGCAACCAAAAAAATCTTTCTAAAACCAGGTTGTATATATTTTGTGTTTCTGATGAAAAATACATAAATTCAGAGGAAAACAATAAGCAAATGTGAAATTTTCATCCCAACCGAGTTGGGATGAAGGAAATAATCTAAAAACAGTTATTAAAATTGAGACTTCCTCTAACAAAAATTTGAGTTTCTGATACTTTAAAATCCATGTACACACTATGAGTACAACCAGTAAAAAATATATATGTGTATAAAAAAGAGAGGGGCGCCTGGGTGGCTCAGTCAGTTGAGCGTCCGGCTTTGGCTCAGGTCATGATCTCAGGGTTTGTGAGTTCGAGCCCCTCATCGGGCTCTGTGCTGACAGCTCAGAGCCTGGAGCCTATTTCCGATTCTGTGTCTCCCTCTCTCTCTTGCTCCTTCCCCGCTTGTGCTGTGTCTCTTTCTCAAAAGTAAACATTAAAAAAAATTTTTTTAAAGAAGAGAACTGGCAGAGAAGACAGGAAAATAAAATGTTTGATTCATTGATATGGCTAGGACAGTGGGAGAATTTTTTCTTTATTTTTTGTTTGCATATATCATATACTTGGATACTAAATATAATAATATTTAAAGAAAAAAACCAAAAAACCTGAAAACGATAGTTGGTGTTTCACTGTTGATGCTTGGGTTGGACCCTGGGGAAACAAATCATGTAATTGAAGGGCTCCTTCTCTATAAATGTTTTCCCAACCACCAGTCTAGAGGGATACTAGCCCTCTTTTGTGTTACTAGTCCTTATCTCTAACCCTGGCTAGTGCTTTATGGTTTGAGAATGACCTACTGAGGGGGAATTAAAAACCCCAAAATGTTTAGAAAAGAATTCACTGCTCTCAAAGACTAATCATTACATCAGCTCATTTGAAATATACAGTTGTCTGAATCATAAAAAAACTAAAAGTTCATTTGCAACCTTCCAGCTTTACATATTAACTACAAGGCCTAAAGAGTTAAATTGACCTCTGTGAGCCTCAGTTACATCATCTATAAAGAGAAAGACTACCTGTGCTGTACCCACTGGCAGAGTTGTTAGAAAAAACAATGTGTATTTAAAATAAGGATGGTTTGTTAGCTGTTATGCAAAGTAAATTATTAATAATCCCACCCTGATACTAATTCTCAGGAATTAGTTAGGACATTGAGTCTTTAGGACTTAGAATTGATGACAAATATAAAAAACCTCCTAAGAGAAAGAAAGAGTCAAGGAATAATAGAATTTTGTTTACTAGAAGGGGCCTAAGATATAATCAAGTTCAAATTCCTCATGTTCTAGGTGAAGAAATTAAGACAAAGCCTGTAGGTCTTGTTCAAGGTCATGCAGCAAGTCGGTGGCAAAATTGTGGTTTATGGCTCATGCTGACTGCAGATGATTTTGTCAGTTTTGTCAATTTGGGGGCGGGGGGGGAGGGGCGGCGGTAGAGGGGGAAGCCTCAGTTAAAAAATGTGTATTGGGGCACCTGGGTGGCTCAGTTGGTTAAGCATCCAACTTCGTCTCAGGTCATGACCTCACCGGTTCGGGAGTTCAAGCCTCCTGTTGGGCTCTGTGCTGAAAGCTCAGAGCCTGGAGCCTGCTTTGGATTCTGTGTCTCCCTCTCTCTCTCTGCCCCTCCCCTACTTGTGCCCTGTCTCTCATTCTCTCTTTCAAAAATAAATAAACATTAAAAAAATTGTAAACAAACATTAAAGTATATATTAACATATGTATTAAATATAACATATACATTATATATTAATATATATATTAATATTAATATACAATATATGTATTAAATATAAAAGAACTCTATGGGCTCCTGGCTGGCTCAGTCGGTGGAGTGTGTGACTCCTGATCTCAGGGTTGTAGGTTTAAGCCTCACGTTGGGAGTACAGATTACTTAAAAATAAAATCTTAAAAAAAGTCAGATAATATTTTCAAGACCATATTAACAATCAAGACAATTGGGAAAGTGAAAAAAAGGGAACAAGTTAAAGAATCACTGCTTTTATAACATTTACTTAAGCCAAATAATGACCACCACCAAAGTTCCCATCTCCCCATTCTGAGAAAAATCCTTCTTGTTTGTTTATTTCATATTTATGGATGCATCTTAAACAGGTAATACATTCTCATGCTATATTGTTCTAAAGAAATCAAAAGGTACACCTGGAAAATATCCCTCTGCCCTCCCCTCCCCCCCCCCCCAGCTCTATGGTTGGCTATGCTAACACAAGCAAATGCATACATATACATTGGATGCTTTGATAGGAATGCTCAATTTACATTTAAAAGATGCATCCAGTTACCGAAGCCCAAGTGGTGCAACACCGTGATATCCCCGAGCTTTGAGAAAGTAGGCTTCAGTTTTTACTAATGCCTATTCCTGATTCTCAGAATAATCCAACTCTCTTCTTCAAGCCATCTTTAGAGTATTAAGTACTTTTAAGTAGAAGCACTTGAAGATCAAGGTGCTGACTGATCCCTAGTAGGTGAAATGATATCATTGATTCAAAAGAAAGAGACCCTGTCTAACTTTTGAGCACTCCTATTTTTGGCTTGTTGCTTAAATTGAACTTCAAGTCTTTCATAAAGCTGACCATTCTCTTTGGCCAATTTCATATCTAAAGAATCGTCAAACAAATTAACACTTGTTAATAAGGGGTTTTCAACTTACCTTGTGGCTGGATAGAAAGGATTTCCTTTTTCTGTCAAAAGAAAAAAAAATCTTATGTTTGGAATTTAAAAAGAATTTCTATAAAGACTTTCTGAAAAGATGGACTCACTGCAGATTTCAGGCCACTTGTTTTCTTTTATGATGCTCCTTTGCCTGAAAAATGCCATTTCTTATACAGAAAGATAAGGAAGGTTCGAAAAGAAGGGTCAATTCCATGAAGCCTAATGAGATCTGGGGCTTTTATCTTCAATTTGGGCCATTTTTCTGTAGGCCTTTTTTTAAAAAAAACACTGATCCCTTTGAAGGACCCTAAGCATTGTTAGACTTTACTGGTCTTAAAGGTTGCTATCACAGGAAGCTGGAAAGAGCTAAATTATTTTTTTCTACCACATGGAGGCATTGAACAACCATGTGATTTTCAAAATTTACCAAGACTTGATAAGAGTCTAGTGCTTTCTCAGGCAAGGGCAAAAAGGTTTGTATGATGTTGGCAAATAGATAGCGCTTAGTAGGAAAGCATTCTCTCAATTTATAATTTATAATCTCCTCTGTACAGCCTATTCTCTAAATAAACCAGCCTTCTTCAACCTCCTATACATTGATACCATAAGGACAGACTATATTGAAATATACTGGATTGCAATTCAACCAGTTTTGGTTCATTGATCTATGAAACCTTTTTTAAAACTTATCACTTTTTCATGGGGCACCTGGATGGCTCAGTCGGTTAAGCATCCGACTTCGGCTCAGGTCATGATCTCACAGTTCGTGGGTTTGAGTCCCGCATCGGGCTCTGTGCTGACAGCTCAGAGCCTGGAGCCTGCTTTGGATTCTGTGTCTCCCTCTCTCTCTGCCCCTCCCCGACGCGTGCGCACGCGCTCTCTCTCTCTCTCTCTCAAAAATAAATAACCATTAAAAACATTTTTTAACTTACCACTTTTTCAGTTTACTAAAATTTGGGAGGAATGAAATAGTAGGGAAAATTACTTTTATTTCATGCTGTTAATTATCTATTGAGAAACTTTTTAAACATCATTTCCCCCCGCAGTTCCATGGTGTAGCCAAATCTATAGCCAAGGATCCAGTTTTGAATCCAAAACTTACCTCAATAATTGCAAAACCCCAGAAGCAAGAGGCAGCAAAGATACCAATCTTGACTTGCTAAGCCTACATGAAAAGTTCTGTCTTTGCAGAGGACAGTACTCATGTCTCAGCCACAAATCAATTAATCAACAAATATTTATTAATTGCCCTGTGTGTACTAAGCACAGTGCTGGGTGTCCTGGCAGATGTAAAGAAGTCTAAGAGGTACTCTCTGGCCTCCAGCAAGGGCCAGGGGAAAAGGGATTATAACTAAGCCTTGAAGGACAAGTAGGACTTGGGTGGATAAAGAGGCATTCACAGGGATGGAAATGACATTTAAAAAGTTAGAGGGAGGGGCCCCTGGGTGGTTCAGTTGGTTAAACCAGGTCAGACTTTGGCTCATGTCATGATCTTAGGGTTTGTGAGTCCCAGCCCTCCATGGATCCTCTGTCCCCCTCTCTCTGCCCCTCCCCCTCCCTCTGTTGCACCCATGCTCTCTCTCTGTCTCAAAAATAAATAAACTTTAAAAAAATAATAAAAATAAAAAGAGAGAGAAAACACCAGACTCCAAATACTTTATTATTAAAATATAAATATATATATAAATCATAGAGTAGAAAATATTTTATTATTAAAAACTTATAAAATAATGAAACTGGACTTCGTTCTTCAGAAATGTCACTGGCATGAAGGACAAAGAAAAACAAGATTCCAGATTAAAGGAGACTAAAGAAGCATGAGAGCTAAACGTAATATGTGATTCTAGACCAGATTCTGTACAGGATGGGGCAAAAAAATTTGTAAAAGACAGAATTGAATCCATTGAAAAAAATAGAGTATGGAAGTTAGATAAAAGTGTTGTATCAACGTTAAATTTCCTGAAACTGATAATTATACTGAGGATATTTTTGTTTTTAGGAAACACACACTGGGACATTAAGGGGTAAAGAGGCATGATGTGTGTAAACTATTTAAATAACTCAGAAAAAAATTAACAATGTGTGTTGGGGTGGAGGTGGAGAGAGAGTGGGAGGGAGGGAACAGAACCAATGTGCCAAAATGTTACAAATTAGTGAATCTGGGTAAAGGGTGTGTGGATGTTTTCTTTATTACTTGTATGATTTTCTTTAAATTTAGAGAAACAATACAGTGCTTCTGTCAGAGGGAATGAAATGGAGAAATTACTAATGCATTTCATATCTGTATTGTTTTATTTCTTAAAATAAGTGTGCATTACTTTAGTACATTAAAAAATTTTTTTTTAACGTTTATTTATTTTTGAGACAGAGAGCATGAACGGGGGAGGGTCAGAGAGAGAGGGAGACACAGAATCAGAAGCAGGCTCCAGGCTCTGAGCCATCAGCCCAGAGCCCGACGCGGGGCTCGAACTCACGGACCGTGAGATCGTGACCTGAGCTGAAGTCGGATGTTTAACCAACTGAGCCACCCAGGCACCCCAAGTACATTTTAAATCTAACCACTAAATCTTTAAAAAATTTTTTAAATATTTATTTATTTTTGAGAGAAAGAGACAGAGTGTGAGCGGGAGAGGGGCAGAGAGAGAGAGGGAGACACAGAATCAGAAGCAGGCTCCAGGCTCTGAGCTGTCAGCACAGAGCCTGACACGGGGCTTGAACTCATGAATGGCGAACTCATGACCTGAGCTGAAGCTGGACGCTTAACTGACTGAGCCACCCAGGCATGCCTACCCACTAAATCTTTAAAAGAACAAAAATATATGGGGAAGCAGAAAACCCCAAGAAGTGATTGGGGTGCCCACAAATAAGCTAGTTTGGTTGAAGGACTCAGAAAAGTTGATTGGATGACAGAAGAATGAAAAGTGGGTACCTTGACTTTGCAGAGGGGCTTCATGGGGAGCTAAGAAGCCTGGATTTCATTACAGGATAAAAAGGTACCAGGGAAAGACATTAGAGACATTTTAGCCTAACGGGTATTTTAAGAAGATTAATTTGATAGAAAAGCCAGAAAGGAGAGAAAGGAGTCAGGGAAACCAGGAGGAAGCTATTGAAGAGTACAGGCGTAAGGAAGCAGCTCCAAATTCCTAATTCTCTGAGCTTACTTTAATTAATCACTGTTTAAAACTCTGTGAATGTAAGTCCCGTGATAGCAGAAAACTATGTCTGCTTAGAACTATGTAGTACAATGCTTAGCACTTAGTAGACACACAATAAAAGATTAACTGAGGTATGGGAAGAAAACCATCCTTGTCTCTAATAGTACTATTTTCCCTTTTCCCACCTCCTGTGATGTTCCATCATTCACATATGTATGATTACACTACCCAGCGGTCTACTGGGGCATGTGGAGTCTGTGTGGCTGTTCCCAGGGGAAGTGACCCGAGGGCGAGGCCTAAAGTGACTCCCAGGCCCCAAGGGCGGACAGGAATACAGTGTTGACATCAGAGTTACAGAATTCCAATTTGGAAGAGCTCTGAGATCATGAGATGTGCCCTGTTCTATTGACAGATGAAGCAACTGAACACCAGAGATGCAAGATGAGTTTTTGGAAATCAGGCAACTAATTAGCAGCAGAACGAAGCCCTTTTCCTTGGAAGAATCCAAGTGGACTGTGGAAACTTATAGAATCTACATGTCTACCCCTCAAACATGGAGCAACTGACAGAGGCCACAGAAGCCAGAGGTAACGCCTATGAAGGCAAGCATGCTCATGTTCTGTCTACACAGCACTGCTTTCTATGGCTCTGGGCTGTGTCAGAATCTTTGATATCCATTCCACATTGTATATTAGACTGGACCCAGATTTACTACTCAAACACACACACACACACACACACACACACACGCCCCTCTTGCTTCCTAAATTACTCACTGAATTGAAAGCAATCCTGAATCTTACAGTGCAATGGTGACAGATATTTGCCCAGTGTGATTGTAAGAATAGAAGTGGAGATTCCTATATCCCCTTCTTTATCCCTGACTTTACTCACCTTGAGAAGTCTTTTTAGATCTCGGTGAAGAGGAAAACCAGGAAAATGGTGGGGCATGACCACTTTGGCTTTGTGGCTGAGGTTACACCCATCAGCACTGGCTTCCCACAGGTTGTCTCCCAACCTGGGCTGAAAGTTGGAGAACATCCTTGCCCCGTTTTCCCACTGCTTCATTCTTCCCTACTTCCCCATCTAAGGGACGAGCGTGGTTCAGGGCAGTTAAGAGATTGAACAGACCTGTTTCTATACCTGCACTGCCACTTACTAGCATGACCTCTGGAAAGTTCCTCAATCTGCTGAACCTTTGTTGTTGCATATGTAAAACTGAAATAATAAAGCTCACTTCATAGGATCTTTTGAAGGTTAAGTGAGAAATGTCTGTAAAATGTTTAGCCCAGGTGCCTGGCATGGCCCAAGTGCCCAATAAATGGTAGCTATCATCAGTTGAATCTAATGTATTTTTCGAGGCTCAATTCAGCGACCGCAGACTTTCTTTGGCTGTTCCAGAGTTAATAAACTAGAAGAAAAAATAAATAAATAAACTAGAAGAGTAGATGCAGATAAACCTCAGTTATATACTATTTTGTATTGTTTTCTTTCAGTTAAGAAACCGTAAGCAAAGGGAGGGGAGGACAGTTGCCCTATTCCAGCTCCAGCCCAATGCCAAGCTCTTGGAGCCGAGTAACTACCTGTTGATTGATCGTTACCGTGGCAAGAGCCTCCGAAAGAGCATGAACAAACAAGTAAGTCAGAAAACATCTGGGTTTTGCCCAGAAATGTTGCTCTCTAAATGAGTGAGTCAGAATGGCCCAAGTATGTGACACTTTCACTTAAATTGTTTGGAAAACTGTCAGGTGAAGGGTCGTTTCAGAGGATTTGTGTCTATTACACGGAATTCCCTTTCTCTTTAGATGGATGGTTAGTCCAACCTCTTAAAAGTGTTAAATGAAGAGATCTAAAAGAAAACTGGCTGTGGACAGGTTGGGATTTCCAAAGAAGTTTAAAACACGAAGAACCTCTCTGTGAAATCTGTCAATCACAGTGTGGGCAAGTGTGGAAAATGTTGGTGAAAATGTTTAGGCTCCTTAACATGATTATTTTCTCCTATAAGATTTTCACACTGGACTCCCAGAAGCAATAAAACCATCGCAATCACTTCTTGTTTGAAAAAGTCATTTTCTGCAACATCGGCTCAGGTTTTTAGGTCCATTCTAGGGGCAAGATTTAGAACTGCACGATTTGAGGGGATATTTGTCCTTTTCTTAGAGATCTAAATTTTTATTATATTCAGGGATTGAGAGCCATAACTTGTCTATGAAAACAATTTTTTTCATATAATTACATAAAGATTTATAGTCAGAAACCCTCGAATATTGCCACTTATGCACAGCTCTGGGTCACTCCTTGGCACCACTGTGTCCTTGAGCAATATAGGTGGGGAGATTAGGAGTTTTACATTCCAATATTTAGAGTTTATTTAGTTCCAGTTGTGTCTTAGCTTAAAATAAATCCTTGGGTTAGTGGGTTGGTCTAAGAGGTATATATTGAAGATGTTATTTTTGGAAACTGCTAGAGAATGAAATGAAAACTTGTGATATTCCTTTGAACTTGGTTTGAAAATAAAATACAGATTTTATGAACTTGGAGGTGAAGACATTTACTCTCCTCAAACTGTCTCATTTGCAAATGAGTGACTTAGAAAGCCCAGAGCCCAGAATATGGAATTCCAATTCTATAGGTTTTTCTTAGCTCTGTCCCTGTGTATGGATTGATCTTTCCCCAAATCACCAACCATCCTCTTCTTAAAAAGAAAATCTGCATACAGCTCCAGTGTGTTTATATTATAAACACACTATTATTGAAGGCATCTCATTGTTTATTTATTGCACATCTAAATGTTATATAGGGCCCAAACTAGATAATTCAGGTTTGGCCCTCTATAGGAATGGCTAGCAAGGATTTCCTTACGAGTGTAAGGTGTTTTTGTTTTGTTTTGTTTTGTTTTGTTTTGTTTTGTTTTGTTTTGTTTTTAATAGAGGATTTTTGGCTGTTTCCTTATGAAACATACATGAAATTCCCAGTTGTGTAAGATGTGAAGGCAAAGCTGTGCCATATGTTACTGTCCCTGAGAGGACATGTGGATGTGGTACTGAGCTGTCTCTGAAACAACTTTGATTGTTTGTTTGTTTGTTTGTTTGTTTAACTCCACCCCTGATGTGGGGCTTGAAGTCACCACCACAAGCCAAGAGTTACATGCTCTATCCACTGAGCCAGCCAGGCACTCCAGAACAACTTTAATACTTTAATACTTTAATACTTCTGCTTTTTTTTTTTTTTTTTTTTTTTACGTTTAGTTATTTATTTTGAGAAAGAGAGAGAGTGTGTGTGTGGGAGAGGGGCTGAGAAGAGGCAGAGAGACAGAGGGAAAGAATCCCAAGCAGACTCCATGCTGTCAGCACGGAGCCCCCCATGGGGCTGGAACCCACAAACCGTGAGATCATGACCTGAGCCCAAATCAAGAAGTGGAAGCTCAACTGACTGAGCCTCTCAGGCGCCCCTACAGCTTCTGCTTTCTAAAAAGTCTCCTTTTGTTTTATTTGTTTACTTTTTATTAGGAAAAATTTCAAACATTCATAAAAAGAGAAAGAATAGTGCAAAGATCCCCATATACCCACCATACCACTCACATTCAAGAATTGATAGTATTTGTCATATTTACTTTATCTTTTTTTTTTTTTGCTATATCATTTACAATGACAGACAGCAAGACAATTTGCCCCTAAATCCTTCAACATGCTTCTTCAAAAAATAACCATATACCACTATCACACCTGACAAAACTAGCAATAGTTCCCCGCTATTGTCTAAATATTCCATACATATTCAATCCTCTAATTTCCTTTTAGGTTCAAATCAGTATTCTATTAAAGACCATTAAAGTGCTTTTGTTTCTTCTGTCTCTTTTATTTATTTATTTTATTTTATTTTTATAGATTTCATTTCATTTTTTTATTTTTTATTTTATTTTATTTTTTTTTTTTCTTAAACATTACTCTTTTTTTTTTTTTTTCTTTTTTTTTTTTTATTTTTATTTTTGGGACCGAGAGAGACAGAGCATGAACGGGGGAGGGGCAGAGAGAGAGGGAGACACAGAATCGGAAACAGGCTCCAGGCTCCGAGCCATCAGCCCAGAGCCTGACGCAGGGCTCGAACTCACAGACCGCGAGATCGTGACCTGGCTGAAGTCGGACGCTTAACCGACTGCGCCACCCAGGCGCCCCTCATTTCATTTTTTTAATGTTTATTTATTTTTGAGAAAGAGAGAGAGAAAACATGTAAGCAGGGGAGGGGCAGAGAAAGAGGAGGAGTACAGAGGATCTGAACCAGGCTCTGTGCTGAGAGCAGAGAGTCCCATGCGGGGCTCGAACTCATGGACCATGAGATCATGACCTGAGCTGAAGTCAGAGGCTTAACTGACTGAGCCACCCGGGCACCCCTGCTTTGTCTTTTTTTAATTTAGAACAATCCCCCAACTGTTTCACCTCTTTTCCCTTTTTATTCCTTGTGGCATTTTCATTGAGTCATTGAAAAGACATGCCAGTTTGTATTGTAGAATGTTCCACATTATGCATTTGCTTGACTGTTTTTCTTCATAGTACCATTTAATATAACCCCTCTACCGTTTGTATGCCCGGTAAATTTGAGGTGTCATAGAAAGGTGTGATTCATTCCAGTTAAACCTTTTTGGCAAGAGAGTCAAGGAAGTCACAGGTGACACTGTACCTCCCGTTGCATCACATCAGGAGGCAGTGAACTCGTCCCTTAAAAGGAATCTCTTGAGAAGCAGAAACGTGTACCATTTCACGTTTGTCTTAAAAAATACCACTGGACCAGAACTGTGAATGTCATTTACCCTCTCAGATCCTCAGTTCTCTTATGAGAGATAACACCAATACTGACTCTCTAACTTCACAGGGTTATGGTAAGGACCACAGGAGAAAATAATGGTAACAGCACGAATAACTACCATTTATTGAGCAATCACTATGTCAAGCCCCATGCAAGAGTTTTCCATTTACTGTTCCGGTTAATCCTCATGCTAACCACAAGAGGTAGGCATTATTATTAGCATTTCTATTGTGCAGGTGAGGAGACTGAGCACAGAGAGTGAAGCGATTTGGCACAGGTCAAACCACTGTTACGAGGAGGAGGAGGAGGGACGCAAGCTCCACCCCCCCTGACCGCAGAGCCTGGGCAGGAAATCACCGTGAGTACTACACAGAAGTATCAACACAGAAATACCAGTCGTTGTGTTAGGAGACTGAGAGGATGTTTTCTGGTTTTGTTTTTTTCTTTTTCTTTTTTCAGACTTTCACTGATGTTATTCTGTCACTTTCATATCCACGAAATGAATAGGCATTTACAGGGGAAGATGTACAATATGGGTATAAAACAACAATCAGAATCATTTATTACTTACCTGCTCTGGTGGTACTGACAACAGAATAAAAGGAATCACATCAACAATAATAAAAAACTTTGCCTAGAGGGAAATAGACATATGAAGTAACACCATAAACAGATATTCTGTATTTTCTTTTTTACGATTCTACTCTTTTTGTCCCATTTTACTTGACATATGGCTCACTTCATAAGAATGTTTAAATATTGATTTCCAAATAGCTTCACTTACTTGGTCCTAAAACAATATTAACAGACCATGTAGCTTCCGGAAGGATCTGTTCTGCTGTTTCTGTAAAAAAAAAAAAAAGAAAAGAAAAAGAAAAAAAGAAAAGAAAAGAAATGTTTTGGTTTTCTCAGTGTTTTTGAATCAAGAGAGTTAGTTGGTCCCAAATATACCCAAACATACCCAAACATAATGACCATATGATTTCTTTTTTAAAGGCTATGATTAAGGCTACCTTTAAGAGGCACGGCCATCAGTGAGTCCTCTGAGTGAAACCTTTCACATGAGCATCTGTCCTCTCCAAGGTGTGAAATCACATTTGGCAAACAGCCTTCTAACCCCCAGAACGCTCAACACGAGACCCATCATGTTTTATGTCTGCACACAATAAAGATAGCTGTGTAGGGGCGCCTGGGTGGCTCAGTCGGTTGAGCGTCCGACTTCAGCTCAGGTCATGATCCCACAGTTCGTGAGATCGAGCCCCGCGTCGGGCTCTGTGCTGACAGCTCAGAGCCTGGAGCCTGCTTCGGATTCTGTGTCTCCCTCTCTCTCTGCCCCTCCCCTGCTCATGCTCTGTCTCTCTCTGTCTCAAAAATAAATAAAAACATTAAAAAAAATTTTTTTTTTAAAAAAAGATAGCTGTGTAAACTGAGTGTACTCCTCAAAACATCTTTGCCACTCAAGTCACTAGGAGGTTTTTCCCCTGCCTTTCCATTCTGCTTCAAATATCAGATATAACAAAATGTTTATGTTTTTTAAAGTTTGTTTATTTTTACTAATCTCTACACCCAACATGGGGCTCAAACCCACAACGCCGACATCAAGAGTCACACACTCCTCTGACTGAGCCAGTCAGGCACCCCAGAGATACAAAATGTTATTTGGTAGCTGCGATAATTCTCACCCTGGAAATATTTATTATATTTACATAAAAGCCAGTAAGATCTTTGAAATAGATTTAAAAATATATACATGAACCCAATGTGGGGGAGGGACACCAAAATTATAGCAAACAGTGGTAAGGTAACTATATCAAAAAATCAAAAAGGTATAATTGTCTTTTAACATACCTGGATGGTACTAAAAAGAAAAAGATGATTTCAGGGCGCCCGGGTGGCTCAGTCAGTTGAGCGTCCGACTTCGGCTCAGGTCATGATCTCACTGTTCATGAGTTTGAGCCCCGTGTCGGGCTCTGTGCTGACAGCTCAGAGCCTGGAGCCTGCTTCCGATTCTGTGTCTCCCTCTCTCTCTGCCCCTCCCCTGCTCATGCTCTGTCTCTCTCTGTCTCAGAAATAAATAAATATTTAAAAATTTTTAAAAAGAAAAAGATGATCTCTCAAAAATCTCACATAACCTATTTCCACTCCAAAGTTCCCAAAGATGATCTTTTGGGGGGGAAAATGTATGGATTGCTTACTATGTCTTAAGCGCTTTACTTGCATGATTCCATTTAATATCTGCAACAGCTCTTTAAGGTAGCTGCATTTATTATCACCTACTTACAGATGAGAAAATGTAGTCTTACAAAGAGGTAAGTAACTGTGAGCAGTTACACAGAAGTTAGGTGGCCGAGCCAGAATTTAAACTCAGGACTGACTCCAGAGCCCAACCTCCCCAGCTATCCCTAGATGACAAGAAATAATGACTGCAATTTTCCTCAGCTGAATTTCAAACCCTAAGAACGTGCAAACTCGTAACCGAGTAGAATGCTTTGCGCTGAACCTCGAACAATCCAACAAGAGAAACGGGATCGCAAAACGCAGCTTTCGAAGCGGGGACCCAGAGTCACATTTCCTCACCAGCAGCAGAAGATTCTCACCACTCCCCGGTGGGGGGAGGGTGGGGGGAAGGCTCTCCTCCCCACCCTCCTGAACAGCCTGTGGACATTCTTCTCAAAGACTCTCACAGCCGCTCTGGCATCCCTCCCCTTTCTGCCTCCCCTTCAAAGCTCTGGTGGTCAGTGCGTCTTCTTTCCCATCCTCTGGGGTTTCACCCAGCAGCCAATCAATAAATATTTGTTGAATGAATAAATGAATGAATGAGTGAATGAACAAACAGCTGTCAAACCAGTCACAGATGGAAAAGTACACAGAGGTGCATAAATAGTAAGCTGTTTGCCCAAAATAGCCTCAGCTTGACCAGAAGGTAAATCTCACCAAACTTCACCGTTCAGTTGGGGAACATTTATGTATTCTGTGTTAGATATATATTATTTACTTCCCATTTTGTACTTGGTTGCCTCACTGTTAGTCAACACTTCACATTCTGTGGGATTGGGTCCAGTCACCTAATCTTTGATCCTTGTTTTCTCAATTATAAAATGATGCTCTTAAGACATACCTCACGGGTTGTCCTAAGGATCAAACAAGGTCACATGGGGTGGGGCTCTGTGAACTGTACCGTGCTTTCTGGTGCTGTCATCATGGGGCATTTATTGGCCCCTGCTATTTATTGTGTTCATCTAGTCGGTGGGGGGACCTAAATGTGCTGTACGAGAAGGGTGGTGTTGTGGAAAGAATTCAGGGGTCCCTGATGCCCCCCACCAGAACAAAACAAACTATAGCCAGAGAAGGACTTTCATGAAGCCAGGCTCCCATGGGTGGACCTATGGAGCAAGGAAGGCCAGCAGCCACAACACACCCTCAGGGAATCCAAGAAAAGGCCCCTGGAAGCCCCCGGAAACCTTTGGAATCTCCTTGCTCTTCTTTATCTCCATCGCAGCCATTGCCACGCTTTGGCCAAGACTCTGTCTAGACTGACAGCCAACAGCCAGATAATAGAATTAAGCCATTCAGTCACCCTGGAGACAGTCATCACTTACAAAAGAGCTGGGCTTGAGCACGTGGCCAGGTGGGCACGTTCCAGTAACCATCAGGAGGCAGTGTCCCACCTCTCCCTCCTCATCCATCCTTTATGGGGGCAAAGAAGAGGAAAACAAAATTCAGGTGACTGGTCTCTGATCCATCCTAATTAGTCTCTTCCTCTTTGTTGATCTTTACCTGAGCAAGTGAGACAATCAGCATTCGCCTAGGAAGCTCTGCTCCTCTGACGCTGGGGGATCTCAGAGAATTAACGTAATGAGGCAGAAAGTGCGTCAGTGGAACAGGGCTTCTTTCGTGGGTCTTCTTTACTTCCCCCTACTCTCTCCTCCCCCTTTGCTCTTTGCTCCCTGTCACCACCCTCTCCTTCCATCTGTGTTAAGAGGAAACCGTTTGAAGTATCTGTGAAACAAACAAACCGACCCCCCCCCCCTTTTCTTCCTTCAAGGTTCTTTGCACTAATTTTTAAAACTGAAATTTTCACAGAAAATTATTTCGGTGGGTTCAGGAACATAAATTTTAATACTCAGCCCCCAAGCAAACATTTCAACCAAAGATCCCTTACCTTTTAAAAAAAAGTGCAAAGTAAATTTCTGTAGCAAAGAAAGACCTAGTATTTTCTTGGGCCTTCTTGCAAACAGAGGCCCCTTAGACAATATTTACATCTATGTGTGGGTGAGTTGAGACTGTGCTTGGGGCAGTTGGAATAAGAGAGGCATTGATAGATTCCAGTAAGGCTGGCGGATATTGAAGACTAAGGGTGGTGTAACTCGGGGAACGAGGACTGGGTTTGTGAAAAATGTCTAACATTTACTCAGCACTCGTGTGGACCAGGCACCGTGCTAAATGCTCCACAGATAACATCTTTTCATTTTACTTTCATAACCACCTGTCAAAGTAGACGCTAGCATTCCTGACTCACTGACAGACGAGGAAACGGAGACACTGAGAGGTAAGGCACCTCCCAGCTAATCAGTCATAGAGCCGGGAACCTAACACAGGCCTTGGACTCCAGACCCTGCCTCCTCCTGTGTGGTCTGTGGACCAGCAGCACCAGGCACGTGTGCTAATCTGCACCTTAGCAAGGGTGATGGGTGCATGCATTCTAGTCCTGCTCAGGATTTACCACTGATATTGCTGCCCCGAGCGCGCGTTCTCATTCTGAGCCTCCCGGGACCTGATGTTTACCTTCCTGAGGCTCAGTTGCTCATCAGTAAAATGAAGATGGGCTGAAGATCATCGCTGAGCATTCAAGGAACTTTACCAGCCGCTTTACAAAGGTCTCTAGAGGCTTTTTGAAGTTTGAGTAAACGACACTCCATAAGCGGTAGCAATAATTAAAAACTAATTTACAAAAAGTTCCTTTTGAATAATAATACTCAGTATGGGAAATTTGGGAAATGAAGAAAAGGTAAAGGAAACACAAAAATTCTCCTGTGAATCCACTATCCTGAGGTAACCCAAGAAACATTCAGTTGTGTTTCCTTTCCGTATTTTCTCTTCACATGTGTGTGTATGTATATACTTTTTTTTTTTTTCACCAAATAGGGATCATTCTATCTGTATGTATTTGCATGCTGAATTTTTTCTCTTCATATTTACATGGTGGGCCTGTTTAAAATACTTTAAACCAGCGAATACACAAGCTGCTTTCCAGGGATCAGTCTCTGGATCAGAAAGTTCTTTCCATCTAGTTTTGATTCCTTCCACTGGAACTTAAGAATTAAGATTAAAACTGCCCTGTGAAGCTGAAGCTTCACACTGTGCACTGTGCACTGTGCCCTGTGCACTGAAGCTGATTTCAGTGGTAGACCCATGTGTTGGAGAGAAAGCCTTGTTGGGGGGGTGAAGACAGATGAAGGAGAACGCCAGGGTTCAGTGGCTTTGGGGCCCTGCAGAGGACGCACATCCATGCTGGGACACAGAATAACAGGTGACATCCCAGCTGTGCAAACTCCTTCACAGTTGGAATTATCTGGTTTTGTTTTGCTTTTTTTTTTTTTTTAAGTCTCTGTACCCCGGTGCTCAGAACTATGCCTGGCACATAGTAGGTATCCAGTAAATCTGATGGATGAATGAATGGATCAATTAATGAGTTAACGAATGAATAAATGAATCAGCAGAGAAGATGGACGGCTGCCTAATGATATAAATCGAATACCTCCTTTCACTCCCACCTTGGCCCCAAACATGTCCTCTCTATGCTTCAGGTTCTACCATGAGATTATTTCTTTACAGCAGTCTTCAGAGGGTGTATTTTTTTTTTGCATTTATTTATTTATTTACTCATTCATTCATTCATTCAGAGAGGGGGGAAGGGGCAGAGAGAGGAAGAGAGAGAATCTCAAGCAGGCTTCGCTTTGCCAGCACAGAGCACAGAGCAGGGCTCAAACTCACAAACCGTGGGATCATGACCTGAGCTGGAATCAAGAGTCAAACGCTTAACAGACTGAGCCACCCAGGTGCCCCAGGGGATGTATTCGCTAAAACAAGCATCCCTGGGAGGACTACCTGTTTCATTTAACAGCCTTTGCAAATATGCTGACGCTGGGATTTTAGGAAAGAGTTTTCCTACAGTTTGCCAGTCAATAATATTCTAGGTAAATCAGCTGTCTGAGTTCTCTGTCCTTTCATATATTCAAATATCATGTCTTCATCAAGGCTCTTTTCTCAAGGAGATTTTGCCTTTACAAGCCCAAGGAATAGAGTGTAGAAGGGTCAATGGAATCTTCCCAGTGAAAGGTCTTTGGAGGTGACCTTGTTTCCCTTGGCAAGAATGGCTGGGAATGAGCATGATTCTCACCACCCAGAGACTTCTCTTGGAAGGACTAGTGAAGAGCTAAATCGGACAGGGCAGAGGGCACACCTGACCAGAAGGGGGCTCAGTAAACATGGGCTTGCTCCAGGTCATGTGTTTACAGAGAAATCTTTTCCCAGTCAGCTCTTCTGTTGGCAACCAAGAGGAAGCACTTCTCACCACCTTCACAGCTACCTTCCCAGTCAACTGTCCTCACCTCTCACCTGGATTCCTGCTGTGGCCTCCTAATTAGCCTCTCTGCTTCCACCTGTGACCTCTTAGCATTCTGCGTCTACAAATCATAAATCACATCAGGTCACTTCTCTGCTTCAAACCCTCCAATGGCTTTCCAGCTCTGATCAAAATCTGAATCAAAATAAATCCACCAGGTCCTATATGAGCTGACATTCCCAGTCACCTTTCTGATTTCATCCCATGTTACTTTTCCCCCCGCTTCCTCTACTCTGGCCACACTGGCCTCCTAGCTGTTCCTTAAATGTACCCAGCACACTTCTGCCTCAGGGCCTTTGCTCTTGCTGTTCTCTCTGCCAGAACATATCCACATGCTCCCACCTCCAGCCTCCCCGCCCTGCTCCCTGTCTAGCTGCTTGTCTTATTCCCTCTCTTCAGGTTTCTGCTTAAACATCACCTTGGCTTCCCTTGACTGCATCTAAATTAGTTATACCCTCTCCCTGCGAAAAAAAACCCCAAAACCCTTTCCCACTTTGTACCTTCTAGCCCTGCCTTAATCGTCTTCACAGCATCTCTCACCACAAGATGCTCTCTATATTTATTTATTTGTCTCCTTCCCAACCAGAATAAAAACTCCATAAGAACAAACATGCCTGTTTGGTTTCATTCACTGCTTGTTGTTGAGTGTCTAGAACACTGGCTGGATCCTAAATTTTGTTTTTTAGTGACTATTGAGTGAATCTTAAAGAACAGCAATGGTATAATTTATTTTTCTTTTTTACAGTTCCATTACTAGTTTTCCAATATAGTATCCCTCTCTATTATTTTTTATTACAGGGCTTTTCATTTCAAAGAAAAATCTAAACTCAGAATGACTAGGCAGTTGTAAATAGATTCTGAGGTGCAATAAAACATGTAATGATTTTTTTCATTTGCTCCACAAACAAGGCTGTGTAATTGCTGAGATCTGATTCTGCCTCGTGTGCCTCAAGTTTCTTGGCTTATTTTAAGGAGGGACAAATATCATAAGTGAGTATACCGGACAACATCTGGCATTGTTTTTTCAGGTTTCAACTGGACTTCGAGACAGGTTACAGGGTAGAAAGATTAAATGCCAGAGTTCAGAACATTCAAAGATTTGAGAGATGACTTTTCTCGACTTCAAAAAAGAATTGAAAATCCACTATTTCGTGTAAAACTCAACATAATAGATGTGCCGTGTTTCAGTTTAGCTGACTTTAAAAAAAAAAAAGTGTAACTTCGATGACAATGCAACAAGTTTGGTCTGACAGTTTCTTTTACATCTTTATACTTATTAACTGCATAACTCAATTTCATGAATGGCATGTGTCAGGCTACATGATCAAGAAGAAGGAGGGAAGGTATTTCATGACCTGCAAGTGTGTTGATGGTTATGCCTCTGGAATGACCCTTCATTACTTCAGTCAAGCCCCTACATCAGTATTTGTCAAACTTCACTAAGCAGAAAAGAAACACCTTGGTGGGGGGTGCCTGGATGGCTCAGTCGGTTGGCCCCTGACTTTTGATTTCAGCTCGGGTCTTGATCTCAGGGTCATGAGTGTAAGCCTTGTGTTGGGTTCCACACTGGACATGAAGCCTACTTAAAAAAAAAAAATCACCTGGAGAATCTTGTTAAAAGTCTGCAGATTTCCAGACCCCACCCCCAAAGATCCTAATTCATTACATTTGGGGAGAAGCTGAGAATGGCCTTGTAAAGCCACTCTGGAAGCAGGTGAGTTAGCCTCCTCCTGAGGGACATTGCTAGACTGTAAACCACCTGCAGGCAAGAACCATCCCCATTTAAAACCCACAAATGCTGCCATGACACAGCATCTCCTCAAAGACTGTGGCTTCAGACAGTTCTTAGAATGTTCTGGGAAGCAAGAAAGGAATCTCACCAGAAAGGAGGGCAGATAGGGGATTGAGGAGGAGCAAACACCCAAAGAAATTGCACTTTAAAAAAAATTTTTTTTTTAATGTTTATTTATTGTTAAGAGACAGAGCGTGAACAGGGTAGGGGGAGAGAGAGGGGGAGACACAGAATCGGAAGCACAGAGCCCGACACGGGGCTTGAACTCACAAACCGCCAAGACCATGACCTGAGCCGAAGTCGGACACTTAACCAGCTGAGCCACCCAGGTGCCCCCCAAAAGAAATTGCACTTTAAATAGAGACTGACTGGGAAGAACCCAACATTTCACAAACTCTCCTGTTTTTGATGATCAGCTTTAAGAGATCATTCTTTTTACTCTTGTCAAGATAAGTTTTAGGATGATAAATTCATAATGACACCTCCTTCTAAAATTTGAGAATATCTTGGACTATCCAATCAATTATAATGGCCCCTTTGGACCCATTATGGTTTCTTATTGCTCATTTCTGGTATTAGAACAGTGATAGGAAGGTGAGCATAACTCCTCCATCAGAGAAGTCTAGTGGCTGATTTTATAGGATCTGGGGAGCCCTGTAATGCCAACCTGTATACCCCGAGACACATCGTCTGTGAAAATTATTCTGTTAATAGCTGTGCTGGGGATCGTATAATGTTTATGTTGGCTCCCCCTCCCCCCCCCCATTAATCCCATCCTTCATTTTCACTACTTAAAAACCTCACAAATGCATTTTTTAAGGTTTACTTTTATTTATTTTGAGAGGGAGATAGAGAGCAAGGAGGAGAGGGGCAGAGCAATTGGGAGACAGAATCCTAAGCAGGGCTCGAACTCATGAACTGTGATATCGTGACCTGAGCCGAAGTCAGGAGATGGATGCTTAACCCACTGAGGCACCCAGGTGCCCTGAAAACACCCACAAATGAATTTTTGTGTGCATAGACACTCATTATTAAAAACAAACCAACCAACTAAACAGAAGCACATGAGTCAAAAGAGAAAGTTCCACACCCAAAGCAGCCACATTTCTGGGTCGGTGGATATCATTCCAGACCATTCTCTATGCATCCCAAAACATGTGCATGAGGGCAGGAAGGGGACTGGAGGTCCACTTTGCTTGCCAGAGCTCTTGCCAAACCATTCTACCTTCCTTCTCTCTCAAAGACCTAAATGACTTTGGAAGGTCTTGACAGCTCTCTCTACCCCTTGGCATCGCTCCATGCAGCCATCAACCAGCTGCCTTCTTGCTGCACTTTATTCATTGAGGATTTAATCTCCCCACTTACTGTCTTCCTCTCCATTTGACTCCTGTTCTCTTTCTTGCTACTGGCAGCATGCGCCTCAGGGGTCTTTCAGTACCCCGGCTCGTCAGTGACTTGTCACCCCTCCCCACCATCCACTCCCCTGCTTGCGGCTTTCAGCTGACAGCACTATCACTGCTCCGAAGGCTGATTCCAAACCCTCTGCTCTTGGACCAGTGTCTCACATCCTCTCCAACCTCCTCTCTCTCACACCATGATTCCTTTCCCTCTGCAACTTCTGTCTCCTGCCTAAATATACTAAGCCCTTCCCCTCTGCCAGGTCTTTGCACTTATTTTCCCCTCTGCCCAAGAGGAGGTCCTCTAACTGAGCTGGGTCATTCCCATCCTTCAGTGTCTCTTAATGTCACTTCTTCAGGGCGCCCCGGTGACTCAGTGGGTTAAGCGTCCGACTCTTGATTTCAGCTCCGGTCATGATCTCACAGTTCGTGAGATAGAGCCCCGCCTCAGGCTCTGCCCTGACAGCACAGAACCTGCTTGGGATTCTCTCTCTCTCTCTCTCTCTCTCTCTCTCTCTCTCTCTCTCTCTCTTTCTCCATTACATTGAAGATCTCCTGCCATTCCTTTCTGGCCTGCCAAGTTTCAGAAGAGAAACCAGTCACGAGTCTTATAGGTCTCCCTTTATATGTTAGAGCACGTTTATTCCTCGCTGCTTTCAGAATTTTCTCTTTATCCTTGTATTTTGCCAGTTTCACTGTGATATGTCATGCAGAAGATCGATTCAAGTTACGTCTGAAGGGCGTTCTCTGTGCCTCTTGGATTTCAATGCCTTTTTCCTTCCCCAGTTCAGGGAAGTTCTCAGCTATTATTTCTTCAAGTACACCTTCAGGACTCTCTCTCTCTCTCTCGCTCTCTCTCTCTCTCTCTCTCTCTCTCTCTGCTCCCGTTTACTCCATCTCTCTCATCCTCTGTCTCAAAATAAATAAATAAACATTTTTAAAAAATGTCACCTCTTCTGAGAAACCTCTTCCCCAATCACTCTTTCATCCCCCACTTTATTCTTTCATGGGGCTCATCACAATCTGAATTGTCTTGTTATGTATTTATTTATTGTCTACCATGGCCACTAGAAGGTTACCTTCTATGTGGAATCCCCAGCGTCTATTCCAGGGCCCATCACATAGACATTGCTAAACACATTTGCTGAATGAATGAAAGAAATGCGGCCACACCAGATATATTTAGTTGTGACATTTTTGTTTCCTACCACATACATACAGTTTAGAAATCTTTCTGTGTCAGAACATATAGACTAGCCACTCAGAAAAGAATATGACAGCATTGTGTCTACCATTGTGGTCCACTTAAACGCACCTGTCTTGTAGGACATTCGGGTTTCTATTCTTTTGCTTTTTACTCCTGAAAAGACTGAGACCAGAAACTTTCTTCCACGTGTACCTCTGTGCATACACACAAATATTTCTGCAGGTTGGATTACTTAAGGTAGAACTGCCAGGTCAGAGGCCAGGCACATTTAAAATCTTCGTAGGTATTGCCAAATTGCCTTCCAAAGAGAGCTTTGCCGCCCACATCATGCGAGTTCCTGCTTTTGCACATCTCCGCCAAAAACGTATGTGACCAACCTTCTAAATTTGCCAATTTGGTAAACAAAAATATATCTCATTTAATTTGTCTTTCCTTAGTTAACAATGAAACTGAGCGTTTCCATTTAGAGACCGCTTGTAATTTTTCAATGAGCGGCCCATTATTATCCTTTGTCTCTTTTTGTATCAGGATGTTTGTTTTTTCATTTATTGATTTATAGAATCTCCTTGCATATCATGGAAAATAAGCCTTTCATTACATGACTTTCAAATATTTTCTCCTTGTCTGTTATTGGTCTGCGAACTTTGACTCTCTGAGGAGACTCACAATACATAATTAAGGCTTTCTTCTGCTTCTTGTATCAATTTAGATTCTTTTCTCTCATGCTTGTGATTTTCCTCAAGCATCTGGCAATGCTTGACATTTTGTTTATATTTGTAGATGATGGCCTAGATTGGACAGGACGCTCCCTGTATCCCTGCCAGCCAGTGCATGTTCCGACAAGGTGAGTTCTTGCTCTAGTCATCGTGAGAGGGGCAGGAGGTAGCACATGCAGCCAGGTGGCCTTTTCTTTCCAATGTCTCCTAGACATGGAGCTCCCTGTTCCTCGTGGAAACAGAGCTTACCTGGGGCATTACCCAAGAAGCACTGGGTCCTGTACCTTCTCAGGTAGTTTCCCTCAGGGAACCTTGCTTTTTACAACCAGGTTCCGACAGGCTTTCCTGAGGGGAAAACCAGAGTCAGCCTCTGACAAGCAAAGCCTAGTTTTTCTGCCTTTTAATAAATGATCAAGTTGATCACCCACTGCTCAGTCCTTGCCCTGGCTCTTGCTGCCTTCTTTCCTTGGGGATTGTCCATGATTCTTTTGGGAAATTTCACTTTTGGGGAAGACACTTTGTTTGGGTTCTATAGGGTTGAGTCCTTCAGTTTTGTAGGATTTTGCAATTCATCTCATCTCAAGATTCCTCTCTGCTCTCATCTCTTGGTGGCACCCCATCCAGCTCCCAACACGGCACAAGGTTCATATGATTGTTACATGTCTTCCGCCACTTAAGTGGGATTTAGGTAGGGGTGAGATATAAACACATGTTTAGTCAGCAATCATGAACCAAAAGCCCCTAAAGGATGTTGTACTTTGCAAATTTAACTGTTTTTCCTTAAAGTGGAATACAGAATATTTAAAAGTACAATTACAGGGGCGCCTGGGTGACTCAGTCGGTTAACCATCCAACTTTGGTTCAGGTCATGATCTTGTGCTTGGTGAGTTCAGGCCTCACATGGGGTTCTCTGCCGTCACCACAGAGCCACTTTCGATCTTCTGTCCCCCTCTCTTCTGCCCCAACCCTGCGTGCTCTCTCTCTCTCAAAAAATAAACAAACATTAAAAAAAAAAAAAGTACATTGATAGCTGTTGGCTCTGTAGCTAAGGGGTTAGAGCACTGGTTTTGTAAAAGTACAGTTATGGTGGGGCACCTGAATGGCTCAGTCCATTAAGCTTCTGACTCTTGGTTTCGGCTCAGGTCATAATCTCACAGTTCATGAGATGGAGCCCCACGTGGGGCTCTGTGACGACAGCCCAGAGCCTGCTTGGGATTCTCTCTCCCTCCCTCTCTCTCAGCCCCTCCCCTGCTCATGCTCTCTCTCAAAATAAATAAGTAAACTTTTTTTTTAAGTACAATTTTAGAGAAAAATAACCACAACGAAGTTTTTCTAAGTTAAAAAAAAAAATCCACCTTCAGAATTAAAATGAAATTACGTAGTGGGAATTCCTTTTGGCCATTTCCGAAACAGATGTCCCACCCAAACCCTTATCTACATTATAGTCTTCCCTGCCTTAGGAAGGGAAAGGGAAAGCCCCTAAAGGTGAAGGGGTTTGAAAGCCCCTAAAGGTGAAGACACTCATGCTACCTGGATTAAAAATTACACTCCACAAATTGACACGGAACTCCCGAGGCATGATCTCCCTGAGGAGTAGAATGGCTGATAGAGAAAGAGTAGGCAGGCACCTCTGTACGACTCTACCAGATTCTTGGCTCCCTGAGAGGCAGGGACTCAATCACATTCATGTCTATGTCCTCAGAATCTGCATAGCGCCTGGCACCCAATAGGCACACAAAACGCCTCTCAAATCTGGCAGTTTAATTTATGCCCAAGTTGTAGATTTGTGAGCAAAATAAATGTTGTGATAAGCCCCTGTGTTTTACGGTCATTTTTATGCAGTAATAGGTAGCTAGCACAGACATATGGAGATTCCACCAGCTTAATGATCACCCAGTAGAAAGCAAAACTCACAGGGAAAAAGACAGGGAGGGGAGAGAGATTCCTGGCTCCAGAGGGAGGAATGTGGTGGGCTGGGCAGTCTGGGTCTGTGACAGCCAACCGGATGCATGAGGGTGCAAGGTGCAGGGGAAAGACTGGTAAGAGGAGGAAGTGCCCATTTTCGGCTCACAGACCCAAGGAAGCAGTAATCACTTCTCCTGAGCAGAGACATCTGCCTAGTCCTTTGTACCAGAATAACCAGTATTTATTAAGCTTTTTTGATGTGCTAGCCACTTGGTAGGCCTCCACATACCTGATCTCTAATCCTTCCAGCCACTCTAATAGTAGGAATGATTTTATCTTT
The DNA here is from genome assembly GCF_018350215.1 of Panthera leo. Classification (NCBI taxonomy): domain Eukaryota; kingdom Metazoa; phylum Chordata; class Mammalia; order Carnivora; family Felidae; genus Panthera; species Panthera leo. Next base: position 139,804,382 of record NC_056687.1, on the reverse strand, counting down.
TATTCTAGTTATGGGGAAATTGAGGCTGGGAGACTTTAAGCAAGCTGCCAGAGGTCCTGGAAGTTGGAAGTGGCAAAGCCAGGATTCAAATGGGATTCTGTTTAATAATGAAACCTCTCTTCATTGCTAACCAATGCCGGAACTCGATCCCACAGCCCCCTGGGATCATGACCTGAGCTGAAATCAAGAGTCGCTTAAATGACTGAACCACCCAGACTTCCCTCACAGAGTTCCTTTAAAAAAAAAAAAAAAAAAAAAAAAAAAAAGATTGCAAACTATCTCATTAGCTTTTTACATTGATTATGTGTTGAAATGATAATGTGGTTTATTTTTTTTTTCTTGATAATGTGGTTTAAAAATGTTATTAAGATGAAGCTCACCTCTTCCCTTTTACTTTTTTTTTAAATTTATTTTTATTTTATTTTTATTTTTTGAGAGACAGAGAGAGCAAGCTGGGGAGGGGCAGAGAGAGAGAGAGGGAGACACAGAATCTGAAGCAGGCTCCAGGCTCCAAGCTGTTAGCACAGAGCCTGATGCGGGGCTCAGACTCACACACTGTGAGATCATGACTTGAGCCGCAGTCGTACCGACCGAACCACCCAGGTGCCCCTTTTACTTTTTTAAAATTACGACTGCTAGAAATTTTATTATTACACATACGGTTTGCATTACATTTCCACTGGATAGTTCCGAGTTAGACCCTTAGTGTGAGAACATTAAGGGATTGCTGTTATTACTGAGACAGCTCAGCTTAGCATGTCCCATGTTTCTAAGTCTACCATTTTTTTCTCTTCCTTGGGCTGGATACTTTTTCTATATGACCTCGTTTAATCCACACAATAGCCATTCAGCAATGTCGTGATTGTCAAAAAAGACTTCTTTCCCATATTTGCTGATATTCTTTCTTCTAGTCAGTCTCCCCGCAATTAGTGGTAAAAGCGACCTGTGAAAAGGGTGCATGGGCTTGTCTACAAGAACAATAAGGAGGGTCACCTGGCTGACTCAGCAGGTGGAGCATGCAACTCTAAATCTTGTGGTGGTGAGTTTGAGCCCCATGTTGGGGGTAGAGTTTACTAAATAAATACATGACTAGAATAGAATAGAATAGAATAGAATTAGAATTAGAATACAATACAAGAGCAATAAGGAGGGGCATCTGGCGGGCTCAGTCAGTAGAGCATGTGACTCTTGATCTTGGGGTCATGAATCTGAGCCCCACATTGGGGGTAGAGTTTACTAAATTAACTAATTAATTGATTAATTAAAATATAAGAGCGATAAGGAAAGGGGAGCTGAGAAGACAGTTCCAGGCTTGAGAGGCAGGGAGTGGAGACCAGGGTGCTGGAAGGAAAGGAAAGTGTCTAGGTGCTGGGCCCTGAGGACAAAGTAAAGGAGACAAGGCCTCTTTGCAGGAGGAAGGCCTGGGTACCTTTCCCCTAGAGGTTATCCTGAAGAGGGTCGGGGTCAGGACCTCCCAGGCAGCACGTGGGCTCTGAGAGGGCTGATGCCCCGTGCAGACCTGGGTCCTTCCCGCAAATCCAGATGAGCCCCCGTGAAAAAGAGATGAAGCTAATGTCTGTTCGCATCAGGCTCCTGGCTGCTGCAAGAGTCCAGGTAATGGTCCGTGGGTTCCGGATGAGGGCTATGGTAGATATTAACATAAAACAGAGATGTTTACATAAAATTGTTCTTCCCAGAATCTGAGGTTGTAATGTTCAGGAAACCCTGAACGCCATCGTTCCTCCTACTTTGCAGTCTTACAAAATTGAATTCTTTTTGTTACGTGAGCATAGAGGACGTTCCTCGGTTTATATGTGCAAGATACTGATTCTAATTGTCTGTCACCGGGAGAACAAAGTGGACTTTTCTGGAATGAATCATGCTTTGCAGAGAGGAATCACATGCTTTCCTTGGGAAATATGCAACCTCACACTCAGTCCCAGAGGGACAAAGGATAATGGTTTCATGTTGTCTGGCTACTTACTCCCTAGTGGTTCCGAAACATGGGTTTTCCTTTGAAAGGAAAGATGCCTTGTCCTTTCTAAAAGGACATCACACGGCTCTCTGTGGCACGGTTCAGCCCTGGCATCCACCACAAAGACATTTGTGTGTCCTTTGGGGCTTTGTGCCAGGCGTGCAGACTGCCCAAACTTTCTGCCCATCTGCCGCGCGGAGGGCAAAGCCCCGGCTTCTGCCGGCCTAAGGCAACAGAACGCTGTTCACGAACAAAGACAGCCGTTGCGCCTGTCTCAAGCAGCCAGTGCGCTGCCTAGGCGTGCGCCTCGGGTCACCAAACGCCCTCTGACTGCCTGACTCCGGGCATTCCGGTACAGTAGAATGAGGTTAAACCAATGTGAGGTCTGACCAGCAGGACCTGGGGCCGATAAGGAGTGCCTTCTTTGCTGGGGTGGCCGGGACATGGTGGCAAATCCGTGGGCTGAGCCGTGGGGCCTTTGTAACAGTGCCTGAGGAAGCTACCTCCTCCCTGCACCTCTTTGATCCCACTGGCCCAAGGCTGACGATCCCCGTGGGCATCCCCAAGCTCCCTCCGCGGGCAGTTCATCTAAAAGTGACGAGAGTTGGCTCTGGTGAGACTTGCATTTCCAATCTTGGCTCTGTTAGTTACTACGCCACGTAGCCTCTGGCAAGTTGCTCAAACTTTCCTTTCTTTCTGCCCCCACAGAAGCCTACCCTCAGGGGAAGAGTCAGGGCAGTTAGGGCTTCGGAGAGGTACAGGGACAGGCCTGAGAAAGGGGAGGGCAGGCAGCTTTCTTGGTCCATTCAGGCTGCTATCACAGGATGCCATTTTTTTTCGGTGGCTTATACACAACAGAAACTTATTTTTCACAGTTTCTGGAGGCTGAAAAGCCTAAGATCAAGGTGCCTGAAGATTCAGTGTCTGGTGAGAGCCTGCTTTTGGCTCATAGATGGCTGGCTGTCTTCTCACTGTGGACTCACATGGCAGAAGGGGTGAAGAAGTTCTTTGGGGCTTTTTTTTTTTTTTTTAAACTGAGACATAAATGGTATATAACATTCTGTTACTTTTAGTTGTAGAGCATGATTTTTTTTTTTTTTTTTTTTTTTTAAGAGAGGAAGAATGCGAGTGGGAGAGAGGGGTAGAGGGGAGAGAGAAAATCTTAAGGAGGCTCCACGGTCAGTGCAGAGCCAAGCAAGGGGCTCTATCCCATGACCCTGGGATCAGGGCCTGAGCCAAAATCAAGAGTTGGACACTTAATCAACTGAGCCATGCAGGCGTCCCTGTAAAGATTTGATAAATATTGCAAAAGTGATTACCACAATCATTTTAGTTAACATCCATCACCATACATAGTAACAATTTTTTTTTCTTGTGGTGAGAACTTTTAAGTCTACTCTGTTAGCAACTCTTAAATATACAACACAGTATTGTTGACTATATTGTTAACCGTGCCGTACATTACGTGCCTAGGACTGATTTCTCTTATCCCTGGGCGTTTGTATCTATGTCCTCTTTTATACGGACACTGATCCCATTCATGAGGGCTTCATCCTCATGACCTAATGCCTCCAAAGGCCCCACCTCAAAATGTCATCACATTGGGCATGAGGTTTCAACATATAAATTTGGGGGGAAGGGGCACCAATATTTAGTCTGTGGCAGCAGCCAATAAAGGTGCATTAATATTATGTTTTTAATGTTTATTTATTTTTCAGAGAGCACGAGCAGGGGAGGTACAGAGAGACAGGGTGACTTAGGATCCAAAGCGGGCTCTGCACTGACAGCAGAGAGCCCAATGCAGGGCTCGAACCCACGAGCTGTGCACTCATGACCTGAGCCGAAGTCAGTGCTCCGCTGACTGAGCCACCCAGGTGCCCCTAAAGGTGCATTATTAAGCCAGCTACCACAGCGGGCGACTGAAGCTCCAACCTGCAGGGAAAGTCCAGAAAGCGGTATAGTGCACACAGCTCAAAATCATCCTGGCCAAGAGGTGGAGGGAGCTGCGTTATTTATAACCCACACATGTCAGGCACATGTTAAGAGCCTCCCAAGGGGGCAGTTGACTCTCAGTTGTCTCTGGCCCATCACGTCGACGGGCAAAGTAGATTTTCGCACCCAAAGGCTCACAAAGATACGAAGATACTGGCCTTTGGGAGCCAGTCTGGGGTGCACCAAAATGTTCAGGGGATATGGGCGGCGCAACGGCAGCGTTTGCTGCACCCTCTGAGCACCGTGTTTTATTCTGAAAAGTGAGTGTAATCACAGCTTTTATCTTGAAAGGATGGATGACATCAAATGTTGGGTCGCTAGTAGAGCGAGCATCCTGTAGCAGCACTTGTGAAATGTTGGCCGTTTTTATTGGGGCCACTCAGCTTAGCAGTTTTTGCCCTAGGATTCTGTTTACAGTTCCATCATTTCTTTTATTTCCTTTGGAGTCCCCGAGGCTTTGTACCTCAGCACAAATACGCAGGTCTAAAGGGAAGAACCTTGCACCTTGTTTTTATTTGTCCCCAGGTTTAAAGAGATCACTGCCACCTTGTTGAATTGAGATGCAGCAAGTCAAAAATCCAGGTAGTGACCAGCAAGCGGTGGCTTCCGCCTGCCGAGGGTTCGAGATGGGGGAGGTGCTGCTAACAGGCCAGTGGGAACAGCCCACATACTGGGAAATCAAAGGGTGGAAAAGCTTCCTTGCTCCCCAACAACAGACCGTGTCATTGGTTGGGCCTTAGAGAACCCACACAGGGGTTTGGCCAGGGAAAGGGGAGAAGCAGGGTAAAGGTGGGCTTTACTTTGCTCTGTGTATCACTATTGTCTGTCTTTCTTTCTCTTTCTTTCTTTCTTTCTTTCTTTCTTTCTTTCTTTCTTTCTTTCTTTCTTTCTTTCTTTTAAATGTTTCTTAATTTTGAGAGAGAGCAAGCAGGGGAGGGCCAGAGAGTGGGGGATAGAGGATCAGAAGTGGACTCTTCGCTGACAGCAGCTAGCCATATATGGGCTTGAACTCATGAACCATGAGATCATGACCAGAGGCGAAGTTGAACACTCAACTGACTGAGCCACCCAGGTGCCCCGGTATCACTAGTTTCTTCACAGCACAGTTACAAAACCTTGGCTTAAATATCAACTGTGTGTATTTTATATACATATATATATATGTGTGTGTGTGTGTGTGTGTGTGTATGTGTATACATATGTGTGTGTGTATATATATATATGTGTGTGTGTGTATATATATACACACACACACACATATATACACATATCGCATATATATGTATATATGTGTGTGTGTATATATATATGTGTGTATATATATACACATATATATATACACACATATATATATACACATATATACATACATATACATATACATATATACATACATATACATACATATATACATGTATATGTACATGTATATGTGTGTGTGTATATATATGTGTGTATGTGTATATATATACACACATACACATATATATACACACATGTATACGTACATATATACACACATATATATTTATTTATAATTTACATATATATAAATTTCACCATATAAAAGGGAACTCAACATGCCTTAAAATTTCACACACACAATTATTTATATATAATTATTTCTGCATCGGATTTTGTTTTTACTGTGCTATATTCTACCTTCTTTAGGGTGAACATGTATGACTTAAATAGTATAAAATAATAACTGTTTTTAAAACTACATCACAGCAGGCAGATCTAGAAATGTAACCAGACCTAAGAGAAGGCAGGTTGAGAGCAAATACGCTTTATTTCTTTTTTAATTTGCAAAGCAATGACCTAAAACACCCACTGACCACCCTTCTCAGGCTGCCTACTCATGTGTTTTTGTCAGGTACATGGTGGCCTGTCTTTTCTAGAAAAGGGCACTGAAAACATGATTGGGTCAGTGCACTTATTCCAAGCTGCTGTGAACCTGTGAGAAACTGAGCCTACATTCTGTTGGGTAATTAAAAAATTTTTTCTGGTAGTAAAATAGGTAATTTTAATAGTGAAACCAATCTGAAATTATGAAAATCAAATAAATAATGGAATGGAAATTATCCTTTCAAATATCCGAGCCATAAACATGTTATTCTTTAACTGTATATTTTATCATTTTTCTAGCACTCAAAATTAATAAAGTGACAGTGTGATAAATACTTGGAAGCTACACAAGAAATATATTTTTGTCCGTGTGTCTTTTTCCCCCCTCTTTTTGACAATTCACACTGGGGACAATAAAGATTAATCACATAAGGGAAAGGGAATGAGTGGAAACAAGTAAGTTCACAGTCACATAGCACAGTTTAACTATGCCTCCAGGATGGGTACTTACTTGTCATTACTCTCCCAGTTTCTTTTTTTAAAAAAAAAAAAAGTTTTTTAAATATTGATTGATTGAGAGAGAGAGAGAGAGACAGAGTGTGAGCGGGGGATGGGCAGAGAGAGAGGGAGACACACAGAATTCAAAGCAGGCTCCAGGCTCTGAGCTGTCAGCACAGAGCCCAATTCGGGGTTGGAACCCATGAACCTCGAGATCATGATATGAGCCGAAATCAGACGCTTAACCAACTGAGCCACCCAGGCACCCTCTCTCGGTTCCTTTTAATTCAAGTTTTATTCCGACAATCCAAAGAATCAGTCCATTAAAAATATTCAACTAAAGAAAAAGCAATTATTATTTTATTCCTCTCTCTTTTAAGTTTGTTTGAGAGAGAGAGAACACGCACACACACGTGAGGGAGGGGCAGAGATAGAGGGAGAGAGAGAATCTGAAGCAGGCCCTGCCATTGTCAGTGCAGAGCTGGACTCGGGGCTCGAACTCATAGACTGGGAGATCATGGCCTGAGCCGAAACCAAGAGTTGGACGCTTAACCGACTGAGCCACCCAGGTGCCACACAATTATCATTTTAAAAGCACAAAATATTGAAACAGATTTTCTAACAAAAACCTGTGCATTAGCCTGTATATCATTTCAGTTCTCTGCAGTTGAATATTCTAGATTCATTAGCTCTACTGTTTGTAAGAGTTTAACAACTGCTTGGTTTCCATAGTCAAAATGATCATATTCTATCCTTGATTCTCGTATCGCTCTCTCTTGCATTCAGCTTACAAAACTGATGAAAGAAGTAGCTAATATAATGGACAGAATCAGCATTCCAGAATTTGGGGACTTTGAAACCCATCACCCCAAAAAAACAACGAGCTCTTTGGGAAAAAATACCATAAATTATATATATGTATATATATATATGATACCATAAATTATATATATAATATACATATTAATGTATATTAATATATATATGTGTATATATCTATATATCTATATATCTATATCTATATCTATATATATATATATCCATCCTCCCTGGACTAAGTAGAGATTGAATGAATGGGTGACAAAAATAGCAACGGGCACCAAAAAATGATTTTATGAATTAGTTTTGCTAGACCTTAAAAACACCATATGCTATTATTAAATACAAAGAGAAAAATGGTAGTTTAACAGTGGAGAAACCTGGCAGACACTGCCTGAACCAGGTGATTAATGTGGACATCGTCAGTAATGGGACAAATTGATATGATGCATCTGGAAGGACAGCATCACTCGTGGGCTATTCCTGCCAGAAATGCATAACCTGAATCACGAGGAAACATCAGATCCAAACTGAGAGACAGTCTAAAAAACAGCAGGCCTATACTCTTCGAAAATGGCAATGTCAGGAAAGACCAAAAAGAAAAAAAAAAAAAAAAAAGAAAGAAAAGAAAAAGGAAAAGAAATTTAAAGGTTGAAAGACGGTTCCAGATTAAAGGAGAATAAAGAGACTTAACAACTAAATGCATCGTACAATCCTAGATCTTCAATTGAGAGGAAAATTGCTGTAAATGACATTGTTGGCAAATTGGCAAAAATTGAATGTGGACTGTAGCTTAGATAATAGTATTGCATTAATGTTAAATTTCCTCAATTTGATAATTTTACCAGAGTTATGTAAGATGTCTTTGTTCTGAGGGGACACATGCTGAGATATTTGGTTGGCATAAATGGTTCAGAAAAAGAAGTATATAGATGTATTTAAATACAGATTTCCATAAGCCTTAGTGCAATTTTTAAGAATTGAGGTAAAATTCACGTAACATAAAATTAACCATTTAAAAGTGTACAATGCAGTGACATGTAATACATTCACAATGTTGTGCAACTCCTACCTCCATCTAGCTCCAAAACATGTTCATCATCTCAAAAGAAAACCTCATACCCATTAAGCATTACATCTCATTTCCATTCTCCCCTGAGTCCCTGGCAAGTACCAATTTTCTTTCTGTATCTACAGATTTACCTATTGTGAATATTTCATGTAAATGGAATCATATGCCATGTGACTTAAAAAAAATTTTTTTAAGAGAGAGAGAGCGAGCATGGGGGAGGGGCAGAGAGAGAGATGGGGACAGAAGATCCAAGAGGGGCTCTGTGCTGACAGAAGACAGCCCGACACGGGGCTCGAACTCACAAATTGTGAGATCATGACCAGAGCTAAAGTCAGACACTTAACTGACTGAGCTCCCAGGCACCCCTTAAAAAAATTAAAAAAAAATTTTTTTTAATATTTATTTATATTTGAGAGAGACAGAGCGTGAGTGGGGGAGGGGCAGAGAGAGAGGGAAACAGAATCTGAAGCAGTCTCCAGGCTCTGAGCTGTGAGCACAGAGCCTGATGAGGGGCTCAAATCCATGAACCATGAGATCAGGATCTGAGCTGAAGTCAGATGCTCAACCAGGGAGCCACCCAGGCACCCCTACCACGTGCTCTTTTATGTTTGGCTTCTTTTACTTAGCATAGTGTTTTTGAAGTTCATCCACATTGTAGCACGTATCAAAACTTCGTTTCATTTTATGTCTGAATAATATTCCAGTATATGTATATACCACACTTTGCTTATCCACGTACCCATTGATGGATGTTTGGGTTGTTTCCCCCTTTTGGCTCTAGTGAATTCTTCAGTTCTTCTGGGCACGTACCTAGGAGTGGAATTGCTAGGTCATATGGTAAATTCACGTCTAACTTTTTAAGAAACTGCCAAATTGTTTTTCAGAGTGTCTGCATCATTTTACTGTTTATATTGTTCTTAGAACTCTTCTCACAGTTTGAAACTATTTCAAAGGAAAAAGCTTAAAAAAAAAAAAGTGTGTGTGTGTGTGTGTGTGTGTGTGTGTGTGTGTGTGTAGCCAGGCAGAAGGGAAAGGACACATAAAATCACAAAAGTGGGGGAGTGGTGACAGATTCATCCAACCAGGCAGATCTGCCTGTGGACTGGTTCAGGTGATAGGCAGGAGCTACTTGAGGGGAGATGCCAGTGTGGAAATTTCTTTAAGGGATGACACAGTTTAAAAGTGCATCCAAAGCACTTCCATGGCCAGAAACCCAGCCATAGGCAGGTGGAGAAAACCACAGTGTGCCCAGACTTTCTCTCCTCCTTTGGGGCGTCATTAGCAGCTCTATGTGGGCACAATGGCTTTGAATGCATGAGTGAGCATGCTCTTGGAACCTGGCTTTTGTAAATGGTCATCCATGGGAAACCCTTACAGAAATGTGCCTGACTACCATGCTACTGGGACCCTCATAAGTAAAAAGAGGATATGGCCCATCTCATATGACTGTTCTGATGGTGAAAGAACACAAATGTGGCAAAAGTCTACCAAAGACTGTAAAGCACAGACAGACCTTGAGGATCATAACTAAGGCCTCTAAATTCAGTTCACATCAGCCTTGTTGGTTACTCCCGCTGCTCAGAGCTGGCTCCCCAACCGGCCACTCAGGGGCCCCCTGGGAGACTGTGAGAAATGCAGACTGTCCAGCTCAAGCACTGGCTGGACCAGAGTCTTGCATTTCAACAAGATCCCCAGGTATATGGCATGCCCATTAAAGTGTGTGTGTGTGTGTGTGTGTGTGTGTGTGTGTGTGTGTGTGTGTGTGTGTTTATTTTGAGCCAGAGATACAGACAGAGGATGTGTGTGCATGCATGCACAGGGGAAGGGCAGAGAGAGGGAGAGAGAATCCCAAGCGGACCCCACGCTGTCTGCGCAGAGCCCGACGCAGCAGTGAGATGATGACCCGAGCTGAAACCAAGAGTTGGATGCTTAATCCACTGAGCCACCTTGGCGTGCCTGGCATGACCATTAAAATTTAAGAAGAGCTGCTTTAATGCACTCTCCCAAACTTTTCTAATTTTTTAAAAATGTTTTTAATGTTTATTTATTTTTAAGAGAGACAGAGAGACGGAGCGTGAGTGGGGGAGGGGCAGAGAGAGAGGGAGACAGAGAATCCGAAGCAGGTTCCAGGCTCTGAGCTGTCAGCACAGAGCCCGACATGGGGCTTGAACTCACAAACCATGGGATCATGACCTGAGCTGAAGTTGGATGCTTAACCAACTGAGCCACCCAGGTGCCCCTAAACTTTTCTAATTTGAACAACCATCTGTGGCTGGTTATTAAAGAATCCACTTTCCCATGCCCCCCACAGTAAAGATTAATTCAGTGAGTCTAGGGAGAGACCCTGGAATGTGAATTTTTAACAAGCCTCCAGGTGAGTCTCCTGGTCAGATAACTGTAGAATGCAATACTTTAAAGGCATAGTTTTACAGACAAAGGGGGAACTGGATCCGCTGGAGAGAGACAGAGATTGTAAGCATCTTTTAGGAGGATTGAGTATTAGCTCAAGGAATTCCGAAATGCCTGGGGGCTTCAGAAAGGACTATCAGCCTCAGGGTCTGACACTTTCTCTAAAGCGAAGCTAAAGCTTCCCTGAGACTCTGCCGCCTGCTGAACACAATGTTCTTCTACTTTAATCCTAATGCTAGAAAGGACCATACTAATCTCTATGGCTGGGGAAAGGAAACTGAGGCTCTGAGAGGGTAAATAGTGGCCCAGTGTCCCTCAGCTAGGAACTAGTTTTAGGACTGGAATTCAGGCCAGTTTCTTTCGGCCTGCCATGATGCCACGCGGCCTGGACCCTTCATGTATACACCTAATCCAGCCTGAGCCTGCCGAGACCTCTCCCACCTGGCTTCCTTCCACCCTTCCTTCTCTTCTGCCTCTGCCACTGGGGACGTGGAAGCAGAGAACATTCCTGCTCTTCTGGGCTGGAGGGCTTGGTCTGGCTCCCTGTCCCGGCTATCTCCCTTTGCTGAACTTGAGTTTCCTTCACTGCAAAATGGGAATGATTTTAGGGCAGTCTTAAAGGAAAGGATGTTCTGTGAGGATTAAAGAAAAAACTGTGAGGGTTAAAATATAAAGCACAATAAATTTCCTGGCACACAGTACGTGCTCACTTGATGGTAGCTATTTCTGTTATTATTTTATTGTAGGGGCAGAAGTAAAAAAAAAAAGTTTAAAGATGAGAACTAAGCAGCTATTAGCCTGTGGTACCGACTTGTTTAGAGTAGGCGTCATCCCTCAAAGAGAAACTTGCCCGTAATTTTGATATGTCTGTCGTCAGGCAGTTTTGGTTTGCAAGATGTATTCGTTTCCTGTAGCTTCTGTTACAAATTGCCACAAACCTGGTGACTTAAAACAACAGGAATTAATTGACTCACAGCTCTAGAAGCCCGAAGTCCACAACTGAAGTGGGGGCGGGCCTGTGCTCCCCGCAGAGGCTCTAGGGGAACATCCTTCCTTGACTCTTCCAGCTTCTGGTGGCTCTTGACGCAAGGCCGCATAATTGCAATCTCTGCCACCATCCTCCTCCTCCTATGCCTTCCTCCTCATGTCTTTCTGTGTCTTCTCCTTTTCTGTCTCTTAGAAGGATGCTTGTCATTGGATGTAGCCCCCCCCCCCCCAGATAATCTAAGATGATATCATCTTAAGATCCTTAACTACATCTGCAAAGACCCTTTTCCAAATGAGGTCCTATTCACAGGTTCCAGGGGTCAAGATGTGCCCATGTCTTCTTCCGGAGCCACAGTTCAGCTCACTACGCAAGGCATAGAGTGTCTCTCATTTCTTCTGTCCCGGGAGAAAAGTCCTTTGTGGTAAGGAGACATGTGGACAGGAAAGGGAACCAGAGGACAGGTCAGCTCCATGGTTCTCGTTCAAGGTGCCCCTGCTTTTCATGGTCTCCCTTCTCCCAACTTCACGCCCTCACGATCCCATTACCATGGCCTGGGTCCTTCCAGGTTTCCCAATCAAATTTCCAAGTAATGAAAGGTTGTCGGCCAGTCTGGGCGTAGGCTGATCTCAGGTTAGGTGTCTTTCTCCGGTTCAGTCACTGGAGATCTTGAGGCGGTGGGGAAGGGGCACAGCACAGCCACATGAGTCAGAACACAGCCTCCCACGTCTACTCCTTCGGTCCTCTCCGGTGGATCTAGTGGAGCAACAGCTTCTCTTAGAAGGAGGATATGTGAGCAGACATCTCTTGTGCGAGCCCTTGGAGAAGAATGTGGTGGAATCTCAGGTTCCATGCTGTACCTGAGATTCTGCTCCCTTTATCGAAGTGTCATGCTCCTTTTTATAAGGCGGCCACATTTCTGGGGAGACGTACAGCAGGAATCCTGGGGTTGTGTTATAAGGGAGGCTCTGGTAATGATATAATCATAATAGCAGTCCCATTCATGGGGCACTTGCATTTCTCATTAATCTTTGTAACAACGAGGCAAGGAGTCCTTAGCTCTGCCAGCCTGCCATGGAGGAGGAAATCAAGGCTGATAGCAGCTAAATTACTCGCCCAAGGTCACCTGGCTTCTAAGTACAGCACCAGAATGAGTCCACAGCCTTCTTCACTGCAATTTCTCCGTAATGGCTGTTTTCATTAATGCCACACATTAGTCACTCCCTTTGGAAATCAGGTTGGAATTAATTTAAAGCCAAGGACACCATCTTAGAAAAGAGAGCAGCTCTCATTTGGAATGAGAATAAATGTAAGGAAGGAGAGATGGATGTGTGAATGTAAGTGCTGGGGAATGTTGCCCACTCCAGCAAAAATATCTCATATTCATTCAATCATTTTTTTTCTCTCTTCGGGTATTATCACTGAGGGCTTGTTGCCTATACAACACATGAAGGACATTCATTAATGTTATTTATCTTCCCCAACTGAGGATTAACTGTGGGGGGCTCCAGCAGGGAGTGGAAAAGACCCCCAGGGAGTTATGGGATCCCTGTAAATAACGGGAAATGCAATTACACAGCTTCAGAGCCAGGAAGGGGAAGGAGAATCCCTGCGCTAGGGGAGCAGTGAACCACCAACCTCCTTTTCCCCAGGAGATGAGAAAGTGATGAGCTGGCTACCAGGAACTGGGGCTGAAGGAGCCGCTTTGAGTTTTTACAGAAGAGCCTGCCTTCCGCTCATTCCCGTTTCCCAGGTTTGGCTCAACACCATGATTCACGGCACCCGGGCCTTCCAGAAACGGCCGCTCTGGGAACCTTCTCTTTTCCCAGTTCACCATAGACACTCTTCCTTTTCAAGGAAAAAAATCAATTTTGAAAATAACGAGATAATCTTTAAATGAAGTGTATTTCCAGTGGGCAACCCCGGCTCCATCCAGAAGGCTCAGGACCATGCAGCCTGGCTTCTGTATCGTTATCTTCTTTGGGTCTGCACTATTTTTTTTTTCTTCTTCTTTCTTTCTTCCTTTTTTTTTTTTTTTTTTTGCATGCTTCAAATGCACCTTTGCGGAAGGAGATTCTAACTCCACCCGCCCAACTCTGGGACGTCATTAAGACCTCCATGGGCCTGCTGGGCGCTGTTGGCTGGGTGTGCTAAAAATAACCGGGTAGGTTAAAAAAAAAAATGTTGAAGCAGATTTAGGGGCTCTTGTGGAAAATGAAACGCAGAAGCTGGGCCCTGGGTGGTTCTATTTAAAGATGATCACCATCTCATCCCTTCCCGTGGATTTCCATGTGGAGACTTTATTCCCCTACTGAGCCAGCTGAGGGCGGGGGTGGGGTCTCATCTGGATCAGGACCCACTCCTCCCCCGACCCCCTGCGCCCGCGGCTGCAGCAGCTGCCCGGAAAGAAAGGAGCTCGCGGGTCCGACCCGCAGCTCGGTTCTTTAGCACCACGATTGTCCCTTTGAATTGAGGAAAGCGAAAATAAAGTTTTCAAGGCCAATTTCACAATTTTATCTTCTGTGAAAAGCAAAATCAACGAGGCTATGAAAACTTACAAGCAGTTAAAACACTTTTATGTCCTCCTCCCCTTAGAGAGGGAGAGAGGAAATCAGACTGCTTTGTTCAAAGCAACGGCCAACATAAGCCTTTTCTTCTTTCTTTCTTTTCCTTTTTTTTTTTTTTTTTTTTAACACATCTGGTCTCAATCTTTATACACCAGTGGACAAAAGCAATTAGACAGCTCTGCTTTCCATGTCATAATAATGAAAGTCATATATTTTCCATGGCTGTCTCATTTGGTTACCCAGCTCTGCAGAAAGAGCTTAAATGGAATTTAAAATGCAGGTCTTTGCTTGACAGTACCATTAGTGACCTGAGGGATAAGTGCTTCAGCTCTTCCAGAACCAGGAGAAGAGAAGGGGTAGGTATTACAGGTGTGTGTTAATAGACGCCCCCACCCCCCCCCCCCCCCCCCCAGTCTTTCTAACACGCCCTGGGTGGGGTGGGGACACACGATTAGAACTGGCTCAGATACAGCAAGTTCTATTGACCAGTCTGGTAAAGTTGCTTTCATGTAAACGATGAAGCTCTTTCTCCCTGTGGTGGTCAGAATTCTTTTGGTCACAAGGGACAGAACTCAACACAACCCAGCCCAAGCAAAAAGGAGAACTGGTTCCTGTAAGTGGGAAATGTGCTGGGGGGGTGGGGGTGAATCAGGTCACACGACAGATTCCAAAGCTTCAAACAATTCCATCCTCTTGTCCTCTCCTTCTCCCTCTCCCAAGATTGACAACCCCAGGGAAAGTGTTGCCTTAATAACTAATAGTTGCAGCAATAATTTAGAAGTGAATTCTCACTGAGTAAGGTGCTCATCCTCAAACTGATTATGGCTTGAGTCACTGGTCCACCTGAAGACGTGAGTGGGGTCAGCTCCACGAAACACAGGACTCAGATTAGGTCACGATTGGCTCCACAAAAGAAAATTGCGTTTTAGCTTCAGAAAAAGGGGCAATGGATGGAGAAAGAGGTAGTTAGCCCATATGGGACCTTTGTGAGTTGGACACAGGCATCCCCTCCTGGCTGATGCAGCCTTGTGTGCCCACTGCTTGGGGAGTGGATGGCACCTACCTTCCAGCCTCTGTGGGGCAAAAGTAGCCCCACACTCAAGACACACGGTTGAGCGAGTGGAGCTAAAGTTGGATATTAGCCCGCTCTCCCCCTTGGCAGGATGCTCTTATGCAGTGTGACACCTGAACAACTGTATGTAAGTGGCACTGGTGGTGGGCGAAACCGGCAGATGTCCCGGACATCCACCCCGAATCATCTTAAAAGAGACCCATCGTCCCAAGTTTTCTTGCCTGATATGCTTAAGCTAAGGCTTCCGCACAAGCGCATATGCATTAGCTGTTTTACAAGTTAACGTTTGTTCACATGATTTGTGTGATGTTTCCTCGTAGAGGGTGTGCGGGAGTGGAAGAGTCCAGACGTGGTTTGATGACCAGCTCTGTCCTTTACCATCTGGGCAGACTTACTCTAGTCCTGACGCTTTTTTGGGGGTCTCAGCTTCCTCATGTGTAGGACAAGAGGACCCTCCCCAGTGGCCTGCCCTCCCACCAGAAGTCTAGACTGGGAAGACACTCTGGTGTCTGGGGGGATCTTTGCTTTCCTCCCAGTCTTCCACTGCCTTTGTCAACAACTACAGTTCTTCCTTGCCCCTCCCCTCAGCAGGTCTCCTCGGCTGTGTGAAATTGGTGGTTTTACTGCCTCGTCAGAGCCATCACCTCCGGGGTATGCTCAGATTGTAATTTCCTTCCCCTGCAGCACTGGTGACCCACAAACCCCTTCTATGCCTGTTAGGCAAATTAGCACCCACTCACTGACCTGAGCCCCTGCAGAAGCCGGCTGGAAGAACCAAAAGCAAAGCCCAGCAGTGGGACTTATATCCCAAGGGGTGGGTTGCTCACAGCTTGAGCGGAAGGAGGACCACTAAACGGAGGTATCTATAGGGGAGAAACGACCCTGGATTGTAAATCCTACCTGGGGGTACTGAGAACTGACTGGTGTGCGTAGAGTCTTTCTCATGCCTATTTGCATTTGCCAACAGCAAATTCTGGTGCCCAGCACAGAACCCCATGCATACCTTGATACCTCTGTTATCGAAGAGAAACCAAACGTCCTTTTAGGTCCTTGTGCCTGGTACCAACCCCCCCCCCCCCCCCCCCCCCCCCGCCCAGGCCGAGGAAAGCTAGGGCAGAGTGACCAAGGTTAGCCTTTGCCACAGCTGCTGGGAGGGGGGAGGGGGTTGGCAACGTCCTTTGGGATGAGTTGGTCTGCTTCTATTTTGCGACTCAGAGGCAAATTGGTCTTCCAAGGCATATAGATTAGGCTCGTTGGTCTGTGTGGGGTTAGGCAATGCCAATGGATGCCACTGGGTGCCAGTAGTGAAGTATTTTGGGGCCCAAACTACCAGGCACACACAAAAGGAATGCTTTCTGGTAATATCTCCTCTATCATTCAAAGCCTTCCAGAGTCCAGAGCATACACAGGAAACATAATAATCATGATGTCTATATTCACGGAGCACCATTCAGTCCTCGAAGCAGGATAGTCTAGCAGTTAAGAGCTTGAAGTACTGGACCCAAATCTTCAGCCCTTTAATAACTAAGGAAGCTTCAGTAAATCGCTTAACCTCCTGGAGCCTCGGTTTGCTTATCTGTAAAATGCAAGATAATAATGTCCTCTACCTTCACAAGTTTGGGGAGAGTTCATTGTAATAATAGACGTTAAGCTCTTAGCACATGGTCAGACATAGAATAAACATGTTGAAGACATGTTGTGACTGCTATTATTATCCATGAACTCATTGACTATAAGAACAACCCTTTGTGAAGTTGATGAGGCTGAGATATTTTCTTCTTTTCTAGATGAGGAAAGTGAGGGCACCTGGGTAGCTCAGTTGGTTAAGCATCCGACTCTTGATTTAGGCTCAGGTCATGATCTCATGGTCCATGGGATTAAGCCACACGTCAGGCTCTGTGCTGCCAGCATGGAGCCTGCTTGGGATTCTCCATACAGAGATGTCTCCATACAGGATGTCTCCCTCTCTCCTTGCCTCTCCCCTGCTCTCTCTCCTTCACTCTCTCTCAAAATATATAAATCTAAAAAAAAAAAAAATAGTGGTAGGGGCACCTGGGTGGCTCAGTCGGTTAAGCACCTGACTTCTGCTCAGGTCATGACCTCACAGGTTGAAGCCCTGCATCAGGCCCTCTGCTGTCAGCCCAGAGCCTGTTTCAGATCCTCTGTAACCCCTCTCTCTGCCCCTCCCCTGCTCTCTCTCTCTCTCTCTCTCTCTTTAAAAAATAAACATAAAATTAAAAAAAATAGTGGGATGGGGCGCCTGGGTGACTCAGTTGGTTAAGCATCCAACCTTGGCTCAGGTCATGATCTCACAGTTGGTGGGTTCGAGCCCCGCGTCGGGCTCTGTGCTGACAGCTCAGAGCCTGGAGCCTGCTTTGGATTCTGTGTCTCCCTCTCGCTCTGCCCCTACCCCAACTCATGCTCTGTTTCTCTCTGTCTCAAAAATAAATACACATAAAAAAATTTTTTTTAAAGAATTAAAAGAATAGTGGTATAAATGAAGAGAGTGAGACCAGAAAGTAAAAAAACAAACATGGGGGCAGGGGAGACAAGGGGGGGAGAGAAAGAGGAGATGTTCATAGGATGGGGAAACAAGGTGACACTTGTAAGAGGCATCGAAACGGACAGAGGCTCACTCTTGCCACAGCAGCTTTGAGTTTCCTTTGTGTGTGCAGGAGGGGCTGTGACCTGCAAGTAACTGGCACCAAGACAAGGCCATTTAAAGGGGACCCATTGGGGCGCCTGGGTGGTGCAGTCGGTTAAGCGTCCGACTTCAGCCAGGTCACGATCTCGCGGTCCGTGAGTTCGAGCCCCGCGTCAGGCTCTGGGCTGATGGCTCGGAGCCTGGAGCCTGTTTCCGATTCTGTGTCTCCCTCTCTCTCTGCCCCTCCCCCGTTCATGCTCTGTCTCTCTCTGTCCCAAAAATATATAAAAAAAAAAACGTTAAAGGGGACCCATTTACGGAAGGGATGGGAACATTACAGGAAATAAAGAGGAAAATACTTGATTAGCATCTTATCCTGAAAAAAAAGAAGACACCGAAATTATGACAATAAGTTTATCCCTCTAATGAAATTTAAATTATGGCTTCAGCCATGTGCTAATTCTGAGAATAACAACAACAAAAATCTAAACTTTTTTTTTCTGATAAAACCTTACGGTATTCTCTACTTCAGTTTTGACTTTCACATCACTTTCATAAAGAGGGTTACAAAATATTTGATGACTTCATCCAATTAAAAAAATTATTTTAATGTTCATTTATTTTTGAGAGAGAGAGAGAGAGAGAGAGAGACAGAGCACGAGTAGGGGAGGGGAAGAGAGAGAGGGAGACACAGAATCCGAAGCAGGCTCCAAGCTCTGAGCTGTCAGCACAGAGCCTGACAGGGGGCTCGAACCCACGAACCTAAGATCATGACCCGAGCCGCAGTCAGATGCTTAAGCAACTGAGCCACCCAGGTGCCCCCATCCAATCTTTTTAAGGTCTTTTCTAAATCCTCGCTATTCACATTGTCTCGCCCTTCTCTGTTTTTGGTGGCTGCTAAGTGGCCTCACTCAAGGCTTTGAGCAGTCCTGCTAAGTTATTTTCACAGACTTCAGGAAACCCTGCAGCTCTGTAAGATTTGCAGTTTCACCTTATGAACTTATTTGCATTGAATTTGCATTATAATTTTGGATGTTGCTGCAAACCACAAAGGTGTTGATGGGTAGGGATGTCTGCTAGTGTGAAACAGGGAGAGACTTTATTTGAGTGTAGACAGTGTTATGGTCCATTAGCACGTGGGTTTCATGTTATGACAACTTTGCTTCATAAGCAAGTCATAACTGTAGGCATTTGGGTAACAAATACTCAGATAAAAACCATCCTCTGTTAGGAATGAAGCATGCAGTTTGGATAAACACAAGGCTCCGTGGCCAAAAACATGGCTAAAAACCTCTTTATGTAGGCCGTTGTAGCAGGATGAGAGAGAGTAAGAAAATAAGGACGGTAACAGATTATATAGAACACATTGAACAAGATAGAAAACCACTGGTCCATTCTGATATTCATAAAGAAATGACTCAATTGAAAGTCTGATGAGGGATGAAATATTTACATAGTTTCAATGGTTTCCGCACAATACTTACGAGAGGGAAAAGAGTCACTGTCACTGTTGATGAGGAAGCTGGCAGACACCTTTCTAGTCAAGGGACCCACATGAACATCACCAGGACTGGGGCAAACGGAAACCGTGCACCATGCAGTTAGATGCAGTGGGCAGAACCCAGCATCCCTTCTGCAGTATTCCTGACCAAGATGCGCTCTTCCTACCTGACTGTAATCAAGAGGAGATAATCAAGTCAAAACAAAATCGAGGGACACTCCACACTCCGGTCTGGACCGTAGTCCTCAAAAATGTCAAAGGCATAAAAACCAAGGAAAGAATGAGAAGTTGCTCGGACGGAAGTCGCCCAAAGAGACACCACAACTGACGCACGCGTGATTCTGGACATTTGCCACGAAAATGGTGTTACGGGGATAGTTGGCAAACCTTGAGTGGGGCTTGGGGATTAGATGGTAGCCAGGGATCAATGTTAATTTCCTAACTTTTCAAAGTGTACTCTGTATGTAGGAGGATGTCCCTGTTTGGGGGGGAAGTAAATACTCAAATTTTTAGGGCATCATGTCTGCAGTTTACTCTCAAATGGTTCAGGAACAAAGGTGCTGTTTGTACTGTATTTGTACCTTTTCTGTAAGGTTGAGATTGCTATTGAAAAGCGCAAAGAAGGAGGTTGTTTTTGCGGAGCGGTCGGCAAATTTCCCCCATCCCTCCAGGGATGGAGTCGAAGGGCAGTACCAAGATGTGGCACACACTGAGCTGTGCTCTGGGAAGCTGCCGTCAGCTGTGTGCAGGGTGGGGTCCTGGGAGTAGGGCAGAGGGGGCTAGGGAGACTGGAGGCAGATGTCCGGGCTTGAGCTCTGACGGTGACAACATGCAAAGCGGAAGACAGACTTGAGACCCATTGAGGAGGGAGACTCCTTACGTTTTGGGGAAGAGGAGGAGAAGATGAGCAAGGTTTCAAGCTTCTTAGAGAGAATGATGTGGGGCCAGCAGTGAGCTGGGAGTCTGGGGGAATGCTCTGGGGCAGCGAGATGATGGGTGCTGTTTGGGGATGTTGCTATGAGAGCAGTCTGCTTGTGACATCGGGCTCCTCACTGATCTCCAAGCTGTCAATCAATGTGGCTCATCTTCCCAGAGGTGGAGTTGGAGATCTTAGTGTGACATTCTCACTGAGCCACCGCAAAGCATGAAATACGATCTGGAACCAGGAAGAAAGATCACAGTAGGCAACATGGATTTGGGGGTCATTTGCTTGCAAGCTAAGAGGGCAATTGAGATTGGTGAGGGAGAGCATGTGGGAGGGGAAGGAGCCTGTGTAGGAGGCACAGAAAGGGTGGCTAGGGTGGCTAGGGTGGTAGGAGGGGAGCCAGTCTGAGTATTTAGTAGTGTGAACGTGAACCACACATTTTCTTCTGCCCTAATGAGAAAAAGATCCACCAACTCGCAAGGGTTTCCTACTTACTTTCAGACATCCTAGCATCTGCTGGCTTTTTTCTTACATATAAACTAACCCCTGTGGCTAACGTAGACCCCTCCCCACAACACACCCACAATCTGTATAATCCCCTCTTGCTCAGTTTTGACAGAAGACTCAGTCAAACCACTACAAGGGAGGAGGCATAGTGTAGTCATCAAGGTCCTGGAGTCTTACTTCTACGGTTCAAACCCCAACTTCACCATTTTCCAGTCATAGGACCTTGGAAAGTTACTTAACCAGTCTGTGCCTTAGTTTCCCCATATGTAAAATGGGGATAATAGTAGTTCCTACTCCTAGAATTGTTATGAGGGCTAAACATTTGTTTGTTTGTTTGTTTGTTTGTTTGTTTAGGGAGCAAGTAGGGTAGGCGCAGAGACAGATGGAGAAATTGAGAGGGAGAGAAAATCCCAAGCAGGCTCTTCACTGTCAGCTCAGAGCATGACATGGGGCTCAAACTCACAAACCGTGAGATCATGACCTGAGCTGAAATTAAGAGTTGACGCTTCATTGAGCCACTCAAGCACCCTGAGGGTTAAAGGTATTAATATATTTTTTTTAGCGTTTATTTATTTGTTTTGAGAGAGAGGGAGAGACAGAATCTCAGGCAGGCTCTGTGCTGTCAGTGCAGAGCCTGATGTGGGGCTCAATCCCCACAGACCACGAGATCATGACCTGAGCCAAAATCAAGAGTTGGACGCTCAACCGAGGCACCCAGGCGCCCTAAAGGTATTAATATTTGATCACTACTTGGAATAGTGGCTGGCACTATATAAGTGTATGTGTTATTACATAAATGGGAATCTAAGTGGGCTGGTGACTCTGTGCAGTCCAGCCACAGACATCTAATTGCCCTTGCTATTTTGTGAGTGATATACAAGTTATACCTCCACAAGCCTACTCCCCGTAGGCCAGAAACTTCTGATGCCCAGAGGCCGGCTTAGCCATCCATTTATTGACCGATTGGAGCCCAATTGGTTGATCTTAGGAATCCGAAGTTGCCCTCAGACACGTGACTATGAAGATGATCCCTCCTGGCTGGAGGAGGAGTAAGGAAAGCTGAATCCCAGCGAGGCCAGTCCTCTTGGACATTCTTTCCTCCCCTGTCTCAGCTGCCAGCAATCCAGTAGAGGAGGACTTCTCCAACCTTCGCGTGCACGCACATGACCTGAAGATCTTGACAAAATGCAGATTCTGCTACAGCATGGGTAGAACTTGAGGATATTATGCTTAGTGAAATAAGCCAGTTGCACAAGGACAAATACTGCATGATTCTACTTACATGAGGCACCTGGTGTATTCAAATTCATAGACAGGAGTGGGGGGAGGGGATGGGGAGCTGCTGTTTAATGGGTACAGAGTTTCAGTTTTGCAAGATGTAGAGTTCTTTGGACAGATGGTGGTGATGGCTCATAGCAGTGTGAAAGTACTCAATGTGACTATACCGTGGTCTTAAAAACGCTTGAGATGAGGGACGCCTGGGTGGCTCAGTCAGAAGAACGTGACTCGCGATCTTGGGGGGTCATGGGCTCAAGCCCCATGACGGGTGTCGAGATTGCTTAAAAAAAAAAAAAAAACTTTAAAAAAAGTGGTGAAGGGGCGCTTGGGCGGCTCAGTCAGTTAAATGTCAGACTTTGGCTCAGGTCATTATCTCACAGTTCATGAGTTCGAGCCCCGAGTCGGGCTCTGTGCTGACAGTGCAGAACCTGTTTGGCATTCTCTCTCTGTCTGCCTCTCTCTCTGCTCCTCCCTCCTCTCTATCTCTAAATAAATAAATAAACTTAAAAAATGGTTAAGATGAGGGGCGCCTGGGTGGCTCAGTCGGTTAAGCGTCCGACTTCGGCTCAGGTCACGATCTCGCGGTCTGCGGGTTCGAGCCCCGTGTCCGGCTCTGGGCTGATGGCTCAGAGCCTGGAGCCTGCTTCTGATTCTGTGTTTCCCTCTCTCTCTGCCCCTCCCCCGTTCATGCTGTGTGTGTCTCTCTCTGTCTGAAAAATAAATAAACGTTAAAAAAAAAAAAGAAGGGAAGGTTCCTTTAAAAAAAAAAAAAAAAAAAAAAAAAAAAAAAAAAAAAAAAAAAATGGTTAAGATGATAAATTTTACACGCGTATTTTACCACAGTTAAGTTTTTAAAAATGCAGATTCTGATTCAGAAGTTCAGGGGCAGGGCCTGAGAGGGCCATACAACTCCCAGGTGAGGCCCATGCAATTGGAGGACGCTTTGTGCCAAGATCAGACTTTGAGCTGCAAGCTACTACAAAGCTGAGCCAGGTGCCTTTAGTTCCTTTTTTTTTTTTAACAAGCCCAACACCTGCTTTGCATTAAAGCTATAGTAACTGCTTGAATGAAATGGAATCGGACTCTAAGCCCTTTGAGAACTTTGGCCTCTGCATTCTACACTCAGAGAAGCTGCCAGGAAAGGCTCCGTCACAGCAGACACAGTCAGGCAAAATGCATCTATAGCCAGGATAATTTTCTGGTCCTCTGGGGCTGGCCTACTCACTAGAAAATTATCTCCAGCTCAACAGCTCATCTGGTCAGTTACCAGGGGGGTCTTACAATGGGTTTCAGCCTGCTGCTTTTCTTTGGGTAGCCTGTGAACACAGGGACCGCCTCTGAGGTGTTCACTGCTCATCTCCAGGTTGTAGCACGGTAGCTGGTACGGAGTAGGTGTTCAGTAAATATTAGTTGAATGAAAATAGCTAACACATATATAGTGCTCATAAAGCAACGTTCTGAGAATCTTAGATTGTTAGATTCTATCTTCCGAAGAAGGCCATAAATTATTTCCCATCCTACATGTTCTTTTTATAATGTGATATTCTTCCCACTGAGGTTTATGTCCCCTCCCCTTGAACCCGGGCGGACCCAGTATGGATCAAATGGGCACTTGAAGAGAAAAGTAGAGGACTATCTGCGCAAGTCTGTGTATGCTTGATCACCGGAGAAAAAAGCTTTCTAGCATTGGACTGTAGCTTCTTCCTGTATCGGTCGACGATTGCCACAAAACGCCCATCAGTGGATTCTCCATACTCCATTCTCTTGGATCCGAGGGTTCACTGAGGTTGGCTGAATCAGACTGCACCCAGCTGGGATGGCTGGGTTTGGCTGAGCACGTCTGTCATCCTTCTCTAGAACCAGTGGGCTAGCTTAAGTATGTTCTCATGGCAGTGGGAGAGGCCCAAGAGAGCAAGCCAAATCACACAATTGCTTTTCAGTCCTCCCCTAGGATCACGTCTGCTTATATCCCGGCAGTTACAACAAATCTCACAGGAACCCCAGTCAAGGGCTGGGGAAGAGAGTAAGTGTTTTTTATTAATAGTTATACCCTTTTCCAAATGTTAACAACCTATTTAGAGGTATTTAGAGGTCTTAGGAATATATATAACCAACCATTTCCTCATTCCCTTTAATACCCGAGAACATTCTTTTCAAAGGCTACCTGGTACCCCACCATATGAATGTGTCAGAATGTCATTTCATCACTCCCCAGTGGGGGAACATTGAGCTTGCTCCCCATTATTGCTACTGTAATTAATATATTACAATAAACATCTACGTACCCAAGTCTTGGCTCATATCTCCTGATTATTTTCTTACTATAAATTCCTAGAAGTGAAATTTCGTACCAGAGGGGCTCAAAATTTTAAGGCTGTGGACAGAGTACTTACTAATGGCAGAGAGCTGTGTTTGAATTCTCTCCTGGACAGATTACACACCGGCTGGTGTATATTAAGGGAAACTCATATGCTGCTTAAACTCTTCCTTGCAGGGGCACCCGGGTGGCTCAGTTGGTTAGGCATCCGACTCCTGATTTTGGCTCTGCTTATGATCTCACGGTTCATGAATGTGAGCCCCGCATAAGGCTCTGCAATGACAGTGTGGAGCCTGCTTGGGATTCCCTCTCCGCCCCCCCCCCTTCCTATGTGCTATCAAAAATAAATAAATTAATTAAAAATCATAACAAAACAAAAAAAGTTTTCACTGCAAATCATGGAAGTGACTTTTAGCCTCAAATGAGTTTGGGTGACAAAAGCCAGTTTTGCCTACGACCCAGGAAAATGGGAAACTTAAGTTTTACCAGGAAGAGAAATTCTGTGCTAAGAACTGTAGTTTGAGTCAACAGATATTTATTTTGCAAAACACTATGGGAGGGGTATAGAAGAACAAAGCATGCTTTCTGTTCTCGAGAAAGTTATTTTTTGTAACGAAATTCAATCACTAAACCACACTTAGGAGTAAGACATATTACATTTGTTTAAAAAATTAAATTAGGAATGCCTGGCTGGCTCAGTCAGTGGAGCATTTGACTCTTGGTCTTGCGGTTGTGAGATCAAGCCCCACGTTGGGTGTAGGGATTACTTAAAAAAATAATCAATCAATAAAAAATTAAAGTTCTGGGCTCTCACTGTCAAGGCTGGTGACAAGTCAAATGTCAATTTGAGAGGCTACTCCCCCCCCCCCCCACCACAGACACACACACTCGCTCAGGTTGTGCACTGAACAACCACAGGAGGAGTTATTCCATAGAAAACGTGTAGGGTTATGAAGGGTTGTTGTCATGTAGTGCAACACCCTCCACCCCACCCCACCCCACCCCACCCCACTTAGGCAGCCCAAGAACTGTGGGGGATCATGCTAGGCGGGAAAATCGAGATACGTCAGCTCTTTGGTTGATATGCTCCCTGATGCTGCTGCTCCTTGGGCAGGCCCACTGAAGGCAGGTATCTCTGTGGGTGGTTGTGAGGGTAGCTCTGGTTTCTCTAGGCCCAGCTCAGCCCTGGCAGGTTGTCTTGACATTGTCAAGGTGAAAATAATTTTTTTTTTAAGTTTATTTATTTTGAGAAAGAGTGCCAGCAGGAGAGGGGCAGAGAGAGAGGGAGAGAGAAAATCCCAAGCAGACGCTGTGCTGTCAGCACAGAGCCCTTCGTGGGGGTCCATTTCACGCGCCATAAGATCATGACCTGAGCCAGAATCAAGGGTCAGGCGTTTAACCGACTGGGCCACCCAGGCCCCCTCAAGGTGAAAACATTTAAAGCCCAGTCCTCAGAGGCACCCACTCAGCCAACTCTATCCCTCATCCTGCTCCTTCAAGAGAGTATGTTAGGGTGGGTGGGGGGCTGGGTGAAATAAATGGTGGGAATTGAGAACACACTTACCAAGATGAGCACTCAGTCATGCATAGAATTGTTGAATGACTATATTGTACACCTGAAATTAATATAACTATACTGGAATTAACATTAAAAACGTAATACAAATTTTAAAAAGGAAGGTAGGTTAGCAGAGGCTAAAGGTTCTATAGGTTCTAAAGACCTACAGAATGTCCATGCTCTCTCTCACTGTTGAAGCTCTTGGTCACCATCTCCTTTCCCTTAATGCTTCAGATGAATACCCTTGTTGGGTCTAAGCAGGGGCCGAGAACTCAGATGCTCACAAAAACAGGCAGGTACATAAAGGAACGATGTGAGTCGTGTAAGATCTTGGGGAATGGTGGAGATTGTGGTAAATTGGAAAGTACATGACCTGTCGAAAAGGGACCAGCAATACTCGGATCCTGCCAACTTTTGCCAAGTAAAAATAGGGACCCAGAGATGCGAAATCTGAGGTGGTGGTTGTTGTCGTTGCTTTAAAGAACCCAGAAATTTAGGTTTTCGTGGGAAATCTCCTACTTTTTGAAAATTGCAACTCATATTTAAAATTCATGTGAAAATACTTCCAGGCCAAATAAAAGATATCCCAAGCCACCGATTTTAACCCGTGGCCTAGACCTCAGAAAACAAAGGGGGAGGCCATCCCACCAGGCTGCTTCCCTTTTTCCCACAGAAAACACACAAAAAGGCTGTTAACTCTCCCTGGGGCTGAGGGAAGTCAGGCTTCCAGGACACAAAGGCCCAGCTACCTTCTCTCAGGGGAGGGAGACAGAAGGGGGTGGGGGAAATACTTTTCATTCTTTCTGGAGGAACCAAGGAGAAACAAATCCTTTCTCAACCAATGTGGTTAATGGAGTGCGTTACAGTCTTGATAATTTGGCTGGCTATTAGTTGGAGAGTCAGACATAAATAACTACGTGTAATAATTACATGGTGGCATTCAGACAGGCCCAGAGCATGAGCCCGCCAGACTAGGGGCACGGAACGTACAGATGCCAGGAGGTGGGAACTCTGGCCGTGGTGGAGGGTCACAGGATGCAGCTGGATGGGAGGCTAGGGGCCAAACTGGGCATGGAGGGCCTGACCTAAGCATTCGGCTACAGCACATTTGGGTTTTATTCTTTAGGAACGAAGGGCCCATTGAGACTTTCTCTCAGGGGTGTGGCATGACCCAGGCTGCAGTTTTGAGAGTCACCTTGCAGACCAATGCTGGCATCAAGGTGGATTAGGAGGGAAAAGAAGGGGAGGGAGGCGGGGAGCCAGTTCAGAAGCTGTGGAAACTGTCCAGGTATGAGCTAAGGGCTGATGCGGGTGTGGGCAGGGAGAAAGGAAGGGGCAGTCACGGACAGTGTTACAAAAGGAGAACTGGCAGGAAGTGAGGCACCAGGGAGGGGAAGCAATCAAGATCACAATCTGGATAGCTACGCGCTCCCTTCCTCTCCCGGGTCCCTCAGGAGGGTGGACGGGAGATACCGATGGTTTCAGAGGACGAGGTTTATAAATTTCCACACTCACACTAGCCGAAGCACACAGAATGGTTCTAGTCCCCCTTCCCGACTGACCGCATTTTAGAACCGTGTGGTTCTGACACGCACACTTGTTCACATGTTCGTATCTCTGACGTCAAGATACATCTAACAACTAATGGCATGCCAGAATTCAGTTGCTGGGTGTGATGGGCTGAATTGTGTTGAAGTCTTAACTTCAGTACCTCAGAATGTGTCTGTATTTGGAGATAAGGTATGTATGTATGTATGTATGTATGTATGTATGCGTGTATCTATTTATTTTTGAGAGAGAGACAAAGTGTGCCTGGGGAGGGGCAGAGAGAGAGGGAGACACAGAATCCGAAGCAGGCTCCAGGCCCCGAGCTGCCAGCACAGATCCCGACGCGGGGCTCGAACCCACAAACCGCGAGATCATGACCTGAGGCGAAGTCAGACACCTAACCAACGGAGCCACCCCTGGAGAGAGGGCCTTTAGGGAGGTGATGAGGTTAAACAGAATTTTCACCATGGGCCCTAATTCAATCTGATTGGTATCCTTAGAAGAAGAGGAGCTTAGGACACACACAAGCACAGAGAGAAGAGCTTGTGAAGACACAGAGAGAAAACAGCCACCTGCAAACCAAGGAGAGTGGGGGCACCAAGGAGAGTGGGGGCGACTGACCCTTCATTTTGGCTCAGGTCATGATCTCACAGTTCGTGGGCTTGAGCCCCACATCTGGCTGTGTGCTGACAGTATGGAGCCCGCTTGGGATTCTCTCTCTCCTTCTCTCTCTGCCCCTCCCCTGTTTGCACTCTCTTCCCAACCACTCTAAATAAATAAGTAAATAAGCAAACAAATAAATAAATAAACTTAAAAACCAAAACAAAACAAGGAGGGTGGCCTCTAGAAGGAACCAACCCAGCAGCCACCTTATTTTTGAACTTCTAGCTTCAGCTCGGTGAGACAATAAATCTCTGTGGTTTAAGCCTCCCAGTCTGTGGTACTTTGTTATGGTGGTGCTGGGAAACTAACACAGTGGGCTTTTTTTCTTTGTTAACGGTACACGACATGTTAGTGTGTCTTAAACTGATGTCATCTAGGGGCGCATGGGTGGCTCACTCAGGTAAGCGTCTGACTCTTTATTTCGGCCAGGGTCATGATCTCACAGTTTGTGGGTTCGAGCCCCATGTCAAGCTCCATGCTGACAGTGTGGAGCCTACTTGGGATTCTCTCCCTCCCTCTCTCTCTCTCTCTCTCTCTGCCCCTCCCCAACTCACGCGCATGCAGACTCTCTCTCTCTCAAAATAAATAAATAAACTTTAATGCCATCTAAGCTTCTCAGAGTCTATGAATTAGTGTAGTACCTCATCATTTTCCCTTTTGTAATTTATTGTTCTTATCCACATACACTTCACTCTGATTAAGGTAGCCATCTAATTTGCCGTCCAAACTGGGATCATTTTAAGAGTGAAAAGGGGAGGAGGTGCTATTAATAATCACTCAGGGACAACAGGGGTGAACTAGCACTGTCCTAGACCAGTATTCATAACCCTCTGACCTATTTGTGAGAATGTTACAAGAAGGGCATGGCCTAGATCTCAGAGGCATCTCATCCCTAGATTTCTGAGTGCCATGACTCAGGCCACCATTTGCCCAAATGACAGCACAAATGACATTACCGACAGAAACAGAGAAACCAGTTGTTCTTTGGTCCGTATAGCCCTGGACACATATAGGATTATATCTTATAATATCTTGGTGACGTAATTGGGCACACGTAAGCACACTCCCCGAAGGCCTGATGTCTCAAGTCTGTCTTTCCCAATTGATCTGCCACAACAGGGGAAATTCCCACAGGACTTCCTCTTTTGAGTTAATGCCTAAGAAAGTCTTATAAAAATGTAAAAGCAAAAAAATTACATATGAAAAGTGACAACACATTGAACTATTAAACCTTAACTTACATGGGCTCAACAGAGAAAACCACTTACTGAGCAAGAACCAGACATCTTATATAAAAGACATTGTCTTATTTAATTCTTACCACAAACCCAATGTGATAAATAATATTATTCCATTTTCCAGATGGGATAATTTGGACTCGGGGAAATTAGAGGGCCTGTTCAAGACCACACAGCTATTTAAATGTAGAGCTAGGATTCTCATATAGGTTCACGGACTCCTGAAGCTGATTTTCTTCTCTGCTGCCTGATGTTCTTTTTTCCTCAACTAATTTTTATAGGTTTAACCAGCTTGCAATATTAAAAAAAAATTTTTTTTAATGTTTATTTATTTTTGAAGGAGAGAGAGATAGGAAACACATTTCCTGGTTTCACCTAACATTGGCTCTATATTCCAGGGCTGTAGCTCCTAGAACCTAGTTCTAATACTATTATTTGGCACTGAATTGAATAAGACAGGCAAACAGTCCTCACATTTTCCTTTCCTTTCAGAAGGCAATTATCTTAATAGTTAATGGTTTAAATGTTATTAGGGTTACAAGAGGCCCAGAAAAAGACATGCAGAGTATTAATCAATCACTTTAATACAGCTTCAGCTTATAAAACTGGACAGGATTATTTATTTATTTTTCTTATACCCATGCTCTAGTGAAGCAATGCTTTTATTCCATTTAAGCAAAAAAAAAAAAAAAAAAAAAAAAAAACAACAACAACAACTCTAACACATTTTCAGAGTTACAGATGCTGATAATAAAATGCTAGGGTGGAAATCAAAATATTGCTGGAAACGCCGTATATGGGTTTTTCTACAG
This sequence comes from Panthera leo, assembly GCF_018350215.1. Taxonomy (NCBI): domain Eukaryota; kingdom Metazoa; phylum Chordata; class Mammalia; order Carnivora; family Felidae; genus Panthera; species Panthera leo. The sequence continues at coordinate 139,774,154 of NC_056687.1, read as the reverse complement.
CAAGGCAAATCTCTCATTATCTTGCATATTAACTCTGGAACAAAATTGCCAAATACCCGTTGTATCATATGCCTTATATAATTCTGCACTTCCTAACTTAGGTTGAAGAATCCTTCAGCTGGTGTCATCTGAAGAAATCTCCATTTAGTGTCCTCTCTCCCACTCACTGACCTTTGTTTTCGGGAAAACACTTATTGTGGGCACCTGGCTGGCTCAGGTGGTAGAGCATGTGGGGTTCAGGAATTCGGGTCCCATGCTGGGCACAGAGTTTAGGTAAAAAAACCTTTTTGAAAAAGCAGTCCTACTTTGCTCGTTCTTCAGTGACCATATTGAAAGAGACAAGATCAAGATTTGAGTGGAGACAATATAGGCTTTCTGGTTGTTAAAACCTGTGTATTAATAATAGTTACCAATAAAGGTAAATTATGCCAGTTTTGAGCTGTCTTTTCCTCCAGAAATCTAGTTTGAGCCCAGAGCTCTAATATGTGATGAAAACGGTGGCAATTTCCACTTTCAGACCCTTGGCATTCCAGTGTAAAACTGGCAGTATGATGGGCACTCTATAAACACTCAACAATGCTGCTGAACTGGAAGGAAAAGAGAGAGGAGGAAGGAAGGAAGGAAGGAAGGAAGGAAGGAAGGAAGGAAGGAAGGAAGGAAGGAAGGAAGAAAGGAAAGAAGGAAGGCAGGCTGGAAGGCTGGCCGGCCAGGAGATATTTTCTGGAGGAGTCTAATTTTCCTTTCTAATGATGAAGAAAACCTGGAGAAGTAAAACCCAAACCATATTTGCTTAAAAGTCCAGGCAACCTTGAGTCACCAAGGACTTGATTATAGCTCATGTAGCACTCGGGCCCCACTCCTACTTCCCCTAATTTCTTCCTTCCTGTGGGGCACATCATTGCTCATTAGCACCTTCACCAGATGGTAAGCTGTGAGAAGTGAAACTCAATTCAATAATTTATTTCTTGATGTTTCAGCAGCTCTTGAGTCTCCTAGTTAGGGAGGGAGAAGACTAAAATTAATGGCCAGAATTAGTTATTTGCATTATCTCAGGTTTCCACATACACATTTTTTTATTGGCTAGGTGGGTTATTGAGAGTTGGATCTTATGAAGAAAATTTTCCTTTTTTAAATGACCTGAGGGAAGTGGGACCTGGTGAACACAAGAGAAAGCTGACGTCAGGGTTGGAAATGACAGAGAACCAGAATTGACATTGGTGCACAATGAGGGAAACCATCAACAAAGGGAAAAGGCAACTTACAGAATGGGAGAAGATACTTACAAGTGATATACAGTATCTGATAAGAGGTTAATATCCAAAATACATACAGAACTCATAAACTCAATAATAAAGAAACAACCTGATTAAAAACCGGGCAGAGGATCTGAATAGACATTTTCCCAAAGAAGACATAGGTGGCCAACAGACATATGAAGGGTTACTCAACTTCGCTGATCATCAGGGAAATGCAAATCAAAACCACAATGAGATATCATCTCACACCTGTCAGAAAGGCTAATATCTGCCCCCCCACCGCCCCAACCCCTGCCAAAAAAAGCTAAAGAAATAACAAGTGTTGGCAAGGTTGTAGAGAAAAGGGAATCCTCATGCACTGTAGGGAGAAAGGTACATTGGTGCAGCCACTACGGAAAACAGTATGGAATTATCTCAAAAAATGAAAATAGAAATACCATGTAATCCAGCAATTCCACTTCTTGGTAGTTATCTGAAGAAAAAGGAAAGACTAATTCTAAAAGATACGTGCACCCTTATGTTTATTGCAGCATTATTTACAGAAGCCAAGGTATGGAAAGTAACCTAAGTGTCCATGGACAGATGAATAGATAAAGAAGATGTGCTATACACACAATGGAATATTACTCAGGTACACGCACAGAAAAAATGGAATCTTGCAATTTGCAACAGCATAGGCAGACCTTGAGGATTTTATGCTGAGTGAAATAAATCAGACAGAGAAAGACAAATACTGTATGTTTTCACTCATAGGTGAAATCTAAATAAATAAACCAATATACAAGTAAATAAAAATGAACAAACAAGGGGTGCCTGGGTGACTCAGTCAGTTAAGCATCCAACTCTTGATTTTGGCTCAGGTCATGATCTCACGGTCGTGGGATTGAGCTTCAAGTCAGGCTCTGTGCTGGCTGTGGAGCCTACTTAAGATTCTCTTTCTCTCCCTCTACCGCTCCCTCACTTGCATGCAAGCGTTTTCTCTCTCTCTCTCTCTCTCTCTCCCCCACCAAAAAAAAAAAAAAGAAAAGAAAAGAAAAGAAAAGAAAAGAAAAGAAAAGAACAGAACTGGGGCACCAGCATGGCTCAGTTGGTTAAGGTTCAGACTCTTAATTTCAGCTCAGATCATGATCTCATGAACTGTGGGATGGAGCCCTGCGTTGGGCTCTGCACTGACAGCTGGTAGCCTGCTTGGGATTCTTTCTTTCCCTCTCTCTCTGGCATCCCCCCCCCCCCACCAAAGTAAAAAAAAAAAACCATTAAAAACAAAACAAAATATAAACAGACCTTTAGATATAGAGAACAAACTGGTGGTTGCCGGGGGGGGGGGGGGGGGGCACCAGTGAAACAAGTGAAGGGGATTAAGAGGTACAAAGTTTCAGTTATAGAATAAATAAGTCACAGGGAATATACTCAATCATATTGCAATAACTTTGTGTAGTGACGGATGGTAACTAGACCTTTCAGAGTAATCGTTTAGTAATATATAAAAATATCGAATCACTATGTTGTATACCTGAAACTAATACAATATTGTACGTTAATGGTAATTCAATTAAAAACCCAAAAGAATTGGTATCGGGTCCTCCTAGTCAACTTCTATTGCAAGGAGTTGGGTCAGTTTGACAATTTATGGCAGATTTGCACCAGAGCTATCAAGTTTTACACCATTTTTCTTCATGTCTTCACTTTACTCTTTCAAGAATTGGTGGGTTTCACAGAGAGAGGATGGCAGGGAGGGGCTCTATAACCAATAGGGAACAATGCAGGCCAAATCTTAAATTTAAGACCTCTGGGCTTTATAAAGCATTCTCTCCTCTCCAAAGAAAAGTGGTCTGCCAAAACAGACCTGTTGAGTACTGGATTCTAGTGAAATTATAGTATTAATTTTTCCATTTCTGGAAAAAGATGAGCTTGGCCTCCTTGACTTTGAAATTTTATTAGGGTGTAGGTGTGTGTGCATAATTTTTATTATCTTTGTAGGGGAAATGTGTGTGTGTGGGGGGGATAATGTGTTCAAAGATGGGACAAATTAAACCTTTCTTCTTTGGTTACCTTCAATTTGTTGCCACGGGAAACTTGAAGAAAAGAAAAAAAGACTAGGAATCTGGGCAAATGGGAAAAGGCAGGCTTCCCCATTCACCTGTCCTCACCTTCAGTTATCCTTTTGTACACTCTCATCCAAACAGCTTGCTCCAGGATTGGAGAACCCCTCCCTGTTGGTCTCCTTCACGGTCAATTTACCAATGGTCTTTAGAATTTAGTCCTTGGTGTCAGACTATCCTGCCTTCTTCCTAAGCCTCAGGTTGATGTTCACTCCGATCACTTGCGGGGTAGGTTCCTGCCTTCTGGAGAAGGAAGCATTTGGCTTCTCAGAGAGCAAGAGTTTCACCAAGTTGGGAAGACTGCTGAGGGGGTGGGTGGGAGGGGTGGGGAGAAGAGAGCAGGAAACTCAGAACAGGGGGCCTGTGCTTGGAGGGCTAGGTCACTTTTCCCTTATTCCCCAGGACAGGAGGTGGATAGAAATCTCAGCCCAGAACTCTGATAGAAAACACAGTTTGGTGCCTGAGTGGCTCAGTCGGTCAAGCGTCAGACTCTTGATGTCAGTTCAGGTCATGATCTCACAAACCATGAGATGAAGCCAAGCATGGGGCTCTGTGCTGATAGTGGGGAGCCTGCTTGGGATTCTCTTTCTCCCTCTCTCTGCCCCTCCCCTTTGCACTCTCTCTCTCTCTCTCTCTAAAATAAACATTAGAAAAAAAGAAAAGAAACACAATTTTTAAAACAAGTCACTAATTTTTAAGTTTCCATTCTTCCTGAGGTGGCGGAAGCTTAACCTAAATCAGGTGTTCATCTCTCCTCTTGCGACTCATGCATCGTCAACGCATCAGAGGGGATCATTGATTTCTTGGTCATCCCTCGCTTGGGTCACTCCAAGACACCAAATTGCCGCACTGGGTCCTGTGCTGGTCCAGAGGCCTCATTCTGCTGTTCCTGTGTCTTCCCATGGAGCAGAAATCCCATTTCCTCTGCGGGGTTCTGCCACCTTTGTGGGGCTTGAGCGGAAGCAGAACCCCCAGCCCTCAGGTCTTAACAAACCTCCTTCCGGTTTTGCTGCCTACCTGGGGTTCTGCTAGGAGGGAGGACATACGGCTTCTCTCCCCAGACGCACCCCGGTCTTTCCTCTCTCTAGCCCTGGGAACTCCTTCCTCGAACATCAATTCTCTCTAACATTTTGCTTCTACAAATGTTTGGCTGGCTTCTGGCCTCCTGGAGATCAAATAGTGAAGCTTTCTTTGTTTCTGCTCTGCCCAGGAACATCCACCCCCTGGGATAATAAGCTCACAGCTGCTCAACAGGCTTGAATTGGTCCAGGGAAAGGGTGGGGTGGGCAGAAAACAAGACTGGGAGGGGGATAAAGATGGCTAGCCCAGAAATATTAACGCAATCTGATGGTACTGAAATTCATTTCTCCAAGGCAGGGCACCTAGGAAAGAGGGACTAAGCCTCCTTATCTTTGCACGTATCCTTAGTGAGTTCTAGGAAAAGTAAACCAGACCCATTAGAGTCTGTTCTTTATAAAGGAAACCCTGAATCCCCAAGAGGTCAAAACTGTACCCCACTGCCTTAGGGAAAGGGGGGGCCCTCACCTCTGGGGAGTTGAAAGACAGGGATGGAGTCTGCAATGCTGTGTGCAGAGCCTGAAGCACCCCCATCCCCCACCCCACCGCCCCCGAGCACGAGGAGTGCTGGGGGTAGGGTTATCACCGAGCACCAAGGATCTGCATTTAATAAGCGCTCCCTACCAATTTTTTATGATCTTGGTGACAGGTTTATTACATCGAGGATAAGAAATTTCAGTGGGACACCAACTCTCCTGAGGAAAGGTCCCACAGTTGTACACTGAAAAGCAAGTGAGTGGGTGAATTAAAATGTGCTTGAACTCCATTCTATAAAGCCCCTGTCAGCAGCCACTCAGGCACTGTAAGCATTCGCTCATAGTCATTAGGTATTTTGTTAAATAGAATCACAGAATTTCTGTACATTTACTTAAAACATAAACTACGGCAAGACAAAATCAACACAAATTTTAAAGCTGAACAAATAAATATAACTCCTATAACAAGTGGCTTTGCTTTGGGCTGGGAAGACAGCCAAGTGATATGTGTTTTGGATTAATTTTTTAAGGGAAAACAAATTAATTACTTGGTAAATATAGTTTGCTATACAAGATCTCTCAAAACTGTGGGGGGAAATTGATAAAGAACAGTTATTAGTGATTCAAGCAAAGTCTATTTATTATTTAAAAGTTGGTTACTTTAGTAAAGGGGCAAATATTTGCGTTTTTATGTTGGTCTTAAAAATATTGATATATTTGAATAAAGATTAGGGTGGCAATTAATCAGTGTTAACATCCAAAGTCAGCTTGAAGTTGGCATTAGCTGAAGTCCCTAAACTCTGATGCAGAATTGAAACCCTGGAACCTATCAAAAATTATTGAAAGGGTAGGAGCTCCTGGGTGGCTCAGTCGGTTCAGTGTCCGACTTCAGCTCAGGTCATGATCTCACCGTTCGTGAGTTTGAGCCCCGGGTCAGGCTGTGTGCTGACAGCTCAGAGCCTGGAGCCCACTTCGGATTCTGTGTCTCCCTCTCTCTCTGCCCCTCCCCTGCTCGCTCACTGTCTCTCAAAAATAAGTAGACATTGAAAAAAAAATTTTTTTTAATTATTGCAAGGGTTAGGAAGTTGCAGTTACTGGTAATCTTGGTATTTTTTGTTTGGCATTGGGTTTCTTCTCAGCCTGTGAAAAAGCTGAGGGGATGGCCCTACTCAGTGACCCCATTGTTACATTTTACCTAAGTGTTTCTGACACATTGAAGGGGAGCAAATTTGCTGGTTGAGACCGCTTTTCTGAATCCTCCTGAAATACCGCCTCAAAGCTGTTCGTTGAGAACAGCGGCTGCACCTGAGAATGGCAATCTGGGGCCCCACACTATTTTGTATAAAGATCCTTCCCCTGGGACCCAGCAAGGGACACTGGTCACCAGTGAAGGCAGGAAGTGATAAGCTGTAAGACACTTGCATCTTGCAGCTAGAAAGGTTCATCTGGTCACCCCCTCGATTTACAGATCTGGGACAGGGTGAATGGAGCATTCACCATTACTCCTGAGCAGGCTTTGAATCCACATCTCCTGTATTAAATCCAAAGCATAATCTACTTCATTATGGTTTCAGAACATTAGCTCTGTATGATACTAACAGATGCCTCCCACTCCCCAGATGAGGTTCTGGGGGAACCTGGGGTGCCTCTGCACTCTGGGGTGCCTGGGTGACTCAGTCGGTTAAGGTTCTGTCTCTTGGTTTCTGTTCAGTTCATTCCCACATCAGGCTCCGTGCTGACAGTGTGGAGCCTGCTTGGGATTTTCTCTCTCTCTCTCTCTCTCTCTTTCTCACTCTCAAAATAAATAAATAAACTTTGAAAAATGGTGGGAAGTGTCATGATTTTATGCATACAGAGCATTTGTTTTCCCTCTAAGTGTTTATGGAAGGTGCTGGCGAGAAATCATCTGTTTTACAAGCTGAGAAGCCCATTCTCTTGGTTCCAGGGACACACTGTTTCTTGCAGAGAGCTGGGAAGCATGGGAAGTTGAGCAAAAGGGGGACTTGTATCCAGTGTAAAGTGATCTTCCACTTCCTCCCCTCTCTGCTGCTGCTTGCTATTTCCAGTGAATCCTACTTGGACCTTGGGGGCTGGAAAAGCTGGACTGTGAATAAGTCAGGGCTCTGGTGAGCAGTGAGGCACTCGGGCACAACTGAAGGAGGCACTCACTCTTGGGGTTGTTACATGCTGAGCCCGCACTTACCTGAATCCAAGGGTAAGTGTCTCCTTAAGTCATGCAGCCCAAGCTCCTGCCCTGTCCTTGGGATGAGTGGTAGGTACAGTGGGGCACGGAGTGTGGTCCCCAGAGAAATGAGTCCGCTGGGATGGGGTAACTCAGAACATGTTGCCTGAATCAATCACACTGTGGTCAATAAAGACAAAACGGGTCATCAGTCCAATTCCACGGGACATGTGGCACTAGAGACATCATGATGGCAGGAGGTTGCCAAAAGAACAGGCAGGTCTAGGGACAGAATGTCATCTATAAGAACTGACATCGTTTTTTGTTTTGTTTTGTTTTGTTTTTTAAGAATTTTGTTATTTTTTTAAAGTTCTCTCTATACACACTATGAGGCTCGAACCTACGACCCCGAGATCAAGAGTTGCACGCTCCACTGACTGAGCCAGCCAGGCACCCCAAGAATTGACATTGTTTTAAGAAGTGTCCTACTTGTGGCTCAGAAAACCCACTAGCTGAAAGGGGTTGGGAAAATAATGCCTGAGTCATCAGGGAAGGCACTAGGCTAAGAGGCAGAATGACAGTGTGAGATGGGAAGAAAGGGGGGATAATACAAGGCTTTGGGATGTGCACGGATCAGTGGCAGAAGAGATACAGCGTCTCAGGAAGCAATTTCTATGCTTTCCATATGCAGAGTCTCCTCTACCCCTTCATGGTTCAGAAGTGGGCACTGTGTATGGATTTTATTAGATAACCTCAAAGGTTCATTTTTATAAATGAGAATTCAGCACTTTGCATTTGCAAAGCAATTAATAGTGTGTGTGTTAGTTAATATCCCATTTTTGGTTCAAAAGCAATATTTTGTTACTTAAAAATTAATAGCAATATCACAAAGGGCTGATAAAAAGAGATATATTACTCCAATAGGCAATTCCATATAACGCTGTTTTTATTTGCCATTACTTTAATTACTTAGATATTATTTTATATGTTTTCATTATTTTAAAGTGCCTTGGGAGTATGAAAGATGTCTTACAGATAATGTATTCTGTCTTAGCCCGAACAGCCTAATCATAAGTAGCTGTAGATTAATGCATTTATCACTTAAAATTTCTTTTTAATGTTCTGTAAGCAAGTGAAATTGATGTCTCAGAGAAGACTGATACCTCCCATGCCATGGAACTCCTCTGCAGCGAATATTTCTTCATTAGATTATGAACATTCCTTGGAAAGGAAAAGAAAAAAAGCTAACAAGAAGTGGAAAGAGCTGTACCGCAGCATGGCACACATTAGTTAAGAGTTAGTGCTGAGAAAATAGTGTTCATCCTTGGGGCATGGAATATCTATTTTAGACTAAACTGGGTCTTAAAATTCCACGTGGACAAGTTCCTCTCCATTTCCTCCTGGGTGGGTCGGTGTGAGTGCTTGCTCTGCCGAGGTGGCAGTGTTTTAGGGAGGGTTTTAAATGTCTACAGAGCCATGTGGTTTTCCTTCAGCCGGCAAACTCTGGAGATAAATGTGACTCATGGTCATGATCTCTCGATGAGGGTTTTTAAAAATAACCTATAGCCTCTATTTTTAGCAAACCTGCCAAGCTGAAGTGCTGCCAGCTCCCTCTTTCACAGAAAGTAATTAACAATCTCTAATCCCCTAGGAGAGCGAGATCACTGAAGTTCCTGATATGGAAACAAAATGCAGCGTCTGAACCAGTGGACAGGACTCACGAAACAAAGGCAGCCACCCTCATGCCACAGCCTGCTCTGCAAGAGGGAGAGAACTCCAAAAGGATCAAGTCGATCAAAGAAAAGCAAATAGTTCTCAGCTTCTAAGAGGTGTTATAAATGAGGGGGTCTGAAGCAAAACCATTTAAGGGCAGCTCTGTCCTTTCTTTTTGCACAAGAGCTCCCGGGATGACTTGAGCTCATTTGTTACTCAATTTCACCCCCCAGTCAATGCTACAGGTTTGAAAGCTTTTGGCAGTTTTCAGTGGAATAATTTAAGCACTCTAATAGAAAGAACAGAAGGGCAAATTATACAAATTCATTTTGAGAACCTGTGGTTTGAGAAGAGAGGATACAAACCAGCGGGGAGTGTGTATTATCCAGGATGCCCTTTCAAAATTTTATTTTTTTATATTTTTTTTATGTTTATTTATTTCTGAGGCAGAGAGAGACAGACCATGAGCGGGGGAGGGTCAGAGAGAGAGGGAGACACAGAATCAGAAGCAGGCTCCAGGCTCCGAGCTGTCAGCACAGAGCCCGACATGGGGCTCAAACTCACAAACCGTGAGATCGTGACCTGAGCCGAAGTCGGTCGCTCAACCGACTGAGCCACCCAGGCGCCCCATCCGGGATGCCCTTTCGATGGACAAAGACTGTTGGTCTAGTTGACAAATACCCAGGTAAGAGGCTCCATCCAGACCTTCGTTTCACACACCCATATAAACTGAGTCTTCAGGTCATGGCTGTGGTGGCCCTGTCTCCGTGCATTTACCGATTTTCAATGAAGTTCATTATGATGTTACAGAGACTATTAGTTTGGAAATGTTGGTTGCCTGACACTTCCTTTGAAGATGATCACAAGCAAAGTCGCATGGTGTGGCCCACGTTATAAGTGTTTGCACAATAAATGTTCAATAAAATGTTCTTAACAGTACATTTCACCAGTTTATTTTCTCATTAGTTTATTATTGCTTCTCTGCTGCTCTTCTTAAATTAATTTCTGTTACCTGTTGGGATGAGCACTGGGTGTTGTATGGAAACCAATTTGACAATAAATTTCATATTAAAAAATGAAAAAAATTAATTTCTGTTGCTTTGTCGACTACATTCTCTAGCAATCCTTTCAAACAGGGTTTGTAAATGGTACATTTTCATCTTCTTGCTTATCTGAACTACCTAGATGTGTTCCCCATGTGAATGATATTTTCACTTGAGTCTATGTTCACAACCTTTTTCCATCATCAGGATTTTAAAGCTCTAGCTTCCCTGCCCCCCCCCCCCCATACCGTCACCTACTGCTGATGTGAAGTATGAGGTCAGTGTGATATTCTTCTTGTTTTTAATCCTGTGTATAATCTGCTTTTCTCTCAGGAAGATTTAGGACTTTCTCTTCATCCTTGGTGTTCGGAAATTTTACGATGATGTCAGCACTATACCTGTGGCATTTTTCATTTTTCCTGCTTGGGTCTTGTTGGGTACTTTTGTTCTGAGGACTCATGTGTTTTATTAACTTTGGCAATTTTCTTCTATTATCATTTCAGCATTTTCACCCATCTCTCCTCTTTGTCCTCTTATTCTGAAAATGTTATTAGCTAGATGTGGATAATTATGGAACTCTTCCCCATGTTCCTAACTGTTTTTCATACTTTTCATCTCTTTTCAGGGAAATCCTTAGTTTAATCTTCCAGCCCACTGACTTGTTCCTCTTCTGTTCCCATTCTGCTATTTTATACATCTACTTTTTTTTTTTAACGTTTATTTATTTTGAGAGAGACAGAGTGCACATGTGTGCACACAAGTGGAAGAGGGGCAGAGAGAGAGAATCCCAAGCAGGCTCTGTGCTGTTAGCGCACAACCCCGTGCGGGACTCGATCCCACGAATTGTGAGATCATGACCTGAACTGCAATCAAGAATCAGATGCTTAGCCTACTGAGCCACCCAAGCACCCCGTCTACTTTTTTTTAATGTCAGTGATCAAAAAGTTAATTTTCAGGACCTCCATTTAATATAGCAGATGCACTGTCTGCTTCTGTGTCCATGAAGATACTGATTAAACTTATTCTAGATCCCTCTTCTGTCTTTTTTGATTAACTTCACCTTCTGTTTGCTCTTTTAGTTGTTAAATTTGATGTCTGCTTTCATGGGGTTGTTTTTCATGGCGATTACTGTTGTGAGCTTGAAGCAGGACCTGGCAGGGCTCCATCCACCTGCTCTCGGGTCTCTTGACCATTTTTGTCTACACAGGCTCCTGTGTGCTTTCACCCCCAACAGCGGGCACCTGCATCTCTGTTGCTGGCCAGGCTGCAGCCTGCTGGACCACACTTTGCCAGTGCATACCAAGAGCCAGAAATGCCTGGGAGTTAATGTCCCTGGGGACAGTTTCTGTACGGATGGGTACAGGAGAGATAAATCCTCCAGGCCCCTCGCTCCTTGATGGGGACGACTCTGAGTTCTGACCTGTGCTGTCTCCAGAGCTCCCTGCATTAGGCCAAAGTTATCCCTTGAGGGCCTCTTGTTTGCTACGACACCCGTGGATGGCCTTCTCCGCTCCTGGTGCCACTTCCCCACTCTCCCCTCCATTCTTCCTGGGAATATTTCCTTATAAATCAGCTTCCCGCAAATCTTTGTCTCAGAAGCTGTTTACAAGAACCCAGCGGAAGACTGTGCCTATCTTCCCGTGGAGGCTGTGCGGGGCTCTCTGTGAATCTTGTAGTTCACCACGGCTGGGTCCAGGGACAGGGAGGGCCTGAATGGGACATGTAAACACACACGCGCGTGCTCACGCAAATGGGTATCTAACATAAGGCATATGTATCTTTTAAGTCTATTCTAGAAATTTGGAAGGGGAAGCTGACACTTGTCCTCAGTCTGCCTTTGTAGCTCAATCTCCATAAACATCTATCCAGTTTTCGTTTTGTTAATCAGAAGCCAAAGCTACAGAAAGCAGGGCGATGCGAAATATCCATTCCTGACAGGGCATCTCTAACCTTCGGAGCACAACGACAGATTCGGCCGCAAACCCTGAGCTGCAAAACCTGAGCTTGGAAGTCAGTCATTCATCCCATTATTGAGCTCTTACTGTGTACCAGTCACAAGCCAAGCAGGCTGCTACCCTCACAGAGCATGACGGCTCATGTTGTCACATGCACGCACGCACATTTCCCCATCACTATCTCCCTTCTTACTCCTTTTGGACAACAGTTTGGCCACTTTTATCATAAGCTCTAAGGCTAAGACTAACATTCCTCTGACATAGGAATCTCTCACTTTAGGAAATTTGCCCTAGGGAAGTTATTCGAAAAAAGAAGAGGAAAAATATGTATGTGTAAAGATGTTTATGCTCATAAACATGAAAATTTATAAAACAACCTAAATGTGTAGGACAAATACTGCACGTGAGGCCCACTGGACAGACAATAATGCAGAAGTTGAAAATTATAATGGTCAGGACTATAGTTATCACAGAAATTGTTTATAAAGTTAAGTAAAAAGAGCTGACTGCAAAATTGTGTATACATTTGATCATGATCAATCATATTAAATACATATGTATGTGGGTCCAGATTGAATGCAATTCACTCTAACCAAAAAAAGAGGGGATGTTAAGGTAGTATGATTACAAGAGATTTTTCTCTCTTCTGTTCTCAAATGCCATTTGTTTTCCTATTTAGATTCTTTAAAAACTTTGACTACAAAAAATGTTACCAAGTGATTCTTAGAGAAGCCACCTAATTACCCCCTTACCCAGCTTCCAGTCATTCGCCCCCATATTCTGTTTCCTCTTTTCCAGGCCAAAATTCGATCTAGAATTCTATCTTATTTATGTATGTATTCCCTTATCACCATTTGCTTTACCCAGGTAGAATGTAAACCCCATGAGCAGACAGACCCCATTATTTTAGTTACCTATATCCCCAGTGTCTTCAGCGCCAACTACTGGAGACTATTTGCTAAATGATGGTATTCATCCGCTCGACCATCCCATGGTCTTGATAAGTCAATGTCAAAATGCCCTTCACTTCATAGACTGTAATACCTTCTATGATCTGACCCTTGTTTCCTCTATCCTTTTACTTCCTGACACTTCTGGCCTCAGATTTTAAGCTCTGATGATTCTGACTGCTCTGTTTCCCTCACATGCCACACTGTGCCCAGGACCACGTTTTCTTGCGTCTCATCCCGCTGATGCCTCTGCCCAAGATGTCCCTTCCATCTCCCCTCACCTGGTCACCTCCTACCTAAGGTTCAGCTGGGTGGCCATCTTCTTCTCCCTTAACTGCCCACTTGGAGCCAGGTGTGCCCTGACTCCTGGTGCACCCAATGCTCGCCTCCAACGATGCACTTTATAAAGCACTTTGTGCGGTGTCCCCGTCAGACGAGGAGCCTGTGAGAGCAAGGGCAGTGTCTTACTCACTCTTATACTGACCTGTTTCCCGGTCAGTTCCTAGTATGCAGTAGGTGCTCTATAAATATTTGTTGATCTGTGATTTTGCATAAAAACCCACATGCCTGGCCTCTCCTTAAAGAGGAACAGTTCTTGCAACAGGACAGTGATTAATTGGAACTTTACTTTTTTAAATGTTTATTTATTTTGGAGGGGGGGGGTGCGTGACAGAGGATCCGAAGCAGGCTCTGTGCTGTCAGCAGAAAGCCCAATGCAGGGCTTGAACTCACAAACCGTGAGATCGTGACTTGAGCCGAAGTCAGACGCTCAAATGACTGATGTATGCACCCAGGCGCCCCGTGATTGGGGCTTTAAATAGATGTGCTTTCCTGATTACACAGACATGCAACGAGCAGTTTTCCAGTCCCCACCATTCTCCATAGTCTGCTCAGTCTAAGCTCGACTGTTAATGTCTTAAGAGAAACTACAAAAAGTTGGAAATAAGGTGATAGCATATCCGTTCAGTGTTGCAGAAGAAGATGACCTCTCAGGCCCTGCCAGGGGTTTAGTTCTCTAGGGCCTTACTGTCCAACACCGTGGCCTCTAGCCACCTGTGGCTATTTAAGCTTTAATTATAATTAAATAAGTTTCCAAATTCAGCTTCTCAGCCACACTAGCCACATTTCAGGAGCTCCTTAGCCACATGTGTCTAGGGGCTCCTGGATTAGACAGCCCAGATAAAGAATATTCCATCACTGTAGAAAGTTCTGTCAAGAGAGTGCTGGTCTCAGAGATATACTTGGCTTAATTGACCATTTATAATCAATTAGTGAACTTATAAAGTCGTGCGCTAACTTATAGATTTTGTCCAAATAGATTTCTGTGGGAAAAGATAACACCAGGTTACAGTTTCATTGCCCTGTGAGACATGAACTGTTCAATTTTTTTCTCTCTACCTTAGCGAAGTTATCTTGGCATGCCTTGACTGACTGACCAGAGAAGCCTGTTTCTCAAATTTTTCTTTAAATTTACGTTGCCGTCCTGCTGGTTCCCTCATTAGTGCACGTAGTGGATTGAACAGAGGCTCTCAAAAACACAGGTGAGGCCCAAATCCCTGATTTTGTGTATGTCATCTTATTTGGCAAAAGCGTCCTTGCAGGTATGATTAAATCAAGGGTCTTGAGATGAGGTCGTCCTGGATCCCCTGTGTGAGCCTTAAGATAAGTGTCCTTACAGGAGACAGAAGAGAAAAGAAGGAGGAGGCAGCAGAATGAAGACGGAGGCAGAGAGCAGAGACTTGTGCCCACAAGTCAAGGAGGCTATGAAAATGCCAAAGTCACTAGAAGCTGAGAGGCAAGGAAGGAGTCTCCCTTAGAGCCTTTGAGGGCACGTAGCCCTGGTGACCTCGTGATATGGGGCTTCTGGTCCCTGGAACTGTGAGAAAAACAAACTTCTGTTGGGTTAAGCCATCTGGTGTGTGGTAATTTGTTACAGCAGCCTTAGGACACTGATACGATCAGTTAGACAAACATTTGGCATATGCTCATTTTACATTTCTATGAGAATCATATATATATATTTTTAAGTTTATTTATCATTGAGAGAAACAGAGAGAGTGATCGGGGGAGGGGCAGAGAGAGAGGGAGAGAGGGAATCCCAAGCAGTGTCCGCCCTGTTAGCCCAGAGCCCGACGTGGGCTTGAACCCACGAACCGCGAGATTATGACCTGACCTGAAGTTGGATGCTTAACCGACTGAGCCACCCAGGTACCCCAAGAATCATATTTTGAAGTTTAAAAAATTTTACTTTGAGATTTGTCATTTATGTTCAAGTTTGTGCTATTCTTTTCTCTTGTATTCTTACACTTATTATTATTATTATTATTATTATTATTATTATTACCCTCCTGACCCTGACAGGTTTTGAGATTGAAACACAATCCTTGACCTCATGCCCCAACCCTATAGGAAGAAATAGTCCAGAGACAGACAACGTACTGAGAGGAAAGTGAATGTGGTGCCCGAGAGCACAGATTCTGGAACCAGCCTGCTTTGTTCAAGTTCTGGTTCCGCCATGAGTTATGCCACGTCGGGCAAATTGTTGGTCCTCTCTGATCCTTGCTTGCCTCGTCTGTAAAGTGGGATAATAATAGCAACTACCTCATAGGACTTTTTATCTCCACATAATGTACACAAAGATGCACACCGAGGCCTGATGGAATTCACTGATGCCGTAAGCAGTGAATCAACATTTTAACGATTGATTTTACAATCGTCCTGCGGAAGTAAAACTGTGGTGCAGTTGGGTTTGTAAAAATATGGAACTCTTCATGAATTTGCACAGGGACCAGGAGAATCTTGTCTGTATTGTTCCAGTTTTAGCATATATGCTGCCGAAGTCAGCGCTAGGTGCAAAGTATTTTCATGTGTCGGGGACATTAACTTGCATGTCAACAGTCTCTGAGTCCTGGGCTGGGCTCCCTGGGAACCACGTGGACTCAGAGAGAGTTTGTGAGCGGGATGTTTATCAGGGATCACCCCGGGGACCACCGACTGTGGAAAGGAGCAAAGGGCATCGAGAAGTGGCAGCTGAGATGCAACCCGACAGCAGCCTTGGTGACCCCATGCCTTTCAGCATTATCCTGATTTGAGCCGACACAACCAGGCCCTTAGACCATCCGCCGCCCTCGGTCACCGGATGTGGACCACCTCTGGAGGAGTGACCCTGGTCTAGGTGACCCCTGAAGGGGCTGACAGCTGAGGCTGTCCACTGACAGTCCTCCTCCTAACAGCTGAGCGACAGCAGAGGGAGCCGGAGGCGGTGAGTCCTCTCAGCCGTCTTCACGTTTCAATGTCCCGGGAATCCTGAGAAACAGAGGCCCTGCCCTGGGTGTGCTGACTATGGCACAGTCCTTCCCCTCTCTGGCTGTGGGTGACACTTCTGCGTCATTTTCTTCCACCCACTCTGTCCCTCCCTCCTCTTTTTCAAGATTGCTCTTGGTGCTGACTGGCATGGAATGGAGGGGAAGCTGGAGGAAGGGAGAGGCCAGATCTGAGCAGAGAGCCAGAACTCCTTTCCTTCCAGTTGCCTGGGCTGGCCCCTACCCATGCTGCGATGCTGCCTCAAGGTGTGTGTCCCCATGCAGCCCCGGGCCAGCCTCAGAACCCCTCTTTGCAGGAGGAGGAGGCTGCCTTCATGTAATCCAAGGAACTGCTCTTTAAAAGCTTAAATTCCCAAGGGATTATTGCCACGGGGGGTAAAGGAATAAAAGGAACCCACTTCTGAAAACACGGAACAAAGATCAGAACCAGGGTTTAAAGGCAATGCTCAACTAAGCCATAGAAAAGCATGCAAGACTGTACTGCGTTCTGGGATGGGTTTTCATTTCTGATCTGAAGAAACGGTTAAGTGAGTGAGGTAGACATAGGATTTGGCAGGTCGGAGATGCCAGAGGTTTGAGATGCAACAATCTCAAGCTGCCTGTTGATGCTGTCAAGGGAAGCAGAGGGCTGTGGAAGGGACCCGTGCATTTCTCCTCATGACAGCACGGCCATGTAGTCCCCTGGCTGCAAGGAGGGAGACAAAGTCACAGGGTAAGAGTGATGCTGGTGTTACCAAAATCAGGCTTGACGTTGTCTCTCCCTTTGCATGGATTTAGACTGAGGGTTTGTTTTTTTTTAATTTTTTAAATGTTTTTATTTATTTTTGAGACAGGGAGAGACAGAACATGAGCAGGGGAGGGGCAGAGAGAGGGGGAGACACAGAATCTGAAGCAGGCTTCAGGCTCTGAGCCATCAGCCCAAAGCCTGACGTGGGGCTCGAACTCACGGACCGTGAGATCATGACCTGAGCTGAAGTTGGCCGTTTAACCGACTGAGCCACCCAGGTGCCCTGAGACTGGGTTCTAATCCTCATTCTGCCATAACCCCAGGAGAGTCACTGAACCCTGGCCTTGGTTTCCTTATCTGTATGATGGGGATAATACCCACAGCATCAATACTGGCCTTGTTTGCAATCATGCAAACCAAGTCTGCCTAAAGTAAACAAGAAGGGGAGTTATTGGAATTGATGGAATCCCAGAGGTGAGGGAAAGAGGGCATGAAGTCAGGAGACTCAGAAGGCAGCTTGCCTCAGTGGGTTGGCTGCGTCGGCAGGATGAGCTCCCATCCCTGAACCAGAATAAACACGTAGAGCACTTTTATAGCAAGTTGACAGGGTGACTTTCAAGTGTGTGATCAGAGGACTGGTCGTTTCCAACAAGGAATGGCCTGTGTTGGGTATTGTTGAACTCCTGTGGTCATCGAGTAAGACCGCACGTTGGTCTGCTACACATGGGGGAAGCACTTTCAGAAGCAGTGTCCTGAGCTGCCTTCGCATCTTACAAGCCACTCGGGGAAGGGCAGCACACCATCTGCCCCCCATCCCCGGCGTTATTCCTGCATCAGTGTGGCCACTTGGAGTGTAGTCAGCGAATCTCTTTGCATTTGTGTTGATTTTAGGCCTGAAGTCTCTGGGCACACACACTTGCCAGGACTAGGCTACTCCATCCCTTAGGCTTGTCCCCCACCCAGGAAAAGCCTAGATGAAGCAGGCAAGTGTAGACAAAACAGGCATTCTCTTAAGAGCCTACGACAACGTCCGCCCAGACGTCGTTCCAAGGCCAGTCGTGACCTTCACATCTTGCCAAATGCAGAAATGGCTAGTTGCCACCCCCAGGATCCCTTCTGTGCTTTACTCCTTGCTTCCTCTTTACTTGCCCCTATTTTTAGATGGGCACATTGTGACCAAGAGAAAAACACTGATTTCCTAGCCTCCTATGCCTTTAGATGTGTCTATGTGACTTGCTTCTGACCAGTAAGATAAATTGTGCGGGACGCCCAGCAAGGCAGTGTGAAGGGAGCTGACTCAGCAGGGCGGAGCCCCTTCTTGCCTTTACTTCTCTTCTCCTGGCTTGCAGCCCCAGCAGCTGATCTTGGACCCTGAGGTCACTTGGAGGACAGAAGCTACAAAACAGGATGGAGCCCCAGTAATACAGAGTTTAGATCCCATCATCCTTGGACGCTTGCCTTTGCACTTTCTTTGTAGAAGGAAGAAATAGGCTTCTATCACGTTTAAGCCATTCTTTGATTTTTCTGTTTCACACAGCTAAGTCTAATCCCGACTGATACATAATCTACAGTTTCCCTCTTCTCCTTCTTTCACTGACAATTACCCACGAAGCAACCTTCACTTATCCACCCTCATCCCAGAAGTCATTGAGGAAAGCAGGCTAGGAGGCCAGCAGTCTGATTACACATTCCCACAGGCGTATTTGGACTTCTATAAGGACACCAGAAAACACAGTGTGTTACCCAAAAGAAGCATCATGGCACTGGTTGAAGTACAATTTGGAGTCTTGTAACTCTTCTGTGTAGACCTAGATACAGGCAGGGACTCTGAGAAATGTACCCAGTGCATCCTCTGGCTTTGGGCAGCCACGTGTAAGCACTTGGACACGGTCATGAGAAGAACAATAAAAGCTAACCTGTTACTGGGGCACCTGGGTGGCTCGGTGGGTTGAGCGTCTGACTTTGGCTTAGGTCATGACCTCATGGTCTGTGGGTTGGAGGCCTGCATTGGGCTCTGCCCTGACAGTGTGGAGCCTGCTTCGGATTCTCTCTCTCCTCCCTTTCTGCACCTTCCCTGCTCCCACTCTTGCTCTCAAAAATAAACAAACAAGCATTAAAAAAAAAAAAAAAAACAAGTTAATCTGTTACTTCTAAGATCCAGGCAAACATGTGTTTGGAAAGCCTATAAATTATATGCAGGTTCACAAAACAACTATTCCTCATATCCTACCATTAAAAAAAAAAAAAAGTTGGTCTTCTCCAGAATAATTACATAGAAGTTTGAACTCTTCTCTTAAAACCACTGACTTTTTTTTTTTTTACAGAATCTATAAAGAAATTGCTTTTGAATTTAGAAGTTGAAAGCTCTAACATTTATAAGTGATTAGAGAATTTTATTCACTGAGAAGTGTCATACAACTATAATAAAATCCATTGTTCCTCCAAATACTGTAACTTGTATATAACAGGTGGGCAGACTGATTTATGAAACTTTTTTTGCTTCCCATGAACCATGAGTTTATTACAAAAAGGTACATAATTTTATTTTTATTTTTTTGTTTTTGAGAGAGAGAGAAACAGAGCACAAGTTGGGGAGAGGGGCAGAGAGGGAAAGAGAGAGAGAGAGAGACAGAATCTCCACAGTGGGCATAAAGCCTGATGCTGGGCTCCATCCCACGACCCTGGGATCACGACCTCAGCCAAAATCAAGAGTTGGATGCTCAACCGTTTGTTCCACAAACAGTTCTATAAATTAAACTTTCTCTTTATAGCTTTGTCCTTACCAATGATATCATTATCTCATAGTAAACTAACATATTTCCCAAAAGATACACATATACACACGTGCATATATGCACACATGTACACAATCACTTGCTCTTTCTCACACAGTCAGGTTGATATTGGGCTAAAAGGTTTTAGAGTATTTTAGGTTATTCTAACTTAAAAAAATTAATTATCGGGGGCATTCACTTTCGCATGCCCCCTTTCTGGAAAGAGAGCTTTCCTACTATTCTTACTTTCTAATCTTATATTCTAATAAACTTTTGAAAAAACCCACAAACACACACAAAATTAATTATCCAGAAATACTGTGAAATTCACAGTACTTCCAACTGCCTGTGCCTAAGACAATGGAACTTTTATCACGATTTTTTAGCTAAGTGTGCCTATATCCTTGCCTCCTGTCCCATATGTTTGTTTTTAAAGCTAACCTGTCACAATTGCTATATTTATAAAATCAAGTTTCTCTGTGGTTGATATCCAGAAACCAATTTTGAATAGCTCGATAAAATCCGATGAACATATTAACAACTGGAAAATAGCACCGTGTACTTCTCCAGCACCCCGCTCTGTGACTTCATAGGGCACTGAGCCTTTCCTTATAAGAGGACTTCTTCCATTTGAAGAACGAGAGTTGCCATAAAGAAAGGGACAAAGGAGAGAACTTTTGGCAGAATTACTGGCAGCAACATTAGCTATTTACATTCAAGTCTCCAAATTCGCTTACTAGACGTTTTTTGGTTGCTGTGGTTTCTTTTTGAACTTGAGATTCCCTATAGTTCACGTCCATTACGAAAGAAGGAGTGGTGTAACAAAGAAGTGTAACATGTTCGGTGACAGTTGCCTAAGAAAAGGCTGGAACTGTAATTTCATCTGCGATGCCTTCCTTTTCTCTGGTCGGTACCTCTGCTTCTGTGAACTGGCATGCTTCACGCCCAGCCCCAAACAGAAGGCAAATACGACATAAGTCTCCAATTGCTTAATCAAATAAACAAGCCTAGAGCCTGAACATAAACTTCATGCCTTTTATTATAATCACAGTTGAACAGGCTTGGCTGGACTTCAGTCATTTATCACCAGCAGTTTGTGCTTGCGTTTGGGAGGGGTTCAGAGATACATCATCTTCTCCCCAGCCCAAGCCCATCCCTTGGCACTGACTGTGCCACTGACTGTGGTCAGTGCAGCGGGTCCAGACCCTCGGTTGCCATGGTTGCCATACCCTCATCTGACTTGGCAGGGCTGGCAGAATGAGTAGATGAGCCCTCAGCGATGACGACAAAGTTGCTCCCACAAACACCTTCCGCCCTGGCGTATTATTGCTTTGAAAAAAACTGCATGCATTGTTTTTGTTTTGCTGCATTGTTATTTTACGGAAACATCACATGCCATCCACGAATATATTCTCTTTATAAAAATTTAAAACATCTAAACTCAATAGCACCATCAATTAACTGGATATAATTGACATCTATAGATGATTTCATCGAAAACATCAGAATACAAATTCTACTTAATCTCACATGGAATATACAAGATAGCCCACATTCTGGGCTATAAAATACACCTCAAGAAATTTAAAAGAATGGAAAGCATACAATGTATGTTTTCAGACCACAAAGAAATTAAATAGAAATCAATAACAGAAAGAGAGCAAGAAAAATCCCCAAATACTTGGAGGTTAAACAACATACTTCCAAATAATACACAGGTCAAAGAAAAAATGTTACGAGAAATTTCAAAATATTGTGAGTTAAAGGAAAATACAACTTCTCAAAATTTCTCAAAAATCCAGCAAAAGCAGTGCTTACAGGGAAATTTATAGCATTCGATGGATATATTAAAAAGAAAAAAAGATCTAAAATCAGTCACCTAAGCTTCCATTTCAGGAACCTGGAAAAAGAAGAGCCAAAAAATCAAATCCAGAGTAAGCAGAGGAAAAGAAATAGTAAGAATTAGAGCAGAAATAATTAAATTAAAGCAAATCATATCCAAGAATGTATAAAAAGAATTGTACACCACAACCATGTGGGATTTATTCCACATATGCAAGGCCGGTTCAACATTAGAAAATCAATTAATGTAATCCATCACATCAACAGGCTAAAGAAGAAAGATCACATGATCATATTAATGGATGCAGAAAAAACATTTGACAAAGTCCAAGACCCATGCATGATAAAAACTCTCAGTAAACTAGGAATAGAGAGGGAACTTAACTTGATAAAGAACATCTACAAAAAACATATCACAAATATCACACTTAATGGTGAGAAATGAGAAGCTTTCCTGCTAAGATCAAGAACAAGGCAGCCTGGGTGGCTGGGTGGCTCGGTCCGTTAAACATCTGACTTCAGCTCAGGTCATGATCTCCCGGTTCTTCTGACTTCAAGCCTGCGTCGGCTCTGTGCTGACAGCTTGCAGCCTGGAGCCCACTTCAGACTCTGTGTCTCCCTCTCTCTCCGTCCCTCCCCCAGTTGCGCGCGCATGCTCTCTCTCTCTCTCTCAAAAATAACATAAACGGGGGCGCCTGGGTGGCGCAGTCGGTTAAGCATCCGACTTCAGCCAGGTCACGATCTCGCGGTCCGTGAGTTCGAGCCCCGCGTCAGGCTCTGGGCTGATGGCTCGGAGCCTGGAGCCTGTTTCCGATTCTGTGTCTCCCTCTCTCTCTGCCCCTCCCCCGTTCATGCTCTGTCTCTCTCTGTCCCAAAAATAAATAAAAAACGTTGAAAAAAAAAATTAAAAAAAAAAAAAAACATAAACGTTAAAAAAGAACAAGGCAAGGGTGCTTCCTCTCATCACTCCTTTTCAATACTGTACTCTTAAAATGTCATATGTAGTTCATTTTTCTTCCTTATCTTCTGTAGAAGTAGAGGATGGTGTGGTCTGATTTGTATTTAACATTCTGAGGATGGAATTGATGGGAGTTTTATCACATGCACACCCTCATTCCACATACTCGGCAGCACATTTCAACCCATTTCTGATTACATGGTCTTTGTTCTTAGCATCTGCCCAGGCGTTTCCTTTCAGTTGTCTTACATGACTCCTCCTCAAAGGGCTGGCAGAGACCCCCTCCTCCCCTCTCCCCTCCCCAAGCCATCATCTACACTATCATAGCTCCAAGGATCTGCAGAAGTTCCTGGGATCTGCTCCGTCCTTCAAACGCTTTCTCAGCTGGATTTGCCCATACAACCAACCTTTTAAAAGTGGAGTGGCCATAGCTGTGGTCTCCAGCTATGAGAGGCAGGCAAGGAGGTTTTGCAAGTAATGAAAGATCACCTCTGACTTCTGACTAAATGTGGCAGATTGAACAAACACATTAACTCTGCCCTTTCTCCACATCCTATTAAATGACAGTAAATTAAAAACAACAATATAAAGCCACAAGAAAAAGGGAACAAAAGAGGAGTTGGCAGCAGATGAGCAATATCAATAAAACCTTAGAAAAGTGAAAGCAGATGGAAAGATGATAACTGCTGCCTTCACAGAACAAAGAAATTGAAACCTATTTCTTATAAATCAGGAGGCATATTTGCTTGGCTGAACACAGGATTTGGAGGACCTCTAAGCACTGAGTAAAGGGTGGGGCTAACCCCAGGAATTGACTGAAAGTTGAACTGAGGAGCAGTTAGACCCAGATTCCCTTCCCTCACCCAGTCAGCCAAATACCCTTCCTGTATTAGTTATCTGTGGCTACATAATGAAATACCTCATGATCTGGGGGCCTAAGGCAAAAATAAACACTTATTACCTCACCGTTTCTGTAAGTCAAGAATTCTGGAATGGCTTAGCTGGGTGGCTCTGGCTCAGGGTCTCTCATGAGGTTGCAGTCAAGATGCTGGTGGGAACCGTGGCCACCTAAAGACTTGACTGGTGTTGGAGGATCGACCTCCTATGGGGACGGCGCACTCCCATGCCTGGCAAGTTAGTGTTTGTGGGCAAGGAGCTGCAGTCTTTCACCGCATGGACTTCTCCACTGAGCTGTTTGTGTAACCTCACAACATGGCTGCTGGCTTCACCCAGAGCCAGTGGTCCCAGACGGCAGGTGGAAGCTACAATGTCTTTTATGACCTCGCCTCGGAAGTCACACTCCACCATTTCTGCAGTATTATCCTGGTGATTCGGGTTCCTCTACTCCATACAGGAGGGGACTCCATAGGAGTTGCAAATACCAGGCAGTGAGAACCACAGGGTGTCATCTTGAAGGCCGGCCACTAAATCTCCTTCATCTCTTTAAATGTCTCACTTTTTAATATGAACATAGAGATGATGATCACCAGGAAAACTTTTCACTTGAAAGAGAGACCAAAAAGGGGCACCTGGGTGGCTCAGTCAGTCAAGCGTCCGGCTTCGGCTCAGATCATGATCTCAAGGTTTGTGGGTTCAAGCCCCGCGTCGGGCCCTGTGCTGACAGCTCAGAGCCTGAAGCCTGCTTTGGATTCTGTGTCTCCCTCTCTCTCTGCCCCTCCCTCACTTTCTCTTTCTCTCTCTCTTTTTCAAAAATAAATATATTTTTTTTAATATATGAAATTTATTGTCAAATTGGTTTCCATACAACACCCAGTGCTCATCCCAAAAGGTGCCCTCCTCAGTACCCATCACCCACCCTCCCCTCCCTCCCACCCCCCATCAACCCTCAGTTTGTTCTCAGTTTTTAACAGTCTCTTATGCTTAGGCTCTCTCCCACTCTAACATCTTTTTTTTTTTTTTTTCAAAAATAAATATTTTTAAAAAGAAAGAAAAAGAGACCAAAACAAAAAGAAAGAACTCAGAAAAAGCAAAACAATAGGAAACAGAAGGGAATTAAAAAAAAAAAAAAAGAATTAAGTCTTCAGATGGAAAAAGTAAGATATCACAACCATGAAAGAAGACTAGGATATATTATAACAACAAAATGACACTATTCCCTTGCCCCCCACCCCAATATTTACTAAGTCTGTACAATGTGACAGGCCCTCTTCTAAATAGGACTGTGTATGTATTAACTCACTGAGTCCTCCAAATGACCATCCCAGGAGGTAGGTTCTATTACTCTGTTTTATGGAGGCGTTAAATAATGTCTCCAAGGCACAGCTGGTAAACGGAAAAGTCTAGAGTCGAACCCAGAGCCAGAGCTCTTAGAAAAGAAGACGTCAGTGCCCGTAATCAGTTCCCTCTCTAGAGAAGGAAAGAACGCTGATTTCAGATGCAGATTGAACGGTGAGAAAGTCAGCAGGGTAGAGCTGGAGGTAAGGGATGAGCCTGTCTGCAGTACGTGCCCTAACGGAGAGGGGGTTCCAGGGCTGAGGGGCAGAGGACGCGGCACAGGGCCTGGCTCACTGCACCGTGGATCCGTGTGCCACAGTTCCTCAGGGTAGCCCCTTAAGGAAACTCTGGAGCAGAATCAGGAGTTTAGGGGTCAGCGTCTGGAAACTGGAAACCATGGCTGTTCTTGACCACAGCGATAGCTACCACTTAGTGATCAATCACATCACCCCAACCTGCGCCACAGGCCTGTCTTAAAAAGGAAACAACAGTTCGGAGACCTTTCCAAGGTCTCATAGTTAGTAGGTGGCAAAGTGAGGTCAGGCCCTAGGCCAACCTGGCCTTTGACTGTGCCTTTTCTCAGTGTGAGAGATTGCTTGGTCCAGTTCCTCACCTCTCCTTGTGTCCACACTCTTTACATTTCCACGTCCTCTTACTGCATTTGACCGTGGCTGCTTTGGCTAATGGACCATTCGCATGTGTGATATGGCCAAAGTCGTGAAAATACCTACGACTTGGGTCTTGATCTCATGCACCTCTGCCATCACAACAATGGGGACAAGCCTAAACCAGCCCACAGTTCTCAAGAACAGGATGGGACACACATGGGGCAGAGACGCCCCAGCCTAGGTCAGCTGTCCTCCAGCCGACCCACAGAATCCAGATGAATAAATGTTATTTTAAGCCACTGAATTTTGAAGTGTTGGTTATGCAGTTTTCGCAGCAATAACGAACTGTATACCATGCGCTAAAAATGCCTGCCATCCAGATAAATAAATGGATGACTGACAGCTGGGAGTAAGGAAAAGGCTCATGATCTGCCTGGCTAGGGTCGCCAGATTTAGCAAATAAAGGTTATTCATTCATTTACTCTGTGTCCGTGTCATCCCCCTCGATACATTTAAATTTCAGATGGACATCAAATAATTTTTTAGTATAGGTATGTCCCATGCAATATTTAGGAAATACTTACATTAAAAAAATTGTTCATTGTTTATTTAAATGACATATTTAGCTAGGCATACTATAGTTTATCTGGCGACCCTGTTCTGGCACATTTGCAAGAGTCACATCACGTAGAAAACACTTGTGTGTAAAAATGGGCCTGAGCTAGAAAAAATGCCTGGGTGCCTCAGTCGGTTGAGCATCTGACTTGGGTTTCAGGTCACGATCTCGTGGTTCATGAGTTTGCCAGTGTGGAGCCTGCTTGGGATCCTCTGTCTCCCTGTCTCTCTGCCCCTCCCTGGCCCGCATGGTCTCTCTCAAAAACAAACATTGAAAAAAAAAAAGAGAGTTGAAAATAAGAAGTCACCTCCTCCCATCTCCATTAGGCAACATGTACATGGCAGATTTTAAGTCTCTCACGCAGCCTTTCCTAAAGGGACGGAATCAGACAAAAAGCTGCCTGAAACACTAGGAAAGGGTGGGCTTGCCAGTGGTTGGGGAAAGTCTCTTTCAGCCTTGCTATTCAACCACTCTAAAACTGGGGGTTCATGGGGAGGGCTGGTTCCAGCGGTCTATGATACGACAGCAAGCATCCCTCCCAACCTGAAACCTGCATCCCTTTTGCTGGATCCAGGATGCGTTTCCCGGGTTACTGCACCATCTGTCTCCAAGGTGCCTGCGAGGGAAAGGCGCTGCGGGGGGCAGGGAGAGAAGGGCTGCAGCCCAGGGACTGTCCAAGGACTGTTTGGGAAGAGGTCAGGCAAGTAGGGAGCAACCAGTGAAGCCAGCAGGGCTGGATGAATCAGAAAGAAGAAATCGAACACTAAAGAGGCCAGAGTGCAGAAAAGCCGCCTGGGGGACTCAGTCCACCCTCCACCTCCATCTCTCTTTAGCAGATTGGGGCCAGTCACCGTTTTGGGTTTTGCACAGCCTAATTGGCCATCTTTGTGAATAATCACCAACTCAATCCAGGAAGGAGTTCCATGCTGTCAGCCAGCAGCACAGACTGTTGCAGGAAAAATGAAACAACTTCATCCTCTGGGCAAACTTGCAAATTATTACAAATTTCCCCATCACTCCTCCACTCACAGCTGGCTGGAGAAGTGTGTCAGTTTTTCCATGGAGATGTGAGACTTTTTCTCCATTTGATTTCTCATGATTAAGCAAATCCTTATGGCTCTTTACTTTCATTCCTGGTTCCCTTTCCCCTGACACTGAAACAGCAGGCCTTGCTCCAGAGCACTGGTCGGGACACAGGCACCAGGCTCACCCACGCGTGGCCTTGGTCAAAGACAGATTTCTGAAAGGGACGCTGGCCAGCTAAAATTTTGCATCCCCTGATAAATGACATCATGAAAACCAAACGTGCATAATGCGGTCATCAGTGCAGAACGGTCTTGACATAAACCACAGTTCACTCATCTGAGGACCAAGGTTGACGTAACCACTGATAATGCTGCCCCTGATCGCTGACAGGACGGCTTCTCAGCTTTCTGCAGACCCAGGCTCCCACTCACATGTTGCTTGTAGATTTCATACAGTCTCTCCCCAAACTCACATGTTGCTTGTAGATTTCATAGACTCCCTCCGGCTTGGACTCAATTCAGTTAATAAGTATCAAGCCCCTATGGTGCTCATCACACCATGCTAGGCTCCAGAGGAATACAATAATTAATAATGCACAGGGTCTAGCTTCAGTGAGTTTGCTGTTTGCAAGGAAAGGAGATCTACAAATTGTTGTAATGTGGGAAGAGACCATTAAGGACCTGCATAGTAGTAGCCGTGACTGGAACGGGGATGTGGAGAGATGTCCCTTGGCAGGAAAGGCTGGGGGAGGGGGGTGTCTCATGGAGGAGGCAGCATTGGAGCTGGGCCATAAAGGGCTTCAGTAACGACCTCTGGGAGGTCAGCAAAATCTAGGCACCAGGAGGAACAAAACTGTGGAGGGAAGGTTTGTAACAGGAGTCAGAACCTCAGAAGCTCTCCCTCAGAGGAACACTCAGATCTTGGTCTGTGTCCCCAGCTGGACCCCAGATCGTGGTGGGGTCTCTGACTCCCAGGGCATAGCCCGAAGCCCATCCCTTCCTTTCTTATTTGGAAAGCTAGATTCTAAAACAGTTTACCCCAATAGCTTCAAGGACGAATCTTGCGTATACCGGTGTTAAGTTACAGTCACGATTCCTTAGGCTGTTTCTTTAGAAGATCTCAAGTAGTTTCGTAGTGAGCTCCACCTGTCTCTGTTGATAATGTAAATTCTCCCCATTGCAAAAACTTTTGGAGCAGCGGCAAACCAACCTGTCAAGTGAAATCGATTTATTCGCTCAACTGGAATGACCCGAGCCACTTAACACATCCCCTGAGAGGGAGCAGTTTACTTCATTCAACCCATAGGATCAGGCTGATTATCACATAATAATGTAACATCTTCTTGAGGAAGTCAAGGTAGAAATGACCATTCCCACTTAATAAATGGAGGAAATGGAGTACAGTTTTCACTCAAGAGAAATACTCCTAGCCTAAGAATGTGTTCCCCAGATCATCCTAACAGGATCATCCTCGCACGGTTTCCTTAGCTAGAGGATGAATTCCAGGCTTCCTTTGCATCCCTATATGTGTACTTCTCTTAGCCATAAAGCCAAATGCTGGGACTTCTTTATCATGATAGGGAAAGAGAAATCTAGTTTTGCAATCCCCCCGCTAAATATCCGGTAGCCTCCGTTTTCTTCCTTTTAGGACTATTCCTTCCGATCTCTCTTGCTCTTTAGAATGATTCTGGAAGTTCTTTCTTAATCTGCAGCTTACAGGCTGAGGGAGAGCTCAGAGCCCCGACAAGCTAAGTCTCATTCTGTGACAAGCCGCCTCCAGGGATTCAGTCCGTGAGGAAGTGACATGTGCAGCCGTGTCAGCTTCCAAAACTTCCACCTGGCCTTGATCACCCAGGGTCTCCAGACACTTGTGTGTGTTGATCTTGGGATGCAAAACAGCTGCTGGCCTTTGAGGCGTCTCGGTAACTATGGAGACAGGAACATAAACGTCGATGAGGATGTCAGGGAGCGGGCGCCTGTCTGAGGAGGAAAGCATTGGCGGGCCGATTTGGCTCTGTCGGGATGTGTTGTAAATGATGAAAGCAGGATTCCCAGGCCTCTCTTTTCTCCAGCGAGGTGACCGTAGCTCTATAGTGGGGCTCTGCCACTCTGCTTCCTCTGCACCCGGGTACTGGGTGACTCGTTCGCTTACGCCACAAATAGGTACCGAGGGCCTGCCACGTGCCAGGCGCAGTGTAGGGGCCAGGGACGGAGGTGCAGGGCAGAGTCCCTGCCCTCACAGGGCTTCCCAGGGTGTGGGGCTTTCAGAGCTAAAATCGGGAAGGGCCTGATCAGATTGGGACACGTTGGTCACCCACGCAGGGGGACGGACCATTCACAAGTACACAAATAAACACCTGAAGTTCAAATAGTGATAAATGGAGTGAAGGAAATAACCAGGCTGATGTGATACCAGTTGAGTGGGGGCTGGGGGCTGGGGGCTGGGAGGAGGCTTCTGCTGACAGCAGGGTGGAGGGGGCCACTCTGAACCCAGGCCCCAGGAGCCAGGGAGGTATATTGCAGATTGAGGGAACAGGGACAAAGTTGGCATACGCATCTGAGGAAAAGGAGGAGGAGTGCAGTGAGCAGGGGAGCAGAGCAGGAAATAAAGTCAGGAGGCCCGCTTGGGCCAGGCGGGTATGTCCCTCAGGCCGCGGTAAGGAGCTAGGATCCTGCAACAATATTCATCCAGTGACCTGGCATCTCTGGGGCCCAGACACTCTCAGGGGCTTTACGTAATCTAACTCATTTTATCCTCACAACAAAGTAGGCTCCTCTCATTATTCCCCTCTTGCCGCAAGTGAAAACACCGAGGCCCGAGGAGGGGTGAGGATGCTCCCACGTTCACAGAGCCCCGTGGGGCAGAGAGTGGGGCTTCACGGCCAGCTAGTCCCGCTCTCTTATTTCCCCACACTGCGTCAGGTTGCAAGCAGTGAGGCTTCAGGATCTGATTTGCACTTGGGCCAAACCCTGTCTGCGGCCTCCCTGTGTGACCGGCCCACTCCAGCGCCGCGGGATCCCGGAGCTTCGCGGACCGCGTTCAAGTCGCCGATCAGCCGTGGGCTGTGCCGCTGTAATATTTTCATAATGGGCTTCAAATGGAAGAAGCCAGGGAGGTGAAAATATTATGGCACATTGCCTCTTTAACTTCCACTTTGCTTCTTTATAACCACCCTCGATATGTTATTCTTGCCCCTTGTTGAATGTAGAAAACAACATAACCATCCAACTGCACAGGCTGTAATATCAGCAGCCAAATTACTTTATTGGCGGTGGTTAACAATGGGTTTTCTCTCCTCCACCGTTTCTGATAAAATGTTTGCACAGCATTATATGGGGAAATATAGAACTACGGCAATAAAAAACGAACAAGGGTAATTTGTGTGTTGGCATTTCCACAATAGAATGTCAAATATTTCATACCCTGGCGATACTCAGCCTTTCTACGCGTACTGCTACTTTCTTTGAAAAGAATGCTTTATGTTCATTTTATTATTAATCTTAAGCTGCACAATATACATTATATACACTTTTTGTATGTTTCTCAAACCATATTTTCAAGTCTGTAATAAAAATAAATATGTCTTGAGCTTTGAAAATGATACCATGTCAGATGAACGGACAGGCAGTTGCTACTGACGGAGAACATTCTTTCTAAAGACCACCCTGTCCTTATTTCACACAATACCCGCATCCTTTCCAGAATTCCTTGCAGTGATCCCTTTTATAAAGAGAGTCTGTTGCTTTTACAGAGCACGATGATTAATCAATGTGGGTTCATTTCTCTCATTATTCCAACAGTTTTTTATACAGAAACTTTCTAGCTGTAGGTAAAGATAATCAGATCCCAAATTTAACCAGGAATCATCACATTTTAAGAGTGCTTACAACTCACATACTGTAAGATGAATTGAAAAGTAATCTGTATGCATCATTTGAATTTTAGGGCTTTTTTATTCTTTTTCAAAATATATTTATTTTTAGGAGAGCACAAGTCGGGGAGGGGCAGAGAGAAGGGGACAGAGGGTCTGAAGCTGGCTCTGAGCTGACAGACTGACAGCAGTGAGCCCGATGTAGGGCTCCAACTAATGAGCCAGGAGGTCCTGACTGCAGCCAAAGTCCCACGCTCAACTTATCAACCAATCAAGATCAACTGATCAACCAACGGAGCCACCCAGGTGCCCCAGGGCTTTTTTCTTCTTAAGAAAGAGCTTTTAAATTAAAACACAATATATTCTATGAATATAAATAGAATTTAAATAAAAATTTGAAAACAGAAGAAACATAAACCACAATGGATACTTTACATAGGAAAGTATCAAAGGGAAAAAAAAAAAAAAAGGAGGGGCAGGAGACACCTTATAGCTAACTCTAGTTTTGCATTTCAAAAAGAAGGCTCAAAAGCAGAAGCATCCCATCCCCCAGTCTCCCTGTGGGATGTAGGCATCTCGTGAAGACCTTGCATGGTCCACCTGGTTTGCTGTCCAGGTATAAACCTGCCATAGAGGTGATGGAGGTTTCATGAAGCCTCTAGAGGCAGAGAACCTAGAACCTGAGCTCAGTGGTCTTCAGAACTGCCAGCGAGATGAGGTAGTTGTAGCCATGAGCATACACCTCACATCTGGTACTAAATGTTTTATTTTGTTCATGGCAAAGTCTGAAACAAATCACCTTTAACATCCCAGTGTGAGCAGTGGGTGAAGATGTCATAAACACCTGTCATCTGACAATTGGATACTTGGTACCCAGGTCATGGGAATGGAGACAGAAGGTGTGATTGGTTGAAAAGCGGTCTCACAAAGATTTGTCCGCAAGCGAATCCCCAGACCTGTGAATATTATCTTATACAGCAAAAGATGTGATTAAGTTAAGGAGGAGGAATCTACCTTGGATTATCTAGGAGGGCTCTAAATGCAAGCATGTGTGTCCTTCCAACAGTGAGACAGAAGTTCTGACCCAGACCCACACACAGATGAAGAGATAACTAAGAAAACAAAGGCAGAGACCAGAGTAATGCCGCCAGGAGCTAAGAAACATTTGTCGCCACCAGGTGAGGCAAGGAACTTCCATAAAGTCTGAGTAGGAAATGTGACTCTACTGACACCTAATAATAATAATAATAATAATAATAATAATAACAACTCTTTTAGATAGTCAAATATCAAAGGGAAAAAAAAGAGGCAAGAGAGACCTATAGCTAACTCTTTTTGCATTTCAAAAAGAACACTCAAAGGCAGAAGGATCTGGGTGCCCGGGTGGCTCAGTCGATCAAGTGTCTGACTTCGGCTCAGGTCATGATCTCATGGTCTATGAGTTCGAGCCCCGCGTTGGGCTCTGTGCTGACAGCTCAGCGCCTGGAGCCTGCTTCAAATTTTGCGTCTCTCTCTTTCTCTGCCCCTCCCCTGCTCGCACTGTCTCTCTCAAAAATAAACATTAAAAAAAAGCAGAAGGGTCCCATCCCTTATTATTATTATTATTATTTTAGATAGGAAAGTATCAAAGGGGAAAAGAAGGGCAGGTGAGACCTGTAGCTAATTCTGTTTTTACACTTCAAAAAGAACACTCAAAAGCGGAAGGGTCTCATCCATCATTATCATTGTTATTATTATTGTTATTACTACTAGAAAGAGAATGTTTTGGTACTTTTATGTACAGAAAATTCAACAGCATACACTTAGCCCAGTTTGGTGGCCAGTTTTTTAGCCTTTGCCTTTGGACCCAGGACACTGCCTCCCCAGTGATGGCGGATCTCATCATATCTGTCATTGTCATTGGTTCTGATGGCTTCCACCAGCTCAGCCAGAGCCCCTTTGTCTTCCAAGTTAACCTGTGTGAAGGTGACAGTGGTGCAGGTCTTTCTGTGGACCAGACGCCCCAGCCTGGCCTTCCCCTTGATGATGCAGGAGGGAACCCCATGTTATGACACAGGACAGCCAGGAAGACAGCCGGCTCGGTGGGATCCACAGCACGTGCAAACACTCCCAGCTGAGCCTTCTTGTTTTCCACTAAGGTGGTGACAGTATTAACCCCAGCTGGAAGGACAGGTGGCCTCTTCGTGGGGACATCCCCTTTGCTGGCATCTTTCTTCTCAGCCTGGGACCAACGATTTCGGCTTCTTCCGACTCTGGTCTATATTTGTGGGCCAGCATAAGCAGTTGACTAGCTGTTGGTGATCCAAGGCCAGGTGGACTGGTTAATAGCGGGAGGCACTTTTAGACACTTATAAAGAATGGCTCTTTGCTGCTGCAGCTGGATATAGCGGGGCCATTTGACAAAGCAGGTGACGTCCTATTGGATCTGGATATCTGATCTGATGCCAAGTTCTTGGGTCTTTTCTCAAACAGCGGATTGACACTTCCTTGGCCTCCTACTTCTTCTTTTTTTTTTCTTTAATTTTTTTTTAACGTTTATTTATTTTTGAGACAGAGAGAGACAGAGCATGAACAGGGGAGGGGCAGAGAGAGAGGGAGACACAGAATCTGAAACGGGCTCCAGGCTCTGAGCTGTCAGCACAGAGCCCGACGCGGGGCTCAAACTCACAGACCGTGAAATCATGGCCTGAGCCGAAGTCGGACGCTTAACCGACTGAGCCACCCAGGCACCCCGGCCTCCTACTTCTTCACGAGAGCAGGGGCCAGGGCCACCTTCTTCCCCTTAGCCTTCTTTCCTTTTGGCATCTTGGATGGGCTGGAGGAGACAGAAGGAAATTATTTTTTAACTGCATACTCAAGGAGGCCAGAACCTTCTGTCGTTGTGCAAAGAGTCTGCGAGCTGGCAAACAGCAATGATATCCTGTGGCAGGCAGCACTCTAGGATGGCCATGATCTCCACTCCCTGGTGTTTTCCTGTGGCCGTTACTTCAAAGGGCATAGAGATTTTGCAGCTGTAGTTAAGGCTACTAATCAATTGGTTTTAGAACAGATTGTCCCTGCGGCTCTAACCTAGTCACATGACCCCTGTGACTGCAGAGTGTCTTCTCCAACTGGTAGCAGAAGAGAACATCATCAAGATGTACTCTGCTGGCCTGGAAGAAAGCAAACATCCACGATGTGAGCCCTTGCCAGAGAGGGTGGGCTCGTGCAGCTGAGAGTGGTTCCCATGTGACAGCAAGGGAAAATGGAGACCTACTCCTGCAGCCAGCCGTAAGGAAAGATTCTTTTGTTTTTGTTTTTTTTAATTTTAGTTTACTTATTTATTCTGAGAGAGAGAGAAAGTGAGACAAAGCACACGCACCAAAGCCTAGGGACTCCTGGGTGGCTCAGTCAGTTGAGCAATGAGCTCTTGATTTCGGCTCAGGTCATGATCTCATGCTACGTGGGTTCAAGCGCCACACTGGTCTCGGTGCTGACAGCATGGAGCCTGCTTGGGATTCTCTCTCTCTCTTCCTCTTTCTCTGCCCCTCCCCTGCTCTCTCTCTCTCTCTTAAAAGAAATAAATCTTTAAAAAACAAACAAAAAAAGGATCTACCAAAGCCCAGGGTACACTTTCTACGATCTGATCTATCCAAGTTAATCCTGAAGGAATCAAGTTCTTAGCCTAGCAGATCCTGTAAGCAGGTGCTAAAATCATGTGAAACAGAGAATAAACTTGTCAATTCCAAATGGAATCCCCTTTATGGCGCGCGCGCACACACACACACACACACACACACACACACACACACACACACACAATGGTAGAGCTAAATGTTACCACGTATTTTGCCCATTTTCAAGAGGGAGAAACTACAGACATTCACCACTCTAACCAAGAAGAAGAAAACTGCACTGGACTTAACTCAGAGAATAAAGCGCATCTCTCTCCACTTGCTGCAGCCTCCCTAATTTCCTTTAAGTCTCTGGAATGTGCTAAGCTCTTCCCTGCTCTCTGGCATTTCCACAAGCTTTCCTTCTGCCTGAAATGGTCTTTCCTCCACTCTTCATATGGCTGAGTCCATCCTTAAGGTTCCAACTTAAATACAATTTCCCAAAAGCTCCTGTCTCTGACCCCCGAGGCTAAAGTTGGTCTCCAGTGTCAGTCTCCCCCAGCTTCCGCTCTTCCCTTTCTTGGCACTTTATCGCATTCTGTAATTATATATTGATTTCTCTGCTTGCTGGGCCACTAGAATATAGCTTTATATATTATTCAGCACTCTTTTGGTTGCAAGCAACAGAAACCTCTCTGCCTTGATTAAACTATAAAAAGAGGAGTAGCTTGTATGATTCAAAAAAAAAAAAAAAACCATTGCCCACCCCCTCCCCCCCCACCTCAGCCTCTGCAAGGACAAGAACGATGGATACCCCGCCCCCTGCCCTATAGGACTTCTCAGTCCTCCCACAATTCCAGCCACTATAGAGATTTGGACACCACCACTCACATTTCAGATTCCTAGGAGAGAGCATCTGGCATGTCAGGCTGGGTTGGGTTTCTGCCCTTGGACGTCATTGTAGGTGCCAGTGATGGGCTCAGGGTAAGAACAAGAAAGCACAATCTGTTATTTTGTTATTAGGAGGCAGGAGGGACGAGGTGGATGGCTGTCGTTAGGGAACATACCAACATGACCGCTTTGACCGAACCTGGATTGTGGGTAAGGCTCTGGATTGAGCTGTGTTACTGTGTCTGTGGGTCTGACTTTTTCAGTCTTGCTGTCAGTCTTTTCAGTGTTTGGATAGCACACGCTTCCAGCAGGTGTTGCCACCAACAAGAGACTTGATGTCACTGTGCCGAGGTGCTACGGATTGAGTATTTGTGTCTCCTCCAAATTTATATGTTGAAACCAAATCTCAAGTGTGATGGTATTAGGAAGTAGGGCCTCTGGGAGGTGATTAGTGACCTTACAGAAGAGGCCCCGGAGAGTTCCCTCACCCCTCCTGTGATGTGAGGACACATGGGAGGGCGACCTCAATGAGCCAAGAATGGCTCTCACCAAACAATAATGAGTCTGTCATGACCTTGATCTTGGACTTCCCAGCCTCCAGGGCTGGGGGAAATACATTTCTGCTGTTTCTAAGTCACTTAGTCTACGGTATTGTGTTATAGCAGCCCAAACACACAGACAGAGATTTGTATTGAGAAGTGGGGTGCCCCTCGAATGTGAAGGTGGCTTTGGAACTGGGTATTGGGCAGAGGCTGGAGGAGATTGGAGGCTTGTGCTAGAGAAAGCCTACACTGCTGTGAATGAAGCTTTCAGGGCAATTCTAGTGACAGCTCAGAAAGAAAGAGCCAGAGAGGAAGCCTCAATCTTGCTAGAGAATACTTGAGTGATCTTGAACAGAATGTCACAGAAATATTCAGGCTAAAGGTCATCCCAGTGAGGTCTCTGATGAGGAACATGTTACTGAACAGTGGAGGAAAGGCCATTCTTGTTACCAAGTGGCAAAGAATTTGGCTGAATTGTGCTCAGGTTCTAGTGTTTTCTGGAAGTTCGAATCTGCATGTGGTGACTTGGATATTCAGCTGAAGCTGTTTCTAAGCAAAATGTTGAAGGAAAGGTCTGCGTTCCCCTGACTGCTTATAATTAAATTCGAGAAGAGAGAAATGACTTGAAGAAGGACTCGTTCACCAAAGAGGAAGCAGAAGTTAAAGATTTGGAAAATTCTCAGCCTATTAATTTTTTAAAAAATGACGCAGGGTGATGGGCAGAGAACACTGCGGATGTGGCCTAACCACAGCTGATAAGGAGACTATGAATCAGCCACCTCAACAGAAGCCTAGAGCTATTATCCGAGACGTGGAAGAACCACCACCTGAGGGAACTCACAGGTCACCAGAGCGGCTTCTGCTGTTCGCATTACCTCCGTCTTGTTGCTGGGGCTGCTTCAGATCACCAGCTCTGCTTCCCACAATTAGGTGGGGGTATGGGGGGGGGCGGGGTGCTAGTGTTTCTGAGCTGCCCCAAGCGTGGCTCCTGTGGACACCCCTCCAGAAGGAACCCGCAAACTTTGTCAGTGTCTCTATGGCACTTTCTGCAGAATGCGTGAGCTTTGGGGGCATGGCTACTGACACCCAGATTTCAAAGGATGCCCAGGCACAGAGCTGGGGGAGGGGCCATTAGGTTAAGTCATGGGGGCCAAGTCCTGCCTGAAAAAGATGCAGGGAGGGGGGCTTTACCCTAGTAGGTCCAGAAGGGGAGACTTCTGCCCCAGTGGGCATGGAGGGCAGAGCATCAAGCCACAGAAGATTACTCTCATGCCTTAGGATTTAATGCTGTTTGCTTCATTGGCTTTTGGACTTGTTCAGAACCTGTCATTCCTTTCTTCTTTCCTATTTCTCCCTTTGGAACGGGGATGTCTATCCTGTATCTGCCCACCATTGTATTTTGGAAGCACATAACTTGTTTGATTTCATAGGTGCACAGCTGGAGAGGAATTGCCTCAGGACAAATTGGGAGTGAAGGCTGAATCTGGTTGAGCTGATATTTAGCTGAGACTTTGGACTTGGACTTTGGAGTTGATACTGGAACAAGTTAAGGCTTTTGGGGCCGTTTGGACGGAATGAATGTATTTCACGTGCCAAAAGAACATGACTTGGAGCAGAATGTCATAGAATATTTGTGAATACCAGTCTGTGACATTTGGTTATAGACTAAGACAATAGATGAACCAGGTACCATATGCTAATCCAGCCTATGTGTTCCACAGAGCTGGAGGAGTCCCAATGCACCTTGACAAGACAATCTCTACAGGAGGATGTAGTGAGAAAAAGTAGGCTCTAGAGACAGCCCGTGAATCCAGCCTTACCGCTGTGACTTTGGCCAAGTCATTTAGGCTACACATCGATTTCCTCATGTATAAAATGGGTATAATTATATATACTTATGAGGACATTGCTTTAAGTGGCTAATAAAGCCTTTTCGGGGATTCCTTCTTTACCGTAGTTTCTGTACCACCTATCACCATGAGAAATTACTTTATGTATACATTTATACCCTTATCCCCCCACCAGAATGAAAGCTCGAGGAGAGCAGGAGCTTGCTTCCTTGAATTATTCAAGGCTGTATTGTCAGTGCCCGGCACATTTTAGCTCTTTAATAACTCTCTACTGAATAAATGAATGCACGAATGAATAGATGGACGCCCAAGAGGGAAACAGAAGGGAATATAACGGGGATCACTTTTCCTGGCATCTTACGTGGAGGGAGGGGACTGAAGAGCTCCAAGAAAGAGACTGCACCCTGTGAGCCACGTTTTCTGTGTTCATGTTATTCTGTTTTCCTTTTGTTGTCCCCAAAGCCTTCGTCATTCTTTTTAAACATTCCAACTGTGTCTCAGCAGTGCCACGGGGTAATAAAGGTTGAGGGTTAGAGGATCCCCTACCTCTGAAGATACCAGGACACCGGTGACAATAGCTAATGAGCCAGGAATCCTGACTGCAGTGCCCCCTCTGTCCTGAATCAACCTGGGAACTCCCAGGCGGTTTATCTGAAGAAAGCAGCAATTTCCTTAACACTTCCCTACAAGTATGAGGATCAAATGACATAACTTATATTTTTAGTACAAAATTGTTTAAAGTTCATTTGAGAGAGACAGAGCGAGCGAGTGAGGTTGAGGCAGAGAGGGTGAGAGAGATCCCAAGCAAACTCCGCGCTGGTAGTGCAGGGCCCGATGCAGGGCTCGGACTCACACACCTCAAGATCATGACTTGAATGGAAACCAAGAGTGGGACGCTTAACCGACTG
Source organism: Panthera leo (assembly GCF_018350215.1). NCBI lineage: Eukaryota > Metazoa > Chordata > Mammalia > Carnivora > Felidae > Panthera > Panthera leo. The sequence goes on along the minus strand of NC_056687.1, from coordinate 139,735,636 downwards.
AGCCGCCCAGCCTCCCCATGACATAACTTCTATATAAAGCGCTTGACATATAGTAAGTCCTACGTGAACGTCTGTTCTAAAAATTACCCTAAAACTCCATAATCCCAGCTCAGTACATACTTTTCCTTCAGAAATTTCTAAACATTACCACTGAGTGATAAACTGTACTTTCTCAGAATTACTGCCAGCTCTGGCCCATGGTATTTCCTTTTTCAAGAGAAAAAAAAAAAAAAGCAAACTGGTCCCTTCTTTCTCAACCTTGTGGCAACTGAGCTCTAGCAGAGGAAATGTAAATTGCGCGACGAGCAGCCAATCTGAGGTGTAATCTCACGGTTCTCATGTAAAGAAGTTAAACAGTGGAATGCCTGACCCCTTATTCTGAAGTTTTTCCACCTGCTTTGTAATTAAACACCCGTTTATAGCCCTGGGGAAAGCCCGGGCTAGCTGCACATCACTGCAATCAATTTTCAAGCAAACTTCTTTGTGGGTCTGACAAGATTCCTCTGAAGAGTCAGCCCCCCCCCCCCAAAGTTCCTGGGGCGCTGGGGAGACCCAGCCTGTGAGGATGACCTCTTGGGGCCAGGAGCGCCATCTCCTGAGCAAACCCCGTTTCGAGCAGATGGGTCACCTTTTTGCCCGGGGCTTTAGAATTATTTGTGAGCTGTTTTTACGTTTTAGAATACTTCAGCCTGTTTGATCTTGACAAAGCTCCTGCAGGGCTCCCCTGGGAAATCTCAAATTCTAAGCTTTCAGAAATCCAAGGAAGCTGGGGAAGGGGGCTAGTGAATCTCCGCAGAGCAGACTTCCCTGGTCAAACCCCCTTCCTGTGAGAGCTTGGGGAAGGTCCTTAACCCCTCTGTGAAATGGGAATAATAACAGTATGTGTCTTGTGAGTGTAGAATGAGGACTGATATCTTGGAACGGTGCCTGGCACACGGTATCATTCAAAAAATACTTCTTTCTCCCTTTTCCCTTCCTCTGTTTTAGAAAAGGTTGTCTTCAGTGATTGAGTAGGAAATACATGAACATGATATTTATCGAATGTTTTATTTATTTCTGAGAGAGACACAGTGTGAGCAGGGAAGGAGCAGAAAGACACAGAATCCGAAGCAGGCTCCAGGCTCTGAGCTGTGAGCACAGAGCCCGATGATGTGGGGCTCGAATTCATCAACCGCGAGATCGTGACCTGAGCCGAAGTCTCACACTGAACCACCCAGGTGCCCCAGGAACGTGATTTTTAAAAAAATTAAACTCACGCGTGGCATGGATTACAGTGAAAAGAAACCCTCCCTCTGATTGCTACCCGTCATTCCCCTCTCCAAGAACGTCAGTGTCAGGGGCATCCATCCAGATGGTCAACAGAGGCACACATTTGTATTTGTGTGCACTTTAAAAAAGGCAAATGGTAGCACACAATGCGCTCCTATGCCTTTTTAGAAAAAAATGTACAACACCTCTCTTGAGGTATTTCACATACCATACAATTCACCCCTTTAAAGCGTGCCTTGCTTTCTTATGTATCATTTATCTCAGTTCCATGCCAGCATGATCACATCCATCCTGTTCTTTTCTCTGACTGCATCTCATTCCACTGTATGGATGTACCGTGATTTTATTTACTCCTAGATCGCTGGGCATTTAGGTCGCCGGCAGTGCTCCCATGATAATGAATACCCTTGGACTTAGGTCTTGGTGCGTGTCCAAATATTTCTCTGAAGTTTCTCTTCTTGTCCCCCTTTCCTGGGAGATTGGATCTGTTCCTCAGTTACGTCCATAACACCTCTTACAACCCAACACACTCACGATGCTCGCAAAACATACCTCCACACTGTTCTGTTGTTTTGGCCTAGGGTTTTAACACATATTGGGCAATATACATTATTATTATTATTATTGCTACTGTTATTGAGACTGAGCATGAGGACAGTGGCTTGGCAGGAAAGCAGCAGGGAAAAAATGGGGATATTTGTGGCTTCATTTCGATAGAACACTATTTACTAATTGTCGAGGCTGGGTTTGGCAAGAAATACTCATGGACACACCATGTAGGTCACGAAGCCAATTTCTCTACAGTTCCCCTCCCCCAGTACTTAGAAATGAACTTACACAGACTTTCATAAAGCTCATCCTTAGTGACCAAACAGTTCTCCTAGACAACCCAAGGCTGACATGAAGACTCCTGAGAACTTGTCCAATAAGGGACTAAGGGCATTTCTTCAGTCTTTTTTATAACAATACCAGCAAACACTTGCAAAAGCTTTTGCCACACGCCAGGCATGACTCTAAGCGCTTTACCTGTATTAACTCGGCTGCTCCTTACGATAAGCCTGGGAGCTGTTACTGTCACAACCATCTTACAGATAAAAAACTGAGGCATGTGGAGGCTGTACAACTTGTCCAAGGTCTTCCAGCTGGTGAGCCAGGAAGCCAGCATTTGCCTGGTAGCTGAGCTTTATATCATTAACTGCCCCTCTCTACCGCTGTAGAGATTGCGCGAGCGGCTTGTTTTGTGTCTAAGTAACATCGTGGGAGAGAACCAGGCTCTAGCAGGATGGGCACACAGAAGACACAAGACACATTATAATCAATGTTCTTGTTTTATTCCTGAGAGCCATATTCTGCTTCTTGTTAAAATTCTCCATCAGAGGTGCATTCTCTGCAGTCTTAAAGGCTTGTGGGGGGGGGGGGGTCTCCAATGGAAACACAAAACGCCTGGGGAAAAAGAAAGCCTCCTTGATGGGAGTGAGTTCCCTGGAGGGAACAAAGCCGTAGGCTGAAATTCCTCTCTGCAAGTGGCTAGCTGTATGGGCCTAGGCACTCCTCTTTATCTTCAGTAAGCCTCAGTTTTCTCACCCGAAAGAATGGGATAACGTGCGTTCCAGTGAGGCTTCAATGAACTTGAAACACTCACCACAGGGCCTGGAGCAGGGAGGCTGTGGAGAGTGGTGGTTAACACATAAACCCGAGAGTCTAAATGCTTGGTTTCAGAACCTGCCTCTGCCATTCAGCAGCTGGGCCACCTTGGGCAAATCACTTGTGTCAGTGCCTCATCTGCAGAATGGGGCTTTGGACGGGACGTACAGGAGGACGCTGTAAAAATCAAAGGAGCTACTGCGGTGTACCTACTCGTACGGGGTAACGGGTGTGGCCATCTTTATCGTCCGGGTTGTGTTCTTAATGCTTGTATCAGTCAGGGTTCTCCGGAGAAACGCTTTGTTACCCATTTTAGTAGTTTGCTTGGGCTAACAAAATACCACAGACTGCATGGTGAGACTGGGTGGCTTAAACAACAGAAATTCATTTTTCATGGTCTGGAGACTGGAAATCCAAGATCAAGGTATTGGCAGGTTTGATTTCTTCTGAGGCCTATCCATGGTGACCTTCTCCTCACGTGGTCTTTCCTCTGTGTGCACACGTCTCTGGGGTCTGTGGATTGTCATCTCCCCCTCTTATAAAGACACCAATCAGACTGGCGTAGGGCCCAGCCTAAAGGAATTGTTTCAACCAATCATTTTGTTTTTTGTTTTTCCTGTAAAGACCCTATCTCCAAATGCAGTCACATTCCGAGGTACTGAGGGCTAGGACTTCAGCATGTGAATTTGGGTGGGACAGGATTCAGCCTATAATGGTGTAACATCAACTTGAAAGGATTGCTTTGAAGATTAAAGAAACAAGGCACCTGACAGGTTTGTGACGGTGTCCGTACATAGCAGGCACTCAATAAAAGCTATTTTCTTTCCGTCCTCTTGAAAACCCTTCAGAATTCTAACAAATGATGAGTTTAGGCCTCACGCAGCTGGTGGGAACCTTAGAAAGGAATTTGGAGAACTGATGGGAATCCTTGCCAGCTGAAAAAGAGAAAGATCCCTTTCCAGGGCTTGCCAAATGTAGTGATTCTCAAACTTGAACATGCGTCTGAATTCCCCGGCTGGCTTATTGATACCCAGAGGGCAGAGTCAGTAGGTCTTAGACCAAGGATGAGCATTTCCAACAAGTTCCCAGGTGATGCTGCTGGTCGAGGATGAGGGGGCCACAGGTTGAGAACCACAAGCCTAGTGCCTCAGAAGATAAAAATTAAGAAAGGGAGGGGTAGGGGCGGGAGGGAAGGCTCCGGGCAACAATGGCTTTCATAGACGTCCTGGGCTGCATTCTGAGATGTCCAGTATGATGACCCCAAGTCTATGTCCTATGTCTCCACTGTTCCCCAAGGGACAGGACTGAGGAAGATTTTCCATGCGCTTTGCAAGAAGTCAACCTTGTTCAGCTCCTGTGCCCTTCTTTGCCGTCTAGGTCCCCTCCTCCACCTGGTCTGTGCTGGCTGCAGCCCGTAGTCAGCCAGCTGGGCTCCCCAGGCTGTTACAGGCTTAAGGAGAAGGCAGGTTCCCAGGGAGAGGCTGGCCCCTTCACAAAGCAACAGCTCCCGCAGGAGGGAACAAAGCCGGGCCTCTAGAAATGTCAGCTTTTTCCACAGAGCCGACTGGATGATGTGAGAAGGCAAGGATTTTCTCCTTCTCATTCAAGTAGTTTTTATGTGTCTAAAGATGTTTTATGGAAACAGAAATTGTACCTGATAAAGTGCCAGCATTAATCCATTTGATGTGTTTAAGGGAAGCGTTTTCACAGCAACATATCATGTTAATGTAATTCTGATGGATAAGAAATGGCAGAGGATGATTTCAAAAGATCTTTTTTTAACATGATGAGAAAAAAAGAGAGTGACTTCCCATTTTATTTTTTCCTGTGAATAAGTGTATCTTTAATCCTAATAGTATTTGCTGAAATAGAGTTTTGGCTAAAATCCAAAGGGAGTTTTCAGAGCTGGGCAATTTCTTTTTACATCTGCTTCACTGACGCAGCCATCAGACAAGGAATTCAGTTCAATAAACATTTATTGAGCCCCTACTGTGTGTCAGGCACTATACTGCCTTCTAAGGAACTCATAGGTAAGACAAGGACCCAACAGACGACAATGGTGTGTGACAGCTGGGGAAAATGCCCCCTGCTACTTTCACTTCATCAGGTGTTCTATTAAATAAATCCTTACTATTCTCCTTACTATAAATCCATACTATTCTCTGCAATAAGGAAGCACATCATCCACCTACCTTGTACTAAAACCTTGAAAATGTTTGTATTTTAAAGCCATGTCTCTCCCCACTAAGTCCCTGAACATCCTCTTCACCAAAGGAAGTACAGAATTAAAGTACATTTTTTTTTTTAAACATTTATTTATTTTTGAGACAGAGAGAGACAAAGCATGAACAGGGGAGGGTCAGAGAGAGAGGGAGACACAGAATCTGAAACAGGTTCCAGGCTCTGAGCTGTCAGCACAGAGCCCGACGCGGGGCTCGAACCCACAGACCGCAAGATCATGACCTGAGCTAAAGTCGGCTGCTTTACCGACTGAGCCACCCAGGTGCCCCTAAAGTACATTTTCAAAGGTGTTTCGTATACACGTTAAAGTTTAAGAGGCCTCTGGTTTAGAATATGTGAATGAATTTTTTAAAAACGTTTCCTTAAAAAAAAAATAAACATTTTTGAGAGAGACACACACACAGACTCGTGCCACATGCAAGCGGGGGACAGAGCGGGGGGGGGGGGGGGGGACGGAGAAGCCGAAGCCAGCTCCTCGTTGACAGCAGAGAGCCCGATGCAGGGCTCGAACTCAGGAAATCGGGAGATCATGACCTGTGCCGAAGTCAGACTTAATTGCATCCAGGTGCCCTGACATGGATGCATTTTGATTCTTTTTTTTTTTTTTTTTTTATTGCAACAAGTTTATTATTAATGAGAATCAAAACATTGTGGTTGTCAAAAGCCTGGCTTGTTTTTTGTGTATTTGAGGGTCTTTACTGTTGCTCTCACTCACTTGCATGACAGCAAGCTCACAAGGATCAGCCCACAGCCTTGAGCGCGCTGGTGGGAGGGCAAGATAGAGACTCTCCTCCATCTCGGTGGTTTGGGCAGAAAAACAGGCCAAAACCAAGCTGACCTAGAAAGGACGAGGGTGTGTTCCAGGCGGGGGCTCCCAAAGCTGGACCTGTGGTCGTGTGTAAAAACAGGGCTAGGGCTCCAATTTAGTCAAGTTACACCAAGACACTTTGAAAAGCAGCCAGCAGAATGGAGAGGAAAAGGGGAGTGGAGAGGAGGAGGGGAGAGAGAAAGGTCACAGAAATCGTGTTCGCTTCATCTTCCTTTGGGATTTAACTCCCGATTGACGGAAAGACCACCTTTTAGAGACATAGCCTTCCTAAGTCGGAGTTCAATGGTCTCCCCATCCCAGTGGGATACATGCATGTTTGTGTCCAGTGAAAAGGGTTTCCAACCTTTTGTTTTTTTCCAGTTTATTTTTCAGAGCAACTAAGGGAGCAGGGGCGTGGCAGAGTGAGAGGGAGAGAGAGAGAATCCCAAGCAGGCTCCGCCCTGTCAGCACAGAGCCCAGTGTGGGGGCTTGAACTCAGGAACCGTGAGATCATGACCTGAGCTGAAATCACGAGTTGGAAGCTTAACCAGTTGAGCCGCCCAGGCGCCCCCCCCCCAACCTCCCCTCCCCGCCGCCTTTTTTTAAGTAGGCTGCCTGCCCAACATGGAGCTGGAACTCACAATCCCTAAGATCAAAAGTCGTGTGCTCCATCAACTGAGCCAGCCAGGCACCCCTTTCCAATCTTTATGAAACTGAGTCATTATTTTTGAATTAGCACGAGGGGCTTTCAGAGTTACCAAACGGAAAGGATGTGTTTGGTCAAGAAAGCCTGTTCAACCACCCTTCCACTTTCTAGCGATCCTTCAATGACACCTGGAGCCCCGGCCACAGCTACTGGCTACTGCCACCTTGAAGACCCAGAATAGAATGACCCTATAAACTTGTGACCCTACACCCTAAGGTATATATATAGGGCAGAGGGCCCCATCCCCTTTTCTTCTCTTCCTTTAGGCATTTCTTGCCCTTCCAACCCCAACCCATTCAAGAGCCCAGGTTATTTCCTTCCTATTTTGTGAGTAGTTATGTCACAGGTGCTGTGGGCACAGCTAGGTGCTGGGGCAGATTCGTGGGGAACACAGAACTGTCACCCGGGGTGCTCTCACTTGACTGCTGGGTCAGGAGGGGCCAACTAGCTGAGCACTGCAGAGGGAGGAGCAGGGGCACAGGCCGGGGGAGCTGGGCAGGTTCTGGAACTGCAGAGAATCCAGTAGCAAAAATGTAGCTGGTAAAGGCACGGGATCCTAGAGGAAGCAGTGGGAAGAATGGGAGAGGGTACCCAAGGGTAGAATGTGATTTTGCATTTTAGAAAGAGCCTTCTGGGGGCACCTGTGTGGCTCAGTTGGTTGAGTGTCCCACTCTTGACTCTGGCTCAGGTCATGATCCCGTGGTTCGGGAGTATGAGCCCTGCAACGGGCTCTGTGCTGACACTGCAGAGCCTGCTTGGGATTCGCTCTCTGTCCTCATCTCTCTGCCCCTCCCCCACTCCTGTCCTCCCTTTCAAAATAAATACATAAACTTAAAAAAAAAAAAAAAAAAAAAGGAAGTCCAGGAGAGATTTATTAGAGATTTATTAGAGATTTATTAGAGATTTAATGTGCTACCACTCTCATGAATGCTGTATTTTTAAAAGACCTCCAAGGCAAGAGTGGTGCTCCACACGCAGGGAGGAGTCCCTGATGGTGGAACCCGGTGCACCCAGAGACAGGTCTGGCAGCCTGGATGCCTTCCCTGTGGCTGAAACCACACTGGAGGCAGCCTCTCAATGAGGAAGAACATCAGCGAGGAAAGGGGGTGGGGAGGACATCGGTTAGGAGTGGGGGCTGGGGGGCTGGGGACAGAGAAGCGCGGAAGAAGACCCCGCGAGTGTCAGGACAGCAGGCAACTGCTGCACACTGGACTCACTCGGGGGGTGCGGGATGCTCGCACCTCGTCCCAGCCCGACTAAACATTTCTGGGACAGAGCCAGCCATCGGCCTTTTTCAGGCTTCCGCGAGGCCGATGTGCAGCCAGGATTGAGAACCACTGCCCTAACCCGGTGATGCTCAAAGTGTGGCCCGTGGACCAGCAGCGTCACCTGGGGGCTGGTTAAAAGCGTGGTCCCACCTCGGACCTGCTGAATCAGAACCCATATTCTCCCAAGATCCCTGGGTGACTACGTACCGGAATCATCTGGGGAACTTTCAAGAGACCGTCTCAGCACCTGGGGCCCAACGCTAGCAATTCTGATGTGATAGGCTTGGAGTGTGGGCTGGGCAACTGGACTTTTTAAACCTCCGCAGAGCATTCTCAAGTGCAGACAGGGAGGAGGAGCAGTACCAAGTTCAGAAATTCTACCAGCGTTCTTCATGGCCTCAAAACGAGGAGAGGACAGTGGGGCTCAGGACTCTATAAACACAGACCCTTATAAGTAAATGCAAAGTTAATTTGGAAAAGTTATTCAGAGTTTAAAATACTTGAATGGGATTCTGTGTTCTTTTCAGCCTGTCAGTCCTGGAACTGAAATTCCTGACAAGCAGGAGCAGCCAGAATATTCAGTTGGAAATATGCTAGCCCTGCGCAACCCCATTCAAGGCACTCAGCCTCATGTGCCTAAGTGTGTGCGTGCCTGCAGTGCCCACGACAGCAAAAGATCAACAAAGGAGGATGTGGCAGTCAGCCTCTAAAACGGCCCCAGGGGGATCTCCCTTTTGGTGTTCAGGCCCTGTTTGCTCCCTTTGTACGTGGGCGGGAGTTGGTGACCAGCTTCTAGCGAATAGAAAATGACAAAGCAACGGGATGTCACTTCTGAGATTAAGGTTACAAGACGACTGTGACTTCCATCTCTCTCTGCCTCAGAGCCCTTGTGAGGAAAACAAGCTTCCACATTGTAAGTGGTCCCGTGGGAGGCCCATGGGGCAAGGAACTGAGGTCTCTGGCCAACAGCAAGGTCCTGAGGTATATAGGTGCGCTGGGCCAGGGCCCTTCTCCAGTCAAGCCTGCAGGTGTTTGTAGCCTTGTGTGAGAGCCTGAGTCCTTTGTGTGACCAAAACTCAAGAGCCACACAGCATCACTTCCACTGGGTTCCTCTGTTTGGAGCAGTGGGAAGCCACCCGGGTCAAGGGGAGGGAAAACAGAGTCCACCGTCTCAGTGGAAGGAATGTCAGTCTCATTGTAAGAATATTCGGGATGAGATATACACACACGTGTATATATGTATATGTATATTTATGTATCAACACGTGTACATACATACACATGAACATATCACTGCGTGGCTCTGAACCCCCTGAAGAACTCTTCAGATCACAATCAGGGTCTGGGTGTGAGACAAAACAGCTCCCACAGAGCAGCTCCTTCCACCACCACCTTCTGGATTATATTTTTATAGTTGTCCATCTTTGCAAGATGCAGTCAGTCACCAAGTATTTGTACTCCTATTTTACCATTACTGTCATCATTAGCATGGCATCCCCACCACTGGGGTCCCGGGGAGAGACGAGGAACAGTATTCCCGGCATAGGGCTTTGGAGCAAGACACATCTGGGTTGGAATCTCCGGTCTACCCTATATACTGGTTCAACCCTATTAACAGCAATCTCTTGGAGTCTGCTTCCTCCTTTGTAAACATGGGGATTGTAATAGCTACCAGTGGGGTTGTTGTGAGCATGCAGGGAATCTATGAAGCATCTAGTTCATCATCAGAGCGAAAGAATGCCAGGGTCAGTCAGGAAATGCCCTTCCTTTGGCTAGGAGAGAGGAGAGCTGGGACTTTTTTGGTCCCAGCTCTCCTACAGGCCGCCAGGGAAATGCCTGAAGCCTCTTGGGGCCTGGGCTAACTGTGAACGTAAAGGGTTAAGGTCTGAATTCAGAAGCAAAGGGTGGAGGGGAAGGCAAGGCAGGAGCTGGGGCCGGGCACTATTAGCATGCAGCTGGTAAATGCTGCCCACTGATCCAGGCTCAGCTGTTACTCCTCCCAGAGCCAAAGGAGAAGGATGAAAAACAGCGGGCAGGACTGTTGGTAGAAGGGGTCTCTCTGTGGGAGCTGTTCCATCTTGCACAGCCCTGATTTAAATCCGAGGAGCAGCCCCTGGAGGGGGGTTTGTGAGCCATGCAATGCTAATTAGCTGCATTGTTATATTTTGTTTTCAACATTAGAGTCCCTCTAGTATTGGAGCACTTCTTTCTCTTGCAAAAATTTTAAATCTTGCTCCTGTGTCCAGAAGTCTCTGCCAGCATCTCCCGGCAGAGGGGCCTGGAAGTAGAACCTGCAGGATTTTCTGGGGAAGATTTGGATGGAGACTGGTTTCAGTCAAGTGAGAAGTTGCTAATACACCATAACCAGAATCTTCTTTCGATTTTTCATCCTATTGAAACCACTCCTTCAGCTTCCTGAGTTAGCTTATGTTTTTAATGGCTAAGGTTTTTTTTTTTGTTTTTTTTTTTTAATGAAAGGGGCGGGGACAGGGGGTGGGGAACCAATAAAGTAAACGTTGAGAGACTGGAAGCCCCGTGAAGGGGCTGATTAGCTTATGCCAAATTCCCTGCAAAAGCAATTCCAGAAAATTCAAGCTTTCTCTGCCAAATGCCTGGACTGTCTGGGAGCCAAGAAGGAAAGGAGGGACCAGATGTGAGAAATCTTGGCAGGGAGCCCTGGTTGGTTGGGCAGAACCAATTTTCCCAACTTGATCTGATCCCAGAGAGGATCGGGTGATTCAAAAGCTAGTCAGGAAGACAATTGTTCCAAGGCCTTCTGGGTTACTCATAACTCATGCCCTGACTCACCAACCTGGACCCTCTCCAGGTAGAGACAGAGTGAGAGGCTCAGGGTGAGCCCACAGAATGGCCCGCCCAGCCAGAGGCAAACCCAATCTAGACAAGGACTGCGGAATTGGAATTTTTGTCTACAGGGCAAAAGATGCGTGCAGTTTATGAGGCTGGTGGTAACCTTCCTATTCCTGAAGGCTGAGTTGAGAGGGAGGCCCATGCATTCCAATAACCAACTGGAATTCTCAAGTGGTTGTAACTTGGCTGTTCCTGATTGGGGCAGTGGGGACTTTAATGCACAGGAAATAAGAGCATGGCCAGGTAGCTCAGTGACTCAGGACGACAGTGAGATGCTTCAGACCTGTCATGTGACTACTAGAAAGGTGACTACAAATACGCATGTGACTCTTATCTGTGGTTCACGTTTTGTTTCCTTGGAAGCACTACTTTAGACACATTCAAGTCTCATCTCTCCTAAGGCAGAGTGATTGAGAACATGGGCTCTGGACCCTGACTGCTCAGGCTGAAATCCCTGATCTGCCCTTATCTGGCTGCAAGACCTGGTTAAGTCACATAGACTACCCGTGTTTTGTTTTCCACATGTCTAGGATGGGACTAATACTAGCATAAAGGTGGGGAAAGCTTGACTGAGAACATGGACGTGAAGCACACAGAACAGGGTCTACAGTAAGCATTTCATACATAGTTGCCTTCGTTATTATCTACACTTCCAAGTTTCCCATAAAACCAAGAAGCAGACAGGGAGGAGTCGGGGATAATGGGGCATGAGATTGTTGCTCTTGGGATCCATCTTCAACCCACTGGTCTCTCCATATTAACTTGTGAGAAGAAGCATCCTCTTCCCATGGATTTCATTTACGAATTTGGAAACCACAGTCAGAGAGGCAGACTTTCTTAGTAAAGACCGAAGAAGTCAGCCAGCTCAGAATGAGACACTTGGCGTTCTGCCTTGAAATGGGAGGCCGCGGGTTCAAGTGCAAAGAAGATTTGACTCAGTATCAGAAGACGACCCGGGTCTAAATCCTGTTTACCCTAGTAAGAGTCTTAACCTTTCTGGGCATCAGATGCCTCACCTGTACACAAAGCTGAGTACCCTCCAGTTCTCTACATCGATCAGAGAGTCTACAAGGTTTTCATCAATATCTACTCTATACCTAGCACTGTGAGAACAGTAAGTATCCCACAAGGAATTTCCAGGCCAAGAGGGAAGACATGTAGCGATTAATTATGTAGATGCAACACACACACACACACACACACACCCCGAAAAATGGGAAAGAAAATATAGGAAGCTGGGTAGGATCATACCAGTTAAGGAGTCCTAAGTTGGAAGAATCAGAGAGGGCTTTTCTGCATATGCTGGGACACCATGTGAAGAGAGAGGTGGAAAGCCTCGCAGGCAAAGGGAAGAGAGTAAGCACAGGCTTTAAGGTGCCAGAGACAGAGAGAAAGGCTGAGCAGGGAGAATGCATGAAGTGTGGAAGCATATTGGTTAATTTTATATGTCAACTTGGTTAGGCTAGGGTGGCCGGTTGTGTGATGCTAGACCCGCAGTCTAGATGCTGTGACAGAATTTGAGGCGTGACTAACCTTTAAAATCAGGGTAAAGCAAATTACCCTCCATAAAACAGGTGGGCCTCGTTCAATCAGTTGAAGGCTTTACAAGCAAAAACTGAGGTTTCCTTCTCCAGAGCAAACTCTGTCTGAAGACTGGAACATAGAAATCCTATTGGTAGGGCCATGCTCCAGAGAAGAATCTAATCCATTTTTTTTTAGTTTCTGGAATTTCTGGCAATCCTTTGTATTCCTTAGCTGGTATACATATCACTCCAATCTCTACCATTGTTCTTAGATGGTATTCTCCCTGTGTATCTGTATCTTTTCTGTACTTAGAAGGACACCAGTCATGCTAGATTAGGGTTCACCCTACTTCATCATCTCAATTTGATTACATCTGCAAAGACCCAACTTCCAAACAAGATCACATTCACAAGCCCCAGTGGTTAGGACTTGAATGTATCTTTTTGGGGCACCACAGTTTAACCTACAACACAGCGTATCAACTTTTTTAGGTAAAATGGTACCCCCTATTTAAGGACCCCTTTACCATTCTCCAGAAATCATCGTTTAAAAACAATAAAAGTACAATCATTTAGGGGCTCAAAACCTCATAGAACTTAACCTGCCTCAACAATATCGAAAAGGTAGACTTTTGATAAAAACTCTGATGCCTGTCTTAGCTGAACTTCCCTTTAATGAATATTAAAACAAAGCCTTTGCAATTTTCGTCCGTCACTGAACAAACAAACGGTCCTCTTGTTTCTGAATCAGCAACATTGTAAGTGATTCGATGAGGCACCAGCCAGGTCTGGGTGTGCTAATTAGCCTGGAGACATGTTTGCTGTAAACCCTTAGGCCTTGGTTGAAAACTAAACAGTAGGAAGATGCCTCAGAGTTTCCTTCCGTTTCGACAGGGAAGGAAAGTTTCGTCTGTTTACTCCTGGGTAGCTCGTGCTATACTCTGCTTCTCTCCCTCACAGCCTTAAGGTCATCTATCTGCAGAGATTTTCGGCATCTTTCTAAAACCTCACCTTCGGTCTGCTTGAAGAATTTTACCAGAGAGTAAAATAAAGTTTTATTTTTCCACATCACCAACTAAGTTTGGTTTTTGTTGATATTAACCTAAAGGCTTCGTCTATATTCTCTCACGTAATCCTCACAATGACTATCATTTGGCTATCAGTATTAGCCACAGTTCTAGACGGGTCGCTGTTAGACCTGTAATTTGCTCTTGGTGGCTTGGCCAGGGAGTGGCAAAACTAGTAGTTGAACACAGGCCTGCAGGACTTTACTCCTCACCCGATCATTTGACTTTACTGCCTATTCCTCTATTCGCAAAGTCTCAGCTGGCGGCTCATGGACCTCACCCATCCCGTAGAGGAGTCTTGGGCAGTGATTTTTTTTTTTTTTTTTTAATTTTTTGCCAAGGTTTTTACATTTTATCTTTTAGGTGATCTCCACACCCAATGTGGGACTTGAACTTACAATTCTGAGATCAAGAGTCTCACATTCTACCCACTGAGCCAGCCCCTTCTAGCCCATTCTAATTCCTATTTTCTCACACTGTTACTTTATACGTTGATGTTTCACTCAAGAGTGCATCTGATTTTTGCCTGTCTCTCCTACATTCGAATGCCAGAGTTTAACATCTTTTCCTGTTTTTCTCCGCTTTAACCATTTCAAGACCTTGTTGGATGTGAAGCACTACGTATTTCCACCTGAATTCTATAATTTGTAATTACCAATAGAGTTACAACCACTCCGGATTTGTAGATATGTTCACTGGTTAGAAAGTATTTTAATTTTCGGGGCGCCTGGGTGGCTCAGTCGGTTGAGCGGCCGACTTCGGCCCAGGTCATGATCTCGCGGTCCGTGAGTTCGAGCCCCGCGTCGGGCTCTGTGCTGACAGCTCAGAGCCTGGAGCCTGTTTCAGATTCTGTGTCTCCCTCTCTCTGACTCTCCCCCGTTCATGCTTTGTCTCTCTCTGTCTCAAAAATAAATAAATGCTAAAAAAAAAAAAAAAAAAAAAGAAAGTATTTTAATTTTCTCATAGATGCAGTGGCTATTTTTACCTGATTAATCTGTTATATAACAATCTACCTCTCTAGCTACATTTTAAAGGACAAGACAGGAACTTGGGGAATATCTAGCCAGTTTTTTTTTTTTTTTAAGTTTATTTTGAGAGAGAGAGGAGAGAGAGAGCAAGCTAGCGCACACACAAGGAAGGGAAGGGGAGAGAGAGAATCCCAAGCTGGCCCTGCACTGTCAATGCAGAGCCTGACACAGGGCTCCATCTCACGAATGTGAGATCATGACCTGAGTCCCAATCAAGAGGTAGAGGCTCAACCAACTGAGCCACCCAGGCGCCCCTAGCCTATGTGTGGATTAAGTAGCTACTGTCCCACACAAGTGGGACTTTTACATACAAAGATATTTAGCCTGTGAAAATGAATAAAAGGAAACCTCATTTAAAGTGGAGTCAGGAGGCCAGAAGGGGGAGCCCTCACACCCCACCACAAGTCCTCAAATGCTGAAGCAACAGGAAGAGAAGGACCTTGCATTCCCCACAGGAAGAAGCACATCTACGCTTCACTACCCCACCAGGAGAAACAAAGATTTTCTCCTTGCCTGGCAACAGCCCAGCCAATGAGAGACCGTCACAGCTCAGCCAATGAAAAGCCATGAAACTTAGTACTCCCAGTTTATTCCGGTGGACTTATGAGGCTCTCCCCATACCTCCTTTTTTTTCATAAAAGAATATTCCTTTCCTTTCCAGATTTGCCTATGGTTTTGTCATAGCTTGCATGTCTCAAATTGCAGCTGCTATTCCCAAATAAACCTGTTTTTGCCAGTAAAAGAACTGACAGTTTTATTTTTAAGGTTATCATACCTTATACAACAATCTTAAATATGGCTGGATATTGGGAAACTGGTGTGAAAGTACTCTTTAAGCTTGTGGAGTTGTCTTTTCAAGCCCACCCAGGTGGAACCAAGCTTGGACTCTTCAAACTGTCTCCCCACCCAAGGGAGAGCAAGAGTTCACCCAAGGAGAATAAGAATTCGGTTTGATGCAGTTTAAAAATAAACAACTCAGGGGGCACCTGGGTGGCTCAGTCAGTTGGCTGTCTGACTCTTGATTTCAGGGTAGGTCATGATCTCATGATATCGAGCCCTGCATCTGGCTCTATGCTGACAGCATAGATTGCAGATTCTCCAATCTTGGGATCGGGATTCTCTCTCGCCCTCTCTCTCTGCCCCTTCTCCATGCTTGCTCTCAAAATAAATAAACATTTAAAAAATGAACAATTCACCAGTTCCAAGATTTCCTGCTTCCATAATACCAAATGCCTTACACCAACTAGAGCATTATCTGTGTGTTATACAACATGGTGTTCCATATTAGCTATCTGTAGGTTTTGTAACAGGTTGACTATTGATTACCGGGTTAATCCATGTGTGAGGGGTTATCTGGAAAGCCCTAAGTTCTAAAAACCCTTCTCAGAATGAAACGGTCTTTGAAAGCCATGACAGTGATGTGTGGAAGATAAAATGTTCAGGCATCTACACAAGGGGCTCAGGGATCCCTACAAATACCAAGAAAAGTCCTATGATCAACCCCATCCAGAGGAGAAGTCATGCTTCATAACTGCTGTCAAGTTCCCAGCTAAGGGGTCTTCATTTCCTTCATAAGTCCAGTCATATTTCGACAGGGCTCTGAATGAAAGTTACTTCCAAAATTTAAGCCATGTACTTTTCCTTGCCAATTACATTTAAAAAATCAAACCAAAGACTAATCAGCTTCTTCCCTTGACAAAACACATTTAATATCTCATTAGCTTTGGAAAGTTTCACAGCAAATTGGCATTAATGGACACTCTAGAAAGAGCATTATTGTCTTTCCGTCTAAATAGCTACTGACACTCTTTGTCTTCCCATTTTTTTTTCTTTTTGGACAGTATACTCTGCACAGTGGCTTTATAAAAACAGAGTGAGGGGCGGTATTAGTTCACCTGCTTCTCTGCATCTCGAAGCTGAGATAGACAAATGGGCTGACAGACCGCTGCATTTCCTTTCGCTGCTTTGTCTTCAAGGGATACTGTGGAAAATTAACTTGAAATATTATCAAGAACCTTTTTTGCTCCTTTTAATTCCAGGTAAAGGAGTTATGCCTCAATGTACTGATCCATTTAAAATACCTGACTCCATTCCACAGTTGTCAGATGAATAGTAATTGCTTAGCAATAACTCTTGCACACACAGCCCTTGCAAAATAAAACCACTGTGAGGAGATCACGATTTCAGAGATTCCTTCCAATCTAGGTATGTCCATCCAGTGGAAGAACACGACTACACTTTAAGAAAAGGTACTGAAAGACTCTTATCTAAAAAATAGCAAAATGAACAGTAAGAAATTCCAAGTTAGGGCTGGAATGGAGAGAAACCTTCCAGGGTTAGGGTACGGTTGTTGTTGTTGGTTTTTTTTTTTTTGTTTTGTTTTTTTAATTCTCATATTGGCCACTAGAGGAGAATCATCACAGGTTTGGGAACCACTAGAAGAAACCCAACAGACCAACCCCCTATCACCAGATCGGATGGTGTCTACACTGTCTTCACTCAATTTAATTCACAAGTTTTTAGCAGGCTTTAATATGTCTGTATCACCACGTCTGTTGTTGTAAAATTCTTTAGAGAACGGCAGAGGATGCTCTCGGTCATGCATTTCAGCAAACTGTAATTCTTGGAAGAGGTGGGTGATGGAATTCAGCTTCCACTGGAGGAAGATATAAGGAAATTCTGCTGGGAGCAAGTTGCTACAGTTGTAAAACTGGTTGCCAACACGGTCTTTTATGGTATCCAATGCCTATGCAAAACTCACAAGATAAATTTCTACTTAAATTTGGAGGCAGGAAAAATTTTGTCTTTCTAAGCAGTCGTGTGTGCTTGCTTTTCATGTATAAAAGAAACTGTTTACAATCTAAAGCTAAATTTACTATAGAAGCACAATAATAAACTACTCCAGGGGTGCCTGGGTGGCTCGTGTCTGACTTCAGCTCAGGTCATGATCTCACAGTTCATGAGTTTGAGCCCTGCATTGGGCTCTGTGCTGACAGCTCAGAACCTGGTTTGGATTCTGTGTCTCCCTCTCTCTCTGTCCCTTCCCCACTCGCACTCTCTCTCTCCCAAAAATAAACATTAAAAAATTTTTTAAGAAAATAAACTACTCCAGCTATTTGGCAATGCCTGGTTTTTTTTGTTCATTTTAATTTGCTTTCTTATTATTTTTATAACCTATTTTCATAGGATTTAATATCATGAGCCATCTCTCCCTCCCTTTTTTGGCATACAGGACTACATTTTAAAAATTACTCCAATTAAAACAAGTTACCACTATACACCTATTAGGAGACTAAAATTTGCAACTTTTCTGACCACAATGTTATGAAAGTAGAAATCAACCACAAGAAAGAATCTGGAAAGAGCACAAATATATGGAGGTTAAATAACATACTACTACACAATGAATAGGTCAACCAAGAAATCAAAGAATAAATTAAAAATTACATGCAAACAAATGAGAATGAATACACAATGGTCCAAATCTTTGGGATGCAGCAAAAGTGGTCCCAAGAGGGAAATTTATAGCTATACAGATCTACCTCAAGAAGCAAGAAAAATCTCAAACAACCTAACCTTACACTAAACAAGTCAGAAGAACAAAACCCAAATCTATCAAAGGAGGGAAAGGATAATGATTAGAGAAGAAATAAATGATATAGAAATTAAAAAAAAATAGTAAAACAGACCAGTGAAACCAGGAGCTGGTTCTTTGAAAAGATCAACAAAATTGATACACCTTTAGCCAGACTCATCAAAAGAGAGAGAGAGAGAGAGAAAGATCAACAAATAAAATCACCAATGAAAGAGGAAAAATAACAACCAATACCCCAGACATACACTTAGAATATTATGAAAAATTATAGGTCAACAGATTAGACAACTTAGGAGAAATGGAAAAAGTCCTAGAAACATATAGCTCCACCAAAATGGAAGCAGGAAGAAATAGAAAATTTGAACAGACCGATTACCAGCAATGACATTGAATCAGTAATCAAAAAACTCCCCAAAAACAGAAGTCCAGGACCAGATAGCTTCACAAGCAAATTCTACCGACCATTTATTTGTTTTCTGCCAAACATTTACACAAGATTTAATATCTACTCTTCTCGAACTATTCTAAAAATAGAAGAGAAAGGAAAACGTCTAAATTCATTCCATGAGGCCAGTATCATGCTGATACCAAACCAGATAAGACACCACAAAAAGAGGACTATAGGCCAATATCTCTCATGAATATAGATGCAAAAATTCTCAACACAATATCAGCAAACTGAATCCAACAATACAGTAAAAAATCATACAGCAAAATCAAGTGGACTTTCTTCCCAGGATGCAAGGGTGGTTCTATATTCATAAATCAACCCACGTGATACATCACATCAATAGGAGAAATGATAAAAACCATACAACCATTTTAATAGATGCAGATTAAGCATTCAACAAGGTACAACATACATCATTCACGATAAAAACCCTCTGCTAAGTAGGTCTTAACAGAACATATCTCAACATAATAAAGGCTTTATATGAAAAACCTGACAGCTAACATCATATTCAATGGGGAAAACTGAAAGCTCTTCCCATAAGGTCAGGAACAAGACAAGATTGTCCACTCTCACTAGTTTAAAAAACAATTTTTGTGTAAGTTTATTTATTTTGAGAGAGATAGACAGAGCATGCATACAGGGGAGGGGTGGAGAGAGAGGGGACAGAGGATCCAAAGCAGGCTTTGTGCTGACAGCGAAAGCCCAATGCTGTGCTTGAACTCACGAACCGCAAGATCACGACCTGAGCCGAAGTCAGATGCTGAACCAACTGAGCCACCTAGGTGGCCCTGACTACTTTTATTCAACACAGTATTGGAAGTCCTAGTGCAGCAGTCAGACAACAAAAAGAAATAAAAGGCATCCAAACTCGTAAGGAAGAAGTACAACTCTCACCATTTGCAGATGACACGATACTATATATAGAAAATCCTAAAGACCCCACCAAAAAAACTACTAGTATTAATAAATAAATCAGTTTATCAGGATGCAAAGTCACAGATACAAAATTAGGGTACAGAAATTTGTATATTCCAATACAATAATAATGAAGCAGCAGAAAGAGAGATTAAGAAAACAATCCCATTTACAATTGGCCGAAACCAATAAAATATCTAGGAATAAACTTAACCAAAGAGGTAAAAGACCAATAGTCTGATAACTATAAAACACTGATGAAAGAAACTGAAGGTGACACAAAGAAATGGAAAGACATTCCATGCTCATGGACTGAAGAATATTATTAAAATGACCATATTGCCCAAAGCAATCTGCACATTTAATGCAATCCCTATCAAAATACCAACAGCATTATTCACAGAACTAGAATAATCCTAAAAGTTCTAAGGAACCGCAAGCAACCCCAAATAGCCAAAGCAACCTTGAAAAAGGAAGAACAAAACAAAGTATCAGAATCCCAGATTTTAAGATACACAAGTTGTAGTTATCAAAATAACATGATACTGGCACAAAAATAGATACATAGATGAATAGAACAGAATAGAAAACCCAGAAATAAACCCATGATTATATGGTTAATTAATCTTCCACAAAGGAGGTAAGAATATGCAATGGGAAAAAGACAGGCTTTTCAACAAATAGTGTTGGGAAAACTGGACAGCTGCATACAGAAGAGTGAAACTGACCATACACAAAAACAAACTCAAAATGGATTAAAGACCTAAATGTAAGACCTGAAATCATAAAAATCCTTGAAGAGAGTACAGGCACTAAAGTCTCTGACATTGGTTGTACCAAAATTTTTCTAGATAGGTCTCTGGAGGCAAGAGAAAGAGATGCAAAAATTAGCTATTGGTATTACTTCAAAATTATAAGTTTCTGCACGGTGAAGGAAACAATCAACAGAACTAAATGGCAACTTGCTGAATAGGAGAAGATATTTGCAAATGACATATCCAATAAAGGGGTTAGTATCCAAAATATGTAAAGAACTGATACAACACCCACAAAACAAATAATCCAATTTAAGAAAGGGCAGAAGACATGAACAGACTTATCTCCAAAGAAGGCCTACAGATGGCCAACATCTTGTGTCTACAATAAAAAATGACCAACATCACTTTTTCAATGTTTATTTATATTAGAGAGAGACAGAGAGACAGAGAGACAGAGAGTGAGTGAGCAGGGGAGGAGCATAGAAAGAGGGAGACACAGAATCAGAAGCAGGCTCCAAGCTCTGAGCTGTCAGCACAGAGCCCAGTGCAGGGCTTAAACTCACAAAAACTGTGAGATTATGACCTGAGCTGATGTCAGATGCTTAACTGACTGAGCCACCCAGGTGCCCCTCAACATCATTTATCATCAGGGAAATACAAATCAAAAGTATAATGAAATATCACCTCGTGCCTGTCACAGGGCCTAAAATTAAAAACACAAGAAACAAGTGTTGGCAAGGAGGAGGAAAAGGAAGCCTCTTGAACTGCTGGTGGAAATGCAAACTGGTGCAGCCACTGTGGGCAACAGTGTGGAGGTTCCTCAAAAAGTTAAAAATAGAACTGCCCTACGATACAGCAATCATACTACTATTTACCCCAAAAATGCAAAAACACTGACTCAAAGGGACGCATGCATCCCTATATTTATAGCAGCATTATTCACAATAACCAAACTATGGAAGCAGTCCAAGTGTCCATCGGTAAATGAATGGATAAAGGTGTGGTATATATACACAAAGGAATATTAGGCCACAAAAAAAGAATGAGGTCTTGCCATTTGCAAGCTAGAGAGTACAGTGCTAAGTGAAATAAGTCAGTCAGAGAAAGACAAATACATTGGATTTCACTCATATATGGAATCTAAGCAACCAATGAGCAAAGGAAAAAAAGAGTGAGAGAGACAAACCAAGAAACAGACTGTGAAATATAGCGAACACATGGATAGTTACCAGCAGGCAGGTGGGTGAGGGGATGGTGAAATAGGGGATGGGGATTAAAAAGTACACTTACAATGATGAAAAAAGTAACTTACAAGTGACCAAAAAAAAAAAAAAAAAAAAAAAACGGACAGTACCAATTGCGGGCAAGGATGTGAAGCAATGCAACTCTCATCTGTTACTGGTGGGATTGCACAATGTCACAGCCACTTTGGAAGACAGCGATAGTTTCTTACAAGGCTACACACAGGCTTACCACGTAATCCAGCAATCATGCTTCTAGCAATTTACCCAAGGGATCTGAAAACTCCAGTCTGCATAATCACCTGCATGTGAATGTTTACAGACGCTTGACTCTTAATTCCCAGGAATCGGAAACAACCAGGATGTCCTTCAATAGGAGAACGGATGGGCAAACTGTGGTATACGTATATTGCTCAGTGATAAATAACGAGCTACCAAGCCACAAGAATGCATGGATGACTTTTAAGTACATGTTGTTAAATGAAAAAAGCCAGTTTCAACAGACCACATGGTTTATCACTCCCATTTTTTAAAGTTGATTTATTTGAGTATTTTTGAGAGAGTGAGCTGGGGAGGGGCAGAGAGGGAGAGAGAGGGGGACAGAGGATCCGAAGTGGGTTCTGTCCTGATAGCAGACGGCGCTTGAACTTATGAACCGAGAGATCATGGCCTGAGACAAAGTTGGACGCTTCACCAAGTGAGCCAACCAGGCGCCCTTAGGACTCCCATTATATTAAACTCCAGAAAAGGCAAAAATAGAGAAGTAAAAAAGATTAGTGGTTGTCAGGGGTCAGCGGGAGGAAAGGAGGATTGAATGGGTGGAGCACAGGGGAATTTTTGGGGGGGGGGGGCGAAACCATTCCATATGATACTAGAGTGGTGGATACAGGACACTATTTGTCAAAACCCACAGACCTTTATAGCACAAAGAATGAACCTTAATGTATGCTGCAAACAGATCCCTTAGGAAGCTGGGAGATCCTACGATAGAATGCAACAAAACAAATTATATTACAAATATATGAACAACCCCACTGAAGGAGTGAGGGACCTAAGTAACTTTGGAAATGACTGGAGTCTGCAAGGCTAAAGGCAAAAGAAACTGTCCATGAGCGCTGTTCTCTAATAAGGTTGTTTCTATGGGGGGGGGGGGGTATAGGTTAACCGTGGGTTAATGTATATATATTGCCATACACGCATATTGGAATTGAACATTAAGTAAGCGGATAGCAGGTGGAGGGATCCATCCATCGGAGTGGGGAGGTTAGAATGTTCCATGCAGCAATGGATTAGGGCTGATTACAACAGCATGAACTCACGTTTAGCTTCATACAGATACACAGGTTTGTATATTTGCTCCTTGTTCTGTCAGCTAAGAGGGCCTAGAAGCAAAGTTACCCTAGTCCCAACAAACACTCCTAGCACCCAAATCTTGGTTTCTTCTTCTTCTTCTTCTTTTTTTTTTTTTTTTTTTCCAATTTCTTTACATGTTTATTGACTTTTGGGAGAGAAACAGAGTATGAGGAGGGGAGGGGCAGAGAGAGAGGAGACAGAGACACAGAATCTGAAACAGGCTCCAGATACCCAGGTGCCCCCCCCACCTCCCCAAATCATGGTTTCTAGTATTATTCCCCAATAAAAGGAACTAGAGCCCTTTGGTTCTTCTAGGACTGGGGCCGAAAATATACAAGATGATCTTGGAACATCTAGAAGGCCAGAAAGTAAGGAAGTGCTAACCCAAAACAGTACAATCCCGTGAGGAGAAGGGGATGTCAAATGAACACAGGAGCCAAATGAAAGAGCTCCCACTGGCCAAAGCTGAAACAATTTAAGAAAATACGGTAGTATTATTGGCTTATTACCCAAAACATAAGTTACATACCCATGAGTCTGTACTGGTACAAATAAACGACTGAATATATAAATGAATGGGGGAGAATAGAGAATCTTTCATGAGGAGCAATTTCAACCATTTTATGTCAATACTCTACCCTGAAGGTCTGGAGCATAGTCTCCCATTCCTTAAGTATGGGCTGCACAGAGTGGCTGCCTTCCAAAAAGTATAGTATGGAAAGGAGGGGAAAAGGTAACTCTACCGTTACTGTTGGGGGAACCCGACAAACACTGCCTCAAGCCGGGCACCACAATGACAAAATACTATCATGTTGACAGTACAACCTTGATAGGATGTGAGAAAATGGCCCTTCACCTCTGAGGTCTTCACCCCCTCAACACAGAACCACAGTACAATCGTGGGAAAAACGTCAGGCAAATCCCAATCGAGGGATATTCTGCAGGATCCCTGACCAGCCCTCCTCAAATCTATCAAAAAACGAAGTCTGAGAAATCATCGCTTCCAAGAGAAGCCTAAACAGACAACTGAAAGTAACATGGTATCCGGGATGGAATCCTGGGACGGAAGAAGGTAAGTAGGTAAAAATAAAGGAAATCTGAGTCAAGTGTGAACTTTTGATAATAACGTATCAATATTAATTGTAATCACTGCACCCTGCTGAGGTAAAACGTTGAGGGGGATGTTGGTGCCAGGTATGTGGAAATTCTCTGTACTACTGTCACAATAGTTCTAGATGATTTATTTATTTATTTTTTTTTTTTTTAATTTTTTTTAACGTTTATTTATTTTTGAGACAGAGAGAGACAGAGCATGGACGGGGGAGGGTCAGAGAGAGAGGGAGACACAGAATCGGAAGCAGGCTCCAGGCTCTGAGCCATCAGCCCAGAGCCCGACGCGGGGCTCGAACTCACGGACCATGAGATCGTGACCTGAGCTGAAGTCGGAGGCTTAACCGACTGAGCCACCCAGGCGCCCCTAGTTCTAGATGATTTAAAATTAAAAGTTCAGGGGCGCCTGGGCATCTCGGTCGGTTAAGCTTCCGACTTCAGCTCAGGTCGTAATCTCACTGCTCATGAGTTCAAGCCCCATATCGACCCAACTGCTGTCAGCGAGGAGGCTCTGCTTTGGATCCTCTGTCCCTGTCTGTCTCTCTGCCCTTCCCCTGCTCACGCTTTCTCAAAATTAAACATTTAAAAAAATTAAAAGTTCATTACAATGACACACACACACACACCTCTCCAGAGCATGGGCTTGTGTTTCAGAGGGGAAACTTGCAGGCCCACCAGGCAAACACCTAGAGTAGCTGAGGCTCTGAGCAGAGTCTGTGGGGGTGGAATTCAGACCACCTCACAGTGGTTCAGAAAAGAAGTTCTACTCTCATCTGTTCAAGGTGTCAAGCCAGGACTTCTCATCCATTTCCAATGGGCAAACCCATGCCGCAGGGAATCCTTGGAATTTCACCCAAGGGGGAAGAAACTCCTCAGAGAAAAGAATTTTGGAATCTGACGTTGTCCCTATCATGCAACAGATCTGGGGGAAAATGGTACCACCCACGGAGAAGCGTTTTCTGTCCGGCTGGCAGAGCCTGCCCCCACCTTCATCCCTGAGGTGGGACCCTGGGGAGAGCAATGAGGTCCCAGCGAAGGCACCTGTGGATCACACCCCAGGGAGGTGGATCTAGATACCCTGCTGGGGTGGGCCTGGGAAGCACCTTGAGGCCCACGGAAAGGAGCAGGCCTGTAGGAAGGAGGTGCCGTGTCGCTAGGCCTTCTGATTTTTCATGCAAAGCCAGGCATTCCAAATGTCGTATGCAATTACAGAAACTTTTTTTTTTTTTTTTTTTTTTTTGCAACTGCAGAGCTTTTAAATGTAGGCGACTCATTCAACTTCTTTTTTAAGAAAGCACTGTGCTGGCTAAACAAAACACATCTGACGGCCTTACTCAGCTGGTGGACCCCCAGTCTGTGACCTCCGAGAAAGGGGAACTCTCTTGATAGTGCTCAGGTTTCAGAATTATACATTTAAAAGCCAGGACGATGGAACCTGCATGTTAACCACTAGCCACTGGGATGTGTGGCTATTTAAATTAAAACTAATTTAAATTGTATATAATTAATTATTAATATAATTAAAATTTGACTTCCTCAGTCACACTAAGCCCATTTTAAGCACCCAACAGCCTTTTCCATCATGGCAGAAAGTTCCATCGGACAGTGCTAAATATATAGGACAGATTGGGACAATCGTCAAAATTTGAATACAAGGTATGTATTTGGTAACATGCGTCCATATTAAATCTCCTAATTTTGATCCATATAACATAGTTATGTAAAACAATTTTTTATCTCTGGATGAATATGTGGAAATACGTAAGGGTAAAGCAGACAAGAGGCCTGCAACTTGCTCTCACATAATGTAGAAAGAAAACATATGTACTTAGGTCAGTAATGCAAATGTGGCAAAACCCTAATAACTGGTGAACCTGGGTACTATTCTTGCAACGTCTCTGAAAATTTGAAATCATTTCTGAAGTTAGGGTGAAAGGGGGGAAATGGAGGGGAAAACACACACACACACACACACACACACACACACACACACACACTCCAGGGAAGCCAAGAAAGTTACCATGTTGACTTAAACAAGGGGTGGTCCTCAACTGTCCATGGTAAACCCCATCTCATGGCCTTCCTCAGGGGGTTTCCTCACACACATAATTATCCCACACGTTTCCTCCGTGGCCCTTCAGAACTTCTCACTTCCTTCGTGGTGCCTTCATGCTCACTGGGCAAAGTGTCCCCAGTCCCAGGAAACTCCATTCTCCGTTTACAGGTTGACATGATCATTACTGGACACCTCTTCTGGCTCAAAGTAAGGTATGCCCAGCTCTAGAGCCCTTCTCTGGCCCCTCACTGCTCAGTGTTTCACCTGGAAGAGCGTAGCACAACAGCGTCTGTCCTCAGCTGTAGCCCAATTGGTTTTACACATTAATTCAAACCGGGCAGTGCACCCAGAGGTGTTCATGGTACCAGGCTGTCACCACCTACCCATCTAAGCATCGCAGCTGTAAGAGTTTTTAAAAAAACATTTTTTTTCAGTTTATTTTCAGAGAGAGAGAGAGAAAAAAAATGAGAACACAAGCAGGCAAGGGGCAGAGCGGGAAACAGAGAAACCCAAGCAGGCTCCAATAGTACAGAGCCCAATGAGGGGCTCGAACCCATGAACGGTGAGATCATCCCCTGAGCCAAAACCAAGATTCCAACACTTTGCCAGCTGAGCCATCCAGGTGCCCTGATTTAAGAGCTTTTTTAAATTGGTATGCAGTGGGGCTTCCGGGTGGCTCAGTTGAGTAAGCATCTGACTTCCCCTCAGGTCAGGATCTCGCGGTTTGGGAGTCTGATGCCCGCGTCGGGCTCTGGGCTGACAGACAGCTCAGAGCCTGGAGCCTGCTTTGGATTCTGTGCCTCCCTCTCCTTCCCCCTCCCCCACTCGTGCTCAGTCTCTTTCTCTCAAAAAAAAAAAAAAGTAAACATTAGAAATTTTTAAAAATTGTTTCGTGTTTACATCTTTATGTACCATCTTACTCAAATGTGTAATTGCAGTAATATACGTGCATTTCATTTCAGTGCAATGGTTTTCTTTTTCCTCTTTTGCTTCTAACTTCCTGCAACACCTTTCTCCCTTCTTTTGGCTTCTACCCAGGGTGCGGCAAGTCCTGCTACCCTTGCTTCCATCCTGGCCACAGAGACCCCAGCCTTGGGCACATACAGTTGTCTGTCCACATTCCCTGGCATTGGGAGGGGAAAGGACCTGTGGTGCCAGAACACCCTCAGCTGGTTTTCTATGGAATCCTTTCACTCTAAGAGCACCTGACTGTTCTTAACCTTTGTTCATTAGCAGGGCACTGGGTGCTGTTGTGGTCATAGATGTTGCATGGTTATTTTAACTGAATTCAGCAAACACTTCTTGAGAGCCTACTTTGGGATCCAGGCATCCTGCCAGGTGCGGCTGATAGAATCCTCATCAATGAGACCTTGCCCTTGAGGAGTTCCCAGGTGGCAAAACCCAGAACTATGGAAGGTGCTGGTTTTTATCAGCAGTGCCGGGGTAAACCGGGCATTGTGCTAGAAGCTTGAGCTCATTTGGGGGAGGGCACCTGCCGTGACTGCAGCATGCCTTCTCTGCGAGCAGAACCTCTGACATCTTAGATGTTGCATCCTACCATGTACATTCTTCAAACTTTCATCTCACATGTAGCTCCTGTTATACTCTCAGGCTCCCAGACTTGTTCTATCGCCCAACTAAGAGGCAGTTTCAAGTTCAACCAATTGAGTCCAAAACAAAGCATCCAAGAGAGGAATGCACCTGCTCCCCAAAGCCCCTCTCTGTATAGACAGAATTCATTTATTGCTCATCTGGTTCTTCCTTCACGAGAGACCCATGCTTGTGTCTCAGGCAGCTCTCTTTTTCAGGGTTTTCTATTAATCCCTCCCCACACCCACTTCCAGGCTTGGAAGGTATGGATAAGTCAACCCTTCTTCCCTGGGCTTTCAAGAAGCACCTTGGGCAAGGCATCAGATAAAACCCTCCATATGAGTGATAAGCATTTTCCACACCAGCTCTGCCAGCAACAACTCAACTGCACAAGAAGTGACAGTGACTACATAAACACATCCCACTACACCCAAATTAAATGTGTCTCAGCTTTCCTTCCTCTTGGCAGAATTTCCAACAACAACCGTGGACCCTCCCTCCACACCCCGCTCTTGACAGGAGGGCAAGTCAGAAAGGAAAGAGATAGGCACCTTAACCTCCGACACTAAAAATAAATCTTACTTTTACGAAAAAACAGAAACACAGCAAAACATATGCTGTGAATGCCCCCTGGGTCCCTCCCAGGGCCTCCTAGGGCCAGTGAGGGGCTCTGAAGCCCAAGCTTCAGTAGCTTCTTGGCAAATCCACCTCTGCTCCCATCAAATATTTTGAGCCACTCTAGAAAATCGCTGAGCACTTCCTGCAGAGAGCCCTGGATTTGAGAAAGCTCTCTCTGGGGAGTGTGTTTTTGGGATCCTTCTTTCCTCCAGGACATATTGATGTATCCTCAGTTACAGGCAAGTGGAACAGCAAACTCTTTTAGGTTCCCAGGGCTCAGACCGCGTTGACCAACCATTCAGCTTTGCCCGTCTCAGTTTTAGCTCCCCCAGTCCCACATCCCGGGAAATCCCCTCCATCCCAGGAAAACCAGGATGGCCAGTGGCCCTGGTGTGGGCTCTCAGAGGAGGCACAGAGCAGTGGCAACTTGACAACCACACAGACTTGGGGACTGCACCCATGCCTGCCTGCCTTCCTGGCACAAACCTGCCACATCCCGACCTGAGAAGGAAGGGAAACCGGCTCTAATCAGCTTAAAGGAATTTTTTGAAAGAAGAAATTCCTCTTTCTCTTCTACCTTGAAATCGGAGACCTTGGGTAGGGGCATCTGATTTGCTAAGCCAAGCTACGTGTCCGCAAAGGCACAGTGGGGTCAAGAAGGCAGCTTAGAATTCATCCTTTTTGGCTGTAAAGGGAGGTGGACTCTTGGGACTTCCAGACACATACAGTGACAAATTCCCCAAACTTGGGAAGGGGATACAGGTAACAGCCAGCCAAAGAAACCACGAAGTCAAAGACTAAGAGTTTATGTTGTACACGCATCCAGCATGAACGAGCAGGGCAGAGAGTGGAAGGAAGCTGTGCATGTCAGCGTTAGCCAAAGCAGGTTTACAAAGAGCCAGCACCTGCCTTACAACCTCAGGGGGGCCATGAGGAGGGACGGAGATGTGGTCTGTGTGCTCAGGATCTGTTTGGATGACAAAGAACAGCCAGCGTGGAGGGCTGGTGGCAGATAGGATTGGAACAAGATGGGGTGCTCTAATCCTAAAAACGCTCAAAGGTTCGAAGGCGGAGGCACTGATATTCAGGGGACATGGGGAAAATCACGAGATCTCGGGCTCTAATTCAGGGGCCTGCCAAATTGCTCAGACACGTGAGCTGAGGATTTTGGATCTGGTACATGGTGATAGCGAAACAGGGGAGATAAGACAGGAGAAGTTACATTTTTCTTCCCAAGAAGAGCAAGTGTTAGTATTTTTGCTGCTTTGGGTTTGTCGCCATTTCTCCTCAACCCTACTCTAGGAGCAGTAGCTCAAGTCAGAACCTCAGTGTTTTTCAAAACCCATCTGGCTCGACTTAATCTGTTTTCACACCCAAATGTCCGCTGTTTGCAAGGCCCTCTGGGCTTGACTGCCTGGGTGTATTCCTATCCTTAGCTATTTTAGTTGCACGGATAAGTCACTAGTTGTTTTCAGAAAGCTGTGGTCCAAGTCAAAAACTTGAGCTTTCCAGGGCCTCTCAAGCCAGAGTCCCACCCCTACTGTCTTAGCTCAGTGCTTCCTTCTGGCTGTCTTGTTAGTTTCTACCCTGCACAGGGAGCTCCTTTCCCCAAACATAGGCCTTTTGTTGGGGACAAGACAGGGTTGTTTTCCTGTTGAAATCTGTTTCTTCCCTTCTCAGCTTTTAAAATCTCACCTGTCCTTCCCGTTCCTGCTTTACCGTTTCTTCTCCCCGGGGCCTGCCTGCTCGTGTCCTCCCAGCAGGCAGTCAACTTTCCAGCCTCTGAACTTCAGAGAACTTCACCTAGCCCAGCAACAAAGCAGCGTCTTCCAGCACCTTGAAATCTAGACCTTGCTGTTTTGTAGACAAGAACATAGACCTCATCTGGCAGCAGGTTAGAAATGCTGTATCTTAGCCCCACCCAGATCTGCTGATTCAGAATCTGCATTTTAAGGAGATTCCCACATGACTTGTATTAGACACGAAAGTTTCAGAAGCACTTAAGATCACTGGTCCCCAACTTCAGCTGCCCTAGAATCTCTTGAGGGGAGTTTTAGAACATGTTGACCTCTGGGTCCCGCCCCTAGAGATTGTGATGAAATAATCTGAGATGCCAGCTTGACAAGGGAGAGTTTGACAAACTGCCCAAGTGACCGTACTACACAAGCACAGCAAAGTTTGAGAACCACTGGCTTAGCACAGTCACTCCGTCCTTGTCCCATGGCCCCAGGAAATTCCAGAGCCTCCCATGAGATCTCTGTTCTGAAACCGTCTCGGGCAGGGGTGGGGACGTGGGCACGTCCTCGCCATCACCTCTTTCTCGGGGGTCCTTCCTCATAGCACATGCTGGCACTCCACGGGTTTCGCCACGTCTTTGAATCCCAACCCCCACCCAAAGTAAAATTTGATGCACATGAGACATCTGTGGGTGTGGTCCGCTACAGACCTGGGAACATGGGTGAAGCGGGGGAGGAGTCGACATGACCAAAGTGCCAACAACCTCTAAGAGGAATCGTTTTGTCAGTGGTTAATAAAATGTCTCAATATATTTAGGCCTTTATGGACATAATAGCGCTGCCTTGACCTTATAGTTGTAGGGGTATGTTTCTTAACTAGATTCAGGTGCTTTGAGGACAAGACCCGGCAGCCCCAGCCCTTAGCCGGTATTGGTGCTCAACAAGCCGCTACTGAGGAACTGAGTTAATCGCTCGGGATTTAAAAACCCATGCGTGAGGGGTACCCAGGTGGCAAAGTCAGTTAAGCGTCTGACTTTGGCTCAGGTCAGGATCTCCCAGTCCGTGGGTTCAAGCCCCGCATCAGGCTCTCTGCTGTCAGCACAGAGCCTGCTCTGGGTCCTCTATCTCCCTCTCTCTCTCCGCGCCTCCCCTCCTCTCCCACACTCTCTTTCTCTCTCAAAAGCAAAACACATTAGAAAAATAAAATAAAATAAACCAGATGTGTCAGAGGGGCACCAGGGTGGCTCAGTCAGTTAAACGTCCCACTTTGACTCAGATCATGATCTCACGGTTCGTGGCTTCGAGCCCCGCGTCAGGCTCTGTGCTGACAGCTCGGAGCCTGGAGCGGGCTTTGGCTGTGTCTCCCTCTGTCTCCGCCTTTACCCTCCTAGTGTTCAGTCTCGGTATAAAAACCCTGATCACAAACTCCTACAGGCAAGGAAAAGGAGGCGTCAGACGCAGTTACTAAATGGTAAAGAAGAAAGAAAGTGAAACCTTTGTAACAGACTGTAGGAAGTAAAGTTCTGGGTTACCTGAATGAACGAATGTTAATTAAATATAACACCGTTATTAACTGTAACCATAATTAAGGAAGAATACTTCTCATCTGAGTTTGTCGGCAATAAAGTGATCTTGCTAAGCTTTGTGTTCCTTGCCCCGATATACAAACCCATCTCCACATGTGGCTCGCCTGCTTTCGAATGACTGATCATCTTGTTACCTACAGTACTTGAAACACAGGAAAGTGTTAGTGAGCTTAAAACAGTGGTTCTTGGGGTGCCTGGGTGGTTCATTTGGTTAAGTGTCTGACTTCAGCTCAGATCATGATCTCAGTCAACGGTTGATGGGTTCAAGCCCCACATTGGGCTCTGTGCTGACAGCTCAGAGTCTGGAGCCTGCTTCGGATTCTGTATCTCCTCCTCTCTCTGCCTCTAACCCACTCACATTCCGTCTCTGTCACTCTCGAAAATAAACATTAGAAAAAATGTTTAAATGAATGTCACCTGTTTGTATACTCTTTCCACGTGGTTGCCACAAAGCTTAAAATGAGAGACATGGTCCCATTCCGTTTCTCTGTGATGGTGCTACTTCCAACATGGCAGTCCAGGAGAAAGACGAACAAACGGGGTAGGAGGGGTTGCCTTTGAGGCCAACCGGGTGACAGGTTCTGTGCCTGGCCTCACAACCGCCCTGAGCAGTGAGCTGTATCATCTCCACTTTCCAGATGACAAAGTGCACAGGTTCACAAAGGCTAAGTATCACCAAGAGCCCAAACTACTCAGCTAGGGAGAGCAAGAGCTGAGAGGAGAAGTTACCTTTACTGAATTCTAAAGCACAAAGGTAGGGCCCCCCCCCCCCCCCCAAGAGAGAAAACCCAGTGGGGAGAAGGTCAGAACCAAGCCACACAGCAACTGTTACAGGACTGAGAGGTGTTCAGTGTAGAGAAGCGAGCTCAGGCCAGACCACAGACACCGTTTTCAAATATCTGAAGGTTCAGCGGTGGTCAGATGGATTCTGGGTAGCTCGGGAGGAGGACAGTAGGAGGACAAAGTGGTGAGGAAAAATATTTGCAGGGAGATCGAGCAAGAATTTTTCAGCCTTCATAGCTGCCCCAATTCAGCTACCGTGGAAAGCAGGGAGGGCCGGGTGCGGGACAAGACCAGGCAAAGGCTTGGTCACTTGGCCGACTCCCAAACACCGCGATGCCATAGGGTGGTTCTGGAACACGGCTCCGTGGCACGGCCGCATCAGGATCACCTGGTGTTATTCAAAAAGGTCTCCCCGGGCCTACTGAATCGGAATCTCGCTGGGGGGAGGCTAAATGAGTTTTATTTTGAACAAGTGCCTTCACTTATTCTGATGTGCAGCCAGGCTTTGGAGCCACTGGTGCATAAAGGACATCTGAGCATCCATTGGCCGTTTCGACCAGAGGACTTCGCAAGTCTCTTCCAATGTTGAAATTACATTATTCCATGTCAGGTAACGCTTGCCAACAAAATTATGGTCAGTGAACCTGGCAAGATGAATCATTTCCTTATTTGGTCTGTTTACTCTTTAATGGGAGGATTTCTTCAGCCAAAACAGTAAAGCTGCTAGTCGCCTAGGTTAAGAGAAATGAATTAGATTTTACTTCTTTTCCACTTTTGGCAAGTTAGGCAAGTTCTGGGGTAGGAACACAGTCAAAGACTTATTTTCTCCCAACTCTTCTGGCCAATAGGAATAAGCAAACTTGAGCCCTCATTGCCGGCAACTTATTGTAGACTGGTGAATAAAGTCCCACTTGGAACTTCGGTTGCCTTACTGTAGGTAAGGGTAGCAAAGGGCTTCAACGTTCTGCCTGTGGAATGAGACTGTGTTAACGATTTTCAAGGAAGCAGCTTTCACAAGCTTGATTCATAACACACCAGTGACTAAGAGAAGTAAGTGCCAAGTCCCATCCAGTTGAGGTATTGTTGAGAACACAGCTGGGACAGAGACCGAATCGGAAAATGAGAGCAGAGGAAAACCAGAAGCAGCCAAAAGGAACCAGAAAGAGGGACATTTATTCCTGAGAACGAAATGGATGGCACTCAGTCCAGAAAGAAGGGAATCTTTGAGGCCTGAATTTAGCTTCACAGGACATCTGAATCACCCAACTCAGGTGTCGCAGGCTTTGCTTTCCTCCTGGTGTGGACCAGAGTGGGAGGCGATCTCAAAAAAAGCGAATCAAGTGGTCACTTCTTTCCCAGAAGGCTAAAGCACAGTTTGTCATTTCGCCACCCCTTTTTATTCAAGGGTTGCCTGAAGGACAGGTTCTGAAGAAATGAGTAAAGGAGGTGGACATGAGGCCAGGGAAAAAGCAAATGTGGAAGCAAATGTCTTAACTTGATTAAGTTTGAGCCAATAGCTGCTCGGTGAGGAAAAGTCATAAATGTAGAATAAGCAGCTATTGGTTTCGGCTTCTCTA
This sequence comes from Panthera leo, assembly GCF_018350215.1. NCBI lineage: Eukaryota > Metazoa > Chordata > Mammalia > Carnivora > Felidae > Panthera > Panthera leo. Next base: position 139,701,842 of record NC_056687.1, on the reverse strand, counting down.
TTTCTCCCTAAAGGGTATTACTTTGTTCTTTGTTTCATTCAGCTGTTAAACATGGTCTTTTGAGAACATTATCTGGATTTAGGACGCGTGGAATCCATTTTTTTTTTCTTCTAGAGCTTCAATAAAGTCATTTGTCTCCACTCCTTCTAGCTTATCATATTTCTGGCACAATTATAACAATTGTTTGATCCTTCCTTCTTGGATACTTTGATTCTGGTCCTCATAGGCCCTTCCAGTTCTATGTTCGGATTATTTCTTTTTAAACATACAAAGGGACTGCTGTCATTTTGGACTTGTGTCTGCAGTTTGTGAGCCTAGATAAACGACACGTGGACGCTTCAGGGATTAAGCATGGGGAATGGCTCAGGTATGCCATTACTAATACATGTTGCAGAAGGTTCCCTAACTAGGGTTTCTGAGAATTTGGAGAAACCCAACATAATGTCACTTTTGTTTAAAGAAGTGGTTCTCCAAGTGAGATCTCTAGTGGCTGTGAACTAATCCAAAAGTGCAACTCCTGTCACCGATTTGTATCTGTATGTACCACTCAGCACCATTTACTGTTCATCTATAATCTTAAAAGAAGCACCATACTGGAGTATGCAGAGAATTATACTTTGTCTTCCCCTAAGAGTTCCAGCTATGACAACATTTGGCATCACTAATTTGACTCATTTTTTTCCTAATGAATAGATTTTATGACCTAGTGTGCATTGTGGTTCAAACGTGAATTAACCACAGCTAAATAAAACATACACCTACGTGCAAGTAACAATTTCCTGCTCTTACCTAGCTGCTGCCTCATAGGGAGGTTGAAATGGGTGGGGCATTGGAGTCCTTTGTTTCAGCCAAATGGTCTGAAACCAGGAAAGTTGGTGAGCACTAGTCTAAAACAATGGGGTATAGGAAAAATAGGGCAGGTTGTTGGAGTCAGACCCATCCAAGGTCAAGCCCTTCTCAGGGTCTCCACCTTCCAATCTGCAGGCTGCAGTTGGACAGGGTCATGGTGTGGAGGGGCTCCTGGGCCTGAGATCCAGCCTGCACTCTGCCAGCCAAGCTCCTTACATTGGGCTGTGTCTACCCTGGGGTGGGAAGGAGGGGAGGGGAAGAGCACTTTTTTTTTGTTTTTGTTTTGTTTTTGTGTTTTATTTTAATCTCATGTACACAAAGGCAAACAGCCTCCCTGCCTGCAACCCTGGTAGTCTATTTTAGTAGCAGAGTGACTTTAGGAAAATGCTTACCCCATTTTTCTAAGTTTGTTTGTTTGTTTATTTCCTTAAAGCATGAGGGGAGCCGGTGGGGGGAGCTGAGAGGCAGAGAGAGGCAGAGAGAGGGAGAGAGAATCCCAAGCAGGCTCCATGCTATCAGTGTAGAATCCCACAAGGGGCTCAAACCCCCAACTGTGAGATAGTGACCCGAGCCAAGATCAAGAGTTAGATGCTCAACTGACTGAGCCACCCAGGTGCCCCAAATGCTCACCCTTTCTGTAGCTCAGGCTTCTCATCTGCACCTGTGGAGTAAGTCCTACTGTGCAGGATTGATGGAACATAAGATGATCATGTATGCAAATGACCTGATGCATAGTAATAGCAACCTAGCAAAAGATTATGCTTTAGTCCCAGCCCTGATCTCAAATGGTTTTGTGAAATGGGGGGGATGGGACTCCTCCTAACTGAGGTGGCCTGGCCTAGCAACAAATTTTTTAATCTTTGTGGCCAAGTGGAGGGGTCAAGGTCTTTGGAGGCCAAAAGGCAAAAGGGTCAGTCCTAACTCTGTTGCTCACTCACCATGTGACTTTGACCAGGTTAGGAAACTGCTCTGAGTTTCCAGTTTTCCTCATCTAGAAGATGAGTGCAAAAGTTAAGTCAAAGTGCTATTGACAATCTGAAAGGAGTTTATAAACCCAGAATTATAACTGGCACATTTTAGGTGCTTGACAAACTTGAGTTCTTTTCTCCCACCCCTAACCCCTCCTAATCTAGTTACTTGTTGTATTTAGTGTTTACTAAACTCCATCCACACAGAAGGTCAGGCTCAGCCTTCACCAGTGCTCTTTCATTAGGCCAAAAAAAAAAAAAAAAAAAAAAAAATTACTTATGGCTTTCCAAGTAAATTTTAATCAAGTTGAATAGCCATTTCATAGACTTAATATATCCCAACAGCCATGTAGGTAAACTGAGTGGAACGAGTAGGAAACAGATACAAAATAGCATACTAAATAGAGAGCTGGGAAACTGTCCTAGATACACTGGGGGCTCAAGTTGTGACAGCAATGTCTCTATAAATCAGCAATGCTGGGACAGCTGGCGATCCCAATGAGAAAAATGGAAATGGAAAAAATGGAAAAAAAAAACAAGACAAGATGAAATTAGATCTCCACCTCACTCATCCTGAGGAGACTGAACACCTGTATGCAAAAAGCAAAACTTTAAAATATTTTCATAACCTTAGGGACAAGCAAAGATCTCTTAGCAATGACACACAAAAATGCAGAACTCAAAAGGCGGACACATCTGAGTTCATCAAAATGAAAACCATCTGTACTCCAGCAGCATCATGAAAAAGTATTAAAAGACCAACAGCAGGGGTGCCCGGCTGGCTCAGTCAGTAGAGAGTGCGACTCTTCATCTCGGGGTTGCGGGTTCGAGCCCCTGTTGGGTGCAGAGACGAAAAATACAATTTAGGGGCACCTGGATGGCTCAGCCAGTTAAGTGTCTGGCTTTTGATTTGGGCTCAGGTCATGATCTCACAGTTCATGAATTCGGGACCCACATCAGGCTTTGCACTGACAGTGTGGAGGCTGATTAGGATTCTCTCTCCCTCTCTCTCTGCCCCTTGCCTGCTTGTTTTGGCTCTCAAAGTAAACGTTAAAAAAAATGAAGACAATTTTTAAAAATAAAAATAAAAAAAATAAACGAACGGCAGACTAGAACATATTTGCAACAGACAAGCAGGTGAAGGATTACATTTGGAATATGCAAAGAACTATAAATTATTTTAAAAAAAAGGACAAACAAACAGAAAAACAGCAATAAACAAGGGCAGGCAGGGCACAAAAGAGGATGTCTGGATGGCCAGCATCTCCAGTGAAGGACATGCTCCCGCCTTAAATCATCAGAGAAACAAGTAACATTTACAACTCCAAAGAGCTGCCATCAGATGAGTGGCAATCAACAAGTCGGAGGAAAACCAAGCGAGAGGATGTAGGAAAGGAAGACAGAAGTGCTGACACCCTGGCAGTCACCTCATCGGTGCAACTCTGCAGGCCAACTGACCAAGACTGAGAACGGGTGAATCCACCTGTGCGGTAGGAAATCACAAGCCAGTCTGAAATATCTAAGAATTGGAAACAACCTGACTGGACATCAAGTTGGGAATAAATACACCAAGGAATGCTCATGATGAAACCCTGCAAGGCAACCCTAGAAATGAAGGAAGACTATTTGTGCTCATGTGACTCCAGCTCACAACCGAGTGAAAACAGCAGCTTCTGGAAGGATGTACATTCATGCAAAATGATAACCTAGCAACTCTGTACTCTGTTTATGACCTATATCCACACAGTCAAGTATAAAACCAGAAGAACACAAAGATGATGACCAGGCATGCCTTGGGGAGGGAGGGAAGGAGGGTTTCAGTGGACCTACAATATTTGTTCTTTTTCCTTTTAATTATTTTTTCGTGACAAAATGTCAACATTTGCTTGTTCGTTTTAGGTGCATGTTAAGGTTTTTACTCTGGTTCGTTTAGAAATTGTTTTCAAGCAAATAGAAAGTATCACTTAGGGCAATGGAAATTTGAGAACGGATGATGAAGTTTGAGGTTTTCTGGATAGAATTCAGTTCATAATAGTTACGGGATGTTAAATGATTAAGAAATTGGGATGGGGTGGGGAACCGAAGGAAAGAAATGACACAGGAGAGGGAGAAGAAGAAGAAGAAGAAGAAGAAGAAGAAGAAGAAGAAGAAAAGCTTAATGAGGGGGGACATACCCTGGCAGCACTGTGAGATTCCAGAAATGACAATGCCATAGAGGGGGACCCAGAGCCCAAAGGCCACCTCTCTGCTTGTAGGCCTCAACCTCATGTAGTTAATTAACATTTGTTCATACAGGTAACCCATAGCTTTGCTTCCTACAGTCTGTTATGAAGGTTTCACTACTTTCTCCCTTCTTTGTCATTTGGTAATTGGGCCTGATGCCTCCTTTTCCTTACCTCTAGGAGTTTGTGATCAGGATTTTTATATGGCAGCTCATATAAAATTACCCTGTTATTTTACCTCAGAGTTTCTTAAAAGGTCATCAATTTATACTGAAAATTCTTTTATGCAGATTTATAGCAAGGCTGGGTGAATCCAATAAAGCCCCATCATCAACACTAGCATCCCTTAAGTGCCCGCTGGGTTCTGGAACATGTAGTGTAGATGTAACATGCCGGCAGGCCCCCAAACGCTCTTTTATTGCTGTATCTCTATTTATATGAAGTGCCTTTCCTTTAAAGGACCTAGGGATCTAATTACATGGTCATAGCCAAGGACTTAAGAATATAATAGATCCAATAATTTGTTATTAAGTACTTGGATATGCTAACTACTTGCATAGCTTAGAGGCGCCACAGAGGATGGAGTTAAAGACACTGAGAATGAACCTATCAAGGTGGCAGCATCTTCAGAAAGCATACCTGAATAAGCACAGCCTTAATCAAGTAGCTTATGCTTCAATACATTTGTAATTGACCCATGATTTGTTGCTATGGGGTAACACCCAATAATAATACCCAAACACCAGGACCTTTATCACATAATTAAATATCTTTAGTTCTATTCTACAGATAATTCAGAGTAGGGATTTGAGGGGAAGAGGTCATCCTTAATTTTAGTTGCTCATAATTTTTTCAGATGCAGTAAACAACGCCTTTTCTTGAGAAAAGGCTTAGTGCTATGGATGTGCACCTTTTCCTATCCAGCTCTTAACACAGTTCCATAGACCTAATATAAAAACCCAAACATTCATTTATTAAGAAGATGAAGATTTAAAGGGTGTATTTTTGTTGCACCTAGCTTTTTGCTCATACCTGATGCTTTTAACGAAAAGCAGGGAAAAACAGACAAAGAAGTGTTAAAAGTTATCAAGAGAACCCTCTCCTTCCTGGAATGTGTCAAATGATAAAATATAGTAGGTGGAACCATCTGAACCTACTAAGGCAGCAATTTCATGTATTCAATATTACGTAAAACAGCCGTGGCTCGAGTCCATAAATGCAATATGGTTAATTGTTAATTATAACATATTTTGCTCAGCTCCTGTACCCTGGGCTGGGGATCCTCCCAGAGCAGAAGAGTTGGGACTTCTTCATGGCTGACAAACACAAAGCTCCCTCCCAAGCTCTAAGGGGTGCTTCACCTGCAAAAAAAAAAAAAAAAAAAAAAAAAAAAAAGGACAAATCTTCACTGTATGTGATAATATAGAATGGCCTTCGGACCTGGCCCAACTGCAACTCCCATTCTTTGTGAGAGAAGTTTAACCAGGAGACAAAACTCTTCTGAGAATTAGGATGAAGCAGTCTCTGAGGGTCTTTTACTTTTTCATTATTATTTTGAGAGACAGAAAATCCCAAGCAGTCTCCACAACCAGCAGAGCCCAATCCAAGGCTTGATCCCATGAACCATGAGATCATGGCCTGAGCCACAATCAAGAGTTGGATACGTAACCCACTGAGCCACCCCAGGTGCCCAGGAGGATTCTCTCAAGTGTTTTTTTTAATTTATTTTTTATTGGTAATAGTTGAAGGCCTGATGTTTGCACAAGGTGAACGTGTCAAGTGATTGGAATGGAGAGCAGGCTCTTCTTCAGAGCAACAGCAATGGAAGATGGTCTCAGGTCCAGAACTGAGACTCCAGGCCTGCTCAGTCCATACCCTACCCTCCTTACGTCACTGCATCAACTTGGCTGGCCGGCCCTGGCCATGTGCTACGGCCAGCCGTCTATCACTGGGGCTGTGGGTCGTTCCTGCTCGACCACCCACCTCTCGCCCATTCCTAGATTTCACACCTAGCAAGGGGGTGGCACGGATGCTGGGCAGGAGCGCTTTTTCCTCACACCTTTCTGCATTTCCCAACCCGATGGGACTAGCCCTTAGGTAGCTGGGAGCTAGGCAGACCTAGATTTTAATTCCCGAACCGCTACCTACCAGCTGTGTATCCTTGGGAACCTCATTGTGTCTTTGTTAAGTTTCTTTCCTTTGTAAAAATGGGACTATAAATATCTCCTTAGAGTTTTGACAACGAAGTAAGTTAAAGCAGTTCAATTGCTGGTACACGATGAAGAGAAAGGTTTTATTTTTCTTTCCCTTCTTTACTGCCTCCCCCCCCTGCTCCTCTTCTGATTATGTTTCTTTCTTTCCCAGGCACCGAAGGGAAAGGTGGTCTGTGGCTGTACAATATTAGTTGATTTCTTAGACAATTCTAAATAGTACAACTCTCATCGGCCTTGGCAGAAGTGGAGCCTTGGCATATCTATAAAGGGAAGGTTTGCTAAGCTCAAGGGCACTAGTAGGGACAGGCTAGGCTTCTACTACAGAAACAACCCCAAGTCACAGAACAGGTTATTTCTCACGGCATGTAGTTTACTGTAGGGGCATGGGGCTCCCCACGGCAGCTGCTTATATCCTGTGACTCAGTGGCCCTACCTGTTCCTGTCACGTGGTTCCATCGGCCAATCGTGGCCTCCACTTTCCCTGCCCAAGGGGAAGAGAAACTGAATAATCACACGGAAGCTTCTTGCTGCCCCACTGGGAAATACCACCCACCTCCTCTGCTTACACTGTCTGGGCCCAAGCTAGCCCGAACACCCTATCTACATGCAAAGGGGTGCAAAGTGTATTTTCACGTTACCAGGAGGGAACACAAAGAAGCACGGTTAGGTGAACACACAGGCTTGCCCCTGCCCTATCAGTGTAATTAGGAATTCAGGGAGGGGCTCCTGGCTTGCTCAGGAAGAGGATGGGACTCTTGTTCTTGGGACTGTGAGTTTGAGCCCCACATTGGGTGTAGAGATTACTTACAAATAAGTAAAACTTAAAATACATCTAAAAATCTACTTGTATACATAAGGTAACTAAGATACTGCAAACAACCATCAGCAGGTAAATGGATAAACTAATTGTCCTGTATTTACACAATGGAACACTGCTCAGCAGTAAAAAGGAGTGAACTATTAATATACACGAGAGTGGGGCTAAATCTTGAAACAATTATGCTGACTGCAAGAAGCCAAATGAAAGGGGACTCTATTGTATGAACCCATTTATATGGAATACTGGAAAATGCCAACAAATCCACAGTGACAGAGAGTAGAGCAGTGACTGCTTGGAGACAGGGATAGAAGAAGGGATGGATTATAAAAGGGCTCAAGGAAACTTTGGGAGGTGATCAAAGTTTTATCTTGATGTGGGTCTCCTTTCACAGGTGTTTATGTGTACCAAATTTTATACTTGACTATATGCAGTTTATATTCCTCAAGGATACTTCGAGTTAAAAGGACTAAGATATAGGTTCAAAATTATTTGATGTAGTATTTATTACTCAAGAAGCTCTTTGTCTCCTTTGAGTTTTCTGATTACTTGAAAGCCATCAAATGGCATTTCATTACACACATTGAGTAGTCTCTTCCCCACCTCCATGCTCTCTGTTTGCTCTAGATTCATTGCAGAAAGACTGCTGTCCAGGGCTTTACAACCAAAAAAAAAAAAAGTTGATTTAAATCTTGGCTCACCACTTGCTAGCTGCCTGGCTTTGGGCAACTTACTGACCTTGAACAGGACACTTATTACCTCACAGAATGGTCATGCAAGTAGGTGTCCAGCTAATTCTGGGAGCCTACCGAGCATTGTTCCGACCTTACACACCTGCTCCCTCCTGCCAAGCCACTGAAACTTCCTATTTGGTTGTTCCGCTGGTTTTGAAAGTGGTTCATATTCACTCGTTTCCAGTCCCCGTACTAAATGCAACAAAATTTAACAGGTTTCAAGACAACTTAGCCATCAAATAAATCCGACTTGAAAAACATCAGAAATATAAAAACCTGTGATGAACCGGGTCTCAACACTTTAAATCAAGACCATCCCTGTCCCTCCCGTTTCCTTGTCGAGCCCTTCCTCCAGTTCTGGCAATCCCCACTGCATCTAATTCTTTTACACCTGAGGTGTGAAATGTCAATACCCCTGGAATAGACGAGTCCTATCTCAAGACTTTCGAGTATTTCTTCATGAGCAAGGCATGAAGGAATTGGAATCAGGAAAAAGGCTAGAATTGGCAATCATGTAATTATTATTCATCATGGATTTTTCTATTTTTATTTGAAAAATATTTCATAGATATTATTACTGAGGTTTTTTTTAGAGGCCCCTTAAATTTTTGTGCACCCTAGTCCTGGCCCTCCAGAAAGACCGTCCACCCCAAAGTTGCTTGGGTCAGAAGGACAGCAAAGGGAGGTGGTGTAACGCGTAGATGTGCCAAGGACTTGGCAGTGAACACCTGAGTTTTAGCTCTTTATTCTGCCGTTGTCACTAGCGCTGTGAGCCTCAGGAGACAGGCTGTGGGTCTCTGCTTTCCCAGCTGTGACAAGGACAGGATGATCTCCCACTGAGGTGGGGTGGGAGGAAGACGGTCCTGTACTGGTGAAGAGGATAGACCCTGGAAACTGGTTCTCTGGGTTCAAATCCCTGTTCAGCCATTTGTTAGCCACATGACCTCAGTTTTCTCATCTGAGAAGATTAGAGGAGATGCTACTACGGATCTCAGAAGACCAGGCTATGGATCAAGAGTCGATACATGGAAAACTCACAACCGGGACGTGACACAGTATCGATTCGGGGAATCTTTCCAACCATCCTCCCCACCACCCAGTTGTTTTAAGGATCCAGTTTTTCAGTATTCTCAGTAAAAGGGTAAAAGCCATTTGCAGGCTGCAAAATCTCACTGCTAGCCATGATTATCACATGGCCTGAAAGGACATCTAAAAATCGATTCTGCTGCTGCTGGCTGGGTTTTGGTCCAGCCCAAGTAATTGCAAAGCCTAAGCTGGAAGACTGACAGGTCGTGACTAAATATTAATCTCTAATGAAGAAGAAGGTCGTCCTTCTCCAAAAACAACCCCAATGCTGCAGATGCCTGTTTTCACATCCATTTCTGGCTTTCCCCTCCTTTGAAGACAGCACTTGAAACCTCTTTTGCATAACTGAATCTTCAAAAGTTTACAGACCCATAAAAGAAAGCAGCTGAAGGGAACCATTCAAATGAAGCTGCTTAGAAAAGTAACTGATAGAGTTTCAGAAATGGAGGGCTTTCTGTGGAGTAGAAACTGAAGCTGAACATTTGAAAAAGTAGAAGAACACTAAGGTACTTGTTCATTTGATTTTGTGTAACTCATCTGAACTTTTCCATCAATATAAAAAAAAAAAAAAAGCAATGAGGTTTTCCTGGGCTCAGCTCCTCTCTATAGATATTAAAAAATAACCCCTGAAAGAGAATTAAAGTCGCTTAAGTGATTGTTCTCCACTAAGAAACTGCGGACTAAAAACTTTGTGACAACAAGGACAATTCTTACGGCAGAAATGAAAACGATAGATAATATGGTCTGTGCCATTATATAAATGCCTATGTTGAAGTTTAGTAAAATGGGAGCTTCTTAGAGATTGGTTCCATTGCAAAAAGAAAAAAAAACTTAAAAGATGGACTCCATTCTATCTGGGAGAAAGTGAAGTTTCAATTTCAATTCCCAATCCATGCAAAAGTAGCAACATTTAAAAAAAAACAGAATCAACTTGACAGTTTTTTTCCCCCTCCTGAGTGAGGGCACACAGAAGCCCCTCCTTCCCTACACGCAATGGCGCCCCCCAGCGCTCCTGTGACCAGGATTCTCCACACTGGGGGCCCAGCCTTGCTAGGGGAGGACAGAGGCAAGATGACCACCATCAAAGAGATGTGAATGGATGGCCATGCTCAAAGAAAAGGAGATGCTTTTGGAGCGGGGACGGGGGGCTTCCCTTACCGCCTTGTCCCTTGCTCATCCTTTTAACACCAACTCCTAACCAACACAAAGTAGTTTGTGAATCACTGAATGGTTATGAAGAACTGGAAAGGACAGACTCTAAGGACAAAAGCATTTAAAGAGGATGCCTAACAGGAATGTTTCCAGAGCCCAAAAGAAAACAAACCAACAAAGAAAATACCAAAAAAACCTCTTCAAAAAAGTTCCCACACGAGTAGAAGGTAGTTTAAGCTTGGCTCTCCTGACTTGGATGCCCTCTTCGCCTCTGAACACTATCTCCATCCTTCCGCTCTGCTGTGGAAAATCTCACCTGCCACCTCAGGAGGTGGTCTTGACTCAACCAGTGTAGACACAGGATAACTAACTCCCAGTCATACTTTGCCCACAGCCTGGGTATTTGCTCTCGAACACTCCCGGAGGGGCTTTGGCACCCCTGCGTCACACTCAAGTTCCGTTAGGGAGGTCGCGATATGCTTCTTTATTCTTTCTGGGTTTCAATGCACAGCTCAGCTGTCGCCAAGATTTACTTCGTCATAAAAATGTCAAAACTAAAAGTTGACTCAACCCACAATTGTGACATAACCCTACTGGGAAGACAGGGGAGGGAGAGTGTGTGTGTAAATAGTGGTGAGGCTGGCACCAGGAGGGAAGGGAAGGTGTGGCCACGCGAAGGCCTAATTTTCCGCCATAGGAACTAAAGGATACTTAAAACAGAAAAAAAAAAAAAAAAAAAAAAAGGAACACATTCAAGTATAAATACTCTAAGAAATAGCTCCAAGATTTCAAAGCGCTTGCCTCTGGAAAGCAATATTTAAAGATAGGAAGGGTAGGAGACTGCTGCGTTTGATTTTTAGTTTTGTAGCGCTATTTAACTCAAAACCAGAATGTGTGCTTTGAGAACAAAAATCAAATCCACCCCTCCTTCTCAAAGGTCACCCTTTCGCTACATAAAACCTTGAAGTTACCCCTGGTCTTTGTCTTGGGCTACGTCAAATTCACGGGCCGGATGGGTGTTCTCTTTTATCCAAAGTTAGGAGAGAAAGGGCTAAGTGGGTTTGGTCACCCTGTTGAGGGGGCAGATTACTGGTGACCCATCATCACATCTTCTTGATAAAAAGAAGTAACCAAGATCATCTGTCACTAGTTTTTATTTGAGAGCCAGAGAGCGAAAGTGAGCAAGCATACAAGCCAGTGGGGGAGAAGAGCCGAGGGAGAGGGAATGCCAAGTAGGTTCCACGCTCAGTGTGGAGCCCGACACAGGGCTTGATCCCACGATCCTGGGATCATGGCCTGAGATGAAATCAAGAGTCAGCTGTGTCACTGCCTGAGCCACCCAGGCGCCCCATTTCACCATTTTTTTTTTAATTTTTTTTTAACGTTTATTTATTTTTGAGACAGAGAGAGACAGAGCATGAACAGGGGAGGGGCAGAGAGAGAGGGAGACACAGAATCTGAAACAGGCTCCAGGCTCTGAGCTGTCAGCACAGAGCCCAACACGGGGCTCGAACTCACGGACCGTGAGATCATGACCGGAGCCGAAGTCGGATGCTTAACCGACCAAGCCACCCAGGCACCCCTCACCATTTGTTTTTTTTACCATTTGTTTTTTTTAAGGAGGTGGTATCCATTATGCTCCCAAGAAAAAGTTCTATAACGAAACTGAAGTACAAAGTCAATGCGGCATTAGGAACTTCCTAGCAAGGGGAATAGACAAGAGTGCTTTCCCATCTTGAAACATTTTCAAGGCAAAGTCCTTCAAAGGGGGCATCCAGGAAGGGATTCCGGTCTTCCACGGGTGGGAGACTAGACCAGATACCTTCCCAATTCCACCCAATTCTAAGATTTTAAGTTGCTTTAGAGAAGGGTCTTACACTTGTGGATTAGACTGCTGCATTCACAGTCCTTTTACCCACAGTATAAAAATTCAGTGACAATTCAGTGCCTACTCTCCACCCACACCGTTCCCACAGGTGTGGGGCATTTGTCAACTATGATAAGAGAAGCTTAGAAGCCACTACCCTGTATGTGTTTGTTTCACACTCTGTCATTATTACAGCCTGTTTTAACAAATGAAGGTAAAGTACTGATGTCACCCTGAAAACTGGTCATAAATCTGCCTGATTTGGCCTTAGTGTGATTCATAAAAGTCTTTTGATGTTCTGGAGATCCCTGTTACACAGGAAACGGCCCAGCTCTGGACTCATCGAGGAAACAAAAAGTCAAAGACCAGTTCCTTTTTTTTTTTTGTTTAAACTAAGTTCAGCATGTCTAAGCTGTTCTTATAACCTTTGAATCAGCTATCTGGGGGGGAAAAGCCAGATTAATTGCAGGGTGTGGAATGAGGAGTCAGACCTTGGTTCCAAGCCCAGTTCTGCCACACTAGCTGTGCAATCTTGGGCAAGTTACTTAATCCCTCTGGATATAGGTTTCCTCATCTCTAAAATGGGTGTAACATCTGGAACAGTTAGGTTGCTTTCAGTGTAACAGAAAAAAGCCAACCAAATTGGCTTCAACAATAAGGAAATTTATGGGCTCGGACACCAGTGAGTCTACAGATTAGGAGGTTTTCAGGGTGGTTGGTCCAACCTTTCAGCCATGTCCTCAAGGATCCACTCTTTCTGAGTCCATGCTGCTGTTCAGCGTCAGGCACATTCTAACAGGGTTCCCTTCAGCATCACACACAATGACAGCCACAGGCAATCCTGGTCTTCTTGTTCATATCCAGCTGAAGATGCAAACTGGCTGTCTGTGGCTCTTTCTCCAACCCAAAGGGGAGGGGGCAAATCCAGAAGCCCCAGCAACCTTGTCCCGCATCTCAGAGCCAAACTGGTCATAAATCCATTTCTGAACCAGTCACAAGGGGAGGGGATTGCACTGACTGGCCTAGATTAATCCAGACCACCCAGTGGATTTGGCATCTATGTCCCAAACCCCTCGGCTGCCACCCAACAGGAGGGGGGCGGGTAGACAGAAGGAGACACCCTGGTACCTGAAACAACATCTACCTCGCACACAAGTTGACCGGGAGGAGAAAACAAGAGGACACACACAGACGCAGGTGGGGTGGTGGCCAAACAAAAGTCCCTCCCCTTCCGATGAGGGGGGAAATGAACTCTAGCATTTGTAGGGTTGGTCTCACCAGGATGAGCTAGGAGAAAGCAGTCCAGGTCCCCTCCACGGAGGACATGAAGACATGACTGGCCAGAAATACCCGGGAGCCTCTATGGGAGGCACAGCGGGGTCCAGGTTGAACTGCCCAACATAGAGTTTGCGCGGAACTCAAACCCAGCTTTCAGGTCTTCCAGTTGGGGCTCACCGTTAGGTCTGTGGCAGGCAGATGACCGCGGGGGCTGACCCCATTCCTTTCTCTAAGCCACCCGACCACACGACCTGGCCCTGGTCAAGGAGGCACAAGGCTGCTGTGAGGCTCTTGGGAACGATCTGGCTTTCTTGATAGCGATGCTCCTCTCCGCCTTTCTCCTGCTGACTGTGGATGTGGCAGCTGGGGAGGGGGCGCTGCACTGATCTCTAAACCACGTGGCATACCCAAGGTATAGCAGGGACACCAGCCCAGATGCCAGCAGGTACCCCCTTCATTCAAACCTTTACTAGGTCAAGCCACCGTGCTGGCCATCAAACAGGACCACTCAGCTCTCCCGCTGCAAGGAGCATAATGGAAGGCTTTGCTGCTTCTCTTCTGGATCCACCAACACATTTCTGGGAGGCCCACTTCCCACAGGCTACTCCCGGCCGGTGACTGAACAAGGCCACCGGGTCGGCACAGGCTCACTCCTGAGAGACGTGGGGACCCTTCAGTAGGCAACACTGCATCGGGGACTCCCCCGTCAAGCTGAGCTGCCCTGCAGTGTGACACTGTCTACTCCCCCTCCTTCCTTCCCTGGTTCCATCTTACCTGCTCACATCAGACCTGCATCCCTGTCTTTCCTCACCTTCTCCGGCCCCTCTTCTTTATCCTCCCCCAGCGCCGCTCCAATCCATTTCTGGCATCTCTACTCCTGTCTTGGCAGCTGCCCCTCAGAAGCCCTCCAAAATGCAGCCATGGTAGTCTTCTTCCATCACTTGCTACCACAAGCTTTCCTAACGGACCCTTGGAAGATCCCTATTCTAAGGGCAGAAATGCGGGGCTCCTGGGTGGCTCCGTCAGTTAAGCATCTGACTTCAGCTCAGGTCACGATCTCATGGTTCATGGGTTTGAGCCCCACGTCAGGCTCTGTGCTGACAGCTCAGCCTGGGGCCTATTTCAGATTCTGTGTCTCCTACTCTCTCTGTCCCTCCCCTGCTTGTGCTCTCTGGCTCTCTTTCTCACTCTCAAAAATAAACCTTAAATTTTTTTTTTTTTTTTTTTAAACAACAGAAAGGATTATGAGAAAGCAAAGTGATTTTTAAGGGTCAAAAAAAAAAAAAAAAAAAAAAAAGACTCTTTCCTTCCACATTCTAAGTTGAGAAACAGATGTGCAAGTCAGTGATCAAAAGGTCCACTCTATTACCGCAAAAGCTGGAGCTGAAGCCAAAATGGCCACGACTTTCCATTGAATTCATACTCACTGAAGCACACTCCCAACAGCTGGGGAACTGCAGGTTCCAACACCCCCTGCTGCACATCCCTACCTCTCCCAGCACCCCATCCCCACCCCCAGGACTAGGGCCTGCGGGGACGAGAGCCTCCAGCCATCAACACCAAGATTGAGAGCCCAAGGAGGGCCAGACAATGCATGGGGGAGCAGGGTCCCTTCGTAGCGCTGACCCCACCCTGCAGGGTCATGCGGGCTGACGGGGCACCTCCATCACCTCCTGCGGTCGGTGGGACTGCTCTTCCTCAGGGTGGATCCTGTGGGAGGCTCCTAGGGGTAACTTCCCCAGGGCCCCGGAGAAGTAGAAAAGCTTGTTGCATAAACTAAGACGATGGAGGGGACAAAGACAGAGGACGCACCCTCCACTATCACAGTCCTGTAGCCGGGGCTCACTCTGCCCTCAAGCAGCCACCAGGTCGGTGGTGCCGAGATGTGCTCCAAGAGGACTTTGATGGCAGGTCCCGACTTGCCAGCCAGAGGTGTAGAAACAATGCCACAGGCTCTAATTCTGCACAGAGACACTGATGGCTCCCTCTGCTCTTTCCTGTTCTCTTCGTATCGTCCTGATTTGATCCACCCTGGATTTTAAAGTTTATTTACTCTTTATGCACTTGTGTAAATTATCATAGATCCTTTCTGGAACGAGGTGTGGGTTGGATAATTGTCATTTATATAAACAGGAGTAGAAGGGCACCTGGGTGGTTCAATTGTTTAAGTGTATGGCTCTTACTTCGGGCTCAGGTCATTCATTACCTGGCGGTTCTGTGGTTTGAGCCCCACACCAGGATCTGTGCTGACAGAGTGCAGCTTGCTTAGGATTCTTTCTCTACCCCCCTCCCTCTTGTGATCTCTCTCGCGCGCACACGCTCTCTCAAAAATAAACGTTTAAAAAATACAGGAGTAGAGTTTTAGGGCTTCGGGGTCAGGCTGTCTGGGTTCAACAGCTTTGTTATTTCCCACTGTGTAACTTTTTAAGAGTCTGTGCCTCAGTTTCAACAGCGGTAAAATGGACAGAATAAGAATATTACCCCAGCAAGTAGAGGTGAAGGTTCAGTGAGCTAGCACTGGAAAAATCTTAACACCATGAGCCCTCTATAAAGGCTAGTTATGGTTTTTATCACAGCAGGCACACCCTATTGTCTGGGCCAACCCGCGCGGATTCCCGCCACGGGGGACTAAAGCGGGACTTCCACAAGGTGACACAAGAACAACGATTACTGATGTATCGAGGGAACATCACTGATGGATCTTGGACTAGACTGGCCAGAGGAGAACAGCCAGTTTTAACACAATGACTGCTGGAACTGGGGGAAAGTTTGGACCAAGGTTATTTTTCCAGAGAGGCACAATGTTCCCTTTTGAACAGCTGAGAAGCTGTAGGGTTGGGGTCTGTGGAGGTGGTGGGTGCAAGATGAGGTCATTACAAGAGGATTTGAGGGCACAGGGGTGCCAAAGACACGTGGGGGTGTTCTTCACACATCCCAGTGGGGAGGCTGTGCCTACACGCCCTAATGAGGTTCAGGTGTGAAAGACCAGGCATCATCCCTGTTCTAGAATCAGGTGCTCCAAGTGGAGATAAAGTGCCAGCACCCAGGGAAAGAGACTGCAGCCTCTGAGTGCCTAATTTAACACAGGAACAGGGAGAACCCTCTAAAATATGCAAAGTGCCTTGCAAGAAAGAAAAGCAACCCAGATCTGAGCAGTAATTCTGTTGCTAATTCTGTCTCCGATAT
The DNA here is from genome assembly GCF_018350215.1 of Panthera leo. Lineage (NCBI taxonomy): Eukaryota > Metazoa > Chordata > Mammalia > Carnivora > Felidae > Panthera > Panthera leo. Next base: position 139,685,470 of record NC_056687.1, on the reverse strand, counting down.
TATGTATAAAGAACATGAACAACTGGGAGCGTTTGGAGTTTCTCAAAAGCCTAGAAATTCAATCAAGTCTCCCCCAGCTAGAGTAACCAGCCCTTCTTGTTTGATGTGCAAATTATAACGAGATTTTTCATTACACCAAAGCAGGAATTTACAAGCTGCGAACGCGTATCTAAGAGTGTCAAGTGAGAAGCTACTTGAACACACACGCACACTTCAAGCTATTTCCAATGTCTTCCGGAAATAGAAACACCTATAAAAACTCAGTTTAAGATCACAAAAACCCTTTAAAAGCCCTACCTGGGATATTAGAAGTTTCCACCTCTTCTGGTTACGGCCAATTATAGAACTTCCTCCACCGTAAATCACAATGAACAGAGCCGAGCAGGTGAATCACACGCTTTTTACGGTAATGACAAGACATAAATTACCATAAAGACTTTCAATCCCTGCATTTCCAAGTGCTGCAATTTGGGAGAACGGCTTGTCCCTTTTCTCACTTGTTATTCACCAAACTTCGCGTTGGAAATGCGCTTAGACGACCGGGATTCAAATGAAAAACCAAGCCCCTGACCTCTGACCGCGAACGCGTGTGGGGCCGTGTGGCCAAATCTAATTTTTCAAGAAAAGCTAGAAACCCTATTTTTTTTTTTCCTTTCAAGAGCAAAACCTCTGGATTTTTAAATGTTGGCAGCTAATTACGATCTCTATAGAGGTACAGTGGGTTCCACAAGACGTACCTGGGGCTTAGTGGCCAGGGCACCAACCAGGCTGCGGGTTCTCCAGGACTTGGCCTCTCTGTCTCCAGAGCCACGTCTGAACCCGACTCCGGGACCTCCGATTTGGGGGGGGCTCCCCTCACTGCTCCTGGTGTTGGAGGCCTCGAGGTAGCACTGCGGTTTACTTTCCCGAGCTCAGCAGTCTCGGGCTTGCCCTCTTTATAGTTGTTTGCCCCGGCGGCCATTGCAAAATTCCACACACCTGGTGGCTTCAACAGCAGAAACTTATTTGCTCAGAATTGTGGAGGCGGGAGGTCTGAGATCAAGGTGTCCACAGAATTGGTTTTTCCCGAGGCCTCTCTCCTTTGGAGTCCACAGGCCCCCTCCTTTTGGGGTCCACAGACCCCAACCCTACAGCTTTTTGGTTTGCAAATAGATGCCCTCTTGCTGCTGCTTTTTAAACACGGTCATCCTGGGGCGCCTGGGTGGCGCAGTCGGTTGGGCGTCCGACTTCAGCCAGGTCACGATCTCGCGGTCCGTGAGTTCGAGCCCCGCGTCGGGCTCTGGGCTGATGGCTCGGAGCCTGGAGCCTGTTTCCGATTCTGTGTCTCCCTCTCTCTCTGCCCCTCCCCCGTTCATGCTCTGTCTCTCTCTGTCCCAAAAATAAATAAAAAACGTTGAAAAAAAAAAAAAATTTAAACACGGTCATCCTGACCTACCCTATGACCCAGCAATAGCACTGCTAGGAATTTACCCAAGGGATACAGGAGTATTGATGCATAGGGGCACTTGTACCCCAATGTTTCTAGCAGCACTTTCAACAATAGCCTAATTACGGAAGGAGCCTAAATGTCCATCAACTGACAAATAAAGAAATTGTGGTTTATATACACAATGGAATATTACGTGGCAATGAGAAAGAATGAAATGTGGCCTATTGCAGCAACATGGATGGAACTGGAGAGTGTGATGCTAAGTGAAATAAGCCATACAGAGAAAGACAGATACCATATGTTTTCACTCTTATGTGGATCCTGAGAAACTTAACAGAAACCCATGGGGGAGGGGAAGGAAAAAAAAAAGAGGTTAGAGTGGGAGAGAGCCAAAGCATAAGAGACTCTTAAAAACTGAGAACAAACTGAGGGTGGATGGGGGGTGGGAGGGAGGGGAGGGTGGGTGATGAGTATTCAGGAGGCCACCTTTTGGGATGAGCACTGGGTGTTGTATGGAAACCAATTTGACGATAAATTTCATATCTTAAACAAATAAATAAATAAACACGGTCACCCTGGGGCACCTGGGTGGCTCAATCAGTTAAGCATCCGACTTCGGCTCAGGTCATGATCTCGTGGCTTGTGGGTTCGAGCCCCGTATCGGGCTCTGTGCTGACAGCTCAGAGCTTGAAGCCTGTTTCAGATTCTGTCTCCATCTCTCTCTCTCTCCCTCTGCCCCTTCTCCGCTCACAGTCTCTCTCTCTCTCTCTCAAGTATAAATAAAAAATTCAAACATGGTCATCCTTCAGTGCAGGGTGGACTGTGCAGGAGCTGGTGTGTGTCTTGTGTCCTCATCTCCTCTTTCTGTAGGGACACCTGTTGGAGTGGATAAGGGCTCAGCCTAAAGGCCTCATTTTAACTTAATTACCCCCTTTAATTTGTCTAGCTCCAAAATGCAGTCATATTCTGACCTGAATTTTGAGAAGGACATAATTCAGTGCATAATCCTTCTGCCTCGTTAGCCCTGCCCCAATTCCCGATTGGTCCCCAAAGGTGAGGGGAGGAGGAATATGGGCACGTGCTTAGAGCAGAATGTCTCTGGAAGACATGAGACCAGATCGCTCCCTCCCCACACTTGGACCACTGAACTGATCTCTTCAGAACTGTCTCAGACCCTCAGACCACTCCACACGGCTTCTCCTACTTCACCCACCTTTTCTGCAGATCTGGAATTTCCAAAGACACGTCTCAAGCCTTCGATCCCCTGACGTCCTCGGTGGCACTTTGCTCCCACACTGGCCGCCCACAATCGCTTCCACTGCTGAATGGGCACATCCCTTCGCCCACTAGGAGGCATAGTGTACTTGCCCTACCCTTGAATCTGAGTTGACTCATGTGATTTGCTTTGACCAGTGGAATGCCCTGCCGGTTTGTCCCATAGGAGCCCCGCTTCCACTTTTGTTCTGTTAGAACCCTGAGCCCACCATGGGGTGCAGAGCCCCAAGCTAGCCATGTGGAGGAGAACAGCCATGTGGAGGGCTGTTGCCCCAGCCGAGCCAACAGCTGCTTGCAGTAACACGTGTGACCCCAGGCGAAACCACAGAATAGTGAGAAATCATCAAGCATGGTGCTTTTAAGCCATTAAGTTTGGGGGATGGTTTTTTATGCAGCAATACTGAAACATCTCTTCCTAGTGACAGACCTCCCCTGTTCTTTGTACTATTTTCCCCATTATTCCAATCACCGTTCTCAGTTCAATGTTAGGAAAGGGAATGATGACCTTCATATGAAAGAGAGGTGAGTTGATTTGCAGAACAGAAGCCGCATGGGAAATTTTTTACAGTTCGTGTCTTCTCTTGCCCTCTGAGCCTTTATTCTTAATGGTGTTCTGTGTACACACTGTGTAAGAGGATTATATAGGAGGTGCAAGGAACACAAAGACTGGGTGGGACGTTTGTGTTGTAACTAGACTAACAATGTGCTGCTCCCTTAGTCCATCTCTGAGAACATGGAAATCATTGTTACACAGAGATGCTTGGGAGAAAGGGTGCCGCTGGGAGTACCATATATCATTTTTGCTTTAAAATTTTCTTTTAATGTTTATTCTTGAGAGAGAGAGACAGAGAGCAAGTGGGGAAGGGCAGAGAAAGAGGGAGACACACAATCCGAAGCAGGCTCCAGGCCCTGAGCTGTCAGCACAGAGCCCGACCCGGGGCTCGAACTCACAAACCGTGAGATCATGACCTGAGTGGAAGGCGGACGCTTAACCGACTGAGCCACGCAGGCGCCCTATGTCACTTTTGCTTTTAAAGTTTCACATTTAGGGGCGTCTGACTTCTGCTCAGGTCATGATCTCACGTTTGTGAGTTCGAGCCCCGGGTCGGGCTCTGTGCTGACAGCTCAGGGCCTGGAGCCTGCTTCGGATTCTGTGTCTCCCTCTTTCTCTACCCCTCCCCTGCTCATGCTCTCTCTCTTTCAATAGTAAATAAACATTAAAAAAAATAAAAAATAAAGTTTCATATTTATTACGTAGTCAGCTGACCTTTGCTGTATCATATTGAGGACTGGGAGGTGTTTCATTTTGTTTGTTTTTTAAAGTGAAAACCAAGGTACAGAGAGATTGAATGACTTACTCAAAGTCAGAACACTGGCAGACTACAAGGAAGCTACTAGATTCTTTTTTTTTTTTTTAAGTTTATTTATTTATTTTGAGAGACAGAGAGAGAGAGCGAGCAGTGGGGAAGGGGCAGAGAAGGATAAAGAGAGAATCCCAAGCAGGTTCTGTGCTGATAGCATAGATCCTGATGCGGGATTTGAAGCTGGGCTCAATCCCACGGACCCCCATGGACAGTGCGATCATGACCTGAGCCGAAATCAAGAGTCTGACCCTCAATGAAACGAACCACCCAGCCCCACAGGCGCCCAAGGCTACTAGATGCCTGGTGTCAATATTGAGTCAGGTCCTTAATGGTGTAGACATTGTGTGTAATAGGAAGGGATGTGAGGGGCCACTATTTGGCATGCAAATGGCCTGAGGGCAAGGCCTTGTTCATCTTGATGGGTCCTGGGACACCCTGGTTTGTGTTAAGTCCCGCTGACTTTTCACGGGGTGTTGAAAACGTTAATTTGGATGAAAAGATTTGGGTTCATGCCCTGGTTCTCCCACTCCTTGGCTATACGATGTTACTCAAATCAGTACAAGAAGCCTCAATTTCCTCTTCTTCAAACTGAGATTGTCAATAGTCTTCCTACTACACCTACTACCACTGCCTTCTACTTCAAAGGGTTACGTGAAGAAAAAATTTTGAAAAGGAACATGAAAACTCTATGAAGTGAAAAGATAAAAAATGACATTATCATTATTCAATGTCCTGTTGTCTATCTCGCATTCTCCTATCACTGCGGAATATAATGCCTCACTTAACACAGGGTAAGGGCATTCACAGGAATTTGAGAGAACCTGGGTTTTCATTTTATCTCTACCAATTATTGACTCTGGGTCTCGGGAAGAATCAGTTTCTTTGTGTCTCTTTCCCAGGAGGTTAGAATCTTAGGATTCTATGATTTCCTACAATGCTATTATTTCTGGTGAATTATAGAATGCTGGTAAGGCATCAAAAAACAGCTACCCAGACCCCTGTGGCTGTCATGCATAGGGCTGTGGAAATGGGCAAAATTATTAAAATTATCTTCAGTAAACTATAAGCATGTTTATATACCACACTCTCATCGAGGTAAAAAAAACAAAAAACACAGAATCTCAGGGCGCCTGGGTGGCTCAGTCGGTCGGGCGTCCGACTTCAGCTCAGGTCATGATGTCTCAGTCCGTGAGTTCGAGCCCCGCGTCGGGGTCTGTGCTGACAGCTCAGAGCCTGGAGCCTCTTTGGATTCTGTGTCTTTCTCTCTCTGCCCCTCCCCTGCTCACTCTCTGTCTCTCAAAAATAAATAAACATCACAAAAAAAATTAAAAAAAAACAACCTGGAACCTCTTGTGAATGGAAATATGTTAAAGCACACTATTAGAGTTATTTCAATATTTAACAAAATTAATTCACGACTTACCAGACTGAAGCGCCACTATCTCAGTGGAACAAGCGTGGCATAGATTATTGAGTGCTGTGGTTTTGTTTCCCTCCCACAACATTTCCTAAATATGATTATTTTCTTCTTTAACAGGAAGGACATAACTGTTTAAGTGGAGACTTAACAGTTTGCAGTGTCACATTTGAGTGCCCTTAGATCTCAAACTGTATTCTTCTTCTTCAGACTGAAACTTCACAATTGCTGCTGACGTAAGGAAATGTCTTAATTCGGCCCTTTGTGCATTGGGCCCTGTGTCTGGGGAAACAAAATGCATTCTGCAGAGAATATAAAGCTTGCTGTGACCCTGCTGGGTTATGAATAATTTGTGCCATCCAGAAGCAGTACTCAGTTTGAAAATACCATTTTAAAGACATCATTTGTTGTTTGACTACCATTTCCTATTTCATACAAAAATTGGAAAGCTGGAATAGCGGGTTCTGTTCTCTTGGGACTTATATCCTCATTTATTTGAGGTCTGCTTCCAACTTGAAAATGTAGTCTGTCTCATATTCCTGATATAAAATGAAAGTGAGCTACCAGCATTCTGCTTGCTAACTATGAGGGAGAGGAGGAGGAAATGCAGGATATCATTTGCAATTTCAAAAGGCGACCAGAGTTTGCATTAAGCCACTGCTGTTTTCTGGGAACATCCACAGGTCATATCCTTTCCCATCCCAAGCCTCCCATATGGAGAGGTCAAGGGCTCATCAATCCAATTAGATATAGAGTTTAAAGCAAAAAATCAGTGTAGGCCAGGACTTCCAGAACGGGGAAGTAGGAGCTCAGCAGACCCCCTCTTTAGCAAAACCATAATTTAACTGGTAAACATTATTTAAAACGCAGGAATTTAAAGTCTCCAGAAATTGTTTGAAGGGTATACAGCACATGGAGGAAAAGTCACTCGAGAAAATCGATCACACCTGAGGGAGAACAGCCAGTGTCTGTGGTATTTGAGTCACATCCTGTTTCCTTACCCCCTTCAGGCCAGCTCCTGATTAGGGACGTGCCGCTGGGCGCTCTCCTGTGGGCAGGTGTGGCCAAGAAGATGGGGGTTCCTTCCTACCCCAGCAACCATCTGAGGCTATGGTTTCACTCTTGTAGGGGCAGGCTCAGCACCACCGCCAGACCCCCACCACCAGGGGCAGAAGCTGTCTTCTGGACAGCATAGCCAGCTTGCTCCTGAGGAAGAAGCTCTACTCCAGATGAGAGTCCTGGGGCCCTGACACCCCCAACCCTGGCCCCGTGCCCTGGCTAGGAGGGTGGAGGTTCCATGGTGCCAGAGATAAGCCAGGACGACCAGGCACTGTCACAGCCCCCACCCCCAGTACACGCTTATAGAGAGGGGCGTTTATCACCCTTTGGAAGAGCGGGTCCCTGACCACAGTGCCTGTGCAGTGGTGCAGGAGTTCTGCCGTGGGGAGGGGGAGGTCGGGGGGATAGTGGGGAGGGTGGAGGCTCGCGCTGAAGACAACAAGCTCAGTAGCTCAGCTGAGGCGCCTATTGGGAACAGAGTGGAGAGCTCCATCCCTAAAAGTGTTGTCAAAAACAGTGGAGGTCTTGGTGGAAATGAAGAGGCTGGTGATTCTGACACACGATAAGCAGAGAGCAGCCAGAAGTTTAATAGAGAGAAGCAGGAAAGAGACCACCAAGGAGAGCCCTCCTGGGGTCACAGTGAACTCAGGGGGTTGGGAAAGCTGTGCGCAGGTGGGGGCTGCCTAGCACCTCCCGCCTTGCCCCCCCCGCCCCCACCTCCAACCCGATGAAGCGATCAGAGCAGCCAGTGGAGCTGACTTGAAAGCATCCTACGAGTCTCGAAAAGACCCAGCAGCACGGGGAGGGGCTTAAATACAACCTCTGATCAAGCACTGACTGAAAACTAAGTCACTTTGACACAGGACACCTGATCAGGTTTTAAAACAGTTATTGCAGTCATTCCTGACAATCTGGAAGACTGTGCATGGCCAAGACTGCACCCACCCAGGGAACAATCAGACAGGAGCAATCAGAGGACTCTAAGATACTAGAACATGGGACAAAAAAGTAAATGCTCTGAACTTCAAGCCGTACACATGTGCCACCGAAAAGGGTCAAAACCTAACTGGCTAAGGGGGCTTGAGCACAACCTTTGACCAATAAATGGCTTACACCCATCCGAAGCGATTCCTAGGTGGCCAGGCTAGAAGAGAACAAGGTGAGAGAAACGTGAGCAGGGATGTCAGAGGCTGTGCACTGGGGGAACTAGACTTCCCAGGATTATTGCAGTCAAGTCCCTAAACAAACAAACAACCCACCCACACCCCCGAGAGTGGCGTCAGTATCCAGTCACCACAAAACAGTATCTAAAATGTTCAGTTTTCCACAAAAAAAGTGACAAGACATGCAGAGAAACGGGAACACGTGAGCCATACACAAGGGAAAAAGCAAACAACAGAAACTGACTTTGAAAGGGTCCAAATAGTGGACCTAGCAGCCAAAGACTTCAAAACAGCTATTATAAATATGTTTAAAGAACTAAAGATAACCATGCTTAAAGCACTAAAGGAAGGTATAATGACAACGTCTTACCAAAAGACAATGTCAATAAAGAAAACCCATTAAAAAGAACCAAACAGAGGGGTGCCTGGGTGGCTCAGTCGGTTAAGTGTCCGACTTCAGCTCAGGTCATGATCTTGGGGTCCATGAGTTTGAGATGGTGTTGGGCTCTGTGCTGAGAGCTCAGAGCCTGGAGCCTGCTTGGGATTCTGGGTCTCCCTCTCTCTCAGCCCCTCCCCGACTCATACTCTGTCTCTGTCTCTCAAAAATGAATAAACATTTAAAAAGGTTTTTTTAAAATAAAATTAAATTAAAAAAAAAAAAAAGAACGAAATAGAATCCTGGACTAAAAAGTACAAACCAAAATGGGAAATTCGGAGGGGTTCAACAGTAAACTTGAGCTGGCAGAGAAATCAAAAGGAAAATTCTCTGAGATGAAATGAAGGCATGCACACTAAGACTCACTGGGAGCAGCTAAGGCAGTGTTTAGAGGAAATTGTATATAGGTAGATGCTTATATTAAGAAAGAAGAAAGCTCTCAAATCAATAACCTAACCTCCTACCTTAAGACATTGGGAAGAGAAGAACAAACGAAACCTAAAGCAGGCAGAAGGAAGAAAACAATAAGAACTAGCGTGGGGATTTATAAAATAGAAACACAACAGAGAAAGTCAATGAAACCAGAAGCTGGTTATTTGAAAAGACTGACAACACTGACAAACTCCTAGCTTAAATCAACTAGGAAGAAAAAAAAAAAAAGAAGACTCAAATTACCACAATTAGGAATGAAAAAAAGGGCATAGGACCGATCTTACAAAGGATTCTGAGAATACCTTGAAAATAGTATGGCAAAAAATTAGATAACTTAGATGAAATGGAAAAACTCCTGGGAAGACACAAACTAGCAAACCTGACTAAAGAAACAGCAGAAAATCTGAATAGAGCTATATCAAGCAAAGAGATCAAATTAGTCATTTTAAAACTTCCCTTAAAGGGAAATCCAAGAGCAGTTGGCTTTTCTGATGAATTCTATCAAACATTCAAAGAAGAAGTAACACTGATTCTTCACAAACTCTTCCAAAAAACAGAAGAGGCGGGAACACTTTCTAATTCCTTCTTTGAGGTATTTCCCTGATACCAAAACTAGACAAAGACGTCACAAGAAAAGAAAATTAAAGATCAATATCCCTAATGAATATAGACACAACAATTCTCAACAAAATACTAGCAAACAGAATACAGGAACACCTAAAGATGATTTTATACCACAAGCAAGTGGGATTTATACCAACAATACAAGATTAGCTAACATCTTAATACATACTGTTAACAGAATAAAGCATCCATATTAGAAAGGAAGAATTAAAACTCTACTTGCAGATGACATGATCTTATAGTAGAAGATCTAAAGGAATTCACTAAAAAACCATTAGACCTAAAAAACAAGCTCAGCAGGGTTACAGGATACAAGATGAACATCAAAAGTCAATGTTATTTCTATGCACTAAAAATGAACATTCCAAAACTGAAATTAAGAAAGCAATTTCCAGGCATCTGGGTGGCTCAGTTGTTAAGCATCTGACTTTGGCTCATGTCATGATCTCATGGATTGGGAGCTCGAACCCCATATCAGGTTAGCATGAGCTCCGCTTTGGGTGAGCCCCACTTTTCTCTCTCTCTCTCTCTCTCAAAAAAAAAAAAAAAAAAAAGCAATTCCACTTACAATAGCATCAAAAAGAATAAAATATGTAAAAGAAATGCACACTTTGCATACTGAAAACTACACAACACTGCCGAAAGAAACTGAAGACCTAAATTAGTGGATCAGAATGGTCTAAATCATTGATTGGAAGACTTACTATCGTTGTTAAGATGGCTATGCTCCCCAAATCGATTTACAAATTCAAAGCATTTGCTATCAAAACTGGCTGCTTTTTGCAGAAGTTGATAAGATGACCCTAAAACTCATATGAAGATGCAAGGGACCCAGAACAGAAAAAAGAGTCTTGGAAAAGAAGATCAGGCTGGAGGACTCACATTTCTGGATTTAAAAGCTTGCTACAAAACTACTGTAATTTATCAGTCATCATAAGGATAGCAACATAAATCAATGGAGTGGCTTTGAGAATCCATGAGTAAATCTTTACATTTATCATCAACTGATTCCCAATAAGGGGGCCAGCATAATTTAATGAGGAGAGGAGAGTCTTTCCCAACAAGCAGTATTAAAATAACTTTATGCAAAAGGAGGAATTTGGAACCCTACTAAACACCATACACAAAAATGAACTACAAATGGATCTTAGACCTAAACGTAGGAGCTAAAATTATAAAACTCTTAGAGGTAATCTTTGTGACCTTGGGTTAGGTACTGGTTTCTTAGCTATGATACCCAAAGCACAACCAACAAAAGAAAAAATAGGTTGGAGTCTATCAAAATTAAAAACATTACTGCCTGTAGTAATATTATCGCAGAGGTGAAAAGACAACCTACAGAATGGGAGAAAATGGTTGCAAATCATACATTGGTAAAGGAGTTGTTTCCAAGAGCAAATAAAGAACTCTTGCAACTCAATAATGAAGAGACAAATAACCCAATTAAAAAGTATTTGAGTAGGCCTTTTTCCAAAGAAGATATATGAATGGCCAATAGGCCCATGGAAACATGATCAATATCATTAGTCATTAGGGAAACCACAATAAGACACCAACCACTTCAGACCCACTAGGATGGCTGTAGTGAAAAACGCAGGCAATAACAAGTGTTAGTGAGTATATGGAGAAATCGGAGCCCTCACCTATTGCTAGCCGAAGCGTAAAATGGCGCGGTCACTATGGAAAATGTTTTGGCAGTTCCCCGAAACGTTAAATATAGAATTATCATACGGCCCAGCAATTCCCCTCCTAGATGCCCAAGAAAATGGAAACATATATTCACACAAACACTGGTATATGAATACTCATAGCAGCATTACTCATAACCAAAAGGCAGAAACAACCCAAACGTCTATCAACTGATGTGTGGAGAAGTAAGACGTGGATTAGTTGAACAGTGGAAGGTTATCCGGTAATAAAAAGGAACGAAGTGCTGATACCTATCACCACCTGGACGAACCTCAGAAACATCATGCGAAGTAAAAGAAGGTGGTCACCCAAGACTGCATGTTATATGAATCCTTTAATTTTTATTATTATTTTTAAAATATTTATTTATTTGTTTGTTTTGAGAGAGAGAGCGCATGTGCATGGGCACACGCATGAGCGGGGGGGAGGGGCAGAGAGAGAGAGGGGCTTGATCCCATGAACCATGAGATCACGACCTGAGCCGAAATCAAGAGTCAGAAGCTTAACCAATTGAGCGACCCAGGCACCCCAATGAATCTTTTTATTTTTATTTTTTAAAGTTTACTTATTTACTTAGAGAAAGTGTGAGTTGGGGAGGGGCAGAGAGAGAGAATACAAAGCAGGCCCCTCGCTGTCAGCACAGAGCCAAGGGCTGAGCTCGAACTCAAAAACGTGAGATCATGGCCTGAGCTGAGGTCGGAGGCTTAACCCACTGAGCCACCCAGGTGCCCTTCCAATGAATCTTATCATAGGAAATGTCCAGAGAGGGCAAATCAGTAGAGAAGGTATATTCATGGATACCCGTGCTGCGGGTCGGGGGCAAGAATGAAAAATGACTGCTTTAAAGGTACAGGGTTTTTTTTTGTGAGGGACAAAAATGTTCTAAGAGTAGATTGTGATGATAGATATACAACCGTGTGAATGTACTGACAAAATGGAATTGTGTATATTACCTGAGTGCATGGCATGGTATATTAATTATATTTCAATAAAGCTGTTCAAAAAAAATCAATGTATGTTTTCCTTGATGAAGATAAAAAACTAATGTCAATCTTGCAAGCAGTTAAACAATCTTAATACCCCTTACTCAAAACACATTCATACTAATGTAAAAACAGTATTTATTTTTCCAGAATAATCCTCACTGGGGAAGATGACTAGAGAGACTTTCCAGATATGTAAGACTGAAAACCAATGGGAACAGGTGGCCGATTTAGTCCCACTGAGTGTTACCAGAGGGACCGCAAAAAAAAAAAAAAAAAAGAAAAAAAAAGAAAAAAAAGGGTTTCTGGAAAACAATAAATTAGAAAAAAATACCTTATTTGTCTTAAAAATAACACAATTACCAGGAAGCCATGGGTTTCTATTTAGAGGGATCATTTTACATTACCAGTTCTTGCTATGAAATGAAATCTCTTTCAACTAAAAATTCTGGCAGATTTTTTTTTGTTTTGTTTTGTTTCCTCATGGGGATTTCAAAATTTTATTCACATGCTTTTTAAAAGGAGAAAAACTCCTTTGTAACCATGATCTGTTTCTTATACTTTCCAGTGGCTGATTATATCCACATTTTTAAGCAGATGGCAGTTGAGGATACTAACAAAAAGAAAACACATTTTAATTTCCTTTATTAAATCGACGTAGGCAGATAATCTCCTGATGATTAAATTAGATGACTTCAGTAACTCATTCCTTAGAAAAAATAGGGCCCAAATCAGAGAGCTATTTATGGAGTGACAGTGGAAATTGAGTGGTCACAGGACAGGGAGGAGGCTGATTTTCTTTTTTTTTTTTTTTTTTTTTTTTTTTTTTTTTTTTTATTTATTTTTGGGACAGAGAGAGAGAGACAGAGCATGAACGGGGAGGGGCAGAGAGAGAGGGAGACACAGAATCGGAAACAGGCTCCAGGCTCCGAGCCATCAGCCCAGAGCCTGACGCGGGGCTCGAACTCACGGACCGCGAGATCGTGACCTGGCTGAAGTCGGACGCTTAACCGACTGCGCCACCCAGGCGCCCGAGGCTGATTTTCTTTAATAACAAAGAAGAAGGAACAATGTCCTGGAGACGCGGCCATCTCACCCCTTTCTCTAGGAGCAGTTCCGGAAACGGCAGGAATTGCCCACAAGCCCTGGTGTGTGGTACACACACAGGAGACTGAAAACCTTAGCAGGAGAGGAGCCTCCAGTCAGCACCTCACACACCTTCTCCTATTACAAGTGAAGAAAACATTAAGGGGCTGCTCGATTTACCGCCGCTCTCAGAAGAACGCGGTGTGTGAGATGTGACCGTTAAAAGTGACCTGCCGTTCTTTCTCAGAGCAAAGATGCCATAACCTCTTCTTCACGAGCCTTTTCCACTTTATTACATTTTTCTGCTCAGTTCTAGGAGTAGATATTTTCTACGAGGATGGGAGAATAAGTCATTTGAACTGTCAAATAGGATCTGGCCTTTATGTGTTCAAGGTATGAATTACATCTGCTTCGCTCCAGGAATGTAAACCAGCCACACTGTAGTTCCTTCCGCGAGGATGCAGGAATAACACAGCACCCCCTCACCTTCGTCAGACCTGCTTTGAGTTGGGGGAGCTGACTGGTGCTGCTGTGGGGGGAGCTGGGGCCGAGGGACCCACTGCCACTTCCTGACCTGTAGACTGTGGGTTCATGAGACAAAGTGAGGCACAGAGAGGAGCTGACCCACTTTGTAATTTTAGAAAATGATGTGTGGCTAGATTTTTTTAAAGTTTTTTTGGTTTTTTTTTTGAGGGACAGAGAGAGACAGAGCAAGCGGGGAAGGGGTAGAGAGAGAGAGAGGGGGAGAGAATCCCAAGCAGGCTCTGCACTGGCAGCACAGAGCCTGACAGGGGGCTCAAACTCACAAACCGTGAGATCATGACCCGAGCCGAAATCAGGAGTCCGACACTTAACTGACTGAGCCATCCAGGTGCCCCAAGATGTGGCTAGATTTAAAAAAAATTTTTTTTTCAATGTTTATTTATTTACTTTTTATTTTGTTTAATGTTTATTTTTGAGAGAGAGAGACAGAGCGTGAGTGGGGGAGGAGTAGAGACAGAGGGAGTCACAGAATCCAAAGCAGGGTCCAGGCTCTGAGCTGTCAGCACAGAGCCCGACATGGGGCTCGAACTCACGAGCCATGAGATTATGACCTGAACTGAAGTCGGACACTTAACCGACTGAGCCACCCAGGCACCCTAAGACATGGTTGGATTTTTAAGAGTGCTTGCATATTCAGTGTTTTAAGGGCTGATAACACTGGAACAGGTAAAGAAAAGAATAGGGTAATTGGTACAATCGTTGACATGCACAGTGATTTTTGGTTTCACTCTGCTTTCATAGTGGACACATTGGTAGAGCCCATTCTCATACATTTTAGTGGGATCCAACTGGCTAAAAAGAAATAACTGTCCCCCCATAATAGAAAGAATACTTACTACATGTCTGTTTCTTAGGGTCTGTGGTAGATTATACATTTACCCCATCCTGCTTGGTTTCCTCACAATAGGACACTGACACGCCCCCCCCCCCCCACCCCCCCCAAGGAAAGGAAGGATCTGTATCTCCTCCCTTCGAAACCAGGCCAAACTTCATCACTGCCTTGACCAACAGGATGGGGTGAAAGTGACACTGTGTGACTTCTGAGGCCATAAAGGCAATATGGCTTCTGCCTGACTCCCTCCCTGGGTTATTTGTCCTTGGAATGCAGCTACCATGTTGTAAGGACTCCCAGGCTGACGTCCTTAGACAACAGCCAGACATGTGAGTGAAGGAACATTGACCTGATGAGCTCAGCTCTGGTCTTCGAGCTTTGTAGCCCGGCCCCAGACCTTGTGAACCAGGGACAAGCCATCTCCAGCCCTGAATCCCTGAACCACAGCAACGGTGTGAGATAATAAGGGAGTATTGTTTTAAGCCATTTTGTGTTGGGTAAGTCATCAGGCAGCAATAGGTAACCAATACAAGAGCTATCCTCTTCCCAGTAGGAAGCCACTAGGCAGGGAAATTAAAAACACTTTTAGGACCCAAGATAACAATATCTCAGAAAGGAGTTGTGGTCTCATTGAGCTTGGTTTTCCCAGAATGCAAGTCAGTCATGTATTTATTTATACCCTAAATGAATTTTCTGTCCTTCCTTCCTTCCTTTATTCCTTCCTTCCTTCCTTCCTTCCTTCCTTCTTTCCTTCCTTCCTTCCCTTTCTTTTCTTCCTTCCTTTTCTTTCTTTTCTTTTTCTTCCTTCCTTCCTTCCTTCCTTTTCTTTCTTTTCTTCCTTCCTTTTCTTTCTTTTCTTCTTTCTTCCTTCCTTCCTTTTCTTTCTTTTCTTCCTTCATTTTCTTTCTTTTCCTTCCTTCCTTCCTTTTCTTTCTTTTCTTCCTTCCTTTTCTTTCTTTTCTTTTTCTTTCTTCCTTCCTTCCTTTTCTTTCTTTTCTTCCTTCCTTTTCTTTCTTTTCTTTTTCTTTCTTCCTTCCTTCCTTTCCTTCCCTTCCTTTCCTTTCTTTCTTTTTCTTTTCTTTCTTTAACAAATAGCTATTGAGTAATTATTACTCAAGCTACGTATAAGAATAAATCAAATATGATCCCAAACTGTACCTAGTCTAGTCTTCCTGGGTTCAAATTTTGGCTGTTTATTAGCAGGTTACTCAACCTCTCTGTGCCCAGGTTCCTTGAATGTAAACAGAGACAACATTAATATCTACTTCACAGATTTTATGAGGATTAAAGGGGTTAATGCACACGAAGTATTAGAACAGGGCCTGGCATATAGTCAGCACTGTGAAAGTGTTAGTATTATTATAATTGTTATCTGTAATAATTTGTTGCTTAAAATAAGACTCGAAGTAAATATGGCAAAGTGTTAACATTTGTTAAATCCATGGGATGTTTTTGTGAGTGCTGTATTATTCTTGATATTTTTCTGTTTTTTTTAAATAATTTATAGTAAAACTAAATTATACATAAAAAGATAAGGTATCAGTTCTAGAATAGTTCACACGTTAGGGAGGAAGATAAGTAACCTATCCTAGAGAATAGTCAGTGTGTGTGTGTGTGTGTGTGTGTGTGTGTGTGTGTATGGGTGCACACATGCATGCACGTGTATGTACATATGTGTGCATGTTGAGCCAAAATCTTTACCTTACCACCTGGATCCCAAATTCCTTTTAGAGAGAGAATGTGTTTGTTTTGGAAAAACAACTTGATAAGCCACTTCAGCTTGGGGTTGAAGGTGGGATCTTGCGGCCTGGGTGCTGGCATGAGTTCAAGTATGAAAGAGACTGAATTAAGCTTCTCTGCATGAGGAGATGAAGGGAGGAAAGCGGGGAGAGGAGACAAGAAGGAGGAAAAGGAAAGAGGAAAGGGGAAATGGTGGGAGGCTGGGCTTTAACCCGTGAAGGGCGCAGGTTAGGAACTCATTCAGCAACAAGTTATAGAGCAAGGGTGTAGAGAGACAAATAGCTTATTTTTCTCTGACAGTGAGTACTTCAAGGAGGTTAGTTTTTGGCTATGGTTCAACAGTGTAAAGATTGGTGTTGGGGTATGCTTCATGGACCTCCTGCCACAGGGAGCATAACTGAACAAGGGCTCCAACCGTTTCTCTTTAAAATCCATCACAATGTTTGTGCCTAAGCTCTGCCTTCCGTGGCAACTAATGATGACTCAGCAGGGATACCGAGGCAGACCCACTCTGGGGGATCTGGGACTCCTCTGACAGCCAACTTTAGTTTGAAGACTTCCTGATGGCTTTGCTGGACTTTGTTTATTTATTTATTTATTTATTTATTTATTTATTTATTTATTTTGAGAGAGAGAGAAAGAGAGAGAGAGAGCAAATACACATGAGCTAGGGAGGGGCAGGGAGAGAGGGAGAGAGAGAATCCCAAGCAGGTTCTGTGCTATCAGTGCAGAGCCAGGCGTGGGGCTCAATCCTACGGACCCGGAGCTCATAACCTGAGCCTAAATCAAGAGTCACAGGCACCTGCTTCTTGAAGGACCTAGACTGACACAATTGGTAACTCTGAGATTCCTTTCGGTTTTCCGCCATGGTTGCAAAAGGGTGACCAGAGCTCCTGCCATCCCACTCACATCCACAACCAAAAGAAGGGACAAAGAAAGAAAGGCTATGCCCTTTGCACCCAACCTTTTCATCCGGAAAGCATACTAGGAGCCTTTACGTACTCATGTCCTCATACCCAGCGAAGTCATTTGGGGTAGCTTTCCTTGGACGTCTGAACTGTAACATGAAGCGTTGAGCAAAAAGCTCCCTGCATGTAAGAGTTCAGACAGCACTTTACACGCTAAAAGAAACTGTCTCCAAGAGTATTGTTAGTCACAGTGCCAACACTTCAGGTATTCACTTATTCAGTATTAAAGCTCCAGCAGGGTGCAAGCACTGGCCCAGACTGAACAAACGTGGAACAGACTGAGCCATGCCCAGCAGAGCCCTCAGCATGCATTAGAGCCGCCCAAACAAGCCATCTGAGATCAGCCAACCTCAAGCTGACCTGCAGACCCGTGAATGAATTTTGGGGGTGTGCAGGGCATCATGTATCAGCCTTGCCTTAAAGCCCATCTCCCCCAGCCATTTCTGCCCTCTCCCGCACACCCTCATTGTGACTGATTGTGACTGATTGTGACTGATTGTGACTCTTTCCTTCTTTGGAGCCCCCAGCACCATGCACCCCTCTTACAGCTCTCAGCAGACCCCTGTAGTGTCTGTCCCCCACCCACATTTGACTGTGCCCTGCTTGAGGACAGGAGTCACATCTTACGCACCTCTGTGTCCTGCGTTGTCCACCGACTTGCACTTTGCTCAATAAGTCTTCACTGAACTGAAGTCTGATTGAGTTTATTTCACGATTCTGTCTTTGGAGGCTTCGATAAGAAATCATCGGTCGATGTCACTAGTGTAAAGAAAGAAAACAGAAAGCGGCCACAAAAGAGCACCATTCGTTTAGCTGAATTTGTGTTTCCTCCGGCCGATCACCTCCTTTGTCTATCACCTTGGGGAGAAGATTCTGGCAATACCTCGGAGGCACCTAAGACTGAGGACTGAAGGAGACAGCCCCGGTCCTGTGAGCTCCATACCCATTACAAGTGGTTTGTCCATACACACACAGCTCTGTGGCTTCCCACGTACTATGGGGACTGAGAAAGCCATCACGGAAATAGGACAACAAATGGAAACAAAATGGACGCCTGGCCCAGGGTCCTCGTCTCCCCTTGTAGTACACGGGACAAATGTCGGTGCTTAATTTTTATTGTTTTCAAAAAAAATTTTTTTTAACATTTATGTATTTTTGAGAGAGAGAGAGAGAGAGAGAGAGAGAGAGAAAGCGAGCAGGAGAGGGCCAGAGAGAGGGAGACAGAACATCTGAAGCAGGCTCTGCTCAGTGAACACAGAGCCCGATGCAGGGCTCAGACTCACAAACCATGAGATCATGACCTGAGCTGAAACCAAGAATAAGATTCGTAACTGACTGAGTCACCCAGGTGCCCCTGTGCCTTATTTTTTTATGTTAAGAGCGGGTAATTTGGGAGATGAGTCATTGGTCTTCCACACGGCTGTGCTGTAGGCTCAGGCCAGGGTCTCAGTGTGGGGAGTATTTCAGGACTGGTGACAGAGGATAGATCCCTCCGGTGGTCCTTGGCCAGAGGTCCCCTCGGTCCCTCTGCGGCTGCTGCATCTGGTGTGGTCTCCACCTCCCTGCACCCTGCCCTCCTGACTTCACAGCCTCTGCTTACCTGGGCCGTCGGTCACTAATAGAACTAATGGAACTGCCAGCCACGGAGGCAATTTCTGTGGCTTTCAAAGCCCTGGTCACCATGTAAGCAGCCAAATGGAAAAACCACTTAAAATGAAGAGAGGGAAAGAGAAGAAGCCCTCTTCTTCTGTCCCACTGAGGAAGAGACAGCTGCATTCTGCTCCCATCTTAGTATTTTATGTCATTTCATTTTTTTAAATGTTTATTTATTTTTGAGAGAGAGAGACAGACAGACAGACAGCATGAGCGGGGGGAGGGTCAGAGAGCTAGAGGGAGACGTGGAATCTGAAGCAGGCTCCAGGCTCTGAGCTGTCAGCACAGAGCCTGACGTGGGGCTCAAACCCATGAACCTGAGCCGAAGTTAACCACTTAACCGACCGAGCCACCCAGGTGCCCCCGTTTCATTTTTAAAGGCTGGTGCGCTGACCACTGTGGAGCCTGGATGGAGCAAACACACTCACCTGTTCGGCACGGTGTTATGGTTTGCGCCATCCAGGAGCGCAAAGGCCAGCTTCCTGTGCGTGTTCAGCGACAGTTCATGTACAGAGCTGCCTGGAGGTGACTTCGCGCTTCTGCTTGGAGATTTAAGAGGCTGTGCGTGATAAGAGTCAGAAAATCAACGTGCCCAGCCGTAGCTCAGGCGCACCTACAGCCTCCCCAGCGTTTTAGTGATGGGCTGAGATCAGCTCTGTCAGCCACAGGAATGTTCGGCAAAATGCACTAAAAAATATAAACTCACCGCTAATTACAGCAGAGGAGAAGTGAATGTTTAGAGCGGCTGTTGGCAAACTTTTTCTGTAAAAGGCCAGAGTGTTAATAGTTTAGGCTTTACAGGCCAGGGTATTTCTGTCACAACTATTCAGTTCTGCCACTGTCACCAGGAAGCACACAGAGACGATCCAGAAGCAGGTGAGCACAGCTGTGCTCTAATAAAACTTTATTTACAAAGCAGGTGGTGGGTCCCAGTTTAACTGCCCCACGTAGAGTCGCACTGAGACACAATCGTGTGGAATCACAGGCTGATGTAAAATTGCCTCTGCTGGCAGAGCACAAAGAATCCCTTTCCACAGTAATCCCAGAGCATAATCTGCCCTAGGTTTTTGCTTCCAAACAATTACATTTATTTTTAAAGTGTAAGTCTATAAATCTCCTGTGTTCAGCAGTTTTCTTTCTCTGATGTCGTCAAACATTACAGACACCATTCGTGCAAACGTCTCCTAGGAATGTCTTGAGCAGAGTTGGAAGGCACCCCAGGACACCCAAACCAACCCCCTTGTTTTACACCCTGTGGAACTGAGGCTCACGTCACAATGCCAGTGGATGACAGAGCAGGACCAAAGCACATTTGGCCTTCATGGTGGGTCACCAATTCATGTGCATTGTTAAGGCCATTTCTTTTGGCAACAGCCATACAATGAAAGGTGTGTGTGTGTCTTCAATTTCCCATCACATTTCCCAGAAACTCCACGAGGGAAAGATCATATTTCATGGCACTTTTTTATTAAGTTCTTAAATTAAAACAAATTGTTACAAAAATAGTACCTGCTTAATGAAACAATTAAGAAGCATACCGAGTAAAATAAGGTCCCTTTCCATCCACTCATAATCTCCTCCATGGCTTCTCTAGAGTAGCTACGTTTTTCCCCCAACATGTTGTCATGAAAATGTTCAAATCTTTAGAAGTAACGATTTTGCAGCGAGCACCTGTATGCTCAACCTACATCCCACAATTCACATTTTACTATTCTTGCTTTATCACATCTCTGCCCATCTTCCATGCCTCTATCCACCCATCGATCCATCTTTCTTCCTTCTTTTCAGTATGTGTTTCTGGGTAAACAGCAGACATCAGCACTTTCCCCCTCCTACTTCCTCTTCGACACTTCCCCCCAATAGTTCAGCATTCAAATCATTAGCTAGATGTTAAGATTTCTTTACATTTTTTTGTCTGTTGAGGTAAAATCCATATCCAATGAAATGCACAGATTTTACGTGTACATTTGCTGGTTTTGACAGAAGTAAGAAGCCAAACACAAACATCAACCCACAGACTGCCTGCCTTCCTTTTCAGGCAACCATTGTGCTGGTATTTTCAAACCACAGATTAGGTTAGTTTGGCCTGTTCTAGAGCTTTACTTAAGTGAATGTTTGTACACACACACACACACACACACACACACACACACACACAGTATTCTTTTGTATAAGATAGCACTGCTTGGTTACCTCCTCCCCATGCACACATTCACACATATAAATACGTGTTTGTTTTCTTTTACCAAAGGGACACGCAGAGCACCATCCTGAGACTTGCTGAGTCGCCAGAAGCTGACAGTCTAGAGTGGAGTTCTCGTTGGAAATCTCCTGACACTAGCTGAGCATTTTAGGCAAGTGATTTAACTTCTCAGTGCTCTCATTTCTGTTGCTGTTGTCAGGCTTAAATGGCCAATGTCTGGAAGCACCTGGAACAGGGCTGGCCCACAGTAGTGACTGCAGTGATCCCGCTGGTGACCCGCCAAGCTCCTTGGACTCCAGGAGTCCATGTGATTTGCTGCTGACATCAGACAGCTGTGACCCTCTTCAGGGACTGTCCAGAGGCCACTGGAGCCCTTACCAAATACACAGAGAGCTGAAGATGCCTCTTTTCTACTCATAGTGGGACATAGCACACAGTAGAGAACATGGATGTGCCCGTCTATGCCTTATGCCTCCACATGGGAGTTTATGTCCCCTGGGGGGCCTGTTCCCAATAACTGACCCATGTGGGAGGTGAGGTGAGGGCTGGCTCCCTTGCCCCGGGGTGAGATACACTGAGAATAGCTTACACCCCACAGCCTGCCTGGGATGGAAGCTCCTGACGTGTGGTTTCCTCACCCTTCCTGGTCCCTCCAGGCGGGACGCCTGCTTCCAGGCGTCTCCTGGGAGCACTTGGGTAGTAAATCCCTTGTCCATGATCCTGGTCTCACTGCCTCTGGGACCCCACCTAAGGCGGTGCCCGTACACTTCTGTTGGTTGATCTTCAGACTTGGCCACGTCTGTGGGCAGGGGTCTGGCAAAGCCTGCTGCGGGAGCCCCAGGCGGGGAAGTGCTCACCGTGCTGGACCCATCTGCCATTTTGTCTCCCTGGACCCTTTCTTTCTAGGTAACATGGGAGGCGGAAACCAGATTACAGTAAGGATCCCATTAAACGACTCTGAGTCAGAGGGGGATTCATCAGAGACCCTTCACGTGCATGTGGCTGGTTCCTGCAAATATTAAGTGTGCTGGGTAAAGGGTTTGGGCATAACCGTTAGAGAGCGAGTGGTGGGAGGGGTGTGAGCCACAGCGGTGCACAGGGAGGCGAGTGGACCCTTAATGTGGGACAGGGTAGGGCCTGGGGACGTGCCCAGCGAAGGCCTTGTGTGTGGTAGAGCCCCGGGGTAGGGGGCGGGTGGTGCTCGCTCACACTGCCCTTACTGCTTATCTGTGCGGACGCTGAAGATCTTTCTATGCCTGTACAGTCGTTTTCCTCTCTAAAAACAGACACCCCAGTGTGTGGACCTCAAGGAATGGAGAGACCAGCCCTGAATACAAGTCAGGTAAAAGTTTCAAGTCAACCAATACTCTGATTCGAGCGGATCATGAGCGACTTCCGCACTTCCCACTCCGTGTGGGGCTCTGAGAGCAAGACGAGCGGTGTCCAGCCCAAGTCCTCCTTCAAGGCCTTTCCAGCTGAAGACAAGTGCTCCTCCCCGGGCAACACGGAGCCTCCAGGAGACACAGGGCAGGAAGGAAGGAGATCCTTCAAGGAGGTTGCCATTTTCCTGAAGTGGGAGATTCACCTTTCCCCAGGCTTCTCCCCTGGCCCGTGGGAGTTACTGTCCTGGGGAAGCAACTAGGACAGAGCCCGGGAGCTGAGGGGAGAGGCCAGCTGCACCCCACCCCTTTGAGGGTATGCCGGGATGGAGAATAGTGCACCGGCTGAGGGAGAGAGGACAGAAGGAGCCCCTCAGGAAACGCAGGCATCAGCGTCTCACCCTCACTTGGAGAAGCCAATAGGGGAAGTAACAAAGACACCGGCTCAGAGGGAAGGGGATGGAGGGAGTGGAAAAGGCTGGCCTACGGAGAGAGTTCGAGAGACGGGGAGTGGGTCCACCATTCCTCACCCCAGGGCCCCCAGGGAGAGGCTCCCGGGTGCAGCCAGGAAGTTCTGGGTTTCCAGGCTCACAAAGACCCCGTGTCCACGCTTGGGGCAGGAGTGACAGAGCCCTCCCATAGTCAAGGACCCCTTGACGCTGACGATGAGTTCACACGTCACCGTCAGTGTCTCAGTCTGGTAGGCTGCTCTCACAGAATCCCATACACTCAAACAGCAAACATTTCTTTCTCACAGGCCTGGACGCTGGAAGTCAGATCAAGGCCCTGGCAGATTCAGTCCCCTGGTGAGAAGTGGACAGTGGGCTTTCTGCTCAGTTCCTAGGGGCCCGGCGCCTCTTGAGCCGCCCAGCCCCTGGCACACACACACACACACACACACACACACACACACACAGTTTCTTTTGCTTGGAACTCACCCCGTCCATTCAGACCTACGCTGCAGGTCTCCGTTGAAATGCCCAGCTTGCTCTCCAGTTCCCAGGCTGGCTCTCTTCAGCACACGCTCTGCTGAGGTACTTCTTAGTGGTTACAAATGCCCGGACTCCTAGCTAGACCTGAGCTCGGGGCTCAGGGATGTGTCTGTCTCGTTCGTCCCGGTACCCCTAGTTCCTAGCCTGGTGCTCAGAATCTAGTCTCCCCTCCAAAATAGGGCGTACAGAGTGACTCTGTAGCGAGATAATGTTTTAAATTCTCACCCGGAGGACCTTCTTCCCTGGCAACTCCTCCCGCCCCCTGCCCCGTCCGTCCTCCCAACCCTTCACCACGAAAACAAGAGAAGCTGAGGCTTGTTCTGCCACGGAAGGAGAAACCCATCAAAACCAGAAGCAAATCCTGACAGAACACGAAACTTCTTGTGGTGATCATTATCTTGATTGTGGCGATGGTTTCCCGGATGTATACCTAAGTCAAAACTTACCAAATGGTACACTTTATATATATGAAGTTTTGATTGCAGTCAATTATCTCTCAATCAGGCTGTTAAAAAATCAAGTGTGGCTGTTGAGCTAGCTCTCAGGTGGGCCTATGAATATTTCAATCAGGTAAGTTTTGAAAGCCTGGTGCCTGAGAGAAGAGAGCCTTCTGAATCCCACACGTGGTTTTCACTCTCAACAGTTGGATGTGGCCGGTGAATAGAGCTTTGCTCAAACTCTGGCCGGGAGCAGCTGGTGGCTGGTTAACCCATGCAGTCCCAGGACACCACCCGTTCCTCTGCCTCGGCAGGTCTGGGACGGAGCCTGGGGATTTGCCTCTTGAGTCCTTAGACGGTCTCTGCTGGTCCAGAGAGCGGAACGCTGGCCTAGAGCATGGAACGAGTGAGGAAGAAAGCTCAGCTTTTCTGCCTCGGAGGAGAGGCTAACTTGAGGGGAAAGGAAAAAGACTTGCAGTGGACAGGACCGGAGCCTCGAGGTAGGGGGTCCCCGAGAAATGCCCAGTGTTGGGTGACTCTGCCTCAGGGCAAGCTCCAAATGGCTGGTGGAGGTGGAAGGAGGTCAGGGGACTGGAAAGCAGACTGCAGCTGCCTGCCTTTCCCCGCGTCGCCCGGATTACGAACCCTCCTGGAGGATGCTGGAGCCTGGGGCCTGGTAGTGTCCTGAAGGCTGGGCTCAGGTGAGGCCTCAGGGCCTTAGGGCTCGGGTGTGGCCACTGGCGAGTAGCTCGAACTCCCACTCCTCGGGGAGAGGCGGGGTGGGCCAGCCCGGGCCTGTAGGGGAAGAGGAGGATAAGGAGGGCAGGCGCCTGACAGCCAGGACATCAGAAGAGATGCAGGCAAGGCCACGCAGGTCCCACCCCCAGAGGCCAGCGGGGACAGCCGGGCACACTTTATGGAGCCTCCCAGCCCTTGGGTCACGAGAATCTCAGGTTGTCCCCCTGAGGTTACCCAAAAGGGCATGATTTTTAAATTAGAAGCGACTAATTGTTTTGAATTGACGCGATGAAGTTTTCCACCTTCAGCAGAAATGAGGGCTGAAAAGCTCAGTTCGTTCTAATCGGAAACGAAGACGGTTCCATCTTTGCACACTTGACTTGCTGACTCTGGGGTTTTCCACCTTTAAACCTGTTGGGGTGACCTAAGATCCCATGTCTGTGGGCGGAGGAACAGTAGCACATCTTTAGGAAGGGGTTGAGGTCTTGAGGTGTGGCAGGGCTATCAAAGGGGAACTGGAACAAGAAGAAAAAAGCCCAGAGGTGAGAAAGCTCAGTGCCTAACCTTGATGAGGGTCAAATAACTACCGGAGATTTGAGTTCTGCCTTTGTCTCCTCCGCCCTCCACCCCCTCGCTCCCCGGGCAGACGTAGCGAGCTCTCAGGGTTGGCTTGATGTGGAGCCTCGCTGGGGGGCCTAGGCTAGGGCATTGATCTGACTCTGGCCCTTACCAGCGGAGTGGAGCATGCCGGGCCACCCTGGGACAGCCACAGCCGTCCGTGCATGGGGCTGGCAGAGTTTAGTTATCGCTGCAGGTAAGATGGGAACAGAGGAGGTGGTCCCTGAGAGGACAGTCATTCTTGCGATCGAGTACTCATTATTCAGTCGTCATCCATACTGAAACCCACACAGGAGACATATCTCGCTCAGCTAAGATGCAGGATTTAGAAATAAGTTACAGACTATGTAACCATGAAATAGCAGCTGTTTGGTCTCCTGGGCAGAAAAATGACGCCCTATTGGCAAACCTTTATTGACGATCCTGTAGCGGGCACTCTGTTTACACAATGAGGTAACCCTTTGTACTTAGTAGGCCGGCTAAAATCAAAGTAACACGTATCGGCAAGGGTGCGGAGAAATCGGAACCTTCATATGTTGCTGGTGGAAATGTAAATTGGTGAAGCCACTATGGAAGACGGGTTGGAATTTCTTCAAAGAGTTAATCAGCGTTAGCGTATGACCCAGCAATTCCACTCTCAGGTATGTGCCCGAGAGAACTGAAAACATGTCCACACAAGGACTTACATGTGAACGTTCAAGGCAGCACTATTTGTAATAACAAACTGGCGAATAACTAAAATATACAATGGAATATTACTCAGCATAAAAAGGAAAGTACTGACATACGCTACAGCATGGAAATGCTAAGTGGAAGAAGCCGCACGTAAAGGGCCACGTTCATGATTCTCCATCTATGAAAGGGCCATAATCGGCAAATCCAGAGAGACAGGGAATAGGTTCGTGATTGTCAGGGTCTGGGAGTAAGGGTGGATGGGGAGTGACAGCTAACAGTATGGAGTTTCTTTTGGGGGTGATAAAATATTCTGGAATTACTGGCAATGGTTGTACAACTCCCTACTAGAAACAGCTGTATTGCACACTTTAAGAAGGTGAGTTTTATGGTCTGTGATTGTATCTTAATTTTAAAAAGGCACTCTCTTTAAGAATACATTTGCACTCGGGGCACCTACGTGGCTCAGTCGGTTGAGCCTCCAACTTCGGCTCCGGTCGTGATCTCACCGCTTGTGAGCTTGAGCCCTGTGTCGGGTTCTGTGCTGACAGCTCAGAGCCTGGAGCCCGCTTCGGATTCCGTCTCTGTCTCTCTCTGCTCCTCCCCCACTCGTATTCTGTCTCTCTTTCTCTCTCTCTCTCTCTCAAACATAAAGAAACATTCAAAAAAAAAAAAAAAAAAAAAAAAGAACACATTTGCTCTCAAACTTCCACCCCGGCTCCCATAGTCTTTGATGATGATGATAGCTGCGTCTTCCATAATATGCTCTCCCCCTCTCTGGCAAAACCTGAAAGAAGAAAAACACTGCGCCTTCTAAATTGCTCACTGGAATAATTGGAATGGTGTATAATAAATGCCGTTTTATAATAAAAAGGCAAGAAGCTTCTTTTATAGTTTGGGGCATCTGTTGAAGAAGGGGATTGTCACTCAATCATACGCCTGCCTTAAAGAGGGGTTGAAACAGTTCCTCTGATCTTTTAAATATCCAAAAAGATTAGTTTTGAAACTGATGTTTAACTGGAGAAAGGAGGGTTTCAGAAGTTGCAGCTTCAAAGCTGGAATTCGTGAAGCCGTACAGGAGTTATAAAGCAGAGTATCACATCATAAAGTAAAAGTGTTTGTGACTTATGAGGAGACCCTTGTGTGCATGCAAGAATCTCTTAAAGGACTCAACCATAATCTTGGTGGAGTAAAGGGAAAGGCAAAAGCTTTTTTTTTTTTTTTTTTTAATTTTTGGGGAGAGAGGGCGTGAGTGGGGTAGGGGCAGAGACAGACAGAGGGAGAGACAGAACCCCAAGCAGGCTCCATACTGAGCCTGACTCGGGGCTTGATCCCAAGACCCCAGGATCGTGCCTGAGCCGAAATCAAGAGTCAGACACTTAACCCACGGAGCCACCCAGGGGCCCCAAGGCATTGTGCATGTAGATTTTATTTTATAGGAGTGACAGTGCCTGCTAGGTCTTACTTCACAGGGATTTTTGGAAAGCAAGGAAATATATGTGAATGTGTTTTGCTCCTTCTAAAGAAATGTGACATGTAAATTCAAAACACTATTATCTTAATTCAATAAAAGTTTATGGAAATGATATAAAATCACCTGGTGAATTCCAGTTTGTGCTCAAATTACCCTACACAAAACATTTTTCACTCACTCCATAAAAGGGTTATAGCCCTGTTTCTTTTCATTTGTGAGAGCTTGAAATGAAATAAACTCACTTCCCGGTAAGGAGGTGGAGAGCTGTCAGATGGCAGGGAAAGGGCTGATGGGGTAGATCGCAGGGGAAGGCCGATGGGGTGGGGGGAATGGACACCAGGAGTTACACCCACCCGCTCCTATCTGGTGTTGCTCCCTCCCCACACCGCATGCTGCAGCCAGAAGCTTCTTTTCCCCCCCGAAATTTCTGCTTGAGAAGGTGTATTTGTACACCTTTAAAACAAGCTAAGTGTGAGCCTGTTCTCCCAGCATGAATTGTGTTCAGGCTTCTCTCCTTTCTCGCTTTCTCTCTCTCTTTTTTTTTGTTTTGAACAGAACCCAATTATTAGAACGATGGTTTTCTTAAAACACTGTGGCACAGAAAGACGGGGTTTCGTCTGGCTTTTCCCTCTGGCTCTGAGGAGAGGCAGCCAGTTTAGGTTTTAGGGCCCTGGGATGTTCTCTGAATGATCACCAGCTGGGAGTGGGCTCTACCCATGTGCTCCTTTGGGGCTGGGTTGTTCCTAATTAAGCCCCGAGATGTGGTCTGCCTGAGGGACCCAGGAGTGTCCTCTGAGCGGGCGAGGGGGGACCTTTGGCAGACTCCCCACACCTTCCTGACTGCTTCGGACTCCCAGTTCCTTTGCACCAGCCACACGTGGAGAGCCGCAGCAGCACGAATGTCCACGTGGCTTTGAGCCCACCCTGGCATATGAGGAGGGGCAGATGTTTTTCCTCTTGATCCAGCTATACCTTCTCCCCACCCTCTCCAACCCCAATCCATCAGCTCTGGTTTGCCGGCTTCGGTGAAGTAAAACCACCAGATTCTCCTTTATATGCTTATAAAATGGCAGCCCGTGACAAACCTCCAGAAAAGGCTCCTCCCCCACTCTGGCAGAAAGGTTCACGCTCACTTGCTTGGCCTTGATGTAAGCTCCCCTTCTCCAACGCAAGACCACCCGATTCCTTAACAGGACGGAACCTTGGCAAGCCCGGAGAGAAACACAGTCTGGCTGATTTGCATATTGCAGACTGTCCATCACCAGTTTAAGAAACAACACCTTTGGGCGCTGTACCTTCCTTGAGGCACAACAGTGAGTTACGGGCTTCAAAGCAGCTTTATTTAAAAGCCGTGGAGAGGAGCAGCGAGGGCCGGCCCGCGGCAGCTGGGGAATGAATTCTTAAGGCCTGTCAGGCACAGGCTCCCTCATGGGGTGGCTGGGTCTGGTTTTATTTTGTCCTTGTCAAATTCTGGCTGGAGTCTGCACTCGTGTTGCCAGCTCATTCGTTCGCCCATAAAATAATAATGCTAGCAATAATAACAACGGGTAATAATAACAACAGTAGATCTCATTTACCCAGCGCTTAACATGAGCCCGACCCTGGGCTAAATGTTTAACCGAAATTTTCTCACTGAGTCCTCGTAAACTCATAGAGGTTAAATAGCCACCCCAAACCCATGCCAGCTAGAAAGCTTTTCGGAATTTAAAAGCCAGTGAGGACTCTCTCTTGGGGGTTTGGGGCCCTAAGAATAAGAAGAAGGGCCTCGGGGCTCCGCATTTTCAAATCCCCAGAGGACTGAGCTTAGAAAGGCTGCTACACCTCAAGCCCTTGGCCACTGAAGGGCTGTCATTGTCAGTGAGGTCCTGTGCACAGAGACACGGCAAAGCCACGTGCCCACCTCTTCAAGTCAAAGGTTAAGGGAAATGTCACTTTCTTTTAAGCGTCAGAAAGAAAATCATGCAATTGGGAAATTGGTATCAGAGGAAAGCAAAGTCTGCTTTTCCTATAGTAGATACTCAGGATTACTTTAGGAACTCAGACCCCCTTCTTGCAAGAATTCTCTCCCATGTGTTTAGGGGATGCCTGTGACGTCTCTGGCAGGGGGGAGTCTCCCAAGCTTACTTTCTCTCACTGTCAGCCTCAAGTTCTTGAGCTGTACATTTTCAGGCTGGATAAAATGTACATGGAAAAACAATTTCCCCCTTAATTTCTTTTTCTCTGCTATCTTGATATTTAAAACTCCGTGGAGCCTAAATGATTCGCATATTTGTGAACATCATCATGATCATCATTGACATTAATACTCTGTTCTATTAATAGAAACAGTGAATGAATCTTAAGTCTATAAATAGCAGAAACCAAAACAGGACAACTCCTCATCAGGCTGTATTTAAAACAGATCCAGATGCAAGATGTCCATTCGGGAGTTTTCAACAACACACCCTGACTTCTAGGCT
This sequence comes from Panthera leo, assembly GCF_018350215.1. Taxonomy (NCBI): domain Eukaryota; kingdom Metazoa; phylum Chordata; class Mammalia; order Carnivora; family Felidae; genus Panthera; species Panthera leo. The sequence continues at coordinate 139,655,805 of NC_056687.1, read as the reverse complement.
CTGTGCTTCCATCAAGGGAGCTGTTTCCTCAGAGCGAAATTAACCACCCTTCTGCTATTTCCGCTCTCCTCCTTCCTGCCCCGCCCCCAGTCTCTCCAAGCCTTTGTAGTTGTACCTAATTTTCCTGCAGGCCTTGTAAATCTTTATCTCTGTTTCATTTCTTTGGCTACATCTGTTTGGCTCTGGCGGCACCAGCAGGTGCACGTAATAATGTGGGTAATTCAGACCAAACTGCTGCACGGATTCAGGTAGGGGGACCGACAAGGGACGGCGCCGCCCACCCAGCCCTGTGTTGCGCAGTGGGATGACTGCCCAGCTCCAAGGCTCTGCCTGCACTCAGGCGGCTCCCAGAACCTACCCCAATGGAATGGGACCGAGCTGACCACAGCCTGGGCCCCCAGCCCCCAAACGTGCTGTCCCAGGCCTTTGATGGGCTCTCTTCCCTTCCTGAGAGCCTGCCCTGTCTTCCTTCCCGCCGTGGTCAGAATCCTACCCAACAGACACCATCTCCCTCATGGCCTGACCCACTTCCCCCAGTGGTTATGAGATGTCCCCCACTTCGGGCTTTGCATTCCCTCCCACCCACCCTCTTTCCTGCCTTTCTTTAACAGTTTATTACGGGAAACCTCAAACATATTCAAGAGTAGACGAAATAGCACAACAGACCCTTGTGTGACACCTGCCCAGCTTTGACTATACGAGCACACGGCTAGTGGAATTCTATTGACTCCGCTCTATGGGATCATTTTGCAGCAAATCCCAGATACTGTATCATCTCATGCGTGAATGTTTCGCGATGTGTCTCTGAGGATTCTTTAAGAAAAAAACCAAAACAAAGCAAACCACACACACACACACACACACACACACACACACACTATCATACTGGGGCACCTGGCTGGCTCAGTTGGAAGAGCGTGCCATGCTTGATCTCGGGGTCATGGGTTCGAGCCTCATGTTGGGTGTACAGATTAAGGTTAAAGAAACCCCCACATGATGCTATTATCATACCAAAGACAACGAACAATTCCTTAAATCATTAAATTGTCCTTAATGTCTAAGACATTTCTTGGTTACAGATTGTTTAAAATGAGAATCTAAATAAGGTCCAGGTACTGCAAACGGTGGGTTTGTTTCCTGGGCTGCTGTTAATTTCTATCTCCCCCACCCCCTCCCCCAGTCTCTCTCTGTTGAAGTACCTGGGTCACTTGCCCTGTAGGGTCTCTAGAGCCTGTACTTTGCTGGCCATACCCCCTCTCTCCTTTCCTGCTCCCTTAGCCCTGGCACTTGGGTTCGAGTTAGAGAAGCCCCTCTGGGCTTCGAAGGGCTTTGACTGGGGGTCGAGAAAGGGCCCAGCAAGGTTGTGGATCTCTGAGGAGTGTCTGTGGACTTTCCTTGGAGGCAGGGTCCTCACAGTGAGGGCTTCCCCTTCTGGGTTGCTGAGGAAATGTCCTCAGAGGTCTGCGGCCACTGTAACTGAGTGTCCTGAACCTTTAGGGTCCAGCAGTGGCCCTGCTTGGGGCAGCACGCTCCTAGGGGTCCTGCCAACATGGGCTCTAGACGGGCCCCCCGGGCTCCAGCTATGGCATCTGAGGGTGACTCAGGGTGACCACAAGGGCCTCCTTGATTCCGGCCCTGCCTGGTTTTCTCCAATGGAACTAAGGCCCACATGGCCCCTCTGCTTGGAACCACTGTCACTTTCTTCGAGCAAAAGCCTGTGAGAGGAAATTGCCGTTTTTGTACATCTTAACCTTTCTTCTCTCCCCGTTTCCTTCCTCCCTCTGGGCTGGTGGAGGGACCAGCTGTTCTTCTGTTTCCCTTTCTGTCCTGACTGCTTTTATGTAAATCCCCACCCACTGATACACCACAGGAGTGATAATGGGATGCAGACGATTCAAGAGTGCTTTCTTGCTGAAAAATCCTGTTCTTGAAGTTTAGAAGTCTAAACCTACCTATCCCTGCTTAACCTAATTCACTCCTGCAAGTTTTGCTACTAAGTAATTTAGTCATTTTGGACAAGTCATTTAGTCCAGGGCCATACCACCCTGAATGCGCCCAATCTCATTTAAAGGGCAAGTCATTTAATGAAAACACTTTTTTTTTTTTTCCTCATGAAAAGATGATGATGTGTTTTCTCCCAACCCCAGATACCTCGGTAGTTTTCACAGACAAAACTCTATCAATTGAACAATGAAACTAAGTTCACGCAAGTAATAACAACAGGAAGGTAGATGAATCTAGTTTATACATAAAATGTAACACAACAAAGGTTGTTTTGAACTCACCGAGGGCGCAAGAGTGGTTGATGGAAGAGGGCTGGGAGAGAGGGTTACATCTTCTTTGTGTTTTCCTAAGTGTTCAACCTTTGGGCTCACGAGTATTTTGCTCTCATGCTGCACTGCAGAGAAACATGGTTAGGGAAAGATAAAGGCTGAGCACAAGAGTTCTTGGAAACGTGGAAACAGTACAAGGGTACAGCTTGCTGGTACAGCCACAGTCCCAGCTGAAGTCCTAGGAAATGCTGGTTCTCCACGTCCCTTGCCTGCTTTACACTGGGTTCATGTAGACACGGCATGCAATTCAAATCCGTTCCATGTGATTTTCTTTGACAAGACGCCGCTGTATTGACTAAATTGCCGAGTGTGTTTTTGCCTGCCTGGATGTCAAGATATCACTGCCTTTAACATATTTATTTAGTGTGCTTTTGGATTAAAGGTTACTGTACTGAGAGAAAAAAATAAGCCCTCGTCCAAAACTGTGGTTTTATGTCGATAAGTTAATTCCACAGTCATTACATGAGGCAAGTCTCTTGACTTTCTTCAGCAGTTGATGCTACTTTCCTTTCAGGGGAATGGGTGCTTCAGGTGGACTCCAGAGAACGTCAGGGTCTCGGAAAGCCAAAAGAGAACAGCCTATCGATACTTTCCGAAGTATTACCAACATAGTACTTACCTGTTTCTCAGGGGAATCAGAGTTAAACAGTGCTTTGAATTATTGATACACACAATAACACGGCTGAATGCCCAAAAGATGCTGAGTGAAAGAAGCCAGACACAACAGAACACATACTCCATTTATATGGAATTTAGAACAGGCAGACCAGTCCACGGAGATAGAAATCAGAATGTGTTCCCCGGGGGTCGGGGCAGGAATTGACAGGAAAGAAGCATAAAGGAATTTTCTGGTATGAATGAAACGTTCTGTATCTTGTTTTGGATGGTGGTTATACAGATGTGTGCAATTGTCAAAATTCATCAACTTCAACATCCAAGATCTGTGCATTTTCATTGCATGTTTAAGAACGTTTGAAATAAGCAGGAAAAAAAAAGAATTCAAGAGCACCTTACATTAAATGGTTATTAAATGTCTTTGGATAAACTTTACAGGCTTTGGGGTTGGAGGGTCTAGGTTCGAATTCTGGCTCCAGAACTGGGTCCCAGCTGGAAGACGCAGGCGAGGTAATTATCCTTCCTTAGCCTCCATTTTCTCACCAGCGGCAAAAACAGTACTTACCTCACAAGTGTTGTGAACATTAAACGGGCCCATGTTAGCCCACAAAGCTGTCAGTAACTGGCGAACAAGTGTAAGGTTCCTCTTCTTCCCTGAGCAATTTTAAGGGCACTCATCGAAGCTTTCACGTGCTCGGTGGTGTCCCCATTCACATTTCCCGGTGACCTGACCTCGTCTGTCCCTCCTCCTCAGACACCCCCACACCCTGGCCTCTGGGTTCCATCAGTCCTGGTACCGAGGCCCCCTCTAGTTGCCGGCATCTTCCAGCATTGCCGAGGGCAGGCCCTGCCGTCTCTCACCCGGGCATCTTCAGTGGTTTCCCGGTGGGTTCTGCGTTCTCAAGGTTATGGTGCCTCCAGTCCGACCGCCTCCAAATCTGCTGTGTTTAGACTCCTCCTGCTGATATCCAGGCTTCTTCTCAATCTGGTTTTTTCCCCGTTCTTGCTGACCTGGAATTCTCGTGGTTCAGGCTCATGCCTGGCCTTACCCAGCTCTGCCTCTTTGGTCACAGTAGTCTCTTTATATGAAACGCTCTTACCCATTCCCGCCCTGTCATGAGGCCAGGGAGCCTCCCCTGACCCTCTAGCCTGCGGTGACTCCTCCCTTGTCTCAATGTTCTAGCTCTTTATTCAACTTGACTTTGTTCAACACACATAAATCTTTGGTGGTTGTTTTTGACAGGTGTTACCTTCAATGGGGAATGTTGCAAGAGGGGAAGGATTTTAAGCACTCTTGGGTTCCCCTCCCTGCCATCCACTTAGGAAGTCCTCAACAAGTGTTTGGTGAAGGTCTCTTACTGTTTTTAAAATGTCAAAGCCCCTTTCATGTAGAAAATCTCCATAGATCCTCACAGCACCAATTTGAGGCACTAAAGGGACCTGACCTGCTTGTGATAGATGAAGAGACCGAGTACAGAGAGGGAGGATTGTACAAAGTCCCACAGCCAGCATGAGCCCCCCCGGCCAGGCTTCATTCTCTGCATCATCCAGGCACTAATGAGGGAGGATGCTGTCCTGGTGTTCGGTAGTAACTCAGATTGGGGAAGGCAGTGCTGAGGTTAAAGGCATCTAAAAATGATCACCGCGAGAAAAGAGCATGGTTACAGACCTCACGTCCATGGGCAGTTGTCGTTAGCTTAGTCAAACGCTTTTCAAAACGGTGAATGGTTCTCGATGTGAGGTCCTGGCAAAGTTAGGGATGCGGCAAAAAAGTTTCTAAAGAATTCCAGTTGAGGGGGCGCCTGGGTGTCTCAGTCGGTTGGGCATCCGACTCTTGATTTCGGCTCAGGTCAGGTCATGGTCTCGAGGTTTGTGAGATCGAGCCCCGCGTCAGGATCTGCGCTGACAGCACAGAGCCTGCTTGGGATTCTCTCTCTCTCTCTCTCTCTCTCTGCCCCTTCCCTGCTTGCTTGCATGCACGCAGCCTCTCTCTCTCTCTCAAAATAAATAAATACACTTAAAAAAAAAAAAAAAGAACTCCAGTTTAGGCCTACCACAGCGGTTCCTGGAAAGGAAAGTTGAGAAAGCTTCTTTAGGGTGGTAGTAAGCCCACCTGGAGGTGCACAGTCCTGAAATCAAACCCAGAGGAGGAGCAACATCTTGTGAGACCCCTGGAGCCAGCAGCTTTCTCCAATCCTGGACATAGACGCCCTCACTGGGGCTGCGGTCATCAAGGCAGATAGGATGTCTGGCGGTGTGGGGACATCTCCAAGCCCTACCTCATACCCCACACTCCTGAAGGTGGTTCAGCTTGCACATCTTTCTTGTGTTGCATTTCCCCAGGGCCGTGCAGTGCTCTGCGTGACTGTATTTGTCTCCAAGGCCTGCCAGGATGAAGTGCCATAAATGACGTGGTTTAAACGACAGAAATTTATCGTCTCACAGCTCCGGAGGCTGGGAGTCTGAGATCAAGGTGTGGGCGGGCCTGTGCCCCCTCTGAAGGCCCTAGGAGAGGCCATGTTCCAGGCCTGTCTCCTCGTTTCTGGAGGTTCCTGGGCCTGTGGCTATGTCTTCATACTCCGTTCTCCCTGTGTGCGTGTCTGTGTCCACATTTCCCATTTTTATAAGGACACCAGTCACCCTGGACAAGGGGGCCTCCCTCCTCCAGTCTGACCTCATTTTAACAAACTGCATCTGCAACAACCCTATTTCCAAATAAGGTCACATTCGGAGGCACCGGTTAGGACTCTAACATATGAGTTTTGGGGGAAAACAATTCAACCCCTAGCAGTGTTCTTCAAACTTTAGCCATTTTTTAAACCACCTTGCGACTGTTCTCATGAATAATATGCCACCTATACTGTTACCTCTTGTATCTTCACCTGAGACCATAGTGGACACCTAATGTCACACAGCATAGGGGAGTTAATAGTAAGCGTCATACATGGAATTCACACGTATAAACACAGACGGTATAATAAACACAAGTATGTAACTATTACAACAAGTGTTTGTCATGACACTGCTCCAAATCATTTTCGTGTCCCTCTGGCTGAGGGAAACACATACATCTCATCTGGATAGGGGCTGGGAGGCCTTTCTAGAAACATGGGAAGCTCAGAAGGCACTCTCCGCACGGGGATTTCAGGCACTTTAATGGGGTGGGAGCAGAGACGAGCGTGGTCTGCTGGGGCTTGCGCAGGAGGACAAGGTCTAACTACTCTGCTGTGGCACCACAGATCACCGCGACCTTACAAATCACATTTTATAGAAGAGAATAAGGAGACAGGGAGAGGTGAAGGCCGGTCAGTGCCAGGGCCAAGGCTGGAACCTGATCCTCTGACCTCCCAGTGCCTCGTGAGCTTAGTTAACCCTTCGGTACTCTGGAGTCTCAACGCCCAGGGCTAGGGCCTGTTTCTTCGCATCCTGCATTCGATCAAAAGTGGGTTTGCATTGCAACTAAGCTCCGACTTGTGGATGACGAGGACAAGCCAGGTATTTTCACACTCTTTGGCCGTCATGCGTCTTTATTAGTTTTGGTTTGCTGTTATCAAAAGAGAAAGGTACATTTTGGGTGAAGACATTTCTCTTAATTACCCTCAAACTGTTTGCTGGAGAGAATTTTGTTTGTTATGTTGGTAACTTTTTTTTAGTTACATATGGCTAAAATTCACATAATGCTAAAAGTACCTGGGGCGCCTGGGTGGCTCGGTCGGCTAAGCGTCCGACTTCGGCTCAGGTCATGATCTCACGGTCCGTGAGTTCAAGCCCCGCATCGGGCTCTGTGCTGACAGCTCGGAGCCTGGAGCCTGTTTCAGATTCTGTGTCTCCCTCTCTCTGCCCCTCCCCTGTTCATGCTCTGTCTCTCTCAGTCTCAAAAATAAATAAACGTTAAAAAACATTTAAAAAATTAAAGGAAGTGATAAAAAGTTATAATTCTAACTTATAATATCCCAAATTCCCTCCCTAGAGACAACTGCTGTTACTGTTTCTCATGTATCCTTCTAGAGATATGCAGGTGGAGTGTAGCTTAACCATGAGCACCGATGAAATACCTGAAACAAATTTCACTGGAATTAATAACTTTGGGAAAAACCACTCAATCTCCCCTGATCTAGTGTTTCTACACCGCCTCCTATTTAGCTCACATTCTTTCTTTTCTCTTCCTCTTTTAATTAAATTTTAACCCTTTTGTGTCCCTGGGTTAAGAATCCAGGCTAGGGGGAAGGGAGGCAGCTTCGGCCATATCTTTGGCTCACACAGCAGATTCTGGCTGCACAATCTGGTGATTTCGGCAGGATGACGTTTCGGGAAGGGATAGAAGGTGGGTAATAGCATGTATCCAGCACTCACTGTTGGACAGGCATTTAAAAATATAACCTCACGAGGCGGGAGTTTTATTTCCAGTCTGTGGACAGGCACACAGCAGTGCGGGAGGTTATATAACTTGCCTAAGTCCCAGCTTGTACGGTTCCGGAGTTTTCTCGAACGTGCTTCCTCCTGGAGCAGGAGCTGAGGCAGGTCAGTCCCGTGACTCCCCTGGGGGAACAGATGAACATGGTACGGGCACATCTGGTCCCTTGCAGGATGTGCTTTGTCTGCGTCTGCGGTCCTCCTGCTGCCGTACGTCGTCTAGGGATGTGATAAAGGCATACTGAGTGCATGAGTTCAACTCAAAAACATACAGTTTGCTGTGCTGGTGGGATTCCCAGTTTTAGTGGGAAGTAGCCGATTTGGAGCTGACATTTGTGAGAGACCCCAGGTGAGGGACTTAGAAGTCATCAGAAAACATGAGATGATCCAACAAGGGGGGGAGGCGAGAAGAAAGGACAGAAAATCAGGGATCAGATACATTCAGTGAGTGAAAGCCTGCCATCGGGGCCTGTGGGATTCAAACCTGAGCCAAGGAGAAAAGAAGTTCGGCAAGGAGGGTGCCCGCATGGAGTGTGCTATCTGGAGCCTGAAGATGGGCTTTGAGAAGACACCATTGGCTCTGATGAGCAGTGACATTCGGGTGAGTGGGGAAAGTGGCAGGAAGGAAGCCAGACTGTGTGTGAGACAGAGGCGGGCAGAAGGACGAGGGAGCCAGAGAAGCCCAGTTAGTGTTCGTGTTCACCTCGTGTCTCGTTTTTGGCCTGCTGCAACTTTATGAGGTTAGATTTACCAGCCTCTATTCTGAAGCCTGGCATTTCTCCCAAGTGCACCAGTTCTGCCTAATGAGGGCACCTCAAGTGAATCCACGGGAAAGAAAAAGGAAAGTGATATTTTAATTTTATCCAGCCTGAAACGCAAGGAATGTGCCTGCAGTTCTGAATCATAAACGTATCAATGCATTATGTTACGGAATAGAGATGTGTGCTGCCCAAATTGGCTGTGAAGTGAATAAACATTATTTTTCTACTGAATTCAGCTATAAAACGACTAGAAATCTTCCCACGGGGATTGGAAGGAAAAAAAAAAAAAGAAAAGAGGAAAAGTAGAAACTTCCTGCCAGAGGGAAGAGAATAAATGGCCACAGTGCTCTTTGGTGGGCTTGTGAAGCGCAGGGGTGACTCTGTGCTCTCTGGAACGGATTTCTGTTGCCTTCTTCCAAATACCCCAGACTATAAGGATCACTCACATTTCCTCTTGCTTTGTTCTCCTTGCTTTCCACTTAAGGGGCTATTAAACTCAACGGAGCTGCATGCAATATTTTGCTTTACCTGGGTTTTGGTTGTATAAACCCAATAATTTCCTACATCATCAACTAGTGAACTTGTAATTATGTACATATCAAGTTGCCTTGGGAGGCGAGAATTCTACCACTGAACCACCAATGCTTCGCTCTCAAATTGCCTTGGATTGGGAGATCGGATCACACAGTAGTTTAGCCCATGAGCTTTGCAGCCACGCTCATCTGGGTTTGAGAGCAGCAAATATGTGTTTGCATCTATTAAAACCTCTGGGTCTCAATTTCCACACCCATATGATGAAGATAATACACACTTCAGGGGATTGTAGAAAGGGTTAAATGAGATTATATGTATACACATACATACATATATATTTATATATTGTGTTCCATGCCCTGTGCTGAATATTTGCATAGTGGTGATTCTGGTAGTGATTATGGTGTTAGTAATAATTACAAGGATGATGGTAATAGTAATACAGACTCTTGTCCCAATAGATTACCCTTTTTATTCATTAAACATAAAGCAAAAATAAGCCAAAAGAGCAGAAAAAGCAGCCCGAAATATCCTGCCACAGAAATCTACTTTTGTTGCCCAAAGGTACACAGTCTTCAGCTTTCTAGAATTTCAAGCCTCTGACATTAGTACTTTTAAAACAGTTTCACCCCTAATCGCAATGCCAACTTAAAAAAAAAATCTACAAATAAGAAATGTTACCATATTCTTGAGAACCCCCACCTTCAGCAAGTCACATCACCACCCAAGAATGTACTGCCCAGGGTTTCTTGTTACTTTGTTAGTTGAACAAAATGTGGCAAGAACCATGGAACGTGTGCGCTGGGCCGGGTGCACCTGTTTGGACACGTGATCACCAACAAAGTCACTCTTCTTACAGGGAGAGGCAGGAAGGTGTGAGAGGAAGGGCTCAGAATCCTGACAAGGTTACTTCCTCGCTGGGTGACCTTTGGGCAAGTTACGTAACCATTCTGTGTCTGTTTCCTCACCTGTAAACTGGGGGTGATTATGCCTCTCCTATAGGGCTTATCTTAGGGATAGAGGTGTGAGTAGAACATATACTTCTTCTCCTCCCCTTCGCAGGGCACCTGATGTTATCGTTACCAGTAAACCCAGAATACAGATTACTGCCATTTTCGACACTAGCCGACAGAAAGTGACACGCATATCCAAACTGCCCACAAAACGCGAATCATGTGGAAGGCAAACCCCTGCATTCAAAACAGGAGACCTGTTCCAGTTACAGTAACTTGACTATGTGGTTCATAACTAACCTCAGAGACTAGTCACACGGTGACATGTCTCAGTGCCACACTGCCCGTTACTAATACGTAATCACCACTTTCCATCCTTCCCTTGCCTTTGACCCCACTGTCAGGATGGATGTCAGGGTCCATCATTTAATCAGTTCCCTGTGAGTACCCTTAATTCTCTGGCCTTTCTCTCTCCCTCCTGCCTACATGGCCCAGCACAGTCCATTCTTGGTTGCCTGTCTGCCTCCTGTTCCTGAACGGTGCTGGAGAAAGCCATCCGGGCTGGACGACTAGTTGTTTTGGTTTCTTTTAGCTCAGAGCTCCCATCTCTACGTGGGCGGTGCTCCACACTGGTTGGTCACTTTCTCCTTTCTGAGATGACCCTTTCAGGGTTTCTCTCCTCTCAAACCTCCCACGGTCCCTTTCTGCCTCCTAGGTGATTCTGCTTCATTCTCTACTCGGAAAATAGAAGCTGTCAGGTGGGGACTCCCTCACCTCCCCATTGCCAAACCCATGATCTTCCCTCGTCCGCACCAGCCCCTGGGATCCTCCCCCGCTATGACCAAGTGCCCTTCCTGCCACAGGCTGTCCCCCTGCGCTCAGCGTTGCTTCTGTTTCAGTGTGCACGTGGACCACCTGGGGAACTTGTCACATCCAGCAGGTCTGGGCCTGAGACTCTGCATATCTCACAAGCTCTCAGGTGCTGCCAGTGCTTGGAGTAGCAAGACTAAATTCTTCTCCCTTCATTCTTTTTCTGGTCATTTTCATCATCATAAGGAGGCTCTGGCATCTTTCATTTTCAAATCCCTTCCATTGATCAAACCTCTCTCTCACACTACCATCCCATTTTTTCTACTTTCTAAATTTTTTTAAACACTTATTTATTTTTGAGACAGAAAGAGACAGAGCACGAGAGGGGGAGGGGCAGAGAGTGAGGGAGTCACAGAATCCGAAGCAGGCTCCAGGCTCTGAGCTGTCAGCACAGAGCCCGACGCGGGGCTCGGATCCACAAGCCAAACTATGAGATCATGACCTGAGCTGAGGTCGGACACTCAACCGACTGAGCCACCCACCCGGGTGCCCCTCTTTATCTTTTCAAAAACAATTCTTATTGAAGGGATTTTCTACCTAGGCTGCCGATACCCATTCCAACTCTTCTCTCCTTTGTTATGTCTTTATTTTCCTTCTGATTTCAACGGCAATACCATTATAAAAAACTTAAACTTACCAAAATATATCACACTTATCCCCTCTTATGTAAAGCTTACTTACAATCTGTTTTTCACATTACATTTTTTAATTCGGAAAAATATTTACATATAGCAAAGTACAGATGATGCTGTAACAAACACCCTGTTTTCAACCACCCAACGTGTGTTAACATTTGTCCTAGTTATTGGCTTTCTAGCTCCATACAAAAAAGAACCATAACATGAGAAGTAAAACTGAAGTCTCGTCTGTCTCCCCAGCGTTGTTCCTTCCCTTCCTCAAAGGCAGCCATCAGCATGAGGTTGGTGTGCATGTTTTTAGGCTCGGATCAGCTGCAAGCATCAGAAACCCCGACACGGCAGGGCTTAAAGAAGATAAAAGTTGACTTCTGTCTGCATGAAAGTCTGGCAGGATGTCCACCGTCCTCCAGTGCTCTACGGTACAGGCTCCACCATCCCGTGGCCCCATCCTCTCGTAGGCTATGGTAGCAGCCCCGGTTCTTGCATTTCAGCAGCAGGAAGGAAGTCGAACTCTGGAATGGCTCTTACCCTGTAGAGTTTTCCCTTGTGTGAGTTCTACTTTGCCTATACTTCCGCTTATGGTCCATCAATAATTCCAGCTGCTCTGTCAACCTCGGAATATTTCGTCTGCCGATGGCATTTTTTTTCTTTCCACCAGTAGTATAGATGTTATTTTTAAAATAAACGTTTTATTTTATTTTTATTTTTATTTTTTTTTCAATATATGAAATTTATTGTCAAATTGGTTTCCATACAACACCCAGTGCTCATCCCAAAAGGTGCCCTCCTCAATACCCATCACCCACCCTCCCCGGCCTCCCACCCCCCCAAAAGTAAATGTTTTAAAGTAAATGTGTTAAAGTGTCATCTCTGGACATTTGGGTCAGGGCGGTTGGTAAGCCGCGTGGTTCATCCACCAAGTTTGTTTCTGGCCTTCTTTCTCTTATTTTACACTCACTCTGAGCGGTATCATCCTCTTCTAGAGTCACATACAAGGATTCCCAACTTTATAGCTACATCCGGGACACTCAGCTTTCCTCAATGTGAGCCTCACGTGTCCGAAGGCCAGACATTTCTAGTTGGATGTATCCGAGGCACTCCAGTCTCAACATGTTCCAAACTGAGCTTCTGCTTGTTGCCTGCTCCATACTCTCTTGGGTGTGGCCCTTGTTGACATGGTCACAGCTGGCTCACTAGCACACCTCCACTCCAGACCACGGAAAGTGCAAAGAGGAAGTGGAGGGTGAGCAGCTCCCTCCTACAGGACGAGATCTGGAATTTGCTCCTGTCGCTTCTGCTCACTTCCTTTGGCATTGGCATTAATTACTGCTGTATAACAGAACACTTCAAAACTAAGTGGCTGGAATCGATACCATTTATTATTGCTCACAGGTAGAAGGATCAGGTGGGCAGCTATCTGGTCTTAGTTGGGTTGATGGATGCAACTGCTGTCAGGCCCGAGTACACGGTTCTGCTGATCTTGCCTGGACAACCTGGGATATTGGTGGATGGGCTGGTCTAGGATTATCTCAGCTCGTCTCCACATGGTCTCTCGTCTCCTGGCAGCCTAGCCTGGGACTTACTCTCAGGGCATGGATGGGTTCCAAGAGAGCTGGGAAGTGCACATGGCTTCTGGAGGCCCAGGCTTGAAACCAGCATAAGATCATTTCCACTAAAGTCTACTGGCCAAAGCAAGTCATGAGGCCAGCTCTGATTTAAGCGGTGAAAAAAAAAAAAAAAAAAGACTCCATTTCTTCATGGAAGAAGCTGTAAAAATGTGGATACTAGAAGGATTGAGAATTGGGACCCTTTTTTATAATGAATCTATCACAGGAAGACTGGGGAATTTAGTTCCTAGTTAGGTGGTCATGTGTCCAGCCAAAACTTGATGGTTCTATTTATGAAGGGAAGAAAGAGAGAATGGGTATTGGGGATAATTTATAGACTCGGCCTCAGAAAGAATTGTAGTTCCCTATTCATCTTCCTTAAATGGAAGCTACACTCTCAATCTCTTGCTATCAATAAGAATATTACCATTCTGACAAAATTTCTGTTCTTAACTAGTGCACACATTTTTTATTTCCCTGGACTCTGTTGACCTAGCAACTTGCTTCTTGACCTCTTAACCCATAAAACAAATCAAGGAGCTTGCAAACATTATGGAGTTTAATACATATAATCTTTATGTTATTTTGCAGTGCCCAGGAAGCAGTATTTTTTATCTAAACCTATTTTTTACTCTATTTTATTCAACTATTTAAAAAAACCCCAAACAAGAACATTACCTTTCATCCAAAGTCCAACAGCTCAAATCTGGATTGACAAGTACATCCTGGCATTTTATTACACACCACTAAGAACACACAAGAATTTTGGGATTCGTTAATAGGGACAGATGTTTTACATTTACGTAAAAATGCATAATCACGCTTGAATTTAAAATCATTTCCCCATTATTGTTTAAAGCGAATGGGGTCTCCTGGGGATTCATAACAGCTTCTGGAGTTTCTCATCATAGGTTTTGATTAACTGTCCACAAGCTGCTTTGATTTTTAAGTTGTGGTAGCTGGGACATGTTTGGTGAACATAAAGTCATGAGCTGTCAGTCTAAAGGACAAAGACGAAAACTGTCCAGTTTCATGGTAGTGGCCATCTTCATTTATTTGTTCACCAGCAGTTTCGAGTGGGAGACTGAACAATGAAGAATGTTATCATCTTACTTGTAGACAAGCTCAGCAGAGGGAGGCTGTACCAGCCAGCGAGCATGACCTCTCTCTGCCCCTTTGTACTGTTCTTGCACTACAGATTAAGTAGAAGAATCTGGTGGGGTGCTTCTCGGTGGCACCAACTGTAAAGCATCTGTTACCTTGCTGTTGCATAGCCTGACAGAATTTCTCAGGAGGTCTAAATTTCCTGCAAAGCAGGACGTGATTGTCATCCTGAACTGTGACCTCCCGTCCAATTTTTAAAAAGATGGATGAGACTGCAATGTTGTGCGGGAGGAGGGGGTGATAGGAGGGTGGGATTACGAATCACGCCAGCCCCAAAGGATGCCAAGGTGATTGGGTAAGGCTTTTTTTTCTGTAACCGGAACTGAAAGCCCTGATACCTGGAGATCCGGAACAGCTGGGGTTGCCCCCAACTTTGACTATGTGGATTTATAAACAGGTAAGAGAGAGATGATCACGTTATTTCCTCCACTGTCCTGTGGGGCTCTGATACATTAAAAGATTTTAAAATTTAGGAATTTCCCTTTTAAAAAATCCACCCGGGGTGCCTGGGTGGCTCAGTCCTTTAAGCGTCTGACTCTAGGTTTTGGCTCAGGTCATGATCTCATGGTTCGTGGGATCGAGCCCCACGTTGGGCTCTTTGCTGACAGTGTGGAGCCTGCTTGGGATCTTCTCTCTCTCCCTCCCTCTCTTTGCCCCTTCCCCGCTCGTAAATGCTCTCTCAACATAAATAAATACTTAAAAAAAAATCCTCTCAAAAAGTGTATTATGCATAAGACTATTTCAGAGAAAGGCATACGTACCTTAAGTCATGTTTGAAGATGTAAAGGAAGTCTGCAGTTGGTTTAAATCACTCACATGCTTCCGCACCAGGGAGTGAGTGGAGATGGTTGGGTGTGAGAGCCATAGAGAGTGGTGAAGATTCTTCAGACTGTCGAGTGTGCATCTCTTCTAAAAGGACCACTTTATATCAGGGAAAACACGGCTCCCCAAGCCCAACATTTCCATGGGCTAAACTGGCCCTGTGTAATGCCTGAGATCTGCCGCTGAAATTTAGCACGAGCACAAAAGCTCGAATGACCAACAGCCCTGGTTTGCCCTTGACTGCGGGGGTTCCAAGACATGGGACTTTCTGTTTTAAAACAGGGCAAGTCTGGCAAAACTGGGGTAAGTTCTTTACCCCAACCCACATTACCAGTGCACATGGTGGAATGTGAGAGAGAAAGGTATGTAGGGGAGGGGCCATGCTCCAGGCGCAAGGAACCAGTCAGCGCCCCAGGGGTGTCTGGGTGTAGGGAAATGCACGTCTACTAGGGCAGGTCCTCAGAGGCCAGGCTCCCCTGAGTCCCTGAATGTGTCAATTCTAAGAGATACCAGATGTGATGTAACTTACAGAATTATGGTCCAGAATATAGTTATGCTATATTCTGCTCTGGATCTCCTCTGAGGATAGCTGCAGGACTCCTTTAGGACACGAGGTGCGCCCCTATGGCATGAGAGATTCCACCCCACGTACCAGAGAGCCTCGTACAGAAGGGATATCTTGATGGTGTTATAAAGTTACCTTGAAATAAAATGCATAGGTAGGTCAGGATCCTCTGGTAGGGCTTTTTGTACAACTGTTGTCAATATCGACTATGGACATACCTCTTTTTAACACACAACTTATTATAGAGACATTTAAAAATTGCCATGTATGGATAAAGAAGATATGGTGTATACACACACATACACACACACACACACACACACACACACACACACACACACACTGGAATATTACTCGGCCATCAAAAAGACTGGAATCTTGCCATTTGCAATGATATGGATGGAGCTAGAGTATAATGCTAAGTGAAATCAGTCAGAGAAAAACAAATACCATATGGTTTCATTCGTTAGGTGGAATTTAAGAAACAAAATGGATAAATATAAGAGGAGGAAGAAAAAAAAGAGAGGGAAGCAAACCATAAGAGACTCTAAATGACAGAGAACAAACTGAGGGTCGCTGGAGGGAGGTGGGTGGGAGGATGTGCTAAATGGGTGACGGGCATTAAGGACGGCACTTGTTGGGTTGAGCACTGGGTGCCGTATGTAAGTGATGAATCACCAAATTCTGCTCCTGAAACCAATATTACACACAATATGTTAACTAACTACAATTTTAAATAAAAACTTGAAACAAAAGAAAGAAAAAATACAAATTGCTGTGGAATTTGTTAGGAATAATTAATGGCCCCTTTTACTGCAGTATTGAAATGCAGAGATGTTCAGGGGTCTTCCAAGTGATAGGTTTCCATAGTTGGGTCACGTCTAAGATTAGAAGTGCTGTTTGGTCTCCCATGTAATACCAGGTCCATATTTTCTTCAAATTTTTTCCAATTGTTGAAGATGGCAAAACCCCCACCACCTAGAAATTGTATGGCACCTCGACTCTAAGACTGAATTACGATAATTTGTTTCTGTAGTATGATCTGAGTTTGCAGAAAGGTGCATGTGGTCTTGTATATAGCAAGGCTCTGGTATCACATGCTTGGGTGGGAATCTCACTTTGGTATCTTGTTCATTGCGTATGAACAAGGGCCACTGTCTTAGACCACTCGAGCTACTGTAAGAAAACACCACAGACTAGGTGTCTTATAAACAACAGAAATTTACTTCTCACCATCCTGGAGAATGGAAGCCCAAGATCCAGGTGCCAGCATGAGTGGGTTCCAACAAAGGTCCTCTTCCTGGTTGCAGACTGCTGACTTCTCACTGTGTCTCCACATGATGGAAAGGAGTCAGGGAGCCCTCTGGGGTCTCTTTTATAAGAGCACTAATCCCAGTATTGAGGGCTCTGCTCTTATAACCTCATCACTTCCCAAAGGCCTCACCTCCTAATACCACCACCTTGGGATTCAGGTTTCAACATATGAATTATGGCAGAGGAGGGGGAGACACAAATGTTTAGACCATGGCAGCCTACACCCTGAGGGACTATGCTAAGGTCTTATTATTAGGTAATTTACGGCCTGGTGCACAGTATATTCTGAGTAAATATTTCCTTTCTTCCTAATTCCCAAACCAGTATTGTAGGATGAACTTCTAGGTTGACTCTCTAATCTTAGAATAAGAAGAAAAGATTGACTACTTCTGCACCTGGTGCATTCAATGGATTCTTGTAAAAGAGATGAAGACTGTTCAATTTATTTGTAGTTTTATGGCAAATTAAGGCCACAACCTTCTGAAATACTTAAGATCAATAAGTATCATTTCAAACTACTTTCTCAATGACCAGAAGTCCTGGCTCGCAAGGATCTGCCAACATTTTATTTGACAAATCTGTGAAATACTACAACTAGCAATCGCTGGCATGGAAAGTTAAAGATTAAGGTTCAAAATGACACTTGAATTTTAGAAATGCTTTTCCCATGATTATTAGTGAAACGACTTAGTTTTCCGAGTGCTAAACTACTCTTAAATCTTACTTTGCAAACATTTTAAGAAACACTGGAATTGTATTGCCTGCTGTGGTTATAGATTTCCAGTAAAATTACTACGTTATCTGGAGTCTAGACTTAACAGGCTCAGCTAAGGATTTGTTGTTCTCTCTGGAGTTTCTCTTGCTTTCACATGTTGAGGCGAGGGTACATTTGTTTGTCATTAAGTATTTAGAGTTCATAAACACAGGGAAAAAAATTTTAGAGATTTCCTATCAAATTGACATAAAATCTAAAGATGGCTCATGGGAAAGCAAACACAGATTTGTGACAGGAATTCCTACTAGAACTGTTATCGTCTCTGGCTCCCAAATAACACATATTTTTAAATGATCTGAAGTACAACCAGATAGGAGATGTACATGTAATATATGGGACACATCATTTAAAAAATGTCCAATGGAGTTGACATTTTAAAAGAAGAAAAGCAAAGTGAATTTAGAGATTTTCAATAAAAGTCAGTTGTAATATCGCAAGTCTAGTTTAATCAGTCAAAAGCAAAATAAAAATCAGTTTAATAAGAGTGCATATTTACAGGGCTAAGTGCTTTTAAGATTGACTTTTTAAATCTAAAGTATTAAAGTAAATATAAAAACCTTTGGTGAGAAAATCTGTAGATAAAAACACATTATGAGTAATTTCCTAAAAATTAGTCTTGTATTATATTAATTAAATTAATTTTATTTTAGGGGCACCTGGGTGGCTCAGTTGGTTAAGCATCCAACTATTGATTTTGGCTCAGGTCATGATGTCACGGGTTTGAGTGATCGAGTCCGGAGTCAGGCTCCTCACTGACAAAGCCTGCTTGGGATTCTCTCCTTCCTGCTCTCCCCTTTCCTGCTTGAGTGTGTGCACTCTCTCTCTCAAAACCAACAACAGCAAAAACCCCCCACAAAACTAAAAAAAAATTAATTTTATTTTAAAGAAAGAGATGTTACAATAAAAAAGAATGAAATCTTGCCATTTGCAACTACGTGGATAGAACTTAGTCAGAGAAAGACAAATATCATATGACTTCACTCATATGACGACTTTAAGACATAAAATAGATGAACATAAGGGAAGGGAAGCAAAAATAATATAAAAACAGGGAGGAGGACAAAACATAAGAGACTCATAATTATGGGGAACAAACTGAGGGTTACTGGAGGGGGTGTGGGAGGGGGGATGGGATAAATGCGGAAGAGGCATTAAGGAATCTACTCCTGAAATCATTGTTGCACTGTAGGCTAACTTGGATGTAAATTAAAAAAAAAATAAATTAAAATTAAAAAAAAAAAAAGAAAGAAAAGAAAGAGATGTTAAACACACAGTTATCTGACTCCCACCCCACCCCCACCCCTGTCTGTTTTGGTCTATATATCAGGGACTGGCAAACTACAACTTATGGGCCAAATTTGGCTACTGATTATTTTGATAAACAAAGCTTTATTGGAATACAGCTATGCCCATTCACACATATGGTCTGTAGGAAAATGTTTTCAAATAAAGTGAGTGGTAAAATCATTATTAGAACGACAAAAAATACCCTATGTACTCTGGTTTAAAACTTACCTTTTCGATGTTTAAACAATATTTTCTTTAGGATTTCTTTTTAACCACAAAAACCTGCATCTTTTGAATCAGATATTTAAATCTGTTCCAAATAAAGATTTTAAATCTGAATCAGAAATATTTAAGAGGTGAATGACTTCTATTTGTAAATCCCACTATTTAGCAGTAAAGATGTTCCTCAAATGAGACCAAGCTTTATGGTGGGCTTCTAACTGTGATTAGTGAGAGCAGGACTTTCCAATATGCCTTGTAACACAGAGAACCCTGAATTTCAGTCAGCAGGTCAGTATGTTCTTTTTTTTCAAAATCTTTTATTTATTTTTAAAATTTTATTTATTTATTTTTAAATTTTATTTATTTTCTTGAGAGAGAGGGCCCAAGTGAGTGAGGGGCAGAGAGAGAGAGAGAGAGAAAGGGAGAGAGAATCCTATGAGGGGCAGAGAGAGAGAGAGAGAGAGAGAGAGAGAGAGAAGTGGGTCTCATCCCAAGTGGGGCTTGTGCTCATTGAACATGGGGCACGGGCTCACCCAGTGCAGAGCTCGGACTCACAAACTGTGAGATCATGACCTGAGCCAAAGTCAGATGCTTAACCGACTGAGCCACCCAGGCGCCCCATCGGTATGTTTTTCAAACTGCACCACACACAAGTTTCTTCTGCCTCTATAGCTGCATACCTAAAATAGTCTGAAGGTCAAAGCGAGACAGACATACCCTTGTCACAAATGTATTGACCATGAATGATACAGTTGAGTTTATTTCTTCCACTAAAATTATGGGAGAAAACAAAACATACCTAAAATAGTCTGAAGGTTAAAGCCAGATATACATACCCTTGTCAGTGAATGCGTTGACCATGACTGACACAGTTTACTTCTCCCACCATAACTATAGAGAAAAAACAAAACCCAAACTCAAGGGTAATCACGACAACAATCTTCAGAGGAAAAAGGGAGAGAAATAAATTCAACAGTGGTTAAACACAATGATCAGTCTGACTTGACTTCCACTAGAAGGCTGTTTTTTTTTTAATTTTTTTTTAACGTTTATTAATTTTGAGACAGAGAGAGACAGAGCATGAACAGGGGAGGGGCAGAGAGAGAGGGAGACACAGAATCAGAAGCAGGCTCCAGGCTCTGAGCCATCAGCCCAGAGCCGGATGCGGGGCTCGAACTCACGGACCGTGAGATCAGTGACCTGAGCTGAAGTCGGACGCTTAACCGACTGTGCCACCCAGGCGCCCCTAGAAGGCTGTTTTTGGAGTCCCGTATTTTAATTGTCAAGTAAAGAAGGTTGTAACAGAAAGGAGGTCTACGACAAAGTAATGTGTGGCCAATATGTAAAGTGACAGTGACCTGAAACAACCATAAAATCATCAGGTTATTGACAGCTGGAGAAATTCCACATGGTAAGCAACTTAGCTACAAAGAAATATTACAGGTCTGAGATGAAAAATACACTTGAATCTGTAATTGAATTAGACAAGCCTCGCTGCTCGTAGGGCTATGCTGGTCACCAGGATACAAAGCAAACGCTGGGTTACCAGAAGTGCATTTATCAGCCACAGTGATTTATTGAGTGCTTTAATAATACAAGTGTACATCAACTGATCCACAGTCAAAAGTGGCAGGTCCCTAAGAAATTTACAAGCACTTTAAGTAAATCAAAATACATATTATTTTGTTCAATCCAACAGTCTTCTGTGTGGGAGACAGAAGGCTAGTGATAAACAGAGTCTCAGTAATGCACAGTGATTCTGATTGAAGCTTTTGTACAAAAAACTTGTTCCCAGTAGCATGCACCCACCAATAAAGACTTCAGTACAAAAAATTAATCCTAAGCACTACATTTAAGTAGAAATGAGATATAATTCTGAATTTGTGTTTTCCCAAAGATCACATAAAAGGAAAAAAACCAAAATAAAACAAACACCAACAAAAAACAAAACCACACAGTAATACGAAGCTTTGTAAGAAAGCTCTTACTATTACAGATCCGACATTGTTTGCACTGAAAACAAAAGTTCCCATCCATGTTGAGGTGGGAAAAAAAAAACCCCAAATCTTTCAAGTTAATAGAAATCAAAAAAAGGGAATAAATTGAGAAGGCAGGGGTGGAGGGAAGAGAGAGGGAAGAGGAGGAAGAGGAGGAAGAGGAGGAAGGGACAAGGGACGGGGGATGGATGACACATCATCAGAAAAAGGTTCAAAATGTAATAAAAATAAGAAGATCAGAACCGAGGTCCGGAGGGGTGGGTAGGGCTATTGATGCACTTGGTGAATGTGCTTGCACAGGTCCGGCGGGGGCAGCAGCCAGCAGGCCCCTATGTGGCATACCGCTTGGTCCACTGTCTGGCCATCCGGTCGTGCTCTGCTCTGTTGGTCATGTACTGTGTGGCGATGCTGCCCACCAGAGGGTCAGCTGGAAGGGAAGCAGAGCCGGGAGTCAGTAAACAGCAGCAGCACCTCCTCTTTCAGAGCTGGGGAAAAGGAGTGTCTGGAAAGCTAGCCCTCGTTCAAGGAGCAGACGGGGAGGTGGTGGAAAGCGGCTCTCTACCCTGGAACGTTGCTTTAGCAAGACCTGTAAATGCCCTGCCAGAGATAGATCACATCTCACACCAGTTGCCCAAAGAGTCGTCTGCTTGTGCCTTTACTGATGGCTCCTGTCATGTTTCCTGACAGGTCTCATTCTCTCTCCCTGTGCCCACCGCACGTCTCCCATCCTCCTCCCCTCGTTTTCAGATAGACTCTTCACTGAGAACTCTTCGGGAAGTGGTTGCGATGGCCTGGCTAAGTCCTCCACCCGGAGGCTTAGCCCCCCCGGTGGCCTACACTGAGGGAACCTTCAAGAGCCTCAGCCAAACACAATCAAGCAGCAGCCCCGAGTGAGACCCACTGACACAGGGGAAGCTGATCTACCTCTCCCTCCAAACTGGGGAATGTCAAAATCCATATAGCTCTTTATTACAAAAATACTGGTAGATATTAAATAATAGCTAATACTCAAATACACCACGTCCTAACACAAACATACTAATTCCAAAAAACTCGGAGGAGCTGACACACCAGGAAAGTGAAACACAGGAGGGTAAGTCACTTGCTCCAGACGGAGTAAGTGGAGGTGCCAAGCTCTGGGCCCGGAGCCCCCACACTTCACTACACACTGCTCGGGAGCCTGCTCTCCACCCAGACAGGACCCCCAAAAATCAGAGCAATTAAAAAAAAGTAATTTAGGTTTCTGGGGACCCCAGAATGCACCCCCTTTTCCTCCATTCTCGTCTGATTTTTATTTCCTCTACTTTTGGTGTTGAGAATTTGGGTGTATTAGAGCAAGTAGATAAGAAAGAACCAAAAGGGAACAGGAGAAAAATTAGCAAACACTATGTTAAAGACAAGAAAAGAGTAAGGAAGTGTGCCCATGCTCTAACACAACTGATAACTGGGGAAGATTCTGAGACTCTAGCCTAGTAAGACATTCATGGTTATAGCTTCTTAATATTAGAGGTCCAAGAGAAACACCACCTTTTAATGATCTGGTTAGGGTGCTGCTGCTGAAGCTTTTGAAAACCTTCTCGACAAGACACTGCTTACAACCTTGCTTATGTTTTCTTGGATTTGCGCTCAGCTTGTTACGATTATTCTAGGCAGAGGCCAGTGTCTTATGCTCACTTATATCACAAACAAATTCATAGACTACCCACTATTTGGGTTTGTTCAGAACTTCTGCCTCTCTTCACTTGCCCAAATCCTATAACTGAAACCACTGCCTAAACCAACCAGGTTCAAGAAGATGAAAACTAGGAATACCAAATGCTTGGAAACTGGCTAAGATACTGTAAAAAAAAATGCAGTCTTGCAGTTCAGATTAAGTAATGACTTTAGAGTCTAAAGGGACGAAGAGAAGTCTGAGTCACACAAAAAAAATCATCTTGCTCTAATTTCTCAGTCTAGAATGCAAAACCTTAGTGAAAACATAGGTATTCTTAAGAGCTGAGATCTACGTCACTGAAGACAGGTGTTTAATTGAACAGAATGTCCATTAGTGAAATGCACTAAAGACCCATCTGTGCTTCCTAACTCAATGGTCACGGTAAAGGACAGGTTTAATGTCAGAATGACCAGTGATGTTAATGTTCTGCCTCAAATCATATCCTCACAGTGTGGGCATACGGGAACAAGATAGGTCTGTCACTGCAGCTCAAAGGAAGAAGAAGGGGACAGATGAAGGATAGGGAACAGGAAGCTGTGGGAGGGAAAGGTTTTATATCAAGTGTTAATACTATTTTAGTAGGGGAAGAAAGGAAAATCTCATAAGGCGGAGAACTGGTAAAATTAACATGCATTGTGCAAAATTTCTTTGTATGCTTAAACAATTTAACATTACATTTCTTTCAGAGATCCTTTTACCTTTTCAAGTCTGATTTTAAAAAGGCTATTTTTTCATATTTACATGCTAACTGAAAAAGCAATAATTAATAATAAAAACCACCTCCAACAATACATATGACAGAAAGTTGTAAGTGAAGACCATCTCCAAATTTACTCAGAAAGAAGTATTGTTAACATTCATAGATCTTCCTGAACTTCTTCTCTAAACACACAATTAAAAAAAGATTAATGTAGAGAATGCTTTTATCATCTTAAAAAATCATGATATGGTAAATAAGTTTTTATGTCAATAATCACAAATTGATTTCATCATTTTTAACATTTACCTGAATAACCAACTTCTGGTCTAGAGACATTTGGGCTCTTTTCAATTTTTGCTTTTATAAACAATGCTGTGAGGAACATTACTGTGCATACACTTTCACAAATTTATGCAAATCTGAAATTTGTTTAATGTACAAATGAAGGAATAACATAAAGGTATAAAATGAGGGAATTTAAACATCGAGTGTTGTTAACCACGTAGTTCTCAATGTTAAAATGTTTTTGGTGAATAGAAGAAAATTAAGATTGTAGGTTAGTGAGTCAAAACTATGCAATATATAAGCAGCAAATGACTATCACAGAGAATTTAATGGAATGAGACCCACTCTTTGTAGTGTATTTATAATTACGATCCTAAGTAAAAACAAATCTCCTTACATAGGTTTCATATTTCATGGATATAGATATGTCAGGGACGTAATAACAGTTTCCAAACATGCATTACTTGTGTCTCTAACAATTTCTTTCTAAAAAAGAAGAAAAATTCCCATCACTTTAGGTTTCTACATTGTTACTACTTTCCCAAATCTTCATCCGTCTTTGATATTATCCTCTATTGGTCTTCCTCCTCTTACTAATGAAGATCCACAAAATTTATCAGTGGATAAGTAAATTAAAGTTTAAGTCTTCTACACTTTTTGCCTTGTTCACAGCAAAATTTTGAATTTTTGAGAAGAGGAGCATGTTTATGCTTACAGCACAGGGCTGGATGATTTTAAGCACTTAATTCTCCCAAATACCATTGATGCATCTATTAAAGGTTCCCTGAGGCCGAGGAACAGGATTTACAGCGTGGGGTCAATGGAAAATAATGGGGGTGAGAGTTGGTTTATAATGCTCTTCATTAACTAGACCTCTAAACCACATCATCTCGTCTGTTTAATAAAAATGCCATCACTTTTGTTGACACAATACTAGCTATGAAATACTAGCCTGAATGAAAGTGCAAGACTGAAAGACCATTGATTGGCAAGGGGCAGTACAACTTCCTCTTCTCCCAGCTCTACCTCCTGGTCTCACCTCTGCCTCCCAACTCAGTTTCGGGCGCAAAGAGAAGCTATTCACTAAATGCTTGTTGACTGAACAGCCATCATGATTATTTACAAGTGAGTGAAAGTGAGTGAAAGGTGATCATATTGAGTACTCTGCCCCCTCTCCCATTTTTTTGAGATCTGTGATCTGTGCACCTTTGATTCTGGATGGTGAAGTCTCAGACAACTCCTGCAACTTCATCGCCCAGCTGGCCTCTCTCTCTTGGCTGGGGCTACACTGGGTACCCTGGAAGCCAAATGGGTTAAAGCTTATCCAGAAAGGGAGGGGAGGGAGACAAGAAGCAAGACTAAAGGAGATAAAGAAGCAGCTGTATGGTAAGAGGGGACTGGAAAAGACAGGCAGACTACTAAACTGCTGAATGATTCTATTTGCAAAGTCAAAGAACATTCTATCTTGGTTGGTAGGCGATACGGGAAAAATTACATGGAAAAAAATTTTGATTCCCTTTTCTTAAGAAAACAAATATGTTCTTAAAAAACACAAACAAAAGTAGTACAGAATATAGGAAAAAGGCATGGGCTTTGGATACAGACTGCTTGGGTTTATATATCAGTTCCACCAAAAACCGAGTCACCTTGGGCGAATTACTTAACTTCTCTGTGCCTCAGTTTCCTCAACTACAAAATGGAGACAATAACAGTAACGACTCCATAGACTGTTATAAGAATTAAATGAATTAATTCTTGTAATGCACATACAAAATTGCTATTACTTTCAAAATAAAGACTGGCAACTAAGTGTTCTTGTGCATCTTTTAAAATATAAATCTGTTGGGGTGCCTGGGCGGCTCAGTTGGCTAAGCATTGGACTCTTGATTTCTGCTCAGGTCATGATCTCATGGTTGTGGGATCAAGTCCCACGTTGGGCTCTGTGCTGAGTGTGGAGCCTGCTTGGAATTCTCTCTCTCCCTCTATGCTCTTCCCCCATACTCTCTCTCTCTCTCGCTCTTTCTCTCTCTCTCAAAATAAAATAAAAATAAATTTTAAAATCTAAATCTGATTGTCTTCGTGAAGACATTCTCTTCAGATAAAATCTAAAAGTCCTTAGTAGGGCTCCCAAGATCTTTGATCTAGACCTAGTCTTTCTAGCCTCCTCTGCTCATGCTTGAAGCCAGAAAAAACAGCTTGCAGCTTCTTCAATAAGCCCTGCTCTTCCGTAAGTCTGAACTTTTGCTTCTGCCATCTCCTTTGCCTAGAAAGCTTCTCTTCATTCTCAACATTTAGCTCAAGCATAGCATCCTTGGGGATGTCTTCTAGGAGCTTTCTTGCAGTCTTAGTCGTCCCATTTCTGTTTTGAGTGTTCCCATCCCTATTACTGCACGGAGAATACTGTCTTTTAGTTGGCTGTTTACTAATCTGTATTCCCCCCTGGACTAGAACCTATGCATTCATTCGACAAATATTTATTGAGTCCCTACTCTGTACTGGGTACTGGAGAACTAGAGCTAAACAAAATCCTGCCTCATGGGGCTCTGCCTGTCACTCCGCTTCCCTCTTGCTAAGTCTGTTTACTGAGTGAATATAAGTATGGACAGAAACACATGAGACAATAAGTAAGAAGCACACACAAAATAGCAACCATATCACTCCATATGGCAGGTATCCCTGTGTGGTAGTACCATCATAAGTTGGTTCATCACAGACGTTTCTTCTCTAGATGTGAATTATCGGCAAGTCAGAGAAGGGGACCTGATGGTGACTGTGACAGCTTTCTTTCACTTTTCTGTTTTTTTTAACTTAATTATTTTATTATTGAAATCTGTGCTTTGCACTTCGCCATTTCTTCGATTCTTCAAGGTTATAAACGACTGCCTTGCCAGCCGTTTCATAATACCTGTGATAACATGATTCTTTTAGCTCCCATCAAGTCACTGGAGGCTTTCTGTATGTCTGCCTTGAAATGATGTCAAGTAGCTCATTTTTGTGTCTTTCATGGAATCTTTCTTCTGTGGTTCGGTCTAACCTAGTTTTATTTAAGTCTTATATAAAATGAATAAGTAATAGATTCTCATTATAATAAACTCAAGTAACAAAGAAGTACGTATGATATCAAAAACATTACCTTCTTCCTTCTATTTCCTCCATCCCTATACTCCTTCCATCTCAAGGTAACCACTGTTAACGGTTCGAAACTCATCCCTCCATACTTTTTTAAATTTATGTTTACATCAAATGGGAATCACATAAAAACATTCTGCAACTTGCATTTTCCTCTGTAACAATACACTGTGCTTGCATTTATATGGCAGTATGAATACACCTAGCTCATTACTTCTAATAATTGTAGGGCATTCCTTCATGGTTCTTCAGCATTCAATTCTCCGTTCCTCTACAGATGCACACTTAAATTTGATCTGATGTTTTGTTATAACAACGAGTATTACAGTTTTGTATAAATCTCTGAGCACATGGCTGGAAGTACTTCTGGAGGGGAGATTCCTGTTAAGTAACAGTGCTGGACAAGAGAGTACACATCTCAAACTTTTGGGGAATACTGCTGAGAACTGCCTTCACTACAAGGAATTTACCTAGTTTCTAGGCATTCTCAGCAACACTGCATTACCTATCTTTGTAATTTTTTTTTGTTAAGCTAACAAAGCCTGTTATTGTTGTAACGGCCTTTAACTTGATTCCTAAGGTTTCACATTTGCTCAGTTTTGTTCACTATTTATATTTCTTTCTCTGTGAGTTGTTTGCCTTTGTCCATTTTTTCTTACCAATATGAAGGAGCACTTTACGCATTACAAATATCAGGCATGCACTGAAGTTTAGCTTGGGTCTCAGTATTTAGCCAAAATCTGCATCAGTGTTTGGAAGACCGAACAGACAGATGCCTCCTTTGACGCCATTTCTAGCTTTACCGAACTTGCGGAGCTCACAGATCATGTCAGTTACCATCATCTTTAATAAGCACAACACCCTCATTCGTACTCAATGCTACTATGCGAACGGTGGCTTTAAAAGTATTGGTAAGCGATACGAGGGTCACTTTGGACGGAAAATCTCTTTCAGCCAAAGACAAACGCTGTGACACGCAGGGGAGTAATTTGGACCTGCCTCCTGATATTCAAACAAATGTTCCGAGTGAGATAGAAGAGCAGCTACCACATGTGAAGAGGCTGCTGGAACAAAACGGTTGGTAACACTGTCTGCTGTTAAACACCGGCACTGACAGGAAAGGACTTGGGAAAGACCAGCGGCTGCTGGCAGGGAAGGCAGCACATCCAGTGACTGTGGGAAGCAGCAAGCATGCAGAAATATGAGAAATTAAAATGCGAGGGGAAAAAACCTTATGTTTGCTTCGTCAATATTCGGAAAGTGATTTCTTTCAGCACCGCACAGAGCTTCTGCTCACGGGAGCACTTCAAAGACCCTGTGCCCCCACCATCAGCCAGATCCTCAGGGTCTGGGCGTTGAGAAGGCCAGTCTTTACCTTTCTGTAACTATTAGAGGAAAAGGAAGCTTACCGACCTCAGAGCAAAATCTACCAGTAACCTACACTGGCATAAATAACCTCTCCTCCCAATTCATGCTTTTCATTAAATGAAAACATCTATTTAAGTATTGCAAATATGCACAGGAGCCATCTAGTAGTTGGCAGTGCTGAGAAATTACATTGGTACATCATAATGACAAACTTTAAAAACATACTGAATTTTTAATAATGAAATTATAATATTACTTAAATTCTTAAAATTTCATATTTACTGCTGTATCTCAGAGGATCATTTTACGATGGGAATATTCAGCCTTGCCTTAGGCTGTTCATTGATTTTAACACTGGCTTTTCAGTATTCAGCCAAAATAAATTCAGTGCACCTCTAACAATAACACTATTTATCTATTATGTGTGGAGAAAATATTTTCTCTCAGTGTATCATTTGCCATTTCACCTAATTTATGATGCCCCGTGCCATACATAAGTTTAAAATTTTTAATAAGTCTATTTTTCCTTAATATTTTCCAGTTTCATGTCATGCTTATTTATAAAGGCCCCCTTCGTTCACTCCAGTATTTTAGAAATATCCCCCTCTATTTACATATAGTAACTTTTATGTGCAACGCTAGCTTTATCATTCCTAAGATTCCTATACATATCTGGATTTGATTCTGTACTTGATGTTCTTTCAATAGATTAATTTGTCTTTTGATTTATTTGTTCATCCTGCTTTTCTCACTATAGTTTTATAGTGTGTTTTGATATCTGGTAGGGTAAGTTCTTACCCTTTCCCATTTTTTTTCTTCACTAAAATTTTACTTAAAGAACCCTAATCTTGATGAGGTTAAGACTCGGAGCATTTAAAGCAATTTCACCCACGGGTATAGGAATCTTCTGTTTCTTTTGAAGAATGTTATCAAGATTTAGGAATATCTGAGATATTCCTCTGGATCTGCTAATTAAATCAAGTGAGTAGGACAGAGTTAAGGTTTTTGTATTTTGGAATGTGGGGAAACAAGACTACTAATTATAGGCCTAGCCCAAACCAGAAAGATGGTTAAATACCCTGAGAAGATACATTTGATTTAAACCAAATGGTGAATATTATCCCTAACATAAACTAGATTTAAATTTGAGAATGCTAAATAGAACTGCATACAAGTCTAGCAAGATACGCTGTTACTTCCGAATTAATAACCAGTGATGGTAAAAGGTACTGAGTATCTCAAATTCTAAAGAAACCATGAGTACCTTCCATAAGACTTATTAAGAGAAGATGAGCTGGCTTGGACAGCCCCAGTCCCGTCATAAAATACGGGGAAGGAGAGAAAGAAGTTTTGTGGGAGTATGGAGCTATTATCTTGGGAGTGTGGAACTTCCCTGTCTCCCTTCTCCCACCACCACAAAAATGGGGAGAGGATGACTTTTCCCTCTCAAAGCCAGGTGAAGAGGGTACCAAGAGACCCAACAGTAAAGACTGGGGTGCCTGTAAGAAGCAGACTGGAGTGTGATCCCCGGCCCGAGATTTGCCCCTTGACTGAGTAGCGAGAGGGGACACCAAGGAAATGGTCTGTACTGTCTCTGCTAGCTCATGAGTGTCCTATCAAGAAGGCAGCTCCCCAAAAGAGGGGACCATAGTAGCTAAGAGGCTCTTAGGAGAATGCTATGAGAGGGGCAGTGGTATTCTGGAACCAGCTTGCCAGCCAATTTTTAAATTTTTAGGAATTTTAAACACCACCATTATTAAAAAATAGCATTACAATTAAATAAATTATTTACAAACAAGGGGAATCCTTAAAGCTCATCATTTCTTAATTATTTTACTGCTATGATTACTATCCTCATAAAATTTTTTTTTATGCCTACTCTATCTGTATGGTGGAAAAAAACAATGTGCTGCCATGCATCGTGCCCCAATTATGCATCCAATAAGGTCATGCATGTAGCCTGAATTGGCAAATGCTACAAAATTAGGACTTGGTTTATTGTTTTATTGATTGTCTGGAGCTAAGAAAGCCATGGAAAAAATGCAAATAATACAGATTAAACCTAAAAGTGTAGTATGTCTAGAGTCCTTACATTGTCAAAAGCATAAAAACTGGAGGATATATTCTTCCAGCATTGAACCTATTATCTCAATTCAGCAAAGGAGTTGCTCATGACACTAATAAGTGAAATTCCAAAATCCTTCTTTATTTCACTTTGGTCTTAGTTTTTTTTTAAATTTTTTTAATGTTTATTTATTTTTGAGAGAGACAGAGTGTGAGTAGGGGAGGAACAGAGATAGAGGGAGACCCAGAATCCGAAACAGGCTCCAGGCTCTGAGCTGTCAGCACAGAGCCCGACGCAGGGCTCGAACCCACGAACCATGAGATCATAACCTGAGCTGAAGTCGGATGCCTAACCGACTGAGCCACCTAGGCATCCCACTTTGTCTTAGTTCTTAAATGAAAATATCATCCGTTCATGTTAGAATTCCACTCATTTGTCAGCTGCAACCACAGGATGGAAAAAAATCACTGACTCACTGCTGGGAGAGTCTACTGACTACATGGAATTTACATTAATGAGTATTGTATATTTCATTACTTGTAAGTTGTGTACTACACATTCTTTACATCAGTAAAATATGTAATAAACTTATGTACACCACCCCACTCCCACCCCTAGCCCGTTGTTAAATATTTACCAGGACACCACAGGAGAAGGGGTTAGTAAGAGGCTGAGCCAGGGCTGGGTCTTCCACATCAGGGAATCGGGCAGTGAGCTCTCCCAACTACCCATGACAGGCAGCATTTTGACACCTGTCACCTGTCACCTAGAAGGCATGGATGGCAAGATGGTGCTTGCCAAGAAGCAGTGAAGATAATAACCACAGGAAATTAGGTAAAGGGACACCGTCTTCATTCATTACCTAGCCTCCATATGCTTAGGAGTTAGGCCTTGAAAAGGGAGGAGAAGGTGGTATCTGAGAGGCAGACCATGTTCCATCCACCCTGATGGGAGTGGAGGAAGAAATTAGATTTAAATCAGGTATGAGGTGGGAGTTTAAAAGTGGACCAGACTGGCTAACTGAAAGTGACCTGGATGATATGAGATCTGCTAAATATTATTAAGGAATAGAAAAGCAAGATCAACAAAATAAGGCCTAAGGCAGTGATGGGAGAAAATTAAAACCATTCCATATTAACGCCCACTGAACTGAGACTGCTCAATAAACACAAAATACACTGGCTCTGATCTAAAGTACACGGTTGATAAAATATTTTTAAAAATTTAAAAGCTCATCCTATAAGTCTAACACTGTAGTGCTATGTACATTAAATCAATGTGTTTGGAAATATAAAGTGTTCTGTTAGAATAGACTCATCTAAAGAACAGCACAGATGGTGCATTCCTACTGAGAAGCTATTGGATTACAATGCCAGGCTTAGTTAAGCAATAATTCCTAATGAACTCTAGGAAAAGAGCCTTACAGTAGAGGACTTGCTTAAGACACCAGAAATTCACACATTGCTTTCCCCAAAAGACCGCTGCAAAGAGCTGTTGCTGAAGCAAGCAGGAGTCAAAGATGCCAAGATGTTGAAGCTGGGTTTTGTTTTTTTTTTAAAGCAGCTTCAACGAGATATAATTCATACAATTTACCCAATTAAAGTGTACACTTCAATGGTTTTTAGTACATTCACAGTTATGCAGTTATTACCATAATCCATTTTAGAACATTTTCATCATCCCCAAAAGAAACCTGGGACCCCGTGGCAGTCACTCATCCTCCCAAATTTTCCAGCCTGTGGTATCCAGTAATCTACTTTCTATCTGTATATATTTGTTCTGGACATTTCATATAAATGGAATCACACACATAGGGTCTTTTGAGATTGGCTTCTTTCACAAAACATAGTATTTTCAAGGTTTTATCCATGTGATAGCATGCATCAAATCAGACCTCATTCATTTTGTTTTAATTTAACGTTTATTTATTTTTGAGAGAGAGGGAGAGAGACAGAGTGCAAGCTGGGGAGGAGCAGAGAGAAAGGGAGACAGAATCTGAAGCAGGATCGAGGCTCCAAGCTGTCAGCACAGAGCCCAATGAGGGGCTTGAACCCATGAACCGTGAGATGATGACCTGAGCTGAAGTTGGACGCTCAACTGACTGAGCCACCCAGGCACCCCACATTCATTTTTTATTGCCAAATAATATTCTATTGTATGAATATACCACACTATGTTTATCCATTTATTAGCTGATGGACCTGTGGGCTATTTGGACTTTTTGGCTATTAGAAATAATGCTACTATGGACATTTTGCTTGAACATGTTTTCATTCCTCTTGGTATATACCTACGTGTAGAACAGCTTGGTCATATGGAAACTCTTTGTGTAACCGTTATAGGAATTGCCAAAGTGCTGTCCAAAGAGATTGCATCATTGTACATCCCTACTAGCAATGTGTGAGGGTTCCAATCCTCCACATCCTCATCAATACTTGTTATTATCTGAGGATGGTAGATTATAGTGAGAGAATAGCTATTTTTAATAGTTATTAAAAAATATATACTCTTTATAAACACTTGTTACCGCCAACCATGGGAAACAAATGATCTTCAAAAGGGTATTTTTCTCATGGTCTCTAGCTGCAAGAGACTGAAGATTATCCTGGATCTGCTCTTCCCTCTACTTCCAACCCCAAATATAGGTAAAAACGACAACAGCAATCTAATGAGACTTGTTTGTAATGTATATCTTTTCTTCAAAATAAAAAGTTTTATTTTTATTCCATAGTCCTCGGATGTAGTCCACTCTCTACAAACAAGTATTGTAATTTATCAATTTTCCCATTGCACAGTGTTTTCTATTTACACTCTTCGGTAGCTAAGAGTGGTACAGGAGATGGCTTTCAAGAGTGAGTGTGAATATAGCAATTGTGTCCTACATACTATCATACGTGTCCACAGTCTCCGTTGCATCTGGGAATCTGGACTCGAGTCCAGGGATATAAATAGCCCAGCTCAGAGCCAGAGATGGACAAGAATCTCAAGGGTTTCAGTTTACCAGATCATTCTGACTGCCTTCAAGTGCCAGACATCTGTAATTGAAGCAGCTCTAAGGATGCTGTCCCTGTTGAGGAATAACACTGAGGGTGTAGGCTTTGATTAGGGCGCAGGCATTGCTCTTATCCTCTCCTCTGAAAGGGATGTTGTTGAGTTCTATGCTAAAGCTAGAACCCAACCATTCTCTCTGTCTATCCCTGTGCTTGCTAACTCCTATCTCTTGGTGAGGGTAGGCAGTATTTCTTTCTCAGTCTTGTATCACAAAACCAGTAGTATTTGGGCACTTTGGGTGACCAGTCAATAAGTATTTGTTTAATGACTGAATTAATGGGTAATCAGACCCACTGATGAGGATGAAATTTAGCATGTAGATGTTATCAAGTTCCTGGCATCTTCCTCCTTCTCGTGCATAAGGCTAAATGACATTTATACCTGTAGGATCAGCAGCTCTCCAAGTTGCTGACTTGAGATAGAAACATTTGGGCAGCCCTAGTGTTATTATTTTGTGGTTTAATATTTAGTTATCTCTGCTCTGAATCTAAAGCAGACAATATGATCTATTTCCTTTAATTGAACTCTTGCTTTCTTCAAGCTTCCCTATCTTCTTTTCTCAGTCTTTGAAGATTTCAATTCTCATAATTCATATAGTCTTTTTTTAAGTTTTTAAAAAAAGTTTATTTTTATTTATTTTGAGAGAGAGACAGAGAATAAGTGGGGGAAGCCAGACAGAGAGGTTAGACAGAATCCCAAGCAGGCTCCATGCTGTGAGTGAAGAGCCTGACACGGGACTTGAACTTGTGAACTGTGATATGACCTGAGGCCAAATCAAGAGCTGGATGCTTAGCTGACTGAGCCACCCAGGTGACTGAAATTTGTATATTTAGTCTCTGTTCAGTATTTTCTTGTTTTATGGTATCTTGCCTGAACTCGAACCGGTCGTTTTAACCCGGTGGGCAAAATGTTCTCCCCTACTTCTGCTTCAGCCAAGTGGGCAGGTCTAATTCTAGGACTCAAACTATTATTGTACTCTTCTAATATAGGTAAAGAACCATGTCCAAACAAATTCTAATATATCATAAGTGGCAAACTGTTTCTCATTTTTCTGCTAGCAACATGGGGTGACAGGAGGGTTAACCCACTGGGTACCATAAACTAAGTAATATTCACTGGTCTTAGAATGCATCCTTCTTGTTCAACAGGATTGGTTTAGAAATCTGTGGGAGATCAGGCATAGCCAAGTTTACACAGGTGCTAGGGATGTTGTCATAGTGGCTAGGAAGCCAAATCCTGGCGATTCTGATCCCCAAATATCTCTTGGCCCTTCTCTTCCTCTTCCCTCTTCATGGTCTCTGTCATCTTTTACCTGGATCATCAAAATACATTCTTAAACCTCTCTGCCTTCAGTTTATTCTCAGGTGAACTAAACCTTACTTTTTAAAGTCACAAACCTGGTCATGTAAAGTCTCTCTTTCAAAACTTTCTATTCCTGCCCAACTTCACCACCATGCCCATCCCACATGAGATCCCCAATAGCAAGGCTAACTATGCATAAAGATGTACTTTTGCTAGTAACCTGTTTGATGTCCCTGATGATTTTCACCCATTAAATTGTTTTTTTTTTCCGTGGTGCCTGGGTGGCTTACTTGGTTAAGCATCTGACTTTGGCTCAGGTCATGATCTCATGGTTCATGGGTTCGAGCTCTGCATTGGGGCTCTGTGCTGACAGCTCAGAGCGGGGAGCCTGCTTCAGATTCTGTCTGTCTCTCTCTCTCTCTGCACTTCCCCCACTCGCACGCTCTCTCTCTCAAAAATAAACATTAACAAATTGTTTTTTCAGTACATTAAAAAAATTTTTTATCTCCTTTTAAAAAAATATTTATTTTTGAGAGAGAGAGAGAGAGATAGGGGCGGAGAGAGGGAGAGAGGGAGAGAGAGGGAGGGAGGGAGGGAGGGAGGGAGAGAGAGAGAGAGAAGATAGAGAATCCCAAGCAGGCCCTGCACTGACAGTGCAGAGCCTGATGCAGAGCTCAAACTCACAAACTTTGAGATCATGACCTGAGTCGAAGTCAAGAGTGGGTCACTTAACCGACTGAGCCAGGTACCCCTGTTTTTTCAATATCTTAATCATACTTTTATCTTCAATAAGGGCTGTTCTGTTTTCCCTTCTCTTTAGACAACTATTTAGTGTTTACTGTTTCTGGAGGAAATATGTTTTCAAAAGAGGTAAACATATTAATGTGACAGAACGCTGTAACACAGATTAGTGTGAAATCATTCAAAAAGGAAAATTCATGCTAAAAACTTTGTGGTAAGTGCGAAGTGCTGGCCTATATATTAAAACAGCATCAAAGCAAAGTGGCTTCCGTCTTTACAGCCCAGAACAACAACTCCTGACAACAATTTGGTCAGTCTACATTGTCCTTGTCTTCCCCAGGGAGATCAATCTGTGCAGAAGAGGAAGAAAATACAAACCACTGATCTCATGGTAGAGACTGGGGTGTGTGTTATGAAACGCAGAAAGGAAGAAAGAAAAGAGGTGAGACAAAACAAAAAAAAGCACTTATCAAAGTTATCTGTCTACATATTAACTCCTTAGAAATAATGAACTATTGTTTCCGATTTTATTTTTAAGTAATCTCTACACCCAACGTGGGGCTCGAACTTACAACTCCTGAGGTCAAGAGTTGTATGCTCTACTGACTGGTGCCCTAATAATGCTGAACTATTTAGTCGCAGTCATTTTGTCCTGTATGTGAGAAAGAGAAAAAAACGATCAAACTGCTTGTTGTGGGATTTTTCTGATCAGCATTTTAAACTGGATTTTAAACCTTTTCAGAATGAAGCCAACTTCTCTCTAGCCAGCTGGCCCCTATAACTGGTGGAAATCCCACCTCTTCGCTTCCTGATGCTTCCCTAAGTAGGTCTTTGATTACTCCTAACAAGCCCTGTTGCACCGGCCTCTCTAACCTGCTGACCTTTCTTCACCTTAATACTTCTCAGCCCAGCTGCAAGCCTCTCTTACTTTGAAAAAAAAATGCCAGGCCTACTTTGGGACAAGGACATACATAAAAACTCTCCACCTTTCCCACTCTTCACCTGAGTGTAGTAATTCAGAGTTGGGCCTCTCTCTAATTGACTGCATAGCAACTTTGTAAAGTAGGGGAAATCCAGCTTGTGTCTGGTTGGCTCCCTCCCCACTTGGCTGATTTCCTGGCACATTTCCCCCTCCTGACATGCACAGACCTTTCTCTCCCAGAGGAAATGTTCATATGCCTGATCATAATGTGACCCTCCTCTAAGGTGCCATCTTTTCTACAGGTATGCACATTTTCAAAGAGAAATACAGAGACCACACGTAGCACCAAGTAATGAAACTAATGAAACGTGATTGGAACAAAAGAGTGTGTGCGTAATTTAGTTGTTTTTTGACTAGGAGGAATTTGGGGTTCTTCAGATCACACAGCCGAAGGCTACCATCCACTCTGCCACTAAGGCACCCACCCAGCGCAGCGTCTGACACACAACTGTATCTTTTCCATCCTCTCTCATAAGCCTGGTTTTGATTACTACTTTTCAGGTAGCTAGCTGTGCTAGTCATTCTTCATGGAAATCTGACCCTCATTGACGCTTTAACTTTTCAAATGACATTTTAGCATTCATATTCTACTACTTTAATTCTTTTTCCAAAACACATCATTAAAAGTGAGAAGATAGGTTATAGAAAACTACCTTCTTGGCTGTGATCATATAGATCATTTAATGGGTGGGAGGGACCATGCTTTTTTTACCCCGTGGATGATGCTAACAGGGGTTCACCTACAGGGGTTTTAACCCACTACTATATTTATTCAAGATTGGTCAAACCATGGCATTCTTTTTGGAAATTCAAAGGCCACCCTTGATTCAACAAGAAATAGGACATGATGAGGCCCTAATTTTTAAATACTGTGTGGTGGGCACAGTCATAGGTCCCTAGATGCAAGGCTTCATGTGGAGTATTTTTTTGAAACTAAATTTCGGTGTTAAAATTCAATCTGGTAACAACCACTAAATTATACAAGCATATTTGAATTCTAAAATAGTTATTTTTACAGCAGCCTTATAAAGTTTAATTTACCCCCTTGCCCTGAGAGATTTAATGAATGCTTAAAACAGCTCCACCTATTTTTCTATAATTGGCTACATTTGTTCCCAGTATAAACATTCTGACTAGATTTGCATAGTGATTATATGTCTGGAGCTAATATTTTTTGGTGGTGGTGGTGGTGGGGGGGAATGAACAGACCTACTGCCCCTAAATGAGAATGAACTCATATCTGCATAAACAATTATATTTTCACTTGCAAATTAAGTACCGTTTGTATCTATAAGGTTTTCCTTGCTTAAACAGCCATTCTTCAGACATACACACAGTGAATATTCTTAGGAATGATGGTTTTAAAAATATACATTTTTTGCAAGGTTAAATCAACCCTCTAGACTTGTTAGTTTTGCTCTATTTTGTTAGAGGTCATGAGAACAAATTTTTGGTACTGACACATTACTTACTTAGGTTTAAAGACACACACACACACACACACACACACACACACACACACACACACAAATACAGCCCTATGGAAAATATACTCCTCAAAGACTATTTGTGATGAGAAAAATTAATAGAGTGGATGTCTTTTTAAATTTTATCTATTTGTTAAATTTCACTTATAGAATACTTTTAGTGAGGATTCTTGTTTACATCCCTAAATTGTCAGTTTGAAATTTACGGACATCAAAAATATTTTTATTCTTCCAGATAAAACACTAAGTCAAAAGCTTCAAAGAGAAAATCATTAGAGAATACATGACCTGCTCAGCACACCAGGAGAGCCTTCCAGTTCCATAGTAATAAACAGATAATAGAGGGATAACTGAACAGCTTCTTGGCCTCTAAATGAGAATACGGCCACTATTTGTGTGAACAATGACTATATTTTCAATTGCAAATTAGGTCCAGCAGGTACTATAGGGCTTTCCATATTTAAATTTCTCAGTCCAGGATGATCAAAAAAATTAGTAATCAATCAAAATAATATTGGAGAACTATTCCTGTAAAGATAACAAAAGAATTAATTATCAGCATTTAACTTGGTTAGAGGTTATTTCTAATGTACATGCCACCAAGCCACTGTTGTGTCAACTCATGCAAAATATTTCAACCAAACTTCAAAATTCTTATCGAAGGGACAAGTAGAAGTTTGTGTCCTTTATTCAGTATCGTTAAAGAAAAAGGAAAGAAGGATGGATATATAAGGATATATAAACTGCTCATGGCAGGACAGTCAGGCTCTACTGGTATTTTTTTTTTTTTTTTAAGTTTTTATTTATTTGGAGAGAGACAGAGACAGAGTGTGTGGGAAAGGCAGAAAGAGAGGGAGAGAATCCTAAGCAGGCTCCTCACAGTCAGCTCAGAGCCTGACAAGGGGCTCGAACTCATGAACTGTGAGATCATGACCTGAGCCAAAATCAAGAGTCAGAGGCTCAGCCAACTGAGCCACCCAGGCGCCCCTAGGCTGCTGGTATTAAACATGACTATATCTTATTTCTGGAGACAGTAAGTTTTGCTTAAAATCGGACATGAAAATTAGCTTAGTAATTTAAATCTAATTCTCATTTGTACTAAGTTCAAGTCTCTAGTATGTGATATCTGACACAGAAAGACCCTCAGGTAAACTAGTGTGGGGGTGACAGGTCATGGTTAAGGCTGACTAAAAGGCAGAGAAATTAATGTTTAATGTTTTCCATGCTCAATGGCTCGTTGGGATTGCCTGTCCCTGGGAGTGATGTTAAATGCTGAATGAAATGCACTTGGGTTCCTTAAAAGGTGCCTGGCTGTGCTAACAAGGCAACCCTCAAATTTACAACCAAGTTTTAAACCAAAATAAAAATGAGTAATTGTTTCTCCAGAGACAACATAAAAATAAAACTTTAGTGCTTAATTTCATTAGCTGGTTATTTTTAATCTGCCAAAACTAAAGTCCATGAGTTGTAATGTTTAGCCCAAATCTATAGCAAATCGTTACATTACACTTGTGTTGAGACTTCAGTTTTCTGATGATTTATTTGACTGATCTCATTAGAATTTCTTAGGAAATTGTACTTAATTTATATCATGGGAATGGAGGTGTTGTAAAAATTTGGTTTAAGAACTTGAATTGGTCAATAAATACCATTTAGATGAGCAGATTTTAGTGAACACAAGTGTGGAAACAGGCAAACCAATACGCCCATCCTGGATCGGGATTATCCAACTGATGGATCCTAAGAAACTATGTCATATTTTAAAAGTTGGTACATATTACCCCTCGCATTCACTTAAAATATGCCACAAGTTAAAGGAAGGATGAAATTCTGTAAACTAACCACAAGTGAGTCCACTTTGGGAAAATCTGCTGAGATGGTACCTTGAAATTCCTTTTCTTGGAGACTGATTTCTGGATGGTCCAAACATCAATGCTACTTTTAAATGGGTCTGAGATTCAGGCATCAAATTGAGAAGAGATGTGTGTATACTTATAGACAAGTCTGTGTATGTGTCTTCTTAGGTGTATAAAAGTGAGGGGCAAAGGAGAAGCTATAATGAAATGAAATACTGATTGTGTATACTTGCACTTATTTGGGTTTTCACCCTATACTTACAGAATAGAAGATATTAAGCAATGTACTTTTGAGTTCTGAGAATGAATGTGCAGATCAGACATGGTTAAGTCTGAGACGAGCCCAAAGTCATGGTGAAGTATTCAGGCAACCAGGTTTTGTTAGGGCATCAAGCCATTAGTGGCTTTGGAGGACATATCTCATTAGGCGGAACCAACGCTTGCCCAGCTACTATTGTTGGTGTGTCTTTGATAAAATGATCTATAATATAACCTTCAAGGGATATCAACCCAGAGTATAACAATGAGAAATGCAGTAAGACAGCCATTTTGACATGCTCGTCTCAGACGTAGGCTGACCTAGTGTGTTGATGTCAAGAGACACAAAAAACTAGAATGACTTTCTAATGGAATTTGTCATTCCCTGTAAACTCCAAGGAAGCCTACTTAAGCCTCATTGGTGGACAAGAGGGTAGAGAAACAGAATAACAGAGTACCTCGCTAATAAAGAACTGAGAATTTACCTTTGAAAAAAGTTACAGATGAGGTCTGCCAGGCTTCTTTGAAAAACTGAGTAAATGACTAGGAAGTTGAATCTCATCAGTTGTATGAAATACATCATACATTACTGATAGGTAAAGAAAGGAATAATGTTACATAACAGACCAATTCTGTGTGCACGATTTCAGAATGTTAGTATTTGTTAAAAAAAAATTCTTTTTTAAATGTTTATTTTTGAAAGAGACAGAGACAGAGTGCAAGCAGAGGAGGAGCAGACAGAGAGGGAGACAGAATCTGAAGCAGGCTCCAGGCTCTAAGCTGTCAGCACAGAGCCCGATGCAGGGCTCAAACTCATGAACCGTGAGATTATGACCTGAGCCGAAAGCTCCCCACAAAATGTTAGTATTTGTTTTAAAGTTGTGTAGGATTTTAATGAGTTAATTTACAATATAAATTTTAGGGGTGCCTGGGTGGCTCAGTTGGTTAAGCGTCCAACTTCGGCTCAGGTCATGATCTCATGGTTCATGAGTTCGAGCCCCGCATCGGGCTCTGTGCTGACAGCTCAGAGCCTGGAGCCTGCTTCAGAGTCTGTCTACATCTCTCTGCCCCTCTCCTGCTTGTGCACTCTCTCAAATATAAATAAACGTTAAAAAAAATTTTTTTTAAATAGAAACTTTGATGGGATTGAAGAAATGCTGGGTTCCTGAGATATACGGTTTAGCCACCTGAGGGGCATAAAGGACACAATTCTAAACCATGAATTTGTATTATATATATTAAGGATGAATCTTTAACTTCATATAAACTTAGTGAATGTACATAACACCGGTGTTAAAAAAGAAACAACAGGCCCCAAATGGAATCTCGTGTGCTAAACCCCATGTCAGCAAACCAAGACTTAATACCTAACCCAACTGCTGTTTTAGCCCCTCCCAGGAATGGAATCTTAACTGGTCGGTCTGGAATTTCCGGGTCAGCACTAGTGACGTAATCCACCTAATAGACCCCTTCCTTCCCCCAAAGAAAGATGAGGTAATCTGTTGTTGCTTTTTTTTTACTCCCTGCCCACTCCTGCTCAAGAGCCTTCCACTTTGTACAGCTCCTTGGAGCTCCTTTCTATCTGCTGGATGGAATGCTGCTCAATCCATGAATCATTGAACAAAGCCAACTGGACCTTTAACTTCACTCAGTTGAATTCTATTTTTAACACTGATTTCACCTTAAATCCAAGATCAGCTAGTTTTTAACAGTGATAGAATATCAACAATTCTAATCTGCTTTCTTTTCTTGTTTCTTTCTGAGGTTTTGTTGGGTACAGCTTTTGAGAAAGCCTTCTCATGTCTAAAAAAATCTGAGGAACTTACTGTTAATGATTGGAAAAAAATAAGAACAGAACAGAGGCGTTTAGAAAACCAAACCATTTCTTCCAGAAACAGATGTCCAATTTTGGATGGCTATGTATAATCCATTTTAAGAGCTGTGTCAGTTTATTCATGTAAATGGGAGGTTAAAAATCACTGACCAAAACAAAGGCGCCATAATTACGGCTATAAGCATGCTGAAGTATGCTTTGACAAGACATTAAAACTACTTAAGACACTGTGATGGGAAACGGCTTCACTCCACGCCCACAAGTCATGCTTCTTTGTAGTTATCCTCTTTTTCCCTCAAAAGGTTATAAACTTCATAGTATCATTGATTCTTATTTTAGCATTTTATTTGACTAAAGTGTGACCAAAGGTTTCTATTATTCTAATTTTTTTTTTTTTAACGTTTATTTATTTTTGAGACAGAGAGAGACAGAGCATGAACGGGGGAGGGTCAGAGAGAGGGAGACACAGAATCTGAAATAGGCACCAGGCTCTGAGCTGTCAGCACAGAGCCCGACGCGGGGCTCGAACTCACAGACCGTGAGATCATGACCTGAGCCGAAGTTGGCCGCTTAACCGACTGAGCCACCCAGGCGCCCCTCTATTATTCTATAAAAAGAGATGAAATGCAGAACATTTTGGGCTATGTTAACAATGGAAACCTGTCAATTTATTGATTTTGTTACCTTACTAAAACACCATAGACCAATTTTATGATTTATATAAAGGTGAAAATTTTTCCCCCTGAAATAAT
Source organism: Panthera leo (assembly GCF_018350215.1). Lineage (NCBI taxonomy): Eukaryota > Metazoa > Chordata > Mammalia > Carnivora > Felidae > Panthera > Panthera leo. The sequence goes on along the minus strand of NC_056687.1, from coordinate 139,613,411 downwards.
CTTCAACTTTGATATGAAGACCTTAGTTTAGATATAATCAAGGTGATTATGAATCGATAAGAAAATGTTTATTAAAATTCAGAAAATAGGGGCACCTGGGTGTCTCAGTCGGTTAAGCGTCCGACTTCAGCTCAGGTCATGATCTCATGGTTTGTGAGTTCAAGCCCCATGTCGGGCTCTGTGCTGACAGCTCAGAGCCTGGTGCCTGCTTCAGATTCTGTGTTTCCCTCTCTCTCTGCCCCTCCTCCACTCATGCTATGTCTCTCTCTCTCTCTCTCAAAAAAAAATTTTTTTTTTACAAAATTAAATAAAATTCAGAAAATAAAGGACTTTTTTAACATTAAAAATTTCTATGGTAAATGTTATTAACATGTTTTGGAAAATTCATTTTGTTATAAAATGACTAACTCTTATGGCAACATGTAAATGTATTAGTAGTTCAGACAACTGGCTGACAATAGCAGGAAAAGGAGGAAAACAGGCTTCCAGAATTTTCATCATCCTAGAAGTCAATGTTTTTCTGGATGATCTATGGCCATGGCTACATGTTCAAAGGTTTGAATGGTAGTTGAAGAGCATTTCAGACTGTGCTTCCTTCATGTGGTAAAAACTGTTGGAGAGATGAGGTTAAGCTAGCTGAGATGCCTCAAAACCGTATATTCTTAAAGTTTCACAAGTACAATCTGTAAAAAAAGTCATTACAAAAGAAGAAACAGTGACTATTCCTAATGACGAGAGCCAGGATTCCTGATTGTGCAGACACTGAGCTGCAGGGGCGAACTCTCTAAGGGCTACCTCCTAACTATTTAGCTCTTGGGACTGCAGAAAGGCTCAAACCCAAAACTTCTCTGTGGGGACATCCTTGTGTAGGTTCTTTTTACCTAGTGCCTCAATAATATCAACATCTGAATTCAGTGAAGTAGACATTTACCATGAGCCTTTTACAATGCGGGACATCTTGCTAAGGAGTAAGCAAGACGTGGAGGAGGATCAATTCCTGCCCTTATGTCTAAAATTTTGGAATTGACCCAAGGGATACAGGAGTGCTGCTGCATAGGGGCACTCGCAGCCCAATGTTTATAGCAGCACTTTCAACAATAGCCAAAAGATGGAAAGAGCCTAAATGTCCATCAACTGATGAATGGATAAAGAAATTGTGGTTTATATACACAATGGAGTACTATGTGGCAATGAGAAAGAATGAAGTATGGCCCTTTGTAGCAACGTGGATGGAACTGGAGAGTGTGATGCTAAGTGAAATAAGTCATACAGAGAAAGACAGATACCTGTATGTTTTCACTCTTATGTGGATCCTGAGAAACTTAGCAGAAGACCATGGGGGAGGGAAAGGGGGAAAACAAAAGTTATAGAGGGAGGGAGGCAAACCATAGAGACTCTTAAAGACTGAGAACAAACTGAGGGTTGATGGGGGGTGGGAGGGAGGGGAGGGTGGGTGATGGGCACTGAGAAGGGCACCTGTTGGGATGAGCCCTGGGTGTTGTATGGAAACCAATTTGACAATAAATTTCATTAAACAAATAAAAAAAAAAATAAATAAAATTTTGGATAAAATAATACCAGGTCCACCTTCGAGGCCAGTGGGTAGTGTTGGATCTTAAATAAATCAAGGAAATTCTGGTCTAGTCAACCTCCAAAGTCCCCTAGGAACTGGTGCGCAATGCAGAATATTTTTATCAGCATTGATATTTTTATCTGACTGAAACTTGACATATACCCTGTACTGGTGGGCTTAGGCTGTCACAACAAAATACCGGAAACTGGGTGGTTTGAACAACAGAAACTTATTTCCCGTAGTTCTGGAGGCTGGGAAGTCCAAGATCAAGGTGTGGGCCAATTCGGTTTCTAGTGAGGATTCTCTCTCTGCCTGGCAGGTGGCTACTTTCTCCCTGTGTGCTCACAAAGCAGGGAAGAAGAGAGGGGGCTTTCTGGTGTCTCCTCCTGTAAGGACACTAATCCTATTAGCAAGGGCTCCATCCTCATGACCTCATTTAACCTTAATTACCACTTTATTGTGCCCATCTCCAAATACAGTCACGTTGGTGGTTAGGGCTTTAACATGTGAATTTTGAGAGGATACAGTTTAGTGCTCAGCACCCCCTCAGAGGCTGCTTTCTCTGGGCCTGGGGGCCAAGTGGAGCAAGCCATGTTTCATATCTCCATCCTCCTTTTCTGACACACAAGTCCTCTGGTCAGCCATCCTCACAATATCATCTACACATCTGTTTGTCCTATACTTCTTCAGGATAATGGCTCTCCCAGCTGTCCCAATCCTTGCTGACCACACTCTCTCCAAGCTCCACTGTGGCAATACGCTATTTATGTGCTTCTTTTATTCTCAACCCACCCTCCGTTAGATTGTAACAGCTAGACGAATATTTCCCATAGTTGTAGTGATCATAGGCCTCGTAGAATCTCCTGTAGTGTCTGGTGTAGTTCCTCCAACATTTTGTGCTAAAAATAAACGTGTTTGTTGAATTGAGCGCCTGAGGATTCTCTGAAATTATAGTAATTAATAATTGCTGCAATGGCTATTTATTAATTGGCCAATTTTAAATGAGTACTTTTACAGGGAAGAGGAAAATTATTTTACATTTAGAAATCTGTGAGAATAGTTTGTGTGAAGGCAAGTGTGTAAAGAGAATACTGTGAAAAAATTGGGGTAGATGAAGAATACTTTGAAAAGACTAACCCCTAGACATTCATTCAGAGAGAGACTTACAGAGTGCTGTTACCATGCCAAGAGCAAGACATCCAGTAGCTAGAGGTGCCCTGGAAAAGATACTGGAACCTTATAATCACCAGATGTCAACACTGGCAGATATTCTAAAGACAGAGAAAAATGGATGCTACACAGAATATATGCAGGCAGCACTGACACATCGCTCCTTTCTGTACACAGGTTCTGAAGTCTTTCAGAACTACAAAGGTAGGTTATTCTACCTCACCCTATGCTGGGCAATCCCGAACCCAGAATTAAAATTGTGTTCCTGCAGGCGACTTTGAGCCATGTGTACATTATAAAATGTGCATGTGAGTGTGCTACGATGAACTCTGGTGATAGATAAATCAGTGAATTACAATGGCATGTTTGAGGGTGATCTACTCTTAATCCAGCTTCTGGAATCTTGACCATGCAGAGCTCTCCTCTTTCTCTTCATGATCTCTTTGTACAGATTGCTAGGGTCCTCTGAATAGGGCAGTTCAAGGAGACAAGGCACCCTTGGAGCAGATGGAAGGGCAGTGGAATGTGTTGTGTTCACCTCTAGGGTCTAATGTGTTTGACTATTAAGGACCCACCCTGTAAAGGAGTCTGATGACTGAGAGAGCGGGGTTACTGTAGTATCATGCCCCACTCCATGCCTCTATCCCTTGAATTAATGGTGTTGTGAGTCTCTTAACTAGCCAAAGGGCTGGACACTGAAGAAATGCTGACCGAAAGCATTCTGGATTCCTTAAAAGGGAGCACTGTGTATCCTAGCCACAGAACTGTGTGGGCCATGATGAGTGGTTTCTGAGTGTCGGACATTCTGGTGGAGCAGGTATCCTGAGGCAGAGGGCTTCCATCATTGGTCACGGTGGCCTTCATAGTGAACACAAGTCCTGGCCCCAACTTCTGGTTTTAAGTGATGATTTGAGTACTGTCAGACTCTTGTACTTTAATCTCCTCAAAAGCAGGGACTTTGATCCAAGTAATTTAACTACTGCCTGCTTTCTTCCCTGGCCTTGGGCCTGAACCAGAGCTTGGTAAATGTTTGCTGAACAACCAAGTGACTGAGCTTAAGGCATCCATGTGGTGTCCATGCACAGATGCTACAGCTCAGCTGTGTCACACAGAGATCGTGGTTGGGGCCATGTAACCCAGCTGGTAAGAGCTCAGGTTCGGGAGTCAAACTCCTTACGTGGAAATCCTGGTTTTGACCACTCTTACCTGGTCACATCACTTAACCTCTCTGAGCTTGTTTTCTCATCTGCAAAAAGCAGGTAACATCAGTGTCTACCTCGTAAGGTGGTGGAGAGGATTAAATGAGAAAACTAATGAGAAGCACTGAATACAGTGCCTGGTACTCTGTAGGCTCAAAATTAGCCAGCTGGTACCGCATTCATGATCACATGCATTATCATGACCATGGCCACGCCTGGCGAAAGAATAGTAGAGAAGTTACCAGCCACTACTTACCCTCACAGCTGCCTGGGTGTTAATGCTGCTGCATTCATTCCATTCCAGCTGCCTCTGCAGAGAGGGCTTGCTTCTCAACATTCCTGTCTTTGCCATGCTGGGTCAAACTGTCACTCAACAGGTTAACCTTTGGGGTAAGCTGTTTCGAGTCCCTAGGAAGCTGCTTTTAGAAAGGGGATGGTGATTCTTTAAATCTGTCTTATTGTGGTAAAATATACATAAAATTTACCATTTTAACCATTTTCAGGGGTGCAAGTCAGTGGCATTAAGTGCACACACATTGTTGTTGGATGGTGATTCTTGAAGGGCAATATTTTATGGCTTCCCTGGGAACAACCTGCAGGGCATTTTCCTTTCTCCTTGAGTCTAGTGATGACCCTGACAGTGACCAGGGGCCTCCTGGGTGATGCCTAAGCGTCTGCTTCAGTTCAGGCACTGTAGCACATGCAGTGTCCATGCCTTGGCACTGAGATTTACTAAGACCTTGGTCTAAGTTTCTTCTGATCAGAACAACATTTGTTTTCATGGGCAGTGAAGTCATCACACAGTGGTCGGTGAGAATCAACTGTGGTCACGTGATGCATAATTAAGACATGAAGTCAGACCTAATTTTCATCTCCTGGGCCACAAATAGAAAACCTACACTGTAAATAGATTGTCTGGGGGTGGGATGACAGCATGGGGGATAATAATGTTATCACTTATTTGACTACTTAAATTGCATAACACCTACTGCCTCTAGGACTATTTAAAGAATGTTAGACTAGAGAACATTTAAGAAGAAAACGTCACAGCCATTTAAGAACTTCCTTCCTGGTGTTAAAAATTTTTTTCCATCTTATCTTTTGGTTGATTATTACAAAGGCAAAGGACATATTACAATAAACATATAATACACATTTTAAAAGTAAAAATTAGAATTACTCAAAAAAAGCATTCTAATTCTCTACTAGGAAGACCACGGTAGAAATAAGAGGGCTACGTTTTTTCCCTGATACCCAGGAAGATGATGCCTATTCCTATGCTCTCTAGTTCTCAAGAGGGGACACCTCTACAAATCCCTTCACTGACATCAAAGTGGAGCTGAAGCAACACTTCTTTACTAAAACCTCTTGAAAAAAGTGGAAATTAATTCTCTGTTAATTCTGAAATGTGTTTTTATTTCCTGATGAGTTTCTAAGGCTCTGTAAATTAATATAGTACAAGTAAGCAGTAAATACACACATTACTAATTGTTCATAAAAACAGTAATTTGTCACGACAAAGAGAAGAAACTTCCTAATTTTAGGAATGAGTCATCAGCAACTTGAGTGGATGGAACAGGTTGATGCTTTGAAACTATAAAGAGGTGCAGACAGCATTCATAAAGTACAGTACTGCTAACAGCAACTTACTGCAAATTTGAATAGAATAGTTACTTGCACATTTGTACCACAACACAAGTTTCTGCCTGGCTTAACATATGGTATTTTGGTTCTAAATACGCAAAAGACATACTTGTCAATTCTCGGGGCGCCTGGGTGGTTTAGTCGGTTAAGCGTCCAACTTCGGCTCAGGTCGTGATCTCATGGCTTGTGAGTTTGAGCCCTGCATTGGACTCTGTGCCGACAGCTTAGAGCCTGGAGCCTGCTTCGGATTCTGTGTCTTTCTCTCTCTCTCTCTGCCCCTCCCCTGCCCACGCTCTGTCTCTCTCTGTCTCTCAAAAATAAATAAACATTAAAAACAAATTTAAAAAAGACTTTCTAGTCAATTCTCAAGCATTTACTTGAAGGTAAGACCTGAATAAATTTGAAAATATTAATAATTAAAAACTAATAATGCTTCAGAAACTAACTTAAAAAGCTTGCCCTTTCATCAGCTGAAATTTAACTTTAGGCACTCTCATTTTAATTTACTAATACTTACTTTAAAAAATTTAAGTTATATAAACATTTAAAATTATTTACTAACCCTTAAAAATCTAAACCATAAAACAAATATAGAAGTAAATCATGAAAATCCTTCTTTCCTACCTTACACCTTCAAATTCTAACTCCCCAGAGGGTAACTGCTTTTTAACAGTTTTGTGTGCCCCTTTATACAATTTTTCTATGCATTTTATAGTCGAATACATGTGTGAGGGTGTTTATGGCCAATTTTATTTTATTTTTTAATAGATCAAACTACATAATATTGTGGATTTTCCTTCTTCTCTTTTAGGACTGTACAGCTCTATTTAACCATTCCCTACTGATGCACAGTAAGAACTTTTCCAGTTCTTTACTATTATAAATAATGTTGTGAAAAACATATGGCCAACTAATGTTTGACAAAGCAAGAAAGAATATCCAATGGAAAAAAGACAGTCTCTTTAGCAAACGGTGCTGAGAGAACTGGACAGCGACATGCAGAAGAATGAAACTGGACCACTTTCTTACATCATACACAAAAATAAACTCAAAATGGGTGAAAGACCTAAATGTGAGACAGGAAACCATCAAAACCCTACAGGAAAAAGCAGGCAACAACCTCTCTGACCTCAGCCGCAGCAATTTCTTACTTGACACATCTCCAAAGGCAAGGGAATTAAAAGCAAAAATGAACTACTGGGACTTCATCAAAATAAAAAGCTTCTGCACTGCAAAGAAAAAAATCAACAAAACTAAAAGGCAACCTACAGAATGGGAAAAGATATTTGCAAATGACATACTGGATAAAGGGTTAGTGTCCAAAATCTATAAAGAACTTACCAAGCTCAACATCTGAGAAACAATCCAGTGAAAAAATGGGCAGAAGACATGAATAGACATTTTTCCAAAGAAGACATCCAGATGGCCAACAGACATTTGAAAAGATGCTCAACGTCACTCATCATCAGGGAAATACAAATCAAAGCCACACTGAGATACCACCTCACACCAGTCAGAGGGGCTAAAATTAACAACTCAAGAAACAACAGATGCAGGTGAGGATGTGGAGAAAAGGGAATCCTCCTGCACTGTTGGTGGGAATGCAAACTGGTGCAGCCACTCTGGAAAACAATGTGGAGGTTCCTCAAAAAAATTAAAAATAGAACTGCCCTACGACCCAGCAATAGCACTACTAGGAATTTATCCAAAGGATACAGGAGTGTTGATTCATAGGGGCACATGTACCCCAATGTTTATAGCAGTGGTTTCAACAATACCTAAATTATGGAAAGAGCCTGAATGTCCATCAACAGATGAATGGATAAAGAAGATGTGGTTTATATAGACAATGGAATACTATTTGGCAGTGAGAAAGAATGAAATCACGCCATTCGCAGCAATGTGGATAGAACTGGAAGGTATTATGCTAAGTGAAATAAGTCAGTCAGAGAAAGACAGATATCATATGTTTTCACTCATATGTGGTTCTTGAGAAACTTAAGACCATGGGGCAAGGGAAGGGGAAAAAATAGTTACAAACAGAGAGGGAGGGAGGCAAACCATAAGAGACTCTTAAATACAGAGAACAAACTGAGGGCGGATGGGGGTTTGGAGGAGAGGGGACATTGAGGAGGGTACTTGTTGGGATGAGCACTGGGTGTTGTATGTAAGTGATGAACCATGGGAATCTACCCAATAACCAACAGCACACTTTATACACTGTATGTTAGCCAATTTAACAATAAATTATATAAAAAAATAATGTTGTGGAGTATTCCTTGAGCATATACCCATGAACACTTATGAGTATTTTTACAGGATGGATTCCCAGAAGTGAGACTGCTGGTCAGGGGTTATGTGCATTTTACATTTTGACAGGTGCCTCCAAATTGTCCTTGAAAAACGTAGTACCAATCTATATTCCTAAAAACTGTGTAAAAGTGCCTTTCCCAGCACTCTCCCTATATCAGATGTTATTAATCTTTTGATTTTTGTCAATTGATTAAAAAGAGAAATCTCATTTTAGTTGGTGTTTACTAGAGTCTGAAGATCTTTTCTTTTGTTTCTCAGTTATACTTTGCTGTTCTATGCATTGAGTGCTTAGATCACGTTCCCAATTTTTTACTGAGTTATTGGTTTTTCACTTGTTGATTTATAGTTCTTCCTACATTAGGCATATTAACTCTCTGCCCACTATATATGTTATAAGACTGCAATCTGTGAACAACTTACGGTATTTTTGCCATATAGAATTTAAAAATTTTTAGGTAGTCAAATCTGTTGATGCTTTTTCTTTATGCTTTTTGGATTTTATCTTGCTTATAAAGACCTTCTTCTAATGCCAATTTTTACTTCAGAATGTGCATAAGCTTTGGTATGTTTTCTTGGAAATAACCTGTTTTGAAATATATTACTACTGGGTATAGAATTCTGGGCTGACAGTTTTTCCTTTAGTACTTTAAAGATGTAGTTCCACCATCTTCTGGTTAGCAGTTTCTCAACAGACGTTTGCAGTCATGACTATCTTTGCTTCTCTCTAATAATATAACCATTTTTGGTGGGGCTGCTTTTAAGAATTTCTCTATCATTCTTCAGCAATTTGATATGATGTACCTGGGTGTGGGTTTTCTTCATGTTTCTTCTGCTTGGGGTTCATAAAGCTTCTTTGATACATGTGTTTAAAGTTCTCATCAAATTCAGAAAATTATCATCCATTATTTAGTCTAATTCTAACGTCTGTGTCAGTTCTGGGTCTGTTTCCAGTAAGTGGTTATGCTCCTTATCGTGTGTCATGTTTTCCTGCTTCTTTGCATCCTGGTAATCTTTGGAGGCCAGACCTTGTGGGTTCTACCATGTTGGTTGATAGATTATTTTTGTATTCTTTTTTTAAAAAATTAAAAAAATTAAAATTTAAAAAAAATTAAAAATTATTAAGTTTTTAATTTTTGTGTTCTTATATTCTTGAGCTTTGTTCTTGCAGACACTTGGATCCTGTCTGGTTTTGCTTTTATGACTAGGTAGGTAGGCTGAAGCAGCGTTTAGTCTAGGGCTAATTATTTTCCACAAGCTAAGGCAAACCCTTCCTGTGTATCCAAATGTCCCAAGAATTATGAATTTTTCTAGTCTGGCTGGTGGGAAAAGGCACTGTTTCTTTTAACCCTTTAAGATGGTTCTTGTAGTATAAGACCTAAAATTAAGGTTCAGCATCATGTGCTGCCTTAACATCTCAGGAAAACTGGGAAGGCTTCAAATGGCCTAACCACAAATTCCCTTCCTGACTCTGCTCCCATGGATAAGGGTCACTAGTTGAAAAATGCTCTTTACCATGGACAGGGGGAATAGTTCCTGCTTATCACTGAATAGTGTTACTCAATTTCTTGCCAGCCTGTGGAATTATTCAAATAAGCCAATCGCATCTTCCTGCAGGAACCAGGGAGCATTCTGCCCTCTTGAGACTACAATGCCTGTCTCCCACAGCCCTTGATTGCTCCCTCTGTTCCTGAGTGCAATCCCCATGTGGCCCTGCAAGATGTGCGACGTCCTCCCCACAAGGCTAAGAATGTAAGTGATTAATAAACAGTTGTCAACCTCATTTGTCCAGTGTTGGGTGTTGTGTGTTTGGCCACTCCTCATAACCCTAGGGTGGGAATCCATCTTTCACCAATGTGGCAAAGAGGTGGAACACACCAGTTCTTTCCCAAACTTGGGTAGTTTCCTTGCATGAATGTGCAAGGGGCACCTTCTGCTAAATACTTGAGGGGTACCTTCTGCAGATATTTGGGGTTCCCTCTGTGTGTGCAGCTCTCTCCTCTCTATACTCCGTCTTTGGAACTGTAGCGCCTCGACTTCCTTGGACTCAGTTCTGTTTGCTCAACTTAGAGAGTCTGCTGGGCTTCCCCTGGGTTCCTTTCCTCACACTATGGATGGAAACTCTCACAAGGCAGTAGTCCAGGGTTCACTTTGTTTCCCATGTATCAGGGATCACTGACCTTTACTGTCTGAGCTCCATGTCTTGAAAACCATTGTTTTATGTATTTTGTCTGTCTTTTGGTTGTTTCAGGAGGGAGGGCAAATATGGTTATCCCTGTTACTGGAAGTGGAAGTTCCTCTCATTATTTTTTATAATATTTTTTCTTTCCTGACTTCCTTTTCTGGGACTCCCAGTTATAGGTATGTTAAGTAGCCTGAGGTCATCCCATGGATCACTTAGGCTCTGTTCATTTTATTTTTTAAACTTTCATTTCTCTTGCTTCTTTATGGATAGTTTCTATTACTATGTTCAATTTCATTTCCAACTTTCTTCTACTGTATGCAATCTGTTGTTAATCCTATAATATGTACTTTTAATGGCAGAGACTGCATTTTGTTACTCTACAAGTTTCATTTCTATCTTGTTAATATTTTTTCTCCTCATCATGTTTACACTTTCCTCTACTTTCTTAAGCATATGGAATTTATAATAACTGTTTTAGCATTCTTGCCTACTAATTCCATCATCTCTGTCCTTTCAGGGTCTGGAACTATGGATTAATTGCTCTCCTGGTTACGGGTTCTATTTTCCTGCTTTTAAAATGCCCAGTAATATTTTATTTGAGGTACAAAAGTGAATTTTACACTGTTGAATGTTGGAATTTGTTGTATTCCCTTAAAGAATGTTGTACTTTGTCCTAGCATGTATTTATTTAAGAAAAGTTTGATGCTTCCAAGCTTTCTTTTAAATTTTTTTTAGGGTAGGTAGGTCCAGTGGAGCCTTTGGTGTAGAGCTAATTTACCCCTACTATTAAGACGGTATCTTATGAGGACAACATGGATTCCTGCTTAATGTGAGGTCACTCACAGCCTTGTGTGAGCTCTAGGAACTGTCTGGCCTACTGCTTTGTGCAGGTTCTTTCCCTGGCCCCAGGTGGCTTCTTCTGACATATGAAGAATTCTAAACGTAGCCAAAGACTTGAGGGGATCCCTTTCGGATCTCTGGAGCATTCTCTCTGTGTGGTCCCTCTTCTCTGGATCTCTGCCCTACAAACACCAGCACGTGGGTCTTCCTAAACCCCTATCTCTGTCTCCTCAACTTAGTGAGACTGCTGGGTGCTCTCTTTGTTTTTTTCCTCTCTATAATGCAACCTGGACACTGCCTCTAAGCAGTGAGCTGGGGCAAGTGTGGGGCTCACTTCACGTGTTTCTCTTCTCTCAGGGATCTTGGTCTTGGGCTGCCTGTTGTTCAGTGTCTGTTTTTCTAGTTGGTTAAGGGAAGAGTATAAATCTAATTCCTGTTATTTCTTCATGGCCAGAAGCTGAAGTCCACTCTGATGCATTGTGAAAACATTACAGACAATCCAGAGAGTACAGTATATCTAGTTCAGTAAAATTAAATTTACTTAAACCTGGCTAAAAATAGCCAGCTTTCACTTCTATCTTAGCTAGACAGTCTCTGAACTTCAGGAGTCTGTCATGTGATATAATATCTTGAGAAATTTTAAGCTGCCTTTGGGCTTGAGACATATTTTATACAGGGCAAGAGCAAAGGAACAATAGGGGTGGGAGTAAAGATTTTAAAAGGCTTGGCTGGACTTGAAATAAGGCAGAGTTTCCTAGGAAGTTCTTTGGCCAGATGGGGGTGCCTATGGGCATACAGTTTGTGCATTATGTGTGCTGGGAATAAAGAAGGAGACTTCATTTTATAGATGACAAAAGATAATATTAAATACTTAAAGTTTTTTAGATTATAAAGATAGAAGCCTAAAGCAAATTGAGATCATTAAGCCAAGTTTGAATTTCAATTCATTTTTCCTATTAGTTTTCCTTCTGAAAGGTAAATTCCATCACATATGAAACTCCGAACTCATCAAACTATGAATAAGCCACTTAAAGATTTTATGCAAGAAACAAAATGGCTCTTTTGACATCTCAAAGGACAGGTGAACTGCACCTTGCAGAGCTAATGTAGGCCTTCAGTACAATACATTCTATATAATGATACTCACAGCTTTCAAAGTGTTTACAGAGGTCTACACACACAACTTTATCTTCACAGCAATGCTGCAAGATAGTCAGGGTCATAAGTAGTCTTCAATTCACAAATGAAGGCACCAATTTACCTAGTAAGGGAAAGAGCTGGGCAACACTCTAGTTTTCTTGACATCTTCAAAACTCAGTATAATTTAGCTCCTTTGACTTAATCTTTTTTTAACATGGCAAAATATAACCTTCGTTGTGCTCATGCTCTATCTGACACTGGTGAATCTAGCAAGGAGCATCATAAGGTTTGCTGAAAAGATGCATGCATGCAAAGGTATGCCACTGTTACTTAGAGAAGTCAGGCATAAATACAGTGAGGGGCAACAGCTTAGAGCTATATAACATGAGCCATCTTACACTATAGACTAACTCCTGTGTTTTTCACTTAAAGCCCTGCCATCCGGATGTACACAGGACAATCAATTCAGAACGTCAAAATGAGATTATCGTCCTACACGTGTGATACTGCTTTAGCAACGCTACTTACAGAGCATAGGACTTTAATATATTTTCCAAACTAGATTTAAAAAAGCAACTGTTTAACTGGAAGAAGAGGCCATGGAATTAAGAAGGTATGTACTGGCTAAGACTGGCAACAACTCGAGCATTACTCACAGTGTTCAGCCAATTTTCTGAGTTGACACCATACCCCTTTTGAGAGTTGATGGGGCCATTCCTGCCCTGGCACACAAGATGGACAAGAGCCATCAGTTGGCATGTGAAGTGAAATGGAATATTCCAAGGTTATACTAGGCCAATAGACGCTACAAGCTAAGTCATATGGTTATACAGATAATACTAAATAAAGCTCTTTTAAATAAAAACAAATAAAAAGACAGTTTGGATATCCCTTAAAATTTTTTTTTTTCCTTGGTGAAAGAAAGGTTAAAGGAAATTAAGAGGGAGAGCAGAAATTAGGGTAAGAAAAAGAAAAGAAAGAGAAGCAGTAGCAGAAAAACAAAAAAAGCTATAAATACAGATAAAAAAGAAAAGACTGGAGAACAGGAAAAGGGAGAAAGGAGGACTAACCAAGGATAGATACACCACAGAGCTCTGTCCTGAGGAAATAAATGTGTGCGGATCCATTTCCCTTTGCCATTAGCTCCAGCTCAGTGATTCTTATGGAGAATAGGATACACTTCAGGCGGGAGGGAGGAGTCAAATCAGAGCCTGGGGTGAAGCTGGAATTTGTACATATGTACTGTGAAAACACATGCAATAGATCAATTGCCTTTACATTACAGACTCCAGAGGGTAAAGCACAAAAGAGTCCCTAGGCTAATGTGGACAGGCCAAAGATGAGTAAGAAAGCACTGGAGGGTCACCAAAGGCTGGGAAATGGCTATTCATGAAGTTCCAGTACCTATCTCTTTCAAAAGATGATGTGGGTTATATTACTCTATAGATGAACTCTGATGTGGTTCATTCTCTTTCTCTTAATTGCTTTTTCTATTAGTATTTGTGAAAGAGACAGTCTGTAGGAGGCAGCAATGAACAAGCTGATGTGAGAATGTAAGCAAAAGCCCAGTGGTTTACACTGCTTTGGCTATTTCTTTTTGTGGGCAGAAGGAAAAATCTAATGCTTCACCTTAAGAGTATCACTATTCCCTCCAGTCTCTAGACCTGGTCCCTGAGGACATTAGCCAACTACTAACAACATACAGAATAGTTTCATTAAAAATTCCTCTGTACATAAGGATCCGTTAGGGGTGCCTGGGTAGCTCAGTTGGTTAAGCATCTGACTCCTGATTTTGGCTCAGGTCATGATCTCAGTCTTGAGATCGAACCCCATGTTGAACCCCACATTCGGCTCTTGAGCTGGGCGTGCAGCCTGCTTGAGATTCTCTCTCCCTTTCCCTTTGCCCCTCCCCTGCTTGCATGCCCTCGCACATGCTATCAAAATAAATAAATAAACTTTAAAAAAAAGTCACTGTGATCACAGAGGGATCTCTTTAGTGCTGGATGGGTGGTCTCAGTAGTTTCAGAAGATGGTACTCTCTGAAAGGTCGCCAGAAAAGGGAATGTGACAGCCACATGGCAAATCATACTAAGACAAAAAGGAGATCAGGGCACCATGGCCTCTCGACTAAGGGATCCTTCTGAGTGCCGAATGGGCAGTCAACATCCTGTACAGCGTTTTATGCTGTTATCAAGTTTAAAAAATGTATTCACTTTTAAAATTTACATAAAGTAAAATCCATGCTATATCATTTACTAACCAGGTACAGATGTTTCTGACAATAAATATTAGAACAGTTTGATTTACCAATAACAAGCCTATGGTATTAACAAACCACCACATTACAGATACGAACTGAATGAGGACAGAAGTCTAAATTGCAAAATAAATTAACCAACAAAGAAAGAGCACTTAAGAGTTTCAAAAGCACTTAAGATCTGAAAGAACGACATGAACCACAGTCAGCTACTTAATAATCTCATCATTTCTACATATATTTTAAGTGATAAAAAAGACACCTGTGGCAGATACTTGCCTGGGAATAACACCGGAAACCTTTCTGTTCATGTGGAGAGCAAGAGACTACAGAACAGACACAGGAAAAGTAAGTCTTGTTGTTGGAACTAAAACTGTTTAGTGAAGCCTGACACAGTTAAGTCTCTCCTGACAGAAGCTGTTAATAAACCCAAATAGTGAGTGCTATGGTGAAAAAAAAAAAGGTAGACTACATGTAGAAGAAAAGACTAATTTCAGAGAGCGACAAACTTATTACTGGTCCTCAACTGTAAAGAATGAAAAATGGAAAACAAACAAACACTGGGAGAAGTTATCCAGGGGAATAGGAAAGACCTTGGACCTAAAATATACAATTTTTGCATAATTCTTTCCCTATCATCAAAAAACCCCTCTTTTTACTCTAGAATGAGAAAAATTAATCTTATAATTCTTTCTCAATTATTTTCATTCCAGAAATCATAAAGAAAAAGTTAATTAAAATCTAGACTAAATGTTCTGGACTTGTCAGAAATTCCTCAAGTAAGGGAAAGAAAAAAAGTCTTTGAATCATTCCTTGGGTAAACTCTTCTGAGTAAAAGACACATTCCCATGTGAGTAAAGAATGGTGTTTGTTTATACTGAGGGTCTGCTTCACTTTTCAATTTCTTATTTGTGTTTTCTGAGCTTTTCACTGGCAACAACAGAACACATGTGTTGCTTCAACAGCTTTCCCCAATTCCCTAAACAGCATCAGATGCCAAAAACTTGCTTTACGGGAGAAAAATACCTCTAATACAATTTGCTATATTCTAAACTCAGAAAGACATTAATTGATTTAAGTGGAGGAAGAGGTCAGTTTTGGGAGAATGTAGAAATTGAGAAGTACTGATCTACACCATGTCATTTTCTTATTAGTGTTTCCCTAAAACAACAACAACAACAACAACAACAACAACAACAACAAATCACTGGTGATCTCTAAAAAGGAAAACCTCAAAATGCCATTTTCTAAAAAGTAAATTGAAGGGAATTTTCATCATGGCTTAATATATACAATAGCTTTATAATGAGATCAACTTCCAAACCAGTAAATTAGAGGTTATTATTGCAGGGACAGCAATAGACTTTACAGCAGAAAACTTGTAGCAACAGCTAATACCCATGTCCAGATTTATATTAATTAAGGGGCAATAAATATGCACAGGGAAATGCTAAGTAGAAGCAGGTCAAAGCCAGGGCTAAACATTGAGGTCATGTGTTTAAATTTACACCAAAATTATAATGAGACAAACTTAACTGACAAATATACTTTGCTAAGTCCCATCAATTTTGAGTTTGCAGAGCAAGGAGCCTCAAATGAAAACTAAACACGTATCTTTAAAGGATAGTTGATTTAAGAGAAATTTAATAAGCAAGAAAAAAACTGAAGATATTTCCATTTTGAAAAAAAGAAAAGCCAATACTGAGACATTATCAAGAAGTACATCTAGACCTTTTCTTTACCTTTAAGATATCCTAGCTCCACCATGAAAACTATGAATATGAAAACTACAAATATGCAACATAGCCAGAGTTCCCTAAATGCAAATCAATACCATATACAAATCAATGGCTTCTTTCTCTAGTATAATTATAAATTTAAATAGTCTTTCCAGTGAATTAAACAAGCTAATGGAGAGCTCCATTAACAGTAAACTTTCACTTAAAAACTTTCACCAAATTGGACACAAGACTATTTTGAACTCAGATATGAATCCCAACTCTAAGCTATCCACAATCCTATGAGTGCGAATCCACCAAGAGGATGCTTTTCCTGCAGGAATGGAACCATTCTGAGTAAGGCTAAAATTAAAATACACCAGCCCTATCAGACCCTTGATTCGATAAAAATGTATATATTCCTCAGGTAGAGGAATCCTCTATAGAGGACAAGGGGTGCCTGGTGCCTCTTCCCCAGTGTAGCTGAATGATCTTTTCTAGAGCTTTTCTTTTTTTTTTTAATTTTTTTTAACGTTTATTTATTTTTGAGACAGAGAGAGACAGAGCATGAACGGGGGAGGGTCAGAGAGAGAGGGAGACACAAAATCCGAAGCAGGCTCCAGGCTCCAAGCTGTCAGCACAGAGCCCGACGCAGGGCTCGAACTCACATACCGCGAGATCATGACCTGAGCCAAAGTCGGATGCTTCACCGACTGAGCCACCCAGGCGCCCCTAGAGCTTTTCTTATAAAAATCTAATGGTGGTACCCAACGCTAGATAAAGACATCTCCTCTAGGTCTCCATTTGTCCTAACTTGCCTTATGTATTTGAATTAGACTGTGTATGACCATGCTTCCATCACGGGAGCCAGTCTAGACAAGAAAGTCAGTCACTGGAGTACGTATGTGGGCACAGTTCTCTGAATAAAAGGTGATGCACACCTCACTATGGCTGCCCCTTAAGGCACTACCTACCCCCCGCCTACAGGCACACAGCTATGTAGGCTTTTTATAGGCTGTGCTAGGTATGTGAGTATCGCAAAAAATATGGCTTATTTGGGGGAAACGCTCTCAGAGGGAAGGCAGTGCTGAATTAGGGGGGAAATATCCTTGTATTTTCAAGAAAAGATAAATTTAAAAACTGATTTTTATTAAAAAATAAATTCATTATTCAAAGTTATAAATGCTTTATTTGGCAACAGGTTTCTCCATAGGCTACTCGTTTAAGTAGGAAGTTCTTCAAATATATCTAAAACATTTTGATTTATGATTTCTTTCCAGGAACACTACCTATTGTGGAAAGAAATATGCCTGTAGTTTAAAGGAACTCCTATACTGCTTATTATGCAAATTCCTCACCAATATGACATAACCAAAAATTCAACACCCATAAGCCCCAGGATCTCTTAAAGGACAAAAATAAGAAGGAAAAAAGAAAGAAGTTATTGCTGTTGTGTAGGAATAATTAGTCTGACATGTCAGAAGCATCCTTTTTTTTTTAAAATAAGAATTACTGTGGGGTGCCTGAGTGGCTCAGTCAGTTAAGCATCTGACTCTTGATTTTGGCTCAGGTCATGATTTCACGGTTCCTGAGATTGAGTCCTACACTGGGCTCTGTGCTGGCAGCATGGAGCCTGCTTGGGATTCTCTCTTTTCCCCCTCACTCTACCCCTGTCCTCCCCTCTCTCTCAAAATAAATAAATACACTTAAAAAAATAATTAAGAATTATTTTGAGTGCTGTTACTGGAAGCACTTTACCCAGGCCAAATACAGAATGGAAGGCTGTAAGTAAGGAAAGTAAGGAAATATAAAGATAACTGCCTGGTAATTGAGGGTCTCAGACTCAGACATTGGTAGGGTTACATTAATTCTTCGTATTTTCATAATTATAACATTTCTCCCAAGACACAATATGATCTCAAATATCTAAATTAAAAAGGCAACATGTTATTCAATCATCCAGATTTTTTGTCCATGCAAATAAATTTCTGGACAGTTAGAGGATTTTTATTATGTTGTTTCAGAACTCTTAAATTTCCATATTAAAACACTATAGTGCATTGTTATATTTTCAAATATATATTATTTAACTGTTTTAATATCATTTCTCCTTAAAAAGAAAACCAAACTTTACCAGTAGCCTACTTTCCAAAACAACACATACTGTACCCTTGAGTAACAAATATTAACAGTAATTCGAATGCAGAGACCTATTCTGAAGTTTACTGTATTATCTCTTTTAAAAAGGGTTGCCATGAAAATTAATAGTGTCAAGCAATATTATCTAAGAATATTTAGCCTGTCTGAAAGAAGGCCTAGATAACCTGTAAAAAATACCTAAACCCTAAATAAAGGTAAGTTTTGAGGCTGAGTGAGGAATACATTAGGGCTCATTATAATCATTTTCTCTATTTTATTTATGTGAAAAACCCACTTCATTCCTGTCCTTGGTAAAGCAGAGTCTAAGGCCATGTAGCTTAAACATTTTACTAGTATTTCCTACATGTGCTTAATAGGTCTTCACTCATTTAAAATTTCCTACAATTATCAAAAAATTTTATCTGACATCCTAATTATACTGAATTGGTGAGATTTTACTCCTGTTATAGGACAAGCCAATCAGAATCTCACAAAGGATAAGCGGACAGCTCTATAATGGTAAAAAAACAAAACAAAACCAGGAAAGATATTATAGACTGCTACCCTAGGGATTCATCTTCCTGCTTTAACCATGCTGGAAGCACAGTTATTACCTGGTTCAGAGCTACTTCCTGGGTCAGAGGTAAGGAAACAAGTGAGAAAAACGAACATAGGCATCATAAATACACGGTTGTATTTTCTTCTTTACTCAAGGAGAGTGATTTCTCCAATGGGTCTTTCCTTTAGATCAGATATGAAGGTAAAACTTTACAGACATATTTTGAATGCAACTCAGATTATCTGCAAATAAGGTATAGTTTTTACCATCTTTAAAAGAATCAAACCTACCAAGCAGATATATTTAACTGAGCAAAGTAATAAAGTTTTTGTAAAGGTCAGCATTTCTGGACAACATGTCAAAAAAATAATAAACAGGTAATATTCCCTTTTTTTTTTTTGGTAATATTCTTTTAGACTAGGCAAACTGGATGTTCAGGAAGGATATAAAACTGATGGCTATGTTAAATAAAGATTTGCCTACACAAAGCAAAAATATCAAGGGCTGATTAGGACACTTGCTTTGTCATGGAATCATCACTCCCCTACATAGTGAAGCCACCAATCCTTTCCAGACAACTCTGACTCAAGTTCTCTTTACTTGTTTCACTACCTGGCAATCCAAAACCTAAACCCATGATCAAATAATTTTAGCTTTCTTTTCTCATTCTGTGTTTTTTAGAAAATCATTCTTTTTTTTTTTTTAAAGTTTTAAATGTTTATTCATTTTTGAGAGACAGAGAGAGACAGAGCATGAGTGGGGGAGGGACAGAGAGACCCAGAATCCGAAGCAGGCTCCAGGCTCTGAGCCATCAGCAAAGAGCCCTACGTGGGGCTCGAACTCATGGACTGCGAGATCATGACCGGAGCAATAGTCCGACGCTTAACCGACTGAGCCACTCAGGTGCCCCTCATTCTTTTTTTTTTTTTTTAAATGTTAATTACTTATTTTGAGAGAGACAGAGAGAGACAAGGTGAGCAGGGGAGGGGCAGAGAGAGAGAATCCCAAGCAGGCTCCATGTTCAGTGCTGCTCACAAACTCAGCTGAAATCAAGAATCGGACGCTTAACTGACAGAGCCACGTAGGTGCTCCTTGAAAATCATTTTTGATAAAGGACCATGAAATAGGATCTTTTAGTTTACATTGTTATACACTAGTATCCCTTGTAACACAACTAAAAAGTTCCTTTTTACAGAATGACAAGGTAAGGAAACACATTTATAAATATACAGGTAAACAGAATTGATACTTTTTTTTTTTAAAACCCAAATTTATGATGGTACAGAATCACTTCTGTGAAATTTTTTTTGGAAATGTTTATTTATTTTGGAGAGTGAGTGAGCATGAGTGGGGGAGGGGCAGAGAGACAGGGAGACACAGACTCCAAAGCAGGCTCCAGGCTCTGAGCTGTCTGCAAAGAGCTCGACGTGGAGCTTGAACTTACGAACCATGAGATCGTGACCTGAGCCAAAGCTGGACACAACTGACTGAGCCACCCAGGTACCCAAAAACTTCTTTAATGCACAAAACAGAAATGTTCTTCTCCGTTTAATGATGTGTATTCCTGATTTTATTCATCCTTGCAATGAATCCTTGGTTCTTCTAGGACCTCCACACCATGGAAGGCCTATTTCCAAACAGATCCGAGGGAGTCTATGGGAACCTGTAGTGCATGAGGGGTCAGTGTCCCAGGATTCTGTAGATAATACGGAGTTGGAACCCAAAGTCCTTTATACATTTCTTGGACTTTATGTACTCTCCCGGTTTTTAAAATACCGGGTAGATTGACTATCTACATAGAACTATAGCTTTCCTTTACATAAGGTGTCAGAGAAGTTACAGGACTATGGATTACAGCCTATCTATATCCATATTTGGAAGTACCAATTACAAGGACTTTTGGAATTTACCATGTGACATTCTAGAGGAGAGCCAATTCTTCACAAAGAAAACAGCTTCAAGTTAGCTGTATGTCGTACCATATATTTCTACTTTATAAATTTTCTCACTTTAAAAAAAAGTCATAGGCATTAGGAGAAACCTTAGGTCTATGTATCCATATTTAATACCTCCTACAGAAAAAAAATTTTTTTTTGCATTCCTGCTAAGATAGCTTGCCTTGAAAACAGGTAGGCTTATCATTTTTACAGCTTTATCTTAATTTCAGTTAAAGAAATTGTTCTTTGCCAGTTCTCAAGTGTAGCAGAGTAGAATGTGTAGAAGCCAAGTTCATGCTGCTATAGCAGGCAGTAGAATCCTCTTAAAAGTCTGTTTATATACCTTTCATCAGTGTAATAGCTCACAAACTTAGTGTAAATAATCTACACAAATATGCCTGTGTTGAAATAATTAATTCTACTTTATGGTCCCCACCCTCTAGTAGTCATTACCAATTATAATATTTTAATGGTTAGTAACACAATTTATTATCCAATCATAACCAGGTCAAAGACAAGCGATTAATAACAATCAAAGTTAAGGTATATGAGACAATGTATGGATAAGGATTGTATTTATCAGTTGTTTGAAAACTGGGCTGTAAGTGATCTGAAACAAAGGGCTATGAAGTTGGAGAATAAGGAAGGAGCCATTCTCCGACCTTTTATAGAACACTATAAAAGAGCCACTGGGAGCAAATTCCTCTTTCCATTTGCTCAGTCCATTTGTGAAGAATAAAGCTCTTGCCAATGACGCTGCAGCTGTGCTCACCCTCGACTTAATCACTGTGTAAGGCTGAGGGTTAATTAGCGCCATTCTTAGTTCTATTTGTTGTTTTAATAAAAGATACGCATAAATCTAAGACGGGGAGTAACTGATACTTGATTTTTATTTGGAAGGTGCTGGGGGGAAGGGGAAGAGCTCATCCATCTTGGGCATTGATGTTTGTGGGTGTGCTCAGAGCATTTTCATTTGACCTGGCCTATACGGTTCTGCCTGTTTGAAGAGTGGCAGACAAAGACTTTATGGTTGTGTGAATGCAGGACCCTGATGGCCCAGGCTGAACCATGAGGCGGTCTTTAGTTGGAAGGCAAATGATAGGGAATGAAATACAGAGGGTGAGGGTCAGGGCCCAAACGATTCTCCCACAGAGCAAAAGGGCCAAATCACACGCCTTTTACAGACTACACTGCTGCTCATCTTCGGCAGTTACGAGGAAATCCTTATCATGGAAAACTTCAGACATATTCAAAGGTAGACAAACGAGTATAATGAAGCCTCCCCCCCCCGCCCGCCCCCGTGTGCTCATCATTCATCATTCAACGATTACAATGGTCGATCTCGTATCCTCCACATCCTTATCTACTTCCAATCTAATCTTTCTGGATTATTTTGAAGCAAATTCTAGATATCAAAGGACTTTATTGCAAGTAGTTCCCTATCTCTAAAAGGTAAGGATATGTAAAAACTTCATGACAGTTCTGTTTAACTATGCCTAAAAATTTCTGGCAGTAATTCCTTAATATCAAAAGCTCATTTTCAAATTTCCAATTATCCCATAAAAGCCATACATTTGGGGGATAATTTTTAAATGATACAGTATCAGAATTACATTCCGAATAAAACAAGCTTATAACACTTTAGATAGCAACAGCAATAGAGCAAGAAAGTCGAACTGAGGTTAAAAAAAATAATGCCAGATAACATCCAGATTGATATACTTTTCAGGAAAAAAAAAGAGGAAAAAAAGATTAGAAATACTTCTGAAAGTTACTCCGTAAATAAAGCATCTGATACAGGAAAACCGTTGACCTCCTTGTTTTATTTCATAATTGTCAGTGTTCTCAGGATAGTTCATTTTTTATGAGGGAAAACACCCATTATTTTTAGGTCTGAAGACCATAAGACAAGCATATTTGAAACAATAACCAGACTTCATATAAAGAATATGATAAACATCTAAGAGTTTAAAAAAACAACCACAAATAGCACAAACTTCAAAAGATACAATCAAACAGAACAGAGCTTAAATTTTGTATATGCTTGAGAAGAGAGTATTGACAGATAAGAGCATTCCATGAAAGATGGAAATCTGATTAGTACTCTAAATGACAGCAATTCCTGGATTAAATCATGTTCACCAAGGAGGACTAAACTCCGGGAGCTTGGAAGGCCAGTGTGGGCCTTTGGAGCTTATCAACTTCTACTCCTTTCTGCTGCCATTCTGTTCCTCAGCAGTGTGACACAGACAGACTCTGGCAGCCAGGGAGAGTCTGACAAATAAGAGTGCTCTGGCAGGGTCAATGAACACCACTGTGAAGTGTGAACAGCCCTATCAAGGCCAGCAGTTAGACCTACCTAGACCGTTGCATTGGGAACAGAGTGATTATCACCGGTGCACCCGTCAACTGGCTGGTGACTGTTGGACATTTTGCCACCCGCGAGATAATCCTTCCTAGGAAATAATGCAATAGGGACTACTAATTGAAGGTTAGGCTTTTTCCAGAGTTTAAACCCAAGAGTGTCAGTGCTGAGGTGGTGGTGTTTAGAGATTATTCAATACTCTCTTCTCTCAGTTAAACTCAACCGAGTAGGTATTTGTCAGCCATTGAATGTATGCCCATTTGGAGTCCTAAGTACCCTGGGAAATGACATGAACAACAGCCCATGATTGTTTACAGAGGGCTTGCATGTGTACCTCACAGGAATCCCGTGATTTAGGTAGGGCTGATGGTTATCTCTGTTTTGTAAATGAAATGGAGTCTGAGGAAAGTGAAGCGCCCAGAGCAAGTCGCACAACTAATTAACAGTGGAGCTGGTATTAAAATCTGTATCCGTGGACTATAAATACCATGCTGTAAGGATGTACAGCCCCACCCTCGAACTTTTAAAATTTATTTCTGAATAGACCAAAAATTCTTTAAGTAAGAGACAAATGTAAATTATGAGAAGAGTATGAAAAAGATTAAAAAAGTAAGTTTATGTGGAGAGAAGAGTGAGAAAAGCACTTTGAAAATTGGTGCAAAACCTTATGCAAAACCTACTTCAGAGCTGACAGCATTTCTGGTGTTAAACTAGCTCTACAGATTTAGTATAGGAAAATCATATTTATTTGTGTTCTATCAAACTTATATTTGTGGTAATTTGAAGATAGCTTAGGTTGAAGTTCAACTTAAATCTGGGGGAAAAAAAATCTACACATTGGAAGTGTACCAGAAAAGGGTGTGAAGTAAACCCATTAAACAAAAGAAAGGCCATTTTGACTTAAAAACTCTTTTTAAGACTCTAGAAGTGTGAACACACGTATCGATGATGTGCCAATTAGGAAATTTTTGTATTATGTCTTAAAGTACAAACATTTAGTTTGTTGCCACGTATTTTACAAACAATAGTCTATTCTTAGATAAGATGAGCTGTATCTAGTTGATCAAACTTGAGGCTTAATCTTTAGGCTTATTCTTTACTTTTTCTTTATCCCTTACACTTATCCTTACTACCAATATTATTGTTTTCAAAATCTATTTTGTTTATGTGATTTTGCTTTAGCCAGGGGTGATTTTACTTTTATTGTTTTGTAGCATATATCTGTAACTTTCTGAGACACAGCAAAAGAAAACTCTAGTGAAGAGAAATATTTTTGATATTCTGAGAGCTGAATATCAAAGCTGAGAAAAGGCTTTGGTGGGATGAATGTATTCCTCTAAGCAGCGATTACCTGTACAGAGAAGAGCTTCCCACATACAAGCTGATTCAGGGGGATAGGACCATTTCAACTGGCTGGGAGACGGAACAGGCCTGGCTATGGCTGAGTAAGGAACGCCTCTCAGCACGGAGCTTTCTCTCTAAGTGTGCAGTTACATCTTACCCATGTGGAAGAAGGAAGGACTTCTTACTCGTCTAGTGTTCAGAAGTGCCTCACGCATAGTATGGCCTCAAAAGTTTCTTCTCTCCCCCTAGTTTTACTGAGATATAACTGACACCTAACACTAGCAGTTTAAGGTGTATAGCATGATGGTCTCATGTCAAAAGTTTCTTGTATGGGTGACTTACTTCTCAAGATAAGTGTTTTTTTCTTAAAAAACCACTCCCTTTAAATTTCAGCAAAGCCCAGAAGTCCTCTGTTGGGAGAGGGGAGACAGATATAGTTCCATGTTCCAACATTTCCAGGAGGACCACTGGGCTTAAGCCTCTATCACACAAAAAATGTCTTCTTATGACATTACCTCCAAATGAAGTTACACACAGTCATACAGACAAATGGGATTGAAATAGTAATAAGGAGAAAAAACACACTATTTGTCATTCAGTTTTAAATTAGTGCAGCATTAATGAACTTCGCTATCTGGGGTAAAAGTATGAAATAATTTAAAAAGTATTTTATAATGATCTTGCATAATTATATTTTATGTTTCTTTTGGTGGAAGTATTTTTATATGTCCTTATTTTTAAAAGTTTTAAAAATTGAACAGATTGTAAATTCTTCCTGTTTTATAAACCAGACAGGAGCTTAAGAGAGACCCTCATTCCCCTTTGTCATTTCTCTCTTGTCTAAAACTTCAATTATCTAGTGAATAAAGTTTATTCCTGAATGTGGAAGATAGAATCTTATAAAATATTAACACTACTAATTAAATACTCAAAGAAGAATTTCTCATTAAAAACATAAATGAAAACTCTGTAGCTACTTTAGATTTTTGAAGTTTCCAAAATAAACCCAGATACGTAAAAATTTGGCAGTTGGGTTTGTCTGTTAGTTAAAAGGAGTTGGTCAAACACATAATCATACATCTGCGACGACACAGAAAGTAAAAACTTTCAGCATTAAGCACACCAGCAAGCCACCAAGGCTTCGTCATAAACTCTCTTTAGTTTTCCTGGGAAGTTGTATTTCCTAGTTGAAGACCATTCAGCTTTTTTGTTCTATTAGCTTGAAAGGACGCATGGTTATTAAAATGCCAACAAGGTCATGTCTGCGTGGTGCTGCTTGGTTGTTATCAGATTTTAATAGCCCACATTTCTCAAATTAACATCTTCTGGTAGGCATCTAATTAAAGATTAAGCTATTCAATTTGAATTTTTATTATTATTTGCCAGCAGAATGTAATGCATTCTGTAAAAGCACTTCCCTATCCAAAATGATTTTTCATTAATTTTTATCACATTGTGCTTTTTCCTTCTCGGCAAATAATAGGTCTCAAAAAGACTAATGAGAAGACCCAATTTAAAAAGAAAGCAGTTAGATATTATGGAAATTTAAAATCAATAGTAATAACAGTAGTTACAGTGGTGGTGGTGGTAGTAAAGTAAACAATTTCCTAAGGTCTGACATTGAAGTCTTTAATAGACTTGAATTCAATATTGGATTAAGTCTCTTACCAGGGTTGCAATCGGTAAGAAGTGAGCAGATGGAGAGGAGAACTTTAGAAATGGTTAGGGCTGGACTCCAGTTGTCCTTTAGGATGTCCAGACAGATGACGCCCTGGCTGTTAATATTACAGTGATAGATTCTTGTCCGGAAAGTAACCTAGAAGAAAATGTAATGTTATTATAAATAGACATACTTTTTATTAGACAAAATAATCCAAGGGTCACTGGTAGAACCATATACTTAATTATTCCTTAGGCACCTGAGAAGCATCAAGAAACAAAATCATTATTTTAGAACTTGTTATTCTGGGCACAGAGAACTAAATAACCCCCAACAGCAAAATCATATCCTTTTGCTTTTGATGAAGAGTCCTATCGATTAGCTAGTGTTCTGGGGACTGAATTTGCTCTTGGTACAAGTGTAGGAATGTTCGTAAGAGAAAAACTAGCTGTGGCTTCTAAAAACATTTCAAAGGGGTGCCTGGGTGGCTCAGTCAATTGAGCATAGGACTCTTGATTTCGGCTCAGGTCATGATCCCAGGGTCATGGGATCGAGCCTCACGTCGGGCTCTGTGCTGAGTGTGGAGTCTGCTGCAGATTCTCTCTCTCCCTCTGTCCCTCTCCCCCACTCATGCATGCCTGCTCTCTCTCTCTAAAATAAAAGTAACATTTCAAAGAAAAAATAAATTTCAAACATAAAAATTTCAAAAGAAACTTGTTGGAGTCCAGTTGTTTTAAGGATTTTGTGTATTTTGAGGTTCAAAATAGCATGGGAACACTATAAAAAGGACATAAATATTCTTTTCTGTCATGGTTTAAAAACACAAATTAGGCATGCATGTAAATAATATACCTAGTTTATAAAAAACTGTATTGGTTACAATTTATGAACCTTCTTCTCCTTAAATTCTATATTTTAATGTAATATTAGTGTAGTCTCTCTTCCCTATAATAGTTACATTACCACTGCACGTCGTTTAGGTATAATTTTGAAAACATGTTTATAACATTTTTCAAGAACTTAATTAAAAAGCTAAGTCTAAATCAGTTTTGTAACTCTGGTAAAACTCTGTTTTCTAAGAGTCTTATGTAAGCAACAATAAGATCTTAATGTTATTCATTAATATCATGTTTATAAACGTTCTCAAATTTGTAAGTTGAAATATAAAAAAAAAAAACCCTTAGTGTTTTAAAGACCAATCTTTTGGTCCCCTAAATTAAAAATGGCTCTGAACCAAAAACTACGTGGCAGAATTTTGTATGTGTTGCTACCTCCCAGGGTATCCAGCATCTGCTCGAACATCACATTTACTTAATTCATATAATATCAAGACTCAGAAAGGACAGATCCAGTCTTCTGTAATTATTAGACAACACAGTGCCATTTTCAGGCTAGATCAGTATTCCTAATAAGAACTGTCCTAGTAACAGGCTGGACCTTATAGATAACCTTGACATCCCTTCCACACAAACACATTCCAAACACCTACCAGTGCTGAAGAAAATGTAAGTAACATTTAAAAAAATACACAGCTGAATTTTCACAGAAATCCCCAGAGGCCAGAACTGAAAACCAAAAATTACAGTAAGCACATGAGCTGACAGTGTCGTTGCCAGGGGCAGGACTTGGGTAAGAGGGAGGGGGTGAAGGACAGTACCCAGTCTAGATTAAAATGGAGGCTTGGGTTTTGATGCCCTCATGGAAAAAGGTGAAACCTAAGGTCTGCATGTGGCAAGAGGTTGGGATTGAGAGCCCTTACACAGATTAGAACACGTGAGCAGCTAGTCTTTTAGTGAGTGGATGGACTTGAAAAGATAATGCCTTCTGGGAGACACAGCAAAGACACCTGCTGGAGAAAGCCTGGGCTCTGGTGGGGAGAAAAATGTATCCCCTGAGAATTCTAAATCCTCAGCACATAAACTATGCAAACACCAACCGAAAGAGAGCCTAAATGGCTATGTTACTATCAGATCAAATATATGTTTAAGGTAAAATGCAGAAAGATAATCAATGCGTTAGGATAAAATGAACAATTCATCAGAAAAACGTAACAATTCTGGATCTGCTGTACCTAACAAGACACCCAAAAATATAAGAAGTGAAACTCAGCAGAACTTTAAGGAGAAAAATGAGACATCTACAATCAGAGGGACATTTCGCTGCAGGAACTGAGGTCACGCAGATGAAAGAAAATGTAGTAAGGATGCTGAAAATATGAAAACAATTTAACAAAATCAAGGGATTGAAGATAAAATTCCACACTCAACAAAGAATATATATTCTTTTCCAAGCATATAAGAAACATTTATAAATACTGATCACATGCTAAGCCACAAAGGAAGCTTAACATATCTCAAAGAATTATTAAGACCATAAAGATCCCCTATCAAATGTTTGGGAAACTGAAAAGCACATTTTTCAAATAATTCTTGGATCAAAAAAAAAAATAAGTTACATTTATAACTAAATGACAATGAAATGTTGGACTGTCAATACAAACTGTGATTTGGCTAAAACAGTTATCAAAGGGAAATCTATAGTTTCGAATACATAAATTAGAAAGGAAGAAAGACATTTAGTAAGTGTTTAAGGAAGGAAAAAGAACAGAGTTAATCCCATAAAAGTAGAAAGAAATAAAGACATGAGCAGAATTGAATGAAATAGAGAATACCTGGTAATAATAAAATTCTGCAGAGGCTTATCCCTTTAAGTGCTAGATGAAAATACGAATATTTTTATGATCCAATGTAAATGATGAGTGGCTTTTATATACAATGTTTTAAAAACCTATCAGATACTGACTGGCTATTCCGAGCCAGTTAATCCTCAAAATAACACAAAGAGGTAAGTAGTATTATTGTAGCCACTTTTAAAATAAAGAAACTGTAATTCTGTGAGGTGAGGGATGTTAACTAAATTTATTGTGGTAATCATTTTGCAGTACATACATATATCAAATCATTATGCTGTGCACCTAAAATAAATACAGTGCTAAATTTAATTATATCTCAATAAAAATGGAGGAAAAAAATAAATGAAGGCCCAGAAGGGTTAAAGGACTGGCATGCAGTTGCACAGTTGTAAGGGGGGGGGAGCCAGAATTTAAACACAGCTTTGTTGACCTAAAAGCTCACGCTCTCCTAGTCAGCCTCATTGCCTCTGTTTTTTTTTTTTTTAACTTTTAATTTTGAGATTATTATAGATTCACACTAGGTTGTAAGAAACAATACTGACTGGGGCCCTTGGGTGGCTCAGTCAGTTAAGCGTCCAACTTCAGCTTACATCATGATCTCATGGTCGTGAGTTTGAGGCTCTGTGTGGATAGGGCAGAGAGCCTGGAGCCTGCTTCGGATTCTGTCTCTCTCTCTCTCTCTCTCTGTGCCCCTCCCCTGCTCATGCTCGTCTCTCTCTCTCAAAAAGTAAATAAAAATTAAAAAAAAAAACACACAAAACAATACCAATGGATCACACTATATTCCTCATCCACTTTTCCCCAATGGTAACATCCTGCATAACTGTAATATCACATCACAGGAAACTCACACTGATACAGTCCATTGACCTTTTCCAGTCCATTGACCTTTTCCATTTATCATCAGTTTTATACGCACTCATGTACACGTGTTTTTATGCAATTTTATCACACGTAGATCTGTATGACCGCCATCACAGCCAAGATACAGAACAGTTCCTTCACAAACACTCTTTGTGCTACCATTTAAAGGTCACTTTCCAAACCCTTTCCTTCCTTAATTCTTGACAGCCACTACTCTGTTCCTCATCTCTGTGATTTTGTCATTCAAGAATGTCATATAAGTGGTATCATATAGGATGTAACTTTTTGAAATTGGCTCTTGTTACTCGCACATTTCCCACGAGATCCATCTAAGTTGTTGCATGTATCAATAGTTTGTTCCTTCATACTGCGGGGGTAGTATTCCATGGTATGGATGTACCAGTTTGTTGAGCCATTTATCTACTGAAGGACAAATGGATTGTTTCCAGTTTTCGGCTATCACAAGTAAAGCTGTCATGAACATGTGTGTGTGTATTTGTGTGAATGTAAGTTTTCATTTCTCTGAGATAAGATGCCCAAGAGTGTGACTGTTGGGTTATATGATAAGCTCATATTTAGTTTTATAAGAAACTGCCATACTTTTTTCCAGGGCAGCTGAACCATCTTACGTTCTTACCAGCAGTGTGATCCAGTTTCACTTAGCATCCTGGCCAGCATTTAGTGTACGATGCTTTATTTCAGTCATTCTGATTAGGTGAAGTGGTACCATTGTGGTTTTAATTTGCATTTCCCTAATTGCTAATGATGTTGAGCACTTTTTCACGTGCTTTTTTTTTTTTTTTTTTTTGGCTATCTGGCTACCCTCTTTTTTGAGAGAGGATCTTCAGGTTTTTTGCCTGTTTTCTAATTAGGTTGTTTTTACTGTTGACTCTGTTTTAAGTGGAGATATTAAAAGTGAAGTATGGGGGCGCCTGGGTGGCTCAGTCGGTTAAGCGGCCGACTTCGGCTCAGGTCACGATCTCGCACTCTGTGAGTTCGAGCCCCGCGTCGGGCTCTGTGCTGACAGCTCAGAGCCTGGAGCCTGTTTCAGATTCTGTGTCTCCCTCTCTCTCTGACCCTCCCCCGTTCATGCTCTGTCTCTCCCTGTCTCAAAAATAAATAAACGTTAAAAAAAAATTAAAAATAAAATAAAAGTGAAGTATGGTTGGAAGAAAAATAAAGCATGAGTTTGCAAAGAATCTTGCAGATTTTTTGGAGAATGCTTTACATTTCAATATTTTGTAATACTGATTAAAGGATCTACTTTAGTGACGTTTGTTAGCTTTTGTCCCAACAGATATTCATAAAGAAACCACACTGAATCAAACAGGTAGGCTGATCGTTCCTACATGTGCTAATGCTGCAGGCTCCCACAAAGAGCACCTTAAAATATTTTTTGTGTGTGTATAGTTGACGATGTCACATTTCTTTCAGGTGTGCAACACAGTGATTCAACACATCTATACATTATGCTCTGCTCACCTCAAGTGTAGCTACCACACAGTGCTGTTACAACTGTCACCATACAACGCCATTTCAGTATCATTGATGACATTCCCTACGCTGTGCCTTCTATTCTGGTGACGTATTCACTCCACAGGTGGAAGCCTGCATCTCCCACTCCCCTTCACCCATTTTGCCTGTCCCCCAACCCCTTTCCTCTGTTAACCATCAATCAGTCTATTCTCTGTATTTATAGGTCTGATTCTGCCTTTTGTTTATTCATTTATTTTTTTAGATTGTGCATGTAAGTGAAATCATATGATATTTGTCTTTCTCAGTCTGACTTCCTTCACTAAGCATAATAGCCTCCAGGTCCATCCATGTTGCTGCAAATGCAAGATTGTATCCTTTTTTTATGGTTAATATTCTATTGTGTGTATCTATGTGTGTGTGTGTGTGTGCGCGCGCGCACGTGTGTATGTATATATCATCGCATCTCCTTTATCCATTCATCTATTAATGGACACTTGGGTTGCATATATTTTTTCAAATTAGTGCTTTCATTTTCTTTGGGTTAATACCCAGTAGTTGTTATTATTAAATCATAAGTATTTCTATTTTTAATTTTTGGAGGAACTTCCATACTGTTTTCCACAGTGGCTGATGATTAGTGATGCTGAGCATCTTGCCACCTGTATGCTTCTTTAGGAAAAGTGTCTACTCAGGTCCTCTGCCCATATTTTAATCAGACTGTGTTTTCTGGTTTGTTTTGGTGTTGAGTTATATACATTCTTTATACATTTTGGATATTAACCCTTTATGAGATATATCATTTGCAAATATCTTCTCCCATTCAGTAGGCTGCCTTTTTGTTGGTTGATGGTTTCCTTTGTTGTGCAAAAGCTTTTTATTTTGGTGTAGTCCCAACAGTTTATTTTCCCTTGCCTTAGGAGACGTATCTAGAAAAATGTTGCTGCAGCCAATGTCAATGGAATTACCGCTGTGTTCTCTTCTAGGAGTTTTATGGTTTGGGGTCTCACATTTGGGTCTTTATCTACGAGTTTTACAGTTTCAGGTCTCGCATTTGTGTTTTTATTCTATTTTGAGTTTATTTTTCACAAATACCACTATTTGAATTGGATAAAAAAACTGATGATCCCAGAGTTTTAAGAAGTGTTACTTATTTACCTATTGTAAAGTAAACAATAACTTCTTCAGGGTTCCCTTAATCACACTCCTACTTCTGCTACCACACTTGCCACAGGACCTCCTGGACCTCCTCATCAAACCGGGAATTACCCATGAAAGTCTCTTCTTTCAACTGACGTCCAGTGCAGTGCTTGGCACATAGAAAGAGTCCACTGTTTGCTGAACAAATGCTAACAAATCACTGGCTAGTGCTCAAAGAGACAAGTATCTTTCTGAGGGGTTGTAACATCTTATTGTTCTTTAGATACAAGAAGATTTTAGAACCATAACTTACAGTAGACTGAAAACTGGAAAACTGTGGAGAATAACCTGATAAAGCAGGATATATTTTTAATATTTTTGTACCCAAATGTTACTTTACTAAATTGTCCTATAGATTAAAATATTAGTTCAGAAAAGATTTCATATAGGTTAAACCAATAATAAAAAATAATAAATATTTAGTAAGTACTCAATACGTGCCAGGTACTCCAACATAAACATTTTTATTATTGTTACTGCCTATTTAAATAATAAAGAAAATTTAAAAATATGTGGCCTGGTCAGATCAGCAAAAGAGTTCCATAATCAAGGCAAAACCTTGCTAATGACAGTTCTTGAAACAGTCAGCATTGTCTTCCAGACCCTATCAACAAAACCAGGGGAAATGAGAGACAAGAACACATGCAAACTGATAAAGAATTGTCTGCAGTCCTTTTAGACATTAGTGATGCAGAAATCAAAAATGATATTTTGAATATTGACAAATATCAAGGGATGTGCACATGTTAGACGATTTTTAGAGGCTAAGAAAGCGCTCATCTCCCACCCTCATCCTACAGAAGGCTGCTCGTAACTGACTCAATTTTATAGAAAGCCCATCATGTTATCTTGTTCAGGGGGCTGGACAACAGTACATCCTTCACTTCACCCTTCTGACAAAAAAACAAATGATAAAAAAATGACCATAAAGGAATTTCCAGCTCTACTGCAGGGCTTAATTCTCAATGAGTTCTGTGTATCACATAACCTACACCTGCATTTGCATTTATTGCTGTTTTGGAAGCATAGTTCAATACTGATGTTTATAACGATAGCTATCATTCATCAAGGAGAGGTAAAATTATATTGAGAATACTGTTTTCAAAGGCTGGGAAGACAGTACATTTTAGAACATTTTCCATATATTAAGGAAAATTTTAAAACGATTTGGTTATAGTGATACCGAAAACTTATTTGTCCAGAATGTCTAATTCCAAGATGACTCTGGACAAGAGCATTTTAATTTTTTTTAAGTTTATTTACTTATTTTGAGAGAGAGAGAGAGAGCGTGGGAGGAGCAGAGAGAGAAGGAAAGAGAGAATCCCAAGCAGTTTCCGCATTGTCAGCACAGAGCCTGATGCAGAGCTTGAACCCATGAACCGTGACATCATGACCGAAACCAAGAGTTGGACACTCAACCCACTGAGCCACCCAGGTGCTTCAAGAAGTGTTTTAATTTATGCGTGATATCTAAATGCACACAGAGGCAGGTAGGTGTGTATGTGTGTGGTGGACAGGATACTGGCCTATTCCTCTAAAGATGTCCACATCTCAATCCCTGGAACCTGTGAATATGTTCTTATATGGTAAAAGGGACTTTGCAGGTGTGATTAAGTTAAGGCTCTTAAGATGGGGTGATTATATGGGTGGGCTGGATATAATCACAGGGGCTTTACAAGAGGGAAGCAGGAAGATCAGTAGGGGATGTCAAGGAGTCAGAATGATGGGGCCATGATCCAAGGAACATAGTCGGCCTCAAGAAGACAGAAAAGGCAATGAAATAAATTTCCCCTTAAAGCCTCAAAAAGGAACACAACCCTGCTGACACCTTGGTTTTAGTTTGCTGACATCCAGAACTGAAGGACAGGAAATTCACATTGTTTTAAGCCACCAAATTTGCGTTAACCTGTTATAATAGCAACAGGAAACAATACAACATGTAAGTATATTTCTCAGTTGCATTATTACTTTATCTTAAAAGGTAAATGTAGCTGTGCTATTTCTATACTTCACAGGATCACTCCTTAAAAAGTAATTTTCGAAAGAATTAACACAATTTTTTATGTTGACTACAGCATAAAACAATGCTACTAAGTAGTGAATGATCTATGGGAAGTTACTTTGCTACTTTGAGCCCCTATATCCTGACAAAATGAGACTTAAATTAGATTATTTCTAAAGCCCACTCTAGTTCCAAGATCCAAGAGTTATATTATGAAATGAATATGTGGTTTTGGGAGCTAGCTGGACTTGAGCTGGAATTCTGACTTCGGATGAATCAGATTAGCCTGTTTGAGATTCAGTTTCCTCATCTTAAAATGGGAAGAATACTAGCTATACCCACTGTGGCTGTGAAGACTGAAGCACCCGAGAAGTTCTAACACCACACTTGGCACTCAGCACGGATTCAAACAGCGCCAGTCTCCTTTCCCCTCTTCATGTCTCCCGGTTTTACAGGGCAATTTCAGAATGCATGTGTTCACATAATAATTGCCCTATCGCCGGAGTTTTAGATGTGTTTTCTTTATACCACTCCCTTGCTCTAGAGTATGGACAACATTTCACACAGAGACAAAAAGTATTTTTGTAAAGGGAGAGAAATCATGTAGGGCATGAGTATAGACAAAGAAGAAAATATTTTAATAAATTATTTCTGCCAAATTGATTCAAGACATAATTCAGGAAAATGTTTTAAAGTAAAGAAATACCTCCAGGCTGGAAAGCTGATAATGATATTAAAAATGATCATTTAAAATAATATTTCAGTAATAACCTCTATTTTTCACATAGCTTACATTTTTCAAAAAACTTCTCATCATGATATACATGACACGGTGATTTTACTGAGGAAGTATGAGATCAGTGAGAAATACATTCCTCTTAAAAATACTTTTCCATGGAGACCCAGAGAGGAAATATTTGGAGCTCCTGTGCCATAAATCAGTGAATCATGTAACAAAAGTCCAAAAATAGCAGGGTTAACATCATTCAAATGGATCTTGGCTCTAAGCTCACTATGAAACTAGTTTATATGAATAGGTTGTTAATACACATTTTAAAAATGTCAGTGCTACCATACTTTTTGAAATTTCAAGTGCTCTTAAAATGGACTTAAGAGCACTGCACCAACAAGTAACACATCCTAAGACAAAATAAAAACTGGAAAAACTCATTATAAGTGAGGAGAATCACAAATCTTAAAGAAACTCTAAGAAATACACATTAGTAGAACACAACAAAACCCCTTCCCAAATTAAAAAACAACAACCCTGGAAATATGTTTCTCCTATCCTAAGTGACAGTAAAGGAATTAAAATTAAACGTTACTTAGAAACCATCAAGTGGAAAGATGACGCTCACCCTGCTGTGAATGAGGCTGGGTAGCATGCTACATTTGACTGCAGGCTAGAGCTTTTTTTTTTTTTTTTTTTTTTTTTTTTTTTAAGATTTCAAATACTATTTAAATGATGAAGAATGAAAGATATTTACAGTAGAGGTATTTAAATTTTAAGTCTTTCTCAGTTCCTTGTAAGTACAGATGTAGAAAAGCACACAACTAGAAAATGTCCCCTCTCGTGAGAAGTAAATCTCTTAGAAGACGGGAGCATCACACTCACTCCCCAGGGCCCTTTCTGACCGTGCAGCACCTGACTACACCCAAGCCCTGCAAGGGGAAGATACTTGGTATGACTTGATTAGGAACCAATAATTAGATTCCTTCTTATCTAACTTATAAAAATTCAATTTATATAGAATGTTTCAGGAATGTATCTATATTGAATGAGGTTCAATTTAGTTTTTTTCAAATTTGTGTGCTCTTTTTTATTAGTGACTTGTTCTCTCATTATAATATTTTCTATTCTTTTTCTCTTTAGATGACTATCTCACCTCTTTTTTGACTTGTTCTACTGCCTCCAGTTTTAATGGTACTTCAGCTGATTCTCCTTTAGGGTAGCATTGTATCATAGAGCGGATTTTAATCTGAGTATGAGCTCATCCTCAGTGCACATTATTTTCCTGTAGAAGTTCTGTGAGCCTTGGACTGTAGAATGTTCTGCATTTGCTTCTTCATGGGCCTCAAGGACAACACTAGTTTGAGAACAGATTGTATCATATATGCCAAAATATAAGGCCCTATAGACTCATCCCTTAGGAAGAGCTGATTTATACTTAAATCTTTATAAAAATCTCTTATAGATGATGTCTCGATTACTTTATTTTGAACAAAATACTATCAGTTAAAGACACAGTAGCTTGAAACCAGATCAACCAATGCTTGTTTGGCACGCATATACAGGTTTTCTTCCCCAGTCAGTTAAAAAAGAAAGAAAACAAAATAAACAAATTTAACAAAGCTTCGAGGAATGGCACATTCCTAGGAGTACAATTTTACCACCTGAAGGCTTGTATTTTAACAGTCTCTCAAAGGCTATTTATTTAATTTTTAAATTTATTTTTGAGAGAGGGAGACAGAGCGAGTCAGGGAAGGGCAGAGAGAGAGGGGGAGAGAGAGAATCCCAAGCAGGTTCCACACTGTCAACACAGAGCCCGATGTGGGGCTCGAACTCACAAACTGTGAGGATCATGACCTGAGCTGAAACCAAAAGTCAGACGCTTAACCAACTGAGCCACACAGGTGCCCCTTAAAGGCTATTTAAAAAAGCAACATGGTACTTTAAAACAATTACGTTTTTTTTTTCTTAAAGCTGGCTGAATGACTTTTCTACAAATGGGTTTTCAGGGCTTGGACAATTTCTCCAGTAACATAATCACATATGGATTAAAATACTGCTGAATCCCCAACAATTGAGGAAGAAATGATCTGGTATCTAAACTTAACCATGTACACAAAATATCACTTAAGCAATTCCTATTATCTTCATTCATTGAGCATACACACAATAGGGGATCAATCAATGCCTGAGGGTCCATCAAAACCAAAACCCAAAGCTCTCTGAGTTTAATATTTCCACCAGACACATCACCCTCCAACCCCACCCCCCAATCAGATACTAGAACAGCTGCTCTTGAACAGTGAACTTAAAACTATTATGTGGGGCTATGTTGATCCAACAACACTTACTTATTAATTAGTATTGCATAGAGAAAACATAATTTAACAGATGTCCAATGAACCCACATTTCTAAGACAAGATGATTCATTTCTGCTTTATAACTGCAAAAGTATCTCATATATAACGACAATTAATTACGAAGCACAACAGCTGAGATACTTAATGGATTAATGGATAATAAATGGCCAACCATATGACACTTTCTATTAAATTAGAGGCAGTGACATAAACATAAACATAAGGAGAATGCCCTCCTTTTTATTTTGTTTACATTTTTTATAGGTCTCACACTACCCAAAGCGATTATATAAAATGTAGCATATTTACAGGTTTCCTAAATGTAAAATGGAAATAATATACAGGCTTCCTTTATCCTTTGGGAAAGAAGTAATACATTTTATGTTTGTAGACATACGAAGTGGCAGTTATTTATTTAAGAGATTAATAATTCAATATACATACCACACAATACAAAGTATTCATCATAACTAGCTGGAAATGACAATTTGATTTTTCATACAGGCAACAGTGTTGAAGTAAACTATATTTTAACACACAGTAAAATGAAACAATGACTAATTCTGTTAATGATACAGTAAATTAACAGCAATTATAGAGTTGGCTTAATGCCCACTCTCTCAGTGAGTGCTATATTACACACAAAAGAGACATTCTTTGAATGTGGGAGTGTTCACAAATACCACAAAAGTTTCTAAACTTTGCATGTATACCAGAGAGGGAAAGGTACTGGTTTCTCTATGTTTATACCATGAAATAAGAAAATACAGCATGTATAACACAGAAGTGTAACCAAAAAAATAATAAAAATTAAGAACGGTGGACGATTATGCAATGTTTACGTGCTGAGCACTGCTCTCAGTGATCTGCTTACTACATAACTTAATCTTCACAATCACCCCGTGAGGTAGATATGGTTATTATTCTCATTTATGGATAAAGAAACCGACACACAAGTTCAGAGGAATTCAAATGTGCATAGTTGAAGCAATTTCAATAGCAAATAGAGAAGTTATATAGGGGTGCCTGGGTGGTTCAGTCAGTTAAGCCTTCGACTCTCTGTTTCAGCTCATATCATGATCTCACAGTTCGTGAGATCAAGCCCTGTGTGGGGCTCTTCATTGACAGTGCAAAGCTACTTGAGATTCTCTCTCTACGTCTCTTTGTCCCTCCCCCAGCTCGTGCACACACACACACACACACACACACACACACACACACACACACACTCTTTCTCAAAATAAATACATAAAAAACGTT
This sequence comes from Panthera leo, assembly GCF_018350215.1. Lineage (NCBI taxonomy): Eukaryota > Metazoa > Chordata > Mammalia > Carnivora > Felidae > Panthera > Panthera leo. The sequence continues at coordinate 139,574,789 of NC_056687.1, read as the reverse complement.
ATGAGGAAGGAAACAAAAACAAACCAACACACACAGGGAAACAACCCACAGCTCCACAGAGTTTTTTGAAAACTACAGGAAAGCAAACGGGAAGAGAATAAAAAAATTTATATGATTTCTAGGTCTCAACAGTTGGAGGTAACAGAAAAGGTAACCATATAGGGATTTAGTAGCTTTTTCAAATCAAGTCTGGTAAAATGAGAATTCATATAAAGTTTAGCAAAGAGAAAAAAATGTTTAATGATATTCACTATTATTATTATCGTTCTTATGCCAAATGACCTGTCATTGCTAAGATTACTGAAGGCAAGAAAAATCAAGTCAGTTTAAAAAAAAAAATAAACAAGTAATATTTTAATATGACTTGAAAATCGTCACTTAAGATTTATCTAATCTCTGAATAATTAAAAAAATCTCAGCATGTAGAATATCCTAGTGAAGAATCTTTTTAAAAAAATATTTATTTTGAGAGAGAGAGAGAGAGAAAGAGAGAGCGCGCAAGCAGGGGAGGGGCAGAGAGAGAAGGATCTGAAGCAGGCTCTGTGCTGACAGCAAGTCCTATGAAGGGCTGAAACTCACAAACTGTGAGATCATGACCTGAGCCAAAGTCGGACACTCAACCTACTGAGCCACCCAGGTGCTGCTATCCTAGTAAAGAATCTTTAAACATCTGTGGAGAAGAGATATGATGAACTAATCTGATACTCATGATAATGTATACTATTGACAGCTAACCAGGTAGTTTACTTAAAAAGTAAAATAAGGCTGAGGTCAGACTGAGAGAATGAAGGAGTGGGTGTTGAATGCTAAAGAAGCTGGTCTGTTATTCTGTAGTTTTTGATGATGAGAGTGCAGTGATGAAAGGGGTATTTAGGAATTTATAACAGGGTTGTTATATAGCATTCTTAAACTAAACCCTCAAGCATGGAATGAATCCTTTATGGTTGATGACACTACTTATTCCTAAGTTCACAAAATGGCTTTTCTATGATCCATACAGTGGAAGCTTTTTTTGTACATGTAAGAGCTGACCAAACCAAGAGATAAATGAATGAGGTGAAACAAACAAAAATAGAAAGAGAGCGGAAATGGAGAAAAGATGGGCAATTCAAACCACAATATGAAGCAGGTGTGTAGGAAAGGAGGGACCAAATGCTGCAGGCAAAGAACAACCAGAAATGGCTAACTGTGGCCCTCACCCCCCGGAAAAGGTAAATGGTAAATATATAATAGAATAGTCCAAGGTAACCACTCTTACCTTGAGTGATTCTTTGGATTGAGGTATCCTTATACGGAAGGATATTTATTTCCCTCCTCATCACAAAAAAGAGGTACGTAGACTTTTACCTCATGCCAAGAACTACTGCTAATGTATCTCTTTTTGTCGTCCAGTAAAGTATTCAAGAATTAGTAGTTAGTTTTGCTGAAGGAGTATTTGCTATTAAAAGGGATTTTTAAAATTTTATTTTTATCTCATGATAACAACATGGGTTTGTTTTCCTTTTAAAATTTCCTTTTTCTATTATCCCAGGGAATTTCTTTCCTTCTTTTCCTCTCCCATTCTTCACTTGTCTACAATCTAATCTCTGCTACCATTCTGTGATTTTGAACATTATTTCTTTAGTCTCTATTTCCACCTTCTAGGTTATCTTGCTTCATTCACATCTCAGAGCTTCTGAAGCCTATTGTTCTGGGCTTACCTTTTTCCTTCCAGTATTCTCTGTAGGACTACTACCCTAAAAATACTCAGAGGCTAGTTTTCCCTAAGGCTTTGTGAAAATGCATCTGATAGAAACAAGGAGAAAGAAATGTCAAATAGGTATGATTCAAAATTGTGTGGAAAAAATACACTCCCATTCCCAATGATCTATTCCTGCTGCATGAATCTCTTAACCCTAAAAAAAAAAAACAAAACCATGAAGTAGTATCATAACTCTGAGCTGCTTTTTGCTTTTCCCTACAATCTGTAATATTCAATTTTGTGCGGTAGAAAATTGATTGCTGTGGTATAACAATAAATACTACCTTTTAAAAGCAAACAATGGCACCATACATGACTCTGTTTAAATAAATAGTGCCAACTTCATTTTACAAAACTGATAGCTGTACATATAGCTAAATAAAGATTTTAGAAATGAATTTTTGTTGACAAGCTGGCAATGAATATTTATTTATAAAGGGAACAAATTTATACAGAGTTCTTAAGAACAAGGATTTTATCTGATACTGATTTTTATCCGCTATAGGGGAGAGTAGGATGTCAACGTATTTGTTCAGTAAACAGATGAACTGGAAAAATATAGAATATTTACATTTGAAAAGAGGCCATACGTACCATAATTAAAAATGACAACCGGGGTGCCTGGGTGGCTCAGTCGGTTAAGTGTCCGACTTTGGCTCAGGTCGTGACCTCACAGTTCATCAGCTGGAGCCCCCACATTGGGCTCTGTGCCGACAGTTTGGAGCCTGGAGCCTGCTTCAGATTCTGTGTCTCCCACTCTCTCTGTCCCTCCTGTGCTCACACTCTGTCTCTCTCTCTCTCTTAAAAGTAAATAAACATTAAAAAAATTTTAAAAAGGGGCGCCTGGGTGGCTCAGTCGGTTAATCAAAGCGTCCAACTTCGGCTCAGGTCATGATCTTGCGGTCCATGGGTTCGAGCCCTGCGTCGGGCTCTGTGCTGACAGCTCAGAGCCTGGAGCCTGTTTCAGATTCTGTATCTCCCTCTTTCTCTGACCCTCCCCTGTTCATGCTGTCTCAAAAATAAATAAACGTTAAAAAAAATTTAAAAAAGAAAAAAAAATGACAACCAACTGAAAACTTCTGATGTTCTAACAGGTTTACAGTGACATTGTTGGGGGGGGGCGGTAGGGGAGAATAACTGAACTATGTATAAAGTTTATAAAGGGATATGTGTTTTTTTGTTATTCAAATTTTGCTGTGGGGCAACTTCCAAAGTCTTGTAATTAATATTTTTGTCAGTAGAGATTATGAATCTCAAATATTGATTGCAGAGTTGGGATTAAGATTTCATAGATCCTTCAAAGTAGAAAACAGAGGGGTGTCTGGGTGGCTCAGTTAGTTGAGCGTCCAACTTTGACTCAGGTCATGATCTCATGGTTCATGATTCGAGCCCCACGTCGGGCCTTGTGCTGACAGCTCGGAGCCTGGAGCCTGCTTCACATTCTGTGTCTCCCTCCCTCTCTGCCCCTTCCCTGCTCACACTCTGCCTCTCTCTCAAAAGTAAATAAACATTAAAAAAATAAATAAAAATAAATTAAAAAAACCCCAACAAAGTAGAAAACAGAACTGATAGACATTCCATAAGTAGGACATATGGTACTACATTGTACACTTCAAATAAACAGAATGAAGAATTTAAAAATCGGAGATATCTGGGTAAAAATGACTAACAAACTGCCTTTTTTCCCCTCATAAGAATATTCACCTATTTTTATCCTGACAATATTAGAATAATACACTTTTCTTCAAAGGTCTAACCTAGTCAGTTTTTCAATACTTTTGTCCTTTTTTTGGTCAGAATTATTTCGTGACATACAAAGGAAAAAGACATCAACCTCTTGTTTGAGGTAGGAACTAATGTAAGTGGTTATGCTGACCATTGCATTGACCAGGTCTAAGGTGTTCAAAGACATACGTATTCAGAGGCCCCAAAACTCTTAACATATAGATGGTTTGACCTTGGATGTCATAAAACTATAAAAATTAGTAACATTTCATTTCTCAGGTATGTACTTAAAATCTGTATCACTACTTCATGGTCACATTATGGAATATTTTTGGTCTGGTTAGGAGTAACTGTATTCTTCACGGAGCATAAAAATACATGAAAGATGTTAAGAATAGAAGATATATGAATAAACTGAACATTTTATCCAAATTTCTAATTATTAGCACATTTTCACAATCAAAGGAATTTTTTTTCTAAATGTTTATTTTTGAGAGAAAGACAGCAAGTGGGGGAGGTGCAGAGAGGGGGACAGAGGACCCGAAATAGGCTCTATGTCTCACAAACTGTGAGATCTTGACATGATCTGAAGTCGGACACTCAACTGACTGAGCCACCCAGGCCCCACCCACCTACCCCTGTGAAAAATTTTTAATTCTTCAGTTTGATATTATAGTGGAGGAATAGCATTTTATTGAACACTGTTGATTGTTAAAAATACACATTTGCTGGGGCGCCTGGGTGGCTTGGTCGGTTAAGCGTCCGACTTCGGCTCAGGTAATGATCTCACGGTCCGTGAGTTCGAGCCCCACGTCAGGCTCTGTGCTGACAGCTCAGAGCCTGGAGCCTGTTTCAGATTCTGTGTCTCCCTCTCTCTCTGCCCCTCCCCTGTTCATGCTCTGTCTCTCTCTGTCTCAAAAATAAATAAACGTTAAAAAAAAAAAATAAAAAACAATACACATTTGCTTACTTTATACCTAGCTTAGTGGAGGAACAAATATACTATTGCTTACAGATACTGCTGATATAACAGACTGTTGCTATAGTTATTAAGCTTTTCTTCCCTCTAATAGTAACTGAGGAAGATTGAAATGGAGCTCCCCTTCAACAATTTGCCTCACGGATTTGGTCCATGGTGATAATGCACTTTGACTTAACTAATCTCACAAACGAAGTTTTATGTACTGTTTTAAGAAGATGTTTTGGAATATTTTTAAGAGCAGACTTAATGCTTTTGCCCTGATTTATATTCATTTATATATATGCACACATATACACACAATATTTATCACACATATAAATATTAAAATATATATTATATTCTAAAATGTAAGAATATAATATATATAATATTCATAAATAAATGATGTACTCTAACACTTTTGCCTGCACTTGTTGCTTCACACAGTCACTTGAGGAAGAAAAGTTGCTCTTAAATCTTGGGTCTCGAGATGTGGTGGTGTAGCAATGTGTTGGCACTGACAGGATACAAAGGTCTCTGAACGCCCACCTACATTTCAGGTTTCAAAGCACGCATGCCAACATCAGCATCTTTTTTGGGGAGTAGAATGATACAAAGAAGTATACTTTTGAGAAAAATTAATCTGGTTACTTCTTTTTAACTTAACATTCTTATCTCTCATTAATAAGAATATCTTACAATCGCAAACGTGTCATTCTACATGTGCGAGTCTGTGTGTATGTATACGCACGTGTGTTTTACAGTGAGTATAAGGTGTTGGCCAGACAATTCCCAGCCAGAGATGGTGTTCGTTTCTGATGAAGAGGGAAAGCTTGCACTTTCCATACTTCAAAACACTGGTATTCTATACCTTGATAAACCTTCATTGTCTTTTCTCCTTATTGACACTTATCATCTATTATGGACTAAACAGTATTTCCTTTAGGAAAATTTCCCCTGCTATTCCCAGTTTGTCTGATAATAGTATTCCAAAATGTTGGGTATGCACGTGTGTGTGCCTTTGTGAGGAAATACTTCCTAGCTCGTTTAGTTTTACATTATTCTTTTCAAATTTTTATAAAAAAATTCAAACCGACAAGGAATATATTCACTAACTGTTAATGCTGAGGTTTTTCCTATTATAAAAGTTTCAAATGAGACCCAAGTATCCTGTTCTAGATGTGATGTTTCTCTAAATTCAGGTTCCATATATGTAATAGATTACTATGCTTAGGACATGCTTGGTAGAACGAGCTTGCTTTTTCCACACTTCAAGTTCTGCCATCCTACATCTTGATAACTTGATATTTTCTTTTACTTATGGAAATGTTATCCATCTTTCATGGATAGTTTTTTTTTATGAAGCATTTCCTTGCCATTTCCAATCATAATACTCACTCCTTTTTCTAAATCTCTTACGTTTAAGCCTACCCTTGTGTGTATATATATTTCTTTCTTCCTACCTAGACTGAAGGGTATCTGAGGGTGAGGCATGTGGGAGATCCTTTGCAATAGCCATGATATCCAGTACTGCCACACATCTAAATGGGGCGTGGCTATATATTTATTGACTGGATAAATAAACAGTAATTCTCTATAAAAAGCCTCCAACTATCAAATGCCTCTTTCTCCTCAACCCCCAAACAGGAGCAGGAGTAAGTGGGGAAGAAGAGAAGTTTTCTCTGAATGTATTTACTGATTTTGTACTTGATTTGTATTTAAATTTTAATTTGATTTGGATATTTTAGGATATTTAATCTCAGGAGTATGCCTGACATGACTAGATGGTGGTGTTTTTTTTTTTTTTAATAGTGATTAGAGTCAACTATTTTGGATAGTTACCAGTCCCCCTTGCAGGTCCGCCAAACTTGCTCAAATATAACTCAACTCACCTGAGTGAGCATTTATACAAGTAAATACAACCTAGTAGGTGAGAATCTTTTTCTGAGAAGATGCATCATTGAATATGCCATGAATTTTATTTCTTTCTTCTTTGTCCTTACCATCAAAAATCTCAAAATAATCAAATCTAAAATAATAAACCAAGAAGGTATTTATTGATGCCTAAAGTCTAAACAGTCTACATTAGGTTCTAGGGAAGATACAAAAGTATAAATACTGGTCTGAGGAACATTCTGAGGAATGTTTGCTGCAAATTATAAAAAAAAAAGTTTGATTTAGAACAAAGAACACAAAGGATAAATTTTTATTTATTCAACAAATATTCATGGACTCTGTACTACCTTCAAAGCACTGGGTGGAATTGAGAAGCATAAGGCTAATGGGTGGGAGAGGAAGCCCAGATGCAGAAGTCAGGTCCAGACCCTCACATGCCTGACCATCTACCAGAGAGAGAAAAAGATCATAGAGAGAACTATGAAGAAGTAAACGTCCTATGAGAGGACACAGGGCTCTAGGGTTCAGATAGAACAGACGATGTCTGGCTGGGAAAAATCCCAGGAAGTATCAGAGAAGAGGTAGGAACAAACTGAATTCTGAAGGATTGGGGTAACAAGGGTTTGATGATTATCTTTTTTTCCCTTTTATTTTCCTGAATTGCTCACCAAGAAGAAGAGAGTGAACTTCAAACATGTCTACATCAAAAATTCTTGCTATGTCATGACCTACTCATTTGCAGTTACTGACTTCATATACTCTCAGCTTCATAGCAATGATTGTGCACAAAAGCTTAGATCTTCAGAAAAAATACACAGGGATATTAATGCATCCTGCAAGAAATGTAAAGAACTGACATGAGAGAAATGTATGAGTAGAACCTACCTCCTCGATTTCTCTTATCTCTTCATTCTCCTTGTCACTACTTTAGTTCAGGCATTCATCATTACTGGATGAAATTATTACAACAGTCTCTTTCACGACACTATTTCTCTTTGGTCTCTTCTTTCCACCACCACGTACCATATTGCTTCAAGGGTGATCTGTCCAGCATGCAAATATGTTCACCTGTTTATTGCTTGCAGGATAAATCCTTTAAGGTGGCACATCTGCCTATCCTGGTCCTCCATGGACCACACTGCCCTGAAAAGGTCACACATGTGCAGTCTTCCGTGTATGCTATTCGTTTTGTCAGAAATACAGCTTCTTTTCACTGGGGGGGAACTCTACATTCCTTCAAGAGCTCTTTCTCCAATGTTCCCACTGGATTGTTACCTTTGGTGCCGTTACTGGTGTGTCTGTCCCCACTACTGTTCTGTAAGTTTCATGAGGGCTAAGGCTGGGTCTCTTTTATTCCAGGGAAGGTACTATCTCCTAGCTTTAACGTTTAATTATCATAAAATCCTACCATTAAAATCAATTCACGGATTTAGACATATCTAGCAAAAGAACATCACAAACAAAACAAAACAAAACAAAACAACAAAAGAAAACAAAAGCAACTAAAGAAAATAAGGCTTATCCAAGCAATTATGTAGCAAATGAAGAAAGGGAATCACTCCTTGGAGTAGATAAAAGTGAACTGTAACAAATAGTAAAGTGAAGGCACAGTTTTCAATTCTATTCAATTCTATTAAATTTTATTTATTTTTTGTTAACAAGGAGAATGATGTAGTTTTAAACAAATCTCTAGAAAGGATTATTAAACAGAAGATTTGTTAGTATTGAGAAAATGATGTGATGATCAATGGGATTAAGCATGGATATACCAAAAACAAACTGTGCCACGGGTCACTCTATTTCCTTCTCAACGTGGCTATTATAATTACAAATTAAGGGAATAAAGCAGACATATTTGAACTCCTGCATGGTTTATGATGAGGTCTTTTGAAAGTTGTTAAAAAAACTTATTAAGTCAAGGCATAAATTGAGGGTCATACGCAGATTCTCTTTGAATGCCAAGCGCTGTGCCAACCAGTTATATCTCTGAGGTGACCGCATCATTCTTTGTTCATACCCATTAACAGCTTCTTCCTATTCTGGTCAGGAATATATACAATCAAAACTCTCCGAAGTCTTCTTCCTTTATTATTGTCAATGGTACTGGCTCAGTGCCAAAATAAACACAGTAGCCTGGCAGTTATAAATTTGACTTCTATTTATGTAGGGAAGTATAATTTATGACCAATGAGACTGTCAACAGTAGAGTCCAAAGGCAAACTGTGCTAAAAAGCCTCACTTTGACTTTATCCTTGTGGGCGAGAGGGAGAATTCCAGGCTGGATGATAACTTAGTTTTTGGTAGATGTGCAATAAGCTTGGTAAGTAAATTTTAGCAGATTTTGCTGAGTGACCAAATACATCAAGTAGGCACAAAAAAGCTCTTTAGTAGGGTAATGTGTGATTAGCCTATCTTTTTCAACATTTTATCAATGACTTAAATGAAATGGAGACACAGAAGGCATGCTTATCCAAGCTGCAGGTAACCTAAAGCTAGTTTACACACCGGTCAGACGAAGAATATCAAGATCTACACAGGTCAAACTATAGATTAAAAGAAATAATACAAACTGTTCAGGAAAAGAGAATGACCTACATTTAGTCTCAAAGCATGTAATTTTCACAAGATGGAGGAGAGCAGGCTAACATGTAATGATATAGTGCTTTCTGAATGAAAACTATCAGAAAAAATGAAATATATATAAAAAAAAATGAAGTACACCCAACCAGTGCACAGCTTGGTGAGTTTATACAAAGTCAACTAGCTCGAGTAACAACCACCTAGAAGATACAGAATATTGCCAGAACCCCAGAAAATCTCACTTCTTTTTCTTCCCAGTCACAACCAACCATCTCCCCAAATGTAGCCACTATTATGACTCCTACTTCTATACAACAGTTTTTCCTGTTTTGTAACTCATATAAGTGGAATCATACAGTATATACTCTTGTGTCTTCCTTCAATATCATGTTTGTGAGATTCATATGTATTGGTCATTGTTCCGTTTATTTCACTAATATATATTATTTTCCATTATACGAATACACCACAATTTATTAATCTATTCTACTAGACATGAACTTCCCCCACCAGGAGTCTTCTGTTTAAATAAAGCTTAAGAAGTGACAGTGCAATGTGACAAAGTGGAAGCAAAGACAAAGTTCACATATTTTCTTTGCCTATGTATTCCTTGGAAAACAAACACATGCGCTGATTTGGCTTTCACGATTTGACTTTAAATTCTAAAGCTGTAAAAATGGCACAGAAAATTGAGTATGTTCATACTACATTACTGAAGGTAGATACCCACAGAAAAAGGTACTTGGTTCTTGGATTACACTATTTTCCTGCTTTGCAAAATTTAGCCCAGCTTTGCAAAACTTAGCATATGTACTTAGCATTACTTGAACCTATATTTAAAGATGCAAATTATTTGCTTCTAACTTATGTCAACAGATTGTCTGCATAAAATATAGCCTAGATACTTTATGAAATCAAGAGTATAGTTATTTCAAACAAGATGAAAATAAAAACAATTTTTTTTCTTTAACAAAGATTAATTTTTTGACATTAAATGTCATGCTAATATCTGTGGCACATAATTTTAAGCATTTTAAGATAAAATGCATTATCTTTCACTGTTTTTTTAAAAAATTGTATTACTTTCTATCGTGTCTATTAAATGTTTTTATGACAAACATCTTCTTTGAAAAGAATGACCCTACCCTCCAGGTGTATCTAATTCTGTGGAAGAGAATGAGCACATACACACATGCACACACATACACTCACTCACTCTCTTGCTCGCTCATTTTGAACTTTTCAATACTACAAACCAATTAAGAAACAAGACTTCAGCAGTGTTAAAGATGTGACAAGATAAATGAATATTTTCTTGTTTTATCAAACCTACTATATGTCAGGTACTACAAAATAAATAAGGTCTTTGCACTCATAGAGCTTAGAGTCTAGTGAAGGTAGGTAGAAAATCAACCTACAAATAAATAAAAATGTCAGACTTTTTTCATGAAAGAAATGATCTGATATGACAGAAAATAAACAGTGTGGAATTATTTATATAAGGTGGTCAGGCAATGCACCTCTCATTAGCTAACACTAAAGATGAGGCCTAAAAATGAGAAGTTGCTGGCCACCTGAAGAAATTGATCACACATGTCCTAGGCAAGGAGATCACCAAATCCTAAGGTTCTGGAGAATAAAAAGGAGGCCAAAGAGGGCTGCAGTGTGGTGGGGCTGGTAAAGAGACCATGAGGGCCTTGTAGGCCAACCTTATTTGAATTTATTCTAAGTATAATGGGAAGCCATTAAAGATTTTAAGCAAGGATCACTGACAGTGCAAGATTAAGGGAATCCTGGAGACTGTTGAACTTCCTCTTCCTACAGATACAAATACTAAATTCCAGAGAGTTTAGTGTCATCAAAGTTACGTGGTTGGAAAGTGTAAAGAGCACAGGTTTCTCTAAGGTTTCTTTTCAATAAGAAAAAGGCTAACCTTCAGGCACATGAAAAGGTATTATTACTCATAATAAGAGAAATGCAAATAATTAAATATTCTTTCCTATGTATTGGTGTGCTACACAGCACTGGTGAGGAAGTAGGGTTTTCCCTACAACCCTTAGGTGCAGGTGCATCTCAGTTGTGAGTATAACTTGGTATACACTTTGAAAAGAGAGTAGTCTGGGAAAAATCTATTAAAACTATTTAAATCTATTAAATCTATTTGTGCTGTTTGAACTTTTTACTCTGTGTGTGTGTGTGTGTGTGTGTGTGTGTGTGTGTATGCATTTTTATATCACCTATTTAAAACTATTTTTAAAAATGAAATATTCTGGAGGCACTGGGGTGGCTCAGTGAGTTTAGCATCTGACTCTTGATTTTGGTTCAAGTCATGATCCCAGGGTCATGGGATTTAGGCCTTTGTCTGTGTTGGGCCTGTGTGGGATTCTCTCTCTCTCCCTCTGCCCCTCTCCCCCACTTGCATGCTTTCTCTCTCTCTCTCTCTCTCAAAAAAAAAATGAAATAGTTTGAAGAGGAAAGTTTAGAGTGATATAGGCCTACCTCAAGAAACAAGAAAAATATCAGTTAAATAATCTGATCTTACATCCAAAGGAATTTGTAAAAGGAGAACAAAGCTCAGTTAGAAGACAGAAAATAATAAAGATCAAGGCAGAAATAAATGAAATAGAGACTAAAAAAATTAGAAAAGATTAATGAAACTAAGAGCTAATTGTATGAGAAGAAAAATAAAATTAATAAACCTTTAGCTAGACTCATCAAGAAAAAAAGAAAGAACTCACATAAAGTCAGAAATGAGAGGAGACGTTATAACCAATACAACAGAAATACAAAGGACTGTAAGAAAGGTCTACAAAAAATTACACACCAACCAACTGGAAGATCTAGAAGAAATGGATAAATTCTTAGAAATACATCACCTTTTCCAAACTAAATTAGGAAGAAATAGAAAATCTGGAGAGAGTGATAACTAGTGACAAAATTGAGTTGGTAATCAAAAAATTTCCAACACATGGAAGTCCAGGACTATATGGCTTCAAAGGTGAATTTTACCAAGCATTGAAAGAAAAGTTAATACCTATCTTCAAACTATTCCAAAAATAGAAGATGAAGGAATGTTTTCAAATTTATCCTATGAAGCCAGCATTACCAAAGTAAAAAAAAAAATTATAGACCAATATCCCTGATGTTGAACTGAATTCAACAACACCTTAAAAAAATCATTCACCATGGTCAAGTGGGATTTATTCCAGGGATGCAAGGATGGTTCAATATCCACATGAATCAATGTGATACACCACATTAACAAAATGAAGGATAAAAATCACATGGTCATCTCACTAGATGTAGAAAAAGTATTTGACAAAATTCAACATCCATTCATGATAAAAACTTTCAATACAATGAGTATAGAGGGAACATATCTCAACATAATAAAGGTCATGTATGACAAACTCAGAGCTAACATCATACTCAATGGTGAAAAGCTTAAAGCTTTAAGATCAGGAACAAGAAAAGGATGTTCACTCTCAGTACTTTTATTCAATAGAGTACTGGAAGTCCTAGCTACAGCAATCAGACAAGAAATAAAAGGCATCCAGGGGCACCTGGGTGGCTCAGTCAGTTAAGTGTCCAACTTCAGCTCAAGTCATGATCTCTCAGTTTGTGAGTTCAAGCCCCTTGTCGGGCTCTGTGCTGACAGCTCAGAGCCTAGAGCCCTGCTTTAGATTCTGTGTCTCCCTCTCTCTCTGCCCCTCCATGACTCTCTATCTCTCTCTCTCTCTCTCTCTCTCTCTCACACACACACACACACACTCTCTCTCTCTCTCTCTCTCTCTCTCAAAGATAAATGAACATTAAGCATTTTTTAAATAAAAAAATAAAAGAAAAAGAAATAAAACGCATCCATTTTGGTAAGGAAGAAGTAAAACTGCCACTATTTGTAAATGACATGATACTATATATAGAAAACCCTAAGAACCCAATCAAAAAATTATCAGAACTAATAAATGAATTTAGTAAAGCTGCAGGATACAAAATTAATATACAGAAATCTGTTGCATTTCTATACACTAATAACAAAGTAGCAAAAAGATACATTAAGAAAACAATCCCATTTATAATCATATCAAAAAGAATAAAATACCTAACAATAAATTTAACCAAAGAGGTAAAAGACTTGTACTCTGAAAACTGTAAGACACTGATAAAAGAAATTGAAGATGACAGAAACAAATGGAAAGGGATTCAATGAAATCCCTATAAAAAATATGAATAGTATTTTTTACATAATTAGAAAAAAAACCCTAAAATTTGTATGGAACACAAAAGACCCTGAATAGCCAAAGCAATCTTGAGAAAAAAGAACAAAGCTGGTGGTATCACAATCTCAGATTTTAAGATATACTACAAAGCTACAGTAATCAAAACGTTATGGTACTGACACAAAAAGACATAATTATCAATGGAAGAAGACAGAAAGCCCAGAAATAAACCCATGCTTATACAGCCAATTTACCTATGACAAAGAAAGCAAGAATATACAATGGGGAAAAAGAAAGTCTCTTCAATAAATGATGTTGGGGGGGTGCCTGGGTGGCTCAGTCAGTTAAACATCTGACTTCGGCTTCTCATAGTTCATGGGTTCAAGCCCTGCATCGGGCTCTGTGCTGACAGCTCAGAGCCTGGAGCCTGCTTCAGGTTCTGTGTCTCCCCCTTTCTTTGCTCCTCCCCCACTCATGCTCTGTTTTTCTCTCTCAAAAATAAGTAAAATTAAAAAAAAATAAATGATGTTGGGAAAACTGGACAGTTATATGCAAAAGAATGAAAGTGGACCACTTTTGTATACTATACCCCAAAATAAGTGCAAAATGGATTAAAGACCTAAATGTGACACCTGAAACCATAAAAATGCTAAAAGACCACACAAGCAGTAGTCTCTTGGACACTGGCCTTAACGTATGTATGATATGTCTCCTAAGGTAAAGGGAAACAAAAGCAAAAATAAACTATTGGGACTACTTCAAATAAGCAGCTTTTGCACAGTGAAGGAAACCATCAACAAAACAAAAAGGCAACCTAGTAAATGGGAGAAGGTATTTGCAAATGATATGCCCAATGAAGGGTTAATATCCAAAATATATAAAGAACTCCTACAACTCAACACCAAAAAAACACACATTAAAAAATGTTTGTTTTAAACATTTGTTTAAAAAACTGATTGAAAAATGGGCAAAAGACTTTGTAGCAACATGGATGGAACTGGAGAGTGTGATGCTAAGTGAAATAAGCCACACAGAGAAAGACAGATACCATATGGTTTCACTCTTATGTGGATCCTGAGAAACTTAACAGAAACCCATGGGGGAGGGGAAGGGAAAAAAAAAAAGAGGTTAGAGTGGAAGAGAGCCAAAGCATAAGAGACTCTTAAAAACGGAGAACAAACTGAGGGTTGATGGGGGGTGGGAGGGAGGGGAGGGTGGGTGCTGGGTATTGAGGAGGGCACCTTTTGGGATGAGCACTGGGTGTTGTATGGAAACCAATTTGACAATAAACATCATATATTGAAAAAAAATGGGCAAAAGATATGAATAGACATTTTTTGAAAGACAGTCAACAGAAAAGATGCTCAACATCACTCATCATCAGGGAAATGCAAATGCAAATCAGAATGAGATATCACACCAATAAGAATGGCTACTATCACTCTAAATCGTACACTCTGGTGGAAATGTAAATTGATGCAGCCACTGTGGGAAACAATATGCAGGTTCTTCAAAAAATTAAAAACAGAATGCCATATAATCCAGTAATACCACTACTATTTACCCAAAGAAAATGAAAACATTAATTTGAAAAGATACATGCACCCCTATGTTTACTGCAGCATTACTTACAGTAGCCAAGATATGGAATCAGCCCAAGTGTGTGTGCGTACAGAAGATTACACACACACACACACACACACACACACACACACGCACGCGCCTAAGGGATATTATAGTAAAGTGAAATAAGTTAGACTGAGAAAGACAATTACTATATGATTTCACTTATATGTGAAATCTTAAAGACAAAACAAATGAATGAATGAACAAATAAAAAACAGAAATGGACTCTTAAACACAGAAAAACCTGGCAGTTGTCAGAGGGAGGGAGGTGGGCAGATGGGCAAAATAGGTGAAGGAGACTAAGAGGTAAAAACTTCCCAGTTATAAAATGCAAGTGAGTGGGCTGAAAAGTACAGCATAAAGAATATATTGGGGTGCCTGGGTGACTCAGTCGGTTAGGCACCTGACTTCAGCTCAGGTCATGATCTCACAGTCTGTGAGTTCGAGCCCCGCGTCGGGCTCTGTGCTGACAGCTAGGAGCCTGGAGCCTGCTTCAGATTGTGTGTGAGTGTCTGTTTCTTTCTAACTCTCCCCTGCTCATCCTTTATCTCTCTCTGTCTCAAAAATAAATAAAAACATTAAAAAAAGAATATAGTCAATAATACTGTAATATCTTTGTATGGTGACAGATGGTAGCTATACTTGTGAGCATTTTGTAACATATATAAATGTTGAATCACTATGTTATATACCTAAAATTAATATTATATTGTATATCAGATAAAATTCAATAAAAAAATCAGTCTGTTTTTAAAAGCAAACCACTACAGAAGAGATGATGGGTTTTTTTTTTAAGTTTATTAATTTTTGAGGGAGAGAGAGAGATTGTGTGCACGAGTTGAGGAGGGGCAGAAAGATCCCAAGCAGGCTCCACACTGTCAACACAGAGCCCGAATCAGGGCTTGAACCCACAGAACTGTGAGATCATGACCTGAGCTAAAACCAAGAGTCGGACACTTAACTGACTAAGCCACCCAGGTGCCCCAAAGAATTCGTTTTAAGGAAAGAAAGGAAGAAAAAATGTGGAAATGAATAAAATAATGGCAAAAACGTGAAATAAACATATTGCTTTATGTATTATTTCCTTATTGTATAAACTATTGTTTTATATAATCTATAGAGTTAGAGATTAAAATAAATTAGTGGGCATGTATAGGGAGAATATAAATATATATATCATATATATGTAAATTTATAATTTTGCAAATGCCAAAACAAAAAACCTTATTTAACCTAATTATTCACAAAAACATAAGCAAAATGGATGTTTTCCATCAAGTACATAAAAGAAGGCAAGGGGTCATCTAAAGTATGGCTGTCGGCAATAAACTGGATTGTTGTGTTTTTAGCAAAGATCACTTCCAGTTTAGCTACTACAGATGTGAAGGGTCAGGGTAGCTGGAATGGATCAGGAGGCCAAATTTCTTTATTTACTTATTTATTTATTTTTATTTATTTATTTAGAGAGAGAGACAACGAGAGTGAGAGAGTGTGGGACAGAGGGACAGAGGCGGAGGAGAGAGAGAGAGAGAGAGAGAGAGAGAGAGAGAGAGAGAGAGAATCCCAAGCAGGCTCTGCACTATCAGCACAGAGCCAGATGTGGGGCTTAATCTCATGAGGAGGCCAGGAGTTCTCATCCTGGCCTTGGCACTTATTGGCTATGTGATCCTAATCACTTTACTTAAAAGCTTCAGTTTTCTGGGGGCGCCTGGGTGGCTCAGTCGGTTGAGTGTCTGGCTTCTGCTCAAGTCACAATCTCACGGTTCTTGAGTTCGAGCCCCGCGTCGGGCTCTGTGCTGACAGCTCAGAGCCTGGAGCCTGTTTCGGATTCTGTGTCTCCCTCTCTCTGACCCTTCCCCGTTCATGCTCTGTCTCTCTCTGTCTCAAAAATAAATAAACGTTAAAAAAAAAGTTTCAGTTTCCTGCAATAATGAAACCTACCTATCAAAGTGAGAGGATCAAGTACGATAGTGAATGTAAAATTACATAATGTTAGCATAAAATACTAGCCATTAAGAAATACGGTATGATATCTAGTACACAACGCTCCATAACCACCAAGATGTCAGTAGAATTTGAAGCTGAAAAAAGGCTCAAGGAGAGCTTGCAGAAGGTCATTTAGTCCATTCCCTTGCAGGAGTAATTATTTTGATTTATTTTAGTCCTTATTTAGGCACTTGTAGGAAGACTAATTTGTTTGACTGGTATAATTATTCATGCTGTTATGATTTATTAACAGATGAGTCTTTTAAAAATAAGAATATGATATTTTGTGAGGCATTACTGTATACTCTTGCATGGAAAATAACCTCCAATCCTCAAATACTGAGAACATATGGAAAGAAAGAAAATGTGAGTTTTGTTGCTCTTTTCGATTATCAGTCTTTCCTTTGGGACACCCATTCTGGAAATTTTTAATTTCAAAAACTCAGTTTTGGTTCAAAATTGCATATTTCTGTGGGTGAGGTCATTTATTCTAGGGTTTCAATCCTCAAACCTGTATCTCTAGCTCATATCCCTCACTTGAATTCCAGATCTGTAAAGCTGCCTAATGAACATTTCCCAGCCAAATGTCCTATATGTTCCTCCTAGGAAACATGTCCCTACCTGGTTACTCGTTAGAAACTGGAGAGTCCTCACAGATGTCTCTAATCAGTTAAAAGCGGATACCAATGTTACTGCTAAAACAGTGCTTCTCTAAACAAAAACCAGAATCAGATCTATAGATAAAGAAAACAAATTGATGGTTGGTAGAGAGAAGGGGTATAGGGGATTGGCAAAATGGATGAAGGGGAGGTTAAAATACAGTCTTCTAGGGGTGTCTGGGTGACTCAGTAGGTTAGGCATCTAAGTGCTGATTTGGCTCAGGTCATGATCTCAGGCTTTGTGGGACTGAGCCCTGCGTTGGGTTCTGCACCGACTGTGCGGAGCCTGCTTGGAATTCTCTCTCTCCCTCTCTCTCTCTCTCTCTGCCTGTCTCCTGCTTGAATGTTCTCTCTCTCTGTCTCTCTCTCTCAAAAATAAATAAATATAAATAAACATTAAAAAAAGTACAGTCTTCCAGGTATGAAATGAGTAAGTCACAGGAATAAAAGATACAGCATATAAAAGATATGTAGTCAATGACACTGTAATAGTGGTATATGGTTGGCAGATGGTAGTTACACTTGTGAGCACAGCATAATGAAGTTGAATCACTACGCTGTACACCTGAAACTTATGTAACATAGCGTATCAATTACACTCGAATAAGAAAATAAAAGAGAATACTGCTTCTCAACCACAGGTGATCTCCCTAGGGCCTCCAGAGGACATCTGACAATATCTGGAGACACTTCCGTCTGTCACAAATTGGGGGGCTCAGAGTGGGGGAGAAAGACTGCTATTGGCATTTAGTGAGAAGAGGCCAGACATGCTGCTATGGATCCTACAATGCAAATGATATCCCTCCGCGAGAATGAGTTATCTTGTCCAAAGTATCAACCATGCTGAAGTAGAGAAATCTTGCTCTATTGTTTCTTGAATGTAAGCTCTTCAAGAAAGAGTCATTTCTGTATGTTCAGTATCTGGACGGTGCATGGTACACGCGAATTTACTGAAGAAAGTAAAAAAAAAAAAAAAAAAAAAAAAAAGAATTCACATACTATTCCCCTTGTCTTTATCCCCAAAGCTCCGCCTTCCTTGTTTCCTAGCCTGGACTACTGTATTAACCCCTGCTTGTTGTTCTCCTTGTCTACATGGTCCCCGGGGCTGTGTCTTATTGATCTTTATGTATCAAGGCCCAGAAAGCAGTAAGGGCTCAATAAATCTTTGCTTTATTAGCCTTAGCACAGACATTTTAAATAGAAACTAATAAGAATTTATAAGAATTTTTGGCAGGTTTCTGCTAACATACTAATACCATAAGAAAAATGTATCTGATCGCTTAGAATAGTTACACCTGTATGAAGTAGTGTAGCTATCTGATATTAGGTCTATTCTATTCATAATCTTTAATTTTTGCGTGACTCTGTTTCTCCTTATTTTCTATAGGGGAAGACTGCAAAATACTTGTAAGGGCCAAATGATCACATCTTTCCCCTAACTCAGTGACAAGCCACGATTACATACTGTGATCTTGGTCGGCTAGGAACTGAGAACATTCCTTTCTCCCTAATTTTCCTTGGACCTGCTTAAGCAAATCTCTAAGAGGCTGCTATCTTAATAAGAGATCCAGATTCAAGTCTAAGGGGAAAAATCAAGGAAACTTGATCATTTGCTAAAAAAGAGCTGATATTTGGCTGGTAGTCTTAAAAATGAACTCAGACCTCCCCATTCTATCCAAACATGAACAAAACAGCATTACATATATAGCCATCCAAACAAGTAATACCTTTAAATAAGGTAAAGAACAATCACAATTTTTTCTTACGTGCAGAATACCATTTTCCCCACCTCATTTCTCAAGTGGATGACAGAAAATAATTTGTTTTAAAATTTACAGACACTTCATCAACACATGCTGTCTGTTCTAGGTCTTGATCTGTTCTCATCAGGGAGTCTTTTCTACAAGGTTAAGAAAATTGCAAATTTGAACTTTCTTCGGGCTTAGTTGTGAAGAAATTTCCTTCTTCACCAGACTATTCCTTCAACACTGCCTTGTTATCTCTGAACTTTCTGAGACTCACAGTGTTTCTCTCAGAGTCCCCAGTGTTAACCTTGTTTTCTGGGACTAGTGGATCCCTGCCCTTTGATGTTGGGATCCTGAAGATTTAATCTTGAAGCCACCCCACCCTTTTCTCTTCAGAAAACCTTCTCGAGGGGAGAGTGTCACTTGTCTGAATTTGGGAACCTTTCTTTGGAAAAACCACCTCTCTCTGGTGAGTTGCCATCTTCCCATGGCTGTGACAGCAAGAAGGTTCCTCATTTTCCAAACATCCAGTTTCCTTTGTTCATTGAACCTCCTTACAGAAGAACACCCCTTGTGAAGGAATTTAGGTCTGCCCATTCCTTCCAGTTATGGTGACGGTAATATCAACGAACACCCACTCCCATGTGGAGTGAGGTCAGAGAGAATGGAACTTCAGACTATGAAGGAACATAGTAAAATACTTGTTTGAGACGCCTACCTCTAAGGCAAGACTCTCAAAGGGGTGTGTGAGTAGATATGAGAGAGGCTGAATACACACCAACATCTGAGCTTGGGCAAAGGTGTAGGTGGCTGAGTGGATCCAACCCAAACAGATTAAGATGTCTTGGGCAATAAGCATTTCAAGAAAGACAGTGATAAATTAAAGGTATTTCTCCAAAATCTGGGACTACATCACGTCTATAAAACTAGAAAGGGGGGGAATCCTCACAAAATAGGATGAAATTGACCTTCCTGTCAGCCAAATGGCTGATTCCCTTTCAGCTTATCGGCAAATTTAATTTTGTTTAGAACAAATAAAGTTGGTGAAAATAAACAAACAAACAAAATCCAATCCTTCTTAGTAATTCTTAAATTGGTGGTAGGACACACAAATGGATACAATGCATACTGTTTTAAAAGTAGGAAGATAATGACCACTGTTTGGATCAATTTTTACTCATCATATGAAATTTCACACCACATTAACATATACCATGGCATTTTTAAATGGCTTATTATAAAGGAGAATGGACTAAAAAAGAAAACTTATGAGATACAAGTAATGCTGTAGCCCAGTCATGACACTGAGGATACAAGGCTACTTCGACAGTAATTAACTGTGAAAAGGACCTGTGAAATGGGAAGTAACTTCTCTTAGCTTAGGGTTAACAAAATCCAGAAGTCAAGTTATTTGTGGTTCAACATGGAGTTAATACCTCAGTGTCTTTGAAGTAGGAAGACACTGGAGAAAAGCCCCAGGTGCCTTTTGGAAAAAAAGATCCTTGCCCAAACTGAAAGGCACTTGAAATCTCTTCCTAACATTCTTTTCTCCTTGTATCATCAATTTCATCTGCTTTCCCCCCAAAACTGCTTTAGAGAATGATCTGATATAATTAACTTATACCAGAGTGTAAAATATAAGTGTTCCTTCTCCCAGGAACCTGAGCAATTCAAATCTTCTCTACTGTTGGGGAATGAAAGGATCAGTTTAGAACTGGGTTTGGAGTCCAGTTTAGCTGCTTACTTTCCATGTGACCTCTGGGCCACTTAACCTCAGTGAGCCTCAGTTTTCTAGTCTATAAGCAGGGGTGATGGTAGTAATGAATACAGCCTTTAGGGCAAAGTTCTTTGGATTAAATTAATTCAACAATTTTTTACCGAATGCCTATCGAATCTCCAGGCATTGTTATAGCTGCCGGAATATAGGAGTGACAGCGAAACAAAGTCCTTGTGCTCAAGAAACTTACATGCTAAATGAAGAAAGGTAAACATAAACTCACGGACAAAGAAATGTATCATGCCAGGAGGGAGAAGTGCTATGGAGAAAAATCAAGTATGGTGGTTGCGGTGGGAAAGCTCATGGGGAGCAGATGTCAAGCAAGAGCTTCTCTGAAAAGGTAACATTTGAGCAGACACCTGAAGGGAAAAATGGAGTGAGCCACACGAATTTTAGGCAGAGGAAAACAACGCAGGCAGAAGGAAGAGCAAATGTCAAGGTTCTGTGAAAGCAGTATACTTACAGTACCTGAGTCAAGAGTGATTGTGATTTTTGAAATAGGTGTATTCATTTTTGAAAGCGAGAGCGAGCGAGTGAGGGAGGGGCAAAGAGAGTGGGAGACTGAGGATCTAAAGCAGGCTCCGTGTTGACACCAGAGAGCCTGATGTGGGGCTTGAACTCATGAACCACGAGATCATGACCTGAGCCAAAGTCGGACACTTAACCTACAGGGCCACCCAGGTGCCCTGAGCGACAGCGGTTTTGAAAAGTATATTGCGATTTTACAAGGTTTTGTGTGCTTTTACTCAGTGAGTTGGGAATCACTGAAAAGCTTTAGGCAAAGAACTGATATATCTGACGTATTATAAAAGGACCATTTGGTATAGGGGTGCACACAGCAGAAGGGATAACAGAAGCAGGGATACAAGACAGGAGACTTCCACAATAATCTGGGGAAGGGGAGCAACTGATGCTAGTTTGGGCCAGAGTGTTTGTTACTAGGGAGAGGTGATGAGAAATGGTTAGAGTCTGGATTTATTTTGAATATTTATCTAAGCCAGTGAGACTGGGCCTGGCTAGGGTGTTTGAGAGTAGTTAAAAAGGACTGCAAAGTTTTTACCTTTAGCCACTAGAAAAATGGAATTCTCTTTAATTGAGATGGGGAAGACGGGAGGAGCCGGTTTGGCAGGAGTGGGATGGGGCTGTGCAATCAATGGTTTGCTTTTGGACCTGTTAGGTTTGAGATGACTGTTGATGTTAAACTGGAGATGCCAAAAAGGCAATTCAATATGTATGAAAGCACTTAATTCACAGCCAGGCTTTGTATAAATGTATGAACTCAGGTTAAACAAGTTAATTCATGTTACTCCACAACGTGTGTATTCTATCCCCAAGGCCAGAGCAAATGAGTGGGAAACTGCATTTACGTATGTAAACCATGGCTCCTTCTCAAAACCTGACACACCATCAACTTGTTCGAGCAACAGCAAAAACAGAAACAACAATAAAAACAAGTAAATAATAATAACCTAATTCAAATAAAAAGCAAAACTCCTCGTTGAACTTGTTTTAGGTATAGATCTCACTCTGGCTTTCAAATGCTTAATATCATTGCTCCTTCCTATAACTAATTAGCTACTTTATTCACGACTAGCCTTGTGCCGTCAATTTAAGGTTAAACTCTAATGAGGGTAATAAAATACAGATTTTGAAAATATGATGGACCTAAATTATCAATTTCATTGCCTGAAAGCAGTTAAGACTCTTCTTATTTGATGATGTTTCATTAGTAAGCAATGTTATAGTTAGATTTAAAAAAAACCCATAAAACATAAAATATGCTCTGAAACGACTGCTAAGATTATTTTTAAATATATTGATAAAATTTGTTATGAAAAACAAATTACATTAAAAAGCTTTTAGGTATTATTAATATTAAAGAGCTTTCTTTTACTCACACAAATACTTTTATGCATGCACTCAGTTTTTAAAACATTTTAGGCACAGATTTTATCATTCCTTTTTGGAAAATACCTACCGGCAGATACCGTCTTGCCATTACCAAAGAAAACAGTGTTTTCCAGTAAAAGATATGAACACTGACAGCATGTTTGACTTGTGCACAGGCTGCCTGAGACACTAAACTGACAAACATACTTCATTCTACCTACCTACCTACTCTTAAATCTGTTTTAAAATGCCCACTTACTTTTTATAAGAATATGCAGATCCACAGGGAGACAGAAAAAAAATCAAATCTGAAAGGGCTACCTCTACGCATTTCTGCTGTAAAAACAAAGATCTGACCTGTTACCTAAGATGACTAAGTTGGCACGTATTGTCATCAGAATCTCTGAGACACAATATGCTGCACACAGGGTGTCACAATATTTGCAAAGTGTTTTCAGTAGAAAAAGAGAATACAGAAATAAAACAATATAGAAATAAAACATATCCTATTATTTTGCTTCTGAATTTCTCAAGTATGCTTGTTAATTTTATTTGGTGTATAACTTTCAGGGAAAGATTTTCATATTATTCACAAAAAGAGAAAAAGCTGGACAAGAGTATATGTGAAAACCTCCACATCTCCCAACTTTTCCTCTATTGGTCTGGCAAAGATTTAAAAAGACTAAGAATCCTCAGAGCTGAGCAGACTGAAGGGAGGTACTGTACTCTTCACTATGTTGATGGCCATGATGTAAACTGATACAATTTTTCTGGAGGGCAATTTGTCAGCCCTTAACAAAATTTTACAGATATAAACCTATCTACTCAGAAGTTCCATGTCAATCAATTTAGCCTCAGGAAATAATTATACAAGTATAGGAAATATGTAATTGTAAGGATATTCATCACATCAATGATTATAACAGAAATACTGGCAACAGCTTAAATGTCCAATAACAGGAAATTAAATTTGGCATATATATACAATGGAATACCCTGTAGCCTCAATAATTCTATTGCAACCACATATTTATTGAGCAATATTAAGTGTTTGGTGAAAACAGAATATTAGGCAAAAAGTAATTCTAAAAGCAGGAGCAATAGGGCCCAATATTTATTTATATGTTTGTGAGTATGCATACAACATTTATATGCAGAGAACAAAAGTCTCAAAGGAGATATACAAAATGGCGTGAATAATTAATTTTTGGGTTAGGATTATAGGTATTAACATTTTTTCCTTTTGCTTATTTTCAATTACTTTTTATTCTATAACAAATATGTAGACTTTGTAGAGTAAAGAACATTAAAATATTTACACACTGGACTTATAAAAAAGTATAGGTTTTGAGCACAGGAGTAATTATAATATGAATAGGAAAATGTAATCCCCAATAAGATAAAAAGCAATTTCTAGTTTACAAATAAATAGATATCTGAATTATAACACTGAAATATATGTCTATACTGAAAAAAATACAGTATTAAAAAGCTTTGGGATATACCAGAAATTAAAAAGCTTTTGGATATGCTTTTCTTTTGGCCATATTATTCTTAGATAGTTTCATTAAATGGATATTTTCCCATAGAAATAATATTATCATTGATGGCTAAATATTCACCTGAAGACTTGGCATCAGATACCACAGATACAATTAACAAGGTTGTACAAACAAGAATGCTGTAGCTTTAGTAAGACAGCATAAACATATTGATTATACAAAATTAATGCAGTGAGAATCGTACTCGGATGCAGCATTTCCAAATGTAACTAGTACTTGACCTATTTAAAACCAGCATACTAAATTTAATGGACATTAAATACTCAATTAAAAATTGTTTTGCTTGCCTTAGTAAAATTTAGACGGATTTTGGAAGAAATGATTGGAATGGCTTGTCTGATTTTGAAAAATCAGCTAGTGGAGTGTGGGATTTTCAAACTAAAGAAGTCCTACTCCCAAAAGTTCCTATGGCTTGAAGAGGCATCCAAATCACTCCACTGACATTTACATGATGTATTTGAGCAGTGTAGTATTTATTTTTTCCCACATTTTAAGTGGTAGAGGTTTATTTATTGATATTTTTCAACTGAAATACATGGCTAAATGGCTTATTATGTCAAAGTATTTATTTTGAGCATGAGGGCATTTAAAGTCCTCACTTAGGATTCCAAGTGTAAGATTTTGGGGAAAAGTCATCTCATAGATCCCATTACGCTATATTCTAATTTTATGGTATGGATATCTGATAACCATTAGGCAGCCAGTCAGATTTATTTGTGAACATCTGGCCTCACTAACACTTCTCTCTGACACCTACTACTATCTGGGTTCATTCTTCAGAGTATTGGGAAATGGCTCATTAATCAAACTATGTGGCTAAGACTGATGTAAAAAGAACAAAGGGTGATGGCAACAGAGGAAAAGCACCAAGAAAATGCCAAATGCAGACTACTTAGAATAATAGGAGACTAGAAAGGCATGGACATGGTACCGCAAAACTATTAATAAAAGTGTTTGTTTTAGTTAACAGCTTTCAAGACACCCACAACCCCCTCCCCCCACCGAAGAGCATATCTGTCTACAAAATCTGGTTTCTAAAACTGATAAATTAGGGGATGATAATTTGCTCTGAAAAACTTCCCACGGGTGCACATTTAAGTGTGCATTTAAATTGTGATTTGAGTTACCAAAGTTTGATTTTTCCTTTGTCCTAAGAGATTGTTTAATCAAATTCATTCAGTGGTGGAGCTTAATTTTTTTCTGGTAATATTCTGATAGGTAATAATTCAGCTTTTTTAAAAACAGAAATATTAGCAAATAGTTACTCCCAGGAAAGGGAAGCCCACTGTCTCCGAAGTCGAGCTATTCAAAAGCAGACTGTACAGCTGTGGATCAGATATTCCCCATAAGAATTAACTTCTACTTCCCTGTGACACCCTCCTGTGTCTATTTTTGTCCCATCCAGCCATCCAGAGTAAGGTCTAAACCCTAACCCACACCACAGTTCCTGAAACATTTGAGGACAGATACCACATTCCTCCTAGGTTAACATCTCCAGGTTAACAGCGGAAAGTACATGGTCTGTAAAGTCAGATTTCAGTAAATTCTTGGTTGTCTACCGGAAACCTCTCTAAGCCTCACCTAAGTTTCCTCATCTGTGAAAGGGAACATCTAACGCTTTGTGGGGTGTTTTAGAAAAGAAAGGAGTTGGCACGGCTGATGTCCACTGTAGTGTTTTACCCAACGAAGCAGCTCAGGAATGTGGATGACTCTTTCCCCAGCTTAATCTTGTTTATTCTTCTTAAAATGAAGAGCTTAGAAGTGAATGAAGCCCTCCAGATACAGTGCAACTGGTGCAGAGTTCTGGGGATCGTAGTCCTGAAAATGTCACCGTAAGGCTTCAGGAACCTTAAGTTCCCAAAGAATTTCAGTCAGCTAAAAGCCCACAAGTTGTATTTACATGAACATGAAGTAGGTCTCTCTTTCCTGTCTTGTATCATGATTTCCTTCTAATTCTCACTGAAATACTACACATTTAGTCATGTTAAATTCCATCCTGTTAGTTTCAGGCCATTCTTGCAGTCCATCCAAGCCTTTCTGGAAACAATTATTTTATCTAACTTATCAGTTACCCCTTCCAGCTTAAATCTACACATTTCTGTCATGCCGAACGTGGATAAGCCCACAGGTTTTCTGAGATGCGTATTTCGGATGTAGAGAACAGCCTGCACCAGACTCACAGGCTGCACAACTCCCTGATCTGAACTTTTCCTCCTCTTCCCTGCTCTGTCCTTCCTCTACTGAACAGGCTGTCCGAGAAAGGTCCTCGCATCACTGGCAGTGCGGGAACTACTCCAGGTGATTTATGGGCTCGGTCCCAGTAGAATGAAACACATAAGGTTCCCTTCCAGTAAAAGGAGAAAGTAAATATTAGACACACTACTGCTTCGTCACTGAAAACCAACCTAATGCAGGAATGGGGGGTCACTGGTGCCACCAGCTCTGTCAGCTTGGATAAAATGTATTGTGTGATGTAGAAAAGAACATGGGCTTTGGACTCCAATTTCCTGGGTTCAAATACGGACAGCACTATTTGCATGCTGTGTAATACTAGGACAGTTACTTAGTTTCTCTGTGCCTTGGTTTCTTCTTTAGTAAAATTATACTTGTTACTTTTGCTTTGATATCCAAGCATCAGTGGAAACGAAGGAAGGAAGAGAGGGAAAAAAGGGAGTAAAGGTAAGAGGGAGGGAGAGGAATTACAGAAATTCATGGTAAAGGCAGTTTTATTTTCACTTTTTAAAACTGTGCACTCCAACATACATCTCAAGTAAGTTTTATTTCCCTCTGCAATGAGGGGTTAAGTCAGGTCAAATAAGAATTCTTTTCTGGTGGCCAATGCACAGAGTCAGTATTTTTAGGGTCTTTTCCTTTTCAAAGTGGAGAATGAATTAAAACCCATCAAATCATCAAATGACTGACTTACAGACAGTAGAAAGGAATGTGAAGAATTCTTAAATTGTATAGTTTTGTCTTAAATAAGTGTAAATTTCCTATGTTCATTAATTAGTCATTTACATTAACCAACTATTACAAATACTTCTTTACTAAATTCTCTTGGCATCATTTTTCAGCCTTTGTGGGTCACACTTTCCATTCTAGTGCGTGTGTAGTTCATGTGAGCAGCTGAACTTTCAAAACTCAAAACTCCACAGCTGGAGTACCCTAAGTACCCTAAGACTTGAGTGGTGGGACTCCCTCTGCATTTAGTCTGGCTCCTGGGCTCGGTTCTGGCTCCAGCTTCAGGCTGTGTCTGGTTTTCTGGGTTCCAGGGCTGGCACAGGCCCAATCTCACTCACCTAGTTCCACCCATTACATGCTGTTTTATGTTACATTACAACATAAACCACAGAAAGGAGACGCTGAGAAAGGATGAGAAAAATCAATGAAATATGAGTGAGGGGCCGGGGTAGGGATATAGCCTATAATTTTTCACATTGTTTCCTTTTAAATACAATTAGCCCTGGAAATCTGTCTGTGTTAACAGAATAGACATGCATTCCTAGATATGTATATTTAAAAATATGTATATGTGTATACATATACAACAGTACATATTGCTAAAAATGGATGAATACTTCATACTGACCTTAGGGGGTTTAAACGGATAGTCTGGTGAAAAGGTAATGTCAAGAAAGAACACCCCTCCTTCATAGACAGATCCTGGGGGTCCCAATATAGTTGACCTCCATTCATAAATGTTGTCTCCTTTGGGTCCAGCACTGAAATAAGACATACAAATGAAATGTGCTTAGAGATTATGTAAACCCTGAAATTAAAAAAAAATTCTATTTTGGTAACAATTGAGCAATTGCAATAAAACACAACAAGTAGGATAATTCTATATGATGGTTCACTTGTCAGTATCATCAATATTCTATAAAGAAAAGATGTTGGTATTACTTAATAAAACAGAATCAGGAAGATTCTGTTTTGCCATCCACAATCCTGTACCTATTGAACAAAAGATTCCTAGGACCAAAGACCAGAGGTAGAAGCACAAATGTTTAATAAAGCATGAAATTATTTGTGAGGTCTTAAAAAAGACGATTTGGTCATAGAGTGAAAGAGACAAATTTCTGAAGACAGAAGGGCCACTAGAGAAAATAAAGTCTAATAAAAAATAGTCTAATCCGTCTGTTAACAACTGAGAATACAAATGAGGTTCACAGAGATCAGTAAATGTTCATCAGCCATAAAATTCAGCTCAAGTATCATATCCCACGTGAATCTTCCTCTTTTCTCTTTTCCCGCCAAAGAATCTGCTCCCTTGGCCCTCATGTATCATGAATAGTGTGGCCTGTAGAAAACAAGATGTATTTCATTTTATAACAATGTTTTTAATTAATAAATGTTTTAAAGTAAGTTCTAGGCCCAACGTGGGGCTTGAACTCACAACCCCGAGATCCAGAGTTGCAGGCCCTACCAACTGAGCCAGACAGGCACCCCCATAACTGTATTTTTAAAGTGTTTACTTTTTCTGCCACTCCCTAGAAGTTCCTTGAGGAATAGATTTTTGCCCCGTCTTAAGGCCTAGTAAGTACATTTTGTTCGATGATGATACATTAATAGGAAAGCAAGTGAAGCCACATGGCGAGTAGCGGTAAACATCTGTCTCTGACTCTGAGAAACTCGCTGAGGAAACTAATGCCCACATGAGTCACATGAATTGCAATCTCTCAGGTGAACAAAAGGACAAAATGAGATTATAATTCAGCTTTTCAGTGTTCTTTTTGCTACATCAAGCTAATACCTACATCTAATAGCCACAAATTACCCTCATGTCCAGTAGGAAACCCTTTGGGGAGGATTTTATTGTCAACAAAGATTTAGTTACTACTCTTTCTTATTTTGAAATTAGTTTAGATCTACAAAAACTTCATTGTTGAGCAGTGTAGCACAAAAGCATGCATCTTAATTAAGTTGGGATATGCACTGGAAATGCAAGGATAGTTTAATAATAGAAAATCATTAATGTAATTTACCTAAGATATTAAAGTTGGAAAAAAAAGGCATAATCTCAGTGGGTGCAGGAAAAGCACTCAATAGGCTTTAATAATAGCCATTTATGACAAAGAAGCTTTTTAGCAAAAGTGGAATAGACAGAAACTTCTTTAACCTGATAAAGAATATCTACCAAAAACCTCACAGCAACTAATATATTCAGTGGCAAAATACCAAAAGTATACCCTTTAAAAATTGAGGAACAAGATAAGGTCGCCCACTACATATACTTCTAATCAATACTGTATTAGAGATCATATCCATCAAGGTATGGAAGACACAAGGAAGGAAAAAACAAAAGGTATGGATTGAGATGGAAAAAATAAAACTGTGAGCATCTGCAGTATTTATGTACACAAAAAAATCTATATACAATTTATTAAACTTAATAAAAGAGTTTATAAAGTGGCTAGATATAAGATCAATATGAAAAGCCAACTGAATTTCAACACACTAACAACATTAGAAAATATATTTTAAAATATCTTGTAATAGTATTAGAAACACACACACACAAAACCTATGAATAAGTTTCATAAAAATATGTAAGATTTTTTTGAAGAGAATCAAATAAATGGAGAGTTTATGAGTAGGGAGATCCAGCATCCTACAGATGTCAATTTTCCCCATATTGATCCAACGCAATTCCAATCAAAAGTGTAACAGTTATTTAAAAAATGAAACTTGATGGGGAGGCTCGGATGGTTAAGCATCCAACTCCTGATTTCGGCTGAGGTAATGATCTCATGGTTTGTGGGATTGAGCCCTGCATTGGGTTCTGAACTGATAATGAGGAGCCTGCTTGGGGTTCCCTCTCTCTCCCTCTCTCTCTCTCTCAAAATAAATAAAAATAAACTTATGAAAAAAATAAACTTGACAACTTGGTTCTAAGATGTGTTTGGAAGCTCAGAGAAAATCATCAAACTTTTCTGCACACTTACAGGAATCTGATATATGTCAGAAGTGATGGGGCTAAGCAAACAGTTTTTGTATATGACAAATAGAAAAACTGGATTTCTACTTCAATAAATATACAAACCCTTGTTGTAGATGGATTAAGCACTTCAATGCAAAAGTCAGAAGTTTAAGAGGTTGCCTAAAGAGAATGGCAAGCCACAAACTAAGAAAAGACTTTTGGATCATATAAAATTGATCAAATTCTAGTGTCCAGTATACGGATTCCTGTGAATCAAAAAGAAAAAGACTAGCAATAACTTAGAAAAGACATAAATAGGCATTTCCAAAAAAGAAGAAACATGAATGGCCAATAATCATATGAAAAATATTCAATTTCATTAAATTATGGAAATGAAAACTTCAAATTACAGTTCAATATTATTTTACACTATATACAGGCAAAAATAAAAGCATGACAAAATCAACTGTTGAGGATGTGGAAAAACAAGAACTCCTATACATTGCTGAAGAGTGCTCAATCACTTTGGATAAGAACGTGGACTTTAGGTTGAATCTATATACTCCTGTGTTACAACATTTCAATTGCATTCCTAGGTACATACCACAGAGAAATTTTTACACATGTGCACCAGAAGACATATACAAGAATGTTCATGGAAACACTATTTGTAATAGAAAACTGGAAACAACACAGATGTCCATTGACAGGAAAAGGAATAAATTCATCCAAAGGAATACTACATACAGTGAAAATATACTGATTAACATGGAAAATCTTAAAAATATCAGATCGAATAAAAAAAGCAAGTCTAAAGAAATATATACAATATGATATAGCATTTTCATCAAGTTTAAAAATAACCAAACAAGAACATATATTGTTGAGGACACATACATATGTGGTATGGCAAGAAAATGAAAGAGAACAAAGCTCAAAAGAGTAGTTTCTTGGGTAGAATCAGATGGTAGAGGAGAAGTATCTAGGAGCT
Source organism: Panthera leo (assembly GCF_018350215.1). Lineage (NCBI taxonomy): Eukaryota > Metazoa > Chordata > Mammalia > Carnivora > Felidae > Panthera > Panthera leo. Next base: position 139,543,510 of record NC_056687.1, on the reverse strand, counting down.
GCAATGGTTCTGATGATGGTCTACTTTTCAGTATGTATGGTGGATTCATGAGTTACCTGTTTCATTACTAGGTCTCATAATTTACTTACGTGTTAGATATGTTCTTAGATATGTGCCAAGTTTTTGTATTAAGAACAAGTGTGCCAAAAAAGTCTATCAAAATCATACATGAAGACAGTAACATGCAGCATATGTGCAGTGTGATCCTATTATATAAACTAGAAGTACAAAACAGTATTTTATATATTGTTTGTGGACACACATATATGTCCAAGTCTTTAAAGAAATGAACTAAAAAAGACAGACCTAAATTCATGACAGTGGATGTGCAGGGAACAGGAGAGAGGTGTAGGGTGAGTGATGGGATAGTTCTGAAAATGGGGAATGAAGAAGAGTTTAATCAAACAATTTTTTTAATGTTTATCTTTGAGAGAGAGAGAGACATAGAGTCTGAGCAGGGGAGGGGCAGAGAAAGAGGGAGACACAGAATCCGAAGCAGACTGTGATTTGGTGTGTGAGCTGTCAGCCCAGAGCCTGACGCGGGGTTCAAACTCATGAACCATGAAATCGTGATCTGAGCCGAAGTTGGACACTTAACCGACTGAGCGAGCCACCCAGACTCCCTGAAGCAGAGTTCAATTTTGTCTCTAGTTTCGATCTCTCTTATTTAAAAAGGATGAAGTAAAAAAATAAAATCAGATCACAGTGTATTGCAAAGTGCTGAAATATGTTGAGAAGCAGGGCACGCACCCCTGCCGCATCCTCTTTACCTACCTCTCCTGAAGCTGACAGTGAGGTACAGACAGAATGTACCGAGGCCAGATGACAATAAAGCTTTGGCAACAACAGCTCCTTGTTGCCAGACAAGCTCACTCATTCAGATGAATAATACACATGGTTAGGCCTTGAGCTATAATTAGACTCAATATGAATAGATAAGTTTATCAGAAGGAAGAACTTAAAAGTAGAGTAAATTATAGGTTTGTAGTTACAACATTACTTCAAGGAGGATGAAGAAATTTAGTTGAAAAAACACACACAGAACACAGCTATGAAACAATGTGCGTAGACATGTTTCCACAATACCAAGACGCAATTTCTCTGAGTCATTTGAGAAATTTTAAGATGATCTTCCAAGAATGGCCATCACAGTTAATTACATAATTTGGGCTGAGGAGGAACCAAATAGTGCCACCAAGGAAGGGACTCAGAAGCAGAAGTCGGGAGACGTCTCACAAAAGCAGCCGCTGTCTATAAATAATTTACATTTAATTAGTGCACATTTTAGATTTTATTTGGTTCTTAGTCAGAATACCAAATTTTATTGGTTCTTTGAAGTCAGTCAGCTGTCTGTGCAGTTATCAACAATGGATTAAATAACAGAGCTAACATCATTCTGAGTTGGTTTATACCGTCCAAATGTGCCTTTTTAAAGAAAGTACTAGTAGTAATAAACTATATTGAACACAGGGTGGTGTTTCAAAATGCATCTAAGACTTCTATCACTTCTCTGATACATACAGATTAAGTTTTAGCAGGCTGGCCTCCTCTGTGATCTGAGAAGTGGCATTTGTGCACTCCCTCCAAGCCCAAAGCTTATAGTAATGGTTCCTGAATTACACAGCCCTCTGTCCCACTCCCATTTTGTGCTTGTTTTTTTGTTTTTGTTTTTTTAACTTTTATTTTTGAGAGACACAGAGAGACCGAGTGTGAGCGGGGGAGGGGTGGAGAGAGGGAGACACAGAATCCGGAGCAGGCTCCAGGCTCTGAGCTGTCAGCCCAGAGCCTGATGCGGGGCTCAAACTCAGGAACCGTGAGATTATGACCTGAGCCGAAGTCAAAAGCTTAACTGACTGGGCCACCGAGGTGCCCGTTTGTTTGTTTGTTTTTTGAAATTTTTTAATATTTATTTTTGAGAGAGAGAGAGAGAGAGAGAGAGAGAGAGAGAGAGAGAGAGAGAGAAAGGCAGACAGAGGGTGAGCAGGGGCGGGGCAGAAAGAGAGAGAGAGAGAGGGAGACACAGAATCCAAAGCAGGCTCTAGGATCTGAGCTGTCAGCAGAGAGCCTGACGATGGTGGGGCGGGGGGGGGGGGGGGGTTCAGATCATGACCTGAGCCGAAATTTGGACACTTAACTGACTGAACCACCCAGGCGCCCATTTTTTGCTTTTTGAGAGAGAGCATATGCAGGTGTGCACACGTGGGGCAGGGGCAGAGGGAGAGAGAATCTTAAACAGGCTCCATGCCCACTGTGGAGCCTGACACGGGGTTCAAGCCCATGGCCGTGAGATCATGACCTGAGCCAAAATCAAGAGCTGGATGCTTAACCTACTAAGCCACCCAGGTGCCCCAACCCACTCCCATTTTGATATGCCCCAGCTGATAAAACCCTGGGATAAAAGTCCAGAAGTGTGTCGTATAATATGGTAGCCACGTAGCTATTGAGCATTTGAAATGCAGCTAGTTTAAATTCAGATACGCTATAAACTATAAAATACATTCCAAATTTCAATGACAATGTAAAGGAAGGTAAAATACATCATTACTTTTTTGTTAATGACTTGTGGACATGATAATATTTGAGATACACTGGGCTAAAAATATATTAAAACTAACTTTACCTATTTTTATTTTTTTAATGTGGTTACTAGAATATTTAAAATTATATAAGTGGCTCATATTATATTTCTATTTGACAACAGTGTTCTAGAGCAGCGCTAATAAAACTTTGTGTGATAATGAAATGTTTTTGTGCTTATTCTTATTCACCATCGTAATCACTAGCCTCACATGGCCATTAGGCACTTGATATGGATCTAGTGAGAATGAGGAAGTGGATTTTCAATTTCACTTGATTATAATGAATTGAAATCTAGCCCATGTAGCTGGTGGTCATATATATACTGGACAGTACAGACTTAGAAGCTCCAGTAGTCCCTACTGGCCAAATTGTTTGTCCCTACTGGCCAAATATGTCAGAATGACTTGGATTTACATAAAACAGAAGAAAGGACTTCTACATACTTGGATCAAAAAAGTGAGAAGCAGAAGCTGCAGACCGTTTTATATTTTTAGTGATCGTTTCTTCCTTAAGTTGATCAAATAAAAGCTGGTGTCAGAGGACATATGCACTACAGAGTGATGGTGAAGACCATGAATGGGCCTGAGTCAGACTTGCTTGTCGGAATTCCACTCCCACCTGTATACGCCCTGGGTAAATACGTACTCTCCTTATATACTCTTTCCATCTGTCTGTTTCCTCATCTGCAAAATGGGGCAATACAGCACTAACTTTGTGGGACAACTGTGAAGTTTTATCAGAGATGTACTCCCGGAGCTTGGAAAATGGGGCCTGTAAAAGCCCAAATAATAAGCCTCCAAATGATAGCTGCTATTCTAGTCGTTATGCTCTGTGCATGACACAGAAATTCACCAACACACTCAAAAGATTAACTGCCTGATTTTATAAGAAGGGTTTCAACATCCCAGGACTAGAAAACAGGCTGCCAAGACTCACCACCACGACCCTGAAACCTAATCTTAGGATACGTATTCCAATAGGGCAGAACTTTGGAAACCATCAGAAATTCAAGCTGCCACTTCCAGGAAATCCAATTTTTCACCGAACGGAACGTTTATTTAACATCATGATTTTTAGGTATGAGGTTATTTGCAATGTTTTCCCTCTTGCAGTATTTGTAATGATTACTACCCTTAACTTTATTTTCAGATTTTATTTTTTTAAAGAAAAAAGATAAACACAGCTAACAGAATTCTATTTCAAAATAAAATGCAATTAGACAAATCTATTAAAATGCAAGTATCAGTTAGCAAAGTACAAATTAGTTGAATAACCAAAGTTGCCACGTGGACAATTTCTGTCAGAGGATCAACATCGTAAACTGTTCAGCTTTCTGTGCTGCTGCCTACAGAGGATGAGCCCTTCTGTACATGCGAAATGTAACACATCTACAATAAAAACGCTGAAAAGGACTAAGCGCTGTCTTTATTTAAGATCATAAGTTGTTTTAAATACATCTGAATGTTTTCAATGTGCTGTGCCCCAGCTGTGACTCTAAGACCAAGAAATTTTGGCTGTGTCTGCTGCCTTTTCATTTAACACTGACTCTGAGATAGAGAAAGAGTAAGGAAGCCCAGGCAACGTAGGAATTCTGGCTCCGTGGGACAAGGAACTTGCCTTTGTAGAGAATCTCTGATATGCCCACACAAACCTGAAGTTGATGGGGATTGAATGGGGAAGAGGAGACAGCACAAGGGATTTCTCAAGAGCTCTGGAAATCTCTTATATGTCAGATTCCACATAGACGAATTCATCCCTTCCAGTGGCGAGCACACTGTTCACAGGCAAATGACCTGCTGCCCATACGTCCAAAGTCCCTCTAAGAGTAAACAGCTGTAGGAATACTGAGCTGCTTGTTTAAAACACAGTAACACACGTTTCTTTAATGTCAAACTGGAAGGAAAGAATAGGCCTATCCCTTAAAAGAAAACATGAAAGCAAGGCTCAGACGAGTTACAGATAAGGAAGGTAGGAAAGGCAGCTGAAGAGGGGAAATACCATCAAACTGTAGGAATGATATGAATGAATGAAAAGAGAAAATACATGTGGGAGTGGGGGATTTAAGGGGGAAATGTTTTCACACTGTTCTCAAGGCCATGAGCTGACCTATTTGTTGCTAAACCCAACAGTGCCTTTTGTTTTCATTTTACTACAACTGTAGCTTCTACTCCCTGATTCCTAAACAGCTCCCTTCCCCAGGTATCTCTCCAAGAGACACTCTCTGCTCTAGTGTACTTCTCCAATTCTTTTGTCCTCTCCAAAGACATCTCTTCAGTGTCTGCTTCCTGAGAGGTTCTACTCTCAGTTTCCTTGTTTTTTCATCTTCCTTCTAGGTATCTCGTCATCAAACACTGATGGAACCTCTAATCTGGGGAGGAACCCAAGAGTCACCTGATTGTGCTTCCTCCTTCTCTTCTCTAAATTACCCAAAGCCTGTACAATCTATGTAATCTGTCTACTGGTTGCATTAGCTCTTACTTACATGACGGCACCAGCATCCTGTTTCCCTGCCTCCAATCTTGCTTTCCTCCAGTCCATCCATCAAACTGCTGCTGATAGGGCAATTTCCAGAAAATCCTTTAAATGGGATCTTCTGCTTGCCTGCTTTCTCTGGCTTCTTAATATTTTCAAGATCAAACCCAAATTTTCTTTCAAAAATACCCGGCTCCAGCTGACTTTTCTGGCCTCATCTCTTGCCACTCCCTTTTCCTCCAGCTCCATTCTCCGGTCATATTGGACTTAGTTATAAAACCTTCAAGACAGCTGGGCTTTTTTTTGGCCTCCTGGATTCAGATAAGATGCTCTGTAGGTCTGACCATTCTATTCGTCCCATAGGCCTCAACTTAGCTACATTCTCCTCAGTGACATCTTCCTTCCCCTCAAAGGCTAAGTAGTCTTTTGGAAGTGGTAACATTCTATGCAAAAACAGCATTATAAAAAGTTATTTTGGGGACCTTTAATACTGGGGAAAGAAGAAATATTTAGCAACAGCATTATCTGGGTCACAGGAAAAAAAAGAACTCATTCTGATAGTGAAAAACCTCCCCTATGGCTAAAAGGGTGTTGAGAAAACAGGCCAGGATTGTAGCTCTTGAGAACACAGATGAAGAATGGTATTTCATCAACTCCTGAGGTTTCCTGTATTTGTTTATAGATTTTGTTTTGAATACCTGTAACACCAAAGCCCACCACAACATCTTAGGAAGTTACAATATAATAGTGGTGACAGAAAAGATCCATTTCGTTCACTAGGCTTGAATGGTTGATATTTTCTCCTTCATACATTTTCTTTCTAGTTCTTAGTGGTCTGGTCCTTATTCATGAAGTATTCCAAGAAAAAGAATTATTTTATACTTTCTGTCAATGAGTGCTTAATAAATGCGAGGATCTCTGTCCTCAATCACACTTCCCAGATTTGAAATGTGAAGAATAAGAAAAAATGACTTCACTTGACTGTAGATATCTTTTATCAAATCTTACCTTAAAGTCACTACCGTCATCTATTTGTATCCTTTCTTAACGGGTCAACAACTCAGTAGAAGGGAAGAGACTAGAGAAAAAGAGGTTTTTAAATGAAACAATAACTACTACTTAATAATCACAATACTTCCTTTTCCCAGGGAAGGTAGTAGCTAAGTAAGTTAGTATGCTTAGTGCGTAAAACTAGCCTTCTGAAAGTTACTGAAGAAGGCAGACTCTGAGGTCATGACACCTTAGACTTCTTTCCGTGTTATGTGTATGTGTGTGTTTGTGTATATTTAAATGTTCCCAATGTGTGATATATTGCAAGGAGTATACAACTTTGCAAAAGACTTAAAATTTTAAGACCTAACTGTACAAAATAATGAATAGGGAGAAACAGAGAAATTGGGAAACAGGAAGGAAGACCATGGGGAAAAACTGCATATTGTTCCTTTTCCTCCTAAGCTGCATTTTGATAAGACACATTATCTTTGTAAGGACAAAGATAAGTCACAGCCAAAAAGAACCAAATCTTATTTTGTATATGTGGGTTGTTAGAAATAAGGTTACAATTATAAAGACTTGGGAGACCATCTAGTTCAGCTTTTTCAAAACACAGAAGAAGCAGAAGCATTAGAACAGGACTGGAATTCTACTGAATTAGACAATCAGGCATAAAATCAACAAGAATTACTTAAAATACTGAATTATATAATCCTTTAGTTAGTTGAAAGACTCTAGAAATAAGTTGAGTTATCTGCAGATTTTTTTCTCTTCCTTTTCAACACACCCTCTTCCCCATAGAAAAAATTACGGACTTCAGTAGCAATTCTTAGCATGCATTTGCAAGGGTGAGAACCTGAAAAATGAAAAAGCTCTCACTGAAAATCTCTTCTATCCAAAGCCTTCATTTAAAAATTTTTTTAAAATGTTTATTTATTTTTGAGAGAGAGACAGAGCACAAGTGGGGGACGGGCAGACAGAGACAGGGAGACACAGAATCTCAAGCATGCCCCAGGCTCTGAGCTATCAGCACAGAGGAGGACACGGGGCTTGAACTCATGAGCTGTGAGATCGTGACCTGAGCCGAAGGTGGATGCTCAACCAACTAAGCCACTCAGGCACCCCCAAAGCTTTCATTTTAAAAGTGATATAATTAAGGGGCACCTGGGTGGCTCAGTCAGTTAAGCATCTGACTTCAGCTCAGGTCACGATCTCACAATTCGTAGGATCGAGCCCGGCATCGGGCTCTGCACTGACAGCTCGGAGCCTGGAGCCGGCTTCGGATTCTGTGTCTCCCTCTTCCCCGCTCGTGCTCTGTGTCTGTCTCTCAAAAATAAATAAACATTAAAAAAAAAATCTTTAAAAAAAAGTGATATAATTAAGGTTCTGCAAAGTGAAATGCTTTGCTCAAGACCACACGCACAGCAGAAAACCAGAGTGCTCTGATCCTAAGGAGAGGCTCTTACCATTTCACAACTGCTATCAATTTAGATATGAAGACTCAACTGCAGAAACTATATAGTTACCATTATGATGGACTGCCCTGTGTAAGAGAAGAGACCAGAGATCAGGACTAACACCTGGGTTTCCTTTCACGTTTTTATCCTGGGCATGTTTCAAGGACTAGATTCAGGTTTGGTAAAAAGCCATTTTTATTTTAGCTACCAAATTCTTCTTTTTTTCAGCTTTTTAAACTAGAAATACTGATTTTATGCTACTCTCTTCATTTCTTCAGCAAACGGATGACTTCTTGCAACACTGCTTTCACTGCCCACCTCCCAACTTGACTCTGTGCCTTTTCTCCATTCTATATTGAGAGATGAAAGTGCTCAAGGTACTCAAGACTTCCAGAACTAGCCTCTCTTACCTGTACTGTAAGAGCCATTTTGGCATGTGAGCTAGCCAATGCAGCAGGTCATGTTTCTTTATTATTTAAAACGTTCCCCCACACATGTGTTAGACAGGATGGCTATAGAACTTTAATGTGCCTACTGATCTTATCTGAAGGTTAAATAAGCTTTTGACAAAAGTGCAAGCCTCTGATGCCCCTACATAGTTTGAGGAAGTCAAATCCTTCTCACTTTTTTTTTTTTTTAGTTCTCAAAAAAGTTACCACTCACAGACGACAGAATATAAGCTTTCCTGGTATCATTCCAAATGTAGCTTTGTTGCTTTCTAACATGTTTTTTATTTTGTTTTTAATGTTTATTTATTTTTGAGAGAGAGAGAGAGAGAGAGAGAGAGACATAGTGTGAGTGGGGGAGGGGCAGAGAGAGGAGACATAGAATATGAAGCAGGTTCCAGGCTCTGAGCTGTCAGCACAGAGCCCAAAGCAGGGCTTGAATTCATGAGCTGTGAGATGATGACCTGAGACGCTTAACCGACTGAGCCAGCAGGCTTGAACTCTTGAACTGTGAGATCATGACTTGAGCCGAAGTCGGACGCTTAACCAACTGAGCCACCCAGGAGCCCTGTGGAGCCCCTGTTTTCTAACATTTATAATACAGTATTGAAGTGAAAATTCCATTTGAAAGTTGAGATGGGGCAGGGGCATCTGGATGGCTCAGCCAGTTAAGCGTCCAACTCTTGATTTTGAGTCAGGTCATGAGAGTTCATGGTTCATGAGTTCAAGCCAGGCATCATGCTCTGTGCTGACAGCACGGAGCCTGCTTGGGATTCTCTGTCTCCCTCCTCGTGCTCTCCCTCTCTTTCTCTCTCTAAAAAAAAAAAAAACATTAAAAAAAAGGAAGTTGAGATGTGGCAGATCTTAGGGACTGTGAGCTATTTTATAAAGATTTATTTATTTGTATACAAAGTTATTATCAAGGCAATTTCTTTCCCAAGTGGATTAAATACCTCCAATATACTCAATACACTTTCCACTGGCTGGGAACATCTTTGGTTCTTGGATAGGAAAATGGTAAACAACGATTTCTTCATACAGCTATCTAATTTCTTCCAGAAAAGGCTGGCTGTGGTATCCTACAACCTGCATTTTTCTTTGTATTCCTGACATCGCTCTGTGGCTCCAAGATCCACCAACAGGGTTCTCTTTCAATAGGTCAAATAGAAGGCCAATGGCAAAAGTAAACTGCACACACAGATATACAATAAATGTTGAAAAATAATACACAAGCATCTTAAGTAAAACACTAGTCTACTGGTATAGTTGCAGATCAAGACAACCAGGGGTCTGAATCCTGGTTCTGCCATTAAATATGTGAATTACAGCAAGTTATTTAATCTCCTATTGTCTCAGTTGCCTCATTTTTGAAAGAGTGGCTCCCTCATAGAGTTGATGTGAACAGTAGATGAGTTAATATATGTAAACAGCTTAGAATAGTGTCTGGCCCATAATAAGGGTTATGTAAATTTATGCCATTGATATTATCAGCCATAGTCCAAATGAGGGACTAGTCATCAGGCAAATCAGGGTCCTGAAGCTCACCTCATCCTTTACTCCTGGACCCAAGACATGCAAATAGGAAGGGTTTCTCTTTAGGGGGTCTGACTTCCCTTTTCTGTACTTGGTGTATGACACCTTGTATGCTAATATCTCTCTCTGTCCACCATACTTCTTCCTGTTAAATACTGAGCTCATGACAGAAAGTGACAAGTTGACTGCTTAGTCCCATCTTTTCTGGTTTCTAATTCAGTAAAGAATAGCTTCAGTTTCTCATGTTCCATCCTGTAACAACATGTGAGACTCTACCAAGCCAGAATTCTCAGATGCTGTAGACTAGTGGCTTTAATACTCATTTTCTCAGCTCCACGATACACACACATTACCACTTCGACAACAACAAAATACCAATACATAGAGAGATACACTTTTTCCCCAAGGTCAGGAGAAGAAAGGCTAAATGTCAGCCTTGTAGATGGAGGTGTCAGGTGGCTAAAATAGACTCTACTGTAAATAATAATCCTGTGTTAAAAGACATTGACTGTCAACAAAAGATGGCATTTAGCAGACTTAATTCAAAATTTTCCTGTGATTACACTTCAGGAGATCAAGGTCTCCACAAGACCAAAATACTGGCTATTGGGTGCTGAGACTTATTTTCAAGTTTCCTACCTTTTTTCCTCAGTGCCTATTATGTGTAGAGCATTGTGTTATGATCTGAGCAAGATTTAAAAGAAACAAAAACAAACAAACCAAACAGTCCTGATCCCTAATGGGCTTCCTAACTGGGCAACATGGGAGAAGGAAGATGTATGTGTTCCATGGGACTCATAATTAAGATGATACAGGAGCCCCGCAAAAAGAATGATTTGATTTTCAGCATTTCCAGGTGGGTGGGCTTTCCTACACCACAGCACTCCCAGGTCGTGTGTCAGCAGTGATCTGAGAAGAAACATCAGACTCTCTCAGCCAGGGTAAGCATGTGGTTTGAACATATCCCACAGGTGGTTCTGACATAAACCACACCTTTTCTAGGAAAAGACTTCATTAAAAAAAGGTGGCAACTAAACTGGCTTGGAAAGATGAAGAAGATTTCAACAGGTACAGGAAGATGGGGCATAACAGGTTAAATAAAGGCACTGTGTAGAAATAAAGCAGGGAGGAGGAAAGTGAGTTCTCTGTTGGGAGAACAGCAAATATGCCAGCTGGCTGAGGTTAGATAATGTAGGGCTTCAAATGCCATGATAGGAATTGGAAATGTATTCTGGAGACCTGTGGTTTTCAAATTTGTTGCTTCCAGGAGCAGCCGCACTCCAATGAGGTCTTTTGGGATCACTAATCTCTCTGCTCCCTCCCTACCTGAGATTCAATTACAGAAACTGCACTTCTGTCTACACACACACACACACACACACACACGTATAGATTCAGCACATGATTTCTTTGAATAAAGGGAGGCCAGTGCTGAACTGCTTCTGGAAAAGAAAAGAAAAGAAAAGAAAAGAAGAAAGAAAAGAAAAGAAAAAAAGAAAGAGAGAAAGAAAGAAAAAAGGAAGGAGGAAGGAAGAAAGAAAAGAAGAAAGAAAAGAAAAGAAAAGAAAAGAAAAGAAAAGGAAAGAAAGAAAGAAAGAAAGAAAGAAAGAGAAAGAAAGAAAGAAAAAGAAAGAAAAGCCCAGGTCCCATCCCAGACTATTTCAATCAGAATTTAATGAGCACCTAGGGCTGAGAACCGCTATCAGACTATGGAGTCACTGAGGGCCTCAAAGTGTGGTCCAGAGAACAACAGTATTATGCAAACCTATTGGATCAGAATTTAAAAAGATCTCTGGATGACTGATATGTATATTAAAGGCTGAGAGGCGCTGAAGGAAGGTTCCATGTGATATAATTTACTGATCATCTTCTATATGTCAGACATGATGCTAGGTACTTTTTGTACTTCTGTGAGCCTTGGTTTCCTTATCTTACCTGTAAAAGGAAACTTTACATTGTGGGGGCTTTATTAAGAATTAGATAAAAAGTTTCAAGTACAGTGCTTGGCAAAGAATGTTTTAAAAATGGCAACTGTTACCATTAATACATATTCCTTCAAATGACTGCCTTTCTACAAAATTACTGTTATCTGAAACTGAGGCTCAAAGAAGTTCAATGGCTGGACAAATTTACACTGTAAATGGTGGAACTGAGCTTCAAACCTAGGAACGTGTCGTTCAAAAGCTCATCTTCTTTCCCACACAGCTCTCTGGCATCAAGGCTTAGTGTAGACTGGAAGCAACACAAACAGAAGACAAGGCAGTCCTGATGAACTAAGAGGTGCTAGCATCAGCCCCCACATTTCTGCGTCAGAGATGAGAACTGGCCAAAATCACAGGCAAGTACCAACAAAAGGCAGATGTGAGTTATGTGAATCCCAACATCATGGAAACATTCAGCCACTTAGCTAATATTTGTATAGCATTTGGTTAGCATTTAACAATATTTAGTCTCTAGACAGGTTTACAGAGTTCACAAACAACTTTTGTATGTATTATAGTCTTTAACCTTCACCACAACTAGGTAAAATGGGATTATTATTCTAAAATGAAATCACTCCATTTTTTTCTCCTTTTTAAGGGCCTTTATTTAATAGCACAAACCTGGATTTCTTAACACATTATAGAGGCTTTCATGTCAGGCCTTGTGTTTAAGAAAAATCCAGATTCTCAATGACATGCACAGAGTTCATCTCCTACGCTTCTTTCTTCCTTCAGCCCATCGGCGAAGGTCAGAAGTAGATGGGTTTTTGGTCAAAGGAAATACGACCAGGGCAGGTAGCACAGGTCTGGCGATCTTGTTTGCTCCAGTGAGGGAATGAAAGGTACCTGACTGAACTCTGGGGGTTCTTGGCAGAAGTGGTGCCTCAGCTGGAGGCGAGTTTTTTTTTTAATTTTTTTTAACGTTTTTTAAATTTATTTTTGAGACAGGGAGAGACAGAGCATGAACAGGGGAGGGTCAGAGAGAGGGAGACACAGAATCTGAAACAGGCTCCAGGCTCTGAGCTGTCAGCATAGAGCCCGATGCGGGGCTCGAACTCACGGACCGCGAGATCATGTCCTGAGCTGGAGTCAGACGCCCAACCGACTGAGCCACCCAGGCGCCCCTGAATATTTGACTTTAAAATAGAGTCATCTACCCAATTGAATGCTACCAGACATTCCAATCACTAAACTAATTTTGTTGCTCTGATCCACAACCTCCAGCTATCTTTTGATTTCAATTTAGCTTCTCAGTAGGCATGCCTATAGGGAGAGAATGTACTTCTCAAAGGACATGAATGTCCAGTCCCCCGGGCACTGATAGTCCTCATCACAAATATAACCATCACTCTTTTTCTTAAAAAAAAAATTTTTTTTTAATGTTTATTTATTTTTGAGACAGAGACAGAGCATGAACGGGGGAGGGTCAGAGAGAGGGAGACACAGAATCCGAAACAGGCTCCAGGCTCTGAGATGTCAGCACAGAGCCCGACGCGGGGCTCGAACTCATGGACCACGAGATCATGACCTGAGCCGGAGTCGGCCGCTTAACGGACTGAGCCACCCAGGCGCCCCTGGAGGCGAGTTTTTAAGAGACCAGTCCCACAAACACCTTAGGGGAGAAGAGAGAATGAGCAACCAAACAGAAGACTAAGACGTTGCTTCCTGGCTTTTGGTGTATTCATAAAATCTGAGTTATGTCCCCTACCTTGCACATCATTTGTGCCAATATTTCTATGAGGCATCCTTAGGAGTCCACAAAATTCCTGACTCCATAGCTATAAAGAATACACGTTTTAAAAAGGGAAGCACATGAATGGATCTAGAAACATTTTGCAGGGATGGAGCTATGACGGCACTTTCCTACCGCCTAGTTGACCAGGCACAGCCCATTATGCCCTTGCTTTCATCGGAGATTTTGTAGTCTGCCCTTGTAAAACATTTATAGAAGTGACTTCCAGCACTCAACTTAGTGATTTAATATTATACAAAGTTCATTAGTCATGGTATCTACATCAATTCTCTACAGACGCTATTATTACCTCTCAGGTTTCAGCCATTGCGTTCTCTCTTTGTAAGCAAAACAAACACAGATTTTATTGAAGATTTGCAATTTAAGAACCACCAATTTGTAGCATCCCTTAATAACTCCTGTCAATGTAGGCCGTCTTTGAAGGATTCAGTGGTTTTTGCTTTTGGCAGTGCTACAGTGGTGGAAATAACTTACGCTGCCCGTGCCCATCGTACAGTGTCTGCTAACACGTAGGGTTGCTGGCTGCCAAGCAGATTTAATTTACCCACTTCTCAGCTTGCATTAACCTTTGAATAATAAAGCACAGCTGAGGCTGCTGTAAGAAACAAACCGAGGAATGAATAATTAAAAGCACCTTCTCAGCCTTGGAAAGACCAATCCCTAACCATTAGGGGAGATTTAATTGTGACTGAACCAAGCATTAAAGAGGCTAATTGTATTCTTTATAAACTGAAACAAATGCTAAGGACATAGTGTGACTACAATATCTGTAGTATATGAAAAGCAAAGCGCTGAAAGCGCCCCATAATCAGTTCAGATGAAAAAAAGGGAGAGGAGACGGATTCTAAAGAAAAACAATTACTTCTAAAGATGGGCACTCGTGCTGTCTACATGCAGACCAAATTGCTACTACTTATAAGAAGCTATTATTCACGTAACACAGGTGGACTGGCTAGAATAGCATCTGAAGGGATAGAAATGTTAAAGCTGAAACAAAAGGTTGAGAATAGAATAGATTACAGGAAAACCCTATCTCCTTTGAATCTGTCAAGTGCTTATGCCAGCTGGGATTCTTCTTTGCTTTTGATGGATTTAATTTTCCTCTGGGAACCCAAATCTAATGTAGCTGTCATATTTATGTGTTAAGATCACTAAACAGTCATTGATATTTTATATACTTGCTAATACGTTGTTAATGCTTAATTCTATATTCAAACCAAAGAGTGACCTCTTTATCTGAATGGTTGGAAATGATGATCTGTTTCTAGACCTCCGGCAAAGGGCAGGACATCCCCCTAAATCAAAGAGGGCAGTTTCCCCTCATTAGTGACTTTAAAGTATGTGTTTTTAATACTTCAAATTAGGAAGCTTTTCTTGTACTTAAGTTTATTTTGCTAAATTTAAGGTCTTTTTCTCTACCTGTGTTCATAAAGCCATTATTGTCAATGCCCTTCTCATAGTAACCTTTCAATTACTAGGAGGTAGGCAGGTAAACATTGTTTTTCTGTACTAAGCAATTTTATGGCTTTTAAAATGGCTTTAGTTTTCACTTTTATGCTTCTTTTAATTCTCTGAATGAACTTCTCTAATTTCTGATATATCTAACTTAGAGATGACTCTTTGTATAGAGTAGGTAAAAGATGACCAAAAGATGGTCACAACTGGATTTACCATTTTAGTACAGACCAGCTTCTCATTTGGGAGAACAAGAATACTATTTTTTTTGTTATATTCTTAATATTTTCCTGTATCACATCAATTTTTGATATAAGAAAACTAACTGCTGGTTTATTAACTGCTGGGACTAAAAATCTTAACAGTTCTATTTGTAATTAATCACCACTGGAAACAGTTCTCATTACTCCTGTTTCTTTTGAACATCACTATACCCTCGCCAACACCTTCCAGCTGTCAAGTACTTGTTTAAATTTCCTTTGGTGTTCAGTCTATTGTATTCTTCTCACAGTTAGCCATTTTGTAACACTTGGTTTCACTCCAGCCCCAGCAAAATAAATGATCCCTACCCCTGGTTTCCCATAGGCCATGACTTCTGTCTCCGTGACAGCACTTACACTAGGTAATTTTGCCGCCTGCCTTTAGTGGAATGGAGTCTCCTGGGGGCAGGCATTACGTCTTACTCATCTTTATACCCTAGTCAGCTGCCATGGTGTCTGGAACACAGCAGATCACTCAATGTTTTTCGATTCAACGTGAATTCACAAAGAATTGGCGCTTGTAACAGTGCCAACTGAGGAGGGAGTAGATACTGAATAAACATAGGATTAGCTTTTGGGGGGGATTATTTTATTTTAAACCTTTTAATTTTAAAAGTTATAAATTTATAGAAACATTGCAAAGATGGTTTAGAGTCCTCATATACCCTATAGCCAGTTTCCTCTATTATTAACATTTTACAGTAGTATGGTACATTTGTCCCAGTTAATGAGCCAATACAGGTATGTTGCTATTATTAGAGTCCTTAGTTTATTGAGATTTCCTTAGTTTTTTATCTAATATCCATTTCTTGTTTCAGGATTCCATTCAGGATACCATATTATTTAGTAGTTGTGCCTTTTCATAATGCTCCATTCTTTAAAAACACTTTTTTTAATGTTTATTTATTTTTGAGGGAGAGAGACAGACAGACAGACAGACAGACAGAGTGTGAGCAGGGGAGGGGCAGAGAGAGAGAGGGAGACACATAATCGGAAGCAGGCTCCAGGCTCTGAGCTGTTAGCACAGAGCCCGAAGCAGGGCTCGAATTCATGAGCCGTGAGATGATGGCCTGAGCTGAAGTCAGACGCTTAACCGACTGAGCCACCAGGCGCCCCAATGCTCCATTCTTTTTTAAAAAACACAGTCATACCTCATTTTATTATACCTTGTTTTATTGCACTTTGCAGATACTACGTTTAAATTTAAGGTTTGTGGTGACTCTGACTGAATCACAAGTCTGTCAGCACCATTTTTTTCCAATAGCATGTGCACACTTTGTGTCTCTAAGTCACGCCTTGGTAATTCTCACAATATATCAAACTTTCCTATTATTATTATATTTGTTACAGTGATCAGTGTTCTTTGATGTTACTATTGTAACTGTTTTGAGGCACCATGACCACACCCATATGAGACAACAAATTCAATTGATAAATACTGTGTGTGTCGTGACTGGTCTACTGAATGGCCATTGCCTGCCTCTCTCCCTCGCCTTTGGCCTCCCTATTCCCTGAGACACAACAGTGATAAAATCAGGCCAATTAATAACCCTACGATGGCCTTTACGTGTTCACATGAAAGGAAGAGTTACATGTTCCTTTAAAAGCTGGAAATGATTAAGCTTAGTGAGGAAGGCATGTCAAAAGCTGAGATAGGCTGAAAGCCAGGCTTCTTGCAGAAAACAGCCAAGTTGTAAATACAAAAAAAAGTTCTTAAAGGAAATTGAAAGTGCTGGTCCGGTCAGCACATGAATGATGACAAAGCGAAACAGCCTCATTGCTAATATGGAGAAAGTTTTAGTGGTCCAGAAAGCAGATTAAAGCAGCCACAACCTTCCATTAAGCCAAAGCCTAATCCAGAGCAAGGCCCTAACTGTCTTCAATGAGAGAAGGGAGAAGGCTGCAGAAGAAAAGTTGATTGCTAGCAGAGGTTTGTGTACAAGGCGTAAGGAAAGAGGCCAACTCCGTAACATGAAAGTGCGAAGTGAAGCAGCAAGTTGTTCACGCAGAAGCTGCAGCAAGTGATCCAGAAGGTCTAGCTCAGATCATTAACGAGATGGCTATACTAACAACAGATTTTCAATGTAGAACAAACAGCCTTACACTAGAAGATGCCATCTTGGACTTTCATAGCTGGAGAGGAAAAGTCAATGCCTACCTTCGAAGATTCATAGGACAGGCTGACTCTTTTGTCGGTGGCTAATGCAGTTGGTGACTTTAAGTTAAAGCCAAAATTCACTGACCATTCCAAAAATCCTAGGGCTCTCATGAATTATGTTAAATCTACTCTGCCTGTGCTCTATAAATGGAACAACAAAGCCTGGATGACAGCTCATCTATTTACAACATGTTTTACTGAGTATTTTAAGTCTACTGCTGAGACCTACTATTTGGGAAAAAACAATTCCTTTCAAAATATTATTGCTCATTGACAATGCACCTGGTCACTTAAGAGCTCTGATGGAGACTTCCAACAAGATTAATGTTACTTTCATTACTGCTAACACAACATCCATTCTGTAACTCATGAATCAAGGAATCATTTTGACTTTCAAGTCTTATTATTTAAGAAACATATTTTGTGGGGCACCTGGATGGCTTAGTTGTTTAAGTATCTGACTTCTGCTCAGGTCATGCTCTCATGGTTCATGAGTTTGAGCCCCATATCAGGCTCTCTGCTGTCAGCACAGAGCCTGCTTCAGATCCTCTGTCCCCCTTTCTCTGTGCCCCTTCCACGTTGCTCTCTCTTTCTTTCTCAAAAAAGTACATTTTGTAAGGTTACAGCTACCATAGATAATGATTCCTCTGAGGGATCTGGGCAAAGTACATTGAGAACTTTCTGGAAATAATTCACCATTCTAGATGCCATTAAGAATATTCATGATTCATGGGAAGAGGTCAAATGTCAACATGAACAAGATAACCGTCATGGATGACTTTGAGGGGTTCAAGACTTCAGTGGAGGAAGTAACTGCAGATATGGTGGACACAGCAAGAGAACTAGAATTAGAAGTGGAGCCTGAAGGTGCGACTGAACGGCGATAATCTCATGATAAAACTTTTAACAGATAATGAGTTACTTCTTATGGGTAAGCAAAGAAAGTAGTTTCTTGACATGAGTTTACTCCCGGTGAAGATGGTGGGAACACTGTTGAAATGGTAACAAAGGATTTAGGGCATCACACATAAACTTAGTTGATAAGCAGCAGCAGCGTTTGAGGGGATTGACTCCAATTTTGAAAGAAATTCTCCTGTGGGTAAAACGCTATCAGCCAGCAATGCATGCTGCAGAGAAATTGTTTGTGAAAGGAAGAGTCAATTAATGTAGCAAACTTCATTGTCTTATTTTAAGAAATTGCCAAGTCACCCCAACCTTCAGTAACCGCCATCCCCATCAGTCAGCAGCCATCAACATCAAGGCAAGACCCTCCACCACCAAAAGATCAACTTGCTGAATGTGAAGATGATGGTTAGCATTTTTTAAGCAATGAAGTCTCTTTTAGTTAAGGTATATGCATTCGGGTTTCTTTTTCAGACATAATGTTACTGCTTACTTAATAGACTACAATACAGTGTAAACATAACTTGTATATGCATTGGGAAATTTAGAAATTAATTTGACTCACTCTATTGTATTACTGGCTTATTGCAGTGGTCTGAAACCAAACCCAGAGTATCTTGGAGCTATGCTTGTAATAAAAACTTAAGTAGAGAAACTGAGAGAGGTGTTATGGAATACTTGGTACTATCTTTGCAACTTTTCTGTAAATTTAAAGTTATTCCAAAATAAAAAGTTAACTTGTGCTTGCTTCAGCAGCAGATGCATGAAAACTGGAACCATATAGAGAAAATTTGCACAGCCCCTGCACAAGGATGACACACAAGGTCATGAAGCCTTCTGTATTAAAAAAAATAAAAATAAAAACTGACACTGAAAACAATAAAAGCAATATCTTGAGTTTCCTTAAAAAAATCTCTATGTACAAATGTTCAGCTTGCACATGTTTAAATTTTAAATGTAAGTCTATGATTACTCATCTCTCTATATGGAAGTTTTCCCCAAACAGTGCCAAATGCTTTACCTTAGCTACATCCTAGTTTCATTAATCACCCTGGTAATATGACAGTGCTCATGAAAGATATTAATAAAATATCAACATTTAAAATTACTTGCATTCTGGGGAGGAGAGGCATGGGGAGAGGTGATGGTGGGGATATTTCAACTGGATCTGCTCTGTAACTCAAGTTTAAGTGTATCAATTCAGTATGCTTGATCCTTTGCTCCCCAGACGCTCAACCTCTCCATGTATATTATTATTCATAATGTTACTAAGCTCAGTGAAAATGGATATACAGTAAAAGAAAAGTTAGCTGGCATGCCAATGACTACTTTCCAGTGTATGAGATCATGATATATAAGGAATCCAAAGTACCTTCTCAAAGCCATCTCCCCTTTATCCAAAGACTATGGATAGGCTGTGTCATTCAAGATTTTGTTTGAAGCAAATATGCCAATCGAATACTCCACAGCAATGAGACAAATTCCTCCGAAATAGTTAAGATACGCTCAATGGTCACTTATCAGTTTGGTAGGCTTCCACACTCCAAACTGTCCAGATATCCATCCCTGTAACTTCCTGTAAGCAAGAGTGGAGGCAGTACCAGAGCTCCAGTGGAACTACTGAGAGCTAGTGAAGCCACTTCTTAACATTGCAGTCTCAAACTTTCCTTGTTAGATCTGTCTATCAAATGTCTATCCATGAAGATATAAAGGAGGTCAGTACGGGATGGAAGCTGGTAACAATAAAAGTATTTGAGCAACAGTTACTTGTTCCCTCATACCTTCACATTTGACCATATGTGTGTATGCGTGTGTGTGTGTATACATACATACATACATACAGAGAGAGAGAGAGAGAGAGAGAGAGAGAGAAGGCAGTGGGAAATAAAAGAAACATAAAAAGTTAGGAGTAAAAGAGAGGTTTGAGACCAATAAAATGTGACAAGGTAGATTTACAATTTACAATTCTTAAAAAAATTTTTTTAATGTTTATTTCTGAGAGAGAGAGAGAGAGACCAAGTGAGCGAGCACGGGGCAGAGAGAGAGGGAGACACAGAATCTGAAGCAGGCTCCAGGCTCTGAGCTGTCAGCACAGGGCCCGATGCGGGGCTCGAACTCATGAACCATGAGATCATGACCTGAGGCAAAGTCGGACGCTTAACCAACTGATCCACCCAGGTGCCCCTATTATTCTATTTTTAAAAGCTGGAAGAATTGAATTCTCTTGTCCTACTCCAGTTCAAGCCCTGATAAATATAAAATCCAATTTTGTTTAAATAAAATAAATTGTGTAACATATAAAAGCAGAGCAGCTATTCAACAACAACTACCTGAAAAAGCGGAGCAGGATTGTAGGGTGGAGGCAAAAAAAAAAAAAAAAAATGATTGAAAACTACCCAGCTGTAGGATTCTTATATTATTGAATGGACACCAAAACAGAGAACGTCAGCTTCATGTTCCTCAAAGGTAATATAACTATCAAACTGCTAGCTAAATATTAAGAGGACAACTATTATGCTATTTTGCAGGCATGTTTGACTTCCTTGAACTGCCCTCCAGCAAACAGTCAGAGGTTTTTTGTCCCAAGTGAGTCACTTTCTCACTCTTGCTTCTGACTCCAACAACCTGCTTGGGGCACAGTCTACTCCACATCGATACGTGTAATTTTTCTTACATTGGATGATGAATATTCTTCATTTACAGAGGGTTTTATTTTTTAAATCCGAGGAATGATATCTTCATGAATATAAAAGAATAACTATACTATAAAGCTCTTCTCCTTTTCTTTCTCCCAAAAAGGCTGTGGTAGATCAAAACATACAATCTACAAACTGTCATGTACAATCTCAGTTTACCACAGAGTAACTAAAACATCTCCAACAGATTTGATTTACATTTAGTTTAGTGTACCATGATTTCCTCTTTAAAAAAGTATTTTACTCTCTATTAACATGAAGAAAAGCTCAAAATATGTCAAATAAAAAGGGAAAAACGATGTAAAATTAAATCAATTTACTTGTTTATTTATTCATGCATTCGACAAACATATTCTAAGCTCCGTCTATGTGTTGGTCACATAGGTAATGTGTATTTAGCACTGAACAAATCCAAACTCACTTTATATCCTGGTGAGGAGAAGATAACACTAAGCAAATAAAAGTAAACACGCAGTTTGTCTGACAAGAACTATGGTGAACAATAAAAAAAAGGGTTGGTAAAGGCAGTGATTCCAAATTATTTTTAAAAACAAAACAAAAACTAGACCACATATGTGGAACATTTAGGTATTACTTTATGACATTTATCAACTTCTGTAAGTTGTAGTTTTCCACTCCAAAAACAATCATGTAAAAGCTCCTAAAAATATATTAGCACACGACAGTCTGTTTTCTCTGTGAAGTGTGATATTATTTTAACGTTCACAGCTGGCTAAGGATTTGTAAAATATCAAAAGAAAGGGTCCCAATTCATGTCAGATTTCTATTTTAGGCTAACAATTTATTCACTGCAAATACAATTACACTGTTTATGACCAGAGCATGCTAAATATTCACAATGTAATTTTTTAAATTATAATTTTGTTAATGATTACACCTCTTCAGCTAAACATTAAAATAAAGACAGATACAATGTCTTTTTTAAATAAGATTTTTCTTTCTTTTTTAATTATTTTCAGAGTGAGAGCATGTGTGAGAGCAAGTAGCAGAGGAGCAGAGAGAGAGAGGAAGGGAGAGAGAATCCCAAGCACTAAAAGTACAGAGCCTGACACAGGGCTCAAACTCACAAACTGTAAGATCATGACCTGAGCCAAAATCAAGAGTCACATGCTTAACTGACTGAGCCACCGAGGCACCCCAAGACAGAAAATGTTTTTAGCAAAAGAAACAATAAGGAATTTAACCCAAATTCCAGAGTGAAATTATAAACTCTGGAAGTTATCAGTTAATGTCAGAACATTCCAATTTGGTTATTCCTATAACTTTATGTATGATGCAGGTAGCAGCAACTCATAGTACACATGGATGTATTATAACAAGGAATAGCTTGTTAAACATTGAACATAGTAGAACAAAAATCAAATGGTTTAGATTCATTAAATTTAAGTTGTGGGTCAATATCTTTTAGTAGTTTTCTACTACTAATTTCATAAATCTTACGGTATATCAAGTATAATAATTACATTCAATGTCTTTGCTCAAAGAAACACTGTCAGTATTAAGAAAATAACTGAGCTGTCAAAACACCAACATTATTTTTTAAATTTCAAAAACAGCAACAAACAAGAACCTCAGGGACAGGTCATAAGCCCCCTGGGTAGCAGACAGAAAAGCAAACCAATATTGATAAAAATATGTTGGATAAAGGAACAAAAATCCACTTTACAAAGAAAATTGGTTTGCTGGGTTATTTAGGGAATGCAAACAACAATATGGGAAGGAAAGGAAGAGGCATGCGAGCTTCAAATACTATAAAATAGTTGATAACTCATATAGTGAATGGGAATCCTTGGGTACCCCACGCTTCTGATTTGGTTGGTAGTAGTCCATTTGTAAAGCCTCCAAAGTCACCACAGACAAAACAACCCTCTAATTTTAAATTTAGACTCTTATGTAGATGGCAAATGACAGATCAACTCATGCATGTTTAAAACGACTCAGTTTGTTGTAGACACATTAAAAGTATCCACAGAATTACTTCTAATGCCCAGCTTGCCCACTCAGCGACCTTGTATGGCAATTAAGGTAAGTAGCAGTTGAGAAGGGTCTATGTTTTGGTAGTAATGATATTATCACATATAAGCATATTTCTCTTCGAGTAAACATACATAAATGTGTTCTTCCTTTTATTAAAACAGTCTCAATGCCAGGAAAAAAATGAAAGACCTTCTACGTTTGTAAACTTGGCTCCCATGGATTTCAAGACAGTTGCATTTTTAACTGAAAAATCCAGCACAAAACAATTGAGATCTGTTTCCGTTTCATGGTTAATCATACTTTAGAAATAAACTCCTGAAAAAGTTCAAACTCATATCTTGGCAGGTTCCTGCTTCTCCATAAACCCTAACTGATTTAAGTTTTGAGTTATTGATTTGAATTTTAAGGAATTTATTTTATCCAATTAAACTATGGCATATATTAATAATGAAGTTACAAATACAGAACAAGAGAAATATATTAAGAACTGAAATGCTGCTGAAGGACTTCACTTAGAAAAATGGTTTCAGACACAGAAGCTCTGAGATGGTTACTTTCAGGGAGTAGGAACAGTGAAACTAGAAGCATACCAAGAACAGGAAACTCCAGATGAGATCCTGATAGGTTTGACTGGCATTTGTGATACTGTAACGGAGATATCAAGAGGGCTGGAAAAATATCAGTTCTCTGAGCAAAGCAGTGATGAGTAGATAAAAATATACCTACCTGTGATGATAAAGTAAAGGCAAGGAAACAAAGATAATTATCACACTACTCCTAAGAAGGAATGTTATGGGAAGGAGAGACCAGAGGCTGATATGGACCAGAAAGGGACCAAACAGTGAGAAAGACACTGAGCAGAGAACCCAGATTCAATCTCAAAATGGGTGGTCACCAAGATGATGAAAGAGAATACCCAAAAAATACATACACTCAGTAGTGTTAGGGAGATTTTAAGTGTTATCACTCCCCCTTTTTTAACTTGTTGCCAGCATTCATGAACGTTAAAATTCTGTTTCTCTGCGTATAAGTAACAAAGGTAGATTTAGAAGCTATTTGTATCAGTGGTAGGATAATTAACAACGATGTTAACTGGAATTTTAGGCATTACATCTAGAAAACAAAAAATAGTAAGATAATGTTTTGCATTCCCAAGTTGCCTACCAGATAAATTTGTGGGCCTTCTGGGGTTTAGCCACCTGTTCTTAGGCAACATTTAAGTACAAATGTATTTTTATAATAAAGGTCATTGGATTTTTTTTCTCATTTATCCATTATAATTAATTCAAAGTCACTGTAACCAGATGTAAAGGTAAGAATTACACACACAACCTTCAGAAATAAAGAAAAAGAAAATCTTTTCCCAGTCTCTAAAGGAAAAAAAGAAAACTCAGAAAACTTTCCTAGGAGTTATCACAGAATTACTGAAGGTAAGGTTCTTTTCAAACATTTAAAACTTTGGGAAATCTGTGTTTCCTTAACTCAGTATGCTGGAAAAGGGCTATTCTATTTATTGCAAAAGTTCAAGAGAGTTTATATATTTAATTTTTCAGAGGGCTAAAATCTCACCAATGAGATAAGGATATGGTATGGATCCCAAAAGCTAGTTGTATCCTAGCTTTAGTTCCACTGCAGTGAACTTATTGTTATAACTAAGTAGGGTATATTAATTCATCCATTCAAAGAAAATGCAGATGCTAGATCCTGGGGGCATGGTGGTAAGGCACAGCCGCTCTTCTTGAGTTTCACCATTTAAGGGGAGAAGACAGACAAGTTAAGGGATAATTACAGTGTATTATGATGGATGTGGTCTGTATTAGGAATAAGTACAGAGTACTTATGGAAGTAAAGAGGAAAGGCTCCTCAACCAAGCTGTGAGAGAGGAGATCTGAAAGATTCAAGGAAGTTACCCAGGAGTAGGGGAGAGTGGAAGAAAGGGCGGGGAAAGAAAAGGCAGGTAGGGGAAGAGCACCGGCCAGGAGGCAACAGAGAAGAGGGTTTCTTTCAGAAAACTAGGCACCATGCGGTGCTGTGGCAAAGGGTGAGGCAGGAAAGGTAAGCAGGGCCAGATCAAGAAAGCACCTTTTATGCAGTACTAGAATGGATTTGTCCTGAGGACAATGGAATCACAAATAAGTTTTAGAAAGAGAAGTGAACATGAACATATTTTCATTTTAGAAACATCAGTCTGACAGCAGTGAGGAAGGGGCTGAGACTGGGGACATGAGACCAGTTAGGAGGCTTTATGGTATTCAGGTAGAAGATGATGGTGGTAATGAAGTCTGAATTCTGGAGCCGAGACACAAAAGGAGCATGTTGAATCTGAAGGACCCGTAGGATGTCCAGGTGCAGATGCCCAGCCAGCTGCTGCAGAATAGATTTGTGAGAAAGCAGTAAACAGTGCACCTTCAGAGGCCCAGGAGTACAACACGTTATATGAGAACCAGCAGTGAGAATGGTGAGAAATTAAAAGGGTGTTCTAATGAGAAACAGTCACTGACATTTAAAAGTATGGGCATTAGATGAGGTGACTGAGAAAGAGCAACCAAATAAGGAAACTCCAGAGAGCATGGCATCACAGAGGCCAAGAGAGAGGAAAGCACTTGAAGGGGGATAAAAAAGTCAACTGTAACATACTGCAGAATGGGAGAGAAAATGACACTGAGAATGGTCCATGAGTTTGAGTAAAAACTGATGTTCCTGACTTTGGGAAGAACAGTTTAAGTGAGACTACTGGCATCGTGGATTGTGGATTAAGGAAGGCACAATATAAGAGATTAAAAGAAAGACAATGTGTTTCTCCTTCTGGAAGTCTGGATGGGAAGGGGCAGAAAGGAATGTGGCCTGAAGAGGAGGCAAGAGGGGGCAGAATACGAAGCAGGCAGGCAAGAGAGATGATGAAATCACCGACAGAAGCACTGAAACCTCTTCTACTGTGATAGGAAGGTAGGAGAAGAGGAGGAAGGAAGACGGGAGACTGAGGTTTTAGCACAATGTTAGTACCACACATGTGGAAACAGCAGTTTGAGCCTAGACTGCCACCTTGGTTGTGTCATCATGGGTAAATCTGACTGTATAAATCAAAACTTTTCTGGTCCTCAGTTCACTCTCATAAAGATGAGGATATGGTGCGTTAGATACCCTCTAAAGCCCCTTCAGTAATAAAGTCCATAATAACAGGTCATAATCGCATGAGGGTTTTTGCTTGTTTTTGTGATAGAAGGCTATAAAAAGTGAACTAATATGTACAGAAATGGACTTACTTATGTCTGATATCTACACAGTCCCCTTGGGGAAGAGAACTCTGAATCAAATTTACACTGTAAAGTAAAAACCAGAATCACTGTGGCTCAGGCATGTAATAGAAATGTTCAGTCTGGCCCAGTGTGCCCAACCAGAAAACTGAAGCCAGGCTGGTGCTTCTTTTGACCCCTGGAGATAATCAGTAAAGACCATGTAAAGCATTCAGAAAAACTAAAGTTCTTTCTACTAAAGTATTTGAATAAAATCAAGAGATCACTTCCAGTATAAATTTTTAAACTTTCCTTTTTATCATTTTCATTTAAATACAACAAAAATTTCTAGCTCAAGCCATTTTCAACATATGTTGACAGAATGGGGAAAAGGCCCTCTGTTCCTACGAATTTAGAGACTCCATATCCTTCCATTTAAATCGGAAGTTCTAGGGGCCCCTGGGTGGCTCAGTCGGTTAAGCTGCTGACTTGATTTCAGCTCAGGTCATGATCTCATAGTCTTGAGACTGAGCCCCTCATCAGACTCCTGCTTAAGATTCTCTCTCTCTCTTCCTCTGTCCCTCTCCTCTGCCTGTGCATGCACTCTCTCTCAAAATAAATAAATAAATTTTAAATCAGAAGTTCTTAACCTCTTTTTTGCTCAAGGACTCATTTGGCAGTCTGCTGAAGCATATGCACCTCTTCTCAGAATGCTTTCAAATGCATCACATAAAATGCATAGTATTACAAAGGAAACATTATATTGAAATGTGGTTGCCAAAAATTTGGTGTCACAAATGTGCTTCCTTATTAGATTCAATGACAAAATTTAATCCAATCTGGTAAATCTAATAATTATTTCTGTAATCCTGAAGCAGTGAGGCATAGATATTATTTTGAGATATTTGGAATAACAATAACATGATTTCTATTGGTATCACAAAATACTGTGCAAGAGCCTTTGCATCCAGCTGGCCAACTGGTGAAGAGAACGTAGATGGTGTCCAGAAGTACTCTGTATTTCTGCCATCCCACCTCAGGGGCCAGAACTGAGTCACGTAGACCACTACCTAGTGCTAGGAAACAGAATTTCACCAGCTCTTACTCTGAAGTCTCTCCAGTTGTTGTGTTTTTTGGGGGAATGTGGGAAGGGCTCTTGTCTGAAACTCATTCTCTAGTAGATTCTCCAGGAAGAGAATTCTTGGAGTAATCATAATCATTTGTCTGTGGTAGTTATACTTGAAGGGAAGTTTGGCTGGATAGAAAATTGGTTGCTCATGTGGGCACCTGGGTGGCTCAGTTGGTGAAGTGACGAACTTTGGCTCAGGTCATAATCTCATTGTCCTTGAGTTGGAACCCCGCACTGGGCTCTGTGCTAACAGCTCAGAACTTGGAGCTGGTTCAGATTCTCTGTGTCTCCCTCTCTCTGCCCACTCCCGCCTCCCCACCTCTTTGCCACCCTCCCCCCCGCCCCCCGCCACCAGCTCGTGCTGTGTCTCTCTCTCTCTCTCAAAAATAAACATTAAAAAAAATTTTTTTTAAGGAAAATCAGTTGCTCATGTTTTCCATCCTTGAGTATTTTAAATACGGAACACTTCACGGATTTTTCTTGAATCAACTAATTTTTCAATCTTTCAAATTCTGATTTATGTTTTCTTTTCTATCCTTTAGCATTAAAAAATTTTTTTTACTTTGTTTTAAAATAATTATTCTGCAGACTTTTGGGGGTATGTTTTCATTCCATTTCATTATTTTATTCTTTATTTTTTTCCTTAAAAATATCTTTGCTTAATTTTGTCTTTTTTTTTTTTTTTTTTTTTTTTAATGCAATGACCTCTTCTGTACTTTGAAAAGAAGAGTCCAGGATAGTTTTTCCAACTTCATGATTCTAGAACTCTCTCTAGATTTCACAAACTGATTTTTTAAAAAATGGCCTTCCACTTTGTGGGACTGCCTATGTTGTCATCACCTGCTTTATGTATTTATCTGTTTACTTATTTAACTTATTTACTCATTTACTTACCATTCTTTTCCATTTATATTTAAGCTTCTTATAAAAAGAATTAAAAGCATTTTTTATGGTTTGCCATTTTTAACAGCTTTCTATATATTTTTTATTGAAGTATAGTTGACACACAATGTTACATTAGTTTCAGGTGTGCAACAGTGATTTCACAACTCTATATGTTATGCTAGCCACACAACACTATTGCAATACCATTGACTATGTTCCCTATGGTGACTTATTTATTCCATAACTAGAACCCCGTAACTCCCACTCTCCACCCATTTTGCCCATCCTCCCACCCCACTCCCAGCAACCACCAGTTTGTTCTCTGTATTTGAGTCTATTTATTTATGCTTTTACTGTTTGTTTTTTTTCCAATTCCATACATATGTGTGTGTGTGTGTATCTATCTATCTATCTCACATCTTTTTTATTCATCAATCAAAGGACACTTGGGGTGCTTCCATATTTCGGTTATTGTAAATAATGCTATAATAAATACATGGGTGCATGTATCTTATCAAATTAGTGTTTTCATTTTCTTTGGTAAATATATAGTAGTAGAATCACTGGATCTATGGTATTTCTATTTTTAAATTCCTGAGGAACCTCCATACTGTTTTCCACAATGGCACACCAATTGATATTGTCACCAACGGTGCACAAGGATTCCCTTTTCTCTACATCCTTGCCAACACTGGTTATTTCTTGCCTTTTTTGATGTTAGCTTTTCTGATACCTATCAGATACCTATCATTAAGGTGATATCTGATTGTGTCATTGTGCTATCACCTGCTTTTTATCTGGACTTTTTCTTTCTTCTCCCCTCTTGTCCTGTCCTGCTCAATTTGGATTCTACTTTAAGCAGCTTTTCTCAGTGAGAGGATCTGTTTTGGAAGGGAGCTTTGGTTTGCTTGTTTTGAGAGTATGTAAGAACCAGAATGATCCAGCACCATTAGACTGAATTGCTTCCCAGTCCCCTTGTATTCACCAATGGATTAGGTCTTGCAAAAATACCCATCCAATCTCAACATCTACTCTGACTGGCTTAACGTCTTTCCAGAGAGTAGTTCCTGGCAATTTGAGGGATTTCCAATTCTCAGGGATATAAACTGCCCTGCTTCCTTTCCTCTGCTTCCTCCCACACAGTTACCAGTCCCATATGAATCTTGTAGCTGTTCGTAGTTGGTCCTTACCCGCTAGTATTTGGGGGTTGGTGGGGATACCTAATTTGGATGTAGTTGCTATACATAGGTTTTGATTTTGATATCCTAGTTGCTCTACCTGTTTTTGTGAAGAAATTAAAGAACAATGCCACTGCTACCAGTATCTTTCAGGAATCTTCTTCTTGAAGTTTGTGTTTTTTAATTTAAAATAATTATTGTTCAAAGTCTACTTCAGAATAATATGAATTGGGGCTATCAGTCATTTAACAAAAAGTTAGTAAAACATCAGTGATTTTCAAACTGTAGTACTTGGAATCACGAGAGATTTATGTATATGTGTATGCATGCCTCCGTGGGTCCATGTACTTCTGCTTTCCTTCCTTCACCCCACTTTGAACAGAGGGGATCCACTAGAGATCCTGTACTTCCATGAGATATTCTGTTTGAAGAATCAATTACATGGTTAAAACTGTTTGAATACTACTGTTCAAGAGTCATTTTTAAAAATTAGTATTGAAAATCTAAATAAAGTGAACTGACATTCATAAAACAGATTTAGTATTCAGAAAGATAATTTGAACCAAGAACTACAAACAGAATTCAAGCAAAAAAAAAGTATCTTTTAATAATCCCTCATGTTTTTCAAAGGTTTAAGTATATTTTTATTATATTCCTTTGTTAACAGTTTTTACTGGTTTTATGTTTCTCCAATTTACTACCTGCTTTCTGAATATCCACTGTGGTACCAAATATAGTTCTTAAGTTGTCCAACTATTTACTTAGAGCAAATGTAAAAATTTAAACTTACATATGCTTAATCATGAAAATGATCAACCAAATTCAATTTTTCCATTTTGTCTTATCTACTTAAAATTTCAATTCCTTTAGAGGTGCTGTGAATAAAATGCTTCACAGAACAAATTTAGAAAAAATAAAAACAGGACTCTAAATATGAGTGTTTGTGGAGAAAAACACGAATCCTTGAGGGTCAAACATTCTGATATATACTATAGTATATCACAAACCCATGAAATTGGACCTCATGGACCTACCTGTCAGCCGCCTGGAACCAAATCAGGATCAATAATAATAATCTTCTGGTAAGCAAAGAAGATTTCATTTCCCTAGATGGTGAGATCCCCCAGAAGCAAGGAGGGTAGTGCCATTTTGGAATTCTAGCAACCGGAAAAGAAAGAGTAGGACACAGCAACAACAACCCCTTCGGAAATCTACAAGGCCCAATTTTAAGATCTATTTGGGGGATTCTAATGTATTATTTGAGAACTGGCTGCATGCCAGATAAACACAAGGCACTGTACATCCTTATTCAGAAACTTGCCAGACTGAGACAATATTCAAGGTTTGTGTGTATAGAAAACTTGTGAAAAGGAAGGAAAAGAAAACTGATTTTGTCTTTATTTTAGAAATCAGAGGCCTTCAGGTAAAACAGACACGCACACACAGACACACACACACACACACATATTGACAACAGATTACATTTTTCTCTGTAATAGGCAGAGTCCTTTACTGAAAAATAGACTGAATCGATGTTACATTCTCTTGGAACTTGTTTAATCATGTATAATATTAAGCAAAAGTCAAACCAGATATATATATTATAAGACATAGCGCTTCTTTTTCCAGTGAATTACCTGTCAACTTGACAGGTTCAACTCTGCTTTATTACTAAGGTACTAGATCATACTAAGAGTACAATACACAAAAGTTCTTACTGGGCAGAATGGAATGTCAAAATCCATGGAGAATATGTCACAGATGTCCACTGACAGACTATAAAGGTAAAGCCATAATGTGAATATTTTACTACTGCCTAATGTAATTTACATGTATCCATTTTTTTTTGCTACAATTGTTTCTTTTAGGTTAAGTTAGGAATCTCTGATGAGCTTAAAAATCCTTTACCCATTATCTTCTCTCTGAGGTAAGTGACACAGAATATTAAAACTCAAGAGGTTCTGGTGCTCCTCCAACTCAAGTCCCTCATTTTACAATGAAGTCAATGTAGATCCATCGAGGTTAATTTAAAAATAAACACACTTAGTATGTGCCCACAATATTCCAGGCACCATCACACACGTCTTCCAATTTAATCCTAGTAGCTTTGTGAGATGGATTTCATCACCCTCAATTTAGAGATGAGGAAATCAAGAGACACGTGACTTCATCAAAAGCACATACACAGTTAGTTCCAGAGCCCAGATTAAATCTTCAGAGTCCAAGTCTATTTTAATTTTTTACTAGTTGTCTGGTTTGGTTCCCAACTCTCCTCCATCCCTCTAATTTCACACCTAATGTTAAGTGACTTGCTCAAGGTCATGCAACTAGAGCAATAAAATTTGAATCCAGGTCTTCTGACATCAGAGATTTAGCATATTTCCTGTTCTCTTTTCCACTGCATTCCCATTACTGAAAAAGTTATGTATCTCCCCCCATTTAAGTAGACTTCAACTTTAGACTTTGACCACTTCCTAGTGACTGCGATGAGAAAGGTACCACGGCAGATGCTCGGTGTATTGTAACCATCCCTAAACTAAAGGTATCAGAGTGTGTCATGTTCTTACTTTATGGCCACTACCTTCTCTTCTTCTCCACGGATCTGCATCAGGGTCTTTTTGTTTGTTTTTGGAATTAAGCCAAACAACTGTGTGTAACTTGGAAAAAATATAGGATGCACTCTTTTTTGCCCGTAATACTTACCATTTATTTGTAGAAATTAAGATCTGAATAGAGAAGTAGAGGAAAAAAACCCTGCTAAATTGTGTGCTATTAACTGGAAGTCCAGATGAAACAGTAGTAAAGAATGAAATAAAAAGGGCAAATGACAAGTAGGATTGACAAGAAAGGTTGGGCTGAGGGATGGCAGAAGACATGGCTTGAAAACAGACACTAAGCGAGTAGCAAAATCCAGAGTGGTCTATGTGGAGCCAGAGTAAGGGAGCTGTGTAAGAGAAGATCAAGGAAAGAAGGCTGCCACAAGTGTGTGGTGAGGCTTTGAATAGTAGGCTTACACGATCAGGATTTATGCAGTCACTTTTGATCGTTGAAAATAAAACTAACAGTTACCATCTATTTACTCTGTCCCTATGCTGCACTAAACCCTTCAGAGTATTTCACATTAATCTTGATTGTAACTCCACGAAGTAAAGATTATTAGGCTCATTTTCAGTTGGTATAACTGTGGCTTGGTCAGGCAACTTGCTCAAAAAGTCCCAGGAAAAGTAAGTAGAAGCTCAGTATTCTAAACCATGTCATATGGATTCCAAAATTCATACTATTTTGGACAGTTATTTTTCTATTAAAACCAACAGATAAAACAAAAAAAAAACTTTCCCATAGCACAAATCTTTGGCTTCAATTTAAACTATATTCCAGTATAACCACAAAGGGAAAAACATACTGAAAAGATAAAAAGCCAAGAAAAGAAAAACCTTTAAGCTTGAGGTTTCTCATGCAGCCAAATTCAAAATATATAAACACATGTAATAAAGTGTGTTTTATGGGCAACAGTCACTTTAAAATCCCAATGGAGCATATATTTCATATTTCACAGAGCCCTTACATATTCCTTTTAGCCAATTTCACTTAACGAATATCTTATTTTTTCAGGTAAAAACTGCTTTGAAATTTTATCTCAGACTTCTCCATAGTTAGATCTCATTTAAATAACCAAGAAAAATAATCACTGTTCTGCGTTCATTTTGCAAACACATAGTAACTCTATGAAGTTTCTCCCTAATGTGAAGGAGAAGGCAGATAAAAAATGCACTGTTAGGGGCGACTGGGTGGCTCAGTGGGTTGGGCGTCCGACTTCGGCTCAGGTCATGATCTCGCGATTCGTGAGTTCCAGCCCCGCGTCGGGCTCTGTGCTGACAGCTCAGAGCCTGGAGCCCGTTTCGGATTCTGTGTCTCCCCCTCTCTCTCTGCCCCTACCCTGTTCATGCTCTGTCTCTCTCTGTCTCAAAAATAAATAAACGTTTAAAAAAAATTAAAAAAAAATGCACTGTTATAAGAGAAATAAATAAGACTCAGAGATTAACTATTATTTTGCAGCAGGACAAAATATTTCTGCAAAGAGTAGTTTGCTATAATGCAAAGAATAAGCTATTCAAAGTTATCATTACAGACCGTCACACAGGCAAGGATCATCAAGACTCTGTTATACAGGATACTATACTGTAGAAAACTAGCTGTGAGCTAATTGTGCATATAACAGACCAATCTTTTCCACACATCATTTATATGTGTACCTGTCTATCTCTACTCAGGTACCAACTGTAGTATCCTTCATTTAACATTTTCTTTAAATTAAAACATTTTTTAAAGAAGCAAATGACTATTTTAAGCCCTTTAAAAAAATAAAATACCTAGTTCAGCCTCAATTAAAAAGCCATGAAATCACAGCTCTGATGTACTATATGCTTTTCCCAATATAAATTAAAATTAATAGCTCTGATGTAAAAGTTACAAACTTTTCCTAATATAAATTAAAATTAATAAAAATAATATAAATTAGAATGAAATAATAAATACAAATAATATAAGTAATTATAAATTTTAAAATGTTATTCTGTAGTACCTATAATCATTTTGCACACCTCAGGAGTAAAGCATCATACTTTGGGAGCCACCTGAATAGGAACTCTCCTAATGCAGGAACAGTTAAAAAAGTATTCTATTACTGTGCAAACTGTTATGGGTATTTGCCCAGCTCTAGAGAATGTGTGCCTATACTCATAAATGCACACTATGCTCTGAGACTAGAAACTCAGTCAAAACAGAAATTTTGTAAAAAGTGAGGCATACCACACAACTCCCAGTTAAACATTTTTCCTTTGATAGCTACTGCGCAAGAGAGCGTTTGTAGGCATTCGAGCAAAATGGCTTAAGCAATTCTTTAAATATGTCACAATACTTGTCATGAGTTAAGGAAAAATGCCAGTTGTGCTAGAGCTGGAAGTCTGAAGGGTAAATGGGGTTTGGAGATACAAAAGTACAGACAGAGTCCTACAGACCTGGCCTGGGGAACAGCAAAAGTGAAGATTCCTTCCGCCTACATTTCTATTCTGGCTACAGGATTTCCAGTTCAGCCACTGCATAACCACTGGTGGTCTCTGAGAAGCCAGAAGGGTCATCCACTTCACCTTTTTTTTTTTTTTAAAAGATTTTTTTTAATGTTTATTTATTTTTGAGAGAGAGACAGAATGCTAGTGGGGAAGAGCAGAGAGAGAGGAAGACACAGAATCCGAAGCAGGCTCCAGGCTCCAAGCTATCAGCACAGAGTCGGATGCGGGGCTTGAACGCCAACCAGAACTGTGAGATCATGACCTGAGCCAAAGTTGGACATTTAACCGACTGAGCCTCCCAGGCACCCCCATCCACTTCATCTTCATCTGAATTTGTCAGATACTCTTAGATTTAGCAAGAGCTAATGGGACCTTCTGTGGGGAAAAGTTATGATAACTAAAACTATTTCACGACCGTAGTGTTTTAGAAATTAATGACCTTTGGTGTCTTTAATATGAGATGAACTATACTATGCCTAGTGTGACTCAAACTGCCAATTGCAGGGGCAAGTAGAGCTGTCTGGATTCTAGAACCACATGGACTAGAGTTCTATCTTCACTGCCACTCATTAGCTGCGTGACCTTGGAAAATTCATTAAGCAGTTCTGTTTCAGTTCCTTCAATGGTGATAACGTTACCTACATCATAGGACTGCTGTAAGGATTAAATGATATGACATGTAGAAATAATAGCTGAAGAGTAAAATCAGGATGTAGAATAACAGTAAGAAGTCAATAAATTTGTTATCAGTTATGTGAAGTAGCATCCCCTTTAATGAGACAAAAATGAAATTGAAAACTTAAGTATCAATGAAAGCTCAGTTTACAGCACACTTGCTTTTCAGAGGATATTAGGCAAATTATTTTCTGAGATACAGATGTGCAGCCTTAGAGACTATATTGCTAATTGCATCATTTGTATTTAAGACTTCACAGACATTTTAAAAACACTTGGTAATTAATGAAGCATTTTCTCGCATTTTATGTCATCTGATTCCCAACACAAAGCCTAAGAACTAAGTTGTACAAGTATTATTCACATTCTGTAGATGAGGAAACTAAAGTTCGGAATGGCTATTTAATAATCCCACAATTATAGGAACTGGAGAAGTACTTTCTTACCACACCAACTCTGTCTCTCATAACTTCTACTTGTTTCACACTTTAGGATAAAGAAATGGGTATGACAGCACAGGCACTTGGGTGGCTCAGTTGGTTAAGCATCCAACTTTGGCTCGGTCATGATATCACATTTCACGGGTTCGGGCCACGCGTCAGGCTCTGTGCTGACAATTCAGAGCCTGGAGCCTGCTTTGGATTCTGTGTCTGCCTCTCTCTCTCTCTCTGCCCCTCCTCCACTTAATGCTCTCCCTCTTGCAAATAAATAAACATTAAAAAATTAGAAAAAAAAAAGAAATGGGAATTACATAATTAAATTCTGATTTAAGATTACTGCTTATTTGCTTTGCCTTGGATAAGCAGAACGGACAGAGTACTTGTTGGTACAATAAAATTTCACATATCTCATTAAGTTATAGAAAAGTATCCCGGGTTTCAAGGGCCCTAAAAATAAATGTAAAACTTTATGTCAATAGTTGATGTTCCTGGCTCCTTGGAATAAAGTAGTAAGTACATTTAAATAATTTGACAATAAATTTCATATATTGAAAAAAAAAAAAAATAATGAATTAAACACCGATCTACCATAAATGATAACAAAATACTTTGACAATACTGTTGACTTTGCAGATCCTTCAAAGATCAACTTCATGTCTAGATGACTGTTCACTTCTGCTGCTACCAGCTAAGATTCTCTGCCATAGCTGCTGATTTTTTGCTACATAAATCTAAGCCAGGGCTTTATGGCCATTAGAGGAATGAAACAGCCACAAAAGTGTTATGCAAACATGCTATTTTAAAATCAAGTCCAATGTCACAGTTCATATATTTGGTACATTCTAATTTATCAAGAACATTATCTTTAAAATATTAAATAAAAATTAAAATAAAATTACTATTAGTTTAATGAAAAGCCAATGGCTAGCATGAATCCCTCTATTTCTTTTCAGTTAAAAGCAGAGGGCCATTCTATATTGCCAATAAATGCCAATCACTAAACACGAAAGGAGTTTATAACTGTATTGGAATAAACTTAAAATGGGTTCAATCTGAAGCAAAATGATGTAATCAATGGTTACTACATTACGTTGGGTAATAAAGACAAATACTGTGCAGTTTACTTATGTACTACTTTTAAAAAGTCAGCAAAAAATTTTAAAGAAGAAGAGAGAGTTACTCATCCGATCCAGAAGCCACTCTGAGGCTCTCTCTGCAGACATCTGGCCATCTAGGGACCCAGGAGGTCAGGCCATCTCAAGTCACTGGCAAGAGAGTCTCATGGCCTAATGTTCCATACCATCATGTTAGGACTACCCCTGCTTACTAGGAGTGTATGGTAAAACCTGAGTCTTAGATCTTTCATGGCTTACAGTAAGGCAATATCCTCTCTGATGTGAGAAGTTAAACGGATTTGGGCTTCTAGGTGACAGGCTCAGGTTCTCCTTCCTAATCCCAAATTTCCTACAATTCTGCCAATTAATACCATTTAAACAGTAAACATTCCTAGGGTGGGGTCACTAGTCATATCTGGTTAGTATGATATGGTTTAGCTGATTATCATCTCTTCTCTCTTAGCATCCTTAAGAGCGTGTACACTGAAGGAATTATGGGAAAAAGGCTGAGAATTAATTTTGATCAAGATGCCTTTATAAGAAAAGGCAGGTCTTTCAGTAATGGAATACTGGGAAATGCAACATTTATTGACCCCATTTATTGAGTATACTGGGTCTCCCCTGTAGATAACCTTAACTATCTAACGTGCAATAAGAATAATTTATTATAATATCACTACTGCTAACACTTCTGTAGTGTCTACTATGTGCTAGGCACTGTTACGTATACTTTACTGCACTTCTATATACTTCACTTATACTATACTTTATATGTAATTTACATCCCAGTTTTAGAGACATGGGAACTGAGGCACACAGAGGTTAAGTACTTTTCCCAAGCTCACACTGCCCAAGTGGTTCCGGAGTCTCTGGTTGTAACAGCTACCTTATTGCTATAAAAGAACTCTTCTATGAGATAGAGAGATGATCAGGTGTGAGGGATGCAAAAGACGAAGTGGGAGAGTATCAAAATCAGTTTTTCCATATTGATTCTTGGCCTAGAATTTGTCTGGTCCTTTCCTTGACCTAGAGTGCCCAGATATCACTTAACA
This sequence comes from Panthera leo, assembly GCF_018350215.1. Classification (NCBI taxonomy): domain Eukaryota; kingdom Metazoa; phylum Chordata; class Mammalia; order Carnivora; family Felidae; genus Panthera; species Panthera leo. The sequence continues at coordinate 139,506,048 of NC_056687.1, read as the reverse complement.
CTTGTCCTGCCCCTAATCCCACTCACTTCCTCCTGCCTGCCTAGATCGGTATGTGCCTAGTAAATAGGAGTAGGGGAAGACCAGGGAAGTTTTAATGTTTTAAAAAGTTTATTTATTTACTCTGGGTGGGGAGGGGCAGAGAGAGAGGGAGAGAGAGAGAATCCCAAGCAGGTTCCGCACTGTCAGTGCAGAGCCCAACGTGGGGCTGGAACTCATCAACCACAAGATCATGACCTGAGCAGAGATCAAGAGTCGGATGCTTAACCGACTGAGCCACCCACATGCTGCATGAAAGTTTTCTGAGCTGGGGTGGAAAAACCTGAGAACTCAGGGTTGGTCATGCACAGAAAACAGAAGTATGAGAAGCTGTAGTCTTTCATCACACATTATCATACATATACCGGTGCAGACAGATAAAAGCTAACAGGGAAGAGTCATTGGTCTTTTAAAGTAAAATGAAGAATCTCTGGAATTTGTTTCCACCTAATGAGAATTAGCATTGTAATACTGTGTCCTGCTGAAGACTGACAGCTTGAAAATACTAGTTCACCTCTAAAACAGTAACAGTGGGGCAGGGGCGCCTGCGTGGCTCAGTCGGTTGAGCGTCCGACTTCGGCTCAGGTCATATCTCACGGTTAGTGGGTTCGAGACCCGCGTCGGGCTCTGTGTTGACAGCTCAGAGCCTGGAGCCTGCTTCGGATTCTGTGTCTCCCTCTTTCTCTGACCCTCCCCTGCTCGCACACTCTATGTCAAGAATAAATAAACACTGAAAAAAAATTAAAAAAAAAATGGTAACAGATATTCTTGATAATAGTTACATCCTGGTAACAAAGGCATATATTCACACACAATTTTTAGCAATGTTAAAACAGGAAGCATATAAAGTAGAGACAGTGTTAGACAATGAAGACCTCAAGTTAAAGTCAATACCATCCAGTGACAGCATCAGGGAGATATTTTTGAATTACGCTGTATAGCAATATAATATTTCATACTGAATGATGTTAATCTTGTATTATTAAAAATGAAAAACATGTTATAATGTATTCCAAATAAATCCCTTAGTGGGATATTTATGACAAATCTCTTCAGTTCACTCCCAAGTTTACAACATAGCCAGAACTGGATGGAATTACAGTTTGTTATAATTTCAGAAAACCCTACAGAGTAGATGAAAATCACATTTAATATAAATGTCACATCATATAGTGATATTACTCTTGAAATAACAGTTTTACTGGAGTAGTGTGTTTTCAGAATATGCAATGTAATCAAGACATTTCAAGTAGAAATATGTTAACTTCATATTTAAAATGTAACAAATGTGCAACAGCATTATCATGGGAAGTAGACAGTATTCTAACACCAGAAATATCTGTCTTGGAGATTTGATAATCACACACACACACACAAGCTTTTGTGACTTATTATATCAACTAAAATAAATAAATGCAAGTTGTGACATTTTACTTACATTAAAAATCCTTTAAAAAGGAAATCATACTGGCGCCTAGGTGGCTCAGTTGGTTAAGTGTTTGACTCTTGATTTCGGCTCAGGTCGTGGTCTCATGGTTGGGGGATGGAGCCCTGGACTGGGCTCTGCACTGACAGCGGGGAGCCTGCTTGAGATTCTTTCTCCCTCCCTCTCTCTACGCCCCTCCCCCAAGCACATGAGTGCTTTCTCTCTCTCAAAATAAATAAATAAACTTTTAGAAACAAAATCATACTAATGGTAACTAGAGAATCATTCAGAGTACTATGATCTGTGAGTAGATGGCTATTTAACTATTATGAATTTATAACTTCCTAGTATCAATATGTAAAAATTCTTAGTTCTTATTTTCCAAATATCTTTGGATCAAGAATCAAGAACAGGATTCCTCTAACAAGTGCAGCACAGCTTTGAGACCTTATATTCATTTACTGGTCAGTTTCAATTTAATAAACTAAAGACAACAATACTTGAATCAAAACTACCTAGCAAACTTAAGCTGTGACAAAATGGTGCAAAGATCACACCAAGTGTTAATAACACTTGCTTCTCGGCTGCCCTCAAGGTATTATCACTAGCAACCTGTGGGTTTGAGGTTATAATAGTGGTGCTAGATTTACATGGGGTCATCTGAACAGTTTTTCCAGCCCTTCTGAATATGGCACACTTTTTTTTTTTAGTTTGTTTATTCATTTTTGAGGGAGAGAGAGCACAGAAGCAGGGGAGAGGGGCAGAGAGAGAGAATGTGAAGCAGGCTCCAGCTCCAAGCTGTCAGCACAGAGCCTGATAGATGTAGGGCTCAAACTCATGAACTGCGAGATCGTGACCTGAGCCGAAGTCAGCGCTCAACCGACTGAGCCACCCAGGTGTCCCATGGCACACAGAAGAAAGCAGTCTTGGGCCAACTATACGGTTGATGCCTTTGAAACTGTCTACTAGAGGCCACAGACTGCTATAGAAATATGTGAAATTTAGTGCCTGTACAATGGTCTGTTCCCTCCTTTTACCAATTACTGCTGTGAGAGCCTCAGTCTCCTTATGTATAAAATGGAAATAACAAAACATATTTTGATGGTTTTCTGTAAAAATTAAGAGTACTTTGTGAATTACAGAACAGTTTGAGAATTTCCAGTACTGGGGGTCCTGGCTGGCTAGTTCATGCCACTCCTGTTCTCGGGGTTGTGAGTTCAAGCCCCACACTGGGTGTAAAGATTACTTAAAATACATATATAAAAGGGGCGCCTGGGTGGCGCAGTCGGTTGGGCGTCCAACTTCAGCCAGGTCACGATCTCGCGGTCCGTGAGTTTGAGCCCCGCGTCAGGCTCTGGGCTAATGGCTCAGAGCCTGGAGCCTGTTTCCGATTCTGTGTCTCCCTCTCTCTCTGCCCCTCCCCCATTCATGCTCTGTCTCTCTCTGTCCCAAAAATAAATAAATGTAAAAAAAAAAAAAAAACATATATAAAGATAATTAAAAGAATTTCCAGTACCTAAAGCAGTAGGCTATGTTTATACAGACACAGATACATGGCCAAAAGATGAAATAAATGTAATGGCTGCTTGAAATCCATACAGTAATTTAGTAATAAGAACTTAATTTTGTTCATGTTTCTGCTTCTTGGATGTCCCTGACCACTTCCAATTTCTCCCACCTTAGCATGTCCAAATCGTTACTATCCTTTAAGACCAAGCTCAAAAATTACTTCTAAGGACATTCCCATGACAATCCACATGGAAATAATCTCTCCTTTCTGTTATTACCAAAGTAGTTTAGCCGGTCTTCATCCACCTTATATTACAGGTATTTATATACATATTTTATCTCCTCTAATTATATATCAACAGACGGTGTATACTATGCTATCAAACACATTTCACTGATCCTAATACTAACAGTAATAATAATAACAAGAAGCAGCAGCAGCAGCATTATGTGCTCCCAGCTATAGAGGGCTTATTACACACCAATAATCATAGATTTTTGAGGGTCTTCCATTTAACCCATGTGGTAGGTACCAGCATCACCTTATATATACACGTGAAAACAGGGACAGGGGTGCGGGAGAGCTGAGATTTGAGCCTGAGTGCTAAGGTAAACTACCTCGGAAGTGTTCTGTATAGTAGGCCAAAAAGTCATGATTTCCACAAGGTCAATGAGGCAATTAATTATTTAACAGAGACTTGAAGCCAGGTCTTCTAAATTCAGTTCTAGTGTTCTTGTATCTTTGGCTTTCACACTAACTCCAACTTTGTGCCTAAGGACTTCTGGGGGGCAGCTCAATGGCTCAAAGCGCCACCCAGTCACATCTAGTCCAAATCATAAAAATAACCCCAGAAGGGTCATCCACTGAGTTGCTGCTTAGCGGTACCATGTATTAGAGAGCCAGCTCAGTCACTGAACTTCCTTGCCAAGGATTCTTCATCTGGAAAACAGAGATAAGCACTTGACCACTACCTAGTAAATTCATAGGATTTGAAATCAAGGGGGAAAAACCCTTTTAATTATTCAGAATAAAACTTTTCAGCACAAAGTATATTTTATGTTTTTTTTTCTTTTCCTTTTTAGTGTTTAAAACGAACACAAATATTTGAATTCATTATATAGAAAGTATACCGAGAAAAGGGGGCTTCATTCTGGTCTGTGCTTCTTACAGATCACAGAAGTTTTGAGGAATAATGTAATTAAAATAGGCCAAATACCTCTCTCTACAATAGTTGGTGGACCTTTTCCAGAAACTTCCCTCACAACTTGAAATGGCATGAGGCTTGGCTAATTTGCTCACAGGATGAATTTGTGTGGCAGACCTCAGGGCGATAGAATGGTTATTGCAGAGGTCATGGGGGTGTTTATATAGCTCCCCTATTATAAACCAGCAATTGGTTATTTTTTCTCCTCATAGCTTGGCTAGTTTAAATGTTGTCTCATAATGTGTCTGCATTTGTAAACATTTTACGGTTCTCACTTACCTTCTCATGATTAGAAGCTGGAAAACAACTAAAGTTACTAATTAAGCAGACTTTAATGATTACTGAACTAATTTGGGGTGTAATTCTACTATGTGTATCGGTTACAAGTTCTGCTCTTATTATCTTTCATCTTTCTTAGCCACATCTGCCATGTCAGACATCATAAGCAGAATACTTATGAATTATAAAAAAAATCACTTTGTTCTACTAGTTAACAAAATAGCTAAACAATGAAAAAGAAATTTCAAGAACAATACTCTCAGGAGTCAAGGCTGGACCTTCTGAAATTTCTTATGGGTAGATTTGCATATTTAAAAAAAAAGCATTTGTCAGGCTTTGAAAACATAATAGAAGTCCATAATTTGTGAGCACAGATCTGTGTTTACTTTATCAATATTATTATTTTGCAGGTGGTTGTAACCAGTTTTATTGATGGGGAGGGAGCTGGGGGAGCAGAGAGGGTTTAGGACCCATCTAGTATGCATGGTAAGCTGGAGGTCAAGAGAGAGGTCATCAGGGGGATCTGCATTTAGTTTAAATGTGTGTGGCCCCATAATTAAGGCAGAAAACTGATTTTGAAGGGAGATCTAGTTCAAACTACATATGCAAAAAATGAGATAGACTCTGAATTATCAAATCAGAATGTACATAAAATATAGGCAATTCATGATTATCTTTTTGATTTATTGATACTTACTTTGTTTGGTAGACACAAAGTGCACTTCCTATTGACAATTAAGTTAGGTATTGACAGGGGAGGTAGTTAACTTGCTTAATTATAGCTGTTAATAGTTCTGCTCCCTCTACTTTGCATGCTGGGAAGCCTGTGTAAACCTAACTTTCAGGCCTTCTCCCAGAAACAGGAGAGGGCAAAACCCGTATTAAGCTGTTCTAGGCAGGTATAGTCCTCAGTATGGCAGAAAGATAGGACAATCCTAATGCGTTCTTTGGAATCAAATCCACACACTTGGAGTCAGTGACTTTGAGACTCTCTGACACACCCATAAATGAGCAGAGCACATTTTAAGCCAGCAGATAAAAAACATTTCCAATATTTTCTATGCAATGTCCAGAATATGAGTTCAGCTGCAGCTAAATTAGTGCATTGTACAGCAACTTAAAAGAGGTAGTATTTTATTTTAGTGTTTGCATTTGTATGCAGTTTTAAAAGTTTGGCATCTTAAGACTTACACAAAGTTCAAACACAGCTTTAAAAGAGTTATTCTACGTGTATATGCACAGCATTATTTTGCATCCATCCATCACTCACACAGAAAGAGAGCTGTTAGATTATCCTTTCTGGTTTGTGAGGTGACAGTCTTTGTCCTATAAGGAAAGCCCATGTGAATGCTCACTCTCATTACATCTTGCTAACTTCCTCTAGCCCACAACTCTGTTGTTTTAGGCTTTCTGGCAATTGATTCGATAATTTCTGTCTTGAAGTTTTTTATGAGACTAACAAAGACACAAGGGAGAACATGAGACTTAAATCAGATTTCAGAGGGCAGATGGAAAGCAGTCAGACCTGAGAGTCCTATGAAGGTCAACCTAGCTCTCAGGTTTTAAAATAGGGACTCCCTTCATGGGCGGAACCACTTCAAATAAGCCATTCTTTTTCAAAGCTTCCCTTCTCCTAAAATAATAGACTCTTTCTAATAGAGATTCTGCTATAAATTAATAACTAATAAACATAAGTTATGAGAGAAGGAAGTTATAATATTAAGTACTATAAAATTTTTTAAAATCAGTTATGAAGTATTAAAAGCAATCAAGAACAGCTAATGAGTATCTAAAAAAATATTCTTATAAAAAATCCAAGGAGAACTAAATTGAGAAAAGTAAAACATGTCTCTATCTTATTCTTCCCTTTAAGTTCTAGTAGCTTTTAATTCTAACAAAAACCTGAATTTGTAATTTTATGCAATTTGCAAATATCTCTGAATTTCTGTCTCCCTGCTACGAAACTAAAGAGTACAGAAAATTGTACTTTTAGGTTATTTTATAGCAGACATCCTAGCTATTTATTCTTAGGTGTTCATCTTCTTTAAAAAGTAGCCAGCAACTCTGTAATGAGCTCAGGAAGGGGTTCCTACCTATTCAAGGTATTAACATCTTAACACATAAGAGATACTTCCTGGGCCAATGTGCAAATACATCCTGAAAAGAAAGCTGTAATATTTTGCCCTAGAAAGTTCTGTTGATTGCAAAGGATTAGGAAAATCTATAATGATCTATAGATTTCATCATATCTATGATGAAATCTATAGATTTCACCTATAATGAAAAATTTATTTATTGTTTGCTTTACAATGTACTTTTTATATGTAACATCTTGATTCATACTTTATTAGGATCTTCGATGATTCCCTTTCCAAACTGAGAAAAGCATATAAAGAGATTTTTTTAATTTATTTTTTTATTAAAATTTTTTAAAAAATGTTTATTTCTGAGACAGAGACAGGGCATGAGTGGGGGAGGGGCAGAGAGAGAGAGGGAGACACCGAATTAGAAGCAGGCTCCAAGCTCTGAGCTGTCAGCACAGAGCCCGAAGTGGGGCCAAACTCACAAACCATGAGATCATGACCTGAGCCAAAGTCGGTCGCTCAACCAACTGAGCCACCCAGGCACCCCATAAAGAGATTTTTTTAAATCCCCTAACTATATAGTTCTATGTATCTAAGTTCTAGTCTTCTAAAATTTGAACCACTTTTACATGAGAAGGGGATATACAGAAAGAGAAAATGTGCCAAAACTTTAGTCTTGGTTTTTCTTTTGTTAATACTTTAGATATTTGTTCTAACTCTTTAAACCAGATTCATACCAACTCTCTTTTTAAAAATAGATTAACAATATAAAGCATGTTCTCTTTTTGCTCACTATGGAAAGCAGAAACAAACTGAGAGCTTGAGAACGTATTGTTTCCAACAGAAACAGATGAATTAAAAAGTCTGTGTTCGTTTTAACAAAAATTCATTAGTTTTAATAACATGTTGAAAATACCACAACCAGATTGATTTAACTGACACATTTAAAATGTACATGATAAAGCAGGATACTCTATACCAAAGGTAGTAGTTACTAGTTACAGAAAGATCCAAACTTAGACACCTAAGTCTTAAGTATACTCCAGTTCCTTGGAAATGGTGCAAAATTATTTTACTTATCATTTCTTCTGTACAGTAGTTACTTTTCTAAATATGCTATTTTTAAAAAATGGGACATATGGTTTAAGCAGTATAAGTGCACTTATGGGGAAAACAGGATGAAATATCAGAAAGATGGCTTGTTCTGGGAAATCCAGGATGTATAGTTGTTACTTGAACAAAGGGGTATGCTATGTGCTGTAGAGAACAGAAGCCATTGGCATGAAAAGAATTTAAGGCTATCTGTTGGATATAGGCATTTTGGGATAAATTATGATCTTCTAAAAGTTTTCTTCCTCCTTATTGTCCTTACCAGATCTCTAGCTATACACTGCCTTTTAAAGAATGACAACAATAATGTCATTTTCCCCTTAGACCCATCTGTGACCAACACAGAATTGCATAGTAGCAATGCAACCACCTAAGATAACATGAATTGCCTGGCCTAATAAAGATTATAACTAGATCAAGACAGGGTGTCAATCTAAACCAATAATCTAAAGCTAAATTTTAATTGGTCAATAAGTACTAAAATGTGTAATTCCCTTATTTTGCAAACATGACTTTGCCCTGAAATTTCTACAGTATGACAAAATCTTCACAGTGATTTGAAAAATATATATTCTTAGCAAGAAAGCACTGTCTTCCAAATCCAAATAATTTGTCAGAGTCAACAGAGGATTGCCAATCAGTTCACAAGTGTATACAATAACAGAAAAAGAATGATTCTATAAGAATTGCACCTGTTTATGATTTGAATTCCCTTAAAGCATTTCAATTCTGTCTCTTACTGACAATTAAAGGCATGACCTTAAATACTTGCAGCAGTTAGATATATCATGTCATTGAATGTGTTAATCCATCAATGGGTATATACTATTTAAACAATGAGTGGACAAACCAATATATTCCATTTGCAACAATTTCTGAACTATGCAACAAACTCCATCTTTTTTCTTCCCTGTTTTTAGTGAAATACTTCCCAAACTTCACAAAAACACCTCAAAGAAATGTTGATAATTCACCATCAACCTTTCCTATATTTCAGTTTTAACAATTACATATCCATAATTTAATGTCCAGGAAGAATAACATTACAGGCATATGGTAAAAGAAAACACTCTAATGGTAAAACACTCTATGGTAAAACAACACTGAAATAATTTCGCAAAATAATATGCCATATATTACTCTAAGTTCCTTAAAAACTTATTCTCATTAAAACTTTGCCTTTATGACATAACCAGCCACATCCATCTCCCCTTACTCTTAGGCAATGCTCAATTTTTTCATTCTTAGTCACTACCTTAAGGAAGTACAAATAAATTTTTTAAAACCCCACTAACATAGATGCTTCTTGTCAAGAGAATATGAACATATTCCTCACTCAACAAAATAACCACTGTATGAAATAAAGTCTGAATCACTGTTACAGAAATAAAGCATACTTCTGTATCTTTCAAGGTATAAAAGTAATTTATCACCATGGTATTACTTTATTTTGGATTTCTTATACTGGGAAGTTTGTACTGCTACACTGACAGCAGAAAATCTGTATCTTCTATGGCATAATCAAGACTCCTAAAAAGGTACCATAGTGTTGGGGCACCTGGGTGGCTTAGTCGGTTAAGTGTCTGACTCTGGTTTTGGCTTAGGTCATCATCTCCCGGTTTGTGGGTTGGAGCCCCATATTGAGCTCAGCACTGCTGGTGCGGAGCCTGCTTGGGATTCCTCTCTCTGTCTCTCTCTGTCTCTGTCTCTCAAAAATAAATAAACTAAAAAAAAAAAAAAAAAGTAACATAAGTGTGGTTAAAAGCACTGACTTGCTGGGTTCAAATCCCGGTACTGCCACTAAGTAACGCTGGCTGAATTATTCTTTATTCGATGCCTCAGCTTTCTAATTTTTAAAATTATAACAGCACTTCTCAGGGATATTTTGAAGATGACATTTAGTGATACTTATGTAAGTACTACTAATTACTGAGCTGGTAATTCTTATTTTGCACAGATACAAATGGATACCACGACAAAATTTGATGAAACGATTTTTAAAAATAAACTTCAGTGGCACCTGGGTAGCTGAGTCAGTTAAGCATCTGATTCTTGATTTTGGCTCAGGTGATCTCACCTGAGATTCTTGATTTTGGCTCAGTCTTGTGAGACTGAGCCCCATGCCGGGCTCTTTGCTGGGTGTGAAACCTGCTTGGGATTTTCTCTCTCCTTCTCTCTCTGCCCCTCCCCTCCCTCTCAAAATAAATAGATAAACTTAAAAAACATTAGTAAGCTTCAAAAAATTTTAGGATCATTTTAGATTTACAGAAATATTACAAAGACAGTACAGAGAGTTCCCATACATCCCCCGCTCCCCACAATTTCTCTTATTAGCATCTTACGATGTAAGCAATTTTTAATGATTGCCCAATAGTGGAAGGACATCTACCCTCAGTAGTAAACCTAAAAATATAGTTAATCTGTAATTTCAATAACCTATCTACCAGATCCAAACTTTGAAACATACTAAGTACTGCATTATAATGAATAAATGCTGAATTTAATGTTTTGGTAATAGCACTGCATGCACTATACTAATGTAGGATATTTTATTGTCTCATTAAAAAGAAATAATAAAATGGAAAAGTTATTTTAATGTGTATAATTACTTCTACATATATAGTGAAGTTCCAAATTAAAACATGTAAAGAAGCAAATAAAGCTAGGATATTTAAATTGCTATTACTTTGTAATTTTAAGGTTGAATAAATTTTCTTAATATCATAAAGGAATTAAAACTACGGAAGGGCAATATGGGTGAATAAGTTTCGAAGTAAGAATTTTTAATTTAAGTATTTTCTTACTTTTAGAGAATTCTATTTACAATAATATAAAACAAGGAAACATTTTCTGGGTTATTAAAGAAACAGAGGTAAAGGGGTACATTTGTAGAAATATTCAAAAAGGCTGGACACCTGAGGCACACAGCGTTCAATGTACGCATTCACTGTTCATTTTAGTAGCCACTAGTCATATGTGGAGAATTAAATTTAAATTAATTAAAATGAGATAAAACTGGAAATTAAATTCTTCATTTGCACCACATTTCAAGTACTCAGCAGCAGTATGTGGTTGGTGGGTAGTGTATTGGCAAGGGCATACAGAGAACATTTCCACCACTGCAGAAAGTTCTGTTCAACAGTATTGCTTGTTCTACACAAGGAACCAAGTGTCTCACTAATCACACCTGAGTCTTAACCAATAGTCTTAATCTCTTATCCAAACAAGTTCTTTTGATTACACTTGGAAAAACGAAGCAGAACAGTAAAAAGAGGCTTATATCTCCTTTACTGAATGTTTAAGAGAAACAGGAAGAGGTTCTGGCCATTTCTCACAGACAAATGGCCACCAAGAAATGGAAAACTTGCTGAGGTCCTCAAAGCCATTGCTGTACTCACGTGGTAGGGTAGCAGTGGGCCAGGTGGCCAGGAGGACTCCTCTTCAGGGGTACATTTCCTCACTAGGGGAGGGGTCCCCATGTGGGGCCTTCGCACTGGTGGGACCTTCCCCATTACGGGGCTGGGGTTCCTGCCAGTGAAAAATGGGAAATTTCATTGTTAGCCAACTTTGAATCTTTCCCTTTTTGAGATATTAAAAACACTGCTTACTGGATTATTTAGTTAATTCAAAACAGGGTTATATGAGATAAACTCTTAGAACTGGTTAACCATGATGAGTGACGGATTCTACCTGCCCCTCAGTCTCCCAGGACACGACCTGCAGCATTACTGAAACTATTAGAATCTTAGATCTAGTCACATAATGAGAAGATTAGATTGAACCAGATAACGGGTTTTCCCAATCAATGTTAAAAACTGTCTTTTAATTACCAGTAATGAGCAGTGGTGAAAAGAGAAAATATAATCATATGTAACAAAAACCTTACAAAGTTCCACAGCTCCTCATTTTCACCCCATCCAAACTTTAAAAATTAGAGTTGAAAACGGGAAGCAAATGTTTGAATTCCATCCACTTACTTCTCCTGACCATTCTATGATTTGGTATTATTAAATGGTGATAAATGGCCAAGGGTGATTAATGGTCTTTGAAATGGTCAAGAGAAACTGGGATCTGTTGAGGTTTTTTTTTCAAACAAATTTTAAGAAATCCATGTAAGCAGTTTGTAAAGATCTACAAATGTGGCTAACAATAAAAATCCCCCATGAACGCTTTCATTCAACAAATGCTATTTGTTCAAGATGAGCGCTTTCATTGTTTTAATCACAACATACACAACTGCAACAAAATATTTTTGCTAACATTTCAAACTGTAATATTATTACCCCGAATTCTTCCAGTTTAAATTATTTTTGCCAGTGTGTTTTATAATGGCATACCTTTGGGCAATAAGGTAAGGGGCCCCATTCAACAGAACACTATGGATTCTTCGGGAAGATAACATCACACTTCTATAAAGCACTGAAAGGAAGGGAAAATGCAAGTTTGTGGTGAACTCTGAGAAGATGCAGGAGGAAGTAAATGCATGGAGTTGTGCACTGAAAGATTTTCCCAAAGATACCAGACCCTGGTTCTGCCAGACTTAGTTTCCTAATCTCTTGAGTTGCAACTTTTGCCTCTAATCCCTTATAATTACCTGGGCTCCCAGACAACAATTTAGAGATCAGGTTATTAAAAATTGCACTTCTCTGTCTATAACTACACGGAGTCCCCTGCTCATGCTCTGTCTTACTCTCTCTCAAAAATAAATAAACATTAAAAAAAAATTTAAAAAAAGGGGGGGGGGCGCCTGGGTGGCTCAGTCGGTTGGGCATCCGACTTCAGCTCAGGTCATGTTCTCACGGTTCGTTGTTCAAGCTCCATGTCGGGCTCTCTGCTGACAGCTCAGAGCCTGGAGCCTGCTTCTGATTCTTTGTCTCCCTCTCTCTGGCCCTCCCCTGCTCATGCTCTGTCTCACTCTCTCTCAAAAATAAATAAACATTAAAAAAAATTTATAACTACACGGAGGATGGGGGATGGAGAAAGGAAGAAGAAGCAGGAAGAGATATTTTATTAAAAAATTGGATACACTTGAATATAAATGATAAACCTTGAAATTTGTAACAGAAATGCATTTCAGATAGTTAGAAAGTATCTGGAATCCAACGACATAATATTACCTGTAAGTTTGAATACTTTCCATAAGAAGAACTACTATCGTTCTTGATTAGTTTTCTATCAGAATCCTTATGGCAGGCCATGCATAAAAAATATTAATTTCGTAAACTATTCCTAAGTGAATTCAAAATCTTAATTACAGTGGATAAACTAAGTTTACCTAAGCTGTTGTGAGACAAAGTGAGGTTGTAAAAATTTAAATTTTGACATAATCTGTATGAAAAATAGTTCCAGACTATATGGTCAAATAGAAACACTGTCAAAGACATAAATATTAAGATCTATATTAAATAGCAAAGGCAGGCATGCCTTTCAGGAGTTGACCAAAGTTCCCAGGAGGGGGACTGAAATGCTTCATGACTAGAGCTTCATTCTGGAAAGATTATGAGGTCACTGACCCAGACAGATTCAATCAAATTAAATTCTGCTGGACTTCCTGTCTACCCAGAAACACCCTAATATTCACAGATAAGAACTTCTTCACAATGGCTTATCTATTCGGAAAAAATGACTTCCCTAAAAAGAATGATTTTTAAAAACAGAAACTTACTGTTCCGAATATTGATTTAATATTCACTTTGCTATATAATCAGTTTTTCTGTAACCTTTCTTCAAGTCATAGGCTTCAAGAACAGAACAGCAATGTCTAAAAACTACATATAATGCTCTGTTTCCCAATTCTAAGATAAAATTGTAAAACATATTACCACAAGGATACCTGAAGCTGCCACATGTGGTGGTGGTGGCGATTTCCCACACCCCAAAGGCACCTGGCGGAGAGGGGCTCTCCTCACCACACCTCATATCCCGTGCAAGGCTGTTCTGGAATGTCTCTTCCTACTCCACGCAAGATGCCATATATGTTAATGGAGGCCCTGAAGACAACTATATCATACCCTATTTCATTCACTATAAAATGATGATGCACTATTATTTTATGAACCATTAAGAAAAAAATTGCCAAATTAAACTATAACTAAGTGATTTCTTAAAACATAAAAATTATTTTACACTTACTGAATGGGCTCTCATGATAAGTACAATGGTGATAGATGGTAATTATCACTGGAGCACAAATAAAAAGACTATGTGAGCAAAAAATTATTACTAAAGCTTCTTTACATTCATATTTCCAATCTTCTGCACCACTTTTCAGCTCAGAGATGACAGTTTTCCCACAAAATACAGTCCTGTGTACCATTAGGAGCATTGTTGGTGCAGTGTATCTTGACATGTTGCTCCACTTCTGCTTCTGGAATTTTCTTCCAAGCTGCAGACTTTTTTTGCAAGTGTTTTTGTGAATGCACAGGCACTAACAACTAAGTCACAACAGCTAGCTGGCCAAAAGCAAAGATAAAAGAAGTGTTAAAATATGAGAGGGGTGGGAGAAGAAAGGCTTCCTAGAATTGCTGAGCTAGAGTAACAGTGCTCCCAAAGTCTGCAAACGCTTCTCTTTCACTTTCTGTCATCCATCCAACAATTCACTCCCCAAATAGTTATTAATCTCCTAATATATAAGGCAGATACTAAGCTAGGGCTAGAGCAGTGTACAAAGCAGGTAATGATACTACCCTCAAGGAACTTATGAGCAGGTTAGCATACACAATTTATACGAAACTACAATTATTGTAATATTATAAAAAAGAAACACATGGTGAAAAATAACATACATGACTAATTTGACCCTGTCAAGGAGGACAGACAGTACCTAAGGAAAGAGAGGAGAGAGAAATATGTCAGGCAGAGAAAAGAGCAAGCGTAAGGAAGGAGAGAGCAAGGAACTTTTTTCACACGGGTAATAGTACTGGGAAAAGGAAAACTCCAGACTTCTTGAGGACTATCACATTAGAGTTCCAAACTATACTCATATTGGGGCATCTGAAATGCCACTATATTGCTCTGATTAGAATGCAGGTGTATGGAGGCTAGGTAATTCCTCAAGTGTTGGCTCAGGTCCAGTGGGATCTATAGACCTCCCATGGACTTATTTCTTGACTTCAAGTGTATAACTGGGAAACCCTCACGCTGGCTCTCTGACATTGGGATACGTGTCATTTTTGTAAGAAGAGCGGAGCAAACCCTTGAAACTTTCCCCTACAACTCCATCTTCAGTCTAGATATAGTAAATCAAAAGCAATACCGTATACTGGGAAGAAGTGCAGAGATTAGCACCACTATCAGAGACATACAGATGCAGGAGCGGTGGTCCTTAATTATATACCCTTTCTATACTTATAGTGACCCTGCAGAAAAAAAACAGATGATGGATCATTGTAACCTTAAACTGGTGGAAGTCCCAATAGCGGCTGTCATGCTAAGTATGACATTATACGGCTTCTGGCATTTGGTATTCAGCTATTTATGGAGTGAGTACTTTCTTCTCAGAGCCCACAGAAGGGTGGATCAAAAGCAGATTCCTGGTACAGACAGGATACTACCCTGCCCCAGGGCAACAGTAACTCTCCTGATCTCCCTCAACATTTAATCTGCACGGACCTGGATCATCTGCTCATTCCACAGAATGTGACTCTAATCCATTATATTGATGACACCATACTAACTGGATCTGTAAAGCAAGAAATGGAAAAGAATCCTGGTTGACCTAGTAAAACGCACACCAGACACCTCACAAAAAATAGGAGATACCGCACACTGCTTATGTTTTTAAGAACTCAAGGGCTCCGAGACATGCTAAGAATATCCTCTGTCAGGTAAAAAACATCTCGCTTTTCTCAGCACCTACTGCTAAGAAAAAGGTAGACCTCACTGGGTTCTGGAGACAATATATTCCATATTTCATAACACTGCTTTGACTCGTTTATCAGAGATGCAGTGGCTGCCTGTTCCAAGAGTGACCCAGAACTATGCAAAAGACTATGTAGCAGGTCCAGGCTGTGGTGCATCTGTGCCAGTGGATCTGAGGGTGCAGGACCTGTCCCTGATAGAAAAGGTGTCTGTGGAGTCTCTTGCAAGTGCCAAAAGAGAAGCCACAGTGCAGAACCCTGGGGTTCTGTGGCAGAAAACAGAGGGCCCTAATGGAATTTTTATGCCTGACCATGGGTCAACAAAGGACCCTGGGACCGGAAGTACTCACTGAGACACAAAGTTAGATGGGCACAGAAACAACCTGCTATATGATGGAAAGGACTTATTTTGGATTAGGCCCAAGTATACTCAGAAAGCATGAGTAAATTACATTTCCAGGTAACCCAGACTCCCAGGTGATAAATGTCTCTTTCTTTCATGACCAACTGACAGAAAGAAAAAGAATTCGACAATGGACTACCGCTACACTGCAGTCTTATTCAGGAGTGGACATAAACGACTGTGGCAGAGGAAGTCTGGCCGGGGAGAACAGCTGGAGCAGTGCATTTGGTCATCCATTTCAAATGGAGGGAGAAACGGCCTCAACCACACACATCTTGACTCGTGGGCCGTAGCAAATGGCTCAACTGCTGATCGGGGCCTAGAAAACAGCGGTGAAAGACAGTATGATAAGGAGGTCTGGGAAAGATGGACTGGACACAAATGAGGCACAGTTTTGTATCTCACATTCGTGCCCACCAGGAAGCATCTACCCAAATGTCAATGTGTATTGCCAAAGGTCAACAAAAGGTGAACAGGATGAGTCCTTCTATGGGTGTCAGCCAGCCTCCCAGTTAGGTCACCAAAGAGTTGATACAACGAGCCCATGAATAAAATGGCTATGGTGCTTCTGCTCACCAATGCTGAAAAAAGTTATTGCTACTGCTAAATGCTTTAACCTGCCAGCAACAGATATAGTGTCAAGCTCTCAATGTGCCACAATTACTCAAGACCAGTCCATCACTGGGTGTAAGACTGAGCACATGGGAAGGGGCAATGATTTATTTTACTAAAATTAATACCTACTCTGGATATGAGTTTTGTTTCTAGCTCCCAATACTTTTGCTATCACCACTATCCCAAGGCTTATAAAATACCTGATCTATCAATATGATATCCCACAAAACCCTACTTTAGGCCAAGGACCCATTTTATAACAAAGAAATGTGACAATGGGTACATAACCTTAGAATCCACTGTTCTAACCATGACTCTACCCACAGAGAAATAGCTGGCCTTACAGGCAGGTAGAATAGCCTATTAAAAAGTCAGGGGGTGCCTGGGTGGCTCAGCAGGTTAAGCATCTGACTTCGGCTCAGATCATGATCTCACGGTTCGTGGGTTCGAGCCTCGCATCGGGCTCTGTGCTAACAGCTCAGAGCCTGGAGCCTGCTTTGGATTCTGTGTGTGTCTCCCTCTCTCTCTGCCCCTCCCCACCTTGGGCTCTGTCTCTGTCTCTCAAAAAAAAAAAAAAAAAAAAAAAAAAAAAAAAGTAAGAAACAAAGAATCAACTGTTAAAAAATAAAAGTCAGCTAAAGAGAAATCTTAAAGATAACTCCCAACTCCAGATGTGGCATATACGCTGAAGCAATGCTTTCAATGTATGGTCTGCTACCAACAGCTAGAACACTTAGGTCTGGGAACCAAAGGATGAAAGTAGGATTAGCTTCTGTCATCATCATTCCCAGTGGACCCACTTGCAGAATTTGTGTTTCCCTTCCATGAAACTTCAGTATCTGCTAAGTTAGAAGTCCTGATACCCAGGCTGGTTTGGGGAAGTAACTGTTTCATCCAGAGGACACAAAAGAGTTACATTAAATGTAAATCTCTGACTACCTTCTGGTCACTGTGGGCTTCTCATGTCTGTACACCCATAGAAAAAAAGGGAGTCAGTCTACTTTTGGGGATACTCAATACTGATCATTATGAGAAGCAAAGACTATGGCTACAAAGTGAGGGAGGGAGAAATATGTCCAGAACTTGGGGGATTTCATCAGAAATCTCTTGGTGCTTCCATGGCCAGTGGTAACAGTCAATGGGAAATTCCAGCATGACTCAATAAGAAAAAGGCAACTAAGGGCTCAGACATTTGAGGGAAGTCTGGGTCACTTCAGCAGGCAAGGAACTCAAATCCGGCAAAAACATTTGCCACTGATGAAGAAAATGTAGACCGGGTAAAAGAAGGAGATGATGAGTATCACTCACAGTTTCAGGGTCCGTTGCAGCAGTAGGGACTGCAGTAGTTAGTTTCTCTTAGCTCTCTTGCCTTAAGTCTTTTGCCATAGGATTAAAGCAAGGCTTCACCTTAAAAGGGACTCAGTTACTGATTGCACTTGTATCTCTGATCTCAGGGAGGCAGTGAGGCCCCATACTGTAGTATGGAAGCTAGGTATAATTTAGGGCACGAGTGATCTGAGTGGTAAAAGGGGTATATTACACTGGACACCTTGTCTGTACCACGTTAGATTCTCTCAATTTCACTTGCGTCTTATTTCAGCTTTCATCAGTACTAACTTCACAAAGGTATATGTGACAGCACCTTGCCTCATGTCTGTGGGCAGCTCTTGCCACTCACTCCAAGATCTTTGTTGACATTGATCCCCACTTGCAAGTGGATCCCCACTTGCACATCACCCCATTAACTACTGGGGGACTTGGGGAAGTTAATATATCGTAGGGAAAATCTTGACCAGTAAGAACTAGTGGAAAAACTCTTCCTCCTTTCTCCTCTCACAATGCACAATCTTAAGACAGTTTACCTTATTTCTCAGGGGTATGGTCCTCCAGGATCGGGCAGTGCCAGGCAACTCAACAGCTTATCCATGTATCGACTCTCCCTGCTACCAAACTACATTCTTCTTGCCCTCTACTTGCTGAGATTACAGCCAGCCCCTAACAAAGTAACAGCACAAAGCCCCCTGCTTCAGATTCTTCTTTCTGAGGAAGCTAAGACAAACCTCAGAGTATGTGGTGTCGTTATGATGTCCAAGCGGTCATTCCTCTAGTGCTCAGAGGTGGTAAGTGAAACCACAGGCAGAGATGAGATCACTCAGAGAGGGAGAGAGAGTGAGAGAAGAGGACCTAACAACTGTCAAATGAATGGCCATGAGGAAGATAATGGCTAGAAAAGATGACTGGCGACTGGCAGGAGAGGTGGGTGGAAACCTAGAAAGTATTGTTACTGTAAGGGAGTTTAGCAGGGCACACAGATAATACACATCCAAGGAACTGTTGCTTTCTTATTACTAAATTTGGTTAGATTTTGATTGCTGTGGATATTTGATATGATGCATTGTCAAAGAAAATTAAGTAATATGCAAATAGAAGTGTGGTGGAGGAAGTTTTTTCAAACCACATTCCTCTGAGGGGAAACCCCAGGCAAACTGAGCAAGAGTGATGTACTTTGTAACCAGTAACCAGACCTTCTCCTTTGTGCCTCCCTGGAGGGCAAACTGGTGGTAGATACAGACTGATGAGAGAATGATCTGGTGGCTAAGCTATTAATTTATGAATTGTTACCTTTTAAAGATCTCTTTGGATAAAAAAAAAAAAAAGCTCAGATACAAAAAAATAAAAGAAAAAAGGCTCATAAAACATGCTTTTGTAAGGAGATATTGTAGAAAAAAAACACAGAAAGCTCAGCACCCTGAGTAAGGCAACTTCAGTTTAGTAAACTCAAAACTATTTCACAGCAAATTTTTCTTCCTTACATTCAGGAGGGCACAAGCGTTCATAAAAATGCTCTATATACCTTTACGAACACTTAGGATCAGAAAATAAATCTTCCTTAATACTGAGAATTTACCACTTAGGCTAAAAAGTATGGAATACTGTTATAAGAAGCTACATAATCTTTACAGATTTTTAAAGATTGATTGTATATATCTATCATTTATAGAATTTTTTTATTTTTTATTT
Organism: Panthera leo; assembly: GCF_018350215.1. Lineage (NCBI taxonomy): Eukaryota > Metazoa > Chordata > Mammalia > Carnivora > Felidae > Panthera > Panthera leo. The sequence continues at coordinate 139,486,501 of NC_056687.1, read as the reverse complement.
TAAATGTTTATTTATTTTGAGAAAGAGCGAGAGCGGAGGGGGGAGCGGGGGAGGGGAAATCAGGTCGCGAGAGAATCCCAAGCAGGCTCTGTGCTGTCAGCACAGAGCCTGATGCAGGGCTTGAACTCACAAACCATGAGATAATGACTTGAGCTGAAATCAAGAGTTGGACATTGAACCGACTGAGCCACCCAGGTGCCCCCATAATTTAACTTTTTACAATTTATAGAAATGTTTTGGCATTCTTCTTTAGTTCATTCAAACTTCTTTCAGTTTATTAAGTTCAGTGTAAAAAAAAAAAAAGAATCATTCTGCCTGACTTCACTCTGATTTCCTGTTTCATTCAGTATTACTAGTCTCATTGATATTAAAGTCTAAGGAGTGTAATGATACTCCAGATTTTATTAAAATACACTCATGTTGTTCTTTCAACTTCCAGACAGGTTTTATTCTCACAGCATGCATTACATAGGTCACATTTAAATCTAAAGTTATAATTAACAATGTAAAAGTGAGAGAACTAAAATCTAAATTTCTAACAATATGAACACTGGGGAGCTTCAATTTAAATCACAAATCAGTGCTTTATAATAACATTCTTTAAGTTTTTAAATAAATATGAAATGTTCTTGAACATAAGTGTCACAGTAATTGTAAATATAAGTGTTTCAGAGGACCCAAGTGGAGAGTTTCATATTCTGTCACCGCCTTTGGTAATTAAAAAACATGACATATTTAAAATCTTTAGTTCATAATAGTGCCTCAAGCATTGTACAGTTAACAACCACCTTTGAAAAATAATAGCATAAAGCTACTACAATGAACACATTATAACTTCAAAATATGACAGAATCGATGATACCTGTTGGCGATGTCGGGAGACCTGCTCTGGCCGCACAAGCGTTACAATCAAGCTAGTGGGCTCCTCTAATAAGATCTGCTTCTTTGCAGGAACCCCACCGTTTGCCTCCTTCCTCAGAGACAGTGGCATCAAGCTTTCCTTCCCCAATTTTCTGATTCATGCTCAAGTACATGGATGGTATTCCAGCAATTCTAATTCAATGACAGGCACAACAGCTGCCTGCCAACACCAGAGTGGATTTAGTTTTCATGTGATGCCTTAGAATACCTAACTGATGCAATACCAGGTGAAATGACTTCAGAGATTTTTTAAAAGTTGGCCTTAAAACCCCAGCATTTGTACACTACAGCTCAGTACCCGAACAATCCATTCTCTCTACAATTCTAAGTAAAATGTCAGCAGCTAGGGTTTTTTTTTTTTTAAATAGCCTTTAGGTGTTTCAAATTTCCTGTGCTTATTTCAGCAGACTTCTGACCTGCCTAACAATAAGCAAGTCACTTAGGATTTAAATACCCAGCTATACTGCTGGGAGTCAATAAGAGCCAGATCTAGGAAGAGCAGGAAAGGAACTCGGAGGGGGCAAAGTGGTAGGAAATGTCTTCCGAACACTCCCTTCCCATTTAAAAAAATCTAAGTCAAGCAATAACTCAACTCTTTATAGTTCCTTAAAACCTGAACACTATTCTCCGGACAGTAAAATTTATAAGTAGTATACAAATCAACTAGACTGAAATGTTTACGTTGATCTTTTTTTTATCCTTTATCTCAGTATCTTGCCTGATGGCTCTATATTTCAAAGCTCTGACAGAATTGTTTGATTGGTATGATCTGTGACTACTTCCTTTGTAACAAAAAATAACGTTTTCTCCTTTAAAAATTTTTATTATTTTTTTTTAAGTAAGCTCTACCCCCAACACGAGGCTTGAACTCATGACCAAGAGTTGCTCGCTCTACTAACCAAGCCAGCCACGTGCCCCCAGTTTTCTCTTTTGATGCTAAAATATTTCTGTTCGCAAAGCACGATCCTTGGTTTGTTCAGACTTTGAGGCGCAAATGTTATAGATAATGCAGGTCATTATTTTGTATCTTATTAAATATTCATTTTAAAAAACTGTAAGAATTTCTAGTATTAATAAATATAACTTTCCTGGTTCCACTGGAGGCTCATTCAGACAGACTGTTGAGATCAGGTAGGTTTCATGGCCATGGAAACTTGGATTGTGCATGTTAAAACGAACTGGGCTAATCGCTGAGAGAGCTACGGTACTTGAGTTATACATCTGGATTACGGGATGGGGTGGGCAATATAATGCATTTTGGATGAAAGTGTTACTCTAGTAAAACACAGTAAAATTATGTGTATCTTCCCCTTTTTCAAAAGGTGGTGTCACATGACAGGGGTTTCAAACTGCTTGAGAGGAGGGGTAGGGACAGCTGTTAAGAGGCTAGGATACAGAATGTTCATTTTAAGAGTAAAATTCAACCCTGATCTCCTGAGATTCCCTGTCATGATCTCTGGGACGTTAGAGGCTTTGGGCAGCTAGCCAACACTAGGGGTCACTGAAAATTCTAATTTCATCCCCCAGATCTACCTTCATTTATTCAAACGTTTATCCATGAGAATCCCGAGCATAATTCCAGGGTTCAGATCCAGAAGGGAGAGGTGCCTCTGTGCACAATACCTCCTGGCTAGGACATACACTCTGTATCCCTTTAGTTCTTAGATTCCTGGCATTTGCCAAGTAACAATATATGATAACGAGTCAGTAAGGAATTCAGTTTCATGGCTTCCTTCTACAGTGTACCTGAGGGGACAGGGTCTCCCGTTTTCCATAGAGATATCCTATAAACACAACAACCTATTTCTTATTTTTTTTTTTAATCACATACAAAAAATAAAACATCTCATAAACTCAATGTCAAGAAATAGAAAATATTTCTTTTGATCAACCTATTTATAAGTGTTATTGAGTTCGTATTCCAAATCTCATACTCTGATTTCTTTGTTGACAAAAATAATCTCACAATTATTGGAGGAAAAATCTAACAATATTCACATTTTCCTTAAAATGAAGACAAAAATAGCTAGCCAGTATATGGTAAGTATTCAAACATACTTGCAAGAAGTTACAAACCATACAAAAACACTGAGATGTGGTTGTTTGAAAATCTGTACCTCCGGTGGTAACTGTGACAACATAAATCTACAGTCATTCTGATTCTTTTATGGTTTCAATCTGAGCACAGATGAAACCAAATATTTCAATTTATGAACTATGTTAAATTTCTCCTTTCCATTTACATGTGGTATGGGCCACATGGAACAGTATCTAACTTCATAAGTATTTCAAGAATATATCAGGTTTGTGATACGTAAAATACAATGAAAAGGAAAATTTTAACACTTTAAATATTACTCAAGTAAAGAGAACATGACTAAGAGCTGAATGACTGCCTGTCACCAACTGCCTATCACTCTCTGCTACAAAATTTACTTAGTACCAACTAATGAAAGATCACAATTGTACAACTACTGAAAGTGTTTGACACATCAAGTTGAAGAGATCTGTCCCTTTTAACTCGAACCTTTTCATACTTAGATTCAAGGAATTTGTAATACCAGAGAAAAGACAGAAACATATTATCTAATTCTAAGTACTACTTCTGCTGATCAATGTTCAAACCTCCCACAGGCTCCTGAATGTCTACAGAATGAGGCCCATGTTCTGGCAGTGGTACCCTAAATCCTCCATAACTTGGGAGGCCTCACGTCAGTTTTATTTCCTCTTGCTCTGGAACGAGGGAACCTGTTCTCTAGACAACGTGAATTCCCGAACCTTAATGACTCTGTACCTCTACCTGCGTACTTTTTCTTCTTTCCCCCTTTCCTCTTCCTTCTCTCTTTTTCTTTCCTTGCTTTCTTTTTTTACAACCAACCTGGGGCCTGAATTCATGGCCCCAAGATCATTGGTCGCATGCTTTACCAATTGAGCTGGCCAGGCGCCCCTCTACTTAAGTTCTTGCTGAAGCCTGCAGGGAACACCTTTCTTGCTTCTCTCCATTCATTCAAGTCCCATTGGAATCAATCTTGGATGCTTTAAAGGAACCTATATGGTTCAGGTTTGTGCTCCCACAGTCGTAGCTCAGGGACTGGCATGAAATGAAGTTCTTCAAATTTCTGTTGAATTAAACAGACTCTATAATTAACTTAGGACTCTATTCACAGTCTGCCCCTCATTGCTCCAACTGGGCCATTTCGGTAACTGATCTTTAGAATCACTGTGCTCATATTGCATCCACTGCCCATAGTGACATACAGTTACGCTTGTTGCTTTCATGGCATGTCTCTGAGTTTCTCTTACATTGATCAATTACAACATTTATGGATTATACTACTTCTTTTACCCTTAATGGTAACGATGATTACAAATGGACCGTGTTTACTGAGTGCTCACTACATGCCAGGGACTCTTAAAATTATAATTAGCACTTTACATGTGCTATTGCATTTAGTTCTCAATCTATCAAAACCTTCCCATTTTACAGATTACCAAACTGTGGCAGAGAAATTAAGTATCTCGGAAAAATCACCTAAGTGCTAAGAGGATGACCTGGGAGGCGCTATGCATGAAGAGTCATAAGGGTAGTTTTTGGTAGCATGGTCAAAGAAGTCCTCTCCTTATAAATAACACTTGGGAAGAGAGCTTAAAGAGAAAGAGATAGCCGTGAAGGAAGAGTGTTTCAGGAACAGCAAGGAGAAAGGTCTCAAGATGGGAAAAACCTGGTATAGTTGAGAAGCAGAACTAAGGCCGATGTGGCCAGAGCCAAGTGAAGAGAGGAAAAACAGCAGACAATGAGGCTGCATAGGGAGGCAGCGGCTAGCTCATGGACAGCCCTGTGGGCCAAGCAAGAAGCTCCACACGTACCGATTTTCCTTTACATCGTACAATCCTTATTTTTATTCTCCATAGCAAGAGCCTCAATGGCAGACACCATCTCTGATTTAACGTCTCTTACAGCAACCAGCCCAAAGTATTCTGCAAAGTACCCTGTGAAGAATCTCCTAACTGGCTTAAAGACTGGGGAGTGTATCACTGTGTGCAGGAGTGGTGGAAAAGATCTAATTTAAGAGAAGCAACTGGAGAAAGGCGGTATCCCAGACTTGTGGTCTATAGCTGCATGGCTGTGGCGGGAGAGCAAAAAAGTTCTTGTAACAACTACATGGAATATGGAGAAATGATTTTGTTTTGAAAAGGGGAGGTAGAGTTCTTGAAAGAAAAACTTCTCTGTGTGAGGAAGAAAACTCTAAATCAAGATACAATTAGGACTTAGATTTCCTATAAAAGGAAAACAAGTTCTCAAATCCTTTCCCAAGTAAGAGTGTTCCAGTTTTTTATGGGAATAAAGTTACTACAGCATGTGAATTCATAAAAAAACAACAACAACAACAAAACAAGATTAAGAAATGCCCAGAGAAAGCAAAGTACTTAGTTACCTATAAAAATGTTAACATGTGATCCCAGCAAGGGGAAGAAATATCGTCGAATAGCAGAATGCATATGGTCACTGAAATCAGAAAGTCCACGATTAGAATCCCACTTTAGCCACTGTTTTGTTAAAACCTAACATTAAGGTTCAAAATTATGTGATGCCCTGAAATCTGGTAACATCAGGAAGGCCTTGAATAGCCTACCCATAAGTTGCTCTCTCTACTCTGGTTCTATCTACAAGGGCCCATAACAGACCTTATCAAAGGGCTCACGTGTAGTTCCTGCTTTTCCCTGAGTAGCAGGTTTCAGTTTCCTGCGAGCTTGCAGATATATTCGGACAAGCCAATCACATCATTCTGTGGGAACCAGGGGATACACCACTCTCTTAATACTACAAAGCCTGCCTCCCACAGCCTCTGGCTGTTCACTCTATTCATAAGTGCAATTCCCACGTGACCTGCATGGCATGCAGGGTCTTCCTCCCTGAAGCTGTGAGTATATGTGACTAATAAACAGCCGCCAATCTCATCTGACAACTATCGGGTGTTGTGTGTTCAGCCATCCCCACAACCCTATGGCAGGAATCCTTTCCTCATCAAAGGGGTGAAGGGGTGATCAAAACAGCCACTTAACTGGGTGTGTGACTTAGGCCTCAGGCCAAGTCACTTAGCGTTTGTCTCAGAGCCTTTTATTTTGTAGAAGAGGATTAACGATATTTACTTTGAAACTTGGGAGCACTCTGTCCAACAGCTATTATTGTGAACACTGTGCCTAGCAGTGCAGTGCTAGACCCATGGTGGATTCTAATGCCATCTGCACCCCATCGCTTCCTCGGTACCCCCATGACTTTTACTACTGATTTAAAACTTCTAATTTAAAATTAATAATAACTGAGTTTGAAACTATAGATGGGGATATAAATGACAAATTGGCGAGATTTGGTTTAAAAGCAATCTGGCTTATTTGTAAGAAATAACATTTCAATTCCAGCTACCACAAAAAGAACTACAAAGCGAACTTATCAAGTTTTTGGCAAATAATGAAAAGTAGACATGAAACTAAGACTGCTTTCAAGATACCAAATAGTAGGTTCAGTTGTGCTTTGAGTGAATCTTGATATGCAAATAATGTAGTAATTTACAGCGATAAAAGACCTTCTAATAAGCTAACATTGTGTGTGCAAATGTTTTATTTTTAAACAAATGAAAAAAAAAACCTGGGTGCTTCAGATAAGAGACAAGAGGAAAAATAGAGCTAATAAAGCTTTACTCTGGCAGAATTTCTTCTTCAGATTTTTCTTCTTTATCACATCTCAACTTGTGTAAACACATACCCTAGTGTACCCATGTTTCCTGAATTCAGTAGTATATCCTTATGCCTTTTGATTTTTATGTAAGTACATAATTTATACAAGTTTGCATATTTATGTATTTGGAGAGGAAGAAGATTATAAAATATACCTTATATATATTCATACTAAAATGAAATTTTAGAATTATAAAAAAAGAGTGGGGAAAGAAACTTAAACAGGATATTGGAAATCCTTTTGGACACGCATGGGGTTATCATTTTGGAGTATGTGTTTTGTACTGAGAATTTTTTGACTTTAGATTTTTTCTAATTTAATAGAGCTGATGCATAATTATCTCATTTGGGGGATGCAAACTTTCTTCTCTTCAGAATTCTAAGTTGATATTGAAATATTACTTATTATTATAAAATCTGAAATAAACCATAATTCAGATTACGTTGCTTAGTAAGCAACTGAATGCCATATTGAGATATTTTTTAATGTACCTTTTAAACATAGCTCCTTGGCTACCACATTCAATAAATATTTAAGTATGAGCTTAAAGTGGATTACTGTTAGCATGTTGTAAGAAAATTGCACAGTGATAAAGCTTGTAATAAAAATAAGCAGGACACCCACTGTTCATACACTATAGTTAAGTGTATTAGCTGGTCTCAAAAGCATTAACTTTTACTCAAACAGCAGCAGTATTCTGTCCAATCTATTAGCTTCAGACAGTGCATACTAGCTGCAGGCTATTGGAAATCTTTATGTTTGTATGCTCAAAGAAAATGGTTTTCACTATATTGTAGTTAAATATAACACTGAGGATTTATCTTAAACACAAATGGGGAAAAAAAAAAGAAAAATCTCTTTTATTCTGATAAACAAGGAAGCTTAAAAAAATTTACCATTTGTATATATGTATCCACACATTTTCAATCTTGAAAAAAGAGGAAAGACATGATTTGTTATAATTAACTTTTCTTAAGGAATATAAATTTAAAAAAGGAGAACACCAATTGGCCAGATTTCTTATTTAGTCTCATTCTGTTAAGTCTATCTTTCCCTTGAGCCAAATAGTTTGGGAATATTAACCAAACACATAACTTCGCTCGGTGTTGAAAAAAAAATTTTTAAGCCATGAAGACAAGCCATTTTCTTGGCTCCTTAATATTACAAGGTATTTTTAATATTCAGAGATTACATACTGTGGTTAATTACAGCCAATAAGATGTCATCAGCCTATATAATACATAGGTCTGATCAATGTGTTTTTAAATTTTTCTCAGATGATTTCTAGTGCCAAACAATGCTATAAAGTCATATTCATTTACTGTTGACATTAGTCCAGAATTGAAACATCTAATTAATTGTCTGCATTAAATCACACATCAAACAGGATTCCAGCTTCACATAGGATAGGATTCAATCAGCTGACTTTCACAGTTTTTCTTTTTGTAAGGTATAAACGCATGATGATTTTTTTACTGTCACAAGGGTAGACTAGTTCTTTATAGAGGAGTACATCAATAATAAAGCAACTTAATTGTGGGTATACTTGTGAGAACGTTGATTTTGTTTGGTGCACTGCACTATCCCAGGTGCCTGCAACAGTACCTGACATATAGGAAATTACATGCAGTAATTATTTGTTGAATGAATGACATGTAGGTACAAGTCTTCTACCAAAAAGTCATATTTATTTTTTTGCTTCCATTACCATCACATAAATGAATATAGAGGAGTATATATAAAGACATCAAAAGCTGAAAACGTCATGTTTAGTATTTTCAGTTGCAGTGTATTTAAGAACCTTTTTATCATGATAGCAAATAATGTCTACTTTTATAGGACCACATATTTATTATTTTCATTATGAACTTCAACAAAAAAGCAGAAATCTATGTTATTGCTATCTTGGAATGAATCCAGATGAATCCTAATGAACATATGTAAATACATCTCTATAAGGTTGGGATGGGGAGGAAAGCTTTTTAAAGTATTTATGTCAACTTTAATGGAATATGAGATATTCAAAATTGAGAAAGCTCCTACTGCAATGGGACATAATAACAGGAAGCATTATACTTAAGTATTAAACTTGTTGGAAAAAGAAAGTAAAGAGAAAAATAGAGCATGTCAGACTTGTGGAGGTTTACAGTGGCAATTTGCCAACAAAAAGTTATAACTGGTATACTGCTGTGTGCAGTTGTAGAATAAAAATCTTCTAAATATTATAAATAATCTCATCAGATATTAAAAAATCGGTTTAAAGTCTAATGTAATCATTTTTAGAAATGCGTTTAAATGCTGGCATCATTTGTTAGTTTTTGGCTTTTCCTTTCACTCCACTTTTTAACTATTAAGCATGAAGAGTGTTCACTCCAATAAACAGTAATTTGCACTTTATGGCACTCTTCAGCCCACAATCTTACAGCATTAATTAATTAAGAAGGAGCTATTTCTCCAAAATCAGGGCAATCAGAATTAAGAAAGGCAAAGACTGTTGCTTTTTTCCCTCTACACAGAGACTTAAATTTGAAACTGCTTGTGATTTAACTACCGTATTTGATAAAACAGGGAATACTTTACATAAATCACTGCAAAGCTGATCTCTGGACATCGCAGTAGGACATTTATCCAAATCTTCTGGACTAAAAGTTATACATTACCATATGATCATGATTAGTAGGGTTTACCTACATGCTTTTAGTTACTAGATTTAAAGATGGTTTTACATGTACTGTTTGTTAGAACTTAATTAGTAATGTACATTATAATCTGATGACTATTTATCAGCCTGAACTGCAGTATGTGAGCCAACTTGGCCACATTCTTATTGAAAATATTTTGAATTAATCTCTAAATACTAAGGCTTTATTTTCACTACTAACTGCATTTCCATAATGTCTTAATTTATGATACAAAACAACCAAACACAGGCTCTTAACTCCAGCTTGCAGGCCTTGTATATTTTAAATGGATACTGCCTGAGAAAAGGAAGATTATTCTATACATAGTTGTTAATTAAAATGAAGTTATTTTCAAGGACTAAATATGTTTATACTCTTATTTTAATTGTAAAGCTCTGTTTGTTTTTAAAAGGAGATCCAAAGATATGTCAAAAGTGATGATAAATCTGCAAATTCCATTATGCAACTCATAACATAGCTCTATTAAGTATGTTATCTAAGGAAAGGATAAGAAAATTAATAGCTGATATATACCAAAGCTCAAGAGAAATCAGAATTTTTAATGATTAGAATCTACCCATAGTAAATATACTATACTGTACTCATGCCATTTCCCGAGAGTAAAAAAAATTGGAGACTACATCTCCTATTAAGAAAAGAGACAATCTGGGGTGCCTGGGTGGCTCAGTTGGCTAAGCGTCTGACTTCAGCTCAGGTCATGATCTCACAATTCGTGGATTCGAGCCCCGCGTTGGGCTCTGTGCTGACAGCTCAGAGCCTGGAGCCTGTTTCAGATTCTTTGTCTCCCTCTCTCTCTGACCCACCCCGTTCATGCTCTATCTCTGTCTCAAAAATAAATAAACGTTAAAAAAAATTTTTAAGAAAAGAGACAATCTTAACAGGAAAATAACATGAAAAAGTAAACTAATACTGATCTAGACATCCAAATTTTTTAATCCATTAAGTGATGCTATCTAATACATTGCACATATTGAACTCACAAACAAAATTCGCTGATTTCCAAACAGTAAAAATCCATCTTCTTGCATAGTGAACTCAGTATGCAATAAAGCCTGACTCTTCAGTGGAGAACAATGATTTTCAAGCGGTGTTCTTGTAAGTTATTTAAAAGACTTCTCCCTTGTCCCCAACCTTATTTAGAGAAGTGGGGGATGTGTTAGTGAGTTTTAGCTTTGTGTTTCTACTCCAAACAGAAGAGCCCAGCTTTTACATGTTCTATAGTTTGGGATCAAATTTTGTTTAAGCAAAGGGTCCACAGTTTGCACAAAAAAATCCCAAACCCAAAACACTGTAAACCAATTTACAAACAGATGACCTTCTCCTTCTTTCTATTTTCCCCCGACCCACTGCCCCTTACATACACACATTCCCTACATTTCAGACACTTAACAGCACCAGAGTCAAAGATTGGGGATGGGAGGTAAGAGTGGAGAAAAGAAAAGGAAGAGATACCATAGTCGTGAAACTAATGTTAAATGTTATCATCCTACCGAAGTTGAATACGCACGGACCCTTATGTGTTTGAACAGATTAAGAGGTATGACTCTCTGTTAACAAAATTTGTTTTTGACAGCCCTGTGTAAATATCAGTGTCACTTCAATACTTGAGGGGCTCCACTAACACATGTACTCTTTGTCTCTGCTTATCAATAAGAGTGTTACCAGTGACAGTAAGGACACTAGAGAGTTTCTAGAAAGCCAGGCAGAGCACTGTCATTATCTCTGTTCATATATCCAATGTTGCTGATGGGAGTAACAAAAAAGAAATCTGTACAGATTATTTTCTTTCAAAAAACTTTAAAGAAAACCCAATTCCATTAATGCAATAAAAGAAAAGAATGGGCAGTGTTCTCAAATTGCTTTTTCAAATGCCTCAAAAGTTCCTGGAAATCTTTTAATACTCTATTACCAGGTAAAACTCTCCAATGAATTCACAAGGCTCTATTAAACATCCTTTCCACACTGTTTAGACAATACATTTAATTCTTAACAGTGGTTCAAAGAATGTATTGGCCAATACATTAAAACATCTTTTGAATACTTGTAAATTAGCTAGGAATTTTCTACATGATTCATAAACTGTACATTCAGGGATTTTTCTTACCATCCCCCACTGCCCAAAATTATTCTTTTTCAGACATGAAGACTTTTTTTTTTTAGTTTTAATACCATATTTTGCTTTTATATCCTTACATAAAGAAAAGGTTTATTCTTAAAGTAATTTATTTCAGAGGGCAGAGATAGAGGAAGGAGAAATAGCAGCAATAATCTGGAGAAAAAGGTACGTAATTTACTAAAGTGGGATAAGTGGATTTAATGTCTCATGTGAGACTATAATATATGGATGTGAAAGTTAAAATTTTCAAATAATGAGAAGTTGTTTTCATTCAAAGATAAAATAGGCACCTCAGGATCTATCTGTTTTCTGCTACTCATCAATAATACTACGTTATGTGTAACAGGAATATAGTGGAATGATAGCATCTTAATGAAAAGTTCCTTCAGAGACTTCAAAGAAATGTTAAGCATGGTTAAGCAGTTTTTGTTAGTTACATGACAGGACACATTAGTGGAAACCTAGTAAGAGCATGGATTTCTAGGACAGACCTCAGTTTTAATTCTAGCTTAACTATGATTTTAGTCATTTAACCTCTTTGAGCCTTATTTTTCTCGCATACAAAACAGGTGTGCTTGTCCTGCAAGACCATTGTGAGGATCATGAATAATGTGCGTGAAGTATCCAGCAGAGTGCATTTAGTAGGTTCTCAATAAAGGTAACGAAATTAAGTCTTCAGTTAACTGGTTCTTCTATAAATAATAAGAGGAAAAATACGAGAACCACAAACTATGGAAAAGTTATCACAACCTCAGTAAATATTAAAAAAAATAATTACACCATGACACAGAATTTCAAGCAACAGCAATCCCAATGTCAGGATAGGAGAAATTGTAAATGTAGAATGCTTGATGTGTGAGTTTAGCTGAGAAACTTGAAGGCTAGCTGGTGGCAACCATTCTCTTAGTCAGACTGCTGCTTCTCCAACTCTCCGTTCAGAGAAACTTTCAGGCCAGCATCCTTTTTCATTTTTTTAATTTATTTTTATTTTAAGTAATCTCTTGTCCAGCGTAGGGTTTGAACTCACAACCCTGAGATCAAGAGTCACATGCTCTACTAAGTCAGTCAGGCACCCCAGGCCAGCATCTTTTAACTGCCCAATTGGCATGGCCCCACGTGGACCTCCATGATATTAAACAAAACAAAGGAAGCAGACGCACCTTTCTGAGATTTTCTCATCCTTTCAGTTGTATCAACAATCTCTGAGCCACATAAGCTCAAAATCTCAAAGTGTTTTTTTTATACCAAAGCCTGTCAAGATTTCCTTTGTCATATCTCAAGCAAACATCTCAAAACCTTTTCATTTCTATTCTCCAAGCTCCAATTTCCTGTATAGATTAATCCTGTAAAATGGATTAATTCTCATAACAGACCATTTGTCCCATCCCACTCCACTGCTGCAAAGCCCCCAATGACTCTTTACTATCTTCTGCAGCTTCTCAACGTGAGGCCTTTGGGCTACCTGCAGCAGAATCACCCATACAGTTGTGCAGATGCACTGGCCAAATCCATATCCACTCAATAAAATGCTCGGCAATGGGATGCAGCATTTCACAAACTTCTCACGTGTTTTTTACATACACAGAAGCTTGTGAACAGCTAACTATAAAATAAATATCACCACCACTAAGAATAACAGCCAACAAATTAAATGCTTAACGTGGCCCAAGCAGTGTTCTAAGAGCTTCATATGGATAAACTCATTTAATCTTCATAACAACCCTGTGAAGTAGATATTATCACTATCAAGCACTTGACACAGGAAGAACAAGGAAGAGAAAGGTTAAGTAACTTGCCCTGGGTCAACAGCTTGAAAGTGGTGGAAATAAGATTAGAGTTCAGTCAGTCTGCACCCAGGTTCTATGTTTTTAAAGCACTATATAGACCACTTCAGGCCATCATTCAAGGACCCCGAGTCTCAAAACCTAATCTTTCCTGCTATCCAATGTGAGTATGTCCTTTCATCTCTGTAGATTCTCATTGTTTCACTGAGGTCATTAGACCCTTGAACTGAAACTGAGGTAAGTAAAGAGGTCATTCATTATGTTATAATAAAACCAACAGAGCAAACTCCTGAGTGCGAATACAAGGGCTCCGGCTCCAGGTCTCTGGCTTCCTTCTTTCTTTGTGGTGGCTTCATGGTCCAGCTGGTAGCAAGACTGTTCTAGGATCTCCAATCCTTGTATCTAGATAGGACCACTTCCAGAGGAGGAAGAGAGAGCACCACTTCCCATGTTCTCTTCCACAGAAGTGAGGAAAACATCTCTAGACCCCAAACAGCAGACTGTCCCTCATGTCTCATTGCTCAGGACAATCTACACAAGGGAAATACGATTATTATTAGTGGCTCAGACTAATTACTGAGGTGGAATGGATATTAGGGTTAACTGTCAGGACCACTATACTCATTTTTCTACATTGGTTCATACTACATTCCTGTCTAGGGTATTTTCCCTTCTCCATTTCTTTCTTTCACGGAAAACTTAGTTAAGTTTTTCCAACCTCATTGCTCACCCTTCTTCCACCCCTCCCTCCCTCCTTCCATCCATCCAATATGTTTGAAATGTCAAAAATGATGAGCCAAGGGCGCCTGGGTGGCTAAGTCAGTTAAGTGACTGACTCTTAATTTTGGCTCAGGTCATGATCTCACAGTTCATGGGTTCGAGTGCTGCATGCACTCAGCGTAGAGCCTGATTGGAATTCTCTCTCTCCCTCTCTCTGCCCCTCCCCCACTCAAGCTCTCTTTCTCTCTCTTTTAAAATAAATAAATAAACAAAAAATAAATTAAAAAAGAATGAGCCAAACACTACTACAGACCTGAATCTACAATGGCAAGGTAGACAGACACAGTCTCTGTCCTCATAGAGCTTATGTTCTGGCATGATGCCAGACTAATGTCACAAAAGCAGACCAAGTAAGAGTAGTACTTGCAGGCTATAATAAGAGTTGTAAATTATAAAGGCAACCAACAGCGGGAGAGGGAGCTATTTTAGCTATGTGGTTGTAAAGAAAAGCTTCACTTTATAGTGATATTTAAGCTAAGAACTATAGAATAAGAAGGAGCCATGTAAGAAATGGGAGAGAATCAGGGGTGCCTGGGTGGCTCAGTCGGTTGAGTGTCTGGCTTCTGCTCAGGTCACAATCTCACGGTTCATGAGTTCGAGCCCCACATCGGGCTCTGTGCTGACAGCTCAGAGCCTGGAGCCTGCTTCTGATTCTGTGTCTCCCTCTTTCTCAGCCCTTCCCCCCTGAAAAATGAATACATGTTAACAAAAAAAAAAAAAAAGAAAAGAAATGGGAGGGAATCAGAGTGTGCAAAGTCCCCATGATGGGAAAGAAGCAGCTTTGAGAACCTGAAAGAGGGCCTCAAGTTGAGTAAGGAGTGTGGGAGGATGAGGGCTCGGAGGCTGAGTCATACAGGGTCTTCAAAGGCACGGTAGGAAGCTCACAGTTCAATTTTATTTCAAGCATTATGCAAAGTCAACAGAGACATAATATCATTTATATTCTATTAAGAACAGTTAGGCTACTCTATAGATGCTGGACTGAGCATGGGTTGGGGTGGCAAGAATATAAGCAAGCAAAGCAGAATATTTTAAAGAGGAGAAGCTGATGATTTCATTTTGTAGGCACAATGGATAGATCTCAGGGGTAAACAGCTCAGAAGGATGAAGGAGAGGTAAAAATTGATTCCGAGTTCTGGCTGAGCTACTAGATGAGTGACATGCTATTGTTAGGAGTTGAAAAGAGACTGGGGGGAGGGGTGAGAAGGTTGCAAATAAGTTTGGAGAGTAAAATCAACTGCTCCCATTGAACATGTAAAATTTGAGATGTTTGTGAGACATCTACATGAAGTGTCAAATAGGTAGTTGAACAGGTGAGTGTAGAGTTCTGGGGAGAGAACAGAGTTGGAGATACACACATAATGCGCGCGCGCACACACACACACACACACACACACACACACACACACTCACAAGTCATTAGCATAAAGAAGTTATTATACTATGACAATCATATTATACAATTTGAAGAGGATATGCTTAGATGTAGCTTTTTTGGCGTTTAGCCTGTCTGGCATTCTCTGAGTTTCCTGGATCTACAGTTTGGTATCTGACATGAATTTGGGGAAATTCTCAGTCATTGTTGCTTCAAATACTTCTGTTCTTTTCTTTCTTGCTTGCTTTTCTCCTATATTATTTCCATTACATAAATGTTACACTATTTGTACCTATCCCACAGTTTCTGGATATTCTGTTTGTTTTTTTCAGTCTCTTTGCTTTTCCTTTTTGGAAGTTTTTATTGATATATCATCAAGCTCAGAGATTCTCTCCTCAGCCATGTCCAGTCTACTAACGAGCCCACTGAAAGCATTCTGTATTTCTGTTACAATGTTTTTGATCTCTAGTTAATTTCTTTTTGATTCCTTCCTAGAATTTCTATCTCTGCTTACCATGCCCACGTTTATGCATCCTATTTTAACCATTAGAACCCTCAGCATTCTAATCATAGTTTGTTTTAAATTCCCAGTCTGATAATTCCAACATTCCTGCCATATTGGAGTCTGGTTCTGTTGCTTGTTCTGTCCCTTCAACCTGTGTTTTTTGCCTTGTAGTATGCCCTATGATTTTAGCTGTGTGTGATGTACTGGGTAAA
Organism: Panthera leo; assembly: GCF_018350215.1. NCBI lineage: Eukaryota > Metazoa > Chordata > Mammalia > Carnivora > Felidae > Panthera > Panthera leo. The sequence goes on along the minus strand of NC_056687.1, from coordinate 139,470,369 downwards.
GGGAACTGTTTCTTCAATAAATGGCCTTTTAATAATGTGGTGGCAAGGTACAGAGATAGGGAAAGCATTCATTAGTTCTAAGATTAGATCTCAATCTTTTAGTGAGCCTTTGCCTCTGAACTGAAAACTCTGTGAGGGCTTCTCAGTTTTCCCTCCAACTTCGGTGGGACAGGATAGAGTGGGCTAGAGGTGGATATATGGATATTTCCATTCTCTAGGTCAGTGAGGCCCTGATTAGTCCCCAGTAGTTTAGGTTCTGGTGAAACAGTTTCTCTGGAGGGCAGCCTTTGTTATGAAGGACAGGATGTTCTGGAGCATTTCAGAATGGTTCTTTTCACCCACCCCTCCCAGAAGTAGAAGGGGTTCACTGTGAGAACCTAGTCAAACTATGGGAGGTAAAACCAGGAAAGTATAGAGACCCCCTAGACTGCCCCCACCCCTGGACTTTTTAACTCTCAGATGTATCTACTCTGAACCTCAAGAAATTCATGGGTTGTAGTTTAGGTTTTCCCACCCCAATACCGGTTCCCACAGAGATTTCTGCTTTAGTAAGCTGTGATTCCCTGTATTCACCTGCAATTCCAATTTTGAGGACAGTGGTTTGCCCTGTGACCTCACTCTTCTGACAGAGCTAAGGAGAGTTGTTGTTCTTTCAGTTTCGAACTTCAGCTTTTTCAGTTAGGACAAAGTGACAACTTATAAGCTCCTTACATACTGAACCAGAAGCTGGAGGTCTCTTCATTTTTTAAATTATAAATTTTAGAGACAGATGGGATTTTAGATATTATCTTGTTGAATCACCTCTTTATAAAGACAAAAAAGCATGGAGAGTAAAGGTAAATGACTTGTTCAAGTACCTAAGGCTGAGTACCTAGAGCTATTTAAAGTCATCAGAACCTGGTTAGACCCCAGTGTTCCCTACTTCCTGGCTGCAATTAAAAAGCAGTTCTGTTTTAAGAGCATTACAGTTACATTTAAAGGAAAAAAAGAATCCTTATTCATAGAGACATGTACTGAAATATTTATAAGGAAATGATGTGATGCCTTGGATTTGCTTTGAAATCTGAAGTGAGATGATGGTTGTTAGGAGTATAGTTAAAACATGAATGGCCATGTGTTGACAAATGTGATGGGAAAATAGGTTCATTGTAATAATCTACTTTGTATATGACTGAAAATTCCCATAGTCAAATGGTAAACACAGTTAAAAGTAGAAAAGAATGAAACAAATGTTTATTTTGACTCTAATTATCCATTCTTATCTCTAAAAGAATTGGTGTTATTATTAGAAGGCTTGTAAGTAAGCATGCATTGAAAGTTGATACCAACTCAAAAATTACTTGGTTTAGTACACCTGCCAAATCATGAAGGTAAAATAAACTGTACCATTTATAAATCAAATTGCTTTATTTATATAAAATTCACAGTCATACTTCTCTAAACTTCTCCATTATTTTTATTATCTTATAGCTATCAGAGTACTTTAGCCCCAGCTGAGATCAAACTGACACAATACCTAGCTACGAATCTTTTACACAATACATTAACTCAATTTGCTTTTTCATTCTCAAATGAAGTATTTTGCCTGCTGCAGAGGAATTTTCATTAACGGTACCATTTGTACAAGACATTAAAAGAAATGCTCATAAATCCAAGCAATAGGTTTGAAGTTTCTGTTTTACTCTTATAAACCAGAAAAAAAGGTCATCGAATTCAGTTATCAATTAAGGCAAACAGAGGAAAATCTAAGGTATTCAAGTCGATTAATATTTGTTCTCCAATAAGGAAGGCTACCTAATCCCCTATTAGAGGAGATATCTCAGTTGACTACTTCTTTAGTGACTGATTGTGGATAAATAAATTCAGTTAGGAAATCATTTGTACCTCAGTGTGATAACTGGAAGCCTTTGCTATCTTTCATTAATATTGTACGACAAACCATGTAGTCTGTGCTTTATTTCTTAGACATACCTGGTTGAATATAGAAAAGAAGCTCCTTAAAGAGTTATGTCTTATTTAATTTGGTATTTTCTACAGATCTTGGCACAGGAAGTAACTAGTGAATTAAATAAAATTATCGAATGGTATTTGTATTTCCACATTAGGGAAGAAAAGTTTGAAGGAAAATTCTTAAAATATTCGTTCACTCTCTGCACTCTCAAAATTCTAAGTATCACGTCACTATTCAAGAGGTCAACCACTAGACTCAGTAACTAAGTCCAGCAAAATGAGCCTTCCCAAGCATCACAGATTGAAGGACAGTGTAGGGATTCTGTCTTCAGTATTCCACTGCTAAGGCACGCATTCCACTGCTAAGGCACAAACAGGTAGCATAAGTCCTACGTACTACTGATCTGAAGATTCAAGAAGGAATGTGGGATTTATGACCATACTCTCATTGATAACATTTCATGAGTATCCTAATAAAAACTTCATACATTTTGCAAAACCATAGTTGCCCATATTGCAGTTTAAGGTATGTGTGTTAAGCACCTAGTACCTATTACAATAACTGGTTTAGAAATGAATAAGTATACTGGCCATGCAACAAGCACCATACATATTATAGCTTTAGTCTGTTACAGAGTAATTAAAAGCAGTTAGAAGTAAAAGAAAACCAAGAACTCTTATCTAGACTGGCAATATATTAACTGTCATCCTGATAAGAAAGAAACAATTGTTAACCATTAAAATGAGTTATGACAAAATAGAGATACACTCCCATATTAAATCTTGAGACAATGTTATGCATATTGAGTACAGAAAAATGAAATAACAGAGCTCTATTTTCATATCCTTACTATAAGATAAATAATAATGAAAGTGTGAGACAACTGCAGTGAAGGATTTATTTAAACAATTATCTTTAGTTTACTTCATAATGCATTGCTAACGTACTACACCTCCAAAATACCAGTAGCTATAAAACTGTTCTATGTGCAAGAGAAAAAAAAAAACAGTTAACAACTTCAGAGACTCTAAAGCTTTGACTTTGAATGTTGTGATTCTTTAACACAGTAGGGACCTTTTAAACAAGAACTGCAAACCGAAGAATCTTCAATGTATATTCTAAGTAGACAACAAAGAAAAAAAACCAGTCTTTAAGAATGTACTGACTTGACCAGTATGGGAGGGTGTTCACTCACTTCTGAACATAAGGGCCAACATTTGCAAAGAAGCTAAATAGGATCTAGAACTTGGTGATTCAAGTCTCGGGATAGGAGGGGCACCTGGGTGGCTCAGTAGGTTGAGCATGTGACTTCTGCTCAGGCCATGATCTTGCGGTTCTTAAGTTCGGGCACCGGACTGGGCTCTGTGCTGTCAACGTGGAGCCCACTTTGGATCTTCTGTTCCCCCTGGCTTTCCCCTCATACTCTCTTTCTCACTCTCAAAAATAAATGAACACTAAAACAATGGGGCATCTGGGTGGCTCAGTCAGTTAACTGTCCAACTTCGGCTCAGGTCACGATCTCACTGTGAGTGAGTTCGAGCCCCACATCGGGTTCTGTGCTGACAGCTCAGAGCCTGGAGCCTGCTTCAGATTCTGTGTCTCCCTCTCTCTCTGTTCCCTCACACCCCGACTCACACTCTGTATCTCTAGCTCTCAAAAATAAATAAATATTAAAAAATAAAATAAAATGGCCAGGTTATCCACTGTCCCTTCTTTTTCACTGTGTCTTTTGTCAATGTGCTCTTAAGTACCTAAGAAAATTCTCTCTTTAAAAAGTAATCTCTTAAAGAACGTAATATTCTAGTGTGATCTGATCAACATCAATTACCAACTTAACTCCCTTGATTTGGAATATATACATGTATACATATATATACATGTATGTATACATGTATATATAATTTTTAAAATTATTCATTTAACTCATTCAGCATCACATAACATCTAGTTGGTTATTTTGGACACCACCATTAAACTTTTGACTCATTGACCAACAAATCTCCTGCTATCATGATACCACTTGTCTCTCATTCAGTAACTGTGCCACTATTTGGAAAAGCCAAACTTGGTATCTTCCATTTGTTCCTGTTAAGATCATCCTCTGGATCAGCATAAGAGCATCTCCTAAGCCAGGTAATGCTAGATTCTAAGAGATATCTAACTATGTAAGTATCTGTATCTACCACAAACACACAAAGTATTTTCTGTTGAATTTGTTTAAATGATCTGAGAATGTGTAAGTACAGATTCTCAGATCATTTAGCTGACTTTCAAGGTAACAGAGAAACACATTAACAATCCTCATGAGGTGCTTAAACACTACTAGTTCACACAATATAAGGTAAGTCATGCCCCTTTGGAAGAGTTTTCGCTTTCACAAAAGTTATCCTTAATACTAAAACTCAAATCTTGCTTCCTGTAACTTTCGCTCTTACTCATTTGAAAGCAAAAAGAATCAGCATGCTACCTCTTCTACATAATCCACACACCCTCCTTTTTATATGTCAAAAAACAGTTATCTTCCTCAAGTTTACTGAGTTTCTGACTAGGCAACATCTAGTATGGGATTTTGTGTGCCAAATCACAAAGACAGAAAAGTGTAATGTAAATGTAAAGACTACTCTTTTCCTGCAGAGAAAAGGAAGACTCTTGCGGAGAAGATTTCATAGAAGAAATGGATTTACACTAAACTTTAAGTATACATATCAATAGATCTATCATGATTCAATACTTAGTGAAAATTCTTGCCTCTGGTACAGATGATGAAAATACTGTGAATGCATGTCTTGGAAGTTACAACTATGAACATCGTTTGTCCCTATAATACAGATAAAAGGAATAGTCACTGACAGATTATGCGGCATTGTTAATTAGAAGTGCCTATCTTCTGCATTATTCTCTAGTAACCCAATTACTTTAGGTTTCATATCCAACAGTAAAGAGCCTCATTTAGACTTTAAATTGCATATACACCTTAAGAATACAATGTGACTGACGAGAGGATTGTCAATTAAAATTATTTTTCCAAATCACAAAATCACAGAAATTAAATTTAGAATTTAAATATCTAAAAATAGAAAAATGGTTAAATAAATTACAATACAGTCATACAGTAAAATAATATGAAGTCATTAAAAATGATATATTTGAAGATTCTTTAATGGTAGAGGAAGTGCTCAGTGAAAAAAGTAAAATACAAAATTGATTTCATCCAATTTCTATAAAAATTACATACACACACACAAAGAATAGAAACCTGAAAAGAGGGGTGCTTGGGTGGCTCAGTCTAGTTTAGCATCTGACTCTTGATTTTGGCTCAGGTCATGATCTCAGAGTCATGAGATTGAGCCCTATGTCAGGCTCTGTGCTGACATCATGAGGCTGCTTGGAACTCTCTCTGCCCCTTCTGGACACGGGTTCTCTCTCTCTCTCTCTCTCTCTCTCTCTCTCTCTCTCTCAAATTAAAAAAAAAAAAGGAACCCTTAAAGATATCAATGTGCTGATATCAATCATCCCTGGATGACAAGATGACAGATGGTTTTCATCATCTTTTTGCACTTTTTTATGTCCAAATTCTCCATAAGACTGATTTTCTTTCACAATTAAAAAAACTATTTTTATTTAGAATGTCACCAGCATTCCGGTTATGGAGTTGAACTTCATTAATAAGTAAATATCAAATTAATAGATGGTAAAAAAAATAAATAGACATAGATTGTAGGCTCAATGAGCTTCTATTTAGCCCAAAATTGAAACTAACATAAATAATGACGATTCAGGTTAGAAAATCATTCATAAGTTCTATAGTAAATGAGGGCCACTTGTTCTAATGCCTCATCAAGTACTCCCTCTTTTAAGCATCTGCCTCCTTCTAAATGCCTAAAATGTACTTTGTTCACTTGTTCTTCCGTTTGCATACCAAGACCTAGCAGTCTACCAGTAGGTAGGCATTTTGTCAGCATCCATGCAAATCTGACTGCTGGTTTTGAAACTTCGTATTTGAGGAATGAGTCAGAAGACCTCAGGATTCTGCAGCCCTGAGCAAGAGGCAGGTGGATGGAGGTAGAGGGAGGGTTTTCCCATTGCATGTGGGTACCATGCAATTCAAACCAGCTGAGCAGGTGCCTTGAGAGAAGAAAGTATCAGTGAGACCAATGATTTATTCATTCATTTAACAAATATTTATTCAGTGCCTAATATGTGTCAGAGGCCATACCAGGCACAAAGGTCGCCATGTTAACGAAACAGGACATGTCTCTGCTACCACAGAGCTCAGAGTCCAGTCCGTGTTTCTCTCTCAAGACTGCACAGCGAGCAAGTGGGAATAATCTCTGCAAAGCCACTCACCACAAAACAAAATAGAAATTCCCAAACAACACCCACAACTTCCCAGGTGATTCTGATGACATACTTCCCTATGTTATTTCAAGTCCTGAGTGGATTCCACACTAGGCATCGCCATGGTGGACCTAAGGGAGGTCTGGTAAGAGAAAGTGTGTTACATATTAACAACCCATCGCTTGAGAGACAGAACAACAAAAAGAGCACATTCAGAGGGTGAAGGAGTGTTAACTCTTTTCTACATTTGAAGCATCTGCATAGCCAGAGACAGTAAAACTCAAGGGTTATGACTAGCACATTTGAAAAGAAACATTTGGGAAAGAAAGTCAGGAAGTCCAGAACAGGTGCTAAGGTCTTTAATCTAGCATCCCTACTGCCAAGGGAATTTTAACCATATTAAAGTATCATTTGCAAAGTAACAGCATGACTTAAATACTGTTAAATCTGGCACTTAGAGTGCATTCCTGCTGTAATCAACACATCACATCTTCTCCTTCTACTGTTCTGACGATTCAAGGAGTCTATCTATATGCTAACATGAAAGATCTATCATAACAGTGATTTTTTTAAGACCTTCAGAAAATAGTCTGTTATTGATAGAATGCCTATCTGGATCTGCTTTTCAACAAACAGTATTATTCAGTTACTGTATTTCAGTTACTTTTTCTTTATTAGTTACTATCTTAGCTAACAATTCTGTATAAGAGTAATGTAATTTCAGAAACATGAGAAAGGTTTAGATTTTTATTTACTAAAATTATCCTCAAGAAATCAGTAAACTCTATTCCATTATAAATCTAGAATTGGCCAAATGTATAATTGTACCTCATCTGTTATTTACTTTAAAATACTACCTGCTGATTTCAGATTTTTTTTTGTCATTGACTCACAGGAAGAGATGTATTTCACATTATTACCCAGGAATGGACAGACACACACACACACACACACACACACACACACACACACACACACACACACACACGTGTATCTGTATATAACTGAAAGTAAAGGTTCACAAAACAATACTTATTACATGCAATGTATTCCTATCTCATCTCATCCTAAACTATAATAAACTAAAGACGTTGGCCCCACTGATTTTTCACAAAGCGCTGATTTGAAACTTGAAAAAAATGTCAGTACAGACCACATGATGTATCTCTGTCTGCAAGTTAGCGTTTGAAGAACCTAATCGGGAATTGCGTTTCAGAGAGTGCTTGGTTAGCTTATTAAAGACCTTATTTGGGATTTTAACTCCAAAGGGAGCTGGATCCAATGTCTTTTCTTGCATCCATTATCTTTACCTGCATCTCCAATGGTGGATTCATCCTTAAGCATAAAAGATGTTGGTAATAAATTTTATTGGGGAAACAGGATTCAAAATATGGGACTAGTCAGAAATAACATACAAGCTCCTCCATCCTTGCATGAATGGAGTAGGATTCTCTAACAAGTCCAGCGGCCTAACACCTTTTGAGTTGTATCCAAGGTCAGGAAAGTCTTCAGCTCTTGTTTCTGCACCAAACACCCTCCCCCAATTAGAAGACTCTGATGCCTAGGGGCACCTGGGGGCTCAGTTGGTTAAGTGTCCAACTTTATCTCAGGCCATCAACTTGTGGTTGGTGAGTTCGAGCCCTGCACAGGGCTCTGTGCTGACAGCTCGGAGCCTGGAGCCTGCTTTGGATTCTGGGTCTCCCTCTCTTTGCCCCTCCCCAACTCATGCTCTTTTCTCTCTCTGTCTTTCTCTCTCTCAAAAATAAGTAAACGTTAAAAAAAAGAAGATTCTGATGCCTAATCAGACTAAAAAGTGAGCTGATTCCACTATTAAAGTATTATTTTCTTGCTTTAGCGCTTGCTCAAATATGTTTCAAAGAACAAAATGGGAAATTCACTTGCCTATTAAATAGGGTTCTATGATTATTTTTGTATCTGCTTGCTAATAAAGATGTGTAGATGGGGCAAAATTTGGTTTGAGATTTCAGTTCACCTGAAGCAAGGCTATGACCAAAAGAACCTGAAAAAATGTGAATAACCAAAGTAACTTGGATAAATCTGCAACAGACAGGTCTGTTCTACTTTATTTGTTGCCAATATGATTCTCATGTAATAAAAAAAAATCAGTATTATTTTACCAAACACCTAATTTCTTTTAAACATGTTTTAAATTATAGAAAGAAATCTTTAGCAAATAATTTTTTTGGATCCTGAAATAACTACTATCTCGGTTTCTCTTCAATGAATGATCCTACTATATTCTAATCCAACTGTATACAAATTTTGTTTTTTCAAACTAGAGGTCAGATGCTGTAGCAAACTAAAATACAGCATAGAGAAATGGAAAACAGAGGATGGAAAAAATAGCCTATATTTAAAGTGTTAAGGAAAGCTTAATTCTATCAAGGGGAAAAAAAACCCCGAACTAATTTCAATGGGAATGTAATAAGTTTGAGACCTAAACAGCTCCCGATTTGTCAAGTCAGAGTTTGATACTTGTTTTTATAACATGAAACAGATGCATCTTTTATAACATTAAAATTTGGATTATTAAAATGAGGTATTACTTTAAAAAAATCTGTTTCACCTCAGTAATTAAACAGAATGTACACTTCTCATTACTTTTTGCTTATCACTCTTGTTGTTTTCAAACTTTTTTGGAGGGGATACCAGAAGTTCTTACACAAAGGACTAAACGCCAGGATTGAGTTCCTAAAGTTTAAATCCGTTTGGCTGCAAACAGTTCATTCACTGTGGCATTCTTAAAGCATCTAGTGATTCCTAGCACTCTAGGCTAGGTTTGAATACTGTTGCCATTACTTATATGTGTGTAAAATTTAAAAAACAGTAATATGCACACAGCCATATGTAATAACAGTGCTATTAAAATACACTTTCTAGTTGTACCACACACAGATGTTAAAGGGAAGTAATGGATACTATGAAAAGAATATTTCAGCAGTATTACTCAAAGTGTGGTTTTCAGACTCAATACTAAATTGGATTCTCTAAGTTAGGAACTGGAAATTAACACATTGAACAAGAAATCTAAGAAGTTAATGAGTTAGTCAAGTTTGAGAAACACTAAGTTAGAAGTCTGTGGAAAACCCACCCATTCAAAACCTGAATTTTACACTATTTCACAAAACTACTTGCAAGAAAAAAATGCAATGTGTTGTTCAATTCAATTCAACAGGTACTTGAAGGGGTGCCTGGGTGGCTCAGTTGGTTAAGGGTCATGACTTCAGCTCAGGTCATGATCACACGGTTCGTGACTTCAAGCCCTGTGTTATGCTCTGTGCTGACAACTCAGAGACTGGAGCCTGATTTGGATTCTATGTCTCCCTCTCTCTCTGCCCCTCCCCTGCTCATTCTCTCCCACCCTCCCTCCCTCCCTCTCTCTCTCTCTCTCTCTCTCAAAAACAAACATTAAAAAGAACAGGTGTTGGAAATTTAAGTAGGTACAAGCAAATCCCTAATAAAATAGTTAAGTACAAGGTATGGTATGATTAAGTACTAAAAACTATGAAATATACCATCATTTCTAAAGAAGTAGTTAAGAAGGAGATAACCAGTGAGGAGAAGCTGGTAAAAAGTTTGGTTTTGTAAAGAAGGTAATACTGGACATGATTAGAGGAAATTAGGTGTTTCAGAAAGGCTGAGTTAGTGGCAACATTTTAAGATTAGCTGACAAGATCAATTAAAAGCTATTAGCAATCATCTGAATGTGAAGTACAAGGTGCCTAAAGGAGGCTGGTGGCAATGAGGATGGGAAAAAGGAGGTGACTGGATATAAACTGTGAAAAAAGAATTCATAGGACTTTGTGTCTGTCTGACTTAATGAAGAAATGAGATATTCCCAAGAGGTAAATTCTGGTGAGAGACTTGGAGTGGACATACCCAAAGATAAAGATCTGAGTAAAAAAGGACATTGCGTAAGTTGTAAAAAAGCCCATCCATCATCACAGAGAACACATGCAAGAAGAGCAAAACGCCAAGGGCTGAGCTTTGGTAATACCCAATTAGGGAACTGAAAAGTAACCAGACCAAGAGTCAAAAAGGAAGTGGCTGGACAGGAAGAACAAAGAAAGAAATGCATCATGGAAGCCAAGGAAAGAAAGTTCTTAAAAAGAATGAGTCTTCCATTGTGCAAATGTCCAGAAAGATCAAGGAGAGCAAGAGATTTGAAAGTGTTACTCTAAGCCTGCAGGTGACCAGAAGTCAGCAGAATTACACAACGGTTTTTTTTTGTCAAAACATATTAAAAGCCAGAAGGAGGAAAAGGGTTTGAGATGCTGAAGCAGGTGACTGATGTCATCTCAGGTTTTCAAATTTGCTTAAAGCCTATTTAAATCAGTTGGCAATAGAACTCACAGGAAACTATACCTGGCTCCCCCCCTCTATTAACCACTTGGAAATCTGCTATCACAATGATGTGCTTCTTTTATCTAATTACTTGGTAAATGGTTTTCCCCTAACACAGGGCAAATTAAAGTGGCGAGAAAGTACACATATTCAGTATACCCCCCATCCTCTCCCCCATCTCTTCCTATGTGTGTACTGGCACCAGATGTCACACTTCTGTTTCCTCAGGTGCTGCACGTGTGCTGCTTCAAAACCCTCATCTCTTGGAGTGGATTTAGCCGAGGGACTAATCCACCAAAACAAAACAATAACAAACAAAAAGAACCCCTCAAACCCCCAAAGTCAGTGATTTGACCTATCACCCCTCATTAACCTTTCATAAAAGACCAGAGGAAGAAAATGCTTAACCTAAAGAATATACTTGTAAAGCTTCCATCTCAAGTCCGATAGGATGGACAGCAAGGGAGTGAGAAGAGTTTGGAGGGCAGGCAAACTCCCAGGATCCCTGAAATCAGACTTGGTGAGGGGCTTCTTATTTCACGCATTCATAAGGGCAACCTTGACTTGAAACAAATTTTTACCCTCTGGAAAATTCAGGATTATACAGCAAAACTAGAAATTTTAAGTTAGCAGGATGGCTTACCAGGTATCCCACACCTAAAATATTCTTCTTTAAATATCACTAAAATAAATTTCCATGGAAATGGAAAACCTTTCTTAAATTCAATTCTTACCTACTAGAGTAGACAGAACCTGGTGCTATTTTAACATGGCTTCCTTTTCTTGACACAGAAGTCTAATAACAATAACAGCAACAATAGTAATAAATGTCCATACATGAAACTTTATTTAAAAAAATTCTTTTTCTAATGTTTTATTTATTTTTGAGAGAAAGAGAGACAGTGTGAGCAGGGGAGAGGCAGGGAGAGAGAGGGAGAGCCAGAATCCAAAGCAGGCTCCAGGCTCCGAGCCATCAGCACAGAGCCCGATGTGGGGCTCGAACTCACAAACTGTGAGATCATGACCTGAGCCAAAGTTGGATGCTTAACCGATTGAGCCACCCAGGCACCCCCATAAAGGAAACTTCAGAAAATACAAGTAAGAGGAAGGGGAGGAAAGCTGCCCCTCTTAGAAGTAACTACTATTGTTACTTCAGTGTATTACCTTATGAAATTATTTCTTTGTTTTAATCAAATACAGATATGTAACTGCCTCTCTCCCTGCACTTAACATATTAGGCAAGTATTTCCATGTTCATATATATGTACCAACATTTTAATGATAACCTATTCATTTTGTTGAATAGACATAGGTAACTTACCTCACTAAGCTCTCACAGCTGGAAATTTCAGCTACTATTACACAAAATGCTACATGACTAGCCATGGACAAACATCTTTGAGTACCTGTCCCATTACTTCCTTTGTAATTTCAGAGATACAGGATACATACTGCTTAACTGCCAGCGAGAATGCCTGTACCAATCCACAGTTTCACCATCAGTGTACCGTGCTGCCTATATACCCACATCCTTGACAAGCTGGGTTTTATCTTTTTAATCCTTGCCAACCTGACTTGCAAGTATTTGGGTTCTCCTGTTCTACTGTTTGCTTTGGTAAAATAAACCTATTTCAGGTTTGAATACAAATGAAACAAAATTTTCAGTATAACAGTAGCAGAGGCTAATTGTTTTCCTTTCAGGACTGAATGCCAAATTCCCACAGGTCTATTTAAAATGCACATACACACACACACATACACACACACACAATAACCACAATTTGTAAAAACAAATACCTTTAGTGATCTAAAGTATACTTAGATGTAGGTATTTTTTAGTGGCTAATACAAATTTCTTGAGCTATTAATACTGATTCATTGAACCCATAACTTTCTTTTGCTAAACATGATAAAAAGAAATATACATTATGAAATTTAACTTGGAAAATACATAACAACATCTAACTAATAATTTAGAAATTGAGGATGAGGTTATACTCGAGCACCTTCCTTGAGAGTTAATATGCTCATTCCCTCCCTTCCCCACATTTTCCAACGTTCCCATGGTCTCCACTTCAGAGAAATGGTCTACTATCTGTTTCTGAAAGCTCAAAAGAGGGAAGGGAAGGAATTCACATTTTTTACCACTCTGTGTGAGGTGCTTTATGAGTGTATATTGATTGGTTCATACAGACAGATTAAAGATATTTTCACTCACTGGAAATAGGGTCAGGTAAAATGAATGTCTCCAGCCAGTGGGATCTCCCCTGAAAACCAAAAGCAACAGACCAGTATGGTTTTCTCCAAGGTTCATTACAAAATTCAAAAAAGCAGGTCTCAGATTTAAAAGCTTCTTTCATACTGTAACAATTTCACTAAAATGGAATTTCACAAGCTGAGCTGTACACTGGGGTAAAGCACCATTTGGGTCCTGTTTATTCTCTTTCAAAACACGGATAAATGGGATGAGGCACATGTTAGAAGAATTCCTAACAAAGGGAGGCAGTGGGTTACAAAGGATTATACTCTCAAACATAAAAAAGGAAAAAAGGGAAAAACCAAGTTACAAAATATATGGTAATAACAGGTTATATACATGTACATGCATGCACCCATACCGCTTTCTTGAATGCTTAGCTGCTAGTTACCTAATGGAAGGACTACTCATCCAAGTTGCCAGGTATGTACTGAATGCTGACGTGTACCAGGCACTATGCGATACCAGCTGGAGAAAATCAGACCTTAGAGAGCATACAGTGTATTAAAGGATACAGAGAAATACACAAACAATTACTCTCTAGTGGTATGCACAGAATCTGTGGGAACAGAAGGTAAGGGAAGTTTACTTCAAGAAGTATCCAGGCTAACTAACACCTAAAGACTGAATAGGCCAAAGGGAAGAGTTGGGGGAAAGGTGCTTCCAGGCAGAGGTAACGGGAGTCTTTTGCACCAAAAGGTGAAGAAGGAGCATTAGAAGTTGAGGGAAATCAAGTAGTTTAGACTGACCGAGTCTTTGGCAGAGCAAGACAGAGGGAAGTACCAAATGATTAATACTGGATTGATCTTAATGACTAGAATTGTCATTTGAAATCTGATACTTTCAATTTCTTCCTTGAAAGTTTATAGTTAAAATATCATTATGAAAAGGTCAAAGGAATATTAGCTATACTGTTATAGAAATCAATATGATATAAATTTCATATTAATCGCCTGAAACATTTACCATTTGTTTCTGTTAGAGAGCTGAAGAAAATGTTTACCTAATTAACGTTAACCACATGATTTGTTGACGTTTAAATTAACTTTTCAAAAAGCATCTTGGTTCCCTTTCTATAATGCAACAGTTTCTCTAGTTTGTCAGTTTTTCCTTAAAATTTCCATCACATTGGCTAAGAGCCAACCTGATAAAAAGTAATGATATTCAAGCTTTGGCTGCCTCAGAATTACCTGGAAGGCTTGTTAAAACACAGGTTTCTGAGATCCCAGCCCAGAGTTTCTGATTCTTTAAGAATAGGGTGGGATCAGAGGATCTGTATTTCTAACAAGTTCCCAGATGATGTGATGTTGGGGTCCTGAGACCACATCTTGAGAACCAGTGCATTACATTATCATGTTGTAAGTGTACTCAAATAAAAGTAGGAGGAAAGAGGAGTTGTCTCTGAACTCTTTTACCTATGGTAGCAAAAGTCAGGTGTCCAAATTTAACTTACTGAGTTACCGTTTCCAAATATCTTGAGAAATTGACATTTCTATCTTTTTGTTTGAATTTACTATTCTAAGAACCAGTAGGAATGCTGCTAACACCCTACCTCTAACTTCATAAAGCGTGGTTAAAGAGTTTAAGCTTTTCAAAAATGTCTAGTAAGAAACATTAGCCAAGAGCACTGCACCTTTGAAAACTCTTTGAAACCCACCTGCTCTTGCTGCTGCCACTACTACTAAATGTAACCCACATGCTTCCAAAATGATCTACAGTAAAAATAAGTTCCCTCACAAGCCAAAAGGATTTTTAACATGAACAACAATTTCTTTAAAAACACAAGCAAATAAGGGCGCCTGAATGGCTCAGTCAGTTGAGCGTCCAACTTTGGCCCAGGTCATGATTTCGCGGTCCGTGGGTTTGAGCCCTGTGACAGGCTCTATGCTGACAGCTCAGCGCATGGAGCCTGCTTCAGTTTCTGTGTCTATCTCTCTCTCTGCCCCGCTCCCGCTTATGCTCTGTCTGTGCCTCTCTCAAAAATAAATAAACATTAAAAATAAATAAATAAAAACAAATACAAACAGCAAATACATTTTAAAAAAGCGAAAATGAAAATTTTAAACAACTATAATGCATTTTATCAACGAAGACCAACATTTACATACATTTATCCTACTTAATTAAATATGTGACTATAATACTTACTAATTAATTCTGCATTATCTCCAGGAGGCTTGCCACTTCTTTGAACACAAGATGGCTACATATGGGATCCATACTGTCATCTACATGTGTTGTTTGTACAACAATTTTAACTATCACAGCAGCTAATTTATGATCAGTTAGATAATTACCTTTACTCCTCTCTACGCATATGTAGACACACTGCAGGCAGGTAAGTGTGACTTCACTTTTATTCCAATTAGTATTATTAATTTTAATAATGCATCATTAACAAAGAGGTACTGTTTTCATCAACAGATAAAACACTCACTGTTTCCTTAGAAGGTAGCATGCACCGCACTAAGTACTTCATCTTCACACTCTCTCGGTCTTCTAGTTGAAGGAGAGGAGCCACAAAAAACTCAAGTGACTTGCCTAATGTGATACAGCTATTATGTAGACAGCTAGGACATTTATATCATACTTTTGAGACAGTATTACAGAAGAAACTATTGAAGTACTTCTGACTTCTAATACTGAAAACTTTTCAAGTTTAACTGAGCAAGTATAAATTTGACCTCAATCTCCTTTTCCTTCCGACTCTTCCTGGAAGATCTTCAACAACCAACAGGCACATTGGTGAGGCCCAGAATTATCCTGAAGTCTCCAAGTGGAACTTCACTTTCCTCATCATTAGGCAAGAGCCAAATGGCCAACAGTAAGGAAAGGCTTGCCTCTCTCTCCGAGGTCTAGAAACCTGGAATAAAGACTAGCAGATTGGAGGGGTATCTAGAATAGAGGCTTCTGGACACCCACAGGATCCAGTCCTCCCAACCCCAGGCAGTCTGCCCTCCCTCATGAGCCAAACTGCTTCTGGACTTTGTTGACTCTTGTGTGTAGTTTAGAAGCAGAGAAAGCTCTTCCCAGGGCCTCAGCTGAGAGGAACAGTTTGCTACCTGAATCTTGGATTTCCCTAGACTTAAAACAGACTTATTTACCCTTTCCTATGTTTTGCTCTATGATCTGAAGTATTTGCACTTGATCATTCGGTGCACATTATTCTACAGTAATCACCTCTCTGTAATTTGTTTATTTATATATTTTTTAAATTTAGAAATGTATACTAGTTCCAGGGGAGAAAAAGGGCGAAGAAGGGGAAAAAGAGGGAAAGGATAAAAAAAGGAATGGTTTTTGTTCATTCTTGGTTTTTCCTCAAAAAGTTTCATTCCTTTTTTGGTCAAAACCCTTCCATTTGCTAGATATATATACATCTATCACTAACATTACATTAGACTTAACTGCTTGTTACTTGTGTGTACCCCACACTAGATATGAATGTCTTGAAAGCAGGGGGCATTTGATATTTTCTGCTCTTATGTTATCTACACATATTTCCACTTGGTACAGTGAACAGGATTCACATTATTTCTGTAATACTTCCGCTTTTATACTGCACTTTTAAGTGCAGATAATACATATTCTAACTTACTTCACAGAGTAAAATTAGTAGAAAATAAAAACTGAAGTACTACACACTTCATAAGTTAATAGTAGTTTTCAACCCTAGTCCTCACAATAAAGTTTATTAGAACATTCATAATAATACATGCCTCATTAATTTTACGAGTGTGCTGAACAATAGGGTTGACACCTAGTTACCTCCCACCCTTTTTTTACTCTTGACATGTATCTTGAGATATATGTATCAAGTATGTAAGCAATGAAAAATAAAGAAAAGGAAAAATCAAGAAATAATATCTTATGTAGAAAAAAGGAAACACTTGTGCCCTGCTGATGGGAATGTAAATTGGTGCAACCATTGTGGAAAGCAGTATGGAGATGACTAAAAAAAAAAAAAGAAGAAGAAACATATGATCCAGTAATTCCACTGCTGGGTATTTACCCAAAGAAAATGAAAACACTATTTCGAAAAGGTATATGCACCATGTTTATTGCACACTATTTACAATAGCCAAAATACAGAAGCAACCCAATTGTCCATCGATAGATGAATAAAGATGTGATAGACACACACACACACACACACACACACACACACACACACACACACACAATATGGGATATTATTCAGCCATAAAAAAGAATGAGATCCTGCCATCTGTAACAATATGGATAGACCTAGAGGGTATTATGCTAAGTGGAAGAAGTTAGGCACCAAAAGACAAGTTATCATATGATTTCATTTATATGTGGTCTCTAAAAACAGAACAAGATGAAAAACCAAAATAGACTTATAAATATAAAGAATAAATTGGTGGTTGCCAAGGAGAAGGTATGTGTGTATGTGTGTGGGGGGCAGCAAATAGATAAAGGGGGTTAAAAGATAAAAACTTTCAGTTATAAAGTCAGTAAGTCATGGAGATGAAAAGTACATCACAGACAATACAGTCAAGAATACTGCAATAACTTATGGTGACAGATGGTGACGACACACGGCGAGCAATAAGTAATACATAGAACTGTCAAATCAATAAGCTGTATATTTGAAACTAATATAATGTTGTATGCCAATTATTATTCAATTTTTAAAAAGTAAGAAAAAAGAAACCATATGCTAAAGGTTAAAACTGTTGTTCAGGGGCACCTGGGTAGCTCAGTTCATTAAGTGTCTGACTTCGGCTCAGGTCATGATCCCATGGTTCATAGGTTTGAGCCCTGCATCAGGCTCTGCGCTGATGGTGCAGCACAGAGCCTGGTTAGGATTCTCTCTCTCACCCTCCCCACCTCAAAATAAATAACTTAAAAAGAAAAACCTGTTGTGGGACACCTGAGTGACTCAGTTGGTTAAGTGTATATTCCCTTTGCTTGGTTGAGAACAGTCACTTTCAAATTGGATCCTTACCTGATGACTTAGTTCCTAATACAGATTAAGCATCCACTGGCAGTAGTCACTATGAGGCATAATTAGGTCATACTACAATGAAACGTTTATAGCATACATATGTGTGCACACATATATATATATATAAACATATATATATACATGTTATATATATAAACATATATATAACACATATAAACACATATATATAAACATATATATATATATAAATCATATATATATAAACATATATACTTGCATCATTAATAAGGACACCAGAACCTACCGATTATGGCAATGATTATTTTACACACAACTATATATACCTTCTACTCTTTGGCTTAGCAAACATGTTAGAAATTTGTCTACTTGGGGGCACTTGGGTGGCTCAGTCAGTTAAGAGTCTGACTTCGGCTCAGGTCATGATCTTGTAGTTGCTGAGTTTGAGCCCCTCGTCAGGCTCTGTTCTGACATCTCAGAGCCTGGAGCCTGCTTCAGATTCTGGGTCTCCCTCACTCTCTGCCCCTTCCCTGCTCATACTCTGTCTCTCTCTCTCTCACTGTGAAAAATAAATAAAATAAAATAAAATAAAATAAATAAAATAAATAAAATAAAATAAAATAAATAAAAAAAATAAAATAAAATAAAACCCTGCATAGATTGGTTCACCAAAAGTATTTTAACCAAACATTCTAAATAAAGTGGAATTAATCTCTCACTTTATACAAGTTTCCAGTGTGTGTTAGAGAATGATACCCACTTTTAAATTATGCAATTAATAATTTTATAATAAAACCAAGAAGAAATAAAACCATAACTCTCAATCTATACTGAAAACCAATCCTTCTGCTTACCCCTGACCATGGCCTCTGTGTCCTGGGTTAAAGTGTCTCCCTCAAAAAGATATGTTCAAGTTCTAACCCCCAAATTTGTATTTTTTTTAATATATGAAATTTATTGTCAAATTGGTTTCCATACAACACCCAGTGCTCATCCCAAAAGGTGCCCTCCTCAATACCCATCACCCACCCTCCCTTCCCTCCTACCCCCCATCAGCCCTCAGTTTGTTCTCAGTTTTTAAGAGTCTCTTATGCTTTGGTTCTCTCCCACTCTAACTTTTTTTTTTCTTCCTTCCCCTCCCCCATGAGATCCTGTTAAGTTTCTCAGGATCCACATAAGAGTGAAACCATATGGTATCTGTCTTTCTCTGTATGGCTTATTTCACTTAGCATAACACTCTCCAGTTCCATCCATGTTGCTACAAAGGGCCATATTTCATTCTTTCTCATTGCCACGTAGTACTCCATTGTGTATATAAACCACAACTTCTTTATCCATTCATCAGTTGAGGGACATTCAGGCTCTTTCCATCATTTGGCTATTGTTGAGAGTGACTAACCCCCAAATTTGTGAATGTGATCTTGTTTTAAAATAGGGTCTTTGCAGATGTAATTAAGTTGATGTCATATTAGAGTGGGTCCTACATCTAATGACTGGTGTCTCTAGAAAAGAAAGGGAAGACTGGGATACAGAGACACACACAGGAAAGAAGGCTATGTGACAATGGAAGCAGAGACTGGAGTGACGCGGCTACAAACCAAGAATTCCTAGGATTGCTGGGAGCCTCCAGAAGCCAGGAAGAGGCAAAAAAGTATCCTTCACTAAGAGCCTTCAGAAGAAGCATGACCCTGCCGACACCTTCATTTCAGACTAGCCTCTGGAACTGTGAGAGAATAAATTTCTTTGGTTTAAGCCACCATAGTTGTGGTAATTTACTAAATTAATACAGACTTTTAAAGAGGAACACACATTAGCTGTAGTAGAAAGACTGAAAAACAAATAGTTTTACAGCATCCATTTTCTCAGTTGCCTTACAGAGTTAGTGGGAAGGTATCTGAGGGATAGATTTCACTAGAAGGATTAAGCACACATTGTCTTTTCATCTTCTACCCACATAACATGTTAATCAGGGAGTAGCCTAAGGCTACTTTTGGAAATTCTACCCAAGGGTTCTTATATGTTCTATCTATTTTCTATTAACACTTGATTGTTTTGTAAACCACACCGATTTTGGCTTGGCATTCTATCACAGCCATAGACATCTCTCCTTCTGCAATCCTATACCTATTTTCTAAACAGCCTCCTATGGAACTCTCTTTTCTGTGCTGCTTTTTCTGGTTTAGTGATATTGTGTTGGATGTTTAAAGATGGTATACAAACTACCCTGATCCTTTCATAGTCCTCTACCTAACACTAATTCTACTTGACTGGAAGAGAAGCAAGAATACAGCACCATCCACTTTCCTTTACTCCTGAGAAAATAAAGTCAATGGTGGGAAGTGCAGTCCAACGAATAACACCATCGGAATCATCCTCTTTAATTATGAGATATGGTGAGAACCACACTCATTACTATGTAATAATCATTCATCTACTTTGGGTATTGTGGCTATTCAGATCTAATAACCTCCTACAAAAGTCAAAATGAAGCATTACTCTAAATAGAAGGGCCTGTTCTCAGAGTCACACAAAAATCACTGCTGATTTCTGGAGGCACTCTTTACAATCCCCGAGGGAAATCCACTAAGGGCTAATACGACCCTATGCATTTGCTCATGTTTGATATTACCTTCAGCTAAAGCCAAAGAACAAAAACTGACAAGCATACTCCAAGTAAGAAGTGTACTCCTGAAGGAAAAGAAAATGAAACTACAGTACTGGCAAAACCCTGGCAGTTTTTGTGAACTGTGACTCTTAGATATAGGCCAGGAGGCCCAGCTGGGTGCTGCTCCAGTGAGCAGCTTTCGTTATCCTCAAAACTGTGCTCCCCATTTCCAACTCCGGTGTTAAATTGGAAAAAGTTCATTTCTAATTCAGGTCCTGTACAACTTACTATAAAGATTTATGACCTAGAAGAGCCAGCCAACAGAGTCCTACACTTCAACAGATCTAAAGCCTTACCCAGGGTTGGCACACTTACCAGCTTTAAACCTACATCTAACTCGGTGGGGGGAAACTGCTGCAGGAGTGAAGGAGCAGCATGCGTTTTAATTTAAAGATTTAGATGTCCAGTGTGACCCACACGTAATGATTTTCCAGATAAATTATATCCATTTTTTGACAAATAAAGAATCTAACCAAAGTTGATAGTAAATGGCCTTCCTTTGAAAACATTTTATTAGCACAAAAAAGAGAAAGCTTTGTTTCTTTACAAACATGGTAAGAGACTCCTAACTTGATCTTGAAGCCACATATATATATCTAGCTTTAAATAATCTTTTTCCAAAATTGTGTGTAAAGCATTTATAGTTTAAAGGGCCTTGCCTTACTAAATACAGAATTATAACCAGAATTTAGCTGTTACGCTACAAAGACATTATTATGATGTGCTAATGTATTTTTACAGATTCTTTATCAAGATTATAGGATCTTCTGCATATAGTACTTCAATTTATGCAGGACCCCAGAATCTGGTGAAGACTCTATATACACAGTCTTTACCCAGGCCCAAATTCTCTGAGCCAGGGACTCCTTTGAAACTTTAAAAAATGATATCACTTGAGGGACACCTGTGTGGCTCAGTCCGTTAAGCATCTGACTATTGATCCGGGCTCATGTCATGACCTCACAGCTCGTGGGTTTGAGCCCCATGTCGGGCTCTGTGCTGACAGCGTGGAGCTTGCTTGGGATTCTCTGTCGCTCTCTCTCTCTGCCCCTTCCCTGCCTCCATTTTCTCTCAAAATAAATAAATTAAAAAAAAAATAAATGATATCGCTTGATCCCCTCATCAAAAAAAGCACAACTACATGTGCATGCAAATATCTGCATTAATATCAAAATGTTCCCATACCCACCAGGTGTTCAATAACTTCAAATTAAGAATTGCTGGGGTATGATTATTATAGAATCAGAAATCTCTGGAACACAGAATTTTTTGTTTCTCTAATATTGGTAATTATTTTTAAGAGGAGTGAGGGGGCAGAAGAGGTCAAAGACTTGAAATTTTTAGGTTTTATTGAGATGTGAGCAGTTTAGAAGTGAAAAAGCATGAAGACTAGGCTTTTCTTCAAAATACTCTACTTAAAACACAAACAAAAAACCCACAAAGGTGGAAAGGAGTGCAAGACAGAGGATGAAATAATAGGGCAAATTGTGGCGGTAGTGGAAGCCATCAGGCACATGGGGGTTTTAACTCTTCGCTTTTGTATATGTTTGGGCATTTTCACAACTGAAAGTTTAAAATTTTTCAAAAAGAACTCTCCAGCTAATCAAGACATCAAGATGTCAAAATAGAATTTTACATCTGTGATCCCTGAGATCCTAGCTAGGTCACAGAACCAGGGAACAGACATGCAGTTCCCATAACTAGACCTGTTTCCATTGTGCCAGGATGTCCCAGATCTTACATGAGTCTATAACTTTTTTCCAAAAGAAAACCAGGAAAACGTTATGACAGGTTAGTTTTGGATAAGGGCTCTTGGGGAAAGAAAAAGAGGGGGCAGAGGAGAAGGGTATGAAATCTGATGCCTACTGACATCTTTTGGTCCTCTTTTTCAGGCCATTCTGAAAGCCAGGATTCCCCAGAGAAAAAGAATTTACCATCTTAAAAATTTTTTATTTTATTTTATGTACTTATTTTGAGAGACAAGAGAGTGTGACCAGATCCCAAGCATGCCCCACGCTGTCAGCACAGAGCCCGACGTGGGGCTCAAACTCATGAACTGTGAGATCATGACCTGAGCTGAAACCAAGAATTGGACGCCCAAAAGACTGAGCCACCCAGGCGCCCCAGAATATGCCATCTTGATGACATCCTTTGGAAAATATCTTTATAGCATGTGAACCTGAAGAAAAAAATGTCTCCAAAATATTTGGGGAATCTGGGGGGGAAAACTAGCCCATGAATTCAAAATATGCTTTAAGATTTGGAATGGGCTTCTCCTGATGACCTTTTCCCCCCTTGTGAGGGCACTGACTTTATAAAGAAGCTATGCCAAGAGAGATAAGTGAATTAAATTGAATACTCTGTGGCACAGTTTAGCAGGCAATTCATCATCAGGGAAGTCTCAAGTACTGCTGGCTGAATTTTCAAGCACTTTCTCCAATAAGGCTGGACATGCATGCCTCTGGGCATACAAATTTTCTTTAAGTTGGCAGGAGAATTGTTTCCTCATTCCATCTTTCTTACAGTCAATTCAATTATTATGGTCACAGAAGACAGGGTTAACAGGAATAACCCCACGGATAATTTTTAGAAAACTCATTTCAACGTGAGTCTCAATCTCCTCTTTAACTAAAACTTATCAAGCAACTCATAAATCATCAGATTTACCTGAGTTTTATTATGCTTTGTTACTCTGTAGTTTCAACAGGATGCATAACAATATTAAAACTCCTGTTTACTAAATCAGTGCTTTAAATCTGTTTTTTTTCATTTTCCCCAATAACCTCATAAATTAAGCATTATTCTCACCATTTTACAGATAGGGAAATGGAAGTATGCTCAGAGAGTTAAATACATCAGTCAGAGGTCACAGAAGGAGCAAGTGACAGAGCCAGGATCTGAGCCTACGTCAGCAGGACCTACCTCTTCCAGTATGCTGCATCATTTCTACAAAGGAGAAAAACAAAAAAGGGAATCAAAAAAGGCAGGCAGCAAAGAAAAGAAAGAAGGGAAATAGAAAGTGTACTACCAAATCGCTGTGAATTGTATGACCTTGGAAAGACTGTCACACTGACTTCTACTTTTTGGTTCCACTTTCCAGGCAGTCAATATAAAATCAGTACTTCTAAGTGGTCCAGTTTTATACCCAAGTTATTGTCTTCATTCATAATTTAAACAAACACGTTTAGATCCTTACTAAGACGATCTTTATGGAGAAAAGTGTCATTAAAAGAGGCTGAGATATTAAGTTGGCACTAGTTATGGAAAATGATAGACATGTCAATTCTTCTGAGTGACTGACATCAGAGACAGCACCGCCATAGAATTTCTGTTATTTTCATCCAGACCTGCATGGGGTAAAATACTTATCTCCAGGGGCACCTGGGTGGCTCAGTTAGTTAAGTGTCCAACTTCGGCTCAGGTCACGATCTTGCGGTTCGTGAGTTTAAGCCCTGTGTCGGGCTTGGTGCTGACAGTGTGGAGCCTGGAGCCTGCGGCCCCTCCCCTCCTCATGCTCTATCTCTCTCAAAAATAAACATAAAAAATTAAAAAAAAAAAAAAAGAGGTATCTCCAAACAGCAAATTATGCAAATTTGAGTGCCCTAAAATGAGTAATATTAAGGACTATAAAAGTCCCTAAGATTAAAACTAAATAAAATGGTAAATATCTGATGAATGAACTCACATAAGTCACTCTGACCTGCTTTCCTTCCTTCTGTACTCCCCATTTCAGTGGATAATCCCATTAACATCACTCACCCAGTCAAAAGCATGGACATCTATCAACTTCACTTGTGTTTTTCAAATCCTACTGATGTTTTGGAATTCTTGAGAAAAAATCCTTAACAGAATTTACAGGAAAAAATTATCTGAAAAAATCATAACCCTATATAACTACTTGCCAGCAGCCAGGCTTCCTACTAACTACTAAAAAGAGACAATATACAGAGGCTAGGAATCATTTTCGTGTGTCAGAAGACCTGACTTTTTTGATTGATATTCTGCCTCTAACAAGCTCTGGGATTTCAGGACTGAAGAAAGGCCTTGGACACTGTGTTAGATGTTTTACATAACCTCATTTCTTTCCTAGAACTCAACAAGGCAGATATATCATTCACATTTTTAAGTAAGAGTACAAAAGCCCAGTGAGTTAGATGTGTTACCCAAATTTACAAAGCACAAAGACAGATTTGGAATTCAAACCTAAATCTGTCTACCACATTATAGTATCACATGTGATTTCCCATCTATAAAATTTTAAATGAAATCAAACCGAAAAATATTGTATAGGAAACTGTTGCTGTAATATATTTCTCAAAAGTGCACTGATTTTGGCAGCAACAACTGTCAATTAAGTGCCACCTTTTTGTCCACTTTATTTCAGCATCAGAAAAACACCTTAACTCTTGAGTCAAAATACACAAGCCAGATTTTGTAATATTAACAAAGTGGCTGGAATAAATAGAGTAGGGGGAAACAGGCTGTGGTAAACTACTCGTATCTCGGATTCTCTTGTATTCAATATATCCACAACTGTATAATGTAATTTGACAGTGCAGGAACTGATGGAAATTTATAGGCAAATTATCTCTGCCTGTTGCCATAGGAGTATTGAGCACAAACAGACATATTAGGCTTGGCAAATATCTGAATGCTCGAGTTGGCAATTATCTTAAACATGAAGTGTAAAAATCATGCTTTTTAAATTGTAAAAGAATGCCGATTTCAACACAAATCTATGCAAAAGAAGATAATTGGGGCTGCTATAAATAAACTCATAAAAAAGAATTAAAAAAGAAAACCAGTAGAAAGTCTTAATCCGTTACTAGTTCAATTCCAAATGCTATATTTCTAATAGTCACTCAAACGATCTATTCATCAAATAACAAGAAAAATGGACTCACAGCTCAATTTCTACTAATGTAGGAACAATTGGGTTATCTGATAAAGAATGATGATAAGAGTCTGTGGGCTATGGGTAATAAGTCTAAGGTAATTACTACCTGTTACAGAAACACTCCATTGATTTGGGCATTTATTTTTGATGAATGGATGTCATGTTGCAGAGTTAAGTGGGGAGGCCCCTGAGGGGCAGAAGAATAGTTCAGAATACTGGCATCAAATCCTACTGCAGTAATATAAACCCAATGTTTGATAAATACCAATAGATATTCCTCGTCATATATAGTTATACCAACATGCAGAATTTCATTACTACTGAGTTTATAAATAAACTAATTATTGTGTGTGTGTAATCCATCCTCAGTAAATGATGTTAAAGGAATGGAATCAAGAGATTAGGGGTAGGGAGTTCTGTTTCTGGAACACAGTCATTAGTACTTTGCATCCAGCTCTTGCTCATGACTTGAGAGAAAATGGGATAGCAGTGAGAAAAGGCAGGAAGAAAGAAATACAAAGAGAAGCCATGATGATAGATGCAGCTATGGTCCACTTTTTGGTAACTGACAGAAGTGATTCTTCCTCTGGGCTGGAAGCACAAAGTGCCTTTTGTTTGTTCTCCTTGTTTATTTTTAAAGTCACTACTATCTATCCTACTATGGCATTCATCACATATAATCACTCTGAGTATTTAATATGCTGACGACAGAGTTCTATCGTGGCTGCGGTGCTTTTCCATGGAAAGTTAAATTTGTGTATTCAGAACTAACAAAGAACTTTTCAACACAGCGTTGTATCATTTGACATCGGCGATTTATAAAAAACTGAACCAAATGCAAGGTTAGATTTAATAAGAAAGGCTTGGCAATTAACAGCACAAGACAAATTTTACTAGACCCCAGAAAAGTAAAACTGAAGATGTTTGAAAGATGTGCAATTTTCAACTGCTTTTATAGTCACTGCAGTATCTGTGAAATCTTGCCTAAGGGTATTTCTCTGAATGGTTAGATCAAGTACTGCAAAGTGCAAGTTAAGTGATAACTATGTAAAAATAATTACATCTGTTCAAAAAGTTAAATTCATTTTAGTTTCATTAAGCTTTTTCCTTTGCCCAATTTTTATGAAACACTATTTTGTTAATTTAATTCCGAATAAGTATAAACTATTGACACACCAAGGTCCAGTACCCCACTGCCACTCACCTTGTAAAAGAAACATCCAACCACACCTCAGGCTACTTTCTTTACCCATCAGGCTTGAGGTGTGTCAAGGGTGATTGGGGTGTGTTTGTATTCGGCTGGGGCTCAATCACGTCTATGGTCTGGAGTCTAAACAGGCAACAGACTAAGGTCATAGGCTCATCTTGAGCCTTCAAGTGAGTGTCACAACCACTAAGGATTTTTGGTGGATAAGATGGTACACATCTTGGGAAGTTACTGAAACCAAAATGACTCTCTGTGCTACTGTTAAAATACGCCTACTTAAAAGCACGTATCTGGAATATTCCCTTTATTTCATATACTATAATCCTAATGACCTCACAGCTATAGATCTAGAGACAAATGTCACATAAAATTATTTTTTCTATTCTATTAATTCTATTAATTAAAGGAGATCACATATATTGCTTGTGAAGAACACCTAGAGGTACGTGGATGGCTCAGTTGGTTAAGCTCTGACTTTGGCTCAGGTCACAATCTTGTGGTTTGTGAGTTCGAGCTCCACATCAGGCTCTCTGCGTCAGTGCAGAGCTTGCTTTGGATCCTCTGTCCCTCTCTCTCTCTCTCTGCCCCTCCCCTACTTGTACTCCCTCTCCCTCTCAAAAATAAATAAACATTAAAAAAAAAAAAAAAGAATAGCCAAACTAAAGATGGGCGAAGATCTCGAGGGTATTGTGACTAAAATACTACCGTATTTCTGAAATACAAAATATCAGCTCCTGGATTAAAGTTTTTAAACAATTTCTAAGCATTATCGATCCTGACACTTATCTCACACTCATTTTTTTAATGGAGTGATCACAATTTTTAGTGAAAGTAGAATATTTTAAAACCATTCTAGTCAAAATGGTTTTGTAGTGTACTTCTTTTGGCAAATTGAAGTACCAGTAATTGTCAAGTAGAATCATGCTGACAGTACTGGAAGTTATTTCATAATATCCTAGTCTTATCTGCAGTTTGTATTCTTTGCAACTTAAGATAGTGTAATTAAGTCAGCAATTAAGGGACCCAGGGTGACAAATAAGAAAAATAAAATAAAAATGAAAATAAGATTGGAAGCCAGTTCCAATATCTTGGGTTTCTCTATGTCCCAGTACTGGCGTTAAGTGAAGAAGAAATTATTTTGAGGGATGCAGGGGACAAAAGAGGAAACTTAGGAACAACATAGATCCTTTATAATATGGTAGCTAAGAACACAGGTTTTGGAGTCTATTAGACCACAGCTCAAATAAAATTCCATTACTTCTCTACTTCATAGAAATGTGATCTTAAGCAAATGAATTCTCTCTGAGCCTCACTTTTCTCATCTGAAAAATGAGGATGGCAATACTTACCTCATACAATTGTGAGAATTAAATTGGATAATTTACGGTAATATGCTTAGGACAGCATTTGGCATATTGTGAGTCCATAAACAATGCTACCATTGTCATTCTTCTTTTGATTATTTCCATCTCTACTTCTTACCTACCCTAAAAAGCATTTAATGATCCAATAATACTGGCTTACCTCTCTGGCCTCATCTTATACCATTCTTTTCTCCATACTCCAGCCATCTGGTCTCCTGTTACCTGGTAAGCAAAGCTGATTCCTGCCTTAGATTCTCTGCACTAGTTCCTCTATCTAGAATGTTCTTCCCAGAGATATTAACATGATGATTCCTAAAGACAACCAAGCCACAGCTTATTATCACCTCCTGAGAGAGGTCCTCCCTAACCATCCATTCTAAGGGAACACAGGAGTTATTTTTCGGCAGAACCCCCTCTATTAATTATCTGCAAAGCACATACTCACATCTGATTTCTTACTCATTTGTTTGATTACTGCCTGTCTCACCACACTAGAATATAAATTGAATAAGAACAGAGGCTTGTTCACAGCTGTATCTCTACCACCCAGAACTAGTTGTAAGTACTAGTAGAAGGAAGGAGAAAGAAATGGAGTGGATGAAAGGAAGAAAGGATAGAGGTTTGAGACTGTGAAAAGATGATTCTGAGGCTTTAAAAGGTTGCTACAATTGGATAGAGGATCTGGTTTTCCATTTAAGTGGACAGTAAACGAATTCCTGCAGCTAAATTGCATTACTGAAAGGCATGAAATCATGTAAACAGGGTTACATATACACATAAAAATACATATACATATATCTATACCTATATCTCTCTCTGTATATAAATCTATCTATCTATCTATCTATCTATCTATGAAGGTTCATTTATTTCCTTCTCTCTCTACTTACAGATCTTAGGATAAATTTTGAGAGTTAACTGCGAGCCAGTCATATGCTTCTATCCACAGGATACATGATTCATCCACTACTATTTTTCATCTGTAAGTTAAATGGATCATTTCATTCCTTTTTTCTGTTTTCTGCTGACTAAACGTGGCTTATTAAACAAAGAGATTAGTCAAGAGTACTGATCTGTAGGGATGTCTATGGTTTTTTTTTCTTTTTGTAACAAGAACTTTGTTTCCTGATTTGGATATTTATTCTGGCAAATCTTTTCATTTTGTAAAATATAAAATATGCAAAACTACATTAGGGGGCTTCATAAGTCTTTATCAGCAGAACTTTTATTGAACTTATATATGACAGTAATGTTTCTTTCAGTGTTTTATCAATGGAACGGTAATAGTTCAGACAGAGATGTGTTGCTTTTTTCATGCTCCGAAGTACTTATGTAATGTTCAAGAAAAGAAAGTAATTAAAAGCAGCCTGCTGTGTAGCAGAGTAAGGAGTGTAATTCTCAAGTGACAAATAAGGATGCAATTACTTCAGCAAAGTGGGGAAGAGTCCAGAAATCATCTTTATAATGTCTTCTTCCACTTTCACACTATCAATATGCTAATGTAAATAAATATATTTCATAATGTAAATAGTGAAGAGTGGATTATAATATAAAAGTACTCCCTGGCAAAAGAAAATATAGCTGTACACATAGTTTTGTAAACATCTGAATTGGTCTTTACAGGGTAAATTTTTAATTTTCACTTTCATCATATGGAGTTTTAGTTTACATCTAAAAAGATTTGTAATCTACTAGTTTTCTCATAATTATGCTAATATTTAATAAAGTGATATGATTCTAGGGCTTGATTTCAAGGTTCAAATTCAGACTATTTTAAAGAAAGAAGATATATCACCAAGGTAAAGGCACTGCTATAAAACACTCTGCCTTCAGAATTTCTTGAAATCTCCTTGCAGAAAGACAGCACTTCTAATAGTTTTCAGGAGATTTATCCTAATGGTAAACAAACAAAAAATAAAACTACTGAAGTAGAATTTTGACATGAATATAGAAGTGAGCCAAAAGTGCTCATTTCAGCACACATCCCTTTAATATACATCCCTATACAAAGTTTTCCACTAGTATGAGTGGAAAAAGTAAAATGTGTCTTCTACTTTTTCTAATGCCAAATTGTCATTATCATGTCTCCCCTAAGACTTGAATTCTTTTTTATTTCTTAAAGCTTTATTGAGGTATAACTAGCATACAACAAAATGCACACGTATTTAAAGTATACAATTTGTTATGTTATCACATAAGACCCATGAAACTGTAAGACCTGAATTCTCTGGTTCTTGGTTATACGCCAACCATCCCCAAAGCTAGGCAGAGCAGAAAGATCAAGACAATGAAATGAGAATTCCAAAACATGATGACTATTTTGGACAACCAGACGACAATGAGGAATCTTACCTCCCAAGTTTCTTCAGAGCTCATTTAAATAATATAATCTAATAAAGTGGCTGTATGATACTTCAAATACTGACGTTAAAAAGAAATGAAGACTTAGAAAAATGTAGAGTATTTATCATTCTAGAAAGTGGCTATGGTAAGAGTCAGGACAGTGGTTGCCTTTGGGGAGACAGAAGCCATTAGGACTGGGAAAGGGAAAGTGGAGACTGACTTTCAGGGGTGGCTGGTAGTGTTCTACTTCTCCACTCTGGTGGTAGTTAATGGGTATTCACTTTATAACAACTCATTATGCTACACATTTACTTTGTTCTCGCTTTTGTAAATATGTTGTTTATATATTTTTTTCAAAGTTAAAAAAGAAATGCTTACTACTAATAATTTATTAATAGTTACTTGTAGTCACCACCTTGCTATAGAGTCTGCACTGCCTTTTATTATTTAGCCATTCCACATGCGTAAACTTCTTGATGACAACAAGGTCTTCCACTTCCTATGTATTCTCCCACGAAGAGTAACAAAATCCTTTATATGCTCTGGAACTATGCAAAAACAATTTATTTTACCTGGCATTCATTCATCCTTGAACTACATAAACATATATGGCAAGTTGTTGGTCTATGGACCCGGGTTCCAATTATTACCTTCTCTGGGCCTATAGGTGGAAATAATCATACTTATAGCATATATCACAGTGTATTTCTTACCATTCTTCCTCCCACTCATCTACTCAAACTGGTCTGTGACCACATCTCCAGCAAAATGCCTGATTGTAACAGGGATGAAGTAACAAAAATGGCATTTTTTATTATTATTAGGAATAGTGATAAGTATCATTTACTGAGTGCTTACCATGTGCCAAGCATTGTTCAAAGTACTTTATATGTAGTATTATTTACTACATATAGAAGAAGTTACTATTATCTTGATTTCATATAGAAACTGAGGAGCAGAAAGGTTAAGTAACTTGCCTGAGGTCATACAGATAGAAAAGGGCAGATCTAGGACCCTAACTTAGGTATACTGATCTCCTGGATTCCTAAAACCGTATTCTTTCCATCAAATCCTGCTATTCTACTATGCTGTGAGATCTCAGGATAAATAAAGTCTGAGATTTTGTTTTATAAATGCCTGAAAATATGAAGGCAAGAAGCTTGATTTTCGCTCAATTCCAAGTTTTAAACCAAATCTCTTAAGATATTCTACCTTCTGGAAATGTTTGTCTATAAATTCATAGGAAAAGATTAAGTTCTGCCGTATACCAGAAGAAATTACTATAACTATAGCCATTATACTAATTTGTAAAAAGACTAAATACAGGAAATATATTGAACAGATTTAAAAAGCACAGTAATCAAAAAAAGAGAACTATTCCTCAAAACATAAGTGATGAACAATTTAAACACACATTATATATAAAGTAACAATGTAAGAAAATCTTCCAAATTTACCAATACAATTTGGATAATGAACATGGTAGTAAATAAGGTAATTTAACTGCATTACATAATATTCCATTTCAATACATTCACTTGTGCACTTAGTGAAGCTATAATCAAATCGAATATCCACTCAAATTTTACTTTAAAGTTTTCCCCCTTTGCTCTGAAATAATTCCTACTCATCTGCCTGTGTTACTAGTCATGTGGACTGACAGAAGAGAGCAGTAATGCCCAGATTCTCCTTTCTAGTTTTTTATCACAGGATACAGTCAACGGAGAGAAAACTTAGACTATCTCTTTCTAGGCATTAGAAGTTAAAAAAGATTTTTGGATCCACTCTTAAAAATAAACAAACAAAAGAGATATCACTCTCTAAATGTGAATTATGCAGAATCAGGGTGACAAGAATAACTAAACTCAGAAGTCTACTAGTCAGAGAAATTAATTTTACTCTCATTCACCCAGCACATAGTGGGTACTGAAGGAAAAATGCTTTTTGGAGAGTCTGGATAATTTATAAACAGCTTATTTTAATGTTCCATAACCTACCTGCATGTTTTAAACAATTCAAGCACTTTTGCCATCCTAGAACTGACAGCGAAAAACAGACATCTACTGCCTGTCTCTCTTCTTACCCTTCACCCCAAGGCAGAGGATTTTTAGGTGCTGGGACCCAGCCTCAAAGGGACACAGTCGCTTTCATGAAATGACAGTGCTAGAATCTGGATGCTGCATGGCTCCCCATTTTCTGCTGTTTGGTTTGTTCCTAAAGGGGAAGTTGTGAGGGATCAAGGCAGTGCTCACAAGCATCATCTAAAAAACCAGCAGTCCCTTCTCCTGACCAGTCAGGTTTCTTAAGAGATTTTCCACCCTTAACCTCATGTCACCAGAAGCAGCAGGTTTACTCACATAAATGGTCCTTCTCTTCTCTCATTTGAGAAGTGAAGGGCTTTCCTTCCACAGGCTGATTATTCCCAGATAATCAAAAGCCTAACTGTTGGGCTCAACTGCTTTATCTGATTAAGAGCCCAGTGTAATAATAGTAAAATCAAAGCAATTCTACGGCAGATCACCTTAATCCACTAAAGCGCTGGGCTGACTGGAGACTGAACTATAGACCTTCCAAGTGCTGCTCTACCCTGTGGTCTCAAATGAAAGCCTGGGGTGTTTGTCTGGGTCATTCCTTCTTGCAAGTCTCTGGATTCCAATTTTTAACCTCTGTACCAGAAGTACAGCAATACCAGAAGCTCTGGTCAGATTCTTAGCTACTGCTGAGAATTAGGCAAATGACTAAGGGTAAGGAATAGTACCAAATGTTGAGTTCCTCTCTCTGTACTTCCATTTCCTGGATCCCTGGCCCCTCAAATGGTCACTGACTTACTAGCTCTCCAATGCCTACGAATAGATTTTGTTTT
This sequence comes from Panthera leo, assembly GCF_018350215.1. Taxonomy (NCBI): domain Eukaryota; kingdom Metazoa; phylum Chordata; class Mammalia; order Carnivora; family Felidae; genus Panthera; species Panthera leo. The sequence goes on along the minus strand of NC_056687.1, from coordinate 139,437,171 downwards.
GCCCAGTTTTTCTAGTTGTTCTTAGCAAAAAGGCTGGTTTACAATGAGCTTATCACCATTAGTGAAAGCCAAATTTTCCAAAGTTTAATTTTTGCCCATGATAAAACTGATTCTTACCTAAACAAGCCATGAAGGCATACTCATGGTGAACACGCTTGAGGACTTTCAGAAGATCATTTACACATTTAAGTGAAAATATAGAATATTTTTATATACAGTAAATTCAATACCAAGATATCATCACTGTATGAAATAAACAATATAGAATCATTTTGATAAAACTATGTCTTCACAAGTGATTACAAAGAACACCAGGGAAGTTACTACCTCAAGTAAAACCATGGGTTCTAGGATTACAGGCTCCTATACAGCACAAAACAAAGACCATGTTGTTTGCACTCATCTTTCCAAATCAAGCAAGCTGAGATTTCTGCCCATTAGACTCAGAGTCCATCTTCTACCCAGAGTATTAAACTCCCCATGCTGCTCTTCTATGTTTTCACCAGTGACCAAATACAGTGCACTTTAATGTGCTAACGCAAGGGTTGGCAACTTTTTCTGTAAAAGGCCAGATAGTAAGAATTTCTGGCTTTGTCTGGCTTTCTGTCACAAATACTCAACTCTCATTATGCAAAAGTAGCCATAGGCAATAGATAAATGATTGTATGTTCCAATAAAATTTTATTTATGGACACTGAAATTTGTTTTTAATATTTTCATCTGTCAGTATTATCCTTGTTTTTATTTTTTTCAGCCATTAAAAACATTTTTTATTTAGTTATTTTTTTTTAGTGTTTACTTATTTATTTTGAGAGACAGAGACAGAGAGCATGAGTGGAGGAGGGACACAGAGAGACAGAGGATCTGAAGCAGACTCCAGGCTATGAGCTGTCAGCACAGAGTCTGACGTGGGGTTCAAACCCATGAGCCATGACATCATAATGTGAACCGAAGTAGGACACTTAACCAACTGAGCCATCCAGGTGCCCCTAAAATTTTTTAAATCATTTTTACTTTGTGGGCTATATAAAAACAAGAAGTGGACCAGCTTTGGCATACTGGCTATAGTCTGCTGACGCCTGCTCAAAACTAATAAAAACTCATAAACTAATTAGGTTCTCAGCTCTGACTATACCATTCATTTGTCCTTCCTCCTAAACTTTTCCACTGTGCCTCTAAGGACAGTGGTTGTCCAACTTTAGCAGGCATTAACATCAACTGAGGGCCTGTTAAAACACAGATTAGAGGGTCTCACACCCAAGGTTCCTGACTGGGTAGGTCTAGAGTTGCACTTTATAATTTACATCTCTAATAAGTGTCCAGGTCCAGGGACTAGACTGTGGGAATCACTGTTCTAGAATTTCCTCAGTATTACCAGCAAACTCTAGTACAAACCATAACATACATTATCTTTAAACAACTGTACTGTTGCCATGTGCATCAAATCCTTTGAATGCTTCCATACCCAACATCTGTGCTAAACCATTTCACCTACTTATATATAAATGTAAGCCAGCACAAACAAAACATTAACTAAGACAGTACCATTATCTAGCCACTAAATTTCTGTGGTAATTATCTTTAGAGAGAAATAGGTATTCTTGTTGAATACCTTTACATTCAAAAGGAACAATAATGGAGGGGTAAATGTCTTAAATCACAACTTCATTCTATTTATTACTATTTTATTATTTTAAGATGTGATACACATATTCCTCACAATCCAAACTGTTCCTTACTGAACACACACTATGCAAACTCAGAAAATGAAGAGATAAACTTTTTGAGATAGAATTATTTTCCTTTGCTATTCAAGCTTTCATTACTACTCACTACCCAAAACTTATGGACCAAAAATATTTGGATAATGACATATCCCTCACTATTAAAAACTCAGGAACCAAGGAGAATCAGATGGTTAAGGAATATCTAAATTTATTTTGAGATTTTAAATTAATAAAGTCATGGCAGTTTGGTTGATTGTCCAAGAGAGACATAGGTTAAAAAAAAAAAGATTGAGAAACATCTAATTAGATTTTAAGCTTCCTGGGGACAGTGATCACATTTTTTTTTTTTTTTTTATCATCCCTGTTGCTGATGAATGCTTAACGTGTTAATATACCGGCAACCGAGCATCCGCATTCCTGAAACATGGTTTACACACACATACATTATAAATTTCAAACTTAGTATTATTACAGACTAGGATTTTAAAATAACAGCTTAACTAATAGTTAATATAACTAGCAACTCAGGTTGATTTCTAGAATTACCTACTAGTTAAATTACAGTTAAGAAGTTAAGAACCCTGCCAATGGAATGTGATAAAGCTAGCTACTAGCTAGCTGTAGGACTTCGGGTGAGTAGCTAGCCATGCCAAGACTTTAGATTTCTTATCTGCAAAATGAGGATAATGTATCTACTACATAGGCTTCTTGTGAGGAGTAAATGCTTCCAATGTATGTAAAACAAAGAGCATTCCATAAATAAATAAACAAACAAAAAATAAGCATCCAATAAGTATTAGTTACTGTATCACTACTGCTATAACGTTCAAATATAAACTTGTATATTACATTATTACTTATCAATTTATTAAAATGGGATGACTACTGTGATTTAGATATAGGTAAGTGTGAATGCCAAAAGCAAAAATATAATGATGCTATTTGCCAACACATAACTATTGCAAAACCACAGTAATAGTAAATCTGAGTTTCATACACCCTTTCATTAGGTAGGCTGTTCAAAGTAGAAAAATATCTACAAAGATAACCCAGAAAGTGTTTTTTAAGAGACATGTTTTAAAACAAACACTGTTGTTGGGAGTCTGTTAAATCACACACTCCAAAAACAAAAACTAGTATATCAGCTAAAGAAAAATGTATTCATGTGAACAAAGTCTCCATGTTCTTAGGAAATATTATTCTGTACAAAATAAATAATACTGAATCATTTTCATAAGAACAATTTCTCCAAAAATGAATACAAGGAACATTAGAGATTATTCCCACAAGAGCTATCTTACGGAACCTCTAGACGGAGAGTATCGTGAACTGCTAAGAGCTGATGATACTAAAACAAAAACTGAAAAGTTAGAGAAAATAATTTAAATGTTTTCAAAAATTTCACAAAAGAAAAATCTAGCATTAGAATTGTGATTGATCATAATTTTTTTAGAAAAATGTATTTTCATGGGTCAACTAAACACTCAAATATGTAACAGTGCAAACATTTCATTAATTAGGGACTTCAGACTTCTATGACCTAGCTTCACAAAGCTGCCACTCTGGAATAGCACGTGTGGAGACCTCAGCCTGCCAGGGCAGGTGTGCCCGGGACTAGATTTTTGTGAGTTCTGCTTGCTCAGCTCTCATCCTATCCAGGGTGGGCATTTACTGCTTTAAAACTGCACAGCCCTGCCATATGGCTCTGGTCCACAGTGGCTTTGCTCTAGTTTGGTGGACTAGGTTCTGGCATCTAGCCATGGTCTCCTCAGCATCCTATTTACTTTTTTTGCCTGGCTTGATTTTTCCAGTTTGAGTAACTGATGGCATTTTTTATTGTGGTAAAACACACATATCACAAAATTTACCATTTTAACCATGTTTAACTACACAATTCAGGGTCATTAAGTATATTCACGATGTTGTACACGTATAACCACTATCTATTTCTAAAACTTTTTCACCACCCCAAAAAGAAACTCTGCATCAACTAAACAGTAATTTCCCATCTGTCTCTCTCCCTGTCCCTGGGAACCTCCATTATACTTTCAGTTTCTATGAATTTGCCTCTTCTAGGAACCTCATGTAAGTGGAATCATAAAATATTTGTCCTTTTTATTTACTCTTAAGACTGTTTTCAGTTCTTACTTTTTTTTTTTTTTTAAGATTTTTAAGCCATCTCTACCCCAACATGGGGCTTGAATTAACAGCCCCAAGATCAAGAGTCACACGCTCTACCAGCTGAGCCAGCCAGGCATCCCAGTTCTATAAGCTCTTAAGTGAACGGTGACAATTCATACTGATCTTACCTGATATATCGTCTGGTACAAACAGATCACTAGATTATTATATTGTTCCAACCATAACACTCATTTACCTACAGCCAAAAACCTAGGCTTCAGCAAACTGTTATGGCAGGTCTAGAACTTCGTATGATTCAAGATAGGATGATTTCTGGTGCCTGACACATATCCCACAACGCTTTTGATCAGTTTCTCATCTTTGCCTACTTTGCCTTCAAGATCCCACTGAACTACCTTTGGTCTGAGAACTACTTCTTCATGCTATCAGATTTTTAGTTCTCAGCTAGTAGACTTTGGCATGGTAGCTGAAGAAGTATTCTGATGAAAATGATCCACACAAGACTGAAAAATTTATATGAAGACCAACGTATTATTTAAAGAAACGTGAAGAAAACCGGGGTGCCATCGGATAGCCAATTAGGCAAAAAAGCTTCAGTTTTCAAAAGAATGGGTTTTGCCTACGCTTACAAAAAAGGCACAATGATTTCCAGAACTTAGCTATATTTTTAAAGAAGTCATACTAAGAGATTCTAATTTTCTTCTTTTAACAGGGTTACCAGACTGACAGCTGAAGGATTTTAAAGACACAGTATACCAATATTTGCAAGACATTCACTAAGCTGTCATGAAATATTCAAGACAGAGAAATTTGTGGATTCTTAGTTAACTGAAGGATCAAATCCAAACAGTGCTGATCAATGATATGAGATTAACTTGCAACTTCTAAGGTACGGTGCACCGCGAAACTTGTTTCTTTAACAGTTATCAAATAATCTTCATGAAAGAACAAAAATGATAAATTTACACGTTATAAATCTAGGAAGTCGGCTAATATAAGAATTGATATTTTTTAAGTTTGTAAAGAAGTAAAAGGTACAAAACACATGGGTTCTTTTAAATTTTATCAGACCTTACCAGATTTCAGATCCTGTGCCAGGAACTGGAAATATGAATACAAGCACTGGTTTATAAAAACTGTAAACATTTGGCATATTGGGCCCACAGGGTGTTAAGGTTGTTTTGGGTTTTTTTTTAATTGTATGAGTTGCCAAAAGTGAAAAATCAGAAGACTTCTCACAAAGATGTACATATCTAACTTCTTTTAAAAAAACAAAAATAACTGGAAAAACGACACTAGGGTTCCTACTTCGCAGCACTTGACGGAGTTCACCGAGGCACTCTGAAAGTACGTACTTTCATCTAACCCAAACCCAGACTCCTTACTGTTCACACCTACTTACTTCAGTTCACTGGCCCCCACAGGTACCATCGTGTAAAGTGTGACTAAGTACCATCTTGCCAGAAGGACTTCTGTCAACCTAACAGAATAAACTGAAAAACAGAAATGCTTCGTAAAAGGCATAAAAGGATCTCAAGAGAAATCCCCGGGGTACGGCAAACCTATGGGGCTCTGACGTTTGACAGAGGTCTTGGTACTCATCTGTGAGTTGTGTACGCCTTGAGATGACAGAAGGTGGAGAGGCTGAAATTGAGATCTCTGCTTAACGTTGACAACTTCCAAGAGCTATTCTTTCCCTTAGCAGAGCACTAGAAAACACCCACAGGAATAGGATCTAAAGGAAAAGAAATCACCTCTGAGATATAAAAATACCTAATCTGGACCGCACATAGGGTATGCTACTTGGAAAACTGTTTTTTCTACTCCATCATACTATTCACATTTATTGGCTGACATTCTTATGTAGTTTTCCCTCACCAACTTGAGAAGATAGGGTTAAAATTTTTTCTCCCCTTTTTATACCAATTTTCAAATAAGGAATTGGTGTAGTTGTAACCTCCAATGCTGGCAAATAAATTTTGGGTCAGTTCGATCTCAGTATTACAAAGGACTCCTGGATTTTTTTGTTTGCCCAATGTTAAATCAATTACATTTAACTATCTCTTGTAATTCTATTGTCACTGTACCTTTTAATTTCAAATCATCGCATATTTAGACAGTAGGGCTCCTGGGCTTTTTTAGCACACTATTAGGTTGGTCTCTTAGAGGGCTTCCTTGCTTTTTGGTACAAGATTATCCTAGGCTCATCTTATACCTTTCTTCCCCACATCTGGTTTCTCCAAAGAATCTTGAGGAGTGGGGGGTTGTTTACTGTTGTTGCTTTGTTTGTTTGGTGGGGGTTTTTTGGTGGTGAATGGTAATTAGAAGGTAAGATTTGGGTGGTAGGTACAGTCTGCTACTGGGATGGACCTGCTTCTGGCCCATTTCTGTGGACAGAACAGGAAGTATATTTTTAAAATAGGAATACATAGTGATAGTGCCAATTCAAATTTTACACTAGAGGTTTTTTTCCCCTTAATGTCTTTAACTTTATATTTACAACTGTCTCTGACACTGAGTATCCTGGATTCTAATGACATGCTTATCTCCTTTTATACACAGTTAAAAAGTTTAAAGAAACAATACTAGCATTATTACTAATATAAAATTACTGATAAAAATTCAAGATTTTCTTGCAGTTTTATGTCCCTAAAATATAACTCACTAAGGATTTCCCACCTTTTTCATCGCATCAAATTTCCGTATGTTCTTGTGGGTATTCTAAAGCTTTTATATTCTGTTCTATTCTGATCCATTCTTCGAACTGCCTAGGAGTAACTGAATTTTAATGGATGTGTGAAAAGTTAAATGAATCTCTAATTAGTTGAATGTGGGGAACAGTGACATATTTATAGACAGAAAAGCCTGTAAGGGTTTGTATTTTTTTCTTCTTTCATTTGTTCTTTCAATCATTTCCCCATTCATATTCTGGCAAAGGAACATGTCTAGAACTTTGAGTTTTGGCATAAAAGTTGCAAAGGAAAAAAATCTTAATATTTTGAGAGGACTTCAAAATGAAAAGCATAAATTAGGCACCCAACTTAAAGTAGTATTTTTGGGGATTTTATACCCAAAACTCAGTTCTGTAAAGTAAAAATTTGTGCATTCAATTGAAAAACATACAAAAAAAATCAAAGATAAGATAAAAAATATTTAAGTGGGAGCACGTGGATGGCTCAATCAGTTAAGCGCTGGACTTTGGCACACGTCATGATCTCATAGCTCCTGGGTTTGAGCCCCACCCCAGGCTCTGTGCTTGGAGCCTGGAGCTTGCTTAGGATCCTCTGTCTCCCTCTCTCTGTTCCTCCCCAACTCACATTCTGTCTCTGTCTCTCTCTCTCTCAAAAATAAATAAAGATTAAAAAAAAATAAAAAAGAAATATTTAAGTGTCCCAAAGGAGGAAATTTAGCTTTTACTTTTGCCCTGGAGCACAGTTTAAAATACATAGTTTTCAAAGTCAGCTCTGGAAGTAAGGAATACTTGAATACACAAACATCTGAGATAAACTCAACTGGTATCTCTTGAATAATTTTTCCTGAAATAAGTAGTTTTCTGGGTTGATAAAGATAGCATTGTTCAGTGTTACTAAATGGCATAAAGGAACAAAATGACCACACAAGGGAATGTCACACATTCTTTAAAAAGTTTGGTAAGTTTAAGGAGTCAAGTTAATGCTGGCAACAAAATAAGACACCAAAACCAATGATGAAAATCATCTACCACCTTTGATCTTTGCCTTTAGTGTATATGCCCATTTTCTTTCAAAAATACTAGCTCGGTATTTCAATAAACAGAAAGGGAGCTGATAGTGTCAAAGTACTGTATTTTCTAATACATAAAATAGTATGAACTATTTCATTAATATCAGAGTATTACTATACGACCTTTCAATAAAATGAATTCAAGTATTTTAAAGGTATTAGTATAAGCTTTGTAATTCCTCAGATGTCTTTCTTTAAGATTAGCTTACATTTCAGTAAAAATGCATCTGTAAATAGATACCATCATACTGTCATAAGGTTTTTATGTAAGATATCTTTTCCCCTCTAATGTCCTAAAATTAACAGGGCTCTCTATGACTAGAAATGTATGAGAACAAACTATTTGTTAGCATACAGAATATCCCCCAAACACTAATATTTTAAAATAGACCAGCAATGAGAATTCCACCTATGAAACATGCTACATATTTTACTGCCAACAGTAAAAAAATTACAGTATAATTACAGAACCAGCAAGTATTGGGAAATATTGTTTAAACAGGGTAAGCAGTCCTTATTTACCAATAGTTTTACAGTATTTACTCCATAAATTATTGTGAATCAAGATTACAAAGAATGGTAATGAAACACAGACTTGTATATCTTTAATTTCTTTGAAAAAATTTTTCCTAAGTAGCTAAGAATTACCTAGTGGTTTGGAAGAGGTATGTATAAGGTCACATTTCACTCATTTGAAGCTCAGTTTCAATTTTTCAGGAATTTAACTATTCTTTGTCCTCTTTGTTAAACATTCTTTCGAGCACCATTCGAAAGGAAATAATAATAATGGTTTTTTGTTCAAATGTCTGTTGTGTAATTTATTATTTATATCTTGTTACTTCTGAAAAGGAAATGCATACATGGCAAAAATAAATACTGAAAAACTGTTAAAGTCATGCAACCATTACAATTTAAATATTGTAAGTAATAAAACAATTTATTTTTTTTTAATTTAATATTTATTTTTGAGAGAGTGAGAGAGTGCAAGCAGGGAAGGGGCAGAGAGAGAGGGAGGCATAGAACCTGAAGCAGTCTCCAGGCTCCAAGCTGTCAGCACAGAGTCTGATATGGGGCTCGAACTCACTGGCTGCGAGATCATAACCTGAACGGAAGTTGGAAGCTTAACGGACTGAGCCACCCAGGCTCCCCTGTAATTAAACAATTTAAAGAAAGAATACAGGACTATGTAATGGAAGAAGAACAATAGTTGTTACAGAAAATTGGGCTACAGAAAATAGTTACATTTAGACACAAAATTTAGTTTTGAGCTTCCTGTCAGCCAGTGAGTTCTGCAGATATGGGTTCTCTATTCAGAAACTGTGTCAAGTGATGTGTTCATCTGTAGGAAGGGGTAGTTCTTAGGTACCCACAGGATACTTTTAGGTGCCAACCAAAAGTATTTCACTAAAGCCTGAAATCACTTTGATAATTTTAGAGAAAACCAACACTTTATAAAGATTCCTTTGGCACTTTTTAAAAGTGATGACAGGTATACATGCTGTTAGCTCTGGAAAACACAGCTATGCATTTTGTTATACAGGTGATAAAAGCATTTATTCTGAAGCAGAAGAGATGTGAAAAAGATCAGGAAAAGTGTGATGCTGATGATTTATTCCTGTTTCTTCCTCACCCCTATCAGCAAGTCCCAATGTTAACTCTGTGTGCGTGCTGTTCTTGCATATCTTAAGATTATTTTAAGATTATAGATTAATATGAAGTAAGTGAAAGCTCTTGGAAGGCTTTTTGAGACTAGTGGTTTTCAAACTGGTCAAGGGGGTTTGGAGGGATACCAAATTCAAGCCCAGATTCCTGGGTTTCTAGAACTCTGAAGAAAAAGTTCTTTCTCAGGGCGCCCAGGTGGCTCAGTTGGTTAAGCATCCAACTTCGGCTCAGGTCATGATCGTAGGGTTCACCAGTTCAAGCACCACATTGGGCTCTGTGCTGATGGCTCAGAGTCAGGAGCCTGCTTTGGGTTCTGTAATCTCCCTCTCTGCCCCTCTCCCATTCGTGCTCACGCGCTCTCTCTCAAAAACAAACATTAAAAAATTTTTTCAAAGTTCTTTCTCAGTTTTAAATATTTTTAAACTTCCATACCTAACACCAGTCTTAGTAATGCATCAAATATGATATTTATTTCTGTCCCCTTGGAAGGCTAAAACCCTCAGGGAATAAGTTATTAAACATTTAAGTAACCAGTGCTGCATATTTTCTTCTCTCAGGAACTGTGAGATTTATTAGGGCTAAAAAGAGATTTTGATGTTCCCAATCAGTGATGGGGTAGGGGAACCTTTAGGACATGTTTTCTGATACAAAAACACAGCACCTACCTATATGACTAAATTTTTTTCACCTTCAAAAGAAAAAATTAAAAGAACTCTGTAAAGCTTCCCTAGCATTCATCTGTTTTGATTAGAGCAGTCAGAGAGGTCAATGACAGTATTAAAATAATTTGGAACTGTTTATAATCCTATATATTGTCATTGTCAGTAAGAGTAGTGAGTAATGGTAGAAGCAGTAGCATCTGGTGGAAGACAGTTTGCAATTTACAAAGCGTTTACAGTTTATTCTGTGTGTATATATGTATATGTATAATGTCATTTAATATATGTACTCTGAGAGATACAGGTACCTGTGTCATCACCCTGTTTAACAGATGAATGAATCAAGACTTACAGAGGTTAAGCAACTAGCCTGAGATATACACGTTAGAACCTGAGACCCAAGTTAAACTCATAAGATATCAAATCTCATGTTCTTTCAACTATAACAAATATTAAATTTTAAGATTCAGATGCTGGTGTACTTTGTCCACTCAGAAAGATCAACATGAACTCCATTCTCATTATTTAGAAAAGGCTTAAGTTAAATTAAAATGTACACTATCTTTAGTAACAACTATTTTAGTAATAAAGCAGTATGTGATTTATATTCTAAGGATATAATCCACAATGTTTCTCCATCTTCTTTATTCCAGTAAAATTTACTAGCATTTTTGTTTTGTTTTAAATTTTTTTTAATGTTTATTTATTTTTGAGACAGAGAGAGACAGAGCATGAACGGGGGAGGGTCAGAGAGAGAGGGAGACACAGAATCTGAAGCAGGCTCCAGGCTCCAAGCTGTCAGCACAGAGCCCGACGCGGGGCTCGAACTCACGGACCGTGAGATCATGACCTGAGCCAAAGTCGGCCGCTTAACCAACTGAGCCACCCAGGCGCCCCTTTACTAGCATTTTTGTAATGATTACTTTTATTATGGCTATGGAGGAGGGAAATATCTTTATTCTAATATGTCTGCTGAGCCCTCAAGACCTCTTTCTCTATCACTTGATGACGGGAGCACAGCCACTAGTATGTAAATATCCTACACATGAGTATGAGTGGTAACTAATTATAGGAAGATTTCAGTGTACAAAAACAGACCACAGTGTTTATCTCATCCCTTTTCAATGACTGAAATCTCAAAACAAAACAAAACATGGTAACTGAAGAAATTATAACTCCTGAGTATCTTGGAAGTATTTAGAATGATTTTTGAACAAGGAAACATTTTCAGTAAAAACAAAAACAAGAAAATAAATGGTAAACATTCAGTAAACTGTATTAGCATATTTTTGTACTCATTAAAAATCAAGAATGTCATGTTTTTCCCCCTCAGGTGATATTTTCAAAATCTCCAAGAACAGCCTTCTTAATATATTTTGTCTGGGAGAGAGTACATACAGCCACAGGCTCTGGAATCAGGCAATTAACTGTATGATTAAGCCAGGAGATCTGCTATTGAGAAATGAATTATCCAGATTAGCTGTCTCTTCTTAAAATTCAGCTTATTTGTGAGATTTTTCTTTGACTTTCTATGGAGATTTTAACAATTATGATGCAATCAGGGTTTTTACTGTGTGCAAATTTGAGAAAACTAAGGATTTGGGGCATTAAGAGCTCTAGTAAACATCATATTACATATGCACACAAACGAGTACCATTCCTAAATACAAAGATCTCTTTTCCAATTGTATGGATTATCCAGGCATCTTCCTCTTTTACAGTGCTTTCAAATCAAGGAGTCATTTTGTGGTTCTCAAATATACTTCCTTAAGGGCTTCATGAATCCTTAGAGTTTCAGAAGAATTTTATTATCAATTAAGAAGGAAAAAAAAAAGAGAATGAGTCAGGCTTTCAGGGGTCTAGTTTATTTCTGCCCTTCCTTTCTACTGATTTACCGATCGAAATAAAGACAGATTTATTTCAAACAAATCACAGAAATGTTAGGCTTTTTTTTTTCAATATATGAAATTTACTGTCAAATTGGTTTCCATACAACACCCAGTGCTCATCCCAAAAGGTGCCCTCCTCAATACCCATCACACCCCCTCCCCCCCCTCCCACCCCCAACAACCCTCAGTTTGTTCTCAGTTTTTAAGAGTCTCTTACGCTTTGGCTCTCTCCCACTCTAACCTCTTTTTTTTTTTTTCCTTCCCCTCCTTCATGGGTTTCTGTTAAGTTTCTCAGGATCCACTAAGAGTGAAAACATACGGTATCTGTCTTTCTCTGCATGGCTTATTTCACTTAGCATCACACTCTCCAATTCCATCCACGTTGCTACAAAGGGCCATATTTCATTCTTTCTCATTGCCACATAGTACTCCATTGTGTATATAAAACACAACTTCTTTATCCATTCATCAGTTGATGGACATTTAGGCTCTTTCCATAATTTGGCTATTGTTGAGAGTGCTGCTATAAACATTGGGGTACAAGTGCCCCTATGCATCAGTACTCTTGTATCTCTTGGGGGGGATTTCTGAAGTAACTATAATAATTATTTCTTGGATCAACACTAATATAGGCCATCACTTTGTAGAGTGTTAGCAGATGTCATACACAAATATGGTTTCGTCTTTAAAAAGTTGAGATATAGGGATTTAAATTGACACTGATGTCTTTACTACTGGACTTTGAAAAAAAGATATATGCTAACATTCACTGAAGGGAATATAGTATAAAGCATTTTTAAAAAATTCACTCCATCACGGAACCCCTTTTTACGGAGTACCAATTAACAACTCACGACTAAGAAAAGGACTTTTAAACCAATTTTAAAAATCAATTAATATTATAAAATCCCAACTATTACATAAATCACCACTGAGTCAATCTCAAATTTAGAAACTTCATATTTGAGGATTATATTGAAGAACAACCTAAATATAAACTTATACACACCAAGCTATAGGTCAGATCATTGGTAAACTGGCAAATGTACCTACACATTAAGAAAAGGTTTGACATAAAGTTCACAAATGAGGCCTAAAATACAAAAGCAAACACTGTGTGTATACAGTTGACCTTTGAACAATCTGGGGGTTAGGAGAGCTAACCACCTATATAATTGAAAAACCAGGGGCACCTGGGGGCTCAGTCAGTTAAGCCTCTGACTCTTGATTTAGGCTCAGGTCATGATCTCCCACTTCATGAGATCAAGCCCTCATCAGGCTCTGTGCTGACAGCACAGAGCTTGCTTGGGATTCTCTCTTTCCCTCTCTCTCTGCCCCTCCTCCACTCAAACACGCATGCTCTCTCATTCTCTCGCTCTCAGAATAAATCAACTTCAAAAAAAGAAAATCTATGCATAACATCTGACTCCCCCAAAATGACTATCTACTGTTAACTAGAAGCCTTACTGATAACATAAACAATTAACATATATTTTGTATGTTCTATGTACTATATCTTGTATTCTCACAATAAAGTAAGCTAGAGAAATGTTAAGAAAATCACAAGGAAGAGAAAATAGACTCATACCACTGTAAATGGGCATATCAAAATAAATCTGCATATAAGTGAATCTGCACAGTTCAAAAGCATGCTGTTCAAGGGTCAACTATATACGTTATTTCACATAATGCTCTGTGAAAAGCAGTGTGTGTATTAAAAATCATTAATCCATTTGTCCAGACCTACAATCCATAATTTTAACCAAAAGAACAAAAGTAAAAACATTCCCACAGTTTATAGTATTTATGTGTGCGTGTGTGTGCACGCATGCTACAAATGAATAAAAAACCATGGGGGGGGGGGAAGTAAAAAAAAAAAAACTTTATAGATCTAACAAATCATTTTAATTCTGAATGTATAGGAAGTATTTTTATTTTAAACCAGGTGGGTCTGCTGATAATTTTATTCAAAACATTGCCTTGGCAGGCAAATTATTTTCAATGAAGTAAAGATTTAATTTTCTTCTTTTTTACTTAAATGTCCACACATAGCAGTCATGTATATTTGAAATACAGCTTCATCACCAAACCCCAGAGATAGATTTTGTTTATAGACCCTTTTAATTATCTTTAGACTGTTGTAATTTGATATTTTATTTCATTTAATAGAAGCCAAGTCAGTTTTGCCCTAAGAATTCTGTGGCTATCTAAGAAACATGACTAGCTTCGAATACAACTATTTTAGACCGTTTAGAAAGAAAATAATGTTCATTAAAAACAATTATCTGATTCTAGAGATGGATGGTGGTGATGGCTGCACAACAACTGGATGTACTTAATGCCAACTGTACACTAAAAAGTTATTAAAATGGTAAATGTTATGCATATTTTATTACAATTTAAAGAATAAATTTAAAAGTATCTGATTATAGCAGCATCTGGGTGACTCAGTTGGTTGAGGGTCTGACTCTGGGTTTCGGTTCAGGTCATGATCTCATGGTGGTAGAAAAGAGCCCCTTGTCAGGCTCCACGCTGGGCATGGGGCCAACTTGGGATTCTCTCTTTCTCTTTCTCCTCCTGCCCCCCTGGTTCTCCCTCTCCCTCTGCCCCTCCTGGTTCGTTCTCCCTCTCTCTCAAAAAATAATAAATAAAATAAAATAAAATAAAATAAAATAAAATAAAATAAAATAAAATAAAATAAATAAAATAATAAAATAAAATAAAATAAAATAAAATAAAATACTTGTTTTAATTAAAATAAAAGTACCTGATTATAAAAGTAAATTTGTGTTAGAGAAGATTTAGAACATAGTAAAAACTCAAGGAAGATAACCACTCTGAATCTGATGTAATCTAGACTTTCAGTTTTAATTTTACTTGTTTTAATGATCATGCATATATCTTACAGGTTTAAAATAATCTTTCAGGGTTTTAACAAATATTTAGAGTTCACTAGGCTTGCTTTCAATTTATATTTCATGTTAGCTTTAATCCACAGTAAATATCTATAGTAATAATAGCAGTTACAGTAAAACTTTATCACTTGAAGCTCATTATTTTCACTTGTTTTACATTTGAGTGAAATAACAGCTAACATGTAGTTTGCTTATTTCTAATGTATTTTTAACTTCATGCAATGTAGTTACCATTTAGTGAAACTAAATTTAATAAATGAATGTTTCATTCAAAAGCCACAATAATTATCATGAAGAGAGTAAACAGTTTGACTCAGCTTTTCTTTGCTCAAAAACTAGGGGTATAGTAAGTAGCATAAGCCTCCTAAATGCCTCAAAATGTCAAATACTGTCTTTTTCATTTTCAGCCATCAGTTTTAGAGCAAGATTGGCTCATCCTCTTATGATATGTATAGTGCTTTTGAGCAAGACTGTCTTATTTTCACTCACTAGTACAAGTGAGTGAGAAACAGTGTTTTATTTCTGTAAGAACTAATACTGTTTAGCTTTTATAGTATGGTTTTGAAATCACCAGTTTGCTAATATGTTGACTTATTAGATGTCTGATGTTCCAAGGTGCAGGGAAATAATTGTACCAGAAAGGAAAAATAAAAAAGAAAGGAGAAGTAAGGGGGAAAAAAATCTGCAATGAACTATAGCCCTTCTCATGTCACTTCTTGAGAAATAAAATAAGATTCTGATATTATAAGTATCTAGAAGAATGAAAGCCAAAATCTTCCCCAAATTCCTACAGACAAATTACTTTGATGGGCAAACACATTTAAAGGCTCATTTACGCTTGGTTACAGTTTTCTCCAGTCCCATGAGGGTAAAACTTTTGTCAGAAAGTCTACCGAACTGGGAATACAATGGCAGTGACAAAACATCTCAGAATCTGCTCTCACTGAATCAGACTGGTCTTTGTATCAGCGTTCACCTCCACATAAATTATCTTGAATGCAAAACTGCAGCAAGCACATCAAGCAAGCTAATCCAGATACTGCATAGCTCAAAGCAGCTGCATTTAAAATAAGCGATGATTAGCAAAATCTAATTAACTTCTGAAAGGAACAGTTGATGGAAGATTTTTTTTTACATGTTAAATTTTAGGCTTTTTAGAAAATTATTTTTCATGTCTCTTGGCTCGTTCAAATCAACTTCAACCTTTCTCCATTTACTGGATGAGAAAAGGGCTATATACTTCTAGTGGTATTTCCAATATTGTAAGGTAATAAATGCACCAGAAAGGATCCAGAAGTCTCTGTATCCATAAAAATTGGACAAAGATTAGTTTCTGTGTGTTGCTGGTAGCTATCAATCATGATATCACTCCAGCATCTACCTAACATGTTTTGACAATATTTTTTGGTTCCTTTATTCATTTATTTAGGCATTCACTCACTATCAATTGAGCCCTGTTTTTGTGCTTACACTGTTTCAGACACAATAAATGTAACAGTGTGCAACAGAGAAAAATCCCTTCAAGAAGTCTGTAACATAGATGGAAAAGCTGACTTTGAAGAAGCAATTACAAATATGTTTAGTATAAACTGACACTGAGAAATGCTTTGGGATGATATGACATGGGAGTCTAACTCAGAATGGCAGTTCAGGAACTACTTTACTGAGAAAATGATATTGAAGTTAGTTAGAATGACATTTAGAAGTTAGGACTAAGGGGAATGCAGGGAAGAGAGCACCCTTGGGGTGGGGGAACAGCATGTGCAAAACCTGGGGTGTAATAGAGGAATTCAAAGAAGGTTAATATAGATGCAGCAATGAGAATAAGGGGAGTGAACACTGTATGCTTTGAAGCTACGAAGACTGGCAGAAGTTTTAGGGCATGCAGAGTGCTTTAGGCTATGATGAAGGTTTTAAACTTTATTTGAAATAAACAGAGAAAACCATCAAAGGGAGGAACAGTTAAATGATCACATTTGTATATTTAAAGGATCACTAACTGAGTCTCTGGATTGGAGGGGAGCAAAACCAGATGTGGGGAATCTACCAGAAAGCTATGGCAGTGGTTTAGCTAAGAGATTCAGTAGGTTGGGGAGAAGAGAAGCAAAGCAGCTTGAGAGCTACTAGGAAATACAATGAATAAAACTTGTTAACTGTGACAAAAGATGACCTCCTATTTCTTTGGGATGGTACCATATATTACCAAGATGGAGAAGACTGGAAATAATGTTTATTGGTACACTTCCAATAGGTGAATGTGTGTGTGAGCATATTGTTTGTGCATTTTAGAATCAAAATGTGCAAAATAAAAAAAAAAAAGGGGGGCGCCTGGGTGGCTCAGTCAGTTGAGCGTCCGACTTCAGCTCAGGTCACGATCTCGTGGTCCGTGAGTTTGAGCCCCGCGTCGGGTTCTGGGCTGATGGCTTGGAGCCTGGAGCCTGCTTCCGATTCTGTGTCTCCCTCTCTCTCTGCCCCTCCCCCATTCATGCTCTGTCTCTCTCTGTCTCAAAAATAATTAAACGTTAAAAAAAAATTTAAAAAAAAAATCAAAATGTGCAATCTAACTAGACTAAGCAAAAAGTCAGCAAACTCAAAGTGTGAGTTAGCAATTCTGAAACTACTTGATGTGTATCTGAGATTGAGCAAATAAATATATTGTGGTTATCAAGAATCAAGTTTTTAGGGGCGCCTGGGTGGCGCAGTCGGTTAAGCGTCCGACTTCAGCCAGGTCACGATCTTGCGGTCCGTGAGTCCGTGAGTTCGAGCCCCGCGTCAGGCTCTGGGCTGATGGCTCGGAGCCTGGAGCCTGTTTCCGATTCTGTGTCTCCCTCTCTCTCTGCCCCTCCCCCGCTCATGCTGTGTCTCTCTCTGTCCCAAAAATAAATAAAAAACGTTGAAAAAAAAAAAAAATTAAAAAAAAAAAAAAAAAAAAAAGAATCAAGTTTTTATGTCAAAGAAAGGAGCTACAAATAACTTCTTACTTGTAGGGGAAAGCTATGGTGAATCTTGTAGTGTTGGGTTGTAGTTGGAGGTATCAATATCAACTAACGGTTTTAGGTAGATATAAAAATAAAAGACTGTGTACTATGTATATGTTACATATTTCCTAGTTCAGTACATGAAAGAACCACTCAGCACAAATGAGTTCTCCCAGTGCCCAGATTTTGGTTTCTAAGTAATCAACATCAAAAACAAAACAAACAAACAAACAAAACAAAACAAAACAAAAACACGAACCAGGACTTCTTGGATAAAGAGCAGACTTCACAAGGCACCTGAGTGGTTCAGTGTCCAACTCTTGATTTTGGTTGCAGCCATGAGCTCACGGTTGTGAGACAGCCCTGTGTCAAGCTCTGCACTGTGACTGGGGTTCTCTCTTTTCCTCTCTCTGCCCCTTCTGTGCATGTGCAGGTACTCTCTCTTTCAAAATAAGTAAATTAACATTAAAAAAGATAAAGAGCAGAATTCAGGACTGGAACAGGGGAAGTACAGAATAAGCCTGGAATATCTTGCATGCTAGAAAGTAAGGAAATGTTCAGAGAGTGATGGAAGCATGGCCCTTGGGTGGATGGCTCAGTCAGCTTAGTGCCTGACTCTCTATTTCAGCTCTTGGTCTCAGGGCTGTGAGGTCAAGTCCCGCATAAGGCTCCACACTGAGCACGGAGCCTGCTTAAGATTCTCTCTCTCAATTCCCTTCCCTTGAGCATGTGTGTACATACTCTCTCTCTCTCACACACACAAAATATATATACAAACATTTTTAAAGAACATGATGGAAGAATATCAAAGAACAGAGGAAACAATTTTAAGGAGCTCTCTGTGGCCAAACTGGGGACAAGCAGGACAATGATAATAATGGACAATAATAATCCATAGAATAAAAATATATAGATAGAAATAAGTAAATATAAATGAGAAGGGAAAGCTTTTCTTTGCCACAGAACTTCAATTATACACACAGAAGGAATGATGGAAATAGGAAATCACCAGTATGGTAATTAACTGTTTCAGGGAAGAATCACCAGTTAGTGGGTATAGCATGATTATAAACAAGATATTTACACAGCATCACACTACAAGATACTAATTATAAGGGGAAACATAGTAACTTCATAGTAAGAGAAAGAAGACATCTCCTTATCCAAGTGATCAAAGTAGACCTAATCAATGAGACATATGGATATTTTGTATTTCTTCATATGATACACTGAGAAGGACATAGTATCACATTTCTTGACAAAAATGCATGATCTGAATTTAATCAAAGAAAATATTAGACAAACCCAAATTGAGAGCCATGGTACAAATTCACAAGTGTCAAGACTATGGAAGACAGAGGACTTATGCCAGATTAAAGGAAACTAAGGAAAACTGACAACTAAATACAACTGGGAATACTGGATTGGACCTTAGACCAGAAGGGCATTAGTAGAGCAATACACAAAATTTTAATAAAGGTCTGTAGACTGGTTAATGGAATAATATTCATGTTAATTTTCTGATTCTGATACATGATAACCATCAGGGAAACTGAAAGAAGGGTATATGGGAGTTGTCTGTGGGAATACTTTGTACTATTTTTGTAACTTCTTAAAAGTCTGAAATTACTTCACAATTAAAAAACTGAAAAACCAAAAGACACAAAAGCTCCCAATTTGAATTTTTCTTCAATTTAATGGGGGGTAGAGAAGAAGATACATTGGGGATGGTTTTCTTAAATTTAATTTTATAATAATGTCCTGTATTTCAGTTATCATGATTATAAACACTGACCAAAACACTAGATAATTCTGCAAGTACTGGGAAATACAAATCAAAGCCACACTAAGATACCACCTCACACTGGTCAGAGTGACTAAAATTAACAAATCAGGAAACTACAGATGCTGGCGAGGATGTGGAGAAATGGGAACCCTCTTGCACTGTTGGTGGGAATGCTAACTGGTGCAGACACTTGGAATACAGTGTGGAGGTTCTTCAAAAAATTAAAAATAGAACTACCCTATGACCCAGCAATAGACTGCTAGGAATTTACCCAAGGGATACAGGAATGCTGATGCATAGGGGCACTTATACCCCAATGTTTATAGCAGCACTTTCAACAACAGCCTAATTATGGAAAGAGCCTAAATGTCCATCAACTGATGAATGGATAAAGAAATTGTGGTTTATATACACAATGGAATACTACTTGGCAATGAGAAAGAATGAAATCGGGCCATTTGCAATAACGTGGATGAACCTGGAAGGTATTATGCTAAGTGAAATAAGTCAGAGAAAGACAGATACCATATGTTTTCACTCATATGTGGATCCTGAGAAACTTAACAGAAGACCATGGGGGAAGGGAAGGGGAAAAAATAGTTACAAACAGAGAGGGAGAGAGGCAAACCATAAGAGACTCTTAAATACAGAGAACAAACTGAGTGTGGATGGGGGTCTGGGGGAGAGGGGAAAATGGGTGAAGGGCATTGAGGAGGGCACTTGTTGGGATGAGCACTGGGTGTTGTATGTAAGTCAATTTGACAATAAATTATATTCATAAAAAAGATAATTCTGCAAGTATTTATTGCAAAAATTCTCTATGCTAGTGTCAACCTCTTTACGATTTTGACACATGCTATTTTTCTCAGCTCTGTCTCTGAATATTTACCTCACTTGAAGATTATTTCAGTCTTTCCACCTTCTTCTTACACATTATCTGGGGAACAGTATATTTTTATTATGTTAGCAGCATGTATGTTTAAAATATATCCTTAAAATATAATAATTGTACTTCCTAAAATTATTTCACTTTAACCTGAGTTACAATAATCAAAGAAGGCAAAGTGATTAATTTCATGTTTGCTTTAGTTTGTGTTTATTATTGGGAACAACTGGAAATATTGGGAGAAAAGGCATTAGGATTAAAAGAAGGAAATCATTTAAAATCTTCAAATATTTGGATAATATTATGAGTTTTCAGTTGTTAACCTCCATTTAACATGTGGATAAGCTGAAACCTACAAGCTTAATGGTCTTTCCAGGGTCATATAGTTAACATATTGGAATGACATTTCAACCTAGGTCTGTTAGGCTCTAAAATTTCCCACAATACTGTAATGAATAAAAGATACACACAATGTTCTGTATTTCTGAAGATTCATTACTCTTTTTAAAAAAAATTATTTTTATCTATTTGGTAATCAGGTTTTCAGAGTTCAAAACTGTGAATATTCATTTACATTAAGTTTTTAGCTAAAATATAAAATATTTGTCAACTATCTTTGGACTAGTGAGGAAAAATAATTTCAATCTACCATGTACCACGTTCTTTTTTTCTCGTGAAGCAAATGCATATGCAAGTTATGCTCTTGAAAATATAAAATCTAAATAAGTGATGATTATAAAAATAATTACAGGTTACCATTAGGAAGAACACAATCACACCTAATCCTCCTTAAAATAAATATACTCTACACTAAAATACATGTGTTAAAATGTTAAACAGAGAAAAAAAACATGGACAGTACTGTATTTTGAAGGACAGATACAAGATGGGTGCATAGTAGGAATTAAAAAAAAAACATAATGAGATCCCTAGTCCTGGAAACCTTTCTTGGTCTGTATTGGACATAAATTTCCCCATGTAGAGTGTAAATAAGTCAAAATAGGAAAAACTGAAAGCTAGAAACAAGGTATGTCCTTGTTGACTCTGTTAATAACTGAAAGAAACTTCAGAAAAATAATGATTAGGTTAATGGGATCTTTAGGGCAGATCCCTAAATCATGTGTTTCTCTTCTACCCAGGCAATGCACTTTTCCATCCTATTTTACCATTTTCTCCACTTCTTCCTGTATGCTCCTTTCTTTCACCAGTCCCTGCCCCCTGTTCCCAACCACGAGGAAGACATCAACACCAGAGGAAGAGTTTTATTTAGTTTCTTTGGAAAGCCTTCTGACTATAGAAATGAGTAGGTCAGTATCTTTGTCCATAAAAATGACTTTTGAAATGCAGACCATAGTTCCAAAGAGCATGATCACAGAGCCAAAGGCCCTGCATTGTAGAAAGGGACAGGAGTCTTGCTAATAGCCTAGAATTCCATTTTCCATCCTACCGCAGCATTAAATATTGGTGGTAGGGTAGACATAAGACACCAGACTGGGAAGCCACAATTACCTTATCGGTGGTAATGTTAGTTGCAATAATAATGGTAAACTTTTATAGAGCACTTCCTTCCTGTGTGCCAGATACTAGTTTAAGTGACTGGCATGCATGACCTCATTTAACATTTATAATCTTATGTAGTGATAACCTTATCTTCATTTTACGGATGAGGAAACTGAGGTATAATTCACTCAAAGCCACACTGTTGAGAGTCTACTTGTAGGGTATTGTAGGTCTCATTTTGGACTTATGAACCCTGGTAGTTTATTTATAATATACGTAATTTTCTAATTGTGTCCTTCAGCTTAAATCTAGAAGACCACAAGCTCAACGTTTAAGCATAGGTAATGATTCAGTTTGTCACCTAAACCTTAAGCTGAAAGCTGTGAAGAGGAATTAAAGATAGTATTTTAAAGCCTGTCTCCCACAGCTACTCTTATCTGCATGAGGTATATTCTAAATCATCGTTTTCCCTTTCACTTTCTCCTTCCCTTCCCCCTTTTCTCTTTTCTAACAATGCCCTAATAATGTTAATAGTGTAGCCACTGATCAAACTGTTTATTTGCAGAAGTATCTGGCCAATTTTTCCTCTTTATGAGAAGTAAACAACACTCAGCTGTATATCATTTTACTTTAATTCTCAAAAGGAATCAATGAGATGATGTAAAAAAATTATGAAGAAACCAAAAGACTATAAAGACTAACAATGTGTTTATAGTTCCATAAAACACACCTAATAATTAACAGTAAGGGAAATGAAAGAAAATAAACATTTGTTGACGTCCTAAGAATTAGGTGTTTTATAAAACATACTGTTTACAATAGAGACTCTGAATTTGAAATACCAAAATTTGGTTAGATTAGTAGGGTGAAAAGGTGTTGATGGAGACACTATTCTCTCCAGATTGAAAGGAAAATTTAGGCATTACCGAGTACTTGTCTTAGTTAATTTGATTATTTAGTTTATTTAGCACAGGAGGTATAATGTTTTTTACTGCTTTATAAACATTTACTTTACCATTCTGTGAGATTTTGTGAATGATTCTATGGTCACAGACTAAATTCTAACATTACACAAACCATGCCCCTGGTAACAGAAGGCAGTGCATTCTGTGGAGCACTGGTGTATTTACTTATAGTCAACTGTATTATTTATTCATAGGTGTATATTTTAAAATTTCTGACTTGTTCCTGACACCAGAAATACATATTTATATTCTTCACTAGGAATATTATGGAATGTAAATTAATAATTAGCATCAATCTGATTGAAGAGGTGAATGTACTACAAAAAGGGGAAATTTCCTTTAATAGTCTTAAAGCCAAGAATATTTTTTTTATTATTTTCCCTACTTTATAAACGTGAGAAACTATAGCAACATAGGTCTTACAGTTAAAAGAACTAGTATTTCATGACAAATTATAAAGAGAAGCATTTCCTTTGGGAGACTTTTCTCCCATTATTACTGTTACTGTGCTGGAGGAAAGATGTGTTTGCTTTTGGTAGCATAAGCCTAGAGGTCTAATATGAAAAAGTATTACAAAATTATTCTATACTGGGTTTTTAACCCCAGTTTTTATGTTGCAACTTTACATATTAGTGTGTGTGTGTGTGTGGGTGTGTGTGTGTGTGTGTATGCATATATATACAATAAATATTTCCCAGTTCTAATTTATCAAGAATCTGCAGACGTGGAATGCCTAACACCATGTTATTGATTACGCCTGACTTATTTTTCTTCAAACATATGTACTTTGATTCATCTGGTTCAAAGATTTTCACTCCCTCTTAATGGTGGTCATCATTTCACAGTAGAGGTAGCTAGCTCAAACTCCCTTTTCAAAAACCTGTCCAAAAATACTCCAAAAAACTTTCCCACAGGTCATATATTGGGCAACTCCTGCAGTCTATAATAAAGAAACCAAGAGCTCATTTTAAAAAAGCTTCAGAGCCACAAAACCCCATACCTTAGTCATGAATGTAGTCTGGGGCAGATTTTACAAAGCAAGATAATGTCTTAGAACTTTTTTTGTTTAACGTGAGTATAATCACCTCCATTCCTGTCTTCATTTCCCACTGTCTCTCTGAGTTGCTTTCTTGCAGGATCCTGCTGCAAGAAATGAGTAAATGGATTAAGAATTGAGATTAAGTATGGATGCTAATGAAATAGCATGGGGTGAGTTAAATGATAACATGTAAAAAAAACACAAAGGGACTACCCATATACACATCCTTTACTGGAGACAGTCTCCATAGTAGGGATCCTAAGCAAATTATTAAAATGTGACTTAAGCATATTTTAAAAATGCTTCTCAGGGGTGCCTGGGTGGCTCAGTTGATTAAGCATCTGACTTCGGCTCAGGTCACAATCTCACAGTTTATAAATTCAAGTCCTGCATGGGGCTCTGTGCTGACAGCTCAGAGCTTGGAGCCTGCTTTGGATTCTGTGTCTCCCTCTCTCTCTGCCCCTCTCCGACTTGTGCTCTCTCTCTGTCTCTCTCTCTCTCTCAAAACAAATAAACATTAAAAAAAATAAAGAAAATACTTCTCAAAGATACTTCTTTAAAGAAAAAAACCTAATTCTCTTTTTCAGTCTTATACACTTATCACATTGTTCTACGTTTGTTAATGTGTCTCTTCTTCTAGACTGAGCTCCTTTCAGGATGGGTATTGTGATATTAAATTTTAGATCACTTAACAAATGTTTGATGAATGAGAGAATGAATTAATTAAATGAGGAAGTAATTTTTTGGGAAAAAAAAGTTTGTGGGGAAAGAAAAAAAACATTGTGTATGTAAGGTGTTACTGTTCTGAATTCAACTGTGCACCCACGTCTGCAATCTTGAGTGGTGAAAACATCCTCAGAAGACTGGAAGAGAAATTTTGTCCTGTAACAGGTGTTTGTCAGTACAGCTGCACTCATGCGCACAGGTCATTTCTGCCTCTGACAGGGATTAAACAACTGCGATTCATTTGAATTTGCAGACCACCTGCCTGAAAGTGTACTTAAACGGCAATCCTTATAGGCTTGAGTCTAACCGTGGTTGTAGTAAACAGAAAACTGAATGATACAGCTAAACACTGGCAAGGGTTCCATCACCACACTCTTGATGACTGTGAGTTATCTGTCCTGTGGACACCCTGTATTAAACTCTTGTTGACTATTAAAATTTAGAACAGATGAATGAAGGCAACATTTTACAAGGCTCAGTAGCTCTCTGTACAGTAGAGCCAATACAACATTTTTTTTATTATTTTGTTACATATCATTTACTTTATGTAGTTTAAAAAATAACACGGCAAAACATTCTTCAGAATTTCAATCACAATAATAATCACAATACCAACACATTTTTGTTATTATGTAACTAAAAATGAACTTGAGTTCCATCTTAACACACTGACTATTTACTCACAATATAAATAGTCATGGGAGAAAATGGGTGGAGGAAAAGTAAGTTCCAGAAATTAAAAAAAAAAAATTAAGTTCCAGACATCAAAAATTAGAAACCACTAAATTGATAATTTGTTATGTTTACTGTCATGTTAAGCATTTATATTTTATTTTTTTAATGTTTATATTATTTTTGAGAGACAGACAGAGAGAGCGTGTGCAGGCATGCACAGGTAGGGGAGGGGCCGAGGGAGACACAGAATCTGAAACAGGCTCCAGGCTGTGAGCTGCCAGCACAGTGCCCGACATGGGGCTCGAACCCACGAACCGTGAGATCATGACCTGAGCTGAAGTCGGACACTTAAGCAACTGAGCCACCCAGGTGCCCCTGTCATGTTAAGCATTTAAATTACCTTCATGAAATATTCTTCACAATCCTTTTTTGAGCAGATGCTGCTGTATATTTGATTAATATGTAGGCAAAACACTGATACTCTCCTTTTGATTACTTTATTATTTTCTTTCATTCTTTTCAATTCTGTATTTAAGGTTAGCAGAGCCTCAGACACTGTGTAGCAAAGTGATGAACTGATATTAGAACACCTAGGAGGAAGAAAAACATCTCACCAACAGCAGCCACAACAACTAACGATTTCAGCTGTTGCTGATCGAATTGATCATGGTGCTGTAACTGAAAGCCGTTTTGTGGGATTCATATGTTGTTCTACTAGAACACATTCTACTCCTTTGTTATGTTAAGCCTAACTCTGGTTTCCTTTCCTTAAAAGGTTGTTTCTAGCAGTGTATTAATGCTAATAATTAATAGTGAAAAAGAACCTGGCAGCTTGTTGAGTTTCAACAGAAGTCTTCAGACATAGAAAAACAGTATTATTTGACTGAAATATAATACTCAGCTATTTGAAAATGTGTCCTACATTTATAAATGCCTTCAGCTGAGTTGTTAATATCCTAGAGCAGTAAGATGAGTATCTTTCATTTATAATTAACCTACTGGGTCCAGATTTTGCTTTCAGATACTACCATCACATTATCACATAGGTTTAAAATGACATTTTTCAACTGTCAAGGCATAACTTTCAGTGAAAGGTATTTGGCTTTCAAAGACCTGCAAACAGTCCACTAGTTGAGACATGAAGTTATTCTGGCTGATCACTAGTGAAATCTTAGCTATACAAGTGTACACAATTATGAAGGCATTCACTATTTCAAAGACTGTGAGGCATTGTGTATTAGTTAATACGAAGTTCTCTTGTATAAGGGTGCTTGGGTGGCTCAGTCGGTTAAGTGTCAGACTCTTGATTTCAGCTCAGGTCATGATGTCATGGTTCATGAGTTCAAGCCCCGCACTGACACCGTGCTGACAGTGCGGAGCCTGCTTGGGATTCTCTCTCTTCCTCTCTCTGCCCCTCCCCTGCTCGCTTTTGCTCTCTTAAGTAAGTAAGTAAGTAAGTAAGTAAGTAAGTAAATAAATAAATAAATAAATAAATAAATAACTTCTAAAAAGTTCTCTAGTATAAATATTCTCCCAAACTATATTCAGTGGTGTTTTCTTTAGCATCAATAAAATTTCATTCACAACACTAAAAAATATGGAATAGTTCCATGTTTCCAGTAGCTTTTTATTTTTCTTTTTTACTCATCATAAGAGTCATGAACAATTCCTAAGAAAACACTATTATTTCCTTAACATACCCTGGAAAACTTTGTTCATTCCTGAAAACTTCTGATTTAACTTAATTTTTGATGAGGGAAATTAAGTTACATATCAACTGTTAGGTACTATGGTTACTGAAAGATCATAATCAGAGACTCCTCTCTCTTGAAGTGGTACCATTCTCTGATGGCCAATTAAAACTTAGGGTAATATAATAGCTTTTTTCAATGTTACCCAATGCACCCTTTTTAAAAATCATGCTATTCCCTTCTCTTTACTTCTCCTCCAACCCTACCCACACCCCTACATCTCCTCCTGCCATCATGACTATTTTTTTTAAGTTTATTTATTTATTTTGGGAGACGAGAGGGAGGGGAGGGGAGGGGAGGGGAGGGGAGGGGAGGGGAGGAGAGGAGAGGAGAGGAGAGGAGAGGAGAGGAGAGGAGAGGAGAGGAGAGGAGAGGAGAGGAGAGGAAAAAGGAAAAGAAAACGGAAAGGAGAAAGGAAAGGAGAAAGGAAAGGAGAAAGGAAAGGAAAAAGGAAAGGAAAAAGGAAAGGAAAAAGGAAATGGAAAGGGAAAGGAAAAGGAAAGGAAAGGGAAAAGAAAAAAGAAACTGAGATGCCTTCTGAAAAGGCAAGGTTGAGTATTTTATACCATGATGAGTTGTGTATTTTATAGCATAATTTAGAAAGGCTGCCTGTAACCAAAAAGAGACCAGTTTAGAAAGTAAAGTTACTTTTGTTGCACACCCTAGATTGGGATTGGCCACTGTATACCTCTTATGCTAAAAAATGTCTAATTATAATATGATACTATGCTATCAATCGTGTCTCTCTGTTCACTGACCCTGTAAAGCAGTATTTAAAATATGTACACACCCTCTATAACTACATTAAGAAAATTTTAACTCCCATCAAAATGAGCTAAGATTTTCTGAATTATACAGTTAGATACTCTACCATCTCTTAAAGTTTTTATTTTGCATATGAAGCTACCAGTTTTGAGAAGCAAAGGTAGTCTCTGAACTGTCTTCAGGACGAAGGGAAAGCAATGAGTCAGAAACTAAGGTCAGGAAACAGGATGGCTACATATCCAGTGCATTTACATGGTCAAGAGTTTGAGTGAGACAGTCACTGACAGAGCAAGAAAGAGGCATTGGTAACAAAGAACCAACTGGTAACAAAGAACTCGACTGTGGAGTAGACAAGTATTTCGCGCCTGTTGGAAAACAAATCCCAGAATTGTACAGACTAAACTTGCAGTTATGCACTTGAAGGGAAGTCAAAGAGGGCTGCGAGATTAGGGTTAGGGCTTCATCCTGATGTCATACTTAGGGTGGTACAATCTGATACTAACTACAGGTAAACTCTTCACTTTCACATGTTCCCTGAAAACTCGATTCCAGAATTTACTTTTATTGATGCTTTCATCTCTTCCTATATCCAAGTGTATCTGACTTCACCTGCTCACCCTTGTTTTAAATATCCTCCAAAAGTGTTCCTCTACTCCCCATCAGTTATCCTTCACTCTGTACAATTTTTGCCTGAGACTATTCTCCTCTTTGAACAAACCTCATATAAATTCCAAGTAGCTTTGGGAACCAGCCTTTGGTAAAAGAACAAACATTAAATCTCTATTATCAGTCAGGAAAGTCTAAGTTACACTGCACAAAAAACAACATCAAATTTTCAGTTATATGTATATACAAATACACAAAAATGAGACTGCAAGCATATCCACTGAAAATATTTAAGTATTTTATTCCTTTTCAATTCCAAATAGTACTCAGTGTAACAGGTCGATTTAGGATTTTTTAAAACTCTGTCGTAATTGTACACATGGAATTATATTCCAAAGAGGATTTCAGGAGTCTGGGAGCATAGCCTTTCCATTAAAGCCATTAATTCAACATTAGAGCTCTCAAATCAGAGTACTATTTTAAGAAAATAAATGTACTGAATAAGAGAGATAACTAAAAGGAACTAGAGAAACCACAGGTATACCTTTGGGGGGGGGGTAGTAATTTGACTCTAGCAACACTGTCTGACTCTTAATGATTCTTAAACATGTATCATCTACATTTAGGTAGAAATTCTTCATCTGAAATTATAGTATCTTCAAAGTCAAAGAAAATCTATTTTTAAAAGGGGAAGAAAACTGGTGGCAAGACCACTTGAAAAAATATTCATATACTCCTTTTCTTGTTCTGTCAGGGTTTTGAATCAGCTAATTTTTTTCTTTTATGCAAAGGTTCGGTTAAAATGTCCATCTGGTATAAAATGGTGTAGCTACTCTGCC
The DNA here is from genome assembly GCF_018350215.1 of Panthera leo. Lineage (NCBI taxonomy): Eukaryota > Metazoa > Chordata > Mammalia > Carnivora > Felidae > Panthera > Panthera leo. The sequence continues at coordinate 139,407,899 of NC_056687.1, read as the reverse complement.
TTGTTGAATGGCTCAGAGCAAAATAAATATAGTGAACTAGTTTTAAAAAACAGTTTTGCATAGGATGGTTCATAAAACTGATTAAGCCCTGCTGATAAAATTAGTGTAGAAACATCTAATATATTTGTCACAATATATAATAAACCTCTTTAAAAGAGGTGGAGAAAATGAGTTTCAAAATAGCTCCATCAAAGACATCAATAACTTATTTTTTTAAGAATCGGACTGTCAGAATCAAATTGATACAAGTGTTGTACAAGTATAAATTACAAAGTAATTTATAAATTACACAGTTAAAGATAACCATGCTGTCTATTTTGCTTACTGTAAGAATATCACAAGATAATTGAAAATAGGTTTTCAAATACCCCAATTTTTTGTTTTTTTTTTTGTTTTTTTTTTTTTTTTTTAATTTTTTTCAACGTTTATTTATTTTTGGGACAGAGAGAGACAGAGCATGAACGGGGGAGGGGCAGAGAGAGAGGGAGACACAGAATCGGAAACAGGCTCCAGGCTCTGAGCCATCAGCCCAGAGCCTGACGCGGGGCTCGAACTCACGGACCGTGAGATCGTGACCTGGCTGAAGTCGGACGCTTAACCGACTGCGCCACCCAGGCGCCCCAAATACCCCAATTTTTTGTAAGGAAAGCAAAACAAAACAAAACAAAACCCACATCATATGCTTTAAACTAATGTGCCACAAATGAACATGGCTTGAGTGCTTGCCTATGTCAAGGCACGGTAACCTATTTCTTAGCAGGGTGTCTCATTTAATCTGGCTGTAATCCTATGAGAAATGAGGCTCAGGTACTTTGAATAAATTGCCCAAGAGCAAAAGCAAAACTCAAACCCTCATGTATATTCTTTTCACTCTACTCTGCTGTCTCTGGTAAGAGTTGGAGTGGGAGTGCAGGAACAAGGGAGGTGGTCATGAAGGAGCCATGATCAGGTCCCATTCTACAGTCAGCCCTGTTTTCAACAGCACAAGCCTTACGTTTCTTTCAGGGTTCTTTGTGGCTTTTCATAACTCTACAAAGATAACTACTTACGTGTATTTGCACTCATGTTTCTTTGCAGTCTTCCAGGACTGTGGTGCTGCTGGGGTAGTGACAGAGTGCTGGGGGTCAGCTCTAGGGTAGCCTCTGCTTTGGGAAAAGTTGTGGCAGGTTTTCAGTGTGTCGACTGATACAGATAGGTCAATATAGTACCAGGCAGTGGGTCCTGGAGAGACCACCTCAGTTCCTCAGGCACGAGTCAGATATGAACGGGCCTGTGTTAGCTCATCGTGCAAAGTTCTTTTCTAAACACAGGTCTATCTACTTGTTCCTCCTGTTAGAATTCAATGAAAAATAATTTCTGAGTAACTTCTCATGACCTCTATAACTGCTATCTGTGCACTTTGGAAACTGCTTTGATGGTTCGCACATTTGAAATGGACCTGGATCTACAAAATACACACTTGGAGCATGTTAAAAACCAAAACTTAAGATACAGAATGTTTCCTTTTTTGCCTTCCTGTGGTCATTGCAAAATGATACATTTTCATCTTTGTGTAACTCTTAATTGAGCACTAAGATGTTCTTGTTTTTTATGTAATCAAACACTAATTACTTAAAAAATTATAGGTGCAACTGGAGGACATTTTGAAAATTTGGAATTCCGGTGTACTTGGGAGGGAAAATTTTATGAAACATAGTGGAATTAAATATGAGCTAGTTTTCTAAACTCTGAATGTAGAAGTAAACCTGAATCCTCAGGAATGTCGAGAAGACCTCAAGCTGCCACAGAGCCAGCTGCCCCAGGTGTATCCATGACTGTCCTCAGTGTAAAGGCTACTGATGAAAAGTGCTTCTTTAACTGGTTTTCCTGGTCAACTTTCAGTTCTTCCTGTAGATGAGAAGAGGTATCCCCAGTTGGAAAGCCCCACAGTAATGAATTCTTGGGAAGATCAACCTCAGTATTTGAACAGTACTAGAAGGCATCATTAAGAAGGCACAGAGCTATAATTAATGTTACAAACTATGACCCTTAGCCATCCAAAAAAAGTTAAATAAGCATGTTTAGTTCACTCTATACATTAAGAAAAAGAAAAGTGCTATCATTCAGAGAGATTATTGTTAAAAAAATATTCACTGTTAAAAATAAGGTCGAGCCCTTCCTCCCCATCTCCTTCTTTCCTCTATGTGACAAAGATTAATTGCATTTCTACTTGTGCTAGACCTGCACTGAATGCTGTGGATACAAGGATGAAAAAACATGTCCTTTGTCCTCAAAGAGTTTGCTATGTAATGGTTCACACAGACATATAAGCAAATAATTCAAATACAGTGTAGTATTTTATCGGTTATGTTCTAAACACTATTGGGTAGCACAGAAGATAAAATAATGAAATATTCCTGAGGAGCTATGGGGAAGACCTATCAGGACCAGCTTCAGATTCACAGTAAGTTTTCCAGTTTAATACTTCATTGTCCAGTGGTGTCAGATAAATGAGGTGCAACTATATTTGAAAAGATTACTAGTTTGGGGTTGGTCATGGTTATTCCTTTAGGATTTTAGCCTATTTTAAATGAAAAGTGGTCTTCGCTGGAGGGCAAAAATTAGAAGTTATTTCAGGCCAAAGATGAACCAATTTATAAATTTTGTATGAAGCAATTTGAACTCCTCAGAAGAAATTACTTTCTATAAGTTTAAGATATTGTTGGATACTCTTTATGTAACCATAGAACCACTTTAATATAAAATCACATATTTGAGTACTGAGGATAACACAAAGTACCTCCTATATAACTTGATGTAACTTAAAATTTTTAATAATTTTTATACAAATTTTACTTCGTATTTGGAGGTACTTATAATAGGATAATTTTATGAAAAGCCTCCTTAAAGTGAAATCACTTTAAAATGGGACCAAATATTCAGAGTAAATTGTGAGAAATTAAAACTAAAAATTTTTCAAAACGTTGATTTTTACTCTGAGAAAATCTGTAACATTAGAAAATCTTTTCTAGTTAACAGAATAGTAAAAATCGAATGTTTATTTTATTGGCATAATTGTTTGTATGCACGATAGTAAATTACTAGACTTTTAAACTGCATATTTGACTTTTACATTATAGTAACATCATTTTTTTACAAAAAGATAAAGGCTTCATCAGGTTTTTTTTTGAATTTTTTAACATTTATTTATTATTGAAAGACAGAGCATGAGCAGAGGAGGAGCAGAGAGAGAGAGAGAGAGAGAGAGAGAGAGAACCCAGAATCCAAAGCAGGCTCCAGGCTCTGAGCTGTCAGCACAGAGCCCGACGAGGGGCTCGAACTCACAAACCACGAGATCATGACCTGAGCTGAAGTCGGACGCTCAACCGACTAAGCCACCCAGGCACCCGCTTCATCAGATTTTTTTTAAGGCCTTCTTCTTTGATAATCAAGTCCTTCTGAAGAAGTTACTCTGTCATCATCCTTGTTGATTTTGTCATTCATTGGTGGCCTGGATTGTGATCCCAGCAGTACTTCATCACTGCTTTAACTCATTACAGGAAATTTTTTGAATGACTTCCATTTCACTTTATAACTGAATTGAATTTGCCTTCTATTTATTGAGAAACCAAAGTCTTTGATAGGATGAGTGTGTGTGTGTGTGTGTGTGTACACACACACACACACACACACACACACACAAGTACTAAATGGAGAAATAACATCTGAGTTAGGACTAATTTTGTAAGTAGTTGCTTCTGCACTATTTTCATTTTGTAAAGGCTTTAGTTTTCCTATGGATTGTTTTTTAACTGTAGGAACTTGTATGGATTACTGTTTCTTAACATTTAATAGAACATTTCATTTCATCTCCTTTAGTTACGTATCTCATTATGTGTGGAGTTCACCTTATAGACATTAGAATTACTGTCGAAGCCAGCCATGAAATGACAACAAAGATGATGGTGGTGGTAGTGACGGCATCCGCCATTTGTGAAGCTCCTGCTCTGCCAGCTGCTCTACTCAGCAGTTTCCATAGTAATCCTTCCCGCGACCTAGCAAGGTCAGTGTTAACCACCCTGATTTCATTGATAAGGAAACTGAGGAAATTCAGATAGGTGATGAGTGTCTTAGGAGCGAAAGGCAAACCATTCTATTCCTCAAGTTGTGCTCTTTGCACTACACTGTGTCTTTCTCTGCTATAAAGAAGCACTCACTTCAGAGTTTCCTCTTAAAAATTATGTTTTGTGGTACATATAAAATACATAAAAATTTGATTAGCTGACACTGGTAGAAATAGGTTGCTAGGTTTATATACACTGGCTATTAGGAATCTTAAAAAAACTATGTTTCTTCCTCTTGTTTGTTACTGCAAAATATTCCACAAATATACACTCTTGCTGTAGTGGAGATTCAAGAACCAAATCTGGAATGGAACATGTGGAATTAATGAAACTGGAATCTCAAAAACATCACAAAACTTTGTAATGTTTTTAAAAAATGTTGGGGCGCCTGGATGGCTCAGTCGGTTAAGCGTCGGACTTCAGCTCAGGTCACGATCTCGCGGTCTGTGAGTTCGAGCCCCGCGTCGGGGTCTGGGCTGATGGCTCAGAGCCTGGAGCCTGCTTCCGATTCTGTGTCTCCCTCTCTCTCTGACCCTCCCCCGTTCATGCTCTGTCTCTGTCTCAAAAATAAATAAACTTTAAAAAATAAATAAAATAAAAAATAAAAAATGCTTTAACCTCATGAAGTACATCCAATTCTAACAACTTATTATTTTCCAAGAGGATGGTACACTATTTCCCAATGTCTATCTAATGGAAACCTGTGATTGCCATTGGAATTGCATTTATTTAACAAAGTCTACTTCCTTCTCTACAACCCATTACTTTAAAATACCAGGACTCATTCAGCTTTGATATACACATGAGTTGAATGGAGGAAATCCAGATATTTTACAGTCTTTCATAACTATGGAATCAGGAATTTCAGAATCTAGTCTCAATTCAGCCTTTAGCAAATTTTTAGTTATTTGAAAGTATTATTTCTTATTCAAAGAGCAGCTCTGATCATGGCCTTTGGTCACAGAAACTGTTTGTATTGTGTAAAAAATCTCTTCACGAGAATCAAGCTGGTGCAGCCACTCTGGAAAACAGTATGGAGGTTCCTCAAAGAACTAAAAATAGAACTACCCTACGACCCAGCAATTTCACTACTAGGCATTTATCCAAGGGATACAGGGGTGCTGTTTTGAAGGGACACATGCACCCCAATATTTATAGCAGCACTATCAACAATAGCCAAAGTATGGAAAGAGCCCAAATGTCCATCGACGGATGAATGGATAAAGAAGATGTGGTATATATATACAATGGAGTATTGCTCGGTAATCAAAAAGAATGAAATCTTGCCATTTGCAACTAAGTGGATGGAACTGGAGGGTATTATGCTAAATGAAATTAGTCAGAGAAAGACAAAAATCATAGGACTTCACTCATATGAGGACTGTCAGAGACAAAATAGATGAACACAAGGGAAGGGAAGCAAAAATAATGAAAAAACAGGGAGGGGACAAAATATAAGAGACTCTTAAATATGGAGAACAAACAGAGGGTTACTGGAGGGGTTGTGGGAGGGGAGATGGGCTAAATGGGTAAGGGACACTAAGGAATCAACTCCTGAAATCATTGCTGCACTACATGCTAATTTGGATATAAATTTTAAAAAATAAAAAATAAAATTAAAAATCTCTTTAACATCAAACAGTATATGAAGAAGGAATCTAAAATTAGCCCATTAGGCACACACAACTTTGTGGTCCCAGGAATAATGGCCTTTCTGGAAAAATGCCTCTTAAGATGAGGTAAAACTTCAGAAGTTAATGCTTTTATTGCCTTGGGTTTTTGGGTTTTTTTTTTCTTTGTTGCTCTCTAGCATGTATAATTAAATAATGTAACATTTCTTATGTATAAGGTTTTCAACGAGCTGTCTTTTAGGCTTAGATTTTTTGGCTTCTTATATTCTCTAAGAAAAATAATGGGATTACACTCTTTAAAGCTGCCATTTTCTTGCAAGTTATTATTTCACATACGTATTATCATATGTTTGGTACATCATGTCCCTGGGACTTGCTCTATTATTATTTCTCAGCACATCTCCAAACCACCAAACCTGCTCAGGCACTAAGCATACTTTTGGATATGCTCTTGGGAATATAAGAATTGCCATATTGAAGCTAGCCACCCAGCCATCATGTCTGGTTTTCTGCTTTGAATATATTTCTGTCTTGCATTAGAGGCAGGCATTAAGGTCCCATGAGTTGCATACTTGGGCAGAAACATACAGAAATGAGACATTTCATTTTGATCACATTCAGTGATCTTTTTATGCCCTGAAGCATGGAAACTGATCTTTTGTAATTCTAGCCTAGTAAGTGTAATTGCAGCTATTTCATATTTATATAGGTCCCTAATCCCTAAACCAAGCTTCTACGCTGGGAATTCTAAGTTAATTTTATATAATCTTTTTAAAAAATCCTCTTGCTTTTTTGCAACAAATCTCCTGTCAGAACACAGGTGTCACAAAAACCACCACTAAATCTAAGCCAAAGTGAGAAAGGAAAAGATTCAACACATCATCACTGGGCACACAGATGAGTGCAAGTTTACAACCACTACTGGCTCTCTGATCTAAAAATGTGGTGGGATTGACAAAAGAACCATCAAAAGATTTTTAAAGGAGACTGTTGAGATGGGAAAGGGCCCCATCAAGTATGCCTGGGTCTTGGATAAACTGAAAGGTGAATGTGTACATGGTATAACCACTGATATATCCATGTGGAAATTTGAGAACAGTAAGCACTATTTTTCCATCACTGATGCCTCAGGACACAGGGACTTCATCAAAAACATGATTATAGGGGCACCTGCCGGGCTCAGTCAGTAGAGCATGCAACTCTTGATCCTGGAAGTGTTAAGTTCAAGCCCCATGTTGGGTGCAGAGATTACTTCAAATAAAATATTTAACACACACACACACACACACACACACACACACACACACACACACGATTATAGGCATAACTGAGGCTGAACCTTCTGTTCTGACTGTTGCTGCTGGTACTGGTGGATTTGAAGCAGGTATCTCTAAGAATGGGCAGACCCAGGAACAGGCCCTTCTGGTTTACATACTAGGTATGAAACTAATTGTTAGTGTTAACAAAATGGATTCCACTGAGCCACCCCACAGCCAGAAGAGACACAAGGAAATCATTAAGGAAGTCAACACCTACACTAAGAAAATTGGCTACAACCCCGCCATTTGTGCCAATTCCTGGTTGGAATGGTGATAACATGTCAGAGCCAAGTACTAATATGCCTTGGTTCAAGAGATGGAAAGTCACATGTAAAGATGGCAATGCCAGTGGAACAATGCCACTTGAAGCTCTGGATGGCATCCTGCCACTAACGCATCTAATGCCCCTCCAGAACATCTACAATATTGGTGGTACTAGCACTGTCCTCGTGGAGACTGATGTTCTCACACCTGACGTGGTGGTCACCTTTGCTCCAGTCAGTGTTACAACTGAAACAAAGTCTGTTGAAATGCGCCATGAAGTTTTAAGTGAAGCTCTTCTGCAGACGATGTGGGCTTCAGTGTCAAGCGTGTGTCCCAAAACGTTCGTCGTGGCAATGTGGCTGGTGACAGCAAAGATAACCACCGATGGAAGCAGCTGGCTTCACAGCTCAGGTGATCATCCTGAGCCATCCAGTCCAAATCAGTGCTGGCTATGCACTGTGCGGGATTGTCACACAGCTCACAACGCTCACAAGTTCGCTCAGCTGAAGAAGATAGATCACCATTCTGGGCAGAAGCTGGAAGATGGCCTCAAATTCTTGAAATCTGGGGATGCTGCCATCATTGATATCATTCCTGGCAAGCCCATAGTTGTGAGCCTCTCTAAGTATCTTCCTCTGGGTTGTTTTGCTATTAATGACACGTGACAGGTAATTGCTGTGCTTGTCTATCAAAGCAGTGGATACGAAGGCTGGTGGGGCTAGCCAGGTCACCAAGTCTGCTCAGAAAGCTCAGAAAACTAAATGATTTATTTCTAATATCTGGCAACCCAGTCTTAATCAGTGGTAGAAGAATGTTCTCAGAACTGTTTGTCTCATTTGGTCATTTCAGTTTAATAGCAGAAGACCGGTTAATGATAATAATGCATCATAAAACCTTCAGAAGTAAAGAAGAATGTTTTGTGGACCATTTGTGGGGGGAGGTCAGTTTTAAGTTATTAGGTTTTTAAAAATCAGTACTTAAGGGAAACAACTTGACTGAAAATCTGTCACACACTTGAGACTCCTTAAAACAAAGTTTAGTCCTCTCAAATCTCCCATAATTTATACCTGTTGCCTCTTTAGATACAAATAGCCTGATGTGGAAATGGAAAACGTACGCTGTTTCCATTGTTAATCACTGCTTTAGAGCTGTGAAAATTCCTCACAAGCTATTATCAGTTCAGGAACACTTTTCTGATCTGTTCCATGTTTTGTTTCCCTAACTTTTTTACTAATAGCAGGGGATGGGGGGGGGGGGGTTGTTTTATTTTGTTTTAGTAGCCCTAATGACCCTGCTTCTTTAATTTTTTTCTATTAACCTATCTACACTCTTTGTACAACTTTGTCTTTCTCATCTCAGTTCTGTATTATTTTTCTATCAGATTTCCTTTTTTTTTGTCTTTGTCTTAAGTTTGTCCCTGTTTTGAATCACTATCTAAATGTTTCCTGGGCTGCTCTAGTGATGCACTGTTCAACATGAATTCAGCAGGCACCTATCCCTGCTACTTAGCAGCTTAAAGTCAAAACATAAAACACTGAAATGGATTAACAAGATAATGTAATGGTAATTTAGATAATTCAAGAAACACTGAGTAAATTTAAAACAAAGGGAATCTAGAAAGTGAATACGCTGGTATTATATATATAGACTCTGTATATGAAGTTTCTAGGAAATAGAACAGAAACAAATTCATGATAGTTCAAAACTTTCTAAATGAATTTTACTGTATTTTCATAGGAGTGATGTGAAAGGAAGGATGGAGAGAGGTGTTCTTTGAAATGATAAGAAAATAGGGAACTGCTGAGAATGGCATTTTAATATTTAAGGACTTGCGTTGGAGATGGAGGAAATCATTAGCTTCACCAGTGGTGGAGGGAGAACTACCAGATTCATTTGAATATAAAGAGAATGAATGTGCCGAGTTCTAGAAACAGGAGGGAAAGGAGATGAAGAAAGACAATCGCAGAATACCAGTGGAAAATAGCAGGAGGAAGATGAATAGGCAAATGAAAACTATACTCAAGAATAGTATTCTTATAAAAAAGGGAGAAGTGAAAACTTTGAAAAGAAAAATAAATGAGGCTATTGCTTACAGAATTTTAAGCTTTTTAAAAGATGGAGTAAGGATAAAATTAGTGTGAGTGACTAGCATTTTATACACTTAACTAAATCTACAACCAGTTGTGAACATATTTTTAATGGATGTTTTTTGATTTGTTAAAATATCAATACCCCACATACAGCATTAGGGATACTTTATATTTTTCACTCAATATCATTAATTGGTTCTTTATTATTTTCTTAACTAAGTGTATTCTCACAACAGCAAATTTTCTACCCAGGTGACTGTCCTTGTTACCTAATAATTTATTTACCCACAAAATAAGAGCTGCTTTTCATTGAACAGGATATGAAGGAATAAGGTCAAAAGCAGAAGAGAAGTGTTCTGGAAATATATCGGGGAGAGAAGATGGCAGCAGGAAGCACTCACAAGCCTGTAATTTTGAAACAGACATGGTAGTTTATATAGAGCTGGAGGTAAACTGAGAATAACTAGAGAAACAAAACTTCTAAATAATAACAGATGTGGTTTTGAAAGGCATGAGGAAAGTTTCTAAGGTGGTAATAATGTTCAGTACTTTGATCTAATTGCTGATTACATGGGTTTCTTCCTATCTTAAAAGTCACTGAGCTGTATAATGTAGGAAGAAATCTTAATATTTACACATTTTGCTGTATGTAAAGTATATTAATTTTTTAAAGGCAGGAAATAAATTCACCTGAATTCTAATGGGGGTTTCAGACTAAGATATTGTTTAAATTTTTCTTTTGTTATTTCTACTGGATATACACTTGGTATTGTCTTTGATGCTACTTTTAAAATGCTCTTTAAGGTGATACCCTAGGAAGAAAAACTAGGCAGTGTATTTCATTTATAACTGTCATGAATGGAAATTTCCCAACGCTAACCTCCGTTTCAGATTCCTGCTGTTGCTTCTGCACTATTAGTTGGTGTCAGCAGGGGGTTAACAGCATTCAATTTAACCTTGCTATTTGTACTCTGTTTTGATTTTTTTTTTCTTTTTTCCACATTTAACTTCCTTACATGGATTCTCCATTTTACAAATCGTGCATGCACCATGGGGTCTATACACTGAAAGACTGTAAGTGCAGATAAGCACACAATAAAAGCACATTTAAAGATAATGTGAAGCTACAAGACATTTCTTTTTTTCTAGGAGTACAGAGGCATTGCTGTGAAAATCACTGGAACAAGAGAAAACTGAGTGAACCTACTCATACTATTATTTTTCTGAGATTATAGACCTGTTTGAAATAAGTAAGAATTGTATAGGTATGGATTAATTATAGGTTATATGTCCAGATAAAGGAGTATCTCAGTGACCGTTCTACTTGTAACTAGCCATGGACATCACATCAGATGCAATCCACTGCTCACTGAACCCTGGTGAACCAATTACTCTTACGAGTGGTCTTTGTCTTGCTCTGAGTAGATACTGAGTGTAAGACTAGATTAATGAAAATGGAAAAGAAGGAAAGCCAGCTCAAATTCTGGCTTCTCTGTAAGAACAGTAATAATGGAATATCCTTCTGTGGAGTTGAAACAAGGACAGCTCGGTTTCCCTTTTCCTCTGCTTCCAATTCCTTTCATTTCCAACCACCACTTTGCACAGCTCTAGCACACTCTTCTCTTGGTCTGAACCCCAGGATTCTGCTAGTTTCACCTTCATGTGCAGGGCATCCTCCTGGGTGCTGGAGACACCAAAGTGAAAACAACAACAAAAGTACCTCTGGTGGCTTGGAGTTGAGGGAACCCAAATCTAACACTGTATGTAGCAAGGAGGAAACATGTACTTCTGTTCTCCCAAGCACGGATTCTGCAAGCATTTCTTCAGAAATGCTGTGCTTGAGCGATTAGGAAGTATAATAACTCAGGTACTGTGCTATAATAATGGCTTACTATTATAATGGGGTGATATACTTTCTGGTTTCCACCTACTGTCCTGACACATTCATTTTTTATAAAAGCATCCTCTTTAACTCACCAAAAGTCTCCATGGTAACTTATGTGGTCACTCTAAGTCATAATAAAAATGGACTTCTCAAGAGAGGCAGGGATTGTTTAACAAAAGCCCCAAATATAAACATATGACACTTTTTTTTTTTTTAGAGAGAGAGAGAGAGAGAGAGAGAGAGAGAGAGAGAAAACGAGAATGAGTGGGAGAGAGGAACAGAGGAAGAGAGAAAAAGAGAATCTCAAGCAGACTCCATGCCTAGCACAGAGTCCATTGCAGGGCTTGATCTCAGGGCTTGATCTCAAGATCCTGCAATCATGACCTGAGCTGACATCAAAAGTTAGAGGCTCAACTGACTGAGCCACCCAGGCATCCCATGACATTAAGTATTTCAAAGTTAATGTAGTAGCAGTGATGTTTAAAAATATTATAAAGACAGAGGTGTCTGGATGGCTCAGTTGGTTGAGCATCCAACTCTTGATGTCAGCTCAGGTTGTGTGCATCGGGCTCTATGCTGACAGTGTGGACCCTGCTTGGGATTCTCTCTCTCCCTTTCTCTCTCTGCCCCTCCCCTTCTCACACACACACTCTCTCAAAACAAACAAACATTTAAAAATACATATTATAGGGGCGCCTGGGTGGCGCAGTCGGTTAAGCGTCCGACTTCAGCCAGGTCACGATCTCGCGGTCCGTGAGTTCGAGCCCCGCGTCAGGCTCTGGGCTGATGGCTCGGAGCCTGGAGCCTGTTTCCGATTCTGTGTCTCCCTCTCTCTCTGCCCCTCCCCCGTTCATGCTCTGTCTCTCTCTGTCCCAAAAATAAATAAAAAACGTTGAAAAAAAAAATTAAAAAAAAAAAAAAAATACATATTATAGGGGCACCTGGGTGGCTCATTCAGTTAAGCATCCAACTCTTGATTTCAGCTCAGGTCATGATCTCATGGTTTGTATTTGAACCCTAGGTCAGGCTCTGCACTGACAGCAGGGAGCCTGCTTGAGATTCTCTCTCCCCCTCTCTCTACTCCTTCCCTGATCAAGCTCATACATGCTCGCTCTCTCTCTCTCTCTCTCTCAAAATAAAGAAACCTAAATATAAATACATATATATATATATATATATATATATATATATATACACACACATACACATATATAATAAATATAGACACTCATTATGTGTTCTTCAAAATAAAACACTCTTTGGAAAGAGTACTATCATTACTGAGATATAATTCCTACATGATATCTATAGCAATACCCATACAATTAATGTGGAATAACCACCTACTATTTTAAAACATTAAGGTCAAAGATAATGGCATAAAATCTTTACAAAGGAATACCTGAACATTTCAATCAGGCATTCTTCAGCTTTAATAATAAAATTAAATGTTTTCATTTTTTTATTTCCAGTTCTTCATGATTAAAGTTAACCAACCATAAGCCTTCATTCTGGATATTGTTTTTAACCCATAATAAATGTAGAAAACAAACAGTGTTTAAAAACAGAGATATCAATTTTAGGTTTTGACAGATGTTTTACATTTATCTTTTTATTTACCTTTGAAGACCTATTAGTTCATATAAATTATTCTATGCATTTAAATGCATAGGTATGAAGTTGGAATTAGTAAAACATGCTCTGGTAAGAAAACAGTTTATTTTCTGATTTAATACTAATCATCCATTGCTAATGTACTATAAAATCCTACTTAAGAGAGATACTGACTCTAATTATTAAAGTTAATGGCCTCCAGTTGTCTCATCTTGCCTTTAGTGTAGGATATTAAGCATGCAGAACCCATAATTTAATTATCACCTGTTAATATTGGCTCTAAGTTCATTTCTCTCCTTTCAGGATGAAACTTCAGTGATGAGCCAATTAAAAACTATTATCTTCCTACTCAAAACACCAGCCTGCTAAGTATATCCACAGTATACAGATCACAGATCTGCTGGGATTCTCAAGATGGAACCTGCTGCCTCTTGCCTTTAGGGATTGCTAAATTAAATTATTATTTCTGTCCATTTTTCATTCTAATTTTTAAAGTCTCTAGATTACATTGGGGTGCCTGGGTGGCTCAGTCGGTTAAGTGTCTGACTTCAGCTCAGATCATGATCCCACGGTTTGTGAGTTCGAGCCCTGTGTCCGGCTCTATGCTGACGGCATGTAACCCGGAGCCTGCTTCGGATTCTGTGTCTTCTTCTCTCTCTGCCCCTACTCCGCTTGTGCTCGTTCTCTCTCACTCTCAAAAATAAATAAATGTAAAAAAATTTTTTTAACTCCCTAGATTATATAAAGATTATATCTTTCTTCTATATATATACACACTTTAAAAACCATTCAAGAAGTGGAGAATTATGTTATTCTACAATAATAAAAGGCAAACATTAAAAGAAATACATACTCATTCCTATTTGGACATCATAAGAGTAACAAAACATCAGAGAATGTGGTACAATAAGAGGGTTAGCTTTTTATAAAATCCCACTGATATGCACTGGAGAAATGCGCAGTGCATTTACAGGAATTTATTAGAAACTTTGTCCCCTGTGCCCTCCTGATATATGTACTATTCTACTGAAATCTAATTTTATCAGTTCACCCATGGGAATGAAACTCCAGGAAATTCATTTGTGTTAACCAAATTCACAAGAGATTGATTTATAACTAGTGAATCACATTTTAATTTGCCATGGGAATGCTACCTGATCCAAGAGCCAGAAACATTCACCTGATGTTTCTCAGTTGCTAGCACTACAATGAATATAAAGGTGAAAAACCATCCCTGTCCTCAATGAGTTCATAATTTGGTGAGGGGGCTTGGACAATATACAAATACAAGCCAGGCTACAATTAATGTGTGAATGGTGTATAGTGGTTAAATGTATAGATGTGGTCCAATTCTTTCCACTAGGTAGAATCCTATAGATTGGAAACCAAATTATACTTTAGGTGGGTTTTTAGTAGATACATTTTAAGGTAGGTTTCTCTCAAGTCATTCCTGGTTAATAAATTATCTTTCCTGGAGCACCTGGGTGGCTCAGTTGGTTAAGCGGCTGGCTCTTGGTTTTGGCTCAGGTCATGATCTCATGGTTCTTGAGTTTGAGCCCCACATTGAGCTCTTTGTTGTCAGCAAGGAACATGCGTGGGATTTCTCTATCCGTCTCTCTCTGCCCCTCCCTGACCTGCACTCTCCCTCTCTCAAAATAAGTAAAAAAACTTAAAAAAATAAATTATCTTTCCCTTTTATCTGCCTATTTCTGTATAAAAAACCAGAACCAGCTATCTGTAATTAGGACATCTTTGTTCTTGGAAACATTCTAGACACTCTACAAAAATTCTTAAACTATAACATGTTCAGATCCATGACGATTCTTCTTACTGCAGTTACTATTATGTCCACCTCTTCTGTACTCTAGAGTCACAGCTGGTTTGTAAGTTGATTCTAAAGTTAGTACATAAGGCAAAAATTATCTATAGTCAAAATGCCCACAAAAATTCCATAAATAGCCTATAGAGTATAAATTCTGCAAAACAATATTAACATAAATGTACAATGTTTAGTAAAACGTGACATAAAATACATAATCCAAATAAAATTTTAAAGCATTTTAATTACAGTACTTTTATTTAAATGAACATTTATGTAAAGGAATACATATAAATTAAATGTATGTATTGTGCATATCCTTGGTCACAAAACCCCTATTTGTAGATTTCCTCTACTGAATAGATTTTAAGTAGGCCACTACCTAACAATATATATTGAAAAACTTGTCTTTAAATCACAAGACAGACTGTGTTGCTTCTGAGGAGCTTTTTAGATATTTTATGTGGATTCTTATCAACTCCAGTCTCAGGCATCTCTCCTAGATTTGGATGTTAGTCTGCTTTTCTCTAATTACTATACTCACCCGAACACACCATGCACCTGGCTGGCACTGAGCCCATATTCCCACTCTGACCACAGATAGCTAACTATCTACAAGGAAGTAAAAGAAAGGAAATCAAACCTCTGACATGCATTATCTGCACTGCACTCAATCAGCTGAGCCTCAGTACCTGTATAACTGAAATGAGTTATATATATATATATACATATATATACGTATATATATATATACGTATATATATATACGTATATATATGTATATATATACATATATAAAGTCTAATGTAGCAAGCACACTGAAGCAGGAATAGCTGTGTATACATGTTTCAGCCTGCACCTTCAGTGTGTTATGATGGGACTCTGCTCACTATAATACTAATTTTAGGCAATCAGTAATGGTACTGTTGATGGTACCACTGCCTGATCATTTTCATAATAAGATCAATATTCTTTCTATGATATACAAAAGCTCTGATATGAAAGCAAGGGTAAGACCCAGCTCAATGGTTTCCCCTCACCTACTAGATCAGTCAGTGGTCCATTTATTAGATCACAGCCATTATGCAGAATATTGGGAGGATGTGGTGAAAGATGATTTTTTAGAATCTGGCATTGAAAGTGTGGAGAGCTGAGGTTCTGGAATCCAATAGTGCGTGAATTTCACCTGTTCCGCTTACTTGCTGGGTGACCTCTAACTAAGCAAGTTATGTTAAACTTTTCAAGGCTCAGTTCCTTACCTCCCTTAGGGTTTTTTTTTTAAGTAGGCTCAATGCCCAATGTGGAGCTTGAACTCACGACCCCAAGATCGATAGACGCATGCTCTACTGATTAAGCCACTCAGATGACCTTCCCTTAGGGCTTTTTAGACAATTAAATGCAATACGGTGCTTGGCACAGTCCCTGGTGTATGACTAGAGCTTAATAAACATTATATAATTTTTAATTTTGATTACAATATTTGGAATTTCAAGTTGTCAACAACTTTTATACACCTCTTGTATGTGCATCTATATGAGGTGACAGCCTGTACTTAATTTTTCTCCCTAGAAACAACAATGAAGTTATTGTTAATGAAGACACATATAATCACTACTCCCAACACCTATTTTTGGTGTCTTAAATTTAATTATTCCTCTCATAATATTTTTTTAATCTCACATATTTTTAATGTGAGATCTATGACTACAGCTGAGAGATATTAAAAGCAGAACAGAAAACCACACAAGTTTCTTAAAATAACGATATAAAGTCTCACACACATGATGTTTATATACATAACAAGGAAATACAGTCAGTAAGCAGAATATACTGAACGCTAACCACGAATGAGTTAAAAAATACCATAGTTTATTTTAAAATCACACATATTTTACTTTCATTAGTATGTACAGAAATTTCATTGTAAGATGTTTTTTTAAACACTTTCAAAGCTATGTGTGCCCCACCTGATAATCCTACTGTGGTCCTGATTATCCCTCTAAAACACACACGTGATGCTAAAGCTGAGTATGAGTGTTGCTCTGTCCTTCCAAACCCTAAAACATGTATGCTACCTAAGCAAACCCCATCCTTTGCAGGGACCAGCAAGTCAAACTCATGCTTCTCAGGTTTGGTATGTAAGCTGTTGGTGGCAAAACTTTTGTGGGTAAGTTCTCGATTTTTCTTTATTAATGTATAATAAATATCATAATCAGCCTCTAATAATTACAGGTGAAAAATAATGTTTATTCATTTTTGAGAAAGAGAGAGAAAGACAGAGTGTAAGTGGGGGAGGGGCAGACACAAAGGGAGACAAAGAATCTGAAGCAGGCTCCAGGCTCTGAGCAAAGAGCCTGATGCGGGGCTTGAACACATGAACCATGAGATCATGATCTGAGCCGAAGTTGGATGCTTAATCAACTGAGCTACCCAGGTGCCCTTTATATCCATATTTTTAAAGTGTATTATTTATTTTGAGAGAGAGAGAGTGAGTGAGTGTGTGTGTGTGTGTGTGTGTGTGTGCGCGCACGCGCGCATGGGAGCTGAAGAGGAGCAGCGAAGAGGGAGTGAGAGAGAATCCCAAGCAGGCCCCTTCTGTCCCTGAGGAGCCTGATGCGGGGCTTGATCCCACAAACTGTGAGATCATGACCTAAGCCAAAATCAAGAATTGGATATTTAACTGACTGAGCCACCCAGGCACCCCTCAGAGATTCTTTAAATGGTGTAGATATTGGTTCTTTTATTACACCTTTGAGTATGGTTTCCCTTGATTCAGAATTGAATTTGCTGAAGATATTCTTGATTTCAGGTATACTGCAACTTTTCAAAAAATGAACAATCATGGGATTTTAATACCAGTATACAAAATAATTTGAGTAAGTGAATTCCAGACACTAAGCACTGAGATGGACAGACCAAGTTTTGAAATATAACTGGTTCTGAAGTTGTGAACTACTTGAACTGAACTATATCTTCATTTTCAATAATTTTGTTCTGTGACTCACTGAGAGAGTCCACAGTGTTGTCACTGATATTTTAGTGGTGTTAGTGAATAAAACCTTGATGCTTTCTGCTGTCCTAACTGGAAAGGCACTTTATTTAATTCTTTAATTATTATTTAATTAATAATTATTAATTATTTTAAATCTTTATTTAATTCTTGTTCTCTAATGAAAACTTTTATAAAATCTCTCTATAACCCTGCTTGTTCTCTTTTGTTTCTATTTCCCACATTAAAAACAATCCAGGGGTGCCTGGGTGGCTCAGCTGGTTAAGCACTGGTCTCTTGATTTCAGCTCAGGTCATGACCTCACAATCCCGAGATAGAGTTGTATAGGGCTCCCCACTGGGTGTGGAGCATGCTTAATATTCTCTCTCTCCAAAAAAAAAAAAAAAATATTCTCTCTCTCCTCCCTTGCCCTGGCGCGCGCTCTCTCTCTCTCTCTCTCTCTCTCTCTCTCTCTCAAAACAAAACAAAACAATCCAATCCAAAGACTATACTTTCAGCATAAGTTTACAGGTTCAGGATAAGGTTATGGTATACATTAGCACTGGATTCAAATCAGATGGTCAGATATGACTTCTTTCCAGGTAAATGTGGAAAGAAATGTGTAGAAATATATCCTGTTAGCAAAATGAGAAAAGCTATCCAATATCCTAATAAATCCATAAAATTCAATGTCTGTGAACAGAAAATGTCAAATGATCATTAGCCACTAGTTTATGCAAATGTCTCAGAGAAACATAGGCTAGGTTTTTCTAGTATAGGATCAGATTTGTTTTGAAAAGAATCTCTAAGGTGATGAGTGTATGTTAATCATTCTTTTACTCCTGCAGGGCCACACAGGGCCTTCCTTGCCAAGCCAAAATCTGGTTTATAGAGCATCTCTTGCCCTCTTGCCCTGACAAAAGTATGTCAGTCAGGAAGGGACAAATTACTTACTTAAAAACAAAACAAAACAAAACAAAACAAAACAAACAAAAAAAAACCAATACCTTACAAGTATCACTTAAAAGTACCTGCAGATACTTTTTTCTACCAGTGAAAATACAGTTCACAATTTATCCCCTTTAGGACCATGATTTCAAAGTCCTGTTTCATCTATGTGATATACTTTTACATGAAAATAAAGACTTCCTTTGGTGTGATGTTGGTTATGTTGACTTTTTTTAGATGCCACATTCCCAGTGTTTTAGGCCATTGTGACCTGGAGGTGAAGGAAGATATGGACTAAAAAGGTGAGGGCAGGGCAGCTGCCGACCACAGGATCGAAGATACGCTGGTGTTCTCTATGTTCTCTATGGTCTTTATGGTCTAAGGATAATTCTCACTCTCCCCACTCCTTTCCCATCTTGGGGATAACTTACCCTACCAACTCATTTTTTTGAAAAAGTTACAACAGCTGTTGTAACTGAGAGATTATTAATTTTATTTATTGTTGGTAACTCACCAGGATTAACAATTCTATTGTCTACAGTTTATGAAATGTCAACAAAACAAGATAATTTAAGTTATTCTATTATTCGTAAGTAGTAACACTGTAAAATCTCAACCACCGATTTTACTGTGAGCATATGAATGGCATATTTGAGAAAGAAGTTGATATTCATTTTAAAATGACTCCAAATTTTTATTTTGAGAGATATATGTTACACATAATTCATTATTCTACATTTACTACTAGCCAAGTGTTCTATAATTAATTTCTTTATACATTTAAAAGTCTGTGCAAAGGACCAGACAAGAAAAGAAATGGCACAAGTTTTTCATTGAATTGTTAGAAGGTCAGCCTAGAAGGTAAGAGGCAATTGGAATAAACACTTGTAAACCACAAAGGGCATTGTAATTCAAGTTAAAGAGTTTATACTCCACTTAAAGGCAAAAAGAGCAGTTGAAGAGTTTGTACATTTAAAAAAAAATTTTTTTAAATGTTTATTGATTCTTGAGACAGAGACAGAGCATGAACAGGGGAGAGGCAGAGAGAGAGGGAGACACAGAATCTGAAACAGGCTCCAGGCTCTGAGCTGTCAGCATAGAGCCCGATGTGGGGCTCAAACCCACGAACTGTGAGATCATGACCTGAGCCGAAGTCGGCAGCTTAACCGACTGAGCCACCCAGGCGCCCAGAGCAGTTGAAGAGTTTTAATTTAAATCTCTATTTTAACATTTTCAGGCTGGAGTTTTAGGAAGTACAAGCAGAATTTGAAGAAAAGACTTGAAAAAAGAAAGCTCAAAGTAGGAAGAACAGTTAGGATATCACTGCATTAATATGGGAGAGAACGGACCCGATTATGGATACAAAGGTGAGGGGTTAGGAACTCAAACAGTTCTGACCTGAGTCATGAGTGGATATGCATACATTTTGGGGTTTTTTTGAAAGGAACAGTGTGATAAAATCAGTGTGGGGCATAATGAATTTAAAGTATCTGCAGGACATCCAAGTGAAAATGTTTAGTAAACAGTAGAACACAGCAAATTTAAGAGAAAAACTCTAGATTGGGAGCACAGATTTGGAAGTCCAGCAAATAGAAGAGGATAATGAAATATAGGGAAGCAGATGAAATCACTAGGAAGTATACAGAATGAGAAAGAAGTCAACTGGCTTTTAAGAGATGAGCAGAAAAAAAGTGAAGGTTTCTAATTTTCCCTTATCAGTGAAAAGAAAACCATTTTAAAAGGACATTAATCATAAATTTCTAAAATACCTCTCCTGTTCCAGTACAGATTTCAAAACAGAGTTAAAAGTTTTTAACCAACTGCTCATTGGCTCTAATTAGCTCTGTTAATCCTTTTCTTACTGTTATTATCAAACTATTCTTTCACTTTAGCTGCAGCCTTTATTTGTGTGGTCTCTGGTTTACAAGCTATTGTTTTAGGATCATGTTCTTTTCAATGGCTTTTCTGCAAAGAGATCACTTAATTTCTGATTATTTTATCCTCTTATTTCTTCCATTTTTTTCCACTTTGTTTAATTACTGGTATGTATCAGCAGTGGTTATCATCCTTTTTCAGTACAAATGTATAATATTTTAGGTACATTATGTGTTAAATTGGAATTTGTAGGCAGTCTATGAATGTATTCTTTATTATTTCTTTGGGAATGTGCATTCTGAGTTTCTGTTACATATTTTAAAGAAATTTGGGGGTACAACTTGCCTTAAGTTAGAAGTTTGGCTATATGAGAAAATATCTTTTCCTCTGGATCCTTATTTGGTCCGTTTTTTTCTAATTTCCTAAAATTTGATCATATACTCTTATGTTACAGGACTTTTAAACTAAATTATTCTATATTACTGTACCAATATGATTTATTCACAGACAAATGAACTCACAGGCAAATAGTCTATATATTCCCATTAATAAAATGAATTATTTCTAATAAAAAAGATTTCAGTGTGCCATAAAAAACTACTAATTAATTAGCTCCACAATTTAAAAGCACTTAACATGCTCAAAATGATGTCTTATATTAGAGGAGGGAGAAGCATTTCTACATCAGAAAATTAGCCTTTTGGACATTTGATGATATTATTTTTAACATTTTTTTTTTGAGAGATAGACACAGTGTGAGGGGGGCGGGCAGAGAGAGAGGGAGACACAGAATCTGGAGCAGGCTTCAGGCTCTGAGCTGTCAGCACAGATCCCGACGCAGGGCTTGAACCCATGAACAATGAGATCATGAGACCTGAGTCTGAGCCACAAAGGCAGCCCTGATATTATTTTTTAAACCAAACTAACATAGCTTAAAATTCTTAGATAAGTGATTAGGTTCTTGACATCTTGATAATCAAAGATATCTCTAATGGTTTGTGAACTGCTTTAGAAAAAGGATCTAATTAATCCTTCTCATGATGTTTGCATTAAATTGTCCTCTGATTTGAGTAGCAACTATCATTTATTTATTCCATCCATGTTTGCAAACCATTGTTTCAAAATCATGTTATTTTCAGTAGATTTGCTATGAAGGAATCACTTTATTTCTGATTATTACATTCACAGAAACAACTGTTTCCTGGCTGCCCTGAGTTGTGTTTTATCATTTGACGCTGTGATACACTGTGCCCTTAAAGTATTTCTTCTGTTGGCTTGGTTTGTGGTCTCCCTGTTTTAGATCAACCGCGCAGCAGCTGCTCGGACAGCCTTCTGTCATCTATTTTCAATAGTGCTACACAGCATCCCACATAGCTTCAAGGATGATAAATTGGCTGGACTCCAGGGCTTGCACTGTAATCCTGCCTTGTCATTTAATGTTAAGTGTATCTCACAGCTGACACTGATGAAACTGCTTAAGAAATCAGATATGATCTTTAGCAGAGCCACATCTCACTTTCACATTCAGGGTTAGGTTCTATTTTGATCAACTCCAGGGCAAATACTAACTATTTCAAAAAACTGCATCATTCTTCAATGCCTAACATATCTTCTCCATTCATCAATCCATTCTCTCCTATTTTTGATTCCAGAGATACGTTTACTGATCTGTATTTGAGTGGTATCTGTACTGTCAAAACAAACAGAATTTAAGTGTTATATAATTTAACTCACAAACTCTGCTCTAACTGCACACATTGTTATTATACATCAAAATTTATAGATCTTGGGGGTAAAAGTATAGATCTGACCTTTTAACATTTTTTTTTAACGTTCCTAATATCATAGTCAGTTTATTTGCCAGTCACACTGATTTCTGCCTGGCATCCTAACTAGTCTTGATAGGAACAGGGACTTGAAAATTTTTGCTAATTAAGACCTTACAGGAAACTAGTAAAAATATCTCAAAATGCTAAAAAGAAAGGAATCAGGTCTATTGATGTTACTTCAATTTATAAACTGCAACACAGCTAAGATGCCACAATAATTTCTTTTTTTTTTTTTTTTTTTGAGAGAGAGAGAGAAAGAGAGTACACGAACTGGGGAAAGGGGCAGAGGAAGAGAGAGAGACTCATAAGCAGTCTCCACATCAGCATGGAGCCTAATGCGGAGCTCGATCCCATGATGACGAGATCATGACCTGTGCCAAAATCAAGAGTCGGACACTTAACCAAATGAGCCATCCAGGCGCCCCCACAATAATAATTTTAATGACTGTAGAACTATTTAAACAATACATACCTGTTATATTAGAAGTAGCATTATAAATAACAAAAAAGTCTTGTAAAATTCCCAAAACATTTTTTAGTGAAATCTCAAACACTTTCTGAAGGAGCTTCTAACCCAAAGCAAAATTATCCAATTTGAATTTTATTATATTTTATCTGTGCTCTGTTGAAGTAGAATGGATGATTATAAAGCACAAGCTGTCAGCAAAGAGGATAAAAAAGAAAACCAAGAGGATGGATAATCAACAAATTGTAGATGCCTGCCTGGAATATTTGAAGCGACTCTATCCTTAAATGATTCCCATCCCAGGTCAACATCAATACTGTTGCCAAATTAATCCATTCATTTTCTAAGTGTTTTTCATTAGTAAGTTTCTAATAGATGATAATAGTCCATTAAAGGATGCCACCATAGTCAGTACTCTGGCTTAAAAATCACAATCTAAAATTATTATTCAACTGGCTACTTTGGGAAAAACAAAACAAACTTCTGTCTTTCCAAAGATTAAATGTTCTATTCTTTCATACATAGCAGGTAATCCGAACCAAATTTCCCAAATCATTTAGGTTTTATATTATTGAGGTTTGGTATGTATTTTTCATGATTATTACTGAAGGCAAAAAACAGTTAAATTTCATGGTGGAAGAGATGACCTGACTGGGGATCCAAAACAGTTTTAAAAAGAGAAGACAGACTGTTGTCAGTTGTGCCAAAAGTTTACGAGAGAGCACATCCTTCCTTGGTTTGCTGCGTAGGTGCTCATCAGGTAGTATGGTATCAGCCTTCCTTAAATAAAAGGTTTAAACTAGGGTGTCATGATGATCCATCCTTAATCTGGACTCTTTATCAATCTACCTAGCTCTTTCACTTTGGTGAACCACAAAATCAAGTAAGTATTGTAAGCCCAATATGGGCCATTTAACTTTTCTGGGCTTTAGATACCACATGTGTAAAATGGATTAAAAGGCTCCCGCAGCCCTTTCCTGGCTCTAAAATGACGATTTCTGAAAGTATCTTGGGAGCTATAGTTGAATTCAGAGAAGTGTTATTCTGGTCAGCATGATCTCCAAAACAGTGGAGCTACTGGGGCTAACCGGAGAACAACACGCTAGTTAAAAAGTCACATAAAATTTGTGACAATTATACTGAAAAGCTGGTAGAACTGTACCAGGAATTTTATTACTGTACATCCACTAGCATTTATAGATACTCTGTTCATTCTTCAAGGTCAGCCTCAACTTTGTGTCTGGTGACCTAGGCCTTTTTAGGGAACTTACTGATTACATGTTCAGATCAAGAAGGAAGAGGATGATCATTTGGGGAAAGTTTTGAAAATTAAACAGAATCTTAATTAATATTAAAAGCAAAATGGGGAAGTCAGTAGTGTTTTTTATATGTATATGTTTTCCACAGAAGTGCTATATGAATAAAGGTTTTGAAAGGAGAACATGGTAATGACCCCTTAGTGGAGCTTCTTTTTAGGGGTGAATATATTTATATTTGGAAAACAGCCAGAGAACTTCGGGAGTCCTACATCATGAAATGCTCAATCATGTAGAAGAGACAAAACTGATCATAGCAATTCAGAGAAACAATCAACATGGACTTATCATTGTCAAAGGAGCTTCCTGAAGATTTTGGAAGTTGAGCATACCATAACTCTGTATGCTACATTATTAGGAATTTTTTCAGCAAAGGAGAAGGACATTCCAAGCAACAGCTTAACCTGGCACAAAGAAGTGGTAACTCTAACACTACCATCATCATTATTTTATTATTACTGTCAGAATTGGAAAAATTGTGAAGGACACTGGTTTGTCTGTTAGGATATGGCTTTTTAAAATAAACTGAATTTTCTCAATTCATTTAGTGCAGAGTTAGTGCACTATAATCAAAGAAGTACAAACATATTTATTTCTCTGGGTCAGGGCTGAATGCTCAGGTTACTTATTTCTTTGACATTATTTGAAAGAAGTAGTTGTTTTTAATAACTGTAGTGTCCATAAAGGAACAAAAAAGAGGACATGGTTTGATTCTCTGTGGTTTTTTTTAAACTTTTCTTTTTCAGTTTATTTTGAGAGAGAGAGAAAGCGAGAGAGAGAGAGCGAGACAGCACAAAAGCAGAGGAACGTGGGTAGCAAGAGAGGTCTATCAGCACAGAGCCCGACGAGGGGCTCAATCTCATGAATCATGAGATCATAACCTGAAGTGAAATCAAGAGTTGGATGCTTAAACAACTGAGCCACCCAGGTGCCCCCAGGGTTGATTCTTTAAAAGTAAGAGTTTATACTAAAGATAAATAAAAATATTTGTCTAATTGGTATTATAAGACCAGAACTATTCAGCTACTACACTTATTTTCATAGACTTATTTAAATGTATCATGATTTTTTAATATGAGGCATATTTAAGTGAGTTTTCACATACTAAGAAACAGTGTCTAATTTAGTTTTGACATAGACAGTACTTCTGGAAGAAGAGGCCAATTGGCGCATTTTAGTCAAGTATTTAACACACTCCGATTACAAAAAGTAGGATTTCTAATCTGAAATATTTTGAAATATATTGAAGTATTTTCCTATGAAGATACAAAGAATTTAGATCTTGGATTTTCTGGTTAATTTTCATAGACTCTGAACTATTGTCAGATCCTGTTATTTTGATATTTGAATCAGAAATTATAATCATTATTAGGAATGGTCCTACTGACTGACCTTCCTCTAAGTTATAATTTACCCAAGTTGTTAAATCAAAAAGCTTTGAAGAGTGCTTGCTATTTGAAAAACATCTATGAAGATTGTGAAAAAGTAATCTATTTGAGGTTAGTACCTACAAAGACTTTTGGGTTTAGGGGTAGAGGGAAGGCTTAAAATGAAGGAAAGCGGGGGCACCCGGGTAGTAGCTCAGCTGGTTAAGCGTCCAACTCTTGGCTTCGACTCAGGTCATGATCTCATGGGTTATGAGTTTCAGGCCCACATCAGGCTCTCTGCTGACAGCATGGAACCTGCTTGGGATTCTTTCTCTCCCTCTCACTCTGTCCTTCCCCTGCTCACTTACACACACTCTCTCTCTAAATAAATAAATTAATTTAAAAAATAAAAATTAAAAAAAAAATTTTCTAAAGAAGCAAAGTTTAAGATATGCATATGCAGATACCTCTAGAAGGACTTTTAATTGTGGGGGGATTTAAACAGTGTTCGTGATGGTTTAATTAGATGTGGTTACAGATTACTGTGGGAGCAGGTGAGAAATTCTAACAGGCTGTGAGATTCTCTTCACGTAAGGTTCAAGGTATTATTTCATTCTTTGTATTTATACTTTAGTTCTTTCCAAAAAGTGAACTGGATTAGATTTTGATCACATTTCAGGTAAATCCTCCACTTTCAACCTCTGCAAAAACTACTTTTTTAATGATGTCTATAAAAAACAATCTTTGTACACTTTCTGTATCCATTAGGTACTGTAATTGTGATTTCCCTCTTCATCCATTAGACACAATTTTCTCATCTTTTTTTCTTGTCCTCATCTCACTGAAATTTTTTAAGTGAAATGAACTATCAGAAAGAATTATGACAAGTCCTTGGCAATTTGAAAATTGTGTAAAGCTAGTCCCAGTTATCAATGGCTTTGTTATCAATGGCTTATGTTTCTTCTTTCTTTACCATCCCTAATTATTTGTGTTTGCTCTTGCTGTTAGGCATACTGTTTTAAACACTTGGTTGTTACGGTGGGTATGAAGTGCCTGATAGTCTACCGAAAATAAACCAAGATAAATTATAGTCAGGGCAGAGGTTCCAGTCTTTGTTATTCTTGATATGATACCATCTGCGCCTCTGGTGAATTCCTTTAGACCTTTAAAATAGCCTGTCAAACTGTTCAATGGAAATTAGACTTTTTTTTTCCCTAATGCTCTAGCAGGGTCACAGAGAGAAGTATCCCTCATATTTTTTAAAATCAAAAAAATCAATTACTTTAGACCCATAAAAGCTAAAGAAGTGAAAGATTTTAGAAGTGGAAAAAATGCTGTGAAGTTATCTACTCTTCCTTCTCCTTTTAAAAATCAATACATTTAATTCCCACCTCCTTTCTTTTGTTCAACAGACCAGCAAGTACACACAAGTTATCAAATGCTCCATTTGGAATGAAAGCTAAATCGTATCACTACTATCCAAACCTCTCTAGTAACTTGTCATCTCACATAAGCTAAAGTCCTTACAGTGGCCTTCAGGATCCAACGTGACCTAGCCCCCTACTTCCTCTCTGACCTCATCTCCATGCACTCTCCCCATGACTCGCTCTGCTCTAGTCACATTGGTCTCCCACTGGTTCCTTTAACATGCCAAGAATGCCCTTTTCTGCCTGAGATACCTTTCCACCAGAGAAATTAAATTAGCACAGCTTGCTCCCTTATTATTTTCAGGTCTTTGAACAAACATCAACTTATCAGAGAGAGCTTTCCTGATCACCTGTCTAAAATCAAAACCTCACCACCACCACCACCCCCATCACCACCATCTACAAGTCCTACCCATCTCTGCCCCCTTCCCAGCTTTACTTTGTTCCAAAGTATTTTTTTTAATTTTTTTAATGTTTTATTTATTTTTGAGACAGGGAGAGACAGAGCATGAACAGGGGAGGGTCAGAGAGAGGGAGACACAGAATCTGAAACAGGCTCCAGGCTCCGAGCAGTCGGCACAGACCCCGACGCGGGGCTCGAACTCACGGACTGTGAGATCATGACCTGAGCCGAAGTCGGCCGCTCAACCGACTGAGCCACCCAGGCGCCCCTGTTCCAAAGTATTTATTACCTTCTGATATACAGTATAGTTTATCTGTTCACTTTCTTCTTCCTCCACAAGAATGTGAACTTCAGGCTGAGAGTTTTTGTTTTTCTTGTTTTGTTCTATTATTATGTCTCCAGCACCTAAGACAATTCCTGGTACACATGAGGTATTCAACACATATTTGTTTAATGACCCAAAACTGACTTAATAAATAAGGTTCTCTCAGGGTGCCTGGGTGGCTCAGTCAGTTAAGCATCTGGCTTCGGCTCAGGCCATGATTTCACGGTTCATGAGTTCGAGCCTTTCTTCAGGCTCTGTGCTGACAGCTCAGAGCCTGAAGCCTGCTTCGGATTCTGTGTCTCCCTCTCTCTCTGCCCCTCCCCCATTCATGCTCTGTCTCTGTCTAAAAAAAATAAACATTAAAGAAAAAAAATTTTTTTAATTAAAATAAATAAAGTTCTCTCTCTCTCTACTCTGCTTCATACCAATATTCCATTTTCTAGTTTTTAAAAGATTTATACCATTTACCCACATATGTAATCTGACCTTAATTGAAAGAATTCAAAATAACTTCATGACAACATTTAAAACCTGAACTTGGCTTTGATTTACTTTTAAAAACCAGTGTAATACATGAGGAGGTTGAAAGTAAAAGGATGGAAAAGGCATATCATGCAAACACTATTTTTTTAAAAAAGCAATGATAGCTATATTAGTATCAGATAAAGGAGACTTCAAAGCAAGAAAGTTACTACAGACAAACAAGGACACTACATAATGATGAAAAGAGCACTCCATCAGGAAGATAAAATCCTAAATGTGTATGCATCAAATAAGAAAATCTTAAAATACACATCAAGCAAACACTAATAGAACTGAAAGAAGAACCAAATAAATTCACAATTACAGTTGGGAACTTCAATACCCAACTATCAGCAACTGAGAAAACTATGAGGTAGAAAATCAGGAAGGCAGAGAAGAAATGAACAAATAATCAACTATCAGGATAAAACTGACATACATAGATAACTCCATCCAACAACAGTAGATTACACATTCTTTTCAAGAGCTCATGGAATGGTCACCAAGATGGACCATATCTTGGGCATCCAAACTGCTAAGGAAGAAGTAAAACTATGAGTATTTGCAAATGACATCCATGACTTGGATGAAATAAGTGATGGGGTCCACCAATGTAGACCATATGCTGGACTATAAAACAAAATTTCTTTATACAGAACACCCTAAAGATTCCACCAAAAAAGTACTAGAGCTGATAAATGAATTCAGTGAAGTTGCAGGATATAAAATCAATGTACAGAAGTTTGTTGCATTCTTATACACTAACAATGAAGCAGCAGAAAGTGAAATTAAGAAAACAGACCCATTTACAAGTGCACCAAAAATAATACAATATCTAGGAATAAACTTAACCAAAGAGGTGAAAGACTTGTACTCTGAAAACAATGAAACACTAATGAAAGAAATTCAACACAAGTCAAAGAAATGAAAAGATATTCCATGCTCATGGGCTAGAAGAACAAACATTGTTAAAATGTCTACACTACCCAAAACAAACTACACATTTAATGCAACCCCTGTAAAAATACAGCGCTTTTCACAGAACTAGAACAAACAATCCTAAAATGTGTACGGACCCACAGAAGTCCCAGAAGAGCCAAAGCAATCTTGAAAAAGAAAAAGCTGCAGGTATTACAATTAAAGACTTCAAGTTATATTACAAAGCAGTAATAATTAAAACAGTATGGTACTGGCATAAAAACAGACACACAGATCAGAGGAGCAGAATAGATAATCCAGAAATAAACCCACAATTATGCAATCAACCTTTGACAAAGCAGGAACGAATATTCAATGGGAAAAATACAGTCTCTTCAACAAATGGTGTTGGGAAAACTGGACAGCTACATGCAAAAGAATCAAACTGGACCGATTTCTTTCACTATATACAAAAATTAACTTAATGGATTAAAGATCTGAAACCATAAAAACCCTTAAAGAGAGCAAGGCAGTAATTTCTCTGACATCAGCCACAGCAACATTTTTCTAGATGTGTCTCTGGAGGCAAGGGAAATAAAGCCAAAAATCAACTACTGGGACTACTTAAAAATAAAATTTCTGCACAGCAAAGGAAGCAATCAACAAAACTAAAAGGTAACCTACTGAATGTAAGAAGATATTTGCAAATGACATATCTGATAAACGGTTAGTATCTAAAATATATAAAGAACTTGCAGGGTACCTGAGTGGCTCAGTCAGTTAAGCTTCGGCTCATGTCATGATCTCACAGTTTGTGAGTCCGAGCCCCGCATCGGGCTCTGCACTGACAGTGCAGAGCCTGGTTGGGATTCTCTCTCATTCTCTCCCCCCTCCCCCGAACCTCTTCCTTGTGCATGCACACATGCACACACTATCCCTCTTTCTCAAAATAAATAAAAACTTTAAAAAAGAACTTCTAGAACTCAACACACACAACAAAATCCATACACAGTCTAATTCAAAAACGGGCAGAAGGTATAAACAAACACTTTTCCAAAGAAGACACTCAGATGGTCAACAGACATATGAAAAGATATTCAACATCAGGGAAATGTAAATCAAAAGTACAATGAGATATCACCTCACACCTGTCTGAATGGCTAAAATGAAAACACAAGTACAGTAAGTGTTGGTAAGATGTGGAAAAAAAGAAACCCTCTTGCACTGTTGGTGGGAATGCAAACTGGTGCAGCCACTGTGGAAAACAGTACGGAGGTTCCTCAAAAAATTAAAACTAGAACTGCCTACAATCCAAGAATCACATTACTGGGTATTTACCCCCAAAATACAAAAATACTAATTCAAAGGGACATGTGTACCTAATGTTTATAGTAGCATTATGTACAATAGCTAAATTACGGAAAACAGTCCAGGTGTCCATTGGCAGATGAATGGATAAAGAAGATGTGGTATATACATACCCTAGAATATTACTGAGCCATAAAAAGGAATGAAATCTTGCCATCTGCAACAACATAGAGCTAGAGAGTATAGTGCTAAGCAAAATAAGTTAGTCAGACAAAGACAAATGCCACAGGATCTCACTCATATGTGGAACTTAAGAAACAAAAAGAAAAATAAAAGAGAGAGAGACAGACCAAGAAACAGACTCTTAACTATAAAGAACAAACTGATGGCTACCGGAGGGGAGGTGGGTAGGAGGATGGATGAAATAAGTGACGGGGCCCATGGAACGGTCACCAATGTAGACCATATGCTGGGCCTTAAAACAAACTTTAAAACATTTTAAAAATTTTAAATCATACAAAGTATATTTTCCACCATAATATAATGAAATGAAAAATGAACACGAGACAACAGGAAAATCTCCAAACATTTAGAAATTAAGTAGCATACTTATAAATAATCCATACGCCAAGTCTCCAAGGAAATAAAGAGAAATACATAGAACTAAAATGTAGGTAGTGGGGTATAACTCCCCATCCCTTACATGTGAACAGCACATAGTGAATTCCTTCCAAAGATTACAGCATAGACAGAGGGAGAGGGCAACTTCACGGTGGAGAAACCTGGCAAACACCACCTATGTCATACGATCAAACTGAACATCGGTGGTTAAGTCATGCTGATCACATGTACCCTTGATGTGGTATGATGAAATGGCACTTTACCTCTGTGGTCTTCCTGCCAAGAACCCATAAACCCCAGCGTGATCATGAAAATGAAAAACATATCAGATAAATCCCAACTGAGGTACACTCTACAAAATATTTGGCCAGCACTCTTCAAAACTGTCAAGGTCTTGAAAACAAAGAAAGTCTGAGAAACTGTCCCAGTGTAGAAGAGCCTAAGGAGACATGATGAATGAATGTAGTATTATATCCAGGATAAGATTCTGGAACAGAAAAAAAGAATGTTAGATAAAAAGTTAAGGGAAAAGAAATAAAATGTGGACTAAATAACAATGTATCAATATTGGTTTATTGGTAGTTACAAATGTATTATACTAAAATAAAAATTTTAATTTGAAGTTTAACACCACTCATCCTTGCTAAATATTGGGGACCTAAACCTAGGCAAAGATTTCTTAGACTTCACACCAAAAACATCACCTATCAAAAGCAAAATTGACAAGCTGATTCTCATCAAAATTTAAAACTTCTCCTCTATGAACGACTCTATTCAGTGGATGATAAAGACTGGGAAAAATATTTGAAAATTATCCTACAAAAGGCCTTGTATCTAGGGCATATAAATAACTCTCACAACTGAACAGGAGAAAAGCAAACAACCCAACCCATTAGAAAATGGGCAAGGGGGTGCCTGGATGGCTCAGCTGGTTAAGCGTTCAACTCTAGGTTTCGGCTCAGGCCATGATCTCACAGATTGGTGAGATGGAGCCTCACATCGAACTCTGTGCTGACAGTACAGAGCCTGCTTGGGATTGTCTCTCTCCCTCTCTCTCTCTGCCCCTCCCCCACTTGTGTGCGCACTCTCTCTCCCTCTCTCAAAAAATAAACTTAAAAAAAAAAAGAAAAGAAAGTGGGCAAAATCAGGGCGCCTGGATGGCTCAATTGGTTAAGTTTTCAACTCTAGGCTTCGGCTCAGGCCGTGATCTCACACGCTGGTGAGACTGAGCCTCGCGTCCTGTTTGGGATTATCTCTCACCCTCTTTCTCTAACCTTCCCCCACTTGTGCACTCGCTGTTCGCTAGTGTTCTCACTCTCAAAAATAAACTTTTTAAAAAAACATTTAAAAAATGGGCAAAATCATAATGAAGCACTTCAAGAGGATGTACACACAGATGACAAATAAATACATTAAAAGATGTAAAGTTCATTAGCAAAATGAAATGCAAATTATGCCCATAATGCAATATCACTACATACCTATCAGAATGGCTAAACGAAAAAATACTGACAAGATCAAATGCTGGTAAGGATGCAGAGCAACTGGATACATAGCTGGCAGAAATGTAAAATGGTACAGCCACTCCAGAAAATAGTTCGGCAGTTTCTTATAAAACTAAACATGTACTTACCATAATACCTATCTCTTGACCATACAACCCAGATAAATGAAAACTACGTTTACACAAAATATATACAAAGGGGCGCCTGGGTGGCTCAGTCGGTTGAGCGGCCGACTTCGGCTCAGGTCACCATCTCGCGGTCCGTGAGTTCGAGCCCCGCGTCAGGCTCTGTGCCAACTGCTCAGAGCCTGGAGCCTGTTTCAGATTCTGTGTCTCCCTCTCTCTTTGACCGTCCCCCGTTCATGCTCTCTCTCTGTCTCAAAAATAAATAAACGTTAAAAAAAAATGAAAAAAAAAAAAAAAAAACCAAAATATATACATGAATGTTCACAGCAGCTTTATTTGTAAAAGCCCCAAAGAGAAAATAACTCAAATGTCCTTCAAGAGGTGAAGAGTTAAACAGACTGTGCTACAGCCACAACATGAACTAGCACTAGGTAATAAAAAAAAAGACTATTAATACACACAATTATTTAAATATATCTCAAGGTAGTTATTATGCTGAATAAGCCAATCTCAAAGGTAACTTAGTGTATAATTTCATCTTATATAACATCCTTCAAGTAACAGAACGGTTAATGGCTCTCAAAAATGAGAGATTTTTGGCAATGATGGAACAGTTCTACAGATCTTTACTGTGACGATATTTACATGAATTTACACATGTGCTAAAACATTACAGAACGAAATACACAAGTAAGTGCACGTTAATGAAGTCTAAATACAGTTGGTGGCATCATCAACGTCACAGTTGTGTTAACTGCTCTAAACTTATACAAGATGTTACACAGGTGAAAAATTGAGTGAAGGGTTCAAGGAATCTCTGTGTTTTTTCTTATGGCTATATCTAAATATGTAATTATCTGAAACTAGAAAGTTTAGTTTAAAAAGCCAATATAATGAAATAGGTACATACTTAAGGGATTAACTTCTTTCATAATCAGTGTTAAGGACAGAATGAGAGCTTAGCACAGTGACTCACACAAAGCTAATCAATAAATGTTAGCAAGTTCTATCACTATTTGAAAAAACTAAAGAGACAACAACTTTTCCTTTAAACAGGTGTCATTTAAACAAGTTTTGAAAGGACTTTTTAATTGTGCTGATTTTCTCTTTATTTTTTAATTCTTTTCTTTTTTTTTTAATGTTTATTTTTAAGAGAAAGAGAGAGAGAGCGTGAGTGGGAGAGGGGCAAAGGGAGAGGGAGACACAGAATCTGAAGCAGGCCCCAGGCTCTGAGCTGTCAGCACAGAGCCCGACGTGGGGCTCAAACTCACCAACTGTGAGATCATGACCTGAGCCAAAGTCAGATGCTTAACTAACTGAGCCACCCAGGCGCCCCTTCTTTTTTAATTCTTAACAAAACAAAATCATTAAGATGTTTAATTCTTGTATATGATACCCAAGTATCGAAGGATAAAGTGGATATGAAAAATCTTCAAAGAAATTACTGTCTAAACATATTTGCCAAAAATTTCCTCAAGTTAATATGTTCCACTTTGAAAATCTCAAGTAAATACTAACTGGATTACACGGTGGCCAACCAACCTATCAATTACATGAATAAACTGCCTAGGTGTTACAGAATCATAAAAAGATAACTAGAAATAAGTTGTGTAACAATGCTGTTCTAACATTTTTCAATCACAGTAAGTCCTTGCTTATCTTATGTTTTCTTATTGAGGAAGAATAAATTAGTTCTTTGGGCAAAACTATATAACCTTGAATATGTTTTCTGAGGTTAGGATGCTAATTTGGTTTGATGTTAGAAGGAACTAAGTAAACAGATACAGTTGAATAGTATCTGAATACTACAGCTGAATACAGCATTTTAGAATCCTAAATCATTTATCTAGTCCAATCATGATGCATAAAGCTCCTGGACAATGACGGGGTCATCTGGATTCTCTCCCTGTTATCTATAGGGAATGTACTCTGCCTTATCCAAATCCAAAAGGCTCAATTAAGAGACACCCAAATCCCAATTCCTTATAATGTGTGCACTATTCAATATATAATAAGGACTACAGGGCTGTATCAACATAATCTTTTATGTACTTATTATGTGTCAAAGTTTTAAAGAAAGACAGTTATCATCTACTCCTGCAGGATAAATGTATCCTCACCAGCAACACAGAATAAATGTATATTTGAGGATTTCTTTTCAGTGTTTAATTCTATACAATAAAGAAAAAGCTCCTTCAAAGTCCTGCTGCTAAAAGCCTAGAAGTGTACTAATAGAAACTAATGAGCTCATATAATTGAAAGTATGGTATTTAGAGCTGTGAAAGGTGGATACTAAGTTCAGCTCTGAATGACATGTTTACAGACCAAATTTGTTTATAAACACTTTGGGTATTAAAATCATTTCTGGCTTCTGAATATTTTAGGAGACAGTCTCCATTCTAGGTAAGCTGGGGAAAGGGCCATTTCTACAGTGTTTCATTACACACCTACCACATTAGAATTTATGGAGAGGTGCCACCAGAATGTAAATTTTTAACAAGATACCTGGGTATTTTTATGCATGATTAAGATCAGCTGCTCTCTTGTAAGCTACCACTTAATGCAGAAGCAAGATGCTTTGTAATAATTTTTATTCTTGCCAAATAAGGGAATCTCTCCATTTTTCTAGAGTGTAGAGCTTTGAGACTGCCAAATCACCTTAGGAGGGATAAGTATAAATTGCATCAACACCACATACAAAGTTATGAACATCTCCTGGAACACCCCTTGTTACTAATGGCCCATTTAAGGCAAAGGTCTCTATAAGAGGGATGGAGAGATCTGCAGACATGATCACAGCTGAGCCTTGATGGAAGTCTTCCTAGTCAGCAATAAAGCCAACTGTGCCACACCCTCCAGCATTCGTGCCAATAGATACAAGCTGTCTGAGCCACTGGCTCCAATTAGTTGTTGTCTAATTAGCTTGCACACCAAAGGAAACAACACTGAGGAAATTCAACAATCTCTCATCAAAGCCTAATATTTAAATTCCTTGCATCAACTCATCTAAAGCCATTTGGCAGAGAATCTACCCTTTTGCCCGCCTACATACCAATTTTCTGCCTACTATTCTGCCTCGTATTTTGGCAAAATACAAACTCTGCATTTGCTTTTTAACTGTTTTCAACAAACGCAAGACTACAGCAAGAAAATGTGCAATTTCATCCCCCAAGGCAACAGGTAAAATGGATCCACCATTCATTCAAGGGACATCTCTTGATGCCCATTCTGAGGACCATACTCACTTTTCCATAAATACCTTTCCATAAATACCTTTTCCATAAATACCTTTCCATAAATACTTGTCTAGTTGGTCTGACGTTTCAATATATTATTGAAATTTTGACTTTTAAGCTTAAGTAGAATTTCCTATTATAAAATATAAAATACCTATTATCTATGAATTCCTACCTTAATTTTCATATGATTAAACAATAAAATGTTCACAAAACATTATTTTGATAACTATTTTGTCATTTCTCAAGAGAAACCAACATCTGCCATAGCAAATAAGATGCTGGGATAAAAGGACAACAGGTTAAGTATGGATGTTTTATTCAATTTAGAGAGCACATGTGTAAAAGACTACTGAGCCCGAGACATGTTAGCTAAATGACAGCGGAGTCTATGTCACAGACTCAAAGACACAGAAGTAAAAGATACTTTTAGAAATCAATGAATCTTATCTTTTGTTTCACCAATTAGTAAATTTCCCTGTCAAGATTACTGGAATCCTTTATTTTTCTTCTCTTTTTTATTGAACCAAATTATTCTGAAATGCTGCATTCCTTTTCACATTAGATCTTTTCCTTAAAAAAAAAAAACTACAACTGATCTACTCAATATCTTTACTGTAACCACTGCCCCATGTTTATGGTAAGGAGATGAGTTAGTTATTACATACAGTAATCACTGTTAAATAAAAAGTGTGCATATCCCATCATCCTACACTAAGATTAACAGAAATATGGAACATTTCATGAAATCAGAACGTGAAACACTTCATCTTCACAAGCTCCTAGACCACACCAACTCCTAAAATTTGCACACAAAAGTTTCATCTGAACCTTACAATGCTTTTTTTCAGAACTGTAGAAGGTGTCACTGGTCTGTAAGATTTTGTACAGTCTTCCCAGAGTTGATGAAACAAAGTTAGAGTTTTTGGCTTATTTAATCAGAATACATCCTATTATTTTAGGTCTTCACTGCTTTTTCAAGACTTCAGCGAGACAGACTCCAACCAGCAGCGTGGTCCCTTGACCTACCATCTTCCTGATGCCCACCAAACAATTCTATAAAACGTTGCTTGCTCAAGTATTCTCTAGTGATTGTTTTTCTGGTATGTGTGGCCAAGAAGAGATAATAAGTGTTTCACCAGGCACTCATACTGGTCCTGACAAGAGGAAAAAAGGACAATGAAGTCATATACCACCACTGTCTAACAGAACAGAAAAAGCAATTCCAAAATAACTTCCTGACAGTCTCCAATATTAATCACAACCACAAATAAACCTGGCTATAAGTACAATAAGCAATCTTATCTGTACTGGCTTTTACAAGCATTTCCCTCAGTTATAAGGCTGCTTAAAGAGTTTCTCATTAGTGAAATGGAGTGGACAATAGTGGGAGAAAAGCAGTAACAGTAGATTAGATTTTGTATTGCAGATTAAACTTTATCTGTCATTTTGAGGATTCTGGAAAATTTCTGATGTCCAAAACTATATACAGCCTCCAACTGTTTTTTAGAAGATACCTGACATTAATTATAACCTTTTTCTCACTTAATAATCAATATTCTTAGTAAGATTAAGTCATTTAGAAACATCAAGGGAAAAACACTTCTTCAATGTTCCTCTTTTAACCTAAAACAACTTAAAAATATAAAAATCTCAGCAGCTGCTCAAAGGGATACTCTCAAAAAAGAAAACAAAAACAGAAAAAGCACTGAAATTGGTGCTTTTCTCTTTTTTTAGATTGCAATTTACAAACACATAGCTATAAAAAGTAAAAATGAAAGAGGAAATTCTTACTTTTACATTAGGGAATTTCCAAGAACCAACTGGCAGTCCCTTGCCACCTAACTGTGAATTAAGAAAAAGTGTCAAATTTAAGGCATTTCTTCTTTTCCCACCCTGCCTTAAATCAATATTTCCCTCTTCTAAATTTCCATAATGCTTTATATGAAGTAGCCTAATGCTTAAATTCGGCTAAATGCTTAAATTAAATGCTGATACTTATCTAGTTGTTCACAGCATGACAATGTAACTTGTCACCCAAACCAGGACATGTGAATGTGAAAGGGGATACTATTAGTAATTATGCCATGTTGAGAGGCATAAAACAAAACATACAGGCTCCCTAGTTATTCTCACCATTCTCTCTCCTCTACTGGACTCGAAGCTCAATGATACAGGGGGAGTTGGAAATTCATTATTATATTTATCACAGCAGCACATTACCTGGCACAAACTAAGCATTCAAGTCTTACATGCTGAAAAATGAACAAACAAACTCAAGAGGTCTTTCACAGCTGCTTTGGGAGCTACAAGTAACTAACATTCAAACTCCTTCGGATAACGGCTAAATTTGTAAGTCTATTGTTCTGGACTTAAACATCCAAGAAAAGGAAAAGAATGGAAACTACCTGGGCTATCTTGTTAAACATAATTTAATGTTCTCTATATAATCTGAAAGGACCTAAATATGTTCAAATTCTAACAGTAAAATCTTAATAAGTACCGCTATTCAAGAAAAACCTTCTGAAAATATGGTATACTCCTAGTAGCTGAATAATCTAGAGGATTTATCTTCTACCTCCAGCCCAGATTGGTATGTAAATTGTGGAAAGAGCACATACACTGACTATTTTCATTTGCTTTTCAATATATTATTATTCCATGCATATTTACTATATACAATACACATTTTATTATTAAATCTAAATCCTTGTCCCAAAGAAAACAAACAAACAAAAAAAAGGATAGCACTACTGTGTGGCTGATTCTACTCTTAAAGAGTAAAAGTATTCTACTATTTGTATTCTCCATGAACAAAATGATTATGTGCCTAGCTGACTAAAAACTAAAGCTTGCCTAATAGTAAATAAGGACCTATTCTGTCCTGTTCCCCATTAACTTTGTATCAGCAGATCTAGTTTTCATTAGGACTAGTACTGGTTGATGACAGAAGCAATTGGTATTGCTAAAATATTTACAGTTTCATTTCAATTCCACCTTGGTTTGCTGAATAGACATAAAACCACAATCTTTATCATATGTGCCATTTCCTGTAATTCACAACTGAGCCCAATTCCACTATTCATTATAGAACATGAAATGTAACAAAACAAAACACCATAGATAAAAAAAAATAATTTGAATCCATTTAGGTCTTTTTTTTAATTTTTAATACTTTTCCCAAAAGAAAGGTGTGAAAAAATCTTAAGAAACATTTCTTAACTACTCTTCTTTCATGCAATTTTAGTCAACCGTAGATAAGTCATCACTATCCGTGATAATTGGGAGGCAGAAATAATAGGGATAACTATTTTCATTCTTCTTCACACCTAAACTTTAAGGAATCTCATAACAAGTAACAAAAGTGAAGCATGTGAACTTCATTTCCTATTCCACTCTCAGGTATTACAGCTAATAAAGCGCCAAACTGTCAGAAGGTGGTTACTAGAAGGAAAGGAGAAAAGCACTGAAAACAGAGGAACTTGTTAATCAGACCCTCACCAGATCTTCTAGATATATCCACCTTTAAACTTACTTCCTAATTTAGAAGGAAGTTTCGTCTTTTTAAAATTCACTTATAGGATAGTCAAGAGTTAAGCTAAGATTTTTATTTTTATTTATTATTATTTAAGTAGGCTCCATGCCCAACATGAGGTCTGAACTCACAACCCTGAGATCGAGTTGCCTGCTCTACCAAATGAGCCAGGCAAGTGCCCCCAAAACTTTTTATTTTTAAGCAGAGACAAAT
The DNA here is from genome assembly GCF_018350215.1 of Panthera leo. Lineage (NCBI taxonomy): Eukaryota > Metazoa > Chordata > Mammalia > Carnivora > Felidae > Panthera > Panthera leo. Next base: position 139,368,246 of record NC_056687.1, on the reverse strand, counting down.
GATGATAGACCTCAATCAACAAAATTTCATTTTTGTAAAATATCAAATGTACTGAACCATACTTTTTGTTTTAATAAAATCACTGATTCAACTAATGCAACATTACAACAAAACTATTGGCCCAGGCACCAACTGAAGACTCCAGAATATTTATGCAGCAAAAACCAACAAAACATCATGTAGTAAGTAGTTAAGCATTCAACACTCACAGTTACTCCAGGATCAGAGGGCACACACTGCTTGGTTTATATGGCTTACAGACACATATCAAGCCTGCAGTATTCATTCATCCATTTATTTTTTAAAATATTTACTAAGCTCCACTATGGTTCATTCAAGGCCCTGGAGAAGTGAAAAGGCACATCACAATTTTTGCCTTCCAGAAGCTCAGGAGCACCTGGGTGGCTCAGTCAGTTAAGCATCCAACTCTTGATTTGGGCTCGGGTCATGATCTTACAGTTCATGAGTTCGAGCCTTCTGAGTTTGAGAATGCTTGGGATACGCTCTCTCCCTCTCTCTGCCTACCCTGCTGGCACGTGCACGAGCATGGTGTCTCTCTCTCTCTCTCTCTCAAAAATAAACAAACATTTAAAAAAACCTCAATCATGGTATCAACAAATACTACTTGTACCAAATGAGGCAGTACGAAAGTGCTATAAAGTATAGAGGAATAAAGGATTTTTGTCTCCTTTAAAAAAAGGCAGGCTTCACAGAGGTGTCATTTGAACTAAAACTGAGAGAAAGATAGGAGTCTGCTAAAAGTGGGAAGAAAGGAATGCTGGCATTCAGAGTTTAACTTACATTCCTTCCATTTGTGCTACCTTTGGGATCATGCCAAATGACAGATTATTCCTCTTAAATTTTCAAGAATAAAGATCATCAAGAGTTCTGCATTCCCTGGAAGAAACAAGATAATAAATACTACCATGACTGACCAGTGACATGCAAAAAAAAAAAAAAAAAAAAAAGGTAACTATAGAGGTAAATTATTAAGGTCATAAAATTTAGGCCAGTTAAACTCCAAACCTCAGTTTCCCCACCTATAAAACAGAAATAATAAAAGTTGTCTAACCTACCTTCATAAGGGGGCTATGAGAATCAAATATAATATATAGAAAGCTTCTTTTACTATATAGCAATAAAGCAGTATATCATAATTTCTTAAGACCTAATTAATATTGATGTTAATTAATTTCTGATTCACGGTTTCAAAAAATTTCTAAAGTGAGGTATATAGATTTTATATATTTACATTAATACTGACTATATTTTAGCTTTATTAAAACATAAATACTGAGAAAGGAGAAAAAAATGCTTTCTGCTAAAAAAATTTAGGGGTCTGTGGCTTAGTTAAGCCTAAAATCAAGTTATTTGATATAAATGCCAAATTAATGCTAAACAAAAAATATTAGATTACAGGGGGAAATATATGCTATTTCTAAAGCTTTCTGGAAGAAGACGACTATACATCGCTTCATAGATTTTTTGAAGTGTTATAATATTTTTTAATGTTTATTTCTTTTTGAGACAGAGAGACACAGAGTACAAACAGGGAGGGGCAGAGAGAGAGGGAGACACAGAATCTGAAGCAGGCTCCAGGCTCTGAGCTGTCAGTACAGAGGCTGAAGAGGGGCTCATACTCACAAACAGCAAGATCATGACCTGAGCCAATGTTGGATGCTTAACCAACTGAGCGACCCAGGCGTCCAGGAAGTGTTACAATTTTGTTCTTGCCTTTACAGTTATATTTGTGTAATATCAAATTCTGATGCTTAGAAAGTTACATAATCTCTGAGGACTTCAGTTACTTCACTAAAATTGGTAGGGTAGGACTAACTAAAATCTAAGGTTCGAAACATCCCTTAAAATTCTAATAAAAAGGCATTAGAGAATGTATACAGAGAGGTAGTTACAGTCCTACAAAATAAGATACAAAGCTTACAAAGCTTCACAGAAAACACTAAAAAGAATACCTTGTGATTAGTTTCTAAGTGATTTCCCAGTCTAAAAAGCAGCACTTTGGTCCAGGAGAAATAACACAAGCTATACCAGCTTCAAGTTTTACCAATCTCTAACTGGAGAACTCAGCTTAAGTTAAAACTAATCACTGTAAGAATGCTAACCCCACATAAATACATTTAGAGTTTTAAAAAGCTTTCAAGATATCTTGCTGGCCCTTTCAACTAACTGAGTAAAATTTTAAAAAAAATTACAGCCCAGATGGTGACATTTACATCAAATAAATACCCATGAAAGAGATGTGCTATAATAAGTTCATTATGAAAAATTTCAGCTTCCAACAAAATGAAGACTTAGCTTACATAATTAGCTCGTTAAATATTCCAGGAATAATTTTAGTTATTGAAATGAAATTTTATTAACATTCTTCTCTAATCATTTATCTTTAAATGTTTTCTTCAGTGTTTTGTGTGTAGGTGCAAAAAAAAGGGCTATTAAATCAAATGAGGAATGATTTTAATAATTTTAACAAAGGGTTTTAAAACTTTTCAACACTTGAATATGTTGAAAAATAACATCAGCACTAATGGAAATCATTTTTCTATGGTCTGTATTCCCTCAAGAGCTATATGCTGTTCCAATCTTCTGTCTGTCTCACTACCCTACCTCAAAGACAGTGCTTTAAAAATTATTCAAGGGGTTAGACTTTCTAGAATGGCCATATGAGGAGCTCAGAGAACTCCCCCAGCCCACCCCAACATTTATTAAACTTGCAAAAATCAGCAGAGACATTCACAGTCTCTGGAGATTGATCAAACAGCTTGCAACAAACTGCAAAGTATTACCAAATAAAATCTACAGACACTTGGTAATAATAGTGGAATGCCACAGCATTCCATCTAGAGCTTGCATGTGCCCCCAGCAACTCTGTGTTATAGAAGAGCTGTTCTAGTAGGTTCATCAATGGAGTAGCAGTTCACATCTCCCCCAGATACCCGGAGTGGAAGAGCTATTCCTAGAGGATGTGGCAGCTGGTAGACATGAGCAAGTGTCATCTCCCACAGCACTAGGCTGCAGAAGATCTACAACAAGAAGGTGGGAGCTACAAGGCAGCACCTGTTTGTTACTACCAACTCCTATTACTAGATCTGGACCATGGATAATTGATGTTAAATGGCAGGATCACTTTCCAGCCTCTTACACACACATACACACACACACACACACACACACACACACACACACACACACACACACCCCTTCTGCTCCACAGGGAAGATACAGGTGGACAGCTGATAAAGAGTAAACTCCTCATCACCCTCCAACTCCTGATCCACGGTACAAAAGTTAAGCCTAGAAGAGGGTCTAAACAAGCCTCAAAGACTGGCAGCACCCTACCTGGTCCAAGGAGCCTGACTTTCTTTGGATCAGAATGTGGAGAAATTTATGTCTCAGAACATTACTAAAAACGAAAGAGCGCTCACCTTGTGTTAAGCTTTTGTCCTAACCAACTCCCATCTGTGAATGTCACCCCATTTGGAAACAGGGCCTTTGCAGAGGTAATCAAGTTGATGATAAGGTCATCAGAGTGGAACCCAATCCAATATGACTGGTGTCCTTATAAGAGAGAATTTGGACACACACACAGAGGAGAAGAGCAGGTCAAGACACAGACACATGAGAGAAGATGGCCATGTGAAGACACAGACAGAGCTCGGAGTGATGCGTTTATAACCCATGGAATACCAACGTTTACTGGCAAACACAAGAAGCCAGTAAAGGCAAGGAGGATTTTCCCCTACAGGTTTCAGAGGGAGCATGGCCTGGCTGATACCCTGAGTTTGGACTTGTGGACTTAAGAACTGTGAGACAATATACTTTGGTCGTCTTAAGCCATCCAGTTTGTGGTAATTTGTTATGGTAGCCCTAGGAAACTAATCACAGCCAGGAATTGGTGAAGGCCAACTGCTGGGTTGACACTGACAGAGGATAGTCAGAATCTTAGCAGGATATGGAGGGTGGAGGGGCAAAGAGAATACAACTAAAACCACAATAATCCCTGGTGGTCCTGAACACCATACACATATGCAAGGCTGTGCTTTATGAGGAACAACTCAAGAAGGACATTTTGTGGTATAAGTCCCTGGGCTGAACACAGGGCTAACATGTAACCTCTATGAACATTGAGAACTTTATGTCAAGCAAAAGACTTCAGTCATAAAAAACACGTTTTATGATTCCATTTATATGAAATGTCCAGAACAGACAAGACTCTTGAGTTGAAAAGTAGATTAGCAGCTGCCTAAGTCTGGAGGTATGGGGAAATGAGTGACTGCTCATGAGTACAGAACTTCTCTTGGGGATGATAGCTGTACAATTCTTTTCTTTTAATTTTTTAATTTTTTTACATTTATTTTTTGAGAGACATAGAGCAAAGTTGGGGAGGGGCAGAGAGAGGAGACACAGAATTGTGAACAGGCTCCAGGCTCCGAGCTGTCAGCACAGAGCCTGACGCAGGGCTCGAACTCACAAACCGTGAGATCATGACCTGAGCCGAAGTCGGACGCTTAACCGACTGAGCCACTCAGGGGCCCCAATAGTTGTACAATTCTAAATATTCTAACTGAATTGTATACTTTAAAAATGAGTGAATTGCATAGTAATGTGGATTATATCTCAATAAATCTGTTATTTAAAAAAAACTAGTAAAGCCTACAACTTGCAAAGAACTAGGACAAAATAATGAAGAGATATGAAGAACAATTCAGGGCTATGAATGAAAACAGGTCAGGATGGAGATTAACACCTTGAACCTAGCCAATGGGCACAGAGAAGAGGGGACTAATGAAGGGAAACAATGTGTTGGTATAACAACAGTACTTAAGAGTGGACGTGAGGAATTAAGGGGAGAAAGATGTGTGGGTGCCTGGGTGGCTCAGTCAGTTGAGTGTCCAACTTCGGCTCAGGTCACGATCTCGCAGTCTGTGAGTTCAAGCCCTGCGTCGGGCTCTGTGCTCACAGCTCAAAGCCTGGAGCCTGCTTCAGATTCTGTGTCTCCCTCTCTTTCTGCTCCTCAGCTGCTCACATGCTGTCTCTCAAAAATAAAGATTAAAAAAATAAATAAAAAATTTTAAAAAAGGGGGGAGAGATGTCTAGGACAACTTCCAGGTTGCTTTTTTAGGTACCTTTGTATTAGGCACTGTGACAACCCAGGCAAAACTTGGTTTTCCCCCAGGAGGGGGTGCTTTCATGTATGGCTGCTGCTAAAGCTGTGTGACTGACATATCTGCTTCTTGAAAGAGGTCTGCTCTCTGAACCCCCACTGGGTACGAACCACTAGTGCTGGCCAGACCTTGGAGATTTTCGCTAAGTTCTACAACCAGCTATCACACTTGATACCAAAAGAGAAGGACAATCTGTAAAAAGGGGAAGGGTAGTTTTTTTTTGCCACAGGGTTGTTTTGAGAATTAAATGTGCTAATATACATAAAAGAGTTCAGAATAGTGTCTGGCATTGGTCAGCATCAGGTAAGTATTAGCTATACAATGAAGAGAATTACAGTGCATTACCAAGGTCAACATACAAACGCTTCTAGTAAGATAAAGATTACAACATTTGAGGGGAATGTGCTCACCTATAACCATTCTCACCAAGAATGCAGGTTTGGGCAGAACAGCCAGGTTCATTTAGACTAAAGACATCATCAAGACTTAAGCAAGAAAAGAGCAACAAAACAATACACCCAGATCCTTCCTCTTTACTTTGGAAGATTACAAAGTTTATAAACCCAGGCTTTGATCAATTTTGGTTAACACGGTCAATGTAAACTAACTACAATATAAATTCGGTTTACAGTTTTGACAAGTAACCTCATGAGAGACCCCTAACCAGACAGCCTGGCAATGCTGCACTCAAATTCCTGACTCACAGAGATGATACAGTGTTTCTGTCACTACATCCCGGGGAAGTTCATTATGCAGCAATAAATAACTGATATATTTCTTCACCATTACAGCTCTAGCACCTAGCACAGTACTTATTACAGTTACCAATGAATGAATGAAAGAATGAGGCATTTGAAATAACACCTAGCACCTAAGCTATTATAACTGTGTTCATTTTCCCAAACTATTCTCGTGATCTATCCAAATTATAATAAATTTTGAGAAACTAACAGATACCATTTGTGTCTAACAGGATTAACTGTCTTAAAATGATTAAAAACTCTTTTTTAAAAGTTCAAGGCATAGTTAAAATTTTTATGATTAAATGATGCAAAACCATTTTCATTACATTAACATTAGTATAAAAACAATATCATCTTTGTAAAAAGTCATCTTCTAATTTTATTGTTAATTCAGTTGAACAAAATATAGCACCACAATGGAATCTTCACACTGAAGGCTGATCATAGTAACATGAATAAATCACAGGAAAATGATGGGAAAATTAACATCTGTCATCCTAAAGAAAGAAAAACTAGAAAGCAGTCTTACAAGTGAAAGAAAGTAATATCTAAATTCCTGGCATTGCTCTAGGTACTGTGCATATTTCATCTCATTTAACCCTTACAACAATTCTAAAACAAAGGGCATTATTTCCATTTTGTCCTTCTTAAGTAGACACAGTTAACAAGTAATGGAGCTAGTATCTAATGCAAGGAATATCTGATTTCAAAATCTGCAAACATTCCATTATTCACCTCAAGGCCACTTGTTAAAGTATTTTGGGGAGTTTGTAAAATCTCAAGGCTCACATTCTTGAAACTCATTTCCCTAGAAGGTGCCTCTTGATTAGTATGTCTGAAGAAAAGTACACATATGCAAAACTAAGACTATTCAAAACCAAACTAATTCTGTGCTCCTCTACATCTTCCCCATTTGTGAATTACTGCTTAAGTTGTAGAGCATTAAGAAGTCTACTTCCGGGGCGCCTGGGTGGCGCAGTCAGTTAAGCGTCCGACTTCAGCCAGGTCACGATCTCGCGGTCCGTGAGTTCGAGCCCCGCGTCAGGCTCTGGGCTGATGGCTCGGAGCCTGGAGCCTGTTTCCGATTCTGTGTCTCCCTCTCTCTCTGCCCCTCCCCCGTTCATGCTCTGTCTCTCTCTGTCCCAAAAATAAATAAAAAACGTTGAAAAAAAAAAATTAAAAAAAAAAAAAAGTCTACTTCCTTTTAACTTATGTAATGAGAACTACTTAATTCATTAAATAGACGTGTTTTTTTAATAATTCATAAATTTAAAATCCTATAAACTTTTAACAAAAATAACACGTGATAATTCATAAGCAACATTACTGAAAACATGATTATTTTATGGTATCTGTACAATATGAACATAACTGCTAAAACAATTTTTTAAACGATTGTGTTGACTTTAGCGCTTACTTGCTGAACTCAACTTCTGTTTAAAATAACAACAGTATAAATGTTTTCATTTATATAAGCAAATATTAAAAAATGGAAATAGAACAAACACAATGACACCTGTTCCTTTTCAAAGCCATACTAAAATGACAGTATAAAACTTGTAAAAAAAAAAAAAAAAAGAATAAATATATCAGTGTGAAGGTAAATGGAAAAGAAGTGATAAATTCTGAGAGCTGGAAAGCACATAACCAAGTAATAATGATTTAGGAGATTCGAGAAACTAACCCATAAATAAATATGTAAGAGTGTCCAAGAATTACTGGACATGAAAGAGTCAAAAAAGAGTAAATTAATGAAATACTATACAGAGGAAAAAATTAACTATTATTAATATACTCAAAGAGATATTCACAACCATAAAACTGTAATTATACTACTTTTTTTAAAAATTCACAAAATGAAAAGAGGGCATAGGAAGTTCTATCTTATTTAGACAGCAAATTTTAATCAAATATGGGTACCACTTCTACTCAAAATATCTCCAAATTAGTGTCCTGCGTTTAAATTTCTTTGAATTACAAAGATTGTACTATTCTAGATGTCAGTTTCTCTGCTGCTTTTCTTGCATTATAAAGCCTATAATGTCTTTATTATAAACAGAAGGATTCTTAACATACTGAGGAAATGTGTCAATCTTCCTTACTCAGTTTTAGTCAATTGGTTAAGATTTGCTTGATTTACTTGCAGAATTCACATTTGATAACAGAATTTAGTTTTTAAAATATCTAAAAATGATCACACACATCTTTGTGCATTGGTAGAAAAATACTTAAAACTCTTCCATCTTATACACTAAGCAGTTGAGCCAGGTTCTAAACTCAATGTCCATGGTTCAATGGTGGTTCTTGCTCTGTAGGTATCCAATGGTTCATTTGCTTGTCATTCCAGATGGAATGATGGCACTATAAGAAAGCCAACTGGGAGTAGCAAAGTGAAAAAAATGTGAATGTGTCTGGCCATAAATCATAAATTGGTGCTACTAAGCAACAGCTACATTTGCAACGTATACGAAATGACAATTCACTCAACTCTTTATTTTGACTGAAATCTTACCAACATCTATAATCTGAACTGGAACATTTTAATATTTTTTAATAGATACAGTTGTTTAGCATTCATATACCACTCATTTCTGAAAATACAATGATTACATGTCCTCAGAGGGCAGGGGGAGTGGATACTGAACTAACATGGCACTTTAGATCCAATCCACAAATAAAATACTGTTCTGTTAGTGGGCTTTAAGTTAAAGGATTCTGTTTCTTTCAACAGAAGTCTGCTTCAGTTCTTAGACATACTTCCCAGAATTATAGCAATGTCAGCTGTTAAGTGAATTCAGGCATAGATAGGTCAAATGACTTGCTCAGGATAACAGAATAATTACATTTTTAATTAGATTTGGGCACACAAGTGGCTAACTCTCAATCACTATTACAAAATGAAAAGACACATCAAAACTTAGTTTATTGTAACTACTTCATTGGGTAGTAGGTTTCTAGTACATGTTTTTCTAAACATTTTATTTTCAGGCTCTTGCTTTTTTAACTACCATTAATTTCTGAAGAGGGTTCATCCAAGAGTAATTGTTAATAAGGTCATGTTATCACTTAAAAACCCTATAACAAAAACCTGGTGTTAGAAAAATGAAGAATGGTTTCATAGTAATGTTCCTGGAGAATACCAAAGTAAATAAAATAGGTGAGAAAGGAATGTTTATAATTTTATATTGTCAAAAGAAGAGGGAACATTAAATATTGTCTTCTAAAGGGTTACAAATGTAGTTCTCAAAGTGTGGCACAAAAACTTCTGAGGATCCCAGAATCTTTCAGAATTAATGAAGTCAAAATTATTTTCATAACAATACTACTTCATTTGCCTTTTCCACTGTGTTGACATTTGTACTAACTATGCAAATGCAACAGTTGGTAAGACTTGGTGCCTTATGTCAAATTAATGAAACTGGACCAAACCACACTACCTGCAGTTAAAAAAAAGAGACAGCTTCACTTGCTCTTGATAATTCAGTAAAAGTTACTAGCAGTATTAAACACTGACCCTTAAACATGCATAAAGCATTTTTACTGCATACCAAAATATGATGGCTGTGATGAAGTAAAGCACTTGTATATGTGTTAGAGGTGCAAGCTAAGTTTGCTGCTTTTTTCATGTGCTTTTTCTTAAAAGAATAACTGACAGGCACCTGGATGGCTCAGTTGGTTGAGCACCGACTTCAGCCCTGGTCATGATCTCTTGGTTCGTGGATTCAAGCCCCGTGTTGGGCTCTGTGCTGACAGCTCAGAGCCTGGAGCCTGCTTCAGATTCTGTGTGTCCCTCTCTCTCTCTGCTCCTCCCCCATTCATGCTCTGTCTCTTGCTGTCTCTCAAAAATAAACGTTAAAATTTTTTTCAAAAAAGAAAGAATGACAGATAAACTATTCTTATTCAGACTTGGGCATACAGCAGGTATTTTCTGAAAATAATAACTGAATGAACCTATTGTGTGTGTGTGTGTGTGTATATATGTATATATGTGTATATACATATATAGCATATAAACTGAAAGTATTTGTTGCCAACGATAAAAGTTGACCTCCCAAACAAAGATCAAAATTTTGGAAAACCTGAATCTGCCACCAATACTTAAAAGATATTTGTCCAGAATATAAATTAATTTACAACAAAGGAGCCAAAAATATACAATGGGGAAAGGACAGTTTCTTCAATTAATGATGCTGGGAAAACTGAACAGCCACATGCATAAGAATGCATAACTAGTACTATCTCACACCATACACAAAAAAGCAACTCAAAATGGATTAAAGACCTGAATGTAAGACCTGAAACCTTAAAATTTCTAGAAGAAAACACAGGTGGTAAGTTCCATGACATCAGTCTTAGCAATGTATTTGTGGATCTGTTTCCAAAGGGAAAGGAAACAAAAGCAAAATTAAATAAGACTACCTCCAACTAAAAAGTTTCTGCACAGTGGAGGAAGCCATCAATAAAATGAAAACACAACTTGTGAATGAGATATTTGCAAATGATATATCTGATAAGGGATTAATATTCAAAATGTATAAAGAATACATACCATTCAACACCAAAAAAGCAAACAACCCAATTAAAAAATGAGCAGAGGATATGAATAAATATTTTTGCAAAAAGACATATAGATGGCTAACAGACACATAAAAAGTTGATCAACTTCACTAACCGTAAGGGAAATGCAAACTGAAACCACAATGAAATATCACCTCACATCTGTTAGAATGGCTAGTGTCCAAAAGACAAAAAATAACAAGTGTTGGCAAGCATATAGAAAAAGGGGAACCCCTGTATACTGTCGGTGAAAATGTCAATTGGTGCAACACTGTGGAAAACAGTACAGAGATTCCACAAAAAATTAAAAGTAGAACTACCATATGATCCATCAATTCTATTTCTGAGTGTTTATGTGAAGAACAGGAAAACGCTAATCCGAAAAGAAGTATGCTCATTGCAGCCTTATTTACAATAGCCCGGATGTGGAAACAACCTAAATGTCCACTGATGGATAAATGGATAAAGAAGATATGGTGTATATATATATACAATGGAGTATTACTCAGCCATTAAAAAGAATGAGATGTTGCCATTTATGACAACAAGAAAGGACATAGAGGGTAATATGCTAAGTGAAATAAGCCAGACAGAGAAGACAAATACCATATGATTGCACATGTGGAATCTAAAAAATAAAACAAACCAACAAAACAGAAACAGACTCAAATACAGAGAACTGGTGGTTGCCAGGTTGGTGGGGGAAAGAATGACTGAAAATAGGTGAAAAGGTATTTAAAACTTCCAGTTATAAAATAAATAAGTCACAAATGAAAAGTACCACATACAGAATACAGTCATTAAGATTGTAATGATTTATGTGACACATGGTAACTATACTTAACATGGTGAGCACTGAATAATGTATAGAACTGTTGAATCATTATGTTGTACATCTGAAACTAATAACACTGTATGTCAACTATACTTCATTAAAAAAAAAAAAACATGTGGTATGTATGTGTACACACACACACACACACACACACACACACACACACACACAGGATTACTACTCAGGTATAAAAGAGAAGAAAAATTTTGCCATTTGCAACAACATGTATGGACCCTGAGGGTATTACGCTAAGTGAAATAAGTCAGGTGGGGAAAGATAAATACCATATGATTTTACTTACATGTGAAATGTAAAAACAAAACAAAACAGAACAAAACAAAACAAAACAAAAACTCATAGATACAAAGAACAAACTGGCAGTTACCAGAGAGGAAGAGGGTTGGGTGGTGGGTAAAATAGGTGAAGGGGCTCAAATGTATAGCCATGGATGAAACTAGACTCGTGGTGATGATCACTTTGTAATGTATACAAATATTAAATTATAACGTACACCTGAAACATATAATATTATATACCGATTTGATCTCAATATATTTTTTCTCATGAGACCAGTGGTAATATTTAAAAAATGGGATATTGTTTGGATAGTACATAAGGAAATACATAAACATTTGGAAGGTTTACATAATTTCCAAATGACCAATGCCTGATGTTATAATATCATGCACAGGTAAAAGATTCATTCAAAGAAGAAGGGAAAAAACCAAAAAGTAAAACATGCGCACACACACACACACACACACACACACACACACACACACCCAGACAGTAAGTGAATGAATGCATGCATGCAAAGTGTAATACAGACCAATGTATTTAAATGCAACAAAGTATGAAAAGTTCACTAATTAACTTACTTCACTGATACAATTACTAGTTGTCAACTTTTAGTATATTATCAAAAATACCCACAATCATCTGAAAAAGCTATTAAAACAAACCTCCCTTTTTCCAATTATATATGTGTGTCATATACTTCCAAAAACATATCATAAGAGACCAACAGAAAGAGAATTCAGCTGTGGTTTAATAAAGTCAGACATTAAAGAGGTTTGCAAAAATGTAAAACAACGTTCCTCCAAGAATTTTTCAGAATACAAACTAATGCGTATTTTTCTTAACACATTTATGTTAACATAAAATGGGTTGTACTACTGCTGTTTTAATTAGGTAATCTCTCCACCCAACAAGGGGCTCAGACTCATAACAATGAGACCAAGAGTGGCATGCCCAAGTGCCCCTACTGCTATTATTTTAAACAAGTTAATTTGTAAATGTATTTCAAATTTTAATTGCTAACATAGAAAATATTGATAGATATAATCTAACAATTTTCAAGACACATGAAGGACTTGTGTCTTTTATAGATTATACTTTAAAGTTTCCTTAATACCTAAAAAGTAGTATTTATACCTCAACTGAAAAGACACATTATTGTATGACTTCTACAGTTGAATTAAATATGAAAATTTATACCTGATAATAACAAATAAATTACACTTTCCTTCTTGATCTGATGATGCTTCTAAATTAAAAGTTAGGGTGTTTTTTTTTTTAATGTTTTTGCTCTTTTAGATGCCTTAATTCTAAAACCAACACAAAAGGAGAAAAATATACTAGGACACTTACTAGTAATACTCTATAATGGGTTGGCAAATGACTGCCCACAAGCCAAATCAGACCTGCACTTTGTTTTTGGTAAAGTTTTATTGGAATGCAGCCACATTCATTAGTTTAAGTATTATGTGGCTGCTTTCATACTACCTTGCCAAACTAAACAAGAAGTCTAGCTTGGGTCCTGCTATTAACTAATATGATCAAGGGCAAGTCATAAATTCACTATCATTTATAAAATGCACAGATGCATTCACTGATTTCTAAAATCCTTTCTATCTCTAAAAGTATCTAAAAGTTAAGTGATTTAGAAACATATGCTCAATGTTTCTCTTTCCAATTTTCAAAGATCCCATAATCTTGCCCTGAATCTATTCCCCACTATCCAACAGTTATTTTTCCAAATTAGGAAGATGCTTTATTACCATTTACATCTCCTATTTTTTGTTTCTTGCTGTTTCTCCACCACTAAAATCTCTCTTTTACTCTTCTAGCAAGGACCGCACACAACATTAAGAGCTCAATTTCACACCTTTCGGGAACCTTCTCTGGTGACTCTAACTCATAGTAATCAAAACCACTGAGTTGTTTGAAAAGAGAAGTAGAGTGGTCAGTATTTACAGCAGACTGGAAATGGTTGAAAGGGACACAGAGAGACTAGAGTCCTGGAGATATGCTAGAGAACAAACGTGGCTGCCAGGCCTCAAGAAGTGCTGCCCCAGAGGCCATGAGGACAGATGGACAAGAGTCAGCAACTTTTTACAAGTCAGAATTATCATGACCATGATTAAAGACTAAGAAAGGAACTAGACTGAGAATAAACATGATTTCAATGTGACATATGCTAATTTTAAGCTGGTGAAGAAAAGAACACAGAAGTAGCAAGGTGTTCCAGAAGTGGTTCAAAATATGAGAACTAGTGTGAGAAGTCAGACAAGAAACATAGATCTAGAATAATCTGAATCATAAATTTTAGAAGTGGAAGGCCCTTGAGCTTCACTGACCCTGACTATCATTTTGAGGTAGGTAAGTACTTGCTTTCAGTTCAAAGATCAGCGACAGCCAAAGAACTATGACTCCCAAATCACTAGCTAAAACTTTTTTTGAAAAGGAACCAGAATTTAGTTCTCCACTTTCTATTTAGAAATGTTTGAAGTTGTAAGACTGTATGAACTCTCCAAGATTCAGAGCAGAACCCACAAATAAAAAGTCCACAGTCATGTCTGTTTGAACTGTAATGTTTTTTTTTTTTTAATTTTTTTTTTTTTCAACATTTTTTATTTATTTTTGGGACAGAGAGAGACAGAGCATGAACGGGGGAGGGGCAGAGAGAGAGGGAGACACAGAATCGGAAACAGGCTCCAGGCTCCGAGCCATCAGCCCAGAGCCTGACGCGGGGCTCGAACTCACGGACCGCGAGATCGTGACCTGGCTGAAGTCGGACGCTTAACCGACTACGCCACCCAGGCGCCCCTGAACTGTAATGTTTTTAAAGAAAAGAAGGAGAAATGGATTAGCTTCCAACAGTTGTGGCAGGAAGAGTAGTTTGTGGGACATTTACTCCCATCATTTCCATCAACCTTTCTTCCATAGCACCCCAAACAATATATACTCAAATTACAAAATGTGCACTTGCTGTGAAAATACAACTTTAAAGCAATCCCTAGGACCACTCCTTATGGTAGTACAAGCAGGACACATTATAATGTAGACTGTACACCCAAAGGCTGTGCAGTGGATAAACTACATAGACCCCCATCCAATCAGCAACCCCCTCTCATTTGGGCATTCCCAACTTCCAATGACTGCTAATACTCATAGTCTGGAATACCTCACAGAAAAATCTAGACTTCCCATACATCTCTTAATTAGAAGATCTGATTACAGTAACGTTCCCCCCCCCCCCCCCCCCCGCATGAAAGTAAGTGTTTCTTTTGGACAGGGATCTGATTAGTTATTACTTGTGTCCCTACTTGGCCCATTCATTCCTTCACATCACTTACAAGCCTCTTGAGGGGAATCTGCAACCCTAAAACAGATAGGAGAAGTCTAAGGCCTCATGTTTAGAAAATACTTAAAGCCATGAAAAGAAAGAAACCAGCAAAGGGACCAAGAAAGAAGAATCACAGAAAAGTACAGTACTACTGCAGAAATCAAGGAAGACAATTTCAGTGAGCAAAAGCAGACACCAGAATTTAGCAAGGACATTAATGACAGCCTCTGAGAGAAGACTCAGTAATGTGTAGAATCCATTCCATAATGGATGAATTCAAGAAGGACTAGAGAAAGGGAAAATGGCAATAACAACAAAAAAGAATGGATATTACAAGTAAAAAAGTTTATAAGATAGTTATTTTTTAATTGAAAATATCCACATATACTTGAATGGAAAACAGTAATACGAGGAGGAAATTGGGAAAAGTCTCAAGAAGATAGGAACAATGAAGTTTCAGCAGAGTGAATGGCTTTAGAAAGTAATTTTTTAGAATCAAGAAATTAATTGCCTGCCTTATTATATTCTTGGTTATTACAAATTTGAATAGATAATCTTTAGAGAAAATAATGATGAAATAAAAAGATACAACAAATTGCCTATATTCTGAACTTGATACAAAGATGATAAGAGGCAAAGAAATCAGGTAAGTCATTTCTCAATTTTCATTTCTGGTTGAGTAATCTAAGATAGTAATCAAGGAAGGTAGGAGATAACATCACAACAACTGGAAATCAAGATTTCTCTTCAATAAACCTACATAATTCTTACAAAACTAGTTGACCACATAATTCTTATAAAACTAGTTGACCACATATACAAATTACAGGAAAAAGTCTACACTAAATATTAGTGTTTCACATCCTAGTTTAACCAGGCAATGATTTATCATTATAGCTCTGTAAGTACTGCTTTCTACCTATCTATACGCCATGGATAATTTAAGTACTATGAAGGACATTTAAATTTTTTCTTTTAAAAACATCTAGTTGAAAATGCTTTGCTCACAAATCAGACCACTGCACATTTATTCTTGTGGAACTGTTAGTTTCTTAGCATTTTTTATTCAGTGCCCTAATTATTCAAGGTAAACAAAACATGTTTCTACTTTACAAATTATGCTTATGATCATCCTCACTGCCTAAGAACTATTTCTTAATCCAAAAGCAATATTACTACTGCATGGCTTCTCAAGTTGAACAAAAAAAGAAAATTTACACCAGAAAGTAAGAAAAATAAAAGTACATTTCCTACTTCTTAATAAAAGGGAAGACTGCTCTAAAGCCAAAATAAAGGGAAAGAAGATGCCATGACAGTTGTTAGTCTTACTCCAGAAATAAGGTAAGTATTATGATTTTTATATGTTTATTTATTTTGAGAGAGAAAGAGCGTGCACAAGCAGGGGAGGGACAGAGAGAGAAGTCCAAGTAGGCTCCGTGTTGTAAGAAAGAGCCCAACACAGGTCTTGAACTAAAGAATTGTGAGCCAAAATCAAGAGTCAGAAGCTTAACCAACTGAGCCACCCAGGTGCCCCTTTATTATGATTTTAATGTAGTTCATTCAAACTTTTTCTAATAAACCAGAGGAAAAATATTCACAGATGATTGACTTCTTATACTTCAGTGAATTTGCCATTAAGGTCTCTGAAACTTATCTAGTACAAATGTTTGCTCTTATTTTCTGTAAAGTCTATGTTATCTCATAAAACTATAAGGTCTGACCACACATTCAAGGCACTATGTTAAAGCTTTAGACAAAATAAATAGGATCTCTACCTTTCATATGTATGAATACATATAATCACTCCTTAACGGCTAAGACAGATCCAAGATGAAGTTCACTGTGAGAAGATCTTTATGGTACTGTATTAAATATAACACAGGGTAATCTCTTAAATATAAGAATCACCTAGAAAGCTCATCAAACGTAGCAGGACTTCAGGTGCCTGGTGGCTCAGTTGGTCAAGCATCTGACTTCACTTCAGGTCATGATCTCACAGTTTGTGAATCTGAGTGCATGCCAAGCTCTGTGCTGACAGCTCGGAGCCTGGAGCCTGGAGCCTGTTTTGGATTCTGTGTCTCCCTCTCTCCCTGCCCCTCCCCTGCTAGCACTCTGTCTCTGTCCCTGTCTCTCTCTAAAAAATAAATAAACATGGAAAAAAAAACCTCCAAGCATACCAGGACTGAAACAATCTTGGGGTGGGGGTGTTAATTTTTATTTACTTTAATCTGTTGTTTTCCATCCGATAACTGAAATTAGGATGAGGACAATAAAGCAGCTGAGTGCTTATTATGTTGACTGTGCCACATCCATACAAAGGATGTACTTTTATCCTGATTTTAAAATATGAATAAAAAAGGCACAAATAGGTTACATAGCTTTGTCAAGGGTTACATAATGGCTATGCTGCCATTAAGTGATGGTGCACAGACTGTCTAATTCAAGTTCTTACCTGCCATGCTACTCTAGCTAACGAAAGATTACTGTGAAGGCCTGGATTTCTCCCAGGAGGAGGTGAATTTTCATGAAGTGATGCAAGAGTTTGGGTAACTATGAGGCACCCAGTAGCCAGATGAGAGGGTCTCTCAGGTAAAGGAAGTTAAAAAGACTGTTACCATTTTATCTCCCTCCAAATTTTACCAGGATCCTTGTTGGTATTTCTCTTCTTTCTTAAAGACCAAGGGAGCTGTTTCTCACTTTGAAGAAAATAAGGTCAGAAACAAAAAGTAGCATGGGTGTGCATGCCTGCACACAACCACACACACAAAAATATACCTCTATATATTACCCACGTTGTTTCACAAAGAGGATACTATAACACCCAAAAAAATAATAAAAGTCCCTTAAATAATATAAATTTATAAATATGAAAACCTTACTAACACTGCCAATTTCTTCTTATTTGCCTGATAACAAATATTGGGGAGCCATTTCCCTAGAAGTGGTAATCTGTGGATATGGCTATTTTTCAAGTTAACATCATTAATAGTATGCTGCTTGTATATATTCTCTGCATTTTAGTTAGCCTGAGTATACAGCAAGATTTTTTTAAAGCATGAATATTAAAATCGTAGAGAAAAATCCTATTATAAAAAGAGGGATTTCTTGTTTTGTTTATATACTTTTTGAGCAGTTGATTTTAACACTATAATGAGCATTTTAAATGTCTTTTCACATTGTTCTGTAACTTTATACTAAGAGGTTTAAAAAGGCGGAATCAACCAGTAATTTGTAAGTCTATGTATACTGCACAAAGGCTTCCAGCCTAGAGAGTAAGTGAGGGCTCAAGTTCAAGCCCTGTATGCAGGACTGCATCACTTAGGAAAGACATCTTTTCCTAACTCACAAAGGCCTCCCAACTGGCACCTCTTTCAAGGACCATTTGTATCTAGTCAGTAAAAAGTATTAGAGAGGCTAGCAGCAGTCCTTGAAGCAAATAACATTTTTTAAACACAAGAAAAGACTAAAATTTGAAATATTTAAAACTCAGTGGAAATATGTTATCCCTAATCACATTTTATCCGAGATTTTAAATTCTAACTCCCAACTACGACAATCCTTTGCTTTGCTGTTCAAATAGACACTGGAATCATCTGGGAACCTGTGAGAAATGCATTTTCTTAGGCCCCACACTACACCTACTAAAAAGAAAGTCTGCCTTTTTAACAAGATCTCCAGGTGATTCTTACATGCATTCCAGTCTGAGAAACAGTGACCTAGACTAGTAGAGACAGCAAGCCTTGGGCTCCACGTGGCCTGGATAGCTTCAGGAAATAACCCATAATCTAATTTAAGTGCTCCCACATTTACTGTACCGACCTATTAGATACAAGTGGCTGCTACTTTGTAGTCACCAATCTTAACTCTACGAGATAGTAAATACATATTTGGGTTTTGTGGTGACAAATACTTCCTATGCATGTATTTTAAAACCAACCAGTCTTTCATACTTGGGGCGACTAGATGGCTCAGCTGGTTTTGAGTGTCCAACTTCAGCTCAGGTCACGATCTCATGATTCATGAGATCAAGCCCCACATCGGGCTTGTTGCCGTCAGTGCAGAGCCTGCTTTGAATGCTCTGTCCCCTGCCCCGCTCTGCGCCTCCCCCACCCGTGATCTCTCAAAAATGAATAAACATTTTTTAAAAAGTTTAAAGAATGTTTTTTATATTCACTTGTTACTGAACTCAAATTTTCCTTTAGAAACGTTTCAAATGAGTCCTCTTTAGTTTATTCTGAATACGCTCATACACACACACACATCACAAGAGAAATTAACAGTCTATCAATCAACTTTACCCAAAAGTGTAACAGCATTTTAAGGAAAAATTTTATTACATAAAGGAAAACCACTTTTACAGAAGGTTTATATTCCTAAAATGGAAATATAAAACAACTTATTACAATTTGATAATGAAAGGCTGTAATTGTAATGTTATTGGCAGGTGTCGTTTCTTTTAGTCTCCTGAGTTTAACTAAATATTAAGAAATACTTGGACATTTTAAAACTAAATAGCAAGCATTTGAAATACCACAGGGGTGCCTGGGTGGCTCAACTGATTAAGCTTCCAACTCTTGATTGTGCCTCGGGTAATGATCTCATGGTCTGTGGGTTTGAGCCCCAGCACTGGGCTCTGGGCTGACAGCATGGAGCCTGCCTGGGATTCTCGCTCTCCCTCTCTCTCTCTGCCCCTGCCCCACTTGCGTTCTCTCTCAAAAATAAATAAGTAAACCATAAAAAAAAAAAACAAAATAAAATACCACAGTATTCAGCTAATGTGTCTATTTAAAAAATAATCAAAAAGATCTTTTAAGTATGGGGTCTAAAAATGCACCCTCTTTTATCATTTATGGTAACATACTACGATACCTCTTTATTATTATAGTATAATATACATGCAATGCTAGATTAGTTTCAGGTGTACAACCTAGTGATTCAACAATGCTTTATATTACTCAAAGTTTACCACAATAAGTGTAGTTACTATCTGTCATATAATGTTAATACAATTTTATTGACTACACTCCCTATGCTCTTCTTTTCATCTCTATGATTTATTTATTTTGTAACTGAAAGTCTGTACCCCTTAATCTTCTTTATCTATATCACTGATAGTCCTCACCCACCTCCCCACAGGCAACCACCAGTTTGTTTTCTGTATTTATAACTCTGTTTGTTTTCTTTTGTTGTTGTTGTTCATTTGTTGTGGTTGTTATTTTTAGATACCACATATAAGTACAATTATATAGTATTTGTCTTTCTCTGTCTGACTCATTTCCCTAAGCATAATGAATACCTCTAGGTCCAACCATGTTGTTGCAACTGACAAAAATTTCATTCATTTTCATAGCTTAGTTTGTGTCTACATGCATGCATTCATATACATACACACTACAACTTCTTTATCCATTCACCTACCAATGAACACTTGGGTGCTTCCATATCTTGGCTATTGTAAACAAAGCTACAGTAAAGAGAGGGGTACATTCTTCTTTTTGAAATAGTGTTTTCATTTTCTTTGGGTTTTCATTTCTTTGGGTAAATTCCATTAGTGGAATTACTGGATCATATGGTATTCATATTTTTACTTTTTGAACAAACTCCACAATGGTTGTACTAATTTACCTTCCCACCAACAGTGTACAAGGGTTCCCTTTTCTCCACATCCTCGCCAACACTTTTACTTGTCTTTTGGATACTAGCCATTCTAACATGTGTAAGGTGAGATCTCTGTGGCTTTGACTTGCATTTCCATGATGATGAGTGATGTTGAGCATCTTTTCATATGTCTGTTGGCCATCTGTACATCTTCTTTGGGAAATATCTATTCAAGTCTTCTGCCAATTTTTAAATCAGATTATTTGTTTTGTCTGATATTCAGTTGCAGAAATTCTTCACATATTTTGGATATTAATCCCTTATTGGATATACCTTTTGCAAATACCTTCTCCCATTCCCTAGGTTGCTTTTTTTATGTTGATGTATAAAACTTTTTTTCAATAGTTTATTTTCGCTTTTGTTTCCCTTGTCTGAGGATACATATCCATAAATATGTTGCTAAGGCTTTTGTCCAAGAGATTACTACCTGTTTTCTTCTAGGAGTTTTATGGTTTCAGTTCTCACATTCAGGTCTTTAATCCACTTTGGGTTTATTTTGGTGTATGGTGTAAGAAAGTGATCCAGTTTCATTCTTTTGCATGTAGCTGTCCAGTTTTCCCAACACCATTTATTGACAAGACTTTCTTTTCCCATTGTCTATTCTTGCCTCCTTTTTGGAGACTGACAATATAAAGGTGGCTTTATTTCTGGCCCTCTACCCTCTTTCATTGATCTGTGTGTCTATTTTTATCTAAGTACCATACTGTTTTGATTACTATAGCTTTGTAGTATATATGTCTTGACATCTGGGATTGTGATACCTCCAGCTTCTTTCTTAAGATTGTTTTGGGTATTCAAGGTCTTCTGTGGTTCCATACAAATTTTAGGACTATTTGTTCTAGTTCTGTGAAATGCTATTGGCATTTTGATAGAGACTGTTGAATCTGTAGATCCCTTTTGGTAGTATGGACATTTTGATATTAATTCTTCCAATCCATAAACATGGTCTACCTTCCCATTCGTCTGTGTCATCTTCAATTTCTTTCACCAACGTCTTGTTTTCAGAATATAGGTCTTTCACCGCCTTGGATGAATTTATTCCTAGGTATTTTATTCTTTTCAGTGCAACTGTAAATGGGACTCTTTCCTTAATTTCTCTTTCTACTGTTTCATTATTAGTGTATAGAAATGCAAATGATTTCTATATATGTAAAAGCTTGGTTTGTAAGCATAATTCATCCTGGAAACATGCTTGTAACCCAAAGCACTCGTATATAACAAAACAAATTTCAACCACCACTGGCTCAGCTGTGATCTTGTGACATTTGGTGTCACATACTACTTATACTGTAAGACATGACTCATTTATCAATTTATTAGAAATGTTTGCTTGTCTTGCAGAACAAAGAACAAGTTACTGTTTTTTACTGTATTAATTTTGTATACTGCAACTTTGCTGAACTTATCAGTTCTGACAGTTTCTTGATGGAGTCTTTAGGATATTCTATATATGTACAGTATCATGTCATCTGCAAAGACAGTTTTACTTCTTCCTCACCAATCTAGATGCCTTTTATGTCTTAATTCTTCTAATCCATGAGCATGGTATATCTTTCCATTTGTGTCACCTTCAACTTCTTTTATCAATGTCTCATAGTTTCCAGAGTAAAGGTCTTTCACCTCCTTGATTAAGTTTTTTCCTAGGTACTTCATTCTTTTTGGTGCAACTGCAAATGATATTTTTTTTAAATACATTTTTTAATTGAAGTATAGTTGACACACATTACATAGTTTCAGGTGTGTTAACACAGTGATTCAACAAGTCTATACATTATGCTATGTTCACAAGAATAGCTACCATCAGTCACCATACAACACTATTATACCATTGACTATATTTCCTAAGCTGTACCTTTTATGCCCATGACTTAGTCATTAAGTGGAAGCCTTTATCTCCCACTTTCCTTCACCTGTTTTGCCCATTCTCCTACCCTTTCCCCTCTGGCAACCATCAGATTGGTCTCTGTATTTATGGGTCTATTTCCGCTTTTTATTTATTCATTTGTTGTGTCCAATGGAATTGTTTTCTTCATTTTTCTTTCTGCTACTTCATTATCAGTGCATAGAAATGTGACCAATTTTTATATATAAATTTTGTATCCATGGTATGGTATTTTAAAGTGACATTTTTCATAGTTTTTCTTCCTGATTTGCTTTTGTTATTTCCTAATTATACAACTGGAAATTTATATCTACCAATGGCAGTGTATCAAACGGCTTTTTGCTCAGGGAAGTTTTCTTTTGACACTATAAGGTATGTGTGCCAGGAATGTTAGCCAAAGAACCAAGCCTTCCTTGTGTGAGGAAGGTGCTGAGTTAACATCATTGTTAGTTTTTCTTCTTTCCAACCTTACACTTTAAAATATTACAAGCAGAGGCACCTGGGTGGCGCAGGCAGTTAAGCATCTGACTTAAGGTCAGGTCATGATCTCACAGTTCGTGGGTTCAAGCCCCACACTGGGCTCTGTGCTGACAGCTCAGAGACTGGCGCCTGCTTCAGATTCTGTGTCTCCCTCTTTCTCTGCCCCTTGCCTGCTCATTCTCCCTCTCTCTCAAAAATCAATAAACATTAAGAAATTTAGGGGGAAAAAAACATTACAAGCATGTTTTTAGAGAAAAAAATATATCCTTATATACTCCTTGTCTTGGTCTTCAGGCTGCTCTAACAAATATCACAGACTGGATAGTTTATTAACAACAGAAATTTATCTTTCACAGTCCTGGAGACCGAGAAGTCCAAGATGCAGGCACCAGGATGGTGGTGTTCTGGTGAATGCTCTCTTCCTAGGTTATTACTAGAACCTCACAGAGCCGCCATGGTGTTCTTCCCAGGTGGAAGGGGTTAGGAAGATCTTTGAGGTCTCTTTTTATAAAAACGTTAATCCCATTCATGAGGGCTCCATCCTCATTACCTAAGTACCTCCTAAAAGCCTTATCGCCTAATACCTTATATCAGGCATTAGGATTTCAACATATAAACGGGGAGGGTAAAGAAACAAACATTCAGACCCATGATTGACCATGTTACCCTTCTACCCCCATGTATTAACTCTTATTATCCCCATTCCAATTATTTTAGAGCAAATATGAGATACATACTGAAATATTTACAGATGAAATTATGTATCTTCAAAAGACAAATAGTCCCCTATTAAACATACCCAAAGTATCATCCACTCTCTTACACATATACAAATGACTAATAATCTCTTAATACAATCAAATATCCAGTCAGTACAAAGATTCTTTACTGAAGCGCTGGGAGAGAATGAAATACTTTATACTATTTTCGCAAAATTTCTTGATTAAACTATCCAAAATTTTATAAGCACAAATAAGGCCAATAACAGATTAGTTACATTGTTAAAATTACATATAATTCATTAAAATTAGTTACTTCTCTTTTATTAAAAAAAAATGGTCTCTTTCTTTGAATAATATAAATTTTATGTAGTTCTTACCCAAATTCTAACTCCCTGAACATAGTTAATTAAGTCTAGAGTAGAAACATTAAGGCTGATAGCTATTTTAGCTTATTTTTTGAGTAGGCTCCACACCCAATGTGGGGCTTGAATTCATGATCCCAAGATCAAGAGTCAAGTGAGTGGTCTACTGGCTGAGCCAGACAGGCACCCTGATGGCTATTTTTTTTTAAATAGGTAAATCAGATAAATCAAATTTGACCACATGTATTGTTTGGATTGTTTTTTAAAATTTTTCCCTACATGGGACTGAAAAGGAGGAAACTGTTGTCAATTCAGGTTGTACCTGAATTACAATCAACTAGTCACAAAATGAGTCTATCCCTAACACCACTCTAAGTAGGAAAAGCCCTACATTACACAGAACCCTTCTTATCTGTGTTAAGGTTCCAAATTGCAAAGATCCTAAGGCAGTGATTCTCAAACTCAGCTTGCATGAGAATTACCAGGAGGGTCTGTTAAAAGACTGCTGACTCCACTTCCAAAGTTTCTGTTTTAGTTACATTTGTAACAAGTTACCAAGTGACAATGCTGCTGGTCTGGAGACCACACTTTGACACTCACAGACCTAAATTTTTGAAAGCCTGCAAATTTGCATGATTTGGCATATGCTTTTAATCCTCACATAACAGGAAAGAACGTGGGTTTTGGAATGAGATGGAGGTGGATTCGAGTCTCAGCTCTTCCCCCTTCCTAGTTACAAATTTTGGGAGTAAGTGACCATTTTCAAAGCCTGCGTTTCCTAAGTTCCAATTTTTCTAGTAAGAAAAACAACTTTTTATTGGTTGCCCTAGGGGTAATTTGGAACATCACCTATCTATCTGCACTGAGGGGTGAGTGTCAAAGGGTGACATTTATTAACTTCTCTTTGCATAACAGTTTTAACGAGAAAAATCAGCCTGTCCTAGCTGTCCCAAAAAGTATGAAGCTATCTCTGGACTCCCTTGGCTTCTAATATTCAATCTGATGAAACATGAACTTTAGCCCTCTCCAAGTTCTGCCTTTTCTGATCTACTTATATCACTATTTTACAGCTCCTCCACATTCTTACTTATCTTGGCCTGAATCTTTTCTCTACAAATTAACCTAGCCCATTACCAAGTTAATTCACTGCTGCAATTTTTTTATCATGGCTCCTACAAATGATAGTGTAATATGTGTTTAGTATAATAAGTTGAACCCAGTTAATTTCACATTCCTTACTTGTGAAAGTACACTGACTGTACTTTTTAACTTCACTTTAAATCAATTTTGTTCACATATAAAGATATAATTTTTATCCTGAAAGAAGATAAAACTCTAGATTTCACACCGTAGAATACTAGTCTTGGGTTAATCAAATACAGTGTTACCGTCGAACATTCAAAGCGAATTTTATTTACAATTTAGATAAAGTGAACCCAAATTGCTAGAGTATTATCTCCCAAAAGAGCCTATGAATTTATCAGCTATCAACATGAGATTTATTTATTTATTTATATTTCAGAGAGGGGGGAAGAGACGGAGACAGAGAGAGGGAGGAAGGCAGAGGGAGAGAGAGAATTAATCTTGAGCAGTCTCCATGCGTGCAGCCTGATGCAGCGGTCAATCTCACAGCTCTTGAGATCATGACCTGAGCCCAAATCAAGAATCAGATGCTCAACCAACTGAGCCACCCAAGGGCCTCCAACATGAGAATTATATTTATATGTGCTTGCTTTGTTTATATTAAATATATGGTGGGAGTCAAAGAAAATTGCTCACAACAGTACAGAAGCTGATACGTAATAACATTAGAAGGTAAGCCTGTGTCATTGTGTCATTAGACTGATGGTTTTACATACTTAATTCATTACATTGAACATTCATCTTCTAACATCTACACACGGATGACAGAAGGACCTAGATGAAAGCTCACAAAATGCGATGTAATAAAAAAATTTCTCAGAAGGACCAAAAATGATACTATTTTTTTTTTTCATTCACTGCAATGTAGTCATTTGTATAGGACAACAGAAATTAAATACAGCTTAAGGGAAAGGGCTGAGCTTTGGAATAAGATGGAGACGGGTTCAAGCCTCAGCTCTTCTTCCTTGCCAGTCATACAACCTGGAGAACAAGTGGCCAAATCCCAAACCTGAGATTCATTTGCAAAATTTAAATAATTCCCCCAATCTTGTGAATCATCTGGAGAATGAATTAAAATTACATCCAAAGTTATCCGTGGTACAAAGAAATTACTCACTGAATAGCAGCTAATATTTACTTCATGAAAAAACAATGAAGCTACTTTTGAAAATCTGGCCTATATTTCTTCAATAAAAATAATTCAAACTATCTGTACTTCAAAGATTTCTAAGGGATTTAGCAGATATCTAATGTTACCCCTAATGGAATTTTCAGAAACAGAGTTTTCTATTCACAAGATTTTCTGGTTATTCTTATCATTAAAAATATAGAAAATTTAAGAAAATAGATGTTATTTCCTTATACATGTTTATTTTTATCAATGTTAGATCACAATTGTAATAATTGTAAAGACAAGATGGACACAGGAAGATATAGTTATTAGTATATCAAGAAAAAATATTCCTATAAGTAGATGTACCTAAATATGGATATACAGGTATACTTAAACTTAAGTAGATATAAGTAAAGTAACTATGAAAACTTAAAAATCATTCTTCTAAACAAAAATATAAACTTTTCATTAAAGTTTTAATTTTAACTTTCACAATACAAATATATATACTTTCTGCATTTTATATACCCCCCCATAAAAACTGTTTCTGAGTTAATGTATAAATAACACGTGTAGAAGATAAAATATATTTCTCCATTTAGGCTCTACCAACAGTCATCATTATAATCTCTGCCTACCCATGAGTGACTGATTCCTCAAGCTCTGGGTCTGGCAAGCCATTTACGCAAGCCACAGCCAATTAGAATAGAACTCCACACCCCAGGGAAAGGCAACCCTCTAAAGGTTGAAGGGAAGAGAAACTGGGGGTCTCAGTGATAACTGGTGTAATAACTCTGCTTTCTGGTCACCCCAGATTGAATGGTCACTGACCAACTTGACCCACTATGGGAATTCTGAATGTGAAGTAAGAGAGAAGGTAACATGAATAAAAAAAAAAAAAAAGCAGATTCAGTAAACACAGAAAAGGACAGTAGGAAGCAAACATAGAAAAGTGGAGTCTCCAATATTCCCTACTGTATTCAACAAATATTCACTGAGCCCAAGCAGTGGGTTACATGTCAAACATGTGTTAGGACAATTATGGCAAGTGCCACTAAAAGAAGGCACCATTTCTGAGTGAATAAGACAAATGGGTAACGAGGGCTGCTCTTAGGTCTATAAGAGGCTTTCCAAGTAAACAACCTGAACACTTTCAACTTCCAAATACAGAAAGGAAAAAAAAGTTCAAAATGTGAATTAAGAAGATCAAAGAGGGACACACATGGGTAGCTCAGTTGGTTAAGCATCCAACTTCAGCTCAGGTCATGATCTCATGGTTTGTGAGTTCCAGCCTGCGTTGGGCTCTATGCTGACAGCTCAGGGCCTGGAGCCTGCTTCAGATTCTGTGTCTCCCTCTCTCTCTGCCCCTCCCCAGCTCACGCTTTCTCTCACAAACACACATTTAGAAAAAAAATTTTTTTAAGGATCAAAGAGATTGCACATTCATGCCTAGTCCCGTTCAAAATCCCTCAAAACTCCCCACTTAAAACTGAGACCAATGTGATTCTGACCCATATCAGGTCTTCACTGTAAGGGTAAGGGGGGCTATGGTATATGTACAACATTTATACTTCTCAAAGAATATTAGCACTATCAAAAATCTCCCCATAACAAAATACCTTCAGGGTGCAATTCTGAATACCAGAAAGAGCTGCAAATGACAGGGTTAATCAAAACCCATCCCACAACTGTTAAGGGACTTAAACACAGGGAGTGCATTGGCAAAATTTTAAAATAGGTTATGACAGGTTATTTATCTTTGGTACCCATAGCCCACCTTTGCTACAAGCTCCATCCTATCCCACTGTGTTCTCTTCTCCATCAAAGCCTCCTAAGAAGAGAGATTGGTATCAGTGATTTGAATCTTAATGTGGCAATAAGTCAAACATGTATCTTTCCCACACTTATTTGCATTTATGGCCTTCTAATAGGTGAGTGAAAGGCACTGCTGACTATAACTGATTTTAAGCATCAGTGAATGAGTGTTAACAGAGGTATCCAAGAGAGAAGGGTAAGTGTTTCCTTAAATTACCCCTCAACTACTGAACGGAATCTGTCACTTTATTACCTGAAAATTAAAGACAGTATAATTTTTTTAATGATAGTCGTTTTAAAAGCATGTTTATAACAGAAAACAAGTTAAACAGTGTGCTCCTACCCTTTAAAAACTTACACAATGACTCAAAGTATATGTAAAGTCCAATAATACTAAAAATTGACAATTTAGTATAGTGAATGATTTATGATAAAAAAAACACAAAATGAGTATATGAATATGTTTTTAAATAAACTATCAGCAAGTCGTAGATCATATCTAATACTGCTGTGCTTGGTTCTATACAGCCAGAGTCTTGGCAATTTAGGTTTTAAGAGTACATTTAAACAAAATTCACTGCTGAATTCTGCCACAAATCAATTCTTTTTATTCTAAATTAGCTTCCAATTTCATAAATTAATACTGATCATGTGATTACTTAGTTCAACAACTGCTCAATATCTTTTGGAAGCTACATCTAGGAAACATACATTTAATTCAATTCAACAAATGTTTCTGTGTACTTACAACATGTCTTAGACATATTTTACATTAAAATAAAGCTACAATGACAGCTAAATAGCCATGTTTATTATAAGCTTCCATTTACTTGCACTTAAAACTCCTCAAAATAACTTCTCTTTGATCTGGAATATTTTTACTCTCATTCTCATCCATAAGATTACAGTTAAGGTTGAGTAAGTTCTCTAGTATCACATATTCAGGGACTTACCAAATGTTTAAAAGTTGTATGATCTTACAATAAGGACCTGTTAGGGGCCACTGGACCTTAAAAATGAAAGAAATTGCTTTTTTCCCTAAACTAAAAATATATTTAATTTTGGGGATTCAAACTAGTCATGACGCTGTACTAATTAAGTTTCTAACTGCTTAGAAATCTTAAGCAACATGAGAAATTGAATACATATTATTTCTCATACATGTATATAAATGATTATGTGTTAACATACAAGGCATCTAAGTACACTTTAATGCATGTTTTTTTTGGAAAACTGCTCTCTGAAATACAGCTAGTCTTTCCCAGGAGAAACTGTTCCATACAATTTGCAAACTTTTCCACTCAGTTATTTTGTTACTTTAATTCTGAATAACATCTGACTAAAATCTGAATAGTCACTGCAAGTTTTATTAGCTCAACAGCTTTAGAAAACATACTAAAAAGCTGGGTGTCACACCACGTGAAGCAGAAAATTCGGTGCAAATACTTTATGCAACACAATTTAGAAATGGACTGTTTTTGTTATGCCCACTTCTCATAATATTTTGAAAATCAGTCCTCAATGTATAATTAATGGCTGTTATCCTTAACAGAGAATCTCCAGCACATCAAAATAGCGCTTTGAATGAGGTCAAAATCTTTGCTGTTTTGGTCCTAACCACAGAGCCCTGAGTGACCCACACATGGTAGGCATTCACTTAACATTTGGTGAATGTATCTAATTCAACTCTATGGCCCTGGTTAAAGTTAATAGCAGAATCAGAATCACAACTCCTTACTTTAGGACTCTTTCTTATGTATCATTTATTAACTTTTCATGATTATATTTTTAAAAAGCATTGAGGAAAAGGATTACTTCTGCATTTTTTAAAAATGTTTATTTATTTTAGAGAGACAGAGTGCAAGCAAGGGAGGGGCAGAGAGAGAGGTAGACACAGAATCCGAAGTAGGCTCCAAGCTCCGAGCTGTCAGCACAGAGCCCAATGCGAGTTCAAACTCACAAACCATGAGATCATGACCTGAGCCAAAGATGGATGCTCAACCGACCGAGCTACCCAGGAACCAGCAAAGACCAAGTTTTTAAAGAAATATGTTGATTCTAGGAAAAGTAAGCAGAGGTTTTGGTTCTAGTTCTTAGATGGGTTGGATAATCTATGACGTTTACACAATGAACACACTACATAGATAAAAATGTTGACCTCTGAAGCCTGCAGGAAATCATAACTCCCTGAAACCTACACCATCAATTATCAAATGCAAATCTTATTATCAGCATGTGTATATTCTGGCAGTAGCCAATCTTTGAAAATATAAGTCAGCATGGATTTGAGAAGGATACTGTGTGAACACAACAGTTTTACATGTCAATGGGAAATAATGAACACTCCTGATACTTTTTTTACTTTTTTATTTAACACAGCTTATTAAAAAACTAATTTTATTCCTCCTCTGTATTAACTATTCTTCTAGTGTACAGCTGCCAACCACAGTTAAATCTGATTAGGCCCCGTGCTGAGTTAATCAATCTGATAATGTCAGACATTATTAAGAAAGCATACATGATATGGTCACAATGTCTACTATCAAAAGCATGTAGACCAAAGCCTTTGTTTTCCCAGAAACTGCCTGCTTAAATTAGCTCAGTTTTATTTTGTTTTGTTTTAAAGAATAAAAGGAAAAAAAATTTTTTATCTCTTCCTAAGGCAGGTACAGAAGATTATTGTTAAAATATTAATACTATGATGAACTATTTCTTTCACTTTTATAAATCTTGTTCACGTAATGAAATAATCCCAAAATCACATACATGATTAGAAATAAAAACAAACGGGCACCTGGATGGCTCAGTCAGTTAAGTGTCCAACTCTTGATTTTGGCTCAGGTCATGATCTCACAGTTCGTGGGATCAAGCTCCGCATTGGTACTGACAGGCCAGAGCCTGCTTGGGATTCTCTCTCCTCTTTCTCTGCCCCTCCTCCCTTCAAAATAAATAAACGTTTAAAAAAAAAAAAAAAAAAAAAAAAAGAAAACCAAAGTATAAATACCTACAATGTAAAATCACATCCCAAAACAGTATCTTGAGGGAACTTTTCTATTTCACTTTAGTTTATAATGATTAAAGACCTCAAAACACAACCCACTCTACTTGTAATTTTTAGAGCTTTGCTGCACTCAAGCTTACTTCTGAGTAATCAAAGTAAAAAGCAGCATGATCATTTGAACACATAAGTCTGTGTCATGATTCCACTACAAGACAAGATCCACACAATACATTTTAGAATACAGAAAGCTTTACAAAATATATTAATATTTTTACAAACTTTCCATCTCTTTTTCCCTTCTGAGATCATGAAAAGATTCAAAGAGGGTAAACGGAAAGGATTTCTATGGTAAGGGCTATTAACCTTTCCTTAGTTTATATATTAAAATTTTTCAGTTAAAATTTTTTAACTTGATCAAAAGCAGGAAAATTTTTTTTAAAAGCTCTGTTTCTTGAAACTAAAATTTAAGAGGAAAAATTAGAACAAATAGAAGTGTACCTTTTATGGAACTACAATTGTAAGAAATGGGTTGTAATTTACTGTCTGAATCTTAGAAGAAAAAATAGGAGGTTGGTAACTTACTGGAAGAGCTGTCTAGAGAAGGTAAGTGAAAACCATAAGAGGCTCTCTAACAACCAACCTATGCACATGCCAGACAGCCGTCTTAGTTTCACTGGCATCATGAGGCAGATAAAAAGAGACAGAAATCATACAATAAAATAAAAATAACCTTATATCTACGTTTCTCCCCCAAACCGTGTCTTGTCAATCTACAGAGTCCTCAGAATCTTTTAGCAAGACCCTTAAATGACATCCTTTCTGATGTGATCATTGAACACCAGATGGGATGGCGGCAAGCATCATGACAGAAAGCAGCTCCCCAAATTCAGACTGTTCACACATCAGATCTGCTGGGCAACATATCCTTCTCAAATACAAACTTAGTCTTCTGGACACCGTGACGGAAGAGATCGAGAGTTTCTTCTAAACCTTGAATCATCCCTTCCTTCTCCCCCAAGCCACAGCTCCAACCCCTGCATCAACCCCCATGATTACAGATTTCAGTTGGCTTCTTTTTAAGAAATGTAAGCACCTCTACCTATCAAACTGACATTAAAAGGGCTGATGAAAATTACAGAGCAAATAGAAAACTGTATACCTTACAAACCCATTGTCCATATGGCAGCCAAAGTGTTCTTTTTAAAAAGTAAATCCACTAGGGCCTCTACCTGGAATACTTCAAACGTTTCCCAGTATTTTGAGGACAGAGTACAGAATCCTTAATATGACCAAAAAAGACCCTGTGTGATCTAGCCCCAGTCTCACCCTGAGCTATTCTAGGACACCTCATAGTTCCAGTCACATTTCATCTAATTGC
This sequence comes from Panthera leo, assembly GCF_018350215.1. Classification (NCBI taxonomy): domain Eukaryota; kingdom Metazoa; phylum Chordata; class Mammalia; order Carnivora; family Felidae; genus Panthera; species Panthera leo. The sequence goes on along the minus strand of NC_056687.1, from coordinate 139,335,745 downwards.
AGTTCCTTGAACATGCCCCCATTTTACCACCTCAAGGCCTTCACACATGCTGCCTCCTCAACCTAAAACACTTCCTTCCCCCATATGTCCTACTCAACTTAGGCTGTAAAGGTGTTTTTTCAATGATAATTGTTTTCTTGTCACACACCGCGCCCCATACCCTGTGTGATACACTTTCAAAGTAGCCTAAATTCCTCTTTCAGTCTTTCTCACAATTACAAATAAACTGAGAATAGTCGTTGTCCTTTTCCTTTAGAATGTGGGCATCAACAATGGTTGCTTTGCTCATTCCTATAATCCCCTTGCCTATCACAGTGCTTTGCACATAGTAGGTACTCAAGGTACTTAAGGACACTTAACCTCCCTCACAAGGTTATTTTGAGGATCGAATGAAAAAATCCATATAAAGCCCAGGTTCTACCTAGCACTCAATACAAGTTAGCTGTTATTATTAATATTTTATATAAGAGTGTATAAATAAAAGCAATTAGACAATATTTATTAAACCTATTCAAAACTAGACACTGACACAGCTCCACTCCATTTATTTATTAACTGCACAATATTTACTGTAAAAAAAAAGTGAGAGAGAGCTATGTAGAAAACTTATAAACAAGAATATTCACTGCATCATTAAACAGTAAACAATTTTAGTGATAAAGGATAAATGATGGGACACGTAAGTAAAGGAATATGTGGACAGTAAAAATCATTTTATGAATCTAGGCATTTTTTCAATGATATGAGTTTTTATAACTTAAAAGGCTATCACAAAATACTAGTATTTTTGCATTCACAGACCGTCATTTGTTTTGAACACAATTCAGAAAGATCAGAAACCAGCACTACATATAGGGAGAGATAATACAGCAGCATGGCAGTTCATTGCTACTGTACTTTTTAAAAAAAATTTAACTCAACAGTCCTGTACTACATTTGACATCCCTTCTTTTACCAACAGCACTTTTTTTCCACTGCAGCAAAGGGTTTCTGCACAAGAGTGATTCAATCACTAAGAAGAGTCAAGTTTGTTAACACCTGAATAGTTTTTTAATAACATATACTAGGTCAACTTCAAATGAAAATAATCCTGGAAAGTGGGAGAGTAATTTCTAGTTCAACAATTTTAGAAGTTCAGGGCCTATTTCATGATGCTTTAAAATGATTACACTGCTGTTTATACTATAAACTACTTGTAGAAGTAGAAACTGTCTATGACAGTTAATTTTGTGTGTCAGCTTGACTAGGCTGGGGGTGGGTGTTAACTGACATTTGGTCAAACAGTATTCTGGGTGTGTCTCAGGGTGTTTTTGAAATTAACATTTGCATCAAAGGCTGAGTAAGGCACACTGCCCTCCCTCATGTGGATGGCCCTCAACCAATCAGTTCAAGGTCTGACTAGAACAAAAAGTCTAACCTTCCCTGAAATAAGAGGGAAGCCCTCCAGTCTGACTGCTTGAGCCAGGACACCCGTCTTTTCCTGCCAACTTTGAGTTCCAGTCAACTCAAACTGAAACATCAGCTCTTCTTGAGTCTTAAGCTTGCGAGCTTTTGGACTGAATCATATGCCATCAGCACTCACAATTCTTAGGCCTCTGGACTCTGACTGGAACTACACCATCAGTTCTCCTAGATCTCCAGCTTGTGCGGTGCACATCTTAGGACTTCCTTATAATAAATCTCTTTCTCTCTATATGGATCCTGTTGGCTCTGCTTCTCTGGGGAACCCTAACAGACCATCCCATATGCCCATTTCAAAACTCTCCTCCCTCACACACGTCCCTCAAGAATCGTTTGAAGATCCATCAGAATACAAGTTCCAGAAACTCCATGTTTCTATTCATTATTGTTACTATCTCCACTTCTGCATGTCTACTACACAGTACGCATAACGAACAGAGCAATGAAGAAAATGAATCTGTTCCCTCCAAATTGCTCACAGGTTACACAAGATGCAAGCAGATACAATTAGTAACAGCCTCTTTACAAATGGGGTATAAATTCAGTTGTCAGGATGATCTCAAAAATGTTAGACTATTATCATTCTTAATGCAGGATTTGTGATTAAAAACCAAATCTGCTTGAGAAAACGATTGCATACGCACGAGAAACTATTAAATGCGTTCCTGAAACTCTTATTAAGTATTATAACTAGTAACAAGTATCCACACAAATGACCTTTCTGACAGAGCTAGAAAAATCAGAAGCCAGTAATGATGGGTTCAAACCATTTCTTCCTTATTTCTTTTGCCAAGACATAGAGAGAGAAAGCTCAAAAGACAAAAATACAAGGGTTGACCCTTTTATCAGGACCTAATCTCTCTATATGTACTCCACAGTTCCTGAAGACCAGCTTAACTAAATCACCCAAAATCTTGTCCAGGAGGAAAACAGAAGCAACCCCTGCAGAGAAGCGGGCTAAGCCCCTAGTGTGTTTGCAAACCAGACTGAGTGGTTCCCATGACTCCCACGCCTTGGTTTCAGGCTCATCCCATAGGTGCAGAGGAACACAAGCCCATGGGGCTCTTGTTGAAAGGAGTGCTGAGAGAGCAAGAGACAAGCTCTGCCAAGTACTATCTATACAAATCTGCCATTCTGGCATGGCACATGCCCTGAACCCAAAGGCAATCTTACCATGGTAGACTGATGGGCCATCAGGAGAAGAAGATTCCTGACCCTCACACCGTGGATGACTTGGTGGTAGGGGGAGCCCACTAGACACAAGAAACGAAATTGTCCATTGAAGGAAAAGTGGCAAAAAGGAAAGGAATCTTGACCACAAAAGAGTTAACAGCCTCAAAAGTAGGGACCTTTCTAGCCCATGGCTGCTGGCATAGTAGCCAGACAGTAAATCCATTAGCCACTCAGAGCCTGCACTTGGACAAGGCATTTCTGGAGTCCCAGGTCAAAGAGAGGAGCTCCAAACCAAGACTTTCAAGAAATCCCTAGTTTCTGGTGTTATTGTGGCTCCTATTTCTTGATTTTGGGCTGTGAGGGCCGGGAAAACATGTTGATTACTTACAAATAGAATGAAACAATTTCTCCCCTTTTCTACCAGGCCTTTACCACATTAAGTAAGTGGCAGAGCATTTTCCTTCCTCTATGATTTTTCTCTACTACTTTCATTGCCATGGGCTTTCTGCTCTCTGCCCACAAAGAGCTCCAGCACCTTGCACAATCTATTCAGTTGTTGCTGCTCCTGGTGTACTATCGGCTAAAAGCTGTTCTTTGATGCCCAGAGTAGATGACATTTTCTTAACCAGCCCTTTACATGACAGAAAAGCATTTTCCTTTTTCTCCTCTTCCCTTCACTCAGCCCTGAAATCCACTCCCCTTGGATGCTGAGAACTGATCTGGTCAGGCTGTGTGCCTTCCCAGCCAGTAAATACAGTTCAGTCACTGAGTGTCCTCTACTTTTCTTTATTTCAATGTGTCTCCAACAACAAACACAGTCCCTAAGGCCTTTAGTCTTTAGCTTTTAACTCCACATGCCAACTCTAAATGGGTTTCAAATATCCGCCTACAACAAACTTCCTGTACGAGAGGTGCAAATCCAGCTTCCTTACTACCCAGTTCCCTGTTGCTTCCACCACACGTATTCCTGGGTAAGCAAGCTCCTGAGGTAGAAGGAGTCACTAGGTACAAAAGCAAAATCATACACTGGAAGAAGTGTCAAAATGAATTTACATTTTTATTTTTGCTGGGATTCTTGGCTTCTCTGTCACTGTCTAGTTTAACCCATCTTCCACCCCCAGTTCCCCTTATTTACAGCTCCCAAGACAGCTCTCATTTTCAGGGTTTAGCGGAGAACTGCTGCTGGTCTCAGTCACCTCTTCAGTGGGTCATGCACTCTTGATTCATATTCTGATTTCATCCACCTTTTCTAGACTAAACCCCATTATCCCCATGTCTATACTTCTCTGAATGACTTGGGGAAGGTAGCAAGTAGGTACTCTATTTTTCAGTAGAGCTGATTTATTTGCCACCCTCAATGGTCTGAATTCCATCCCCTCCAGGCCCAAACATGTGTACCTTGCAATATCAATCATCACTGTTTTTTATCTTAAGTATTTCCCTCTAAATTGGTTCCTTGTCCTTAGCCTACAGTCTCAAGTCTCTTTAAGTCCTTCAACAAAACTTCTCCTTCAATGCTGGGGTCCTGAGCTTCAGGTTCTCTCCTTCCCATTACAACCTTCGACTACAAGAGAAGTCAACACACAAAGTTGCCACTTCCTCATCTTGTACTCAATCCTGAATCCAAGACAATGGGATTTCTATTCCGCAACACTCAGCACTGACACTGTACTTACTAAGATACATAAGACCTGTTTCTGAAATTTAATTTTTCAGTCCTCATCTAATCAGGCATCTCTGCTGCATTTCACAGGACTGAAAAATATCTTCTTACTAAAGTTTACCTTCTTGGCTTCTAGAACAGTCCTGTAGCCTGGGATACTCATTCAATTGTGAACTCAATAACATGAATCATCACTATGTTCTTTGTCTATGCTTCTCAATTTTCAGAACAAAGATGTTAACTCTACTCTGTGTTCATTTGATTTCTGAAGTATATACAAAACTCAGGATTGACTGGCAAACATACAAACCATCGTTCTATCCTTCTCAGTATTCTGGATTTCATACATGGATCATACCAAACCACGCATGCTTGGTCCATACTATCATAGTATCTCACAGAACTCTGACCAAATCATGCTTTGACATTATTGCCTCAAGTTTCATTGTGAGATCAGAAAGCAGCAGTCCTATTGAACCTGTAACCAGATATATTATAAGAAATATTACTGAAGAAATTATTCCCAACACTTTCCAAAGAGACTCTTTTTTGAGGTTCCCACAGAGGGACTCTATTTGAGAATTAAGTCCTAAGAAAAGGATTTTATGTGGTATTCTCACATACCCATTTTGCTCTCTTCCAATTTTTTTTTCCTACAGTGAATTCAGAGTCAAATTCATGATCCGGTCATAAAAGCCATGGGACCTAAAGACATGAAATTCCATTGTTTTTCTTTTTTCTTCCCAGTTTGGACATTTAATTCTGGTTTGCAATCCCCCCCTCCCCCCGCCCCCATAGAAATTAGGAGCAAAAATTAGATTTCCTAAATCTGCATTCTAGCTTCATCTCTTAGAAGGTTAAATTTTGGCAAGTTACTTAACTCCTCTAAGCATCATTTTCTCAACTTGAAAACACAGATAATACTCACCTCATAGGATTTGTGTAGGAATTAGACAAGATCATATGTCTAGCTCAAAGTAAGCATGCACCTAATAAATGCTTATTAGTAGTAGCAACAGTAGTAGTCACCAAAAATCCTCTGTGAAATGAGATACAGTACAAATAAACTGTTGTCTGGGCAGTCCAATCTAGAATCTTAAAAATGGAAAGGGTGCTTTGGGTGGCTCAGTTGGTTAAGCGTCCACCTTTGGCTCGCAGTTTGAGAGATCAAGCCCAGCATTGGGCTCTCTGCTCTTAGCACAGAGCCCGCTTTGAACCCTCTTTTTCCCTCTCTCTGCCCCTCCCCTGCTCGCATTCTCCCTCTCTCAAAAATAAATAAAAATTTAAAAAAATTTTTTTAAACAAAACACAGGGAGGCTTAGGGCGATATACCTATTCTAAGGCAGCAGTGACCTATGCTACTTCACCAAAATTTTACACTAATAAAAAAGGGTTAAGAACACTATGACTTTTGTATTTATTTACATAAAATCTTACGCCAAATCCAAGAAATAAACTATCTACGAACCAAGCTCTATAATATTAATATAAAGTCAAATCTTCTAATGTTTCTTTTAAGTCTCTACCAAAATTACTATAAAAATCAAAATGACTGAAATATTCTTTTAATAAAGCAAGTATGGGGCACCTGGGTGGCTGAGTAGGTTAAACATCCAACTTCGGCTAAGGTCCTGACCTCACGGTTCATGAGTTGGAGCCCTCCATCGGCCTACCTGCTGACAGCTCAGAGCGTGGAGCCTGCTTCAGATTCTGTGTCTCCTCTCCCTCTGTCCTCCTCTCTCCCCTGCTAGTACTCTCTCTGTCTCTCTCTCTCTCTCTCTCAAAAATAGACATTAAAAATTTTTAAATAAAAAGAAATTCTATTCAACAAGTTAATGCAATTAATTACTTAAGAAGTTCAACCCAACCGCCCAAAAGATCTGTATGCAAGTGGTTCAACATAGTATCTTTCTATTTGGCTCTCATATATAAATATCAGACTTTAAAACTAATACCTGACAAAAAGATATAAATAAAAGACAGAAATCCATGGTTGTTTGCTCTCCTAACTCAATTAGATGTCAAAATCCCCCAGCTGTCCCAATGGCTCAAGTAGTTTATTAATTATAGAGTTAACAGACTTCTGTATCCCAATCTCATGTTTTTCCTCAAGTAAGAACATCTCTCCACCTACCTCTCACCTAAAAGTTAAAAATGTCCCTTCTCTCAACCTGGACAAGTCTAGGAGGTACATCTCAATTTTGTAACACCAACGTCACACTAGCTTTTCCTCATCAGAAAATTATTTTCCTTTGTATATTTAGAAAGCAAGCCAGCACAATTCCAAAAGAGTTCTATGCTTTCTGAAGCTAATGACTTTGTATACCAAAATTTAAAACTGCAGTAAGATTTAAACATTATGTTATCTTGGTGGTTTGCCTTAACTTCTCCACAGGTAAAAGGCTTTTATAATACCAATGCATTCCAGTCTTGCCTCTGTAACACAGAATATCGTACTTTAAAAAGGACTTTCAAACATATTTCTAAGGTTTTAAAGGATTCTACCATACCCTTACATTGCTTACTATAATACCAAATATTCTATTGAATTACAGGGATTTTTTATATAGAAGATTATCTTCTTACTTTTTAAAAAATGTTTTTATACATAATTGGATTAAAGAACTATCATTTTCACATCCTAAATTTTAAGTTTGCTGATTTATTTTTTTTTTAAACTAAAACTATACTGAAATATTCTTGGCACTGAAAATAATTCAGGTATAATTTGGTATAGGCTTATAATTTACAATTGTCTTCCAATTCTAAAAAAAAAAAAAGTACAGAATATTGTAAACATATTTAATGAAGGGTGTTTTTATTTTTGTTAATGTTTATTTATTCTGAGAGAGAAAGAGCAAGCATGCACAAGAGCACAGGCAAACAGGGGAGGAGAAGAGGGTGAGACAGCGAGAGAATAAGAGAGAGCGTCCCAAGCAGGCTCCATATTGTCAGCACAAAGCTTGGCACATGGCTCAAACTCATGACCTTGAGATCATGACCTGAGCTGAAATCAAGAGTTGGACACTCAACCAACTGAGCCACCCAGATGCCCCATAATGGCATTTTTAAATTGTATAATAGATCTATCATGCTTAACATATGTACAATGACTCCAAAAAAAAAAAAAAAACTAATATATTAGAAATCTCCTTTCTAAGTCAGATGCTTTCAAAGACACATAGATCAGTAATAATAATGTTTAACCTTGCAATGCACATCTAGGACTCCACCGTGACAAGTTAAAAAGGGAAATTTAACACTGAGATACAATTTTAAATGACACAAAAGAATAAAATTTTAATTTTTTTAAAAAGATATTTATTTTTATGAGAGAGTAAATTGTTTTTGATAAAGAAATTAAAATCCTCCTTCAACCTCAGATCCTTGCTTCTACAAAGAGAAGTCTACACACAGAGTACTTCTGTGAGAAAAGAGAATTCCAGGCAAGCATTATATTTAATGAACTTAAGGTGAATTTTGCAGCCTACTGATCTAATTTCATGTATTTTCTGTCCATAACTCTTGGTAAGGAAAATCAGTGAGTTTCTTTTGTTTCTAAAATGGGAAGTTCTCTAGACCTCTTTCACCCTGAAATATTCCACAGAAATCTTTTATTTAAGGAAACAGAGCAACATAAATCTCTTCAAATACATTAAATCATACAAACAATTTCCACGGAGCAGATATGATGTAAAGTAACTTTTCTACGTGTTAACATTTATACATGCAATATAGGCTCTGGTCACTAACTTTAATTCTAAGAAAAACTGCTATATTTGAGTGATTTTTTTTAAAAAATACTATTTTTTCATAAGAAGAAATAATAAAATGCATTTTCAGCAAATATTTAAAGAAAAAAAAACCTAGTATCTTATAGAACAATGCTCTCAAAAATAATTTAAATATAACTTTATACACACACACACACACACACACACACACACACACACACGCACACACACACACACACACCCCCCAAGGGTCACCAGGAAGTAGTCAGTGATGTAGGGATGCCCTAGATATGGAGAGGCTGCCTTGTCTATTTTAGGAGAGAGAGGATGGCTCTTCAGCAGGTCTTATGTAGTTACTCAAGATATGTCACAGAGATGGGGCTCCTGGCTGGCTCAGTCGGTTAAGCGCCCGACTCTTGGTTTAGGCTCAGGTCATGATTACACAATATGGGGAGTTTGCGCCGCGTGTCAGGCTCTGTGCTGGCGGTGCAAAACCTGCTTGGGATTCTCACCTTCCTTCTCTCTGCCCCTCCCCCACTTGCACTGTCTCTCTCTCTCAAATAAAATAAAACTTAAAAAAAGAAAAAAGGTATTTCACAGAAGTACTGGTTGGTAAATTCCTGTCCCTGTTCCATACATTTTCCATGACCTAAAGCCACTTTTTGTGACTTCTTTTCCACTGCAATTAAAAAAAAAACAAATTTAGGGATGCCTGGGTGGCTCAGTCAGTTAAGCATCCGATTTTGGCTCAGACCATGATTTCCCAGTTTGTGAATTTGAGCCCTGTGTCAGGCTCTGTGCTGACAGCTCAGAGCCTGGAGCCCGTTTTGGATTCTGTGTCTCCCTTTCTCTCTGCTCCTCCCCTGCTCACACTCTGTCTTGTCTCTCTCTCTCTCCCTCAAAAATAAACAAACATTCAAAAAAATTTGTTTTAAGATTTAAAAAAAAAACAGATCTGAGTATCAAATCATTATGTTGTACATGTAAAACTACTAAAACACTGTATATATCAACCATACCTGCAATAGAACTTAATTTATGAATTTTAAAAAGAGAGGAGAGTTTTAAAGCAAATGAGGGATAAGAGGAGCCTGGAGCCTGAGCCCTGCATGGGGGCAGCAGTGACACGGGCAGCCTCAGGTCATCTGTGGAGCCCAAGACACTTTGCAGAGAAGACAGGGGAGAGGGGTGACACCCTCACTGGGAAGAGATGACACTGCACTGATTCATGGAGTGTGTGACGAAGGCTTTCCTCCACCTATCCTATGCCGTCCACAAAACAAACAAAACAAACCATTTCAGATGACACGATCATCTTGTGAAAAATCTGAAAGAATCCACAAGAACATTCCTGAAACTAATAAGCAATTACAGCAACACTGTGTCATACAAGGTTGATACACAAAAGTTAACTGCCTTTCTAGATACTAGTAACAAACAAGTGAAATGTGAAATGAAAAACAGTATCATTTACATTAGGACCTCCCAAAAAAGAAAGTTATTAATCTAAAAAAATATGTACAAGCTCTATATGAAGAAAACAAACAAACAAAAAACTTTAATGAAAGGAATCAAAGAATTTAAGATATATCCCATAGCCATAGATAGGAACCCTCAATATTGTCAAGATGTCAATTCTTATATAAAGAGAAGCAAAAAACACTTAAGAGCCAACATGATATTGAAGGATAGGAAAAAAGCTGAAAGACTATCCAACTTCAAGACTTACTATAGACAGTGCCTGGGTGGCTCAGTCAGTTAAGCATCCAACTTCGGCTCAGTTCATGATCTCATGGTTCATGAGATTGAGCCCTGTGTTGGGCTCTACACTGAGCATGAAGTGCTTGGCAATCTCTCTGTCTCTCTCTCTCTCTCTCTCTCTCTCCCTCCCTCCCTCCTGCTGCCCCGCCTGCCCTGCCTCCACATCCACTCTCTCTCTCAAAAAAAATAAACAAACTTTAAAAATTAAAAAAAAAGGAAGTAACCAGGATGCCCTTTGGTAGGTGAATGGATAAATAAATTGTGGCATACCCAATGAAATATTACTCAGTGCTAAAGAGAAACAGCAATCAAGCCATGAAAAGACATGGAGGAACTTTAAGCACATATTATCGAGTGAAAGAAGCCAGCCTGAAAACCTGTGTACTGCTCGATTCCAACCATATGACATTCTGGAAAAGGCAAAACTATGGAGACAGTAAAAAGATAAGGTGTTGGAGGAAGGGAGAACTGAACAGGCAGAACACAGAAGATTTTTTAGGGCAGTGAAACTACTCCATATGATATTATAATGGTGGATACATGTCATTAGAAATTTTTCCAAACACATAGAAGGTACATCACTAAGAGTGAACTCTCATATCGACTCTGAGTGATAATAACATGTCAATGTTAAGTTCATCAACTGTAACAAATGTACCACTCTGGTGGGGGATGTTGATAATGGGGGAGCCTATGCATATGTGGGAGTAGGAGGTATATGGGAAATCCATACCTTCTGCCCAGTTTTTCTGGGAACCTAACTCTGCTTTAAAAAATAAGGTGCAAGGGCACCTGGGGGCTCAGTCAGTTAAGCATCCGACTCTTGATTTCAGCTCAGATCATGATCTCATGGTTCTTGGGTTCAAGCCCCACTTTGGGCTCTGTGCTGATAGTGCATGGAACCTACCTGGTATTCTGTCTCCCTCTCTCTCTTGCCCTCCCCTGCTTGCTCTCTATATCTCTCTCAAAATAAATAAAAACAAACTTTTAAAAAATAAAAAATAATGTGCATTTTTTAAAAAATGTGATATGCACAAAAAAATTTAAAAATAGGTTTTACTTATACAAAAATGGTCACCTTAGGGGCAGGGCACCTGGGTGGCTCAGTCGATTGGGCATCCAATTGATTTTGGCTTAGGTCGTGATCTCAAGGTCATGAGACTGAGCCCTGCATCAGGCTCTGCACGGACAGTGTGAAGCCTGCTTGGGGTATTCTCATTCTCTCTCAAAATAAGTAAACATTTTTAAAAAAATAGTCACCTTAAGGGGCACCACGGTGGCTCAATGGGTCAAGCGTCTGACTTCAGCTCAGGTCATGATCTTGCAATTTTTGAGTTTGAGTCCCATGTCAGGCTGTGTGTTGACAGCTCAGAGCCTGGAGCCTGGCCTGCTTCGGATTCTGTGTCTCCCTCCCTCTCTCTCTCACCCTCCCCTGGTCACAGTCTCTCTCTCTCTCTCTCATAAAAAACTTAAAAAAGTTTTTTTAAAGCATCACCTTAAAAAAACTGAAAAGGATTTTCTGTGTTTTATAAAGTCTTTTATTACACACAAGTCAAAACATTATGACAAACACCTTTTCCTTTCCTGAAGTTAGATTCATTTTTAGAAGATCACTACCAAGAGAAACATGTTTATTATAATTAACATGTTAACGTGTTAATATCAATGATTACTGATCCGATTTTTGGTAGCTCTTTTTACTGTTGTTATTTAAAAAACTGATATAGAAAAGCAAACTACTTTAAAAGGAGACCATTCAAAAGCAGTACCTTAAGGTGACTCTTTCCAGTAGGCCATGAGTCAACTGCTAGAAACAGGTTTAAGTTGTTTTTCTACATTTTACTATCACTATCAAAACCCACTTAAAACCATTTCCATGACTCACCTCTCATATTCTAAACTGTTGGTGACATCTCTTTCTTTATGTCCAATCAAAAACATGCACTAGTCACCATCTTTACTCTCCTTGTGAGGGATCTGTTTTGCCTCTTGCCCTTCTAATAAAATCTAAATTCTAAGTCTTCTCTTCAGTATGCTCAATCACATGCTCTAATCTTGCACATGCAGTGGCCATTCCATCCCGCCAGCATTCCAATCCCATCCCTCTGCTAGGCTTAGCCTCCATTATCAGTATAATTAATTCATACTTTACAGAGCAATCACATGGTTATATATGTACTGTCATCTTTTCTCATTAACCTTTTCTTTTTAAATCCATTTCTAATACTCGTTTCTCGTAGAAGAGAATTCTGTTTAATGGCAATAGCTGAACAGATGAAAGAGGCAGAACTAAATGAAGAAAAGCAAAAACACACAACATAAGAAATTGTACCAAGTTTGGAGATTTCTTTCTAATTATTAATTTTATAATCCTGGAAGATGAAGAAAGGTAAAGCAAACGTCAGTCTATATACTACAAATTTTTCCACAACATATTTCTGTTTTTGTTCAAACTTAAACAGAGATGAAAGTGATGCTGACATGTACAGGACTAGACACTGGATATTTTGGAGATTCAAATGTACCACGAATCAAAAAAAAGGAAAAAATCCAGAAGAAAGTCCTAATATATTAAATTTGTCTTCCCTTAAGCAAGATAAAGCAGTAAAGCAAACACAGGAGAGTTATTCCGTTGCAGATCGTCACTCATGAGCTTGACCCTTAGCCAGAAATGTGAGAATGAAAGCTCATCTCATGGTTTGATTGAACAGGCTTGGAGACATGGGACCAGTGAAGGGCTAGCCCAGCTCTGATGGAGAAGAACTGGGTAGGAGACCACTAAGAAAGATCTTAGCCTGAGCCATATGCTGTCATTGTCATTACATACCTATCCCATTTAGATGACAACCAGAGCCCGCTATAGTTCTGACTTAGCTTTTCCCGAAAGATGGAGACACACACAGAGGAGCCAAGGTTCAGGAGTTATTAAAAGAATTTCTCTCATAAGGCACATCCATCTAGAGGAAAGGAATATATGTCCCATAAATACACCCTATTCCAAAACCTGAGGTGGAAAAATAGGGAAAGAACTAAGTTGGTACCACTTCCTTCTTGATTCACAGCACCCAAACAGATTTCTATTCTTTTTAAAATGTCTGATGTTCTATCAAACAATACAGGTAGACAGGAGGAACTGAAATAAGACTGCACATTACTCAAGCTAGACCAGATGCTGCTCTATCAACCTCTGGGAGAACAAAATAGAAATGGACAGTAATAAAAAGAAAGTGATTTTATGTGTGTGAGTGTGTGTGTGTCTCAGAACATAAATAAAGCCTCCAGGTAAGCAACTAAATATCAAAGCAATAACTAATGCACTGCATTAAAATACAGAAAAAACTCCAAAGCAAAAAATGCAACAATGCTACTGACCTAATTTAGTATTATTATGGAGAATTTATATAACCTAATAATTTGAAAGGGACTTTATTAATTGCTTTCAAAGAAACTAACATAATCTCAACAAATCACATTTTCCTCATTTTTTAAAATTTAGAACTAAGAATCAAAATGCTCCTGATGAAGTAACATACCCTTCAGGAATATAGTTCGAACTAACCTTTTTTGTCAGAGATTAAAACACAAAAATTTCTTTAGTCAACATTACTAATAATTACATGCACATGCATGTGCACGCACGCACACACAGGCGTATCTTGTTATGGACTATAATATAAAAACAATAAAAACATGGGGTGCCTGGGTGGCTCAGTCGGTTAAGTGTCCAACTTCAGCTCGCCTCATGATCTCACGGTTCATGGGTTTGAGCCCCACATCAGGTTCTGCGCTGACAGTATGAAGCCTGCTTGTGATTCTCTCTACTTTCTCTCTGCCCCTCCCCACTCGTACTTTCTCTCTTTCTCAAAAATAAATAAACTCTAAAAAAAATAATAAAACCAGTAATCTAAATCCTGAAGCATTCAATAAAACAAGGCAATATCGATATTTCACCTAGATGTACAAAGAGCTAAAATAAACGATTATTTTCATCAGAAACATCATGATGAGACTATAAATACAATACTAATTTGAGTGAAGTCTTTCCGATACACATAAAAACATGTGTATACTAAAAAGAACTTTGTAATCAGAACTTTGTAAGAGTAAAGGAAAAATTATGGGGCCCAGGCTCACATGCCAGCTTTATTTGTGAAGAGCAGGCAAACAGAATGATCTCCACAGCTGCCGCAGAGGCTTAGGACGGGCTGCATCGTTGGCTTTTCCAACAGTGCTGTTTCCTGAATTAACTTCAAAGGCTTGTGTGGGGAAGCAAGTTTACTAATAAATTCTCTCAGAAGCTGAGTACTAGGTTTCATTCCCAGCTACTGGGAAATTTAGCCAACAATAAAACAGTTCAAATTAAAAGAAGCTAACTCTGCTAAAAGTCAAGATGAAGATACTAAGTGTGATCAAAAGTAACATGTTCAGTAGCTCATAACTTTTGTAAAACAGAAAAAAAAAGAGCGCTTAAACCTATAACCACTTCGAGGGGCAAATGGGTGGTGGCTCAGTCGGTTAGGCATCTGACTTCAGCTCAGATTATAATCTCGAGGTTCGTGGGTGTGAGTCCCCGGTCGGGTTCTGTGCTGAAAGCTCGGAGCCTGGAGTCTGCTTTGGATCCTGTGTCTCCTCTTTCTCTCTGCCCCTCCCCCACTCACACTCTGTGTCTCTCTCTCTTTCTCTCTCAAGAATAAAACATTTTTAAAAATCAAAACAAACAAACAAACAAACCTATAACCCACTGGACCAGTGTCAGTTTTCTGGAAATGCTACTTCTCCCTATTTTAACTCTTTCTGTATGTGTCCTCAATACCCTTTAGCTGCCTCACTAAATCCCTGAATTTTTGCCTTCTGTTTATTTAGTGTATCATTAATAAATAGACCTCTAGCTTTCACCTCTTTTTAATTGCAGTATTTTAAAGTTAAATAAAACCCACCCCTTAATTTGCCCTTTGCTATCTCACAAATTGTTCTGAAATAAGATGTGTTGACAATGGCCAAGTTACATGAAATCATAATCCATTTAGGCATTCTGGCTTATCCTTTTCACTAACAAATTTCTTTTAAACATAGTCAATTTATTTACTACCATATCAAGAGGCCTAAGAAAAAATGTCTAAACTAAGAGTCCCTGATTCCCTGTAAGACTATATGTACAACTACTCTGAGAAAAATCTGGCTATATCCTGCCTTTCCAGACTGTTCTTTTCCTCACTCCCATTCTCTCTTCT
Source organism: Panthera leo (assembly GCF_018350215.1). Lineage (NCBI taxonomy): Eukaryota > Metazoa > Chordata > Mammalia > Carnivora > Felidae > Panthera > Panthera leo. The sequence continues at coordinate 139,320,722 of NC_056687.1, read as the reverse complement.
AATTTCCACTTACCCTTAAAAACCCAGGGCACATAATGGCCTCCTATAGCAACTTCTGGGTCACTCCTTCTGGCCAGGATCAAACACTCTCCGCTCACCCTTATATAATCCTGTAACAGTCTACAGTTTCCTTTAGAACATCATAATGTCTCGAATCATAAATTTTATAATAAGGTCAAATAAACCTTAACATATAAATGTAAGCTAATACACTAGATTTTAACTAATTATTGCTCCCCACACTAGACCACATGTTTGTTGAGAATAGAAGCTCTTTGACTTATGTATCCCTAGTCACTTGCACTAACCAGCACAGACCAGCATCTCAAACACTGGCTACCAGGACTCCTACATGAGTAACCCTCAAACATGTACTTACTTTTACCTCTAGAAACACAGGGCAACCAGATACTCCATAAATCCAGGATTGGCATCTCTATGACTTTGCTCATGCTAGTCCCTATGATCTGGAATCTTCTTTCATCTTCCTCAGCTTTCATGGATCCTCAGCCGCCTTCAAAGCCCCCCCCCCCCCACCCCGAAAAACCACTGTTTATTTCACAACCTTTTACCCTCCTTCAAGGCTCAGCAACCTGTCACAACCTCTGTAATGTCTTCCCAGTTCCCTCCATCAAAGTTACCTATCTTCCCCACAATTTCAGGTCATTCTTGACGTAAACATCAGTTGAAGTGCTTAACAAAATGTGACTTGTATCAGGGTCTAATCACTACCAAGATGAGTGTCCTCAACTAAAGCACAGCTCCCTTGGAGCAAAGACCAAGTTATTCATCTTCATTCATTACCAGTCCCGCAAATACAGGCCTAGAAAACTTTATAAGCACTCCATAAATGTATTTAAGTAAATACCTAGCTAACTCTTCTGTAGCATAATAGCATAAAATGTAAACTAACAGTTCTACAATCAAAATGTGAATAAAAGGAACAGCATCTCACTGACATTTTTAAATTCATAAATGTTTTTCAGTTCATAACCCCTATTCAGCTTATTTCATGAAGAAACATTAACTTTTAAGGGCAGCTGGGTGGTTCAGTCAGTTGAGCATCCAACTTAGGCTCAGGTCATGATCTCATGGTTTGTAGGTTCGAGCCCCGTGTTGGGCTCTCTGCTGTCAGCCTGGAGCCCACTTCAGTTCCTCTGTCCCCCCCCCCCCCCACCTCTCTCTCTGCCCCTCCCCACTCTCTTTCTCTCTCAAAAATAAACATTAAAAAAACACTAACTTTTAAAATTCACCTGACTTTATAAAATCACACTATGTAGTAAAATGAATTTCAAGAGTATTTGTTTATGTCTCTGTTCACATGACAATTAAATATTAGTATTTATTTAGGTCTATCCCTTCAACTGGCAGTTTCTTGGGAAGATCTTATGTTTAAATTTTAAAATTAGTATCACTATTAGTATCACTATCACTATTTCAGAGAACAGAAAAGAAGAAAGGAAATTATCTATAACTTCATTACTTTAATGCAAGAATTATAAATTTTCTTTCGCTTTCAAATTTTTAATATTTACATTTTATAACCTTATAATCAAATATTACACATAACAGTCTACTCTTTTTATATGCATCTCTTCATACTACTATATACTTTCTCCCCTTATTTTGATGGGATATATAACCATCTGATAAAAGAATTAACCATAACTTAGGTATTTCTCTTCACATAACATTGTTTACATTCACATATTCACTGTTACACGTATTAGTCTTTACTTTTAATTATTTTCCATAAGCTAGAGCCACTCATGTTAAATTACTGAATGAACATTTCTTACTGCTACTGAAGTACAGCGCTGATGACATGCTTCTATCAGAGCTGTATCTTTTACGGTCCTCCAGCAACAGTAGTTTCATCAGCACTGTGTAGGACTCCTTCTTATTTAAAAATCACATTTCCTCGATTCCTGGCAAGTTTAAACATTTTCCATATCCCTGTTTACTAACCCTATTTCCTTTGTGAACCCTGTTTGTGTACTCTGCTCATTTACCTATCACAGTCCTCATGGTTTTCTTACTGCTTTGTCATCCTCTGCCTGTCTCATTTACTGTGAATACATTTCCAGTTGTTATTTGCCCCTTTGGGAATATCTTCTCTTCTCTCTCCACCAATGCATACATTTTTAAGCACTGTACTTTGCAATTTTATCTAGTCAAATTACTTTTTTCCTTGCAATTTCTTCTGTCACTTCTATAAGGCATCCTCAAAATCTTTTTACTCCTAGTTTTATTTCTCTTTTGTATTAACCCCTGAACTCATGGGTAAGGAATATGTCATCTCTGCATGCCCTCACAGAACTTATTTCAGTACCTTTCTCTTTAAGCATTCAATAGATGTTTCTGAAATATTCCTTCTTGAGAGATAAACTGCAAAAAATACTTCCCACTATTGTAATTTTACTAGTCTCTTTGCAGGCTATTCAGCCAATATGGATACAAAAGTAAAATACTACTCTCTAATGAAGGACAGAGGCACCTGGGTGGTTCAGTTGGTTGAGCGTCCAACTCTTGGTTTCAGCTCTGGTCATGATCTCATGGTCCATGAGATCAAGTCCAGTGTCAGGCTCCATCACACAGTGCAGAGCCTGTTTAGGATTCTCTCTCCCTCTTTGTCTGCCCCTCCCACACTCATGCTCACTCTTGCTCTCTCTCCCTCTCAAAGTAAGTGAGTAAACTATAAAAAATACTTATAATGAAGGATAAGACAATGCAGAATTAGTTTCTTTCTCTTATGAGAATATAAATCATAATGTTTAAGACAATTTTTTTGTTGGCAAGCCCAATTTTAATGTCCATGGTTAAGTCATACAAATTCTTTTTTCACACACATAGCCTGCAGAGTAGCAAACTGGATAATACCGTATTATTCATTTTCCTAAGTCACAGTCCTCATATCTGTTACTCAGAGTCCTATACTGTGGAGTAAAGTACTACTGAATAATTTATTATAATTCACACCATAATACTGCTATATAATAATTCACAGACACAGCCACTTTTATTTTAATGATACCTTGGTAGATTGTTTTTCTTTTGCCAATCCTCAACTCTTCAACGGAAAAATATATATGTCTATACAATTTATAGATTTAAACCAAGACCTTGCCTAGTGAAAACCAGAGAAGCTTTATTCCTCTTTTCCAGCAATCATAATTTTATTTTGTTGCAGAAAAACAGTCAATCAGTCCAAAAAGGCTACTACAATCAAAAACATAATACATGTGCCCCCTTGGATTATAGCACATTTATGCAGAGTACCTGTCAATATAATCTGCATTTGAAAACCTATAAAAAATATTGTTAAAATGACAGCTATGGAAATTAATCTGAGTAGTGAGGTTGGCAGCACAGGCTTTATTTCACTCTAATGGTTATAGCTTTTACCTATAAACATATAGGTATGGCAAATAATTACTGGCAACCATATCCTACGTATTTTGGAAAAGGTGTACCTCTTAATACATAGAGTCCAGAGATCATTAGGATTTTAAAATCTTTTCTACCTTCAAAACAAAGGGAAAACATGTAGGAATACTGTTTTCATATATAACTGACCTTTGAAAAACTCAGATTTGAATTGTGCAGATCCACTTTTAACATGGATTTCTTTTTTCAGTAAAGACAGTGCAGTACTGTAAATGTATTTTCTCTTCCTTATGATTTACTTAATAAAATTTTTTTCTCTACCTTCCTTTATTGCAAGAATACAACATATGGTATATATATCACACAAAACGTGTTCATTGACTATGTATATTATCAGTAAGGCTTCCACATAAAAGCAGGCTATTAACAGTTTTTGGAGACTCAAAAATTACACACAGATTTTCAACTGCCCAGGGGTGGAAGGAGGGGTGGATGGTGGCCCTAAACTCCCATGTTGGAAGGTTTCACTACATAGATTTTATGGTTTGACTATGTTAATTCTAAATTAAGTTAATAATCACTTTACAAATAATTTACTGTTACCTATTTAAGAAAATGAATTTAAGAGAGATAAGTTCCTTTAGAAGAAAATAAATGTAGTTGGTACATGATTTGTAGGAAAACATCAACTTTTTCTTTTAATGAAGTTAACACACATTATTATATTAGTTTCAGGCATACCACACATTGATTCAATACTTATATCCTTACAAAACACCTACCACAAGAAGTATAGTTACCATCTGTCACCCTACAAAGTTATTACAATATTATTGACTATATTCTCTATGCTGTACTTTTCATCCCAATGACTTGACTATAACTCCCAAGTTTTTATCTCCTAATCCCAATCACCTATTTCACCCATGCCCCCATGGCTCTCCCCTCTGGCAACTAACAATGTGTTTTGTGTTCAAGAGTCTGTTTCTGTTTTCGTCTGTTCTTTTTTTTGGTTCCGCACATAAATGTGAAATCAATTAGTATCTGTCTTACTCTGACTTTTTTCACTTAGTATAATACACTCGAGGTCCATCCATGTTGTCACAAATGGCAGGATTTCATCCTTTTGTAAGGCTGAATAATATTGTATTGAATATATACCACTTCTTCATTTTCCACTCATCTATCAGTAAACACGTGGGTTGTTTCCGTACCTCGGCTATTGAAATAATGCTGCAATCAACATAAGAGTTCATATATCTTGAAGCCTGTATCACTGTAAACTTCCCATATAACAGTTTTTGCTGCATCCCAAAGGTTTTGAACCATTCTGTTTCCATTTTCATTTGTCTGCAGGTATTTTTTTATTTCCTTTTTGATTTCTTTCTTGGCCCATTGGCTGCTTAGCAGCATGTTGTTTAGCCTCCATGTGTTTGTATTTTTTCCAATTTTTTTTCATGTAAATGATTTCTAGTTTCATACCGTTGTGGTTAGAAAAATTGTTTGATATGATTTCAATCTTCCTAAATTTATTGAGACTTTTTTGTGGCCTAACATATGATCTATCCTAGAGAATGTTCCATGTGCCCATGAAAAGAATGTGTATTCCACTGTATTTGTATGTATGGTTCTGTACATATCTATTAAATTCATCTGGTCTAATGTGTCATTCAAAGCCACTGTTTCCTTATTGATTTTCTGTCTGAATGATCTATTCATTCACGTAAGTTGGGTGTTAAAGCCCCCTATTATTGTATTACTGTCAATTTCTCCCTTTACGTCTGTTACTAATTTGCTTTATATACTTAGGTGTTTCTAAGTTGGGTGCATAAATATTTACATTATGTGCTCTTATTGGACGAATCCCTTTATTATTATGTAACACCCTTCTTTGTCTCTTTTGATAGTATTTGTTTTAAAGTCTATTTTGCATCATACAAGTATTGCTACCCTAGCTTTTTTTCCCCCACTTTCATTTACAAGAAATATCTTTTTCCAGATCTTCAACTTAAGTCCGTATGTGTCTCTAGGTTTGAAAGGAGTCTCTTGCAGACTGCATATAGACCAAGGATTTTTTTAAGTTTTTATTTTTATTTATTTAGAGAGAGAGAGAGCAAGTGGGAGAGGGGCAGAGACAGAGGGAGACAGAATCTCAAGCAGGTTCCACACAGTCAGCAGAGTCCAATATGGGGCTCGACCCTGTGAACCATGATTTCATGACCTGAACCGGAGTAAGTCAACAGCTGGACACTTAGGGGTGCCTGGGTGGCTCAGTCGGTTAAGCATGCGACTTCAGATCAGGTCATGATCTCGAAGATCCTGAGTTTGAGTCCCACGTCGGGCTCTGTGCTGACAGCTCAGAGCCTGGAGCCTGCTTCAGATTTTGTGTCTCCCACTCTCTCTCTGCCTCTCCCCACTTGCACTCTGTCTCTCTCTCTCTCAAAAATTAAAAAAATAAAAAAAATAAAAAAAAAAAATAAAAGAGTCAAACACTTAACAGACTGAGCCACCCAGGCACCCCATACCAAGGTTTTCCTTTCAATCCATTCAGTGACCCCTATGTCCTTTGAATGGAGCACTTACTCCATCTACATTTAAAGTTAATACTGATAGGTATGTCTTTTTTGCCCTTTTGTTAATTATGGTTGTTTACATAAGATCTTCTGTTTCTTTCTTCTTCTCTTGCTCTCTTCCCTTGTGATTTGATGACTTTCATTAATGTTATGCTTGGATCCCTTTCTCTTTGTGTGCATCTACTATGGTTTTTGGTTTGTGGTTACCATGAGGTTCATACATAACATCCTTTGTATTAAGCAGTATGTATTAAGTTGGTGGTCGCTTAAGCTCAAAAACATTCTAAAAGCACTAGACTTTTACTACTCCCTCCACATCTTTTGTATATGTTGTCATATTTCATGTCTTTTTGTGTATCCCTTAACTAATTTTTGAGGATATAATTAATTTTACTCTCGTCCTTTAACCTACATAGTAGCTTTATAAGTGATTATAAAAGCAATAGCTTTGGGGCGCCTGGGTGGCTCAGTTAGTTGGGCGACCAACTTCAGCTCAGGTTATCATCTCGAGGTCTGTAGTTTCAAGTCCCACACTGGGCTCTGAGCTGACCGCTCAGAGCGCAGAGCCTACTCCAGATTCTGTCTCCCTCTCTCTTTCTGCCCCTCCCTGCTCATGCTCTCTCTCTCAAAAAAATGAATAAACATTAAAAAAATATGTTTAAAAAAAGGAGATAGCTTTACTATATGCTTACTATAATTAACAGTGAAACTCGTCCTTTCATAATTTCCCTGTTTCTAGTTATGGCTTTTTCTTTTCTGTTTAAAGAACTTTTTTTTTTTTTTTTTTTTTGGTTAAAGATCTAATTTGTAAATACTTTTTATGTTTATTTATTTAGTTTTAGTTTGCATTTTTTTCTTTATATATATATATATATATATATATATATATATATATAATTTATTGTCAAATTGGTTTCCATACAACACCCAGTGCTCATCCCAACCAGTGCCCTCCTCAATGCCCAACACCCACTTTCCCCTCTCCCCCACCCCCCATCAACCCTCAGTTTGTTCTCAGTATTTAATAGTCTCTTATGGTTTGCCTCCTTCCCTCTCTGTAACTTTTTTTTTTAATTTCCTGTAAGTTTAGGTTGTTTTGTTGCTATTGTTGTTTCTGTAAGTGTAGGATTAGTGGTGTTCAACTCCTCTTTAATTTTTGTCTGGAAATTCTCTCTCTCTCTCTCTCTCTCTCTCTCTCTCTCTCTCTCTCGCAATTCTGAATGATATCCCTTCTGGGTGGAGTATTCTGGTTGTAGGTTTTTTCCTTTCACTTTCAAATATACCATGCCACTCCTTTCTGGCCTGTAGTTTCTGCTAAAAAATAAGCTGATAGACTTATTGGGTTTCCTTTATACCTAACTGTTTATTCTTCTCTTACTGCTTTTAAGATCTCCTTATCTTTCATTTTTGACATTTTAGTTTTAACATGTCTTGGAGTGGACCTCCTTGGGTTCATCTTGTTTGGAGCTCATCTTGTTGGAGCTTCCTGGACCTAAATATCTGCTTCTCTCCCCCAGTTAGGAGTGTTTTCAGCTATCATTTCTTCAAATAAGTTTTCTACCTCTTTCTCTGTCTCTTCTCCTTCTGAGGACCCTATCATGCAAATGCTGGTATGCTGATATAATCCCAGAAGCCCCTTAACCTATGCTCAAATTTTTTATTATTTCTTCCTTTTTGCTCTTCAGCTTGGGTGCTTCCCACTACCTTGTCTTCCAGACTGCTGATCTGTTCTTCTGCATCCTCTAATCAGCTACTGATTCCCTCTACTGTATTTTTCATTTTACTGTATTCTTCAACTCTGGTTCGTTTTTATATTTTCTCTCTCTTTGCTGAAGTTCTCAATGAGTTTATCTCCTTTTCTCTCAAGTCCAGTGAGCATCTTTCTGACCATTACTTTGAACTCTCTATCAGGTAGATTGCTTATCTTTCATTTGGTTCTTTTTCTGAGGTTTTTGTCTAGTTTTTTTCATTTGGAACATATTCCTGTGTCTCCTCACTTTGTCTGACTCTGTATTTGTTTCTACATATTAGGGAGGTCAGCTACATCTCCTGGTCTTAAAAGCAGTGGCCTTATGTAAGTGTCCTGTAGTGCAATCTCCCCCTTGTCACCAAAACCAGGCACTCCAGGGTGTCCCCTAAGTGGACTGCATTGCATCCTCCTGTTCGTATTGTGCTGTAACTGTCACTGGTACCTTGATGGGCGGGGCTGGCCTCCAGCCTGCCTATCTGCAATGACTGGCCACAACTGTTATGGGTGCACTGGTGAGCAGGCATAGGTGGCTAAGAGGCCCGGCTGCAGCTGCTACACACATGATGGCCAGTCCCTAGTACAGGGGCTGAGAAACATGTTGGAAAGTGGTCCTGGCTCCCCCACTCCCCTAGGCAGGAGTCGATTTGGAGGGGGGCCAATCCCAGTTGGGGCTGCCTACCAGGTGTGGCAGTGTGGCATTTGCTTTGAGAGGATACCAGTCCCCATGGAGGCCACCCACCAGCTGTGGCAAGGCAAGAGCTGCTTTGGGTGGTGTGTCTGCTGTGACAGAAGGGCTGGGTGATAGGTCTGCAGGGGAACACCAGGGTGGGGCAAGCAGTGTCAGCAAGGTAGATGGAGGGTGTCAGGACTGACCCCCACCAGTGCTGGGCCAGCGAGGCTGAAGGAAGGCAAGAAAAATAGCACCTACCAACACTTCTGTTCCTGGAGAAAGATCCTAAAGAGCCTTGCCCCTCAGGCAGATACCCTAAAATTAATCAATAAATTTCCTTCACATATAACCCAGGCACTATTCAAACTACTGCTTCTGAGCTGGATCTCCACTGAGTGATACGGCGCACTGGCCCTTTAAGAGCAGAGTCTTGGTTTCCTACAGACCTTCAACTATCCCAGGGGTAAGCTGCTGATTTTCAAAGCCAGACATTATGAGGGCTCATCTTGCCAATGTAGATTCCTAGGGCCTGTAGTGCCCAAAGGGACCTGATCCCCTACCTCCTCAGGGAGGACCTCAAAGAGTTCCTGCGATATCCCTCCCATGTGTGCATCACCACACTGGAGGTTTTGTTCTCGACCACATTTCTGCTCCTTCTACCCTTCTCAATGTGGCTTCCTCTTTACATCTTTAGCCGTGGAAGATCTGTTCTGCTCATCTTTAGCTCTTTTGCAGGCAGAGCTGCATTACATGTAACTGTTGCCTCACGGTGGGTCTGAGAGAAGAGGTGTGGGCTCAGGATCCTCCTACTCTGCTGCTCTCTACCTTCTGCTTTATCTGTTGATAAAGATTATCAACCATTCTTTAAATTTCCAACACTGAGTGCTTTTAAAATTAGAGAGAATGCTTTTTAATTTCTGAAAAAATTAAGAAACAGGATAATGATTTCAATGTAAAGGTAGGATTTATAGCCCAACTACTGCTAAAAAGGGTACTAGCAGGGAGTGCCGGAGTGGCTATGTCAGTCAAGTGTCAGATCTCAGCTCTTGATTTCCTCTCAGGTCTTGATCTCAGGGTTGTGAGTTCAAGCCCCACATAGCACTCCAAGCTGGGAATAAAGCCCACATAAACAAAGAAAAAAGAAAAAAGAGTCCATAATAAGTCCTTTGGGGTGTCTGGGTGGCTCAGTCAGTTAAGCATCCAACTCTTGATTTTGTCTCAGGTCATGATCCCACGGTTTGTGGGACCTAGCCCTGCACTGCGCTCTGCGCTGACAGCATGGAGCGTGCTTGGGATTCTCTCTCCCTTTCTCTCTCTGCCCCTTTCTTTCTCCTTCTCTCTCAAAATAAATAAGTAAACTTAAAAAAAAAAAACAAAAAAAAAAAAAAACAAAAAAAAACTCCTGCCACAGAGAATGAGAAGAAATTATCCATTCAAAAGCCTAGGCTAATAAAGTTACTATGATTAAAATGAAATTTAACTCCAAACTTCCTTGCAGCCAAAGCAAATAAAAAGCACAATGGGCTAAATAATTCTCAATGGCTAATAGAAGGAAGTGTGCCAGATCATAAGGAAACTTTTGTCTGAAACCAAATCCTTAAAGAATTGGTCATTCTTATAAAGCAAACACTGTACATCATATGAGACAATGTGTTCAAAAACTGTATAGGAGATAAAGAAATATTTTTCATATAACTGCACCTTATAAAGATTCATAAAATATGAGGGAATGATACAGGTTTCCCCCATTATCTAAAAGTAGAGCATTCCTATGAAAACTTTTGCAAGCTGAAATGGTATAAAGCAAAGAACAATTACCATTAATTTATACAGAAAATCGCTGAGTGTTCCTAGACCCCCCCCTCCGCCAAAAAAAAAAAAACGCTCTTAGGCCTCTCTGATACCTTAAGGCATGTCTTGCTAACAGATGCACAAAATAAACTGAAATAAAGCACAGATACTCACAGACACCGTTCAAAGCTAGGACAACCTGATACTGAGATGCTAAGTGTAGTTCCCTGGGAAGGAGTTTGGCAGTCCTCAATCACTGCTTGGGGTGCATGCTGCCTCTCCAAGGGCTCAATATAAAATAAACACTGAACACTATTTTTGCTTTCACCTTTCTTCATAAAAGCAAAAAACCTCTTCAGATTTCTGTTAGTGAAAACAGGTACTTATGTAGGTCTTTCATCAAAGTTAAGTGGTATAATGCAAACTTTCAAATAGGGAAGGGGAGGATACCCGTACTAAAACATAGGACTAACTGGCTTTCTGATGATCTGAGGTTAGAAATGAAAATATACCACCACTCCCCAATTTCACGCTTAGGACAGCCTCTGATAAAAATGAAAAAGTTCTTGCTGACCTAGTCTAGGAATCCTCAAAGCAGCAACTTTCCATAAAATGGAGTAGGCATTTGAAATCTTTCTATGTTGAGAGAGAATGTTAAGAATGTCAAGAGAGAATCAGGAATCAGAAAAGAAGGGGTGCCTGGGTGGCTCCGTCGGTTAAGCCTCTAACTGCTGATTCTGGCTCATGGTTCCTGAGATTGAGCCCCGCCATCAGGCTCCATGCTCCACTTGTGGCATGGAGCCTGCTTGGGATTCCCCCTCTCCCTCTCTCTGCCCCTCCTCCACTCATGCTCTGTCTCTGTCTGTCTCTCTCTCTCTCTCTCTCTCTCTCAAAAATAAACAAATAAATAAACTTCAAAAGAAAAAAAAGGAATCCGAATAGAAGACAGGTTAAGAGTATAGGAAATGGACCCAATCTGAATTTGAATACTGGTTCATCTACTTTAATAGCTGTGTGCCTTTCTAATCGTGACTATACTGCAGGTTCTCATCTGCACAGTTGTCACAACAACAGTCCTTATTCTCAACACAGTTGTTGAGAATCAAATGAGTTTATAGAAAACACCTAGAACAGTGTCTATTGACCCACCTACAACTGTGATGATTAAGCAGGGTTAGACAGGGTCTGACACATGTAACTTATCAGCTAGTAGGCAATCCCTCAAAAATGTCTATTTTAAAACTTTAGCTTAATATTAAGGCATTTTTATTTTAACTATCAGATTTAATTAAAGTGACCAGATGATTTACTTAATGTAGACACTTAATATCAAGATCACTGGAGTCCCTCATCTTGGCTAATTTAACTACAACTCTGCTGAATCAATCCTTTGCGTCCCACTGTGTTCTCTGTAGCCAAAATTTTAAGAAGTTGGAAAATATATTAAGCAGACTTAAAAGAAAAGTGACTGATTAAAGAATTATTTCTCTATACCTATCTTACTCAATGTTTAGTATTTTTCAAAGCCATTTGTTCTCAAATATTTCCATTTGCTTTACCTCTGTTGATCTAGCTAATCTTTAATTCATGTGAAAGTATGGCAATGTCGTATCTTACTCCAGAATAAGGTTCTACAGTCACGGTAAAAAGGCAAAAACTGCACAAAATTAAAATTACCTCTGAATACCTCTTAAGAGAGGATATAAACTATTATTATCCCTCAGTAAGGCCCAAACAGCCAGTTTTCCTCTATCACTATTCAGATAGCCGTCCATTCAGCCGAATATTAGATGAAGTAGCTGATCTGTTCAGGAAAACTGGTATCACACTCAGGAGAGGGAGCTGTTCACACTATGAAACACAATCAAGAACACAAAGAACATCTTCCATCTCTCACTGAGAAACGCACATTCACTGATCAGAAAGACAGGCATGGCTGAATGACTCTCTTGTACTCTTTGAACTGTTTCTCCCAAGCATGCTCCATCCCTTCTGTAAGAGAGATTATGTATACATAGTGAATTAGAGAAGTTAAAACAAGATGCGATGCATGTGAGATGTTTCCACTAAAAATTCGAGAAGTGGTTCTGATGCCATGCAACTTTAATGTTTGCATCTTTTATGTTAATTGTATAATGTGGCACATTCTTTTTCCAGGTTTCCATATGCAAGCTGATCAGAAGATGTTTTTGGGCTGAATATTCTAAATTTTTAATATTCCACTTAACTGGTAGAACTCATATTCTGTGGAACAATTTGAACAAAGTTCACCTGTTTCCCTTAACTCCTTCTGTCAGGGATTACAGTGGGGAATTAAGTTGTAGTCTTAGAGAAATTCCAGAGAAATTCCTTTCCCATCTATAAGAGACAAACACCAGAGAGAATATGGTGTAATTCAGACCACACTGCCTAATGAGTATTCCCACATTAAAGATTCAGATATCTGTCATTAAGGCAATCAGCTGATCAAATCATCTACAGAAATGTGTGAACTGGGGTGCATCAAGTCAATCAATAATTGCTTTTTTGAGGAAAAAACGTATTCAATTAAAAAAACAAGGCAACATGATCTAGACGTCTGCAATAGGGAGAAATGAGGATACAAATTATTAGAATTGGGAACTGGAGACAAAAATACACTTGTCTGGCATATGCGATGGACTCTTCTAAAGCTTTAGAAGAATTTTGTTAACCGAAATTTTTACACGTCAACACTATCCTTTTAAAATCTAACACTAAGACTTTTACAACTTAGAGATGCTATTTGGGTAAAAGAATGAAAACCGAAATGAATTTACAAGTGATTTTTTACAAGTTATAGTATCTCCTTAGTAAAAGGGGAGAAAAGGAAGGAGTAAATGTCAACAGAATTATTTTATAATTTCTGGGAGACAGGTGCGGTGAGAAGAGCCTTTGCCAATGAGACTCTAAATTCAGCCCACCTTCAATGAAATGCCTTTCTAATACTCTGTGAAAGAATTCTTCTTTAGGCCCCAATACCTCTGCTTTAAAATGATACATTCATTGATATAAGTAATATGTAACCAAATTATATATTTTTTAAAATTTTTATTTATTTATTTTGAGAGAGAGAGCCCACGCACACTAGGGGCAGAGAGAAAGGAAGAGCATCACAAGCAGGCTTTGCCCTCTCATCTTCAGATTCTGTCTCCCTCACTCTCTGCCCCCCTCTCGCTCGCATTCTCTCAAAAATAAACATTTAAAAAATGTTTTAATTTAGTTTATTGCCTATTTTCAACAACTTGTGGGTAGACATTCACCTGAAGATTCTTGCTCCTCCTTTTGAAATCTGCGGTTTATTTATCCACTCATCCATTCACTTAACTATAATTGCCCAACCATCCATTTAACATTTAGGGGGGGACAATGAAAGATGTACATATGAAAATCTGTAAAGACAGTTCCTAAACTTAAAGAGGCAAGTTTTCCCCTCACGTTAGAAAGGTCAAGAAGAAGCAAAAACAATTATATGGTAGATCTAATGAAAGGTGTAAGGTGCTTAGGTAACAGATATGAAAGTGCCCTTTAAAACAGTAAAATGCTATTCTAATGTAATACATTATTACTAAACAAAATTGCTTGATTACTCTGATGACTTCAATAACTCACATTATTATTATGAATATCAGTGTCCTCTGCTAACCTGAACTGGTACATTTAAGAACCAACTAAGGCCCGTAATAACTTTTTTTGATTAGTTTAGTTGTAATATTTAATTAAAGACATTCAATACTCTGTGCCAATTCAGTCAAGTTTGAAAAAGTTATATCCTTTGAGGCTTTCTAGTCATTTATTATGATTTAGCGGAAAGAAAATGGGATTTAACGTTAGAGTTTGAGTTTTGGCTTTATGTGACCTTAAACAATGTAAACTCTCTGAGATTCAGTCTCCCCAGGTGTACAATGAGGATGATACCTACCTGGAACAGATGTGAAGATTCAATAAATAAGAATATGACAATATCCAGCAAAATGTCTACCATATATGAGAACTCAGTATGTCCCTTTTACCTTCTTGCAAACAATATATAACCTATTTATCAGGTACATACCCTCTTTTACCAGGCAATAAATCCTCTGTGGGTTTTTTGTTTTTGTTTTTTTTTTCATTTATGACCTTCCACTTTTAGGTAAATTAACTGTAATCTCCATTATTTTTACCATCTTCTCCCTTTTGTGTATACCAAAGTGCCTGAAACACTGGGTAAACACTTTTACTAGACCATAATAAGTAAGTCCAAAGGCTATTTCATGTACAAATCTATTTATATAAAAGGAACATAAGAAGTAGTACCTGAAATAGGACTTTCCCAAAAAATGTGGGAGGGACAAAGCCTGCACAGTATTGACCCTACTGCAAATTTTTACTCTATTTTATTCTATTATTAAAGAATAATTATTCAAATGTATCATTTTTCTTTATGCCTAATTTGGCAAAATCTGAAACAAAAAAATGTACCTTAAATTTTCATTCCCTTTCTAACATTATTCACTTGTACAAAAGAGCTAAAAGTCTTTCAGAACCAAAGTATATATACATAATACTTCTCCGATACAATTATTTCTCCAAGTGAAATTTCCACTATTTTCTTATAACAGCGCAATAGAAAAGACAATTAAACTTAGGAATGTGGGGTGTACCTGGCTGGCTCACAGTCAGTAGAACATGCAACTCTTGATCTTGGGATTCTGAGTTTGAGCCCCACATTGGGTATAAGCTTATGTAAAACAATAAACTATTTTTTTTAATTTTTTTAACGTTTATTTATTTTTGAGACAGAGAGAGACAGAGCATGAACGGGGGAGGGTGAGAGAGAGGGAGACACAGAATCTGAAACAGGCTCCAGGCTCTGAGCTGTCAGCACAGAGCCCGACGCGAGGCTCGAACTCACGGACCGTGAGATCATGACCCAAGCCAAAGTCGGCCACTTAACTGACTGAGCCACCCAGGCGCCCCAATAAACTATTTTAAAAAAATATTTTAAGAGAATTTAGGCATTTTAGTTCCTATCACCTGAAAAATGTAAGCATGTGCTTACAAATTCAAGAACCACCCAAAGAAGACATTATTACCACTGACCATCCTCACACATTGTTATATTATTTACTAATCCTCTCTGTATGTTTTCCTCTTCAAAGCATTGTTCTAGTGCATAGCTAAAATAAACAAACCTCATAAAGTTAATTCTGTTGCATAAACAATAAAAAGTTGGCCCTCTTCCACTCTGACTATAAAAACCTTCATTAAGGGGTTGCAGAGGCGGGGCATCTGGGTGGCTCAGTAGGTTAAGCCTCCAACTCTTCGTTTCAGCTCAGGTCATGATCTCATGGTTCCTGAGTTTGAGCCCCACTGTGGGCTCCACACTGACAGTGCAGAGCCTGCTTGGGATTCTCTGTCTCACTCTCTTTCTGCCCCTCCCCTGCTTGTGCTCGCTCTCTCTCATAAACATACATATTAAAAAAAAATCTTCATTAAAGAGACTAATGAACACTAATTCTGAAAAGTCCACTGCACAGGATATGCAACTTGTTAAAAGTAAAGTATACTAGAAAATACAAGAAAGCTAGAAGCTAATCCATCTTTATACACGAGTAATGTATGCGAATGTGAATTTGTCAACATATGATGAGAATTATTAAGGATCACTGATTCTTGGTTAAAATTTCTGCACAAGGCATATTTATCTTCAAAGCTTCTATGTTAAAAAAAAACTAAGCCTGTTTATAATCTCTCCCACTTAACAATGCACTTTTTTTCCCCATATAACACTCAGGGTCTATCTTTTTTCTACCTATAAAATTTCCCTTAATAGATATGAGAGATTAAATGCTGTACTGCTTTAAAAAAAGAAAAAAACTCTCCTTGGTTGGAGAAGGAAAAAAATCATCAGGGATACGTCACTTTACGCAGTGCAGCTAAAATACCAAGTGAAAATAAATGAATATGCAGGATAAAAAAAACCCTGAAGCATCATAGTTTTCATATATAAAGTAAAATATTCTCCAAATTGGCAAAATCTGCTGCATCCTATATAGGTATTTTAGAGAGAACTATTTGGTTAAAAAAATCGTTATTAAAGCCCTATGGCCAAGAAAAAGAAATACTAGTTGTAGACAACTGATTTGAATTTTTCAAATCTCACAGATGTATTTACAAGTTCAACTGGCCCAACCAATGCTTGACAATAGTCTGTGAACTTGCCAAAATGATTATGCCTAAACTGACAGAATAATTTTTTGCTGAGCCACAAAAGGTATTATTTTTAATATTAAATAAATTATTTTCTTAAAGCCAGAACCTCAAAATGAGTATATGGTGTTTTTCGGAGAAAATTCAGAATATCAAATATGAAATAATAAGTCAGAGAAAAGCTGTGGATGGGGGGGCCAACATGTGGAATAAAGGGCCCAATATTTGGAGTCTGATAGGAAATCTGAGGCTCGGAAGCTGAACAAACATATTTAGAAACTTGAAACTGTAATATCTGCCATCACAGAACTGCTAGGAGCCTGAAAAGATGAAGCATGGGATGTGATACAAAATAAGTGCTTGATAAATGATGGTATTATTAAAAGTGTCCATATTACTAGCTCTAGAACAACACGCAACGAATTTTGTTCACCAAAATGCTGACAACTGAGATAGTGTCCTTTGAAGGTTTTCTTTGCAGTTCCCTTTGTTTAAACTTCAAGAGTCATTTGATCTTCATATTTCTATTCAGTGATAACTATTTTCAAGCAAAGGAGTTATGGCAAGTTGTAAGAAACGAAAGTTTTAATTGCTTTTATTAACCAATTTATTAACTTAATAACACTTTAATGGCAATAATTCAATTTTTCTCAGAAAGACTTGAAAGTTAGTAGAATGTACTGCTTCCCTCCTCAATATGATAATTAACCTTGATATCCACCTGCAAAGTGCTCAATACTGTCAATAGAATAAAATGATCACCATCTAAATCATAAAGATTCTAGTAAAACGTTCGTGAAGGCTGTCATCCCATGACATTTGTATTCACAAGCAAAGACTGCAGAAACAATTTAAAACACATTTTCATACACTCAACAAATAGTCTTTCTGTTCCAATGTACATCTGGCTTTGTGGGCTGCTCTTGACTGTACTGGAAAATACAAGGTACAAGGATGTTGTTACTCTAACCTCATCTGAAGAATGAAGCCTGATGTACAGACTATGACCCTGCAACAGACTTTTATTTGTATGAGAATAATGTCCAATCATACTTAAATAACAACTTTAAAAACCATCAGACTTGGGGACAGCCATGAATGGAAGGGAAAATGAGGGAGGCTTCGAGAGTACTAGTCATGTCCTGTTGTCAATAAAGTACAATACATTAAACACTTAAATTATCAGGGCCTTTACGATACCAACAATCTAATGGGAGAGAACAGACAATACACATAATTGTAAGTAAATGTTAGGTGTTTAGTCCCACAGAAACAGAATAAAAATGATTGGCATACTGAGGTAGGACGGTTAAAGTAGGCTCACTGAAGTGACATTTGAAGAAAAACTGAAGGTCAAGGACTGGGTAACGCAGCTATTCAAAGGAAGAGCAATCCAATCAGAGGAAACCCACTCTAGAGACCCTGAGGTAGAAGCACATCTGGTATGTTAGAAGAAAAGGAAATAGGCCAATGTGGCAGGAGCAGAGTAATCAAGAGAATATGAGGGGAGGTCAGGGGGATGAGGGACCTGATCACTTACTATTTCATAGGTCACTGTAATGGGAATCCAAAGAGTAATATGAACAGACTTTCATTTTAGAAGGATCATTCTGTCATATTAAGAAAAGACCAGAGAAGGAAGGACAGAAGCAGAAAGACCCACTGGGAAGCTGTGGCAATTCATTCAAGCAAGAAATGAAGAGGACTTGGACCAGAAGAATAACCGCGGAGGAAATGAGAAGTGGTTGGCCTCTATGTGTATTCTGAAGGTAGGGCTAAAAGGCTTTACTGACATAATGGATGTAAGTGAGAGAGAAATAAAGGAATCAAGGATGACCCCAAGTTTTTGAGCCCAACTGGGGAGATGGATTTGCTATTCACTGAACAACAAAGACTGTGGGTGAAGCAGCTTTGTAGAGAGAACAGGAGTTCAGTTTTGGACTTGTTACTTGTGAGGCATCAATTTTACACTCAAACAGAATGTTCAGTAAGCAGGTGGACATATTTCAATAAGAGGGTTTATTTTACAGACAGCTAATCAAAAATAAAATTTAAACAATAAAATTAAATCTTAATTGTTAATATCTATTTGACTAGCCAATCAACAAAATAAATTTTCCCTATTATTCATCTTCACTTAAATACATCCATATAAAAAAGCTCCATCATTTAAAGATCACAAAACTCTACAGAAAAACTCACCAAATACTAAGATACTCCAATAGAATTATAATTTCATCCAATAGTCAGTTAAAAGTGAGTATGGGCAAACAGAGAAAATACTTACACTACCCAGTAACCTTAAATAATCACAGCTCAATAACACACAGGGCTTATTAACTCACCCCTATACCAGATGTATAATGCTTAGAGGTGAAACTGCCAAAAGATCCTGTCAGATTTCATCTGTAGCTTTCACTGCAGACATAGTAAGCCCTGTAGATTCATAATGGCATTGTAAATAGTGCTGTTGTGTACCACAAAAACAAAACTATTTAATGACAGGTTTTCTCTCTAAACAAAATAGCAGGATCATTACCATTTATTACAGATAACATGGTAAAACTGGAACAGAGTATTTATAGTTAATGTTAGCACACTGCTATGCAGCTATACATTGCCATATACCAAGTATTTACCCAACTCAGTTGTTTACCTAATAAGACTTAAAAAAAATTTAATTGGCTACTGTATGAGCACAGCTTTAAAACAAAACAAAAATTAATTAAGCCCCAAAGAACTGCTAAGCTAAAAAAATAAAAGATAAACAAGTGAGATGGGGGAGGCAAGACTGTCAATGGAATAAATGAAAAATGTGAATTGCCAGTTAGTGAAATGTGAATGTTTAGACAAGTATCCTAACCTTAAATACCAACCAATAAGGTATGCAGGGAAATTACTGAGATGTCTCCTTTCCCAGCCAATAATATTTCCAAAATTCAACTGGCTGCTCTAGGATAAATAAAAAACTGTAACAAAGGACAAGGCTGGCATTATACAGCAAGAGCCCTATATACGTTAAGAAATGTAAATTGGGAAGAAAGGGGAATTATACTTTAAAAGAAAAATAAAAGTCAAAATTGCACTCGTCCAAAAGTTAAGCGTAAGTAATACTCTGCTTTCCAACTCTTTTTCAAAGACCTTATTCTGCAATTCTATACAATTAAAAGCATATAACTTTTCTTACTATTCAAAATCCCATTATCATCAACCAAAGAACAAAACACCAGCATACAGTTTAGAATGTGTTCTGCTTGAACACCTGATAACTTCGCACAGTGCCAGTCTTATAGATATTCAATGTTTGCTAAACTTCAATCTCTTCTGATCTCCTCCCTCTCTTATTTCACCTTCCTTCTTTCATGGGATCTCTTCAACCTCCCCACCCCCACTCAATTTATTTGACTAGCATTTTTTATTATAAAACTATTTTCATTTTGCTAAGTGAAAGGAGCCAGGTAAAAAGGCTACAACTTGTATGATTCCATTTATATGAAATGTCCAGAATAGGCAAATCACTAGAGACACACTAAGACACACAGTACTCGCCACGAGCTGGCAGTAAAGGAGACTGGGAAATGACTGCTACTAGGTATAGGGTTTCTTGTTTGGAGTGATGAAAATGTTCTGGAAATAAGAGTAATGGTGGTTGTTGCACACCTCTGTAAATATGCTAAAACCACTTACATACTTTAAAAGGGTAAACTGTAAATATTTTAATCATAACTTAATTAAAAAGAAGACTGCAGCCTAAAGTCCTTTACAGTGCATGAAGTAAAAGCACTTCCTATACCACCCTTCAATAACTCAGCAGTTGTGTATTAATCACTATACCACAGTAACATAAATGAAGTTCAGGATGAGGTCCTAAACTAAGAAGAAAATGTTAAATTCAATACACTCTGTTTTAGAGGGGAGAAACAGGCAAAACTCATTTTAGAAATACGTTTTATCTTAATAAAATAGAAAATTTGTGAACTTGAAGGGATACATTTCTGGTGTTCAATGAATTCACTCACACAGAACACACAATTGCACAATTTCTCCATCTTACTGAAAAATGTCTTCTTTCTCCAAGTACTTCATTAATCTTGTGTATTACTTTTTAAAAACAGTCTTTCCCCCTGATATGGTCTGCCCCTAACAATTTAACATTATGTAACTCTTTATATTTGCACTATGCTTTAGTATTCTCGGAGCTTTCATATACATTATCATATTTGATCCTTTTATCATTCTATGAGGTAGGTGGAGTAAACTCAGTAAAGATAAGGGACTTGTTCAATTTCTCAGCTCAGCGGCAGATCTTGGCTTAAGATTCAGAGGTTCTGCTCCAACGAAAAGGTGCACAGCAGGTTTTGGTGAATAGGGAAGACTGCTGGGTGAATTATCTACTACTTACAATATACTTCTTTTGTATACCATCTGCTATTTTTCTCTATTTCCAGTGAGTCAGCCTTATTCCAACAATTAAGATTTTTAAGCTCCTAGTCAAGAAGCCATACCTTACACTTATTCTATGTCTCCACAGCATGAAGCACCTGTAGATGAATTGATTAAAATATCAAATTATCCATGAACACTAAATATATTCATGGCTGTTGATCTGTACCATCAGAAAAGACAAACTAAACTAGAAAACAACCCCACCAAAATTTTAATCTTAAAAAATAATCCCCCACCAGGAACTTGTATGAGAGCTTACAACCAAACTTAAGCTCATGTTATGAGGAAATAAAAAATGCACTGTACAGAAAATTTTTTAGCTTAAGCAAGAGCTCATACCTTTCAAAACCAATTACTCTTCCAAACTACTGATGGTAGTAGCATGCTCTGTGGAAGGCAGAAGACCTAAGACAATTTACATACCTGTGAGAACGAAGCAAAGTACCCATACTATGTGCATTTGATATAAAAAAAAAAAAACACTAGAGATTACATTTTAAGAAAAAAAAAAAGATCTTTTAACGGACAATAAGCGCAATCTCAATTAATGAGTTTTCCAAACATGAAACACTGGGTTAATGTAGAGATAAAATAGTCAATGCAACTTCATAATGAATTTTCTACATTTCCTTTTATTGACATTAGCCTTCCTTTTATTGACATTAGCCCACTGGCTGATAAGACTTCTACATACTCGTGAAAATGGAAAACCTTTATAAAGAGATATTGACAACTGGGGCACCTGGCTGACTCAGTGTGTTAAACATCTGACTCTTAATTTCGGCTGTGGTCACAGTTTGTGAGTTTGAGCCTGGCACCAGGCTCTGCTCTGACAGTGCAGTCTGCTGGAGATTCTGTTTCTCTCTCTGCCCCTCCCTCGGTCTCAGTCTCAGTCTCTCTCTCTCTCTCTCAAAAATAAATATTTTTTTTTAAAAAGATACTGATAACCAGGCAATCTAGGGTCACACACAAGATATTTACATGTATGCTTAGCTGTTTAAAGAAAAATAAAAACATTCACAAGTTCTCTGCCTTAGTAACTGCATAAAAACATTGTCTATTATATGCAATATACCATATTGAGAAGATAATGAATTCAGTATGCCATATACCTTCACCATCCTCAAAACATATGAAGAAGGTAAATGCATGCAACCCTTATAAATAAGAGTAACTGCATCAACAACTAACAATTATTGGGGGTGCTACTTTTACTGTTTTACATATGTTAACTCATAATCTTCACATAAACCTATGTGATTTTACAGATGAAGAAAGCAAGGCACAGAGAAGTTATATTTAACTAGACTAAAAGGTGTGTGGGTATGGGTGTCTGGGTGTGCATCCTGAATACAACAACACATTAAAAAGTTTATACACCATGACCAAGTGGAATTTAACCCTGAGATGCAACGACTGTTCAAAATACTCAAATCAATAAATGTGATACACTATACCTTAACAGAATAAAAGATAAAAATCATACACACACACACACACACACGCCCCTAGGCAGTCTCTCCAGAAGAAACCACTGTGCAATATTGCTTCTCTAAGTCAAAGTAACAGCTACTGTGGGTACACTGAGAGCAGACAAAATTATAGAACAGAGGTAATATTTGAGGTAGACCTTGAAGTCCAAATGAAAGAAATAGAGAAAAGGCTATGCTCAAGCACATGGGTAAGGAAAGGTTTTCTAAGTTTGCTACTTCTGTTTGGCCTCTGCACACACAGAACACAGGCAGGACTGGTGACAAGCAATCCATATATCCACAGGAAATGTCTGAGAGCACACGTAAGTCACCCCTGGCTCTAACAGCAGCCTTTGCTGTTCTCCAGGTATAATACTCCTGACAGTTCTTTCTCAGAGGCAAAAATGAAGAAGAGTATATGCTGATCACACTTAATTTTGTGTTCCATGAGATAGGAGCTAGACATACATAAACTGACATGCTGTCAGCAATGGCTTCTCTAATGAGAAATACACTACATGAAGAGAAGGACAATAAATAATGACATGCCCAACTGGCTGTGTTCAGTCCATAATCCTAGTCCAGCTGTGAGTTCTCAAAAGTGTTCCTAATTAAGTTAGCCCCTGATCCTGAATGGACAACATTCAGATGGACAGAACCCTGCTTCCCAAGGGAGAAAACCATCCCTCTTGAGCCCAATTATGGAGTATGGCTAAATAGGTAATATGAATAATCTTAGAAAATTACAAAAGAATTACAGTTTACCCTTGAACAAGACAGACTTGAACTGCACAGGTCCTCTTATATCATTATTTTTTTTTAATATAAATACAGTTTATTATCTTAAAAGACATTTTCTTTTCTCTAGCTTACTTTACTGTAAGAATGCACAGTGTAATACATGTAACACACAAAACATGTGTTAATCAACTGTTTATATTATCAAGAAGACTTCCAGTCAACAGTAGGCTATTATTAGTAGTTAAGTTTTGGGAGAGTCCAAAGTTATATGCAGATTTTCAACTGGGGGGTAAGGAGGAGTTGGTGACCCTAACCCCTCCATTGTTCAAGGGTCAACTGTACTCTAGAAATTTCAATGCAACTTGATAATATTTATTCACTTATTACTGTCCTGTTGAGGACAGTAAGTAATTACAACCTTATTTCACTTTTTTACTCACTTGAAAACTTCACTCATGATCAATTTCAGACCTACTCACTAAGAACGAAGTACTCTCCTTCTCTCCTAGTTTTCCTCCTACTCCCTGGATGACGGACTTTTGTTCTCCTTTACTGGTTCCTTCTTCTTCACTCGTCTCTAAATACTATGGTTTCAGAATGCTCAGTCTTGGGTCCTCTTCTTTTTTTTACCCTTTCTGCACATAAATTCATCAATTCCTGTGGACTTGTCTTTATAATGACAAGTTTAAATTGATAGTTCCAGTTTTCCAATGAATTCATGTTCAACTGCCTGTCTGGCACCTTCATTTGGATGTCTCACATTTTTACAATTAACATATCCAAAACACAACTTTTTTTTTGGTAAAAATGACCATGGTATATTTGTAACTCTCTAGTTTGTAGACATATATTATCTTTGTTACATTAAAGATTAAAAAAATACTTTAAATTTCCAGACTAAAATTCTCTCTTCCATAAATCAGCAACTCAGCTATTTCACTTTATTTTTTCTCCATGCCCAGGCAAACAGCTCAGGAGAATATTATAAATATTAATTTATGGTTTGATCAATCTTGACTGACACTTGGCTAAAACCAACTCTAAATCTTTTGTTCAGATTACTTCTTTTTTTCCTCTTTTTCTCATATTCTGTGAAGCTTTTTTTTTTATTTCAATCAGGAAGTAATCAAAGCTAAGGCCCTAAGGCCATCTAGAGTGGGGACAGAGGTGGAGCAAGGGGAGAATCCAACATGGCACCTGGAGAGTGGGGCTGGGCATTGTCTTGGCAGCACCGAGAGCAGAACCAAGAAGAAGGAGGCTTGCTGAGTACAGGGCAGAGGGCACTGCCTGGCAGGCTAACTCTGTGCACCTGCCCCCTACAAAGCAGGCAGAGACCCTGAGAACTACTTATGTGGCCAGCCTGCCCTAGAAGAAGCCAACACTCAGCCTGGACTCCCTGTGAGCAAGTCCAAATCTTCACAGTGCTGTCCACAGTCCTTAAGAAAAGCCAGCCCTGGGCACTGCCTTCACAGTCACATTGCCCTGGTGACACAGCATACAGATCATGCTGTTCCTACTTCAGACTCGTGAACCACTTCCAACCATGAATCTTCCACATCTCAGAAGAGGCACCACCACTTCCCAAAGACTCAAACCCGATGATTTCTCCCTTTCCTCTCACATTCCACCCAATTCTGCCATCTAGCAGCAAGTCCTGTAAATTTTCCTTCAAAAAATATACCTCAAATTTCCCTCTTTCCGTCCTTACTGTTACTACCCTAAACCAGAATATCATCCTCTCTTACCTAGATGACCAGCAGCCTCTAATCTTACACTCCCCTCTTCCAGTCCAGCAGCCAGAACAATCTTCATAAAAGCCAAACTCTACTGGATTTGGCCCCAGTCTCACTTTTCTTATCTTGTGCCACGGCAAGCCCCTGCCCACTCCCCACTCCCCTTCAATCCAGCCACACCATACCTCTTCCAGCTCCCTGAACACCAGAGCATGTATCCACACATGCAGCTCGATACACACACCATGGGTCCTGCACACCTTATGCAGCTAGCACCTTTTCTTCATTTAGCTCTCAGTTTAGATGTCATCTCCTTAGAAGAGGCTTCCAAACCTGAGGCAAAAGTAGAACCCCACTCTAAAACTCGTCCCTTGTTTGTTTTCTTCAGAGCAATTACTATGTCTGTGTGTCCATGTGTTAACCCCTTTCTGCAGTCTGGGGTTTTTTAAATACAAGTCCAGGTCTGTCTTCACAACTGAAGTGTAAACTCCACAAAGACTGGAGATCCCTTGTTTGTTTATAACCACAACCCCGGCATCCAGCACAATGCTGATCACATAAAAGACCCTTAGGAAAAATCTGTTTAATGTTAAATGACTATTAACTTCAAAATACACTCCACTCAGCTTATTATTCATTTAACCTAGTAACAGTTATTTTCTAAACACAACAGCACCTTACACATTCTTATTCAAGAATGTACTTTTATTTTGCTGTTTCCCAGGCCGCAGTACCATCTTGAGCCTGTTCATAGGCTTTCCTATTAACCTCTGACCAGCTGCTTTGTCAAACATGGAGGTTATTCCTATCCCTGTGACAAATTCTTACCTCTTAACAATGTGGCGAAAATACATTTCTGCTCTATTCTACCCAAATTCTAAAAAGCACTTAGAGGGGCGCCTGGGTGGCTCAGTCGGTTGAGCGGCCGACTTCGGCCCAGGTCATGATCTCACGTTCCGTGAGTTCGAGCCCCGCGTTGGGCTCTGGGCTGATGGCTCAGAGCCTGGAGCCTGCTTCCGATTCTGTGTCTCCCTCTCTCTCTGACGCTCCCCCGTTCATGCTCTGTCTCTGTCTCAAAAATAAATAAATGTTTAAAAAAAAATTAAAAAAAAATAAAAATAAAAAGCACTTAGAGATGTTTATCCTAAACCCATAGGGATCAGTATTGTCAACAGACCCCTTCCTTCTCAAGCCTCCAGAAGACTATGGGGTGTCAATCCCAATAGTCCTTGACTATGTCTAACTTATAAGGTCAATGTTGTAAACATACAAATAAACAACTTAAGCCTGACTAATCTCTTACCTAGAAAGTGTGCTCACCCAAATATAGTCTGTATTTTGTAGACCAGTCAAAACTCCCAGGTGGATCTCCAGCTGATGGGCCTGATCATGGATGGAGCTAAAGGCCACAGGGTCCTTTTACATGTATGTGTCTAGATGAATGTACGTGTGTCCAAATGAACATCCATCTCTGACTACCTCCTACATAGAAGAATGCTCCACCAAAATTTGCCATCTCTGAAATCTACAGTCAGGAGTTCCCAACTGGTGATTACAAAGCTACACTCAATTTGGTCATGTCCCACTCAAACCCCTAACTTTTTTTTTTTTTTAAGTTGCCAGTATTAACTTGTTATTTTTATTATAATATTTCCCAAATGAATATAAACACAAAACCAACAATACATTTCTGGTGTTTATAGCTCACAGATAAAAACATGAAAGTAAATACAAATACAATAACGTATCTAAAAATATTTAAATTAATAATGCCAGTTGAATATTTTGGACAATATTATTTTGCTGAAACTAAATAATAAGTTTCTTTTATATACTAATATCATTATGAATTCATATGAGAATGAATGTTCACCAAAATGTACACCATGAAAATTCTGAAAACAAGATTTTTTTTCAATTTTTTAATTTTAATTCCAGTATAGTTAACATACAGTGTTATATTAGTTTCAGGTGTACAATATATTGATTCAACAATTCCATACATTATTACTCAGTGCTCATCATAAGTGTAATCTTAATTCCTCCCACCCATCTCCCCTCTGATATGCTTTATCTTAAAGGGGTACCTTAAGTTAAAGTTACTATTTTTTTCAACAAGAATATTTTTTACCTGAAGCATACTTCAGAATACATGGCTCTAAAAGATATCCAAAAAACATTCCATCCAAGAAAAATAGAATACACATTTTCTTCAAATACACACAAGAAGAATCCCCTGGTTAAATCACATAAAAAGAGGGTGCCTGGCTGGCTCAGTCAGTAGAGCATGCAACTCTTGATCTCGGGGTCATGAGTTCAAGCCCCATGATGGGTGTAGCACTTACTTAGACACTCAAACTTCTAACTTCTTAAAAGGATGGCACCAGGGGAATGAAAGATTATTTCAAGTGCAGACAGAGAATGATGACATCAGAAACCACGTACAACTCCATTTCTCTGTAAAAAGATTCTGTCACCAACCAACCCATTAACCCACACCTCTGGTGAGCTCAAAAACGGAAAGAACTGTGTAACAGCTTTTCCCTGCTTACAAGACCGACAATCTGGCCTGAACATAATTCAAAGAAGGAGAATAAACCAATTAGGGCTAACTACATATGATAATTTTGATAAATACTTATTATGTGTTTTATAACACCTATATTTACATATCTGAGGAGGTTACCCTGAATTTAGTACTTAAAACATTTTTTCCATTAGAATATATTCAGAAAATTATGTGATTCATATTCCATGGTTTTTAAATACTATGTATTTTCATATCACAATACATAGTGACTTACTGATTTCCCATTAATGCAGATTAAGAACAGAATAAGTCTGCTACATAAATATTAGAGGCTATTTCTAATGCTGTCTTTGGGGTCCACTTTACCATTTAGGCAAAGCTACCTTACAATGAGGTTCTTTTGGTACTGCAATAACTAAAGCCACCTGGAGACATAGTTCAAGCCATTTGGATAGTGCCAGAAGTGCCTTAGGCCTGGTCAAATTTAGAACAAAGTGCACAAGCATTCATTTTCAGCGTATTAAAAAATCATCCCGGGACACGCAGGTGGCTCAGCATGTTGAGGGTCCAATGCTAGATTTCAGCTCAGGTCATGATCACAGGGTCATGGAACTGAGCCCTGCATCAGACTCCACGCTAGGGGCACGGAACCTGATTAGATCCTCTCTCCCTCCCCCTCTCTCCCTTGCATTGTCTCAAAAAGAAAAAAGAAAGAAAGAAATCATCCAAGGCAAAATATCTACTACATGAACTCTAAAAATTTCTAAAGAAGGGGTGCCTGGGTAGGTCAGTCAGTTAAGCGGTGGACTCTTGATTTTGGCTCAGATCATGGTCTCACAGTTCCTGAGTTTGAGCCCCCATCGGGCTCTGTGCTGACAGTGTGGAGCCTGCCTGGTTCTCTATCTCTCCCTCTTTCGCATTCTCTCTCAAAATAAATAAATAAACTTAAAAAAAACCTTTTTTTCTAATTGCTAAAGGATCTGACAACAATACAACAGGACAGTAAAGATAATTACTTTGTCTCCTTTAAAACCTGTCTGTCCCTTTCCTTCCCCTCAAATCCTAATTACTGACCAAGGAGAATCATAACACTGTTTCATATCATTTATAAACCACGCTGTTGCTAGATATTTACTGAAGTGATACACAAGTGCTTGGTTAAGAAGGCAAATTTTCTATCTCAGTGGAGAAGATGTTAACTTTGAAAGAACGGAGACTACTCCTATTCCATCTTGTCCTACCCTACTCAAGGCGCAAGTCCCTATAGTTCTACTTTTCCAGATTCTAGACCATCTTTATCCTGGCCTGGCAGGCTCAGGTTAGTACCACTCCCCCTCCTGCAGAACCCCTTACTCACTACCTAGCCACCTGAAATCCAAAGACTGCACACGCGGGGCTTCATTTGCCTGCTACCTTGGGCCTAACACCAAAATGCCAATTGTTGGAAACCATATGTTTTTGTACTCTTCAGAAACTTTGCCCTAGCTTCAGACAAGGATTTTCCCCCAGCATGTGCGGTGGAATCTGTCACCTTCCTTCAGTTCACCATTTTTGTATGCAGGTTTCAAATCAATCTACTATAATGCATGAGGCCACAGAATTCTGCCCTAGTCTACAAACAGGCTTGAGAGTGCCAGACCATATACTTCCCAATTTCAATACGCTATGAGTCTATCTAAAAACAAGGATTTGCAATACTGCTTTCATTTTGTTAAAAAGTTAAAAATAAATATTTACCCAATACTTCATAATATTCATACGGGTCTTTTACTTGAGAGCACTATGTGTTATGATCTAAACAAAACAAAACAAAACAGTATTTAAAAGTCCCTGACATTTAGAATATAATGGTGGCTGGTGAGAAGACAGAAGGGAGACAAATACTTGGGTGGTATGATAACATAACTACAAGCATAATTTTTAAAAATGTCTAAATTTACCTAAAACTGAAATTAAGCATAAATTTAAGCTTGTGCAGTTCTTGGGTGCCTTGTTTTTTTCATTTTTTAAAATGTCTACTTATTTGAGAGAGAGCAAGACAGAGCACACGTGACAGGGGAGGGGCAGAGAGAGAGGGAGACAGGGAATCCCAAGCAGGCTCCACGCTGTCAGCACAGAGCCAGACATGGGGCTCCACCTCACAAACCATGAGATCACCACCTGAGCCAAAAATCAAGAGTCAGACGCTTAACCAATCGAGCTACCCGGGTGCCCCCAAAAAGTTCTTGTTTTTCTAGATCTGCACTGCATAATACAGTAGGTACTAATCACACATGGCTATCTAAATTTAAATTAAGTAAAATTAGGAGTTCATTTACTGAGATTAGCCACCTTTCAAGTACTAAATAGCCATATATGGCTACAAAACAGTTTAATCATAGCAAAAAGTTCTACTGGAGCAGTGCTGTTCTAGACAGATTCATTTGTTTCTATTTTGCAAATGGAAGATCTGCATAGGAAAGTCTCAAAACACTTGGCCTCTAAAGTCAGAAACACCAAAGATGAAATCCTAGTTCTGTGACTTACTTGTTATGTGACCTTGAGCAAGTTACTTAAATCTCTCTAAGCTTACCTTCCCATCTATAAAACACTGTCTAAAACTAGCATCTACTTCAAGGTTAGTCATGAAGATGAAAAGAGATAATGCTGGTAAACACTCCCCACACGGCCTCAAACACTAGGAAGCATTCAAGAGTTGTCAGCTCCCTAGTAAAATTAATTGTATTTATGCATACATAGGCACACTGAACATCAACTAAATGCTAGGGTTTGAAACACAGAGATTAAAGAGAGCATTCTCTTTGGTTGTAACATGAAGCATCAGGAGTACTAACAACAGTGGGTGTAGAAGGGGCGCGTGCTAGATTCTAGGTGGAAGGAACAAGAGGTGGCAAGGTAGAAACCTTAGCTCTGGTATGAGGACTATGCCTCTCCTTTTGGTCATTTCACATTATTACTAGGCTTTATCTTCCACATAGGTCAGAGGAGAAAGAGTCTCTACACTCCATTTACTGGAATAGAAAATGAATTTGAGTTTACAGCTTTGCCTAATTCTATTATACATTTTGGCACAAGGTGCTGCTTCTACACAAATGTGGATTTAGATATACTTTTTTTTTAATTTTTTTTGATGTTTTTATTTATTTTTGAGACAGAGAGAGACAGAGCATGAGCAGGGGAGGGGCAGAGAGAGAGGGAAGCACAGAATCTGAAACAGGCTCCAGGCTCTGACTTGTTGGCACAGAGCCTGATGCGGGGCTCGAACTCACGAGCTGTGAGATCATGACCCAAGCTGAAGTCGGACGCCCAACCGACTGAGCCACCCAGGTGCCCCTAGATATACTTTTAAAGGCATCCCAGGTAAGTCTCTAAAGTATGCAGACATTCTAATAAAAAATTTTAAATAAACATTTACAAAAAACAGTGAAAAAAATCACACTTGGACAACATAAATTTAAAAATGAAAATTTCCATTGCTCTCAATATATACCAACAAAACTGTTTTACTTACTATTTGTAATAACACTTAATTGATAAAAGATATTTAAGTCAGTGAATGTAATAATCACTGCAAAGAAATGCTTTGGATATGCTAAAAATACAGTTTTCAGGGGCGCCTGGGTGGTTGGTTCAGCGTCCAACTCTTGATTTTGGCTCAGGTCATGATCTCACAGGTCGTGAGTTCAAGCCCCACACAGAGCCAACTTGGGATTCTCTCTCTGTCTCTGTCTCTCTCTCTCTCTCTCTGCCCCTCCCCTGCTTGTGTGTGCTCTCTCTTTCTTGCTCTCAAAATAAATAAATAAACATTTAAAAAGAAAGAATACAGTTTTCAAGACATCTTAAAAGATAAAACATTATGGAAAGAGCCTAAATGTCCATCAACTGATGAATGGATAAAGAAGTTGTGGTTTATATATACAATGAAATACTACTTGGCAATGAGAAAGAATGAAATATGGCCTTTTGTAGCAACATGGATGGAACTGGAGAGTGTTATGCTAAGTGAAATAAGTCATACAGAGAAAGACAGATACCATATGTTTTCACTCTTAGGTGGATCCTGAGAAACTTAACAGAAGACCATGGGGGAGAGGAAGGGGCAAAAAAAAAAAAGTTACAGAGAGGGAAGGAGGCAAACCATGAGACTCTTAAAAACAGAATAAACTGAGGGTTGATGGGGGGGTGGGAGGGAGGGGAAAGTGGGTGATGGGCATTGAGGAGGGCACCTGTTGGGTGTTGTATGGAAACCAATTTGACAATAAATTTCATATTTAAAAAAGATAAAACAGCAATGCAACTTAAAATAATCACATGTTAGAAAGTAATATGACACTTTCTATCTAAAGTGCTCAGGTAATAAATCTGAAATAATAACCAGCTTAAAACTGGGCAAAATAAGTGATAAAATGTTCTGTTACTATTACAAAATACAATCCCAGTGTGATCATTTAACACATTTTTTCAGACACATTCTTGTACTGCTCTTAGAACTGCAAAGAATTAAAAAAAAAAACAAAGACTCCAAGTACTGGGCACTAAGTTCACTTACTCATTCAATATTTTTCTTTATTATGAAATAAACATTAAAAAATTTTTAAAGGCAGATATTTTAAAAATTAACATTTTGAAATAAAAAAGTAAAAAAAATTCTGGTGGTTTTATGGAAATGGTTATGTCTTTCCCAAGCACAGTTCTGAAGTAAAGGTACACGATAGCAAACAATTACACCTGATTGGCTGCGCCCCAGGTAAAAAGTCAGCCTCAAGACAAAAAGACAAAAAGAAACCATATATATACTTTTAGCAGTAAGGAAGGAGCACACCTTCAAAATTATAAAAGGCAGCACAGAAATGAAAACATAAACAAGGTTGAAACTCTCAATGCCAATGGAACAGAAGACCGTGCTTTATCATTCTGTCATGTTGTACACGTACTCCAACTCGACAGCTATCCAACCATAGGTGCTATTCCAAACAATTCTTTAGCTGTTCTAACCATTTAATGCATCTCAAATATTAAAGACTTTTGTCTTTGTAAAGTCTATGCAAAGCCACTCAACACTGCAGCAATGGAGTCAAGAACTCACAGTGAGTGAATAAAAAATATTCCTCAATTATCTGTACCAAAGAAAGGAGAGAGAGATATGAATAATTCAGTATCCTATATAACACAGGCCCTCAATGTATATTTAAATTTTGTCATGTTAATGACTCCTCAAAAAGGCATTTCAGCCTTCTGCTAACCAATACACATTTACATCACTTTTCGTTATTCGTAGTGTTTATTTATTAATAATCAGCCTCACTCCAAAAAGACTGTGATGTGGCTTAAAAATTTTATGTAGTATAAAAGTACAAAATGAAGATATGGAGCTTCAAAAATAGTTGGGAGGGAAAGAGTAAGAAAATAAAATATAATCTGAGTTGAGGTTTCTACACAAAAAACAGTTAACTACTCATGTCGAAGAGTAAATAAGGTATTAGTTTCTGGGCAACCAAAGTAAAGAGGAAAGCATTATCAATTTTAAGATTTACAGAAGCCACAAATATTGGCAGTTTCTGCCAACAGTATCATCATTCTTCTAGTCTTGGTTCTCCAAGCATCTGTATGTCTCATCTCTCAATTAGTTACAACCAGATTTTAGGATTAGGAACTAAGCATGGATAGTGTACTTTATTGTAGCCTACACTTGCCCTAACACAGATCTAACATTAAGCCCTCAATAAATACTAAAATGAATGGTAGCAGCAAGTGACCTAGTATTAAGCTGAGTAACCAAGAAAAACCAATTTGGCATTAAAAGTGCAGACATATGCAAACACTGAGGCAAGAACTGTCAAATGTAAAGAAATTCTTTACTTCAACAAGTGCCAGTAATAATAACACTAACACTAACAACGTACCCACAAACACACACACAAGGGAGTGTAGTAGAAAATGACTATACTCAAAAAAAATTACTTTTCAAAATGTTCTGGCAAAAAAATGTCTTATGGAATTCAGAAATATAAATCAAACATAGTACAAATGATATTCTGGAATGCCCTACATGTTGATTTTTTTTTTCTTTACTGAACCACAAACAGCTAGCCATAAATGTAATTTTAAATGTATTTTTCTATCTAGTCACACATTTGTAAAATAATAAAAGATGAAAGAGTAGAAAACTTGGGTTTAAATCCAAATCAACAAGTAACTCTGAGCAAGTTACTCAATCCCAGGAGTCTCACAGAGTTATTGAAAAGATTAAGTGAAAACCATATATGAAAATCCTTGAAAAGCTAAAAATGCCACATAAATATTACCACAATAACCAGAAAAGGAAAACAATTAGTGACAATAATTAGATTTTTGCACTGGTAGCTCTTTCCAGAGTTCACTCCTATATAAAAACTATTCCCAATTTCTATTTCAATGCCTTCCTATTCTGTGATATAGTTTTGAAAAATATTAATCCAGATGTACACATTTTTCTCTACATACTGCCTCACTTACTATGATCTGGAAAATACATTTTCCTCTATTAAATGGCTCTCATGACACAGTGGTTGGATTTATGTCCAGTCATGGCCTCTCCTATAGTGGGAACACCTTAAACTAATGAGTGAAGACAATGAAAAGTAAATCAATTAGAAAACCTACAGTTTCTGACCCAAAACTTACTACAAAGCTACAGTAATCAAGACTCTGTCAATAAAAAGGAAAGAAAGACTATGTGGCATTGGCATAAGGAGAGACACACAGATCAATGGAAGAAAATTTAGAGTTCAGAAATAAGCCTTCACATTTATGATTCATTGATTTTTCAACAAAGATGTCAAAACAATTCAACAGTCTTTTCAGCAAATGGTGCTGACATAATTGGGGATGCACACACACACACAAAATAAATGTGGACCTTTACCTCACACCATATACAAAATGGATCAGAATCAAAATATTAAAGCTAAAACTAAAAAACCCTGAGAAGAAAAATAAAAGTGTACACTTCTGTAGTACCGGATTAGGCAATGGCAGAAGTGACACCAAACATACAAACAACGAAAAGAAAAAGTAGGTAAATTAGACTACATCAAAATTTAAAACTTTTGTGCCTCAAAGATCACCATCAAGGAAGTAAAAAAACTATCCACAGGGAAAAATATTTGCACATCATATATCTTATATGGCCCTTGAACCCAAAATAAATAAAAGAACACTTACAACTTAACAATAAGACATGCAACTGAATTTTAAAATGGGCAAAAGATTTGAATAGACACTTCTCCAAAGATATAAAAATAGCCAATAAGCATATGAAAAGATGATCATCAGCATCATCGTCACTATACCCATCAAGATAATGCAAGTCAAAACCACAATGATATACCACTTATACCTAAGATGGTTATTATCAAAAAGATAGACAAGAACAACTGCCAAGGTTGTACAGAAACTACAACTCTCAAACACTGCTGGTAGGAAGGCAAATGGTGTCGCGTTTGTAATGCAGTCTACCAATTCCCCAAAAGGTTAAATATAGTTACTCTATGACTCAACAATTCTACCTAGGAAGGTATAAACCCAAAAATATCAAAACAAATGTCCACACAAAATCCTGTACACGAATAGCTACAGCAGGATTCCTAAAAGTCAAAAAGCGGAAACAACCCCAAAGCATATCAACTGATGAATGGATAAATAAAATGCAGTATAGGGGCACCTGGGTGGCTCGGTCCATTAAGCGTCCAGCTTCGGCTCAGGTCATGATCTCACGGTTCATGGGTTCTAGCCCCGCGTTGGGCTCTGTGCTGACAGCTCAGAGCCTGGAGTCCGCTTCGTGTTCTGTGTCTCCCTCTCTGCCCTTACCCCACTCGCTCACTCGCTCTCTCTCTCTCAAAAACAAACATTAAAAAAATTTTTTTAATGAAGATAAAAATAAAAAACTAAAATGTAGTATATTCACACAATGGAATATTATTCAGAGACAAAAAGAAGCACTGATGCACACTACAACAAGGATGAACCCTGAAAACACTATGCTTCATGAAAGAAGCCAGTCATAAAAGATCATTCTGTCTGATTCCATTAATACAAAATGTCCAGAACAGGCAAATCTATAAGAAACAGAACAGACTGATAACCTAGGGCTCAAGGTTGGAGAGTTGGGAGGAAATGGGGAAGGAGTTACTGCTAAAAGGTTTGGTGTATCCTCTGGGGGTGATCAAAATGTTGTAAAATTGATTGTGATGGTTACACAACTGTGTGAATATAGTAAAAGCCTCTGAATTTTACACTTTAAATGACATCTCAATGAAGCCATTAGTTGTTTGTTTTTTTTTTTAAAGCAGAGGCTGTGTCCAATGAGTAGATCATTGAAACATAGCAATAAAAAGTGAAAACTCGTAGTATAACTGAACTACATCCACTTTTTTTTAGTATTTCCTCCTTTTACTTGTTCAATTACTAAATCAAAAATCAAAATCCAAATGAATCCTTTTACCATAGTCTCTACTTTCAAAAAGTAGTTAAGGATCCCTATCATTTCCATTCTCATAAAGCAAATACAAACTTGGGCAGTATCAGATAATGACAGAATTTGAATTTAGTTTCTCTACAATACAGAAGAACAAGTTACCCTTTGAATGAAAAAGTTTTAACTTGGAGACTTTTCTAGTTAGCTCCCAGTTTCCCACTAGCATTAAGTAATAGAAATGAATATATTAGCACATTTACAGATTCAAGAGCTGTGCTTTTGACAATTTGTGAAGAATCAGGATAGTCACAACATATAGTCATTTACAAAGGGCAGCAATTCTACCCATCAGAGCTCCGTAAGGGTACTGCATGAATTTTAGTGGCTCCATCCAGCTAAGCTGTTGAACAAGGCACTGAGGTAGTGAGCAATTCCAGTCCAATACCTCCAATTCAGCTGGCACTATGAAAACACTTGTGGATCTGCAGAGGCACGAGGATGGAACCCTTGCAAATGTCATGGGTCAATTATGTTACCCATCATAAGAACTGAAGCCAAACAAAACATATTGTACTACTTATGGGAAATATTCTAAATATATAACCAAACTTCACCCAAACTGGGTGTAATTTTCTATGCCTATGGCCCTACAGACCCCACGATTTTATGAACAGAAACTTTTTTCTTAGTTGTATCGTAAGGTTTTGTTTTTAAACATTAACTCTTACGCTATAATAGAAAAAACACCCAAAGGTACTTAATTGAATCAAGCGTTAAGAAAAACTGTATTACTGCATTTTTACCTTAAAGACAACAGAAGTGAAAAGAAAATTGAAAGATGTACAGGTATGTGTTTCTTATAAAAAGAAATAATTCAACTTATTATCAAAGTATTTTGTGGATACTTTAAAAATATTTAGACTCATTCAAAACCTGAAAAGAAAAATTAAACAATACCACAGTAGTTCCTCTAAAAATGCCTTACACAAACATATCTATCTACACTGAATGACAGAATTCAGAGAGACTTTATATTCCCAACATGTCTACATGACAGACTCACAGAGTACTTCAACACATGCCAGTTCCCGCAAAATAATTCCAAGAAATGCTAAAATGGACATCACATAAGAGATGCACCAAAATTCAGAGGTGCCATCTCTAACTTGACAAATAGATATAACTGGGCTGTACTGGTTTAATAAGGCTCCAGAAAATAAGGGTAAACCACACTCGAAGTGAAATGTAACACACAGTCAGCCACCCTGACTG
This sequence comes from Panthera leo, assembly GCF_018350215.1. Taxonomy (NCBI): domain Eukaryota; kingdom Metazoa; phylum Chordata; class Mammalia; order Carnivora; family Felidae; genus Panthera; species Panthera leo. Next base: position 139,283,692 of record NC_056687.1, on the reverse strand, counting down.
AGACCACTAATAACAGATAAAATACTTTCTCTGTTCTGACTGCCTAAACAGGCACACTCACAGATGTTCCCTCATACATAATCTTTACCTGTGATAGTGAGCTAACAATTACCCAAAAGGCAACCAAACAAAAGGCAGGATTTTAAGAGGCCTGCATGCTAGTAAAGATAATACACAAAGAGAGTACTAGAGGAATATGATTTTGACTCCTTCTAGTAGGCATATAGCTTTAATTTAGAATATCTCTGTAAATTAATTATTTAGTCATTAGGGCACAAATACAGGCAGCACAGAACTTTTAAAAATCAACCACAAAAGCACTGTTAACTTTGTGCCAAAAATAAGCCAAACTAAAACTGTGGTCTAACTTCGCTTTCTTAAGATAGTAACCACATTCTCACCGAAATATAGATGGAGAGATTTACTATAAACCACAATCAAATATTTGACACCAAACAATCCAAAGGCCACAGTAATCCACTTAACGATCACAATGACATCTATATTAAGTAGCACAAGTACAGAGGGCACGTAGAACCAATCACCACTTCCCAATCAGCCACAGCATGGAGGATCTTTGCCTGCAAAGGGAGCACCACATATGTGAAGGTAACTATGATCTTCATCTCTGCCTGATCTAGTCCAATCAGCCATTCAGGGATCAAGAAAAGGAGCCAAAGCTACAGAATCACAGACCTGGCTTCTAAAGCAAACTTGCTAGCTATCCAATCTTCATACCATTAAATCAATTTCCTTGCAAATTCCCATAAGCAAGCAGTTTAACCAAGGTAGGCATCTTTCTACAACGTTCCATGTCAATTATATCTCAATAAAACTGGAAAAAAACACAACAAAGTAGGTATCTTTGCTAAAACTGTCTGAAGGGCTTATTGTGTGTGACATCCACATTTTAAAATGATTTTATAAAGAGTTTACATAACTAGTAATGATATCATTAACTATGGCTCAGTGAAAAAGTTAATCTCCAAATTTCAGATGACATTATAAACTTTTCTTTTTTAAATAGAATTGTGATTTATTTTAGTTTATTTAAATAATCATCAATATGTAATTCCTTTTCTCACACTTGATGCATGTTTTCCTGCATGTTTACAACATACTGGTTTAATCAAATCTAAATTACTATCTGTAATAAATCAAAACTAAATTAGGCAAATGTACTGGAAAATAATATATCTTAAAGTAACAGTCTAGCCATCACATGATATTATATGTAGATTTCATTTATTAAAAATGAGCCTTAAACAAGCTCATTAAGGGGCTCCTGGGTGGCTCAGTCAGTTAAGCATCTGACTTGGGCTCAGGTCACGATCTCACGGTCCATGAGTTCAAGCCCCGCATCGGGTTCTGTGCTGAGAGCTCAGAGCCTGGAACCCATTTCAGATTCTGTGTCTCCCTCTCTCTCTGCCCCTCCCCTGTTCATGCTGTGTCTCTCTCTGTCTCAAAAATAAATAAACGTTAAAAAAAATTTTTTTAAATAAAAATTAAAAAAAAAGCTCATTAAAACAAAGTAGTTTATTTTGCCAATTGTTTTCAAAAGTTAAGCAAATAAGTATATAAATTAAGTTCACATTTTTACCAATTTAGTTGTAAGAAGGTTACAAAAGTCATACATGTGGCTAAATAATTTAGTTTTTTAAAAACATTCAAACTGGAGCACCTGGGTGGCTCAGTTAGTTAAGCGCCCAACTTCGGCTCAGGTCATGATCTCCTGGCTCATGGGTTTGAGCCCCATGTCAGGCTCTGTGTTGATAGCTGGGATTCTATGTCTCCCTCTCTCTCTGCCCCTCCCCCCCGCTTGTGCTCTTTCTCTCTCAAAAATAAATAAACATTAAAAAAGTTTTTTAAAGATTCAAACCATTAAAATGAATACTGTCATAAGAAACAAGAGATTTTAGATTTCATTCAAACCGGAATTTTCCACAAATCATTCCATTTCCATGAATTGGCCAGCAAAGCCTAAACAATGATCTGCCATCTGAAAAAATCTCTGATGTAACACAGTCATTAAGTGTGACAAAAAGTCTTAGTGTTAAACGGTTTTTACCTAACAGAAATATTTGGTCTATCTGAATAAAACAGTCTTTGAATATTATTGTGAGTACATACACTGTATATGACTCTCATGTAAAGAACCACAGTAGATTCACCACAAACATAAAAGGCCCTATTAGAAATGTTTCTACACAAAACACTTGTCAACTAGCCAACTATCAAATAGCCATCTGCAAAGTTTTCACTTTCATTAATACACAGAGTTGCTATCTTTGCTTCCACAAAAAAATAAGATCAGTGAAATCAGAAATCGCACCAAACAATAAATTCTACCTGCATTCAGTATTATCAACACTTTCCTGTGATCTGCTGTCTCACCTTCAATCCACAAGACTACCAATTTAAACTATGAAAACTCCATGTTGGCCTAGTTCCAACACCAACCTCACATCAAACAGAAAGAAATGTTTAAAAGAGTCAAACAGCCGTCTTCTAACTATTCCACCAGATCCAAGATACAGTACAACGTTAAGAGTTTATTTTTCTCCTCTTCCTCTATGTACCTGTATAACATTAATCATTTCCAGGCAAGCAATTTTACTTCTTATAAGTAAACTCTGACCAGAAAATTGAAAAATGTAGTCATAAAGGAGAGAACATTTTCAATTTAATATCACTGCCTCAAATCACCCATTCTTACTTCTACACCCATTCCACGGCCAATGATTTAAGAAATAATGTAAACCGTGAAGAAACACTGTTTAATGTTCCAGCACTTTTAAAAATCAATTTCCAACAAGATAACAAGTGAATGATCAAATAGCAAATACTTTAGCCACACTATTATTCTATCATTAAAGAAATCATTTAAGGCCCCATCACCTCACCAACTGAAAGTTAACTGTATTTGTTACTCTATAATTTCATTATCTTATTGTCACTGCATTGCTGTATGTTTGACAACTCCACCATTCCTCTACAATAAACTTGATAAGTATGCCATTTCAGCACAGAAACAACAACCATCTTCCACAGTCATTTAAGTCCAAACCACAATGATATTTTACTAATTAATCAGACTATAACAACAGGTGCACATCAAACAATTCAATTATACCTTGTGCAAAAGACACAAATAAAAATCCATAAGTACTTACCTACAATTGGGAGGAGGGTCCAACGTAATCTCTGCGAGTTCCTTCTGAATTCTTTAAAAAAGACAAAGTTATGTTAAAAAAGAGACAAAGTTATGTTAAAACGTCTTCATACTCTTAACAGTTCATTAAAGTGTTATACTTTTACACTAACACTTCCCATTTGTGTGTTTTTATTTTGAAACACTAATACTGTATAAATCATCATACACAATAACATTCAAGTAGTAACTTCTACCATGATTTTGGCAATGCACCTACAAAAGGTAAAAAGACTGGCCATGATCAGTACATGTAGCCTACAGAAACAACACTGACTTAAATTAAAATGTCACTGAACCACCCGATAACACTAACCAAAATTTCTAGTTTAAATTGGAAACCTTTGCCACATTATTTATGGATCATTCCAACTTCTGATCTGTACAAGAACCTCCCCAAATAAGATGGAAAGATGATTATTAATTAAGGCTTCTGAATGATCCAAACCACTGATAAAGAATTATCAGGATCCCATTTCAACATGTGAAACTGCTATCAAAATACAAATGGGGGCACCTGGGTGGCTCAGTTGGTTAAGCGTCCAACTTCGGTTCAGGTCATGATCTCGTGGTTTGTGGGTCTGGGCCCCGCATCAGGCTCTGTGCTGACAGCTCAGAGCCTGGAGCCCGCTTCAGATTCTGTCTCTCGCTTCCTTTGCCCCTCCCACTCATGCTGTTTCTCTCTCTCTCTCTCAAAAATGAATAAATGTTACAAAAATTTTTTTTAATATAAATGGTATTCCTCCCTAAAGCCGCTAGGTTGGAGCAGGTAGAGGCTTTCCAGTTTGACATTGTTCCTTCTGCGTGGACTATCCTAATAATATGCAGGTAACCATCTTAATGTCATTGCCCGAGATTCATGCAAAAAGAACTTTTTTTAAAACCTGCTTTTCCCATGTGTTATTTTTCAACTTTGACTTTTAACTGCATCTAATTCCTTATATACATATACAAAGGCTAACAGTGCTACAACGTTTTAGAAGACTATACTTAAAATTTTTCAACTTTGACTTTTAACCGCATCTAATTCCTCATATACATATACAAAGGCTAACAGTGCTACAACGTTTTAGAAGACTATACTTAGCAATCTCTTAACTAGCATTCTTCTCTTAAATACCATTATTAAAGAGAGGCTTCGTTAAACCAAGATACAAAAAAAATTCTCAAAACCATTTCTTGTCCTTAGCTTTGGTTTTTAAACATGAGATTTGCTAACTGGATGCCTGTTATCTGGTAATTATTGTGATAGTAAATGGATGATAGTTACTAAAGTACCCTAAAAAATAAGAATCTGAAAACATTTACTCTCAATTTCATTTCATGTCTTTTTCAAGGCAACAAATGAAAATACAGAAATAGACGTGACTCCTCTGAGAGGACTGGCATCAATTTCCTAAAGGAATTGCATGTTACTAACATAATTTTCACTTTTCTAAGCCATGTGATTCAAGGTTGGGAAGGCATTATGAGGTTGAGAAAGACTTATAAGTTCAAAGCCAAAAACACTTTCATTTTAATTCTGCTATGCCATTAATTGAGAGTTATTCAGTAAAAAGACTGTTCACACCTGCATTCTCTTTCTTTCTCTCTCTCTGAGCCTCAGCTTTCTATCCTATAAAATGAAGAGGTTTATTTTCCATCCTAAAAAATGAAGAGGTTAACTTCATGATCAGTTTTATCTTTAAAACATATGATTCCTTCTGATACGGATTCTATGATGTGTTCACATACATATAAAGTATATGCAATCTATAATTAAATGAGAAATCTCAAAGATCTGATATAGAGGAACACCCTTTATGGATCTCACACAAATGTATACAACAGGCACTTGACAACTAATAAGTCCAGGTTAAGGACAGTAAACTAAGCACACACACATCCACCTCCTATCCCTTCAGGACTCCACTCGGGGCAGGCAGGAAAGGGCAGGGAGGCAAAATACAGAAAGTGAAAAAAGGAATAAACAGCAAAGAAAAGGAGATGAGAAGTTTCAGTATATTTCTGGAAGACAAAGCAGACAGGTGTAAATTAAACAGGTGGAGATGGCCAAGAAAAGGGGCTGCAGAGTGTGTAAAAATATAATAAAGACTGGGGCGCCTGGGTGGCTCAGTCAGTTAAGCATCCTTGATTTCAGCTCAAATCATGATCTTATGGTCATGGGATTGGGCCCTGTTTGGGGCTCTGCACTGGCAATGAGGAGCCTGCCTGGGATTCTCTCTTTCTCCCTCTCTCTCATTCTGCCTCTCCCTTGCTCCTGCATGCATGCCCTCTCTCTCAAAATAAATAAGCATTTTTTAAAAAGAATATAATAAAGACACATTATTAAGAGGAGGGGAGACAACCAGAAATTCCAGAAGAAAAACACCTAGGTAAGAAAAGCATAGATCAGGGCCCTGGGTGGCTCAGTCAGTTAAGCAATAGACTCTTGATTTCGGCTCAGGTCATGATCTCACAGTTTGTGAGTTCAAGCCCTGCATCAGGCTTTGTGCTGAGAGTGTGGGGCCCACTTGGGATTCTCTCTCTCCCTCCCTCTCTCTGCCCCTCCCAAGCTCTCTCTCAAAATAAATAAACTTCAAAAAAATTATTCAACAAATAGGTGAAAATACTGTATATAATTTAGACTTATGCAGAAAAACCAATAGAAGGACTAAAACCAGAGATGGCTAAGAGAGAGAGAGTCTGCTTCAAGACAACTGGGATAGGAAGGTATTTGGACAGAAAATTGTTGCTTTCCATTAAATAGGTCTCTGTACTACTTAGTTAGCAGAAACATGAATAACTTATACAAATTGTTTCTAAACCAAGAGGACCAAAAGAATAGGCATTCAAGAGTGAGCTTAAACTGTCAATGTAAACTTTTTGACATAAAAGAATTTCTTTGGGATTTTCAAATAACTCATCTTACTTTATGCTTACACTGTCCCTTTTGATTTAAAAATTGATAAATCAGGGGCACCTGGATGGCTCCGTAGGTTAAGCATCCGACTCTTGATTTCCGTTCAGGTCATGATCTCACGGTTTGTGAGACTGAGCCCTGTGTTCGGCTCTACACAGATAATGCGGAACCTGCTTGAGATTCTCTGCTCTCTCTCTCTGTCCTCCCCTGCCGCCCCCAACACTTGTGTGTGTTCTCTCTCTAAGTAAATTTTTAAAAAGCTGATAAATCATAATTTTCTGTCAAATAATGGAACTTGAACACCTCTGGATGTCTATAATTCCCGATCTAATTATTCAATACAAAAAGCAATTTATTGATAAACTTGACAACTCTAAGCCGTGAGTCAATATATTAAAATATATTTTGTGCCACACCTAAGAATGGATATATTTCTCTTGACAATATATTCATTGCTTTTCTTGACAGAAAAGATTATACTAAGAATTGCTATTTAAACAGTTGCAAGATGTCCTGCTGCTTTCAATGACAGCAATTCAATTCTATCTCAAAAGCTGTGATCATGGTATGTATTAAGTTTCGCAGTCTTGACATGTGGGGTAAGAAAGGTAGCTATTTCAGGCACTGTCCCTTAGGGTGAGGAAAAATGAAAAAGTATCAATAATTCACACTTACAGTGTACCTTTCACATGATGATCTTAGTCTATTAAAAGTGAATTAAATAAATCTCACAAAATTCTCTAAGCATTACTGTTTTATCATTTCCCATTTAAAAGATAAGGAAACTAAGGCTAGTTATTGTACACTGGTAAGGTGAGAGGCAATTATCTTGCTAAGTCAAACAAATAAATGACCTCTCTCTTATCAAAACTTTGAAGACAAAATTATTTCTTTATATATAAATCAACTAGACAATTGGCTAAATTCCCAATTTCCATCTAGCAGTGCCACTTCTTTGGTTATTAAGATACTTAAGTCAGCAAATGCACATAGTTATGGAGACAAGTCGGAAGCAAAATACAAACTAAATTTCAGTTTGAAAGACTTCACCTAATACCTTAACTGTTCCAAGAATGGTAAGAGTTACTGCATGTGACTGTCATTCGCTAAAAAGAATGGAGTGAGGGGAGGGGAAAAGAAACAACAATCAGGATTCATTTAGACTTAATTGAAGAATATGGTACCAAAATCATAGATATGCTTATGCTTACACTGTCCCTTTTGATTTAAAAGAAGGTATGAAGCATGCATTTTAACATCAACATATTGGTTTAATGGCTCGGAAAAAATGAAGCAGTACATGTGTACTGACATATTTCAAACACACATATTTCAGGTTAAAGAAAATTCAAGGGGGGCACCTGGGTGGTTCAGTAAGTTAGTTAAGCATCCAACTTCAGCTCAAGTCATGATCTCACATGGGTTTGAGCCCCTCACTGGGCTCTGTGCTGACAGCTCAGAGCCTAGAGCCTGCTTTGGATTCTGTGTCTTCCTCTCTCTCTGCCCCTCCCCAGCTTGTGCTCTCTCTCTCAAAAACAAATAAACAAACATTAAAAAGGGGGCACCTGGGCGGCTCAGTTGGTTAAGCGCCTACTTTGGCTCAGGTCATGATCTCGCAGTTTGCCAGCTGGAGCCCGGCATAGGGCTGTGTGCTCACAGCTCAGAGTCTGGAACCTGTTCTGGATTCTGTGTCTCCCCCTCTCTCTCTCTGCCCTCCCCCCACTCATGGAGTGTGTGTGTGTGTGTGTGTGTGTGTGTGTGTGTGTGTGTGTGTCTCAAAAATAAAATAAACATTAAAAAATTTTTTTAAAAACATTAAGACAAAGACGATTCAGGAACTCACTCAGGTCCAAGTAGAGCATGAATATTTGGACATGGGAATTCACAAAGGTATTTTCTTAACAGTTATTTAAAAAGAAAAAAGTGTGCCACCAAAATGCCTTTCTATATTCTTAAATGGACTGTATTCCTTGGCCACCTGAGAACTCCTACTCTAACCAACTGAGTCAACTGGTCAAAACCTTTGAAAATGAAATTATTATCAAGAAAAACACCACTCAATTAATCACTAAATTTTTTTAAATTTCAAAGTAGTCTCTGAATTAACCTAGAAAAGACAGTCAATGCACATAATAAGCCTAAAGTTTAATTCTGAATGGTGATATAAACTATATATCCGTGATTTTAAGATATCCTCAATAAATATTTTTGCACAATGCATCCTGATTTCAGAAACATTAAAAAAGTTTTTATGTGTACATTTAGAATCAAGAAGATGAAGAGTACTAATTCATTCTAATGTAGAAAACTGTAATAAACGTTTACACTGGAACACACTGGAATCCACCCTTCAACCTAACAAAAATTTAGAGTCTAAAACCAAATAGCAGTATGTCCAGTAAAATCACAATGTCTACTCCAAACAAAGTTAATTTGGAATAAATGTGATTTAAAATTCACAGTTACAGATGTGTCAACACTTGAAAGCAGTACAGTCAATTCAATGACGAGCTCAAAATAATTGTTTTATTGAACTGACTAGTCAATCAAATAAAATCATCAAAATGTGTCACTGCTAGACATAGTCCAACTACATACTTGCAAATATAACAAGTGATATAGACATTATCAAGATAAAAGCACGTCAATTTTTTAAGAAACAAATTCTTGCCAAGGAGCAAAAACTGATCAAATATGTAACTATAATCTTCCTCTTACCTCAAAATAGATGAAATTAACTTATACCATTGTTTAAATAAAGTGTCCACTTAAATGATTCCTATATTCTACGTCACTCTTCCATAATACCTTAAAAACTGAGATTTTTTTTTAAAATACGTTTCTACACAAAAGTATTAGTTCTTCAGTTACAGCACATTTCATGCAATTGAGCACTTATGTACAAAGTAATTTTCCCGAGTTACGTAAAATACACATAATCACAGCATCTGAGTATTTCTAGTTCAACAGTAGTATTATGTCCTCAAAGGTTAACATAGATCTCATTTTCCTAAAGTTTATCAAACGAACTTAAAAAACATCTACAAGACTTTAGGTGGCACAAAGTCTATAAATGACAGCACCACTGTATGAGACCTTACTAGATGGCAAATAAATGTGTTATCATATTCAGTCCTCATGACGGCCTTGTGAAGAAGTACCATTATTATCTCCATTTTACAGAAAAGGAAACTGAGGTTGGAGACGTTAAATTATGTATCTCAGATCACAGAGCTGCTAAATGCCAGAACCTATAATCAAACCCAGATCCCAGCTCTAGAGTCCAACCTGTGTACTTCTTCTGATAAATTATCTCTTATAAAATGACACTATATGGAAAAGACTTCTCATCTCAATAAAAATTAACAATAATAAATTAGAATTTTATTTTGAAATGATCTCTTAACTTTGAATCTTCTGCACACATTAGTACTGGGATCTTAATTATCCATGGAAGAACCAATCCCTACAATCAAATCAAGGTTCTAAGACACCTGTAAGTAAATACTGTGACTCTACTATGGTAGGCACTATAGATATAATGATGAATTTAAAAGATGTGGGTGTCTGCCTTCCTGATTCTCAATTTTTTCCTGAGTTCTTAGAATTTAAGCAAAAATAGAAAAAAATAAAATAACTTCACTATCAACTAAGTTGGAGGAAAAGATGAGTGAAAAATTAAGCTTTCTCTTTTAACTCAGACAATACTTCCTACTCTAACCACTGCAATAATACCAATTACTATTATGCGCTGATCAGGCACTGTCTTGGATTCTTTACATACACGTACTATCTCAAAACTAGGTCTTATCCTCTTTTTAAAGGGGAGGGGGAGGGACTAGGTTTGACTATATAATGTATACTTTGGGGTTTTTCTTTTTATTTTTTTTAATGTGTATTTATTTTTGAGAGAGAGACAGAGATAGAGCACGAGTGGGGGAGGGGCAGAGAGAGAGGGAGACACAGAGTCCGAAGCAGGCTCCAGGCTCTGAGCTGTTAGCATGGAGCCTGATGTGGGGCTTGAACTCATAACCTGAGCTGAAGTCAAACACTTAACCGACTGAGCCACCAGGTGCCCCTATAATGTATACTTTGTACACACTGTAGTAAAATAAAGTAAAATATTACCCATGTACTTGAAAAAATCATGCAATCCTCACTTTCACACACTGTACACTTAATGATCTCTCACACACAGAATTTGGTCTTTTGATACATCACTCAATTATGATTTTGAGGGATTATGGAGATCCTCCTAATGAGGGGGAAAGGCAGGGCCTCATGAAACAGACAGGAGTCTTTGCTAACTAGCATCATGGGACACCTGAGCACAAACCCAGGCAAAGCACTATCCCAAGTCTACTTCCCACAGACCTGGACAGCCCATTCTCTCCCTTTTCTGACAAGCTGAAGATGCCCTGTGAAAATCCTCATTATCAGAAGCTGATGACTGAATTACAGTTTCCTCATTTACATGCAGGTACACTCTATAACTGAGTATCTCTTATCCACTCGCTCACCCCAACCTTTCTTTCATCTTAATGTCATATTTTCTCCATTCCTACCTTTCTTATCCATACTAACTCCACCCCACATTTCCCAGCAGCAGGTCATTTTGTGCTGTGGCCAGCCAGCAGAGGGGTCATCGGGTCAGCCGACTAAAGCCCTCTGGACTTGTGGGGAGATAGCGAAACTAAACGGAACCCTGTTCTTCCACACTGGCATGTTCTAGTATAGAGGTTTAAAGCTTGAGGCTACCTGACTTTCACACCACTCCTTCAAGAGAGATCAGAGACCAGCAACACACTTCTGGGAAGGAGTTGATTACCCTAGTCCCTTGGAATAAGTTGCTGACCACTCACTATCACTCCAACATCTCTCCCTAGAAGCTCATGTCCCACCAGGAGGCCTGAGAAGGTTCTTCCCAATCCTGTGGATTGACTATACCAGAGGGAAACAAGGTCTACTACACCATAATGGTTTTGGATCATCAGGAAACAGATCCTCCTAATTCATACTATCCAATAAATATAAAGCTATCATTCAACATTCACATTCTACTATGTCTAAAAATTATAGAATGCTTTCATTATGCTTCCTATTTGATATTTTTAAAAAGGTATTAGAAAATAAGACCATTAAACCACAAAATGAGGAAAAACTGTATTAAATTTAGTTTACTTCTAAATTCTTTTCCAAGACACATTCTATAATTAAACAATATTAAAGCAGATTCTCTGGTGAGTCCAGTCCTCATAAGCAATTGATGTGGTAATAGAGACTCATTCAAATATCTACCTTCCAGATGTATCTATTGTCTAGAGAAAAAAAAATCTGTATCAAGACAGAGCCACTGCCTTATATAATGAAACCAAGATATGTTTGTTGCTAACTTCAGCATTTCTAACTTTACTAACAAGTAGTAGAAAATATACATCATTCAAAAACTATTTTAACAGATTCCTACTCACTCTTCCATGTTGCTGAACAGAATAAAATATTTATGGTCGAGTAAACCAAACTACCACACTTTTACACACGTTTTCCTATATATGCTCACTTATTAAATAATACAAACACACACACAATGAATATGTATTTTTATGAATTTGTCTATTCATATACAGATTTATTACATTACATTTATTACATTACATTACAGATGTATTCAATATACAGATTTATGAGGGGCGCCTGGGTGGCTCAGTCGGTTAAGCGTCCGACTTCAGCTCAGGTCACGATCTCGCGGTCCGTGAGTTCGAGCCCCGCGTCAGGCTCTGGGCTGATGGCTCAGAGCCTGGACCCTGCTTCAGATTCTGTGTCCCTCTCTCTCTGCCCCTCCCCCATTCATGCTCTGTCTCTCTCTGTCTCAAAAATAAATAAACGTTAAAAAAAAAAAATTTAAAAAAATAAAAATAAAAAAAAATATACAGATTTATGAATCTGTATCCCAAATAAATGATTAAATACAAAAGAGAGTACTTAAGATGATAAATTGATACTAAAACCAAAAAGGTTAAAATTATTAAGGTACCTTTTAGCACTAGTTGACAATTTAGCAGCTGTTTTGCTGGATATTTTTCCCTCCTTCTTCTTGGGCTGAACTTGCTCTCTTTCTGGTTCTTGCTGAACACTTTCACGCTGGTCTCCATCAGAACTTCCTCCACTAGTGCTTGGACTGTCATCAACTCTTTGTGCCTCAGTGGACATTTTAGATCCTGGATTAAAAATCAAAGATCATTTATTTAGTTGTGGGAGGACGACAGTAAGTTACCTCTAGAACAGAGAGAAAGAGAGCCTGCAAGTAGAATTAAGTAAAACTAATATAAAATGAACAGGGTGGTCATTTACAAAACAACTTTGGGAGCTGCCAAAACTTTTCTTTCAAAACGTACTGAGAAGAAAAAAGAAAACATACAAAATGTATACACAAAACATTCATAGCAACATTATTCACAGAGCCAAAAAGAGGAAACAACCCAAATGTCCACTAACTGATAAATGGATAAACCGAATGTGATACAGCCACACAACAGTGTATTATTCATCCATACAAAGGAATGAAGTACAATATGTACACACCACAACATGGATGAACTTTGAAAACATCATGCTCATTGAAAGAAGTCAGTCACAAAGGACAATAAACTGTATGATTCCATTTACACAGAATGTCCGGAATAGGCAAATTCACAGACAGAGAAGTTGGTAAATGGTTGTCAGGGAGTAGGAGTGAGGGAAGAATGCAGAAGGACTGCTAATAGGTATAAAGTATGCTTTTGGGTTGATGAAAATGTTCTTAAATTAGATAATGGTGATGCTGTGGGGCGCCTTGGTGGCTGAGTCGGTTAAGCGTCCAACTTCGGCTCAGGTCATGATCTCACAGTTCATGAGTTCAAGCGCCTCATCAGGTTCTGTGCTGACAACTCAGAGCCTGAAGCCTGCTTTGGATTCCTTGTCTCCCTCTCTCTCTGCCCCTCCCCTGCTCACATTCTGTCTCTCTCTCTCTCTCTCTCTCTCAAAAATAAATAAACATTTAAAAAAATGTTTTAAAGATAATAGTGATGTTGTACAACTCTAAATATTCTGAAAAACTACTAAGTTAAAATTCTCCAAGCTAGTCAATTATTTTAAGTAACCTTTCTGATAACAGAAGAACACAAAAGAACACAGAGGCCTGCATGATTCTAAATAAAACCTGAACCATATGATGGTGTCAGCACTGATCGAGCAATATACCAAGCAACTGTGTTTCACAAGAAATGGAGACTGTATTGAGATGGTGAAGGATTCTTTTTTTTCCAGCCTTGGATAAAATATCCCTAAAGACTTTCAAATTCCCTTTGCTCTTAGTTCATGTTCCCCAAGCAGCTCTAATTCTCAACTCAATTTCCTTAATACCTACCTTGATACATAGGTATATAACTGCTATAACCTGGCTAGCAGATACAAAAAAAATTCTAGTAAGTGAAAAGGGATATCCCCTCTGAACTGTCATTCCATAATAATCAATTCCTGAGTTTGGCTTCTATGAAGACATTCCTTACAACCAAACTAGCTTAAAGTGTACTGACAACTCTAACCAAACTGACAAATCAATGTCCAGACTCAAAAGGGCCTTGTGCTCGCCATGTTACCGACACCTAAGAAGTACTTTGTAAAAGAAAGATACCTCAAATAAAGCACTGTTTTTTATTACTGTAATTAGTCTAAATGTATAGCTAGTTGACAGTGATGAAAATTCACCCCCACCGAAGATTTAACTTACAGCTTCCTCTAAATGAAAGTGATTTCATAATACAAGTCTTTAATGGGTTGAAATTTTTATGGTAAGACAAACCAAAAAGCGCTGCAAGAGAATGATCCGGATGCAGAGGGGTGAAGAGTCAACAGAAGATACTGAATGCCTTCAAAGACACATCACACAAACACAACACCACCCCTCTCCACTCCAACAGCTCCCTTCCCCCAGGCCAAACAAAAATACGTCTGTACAAGCAGCTCTGAAAACACACTGACGGAGAAATGTGACTGCTCTTCTACCTGTTCTGTAAATGGAGATCATCAGTCTCCACAGCTGTGACATCTTTTATGAGCACTAAAGTCACTTAATAGAATACTGAAATTTTATACCAGTATGTTTCAAGTCTAGCTGTAACACTCCTAACATATATTTCTTGCTTTTTTTTCATTTTTATTTCACTTTAATTCTTATCCTTGGATTTAACATTGATTTTTTTTCCAGCTTCTTTCAGTTAAAATATATCAGAAGTTCAAAATCTTATAAGTATGTACATAAAAGCGTGTTAGAGCAGATGCGCATGGAAGTGAGAAAGAGAACAATTCTCAGGGAAAGGTCCTTGGATATAACAAAATGCTGTTGGCAATATTTTAAGAAATGTGAAATGAGTGAGAAATCATTTTATACATCTTAAACCAGAAGCAACCCATTGTATGAAAAATATACAGAAGCCTAAATGAAATAAAATTCTTTTTTACTGAACTTGGTCCTTCAGTTTAATAATCTATGCCTAGAGTTTCAGTTCTATCGTACGTTAGTTATAAAGCTACACATTCTTCTCAATGTTCTTATTTATGTACATTTGCACAATAATAATGCTATGAGTATATAATTACTCGAAAGATTACTCAATGACTCAATCTGAGCCAAACTCAACTTTCAAACACCACTCCAGAATATCAGAAGACTAATCTCTCCAGAGAATTATTAAAAAATACTATTATGGAGCTCCTGGCTGGCTCAGTTGGTAGAACATGCAACTCTTCATCTCAGGGTTGTGAGTTCAAGCCCCACACTGGGTGTAGAGATTACTAACTAACTAAATTAAATTAAGAAGAAAAAAAAAACTATTAAAAATATCCAAGTAGGGAGTGAGTGCTAATAGGTATGGAGTTTCTTTTTTGAGGTGCTGAAAATGTTCTAAAATCAGAGAGTTGTGACGGTTGCACATCCTTGTAAATATATCCTAAGACCACTTAGTATACTGTATACTTTGAAACAGTGAGTTTTGCAGTATGTGGAATACATCTCCATAAAGTGGTTATTAATAAAATGGATTTGAGTCTCAGCGTGTTTGGCCACTGGGAGTCTAGAGAACTGACAGATCAAGAATTGAATGGAGAAGTATTTGATTATGTGGATACTAAAAGAAGGCCAACAGAGGATAAGTATTAGAGGAAATCCTTAGCTGAAGAAAAATTCTTGAAGTGTACCGTATAGACAAAAAAGTACACAAATGTTGAGTGTTGGCCAATGAACTGTCATGAACTGAACACACTTGTGTTACCAGTATCCAGACCAAGAAATACAGCATATGCATCACCTCCTGTCACTACCCTAACTTCTAATACCATGTCTTGCCCAACTTTTAATTTTATATATAGAAATCATATGATGATATACTCAATTTGGCTCCTTTCCATAAAAAAGGAAACCCAAATAAAGGTATAATTTCTATAGTTTCACAATAAAGAAAAATATTTCATTTTCACTTTTGACCTAAGACAACTTTATTTCATCTGAATCTTAACCTACAGATAAGAAATTCATCTGAGACCGCTAATAACCACTACAGAAACTTATAGAAACAAAGTTTTCGTTTCTTTTTCAAATATCAAGAGTAAGGCAAATTTCCACTGATTTTGGTTTTGAAATGCCTCAGTACAGAAAAAAGTATTGGAAAAAAATTATTGTACCACTCAGGTGACAACTGATTTTTACGAAGAAAAAGCAGTCTACAAGCATTTTAATTAGGTATAAGTATGAAATTGTTTTGTCTTTCCAAAATACAAATGAATAAAAAGTCATGAATTAAAAGTCTTTAAAGTTATCTTCTAAATCAGCATTTTTAAATTATCTTTAAGATTAATTCCTACTTAGCTAATTTGATCGAATCATAGAAGGAAGATAAACTTAAATTCCAGAGTTAGAAACATAGTGTTCTTCTTCAATGATAGTTTCAAAGCTAATAAGATATCCCAATTTCTATTTTTATTATGGACTCAAAGTAAATCTTGGTTTCTAAACATAAAATAGAAAGGTGGACTTTTCCTCAAACATGCTATATTAAAAGTTTGGATGTTGTTTCTTCTTCAACACACAAAATAATCTTGTATTATAGCTGTGTACTCTATGTCGTAATTACATGCAGTCCTGGAAATCAGCAATATAATAAATGAAACTCACATGTTCCATAAAAATGAAATGATTCGGTTATAAATATAACTGATAACGTAAAAGCAACTATAGTCACTTCATAAATCCAACTACTGTCCAGATAAGCCTTATAACTGTATCTCATGGTATAAAACTGCAAAAGCAAATGTTCATTTGAGCTTTTACAACAGGAAAACGCTTAATCCTGTCTTTTGATATCTTATTTGTCTTCCTACTCAGATTTCTGAACTTACCTAAAATGTAAAATAAAATACAATTTTTGAAGAAAAGGTGCTATGTTCTGGGGGAGATATAATGGGGTATGACATTAAACACTATCGTCAGCATCAGCCCATATGCAAAAACACTAAAGAGCCAGAGCGTCCAAACCGCTGAGACAATTATTTAAATTGCAAGGTCCAGACTGAATTATCACATATACAGAAACATACTTTTTAAAGAATCAGGAATAAAATAAAAAAAAAAAAAAAACTAAGAAGACCTTAAAATCTTTCCAAAGCGCTAGATAATCCGAAGGTAAACCCTAGCACTTTCTTTTGTACTTTTAAATAAAAATATTTCAGTAAACTCTCAAGAATACACAATACAAAACGATGAATCTTGAAAACATGCAAATAGGTCTAACAGCCACCGAGCACAGGATGATGTCTTTCTAAAGCGGCCTTAATTTCCTTAAGGGAAGATGGATTGGACATTTCTGGTTGGTCGTGGGAAAAAAAAAAAAAAAAAAAACCCACAAGAAGCTACGCTTTATCTTCATTAGAAATGGTAAAGGGCAAAAGGATCAAAACATTATGAGAGAAGAGAGGGGGAGAAGTGGGGGAAGGAGGGCAGAGGGAATCCAGTTTCAAACCAGGCCAGTGGGGGCTGCAGAGAAGAGACCAGAGAAAAATGGGCTTCGGCTCCAAACTGTGACAAGCGCTAGGCTTCACAAAAGACCAATACAACACCCGGGCATACACAAACACACCCCACAAGGTCTTCTCCAGGAGGGCCACGGGGTTCGGTGGCGGCGCCAGACCCGGCACTCGCCAGAGAGACACCATGTGCAGCAATTATGCAATTAGGGAAAATAGCAAAAGATCAAGCCGGGCACTTTCCACCGTGACATTTATCCAGTACTTTTGCAAAGACTTAGTTCCAGGATGCGGCTGGGAAAGCAAAGGGGCTGGAAGGGTGGCGAAGGATGGGGAACTGAGAACGGAAGGGGGTAGAAGATGGACAGGCAGGGACGAGGCGGGCGGGGGTGGGGGGGGGGGATAGGAAGGAGGGGGAAGGGTGGAAAGGGCGAGAAACAGGGGCAGGAGGCTCGCGGGAGGGGGCGCCGGGAATGGGGCACGCTAGGGAGCAGAGAAGGAGAACTAGGGCGCAATTGGTGTAAGGAGAGACCTGCGACGTGGAGAGGAGGTTGGGGGGGGGGACGCCCACTAGAGGGGGGACGCCAGCTAGAGGGAGGACGCCGGGGACTGGAGTGGGGGAGCACCGGCGAGGCCCGGGCGAATACCTGAGGGAGGGGCGTCTGCGCAGGTCACGGGCTAGAGCCCAAGCGCCGCGAAAGAGGGCTGCGGAGGCGGGGGGGCGGAGGGGGGGCGCTGGGAGGGCCGAGGACGGGGTGTCCCCGCAGACGGTCTTGTCACCGAAAGCCGGACCCGCGCACCACGCACCCGGCCGCCCGGCCACGCCTGTCCCCGCCGCGCTCGCGCCCGCCCGGACTCACCCTCAGCGCCGCCGCCGCTGCCCGCGGCCGTTCCAGCTCCGGCTCCCGAGGCTGCTGCCCGCGGCTGCTGCTGCGGCCGCCCCTGACTCCTGGAAAGTGAAGCCACCGCCTCCGCGAGACGCTGCCTCCGCCCGGCCGTCCGCGCGCGCGCCCGCGAGTGCGCGTGCCCGTGTGCCCGCCCGGGAGAGACCGCGAGAGCGCGAGCCCCACGTCGGCCGTGCCGCGCCGCGCGCCTCCCGGCACCCCAAGCCCGCTCCGCCCCGCCTCCTCCCGGCGCGTGGCCGCGAGGGGGCGGTGGCGGGCGCGCGCACGGGCTAACTGCCCGGCCGGCCTGGCGAGGGGGCGGGGAGGCGGCACGGAAAAGTAAAGTGACAGCCGAGTCCCGCGAGCGAGCCGTGGCGGGGGTGGGCGAGGGCTGTCCCACGGAAAAGGAAAGGCAGGGACCAGGAGAGGAGAGGGAAACAGAGGCTAACGAGGCGACTTGAGGGGAAGGGACGCGGGGACCTTGACGGGCACGCGCATTAAAGGGCAATGCTGGCTGGGGGGGGGGGGGGGGGGGGGAGGGGAATTGCCCTAAGACGAAGCTGGGTGTGGCGTTTTACCCCCAGCCACTGCGGCCGTGGGCTGCACACTTGCCTCACAGTGTTCGCAAAGTAACTACAGGGACTGACCCTGTTGACATATTAACCAAAACTCAGACGCTTGGTTCCCACATGCACCCAAGATGAGAAAACTTCGCACTAGCCTGGAAAGTTCGCGAAGGCTAACCCAGACTCTCTACCCTACACTGCAACAGTAAAATCCTTCAGCCTTTTGGGTTGTCCCGGCCTAGAATGTACACGGTAGCTAGGAGCTCCAAGCCATTTTAACCCTGGGATATTCGGGAGAGAGGAGAAAGGAGGAGGATATTTGGGAGAGAGGTGAAAGAGCGAGTGGGAGCTGCCTTAATGCCCAGTTAAAGGCAATGGGAACAGTAGCAGTGCTGTGGGTGACCTGAGGGAACGTCGTGTTCCCCTATAATCTTCACCCCAAATAACCATAAAAAAAAAAAAAAAGAACCCACGCCTGTCATGCAAACTCAGCTTCCACAAAATTTCCCCCACCTCCAACCCTAGCTCCTTTTGCCAAATGATTGCTATTGCCGCTCCTAGACCTCTCCTATATAGGACCTGTCGCTATATATGTGACATACTCTGGAGCTGGCACCGTATGTGGGGAAAGTGGCTGCAGATAGCCTCCATAGAGTCCAGCTCAATTCAAACAGCCTAAAGAAATCAGTGCAATAAGACCTGTGAGGACAGGAGCAAGTCAAGATCCATACATGTTTCTCCAACTGAAAATCCTTTCATCAAATGCTTTCTTCAAAAACTATTACTTCATCGCATCCCTGAAAACTGGCAAAAGCAGGTATTGGCTTCCAACCTCCATAAATCACTACTGAGTAAAAAGTGGGTGTGCTCTTGTGTATTTCTTCTATGCAACACTCAACAGTATCAACAGGCCCTGTTGCCCTTAGACTCTAAAATATGTATTGGAAGACTACCAATTAGCATATTCTGAGATTCTTACCAATTATATAGCCATATATACCTCTCACAGGGTGCAATATATTAGCAGAAAGAGATGACATAATGCACAAAATTTGCTTTTTAATATTAGAATATGACCAAAATAGAACATTTGATAGATTGTCTTGAATGTGTGAAAAATTCTACATCGTTAAATATGTGTATTTTAATATTTTCATTTGACTGATTGTGTATTAGTGCATTTTGTGATGGTTTGGTGAAGATAGATGATGGAATCCCCGTTTTCTAGGTCTCTATGCTTTTCTCCAAACAGAGAACTCTTAAATGTACTCAGGTGGACATCCTGTTGGGTTTTGTTTGTTTCTAATGAATATTTTATAACAAAGCACTCTTCTGTTGCAGCAAATAACAATACTGCATTTATCTGTAGTTGTTTTCACTGTTGTATAGTATTTACTGAACGTAGGAAGTTAAGGATATAATACAAATCAGAACTGCCCTTTTCATTAAGTCAGGGAATGCCTGTTGAGTAATAGGCACTGTATAGTTGGTTGGGATATGACATTGAATAAAAGAGAAAAATCCCTGTCCTCACAAAACTTCCCTATTTTTGACCTTTCTCTTTGTTTTAAGAGCTACATCCAATTCATCTGCAAATTCTGTTGACTCTGGGGGCGCCTGGGTGGCGCAGTCGGTTAAGCGTCCGACTTCAGCCAGGTCACGATCACTCGGTCCGTGAGTTCGAGCCCCGCGTCAGGCTCTGGGCTGATGGCTCGGAGCCTGGAGCCTGTTTCCGATTCTGTGTCTCCCTCTCTCTCTGCCCCTCCCCCGTCCATGCTCTGTCTCTCTCTGTCCCAAAAATAAATTAAAAAAAAAAAAAAAAAAGAAAAAAAAAACGTTGAAAAAAATTCTGTTGACTCTGCCTTAAATTTTTGAATACACCCTGAAAAGTATCCACTTCTTCCCACCTCCCTCCCCACAGCTAATACCCTAATCCAAGCTACCATCATCTCTCAACAAGAGACTCCTACCTGACTACCTACTATCCCTCCATTCCCCCCACCCTCCATCCCAACGTACAATAGTCTAAGTTGTCCTTTAAAATCTAGGTCTCTCGTCTTCTCAAAACCTCCAATGGCTTTCCATCCTAGAGCAACAGACAAATTTCTTACAATGACTGCACGGCCCTACATGATCTGCCCACTACCCTCAACTAGGACCCCTCTGACCTCACATTGTACAACTTCACCCTATCCTCATCTCCCTCCAGCCAGAATGGGACACACCAAACATTACTCAGCCTCAACGCTTCTGACTTAACAATCTCCTGTCTCTAGAACCTTTTTCCCTTCACCTCTCCCCACCTCCAGCACTTCCTATAACCCCTACTATGCTTTCTTTTTTGCATGATCATCATAATAAATTCTAAAATAGTATATTTTTACTTATTTGTTTATTTTAGTCTTCTATTTCTCCCCTGCTCTTCCCTCCCTCCCTCCTCCACATATAAGTACCTTGGGAACAAGGATTTTGTTGTCTGAGGTTCATTGCTATACATATATTCAATAAATATTGGTGCAGTGAATGAACTTGACCTCTGTTGACTACACAATAGACATTGTTTTAATTTCTCCAATAATAATAATTAGCGCTTAGTGTGTTCTCAATTTACACCAGGCAAAGTTCAAGTACTTTATATATACTAGCTCACAAACACCCCAGAAGGTTGGTTTCATTCAGTCAACTCCAATGTACAGATGAGAACATTGAAGCTCAGAGAGATTAAGTCACTTGCCCACTGTCACATAGGTAGTGAGTAGCAGAGCTGGGATTTGAAATCAGCAGTTTGGCTCTGGAGTCTGTGAAATTCAGAA
This sequence comes from Panthera leo, assembly GCF_018350215.1. Lineage (NCBI taxonomy): Eukaryota > Metazoa > Chordata > Mammalia > Carnivora > Felidae > Panthera > Panthera leo. Next base: position 139,262,261 of record NC_056687.1, on the reverse strand, counting down.
CACATTAACATGAGTCCAGTGTTACTAACAGATTTCACTTGATTTTTCTCAAGTCCTCTCCCCTAAGACTCAAATTCCGTCTCCAAAACAAATAGCTTACCTGCCTTGTATTTCCTGCTCTGGTCCATCAATCCATCATCATGAACTCACTCCTTTCCTACACTTCTTATTTCTGGACTTCAATATATTGCCTACATTTTACCCCTAGCATTGGCAAACAGGAATATTTTTTGTAGGGCTCATCTTATAACTTTTGTTACTGCCAACTTCATGAGTAGGTAGAGTCACAATTAGTTTTCTAACATGACTGGGGTGTGCTAGAAAAGACCTCTCTGAGGGTAACTGGACTGGATTTCAGCAAAAAATGCGTCCTACTGGTAGAGCCAGACCTTGTTTAGGCTGTTTCCACTCTTATTAGGCACCCAGTGGTCAAGGACTGTGAAATATTTGGATTGTGCTCCCTGAAGGAAATATCATTATTAGCTTAAGTTTACCAAAGATTAGGACCCTGTGAAAATGGGATGAAAGACAATAATCTTTTGCTTGAAAGGGGCTGTAGGGCACTCTGTGGTCACTCTGAATGTCTTGGAAATCCAGAAGAAAAACACAGATGTGGGAAAATCAAAGCCCTGTTAGGCTGAGACCCTAGGACCCCATTACTCAGTACATTATCAATACAGACGCATGTTACAGGTGTTTTAAAAATGTTTGATGCAAGTTACCAGAGGGGAGGTAGGTGAGGGAGTAGGTAAAAAAGATGATGGGTATTAAGAGCACACTCACCATGATGAGCACTGAGTAATGTATAGAATTGTTGAATCACTATATTATACCCCTGAAACTGATATAGTATTGTATGTTAACTATACTGGAATTAAAATTTTAAACTTAATAAAAAAATGTTTGTTGAATGAATAAATAAGTGAATTCCTAACAGGTAATGGAAGAGTGCTGAGGACAAATACCCCTGATTTTGCCACCTGGTGAGGGACTGCCACCTGGGCCGCTATGTGTGGTTACATATGCTGCACACTGCAAAACATCAGTGGACACCATTCCCATAAGTTAAGATGCAGACACAGAAGTCTGGCTCTTCCTCCCACCCCTGGCCCCTGCCTAAGTATGGGAGTCAGTCTCTAAGATGGCCCTAATGACCCTTGCCTCAGGTATTCACATCCTAGCGTAGTCCCCTCCCACATCATGTTAGGGCTGGCTAATAAATGATAAGAAGTGATAGTACCTCACTTCCGAGATTAGTATATAAAAGATAGTAGGACTTCCATCTTGGCGGCTTGCTGGTTCTCTCACTCTCATCATTCACACTGAGGGAAGCTAGCTGACGTATTGGAAGCAACCCTACAGAGAGGCCGATGGACTAGAAGTTGACATCTCCCACTGACACCCACGTGAGCAAACTCTGAAGGAGATCCACCTTAGTCAAGCCTTCAGATGCTGCCAACTTGCTCAACAAGGTTGCAGTGCAACCTCATAAAAGACCCTGAGACAGAAACATCCAGCTAAGGCACTCTTGAACCTTGAGGCAATAATGTTTGTTGTTTTCAGGCACTAACTTTTGAGGGTAACTTCTCAGGCAGCAATAGGTGACTAATACACATGCTCTCTGCTCTCTGATGATGATGTTCCCTCAAGTCCCCTACGTATCAAAGATCCTACTGCCGTGGTAGTTTCTGTGGGGCCAGGAGTCCCACTCGCTGCTGAAATGGGCTGTTGTCTCCAACTTCCCCAGAAATACAGAGGAGCTTGAGTAGGTGCTGAGATATGGCTAAAGGGTCTCGAGTGAGCATAGGCCAGGAATGGAAAAAAGGAAAGGTGGTTCAGAGCAGCCATCTTTAGACACCATAAGATAGGGAGAATCTGCTCTGGAAAAGACTATCATCAGAACAAAAGAAAGAATAATGATATGTAAGAGTCAGAGATTCGTTGAGCAATGAGATTATAGATAAGGTTTTCTTCGTTAAAGTTTTTATACTGTTATTAGTACAATAAGTAAAAAATATTTCAAACTTAGCAAAACCTCTGAAGCAGACAAAGACAGAACAAAGGAAAGCCTTGCTCAGATTTTGCCCATCTTAATGCAGTACAGGGGTCCTCTGGAAGTGGGCTGTCCGGATTTACCATCCTGGCTCTACTTCTCCCACGCTGTGATGATGGACAAGGTACTTATCGTCTCACTAGCTCAGATTCCTTGTCTACTAGTGGGGCTTATTTTAACAGCTGATACTTACATAGGGTAAGAGGGAAGATTAAATGAGTTAATACATATAAGCAACTTAAATAGAGCTTGAAACAAAACAACTGTCACGCAGGTATGAGCTCCGAGTCTTCCTAGTGCTTTGCTAAGTAGCAGGTCACATCACCCTCAAGGCTGATGCTATTATCTCTCTGGACTTTGCCACTTTTTCTTGCAAACAGTCTCGCAGTCTTGCAGTGTGTGTCCCTGCATCCTAGACTGTTTAAAAGTCTACGTCCCCTGGTTTGCTGTGAGGTACTCAAGGGCTCAAGAGACCATACTTAGGATGAAGAGTAGGCACCCCCTTCATGTTGGTCAAATGAATGAATACACCAACTTGTTCAACTGCCATTTCCCCAAATCCCATAATTTGGGGAAGTAGGTGTAATTGTTCCATGTCATTCATTTTAGCAGCCATTTCAAAGAATGCATAAGTTCTTCACTATTTCTGTTCAATTTAAATTCAGAAAGTATATTGATGAATATTTCCCAGAGCTTTATAAACCCTCTGGCCCTCTCTGCATGAAGAAACACTATGAAATCTCTTTATATATGGCCAAAGTGAAAAAGAGAAACTATTTACTCTCTATCTTATTGCCTTTATCTTCCTCTACAGTCATCTTGGTATTTCCTTGTCTACTTGGAAATGTACAGTTTTTAAAGGACACTTTTATCAAGATGTAGTTCACAGGCCATACAATTCACCAACATAAAATGCATAACGATGATTTTTAGCACATTCACATATTCATGGGAGGGCACAATTTTTGTGAACGGAGAAGAATAAAGATTCTTGTGCTCCTTTCACTTGTGTCTATTCTGTTATATTTTTTCTGTTGACCAGGACTTACTATAAGTACCCTATCGATGAACAATTTCCTTGGGTTCTCTGGGATTCCCATTCAAACCAAGGGCAAATGAAAAGGCAGTACCATGAGAGAAGCCAAGTGTCAGGGCCCCCGGTCAGTGATTTATCTTACTGGTATAGATGGTATTCTTGCAGTGTCTTGGAACACTGGCATCCCTCCTGTAATCAGCTGAGTCTTCCAGAAAGCAGACACCAAGATGTAGTTACGAATGGAAGAGACTTAACTATTTATCTATGAAAAAAAAATAGAGGAAAGTAGCAGGAGTAGACAGTGACATCCTTCAGGCTACCATGCAGGTTTGACACCGGTGAAAGGAGGGAGGAAGGAGGAAGGGTTGGGTGGGAAGAGTCTCAGGCTGCAGTGCAGCTCTGATGAAGGCCTGTCCAGCCTAACCAAAGCCCCAGAACAGACACTGCCCGCAAAGCACTTCCACACTGGGCAGAAATGGCCAGATCCTAATGCTTCCATCATGCGTACTCATTTGCTAAGACTGCCTGGGAAGAGCGTGTCCCCGACTCAAAATGTAAGATGGGTCCTGAAGGCACTTATAGCTGGAAGCTGTCAGCTAACTAATCCCCTTGCATCTGATAGGCGAGTTCTTTCCTGAAGAGTGATACAAGTTATTCACCTCCATAGCTGCGCACTCGCCTGGCCTCTTTGTCAGCCGAACTCCACATTCATGAAGATAGTTTGACACTAGATTTCTGTTTGTCCACCTGCCTTGGACTTGTTAACTCGAGTGACTTCCTTTACTCATGCTGTTGCTCACCGTCTCCACTTTGACCCAGGTTATAAGCTTTGGGCTTTCGATCACAGCTGACACACTGCCCCTGGTTGTTCCATTTGCATTTGCTTAATAGTTTATATATGCAATCTCATGCTATGCTCAACTTATACTAGATTGGCCTCAGGAATCAAAACAAATGCCTGAGTCCTTTGGAGATTTACGGATAGAGTGAACTGAGTATTAACTTTCTTACTGATTCCCATCATTCCTCCCTCTGTCTTTGAAAGGTAAGAGAAAGAGCCCCCACTGCAGGAGGTTCTGAAGAATACATAAGAATTCGAAGAGTTGGCTGTCTCTGCCCACCCCCCAACTTTTTCCAAAACTGCATGCCTAGGGACTTATGCACCTCTGAGGAAGGTTCAGATGAAAGAGCTAAATACAGTTATCTCTCTACTCGTTCAGAGGAAGGGGCAAACATATGGTATCTCCCCCATTTACCCTCAGCCTAACTTTGCCAAGAACATGCACAGCAAGTTGCTTCTTAACTCATGAGTTGGAGAATATCGACTGATACACATGGTGTGTGTGTAAATATCTTTACATAGTGTATACATAATTTATTCTGAATTTGACTCTCAAAATGCATAATTAGCATTGAATGAGTAATAAAAATTGTTTTGCAAATACTACCAGAAAGCTGCTGGATATTTGTTCCTGATATATAGGCTAGGTTTTCATCAGTGAAATCTTGTGGAGGATGACCAATTACATTGTTAGCGCTAAATTACACGAGTACTTCTTTCAGTCATGCTATTTAGTAGTATAAACAACATTTTGAAATTTTTTTAAATTCACGTAAAAATTATAATTAAGCCATCCACACCGCGTTGTTCTTTACCCTTCCCTCCTCTGAAGTATTTTTTCATTTGTTATCTTTACTTTCCTAATTTTTTGCTCTCACTCCTCACTCATGGAATCATGTAGGATGGGGGGCAGATACAGAAAGGGAAGAAGACAAGGCCACAGCTTTGTCTAATCTGGGATTCAGAATGTCAGGTATGCCCTTAGGGAGGAGCAGGGATATTTCAATGAGGGGCCAAGGAGTGTCCTGTGAAGAATGGACCTTAAAGAAAAAAGAAGAATGGAGACCTAGAAGAATATGTACTTAAGGACAATGAACACATCACTCTGGATAAAGGTGGTTGTAAGCAAGACATAAAATCTGTTGCTCCCTGATTATTCCAACTCAAGCCCCTGTAGGCTGCTGGTTAAGTCCAAGGGGGGAAATGTCCATGACTTAGAACTAACAGCTATTTGCCCATAAAATATATTTGACATTATAGGGTTCTGGATTGACAGCAATTGTACAGTGTATCACAAAAGGGGGAAGAAGTCAGCTATTGCCATGCGGAGGGAGTTGACAGTTCAGTGGCAGTGGAAGAGGGTGGGAGTCAGCAGCATAGTGGCTTTGGCACAGAGACACAACTCTGGCCCTGGGAGGCATTGGCAGGAAAGAAGGGCCTGTGTTATAAGCACATGTGGGAGCACATCCTATGACTCCCAGAGGTGACAGCACAGGAGGCTCTGAAGCAGTTCAAAGCTCTTAGCAATTGAGTAAAGGATTTTGTAGGATGTTGAATCCAACCACGATCTGATTTAGAATTCTTTCAAAATAATGTTCGTGAAGATCTCCAGTGATTGGACCTCTTAGCTCCCCCAACAGATGATTCCATCTTTGGACAGTTTTGACCTTCTTCACCACTAAATTGCCTCTTGATCCTTTTCTCATTACGCTTTGGGCAACACAATAATGCTCACAGCTCTTCTGCAAGAAAGTTTTTTCATTATTTAAAAATGTCTACCATGCCCTGTGAGTTGTCTCCTCCCCTAAAGTAAGCATCCCTTTTTTCTTCATTTATCTCTCATCTGACACAGCTTTTTGTTCCCTCACCATTTAAATCACTCTCTTCCCAATGCACTTGAATTTGTCCATGTTTCTGTTAAAATGTAGTGCCAGGAACTGAACACAATATTGTAGGAGGAGTCAGCTTAGCTGAAAGCAGAAGGAAACTGTTTGTCACCTGCTGTCTCCATCCCAGGAATCTCTGATTATGAACTCAAATGTAATTTAAATTCCCATACTACATGGGGATATTGCTTTTCAACTAAATATTAGATTAAGGTCAAAAGAATAAAAAAAATTTTTTTCAGGAGACTCACAGTTTAGGAAATAATCCGGGCATATCTATTCAGTACATTCTAAATCTTTATCCCTCAAATTAGCATACACCCACCACGCCTCAGGCCTCTAGAAAATAAGGTTGTTAGCATTAAAGAACAGTCACAAATTTGACCTCTTCCAGAAACTCTTAGTTTTTTTTTTTAGAAATGTGGGGTTTTGGGGGGGCAGTGGGGGAACAAAGGTATTAATGGCAAGTCAGAATTACATACTCTTATCCCAAGAATAGGGGGACTCATCCCCCAAAGAAGAAGTCAGGTAGGCTCTTAATTTGCTTTTGAAATTATATTATGCTTTCATTGTGGTAGTAAAATCTATAAATTGATTTATTTCTTTTTTTAATGTTTATTTATTTATTTTGAGACAGAGAATATGCACATGAGATGGGGAAGGGCAGAGAGAGAGGAAGAGAGGGAATCCCAAGCAGGCTCCATGCTGTCAGTGCAGAGCCGCATGCAGGGTTCGATGTCATGAACTGTGAAATTGTAACCTGAGCTGAAATCAAGAGTCAGATACTTAACCCGCTGAGCCAACCAGGCATCCCTATATTTTCTGAAAGAGCCATGAATCATAATTAATCCACGTATGGTTGACTACACAGTACAACCTCATTACATTTACAGTACTAATGATTTGTTTACTAAACTTTTTTCCTTCCACACCATAAATTCAGCATTCCCAACATTTCCCATGTTTCCATGCTTTTATTTCTAATAGCTGAGTTATACATAAACATGCTATTAGTGAGGCCATGTTTTAAAACACTAAGCTGTTCCAAGCCTCTTTACCTTTGGATACTGTTCCTGGAATCTATTGCTGCATAACAAACCAAAAGTTTGTAGTTTCAATAACAGCAATCATTTATCTTGCTCATGAGTCAGAAATTTGGTCAGGGCTTGGTGGGAATGATTTATCTCCCCGCAACACAATGTCACTTGGAGAGTTTCACTGAAGAATGGAAGACCTGCTTTAAAGATGGCTCATTCACACGGCAGGCGAGTTGGTATTGGTTGTTGGCTAGGAGCTCAACAGGAGTCCTGGGTGGGGAACTCAGGATCCCCATAAGGACGGTCCATGGATTTCTTGGCTTCCTCACAGTCTGGTGGTCGGGTTCCAAAAGTGAGCATCCCAAGAAAACCAGACAAAAACTCCATACTCTTTCCTAATATAGCCTCATAAATCACCTGGTGTCATCTCTCCATATTGGATTCATGGAAGCCATCATAATTCCACCCAGATTCAAGGAGAAGGGAATTAAACTTTATCTCTTGATAGGGGAGTGACAAGTTTCTAGAAGGTTTTATGGAACTAGAGATATTGCTGCAGCCATTTTTGGAAAATATAATCTGCTACAGATACATCTGTATCCCTTTGTCTTGAATCCCCTTTCCCTCATTGTTCTCTAAGAATCACAGTGCATCCTTCAGTGCTCTGTTCACACATTACTCACTTCTGCTGTGTCACCTGTGTGCCTCAGATATTTGTCTAGTATCCCTCTTAATACAATGACTTGCACTTGTTGATATCGAACTCGTCATTAGATTTGAGTTCCTCAAGAGCCAGTACTGCAAACACTCTTGGCTCACCAGTCAGCCATCTCCCAGGTGATAAAGGGTTGATGGTGCTGAAGCAACCCTTCACCGCTATAGATGTCCCTCCCATTCCACAGCTGCTCTTAGAGCCAGCTTAGTAAGGCTCCTGATCTGGGCCACTGATTTACAGCTTTGCTACTCAAAGTGTGGTCCACAGGCCAGCAGCAGAGCATCGCCTGGAAACTTAGAAATGCACATCATCACACCTTACCTCAGACACACCAAATCTACACTTTAACAAGATCCCAGTGATTTGTTTGCATATGAAAGTTCTGAGAAACATGGCTTTAGAGAACACCTCTGGTCTCCTTCTAAATAAGTCAGTGGGGCCAAGGCAATGTGCCTGTCCATCTGGAGCCCATGCCTCTGCTTCTAGACCATGTCTCTGGTAAACAGAACTGGAAGTACCTGCCCAAGTGGCTCTGAGAGAGCTCTTTCCTAGCAACTACTTGGATCTCTGCTGTCGGTCTGTCCTGAAAGGGGACTATGTTTCTATTATGCACAACCCTGGGTTGAAGGGGTGACCACACACGCACACACACACACCACCTGCCCATGAAGCCCCTCATGGTGCCAGGGAGTGAGAAGAGAAGAGGGCAGTCTGTGGCTGGGACTTCCATTCTTACCCTTTGCTATGGGTCCCAACAATAGTTAAGAGGAAGCTAACAGGGATACTCATTTTTACAGCCTGTCTGATGGGATTTTGCTAGGGATTACACTGCATTTATAGATCAATATGAGAAGAGCCACCTCAACAACATTTAGTCTTCCAGTCCAGCAACATGAAATGTCTTTACATTTATTTAGGTCTTCTTTAATTTCTTTCGATAATGTTTCATAGTCTTCAGTGTACAAGTCTTGCATTTCTTCCTTTAAACTTATTCCTAAGTAGTTTATTCTCTTTGTTGTTACTGTGAAGGAATCATTTTCTTAATTTCCATTTCTGGTTTTTCCATTGCTAATGTATAGAAAGATACAATTAATTGGTATATTGATTTTGTAATACTGCTAAAGTCCTTTATTAGTTCTGGTGAATTTTTTGTGGATTCCTTTGGATCATGTCATCTGTGATTAAAGACAGTTTTACTTCTCCTTTTCCAATCTGGATGCCCTTCATTTAAAAAGAGGTGGGTTTTTTTGTTTTTTTTTTATTGTACTAGCTATAGAAACTCCAGTGCAAAGTTGAAGAAAATTGGTGAAAGCAGACATCTTTGCGTTGTTCCTGATCTTAGAAGGAAAGCATTCAATATTTCAAGCATTCAGTATGATATTAGCTGTGGCTTTTTTATAGATGCCCTTTATCAGGTTGAGGAAGTTCTATTCTATCCTTAGTTTGAGAGTTTTTATTATGAATGAATGTTGGATTTTTTTCAAATGCTTTTTTCTGTGTCTATTGAAATGATCATGTGGTTTTTGTGTCTTTTGAGATGATTGTGTGGTTTTTGTCTTTTATTCTGTTAATCGACTACATCTTCTTTTTTTCTTTTTCATTTAATATGCACTTTCAGGAATTTTTAGGGCTTCCTGAAGTTCACAGCCAAAAGTTGTTAACTTTCACTTCCTCCGTTTGTCTTGGAGGCAACTGATTTTCTTCCCTGAAATAAAACAATCTGATTGTCAAGTGTTACTCCCAGCCTCCTACCGGGATGAGTCTAATTTCTCTTCCCTCTCTTGAGTTTTAAGTCGTTTCAAGACTATGTTGAAATATTCTAAAAAGAATTAGACTTCTAAGGAGCAAATGGGGCTAAATTGATATGAAATTTAAACCCATTCAGATAAAACCTACCCTCTCTACCACAGTTTTTGCATCTCACCTGAAAGCCAGAGCAAAATAAATCTCCAGATACTGCTTATCCAGAAAACAGTTATAGAAATAGAATTGAGGACTGGAGGAGAGAGATGACGTATAGATAAGGATTCTGGAAAGAATCTTTTGTGCGAGCACTTTAATTAACAAACCCCAGACCCTTCATCCTGATAACAGCAAACATTTACTGAGTGCTACTCTGTATTTGGACTGTCCAAAGTGCTTTAAATGACCTCATTTAGATATCACAGCAAATCCATGAGCTAAGCATTGTTTCATTTTCCAGCAGAGGAAACTGAGGCACAGACTGATTGGGCATCTTACCTGATGTCACGCCTTTAGTCAGTGGTGGAGCCAGAATGTGAGTCCAGGCTGAGTAACTCCAGTCTGTGTGCCTAATCACTGTGTTATACCAAAAGAAAGTAAGGGCAATATTAGGACTGGGTTCTAGTGACTTACAGTTTATATGGTGTAAAATCCAATGTCTCAGAAACGAAAAAAGACTCTAACCTTTACCCCTATGTCTGATGCCTACCATCAGAATTGGTCCTTTGAGTCCAGTATCAAAAGTATTGTGTGTGTGTAGTAAGACAAATAACATATTCTAAATGGGGAGAAGATTTGAACAGATACTTCAGAGAAAAACTATATGAATGGGAATAAAAAGTGCATGAAAAGATGCTCAGCATCATTAGTCATCAGAGAAATGCAAACTAAAATCGCAATGAGATACACTGCACAACTTTCCAAATGGGAAAAGGGAAAAGGCTGACATGACTAAATGTTCGTGAGGATGTACAAAAACTGGAACCTTCATGTATTGCTGGTGGCCATGTAGAACAATATATCCACTTCATTTTTATTTTATTTTATTTTATTTCATTTCATTTTATGTTATTTCCAGTGCAGTTAACATACAGTATTATATTAGTTTCAGGTGTGCAATATAGTGATTCAATCATTTATTTGACCACTTTAGACGGCAGTTTTTTATAAAGCCAAATATGAACTTACCATATCTCATAGTTATTCTGCTCCAAGTATTTACTCAGTAGAAATGACAATATATGTCCAAGAAAGAATTGCACAGAATGGTGATAACTTTGCTCATGGTAGTTCCAAAGTGGAAATAGTCCAAATGACCATCCAGGGGAAAATGAATAAACTGGTATACCCAGGAGCACCTGGGTGGCATAGTTGGTTAAATGTCCGACTCTGGATTTCAGCTCAGGTCATCACCTCGCTGTTCATGAGTTTGAGCCCCGCGTTGGGCTCTGTGCTGATGGCGCAGAGTCTGCTTGGGAGTCTGTCTCCCCTCTTGCCCGTCCCCTGAATGTGTGTGCCCCACCCCCCAATAAATAAATAAACTTAAAAAAAATTTTTAAAACCTCCTATATCCTTACATACAACAACACGAATGAACCTCAAAAGCATTATGTTGAGATAAAAAAAAAAAACCAGACACAAAAAGTACCCATAGCATGATTTCGTCTATATGAATTCTAGAGCGGGCAAAATTCATTTGTAGTGATGAAAAGCAGATCAGTGGTTGCCTAGGGCTGGGAGGTCAGGTGTGGGGTGAGATTAACTGCAAAGGGGCAGGAGGAAGCCTTTTGGGGTGATGAGAAACATTAGATAGTTTGAGTGTGGAGATGTCTGCACAGGTGTATATCTGTTAAAACCGTTTGCACTGTATACTTAAGATAGCTGAATTTTATTCTATGTAATTATACTTGAAAAAAAGTTGATTTAAAAAGAAAAACTATATGCATGATGAAAAATACCACAATAGAAAATTTTCTTGGTGATTAATTTATTGTTTATTTTATTCACCTAGAGGGTAGAACAGTTTTTATGGGAAGAAGGGAAAAACAAAGGATATGGTTCCTGAGATGCACTGTTCCAGAAGGAAGTTTTGGTGACCTGCTAATTTGGTGACATCCTTCAGGTGACTGGATGGCTGAAGGGAGGGGGACCTGAGGGTGGGGGTGGGGGATGGTGAGAATGGAGGGAGACTAGAACGACTGCCCGCTGTACTATTGCCGATGCTATCTGGTACAAAGCTATTCACTCTATTGTTACATTTCTACCATAATTATTTTGTCTTTAGTTTTTCAATTTGTTGAACTTCACTCTCTTAAAAGAAGTGACAAAGAATATCAGGAGAAAATAGAAAGGTGGAGTGGGATAGGATGAGGGACTGGAATCATTCAGACAATGACTGCTTAATTATGTTGTAAATAATTTACTACTGAGAAAGAAGAATGACAAAGCCCTTAAAGAAGTAAGAAGGAGGAGCCTGGGGTGTTTCAGAGGCCAGGGAAGTGGGTGTACTACCTTGATTTAATCTTGCATTTTTCTTTTTTACGGTGTCAAATAGCTCTTGGAAGGGCTGTATGTTAGTTTATTTAATTTAGCATTTAAATCCCATATAACAAGCTGTAGCAGTGACTTTCAAACTTAAACGTGCACAAGGCTTTTGTGGGGAAATGCAGAACTGAGACTGCTTCAGCTCCTTTGGCATCTGCATTGTATCCTATATGGTTTGGGTACACTGTCTTCATGGACTGCACTTTGAGAAATACTGACCTGGAAGATTATAGGTGAGAATGAGAAAGTATAATTTCATGATCATATTTACTCCAGAGAAAGGAAAGACAGAAGCAATCAAAAGAAATCTTATGTTAAGAAAAGCATCAGTATTTATTTCAGTGAGAGGTGTGTGTGTGTGTGTGTGTGTGTGTGTGTGCATACACACGCATGCACGCTAAGAGAGAGCCAAGTAAGATATTAGGTAGGAGGTTTAGAGCCTTCTGATGTAGGGAACATATGCCTTGCTACTTATCAACCTGACCCAGACCTGGTTTTAAGGACTCTACTCTTTACTAGCCTATACCTCAAATCCTTTTTTCCCAAAGCCCATCAAATCGGTAGCAAATGTGAAACATTTGCTGGCCTGTCCACCTAATCCATCATAGTACAATACAAAAAGATGTGAAGAGACTGAGGTGGATAAAGGAAATCAATACCCGTTTCCTGTTCCTTACCTTGAGATCCTTTGTCTGGTTTCAGTATGTCTTCAACAGAATAAGAAACATAGCTCTGATTCCCAATCAAAATCAGATAAAATGCAGGCGATAAGACATTGTGTCTCTCTTTTCTGCAGATAAGAAATTTGAGTTATAACAGAGCCGAATTGTCTAAGCCCACTGCGGTTTTTTAGCGATTAGAAGTTTTTGTGTGTCTCATAGCAATTTATGCACTTAACCATAAAGTATTTAGAAATAAGGCAAATATTCCAACCTAGAATGTTGAGCAAATTGAATGAAAAATTTAATTCTCCACAAATTGCAAGTAATTCCATATACCTTCCAATTTAGATTGTAATCTTTCTTTTAAAATCTCTGAACACTACTAAATTGTATGTACTGGACCAAATATAAATATAGTTATTCTTTCCACACTTCATCTATTGAGCAGTGTAAGGAAAAAGCTAGTTCAGTAGTGATTTCTAGCTTGGTGGCCCCATAGGACAGTCTGCAAATTTTTTATAAATTGCCTTTAATTTTTTTGTAAGTTATGTGTTTAACAAATATATACAGATCTCTCACTTAGACACTTAGAAAATTACGTGCTTATGACATACATACTACATTGTTTTCCAATTACAATAAGGATTAAGTAAGATAATCAGCAGAGTATTTCATTTTCAATATGATATCTGTTGCTGCTTGGTATCACACCTAAGGCATTTCTTCAAAATGGTCATGTAGTGGAAGAGAATAAACCTTTTTCCTTAGTCTTTGCATAGAAATGTGTTTACTGTTATACTTGTAGACAGAATCAATAAAGTTATAGGAGACTTTAAGAAAAAGGTGGGGGGAAAAGCCTATTTACAGCAGGTCTGATAAAGCTTGTGTGCTTAACTAATACCCCCTTTTTCCCACCTGCACGTGGACACTAACACTTAAGAGTGGCTAACGTGGGCTTCCTTTCATTTTGTTTATCATTATAAAGCAAGGATTGTGCCCTCAGATTGTCCCCCATAAAAGAGGGAGTTGCCTAATATCCAAGCCCTTACAATGTTTCTTCTATTGTGGGGCTCTCTTGATTTTTAAATTTTGAACAAGTACTATTTGGGAATGAAGTATTAGCCTGAAATGACCCTCCTTGACATGAGTTTTAAATGTTGATAGAAGTCATGTGGTGAAAAATTAAAAAAAATTTTTTTAAATATTTATTTGTTTTGAGAGACAGTGAGAGACAGAGTGTGAGTAGGGGAGGGGCAGTGAGGGAGGGAGACTGAATCCAAAGCAGACTCCAGGCTCTGAGCTGTCAGCACAGAGCCAGACCCTGGGCTGAAACCCACAAGCTGTGAGATCATGACCTGAGCAGAAGTTGGAGGGTCAACCACCTGAGCCACCCAGGCACCCCTAGGTTACAAATTTTAAAAGGAGGCAAAGAAACTTAACACAGCCATAGTTATTATTACAGGGAATATGATCTTATAAATACTTGTATTGGATACCAATGCAGAAAGCTCTTTAAAATAACTTTTAAAGCAATTCAGAAAGTTATTGCATTTAGCTTACAGGCGTCACTAGAAAGAAACTTTTGTGATATTACCCAAATAAGTATATGTGATTTAGGATAAGTTATTTAATAGCATCACACATGGATTTTAAAGTGCTCTATTTCAAAAAAAGTACTTGCATGTAAAGATGATGTATTGTGAGAAACAGTTGGATGGTTCCAAGATTAGTTCTAGTCATGACAATGATGCTATATTTTGTTAATTTCTATTAGGATTGCCCTGATCTAAAAAATTATTGCTTGTTCTTGGGAGAAATGTAAATGTGTGTTCTTTTGTAAACATTTGTTTATAGGAGAATGTGTTATGCTAAAACAGAAGTGATTAGCAAATTTGATTATCGCCTCTTCTACTTTGGAGCATAGGCAGTGACAAAGAAGTAGAACACTTGGGCTCAGCTGCTGCCTGAGTAATACCACATGTGGGGTAAAAAGGACCAATGAGCCCAGACTTTGGGCTGAGAGTTCTCCATCCGTAGCCTCTCCAATCTCTTTGCCATGTTAATGCACACGGGCTACCTGTATGCTTTCATTCCCAGCAAAGCCAGCACTTGTGACGTTGAAGGGTTGGTCCAAGTGTCTGGAATCCAATTTGCCTACACTTGGGCGTATCTATTTATTTAAGTTCTCCTAGACACAGACCTTCATCAATGGTTAATGGACGCAGGGATATAATAAGCTAGCTACCTTGCCTCATGATGCGGATAACTCTGAGGAAATAGCTATACTGTTGCCAAAGCTCCCCTGTAGAATGGAGCCAGTGACCAGGAGTAGAATTTTGCTTGATAACCTTGCTGGCCTCCTCTCTTTACACATTTCCTAATAAATCACTTTAATACAAATCCTAATCTCAGGGTCTGTTTCTAGGAAAATCCATCAGCCTGCACACCTGAATTAAACGGATACTATCCCTGCAGCAGGAAATGAGGTGGGCTTCCTTCTTTATAGTGGATGCTGTCCAGATCTATCTTTCAGGACACAGGCACTCATTTTCCCAGCTGCTGGGAACACTGGCAGTTCACATCCTTCTCTGTGAATTGCCATTAGGCAAAGGATGGCCCTCATGGCATGGCTGTTCACTATGGGAGTTCAAGGCCAGGCACCCTTGTGTCCATTTGGGACAACTTCCAAGTGCTGTCCCAATTCCAGAGCTTCCAGGGCATCAGGAAAAACTGTTGCTCTTTGTCGTAACCCAATTTCTTCTTCCACCCAGCCCTGCTTGTTTCAGTTCCCATAGGTATTCTGAAGGGCATTCTTCCATAAAACTCTTGCTAGTAAATCTCTATCTCAGAATCTATCTCCTGGGGAAACTGACCCAAGATATTCTTTAACCTAGAGAGGGAAGGGTAGGTGACCTGAACTCTGACATTTAGAGATATCTGAAAACAAAGACCCAGGGAAGTGGCTTGCCCAAGTCCACATAGTTTCTAAGGATTGACAGAATATCTGACTCAAACCACCCAGGTAAGAATCTGGATACCTTTCCATTTGCACTAAAACACCCAAAGTGTAGGGCTATATTTTATTGTTGAAGGTCAACAGCTGCTTGTTTTTATTTTCATTATTTATTTTAATAGGACATGAAAACACTTTATTTACTTGTTTTTATTTTCTTCTCATGAAAACAAATACTAAGTACCTATTCTTCAGGATGATGGCCCACATTAACCTTTTCTTTACCAAGTACCCTTTCTTTGTACTCTCACCAAGATTCAAATAAGAGTTTTCTGGCAGCCAATACTCAGAAAAACATTAAGCAAGAGCAAGACTGTGTGCTCTTAGGATAAGTTTCTTTATGTTGGAAGAAAGTTTCCATCCTGTACTAATGATAACATTTTCCTTTGGAGCAGATGCCCAAGAGAATAGCAGCTTAATGGGAGAACTTTCATTAACTGCCCAGACAAGTTTCTGTCAACTACAATGAATAACAAAACATGTATATGGATCTGAACACTGTGCACACACGCACACAAAAACGCACACGTACTGGACCGTCTTACATTGGGCTCTGTCAACCTGTGAGCAAACAGGACTACATAAAAATGTTCATTAAATTATCTACTGTGCCTAGCTGTGCTGTGGCTGCAGAAAATGAATAGGATTATGCCTGGTGTTTTGCCAGATATGACCTAGTATTAATGAAAAGAAAGACATAATCTCATCTGCTGTGAAGCTTTAAAAGAAAATAAATTCTGAAGAAAATATTCTTGATAACATTGAAAATTAAGCTGGCAACATTTTATTGAATTTATTCAATGCATTTCATTAGTATTGTCAAGATGGGAAAGTAAGGAGTAAAAGGGAAAAATGAAATGTGGGAATATAGATTGACTGGCAAGAGTGAGAGAGTGAGACTGATAAATGGGACATGTCTGTTATTGATTGGTATCCCCAATTTAACTGGTTTTCTGACCTACTGTGGATATTCTTCTCTCTTGAGTTTATGTACAAAGAGATAATAATAGTGTTCCACAGCTATCCAGTAGAACTTTTCTGTATCTTCCATGTCCAATATGATAGTCGCTAGCCACATGGGGCTTATCAGGTACTTGGAATGTGTATTAGTGCACGGGTGCTTGGGTGGCTCAGTTGGTTGAGCATTTGACTCTTGCTTTGGGCTCAGGTCATGGTCCCAGGGTCGTGAGATAGAGTCCCATGTGAGGCTCCAGATTGAGGGTGGAGCCTGCTTAAGATTCTCTTTCTCTCTCCCTCTGCCCCCTCCCCCGCTTGCACTCTTTCTGTATCTTTCTGTAAAACAAAATAATAAATAAATAAAAAGAAATGTGTACTAGTGCAACAGTAGAACTGAATGTTAATTTTATTTTTAAGGTTTATTTATTGATTTATTTTGAGAGAGAGAGAGAGAGAGCTTGCAAGCAAGCAAGGGAGGGGCAGATATAGAGGGAGAGAGAAAATCCCAAGCAGGATCCATGCTGTCAGCACAGAGCCCTTCATGGGGCTTGATCTCAGGAACCACGAGATCATGACCTGAGCAGAAATCTAGACTTGGACACTTAACCAACTGAGCCACCTAGATGGCCCCCTGAGTGTTAATTGTAGTTAATTAAAATTTAAATGTAAGTAGCTACGTGTGGCAGTGGCTACTGCATTGGACAGTGCAGCCTACAATTATATAATGCAGTGAAAATTTTATTTCTTAACATTTATCATCAGGATTCCTTTTAGGTATAAAAATGGTTTTCTTTGCAATGACCTGTGCTAAGCCCGTTTGGGATATGTATTCCACTTTATATGTATTAGCTTATTTAATTCCCAGCAAAGACAGTAACTAGTATTATCCCCATTGCAGAGGCAAGGAGTCTGAGGTTCAGAGAGATTAAGTAACCTGCCAAGAGTCACATAATAAGTAGATAATAATAATAATTAGTCACATAATAAGTAGAGATCCAAAGACATGGCTGTCAGCAGGTGGGCAGATGCTGTAGTCTCACGGGAGAAGGATGAGCTGCTTGGCATGAATTAAGGGAAGGTCTGAAAAGAGGGTGAGAAGAGTGAGAAAGATGGAGAGATTCTGGGACTCTATGGGATGAAAAGCTCATGAGGCTGCAGGGAACAAACTAGAACTGTGTTATAAATACAGTAGCCACTAGCCACATATGGCTATTTAAATACAAATATATTAAAATTAAATAAATCCCAAATTCAGTTTCTCAGTCATACTGGCCACATTTCAAGTGCTCCAAAGCCACATGTGGCTAATAATGACTGTATAAATGGTGCAGAAGTAGGGCATTTCCATCATCATAGAAAGTTCTATTGGACAGGGCTGAGTCACATAGTTCAGGATGACTGTATCTATTGACCAGCAAGGTGGTTTTCACTGATATAAGGTGTGTCTTTCATCTTTCCCCCAAACAAACAGCAAAGCTCACGAGTTTCATAAATGCTCTGTAGAAGTAAATGTAAATTGAAGAAAGGGCTGCATTTCTTGCTTAGGGCAGTAGGACGTGATGTATGGGATATGTTTCAAAAGCGAGTCTGGAGTCCAAAGTGGTCACATAAAGTTGTAAAAAGTATTCTTGGGGCAGGAACGGGGTCTTGAACTCCCATAAACTATGGAATTAGGGGAGTGACATGGTGGTTTGAACTAATTTTCACTAAGATTTGTGGATTCTGTGACTCTAGTCCCTCTAGCTCACAATATTCATAGGACCATTCTTACAGTGAGAAAAAGGGAATTACATTCTACTCTGTTCTTGATCTCATAGTCTTTAAAATATTTGTCAAGTTTTCTTGAAAGCCACAATTTGTGGTAAGTTTGTATTTATCCATCCTGTTACTGATTTTAAGCCACCACACAGGTGGCATTCCCGGCTTTAATTAATAGTGGTTACCAGTCTAAGTGCAAAACAGTGTTTTAAGCATTTTATATGTATTAAACTCATTTGTTTTTATTTAAAAACTTTTTAAGTTTATTTACTTATTTTGAGAGAGACGGAGAGGGTGAGTGGGGGAGGGGGAGAGAGAGGGAGAGAGAGAGAGATAATCCCATTCAGGCTCCACACTGTCAGCACAGAGCCTGATGCAGGGCTCGAACCGTGAGATCCTGACCTGAGCTGAAATCAAGAGTCAGATGCTTAACTGACTGAGCCACCCAGGTGTCCCTGTATCAAACTCATTTCATCCTCAGAGAAACTGAGTGAGAGAGTTGCTGTTCTCCCCATTGTAGAGGCAATGAATCCAAAGCACAAGAGATTAGGTAACTTGCCATGGGTCCCACAGTGAGAGAGGCAGGCTTTGAATGAATTTTTCTCCAGACGCCAATAAATGTTTCTTACGTTTCAATAGGCAGGTAATCGAGTGTCTTAGGGTTTATTGGCTTGGCTCTTGAACTCCACCTTGTGTGTTGCCTTCATGGAGACTTATTGCAAGAAGAGTCAGCTCTGCGGGTGAATTTAAGACATTAATTTATGTGCCTGTCATCTCTGGGAGGGTGGAATTAGAGAGCTGAAGAACACAAGGGAATCCTGAACACTTTGGAACTCTGAAGGTGCCAATCTCTACCCTTTGGGTGGAAAATAAAAGTGTCCCTGACCAACTGTGCAGCAGTCTGAATGTTCACTGAACACCTGGTTGGCATCATTTCACTAGCCAGTTAGAGGAGGACAAGGAGTAAGGATATAAGCAATCTATAATTAATGACATATTATAGCCCTGTACAATGGTAGTGCTAGGATGGACTTTAGGGGTCATCTGGTCCAGACATTCTCAATGGCTGAGCTGTAGACATTTAGAATCATTCCAAAAGACTTTTAAGTATGCAGAAGCCAGGTCCTACCCCTGGAGAATCTGGTTCCATAGATCAGTGGTAGGATCTGGACATCTGTACTTTAAGGAGATGCTCATGAAGAAGAAATTCATTGGTCACATTTGGAGAATGTTAGAGAAACAATTCATTATTTTAAAATCTGCCAAATAGGGGCGCCTGGGTGGCGCAGTCGGTTAAGCGTCCGACTTCAGCCAGGTCACGATCTCGCGGTCCGTGAGTTCGAGCCCCGCGTCAGGCTCTGGGCTGATGGCTCGGAGCCTGGAGCCTGTTTCCGATTCTGTGTGTCCCTCTCTTTCTGCTCCTCCCCCGTTCATGCTCTGTCTCTCTCTGTCCCAAAAATAAATAAAAAACGTTGAAAAAAAAAATTAAAAAAAAAAAAAAAAATCTGCCAAATAAAAGGGGAAAATCACGCACTCCTCCTGCTTTTCATTTACCAATGCTAACAGAAAATTAATAGCTATTTAAGGAAATTTTCCCTTTACAGAAGACTGCAGCTAGTAAGTAAAGAAAGGATGTTAAAATAACATCATTTTGGAGTGCCTGGGTGGGTCAGTTCATTAAGGGTCTGACTTTCGCTCAGGTCATGATCTCATGGTTCATGGGTTCGAGCCCTTCATCAGGCTCTGTGCTGATAGCTCAGGGGCCTGGAGCCTACTTCAGGTTCTGTGTCTCCCTCTCTCTCTCCCCCTCCCCGGCTCATGCTGTGTCTCCCTCTGTCTCTCTCTCAAAAAAAAAAATGTTAAAAAACATTTTTAAATATCATCATTCTGTAACTCCTAATGAATCAATGGATCTAGGCAATCAGTAGGCATCAGTAGCTGTAAATAACACAAAAAGGGACTGCAGATGAGGGCACACAACATCACATGTAAAGTGTTCTCACCAACAACTTAAGTTGGAATCTAATCAAGTTTCCATATCTCACTTTCAATTTACAGGAAATATAGGGGACAAAGGAACGTGCTAAGTGACACCACTAGGATTCAATAATCAAAATGCAGGCTGGTCAAATAATCCAGTTTCTTCGTCAAATATATTAAAAGGGGGAAAAAAGATAGAGGGGAAACCCAAGGAGACCGAAGAGAAAAATCAATCAATTGAAACTGGATCTTGTTAGGCTCTTAATTTGATCCCATATTTAAAAGTACATATTGTTAATTTAGTTAGGTGTGATAATTATATTACAGATATGTTTTTAGAGTTACTGTAATATTTATGGATGAAATGAATGTGAATATTTATGAATAAAATTTAAAAAAAGATTTACTTTAAAATATTTCAGAGACGGGAGGTAGGTAAAGAGTTATATGGAACAAGATTAGTCCTAAGCTGACAACTGTTGAAGCTAGGTGATGAACACTGAGAAGTCACTCTACTCTTCTTGCAAGTTGTATATGATTGAAATTGCCAAAGAAGTGGAAAATAACAATTGTGTCCAAAAATGCAAAGGCTGTGGCGTATCTCAGGGATCAGCAAACTACAGCTTTCAGGTTAAATTCAGTCTGCTGTCTGTTTTTTGTTAATAAAATTTTATTAGAACACAACAAACCACACCTATTTATTTGCATCTTGTCTACAGCTGCTTTCAGGCTACAATGGCAGAGCTGAGTAGTTGTTGCAGAAACTGTGTGGCCCATAAAGCCTAAAATATTTGCCATCTGTCCCTTTACAGAAAATGTTTGCCAACTCCTAACTTAGAAGTTGTAAACTGTAGCAAGAATTAAGTACTAATTTTTTGTTTGGTTATTATTGTACATACTATTTTTTATGTGCGTTTTTCTTATTTTTTTCAGCTTTTTGAATAATGTTAAACAATATCATCATTTTGTAACTCCTAAGGAGTCAATGTTTGTAGGCAATGTTATCAATAGCAATAGAACTTGGTCATCAATGAATAATGCATAAGAATATCGATGTAATGTGAAAGACTATGAATGATAAATGGCTTAAGCTACTGTCCTAAAAAAATATATCATAGGTGATTCCAATAACTAGACCAAGTTGAGAACATTAACCTCCTTCCTCTTCATTATTTATGTGAGAAAACAGTTAGGTCATGGAACAGATACCAAAAGAAGGCACCCCCTCAGAGACCCAGACATGTTTCATCATGTAGGTTCTTTCTGTCCTCTCACAGTGTATTAGAGTGTTTTAAAACAAAACAAAACAAATCAAAACAGTGTATGAATACTAGCGAGATGTGCTTTGCATCAGTTTTTTTCTATCTCAGTTCTAGTAGTTCCTACAGACCATATTGGTCAGTACAATATTGTGTCCTGCAGCATCATTACCTGCCAAGTGGAGAGAGAAAGAAAGGTAGTTAATGTAATCACTGTCCTTACAGTAATGGTCCATATATTATCTGTCTAATCTTCTAAAGAATTGGGTGGTGCAGAGGGTGGAGTTTTGTAATATTCCAAACACTAGCTTTTCTGAAGGACAATTACGTTGCTGACTGAGGTAGTGGTTTGAAATTGAGAAGTGGGAGGGGAATGGTTGGAAAAAACACTTCAAGGAATCTAGGGTTCTCACAAGCCTAAGGGAGGTAAGGCTGGAGGAGCAGAAAGGCTTGAGGCTGAAAGACGTAGTTTGAGCCCTGGCTTTTCCCTTATGACAAGGTGACTTCGGAAAAGCCACCTAACCTTTGTGAATTTCAGTTGCCTCTGATGTAGCAGGCTAAACTTCACAAGGTCGTTGTGAAGATTGAGTGGAGTAATGTATCTGAAAGAATTTTGCAAACTCTATGACGCTAGGTAAATATAAAGGGTCATTACTTAGGCTCATTCATTCCGTCAATGAACTAGAGCCATCTTTGATAGTTGCCAAGTTCAGCAACGTTAAAAGAAGCACTTGGCTTTCTTGCAGATGGATGATTAACGCTGAATCTAAGCTGTTGCACTTTCTTCATCCGTAGCTAGACAATCCATATTGTCTTTTTAGACCAAATAGCTTATTTTCCCTTTATTCTCTTATCCCTAGGAGGGGAGCCAGATGTGTCATGGAGAAGAAACACAGAATGAAAGGAGAAGCAGGAATTCAGGCTGCCATATACTTTTTAAAGCAAGCAACATTCCTCTCTAATTTGGCAGAGAGAAGGTAAAAGAAATACAAAGTCATGTGTAATAGAAAATAGAACTGAGAAGGGAGGAGTGAGGAATGCAGAGAAGGTAGACATGCTTTCAGATACACTTGGTTTGGGGTCACCCATAGCATGGCATTCCAAAGCCAAACACGGTTTCTTGGTCTTGTGCATAGCTCTGGCATCCTCCCAGCCTATTTACTCCTCTTGGTTCTAAACAGTACCTGACAAAGTGCTATGCACATAGCAAGAACTCAATAAATATTTGTGGAATGAATAGTCCTTCCATTAAGGTTGAAAATTGAGAGTTGGCTACACATATTTCTTTCTTTCTTTCTGTAAAAGGACTTTGATTGCTCAGAGGAGGGCTGAGCCATTAAAAGAACATTGAGAATTTAGTCCAGGTTTGAGGTGATTAATTATCACCCTGTTTTCTCTGGCTTGGCTAGATACCATAACTACTTTGAAATGTTCTGTACAGCTAGCATGTGGCTAGAAGCCACTGACAGTCTAGGAAACTACTATTGTCTAAACATTTTGTGGAGATGTATTTTTGATCCTCTGTTAGCTGAATTCTTGCTCTTGTATTCAGTCTAATTGCTACTCAAAGCAGAATATTTTTAACTGGTGCATCCTTTCTACCTTGCCCACTTCTAAATACATGAGTAAAAGTGTTTGCTGCTTAAAACAGAGTAAGAGCTTCCTCCAGAAGGTCATGTTGCACTAAGAGTCTCTGATGCCTTAGATATTGAATAATACTATAGATATTAAATAATATTGTAGCTATTGAATAAATGTGTATATTTTTATACAATATACTGACCAAGTCATAAGGATATAATGTACAACATGGTGACCATAGTTAATAATACTGTATTTGAAAGTTGCTGAGAAAGTAGATCTTAAAATTTCTCATCACAAGAAAAAAAATCTTATAACTATGGTGATGGATGTTAACTAGACTTATTGTGGTGATCATTTCCCATAAATATGAATATTGAATCATTATTTTGTATACCTGAAACTATCATAATGTTATATGCCAGTTATACTTCAATAAAAAATGATTTGACAGGGTTGTAAATTGAGTATGCAAAAAAAAAAAAAAAATACTGAGCAGGATAGTATTAGTTTCTGAAGTTTAACGCAGGTGACCCAGACAGTAATGGCTCTTTTTGAGAAATTTATTGCTTAGGTCTTGCCTTAAGTCAGGTTGGTTAGAATCAGTGCCTGGGATGGGGATTCTTGTTTGAATGATTTACTGGGGAAGCGTTCCCAGAACAGCAGTGCAGAAGCAGGAGAGAGTAAGGAAAGGAGCTAAGCAATGATGTGGTCTTAGCTGGAGACTGGCTTCAGCCTAATCCCTGTGGGGCCCTGACACCACGCACTACATGGCTCCTTTTATTTTTATTTTTTTAATGTTTTTATTTATTTTTGAGACAGAGAGAGACAGAGCATGAGCAGGGGAGGGGCAGAGAGAGAGGGAGACACAGAATCCGAAGCAGGCTCCAGGCTCCGAGCTGTCAGCACAGAGCCCGACGCAGGGCCCCAACCCACGGACTGCAAGATCATGACCTGAGCCGAAGTTGGACACTCAACCGACTGAGCCACCCAGGTGCCCCTATGCTGCGTGGAATTTCTTACTTGAATACAGTTGGTAACAATTATTTCAGTACATGTGTGTGTGGAGGGATGTTGGAGAGAATGGGATAGGGTTGTAAGTATAATGACATAGAATTGGTAGATTTTTCTATGGCTAAATAGAGAATATGTATTGTATATATAATATAATATAATATAATATAATATAATATAATATAATATAATATATATACATATATAGCTAAATTTATATATATCTATAAATAGAAAATATATATATTATATATATATATATACACATATATATATATATACACAGATAGTAAATGTATAGCTAAATAGAGAATGTATATATTCTATGGGGATATATATTTCCCATAGAGTGTCATTTCATACCCATTTCACTGCTAGCACTAAAATGGAAATAGCATTTGTTACCTAAATTGGGTTATGGGAGAAGTAGACTAAATTCATACAACATTTTACAATTTTAATGTGATGAAATTTGTCAAAATTACTCATTATCTCTTCCCTTCTTACCTTTTTCTAATTTGTAAAAATAAGTCAATAATTTATGCTATCTCTAAAAGTGTTTATTTTTTTAAAAAAAACTTTTTATTCTTTCACTGATTATTTTTTATTTGACAATTTTTTATTTGACAAGAGCCAAAGTTGGACGCTTAACCGACTGAGCCACCCAGGCGCCCCCCCACAATTCTTTTTTTGACATATGTGCACAAAAAGCTACGAGAAAGCTATATGAAACAAGCAAAGATCATTAAATATGTATACTACAATCCAAAATACTATATATCCATGGGAAAAGACAGGCATATGGGAAAAGACAGGCATATACCTGGACCCTGATATGTTTCCATATGAGAACTATAAAAAAAAACCTGAAGGATGGGGAGGAACGGAGTTGGGAGACTCCAGAAGGCAAGCTGGGATGTATAAAATGTTTCCAAGTGTCCCAGCGTAAAGGTAGCTTAGAAAATGTCAGAAAGATGGCAGATTTTATTAAGAGTAAGCAGAATGATGAGAGAGAACCTCAGGGAATTAGTCAAGTGCCAGGATCAAATGGGAGAGTCAAGAAAGCTGGAAGCCAAGAGCCTCAGGGAGACTCCAGAGGTAGGAAAGTGTTGAGAAACCTTGAAGGGAATGGAATTTAAGCCACGTTTGGGAGAAAGCCCCTGCAGACACTGCACAATGGCCTGTAATTTACAACCTAACCAGAATCCTCATTGCTTGCTTGAAAAATAACAACCCTTTCCCAGAATGGGAGCCTTGACTCAGCTCGTGCCCTGGGCCCTCACCAAGAGCAGTCCTTCAAGACGGCTGCTTCTGCAGGTCACAAATGCCATCTCAGAGGTAATCTTTGCTCTCTGGTCTCTACTGCATGGAGAGACCCTTTGAAAGGTTGACTCACGTTGAGTCACGGTCTATCCCTCTCCAGCTCCTCACTGCTACTGCCAAGGAAAAGTAATCGGAATTTTGTGTTCTGAGGTTAAAAAGGAAGAAAACTGTCATGCAGCCTGGGCTCCCTGAGGACTCCAGGGGCTTCTGAAGACCTAAAAACAGGTGGCAGGACCTTGAAGGGGCAGAGTGAAGAGAAGGCAGCCACAGCACAGCTGGGCCTCCTGAGCCTGGCCTGACCAATGATGGGGTGGGTCTGCACAGCAGACAGTGGGCCACAGCGGTGGTCTCCAGGCACAGGTGCACTGCCAGGGCAGCATGAGACATGATCTCCTAGGAGATGTGCAGAAAATGTCAGAGCTCCTGGGGTTTTCTATCTAACATTAAACTTTAGTAATAATGAATATGCATATTGACACTGGTGCCTTTGGTGTATATGAGATGGTGCGTGTTACATACAGTCTTTGAGGCATCTTCAGGCAAAGGTAGGAGCTCCGCTATGTGTGTGTGCATAAGGGGGGAGGTGGGTGTTGACCTTGGCACTTGCACTTATTTAAGTGTTTCAGAGCACCGTAATTGATGTGCTGTAGGTTGCTCGTGCCATATTAATTGCACTGATGAATTATTATCCCTACTTGAACTAACCCTTGCAAGATGAACAAGGGGATTAGGTAGATTCCTACAAAGAGGCTGAAGGCTAAAGTAAACGCACACATAAGCAAACAGCAAGAGACCAGATCTGATGTCACTTTTATGCTTCATCAGTCACCAAGGAGGTAAAAATGATGTTGATCTAACTAGATATGACAAAGTTAGCCAAAATAAGTTGTCATTCGCAAGATGACTTTATGACATAGATATACATCTATTTTCATGAACAGTGTCCTTACCTTTTGTGGATACGGAGCATGAAGATATATGTTTTTAAGAATGGGCTGCCCTTGGTGGAACAGTCAGGCAGAACAGGACAATAAGGAGTTGGCTTTATTTTTCTGTGAACATCGTTCTTAACCATGACTGTCTTAGTCCATTCAGGCTGCTATAACAAAATACCACACCAGGGGGCTTATCGAAAAAATCAGAAATTTATTTCTCACAGTTCTGGAGCCCGGGAAGTCTGAGATCATGGGGCCTGTATGGTTGCCTTCTCTGATAAGTGCCCTCTTCCTGGTTCATAGCTGGCGCCTTCTCAGTGTGTCTTCACAGGTGGAAGGGGCTAGGGAGCTCTGTGGGGTCTCTTTTATGAGAGCACTCCACCCTCATGACCTACTCACCTCCCATAGGCCCCATTTCGTAATACTTCACATTGGACATCAGGATTTCAACATATGAATTTGGGGGGGGGGGGCGACATAGCAATGACATATCCCTCCTCTCTCACTGTTGAACAAGATATTGGGTTAATTCCATTCTAGTTACTTTCCAGCTATGTAAAAAGTCTCATGTAGGTAATTATAACTCATTTTCAGGTGTTAGAAGACTCAGCTCAGGCTAATACCAAAACAACACTCTCACATCCAGGGGACCAATGGTGTCAGAAGAGTCCCTCCCTCTTTCTCAACTTCTCTCAGTTAAAAAGAGAAACTGGTGCTGCTATTGTTCTGTCTTGATTAACACTGTCTGGCTCTTTCATGGGACATTTTTGTGTTGTTTGGAATGTACTCCTGTGGGGAGTGGTGGGGGTGATACATTCTACTACTGACTCCTTGGTCCAGTGCCCTCAGCTCTTACCTTTGGCAGTCTATGCCCTAGACCCTAACTGCTCAGGTTCCCTCTCTCCATGGGCTGCTCTCTTGGGCAGGTCCCATCACGATGGCTTGAATATGCATCCATGTGTCCATGGGGAGCACCCACACCTTTGCCATCCAAATGGTACAACGTGCTTTACTTACTGTTCTCCTCTCACCTTCTATGGCTGATGGCTCTATCTAGCCTCTTGCTTTCTGTCATCACTAGCTGGTAAGTGGATCCTAACCTCCGTGTTCACCCTTTCCTTCATCCAGTCAATCCCCAAGTTATTCTGATTTTACCTCCTAAATATTTCTTGAATGGATTTTTTCCCTCTCTTTCCTTGCTGCCATTTTTCTAGTTCAATCTATTATCTATTTTTCTTTCTAACTTATCTTGTCCTCTTAATTTTTTTTTTATTTATTTTTGACAGAGAGAGAAAGACAGAGCATGAGTGGGGGAGGGGCAGAGAGAGATGGAGACACAGAATCCGAAACAGGCTCCAGGATCTGAGCCGTCAGCACATAGCCTGACACGGGGCTCGAACTCACAGACCGTGAGATCGTGACCTGAGCTGAAGTCGGACGCTCAACCGACTGAGCCACCCAGGCGCCCCATATCTTGTCCTCTTAAAACCTACCCTCCACAGGGGCACCTGGGTGGCGCAGTCGGTTAAGCGTCCGACTTCAGCCAGGTCACGATCTCGCGGTCTGTGAGTTCGAGCCCCGCGTCAGGCTCTGGGCTGACGGCTGGGAGCCTGGAGCCTGTTTCCGATTCTGTGTCTCCCTCTCTCTCTGCCCCTCCCCCGTTCATGCTCTGTCTCTCTCTGTCCCAAAAATAAATAAAAAACGTTGAAAAAAAAATTAAAAAAAAAAAAAAACAAAACCTACCCTCCACATAACTGCCAGAATGATCTATTGAAAATGAAAATTGGATCATATTGCTACCCTGTATCATGAATGTTGGTATTTCTTCCTGGACATTGCCTACAGGATCAATTCCAGGTTTAACTTCTACATGATCTGGCTCCTGTTGGGCTCTCTGGTCACCATGTGTACATGATATGTTTCATCCTAGCTGCCTTGATTTTTGCTGTCCTTCTGTCAGAAATGTTTTCTAGCCACCATGCTGTCTTCCCCACAACTGACTCATTAGTTAAGACTCAGCTTACTTTAGGGGCATCTGGGTGGCTCAGTCGGTGAAGCGTCCAACTTCTGCTCAGGTCATGATCTCACGGTTCATGGATTTGAACCTCACATCGGGCTCTGTGCTGACAGCTCAGAGTCTGCTTCAGATTCCGTTTCCCTCTCTCTCTCTCTGCCCCTCCTCTGCTCATGCCCTCTTTCTCTCAAAAATAAATAAACATTAAAAACATTAAAAAAAAGACTCAGCTTGCTTTAAAGTTTATTTATTGAAAGAGAGAGAGAGAGAGAGAGAGAGAGAGAGAGAAAGTGAGTGAGGGAAGGGCAGAGAGAGAGGGAGAGTGATAATCCCAAGCCAGCTCCTGGCTGTCAGTGCAGAGCCCGATGCCGGGCTCTGTCTCACAAACCATGAGATCATGACCTGAGCAGAAATCGGATGTCTCACCGAGTGAACCACCCAGGCACTCCAAGACTCAGCTCACTCGAAGCTCCACCAGGGAATTTTCCCCGAGACCTCACTTCTGCCTGCACTCCCGCTGCCGCTGAGCTCTGTTAGGAGCTTCTCTTCATCCCTCTTTAGGCTCTTCTGTCACTGTCAGTTCTATTACTACACTTGCTGTACATGTTCCAGTATGTGCATGTCTGTTTCCCCCATTAGAATGAGCGCCTGGGAGGCAGACAAGGTCATTTTGACTTGAGGCTTGCCTCGTGCTGGTGCGTGATAGGCACTACAGAAATATTTGCTGAAGGAATAAATGAAGAAATGGAAGAATAAAATAAGGCTTTAGGATAACAGCGGGAGACCAGGTTGGAAAAGATGATTCCTCTCCTTCTTTCCTCTATTGTTTCCACCACAGTTCTGAGTCACCACCAAGTGGGCTTTGTCAACAGCAGTAGGGAAGCCATCTGTGCTCCCACCACCGGTCTGTATGTCTTTTTTTCCTACTTGAGAAAATACAAGGCCAGAGTAGATGATCACTCCTGTTTACTTGCACCACAAAGCTTCCCTTGCCTCAGGGGATCGTGATGGGTTGCCTGGCTTTAGAAAACAAAACAAACAACTGAACTGGTGCTTGTGGGTTTTCTCATTGGATTCCAGACATGTGGTGCACAGGGCAGAGTGTGAGTAAGTCATAGAAGGGCATTTCTTAGATGCTTCTAGATCTCCAAGGTAGTCTGATGGTCCCAATGCTTCCAAAGCATTGTCATGATGGCAGTTGCCAATAAGAAGGTAGAATCGTCATGGGCAGGATGACAGACAGCCGTGAAAATGTGGGACCAGGATGGGTGGAAGACTTAGGAACAGACTATTCAAGATGGTGCCATGTGATGGTCCCCCTCGATAGCAGGCCACAGGAGGTAGAGAAAGGTGGGAACATGGTGGCCCTGGTGGCACATTTTGCCTCTGTCTGTATTTACCTAGTGTCTAGCACTGAATCTGGGAAATATCAGACATCTGCTAAGGGGGGATGTGACCCAGGACTCCGCACTGTCTAGGATTATTTCAAAAAACAAATAAAACTTGTCCTAAACCATGGCAGTCACTGAAAATAACTTACTCTTGCACACGCGTGGATTTTCTAAATTAAGAGAAATGGTTTTGGCCTTCAGTTCCTGCATATTCCTAAGATCATTGTTATCTAAGCAGGAAGTTTCTCTCCTATAAAACTCTGAAGAAACGCCAATATGCTGTTGCTGTCTGCTCAGCATCCATTTCCTCTTTTTCTGATCAAAGAGCCCCACTTTTTCTTTGGGGGAATCATCCTTCTCTGTAATGAATCCATGTGGGATCTGTCCTCTTTTGTTTCCAGGAGTGGACATGTTGAAGACCCAACTAGACAATAAGAGGATGGCAACCCCTGGCCATAGTGATGTGTCTAGGGGAGAGGACAAAAGCCAGACCTAGGAGATACAGGCTCGGGTCTTATTGCAGAATGATTGTCAGAGAGGATCTTTGTATTAGGTTGGCTAATATGAGAAAATGTAAGCCCAGAAATGCTGGAAGCCACATCTGGGGAAAGGCTGCCTGGCAATGATGCCAAGTCAGAGGAAAGCAGAGCCTAGTGATGGGGAAAATCATCCTGATAACACTGTGTGTATGCCTAGATCAAGCCAGACCTGTAACCAACATGCTTTGGACTTTTATGTTCCAAAAGCCAACAAATTTCCTTGTTTAATTCAGGCAGTCTTAGTTGGGTTTTCTATCAGTGTCTCCCCCCAAGTTTATGACATACTAGACCCTGGAATTCTGCTTAGAGTGGATAGAGCCTCTTCTGTTGCTGTCTAGGGCGTACTTCTTACTAATGCCCTCGGGTTCACACAGAAGCATTACAGATGCCCAAACCACGTCAGGAGTTCTTAGGACAGACACTCATTCTATTTACTCTTCTTTTTAGGTAGATATGTAAGGTAAAGAAATATTGATTTGAGACATGATACATATTTTTAAGGCTACTCTAACATTTTGAATCCTTTTACGGGGGGCGGGGGCACCTGGGTGGCCCCATTGGTTAAGCATCCAACTTCAGCTCAGGTGATGATCTCACAGTTAGTGAGATCGAGCCCTACAATGGGCTCTGTGTCGAAGGTACAGAGCCTGCTTGGGATTCTCTCTCTCTCTCTCTCTCTCTCTCTCTCTCTCTCTCTTTCAAAATAAATAAACAAACTTAAAAAAATCTATGAATACTTTCAAAAAGGAAAATAATTTTCCAGTTTTCCCTTACCCTCTATTTCTTTTCTGAGGACAGTGATAAGAAAAGCTCTTCTACCTTGAATCTTGGGTTTTCTATTGTCCTTCCGTCCAGCCTATCCCTTTTCCCCGCACTCCACCTGCGGGTCTCCCCACAGCTATGCCTTAGATGGCTTCACCACCCAGGGGCCACACCAGCACCAGCAGCTGCAATTCTGAAAGTGTTCCGATATCATTGTTCTAGCCTTCCATTTCCCCTACTTTCCTATTTGCATTGAACTCGGCTCTGTCCTCATTTATCCCGCAAATGTTTATTGAGCACCTACCAAGTGACAAGCACAGTTTTTGGCACTTCAGATACATTAGTGAACAAAATTCAGATTCCTGTTCTCAGAGAGCTTACATTTTGGTGTGTATGTTGGTTGGGGGGGGAGGGAGGTAGATAGATAAGAAATAATAAATATTACAAGCAGGTAAATTATACAGTCATAGAAGGGTCATGGGGAAAAAATGAAAAAAAAGAAGAAAGAGTAAGGGGATCAGGGTTCCTGGGGGTGAGGGTGGTTGCAGGGTTAAAGAGGCCACACTGAGAAGGTGGGATGTGAGTGAAGACATGGAAGGAAGGCTTAGCGGTTACATTTGGGGGAGGAGCTTCTAAGGAAAGGGAAGAGCCAGTTCCAAGTCCCCATGCAACAGCGTGCCCAGCAGTGTTCATGGAATGGCAGAATGTCTCCCTGGGATGGAGACACGACAGGAGACATGTGTAGGAGGCGAGGCAAGGTGAGCAGTGGGAGGGGAGGTAATGAGATCTGTATCACGGGGGACTTGGGTTTTTACTTTGAGTAAAGGAGGACTTACTGGAAGGTTTCGAAAGGAAGAGACGTGATCTAACTCAGATTTTAGAATGATTACTCTGGCTACGGAGTTGAAAATAAGCTTCAGAGGAGCAAGGGTGGAGCGGCGAGTATGTAATCAACGCAGAGATGATGACAGTGGCAGGAGAGGTAGAGACAAGTGGCTGGGTTTATTTGAAAGACGAAGCCATCAGGATTTGCTGACAGATCTGATGGGGCGCTTGTGAGAGCAGCAGGGGAAGATACTTGCCTTCAGCCTTTGCGAGGATAGAGTTGCCATCACCTGGGAAGGAGAAAACTGAAGGGGAAGCACCTCTGAGGTGTTGCTCTGAGGGGATAGCAACAGTTCGATTGAGGACAGCTGAGGACGAAGTTAGTGATGTTGGATAGGGAGTCGAGTACTGGGTTTCAGGAGGTATTAGAAAGGTATACTTGGGAGTTGTTACCATCTAGATGGTACTTAAAACCTTACTGTGAACTCTAGGTCTTTCTTATCAAGCAATCCTCCTATTACCTTCCTGGTCTGACTTGCAGTGAGAGTTGAGAGCCTGACACATTGGGAAAAAAATATGGGTTTTAGAGTGGGACAGATCTAGATCAGGATACTAGTGATGCTGCCTTACTAGTCATGTGACCTTGGGCAAGTTCCTTATCTCTCTCACTTGCACTTTACTTCTCTGGAAAATTGAATGTTAAAACCCACTTTCTAGGATAGTTGAAACTCATGAAATTAATGCCTGTGAAACTCCTGGCACATAGTGTGTACTCAAGAATTAAGTTCCCACCCCACTCTTTTTTTTTTTTTTAATCTAGTATGGATGCTTACCAATGATTGCAGCTCTGCTCTTATTTCCCTGGACTAGCTCTACCCAAAGTGTGGTCAATGATAGAAGCATCAACATCTCCTGGAAGCTTGGTAGAAATGCAGATTCTCAAACCCCATCATCCCAGCCTACTGAATCAAAATTCCGGAGTGGGTCCTAGCAATCTGTGTTTGAACAAGTCCTCCAGGCGATTCTGGTAAATGCTAGAATTTGAGAACCACAGTTTTAGTGTCTACCCTTTCACAAGCTTCCATGTGACCCCCGAGTACACCCGTCTGTCTCTGCTCATGGTCCTGCTGTTGTCAGAAAAATTTATATTGCCCAAGTTAAATAGCTTTACTACACATTCTTTCTATTGATCCTTTAGCCCTGACCTCTCAGTTGAGTCCAGACTCATACTTCCAATTTTCTCCACATTAAATAAAACTGTTCTGGAAGATACTCAAACTCAAGGGGCAAGATCCCTGCCACTCAAAAAACAAAAAAACAAAAAACAAACAAACAAACAAAAAAACAACTGAAAACCAAAAACTGGCTATAAGACAAATAACCCCAACTTCCCTCTCTTCTTCTAGGTTCCTTATTTTAATGCTAGAGAAAGTTATTTGTTGAATGCTCCCTATATGTACCATAACGCGTGTGTTTCATTGAGTTCTTCCTAAAACTCCATAAAGTAGGACTAATGTGAGGTCCCACTTAGCAGACAAGGAATTTGAGGATTAAGGAAATTAAATAGCTGACTCACGGGTACACAGGTTGTGCCAATGAGGGGCACCAGAAGGGGACTTTGAGGCTGAAGAAGGGACTTGTTCTTTCCTGCTCTGCTTAGAATTACTTCCTATGGTTTATGGACAGCAACAGCGCTTCCCCTTCATGCAGAAAGAGAGTGGGCTTTCTTGAGTGTGTGTGTGTGTGTGTGTGTGTGTGTGTGTGTGTGTGTGTCCCAGTCTAAGAAGACTGAATTAAGCAATCTCATCGCAGGGAATCGGGTACTAATCAAAAAACTTTCATTCCTGTCTTCAGAATCTTACCAAAGGTCTCTTTTCTCACGCTCTTGAGGAAACTAGGTCACTTTTGCTTCCACAGAGCAATCAATGGAGCTTCACAAATAGGTTGTCTGCCACTTTAGGTTATTGTTAGTTTGTTTCTATACAGTTGACTTTTGGGATATGGAAATGAAGATCTGTTTTCCTCATTACTTGGGAAAATGAGGTTTATTTTTTGATTCCAACTCTTTAAATACATAAAACAAAATTATTTAAGAAACAAGTAGGAGTTTTTGTAAGGAAGGTTATGTGGTAGAATATATTCAGAGACATGTAGGAGAGGATAAGTGTAGCCAAAAAAAAAAAAAAAAAAAAAAGCTGTAGTGAATAATAAGAACAGCTGGAGTGTAGACTTTGGTAATTTTTGGTATTATCATTTGCATTTTAAATGGGTGAGCAATAAAACAGCAGCTATCTATATATGTCTCTATCCAGCCTGACTTTAAAGTACACAATTATGATTTCACCCAGAAAGCTGACAAAGTTTTCAAAGCACCATATTGTCCACTTTCTGCCCCTGAGACACATTGTGTTAAAACAAAATAGAGGCTTTGTGAGGCCAATGGCTACAGAAATACCACCATATAAAGCCCTGGGGCTAGAGAACTCACGTTTGAGTCTTCTTTCCTCCACAAAGTTGAGATCTTTGTTGCCTGCCATCGTCGTTTGGGTTCTATAGACTGATGAGAACAGAGCATCCAGGGCATTTGGAAATGGATGATTCTCCTTCTTAGTTGTCAGATTATATTTTTTCCTTTCTTACTGATGCATTAAAAGCTTACTCTCTGGAAAGTAGATGTCCCAAGAGACTATTATCTAATCCTAATTACTCATTGGAGAGATTAAAGTAAGAAAGTGTTCCTTAAAATAGAAGGGGATTTTCACTTTGAGGGCACGAAGGTTTTCCCTTCTTATCCTTAGTCATAGAGGTTGCGCTATCCCTGACATCCTTCTTCCTGTTCTGCTTCCTGACTCATTAAAAAAATACCGGGGAATATACTCCATTTTTTAAAACATTTTCTTCATGCATTTGATTAAAGACTGGTATTTTCTGCTGATAAAAATACTCAGGACTGTAGAAGTCCAGTGTAGATGCATTTACAGACAGATCCATATATACAAAGTGATGGTGAAAAGTCTTTTGACTATTGCTTGTAGGGGAGAATCACCTCAGCAGATTACTTTCACAGCTCACAGCCGTGTGGGCAGAGTTCCACAAACCATTTCTGCCCGGTAGGAATATTGTTACCTACGTTGCCAAGACTTTGTTTACTCTTTTCCCCTTTCTTTTTTAAAAAATGTTTATTTATTTTGGGGTGAGCGCAAGTGGGAAAGGGGCAGAGAGAGGGGGACAGAGGATCTGAAGTGGGCTATGTGCTGACAGGCCCTTCCTATCAGCAGCGAGTCTGATGTGGGGCTCGAACCCACGAACTGTGAGCTCATGACCCGAGCCAAAGTCGGATGCTCAACCAACTGAGCCACCCAAGTGCCCCTCTTTTCCCCTTTCTTATATACTTATCAAATGTAGTTAGCAGTTTTTTTTATTTGTTCCCACATCAGCTTCATGTCCCCAACTAGCTATGCAAGATTTGGGACACCTTTTCTTATCCTTGGACTTCATTTTCTGTTAAAATTATAGGTACATTATCTTTAAAATCTTCATCAGCTCAGAAATTCTATAGTTTCTTATCTATGCTTCTATGTTTTAATGCATTAGACTCTGGTCTTAATTTTTAAACTTATCTTGGTATTTAGCTCTCACTTGAGATAAATGTCACAAGCACAGATAGGAAGAAATAGTATCTTAGTGTTTTAAGTACAGGTATTAGAAGCTCATGAATTACAATGAACCTTGAGTTACTTGGTGGTGATCTTAACTTTATATCATTTTGCCTCAGATCACTCCTGTACAAAAGGCAGATAGTGTTTGGAGGTCAAAGAAAGAATCCTGGGGGGTGTAATTATGAATGCCATACAAATAAATAATACAAGGACAGCGGCAACATTTATGATTGACAATGGCGTGAAAACCACTCTTGGAATTGTATTGCCTCTTGTTGAAGGTAAAACATAGTGGGGTGTTTTACTAGAAGTCTGTGTGTGCTTGTACTGGGAATCCTGACATAAACTCCATCGTAAATTAAAAGCAAGGAATACTGTTTATTCTAGGGGCCTTTGTAAACCCAAATATAGTCATCACTTTGTCTCATTTAAAATATTATGTGTCTGGAAAACATTCATATGTCACTCTGTGGGAGCATTGCCATTCAACTCTTCATTGTCTTTAAAACCAGGAGAAATTTCCACTTAAAAAATTATATAGATTAACTGTAAGATTTAAAAGTGAAAAATAATTTTTAGATGAGAAGGAAAATGATATCATTACTTGACTTTTACTCCTTTATTGCCTTTAAAAAACCCCATTGTTTTCATTGTATAATGATAGACTATTAGAGATTAATTAATATAGTTTAGAAAATTTTATAAACAGTAAGACAAGTTGAGACAGTTATTTTGACTAATGTCTGTATCTAATCATAAATTAAAATACTGAGAGGAAATCATATAAACATTAAGACAAGTTGAGACAGTTATTTTGAATGATGTCTACACTTGATTGTAAATTAAAATACTGAGAAGAAATATAAACACGGGTTCTTTCTTTAATGTAAAACGTTACATAGGCTGCTCGGTGGTCAGGAAAACCACAGGCTTACTGCAAAGTAAGTTGTAGTGATTGTTTCAGGTCAGTGGTTCAATTTTAAACAATTTGTGCTATATGTTTACCAGGCTAGTGTTTAAAAACCTTCATAAATATGTATTCCCAGGATCTATAGCTGTTAGAGAAAGTCTTGTCAACTTTCATGCACTTTTATGACAGATTGTTTTTCTTTTTCACACAAAGGATACATGGCTGACTCAAAGCTCAGAACAGTTCGATAGCAGTTATATGATCCCATGACAAGTTCTATCTAAGCTGGTTTAAAAATATTCCTCAGGGAATGTTTCAAAGAATGGCACACAGTGACAACTGGAAGAAAACTGCTTTATTAATAGTTGGCAATTCCTACCAATTCCAGGCCTGTTGCATAGCCTCTGCTCAGCTCCATTGTCTGTTGGAGTTCACATCCATCTCTAAAATCCTGCTTACACGTCCGACTTCAGCCAGGTCACGATCTCGCGGTCTGTGAGTTCGAGCCCCGCGTCAGGCTTTGGGCTGATGGCTCGGAGCCTGGAGCCTGTTTCCGATTCTGTGTCTCCCTCTCTCTCTGCCCCTCCCCCGTTCATGCTATGTCTCTCTCTGTCCCAAAAATAAATAAAAAACGTTGAAAAAAAAATTAAATAAAAAAAAAATAAAATAAAATCCTGCTTACATATTGTGTAGGTATTAAGGAATACTCTTGTGCAAACTAGGTTTTACTTTACATAAAATAAATTTATATTAAGCCAACAGAAGCAATGTGAAATATAAAACATTGAC
This sequence comes from Panthera leo, assembly GCF_018350215.1. NCBI lineage: Eukaryota > Metazoa > Chordata > Mammalia > Carnivora > Felidae > Panthera > Panthera leo. Next base: position 139,225,035 of record NC_056687.1, on the reverse strand, counting down.
CTCTCTGATTAAGACTTACCATTCCCTTTGGGGTGCCTAGGTGGCTCAGTGGGTTAAGCTTCTGACTTTGGATCAGGTTATGATCTCACTGTTCGTGAGTTCCAGCCCCACATCCAACTCTGGGTTGTCAGCACCTCTGTCTCCCTCTCCCTCTCTCTCTGCCCTTCCCCTGCTCCCACGTGCTTTCCCTCCCACTCTTTCTAAAAATAAATAAACATGGGGATGCCTGGGTGGCTCAGTCAGTTAAGCCTCTGACTTCGGCTCAGGTCATGAGATCATGAGTTTGAGCCCCGTGTCAGGCTCTGTGCTGACAGCTCAGAGACTAGAGCCTGCTTCAGATTCTGTGTCTCCCTCTCTCTTGGCCCCTCACCTGTTCACACTCTGTCTGTCTCTCTCAAAAATAAACAAGCATTAAAAATTAAAAAAAAAAAAAAAAAACACTGAAAAAAAAAGAAAAGGCTTAGCACTCCCTTTGATCGAAATGTAAATAAGATGGCTGCAGCTTAGGGTCTTTTCAGTTACCCTCCAGGTGAGAGAGGATTTTCATCTCCTGCTTTCCCTTCTCTGCCCCATTCCCATTTTCACTTTCTCCTCTTTCTTAACCTTTGTTCTATTTGCTTTCCCACTGAACCCTCCTTCTCCTTCCTCTGTTGTTTCCTCTTCTCCCTTTTCCTCTTTATACTTTTTCTCCCTGCTTGGATTTACTTTCTTCCCTCCGTGCTTTCAATCTCCCTTTGTCTCCCTTCTGGTGTTGAAATCATTACCGTCTAGTAGAGTCAAGTAAATGGTGATTGCAAGGATGCCATGCGATGTGTACCACAGAAAATTTACATTTGTGATTCCTTCTGTTGTTTATACTGGCAATTACACGAAATCCAATGTTAACTTCTTAAAGCCATGCCTTAATCAGAGGAGTATTTATATGAAACCACTACATGTGAAATGCAGAGTGGAATTAAAAAGCTTTTTTTTTTTTTTTAACACCAATATTATTTCATTTACTAATGTTCACTGCTGGCTATTTAGATTTAGCCTATTGAGTGAAAAAGCAAACAATTAACTCATTTAAGTATAAGTAGCAGATAATTCATGAATAACTAAATTATACTTTCTTGCTACAGTATCTTAACAGGAAGCTTTTAAAGTAGTAACACCTCAGATCTATAACAAAATTGTTTCCTTTAAAACTAAACAAATGCAAAAATAAAATAAAATAAAATAAAACTAAACAAATGCAGAAAAACAAGGCAGGAGGTCAGGCTCTACAAACCAGCCCCTGGGATCCATCTGATCTAACAGTCTCAGCTCATTGAGAACAGGGATTGCTAGCCTGCAAATGTAAGCTGTCTGAACACTGAGAAAGCAATAGGTTATATTCTGTTTACATTAGTCCTCAGGAAGCAAATATTAAAATAAAAATATTCTGATATCAGCCTCTGTATCTCCATGTGAGCTAAAGGACACCAAGTTTTTACAGGCCATGAAATACTTAACTCTGTACTCTTTCCCCCTCAGAATTGCAATATTAATATCTAAGCAAAGGTAAACACTAAAAATGTGAAATTAAAAAAATATTACTGTTGAGTTGCAAGACATAATTTTGCAATAAGAAAAAGAAATGTGATTTTAATAGCAATATAACCAAAACGTTTATTTCAAATCTCTTAAGTTTGCTGATAAAACTCACCCAACTTTTTCTGATCACTAAGGAGGTCTTCCTTAGAAGGCTCTCAGGAGGATACCCAGCGAATCAATAGCACATTGCTGTATCATTACTATTTATTAAATATATTCTTCTTTAGTGGTCGTACTATATTTCGTGGGCTATTGCGTTAAAACTACTCTAGGAGGGGCTCCTGGATGGCTTAGTCAGCGTCCGACTTTGGCTTAGGTCATGATCTCGCGGTTTGTGGGTTCGAGCCCCGCGTGGGGCTCTGTGCTGACAGCTCGGAGCCAGGATCCTGCTTCCGATTCTGTGTTTCCCTCTCTCTCTGCCCCTCCCATGCTCATGCTCTGTCTCTCTCTCTCTCTCTCTCAATAATAAATAAACATTAAAAAAACTACTGAAGGAAATGGCCTTATCAATATTAAATAATGTAGTTGTTTAATCAAAATTAGCTCTTAACATTTTTCAGATCTGGATTAAAATAAATTGCTAGTTTATTTTGATTTGGAGCTAACCTAAACCATTCTATTTTTGTCTGATGTTCTTAAATCAAGTTGATATAGTACACTTCCAAAAAAACCCATTTTTTATATGGAAATAATTCTAAGAGCACTGAAAAGTTTCAAGAATAAGAGCGGTATAAAGAAGATCTGTATATCCGTCACCCACGTTCATCCATTATTAACCTTTTATCCAATTTGCATTATTACTTCTGCACACTCTCTTTCTCTCTCTGTGTGTGTTTATATGTATATATAGACATAAGTGCACATATTTTTTCTGAATCATTTGAGAGTCAGTGTCCTATACTGTGCCCCTTCACTCCTAAATACATGGTGTGTATTTTCTAAGAATAGGGATGGTCTCTTACCTAACCAGGTACCGTTAAAACTTGAGTAAATGCATTGATATACTTGTATTTAATATGCATTCTCATTCTGTCTACATACCCAATAATGGCCCTGCCTCATTCCTCAACTTGGCTCCCAGGATGAAATCTTGTCTAGGATAAGGTATTGTCTCCTGTGGTTGTGTTTCTTTAATTTCCTTTAATCTGGAACATTTTTATACCCATCCTTTTTCTTTTATGACAAAAGTTTCTCATTTTTGGTTTGCTTAATTTTTCGTAGTGCTTACAGCGAGGCTATGCATTCCTGGCTGGTATATTACATGAGCGATACTGGACCTTCTTAGCGTGTGGCCCGGATGCAAGTACTGTTGGACTCGTCCATGTTAATGATGTTGATTTTGACCACCCAGTCACGTGTTGTTCTACGTCACTGTCGCATAGTATTTTTTTTTTTCTCTTGCAACTAATAAGCGATCTGCGGGAAGCACATTACGATCACACAAGTATTCTGCCCTTCCCTCGTCAAACTTTCTCCTAGATTTAGCATCCCTTTACAATTTTTGCTTGAACTAATTTTCTCTGCGGTGGTTGCACCGCAAATGTGCAAAAGTCCTGTAGTCCACATTGACCAGTTGGCACTTGACATGCTACCATAAATAAGATCCCTCCTTTCTCCCTCTTTAAGTATTTATTAGTGGTGAGGACTTATGGATTCCTTTTTTCTCTCAGTGGTTTATAATTCATCACTGCCCTTAGGCATTTTGTGCTCAAATTGTCCCAGATTTGGCCAGTGGAACCCCTTCAAACTGCCTCCCCAGTCTTTATGAGTTGGTTTATTTTTGTGAGAACTTCCTTATCAGAAGTTCCAAGGCTATCTTTTGTTTATCCTTCCCCAGCCCCAGCCCCAGCCCCAGCACTGGCCTTCTCCCCACCTCCTCCCCGGAGGAACCCTTCCTATTTCCTGGTAGTGGGGAATGGTATTTAAAATGGAATATCTGGTGCCTGGGAGGCTCAGTTGGTTAAGTGTCCAACTTAGGCTCAGGTCATGATCTTGTGGTCCATGAGTTCGAGCCCCTAGTCGGGCTCTGTGCTGACAGCTTGGAGCCTGGAGCCTGCTTCGGATTCTGTGTCTCCTCTCTCTAACCTTTTCCACTCACACTCTGTCTCTGTCTCTCAAAAATAAGTAAACATTAAAAAGATATTAAAATGGGATACCTGGGTGCTGCTGAGGTATATTTGTTTCCATGGCCTTTCAGCAGACAAAGCTAATAAATATCTGTATGTGTGTGTACGTGTATACACACATACTTACACATGCACAGACATATGTATATGTATGTGCATAAGCATGCATGTATATATGCATAGACATACATATGTTTAAAAAATCATGGGTTCACCTAGTCCTGCAAGTCCAATGTATCACCAAAGGGTTTTTTCTCACCTTCCTCTATTTTCTGTTTGTATGTTTCTTCTTTCATAGTGAGAACCTGGCCACCAACAATATTGACATATTTATTCCTTCATTGCTACACTTTATCCAAGATGGTTTCAGAAGTACTTAGCTCATACCAGTGCAATAAACAAGGCTACAAAAATAGAGCTTAGATTGTGTGTGCAGTTTTACCACAAACTACACAAGACTGAAGATACGGATTTGAAGTCACATATTCTGCTCGTATGTTTCTTAGATTACATTTTTTCCTTCCCTATTTACTACAAATACGGTATTCACTTGAAAAATCATTGGATTCATTATTGTGTCTTGCTTTCAGCTTTAGATTTTTAAATTTTTCCCTTCCCATCTTTGTTGATTGAATTTGATTTAATTTTTTGAATGTCTAGAACCGTAACATGCTTCCAAAATTCAAAACTATATGAAAAGATAGAGTCAGAAGCATCACTCTGTCCTACATCTTCTACCTCACCCTTCCCACCCCTGTTTTGGGCTCTTGTTCTCCCTGTGTTTCTTTGATAAAGATAGCACATAAATGTATGCTAAGTTATTTCCTCTTCTTTTTTTCCTCTATATGTCTGCCATCTATCTATCTATCTATCTATCTATCTATCCATCAACTTCATTTGCATTTTACTTGAATTTTTTTTCTTTGCTTAACAATAATTCCTGGAAATACGTTTATATCAGTTCATAGACATCGTTCTGTTCCTTTTGACAGCTTCATGGTACTCAAATGTGATCGTAAACCAATCAATCCTCTGTATGTAGTCTCTGATACTTTGCAATTACAAATAATGCTGCAGTGATTGAACGTGTGCATGTGTATTTTCATATTATTGAAGGTATAATCTCCAGGATAGATTTCTAGAAGGGGGGTTGCATATGTAGTGTTGTGAAATATTGCCTGTCCCCTCCACATGGGAAGTCTCCTTGATGTTGCATTTCTACCAGCTGTGTAGGAACATACATGTTTCCCCACAGCCTCAGCAGCCAATGGAGTATGTTGTCAAGCTTTTCAACGTTTGCCAATCTACCACAGTGAGAAATAATATCTCACTATGGTTTTAATGTGCATTTTCCTTATTGGGAGTAGTATTGTACATCTCTCACATTAAAGGCCACTTCTATCTCCTAAAATTTTTTTCTGTGTCTTTATCTTTTTTTCTTTGGGATTTATGGTCTTTATCCTCTCAGTTTTTTTTTTTAATTTAATGTTTATTTATTTTTGAGAGAGACTGAGACAGAGTATGAGTGGGGGGAGAGACCAAGAGAGAGGGAGACACAGAATCAGAAGCAGGATCCAAGCTCCAAGCTTGAAGCCATGAACTGTGCATATCTTGACCTGAGCCCAAGTCAGACACTTAACCAACTGAGCCACCCACGCACCTCTTTTTCCGCTCAGTTTTAAAGCATCCTTTATATAGTAGGTCTATTAGCTCCTTATCGATGTAATATACAGCAATTGTTTTCTCCCCATTTATTGTTTGTCTTTTGACTTTATTTATGGTCATTTTTTTTATTGGCCATGCAAACATTCTTTATTTTTATATAGTCACGTTTATCAGGCTTCTCTTACTGTGTCTAAATTTTTAGTCATGGAAGGACTCTCCCTACATCCAGGCTAAAGAGGAATTCACTTAGTTTCCTCTAGTATTATATAAAATTTGTCTAATTTTATTTCTTATATTAAGGTCTTAGATACATTTGGAGTGTATGCTTGTGTATAGTTTGTGGAATTAACCTGGTTTTATCTTTTTATCCAAATGGTCATCCAGTTATCTCAATATTTATTAAAAAGACCAACTTTGCCTCAGTGGTTTAAGATGCCACTTCGATCGAATAATAGATTCCTGCATTTTGTTGGGCATATTTCTGAACTCTGTTTTATTCTGCTGGTATGCTTGCCTACTTACTCAACAGCACTGCCCTGTTTTAATTCTCAAGGCTTTGCAGAAAGCTGAGAGAGCAGTCCTTCCTAGAACTCTTCCCTTTTAGTGCTTTCTAGCTGTTCTTTCATGGTTTCCTCACCTTGTGAACTTTAGGATCAATTTGTCTAGCTCCATAAATAGCTTATTAGTATTTTAATTCAAATCCCATTAAATTGATCAATTCACTTAGAACGGGTATTTTGATGATGTTGAATTGTCCTAAGAACAAGGGATGTCTTTGCATTTGCTCATCTCCTTTAGGGCAGCCCATCCTTCTTCCCTCCTCTTCACAAAATAAGCTCTTATTGTAACAAGATAAGTATATGTACATTGTAGATATTAGAAAACGCAGAGAAGCCGAAAGTGAGATGGTAAAAAGATACCATTCTATAGCCCATTCATTATCATGATTAAACTCTTAGTGTATATTTTTTCCTATCTTTTATCTAGGAGATCATACTGTCCATGTTGGCTTGTTAATTGCCTTTTTCAGCTAAAAATCTCTAACTTTTCATGTCCTAACGCCTATGGACATCTTCTCTAACATCGTGTTTGTATTTAACTTCCACAACTGGACAGGCTATTCCTCATTTTTTTAAATGTTTATTTATTTTTGAGAGAGAGAGAGAGAGAGTGACAGAGCGTCAGCAGGGGAGGGGCAGAGAAAGAGGGAGACACAGAATCCGAAGCAGGCTCCAGGCTCTGAGCTGTCAGCAGGGAGCCCCATGCGAGGCTTGAACTTAAGAATCGCAAGATCAGGACGGGGGCCAAAGTTGGGGATGCTCAGTCGACTGAGTCACCCGGGTGCCCCTGGAGAGCCTATTCCTAATCAAAGTGAGTAATGATGTTAGGTACTCTTTAATTTTTTTTTTTCTGCTATGCTTCAATCTATATGATGGACTGACAGGCTGTGCCTGCTTGGGATTCTCTCTCCCTCTCTCTCTGCCCTTCCTCTGTTCTGTCTCTCTTTCATTCTCTCTCTCAAAATAAATAAATAAACTTAAAAAAAATTTTTTAAAGTTAAAATTTAAAAAAATATATGGTGAAATAAATAAGAAATTTAAGTGGCCGTGGGCAAGGGAAAGAAACACTTTGAACACCTTGTAGGTGCCACATACTGTACAAAGTGTTATTTAATTCTCAAACGACCATGTTATTGATTTTGCGTTCTACGTGTTGGGGAGGGGAGTACTCTTTCAGAGAACTTATCTTACTTCCCTGATAATAGCCCATGAAGAGTGAGAGCAGGACTCGGATCCCACTCTGTGTGCCGTAAGTGTACATTTTCTTTTCTATTTTTTTTTAATGTTTATTTTTGACAGAGAGAGAGAGAGAGAGAGAGAGAGAGAGCGAGCATGAGCGGGGGAGGGGCAGACAGAGAGGGAGACACAGAATCCGAAGCAGGCTCCAGGCTCAGAGCTTTCAGCACATGCCTGATGGGGGGCTCAAACCCACCAACCGTGAGATCATGACCTGAGCTGAAGTCGGTCGCTCCACCGACTGAGCCACCCAGGCGCCCCAACGTACACTTTCTTTAAGTTCAGTACATGTTAAAAACATTGCATCATTCTTATTGTATCGAAGGTTTACAGTGTCTTATTTGGTTTTTAATTTTTTTTAATGTTTATGTATTAAAAAAGTTTTTTTTTTAACGTTTATTCATTATTGAGAAACAGAGAGAGAGAGAGACAGAGATAGAGCATGAGCATAGGAGGGGCAGAGAGAGGGGGAGACACAGAATCCAAAGCAGGCTCCAGGCTCTGAGCTGTCAGTGCAGAGCCTGACACAGGGCTTGAACTCATGAGCCATGAGATCATGACCTGAGTTGAAGTTGGATGCTTAACCAACTGAGCCACCCAGGAGCCCTTCTACATTTATATTATACTTATCAAAATTTTTTTTAACATTTATTTATTATTGAGAGACAGAGAGACACAGAGCGTGAGCAGGGGACAGGTAGAGAGAGGGGGAAACACAGAATCTGAAGCAGGCTCCAGGCTCAGAGCTGTCAGCACAGAGCCTGACGTGGGGCTCGAACTCACAAACTGCGAGATCATGACCCGAGCCGAAGTCGGTCGCTTAACCAACTGAGCCACCCAGGTGCCCCCCCACCAAAAAATTTTTTTGATGTTTATTTATTTTTGAGAGACAGAGAGAGAGAGAGACCATGAACCAGGGAGGGTCAGAGAGCAAGGGAGGCAGAACGTGAAGCAGGCTCCAGGCCCTGAGCTGTCAGCACCGAGTCTGACACAGGAATCAAACTCACAAACCGCGAGATCATGACCTGAGCCGAAGTCGGATGCTTAACCAACTGAGCCACCCAGGCACTCCTGATTTTTAGAGGTACCTGTGAAGTCAGTAAGGCATGGGCTATTATGACCCTAATTTTGCAGATAAGGAACTGAGGCTCAAGAGAGGGTAAGTGACCCAAGATTGTGGTTAGTGTCAGAGTTGGTTCTGGAGCATGTGACCCTGCTCTTTTAGGATATCACTCTCAGCCTAAAAATTCAAAGGAAAACAATTACACCTCTTCCTATCAATCTTAGACATGGATGATTTGAAAATGAAATTTTTGTAGGAGAATAGCAATGCACTCCACACTTGCCCCACGCCGGCTGGAAGCCTTCCTTTGTTCTCTGTGAGTCAGAGGGTAGCAGGCACTTCCCCGATTACAATAATTTTTGTTCCTATTGCCACTTGCTGTCTTACCAGCAAAATGTAACAACTGGATTTGAATCAGCGGATCTCCAGGAAGCTTAGAAAAACACAGACATCTGGGCCACCCACACGCCAGAGATGAGTATTTAAGTGGTCCAGGGTATGACCTGGTCTTCGGGATCTTCGAAAACTACGCATGATGCTAATGTGCACCCAAGGTTGAAAACCCCTTGCCTAGATGATTTTTAAGGTACCTTGGGGCGCCTGGGTGGCTCAGTCGGTTAAGCATCCGACTTCAGCTCAGGTCATGATCTCGCGGTTCGTGAGTTCAAGCCCCGCGTCGGGCTCTGTGCTGACAGCTCAGAGCCTGGAGCCTGTTTCCGATTCTGTGTCTCCCTCTCTCTCTGACCCTCCCCCGTTCATGCTCTGTCTCTCCCTGTCTCAAAAATAAATAAACGTTTAAGGTACCTTCGATGTTAATATTCTATGGTTCTGAGATTTCTTGTTCTGTAGTAGTTAAGAGGAGTACAAACTCTGAAATTAGCTGAAATTATAATAATAGTTGGATCTTAGGTAATCACGGAGTCTCTTTAATCTTTAATTTCTTAAGGATTCCTTTAATCTTAATTTCATCTATGAAATAGGCGCAGGTGTGTGGCACGTAATGTGACAGAGTTAATGGGCACGGATATTTCCTAGTTTTTGTGAAGAAAATATATGATGACATTATTAAAGCCCTTAACATGTAGACCAGCAGATAATTAGTGCTCAATAAATGTTAGCTGTTAGCTATTATTTTCTGTCTAACCTCCTGGTTTCTCCTTGAAATACTGATTTTGAAGGAAGGAGAGTGAATCCCAAACTAGATGCTAAATCATGGGACTTTATCTGGTTTGTAACATACCTGGCACCAGGCTGCAGAGTCTTTTTTTTTTTTAATTTTTTTTTCAACGTTTTTATTTATTTTTGGGACAGAGAGAGACAGAGCATGAACGGGGGAGGGGCAGAGAGAGAGGGAGACACAGAATCGGAAACAGGCTCCAGGCTCCAAGCCATCAGCCCAGAGCCTGACGCGGGGCTCGAACTCACGGACCGCGAGATCGTGACCTGGCTGAGGTCGGACGCTTAACTGACTGCGCCACCCAGGCGCCCCGTGGCTGCAGAGTCTTAACGGAGCCTTGGACCATAGATGGGAGGCAGTAGAAAGTACCCATGGGGAGGAGCTGCAGAGAGAGCTGACTGAAGGCAGGCCCACCGTGGCCCTGGGCTGAGAGACCAATGGGAAAAGTGGGGGAAGGAAAATCCAATAGGATTCGCTTTGGGTGTTGCTGTGTGCGTGCCCCTGGGAGTGTAAGAATGTGTGAATCTGTTTAAGTGAAATTTCTCCATGTGTCAGGACACAGAAGATGAGAGGGAAGAAAAACAAGGAATTAAGGAACTGAAGAAAAAAGTACATGAGAACACAGAGAAATACCACCCCCCCCCCCACCTGCTTTCACCTTTTCCTTACCACCCACAAAATCTTGGCTCATTTTCATTCACTCTTGTGTATGTATTTTATCTTGGCTACTGTTGGAAGAAAGAGAGAAAGATATGGAGTTTTAAAAGCCTGGGATAGCTTTGAAATCACAGATGTTGTGTAACCCAAGTCTCCTCTCTGCCTCCTCCCTCCCTCCCTCCTTTCTCCCTTTCTCCCTGCCTCCCTTTCTCCCTCCCTCCTTCCTTCCTTCCTTCCTTCCTTCCTTCCTTCCTTCCTCCCTTCCTTCCTTCCTCCTCTAACATTAATAAAGAGCCAGACTCACTTACTACTCAGTAAATACTTGTTGAATTAACATATTAGACTTTGGACTTAAAAAATTAAAAGCCAGGGCTGGCATCTTTGAGAGGCTCATAATTTCCAAATTTGGGGAGGGCTTCACTCATTGGATTGACATTATAATGAACTCATTTTCCTTTCTTTTTTATAAAATATTTTTTTAATGTTTATTTTTGAGAGACACTGATTGCAAGCGGGGGAGGGATAGAGAGAGAGGGAGATACAGAATCCGAAGCAGGCTGCAGGCTCTGAGCTGTCAGCTCACAGCCTGATGCAGGGCTCCAACACACGAACCATGAGATCATGACCTGAGCTGCAGTCGGACGCTCAACCGACTGAGCCACATAGGCGCCCCTGGACTCATTTTCATCCCTGCAGTTTGTTACAGTAGTTCTCCCACTTTGTGGTACCTCTCAGTCACCTGGAGGGCTTGTTAAAACACAGCTTGCTGGGCTCACCTGCAATTTCTGATTTGGTAGGGCCGACGTGGGGACCGGTAATCTGCACTTCTAAGAAGTTCCCGGGTCCTCACTTTCCCTCCTAATTGCCATCAGAGAAAATGGCATAACACAGGCTGCTTTAGGAAGCATGTTTGCCTGGTGGTGGTGGTGAGGGGGGCACGGCCGGATGCATCCTGTGCCTGTGAAACCCCTGGCGGGGCTGCGAGGTAAGAGTAGGGATGAGTCAGAACTTTTCTCTTCAGAGCTACCATGCTCTCCTGGCTCAAATGGTGCAATGAGCAACGACTGTCTTTTGCGTAAGAGCTCACCACTCCTGCATTTAATGGAAATGTCTTCACACTGTGACACATTATCTTCTTTCAACCTAGAGCAGTTGTTAGTATATTTTTTGAGTGGATCTGTTTCCACAGGTACCTGGAAGAAGACATTATGGGTATAGTAGCGTAACAACTTACCACATTTAGCCTCCTTTTAAAAATATCATTCCCTAAGAACATGTTAATTTGGTAGTGGTGAAGAACTCTTTCTTTGTAAGAGCCCAAGCTACCTACATGCAGTTGACTTAGAAGCCAGTGTCTCAGGTCCAGATTTCTCTCGAAGCTCTGGAGGTCTCCCCTGGAATTCTCCATGGGTACTTTAAGCTTGTCATAGTCAACCCAGAGCCCATCATCTTCCTTCCCAAGCTCTCCCCTGTACCTCTGTTTTCTACTTTGGTGATTAGCACTGTCATCTAACAAGTTTCACAAGCTGGAATCCTTCTGCCTCCTTCAATTTCTAGGTCACGCGGGCTCTTAATAGATATATTTTCTGTGCCCTTTGATCTGTTCCCTCAGCCATGGTCTCAGCTAGGCCCTCACTCATCTGACTCATCATGATGGCCTCCCAGCTGGTGCCTCATTTGATCCCACTCTGGGCCCATCTCCCCAAAGCTGCTAAAGTACTCTTTTAAAAATGCAAATTGGATTTCATTGCTCCTTTATTCCACATGGCTTTCAGAATAAAATTAGAATTTCTCAGCCAAGAACAAGGCTCTTCAGCATTTTGCCTTTGCTTGCCTCTCTACCCTCAGAGCTTACCACTTTCCATTTTGTATCATTCACTCTAGTCATGTAGAACCATCTGGAGGGCACTGAGGCATTACTGTGTTTTAAATATTAATACAAAAAACCTTTATTTTGAAGTAGTTTCAAACAGAAAAATTGCAAGACTAGAACAGAAACCTCTCATGTATTCTTCACCTAGATTCACCAGTTGTTAACAGTTTAACACATTTGCTTTATCATTCTTTCTATCATCTCTCTATCTCTAATCTATCTGTTTCCTGAACAGTTTGAGAGTAAATCATAGACATACTCCTTTTATCCAAGAATGTATTTCCTAAGTGCAAAAGCATTCACTTACTCAAACACGGGGCAGTTACCAAATTCAAGAAATTTACATCAATAAAATAGCATTACCTAATTTATAGACCCCATTCAAATTTCACCCATTAAAAAAAAATTGAAGTATAGTTAACACACAATGTTACATTAGTAACATATTTCAAGTGTACAACATAAAATTTCACCAAATAAAAAGATTTTTTTAATGTTTATTCATTTTTTTTGAGAGATAGAGAGAACAGAGCGTGAGCTGGGAAGGGGCAGATAGAGAGGGAGACAGAATCGAAAGCAGGCTCCAGGCTCTGAGCTGTCAGCACAGAGCCCGATGCGGGGCTCGAACTCACTGACCACAAGGTCATGACCTGAGCCGAAGTCAGATTCTTAACTGACTGAGCCACCCAGGTGCCCCAAAATTTCACCATTTTTTAAAACACTTTTATTTTTTATTTTTGAGAGACAGAGCATGAGTGGGGGAGGGGCAGAGAAGGGGGAGACACAGAATCCAAAGCAGGCTCCAGGGTGTGAGCTATCAGCACAGAGCCCGATGCGAGTCTCTAACCCAGGAACCTCAAGATCATGACCTGAGCTGAAGTTGGATGCTTAACTTACTGAGCCACCCAGGCACCCCAAATTTCACCAATTTTTATAGAACTTTTGTTTTGTTGTCCTCTGCAGCCACTCTTCGCATGTAATTGTCATGTTCTTATAATCTTCTTTAATGTGGACAGTTTTTTGTGCATCCACGGCTGCTCCCACTCTCATCTGTCTTTCAGGAATACTCTTTGCCTCGTTACCCAACAGATTCTTACTTCATCAAACTAGCACTGACAAGCACTTGCCCAGACATGTTTTACATGACCTCCCAATCTGATTTTCCCAAATTTCCTCTCCTGTTGCACCACGTGAAAAGCTTCATTCTTGAACTAATCATATTGCTTTTCTTATTTGGTTTGAAAGCCACTCAAGGATGAGGATAAAGCCTTATTTAACTTTTTATCACCAGCGGCCAGCAAAGTGCTCAACACAAAGTTTGTGTTCAGTATGTGTATTTTTAATATTTTGATAAGTGTGCTCCCATGAATGAGTGTCTAACATTTAGAGGTCAGTACCCCCGATATCCAAAGAGCCCCCCTCAGACTGATAAAGGTGTGGGAACATGGGTTGGTAGGAGTGTGAATTGCTATCACCTACTGGGAAGGTAATCTGGCAGTATCTGACAAAATTAAAATTTAAGGAATTTAAAAAATCCTGTCATGGGGGCTATATCTTTGATGAAACAAAGGATAGTACATAAAGACATGAGTGCAGTGAAGTTTATTGTACCATCATTTACTATAATTAGAAAAATACCAGAAACGATTTAAATATTCATCGGCAGAAGAATAGTTGATTATGGAATATTCATACAATTAAAAAGAAATGAACATTTTGGTACATCCATATAGTAAAATGGAATGAAGGCATAGCTACCATGCTGAACAAAAGAAGCAGAACACAAAAGGGTGCAAACCTTTGGACTCAATTATAGGAAATTATGAAACATGCAAAATCATATCATGGTTTATTGGCATGGGGAGGGCAGGTTTGATAGGAAGGGACACATGAGAACTTTCTAGAATGATGGAAACATTCTGTATCTTGACAGGGGTGTCAGTTCCATGGGTATACGCACTTGTAAAAATCTCTTGGGCCATACACTTAAGGTCTGTATCTCAATTATATTGTTAATTTTAACAATATTCCCAAGGAAATTTGTCACAATGGTATTTATTATAGTAGGACAATAAAAACAGCCAAAAACTTGGAAACACCCTAAACGTTCATCTCTAAAGGTATAAGTATATTTTGATATAGGTATAAATAAAAAAATGATGTAATTACTTAAAAAAGAATAAGTACAATATAAATGTCCTAATCTGGAGGGACAGGCATGATATATTTTTAACAAAATAAAAATTGTTTAATAGAGTATATAGTATATTATTTTTATAAAAAGTAGCAAAAACTTTCATATAATTATGAATGTTTATATAGCCTATGGAGAAAGGTTATGAAAGAATCCATGCCAAATTCAGCACTGAGAATCTAGCATGTATTTCTGCAGTTTGCATGTATTTTTATGATTAAAAAAAATCCCACAAAAGTGAATTCAGTCACGAAAATACGTGCAAGGAAACAGAGAAGTAAATACATATGAAATAAAACTAGTTGGGAAGACACATTATGGGGCTGAAGACATAGTTACTGCTTGGCTCAATTCCAGTTGTCATTTGCCTTTTTGTCCTTTGTCCAATTGTTTTTTGTTGAATAGCACTGTTGAATGAATAATATGAGAAAGTAATATAAAGAGCTCCTGAAAAAAAAATCGGAGAACATTACATCGTGTTCCCATTGAAGTTAAGCATGTGAGTGAACCAGCAGACTGGTTGGAACTGGTGAACCAGCAATTTAGCAAATTTGACAACTTTTGGCAAATATGATTTATGTTGTGGGGATGAGGCAGAGATGTTTTCATGTGTCTTGTATTTATTTGACCAAAGCTTTTTCTGAGGGATGCACAATTATGATGTACACAGAACGGACAAAATGAAAACAAATGTTTGTGTGGTCAGGCTTGTCCTTCTGGCTAAACCAGCCCACAGACCAACGCGCCCAAGCCTCCCTCTGTTTCTACGGAGGCAGGGTGCTGTAGGAGAAAGAGAATTTTTAGAAAGGAAGAAAGAAGAAAGAAAATAAAAGAGAGAGCTCAAGCTTTAGAAGGGAGGCAGGGGTTTGAGTCAAGCCTTCTTCACTTAAAAGCATACCAATGGACAAGTGTCTGACTTCTCTGAGTCTCTCTTTCCTCATCAGAGGTGACTGTGAGGTTTGCTGGATTGAAAAAGACAGCACAGTGCCTGGCATGTGTTAGATACTTGAACAGATTAATGTATGTTCGCTTCTAGTTTGCACTGTCATATTTATACTTGCCCAGAAACATCCTAGCATTTTTCTTTAGGCAATTCCGATCTTAGTGAAGGAAACTAGCTCAGAAACAAAGGGATTTATCTAGCCACATAGGTAACTTTCCATATTTCACCTACATTGGACTCAGGTCTACAACTTCCCGTCATGAAGCTGGCTTTCCTCTGCCCTCGCTTCCACTTTTCATCTCGAGCTGTACAGTCTTAGCAGAACAGGATCCTTAAGTCTGCATTTGTGATAAAAGAGACAGCAGCTTATACTAAAGTGGCTTTCTCTCTGTGTGTTGAGTCTGCCTGACTGATAACAGATCAGAAACAGCGAGTGGCCTTTGAAATTGAAACACTGACTGTAGTGGGGAAAATGAAAGGATCTTACGTTTTTGATCAAAGGACGATATCTTCCAACTTGGAAAAGGGGGTTATTCTGCCTGCCAAGGCCTCTGATACTGTGTTACCTACTTACCCTAAGGAAGAAGATTCAATTTCATAGCTATTACATTGCCACATAGTTTTAAAATATATTTATAGATACACATTTCCGCAGTCATTTTGCATTCCTTTTCCAACTTCTGTCCTTCAATCTGGCCTCCAGGCAAATGGTCCTGTAATTCCTACTCTAAATAGCATTTAAACAATTCTCTGGATCCTTAATCCTTAATGAACATTCCCTACTAAAGAGAAGACAAACTTTATTTTTTTTTTTTAATTTTTTTTAATTTTTTTTTTAATATATGAAATTTACTGTCAAATTGGTTTCCATACAACACCCAGTGCTCATCCCAAAAGGTGCCCTCCTCAATACCCATCACCCACCCTGCCCTCCCTCCCACCCCCCATCAACCCTCAGTTTGTTCTCAGTTTTTAATAGTCTCTAATGCTTTGGCTCTCTCCCACTCTAACCTCTTTTTTTTTTTTTTTTTTCCTTCCCCTCCCCCATGGGTCTCTGTTATGTCTCTCAGGATCCACATAAGAGTGAAACCATATGGTATCTGTCTTTCTCTGTATGGCTTATTTCACTTAGCATCACACTCTCCAGTTCCATCCATGTTGCTACAAAAGGCCATATTTCATTTTTTCTCATTGCCACGTAGTATTCCATTGTGTATATAAACCACAATTTCTTTATCCATTCATCAGTTGATGGACATTTAGGCTCTTTCCATAATTTGGCTATTGTTGAGAGTGCCGCTATAAACATTGGGGTACAGGTGCCCCTATGCATCAGTACTCCTGTATCCCTTGGATAAATTCCTAGCAGTGCTATTGCTGGGTCATAGGGTAGGTCTATTTTTAATTTTCTGAGGAACCTCCACACTGCTTTCCAGAGCGGCTGCACCAATTTGCATTCCCACCAACAGTGCAAGAGGGTTCCTGTTTCTCCACATCCTCTCCAGCATCTATAGTCTCCTGATTTCTTCATTTTGGCCACTCTGACGAGAAGACAAACTTTAAATAAAGGGAGGGTCTTAGATAAAATGAAGGCCACCATGGTGAATGGTAGGTGTTTAGTGGGATAGTTTCTGGTGTAATTCCACAGGATGAGATTTTGTGTTATTAATAAAACTGGCTGAGGGAGATGTGTGGATATGGAAATGGCATAGAGCCTGACTATGAGTCCAAGGTCAGAACTCATGGGTGTCTGAAATGAGGAGAGGTGCTCAAGAGAATGAGAAGAAAGGGGTTTTTAACACTAGACAAGAAAGGAGGCTGCCATAACTGACCACTGGGGACAGTATGACTGCAAATTAGACAAGGGATGGACAGATGGGAGACAACGTGGAATTATTTGCCCAAATAAAGACTGTATTCTATAAAGGCAGCCTTGGGTATTTTTGCGGGGGGTGGGGGGGATGCTAAGTCTTTATTGACTTATAAGTCTACTCACTTACAAGTTATGTCAGTTGCTGGCCTATCAATCATAAATTCTGATCTGTTTGCACTCAACATGTGTGTATATATATATATATATATACACACATACACATAAAGATATACACTCATATTGAGTTATATTGTCTTATTTCAATGTAGAATTGGCTTCTGCTTACCAGTCATTTGTTTCTCGGTACTCAAGCTAGATCTCAAACCACAGGTATTCTAGATTTTTCTCTCTCCTTAAATACCTAATTTCCATTTATATCCTCAATTCCTTCTCACTCCTCCTACCAACGGCTCTTTTTAAAATTTTTTTAAATTTTTTAAAATTTTATTTAGACCCAAGTTAGTTAAATAGAGTGTAATAATGGTTTCAGAAGTAAAACTTAGTGATTCATCACTTACATATAACACCCAGTGCTCATCCCAACAAGTGCCTTCCTTAGTACCCATCACCCATTTAACCCATCCCCCTAACCACCTCCCCTCCAGCAATCCTTAGTGTGTTCTCTGTGTTTAAGAGTCTCTCATGGTTTGCCTCCCTCTCTGTTTTTACCTTATTTTTCCTTTCTTTCCCCTATGTTCGTTTGTCTGTTTCTTTCTTTGTTTTTTTCTTTTTTTTATGCTTCACTCTCCAATATGGCAGCCACAAGCCACATGTGGCTCTTGAGCACTTGAAATGTGGCTAGTCTAAATTAAGATATGCTTTAAACTTAAAATACACAATGAATTTCAAAGACCTAGTATGAAAAAATGAATGTAAAATATCTTAGCAATTGATATAATATTTTAATTACTATATATAATATTATTAAATTAATGGAATATAATATTGTCAAACATAGATATAATATTAAAAATGATATTGTAATATTGACTATAATATTTAAAGTATAATATTTTGGATCAATTAAATTTAATTAAAATAACTTCACATGTTCCTTTTTATGTAAAAAAAAAATGGCTACTAGAAAATTAAAGATTAGGTTGTGTGGCATGCATCTGTGGCCCACATTATATATCTGTTGGTTGGTACTTCTCTAGGCCTTCTTACCTCTTCCTTTAAGGAAAAAAAAAATTGGAACTACCCAAAGCAAGTTCCCAGAGGGCTTACCCTAGTCCACATATTGATGTGCCATCAGTCTATCTCTATCCTTCATAGATAGTACCATGGACTGGTTAAGAGCACAGTGCTAGAATCACAGTGCTTTGGGTTCAAACCCTGACTCTGTTGCTTGCTACCTATGTGACTTGGGGCAAGTTACTATATCTCTCTTTGCCTGTTTTCCCATCTATTAAATAGGATATTAACAGAAACTGCTTCAGAGGATAAGGTAAAATAAGATAAATAAGGTAAAAACTACTTCAGAGAATGAGGATCAATCGAGTCAATGGATGAAGCACTTTGAACTGTGTGTGGCTCAAAGAAAATACTCGACTAATGTGAGCGACTTTATTGTTCCTGAAGATCACAGAGAAAGACTGTCTTCTACTTTGTAACTCTTAGGGGATTTGAGTGTCATATTTTTTAAATTTATTATTTTTTTAATGTTTATTTATTTTTGAGACAGAGAGAGACAGAGCATGAGCAGGGGAGGGGCAGAGAGAGAGGGAGACGCAGAATCTGAAGACACAGCCTCCAGGCTCTGAGCTGTCAGCACCGAGCCCGACGCGGGGCTCGAACTCACGAACTGCGAGATCATGACCTGAGCCGAAGTCGGATGCTTAACCAACTGAGCCACCCAGGCGTGCCTCCCTTCTGTCTTTAAATAAGCTCCACCAAGTCCAGCTTAAAAACTCTCTTGAGTATCCTTGACCTTGAGCTGACCTCCGTATTTTTTCACTTTCTTCTGCATTTCCTCTCTTTAAAATCCCTTGCAGTCTGTTTTTCTTCAAGAATATATGCTCCACACATTCTGACCGTGTGGTTTAGGACCAGTACTAGGAGACAGAAAGGATCAGGCTCATTCCTATGGGGTAGGGGACAGGGAAACCAAGCCCAAGTTCTAGAATAAAGGTAGTATCAAGAGAGAGGGAACAATCATCAGATCCAACGGGGAGTAAACACAGGGCAGAAAACTCTCATAGTCTCTGTGTCTGGAGACGAGGAACAGGAGAAAGCTGGTTCTGGCAGAGTCTCCTCCCTGGGGAACTGATATATAGAGGTAGGCTTACTGTTTGAGGGTATCTTTGGCTCATCTGTAGGTGCGGGTGAAGCCACAAACGGGCCAATTTGTCTGGATAATTACAATAACCGAGTAAGTGGCTTTTTCCGTCTTCCTTGGCCTTTGGACATTTAGCTGACATCCCCTCTTTATGCTTGCACATTATTCCTTCTCTCCTGTCGTCATTACCAGGGGGGGAGGAACCTCCTGGCATTCTGGGGCCTCCGCAGTTTAGGATCACAGACAATCAGAGAAAGGGTAACCTGTCAGGCAGAACTGAGTTCGTAGGAACCAGCTGGATGCAGAATCTCCTGAGGAAGGTTGCCTACACTTGAATAATCTAGGGACATGGTGCGTGTAGGAAACTGAGGTCTGCCTTTGCTGGCAGGTGAGAGGTGAATCTGTACACCAGACCATGGACTGAATCCCGGGTGAAGCTAGTAAACGGGACCACACAAATAGAAGTACAAGTGAGGTAGAATGAAATCCAAGAGGGAGAGTGTCCTGGAGCCAGGTGAAGAAAGTGTTTCAATGAGGAAAAGACTGACCAGCTGGGTAAAAGGAAGGCCGATCAATGTGGACCTTGCGGTCAGGCTAGAGGCATAGCGGGAGTGGGTTGAAAAGAGAATGGAAGAATTGGACACATTGAGTACGCATAACTCACTCAAGAAGTTTAGCTCTAAAGGGCAGGAAAGACATAGAGAGCTGGCTAGAAGGGTGAGTAGAGTTAAGAGAAAGTTTTGAAAAAAGTGGGAGTGTTCTGAAACGCTAGTGGAGAAAATCCAGGAGCCAGAGAAAAGCTGATGATGTGGATAGAGAGGAGAGACTGTACTTGATTACCGAGAGGAGATAGGATCTACCGTGCATGTGGTAGGATGAAGCTTCAGTGGGAGCCCGGGTCGTTCCTCTACAGCAGGGACAGAGGATGTGGAACATCTGGGCACAGACGTGAGAAGGCAAGTAGGGGGGACGCCTGGGTGGCTCAGTCGGTCAAGCGTCTGACTTCGGCTCAGGTCATAATCTCACAGTCGTTGGGTTCAAGCCCCGCATTGAACAGCACAGAGCCTGCTTTGGGTTATCTCTTTCCCTCTCTCTCTGCCCCTTCACCACTTGTGTTCTCTATCTGTCTCTCAAAACTAAGTAAACGTTAAAAAAAAAAAAAAAGAAGACAAGTAGATGTAGTGGTGGGGCCTTGAGAAATTCTCTTCTGACTGCTTCTGTTTTTATCATTTTTTTTTTAGAGAGAAAGGGGGAGGGGTGGAGAGAGAGACTATCAGAGAGAATTGATTATCCCTCCCCCCAATCAAGTTCAGCGGCCCTCAAGTGCAGAGCACCTGAGAGCAATTGCCAACCCGGATCTGATGGAGCTGTGACACTAGCCCCTTGCCCTGCCAGATCTATAGTTTCCTAGGAGAGGCAGACAAAATGTAAACAGCTGCTTACTCATTTGGAGTAGCCAGCATGAGCATGGGCCTGGTTAGTCAGTCTGGTTAATGGAAGGTTACAGCTTGGTGGTCATTTGGGTATCTAGTATCCACACGGGGCATACTGCAGAGCAGAACTACACCCAGAGGAGTGGGGTCTAGGCATCCTGATTGGATATAAGGTTGTTAATACTCTTCACACTTAGTCGGGATTAGCTCAGGTGATGGTTAGATGAGAGCGAGCAAAGCCTCCATTGCTGAGAAGGGTCCGAAGAGCTTGACCACGCTCCTACCTCAACCTCCCTCCCTTGTTCCCTCTTACCTACCCCTGCTCTTAACAGTGGCTAACTTCACTCTTCTTCTGGTTCCTATGCTCAACCTCATATTCCTTCTCTCACTATCATAGCTCAAACATTTGTTCTGTTGACTTGCTTCCCTCAACCCCTCTTCTACCTAGGCACACATTCAATCCTCGCATCCTAACCAATTAGATTTCCTGTGAACCTCTCAAGCTATGGCTTTTGCTTGAATCTTCCTGTTTTCGTCACAATTGTCCCATGGGGGAGGCTGACTTCTCTCTCTCTCTCTCTCTCTCTCTCTCTCTGTTTCATGACAGCAAAGAATCTGGCTGTTTTTGTCTAAATCTATTTTGGGAGACGAGTCCAGCTCCTCTAGCGGTGAAGGTGACAAATGATGGCTTAGGATGGCTTTAGCCTCTTTGTAATTTCCATCAGCCTCCCAAAGCCACCCACTTAAACATACAATCAAGTATATAGAGCGAGTTTGCTATGCAATAAAGTTTTAAGACAAATCCTTTGCCCCAACTTATAACCAGATCACATCCCTAAGTCCTTCTAGGGAGAAATTTGGGAGCTGCTACTGAGCTGTCTATGGCTTAGGGATGTTTCATTGATGTAAATAGAGTATTTCATCATTTACTGATTATGAACTGTGTTCGCAATTTACCCTGGGAGCATAGGCTTTATTAAAATCATGAAATTAGATTTAACTTCCTAAATCATTTTATGAAGCTAATGTAACATTAATACCAAAACCTAACTAACTATTAAAACTCAAACACCATGGGCTAATTTCTCCCACAAACACAGATGTAGAATTCTTAAATAAAATAGGAGCAAATCAAATACAGTATATCAATGGAATTAATCATATTAGTAGTTGAAAGGAGAAGAGCAATCAGATGCTGAAAAGGATTTGATGGAACTCAGCATCTACTTTTTTTTTAAAGACTTTTACCAAATTGGGAATAGAAAGCTATTTCCTTAACAACATCTTGGAAAGCTTATTTCAAATGAACAGTTTATATGGCATTTAATGGCTACCACATGAGGCATTGTTGTCAAGGTCAGAATCAAAAGGAAGGATTCTCACTAACACCACTTTTGTTTCACTTTCTTCTTGAGTATTTAGCCAATGCCATTAGATTTGAAAAAGAAATAAGAAGCATAGGCCAGAGTACTCTTTGGTAATGATTTGATTACTGACCCCCGAAGAGTCAACCAAAAACATTTTTAAAAATCAAGAGAATCACAAAGAATCAAATTTTCCAATGAACTGATAATAACAAGAGAGAAAATTTATTGCAATTCCAATAATAAAACCTGTAAAATACTTAGTTAAAAACATAATAAGAAATGTGTAAAATGCATGTAAACTTTGTTAAAGGAAAAAAATTAAGTTGAAATATGGGAAAACATATTATGGGTTGTGATCAAAAGAGTCACATATTAGGATGTCAGTGGGCCCCAAATGAATTTACAAATTTGATGTAGTCCTCCTGAAATATTATTGGGCTGCAGGGGAGGCTGGGCCTAACGGATTCATTAAAAAGTTCATGTGGAAAAATAGATCCAAGTATCCTAGAAAATTTTGAGGAAGAAAGGAAGTGGGGATGTGTGTAAGTGAGTGTGTGTGTAGTTAAGTGCAGATATGAAAGTACATTTTGAGTTCTAATACTTACAACAGCAGGGTGCTGGTGAAGCCTAGGTGACCAGATGACCAGAATAGAACAGAAAGGTTAGAACAGGCCCAAGTCAGACAAATAACACAGCATAAAAGTGACATTTCAAATCTGCATGGAAAAGTGATTTGCAAATGGTGCTCTGTGAGGTCTCGCATGCTGATGCAAAAACTTCATTCCTCTGTCTCTTTCTCTCTATCTCCGCTTCAACTAATACAGCTCTGCTTTTATTTGTAATACACACGATGGTTTCTTGTGTAAGATTTTGTTTGGAGAAAGCTTTCCACTATTTTATTTTATTTATTTTTATTTATTTATTTATTATTTTTTTAATATTGATTTTGAGAGAGAGAGAGAGCGTGCAAGCGGGGGAGGGGCAGAGAGAGGGGGAGAGAGAGAGAATCCCAAGCAGGCTTCACATTGTCAGCACGGAGCCCGTTGCGGGGCTCAATCTCACCAACCGTGAGATCATGACCTGAGCTGAAATCAAGAGTTAGACACTTATCCGACTGAGCCACCCAGGCACCTGCTTTCCACTATTTTAAGCTGGAGTTCTAAAAAACACAGCAACAGAATATATTTGATCAAATGTTCAATTATAGGAATGAAGTTAAAATTAACAATTAAAAATTTTACGATGCTCTCATATATTCCAGATGGCATAGGAACTAAATCTAAAAAAATGAACTCATTAAAGAACTTAAAGAAGAGAATGTAGGTAAGCATTTATATAATCTTGGGGTAGAAAAAGCTTCTAAGTATATAAATTAAAAAATTATAAAAGTGGGGTGCCTGGGTGGCTTATAATAACAAAAATTGAACTTCTCAGTCGAAAAACTGACAGGCAATTTGCAAAATAAGAAATTCACAATGGTCAATAAGTATGAAGAAATAGCATGACTTGTAGCTGGAAAGATGAAAATAGAATCAATATCATTTTTCTCTTTATCAATTTGGCAATAATTAGAAGTAATAAAGCCAGAGTTATCTATAAATCCAGTGACATTAGGAAATAAACTCTCATTTGTGTTAAAGAGTTAAAGAGTGTAAGTTGGTGTAACCATTTGGGGAAGCAATTTGGCAACATGTAGCAAAGGCTTAAAATTGTATATCCTTTAATACAATGTTGTTATTTTCAAGAACATAATTAAGGAATTGACAGATGTAAAAGGAAATTTATTAAATCATCCTGCACAATAAGGAAACAATGGAAACAAACTGTATATCTGGGAATGGGGGATTAGTAAAATAAAGTACAGTATATTCTTATATTGAAATACTCTGGGATCAAGAAAAATAATGCTGGGAAAGAATATTCAGTGACATAAAGCAATTTTTACTACCTAGTTTAGGGGGGAAAGCAGTTTATAAAAATATTAAGTATACTACGATTCTTAAATATGAAAAATACATATATATACCTAGAAAAAAGATGAATATATGCTCAGATGTTTGTTTTGTCTAATTTTGAATATTAGGCTTTTGGGTGTTTCTTTTTTATTCTTTTTTGTACTTTTTATGTTTTCCAACATTTCTGCCACAAACGTTTGCTATAGTTTTAATAATAAAAAAACAATTTCGGAAATTACTTAGATTTGTCAAATGATAGATTTTAATTAATCCCATGGTGATTTTATTTTTTTTTAATTTTTTTTTTAACGTTTTATTTATTTTTGAGACAGAGAGAGACAGAGCATGAATGGGGGAGGGGCAGAGAGAGAGGGAGACACAGAATCGGAAGCAGGCTCCAGGCTCTGAGTCATCAGCCCAGAGCCCAACGCGGGGCTCGAACTCGCGGACCGCGAGACCGTGACCTGAGCTGAAGTTGGACGCTTAACCGACTGAGCCACCCAGGCGCCCCTCCCATGGTGATTTTAGATAGAAATTCATTCTCCAGTCTTATTTCTTTACTTCGATGTGCCCTATTTTTACTGTCTACGTTTTCTTCATAAGAGGTAGATGGCATTTTAATTTGCTGAGACAAATGTGGAACACATCATTTATGTCTGTGTTTATAATTTTGCATTGTTGTGTGCTTTTTGGGGGGGGGGGGTGGGAGGGAAAGGTTTTCATTGTTTTTATTAGCTCCAGGATTACTTTCTGCAGTATTCTGCCATGACAGCAGAAAACTTGAAAATGTAATTAAGAAATTCTCTCGCACAGCAGGAGATTTTGCTGGAAAAGAGAACCTTAAATATGAAACTCAATTATCAAGAGAAACTGGGGCTTCAAGGCTGGTTGTAAACCTTGACACCCGAGAAGCTGGAATAAAGCATCCCAGCACTTCAAACCTGTGGTGATCCTTGTAAGAGAGTTTTCTTATTACTTGATGTAGCTATTGGTGATTTTCATATTATTTTGCCCTTGGATAGTTGAGTTTTTCTCAATTTACTTTGCAAGGTCTACCTGTTGCACTCTTTAGGGAAGCTATGCGGAATGATTGAATACTGTGTGATTAGGCAGAGACTAGAGGCAGGAGTCCAGTCGTCAGCTGTGGCCATGCACAATTGGCAGGCTGCATAGCTTGTGCGTGCTCAAACCCCTGTGTGTCCAAGTCTCTCTACTCTAACCTTGTCTAGCCAACATGAATGTGCTTCTTCCTTGATTCCTGATGGAAACTTATTAGAACTTAATCTTGCCCTAAAGCCCAGCCGTTGACAAATCTATTTTTGTTGAGATGAGGACCCTGCACTCCATGCTGCCTGCTATTAGCCGGAATCTTTCCCAAACCAGTTGGACAGCAGGCCCATGATATTGTCACCCCTGACTTCCCAAGTCACTGATAAGTGAAATTGCCTGTAGGCTCCTTGTGAACCCATGTCAACCACATCAAACTCACTCTCTTTTTATGAGGCGTAGTGTGGACTGCTGGCCGAGACAATTCCTCTGCCTTGGTTCTCTCTGACTCAAGGAGCATCACTTTCCCCACCAAACTATGCCTAGAGCCGATTCTACCTGAATTATAACCCCATTTTCCCCCAGGATATGGAAATATGGTTTAAACAGGAAAAAGTGGTAAAGTTTAGAGAGAATTTTCTATCTTTTTCTTTAAAATAAACTATGTAATATTTTGCTATGTGTAATAGAGGTTAAATAAATCTGAGTTGCCTTTACTCATTTGGAAGTGGGGTCATATTGACCTCATTCATAATCTTTGGAATAAGTTCCAGCGTCACTATTTTAACTTCTTTAATATAATGTTGGAGGGCATATGGGGAAATAGGTCATTATAGACAATTTCATTTCATAAAATAAAAAGTGTGATAGATAACTCTTTTATATAGAGTCTGCACATTTCAATGGACAAATAAATAGATAATGTCAGAGATGTATTTATTACACAAATCTATCCTCATATTTTATTTAGAGTCATTTATAACCCTATGAAAAAAATCGCTAGCTTGAAACATTCATAAAAGAGCAAACAAATACCCTTGGGCAAAGAGTCTACCCACATAAATTGATTTCTAAATAAAGATTCAATTTAGATTTAAAGTCTTGTATGCACCCAGAGGTATCTATTACATCTGTAATTTCCTTGTGGGGTTCTGGTGCCTGAGTGTGCTGTCATCAACTTCTTATTAGTTGTTTTCAGATGAAAGAAGCGAAGCTTCCAATTAGCACAATTTTTTAATGAACATGTGTTGGAAATCATTGCCACCATATATCACCTCTCGTCAGTTGATCTAGTCTTCTCTTTATCAACCTTTCTGCTATTACTGTTTGGATCACCTCGTTATCTTTGGGTTATGATGCTCCTGAGACAAAATTTAAAAATTGGAAAATCTTTATTTTTTCTTGTTTATGGGGCAATGTCATGATAACCTCAGATATTGGTTATATTAAAATCAAAAAGTACACAGGTATTATCAAACGTTATTTTCAGTTTTGTAGTTCACTCTCCCTACCACTGAGAGAACAAGTGATACTGGGAGCATGCTCAGAAAATCAGTGTCTGGCATGAGCACTCCAAGTTTTTTCCTCTCCTCTTTTGGCTTCTCCTCTTGCGGAAAACTACCAAGATTGCAGGGCAGAGGATCAGCCTTTGTACATACGGCACATTTTCTTCCTCACCCCTCTGAATTCATCAGGAATAACAATGATATTGTCATGGGCATCTATGCCATTTTTCCTCTTTGATGTCAGCCCTATAATGGCAATGTATTTTTCTTACTCGTGATCATGCATTTCCAGTGTATTAACATAACCCAGAAGTGCAGCTGTCCCTTTGCTTGGCTGAGTCTAAGTCCCGAACAAATTTTCGACCCAACTTGGCTTCTTTGCTGACTTCGTTGAGAAACTGAATCACACCAGGCATATCCTGGGTTTTGTAACTTGTGGAAGATGGGCAGGGTTTCTGGCAGAAGTCATATTACAGGGCGTTTCATTTGGCAAATTCTCATCACACTTTCTCCTCCTGAGTCTTTCTCTGCCTGCCTCATTGCCCACCAGGGGTCCCTTTTTGCCCTTCACCCATTTCAGCTACTCCTTTGCCATACCTCATTCCATTCACATATTTGTCACTCAGTAGACAGTGACAATGAACTTGAAGGCTGGGGTGTTTCCTCTGGATTTGTCTGTCCATGCCTGGAGGAGTGGCTAGTACATCACAGATCTCAGTAAACATTTGAGTTATAAATAAATGAACAAAAGGAATCATTAATTATGAGGATTTATTCCTTTTACTTTTCACGGGAGTAGGGAGTTTATTCTTTGGCTTTCTTTCCTTGTTTACCCCTATTATTACAAGTGTTTACGCTAGTAAGTTGAAATGAAAAAGTGAAGCAATTAAAAAATTTACATAGCAAATCTATCATTTTAATTTTGAGGGTGAGTATTCATTTGTTCATTCATTCATTCATTCGGTAGGTCAATAATTTTTGAGAGCTACTACGAGTTGACAAAAACTCTATCCCTGACGCGTCCTGAGTCTTGGTCCCTATTTCTATCTTTGGTCTGCACACTCCAATCTTAACAAAGAGTCCTAAGCCATCCCTCATTCCCTTGATATCTGATCACCCCGGCATGGCTACAGCAAGAGTCCTGTTAGGGCTGTTTAGCAAGAATCCCCCCACCCTTGATGTCTCCTCTTAGTAATTTATCTATTGTCCTTCACCTTTGACTGCTCTTTGGCTGTAAGTCTGCAGCTGCCTTTGCTATGTTCAGAGTTAAGCTCCATCTATCTCCCCCATTGCAATACCCCTATTGTAATTGTCTTTTTAAAAAAGTTTTATTTATTTAAGTAATCTCTACACCTCATGTGGGGTTCAAACTCATGACCCTGAGATCTAGAGTTGCATGGTCTTTTGACTGAGCCAGCCAGGCACCCCATAGTAGTCTTGAATAAAAAATTTTCCTTACCATTTTGACAAATGTCAGATTAAGTGTTTTTTGTTTTATGTTTTTTGTTTTTTTTACCAGCATGAGGCATAAAACAGGTAAGTTACTAGCTTTCATAGAGCTTAACTTTTAGTTGGTATAGAGAGAAAATAAACCAAAACCACCCCACAACAACAAAAACAAACATGAAAAACTAACAAGTATTTTGAGGCTTCCCCTTAGGTATAGAGAGGGCTTCTTCTTTTTTTAAGCTTGTTTATTTTGAGAGAGAGTGCAGATCCCGATGCTGGGCACGAGCTCATGAACCATGAGTTCATGATCTGAGCTGAAGTCGGATGCTTAACCGACTGAGCCACCCAGGCGCCTGGAGATTTGTTTGATCAGAGAGGGCCACCCCAGGAAGAAGACAGCACAGCTGGGAGCTGAAAAGCCAAGCACCATGCTGAGATGAGGGAAAGAGCAATGCAGGTAGAGAGCAAGGCTGGGCCTGGTGGAGAAAGTTGTAGGAACACTCTGGAACCCAGTGGGTGAGGAGGAGAGTGGTGCAAAGTAGAGGCCAGAAAGTGAACCAAAGCCAGGTAGTAGTGATAGTCTTTGTAAGTTAGGTGAAGGGTATGTCATTTATTTCATATAAGATTGGTATCTTGGACTTAAAATGTTTGGATGTTGCCTGGGTTTTTCACATTGCATTGCTGTTGTTGGTGGGACCAAGAAATTGTCAAACAATGTCCTTTTTTTACTCTTACTGAAGCTCCCCTCTCCCTGGATTTGTTATTTTGCATAAGATGACTGAAAAGTAAGGAATGATTGTTGCTTGGGGATAGTGCCGTTTTCTTTGTTTCCTTTAATGCTCTAAGGTAAAGTAAAAAAAAAAAATCCTAGATAATAGCTGTATGCAGTTTGTGCTTGGTTGCTTTTAATTATTTCTTATACCATCAGCTCCTCTCTGGGACCCTTTCCCTCCTGGAGGGTTTTTCATCATATAAAAGAAAAGATAGTTCTGCTTAATTGTTTTCTTTTTGCTTGAGTAGTCTTTACTGATGTGAGAAAATGTTGAATGTTTTAAGTCCTCCTGCTCCTGCAACCTGGTCATTTAAAAATTTTAGTTTATAAGTCCATTTTCTCGTATTCTTCCTAATTGTTCCAAAAGATTGTCTGCTCACTGTGTTCTTTTTCAAAGAATCTTTGTATTTAAGTTTGTGTTGCTATCATCATTTGATACTTAATACTACTTTGAAAAAACTTTCAGTATCTTTATGCTAGGCATTTTATTTGAAGAGCTGTACCATAATTTACTATTTTATTATATTTTTGCAAAACATTGTGATTCTGATAGCTATATTCTGTCTGGATCACAGGATGTTTATTTAACTTTGTGAGAAACTGCCAAACATCTCTCCAAAGTAGGACCGTATATTCCTTCCATCAGCAATACCTGAATGTTCTAATAACTCCACTCATTTTTTCAAGGTCAGATTATAGAGCTGCCTGGGCATCCTGCTTTAGGTAAAGTTATTTCTACAATGTGCCAATGTGTTGACCCCTGGGACTCTACGTGGTCCTAAATTCTTTTTTTTTTTTTTTTAATTTTTTTTTTTTTTTAACATTTATTTATTTTTGAGACAGAGAGAGACAGAGCATGAACGGGGGAGGGTCAGAGAGAGAGGGAGACACAGAATCTGAAACGGGCTCCAGGCTCTGAGCAGTCAGCACAGAGCCCGATGCGGGGCTCGAACTCACATACCGCGAGATCGTGACCTGAGCCGAAGTCGGACACTTAACCAACTGAGCCACCCAGGCGCCCCCTAAATTCTTTTCTTAAGAAAAATCATTCTTGTTTCTAACTCTTTTAAAGAACATAGTCAGAGAAAGTAAGAGTGAACTTATTTCTAATCTTGCATGAAAGTGCTGGAAGAGGGGCAGGGGAAATGTTCTTTCTGTGTGGCTTAGCAGTATCTTGATGACCCCTTCCAGATAGAAGGGGAGAATCAAATTCATGTTTGGTTTACTGTGATCCTTTTCCTCT
This sequence comes from Panthera leo, assembly GCF_018350215.1. Lineage (NCBI taxonomy): Eukaryota > Metazoa > Chordata > Mammalia > Carnivora > Felidae > Panthera > Panthera leo. Next base: position 139,195,044 of record NC_056687.1, on the reverse strand, counting down.
GGCATTCTGTCATGCATAAGAATGAGGTTAGAAGAAGGTTAGAAGTAATTATATTGAGAACTACAATAGATGCCAAGGTTTAGTCATCGTGTATTTAGGGCTGGAAGTACTCTGGGAGGTTGACTTAAATCACCTGCTTTTACAGATGATGAAAATAAAACCCAGAGAAGAAAGTAACTTGTCAAGGTCATTCTGGTTAGTCAACCCAGTCCAGGTAAGAACCCAAATCCTGACCTGTTTAGTGCTAGTTTTACTTTGCGTAACAATATCCATTATCACTTCCCCGAATAAGCCTGGATGTTTTCTGTGTATTTCTTTGTGAAAAATGTGTTTTTGTTCAGAATTACAGGTGGTGAAATATATAAACTGTTCAAATATATTCTTTAAAATTGTTGTAAAATAAAAAGACACTTGCAAAACAGTTTCATGAAGTAATTAGGCCTAAAACGTTGAATTTTTTTTCCTCTGTAAACTATATGATGGTATTATGCAGTTGCCATGGGAAAGCATATGTTAGCCACCAAAAACCCAAAACAGATCTTGGATGTTAAGCAGGTAAGATTAAGTCATAGACTACAGTTCTTGTAGAAGAAAATATAGTACCCATTTGAAGCACCACCTATGTGCTAGGAAACCTCTACTTGTCTTCTCTCTTCACAGCTAGGAGGTTTCAACACCTTTATTAGTCTATTCAGATTAAAGAATAGTTTTCCAGTGTCCACATTTATTGGAGCCCTAAAAGTGATTCTTTTTTTTTTTTTTTAAATGTTTATTTATTTTGAGGAAGAGAGACAGAGCATGAGCAGGGGAGGGGCAGAGAGAGGGAGACACAGAATCCGAAGCGGGCTCCAGGCTCTGAGCTGTCAGCACAGAACCCGATGCGGGGCTTGAACTCACAAGCTGTGAGATCATGACCTGAGCCGAAGTTGGATGCTTAACCGACTGAGCCACCCAGGTGCCCCATAAAAGTGATTCTTCTAAGACGATTTCAAAAGCAGTCCTTTAGGCTAGAACTTTTCAAATACTGTTTACTTTCCTATCAAGAAAGCCATTTGTGGTTTCCAAATAAACAAATGCCATTTGGTTTTAGCACACTCTTGACTGTGTGGCTCAAACGTACTGTAACTACAGAATCAGGAAGTGGATTGCAAGTGTTTTTGTTTTTGTGTTTTCAAGAGCTCTTGGGCTTTGAAAGAAAACCAATAAATCTCTTGATTCTTCAAATAGGTTCCACATGGTATTTAGAATAGTTCTAGAAGTCAGACCATGACATTATTCTCTGTAGATGAAGTTTTGTGTAATCTTACTTATATTCAACTATCCATTCAAACTTCAGTTCCATTCAACTATCTCTCTGAGTCTTTGGCCTTTTCAAAATCTTTATTGAGAGAACCTAGTTTTTCGCTGTAGGAAAATCCAAAAGTTTCATTAGGGCAGAGTGCCTTTTCTCTAGAGGGATGAGGTGTTAGCCTTCCCAATGGTACGTACCTTCCTCTCTGATGCCAAAAAAACAGGCATTTTGTACATGCTTAATGAATAAATAAGTTGAATTGAATTTTATCTTGCATGGATAAATATGAAAACATACATTAATAAGTGAGTCTGTTAAGACTGTCCTAAATCTGGATCATATTTTCTCCAAGTCAATCTAGATCAAGAGTCAATAAACCTTATTTCTAAAGGGCCAGCCAGTAAACATGTCTGGTTCTCTGGCTCTGGCCATACAGTCTCTGTCATAAGCTCTCATATCTGTTGTTGTAGTGCGATAGGAGCCGTAGACAATGTGTAAAGAAACGGATGTGGCTGAGTTCCAGTGAAACTTTATTTGCAAAAAACAGGCAGCCTACCCATAGGCTGGGGTTTGCTGACCCATGATCTAGCTACACAAGATGGTGCTATATATGAAAGCAGGTGAGGGATGAAGGATGCCAGTATATAAAGTCCTTTTGGCTTTTATTTTGGTGTTTTTCTGCCTTTGTTCACGGATGGAGTCAGGGTGTTTCGACTTCATATTCTCACATACGGATAGTGCTGTAAAAGGCTTGTCCATTTTTGTTAAGGGAAGCATGGAAATTTAGAGGTAATCTACTTTTGTCTGTGCTATGTTCTTTAGAACTTAGCATACCACCTAGGATTAATAAATGCTAAATAATAATAATTTTTCATTTTACCACCATACCCTTTATGGTGTCTCCTTTGGCACCCCCAGAGGTGTTAACCTGTAGCTTTTACAACGTTCTATTACACATTGTCAGCAGCACCTTGCTGATTAAATCACACTCGCGAGAGAGAGTTAACTGCAAGGCCGTAAGTATTCCTGACAGGTTGTTCTTGCACAGGTTTGGTTTCTCTTGTAGAAAGATTAAAAATCTTGTCATACTTGGTAAAAAATGAAGTGCACGGAAAACTGCCGAGCATCCACAACTCATAAAGGCACTTCCCTAGAAGTCAGAATTCAGATGAGGGGGATAGATTATATGAAGTAAGATGACTGCGCAGAGACAATCAGGTATTTCATAGTACTGGGTAGAGTGATGGCAAATCCTTTTGTGGGGGTTTGTGCTGGGGCGGGGTCTTCTAATATGTGTGAAGCTTTCTTCCATGATGAACTGAAGAATTTCATGTTTCAAACTTCATTTAGACATATCTAAGCTAGTAGTCCCAGTTTTTGGTATTTGTTCCGAAGAGGAGCTTTTTTTTTTCACCGTGAACCTAATTTTTCTTTTCCTCTGTCCTTAGTGCAATGGTTATAAAATTGTCTTTTTGCTCTCCTTTTAGATGCTTTGCTTAAACTGGACCTGTGCCCAAAGCAGCAGGAGATGCTGTCCCATAAAGCCAGAACATTTTATAAGTACTGGCAGCGAAGGTTTATTACTTCATCTCCAAAACAGCACAGGGAGCCACTGCGGAGGTCTTGGGAGGAGGGCCGCCAGAATCTGGAAATGCTGACTGTCCCGGTGCCGAGTCAGTCCCAAGCTGTGCTGCCTTCCCGGCTTCGTGCCTTGGCTGGTGATGAGCAGAGTGGGCAGTGGGGATTTCGGTGCTGCAAGTCCTGGGGAAGTAACTAGTTAGACGATATAGCTGTCAATCAGGCAAGGCTGGGGCGAGTCAGGAAGACTATGATTTGAATTCAGATAGGTGATTTTGACAGTCCTTAATAAACAATCGATGTGGCTGGTAAAGTTTTTTTAATTTCAAAATATTAAAGGGTGCACCAAGACCAGGAAAAAAACCGATATGTATTTGTGCTTTCATCATCCGAATTAGCCATGATTAAGAGGTTGTTTGTTCGGAGTCCTTTTATAAATGAGAGATAATATTTTTTTTGTTTATTTATTTATTTTGTGTGGGAGAGAGAGAAAGAGTGGGGAAAGGATAGAGGGAGAGAGAGAGAGAGAGAGAGAGAGAGAGAGAGAGAATCCCAAGCAGGCTCTGTGCTATCAGTACAGAGCCCCACTTGGGGCTGTAACTCACAAACCGTGAGATCAGGACCTGAGCCAATACCAAGAGTCAGTGGTTTAACCAACTGAGCCACCCAGGTGCCCCCAAAGAGAGATAATATTAAAGATCAAAGTTGGAGTATTCTATTTCCCATCCCTTGTTGCTCTTCCCTCACTCACCTGTCAGGTAACTGCTATGATTTAGTGGGTTCATCAGTCAGGGTCCTGGTAAGAAACAGACGTTGCATTCAAGGTGGATAGTTTGTGGGGTGTTTGATAAAGAAACCATCTACACACGTGTAGGCAAATCATGATGGATATCAGGGTGCCAAAACCTGTAGGCCTAAAGAAAGGGGAGAAGGGAGGGAGCAGTTAAGAGATGCTGGAGGGAATTGTGTGGAGGTCTCGATAGGCATTGCGCCTCATAGGCATAGCCCCCTCCCTCCATGAGGCAGCCCTGCAGGGACGGAGGGGGCAAATAAACACCCCAATCTCATTTTCCTCCTGCCCTCTGGTTGCTAGTCAGTGTCCCTATTGGGCACACCCAGCTAGGAGCAAGAGGCCCAGATGTGGTCAGGACAGATCAGCTTCTCATGGCAAGGAAAGAGTTGGGATATGGATCCAGAGGGGACAAATATAAGGCATCCAGGACATTATGTATCCTGAAACTGCTATTTATATTTGTCCCTATACATAAAGGTCTAATAAATAGTATATAGCAGGGCTCAGCAAACTTTTTCTATGAAGGACCAGACAGTAAACATTTTAGATTTTGTGGGCCTCACACAGCCTCTGTCATATATTCTTCTTTTTTTTTTTTTTTAATTTTTACAAACCTTTAGAAATGTAAAAACCATTCTCGGCATATGGGTTTTATAAAAACAGGTCCCGGGCTTGGTTTAGCCTGGGGGCTGCAGTTTGCTGACACTTAGTGTAAATTAACAACTTCATGTGTTGAAAATTTTTTGGCATACTTTATATTACACTCTAATTCTTTTCTAACACTGTGCACAAATTATGACGGATCCGATGACCTCCTCTTTTTTATTATCACACAGTTCTGTAGGTCAAAATTGCAGGTGGGCTCACAAATGATTACTTAGATAGGAGCCATCAACATCTTGGTTCGTGGGTTACACTGCTTTGGTTTTAATGAAGGAAACTAGTAGAGATATTTTTGTCCACGGGACTTCCCTGTGGTCCTCCGATTGTATCCAGGGGCAACGTTTACCGAACCGAGCCACACGGCTGAGTTTAGCCATTGTTACGAATAAATGTGTTGCATGGGTTTGAGAAAGAATATCTCCTATTCAAATGGTACCACTAACTGACTTGGGACCAGTGTACCATGATCTTTGTCCTGGGGAGCCTATAGCTAGTGATCGAAAAGGCATTTTGTTGTTCTCTGAATATGACTGAAACAGATAATAACCGAGAAGCGGGAAGTGGGATGTCTTCTCTTCGGTTAGGATGACGAGGTGCCTATAAATCAGTGAGGACACAACGACTAAAACTGGATTAAACGGAGAAGACGTTTCAATTTCATATAGCAAGAAGTTCAGAGGTGGGGTGGCTTCAGGAAAGGTTTATTCAACAGCTTGACCGTGTTACGAAGGACCCAGGCACTTTGTTTCTCTCCATTCTGCCATCCTCAGCTTTGATTTTTCCTCAGGTTTCAGTAAAACGCCTGGAGTAGTTCCAGGTATCGTGTTCAGACAGAAAAGCTTCAGACATAAGGGACTGCCTCTGTTAGGAGGGAAGAGACTTTCTCCAGAATACCTCCCCCTCCCCCATGGCATTCTTTTCATTTCTTACTGGTCAGAGTTGACTTGTAGGCCAACTTCTGAACCAACCACTGCCAAAGGGAGTGATATCATCATTAGACCAATAAGGTTTATTTCTGGAACTGGGGTCAGTTTCCTCGAGGCACATGGCTGCCGGGTGTGTCTGAACAAAATCAGAGCCTTGTTAGGGAAAAAACAGGATGGGAGGAGGGAGACTGGAGGCCAATAAAAGTTCCCACTGCATCCTGACAGTCCACACTCTTTCAAATGGATTAAAAGGGATTCAAAGCTACATTACATAGAATTTATCTACAACTGTGTAAAAGTCGAAGTGGCACGATGTTGGTAATGTAAATTTATTTTTCAAAAGCATTTTGTTAACCAGTTTTTCACTTTAGTTTTGCAGGTTTCTTTTCATATTTGGAATCAATAAATCTTTCGTCAGTCCTCAAATATTTCAATATCCCTTGTGAAGCTGGTAGCCCGTGGACCCCATGAAAGCAGGGCCGCTTTCTAACCGGAAGTAGGATAATGAAGACAGGAATCTTGTCATCTGTAGTTGAAATAGAGAGTCATCTATCCATGGTTTCAAGTATATGGAGAAGGGCTGCTTTCTTATCCAGGGGACCAAATGTCTTACTGCACGGTTCATGATAAAGCTCAAAATACAAAATCCTTGAGGTAATACTTCAAGCTTCACTGAAACCATATTGGCAGGTTTTAAAAGTGAAAAGATGAGGTTAAAAGCAATAGACACCACAGAAGTAAGCAAGGGGAGCCTGGGACGCTAAAAACCAAATTTTTGGAGGCGGGGGAAGCACTTATTCTGTAGTAGTAGGTCTTACAGCAAATATACTTTGCTCATTAATTCCATAGATATTTCTTGAATGCTGCTATGTAGCAATACCTGACGGATATGATGAAGGGTTTTAAAAGCATGTAATCCAAGTTTCTTTTGGCTGAGGAGGCTGCCATCTTGGAAGGGGAGGATGAAGGTTGAGGATGAATTTATAATCATGGTTTTAAAATATCAGGGTATTGGGGCACCGAGGTGGGTTAATTATCTGACCTTGGCTCAGGTCGTGATCTCGCAGTTTGTGGGTTCAAACCCCGCGTCGGACTCTGTGCTGGCAGCTCACAGCCTGGAACCTGCTTCCCATTCTGTGTTTCCCTCTCTCTCTGCCCCTTCCCCACTTGCGCTCTCTTTCTCTCTCAAAAATAACAAATAAACATTAAAAAAATCTGGGTATGATTTGGACTATTTAAAGTCCTAATTGGTAATCCTTGAGGGCGAGGATTACGCCTTTCTTATATTTTATATCCATGATGTCTAGAATAGTGCCACGCATAGAGAGGTCATTAAACCTATGCTAAGTGCATATACACTAATATGGTACCTGACTCCAACAACAAGCAAACCCAAACAATGTAACGAAAAAGAAACCGAATGCTTTTTATTGCCCCTCTGAGGGATTCCTTTGGAAACTGAACTGTCACTAAGAGCACTTGGCTTTATTTTTAACTCTCTAGCTGTTACAGTTTGAACATGTTGGTTTTTCTTTCCCAGAGCAGAGCTTTTGAGATCCATAAGGTGAAATCTGTTGTTGAGTATACAGGACAACAACATGTCACAAAGCAAGCTGAAGTAGAAGAACATCTCCTTGCCCCAAGCTGTGAAGGCTCCAGGTGGTTCCCCCTTGTTCTTTGCTCTGGGCTTTTTATGTAAAAATTGCTACAACAGTTTGCTTCATGCTGAGCTAGAATCAATTTAAAGCAGATTTTTACATATTTATTTAAAAATGGCCTGTAATGTATTTTAGAGTCAGTATTGATTCCACTTGTCTTTGTGATTACATCTCTGACTGGTGTTTTTGTTATGTTGCAATTGCACGGTAAAGTAATAGGCTCTGAGATTCTATCAGTGCCTACTCTTTTCATGTTGCAATTGCTTGATAATAATTCGATTGTATCTCTGCCTGATGTTTTAATACTCCTGTCTTCCAGATTGCTTTTACTGGGGAGATATTTACCCCAGTGAGTTTCTACACCCTAATAAAAATAAACAAGGCAGGAAAACATGTGGTAGCACATACTTCTTTGTGTGACACTTGTCTGGGCTGACACTGTGGCTCAGGCTGACTTTCACAGCTACCATATGTTCCAGTTATCTATTGCTGCATAACAAACCACCCCCAAATTTAATTGCCTAGAACAACAGACAGTTCATTATGCCCATGGATTTTATGGGTCAAGGATTTAAATAGGGAAAAGTGAAGATTGCTTGTCTCTACCCCATGACGTCTGGGGCCTCTCTGGAAAGACTCAGGGGTGCCTGGGTGGCTCAGTCGGTTGAGCTTCCAACTTCAGCTCAGGTCATGCTCTCGTGGTTCCTGAGTTCGAGCCCGCATCCGGCTCTGTGCTGACAGCTCTGCTTCTCTCTGTCCCTCCCCCTCTCACGTTCTGTTTCTCTCTTTACGCCAAAAATAAATAAACATTAAAAAAATTAAAAAAGAAAAGACTCAAACAGCTGGAAGTTACATGATTAGGTACTGGAATTACCTGGATGCTTCTTCAGTCACATGTCTGATTAATGGGCTGGGGTGAGCTGAAAACTGGGCTCTGCCAGGTCTGCCTCCTGGAATGCTTGCCATGTGGCCTTTTCATGTGGCGTGGGTTTCCTTACAATGTGCTTACATTCTGGGCTCCATGAGTGAGTGTTCCAGTCAACAAGATGGAAGCTGATGAGGTTTTGGAATGGCAGGGGCTTGGAGCTGATGGCCAAGAAAGAATTCTTGAAGATGTCTTTGATGCAAAAAGGTGATTTTATTAAAGCACAGAAACAGGACCCATGGGCAGAAAGAGCTGCACTGGGGTTGTGAAGAGTGACTGCTTATATGCTATGGAGTTGGGTAGGTAAAGGCAAAAGGGAGACCTCCAGAGGGACGTTGATAAGCTAAAGAGGACTCCTAGGATACCTGAGGGCTAGCTATTGTCAAGCTAAGGTTGTTTTTTCTCTAGTAAGGCATTAACATTAGGACAGTAGGGGCTTCCTAGAGAAATGTTATACTTTGTATTTGCCTCAAGTATTTGTCAACGGGCTGCAGGTTATAAAGAAATTCAATTTTACCTGCCATTTCCTTCTTGCCTTTGTTCCCCACATCACTGTTGAGGGGAGGGTGATATTGGGGCTCCAGGAAACTGAGTCTACAGATTTCTGGAGATTAGGCTATTGATAAGATTGCATTTTTCTTGTGATTTGCTAAGACATTTGCAAACTGATGGAGACTCATATCCTGTATGATTGTGATCTCTATCAGTTAGCCATTTGTTTTTCCCTTTCCTTTGTTCTTGGGCTGCCAGGAGTGCCTGAGGAATTGTCACCCATATTCCACCTGGAGGTGGGGGGTGGTGGTAGCCTGTACTTTACCCTCAACTTGCCTTATGCTCCGTCATCAGAAGCTGTATGACTTTTCTGACCTAGCCTCAGAAGTCATGCAGTGTTACTTCTGCTGTGTTATCTTGGTGACAAGTGAGCCACTAAGATTGGTCCACATTCAGTCAGAGAGAAATTAGGCCCTGCTTCTTGATGGGAGGACTATCAAGAGTTTATTGCCATCTTTAAAATCTTGGCAATAAATGCTTTACCCTTTTGTCAAGCCTGGTTTCCATTGTTTTTGAATTAAAAAAAAAAAAGATTCGTTTGTTAAGAGGCAAGTTCATTCAGTACTTATTAAAACATGCTGAGGCATGATAAGGAGTAAGGAAAGAAAATACTTCTTTTCTCACAATGAAGCTTGCAATTTAATCAGAACGGTGGTATGCAAATATATAAAAATCTGAGTAACATATTTACAAAGTAAAGTATCAAGGAGTACAAGTCAGCATGCCCTATTGCTTTGCAGTAATAGCTGTGGAATTTTTATAATATGCAAATATTTTGGATCTCATCCAAGATATAACTACTCACTGTAGCAAATATCACCCAAGCAACCCTTACAAGGCTCAGGAGTCTATGAAAAGAGGAGTGTGATGAACATATAATAGTAGAGTTGGAAGGAACTTTAGAGATTATTTATTCCAACTCTAAAAATAAGTAGATGAGGAACTGTAGGCCCCAAAATGTAAAGTCACTGGCAGTTTAGGAAAGGGGAAAGAATATTACTTATGCAGCTGGGTCACCTTAAGCATGTGAAACATCTATTGGTTCCAGTGAAATTTAAAATTGTGTCAGTCTGATTGTATCAGTCAGCTGAAGCTGATAGGTTTTAGTAACAAATTATCCCCAAACCTCAGTGATATACAACTGAGGTTTATTTCTTAAAACTGAGGTTTATTTATTTATGCTACAGGTCCATTCTGGGTGGGGTATGGCTCCCCTTGATGAAGATCTTCACTCTGGGACCAGAGTAACAGAACAGCCTATTTGGGACACTGACGGTTGATGCAGGGGTAATGAGATCATGACAAAGCAAATACTGGCTCTTAAAGCTTCAGCTTGGAAGTCACAGGTTAAGCCTGATGTCCAAGGGCCAGAAAATATGATCTTTCCTGAGGGGAGGGGTTGCCTACAGAGAGAGGCAGCAAGTATTTTGAAGAAGAATACAGTTCATCACAGTGATGCGGGCGAAAGTACTTAGCGTTCAGTGGAACACCGTTGAATACAAGTTGCTCTTGATCTGCCCAAAGTCTACCAGCCACCAATGGTAGAACTGAGGCAACAATCCCAGTTGCTCAAAACTCAGCTCAGTGCTTCCTTCTCTGGAACTATTCACTGGACGTCTTTCTTTCCATGTTAGTGCTTAACAAAATAACCATTGTAGAAGTGTCAGTCAACACAGTCCCTCTGCCAGATATAAGGATGATTTTCCTGAACCTGGGTGGCTCAGTTGGTTAAGTGTCTCACTTTTGATTTCGGCTTAGGTCTTGATCTCATGGTTTGTGAGTTCAAGTCCAGTGTTGGGCTCCTCACTGTCAGTGCACAGCCTGCTTGGGATTTTCTCTCTCCCTCTTTCTACCCCTCCCCTGCTTGCATGTGGGTGTGTGCATGCTCTCTCTCTCTCTCAAAATAAATAAACATTTTTTTTAAGAGGATGATTTTCCTAAGGATAAATCTTTATACACACACACACACACATATATATACATATGTGTATATATGTATGTATGTGTGTGTATATATGTATGTATATATACATATATATGTATATATGTGTATAAATATATGTGTATATATATGTGTATGTATATATGTGTACATATGTGTGTATATATGTATATAAATATATGTGTATATATAATATATATAAAATATATGTGTGTATATAATATGTATTTTTAATATATATAATTTGTATATATTATATATATATGCAGCTTTTAGTTTGATTGATAATTTTATGCTACATGCTAGAAAGTGTTGTCACATATGTCTTAAATCAGCCATTTTGACCTTATGTGTTTTATTTGTGAAGAGGAGAATTCCATCACATTTTTTTTCCTGACAGAATTTGTCCTTAAAAATACATAAATTCCATTACTAGCTATATAACTCCTCCATAATTTCTTTATTCATCTCTAAATTATGCTTAGAGGAGGCAAGATGGATGACACAAGCTTTTCAGTGTTTCATGTTAGATGCAGACTTCTTAGAAACTGTTTCTCTCTCTTCTTTTTCAGCTAATACAGGCATCAAAACTCAAGGAAACTCACTTGCTGTGCAGGCCGATCTGCAGAATCAATCAGATTATTTGCCAGACTAAAAGAGCTGTGATGTTTTGATCCCCAGAGCTTTTTTCGGGCAACCTTTCACGTGGGGTCACTGGCGACTTCCAGATATAATGTACTATCACCAGTGGGTTTTTGAAGGCAGCCTCTACTCTGCTCTTACTTTAGTTTATGTAGAGTTGGAGGGGGTAGAATTGACATGCTCTTTCAGAGGGAAGGTAAATTGAGTTCTGTCTTTTAGCTATGGATTGTTGAACAGGTTGCAATATAGTTGTTATGCCACTAGCCTGGTGTTGACCTTCATGTAGGAACTTTTGTATATTTTACAAACCAAACATAAATCCAATGAACCTTAGTCGTGGCCAAAAGCCAAACGGAGAAAACCTTTGAAATCTAGATTAAAAACCCATCACAGCATTCATTTCATATAGGTCAATGAATTATAAAAGTGAAGGATATTAACTTCAAACAGCCCAGCTCTCCCCCCAACGCCTGACACACAAAAAAGGCAAGTTCTTGGTGAAATGCCATTATTTTCACAAGGTAAAAAGCAAGGGATGAAGTAACAGGATATTTTTATATTAAAAAATAATAACGCGGTCCGCATTGACCCATTCCATCATTAACTTCTACATCAGTGCACACTTCAAAATGTTTTCTCAAATGGTTATGTATTTGGCATGTGGGAGTAAAATTTGAAGCTAGAGCCTAAGCTTTCAGAGTAAGCCAAATCTATTGCAGCAGCAAGTTAACATAAAATAACATTCACATGTTATTCACATGTTATTTTAAAATAACTGGCTAGTTAACAATACACTGCAATAGTCTAGACCCAAGTTTGCATACATCCAGAAGCATGGTCTGTAGGAGCATAGGAAACCATAACTGTAAACATTTCCCCATATCCTTGCAGGAAACGGGAGACCAAGATGCACCACAATTCTGAGATATGGTCTAGGACACATATTTGTATAAAAATTCCTAGAGGCACCTGGGTGGCTTAGCTGGTTGAACGTCTGACTTGGCTTCAGCTCAGGTCATGATATCAAGGTTCATGGGTTTGGGCCCCATGTTGGGCTCTGCACCGACAGTGAAGAGCCTGCTTGGGATTCTCTCCCCCAACAACTCAAAATAAATAAACTAAAAAAAAAAAATATCCTAGACATCAAATATAAAATAAATGTTTGAAAATTACAGGAAACATTAATTTGATTGCAAATTAGTGGGCATCTTTAGAATATGAATGGCATGTGTGAGAATGAATTTTAGATTTGATCTAAGATCTCCAAGGGTTATTAGTCTGTTTTATACTGTCCAGGAGGAAAGGAACAAAAATACCACTTTTATGCTTCCTTTTGTGCTTATAAATGAGTGGTGTCCTGGCATGGACCTTCTGTTTCTTCTATTTGTCACTCATCTTATACTCCGTTTGTAAGCCCAAGCTTATATTCGGATAATGGGAAGTTACCTCTAAATTCTGTGCTTCTGGATTATTTTACATAGCACTCATCAAGAGAGCACTATACCTCTAAAATTACACACACATATACATAATATGCACACTTACATATATAACTTCTAACATAGGGACATATTGAGTGCCCAAAGCATGAAAGTAACCTTCAGGAACTTCCCCAAATTCTGAGACCATGGAATGGGCTAGGAGCCATATGTGCGGTGCTGCTTTTCTAAGGTGTTATTTCTCCAGAATGCACCATAGTACATAAGAGCAGGGCTACCCGGCAGTGAAATGGGACAAAATCCTGAGAGGCAGAATTTAAAATAAAGGAAAAAGAGAACAGGTGGGATAGTGTGAGCAGTTAGCTTTGGCTGTGTAACAAACACAAAATTTCCTGTGACACGATGATTGGCTGGGGGTGCTCTCCGGAGCTCAGATGGGGTGGCAGGGGCCTGGCCCCAGGCTGCAGTTTCCGTTCAGGTCTCACCTGTGTAGTGGCCAGTTTTCTGTGGTTAGTGGACTGCTTAGGGCCAAGTGCACTAGCTCAGGACCTTGTTGCTCAAAGGCAGAGCCTGGCCAACTGCGTTAGCCTCCACTTACATTATGTTTGCTAACGTCCCATTAGCCAAGTCAAGTTACATAGCCATGTGCAAAGACAAGGGGGTGCGTATATAGTTCTCCCACGGGTGGAGAGAAGGCAGTGAATATTTGCTGACTGATCTAGTCTGCCACAAATGGTCTGCATAAAATCTTCAATGTATTGCTCTTTTATTGTGTGGTAGGAAGCTGGCTTGATTGCTTGACTGTTCAGATGGGGCTGGAGAGATAAGGAGGGACTTGTAGGTCATGTTAATGATAACAATACTAACATTAATAATAATAACACATAACATCTATAAAGGAAGGATGTTGTAAGCCAGGCTAACAAGAAATAATGAGTAGAAGCAGCATACACATTTATGCTTTAGACATTCTTGTAAGCACTTACAAAAATTAATGCATTTAACCCTCACAGCAACCCTATAAAGTAGACACTGTTATTATCTCAATTTTTAGGTGAGGAAACTGGGGCACATAGACTTTAGGTGGTTTGCGTGGGGTCATAACTCTAGCAGGTGGTGAGCAGACACTGAAATCCAGGTGGTCTGGCTCTGGAGTCCACGTTCTTAACATCCCCCCGCCCCTCTTCAGTTATTTTATGGGCTGAGCACTGACATGGTCTAATTTACATTTTGACAATGATCTAGATTTTTTTTTTTTTTTGGTAGAAAGAATGGGGGAAAGCGTGGAACTGGTGATATCCATTAGAACATTTCTCAAAGTGTGATCTGTAGTCTGCTACTCTGATTTTGTTACTGGCTCATGACAAAGTAAGCACAGGAATTGAGAAGAAGAGCTTAGAAACTCTTACAGCAAACCTGACATTGTTTTAAGATCAAAGTGCATGATTGTTTTCCTAGAAAATCATTTTTACCGTATGTTACAAAAGTCTTGATTCATAATGAATTGGAAAGGAAGCACAGACCAAAAAGAAGAATGGAAACAACTCATGGACAGCTTGAGAAACCCTAAGTAGATTAGTGCAATAATCCAGGTTTGTGTTTATTGATAATGCTTTGAATGAGGGTGGTGCTTGTGCAGATATAAAGTGGATGGATTTGGTAAAAATTTTAAGAGTGGGTCAGTCCTAATTGGTATCATCTGGCAGAGATTAAGTGGGGGAGGAGGAACTGTATCAGGCAAGTTTAAAAGAAGCCTTCAGGGGCGCCTGGGTGGCTCAGTTGATTAAGCATCCAAATCCAGCTCAGGTCATGATCTCGGGGTTCATGAGTTCAAGCCCCACATTGGGCTCTCTGCTGTCAGTGCAGAGCCTACTTCAGATCCTCTGTCTCCCTCTCTCTACCCCACCCTTCTTGCAGTCTCTCTCTCTCAAAAACAACAACAACAACGACAACAACAACAAGAAGCCTTAGGGCACCTGGGTGGCTCAGTTGGTTAAATGTCAGAGTTCGGCTCAGGTCACTGTCTCGTGGTTGGTGAGTTCGAGCCCCGTGTTGGGCTCTGTGCTGACAACATGTCTGGAGCCTGCTTCTGATACTGTGTCTCCCTCCCTGTCTGCTCCTCCCTCACTTACCTCTGTCTCTCTCTCTCTCAAAAAATAAACATTAAAAAAATAAAAAGAAGACTTCAGGGATGCTCCCTTTCCCCAGTATAGAGGGGGCCCGCACGCTGTTCGTAGTAGCAGTTTTACAGAAAAGCCATGGAGGAATACAATTCCATTTGAAGCCCAGTGAAGAGGAACTTAGAGGAAAATTTTGGTGATTTTTGGTGTAGGTTAAGTGCTTGTTTATTATTTTAGAGTGATCAATTTGTCTTGGTTTGCCTGGGACTTTCCCAGTTGTAACGCTGAAGTCCCACATTCTGAAAGTCCCTTTAAGTCCCAGGCAAACCAGAGTGGTTGGCCGTCTTCTCTTTTATACTGTAAATATTATTTTATATTATACTGATGGTACTCATGCTGTGCACACCTTTTTCCACTTTGCTATCAGCCCAACTGGTGAGGACTTACATTACTGAGATGTGGGAGTATGATATAGATGCCCAGACAAAATGGGGGATTTGAGTGAGACCTATTGGAAGAGATCTCAAAAATGATATAGAAATAAGAGATGGGAACAAAATGAGATGCTAATTATTCAGGCAGATTATGGAATTTTTTTCTGCAGCCTGGAATTTCTTACAAATTCTTGAGTTTGCTGACTTTATTTTGCCATGCGGTAGAGAAAGCATTAAAGGAATTTATTATATCCTGGTCCATAGGGAAGAGCTGGTTGGGAGCATGGAGTGTCAATAAAGAGGACATGACTGTTTCATCTTAGAGTGCACAGAAGGGAGGAGGGGTAGAATGTGATGGCAGGGGCCCATGATCTCCCCTCCCCACATGAATATCGATTTCAACCTTTTAGAGAGTCGATTGTGATGATTCCTCAATCAGAAGACATAAAAAGAGATCCTGATCAAGGGTGGAGTAGCTTAAAAAAATCTTAATAATGCTTTGGAGGGGAAATGGGGAAAGCACCTGTTGATGCAAACATGAGCTTTTCACGTAGGAAGCTCATTCTTGAGCCTTTCCTATTTATGGCAGGAAGTGGATTTGGAACTTCCCTCCCACCAGTGTGGGTGGTGGTATGTAATGTGGACTGTGTAGTTGATGGCTAATTAACTTCAGTCTAAGTGCTTCAGTCTAAGGTGCCATCTGAATCATTAATCCTGCACACAGATACAATCCTCAATGAAAGGGCTACTGTCTTGGCTTTTAAAAGTAACATTTCTACTTTCTCTTGGACCATATTCTCACTCTTGCCATACAAGACTGTCTTTGTTTGGACCAGATGTCTCCTAAGTTCTGTGCAATTTTGGGGATCGGCTTGAAAGCATCATCCTGAACCTAGATCTCAGCAGCTTTCTCTCAAGGATCAAGTGTGAATCTGTGTCGTAAAACTAAGACCACACCTCTGTTTAACCTATATCACCATCATCTGGGAGCTTCATTCCCTGAGACTAAGACCTTGCCTCCCCTTAATTGTCTACCCCCATCATTAGGGGTGAAGAGGGAGCTCCATCTGGCTTTGAGCATTAAGCTGCTCTCCAAACACCCCAGGTTTAGAAGTTCTTGAATACTGACAGCAACTTCAATTAAGCATGACTTTGACACAACCCTTTGGATATTCAATGTTGGATTACTGGTTACTCCCATTCAAAGGCCAGCTCTACTGCTGGGCCAGGTCTCCTGTCACAGAACTGGTTTCCTCTCTTTCCCACTGTGCCTGAGTTCACAGGATACCTCATGACCAAGCTCACTCCAGTGATGACAGCTGGGCCTTATAAAACACAAAGGACGGTGATCAACTATGTGGCTACCAAAGGAGAAAGAGGACAGCTGCCAGGGCATATGGTGCAATATTAACAGACAACAGAGAGAAAGCAGGACTGCTCAATTCCATGAATACTTCTGGCTTCCCTATTAAGTGGAATAATTGTCAAATGTGGTTAAGAGAGAATTGATGCCTGGGATGGGTGATAAGTAATAAAAGAGCACCTAAGTATTTAAATGAAAATTCTCATAGGTTCAGGTAAATTACTCCATGATTCTGACAGACTTCTCATATAGGATTATTTAATTTTGATGGATAATGTTTGAAGAATCTGAGAGAGACAGGAGATAGTCATTCATACCATTTCCAAAAGGGGAAAATACAGATTTCAGAAATTAAAGAGATGTAAAATTAAGGTCTTTTCACAGAAAAAATTGAGAATACAGTTTTAACCAATGGTTCTTAGTGCTTCGAAAGAAACGTGTTGCTATAATCCAAAGGCAATAAATGGCAAGTAAGTCATCAGAAACCAAGGCAGCTTTATTTTGCTTTCAACCTCTCTCTCTCAGTCTCTCTCCATTTACTCCTCTATCTGCATCTCTCTAAGTTCTGATTCATTCTTTTATCTTTGTCTTCCAAAGAACAGCTGCTGCTTTCTATGCTCTTTCTGCATGACATATCCTAGCTCTCACCAAGTGGGGGTATCCTCAGATTCTGAGTCCACATTCCCCCACATGTCAAGGACCTGTCTCTAGTACAAATTCTGGAAGTACAAGTTTTATGGCTCATTGACAAAATACCCACATTTGACTCAGAAGACAGGTAAAAATGGAATACTCACATTTTTATGGGTCAAGAATGAATCTGTGCGGTGGGACTAAGACCACACCTCCCCTAAAGCTTCTATTCCCACCTTTCAGAATCAAGAAGAGGCTCACTCACTGGTGCTAACCTTGCCTTTCCAAACCTCCTTAACCATTGTCACCAAGGATGAAAAAGGAGCTCCTGAAATGTATATTTATTTATTTTGAGAGACGGAGAGTGAGTGGGGGAAGGTCAGAGAGAGAAGAAGAGAGAGACTCCCAAGCAGGCTCCATACTGTCAGTGCAGAGCCTGACGTGGTTCTCGATCTCACCAACCGTGAGATCTTGATCTGAGCTGAAATCAAGAGTGAGACACTTAACCAACTCAGCCACTCAGGTAACCCAAAACCCTCTTCTCGATAACACATCCACCGACACTCTATGCCCCACTTCTTTGTTCCCCTTTGGAGCAAAGTTTCTGTAATATTTTTTGAGCTTACTGTCTCCAGTTCTTCTTATGTTCCGTCAAACCACTCTAGTCTGTTTTCTGGCCTCATGATAATCATTTTAACCACTCTTGTCAATATAAGCAATGACTTCCACATGGCTGCATCGAATGGTCAAACCTCAGTTCTCATTTTACTTGAGATACTACTTGATCAGTAGTATCATTTGACCCAGTTGAATGCTCTTTCTAGTGTTTTGTTCATTTGGCTTCCAAGCTTCTACATTACCTTGGCTTATTTGTTTTTTTCTACCTTAGCTATAGCTCTGTTTTAATACCTTTCCCTGAGTCTTTCACTGTCTCCCTAACTTTTTAATGTCAGAGTGCTCCAGGGCTAAATCCTTTGATTTTTTTTAAAAGTTTATTTATTTATTTTGAGAGAGAGATCATGAGCACAGTTGGGGCAGACAGAGAGGGAGAGAGAGAGAATCCCAAGCAGGCTCCACTCTGTCAGACCAGAGCCAGACTTGGGGCTCGAATACATAAACCTTGAGATCATGACCTGGGCCAAAATCCAGAGACAGAGGCTCAACCGACTGAGCCACCCATGTGCCCCTAAGTCCTTTTATTAACTGTCATCCTTTTTAAGCTCATTGAGTCTCATAACTTCAAAAACTATTTGTATGCCAACAACTTCCAATATGTCTGTAGCCTGGACCTCTACTCAAACTCCAAACTCATGTTTCCAATCTGTCCAAAACAGACTTTCTGATCTTCCTTTCCCATTCCAAACCTTGTCCATCTCCTGCCTTTCCCAACAGAGTTGATGGCAGTAACTCCAAGTATGCTGTGTCTCTGGCCAAAAACCTTGGCATGACTCTTTCCTCCTTTTCATAATCACAGGCAATTCATCAGAAAATACTGTGGATTTCACCTTCAAAATAAAAGTGGAATCTGACCAGATCTCCCACTACCGTTCCTCACTACTACCACCCTGGTCCAAGTTACCATCTCTCACTAAGATTACCACAACAACATTCTGACAGATCTTACTTATTCCTTCTAAATATAGCAGCCAAAGTAATCCTTTTAAAGTGTAAATCGTATCACGTCACTCTTCTGTTTAAAACCATGTCATAGTTTTTCCTTTCATTCAACATATGAATGAAAGTCCTTATGACAACTCACTTACATCTCTGATCTCACTTCTTATGACAAAATACCCACCTTTGACTCACAAGACAGGTAAAAGACTCACACTTATGATTCCCCAAATCATTTACTCTGCTGCAGCCACATTGATTTTCTTGTTCCTTGAACGTGCCATTTACCCTTTGTCTTAGTGTTTCGCATGGGTTGTGTCCTCTGCTCAAATGCCCCTTTCGTAGAAATTTGCATGGCTCACCTGCTCCAAGTCTCTGCTCAAATGTCGCCTTCTCAAAAAGGACTTAATAAATATACTTAAAATTGCGCTTCTCACTCCCAATACTCTTTATCCCATTCTACTTTACCTTTTTTCCCATAGGATTTATCTTCTATCAAATATGTCATTTATTTATATATTTTATTTATTATCTATATTTTTCTCCTTTGATATAATGCAAGTTCCATAAGGGCAGAAATCTTAGTCTATTTTGATCATTGATATGTTGCAAGGCCTAGAACAGTTCTTGGTATATAATAGGTGCTCATTAAGTATTTGTTGAATAAATAGATGAATGCTATTTTCTAGATGTGTTCTTGCTTTGTTAGTTGCCCCCTCTTATTCCAATCAGCCAAGGTGAAGGGGACAAAATCAAATGTCAGTAACTAGGATTACTTCCTACAGAGATGGAGTAGAGTAGGTTCTCTAAGGAAAAACTTTTCTCTAAGAAAGTAAAATAGAGGTAGGAAGGAAATGATGAGCACATCTATCTGTAAAGATGGAATCATGAAAGTGTTGAATAACCAGTAGCTGTGGGGGATGGGACAAGTCTTAGAAGTTGTACTGAATGAGTTTGAGGATTCCTTTCAAATTTAACATTCTATAATGCTTGAACATCCTAAGAGTGTTGATGCCTGGATGAGATTTCTAATGGCATTCAGCAAAATTGCCCTCTTGTTTCTTATCCATTGAATAGTCTTAGCCCCAATTTTAGAGACTGGGAAGTTAATAATGTTATTAGAGGACATATACAGAGAGAGATAATACACAAGATTGCAGAATCAGGGATTAAGGACATCTCAGTAGACTCCAATAATGAACCAAAACAAATAAGATAAAACTCAACAAGGATCAATTTAAAGTTCAGCATTTGGGGGTAAAAAAAATCAATTCTGCAAGTGCAAGATGAGGGAAATCAAGCTTGACGGCAAATTATGTGAAAAAGACTTAAGAATTTTAGTTGATGATAAGATCAATATGAGCCAACAGTGTGATGTTCCTTCTAGTAAAAAAACCGAAACTTCTCAAATGTAATCTTGAGCCATGTTTGTAAAAACATAGGCCTGGATGTATAGTAAGGAACATAACAGTCACAGGGTACTTTGCACCGTGAGGAGGATGTGTGAAGTATTTTGTTTTTATGTCAAGTTTTTTATTTAGTTGAGATTGTCACATTTTAAGAGGAGCATTGACAAATAAGCAAAATGCTAAGGACACCGGAAACTGTTCTTTCAAACTACATTTGTTAGATGCTGACATTATTCCTGGATGTTAGTGAATAAGCACACCAGAATCCATATCATCTGCAGTAATCGCAGAAAGTGGGGATAGCTTACTTTTAAACATTTTTAAAAGTGTTTATTTATTTATTTTTGAGAGAGAGAGAGAGAGAGAGCGAGCACAAGTGGGAGTGAGGCAGAGAGAGTAAGAGGGAAACACATAATCTCAAACAGGCTCCAGGCTCTGAGCTGTCAGTGCAGAGCCTGATGTGGGGCTTGAACCCACGAACTGTGAGATCATGACCTGAGCCAGTTGCTTAACTGACTGAACCACCCAGGTGTCCCAGAAATAGTTTACTTTAAAAAAGCTAACACATATACATTTGTTTATTAATGTACTCTATCATAAAACAAAAATATTGTAAGATGTTTGGTTATTGTACAAATTTTGGAAAGAAGCCAAACAAAGTTTGCTTATAATTACCCTACTGATAGGTAGCCACATTTTTTGCACACTGCTTTTATTCCATGTAGTTTTACAGGAACCCAGAGAAAGTGTGGAGGTATACATGAATGGCTTGTGTGGGTCAGACCTGAAGCGAGGTTTATCGCTCGCTTGACTGGTCGGATTTAAGTCTCATGGCCTACAATACTATCAAGGATGCTGGGAAATGTTGTCTAGCTTTGTCCCAGAAGAAAAGAGAATGGTATTTCTAGTATAATCATGACCTGTTGAGTCCTGTGTACTCTAGTTAGCTTTGCTTTGGTCATGATTCAGTGTATCTGCTATTAGAAATATTCTTAAAATTATTTTTGCATAAGAACTGGTTTAGTTTACAGCTCTCCTTTTTATAGCTGCCATTTTGTCTTTATAGCCTTTAGACTGAATTTTTTTTCAGGCAATTTTTTGACTCCTGGGTTAGCAAAGTATTTAGCTTCCTAATTTTCTTCACATGATCCTGGATTTGATTTTTTTTTATGCCTATATTCCATTAGGTGTAGCCTAGGAGAATGTGCACTGCTGTCTGAACACTTGAGATTGCTTCGATATTAAAGGAGGAAGGTAGAAATCTCCCTTCTCTCTATCTCAAATGCCTTCCTTTTCAGTCTTCCCCAATGCTTCTTCAATCGTCCTGTACTAATGTCTTCTCTCACACACAGTTCCAACTTATTGCTTTCAAAAAGCAACAACTTCATCCTCTTCTAGAGCTCTGTTTTCATCATGAGCTTTCCATGTTCTGATCTCTGACCCTTTTTAGTCTTTAGACAGGCTTGTTTAACTATATCCCTTCATGCTTCATAATGGAGATGACAGAATCTCTCTACTGGATTTAGTTTCCTTCAAACTTCATGACACTTTGGAGATTTACCAAAGCTTGCAAAATATCATTTAATGGAAGATAACTGAAGCACCTCAGCTCAAAGACAAAGTTTGAAAAATTTCCTTTCAGTGGTAGGTGTAAGAGATCTTTTTTGTTTCCAAAATAATTTGGCAAGTTAATAAACTAATCAGTTGTTTTTACCTAGATAGTGATAATTGGGTATTTGGTCTATAATTCTTTGGGAGAAAACTCAGCATTATTTGGGAAAAAACTCAGTCTGATACACACACACACACACACACACACACACACACACACATTTGGGTTCATTTTTATCCATACACAGAGATAGTTCCTGGATTACACCCTCTAGAAGTGGTTAGCCAGTATTTAATCAAGAGGTCATGCTCCAGAGTTGGCTACACTAAGTGAGTATTTTACTTATGTTGATTTCTGATCAATACAACAGGCTTTGTTAATGAGTATATTACAGGTTAGAAATGGACTTTCTTTGGTGACCTTAGTGGTCAAGATGTAGGGGTTGTATAGAAGATACTCCCTACCCTTGCATGAACAGGGCAAGGCTAAAATTCATCTAGGACATATTGTTATGCCTATACTGGTTGTTTTTAATCAGCATCTATTCTGATTGGGTAATATGTACTTTTTAAAATATTAAATAGTTTGAGCATTGCTTCTTGAAACAGGCATAAGAATGAGAGAGCCTAGCATCTGTTTCCTTAGAAATGGCATGGTCACTGCATTTGGTTAAAGGATTACACAGTGCTCAACCAACACAACTGTATGCAGCAGCCCTGAAAAGTGCCTTGAGTATGATTCCTAGGAAGTCTTGTGTGTATGTGTGTGTGTTTAGGCAGTCTTATATTCAGTCACTAATTAGAAAGATTCTTGGTTGGGGCGCCTGGGTGGCTCAGTCAGTTAAGCGTCCGACTTCGGCTCAGGTCACGATCTCACTGTCCGTGGGTTTGAGCCCCGCGTCGGGCTCTGTGCTGACTGCTCAGAGCCTGGAGCCTGTTTCGGATTCTGTGTCTCCCTCTCTCTCTGACCCTCCCCCGTTCATGCTCTGTCTCTCTCTGTCTCAAAAATAAAGAAAGATTCTTGGTTGTCTGACTTTACTTGAGGGTTAGTTGAGTCCTGGTGTTTGAATTTTGGCACATTTGGCTTGGGAAGCCTTTCCTGCAAGGTGCTGTCAGACTTTCTAAAAAGATGAAATCTGGGATTTCATCAAGTTTAAAGAACAGGATACATGATCGTCTTGGGATTGCCTGCTAATTAAGTGGCAGGATTCCATCAGGCATTTGCCTTCTTTGTTATTTTGTAGCAAGGTTATAGAGAGATCTGGAACTACCTTTCACCTCTAACAAGGAGCTTTGAACCTGCAGTCTGTGGACACTTCGCATAGGTAGAACTCAAGATGTTCATGGTGTTGGATATGAAAATGTATTACATTTTTATTCTCTCTTGCTCTAACTGAAATTAGAATTTCCTTCCGTTAAGAATGTCTGCAACACATCCTGGTGTTACTAACTTCCTTTGGCCCTAACGGAAATCACATTTATTTTCATGACACATTATTCATGACATTATTACAAATATTGCAGATACCTCAACATGTCATTTCATTTCATCATTACCCCGAAATTATAATGATAAAACACCCACTAGTAGGCCCATTTTTAATGTATTAATAGAGAATTCTGTGTATCTTTACATCACAGGTACTTAAAAATACTTCAACAACCATCTCCCAATATATTTTGCTTTCTTTTTAATCCCTATGGTTTTTATATTATACATTTAAAATGTTACTCTGAGAAGACACAAAAATGATTAACAATATCTGCTTTTTTGAGGCAACTGATATTTACAAAAAAAGCCTACTAGTTGTTCACGACTGAATGAACTTAGGTTAGTTCCCAATAAAGTGGGAAGGTGGTACGAGAATAAAACTAACGGGAAAAATGTGGTAATAAATTAGAACCATTATCCTTTATGCAGATTGGGTTATTCTAAGCTAGGGTAGCAACATGACAAGGTTTGAAAATCAGAGTCAGTATCTCTGTAGGCAGGGGTTATGACACTTCGCTGTGTCTGAGGGGTTGGGCAAGACTTGGCCCATTGATTGGAGAGGAGAAAGATGGTATTTGTCTACTTTCTTTCCCTGCCATGCAATCTTGTTTTTACATCTCCCTTTAATGTTTTTCATGATAGTTTTAAGCATCATCATGTAAACATAGTAATTTAGACATTATTGAGAAAGTGTTACTTTTGGAAAATGTGCTTAGAGGGAGCAAATACACCCCTTGTCTGTCCCCATTCCATCTGTTCCACTTCTGGGATGGACATTCCAGGAAATAAGTAAAGTATATGGGACTATAGAAAATGACTTTCAAAATGTTTTCCATTTTAGAGCATAGTCTTTCATTTTCTAAAAAAAACTAATTTGTCTTGATGTACAGTGTTATAGAAGTCATCATCGTAAATACCAGGTAAGGAGTTAAGTAGTTAAGTGACAAAAGCCAAAAGAAAATTTCTTTCCTTTTTTTTTAAAATTATATATAGATAAGTAGCTTTTAAAAATTTTTTGAAAACCTTTGACCTATAGTCAGAAATGCATTTTACATCCTGAGCCAGTACACACACACACACACACACACACACACACACACACTCAAAAACTTCAGGAATCAATACTTATTCTTATTACATTTCCATTCCATTCCTTTCCATTTTTTTTTGGTTTAGAAAAAGTGCTTGCCTTAACTCACTGAATTGATTTTACAACTCATTTGTAATTTCAAGTTTGAAAAAATATTGGCCTAGGTGAGGTTTGTATTTTTAATTTTTTTAAATGTTTATTTAAACAGAGAGAGAGACAGAGCACAAGAGGGGAGGGGCAGAGAGAGAGAGAGAGAGACTCAGAATGCAAAGCAGGCTCCAGGCTCTGAGCTGTCAGCACAGAGCCCAAAGCGGGGCTGGAACCCACAAACCATGAGATCATGACCTGAGCCCAAGTCGGACGCTTAATCGACTGAACCATCCAGGTGCCCCTGTATTTTTAATTTCCAAACACAGTTCAGAAATGACACACTATATCCTGAGAAACTTAACAGAAACCCATGGGGGAGGGGAAGGGAAAAAAAAAAGAGGTTAGAGTGGGAGAGAGCCAAAGCATAAGAGACTCTTAAAAACTGAGAACAAACTGAGGGTTGATGGGGGGTGGGAGGGAGGGGAGAGTGGGCGATGGGTATTGAGGAGGGCACCTTTTGGGATGAGCACTGGGTGTTGTATGGAAACCAGTTTGACAATAAATTTCATATATTGAAAAAAAATAAAATAAAATCATATTTGGGGGAAAAAAAAGAAAAAGAAGTGACACATTATGTTTTCTCCTTCCATCTCTATAGCACTTATCATTGTGAAACAAAACTGAGGGAGGGGGTTAGTGGGAGGACCTATCATTAAGCACTTACTATGTGCTGATATCATTATAATTGTTTTCTTCTTTTTTCTACTCCTCTGAACAGTTGTGAGGAGTAGAAAAATCTAAGCTTCGTAACGGCTGAACTTTTTGTTTATTTTCTGTTTCACTTCTGTATGGCTAGTAAAAGAATGGCTGGTATGTATTACGGACTCACTAACAACCTATTAAGTTAATCTTATCCTCTCAATTTTATAGACAAGAAAACTGGAGCTCAGAGGGATTTGTGACTTGCTCAATGTTTCGGGGATTGTAAGGGGGTGGATCTGGGCTTAAAAGCATCCGTCCAGTTCCCAAGCCCTGGGGTGTGTATTGAGGAGAAGTGTCCAGTCAGACACCCTGTTAATTTGGCTTTACGCATACAGGATGGTGTGTGCTAGCAGATTTGGTGTGGTGGGTGGACGCTGTTTGAAAGTAAGATCTGGTCCCGAGGGCTTGGGCTATGTTTTTTATATTCTTGATTATTCGTTCACGCCGAGGCAGTCAGGACCAAGACCATATGAATATTTTGGTCACCGGTCATACATCTTGACTAGAATCTTTTCCTCGTCCCCAGCAAAACAAACACAACTAGCCACTCGGCACACAGGGTCCTGCTGACTTTGCTAGGCAGCGGATGCCATCAGGTAAACACCGTCTGAATCATCCAAGAGTTGAATCTGTCTGCCTGAAGACTGGGCAAGCCCTTAGTGCTCCTCTGCAAGTTCTAACCTGTTGGCCTGGAGCCCCTGATATAAGGCCGTTGTTCATTCTTTATGAAGGCAGAGACCTTCTCTAAACCTTGGTCAAATAGATTTCCAAATAAAATCACTCTGGCCAAGAGAGACACTGAGCCAAATTAACAGTCCCCCCCCCCGCCCCCCCGGCACTATCTCTCAATGGCTCGGTGGCAATGGCTTCCCCAGATAAAGGTGGCACAGCTGTTGTCAGAGGTAAAGCTGTTGATTGCCCCACTGCCTAACAACGGGCAGCTCACCTCCCCAGCAACGGTGGAGCCAACAAGACTAAGACATTTAACAACTAATCATGGATCTCCAGGAAAGAGACAAAGCTGCTTAGCAACTCCCCAAACAGAATTGCCTTTAACCATGTGAACAGAATTTGATTAATGGATTCAGAGAGTTTGGTGGTAACCATTGACATCCAAGCATAGAGTATGTTTGTAGGAATGTGAGGCTGGCAAGTTGTTTCAGGCTAAGCCTGGGTTGGAGCCATGGAAGAGGACACTCAAAGCATAGTGATTTGTGTCTTATACTTTTACGTGTGGATTCCCAGTGACTTTCAATTCAGCAGTAGGTGGGTAGTAAACTGGAATGTGAGTCGCAATGCATATTTTTGGGTATCTATGCCATTAAAACCAGAATGTTTACGTTCCCTGGTCAATGTATATTGTTCTTAGTGATAAGATCTTTGGGAAAAATCAATAAAGTCTGGTGAATACAAAGTCCATGTACAAGGAATCTTCCTAAAGACATAGTTTCACTGAGTTGTTTTGGACTGTTGAGTCATCCTTTTCCGTTGCGGGGTTATACATGTGTTAGAGATCAGAGGCTTCTGGTGGGCTTTGGACGGCTTTTTCTGACCACAGTAAGGATTCGTCTCTGGCTTTTGTCTGGTTTAGTAAAAAGAATGCCTCACTAGATACTTAGCATTCACAGATGTAGCTTCTGAGCCATTCCATTTTGTCAGCCTATTCCAAGCACTGCTTCTGGACCTCCTACACCTTATTATTTTGGGAGGTGCAACCTAGACTATTTAGACCACTGTCCAGTTTGATGCATTGGTCAGCTTCCTCCAATGTCTACATCTTTCTTACTCTTTTCTTGCATAAAAAACCCCCAAAGCACTTCACAAACAACCTCCTGTTCCATTTCCCATAACTGGGTTTTTTAGGGCCTTTTTGGAGATGGTTTGGGCTTGAAGGTGGGTCTCAGAAATCTTTGTTAGCATTTTCTTCCTTTAATAATGCCGAAGGCAGGGGAGCCTGGGTGGCTTAGTTGGTTAAGCCTCTGACTTCGACTCAGGTCGTGATCTCGTGGTTTGTGGGTTTGGGCCCTCCCTCGTGCTCTGTGCTGACAGCTCAGAGCCTGGATCCTGCTTCAGATTCTGTGTCTCCCTCTCTCTCTGCCCCTCCCCCCCTGCAAAATAAACATTAAAAAAATTTTTTTTAAATGCCGAAGGCATAACGATAAATACAGGGCAGCTAAAATTTCTCAAATATCTACCTTGTGTTGGGTTATAGTAGAGGTTATAAGGCAATTGACTGAAACAAAAATTGGTCAAATAAAAATATTTCCAATCATAGAAGTTTGTCACATATTGGTAATTTTGTGCATTATGGTGATAGCATTGCCAATTTGACTTATTTATTTATTTACTTACTTTTTTATTTAAATGAATAAATTTAAAGAGAGAGAGAGAGAGAGTGCAAGGGAGGGGCAGGGAGAGAGGGGGACAGAGAATCTCAAGCAGGTTCACACTGTCAGTGCAGAGCTGGACACGAGCCTTGATCTCACAAAGTGTGAGATCACGACCTGAGCCGAAATCAAGAGTTGGATGCCTAACCAACTGAGCCACCCAGCACCCCAGTGTTGCCAATTTTAGTGTGACCTTAAATATTTGTGTCTGTTTAACAGAGACTTTTAGAGGTTTTCAGCTATTTTTATGAACCCTGGGATACTTACAGGAATGTTCTGTGTTTCTGTTCATTTCTCACATATTTGGAGTTAGTTTATTTATTTTTGGCCAATTAGCCCTGCTTTGCTTGTTGGCAATTTTTCATGAATTTAAATTTTTTCTCCAGCTCTGATTTTTCCAGAAGCAAACGTCTCTGTCGCATGCTCTCTCATTCTTTCTTTATTTTTGAGAGAGAGAGAGACAGACAAAGGAGAGAGAGAGAGTGAGTGGGGAGGGACAGAGAGAGAGAGAGAGGGAGAGAGAGAGAGAGAGAATCCCAAGCAGGCTCAGCACTGTCTGTGCAGAGCCAAAAGATGGGCCTCAAGTTCACAATCATGAAATTATGAGATCATGACCTGAGCCGAAATCAAAAGTCAGATGCTTAACCGACTGAGCAACCCAGGCACCCCTCACCATTTTGATTGTTTATTTCTTTTCTATATTGTTGATTTCTTTAATAAAGAAAGCTTTATAGAAAAAGCAGGTTTGAGGAAATAACACATTTTTATTGGCTATGCCTGAAAACAACATTAGGTTTTTAGTGTTACTTTAACATTGGAATGTGAAAGAAAGTAGTAAGAAATACTTGCCTGTACAATGTCTCATAGACTAAGTATTTCAATACTGATAGGCATTATTGACCTTTTTATCCTAAGGACACCGTGTTAGTCCATTTGGGCTACTACAACAGATTGCCATAGACCTCGTGGCTTAGAAACAATGGGAACTTATTTCTCACGGTTCTGGATGCTTGGAAGTCCAAGGTCAAGGTGCCAGCAGATTTGGTGTCCCGTGAAGACCTGTTTCCTTGTTCATAAACAATTGTTTTCTCGTCGTGTCCTCACATGGCGAAAGGGACAAGAGAACTCTCTGAGGTCTTTTGTTTTTTTTTTTTTTTTTGAAGGGCTCCACCTTTACGACCCAGTCAACTCCCAGAGGCCTCACCTCCTAATACCATCTCACTGGATGTTAGGACTTAACATATGAGCTTGAGGCGGGGGGTGGGGCGTGGGGAAGGGACAGTCAGTCTATAGCATACACAAATACTGACTTTATGTGGTATTACTAATTTCGTTTAAGCAATCCTTGCTGAGGCACAGTTGCCATCACTAAATTATCATTGCAGGTTTAAACTTAAAAAAAAAAAAACCTCAGTGAATTATCTCATAACTACCAACTATAGTAGAAATTACTGTGTCTATTTTACAGGTGAGAAAACTAAGGCTCAGAAAAGCCAGTAACGTTTTAAAGGTCTCTGACTCAGATCGAGATTTAATACAAGAGCAAGACTGAGTTCATCTGAATTTAAATGCTATTTTTCAAATCTCTCAAAAAGCATAATGGCCATCTTCATTTCAACAGGTTTTCATGATAATAAATTTCAACAATTTCATTTAGATAGACTGTATGTAGTTGCTGCCTAAGCAATTTTAGGTTCCTTCAGGGGGTTTATATGCAGCAGAGGCTCTCAGTGTCTCATTCTTATCCTCTTGACACTTATACATCCACACACACAAGCTAACTTCTCATGACTAGCATGTGTATGTCTTTATACGCAACAGGTACTAGGAATTCATGGCCTCCCCCTCCTTCAACCGATATCCGACAGAAGTTGGTGGGTATGTTCCTGGGAGGGATAATTCTGAGATGCATGCTCCACCCTGTCTCCCACAGTTCCCCTGTGGCATTAAAGTTCACTTGCCCACAGTGACAACTCACATGCTAACATATTCGTTACTGGCTGCTATTTGCCAAATGTTTGTGTGCACCTTCCCTCCTACCCCCACATTCATATGTTAAAAGCCAATGCCCAATGTAATGGTATTAGGAGGTAGGGCCTTTGGAAGGTGCTTAGATCATGAGGCTGGAGTCCATGTGAATGGGATTAGTGCACTTGTAAAAGACAACACATAGGGCTTACTAGCCCCTTCTGCCATGTGAGTGATAGCTAGAAGGCACCATCTAGGAACCAGAAAGGAGGCCCTCACCAGACCAAAGTTGCCTGTGCCTTCATCTTGGACTAGCCTCCAGGACTATGGAGAATATATGTTTGTTGTTTATAAGCCACCCAGGTCATGGTGATTTGTTGTAGCAGCCTGAACAGACTATGGCATTGACTGAACAGACTATGACACTTCCCTTCTCCACTAGTGGTGTTGTTCTTGGATCACCTCCAAATCAACTACTTTTAATTGAATCCTCATCTCAAAGTGTGCTTCTGGGGTGACCCAAACTAAGACACCATCTTACCTATTTGTTATGGATATTGGAAGTAAACCTTTCAGTGTGAAGCATGGACAAATCCAACCCCAGCCTGGGACCCCTCTTTTTTTACAAAGAATTTTGTAAGAATTTACAAAGATGGCTTCTCATTTGCCTGGCTAGTTGTCTGTTTCTTGCTTTTGCCTCCTTATCTCTATTTTATTTGATTTGACTGCACACTGGAATTCCCAATTCCCTGCTCTGACACCTTTTTTTGGCAATGCACTTGGGGCTGACTCTCTGGTTAGCCACTTTATCTACCTAATCTCTTGACACTGTTTGTTACTTCCATGTATTAGTTATCTATTGTTGCATAACAAATTACCACCAGATCTTAGTAGCTTATGACAACAAACAGTCTCTGTGTGTCAGGAATCTGGGTGCAGCTTAGCTGTGTGCTTTTGGCTCAAGGTGACAGTCAAACTGTCAGCTAGAACTGTGGTCTTATTTGAAGCTTTGACGAAATCTGCTTCCAAATTCACTCATGTGGTGGTTCGAAAAGCTTTGGTTCCTTGCCAAATGAGACTGTCCACAGGACTACCTCATGACATGGTGTATTAGTCCACTCAAGCTGCCATAACAAAACACCACACACTGGGTGGCTTAAATGCCAGACATTTATTTTCTCACAGTTATGGAGACTAGAAGTCCAAAGTTAAGATGTTGGCAGTTTTAGCTTCTGCTGAAAACTCTCTTTATGGGTTTTAGACGGTGCCTTCTCACTGTGTCCTTATTTTATTCTGTGCATGTGCAGAGAGAGAGAGAGATATATGATGTCTCTTCCTCTTCTTATAAGGACACCAGCCCTTATATTATCATTTGGCCTTAATTACTTCTCTAGAGACCCCATCTCCAAATACCGTCACACTGGGGGGCAGGTCTTTAACATATGGACTTCGGCAGAGACACACTTCAGTCTGTGACACATGGCAAGATCCAGGAGAGAATGAGAGAGCAAGTGAGACAAGCCTCCATAATGGAAGCCATAGCCTTTTCTAACCTTATCTTGGAGGTGATATCTCATCACTTCTGCTGTGTTCTATGTGATAGAAGTGAGTCAATGAATTTAGCCCACACTCAAAGAGAAGATTAAACAAGTGTGTGAATTTAGTAGGTGAAAATCACTAGGTGTGTATAGGAAAAACTCTTGTGAGTCTTCCTTTATTCACACACACAAAATACACATGACACCGAATATGTGGGTCTCCCCCCCACACACACACACCAAGCAATTCCGTGTGACATCAGATGGATGTCCACAGTTTAATTCAATTTAATTCTGACATGCCAGAGTTAGTGCAGACCCCATAGATCAAGGGCTCCTCCCACAAGACTGCCCACAACTTCAAATACCAATAGCAAGCGAAAAGTTCCCGGGTTACCCACAACCTCTGTGTGATGTGGTTACAAAAGAGGTTCCCACAGCCCCCTCCCTGGAGTTGGTCATTTGCCACAACAGCTCACAGAATTCAGGGAAACACTTACTTACACTTACACATGAAGGATACGATAAAGGACACTGATGAACAGCCAGACGAAGAGATACACAGGGTGAGGCCCGGAAGGATTCTGAGTACAGGAGCTTTGGTCTCTGTGGAGTTGGAGTGTGTCAACCTTTCCAGCAGGTAGATGTGTTCACCAGCCAAGAAGCTTTCTAAACCCAGTACTTGAGGGATTTTTACAGACCCTTCATCATGTAGGAATGATCGATTGTAAACTCCATTTCCAGTCTCCTCCCTTCTCTGGAGAATTGACGACGGGGGTGTAGCGGATATGTGGGGTGCCTACATGGCCTGCTACAAGTACCCCTATCTCAGCAGGCTGCTGTGAGAATTAAATAAGGCTATACTCATACAGCATCGCAAATTTCATAATTTCCTAGAGCAAGCATTAATGGTGGATTTTGCTAGTTACTAACAGGTTTGATTCCTGGAGGGAGGCATTCATTAGACAATATGCTAGGGAATGACAGTGCCTTGAAGGGTCCCAGTGGGTAGATTTTAGAAACTGCATTAGAAGTTTGGCCAACACCAAAAGTAAGTGAGTTCCTTGACCCCGTTTATATCAACTCCACTCTCCTAAACTGCAGCAGACATTTAGCAATTCTGGTATCAAATTCAAGAATAAGTAAATAGTACGTTTAAAGAGGAGCACGAACAAGTTGTATTTATACGCATATGATGAGGAAAGAGAGGAGGCTGTATTCTAACTGAGGGTGTTATAAATCGAGACCTTGGGTGCGAAAAGTACACACAGATTAATTTATAGAATCCTGTCAGCAATGCTACTTTTAAAATGGCTCTTATAGGCTCTCTGGCAAAGCAAAAGCGAAACAGCTGGAACCGCTCCAGCCTCGGGCTTGTAAAACCACCACCACGTGAATCCAATAAACAGATGCCCATTCCTACCTTGAACCACACCTCCTCCCCCACACTCTTCCACAACTCCAGCACACCAGGCCTCATGAAAATATTTAAAGTTGGTTTACAAAATCGAGGCTTCAACCCACGCTCACTACAACCACCATCTCTTGTCTCCTCTCCTTTGGCCATTTCCCACTACGCGGACTCTCCTTCCCAGCTTTGTATGCTTCGCATGTCAGAGCAGAGCTTGTTTGGGGCAGTTATTCATAAAAGATATTGAATAGGATGGAGCCTGCATCCGTATCTGGATCCATTCTTTAGCTTTCTACGGGCGTGTGGTTCAACCAGCTAGGAATCCCTATGGCAGAGTCATCATTTATTTGGTAAATGTTTTCAATTCTGATTTATGCCAAGCACCGTGCCTGGCATCAAAGACACAGCAGGGCACTAGTCTCAGACCTTTCCCTTAATTGAAGTCTGGTGGGGAAGTCAAACAGGTGAATAGGAGTGCAGGGCATCATGGGATCACACAGGACGGGGAGGGGCGGGCATGGTCACACGAGCCTCTTGAGGAAGGACGAATGGGAATCAGCAAAGTGCAGGTGGAGAAGATAGATGTGAAAGGAATTGGGGGAAGACTGTATGCAAAGTCCTGGGAGTAAAATTCCAGGTTAATTTGCCAACCAGGTTATTTATTATAAGAGATTAAAGAGAGCACTGTACCCGTCAGGTCCTGAATTCTTGGTCTACAAACTGGCTGTCATGCTGTGGGAGCTGGAAAGAAGTCCAGCAATGCTGGCGAAACACTTAGTCCAGGGTGAGTTCTGTTGGGCCAGTAGGGTGTGTTTGAGATTTGAATTTGCATGTCTTTGGGAAGTAGGGAATTTTTGTAGTGTGCCCCAAACCGTGCCACTTTTTAGTGCTGTTAACCAATGGTTCATGTATTATGTTACCTGTCTGACTCCTTTGTGATCCCGATCCCTGATCTGTGCCATTCCCTTGATTTTTAACATAAGGAACTTGCTTGCTAGATAAATAGATCATTCATTTATTCTTTCATTCAACAAATACTTATTTTGGCTCTATGAAGGGGGCCGGATAACACATTAGTAATTTCAGCTTCAATGGAGCTTATAGTCTGAAGAGGAGGACAAGTAAGAAATGGATATATAATATATAAATTATGACAAGTGCTTTGGGGGTAACGTGAGATGGAAACAAGGGCCTACTTTGGAATGGATGGCGAGAGAGAGAGAGCCTCTCTGAGGGAGAATGTTTAAGAAGAGACGAGAAGCAGAAAGTTTTCGAAAGCGTTTGGGGGAAATGTGCTTCAGGCAGCAAAAGTGAAGCCAAATGTGAAGTTGGGCAAGTGGTAACTTGCACAAGGGGGATTCTGCTCACCAAGCCATGAACCCTGGCACAGGGTTGTGTGTGTCCAGGGGAAGGGGTATGCAAATTGCAGGATGGTGAGCAGAAGCCCCATGAGAAAGCCCTAGCTGGGAAAGGCCAAAGGACTGATCTTTGCACTCTGGAGAACAGATGTCCTTTTAAGGTAGAATGAATAGTAGAGGGGTACAGGGTGGGGAGGGTGGAGGTGGTGGATAGATCAAGCTGCAGGTGCCGTGGGAAGTCCAGCAATGCTGAGGGAAGGGCCTTTGTAGAGATGAGGGTGATAGGGACACACCGGGGGGTCTTCCAGGAAGATCTAATAAGGCAGGTCATCTGGCTTCTAGGCAGATCAGTGCTCTGGGAAACAGAGATTTAAGAAATATGAAGCAGTGAAGGGAAGGAGACAGGTAGAACAGGCCCAGCCTCAGGCAGATGGAAGCTGGCAGAAGCTGATTTCCAGCACCTTGGGAAGGAGGAAGAAAATAGGGGAAAGGGATAGGCATTAAGTAACAGTGCAGGAGTCCAGTCGTGAGAACTGGTACCTAGGAGCAGAGAAGAGTCAGGGTAAGGCTCCTAGGACATAGGTTATTAGGCTGCTGGCCTTTAAATTCCTTCGTTATAGAACTTAACTTTGGGGAGTACCCAGGGCAGAGTTTGGTTAGTAGGAAGGAATTAAAGGCACACTAGACTTGAAAATTAGATGGCCAATATAAAGATCCAGACAAGTCATAACATGATCTGGTGTCTTAAACAAACCATAGCCTGAATGTAGTTTGATGTGACTCAGTCTGGGTGCACCAGTGGTGACTCTTAGTCATTTCTACATTAGTTTTTCAGTTGTGTCAGACATTTCTTACCCACCACCTCACATCCTCACTACACTCCTGTCCCTGGGGTCCTTGGCCCCTTGTTTTCCCCAGCTGCTATGGCAACTAGCTTCACGTGGGCACAACTGAACAGTGCCCTGCTTCCTGTCCCTGCTGTGTGGTATTTGCTTGCCGCTCTGGGCTTTCCCCAAAGCCCCGGAGGTGTGAGATCCTGAACTGGGATCGTGTTATATGCGACCTGAAAGTGTGGGGGAGTTAATGTCCTGTGAAGCAAGTTTTGGTCAAAGTGAGAGGGAAGTGAGTTGATAAATCCTGCCTTCTGCTGAGCCGTACTAGCTTACGCGTCTCCGAAGATGATGGTGGGAGGTGGAACAATTGCCCTTGTTTCCACACAGTGGCCAACTCAGTGGCCTTCCTTCTCTGCCCTGGCCTCTTTTCCACTTCATGGGATTGCTCCTTTAATAGAGTCATAGTACATAAGCTTTTGCCTCAGGCTTTGCCAAGGTACAATCAGGTTCCAGATTGTGCTGGGGTCAGTGGCTTATAGGTCAGTAGCTGCACAGCCCGATATTAGCCGAGAGCCACACGTGGGCTATAGAGCACTTGAAATATGGCCTGTCCTAATTACAATGTAGTATAAATGTAAAATACACATTAGATTTTGAAAACACACAGAAGATACTTAAAATAATGCATTAATAGTTTTTTTATGTTTATTACATGAAGAGATGATAATAGTTTTGATATACTGAGTTAAATAAAATGTACTATTAAAATGAATTTCACCTGGTTCTTTTAGTATTTTGAAATGTGGCTATACTATTTCCATTGGACAGTACTTGTCTAGAGTTTGTGGAATCCAACTCCTACCGCACTGGAAAGTTTAGAACCATATCTGGCAGGCTCCCATCTTCTTTTGTTCTTTTGGGACTTCTCTTGTTTCCTGTAATTTCTTAGAAGTTATTAATTAGGGATGCAGTCAATAAGTGATTGTTCCAAACCAAGGTATCTTTTCTTGAGGGTCAAAAGAAGCAGTAGCTTGTATATTAACTCTGTGAATATTAAAATGGCCACCTGTCTTTGTTAACGCATAATTTTGCAGGACGTTATGTTTTTAATTTAAACTATAATGAATAAGGGCCTCTATTTGCTACCTTACCAGGTGTATTAGGTTAAGTGCAATAGGTGTTGAAAAGGCTAACAGATTTATAAGCATTAATCTTCTGGTCTATTTTATTATATGTATTTTCCATGCTATAATTGAATATCGTAAGTGCAGTGCCTAAGGATTAACTTCTGTCTTTTTTTTTTTTTTTTTTTGCTCGCTATTATCAATTACATGTTATGATTTGGCAGGCTAAATTAAATTTGTTGCAGGATTTGGCCCTGCTCCTTTCTCTGGAATTTCCTTGTGGCTTTCTTGCCCAGGGAGGGTATTTCATCATCAAATTGTCTTAATAAGCTCTCATGCACATGACATTGGCTACACGCTATGTACAGTACAAGTCAAATAGCTGTGGATTCTACTCTGTTCTATAAAAAGACGAGGTTCTGGCTTGAAGTCACATTCCTTCTCTTGAAATTTGGTTCTGGCTGGATTGAAATATTGTTAAAGAATAGTTTGGTGTGAAGTTGCTCGAGGGATAACAGTTGAGTGAGTTCATACTTAAAAGGAATGTGATTCGAGAGGGAGGGAGGGAGGAAGAGGGGATAAGGAGTTTCACGCAGAGCAGGGAATGGAGGGAACAGGTTTTAAAGATTCCAAAGGAGCCGTGGTTTTAAAACAAATCAGATTCACTTGCCATAACACCCTATCTAAATAGAAGCTTTTTGGTTCTAGTTGTAAGCCCACGTGATAGCAGATTATATTTCTTTTATTTTGGGTGATCTATTTATTATTTTAAAAAATCCAGAAAACATACTATCCAAGATTTTGAAATACTGAATTTGAATATTGAATTTATTACAACATGATTCTAAAGATGCCCTATAATATTCTCCCAGCAAACACAGTATTTGAGTTGATCCCAAAAGCCAGATTGAGGTAAGTTTCACATGCCATGACTTTTTAAATTTCCCTTATCTTCTAGCCACTAAATTCTGTTTTCTTTGAAATTTTGTTTCTTTTCTTCTCAAATACAAGAAACTAAATGCAGAACCAATGCTACCAAAAGCTTTATTTTGATAAGAGAGGAATTAATGAAAAGTTAAGGATGTGCTCATATCTGGATTGTTAAATTAATATGAACTTCATTTAAGCACAAATAAGCAGAGCGCTGGGACAATCCCCGTAAATCAGGAATTTCAAACTAACATCCCTAACCTGTTTTGCAGTCTTCCAGGGAGGTTAGAGTTACAGGCAGTACAGTAATAGAAAGGTAAA
Organism: Panthera leo; assembly: GCF_018350215.1. Lineage (NCBI taxonomy): Eukaryota > Metazoa > Chordata > Mammalia > Carnivora > Felidae > Panthera > Panthera leo. The sequence continues at coordinate 139,158,147 of NC_056687.1, read as the reverse complement.
GTCTGTGTCACATTCACAACGCATGAGAATCTTTGTCTATGCTGGAGAAGTTCACCTGCAAAGTGGACTTAAACCCATACCATAGTCTTGTCCAGTCTGGTTTTGTTATGTTAAATTAATGTCTTTTAAAAATGACTGTTAACGACTTTCACTGCTCATAAAATTAAGGTTACTCTGTTAACATTTTATGACCCAGAGAGGTAGGTTATCACCGGCAGAACTGTAGCTTAGATTTTTTTTTTTTGCCAAGCACATTGAAGTATAAACAGCACACATCATCATGGTAATCACTTTTGAAATTATAAAGAACCACAGAGATGATACTCATGCTAAGCTCGGCATAGAGGACTTGGCTGACCTGGGACTGGTAGACAAAGGGAAGGTTGTGGCTTTGGTGTGTGGCCAACGGGGCTGTATTTTATTCGACCCCAAATATAGCCCTAATACATAGTAAGCCCTTGTAAGTGTGTGTAGACCGAACCAACGATGGGAAGCTGGGAGTTATTTGTGGCATCGCCAGCTCAGCAGGGCAAGTACTAGAGGTGAGATCCGGATGTGAGCCAGGAACGGGAGCAGGTGGAAGCCGATGAGGTAATGGGAGAGAATAATACAGGGAGAAGTTGCTGAGGCTTTCTGGCTCATTCTCACTTTCAGGATTGCATGTGTGCTTTTCTGAGAGGCACGTTAGAGGTGCTCTGCAGGAGACGTTGATCTGGATATAGGTCCCACAGAACTAAGCAGAAGTTGAACATTCCTGTGCTCATGGTAAGTGGAAAACACAGTTTTGAGGACTGAAAAAGGAACCTGAGAAGAATTAAGTATAAAGCTATCGAACACCCTGAAGAAAAGAGCTAAGTTCATTGGTAAAGATCATATTTAGTGCTGGTTTTTAAAAAGAAGATGAAGAATGAGCTAGTAATTGCATTTGCAATATGTATAGCGTTTTCCTTTTAAACAGAAAATGGTGATTGGGCTCTCATGCTTGGTGTAAATTCCTAATGGCAGAGGTGCGGTGGGAGGGTGAAGGAGAGGGAATGAAGTGAGCATCTCCTGTGCCAGGTCTTATGACCAAGACTTTGCATGTATCATCCTCTGTGAGCCTCACGATCCATTACTAACACTTGAGAAGTTGACAGTGCCTCCTAGAGCATATGCAAGAAAACTTTCCCCCCTTGTAATAATTCCACACCTAATACACAATACATGCTGAGTTTAGGTTTCAAACACCAAAGAAGGCAGATGATTTATCTTCAATCCTGGCACTTTCCAAAATCTCACTTTCTTTCACATAGGTAATTACTATTAACAATTTGATATGTGGCCCAATAAACTTTTCATTTTTAAATTTTAGAGAGCAAGAGTGCACATGACTGGGGGAGAGGGGCAGGAAGGGGTTGGGGGGGAGAGAGAGAGAGAGAGAGAGAGAGAGAGAGAGAGAGAGAGAGAGAGAGAGAATTCCTAGCAGGCTCCACGCTCAGCACAGAGTCTGATGTGGGACTTGATCTCACAACCGTGAGACCGCAACCTGAGCTGATATCAAGAGTTGGATGCTCAACCGACTGGGTCACCCAGGCGCCCCCAACAAACTTTTTTCTTTGCACACATGTATATGGCTTTGAAAATATGAAGGTAATTGTAGAAGGGCACAATTCACTGGAACATACATACGAAATTTTCTGAAATGACTGAATTTTTAAAAAATGACCTTCCCCCAACAGTGATATTTTAAACTTCCCTTTCTTGTTGGGTGGTATACAGGTTCCTTAATGAAATTTCAGTCCCTTTGCATAACTTTCCTGTTACTTTCAGTTATTAGAATGATTTCATTTCAGTATTTGTGATTATATATTTTTAAAAACTTCAGTCTTAAACGCAATTCAGAGAGCGTCTCCTTCTCCCAACCCCAGTGACGGCCAGATCTGTGTGTGGCTCCAGCTGCTGGCTGTACGGGAGAGAGGGGGTGGGGAGCTTGCTTGCAGCCTTTTAGCCTTTATGAGCTAAAAGAAGGCAGTAGAAGTATCAATATGGCCCTTGCAAGAGAGGCTTGCTTCCATTCAGCAGTGGTGGGCATCAGTAGCCCTTTGTCATATTTAGACACTTCTTCCAGCCAAGGATGGCATCCATTCTTTAATGGGCTGCACCTCTGTCCCCATGCAATACCCAACCCTGGCGGTTCAATGAAGACTTCTTTCAGTCTCAACTGCTTGCCAGCACTATCTCTAAGTCTTCCAGATACGTGTAGGATCCCTTCTTCTATCTCTGTCAGAAATCGAGCACTTGATGGGAATGGGGGCAGTTCTGACTTTCTCTCTACCTGGGACCCCCTGCTGCTGGCCACTTGCCATCTCTCTCCAATTCTCTTCTCCTATGCGGGGAGCATGGAACAAATTATTAGATTTGCTGGCCTACCAGGCATGCAGATAAGGATTGCATGCCAATCTCTTCTTGCAGTCACCCAATCTTTACAAACAATTTTGTGGGAGCCTCACTAGAAATAGTCTATCTTGTCCTGGGGGAGGGGACAAGAGGGGGAGGAGCTCCCGAGGGGAGCTGAAGGAATAGTCTCTTCCCGTGAATTGCTATTCTGAGGCTGGTGACCCCCTCCCCTCTCATTTCTCTTTTTATGTAGACTGGAGGAGGGTCATGTGGTGCTGGGACATGTTCTACATGTTTGCTTCTTTCTGCAAGGTCTATGGGAAGGAGGGTGACCCCAGTTTTGACTGCTTTGTGCACATAAAACATGAAATGCTTAATGCCTTCTATTTTCAGCCCTGACCCTTAGGTGAAATTTTGTACCATGAGAAAAATCCAAGTTGACATCTTGTTTCATATCCTTAGACACTAAGAACTTGCTCCTTGTTCTGGTTGTTCTCTATTTGTCCCTCTGCCCAAGAACTGTTCTTTACCTTTATCTGTCCTGCTGTTGCCCTGGAAAGCTGACTTCTATGGATTGCATTACTTTTTAAAACTTTTTAAAAAATTTTATTTATTTTTGAGAGACAGAGAGACAGAGAATGAGCAGGGAAGGGGCAAAAATAGAGGGGGACACAGAATCTGAAGCAGGCTCCAGGCTATGAGCTATCAGCACTGAGCCTGAGGTAGGGCTTGAACTCATGAGCTGCGAGATCATGACCTGAGCCAAAGTCGGACTCTCAACTGACTGAGCCACCTAGACACCCCTGGATTGCATTACTTTGGCTCCCTGGTCCTCTTGCTTTTGGTTGGTTCTGGTTAAAAGAGACACTAATAGTTGGCTGGAGAGTGGTAAGGAAGGAAACTGGGATATTTAAAACCTTGACCCTGTCTCCTGATCCATGTTCCTCTGTGGCTGAAGTCCTTCCTTAGCTCTCTTGCTCCTTCAGCTCAAGGCTGGTAAAGCCTCCCATTCCTGCTAATCCCAGGGTGTATTACCATCTCATGTTGCTTCCCTTTACCCTTTCTTGTTCCTTTAACCTTGTCCACACCTCTGAAAGGAGCCCCTTCATTAAAATAATTTTAGTTAAATCCTTTGAATGGGCCATCTGTTTCCTACTGTGACCATGACAACATGGCCCCTTTTCCATTAGCAGAATATTCTGAGGTCTACCATGTCATTATAAATATATTTATTAAAATGAAAATTTCCACATAATCTAATCATGAGGAAATATCAGCCATACTCAAATTGCGGGGCATTCTACAAAATAACTGGCTTGTACTCTTTAGAAATGTCAAAGTCATGAAAGACAAAGGAAGACCAAGGGACTATTCCAGATTAAAGGGGACTCAAGATATTTGACAAGTAAATGGACTGCCTAGTCTTGGGCCCAAGAGAAAAACAGTTTTTAAATTTTGTTGTAAATAACAAAGGTGTGTGCACGTGTGTGTGTGTGTGTGTGTGTGTGTGTGTGTGTGTGTGTGTGTAAGGAGAGAGAGAAGAGAGAGGAGGGAAGGAGAGAGGATTAAGGAACTGTGATAAAATGTTGACATTTGGAGAATTCACTGTGCTGTTTTTGTAACTTTCCTTGAAGTCTGAAATTACTTCAAGATAAAATGAGCGTGCAGTGGACATGACCGCTGCCTTGCCGTGGGTCATTTATTTAGGCTGTCTCCCATTTTTCTCCAGGACAAGCCATCCTGCAGTGAACACCCTTGGACACATCTCTCTGTCTCTGTGTGCCAATATTTCCATTGAATAGAGTTGAAGAAATAGAGCTGTTGAATCAAAGGTCATATACATTTTACGTTTTGGCAGATTTTGCCAAGTTGCAAGGACTGTTTAGTAAACACCTACAATCTGTTTTATATTGTAGCAAAAATAGGAGAAAGCTTCTATTCCAAAGTTGGATTATGACCCGTACAAATCAGTCTTTCAAACGGATCAAATTTAAGCCACTAGAATTAAGTTAATCGCGTAAGTGTGAGCTGCCTCATCCCCCACCCCTTTGTCTCTTAACATTTTTGATGCCCTGATGTCTGCATCCCTCCTTTGCCCTGGAGTTGGTGACTCATCTTGTTTTGGTCTGTCTTTCTGAATTCCATTTAGTTAGAAATCCTGGCTAGTTGTAGTCAAGAGTTAAAATACTACTTTCGGAGGTGAATTACACCTGATTTTTGTATCAAGAATGACATTGCTTCCTTCCATGGACTTGTATAACCACGAATTGGCAGTTATAATCCTTTGAAAGATCACCAAGTGACCTAATATCAAGGGCAAATTCAGAAAGGTTATAAAATTGCTGTACACTTTAAAGAATACATATGCACGTTTGTTCTTGGGGTATAATCACAACACGTTAAAGCTGGAAAGAAAGTTATAGACCATTTGATGCACTGTCTTCTTTTGTAGATGTGGAGACTGCGATTTGCAGTTTGATGTATTGCCTGAAATCACAGTGCTGGTAACTGGCAAAACAATAGCTAAGCACTGGTTTTCTGACTTTTTCAAGTGCTTTTTTTCTGCTTCGTATCTGAAGTATCTTAAATAAGGGTCTACTGGCTATGCTATGGAACAAATCATGCTATTAACTAAGCTACAAGATTAGAGATAATGATTCGGGTTAGGATGCCAAGGAAAAATTTATTTCAGGTACATAATGAAGAAAAATTTGCATAATGTGATCTGTATAAACTATTTATACTGAGCCCCTACCCAGGAATATTACTGGTAAATTGGATACTTCTGTTTTTATTGCTGGGAACTGCATCAAAAAGTTGTATTACAAATATATTGATGCATAAGCCTCAAAAAGTTTTGCCCAAGTGGGGCGCCTGGGTGGCTCAGTCAGTTAAGCATCCAACTGGCTCAGGTCATGATCTCATGGTTTGTGGGTTTGAGCCCCATGTCAGGCTCTGTGCTGACAGCTCAGAGCCTGGAGCCTGCTTTGGATTCTGTGTCTCCCTCTCTTTGCCCCTCACCCTCTTGCACTCTGTTTCTGTCTCTCTCTCAAAAATACATAAACATTAAAAATATAAATAAAAAATATAAGTTTTGCCCAAGTGATGATTCAGTCATTTTTCATTCACACAGTGTAAAATATTACTAAATAGGTATCCCCTGCTTTCCAGAAGTTTGTGTTATTCCACTTAACTTTTACAAGAGACTTACATTAGTATGGTAACAGATTTTTTTTTTTTTTTACTTTTATTTTTTTCTAAAGCAAACATCTTCTTTGGATTTTTTTCAGTTAGAGAAAACAGCTACTAATGTAGGTCTTTCCTAAAAGTAAAGTGAACTGACACTAACTTTCACAAAGCAGAAGATACTCTTTGCTTTATGTCATTTTGGCTTATGAAAGATTTTACAGGAATGTTCTACTTTTGGACAGTGGGAGAAATCTATATTTGAAAATGATTAGATTTCCTAGATAATTTGTGAAACTGAAACTTGGATGATTCAGTTCCTAATTCTCTTTATAGTAGCATAATTCAAACTAAGATCCCATCATTTAGCTTTTATAATTGAACAATTTCCTGTTTGTGCCATAACAAGGAAAGATAACATATTATACAAGTGTGAGCACTAACCTCTCTCACTCTTGTCAAATCATCTACTTTTGCTTTGGAAACGTATTTTGAAAATTCAGTTGGATGTGAATTGGAACATTCTGGGAGCTCAGGAAATTTCATATAGAATCCTCAAGTTTGAATGCCACTAGATCATATCTGTACCTTCTTCATAACTGTGGTGGGATTACGGGCAGAACATCCTAGGATTTGAAAAACTTAATTGGTCTGGGAAAATTTTGTAGCAGGGTGGGGCTAACTTGTCAACAGACCGTCAAGAGAAAGAAGATGGCCAGCTAGGGAAAAGACAGTTTCTATGCCAAAGAACCCTGGGATTTGGCTTTGATTTGGGTTGATGTGGGTATCCAAAGGGATCCATCTGGTTAGTGGGTGGCATTTCAGCCAATGGTGATACCATAATATGGGTGGCTTCAAGTCTTCAGATAGTGGTTGTGGGTTAAAGACAGTTGATAATCAATTGCTGGGCAGATGGTCAGGTCCCAACTAAGTGGCTCTCAATCTTGACACACTCAATTTCCTCTAACTGAAACAAACATTTTGTTATGCCCACTCACTTAACATAAAATAGACTACACACATTATTTTTTTGGAGCAGAGTCGACACACGATGTTACCTTAGTTTCAGGTGCACACGTAGTGATAGGACAAGTCTATACATTCTACTTTGCTCACCACAAGTGTAGCTACCATTTGTCATCATACAATGTTATTATAATGCCATTGACTATATTCCCTATGCTGTACTTTTCATCCCCATGAATTATTCATTCCATGACTGGAGGCCTGAATCTCCCACTCCCCTTCATGCATTTTGTCCATCCCCCCACCTAGGTCCCTGTTGGCAACCACCTGTTTGTTCGCTGTGTTTATGGGCCTATTTCAGTTTTTTGTATAAACATAATTTAAAAAAATCTGTATGCCTTAATTACAAAATAGAAAAGAAAAAAGTAATTAATAATATTTATTTGAATAAATAAGCATTGGAACTGTGCTTCCCCAAATCCACTAGAACAGCACTTCCCAAACTTGACTGTGCGTACAAATCTCCTGGGGTCTTGTTAAAGAGCAGATTCTGGTTCATCAGGTGTTGGGTGGGCCCTGAGATTCTGTATTTCTTACAAGCTTCCTGGTGATGTAAATGCTGTTGGCACATGGAACACATTTTGGACCTAGAAGACATAATGAAGAAATCAGACTGTTTCACTGAACAAGGGAAAGCTACAAATGTAGTCTGACAGAGGTGTGTTGAATTCACGATTGAATTACCAGGAGAAGTGTTGCCATTATTAATGTGATTCTTCAGGAAATTCGTGGACGAGTTTTGGTAAAATTGTGATCAAAACAAATTCAACCTTTCCCTTGATTTGCACAGTGGTTGCTTTCCTGCACAAATGTTTTGTATTTATGTGTGAAACAGAGTTCAGTTCTAGGCTTAGATAGTGATAGACACCTTTTTCACCTACAGGACTGCCCGCCCAGTGGGCTAGTTGAAATTTTTGTGGCATGTGGGACCACTCTTTGTATACAGAACTATCTATGGATTGCTGGACAGTTAGCATCCCCGACTCCTGCCCACTAAATATCAATAGCACACCCAATCATTGTGACAACCAAACATTTCTCCCCCAAATTTCTCAAGTCCTCTGGGGCACAGAGGACTGACAGAACGTGAATCAACACAGAGTGCCAGCCTCCGTCTGCTAATTAAGTAACTGTGGTAGGAACCCATTGTAGGGGTTGGGCAAACACGTCAGGGGTTGGAGATTGCAGCTGCTTGCAGCCAAGGGAAGTCTAGGCTCACTCTGATGTGCGTGGTCCCTTTGAGTGTGATAGAAATACTGCAAACTCTGTTGGGGACAGGATGGGCTGGAAGAGAGCATACCTCTCCAATGTTAAGGCATCTACAAACCACCTGAGGATCTTGTTAAAATGCACGTAGTGATGTAGCAAGTCTGGGGTGGGACCTGGGATTCTGCGTTTCCAACAAGATTTCAGGTGATGCGGTTGGTGCTGTGGCACAGTTTGCTCCACAAATGCTGAACAGCAAGAGACAAAATACCTAACTCGGTGGGCTGTAGGTTGAAAACAACAGTGCCTGGAGCTGAGATGTGAGTAGCCAGAGCGAACGATTGCCCCATCTGTCTTTCCTCTCTGTGAGGACTATTTGTTTTCCTCATTCTGTTTTACCTCCCAGATGGATGAAAATCAGCATGCTAAGGTAAAGCTAGCTTGTCCACAGAGGGTCACTGATTCTTACCTTCTCTAGAATGGGGGAAGTACTGGGTCACGTTTTGTCTACAGGTCATTTTAAGTCTTAATGGTACAGAGTAAATGGCACAGAGATTCTGTGCATGTCCTCAAAAGATTTAATTAGGCATAAACTGACATATCATTAATAGATACTCGAAAGCCAGATTTTTCTGAAGATAACGTCCAGTTCAAATAGTTACTTACTGATGATTGAGAGTTTTCTCTAAAACTCTACTGAGGGTGGGGCGCCTGGGTGGCTCAATCAGTTAAGCCACCGACTTCCCCTCAGGTCATGATCTCATCGTTGTGGCTTTCTAGCTAGCCCCTGTCAGGCTCTGTGCTGACACCTCAGAGCCTGAAACCTACTTCGGATGCTATGAATGTCCCTCTCTCTGCCCCTCCCCTGCTCGTACTCTGTCTCTCTCTATCTCTCAAAAAAATAAATAAGTAAACGTTAAAAAAAATTAAAACTCTATAGAGGGAAAAATTGTTATTAGGTTCTAGAGTCAAGAAGACAGACACACAACACACGTGATATAAATCTCTACCCTTGTGCCCAGAGTTTTGCAAGCAGGTACCTAAGGCGCAGAATTTAAGGAAGCGCCTGCTCTCAGAGTTGTACAAGAGCGCGGTTGGCACTTGAGAGTGATTGCCACCTTAAATTTTGTACCCTAGGCACCTCCCCTACCTTGCCCCAATTCTGACTCTGCCACTATCCATGACAGACGTTGCCAGGAGATAATGCCTGTGCTAAGAATTGCATGCACCATTTACCTGGATAAAGATTTCTTCCATGTATCTTTGGTTGATTACCTGTTGTCTGGAACACTGTTCTTATTCATAAGATTTGTGGTTTGCCATAATCAGCCCAATATAAAGCCATGCCAGATCTTTTCTGGAAGACCCATATAGAGAAAAATCTCAACAATTCTCTAAACAGATTTCTCTGTATCTGACATTTCTTCTTGGTCTTCTTGCAAATGTAATATTATTTTACCAAAGAATTAAATAGCTTGAATATTTGTTATTTTGAAAGCTTATCTATAGGTGAGAATACCTAGGTTTAGTGAATAAAAAATGGGCAAAAGAAACAAAAAACAGAACATAAAAGTCAAAACCACAAACCAATAAGCCACAAAACCCTTTCCCCACAAGACTTGTAATCACGATTAAGTTATGAAAAATTTGTTATTTTTGAAAGAGAATGAGATCTCAAAGGCCAAAACCAACACTTGACATCCTTCTGTTGGAAAAGCCAGCCCAGAACGCTATATAACCAGGTTTTAATTGCTTTGTTTCAGACCTGCTGTGTCAGTATCTCTAAGTGAAGAGTGGACATTTGGAACATACAAAGTGACAAGGAAATGCGGGTACTCAGGCAGAATTAGGAACGAGAGCCCTAGACTATGTCTGCTTTCAGGGTGTCAGAAAATGCTCATATTGCCAAAACAAAGTTTATTTCACTACATGTTGACCTAAAGATGTGCTACCATTTTTAAAAATTTTTATTTAATGTATGAAAAAGAAGATATTACCATAGCAATAATGAAAGTGAAACAGACAAATGATCCTATGAACCTAACAAGCAAGTCACTTGTTTTCACTTACTTTTTTTCTAGCTTAGTCTGTCCCCAGACTTCATGGGTGTGTTCCCTTTGCAGTGGGGGAGAGTCCTGTACTCATAAAGGTCCCCCAAATTATATAGCTGGCCATGTCTATGTCTATGTACATATCTGCCTATAATTTTACATAGTCCTGAGTCCAGTGATGATTTGAAGTTGTGTTCTTTTTTTACAAAATTACATCATAAGTATTTTTATTTCATGCCATTTTATGCTATTTCACCATCTTCTTGGTGATTAGTTTTAATGAGTATATAAAATTCAATTAATCATATCTGTAAATGAGTAAGCTAACGTTCTCATACCTTAGCTTAATTTTCCCCATATTAGGTTGCTTCTCATTTTTCACTCATCTATATTCTATAGCATCTTCATATATTTAGCTTTACCTTTGTGTATTTAGCTTTATCCTTTGAAAACGTTTACTCAAGATACATTCTCAGGATGGGAATCACAGGGCTGGGCTGACCATACTTCTTGGTTTGCCTAGGACAGAGTTAGTTTATGCCTGGTTAGTTTATTAATAGTGTCCCCTTTTGATCTCAGAAGTGCTCCCACTTGGGCTATAAATTTTACGATTCTTGGCTATGGTATTGAACACTTTTAGAAAAGACAGCTGATAAAATCAAAGGATCATTAAGATATCGTAACGCACATAATATCAAGAATAACCACTTTAGAAAATAAAATACAGGAAAAAACCCAGCTTCTTGAGAAAAGATGATCACGGGGTGCCTAGATGTTTCAGTCAGTTGAGCGTCTGACTTTGGCTCAGGTCATGATCTCGCGGTTCGTGAGTTTGAGCCCCACATCAGGCTCTGTGCTGTCAACCTGTCATCGCAGAGCCTGCTTCAGGTCCTCTGTCTCCCTCTCTCTGCCCCTCCCCCACTTGCACTCTCCCCCAAATAAACAAATATTAAAAAAAAAGAAAAGCTGATCAAAATCGGTTTAAATTCTAAATCACATACTAATTGAGAAGAATGGAATTAAATGAACAGTAATATTTTGGGGCATTTTTAAATTTTAGCAAATTTATGGCTGTTAATGCCCCATGGTGGTGAGAAGTACCACTTATAAATCAAGGTGTTAACTTTACTATTATTATTTTAAAATTTTATTTTATTTTATGTTAGCTTTATTTTTAAAATTCACAGATAGTTTAGGTATTGCATTAAAATTTCTTTAATCCTGGCATTACCAGTTTAAAATTTGTGATTATTCAGAAAGTATTTTGACTATGGTTTCTCTTTATCAAGAAAAAAAGTATGTTGCTAAGTAAAGAATACTGGAAGTAAGAGTACAGGAAGAGATATTTACTCACTTTGAAGAAGAAACCACTTAAAGAACTTCAGTAATTGTGTATACCTAGACAAAGTGAAATGACTCTGTAAGCTGGGTCTCATAGCTGCTTGGATTGATGTCCTAATTTGCCAATTCAAATAATTCTTAAGTATTCATTAAATTAGGGTCTTCTTCCAGGCGTGATTGGTATGTCCGGCTTCAGTTGGTATATGAACATGGCCACAGCAAAGCCTCATTTCCTCGAGAGTAGTAGGTCATTACATCACTTCTCCCCATTTCAGACAGGTTTGCCCCCTGGATTGGTTCCAAATTTACGGTGTTTTTTTTTTCCCTTTGAAGCTAGAGGCCATATTTTCAGGATAAATGCAAAAACTCAAGTGTTTCTAAGACCCGTGTTTGGATGTGACCTTTGCGCAACAAAGTATAGTCTAGGATTTACAAGGCATGAAGATTCTGACAGAATGTTTCCTCCCTCAGGAGGGAAAGGGCAAGTGGAGGTCAGGGGTACAGTCCTGGATATGAAGGTGGGGCTGCTGAGATCAGGGAGCCTGCTTGTGGAAGATTAGAGAGTTTCGAAGGTTTGGTGGAGTGCACAAACTGTTGAGTCTGAAATAGCAGTATTTTAATCTTATCTTCAACACCTATTAACTCCCTGACCAGGGGTGAATTACTCATTCTCTGAGACTACGTTTCCTTGTCTGTATGTTACTGAGCAAGTTCCCACAGTTACTTGGCGGTGAGCTTGGACCGTGTCCCCAAAAGTGGAAGAAAAGACAAGAACGCCTGAGAGGACAGACAGCCAGGGAAAAAATCAAGAAAGTTGGAATTTTGGGAGGTTCTCCTCAAGTAGAACAGATCCTCATGCCTGAGGAAAAGAGCTAGGGGAACTTTGGGCAGCCTTAGCCGTCTTGATTAACTGGATCAGAGTGGATGACTAGCCATTTATGCCCTTGCTAGGGGGCAGGCATCTTTTAGGACAGTGCTGGCTTCAGAGGGTGTGGTCTGGAGATGACCAGAGTGGGGCAGCGGCAGGGGGGGAGTATACACATGTGAGGGCAGATGCCAGAATGGTAGGGGGAATAGTGCTTCCAAGGAGAGGCTACAGTTGGGTAAGGAAGGAGTCCTGAGTCTGGTTATCTGTCCTAATTCTTTAGTTTTGGATTCAGTGGTCTCTAAAAAGCACCTCTCATATAGAATCATGCATCATTCCTTCCTTTATTTATTGAGTGCTGACCAAGAGCTCAGCACTGGGGAGAAAGAGGAACAAGATGTAATCTCTGTTCCCAGAGCTCTTATAGTTGAAGGTGGAGACATTTATTACAGTTTAATGAACATATCAAGGCTTATTTATGACCCTTCTTGGATAAGTTGACCTTGTGTTGGAAGTGACGATCCTGCCTTTCTTTCCAGGAATCAAGGTGTAGATGTAGTCTTTGTCCGGGGCCCCAGGGTCTGGGTTTGGTGGTGAATCAGCTGTGTGAATCTAACTCTCACCCCGTGGAATCAGTCTGTCAAACTGGTCCTGTCCCATCTGTGTTGTCTGGTTTCTCTGATAGTTTTCTCTTGGGAAGGGGACTGAAGATCCTCTTGCAGTGTTTTGAGCCCTCTTGGTCACTGTCCCACAGAACGGGCTTTGGGTTCCTTTTCCTTGAGGTCAGCCCTCTACCTCAGCTGACAGATTGAGAACCTAGTTCTTCATCCTGGTGGCTGTCACGAGTGTTGCTTCCTATCACGAAGCTGGGACTTTCTCTTACTAACTGTATTGTCCAACCCAACCCAGAAGTCTCTATCCTTTTTCAGTTTCGTTGATTGTGGATCTGACTACCTACAGCCACAGACACCGACCTGGAGGCTGGTAAAAGTAGTTAACATGAGGTCAGGCAGCTAGTAGGTGGAAACGCAAAGAATTCAAACTGACTCCAGAGTCCATGCTCATCACCACCACACTGCTGTCTCTACCCTCCAGCGTTGCTCGCTCTTGAGAAAATTCAATTCAGTCCCCATTGTTACTGCTTTGTATGCAATCTAGTGTTCTCCCTCCCTTCTCCCTTCCCTCCCTCCCTCCTTTCCTTCCTTCCTCTTTTGGATCTTTAATTTATAGTGAGTGTTCTACATTCATAATGTGTCTTGTTATAGGCCTTTTTCTCTTTTCCTTTACACTTTTGGTTTGACTTCTAGAGAAATTTCTTGATTCATTTTTTTTTTTGAGTTTTAAAATTTCTTTTACCATGTCTTTATTTTTGAGAGGCGGGGGGAAGAGGATGGAGAGAGAGGGGGACAGAGGATCTGAAACAGGCTCCAACGTGACATCAGAGAGCCTGACGCAGGGCTTGAACTCATGAACCACGAGATCATGACCTGAGCCAAAGTGGGACACTAAACTGACTGAGCTACCCAGGCACCCCTTGATTCATTTCTTTGACACATTTTCCCGTTTATCCATTTTCTTTACGAAAAACCAAATACTAGGGGTGCTTGGGTTGCTCAGTTGGTTGAGTATCTGACTTTGGCTCAGGTCATGATCTCATAGCCTGTGAGTTTGAGCCCCACGTTGGGCTCTCTGCTCTCAGTGCAGAGCCCTCTTCGGATCCTCTGTCTCCCTCCCTCTCTCTCTGTCCTTCCCCAGCTGTCTCTCTCTCTCTCTCTGTCAAAAATCCATAACCATTAAAAAAAAAGTCTTAGATATTCAACTGATCTGATGCTTTATGGACTCCCAGACTGATCCTCTAGGTCTATTTCTTTCTCTCATATTTTTCATCTTTAAATCCTACTCTTCAGGGAATTTCTTCATTTCTATTTTCCAGTTTTTCTACTGAATTTTTAATTTTGGAAATCATATTTAAATTTCAAAGAACTTTACTTATTTATATCATCCTGTGTTAAAAATTTTTTTTCCTAATGTTTATTCATTTTTATTCATTAAAATTTTTTTAATTTATTACTTTTTTTAATGTTTATTCATTTTCTGAGAGACAGAGAGAGACAGAACATGAGCGGGAAAGGAGCAGAGAGAGGGAGACACAGAATCCAAAGCAGGCTCCAGGCCCTGAGCTGTCAGCGCAGAGCCCTACGTGGGGCTGGAACTCACGAACTGTGAGATCGTGACCTGAGTAGAAGGCAGACCCTTAACCGACTGAGCCACCCAGGTGCCCCTAATCATCCTATGTTTAAAAAAAAATAGTTTCAATATTTTGTTAATTTTCTCCAATGCTACCAAGTAGAGATTTTTGTAGTTCTCTTTTATTTCTAGCACTCTCTCTCCACCCTCCCATGACCCCCCCTCCCCCCACTTTTTGAAAAGTGAACCTCTCTTTGTTCACGCCGGCCTTTCTCTTTCATGTGGAAGACTTTTTACTAATATCTGGTGATTCTTGATTCATATTTTAAAATGAGCTGCTAAAAGTTGACTGGGAGTTCTGTTGCAAGGTTGGGGCTTGTTAATTGGTACCTTTGGCTGTGGAGTGGTTAAGCAGGGAGCCGACCAGTACTGGGACTCTTAGGTATCCCAAATATGAGAATGTGGAGGTTATCTTGTCTAAGGGAGAAGTTTCGGACTCCCTGCCTGGGAAAGCTGATCCCCACACGAAACATTCTGTGTGAAGTTGTGGTACTTGATCCATCCCTATGTTGACTGTTCCAGCTATTATGCTATATAACAAATTTCCCCCAAACTTGGTGGCTTTAAAAACCAATAATCATTTCTCACTTCTGGAGGTTCCTGGGGGTCGGAAAGTTGGCAGTGGTTCTGACTGGTGGTTTGCGATTGGTTTGCTCATAAATTGGGACTACAGTCATCTGAAGGCTTGATTGGAACTGGAAGATCTGCTTCCAAGGGGTCTATTCAAGTGTCTGGAGAGTTGGTGCCAGTGCTGGCATCTCAACATTGGCTTCTCCAAGGAGCGCCCTCCCAGCATGGCAGCTGGCTTCTCTAGAGCGAGCTGTTCAAGGGAACAACGTGGAAGCTGTGAAGCCTCTTGTGATTTACCCTCCGCAATCATTCCTTGTCACGTCTGCTATATTTTATTGGCCTTATAAAGCCATCCATTATTTAATTTAATATGGGAGAGGGGACTAAACAAATGAATATCAAGAGGTAAGGGTCATTGGAGGTCATTTTGGGAGAAGGCTACAAAACTTCCTTTCAATTCATCATTCTGTTTCCAGCCTAACATCTTGTTCTTTGTGATGTAGATTATTTTCCAATGCTAAGCCCCTCTGGGGTTCCGTAGAGAAGTCAGGTAACTTTGTGTCCTTGTTTCCGTATCTGCCTCGATGCACACATTATGCTATGCCTTTTTCCCTACCTCCTCCCTTGCATCTTTCAGCATTTTCTTGAAATCTGCCTGCCAGTGGATTCCCCCTGCTCTTTTTTTAATGGTAGATGTATATATTATTCCTTCACTCTCATTAGTGAATTCTTAGGAGGAACAGAGAGAAATGTATTTGGTCAACCTGTCATTTTTAACTTGAAGCCAGAAATGTTTTTAATGCACCTCTCAGAATGAGACATAATTTTATTTCATAGATGAATTTTCTGATTGTGAATAAATTGCCTTTCCCTAATACCTAAGAACAACTAGTTAATCTAACTGAAATTGAGGGATTAAAAGAAAACCTTTGGTTTATCTATTAGGTGTAAATAATACTATGTTCAGTTTGTTGCTTGACACTTAAATTTTGTTAGTCTTATTTTGGTATTAATGTAAAATTAGGACTGCAATTTATAATGGGCTTTATGCTGTTTTAGAAGCTAGAGAAAAAGATGAGCTTGATGACTGGTGATCCTGTCACTTTTGTGGCTGAAACAACTCTGTAATATACCTTTTTGTATCATTAAAAACATCTCCTTCCTTCACCAAATACAATTCTTTCATAAATATTTATAGCCCTCCATTCCCTAGGCTTTTTATTACAGAGCCCTTCACTTACCCCAATGCACTGCTCTATCTCGGGTTTTTTTTTCCCTTTGGTTAATAAATTACACACATTTTGCTTTTGAAACCAGTAAGAAACCAAATTGAAAAGAATCCAAAATATCTAATGTTAGAGTTAATTTTACATTTGGATTTCTCCTTTTCTTTGAAAATCCAGCTAGTATGTAATAGTTCATGTTCATTGTTGGAAAAATTAGAAAACACATATAACCAGAAATAAATATAATAAGTAAAAATCACACATAATTTCACCATTTTCCTCTTGGTATATATAATTTTGTCACTTAATGGTTTATTATGATCGTATTTCCTTATCAAGAAATACAGGTCTGGGTGGCTCAGTCGGTTAAGTGTCCAACTCTTGCTTTTGGCTAGGTCATGAACTCATGGCTGTGAGACTGAGCCCTGCGTCTGGCTCTGTGGAGACTGCTTGGGATTCTCGCTCTCTCTACTCCTCCCCCGCTTGTACTCTCTCTCTTTCTCTCTCTCTCTCAAAATAAATAAATACACATTAAAAAAAGAAATATAAGCCAGTTGTTTGTCAATATACTTTATACCTCAATAAAGCTGAAATAAAAAATTTCAAAAACAAATACAAGACTAATTTTAATTTATGCATACTATTCTATTTTTAATCCAATAATATATTTTAATAACATATAGCCATTTGATAGATCTTAAGGTTACTATAAAATTTTTAATTTTTTTTAACGTTTATTTATTTTTGAGACAGAGAGAGACAGAGCATGAACGGGGGGGGGGGGGGGGGGGGGGCAGAGAGAGGGAGACACAGAATCTGAAACAGGCTCCAGGCTCTGAGCCATCAGCCCAGAGCCCGACGCGGGGCTCGAACTCACGGACCGAACTCACGGACCGCGAGATAGTGACCTGAGCTGAAGTCGGACGCTTAACCGACTGAGCCACCCAGGTGCCCCGGTTACTATAAAATTTTAATTATAATAAACAACGCTGTGATGACTAGTGATGTGTGTGTCCACATACACACACGCACACGCTGGCTCTTTGAGTATTTCTGAAGGATAGATCCTTTGAAGTAGAATATCTGGGTTATAGGATAGAAACATTTCATATTGTCCACTTGACCTCCAGAAGGGTATAAATACTTACACAACCACAACGTGTATTTGAATCCCAGTTCTCCCTACCTTCTACAGCACCAGGATTAATCATTTAAGAATATTTTCCAAAGACAAGCTTTCCATTTGCAACTCCAGAATTACTCTCCACCCTTTTCCATCCTGCTCTTTGGAGCATTAGTGGGCTCCTTGCCCTCTGGCTCCCTCATGGGTCAGCCAGTAAAGCCATTGGCAGGAGATGGGCAGATGGGAGCACGGTGAGGTCAAGGCATTTGTTGTTTTGCTCCCTCTCTGCCAGGTTGATGGTGGATGGGCTGTATCCTTCTACCAAACGTCACAGCTCCTGTCTGGCGGTCTCTACTCATTTTGTGTGCCAAGAACTGCTCCTCTCTTGCTCTCTCTGACCTAGGGTGGGCAATGGCTCCCTTCTGGGCTATTGCTAGCCCTGGGTGCTTCACCATCCCTGATTGGTTTCCCTTAGCACTGTCTATACTTCTGTAAGAAGCCCCCTTATATTAAACTTCCTAACTGCTCTGCCTAAGCGTGTCCTACTTTCTGCCAGGACCCTGACTAATAGATGTGAAAACTAGTATCTCATATTTATGATAATTTGTTGGCCTCATATGTTATAGTTTACCTCTAAATTTGTCATTTGATCTTATTTTCAGCATTTTTGCAGTTCAGTGTTAAATAGCTTTATGCAGTCAGATTTATCGACTTTTTCCTTGTTATGTCACGTTTAGAAGGTTCTTTCTCCTACTGATTGCACAAATATCCACCTGAATTTCCTTCTTTTTTGTGTGTAATTACATTTTAATACTTATATCTTTAATTTATGTGGATTTTAATCTGAATGAAAGTGTGAATTAGGGGTAAAATTTTCTTCTTTAACCAGACAACATTTACTATTTCCCCACTGGTTTGAAGGTCTTCCTTTATCATTATTAACCACTTTTTAATTCTGTTTCAACGATTTGTATGTCTATTCTGGCTTCTTGGTCAAGACTTCATTTTTGTAACTTGAAATATATTTAAAATATTGTAGAGTAAGTTTCACCTTTGTATTCTTCCTCAAGAAATTTCTGGGTATTCAATTTTCAGGTTTATTCTTCTAAACAAACAGAATTTTTTTTCAAGGCCCCTCTGTTCCACAAGTACCTTAGGATTTTATGTGGCATTGTATTATATTCACATATTATTGTGTAGAGAATTGGTATCTTTTCAATTCTGAGTCTTCCAATCCAGATATATGGTCAGTATATATTTACTTAAGTCCCTTAGTGTCTCAGTAAAGTTTCTGCACACGTATTGTGTAATTTTTATGTTAACAATAAATTGCCATTGCTATCATGGAATTTTTATTCTTGTTATGAAAGGATACAGGGAGGGAGAGACAGAATTATTCCTATTCGAGTTTTGGAAAACACTAGCAAATTTAAACTCAGATTAATTATAAGCTACTCTGCAAAGCATTTCAATTTTTCCCCTAATACTTGTGCTCATGGAAACTGAACCAGGAGTTTCACATGAATCTATAGTTATTTTATAGTGTAACTGTTAATTCATAAAAGTATAATGGGCTTCTACCTCTGAGACCATACAGGACCTTAATATTTATGCTTTAAATCTTACCCAACATTAGTGGCATCCCACAACAACCTTATGAGGAAAGAAATCCATAGATACAAATTAATTATCTATAGAAAGAAAAACTCAACGTACATACATTTTCAACACAACACCACAGCTAAATAAAAACTGTGTGCAGATTGAATAGCCCTAGGTTTTCTAAAGCTCTTGCTGAATGTCAACAATTTTTACTGTAATAAGATGAATTCTAAACATTAGCTTTAGAGAATTTAAGTACATTAAATATATAGCTTAAAATAGGTACCTCTAATTCAGTTTCAAAATGAGTATAACATTGTTGTAGACATTATTAATGTTACAAAATCTTTATAAATATCCCAAATGAAATTTATGAACAGTTGTTAGGTTTTCTACAGTGCACCTAAATTTTATATGCATTATTTTGAATTTCTGAATTTAGTTAATGTGTTTTTTAAAAATAGACCTGAGTTTTCAGAGCACTTACATTTTTTTTTTTTAGTTTATTTATTTTGAGAGAGAGAGTGAGCACGAGTGGGGGAGGGGCAGAGAGAGGGAGAGATAGAGGGAGAGAGAGAATCCCAAGCAAGCTCTGAGCTGTCAGCACAGAGCCTGATGCAGGGCTCAGTTTCATAAACCATGAGACTATGACCTGAACCGAAATCAAGAGTCAGGTCGCTTAACCGACTGAGCTACCCAGGCACCCTTTGAGCACTTTTACATTCACGGCAAAATTGAGCAGAAGGTATGGATGTTTCCCATATGCCCCTCACCCCCACACATGCATAGCCTCTTCCATTATCAACATCCTCCACCAGAGTGGTACATTTGTTACTATTCATGAGCCTACACTGCCACATCATAATCACCCAAAGTCCAAAGTTTACGTATGGTTCACTGTTGGTGTTGTACGTTCTATGGGTTTGGAAAAATTCATAACAACAGATTTCCCATTATAATATCATACACAGTATATCATATCATTGCCCTAGATATCTTCTGTGCTTTGCCTAGTTATCCCTCTTTCCACATAACCACTGGCAGCAACTGATTTTTTTTTTTTAAGTACGCTTCACACCCAACATGGAGCTCCATGCAGAGCCCAATGTGGAGCCTAGTGCAGGGCTTGAACTCATGACCCTGAGATCAAGACCTGAGGGGGGATCAAGAGTCGGATGCTTAAGCACCTGAGCCACCCAGGTGCTCCCCAACTGATCTTTTTACTGTCTCCATAGTTTTGCCTTTTCCAGAATGTCATATAGTTGGAATCATACAATAGGTAGCCTTTTCAGATTGGCTTCTTTCAGTTAGGGATATACATTTAATGTTTCTTCATGTCTTTTTTTTTAATGTTTATTTTTGAGAGAGAGAGAGAGAGAGAGAGAGAGAGAGAGAGAACGAGTGGGGGAGGGGCAAAGAGAGAGGGAGACACAGAATCCGAAACAGACTCCAGGCTCTGAGCTCTCAGCACAGAGCCTGATGCGGGCTTGAACTCAAAAACTGTGACATCATGACCTGAGCCGAAGTGGGATGCTAAACCGACTGAGCTACCCAGGTGCCCCCCTCCTTCATGTCTTTCTATGGCTCTACAGCTCATTTCTACTTTTTAGCATTGAGTAATATTACGTTGTCTGGATGTAGCACAGTTTATTTATCCACTCACCTACTGAAGAACCTCTTGGTTGCTTCCAAGTTTTGGCAATTATGAATGAAGCTGCTGTAAATATCTGTGTGCAGGTTTTTGTGTGGATATGTTTTCGAGTCCTTCACTTTAATACCAAGGAGCGGGATGGGTGGATCAGATGGTAAGAGTATATTCAGTTTTGTAAGGAACTGCTAAACTGTCTTCCAAAATGGCCATACCATTTTGCGTTCTCACCAGCAGTAAATGATAGTTCCTGTTTCTCCACATCCTTGCCAGCATTGGGTGTTGTCAGTGTTCCAGATTCTGACCATTTTAATAGGTGTGTAGTAGTATCTCATTGCTTTATTTTGAATTTTCCTAATAACGTGATATGGAGCATCTTTTCATATGCTTATTTACCGTGTGTATAGCTTCTTCAATGAGCTGTTTAGTGGGCTTTTCTTTTGATTGCTAATGTTTCACTTGAGGCTATAGCTGTAGGATGGACGATATTCTTGTGTGTATTTAACACCCTGGCAAGCCAAAATATGAGATGAAGTGGCTTATATTATTATATGTTTGCTCATTGCCTTAATTCAATTTCCTTAGCCTTTTGTTTTCTTCAATTGCGAGAGACTCCTTGACAATCTGTCTCGTCTTCAAATTATTTACTTTGACCCTTTGTGCAGTGACCTCTTTGAGGACAAGTCAGAGTGTGTTCCTCTTGCTCAAACGTTTCAAAGAGAAATGAGAACCTTCAAAATTTTTCTTGCCTATCGAGTAAGCTTACCATGTTTAGGTTTGCACACAGTCTCCCCAAGTCTGTCCCTTTTGTAACTGGAAGCTTTAGCCAACCTGTCTTTTCCTTTCCTATTTTCGTATCGTGCTGATGTTGCCCTCCGCACCACCCTTTGAAGCCCCATCCAAATTCCTGGCAGAGGTTCAGACAGTAACTCTTTCATTATGATTTTGTTGATTTTATTCATCTGAAACAAACATTACATTTTTTTCCAAGGCATTTTTCTTTGTGCGTCTCACATGCTTAATAATTTTTTGGTGCACATGCTTCAAGAATTGTTCTGTTTAACATACACCCTGATGGCAGGTAGGATGTTTTATCTTTGTATGCGTCACTGTCCCTAGCATAGTTCAGTTCTCACACATGGCAGTTTGTAAAACTGAGGGGTGGTTTCTGATGCCAGGACTCAAAGTGCAATGTTGATATTAGCCATAGTTGGACTATTATATAATTAAATATGTACAAATAAAGGCATAGGTTTCCACCATTATTTCATGTCAGAGAAGGGCAAATGGACTTTTTTTTACAACTAATGTATTTCCTCTTCCCAGTATCATTTACTTGACCATATTAAGTGTTTTTTGAAAAAATAAAATATAAAAAGATAAAAATACTGGTTTTCATTTGAATAGAATAGAAAATACTAGGTAATTGATTTTTTTTATAGATGTTATTTTTTAGTATGTCTGAGTATGGCTGTTACTTGATTTTTAATGGTTTACTCCTTTAATGAAAGTTTAATGTTTATTTAGGAACACTTCAGCTATTCTAACTAGAGAAGGGGACCTTACAAATTTAAATATAGTGAAGATATTCATTGTGAATATTTCTGTGAATGGTTATGATGGGAAATTGTCAATGGCTTAATTTTAATTATTTTTCGTTTGCATTATTTCATAAAAGAGAACTTTGTGTAGTAATTTTTGAATCAAATTTTGTGGCTACCATTTTGGAGGATTGGAAATGGCTCCAGCTCTTGTTACCACTAAGAAGGATAATTTTACAGAAGTATTTCCAGGGGGTGGTAAAATAATCTGACTAGTTAATAAAGGTTTTTCCTGTTGTGAAAAATAGGCAATTCTACACGGTAGGACTTGGCTTAGCGCATTTGACGTTAAACCGGCTCCCGATGAGAGAGTATCTCTGTGAGTACCATGCATGGGAATTCCGTTTACTCCTGCGTGGGCACCTAGGAGCACAAGCGTGCTGGAGAGCACTTGACTACTGGACATGGCCCAATTTATTTTCATAGGGTAGAAGAGAAAAAATGATTGAAAAAATCTCTAGTAGATCAATTGGAAAGAAAAATTCTGACTACCTTAGGGGTTAGTGGACATATATGAAGTTCTTGCCTTTTTTCCCCAACAAAATGTGGTTTAAACTTTTGTTTGTCCTTAAATGTTTCAGACAGAAAAATGGCACAATTTAAAAGGCAGGTGGGGCGCCTGGGTGGCTCAGTTGGTTAAGCGTCTGACTTCGGCTCAGGTCACGATCTCTCGGTATGTGAGTTCGAGCCCGGCGTCGGGCTCTGTGCTGACTGCTCAGAGCCTGGAGCCTGACTCAGATTCTGTGTCTCCCTCTCTCTCTGACCCTCCCCCGTTCATGCTCTGTCTCTCTCTGTCTCAAAAATAAAAAAAAATAAACGTTAAAAAAAAATTAAAAAAAAAAAATAAATAAAAGGCAGGTAACAGCGGATTGTTGTCAGTATCCTATGCATTTCAAAGGTGGAAAGCATTTGTTAAAGACATTTCATTTTTCCCTTACAAGTTTAGTTAGAGTGTGTGTAATTGTTCTGAACTGGTTCAGTGATTACAAAATGAATTAAACCTACTTTTCCATGTCAATGAATGAATAAATGCCTCGCTGTGTGTTGTCAAAATATTACTCTCCAAGGTAAGGCGGAAGAATGTGGCAAGTGTGGGTACGCTGGGAATTAGAACTGAGTTCCAAGTTTTTCTCTTCCCCTACTAGCTGGGAGATCTTGGCAAAGTTATTTCACCTATGTGTTCATCTCCTCCTCTGCAAAATCAGCGCAATGCCTGCCTCATACGTTTGTTTCGTGGATAAGAAATACTGTATGTAGAAAACACTTACTATTGCCTGGTACAAACTAGGAGTTCAAAAACTGGTAGCTCTTTTAATACCTGAAAGACTCCCATATATAATTACTATAGATTTAGAAATCAGTAAGTTAGGTATTTGGCAGGAAACTCAGTCAGTGAGGATTAGCTGAAATAGGAACAGGAAAGTAGGTGCCTATCTTGGTTTGGTCAAAATGGAGAAATTACAGAAAGGATGGAGTTTCCTTTGAGTAATTCAGCGTAAGAATTTCTTAGTGAATGGAGAGTTTCTGTGAAGTGAGTTGTCCTTGCTTCCCCTTTTGGGTGGTGCTTGATTTGCCATCCTCATGGTTCCATAGCAGGTAACTTGTCTATGAACCATGGGTGTGTGATATCACTTACCCTTTTCTAGCTGAAACAAGTCCTTTTCCAACAGGACGGTATTCACATTACCCTATTGTACCAAATGCATTTTACATTCCAGTATTAGCCAGAATTCTCCATTCTTTTGGGGATAATGACATCTCTTGATATTGATAAATATTATCTACTGTCTATATCTCTTCATCTACTTAACCACTAGAAAAACTGCAGCAGAATATCTGCCTTTGTTCATTTTTTCTTGCTTTCTACGGGTATCCTATTTTCCTATACAATACATTTATAGTACTTTAGGTAATTTCCTAGGGGGTTGTCTAATGTGGATAGGTCATTGCTTGTGTTTTGGTGCTTCAGTTTCTCTTTGGTCCTCATGGAATGTCTGTTTTTGCCATTTGAATATTGAAAGATCACTTCTTGTAGCCCTAGCACTCTTTCTAATTATGGAAGTAACATAAGAAAAAACTAAAAGTGTGTATGAAGTAGAGAACAGAATCACAAACAAGAGTTGAGAGCAGAGAAGCATAACGGTTTCATCTGATATTTTAAAAAATTCGTGGAATACTTACCCGGGACCTGGAGATACTGACTTAAATGGTAATTGATCAATTGATAGAACACAAAACAAAGAAAAGTTGACTACATTTGGAAAAATAGTAACATGGCTAAAACAATGAGAAGAACAATTACCATAAATATGATATCTACCTTCGTATACTTATAAGGAGCCAGGCAAGAAAGAACATTCTATAGAAAGAAAACATCTCAATGTTGAAATGCAAAGAATAAAAATGAAATGATTAATACAGAACAAAGAGGCGGCATGTAGAATAAATGTCAACAAAAATGTTGCTGTTTGAGTAGAAAACTCTTGTAGCCTGAGAGGAAAAGTGACCATTGTTTTCTCCCATGTTGGAACAATATGAGATATGATGTAATACAGGGAAGAGCTATGCTAAAATAGAATGTACGTCTTTTTTGTAAACACAAAAGAACAGAAAATGAGAGTACTTAGATGACATCACGTAAAAAAAGAAAATCACTACAGTTAATGAATGAGTAGCTTTAAAAGAGAAAGACAATGCTTCTTTCAGATTTTATCTGAATGAGTTAAAAATCATTCCAAACGCTCAAATATAAAGAAGTAGTTAGCTTTCATATTTTGGAAGTCTCTGCTGTGTTTGAATGGAGATGAAGATCAGCAGAATCTGTCGAAGAAAGATGTTTGCGAGACATTTTAGGTGAACAAAATAGATAAAAAACAGTCTGCACAGTATAATCTTATTTTTTTTATTAAAAAATTTTTTTATTTACTTTGGAGAGAGAGAGAGAGAGAGAGAATGAATGGGGGGCGGAGGGGCAGAGAGAGAAGGAGACACAGAATCCGAAGTAGGCTCCAGGCTCTGAGCTGTCAGCACAGAGCCCGACGTGGGGCTCGAACTCACAGGCCGCAAGATCATGACCTGAGCTGAAGTCCGACGCTCAACCGACTGAGCCACCCAAACTCAATATAATCTTATTTTTCTATAAAGAAAAATATAAATGTGCACACAGAGGAAAAACTCTGACATTGTATTCACTGAAGAATTACAAGTGGCTATTTCTTTAAAAAAATTTTTTTTTTAACGCTTATTCATCTTTGAAAGACAGAGACAGAGCATGAGTAGGGAAGGGGCAGAGAGAGGGACACACAGAATCTGAAGCAGGCCCCAGGCTCCGAGCTGTCAGCACAGAGCCCGATGTGGGGCTTAAACTCACAAACAGTGAGATCATGACCTGAGCCAAGGTTGGACGCTCAACCGACTGAGCCACCCAGGTGCCCCACAAGTGACTATTTCTTAACAGCAAAATCATTTATTTGTTACTTCATCCAGTAAATGTTTATTGAACACCTGTTATATATCAGGCACTGTGCAGAGCTCTGGATAGATAGTTGTGAATAAAACAAATATGTTTCTGGCTCTCATGGCATTTAAATTCCAGAGAGAAAACAGACACTTAACAAGTAAATAAATGAATAAGATTAATTAGACATTATTGATAAATGCTCAGAAGGAAAAAACCATGATATCAGAATGCTGTGGCATAGAATAATAGGGTAGAGGTGAGGGTTACTTAGACTAGTGGGTTGCACAAACCTCTCTCAGGAGGTGATATTTAATCTGGTGTTTAAAGGAAGGAAGGAACCAGCCCTTTGAGCACTAGGACATTCTGTAGAGAAATTTGAGAATAGAATCCTTCCAGCATTCTTCCCTTTTCTTCAGTCCTTTAAAAGTTGTTACACCCAGACTCAATTCTAGTGTTCTTTTTTTAAAATATTTTTTTAATGTTTATTTTATTTTTGAGAGAGAGAGAGAGCAGGGGAGGGGCAGAGAGAGAGACAGAAGACACAGGATCCAAAGCGGGCTCCAGGCTCTGAGCTGCCAGCACAGAGCCTGATGTGGGGCTTGAACTCACAAACTGTGAGATCATGACCTGAGCCAAAGTTGGACACGTAACTGACTGAGCCACCCATGTGCCCCTCAATTCTAGTGTTCTTAAGGGACTTGCCTTTACTGAAATTTTCTAAAAGCATTCAGCTGAGATTTCACATAAACAACTTTTTAAATTTTCATAGTTATCAGTTTATTGGATATTCAATTAAATTAAATAATTAAAATAACAAGTCCAACTGGCACTAATAATTTCGGGACAAACTTAACTGAGTCTTGTTAAAATAGAACTCAATTGGTATCATCCCTGTCATTAAGTAGGGTGTGTGTGTGCGCGTGCACTGATCGTGAGGGTACAGCATAGCGTTGGCATCAGTCAGTATATTTTTTGGAGGGCCCGGGGAAACCTAGGTTCATCTATGATTGGGTGTATGAGTGGAAGATAGTTATAAGAGTTTCGTTTCTTTCATTAGTTTAACTTTCTATACTCTTTTGAAACTTCAGTCTTCCATCTTAGATGATGGTTTGGCCATGATGGATCACTGGCCACTAAAGTGTTTCCATCAAATAGTAATGTTTCACAGAGGAAGGTAGGAATCCTCCTTGCGTTAAATGAGGAAATGCAAATGAAGTGGTCAGCACAGTGTATGATGCATGATAGATGCCTGACCATTATTAGTTGAATTTTAATTCACAATCTCTTTTGAAGACTAATGACAAAGTCAAGGTAGCCTCAGGAACTGTCTTTGGGATAGTCTATGATGGGGATAGAAGGTGCTCTTTTCCTTAGTATCCTTTAGTTATTTAGGTACAAACATTATTTGCATCTCTTTCTGACACAGAGGGACAGAATTGGGAATTGTCCAAAGAGAGGGTGCCGTATGCTTGTAACTGAAAACTGGGGCGATGGGGTAATTTTCTTTGTATCTCAGTGAAAGGCCCAAGGAGACTTTTATTTATTTATTTATTTATTTATTTATTTATTTATTAATATATGAAATTTATTGTCAAATTGGTTTCCATACAACACCCAGTGCTCATCCCAAAAGGTGCCCTCCTCAATACCCATCACCCACCCTGCCCTCCCTCCCACCCCCCATCAACCCTCAGTTTGTTCTCAGTTTTTAACAGTCTCTTATGCTTTGGCTCTCTCCCACTCTAACCTCTTTTTTTTTTTTTTTTTTTTCCTTCCCCTCCCCCATGGGTTTCTGTTAAGTTTCTCAGGATCCACATAAGAGTGAAACCATATGGTATCTGCCTTTCTCTGTATGGCTTATTTCACTTAGCATCACACTCTCCAGTTCCATCCACGTTGCTACAAAAGGCTATATTTCATTCTTTCTCATTGCCACGTAGTATTCCATTGTGTATATAAACCACAATTTCTTTATCCATTCATCAGTTGATGGACATTGAGGCTCTTTCCATAATTTGGCTATTGTTGAGAGTGCTGCTATAAACATTGGGGTACAAGTGCCCCTATGCATCAGTACTCCTGTATCCCTTGGATAAATTCCTAGCAGTGCTATTGCTGGGTCATAGGGTAGGTCTATTTTTAATTTTCTGAGGAACCTCCACACTGCTTTCCAGAGCGGCTGCACCAATTTGCATTCCCACCAACAGTGCAAGAGGATTCCCGTTTCTCCACATCCTCTCCAGCATCTATAGTCCCAAGGAGACTTTTATCTTTTGCTGTGGATTAAAGGGCAAATAGCTGCCATCAGGACAGTATTCCTGGGCCCAGAAAATATTTTGTGCCATGTGTTAGATATCTGATTCAGTTTCTGCATAATTATGAAATGATATCAATTCACTGATGTCTCTGGTGGCTTGGGGAAGCCCAGGGGATTGGGCTCTTTGAGATCTTTTCAGAGAGTCTGTGAAATGAAAAGTATTTTCATAATGATATTAAGACATTATTTGTCTTTTTCACTCATTTTTCATGAGTATGCAGTGGAGTTTTTCTAAAGACTGAATGATGTGTGATGTCTGCAACAGAGTGAATACAGAAGCAGATAGGATCATCCGGCTGTCATCTATTAAGCCAAACATTAATGAAATTTGCAAAAATTTCCAACAATGTTATTATCTCACTAAATTTTTCTGGGGTTTGGGAAAGTATAAAATATGCTATTTATAGTAACAAATTTATTATTGTTATTTCTAAATGAGTAAATAAGCATTTCAAAATTTTCTCTTTTACTTTCAAATATGGTAAACATTGAAAAATGTCACCCATGTGAACCAAAAGCTTTTTGGGCTCTTCAGTAATTTTTAAAGTATGAAGAGGTCCTGAGATCCAAAAAATTTGAGAACCAATGATGTAGAAGGAGATAACCGAATCCTAGGAAATGGTTATAGCCAAGAGATGTAGAATTTCTAATTGTCAACTAGCATTTAACAGATCATATCATTAAGGATACTTGATTCCAAATACTTTTGAAGGAGAATAATAAATTCTAAGAGTACTTGAAAGTTTTGTCCCTACCTTTTAAACGAAACCAGACATAATACAGAATATTTAACAAAAAGGAAAAAAAAAACAGACAAATGTTTCTAAAGAATTCTTGCAGGAGAGGAATTGATGTGAGGTGAATACATTTTCATGCCGGTGTAATGGCACAGTTTTTTAAGATATGGAAAAAATTTAAATAGAACTAGGGAAACTTAAAAGCTTCTAAAAATTTTCTGTTTTTATTTTAGAAATAGCAATCTAGCTAAATTAACTCATGCGGTGTTAATTTTCTTTATTAATATTTTCCTTTATTATATGTGTCTGCAGTTATAATGCGTTGTTTTAACTGCTATGAAGAAGTAGCTTCTCAAATACCAAGGTAATGTAGTCTAATAATTTAAAAAAGATACTTGGATTCTCAAAATAGCGTGGATAATTTTATATGTAGATTGATAGTATGTTTAACTACAATCTTTCAGTAGCATGAGTTATATGCCATGACTCATCTTTGTGAGTCACGATTAACAACATGACCTATTTGTACACGTTGAATTTCTGAGGATTGGGTAACAATAGGTGATAGACTCCAGTAGTGTCATTAAGATTCAAGAGCTCTCACAAAGGCGAGTCTTTGGGATAACATTTCATTAATTGCCCACATAGTTTTCAATCAGCAACTAACCCCTAATTATTCCGTAAGTTCATCCTTGAGCATGCTTTTCTTAAAATAACATTTCTCATTTTTTTCACATTGCAAAAGGAATACGTACTCATTGTAGAAAATACAGCAAATGTGGAGACGCTAAAAGAATCCAATAAGGGCTGTAGGCACGTCCTTTTCTTGAAGATCACGCTAATAACATTTGGGTACGTCTCCTTCTAGTTCAATATGACATATACATACATGTGGTTTTTTGCAAAACTGGAACCATACTGTACATACTGTTTTATAAATAGCTTTGCCCCCAAATAGTATTTCGGTAACATTTTTCTTTCAGGTACGTATTTTGTTAGTATTCACATTATCTAAAGTTCCCTAGATATTTTTATTGCTATTATCTACAATGATGAGACTGCATCATGCTGTCTTGAAGGTTAGATCACTCAGGGTTCTTGTTTGCAAACAACAGAACTGATTCTGGCTAAATTTTCACAGAAAAGGAGTTTCCTGGAAGCACTGGCACCCAGGATAGACGGAAGCTGGGCCATCTAGGCTCAGAACATGGAAAACCAATGCCCACTACAATGCAACACTGGAAATTTCTGTCTAAACATGTGTACATTTAAAAATTACGCCTACCTGTTGGACTCTGTAGAATCTATTCCATTCACTTAGATTAGAACTGAGAGAATAGACGTGGGTCAGTTGCCAAAATGGTAAAAGAGGAACAACTCAGACACTGATATAAATGGGAAGGACTCCCGCAGCTCTGAACCAGAGGGGTTATTAAATGATGACGCCAGGAGACTAAAGATCCCTCAGCTTGCTGCATTGTGAGTCAGGTGTAAGACAGGCAGGTCTTCATTTCTCACTTACTGCTATTTATGGAGCACACACCTTCTTGTTATTTATTTGAGTGAGAGGAATAGCCACAGTGGGCTGCTCTCGAGGAGGCTTGTGAAAGTCAGCTGGAAACAGGTCTGGACAACCTGAATGTGAAATGCCCAGAGTCTGAGGCAACGTGGAAAAGCAGAGGAGGCGAACCCAGGATGTGAAGAATCTTAAAAAAAATTTTTCTTTTATTTCAAGTTTTTATTTAAATTCTAATTAACATATATGGTCAAATTGGTTTCAGGTGTAGAATTTATTGATTCATCCTTACAGATAACACCCAGTGTTCATCAAGACAAGGGCCTTCCTTAATGCCCATCCGAATCTTAAGATTTGAGGCTGTGCTATATCAGAGTAGCAAATTAAGTCCTTTCATCCCCCCATTCCCCTTCCCTAAATTGCTAAGTCGGAGACCATGTGTTAGCCTGACTGATATAACAGCTTGAAACTAGGCCATTTGAAATATAGATGAATTCTTGAGGATAGGTGAGAAAATATGCCATTTTGAAAAGCTGTCTTCTACTAAAATCATTGCATAATGGCATTCGGCAGCATTAGAAATGACATGGAGAAGAAATAGTGCTTCA
The DNA here is from genome assembly GCF_018350215.1 of Panthera leo. Classification (NCBI taxonomy): domain Eukaryota; kingdom Metazoa; phylum Chordata; class Mammalia; order Carnivora; family Felidae; genus Panthera; species Panthera leo. The sequence goes on along the minus strand of NC_056687.1, from coordinate 139,127,441 downwards.
AGAATAGAATTTCTCTTAGCTTTCTTTGGAGGGCTGAGGAGTTCTTCCAGAGAAATACACTCTTGGTCGATTGAGTAAAACTGGATCTCCAACAACTGTTCTAACTGGGAGAGGCTGGCCTCCATACAACACTGGACTCTTCGTGGTGACAAAATCAAGTATATTAGCCTCTGTCCTCCTCTACTCCCTTTCCCTGCCTCATCCTCTAAAACGAGGAGCCCTTTCGTGACGTTTAATTCTTAAAATGGGAACTTGCTGAGAAAATTAGTGCCCTAGTCTCCACTGTTTTTTATCTACATGTTTTCTCAGCAAATAAGGACTTCAAAGAGTTAGCAACAAGGCGTTTAGAAATGGGCAGTAAGTAGGGAAAGAAAAGGAAGGTATTCACACCTACTGAGAACCTACTAGGTCCATTTGCTTTGTATATAACTTCTCAGTTTATTTTCCCAACCACTTTGAAAGTGGGTATTAGTATTTCCATGTTACTGAGTTAACTGAAACTCAGGGTAAGAGATTTGCTCATGACCACAGATGCTAAGTAGAAGAAACCGAATGCAAATTGCGGTTTCTTCCACTTCCAACTGTTTTTACCATAACAGTTGAGGGCAAGGAAAGGAAACAGGTGAAGGTCATTTCATCCGTGGAGAGAGGGGAGAAGAAGAAACAAGACTATTAATGACATTTGTAATTGACATTTGTTGATGTTCACATCTGCATTTGTATTTGATCAAATATAACACCTAATATAAAATTACATAAATGTAAATAACTGATTATTAACTGAATTTATTTAACAGCATGATCACCAACCACTAATAATATGAAAGCTATATCTGTGACTCACATATCCATGCTCTTTATCAGAAGCATTTTTGTGATAATTCATTCCAATATCTGATAATTTTGTAATGGCCATATCTGTTTATCTATAGCTCTCTATCTATCATCCATTTATCCAGCTTTCCTCATTTCTTACCATATATATATATATACGTATACGCGTATATACGTGTATACATATGTATAAGTATATACGTATATACGTGTATACGTATATGCGTATATGTATACGTATATGTATGCGTATATATACGTATACGTACGTATACGTACGTATATATATGTATATATATGTATGTATATATATACATATACTTACATACATGCACAGTCAAAAATTTTTTTTCTTTTTTTATATTTTTATTTAAATTCCAGGTAACATACAGTGTAATATTAGTTTCAGAGGTACAATATAGTGATTCAATACTTGCATACATCACCCCGTGTTCATCACAGCAAATGCACTTTTTTTTTAATATTTATTTTTGAGAGAGATACAGAGAGAATGCGAGTTGGGGAGGAACAGAGAGGGAGACACAGAATCCGAAGCAGGCTCCAGGCTCTGAGCTGTCAGCACAGAGCCCAACATGGGGCTCGAACTCACAAACAGTGAGTTCATGACTTGAGCCAAAGTCAGACACTTAACTGACTGAGCCACCCAAGCACCCCACAAATGCACTTCCTAATCCCCAGCACCTATTTCACCCAACTCCTACCCACCTCCCCTCTGGTGACTATTAGTTTGTTCTCTGTAGTTAAGTGTCTGTTTCTTGGTCTGCCGCTCTCTCTTTTTCCTTTGCTCGTTTGTTTAAATTCCACATGAGACTGAAATCATACAGTATTTGTCTTTCTCTAACTTACTTTGCTTAGCATAATACTCTCTAGCCCTATCCATGTCATTGCAATGGAAAAATTTCATTCTTTTTTATGGCTGAATAATATTCCATTGTGTATTTGTACCACATCTTCTCTATCCATTCATCAGTCATTGGACATTTGGGCTGTTTCCATTGTTAGGCTATTGTAGATAAAGCTTCTATAAACATCTGGGTGGATGTATCCCTTTGAATTGGTATTTTTGTATTCTTTGGGTAAATACCTAGTAGTGCAATTGCTGAATCGTAGGGTAGTTCTATTTTTAACTTTTTGAGGAAACTCTATTCTGTTTTCCGGAGTGGCCGCACCAGTTTGCATGCCCTGCAACAGTACATGAGGCTTCTCCTTTCTCCACATCCTCACCAACACCTGTTGTTTCTTGTGTTGTTGATTTTTGACATTCTGACAGGTGTGAGGTGATATCTCATAGTTTTGATTTGTATTTCTCTAATGATGCATGATGTTGAGCATCTTCTCATCTGTCTGTTGGCCATCTGTATGTCTTCTTTGGAAGAATGTCTATCCTTCTCTTCTACCCATTTTTATATCATATTATTTGTATTTTGGGTGTTGAATTTGATAAGTTCTTTATAGGTTTTGGATACTAACCCTTTATCATATATATGTCACTTGCAAGTATCTTCTCCCATTCCATAGGTTGCTTTTTAGTTTTGTTGATTGTTTCCATTGCTGCGCAGAAGTCCTAGGCATTGATTTTTGCTTTTGTTTCCCTTGTCTCAGGAGACATATGTAGTAAGAAGTTGCTGTGGCCAATGTCAAAGGTTACTGCCTTTGTTCTCTCCTAGGATTTTGATGGTTTCCTCACTCACATTTAGGTCTTTCATACATTTTGAATTTATTTTTGTGTGTGGTGTAAGAAAGTGGCCCAGTTTCATTCTTCTACATCTTGCTGTCCAGTTTTCCAAACATCATTTGTTGAAGAGACTTTTTTCATTGCATATTCTTTCTTGCTTTATTGAAGATTAATTGACTACATAGTTGTGGGTTCATTTCTGGCTTTTCTATTCTGTTCTATAGATCCATGTGTCTACTTTTGTGCCAGTACCATACTGTTTTGATCACTACAGCTTTGTAATGTAACTTGAAGTCTGGAATTACAATGCTTCCAGATTTGTTTTTCTTTTTCAAAGTTGCTTGGCTATTTGGAGTCTTCTGTGGTTTCATACAAATTTTATAATCATTTCTTCTATCTTTGTAAAAAATACTGTTGGTATTCAAAAAAAGGTTTTAATTCTCGGGATATCTTAAAATTTTTACATTATTTAAAGCAATATACAGTAATAACATTTTCTGATTATAAAAATAATCTTTGCTAATTGAAGAAAAGTTTAAAAGTGTGATGAAAATAAAAATCACCCAAATCTTATAGACCAGTGGAAACCACTGTTAGCAATTTGTTGTATTTCCCTATATTCCAAAATGCATATGCACAGAAAAAACCTTCTATCTTGAGATAATTATGGATTCACAAGAAATTACAAAAATAATACAGAGCTGTCCTATGTACACTTACTCAGTTACACTCAATGGTTACATCTTACATAATTATGGTACAATATCAACCCAGGAAATTGACATTGGTAAGTGTGTGTGTAGAATTCTATCACTTTTATCATATGTATATTGCTCATGTATTTACCACCACTGTAAAAGTTGTATATATACATTTCAAAATTTCAGATCATTGTGTATAATCTGCTTTATAACTTTTTTCTCCATTTAACGATATAGTACAGTGAATATTTTTCTTTAAAAAAATTTTTTTTAAGATTTATTTTTGAGAGATAGAGGGAGACAGAGCATGAGTGGGGGAGGAGCAGAGAGAGAGAGAGGGAGGCACAGAATCTGAAGCAGGCTTCAGGCTCTAAGCTGTCAGTACAGAGCCTGACGCAGGGCTCAAACCCGTGAACTGTGAGATCGTGATTTGAGCCAAAGTCAAGACACTTAACTGAATGAATCACCCAGGCAACCTATTATTTTTCGATACAATTAATACGTCTCCTCTAATGATAACATTTTAATCAATCTGGTTTTCCATTGGCTAGACATACACATTTGTGTGCATCTTGGATAATTTCTTTATAGTAAGTAGAATTGTGTAGTCAATGGCTATCAACATGTTAAAAGTATTTGCTACATACTAATGAATTACCTTTGGATGTATTGTATCAGTTCATACTCATGTGAGCCAAAATGAATGATGATGTCTATTAACCAACATTGGTATTAGCGCTAAAAGAAATCAGTATCTATTTGATAAGTTAAAGTGTTATTTTATTGTACGTTAGTTTGCATATATGTGATTTCTGGTAACGTTGAATGTTTTTATGTTTATTAAACATTTCTATATGTTTTCATAAATTCTTTGTTCCTATACTTTAGCCAAATTTTTCCATGAGGGATTCTTTCATATATATATATATATATATATATATATATATATATATATGTACATATATGTGTCATTTCTTTGTGAAGGATATTATCACATGATCTTATATGTAGTAACTTTTTGTATGTTTATTTCAGTTTGTCATTGGGTTTTATATTGTTATAGTGATTTTGCTGTGCATAAGTTAAGGATTTTCATGTTATCAAACTTACCAATCTTTGTTTTTTGGTAGTTTCTACTTTTGGAGAGTCCTTTTATACCTGAAATAATTAAGTTACATTTTCTTTTTGTTTTTTTAAGACTTCTTTTTTTATATTAAACTCTTTAAACCATCTGCCATCTATTTTTGTGTATAGTATAAACTAAGAATCTGGTTGATTTTTATTCTAAATTGTTAGCTATCCCAGCAACAGCTTTTGAAGTCCTTTGCATTAATCTGAAGTGTCTCACTTATCATACATTGAAATCATATGCATAGCTCATAAAGGATAGAAAGTGGATTTCTAAAATTAAGATATAGTTGACACACAATGCCATATTAACTTCAGGTGTACAACTAGTGATTCAACACATGTGCGTGTTATGCTGTGTTCACAAGCATACCTACCATCTGTCACGACACGACAATACCATTGCAATACGTTTGACTCTACTCCCTGTGCTTACCTTTCATCCCCATGACGTACTCGTTCCATAACCAGAAGCCTGTACCTCCCACTCATCTTCATTCACTTTGCCCATCCCTGTCTGGCAATCGCCAGTTTGTTCTATTTATGAGTCTGTGTCTGTCTCTTGTGTTGTTTGTTCATTTTGTTTTTCAGATTCCACGTGTAAGTGAAATCCTCTAGTATTTGTATAGGCTAGAAAGTGGATTTAAACTCACATTAATTTATTTCATTTACTCACGTATTCATTCTTCCATTCACTCATTCCGCAGACATGCATTTAGTACCCAGTGTGTGCTTTAGTTGTAGAGGTTAAAATGATGGACAGGGTCCTTGTCACTATAGGACTTTCTTTCATGATGGGGCTTGGGAAGCGAAGAGGTTATAACAAATAAGTAAAAAAAAAAAAAAATTGAATCTTTTAAGTTAGAAGTTCTATGAGAAAGATAAAATTTGAGTGTTTCTCATGACCTCACACTAATACATACTCTAGTGGACTGTCATTTCTTGCTTCCTGCACACAACCCCTGGTAAACTCCATTAGCTTATGAGTCACCTTCCTTATATGTCTCTTCTCAGTGTCCCTGACCCCCCACGTAAAGAGATAAACAGCTCTTCTCCCCTCCTACTTCTGCCCTGCCCGTTTCCTTTGTGCTGTTTCTCTTTCACAGTACGTGTTGCTTCTGACATGCCCTATGTGCTGTGGTCATTACTTACCATCTGTTTCCCCCTGCTAGAAGTCAAGTCCACCAGGACAGCGTTTTTGTTTTTTTCATGGCATAGGCCCAGCACCCAAAACGGTGCTTGGCATAAAGCAAGCATTTAATAAACGTGTACTGAGTAAACGGGGCTGGGAACTACCTAATGACATTTGAGCTGAGTTCTGAATAAAAGGCCTTCTCTGAAAAGATCTGGGGAAAGATCAGTGCATCGCAGATATTTGTTCAAAAAAAGATTTTTCTACAAAAGCTCTTCTAAGCACTTTTCAAAAATTATTTCATTTAATCTTCTAACAACCTTATGGTGTATGCCTAGTTATTATTCCCATTACACAGATGCGTAAATGAGAAACAGAGACAATGACACCAATCTAAACGCAGGCAGAAAGCCAGGCAATTTGGAGCCAGTCTGCACACTTATCTACTATGCCTTGCCGCCTTTCCAAGCATAGCCAGTGCAAAGTCCCTCAGGCTGGAACAAACCTGAGGTTTTTGGAAGGACAGTAAGAAAACCAGTATGGCTGGTGTTTTTCTAGCCGTGAGGAACACAATATGAACTGAGTTCAGAGAAGTAGGTGAGGGGAGTACACAGAAGGCCTTACAGACTGAGGTTAAGAGTGACACAAAGATTGTTGTTATTGCTGGAGACTTTTCTTAGTACAATGATGTGATCTGCTTTACAGTGTAAAAAAATTTGCTCTGGATCCTGAACGGAGAAGCAAGTTCATGGGAAAAACAAAATCCTTATGAACAGTTCTGCTAATTTTGTTTCCCCTAGGTATACATTTTTTAACAGTTGTATTAGTTTATAAATTACCTTTTTGCATCTGTTTGAGTCCTTTTATTTTAACTAATGGGATATTTTTATATTTTTATGATGTGTTGCTATTTTTTGCACAGGGAGCTTTAATTCATGAAAACGAAGATGATGCAACATTAGGACTTTTGAGAAGATGAACAGAAAGACATAACATGCAATGATGTCATACCACAATCAGTTCATAATATTGGGGCTCATTTCCTAAAATTGAATCTTTTTTTTTTTTAAAAAAAACTGCTTTGTGGAGGCACTATTTACATACCATAGATGTCACCCAGTTTAAGTGAATAACTCAGCCATCTTGAGTTTATTTACAGGATTGTGCGTCCCTCACCACATTCTCATTTTACAACATTTCCATCACCCCAGTGAGAAACTTTGTGCCCTTTAGCAGTCATAGCCCTGGGCACTGATGAATCTACTTTCTGTCTGTAAACCTTCCTTTTCTGGACATTTCATATAAATGGAATCATACAGTATGTGATCTTTCATGTCTGGTTTCTTTCACTTAGTGTAATGTTTTTGAGGTCCATCCATGTTTTACTTAGTATCAGTAACTCACTGCTTTTTGTTGCTGAATAATATTCCATTAGGTGGATTTACTACATTTTATCATTCATCAGGTGATAGGTGGATTATTTCCACTTTTGACTGCTATAAGTAAAAGCTGCTCTAGACCTTCCTGTACAAGTCTTTGTGTAGACACGTTTTCATTTCTCATGGATGGGGGTTTCTTTTGGAAGGAGTGGAATTGCTGGCCTTTTGGGAAATCTGTGTTTAAAATGAATTTTGCAAAGTGTTTAAATAAAACCAGAATAACCTACATTGTGGTTTTATTTTAATAAATTGCCATCCCCTAATAATTTAGATTATTTTTGCTATTAAACAAAAATTTGTAAAATTAGCTTTTGGTATATACTTGAAATTTTAAGTTATTTAATAGGGAATGGCTTTGCATGTCAATAATGTTTCAAATATTGAGAAGTAATTTCTCTATTCTCAGATTTTGGGGGAGGTGGCTGAGTTTGTAATTTGATTAAAAAGGTATTTAAAATGAAGATGCTCAGTTATTTCAGAACATAGAACATACGGAATTATTTCTGTCTTTAAAATAACCTTCTATGGAGCAAGAGGTTTGAAAATCACAGGGTGCATATCTTTCTTTTTTGTTACTTTAGCTGCTGACATTTTAAATTCAATTTAGCAGCGGCCTTATATTTTTGAAGTTAATGAAGTGGATTTCAGGTTGGGTTAATAGTAATTTAATATGACAATTAAGTCATTAGTGAAGCTAATTATTAAATGGAAAGCTCCCTGTAATACTCAAGTTCATAAGGAAATAAAATCTGTTCAGCTGCCGTGAAGACTGGCAGCTGGTTGATGTGCAGCTCTTTTCACAAAGCACAGTAGCAAGGTTGGCAGACGATAGTCCTGCACGTGGTGTTCTTTCCAGCAGGCTGAAGTTTAGTATTTAGGTTCATGTCTAGTCATGACTTGATTTACCTAAGTGACATAGGGTATAAAACACCGTTTCGCGGCATCTTGAGTAGTGTAAAAATATATCCGCGACGTTTCCCCTGTTCACCTCAAACCCAGATGACAAGGGTAGTCACTGCCATGTTTATTATAATAAAAATAAGGGGCGCCCGAGTGGCTTAGTCCGTGAAGCGTCTGATTCTCAATTTCGTCTCAGGCCATGATCTCACGGTGTTAAGATTTAGCCCCGCCCTGGGCTCCGCTCTGGGCATGTAGCCTGCTTAAGATTCTCTCTCTCCCTCACCCTCTGTCCTTCCCCCACTTTCACTCTCTCTTAAAAACAAACAAACAAACAAACAAACAAACAAACAAAATCAGAACGATGCTGCTAGGAATGGCTTTATACTTTTATCTTGGTAAGCAAGAGCATGCATTTCTTTTGGTATGTATCTGGGGCAAAGTTGCTGGCTAATGAGGAATGCTAGTTTGACTTTGGTAGATAGGGCCAATCCATTTCCCTAAGTGGTTAAATCTCTCAATACTGTCTGAGAGTAACTGTTGCTCTTAGGAGGTACAACTGAAGACAACCCAGGTGCATTAACATTGGAATGAATGACTTCATGGTGATATGTGCACCGTGGGATACTATACAGCAAGGAAAACAGACTATAAAGTTCAGGTAACAACGCACCTGAGTCTCATGGACATGATATTAAATGAATAAAGCAAGACGCAAAGTGAAACGTACTTTACAGTCTCTCTTTTTATGAAGTTAAAGACAAAACTATGCTGTGGTGTTAAAAGTCAGGATAGTTGCTAATTTGGGGAATAAAGGGGCTAGCAATGGAAAAGGGGCAGAAGGGGAATTTCTGGGTGCTGTCCTATTTTGCTTCTTGGCCTGGATTTATTCACTTTTTGATATTTCTTTGGGCTGTACCCTTATGATCTACATACCTTCGTGTTTGTCTACTAAACTTCAAAAGAAAGTAAAATACAAGTAGGTATTAAACTTAAAAAAAACATTAATTTTAAGTTCTTTTGATTTTAATTGTAACATTGATGTGAACTTAAACAGAAACATTAAAGTAACACTTAAAAAAGTGTCACCCTAATGAATTCCATGATATATGCTATCAATTTGCTTTCCCATAGAGTATTTTTTGCCCTTTAGTTTTGTGATTTTTAAAAGATTGTCTTTGTAGTTTTGTTCCTTTTTAACATCTTTAGAATTGTGCCAGTTTTACAATACATTTTTTTAAGTTTTTATTCAAATTCCAGTTAGTTAACATGCAGTGTAATATTCATTTCAGATGTATAATTTAATGATTCAGCATCTCCATACATCACCTGGTGTGTGTCACAAAATGTGTCCTCCTGGGGCGCCTGGGTGGCTCAGTCGGCTGAGCATCCGACTTCGGCTCAGGTCATGATCTTGCGGTCTGTGAGTTCGAGCCCCGCATTGGGCTCTGTGCTTACAGCTCAGAGCCTGGAGCCTGCTTCGGATTCTGTGTCTCCCTCTCTCTCTGCCCCTGCCCCACTCATGCTCTGTCTCTCTGTCTCTCTGTCAAAAATAAGTAAACATTAAAAAAAATTTTTTTTAAAAACAAATGTGTCCTCCTGAATCCGGGTCATCTATTTTACCCATCCCCCACCCTCCTGCCCTCTCGTAACCAGAGGGTCAGCACAGTTTAATTACTGACAATAAGGTTACTCTTGTGATTCATTTATTTCATAACAATTTTAATGGTTTTATCAGATAATTATTGTGTAAATTTCCCCCAAATAATAGGATTTTTATTTTGATTACTTTTATTTTATAAATGAACTTGGAAGTTGAGGCACCTGGGCAGCTCAGTTGGTTAAAGGTCTGACTCTTGGTTTCAGCTGATTTTACAGTTTGTGAGTTTGAGCCCACCTCAGGCTCTGCTCTGAGAGTGCAGAGCCTGCTTGGGATTCTCTCTCTCTCTCTCTCTCTCTCTCTCTCTCTGCCCTTCTCTGGCTTGCAGTGTTTCTGTCTTTCTCAAAATAAATAAACAAACTTTAAAATAAATGCTTACATATAAAAAATAAATGAACTTGGGAGGAATTGACATTCTTAAAATTTTTTTTTCATCTAGGTGTATGTATCTATGATGTCTCTATTTAAGTCTCCTCTTATGCCATTTAGTAACTTTTTCTTTTTCTTTCTTCCTTCCTTTCTCTCTCTCTTTTTTTTTTATTAGAGAGAGAGAGAGAGAGAGAGAGAGAGCGAGCGAGCAGGAGCCGGGGAGAGGGGCAAAGGGAGAGAGAGAATGAATTTTAGGCAGGATTCATCCTCAGCTCGGAGCCTGATGTGGGGCTCGATCCCTCAACCCTGAGATCATGACCTGAGCAGAAATCAAAACCCAGGTGCTTGGGGCACCTGGGTGGCTCAATCACTTGAGTGTCTCTTGATTTTGGCTTGGGTCATGATCTCGCAGTTTGTGAGATTGAGCCCTCCATCAGACTCTGCACTGACAGTGCGGAGCCTGCTTGGGATTCTCTCTCTCCCTCTCTCTCTGCCGCTCCCCTACTCGGGCTCTCTCTCTCAAGATAAATAAATATTAAAAAAAGAGAGAGAGACACACACACACTCAACTGACTGTGCTACTTAGGCACCCCAGTAACTGTTCCTTTTTAAAAGTTATGATCACATGGTTAAGGTATGAATACATTCTTATTGGTACACAATTAAAACATTATAAATAAGTTATAATCCCAAATTTAGACATATTGCTTTCCCTATTCATAGTTATTGATTTGCAGTGTACCCCTCCAAAATTTTGTATGCATCTACATTTGTGTAAATATACCCAGAGAAGACATATGGTATCATGTCCCAGTATTTCTTGGTCTATATGAATTGTATCATGTAATCCAATATTTGTGTGTGTGGTTTGCTTTTCATTTCTCTCTTCCAACAATATAGCTTACTTACAGCTTCTTCTGCATTAGAACATTAGAATTCCCTCATTCTTTTAAATTGCTCATTTGTATTCAATAGAATGGATATACTATGGATTATTTATGCATTCTTTTAATGAATATGTAGGTTGTTTCAATTGCTTATGATTATAAGTAATGCTAAACCACAGCCTATCCATATTTTCTTGTGCACGCTTAGAAGTTTTTCTCTAAAGTAGATTTTGAGAGGTGGAACTGGTCAAAGGGTATGTACATATAAAAATTTGATTAAACCTGTCTAATTCTTCTTGACAAATATTTTTTTTCCAATTGAAATGCTCACTAAGAATATATAAAAAACTCATTTCTCATTTCACTTAGTATAATACACTCTAATTCCATCCGTGTCATCGCAAATGGTGAGATTTCATTCTTTTTGATCACTGAGTAATATTTCTTAGTGTATATATATATATATATATATATATATATATAGTGAGCGTGTATTTATATATTGTGTATATATAGTGTATATATAGTGTGTATATATATAGTGTGTATATATATAGTGTGTATATATATAGTGTATATATATAGTATATATAGTGTATATATATATAGTGTGTATATATATATATATATCACATCTTCTTTATCCATTCACCAATCATTCATCAATAATTCCACTCAGATGTGGAATTTAAAAACAAAACATGTGAGCATAGGAGGGGAAGGAAAAATAAAACAAAATAAAAACAGAGATGGAAGCAAACCATGAGAGACTTTTTTTTTATTTTTATTTAAAAAAATTTTTTTTAACGTTTATTTATTTTTGAGACAGAGAGAGACAGAGCATGAATGGGGGAGGGTCAGAGAGAGAGGGAGACACAGAACCTGAAACAGGCTCCAGCCTCTGAGCAGTCAGCAGAGAGCCCGACGCAGGGCTCGAACTCACCGACCACGAGATCATAACCTGCACCAAAGTCGGACGCTTAACTGACTGAGCCACCCAGGCACGCTGAGAGACTCTTAATGATAGAGAACAAACTGAGGGTTGATGGAGGGACGTGTGGGGGGGGGGGATGGGCTAGATGGGTGATGGGCATCAAGGAGGGCACTTGTTGGGATCAGCACTGGGTGTTACATGTAAGTGATGAATCACTAAATTCTATTCTTGAAACCAATACTACACTATATGTTAACCAACATGAATTTAAATTAAAAAGAAGAAAAAAAATCATTTCTACCCCATCATCTGCACTTCAAATTTTAAACACCATGGGAGATGGTAAAAATGAATGATTACTACTCTTGGGGGAATTTACATCCAATGTGATCAAGAATAAAAATAATTGTAATAAGGCAATAAAAATAATGCATTAAGGGTAGATGAACTTGTAGAAATAATAGCTTAAATGCATGGCAATGGGAAAAAGTGTTACATTATCTTCAGGATGCCTTAGTGAATTTTTCCCAGCCAAAAGGTCAGGCTCAGAAACCCAATTTGTTGGCCCACTGGGGGACTGATTTTTTGGGAATAGATTCACAATAACCAAACTCACAGAGCCTGAAGTAAAACAAAACAAAACAAAACAAAAAAAACCCACCAATTTATTTATGCATAGGAAGATAAGTGCCAAAGGGTTCAGACATGTCCTCCAATGGTCACCTTATGTCCATGGATACTCCATACAGAGAGCCAAATTTCCATATGAATGTAAGCTCACCCAGTTTTTTTAGAAAATATGTGCAATATGGCAGTCCATTTGGCATGTATTCTCTGTGAAGCCTATCAACCTGGAACACCAGTTTATCATCCTGATCATTGTGCATGGAATGAGAAAGAGGAGAGAGAGTGTAGTTAGTTACAGGAATCACTGCCTCCACAAGGTAAAGACATCCTCTCCCTTGGACACTATTGGGATGGGTCCAGTGATATTTGCCTCTGGCACTCTCTCTTCTCTGGACTCGCGAGGATGGACAGCTCTGTATCTGATAGGTACATTTTTCCATTACAATCAAGCATTATTCTCGAGGAGCAATTCATGTTATTTAATCCTAATAATAAAATCAATAATTACAGTAGTAGTGTTTATTCAGGGCTTATGATGTGCTAGGCACAGTTCCAAGTGCTTTAGATACCTTGACTCATTTAATCCTCTTTAAAGTGTCTTTGTCTATCTTCATCTTTGCCCATCACCTTTTGGGTTGACAGCTCATCTATCTGAGGGAGCAAACATTTATTTTGGTTACGTGTTCTTCGAATGGCCCTCAATATAAGCACAACATAGGGAAACACGATTAAAATACATCGGGAATTCTAAGTAGAAGTGATTCATTTTGATTCGGTCAATAAGGGAAACTTCTCATGAAGGAGGAGAAGGGGCTTTAAAGCATGAGTAGAATTTTTATGGACAAAGATAGAAGATTCCTCTGTTTAAAAAAATAAATGCTAGTTTTCCTGCTTAAAAGGTTAAGTTTCACTTAACTGGAAAGTTTGCTTACATTAAATACCTAATTCCTCAACAATGCCTGACATACATAAAATGTATTTTATAAAGAATTTGCTATTGAGGGTAGGAGTGGGGAGAGAATGTGGGTATTTTCCTGTAAAATTCTTACTGTCTGATGAAATGCAATGGAAATAAAACTGTCATTGGCCTTTTCTTTCTAATTGTGTTTCTCACACACTTGCACAATTTATATCTTAATGAAAATGAGGCTCAAGAGATGCTTTTAAAATCCAGGAGGGGAAATTAGAATGCATTGCCCTTGATTGCAGCATTTGCTATTTTAGAGGCAAAAAGCATCAGTGGTCACTTATAAATTGTGATTCTGACCTACATTGCAGAGCTAGCAAATTTCCCTGGGAAACTGATCAATAACACACTGTTAAAAGAGGACCTTGCTAACAGCCTTTCCTTAGAAAAAGCTAAGGTTGACAGTCCAGGAAACAATTTGTTCCATTTCATCTACTCTCCTGGAATTCCCGGCAGGTAAAATTGCTCCCTATTTCATAGTCACAAAAGCATTTCACTTAAAATAATGATGTTGATGTTGATTGCATTTTTAATATACAAGTTATAAATAGAGACTTCTGGTAATTATGGCAGCAGGCTGGCTATGTCTGACACCTTTTCTGCCAGTTTCTAGTACAGTGCCCGGAGAAGATGCACAGAGAAGACTGAAATGGGCAGCAGAGGAGGAGACTAAAGGAAAGACAGAGTCAAACTTTGCATGAAATTTCTGCTATCATTGATGGAGATGACTTGAGATTATTATTTTTGGACTGCACCCAAGTTTTTACATCGGAACAAAATAAAGAGCCTCAAGGGTGATAGGAAGAGCTATTAAGTCAACCCCCATGTAAAGGCAGCCATCTTCTCAATAAGGATTTCCCAACCTTGCCCCGTTTACACTTGGAACCAGGTAATTCTTTGCTGTGGGGGGCTGTTCTGCGTAACGTGGGTTGTTTAGCAGCATTCTGGTCTCCACCCATTAGATGCTAATAGCACTTCATCACCCCTGACTGTGATAACCAAAAATGTCTGCAGACGTTGCCAAATTCCTTGAAGGACAAAACGGTTCACATTTGGAACCATGACCTGGATGACTACCATAGCTAGAATCTCAAGTTTCTCTGTCTCACCTTCCTTTTGTCACCATTGATCCTTTTCTTTCCATTTTTTATGACAAGAAATCAAGGTGGGGACGAAGTGTAGTGCCCTGAAGTCTGAGGCAACTTGCCCCTAAAAAAAGTTTAGGAAATGCATTTGGATCAAAATTCATCTTTGGTGCTAGAAGTTGAATTAATGTTTACCTCTGAAGGCGTGGATGGTATCAGGGGGATGTAAAAGTCTTTTCCAGTGATGAAAGTGTTCCATATCTTGATCTAGGTGGTGGTTATACATCTGATAAAACTTACTGAGCCCAACTGTTAAGCTGAGTATAATTATGGTATTTAAGTTATACCTCAATTAACAATAAAAAATGAGGCTCAGGGGGCACCTGGGTGGCTCAGCTGGTTGAGCGTTGACTCTTGATTTTGGTTCGGGTCATAATGTTAAGGTTATGAAATTGAGCCCCTCGCCAGGCTCTGTGTTGAGTGTGTAGCCTGCTTGGGATTCTCTCTCTTCCTCTCTCTCTGCTTCTCCCCCCACATTTCTCTCTCTCAAAACAAAACAAACAAGCAAAGCAAAGCAAAACAAAACAAAACTTAGGATCAGGAGAAAGACACCCTACTACAGGACATATTAAAAAGAAAAGGACAAGGGCCATTTCTTTGAAGATTGATATTGAGAGTGTACCTCTGAAAATGAAAAGACATGAATATTTTATTTAAAAAGATTTTTTTAATGTTTATTTATTTTTAAGAGAGAGAGAGAGAGACAGAGTGTGAGTGAGGGAAGGGGCAGAGAGAGAGGGAGACACAGAAGGACATGACATTTTAAAATGCATGTGCTTACATCAAAGAGTTCCATTTGGGAAGGCTAATAGATTTCCACATAGCCCGGGCTGGTGGTCCTCTATCATCCCTCTGAAGCAAAGGGAAAATTAGTATTAAAAGCTGGGGCCATAATTCAACCTGTTAGCATAATCTTGGAGAAATTTCAGCAAACTGCAAAGATAATGGATTAGTTTAAAAAATGCAATAGATGGTCCATCCGAGCTGTGCCAACAGAAATGGACTGCACATGCCCAGAAAGCTGAGAAGAGAAGCTCCATATCAGCCACTCATCTGTCTCCTTGAGTGTAAGCATTGTACTAACCAGTATTCTGTGCCGGTCTTCTGTTGCACAGGTACTGTTTTCTGAGGCAGAGAGTTCTCTGTTCCCCCTCTCCCTGTGACACCAATGCTTTTACATCTAAATCTAAAAAGCAAAGTGCCAGAAAATGCTGGGGCTAGAGTTGAGTGCAAGGGACCAGCAATGGCTCTTAGTTTTGGCAAACCAAGAGTTTCCACAAGTAAAGCATTGTATCCAGAGCAATAACGGTGAGCAGGACGTATGCATTTACTAAAGCTTGACATGAGTGTAGAGGAGTCAGAATTCTAGACTGGTCATTATAATTCTAGACTGGTCAAATCACGTATCATCTGTGTAACAATGGTGCATCTCCTCCATTTCATGACAGTTCATCCAGCCCTTGCTTGTAACCCGGATTCCACCTCGGATAGAGATTTGGAGGCTGCTGCTGTTGTCCAAGGCACCGGTAAGTACAGAGTGGTCAGGGCATCCGCCAGCTCACAAACCTCAGCGGATCCATATTTTGGGCATGATTGTTCTGTCCAGAGTGGCTGGTATGTCCAAAACCGTTAGTATGCTGGATGTCATTAATATGTTAGATCTTCAGTATCTCCACAATGGTCAATTTTTCCAGGCCAGTGAGGTCTGTCTTGTGTGTTTGCATTTCTGTGGCATATCTTCTAGACGATGAACTCTAGTATGTTTAGGAGGCAAAGTGGTCTGAGAACACACACCGCTGGGCTTTGGGTATGTGCGTAGGGCTTCTCTGTGCCACTTTAGGACATGGCTTTCTACTGGCCCAGGATTGTTCCTCTGCCTTGGCTGTTCTGTCTCTCAAAATAGCTACCTCTTCTTCTAAACAAGGGGACATCACCCCTACCTTGCCTCCTCCTAGTTCTAGCTGCTCTCCACCAGGGAAATCTACAGAGCTGAGACAGACTGGTTGTACCTTGCCCAGAGCTCAGTGTGGGACCCAGCAGACCTGGAAAGCAGGAGTTCTATTCCCTTGGCCCTTTTGCAGTCTCTCGCTTCCTCCTAGCACTGCCATGGATTAAGGGACTCCCCACCAGGGCCCTCAAAGTACTTCTCTCCCACTATCCTGCTTTGTGTAGTAAGAGCCATTATTTATTGATTCACTTATTTATTGTTCAGGCATTCATTTAGCAAGCATTTATTATTTATTATTTGGCATCTCCTGTACTCCAGGCATTTTTTTTATGGGTGAGGGCTATAGCAGTATATGAGACAGACATGATGCTTATTCTCCTGGAGCTTGTTTCCTGGTGGAGAAAACAGACTAAGTGGATAAACAACCAAGCAAGTACATATTAGATGGTGATAAGTGCTATGACATAAATAAGACCAGGACATGTGATATTGACTGGGGTGGGTTGGGGGGTACTTAGAAGTTGTAGTTGTTTGCCTACACAAATAAGAATGCCAAAGACTTAGGAAAGTCTTAAAATAGCCACAAGGTTATTAACTGCAGTCGATACTTGATAGCCTATTCGCATCCATTTTCTCCTCACTCCTTCCTAAACAAACCATTTCCCAAGTGTCCATGTATCTCAGGAAAGGCTGAATAGACCAGCTTCAGTGGTTGGCCTGGATTAATACCACCCAGTCATAGTAACGTCATCCCGTTACCAGTGATTGGTCTAAGAATCTGGGCCTAAGTCCATCAGCACATAATATTTTCATGTCACTAGAGATCTGTTCAGGAATAGGCACACAGTTGAGTTTGAGGCAGTGAGATGTGCAGGGGAGTTTTCTGGAAATGTCTGGGGAAGTTTTCTACTCTTAATGGGAAAAGATTGTCTGTCTGTCTTAGTAGATGTGAATGAGGAAGTAAGCAGACAGTTGTTCTTGGCAGGTGGCCTATGGCCATGAAAGAAATACTCCCGAGAGGAAACCTGACATTCAGGGTAGCTGAATGTAGAGAAGGAAATTATCTGGTTCTTGAGGATATTAGTGAACCTCTAAGCCATCCCGTCTTGAAAGCCGGCTCTTCAGTGCTCATCATTTCTGTGTGCAGATCACAGCTTCTGTCTATGGACAGAGCAGGCCAGAAGAGCTCCTAGGGGCAGCCCTCAGCCAGTGATGGACGGGAAATGATGGATAACTACTGCCACTTTGCTGTCCCTTGCTTGAGACGATGGAGCATGTTATGTGACCGAGAAACCCTCTCCAAGTATGGAACATTTACGCTGAGCTGTGAATGACACAGCAAGAAGTCATCAGTGAGAAGAGTGCTCACAGCTGAGGCACTAAGTTGGCAAAGACTCTAGTGTGGGTTTTTTTTTTTTTGGAATATTCTAGAATTAAAAAAAAAAAAAAGGACAAGTCTGACTGGACCCTGGTTAACAAACAGCTGGGGTTCTAGAATCAGGCCATCTGGCTGAGTTCTCCTCATCTTGTTTTCAGTTTGGTCTTTTAAAAAAATTTTAATGTTTATTTATTTTTGAGAGAAAGAGAGAGAGAGAGAGACAGAGTGTGAGCAGAGGAGGGGCAGAGAGAGAGAGGGAGATACAGAATCTGAGGCAGGATCCAGGCTCTGAGCTGTCCTTAGAGAGCCAGATAGAGCCAGATGCAGGGTCAAACTCATGAACCATAAGGTCATGACCTGAGTCAAAGTCAGATGCCTAACGTATGAGCCACCCAGCAGTTTGGTCTTGAGCAAGTGACTTAATCCTTCTGAGTTTTAGTTTCCTCATCTTTGAATTTTTTAATGTTTTATTTATTTTTGAGAGAGAGAGAGAGAGAGAGAGAGAGAGAGAGAGGCAGAGAAAGAGGGAGACACAGAATCCATGCTGACAGCTCAGAGCCCAACACGGGACTGGAACCCACGGACCAGGAGATCATGACCTCAGCCAAAGTCGGACTCCCAACCAACTGAGCCACCCAGATGCCCCAGTTTCCTCATCTTTAAATGGGCTTAATAATAGCACCTATATGACAGCATTGAAATGAGCATCAAATGAGCTTATGAATGTGAAATGTCTATCACCATCCCTGGCCCAGAGTAGTTATTCTCTCATCTAGATTAGGTTTGCTTGCCTGATGTTTAATTTGCCATGGGTTTTACATCTTTTTGGGGTCATTGTCAGAGTAAAATCACACCCAGCTGAACCTTGGGACAACGGAGCGCAAGCCACTGTGCTGGTAAACCCTGAGGAACCATAACTAAGCGTTTTATAGAGAGATTATCTGGATCCATTTAGACCTCTAGCTGTCCCAGAGTTTTTCTCCTTGCCAGGAAATCTGGAAGCATGCCTTAAAAGCTTGCAAAATGTGAGATCAGTGTACCATCTGAACAAGAACACATTGCCTCTCCTGCAGCAGGATTTGCTACAAACCATCAAAAGATAATCTGTCAAAATCCATAAAGATTGTGGCTCACGTTAAACACTTTGGCCAATTTGTCCATCAAATAAAATTAAAAACCTACTATAGAACCGCTTTTGAGAAAAACTGGGAGTGCTAATATGGTTCCACTGGAACACACATAATTTATTACCTGACGGACCTTGACACATGTATTGTGGTTGCTTTGAAAGCCTATCTCTGGACCATGCACTCTAATGGATATTATTACTTTAGGAAAGATTCTGAAGCAGCCCTTATGTCAAGGGCCATCAAAAATACTACTGCCTCCTTAGGTCATGTTTAGCTTCCAAGAAAGTTACTGCAAGATTACATGTGTTAATTGCACAGATGACTCTGTGCATTAATTCCAGAGCTTACCTTTAAGAGAGAGTAATTCCGCCCAGAATCCTTTAGCAGTGGGCTATCAAGAGTCCCCAGGGAAAGCCATTGGATTTAATAATATACATTTGCTTACAAGGACCAAGAAAATGTATTTCAACTCACCTGCCAGTAGTGATATTTTCTTTAGAGCTCTCTGTCAGAGAAGTCTAATAAAATAATAGAAACTGCTAAGTAATATTTATCTAGGGCAAGTAATATTTTTCTGACCTCTAGTAAGCTCTTAAAGTAATCAAGCCTCTCCACATTTAGTCAAAAGCAATTAAGTGACCATTTCTGGCTACCATCATGTACTAATTTTCTATAATTATGTGCTATTAAAAATGAAATGAAGAGATAGAGAAGGATTCAATTTCTAGGTCTGCCATTACTCATTTTTAACCTCATTAATAATAATAGTAATAGTGACAGTTAATATTTATGACAGCTTACCAGGGCCCAAGCATTATGCTGGGCACTTAACTCATACCCATCTCATTTGATATTTGCAAAAAGTCTTTGGTAGGAAGATGTATTATGATCATATCTTTTTAATCGTTTGGAAATAGAGACTTTAAAAGGTTAAGACACTTGTCCAGGGTCATACTCCTAGTGGATGATTTGATTGCATTTCTAGCTTGGGCTGCCTGGCCTGGCAGATCACGTATTCACTGTATATTCTGCCTCCTCTGGGGCCTAATTTACACATGTCTATTTGTCTTTCTCTAAGTAACTGAGGAGATCAGGGCTCAGCCCAGACTGAGTTTCCAGCCTCGGTGTGGGAATGAACGGGGCTCGCTCATAGCTAAGGGAGTTCCATAGCACACGGAACAAAGTGTGAGTGGAACCGGGACTGCAGGCCATGGGAGGGCAGGGCAGGGAGCAAGGGGATGTCTGAAATGCCCACCCCTATTTCATGGACCCAAAGGGAAGGATCAGCAGCAGAGACCCCGTAAGACTGAGCAAGCAAGTTTGGGAGGCAGACTGGAGAGATTGCCAGAGTCTGGGGAGACTTGAGTAATGGGAACTTACAAGAGGATGCTCAGGGCAGTGGTGTTGGTGGGGTAGAGCTGTAAAGGCTGCTGGGCACAGTCCTGTGATCCCTGAGACAGAGGTATTCATGTTTTCTCTCTTACACAGATCTTACGAAGAGCAAGGGAAGTGGACTATGTGCAAGCACTTTGTAAACTCTGAAGTGAGAATGTTATTACCAAGGATTGTGTGTGTGTGCACAAGGCAAAATAGTCTGTGCATCTGTGTTTCTCTCACAGCAGCCTGGGGGCTGTGGATTACTGTCCTAGGAGCCCTCGGTTAGGTTTAGGATTAGGAGAAGAGTAAGAAGATAGTTTTGGTAAGGAAGGAGAGGAGAGAACTATCCAGCTTTGTCATGCGTTCGCAAATGTATCAAGAGGAGAACCAAAACTATTGCAAAGTAACGCTCCGAGTTATGGTTTCTAGGTGATCATACGTGGTGTATTGACGGACCGGATACAGGATTTAAAATGCCCATGGTGGATTTTGTTTTGTGGCTCAGTTCAGCATCCGTTAGTGGCAAAGACGATCTCTAGGGTTTATGGGTGCCATAATTATTCTGAGCAGGACAGTGTGACAGGGGGAGTTACCCTCGGATGCAGTCAGGGAGGAGAACTTGGTTGAACTGAACATTCTGATTCTATTGAGTACAGGCTGGAAATGTGCAGGGTTGGTCCTGGGGTCACTTAGAACACACTTTTGCGTTTCTATTCCACTCTGGCAGCCCAGAAAACTAGAATTAACAGCAGTGGGAGGCAGCTGGTTTCACACAGCAGCCACAGGAAATGCATCCAGCAGGGTGGCTTGTGCCCGATTTGGCTGGCAGAAGGACCAAGGAGGGAGTGGGCAGTGGCACAGCTGTTACCTGGCACGGAGGCCTGGCAAACAGCAAGCCAGAAGCAGAATGCTGGAGGCTTTCCAACTTCACCAGTGCTGGGAAGAAGCTGTGCAGAGACATTTCTCTGCTGGGAATGCCTTTGGCTCCCACTGCATACCATTCACTTGAGGCTGAATAGGAAATAGACATTGACATCAACCAGCCCTCTGCATCATAATCTGACAGAAGAATTGCAAGGGCCGTCAGGAGAAATAAGTAAACCCATCGTTTCAGTTTGTGGGGGAAACGCTAGGCCAGAGTAAGCTGTCCCTTCCTCTGGGCTGAATAAGTAGGGAATAACCAGAAGAGCCAATGACGGAAAGAAAAATGGAGAACCCACTCTTCAAGATGGAGAGAAAAAGGAAAAACAGTTTAAAAAAATGACAAATGGGTAGCTGAGGATCAGAACATAGCGATTAAACAGAGAGAATTGAGGTTTCTAAACAGGAGATCAGAGCAAAAGGATGAGAGTGACATTCAGATAGATAATGGAGGAAAATTTGCCTGCTCCACGTGAGACCTGTGTATGTATATCGTGAGGACTAAGGCAGCATCAGTCTGTTCCTGAACACATCCTGGTAATTTTTTTAAATTTTAAATACTTCCAATGCATCTGGGGAGGTGGCCTGCAAAGGGGTAAAATCCTGTTTCCTTCTGATACACTCTATAGTATTAAAACTTAGAAGAGCATAGATTACAGGGATATATGGGCAAAGATTTGGTACAGGAATGGTACAAGAATTTTATTCTTGCATATATATTATTCCATTTCTGAAAAGGTAAGCTAAGTAGCTGCCAAAGGAAGTTCCCTAAAAAAATGACTCAAAGGTGAACTCTAGCTGACCTAAAAAGATACAAAATTCAGTGGTGGGAAAATTATTGTATAAAAAAGTTTGCTCTGAGCACAGATATCCATAAATTAAATTTGAAGAATTGTTGCATATGTGGTTCTAAACCAAAGAAAAATGTCAGTAACGCAATTTGAAAAAAATACACTTAATAATAAATTTGGCAGGATAGGTTATGTATGTTTGTCCAAAGTACTTGACACATAGTACGTGTTCTATGAATATTTGCTGAATGAGTATAGGATTTTTACCATGTATGTAAAAATAAGTTGGAGAAATGGAGATGGCCAGTACTTAGAGGAAGCTGAGTCATTTCCTCCCTCCCCTGGGGAAAGCAGAAAATTCAGGAGGGTATATAATGGAACTTTCTGTTCCTTTTATGCTTAAGAAAAAAATTTTTTTTTTGTTATTTCAAAGTGGAAGTCCAGTTCATTATTTTCAAGTGATGATGATGATGATGATGATGATGATGATAAGCATGAAGGGGCTTCATCAGATTTTCTGAGTGAATAACTTAGGTCATGCATTTAGGAAGTGTTAAGCACTCTGAGAGCAGACAGATACCTCTTGCCATTTAAAAGCTGCCCTCCAGGGGCGCCTGGGTGGCTCAGGTGGTTAAACGGCCAGCTTCAGTTTGGATCATCATGGGTTCCAGTCCCGTGTGGGGCTCTGGGCTGACAGTTCAGAGTCTGGATCCTGCTTCTGGTTCTGCATCTCCCTCTTTCTCTGCCCCGCCCCTGCTTGCACTCTGTCTCTGTCTCTCTCTCTCTCAAATATAAATAAACATTAAAATTTTTTTAAAAAAATAAATGAAAAATAAAAGCTGTCTTCCCATGTCAATAATGGGAGCATAATGGGTCTTCCCTGGTTTCTCACTGTTTAGGAAGAGAGATCTGAGAGATCTGAAATATCTCAGATTTTAGCCATGAAATCTGACTCAATCATACCACATTGTCCCCTCACCTCTGTCTGTATTAGTGTGATTCACTCTTAATTTTTCACATTGTTCTCTGGATTCACGTGATTCATTGAACTGAGTTACTCAGGGCTTTCGTTTATAGAGAATTGATTGCAAATCAATTCATAACGATGATTCTTTTAAGATGACTACTTAACAATGAGTCACAAAGTTGGCTTTTACAGGTGTCTGTAACTGAAGCTCACTCATTGCTGAACAGTGCTGTTTTCTCAGGTAGAAACTGTCCGCTTTGAGACTGTGGGGACTTTGTGAAACAGTTGGTAGTGACTTGTGTTATAAACAACACCAAAGTTGTCTGATTCTAGCCACTCTAGAGTGAGGGAAAACTAGTGAGGACCATTTGCATAGTCTGTCCCAGGGAAGACAGGGAAGTTTATTCTGGAGATGACTGATTCCAGAATCAATTGATCTCAAACTTCAGGGGCTGAAGGATTTTTACCCTTGGCTTTATTATTATTCACACATATTGGATCATCTTTTATTTAAACATTTTTTTAATGTCTATTTATTTTTGAGAGAGGGATAGAGTGAGTGAGAATGGGAGGGGCAGGGAGAGAGGGAGACACAGAATCCGAAGCAGGCTCCAGGCTCCAAGCCATCGCTTGTGAACCACGAGATCATGACCTCAGTTGAAGTTGGACACTTAACCAACTGAGCCACCCAGGCGTCCCACATTGGATCATCTTTTAGATAATATGAGGTTGTCCCCTGATTTGGGGGTGAAGTCTAGGGAGAGTCTTTATCTTTGTTCTAGGCAAGAAGCTTCAGGAGGTATTAAGAGTGAATGATTTACCTCCCTCCTGAATTTGACCTTGCCTCAGAATAACCACGGCAGTGGGTTGGGGATTTCCTGGGAATTTCTTTGCCCTGCTCAAAATGTGCCAGAGATGTACAGCCCTGTTCTTTGTCCTCTATTGTCTATTATATCCAGAGAACATTTAATTCTCTGTTTGCATAAGGCTAAGGCTGGATTATTTTCGCCTGTGAATTTTCCACTTTGTGAATTATCAGGGTAAATTTTAGACTCTTCCTGAATATAAACATATATATATATATATATATATATATATATATATGGCATTTCAAAGCCAAAAAGTATTTTATATTATCTATTTCTTTACTGTCAGTGCCTTTATGAAGTCAATAATTTTGACTCTATTACTATTGCTTAATAGATAACATAAGCACAAAGACATCAAATGAAATCATCTTTTAAAAATATTTTAAATGACAAATTCATATCTGTTACCATCTGTGTAATTTTCTCAATAACCCTTATTTCTTCTATTTTTAACATTATTATGACTTGAGTTCACAGATTATTTTCATCCATTTATGTGTCACTTTATCTATCTATCATCATCTACCTTTGAAATATCACCTGGTTTTATTCTATCACATTAGTATCCAAAAGACTTCATTTGTCATGTATTCCCAGTCCTATTGTCCATAAAGAGTTTGTTTATTCATTTAGTAGGAGGGAGAAGAGAAATTTAATGTATAAATAGTATATAATAAATATATTAAAATTACATAATAGAAGATGTATACAGACCTACATGTACACTCACACACATATAATCTAAGGGAGATTGAATCTGCAAGATTATTGTGGTCTTCTGATGTGTGTTAGGGTGCTTGGTGGTGGGTGAGGTGTAGGATAAGGAGATTTACATAGAAAGGTAAGGGAGAGAAGAATCAACGTAGTATGGTGAAGTGGGTGTGGTGAAGAGTGGGTCGAGGGAGCGATTTTTGGTGGGGGTTGGGAGCTGAGGGAGGGATGCAAAAGCCTCGGAGTGGCTTTGGAGTTTGGAGAAAGGATTTTAGGAAACGTTGCCTTGGGTCTGTGTTGTATACCTTTTGGCATTCTTGCGGAGATACCATCAGGTGTCTTTATTTTTGGCTACTGGGAAGTGTTTCTTGAAATGAGAGCCTGCATAGAGACTGAATGTGTGTTGGGTGCTGTTGATACAATGGCAGACATAAAACACATGCCCTCTGCTCTCATGAACTTACGTGTTAGTACAGGAGCTGGCATGAATCAAATATCCATCAACATATCTGTCATTCATTCACAACTATTTTTTAAAGCACCTACGATGTGCCAGGCACTGTTTGGGGTTCTAGGAATTCTGATTCATCAAGAAAACAAACAGACAATATTATTCCTGCTTGTGGTGGCTTTATAATGTGCCAACCTATCTAAGCTGGAAGCACCTTCCCCAGAATTTTCTGTCTGTAAGGTTCTGTCTGGGTTAGGGATGACCATAAGAGAAATCTGCAAAAGGTCTGAACACCAGGAGGAAAGCTGCAGCCATTAGACTCTGACGGTCAGTGCGGGGCCAGGCACTGCTGTAGCTCCTGTACTTTGGAGATGACGTGCTGCGTCACCTTCCTTGTGCAGTATTAGGTGACCTTAGGATCCTGCTGGGTCTCCTCTTCCTGTTTCTTTGTGGCCTGAAGTCCAGAGTGGTGTTGCTCAGTGGCAAAGGGCCCACTTCTGCAGATGCCCACAGCACTGAGTTTGGAGTCAGTGAGTGACAGGTGTATATTCCACTTTGTCTGTATTTGTCTTTGTGAATTCCATGTTGTCCCTGTTCTCATTCCCATCCAGGTTTCCTTCCTGAATCATTGACTCGTGGTGTCTTCGGGCTCCAACCAGATGCAGAAGCCTGCACAGCTGCCCCACCTGCTCCCACAACTGCCTACCAGCTAATCCCGACAATAATTCCCATTCTCTGTTTCTCACAGTGGTTCTGTTGCTCTGACTGAACCCTGACAGATACTCTGTGCTTGTGCGGTTTACATTCTGGATAGACAGTAAATGGCTTAATAAGTAAATTCTAAAGTACGCTTAAGAGTGAAAGCTGCTATGGAAAGAAAGAAAATCAGAGAAGGGAAAGAGAGAGGGAAAGAGTAAGGGTAATCTAGGGTGCCATGGGGCTGGAGGTGGGGAGGCAGGTGCCCTATTAAATAAGGTGTCCCGATGGGCCTAATTGAGAAGGTAAGATCTGAACAAAGCCTTGAACGAGGTGAGGGGTAGCCAAAGGAAAATCTTTGAGAGCAGAAGAACATAGAATCCTCTCCCTAAGACAGGGGAGTACCTAAAACATTCCAGTGGCTTCAAGGAGCCAATGTGACTGGAAAGGAGAGAGCCAAGAGGTGGACAGGAAGATATCAGGCCGAAACTGAATCAAGGGGTGTGATTTATACAGCAGGGGTTGGCAAATACCGGCCTATGGACAAACCTAGCCCCTCTGCTTGTTTTTGTACAAGTCTTATTGGCACACAGCCACGCTTGTTCATTTACACATCGTCTATGGGTGCTTTCTGGCTAACATGGCCAGAGTTGAGTAGTTGTGATAGAGACCATATGGCCTACACAGTCTAAAGTATTTACTAAAAACATTTGTTGACCCCTGGTGTAGAGGCTCGGAGTGTTTTGCCTTTACTATGAACAAAATGCAAGCCATCTCATGTTTTGGGCAGAGGAGGGCCACACTCTAGTTTATCTTATACATGAATCACCCATACTGCTGTGTTGAGAGCAGACTCTGGGGGGCAAGGGTGCCATGTTAGAAGCAGGGAGACCCATTAGGAAGCTATCATGGCATCCAAGCCAGAGAGGATGCTGGCTCGGGCCAGAGTGGCAGCGGGGGATGTGGTTGGATTCTGATTATCTTTTGAAGCTTGAGCCAAACTGACAGAGTGGATCTGGGTGTGGGAAAATAAGGGAGTCAACAGTGTACAATTACAACCCATCTTAAGTGCTAGTATAAAAGGTTTCCTCAGAGGTGCCTCAGGGACCAGCAGGAGGGGAGCATTGCCAATCTCCCCGCCCAACTGGAGCAGGGCTGCTTTGTCTGTTTTGTGTATTGGGCTTTCTAGTAACACCACTGTTCTCAACCTTGGCTGCATGTGAACTCTGGGGAGCTTTACAAGGTACTGATGCCTGGGTCCCACCCCTAAAATTCTTGTTTAATTGGTTTGGGTTTCGACCCGAGCATTAGGATTCATAAAAGCTCTCCAGACGATTCTTCCATAAGCCAAAGTTGAGAACCACTGCTCTAACATTTTCTTTGAATAAACTTCCCATCCCTTCAGATGATGGAAAAGGACTGGTTTGGGATCTAGATGTGTGTGGTGGAACTTTGTTTTTTTAATTTTCATCTTCCCAGCAGTTAGTACCTTCATGATCCCATCTTAATTTGCTGGGAAGGAATTTCTTCTCCCTTTGTTCATAGCCCTGGTAGAAACGGTGACTGTCCCCCATCAACCCCCTACCCTCCACCATCAAAGTGAATTTTCTGGGTCTCTTCTCTCCTTTTCCCTGGTACAGCCACATGGCAGCTGTCTGACTTGAGCTCAAGCAGTGGGACACAACCCAGAGATGGTTGCAGGTGACTCATTGCAGCAATGGCCGAAATGCTCTCCGGGATTTTCTACCATGAAACGATTGCTGAGTATTGTTCCCAGCATCTTGGCCCTCAGAGCTCCCTTGGTTCTTTCAATCCATTCCCAAACCTGGTGCCTTGGCCTCTGGTACCCTGTCAGTCTCCTTTCCTCTACCCTATATCATGTTGGTAAATTGCCTATTGCTTAAGTTAGTTTTTGCTTGCATCCAAGAACCCTATGGGCACAGAAGGCTTGCGTGGTATTCTTTGCTCTATTTGTATCATGACATTATTCCAGTCTATTCATTTGGCAACTGTACACTGTGATTTCTTTGTTGGAAAAGAGCAAACAAGAATAACAATCTATTGAACTATGCTTACTCAATGGGGAACAGACAAATATGAGTTGGTGCCAGATCCTTTGGAGGTTGTAATAATCATTTATAAAACTAATATAGCTATCAATAATAACAACAATTTATTAATCATCCATGTCTTGATAGTACAAAAATTCGACTTAATATTTCTACAGATGCCAAGTCTTGGGTTGAAGTGTATATATGTAAAATCATCAAAATGGTGAGCTAACACAATCCTAATCTTTAAAAAAAAATTTTTTTTTGAATAGGGGAACCTGGGTGGCTCACTTGGTTGAGCGTCTGACTATGACTCAGGTCATGCATGATCACAGTTCGTGGGTTCGAGCCCTGCATCCGGCTCTGTGCTGACCACTCAAAGCCTGGAGCCTGCTTTGGATTCTGCGTCTCCCTCTCTCTCTGCCCCTCCCTCGCTTGTACTCTGTCCCTCTCTGTCTCTCAAAAATGAATAAAACACTAAAAAAATTAAAAAAATTTTTTGAATGTTTTATTTATTTTTGAGAGAGAACGCGTAAGCAGGAGAGAGTCACAGAGAGAGGGGTGCAGAGGATTGAAAGGATGTCTATGTGCTGACAGCAGCAAGCCCCATGTGGGGCTAGAATTCACAAACCATGAGATCATAACCTGGGCTGAAGTTGGAAGCTCAACCCCCTGAGACACCCAGGTGCCTGACACAGTTCTCATCTTGGGGCATGTGTTGGATACCCAACGGAAGAGGAATTCGTGTCATTCTGGGTCCTGCAGGACACGGACACCAACACACAATTAGAAATGAAAGAGGTTTGCTGTAGGAAATACCCGTGAAAGATAAAGGGCAGAGGTCACAGGAACGGTTAGAATCTTCAGACCATGTGGCAGGTGTGACATCTGTGGAAGGAGAGAGTGGAGGAAGCGGGATCTGGAGGCAGAACCTGAAATTAAAATGCAAACTCTGAGAAAATCTCGATCAGGCTGGTGAGGAGCTTCAGAGCCAAGAGTGCCAGTTAAAGGAGTCTCTGTTGGCCAGGAAACCGTGGTTCTAGCTGCCCTGTGGCGCTCTGTCGTTGGCTGGGCACACCCTGGGAAGAGCATGGTGTCAGCGTGAATGCTGGGACAGCTCTCGAAGGTGTAGCACCTGAAGGTGGTCAACTAACTACATTCCTTGCAGCAAGCTCTGTCTTGAAAGATTTGAGCAGTGTACTTCCACAGAGGTCACAGTAGTCCAGAGGAGACACTGGAGGAGGAGTTTTGTCTTTCAAGAATCGAAGTCAACCTCCCTCACCTGCCCTGACCATTATTTAAGACAGCCTACAGTGTGAGAACCAAATAAACGAGAAGAGGTTTATTATGGTTTTTATGTGAGCTTTAGCAGGAAGTCTTTCAATCTGTTGTTTGAGGAGGGTGAGTCATTGTGAAAAATTAATGCATTTCCTTTCTCCTGGGAAGGGGTCAGGGGTGGGCTGCTGGGAAGGAAAACAAGCATTAGGATTTTAAGAACTGGGGCCCTTGGGGAAGGGTAAATACATTTGGGAGATCTCTATCCCATCCCTTGCCGTTCATGATCTGTTCTTTCTGTTTTCTCCTTTCTCTCATGCACCAACTATTGTGCCTTCTTTACTGAATCTTTCCTATCACTATATAAACATGTTCTTACAAAACTTTCCCTTGCCCCAAATTCCTTTCAAACCATTCTCCCATCAGTCCGCACTTATTCATGGCCCAGCATGCCAGCTTTCTCCTCTTCCTTTACATCGCTCATTCCTTACTCAGACCCTACCCTCACAGCTCCCCTTAGACATTGCACTTGTCAGGGGCACCTGTGACTTCCACGGAGAAAACTGAATGGCCAGTACCCCATTTTTGCCTTGTGTGACTTTGGTGGCGCCCAACTCTGCTGACACTCATTCCTTTTTGGAACCCTTAGCTTTCTTGTTTTCCCATTCCCCCTGGTTTTCTCCCTACCTCTCTCTGGCTACTCCTTTGCAATGTCATCAATTAACTCCTCCTCCTGAACCAAATCTAAACCTTGTACTTTTTCTCGACTTTATCTGAACTGAGTTCTCCCCCCCCCCCCCATCTCACTCTCCCTCTCCCTCCCCTGCCACTCCCTTTCTTGGTCAGGGTGCTATGGCCATTTGGAGCAAGGCAATTCTTGTGTTGGATGTTCTTTGAATTGAAGGCCCTTAACATCCCTGGTCTACAGGCACTTCAATCCCATCTAGCCTTTGGGCTTTTCATCAATTCTGCACAAGCTGACCCGGAAAAGAGAAATTTATACAAAGGGTTTATTAAGAAAGACCTCCCAGGAGAATTGGAAAGTGTGTGGGGAAGTAGAGTAGGGAAAGAGAGACACCGAGACGGTAATATTTCAGGCCAACTTCCAGTCTCAGACTAACCTCCAGGAAAGCTCTGAGCATAAATTACCCCTCAGGGTTGTGCTGGCATGAGACAAGGGAGCTGGGTATTCACATTCTTACTTCCATCAGTCATTGGCTAAGGACTGCTCGTTGTGTGTGTGTGTGTGTGTGTGTGTGCACGCACGCGTGAGCATGTGCGTGTGCATATGTTGGGACACAAGTTTGGTACGAATGAATCAGGTATGAGCGCTGGAGGGTAGATGCTCAGAGGTTTAAGGAGGATTCCAGGGGATCTGGGTGGAGTGCAGACAGTATCTGTCACAATGGTCTGTAATAGGAACATGGATGAGATGGGGTGGGTGGAGGCTGAGCGGTCAGACCCCTGAGTCCCATTCACAAGAGAGCCAGCCCCCTTGCAGTTCTGTTTTGTGGAAAATCCTCAAGTGAGTGCCTAAGAGAGGCTATATGTAAGTTGTAACTTGAGTTCATATGAGCCATGTTGGCACAATGCCTGCTCCCAGCCTGTGGGCCCAAGAATACTGTCTGGGGTCAGCTGTCCACCTTGCTTGTACTGAGGCCTGGCCTCCAAATGCCCTTCATGGCATGTGTCCCGTCTCCTCCCAGCACTGCTCCAGGCCTCTCCTGAACCTAACAAGATCCCTTGTGGAGGGGGATGTAGGCATTCTCCCCATTATCAGCAATGGTCAGGAATGTCTATTTTGCGGTGTCTCTCAGATTGAGGTTTCATAATGAAAAAAAATCACTAATTTGATAGTTTTAAAAGGACTAAAGAAATTCTCCTGTTAAAAGTTAGGAAATTGTTTAATAAACATACTTGTATGTTTTAAAAGAGCATTGCATACAGACTGCATGTAAGTACATCATAAGCTGGGAATAGAGGAAACTGGACACTTCATTACGTGAAAATATTGAAAAATAGCAAGAGGAGAATAAAAGCATTCAACTCTAACACCCGAAGGCAACTGGTTTTAACATTTTGATTCATTTCTTTTAAATATTTTTCCGTTTATATTTTTCATATAATGCTTTCCCCACATAAGATTATAGTAGAAGCCCTTGCCTATACTATTGAATATTCTTGGAAAACATTATTTGAAGTTGCTACATAACATGCACATATCTTGCTTTACTCAACATTTTCCCAACCATTGGATATTGAAGGTTTTTATAATTCTGTTTTGTAAATACCACTGCAATGAACAGTAGCATAAAAGTGTCTGTGCGTGTGTTTGTGTGCACGCGCGCACGTGTGTGTGTGAGAGAGAGAGAGAGAGAGAGACAGAGACAGATTTGGAGAACTTTGCCAAAATATTTTAAGAGCTTGTCGTGGTTTTAAAGTATGTCTAAAATTTCTTTGATTAATCCTTTCTTCAAGAGATGGCTCTTAATTCCCCTCCTCTTGAGTATGAGATGAACTTAGTGACTCACTTCTAAGGAATAGACTATGGCGGAAGTGGTGGGTGTGACATTGGAGACTACATTGTAACAGGCCAGTGACTTCTTCCTTGCTTTGTCTTGGGACACTTGCCTTGGGGAAGCCAACCGACATGTAAGGATGGTCAAACAACTTTGCAGAGAGGTCCATGTGGGGATCTCTGCTAACGGGCTGCTCCAAGCCCTCCATCCCATAGCAGGCAAGAAGTTATTTTGGAAGCAAACCCAGGAGCCCCAGACAAGCCTTTCCATGAATGTATTCCTGGCCAACATATTGACTCCAACCTCATCAAAGACTGAACTGGAGCTACAATCTGTAAGATAAAAATGTCTGTTGTTTTGGAGGCAATTTTTAAGGCAACAAAGAATAACTACTATAAGGCTCTTGATATATTCAAATTGCCTTTTCAAGAGGTTATACAAATTTATTCACTCATCAAAAAATAGACAAAAATGGCTGTTTTACTATGCCCTTCTCACCTGAATTTTCATGACTAAAGAAAAAATCTTTGCTAATGCAGAAATGAATTATTATGAGTTCTAGATTCTTTCATTCTTCTTAGTTTAAAATTAGAGTTGAAATAATTTCAATGTCACTTAATAAAACTTTTAATAAAGAAACTATAACACAAGGACTTTAGAAAATGCAAAGCACTGATTTAAGTCATTGCCCTTTATTGAGAAAGAATAAGAAAGGGTAGAAAATATTTATGTATCATTTATCATAATATTTAAGTTCATTTTATGATTATTCCTTATCTTGTCATCATGAGGTTGAGCTTCTGTCCAAAATAGGTTTACTAAGAATGGCAAATGTTTCCTGTAATCTTGAGAGTTTTCCTTTTAATAGGTACAAGGACCGGTGACTTGAAACTTTAACACTATCAAAGTTTCTTATAGGCAGCCACATTTGCTACATTTTTTTTGTGCCAGAGAATAGACCTTTCATTTAAAGTTCTTTCATATATCTAAAGAACATGCTTTTGCTTCTCAACCTCGTGATAATTAAGTATTGATTGACTCTGACCTCACTAATCTGGTTATAGTAATCTCAAGCAGCTTTTATTTATTTTTTTAAATTTTTAAATGTTTATTATTTATTTTTGAGAGAGAGAGACAGAGCACGAGCAGGGGAGGGGCAGAAAAAGAGGGAGACTCAGAATCCGAAGAAGCCAGGCTTGGAGCCGTCAGCACAGAGCCCAACACGGGGCTCAAATGCACTAACCATGAGGTCATGACCTCGGCTGAAGTTGGACGCTTAAGCCACTGAGCCACCCAGATGCCCCTCAAGTAGCTTTCAAAAGTCTAGGAGTAGGGGAAGTATTTGTGTTTCTTTTTTTTTCTTAATTTTTTTTTGATGTTTATTTATTTTTGAGAGAGACAGAGACAGAATGCGCATGGGTTAGGGGCAGAGAGAGAGGGAGACACAGAATCCGAGGCAGGCTCCAGGCTCTGAGCTGTCAGCACAGAGCCCAACGTAGGGCTTGAACTCACGGGCTGTGAGATCATGACCTGAGCCAAAGTCAGTTGCTCAACAGACTGAGCCACCCAGGTGCCCCAGTGTTTCTTTCTTATGTAAGTCACAGGTAAAAATAATCATTGTAATATTATAATAGCATCAGCAGTTAAAAATGAAATCTCGGTTTCTCTCTATATTCTTTTGGTGAACTAACATAGAGAGGAGGTGTTTTTATATTAAAACATCAATGAAATCTTGAATAAAATTTTGTAGATTTTCAAATAGCCTCATATATAAGAATATGCATAGCACAATTAACTACCATAATATTTTTGTGTTTTCAAAAGCTCATCCATTTCTTTTCATTATTATTTTGAATTTGTAGAGCACTTTAAGCCACTTCTGTGAGTGAAATTGGAGAGAGCAGTATTGCTGGTCCATCACAGAAGCCTAAGCTGGCTCTAATACTCTCCTGCTAATAGTACATGCTTAGTTGCTAATTGGGCATGTGGTGACATATACATGGAATAGTAGGAAATATAGAATAGAAGGAAAACATGCAACTGAAATGAAAAACAACTTATGATGCTTTTTAGTCGAATTATTTTCTTAAAGAAATATTTTTAATGCTTATTTATTTTTGAGAGAGACAGAACGTGAGCAGGGGAGGGGCAAAGAAGGAGGGAGACACAGAATCTGAAGCAGGCTCCAGGCTCTGAGCTGTCAACACAGAGCTCAATATGGGACTTGAATCTGTGAACTGTGAGATCATGACCTGAGCCCAAGTGCTTAACCGACTGAGCCACCCGGTGCTTCATTTTCATTTAAAACTCCTGGAGAACAATGAAATAATTTGTATTTCCCGAATTTACTCTTATGTAAAGTAGTAATCAGGGAACTTCTAGAGAGGTCTTTTGTTTGTATTGATGTTTCTGGCTTTTATGTACATAAATGAAATCTTCCAACTTTGACCTTCTACACTATATGATTTCCATTCTGAATGTACAAGTGGAAAGGTAGTACTTGATGAAGTTACATGTAGAGTCCATGAAAACATTACATTAGGTGGCTGCCTTCTTATTATTTTAAAATATATTTAAAATATATTTTATATAAATGTATTTATTGTTAAATATAAGTATTTTTTAAAGTTTATTTTTATTTATTTTGAGAGTGAGATAGAGAACAAGTAGGGGAGGGGCAGAAAGAGGGAGACAGAATCCCAAGAAGGCTCTGCACTGTCAGCACAGAAGCCAATGTGTGGCTTGAACTCACTAACTGTGAGATCATGACCTGAGCCGATATCAAGAGCTGGACGTTTAACCGACTGAGCCACCCAGGCACCCCATAAATATAAATATTTTTATTTAAATACATTTTAAATGTGGCAATGCTGCCTTTTTTTTTTTTAATTTAGTTTTGAGAGAGAGAGACAGAGAGAGAGAGAGCTAGCAGGGGAGGGGCAGAGAGAGAGGGAGACACAGAATCCAAAGCAGGCTCCAGGCTCTGAGCTGTCAGCACAGAGCGTGACACAGGGCTCCAACTCACGAGCTGTGAGATCATGACCTGAGCCAAAGTTGGACGGTTAACCGACTGAGCCACCCAGGTGCCCCAGTGGCAATGCTCCTTTTTAACTGTAGTTCAGGAAGGTGGTATGTCAACAGTTTGTATCTGCTCCCCTGAACCATATAGTTGTTTTTATAATATGGCAAACATAACCATGTAAACAAATAGATGCTAGCTTAAACAAAAACTGGCAATTTGAGCATGTTCTGACATCATAACAAAATCAACATTATTTTACTCCGTTTATTTTTATATGAATCAATGGCTCAGGAAAAATTACAAGAAACTCTCAAACTTATTTTAAGAAAAATAAGATTTTTTTTCTTGCCTGCATGTCCTTTCAAACTTTGATGTTAGAAATAAATTTGCTTGGCTATGCTTATTTCTGATATCATATAAGCATTTATAAAGTAATATGCATTTGGCAGAAACACTAATCCTTTTTAACTAAGAGAGAATAAAACAACCTCAACGCACTCCCCTCCCTGGGTATGGCTTTAACCACTGCACCCCCTAAAGTAATCACTACTGAAAGGTGGTCAAAAGGTACAAAAACCCAGTTATAAGGCAAGTACTAGGGAGGCGATATATAGCATGATGACTGTAGTTAACATTGTTGTAATATATATATATGTGCATATATGTGTGCGTGTGTGGATATAGATATAGATATAGATATATGTTGTTAAGAGAGTAAATCCTAGAGTTCTCATCACAATGAATTTTTTTCCCCATTTTTGTCTTCTCTTTTTATTGCATCTACATGAAATGATGGAGACTAAACTTACTGTGGTAATCATTCTACAATATGTTAATGAAATCATTATACTGTACACCTTAAGCTTACACAGTAATGTTTAGTAACTATATCTCAAAAAAACCGAGAGAAAGAGTCACTGCCACTGTTCATTGGCTGGTGCAGGACTCATTCTGGATCTTTCCTCACCATGTTGGCTTTGAACCATCCTACCTATTGTCTGAACACCTAGACCCTTCCTCTCTGGTGTGTGTTTTGGGCTTGACAGCCATCCCAGTTCTATACACAGCCCTTCCTGACATCTCCATTGCTTATCACTGATACCTGATACTGGACCTGGGCACCTGACATCCCCCACCCCTGCTGGCTGGGCTCGTGGTACTCTAAAACCTCACCCATCCAGCAGAGGGAATTGGACATCTGTAGAGACTGGACCTCCTGTACATGATAATTTAGGAAACAGCAGAAAGTTGCCACGCATGGGGCCCCTGGGTGGCTCAGTTGGTTAAGCGTCTGACTTCAGCTCAGGTCATGATCCCGTGGTTCGTGGGTTTGAGCCCCATGTCAGGCTCTCTACTGTCACCTTGGAGCCTGGAGCCTCCTTTGGGTATTTTGTCCCCCTCCCTCTCTGCCCCTTGCCTGTTGATGCTCTATCTTTCTCTTCCAAAAATAAATATACATTTAAAAAAAGAAAAGAAAGTTGCCAAGCATTGCCACTTCTAATGAGTGTCCTTTCACACAATCATACATTTTAAGATTACATAAAAAGAGACAATGTGTTTGAAAAATCAGCTAAAGGTGGTAGTGCTTTCCTACTTAAAAGATTCTCATCATTTTGGCTGGCTTTGGAAAAAGCAGAACAATACAGATCATCGTGAAAACTATTTGTATTTCTTGTGGCAAGAGTTCACATTAGGTTTAATCCCACTTTTGTCAGAAAACAAAAGCAAACTAGTATAATAGTCTTGTGTGTGTCGGTTAGTTTCTAAATAGCCCCTAACAAATCTAGTGTTGGAGTTATTAAGTAAGCTTATTGGACTTTGTCTCTAATATTGCCACCTATTCCAGTCTACACTACATTTCTGCCAGAGTCATTTAAAAAGTGAAAGTCTGATTGTGATACTCTTCTCCCTAAAAATAAAGCAAATCTGTGGGGCACCTGGGTGGTTCAATCGGTTGAGCATCTGACTCTTGATTTTGGCTCAGGTCACGACCCCAGGGTCATGGGATTGAGCCCCTTGACTGGCTCTGTGCTGAGCAAGAAACCTGCTTAAGACACTCTCACTACCCCTCTGCCTTTGCCCCTCCCCCATGTGTGTGTGTTCTCACACTCTCTCTTTCAAAAAACAAAAAAAGCAAATCTGTAACAACAAAAATGTCCTTCTCTTTTTAAACACTTTTTCACATTTTAATTCATTTTTTGAGAGAGAGAGGGAGACAGAGCGTGAGTGGGGGAGGGGCAGAGAGAGAGGGAGACACAGAATCCAAAGCAGGCTCCAGGCTCTGAGCTGTCAGCTCAGAGCCTGACGTGGGGCTCCAACCCATGAACTGTGAGATCATGACCTGAGCCGATGTCGGCCGCTTAACCAACTGAGCCACCCTAAAAATGTCCTCTTTTTGCCTAAATGTCCATCAACTGATGAATGGATAAAGAAATTGTGGTTTATATACACAATGGAGTACTACGTGGCAATGAGAAAGAATGAAATATGGCCTTTTGTAGCAACGTGGATGGAACTGGAGAGTGTGATGCTAAGTGAAATAAGCCATACAGAGAAAGACAGATACCATATGGTTTCACTCTTATGTGGATCCTGAGAAACTTAACAGAAACCCATGGGGGAAGGGAAGGAAAAAAAAAAGAGGTTAGAGTGGGAGAGAGCCAAAGCATAAGAGACTGTTAAAAACTGAGAACAAACTGAGGGTTGATGGGGGGTGGGAGGGAGGTGAGGGTGGGTGATGGGTATTGAGGAGGGCACCTTTTGGGATGAGCACTGGGTGTTGTATGGAAACCAATTTGACAATAAATTTCATATATTAAAAAAAAATAAAAAATAAAAAAATAAAAAATGTCCTCTTTTTTAAATGTATATTTATATTGTGTGTGTGTGAGAGAGAGAGAGAGAGAGAGAGAGAGAGAGAGAGAGAGAGCATGCACTGGGGAGGGGCAAAGGGAGAGGGAGAGGGAGAGAGAGAATCCCAAGCACGCTCCCCACTGTCAGCACGGATGGATGCTGATGCTGGGCTGGGTCTCCTTAACCATGAAATCATGACCTGAACCAAAATCAAGAGTCAGATGCTTAACTGACTGAACCACCCAGGTGTCTCTAAAATGTCCTTTAAACTCATGGGAACTGTTATAATCAAACCAGTCCAAACTCCCGTGCATGTTCTCTCTCCCTAGATTCTCCATTGGTCTGTGTCTTTATCTCCAATTCTCCCTCACAATTTACCTCAAATGTCTCCCTGTGAAATCTTCCACTTTCCTGTCTTGAGCTGATCCTACAGGATTCCATGACTCTGTGGTGCGTATCGTGCTATTTCTCACACTGATTTATAATTATTCTTCTGTTCCAGCCTTTGACTTCCCTGAGGGTGGACCCCTTCCTTATTTCCTTTGTGACCTCTGAACCTGGGCGCTAAAGAAATGTGTGCGGAGTGAATGAATGACACTGAGGAGCATAGAAAAGCCAGACTCAGCAGTTGATTTTAAATATTAAGGCATGATATGGGCCATCAGACCCTGTGACACAAATTGTTTAGTCTTCTCTTAGAAATATTAACATTAGTCTGTGGGAGTTTGGACCACACACAGCCCTCATATGGGAAAGCAGTTCTGACAGGGTCCCAATAATATTTCTTTGCTCTAGCTGGCTAGAGTCAATGCCTGCCTCTACAAAACCAATACATGATTATTTGGTTTGTCATTTATCAGCCTCTGAATAAATGTTATAGGTAGAGTGATAGAGTTGAAAGAGGGATTTCTTGGAGAGAGGCTGCCTGGCTACCCAGACAAGCTCTCTCTCAAGGACTATCATTCCAACAAGGCTGGCCTTTTGTAGGTCCGGTTCTTTGCCTTGCACAACCTTCATATTTTATTCACCGCAGAAAGGATCATATAACCAAGCCCACAAGATATATATTAATCAGGATCCTGATCTATTACTTCACAGTGAAAAACGTAGCTGGCAAGCAGAGGAGAAATTCATATTAGCGGGGTGGGGTGTTCTTACCACTTTAGGAAAACATGTTGGGAAAGTGAATGCTTAAATCACAAGTTAACAGAGTGGATCCAAATGAACAGGAAGGGGACAGGTGTCACCGAGCTGTCAAACTGATGCCCCACTTCCCTCTTATCCCTAAGCTTCCGAACAGACTGGATACTTGTGTTCAGGGGTCCTGGATGGGAATCCCACTAAAAAGTCCTTTTATTTTGACTGCCGACTTATAAGACCCCAATATAGTCAGCTCCTGCTATCGACAGGATTTCCTCACACAAGGCGGAATAGAGCTGTCAAATTCTCACATTAGAACTGTAATCCAGGAGTACTGGTTTCACAGTGTACATCCTGGACACCTTGACTGGACTTCAGTACTTTCAAATCCCTGCAGCCCTTCATTTTCTTGAATCAATTTCTACATTTAGTTAATCTCATCCATTATGTATTAACTCTTATTAATTCCATTCTTAGAAAGTGGGTATATAAGTTATAGGTTTTGGGGGATCTGGGCTTGGCTTCTCATGTTGATAACACAGTTTGGGGGCACTTGGTCCACTGCCACACTGTAAATAGTAATTGATAATTATTGCTTAAGTAGTGCTTTTCAGAGCACCAGTCCCCATGCATCAGTGTGTCATAAAATCAAATTAGTGGGTTCTGACTGGCAGCTTAAAAAATGAAATAGAATAGAAAATATTAGAACGCATGGCACGGAGTTAGGTAACTATTGTATTGTTTTAGATGTGTTCCATGTACTAGGTCATGATACAAAATGCTTCCGGACTCTGGGTTGGGGCTAAAAAAATTTACAAACCACTCCGTAGAACTCAGAGCTCCATTCTCTGCCTGAGCGAGCAAGATGTTCTTGGTGCATGAAGATGTCAGCAAATTTATTTAAATAAGACCTTTGCCATGAAGAGCCCTATTATTGAAGGGACGGTAAAAACTCGGGGTCAGAAGCTTGCAGAAACATCCACATTGGGGAGGGTGTGACAGGAGCGGTGGTTGAAAATAGATGCAAGTCACATAAAAACAAATGAAAGATGAACAATCACCTGGAAGAAAAGGCAGTAGAACTTTTGGACGCTGGTCAGCGCCTCTCTGTTGCTTAGCGTCTCTTCTGTCCTGGCATGTGGGGTTCCTGACTGTCAGAGAAGAGCTGTGCGGGATTTACCGACTTTCATGTTAGACAGGGTCATTGTGATGCCTGCTCAGACTGACCTAGTAAGAACAGATGAAGAGATTTTCAATTGAAATTCTCATTTTCTTAGGATACTGCTTTCATAACTATAAAAATGAGACATATATTTGGATACGTCCGCATTTGGCAAACTCTTGCAGGCACAAATGTATTTTGATGTCTTCTCTCCTGAGTCCAGTTTATTTCCTACAGCTAGTGTGTGTGTGGACAGGTGGTGCTGAGTATTTGAAAATATCAGACTGCAGTATTCATCTATCCATCCATCCACTTCCATTTATCCATTTGTTCCTTTATACGTGTGTCTGTCTGTTCGTCCATCCTGCCCTTATTGAACACCGACGTATTCTGTGCAAGCACTTTGCCCTCTTGTGTATTTGTGGAGTCGGGAAATCTTAGGTTGCAAGGGAATTTGAAAGTTATTTGACATAGTTCTTATCAGATGAATGCATCTTCTCTGTAGATCTGCTGGCAAGTGACAATTCAGCCTTCCTCCAGCAGTGGAATATATCTCTCCGACTGAGAACAGTTTCTTGTATTAAACTGAAACCTACTTTTCAGTAGCTCCCCTCAGAAACCTCTTGTCAGAGCCCCACCCAGCTAAGGATACTGAAGAGCTGCTCTCTGTCTACTTGCCCATCCCAGTTCCTAAATTAACTCCTCAGTTGGCTGGTTTCTAAATTAAT
This sequence comes from Panthera leo, assembly GCF_018350215.1. NCBI lineage: Eukaryota > Metazoa > Chordata > Mammalia > Carnivora > Felidae > Panthera > Panthera leo. The sequence goes on along the minus strand of NC_056687.1, from coordinate 139,087,036 downwards.
CTTAATCTAGCCCAATGGCACATTAGGATTTGCACTCCTATCAGAGAATGGGATCAAGGGCCATGTCTGATGTCTGATAGGTCTGGGGGCGGGTGATGGCATTCTAAGCTACACCATTTAAGCTCCCACTCTGGTACCCGGCCCTTGTGCCTTTGTTTCCATCTGGTTTGGGGTGGTCACTCTGACGACGTCCCACTCTGAATTTTAACTGGGATCTTAACAACTTTCCAGTCTTTTCCTGTCTGTCTACCCCCAACCATTGAATGACTGGGATCCATCTGAAACTATGACGCCCATCTCTGCCACTTCAGACGGAACTCTTAGGAACTGATGCCATTTGAAATTGAGCCTGGGCTAGCTATGCATTTTGGAGCATTCTAATCTAGATTCTTTGTTTATTTCCTTAAGGCCAGTACTAATGCCACATAAGTCCCACAACTCTGGCACTCCCTTTCTCTGGATTTCTCTGCTTAGTCTTATCTTTGGAGTTCTAGCCTGCAATCAGTTATGCATATCAGTTCTAATTCTAGCCCATGCGGCCAAGCATATGATAGCTCTTCATATGTTTGAAGATGCAAGTTTTCTTTTGCTGTATAACAAACCGGAGCTTAAGCTCACGAACCGTGAGATCACTACCTGAGACGAAGTCCGACACTTAACAGACTAAGCCACCCAGGCGCCCCTAGAGATGTACTTCTAAGTGGCTTACTTACATGGGCTGGCAGACAGCTTGACTGGGGCTGTTGGCTGGCTGCCTTGATTATGCTACATGAAGCTGCTTGATATTTTTTACTACATGGTGACTTGATTCTCAGAGATAGGTAATGGAAGGTGTCAGTCTTATTTAAGACTGGGCCTGGAACTGGCACGATATCACTTTCCCTTCATTCTCTTGGTCAAAATGGCCACAGAATAGGCCAGATTCAAATACCGGGAAATATAACTCCACTTCTTGATGGAGAGAATTGACAAAGGTTTTGCAGCCATCTATTATTTATGACATTACCATTGGCATATTTTCCCCTATTTTCCTTGCTCCACCCCTGCTCCTAACTTTCAGTCTTGTCTTCTCTTCTCTAGGCTAAAAAGCCCTTGTTGTTTTCTCACTAATGCAATATTTTAGTGTAAGCCTATTGTGGAGAACAGAACAAGAATTTCACCTCCTTTCTATTAAAGTTTGTATCTTTCTTGATGTAACCGACGGTTGTATTAACTTCCTTAAGGGTTACATTTCATAGTTAACTGACACTGAACTTATTACTGATTATGCCCCTAAGGCTTCTTGTTCTAATGTCCTGTTGGTATGGCATGAAACTTCTGTCTTATACTTGGAAAGCTAGATTTTGGATTCAATTCAGTTATTTAATAGCTGTCCTTGTGAAGTTTCACCTTGTTAGATCTAAACTACTGCCCTTGCCTATGAAGATAATTTAGATTCTTGTCTTTTAACATAGCAATGTTCAGTCAACATGAAGTTGATGGCTGTGCCCTTAGGTGTTCAGGCAAATAATTGAGAAAAATGTTAAACAGCCTGGATATAGAACCATGTGGTCTGACACTTGTAGGATGACACAGGAATCATCACTCAATTCTTCAATTGTCCTTGCACTTATCATGTAAAATTTTACTTCATGTCACGGTGTATCATGAAAAATCTCTTCAACTTTTCTGCGGAGGTTCAGATGCTTTGCATCTACTATATTTCCCAGATGTTGCAACCCAGGAGCCCTGATGAAGAAGGAAAAACTGCTAGACAAATATGACGTTTTCTTAATGAAAATGTACTGTGTTCCAATAAGCCCCACTCCTCTTTCAGGGTCTCATTGACTTAAAGCTTTTTATTTTTTGCTTATTTTTTCAAAAATTAGTTTGATGGAGGGGTCCCTGGGTGGCTCCATTGGTCGGGCGTCTACCTTCAGCTCAGGTCATGATCCCATGGTCCGTGGTTCAAGCCCCACATCAGGTTCTGTGCTGACAGCTCAGAGCCTGGAGTCTGCTTCCGATTCTGTGTCTCCTCCCTCTGCCCCTCCTCTGCTTGCACGCGCTCTCTCTTTCTCAAAAATAAATAAACATTAAAACAAATTAAAAAATAGTTAGATGGAGGTGTATTTACATAAATCTGAAATGTACAATTTGATGAATTTTGACAGAAGTATGTATAGTCCCTTCTAACCACCACTGTAACTAACTGAGACTCAGAACATTTCCACCAGCTTCCAAGGTTTCCTCCTGCCTCTTTGCAGTCACCCCTTCCCCTGTCCCCCATCCTCAGGCAACCACCGATTTTTCTGTCATGATAGGTTACTTACACTTTCTAGAATTTCATAGAGAGTATACAGTATGCACTTGTTTTTTTTGTGTGTGTTTGGCTTCTTTTAGTTAATACTAAGACTTTGGGATTCTCCACACCGTCGCTCTCTCAGTGGTATGTTCCTGTTTAGTGCTGTGTGATACTCTGTTGTAGGGATAGAACACATTTTGTTTATCCACTTCCCTGTTGGTGGACATTTGTTTCTAGTTTTTGGCTATTATGAGTGAAGCTGCTTTGAATATTCATGTAGGAGTCTTCATGTAGACATGTGTTTTCATTTCTCTTTGGTACCTGGACTGCTTCTCCTTTTTTTGTTTTTGTTTTTGTTTTCCTTTTCACCAGACTGTTCCTGCCTAGAGTTAACATCACCATTCGGCAGTTTTTGAAAGCTAACGTATGCCCTATTTTGGAAATCATAGCAAAAGTTACCTTCCCCCAACCTTCCGGTATAACTTGAGAGTCCTCAAAACTCTCCATTTACAAGTTCTTCCAATTCTTTAAACACAGTTAATTTGTTTAGAGAATTTATTGTCTTATAGCAAGCAGGTTTGGGGGCAAGTATTGAATGTTCAAAATGTGTGCCAGAGTAAGCACTATATCATCTAATTTTCTGTTCACAACAATTATATAAGAAAGGTACTGTTTTTTTTTTTTTTGTTTTTTGTCTTGTTTTGTTTTGTTTTTGTTTTTTGAGAGAGACAGAGAAAGAGAGAGCACACACACAAGCAGGGGAGAGGGGCAGAAGGAGAGGGAGAGAGAGAATCCTTATCCAGTGTGGAGCCTGACACAGGGCTTGATCTCACAACCATGAGATCATGACCTGAACCGAAATCAGGAGTCAGATGCTTAACCAACTGAGCCACCCAGGTGCCCCAAGAAAGTACCGTTTTAATTTTATTTTTTTTTAACAGGTGAATAAACAGGAGCATAGAGAAATGAAGCAACCTGCCTAAGTTCTGATCGCTAGGGAGCTAAGTTTGTAAGCTGTGTGTTTGTCTCTGGAGCTGGAGTCCAAACCACTTCACAATATAAAAGAGACAACGAAGATTATGATATGAAAACTGCGCGTGCAACGTGATGAGTGTTTATAGGAAAGAAAGGTTACTCTGGGTGAGGAAAATGAAGAATGTCCTTAAAGAGGAAGTGATAGCTAAAGTGGGTCTTGAAAACCGGATGAATATGGATGGTAAGGTAGGGACAAAAGGATATAAAATTCAGATGGACAGGTGGCCTAAGCAAAGGCCCAGTGGCAGGAATGGGAGCATCATCCAGCTGCCTCACTGCAGATCTGTGCACTGATGGGAGACCAGGGAAAAAGGGGTCATGAGATTAGGTATAATGGCAGGCAGACTGTGGTCAGACCACCAGTTTTTGAATGACGGTCTAGGGAGATGACCTTGACTTAATTGTGATGTATGGTGGGAGACACTCTTGCAGGCTGTGCTGAAAGATTAATATGATGGCTTTAAATGAATCAAAGGAGGATGACAGCAAAATTAGGAAAGCCAGTTAGGAATCTGTTGCACTTAAAAAACAAAGCCAAACAAAAACAAGGCCCTGAATCAGAGTGGTGGCAGGGGCAAATCCTGTATTGGAAGAGTCGACTGAATTCTGCTTAGTGTTAGAAATTCAAATGATGTTTGTATCATTTACTCTTTTGGGTATAATAGATATATTTGGGTATAAAGTTTTAAGTACTTAATTGCATTTATGCCCGTTGATATCTTTCTGATTTTTCAAATTTATAAACACAGATCTCTCAAGTTATGCCATTTGCATGCAGAAGGAATTAAGATGTCAATAAATTGAAATTATCTATTTCGTTAACTATGCTGTTTTTTTACCCTTAATTGGGTAATACTAGATTAGTAACTGTTTCGGGTGACATCTCTTTTTGATTATATCTAAAAGACCTCATCACATTTTACAGTGACATAAATATTTAATAAAGGTGTCTGACTTAATAAAGTTTAAGTATACAATTAAAGAGCTTGCAGAATACCCACATATATTTTATTTATTGAGGCATATTTCATATGCATGTTAACGTACGATCTAAAATGTACAGTTTGATGAATTTGACAAATGTCTATGTACACAATACCTCACCCCATCGAGATAGGGTCTCCTCGTTACTCACAAAGTGCCTTGGGCTTCTCCCAGACAGTCCTGCACCATTCCAGACCCCAGGACCACTCTGCCCTTCTATCAACCATACGTTGGTTTGACTGTGCTAGAATTGCGTGCAAAGGGAGTCATGCATCACATACTGTTTTATGTTTAGCTACTATCACTTAACACAGTGTTTTAGAGATCCGTCCATGATTGTTGCATAGATCTGTGGTGCTTTCATTTTGATTGTCGAGTAGCGTTCCCGCATATGAGTATACACCATTTCTTTAGCCATCTGTCTGTTGGTTTGGGTTCTTTTCAGTTTGGGAGCATTATGAATATTTTTGTGCAGGTCTTTCTGTGGACATGTGGTTGCATTTCTTGGACAAATACCACGTCTGTATCATATGGGAGGTGTATGTATAACCTTTAAAAATGTTAAAATGTTTTCCAAAGTATTTATATTTTTTAAATATATCTTAGGATTGTGTGGTTCTGGACTTCTTTTTTGTATAAAGCAGACCACAAGACTTGATTAAGAATGCAATATTCACATTAGGCTTACAATGACATTTCCTGTGACAATGAGGACTTTGTGATTATAGATGGCTAGCTTAGCCACCAACACCATTTTCCCCATAATTATGCTATAAATTAGGGGTGACCCTTGAGCCTCTTCTAGTAAGAACTTCAGTATCTGGAAGGTGAACATGAAATTCTCCAAGGTGTTTTTAAGTGGTACCTAAAGGAAAAACATGCTGTAATGTCACATAAGTTAATAATTTTAAGGAGCCTATAGGCCCGGCAGTGAAATTAAATGCTTAACAATAATTCAAAAATGGCTTACAGAAACTTAAAAATGTGAATCATTTAGTGGGGCTGAAATTATGCTCCTGACATATATGTGTGACACACGAGAGCACTTACCTGGGAATTTATTACCAGCTTCTGAGCAAACAAAGCCTGACCTACATTTGACTAAAGTCAGCTGTCTTTGGTTAATCCTATGGGCTTCTTTTTATTAATGTCACAATTGCTAATGTGGTATAACATTGTCATTACTGAATAGCACCGCGGGATGAGTTGCAGCTGTTATCTCTCTTTCTGAACCTACTGAGTCATTAAATCTGAGTTTGGGGGAATACAAGTTGTAAAGATTATTCAAATTCTGATTGAGAAATAGGACTATTGGGAAATTGTAGGTACATAAAGTAAAACTTTGAATCAATCAAGGGTTTTTTGTTTTGGTTTTTTTTTTGGTAAAGCTTAAATGTTCAAAATTGTTCCTTAGGTTTAATTTGAAATCGAACGTCAAAGAAATAGAGGGTAAACATAAGAAAATAAAAGAATAATAATATTTATATGCAAAATCCTTCTTGCTGATGGGAAAGTGATGTGTTGTGATTGAGAAAATATTAGGAAGATGATTTCCTTGAAAACACTGTAGCATTTTGTCTCAAGAATCCTAATGTTAATTTAAGAAGAATATGCCTTTGTTCTAACAAGACAGAGAATAATCGATTTCTCTTTAATCGCTAAGGGGAATTTTGTTGTATTGCTTTTGGCAGTCCCGCAAAAATTTCTTCTTTTAGAATTCTTACTTTGCCTTTGGTCATGATTAGTACTTAGTGAAGGGTATAATCCTGCAGTTCCTAACTGAGCCAAAGTACCTTAGGGTACCTCAGAAAATTTTCAGTTTTTGAGGGGAGTATAGCAATATTCGGTATTTCTTGGATACCACATAAACTACTAGCTCAGGATAGTTTTCAGTTTCTTCAATAAGATTGTACTACATTCTTCTCAGTGGTGTCATATATTTGTGAAGCTGTGTTTTTGACAGTTGCTATACTAAGTAACTATTACAACATGAAAAGCAGAGTGGAATGCGGGATGTGGGCAGTGTCCAATCTGATTCTAAAATTTGAGAAGTTATGCAGTGCCCTATGGACACACACATCCCAATTAGTAAGTACTTGTGGTTATTTGAGGATGAAATAAAAACATATTTTCCTTCAGTTTAAGCGTATCATTGTTTTCAAATAGCTAGTAAGTTATTTGGACCTAAAATAAGCAACAAACAGAAAAAACAAAAACTCTTACCAAGTAGGGACCTGACTACTTAGTAAATAGAACAGTTGGTTATTTCATTGAGGCTGGGGACACTGAGAAAATCATGGGTCACCAAGGATCCCTCAAAAGTGAGACATTTTGGGAACACCTGGAATAATCTGATGATCACTTAAATACTTTCTGATCTGTTACGTTTATTCAAGTCCTGTTTATGTTTATTCTGGTATGTTTTTGATGTTATTTGAAAATGTTGGAAGCAACGGGAGTTCAGAGATTGGCATTTCTGAAGCTCATTTTTCCCGGATGATATTTCGGAAGCCAGACGTCTGCAGTGACTTCATTGACTCCAAGCAAAAATTTTAAGTTGAAAAAGCTCGTCATTTGCATCACAGCCACAGGCATAGAGGTCCTGGATACCTGGACCGCCTGTTTCCACGGCACTGCTAAGAGCGTAGTCTGTGGACCAGCAGTCATTAGCAATGCAGAATCTCAGGCCCCACCCCAGGCCTGCTGAACCTGAACATGCATTATAAGAAAAGAACTCTAGGTGATCACATGCATATTAAAGTTTGAGAAGCATGGCTCTATCATTCTATCCAATCCCACCTCAGCCTTCCTGCACAGAATCCCTCATTCCCTTTGAATGTGTCTTTAAGACCTAGTTTCTCTGTGCCCTTTACTATCCACTAGGCAAACTTCCTAATGAATTAATGCTTGATAATAGTTGAAATGTGCTATCATTTAGATAAGACTTTGAAAAAACTGTCACACTGGATTGTTATTTTTGTCTTGTAGATGCCTTCACCGTTACTTTCTTATCTTCTAGCTATAGTTTTGAGGGTCAGGCTCACTACACACCCCAAAATGTGGTGTGTTCCCTGGTGTGGAACAGAAGGCATGGGTGTCGGGCATGTGAGATGGAAGAATGCGATGTTAAAAGTGAGAAAAGTCTTTTGCATGCTACCCAGAGAGGGGTTGTTCCGGGTTCCCATGTCACTTAAAGGGAAACTTTCACCTTGTGCAGAGCCCTTGATGTCCTGCAAGTGAAGATGTCCTCACATTCCTTGCAGCAGGAGCCCACTAAGGTGGCACCCACCTTGACTTCCAAATGGGACAGTACACAGCGATGGCATCTGAGTCACACATCCGAACAGAACCCGAGAGTCGCTTCTGCTGGCAGCTCCTGCCCTTGAAAACCCGGCTGATGTCAGTGTCATTTCCTCCAAGAATACTGGCCAGGGAGCTGTGCTACAGTTGGCTGCTGCCACCAGAGCCACGTCTATGGCTGGCCGCTTCATTCCTGGAACCTTCACCAACCTGGTCCCGGCAGTCTTCCCAGAGCCACGACTTCCGGTGGATGCGAATCCCATGGCTGACCACCAGCCGCTCACAGAGGCATCTCGCATTGTCCTGCCTACCTCTGTGCCTTAACCTGTGTAACACAGATGCTCCTCTGCACTGTGTGGACGTTTCCTTCCCACCCGGCAGTAAGGGAGCTCGCTCAGCAGGTCGCAGGCGGCGGGAGCGGGCGCCCTAAAGTTCTGCGCATGTGCGGCACCCGCCCCGACCACGCACCAGAGGGCACACGTGATCTCCCCTTCTGCAGAGATCCCGAAGAGTTCGGAAAGGAAGAGCAGGCTGCTGCTGACAAGACCGTGACACAGGAGGCATTTCAGGGTGAATGGGCTGCTCCAGCTTCCCAACACGTGGATCCTCAACCCGGGGCCAAAGGCGGGTCCAAGGGCGCAGGTGCCCTGCGGGCCTCTTCAGCGGGCTCCTCCCGAGGACTGGTCTGCAGCTCCCGCCGCTCACGTCCCTGCCTGGGTAAGAACAGCCACTGAGTGGTCTTAAGCTCTTCTTTCACAGACTTCAACAGAAAACGGACAACAAGCAGTTCTCCCAACCCCCGCAAAAAAGTGGGAAAGGGCCACTTTACGGCAGCAGAAACGAAGGCTTTGTAAGCAGTGATTGCTCTGTATTCCAGTAACAGCAGGGCTGAGAATGGAACCTGGGTCCTCTGATTCCAGTTCTGCTTTCCGGTGAAAGTGATGACAGCAAACATTGACCGAATTCTTTTTTTTTTTTTTTTTAAGTTTATTTATTTATTTTGAGACAGCATGTGAGAGACAGTGGGGTAGGGGAGAGAGAGAGAGAGAGAGAGAGAGAGAGAGAGAGAGAGAGAATCCCAAGAAGGCTCTGCACCACGAGTGCAGAGCCCCATGCGTGTCTCCGACCCACGAACCAGGAGATCATGACCTGGGCTGAAATCAGATGCTTAACCTACCGAGCCACCCTGATGCCCCTGATTGAGATTGAATTATTCAAAAAAAAAATTTTTTTTTTTTTAACATTTCTTCATTTTTGAGAGACAGAGGGAGACAGAGTGTGAGTGGGGGAGGGGCAGAGAGAGAGGGACACTCAGAATCCGAAGCAGGCGGCAGGCTCCCAGCTGTCAGCACAGCCCCACACAGGGCTCGAACTCACTGACAGTGAGATCATGACCTGAGCTGATGTATGATGCTTAACTGACTGATCCACCCAGGTGCCCTTGAGGTTGAATTCTTATTATGCGCCAGGCACTCAAATATGACCAACGCATGTGTTGTCATTGTTCTAGGTAGGCACAATACTTTTTATTTATGCCACATATAATGGAGATGCCATTACTCTCCTCATTTTGCAACTGAGGAAACAGAGCAAAAGGACATTATAACCGAGGGTAAACGTCTTTTATTTGTTGAATATCCCATCCCACTTACGAATTTCTTGTCTCTCAGCTTTAGATTCGTCCTTCAGTATTTGCTGTATGATAGTGGATTGGACTTTTTTGGGCATTTCTTCTTTTCAGTGGGATGAGGTTGAACTTTGTCAGTAGAGGGAGCTGGAGGGACATTGCAGGAGGAAGGGGCACTCTTCCTTGTACTGGCTGCTGGGTTTGCTTTCCCCTGCTCCTGCCGCCTTCAGGGGTGTGTGTGGTGCAGGGGAGGGCTGGTATTGTTTTGCCCCAGCTGTGCACGTACCTGAGTGGGCGGTCCCTTAGTTAGCAGCCTGGGCCCAGTGACCACCTTGTTCTGGCCCTTCTGATGTGAGCATTGCGTGTTCCAGCCCTGGTGCCCCCAGTGGCCTGCCAGCTCCTTCTGTGTGCCCTCCCACTAACCCCTGCTGGCTTGTGCCCCAGAGGTTTGCTTCCTGTGGCTCTCCGGGTGCAGGCGCTGTGTGCTCCAGGCCTGGCACCCGCCGTGGTGCCCGGACTCGCTCTGCATGCCACATCAGCCACAGCTCTGCCGTACCTAGGGGGCGGGGCTTGCTGTGGCTTGCCTAGTAACTCAGGCAACCTCGTGAACTTCTTTACCATCCCCTGGGCTGCAACCACATCTTTGAGGAGATCTGAACCTCAGCCTTGGGGAGGGAGCCAGATTGGTTGTTTTTCAAAGTTTCTCCTTCCCTGGATTCACCCGTGATCCAAGGTATCCTTTAGAGTTCTTTGTATATCTTTATAGTTATTCTCCTCAGTTTAAAAACTATATTAAACTTCTGTTTGATTATTGTGTGGTTTCTGTTTCCTGATATCTGATTTGATACAATCTGGTATAGATTGTACACTCTGATATAATCTCTTCCCCTCTCCTACCCAGAATAATCTCTTCAACTGTCTACTTTGTTTTATTTATGTTTATTTTATTTACTTATGTACGATGACAAAGGTGTTTTTCTATGACACTGATAAGTCAGTTCTGTCTCTTGGATTCAGGGAGTGGACAAGGTGGTCTCTAGAAATTGATTGATTCCTTAACACATTCATTCATAAAAAATTTTACTAAATGCAGGGGCGCCTGGTGGCTCAGTTGGTTGAGTGTCCGTCTTCAGCTCAGGTCATGATCTCACGGTTCGTGAGTTCAAGCTCCACGTTGGGCTCTCTGCTGAGTCGGGCTCTGTGCTGACAGCTCGGAGCTCGGAGCCTGGAGCCTGCTTCAGATCCTGTGTCTCCCTCTCTCTCTGCCCCTCCCCCACTAGTGTGTGCGCTTGCTCTCTCTGTCAGTTGCTTTCAAAAATGAAACATTAAAAAATTAAAAACAAATAAACAAAAACTTTTACTGAATGCATATTTTATGCAAAGCGTATGGGTTTGCAAGGTGGATTAAGGCACTGTCTTTGCATAGATGAACTCACAGTCCTGTAGAGGAGGCACACATTTAAACAGGGTAAATTAGAACACACTGTGATAACTATTATAGTTGAAATGTGAGCATCACTTTCTGGGAACACAATGACAGAAGGACTCATTCTGTCTGAGGTAGTTGGTGCAGCCCCATCAGAACTGGATCTGTAGGAGTTTTCCCAGTTCCAAAGGATATGAAAGTCTGTTTATATGGATCACTGTATGGTTATATATGGGCTTATGTAGATAATTAGAGACTAAGTTTCTAGACTTTCTTTATTGGAGAGAGAGAATGTTAATATGCTAGTAAAGGTAACACAGAAAGAGGGATGGTAAAATATTGCTGTGCTGGACCAGACATAGTCCTGGCTTTGTCATCAACTCACTGGGGGGCCCCTGGACACAGAGTAAACTCTGTGAAACTATGCTTGTCCAACTGTAACTGGAAACACTTAGATTATAGTCCTGAGCGTCTCTTCTAACTCTAAATGGTATATAATTTAAAAGAACGTATTCAAATAGCAGATGCTAGATTTATGAAACCAAAACAGAATTTTTATCATAAGCATTCTGCATTGGCTCTTTTTAAAAAAAGAAGTAAGGTAACATTTGATTAAATAATAGAAGGCATCTTGGAGGAGAACTCACAAATAGTCGTTTCAGTCTGGATGAGGTAGTGTGTCTATTGTTAAATTATTTGTCTCCAAGAGATGTTTATAATCATGAAGTGCTGGCTCCATAATGGATATTTTATATTTTCTGAGAAAATATAATAAAGTCAACCTTGCTGACAGCCTTCATGTTTTGACACATCTTTAATTAAACTGGTGGCTAAAGATAGATGTTTCTAGGGCTCAAATGGTAAAAGGGCAAATCATCAGATCTCCTCTTGCGGAAATTTTTCAGAGGCTTGGGAGAGAAGCTGAGAAATGGATTCCTCAATGAATATCATGGTTGAGGAAGAAAATGTCTAGAGTGTTTGTATATTAATTTATCAGTATGGTGTTGTTAAAAGTCTCAGAGAATATTAGTGTTTGAAATTATTTTAAGATACTTAACACTGGAGGTGGCAAATGGGATTTTTAACAGACTCTACTTATTCTGTCTATAATAGCATAGTATTATGATTGAGGAAATGGGCTTGGGAGTAAGTTTGCCTTGGCTGAATCTCTAGTTCCAGAATTTAGCAGCTGTGATAATTTTGAAAGGTCACTTAAACTCTCTTAGCGTTAAGTTTACAGGTCTGCAAAATAAGGACTGCAATAATGGTACTTACATTATGGGATTAAAAGAGGTGATACATGACATGAATTGCAATGGTGTCTGGCAAAGAGAAAGCACTCAATAAAAGTTAAGATTTATTATGATCACTAGAGCAGATACCTCAGGAAAACAATATGGAGGACAGATGCCAAGAAGGATGGGTACAAGTCTTGGATTAGGAGCTTACTAATTATAATTATTAATTACTAATTGAATCCTTGGATTAGTCCATTATGTCCTTCAATTTCTGAGTTTTTTTTATTGTAAAGTTGCACTTTTTATTTCTGCTTCCTTCCCTTATATAATTGCTGTAAGAACAAAGTGAAAATGTGTACGCGAAAGTACTCTCTGTATGTCATGGGCCAATGGAAGTGATTACTGTGAGACAAGATCATCTTTCCCCCTGAGGTTCTTTGTTCTTTCCTCCATCATCCTAGTGTATAGGAGTCTTGAGTAAGGCCTAGTCAGAAGACGGATACTTGTTTAGCATAATGATGCACGTTTTCTTTTTTTTCTCTTCCATCAAAATTAAAGATTTATTTGCGAAAGACCTTGTTTTTTTTTTTTTTTTAAGTTTATTTGTTTATTTTGAGAGGGCGAGGGAAGGGCAGAGAGGGAGAGAGAGAATCCCAAGCAGACTCTGTGCTGTCAGCACAGAGCCTGGTATGGGACTCGAACTCAGAAACCACGAGATCATGACGTGAGCTGAAGTTGGACACTTAACCACTGAGCCAACCAGGCGCCCCAATTCTGTCAGAGACCTTGTTAAGAGGATGGAAAGAAAAGCTACAAATTGAGAGAACATATTTACATACCACATATCTGACAAAAAGACTTTTTTTCCAGAATAAAGAAACTCTGACAGGTAACAATAAAGGAATTAATAATAATCTAACTTGAAGTGGGCAAAATACATCAATAGACATTTCACTGAAGAGGATTTGCATATGACAAATATGTATTTTAAAAGATGTTCGATACCATTAGCCTTTGGAAGATGGAAATTAAGAGCAGGTTGAGATATCACCACATACCTATTAGAATCAGAACTAGAAATCGTATCAATGCTGGCAAGGAGGCAGAGAATCTGGTCTGTCATACGTTGTCAGTGGGATATACACAGTAGTGCAGCCACTCTCGACAACAGCCTGGAAGTTCTTATAAAACATGTGCACTTACCATACAACCCAGCAATTACACTTCTAGGCATTTATTCCAGAGAAATGAAGACTTATATTCACATAAAGCCTGTACACAAATTATCAAAGAACCTTCATTGGTAATAAACAAAACCTGGAAACGACCCAAATGTTCTTATTGGGTGAATGGTTAAATAAACTATGGAATAATCATACCAAGAAATACTATCCAGCAGCAAAAAGAAGCAGATTATTGATACACACAACGATTATGGGTGGATATAACGAGAATCATCCTGAGTGAAAAAAAATATCAATATCAAAAGGTTAAATGTGACATTTTTAAATGATGAAATTGTTAAAATATTTTTAACGTTTATTTATTTTTGAGAGACAGAGAGAGACAGAGCATGAGCAAGGGAGGGGCAGAGAGAGCAAGACACAGAATGTAAAGCAGGCTCCAGGCTCTGAGCTGTCAGCACAGAGCCTGATGTGGGTTTTGAACCCATGAACTGTGAGATTATGACCTGAGCCGAAGTCGGGCGCCTAACCGACTAAGCCACCCAGGTGCCCCAAAATGATAAAATTGTTTAGATGGAGAATAGAATCGTGGTTGCCCAAAGTTGAAAATGGGGTTGGAGGGTTGTATGGCTATAACTCTATAGATTTAGAGCTGGCAGGTGAGTGTCTTACCTTTAACTGCACTCTGCTGCCTCATGTAATGGTGCATCTTTCCCATGGCATATTCTGTTGATTCTGTCCAAAACATATTGAACTCCATCCATGTCTTTGTCTCATTTGCTGCCACCTTAGTGCAAGATACCATTTCCTCTGTCTTTGAGGAAGTTGCCACTTCATTGGTATTCTGCTTCTACTCCTGACTTCTTGTAAGTCATTTTCCATTTGATTTCTAGGGTAATGTCGCTCTCCTGCATAACGCCCTCTAATAGCTTCCCCTTAGACATAGAATAAAACCTTAACTTTATACCACAAAGTCATATATGATCTAATTCCTGCTTACTTCTCTGATATAATCTGCTGCTGCTTTCATGTTGCCCACTGTATGCTGGCCTCATGAGCCTGCCTTCTATTTTTTGAGGAAGGCAAGTTCATTCTTGACTTAAGAGCATTAATATAGTTGTTTTGCCACCCTAGAGTATGCTTCCTCCTGCTGGCTTCCCTCTGATTCTCTTGCTATGACTATTTCTTATCATTTTGTGGTCTCCCAGAGATGCTTTTTCTGGGTTTTTCATTGCACATTCCTATTTTAATTTTCTCCATAGCTTTTATCACCATCTGATGTTCTCTTTGAAGGTTAGCTTCAGGAGAACAGCATCCTTATCTGTCTTATATGATGCTTCACTCCTAGGACCTAACAAGTATATGGCATGAAATATGTGCTAAAAATATCCGTCAATAGGACATATAAGTTAAACTTTGAAAGGGGTTAACACTAACAATAAAATATTGCTTCTCTTTCTCCTCCTCCTTTTTTCACTTAAAAGACTCTAAAGGACTTAGAATCTCCTCCAGGATAGGATCTCAAAGGCCTAAATATATCTCCTTCATATACTTACCTCATGGAGTCTGGAGAAGAAGCCATCTAGAAGCCATCTCTTGATGATGGAGTTGACATCTTGGGAGAATAACAAATAGAGAAAAAAGCCTGAGGGTACCACCAGCAGTGAAATGGATCTTTAGCAGTAGAATATCTCCAACTCAGCTATTGTATATTCATACAATGGAATATAAGAAAGAGAGAAATGCTGCTACATGCAACAACACAGAGGACTTTTATGGTCATGATGATGAATGAAAGAAGTATTTATATGAAGTAAAAGAGTAGGCAAAATAAATCTGTGGTGACTAGCAGAAAGGTAATAGTGGTTACCTTTCGGGGAAGGTATTCACCAGGAGGGGGCATGAGGGAAACTTTTAGAATTTTGGAAATACTCTATATGCATATGTAAAAATTTATTCCCTTTCTTATTTAATACAACAGAATAAAAGGATTTGAAAAATCCATTAGTGTAGTCATAAGAAAAAGACTGAGGAGGGAGTCATGGGGGAAAAGAAGAGAGAAGGAGACCAGAGACTGCAGATTCATTTAAGGTAGACCTAGCTTGGACCTGTGAACCTTGAGCTCTGTGGGTAGGTAAGATAAACCAGCGTGAAATTTCCCATTAAGACTTCACCTACATATTTTCCAAGACTTAATCACTCTAATTATGGGATCATAACTCCAGTGCCCAAAGCATACTCAGGAGGTCCAACATTGCTTAAGAATCAAGATTTTAGTAGCAAAAGCGAGTATAGGAAATGCTGAGTTCTGGAATTTTTTAAAAACAGCATAAACAGTGACACATTGCATGCAAAATTCAGCTGAATGATAATGAAAAAGTAACAAGGCTGACTGCCCTCTGAATTAAAACAACAACAAGACAGTATAAGTTTCTCATGCACAGTAATCACAGAGGATTCGATGGCACAAATTAGTCAAGGGAAAAGCCGTCACCACTTAACCTCCCTTCATGTACGAATCCATATTTCCCTCTAGGTTAAAATGAAATCTCCTTCTTTAGTATCATGTTCCCCTGAACTCTGTGGAGGGAAGGTCATGGGAATAGGGTCAGCTGGCAGGAGACATGGCATTCTGAGGCTTGTATAGCCATTTAATTAAATGAAATAACAGTCGATGCCAATAGACTGCTGCTTGGATGATTTGCATTCCCCATAAATTATGGGGCAGATATTTATCCTTTGTGGAGAAGGGTTACTTTCCTCCCTTTTGGCTCAAGTTCCCTCTGATTTTTCAGAATGATCAAGTGCTTGGAAATAAATTTTGTGTGGTTTTGTTTTATTATTAAAGATGTGAGGGCAGGGGGTGAGTGTGTGTAGCTGAAAAGCCAATTCCTAACATAAAGTCCTTTCCTCACTTGTGCACATGAAACTTGCATTTCCATGAGCATCCGTGGCTGGCATTTTGAAGAGCATCATGCTTGCAATTCTTTATAGAAGACTCAAGGTTGGCTTAAAGAGTTGGCTTGAAAAGCACAGCTTGTTTCCGTATTTCAACAGAACAGAATAGCTCATCTAGTTTGCAATCTGCAGCCATCCTGAATTGGGTAGCATTGCAGTAAGTGGTATATTAGTTCCTGTCTTTTAGAGTCCCTGTGGGTTTCCTCTTTAGTTGTCCTGCTTTATTTGACCATTTATAAGCATATATGTGGCATGTTCTTCCCACCCTGTTGAGATTTCTCTAGCCTGTGCTTAAAGGTGGAACTACACTATTAAGAATAAACTGGTTTCTCTGGCTTGTGCTTTTCCTATTCACACAGGGACTTAGGTTCCTGTGGGGTACCCCTCAAGTATTTCTAGGTCTTCCTAATAGGTATCTCATATATGATTACAAACCAGCTGGTCTCATGCTGCATGCTACCATGTCAACATACAATTATGTGTCTGCCACAAGTGAGGCCCAGCAGTTCTTGAGATGGCAAAACCAAAGTGGGGAAGAATATGTTATGATTTAAAGATATGGCGAGGCACCTGGGTGGCTCAGTCAGTTAAGGGTCCGACTATGGCTCAGGTCATGATCTCACAGTTCGTGCGTTTGAGCCCTGCATTGGGCTCTGTGCTGACAGCTCACAGCCTGGAGCCTGCTTTGGATTCTGTGTGTCCCTCTCTCTCTGGCCCTCCCCACTTGTGCTGTGTCTCTCTCTCTCAAAAATAAAATAACATCACAAAATATTACAAAAATATTTGGCTTCAGGGAGAAGGAATTATGATGGTGGAGTAGCATGGAGATGCTGAGCTTGTCTCATCCCTGAGATGCAGCTAGGTCAGCACCAAATCATTGTGAACACCTAGGAAATTGACCTGAGGATCAACACAGCAGTCTTCATAACTTGAGCCATAGAACTCAGTAGGTACTCAGTGCAGAGAGGTGAACTGGGGGAAAGAAAAGCCACAGAGGGTAGGGAGCTGTTCTGTGGAGAGAGGATGGGGAAAGAGAAAGCGGGAGAGTGTGGCACATCCGGGTTGTTGAATAAAAGCAGTCCCCCAAAAGTAGCTGGAGAGAAAGAGTAAAACACTCGTAGGAGACTAAACAAGAAATATGTTCCCCCAAACCATTGATGGGAAGAAAGGAGAGGGTTTCAGTACCACCAGGATTCTGTAAACAGTGGAGTGCAGAGTCTGAAGGTTTGGAGCTTAGTCCCTGCTGGTGCTCTGGTGAGGATAAAGGTAAACCCCAGGAGTAGGCAGTCGGGTCTGAGGGCTCCATGTGTCACATGGGGAGAAGCTGTTCCCCTGCGTGGAGTGCATTTGGTAGAGGCCATATGGCCTCCCCGCGGGCAAAGGTCCCAGCGGACCCAGGAGAGCAGCCACGTTTGCCGGTATTGGGAAAAAGATGCCAAAGTGCCGTGAAACCTGGCACCAAGTTGTGTGCTGTGATTTGCCATAATCTCTGAACCTCTTCTGCTGAGTGATCACATGAACATTTTTGGAGGCAAGGTGGCACCCAGCCATTGCTCAGCAAGACCCCCCTCCAGGGAGTTGTCATGGGTCCAAGCCACAGGGGTCTCTGAAGGGTGGGGTTTTGAAACACAACCCCATCTGAGATAAAACTCTGGAGGGAAGTGCTGCCTGGTAGGCACATGGCTTGGACCTGGACAGGGTAGAGGCACGGAGTGGACAGAGGCCTGAGACAAAGGAGGGGTGCTTTATTGTGGGCTAGTAAGAATGCTAAGTTCCGGTGCCCTAGAGACTAGGGAGCTGGGTGAAGTCATTTCCACCTCTCCTCTCTCCCCAGCATGCATGCCACACTGATCCATCCCAGTAAGCTAAGCAGCACCACCTAGTGGAGAACAATGCCCAACTGCATCCTCCAAGCACATCTCCTAGAAGACCAGCACAAGTCACTCCACCTGCTTAGTGTAAGGATTATAGAGAGCTTCATAGTTTCGGTTCTAGGGGAAACTGGGTGTAACTTCATTTGGGTTTCATTATGTTTGCTGGTTCAGTTATGTGTTTGTTTTCTTTGCCTTCTGGCTTTGCTTGAGTTGTTTTTTTTTTTTTTCCTTTTTTTCTTTCTTGAATACAGAAAGTGAAAAAATTATTTGCATTTTTTTTACTTTTTTACTTAAAATTTTAAATTCTATTTCATTTTATTCTATTTTATTATATATATATTTAATTTTTAAATTTTTCTTACCCTCTTTTCCCCTTTTCTTTCCCTTTTTTCTCTATAAATCTTCTTTCAACAAGCAGACCAATGCACACCAAGGATCTAGCTTTCTTTATTAGATTTTTTGTTTTTTTTTTAATTATTTAAGTTTTATTTTTTATTTTATTAATTTTTTTCTTTCTCCAAAATGAAGAAAATAGGGAATTAACCCCAAAAGAAAGAACAGGAAGAAATGACAGCCAGGGGCTTCATCAACACAGATATAAGCAAGATGTCTGAACTAGAAAATAAAACCATGATAATAAGAACACTAACAGGGGTTGATAAAAGCATAGAATCCCTTTCTGTGGAGATAAAAGAAATAAAATCTAGTCAGGACCAAATTAAAAATTCTATAACCGAGATGCAATTGCAAATGGATGCCATGATGGTAAGCATGGGTGAAGCAGAGCAGTGAATCAGCAATTTAGAAGATAAAATTGTGGAGAATAATGAAGTAGGAAAAAAATATGGAAACAAAGGTAAAAGATCATGATACAAGACTTAGAGAACTCAGTGACTTATTAAAAAGGAATATCTAAATAATAGAAGTCCCAGAAGATGAAGAAAGAGAAAAAAAGACAGAGGTTTATGTGAGCAAATTATAGCAGAAAACTTTCCTAGTCTGGGGAGGGAAAGAGACATCAAAATCCAAGAAGCATAGAAAACTCCCATTAGATTCAACTAAACCAAGTATTACCAAAGCGTATCACAAATTCACAAAATACACAGACAAGGAAAAAATTATAAAAGCAGCAAGGGAAAAAGTCCTTAACATATGAGGTTCACAGCAGACCTATTCACAGAAACATGGCAGACTAGAAAGGAGTGGCAGCTATATCCAATGTGCTGAATTGGAAAAATATGCAGCCAGGAATTCTTTATCCAGCAAGACTGTCATTCAAGATAGAAGGAGAGATAAAGAGTTTCCCAAACAAAAACTAAAGGAGTTCATGATAACTAAACCAGTGCTGCAAGAAATTTTAAGGTGGGGGGCGGTGGTGGGACTCTTTGAGCATAGAGAAGAAAAAATAAAACAAAAATGACCAAAAGCAACAAAGACTAGAAGGGACCAGAGAACATCATCAGAAACACAAACTGTACCAGCAACACATGGCAGCAAATCATATTTTTCAGTACTTACTCTAAATGTCAAAGGACTAAACGCTCCAATCAAAAGGTATAGGGTATCAGAATAGATAATAAAACAGGACTCATCTATATGCTGCTTATAAGAGACTAATCTTAGACCTAAGACACTTACCTATTGAAAGTAAAGGGATGGAGAGCCATCTATCATGCTAATGGTTGTCAAAAGAAAGCTGGAGTAGCCATACTTATATCAGACAAACTATATTTTAAAATAAAGACTGTAACAAGAGACAAAGAAGGGCATTGTATCATAATTAACGGGTTTATCCACCAGAAGATCTAACAATTGTAATTATTTATGCCCCCAATGTGATAGCACCCAAATACATAAATCACTTAATCACAAACATAAAGAAACTCACTGATAATAATACCATAATAGTAGGGGACTTCAATACCCCACTTACAACAATGGACAGATCATGTAAGCAGAAAATCAACAGGGAAGCAGTGGCTTTGAATAACAGACTGGACCAGATGGACTTAGCAGATATATTCAGAACATTTCATCCTAAAACAGAAGAGTACATTCTTCTTGAGTACACATGGAACATTTTCCAAAATTGATCACATACTGGGTCACAAATCAGCCCTCAACAAGTACAAAAAAGATCAAGATCATACCTGGCATATTTTCAGACCACAACGCTATGAAACTTGAAAGCAACCACAATAAAAAATTTGGAAAGACCATGAATACTTGGAGATTAAAGAACACCCTACTAAAGAATTAATAGGGGGGCACCTGGGTGGCTCAGTCTGTTAAGTGGCTGACTTCAGCTTAGGTCATGATCTTGGGGTCTGTGAGTTTGAGCCCTGCATCAGGCTCTGTGCTGACGGCTCAGAGCCTGGAGCCTGCTTCCGATTCTGTGTCTCCCTCTCTCTCTGCCCCTCCCTTGCTTGCTCTCTATATGTCTGTCTCTCTCAAAAATAATAAACATTAAAATGTATTTAAAAAAAAGAATGAGTTGGGTTAACCAAGAAATTAAAGAGGAAATTAAAAAGTACATGGCAGCCAATGAAAATGAAAACACGACAGCCCAAAACCTCTGGGATGCAGCAAAGGCAGTTATAAGAGGGAAGTATTTAGCATTCCAGGCCTTCCTAAAAAGGAAGAAAGGTCTCAAATACACAACTTACCTTATACCTGAAAGAGCTGGGAAAAAAAAAAACAGCAAATAAAGCCCCAAACCAGCAGAAGAAGGGAAGTAATAAAGATTAGAGCAGAAATCAATTATATATGTATATACATATATACATATATATACATATATAGAGAACATATATATAGAACAATAGAACAGATCAATGGAACCAGGAGCTGGTTCTTTGAAAGAATTAACAAAATTGATAAACCCCTGGCCAGATTGATAAAAAATAAAAAGGAAAGGACCTGAATAAAGTCATGAATGAAAGAGGAGAGATCACAACCAACACCACAGAAATACAAATAATAATAAGAGAATATTAGCGGCCATTATATGCCAACAAATTGGGCAATCTGGAATAAATGGACAAATTCCTAGAAACATATAAACTACCAAAACTGACAGGAAGAAATTGAAAATTTGAAGACCCATAATCAGTAAAGAATCACTAATCAAACATCTCCCAATAACAAGAGTCCAGAGCTGGATAACTTTCCAGGGGAATTCCACCACACACTTAAAGAAGAGTTAACACCTATTCTTTTGAAGCTGTTCAAAAGATAGAAATGGAATAAAAACTTCCAAACTCATTCTGCATGGCCAGCATTACTTTGATTCCAAAACCAAAGATCCTACTAAAAAGGAGAACTACAGACCAACTTCCCTGATGAACATGGATGTAAAAATTCTCAACAAGATATTAGCCAGCTGGATCCAACAATACATTAAAAGAATTATTCACCACAGTCAAGTATGATTTATTCCTGGGACGCAGGGCTGGTTCAATATCTGCAAATCAATCAATGTGATACATCACATTAATAAAAGAAAAAATGAGGGGCGCCTGGGTGGCTCAGTTGGTTAAGCACCCAGCTTTGCTCAGGTCATGATTTCACAGTTTGTGGGTTCAAAGCCTGTGTTGGGCTCTGTGCTGACAGCTCAGAGCCTGGAGCCTGCTTCGAATTCTGTGTCTCCCTCGCTCTCTGCCCCTCACCTGCTCACGTTCTGTCTGTCTGTCTGTCTCTCTCTCAAAAATAAATAAACATTAAAAAAATTTAAAAAAAAAGGATGAGAACCACATGATCCTCTCAATAGATGAAGACAAAGTATTTGAAAAAATACGGCATCACTTCTTGATAAAAACCCTCAAGAAAGTAGTGATAGAAGGGTAATAACTCAAGATCATAAAGGCCATATACGAAAGACCCACCACTAATATTATCCTCAATGGGGAAAAAGTGAGCTTTCCCGCTAAGGTCAGGAACACGAGAAGGATGTCCACTCTCACCACTGTTATTCAACATAGTGTTGGAAGCCCTAGCCTCAGTAATCAGACAACACAAAGAAATAAAAGGCATCCAAATCGGCAAGGGGGAAGTCAAACTTTCATTCTTCACAGATGACATGATACTGTAGGTGGAAAACCCAGAAGACTCCACCGAAAACTGTACAAACTGTGAATTCAGCAAAGTCGTGGGATATAAAATCAATGTACAGAAATCGGTTGCATTTCTATACACCAATAATGAAGCAACAGAAAGAAAAATCAAGTAATGGATCCCATTTATGATTGCACCAAAACCCATAAAATATCTAGAAATAAGCCTAACCAAAGAGGTGAAAAATCTATACACCGAAAACTATTGAAAGCTTATGACAGAAATTGAAGAAGACACACAAAAAATGGAAAAACATTCCATACTCCTGGATTAGAAGAACAAATATTGTTAAAATGTCGATACTACCCAAAGCAATCTATATATTCAATGCAATCCCTATCAAAATAACACCAGCATTCTTCACAAAGCTAGAACAAAAAATCCTAAAATTTGTAGGGAACTAGAAAAGACCCTGAATAGCCAAAGTAATCCTGAAAAAGAAAACCAAAGCTGGAGGCATTACAATTCCAGGTTTCAAACTGTGTTACAAAGCTGTCATCATCAAGACAGTATGGTACTGGCACAAAAACAGACACCTAGATTAATGGAATAGAATGGAGAACCCAAAAATGAACCCATAAACGTATGGCCAACTAATCTTTGACAAAGCAGGAGAGAATATCTGATGGAAAAAAGACAGTCTCTTTAGCAAATGGTGTTGGGAAAACTGGACAGTGACATGCAGAAGGAGGAACTTGGACCACTTTTTTACACTATACACAAAAATAAACAAAATAGATGAAAGACTTAAATATAAGACAGGAAGCCATCAAAATCCCAGAGAAGAAAGCAGGCAACAACCTCTTTGACCTTGGCTGCAGCAACTTCTTACTCAATATGTCTTTGGAGGCAAGGGAAACAAAAGCAAAAATGAACTATTGGGACCTCATCTAAATAAAAAGCTTCTGCACCGTGAAGGAAGCAATCAGAAAAACTAAAAGGCAACTGACAGAATGGAAGAAGATATTTATAAATGACATATCAGATAAAGGGTTAGTATCCAAAATTGACAAAGAGCTTATCAAACTCAATACCCAAAAAACAAATAATCCAGTGAAGAAATGGGCAAAAGACATGAATAGACACTTGTCCAAAGAAGACAGCCAGATGGGCAACAGACATGAAAAGATACTCAACATCAGTGATCATCAGGGAAATACAAATCAAAACCACCCTGAGATACCACCTCACACCTGTCAGAATGGCTAACGTTAACATTTCAAACAACAGATGTTGGCAAGGATATGGAGACATAGGAACCCTTTTGCACTGCTGGTGAGAATGCAAACTGTTGCAACCAGTCTGGAAAACAGGAGGTTTGGGAGGTTCCTTAAAAAAATTAAAAATAGAGCATAGAACTACTTTACAACCCAGCAATTGCACTACTAGATATGTATCCAAAGGATACAGGAGTGCTGATTCTAAGGGGCACATGGACTCCAATGTTTATAGCAGCGCTATCGACAATCGCCTAAGTATGGAAAGAGCCTAAATGTCCATTGACTAATGAATGGATAAAGAAGATGTGTTATAATACATATATACACACATATATGTACGTATATGTGTGTATATATACACACATATATATGTGTGTGTGTATATATATATATACATGTGTGTGTGTGTGTATATATATATATATATATATATATATATATATATATAAAATGGAATATTACTCAGATCAAAAAGGATGAAATCTTGGCATTTGCAATAACCTGGATGGAACTAAATGTATTATGCCAAGTGAAATAAGTGAGTCGGAGAAAGACAAGTATCATATGATTTCACTCATATGTGGAATTTAAGAAACAAAACATAGGAAAGGGAAGGAAAAATAATATAAAAACAGAGATGGAGACAAACCATAAGAAACTCTTAAATACAGAGAACTGAGGGTTGCTGGTAACATATTGGGAGGGGGGATTGGCTAAAGGGCAATGGGCATTAAGGTGGGTACTTGTTAGGATGAGCACTGGGTGTTATATGTAAGTGATGAATCACTAGATTCTAATCCTGAAATCATTATTACATTATATGTTAACTAACTGGGATTTAAATTAAAAAAAAATTTAAACAATAATTTAAAAAGTATACAATATGGCTACAAATTCTTTAATATTCCTTCAGTCAAGAATTTAAGTCTGAGTCCCTTCCCTTAGGATCTGGGCAGGCCAGTCATTGCTTTGACCAACAGAGTTTGGCTGAAATGTTGCTATGTGGCTTCTGAGGCTGGGTCATAAAAGGCCATGCATTTCTATTTGGCTCTCTTGGAATATTCTCTCTCCAGATGTTCCCTCTTGGGTACTCTCTGTCAGAACCCAGCTGCCATACTGCAAGAGGACAAAGCCTCATCGAGATACCCTGTATAGGTGCTTTGTTCAACAGTCTTGGCTAAGTCCAGACTTTGAGTCATCTGAAATAGACATGGGAATGAAATAGCCTCCAGGTTATTCCAGGGCCCAACTGTCTGAATCACCCTGTTCCTCTCCTTCTTTCCTAGTTAGGCCCAGACATTGTGGCACAAAGGTGAGTCTTTCCTACTTCTACCCTGTCTAAACTGCTGACCCTTAGAGTCATGAGATATGCTAAAATTATTATTGTTTTAGACCCCTCAGTTTGGAATAGTTTATTATACAGTGATAGATCACTGGCGTAGAATGAACTTGCTTTTCTTTTGGATTTTGTGCTCTGCTTTGTCAGAGGGGTCACACATAGTGCTGTTTATGCCTCTGAGCTCACTCAGACTCAGAATTGCCTCTTCCATCCTGCAGCTGAAGCTTCTTTACTCAGGGAAAACTTTTGTGCTTGGTTTTTCTCTTTCATTCATATAAAGGCTACTGAGCCTGTCCTATATCTTCTCCAGACTTCTTTCTCCTAACACTCCTCAGTATCTCTGTGTTAACAGGCCTCTGGTGGGCATAGTTCAGTTTCCAAATGTACCCAGATGATCCTTAGTCCTAGTTGTCCTCAGCCTGTTGATAGCCTGCTGATTTCCATTTAAATTTAAAAAAGGCTTGATGTTTGTTGACTGGGCATCACATGAGTAAGTACAACAGGGGGGAGGACTAAATATTTCTCTTGTGATCTACCCGTGTAACCCAAATGCTTGACCCTATGTACACCCTCCCCACCAACGTCCTCACCAGCCGGTAGTGAGACCTTGGGAGAAAAAATTCTTTGCCCTCTCTTTTTATGCTCAGTTTTAAAATGGGTTAAAACAATGGAAATGTAAATTTTCTTATCTAGGGGATCCCACTTGGAAGTAGTATCAATTGCCTAATCCCGTAAAAGAAGGAGAAATAAAGTATTTCAAAATTTTCTAGTAAATACAAAGAAGCACTGATGATGCTGATCACCTTTCTCATATTATGCCACCACATGATAGGCCACCACCGTTTTGTGGGTAATAAAGTAGCACAGCAGGAGGGCTGATATCTGAGTCTTTAATTTCACTTTGGCCTAAGAATTGAATCAGTGGTACCTGAGGTGGATAAGGAATTGAGAATTTCTAGTCCACTTTCTTTAATCATGGGAAAGTAAACAAGTTCTGGGGGTGCTTTTTATTCTCATATTAATAAGCCCTGTGAGTCTGAAGTCATGAGTTCTACACAATCACACTATGGTGGTGAAGTTTGGACTTCTGTGTGGTAAATCAATTTTTGGTAAATGAATAAATTTAGAAGTACCCGAAAGATGTAGATAGTGTATTCTGGTTGCAATTCCTCTGCTTGGTTCTCTTATTTTGGAATCTTATCCCGAATCTTCCATTTACTCACCTTATCTTTGGATAATTCATTCAAGTTCTCTGGGTCTCAGTTTCTTCATCTGTAGAGTGGGGAAAATGATACCTACCTTAAAGAATTGTGGTAAGAATTAAATGGGATAATGCAAATGTCCATCAGTGGATGAATGGATAAAGGAGATGTTATATATATATATATATATAGTACACACACACACACACACACACACACACACACACACACCGTGGAGTATTACTCGGCAATCAAAAAGAATGAAATCTTGCCATTTGCAACTATGTGGATGGAACAAGAGGGTATTATGCTAAGTGAAATTAGCCAGTCAGAGAAAGACAAATATCATATGACTTTACTCATATGAGGACTTTAAGGTACAAAACAGATGAACATAAGGGAAAGGAAGCAAAAACAATTTAAAAACAAAGAGGGGAACAAAACATAACAGACTCTTTTTTTTTTAAATGTTTATTTATTTTTGAGACAGAGAGAGACAGAGCATGAACGGGGGAGGGTCAGAGAGAGAGGGAGACACAGAATCTGAAGCAGGCTCCAGGCTCTGAGCTGTCAGCACAGAGCCTGACGCAGGGCTTGAACTCACGAACCCGAGATCATGACCTGAGCCGAAGTCGGACGCTTAACCGAATGAGCCACCCAGGTGCCCCAAAACATAACAGACTCTTAAATACAGAGAACAAACTGAGGGTCACTGGAGAGGTTGTGGGTGGGGAGATGGGCTAAATGGGTAAGGGGAATTAGGGAGGACACTTGCTGGGATGAGCACTGGGTGTTGTACATAGGGGATAAATCACTGGAATCTACTCTGGAATCATTGCACTATATGCTAACTAACTTGGATGTGAAATAAATAAATAAGTGAATAAATAAAAGAAATGTCCAGAATTCTATAGTGAAAAGATTAATAAAAAGATCCAACATTTAAAAGAAAAAAAAAAGAATTAAATGGGATAATGAGGTAAAGAGACTGGTGCCCACCAAAATTTCTATCTACTTTAAGATTTCCCAACATCACTTGCAATTAGGTGGGTCATGTGACTTTTCTTGACCAATCAAATGTGAAAGTACTGTGTGTCACTTCCAGAATGAGGCATTAGCAAGTGGATGAGTAATTCACTAATCTATTTCTTCCCTTGCTGTGGCAACTGAGAAGATAGCATATTACAGATGGTATGGATACAAGACTGTAGAGCTTTAGTCAGCCTGGGTCCCTAAGTGGGTGGAGCAGAGGCTTAGTTTCTGTGATTAGATAGGTAGCAAAAATGAGAAAAAAACTTTTCCATTAGGAAGCCACTCAGGATTTGGACGACTTGTTACTGCAGCATAAGCTTAGGCTATTGTAAATAATATAGATCTTACAGGAAGGAGGATGCTGTTATAATAAAAACATAAAGTATGTATGTTTTAAGTAATGGCTTCATAGCGGGCAAACGGTGGTAAGGATAGTGATCTCAGAGGTCAGAAGAGGGCAATCCATGTTACGTAGTGGCAAAATGTTTGGCAGTACAGTCATCAGATACAACTTGAAAAGGAGGTCAAGTTCTAATGAACTTTTAGTTCTAGGGGAGAGTCTGGAAAATGGAATATTTTCGGAAAACAGGCTTCACAAAGAACTATAGATGCAGATGTTGGTCTATGGAATTTCTGGAAGTCAAAGAGAAAGAAGCCTAATAAATTTTTTGAGAAGATCAAAAAAGAAACCACAATATAGTGGAGTCTGGGCAGCCCCTTGGTCAGTTACCTGTGTAACTGTGTCGATTAAAACACCCTGCTGATCCTTACTGGATGTGAAATGTGTGCAAGAGATGAACTTTTCTGGGTTAAGACCTTGAGACTGGGAATTGTTACAACGGTGGAAGTCTTGTCTATCCTGACTAACGTAGCATCTACTAGCTTTAGTACAGTGCACAGAATGAACCGTCAGTAAGTGTTACCCTATAGTTCTTATCATTATGTTTGCTTTTCTTGTTGCAATAACTGTTAAAAGTGTATGATTATGGTAGTGGAATCTAGATCAGTATAACAGAAAAAGAGGAATAAAGCTATGGTAACCAGAGTGAAGAATAGAGTTAATTTTGGTTTACACAGGAATTGCAAAATGAAATATAAATAAGAGAAAGAGAGGCAGTGTAAATAAGTGAGGTGAGCTAGAAATCAGGAGAGCAGGACCCTTTATATGAATTTTCCAAGAGTTTGAAGTGTTGGTAATTATTTTATTTAAGATTTATTTATCGGGGCGCCTGGGTGGCTCTGGTTGGTTAAGTGTCCAACTTTGGCTCGGGTCATGATCTCACAGTTCGTGGGTTTGAGCCCTGCGTCGGGCTCTGTGCTGACGGCTTGGAGCCTGGAGCCTGCTTCGGATTCTGTGTCTTCCTCTCTCTCTGCCCCTCCCCTGCTCACACTCTGTCAATCTCTCTCTCAAAAAATAAATAAACATTAAAAAAAAAAAGATTTATTTATGTTTGGGAGGGGGGAGGAGCAGAGAGAGAGGGAGACACAGAATCCGAAGCAGGCTCCAGGCTCCGAGCTGTCAGCACAGAGCCCGACATGGGGCTTGAACTCAAAAGTCACGAGATCATGGCCTGAGCCAAAGTCGATGCTTAACTTACTGAGCCACCCAGGTGCCCTGGTAATTATTTAAATATTTAGCAAAAACAGGTGGGCCAGGTATGACTCATGGACTACTAGTTGGTGATCGCCACCAGAAGACTGGCCCTAAGAACTAACATGTCTAATAGCCAACAAGGTCTCCGAGGGTAAATTTCATTATATCATAATTTGCAGAATCATAAATAGTCAAGGTTACTATGTTTGGATTCAACTTCACCCCATCTGAAACTTACTTCCCCCTTTCAACATCTCTGCCAAATTGTCTTCCAGCTAAGGACTGAATACCTCTGGAGGTAGGTGGCTTATTACTTTGTGAGGTATAACATTTTGCATCTTTCGTATCCTCAAATTTTTCGGAAGTTCTTTCTATATTTGAGGTAAAATCTGCCTTCCTGTGTGGCTCCTCCTATTCTTCGCTTCCCGTTGCCCTCCACTGCACCGTTGGTTTATACCCTATAGTAAAATTTCTAAAGCTGGTGATCAATTCACCTAATGCCACTGCAGTGGGTATCTTTTTATTCTTCTAAGCTATTCCTCTTCTTCCCCTCTCCACCCACTTCTTCTGGCGACAGCACCTTCCTTTGAGTATTCTGTGTATAGAAGAGCTCCAAGTCGCAATATCTTGTTCCCTGCCTCCTGCCCCTCCCTCACCTCAAACCAGGCTACAGAAGATCCAGGACTGGCTAACTATCATACTTTCTCACACAAGCTTTGGAGACTGGCGCAGTGGTGAGAATATGCCCTGAACTGGGCACCTTGGAGTCTTTTCTGTAGATTTAATATAAGGCACTGAGAGAGAAAAATTCTGTCTGTTCTTGGGTGCTCCCAAGACAAAGAATATCTGTAGTCATTTCCTTCTACCCCCCAAACCATGCTTCATAGGGTAAGGTGTCTGTAGCGGGAGAAAGCGATGACAAAATTCAGTAAGTAGCAGAGCAGAAAAGAGAGACAGAAGTGACAAAGAGCAAGAGAACACTTTTTGTTTCTCTGTGACCTTCTTCACCTTGTATCCTTGTATTTCTTAGTTATGAAAAAAAAAATAGTGACACTAGTTTGTGTTGAGTTCCTATCACTTACACCCAAAGGGTCCTGATCTAAACTATGTTGGAGATCATGTTTAAAACAGTCCACATGTGATATTACACTTTTACCCGTTCCTTGAATTGTTATTCAGGGCATTTATATTTTCATTAAAAAATGTTTTTATTTATTTATTTTGAGAGAGAGAGAGAGCATGAGTTGGGGAGAGGCAGAGAGGGAGAGAGCCCAAGCAGCCTCCGTGCTGGCAGTCCAGCATGGGGCTTGATCTTATGAGATCATGACCAGAGTTGAAATCAAGAGTCGGACGCTTAACCGACTGAGCCACCAGACGCCCCTCTATTTTCTAGTCAAGCTATCTGCAGTTACTTGTCTTAATTTTATATTTCCAATAAGTTTAAATTATCATGCATTTTAGATAGAGCACATTCATTTTAACTCTCAAGTATTTGTGTATACTATGATTTTAATTTTATTTTGTTGCAAATGTTTTTGCATTTTATGAATTTATTATGTAAACTAATCCTACACAAAATTGATTCCATTTTTTTTAGTGAAGTATTACTCTTTGACACTAACAGCAAAAAGATGTGATGGCTATGACTGAAATGTTCTACATTTCATCCATCGCAAAGCAGTATTACATCATGAAATACTTATTTGCATTTCCAATAAATACAGTAACTCCTTTGCAGGAAACTGCAGGCACTTACATTTTTTCTTTAGTGTGCTCCCACCTTTATGAGTTGTGGCCAGGAACAGGATTCTGTAGCAGTTGCTTTACTGCTCTTCCAAAGCAGGTCTTTGTGGTTAAGTACAATTTTCTACAGGAATCACACTCAGGGTACTTCAGTGGGCTGTGTCAGCTACATGTAAGGAGTGTGACATTAGTGGAAGTTTAATGTGTTTTCCACCTTGAATAGTCAGTGACTGTCATTCATGCTTTGAGCGTATTTTTAGGTTTCAAACATGATCTATCACAATATTCCTGCCTGTCCAAGGGATGGTGCCATTACTATGGTTACCTTCTGGCTCACTGGCCCCATACAGTTCCCGGTGTTCTTTATTATACACAACCCAGGTGCCTCTACTTGGAAATTCTAAACACACTGGAAATATGCTGAGAATAATAAGTAGAGCTAAGAAGAGACATAGAGGATTAAGGCAGTAAAGGTTTGACTTCATCCTCAGGTAAAACATCCAACTCTCCGGGGCTGAACAGATTTTCTTCCTCCCTCTGGCTCACATCTGCATGGGATATCGCATGGCATGAAAGCTTCCTACACATCAAAATGGGTTGAAAATGAGATTTTTTTGGAACGGATGTGCCTTCTGAGAGCAATTTTCCAAAGCTGTAATTCTTATTAAGTAAGGGATCCAACAGTTAGGAAGTCCCTAATGCCCAACTGGTTGGGGTTCTCTTTAATTCAGGTTGTCAGTCACCAACTATATATGGTGATGAATGAAGAGAATGGTTATTTTTATTCACATCTTCCATAGTAGGTAAATATGTCCCACTTCATTTTTTACTCTGAGGATGGAACGTTAAGATTTATTCCTTTTGTTCTGTCGCTGTGGATTTGTTAAAGACGTTCTGTTATTTGGTGGAATTATTTTTGAGGGAAGGAAAATACCTTATATCTTACTCTAATTTGTACCAGATGTTGGCAAGAATGTTACAGAAAACAACAGGTTTCGATGAGAATGTAACCGTATTACACCCTATACCGTGTAGTACATATTATACAAGTACTGATTGCAATAGCAGGAAATAAGCTTATTTTTTAAAAATGCACTAGTTAAATTCCAAACCCACATTTTAGGCTTTGCACCTCTTACTGACAAACGAAAGGTTTTTGTTTTTGTTTTTTTAAAGAAAAGATCGCCAATCGCTAGTCACTGTATGAAAGTTAGTATTGCCAAACAGCTTCAACCATACAACCACAAGGAGGAGCTCAAGCATCAAATTAAGAATTAACACATCTGATTAAGTGTGGTGCATGCAGATTTTGGCAATGATTAAGGCAATGTTTATTCTTATATGGAGGTGAGGTGATCTGTAGACCTTTGTCCAAATCAATATCACTCTAGGGCGTTTATGTTGATATCCGGGATATTTCAGAATATTTAAATAAATATGATAATACAGGCTTAATGCAGTCTTCACCCAGCAACCAGACGGATCTTTAAAAGAAAGCATGTGAGATTATGCCACTCCCTGGTTGAAAACCTTCCAGTGGCTTCTTTCCACTCTGAGAATAAACTGTGCGGTCTCTTCTGTGGCCCGTATGGCCCTGCGTTGTCTGGTTGTGACGTCCCTTTCTGTCTCCATCTCATGCTTGTCTCCCCACAGGCCTGCAGCTGTGGCCACGTTTGCCTTCTGAAAGGTTGTAGAGTAGCTCCTTTTCTGCCTTAGGGATTTCACACTTCTGATTTCCTCCGTTCTTCCAGATCTTTGCATGCCTGCTTCCTTCTCATCCTTTGGGATTCAGCTTCAATGTCACCTTCTAGACTTGTTTCCTGACCACTACTGAATGTAGGCTGGTCCGCCTTCCTGCCTCTCATTATTCCCCAAACTCATTCTCTGTTCATGCTTTCTTAACATTTATTACAAGCTGTAATGCCTTTGGTCATTTATATGTTTCTCATTTTTTACCTGGCTTCTGTGTTTGAATGTATACAGAGCAGGAACTTTGTCTGTTTTACACTGCAGTATCCACAGTGCCTAGCACAATTCCTGGCATGAAGTATGTGTTCAATAAACATTTGTTGAATGAGTTTTTATAATTGGAACTTAACATGCCTGGGTCTAGTGTGACCCTGAAATTATAGTCATGGAAATGGTTTTTAAAATTAGTCTCCTACCTCTGTCTCTCTCTGTCTAAAAATAAAAAAAAAACATTAAAAAATTTTTTTAAAAAAGGGGGGCGCCTGGGTGGCTCAGTTGGTTAAGCATCCGACTTTGGCTCAGGTCATGATCTCACAGCTCATGAGTTTGAGCCCTGTGTCAGGCTCTGTGCTGACAGCTCAGAGCTTGGAGCCTGCTTCAGATTCTGTGTCTCCCTTTCTCTCTCTACCCTGCCTCTGCTCATGCTTTGTCTCTCTCTGTCTAAAAAATAAATAAACATTAAAAAAATTGAAAAAAATTAGGCTCCTACCTCAATGATCTCTACTTACAGTTTCAAGGGCCACTCACCAGTCACCCAATAATACACAGGATATTCCTCCTGCCTCCAGGAAAAGGCAGCAAACACCACACAGTGAAATCTAAAAGCTGCCAGGATGGATTGCTAGCAGCATTGATGGACAAACAAAATTAAGCAATATATGCTCACATCTTCCTCTGTTATCTGTATTATTTGACCTTGACAACATGAGCCTGTTTCTGAGGAACAGTGACTTTGGCCCCATCAGTTGGTACTTCCCTCCAGTGGTGTCACTAGCATCACCAGTTTTGGAAGTACTGATAGAGGTGGCTCTTGGTGACCCCATCTGTCAGATGTAAGAGGATATTGGCTTGTTTGGAGCTGCTGGCCTTCCATAGAGAGGTCTTTGAGAAGGTCCTTCTGTCTTCCTTCTTCCAAGAGTCCACTTTCTTTGAATATGGACAAATAGGTGGCTTTAAGACTAGACCTCATGTTGGGGCACCTGGGTGGCTCAGTTGGCTAAGTGTCCGACTTTGGCTCAGGTCATGATCTCACGATTTGTGGTTTTAAGCCCCGTGTCAGGCTTTGTGCTGACAGTTCAGAGCCTGGAGCCTGCTTCGAATTCTGTGTCTCTCTTCTCTGCCCTTTCCCCCATTCATGTTCTGTCTCTTTCTCTCAAAAATAAATACACATGAAAAAAATTTTTTAAAAGACTAGACCTCATGTTCATGTGAATGCTCACAGAAGGTTATCGGCTCTTCTAAAATCATGTCCTAGAACACATTAAGCTTGAGTTTCTGCCAAGTTTACTATTTCAATAGGTATATAACATATTTCACCTATGTGCATTTTGTAAATAATTTCTGATTCTTTCAGTAATGGCCAGTAATATTCAACCTTACTCATTTTCTCTTTCTTCCCAGGAAACTTACTCAAAGTAGTACATTTATTTATCAAGAAAATAAACACATGCTTTCTGGGAAATGTACTCACGGAAGATCCCCCAAAGAAATATATTTGATCCTTTCACAGGAAGAAAGTTGACACATTCTGGTAGGATGACCATTCCAAAACCCACGTTTACATATTTTTAAATTTGAATAACAGCAAAAAAGTTAATGCATATATGTCATTTATTACTCTTAGGGATCCCTTTGTCAGGATATGGTATTAAAACATGTTCTTGTACTTCTGGGAGAGTTGTAAAAAAATAAGTACAAT
Source organism: Panthera leo (assembly GCF_018350215.1). NCBI lineage: Eukaryota > Metazoa > Chordata > Mammalia > Carnivora > Felidae > Panthera > Panthera leo. The sequence goes on along the minus strand of NC_056687.1, from coordinate 139,053,219 downwards.
TGAAATAGAGTATCAATTTCTTCTCGCAGTTTATAACTTAATGGGGAACAGAAATAACAGGCTACATGACTTGTTTACCAGGACCCAATGAGAGAGGATTCTATGACTTAGATATCTTAATCTGTGACATTGTGCTACGCAGGAGGTGCTTGATGAAGGTGCTTGGTTAAGATGTATATTGTTTCTGGGTAGTATTAAGCATGTGATGGTGACATGCTTGTGATGTTAAATATTTGTGACCAAAAGCTAGTGGCACCTGATGGGTCTTGTGCCTTTACCAATTGGTGTCATTTTTAGTTCCAAGTATATGGGGTACTGTGTTTCAAGTTATCTTCGGTAGACTGATTACAAAAATGTCCTAATTCTCCATGCATTCCCGGATGTATCCTTTGCATTGGGACTTTGCAGCAGCTACCATTACAAGGCAGATTGTGTCCCGCCCCCTCTTTGCATCTGAGTCCACCTTATTGCTCACTTAAGTGAGCAGAATGTGGCTGAAATGACATTATGTCCCTTCTAAGCCTAGACCTCAAGTGGCCCTGTGTATTTTTGTTCACACTGATATCCCTCTTCCTTCACCATAAACAAGCCTGGGCTAGCCTGCAGGAAGGTGACAAGTCATTTGTAGTAGAGTTGAGTCATCCTAGCTGAGGACGTCCTTAAGCAGCCAGCCCCTAGTTAACCTACCCGTTGATTGCAGCCAATAAACAAGTGTGGCTGAGATCAGCCAAACCTGGGCTAGCCCAAAAGAACTACCTCATCCGTCCATGGAATCATGAGCACACGAGCATCTTGTTGTTGTTGTTGTTTTTCAAGGCACTTTGTTTTGAGCTCATTTGTTAAACAGCATTATTGTGAAAATAGATGACTTCTATACTACTGCATACGTGTTTCTGGTGATAGTGTCTATATAGGTTTAGATATTGGCAGTTTTGTGGCTCTGGGTTATATTAGCTATAGTTGTAAACAATAGTGGTCTTGTGGTTCAAGGTATAGGGTGCTTAATGGTGATGGAATTTGGAGGTAATTATGGCAGTATAACTAACATTTATGGCTTGATGATGTTGGCATTTGTACTTTTGATGAATATGATATTTAAACTGTGGGGTGGTTACAGGTGTTGGCAACACCTGTATTGCTACCCATATGGTATGTTGGACAACTCAGATATCCTGCCAAATTTTGTAACAGTTTGATAACTAGATGACAGCTCTCAAATGCCACTAAGTTTCCAAGGAAGCTAAATAAACATTGTTCTTAGTTTCTTGCTAAACTGGGAAAGTTGAGATATTGGTGGGCTTCTTCACTTCTTGTATGTGTATGTGTGTACACATGCACACACACACACACACACACACATGCACGCAAACACACACTGGATGAAGAAGACTATGGGGGATCTTTGACTATCATACTGTATATGTGGAAGTCACCCTTGGCTATGTCAGTCTAGGTCCCATTGGCACAGAGGCCAGAAGGGGACACCTTCTTACACTCATTCTCATGATTTGTCAGAAAACAAAAAACACAACCAAAGAAAACACACCTTCTCTATGCCTCAGTTTAGCTTTTACAAGAAGAGTTGTTGAACTGGTATAAAAATATCTGGTCACTTGTTTTCTTTGGTTAAACATGGCTAGTGATGACAGATAGAGCTATTTCCGTACTTCAGCAGGTGGAGTAGTCCGTGCGTGGCACTCCTTGCAAGGAGAATCCTGGCCCATCTCTAAAACCATCCTGTTCTTCTAGGAGGGAACTGGTTATTTTTTGTTTGTTTGTTTTCCACATAATTTCTTTGCCAGTGTATCCTTCTGAACTACGGGGCACCAGAATCTCTTTAAAGATACCTCTGTGTTTTCTGAGGATGTTTTCCACCTTTGTTAACAAAACTCTTTCCCTTTCAGAATGAGAATTTGACCTTTAACTTGCTAGCTCAGTTCCCCTGGTAACTTCACAATGACAGAATGTCAACTATGCTTCTAGGCAGGACTGCTTGAGCTAAAAATGATCTTTGGCAAATTGCATCTGGACTAGAAGGGCTATGAATGAACTATAAATACTTGATAGGGAAGCTAAACTTTGGGTGTCCTTAAGCATTGGGACTCATATCTGGGCACGTATCTTCTTGGGAACTTGGAAGCTATGGATCCTTTGGGTTAGCAGATTTTAGGCCAGGATAGATCCTGTACTTGTCTGATATGGGTCTCATCTTCTAGTATCTGAGCTTTTAGACTGCTTTAAGGACTACAGGGAAAACAAAACACCTGAAGCTGTCCTCAGGCAAGCTCTGGTTTTTATCCTGTAACCTAACAGATGGATGTCAAGTGTGGCCTGTGGTAGACTTGTGAGTCTGAATGTTTATTTGAACCTAAAAAGATCTTTACTGGGTATTGCAGACTCAGCATGGGTCCGTAGGTCCAACTGCTGTTACACCTGAGGCGTCCTCTGGCCTGAAGAGACTCCATGGCAGTTGCTTTGGCTGCGTATGTGTGTTCGAGTGTGATTTATCATGCATGAGGTATGTACCAGGTGATTAAATGGCAGGATGCCTGTCCCCCTGGGGTTTGTAGACCATGGTACTAACATATTGGCAAAAGTGATGTCTAAGCAATTCGCCAACTTGCAACATCTCTAATCTAAGAATATATCAAGAGGGGTTTTCTGGGAAGGAGGCTGAGGATCTTGGGGGATGTTGCTGGCAGTACTGGTCAAGGGTGACTATTTCCTGTTAAAACCAAAGAGCACTCATAACAGGAGGCTCTCAAGATAACACCCCACCCCCTCAACCACTCATAGGAAGAGCAGTATTAACATTCATCTCAGGCATGCTGCTAACCATAGGAGGGCCTTCTTTTGGAAGAACCTGGAGAAGTCCTGGCCTCACTGCCGTGAATGTCTGCCCCTTGCCTAGAGTGTCTATGCAGATCCACGCAGGATGATTCAGTTATTCAAGCAATGGCCTCTGAAGTCGTCTCAGTCAGGCTTTCCTTAGGAAGAGGAAGTGATGGCCACAGGCAGCCCCAGGCTTCCATTTTACCAGCTTAGCAACCACAGAGGGAAGAGCTTGCCTTTTTCACTTCATTCCATCAGGTATGCTGTGGTTTGCACTCACTGCCCTGGCTTGGGATGTATGGGTTTCCTGAACAATCAGAGAGGCCACGATCGGGAAAACTCTCATGTGGCTACTGAGGAGAAGGCTATTCAGGACTTTTGAAACATAGAGCCTGAGAATGGAGAAAAGTAGTTTTCCAGAGGAAAATTGGAGGGCTTGGGTACAAGGAAGTGGGGCAGGATGCTGGGAAGGCTAAACAATAACTGCCCACAACAGTATCTCTGAACATCTAGAAAGAAAGTGGAAAAACAATTGAGTGCATTCATTTCATATCCTCTTAATCACCTCCAGGCCGCTGAATGGTGCAAAGTCAAAGACAAGGTCAAAAACCAGGTCTGAAACATAAAAGTACCTTATTATATGATGGAGTGCAGATGAGAGAGGTTTATGTGAAAATTTTTAGTTAGAGGTAAAAAATGATAAATGCTATGATGTAGGCATAAATCCAGAGTTTCTAAAAAACCAGCCATAATAGTGACAACTCAGAAAACATTGGAGAAAACATTGGAGAAGAATTCTGTCATTCTTGGCTTCCATCCCATACAGCTGAACTCCGCAAACTTTAGAGTGTCCTCTAATCACCTGGAGATCTGGTTAAAAGGCAGGTTCTGATTCGGTAGGTCTGGGGAGGAGCCCAAGCGCCTGCATTTCTAACAAGCTCCCAGATGCCTCTGATGCTGCTATTCAGGAACCTTGCACTCAGGAGCAAATCAGGAGAGGGGTAGGTCATTGCACTTCTGGTCCTACGGTAGAAGTGTTAGCAGCTGCCTCATAGGGACATTTGGGTAGTATTAGGCCAGCTTCCCCGGTGCAGCACAGGGTGTGAGAAAGCTTGTCGGAGGGGGTCTCTTCTAAATGACCGTGCCTGGTGGGGCAGGTTGCATGACCCTGGAGTGCTAACGCTGGCACTTTCTCTTTGTGCTGTGGCAGCACTTGCAGAAGCACTTTATGCTGCTAAATGAATTATACACAGTGAGATAATCATGGGCCTCCGTTGCCAACGGGCAGCTCCCACTGGAATGAATTTGGAGAGGGAGAGCATTAAAAAAATAGCCAAACTGCAGGATAATGTGGAACCAGAAATATTTTTAAAATGAGCCATAAAAGGATGTTTGGAGAAAGTTAATTTTTAAATGTGTGCTTCCACTCTGTTGTAGGGACTCCCTGGAAAGCTGAGAATATCATTCCTCTGTTTCTATAGCTCTCCCCCAGGCTGTATTCGGAAAATATTGATTTGTCTCCTTGATTTGTTAAGCAGCAAATCCAACAACAAGTTTTAACTTGCTGGCTTGAATTTTCATAGCATGGTCATAATCAGATGCTGCTTATCGCAGGGAACCCAGTTGTATTCTATACTGGATCCTTCTTTTATGTTAGAAGAATAAATGGTGGTGCTCCTCAAAATATTCAAGGACCAAATGTTTGCACCCAGAACTAAAAGATGAATGGAACAAAAAAAAAAATCATGGAGGAATATAGCTCTGGGAATTCAGGACATGCTGCAAATTAGGAATGCTGCTATTTTTCAGGAAGTCATTCGTTATTTATCTTTGAATTCATTGGTCAAAGGCAGAAATTAGAGTTTTTGGTTGAGACCAGTATGTTTTAAAAGGAATTGTTTAATAGTACTTTAGGTTAACTTTTCTCTAGCATCTAATGGCTGTTAAAAAGGATCAAAGGCATGTATGACCACTAAATCAACAACAGTTTTTCATGTTTCACTTTACTCAAATTAAATGACAAATATGAGGCAGTTGACACAATGCACAAATAATCCGCTGAGCTGTAACTCACCTGATGTGTCCTCGGATCTGTTTTTTTTTGTCTTGTTTTGTTTTGTTTTTTAGAATGGGGGGTGGCTCGGATTATTCCATAGCTAGGAGCTTCATTATACATAATGCCTATTTGTTCCTGACACTGGAGTATAGTGAGAAGGCAGAGTGACTTTAAGGAAGGAAAAGCAATTTGTGACTCAAGGGCTCCAGCTTCAAGCCCTGAGCTTGTTTATGATGGGCTGATATTGATGGGTTCATCTCTTTTCCATTTGATTTTTATCATTCAATAAACATGCAAAACTATGTCAGTGTTTATGTCTCACAAATATAATTTGCAAATACTTAGCAAATAAGGTTAAGAAAATGAGATGGCATCTGGTCTTCATAAGTAGACAAGTTATACTTAAGGAGGTCAGGGCAGACCTGACCTAATATGTAATAGGTAATTACATATTACCCTATGGAATACCTCCACTCTGGGTCCCTGCTCCCCCCAACTCCTGCCTTCCCCTTCCCACTGCAGCCCTAATCTCCCTGCCTCTGAGCTATTTTTTCCATAGTATTTCTCACACAGTTTATAATTTTTAAATTTGTTTCCTCATTGACTATCTCCCTCCTCTATAATATTACCTTTTACAAGAGCAGGAACCTTTGTATTGTTCACAGACGTATCCTGCATGCCTCAAACAATGCCTGCCTGGTCCTTGCTCGGTTTTCAATAATGGAATGACTCTCTCTCTCTCTTTATATATATACATATATATATATATATGTATATATATGTATGCATATGTGTATATATATATGTATATATATATGTATATGTATGTGTGTGTGTAGGTTTTAGAATAAGTCTATTCCCATTTTCTTAGACCAGGTTGAAATTAAGACATAAACCATCTACTTATACCATGTCTCAAAAATGATAAAGGTATTATAGATATCATAGAACACTATCTCAAAGAGAGAACATGTTTTTTCCTCTCATGGAACAAGAGACCACTTGATTATGGTATCAATGGTTCATTTGGTCATGATAGAAATTTGTTTCCACATAGATCAATTAGCTTAACCCAAAGCATTTAGTTAATTATTTTTGGGGGGGGGGGCGCTGTCCTGTGCATTCTTTAGCAGCATCCCTGTACTCAACCAAGTAGGGACCAGTATGAACCCTCCCTCACCCCCACCAGTTGTCTTTTAGACATTGCCAAATGTTCCCTGGTTGGAACCACTTAGTTGAGCCAGTCAACCTAATTTTAAATAGGCTCCTTAGCTTGCAAAGGTTTATCTCTAACCATTAAAGACATAGTAGCTATCTTTCATTAAGCACTTATATGATGGATAGAATAATAGCCCCCAAAGAATGTCCACACCCTAATCCTGGGAACCTGTGAATATGGCAAAAGAGACTTGTAGATGTGATTAAAGCTAAGGATGTTGAGGTGAGGAGATTACCCTGGTTATCCAGGTGGGCTCAATATGATCACATGAGCCTTTAAAAGTGGAGAGCTTTTAAAAAGAGAGAAACGTGATCACAGAAGGGTCAGTGAGACGCAGTGTGATAAGGACTCAACCCTCAGGTGCTTGCTTTGAAGATGAAGGAAGGGAACCCAGAACCAAGGAATCTAATATCTCTAGAAGTTGGGAATCTGAATGAGCCCAGGTAAAGGAAGGCAGCTCTGTTGACATTTTGATTTTAGCCTGGTAAGACCCATGTGGGACTTAGGACCTGCTGAATTGTAAGATATAAATGTGTATTAAGCCACTAAGTTCAACATAATTTATTATAGCAATAATAGAAAACTAATGCAATTTATCATGATGAAAGCTTTCCATTCTCCCATTTTCTTTCTTCTTTTCTTTCTTTCTTTCTTTCTTTCTTTCTTTCTTTCTTTCTTTCTTTCTTTTAACAAGATTTTATTTAAATTCAGATTAGTTATCATACACTGTAGTCATGGTTTCAGGTGTAGAATTTAATGATTCATCACTCACATATGACACCCAGTGCTCATCACAAGTGTCCTCCTTAATCCCCATCACCCATTTAATCCATCCTTTCAACCATCTTCCCTCCAGCAATGCTCACTTTGTTCTCTATAGTTAAGAGTCTCTTATGGTTTGCCTCCCTCTCTGTTTTTATCTCATTTTATTTTTCCTTCCCTTCCCCTATGTTCATCTGTTTCGTGTCTTAAATTCCATGTATGAGTGGTCATATGGAATTTTTCTTTTTCTGACTGACTTACTTCGCTTAGCATTATAAATACACTCTAGTTCCATTCATGTCATTGCAAACGGCAAGATTTTATTCTTTTTGATGGCTGAGTAATATTCCATTATATGTACACACATGCACACACCCCACATTTTATTTATCCATTCATCAGTTGAAGGACATTTGGGCTCTTTCCATATTTTGTCTATTGTTGATAGTGATGCTGTCAACATTGGGTGTGTGTGCTCCTTTGAGTCCATATTTTTGTATCTGTTGGACAAATTCCTAGTAGTGCAATTGCTGGGTCATTAGGGTAGTTCTATTTTTAACTTTCTGAGGAAACTCCACACTGTTTTGCAGAGTTCATCCTCCCATTCTATAGATGTTAGTGACTGAACCAAATGATATGTTGAAGTCCAATCTCCCAGTATCTAGACTATGACTACATTTGGAGATAAGGTCTTTAAAAAGGTTAATTAAGGTTAAATGAGGTCAGTAGGGTGGGCCCTAATACAGTGACTGGTGTCCTTATAAGAAGAGGAGATTAGGACACAGATACATACAGAGGGAAGACCCTGTGAAGACAGGGAGAAGGTGACCATCCACCAGCCAAGGAGAAAAGCCTTCAGAAGAAACCAACCTCCCAGCACCTTGACCTTGGACTTATAGCCTCCAGAGGAAAAAAGTTCTCTTGTTTAAGCCACCCAGTCTGGGGTATTTGCTATAGCAGTCCTAGCAAACTATACAATTGATGAGGAAGCAAACTGAGGTTACATAAACAAACTTCCCTGGGACATACAGCTAATGTAGCAGACATTAGAATCTTAAAATCCATGTCATTAATCCATAGACTAAGTGAGTTCCTTAGCTGGCCAAGATTATGGATTCTCTAGAACATGCTAACTATTGCCAATTTACGGAGGAAAAGTCTGAGACACACATTCAGATTTTGACTGTGACTTACTAGCTGTTGTATCTGGAGCGACCTGGTGATCTCAGAAACTCAGTTTGCTCATACGTAAAAGTGTTATTTTCTTTCCAAGATTACTTTGAGAATTAAAATGGACAATGAATGCAAAAGCAGTGCTTTGTCATGGGCAAGACACTGTGGAAATATGAGGTGGTATTATTAAAATGTTGCTACTGCTGGGAAAAGAAATTGAGTGAGTGTTGTTCTGATAGCACCTGCCAGACCTTCTTTTAGGTATTTTTAGTAAGTGTCCATTTTGAAACTCAAGAAGCAACATATGAAGTGTTCTTTAGCTGAGGGGAATAAGAATGTACAAAAATCATCATTTTCTTTCTATGTTTCCTCCTAAAAGATAATGCACATGTATTTTATTGTTTGAAATTCCCAAAGGAGGTATTACCAAGTAGAGTGTTCAGAAAGCCTGTGGGAAGAACAATAGCTATTTAAAAAAAGAAGGGGAACTGTCTACTCTGATTTGAACTGTCTACATTGTCTCCTTTCTTATGGGATAAGAAGAAAAAATAAACAGAAAAGGACTATTTACTTGTGCTAAAGTTAACAAGACAGCTTTCCCATAGAAGAGCAATGTGTTCCCTGAGTCTGTGGTTCCATGCAATAATCTTCTAGGGGGAAGCATTTATTTTGGTTTGAAACTCTGTAAGTTTCTCTTTCCATAATATCTACTCTCACAAATGATAATCTTTGTGTAAGATAACAGAAGCTTCAAGTGGCTGAAAAGGATTCCCCAGCCCCATTAAGCTTACTCCAACTGTTCCCTTTAGGAGGGGATTGTATAACTGCCCCCCTCCTGCCATCAAATTCCTTATGAAGGCAAATTTAGTATCAACATGGGGGAGCTAACATGATTTCTTGTAGATGTTACAAAACTAATATTATCTACTGATTCTGGCATGTGTAGCTACACATATGCCATTTATGTCCTAGAATGTCCTTTCCTTCTGCCTTGTTTGGAGCACTTCTACAATCTTCAAATCCTAGCTCAAATTTCACCTTTTTTTTGTGAGTTATTTTCTTTCTTTTCCAGATATTGTAAATTCCTCTTATCTGGGTGCCTGTAATACCTTATTCAGATCTCAAATATACTAGTTACTGTCTTATAATGATTTATTTACCATTTTGTGTAATAATAGTTTGTGAGGTTTTCAATGACAGGTGTATTTTAGTGTTCCCATCACTGTACCTGGGACATAGCAGGCATACAATATATCAATTTCAGATCAAAAGAAGGGTCTTGGATAGTGTGTAACAATAGCTATTGTAAATAAATAGCTTATTGGCAATTTCTGTAAACTATTAACTTGAGATTATCTCACGTATACACAGCAGTCATATGAGGTGGGTCTTTATGTTCCCCATTTTGTGGATGAAGAAATTAAAGCCTGAGGTTAGGTGATTTGATCAAGGTAATTTGGCTAATAAGGGCCAAAGAGAAGTTTCAAAATTAGGCAGATGATGTACATTTATATGGGCAGTGGATTATGGGTGTGATAGGCTCAAGGCCAGATGAAAGCGGGTACATTTTTTTTTTGTCCTTAGCATCATTTTAGCTTTCTTTCCTGCCTCTTTGATGTGTCTTTTATATACCCACTAAGGCCTGTTGTGGTAGAAGGAATTATTGCTCATAATTCTCACAGTCCTGTGAATAAGTCCACGGCTTTTGTCATGTGACTTTGAAGTATCTTCTACTAGAGTGGACAGAGTATTCTTCCCTACCCCATTGATGTTGAACTTGGCCGTATTACTTGCTTTGGTCAATGGATTGTGAATGCTAATGGCAGTGGGCCAGTTCTGAGCTGATATCTTAAGAGGTATTGTGTGTTGTACTTCTGCTCACACCTCTTACGATTCATCAAGAGAAGAATTTTCCCTGAGCACCCACAGGTCCAAGAAAGGTGAAAGATGTGTGTGGGACACATAAGCTTTACCTGAAGTTTGAAGCTGAGATGTTTCAGCTTATTGGTAGAATAGACCTAGCACTGAAAAAAATGTTATCTTTATTATAAGCCACTGAGATGTTGGGATTGTTTGCTACACAAGAACTGACTAAAACACTTAGCCTTCTAAAAGCACTCTAACCAAAAAAATGAAAACGCTAATTACAAAAGATCTATACATCTCTATGTTTATTGCTGCATTGTTTACAATAGCCAAGATATCGAAGCCAATTAAGTGTCCATCAATAGACGAATGAATCAGGAAGAAGTGATACACACACACACACACACACACACACACACACACACACTAGAATACTATGTAGCCATAAAAAGGATGAGATCTTGCCATTTGAGACAACATAGTTGGACTTAGAGGGCACTATGTCAAGTGAAATAAGTCAGACAAGAAAGACAAACACTATATGATTTCACTCATAAGTAGAATGTAAAACAGAACAAAACAAAAAAGAGTAAACAAGCAAAGAGCATAATCAGATCTATATATACAGAGAATGAATTGATGGATGCCGGAGGGGAAGGGATGCTGGGGGGGATGGACAAAATGCTGAAGGGGAGTAGGAGATATAATCTTCCAGTTATGGAGTGAGGAAGTCATGGGAATTAAAGGCACAGCATAAGGAACATAATCAATGATACTGTAATAAGAATGTGTAGGGACAGATGGTAGCTACTTGTGGTGAGCACAGCATAATGTATAAACTTGTCAAATCCCTGTGTTGTACAGCTGAAACTAATGTAACATTGTGTGTCAGCTATACTCAAATTAAAAAAAAAAAGTGAAACTGCTCTGTAATCAGTTGTGATCTCTCTCACCTTATCAAAGTGGAAAGAAAATTCCATTTAGTTAGCAGATATGAGTGTAAGCTTTAAAAGGGCATCCTAGGGATGCCTGGGTAGCTCAGTCAGTTGAGCATCTGACTCGGTTTTGGCTCAGGTCATGGTCTCATGGTTCGTGGGATCAAACCCTGCATCAGGCTCTGCACTGACAGCACAGAGACTGCTTGGGATTCTCTCTCTCTTCCTCTCACTCTACCCTTTCCCCACTCTCTCTCTCTCCCTCTCTCTCTGTCTCTCTCAAAATAAATAAATAAACTTAAAAAAAGGAAAAAGAAAACGACAAAGGGCATCCTGGAGCCTGGCATATAAGATGAGGTGCAAAACGAATGTGAAACGCTGCAAGTTTCTCTGAAGGCTTGCCTCACCCTCTCCTTGTCTCTCTACATTGCTGCTTTACTGACAGTTTCTTCTTTAATGCCTGCCTTCTAATTCTGGAACCTAGGATACATCTCAAGGGTGTTGCCCAAACAATATTTGCTCCTTTGTTTTTCTTTTCAGAGAGAAAGAATATCCTTGAAGGTGCCTCTCTTCTACCACTGTGGCTCTGGCCACCCCCTAACTACTTGACCCCACATGTGTGTATATGGATAAACCTCACTTTAAAATATGCTTGCAGCCCTTCTCTCCCTGGAGCTCAGACACTAATATGGAGTAATGTGAGGAAATGCCTGGTACATTACCCCCTTCTGTCTCATTCTCCCTATCCCATCATACCCACACCCGCATTCTCTCCTGGTATCCATATCCTCCTCCCCCTGTTCCATCCTGCCCCCTAATTCCTGGTTATAATCACCTGTTTGAAACAAGTCTTATGTTTTACTTGGAATATTTTGCTGCATGTGTGCAACTTTTCTGAGTCCTCATAATGACTCATGAAGTTAGGAATTACTTTGCCTGATCTTATAGATAAAACTATTCAGCTCATTAATGTTGGAAGTTTGGTCACAATCCCAGTTCTGTCTGACTCTATCTAGCGGATCTGTGATTTTCAAACTTTTTTCTAATAGCTGGGCTCTTTTTTTCCCCCTAAATTAAATCTTACCTTGACTTTCTTATTCACAGAACATCTTGGGCTGCAAGTAATGAAATCCTGATTCGAGCTGGCTTACATGATGAGAAGGATTAACAGTCTCCCCTAAAAGTCCGGAGGTGGCATGCTGGTTTGGGCTCCACCCCACTTCTGTGTGGTTTTCTTGGGTCTGCCTTCCCTTGTGTGATGCTTTCATCCTCACTCTGGGAATAAGGAGGCCACAGTGGTACCAGACATCCCACCTGCATTGGGAAACCTACAGAATTGGAATTGAGGTGATCTCATCTTATCAGGGAGGAGCATTTCCTAGAAATGTCCCAGCAGACTCACTTTACGTCTTATTGCCTACACCTGGGTCACACAATAGTTTTAAACAAAGTCCCGGAAAAGGGCCATCATGATTGGCATATACAAAATAAGTTTCACTCTGAAGCTGAGAAGAGGGTTCCCCTTGCCACTTTTGGTGGCACAGTTCTAAGATAGACCCTAAGGTTCCCAGCCCTTGGTGTACATGTCTTGTATAATCCCCTACCCTTGTGGGTGGGTGGAAACTGAATATGATAGGATAGTCATTTCTTTGGTTAAATTATATGGCAAATGGTGAAGGAATAATCTCTCTGGGGATTACATTACATTGTATAAGACTCTTGTGGCCGGCTGGAGAGAGATTGCAAGTGTGACAGAGATTCAGCACCTTGAAGGTTCTAAGCCATTAGCTTTGAACATGTAGGGGCCATATGGCAAGGATCTGAGGGTGGCTTGTTGGAGCTGAGAACAGTCCCTGATGGACACCAGTAGCCACCAGGAACTGAATTCTTTCAACAGTCTGAATGAGTGTGGAAGCAGATTCTTCCCAGAACCTGCAGAAAACCATGTAGTGTGGCTGATACCCAAATTTCACCCTGTGAAACCCTGAGGAGAGAATCCACACACCATGCCCAGACTTCTGACATATCTAACTGTGAGATAATTGATGGGTATTGTTTTAAGCCACTAAAGTATAATTTATTTTGCAGCAATAGACAACTGAAAGAAGCCAAAAGGAACCAAATTCTGCCAATGGACTGAATAGATTTGGAAGAGACTAATGTCCCTTGGATGGCTTCTCAGCCCCAGCTGACACCTTGATTCAGCTTGGGAGACCCTGAGCAGAGAAGCCAGTTTCTCTGTGTCCATGCTTCTGACCTGTAGAAACTGAGATAATAATGAGTGTTGTTTTAACTTGCTAGGTCTGTGGTAACCATTATGAAGCAATATATGATTCATACACTGCCCATTCTCTACCCTCAGCTCACACTGGAGGCAGATAGCTGAAAACATTGGGCTCTGTCAGAACACAGTACAGGTTAGATGTTGAGTATAAGATAGGTAGCTGTGACATTTTATTACCAAGGTTTTATTTTCTAAATTCATAAATATTACAAAGTTAATAAAGGAAAATCATAGTACCGTTCTAAAGAATATGTGAAAGTGAGGGTGATGAATGACAATTACTATATCCCATTTTTTTCTCTATTTTCTGTTGGTTGCACACATCAAGACAATCCTGACTCACACATTTAGTAATCATGCAGTCAACTTAATAATTTTAGACATGTACAGGCTTGAATAAAATAATAAACCACTTGTAGAGCTACAACCTCTGGAATCACTGATACAGTTACAAGAAGTCTAATTAAGCACAATGAAATGGTAGAATTTTTATACCAGGATTTGTATAAAATCAAATTTTTTTGTGCTTGCACAATTAATGTTGTCTCTAGGGTATTTCAATTTGATATGACATTTAAATGTGCATGTTAATTTTGTTATAGTATTTATAATACATGAATCTATAATATTTAAATAGATGAGTATAATATGCATATATATTCATATATGTGTGTGAACATATTTATTTACTAATGTTTAATTATTTTTGAGAGAAAGACAGACAGACAGTGTGAGCGGGTGAAGGGTAGAGAGGGAGACACAGAATCTGAAGCAGTCTCCATCCAGGCTCAGGGCTGTCAGCACAGAGCCCGATGTGGGGCTCAAACTCATGAACTGAGAGATCATGACCTGAGCCGAAGTCGGACATTCAACCGACTCAGCCACCCAGGCGCTCCTATTTTTTTTTTAATGAAATTTGAATCCAGGCTTTTGTGGAACACAAAAGCACCTTTGCAGTACACTAGGGTCCCATAGAAAACAATTTGAAAGCTCTTGCTCAGACCCCATGACTCTGAGCTGACAACTGCTGGTCCTTTAGGATAGCTAACCTCATCTAGGAGAAAGCCAAATGGATTACTTAATTAATCAATGCCTCATGTTAAGCTGTTGTGAGGCTAATATTCTGGTGGGAAGAGGAAAAGCCTCAGGTTTTGCACGATGATAGTTCCCAGCCCTTTTGAGCTCATCTCCTGGGCCTGATGCTCCCTCTTAGTGAGGAGGCCAAGCAGGAATTTCTTGTCCCTGGGATTCTACATGTTTGTGGACCATGCAGTACAGGAACTTGCTTGGAATAGAACAGACAGCTGTGATCTTGGGCTGTGGAGCTCATCTGGCCTCACCACATGGCAACTGGGGGTGACCTGCTCCCCTGGATACCATTGACTGAAGTGTGGTTTAATTTTCTAGTTACTCTAGAAAGCTAAATGTCAAGATGCCCATGAAAGTTTTAGCCCAGTACCTGGGACCTATTGAAACCATAAGAAACTGACTGGCTCAATAGTCTTAATCTAAGACCCTGGGGCCAGCTGTTTCTTGGCATTCAGAAATTTTTGGATTTCAGAAAGAAAATTTGGTGCAAACATTTATTATAATGCCCCTGGAAAAGTCTGGGATGGTAGCCCATAATCAAGCATGGTAATATGTCATTTTCCATATTAATATTAAGTGTGAAGATTCATACTAAGTAGGCTAAATGAAAACCATAATAGCCTCGTAGGAGAGGCACATTTTATAATAATAAAGGAGTTATAACAAGGTTTTCAGGAAAATGTAACAACTATAAACGTGCATGCATTGAACATAGGGATCCCAAATACCTGAAGAAAAAACTGACAGAGTTGAAGAGAGAAACATACGTTAATAATAATCGTTGAGGATTTCAGTATCCCACTCAAAATAACTGATAGAACAACTAGACAAAATCAGTAATATTTAGAAGATACAGATAAACACTAAGGATTCCCAAACTTCTAGCCCAAGTTTCATTTGAACTAGCCTAGCTTCCTTACCTAGGCATACAATATTTTATTTCTTTGCTTATTAGCTTAATGCCCATGGATCTGTAGGCAGCCTACTGTGGCCTTTAAAGGCTTCATAAGCCTATAAAATAATATGCAATATTTTTTGTGAAGAAATGCTTTGGGGAAGGGGTATTCATAGTTTTCATCAGTCAGTTAACATATATTCTTTTGAGTGTGTACTATGTACCAGGTACTGGACTAAGTGTTGGGGAAACAACTGTGAATAAGACACTCACATGGAGGTGAGGTGGGGTAGGACATTCAGACAAAAATCATAAGTAAATGAGATTACTTTAGATACTGATGCATGCTCTGAGGACAACAGAATACAGTAGTATGATAGGAATTTGGCTAATTGGCTTTGAGGGGCACTAATTTAGCTGGGGGAGTCAAAGAAGGCTTCTCTTAGGAGGTGATATTTAAAGGGGGAAAGAGAAGAAAGGAAGCAGTTAATGTCCTGAGATAGGGACAAACGTGTTATGTTCAAGAGGCTGAACAAAGACAGAGTGGCTGGAGCACAGTAACCAAATGTGAGAGAGGAGAGAGGTGATTTTGGAGTAGATAAACTTCATGTTTGGGATTTTCCTATACCCAATCATATCTTGCAAAGGTACACTCATATTTTCTTTTCTTTCTTTTTTTTAAGTTTATTTATGTTGAGAGAGCAGAGAGAGAGAGAGAGAGAGAGAGAGAGAAAGAGGGAATACCCCAAGCAGCCTCTGAGCCGACAGCGCAGAGCCTGATGTGGGGTTCAAACTCACCATGAGAGCCACAAGATCATGACCTGAACCAAAATCAAGTTGGATGCCTAACCAACTGAGCCACCCAGGCACGCTTTTACTTTTCTTTTTTTTTTTTTTTTAAGTTTTTTATTTATTTTGAGAGAGAGAGAGCACTCATGTGTGCACAAGTGTATGTGAGTGGGGAGGGGCAGGGAGAGGGAGAGAGAGAGAGAGAGAGAGAGAATCCGAAGCAGGCTCTGTCAGTGCAGAGCCCAATGTGGGGCTTGATCCCACGAACCGTGAGATCATGACCTAAGCCAAAATCCAGAGTCGGATGCTTAACTGACTGAGCCACCCAGGCCCATATTTTCTTTTCTTTGTAAAACCAAAGTATTTTATAAGACAGGATTTAGTTGCTGGATTGAGGGCCTATTAGCAACAATTAACACTTGTAGTATAAGTAGAGTGTGAACATTTAGGTCCTGTAGAAAGTCTAGAGCTGGAGGTTCTATCCTACATAGTTGTGTAACTTCTGACTGGGCCATTCTGTCTAGTGTTTCTGTTGTTCTATCTTTAATTACAAAAGCAATAGCGGATATTTATTGGATGCTTTCTATGTGCCAGGCTTTCTTCTAAGTACTTTACATGGATTATTGTAATTTTCACAAATAACTGAAGAGGTAGATATTATTATTATAGATGGAGATATTAAGGCACAAAGAGATTAAATAGTGTTAGAAAAATTATAGATTTCAGGGCCATCAAATAAGATATCTTTCAGGGAATTTGGAGAGTCTCTCTGGTATGATTTTTGCTTGTGAATTTTTGGAAAAAAGATTTTTTTTTTTTACTTTTCTATATCAAAGGGTCAATAACAAACTAGGCTTGTCTTACTTTGTTTCCAAGTTAGTTTCACAGGAAGAATAATATTAATGCTTTCTGACTATGTGGTATCTATCTTTACAAGTCTTCTACATACTTCCTGTTAGTTGGTGATGCTCATAATATTGATAATTTTGTTTTCAAGGAAGTGATGGGCTGAATAAACATGATTCTTCACTATAGACCCATTACACTCTGGCATGATGTTTTCTGAATACTTGTATGAAATCATTTCTTCACAAGAACATCTTGCTCGTATTACCAAAATTATACTCTGCTGAGGAGACAGCTCATGACTCATGTGTGAAAGTATCATTTGTATCTCTTCTGGGAAAAGTGCTCATTTTCAACTTGCATTTATTGGCACTGTTCGATTTAGGTGAGAATGCTGTGTGAAGTAGCTCTCCTAAAAAATCATCTTTGAGTTTATTTAGTCAGTCACACAATCCAGCACTTGTCAAATCCATTTACTACTGTTTACATATGAGCTATCTTAAAGAGGACTCCAAAGTTATTAATAGGCTATTCGTTTCTCAGATCGTTCAAAAATGAGGTGCTAAGCAGAAATTTGTTCTTTTGCATTTTTATGTTTCCTCCTAAATCTTGGCTGATGTTCCCTGCTCTTGTATCCTGTGGGAAACTTTCCTATAGGTGGTAATGAGCTTCTGTCAGAGATCATATGCAGGCAGCCTAACCCACAGACCCAAGAATTCACACAGAGTTAAACAAATTTTTGATGTGAAGACCTTTATTTGGGGCATTGCTGCCCTAGTTTACCCTTGTTCCCATTACTCTGTTTTGTATGACCCAACTCATACGTTCCTATGATGGACTCAGCCTCTGAAGAGTACATACATTTCTTCGGTTTCTAGAAGATGACTCCCTAATTTGTCTTTTTGAAAGTATGTGTGCCCTTTTTTGGCTAGCTCATCAACTGGGTACATTTTGGGATTTCTCAAAACTCAAATATATCAGGTGAAGACTCAGTCTTATTTTCTTTCCTGGGTCCAACTTTTATAACAAAGCATTCTACAGGATTGAGGAATTAGCTACTAGAGTCAGAGCCTGTTAATAGCAATCTAGATATGGGCTACATGTGTGGGCTAACAGATTGGGGCCAGTGATATGCTTGGCCGTGGATAGTATTCTAAATATTTATATAACTTCTGACTTGATGCATGAATTTTAAATCACTGTGTACCTTAGGGGAAGAATTTGGGGTTAAGAGGCTGCCAAATATTTACTTTATAATATGTAGCACACTTCCTTATCACTAATTTTCATATAAGCCCCAAGTCCTGAATAAAAAAAGTCTCTAAAATATTCTATACTTGCACTGTCCAATATGGTAGACACTAGCATGTAGCTAATGAGCACTTGAACCAAATTAGTAAAATTAGTAAAAATTAGTCCAAATTTGTCCAAATTAGTAAAAAAATGTACTGTAAATATAAAATACTCGTCTAATTTCCAAGAAATAATATGAAAAATAGAGTATAAAATATCTTCTTAGTAACTTTTTTATATTGGTTACATGTTGGAATGATATTTTGGATATATTGGGTTGAACAAAATATATTCTTAAAATTAATCTACCCATTTCTTTCTTCCTTTTTAAAATGTGATCATTAGAAAAATAAAAATTACATGTGTGGCTTGCATTTGTGACTTGTACTATATTTATATTGGACAACATTGTTCTAAACAGCTAACAAAGACCATTATAAACCTAATACATATTAATGTTTGGCACAAGACCACAAGTGGGAAAGATTTGCATTCATTGGTCTTGGTGTAGGACTAAATGTGTTTGTCATAGGACAGTCATAATTTAAATGCCCATAAATCCTCATTGAATCAGAACACTCATTTCTTGCTTGAGTTCACCCATTCATCTTCCAATACTTCCACTTAAAAAAAATCTCCCCCAAATACAGTTGGATGTGCATGTTCTGGTGTCTGAAATAGTCTCATTGCTTTTAGTGGATTATAGTTGAGAAGCAGGAGGCACATGGTTTGTTTTGACAGCTAGGAATGCAAGAGACTTTCTAGTTTAGATTTAACATTCCATCTGCTGTGTTTTGTGAGTGGAAGAGCTGAAGCTCCGTCAAGAGGGACCTGATGGAATGGGGTGGTGGTGCCTCTGTTTTATCCTATGTCTTCCTTTTTTTTTTTTTTAAACTTATGAGCTAAAGAAGAGACATAACAAACAACATCACTGTGCATTAGCAACTTTGCCAAATGTAACAGATGAACATACTCTATTGAGTATCACTCAGATTGCTCACTGCTCTGCCTTGACTACGTAGGGAAGGGCATCTCTTTAAAGCGATAGATTCCATTTCTGATTTAAAAAGTCTCCTATGGATTTCTAGAACAAGTCAAAAGCAGAAGCCTGCTCCTTGGATCAAATTGAGTAAATTTCTGACTGCCGGGTCTCTGTGGAGTTCATTGGTGGAAGGGATTCAGAAGTAGGAAGTCAAAGGATTTATTTCTCTTGCTAACACTTAAGCCAAACTTGTATCTTCTAAATTCAGATATCTAGTAACAGTGTTCTGAGTGAATGGTTGGGGACTCTACTGCTTTTGCAGCCTATGTTAAAATGTCTTCAATGAACTAATTATGATGGCAGACAATACTAGCTGTCCTACAAGATTTGTTCTTCTTTCATAATTGCTGAATTGTAGTTGGAATGTGGCTGGTCAGCTAGACATTAAAATTTCCAAACTTCTTTGAAGTTATGTATATAGCTATGTGGTTAATTTCTCTTTAATAGAATGCAAGAGAAAATGTGGTGTACTAGTTTTGGGCCAAGCCTTTAAGTTGGTGAATGTGCTTTCCTCACATATTCTTACCCCTTCCTATGAGCTGGAAAGACAATGACCATATTGACCTCAGAACTTGGAGATATGGAGCCTTTATCAGCCTGGGTCACTTAATGACCATGTAGAACAGAGGTACCTGCTGCCATGGCCATTCCTTGAGTTAGAAATACATTTTTATGTGTTTGAGTTGTTTCATTTTGGGGTTTGTTACAGTTGTTTGGTCAACCTTAATTAATGTAAACCAATTAGTTGTTATATTGGTATACTTATCTGATTTGAAAATAAGGAAATGTAACCGATCACAACAAAGGTAATTTTCTTTAGTTTTAGGATACACTTTTATCTGTAATTGTCATGACCTTATTTTGCTTACATTTCACTTAAGCTGACTGCAGACATTAGTCATAGATGTAGAAGATATTTGAATTGGGAAGGGGTCATTTAGTCCAATTCCTAATTTTACAGATGAGGAAAACCCCACAACTTGCCTGCCTGATATGATGTGGCTAGGGAGTTGCAAGAGTTGAACTAGAATTCAGGTTTCCTATTTCTCATGCCAATATCTTTCCAATATATCTAAGAGGTGTAATAGTTTTCATCCAACATGGCATCTGTGACTTGATCAATAGTGCCTTTCCAGACAGTTGTTTTCAGGAGTATGAAGCCGCTTTCTGACCCATGGGAGAGGAAAGGGAGCGGACACAATGATGCCTTGCATTCACCAGTTGTACAGTATCCAGTGCAACTTCACATCACACCAAGATAAGTTCTGTGGTGTATCTTGGCAGTATTGAGAAAGCTGTAGTTTTATTTATCTTTTGAATAGTCACAGTCTAAATGGAAAATTATGATAAGGTTGTCAGTAACAGAATTAGCATTTCAGTGGAGTTGAACGTACATAGGACTGGGTGTCTCAAAATTTAGGTTGTTAAGCCTTAGTTTTTTACTAATTTGACCTTGGTCAGGTCACTTTTATATCTTTTTTCTTTAACATTTTATTTTGTTGAGAGGGGAGACAGAGCACGAGCGGGGGAGGGGCAGAGAGAGACAGGGAGACACAGACTCTGAAGCAGGCTCCACGCTCTGAGCTGTCAGCACAGAGTCCGATTCAGGGCTTGAACCCACTAATGCGAAATCGTGACCTGAGCCGAAATCAGAAGCTCAACTGATTGAGCCACCCAGGTGTTCCGGGTCACTTTTGTATCTAAACCTCAACTTGCTCATCTGTAATATAATGTTGTAAAATAAGATACTATTCCAGGTTCAAATTTTTGTTATTCTGTAAGTATAGTGCATTGATGGTATTCATGAAACATAGTTCACTGTTCTCATAAATGTGTATCTATCATAGCTGTCTGTCAACATCACCTTCAAGAGGCATATTTAATTTAATTCACTCAAAAATCCAAGTGTCCATGATATTATAATTAATAAATTATCAGTAGAATATGGATTTGTGTGGAGCTTTTACAGTATTTATGTTTTTACATTTGATCTCAGCAACAACTCTATGATATTGGAAGACCTATTGTGTAACATGGCATGGTGTGAAAAAAGCACTTTATTGACAGGTAATAAAACTGTGGATTGGTAATAAAACTCTAAATCACATGACAAGTAAGTGAAGAAATAGGAGGTTGATTTCAGACTGGATGCATGTTTTCTCTAGATCACACTTCCTTCACAATCCTTTAGAACTAAAAACAGTTGTAGTTTGCTTTGAAAACTGTTTATAGAGACTAGTGTTGTGTACTTAGGGTGATTCAGATTCCAGACACTTTGAATTTTACATGGTGAATTTTTTTTTTATTATTGTTGACATATGTAATAGAGATCACCAGTGACCTCTTCTGTGTGTTTTTTCTTTTTCTTTTTCTTTTTTTTTTTTGCACGTGCTACCACACCTCATCGGAGTTTTCTCTTGATCCTATTCTCTGCATGTTCATTCTTGGCTCAAATTAACCCATCTGTTGAGTCGTGGTGGGTCTTTGCCACAGCTTTTCAACCTAGTTTCAGTGTGACCCTTGGGTAGGAAACAACTCAGAGTAGCCCATCATGAGTCCAAGATGCTTCAAAGAAGAGCATGGGAGGATATAACATCTGTACTGAATCAAAGTAATTGGTTGCCAAAATGCACTCCACATGCTTTCCACTTTTCTTTCTGAGTTATGCTTTCATCAGGCAGCATTTAACAGCTGAGCTGTTGGATAGTATGGTGGACTTGTACAACTGGTATCTGTCCTTACTGGAAAATCTTTGGAGTGCTTTACAAAGCAAACACTTATGGGTAGACTGTCATGGCAAATGGTTTAAAAAATTACTTTGAGGATTCTGTTATCTTCCATTCAAAGGGACGTATCTGGCTTATTTGATACCTCTCCCGGTGTTCTTTTGAATTAGGTGGAGAATTATGGACCTGATGTCAAGGTAGTTAGGCAGATTCTTATATGCTTTAAAAAATGTTGATTAATTAGGTCAACCAGATCACTGGTGCCAGTCTCGTTTGGGCCCTGTTCTATTAACATTTTTATTACAATTTGTATGAAAGACACATAGAATTCACTTAAAAAAATTTTGGAAGTCACAAAAAATTTAAAGAACAGGTAATATATTAGATATGAAGCTGTTTATCAAGAACTAGTCTATAGATGACCTAAAAGTAACAGGATATAATTCCTGAATTTAGGTCTGAAGAATAAAATTCTTTGTGAATGTTCACAAAGAGGAAGACTGAGTTTAGTAGCATTTTATATGCAAAATATTTTAGTTGATTACCAGCTGAATACGAGTCAACAGTACGAATGCAGCTGCTAGGTAGGCTAATGTAATCTGAGAGCAGTGGCGGGAGAATACAATGTTGGCGATGATGGCTTCATCGTGATGGGCACTGGTCAGAACTTATCAGGAACGTTGTATTATTTTTCATGCCATATTTTAAGTGGATTATTGTCAGATCGAGGAAACTGGATACTGAAGAAATCAGAACAGTTAAAATAAATGGGATATTTAGCCTGAACAAGGGAAGCAGTGGTGAGACATGGTAATGAGGTGGCCATCTGTTTGGCTTCTCCTGGGTCATTTCTTGTTCGTGCCTGTTTCTCAATATCCCATATCATTTAGCATCTGTCCCCTTTTTATATCTTAGGAAGAGATTTATTCTTGAAAATTCTTTTGGATTTTAACTTTTTAATTTTTTTTGAATGTTTCTTTTTGAGAGAGAGAGAGACAGAGACAGAGACAGAGCACAAGCAGGGGAGGGGCAGAGAGAGAGGGAGACACAGAATCCGAAGCAGGCTCCAGGCTCCAAGCTGTCAGCACAGAGCCCCATGTGGGGCTCCAACCCACAGACCACGAGATCATGACCTGAGCCGAAGTCAGACGCTCAACCGACTGAGCCACTCAGGCACCCCTGGATTTTAACTTTTTAATAGATATCCCACTATGTTAAAAATTAATATCTAACTACTAAGCACAAATTGTAACAATTATAGTATTTTAATTATTTTAGTACCACCTTTTACTTTTTAAAAAAGTTTATGTGAAAATTTATTTTAATGTTAATTTTTAATGTTTATTTACAATTTTATTTTTGAGAGAGAGAGCGCAAGTGGAGGGAGGGGCAGAGAAATAGGGAGACATAGACTCCAAAGCAGGCTCCAGGCTTCCAGCTGTCAACACAGAGCCTGACACAGGACTGGAACTCAGAGGACTGTGAGATTGTGACCTGAGCTGAAGTCGGACGCTCAACCGACTGAGCCACCCAGGTGCCCCTCGTACCACCTTTTACTTTTTAAATTGTCCCCATTTTGGATAGTAAATTTTATAGTCATTTAATAACCATTTTGCTATTTGGAGGATTTTCTTGTTGAGATTTATTTTTTGTAGAGAACTGCTTTTATGTGGTTCACAAGAGAGGACTTAGCTTGATTGGCAGCCATTATAGAAAGTCCTGTTTCAGCTCAGTATAAACTTTATGAAGTGGTAGGATCTCACCTCTGGGAAAGTTCAAGTGAGGCTTGAAGACCTTTTGCGTGCCAGGGATTTAAACACACTTTATTATGGAAAACTTTCAATATGCATTAAAGTAAAGAAAATGGTACAGTGTCAGTAATGTTTCAAAGATGAAATCCAAATTCCCAAGTGACTGTCGTAACCCAAGTGATTGGCAGCCATTTGAAGTCATCTTTTTTAGTGAATGGAGTAGTGTTAACCAGGCTAAGAGTAAGTGCTTAATAGGTCACGTTACATTGTACATGGTGCTAATAGTCGGGCTTCCATTGCCAAGTTTTGCTGACAGCTAGAATCACAGCCCTCTGGGTCCTTGCAGTCTGTTTTTTTCTTCTGTTCTCCCTGATATTCAGTCCTTCATGCATAAAGGGGGATTGCTTTTTTATTCTGATCTTTCCAAGTCTTCCTTAGTGGAGGGTCTTGATACAGGTGTGGCCCATCACTGCCTTATCCCAGCCCCAACCCTAATGACCACCCAAACTCCTAACCCACAGTCCCCGGACCATTAAGGAGTGCTTAATACACATTTGTTGGCTGAGTGAATAAACCACTCACTGGCTGCTGTCTCTCATCCCTGGGCCAGTAGAAGCCTGGCACAGTTCTCTCCTCACTAGAAAATAGGGTTTGGAAGTAATTTGAAGTTGTTCCACCTATGGGAGAGCTGAAGAAGCTGGGATATAAGAGAACTCTTGGCATATCGCCATTCTTGGGTTGTAGCTTCTGGGGATTCCATTCTTAATAAATAAACTGTAATTAGGAACCAGACACATCCGTTCCTACAGCCTATTGTGTAAACCTAAGGAAGGCCCAGGTCTCTCTGCATTTAAATACTACAGCCCTCACCTTGTATGAAATTTTACTCAGGAAGACACAATGAAATTCCAGAGGAGAAATTCTGTACCCTTATAGATGGATAATGAGAGATCCTTTTAATTAATGGTTAAAACAGAATCTCTTGGGGGAACAAGACTTAGTTATTATCCCTAAGGTTGCCAAGTGAGAGGTCTTCCTAGATACTATTTTTCCTTCATGAAAGAGTAGAAAGTGTCTCTCAAACTTAAGCCAGTCCATGTATTTTTAACCTTCAGTTGTTCCACCGATGAGAGAAGTTGCTACATTCATTATAGCATTTAATAAGCCTCTAATTTTACCAATAGAGTCCATTTCTGAAACTCACTACGCCAATGCTGAAAGTAGTTGGTATTAATAAAGGTATGGTAATTATCAAGATTGATGGATCTGATATTAATTAAGAACCATTTATAGTTTTCACCGTGGGAGTGCAGCATGTGTAATAGAATGCCTGCTTACTTTACCCAAAATGTGAATTCTCAGTCAGGGCAACTGGATGCCCCCAGACTTAAGGCATAAACTAAAAATATCATGCTACTCTTGGTAAAGCATTTTCAAGAAAATTTGCATATACTGTAACACCAGTGTAATCATATATGAACTCCATCCAATGGACTTTGCCCTGCCTCTTTTGCATGACCCTTGTTGGCTCTGGTGGTGTTGATTTCCAATGTTGCTCATTGATTTTCATTTTCCCATTAATATCTTGCATCTGATGTTTCCTCTGGTCTCATTATGTCTTTCTGAAGCTATGTGGCCATCAGAATTTCTTATGTATCATGTCTGTGTGCTTGACATTAAGCTGGAATTAGGTGTATTTGTTGGTCTTCACCCTTTCTGGAGATGAGTGCCCAAGTACCTCCCAGTTACATAATTCCTATTTTTGTTCATATATAGTATATACTAACCCAGATATGAAAAGCATGTGATGGGGAGTGTATGGTGCAAAATCCCCTCAAATGAGACACTGTTTCAGATGTAGCTTTTAGTGTTTTGTTTTGAGAGAGAGAGAGAGAGAGAGAGAGAGAGAGAGCATGCACGCAAGAACACAAGAGCAGGGAAGGGGCAAAGGGAGAGGGAGAGAGAGAATCTTAAGTAGGCTCCACACTGGGCAGCGAGGGCTCAATCTCAAAACAGTGAGATCATGACCTGAGCTGAAATCAAGAGTCGGATGCTCAACCGACTGAGCTACCCGGGTGCCCCGTTTTTAGTGTTTTAAAAGCTGTTTATTGGGGGACCTGGGTGGCTCAGTCAGTTAAGCGTCTGACCCTTGGTTTCAGCTCAGGTCATGGTCTCACGGTGTGAGTTAGAGTCCCTGTGCTGACAGTGCAGAGTCTGCTTCTGATGCACTGTCTCCCTCTTTCTCTGCCCCTTCCCTCCCTGCTCTCTCTCTCTCTCTTTCAAAAAATAAATAAACTTTAAAAAAAGCTGTTTATTAAAGCATAATTAATAAAAACTGAGCTGTACATATTTAAAGTGTAAAATTCCAGTTTTGAATTTATGTATGTATTTGTGAAAATCACTGTTACCAGGATAATGAAGATATTCATCATGCCCAAAAGTTTCCTCATGCTCCTTTGGAACCTTGTCTTCTGCTTCTGTTTCTACTCACCTCTGACCCTAGGCAACAACTGAACTGCTTTCTGTCACTAAAACTAGTTATCAATTCCTAGGATTTTATATAAATGGAATCATATAGTATGTCCTCTTTTTTTGTCTGGTTTCCTTCACTCAGCATGAGGTTCATTCATGTTGTAGTAGACAGCAATAGTTCGTTATTTTTGTTACTGAGGACTGTTCCATTGTTTGGATATACTAATTTGCTTCCATTCACCTTTTGAACAGTTGGGTTGTTTGGACCTTTTGGCTCTTATAAAGTTATTTTAACAACATTCATGTAGAAGTGTTTGCATGAATATATGCTTTCTTTTCTCTTTGTGAAATACCTACTAGTGGAATGGCTGGATCATATGGTAGTTTTAAAGAAACTGTGAAGTTGTTTTTAGGAGTGATTTTACACCATTTTACACTCCCACCAGCAACGTATGGGTTTTCCAGTTTCTTCACATCCTTGGCAATACTTGGTATGCTAGTCTCTTTTTTTTTTTTTAATTTTTAAAAATATTTATTTATTTTTGAGAAAGAGACATACACACACACAGAGTGTGAGCAGGGGAGGGGAGAGAAAGAGGGAGTTGCAGAATCCGAAGCAGGGTCCAGGCTCCAAGCTGTCAGCAGAGAACCCATAGTGGGGCTCAAACCCATGAATGGTGAGATCATGACCTTAGCTGAAGTCGGATGCTTAACTGACTGAGCCACACAGGCGCCCCTGGCATGCTAGTCTTTTTAAGTTAGCCACAGGTATGGAATCTAACAGGTATGTAATGGTATTTCACTCTGGTTTTAATTTGCATTTCAATGATGACTAATGATGTTGAACATCTTTTTTGTGCTTACATGCCTTCTGTATATTCTATGTGGTTAAGTGTTTATTGAAGTCTAATGCCTGTTTTTTTTTTTAATTTTTTATTGTTTTTATTTATTTTTGAGACAGAGAGAGGCAGAGCATGAGCAGGGGAGGGGCAGAGAGAGAGGGAGACACAGAATCCGAAGTAGGCTCCAGGCTCTGCACTGTCAGCACAGAGCCCGACGCGGGGCTCGAACCCACGGACTGTGAGATCATGACCTGAGCCGAAGCCGGACGTCTAACCGACTGAGCCACCCAGCCGCCCCAACCTGTTTTTTTTTTTTAATGTTTATTTACTTTTGAGAGAGAGAGAGCACAAGTGGGGAAAGGGCAGAGAGAGAAGGGACAAAGTATCTGAAGTGGGCTCTGCACTGAGAGCAGAGAGTCTGATGCAGGATTCGAACTCAGGAACTGTGAGATCATGTCCTGAGCCAAAGTCAGACGCTCAACTGACTGAGCCACCTAGGCACCCCTCTAATACCCATTTTTGTTTTTATTTTTTTACAGAAAGTTTTAATGTTTATTTATTTTTGAGAGAGAAAGAGAGAGAAGAGGAGAGAACAAGCAGGGGAGGGGCAGCGAGAGAGGTAGACACAGAATCCAAAGCAGGCTCCAGGCTCTGAGCTGTCAGCCCAGAGCCAGACGTGGGGCCTGAATCCATGAACCATTAGATCACGACCTGATCCGAAGTCAGATGCTTAACTGACTGAGCCACGCAGGCACCCCTAACTCCTATTTTTAAATTGGGTTACTTTCCTATTACTGAGTTTTGAGAATTCTTTATGAATGTTGGATATAAGATGCACAGTTTGTAGTTTTTTTCTAATCTTTGGCTTGTATTTTTATTCTCTTAACAGTGTTTTTAGAGGAGCCAAAGTTTTTAATTTTGATAAAGATCAATTTATTAATTTGTTCCTTTATGAATTATACTGTGATGTGTTATCTAAAAAATCCTTGCTTAAACTAGGGTCACAAAGGTTTTCTCCTGTATTTTTTTCTATAAGTTTTATAGTTTTAGGTTTACAAATTCATTTTGAATTATTTTTTGTGTATTTGCATATGGTGTAAATATGGATTGAAGTTCTGTGTGTCCGTGAATGGATATCCAATTTTCTCAGAATTGTTTGTTGAAAAGACTATTCTTTGTCCACTGAATTGTCTTTGCACCTTCATGAAAAGCCAATTGTCCACATATGGTTGGATGTTTTTATACTTTTTCATTCTGTTCTGCTGATGTATATGTCTACCTTTATGCCAATACCATTGATTTGATTATGGTAGCCTTATAATAAGTCTGAAAATCAAGTAGTGATAATTGTATATAATTTAACTCATGATGAGAGAGTACTTTTTATAATTTGAATCTATTTTTTATTGAGACTTGTTTTATGGTTCAGAATATGATCTATATTGATAAATGTTTTGTGCGTTTGTTGGCAGAATGCATTCTGTATTCTTTTGGGTGGAAAGTTCTACAAATGTCAATCAAGACAAATTGCCTCATAGTGTTAATCAAATCTTCTGTATTCTTACTGATTTTTGTCTACTTGTTCTGTCAGTCATTCAGAGAGAAATATTGAGAAATCTGACTATAATTGTGAATTTGTGTATTCTCCATAAAGTTATATCATTTCTTGCTTTATGTATTTTAAGCTATGTCTTTCTGATGAATCGGCCATTTGTTATTATGAAACAAACTTCTTCATCACTGCTTATGAAATTTACATGGTGTTATATAAATATAGCCATTCTGGCTTTCTATCAATAGTTTCAGCATGATATAGCTTATATCCTACTTTTGCTTTTAGCCTATTAGTATTTTGTATTTGAAGTGTGTTTCATGTAGGCAGCATGTAGTTGAATCTTTTTTTTTTAATATATGTTAATCTTTGCCTTTTAATAGGGGTATTTTTACCATTTACCTTCGAGGTGATTATTGATATATTTGGGTTTAAATATATCATCATCCTATTTTTTTCTATTTATCTTATTTATTCTTTGTTCCTCTTTCTACATTTTCTGCCTTCTTTTGAATTAATAGAATGTGTTTTTGTGTTTCATTTCCTCTTTTTTTTTGTTGGCTTATTAGCTATAAATTCTATTTTCTTATTTTAGTAGTTTTTAAAATAGTTTAGAGTATACACCTGTAGCTCATCATAACCTACCCTCAAGCAGTATTATATCATTTCACATTTCATATGAAATACTTTAGACAATATATTTCTCATTTACCTCTCCTGGCATTTATGCTATTGTTGTCATACATTTTATTTGTACATATGTTATAAACCCACACTACATTATTACTGTTTCTATTTAAGCAGACCATAATTTTTCAAAGATATTTAAATAATGAGAAAGAGTTTTAAAAATAATTACTCACAGAGTTACCATTTCTGGTCCTCTTCCTTTATTTGTGTAAATTCATATATTTAGTGTCCTCTTCATTCTGCCTGAAGGACATCCTTTAACTTTTTGTGGTAGGGCACATCTGCTGGAGATGGATTCTTTCAGCCTTTTAATGTCATTTGTGAAAGATAGTTTCATTGGAAATTCAATCATAGGTTGACTTTTAAGCATTATAGGACTTTAATGATTTTTTTCCACTTTTTTCCTGATGAGTAATCCTCTATCATCCATCTCTTTGTTCTCTTATATGTATTGTATCTTTTTTCTATAAGTGCTTTTAAGATTTGCTTTTTATTACTGGTTTTGAGCTGTTAGACTGTGATTTGCCTTTGTGTAGTTCTCTTTATGTTTCTTGTGTTTGGGGTTTGCTGTGCTTCTTAGATCTGTGGGTTTATTATGGTTTTCATCCAGTTTGGAATTTTTTTTTTTTTTTTTTTTTTTTTTTTTTTTTTTTTGCTGTGATGCCTTTAGATACTTTATCCTGTTCTCCCTCTATCCTTTTTGGGACACTAATTTCATATTTAACAGGCTATATAAGTTGTCCTATAGCTCACCGAGGCTCTGGTCATTGTGGATGATTTGGTAATAACTGTTGATAATTCTGGTAATTTGGATTGTCTGCTTTCTTCATGGTTTGTTTTAGACCATTTGTAATGCTGTGTCCTCAAGTTCACTAATCTCTTCCACAACATCATTTTGTGCTGCAGCTTACTTCTCTTTATTACCCCTACCCTTATCACTGATTCCATATTCCCCCTGCCATAGGACATCACTTCACTTGCTTCCATTTCCCCAAACAGTAGTAATATATTGTAATACACGAGTGTTCAAACTCTCTCGAGGGCAACTGCAGAGATTATCTCATGATTTAGCAAAAATGTTAAAGTTGACTATTAGCATGATTGTCTCTCAAGTTCTTTTATTGCTTACTGTACCAGGGGGCACATTTCTTTCCCAGCTCTCAATCCTCACATCAAAGGATTATGTTACTCAGAGCTCTTTTCTTTCTGAGACCTTTGCTCTCTTCTCTGTGGCTTCCTCCAACCCCCACATCGTTGCTATATACTTATTCAGAGATACTTAGCTTTCCCAGCCCTACCTCAAACTAAATTCTGTATTTTCCTTTTTATATCTGAAGAACCTGCCATTAAACTTCTCTGAATAAATCTGTTGACTCTGGGTCCCTAGTTAGGGATGATATTAATAATATTTAACAGCCACTGGAAGCTGTGCCAGAGATTTCATACCTAGCCAGGCCTAACTCTGTTAGTTGGTGTTGGGGGCGTGGTTCTAGGAGAGGGTTGAGGGTAATGATGCTGTGGGAGGGTATGGTCGGGGTGGCCAGTATAGCACTTACCTATAAGCTGGTAGGAAAAGATATTTCACTATTTTAACAACTGTGGTACAGTGGTTTCATTTCCTGTCCGTGCATATGAGGCCCGTGAGTACACAAAGCACTAGCAGTACTTTGAAATTACAACATTTACTTTAATGTGTTCACATTCTCAGGCAGGGCTTTCTCACCCAGCCTCTCAGCAAAAGGTAGGCAATATAAGTTCATTTTTCCTGTGTCCAGAGCCAGCGTATGTAAGGAGCACTTCTTCCTGTTCCAATTACATGAATCTATGAATCACATGAGTACTTACAGTGTTTCTTTCAAATGATGGTAGCAATTTAAAAATAAAAGCTATGCAATGATGCATTGTGGTCATTGTTTGCTATTTTCTCCCTTACCAAGAAGTCTTCCAAACTTTAGAATACCACCGAGTAGTTTGATTTGAATTGCAATTGCCACATGTATGTTTCGTTATTTAGGATGAAATGAAAATAAGAAATATTATCAGGGTAAAGATATTTTTACTATCTTCATTTCCTTGTTTGCAGTTTTGATAAGTTAAACGTAAATTAGATTCATCTGAAGTCACCTGTGACTTACAAAGAAGTGTATTGTTTGCCAAGTTGCTGGGATTGTTGAAAATCCTATTTGCTTTAATATTTTATAACCCAGCATTCTTGAGGAATATAAAATAAAGGACCGTTTTTATAACTGAGGAAGTTTTTTCTCAGATATTGGTGCGAAACATTTCTCAAATATTCTTGTCTCCAAATACTGTCTTAATTTCATAGATGCTTAAAATGACAGCTGTTGGTTATCTGAAGACTTTGAATGATTATTTAGTTACCCAAGAATATAATTTATTTGAGCCTAGGGATTTAAATATTTCTAGCTTGAATAATTCAACTCTGTTTTGCCTATTTAATTTTCAGTTCTTGAGGCATTAAAAAAAAACAAAGTTGGACAAGTCATAATCTTTTTTTATTTCTGTTTCAGCTCTAAAATGGAATAAAGTATCTATCCTAGGAAATCACTGTAAATAAGGTTAGGTGTATACCCACTTGGTGAATTATAAGATGTAAATAATTATTATTTTAAAAGTCTGTAAAATTATCTGACTTTATTATTGCTCTTATTGCATTCTTTTCCCCTTTAAAAAGATGTATGTAATCATTCTCAAATAATTATATTCCATTTGTAATTTGCAAAGAGTTGTATTAGTGCTATATTGGGAAGATTAAAACTTTAGAATCTAGGTATCAAAGTTTTAATAGCTTGATATTATTCATAATAATTTGTATTTGCTTTTATTTTGAGTCATTATTTTGAATGACATCAGTGGGTAAGTTAATACAACTGATTTCTCAGCAATAGAGACTACAAAGGTCTGACCCTTCCTGAAAAGGTGGAATTTATATTCTTTTAAAATGACAATAGGAGGGGCGCCTGGGTGGCTCAGTCAGTTAAGCCTCAGGCTGCCCCTCAGGTCATGATCTCAAGGGTCCGGGCTTGAGCCCTGCCTAGGGCTCTGTGCTGATGCTTGGAGCTGGAGCCTGTTTCTGAGTCAATGTCTCCTCTCTTTGCCCCTTCCCTGCTCCCATTCTGCCTCTCACTCTCTAAAAAAATAAATTAACATAAAAAATTAAAAAAAAATTAAAATGACAATAGGAAAACTATTCTCTGGACTGGTCCTTAGAACTGATAAATATTAAAATCTCAGACAAATCAACAAATGTTGCACAATGAAATGTGCACCTACCATTGGGGTGATTTTAAAATGCCTCACCTTTTTGTTTGAATGTCAGTTTTACAAATCCATTTGTCTTATTTCCCAATTTTTCCCTAAGCCCTTGAAAATCTATGTTCATACTGCTGTGGATTGACTTGTTATGATTTCAAATCCATGTTTCGAAAGCTTAGTTTGAACAAAATTGTTTGTGATTTGAACTTGCTTTGAGTAACTTGTTCTGATGCAATGGTTTTGAAGCTGGATATTAGGACTTTCTTATCAAACTCCTGCACTTGGAGTGAGCAGAATCATTATTGCATTGACGCTATAGCAATGGCAGTGGTATCCATTAGGCGATGCACTTTTAAACTTTAAAAACCAAGAGGCTTTTAAACACTCGAGTGTTTGGCCTGGTTGAGGTACTCTGCTGATCTAAATAACTCTCTGAAGATTCTTGAGACGCTTGTTTCCTCCACGGCCAGGCTGCTCTTGTTCAGAAGGGGTGTTAAACTGTGTCGCAGTCTCAGGAAGGGAAGGACACCTCTTTCTGCCTTGATGAGGCTGTTCTTTGTCAGTAGTGGCAGAAGCCATGTGTCAACCTGAAAATAAAGAACCACAATAAAAGGCAAACAAGTGTTAAGTCGGGATCAAAGAATTGCAGTCGGGGGAGCACAGATTCAAGGAGATACCCTAGAGTGTTCCTGCTTATCAGGTGAAAGCAAGAGGTTTTTATGAGGCAAAGGAAGGTGAGGGCAATTGCAAGAGTTAAGAAGAAAAAAAGTATTGAGGAGGAGTTAAGATGGCAGAGAAGTAGGTGGACCGGGATTTCCCCTCGTCCCTCAAACACAGCTGTTGATGTCAGAACACGCGGAACACCCAGGAAATCAGTCTGCTGAGTGACAGAAAAATCTTCAAAGACGGAGGGAAATGGCTTGGCGGGACAGAGGGTTACTTCAAGGAACAAATCAAAGCACACCTGGCGGAAGGCCCAAACTATCCACCACTACAAGCAAAGAGGAGCTTTGCAGAGGACAGACCAGTGGGATAGAGCAGCCAAACTCGCAGCAACGGAGTGCACACCACACACTCCAAAAACACTTCCGGAAGTGCCAGGCCCTGGACAGTGTGTGACTCCTTTTTCATATTCTCGCCGGTGCAGGACACGTAAAAAGTTATTAAAACGCGTGAAAGACAGAAACCTGGCCAAAATGACAAAACGGAAGAATTCTCCTCAAAAGAGATTCCGGGAGGAAATGACAGCCAGAGAATTGCTCAAAACAGGTATAAACAACATACCTGAATAAGAATTTAGAATAACAGTCATAAGACTGGGGTGCCTGGGTGGCTTGGTCGGTTAAGCGTCCGACTTCCGCTCAGGTCATGATCTCACTGTCCTTGAGTTCGAGCCCCGCGTCGGGCTCTGTGCTGACAGCTCAGAGCCTGGAGCCTGCTTCAGATTCTGTGTCTCCCTCTCTCTCTGCCCTTCCCCTGTTCATGCTCTGTCTCTTTCTGTTTCAAAAATAAATAAACGTTAAAAAAATTAAAAAAAAAGAAAGTTAAAAAAAAAAAACAGTCATAAGACTAATAGCTGGGCTTGAAAAAAAGCATGGAAGACAGCAGAGAATCTATGGCTGCAGAGATCAAAGATCTGAGAAATGGTCACGATGAATTAAGAAATGCTATAAATGAGATGCAAAATAAACTAGATGCCACAACAGTGAAGGAAGAAGCAGAGGAGAGAATAGGTGAAATAGAAAATAAAATTATGGAAAATGATGAAGCTGAAAAAAGAGGGAAAGGAAATTACTAGACCACGATGAGAGAATTAGTATGTTACTTCTTTTTTTAATGCATTTTGATTTTTTTAAAGTTTTTATTTAATTTTGAGAAAGACAGAGACAGTGCCAGTGGGGGGAGGAGCAGAGAGAGAGGAGAGAGAGAGAATCCCAGGTAGACTCTGTGTTTTCCGTGAAGACTCTCCACAAAACTGGGAAATCATGACCTGAGCTGAAACCAAGAGTCAGGCACTTAACGGACTGAGCCACCCAGGCGCCCCATATATTACTTCTTTATTGGCTTATTTTGAGATAATCTTGTGTGCTATTTGCTTGTGAAATATTATTATTATAAATTGTAATTCTTGCAGTGACCTGTATTAAACTATTTGCAAAACAATCTCAGGCTCTGAGCATAATTTGTCCTGAACAAAACACATACAAACATTACAAATTCCCAGAATTTTTCGGGGCGCCTGGGTGGCTCAGTCGGTTGAGCTTCCGACTTCGGCTCAGGTCATGATCTCACAGCTTGGGAGTTCGAGCCCTGCATCAGGCTCTGTGCTGACAGCTCAGAACCTGGAGCCTGCTTCATAGTCTGGGTCTCCCTCTCTCTCTGCCCCTCCCCACTCATGCTGCCTCTCTCCATCTCTCAAAAATAAATAAACATTAAAAAAAAATTAAAAAAAACAAATTTCCAGAATTTTTCTAATTTCAGAAAAGAGAATTTTGCCATCTTCTGCAGCAATCCCAGAAAGTGTTGATTTTGTAAAAATAAAGCTTTTATTGACTGAAAAGTGATTATTTCTGTTTGTTAAGAATTTGAGAGGATATAGCCATAAAGTTAATTTATACTGAAATCAGTTTTTGGGCCTTATTGAAATGTGCTTTATATCTACTTCAAAAGTAAGTGCTGTATATTTAAAAATAATTGCTAAATCAATAAATTTATGATGTTAAAATCTGTCTTATACCGTGCTTGAAACAGAAGTCTAACAACAGCTTATGTAATTTTATAACTTCTATCAAATTGATAGTGTGCTCTGGGGGTATGTATACACAGGTCAGTATATAAGTTGCATTTAAAATAATATTCTGTATTAAAAATCTGTAAAGCGGAAATATAACTTTAATAAGTGAACCCAGCTAGTGGTTTGTCCTCAAAGTAAATAAAATCACAAGGAAATCTGGTTTTATTAACAGTTTAATTGGTCGATTTAGTTAATAAAGGATACATTCATGAACTCAAAAGCACTTTAAAAGTCACCATCATTGGGGTGCCTGGGTGGCTCAGTCCATTAAGAGTCCAACTCTTCATTTCCACTCAGGTCATAATCTCTTAGTGCAGGAGATCGAGCCCCCCATTGGGCTCTGTGCTGACTGCTGGGCCTGCTTGGAATTCTCTTTCTCTGCCCCTCCCTTGCTTGCTCTCTCTCTCTCTCTCTCTCTCTCAAATAAATGAACTTAAAAAAAAAGTCACCATCATAAACTCAAAATAGTGACCATAGAGCAATAGGGCTTTTACAAACAAAACAACTTTGTTTTGTCCTGAGTATTTGCCTTGGGAGGACCCACAATAATTGCCACATTGGTATCATTCCTCAGCATATTTGTGACTGATCTCTGAGGCATGGTCTTCCGAGTATTGTGTGTCATTAGCAAGTCCTCCCCCTACTCCCCCCCCCAAGTTTTTATTTTTATTAAAAAATGTTAATCTATTTATTTTTCAGAGAGAGAGAGAGAGAGAGAGAGAGAGAGCCCAAGCAGGGGAGGAGGAGAGAGAGAGAGGGAGAGAGAGAATCCCAAGCAGGCTCTATACTCATTTTGAAGCCTGATGTGAGGCTTGATCTCACCAGTGTGAGATCATGACTTGAGCTGAAATCAAGAGTCAGATGCTTAGCTGACTGAGCGACCCAGGTGCACCCCACTAAGTTTTTAAAATTATCTTCATTGGTGGCAAATATTAATCTTTTGCTGGTGGATTATCTTTTGGTGACAGCTTGGTACTAATCAGGACCAATTTCACCAGATTGGAGGCCTCTTGAGGGCCTGTATGTTGTATTCTCGTGAGATATCTTTTGCATTTCATAGCCTTGGAGTGGTGACTAGAAAACCGTGAGCCCTCCACACAAGCTTGTGAAACTGTTAGCAATGTGCAAAGTCATAAATCTGGTTGACTTCATGATGTGATCTGTGTGACTGTATAGTAAAGTGATTTGGAAGCAGAAAGGCAGGTGCAAATACTAGCTTCTTTACTTGGCAGTTCTGTGACTTGGGACCACTTTAAGTGTCATAACCCTTGTGAACTTCAGTTTTTCGCATCTGGGGCATGGAGCTGATAATTCCCACCTCATGCAGCTGCTGTGAAGAACTATATTAAGCAATCTGTGGGGCGCCTGCATGGCTCAGTCGGTTAAGTGTCCGACTTCTGCTCAGTTCATGATCTCACAGTCTGTTGAGTTCAAGCCCTGCGTCCAGCTCTGTGCCGACAGCTTGGAGCCTGGAGCCTGCTTCGGATTCTGTGTCTCCCTCTCTCTCTCTGCCCCTCCCCCGCTCACGCTCCGTCTCTCTCAAAAATAAATCAACATTTAAAAAATGTATATTAGGCAACATGTATAAATTGTACAACACATGGCATATTGTTAAGAGCTCAGTAATTAGTAGTTACAGTTACTTATTCTGAAGATAGTTCACAGGAAGGATTTATAAAAAATGTTCTGGGCCAAAGCTATATCGCAGTCATAATTTTCCTAGAGGAGACTACAAAGAAGAGACTCATTTTTTAAAATTGAGATATCATTGACACAAAACATTGTATTAGTTTCAGGTATACAACATACTAAGTTGATATATGTATATATGGAGAAATGATCATTACAATAAATTTGGTTAACATCCATCACCACATATAGTTACAGTTTTATTTTTCTTGTGATGAAAGCTTTTAAGATACACTCTTTTAGCAACTTTCAAATGTAGTGAAACCTTGGTTTGCGAGCATAATTCATCCTGGAAACATGCTTTTAATCCAAGGCACTTGTATATCAAAGCAAATTTCCCCCTAAGAAATAATGGAAACTCAGATGCTTCGTTCCACAACCCAAAAATATTCATATGAAAATGACTGTAATACTGCAATATAATACAAAATAATAAAGAAAATACAAAATATGGAGAAAAACAAATTAACCTATACTTACCTTTGAAAACCTTTGTGGCTGGTGTGAGGGAGACACGAGATGGGAGGGTTATTGTGTAGGACGACTTTCACTATCACTAACAGAATCACTGCTGAGTCTGTTGACTCAGTTTAATCTTTTTCTTTTCACGCAACTTTAACAAGGAACCTATCCAATGACCTAGAATGACGCAAAACATTCCTAAGCTTACTCTTGTATGGAAAAACAAAGGACTGTCAATAGGTGCTTTGAAGTGACAAAAAACACACTAGTGCCAGTTGTCAGAACCTTCCAACCTTCTGAAAGATCACTTATTTCTGCCAGACACCGTGGCCTGAGATGGAGCATCTGAGCCTGGGAGACCATAACCCACAATCCCATAGTGAGTAAGAGAGAGAGAGAGAAAGAACCATTGGCTCACTTGTGATCATGTGACATTTGGTGGCACATACTACTCGTATTGCAAGACATCGCTTGCTTATCAAGTTAAAATTTATTTAGTTTTTCAAGTTCTTAAGATTTTTAATGTTTGTTTATTTTTGAGAGAGAGAGAGACACAGCACGTGAACGGAAGAGGGGCAAAGAGAAGGAGAGACAGAATCTGAAGCAGGCTCCAGGCCCTGAGCTGTCAGCACAAAGGCCGATGCAGGTCTGGAACTCATCAATCATGAACTGAGCCGAAGTTGACACTTAACCGAATGAGCCACCCAGGTGCCCCTCAAGTCAAAATGTATTAGAAATGTTTGCTCGTCTTGCAGAACACTCGCAGAACGAGTTACATGCATTCCACGGTCTTAATGTGTACCATATAGAGTTGTTAACTATAGTCACCATGCTGTACTTCTTTTATAGCTGAGAGTTTGTACCTTTTGACCACCTCCCGTTTTACCCACCCCCTACCTCTGGCAATCACCAATCTGCTCTATCTATGAGTTCATTATTTGCTTTTGTTTTATTTGTTTTAGATTCCACATATGAATGAGATGACATATATTTAGTTTTCTCTGATATTTTACTTAGCATAATGCCCTCAAGGTCCATCTGTGTTGTCACAAATGGCAGGATTTCCTTCTTTCTTATGGCTTCTTTTTTTCCTTCTTTTTTATCTCTCTGTATATATCTCCATTATATGTATCATATATATATCACATTTTATTTATCTATTCATTCCTAGGCGAGGCTCATTTTTATGTGTAGCTTTTGAAACAAGTTTCACTATGTTAGAGTCATTCATTGTATAGCCTCCTAGGTGACTTGTCTTAAAAGGAGCACTGATTCATTTGATTGTATTTTAGAATCAGCTTGTTTGAAAATCAGCTTCACTCTCTTTTGGCAACAGCATCATGTTTTCCTATGTGATTTATTTTCAGTCTTTTGTAAACAAGAAGAGTACATATCCTGCTGAGGGAAGGATGCTTAGACAGATTTCTGAGCCCTTCTCGTTATCCTAATATATATACCTCATATACCCTAATATAATATACCTCATATACCTAATATATTCTGTAATTTATTGCGGCAAATTAGAGTTTGTTGGCTAGACGCTGATTTTCCTTTGTCATCTTATTGTTCTTTAAAAGCCCTATTGTGTGCAAGATACGAACAATGTATTTTTAGAAATATTGTAATGCCCTCCATCAGTGATTGCTTTGGCAGTCTTTTCTGACTCATGGTCTTCTCTCATATAGTTGCAACACTGGTCTTTGGTAGGTGTGTGCAATTCTGCAATTGCTAATAAATAAATATTCTATTGCTGTCCTGAGTTTAGTCTTCTAAACTTTGTAAACTTTATACTGATAAAATGTTGTCATGCCACAGAATTGGGTGCAAAAGAAGAAAAGCAACTAGACATGATAAGGTGGAGGAAAGGGGAGGAAGACACGGGGCTTAGTGACTTTGGTTAGTAAAATTGTGTATGCAGCTAATGAGTACTTTTAGGGGGTAACAATATGGGGTTCACTGTATTTTGAAAAAGAGCTCTAGACATGAAACCAAAATTCAGGAGCTGTCTATAGAGGCAAACGTAAGGGAGATGTGATCACAGATCTTAGAGGCAGGATGATGCAGCACAACATGGCACCAAGACTCACTGGTTAATGACATTCACCAAACTTGAAAATAAAACATCCTGCTATTTACTAGCAAAACGAGCTTATTCGGGAATAGCAGAGAAATGGCAGTTCAGGACAAGCAAACTATGGTGAGCTGCAGGTAAGTAAAAGAAAAAGGGACAATCAGCTTTGACTAGGTTTTAGGAGGAAATTGGGAAGGGTTGTTTTGAAGAAAAGTTGGGTGGAGAAGGACAGGTTTGAGGTTGTAGCAGTTTCTCATTGGCTGCAAGTGGTGGTTAGTGCATTGAGCTAAAATAGGAAGGGATCTTCCTTCATTTTCTTAAAAGCAGAAGATAAAATTCCTATGTGAAAGACGTCCTCTTACCTTCCCTCTTTCCGTTGGTTATGCAGCCTGAGATGAGCGATATGTGCGTGAGAGTTCCCCTTCAGGGCTTCCCGACTTCATTTTAAATGAGGTTTCCTTTATTTATTTTCACACATTCATGTGGCAGACACATTCCCACAGGCTTTTCAAAGCCCTAAACTTCTTCCTGCTCTAGCCATTTCCTTCTGACTAGAGAAAGCATTTCCTAACACAAATGAGCAAGAGGTAGATTTTTTTGATGCAGACAGCTCCTCCTTATGTATAAAAGTAAATCATTTGCAGGCTTTGTATGTTATTTCTAGTAGCAAAGGATCTGTGACCGTCTCACAGTGGATGGCAGTACCATGGTTGACATCTGCTGGTGTGAAGTTAGACATGTTTGTATACTTTAGAGTCGTGAGATGAGGGATTCACTCTTCTCCTTGCTAGCTGTGTGATATTGAAAAAGATCACCAAAGCTCTCTGGGTCACGGTTTGTACCTTTTAAAGTAGAGAGAGTTATAATCTTCAGCTACTTCACAGAATCATTGATAAAATGACAAAGTAATGTATGTGAAAGCACGTTATAAACTCAAAAGCAAAGACATCAAAACTAGAGAGTTAGTCCAAAGGGACAAATAAATTCATGCAGGCCCCTGAATTATCCTGTTTGTCTAAATTTGCCAGATATTAGCTGAGTCTTCAGAATGTTTTAGATTATAAAATATTGCCTTAGATGCATTTCTAGGTGAAATAGAAGTTTTCTGCAGTGATGCTGGACATATTTCCCCTTTCTTCCTCATTACTTTCTAAATATAAGTCTTTGCTTGTATCATTCTTCTTGTGATATGATCACTAAAGCAAAGGAAGGAATATGAACACATGTTTAATTAGTTCTGAGAATAAAAACTACTGGGGTTAGGGGAAAGCACTGTGATACGTGTTTTAGACTTGTACAGGAATTAATATATAAGAAATAAAGAGCTTCAAATGGTTCTTTGCCTTACAGAATTACAGCATGTTCCACAAACAAAACTAAATCAGACTCTGGTGCTTAATGGAAAGAATGTTAGATGTATTGATATTTAGACGTAATTGTGGATACTGAACTGCAACTGGCCAAAATCTCTACTTCAGAACTGAAGGATTTATTCCCTCAGCTGCCGGGAAGGCTGTCTTCTGGGATGTCTCCTCAGCTCTCTTTGATAATTGCCTCCACTGAAGAGCACCACTTTGCCCAAGGGTGCTGGCTTCCCAAGGCAGTCCGCATTGAGTGACTGACCAGTTTAGTGGTATAAGGGTCCGATTCCCTCCTGGAATGAACAGGGATATCCCAACCCAGAGCTCTTCATGCAGTCAGGCCTTAGTCCTGCCTGTGCTGCAGCCTGACTCCCCCCGCCCCCCCCCCCCCACAAGTCCTCTTTCCTTCCCTGCCCCTACAGGTATTGCCCCTGAGCAGGTATTTGTCTCCCAACAAACATCCCACACAAAAGCCTTTATTTAACACAATCTGCACCAGAGGCTCGGATCTCTCAGATTTTGCTGAATGTTCTTTAAGCAGTTGAACTTAGCTTTTGGTTGAAACTGTTAAATAATTTTCTTGGAAGACGAAAGAACTTGGTGTCAAACAGATTTGGTACCATATTTTCAGAGGGTCATGCTTAGGTCCAAATCAAGAAGCTAGTATGAATCAACTAGCATTTTATAGTTTTGTCAGCCTTCTGGACAACTTGATTTTCTAAAAAAATTGTTTGTTATAATCAGATTATGAGGGGAAAAAGTAAAACAAATTATTAAGAGATCCATCCCGGGTCCTAATAATTGAATTCATAAAATCAGCAGAGTACACAGAGATTACAACTTCTTTGCATTTCATTCATTCAGCAAGTAATTATTGAAGGTTTGCTATGCTGTGGGACTGAGAGCAATATATAAGATAGTTGCTGTCCTTTTTATCTTGTCAAGGAGATAATACATATGTCTATTATATAATTAATAAAACAAAATACTACAAAGCAAAAAATATATAGGGATTTAGAAAAAGAAAAAGAAATATATAGGAATTTAGAAAAGAAATTGAGTAGAGGTGATTGGGAAAGGTTTCAAGAATCCTGTGGCATTTGAGTAGAGCCTAGAATAATAAGCAGAGATGATTGGTAAAGAATGTGTCAAATAAAAGAATAGGAATAAGATATACACCTGAAGAAATATAAGTAATATTGGAGAATATCAGTTTAGTTGAAGTATTCGGTTCATCTAGGGCTGAACTTGTCATGTAGACTTCCCATATCATAAGAGAGGTAGTTTGGAATTAGATTGTGAACATCTTGAATGGTGGGATGAGAAATTTGAATTCTTTTTGGGAACCAGGGATGAACGGCATCAGTGACAATAAAACAAAACTAAAATAAAAAACTAAAAAATAAAAAAACTACAATAAAAACAAAAAATAAAAATGGACATAGACAACAGCAGTGTGTTGAACTGGCCAATTTATTGTAGTAAACGTGGCATTATATATGCTAGTGATTTCCTTGTAACATACGTCATCTATGTTTTTCTAACATTACCTAATTTTGAAAATGTTCCTATGTGTAAACAACATTTAAGAAATAACATGGTGATTTTCCCCTAATTTTCCCGCATACCCTTTGATTATTGATTAATGTCTTACATTATTCCATTATGCATCTGCGTTTATCTATAATCTGCAAAGCATTTGCTTTGCTGTTCTCATGAAAGGCCCTTCTTTTCTCAACACCTCAAGTGGAACAGTTACAGGGACATGACCTCCTAACCACATGAGGCCAAAAGAACAATGTGTTTGCCTCGGTTCGAGGTGCCAGGAGGGGGCCGAAAAAGCCTTAGAAACCCATGCCTCATACATTCTCAGAGGGACAATGCACCTAGGAACCAATGAACCATTCTGTAGCTTAACCGACTAGGTTCAGTCATCATCTGGAATGCCTCCGGGGGGCCAGGTGGGCCTAGGGGTTGAAGTCACCTGCACCCAGAGATACACTCCTTAGTTGCCGGAGTGAGGCTTTCAAACCCATCTGTCTCTCCTTTGTCAGCCTCCTTTGCTGGCAAATGCATGAGGCTATCCTTCCTGCAAGTAGAGGAGTCTCCATAGGAGATGGCAAGGGCTAGACGTAAGGCCGCACAATTCCTTGCGGAACCTTATTTTCTTCCCTAATGGTTCTTTTCCCAGGGGGCCTGCCGAGGGCAGTTCCCCAACAGACAATACCCCAGGTACTTTAATAAGGCCGAATTACCTAAAAGCAGGAGTACAAGAAGCTTCACTGGGAGTGCCTATTGAAGGTTTCTGAGAGTGATGTTAATAAGTGGTACTTTAGGAAAATCTAGTGGGAAGTGGGAGAATAAAGCCGTGGACATAAGACATAGCCTAGGGCAAGCCACACAAAGTTCCTGGAATCATGAAGCCTGATGTCAATATTGCTCTTCAGTTACCCATAAGCCTAGATGTGGGGAACTATCCAGAAAGGGAAACTTGGTTAATGGGCTGGAGAGGGGGCACCTGGGTGGCTCAGTCCGACACCTGAGTGTCGGACTTCAGCTCAGGTCATGATCTCACGGTTCGTGGATTTGAGCCCCGCGTCGGGCTCTGTGCTGACAGCCTGGAGCCTGCTTCCGACTCTGTGTCTCCCTCTCTCTCTCTCTGCCCCTCCACTCACACTCTGTCTCTAGCTCTCATAAATAAATAAATATTTTAAAAAATTTTAAAAAAAGGGCTGGGAGTAAGGATGCCTTTCTTTCTAGATGAATGGAAAAAATACAGAATTTCAGCTTCTTTCAATTTTAATTTTGCATTGTGTCTTTCAATCATATTCCCAGCTGAAACAACTAGTTAATAATGAAAATAATTTTTAAGAAAAATATAACTGAAATTCAGAATTAGCTTTTCCCATTGCTTTGTGTCGGAATATAGCTGCCATAGTGTTTAGGTGCTGATGTAGAATATCTTAAGTAAATATATACGTAGAAGGACCTTGAGCCATAGGTGAGCATGTGCAAGGAA
This sequence comes from Panthera leo, assembly GCF_018350215.1. Taxonomy (NCBI): domain Eukaryota; kingdom Metazoa; phylum Chordata; class Mammalia; order Carnivora; family Felidae; genus Panthera; species Panthera leo. The sequence goes on along the minus strand of NC_056687.1, from coordinate 139,009,433 downwards.
GCACCCATACTCCTCTTCTTGGGGACTGCTGCAGTGTTTTTACTTTTGAGATGACAGTACTTTTTGTGCTACATAAATTTACAAGTTATTCTTTAAAAGTGAATTTCTCAGAAAAGACTGACTCTGCAGCTGTGTCTGGCACCCTCTTTCTATCTGTGCTGATTCTTTTTCACTTTGCAAACACTTTATTTATTTAGTGTTTCCCAGATGTTGTCTAAGCTGGCCTAGGAAAGTAGTTCCTGTGTTAATTAATATACTTTTGATTTTGAATGGTTCCTTGTTTAATTTTTTCTCTTTTTAAATACTCTGTAATTGTCTATGGAATATCAAGGTATCAATTATTATGCTTTCAAAAGTTGGGTAAATTGTCACACAGCAATCATTTTTTTGGTATAAGTATAAATATTAGTGTTTAAACATACTTTTAATTTATTTTGTTATGATTAGAAGTCAACAATGAGCTTGTTGCTTAGGCTCTCATCTGGTCAAGAAAACAAAATAAAGGTTTAAAAATGGATAAAATCACAAAGATGCAAGAGTAATAATACAGGCTATAAATGCCTGATCAGTTTAAAGAAAGAGAAGGCCCTTGCTAGCAAATAGTACTAGAACAAGAATTTGAAGGAGGGGTAGGATTTTGATAAGCTTAGATAATTGGCAGACATTTCTGTTAGGGTGCAATGGTATGAACAATGGAAGAAAGAATGAGAAAAGGTTTTTAAAAACAGATTAATGCTAAAGTGTGTTTTTCAAAAAGTTGAAAACATAGCTGTTTTATAAATTTTAGATGAACACACATCAAAGACTTTATTCATCTCATTAGTTAATGAGGAAACCAGTATGATGGTGTGGCTGGTTCAAAGAGCATTTGAGGAGCTAGATATCCTTAGAATTGTAATAAAGAAAAATTAGGATATGATTGCTGGGCTAGATATAAAACTAGGTGATATTCTATAAGACAATAAACTATAACCTTGAGGTTGTATTTTCTACTAGACAAAAATCTACATGTCAAAATGTGATTTCATTATATCTAGATCTTTAATGGTAAACAGTGAGTTGAACAAAAAATATTAAATAATTTTCGGGTGGACCTTTAAGCAATGCCTCCAAATATCATTGAAAGGACATGGTATTAGTTCTTTTGCTTTATTTCTAAGTTTTGGATAGTTTTGTTACCCATAAAAAGGTTACCAGAAGAAAGCTTATAATACTTGGAGGATTTTATTTTCTTCAAGCGGAGTGGATATAGTGAATAACCAAAAGAAAGCAGAGGAGAGTTTGATATCTTTGAATGGTAGGCTAATGAATTTGGACCTGTAAGAAAGGATGGGGAAGGACTCAGTCAAGGTTTGGGTATGGACTTGATTAAGGGGTAGTTTAGAAAAATTAATTAAGCTAAATGATATAAAAATTTTGAGACATTCTAGGACACTTTTTCAGCAATTAAGGATTGAGTTTAAACATCAAGCACAGGAAGGAGTACATGTGAAGGGCCAAGGGTAGATACCTCTAGAAAATATAATGTAAGGGCAATATTAATGGAAGTGACTCACTGTTCACTTATAGAAGTCAAAGACTAATCTATTGATCCTGAGCTAGAGACTGTTAACTATGAAAGCAATATGCATGCTAGGAGATGGAATTGATTTGAAGTAAGAGATAATGAACTCAAGAGAATAATTGGAACTACATAAAGCTTCATAAATCATTCAGTCTACTTCCTTCATATCTACCTGGTTCCCTTGCTCAAATAAATAGTGGGTGGACAAGATTTAGAATCTAGGTATTCTGTCTCCTAATCTAGTTATTTTTCCTGTTTACCTTGGTGATTGTGTTAGATTGAGTTATTTGTACTACTTTTTTATTTCCCTGTACTGGTTTTTATATATCCAAATTCTTACCATCATTTCATGATGGACAAAGTGTATTTCCGTGACTCTTGACTTTGGACTTGGCCATGTAACTTGCTTTGGCCAATGATTTCCTTGCATGGTTGGGTTTGCCTTTTTGAACTTCTTCCATTTCCATGAAAAGAACATACCCCAGGCAACCCTAATGTCTAGATTTCAGAAAAAGACAGGTAGTCATGCTACCAGGATATTTACACTGAGATGTCTTGTGACTAGTTGGCTCTTTGGATCTATGGTTTTCCTGAAATGTGTGGTTATAGAGTCACCAGAGAAAATGCGATAATCACAGGAGACAGTATATTCATTATAAGAAATTTCATAATGAAATTTATGTGTAGGTTTTATCTTTATTTAAATCACTGTGCGGGGGCGCCTGGGTGGCTCAGTCGGTTGAGTGTCCGACTTCGGCTCGGGTCATGATCTCACGGTCTGTGAGTTCGAGCCCCGCATCGGGCTCTGTGCTGACAGCTCAGAGCCTGGAGCCTGCTTCGGATTCTGTGTCTCCCTCTCTCTCTCCCCCTCCCCTGCTCATGCTCCGTCTCTCTCTGTCTCAAAAATAAATAAAAACATTAAAAAAAAAAATAAAATAAATCACTGTGCGATAATTATATTGACAAATGAAAATACTAGATTCAGATTGATAGAGCACCAGAGACAGCTCATGGATGAGTGATACCAGATTTATTTATCTAAAGGATAGCTAAGGAAGTCCATGTAGTCAGGATACTTAGCAGAGACATCAGCTACATTCTCCAAAAGTTATAAGCTTCTGGACACCCAGAATCTTATCAGAAGAGCACAGCTGCAAATGAAAATGCCTAAGTGTGCAAGAGTTACACCAGAACTTGTGGGAGCTCAAGCACTATTTCTAAGTCACCTAAAGCTGGAGTAATTCTGCATGTAAGCAGCTCTGCATCTGTGCTGGGTACCACAGATACTGGTATAAGTGCATTTAGGAAATATCACTTTTTCTTTTATCTCTGCTAATTATCTCACACAGACTCTCAAAAACTTGGTGGATTTTCTCTCAGGAGATGCTAGGTGCTGTGGGCCTCCAATGGTTACTGATACAGCCATATCCACATTCATATTCACCCATATGTGCACACTTACATGCATGTAGTACCTTCATGTACTCGTCTGTGCTCTGTAGTTCATGTTTGTCAATAAGCATGGACGAGGGAACTGACAAGTAACCTACTCTCTTCTTGATGGTACAGCTCAGTGGGACTCATAACATTGTATTCATAACTATAATCAGGTCCCCCCCAGGAAGGTACACGCAAGCCCATATACTTTCACATTTGCATTCAACTCACAGGAGTTATTTCTTACTTACTTTTAGGATGTGCCATAAGCATGATTTTATTTCAATTCAGGATACACTCATAATCTCAGATTAACATCGAATCGTTGGAGTTCCTTGAGGACTATGATTCATCATTTTATTGATATATCTGACTGCCATTTAATGCTCAGGACCTTTTCAGACCTCGTATTTTGCAGGCACAACAGCAGATCTTTGGAATTCCCATGAAACAGATAGGTAAGTGAAAGACTCACACCTATGATATTGTCCCTACAGATAATAATAGTGCTATATGGCTATTTTAAATGCCCTAGTAATTACATTCTGAAAATATCAGAAAGCACCATATTTTAGCTGTCTCTAACTCTGTGGGAAAGCAGGGCATAGCCCACATTCTTATTTTCCCAATGAGTTAGTTATTCATATATATCCAATAGATTCAAGTTCCTCTTTATGTACCTCCTTCCTTCCACCCACAGTTTGAGTCACAGTGTTTTCTGGATCAAAACTGGGACGCTTGATCTACCATAAGATCTAACACCTGTTGTGGGAATAAGAAGGATTATTTAAAATGGCAATCAGAAAACTTGAGGCATGTTGTTGCTAAATACCCCTGGTCACAATCAATTTCCAAGAATAGCCCTGGGTTTTATTATTTGGCCTATCTATTGAAACTACATCCTAATCGTGGCCATGAAAATACAAAAGCACTGTTCTTTAAATTCTGTGTTTGGATTCAGACTTCTCAATATTTCAGACTGATCTATTTATTGATGTTAAGATTATTTCTTAATCTTTTCTTAGTTTGCATAACAAACTGCTTTAGAATCAAACTTCATGTGTTCTGGAATACTTCCTATTACTCTCTAGGCTAATAAAAGAATATTAATTGTATCTTACTTGATCTCCAAAATCTAACTCTGTACTCCATACCTCTGAACTCCAGTCACTAAATCACACTCACTACACTTTCAACAACCACTTTCATATATATAGGTCTATTACTTTCAAGATTATTCAGTATGTAAATAAGAGAAGGGAAATGATAGCATTTAATCTGAACAACTCTGGAACTCATTGTCTATAAAGGAGAATGATTTTTGGATGTGCCACAAGAGTGGTTGATTTTTGCTCAGACTGGGAGAACTGGGTTTCTTTCAGGAATAGTTTGCTGATAAAGCTCATATACCATCCAGCCTCCTGGTGATTCTCAAATTCAAATAGATTCTGTAATACCAGTACTATCAGGAATATCCATTGGAGGACACTAGAACACAACAAATAGATGAGAATGTAGGAATACATAAGTAACTTAAAGTAAGGTCTGTGCACAAAATCAGACAATTTACTCCAAAATTTAATCTAATTGCTCTCTAACTATAAAAGTATGACTGATTATCAATATTTGTACCATAAAACATATTCTATCACTGGTGTACCTAGTGTTTCAAAATTGTAATTTTAGAAATGTGATGGATGGTTTCCCCAGGAGGTAACTGGATAAAATATTTTAATAACCGGAACATTTATGTGGGAGTTGGTTAGAAGTTCTGCTAATCTTAATCAAATCTTCACTGATAGGTAAATGGTGTCCTTTTTTTGCAGGTTGTTAAACATAGTTTGTGTAACAATCTCTCTGATAATGGAAAACTTTATAAGGCTCATAGAAAAAAACTCAGAGATTCTTTTTGCTGCAGAAGGGAGTTACCTGAGGCAAATTAATTTAGGCAAAAGCCCTGATGAGAGGAAACCTTGGACATCCATGGTGAAGGTTTGTAAACTGTCATAATATGTTTTCAAGTGTGTGACCATGCTGTTCAAGATTTTAAATCTCAAATTGTAATTATTTGTAAGATATGAATATCATTTACATATCTGGGCCTTTAATTTTCACTTAGAATAAAATGAGGCTTCTGTTTTGGACTTGCCCCCATTTCTTAGATTCCTCAGTCCAACTATCAACAAGATATGGCTTGAATTATAAATAGGGACGCCAACCGTATGACAATTTATTAAATAATATTTGTGCTTAAAAACTGTCACCAAAATAAAATATTTTATGAGAAAAAATAAGCACACATACATAAATTTACCTTGGTAATAATGGCAAGAGTAGGGATTTATTTCCACTTTATACACAGGGGGGCACTCTGGATTCTGTTTGCAAAGGAAGAAGATGAAAAATTCTGGGACTAACTTCCCTCTGGAAGTCTCCCCTTGACCCAGAATACTTAATTCAGAGTGGGAATGACAAGGCAGCAAATTTTTCCATTGTAGGATATTATTAATTTCAATTCAGCTCTCCTTTGCAACATAGGTTGTCAGGCAGTGAAAGGCATCATTTATGTTAGTGAACTCAAAAAGATTTATATTAAATCTTTATTAAAACTTGTAGGTGGCAGTTCTAGTGGGTTAAAAATGTCAGAAACCATTCAGAATCCATGCAATGAGTTTAAATCCCCCAAATGGGGTTTCTGGCCTCTTATGAAACACTTACGTTGCAAATCATTTAATTGTTTTGGGCCAGGGCTCAATTTCTTCATCTTTTTTCTTTCTTTAATGTTTGTTTATTTTTGAGAGAGACAGAGACAGAATGTGAGTGGGTTAGGGGCAGAGAGAGAGGGAGACACAGAATCCGAAGCAGGTTCCAGGCTCTGAGCTGTCAGCACAGAGCCCAACGCGGGGCTCGAACTCACCAGCTGTGAGACCATGACCTGAGCCGAAGTCGGTCGTTCAACCGACAGAGCCACCCACGCGACCCTCAATTTCTTCATCTTTAAGAGTGACTCAAATCTGTCTTAAGCTGCTTACGTGTTTTGGGAGTGGGGGTTTAAGTGACTAAATGATTTAAAAAGTAGTCAAAAGCATTCTACAAAATATAGACTTGTTTAGAAGCATGGAATAATTATAGTTAGGGTGCTCATAACGCAGTCAGACCTCAGAGATATTGCAGGTCTGATTGAGACCATTGAACAATGTGAATATTTCAGTCAAACAAATCAAATGAATTTTTTGCTTGTCCAGTGCATATAAAAGTTATGCTTACACTACACTGTAGTCTGTTAAGTGTGCAATGCCATTATGTCTAAAAAGTGTTCATGACTTAATTTAAAAATACTTTATTGTTAAAAAAAAAAAGCTAAGAATCTCCTGGGCTTTCAGCGAGTTGTAATCTTTTTGCTGGTGGAGGTCTTGCCTCCATGTTGATGGCTGCTGACTGATAAGGGTGGTGGTTGCCAAAGGTTGGAGTGGCTGTGGCAATTTCTTAAAATAAGACAATGAAATTTGCCACATCTATTGACTTGTCCTTTCACGAACGATTTCTCTCCAGCATGCAATGCTGTCCGATAGCATTTTACTCACAGGAGAACTTCTTTCAAAATCGGAGTCAATTCTCTCAAACCCTGCTCTGCTTTAGCAACTAAGTTTATGTGATACTCTAAATCCTTTGTTGTCATTTCAACAGTCTTCACAGCATCTTCCCCAGCAGTAGGTTCATCTCAAGAAATCACTTTCTCTGCTTATCCATAAGAAGCAAGTCCTCATCTGTTCAAGATTTATCATGAGATAGCAGCTGTTCCGTCCCATCTTCAGGCTCCACTTCTAATTCTAGTTCTCTTGCTATTTCTACACATCTGCAGTTACTTCCCCCACTGAAGTCTTGAACCTTCAATTTGTAAAATAAAACAAGCACAGTAAAGTGCAATAAAATGATATATGCTTGTAATGTGGTGTTTTAGTTGCGTCACATTTACTTAATTCTATTTTTTCCCACAAAAATAGACACATTACAGTGGTGTGGTGGAGGGTTGTGTAGCTGATCACCTATAGGCACCTTAACATTTATGCATGTACCTCTTCCTCATTTTGGTTTTGAACTTTTCTTCTCTTCCTCCCAGTCCCAGCAAGACATCAATGGGACCTTGAAATTGGGTGGTTTGAGAAGAGCCTAATAGAACTGTGGGCAGGATTTAGGGAAACAGGGCAGTACCCTGAAGCAAGCAATTGTGGAGAGCCCATATCCATGTCTGGACAAGGGCAGGGAGCTCTACAGATAGGGCTGCCCAGGAGCCCCAAGCTCAGGTAAAGTGAGGGTGTCAACTGAAAACTGGGGGTGGGGAGCTGGGGATAGAAATACCTGATCTCACTGCTGCCCTATTTCCAGTCTCCTACCTCTGTCCTCCACTTGGATAAAACCATTTGGATGAAGACAGAGGAGGGAAAGGAGATCAGCTCTAGAACACAACATCTATGAAGGGAAGGGTGTGGTGAAGTCCAAAGGGGCAAAGTGAAGACATTCTACCCTCTTACCAACTTCCACACCCCAGAAATAAAGTTGCTGCAGGGCCACATGTTGCTGTTGGGATTATGGCTTGTGAGACACATCTGTACGATTTTCCAGTCATCATTCCTATTCATTGTGACCAGATAGGTGACCATAAATATTAAATAAGATTTCTGACATTCTCCCTAATTGCATTTACTAAAGAATAGTGAATAAATGGCAATTAATATACTAAATCTTGCCTTTTGTTTTACTCAAGCAGTCTTACCTATGTTGCTGTCTCACAAATCTGGACACTCATGAATGTTTCTAAGTCTTCAGATGACAGTTGATGCTGTTTAAAAAAAGAAAAAAAATTAATAGATGGTAGACATTATGCAGAGAAATAATGAGTCTCAATTTCCTTTTCATACTAGAAAAGGGAAAAATTCAAAAACTAGGAAATATGGAAGTAACTGTATTTTCTTTATTTTTTGGAGAATATTTGTAATTTATTTTGATTTATCTTTCTTTATACTTTATATTACAATAACATATATTCCCACTTTCTTGTTCTGTTTGGTTTTTTTGGTGGACCATCTACTTGTATTTCTCAATGATGTGTTGATAATAATAATACCAATGTTAAGCATGAATATTGTATTTAATGATTAACATGCATTCTTTAATTCTTATTATAATGCTAAAAATACACCAAATTATTATTAATATCATTTAAATGTAGAGCAAATTAAAGCTTAGGGATATACACTAATATCCAAGGTGGATTTTTCTTTTTTTTTTTTTTTTTGTGGTAAAAAGCACATAACATGAGAATTAACCTCTTAACAAAATTTTAAGTGTGTAGTACAATGTTGTTAACTGTAAGTACAATTTATAAGTACAAGTTCTTTTTTTATTAAAAAAAATTTTTTTTAATGTTTATTTTTGAGAGAGAGAAAGTGCAAGTGAGTAGGGGAGGGACAGAGAGAGAGGGAGACACAGAATCCGAAGCAGGCTCCAGGCCCTGAGGTGTCAGCACAGAGCCCGATGCGGGCTCGAACTCACAAACCATGAGATCATGACCTGAGCTGAGGTCAGACACTTAACCAACTGAGACCCAGGTGCTCTACAAGTACAAGTTCTAAAGAGGATCTCTGGAACTTTTTCATCTTGTATGAGTGAAACTCTATGCTCATTGAACAGCAGCTCCCCATTTCCCCCTCTCCCAGACCCTGGCAACCGTCATTTTACTTTGTTTCAACATTTCTAAATTCATTTTCCTTAATTTTAATCTGCTTTCAAAATCATTCTTAAGGCTTGGAGACTCTAAAGTACATCCTAAAAATTTTTGAATACTGTTCTAGCATTTAATTGTGAACTGTTCTCTGCATTAATTGTATTACTGTTTTTATTTTATTTTAAACTCAGTAGAGTTAATATACAGTGTTTTATTAGTTTCAGGTATACAATATAGTGACCTGTGGTAACCATCAATTTGTTCTCTCTGGTTAAGAGTCTGTTACCTTTGGTAACCATCAATTTGTTCTCTATGGTTAAGTCTGTTTTTTGGTTTGTCTCTCTCATTTTTATTTGTATGTTTGTTGTGTTTCTGAAATTCCACATATGAGTGAAATAATATAGTATTTGTCTTTCTCTGGCTAATTTATTTCACTTAGCATTATACTCTCTAGTTCCATCCATTTGTTGCAAATGGCAAGATTTCATTCTTATTTATGGCCAAGTAATATTCCATTGTGTATATATATATATACCACTTGTTCTTTATCCTTTCATCTATCACTGGATACTTGGGCTGCTTCCATAGTTTGGCTATTGCAAATAATACTGCAATAAACATAGAGGTGCATATATCTTTTCAAATTAGTGTTTTGGTATGCTTTGGGTAAATATCCAGTAGTGGAATTACTGGATCATATGGTAGTTCTGTTTTTCTTTTTTGTTGTTGTTTCAAATTTTTATTTAAATTCTAGTTAATTAACATATAGTATAATATTGGTTTCAGGAGTAGAATTTAGTAATTCATCACTTATATATAACACTCAGTTCTCATCATAACAAGTACCCTCCATTGTCCATTTAGTCTATCCCCCCCACCTCCCTCCATCAACCCTCAGTTTGTTACATAGTTAAGAGTTTCTTATGGTTTTGCTTCCTTCTCTCTCTCTCTTTTTCCCTTCCCAAATGTTCATCTGTTTTGTTTCTTAAAGTCCACATATGTGTGAAATCATACTGTATTTGTCTTTCTCTGACTGACTTATTTTGAATAGCATAATACAGTCTAGTTCTATCCCTGACATTGCAGGTGGTAAGATTTCATCCTTTTTGATGGCTGAGTAATATTCCATGGTGTCTGCATACCACATCTTCTTTATCCATTCATCAGTCAATGAATATTTGGGCTCTTTCTGTAGTTTGGCTATTGTTGATAATGCTGCTATAAACATTGGGGTGCATGTGCCCCTTCCAATATGTATTTTTATATCCTTTTGGTAAATACCTAGTAGTGCAATTGCTGGGTTGTAGGGTAATTCATTTTTAAATTTTTGAGGAAACTCCATACTGTTTTCCAGAGTGGCTGTACCAGTTTACGTTCCCACCATCAGTGTAAGAGGGTTTCCCCTTCTCCATATCCTCAGCAACATCTGTTGTTTCCTGTGTTGTTAATTTTAGCCATTCTGACAGATGTGAAGTGGTATTTCATTGTGGTTTTAATTTGCATTTCTTTGAAGATAAGTGCTGTTGAGCATCTTTTCATGTGTCTGTCAGCCATATGTATGTCTTCTTTGGAGAAATGTCTGTTCATATCTTCTGCCCATTTTTAATTGGACTATTTGTTTTTTTGGGTATTGAGTTGTAGCAGTTCTTTATATATCTTGGATACTGACCCTTTTTCGGATATGCCGTTTGCAAATATCTTCTCTTATTCCATAGGTTGTCTTTTAGTTTTGTTGATTGTTTCCTTTGCTGTGCAGAAGCTTTTGTATTTTGATGTCCCAATAGGTTATTTTTGCTTTTATTTCCCTTGTCTCAGGAGACATAGCTAGACAAAGCAGTTACAGCTGATGTCAGAGAAATTACTGCCTGGGCTTTCTTTTAGGATTTTTATGGTTTCAGCCTCAAATTTAGGTCCTTAATCCATTTTGAATTTATTATTGTGTGTGGTGTAAGAAAGTGGTCCAGTTTCATTATTTTGCAAGTAGCTCTCCAGTTTTCCCAACACCATTTGTTGAAGAGATTCTTTTTCCCATTGCATATTCTTGCCTCCTTTGTTGAAGATTAATTGAACATATAATTGTGGGTTTATTTCTGGGCTCCCTATTCTGTTCTACTGGTCTATGTGTCTATTTTTGTGCCAAAACCATACTATTTTGATTCCTACAGATTTGCAGTGTAACTTGAAATCTGGTATTGTGATACATCCAGTTTTGCTTTTCTTATTCAAGGTTGCTTTAGCTATTCAGGATTTTTTGTAGTTCCATACAAATTTTATGATTTTTTTGTTTTAGTTCTGTGAAAAATGCTGTTAGTATTTTAATAGGTAAATCTAAAGATTGCTTTAGGTAGTATGGACATTTTAATAATATTTGTTTTCCAATCTATGAGCATGGCATATCTTTCCACTTGTTTGTGTCATCTTCAGTTTCTTTTATCAGTGTTTTATAGTTTTCAGAGTACAGGTCTTTCACCTCCTTGGCCAAGTTTATTCCTGGGTATTTTATTTTATTTTATTTTTTTGGTGCAATTGCAAATGAGATTATTTTCTTAATATCTCTCTGCTGCTTCATTATTAGTGTAAAGAAATGCAACGGATTTCTGATATTTTGTATTATACAATCTTCATGAATTGTTTAACAGTTCTAGTAGTTTTGGTGGAGTATTTTGAGTTTTCTATATATAGTATCCTGTCATCTGTAAATAGTGGAAGTTTTACTTCTTCCTTAGCAATTTGGATGTCTTTTATTTCTTTTTCTTGTCTGATTGCTATGGGCAGGACTCCCAGGACTAGATTGAGTGAAGGTGGTTATAATGGATATCCCTGTCTTGTTCCTGACTATAGAGGAAAATCTGTCTTTCCCCTTAACTGTGGGTTTTTCATAGATGGCCTTTATTATGTTGAGGTATGTTCCCTCCAAATCTACTTTGTTGAAGGCTTTTATCATGAATGGATGTTGTACTTTGTCCAATGCTTTTTCTGCATCTATTGAAATGATCATATGATTTTTATTGTTTCTCTTGTTGATATGATATATCACATTGATTGATTGGTGAATATTGAACCAGCCTTGTATCCCACTTGATTGTGGTGAATGATTTTTTTTAATGTTTTTATTTATTTTTGAGACAGAGAGAGACAGAGCATGAGCAGGGGAGGGGCAGAGAGAGAGGGAGACACAATCTGAAGCAGGCTCCAGGCTCTGAGCTGTCAGCACAGAGCCTGATGCAGGGCTCGAACTCACGGACTGTGATATCATGACCTGGGCTGAAAGACACTTAACCGACTGAGCCACCCAGGCATCCCAGTGAATGATTTTTTTAATGTATTGTTGGATTTGTTTGCTACGCTTTTGTTGAACATTTTTGCATCTAATTATATTACTGTTTTAATTATTTTTTAAAAAGTGAAATAGTTCAGACTTTCATAAAATATAGCAAACACCCATATATCTGTCACCTAGATTTATAAAGTGTTAGTGTTTTAACATACTTGGCTTTGAATTTTTTTTTTTCATTAAGCAAAATAAGATTAGTTGCGATTGAAACCCTCAGTTCTCCTATTGTCTAATTCTCCTCCTTCCTTCTCTAGGAGTAAATACTCTTTTGAATTCAGTGCTTATGAGTTACATGTGTTGCAAAGTTTTAACCAGGGCCAGTTTTATGGCTACATAACCTGTGCAGTTGCCTGGGGTCTGTGTTTAGATGGGTCCTGTCCTTGGTTTACGGTTCTGCTGTTGCCCTTTTGAAATGTTAACAAAGGCAAGTGGCCTCTGTTTTATAAGATTTAAAAATTCTTTTGATGATGGGGTACAACACATGGACATGAAAGTGGATGAAAGGCAGAAATCTTTCTTACTGCAAATAAGAGAAAGCTACTGTGCAAGACAACAAAGAGAGTTGCTCCTGGGACAGGGTAACAGCAAGCTGGAGCTATTTAATGTAATAGTTTATGTAAGGCAGGCTGTGGGGTTAGCTATGTTTCCTGGGGTCCCTGTGAATTGGTTAATTTGAATAATTTTATATGCTCCTGGGAGAAAAGTTTGTCCCTAGTTGTCTGGTACCTGGCCCTAAAGTATTGGGCCTTGATAAGGGAGGCAGTTGGATATGTGCATAGTGGCCCCAGAGAGTGAAAGTCTGACAAGGCAAGTGGTTGGAGTTGGGGTTTAGCAAACTGCTAGTGAAGGGAAATTGAGGTTTTTCAGCCATGACTTCAAAACTGGGTCAAGACAGCACTTATGAAATATTACAGTACAGCCCTACATTTTCATTTTTCACTAAGCTCTGCAAATTATGTAGCCAGTCCTGATTTTAACTATATATTTATCCATAAGCATTATATTGTACTCTTCTGCCTGCATTAAAATTTTCATGGACAGTTACATTGTTTGAAATTTTGGGGGGCTATTATAAATAATGCTGCAATAAAATGCTTAAAGATATCCTTTTGAATACGTGTGAAATACAACTATGAAGGTAGTTGCTTGGCACAGAGTATGGACGTATTTAATATTTATAATATGATGTCTCCATAATCCTCACATTTATTTTAATCTTAGTTCTGCAGTTAAATACATTTAATGTGCTCTATCAGTCATTTTGCTGCAGTTTCCCAAATCTTCTCTCAGTTGGCTGGAATTCATTTCCTAGATATTTCCTCAAGAAGTGTTTATTAGAAAAATATTCCCTGAGTTAAATGTGCAACACTGTTTTTCTGTAGCCTTTATTCAGGAAGATAGCTTGGCTGGCTATAAAATCCTTTGCTCACTTTTCTCCTTGAGGGTCTACTAGAGATTACGTCTTTGGCTTTGAAGGATGCTGTGGAAAATCTGATCTGAGGCCATTTCTTTCCCTTATAAGTGTTTTAATCATTATGCCTGACAGATGGAATAATTTCTTTTGATATTTAAATTCCAATAATTTTACTAGGCTTTGTTTCAGTCCTGACTTTCCTGGGTCAGTTTTCTCTGGCACATGGTATGGTATTTCAATGTGTAAATTCTTATTTCAAGAAAGTTAAAATTTTGTTCTAACCTACTGTTCAAGTTATATTTATGGTATAACTCATTTACCTTTTTTTTTTCTCTCTTCTTGCAATTTCTCTCTTCTTTGATAACTTTTGCCTTATTTGTCTTATTTTGACTGCTTTTCTAACGTGTATAATTGGTAGTAACCACTCCTTCCCCCACAATATTTATCCTTTTTTGTTTTCATTTCAGTTTGGTCCTCATGAATGCTTTTTTCCTTTTAATTATTCTCATGAGTTCTCACAATATTAAATTCATCTCATTCCTTTTTCTTGCCATTTCCTCTTGTTTTCTCATAATCTGTTCCCCAAGTTTCTGCATTTCTGCTTCCTGTGCTTACTTTTTAGAGAAAAATAACTTTAAAAAATTCATGGCAAAATACATGGTCACTATTTTCATCAGTTCTGTGGCAAGCTTGCCCTGGGAGGTGTTTTTGTCTGGTCAGTTTTGCTGACAGGACCATTTTTCTTGTAGTATTGTAGTACTGAATTTGTATCAACTTTGTACTACTCTTTAGAGAATGAGTTGCATTTTCCTGGCTTAGCTATTTACAAGAACTCCCTTCAGGGAGATTGTTTGTCCTGTTGTGTTTTGAGATATTTTGGCCCCAGAATATTTCACTTTTCTTCTTGACTATCCTTTGCACCAACTCCCACGGAGCCTGTCTTCATCTCCTACCTGGCTTCCCCACATGGCTCAGCTCTCAGAAACGATCCAAGTTTGGGGGACACCTGGGTGGCTCAGCCAGTTGAGCATCTGACTTCAGCTCAGGTCATGATCTCACCGCTCAGGAGTTTGAGCCCTCGTCGGCCTCTGTGCTGACAGCTCAGAACCTGGAGCCTGCTTCAGATTCTTGTCTCCCTCTCTCTCTGCCCCTCTCCTGCTCACGTGCTCTCTCTCTCTCTCCTTCAAGATAAATAAACGTTAAAAAAAGAAAAAAAAAGAAAAAGAAATGATCTAAGTTTCACTTAAAGGCAAACCCTTACTCCAGAAAGGCTTTTTTGTTTGTTTTTGTTTTTGTTTTTTTAAACAAGCATTTTCTTTTCTGATATCTCCTGCCATGAGGCTGACTGTATTTACTGCTTTGGTGCCTGGCAATTGCTATACTTCCTGACAAATAATAAGAACTTTTCTTACATTTTTTGCGTGCTTTGTCTTTGATCACCTTTTTAAAGAGAATAGAAAGATACATTAGTTTTTTCTATAATGAATTATCAATGTTTGTTTTTAATTCATTGCTTTTTATTAATTTAATTAAAAATTTTTTGTTTATCTTTTGAAAAGTTTCTTTCAACTCCCACCTTGGATGGAAGTACATGGGTAATACCGTGTACTTAGTGTTGTCAAATTTGGCAAAGCTTCTGTCAAGTTTCTCTCCTAAATGAGAGATAAGTTTTGGAAGAATTTTCTACAGACTTGCTTCTGGCTCCTTACATTTAAATAGCTGCTTCTTATCCATAACCCGCACACTCCTGTTGTTGGGTACTGTAGAAAGTGTTGATATCATGACACAACCCTGGCCCTACAATTGTATGTTGTGATGCTCAGTGAGTTGGTACAATGGGCATGAGAATTCCCACAACCCATTCTTCCTCTGGAGGACTAATTTTGCTGTTTCAGAATTAACTCTGAATCACACAAATAAATCCCGCTAATCCCAACCAAATATATCTCCAGTTCAACACCTCTTTGCTTTGCTGGATTGCCTGAGGCCGCTCCCACACCACCCTACATTAGGGGAAATGGCAATGGAGGGAAGTCAAAGTAGAAATGTATGTTAAAATATCTTACTTTGGTAAGTTTTAAAAACATAACTGCCTGAACACAGTGTGAGGACCTTGGGGGCGAGGCACTGAAGTTTTCGTATTTACCTGTGGGGGTGAGGGAAGGGAGGGGTGTTTTCTTCTTGGTATGGTTGCCAACACCAGGATAAAATTTTGAGGCATAAGGTGGATGGGTCGGTCCTACTAGGCAATGTGTGGAGGGGAGTGTTAAAGCTTTTTGGCACATGAATAACTCCCAGCCCTTGTTCGTAATGCCAGTGTAAGTTTTATCTCTGCTTGTACTACTTATTTTCATTGAGAATAATTTGGCAGTCGTGGTTGGTGGAGGTGGCTTTGGGAGTGATGAATTTGGGGACTCATGGCTTTATCTGTAGTCACACTGCACCTTTTCTAGAACCCCTATATGTTTTAAGTTCCACTAGGTTTTTTTTAATTAAAAAAAATGTTTATTTATTTAGTTTGAGAGAGAGAAGAGAGAAGGAGAGAGAGAATCCCAAATAGGCTCCACATTCAGCACAGAGCCTGACATGGGGCTTGATCCCAGAAACTGTGAGATCATGATCTGAGCCCAAATCAAGAGTCAGATGCTTAACCAACTGAGCCACCCAGGTGTCCCAAGTTCCACTAGGTTTTAAGCAGGTCTTGAGGGCAGATATTATTAATCAGTTTTTACAGATATAGTAGGAACCAAATAATTATTTTTTGCTTTAATATTGGGTTATATATATTCTGAATTTTTATCAAGGAAATAAACATAATAAACTAATAAACTCACAGACATTCTCAAAATTACATCATTTGATAACATCTTATTTTACCAGTGAGAAGTATTTATCACTTATTATCTAATATTTATTGATATAATTCCTTTTCTTAAAAAAGTTTCTTAACATTTATTTGTTTTTGAGAGGCAGAGACAGAGCACGTGAGGGGGAGGGGCAGAGAGAGAGGGACACACAGAATCTGAAGCAGGCTTCAGGCTCTGAGGTGTCAGCACACAGCCGGACGCAGGGCTCAAACCCACGAACTGTGAGATCATGAACTGAGCCAAAGTCGGACACTTAATGGACTGAGCCACCCAGGCACCCCTTGATATAATTCCTTTTAAAATGTAAAAACATGATATGAAATATTAAAAGAGATTCTTTTCCCTTGCCAGTATATATATCATCTGATGGAAAACATACAAGCTATCTTTTTATTAGAAGGACCCTTGATTTACATATACTATTTTTTTTTTTTTACATACGCTGTTTTTTTGTGTTTTTTTTGGATGATAAACAGCACCTAGAATCTTAGTGCCCTTGGAGAGAGTTAAGATCATTCAGGATAGAGCCCATATGTGTATCAAAGAAACAGCTAACATATATTTTTATAATAATATGATTTGATCTAAGAAAATTCACCAGTCATTGGTACATACCTTCCTGGAAGTTATTTTTAAATTCCCACGGGCATTAAATATTTTGGCATAGATTTATAAGCCCAAAGTAATGGCATAAAAAGATATCATATATTTTGGCCTTAACAGTCAGTAATAAAGGGTTTTTTGATTAATAGAGGTTCAGGGTTGGCTAGGCGGTATGAGGAGGAGAGATGTGTCCTTGTTCTCAAGACGTGTATAGTCTAGCTTAGCATTTCTCAAGTGGGGTCACCCCCCACTGAGGGTTATGAAATCAATTTGGTAGGTCAGCACCAGAATAAAAATAACAGAACAAAAAATACCAAGGCGCATTTTAGATAATAATAGCCAATGTCATTTTGTATGATATATGTACCTATGTAAAATATTTTGCCAATTGACCTTGCTGTCAAAAAAGTTTGGAAAACATTGACTTCTCGGTGGAAAAATAATACAAATCCACCAGGAACAGCTAGCCACTCAGAATCGTGTCTTAGTTTGCTAAAGCTGCAGTAACAAAGTAGCACAAACCGAGTGGTTTAAACAAGAGCAATTTATTGTCTCGCAGTTCTGGAAGCCAGAAGACCAAGATCGAGGTGTTGGCGAGGTTGGTTCCTTCCAAGGGCTGTGAAGGAGAATTTGTTCCATGCCTCTCACCTAGATTTTGGTGGTGAGCTGGCAATCTGTGGTGTTCTTTGGCTGGTAGGTACATCATTTCCATCTCTGCTTTCATCTTCACAAAGCATTCTCCCTGTGCTCAAGTTTGTCTCTGTGCCTGAATTTCCTTTTTTCTTTTTTTTTTTTTTTTTTTATAAGGACACCAGTCATATTGGATTAGGGCCCACCTTAATGACCTCTTTTTAACCTGATTACCTCTGCAAACACATTATCTTCAAATAAGGTCATATTCGGAGGTATTTAGGGTGAGGGCTTCAATGTGTCTTTTTTTGTGGGGGACACAATTCAAACCAAAATGATCATAATGGCCACCATTTAAAATATGTAGGTGCTAGTCCTTGTACTAAGTGCCTAAGTACTAGTCTTTACAACCACTCTGAGAAGCAATTTTTTTTATGTCAATTTTATAGAATAAAGAGGTTCAGAGAGATTCACTATTACAATTTGTATCTGTTTTACTTCAAATCCTATGTTCTTTCCACTCTGCTGGTTGATTCCTGGGAGGCCAGAGCTGGCAGGGATGTTAGAGGCCATCTGGTACAATCCCCTTTTCAAGTGCTGTGAGCCAAAAGATAAAAATGGTACTATTTGTAAAAATCTGGTGTGTTTTCTACATCCCAGAGAAGCAATGAGATTCACCTATGGATTTGGGAAGTTCTAGGATGGTTCACAAATATTCTTTCTTCCCCAACATCCTCCCAAAGGTGGGGAAATTTGGGAGCATATCGGTTACATGTAGAGGGTGAAACTGAAAGTACATAGATGCTCAATCTCTTGCCCATGGTCCCTAGCTTATATAAGATAGTATTTACGTGACTTGATATGAACTCCAAGAGCAATATTTTTGTGTGTGAGTGATAGAAAGAGTGAGAAGAAGGAGGATGAGGAAGAGGAAAAGGAGGAGGAAAACGAAGAGGAGGAGGAGGGAAAGGAGAAAGAGAATGAATCCAGGCTGCCTATTTGCAAGCTTCTACCAAAAGACAACTTAGCCCAACAACCTACGCATATGTTTGTCTCTTTTGCATAACTAAGTATGAAATATATTTTTATTGTTTAACTTTTATTACTTTACAAATATCTTTTTCCTTGATTAGTATGACAAGCAGAGTCTTGGTAGTTTTTTGCATAAAATATAACTGGAATCTGAGAAACTTTGCTAGTATATGATACATTACTTTGATCATGAATCCCTATTTCCCACTGCCAATTAAAAAGAAAAATGAAGAGTGATGATCTGACGGCCAACCAGTGTGATTGTAGGAAGGGGCTGGATTGTACAGTCAGACCTAGCTTTGCATGTATTAGCAGTTTGAACTTGGGTAAAGTCTACTTAACTTCCCTGGATTTTTGTTTTATTGACTGAGACGTTTGGGATTATCATAATACAATCTTCTGAGAGAGATATGGATTAGATTAAATAAGATAACATACATAAAAGTGGCTAACATAGTGCCCAGAGCAAGGCTGACTTACTTAATATGTACGTTTCTTTACCAACTTGGTGGTTGGCTTTACCAACAAGTAGACTTGTCTACTTTTCAGTGACTAGTGCTCATTCATTCGTTTAACAAATTTTGCCGAGCTCCTATTTTAGGCAGGGTACTGCTTTTGGTCCTACAGTGGTAACAGAGACAGGCAAGGTCTCAGTTCTCTTATAATGTACATTCTAGCAGGGAAGACAGACAATAAGCAACTGGATACATAAACAATAAAAAACTATCAGATAGTCATGAGGAATCTGTAGGAAATTAAGGACATGTGATAAAAGTTTTTGTGGTTTTCTTCATTTTAAGTTGGTCAGAGAAGGCATCCTTAAGGGAGAAACCTTGAAGCAAAGATTTGAGTGACAAAAAGGAGCTGCTGCTGTGCAGACCTGGGGTATGAGCCATCTAAGCAGAGGAAGGAATTAACAAAGACACGAGGATGGGAATGATCTGAGATGATTAGTGTGAAGAGAAGACAACGAGTGGTTGAGGAACAGGAGGAAGGCCAGCGGGGCTGGAGCATCACAGGAGAGGAGAGTGATGTGGTGGTGGTGAAGGTGTGGATTCAGGACATGTGTGTAGAGTAACTAGGTGGAGGGAAAAAGAAAACCAAGGATGGCTCCTAGGTGTTGTATTTGAGGAAACACAGAGAAGCTGGTGCCATTTGCTGAGATGAGGGAAATCCAGGGGAGAAAAGGTTTCGAGGAATTGCCAAGCATTGTACAATAGTTGGGATCCTTATTGAACATTCAAGTAGAACTTTTAGTAGGAGACCCATATTTCACGGGAGAGGATGTAGATTTGGGACTTAACACGTAGATGGTCTTAAAGTCTGTGGTACGGACCTAAGAGACAATCTCTTATCCCAGGATGATCTCTTCTCCTCTCAAAGCTGTGGCCAGGTAGCCAGCCTCCTTTGAGACCTCCCTCTCCCTGCCACATCCCACCGCATTGTTACATCAGGACTCTGAGCCAATGATGACGTTAACTTCTGAAGTGGGAAGATTTTGTGTGGTCCAGATGCTGTCTCATTTTCCTAACAGAATCTCCATTTTTGTTTTTTTTTGCCTTGGATTCATGTGACATTTACATTGAAATATTCGATTAATCACTTTGTAGGTGTACGCAAATGGGCAATATGTTATTTATCTTTCACAACAGAATAATAAAAAGAAAATTCATCCCTTCATCAAGAATTATGGTTAGTGCTCAGTTATCAATATTGACCTCACTGCAGAACTAAATTTAATTATCTGGGCACATATTTACCTTTGATTTGCATACAGCACTCCAAGTGATGCCAAGAGCAATGTTATGCGTCAATTTAAGACAAATTAGAGTCATAAAATCTAACCTGCTGTTACAATTTTTGTATTTATGATTTAGGCTCCATTTCACATGTTTTATGTCTAGTTTTATAGCAACAAACTCATCACCAGCACCTCTGGGCACAAGTACAAAGCACCACTTACAAAAACAACAGATTGGCAAAAATCAGGCTTCCAGGCTAACCCCCCTCACCTTTTCTCAAGCACAAGCTCTAGTCAGTAGATGAATCGCCTTCTGTGAGCGATGAAGGCCTACATTCTTGGACTTTAATGAACCAAGGCAGAAAGCAAGTGTTTGATTCTGGGACCTTGTACTTCTGAACCTCTTTGTGTTCCAAGTTAAGGTCCCTTTGAAATTTGTCTAATCTTAATAATCAATTTAAGTTGTATGAAAAGAAGGAAGAGTCAATTTGCCACCCTGTGGTAAATATGAGTAACTGAAAGTTAAATAGCACTTGTCGTGTATCGGATGCTATTCTGGACTAAGACCTTTTATATATTAATTCATTTAATTTTCATGGTATCACTGTAAAATGGGTCATATTATCAGCCTTATTTTATAGATATTGGAACTGAGGTACAGAGATCTCACAGCAAGTGAGTTGTTGCAGGTTGTGTGTTCCAGGAAGTGGACTGTGGCATGGAGATTTGCATGTAGGAGGTTTGTCAGGGACTGCTCTCACCATCAACACTCAGGAGGCAGAGAAGGAAGCAGGATTGGTCAGAAGGAGAAGTTCAGTATGGTATCTTGACAAAGGCTTCAGCCAACCCTATGAGAAGTTCTGGTTTAAGGATGTCTCTACATATTTTCCCAGAATTGGGATGTGAGCAATGGCCTTTATGTTACACAAGATGTGCGTGGATTATGATGAGGGGTGAGGCAGCTGTCTTCAGTAGAGGATAGTTCCTGGAGACTTGTCTGCTGGCACCACTCCCAACATATGGGGGAATAAATTCCTTACTTCTGAAGAGGGATCTGGGTGGCTTGTCACAGAATCCAATATGTAAGTGGAGCTGGGATTCAATGCTGGGATGTCTGGCTTGAGAGTTCAGGTTCTTAACCAACATACTGCATTGTAGTATGTAAATAATAATAATAAGCAGTGTTAATATGCTTGGTTGGGTGGTTGGAAATCAGAGAAGATTAAACATGGAATCAAACTAACTGATTCTTATGTAGTCTATTTTTCACTTAGAAAACTTCTAAGACAGTAAGCTCAACTATTGAGCATTGGTTTAGTTCCTTTTGGATGTATGCAGCAGAAATGGACTCAAGCTAGCTTAAAAATCAACAACAACAACAAAGGAGAGTTAATGGGGTATCTCATGCAGTCAAAAAATCTGAACAGCACAGGTCTTGGGAAGAACAGGAACGCAGCTGGAACCAGGGTTTGAAGGCTGCCATATTCCTGCCTCTGCTTCTCATTCCATGTGGCTTCATCTCATATAATGGAGAAAATGAAATATCAGAACAACTAGAAAGAGACTATTAACAAGTTTTTTTTTTTTTTTATCGTCCCAAGTCCTGGAGAAGGGACCATTGGCTCAGCTTGCCTAGGCAGCTACTTCTGGAGCCAGTTGTGGGGCGACCTTATAAGATAGCAGTTCTGGATTTTATTGTGCTGATGGGGGAGAGAGACAGTTCCTAAAAGAGGGGCACTGAGTGGATAACCCCAATGCCATAGGGATGTTCAGCATAATGTGTATGAAACACTACTTTTAAATAACTCCAAGGAAGCCTAGAGACCTATGCTGGACCAGCTCCCCAGTGGAGATCGCAAGTAAGGCAAAAGATCAAACTTTTCTCTGTATGTGCTTTGCACTCATCTGTGATTTGCTGCGTGGCTGCCCAATGACTGGCTCTCTTTACATATTAAAGGACTATTACCCAGAAGGCTGTGATCCTCATTCTCTGTCTTCCCCAGTGACAGACAGTAAGAAATAAGTGTCTACTGAAGCCCTTGAGATTTATTGCAGTCAGAAGCTAGCACTGTAGATGAGTGTTGTTAAAGTATCATGAGGGGTCACAAAGAGTCTTTGCAATCTCCATACCATGGTCTGGTATTCTTGTTTATTTTTAGAAATGTTTAGCGAGGTGGTAGGATAAGAGTTTCTCCAAGACGGTTGGTCACTTAACTGATACTGTGATAAGGAAAAGAACACTTTTTGACTTCTTAGTATCTGCTAGAAGTTTTATACACCAATGAAATAATTTTTGTTTACATCTAACCAGTTTTATACAACTCAGAATAAAAATGATTAAGCTTTAACCCAAAGTTCAGTACCAATTTTTGAATTTCAGCCACCTTTCTCAGCCTCTCCATCTCTTTGTGGAATTTGGCCCAAACTTCATGAATGCTGTGTGGTTGGAGATATCCCTGATGTGTTCAAACTGAAGTTCTCCAGGTCCCATTTAGTGCTTTGGTTTTCCCTGTGGTTGAGTTAACTCCTCCTGGTGAAATCTGGACATTTATGTAACTGCTGTTTTTAAGTGCTTTGGAAACATTTCCCATTTCCCAC
The DNA here is from genome assembly GCF_018350215.1 of Panthera leo. Taxonomy (NCBI): domain Eukaryota; kingdom Metazoa; phylum Chordata; class Mammalia; order Carnivora; family Felidae; genus Panthera; species Panthera leo. Next base: position 138,986,488 of record NC_056687.1, on the reverse strand, counting down.
TGTCTGCTGTGTCGTGTTGCACAAACTCTGTGCTAGAGGGCTGCATGGCTGGTGAAATGGCCTGACCTTTAGCATAAACTAAAGTAAATGTCTTGAGCTCTCATACGTTCTTCATTGTTGTTTATTTATTTGGTCTCTAGTTCTAGTCCCTCTCGCACAGTGCATTTCAGCTTTTCCCATAAAGTGCCTCTATCCATCCAACTTCTGATGTGCTCACCTTCTCTTCCTCCTCTGCCTGTAAGTCACTACTCTTCTACAAGACATCTGTGGGCCAATTTGATTCAGTAAAGAACTTTCCCTTTTCCTGAATGTTACAACAGAGGAAACAGGTTCAGAAAAAGTAAGCAAATTCCTTACTCTTATATAGCTAGGGAGTGACAGAGCAAGCATATGATCCCAAATATGTCAGTCCAAACATTTTTCACTGTAAAAACAACATATTCTGAAAATTTTTGAGAAATACCTACAATGTTCCCCAAAACATACATTTTAAAAACATCTGCATACTTTATAAAAAGAATGGAAAAATCATCTATTTGTCCTGTCAACAGAAACAAGGACGGTAACCATCTTGATTTATTTTCATCCTCTCCCTTTTCTTGGCATGGGTTTTTATTTGTTTCACAGAATCACGTCATGGCTTTTCCTGTTTTCCCAGATGAGGGAGAGATTAGCTGTGGATTGTTACCCCTGACAGCTTTGTCTGGTCACTCTGGCATCCCGGTGTTTTCTGAAACTTACAGCAATTGCAGAAAACTGACAGCCTAGAGGACTGAGTACATTCTCTACAGGTTTGTCACAAGTGTGTATCACAGTGGTGGTCAAATGTTTTGTGCATCATCATTACCTGTGAGGCTTTAAAAACGTGTATGCTCTAGGGGAACCTGGGTGGCTCAGTTGGTTGGGCATCCGACTTCGGCTCAGGTCATGATCTCGCAGTTCGTGAGTTCCAGCCCCGCATCAGGCTCTGTGCTGACAGCTCAGAGCCTGGAACCTGCTTTGGATTTTGTGTCTCCCTCTCTCTGCTCCTCTCCCACTCACTCTCTCTCTCTCTCTCTCTCTCTCTCTCTAAAAAATAAATAAAGCTTAAAAAATGTATATGCTCTAGCATAAGCTTGAACCTACTGAATCAGAGTTCTGGGGGTCATACCAGACCATAGATATTTTACAATAGCTTTCTTGGTGATTCCCAAAAGTATCTGATATCCTTTAGAACAATTAATATATTTTAACAGCTGCTTCCCTCCACCCCCTACATGAGAGACACTTGGCAAGATGTTGGCCATTTGAAGTTGGTTAATTGTGATGTTAGGACGCTGTTGGCCGGGCATGCATATGTTGTCATAGGCAGAGATACTGCTTCTCTCGTCTTCTCTCCATTCCCATTTCTCTGTGCACTTTCATATTTTAAAAAGATGTCAGATGTTTCCTTTAGCAAAAGCCCCTTTCTGTGGAAGGGTCTGTTTTGTAGAACTTGGGCATCAAGAGGAGTGTCAAAAGAGAAAACAGAAATAGCTGCTTTATTTCTAGAAACCAGTAATTATTTTTCTGGTCCTTCAGCATGTGTGCAGGAATTAACAGCTCAGTCCTGGTGATATGGCATAATTCATACAAAATGAAGGTGCAGCAACAAAAGAAAACCAGGTTACAGCACATAACTGAGCTTTAAGGTACGTGGGTATATGTGCCTTTGCATGTATTTTTTAAAGATTCCTGGGGAGACAGATGCATAAAAAATCTCCATTTGAGAATGACTGAGGCAGGTATTTGTGCCTGTTGGAGAGTAAGAGGAAGCAAGACAACACAGAGCCTTGACACTTAATGTTAGAATTTGAGCATATTTTAAGAGCACTGGGGAAAATGGAAAGGATTTAGCAATGCAATGATAAGAAATATCTTTTCATCTTCTCTGAAGAAAATGTGTTGGAGAATGACCTAAGCTTCAGGAAGAGGCCAATAGGGAGGCTAATGCAGTGCTTGGGCTAGGATGGAGGCAGTTGAAATGGAGGTAAATGGAGAGAGCAGGGAAACATTTAACAAATGAGATATATAAGACTTACTGATTCATTCAATGTTGGGGTTGAAGAAGAGAAGGGAGGATGGAGTTTAGGATGTCACATAGGTTTCTGGCTTGAGAGACTGGAAGATTATTTTATAATTTAGGAAACCTGGGAGGAAAAGTTGGGGGGAAGCACTCCATCAGTTTGGAACATGTTGAGTTTGAGAAATCTGTGGGATAAGTAGGCAGAGGTCAAGTAGGCACTGGGATACATGGGACTGATGCTCTGGAGAGAGGTTGGGGTAAAGATGGAGATTTTGGGAGAGGAGGGCTTGTGACAGAGCCCTGACAATTAACATTTAAGTTGAAGGTAGAAGAAGAGAGCATTCTAAGGCAAAAATATCAGAGGTAGCAAGAAAATTAGGGACTTGTGTTGAGTGAAGGGAAGAGAATTTTCAAAACAGAGAGAGTAGGCACTCTTGTCATTGGGAAGAAGAGTTCCTGTAGTGAGCAGAACTCTGATAGAGTTGTGAGTTGAGGAGTAAATGGGAGGAAGGGAAGGGGAAGGAGGAGAAGGGAGAGGAGGAAGAGGAAGAGAGGGAAGGGAGGAAGAGAAGGGAGGAGAGAGGGCAGGGAGGAGGAGGGGAAGAGGGGAAGGGAGAGGAGGAAGAAGGAGAGAGGGACGGGAGGAAGAAGAGGAAGGAAAGAGGGAAGGGAGGAAGAAAAGGAGGGAGGGAAGGAAGAGGAGGGAGAGGAAAAGGAGGGAGAGAAAAAGGAGGGAGAGAGGAAGGGGAGGAGGAGGAGAAACTAATAAAAGGAGATTTGGATGGGCCTTTCTGGATCTCAGTTTCTTCCTGGTCATCAAAGGATGGAAGAAATGATTATCTAAGATTTCTAATCACTGCAACACTCTGTGATTAGATTTTTTTTAGGCCACACTTGAGCAGGTATGAAATGATAGTGCTCTTTCAGGTCAGTGTGTATATCTTGATAGAAGAAAAATTATGTCATCCCCAATCCAAGATTCATAATCTTATGTAAATTGGATGCTGCAATTTTTGTGGTAAAGCTGAAGGTCTTGTGATTTACACGCTGAATTTTACATGTTGTTTCTCTCCATGCATCATATTAAACTTCAGCATAACCCTCTTACATTTCTTTCCTGAAATCACAAAAATCTCATTAGTGGAGAAAATCAAATCAGATATGCCCGGAGTCTTCTTTGCCTTTTCTGGAAGTGAATCCAGACTGGAGCTATAAAATCACTTTTGAATACACTCCCAGTAGAAACCATTTGAGTTAACTTCTTAGAGGTAATTGTATCCCAGTTTCAGTCTGGATTTGCTTAACTAGGGAACTCAGTGCTTCCAAAATGACTAACTCCAGATCATTTATTACTTTTTCTTCTTCTGGATAGTCAGACATCATTTATTTAAAAATTGTCTTGGTAATATCCCATTTTAACATTGCGCTTTTTTGTTTGTTTTTGTTCATATGATATTGGAACAAACATCTCTAGGCCTTTCTGTGTGGTCTATGTTCTCTAGTTTCCTAGTTAATCTGAGAACTGACTGGCAAAAATTTGTGATTTATGTGCAGTGGTTTTAGGGAAACAATGAAATGTTAAAATATCATCTTCTTGGTGATTGACCTTGTGTATGAGAATGGAGAGAGCCACTGTAGACATACCAGAGGTTCCTTGAGGAGGCAAATAAATCTTAAACAGGTAGTAGGATGGTGTCATCCAGACTGTTGGCTTAGAGGATGTAGACATTGACATCTAACAGTTATTTTAATGGAGGAAATTTCTAAAGCTTGTTAATACTAAGGTCTGATATGTCCACCTTTACAAAACCCCTAAGGCCTACAGTTTTCTAATATTTTTCACTGAAAAGATATAAGAACAGAATAATAAAAGTTGATTTTTGTCATCGACGTTTGTTGTTTTTTTTTTAAATTTTTTTTAATGTTTATTTATTTTTGAGACAGAGAGACAGAGCATGAACAGGGGAGGGTCGGAGAGAGAGGGAGACACAGAATCCAAAGCAGGCTCCAGGCTCTGAGCTGTCAGCGCAGAGCCCGACACAGGGCTTGAACTCACGGACCGTGAGATCATGACCTGAGCCGAAGTTGGACGCTTAACTGACTGAGCCACCCAGGCGCCCCTGTCACCAATATTTGTAACAAGAGGCTCCGTTGGTGTCATTTCTTGAACTTGAATGGAAGGAGCAGGGGTAATAGGAAGAGTCACTTGTCTGGTGAACCTACATGGCATTTAACCCAGCTCTTGGGATGTGGGGCTGATACGTCAGTGTCAGGTACTACTCTAGGAGTCTTCATTCATTAACAGCCTCTCCAGTGGGACAATAAACACCCAGGTAGAACTATTTTCTGGTTCATGATCTGCAATGGAGTAAAATAAAACTGAGAAGATTTGAAACTCCCCAAATCTGCCAGAGAAAACAAGCTTCCAGTTTGGAAGAAGACTTTCAGCTTGGGCCTGAGGTATATAATAGGCTCCTGGAATTGTGGATTCAGAATTTGGGTGTCTATATAAAATTGAAATAGAAGTTGCCTGCAGCAAATTCTGGAAGTAGGTTCTGAATTATGATTTTCTTGAAAACAAACAACAAAAAAACAAACACAACAAGAACAAGAACAACAATAACAACAACAGAAGTATTATTGATATGTGCTCCCAAAATACATGGCCATAATTCACTGGGGGAGTTTTGCCTTTTGTAACCTAGAATGTGCTGTTCCTTTGCAAGTAACTTCTGTAAGAAAAAAAATCCAGGTGTGAGGGGGGCACTCTAGCCCTACCGTGGAATCATCTGAACCTGAGATTCAGTCAGCTTGTGCAGGCCAGGTCGGAGTGGCGCTCACCAACATGCTTCATAGATGCAGGAAGAGGCTAATCCAGGGAGGGTGCACATGGGGAGCCCCAGGCTCCACTACTGGGGCTGTGGTCATGGTTAACAGGAGCTGGGGATCTCTGGAATAAATGAGGAGTGATCCCACATGACCTTTGTCTACTCTCATGCTTCGAAGGTTCCTTGGAGCAGCAGTGTACAAATAAAACATTTTGAGTTAAAGACAAAAAATACTCCCCTGCCCTTCCATCATTCCATCTTCCCATCCTTCATTCCCTCACCTACCTCACTGTGGCTTCACCTACCTCTCTGCCAGTCGAGGGTAGAGACTAAACTCTGATGTCTTTTCCTTTGGAAATATTTCCCTGAAAACTTCCACTTCTATTTCCTCTCCCTGCCCAGCCCTGTCCTATAATCTGGGTTAAGTAGCGTTAATTTTTTTTTTTTAATGTTTATTTATTTGGAGAGAGAGAAAGAGTGGGCAGGGAAGGGACAGAGAGAGAGAGTGAGAGAGAGAGAGAGAGAGAGAGAATTCTAAGCAGGCTCCATGCTGTGAGCACAGAGTCGGACATGGGGCTTGATCACATGAAGGGTGAGATCATGACCTGAGCCGAAATCAAGAGTCAGATGTTTAACCAACTGATCCACTTAGGTGCCCCATGGTAGCTTTAATTTTTAAATACTTATCACACTGTGTGGTGATTGTTGATTTATGTGGCTGCCCCCACTATCATTTGATTCCTTGAGGAAAAGTATAGTCTATCTGTGTAGCCCCAACACCTACCACAGTGCCTACATCCAGTGGAAGGTCAGTCTTAGGAGGAATGAACAAAGGAAGCGGATTTGGGCAAGCTGCATTTTATACACATTTGGTATTGGTATGGCGTGTCCCTTTTCGACTTCAAAAGAGGCAATGGAGGTGCCCTTTGATTGCCACTCTAAAAATATAGTATATTGATTTATGTCAGCTCTTACCCTCTCACGTTATGGTGGCTTGAAAAATATCATGGTCCTTGAGTCCGCACGTTTTCGAGATTCCTAATAAGCACTTCAGTATTAAACATCCTTATAAACCTCCCAATTCTGCAGGAGACATGGCTGCTAAAACTTTTAAATACACATCTATGATCTGTGTGGGATTAGGATGGGGGCAGGGGTGGAGATTAAGACTGAGAAAAAAAACCACAGGTTGAGGGTGAGGTAGACTGGCAGGAGGTAGGAGGTACTGGGGCTGGAAGTCACCTCCTGTGAAAACTGAGGCATTGAAATAGGAAATGCAACTTTCTTCTCTTACAACTTTCCCTGGTACTGACCCTGACAAATTTATCCAAAGAGGAAAAGGCAAACTGTCCTAAGGGGGCAATTTAAAGTCTTTGCCAGATAAACAGTTTGCTAAGTGGGTTTGCCAGAGCAAATGCTGCTTTCTGATATTTGCGCTGGATTAGTAATCACTGCATGGCTTTGTGAAGATCTGGTTAAATAGATGAAGTGAATTCAGATGGAGGAAATGTGTTTCATTTTGTCCTGGAGAAGAATTTAGATTCTCTCTGCCTGACCATGCCACGTGCATGCCATTAATAATAGCGATATTACAATAATGTTATAATTACAGTAATAGTCAGCAAATATTTTATGATCGTGGCCAAGAAGCAACATACATTATAAATTCGTGAATCTAAACATGTTATAGCCCATTGATAGTGTGTATTTATAACTCATTTGTATTATTGCTGAAGATGAAAAATTCCTATTTCACAAATAAGTTGCTATTTAACAAAGAAGTAATTGTGAATAATGCCAATAAGGTTCTTTTTTTGTTTTTTGTTTAAAATTAACTTTCAAATCAACTGAGAAAAACAGAACCTCAACTGTAAAGGTCTGTAGTGCTTTAGATATGTGGCCACTTGGAGGAGCTGTTGAAAGCTGGTTCACCTTCAATAGTCAAGTTCCTAGAGATAATTGCACTTTGGTCTTGAAATTAACAATACAGAGTTAAGTCAGTCATGGCTAAAAGGAAAAGACATTGAACATAAAAATATAGAAGAGTTTACTTACAAAAAATACTACATATTTGTATGTGAAGTCTTGAGATAACACTTATTTTTATTGTTTTTTAAATTTTTTGTTTATTTTTGAGAGACAAAGAGACAGAGTGCAAGTGGGGGAGGGGCAGAGAGAGAGAGGGAGACACAGCATCCGAAGCAGGCTCCAGGCTCCAAGCTGTCAGCACAGAACCCGACGTGGGGCTCGAACCCACAGACTGTGAGATCATGACCTGAGCCGAAGTCTGACGCTTAACTGATTGAACCACCCAGGAGCCCACCACTTGTTATTTTTAAAAGTCTACCTATTCTAGGCAGATATTTATAATCAGTTTAATTCCTAATTTCAGTCATCAATTTTTTGTCTTCTTTCCATGACTTACTTCCTCCTCCCTTTATTTCTTCTCTCCTATTTATGTATCTGAATCCTCTGCTGGGAATTTAGAGTAAATAGATATTTAAGGTCAGGAATCTAATCTAATAAGACAAGTTATTTGTAAAATAACAGCATTGTAAGCAGAACAAAATTAAGTTTCTATTTAGCGGTAAGCCAAGAAATTGGAGGGTAATGGACAGGAATTTGAGCAGTTTATTTTACATGAAATAAATGGCAAATTTAAAAATCCAATGCAATTTGTTTCCATAAATTCTATATATGTGTTTGTTTGCAGATTTGTTATAGTGGAAAAGAATAGCATCTTTGGCATCAGCCAGATCTGGGCTTGATTCCTGGCTCTGCTACTTACTAGCTGTGTGACCTTGGTTAAATTAATTAACCTGTCTGAGCATCCAATTGCTATCTCTAACACCGTTTACTTTGCAGGTGGTTATGAGGATTCAGTGAGCTGACACTTCCAAGGAACTCTGGGTGTAGGAGGGATAGATATAAGGAACTTTGTGCATCAGTGGTAATATAAATGAGATTTCTTCTTGCTCTTATGCTTATTCGAGGCAGGTGGACTTTCATTAAAAAAAGCATTACAGAAGTTTAGGCCGAAAATGAATTTTGGGAGACACTATAATACTGCAGTTGAGAGAAAGTAGCTTTGGAGGAAGACCAAGCTGGGCTTTGTCACTTGCTAGCAGGGTGTCCTTGTGTACAGTTGCATTCTCTCTGAGCCTCAGGAGGAGTTAGGGGTTTAACTGTCTTTGCTGGAGTGTGATGGGTGTGGAGGGAGGGGGGGGTGGGGTTTCAAGTTGGTTCCAGTCTGTCCTACCTTGTTTGTTCGAATTGTGCTGAGCAAATTCTCAGGGCTTCAACGGGCATTGTTTTCAAGGGATCATCAACAAAGGACCTGCAGTCCTCTGTCAGGGAAGGCGTATAGCTGTTCCTGGTGCAAACAACGCTCAGGGTTGTTTGTACACTTGCAAGTGGATTCCTCTCTTCTCCCTAAGACCCCTCCTGGCTTCACCACTGTCCTCCTTGGTAGTTTGTCCCCTCCACTGCTCTTCCCCCTTGTAATTCAAGTAACCCTCATCTACTTTAATTTGTATTTCATTCCAGTCACTTGTTTATGGCATAAACTCTAGGCCCTTTTCACTTCGGGTTCTTTCTTCAGGAATGCTGCCTCTTAAAAATAAAATGCTTTCATATTAAGACTACAGTCTCTGGGCACTGGGGTGGCTCAGCTGGTTAAGCATCGACTCTTGGTTTCGGTTCAGGTCATGATTCCAGGGTCGTGGGTTGGAGCTCCTTGTTGGGCTCTGCACTGGAGATTCTCTCTCTCTCTCTCTTTTCCCCCCTCCCTCCATCTGCCCTTCTCCCCTTCTCATGCTCTCTGTCTCTAAAATAAAAAATAAATAAAAATAAAAATAAAAAATGACTCTAGTCTCTTCTGTGGTTTTTAAAATTGATTTAGAAGCTAGGGGTGCCTGGTGGCTCATTTGGTTGGGCATCGAACTATTGATTTAGGCCCAGGTCATCATCTTACAATTCGTGAATCAAGCCTACTTCAGATTCTCTGTCTCCCTCCCTCTCTCTGCCCCTCTCCCCTATTCATGCACGCTCTCGCTCTCTCTCAAAATAAATAAAAGCTTAAAAAAAGAGTACCTGAACAAGAAATACTGATTCCTAATTTCTAACCTCCCTTGTGAGGACAAACATATCTTATTGTCTTAATCTAAGTCTTTTATTATATGTTATTGTGGCTACAGAATGAATGGTATTGTCATAGAATTAAGACAAGCACATCACATTTTTTTCCCCCTTGGCAAAATAATTGCAAAAATCATGCCCTTCAGGTTAGGTGACCACGTGCTATCGTTTTGCTTCCAACATTCTCAGCCTTTTGGTAAACTTCTAGGGAGGAGCAGTAATCTCATGGCTAACATATAAAGTCTTTATTTGCCTTCTACCATGATTAGTACTAAATGGTGCCGTATAGTCTTTCAATACTTCTAGTCGAAATGAGATATTATAAATGAATTAAAATAAAATATACCATACTCTAGTCCAGGAGGTGGCAGACCAGCCCACGATGCAAATCTGGCCTGTGGCCTGTTTTTAAGGCTGAGAACAGAGAATGTTTTTCATGTTTAAAGGGTTGCAAACAAAGCAAAACAAAACAAAGAAGAATATGTGACACATGGCCCACAAAACCTAAAGTATTTATCAACTGGTCTTTCACTGAAAGAGATTGCTGACCCATGGTGTAGAGCAAAACAAAACAATCTTTTCTGGCATCCTACCTATCCTTATAAACAAGTTGTTTAAACAATGACATATGTTTTAAGCCACAAATCAAGTTGCTAAACGTCTCTTCTCATTTACAAATTGATGATGATAAATATCTCCTAATGAAATGATAGGCATCATTGTGTTTGTTGCATGATATATACTGAAAATAAAGGTGCTCTTTATTTCACTTTCAACTCTATATCTCTGCAAGTTTGCAGAGGGTCTGACACCTAATAATTATGAAAGAGGGAAAAAAAATCAGAAAATGATTTTCCTGGGAAGAAGGTTATCAATAAGAAGTGGGTCTTAATTTACTATTATGTAGAAAAGGCTTGAAATCTGAAGGCTTTTAAGTATTTTCATAGTAACCCAAAGGGGGAAGGGCATGTGGTTTAGCTTGGGCTTCAAAAGCTTCCTTTCAAAGTTGAGGGGAAAAGATCTCTAGCTCAGCAGGCTCATGGTTATTCTTTAATAGAACGAACCTTATTTTAGAGAGAGAGAGAGCTGTACTTTTAATCACTTATTTTTTAAACTTGGCATTACATTTATATTATTAAACTACATCTTATGGAATTTTTGAACATATATAAAAATAGAATAGCATAGTCAAACTAGCTTCAACAATGATTAACATATGCCCAATGGTGTTTCACCTGTAACCCCTTCCATTCCTCACCACCACCCTCACATAGATTATTTCAGAGCAGTTCCTAGAGATTATATCATATGATCTGTACTTTTTTTCGGCATATATGATTAATTATTTCTCTAAAAGACACTTTTCAAAAAAAAAAATCTCAAAACCATTACCATACTAAAGACATTGACAATAAATCCTTAATATCAATAAGTGTTGAGTAATTCAAATTTTTCTTTTTTCTTTTTTTAAACCAGGACCTATACATGAGCTACACAAAGCTTCTAGTTGATAAGTACCTTAAATCTCTTTTAATATATACATTTACTCTTTTGTTTTTATCCCTTAAAATTTATGTACTAGTGGGTCAATCTGCTAATATTTTCGTGTGCTATGTTTGTATCCTGAGGGATATTGATCTATAGTTTTCTTTTTCTGTAATATTTCTGCCTGGTAGTTGTATCAGTATAACACTGGCCTCATAGACTGAGTTGGTTAGTGTTCCCTCCTAGTCTATTTTTCTGGAAGGTTTTACGTAGAATTGATGTTATTAGTTTCTTACAAGTTTGGTAGAAATGAAGTCATCAGCCCTGGAGTTTTCCTTGCGAAAGTTTTGTAATCACAGTTTGCTTAATAGATATAGGATTATTGAGGTTATTTTATTTTGAGGGAGCTTTCCTAGCTGATTCCTTTCAAGGAAATTGTTCACTTTATTTAGGTTGTTGAGTTCATTGGCATAAAATATTCCCTTTATTATCCTTTTAATGCCTCTAGGATCTATTGTGATGTCTTCCGATTCATTCCCATATTGGTAATGTGGATCTTCTTTTTTTTCTTGGTCAGTCTTTCTAGAGATTTATCATTCTTATTGAACTTTTCAAATAACTAGATTATGGTTTCATTGATTTTCATTATTGTTATTATTATTATTATTATTTTATTGACTTACACTCAAGGTTATTTTCTTCCTTCTGCTTGCTTTGGGTTCAATTTGCTCTTCTTTTTCTGGTAGGGTAGAAGTTTAAATCATTGATTTGGGGCCTTTTTTCCCTAACATGAGCATTCAATGCTATACATTTATCTTGAAACATTGTTTAGCTGCATCCCTCACATTTTCATATATTATGTTTTCATTTTCATTCAATTAAAAATATGTTCCAATTCTCTTGTGATTTTTGTCTTTGACCCATGGGTTATTTAGAAGTGTGTTGTTAATTTCCAAATATTTGAGGATGTTCTGATAATTCTGTTATTGATGTCTACAAAAGTTTCTTATAGTCAGAAAATATACTTTGTATGATTTCAATTCTTTTAAATTATTTGGTTTGTTTTATGGGCTAGAATGTGGTCCAATCTGGTGAACGTTCATATGCACTTAGAAAAAAAATGTGTATTTTGCCTTTGTTGGTTGAAGTGTTCTAGAAATGTCAGTTAAAGTCAAGTTGTTTGATGCTGTTATCTGCTATATCCATATGATTTTCTGTATACTAATTCTATCAATTAGTGAGAGAGAAGTATTGGATTTTTTACTATAATTACAGATTTGTGTATTTTTCCTTCTAAGTCTACCAGTTGCTGCTTCACTTTTGGAGCTCTGTTGTTGGGTGTATATGTATTTAGGAAGAACTTCTTGGTTAATTAACCCCTTTATCACTATGAAATGACCCCATTTGTCACTGATAACCTTCCTTGGTCTGATATATACTTTGTCTGATAGGAACATAGCCATTCTAGCTTTCCTTTGATCAGTGTTTGCGTGGTATGTCATTTTCTATAATTTTACCTTTAACTGATTATCTTTGGATATCTTTTAGTTGTATCTTGCTTTTGTATTTAATCTGAAAAAATCTCTGCCTATTTACTTGGGTATTTGCACCATTACATTTTTATGTCATTGTTGATATGGTTGGGTTTAAATCTACCACCTTGTTAGATGTTTTCTATTGATTCCATCTGTTTTTTTGTTGTTGTTCCCTTTCCTTAGTGTTTGTCCTGTTTTGGGGTTAATTGAAAATTTTGTATTATTCCATTTTATCTCCATTTGGTTAATTAATTGTATCTCATTTTCTAATGATTTTAGGGATTTGCCATAGTCTACTTTTGAGCAGTATTATGTCACTCGATGCATAGTTTAAGAACCTTACAAAAGTATACTTTCTGTTCCTCTTTCCCATCCTTTCACTATTGCATGACTTATTTGTCAAAGAAACTAGATCATTTGTTCTATAGAGTTTTCCACATCCTGGAGTTTGCTTATTGCATGCCTATGAGGTTAACATTTCCTCTCTCTTCTGTATTTTTAAAATAATTGGTTGTTAGAACTAGGGGCTTAGTTTGATTCATCTATGATTTTTACTACATATACTTCCATCAGGAGGCATATAAAATCCAATTATTCCTGTTTTATTATGTGAACAGCCATGAATTATTATTGCCTATTCATTATTTCATTAAGAGTATTTAAAATGGTGATGTTCTAATTCTATAATTTCTTTCTTTATTAGGTAGAATATCTCTATAAAGACAAATGTTCCCTCATTATGTATTTGATTACCCTGCAGTATAGTTTATACAAGAAGTAAGTTTATAGCTTACAGGTTTGATTCTTTCCTGTCATTTACCAGTTTTCAATATGAGTTAGTTCCTTAGCTTTCTCCAAAGGTAAGTAATAAGTTTTTGTTTTTTGAATATCATTATGACTTTATGGATTTTAAAAAACATCTTTTCTATTTGATCTGTATTTCTAGGTATGCTCAAATATTCCATTTGCCTTCTAAATTTTTCAGATGTCATCCCAATAATCTTAAAGATTTCTCACCTTTTGAGCTTCTAGCCTTATCTTACTCATTTCCTGTCATAGACCTGAAACCAATTATTTCTCTAAGAAATCTTCATTTATTTTGGTGAATATGGAATTAGAGAAACAATCTTGTTGCCCAGAATATTTGAAGTAAAAATACCCAAAATTATTATTAGCAGGATGATTATTTACAGGACTTTGATGTTAGCTGTGTATTTTTCATAGATGCCCTTTAATAGGTTGAAGAAGTTCTCTTTTATAACTAGTTTATTGGGTTTTTTTTCATGAAATAGTGTTGGATTTTGTCATATGCTTTTTCTGCATGTACTGAAATGACCATAGGTTTTTATCCTTTATTTTTATTAGTATTGTATATTGCTTTAATTAATTAATTTTTATACATTAAACTCACCTGGCATTGTAGATAAAACCTACTCGGTCATCGTGTATAATCTTTCTTATGAGTTGCTGGATTCAATTTGCTACTATTTTCTTGAGGTTTTTGCATTTATAGTCACAAGAGGTATTGGTCTGTTGTTTTCTTTTCTGTGACGTTTTTGCATTTTGGTATCAGGGCAATTCTGACTTCATGGAATGAGTTGGAATGCGTTCCTCCTCAATGTTTTAGAAGAGTTTATGAATGCTCAGTGGTGTCAACTCTTCTTCAAAAGGTTGGTGAATTCAGTGGGAGTTATCTGGGCCTTTCTTTTTTTACTTGTTATAGTTCTATTTAGATATTTTGTATCTTTTTTTAAAAAAAGTTTATTTTTGAGAGAGACAGAGAGAGAGGGAGACACAGAATCCGAAGTAGGCTCCAGGCTCCGAGCTGTCAGCACAGAGCCCCACGCGGGGCGAACTGTGAGATCATGACCTGAGATGAAATCAGATGCTTAAACTGAGCCACCCAGGTACCCCGATATTTTGCATATTCTTGAGTCAGTTTTTTATTTCTGTATTGTGGGTAGTGATATCCCCTTCTACTTTCCTGATTTTAGTAATTTAAATCTTCTCTTATTTATTGTTGGCTAGTCTAGCTAAGTTTGTGAAGGTCCTGGCTGATTTGATGCTTGGTGAGCTTTCTTTTCCTGGCTTGCAGCGCCCTCACATGGCAGAGAGAGAACTCTAGTGTTTCTTCCTGTTCTTCTGAGGGTACCAGCCCTATGAGACTAGGCCCCCACCCTTATGACCTCATTTAACCTTTATCACTTCCTCAGAGGCCCTATCTCCAAATATAGTCACATCTTTGGGGGGCTTTATTCAACCCTAAAGCATATGGTTTAAGGCTTCAACATATGAATTTGGAGAAACATTCAGTTCATTATCAGTATATATATATGCATTTTATATCTACTTTCTTCTTAGAAGTTAGCATTGCTATACTCACTTTTTCCCCATTGTTCTTTTTAAATTTAGCAATATGTCTTGTTAATCATTCTAAAATAATATTTAGAAAGATTCCTCATTTCTTTACATAACTGGAGTCATCAGTTTAAGTTTGAGCAACAATACTTATGTTAACAAACCCACTGTTTATTATTACTGTGTGATTTCTGACATTTAAAAAGTAAGTATTTTTTATTGTTTGTGGTAGGATAGTTTCCTTGGAAGCTATCTCTCAAATGAAATCACTGATGATGTTTGGGAAGCAGGGCAGAGCAGGGGCCAAAGCCAAGGTAGTGTGTGTCCTGTAGAGGACAGCTTCAGCCTGATGCCAGAGAAAAACTCTGGAAAAGAAATTGTATTTCAGAGTTGCACTGCGTGAGATGAGGGAACTGGGCTTTCATAACTCTCTTCTCTTCATTCATCCATAAATTCCTTTTCCCTCCACTCACTCACCATAGAGACATGTAAATACTCCGTTATCTCCAGCCCTGGATTGTGGCCTAAGCAGTTTCCAGTAGCTTGTGGGCAGTGTCCTGAAAAATTGCCACAGGTGTTAGCTTTTGGAAGCAAATGAATACCAAAACAGGGATTTGGGTTTAAGGTTGAGAGGGGAGTGTTACATAAAGAGACAATATATGATATAGCATCTGAATGGTATCTTCAGTATCTGGGAGGAGTACTGACATCGTCCACTATAATGGCAAAATTAAAGCCACAGGTCATTTTAATGGCAAATGTGGTTTACTGCACAATACATTCATCCCTCACCTTACCTGCCAGGACAAGTGTTTTGAATATAAATTGCTGTCCATGAGGCTGTTTGTGAGATAAAAATCTAGGAAATAGAAAACAGCAGGTATTCATATAAAGCAAGGCTTTATGGGGCAACTGGCTGGCTCAGTTGGTAGAACATGTGACTCTTGATCTCAGAATTGTGACTTCAAGCCCAACAATGGGTGTGGAACCTACTTAAAAAACAAAACAAAACAAAACAAAACAAAACAAACAGCTAAAAAAAAAAAAAAGCAAGGCCTTCTGCCCAGTAAATATTAGCTATTAGTAAAATATTAGCTATTTTCCCCAAATATATGATTTACATAGTAAAAGTCATTAAAAATAAGATTCAGAAGAAAATCTGCAACTTGGATCTACTGATAATGAAGAAAAAATGTTTTCATTTCCATCTTGCTCTCATTTCATTTTTAATGTGGCTAGGATTTACCAGATGATTGTTGGGGACTTGGAAAAGTTAGATTAGATTCTCCAGTGACTGAACTCACCCTGTAATTGGACTTAGATAAGGAAATGGTGGGCTTATTAGAATCAAGTATAGATTTCCAGGTCTAAAATGATAGACAAAAGTAATAAAACTCTATCTCAACCCTGTTTTTGGAAGGAAGGGAGTCAGTGGACTAATTCTTTAGGAAATTCTTCTGGAGATGTACTCTCTGGAGACTGTTTCTCATTTGAGAGTGCCGTCAGCTAAATTATCAAAAATTAGGCTGAAATAGAAAGAGAACATAGAAAAACATAGTCAGAGGTAGGGTTTATTGTGGTGCCTAAATGGGGTGTCTCTGCCAATTAGATGGGGTCCCCAGATGTGGGGCAACAATCAGGTGGAAGCCAGTGTCACAGGAGGTGAAAAAATTCACCTGTGGTAGAACAAAGGAGATAGAAGTTTATTGAATACAGAGCCAGCAGGACAGTGGAGGAGAGGCTGTCTGAAACAGAGACAGCGGGAGGGGGCTGCTTTGAAGGAGGGAAGGTGAAGAGGTATGGTGCTATATGGAATTTTCCCTTTTTTTGGTATTTCTGCTAGTTGTAAGTAGCCCATTGGTTAGTGAGGGCCTATGGATATTTTGAGGTGGGTCTCTTAATGGGCCTGTTTGTATTTAGCCAGGTGGTCCCTGTGGGACCCTTTCCATACTCCATTGCTCAAGCCTGTGTACCTGATAGTGGCCTTCACATTTATAGCCAGAAGATTTTTCAATATCTTAGTGATGTGTTAGGACCCCTGTTAATCATGTTTATACTTGTTTTCCTTAAGAAGATCACTTAATAAAAAATGAGCAAAATATTTTGATTAAAGTTAAGATGGCCAGGGGTGCCTGGGTGGCTCAGTCAGTTAAGTGTCCAACTCTTGGTTTGGGGTCAGGTCATGATCTCATAGTTCCTGAGATTGAGCCTCTCATTGGGCTCTGTGCTGAGAGCACAGAACCTGCTTGGGATTCCCTCTCTCCCTCTCTCTCTGTGCCTCTCCCTCTTGTGCATGCATTCTCTCTCTCTCTGTCTCTCTCTCTCAAAATAAATAAATAAACATTAAAAAAATTTAAGGTGGCCATAAGAGATGGCTTCCAATGGCAAGTCAAAAGGAGAGATTTGTATTGTTGCTTTGATAGGCTTCAGGAAGAGCCAAGGAATCTCTGTTCTTATACTTGTTTAGGAAGGGGATTATTGAAGAATAGCAATTTTCTTTTTCTGAGATTGAATAGAGACCTAACTGTGAAGGATGAAGATCCATGATAGGCATCAGAATTAGTTAAGCAACCCTTATTATGGGCACATTTTAAAATGAGATAAACCCTCACAGTCCTGTCTTCTCTAGTTACTCAACTAGTCATTTATTATACATTCATTCAATATTTTCTAAGCATCTTCCATGGGCTGGGGAGATCCTGATAAAAGAGACAGTCTAGCTACCCACCAGTTCCTTTCTTTGTCTGTCAGCAGTTTTAAGAAATTAAGAAATTGGTTTTAAGAAATTTATTTGTTCAGTTTTCCTATCTTCATTTGCTCTCATGTGTTTGTATATATATTCTTCAGTGTTTACTTTCAACATTCTTCCTTCTACCCATTAATTCCACAATACATACAAATAGGCCATACGTTTGTACATAATAGAAAATAGAAGTCACAACAGTTCCTGTGTAGCTCCTACTCTAGAAGGGGTAAGGACTCAAGCAGTTATGATTCTGTGATATGAGTATCCCTAAGGGGACTCATTGTGCTGTGAGTTGTGTGTGTGCAGAGGGATAAGCTCACTCAGATCTGAGTTGGGCAGGAGTCATACTATTCTTTCTACTCAGAGTAAGTGACTTCTCAGCTGAAATTGGAGGATTGTGCCCTTATATTCAAGTATAAGATAGGTGACTGATTATTACCTCCTTCTTTAAATGAAAATACCCCCAGTATCAAGTCTTTGGACAACATTTTATATTGTTCTTTTACTTCTATTTTAGTCCCTAATTGTATGCACTAAGGGCTAGGAGTCATTCTCGGTTGGTGGCTTGCACCAGTGCAAATTAAGATTATCCTCCCATGCCCCCCCACCCCCACCCCCACAAATCAGTGCATTTAATGATGTGCTTTTATTTCATTGGATGTATTACAAGCCATTCTTCTTTAATGTGTATGAGAATGATAAGAATACCTGTAATTACAGAAAATACACAAAATTATCATTATTATCTACTTTGTCCTTCCTGAAATCTTAGACCAGACTTTCCATGAACTATTTCCATGGAGATTTGCATAAAATGGCCACTTTGCAGGTTTTTCAGTCTGTTCATCCCTGCTTTCTCCTATCAGCTTCATTCTGGGCACTCATGAATGTGTGAAAACCTGTATGACCAGATCTACTACAAATGCAATGATGTGCCCTTCTTCATATGAGCAAGTGCTTCCTAGTTAGGATCGACATTTATTTAGGCCCAGTTAAAACCAATGCCAGTGTCAATGGCCTTTGGAAGCAGATATATCTTAATATAAGATATCAAGATGGCTGTGATTTGAAGGAAACAGAAAAACCACTGTGAAAGTCACAACCTTGGAAAACTTTGCTTTAATGACAACAAACCCATATGGGCTGTAGTGTCTGGTGGTCAAAGTGATTTATTAATTGGCTGTTCTCTGAATTGGCAGGACTCTAGACAAAAAGCTATCTTTAAATTGTATTTCTTGGTCTGTTTTATTTCATGCTACATTCTAATGCTTGGAACAGTGTCTGCCTATAGGAGAAGCTCAGTAAATATTTGCTGTATGTGGATAAATATTCTATAGCTTTGCATAGAAATTGGCTCTATATTAAGTCAGAAGTTCCTAGTTTGTTTTGCCTATAATCATTTATTTATGCATCATATAGATGAATTCATAATAATCCTGCCTTCCTGCAATCCCTCTGAGGTAAATACTAAGACTTTTAATATCTAATAACTCACCATGGTCTTTGGCTTATTATATATTGTTGGGGGGAAAAACGTGTACCAAATGGAGTCAATTTTAGTAAACCTCCCCAAGACTTAATACCTAACCTAGTTGCAGTTTCAGCCTTGCCCAAGAGAAAGTTTTAAACCAGTCTGGAATTTCCCAATCAGCACTAGTGAGGTAATCTGCATGATAAGTACCCCTGCCCTTCCCCAGGAGGGAAGATGATCTTGCCTGAGACAATTCTTTCTTTTCTTTTTCTAATAAGCTCCTTGTTTTGCCCTTTCCATTTTGTACAGCTCCTTGGAGATCCCTTCTGTTTACCAGATGGGATGCTGCCCGATTCAGGAATCATTGAATAAAGCCTAATAGATCTTGAAATTAATTTAGTTGGATATTTTTAAAATAATACCAATATGGGAAAAATACCAAAGGCACATGTTATTGATGGTGAACAGCAATAAATTTCGCACATGCTTATTTTGACCCTGGCATCCACTCTTGACAAAAGCAGAACCAGTGTATTGTTCTCAGTGTGAGAAAACTGAGGTCACAAGGTGAATGGGCTTACCCTCGGTTTCATGGCCAGCTGGTGGAAGGACAAGGAGTAGGACTCAGGTCCTCTGGCTTTGTCTCCAGCTCTTCTGTGAGTTTTTAAATGTTTACTTATTTTTTGAGAGAAAGAGTGTGAACGGGGGAGGGGCAGAGAGAGAGGAAGACACAGAATCTCAAGCAGGCTCCAGGCTCTGAGCTGTCAGCTCAGAGTCTGACACGGGGCTTGAGCTCATCAACAGTGAGATCATGACCTGAGACAAGGTTAGAAGCCTAACCCACTGAGCCACCCAGGCTCCCCCTCCAGTTCTTCTGCTATTGCAACCAAACTAGCATGAGTTATCTCCTTGGTTAGTTATAGATAGAGACTATATCAGGTGGAGTTGTCGTACAAAGGAAACTATTTGTAGCTAATGAGATCGTGGGGAATAATCCCATGGGGAATAGCCATGACTCCCCAAGCAGGACTGAGCAGGTTCTTTTTATTTAGGGTTTAGGATGAATTTTCAGAAAGGAGAGCACTGTCATTAGATGTAAAGGTGGGCAGAAGGTTGTGCAGGTGTACTTAGAAAAGTTGTCTATACCTGCATCCTATGTTATGTTAATGAACACAGGATGTGTTCCTCTTAGGATGGAGACTTTAATATTATAATGAAGCAGAGGGGTGGGGGTGGAAAGGAGCTATGGGCCTGCTCTGAGAACCAGTGTAAACTGGATGGGGTCTAGGGCTCAATAAGTTGGGTAAGTTTTGCTTACCTTTGAAATAGCCCTGGGAGTTTTCCCATTGATTTATTGTCTCTGATATGGTTAGGCTATTTCCTGGCCTGGTAGAAACTGTTAGTATTGCATTCCCTTTGTTCCCTTAAAATCCTTAATTACTGAGGGTTTTGCATTTCTCTGTCATTCTGACACCCCTTAGGAACTTCTGCAAGAAGTGTGCTTAGATAAGTAGAGCCTATAGGGGATAGATCAAGGAAAACAGCTGGAAGCCTAAACTGATTTGTGTCAGGAAAGCTCTATCTCCTCTTTCTTTATCTGGGGGATCCTTAACTCTTTCTGCTTACACTATCCTGCTCTGTGTCTCTTTCCATCCAAAAGGTAGGTTATTAAGGTTAGTAGAACACACACCTGAATTTATATGTTTTATAGGAGTAATGTTGGGGAAGATACTGACTTGATCAGAAATTTAGATAATACATTTTAAGTTCCATGTGAAATTTCGGTGACTCAAGTTCCAGTTTTGGCTGGAGGAGCCCTTCCATAGCCTTGAGTACTTGCCTTTTCAGAGCTTTATTTTCTCCATTTGTAAAATAGGAAGGGGGATTCTCTGAACCTTGGCGTACCGCATAACTGTATCATGCTATTATTCTATTTTCCTTCTGTTTACATCTCTTCCCTAGTGGTGAATGATGGGGTTTTGGAGTGGTGGTGGGGGTTCATAGCTGAGAACCAAGAAAGAATTCTTGAAGACATGTTTGGTGCAAAAGCATGATTTTATTAAAGCACAGGGACAGGACCTGTGGGCAGAAAGAACTGCACTGGCATAACGAAGAGTGACTGGTTACAGACTATGAGTTGGGGGAGATAAAGTCAAAAGGAAGTTTTTTTTAAGGGGTTTCCATATGCTAAAGAAGACTTACTTCTTAAAGATTACTGGAGGCCTATCTCTTGTCAAGCTAAGGTTGTTTTTCCCAATAGCAAAACATTATCCTTAAGACAGTAGAGAGTTCGTGAGGTTAAGCCAATTGTTAAGATTGCCCTTTTCTTCTAATTTTACTAAGATATTTGTAAACTGATGGAGACTCTATCCATTTAACCATTTTCTGTTCTTTCCTTTGTTCTTGGGCAGCCAGGAGTGCCTGAGGAATATCACATATATCCCACCTTGGGGGAGGGGGGTTCGTGGGGTGTCAGCTTACCTTTTGCTCCCTCATCGGTGAAGGTCCAAAGACCATTTGTACTTCGGCGCCTAATGAAAATATTGAATTGGGTCCATTTTTTTTAACCTATGTAGAAATGGACAAATACGATAAGCTTAAATGAGAAAGACAGGAGGGAACAGACTTCAGTTTAAAGCTGTATAACGAAGACATTATGGAGATGGAGAGGATTTTTCATGAGGGGAAACTAAATTATTATCATGATGCATAAGATTCTGCTGTTGTGTTAACCACCATTATTACTATTGTTATTATTATTAACATGGGCTATAAATCCCTCCCTATATGTCAATAAAATAGCAATACAGCAGAGATTTTATGCAGTTCATTTGAGGTCACTTGGGCCATTGCACAACAAATACAGTAAAACCTTGGTTTGTGACCATAATCCGTTCCAGAAACATGCTTGAGATCCGAAGGACTTGCATATCAAAGCAAATTTCAAGAACCATTGGCTCAGTTGTGATCATGTGACATTCGGCATCATGTACTACTCGTATTGCTTATTTATCAAGTTAAAATGTATTAGAAATGTTTGCTCGTTGTGCAGAACACTTGGAGAAAAGTTACTCGCAATCCAAAGTTTTATTGAGTTCTCTTTCTTCTTTCCAACTCCATGTGAGATGGATATACTCCCATCCCCTTGACTTTGCATGTGGACATATGGCTTGCTTCCTCCAATGGGATATTAGCAGAGGCTGGTGCAGTTGGACTATGTCCCTGAGCTTCTGCCATCACAATGAGAAGAACAAGTCCTGGGCAGCCCACTGGCCCCAGAAGATTGAAAGCCACGTGAATCAAACCTGAATAGAGCCTATGACCTGGAGCCAAGCCCAGGCAAGGTCAGGTGAGCTCAGAAGGGGATTTCCACTTGGATAAGAAGAAGACTGAGAGGGCATATGTCATTAAAATAATATCTCTTTCGAAGGCATGTTCGATGTGAGAGTAAAATTTGTCACCTTGGGAACAGTTTAGCTATGATATATTTTATGAATGGAGTTTATTGAACTCTCTGGGCTATTTTATGAACAGAGCTAGAATTCAGAGTGTTGCCTTGGACCTTTTATTTTAAAAAGGAAAGGATTGCATGGAGGTGGCTGTCAGGGCACATAACATTGACTCTTAATATAGTGACTGGATAGAGTCTTTGCATCCCACATGGTACCCGGTGCTCCGTAGCAGAGTGTATCTGTTTGAACAGCATCTCACAAGACTAGTGGAGCTAGACAAAGTATCTTAAGACAATCTTTGAATTTAGTCCAGTGCTACATCCAGAGGCAGTTCTGAATTGTTGGGAAATATTTATCCTTATACAGAAGATTAGTAGTCATAGTTGTAGATAGTCTGTGTGCCTAAGTGTAGCGAATCCTGTGGACACAGATAGACAGGGTAGGGCCAGAATAGCTTTTGTCTTTTACTGTACTGGTGTAATTTACTTTTATTAGGATTGTGTGAGAGGACTAGGGTTTGGTTCTTTCCTAGTAGCTGTATAGGTTATTAGTGATTGTAGGAAAGGATATTGCCTCTAAATTCAAAAGGACCTGTGTCCAGTGTTCTTTAAAGCTTAAAGGTGAGCTGAAGATGCTTTCAAATGTGTGAAAACCTTTGCTCATTTCCCTATTGGTGAAAAATAGATCTTGGTGTGTGTGTGTGTGTGTGTGTGTGTGTGTGTGTGTGTGTGTTTTGAGAGCTTTGAACCATCTGTTATGACTCAGAAAGGAATTTTTTTCACATTATTTATTCATCAGTTATTTACAGATAATATACCATGTGCCAACCATTGAGGATTATAGTAATAAGATGGTGATTATTTTCAATATCCGATTATATAATTGGAGAATAAAGCTAGAAGACAATTAGAGGACAGCATGGTAAATCTCACATTAGGGTCCTTTACATGCTCCTTCAGCACCCAGGATCATCCAACCTGGTCTTGGAGGTAAGCAGGGAAAGCTTCCCAAAGGAAGTAGTTTCTAGAGATGAATGAGTAGGAGTTTGTTTCATGGAGGATAGTGATTGGGGGAGAGCTTTTTCAGGCAGAAAGGCTTAAAAAAGGCCTTGGGTGATAGCATGAGGTTCAAGAGTCACTGTCAACTGGTACCAGAGTCATCAGCTGAATGGGTTCCCCTAATCAAAATAGGCAACCCAAACCCATGGTAAAAGCACTATACCAAAATGAGAAAGCCTTCTACCTCACATGCAAAACTGCATTTGTTGCACCTCTGAAACGTTATTATCAGTTCTGGTCAATTGGAATTAAAAGATTAGAAAGTCAAGATATAACAGACCCAGTTTCAAATACAGGTACCAGAGCCACCTAAGCCACCTAAGACACCTGAGTCAATGGAGTGCTTTTGTATGAGTGAAAACCAAAGAAATCAGGATTTGCAATTGGGAAAAACGATAGCTTAGCTGATATATGTGATCAAAATTAACAAAATAGAAAAGGAAGAAGTCAAAAGCCCTGCTGTTTCTTCCCATACCTCCCAGTCACCGTGTGACACATTACTTCATCTCTGGAGGCCTCAGTTCTACATCTGTACAGAAAATGTACCAGAGTAGTGAATGTCGGCGGTTGTGTTCAGCCTGGGGGCTTTTACTACTAATAACCAGCACCCCTTTGTTTAAGGGCTGCCCTCAGGCTTCCAGAATCTGCTTTGTTTAAATACACAGAGAGTCAGAAATAGGTGGGAATTTAGTCATACCTCACCCCAAAGGCAACCCTTAACCAAAAATGGATAGGTGGGGGGTAAAAATACTTCCAGTCCCTTGCCCTCTACTGGAGCAAGTCTGAAGTGTGGCCACGTGGTCTCAGAGTGCCGCCTCTCCTGGGGTTGAGCCAAAGTCACCCTTTGTGGAGTTTGGTTTGATATCGGACCCTTTACCCCTTTCTGTGCACACTGCTACCTCCCACTCCACTCCCTGTCCTACCAACCTGCTTCAATTTATATAGTAGCTTTGGTATTCTTTAGAATCTTTAATATACTGCTTATTTTCTACAGTAAATATGTATTTGTGGCAGACTAGAAGAAAAAATGTATTTCATGTCTAATATTGTTTAGAATCAGTAAGTACTACATATAAACATACCCGCTAGTGAGCTCATTAAGTGTTCAATAATTCAGTAACTAGTGTTTTAAATGTTTGCATTCTGTAGAGATCCGTGGTGTACTGTCATATAGGTGTCTAAGGGTTTTAGTGATAGGGAAATGTGTTGGGGATTTTGGATGGGCTGGAAACACATTATTTATTTTTCCCATTCAAAATAATGGAATAGAGTCTCCTACTGTCTGGAAATTCAATGTATAATACATTTCCAGGAATGGATTAGATTTAAATAAACCATCTTGCAAAAATACTCCTGGGTTGCAATGAGCCTGAGCTAATTAACCCTTGGTAATCTGAAATTCTGTGTAGATGTTAGTAGCCACCAAATAAAATCACATTGTTCAGTGTGTCCGTTTTATCTTTGAAATAGACTGAATTACATACAAATTATTTGTAAAAAATATCTCAAGGTCCAAACAAGAGTTGCTTCTATGGATGTTGTTAGGATCAGATTTTATTTATTTTTATTATTATTTATAAAAATTTTTTAACGTTTATTTATTTTTGAAAGATAGTGAGAGACAGATTGCTAGCTGGGGAGAAGCAGAGAGAGAGAGGGAGACACAAAATCTGAAACAGGCTCCAGGCTCTGAGCTGTCAGCACAGGGTCTGACATGGGACTCAAACCCACGAACTCCGAGATCATGACCTGAGCCAAAGTCGGATGCTTAACCGACTGAGCCACCCAGGCACCCCTTGTTATTATTTTTAAATGTTTACTTATATTTGAGAGAGAGAGAGAGAGACAGAGGGGGGCAAGGGAGGGGGAAGAGAGACAGAGACAGAATCTGAAGCAGGCTCCAGGCTCCGAGCTGTCAGCACAGAGCCCCAAATGGGGTTCGAACTCACAAGCAGTGAGATGGTGACCTGAGCCAAAGTGGGACATTCAACCGACTGAGCCATCCATGTGCCCCTAGGATCAGATTTTAAATAGAAACTGAAATATATATTCACCATGAAGCATAGGTTTTAATTAGGAACAACTCTAAGACTTTGCTTATTTGAAGTCAGAATTAATGAGCATGCAGCATTTGTAGATGTGACTCTTACATTAGAGATGCTTGGGACATAAGGCCTGAATTATTTTGAGGGAGCTTCATACTTGTATTGACTAGGACATAGAAGCCTGGGACAATTTCTCTCTTCAGGGGCTGGGTATTTGTTGGGCACTCAGAACTCTGACCTGGCCATTTTCTCTCCACTTCCCACCACAGCCAAAGAGTAGATGCTGAATGGCAAGATCCCAAAGTTCTACAGCCGCTTGCGAGATATTGATAGTGTCTGAGGGCCTAACTGCATCTGGATTCACTGTCCTGCTCAACGGAGAGACTGCTTCAGCTCAAAGGAGTGGGTCCAGCTATTTTCCATCTCTTAGTCTCTTTGCTTGATTCTGCCCTCTGCCAGGGATTTGCCTCCAGATCTGCTGCTATATTGGTATGGTCCACTATTTCTAGATTCGTGTTTTGGTCTATCAGTTTCCTGTGGAGCTTAGGAATTCATATTAATTTGCTGTGTTAGCAAAGTTTTCAAAATGAAGAATTCTTTCTCTTGTAGCTCTACCTGATTGCATTTCCAAGATCTCTGCCAAATTCAGTGTGCTGAACCTCAGGAGGGCTGATTGTAGTCATTCATTTACTTACTTATTCATTCATTCATTTAGTCAGTCAATCAACCATCAAACATTTAACAATTATTTTGTATTTGCTACTAGGGACAGGCTCTGACTTCAAGGAGTTGATAGACTCAGATAAGGTAATAATACTTATCCCAGTCCATGTGTATTTTTGATTTTCCTATGATTATTTGGATGTTTGCCTCCCAGGAGAGCACTTATTATGGCATTAATTGCAAGATACCCCAATTGTCTCTTGATTTTGGAATTGTACACATTTGCCTAATGAAACAGGATGTTGAGGGACCTTAGTGCTTTTGTGACTCCAGAATTTATACCCTAGAGTCAGATGATTTTGTCACTGTATTTAAAATTAAGGCATTAACTGAAGCCATCAAGGAGGAGAATCTCATATTTAGACTGCTTATGAATGGCTCCAGCTTGGGGATAGAATATCTCCTTAAATGGCTTTAAAAACACAGGTTTTAAAAAAAGTATGTATTGCATAGTATTTATTTTCTCAGTTTAGGTTCCTATATATTTATTCATTCTAGGCTTCCTTTGGTTTGGACAATTAAGATGAGAATTTTAAAAAAATTAACACATTATCTAGAATCAATTTTAAATTGCAGGGCAGAAGAGGGCATTTTCTCATTATCTTCAACAGTCAATCTCTTTCTTGTTGCCTTGAAGGAAAATCTGGGTAGGAATATAGCCATACAAGTATAAGAACATGTGTTTTGGTCTAGTTTCTAGGATATGTTGGTTACAAAGAGACCATGAAAAAGACTAATTGACCTAGACACTGAGAAATATGCCAGTGTGATTCTCTTATTGGATCATAGGGCTAGAGCCAGACCGTACCCTCGCTGGGAGTCAGGGCATTCTGATTGCAAGTCTGTGTTAAGTTTGGGCAGGAGAAAGGAACAAAGGGAAGGCTGGCCTTAATCTGGAAGAGAAAGAAGGGAAGTGTTCCTTGTTTTTTCCCAATGAGGTTGAAAGTCTGTTGGGCCAATTCTGAGGTTCTGGAATGCTTTAGTAGAAGGGAATGAACCTCCCTTGGCCAGATGAGGCAGATCCAGAGTAGGGCAGGAAGCTGGTCTTTGAGACCCTAGGCAGGTGTGGCCTGTCAAAGAAGGGAGGTGAAACTGAGCCCATTGATGTCAACAAGATGTCAATAAGGCTCTAGTCCACCAATGTTAACAAAACTTAGTTATTTGCTCCAGGAGACCTTTGCCTGGGAAAGATAATACCAATATATAACCTGTTTGCTTCAGGAAATTCCCACTTATCAACTTATTAGAGCCAGCAGTCTGCTCACCTGGGCAAACAGCTTGCTTCTCAAACAATACTTATCAAGATTCACTTCCAGACCATTACCTCTGCATCCACCAATCCTCAACTATTATGTCACAGACTTTGCTCAATTCTAGTCAGTCCCTCACCTCAAAAGACAGACCTTAAACCTCTTGAACCCAGGCTCTAAAGCCTTATAAATACCCTACCTTTGATTTCTCTGCCTTAAGACACTGCTGAGCCTTTGTCAGGATGGTATTTTTCCTTATTGCTCTGAACTTGAATCAACTTAGCTTTGTTTCCAGATTGTCTGTTGATGTTTTGGGGGAGTTCAGCAGAGGCCTTTGCAGGTCTTTGCTGTGGAGTAGGATAGGAGGACCAGGGTCCTCTCAGATAAAGCTGGGAGCAGTAGCAGTAAGTGGCAGAGGATGACCATGTCATGGGCTGGTCGGTATCTGGCAGGTCATGGGCAGTAGAGGTTGAATGACAAAGATAGCTGAAGGGGAGAGTCAGAGGGGAGGCTTGTCCCCCCTCACCTGAGTCCACACGTAGCTGGCAGCATCCTGGGACATTGTCAGAAATAGCTGAAGGTCATTTGGAGGAGGGGTGTGGGTGGTAGCCAAGACTTTGGTGTAATAGTTTGGGTGTACAAAAGAAAATGTGATCTCATTTTGTGGTCAATTGTAGGCCAATGAGGCCAGGGACATATTGGTTATATAAAATCATTGGGTTATGATTGGAGCATTTTCTTTCCTATATAAATTATGACTTACATTTCTTTCATTTAATGGGTTCTGTATGTATTTTGGAAATGCGAAATGAAAATCTTTCAGCATGGGGTCATTCAGACAGCACTAGAAATCAAAGTACATATACAATATTTGAAAAAAAGAAGATATGTAAATTGCATTTAGGCATTTTTATTTGCTTAGTAGAAAATTAAATCCAATATGCACAAATTGACTGTACTCTGCTTGCAATAAGTAGATTTTTTAAACACAGAAGCAGTAATAGGCAATATGGTAATAAAAAGTCCCAAAGTATCTCTTTCTGCATACTTATCAGTAAGTATTAAAGGCCAGAATCAAAACAAAACTTGAAATATTCACAGTGAAACTATATTTTAAATTAAGCAAGTCACAATTTTCCCATCAGCATTGAGATTATTGGATCATTTGCTGCCAAACTCCATGCTCTGTTGTGTTTGAAGGTTAAAGCTCAAGTTTGCAGAAGTCTAGGGATTAAGTTGAAGCCTTCAAGTCACCTTGTTTCCGAGGCATGCCCTTTTATTATTGATCATGGACATAGGTTGGACAAAGGACAAATTTTCCTGATTTGGTAACAAGTGTTTAATTCAAAATGATAGATGGTTTTCTCATCCCTGTTTTCTCTCTGGGTTAGTTCTGGGCTTGAGCAAGTTGATAGATAAATAAATCACATGCTCTGGGTTTCCAGTCATTTGCTGTAATAAATGAGTTAAGGGAAAACTACAGTCAAAGGTAAGATGACTTATCTCATGTCAGGGTGCTATAAATTACTAAGTACATGGGATCCAAAGTTCTCCTCCCAGCTGGAGATTTCCCTGGTCTTACTCAGCCTTCCCATATCCCGCCCTTACTCCCTGTTTTACAACACACTGTCTTCTTGCTTACGTTTTAATGATAGACTGCAGACTTCATTATTGTTTTTTTTCTTTCTGCAGATCCTTTTTGATTAATCCTACTTCTTTCACTAAACTGTGTTTAACAAAAATATCCTGGCTAGAGAAGGAAAAGAGAAATGTACTTCAGGACTTAATTCTGATCCTCTCTTTCATCTCAACAATTTTAAAGCCTGCTGTAAAATTTCTCAGCAGGCGTCGTAGGGGAAACACTTCCTCTTGATTTTCTCTCCTCTCTGTTTCTCAGCTGTGGCAGCCTTCCCATTGGTTATCTTGATAGTATTCATGCATTTCTTCCTTAGCCAGAGAAAGCCTTGGTGTAGTTAAATCCTTTCTTTTAAATAAAATCATTTTTTTAAGTTTATTTATTTATTTTTGAGAGAGAGGACATGAGCAGGAGAGGGGCAGAGAGTTATAAAGAGAATCCCTATAGGCTCTGTGCTGTCAGCTCAGAGCCCAATGTGGATATTGATCTCATAAGATCATGACCTGAGCTGAAATCAAGAGTTGGGTGCTCAACTGACTGAGCTACCCAGATGCCCCTAAATCCTCTTTTTAAATTCCACAGGAGGACTTTTTTGGGGGCAAGAATCCTAGGGCAGGCACATTTCAGGGAGAAGGAGCTCACCATTTCAAACTTAGTAAGGGTCTTGCTTTCTTCCTAATTAGCATCCCCATGGGGGCAAAATGAGTAGTCTTCTTTCATACTCTCCAGACAACATGTCACAGCCTTCAGATGTCAGCAGGAAGTCAGGTAGCAGTTATCCTGTTGTGGATATTGACATTGATATTGATATAGATAATGATATTGAGGAATATTTGGATTAGTAGGTGTTTATTTGGGTAGGCAAATAGAATGCTCTTGAAACATAACTAAGGGTGCTTCTGGCAGAACTTGGTATCTTTTTACTGAGTATTAGGAAAGTTATGTTCCAAAGTCAAAGGAAATGAATATGAGCACTTATTGAAATGAGAAGCTAGTGAGATGTATACTGAGAAAGTGAATATTGCAAGAGATGATTGAAATCTGTGGGACAGTAAGCATGTATGTTGAGGTTTATGGGAGAGGTGCTGTTTAGCATGGGTTCCTCCAGAAAAGGTAGAGCTTGAGAGTGGAAGGACTTGTGGAAGTTGTTTATTTTGGGAAGTGATCCCAAGGAATTAGAGCATGGGGCTTGGAAGAGTAGAACAGAGAAGTGATTAAAGCCAAACCAGGAGGTTCCGGAAGATGGCGGCGTAGGAGGAAGCGGGGCTCACAGCGCGTCCTGCCGATCACTTAGATTCCACCTACACCTGCCTAAAGAACCCAGAAAACCGCCAGAGGATTAGCAGAAGGGAGTCTCCGGAGTCAAGCGCAGACTAGAGGCCCACGGAAGAGGGTAGGAAGGGCGGCGAGGCGGCGCGCGCTCCACGGACTGGCGGGAGGGAGCCGGGGCGGAGGGGCGGCTCGCCGGCCAAGCAGAGCCCCCGAGTCTGGCTGGCAAAAGCGGAGGGGCCGGACAGACTGTGTTCCGACAGCAAGCGCGACTTAGCGTCTGGGAGGTCATAAGTTAACAGCTCTGCTCGGAAAGCGGGAAGGCTGGAGGACAAAGGGAGGGAGAGCTGCTGAGCCCCCGGACGGCAGAGCTCAGCTTGGCGGGGAACAAAGGCGCCAGCGCCATCTCCCCCGCCCATCCCCCAGCCAAAATCCCAAAGGGAACCAGTTCCTGCCAGAGAACTTGCTCGCTCCGCGCAAACACCCAACTCTGTGCTTCTGCGGAGCCAAACCTCCAGCAGCAGATCTGACTCCCTCCCGCTGCCACAGGGCTCCTCCTGAAGTGGATCACCTAAGGAGAAGCGAGCTAAGCCTGCCCCTCCAGCCCCCGTGCACCTTGCCTACCCACCCCAGCTAATACGCCAGATCCCCAGCAACACAAGCCTGGCAGTGTGCAAGTAGCCCAGACGGGACACGCCACCCCACAGTGAATCCCGCCCCTAGGAGAGGGGAAGAGAAGGCACACACCAGTCTGACTGTGGCCCCAGCAGTGGGCTGGGGGCAGACATCGGGTCGGACTGCGGCCCCGCCCACTAACTCCAGTTATACACCACAGCACAGGGGAAGTGCACTGCAGGTCCTCACCATGCCAGGGACTCTCCAAAATGACCAAACGGAAGAATTCCCCTCAGAAGAATCTCCAGGAAATAACAACAGCTAATGAACTGATCAAAAAGGATTTAAATAATATAACAGAAAGTGAATTTAGAATAATAGTCATAAAATTAATCGCTGGGCTTGAAAACAGTATACAGGACAGCAGAGAATCTCTTGCCACAAAGATCGAGGGACTAAGGAACAGTCACGAGGAGTTGAAAAACGCTTTAAACGAATTGCAAAACAAAATGGAATCCACGATGGCTCGGCTTGAAGAGGCAGAGGAGAGAATAGGTGAACTAGAAGATAAAGTTATGGAGAAAGAGGAAGCTGAAAGAAAGAGAGATAAAAAAATCCAGGAGTATGAGGGGAAAATTAGAGAACTAAGTGATACACTAAAAAAAAATAATATACGCATAATTAGTATCCCAGAGGAGGAAGAGAGAGGGAAGGGTGCTGAAGGGGTACTTGAACAAATTATAGCTGAGAACTTCCCTGAACTGGGGAAGGAAAAAGGCATTGAAATCCAAGAGGCACAGAGAACTCCCTTCAGACGTAACTTGAATCGATCTTCTGCATGACATATCATAGTGAAACTGGCAAAATACAAGGATAAAGAGAAAATTCTGAAAGCAGCAAGGGATAAACGTGCCCTCACATATAAAGGGAGACCTATAAGACTCGTGACTGATCTCTCCTTTGAAACTTGGCAGGCCAGAAAGGCTTGGCACGATATCTACAGTGTGCTAAACAGAAAAAATATGCAGCCGAGAATCCTTTATCCAGCAAGTCTGTCATTTAGAATAGAAGGAGAGATAAAGGTCTTCCCAAACAAACAAAAACTGAAGGAATTTGTCACCACGAAACCAGCCCTACAAGAGATCCTAAGGGGGATCCTGTGAGACAAATTACCAGAGACATCACTACAAGCATAAAACATACAGACATCACAATGACTCTAAACCCATATCTTTCTATAATAACACTGAATGTAAATGGATTAAATGCGCCAACCAAAAGACATAGGGTATCAGAATGGATAAAAAAACAAGACCCATCTATTTGCTGTCTACAAGAGACTCATTTTAGATCTGAGGACACCTTTAGATTGAGAGTGAGGGGATGGAGAACTATTTATCATGCTCCTGGAAGCCAAAAGAAAGCTGGAGTAGCCATACTTATATCAGACAAACTAGACTTTAAATTAAAGGCTGTAACAAGAGATGAAGAAGGGCATTATATAATAATCACAGGGTCTATCCACCAGGAAGAGCTAACTATTATAAATGTCTATGCGCCAAATACCCGAGCCCCCAGATATATAAAACAATTACTCATAAACATAAGCAACCTTATTGATAAGAATGTGGTCATTGCAGGGGACTTTAACACCCCACTTACAGAAATGGATAGATCATCTAGACACACAGTCAATAAAGAAACAAGGGCCCTGAATGATACATTGGATCAGATGGACTTGACAGATATATTTAGAACTCTGCATCCCAAAGCAACAGAATATACTTTCTTCTCGAGTGCACATGGAACATTCTCCAAGATAGATCATATACTGGGTCACAAAACAGCCCTTCATAAGTTTACAAGAATTGAAATTATACCATGCATACTTTCAGACCACAATGCTATGAAGCTTGAAATCAACCACAGGAAAAAGTCTGGAAAACCTCCAAAAGCATGGAGGTTAAAGAACACCCTACTAACGAATGAATGGGTCAACCAGGCAATTAGAGAAGAAATTAAAACATATATGGAAACAAACGAAAATGAAAATACAACAATCCAAACGCTTTGGGATGCAGCGAAGGCAGTCCTGAGAGGAAAATACATTGCAATCCAGGCCTATCTCAAGAAACAAGAAAAATCCCAAATACAAAATCTAACAGCACACCTAAAGGAAATAGAAGCAGAACAGCAAAGGCAGCCTAAACCCAGCAGAAGAAGAGAAATAATAAAGATCAGAGCAGAAATAAACAATATAGAATCTAAAAAAACTGTAGAGCAGATCAACGAAACCAAGAGTTGGTTTTTTGAAAAAATAAACAAAATTGACAAACCTCTAGCCAGGCTTCTCAAAAAGAAAAGGGAGATGACCCAAATAGATAAAATCATGAATGAAAATGGAATGATTACAACCAATCCCTCAGAGATACAAACAATTATCAGGGAATACTATGAAAAATTATATGCCAGCAAATTGGACAACCTGGAAGAAATGGACAAATTTCTAAACACCCACACTCTTCCAAAACTCAATCAGGAGGAAATAGAAAGCTTGAACAGACCCATAACCAGCGAAGAAATTGAATCGGTTATCAAAAATCTCCCAACAAATAAGAGTCCAGGACCAGATGGCTTCCCAGGGGAGTTCTACCAGACATTTAAAGCAGAGATAATACCTATCCTTCTCAAGCTATTCCAAGAAATAGAAAGGGAAGGAAAACTTCCAGACTCATTCTATGAAGCCAGTATTACTTTGATTCCTAAACCAGACAGAGACCCAGTAAAAAAAGAGAACTACAGGCCAATATCCCTGATGAATATGGATGCAAAAATTCTTAATAAGATACTAGCAAATCGAATTCAACAGCATATAAAAAGAATTATTCACCATGATCAAGTGGGATTCATTCCTGGGATGCAGGGCTGGTTCAACATTCGCAAATCGATCAACGTGATACATCACATTAACAGAAAAAAAGAGAAGAACCATATGATCCTGTCAATCGATGCAGAAAAGGCCTTTGACAAAATCCAGCACCCTTTCTTAATAAAAACCCTTGAGAAAGTCGGGATAGAAGGAACATACTTAAAGATCATAAAGGCCATTTATGAAAAGCCCACAGCTAACA
This sequence comes from Panthera leo, assembly GCF_018350215.1. NCBI lineage: Eukaryota > Metazoa > Chordata > Mammalia > Carnivora > Felidae > Panthera > Panthera leo. The sequence goes on along the minus strand of NC_056687.1, from coordinate 138,952,705 downwards.
TCATCCTCAACGGGGAAAAACTGAGAGCTTTTTCCCTGAGATCAGGAACACGACAGGGATGCCCACTGTCACCGCTGCTGTTTAATATAGTGCTGGAAGTTCTAGCATCAGCAATCAGACAACAAAAGGAAATCAAAGGCATCAAAATTGGCAAAGATGAAGTCAAGCTTTCGCTTTTTGCAGATGACATGATATTATACATGGAAAATCCGATAGACTCCACCAAAAGTCTGCTAGAACTGATACATGAATTCAGCAAAGTTGCAGGATACAAAATCAATGTGCAGAAATCAGTTGCATTCTTATACACTAACAATGAAGCAACAGAAAGACAAATGAAGAAACTGATCCCATTCACAATTGCACCAAGAAGCATAAAATACCTAGGAATAAATCTAACCAAAGATGTAAAAGATCTGTATGCTGAAAACTATAGAAAGCTTATGAAGGTAATTGAAGAAGATTTAAAGAAATGGAAAGACATTCCCTGCTCATGGATTGGAAGAATAAATATTGTCAAAATGTCAATACTACCCAAAGCTATCTACACATTCAATGCAATCCCAATCAAAATTGCACCAGCATTCTTCTCGAAACTAGAACAAGCAATCCTAAAATTCATATGGAACCACAAAAGACCCCGAATAGCCAAAGTAATTTTGAAGAAGAAGACCAAAGCAGGAGGCATCACAATCCCAGACTTTAGCCTCTACTACAAAGGTGTAATCATCAAGACAGCATGGTATTGGCATAAAAACAGACACATAGACCAATGGAATAGAATAGAAACCCCAGAACTAGACCCACAAACGTATGGCCAACTCATCTTTGACAAAGCAGGAAAGAACATCCAATGGAAAAAAGACAGTCTCTTTAACAAATGGTGCTGGGAGAACTGGACAGCAACATGCAGAAGGTTGAAACTAGACCACTTTCTCACATCATTCACAAAAATAAACTCAAAATGGATAAAGGACCTGAATGTGAGACAGGAAACCATCAAAACCTTAGAGGAGAAAGCAGGAAAAGACCTCTCTGACCTCAGCCGTAGCAATCTCTTACTCGGCACATCCCCAAAGGCAAGGGAATTAAAAGCAAAAGTGAATTACTGGGACCTTATGAAGATAAAAAGCTTCTGCACAGCAAAGGAAACAACCAACAAAACTAAAAGGCAACCAACGGAATGGGAAAAGATATTTGCAAATGACACATCGGACAAAGGGCTAGTATCCAAAATCTATAAAGAGCTCATCAAACTCCACACCCGAAAAACAAATAACCCAGTGAAGAAATGGGCAGAAAACATGAATAGACACTTCTCTAAAGAAGACATCCGGATGGCCAACAGGCACATGAAAAGATGTTCAACGTCGCTCCTTATCAGGGAAATACAAATCAAAACCACACTCAGATACCACCTCACGCCAGTCAGAGTGGCCAAAATGAAGAAATCAGGAGACTATAGATGCTGGAGAGGATGTGGAGAAACAGGAACCCTCTTGCACTGTTGGTGGGAATGCAAATTGGTGCAGCCGCTCTGGAAAGCAGTGTGGAGGTTCCTCAGAAAATTAAAAATAGACCTACCCTATGACCCAGCAATAGCACTGCTAGGAATTTATCCAAGGGATACAGGAGTACTGATGCATAGGGGCACCTGTACCCCAATGTTTATAGCGGCACTCTCAACAATAGCCAAATTATGGAAAGAGCCCAAATGTCCATCAACTGATGAATGGATAAAGAAATTGTGGTTTATATACACAATGGAATACTACGTGGCAATGAGAAAAAATGAAATATGGCCTTTTGTAGCAACATGGATGGAACTGGAGAGTGTGATGCTAAGTGAAATAAGCCATACAGAGAAAGACAGATACCATATGGTTTCACTCTTATGTGGATCCTGAGAAACATAACAGAAACCCATGGGGGAGGGGAAGGAAAAAAAAAAAAAAAAAAGAGGTTAGAGTGGGAGAGAGCCAAAGCATTAGAGACTGTTAAAAACTGAGAACAAACTGAGGGTTGATGGGGGGTGGGAGGGAGGGCAGGATGGGTGATGGGTATTGAGGAGGGCACCTTTTGGGATGAGCACTGGGTGTTGTATGGAAACCAATTTGACAGTAAATTTCATATATTAAAAAATAAAAAAAAAAATAAATAAAAGTTACATTTATTTCTTTAAAAAAATAAAAAAATAAAAAAATAAAGCCAAACCAAGGGTGTGTAATTAAACTGGTTACTCCCTGGTGCAACCTGAACTCAACTCTTTTGAGAACTCTAGGAATCTCAAAAAATGTGCCTCAAGATTATCCACTGAGACCTAGAAGATGGAATCATTTACCTACCTGCTTCTGTTCCACCTTGATTGAGGGGTTCCCTAGGTCAGTTTTTCTCAAAGTGTAGTCTGGGGACCAGCAGAATCAGTATCACTTGGGAATCTGTTGGAAATGTAGGTTCTTGGGCCCCACTCCAGACCCGCTGCATCAGAAACTGTGGGGCAGTCTCAGTTCTCAGTTTTTCACATACTCTTCATGTGACTCTGATGCATCTACTGGCTCTCCCCCTTTAATATTCATCAGCATCACCTGGAAAGTTTGGGCAACCACACATTGCTGACCCTACCCTGGGGTCCCTGATTCAGTGGGTCTGGGATAGGGCTGGAAAATTTGTGTTTCTAGCAAGTACTAAAGTAATGCTGGGCTATTAGTCCAGGGACCACACTTTGAGAACCATTTCCCTAGAGGTGTTAACTCTCCTGAATCTTCAAGTTTCACCTGGTGGCTCCTGGCAGGTATCTAACATAGCTAAGGGCAGAAGGAATGCTTCCACTGGGCGGAAGGAATGCTGTCGGGTGCTACCTGCCCACAGCTGTGGAAATGACCTCAGCAAAGTGTTGAGACATGAAACTATGAGGGCACAAAAGACGTTCGGCTTTTGTTGCTGTTGTCATTTGTTTGTTTAAGTAAAAGTCATTTGTGCTATATTAAGGCAGAAAATGGTATCTGCCATAGCTATCCACTCTGGGGAAATTTACAGGAGTGACTAGTATACAGAGATCCTGCTCCTTCTTGGCATGTTTCTGTTGTGTTCTAAATGGTCTTTCTGGTGCCGTGTAACATCTGTACATCTACATCCGTAGCTAGAGAGATGGGTTGTATAATCTGTTATATAATGGCAGGGGCTGCCATGATATTCACTGGGCCATTTGCCATTCCTTGCCCACACTATTGACACTAAGAAAATCCCTAAGGTGAGTGAGTCTAGAGCAAGGCAATGCCATAAGGCCTTGCTACAAATGAAACCTAACCCTAATGGTCTTAAAGTTCTGAGAGTTAATTCTATTATCCCTTTTATCTGCTGCAAGTGATTCCCAAACATTATCGTGCAAAAACTATCATGTGGAGAACGTGTCAAAGAAGAAAATTCTCAGCTTACCCTCCTTCCCCGAAATTTTCATTCAGTAGGTTTATGTTGGTGCCCAAGGATCTGCATATTTAAGCAGGGTTCCTGGGAATTATTCGTGTGGGTCCTCTAACAATCACCTTTTGATAAATGTTATCTTTGAACTCCTGGCACTTGCCTTAGGAATAGTGTAAGACCTCTTAATGGAATGGAAGACTCTGAATTTAGAACTAATTTGGGATGTAACAATATAGTTTCTGGTGTTTGCATCAGGATCTAGGAGAGACCCTGATTTACTTTACATAAAGGAACTCAGAAAAACCAAAACAAAGTGAACTTGTATTACTTAATTTATAAAAAGTTTTTATAAATCAGTAAGGAAAAGATAAACACCTTATTAGAAAAATAGGCAAAGGATATGAGCAAGTAATTTATAGGAGCAAAATAATTCATAAAGTAAGAAATTTAAAGAGCCAATAAAAATATGAAACTTATTTAACTTCTCTAGAAACAAAGAATGTGACAGCATTGAAATGTCATAGTCTATCTTTCAAATTTACCAAGGTGTTTGTTTACTCAGTGCAGACGGTGGGAAAAAAGACATTCTTATGAATATGAATTAATTCAGTATTTCTTGAGAGCCATTTGGCATCATGTATCAAAAATCATGCAAAGGTACACATCATTCAACCCAGCAATTCTATTTGTGGGAGTGTGTTATAGGGAAATATCAGAGATGCATACACAGATTTACTTGCATAGGTAAAGTTGCAGGGTTATACATAAAAGTGAAAAATTGGAAATGCTCTAAAGGTCCAGCAATGTGAAGAAATGGTTAAATAGATAATGGCATATTCATAGGTAATTTACTTTGGGAAAAGTTCATAATCTATTGAGTGAAAAAACAAAACAGGTTACAATACAGTTGTGTAGTATTATCCTAATTATAAAAATGTACCAAATATTGATAGTGTCTGTCTCTGGGTGGTAGAGATTATGGGTGATTTAAATTTCATTTGGCTTTTATGTATATTGTATTTTTTTTAATTTTCTAATCATTAAAAAAAGATTTATAATGGGAAATTATATATTTTCAATCATATGCTATTTTCCATAACTTATTTCTATTTGAATAGTTTTTCTTTTCTCTGTGAATGCTCTCTCTTGCTGCCTTCAACCAGCTTTAATGCCATCTCCGAAGATGAAAGTCTTTTTTTTTTTTTAAGTTTATTAATTCTTTTTTTTTTAAGTTTATTAATTCTTGAGAGAGAGAGACAGAGCATGAGCAGGGGAGGGGCACAGAGAGAGAGAGAGGAGGAGACACAGAATCCGAAGCAGGCTCCAGGCTCCAAGCTGTCAGCACAGAGCCTGACGCGGGGCTCGAACTCACAAACCAGTGAGATCATGACGGGAGCTGAAGTCGGACGCTCAACCGACTGAGCCACCCAGGCGCCCCTGAAGATGATACTCTTAAGTCATATCTGCAATATGGACCTCTCCTATACCTCCAAACTTGTACATCTATCTGCTTGATTTTCCACATGAACATTTAGTAAGCATCTCACAACTAGCATTCCTGCCTGAGAGAGTACTTCCTCCTTCCCAAGTCCTCGTCTTCTTCATGTCACTAGATGGGACTTCCATGCTTCCAGCTGCTCAGGCCTGGCATTTTGGAGGGGTCTGTGACACATCATCTACGTGTTTCACTTACCACATAGGATCAGCCAGAAAATTATATTGGCTTTAACTTGAAAATATATCTAGAGGGGTGCCTGGGTGGCTCAGATGGCTAAGCATCTGACTCTGGATTTCAGCTCAGGTCATGATCTCATGGTTTGTGAGATCAAGCCTGAGTTGGGCTCAGCGCTGACAGCATAGAGCCTGCTTAGGATTCTCTCTCCTTCTCTCTCTGCCCCTCCTACACTCACATGCACGCATATTCTCTTTCTCTTTCAAAACTAAATAAGTAAACATTTAAAATATATCTAGAACCTAACCATTTTCACCAACTCCGCTGTTACCATCTTGGAAAAAAATCCTGTCTTCTCTCAGCTAGATCACCTCCCTAACCACCTTTGTGGTCTCTCTGGTTCCACCTCTGCCTTCATTAGTCTGCTCTCAATGCAGCCACCAAAGTGATCTTGTTGAAATCTGAGACAGGTAGTGTCATTCCTCTGCTTGAATCCTTGCTCTGTTTTACTTGGAGTGAAGCCAAGGTCCTTAGGATGGACTACAAGGCCCTAGGTGAACTGGCCACTCCACACCACCCTGGTTGGACCCCACCTCCTGTTGCTGTTCCTTGTGTTCACTCGGATCCTCAAGCAAGCTGCTTTACTGGTTCTTGACCCCAACAGGCTTTGTATTTGCTGCTCCCTCCGCCTGGAAAGCGCTTGCTCCAGACACATCTTTGGCGTACCAAGAAGCTTCACCTGGCTATTGTATTTAAAGCGGTAAGTCCTCTCCTTTGTACTTCCTGTTCCTTTTACTTGATTTAGCTTTCTTATATTTTAGTGATTGTCTTCTCTCTCCCTCCCCTGCTCCCCAAATATAAAGTTCATGAGGGCATGGATTTTTACTATCTAGTAGAGTGCCTGGCTAATTTCTTCTTACTTTACATCTACGTAATAATAATAATAATAGTAATAGTAACATAATACTAATACTAATAATAATAATTCACCCCTCTCCCGCCAAATACTCATCACTTCTTTTTGGGCAAAATATAATTTATACCAAAAATGTGCTAATTTTTATTATTCAAAAAAACCCACACAAATGACTTACTATATATTTATCATATTCAGCTGACAAAATTTTTAATGAGATATTGTGATTTCTGACATATCTATACCTAGATCTGAGAAATAGCCAGTCACTTGTTTTGATTTTTAGTAAGAACACAGACCTTGAGAGCGAGGAGTCGTGATCTTTTTGACCTTTTGGGACTCAAGCAGAGGGTGTCAGGCATAACTATAGTGAAACAGTTAATATTTAGAAAGATAAGATCTTATTGATTACAAATAATGAAAACACTGGTCATTTACTACATTTGGATGTATCTCTTTACTTGTATTTAGGAAACCCAAAGGTCGTTTAGGTCATTGATTTTGAAATCTGTTTATCTACAAAGCAGCAATGTCTGCGTCATATAATAAGATAAAAATGTGTATACCTTTACACTCCTTCCCATTGTGGTCCATTCAGATATTCTTGAAATGAACATTCTTGACTATAGATCTGTGACCGATCCCTAATGCTAAAGACCAGTTGGCTCTGAATATGTGACTGACAGAAACAATATAAAGCTATTGTCATGATGTGTTTCATCACTGGGAACTAGTTTGAACATTCTCTCCTATAATTGGTTTTTCTGGTATAATTTTTGTCTGTTGGGAACGCATGGAACAATTTAAATATTTTGAGTTCTCAATCCATAAAAACACTAGCTGCTACATTCACTAAACAAATGTGGTGGTTAATTTTATGTGTCATCTTGACTGGGCTATTAGATGCCTAGATATTTGCTCACACATTATTTTGGGTTTCTATGAGGGTGGTTTTGGGTGAGACTAATATTTATTTTTAAAATTTTTATTTATTTATTTTTTTCATTTTAGAGAGAGAAAGTGCACAAGCAGAGTAGAGGGGCAGAGGGAGAGAGAGAGAGGTTCATGACCTGAGCCAAAATCAAGAGAGTTGAATGCTCAACTGACTGAGCCACACAGGCACCCAGAGACTAACATTTAAATTGGTAGACTGAGGAAAGCAGATTGCTCTCCCTAATGTGGGTGGGCCTCATCCAATCAGCTGAAGACCTGAAGAGAACAAAAAAGCTGACCCTCCTCCAAGAGGGGGTTCTTCCTGTTTGATAGCCTTTGAACTAGGACACTGGCTTTTTTCTTGCCTTCAGACTTAAACTGAAACATTAGCTCTTCCTGGGACTTGAGCCTGCCAACTTTTGGACTAGAACTACACTATTGGCCTTCTTTGCTGACTCACCCTGTGGGTCTTGGAACTTGTCAGTCTCCATAGTAATCACGTGAACCAATTTCTCATAATAAATCTACATCTGTATCTGTATCGCTACCTCTAAGTACACACATGAATACACATTTCCTGTTACTTCTGTTTCTCTGGAAACCCTGATGAATATGATGAAAAATCAGAGTTTCTGTTATGGTTTAGAGTAGACAGAAAAAGAGTTCCTCTTAGATAAAATAGCAGTTATGATAACATTTCTTGGATGATTTTATCTTTAAACGTTAATATACATTCTCCTTGTGTATTTCAGCAGGCATTGTTAGTGCATCACTCATACTTCTTCAGCACCACTGGGAGCACCATGCTAGAGTGGCAGGGTATTAATCTCAGGTGTCACCCTTAAGCTGGGGCAATTGGAGTTGATGGGTAAATCCCCCAGTTTCCTCACTCCTCCTGTCATGGGACAACCCTGAGGCATGTTTTATGTTGTTCCCCAGAGATTCCCAGAAACACTGAGCCTGAGTTGCCTTCAGAGGTAGCCTACTCATTAGAACTTGGTGAATTTGCTTCTCTCTTTTCCTTGTCTTATTTCCTGCCTCCCTCCCTGATCTTCTAGGGGTGGCCCTGAAAATAAACCATGTGCATTTATATTCTTGACTCAGACCTGCCTCTGAGGGAACCCAGCTTAAGGTGGGGATTGTTTCAACTTTGTAGGCAGATGACAGAGATCTTTAAGAAGAGTTACTCATAAACCACAGGCTGCATCCACCTTAATTTATTAAACAACAACAAATCTTCACTGAATGCCTATCATGTGTCTCCATGATATATAATTTTTTCTTACGTTGATCATTGATTTTGTTGTGGAGTTGTCCTCAGATGATGGACACAGAATAATTTGGTTTCATTTTTTTTAAGTTTATTAATTTATTTTGAGAGGGAAACCGGGCATGTGAGCAGGGGCGGGGCAGAGAGAGAGGGAGAGAGAGTGAAGACAGGAGCAAGCTCCTTGGGAGCAAGCTCCTTGCTGTCAGTGCAGAGCCCAACGTGGAGCTCAGTCTCACGAACCCTGAGATCATGATCTGAGCTGAATCTGACAAGATCGGGCACTTTCAGGGTGGTATGGCCATAGACTGATCTGAGGTGAATCAAGAGTCAGATGCTTAAATGACTGAGCCACCCAGATGCCCCTAATTTTGTTTTATATGCATTGCCTTTTACTTCCTGTCTACCATATAATGACTCCTGTAACTAATGCAGGCATCTCATAGTGGAAAATGACTCTACCTATAACCCTCATCCAGGAACCATTAGGTACAAGTATTTAAAGGTAAAGAAAGCCATAAAAGTGTATGAACAATGGACTGGATCCAGTTTAATGGCTCTTGTTTTTGAATTGAATATCAGATGCCTTTTAATTAAAGAGATTGCTTTTTGAACATCTTCGTTTATTAATTTGAAATGTAATAGCAAGTTGTAACCACATATTTTAGTAGTTTTGCAAATTATGTGAAATTTTAGGATACAAATGACTTCATTTTTTGTTCAAAAGAGGCCTTAAAGGGGCGTGACAATGGTAACAGTAATGATAGTAGTCAAAATCTGTTGAGGGTTTATTCTCTGCCAGGTACTGAGTCAGCTGTTTACTGTATATTATTATTAATTCTTAGAGAAGTTTGCAGGAAAGGTTCTTTTTTTTTTCCCTTTTACCTCCATTTTACAGATGATGAAACTTGAGTACAGAGACGCTAAGTGATTTTCCCGAAGACAGACAGCTGTTGTCACAGTAGAAATTAAACCAGGTCATTCTGATTTGAGAGCCTGTGTTTATTTTACAAATGGCAAAGAGATCCTCAGACCCTGAACTGCCAATTCTCCATATGGCCCTTGTGTTTCTACTAGTATCAGTTCTGTTCTTCTTTAGTGGAGGACATTTATCTTTACATCTATACTGTGCTGTTGACATTTTCCACATAGCATTCTATAAAGAATCTACTGTAATTGTAAATTCTTACAACTCCTGATTTTTCCCTATGGCCCATACTCTCTAGAGAGTGAAAATCACTATGCTAATTACCTTGTGGATGAGTTTAATTGACGAATGGCTAGTTTTTAAAAATTGGTCTGGGCCATTTGCCAGGTGCACTTAAGTCTGTGTTAGTGCCTTACTGACTTGAGAATACGTGAATTCTGCTTCCTGCAGGTGACTGCTTATTCCAACTTCAGTAAGGAGATGCTCTTAGACAATTTTATCACATCAGTTATCTCTTCAGAATCCTTTGTGGGTTCTCATTGCCTTTTGAAGATAATCTAAACACCCTAACAGGGTGGTCAGAGACTGTTAGCTCTTCACCAAAAACCTGTTTCCTCTTAACACACACAGCTGAGCTACATTTCCCAGCTGCCTTTGGAATTAGAAGTGGCCATGTGACTGATGTTCTAGCCAATAGAAGGGAAGCAAAAATGGTGTTATTTCATTTTGGCAAGGCTTTTAAAAAGGGTCTGAGGCCCCTCCACTGAATTTTTCTCCTTGCGATTGCTGCCTACGGAAGACAGTGAGACCCTAAGGTAGGAGTTGCCAACCTTTTTTCTGGAAAGGGCCAGATAGTAAATGTTTTAGGCTTTGTGGGATGGTCTCTGTCAGTACAAACCTTTTATTTTTATTTTTTTATGACCCTTTAAAAATGTAACAGCCATTCTTAGCTCACTGAAGGAGAAAGCCAGCTTGTGCCTATTCATTTACTCCTGCCACATGATGAGCCACATGACGTAAGGAGCCTGGGTCCTTGAATAAAAATATGGAGGAGAGAACACCACCATATGTTTGAACTATTAGGCACATTGGGGCTTATAAGCACAGTCTTTTTTTGATTACAACTAACCTTGGGTCCAAGCCTATATCTCCATACATATTTCCTCATTTTTTTGATGCTTCCTGCACGTTGGCCCAACTGAAATACTGCCTATTTTTTCATTACTCTAATTTCTCAATTTCATACATTAATTTATGTAATTTCCTGCTGGGTCTTAATTTGCTCCACCCTATCCCTGTTCTTTGAAATCCTTCTTCTCCTTGAAGACCTGTCTCAAATGCCACCTCCTCTAAGAAGTATTACTTTAACTGAGAGAAATGTTACTGATTCTTTGGGTTTTCATATTTGATTTTAACTAACAGTTATTATAGCTTTCTCTGAAATATTATAGTTGTTTGAGTACATGCTTTTGTCTACGCTACCAGTGTCAACTTTAAGAGGAAATCTCGGATAAACCCGCCATATAAAACTTGGTACATACTGGTGTACCTCACTCAGGGGGTAGGATGTACAATCAAATCAAGTCTTTGGGCAAAAATAGTGCAGAGTCGAAATATCCTTGATAAATTCCTTAACCAGGCAATCAAATGCACAGCTGAGTTTAGGGACCGTGTGCACACAAAATATTTTAATTAAAAGATTATACACCTGAAACTAATGTAATAAATGTGTGTCAACTATGCTTCAGTGATAATAAAGTTTAGATGATACCCATGGCAAAGAGAAACTCAATGGTGGAGGAAAATGGAACCAGTTGTTCTCTCTGAGGCACATATGCTCACAGTGGAATAGCAGAAGGATAGCTGGCACTCTTTATGTAAGGGTTCCTGTTTCTTGCTGAATGTGTACATTGGAACTTACCAAATTTAGATATCCACAGTGGCAGGGCTCCAATAAATTCGTGACATAATTAAATGGTTTAACCACATATTTTCTTCTTAAGATAATCATTTTGGGAAGGAGTTACTGTTTTGGCAACTTCACTTCAGGAGGGGGAAGAAAGAGGCTTCTGGGTTTGCCCTTGAACTTCTGAGTGAGAGCAGTGTGCTGCAAGATAAGTCTTGGATTATATCCAGGAGAGAAAGTCTCCTGGGCTCTGTGCCTGTCCCTTCTGGGGAAAACACTGATAAACAGAAAGGAAAAGAAGAGGCAAGTTCAAACCAAGAGTTTCTGTGCCTCTCTTAAGGGACAGTGTAAGTAACATTGAAACACAAAATATTTGTGTGCATGTTCCTTTTGAAACAAACTCTTTTAAGGTCAGTTAATGTTATTCATACAGACTGCTATAGCAGTTGCCTTAGGTGGTGTGAGAGCTGAAAGGGACCTATCTTGGGGATCATCAGTTTCAAAACCCTTAATTTATTTCTTTGATGTGCACATTGTAGATAGGAAAGTTTGAGCTTCTCTAAATTGATGGAATCATTAGCCCCAGAGACTGGGCATATAAGGAAGAACTAGGGATACCTGAGAGTTGGCCGCTGCTCCCCAGACCAAACTTCTCAAGCAAGGTGCAATTAATTCCCCATTTCTAAGTTCCTAATACCCTAAATGAACACTGTCCAATAGAACTTTCTGAGGTGATGGAAATGTTCTGTACCTGTGCTTTTCATTACATAGCCAATAGCCACATTCATTATTGAGCATTGGAAATGTGGCTAGTGCAAATTGAGATGTCTACTGGATTTCAGGGACTTAGTATAAAAAATGCCAAATAGGGGTTGCCTGTGTGACTCCGTTGTTGTGGCTCACGTCATGATATCATGGTCATGAGATTGAGCCCCGTGTTGGGCTCTGTACTGGGGCATGGAGCCTACTTAAGATTCTCTCCCTCTCCCTGTGCCCCTTCCCTGCTTCTCCCCATCTCAAAAAAAGTCTCATTAATAATTATGTTTATATTGGTTATATGTTGAAATAATGTTTTGGATGCATGGGATTTAACATAGTATATTAAGACTAATTTTACTTGTTTCTTTTCATTTTTTTAATGTGGCTGCTAGTAAATTTAAAGTAACCTATGTGACTTGTGAATGTCTTTACTGGACAACATTGCTCTAAAAGATGCTTCTATTGATGTACCAGTGTGAAAGTGTTGCACTTTGCCTTTTTCTATTCTAAATCTCTTAGAACCAAATGTCAACAGAACAAACCAGAAGCCTTTTGAATCTCAAAATAGAAATAATATTCTGGGAAATATGGGCTTATATTTGTTCTCACACAGGTGCTTCCAACAACTGTAATGCTGTGTCATTGTCCTTTAATACTAAGCCATGACTGAGGTACAAGGAGGTTATGAAATTCTCATAGGGCCATTCAACATGTTGTGTCCACAGCTGGGGCTATATATTTCCTTTACTTTTCACCTTACATCTTTACTGCTTCTGAAATAAGAACGTGCTAAGTCTCCAGCTGACATCTGTGCTTACATTTAATTCAGGAAATATTAATGGAACTATTTTTTTTCTTTAAATTTCATTAAAGTACATTACTTAATATGTTAGGGAACCATTTAGATGTGCTGACAGAGGTGAGTACAGACAACTGAATATTGCTTTTCTCCAATATGAACATTTCTTAGGTATGGAATCTTTGAGGCCATTGATTTTTCTGCTCTTCAAATCTCAGGTATTTAGTCGAGGATATGTGCCTAATGAAGTAAAAAAAAAAATACAAACTAACATAATTCAGAAAAAGTTACTGAAAATCTACATAGATTTTAAAAAGTGGAAAGCATATATTTTGGGATCATTTGAGTTACACCAGCAATAAAATGAAAGATCTTTTTTTGGATCCAGTTACTCTGAAAATTTTCTCTACTTTCCACTTCCCGTTGACAGTTTGGATGGAAAGTCATTCTAATCAACCAGGAATGGAATGCTTCTCCAGTTTTCTTTTCAGTGTTCTCCAAGGTATTTAGGTAAGTTCTTTTCTTTCGGAAGATCTCTTTTCCTTCCAACTTCGCCTCCAGAAGTGGTCTCCCAGGAATACAAGAGATTGTCTGAATGTTGCAACTAAAAATCTCAATTCTTGGATCATGTCTGTGGATATAGAAAGTGCCTTTGGGAAGAGCACAGTTGGCTGTTCCAGGGGGGAATAGCAGAACCAGAGCTTGTCTTGAGAGCTGGTTGTGTGCAGAGTGAGCTAAGTGCTTATTACTATTGGGTATTTGTACAGCACCTTTCCCATACCTTTCATGGACATGTTTTCTTTTGTCTTCATAATCTGAAAAAGGTAGTGGCGTTAATAGTACTGAGCTAGAATAAACAGTACATGATGTCCTATGATGAGAGTTTGGCACATAGTAAACATTGATAAATGCTAGTTGTAGTTTTCTCCCCCTCTCCCCACTTGTTGGGAGCAGAAGGTATTTGACCCACTTCTTGTGACCTTGAACTGTGTCTCATCTGCCCCACCACTCCTCTTTTACCACAGAATGTAGTTTTTATTCTTGAGCTGTATTTACATTGTTGTGTTACTGTGCTGTTGCAAGCTTCAGGAAACCCTGTTGGAATGACCATAGTGTAGCTCAGTACCAGTAAATTGCAGTGAAACTGGTAGCAAAATGTCAATATTTTCTTCCTGGAAAAGTAGGCCTATTTAGGGTTACCCATGCTCTATGAATGTGGTATAAGTGTATACGACAAAGAGATTTTTCTGGCCAAAACTGTGACATATTAGCTGGTCCCACTGTGGGGCAAGCCAGTATTTCTAGATCTCAGAATTTGACAATATGAAACATTCAGTCTTTAGTTATATCCTTTAAACCGGATGTCCTCAAGCCTGATAATAAGTTGGAATCATCCAAAGACCTTTTAAAGATACAGATTTTTTTGTCAGCTACCAGAGGATTCTGAAATGGATTTAGTGTGGAGTCTGGGAACACACACACTATGATTCTGACAAACTAAGGGAATTTCATAAAAACATGACATGTGCCATTAAAAATATAAAGCTCTCTTACTATATTCATAGACATTAGAGCAATGCCTTTCCTTTCTGTATTATTTGAATGCATTACACATTATTATTTTGATTATTCATAAAATTCTTTTTTTTAAATGTTTATTTTTGAGAGAGAGAGACAGTGTGAGCAGGGGAGGGACAGAGAGAGAGGGAGACACAGACTGTGAAGCAGACTCCAGGCTCTGAGCTGTCAGCACAGAGCCCAATGCAGGGCTCAAGCTCGTGATCTCACGACCTGAGCCGAAGTCGGACACTTAGGCAACTGAGCCACCCAGACGCCCTGAGTATTTATAGAATTCTTATTGCTCATTCAGAAAACTAGATTCTTTTTAAAAAAAAATGTATAGATGTTGGTGAATTTTTTTTTCTATTTTTTAAGTGTGGGTGGAGGAGTTTTTGGGTTGGTTTTTGTTGTTGTTTGTTTTTTAAGGGTTTCTTCCTATTTGTGTGAAGTTCCTCATGTTAATTGTCTTGATCTTGCCCTCCTAATTGCTTAGCTGGTCATGGGGTCTCTGAAGTCTTTCTTTGGGCTAATAGGAGTCTTACAGTAAGCATGACTATACGATATACATATTTCATGAAGAGAAACAGGCCACCAGTTAATTAGGTGTGTGTTTTTGTCTTCTGTGAAACCCAAAGACTGGATTTCTTGCATTTTTGAAGTGTTCTCATTCTCCTGTCTAGGGGGAAGGGAAGATAAATGAAGGCTAAGAATCACTTAACGTGGCTTCACTCTGAGGTGGCTTTTCCTGAAATGGCTGTTATTCTACAGCTGTATATCACATTGCAGCAGCATCACATTTTAAATTCATTTTACTGGAAGCATTTTTGGTTTTCTCCTATTTCTCAATCAAGAATGATTATTTGTCAAGCATAGAAGTGAAACTGCCCAGGTCTCAAGTCATTTTAGAAAGAGCAACATGAAATGACATTTTTCAAGGGTTACACGTGCAGCTCAAAGGAGAAGGGCAACTTGACTTGGTCTGAGAAGATAGTGGGAGGAGAGCAAATAGAATATTTTCCTGGGGGAAAAATTCTGACTGTTTGTAATTAATGAACTCTCCCAATCAAACTATGGCTTTAAGGGAGATGATACAAAACAAAAAGCTATACTGTGGTTCTTTGGAAATTTGGTTCAGGAATGCGGAAATGTTTTCTACTTAGATGAAATGAATACATTAGGTAATCTACATTTGGTTGCAGAATTTTGCCATCTAAAAATGTTTTGAAGATTTTTCTGATCTAGAATGATTAAAACATTGAAACTCAGAAACATGCTTTGCTATACACATAGAGAGTTTGAAAACTTTTATAAAACATACACCCAATTTTTTCCACTAGTAAGTTAATACCAATATCTTGGATTTACTTGAAGAGCAATTCAGTATGAAAGTGTAACAACATTACCTTGACTTGGAAAGTTGACTTTCTAAGGTAGAAATGGAATCCCTGGGGTGTTAGTTTGCTCGCCGAGTCAGCTAGTAGGAAGCAATTGGTGACTACACATCTTAGCTTGATAATGCATTTAAGGAGGGATCAATAAGCCTGGCTTTGAGAAATACAACTCTTTTCCCCTGCCTCTTCACCAAATAAATAAGTAAAATAAAAATTGGCCTTTTGGCAACCTAAACGCTAATAATTCTTTTTGTTATTTTATTAATTTGTTTTGAAATGTAGGTTGCTGACATAAGATGACAGTATAATCCTCCTCTAGGATTTTTTTTCATATTCATAGGAAAAAGATGAGACTTGCCTTTGAGTATGTTAGTGGAATTTTTAAAATGGAGATTTCACATGGATATGTCTTGCTAAGGTTAACTGCTTTTTCTCCTTCTGAAACTCTGGAGGCTCCTGTTCTTCTGTCAAGCTATGGGACTTCCCTTACCCACTATGATCTCACTGATTCTATCTGAGGTTAGAACAATGATGATAATGATAAAAAATGGTAGCAGCTAAATTTTTTAAGTGCCAACTATGAGTCAACACTGCACTAAATGACTTTCATAGAGTATCTTTATTTTTTTAATTAAAAAGAATTTTTTTTAATTTTATTTTTGACAGAGACAGTGTGAGTGGTGGGGGAGGTGGGGCAGTGGGGCAGAGGGAGGGAGAGAGAGAGACAGAGAGAGAGAGAGACAGAGAGAGAGAGAGACAGAGAGAGAGAGAGACAGAGAGAGAGAGAGACAGAGAGAGAGAGAGACAGAGAGACAGAGACAGAGAGACAGAGACAGAGAGAGAGAGAGAGAGAGAGAGAGAGAGAGAATCGTAAGCAAGCTCCATGCCCAGTGCAGGCATAACACGGGTTTTGATCCCATGACACTGGGATCTTGACCTGAGCTGAAATGAAGAGTTGGAGGCTCAACTGACGGAGCCACCCAGGCATCCCAGATTATCTCTTGAAACCTAATTGTACTCTACTAGTTGGGTACTGACTGTCATTATCCACACTGAGAGGGGAGGAATCCCAGGAAGTGAATTAAGCTGACTGAGGTTGTAAGAGGACAAGATGGGCTCAAGCTGGACTTGAACTCATGTGGGTGGACTCTGGAGGTAGTGGTCATAGCTATCACATTATCCCCGAGTTCTGAATTCGTGCAGTATATAATCCTTTATGGCATTTTGCTCCATTGCATAGGAGCACAGTAGCTAGGATGAGGCTGAGTGGGGTTTTGCCAGCTCCAGGACCAGCGTTAATGAGAAAATAATGGCAAGTGGTAATGAGTACAAAGCTGGGCTCAACAATGCTGGCTTCTGCTTACTTTGCAATTACAATGCTTGTTTGAAAATTATAGGCGAAAGTGCTTAGATATAACTGTTCTCTGATGCAGGCAAAATTCCCCTCCCATCTAGTTTATAGTATTAATTAGCTTAGGAGGCCCTCTGTGGCTGTAGAACGGGGGATAAAATTCAGCTCAATATCATCCCAAAGAGTGAGTTGGTTAAATCTCAGTTATAACACTGCCAGGTTTTTAAGAGTATTTGAGGTGAAACTTTGAAGAACAAATCACTGGGGTTATTCAGGGACATCTTGTGTTTTCCTACTTGTGCTGTTTGATCACCATCCTCTCCCTTACCACCCCATCATGATCACTATCACCATCGTCATCTGTATGTAACTTTGTACTAGCAAGTTGACTTCACAAATAAAGGAATAGTATAATGCTTGACATATAGTAAATACTCAAATGTTTGTTAAATAATGTGAACTAAGCGGGGGTGGGGTGTTGAGCACCTCTTCTGTGGTGAGCAGTGTGCGAAGTTCTGTGCCTTCAAGGTGACATTTAATCATCCTCACCACCCTATGAATGGGTCCTATTATCCCTGTTGTACAAATGAAGAAACTGAGGCAGAGAAATTAAGCAACTTGCTCAGGTTCACCCAGCTATTGAGTGGGAAAATTGGGACTTGGCCCCAGGCCTGTTGCACTTCTAGAGCCCATGATGCTCTATTACCCAGTATCATCACCGTCCAGACCACGTTTTTTCATCTCATAGTTCTTTTAGAAAGTACAGCTTATACTCAGTTGAAACTGGCTCCCATGAAGAAAAACGAAGGCCAGCCTTATTAGTTTGAAGGAAGAACCAGACGAAAGCAGCACTACCTCTGTGTTTTAAAAGCTTTTACAATTTCTTCTCTGAGAGTGATCTGCCTTGATAAATACTAGCAGTAGCTTAAAATCTCCCTCTTGGGCATCATTCCAATGCTGTTTCTGAGAAATTTTCCTGTGAAAGGAAATCAGTAATGGTGAACTCCTTTGGGAAGATTTTCCACATGCAGAACATTTTCAGAGTAGGAAGTCTCAGAAATTGTAGACAGGAAACTGTCTCCTAAAAAATGCAGCCTGGAAGGGTACTTGGGTGGCTCAGTCAGTTAAGTGTCTGACTTCCACTCAGGTCATGATCTCGTGGCTCCTGAATTCAAGCCCCATCTAAAGGTCTGTGCTGACAGCTCAGAGCCTGGAGCTTGCTTCAGATTCTGTGTCTCCCTCTCTCTGCCCCTTCCCTGCTCTCAAAAATAAACAAACATTAAAAAAATTTTTTTTAATGCAGGCTGGAGAAGCTGCTTGAGGTGATGTTTGAGGACACATGAAATCAATCTCACTGCATCCCTTTCACTATAGCCATGGTTACACGGATCTGGACTTCATTTTCTCCTGTGAAATTAAACTCTTGGGCTCATATATATCTAAGCGATGTCTGGTTTTGGAAGGGCAGCTAAGCTGCTTTATCTCACCCAGTTATAAAGGATTTGTAGGTAATAGGGAAATGCTTCTATGTAATCATAGCGGCTGTTAACCCAGTTAGCTAGGGAACTCTGGCTTCCTCAGGACCCTATTACAACTTGGCATCCTTTGCATTTTGGTTTTACAGAGATGCTCTTACTTCCTGAAACTGTCTTATGAGTGTGGAAGTTTATGAGGATTGCTGAAACTGTAGAAGATAAGGAACCATGTGGCCTTAGGACTTCTCATAGTGCCTGATTCACTGTACTTCCTCAATAAACTTGTGTCAAGCCAGCAAATGAATAAAAAAAAAATGAATAAATGAATAAACAGGGACCATTTCCCTGGATGGCAACTGGTCAACCAACTAGTTTTTTCTCTGTCTTGAATAATTTAAATGTGTGCTCTGAGGAAAGTCACAAAGACAATAGTAAGAAGTAAAAATACACATGCTGTCTCTTCCCATGCATTTATGCTATTCCCACAGGTATAAAATAGGTTGGACAGAAATTTTCTGAACCTCTCATTTAAATTATATTTAGATTATCAAAAAAGGAAGAAAGTTTATATTATGCAGGAAAAGGACACCCTCAGTTGTCCGAGCCTGGGGTTATGTGCAATGAATGATACGTAAAGAACAAAACCTACTCGTTTGTTCCTCAGTCATCATTATCTAACTTCTCTAATGGTGACTGTCTGACACTTAATCATCCATCTGGAATCTTGTAGCTCGCTGAATTTTGTAGAGTTCCAGATGCTACCTCTCACTGATGGTGTCATTTTTCTTGATTGAAATAGTGGAAATTATAATTAATTACTTTTTATTGTTAAGTTTTTGTTGAATTATCTATTTCCTATCGCCTACCAAATCTAAATGTTCCAGGGTCAATCACTGGGCCCCTGTTGTTCACTGTTTGTTCACATGCCCGGCACTAGGTCTGGCACTTGGTAGGTTCCCCTAGAAGCAGAAACTGAGGTGGGGATTCTGAGAAGGTGAGTTTTGAAGGAGTATTCTCTGCAGAAAGGGAGTGACAAAAGGACCTAAGCAAGGCCTCAGCTGAAGATAAGATGCATCCAGATCCCGTGGGCTGGTTACACCATAGAATTAGGACTACCTTAAACCCTTGGTATCCTTATGTTATTCTTAGGCTCTGTGATTCCCCTAGGGATGAGATTTGCATAGCCTTCTGAACAAAACCATTCCTTTACTGCTGAGAGCAATTCTTTAATACTTTGATAAGGACTTTGGGGACAAAAGGGCAATGCTAGACATCTCTGTTTTATCTTTCTTTATGCTACTGGCTACATTCTGCTTGTTCATGACTTTTCCTGCTGGCTTTTTTTTTTCTCTTTCTTGGATTCTGTTTTTTTTTCCTACACTATTGACCAATTTGACTTAACTACATTGCTTTTCCTTCAATCATGACTTCTATTTACTTCTTCCTATGGTCTTTGTGACTTTTCTTAGAGCACACATTTAAATTCTTCAAGACAGAGAAAAAAACTAGTTGGTTGACCAGTTGCCATCCAGGGAAATGGTCCCTGTTTATTCATTTATTCATTTATTCATTTATTCATTTTTGTATTCATTTGCTGGTTTGACACAAGTTTATTGAGTAACTACAGTGAATCTGGCACTATGATAAATGCTAAGGCTATGGTGGTGAACAAAACCAAATGTGATCCTTGCCTTCATAGGGTGTAGAGTTTCGTGGGCAGGATTCTAGTATCTGGACCTGTGCCTGAGGCACACACTGTTAAGAAGAAGATTGTGGATGAGGCTCAGGAACTGTGATGTCTCAGACATACCCTTAGCCTCTAGTAGGTGGCTTGTGTGGTCTTTCTATAACAGTGTGATCCTAGATATTTTGTATTGGTTTGGTATCTGCCTCACCCTGTCCCTTTCTCTCAAGTCTTGTATGATTCCAGTTTGCTCACCCTTCCCCACCCTCATTCCAGGAAGGATGGATGCTGTGAGTGTTGCCTTTGCTTTGCTTTAAAGCAGGGGTTAAAATGTCACAAACCCAGGTAATCCTTCTGGAAGATTTGAAAACAAAACCATAAATAATTATTTTAAATGCACTTTTAGTCACCAAAGGGATAAAATGAGTTTGCATAACTTAGGGCTCTGTAATGGAGTTTTTCATATAATAGAGTTGAAACCAACAAAGAATTTTTTTAAAAGGATCATTATATACTGACAGCTTGGTGTGAAATGTGAATTATGTTAGTGATTGATTATAGAACAGTTGTGTGGTTTATGCTTTTTTTTTTTTTTTTTTTTAAGAGTGGAGGTAGCCTCTCCATTATATAGCTTTTGGCTGTCTTATCAGTAAAACACACACACACACACACGGAAATCAACTCTTACATCTAGAGACTGACTTTTCAGCCCAGTAAATGCATAGCTTGGTTCCTAGATAACTTTTACTAAAAGTTTTCAGTTATTTGTGCTTTAAATTATGTGTCTACTCTTTTCTCTCAACACCAACATTGTTTACCTCTTTCTATGATTTTTTTTGAGAAGGCGGTGGAGCATCAGAGTATATTCCAAATTTTTAACTAGAGGCATATTATTATGAGGAAACTTTATATTCCACACTTAAGAAAATTCTTCATTACAATTGTGTTGCTCAGCATGAATGTATTTAATCCATGCTGAAAAGGTAATTTTTTTCTTCAAATTTTTATTTAAATTTTGTTAGTTAACATATAGAGTAATGCTGTTGTTGGGAGTAGAATTTAGTGATTCATCACTTACATGTAACACCCAGTGCTCATCACAATAAGTGCCCTCCTTCATACCCATCACCCATTTAGTCCATCCCTCGCCTACCTCCCTCCATCAACTCTCAGTTTGTTCTCTATCATAAAGAGTATCTTAACTTTGTTTTAAATTTTAAAAAAAGTCTCAAGTTTGTTTGCCTCTCTCTTACTTTTCCCCTTCCCATATGTTTATCTGTTTTGTTTCTTACAGTCCGCATATGAGTGAAATCATATGGTATTTGTCTTTCTCTCATAATATTTGTCTTTCTCATAATACATCATAGCTCCATCCACATTGTTGCAAATGACAAGATTTCATTCCTTTTGATGGCTGAGGAATATTATATTATATATACCACAAGTTCTTTATCCATTCTTCAGTCAATGGACACGTGAGCTCTTTCCATAGTTGGCTATTGTTGACAATGTTGCTATAAATAACAGGGTATATGTGCCCCTTTGAATCTGTATTTTTGTATCTTCTGGGTAAATGCCTAGTAATGTAATTGCTGTATGGTAGGGTATTTCTATATTTAACTTTCTGAGGGACCTCCATACTAGTTGGCAGAGTGGCTGCACCAGTTTTCATTCCCACCAACAGTACAAGAGGGTTTGAAACGGTAATTCTTCTGAGTGAACTTAATTTGGAACTGGTAAGACAATGAAAGTCATTAATTTAATCTACATTTCAGGAAAAGTGTTTGAGTAAATAATTATCAAATTGTATCCAAATTGTATTCTAAACCAGCAGGGTTTAATAACTGGCATAGCAGAATTTTTTTTTTTAACAGAAAGGTGGGTCATACTAAATAGAAATCTTAAACGAATTATTAGTATGTGATACAGGGCACTGTGCACATTCATGTTTCTAGAGTTTGAGAGAGCTTCCAAGCCAAGTAACTCTTCTTCAGTTTAGATTTTAATATCATTAACTTGGTATCATATTTCATAGTGAAAATGTGATTTAGATTGTTCTTACTAAGCCTAAATGACTAAGTGGTTATGGAACAACCTTTAATTAATCTATGTAAAACTTGCTTTTACTTTATAGGCTCATCTTTTATTAGAGCTGAATGCTAGTCCTGATAATGCTACAAATCAGTTGTTTGACCTTGGGCAATTATTTTGGTTCTTTTGGGCCTCAGTTTCCCCATATGTCAAATGCATGTGCTGTACAGAGGAGTAGTTTTGAAATTCTGTTGAGAATAAGGATCATCTAGGGAGCTTGTTAGAATGCAGTTTGCTGGGTCCTCCTCCCACAGATCATAATCTACTAGATTTGACGGTATACCTCTGGTTTCTGACTAGTGTCTGTGCCCATAACGCTGCCCCCTCTCCTGAGAGTAGGGATAAACTGCTGGTGCAGCACCAATCCTCCCCTTGCACATGATGTTCTTATTATTTATTATCCACTCAAGGAAAGGGCTCCTGAAATTAAACTTTTGACCCTCATGTACCATCATTTTCCCCTCCCTCTCCATACATTGATAGACACAACACACTAATATGTTCTTGTTTCTTGTATCTTAAAACGGTCCCTCTGGATTTCACTACCCTTCTCATTACCAAACTATTTCTTTTCTTTCCTTTTTTTTTCTAATTTTTTTAATGTTTTTTTTTTAATTTATTATTTTGAGAAAGAGAGACAGAACATGAGTCGGGGGAGGGGCAGAGAGAGAGGGAGACACAGAATCCAAAGTAGGCTTCAGGCTCTGAGCTGTCAGCACAGAGCCTGATGTGGCGGTTGAACCCACGAACGGTGAGATCATGACCTGAGCCAAAGTCAGACACTCAATCGACTGAGCCACCCAGGCACCCTACTTTCCTTTCCTTTACTGCTATAATACATTCATCATAGATACTTCACTTCAGACCGTTTTTATTCGTTTTCTACCTTGAGAACTGCACCAAGAGTAATATTATTTTATTTACATCTAATAATGGCAAGAATAGCTAATATGGATTGAGTGCTTGTTATAGTCCAGGACTTTCTGACTGTCTGCCTCTGGCATTCCTTTAATGCACACAGCACTCTTAGGAAGTTAGTATTTTCCTTTGGCCTTTGACTCTTTAATTATGTCCTCAGGTTAATAGTTTAGTCTTGAAGATCAGCCTAAATACATTTTTTCAAGTTTCAAAATAAAATCCCATTGGAATTTAGACTGAGATTGTGCTAAACTCATTTATGTTGTGAGCAATGGCATCGTTATGATATCAAGTCTTACCACCCAAGAACCTCTATTAACCTAATTCTTACCTCCTTTTTAAAAAAAAAGGTTTCATTTTTTTCAAAGTAGTTCTAGGTTTACAGTAAAATTGAGCAGAAGGTACAGCTTCCCACACTATCTACATCAGAATACTACATTTTTTATGAATGATGAACCAATAGTGGTACATCATTATCACCCAAAGTTCAGTATACATTAGAGTTTACTCTTGGTGTTTTTATTCTGTAGGTCTTAACAAATCTATAATGACATCTACCCACCATTAAATTATCATATGGAATAGTTTTACTGCCTAAAAAATCTTCTGTGCTCTTCTATTACTCCTTCCTTCCCTCCAGGTCCTGGCAACCACTTACACTTTTGCTGTCTCTGTAGTTTGGCCTTTCCCAGAATTTATGTATTTGGAGTCATGTGGTATGTAGCCTCTTCAAGTAGCTTTCTTTCATTTAATAATAGGTATTTCAGTTTCCTCCATGACTTTTCATGGATTTATAGTTCATTCCTTTTTAGTGCAGAATTATTTTCCATTGTCTGCATATACCACAGTTTATTTATCCATTCACTTCTGAAGGACATCTCTATTGCTTCCAAGTTTATGGCAATTACAAATAAAGCTTCTATAAATATGTTCGCACATTCTTGTGTGGACACATTTTTTCAACTTATTTGAGTATTTCCTTGGTGTTTACTAAGGAGAATGATTACTGGATCATGTGGTTAGAATATGTTTAATTTTGTAAGAAACTGCCAAGCTATCTTCCAGAGTGGCTGTACCATCTTGCGTTCTCATGAGCAATGAATGAGAGGTCCCTTCGCTTCATGTCTTCACCATCATTTGGTGGTGTTAGTGTTCTGGATTTGGCCATTCTAATAGGTGTGTGTAGTGATGCCCCAGTGTAGTTTTAATTTACAACTCCTTAATGACATATCATGTAGAACGTCTCTTCATACACTTACGAATCCCCATTTAATTACTTTTGTTAAGGCTATGTAGTTTTTTCCATGTTGGCTCTGCATAACTCCTATTATATTTTGTGGTTGACTGTTTTTCCAAAGATGGTTGCAATATTATATATTATACCATATACTTTTGTAAATCTGGCTGTTTCCCCATCAAGAGGTAGAGTCCAGTTTGGGTGGGTTTGTGGCTTACTTGTAACCAACAGAATGCAGTGGCAATGATGCTTGGTGACTTCTAAGGATAATCCATAAGAGGCTTTTCCTTTCCATGAAAGACTAGGCTGTGATGCACCTTTTTTTCCTTCCTTTTTTTTTTTGAGCTGGAATACTCACTCGTAAGGCCTTCAGCTGCCTTGAGGCTTCCATTTTGTGAGACTCCAAAG
The DNA here is from genome assembly GCF_018350215.1 of Panthera leo. Classification (NCBI taxonomy): domain Eukaryota; kingdom Metazoa; phylum Chordata; class Mammalia; order Carnivora; family Felidae; genus Panthera; species Panthera leo. Next base: position 138,927,990 of record NC_056687.1, on the reverse strand, counting down.
TAGCATATGGAGAAACTGACTGTAGAAGCCCCCAGACTCTAACAAAAAGGTATCAACCCTCAGCTGCTTCCATGCCCTCACATGTCAGCTCCAGTCACTATCTGACTGCAGACTCAAGTGATGTCCTGATTAAAACCTTCCATTTGGGATCTTTTTGAATGCCAGACCCTAAGACATCATGAAACATAGTAAAATAATTGTTCTTTTTGTAGGCCACCAAGTTTCAGGGTGATTTATTACATAGCAGCAGATACCTAGAACAAATTTATTCTTAAATTATTACCTTAAATTTTAAATTGCTATTGTGAAATTTTTAAAAATGAACCTTTCTATTTATTTTTGTCTCTATGGTCATTCTTGTAATTTTGTGTCTCATGCAACATGTGCATTTGTACATTAGAAGATGTAATACCTCCAAACTACTTTTTCATTTGCTGAATTTGGGCTTTCATCTCTCAACTAATGAACACATAATTTAAGCTATTATTTATGGTGACCTGTGTACTAACAGTTACTAGTTGAGTTTTGGTGGTTTGGATACTTTGGTGTCTATATTTGAATATTATTTTTTATAATAAATTTTATGTAAAAATGAATGGAAAAAATGAAAAATAAAAAAGCTAATACTTAAGAAGCACAGGTCTCCTGAAATTAGTTATAATCGAGGCAAAAGTGGAAATACTCAGTTGTGCCCAAAATCTCAAACAAGCTTCAAATGAGTATTCATTGTCTGTATGCAATTGCATTCAGTTGTGAAGGAAGTATCCAAAATTAAAACACATAAATGAAATGTTGGAAAAACGGTATTAAAGATGGTGTATAAAAGGTGGGTTGTAACTGGAGGTTTTATAATTATGTTATGGCTCTGGGCTCAGTAAAGCCATTATTATATTCATTTCTAACTAGTACTAGGTGAAGTTTTGGTGAAGGTTTTACCAAACAAAGAAGCTTCTGAATCCCTTTGGAAAGAGAGCCCTCACTTGAGATAATGACACGATGAGAGAAATTGATGTACAAAAGGAACTAATGAACTTTGACACTGATGAAACCATACAGGAGCCAAGATTTCCTCAGGATCCAGAGGTAGTGAGAAAAATAACTCAGGATCCAGAGGTAGTTTCTAGGGGTAACTGTGAAAATGCATGTAAGCGCTTCATTTTTTAAAAAACTTTATTAATTTTGATAGAGCAGAGCACGTGTGTGAGCGCGCAAGTTGGGGGTGAGGGGGTAGGGAAAGAAAGGGAGAGAGAATACCAAGGAAGCAGTGCACTGTCAGCATGGGTGGAGCCTGATTGGGCTCTAACTTACAACCTGGTAGGTCTTGTGCTGAGTCCAAGTCCGAAGTTTAACTGACTGAGCCATTCAGGCACCCCTAAGGGCTTTATTTAATTGCCTTACTTATTACCTAACTTAATAATGAAACACCTCTACTTACTTAATAGGTTCATAAAGATTCTTATGTTGTACGTCTCTCTACTCTAGTGTAGATTCATTGTTTTACATTGGTAGTGTTTTTTAGAAGCACATTATGCAGAACTGTAGGAACATGTCTGTGAAAGGTATTGATCTTGCATACTAATTTTGTAAACAATTTTTTTAAAGATACACCTTACTGTTTTAATTATTTTAAAATAGATAATCTTGGGTCTTCCAAATAAACAATCATATCATTCATAAATAATTAAAATTTTATTTCTTTGTTTTAATATTTATATTCTTATTTTTTAATTTCCTATCTAAGTGTGTTGGCTAGCATTACCGAAAATGCCAGTGGGGATGATGAGCATCTTTATCTTGTTCCTGATTTCAGTTTCTAGGCATTCACAATTAATCATACATTATTTCTTAATTTTGAGAAATTTGAAAGCTGTATTTTACACAATCCTATTATAGAAGTAAACATGTATCCATTAAAAAATAATTGAGGACATTGAGAAATGGAAGCTGAGTTTTATCAAATACCTTTTTTGGCATGACACTGAAATAGTCACAGTTGCTTTCTTTGAACTATTATGCATCAAGGCTTATATATTAAAGTAAAACAGAGATACAGATGATTTGGTAATTATTTCTTTGCTTTATAATTTTCACACTTGGAATTTAGCAATATTTAGCCATGCGAAATAAAGACTAGGCAGATGGCATTGCTTCATTTGATTGGTGAAGCCTCCTCTGTAGGCTAACACTTGATGGAAGACCCATCAAGTCACTGCCCTTCCCAAGAATGGCTGTATAGATAAGGAAGGGATAAGGCTTGCAGGTAGGTCAGTATAGTAAAAGAAGTGTGAGCTGCTATTTGTCATTTGATTTTAGCTAATGCCAAGGATTTTAGTGCTCATTTAACAGACCCATGCCCATCATGAAATAGACAAAATATGAATTCCTTTAAAATACCTTGGAATTTTGTCAAAAGTAGTTATTACAAAAACCCTAAAAAAGGCAATAAATAAAAATGTGTAAATTATTCTTGATTTCCTCTCTAAGATCTCTGTGGAAGCAGAGTATCAAGGGCTGGGGAAAAAAGAATAAATACAATTTGGGATAGGACAGTTGATGTAAGCTCTTAATGATGTGGGAGGAAGTCTGAGATCCAAAGATTCTACCATATTCAACTAAGTACTCTACATGAACTTCCAGGAATAATAATACATCTTTTGATTATTAGGCTAAAATTGTATCAAGACGAACAAAGAAGCGTTATTGAATAGATTTAATGTTGAACAACATAAATCCCAGAGAGGCTATGTTTTCTCTGAAACTGCCTCTAATAAGGATATGTTTGAAAATCTGAGTATAAGTATGCAAATAGATGTGTTTGCATTGTCAAGTGTGAATAGCGCTAATGCCGAGGTGTTATCTCTAGCTGTAAAATTAATTGTTTGCAAATGTTAAGCCTATTAAGTGAGGTTTATTTACCTCAAATAATAGTGATTTTAAAAAATGATGCAAGATTGCCTGACACATCAAATGTATAACAGGCTATTTCTTTCCTGAATGAAAATGAATGGCCTTACAAAGTGGAAAGTTAAAAATTTTTAAAGAAAATAATTTCATATAATTTCTTGAAAGTAGACTCTAACAAGCAAAAAAAAGAGACTAGAATAAAGTCCTGAGAAAATGATTTTAAAACTTGAGTAGGGAAGGAATGGAAAGTTCTTATAATCCTGAAAATTAAAATAGTCCCTTCCCCCCCCCCATCAGCAGAGGATACATTTCAAGACCCCTAGTGGATGCCTGAAATCACAGAAGTACAGAACTCCTAGATACACTATGATTTTCCATTACATAATACCTGTGATAAAGTTTAATTTATAAATAAGGCACCATAAGAGATAAACAACACTAGCTATTAATAAAATAAAATAATTAAAATAATACACCATACTAAAAATTACATGGATGTGATCTTTCTCTCAAAATATCTTAATGTACTATACTCTTCTTTTTGTTTAAATTTTTAAAAAATGGTTGTTTAAATGTTTTTTTAAATGTTAGTTTAAGTTTTTGTTTAAATGTTTATTTATTTTTGAGACAGAGAGAGACAGAGCATGAGCATGGGAGGGGCAGAGAGAGAGGGAGACACAGAATCTGAAGCAGGCTCCAGGCTCTGAGCTGTACAGAGCCCGACACGGGGCTTGAACTCAAGCACCGCGAGATCATGACCCGAGCTGAAGTCGGATGCCTAACCGACTGAGCCACCCAGGAGCCCCTGTACTCTTCTTCTTGTAATGATAGGAGATAATAAAATGTCTAAATGATGAAATGAATTGAGGTAGATGACATAGCTATTGTGACTTAGTGTTAGGCTACAAATGACCTTCCGACTATTGTCTAAAAGAAGATCACCTGCTTCCAGACCACTGTTGACTGCAGGTAACTGAAATCATAAAAATAGAATTGTGGTTAAGGGAAAGCTATTGTAGCTCTAAAAAGCTTTCAGGTGAGGCTCATGCTCATGATGGGGAGATAGCACATTGAAAACTACTGGCCTGAACAATAAAGATGTTTTAAATTGCATGAAATTCTGGGACAGGGCAGCTCCAGGGATGCAGAATTAAGCAATTCAAAGATTCTCAAGTTAGCCTCACCAAGCAATCTCCTATCATGGTTACAGGATAGCTGCTATGGTACAATGTACTTGACGAAGCGTGTCAGGGCGCTTCGGTGGCTCAGTCGTTTAAGTGTTGGACTTCAGCTGAAGACATGATCTCATGATTTGGTTAGTGAGTTCGAGCCCCACATCGAGTTCTCTGCTGTCAGAACAGAGCCTGCTTTGGATCCTCTGTTCCCTTCTCTCTGCCCTCCTGGATTCACTCTCTCAAAGATAAATAAACATTAAGAGAAAAAAAAAAGTTAAGAATTCCCAGTGAAAACAGAGGGACCATCTCTTCTGGTGTGCTTTTCTTTTTAATTCATGGGAAAGCTTCCTCAATGTCCCTTGCAGAACACTGTTGACCACAAATGCATCATATATACCCAGCTCTTAGCCAATCACTAGCAAGGGGAATGGGATTACTATACTAGATTTGGAAGAATGAAGATTCAGCTCTGAGTGGAAGATGGGAGCTCATTGCCAAGTGGAGGAAGGTGAATAGCCCAAACATAATCATGACTTGGTCAGCAAGGGAGATATGGATAAGGAGTTTGGATTGGCACTGACAGCATCTATTCCACTACACATTTAAGACCTTGTACAGCTTAGCTTTATAACCATGTAAGTGCAATAGTAAGAAATATGACCCTAAGTGCTTCTATCTGCTACTTAGTAAGCATCTCAGTTTTGTGGAGTATTCCATCCTGCAGTGGTTCAATGTAAGTAGACTGTTCTTAGAAGGGTGTAACTGGCTCCAAAGAGATAGGTTGCCTTTCCTCAGGTGGAAATGGATCGCATTAGAAATGTTAAAAATGACATCCTGCCTAATTTGTTGGGACTAAGGATTCTAAGTGTTGATTTTCTTGCCAAACGAACGTTAGAAGAGGTGCTGCTTGCTTGACAAACTGGGTGATAACACAGCCTTAAGAAGGACTCCTAGAGGCAAGACTGTCTGTTCTACATCCTTTCCCCACCCTCTTTGGTTCTTTTCCTTGCCCTCTTTGTGTTTCCAGACATAACAAAAAGACTGTAAATTTGGATGTTAGGATCTGAGGAAATCCCAACCATACTTTGAAGGAGAAAATCAGAGACAAATTCAATATGTCTATTGCAGATCCGTTTGTCCATGAATTCCTACGACTGTCTTTGAGAGATGGGGGAACTGGTTTCCGTCTCTGTGCCAGGTGATGTGAAGCCCATAGTGGACAAAGCAAATAAATTCTAGGCCCTTAGAGATGATACCTTAGCCCTGGTGAATTAGTAAGCTGTAAAGAAATAATTAAGAATTAATGTATATCTATTCCATTATATCGATTACCTCTTTCTAGATAAAACTTAATTGTAAGTTTATATTATTTTTAATATAGTGTATTGAACTGGCTCACAAATTTCCTGAGAGTGAGATCCAGCACTCCACTGGGTACATGATACACAAGGAGGTAGGCCAGAGGTACAGCATCGACAGACAGGACCTCCACTTGATGCAGGTTTCTGCTGCTGAAATGAGGGAGCGTTCTAAATGTATGGCAGTTCTATGCACTGGAGCCCATGTCAGAAGGTCTGTTTCTGTCAGACCCCAGGCTGGCCCTGTGCTTCCATGGCTCTGAGTATCCTAAGTGAAATCAACTGTAACTCAAGTTCTAAAATTGCACGACAGGTGACCATATCAAACCCTCCTTAACCCCTCTCCCCAGTGTGTACACACTCCTCTGAGCTGAGGCCATACCACACAGTCCTGTGGTCCCATTTATTGGTCCTCGATCCTTAGGTGATACAAGCCCAAGCTTCCCTCGTTTTGAGTGAAAACAGGAAGAGAAGAGGGATGAAGTCATTGGTTGGGTTGAGGGGCATCAGAGACTGGATATGGAACTACATTTTTTCCCATCCTGATCTAAAAAGAACTTACAAAAACTATAAGATGCAGTCATTACTGGCAACTAGCTTTAAAAAAAAAAGACTTCAGATTGTATCCCCTGCATCAATTATCATTGTTTTGTCTCTTGAGAGCCAGAGATTGAGAAGACATTTTGAAATTTGGCTTCTCATTATTTGACCTCTAAAGAAAGTCAGTATGACTCTTGTCTGCTTCCTGTTGAGTTTCTAAAATGTTTAAGTTATGCAGGTAACTGGATATCATGGATGCGCTGGAGCACAGACTTGGAGAAGCCAGTGTGAGGTTTGGCAGCAATGCTATATATACACATATACGTACACGTACACGTATACGTACACGTACACATATATTTACATGCATATGTTATATGTAATATATATTTATATATACCTATATATACACCTATAATTTTTGATTTTTTAGTATGTAGAAGCTTTATGAGGGAGAACTTGAAATGTGCCTTCCTTCACAGTTCAGTCTAATAAGGATTTTCCTAATAGACATTTGAAGAGAGGTAGAAATCCTATGGTAGGGAGGGACACCTCCTTAGCAAAGCACAACCATTGGGTACGGAGGAAATCTGGCATGGGGGCTTACACTGAGCTTTAGGATCTACAGATCAAGAAGGAGCAGTGGTTGTAAGTCGACCTGGCTCTATGGTCCTTTTGCCTCCTGGCTTTGCGAGGAAGAGAGCTGCCTGTACTATGACAACAGGGTATCTATCAGACATATCTAAGCTCCTCTGGGAAACAGCTAGAGGTTTGTAGCAGTTGAGAGGCTTGGGAGGGAACAGGGCCCTGCTAATTCCTTGATTCTGGACTTCTGACCTCTGAAACTGTGAGGGAAAAATTTCCTACTGTGGTAAGCCATGGAGTTACATGATTTGTTAAGTGCTTTGTTACCATTGTCCTGGGAAACTAGTAGAAGGCTGAATGAGAAGATAAAAGGCTCTGCTTTGCTGGGGAGCCACCCAGGTCTGCCTGCGTGTCATCGAGGGACAGACGTTGTCCACAACTCCTCATAGCTCGTTAGACTTACTCTCCGGTGTCTTCTCAAATGTGAGCAAACACTGTTCCACTCCCATGACGCTGAATTTACTGTAGTCTCTCAACCTTCCGTGTTTTTTCTGACCTCCCTACATAAGTGCAAGGAATTCTTTCTGCCTAGAGCATACTTTGCTACCCTATCTCCTTCTTTACTTTGTCTCTTGTCCTTTAATCAGACTCCAAGCCTCGCTTCAAATGATTTCCCCTAATTCTGAGACATGACTTGGGGTGCTGACACACGCTTTGTTTTGAATCATTTTCGTAGCCAGTGTTTACTGAGTGCCTCCTGTGTATAAGGTCCTATACTAGACGCTATATAGGAATAACAAAATTATAAATGCAAAACAAGATCAACCCCCCTCAACCAACCCTTTCTTTGTTTCAACTACAAAAAGGACTGTAAAAAGAGCACAAATAAATACAAGATTGTCTATGATCTAAGAAGAAGGAGGAGGAGAAACTTTGTGCCAGGGAAGAGGAGTAGGGAATGAGAGGAGCTTCATGGCAGATAACTACTGAGCTGGATCCACAAGTATAGGAAGGATTTGAACAGAGCAAGTTGCAGGGAGAAGGCATAGCATGGCAAGCTCATAGAGGCCGGAAGGCTCAGACAGAGTGTTTATTTGTACAACACCAAACCCCTCAGCTGCTGGAACTTTTCCTGGGAAACCAGGGAACACAAATAATCAAGAAGCTGCTGTTTTTCTGACTTTGGAGACTTTATGGGAGCTGCCATCACCAGGGCAGCAAGTGATGCTCTGCAAACATTAAGGTTTTGATGAGTGAGCACCCCATATTCTTTGAATTAGATTTCAGGCTAAAATTACACAATAAAACTCCTATTTCATAATACGAGTAATCAAAAGTGGCGTCCTGAAAGAGAGAAGAGAAAATGTGCTGTTGTCACCTTGACCACGGTCTGGAAATGTTTTCCCTTTGAGCTCTCATTAGTGGCTTTATCACCCCCTGGTGGGCGCTTGGCATTTTCTGATGTATAGTACCTTTCCATGAGTGTGGAAAAATCCTCCCAGGTAGATTTAACTGCTCCTCTGACTGTGGGACAAAGACTCTTTCTCAGATCTCTGTGTGTACTTTCTGTTTCCTATAATGCCAAGACCACTTCAATTCTAAGCATTCCAGCTCAAACCACCTAAGAGGATCTGAATCTTTAACAGACACCTCACAGTTCTCTAAGACAAAAAAGAAGGCAGTCTGTAGAGAAAAATGGGATTTGTTTCTGGAGGAAGAGCTAGTGGTAAACAGCTGCCAAATTTAAACATCACCTTGAGCTGGGTACCCATGATAGCTCATCCCTGTTGTGTTTATGTTCCACTCTTTCCTGTGCCCTCCCCCAATATGGTAGAACAGTGGGTAGGCCATAATGACTGAAATACAGGGTGTGTGTCCACGAATTAGGGGAGATCAGGCAGAAAAAGCAATTTGTGTAATGTTCTGGAGAGCCTTAAATATAAAATTCAGAAGTCTCGATTTTATTTGGTATGTAACTGGGAGTTGCCCCAAGTTTTTGATAGGAGGAAATTATATTGTCAAAGGGGTATATTACCAGATAGACTGATCTGGAAGCTAATCAATCAGGTATGTTGGAGTTAGGACGGTAGGGCTGAGGAGAAGTTTTAGGAAGGCATTTTCATGATTGTGTGAGAGATAGAAGTCTCCAGAGGGCTGACAGCAGTGAGAAAGGAGAGGAAAGATAAATGAGAATAACTTTTGAAGAAATTATAATCCTTTGGTTAGCCATATTCTCTTTACTTTATTTAGGCTACTGAGGTATTTTAGCATATCAGTATGATTACTTTTTAGAATATGAAAAATAACTCCCATTTTAGTGCTTGTGACCCCCCCTTTTTAAAAAAAGATTCTATTCTTTTTTTTTGTTAAATATTTAAGTAATCTCTACACCCAATGTCAGGCTTGAACTCAGAACCCCAAGATCAAGAGTTGCATGTTCTTCCAACTGAGCCAGCAAAGCACTCTCTTATTTTAGTACTTCCTATGTGTATGATGATTTACATATATTTGATAACCATCATAAACAAGCTATCGAAGTTAGTCACTATTATTCCCATATTACAGACGAGAAAACTGAGACTCTCTTAAGCAATACACCAAATATTTCATGTTAAGTAAATGATACAGTCAGGAGTTGAGCCCATGTCTACCTAACATCAAACCTACATGCTTTTCATATTACAGAAAGTTGATCTTTCTGTGAACAAAGTATATTGCACCTTTTCCTAAAAGTAGTATTTTGTGGAAGGACTTGAAGATATCCTTTGCTTAAAGAATATGGAGTAAAACAATTTGACTAAGTCTATGCAGATGTTTCTTTTTTCCAATAGTCTGGCACATTTTCTAATAATGGACTACATTGTCCAGATTTTAAGACTAGACAGTATTGTGCACAAATGGAAATTCAAAGGCTGTACCTTCTTTAATGCATGCTTAAGTTCTGGGGTAAATCTTTATATGGTTGGCTAAAATCAAGTGAATGCTTAAATAGTTTTATTCTACTGACTTCTTTACAAATAAGATTTCTAATACAGCATGTCAGCTTAAATCAAGACGTTGGTACTAAAATAGAGTCAATTCCATTGGGACAGTGTATCTTTAAGTGAATATTTGTAGGATTGCTCATTGCCAGCACTGAGATTCATTTTACAGTATTGTCTAGACGTTAAAGGCAAACTTTTGATCATAAACATAATGTAGTAAGAAAGCTGATTAAAAAGGGTTGCATCTTTGCATCAACCACATGATGATTTTTCTTATTAAGTTTCAAGGAAAAAAATCAATACAGGGAACACATTGGAAAATTCTGTTTAAATGTTTTCAGGAGACTGGGTTTGGAGAGACTGTAAATAAGGTTCTCCAGATTAATTAGAATGCAGTGTCCTGAGTCCTTGATAGGAATACAATCCTAGTATTTCCTTATTTTCTTTTCCTTTTTTGTTTTGTTTGTGTTTTTGTTTGGAGGTCATTAGAATAATGGGAGTGCATTGTCAATCTTGAATGGTGATGGATATAATTGGCCCACATTCCCTAATCCTTTATTATGGTTCCTGGGGGCCAACCTCCCACAGATGTGACACTGGAGTCCCCTGGTAACACAGTAGATAACAGAGATCATTTGACGAGAAATATCTCTGTATATTTTCTGGACACATGAGGCGCATTGTGTTTTGGGCATCAGCCAATTCCCTTGTCTCTTCCTGGCTCCTAAATTTAATGAAACCCTACATCTTCTCCTTATTTGCATTTCACTTAATCCTTCTAATGTTACTGTATGGGACAGATGGAGACTCTTTATGATCCCTTCTGGCCCAGGGGTCATGACTAAGCTCAGTACCCTATTTCACAGTGAAAATACTAAATTGTTTAAATTTTGCAGACTACTTCAAGGAATTGTGTGTGTGCATATATATATATATAGTATATATATATATATATATATATATATATACTATATATATATATACTATATATATAGTATATATATATATATATACACACATATATATATACACACATATACACACACACACATATATATATATATATATATATATATATATATATTTTTTTTTTTTTTTTTTTACTTTTCTCAGTCATTTCTTGGCTCACCAAGTGTTATAACCAATCCCAAGTAAAGAAGCTCCCAGATCATAACGGTGCTGTTCTAACTAACCCAATTAGCCAAGACAACAAAACAAAGAAACAATGGCAACAACTAAGAAAAAAATGCCGTTGAGCACCTCACTTATATGTTTCTATAATTTACTTATTTAGAAGATTTTTATTGAGAGACTTCTGTGTTTCAGGAACTATTTTAGGCACTCGGGATGCAGCAGTGATAGAAATCTCTGCCTTTGTGAGTTTCCATTCTTTTTTTTTTTTTTTTTTTTTTTTTTTTATTTTTTTTTATTTTTGGGACAGAGAGAGACAGAGCATGAACGGGGGAGGGGCAGAGAGAGAGGGAGACACAGAATCGGAAACAGGCTCCAGGCTCTGAGCCATCAGCCCAGAGCCTGATGCGGGGCTCGAACTCACGGACCGCGAGATCGTGACCTGGCTGAAGTCGGATGCTTAACCGACTGCGCCACCCAGGCGCCCCAATGTGAGTTTCCATTCTAACAGGCAGTCAAGGGTAGGAGATTTCAGAGTTTTAAGTCCTAAGTGTGGTGGCTAAAAAAATAAAAGCAAAGGGACTCAAGACAAAGGGGGGATTTGGAGTCTGAGGATAATTGCAATTTTAAATAGGTGTTCAGAGTAGGTCTCATCAAGAAGTGAGAACTGATCTGATTTCAAGTGGCTAAGGGAGGAAGCCATGGGGATATTGAAGGCAAGTGTTAAAACAGCGGGTAAAGCCAGCTCAAAGGGTCCAAAGCAGGAACAGGCCTTGTGTGTGTGTGATTGAAGAAGTGTATACAGACTAGGGTGACTCTAGCAAGGTGAGCAAAGGGGAAATAGAAGGTAATGCACAAGGGATACAGAGGACTAGAGTTAAGTAGGGCCTCGTATGGCACACTAAGGTCTTCATTCAGATTTTACCCCAAGTGAAGTGGGATCCATTGCGGGTTTTGGGCAAAGGAGTAGCAAGATCTGTTTCATGTTTAAAATGATCACTGTGGCTGCTGACTTGAGAAGTAACTTGAAACAGGGAGACCATTATTGTAGTAATCCAGGTGAAAGATGATGGTGTTGCTCAGGAGGTGGCTGCCTGTGGAAGTGGTAAGAAGTGGTTGGATTCTAGATTCCTTTTGAGAGTGGAGCAAGGAGGAATTAGAAACAGATTGGATAGGAATTTTGAGAGAAAAAGTAGAGTCAAGGATGATATAAACTTTTTGAGTTTGCATTTTTCACTGTAGGAACACCTTTATCTATTTCACAACGTTATTGTGACAATCAGATAACTGTGCATGCGTAAACACTTGGTAAAAGGCAAATTTACAATTTTTTTTTTGTCGATGTACTGTCTTTCGATTGCTAAATCACATTTTAACATTTTTAAAGTGAACAGAACATAGAAAAATTTCAACTAACTGGAACCCTCTCAGTGGCAGTCACTTCTACATTTGATTTTAACTGGAAGAGGCAAATAGAAAATAAACTAAGATCAGAGGTTTGGTAACCATATAGTAGATTCCAGGAGAGGAGTTTGGATTGTTTTTATGCCTAAGAAATGACACTATGATAATTGACATTCATAGTGGTGACTTCAAATATATGTTCACTCCAAGGGCTATATATAATAATCTAGTACCTGGAAGGGATTTATATTCAAACCTAAGGCCATCAGAAATTTAATAAAGCAGAACACTCCCAGACTGAGACAATCCAGTTATTGAGGTCTTTTGGTTCTTGTGTGCAGTTTTTACTCAAATTTATTCATTACTAGGAGTTCACAAAAAGCAATGAGGCTTGGTCACAAGCATCTAGTGCTTGCAAATATTTTACTATTCTAGTGCTTGCAAATATTTTAAGGTAATTCATCTTGGGAATTTACTCAAAGAAGGAAACAACAAAAATTTAATATTTACTTATTTTGTTATTAGCAATTTCTCCCCCTTTTTTATATACCAACTACAGCAATCCTGACTTTTTTAAGAATTCACTTTTTTAAAAATTTATTTTTGAGACAGAGAGAGAGAGAGAATGAGCAGGGGAGGGGCAGAGAGAGAAGGAGAGGGAGAGAATCCCAAGCAGGCTCCATGCTGTCAGTGCAGAGCCTGACATGGCGCTCGATCCCACCAACCATGAGATCATGACCTGAGCCAAAACCAAGAATCAGCCACTTGAATGACTGAGCCACTGCCGGAAGCCAAGCTATCCAAGCAGCCTGATGGCAGGGCCTGGGCGGTGGACAGATTGGGACTACCTGGCAACCCACCTACAGTGAAGCTTCTTGTACTCCTGCTTTTATGTAATTTGTCCTTAGCGTTGGTTGGGGCAGCCCCCCTACCAATGAAAGTACCTGGGGAATTGTCTGTTGGGGAACTGCCCACGACAGGCCCCTGGGAAAAGAACCACTGGGGAAAGAAGAAAGATTCTGCAGAGAAATTATGCGGCCCTACATCCAGCCCTTGCCACCCCCCTGTAAAGACTCCTCTACCTAAAGGAAAGATAGCCCCATATATTTCCCAGCCAAGGAGGGGACAAATGGGTTTGAAAGCCCCACTCCAGCAACAAAGGAATGTATCTATACATTGCAATGTTGCAACTATAGATACAAGTTACTCCAACCCCTAGGCCTGCTTGGCCCTCAGGAGTCATTCCAGATGATGATTGGGCCTGGTAGGTTAAGGTACAGAATAGTTCATTAGTTCCTAGGTACACATTGTCTCTCTGGGAATGCATAAGGCGTGTGTTCCCAGAGCTCTCTTGGCTCCCTCCCAGCACCCCAGACCAAAGGGAATATTTTTGTTCCTTATACCTCAAATGGTTCAAAGAAACAATTAAGAAGTCATGTCCCTGTAAACGTTCCACTTGAGTTGTTGAGAGATAGATGACCTTTCAAGAAAATAGCAAAGCAAATGCTTTATAGACTATAGACAAACGTAGATACATAATGAAAATAATATGAAGAAATTAATCAACAAGCAAAAGGGCAGGAGGGAACGTTACAAGAAAATAACTATATTGTTCCTTAATGGGTGATTACACAAAGGAACGTTTTTAGAATTAGGTAATGCCGAGAAACATAGATGATGCACTCTACAAGGAAATTGCTAACAAATAGAATGCCACGCTTGCCACAATAAAGTGGCTAGTCTAACACACTGCTGTTGTCTGTGTCCATTTGTTACTTTTTTTTTTAACGTTTATTTATTTTTGAGACAGAGAGAGACAGAGCATGAACGGGGGAGGGTTAGAGAGAGAGGGAGACACAGAATCAGAAGCAGGCTCCAGGCTCTGAGCCATCAGCCCAGAGCCGGACACGGGGCTCGAACTCAGGGATCGTGAGATCGTAACCTGGGCCAAAGTCGGACGCTTAACGGACTGAGCCACCCAGGCACCCCTCCATTTGTTACTTTTTGCCGACACCATTCATCCTTTGGGAACCCCTGGACCTGCTGGGGCTGGACCCCAGCAAGTCACCCAGGTGCCCCAAGTATTCACTTTTAACATAATCTCCAAAAAGAATTGTTGACAATGATAGATGCTTGAGTGTCCTTGTAGTCAGTTATCTCTTCTTGGTATTAGATTTCACTTTTCCGTGTGCAACATATTCACAGGTAACTAGCTGCGTAGATATTCTCTGAGGGCAAGTGCTGATTTAGCAAATTCTTGATAATTTTTTTGTTTTTGTAGGCAAAAGGTTCTCAATAAAGCAATTTTTTGAGGTTCAATACTCTCCACAGATCAAGTCAATAGATAACAGTAAACAATTAAGCCTCCACTTCTCTTGATGGTAACGGCATTTCATGTTACCTGTGGCCTTTTGGACAAGCCATGATGGATTCTCTCTCATAGATGAGAGGAACCATGAGGACTGCACGTGCCTAAAAGCAGGAGCCTGGGGTATTCCCAGTGGGCCTAGTGATTGTGTGTCTTGAGTATTTTCTTCAGAGTTGACTGCTATGATCAACACTGTCTTTTCTTATGAAACAGCATAATAAATTGATGAGTCTGGACATAATAATAGAAATGTCCCATCTGCTGTTATGTGCCCTTTTTACTTTATTTTTCATCATCAACAAAATGCTGTAACAGCATTGCCAACTGGGAAGAATGACTCTTGAAAAAATTCTCTTCTTTGCATTTCCCTTCAAGAATGCATTTTACATCTGTATCTTTTACTTGCTCTTCTTGGGCTCATCAAGTTGCAGCATTAAGTATTTTATCAACTCTGATCTGAATTTCTAATTCATAGATACTGGAGCCCTGCTTGGTTTATATTTTAAGGATCAGTGCCAGCAAATAGTCTTTCCTCTTTCCTTAATGAATAACTTAATACATTCACCTCCAATCTATGTAGATTACTTGGAAGAATAATCATGTACTGTTTTATTCAAAGAGCAGTCCTTAGTCACTTGTTAAACTTTCTTTAACAAGTTATGTTTCTGAACTGTGCAAATTTTGAGAAAATAGATTGTGATGCTATTTTATTATGAATAATTTTATAATAACTATTGGCCCAGAGTAATATATATACATATATGTGTGTGTATATATATATGTATATGTGTATACATATATATATACACACACATATATGTATATGTATACATATATATACACATATATATGTATATATGTATACATATACACGTATATATACACATATACACGTATATATACACATATACACGTATATATACACATATACACGTATATATACACATATACACGTATATATACACATATACACACACATATACACATATACACACACATATACACATATACACACACATATACACATATACACACACATATACACATATACACACACATATACACATATACACACACATATATATACACATATATACACATATACACATATATACGCACATATATATACACATATATACACA